>NW_027182103.1:37067823-47067823 GCF_029961685.1 Aristolochia californica
AATAGTGTCTTCGTTTCTCAAATAGAGCCCAAATGCATTGTTGAAGGTGAAAAAGATGACTTTTGGATTATTGGAACGCAAGAAGAACTAAATCAATTTGAAAGAAAAAAATTTGGACTCTAGTACCTAGACTCGAAAATCAACAAATCATAATAACAAAATGAGTCTTTAGGAACAAAGAAAATGAAGAAAATCAAGTAGTGATAAACAAAGTTAGGTTAATTGTCAAAGGATATAACCAAGAAGAAGGTATAGATTTTGAAGAAACCTATGCACCCGTGGCAAGACCAGATGCAATTCAAATGCTCCTAGCCTAGGTTTGTCATATGAAATTCAACTTGTACCAAATTAATGTTAAGAGTGCATTTTTAAATGGGTATATACAAGAAGAAGTACATGTTGAACAACTCAAAGGATTTGAAGATAGGAGTAAGCTTGACCATGTATACAAATTTCATAAAGCATTATATGTGTTAGCAAGCTCCAAGATAAGACTCCATTTACTAAGAATCATGATCAAGACTTTCTTATCTTTCAAATTTATGTGGATGATATCATATTTGGTTCTACAAATCCCTCTCATTATGAAGAATTTGCTACTGTAATCAAAGAAAGTGTTTGAAATGAATTTAATGGGTGAACTCACATACTCCCTTGGACTTCAAGTACATCAAGCTGAAAAATAGCACATTCATAAATCAAACTAAATAAACTAAGGGACTTTTTAAGAGATTCAACATTGAAAATCTTAAGTCAATTAGCACACCCAGGAGTTCATCCTTGATAAATGACCAAGACAACTCCAGTAGAGCCACATATAAAAAATTGTATAGAAGCATGATAGGATCCCTACTTTACCTTTCAACCAGTAGACTGGATATAATGTTCTCGGTATGCTTATGTGCTAAATATCAATCCAATCCTAGAGAATCTTACTTAGAGGTAGCAAAAAGAATTTTTTGTTATCTACTTGGGACATCCAATTTAGGTCTTTGGTACTCAAACTGTTTAGCTATTGATCTAGTCGGTTACTCAGATGTTGATTTTTCCAGTTGCAAAATTGATAGATAGTGTACAAGATATAGTTACCAATTACTAGGAAATATGTTTGTCTCTTGGTTTTCAAGAAATAACACTTAGTTACACTATCCACTACTAAAGCTGAATATATAGCATGTAGAACTTGTTGTGCTCAAGTTATTTGGATAATACACCAACTAGATGATTACGTCTTAGAGGAAAAAGAAATTCCAGTCCATTTCGACAACATGAGTGCCATAAGTCTAAGTAGGAACCGATTCACTACTCTCGATCAAAGCACATAGAAATTAGACCCTTTTATTAGAGAGCTAGTACAAACCAAGGTTATTAGAATTGATTTTTTCAGCACTAAAAATCAATCAGTGAATATTTTTACAAAGCCATTAGGACTTGACCATTTCTTTAAGCTTTGAGGAGAGCTTGGCATGAGCAACCCACCTTGATTGATTTCAGTTGAAAAAACTTGAGCTTAATCTACACATCCCATGGTTATAAAACCAAAAGAGTGAAATAGAATTCAAAAGATCACATTTTAGTCACTCTGCTAACGCCATTGATCGATCAATGTCTATTGGTTGATCAATCAACTTAAGCAATTGATGAATTAATCGAAACAGAATGATTGATCATTCATGGTGCAAACAAAGAAGATGAAGAGCCACATTTGAATTTTTTAACCTATCTCTTCATCCGAAATCATTTCAAAACCTTATCCAATAATTTTCCAAATCTACATTGACCTAAATCTCCATTCCTTTTTTCTCTTTTGAGAGATTTCTCTTAAAATCCAAGGCTAAAACCATCATTTCATCCCTTTTTCTCTCAAAACCAAACAGAGCAAAAATGGTAAGGATGGAAGTCATGGCAACGAAGAAGACTCCAAGTAAAGAGAATGACATTTGTGAGGAAATGCCAAATTAGAGGGAGTACATTTGTACTTGGACTCAAAGAAAAAGGTATTTCTCTATTTTTCGCCAAAGAGCATCAAATATATAATAGACCATGAAGTATGTAATAGTTGCTATTGTGCCCACAAAAATACAGGTCAAATTCTAGAGCAGGACCATAAACTACAGGTTCTGAAAGAGTTTCAATCAGATTTGAGTTTTTTGAAATTAGAGCAAGAAGCATAACCATGGCGGGGCCACTTCCACTCAAGTTCAGTCTGTCAACTGAAACAATAAAAAAAAGAGCAACTAAAAGGCTATAAAGATTCATTCTATGCTTAAGCATGATCAATCCCAACTCCCGATCATAGCAATTCACTCAATTCTGAGGGTCATAAGCCAAATGACGAGACTTCATTAGTGTCCAATCTTCACAGCTTTAACAGCTATGATCTTCGATGCTTACCTCCAAAGTATTCTAGTATGGAGCTCTAGTATCCGCAGCTGCAAAGCACCACGAAGCCACAATTACAGCTACGAACCTTATGATGTTGATGAGGGATGATTTTCCCTCACGGTTGCCAAAAACGAAAGACGAGAGAAAGCTCGGGTAAGGGGGAGGGAAAATGAACCACAACATTTATGAACGCAAATACCATTAATCTGCAACAAAAGCCAATAAATTCTTAATTATGAAAATGAATCATCCGAGCTAAAATTATATGAAATTAAAATTAAGTGACTGTTAGAGCTCAAAATTTTACGTTCACCCTTGTGAACTTATTTTTTCTTCAGAATTGTTGAATTTTTACTGCTTCTCAAAGAATATAACTCTGTTATTACAAAAATATTAGCTTCTTTTGATGCATTCCTTGAGCCCAAAATAAAAAAATAAAAAATCGGAGTATAATGCAAAGTTTGGTTAGGTCTGTGCAGAATTGGTAACTTTCTATTCACCCATTATCAATCAACAGTCAGGACATAGGCCCCGTTACCTTCTTAATGTTACAAGCTGCACAATTGTTCTTGCCTGTAGAGAAAGTGGTGGGACCCTGTCATCGTCACAGTTTGATGGCTAAGCGAGAAGATATAAATTTTAACAGACGTCACAAGAACTGCGGGTATTTTTCTGGAGCACAGAAGGTTGCATTTTGGTCAGTGCGGCTGCTAACGCTCTACAATGGCGGCCACTAAAGTCTTAGCAGCAGGAGCTCTCCATGGCGTTCATGGAAGAAGCATCTTTCGGAAGCAGACTTTCTCTATCAAGCAAAAGGCTCTCTGTTTGGCAAAACCGAAAAGGTTGTTCACTTGCAGAGCTCTCTATACGCCAAAAGTCCAGATCAAAGAGGAGGGGCAGCCAGAAACTCTAGACCACAGGGTCTTCTTCGTCGACAATTCGGGAAAGAAGGTGTATTTTTTACTCTTCCATATTCATGAGCGCTCTATTGCTTTCACTTCGGTTAATCGACCATGAGTTTTGGTAATGTAATTCCAAAGAGGGTCACTTCGAACTAGTTGCCTGTTATAGAAATAGCTCTCCGTCATCTGGTGACATCTTTATAGAAAAGTCCCATCCCTTACCTTGAAAGATTAGGACTAGAGCAAATTTCTTGCGTTTCATTTGTTTAGATTTTCATATTAATTCCCAAATTCTGTCTAAAGTACATATGGTAACATGAGTTACAATATCAACATCTTTTCTAGTCAGGCATTTTTTTTTTTGGTTAATTAACCATAATTTCAGAACTGTTGTTGATCACATAGAGCTGGGAATTGTAGGTTCAGCTTCTCATATTTTTGGTAGAAAAAAAATATTTATTCAAATTTCTTGTCTCTCAAGAAAGTTTATTCAAAATCTGCATTTTGAGTTTCTTATCTGAGCTCTATTTGTAAATTTTCATTGGAAAATTGTTTATGACTAGACCCTTTTTACCTCTTTGCTAGTTCAACCATGCTTTTTTGCTCTGTAAAAATGTAATAAAAATTAATGGAGCTTGGATTCAAAGGGTACAAGACCTGAGAAGTATCAACCTATTATGGAAGAAATAGGCCTTCACTGGTTCACAGTGTTTCTTCACATGATGACAAGCTGAGCCATTTTTATGAAGGAAGTCATTAATACAGATACAGAACTCTGTTAGGATTTTTATTACAACCAAAAGTTTTTTGTGTGCTGGATATGGGAGTTCATTGGTGATGAGGACTTTTAAAATTGAGGACATGGATCAGGCCTTGGTCCTGTGATAGAAATTGTTTCAGTTCAGTCTTTTACATACCTATGGGATGAACATTTTGCAGTTTGCTTTGAAGTGATTATTAGTGGAGTTCTTGGTGGAAGGATCAGGTCCCACAACCGACCCCATTTTTCTCTTTAATACTAGTAGAAGGAAAAATTAAATACAAGGAACCATGAGTTGCAGTCAGAGAGCATGTTGGATCTCCGAGAAAAATGAAGGTGGATTATTATGAGGTAGAAAAATTTAACATAACTGAAGGGTTCTCAAGTACGGTTGGGTCAAGATTGGATCGGGGTTTCAAAAATCCAAACCTGACCTCAAACGTGGTTGGAAAACCGACCGTCTCAGCCACATCTCCCTTTCTGTTGACTTTGTCTCCATATCCCTGCCCTTAGAAACCAACCTCGCTCGCTTTGTGAAACAGTAAAAATCAACTTTCAAATTAAGAAAACGAAAGAAAACTCGTATATATGTGAGTAAAGATAAACACTGATGACATTCAATCATTATAAGTTCAAAAATATTATAAAAAACTAAGACCGAATCATGTCAAAATGATAAAAAAATGAAAAATGCAACACATATTCACACTTCACCCGTTCAATTTAAAAATATAATAAAAAAACATTAACATTGAGAACTGTGAAGTTAAAAATAATAAAATAATTAAAGGTTGTAACATGATGTCTGTCGTTTTATAAAACTTGTTAGAGTTTTCCTTAGATGTCCTCAAGAAAACAAAAAATTGCAGGTTTTTAAAATCCTTGTAGGTTGGGTTTGGGGAATTCTGTCCCCAACCCAATATCTTACAGCTTTTTTCCTTGTCCCTTCCTTGACCTGAACTTGATGTTTTTCTTTTTCCTGCTCTATCCTTGACCCACAAGGTGAAATGGGAACTCCGTCATCAGCTTTTTTTGGTAGGGGTGCCCATCCCTATTCTCCAGACCCACCTTTCCTTAAGGGGAAAGAAATCTTAGATTCCACAATGGCAGCACATGAGCTTATTGATCACTTCTGCTGTAACCAGGACCCGAGAATCGCCCTAAAGCCTGATCTAGAAAAAGCTTACGACAGAGTTAATTGGATCCTGCTTGATGAGATACTGGAAAAAATGGGTTTCGGTGAAAAATGGCGATTTTGGATCAGAAGTTGTGTGGGCTCGGCCTCCTACTCTCTCATCCTCAATGGCTCGGTCTGTGGGTATTTCAAAGGTACCAGGGGGATCAGACAAGGTAACCCGCTCTCTTTACTCTTATTCAACATGGTAGCAGAATTCCTCTCCTCTATGTTTTATTTGACTGTTAATCTTGGATGGCTCCCCCCCACTAGTCCCAAGCAGGCTTTTAATACCCCCATACTTTAGTATGTGGATGATACCATTATATTTGGAATCGGAAATATAGAAGGAGCTAGAAGGATCATAGCGGTATTGGGCCTTTTTGAATTAGCCTCTGGGCAAAAAGTTAATTGGGGGAAAACATCTCTCATGGGATTCAACGTTGGCCATGAGCTTCTTGTAGAGATGGGAAATATATTTGATTGTACAACAACTAGCCTCCCAACAACTTACCTTGGCCTCCCCCTATTCAATGGCCGCATATCCCAAAGTCTATGGAATTCGGTGGTTGAAAAGATTGAGTCCCGGTAAGCAACCTGGAAGGGGCGTCTACTCAGCAAAGTTGGAAGGCTCATCCTCCTTAAGTCTTGTATTGTGGGCATCCCGAATTATGCTTTATCCTTTATGCCTTGCCCTTCTTCCGTATGTAAAATCATGGATAAGCTCAAAAGAAGGTTTCTCAGGAGGGGATCGAGCGATGCATTTAAATATCACCTGGTCAGATGGGATGAAGTCTATCTGCCACAGAGATTGAGAGGTTTGGGGATTTGGAAATCAAAGGAAATGAACCAAGTTCTGCTCCTAAAATGGATATGGAAGTTCAACACAATTTCCTCTAACCTTTGGAAAGAAATGGTTCTTGTCAAGCTTAGTTGGAATTCTCCATGGTGGATGTCAGGTGGTAATCGGAGAGGCCTATCCTCAATCTAGAGATCACTATACTCACTTATTCAAAAAATTTCCTCAGCCAGTAGATTCTTTGTTGGAAACGGTAGATCCCTTAAATTTTGGGATGGTTGGTGGACAGGGCAGGAACCTTTATGGATCTCTTTCGGGAATCTATTCCTCCTCTCTACACAAAGGGAGATATCAGTACCTGATTCTTTTGAGGGGGGTGGTCTGAGCCTACATCCCCGAAGGGGTTTCTCCGACATGGAGGCTTTGGAAGCAAGCCGCTTGATGGTTTCTTTAAATTCTGTCAAAATTAGACCTTCCGATGCAGACAAGCTCATTCGGTGGCCTGACAAAAGCGACACCTTCTCAGTTTCATCTGCATACAGATACATTAATGGTTGGGATTCAACTTAAAGGGAGCATCAGATATTCTTTGTATGACGTCATTGTGCACTGCCAAAGATTAAATTCTTCATGTGGAGCTCTTGCCAAAGTAAGATTCTCACGACAGTCGTGCTTAGAAGAAGGGGCCACCCATCTATCCTTTTTGCAACACAGAGGTTGAAACCACCAGTCACATTCTGCTACAGTGCTCCTTTTCGTGGAATGTGTGGACCTCCGTTCTCTGCAAGTTGGGGCTGCAATTCTGTATGTCAAATGATTTGATCTCCTTCAGCAAGTTGCTCATTGGCTATCCCCTTCCTGGTCTCGGAAAAGTGATGATCTCCGCCTGTGTCAGTTTTGTTCCGTGGGGGCTTTGGAATGAACGCAACCGAAGGATTTTCGATACTATAAGTGAATCAGTGGTAAAAGTAGTGGACAGGGTGTTGGGCCAAATCTCTGCTTGGCTTCTGACTAAGAAGTTTTTTTCCTCCTTTGAGGGTACCTTTATCTGTGAAAACTGTAGCAATTTGGTAAAGATGCACATTGGGACCAAGGTCCAAGTCATGCGGCAGTGGACTCCCCCAGAAGCTAGTTACCTAAAGTTGAATTTTGATGGCTCTTCTCTCGGCAATCCTGGGATTGCTGGTTTTGGGGGAGTTATTTTGGATCCATCCGGCAATCAGTGTTTCTCTTATGTGGCCCAGTAGACATTTCTGATTCAATGTCAGCTGAGCTCCATGCCCTCTTCAATGGGCTTCGTGTTTTCAAAGACAAATGTAGTGGTCCCCTTCACATTGAAGGGGACTCGAAGGTATCATTGGCTGGTGCAAGTGTGCTTCCCCTCCCCCGTGGCGCCATTGGGACATCTTTCGAGAGATTTTAGAAATTACCTCACTATTCTCTTGTACTTGGTCTCACATCCCGAAATCTGCAAATTCGGCAGTAGATGTGCTAGCCAAGCAGGGAGCGACCCTGCAATCTATTGTTGTTAGGGATTTGCTCCCTCTCCCTTTGTAATTTTTCTCTTGTTGATATAAATACATCTTTTTAAAAAAAAAAATAAAGATCCACATTTCACCAAATTATCTATTCTAAAATGTTACATGTTCTGATCAGCCCAAGTGAAGATCTTGAAGGCTTAAATATTTTTCTTCCTTTTCTTCTTTTATCTTTTTAGTTCTTCATTTGGTTCAGTAAATCTGAATTTCATTACAGGGATTAGGTACATAATTATGATGATGTATCATTTTCAGATTCTAGATGCTCATGCTATTCAAAAAAGTGAAAAAGGTTAAGAATACTCAGTCTATTCAACAACAGGTTCAGACTATGTTGTTAAGTATCACTGTGGAATTCCTGGATTGAGCTTTTACTTGTTTGCCATGATGACTTACCAGCAAAGAATATGGTTCAATACTCGATTGATATTTCTTCTCTATAAAAATATATTGGCAAGTGACTTTAATGTAGAGAAATTTGACCAAAGGAAGGAGTGATGTAAAAGGTACTGGTATAGGGCGAAAGGATGAGAGGCAGAAGTGATCCTCACAACGTGTTGTATAGTAAATAGATAAGTGTCATGAGTTGAATAACTAAAACACAGCAAGTAATAATGAAACAGTAAAAGAGTGAAATATTAACAGCAAACAAGTGATAGAAACCACAATAAAATGAAATACCTCCAAATTTTGTTATTTTATCAGCAGAATTAATACTTTTGTTATGTTTGGGTTCTGTATATGGAAGGAAGAGATGGGCTCTCGCTTGTGGAATTTCTAGTGGGATCAAAGAGGTTTACTTCAGTGAAATACAAAGAGGATCACTTAAAACAATTTCATAAATTGTGAGAGAGCAACCTGTTTGTTAGGGGACTTACCTCTTTTATTAACTCACTTAAAACAATATTACATGAATAGTAAAATTCCCTTCACTCTACAGATCTCATGACTGTATAATTACAATTATGATTTAAGTAAACAGTGTACCCAACTGAATTTACTAGACTCATAAAGACATCTAAACTATGAGGGGTACGATATACATGGTAAAAAGACCAATATGCCCTTAGATACATAATTTAACAAATAGAAAGATTGATTGTGTTACTTACATATTCAATGACGCATTGATGTTAGTTTTTTTACTAAAATTAATTATTTCTGTACAATGTGGTTAGAAAAAGTGCTATGTAAGGGAATTATGATTGTTATCTCAACATATAAAAATTCTGTAGTTTTGAACTGGGTATTAAGTTCAAGAACTTCAGCACAGTTCGCTGAGCATATGGTTGGAATTGGTGATAATACTAGCTTGGAACCCTGCCTTCCAAATTGAACACCAGTGAACCGTTGATTCTAAATGCTCTTCATGATTTTAGTTATGGAAAGTTCTTCAGAGATGATAACATTTGTTATGCAAGCTTGGTTCTTCTTTGTCCTTCAGCAGTATATTTTTTGAAGCAGCAGGAAAAATTTGTTCAAATTGATTTAAACTGATAATAATCAACAGAGAGGAGGCAATTTCTTAGGACTGCTCTTAAATTTTATTTCAGGAAAGCAGTTGGGTTTTGCAAACCATTTGTTTGGTTTTGAGCGCCAAAACAATTGCTGGTTCTTTGTTTGTAAATTTTACTCTGTTTGATGGTTGGAAGGAGGCGAGGAGTCACCCATGGTAAACCAATTGCCATGACATCAATGAGACCTTTCCTTTCTGGATTATCGCATATTCTATGATGATCTTGAAAGTTAAATACACTTTCTGCTTTCAGAAAGAATGCATCTCAATCTTACTAAAGCTTTGATGGAGGATACTGCATTTGTTGGTTGGCTTCCACCTTTGGTACCAACAATAAAAAATGGAAATGATTCTTTATCTTGTAATTGTAATTACCTCTTATGATCTGTTTCAATCAGTAGTTTTGAAAGCTTTGATACTTTATAAGGCTAATTATCTTTAATAGGAAATGGCAGCTTCATTGACTCTATAATTGCTGAAAATGTGCAGGTTTCACCTTGGCATGACATTCCATTACAATTAGGGGATGGCGTTTTTAATTTTATTGTTGAAATACCAAAAGAATCTAGTGCAAAGATGGAAGTGGCTACTGAAGAGCCTTACACTCCCATAAAGCAAGATACAAAGAAGGGGAAGCTTCGATACTACCCGTGTGTTTTCCTTACCTCTAGGCATTGGAGAATATTATCTACTTTAATTTATATTTGTTGGAATTTTGGGTTGAGCATGGTTCCATCCCAAAATGACTAGCGACTTAGGAGGCCTATTGCTCAACCTTATAACCCATTAGCTTTTCTTATCATTTTTCAATGTTAAACTTTTTCTCACTCAACACTCCCCCTCAAGTCTAGACTTACAAATAACGAGCCTAGTGGCACAAACCTTTTAATGGGGTACATAGACTCCTACCTTATGGAGTCCACAAGACACTGACTCTATAGAACCCATAATATATAGATAACTTGGGGAGCACAAACTGGGTCTTAGCCCCCACGCACGACCTGTTTTGATACCAGGTTGATTTTTTGGTTGAACTTGATTCCATCCCAAAATGACTAACAACTTAGGAGGCCTATTGCTCAACCTTATAACCTATTAATTTTTCTTCTCATTTTTGAATGTGTGACTTTTTCCCACTCAACAAGGCTTTTGCAAATGGATTCGGGGGGAAGTGAAATGTAATTGCATTCATACTCTCTTATTAGTCACCCGAAGTGTTGGATTGCTGACAATGTGATGATATGACCTTGCTATAAAAAAATATTACCATGGAATGGTGGTGTACCCTTCCTAGCAGCCTTTTGTCCTTGTTGAATAGAACGACATAAGAATCATTGAAGCAGTTTACTGAATTGGCCTGAAAAAAAATACCATTTAGAGGGCAAAAAGCTCGCAGTTTTTTATATGACTAATTTTTTCTTAAATGTTTGGAAGCTCTTGAGTTCTTAGTTAAGGTGCAACCTTTTCTTCTTTTCATATTTGACATGGGACATCTCATGATTGCCTTCTTTTATTCTGCTCTATTTCAGCTACAACATTAATTGGAACTACGGACTGCTTCCACAAACATGGGAAGACCCTTCTCATGCAAATGTAGAAGTCGAAGGAGCTTTTGGTGATAATGATCCGGGTACATCTCTCCATTCTTTGCTTAATACAGGAAGCAGTAGTTGAACTTCTGAATTTGTCTCTTTAAGTGATGGATAGTAACTTGATCAATGGATTTCTTTAATATGTCAGTTGATGTTGTTGAGATTGGTGAAAGCCGTGCAAAGATTGGACAAATTTTGAGGGTCAAACCTCTAGCTGCTTTGGCTATGATTGATGAAGGGGAGCTTGACTGGAAAATAATTGCGATTTCATTGGATGATTCTAAGGCTTCCTTTGTAAATGATGTTGACGATGTTGAGAAACATTTCCCAGTAATGCTCTATCTTCTCAACGTATCTCTAACTTCCATATATAGTTACCAATTATTTCCCTTTTAATGATAAAATTGAAGGCATCTCCATCTTGTAAAGTTGTTTTGACATTAAACTTTTATCATGTTTAACCAACCATATATTGTTTTCTAGGGGACTCTTACCGCGATTAGAGACTGGTTTAGGGACTACAAGATTCCGGATGGAAAACCTGCTAATAAGTTTGGTCTTGGTAACAAAGCTGCGAGCAAGGTATCTCTATTTCTTCTTCTCGTATTCAGAATTGTTATGGATATTCTCTATAAACATGTTTAACCCCAAAATCTTCTCTCAAAATTGGAGTTTTTTTTTTTTTTTTTTTGAGAAAAGTGTGATTTTATTAAAGTTCAAAGGCTAAAAATGCAAAGAGGAGGGTCCCTAACGATGAGGGATTGTAGGGAAAATGAGGGATCGTAGGGATACCCTTCTTCAGCAAGAGACTCTACCAAACAATCGATAGCTCTATGAACATGACTCCAAGGACAAACAAAAGAAGAGGTTAACTCCATAATCTTATAAAAACAAGCCCAATGATGCCAAGGAGGATCTTTTTTGCTTGAGCACCAATTGATCACGTTGCTTGAGTCACCTTTAACCTATAAAAAACCCTGAAATTTTTCTCTAAATACAAGAAGACAATAGCGAAGGCTTGAAGCTCTGTAGATGTAGAGTAAAAAATCCCAAGAGCCAACGAAGGATGCCAAGATTAAACCAGTAGAATTTCAGAATTTGGAATTTATTTTCGCTCTTGGATCATGGAAAACCTGTCTCATCGTTTTAAAAAAACTTTAAAATTTATGCAGTCTCCAAAGAGGGCCTGTTTTTCTTTTACTATGTCTGATTTTTGTGGGTGAAACTGCCAATGGAGGGTATGGGCTCCCTTCCCATCTTATAGAATTAAAAGAAAACGTAAAAAATAATATAAAATTATGTTGAATTTGTAAAATATTTTAAAACCACATTTACTACATACTATAGAAAATAAATACTTGCTATGTAAATTAACATATTTCTTAACTTAAATTTTAACTATTTAACATGAATTCATTTTTGCTGTTTATAAACATGATTTGAGGTAATTATTAGTAATTATTTTTATAAATTATTTTAGAGTCAATTATATGTTAAAGATATAGTATAATAATAATTATAATAGTTTATTTGTGTGAATTTGTATTTAAATTAATTCTTGAGTGTTCCATTTAACTACACTAAATCACTAACAACAGATTCTGTTACTTGGATCACCTAGTAACAATTGAGAGGTCTGATTAACTTTGAAATGCTATATTTTGGAAATCTTTATTCTGAAAAAGGTGTGATCCAGAAAATTCTATATATGTTTTTTGGTGATTCAATTCTCAATTCTAAAATTTTATAAGTCATAAGCATCACCTTATATATACTATTGTTCTATCTGGCAGGATTACGCTCTTAGGGTCATTAGTGAGACAAATGGTTCTTGGACGAAATTGATTAAGAGATCAGTTCCTGCTGGAGAGCTCTCCCTCGTGTAAAATTGTTCTTCTTAAGTTGAACTTCAAGGCCGGGCATCCTTCTCAATCGCTTGGAGGTATTTCCTAATAATGAGACAATGTAGTTGAGATTTTTTTAGGCAATTGTAGCAGAAATATTGCTTGAACTTGGGATGGGTATGTATTTGAATCATGGTTGGATCGCCATCGCTAGATCTTTGTGCAATTACCATTAAGATTTCGTGTTTTTATATTTGTTCGAGTACTGCCAAGCCGAACGTATTTGACTACAAAGAATGAAAAGATTCTGCTTCTTAAAGAGCTTGTTTATTTAAGTTTATTTTCAACTATGTTTTGTTCTCATCCTGTATTCTGCAACATGCTTCTAAAGGTTCTTTTCAGTTCCAACACCAACTTTTAAATAAAAACACCTGAGAAATTAGATGCCACAATTGGAAGAATGCAGAAAAGGACCAAGAATGGGGTGATGAAAAAGTCTCAATCTTCCAATATCATTCCTTATAGTTTTCTTATGACATTGAAATTGACTCAGACTATTGGATAACATTTAGCTGAAGTCAAGTATTTCTATATACATCCAATACCCACTAAAGGAAACAAAAAATAAAGATGAAGGAAGAAGAATTCAGCAGATGAAGCTTGTTCTATACCGATTTAGTGGTAGTCGCATGGATATATCCAAGTTTTCACAGGGATCAACAGCTCCATTCCAGAGCCTTCTGAAACCGTTCTTCCAAGTTGGACTCTTCTTCACAACACCTGGAGTCGGAATAGGTATCAGTTCATTGCCTGGTATCAGAGACCCACTTCCATGAAAACCAGCCAGCGGCAGCAGCAAACTGAAACGTGGATTCCGGAGGACAATGGGGGGGAGGATAATTACTCCGGCAGTGATGGGAGAGAAAGAGCATTGCAGCCATGGGAGCCATTCAAGCATAGCTGCTGAGATGAAAACAGAGATAGAGACTATTGAGCGTGGGAATATAAGAGAGTGGATCGAAGTTATAGGTCGGGAGATTGGAGAAGAACAAAAATCTATGGGCGCTTTGGCGCCGTTGTTTTGGTACGTTGAAAGGTAGAAAATTGGCTGCCGTGGCGATTGCGTAGAGAGCAGTGGCAAGAGAGACTTCCAATTTATAAAAGAGGGGCTCTAGATGAGTCAAAAGAATCCTGCGGCAGGCTCAACCGGGTTAAATCGGAATCGTATTCTTTTCTGGTTATTGTGTAGGTAATAATCCAATGGATGTGTCCACTAAGTCAATGCACCCATTTAATCTACTTCTACAGGGGGATGTGCTGGCCATTATTCCCTGTACTGAACATCCAATGACAAAACATTTAGAAGTGGGCCCCACGCCTATAAAATCATGGTAGTTTTATTTTATAAATAATATATTTGAAACCATAATTCTAACACCCTTTGGCTAAGGACCTACTATGTTATTGGCAGATCTGTTTACATGGGACCAGTTAAAAAAATACTTTTTTGCTAGATCCTGTATTTCATAAAATACATTCCAATGCATGGAGCTGAGACGTGTGTTTGCATAGACTCTTAAGCCATGAAGCACCACACTAATCCCAGGGACATAGAATGCTTTTGACCTAAGGGCCAGAATAAGTGATTGCTATGGATCTATCATGTTATCTGAAAGCTCCCTCAAAACCTGCTGGACCTGGGGTGACCCAGGAGCTTTATGTTTCCTTGAGCAGGAGGGGACAAGGTAGAAATGTTAGGTTGTTTAGAGGGGTGCATCTCAGCATCGTTCAGATGAATGTTATGAAATTTCAGAGGCGGCAGACCCTGGTCTTCAATTGTATTTTCAGTTGTGGAGGTCTTGTTATTGAAGTGCAGCAAGTACCTACTGTTCCTGTTGACATGTAAACCTTAAGGAGTGCTTGCTCAGCTGTACGCAATAACATGAAGTCATCTGATGAACGGGATTTTTGAAAATGAGAGGAAAGCACTGCTGCTTATGGAAATTAGGAATGAAATTCGACTACAGCTGAGATGCAAGGCTGCATTGATCTGACATATGGTGGATGGTCACCTTGAAGTGTATAAGTGCTGTTGGGGATATGAACTCCTCTTCTCACGAAGTTATCAGAAGTGAGAATTCTGCACCTAACAGCACTCTCGATGAAGAACTTAGATCTTGAGGGGGACTTTTCCAGCTTCCATGCCTCAGCAGCAAAACAAAGATCAGTTTGAAGTTCTGATGATTTTTTTTGTTTATAGAAGGTGTACCCTCAGAATTAACGGATTCCGTTTGCTGTGTTTAGAATTTGGGCATGTTTGGAAATACCCTACTTTTTTTGAGGTTAATAGCATGACAGTTTTTTAATGACTGTTGATAGTTTTGTTAGTTTTAGTTTTTGTCATCAATTGCTCCAAATTGAAGTAGGTGTGTGATTATTTTTTTTCCTACTGTTCGTTTTTCTTGTAGTCCTAGGTTTGGAATCACACATTCTCTTTGCTTGGGTCTGGCTCCATGGCTGGCAGCTGAGGTCCCTATTCTTGTTGATTCTGGTATGATCAAGCACAAAGATGATGCTGCTTCGTCGGTCCAGTAAATGTTTTTTGTTCAATAACCAGTTCCAGTTTTTTGAGCACTGGACAACGTAAATAAATCTGAAATGTGATCCTTAACAAATGTATGATGCAGGGGTTATAGAGCTTCATTTACAATTTCGAAACTCGTACTATTACAACTGAAATACATTTTTTCATGTACCAATTGGGTTGAAAGTAGGGAGGAATCGAATTTAGCGTCTATGAAGACTTGCATATGCAAGTTGTTTTCTAATTCCCGTTGTCTCTCTTTGGGTTTGTCAATTCTCTTTCCCATAGATGTCAAAAATCTATTTAAATGTCTTCCCATTTCTTGGAAACCATAGATGGAGAGTTGGCATGGGAGATACTCCCGCTGTTAGATTCCCTTCTCCTGCCGAAGATGAACTAAAGGGGGAGGATGACCTTTGTTAGGAATTAGACACCTCAATTCAATACTATCGAGAACAATAATAATCTCAGAAGAAGAAATAATCAAACATGAACACACAATATTTATACAGGTTCGCTTTAAGGTGAGATTACGTGAAGTTTACAAGAGAAATCGTACACACTCAAACTGTCTTTTTTTTCTGACCTCTCTCTCACACAACTCATAATCATCCATCACCCTAATAAAGGCCTCCTTCCCCCCCCCCCCCCCCCCCCCAATTGCTAGCAGTTTACAAGTTTTCAAATGTTTTTCTCTAAACTCTCTGCATAGAGTGTTAATAAGATCCCACAACTAAACAACGTTGGCATTTCCTCGTAAACTTTTCATCAGAAATAGACAAGGAAGAAGCGTGCCCCCACCCAACATCAGGTTGAGGCGGTTGGGCGTTTACCTCCTCACTTTTTCTTGCGTGGGCAAGCCATCAGGAGAAGAAATATCATGTAATCTATAGGATGGAAGTAAATTTGTTGATTTTGCACATAAAAATAACAAATTTAAGATACCTAGATGGTCTGATAACAATGGTGTTTGATCCTTAAACCTCCATGGACAATGGAGAAGAATATTGGAGGAACATTATATTAACAATGATGAAGTCCAGATTACATAACCAATATAGTTTTGGGCTTCAATAAAACCTCAAAATATAGAACCTCTTTCCACTTACGCTAACTCCAACGACCAGTGTGCAGTAGTAGAGCCTTACGCCATGCGAAGACCAGCATGATGATGCTGGAGAGTAGTTGGATGGCTATATTCTCCTTGAATAGCATCCGGTAGGAAACCGAAACGCAGCTTCAAAGAGTTGGTTACTTTTCAGACCTTGTTGTAGGAATCAGGTCCGGCACCCTGCCCTCCAGTGTCCTCACAACAACTGACATCTCTGTTATGTTCTTTTACAAGTGACTGTTGAATGGTAGTTTGTGATCCTGATTGTTCAGCTTCTGCCTGGAGTTCATGCAGTTGGTTCTCCTCTGAAGCAGAAATCTTACATGTCTTTGGTTGGTCAGGATCCCGGAGTTGTTTGTTTTCAGCCACTGAACCAATTTCTGGCCTAGCTCCAGCAAAATCAGCCACTCTACCCTGGTTTTAGATATAAAGAATATCTAAGATATAAACAAGTTTTTTAAAGTTGTGCAAAAAAATGAATTTAAGCATGTCTCAGTACCTCTAATGGCTTCATGACTTTGTACTCCTGTTCGTCAGATTTCTTAAGTGAATCTTGGGCTTGGAGCTCCATGGAGTCTCTCACGAGCTGGCTCAAGAAATTTACATCATCCGACATGACACTGAGTCCTTTCAGTAGCTTTGAACCAAGGTTCACCCTTATCCTGCATGATTATGACTTTTTGGTGAGCACATCACTGAAATTTATGATTTTCTTTTCAAAATTTATGTAACTAATTGAAAAATCATACTATGCCCTCAAAATCAAAAGAAGCTAGGAAATTGCAAGCAAGGGGGACTGCACAATCCAAAAATCAGCCTAAAATCAAAATTTGATCTGCCCTGACCCAGAATATAAGATTTTTTTCAGTCTGATGTTAATGGATTGCAGATGGCTCTCAAAGTGAGTGAAGACTGAAAGGTGGACAAATTATAGTGGAGCTAACATTGGCAAAGGAAGAAAGGAATTTGTACTTAAAAACCAATCACTTTTCTCCAAAAGAGGTTGACTTTCTGAGGCATATTTCCACCACCACTTAGCATGGAGGGCTGAGTTCAACTTTTTCCTTTCTAGACTTGTACCCATTCGACAAGATACTAGGTAACTTCTCAAAAACACCTCATTATAATAATTTTATTTTACTGGCGTCTATTTTATCAATGATACTTGCTGAACTAGGAGGACGGGAAGAGTAATTTGGAATCCTGTCAACAAGAGCCCAATTCCACCACAAAATAACTAGCTGTGTAGGAGACATTGCTCAACCTTGTAAACCAATAACACTTTTTAACACTTCTCCATGTGAGATTATTTCCAGCCAATACTCACCCTCACTTCTATGTTGACACATAATCACATATGGAGCCTGAGACGTGGGCAACACACATGGAGCACACGCTCAATGGAGGACAAACTGGGCCTAGGCGCAAGTAGACATCTTGCCCCGATGCCTCTGTTGAGTTAAACCCGGAGCCACCCCAAAATAACTAGTCGCCTAGGGGTCCATTGTTCAACATTATAAACCAATAATATTTCTTAACACTTAACAATATGAGACTACTCCCGCTCAACAAAGGATTTGTAGAGAGTTGCAATTCCACACCATTAGGTCAGTTTTTTCTTTCCATTGTTTTTTCTTTCAAAATTTAAATCATATTTAGGGTGAACCATGAAATGTCTGCTTCTCCCCTCTCTGTCCATTCAGATGGGAAATTTTCATAACTCATTGTGGTACCAGATGATTATAGAGTGAACCACAATGCAGGCTTCTAATGTACCTAAAATTGATCGATTTTGTCAAAATACAATGCCTACTCAGAGGAAATAAAGTGGAGCAAAAATAATGTATCAATCAACTGAAAGACTGAAGCTGTACCGCAGGAAATGCAAGCCGAATTCTTTGAACAGTTTCAGTTGTTCTTTGCTTATTCATGTACATGACCATAACAGCTTTTGGGGAAGAAATGCCAGCAGACTGGAGCACTGCCGGGCGTGAACCATCTCCATAAATGACTGGAAACCCAAGCTTGCTAGCTGCCAGGTAGGATATGAAAGTAGATTAAGTTTGAGATATTATAGATACCAGCTTGAGCAATACATTTTCTGCACATATTGGTTAGAAATACGAACCACAGAGTGGAAGGAGGCACCATGGCTAAATTAAGGCCTAAAAGTTTCAATCGGATGATTCAAAATTAAATAGCTCAACACATTTATTCAACCACTAATTTACAGACCACTGACTCTTATACTCCGCAGTTGCAGCCCGTCCATGGTTGGACCCTCAAAATGTTATTTATGGTTGCTTGTTTACATGACATGAACATCTGATGAGTCCATACTAAGTACCATTGAATTTGGAGTCAATAGGTGGGGAATGTTTTTTGGAGAATAACGAGAAATTCATTAAGGAATGAGAGAAGCAAGCGGACAGATTACATCAAGGCCATCCAACAAAGTCCCCATCCAGCCCTGAAGCCAATGGCGTTGATAAGAAATTGGCCAGAACCTGTAACTAGAAGATAAGATACTCAAGAGAGAGAAGATTGACTGCAAACCAGTTGCATTGGGAGGCAGTTGAGAGAGTCTAAATTAGCCAGAAAAGATTTACTGCAATCCAGTTGCATTACCTGACCCATTTGGCCAAATCCGAGAATAACCACTGGCTCGCTCACATTGAAGTTTATCATTTCTGGAGCTTTCTGTGTAAGATGAATTTTAGTGTGTGCTTCAATGCAATTCCAGCTGATACAATGACACACGACCTACAAATGAATACTCACTGACATTAGTCTAGACACGTACTTTCTCCTCCTGAAAATTCTGATCAACGATATATGCTACTCTTTTTCCAATCTCATTGAGCAAAGGTGTTAATGCCATTGACAGCACGACCACAATAATAAGAAGTTGGTTCAGCTCCAGTGGCAGTACCCCAAGCCTATCACAGGAGTCAAAGAGATGAAAGCAAGTTTAGTGTTAAGCAAATTTTGTAATGCAGATGAAGACCACTAGGTCTACAAGTTACTAGTGATGTACCTGTTGGCAAGAGAAAAGACTACAAACCCAAATTCACCTCCTTGTGAGAGCAGAAATCCTATTCGTATGCTTTCTTGTAAAGTTAGTCCCACTCTGGGACCTATTGCAGTTATTATCAGTGTCTTGATGACAATTAAATCTGCTAAGAGTGATGGAACACTTGGCCATTCTCGTAAAAGAAGCTGCACGAGGAAAGAGGCTCACTTAGAAATTATAGTAAAAGCATATTCTCTAGTAGTTCCCATTTGTGCTACTTTAAATAGAGAACTGGCGGAAGAAGAGAAGATGTTTGAAATACCTGCATATCAATGAATGTCCCTGTTGTCACAAAAATTAGACCAAGTAACAAGCCTCTAAAAGGTCTAATATCTGCTTCAATTTGAGTCCGAAAATTGGTTTCTGCAAGGATTGCACCAGCTAGAAATGCCCCAAGCTAAACGAGGATGGCCAATAAAGGGAACGCGATTAAGGAGTAAGAGGATAACAAAGTAGTCCACTTACAGAAAGGAAAATACTGCATACCAGTATCACTGAAGCCCAGTTTTTGAGTGACAAGTGAAGTCCCTGCTACTGTGAGCAAGCACAGTGCAACAAAAGCTTCTGAGCTTCTTGATTCTGCAACAACCGGCAAATATGGTATAGCCAACATTTATTTGTCTTACGTTGGGACCAGAATATATAACATCATGACAGGAGGTTTTTGATACCAACTTCAAAAATACGCCTAAGATGGTATTTCCCCCCAAGAGGTAGTAAGCCAAGACCACCTAAAGCCTTCAGACTTTCAGAAGCAAGCATTGGCCAAATGCTTTCTTCAACGAGATTCTACAAATAAGAGATGAAAGCAGTGAAAAACATTTCATACTTGGCCAGGACCAACTAGGTTTCTAGGAGAAGAGTTATAACCAGTTAGTATAACTTCAATAGTTCTGCTAAAGATGTTCCACATCATTATTAAGCACAAGAAAATCACTTTATTATTGTGTGATTGTGAGCAATATACAACAAATACATTGGGTAATAGTGAAAAGAATCCACCGAGGACAGATACAAGAGAGCCTAAGAGGGCACATAAAATAGAAATAAAAGCAAGAAAACCAAGGAAATGGTTACTGTTAAATTCACCATCAAATTCCAGTTATTTTTTTCTTTTCCAGAGATGAAAAATTTCATTAAAGATAAAAAGAAGATACAAGGGTTAAGAGGGGGAAGTAACATTCACGATGAGTTTGTTGGAGACCTCTTTAGCTAGCTTATCAACTAGGTATGTCCTTGATCTACTAGAGGAGACTAGAATGATGGGATGCAGACCAGTAGAAACTCCTACGAAGCCAAGATGAATCAACACACAAGCTAGCATGAGTTGGATGACGAGCTGGAATAAGTTGGCAGAATTGAAGATTTAGTGGGACCCATTAAGATACCACGAGCTGGAAGATTTAATGGGACCCACAAGAATATAGCACGAGCTGGAATCCTTAGCCTAGCCAGCTCATGAAGAAGGATTTGGGAAAGCCAAGTTTGGGTAAGTTAGATTTTGAGTAAGTTCTAAATTGAGTTGAATTATAGTTGGACAGTGTAAATAAATTATATCACTCCTTCACTATAAATATAAGAGCTTGTATTCACAATAAATCAATCAAAGTAAGGAGTTCTCTCCTCTCCCACTCTCTTGTAGAGCTTCTTCTTCTTCTTCCACTTCTTCTTCTTCGTCTTCTCTTCTTGTTTCACTTGTACCTGAGAGCTCTCTCTCTCCTACTTGGTTTTCCTCTTCTTCTTCTCTCCCACCTTGCTCGAGATATTATTAATGGGGTCCTAAATTCAACAAGAACCAAAAGTTTTTTTTTTTTTGTTGGAATATTTCAAATACTTTCATTTAGTTTTTCTATTATGCAAGTTTTATACAAATATTTATTTGCTATCATAAAAAATAATGTTATCCAAACAATATTCCATCTTGTTTCATTAAATTCATAAAAAAATGTTGATAAATTTTTTGATGATTGTAAGATAATACACTTGGAAGCTTCATTTTTTAAAAAATATGCATATACTATTTAGAATTTTCATTTCAATTATATAAGATGATGATTTTAAAAATGGTTTTTAAAACTATTAGTTGCATGATTTTTCAACATAGGTTCGTTGATCGTTGAAAGATTGAAGATGAGTCAAAGTTGTTTGTGCCAATAGCAACGATTGATTGCAAAAATTGGGTTATGGTAAGAAGACCTAATACTATGGTATGCAATCTGGAGCTTTCCTAGTTGTCTAGAGAATCTGAAGGAAGTCACGGGAAGACCTCAAATTTGAAACTTGCATAAGTTCAACTAGTTTTATTCTTTTGTAACTTATTTCTACTTTGATATAAATTAATGGAAATTTTATATAAGATTGTAACTATGGAGTTTAGATTGAAATCTACTTTGCAACTCTGAAAAACTTTTGGAGAGATCTTTCGAAATTTGGTGGAAGTTTTGAACCTTAAGACTATCAAGTTAAAGCCTTGTTTATGTTGAATTATTTGTTCGATATTTTTTGCGAGAGTTTTTGCTTAATTTATCTATTGTGGCTATTATTTTTGGTAATTCATGTGTTTTTAGAGGAATTAAGAAACAAAAGATATAAAGTTGCAAAGTAGTTTGGACATTTAATTTGAGAAGTTGCATGAGATTAGAATTCTATCTTATGTATGCAAGATGTTGATTTTTAGGACTCCATGAAATTTAGCTCATGGAGAAAAAGGGAGGGAGAGAAACTCATTGGGAGAGAACTGGAGAAAGAAGGGTTATGGACTTGATTCTCCTTACCCTCCCCCTGAAGCTCTATTTATAGGTTTATGAAACTAAAATATTATAATAATACTTCTGAACTTAGGCTTTTAACCCCTGAACTTTAACTTAATTACATCAATGCCATCTCTATGAGATGACCCTTTATTTACCATCCTACCATCAATGTATGTGAGCCTATGGGCCTTCTCCTTGATCTATGAGCCTTGAGCCCGTCTTCAATCTCTCTTGGATTCATGGGTCTTCCTTGGTCTTATGGGTTTGGGCTCATCTTCTTATACACTTTGATATGTGGGTCTTCCTTGGTCGTGTGGGCTTGGGCTCTATCTTCCAACACTCCCCCTCAAGCTGGGGGTGAAAGAACAACATGAACTCCCAGCTTACTGCAAATGATGTATAAAATCTTTCTTGTATAATATGCCTTCATCTTCCAACACTCTCCCTCACATTGGTGCTCTCGTTCATGAGGTCCAACTGGTATAATATTAGTGAGAGTAAATCACTCCTAACTGCTAAAACATTGCTCTGAAGTATCCACCTCCACCACTGTGTCCCTCCACAGGACAACGACTCTCAAGTGGTAGAGTAATATATGATATTAATGAGGGGAAGTAGCATAAATATAATAATAAGTTCCTCTGTCATGAACTTCCAACCACAAAAATGTGATATTTTTTACGGGGATGAAGTTCCTCCGTCATGGACTTCCAACTTCAAAAATTTTGATATTTTTTACCGGGATGAAGTTGCTCCATCATGGACTCCCAACCACAAAAATTTGATATTTTTTACGGGGATGGGACTCCCAACCACAAAAATTTGATATTTTTGACGGGGATGAAGTTCCACCATCATGGACTCCCAACCACAAAAATTTGATATTATGTTACTTCCCCCCATTAATATCATATATTACTCTACCACTTGAGAGTCGTTGTCCTGTGGAGGGACATGGTGGTGGAGGTGGACACTTTTGAGCAATGTCTTAGTGGCTAGGAGTGATTTTTCTCTCACTGATATTATACCAATTGGGCTTCATGAACGAGAGCACCAGCGTATGGGGGAGTATTGGAAGGTGAAGGCATATTATACAAGGAAGATTTTATACATCATTTGCAGCAAGCTGGGAGTTTATGCTGTTCTCTCACCCCCATCTTGAGGGGGAGTGTTGGAAGACAGGGCTCAAGCCCACACGACCAAGGAAGACTCACATATTGAAGTGTATTAGAAGTGTACCAATTAATATGCTGACCAAAGAATAATCTGTCAATTCTTCAAAGATAATAATCTAGCTAGAGAAAAAAAATTTACCAAGTCACGGCGAAATTTTGGGCATGTTTATCGAGGTAGAAAATAAGTGGCCCAAGTCAGGTTGACCCGAACCGAGTTGACTCAGCTTGAGTTGGTGCTGAAACAGTGGTCGGCTGGGATTCTGACTCGTTGGTCCAAGTTGACTCAGGCGAGTTCGGGTCTCGGCAGAACAGAGTGGCCGACTGATTATAATTGTTTTCCTTAGGAACCAATTTAAATCGGCAATAGAGCTTCTTCCCCAAAGAGCAGAAAATCAAAGCTCTTCCGAAGGCAACTTTCCAAATTAGAGCAATGAAAGAAAAATTGATTGGAAACTTGCCCAGATAGAACCAGACTTTTTCCAGCAATATTTTTCGAGAAAATTAAGAATGTCCAAAGAGCAACTTTGGACGAGCAGTGACCGGATAGGCTGGATCAAGCCAGCCACAATCTGCCAAACAAGCTCCAACCGAGCAGAATATATGGCAACTTGATATATGCCAGCCAAAATATCAGACCAAACTACGATGATCAACAACGAAGTTGCCTCTGTTGCTGGAATGATTTGGAATGTAGGCAACGTTCCAAGGTAATTTACTGAGACAACGTTCTTCAAGAACCATGAGAGCGCTTGCAAACTCTCTTCACCATCATTCAAAGAGAGATTAGACTTCTAATCTGATACCCACAACAATTTCCATAGAGAGACAACAATGAAACAAAGAACGATGGCAGAGACAATGACAAGCAAGGAAATATGATTTAATCAAGGGAAGCAAAAAAAATAAAAAAATAATGCACGAGACTAAGAGAAGGGAAAAATATTCTAACAACGTTCAAGAATAAAACTTAAAAAACCATAGTCGAAGTCCTGATAATCAAAGCTCTGATACCATGTTGATTTTCAGGACTCCATGAAATTTAGCTCATGGAGAAAAAGGGAGAGAAACTCATTGGGAGAAAACTGGAGAAAGAAGGGTTATGGACTCGATTCTCCTTACCCTCCCCCTGAAGCTCTATTTATAGATTTATGAAACTAAAATATTATAATAATACCCCTGAACATAGGGTTTAGGGTTTTAACCCCTAAACTTTAACTTAATTACTTCAATGCCATCTCTATGAGATGTCCCTTTATTTACCATCCTACCATCAATGCATGTGAGCCTATGGGCCTTCTCCTTGATCTATGGGCCTTGAGCCCGTCTTCAATCTCTCTTAGATTCATGGGTCTTCCTTGATCTTATGGGCTTGGGCCCATGTTCTTATACACTTTGATATGTGGGCCTTCTTTGGTCATGTGGGCTTGGGCTCTGTCTTCCAACACAAGTGCTTGAATGCACATGCAATTGTTACAATATGGGACCCACCATGGTTGCACGAGTTGGTGGGACCCACCATGAGAACGTGAGATGTCAAGAAGAGTCCTTACGCACCTGGCATTAGTTGGGAGATAAGAAGCATGAGCTGGAATAAGTTAGAAGATTTGAAGATCAGGTAAGACCCACAAAGATACCACAAGTTGGTATCCTTATCAACATAAGGTGGAAGATCAAGTAGGACCCACAAAGATAAGACCACAAGCTGGCGTCCTCTCTTGTATTCACGTGCTTAAAGAAGAGTTAGTGTTTGAGTTATGTTAGATCTCTAAATAGATTGTGTTATCTTATCATGATAGGCTAATCTTAGAGAGTTAGAACTGGAATGTAATTAAGAGATGTAAAGTTTAATTGTACATGGACTCTATCACCTCATCTACTATAAATAGAGGTCTGTAACTTGGAATTAGATCATCAAGTTCTACACTTCTCTCTTGGGTGAATTTCTCTCTTTGCTTGTCGTCTCTCTTATTTTCTTCTTCTCTTCTCTCTACCCAAGAGCTTTTCTTTCTTTCTCTCTTTTTTCTTTCTCTCCCCTTGCTTGAGATATTATTAATGGGGTCCTAAATTCAACATAGTATTAGAACCAACAATTTAGGATCCCCACGTCAAAGGAATGCTCTTCGAAGATATGATTAAAGCTGCTCATAGAAGTACCCACCAATTTAGGATCCCACATCAAATGAATCCTCCTTGGTCACCTCACCAACCGTGGATCACATATTGATGAAGAGGATATTTTTTATAATAAGTGGTTAAGAATGATACGTTGGTTATCAATTGACTTATCAACAGTATGGAAGAACATGTCTCCAACAATGTTATTCATCTTGATACGGCTAAACAAATTTGGGAGACATGTGCTAAGCTGTATTCTAGCTCCAACAACTTACACAGGCCATATGATATCCTCCAACAGATGTTGACTTCCAAACAAGGAGACAATATCCATGAATATTTGGTTCGCTTTAGAGGTCTTCTTCAAGAATGGAAGATAGCCCGGCCTCCTCCACGAATATATCTGTCCAAGACAAACAGAAAGAAGCCTTAGTCACTGCCATATGTCTTTCTAACATTAAGTTGTATCTTAATGTTGCTAAGAGCCAACTTCTTAGCTCTTTTGTGGTTCCCACTTTTGATGATGTATGTGCCACACTTCTCTGTATTCCAAACGCATCTTCCTCAAATAGTAAAGTATCATCCACTATGTACTCTAGACAGAGGGGAGCATCATTTGACCAAGGCTGAGGTCGTGGCAAAAATTATAGAAGAGGGGACGAGGAAGACGTGGAAGGAATGGGTTTGACAGAACAAATGGGAGGGAATGCACTTATTATAAGGGAAATGGCCACACTAGAGACACATGCTTCCTTTTGAAAGAATTCTCCTACTGTGGAGGATATGGCCACTATAGAGAAAGATGTTATAAAGCCAATGGCAGACCAGATGAGAATAAGGCTAACCAAGCTTTAGTGGGTGATACGAAAGAGGATCAGTCTACCACATACACAACAAAGAAAAAAATTACTGATGAAGACTATGAGTTGTTCCAGAAAATGAAAACCATGAAGGGGTCCTCCCCAAGTACTTCCTCAACTAGCGCTGCAACCACCGCTTCAGGTATGCTATCTGTTTTCTCTCCATCCTGGATAATTGACTCGGGAGCCTCCGAGCATCTTACAGGTAACAAAAATTTATTACCCTCAGTTTCTCCGTGTCTTTCACATAAATTTGTTACCATAGCTGAAGGTTCATAGACCAAAGTTAAAGGGAAAAGATCCACTTCTATTATACCATCACTTTCGCTCACTGCTATCCTTTTTGTTCCTACCCTCCCTTTAAATTTTTTATCGGTTAGTTAGCTCACCAAACATTTTAATTGCTCTATATCACCTTCTCACCCACTTCATGTGTGTTTCCGAACCTTACGATGAAGTGGGTGATTGGTGGAAGTCGTGAACAAAGGGGGCTCTACTACCTGGATGTGCCAAAAATAAATATTGTTTCCACCAGTGAAATTGAGACTAGGTTATGGCACAACAGGTAGGGACATCCGTCCGCACAATTTTTTCTTCATATTTTTCCTACTCTTAAAGCGAGGTCAAAGTGTCATTGTGAAGTATGTCAAATGAGTAAACATTAGAGATCTACATACTCACCTCGACTAGAAGTTAAAAGTGTCACTCCTTTTTCATTAATTCATACTGTTGTATTGGAACCCTTGAGCGTCTCGAACATTTCTCAAGTCAAATATTTTATCACATTTATTGATGACTCGTACCACTTGGTTATTTCTGTTTAAAAGTGTTCTAAAATACCATTTTAAATCTTTTCATGTTATGGTACTCACTTAGTTTGGTCAGAAAATTAAAATACTCTGGTATGATAATGCCAAAGAATACACCTCCAAAGACTTTGACTCCTTTTGTTAAGAAAATTGCATTATTCATCAAATATCATGTACCTACACCCCTCAACAAAATGGTGTAGCCGAACAGAAGAACCGTCATATTTTTGAGGTAGCTTGCAGTTTACTATATGTCATAATGTTCCATACTTTTACTGGCCGCATGTAATCCTTATCGCATGTTTTCTTATAAACCGATTACCCTCTTCCATTCTTGGTAATAAATCCCCTTACTCTCTATTATTACCCAATGATGATCCTTTTTTATTGCCCTTGAAAGTCTTCGAGTGTCAATGTTTTTTCCATATTTCCTCCCCAAAACACAGTCAACTTGATCCCAAATCTATCAAGTGTAACTTTTTAGGATACTATCGCACACAAAAGGGTTATGTTCACTATAATCTCACTCTTAAGTATTTACTTGTGTCCAGGGATGTCATATTTTTTTAAGACTCTCCATATTATTTTGAAAGGTTCATCTTCAGTACCAGGTTCTCCTCGAACGGTTGTGCCCCATGCTACAAAAACTACTTGGCCCCCAGAAACACTGGCTGACATCACACCTGCTGAGTTTACGGATCCCACTGAGGTAAGTCCATCTTCACCAGTTATTTTTGGCCCACAATATGATATTCATCCTATTTCCATTAGAAAAGAAGCCAAATCATGCACCATGCGCTCTACTTCTCATCCCATAACAACCTTTGTGTCTCACCATCGTCTATCCCCTGTATGTTGTCAATTTCTCTCTGTTATTGCCTCCATATCTATACCACATTCCTATCAGGAAGCTCTCAAACATCTAGGGTGGAAGGCAACAATGGATGAAGAAATGCAAGCATTTTAGGAAAATTAGACATGGGCTCTAGTCCCACTTCCATCAGATAAGAAACCCGTCAGTTACAAATGGGTGTTTACTATGAAACACAATCCGGATGGGTCTGTGGCTTGGCTGAAAGCTCACATCGTTGCTAAATGCTATACATAATGTTATGACATTGATTATGAGGAAACCTTCTCTCCAGTGGCAAAAATGAACTCGGTACGTGTGTTATTATCTCTGGCAGCTAACTCTTCCTGGCAGGTATATCTACTTGATGTCAAAAATGTTTTTCAGAAAGGGGATATCAAAGAGGAAATTTATATGCAGCAACCATCTGGGTATGTGGTTGAGGGGGGTCCATATGTCGACTCAAAAACTCTCTTTATGGTCTGAATTAGTTGCCTCGTGCATGGTTTGAAAATTTTAGCCAAATGCTCATACAGGCCGAATTTCACAGATGCTCTGGAGATCCCTCCATTTTTATTAAAGACACACCGAAGGGCAAGGTGATTCTGGTAGTATATTTTGATGATATTATTATAACCGGTAGTGATCTCGAGAGCATCCAGAAAACAAAAGAAAGGATATATGCTGTATTCAAGACTAAGGATCTTGGACTGCTCAAATAATTTTTGGGTATTGAAGTACTACAATCCAGACATGAAATTATATTATCTCAAAGGAAGTATGTCCTTGACCTACTGCAGGAGACCAAAATGATGGGATGCAGACCAACAGAAACTCCTATGGACTCAAATACAAAATTATGTGCATGTACTGGAGAAGAGGTCGATATTGAAAAATATCAAAGATTGGTGGGAAAATTTATTTACCTCTGCATAACGAGGCTAGATATTTCATATGTAGTCAGTGTGGTAAGTCAATATATGCACAACCCACAACTCAGTCATTGGCAAACACTAGAAAGAATGTTATGATGTCTGAAAGGAGCACCAGGAAGAGGGCTTCTCTATTAAAATCATGGTCACTTCAACATCGAAGGATTCTCAGATGCGGACTGGGCCGGATCCCCGGATGACAGAAAATGTACTTTGGGATATTGTATGATAGTTGGAGGGAACTTGGTTACATGGAGAAGCAAGTAACAGAATGTAGTTGCAAGGCCTAGAGTAGAAGCAAAATACAGAGCCATGGCAAACACGGTCAGTGAACTCCTATGGATCAGATATCTTCTTACTGAATTGGGATTCTACAAAGAAGCTCCTATGGACCCATATTGCGATAATCAGGCCGCAATACACATCACATCGAATCTAGTCTTCTATGAGATAACAAAGCATATTGAAGTAGAATACCACTTCATACGAGAAAAATTCACTGCAGGCATCTTATCTCTCAAGCATATATCTTTGTAGAACCAGGTTGCAGACATTCTCACCAAACCAGTTAGTCATAAAATTTTGTCCACCATTTGCAGCAAGCTGGTCATCTACAATATTTTCTCACCCCTAACTTGAGGGGGAGTGTTATAATGTGAGACCCACCATGATTGTACGAGCTGGTGGGACCAACCATGAGGACGTGAGATGTCAAGAAGAGTCCTCACACAAGCTGGCACGAGTTAGGAGATAAGAAACATGAGCTAGAATAAGTTAGAAGATTTGAAGATCAAGTGGGACCCACAAAGATACCACGAGCTGGTATCCTTATCAACATAAGCTAGAAGATTAAGTGGGACCCACAATGATAAGACCATGAGCTGGCTTCCACTCTTGTATTCATGTGCTTAAAGAAGAGTTAGTGTTTGAGTTATATTAGATCTCTAAATAGATTGTGTTATCTTATCATGATAGGCTTATCTTAGAGAGTTAGAATTGGAATGTAATTAAGAGACTTAAAGTTTAATTGTACATGGACTCTATCACCTCCTCTACTATAAATAGAGGTGTTATAACTCAGAATTAGATCATCAAGTTGTACACTTCTCTCTTGGGTGAATTTCTCTCTTTGCTTGACGTCTCTCTTATTTTTTTCTTCTTCTCTTCTCTCTACCCGATAGCTCTTCTTTCTTTCTCTCTTTTTTCTTTCTCTTTCCCCTTGCTCAAGATATTATTAATGGGGTCCTAAATTCAACAACAATAACTTGAATTCACATGGAGCTGTTATTGAAGTTTCATGGTGTGCATGGACTCTTCTTGAGTAACTTTTGGATTTCCTGAGATTACATGTGTTGTGAAATCTAGAATGATAAACAAGTGTTCGTAGAAATGGATGAGGGTGGAGAAGTTGTGAATTATAAAACTTATTTTGAAAATGTGTTGTGGTCCCTGACCATAGATCGAGTGATTCAATGAAGGGAGAGGTCATGCGTGTGATTTTCGTCCAAACCCTGACGTCCTGATCTACCCAGTCGCCCTATGGTGACGGATTGAGAACTGGCGGAATGGAAGGAAGATGGAGTGAAGGACGAAGATAACCAGGCTCGTCAAAGGGAGACCTGAACCTTGGGTTCCTCAAGGGGAACGTTGACCCTAGGTTCCTTGAAGGAGAATTTTGATCCTTGATTGAGGTAAAATTCTGCTTAATTCATTCCCTTTCGTGAGCTCTTTTAAAGCTAATCACGCCAAGGTCGAGATAAGAGTTTTTTTACCATAATGCCATTGCTGGCTTACATGCTATCAATTAATGAAATAAAGAAAACATATAATGCCTAAGCTACTTGACTGCTCCACTGAGTCACCAACTCATCCGCGTCGCCTCTGGATGACTCGTCCTGCTATTGAGTCCATAACAAAATGTTATTGAAAAAGAAGAGGAATTTGAAAAAGTTACCACAAAAAAATCAAGTAGTGATAATTATATTCTTTGGGCATGAAAAACTGAAATATGTATAGGAGCTAAAGAAAAAGATTAATTTATTTATAAAGAACCCTTGTCATTAAAACCTCAAAGTGGATGAAAATTTACGGATTATGTCCTGGTTGCTCAATAGTATGGAGTCACATAAAACTTTATTGCTGTTTTTATTTCCATTTTATCTAAATTTATTTTTTATTATTTTCATCTTTTTATCATAGAGGGGTCATTGTAAGAAGGCCTTCATCCAAATTTGTCGACTTTAAAAAGCCATAAAGAATTCTCACACATGACGAGGAGTATTAGAATAATTCCACAATGATATGGGATTTTTTTTCTTATTACTTGGGAGGAAATTTCCAAACTTTGATGATTAGTCATTTTGGAATCAATTTGGCCAGAATAACATGATATCATAACCATAACTTTTTTTTATATTTTGTTTGTTGGTATTTTTCAAATAATTTCATTTATTTTTTATATTATGCAAGTTTTATACAAATATTTCTTTTCTACCTTAAACAATAGTGTTTTCCAAACATTTTTCCTTCTTGTTTCATTAAATTCATTAGAAAATGTTGATGAAATTTTTTGGTGATTGTAAGATAATACATTTGGAAGCTTCATTTTTTTTAAAAAAAATATACATATACTATTTAAAATTATCATTTCAATTATATAAGATGATGATTTTAATAATGGTTTTTAAAAACTATTAGTTGCATGACTTTTCAACATATTGGTTTAATTTAACATTTTTTTTCTATGTGATACTTTGGTTCTCCCACGTATTGGTTTCAACAACAAATTGTTAATTTATTTAGTAAATCTCAATTAGATAGAGGATATTAAGCCAATGCTTTCCAAGTTGTCTAGAAAATTTGAAGGAGGTCACCAGAAGACGTCGAGTCACCCAAAGTACTTCCAAAGGTCAAAGAAAATTGAAAGAACTATATTAACTAGAGTTTTGAAAACTCAATAAAATTGCTTTGACTCAAATATAAACATAGAATCCTAATACACGAGTACTCAATTACGAAAAGAGTTATTTAACAATGACTATGTAAAGTCAAATTGTATACAATGAGCACAAAAAAAAAAAAGGCTTTGCAGAATCATGAACTCTAATAATGGGAATAAAGAGTTACATATAAACTATAAGAGAGTGGTACATATGCTTGAGACTCCACTTGAGCTCAATTTATGCTTCACTGTACAAATAGTGAATCACTTTCTAATCATAAGATTAAATCGGAAAATTGTTATTGACTTTGTTTATTTAAAAATTACTTTTCCAAATATTTTTATATTGCTTATGTGGTTAACCAATTCAATTTAGCTTTTCATTATGTCCAGTTTGCAACAATTCTTGTTGTCATTTGTTATGAAAATTTTATTTATTTTAATGTTTACTTCTTTTTTCAACCTCAACTAATTTTGTGTGCATATATTTGATGTTAATTGGGACAATGATGTTATTAATGATTGATCTATTATTGACTTTCTATCCTTCTTAATGACTCATTTACCTCATAAAAAAGAGTGGAAAATATACTAGGATTGTTTGTTCTAGTATTGAGGCTTAAAAGCAACAACTTGTTGATACAACCTCAAAGTTGTTTGGTTTTGATGGCTTCTTTTTGAGATAGGGGTTTATCTTATTTCTTTTGCTTCTTTTTATTGTGATAGTGTGAGTGACATTCAAGTTGCCCATAAGAATGTACTTCATGAGTAGACCATGGGCCTAGAAGTTGATTTTCATTTAATTTAACATTGTTTTCTTATGTGATACTTTGGTTCTCCCACACAGGTGTGGCATCGAACTGAGCCGGTTCACGAGTGGCTCAAGCTTGGCTCGGTTAAACTTGATTTATCTAGATCTCAAACCGAGTTTGAGATCCAAATCAAGCTTGTTTAAGTTAACGAGTCGAACTCGACCGAACCATGGTTCGGTTCGAAAGCTTGTAAGCCGGCTCGTTAACTTAATGAGAGCCTGAGCCTAGAGGTGGGAGCCGGGAAGTGTCATAGAGAGTTTCGACTCTTCAAAATCAAGACTTCGAGATTTCGACTCTACGTCTTTCATTCTTTTGCGCGGAGACGGGAGCCAGAGGTGTCTTTGACTCTTCGAGACTTCGACATTTTGAGACTCGAGTTTCGACTCTTCGTCTTTCATTTTCACATCTTGGGAATCAGAGGGAATATGAAAAGTTGGCGTTCGGCAAGCGGTGGTTGAGAAAAAATGGAGATTTGGTGGAGAAGATTGTTGTGGACTCTATAACTAGTCGAGTCACTCAAAGGCATATTGGTTAATTTTCCTTGTAATATATAGTATTAGTACAATTTTACTCTGCCACTAATGGATTAATGTAGCCACAATGGCATGGATTTTAATTTTTTTATTTTGAACTCCTTTGTAATTGGAAGTCCTATTTAGAGGGCAATGGGAAGAAAATAAGCAAGTCTTGATTCTCTAAAAAACAACTGCATTCTCTTCTAATGAACCCAAGGATCGGCATTCTCTTTCATCGAACCCAACGTATAGGTTCCCTTAAACGAATCTGATTCAATCTCTTCGTCCTTTCTAAATCAAAGGGCGTACCAGAAGATCTGATAGAGAACAATTCATGCCCTTAACACTGGATCCCTCTTCTCAGCACTATGTTACAAGATCCAAGACTCGGGACCGCAACAACATGGTATCAAAGCAGGTTAACATGGGGGATTCATCCAGCAATGGCGAGTTGAGAGCAATGATCAAAGAGATGCAGGAAGAAACAGAGGGGCGACTGGCAACATTAGTAGGCAGTAGAATCAGCCAGCAGATGGTACTGGTAGATAGTAGAATCAGCCAGTAAATCAACTAGCAGATGGAACTGATGACAAGCAGACTATCGAATTTATTTACTAGAAGGAATCCACCCAAAAGGAGAGGGGCAGAAGACCATTTGAACAATAGACAAGGTGAGCAGTTTGCAGGGCGCATAGGGAGAGAGGCAAAAGACCATTTGAACAACAGACAAGGTGAGCAGTCCGTATGGCGCACAAGGTACCTTGCCCAAGGTGGGGGCTTTAGTTAAGGTGGGAGTATGGTTCCAAGGTACACTAAATTAGATTTTCCTACTTTCAATGGGTTTGAAGACCCTTTAATAGATTACTTCGTTGCAAGAAATTCTTTTCCAATCAACGCACAACTGAATTAGACAAGGTGGGATCGGCCGCCTTCCACATGCCCGATGAAGCACAACTGTGGTTCCATCAAATAAAATTGGAGAAACCGGTGTTAGATAGGGAGGAATTTAAGGAGCTGTTGATTTTTAGGACTCCGTGAGTTTATCCCATGGAGAAAAAGGGAGAGAGATCCATTGTGAGAAAACCAGGTGAACAAGAGACTATGAACTTGTTGATCCTAACCTTCCCCCTGAAACACTATTTATAGATTAATGAAACTACTGTATTACAATAAATCCCCTGAACTTAGGGTTTAGGGTTTAGGGTTTTAACCCTGGAACTTTAACCTAATTACATCAATGTCATCTCATAGAGATGACTCTTTAGTTACCATCCTGCCATCATTGTATGTGGGCCTATGGGCCTTTTCCTTGATCTGTGAGCCTTGAGCCCGTCTTCTATATGTCTTGGATGTATGGGCCTTCCTTGGTCTTATGAGCTTGAGCCCATCTTCCAACACACTTGAGTATGTGGGCCTTCCTTGGTCTTATGAGCTTGAGCCCATCTTCCAACACACTTGAATATGTGGGCTTCCTTGGTCGTGTAGGCTTGGGTCCTATCTTCCAACACTTCCCCTCAAGCTAGGGGTGAGAAAATAGCATAAACTCCCAGCTTGCTGCAAATGATGTATACAATTTTTTTTGTATAAAATGGCAATCCTCCCATCTTCCAACACTCCCCCTCATGCTAGAGCTCTCTTCCATGAGGCCCAGCTGGCCAATTTAGATTTAATAATAAGTTCTTCCATCATGGTGTCCCAACCATTGACATTTGATATTTTTTTATAGGGTATTAAGTTCCTCCGTCATGGAATCCCAACCATTGACATTTGATATTTTTGACAGGGGTATTAAGTTCCTCCATCATGGAATCCCAACCCATGACATTTGATATTTTGACGAGGGTATTATGTTTCTCCGACAACAGCAAAGTGAATCTTTTGTAAGCATTGGAGTGGGCTTCTCAAGATTTTCCAAACACCCCAAAGAAGCCGCAGGCAAAGTCTTTCAGTGACAGTGGGTCGACAGTCGAGAGATTTGTCCAGTGCGTTAGCCTTTGCACCAGTGATGATGGCAACGATTTAATAAAATACAAGAAATAAAAAATAGTGCACGAGAGTATGAAATAAAAGAGAAGAAAAAAACTATTTTCTAGGCCTAAACAGAGGAGAATGAGACCTGAAAAACCATAGTCAAAATCCTAAAAATCGAAGCTCTGATACCATCTTGATTTTTAGGACTCCATGAATTTAGCTCCTAGAGAAAAAGGGAGAGGGACCCATTGGGAGAAAACCAAAAGAAGAAGAGGTTATGGACTTGATGATCCTAACCCTCCCCTTGAAACTCTATTTATAGATTAATAAAACTAATGTATTAAAATAATACTCCTGAATTTAGGGTTTAGGATTTTTACCCTATAACTTTAACCTAATTACATAAATGCCATATCTATGAGATGACTCTTTATTTACCATCAAGCCATCATTATATGTAGGCCTATGGGTCTTCTCCTTGATTTGTGGGCCTTGAGCCCATCTTCTATATATCTTGGATGTATGGGCCTTCCTTGGTCTTATGGGCTTGAGCCCATCTTCCAACACACTTTGATATGTGGGTCTTCTTTGGTCGTGTGGGCTTGGACCCTATCTTCCAACAACAGTTGTGCACCATATGGTTTGGCCCACCAAGACAGAGCAATCCGTTGGGGGATTTGGTCCTATTAAGACAGACAGGAACTGTTGGGCAGTACCAGAAACAGTTCCAGGGAAAAATAACCAAAGCAAGTAAAATTGTAGACATGCAGGTCTAATTGGCAAGGGGGAAGGAGTAATTTACTTTTGGTAACAAATACAAACATCCAACCACTTAAATGTAGTCTCTCTAATAGTAATCCAACATACACCAAGGCCAGTAATACCACACCACAATTCATCCGAAGGTTGAATACAGCAGAGATGGTAGACCGAAGGGCTAAGGGATTATACTACAACTGTGATGAGAAATATATTGCGGGCCATCAATGTAAGAAATTATTTTGGCTAGAAGTAGATACAACGGAAGAGGATGGGATGGAAGTTGAGCAAACAAGGGTGGACTAGCCAGCTCTTTCCTTGAATGCCATTACAGGTCAAAAGTCAACCAAGACAATGCAAGTGCATGCACTAGTGCAAGACCAGACTTTATTAGGCCTTGTGGATTCGGGAAGTACCCAAAATCTTAAGTTTGACGACTGCTCAACGCCTTCAACTTGGGATCCAACCTCACCCAATTACCACAGTTTCAGTTGCAAATGGGGAGAAAGTCCCTAGCTACAGGATCAACACAACTGTAATGTTTTCTATTGGTAACTCTCATTTTACTATTGAATGTTTTGTCATACCATTAGCTAGATTAGATATGGTACTTGGAATCAAATGGTTGTAAACCTTGGGCCCAATTTTGTGGGATTTTGTTGCTTTAACTATGAGTTTTTTGTCTGGGGCACACCAAGTAATGTTACAGGGCAGTCAAGCTGATATTGCACATCAAATCCACCTAATCCACAAACAGGACCCACCGGGCAACACTTTAGAGAAGTTATTGGAAGAATTTACAGACTTCTTTCAGGGGCCTTCCGGGCTGCTTCCCTTGAGGAATTGTGATCATAGAATTTGTTTAAAACTAGGATCAGAGGTAGTGGTTGGCCAACCATATAGGTATCCACACCTCCAAAAGGATGAAATTGAATGTCAATGCAAACTAATGCTGGTACAAGGCCTCATCCAACCCAGCCGGTCACCATTCTTCTCTCCAGTCCTCCTCGTGAAGAAACATGATGGCACCTGGAGATTTTGTGTGGACTACATGGAGTTAAATACAAAAACAGTCAAAGACAAGTTTCCCATACCCGTAGTGGATGAGCTATATGGTTGCATGGTTCTCAATTTTTTACCAAGTTGGATTTACGATAAGATTATCATCAAGTAATAATGCATCTACCGGATATTGAGAAAACAACATTCCGTACCCACCATGGACATTTCGAATTTGTGGTGATGTCATTCGGGTTATCTAACGCACCTTCAACTTTTCAAGCCTTGATGAATGAGGTATTCAGTGACTATCTCCGAAAGTTTGTTTCAGTCTTCTTTGATGATATTTTAATTTATAGCAAGTCATGGGACCAACATTTGGAAGATTTACGTCTTGTTTTCCAACTACTCCGAGCACATCATCTCTTATTGAAACACTCTAAATGTTCATTTGGGAAACCCCAAGTTGCATATCTTGGCCACATAATCTTAGCAGCAGGTGTGACAGTAGACCCAGAAAAAATTAAAGCAGTCACGGACTGGCCACAACCGCAAAACATATCAGCCTTAAGAGGAATTTTGGGGTTAGCCGGATATTTTTGCAAGTTCATAAAAAATTACGGACAACTGGCCACACCCTTTGACCAGTCTTCTCAAATGTAATGCCTTCAATGAACTCAAACAGGCATTAGCTTTTGCCCCAGTCCTACAATTACCAAACTTTGAGGCCTTATTTGTGGTAGATTGTGATGCTTCTGAGGGAGGTATTGGGGCGGTTCTTCAACAAACTCAACATCCCATTGCATATTTTAGCCACCAATTAGCGGAACATTATCAGAAGTTACCAGCTTATGAACGAGACCTTTTTGGATTGGCCAAGGTTGTTCAACATTGGTAACCTTACTCATCCGCACTAATCATTACAACCTCAAATTTCTACTGGAGCAACGGATCTCTTCTTCTCCACAGCAACATTGGATCAACAAATTAATGAGCTTTAACTTTACAATGGAACATAAGGCGGGGAAATTGAATAAGGTGCCTGACGCCTTATCAAGATGTCTGGATGAACAACAACAATTCTATGCCATTAGTTAGCTCAAGTCTCTCCTGTTAGACTCCATTAAAGAGGAAATTCAGAATACTCCAACACTCCAGGAGTTGTATTATCAGATTAGTGATGGGGCAACGGACTCCAAGTGGTCTATCCAGGACAACATCATACTGTATGACAATTGAATTTACTTATCACACTCTTCTCCCTTGATTTCAGTAATCTTATCGACTTATCATGATAGCACCCATGAAGGCATTCACAAGACGTTACATCGGATTCGGGACGACTTTTATTGGAAGGGCATGAAGTCAGCAATTGCATATTACGTGACTTCCTATCAAGCATGCCAACACAACAAGTCAAAACATTTAAGCCTAGCTGGCGTCCTCCAACCACTCGCCCTTCCCGCACATGTTTGGGCTGATCTTTTGATGGACTTCATTGATGACCTCCCAAAACTTTTGGCAAATCTGTCCTCTTTGTGGTGGTTGACCGATTTTCGTAGTATGCTCACTTTATTCCATTGGCTCATCCTTATACAGCTTCCAAAGTAGCTCAAGTGTTCTTAGAAAACATTGTTCATTTGCACGACATTCTGGAGTCCATTGTGAGTGATCGACATGCAGTCTTCACTAGCCAGTTCTGAAGGGAACTTTTCTGATTATGCAGTACCAAACTCAACTTTTCCTCTTCTTATCATCCTCAATCAGATGGCCAAACTGAGATTGTTAATCGCACGGTGGAAATGTATTTATGGTGCTTTGTGGGCGACCGCCCTAAACGATGGGTCGAATGGCTTCCTTGGGCAGAATATTACTACAATACATCTTTTCATACAACTTTGCAGGCTACCCCTTTCCAGGTCTTATAGGGAAGGGATCCTCCACGTTTGCTCTCTTATATGCTAGGCTCCACCCGAGTTGATGCTCTTGACCAAACCCTCCTAAACCATGATCAGGTGCTCCAAGACGCTACCCAACGTCTCCAGAAAGCTCAGGCTCGTATGAAGGAATACTATGACAAGGGGCACAAAGATGTTACTTACAACCCAGGTGATTATGTGTGGCTCCAACTCCGCCCCTACCATCAACACTCCCTTACTGGCCACCGATGGAAGCTCTCACCAAAAATTTTAGGGCCCTTCTCTACTCTCTAGAGCATTGGCCAGGTTGCCTACCACCTCGAGCTTCTGCCAGACTCTCAACTTCACGTTGTGTTTAATGTGTCCCTCCTCAAACCCTTCAAGGGAACAACAACACCACCCGCTCCTTCCTTACCTCCAGTGGCAGAAGGGTGTGTTATCCTCTCTCCAGCCAAGGTTTTGCAAGCCAAACAAATTCATAACAAGTGAGAGGTCCTCGTCCATGGGTTGACACAGATGTCGCGGATGCCACATGGGAGGATGTGGAGACGTTCCGGCAAGCTTACCCTACCTTTGAGCTTGAGGACAAGTTCTTTCTCCGGGGAGGGGGGGGGGGGGGGGGGGGGGGGGAGTGATGTTGTGGATTCTATAGCTAGCCGAGTCACTCAGAGGCACCGTGGTTAATTTTCCTCACAATATATAGTGTTAGTACAAATTTATTCCGCAACTAATGGATTAATGTAGCCACAGTGGCATGGATAATAATTTTTCTATTTTGAACTCCTTTGTAGTTGGAAGCCCTATTTAGAGGGCGATGGGAAGAAAATAAGCAATTCTTGATTCTCCAAAAAACAAGGGATGGTGTTCTCCTCTAATGAACCCAAGGATAGGCGTTCTCCTTCATTGAACCCAAGGTACAAGTTCCTTTAAACGAATCTGATTCAATCTCTTCCTCCTTTTCTAAATCATAGGGTGTACCAGAAGATCTGACAGAGAACAATTCGTACCCTCAACATTGGATCCCTCTTCTCAATGCCATGTCACAAGATCCATGACTCGGGACAGCAACAAAGATCGATTTCATCTTCTTATTTTTCATTCTTCCTCTTCGATTTTTTCTCTCGGTCTCCAATTTCTTCCTCTCAGTCTTCACCAATTTCTTCCTCTCAGTCTTCGATTTCTTCCTTCGAACTTCTTCCTCACCGACGAAAGTGACGGAACAGAGGTAAGTTCTTTTAATCTTAATCTTCTGGTTTTTTTTTCAGCAATGTAACAAACTAACAATGATTTTATTTTTTTTATCTTTTGTATTCCTTTATTTATCTTCAATCTCGCATTAAAACTATTATGGACGAATGCCTCATGCTGTTTTAGGAGCTTCTTGCTACTCATTTCTCAGAGGTAATGGATCTCACCCTATTGTTGATTTTTTTGTTTTTAGCTCTTACCGTTTTGTTGATTTTTTCTATTTTTCCATTGTATTATTTTGTTAGGCGTTTTAACTGTTTGCCAAATGATTCGTCAATCCTCAGCAGTCAACACTACTAGATATCTGTAGATTATAGTTTAATATCATCATGTTTCGAGCTCTCAATTACAGAGGAGACATCAACCATTTTATATTGATATTGATAATTGCAAATTGATATTGATATTTCAATGATTTTTTGTGTTTGATTATTGAATAAATTTTATGCATAATTATGCAGTTTTTATGAATAATTTTATGCCGAGTGTATAAATAATTTTATATACAATTTATTTGACATGTATTTTATGCAAAGTTTTAAATATAGGTGGAAGCTCGAACTCGACTCGAGTTCGAGCTCGAAATCGATTTAAATTATTGGGCTTAAGCTTGATTATAGTTTTAGGGTTGAGGCTAGGCTCGACTTGAGCTCGAGTTTGAAATAGTTAAATCATGCCTGGCTCGAACATATGCAAGTTCGGGCTCGGCTCGAGTCAATGCCACCCCTACTCTCACATATTGGTTTGAACAACAAATTGTTAATTTATTTAGTAAATCTCAATTACATAGATGATGTTAAGCCAAAGCTTTCCTAGTTGTCTAGAGAATTTGAAGGAAGTCACCGGAAGACGTTGAATCACCCAAAGTACTTCCAAAGGTCAAAGAAAATCGAAAGAACTATGTTAAATAGACTTTTGAAAACTCGATAAGATTGCTTCGACTTAAATTAAAACAAAGAATCCTGAAACACGAGTACTCAAGTACGAAAAGAGTTATTTAACAATGACTATGTAAAGTCAAATTGGATGCAATGAGCGAAAAAAAAAAAAACAAACGTAATGAATTACTAATTCTAATTTCTCCCATATTTTTGTCCTTAGAAAGAGAATTACAAATCTTGTGAGTTATGTGATTTAAGTTTGAGCAATTTTCTCCTCAATTCAAATTATTTTATTTTCAAGTATTTTTATTTGGCACTCTATAGACGTTTGACACAAGTTTGAAGCAATGAAGGCCATAATCTCTGAAACTAACAAGAGATTTTCCCAAGTTCAGATAAGCTTCTAAAGAAAATGCCATTATAACTAGTTCATAGAGTCCAATAAAGTGAATTATTTATAATTTGATTACTTAATTTAGAACTTAATAGCATATATGAATATCAACATTCCATGTTGCCTTTGGAGAAGTTGCAAACTTTCTTGTTTGATTAATTTTGAGTTTGCAAAATTCAGATTAAGGTTGATCGTGGAGTCTTTACCATGTAGCTCTAAAGAAACCCCATTACAAGATGAAGTAAATCAGGTTTGTAACTCTAAAGTCTAAACTAATTGTATTAGGCTACTAATCGTGATTCTAGTGGGTGCTTAGCTTGGAGTAGTAGGGAACCTTCCACCTCCTTTCATCTTGCTATGTTCTATGAGAAGTTGAATTGAACCACATTTTTGCATTGATTTAAGACTGGTATTTATACACAATTTACAACAAAAATCCAATGGGATAAATATAATCAAGATCTCCTAATCCGACGAGATAAATACATTTTGAAATAGAGATAGATCTTATCTCCTAAATTGACGGGAAATAAGATAATTTTTTTATGCCCCCTCAAGATAGATCACGGTTAGAGAGACCAAGTTTGTCTCGTAACAACCAAAACTGTGAACTTGGCAATGGCTTTATGTTGAAACCAGTTGCGCTAAACCTCGAGGCTTTAGTGAGAGGCGCAACAGAACCTTATACAAGGATTGGCCCGACCAATACAAATACGGTTTCACACTCTCCTGCACGGGGAATACCCGTGGAAAATTCGGTGGCCAAATTCGCGGCATTCGGGGGGGAGCGAGATTCGAACTTTGGGACCAACCTGCTTTGATAACGAGATCAACAAGTTTATCAGCAAAATAATGTGAACAACACGGAGTAAATTATTTTGAACCTGATCACGGATGCATGTTTCATTTTGGAGTGAAACACGAGATTGGATGAGTACAAGAGATCTCAAACGAAAAAGAGAAGAGAGGAAGCGATTTAAAAAACAAAATCGGAAGAAGGCAGATACAGAGTATTATTTGATCTACTCTGATACCATAGGCAAAGTTGAATTGAACCCCATCTTTGCATCAATTGAAAAGTAATATTTATACATAATTTACAACAAAAAATTGAACGGGTAAATAGAATCAAGATCTCCTAATCGGAATAGATAAATGTAATTTAAAGCAAACATAAAAAACGAAGGAAAAATAAAATAATATTTGTATGTTCTCATCGGCAACATCTGGGCATCAAATACCTACAACTAAAAGTAATGAAAAACTAAAAGAAATTGGATAATTAATGTCGTCTAGGCTCGCCGTATTCTTTTCCCACTGACGCTGTCGGGGAATCCTGTTATCGACGACTTTAAGTCGCTTTGTACAGGGCGGTGTTTAAGTCAAGCACCCGTAACAGCGCATGTTAGTGAATCCAACTCGCTTACAAGTTACAACTGCAAAAACCTGTCAATGACATTATCGTTCATTGCAACTCGTTCCCTTCTCATTTTTACTCTTTTATTTACTTCTTGTTTAAGCAAATTACCATTTCCAGATCCTCCTTTACCTGATTCTTCAGTGATTATATGTTCCAAAATACTGTTTGATCCATTTCTTTCTTGTCGTTTGTTTTTATTTCTCTTTTCTCCAAATATTCTCTCTTTTGATCGTCTGGTTTCTCTTCCGTCTTTTAGGAGCTTGAAATAGCATCTGGATTCAATTAAGTTTGAAAACCGCATTTCAGGATTTTTAGATCGGCACCGCCGACGGAATTCGTGAAAATTCCGGTAAATTAAGAGCAAATGGGTCTCCGTATGCAGACTCTCCAAATTCTTGTTTCCGGATTGCTTTCTTTCGAATGTTCTCTGTCTACTTAGTTCCATGAATCTGACAAGCTTTAGGCCCTTGTCATTGCCATTCTTTAGTGAAGGATGGATTCTGATGTGTTGAACCCTAGCGATGGCAAAAAGAGTCATGCAGACGTACAGCCTCCAATGGAGGAGGTTGGAATCGGCAAGGAAGATGATGACGATTTAAATGCCCTGCTATCACCTCAAAGAGGCCAAACGTCGATGAGGCAGACGAACTCTCGGCGGAAAGTACAGTGGAACGATAGGAATGGGAACAAGCTTGTTGAAGTTTTAGAATTCCAACCAAGGTAACACGTCCTTATAAACTATGTGGTTAAGATACTAAGTTGATTACTCAATAGTAACTATGCATCATTTGTTTCTATTCTATAATGATAATTTTTTTGTCTACATAGAGAACTACATGTGGACAAAGAGCTTTGACAAGTAGTGAGTAAATCTAGGTTAAACTTTAGGCCTTTGTGGTATTGGTTTGTTGGATATGGTTTGGGGTAAGGAACAAAATGAGTGCGTGTGAACCAGCTTTTGGCATCTAGTTGAGTGTATCCAGTCAATTAATTGAATCAAGATATTTAGATTCATGAAGTAACAATAATAAGTCATGAGTACTTCAACCAGTGAGATGAAATTAAATTGTGGGCTTTATGCAATTTGAAGTTTTGGAATTAGTGACTGTTGACTCATATTTTGCTTTTTGACAAGAAGGAGAGATATTTTAGCTTCCACAAGCAGAAGGTACAGATAGATGAGAGTAAAGCATGAGTGAAGTGTGTTCTGCCTGCTGCTTCCTTCATGAAAGTTGTCTCAGGTGCAATTACTCTTTAATTTGAAGCAAGAGCTTGGCAGGCAAAAGAGCATGTTCTTTATCATTATATTCTCAATAGACTTTACTTTCAATAGAGTTTATTACATTTCTGAGCGAAAGCCATGTAGTTCAATAGCAAATCCGCTGATTGTGTGCTTAACTGAAGAAGGAGATAGAGTGCAGGGAATTTCCTAATTTTCCTTTTTGTTTAAATTTTTTTGCATCCTCCAATACCCCTCCCTTCCCTGAAGCAGGGGGAGGGGAGGGAGAGGTAGTGGTGGTTATTTCTGAAGCCATGAAGCTGAGAAACCTCCTTATGTTTTCCTCATAGTCGCCTTAATTTTCTTCAATAGCTCTGATAGTCCACCATATTCATATAAAATTTGCTGATGTGAAGATCACTTTCATACGATATTTAGACAAGAGATCCAATTGAAGCTATGAAATTGAGGCCTTAAAGGTTTTCATTGTAGCTTCTTTTCTATGGCAGGCCATATGATTCCATCCAATTGGAGACTTGTCTAATCTTACATGTAGGGAAGAGAGACTGTTGTACCTTACGAGGATGTGAGATATTGTGAGCCGCTCGTGTCTTTTGTGAGTGTTTTCATTCATGGGCTACCTTTTGAACTAGTTTCTGTTGAGATTGATACAGTTGATTGGGGGCAGAGTGGTGCTTGAATGTAGGAAAATAATCTACTTATTTCACTGGTCTCACTGTAAGCATGATGAATCCACATGCCCCCCCCTCCCCCCCCCCCCCCCCCCCCCCCCCCCCCGGCCCTCCCCCTCCCCATGTTTAAGCTATATAAAGTTCTATTGCAGTTTGAGGTATTGTCCCAGTAAGTCAAGTATGGGATATGGCACAATAATAAAGTGAGCTTTCACAGAAATGTTTTAGCAGCATTTTCCGAGTATTTATGTAAGTTTCTGTAGAATTTGTAAGTTGTTTTGCTAATCTCCCAGGATTATACAACACTTATTTGGGCATTCTATGAGGATCCCCTTCCCCACAGTCAAATCTCTTGGTTAATGGTCAAAATCATTTGGCTGAAAGTGTAAAACACCAGAACAGAACACTGGTGAAGAAAGTAGTCCCTTTCTTCCGTGAAAAGTGATTTGATACTCTTCCTTCTAAAGCTAGTAACAGCTTTAATTCTCAATTTTTTTTTTATTTCATTCAGAAGATTTGTGAACCTTGTCCTTCCGTAGAATGTTTGTGACAGTGTGCTGGTGTATGAAATTGATTAACTTACGTATGGTAAAGTTACATATACCCATTATTTTTTATTTTTCTAGCTATGTATTTATTTATGGTATAAATTACATATAACCCATTATTTTTTATTTTTCTAGCAAACGCTTACAAATTTGTATACACGCTTATTTAGCTGTTTGTTTATTTCTTTTGGATAAAAGGGAAGGTGCAATGGCTATTATTATTTTTTTTGAAAACAGGTGCAATGGCTATTTTTATTTTTATTTTGAAAAAAGGTGCAATGGCTATTCTTGTAGAATAATTGCACCTTGTCCTAATGTGCCTTTTGGAGGATCTGGGAAGAAATGGCAGTTTAAGTTAGTGTCCTTCGAATCTTAGTGGCAGCTAAAAATCATTTTCAAATTTAAGATAGAGATTGTGTTTGTCCCTGTGAAATGTGCTAGAGATGTCCTAATATCCAATTCAATGCTTTGAGAATGACAGGGTTGTTTTTAACTCTTTAGGAGATGCCAAGTTATAATACTAGGATGCAAAAATGTTGAATGAGAAAATGAGGGAACATAATAATCATTAACTTTACATTTCAGAGGATCATTAACCTAATCTTTCATGCAAGTGACTATTCTTGACTTCTCAGGGAAAAAAAGGAGTAACTATTCTTGAGCTCTTTAAATAAGGACTCTTTTCTTGGGTTAAATTCCACTATTTTTTCGTTTTTCTGTTCTCATATTTCCATTCTGGGGTTTGTTATAGTGATACAAGTGACTCTGATGCTGAAGAAGATTCGGATTCTTGCTTTTGTACCATAATGTAGGCCTCGTGCAGTACATCCATATGTTGGGTTTAATTTACTGTCTGTTATAAAAGCAGTGCAATCCCTTGGAGAGGTTTGGATATTGGACAGTTGCAACTCATTTTGATTATTGGATCATGGGATCGAAGGTCCCAAAAGGAATGGCAGGATCTCCATGTTGTCATACTTCCATGGTTAATCTATGACAGACAAATTCTTACAGGTGCTAGGGTTGGTTCCTGACATACTTGGGGAACAACAGATTTCATTACACGCATCCATGTACTTCAATTTTCTCACCCAGATCTGTAAGATATTCGCATGTATTGGAGCGCCAACAATCTCCACATTTCATGAATTTTCCTTCCTCGTTTCAGTATCAATAATACTTGGATGTAATATAATTTGTGCTAATCTGATGTTAGCACCTTCTAGTCAAGATTTTTATGCATATGGCAGTTCACTGGTTTTTACTTCCTCCAGATCCCATCTGCTATTTGTGAGGGAGGAATTCAGACAAAGTGGTTTTTTCCCCTTTCTAAAAGAGAAATTGGATTGGGTGTCTTTTCTTGACAATAAATGAGGATTGTCTCCCTACTGTTTTAACAGGAAGCAGAATTTTTTACCATCAGAAGTAATTTAGGTTCCGAAATATTCCTTCTACAGTGGTGTGTTCAATTCTTTTACATTTCACAAACTCACTGCAATAATTTGGACAGGTCCAGTGTAACTGTTTTATAAGAAAGGCACCTAATGTTGGTATTTTCTTGTGTGACAATGGTTAAGTGGGTGTCTGTCTTGGTCTGTTAGCAAATGGTTTTATAGGGATTGCTTTCCATCACTTGGATTTGGATACCGTGCAGGGCATTGGCTTTTCCATCATTTTTTAAATTTAATCCAGACTCTGGACGCATATCAAATCAAAAGCTGCCAGGGAGCAAGGGAAACAGGAGATTGCACCAGGAAGAATCATTGGTGGACTTGCTCATCCGCTTGGAGAATCGTCCTGCGTCCATCTCGTTTTCCTTTCTCATTTATCTAACTAGCGTCGCTCCACAAGATTGCTTGACCTTGATAATATTCCATTATTTTATTGAAACGATAAGATCTGGAAGTAGTTTTTTTTTAGTCAATGAGAATCAAAATCTTCTTCGGGAGAGAGAAAAAGCCCAAAGTTGCATGGGCTGATGTGGCTGTGTAGTTAGAAGAGTAAACGGGTAAGGGGTATTTCTTTACCCGTTTGATTGAAACCAGAAAAGTTACTCTGTTATCAATTTTTTTTTACTCGATTAGCTGTTGATAATAAAATATTTTAATAAAATTAGTGCAAGAGTCAAAATATTCATACAAACAAGTAACACTAATAAAACTGATATTTGATATAAAAATTGGGGAAAATGGAGTGGATCATTTCTTCTAATATTTATAAAAGAGAATGTTGACCCATTGGGAGAAACACCCACAACAAAAATTAAAATTAAAATTTTTATTTATTATTAAGTAATTACATAATCAGTACGAAATAATTGTTATCCATATCTTTTTATTTAATAAACAGTAAATAGGTAAATGAATAAATTTATTTAAATATTTAATTGAGTAAGAATTTTTTATCCGGATCACATGGTTGTTGGGACTCATATAATGTGCTTAGTGACTACACTCTGATAACCCAATTCATATTACATAAACGGCAGCTGCAAAGTGCATTGCATCACCGTCTAGGCCTACCTTTATTACCCAAGGATTGATCAATTCTAATTTTGAATTCATGTCGTTTATGGATGGTGAGATTTTTTGGGGATAATAAGGGTCGTATATGCTTTGGGTCGAATTTTACGAGGAACCTGACCTGAAAATTCCTAGGTTTTGGTTTTTAATTTCACCCCGTAGGCAGGGGACTCTGTAGGAAGAAAAACCTGTCGAGTTTCATGTTGGGGATGAGTTTTACCAAACCTGACCTGATCCCGGCCCATATATAAGACAAAAATATAAAATGGGATTGAGATGGGTCGAGTTTAAGGGGATAGGGCAGAGACAGGTCGGGTTTATGAGGATGGTATAGGGACAAGGTTATGAGTATGGTGATCCTATTAGGGTCGGGTTTCATGATTCGGGTTTGGGTTTTGGTAAACCCAACCCCGACCTGACATATGCCCACCCCTAAGGGTAACGCCTGTTCATGTGCCATTTTTATGGTGCCTACTTGAGAACATAGATACGCTCTTGGTGCTTGAATCAAATACAAATAACTTCTCACTTTTACCTCGCTAGAAGCATTGGAGCCTATAGTGATTAATTCCTATATGTCTTGAACAAACGTGCTGCCTTACTTCTTTAATAAATTATATAGTCTGGGTATGAGCTACACAAACGTTATTCATAACTCTAAGTTAGGGGTGTAAACTGATTGGATCCAGTTTAGATACTAGAATTTTGGATTTGTTGGAAGACAGGGCCCAAGCCCACACGACCAAGGAAGACTCACATATTGAAGTGTATTAGAAGATGGGCTCAAGCCCATAAAACCAAGGAAAACCCATGGATCTAAGATAAATAGAAGACGGGCTCAAGGCCCATACACCCACATACGTTGACAGCAGGATGTTAAATAAAGGGTCAACTCATAGAGATGACATTGATGTAATTAAGCTAAAGTTCCAAGGTTAAAACCCTAAACTCTAAACTCTAAGTTTAGGGGTATTATTATAATATAGTAGTTTCATAAATCTATAAATAAAGCTTTAGGGGGAGGGTAAGGAGAATCAATTCCATAACCCTTCTTACTCCAATTTTTTTCCTAATGAGTTTCTTTCCCTTTTTCTCCATGAGCTAAATTCATGGAGTCGTGAAAATCAAAGTTCTATGGTTTTCATATCTCATTCCCCGTTGGGTTTTTTTTCATAATTGCTAGATATTAGTTTTTTTTATTTTTTAGTTTTATTGAAACCAGTTGCGCTAAAACCTCAAAGCATTAGTGAAGGAGCAACATGAATATAAAAGAGTGTTAGGTTCTTCCCTTGCCATGGATCGAGTCACGCTTCTTTACTCTCTTCCCTCCATGGTTGATCTTGACGTTGGAAGAGAAACCTTGTTTCTTGAACGAGTAATGGTGGAACTCAATTTAGAATGAAGGAGCTTTGGAGGAAGCTCAACCTTGGACCTCAAAGGGAGAATCCGACCTTGACCTCTGAGGGAGAATCAGACCTGTAAAATATAATTTTCTCAATACTTGCCTCTCTTTTCCTTCACGTCCCCCTAAATAGGGTTGAGGACGAAAATACAAAGATGACCCATTAGGTCAAGTGGTTCACGCCACATTACACTGAACCAACCCAAATTAAACCAAACCAAATAAAGTAAACCAAACCGAATTGAAATTACATGAAAAGTAAATTGACATAATTTAATTCCTATGCCTATGGATAACTCGTGATGCTATGGAGTCCATAACATCACCCCCCCCCCCCCCCCCCCCCCTTGGAGAAAGAGCTTGTCCTCAAGTTCAAAGTATGGGTAGAGGGTGCGAAACGCCACTAATGGCTCCCATGTCATGTCACTGGGGTCAACATCAGCCCATTGCACTAAGATCTCCCAATCACTGTGAATACGACGAGTTTGTAATACCTGTGCCGGGGTAGAAAGTACACGTCCCTCATGGAGTGGTGGCAGCGGGGTGTGCAGCATGGGCGAATCACCGTGGAAGGCCTTTAATTGTGAGACATGAAAGACGTTGTGAATTCTGGCCTCTGGTGGAAGCTGCAATCTGTAGGCCATTGTCCCAATGCGGTCCATCACCTGAAAGGGACCATAATATTTTGGAGAGAGCTTGTGACGTTTGGAGGCTGTCAACGACAGCTGCCTGTAGTGTTGGAGATGCAACCAAACATAATCTCCAGGAGAAAAGAAGACTTCCCGGTGCTTCTTGTCATAATATTGTTTCATAGAATTTTGTGCCTTCTGTAGATGAGTGCGCACCTCTGTGATGAATGTGTCTCTTTCAGCCAATGCTTGGTCCAAAGTTGCGACTTTAGAGGCCCCTGGTTCATAGGCTAAAAGACGGGGAGGTTCTCTACCATATACCACCTTGAATGGGGTTGTGCCGAGAGCACTGTGGTAGGAGGTGTTGTAACAGAACTCAGCCCAGGCGAGCCACTTAACCCACCTCTTAGGTGAGTCCCCCACGAAACAGCGGAGATACATTTCAATGGTTCTGTTGACGACCTCTGTCTGACCATCAGTCTGTGGATGGTAGGCTGAAGAAAAGGCTAACGTTGTGCCTTGTAACTTGAAGAGTTCTTTCCAGAAGGTACTTGTAAAGATTGCATCCCTATCACTGGTAATTGAATTAGGCATCCCATGTAATCGTACAATGTTATCCATAAAAAGTTGAGCTACCTGCATTGCAGTGTAAGGATGTGCCAGAGGAATGAAATGCCCATATTTAGAGAAACGATCCACCACTACCAGGATAATAGATTTACCCGACGAAGAGGGAAGTCCATCTATGAAGTCCATAGAAATATCAGACCAAACCTGTGACGGAAGCTGAAGTGGTTGGAGTAACCCCGTTGGACTTAATGTTTCAGCTTTATTCCATTGACAAGTCTGACAAGCCGCCACATAATCAGCTATACTGCGCTTCATGCCCCTCCAATAAAATTCCCTACTGATTCGAAAATATGTTTTCTGTCGGCCCTCATGTGTACTGTCATGGAAGGAGGCCAAAATGCTGTTAATCAGAGGGGATGTGTGGTGTAGAAAAATTCTGTTTTTGTAGAGGACGAGATTGTCCTGAACCGTCCAATGTCGTGCCACTATGCCCTGCTGGATATCCTTGCATAAGGAGATAATATCTGGGTACTGTTGTGCCTCTTCCTGTACAGAATCCAACAAGAGAGCTCTGGGCTGACTGATGGCGTTTAATTGCGGCTCTGGACCGTCCCAGCGAGATAAGGCATCAGCCCCTACATTCAAACTTCCCGGTTTATACTCGATAGAAAAGTCAAACCCCATAAGCTTACTTAACCAATGCTGTTGTGGTGAAGTAGTGAGACGCTGCTCAAGAAGATACTTGAGGCTGCAATGATCAGTGCGAATCAAAAAACAACGTCCCCAAAGATAAGGGCGCCAAAGCTGTATAGCTTTCACCAATCCAATCAATTCCCTCTCATAAGCTGCCAACTTGTGGTGGTGTTGGCCCAGTTGATGGCTAAAATAAGCAATCGGGTGGCCCTGTTGGTGCAACACTGCACCAATACCGCCCCCCGAAGCATCACATTCCACTACAAAGGACTCCTCAAAGTCGGGGAGCTGCAAAACTGGGGCTGATGATAAGGCGTCTTTCAATTGCTGAAAGGAATGAGCTGCTGTCTCTGACCAGGTAAAAGCATTATGTAGCTCATCTAACAGTTCGTCCACCACTGGAATAGGAAATTTATCTTTAATTGTATGGGCATTGAGTTCTCGGTAATCCACACAGAACCTCCATGACTTATCATGCTTGCGGACTAGTAATACCGGTGAAGAAAAAGGAGACCTGCTGGGCTGAATAATACCCTGTGCTAACATCTGCTGGCACTGCCTTTCAATCTCATCCTTCTGTAAGTGAGGGTAACGATACGGAAGTACCACTACCGGCTCGGTCCCCGTTTTGAAACGGATACGGTGATCATAGTGCCTAAGTGACGGTAAGGCAGTAGGGTCTTAAAAGATATCCTCAAATTCTGTAAGTAAGTGAGATAACTGGCATGTATTTGTGGACTGGACCTGGGCAACCTGTAGTGCATAGGTGAGTGGTGCTTGTGTGCCATGAAATATAATCTGATGTTGGTCCTTTATAAAAGACATGGTCAGAGCTTGGAAATCCCATAGTATTGGTCCCAACAATTGTAGCCATTTAATTCCTAGCACCAAATCGAATCCTGATAGTGGAATCACCAAAAAATCTGCAACAAATTTATATCCCTCAATATCAAAGTGTGTGGCTGGTGATATGCCTACACTAGTAATTTTAGCCCCATTGGCTACTGATACAGAAAGACCATTCTGTTGTTGTACTACTAACCCAAGTTGTTCTGCCGCCTGCTGACTGATGAAATTATGTGTACTACCCGAGTCAACTAAAGCCAGTAACTGTAATTGATGTAATTGGGCTTTAACCTGCATTGTGCTTGCACTGTGTAGACCAGTCATAGCATGAAGGGAAATCTCTGGATCTTCGTGGTCAGTTTCCACAATTTCTTCCTCTTGTGGTATTTCGTCTCCATCCTCCCACAGACATATACTGAATAATCGTTTGCAGTGGTGACCAAAAACATACTGTTCATCACAATTAAAACAGAGGCCCTTGGCCTTTCTCTGCTCCATTTCCTGTCTAATAAGTTTTTTGAAGTAAGGAGCAGGTGGAGCTGAATTAGAAATGTCTGGGCGTGGGGCTGCACTGTCTCTAAATCTTGGAAGTCCATAGGAATGGTTTGGCGCAGAGGCATTGTGCCTTCCTGGCCAAGCTGGTTTTCTGACCAGTGACTCCTTTAGAACACGCTACTTGTGCTCAATTGCTCTGGCTAAATTCATAGCGTGGTCTAAATCTGTAGGAGCATGTAATTCAACTTCTAAACGCAGAGCTTCTGTCAAACCAACAGTAAAAATATGAACATACTGTGTGTGGCTAACAAACTGGTTTGCTCGGGCTAACCTTTCTTGGAAGGTCTTTTGGTACACCTCTAGTGTTCCAGTTTGTTTGTAATTGATTAATTCGCCCAATGGATTGCTAATAGCAGGAGGACCAAATCTCATCATGCAAGACTGTCTAAAAGTTGCCCAATCCTGAACAACTTGGTCATTTCGGAATTGGTGGTACCATAGAAGCGCTTCATCGAGCATGTGGTAGGCGGCCAAATACACTTTCTCATCCGCAGGTGTTTTTTGATGGTAAAAGAACTGATCATACTTGGCTAACCAAATCAAAGGGTCCTTAGACCCATCATACGTAGGAAAGTCAAGTTTTAAATACCTGGGCACAGTGTTTGGTCCTTGAACGGCAGGCCCCAGATGGGAATGGTGTTGACGCATTGGTGGTTGTGGGGGAGGTGGTGGGTGGAAGGGATGGTGTTCGGCCGGTGGAGAGTAGGCAGCTAGAGGTTGGGCTCGTGTATCATGGTCCTCTTATTACCGGAGGAGAGCTTGGATGGCAGCATCCATTGATTTTATTGCCTCACGCAAATCAGAGGTTGTTTGATGCACCTCTTCTAGGGCATGAGCCTGGTTATCTGTCCTTTGCCTATTATCTTCCACTAACTGTCTCAAATCGTCAGGGGAAGAGGAATCCCCAAGGTTGGACCTGTCTGATACCAAGATGTTAGGTTCTTCCCTTGCCATGGATCGAGTCACCCTTCTTTCCTCTCTTCCCTCCATGGTTGATCTTGACGTTGGAAGAGAAACCTTGTTTCTTGAACTAGTAATGGTGGAACTCAATTTAGAATGAAGGAGCTTTGGAGGAAGCTCAACCTTGGACCTCAAAGGGAGAATCCGACCTTAACCTCTAAGGGAGAATCAGACCTGTAAAATATAATTTTCTCAATACTTGCCTCTCTTTTCCTTCACGTCCCCCTAAATAGGGTTGAGGACGAAAATACAAAGATGACCCATTAGGTCAAGTGGTTCACGCCACATTACACTGAACCAACCCAAATTAAACCAAACCGAATTGAAATTACATGAAAAGTAAATTGACATAATTTAATTCCTATGGCTATGGATAACTCGTGATGCTATGGAGTCCATAACAAAGAGATCGACTAGGTCGATATTAAATTCTCAACACTCCCCCACACGTTGCCATTTGCTGCTCGTGGAAACAGGTCGGAGCCAGACTCGAACTCTGGACCAACCTTGCTTTGTAATATTGAAACCATTTGCGTTAAAACCTCAAGACATTAATGAAGGCGCAACATGAATATAAGAGAGATCGGCCCGGTCGATATTAAATTCTCAACACTCCCTTGCACGTTGCCATTTGTGACTCGTGGAAACAAGTGGGAGCGAGACTCGAACTCGGGACCAACCTTGCTCTGATACCATATTGAAACTAGTTGTGCTAAAACCTCGAGGCATTAGTGAAAGCGCAACATGAATATAAGAGAGATCGGCCCGATTGATATTAAATTCTCAACACTCCCCCGCACGTTGCCATTTGTGGCTCATGGAAACAAGTGGGAGCGAGACTCGAACTCAGGACCAACCTTGCTCTGATACCATATTGAAACCATTTGCGTTAAACCTCGAGGCATTAGTAAAGGCGCAACATGAATATAAAAGGGATCAGCCCGGTTGATATTAAATTCTCAACAAATTTTATGTATTTTTGTTTTTCTGGTATAAGAGACGTTTGTGATGTCGGGGAGAAAAAAAAAATTTGTTTATTCCTTCTGGAGTTCTGAAAGGAGTCCAGAGACGCAGTCGTTGCCGTTTTCGGCTTTTCGATTTACCTAGCGAACGCTAGTAGTTTCTACACCATGTACGGAGCGAGAGATTGGTGGTAGTGGAGCTAGTGGCTACACACCTTACAACTATGGTGGTCTTCCTTCTTTTCCAGTGACGATAAATAAATAGAAATAATAATCAATCTTATATATTACCATACTTATCCGATAAATTTTCAGTAAAATAAAATTTCAAATAAAAATTTGCCATGAAAATTGCCTTGTGTTGAGAAATTTTTAAGAAAAATTAAATGCACCGGCTTTTTTCAAGAAAAAAATAGAAATTAATAATCAAACTGATATATTACCATACTTATCCTATAAATTTTCAGTATAATAAAATATCAAATACAAAATTGCCATAAAAATTGTTTTATGCTGAAAGTATTACAATATCAATTGTTAAAAACTTATTCAAAAAAATTTCATATGATTTTTTTACCCTTCTTAGCTAGAAAATCTAACCTAAAAAATATATAATTTCTTGTATTTTCTTAGTAAGAATTTTCGGGTCGAAAAATATTTCCAGGAAACCAAAAGTACTAATAGTCCCTGGAACATATTTCTACTAGAAATAATTTTTTAGTATTTTATGAAAAAGCATTAACAGGGCCTAATAGGATTTTAAGAGAAGGTTTCTTAAAAATATGTATCTGAAAAATCATTTTTAGTTTTTCCTAAGCCAGAGGCTCTAACGGAACCTGAAAATTGAAAAAATTAAAACGCGTGGAGCATACGGGCTCAAATTGGCCCAGAGTGACTGCCCCACTGCCGTACCTTCGGGCATTTGAAAGATTCTTTTGCAGTGGGCCGGGTCGACGGAAGTGGGGCAAACACCTAGCCAGCAACGGCCACTCTCCCAAGGCTCCCTCGTCTCAACAGCTGTAATTTCTGATTTATTTAATTCAAAATGGCCTTTTCATCATTGCTTCCAACGGTCATATTCTCGCAACATCTTCTTAACCAAAACTTCGAATTTTCATGACCGTTTTGTCCTCCAGTTACGGCTTTCCCCGGTCCTCTCCTCCTCGTCCCCTTCCTCATCCGATTTCTCGTTTCTACATTCGCCGGCATGTTCTAGACAGAGAAATTTAGTCTTCCCCGTTCTTTCCTCTCCGATACATATCCAAGACCAAAACCAGATCGTCGATGGGGTGTTTCCTCGCCTGTTTTGGTTCAGTTGATAGGAGACGGCAAAAGCGCGGACGGAAATCGTTACCCCGAGATCGAGTAAGAAATTCTCCTAGCTTGACGGCCAGTGATGATTAATAGTTATGGTACCATCTATGTCTTTGTCACTGATCAAACATCTCTTATTTATTTCAGAGTCGTAGAAACTATGAATCCCTGCAACCTGCTTCTCCTGCGAAGCAGTCCGCAACCGAAGAAGCAGTTGTTTCCCTACTGGAATCAAGGTAAGTATTACAGTTAATGTTTTTCTCTTTCTTTTGAGGGGGTTTATTGTGTTTTCTTGTGATTTTGATCTATAACATTATGTTTTACTTGTTAAGGGTTTGCACCAAAGTTAACTTTGGTATATTTGTTGACATCATTTTCGCTCAATTAGGTGGTGCTTCATACACGTTTGACATCTTGGCTAGCTGAAAATACCTTTATTCTCTTTCTATCATTTTTTACAGGGAAAAAGCGGAGAACTTGAGCTTCAATAGTAGAAAAAAGGTAACCTTTGATCTGAATGTCAACACATACATCGAAGTACACAACAGCACTGAAGTTCTAAATTCATATCAAGCGGATGAAGAGAAAGAAACGGAAAACAGTGACGCCAAAGCTGAGAAACAAAATGAAGCTTCAACAGATAGTGCTACTCAGTCCAATAGTAGCACCAATCCTGTGTCTTTCCCTTCAAATCATCGATACCAAAATTGTTTACTTAGTGATGAAGAAGTTGGTGATGATGATGATGATGATGATGATGATGATGAAATTGAATCTGGGGATAGTGATTTTGAAGAGGTTGACGATGATGGTATAGAAGAGTCTTATGAGTCCTGTTTCTCTCTACCATTGGGGAGCGAAGGAAAAACTAGTCCTCATTTTGATGCCAAAACAGAAGTTAATAGCCCCACGCCTATCAACTCTGTCAATGGGCCACGAGACCGAAGCCAATATGTCCATTCTGTACTCAACCCTATTGAAAATTTATCTCAGTGGAAAGCTGTGAAGGCAAAACCAATCCCATTGAAGAATCAAAAGGAAAACATTGCTCTAGAGGAAGCCTCTAGTTTTGAGCTAATTTTCCAGTCTCCCAAGCCTAAAAAACCTTTTGAGACTGACCCAAAAGACACTCTTTCAAATCCATCTCCAAATCAAGAAATTCCTGTAGATGCTAGCCTCTCCAATTGGTTGGTTTCACCCATGACAACATCAGGCATAACTGTATCACCAGAAAAGAATGTCTCTCCGAGATCTAATTCATCCAAAAAGTATGAAGACAGACCAATCTTAGGTGCTTTAACAGTTGAAGAGATTCGGTGGTCAGCATCTTCATCACCAAGAAGGTCACCCAGTAGGAGCCCCGATGAAATCCCAATCTTGGGAACAGTGGGAAGTTACTGGAATCATCAGAACAAAACTATGGATTTAAAAGGGCTACCAAATACTTCAAGCAAATACAGTGAGGTACGATGTTGCGAAACTGAAGAAACAGGGGAATGTTTTGTGTAACTTTCAAGGGGGAAGTATTTAAGGTTTTTCAGATTTCCTGATATGTAAAATTGATACTGATGAAACCATAATATTTTTGGTGTGTATGCAGGATAAGAGAGTGAACTGGCATTCTACTCCATTTGAGGTGAGGTTCGAAAGGGCGTTGAGCAGTGGTGCTGCAGAAATGACTTGTTAAGGGATTTTGTGTGCAGGTTGATGTGTGATGCTTTTGTGTATACATCAGTTTTCTTGTTTCTACCTTTTGTCGAAGGCTTTATGGGGTGTTGTTTGTTGTAATGCCTGTGAAATGACTTGGTTATAGATATGTATTTGTTATTCTTTAATATAGTACATAGATAGAAAAACTCAGTTTTTACCAAAAAAATGGAAAAATTTTGTTTGTGACATTTCCGTTCAATAATAGAAATATTATTCCTTGCCTTTGTGAAATAAGACTACCAACTTTCCCTCTAGCAGGGGGCTATTCCCTTCAAGTAGCTTGTAAAAAGGGTCCATTTTCTCACATGTTAATGAATCTCAGTCACATTGAATATTCACATTACATTTTCTCACATAGTGAATCTCATTCACTAGCAAGTCCCATTATGCTGATACTATATGGCAATCACAAGGGGCTATTTCTCAAGTTGCTCCATTGCAGTAATATGAGGCTAATAGCATGAGACTCCACTTTCCCGATCTCATTAACAAAGCTTCTTTTTTTCCTTTTTCTTTTTTTGGTAGCAAAGCTTCTTTTACTAACAAGAGGCTAAACAAATCTTTGCATGTGTGTGTATGTGTAATTAGAAAAAGATAACACTGAACACAAGTTATGTACATCAAAGAATATTAAAAAAAAAAAAAAAGGGGATGAATAGTGAATGAACGGATCACCCTCAACAACATAAAAGTTTCAAAGCCAATAAAGTGTTTCAACAAATGCTCCAACAAAACGATCTTTCAGTGGTAGCCAGAAAAATCTTCAAACACTAGAACATTTAGTATGACTGATAAGATTCTATGTACTATCCCTCAGTTCCTGCTATCATACATTTGAGCAGTTCAACAACTTTCTTCACTTGTCCATGAATCAATTCAGAATTTAATTCTAAGCATGAGTTTTATTCTTGATTCTCACTTGTATGAAAACCTAGACATAAGTAATCTTTGTCTAATTGGCAACAATAGATTATTAAAGCATGTTATTGAATATATTTAGTATAATTCAAATTTGCCTACTTATGCTAAATTAAACTTGATATACACCTTACCTAGAGTAGTGAAGATATAAATAGAAAATACAATCAAGATCTTCATAGAGCACATAGGTCTACAATTAGACGATGAACTTTAGAGACTCAGACAAATAATAAAATTACAAATCATGTTGTGCTTAGAATGGTGAAACCCTCTTTTGAGTCTCATCCAAGCTTAATCTTTGAGTATGAGGCCATAATAGTTAAAACTCTATAAAGTCAAAGATAAAAATACCTTGAGAAAAAATAAATGAACTTAAAGTGAGTTTAATGGGTGACCTCTTCTTTTTTTCTTGGACTTCAAGTGGTTCAAATTGAAAATAAAATCTTCAGGTCCAAGTTACAAAAGAACTCTTGTATGTTAAAAATTGTATGGTGAGAGTATTTATAACATCGATCTCTTTCAAAATACCCATCTTAGGGTTGCACACGAATAGGGGGTGTTAAAAAATAAATATGGAAGCGTTTTACCTAACTTTCATGGAAAGGAGTTGTTAGAAACTAGACGCCCTAATTTTAAATTGTTAAATTTATAAAAAAGAGAAATACTTCATTGACTTGTTATAATCAGAGTACATGAACCTCTATTTATAAATAGAGGAAGATAGTAGAGACCAATTACAATTAAACTACCATTGTCCCAATTACACCCAAACTCTAACACTTAAAGATAAGTCCTAGCATAATTAAATAATTCAATATAAATAAAAGACAAACATAACTCAAACTAGAACTCTTCTATGAGGGGTGACCATAAGATAAATATGCCAGCTCGTGGCTATCTTTGTGGGTCCTTCTTGATTTTCCAACTAGCTTGTGGTTATCTTTGTGAGTTCCATTTGATCTTCCAACTTATGTGATAAATATGACAGCTCGTGGTAATCATGGTGGGTTCTACTTCTTATGGGTTTGGGCCCATCTTCCAACACTCTTAGATATGTGGGTCTTCCTTGATCGTGTGGGCTTGAGCCCATCTTCCAACACTCCCCCCTCAAGTTGGGGGTGAGAAAACATCATGTAGAAATGGGTAAGTGATTCAGACTATGAACATGAACTTGAAGAATTACTTGAAAATTGTATTAAAAGCATAGATAAACATAAAACATGTGCTGCCCAAAAACAAAAATTAGCCAAGCTTTAGAGTGAAGTAGTTGCTTTAAAGGAAGCAAATAATGGCCATGTGGCCAATGCTTTAAAGCAACAACAATTAACTGATAAATTATCTTGTGATAAATTGGACTTTGAAAAGAAGTGCATTGAATTGGAGAAAAATCTCTAAGTTGCAATTACTAACAAGAATGCACGCAAAGGGCAAAATAGGAGGAATGTGAACAAGCATGAGCATAAATATACTCATTTGCCTCATATTAGATGTTATTATTTGTTAGATTTTAGGTTTTCATGCTTAGAATAACTAGGTTTTAGGGGAAGAAAAAAGAGAACGAAGGAGAAAAATAGAGAAGAGAGTTTAGGAGAGAAGGCTAGGCACATGAGGCAAGAAAGGAGATGGAGAAAGTAAGGAATTAGGGTAGGTGCACGAGTGCATCCCCCCGCCCCTCCTCTTAGTTTGATACTAATAGTTTTAGGGTGGAAACCCTTGTAAGTGAGTCAGAAAAGAAGTGGGAATTGAGGTACAAATAAAATATTAGAAAGTGAGAGAGAGAGGGTGATAAAGTGGATGTATCATTACCCTGTGAGAAAATTGGAGCCACCATGAATGAGTGATTGAATGAGTGTAGGAATGAGAGAGCTTCAAGACATTCAAGACCAAAACCCAGGAGAGAGAGAGAGCCAAGGCAAGGGTTGAATTATAGAAGGATTACAAGGGTTTATATAGGTTTTTTAAAAACCTTAAAGGAGGAATAAATCACAAGGACTTCCTCTTACAAATTGTAATCTAGGTGTCTTGACATAGTTATATAAATCAATTCAAAATAGACTTCAATCATTCCTTTCTTCTTCCTTTGATTTTGGATCTTGATTTCTTTGTTTGATTTTGCCTTGATCTTCTTCCTTTGATTGAGTAATTTGAAATTTGTCTCCTTGATTGATTTTATCACGATTTGTAGAGGATCCTTGAGTTTGATGTAGTGGAATTTGCAAGTGAGAGATTGAAGGGATTGAATTCTCTAGAACCATGCATGGGGATGTCCTCTTTTAAGTGGATGATGTGGACATCACCCTTACATGTGTAATTGTCCCGCTTTTCCTCTTGTGCCACTTTTGAATGAACATGGTCTTCCTTTGTAGTGAAGGGTTTTGGTGTAACTTCAAATAATGTACTTTCTTGTAATTGTCTTTGTATGTTCATATTTCTTTGTTTCTTTTTATTCCCCCTCAGGCTAAACTGAGAGGTCAACCGAACATTTAGCTTGGTGATAAGTTGTCGAAGATGACTGGAAGAGATCAGTTTGGTGCAAATGTCTGCATGCTGGTTGACAAAGGGAATATGATGAACTTGAAGACATCCCTTTGTAAAATTCTCACAAACAAAATGATAGTCTTTGCCAATATGTTTACTACGAGAGTGCAAAACAGGGTTGTAACATAAGCAAGTAGCACTTAAATTGTCACATAGAAGAGATGGAGGTAGAGTTGAGTATATGTGCAAATATTTTAGAAAATATTGAAGCCAAGTGATTTTAGCACATGTAGAAGTCATGGCTCTGTATTCAGCTTCAATAGTGGAGTGAGACACAGTAGGTTTTTTTCATTTCATACCAAAAGACTAGGTTGGGTCCTAAGAATACTACATACCTTGTTAGTGGGGAACCACCCCAATCGGCATAAAAAAGGCAAGAATATCTAGTGATGAGGGTTTTGAAAAAAACTAAACCATAGTCTATGATACCTTTAAGATATCGAAGAATTATTTTAATTGGGGTAAACTTAAAAGCAATGGGGGAGTGCACATATTAGGCTACAAGATTGACCAAGAAAGATATATCAGGTCAAGTTAATGTTAAATATTGAAGGGTTCCTATAAGACTTCTATAGTGAGTAGGGCTAGACTAAGGGGTACTTTGAAAATCGAGTTTTGTGTTGGTGGTAAGAGGACTTGTCACAAGTTTACAAGATTCCATCCCTGATCGAGTTAATATATCTTTTAGGTATTTAGTTTGATAAAGAAAATGATTGGTGTGACTTCTACATACTCGAATGCCTAAAATAATATCTAAAGGGCCTAGACTTTTTATAGAGAAAGTATCACTTAGTGTTGTTTCAAAAGTTTGATGAAGCGAGGGGATATTCCTAGTGAGAATAATATCATCCACATAAAGAAGTAGACATAGATGGTTAGATAAAGAATGATAACAAAATAGTGAGGGTTCAACTTTATTGATTTGAAAACCAAAGTAGGAAGTTGTTAAATTTATCATACCAGGTACGAGAGGCTCGTTTGAGACCATAAATAGTTTTTTTGAGCCTACATATATGATTCAGAAGGTGGAACTTTCAAAATCTGGTGGTTGTGTCATAAACACTTTCTCATTAAGAGACCCATGAAGAAAAACATTATTAACATCGGATTGAAGCAATGTTCAGTTATAATGAAGGATTAGGGTGAGTACTACTCAATTGTTTGAGGTCAAACAACAAGACTGAATGTTTGATCATAGTCAATGTCATGAAGTCGACGATGTCCTTGTGCAACAAGACAAGCATTGTATTTTTGGATAGATCCATCATTATTGAACTTGGTTCTAAATGAGACCGTATGACATGCATATTAGAATTCTTAGGGACAAGTTCCCAAGTATTGTTTCATTGATGAGCATTGTACTCATCTTGAATAGCATCATACCATTGAGGAAGTGTAAGAGCAAGTTTATATGACGTAGGCCGATATATATGTGACCATAAGAGCTTGAATGTTAAGGCAACTGGCTTACTCTTTTCTCTAGTAATTAATTGTTTGGGTATCAATGCAAGAAGGATGGAGAGTAGTTGGAATAATTCTATTTTGAAAACTGTCTCACGAAGATTGTGAGGAAGTAGGGTACGAGGTTGGAGGTTTTGTGGAAGAATTGAAAGATAAGTTTGGAGAATTTTGAACATAAATTTCATTAGAGGTTGAAAGAGATGGTGAAGTAGTTGGTGGTTTTGTAATTTGTCAAAAAAAATTGGTACACTAAGAGTAAGTGGAAGCATATTTTAAATTTTTATGGTGATGAATAAGGAAAACATGACTCATAAAATATAATATGCCTAGTGATAAAGACTTCGTTCAAATATGAACAAAAATATTGATAACCTTTATAATAATCATGAAATCCAAGAAAAACACAGGGTAGAGACTATGGTTCAAACTTGGTTTTGTTATAAGGTAGTAAACAAGGAAGACATATACATAAAAAAACATGAACATGATTTTAAGTAGGAGAGGTATTCAAAAGTAAAGAGTAATGAGTTTTACCTGGTAAGGGAGCAGTAGGAAGACGATTAATCAAATATACTGTATTCTAAAAATCTTCAACCCAAAAACTAATTAGAACATTACAATCATGTAACAATGATAATCTAGTTTTAACTATGTATCTACATTTTATTTATCTATTCCATTTTGTCATGGAGTATAAGGACAAGAGAGATGATGAAGAATTCCATATTGAATCAAATAATATTTAAAAAGAGTTTATGTACTCACCTCCTCCATCTGAATGTAAATACCTTGATCGTGTAAGAAAATTGATTTTCCACCTTATTTCAAAATTTAGCAAATGTTCCAAAGGCTCCATTATTACCCTTTAGAGGAAGCAATCACATAAATCTACAATAATCATCAAGAAAAATAATAAAATATTTGAATCCAAATTTAGAAATTAATGGTGAAGGTCCCCATAAATCCGAATGAACCACTTCAAGTGATTTAGTAGTTTTATGTTCAACATGATCAAAAGGAAATTTAATTTCTTTTACCATCTAACAACTAACACAAGTGTCTAAAAAAGAACTTGAATTAGGGAGTAGTTTTATCTAACTAAGGATGAAATCCAAGTTGAAGATGGAGGACCAAGTCTTCTAGGCCACAACATAGATTGTGATTCTTTTGTGACTGCAAAATCTTTTTCTTCTTGAGGAAAGAGGTATAGACCATCATACATTATTCCATTGGCCTTTATTACTATCATGCCACTCCTCTTGGATGTGTGGGCCTTCTCCATACTTGTGTGGGCTTGAGCTCATCTTTTAATATGACAACAAGCGAGCAATCGGTGAGTTCACTTTCCGGTTTAAGATAGCAGAGATAATCAAGCAAATTAAGGATAGCAATGTCGTAAGACCAGTAGGTGAAGGCTGGCAGCAATAATGTCATAATGCCAAGATGACAACATCCTTCCAACATATTAAGGATCTAGCAATAATATCAGGATGTAATGGAATTATTGTCGACAATCACACGGAACTAAGATAAGGATCCAAATATAATTAGTAGCTTTCAAATATCAACTTAAGGCCAATGTAGAGCTTTCCAAGATTAGGAACCACATTGTAGATCCTCCAGAAATTAATCAACGAGAACCAGCAACTTCCAAGTGCTCTAGTACGTGATTTTTAAATTTGCTAACAGTAGAATCACCTGCAACTTCCGAGTGCTCTGGTACGTGCTCTAAAAGTTTTCCAATAGAATACGATCAGCCAAATGATAAGTAAATCTTTTGAATGAGTTGAGACTTCTGACTGCAACTTCCGAATGCCAAGTCCAGCAACTTTTGAAGGCTCTAGTGCGGTAAAGAAGGGTCTATTTCCGACTGGAATGAGTGATAAATCCTCCAACCAGCAGTGCTATTCGTCCATATGGCCCATAGTCTATAGTCTACTATTTCATACACTTTTCAGGCAAGAATGTGGGTTCTACCAAATGATACCAAGAAAAGTATTCAGCATACAAGCAACAGGAACCAACAACTAACTAGTAGTAAGTAATCAATGATGAAGCAGTAAGTAGTCAGACATACTAGTTATCTTTCCATTTCTCAAAAGAAAAGAGTTCGGATGATGAAGTAATAATCAATGAGTAAGTAAGAAGATCAATGATCTCGGGAAAAAAATCAGCCGAAGAGAGATTATCAATGAAAGTACTTGTGAACGTATAGCACCAAGATCGATATATCGAGTGGATTAGTAGATAAACCAATGTATGGATGAGCAACGGATTAGCAACAATAAGCAGTTATAAAACTAAAGGGAAGCATAGGGTATCAATTGCTTCAGATCCAGGAACAACAAGAAAAAGAAAAAAACTCATCTTTGTGTTGTAGAATAATTTCTTCGTGAATCATTATCCGAGTAAAAAAATTTGGAATCTATAAATCACTGCTTTGATACCATGTTGATTTTAGGAATCCATAATATTGATATCAATAACTTAGAGTGTAAGAGAGACGAAGTGAGGAGAAGAGAAGTGGTGAAGTGAGTGAATGAAGAGAGAGAGAGAGAGAGATACGTAAAGAAGAGATGGGAAAATAATGGTTGTAGTTCAATACTCAACCCTCCCCCTTGACCTTTATTTATAGATGACAAAGGTACATAAATTATAAGTATGCCCTTTACCCTAGAGAGAGTGAAGGAGAAATAAAACTTAAGATTAATACAATAATGCCACTCAAGCTTGTTTATGTCTTTCAACATCACCCTTAGTCGTTTCCAATGAAAAAGCCAATGAATAATTATTGAAAGAAAAAATGATTTTTTCTGTTTTTTTATGGAGACACAAAAACTAATAAATTTTGTGAATATGCATTGTTATTAATGTAGATACAAGTATTACATAATTGTTTTTGGAACACAAACACAAAAAAATACGTTGGTTTTTTCCAAAAACTTCAATGAAAGATTAATGAAAGAAAAAATGAAAAAATAATTTTATTAATTAATTAAATTTACTTAAATATTTTTAATATGTTCATTTAAGTAATACTTTAGTTAGTTAATTTTAATTAAATTTTTAATTTTAATTTATTATATTAATTAAATAATTTACTTTAAATAAATATTTTACTTAATTAATTAGTTAAATATTTAAATTATTAAACTATTCATAATTGATGCTTTCATTCTTATGTTAAATAATTATTTTATTATTATTGGTAACTTACACTTAAATTATGCAATTATATTATTTTTATTAAAATTTTTAAAAAAATTAATTTGTAATTTGATGTTTTTATTTAAATCTTGATTTTAGCTATTTGGTTCATATTTTCATGTTTATTTTGATTATTGTTTCAACTACTTTCTATAAATTATTTTTTTGTTTAATGTATTTTCCTTGATTTCATTCTCCACATTAAATTAATTTACTTCAACAATATCTTTAAATATAAAATTCACTGTTATTTTTTTACAGTTTTAAAGTTTGTGAAAATAAAAATAAAATATATTTAATAATATCAAACAACATTAAATGCTTATTACTCAATGTTTTCCATAGGTTTATCATCATGATATTGTAATATATTTATTTTAAAAATATATTTATGTGTAATATGTGGTTCACATACTGAAAGTAAACATTCACATAATTATATTCATGTATGAAATTATATTTTTTCAAGAAAATTCAAGTATGAAAAAAAATCAAGAAAGGTTAACTAGAGTACACAAATATCAATGATAATATGATGAAGACTATGCAAAAAAAAAAAAAAAAAACAAAAAGCTTTAGATAATTGCAAAAAAGTTTGATAGATATATCTGAGAATTATGAGTAAATGCCTCCTGTTGTTTATTTAAAGGTTATGTAATTATGGTTTCGGTTTTATTTGTTTCTACATGTATTTTATTTTTATTTATTCTTCCTATTGTTCATTTAAAATTTGTTTAATAAAAATTTTAGATTTTATTTATTTTCAACTATTTCTACTATTTGTTTTTTCACCCCATAATTGCACAAGTTTATCGGTAAGAAGTTGGAGACAAAGGATAAGTTTGCAAAAGTGCTTGAAGTTGCTAAAGTGAGATTTGATTCACTTCCAAAAAACATGTTCAAATCATCTATTATTTCATGCCTAATCCTTTTTGGGACTAACAGTTGCACAAGGAGTGAATGTCCTTGTACTACATATCTCAATAGATGATCCGGAGGAACACCGAGGTAGAGGTAGAGGCAGAGAGAAGAAAAGTTGATGAGCTTATTGTAGTTTTATGGTAATATAAGAAGAAAACAATATGAAATATTTTTTGAGGAGGTCAATATTGAATAGTGATACAATCCTTAAACCTTACTCTATCCTAACTCCAGTATAATGTACAGGTCTTATTCATATATATTAATTATTTTTTAGTATATTATTTAACTTAAATGAATATAGTGTTAATAAATTATTTTAATTTTTTGTTCGATTACACCCCAACTTTCGTTAACACTCATCAAACTTTTCTGGCCAATTGACCGAATAAAACTTGGCCCGGTAATACTAAGAGCTAGATCCACCATATCAGGGTGGCAAGCCTTAATATAGGGGAGACAGCAAAGAAGGCTGAGATTACGATGAACACAAGAATAAAAAAGGATCTTCTTCACTGTAAGGTGTGTGTCTGTGTGGTATGGAAATGGAATCGGACGGTATTGAGAAGATTATAGAACGAACGGACCCAAAAATACTGCCAAAAGAAGCATTCCAACCTCGCCCCGCAAATGTTTCCGCTGGATCTTACCTCCCTCGAGTTGTCCCTCCGCCTCTCCCCTGGTTTTTCGTCGACTAGAGCGCTGGGTGGCAGAAATAGAATTAACCAATTCCCTCCCCCTTTTCATCTCTTTCTCTCTCCGACAAAATACACCCCGCCCCACCGCGCTCTCTCCTCTCTCTTTGTTCGGCAACAGCAGGAGATGCCCGGAACCCCGCCGCCATCGTGAGTAGAACCAATCCCAGTAGCACCCAATGGGCCCCCACCCCCACCGGGACTCCATCGCCTCCACCTCCGACACCGGCCTGGACACTGAACTCGACTGGCCGTTTGGCAATCTCGACGCCATTGATCGAGATGACCTCAGAGAGGCGGCTTACGAGGTTTTCTTTACTGCCTGCCGGTCGTCACCAGGATTTGGAGGAAGCAATGAGCTTACCTACATCCACTTGGGGGTGCACCAAGATGGAGAGAACTCACCGAGCTCCGTTGGGTCGAGCCCCGGAAGGAATGGACTGGGCTTGGTACCTACCAGCAAGATCAAGATGGCCCTAGGGCTCAAGACGGCCAAGCGTTCCTCCCCCCGGAGGAGTTTGTCCACCCCCAATTCCCCTGGTAATAATACTACTGGTGGCGGTGGTTCGACGACGGGCAGCGGTGGTGGGGCGGTGGGGCCCTACGCCACGATGCCAATCAGGCCCAAAAGGCCGTTGACGTCTGCAGAATTGATGAGACAGCAGATGAAGGTGACAGAGCCGAGCAACAACCGCCTCCGAAAGACGCTCAGAAGTACACTCTCCGGTCGGGTACGAACCAATTAATCTTCTAGATCTACCATTCCTTCGCGCGTCACTCGTTTACGTTCCAATTCCCATGGACCATAGATGTGTTGCTAGTCAAAGCAAGTGCTCGATCGATTGGTCATGCATACTTTTAACTTATATTTTGAAACAGATGGGGCGGCGTGCAGAGACAATAATCCTCCCTCTGGAGCTCCTCCGAGATCTAAAACCGTCCGAGTTCAACGATTTACACGAGTATCACCTCTGGCAAAAGCGCCAATTAAAGATCCTCGAAGCGGGACTTCTCTTCTCCCCTTCCATTCCCTTAGAACGATCCAACTCCTCCGCTATGCGCCTCCGGGATATTATCCGCTCCAGTGAGCTCAAAGCAATCGACACTAGCAAGAACTCCGAAACCATGCGAACCCTCTGCAACTGCGTTAGCACCTTAGCTTGTCGTGGGACGAGCGGCGCCCCCACCGAAACTCGCCACTGGGCTGATGGATTCCCTCTCAATCTTCACCTTTACCTCTCTCTCCTTCAATCCATCTTTGATCTCAAGGACGAGACCATGGTTTTGGATGAAGTTGATGAGCTAATTGAGCTTATGAAGAAGACGTGGTCCATGTTAGGAATCAATAGGCTGTTACATAACATTTGCTTAACATGGACACTCTTCCAGCAGTTTGTTGTGACAGGGCAGACAGAGCAGGACCTCCTCAGTGCAACTGTCACCATGTTGGCCGACGTTTCCAAAGACGCCAAGAGAACAGACCGCGAACTCATAGACATGAAGATCTTGTCATCCACATTGACATCGATGCAGAGCTGGGCTGAGAAAAGATTGCTTGATTATCACGATTTCTTTCACGAGAGTGCAAGTTTAATGGAGAACGTTCTACCTCTAGCACTTTCAGCTGCCAGGATCTTAGATTATGATGTTTCTGGCAATGCACACGACAAGGAGCATGGTACCGTGGATTCCACCAGCAATAGAGTTGATTACTACATTAGGTCATCGTTGAGAAATGCCTTCGCCAAGGTATTAAGAACTGTTTCTTCCCTTTATTTTTTCAACTAATCATACACGATCCGCGTCTTGTGGATGAACTTCTCCTTAGTTGATGATCTCTATGAATGAGTGTGAAAATAAATGACAAGCCTTACCTCCAAACTCTATAGAATAATAACTAGCCTACATCTTACCTTTGCTGACTCCTGTAACAGATCTTAGAGGCTCATAATTCCAGCAGTGGTACCGGGGAAGAAGTAGAAGAAGACATGAGCGAAACTCTAATTGATTTATGTCAAGAAACAGAGGAATTAGCTATAAAAGAGAAGGAAGTGTTCAGTCCTATCCTCAAGAAATGGCACCCAATTGCAGCAGGAGTGGCAGCAGTCACTCTTCACAATTGCTATCCAGTGGTTTTGAAGCAGTACTTGTCGACTATCACGACCTTATCAAGCGATGTGGTTCAGGTCTTACAGACAGCCGGTAAGCTAGAAAAGGTATTGGTTCAAATGGTGGTGGAAGAATCTGTAGAATGTGAAGATGGAGGGAAGGCGATTGTGAGAGAGATGGTACCTTATGAGGTAGATTCGATCATCATAAGGCTCATGAAGTCTTGGATCGAGGAGAGGTTGAAGAAGATAAGGAATTGTTTGAACAGAGCAAAAGACACTGAAGTAAGAAAGTTGTGTTTAGTTATGATATAATGTTTTTTAGTTTCAAAATTTAAAGACTTAAAGAAGAGCTATTTAAGAAGGTGAAAAATTGCAACTCTTGTTCTACAGACATGGAACCCCAAGTCAAAAACAGAGCCCTATGCACAGTCGGCGGTAGAAATCATGACGCTGGCCAAGGAAACTCTGGATCATTTCTTCGAAATCCCAGCAGGAGCTGGCAATGACAAGATTCAAAACCTTGCCGATGGTTTAGAAAGTCTCCTCCAGGAATATATGACCTTTGCAGCTTCTTGTGGTAACTCGATTTAGTTGTCAATTAAAGTTTCGCAGTTGACGCTAGCTTTTAAATGCTCATCTTCAGCGTGCTCCTTTGCAGGATCGAAGCAAAACTATATGCCCACATTGCCTGCTCTAACTAGATGTAACCAGGACTCGAGGATAATCAAGTTGTGGAGGAAGGCTAGCCCATGCCGGGTGGGAGCAGAAAGAACGTCACAATCAGCGTCCAACGATGGTCACAATCCTCGTCCTTCGACCAGCAGGGGGACTCAACGTCTCTACATTCGCCTGAACACTCTCTACTACCTCCAGGCTCACATTCATTCCCTTGACAAACTCATCTCCCTTTCTCAACGTCCTACCCCATCTCCTCGCTCCCGTTACGCCGGCACACGTCGCGGCCTTGCCACCGCCACCTCCTACTTCGACCTTGCCCGTTCGTCTATCCATACTGCCACCCAACATGTCTCTGAGGTCGCAGCCTACCGTCTCATATTCCTTGATTCAAACTCTGTATTCTATGAGAGCCTTTATGCGGGTGACGTTGCTAACGCCCGCATCCGTCCGGCCTTACGCATTCTTAAGCAGAATCTCACACTCCTGACCGCTATTCTGACAGACAGAGCCCAGCCACTGGCTCTGAAAGAACTCATGAAGGCTTCGTTCGAAGCCTTCCTCATGGTGCTGCTTGCTGGAGGAGGATCCCGAGTCTTTTTGAGGTCAGACAATGAGATGATCTCCGAGGACTTTGCCAATTTGAAGCGAGTGTTTTGCACTTGCGCTGAAGGGTTGGTTCCAGAGGAAGTGGTGCAACGGGAGGCGGAGGTGGTGGAAGGAGTAGTAGAGCTGATGGGACAAGGCACAGATCAACTAATCGAGGATTTTAGCATCGTTGCTTGTGAGGCTAGTGGGATAGGGCTTTTGGGATCTGCCCAGAAGGTGCCAATGCCTCCAACCACTGGGAGATGGAATCGCACAGATCCAAACACCATCCTCAGAGTCTTGTGCCATAGGAACGACGAAGTAGCTAATCGCTTCCTTAAGAGGACATTCCAATTAGCCAAGAGGTCATGAAAAGGAGTTTTAAGTAACAATCGGAGGTAAGATGAATCACATCTCCCATGAACATGCTTTGGGTTTAAGGCTATAAAAGTAAGAGGAAAAAGGAACCGTCCAAGGCTGGAGCTTCAAAGAGTTGAGAGAGCTGTAATCTAGTTTTGGAGAGAGATGTACAGAGGTTGCTTGTTTCATGCTTATGTGTGACTATTTCTTCAAGTTAAATTAACATATTTATGTAAGAGCAGAAGTGTATCAGTGGGTTAAAAGGACCCCAAAGTAGAGAACCATCATTTAATATAGAGGAAATTGAAGAGGACACTACAAGCAGCTAGCATTGAGATTTTTTTGATGAAGAAATGAACTGTTGGCATGATCCCTTATTTGCTCTAGAATTTATAGACCCAAGGAAAGGCAAAAACTCACTATCTGACCAACTTTACTGGTTCTCCTAACCGGTTTTGCCCTTTCCAATCTTCAATTATACAAAGAGGAGTAAGGGCAACCATCTTTATTTTTGGAGGGAAAAAGGCCATTAACCCTGCTTGCTTGTAGGATTGATAGATAGAGACTTTCCCTTTTTTCCTCTCAGGGGAAGGGAACCCTATGCTTCTCATCAGTACATGAAATTTCTTTGCACATTATTTAGGAAGGACTACTGCCTCTCCCTATGTGTACACAAGTAACACAACAAGGATGGTTGGTTCCTTAGTCTCACTACAAGAAAAAACACTTGTATTGGCGGAATTAATTCTGCTAGCAGAGGTTATTTCTATCGGTGGAATTATCATTTTGTCAATATGGAGCATGGGGAATAATAAAATAATTCTTTATCAACCAAAATTGTTGGTAGAGTCACAGAGAGAACATAACGGGAAATAAATTATTTATTTTTCCACCAAAATAAGTTTTCCTAGAAAAGTATTTTTTTTTCTAAAGAAATGTTGTTCAGGTGTCTTTTCCACTGAAAAAATTATACCTTTTTCGATGGAAAATATTTTCCATTGGAAGTATATAATCTATTAAAAAAACTAAAATTCTGTTACACCTGAATATTGTTGGCCCAGGTCATGTTTCAAGAGGGGGAGGAAGGATAATTGAGTACAAGATAAAAAAAATTAGGCTCTTAATATGTAATTAAAAGTAAGCAAATAAGCAAAAATAAAAGTGCATGTACACAAACACAAAGAGACAAAGATGTTTTGTTACTAATGTTCACCTAGTGGTAATCACCAACTAAGAATGCTTGCTTGGAAAAAAATTTCAATATCTTGCTCTAGTGCCGAAAATACAAAGAGATTTTGACTATGTTTAAACTAATTGTACTCCCCAATTACATGATCCCAATCTCTCCCCAAGAGATTTTCATACAACTAGATTTCAGCTCTAGTGGACACCCTCTTTCTAAATTCATGGTTTTAAAATACCAAATCTTCTATCTTTCAGGTTACTAGATCCAAGCTTCCAAATCTTTAAGCACATAAAATGAAGTGTATGAAATTTGATGGAACTATGAACAACAAGAATGTGAAGTGATATTGAAAGATTTAGACAAATTTTGAGGTTTTGTCTTTAAAATGGTATAATTAAAATTTTGAAGCACAAAAATATTTTTCTAGAGGTTTGGTATGCCAAAATAGCTCATTAAATGCTACCTTACGAGTTTGGAGCTTATTTGTAAGTTTCCTAGCCAAAATAGCCATTTTTTTACCATTTACAAAAACTTGTAAAAATGGATGATTAATTATGTCTTTTCGTTGATCGATCGTGCCTTTGTAACATGGCTATATTTTTTGAGATCTTTTGACCCAATGATTGATCATGGGATCAATCAACCACTTTTGATCCATTTGAAAGACAAGATGATCGATTATGCCATTTTGATTGATTTATCTTGCTTTAAAAACTGGATAGGCAATATTTTGTTTGATTGATCATACTACAGTGGACGTTCGATCATGCCTTTGGAATGATCAATCATGCCAATTAGTATGACCGATCATGCTTTATAAGCTCTATTAGGCTACATTTTGGATGATCGAACAAACTTTTGCAGGATGATCGACCAAGCCTACTGCTAGTGTGCAAAAATAATTTATAAGCCTGATATAGGCCATGACTAAGGGTTTTGAAGTTACTAAAATATTTATATAACATTAAAAACATATGTAAGTTTGAAGTGGACATATATTTGGAGAAAACTTATGTCATAATTTCAAAACTTTTTAATGACATGTATATGTTGATTTTGAGAATGGTTTTGAAAATATAAGTGTTCTAAAGCTCCAAATTATATTTTTACTTAAGAATAAGAGTATGAATGGCTATTCTCTTACATGGTTGGAGTTTTTGAAATATTTTTAATGATGCTTAAACTCTTGTCTTCAAATCTTAGTTCATCTTTTTGTGTAAGTTCTTTCTGTTTGATTTTGCAGAATTTGGAAAGTATTTTAGATAGGGCTTAATCGAGTATTTGATTAGAAACTTTCCTCATATGAACTAATCAATTTGGAAACAAAAACATGTAAGTTAAGTTATGCAATTACCAGAGTTTGCATAGTCAATGTTGTTTTCAAGTTTTGTGTTTTTGTTACTTAGTTGTATATCTTATGCATCGTCAACTTAGAAAATTTTTTGCTAACCCTCATGAAATTATCTTGAGGTCATAATTGGTTAAATTTGTTAAGTTATCTTTCTGTCATTACAATCTTCTTCTTCTTATCGAGGTGGTTATTTTTCCTTCGTCACATTTCCCACATACCCTTTTTTTATCAGTTACCTTTCTCCTACCATCCTTTTTTTACTCTCGCATACCCCTTTGGTCCAACCTTTTGTGTGTTGCTTCGGTTGGTTTCTCTTTTTATATACATACTGGTGCTTTAAGTCTATTGAGACTTTTTTTATGAGTACCCTTAAGCGGGTTTTTATCTTTGTCCTTTGAGTGACAAACATTATCCTTTTTAGTGATTATTATCAATACTTTTGTTTGAAATTCTATGAGGTTGGTTTTGACCTTTTTTATACATACATCACCATCTTATTTTTTGAGAATCTATACCCGATTAAGTTCTTATCCTTGGGACACATTGATGGAGGAGATTATAAATATAGTTATGTTTGTGTGTCAAGTTGGGATTACATTGATACCTTCCAGCTTAAGGGGGAGAAGTAGAAGAAGAAATACAATAAAGGGGTATTTTATTCCTCATATCGTGTGACCAGAATATTCAAGAAGGGGGGAGCACAAAAGAAGAAGATTTTTTTTTCAGCAAAAGAAGATTGAAGAGCAAGAATTCTTTTTATTGCAAGATAAAGTTATAAACTCCAGTTTGAGGGGGAGTGTTGAAGAGTAAGTATGGAAGAGTCTCACATGACTCTCACAACAAGAAGTGTTACAGAGCTAAAATTCTTATGGTGGAGTCGTACAGGAATCTCACTAGAGGAAGTCTCACAGAAGAGTCTCAATTAAAAGTGTTTTAGTTATGTTAGTCTTCTATTTCTATTCAATTGTTCTAGGTCTTATCTTTAAGTGTTTAACTTTGGGTGTAACTGGGATAAGGATAGTTTAATTATAATTGGATTTTACTTCTTTTCTCTATTATAAATATAGGTCCATGTACTCAAATTACAATAAGTTAGTGCATTTCTTTTTTTTCATAAATTCAACAAGCTTTTGTTGTAGATCTCAAAATATTTGTGTTGCAATTTCTTTTAATGGAGTTTTTTTCACATAAACAATTCATAAAGTTCTCTTGGTGGAAATTTAATTCTATCGAGAGAGGGCATTAAGGTTTTCGCTTTTCTCATTATTATTTTGAAAAATTGAGAGTGAGTGAGATACATTGTTAGTGACCCAAGGAAAGAGGGAGTTCAATAGCAGCAGTCGCGGTGGTAGTGATAGGTTAGTTCTCTTTCTCTCTATTTTTTTTTTTTTTGTGGGTTTAGGTGTGTGTGTGTGTGTGTGCTCAAGTTTTAACCGACAAAATCAGCATCCAGGTTGTCGACTAATGGTAGCTGCCAATTACTTGGAATATGTGTATCTCTTGGTTCTCCAAGAAACAAAATTTGGGTGCACTATCTACTACCGAAGTTGAATAAATACCATGTGAAAGTTGTTGTGCTCAACTTCATTGGATGAAACAGCAAAAAGATGACTACGACATAGAGCAAAAACAAATTACAGTCCATTGTGAGAATATGAGTCCCATAAGTCTAGTAAAAACCCGGTTCACTATTCTCAATAAAAACACGTAGAAAATAGACATCACTTCATCAGAGAGTTGGTTCAAACCAAGGTTATTAAGATTGAATTTGTTCCCACTGAAAATCAATCAGTGGATATCTTTATAAAGCCATTAGGATTTGACCATTTCTCTAAGCTTCGAGGAGAACTAGGCGTGAAAAACCCACCTTGATTGACTTAGGCTGAAAATTTTGAGCTTAATGAACACATCCAATCATTGTAGTACTAAAAGAGTCAAGTGGAAATTAAAATATTACAATTTTGTCACTTTGCACAGGCCAATGACTGATAAATGCCTATTGATTTATCGATCAATGTAAGCAATTAATTGATCAATCAAAATCAACTTATTGATCATTCATGGTGCAAACAGAGAATATGAAGAGCCAAAAATCAATTTTTAAGATGACTCTTCATTCCAAATCATTTTCTCTGGATTTTCCAGAGCTCTAAAGCCCCAAATCCTCATTCTCCTTCCATCTTTGAGTGTTTTCCCCCATTCAATCTGAGATTAAAACCCTCATTTTTTTTTGTTAAAACCACTCAAAACCGAACCATCAAAATGGTTAGAATGAAGGTTATGGCAAAAAAGAAGACACTAATGAAGGACATGTTAAGTTGTGGAGCCTAATTAACACTTTATGTTAAGTCGGTCCATGGATCAACCTTGTAATCTAGTTGCCCTAGTTTTCTCTTTTTATTTGGGGGCATCGTTGTTAAGGTTTATCATCGATGAAGATCATCAGTTACGGCTAAGAGAGGTTAGAGAAAAACACTTGAGTATGTGTGATTTCTCTAGTAAACTACTTCATAATCATAGTGAATTACTACAGTGGCAGAAGACAGGACCTAATTTCACCTTGAGGCACAAAAAAACAACAACGTAATAGGTATTTATGGGTCTTTGCCCACAAATCTATAGTGGAGCCGACAAAAATTGATGTTTCCTTTTGTGAAAGGGAAATTGAGGGCTTCCTAGACCTCCATGGGCATTACAAGTGTCTATTCGAAAGAGAGGAATATGTTCACCCTCTCCTTGTGAAAGTGTTTTATAACAATTTAGAGGTTGAGCAGATTGGGTCACGTAACCTCAAACTCACATCTTGTTAAGTTTTGGAGCCTAATCAACGCCCTACACTGAGGAATTTTACTCTTATATCGTTGTTACCCTAGTTTTCTCTTTATATTTGGGGCGCCGCTATTAGGGTTTTATCATCCGAGGATCATCAATTGCGGTTGAGAGAAGTTAGAGAAAAATAACACATGTAAGTGTGTGCAATCTCTCTTGTAAACTATTTAATCTTCATAGTGGATTACTACAGTGACGGAAAACAGGAGGTAGTCTCACCTTAAGACTAACCTATATAAATCTTGTTGTCTTTTTTGTGCTTGGTTTTTCCTTCTTCTGCATTTATAATTATTTCTCTTGTTAGTTTGGAATTAGGATGTCTAATTCCTAACACATCTAATGTGAAGAAGCTCGCAATTATCATTCAGTCTACAGACTTGAATGATTTACTAGGTATTTCCTTCATGGGCATAAGAGTTGGTCTACCGACCTTCATTTGGACCTTCCCCAAAATATCCAAGATGTCATCCTTTTGTTCTTTGGACAGACAACCGGAAGTTCTTATGAGGATAAGATTAAAGAACTCACCATGGCACAATAGGCAATCATGGAAATGATGACCCACGTCCTCAACCCGAGGAAGACCACCTATTATTGCTTGACTACGGCCGTTATCTTTTGGTTGATGACCATCTTCAAGAAAGTATAGATCGACTTCAACTATTTTATGGCGAGTCAAATGGCTGACATAGTGACAAGCACGTGAGCATATGGGTTGTCTTTCACTCAAGAAATCATGACCATCTTGATTAGATGTGAAGTCGACCTCTAAGACGAGGTATTAGTGGACATAATGAAGAAGATTTCCATAGGAGAAACTAAAGTGGGCAAATTTGGATTTTTCAAATGGAGAGGTCAGTGTATTCAGAAGGAGAAGATCTCGAAGAAGTCTACCCCGTAGCCAACCGCCTCAAGAGATGAGGTTAGTCTTGAGCCTCATGTAGAACAATTTTAATTTGTGAATCATGCTTCTATAGAGTTTTTGATCTATGGCCCTACCAAAGTTGTCTGAGTCAAGTTTCAAGGACGAACTCATGGGTGTGCTAAATGACTTAAGATTTTTGATGTTGAATCTCTTAAGAAATCTCTTAGAGTATTTGGACTAATTTATGAATGTGCCATTTTCAGTTTGTGTTACTTGAAGCCTAAGGAAGAATATGAGTTCACCCATTAAACTCATTTCAAACTCATTCTTCATTACACTAAAAAATTCTTGACATTGAGAAGGGTTTGCAGAACCAAATATGATATCATCCACATAAATTTGAATGATAATCAAATCTTGATCATAGTTCTTATTAAATAGTGTCTTATCTACACTTCCTCTCTTATAGCTATTCTTTTTTAATATTGGAAGATATGATGTAATTAGGGTGGTACTGATATAATTAGTTTATGATTTATGTCTTTATTCACTCTTACTAGGGTGAAGGGTATTCTTCTAATATTAGTACTTTTGATATCTATAAATACAATATAAGGGGGAGGGTTTGGACAATTTATTCCTCCTCTTTTCTCCAAATTCGTCACTCTTCCTCTTCTCTCCACAATTATTCTTCTTCTCACCCCTTAATCCTCTTCTACTGTGATTATACATCATGGAATCCTAAGTTCCAGCATGTTATTAGAGCGGGTAAAGATCTGAGATGGAAAAGGAGAAGACTATGGAGAAGGAGGGAAGGAAGAAGAACAAAAGGAAAAAGAAAAAGAAATAAGAGTTTCTTGTTTTTCTTTTAGTCTTCTTTTCCAATTCATATTTTTCATTGAATTTTTAATTATCTTAATGTATGTTTCATATATAAAATTATATATATATATAAAAAAACATTTGAGTCTAGTTTTCAACTCAAAAATAATCATTGAATTTAAATTTTTCTACAAAGAGAAATCTATATTTAAAACAATAGAAAAGTTTTGTGCAACCACAGAAAGCTTCAAATTTAGAGCCATTTTACACTATCAAGAACAAGACTTTATATAGAGAATTATATATCAAATGAAATATATGTAAGTCTATTTTTTTACTTATTCAACCAATTATCAATCTGAGTTTTTTATATTGATGTATTAATCTCAGAAGAATCAATGGTCATGTTGGCCAAAGAAGAAAAAGTACTCAGTTCTGCCAGATTATAGAGTCCATCAAATTATTTATCTCAAAAGAAGTATATTTTATGAAGAGGAGTTATACTTTGATGAAATTTATTTAATTCTAGTTTCAGAAGGAGAAAAATGTATGTCAATCTGATCTATATTTAAGGAGATATTTGTATTGGAACAATCAAAGGATATGTTGGTATCCTTTTGCATGCAAAGATCCGAATTTAAGCAGAATTTTTTGCTTCAATTTTTGAGTTGCTATTATTAATCAACAATATCAGGAAAGTATCTCATGATCTACCCTTGGAAAGTTTCTATTTTTTAACTAAAAATATCTAGAAAGAATCTTTAGAATATCATCTTATTTTCATAAACTCTCGTTGATTTATTTGTAAAAGAGAAAACGCGTTCTTATTCTGAATTATGGCAACTTCCCAAAAAATAGTTACTTGATTTAATGTTGCAAAGTATAGAAGTATATATGTAAGGAGATTTTGTTCTAGGATCAAATTCAAAATGTGTGTTTCTTCTCTGGTTATGAGAAATCCTTGCCGCATATTAACAACATGTAGGAGCAGCACTAGGTGTACTTATCCCCTTATGAAGTGAGCAACCTCACTTAGCCTATCACTCGGTGAGATCCTTTCAAGCTATAATTGGTCTAGTCTCAAGCTTTGCCTTCAGTTTTTTATCTTGCCTTTCAAAATCAGTTTCATTCTGTAATTACATCTCTAAGCGTGGACTATATTAAAAAAACAAGACACTTATGTCATTAGCTTCTAATTAATTGATTTAATATGGCTAGCTCTCGATTTGGTGTCTAAATTAATCAATGATGCAGTAAGGATGGAAGCAGGATCTATTACTGTTTTATTCATTTTTCTCTATTTTTTAGAACACCTTGCAGCTACTCTCAGAACCAGTAGCACTCAGTTCAAATATTCTTTTTGAGAATATTAATAGCACTTAGATTATTGGTTGTTTATTACTCGATTCCAGCGCATTATTTGGTACATATCTTCCTTATTCAAGGATGGACTCATAGTGGATTAATTCATGTGTCTTTATTAAGGACTTTTATTATTTGGTACGTACTATTTGGGCATTGGTCCATATCTTTCGTTGCTATTATGTCTCTTTGACTGAGACGTTATTTTTGAAGGACTTATCAATTGCTACTATTGTTGCCATTGGTTCGTCTGATGCAGAATTTGAATTTTTTGGGAAAATAAAGCACATGGTGGCCTCAACATCTTATCTTCCTCATTATCCATTACCCTCTTATTAGGCAGCATTTCTCCTATTGTCCTTTATTTAACTCTCACTTACCCCTTTGGCCAAACCTTTTTGGAGCATTACTATGGTTGGTCCCGTTTATTTTTATGGGTGTTTTAAGTCCTTGAGACTTTTTATTGGTACTCATGGGTCTTTTATCACCATCTTATGAATGATAGGCATCACCCACTCTACTTTTTATTGGTACCCTTTCGTCTTTTATCATCGTCTTGTGAATGACAGGCATTACCCATTTTAGTGATTACTATCACTATATTTGGTAAAAAAAATTTGAGGTTGGTTTCAACTTATATTTTATCACCCATTTCTACTCTTTAAGAGTTAGAGCCCAATGTTTGGACACCATGATGGAGGAGCTTATTACTATATTTATGTAATTTGGTTCAAGCTGGGATCGCTGCCATTACCTCCCAGTTTGAGAGGGAGTGTTGGAAGATAGGATGTAATTAGAGTGCCACAGATGTAATTAGTTTATGATTTATGTCTTTATTCACTCTTACTAGGGTGAAGGGTATTCTTTTAATATTAGTACTTTTGATATCTATAAATACAACTTAAGGGGGAGGGTTTGTAAAAGTCCATTACCCTATTCTTCCTCCTCTTTTCTCCATATTTGTCACTCTTTCTCTTCTCCTCCTAAAACCTTCTTTCCACAACGCTTCTTCTTCTCACCCCTTAATCCTCTTCTATTGTGATCATACATCATGGAATCCTAAGTTTCAACATCTAAGAATTCATTTAATCTTTCATACCACACTTCGGGAGCTTGCTTGAACCCATATAAAGCTTTATATAATTCGTATACATGGTCAAGCTTGCTCATATCTTAAAAACCTGTAGGTTGTTCAACATATACTTCTTCTTGAATATACCCATTTAAAAATGTACTCTTTACATCCATTTGGTATAATTTGAATTTCATGTGACAAGCATAGGCTAGGAGAATTTGAATTGCCTTTAGTCTTGCCACTGGTGCATAAGTTTCTTCGAAATCAATACCTTCTTCTTGCTTATATCTGTTGGCAACTAACTTAGCTTTGTTTCTCACTACCTAATTTTCTTCATTAGCTTTATTTCTTAAGACCCACTTTGTTCCAAAAATCATCTTTTTTGGCCTCAGCAAAGCTTTTGGGCTCAATTAGAAAAACAAAGGCACTATTTGCCAATCTAATGAGTTGCTCTTCTAGTTGCAATCTTGCCTTGAGGGTCACCAATAATTTGTTTTAGAAGATGATTAGCCATTGAACTTATAGTTCTTTGGCTCTATAGGTAATTCTTCTTGGTTATATGGGTCATTTGGGTTCTCTTCAATATTTTGGCCTTCAGGTTGAGAACCTGGATATGATTTAAAGGGGTTTCCCTCTTCGTCATAAAAAAATGGAGTTGGAGTTGGATTTGGAAAATTAGATTCATTGAACTCAACATGAACCCACTCATCAACTCTAATAGATGTTTTGATCTTCTCACTAGGTTCTTTTTCACTAATTTGTTCAACGAATCTATTCCTATATATCCTAGTCTTTTATTCCCTAACCACAATTTATCAATTTTCATACCCCAACAGATGGCACTAGTTGAGGGAATATTGTCTATGTTAGCTACATAAAGATTCCTATTGCTATGTCACTCTAGAACTACTTTATCATTCTCATTATTTACTAAGCATTTGTCCTTTTCAAATGAAATCTTCTTTCCTTTATCATAGAATTGACTAATGCTACGTAAATCATGCATCAACCCTTCTACATAGTATATGTCGGATATGAAAGTGGTTGAGGTACCGATTGTAACAATTCCTTTTATGATACCTTTCTTATTGTCTCCAAAAGTTACATGACCTCCATCTTTGAGATTGAGTTCTATGAACTTCTTCTTGTCACCAGTCATATGCTTCAAGCAACCGTTATCCAATATCCAAACATTTTTTGGCACCTTGGCTTGGAGACATACCTACATCACAAAAGATTTAACCCTTAGAGATCCATTTTAGGTTGGGTCCCTATGGGATGACATTTGAGGTGCTAAGTAATTTGGGCTTCCAAATTTTTTTGTCCAAGTTCTTTTGGGTTACAACAATTTTTTTTGTTTGATTTGGGTACCCAAGTTTGTTTGATGCATAGTAACCCATTTCATTGCAATAGTGGTATCTAATGTGAGGAAAGAGATAGAACTTATTTTCGTTAGTTTGGTTCTTCCCAACTTTCCTCTTGGGTGTGGATTTGAGAGATAGAAATTTGACTTGTTATTCTAAGGCCAAGCTCTTTTTCTCAAATATAAGTCTATCACATGGTATCTTGTCTATCAATCCACTTTGTCTTGAGGCATTTGCTATATGGCTTTCTTTTCCCTCCTTTAAGACAACTTGTTCTTCCCTGAGCCTTGCAATCATGTGTAGTTGAGCATTGTATTTTTATTTATACTTATTTAGACTATGAATCGATTTTTCTAAAAGTAATTCAAGATCATGTTCATAGTCTGAGTCACTTACCTCTTCGGAAGTGGTAGACTCATCATCAATGTCTTCAATAGCCATGAGTCCAACGTCACTTCTTCTTCTTCTGAGTTGTTGGACTCTTCTTCTATTGCATCCCAAATTGAGATCAAGACTTTCTTCTTTTTGTTCTTGGCATCTTAGCTTGAGGATGGGGTTCTTTCTTCTTACTTAGGACATTTATTCCTTCTATGTCCTGATTTTCCACACTCAAAACAAACATCAATTTTCTTATAAAATTTGTCATTTTGAATTCTAAATTGGCCTTTTTTGAAAATTTTCTTCTTCCTATAAATTCTTTGAAGATGTCTAGTGATAAAACTCATTTCATCTGAGCTTTCTTCACTAAAGTTGTTTTCCACACTCATCTTAGCCTTAAGAGCAATGTTTTTCTTTTTAGGTTGAACTTCCTCTTACATCTTTTGGTTCCATCTCAGATGTGAGAAGGATTCCTAGTAGCTCTTCTAAGGTTATAGTTCTAAAATTAGCATTCTCATGAATGGTTATCTTCCTCATGTCCTATGACTTTGGTAGTACCTTAAGAAGCTTATCATTTTTCCTATAGAAGAAAATTTCTTCTTGTAAAAAATTCAGCTCATTGATTATATGAGTGAACATTGAGTTCACTTCATCTATTGACTCACCTACTTTTATTTTGAATTTATCGTATTGGACTATCAATAACTCTAGAGTCTTTAACAATTTGTCTTGAGATGTCATTTAATCTTTTTCAAAATCAAGGGGATTTTGAATTCAATTAATTATTTGGCCTCTGATACCAATTGTTTGCCTATGTGGCTTCTCAAGAAGGGGGTGAATTGAGATTATCAAGTTAAAAGTGAATTGTGCATGTAACTAAAATTCATGCATAAAAGCAATTCATGATCAAATATAGCAGGCACACACCACAAGGACAAATAGATTTTTTGTTATTGATGTTCCCCTAGTGATAGTCACCCCCCAAGAACCCTTGCTTGGGAAAATTCAATTATTCTCAAAAGCTCTAACAGCTGAAATTACAAAAGAGATTTTGACTCTCTTCGGCCACTGTGTAGCTAAATACACAATTTTTTTAAAGCTAATCTCCCCAAGTGATTGTTGCTAGACTCTAGATTAACCATTCACAAATACAAGTAAAAGAAAGGTAAAAATTACACCCTAACTTGGAGAAATACTTCTCCTTGAGAAATTTAAGTTTCTTCCTTCTTTGTAGCAGGATGTGAAATGATCAAGGAGTATGGACTATATGAATCCAAGGATGGATGAAAGAGAAAAGAGATTTTTCAATGTGTAAGACTCTCTCTTGCACTCTAAAGCATTTTTAAGGGATATCTTCAAGATAGAGAGTAATGGCTTGAATATTTGGTGGGGGTATTCATCGCTTCCCCAACTCAAACTAGTTATTATTTGCCCATTTTCAAAAATTAATTCTTTGAGTTATTGATCACTGTAAAGTGATTGATCGATCAATCGATCATAATGGCTACTTTTCTGTCACATAGTGACTTATTGATTGATGGACTGATTAATCAATATGTTACCGTTGGTCTAGAAAAGTTAAGTTGATCGATCATTACCAATGGATGATTGATCAATCGAAATTTCATTTGAGTGTGCAATACAAGTATGATAAATTAGTGCATTTTTTCTATGATCGGTCATGTTTTATGTCCCTTACTAGCAAGGTTCTGTCTAATCGATCAATCAAGTAGGATGATCAATCATTCCATGAGAAATTCACTTGCCTAGGCAAATATGATTGATCAATCCAAGTGGGATAATCAATCATGTGTTATAGCATGAAATGGTCATATCCGGGATGATCAATCAATCGACTATGGTTGATCGATCATGTTTTATATTTCTAGCTTGCACAGTTTTGGATCATCCATCTCAGACAGTAAGCAATCGATCATTCCAATGCCAGATAAAAGTATGTCTTTATAAAGCATGAGAATTTCTCTTTAAGTGCTTTAACATTTTCTAATTGATATCTATGATGATTTTAAACATGTCTATATGGAAATTAAATCCAAAAGCTCCGATCTCACAAGTACTTAAGGACTAGGAGTTAGAATACTCTCCTACATAATTGAATGAGTTTAAATGTATGTCTTGATGCTTGAACTCAAGTCTTCTATTTGTCTTCTTCTTTGTGGGTGCCTCTTCAAGATTTGTTCTTCAATTTTGCTTGAGGTCTTCATTTTGGCTTTAAAGCTTTAGATCTTGAGATGCTCTTGAAGGTTAAGTATATGAAATACTAGATTTGCAAGTTATTAGGTCAATTAAGTTTTGTTAACCTCAAAATCAATGTGAGAGTCAACCTATGGGGAACAAAAGTGAGATTCTCTAGGGTCAGATTGAAATCTAGCACCCCTAAAGTATGTGAATGTTTTAATTTTGAAATTGCTTGATTGCATGTTTTACAATCCACGCCTTAGTTAATTCTTCATTTGCAATTCACTCCCTCCCTCCCCCACCCCCTCCCCCCTCCACTCCCTTTAGAAACCACTTATGCCAATAGTTCCTTCCACATAGGTCCTTCAAGACACAATTTTTTATATTTTTATTTTAAATTGATTTTATATTTTTTTTTACATTTTTATTATGTATTGTATATTTAGTTACATAAACAAGTTTCTAAACTCATTTTTGTTCAATTTTTATTTTATCTTATAAGCTATTTTAAATTGGTATATAGGGAAAAATAAAATAATAAATTTCAATTAAAAGAAATGAATATCCATAAAAAAATTCACTGGAAAATTTTTTAAAATAAAAATAAAATATTTACTAGTGAATTAACACAATCGATAAATAATTATTTTAAAAATATTTTTCATAATATTTTTATAAAATTTTAAAAATTGTTGTCATTGAAATATTTATCCACAAATAAATTTTTATAGAATTAAAAAAATTTGTCGATGACATTTTTTTTGACAGCTAAGTTGAGGGAAATAAAATTTATTTGTCAATGAAAATTTTATGAGAAATATTTTTAGGAAAATTTAAAAATTTAGACTAAATATTTATAAAAATATTTTTAGGAAACTAAATTATTTATCCAAAATGAATAAAATATTTATTGGCAAAAAAAATTGTGAGAAATACTTTTAGGGAAATAAAATATTTATCAAAAAATCTTGAAAATATTTTTAGAAAATAAAAAATTGTCATTGAAAAGTATACCTAAATATGTTTTTAGGGAAATAAACATATTTCTAAGTAAACGTTTTAGTCAAAAATGTTATTTTATTGGTAGAAAAATTATTCTTTGTCATAATTATTGATTGTCGATAGGTTATTATAGGAAAAATATGTCAACAAAAAAACTATTGGGAATAGATTTAGCTACAAAAAAACTATCTTTTTCAGTCATTGGTTTTGCCGACAAAAATAGATTTTTTTGTACTGATTCAACTAGATTTTGAATAGTATAATCCATAATATTTACATAATATTGTTCAAGGTTTGGGGGTTGTATTGACATATATGGTGGTTGATCATCTGTCATGACATAGTCTCCCGAGCTCAAAACCACACTAGATAATTTTTTTATTCAGTTTGGTAATAATAATCTGAACATGCTTTTTGCTACAACATCCTATATACTACCAAGTATCACCTCTAAACTAGAAGAAATTGTCATAACTACACAATGATCTAATCTAAGGATAGCACTCTATTAGGTTAAACCCAGTTTCATTCAAACTAATAAGCCACTTAAGGCCTATAACTCAACCTTATAAGCTAATCATTTTTCTTAACCCTTCTCAATGTAGTACTTGTTGGTACTCAATACTCCCCCTCATGTCCATGTGGCCTTCATCGATGCACACAACCTCCTCTAATATCACTATTGGATTAAACCTAGTTCCATCCTAAAATGACTACTCATTTAGACGCTCTTATAATCCAATTATTTTTCTTAACACTTTTCAATGTAAGTCTTTTTCCTACTCAATAAGTTTATCGCCTTTTGTAGGAATATGTTGCCCAAACACCATCTTCTCAAGCATGTGTAGCTATTTGAGTGATAGTTCAAAGCCCAAGAAAGAAATTATAGGAGTTGCAGGAAAACATAAAATAAGTGAAAGATAATGTGACTTGTATTGATAAAGAGAAGAACTAAGATGGGTTTTTCATTATAAGAAGAGTTTTGTACTAGAAAAATGTCGGATGCTCGTTGGATTCTCTGTTTTATCTTCCTTGTTTGGATTCTCTCTTCTTTCCTTCTTTGGCCATGTCTTTTGGTCGTCTCGCGTACAAATTTGAAAAGTTTTTTCTCTAGGAGGCAGAGGAAAGAGCCACTCCAAAGCCAGCCCATGCGCATCATATATAATACGGAAGCATGAAGCAGGCTACGTTAATGCATAAAACAGCAAGAAAAGTATACAAAATTACTTCTTGTAATCTCACCCACCAGTTGAAAAACCATAAGTTTCTCATTAAACCCTTAGACGTACAAAGAAGTGGACAATTGTAATTGCCCAGTAGTTACTTCTCCTCTTTTGATGGGAAAAAAATGTTTAACTTTTATGGATTTGGTCTAGTAGAGTGCATATGACTTTCCATCTAGAAGCCTTTGAATAGACGAGCTGATCTCCGTTCTCCTGGAATTTGATTGCCATGATTGGAGGTAAGCGTCCATTCATGTTTCCATTTATAGATTATGAATTTCATGTTGTACTTATAAATTCATTTATTCTAACATTTGGTATCAGAGCTAGATATCTATCTGGCTTCATTTCCATTAAAATAAAATAAAAATTGAGTGAGCTCAAATTACCTATGCGTGAAACTCTTCTGGGCACTGTGTGAATGGTTTGCCGCACCGGTCGACCTTGCCAGCGCCAGCCAACCCTCGGCAGTGAGATGCCAAGGGAGGTGCTCAGTGAGCCGATGGTTGAAAATGAGATGCACTGATGGCACACCCATAAGAGCGTATGCGTCAATTTTTTGGACAAACGCCGGAAGACGACCGAAGAGTTGTGGTTCTGACCACCGAAGGGTGCATCCGACATCGGATGCATCATGTGTCAGAGGAATCCGGACTGACGTCTATGCATGTTGGTGCTTCAGAGTCGAGCAACGATGTGTGCCCCGGCATTAGGAACACTCTCTGAAGACATAATCCATGTCGGGAGCACCAGTTCAGCATTCTCTGGCAATCCCAATTGTGTCATCTGCGTGCCAAAGCATCTATTGTGCTCTCTGCATGCATCAATCGATAATTCTTACATCGAAGCTGCGAAGTTGACCGATGTCTACGCATGTGGGCCAACGTCGTCATCGTGAAAGACGAAGCGCTAGGCTCTAGCCTTCTGCATGTGGTTGGAGGTTGAAGACGACCTCTAGTGCAGAGAATCAATAAAAAAAAATCATATGGTTGAACTCGGCATTTAAATGCCGAGTTAGTTCGGCAGGGTTGAATTGCGACTCGCCTATTCCAACCCGCCCAACTGAATCATCCAAGCGAAAGGCGGGCCGACTCAGTCCACATTAAAAATTTGCTTTTACGTTGAGCGGGGGTTCGAACCCATACGCCTGATTTTATTCTAGCACTAGTGGCCACTAGGCCATCTCATCTAAATTCTTATAATCCATACAATTTAATAGATGTACAAATATTCATTTTGTTTTCTCATTATATTTGGTTTTCTCATTATTTTTCCATTTAATGCATATGACTTCATACATGCGTCTATGATTGTATCATGTGCATATTTTTTTAATTCTATATTATGGAAAATTAATTTAGGTTTTTATGAATACTTAATTTTTTATGCATAATTTTGTTGACCTAAATATAAGGTATTGATAATTAGCATAAAGTTTAGTCAATTATTTTGGTGTCATATTTTGTTTATATTCGAATAATTAAGATTTTTTCACAACATTCTTAATTACGAACATGTCTAGTGACATTAAGCTTAGTCACATAAATTTAATGACATAAAAAATTGTGATTAATCATGTAAATATAATAATTTAATCCCACATGGTAAATATTATATTTAAGTGACTAATCGGGATGAGAAAGTAATATTAAAAAAAATTCTAGTCGCTCACAGGCCTAGAATATTCCTTTACATACAAATTATTTTTATCGCATCCTAAATGTGAATGGAGAAAATTATATTGAGTGGAAGGAGAAAATTTTCCTGTCATTGGGGTGTTGGACTTGACTTGGCAATTCGAGTGGATGAACCTCCAAGGCGCACTGAATCCAGTACCCAAATTTAGAAAACATCATTTAATCTTTGGGAGCGATCTAATCGCTTAAGTTTGATGTTTATCAAGTCTCATATTGGGAAGAATATTTGATCCATCCTTGATTGTGCCAAAACAAAGGAATATCTGCAAGCTATTCAGGATCAATTTGAGACTTTAAGTTCTTTAGTATATTTTGAATCTAATATGACTCATGTTTCTTATAACACTTGGTGGATTGATTCTGGTACTACAATCCATGTTTCCAACACCATGCAAGGTTTCTTAAAATCAACGAAAAATGACGAAAAGTGAATCTTCCATATATTCAGGAAACAATATGGGTTCACATGTGGAGGCGGTTGGAACTTACAAACTTGTCCTCAACATTAGTTTTATTTTAGACCTTGAAAGGAACTTTTATGTTTCATCCTTTTCTAGAAACCTTATCTCAGTTTCCAAATTTTCACCTTTTTAATTTAGTTTTAATTTCCTTGAAATTTCCCTTCAATTGTATAAAGACAATATTCTCGTTGGTAATGGCTTTTTGGATGATGGGTTGTTTAAAATCATTTTATCGTCTACCTTCGATTGTAGTTTTACAATTGTGCATGGTTCAAATATTGGCATTAAACGTGGGGTTATAAATGAGAAATTGTCCATGTTGTAGCACAGGAGATTAGGACATATCTCCATTGATATAATTAAAAGATCAGTAAATGATGGAGTCTTTGAGGGTCTTGACTTTACTAATATTGGTATTTGTGTGGATTTCACTAAGGGAAAACAAACTAACAAATACAAGAAAGGTGCCAGGAAGAGTTCTGATGTTTTAGAAATTATACACACTGATATTTTGGGTCCTTATGATACATGTTTTAATAGTAAAAAACTATTTCATTACTTTTATTTATAACTATGCACGATATATGTATCTCTATTTGCTTTATGATAAAAGTGAAGCATTAGATGCTTTTAAGGTCTATAAAATAGAAGTAGAGAAACAATTAGGCAAATATATTAAGATCGTTAAGTCAGATAGGGGTGGTGAAAATTATTGTAAGTACACAAAAAAACAACAATTACTAGGTCCATTTGCAAGTTTTCTTAAGGAACAAGGTATTATGCCACAATACACAATGTCGGGGTCACCATCTCAAAATGGTGTGGCTGAAAGATGAAACCGAACATTAATGGACATGATGAAGAGTATGATTAGTAACTCCGATCTCCCATTGTCTTTGTGGAGTGAAGCTCTAAAAACCACAACCTATGTACTAAATAGGGTTCCAACCAAGGTAGTTCACAAAACGCCATTAGAATTATGAAAATGTTAGAAACCTAGTTTAAGGCATGTGTTTGGGGCTAACCAGTTAAAGTTTGAATTTAAAATCCACTTGAGACAAAGTTAGTACCTAGAATAGTCAGTGGACATTTCATTGGCTATGCAGATAATTCTAAAAGATACAAATTTTATTGTCCATCTCATTGAATGAGAACTGTCGAATCTAAGAATGCAAAGTTCCTTGAGAATGATGAGATTAATTGGAGTAGCCAACCTCAAAACTTAGTTTTTGAGGAGCATACGAGTTTTTAACCTGCTCCTACATATTTACATAGATTGGTTGTCATTCAGGATAATCATCAGGATTCGATTACTTAAGAATAACCAATAGTTGAAAAACCATCTCTTCATAAGGACATTCCTATAGATCCAGTTACTCAACATTCTCAACCTGAAAATGTTGAAGTACCATTAAGAAGATTTTGAGTTAGGAAACCTGTAATTTCTTCAGAGTATGGTGTACCTTCAAAAATCTGACATGGACATTGGTGTTGAAGATGATCCTATTTCGTTTTATAGGCTATGAGTGGACATAAATTCACATTTTTATATAATACCATGATGGAAGAGTTGGATTCAATGGCTAAAAACCAAGTCAGGATCTTGTACAATTGCTTAAAGGGGGGAAGGCTATTAGCTGTAAATGGGTTTTCAAAACCAAAAGAGACTCTTTAATCAATATTGAAAGACATAAGGCAAGACTTGTAGCCAAAGAATTCACTCAACTAGAAGGAATTGATTATCATAAAACTTCTCTCCTATTTCAAAGAAGGATTCAATTCGGATAATCATGGCATTGGTAGCTCGTTATGATATGGAGTTACATCAAATAGATGTGAAAACGACATTTCACAATGAAGACCTAGAAGAAGATGTTTACATCAAACAACCTCAATGTTTCATTTCAATAGGGAATGATAATTTGGTTTGTAGGCTTAAGAAATCTATATATGGATTGAAACAAGTCTCTCGTTAGTGGTATTTAAAATTTCAATATGTTATTTTTTCCTTTAGTTTTACGGAGACTATCATGGATCAATGTATATACCATAAGATCAGTGGGAGTAAAATTATTTCCTTACTCCTATATGTAGATGCCATTCTACTTGCCTCAATTAATATAGGTTTACTTCATGAGGTTAAACGATTTCTCTCGATGCGATTTGATATGAAAGATATGGGTGAAACTTCTTATGTCATAGGCATAAAGATTGGAAGAGACAGATCTCGAGGAACATTAGGATTGTCTCAAGAAACCTATACCATCAAAATTTTAAAAAGATTTCGTATGAAAAATTATTCATCTGGTGTTGCACCTATTTGTCAAAAGTGACAAATTAAGTTTGGAACAAGGTCCAAGAAATGATTTAGAGAGGAAACAAATGAAAAATATTTCATATGCTACCACAATTGGGTGTTCGATGTACGCTCAGGTTTGCACAAGACCTGACATAACTTATGTAGTGGGAATATTGGGTCGATACCAAAATAACTCAGGTTTGGACCATTGGAGAGCTGCAAAGAAAGTCATGTGATACGTCCAGGGGACAAAATACTACAAGCTTATATTTAGGCGATCTGATCATGTAGAGGTGATTAGATATTCAGACTCTGATTTTGTTGGCTGTTTTGACTCGAGAAAGTTGACAACGGGATATGTCTTCTTATCAGTTGGAGGGGCCATTTGTTGGAGAAGTGTAAAACAATCCTTGATTGCTACTTCTACCATAGAGGCAGAGTTTGTAGCATGTCTTGAAGTGACATTACAAGCTATAAAGTTGAGGAGTTTTATTTCTGGGTTTAAAATTGTTGACACAATTTCTAAGCCATTGAGGATTTACTGTAATAATTCCACAACAATGTTTTTGGCCAAGAACAATAAGAGCGAAAGTCGTAGTAAGCATATTGACATTAAGTTCTTAGCTATTTGAGAACATGTCAAAGTAAACAAAGTGGTTGTGAAATTCATCAACATCGGATTAATGATTATTGATTCGTTGACAGAAGGTCTTCCATTCATGGCTTATAAGGGACATGTTGAACATATGAGACTCAGTTCTATTATATAATTTTACGTGATTGAGATTTTTTTTATGTTTTTGTCGAAATTTGTTAATTTAAAAACTCTGTTAATTTCATATTTGTATTATCTTATTTAGTTGTATACATAAAGTTTAGATAATGGCAATGCAAGTAGATCCTGAATGAGTTTTTGAAAGTTCATTCGTAAAGATACATGCCACATATGGTTCTCATTTAAAGGAGACAATTGCATTAGAATACGTAAAAGATAATACATACTCTAAATAACTTATTGTTATGATTCATGTAATTTAATCTTTTTTTGTTTGGGTATAAAGATATTATATTTGTGGGAAATATTTTTTTGAGAATGTATCAATATTCAATGATACATATTAAGTATGTGAATGGGCCAAGTGGGAGAATGTTACGTCGTAGATTTTGACCCCGTCAGCAGCAAAGAAGTTTTTTCACCCGAGGATCCATGGGTGTAGCCACCGACTTTATCTGGTAGTTCTCTTTCAAAGCAAGAGAGAGAAAACAAAGGCAACAGGCTCATACACCACTTATTGTCTCTCGAAACCGTCTCTTTCAATTCCTCCGCTCAAAACCAGTTTTTTATAGTTTATCTTTCACTCCTATCTCAAAGAAGACGAAATTGTAACCCTGTGTCTCGTCTCTCTCTCAAGTGGAAAAATTAGAACTCAACTAAAGCAGATATAGAGGAGAAGAAGTAACAAGATGCCCATCTTCTTTCCTTCTTATTCTGGGTACTAGGAGTTTCATTCAAATGAAAATCTTTTTCAGGTAACAGAGCCAGAAGTGCGGATAGATTTCAATTTGTATTGCAAATGCAAAGCTAGAATCCATATCAAATCCCTCTCACCCACCACCCCCTTAGCTTTCAAAGTCTTCCTCATAAGCCTACTAAACGAACTCATCCCTCCCGCTGCCTCTACCTCCTTTAAGGTCATCCTCAAGTCACAGAACCAGGAACCAACTTCGTTTCCCAAAATCTCCATCCGACAGGTTCTTCAGCAAGACGCTTCCCGTGCCTGACCTCGAAAGTAACGACAACGACAACAGAGATCACCAACTCAATTCTCGGTTCTCCTCTTCTGCTCCCGCCACCCACGATATCAAGCTCAAGTGGTCTACATGTCTCTACGCCACGCCGTCAGCCCAAGCGATGTTGCCGCTGTTAAGAATATTATGAAGCAACAGAAATCCCTCCTACCTAGCCTCGCTCCACGCAAGGCCGCCGCCCTCATTGCGACTGCTCCTAATGCTGAAATACTCAACGCACTCGCCGTGGCAGCACTGGGTAACCACCGCCTTGTTGATGCAAAGTGACGATGGAGAGGAACACGTGATGGCGTCCGATGGCGTGGACCCGATTCATGTGGCAGCTGTTTCTGATCGGGAGGAGGTGCTGAAGAAGCTGTTTGTTGAAACCAATGGGCTAAAAGGTTCGAACCTGTTAGGAAAGCAAGTCCACGGATCTTATACAAGGACTGACCCGGTCGATACAAACACAAATTCCAACACTCCCCCGCATGGGAAAACCCGTGGACAAATTCTTGGAAAAACCCAGGACAAATTTACCAGAAATACCTGGGACAAAATTCGGTGGGAGCAGGACTCGAACTCGGGACCAACCTGCTCTGATACCATGTTGAAACCAATGGGCTAAAAGACTCGAACATGTTAGGAAAGCAACCCCACGGATCTTATACAAGGACTGGCCCGGTCGATACAAACACAAATTCCAACATTGTTGTTTGAAAATAGTAAAAAGGGATACTGGAATGCAACGGACGCCACAGTAAGCGATGCTGGAAGCAGGAGCAAAGGTGAAAAGTGACGAAGAACGAAGGACGTTGTTCAAGGATGCAGGGATGCTGGCAATGCTATTGGAGACGGGAGCGAACACTTGCAACGCCAACAGAGCACAACTGTCAAGATAAACGACACAAAACTCAGCTCTTTCCTTTTTTTTATTTTTTCGCTGACTTGCTAGCGTTGTGAACTATTGGACAAAAGTTGTCTATTCCACAAATTGGTCATTTTTTTATGCGTTTTCGTTATTAGGTTCCGTACAAACGCTGCCTTATCATATAGAGCTTGTGTAAATTTGTAAATAATAAGTTAACAGCAATAAATTTTTATCGACGGTTTTAATTAATATTTTAAATATATCTTAAAATAATATTCCCAGTGAATTCAAACTAGAGAAACATATTTCTCTTTTATTTTATTTCAAATTTTCTCCTCAGTTCAATCTTTTATATTTTGTTCACTAGGGTTGCAATTGTTTTTTTATGTTTGTCAAGTACAGTGTAATATCATTTCATGAACAATCGATGTCAATTGGTCGATGGTTTGCAGTGTAAATCTTTTGTAAAGTGAGTTTGTTAAGTACACCAACAGTATGCTCTCCCAAAACCTAACCAAAAGAATTTTTTTATTTTCCACTAAAACCAATTGGAATTAAAAGTGAATAAGAACCAAGTTAATAACTATAACTTAACCATAAAAAAGATCGTTTGTGCCACTATTAAGTAAACAATATCATTTTCTTTGACAAACTTTTTCATATACAAAATTCCCTTTAATTGGTTTTAAAAGCTTGCATTTAAACTACCAATGGAAAAATTAAAAATCAGAAACAAGTGATAAAAATCAACTTATTTTTTTATATAATTTTTGTTTAAAAAAAACTCATTTTTCTATCTTTTTAAACATTTTTATAGATAAAAAGAGTAAAACATCAAGAGGTAAGTTTTCCTGTAATATGAATTGAGAATAATATTAAAAAAATTTACCAACAGGAAACTTACAGAATGACTAATTAACAACGTATAAATTGCCACTTCTCACAAGGACACCATGTAGTGGGCGTTCGCTGCCTAGCACAGGAAAATTCTGCCTAGGAACACAGAAAATGAAGGGAAGGAGACGTCCACAGTCGCAACGAAAACCAAACAAACGGTGAACCAAAAAAAAAAAAAAAAACAAACATTATCATAATTTGGCTCATTTTTTATCACGACGTAAGTTCACATTTGCAAGATTAAGCAATCTCTATACGCAACCGATGGTGGATGGCCCTCCTAAGATCCAAAAATTCCAAGGGATAACCCAAACTCATACAACACGGTGGGAGAGTCGAAGAAATTGACACAGAAATCCTTACCAATAATTGCCCAAAATCCGGGGGAAAAAAACGTTACATAACAAAACGCGATGGCAAACATCTATAAACCAAACCTACAATAACGACAGACCAAAAACATAACAGATGCGAACACGTATAGAAACTAAGCCTAAAAAAAAAAAAACAGATGACGAAAATAATACTCTAGGAGGAACTGAAGTAGCAACAGCTGACCTATTGCATCTGCAATGGAATTGAGAGACGACCGATGGACTAACCTACCTGACACTAGTTCACAGAATCATGCTTTCATACCATGAACGTAAAAAGGAAGCCACATTTACATAGAGGTTGAAGGCCATCACCATAGCCATATCCAGTAACTAATGACACATCGCAATCATTGATGCCAATTAGTGTTCAACTCCCACACTCTAAGCAAGATACTCTAATCAGCTCTAAGGAAAAGAAGTTTCCACAGTAAATTTGGTATTAAAAAAAATAAAAGAACAACACAAAAAGCATAACAGGAGGAAAAAAGCCAAAATTGCAGCTGTCCACATACCAAAAGGATCGAACACATTCCAAACCCATCAAATCAAATGGATTAGGCTCAATGAGCATCCTCGTTCAGCAGCATCTCCCTCATTCTCAACTTAGAAGCGATCATAAGAGTGAATCAGTTTCCTCGATGCTTTTACGTCCCTCACCCCATTAAAAAACTTTTTGAGATCGGCAAAGCAGCTGGAGACATCTGATTTCGACCTAGAACGCGGCATCTCCTGTTCAAAAGGGCAAATACAGGAGGAAACAATTATGCCATTGACAAATACCTTAACTACTAATATTTTAATCCCTATCCTGTGACAACTTCATTCAACCCAAGTCCCTACAGCTCCATCTTCATAACTATCCACTCTACTCATTCGAATATCTCTAGATAACAGCATACCAGAAAAGCTAATGATATAATAAACAACCACTTACTCATGAAGCTTAGAAGTAGCATTGTAAGAATATCTATGCAGCTGCCATATTCAATACTACATAATCTGTTGCCAACTACGCAAATCCGATCACATCAAGGTAAAAGATACTGTCTAATATAGTGCTACTCTAGCTTAAACACTAGAGGCAAGAAAAATTCACCAGTTATAGTTAACCAGACACAGCTAAGGCAAGCCAAATATAGAAGCCTACAACAACTTATAGAAAGCAAATACTAATAAGATAATCGGATATCCAATACTCTCAAAACTACTACTCATTATATACTTGAAAGTAGCAAAGACTGCTAAATATTAGGGTTCAAGCAACCCGACCAGTCCCAAGAATTTGCTTTCCAACTCCATTACAGCCATTCCTTTCATGAGCAGCAGATGAGATGAAGGACAGTTCCCTTGAATAAGAATCTCCATTTTCATTAGATTACTGCTGCTGGGCCTGCCTCGAATGAGGACCACCATACCCACTACCATACCCAACTTGACCACTAGAGAGACCATTTCCCTGGGTAGCCCCATAACCTGCCCCTTGTGAAGCATCAGACCTCCAAACAGCATTAGTGTATCCTGTATTTCCATTAGCATCACCATAGCCACCACTCATATAAGCAGCCCCTCCACCTTGTTGCTCTCCCCCAGCTCCACCAGAGTTGCTACTAGGGACACTAGAACCACGCCCACCAACTGGACCATAACCAGTCTGGTTCCCATAAGCTCCCTCATTACCTCCATAGCCACCATAACCATATCCAGCAACTCCACTAGGAGATTGGCCAGCTGGTGCAGAACCAGCCCCACCACCACCCGCAGAACCACCCCAGGCTGCCGCAGCTCCATAGCCTGCACCAGCACCATAGCCAGCAGAGCCATAGCTTGAAGGGGCTTGAGTGTTCCATGGACTTCTTGGAGCACCAGGTGGGCCACCAACATAACCTGCACTAGGAGCGTTAGGATTTCCATAGGCCCCCGGAGGGCCACTGTAGCCAGCATTTGCACCGCCATAGCCACCTACACCATAACTATATCCAACACCATTACCTGCTGTACCATACCCATAACCTGGTGCTCCATAGCCAGAAGACCCATAAGTAGGATAGCCACCACCAGCTGCCTGAGGCTGCATATATCTGTTGCCATCCATTCTACCATCATAAGAATTGGTATTCACACCAGAACCACCATAACCAGAATAGGCCCCACCAGAACGAGCCGCACTTCCAGGATTGGCATCTTTCGGAAGAGCACGTTTAACTTCCACAAGTTTACCATTCAATTCATGAAAAGTTTTGTGTAGAACTCTATCAACAGCATCTTCTGTGTCAAACGAGATAAAGCCAAATCCCCTAGGTCGCTGGGTGGTCTGATCATACATTACCACTACATCAGTTACATGTCCATAATTCTCAAAATATTCACGAAATCCTTCCTCAGATAAAGTAGGAGGAAGGCCCCCAACAAAAATCTTCTTGGTTTTAATATTGCCAGCTCCAGAGTAATTTCTCCCTGCATTAGAGTTGCTGCCAGATCTAGAGGAGGTGTGCTGTTCCTCTCTTGACAAAGCCCTCTTGGCCTCCACCTGAGTAAGAATAAGGGGTAATAAAGAATAAAAGTGCTAAAACAGAAACTAGCATATAGGCAGAGATAAGGCAGAGATACGAGATATTCATCAAGACACGAAAACACAAGAGAAGGATGACAAGAAGGCATTGTAGATAAAATAAAATCAGACAGAATATGTAATTTCATCTTCAGCAAATAGGTTAAATACTCAGCAAAAAAAAAAGGACCAAGGAAAATATATCAGAAACTATCCAATTTCTTCATAATTTTAATATATGAATGCCTTAAATGTTGTGACACATTGTGGACTGAAAATCACAAACTTATAGATTACATTCATTCTCTGTGTAATAACAAAAGACATATTTGAGGCACAATGTAAGGATCAAAAAGGAGAAAAAAAATCTATATGACTACACAAATCCACCAAAATAACTGATTGAAACAGGCAAACCAACTTCAAATACATGCGAGGTCACGATAAGTACCGAATATGACGACTATGTCCCTGTAACACGCGATCAAACAAAGCACACAACATGGAAGATCCTAATACGAGCACTCATCAATAATTAAGAAAGAAAAAAGGTCGACAACAACCATAACAAAATACGAGACCTAATTGCTTGTGCAGAACACATCGAGAACTACCAATAGTAACGCAATAAACAAATACCTAAAAAGTTCAGAAAGCGACAGAAATGCAGTCAGCGCAAACTTCAAACACCAAATCAAGTGCTAAACGAAGAACGTGATCAGGGAAAACCGAAAAGAATGAGAAGTAACCATGAATGTTAAACAGGTCCTCAAAGAGGCATCTTACTGAAAAACCCTAAGCATTACAGGTCACCATCAGCATAATAACAGAGAGCAAATCTCAGTATAAGACATCAATCACATATTCGATGTCTCCAACATGAGCCCATCAAAACACACTTTGGTAAGGATAAACGAACAGAAATAAATACAAGACAAAGAAAGAAAACTCTAAAATCACGATACCAATTTACTCACCATTCGACCATCGATTGTATGCTTGTCCTGAAGAACCCTATCTAGTATCGCAGGATCTGCAAAAACCACAAATCCGAAACCCCTCGGTCTTCCTGTATTTTTATCCCTCATAATAACAGTCTGCAAGACCTCCCCATACTTACCAAAATACTCTTTAAGCTTATCCTCAGATGTATCCCATGAAATTCCCCCGATGAAAAGCTTTCCTTGATCTGAATCCATGGGATCTCGGACTACTTTATTTTCTCAGTTTCTCTTCCGTTCTTCCTAAAGTTCTCTTCTGAAATTCTACTTCCTGAGAGGAAGCAGAGACAGGGGCGGACGGGACGGTGGGCGAGGGTTTGTTCTAAAGACGCCGACTACTGCTTCGAGAGAAATATCTTTCCGTCTGAAGTAGAAACGCATGAAAAAATAAACATAGAGATAAGAGAAAATTGAAAAGAAAGGACACCTTTGGACGGATCAGATGAAGCTCAATGACGGTTCAGATGTCAAATAGTAAATTGCGATATATCGGAGGGTGCAGATTTTTTGTAGGGTTAGGTTGTCAGCCAAGTGACCGTATGATGTGATGATTAATATCCAAGATTAGGTTGATTTTGGTGACAAAAGTATCCCTGCTTATTATGTCTTATTGACGACAATATCCTTTACGCGTGTTCTTTAAATGGATACTTTCGGGGGAGCCCCCATAAACTTCAATTTACTTTAACTTCAACTTCAACTTTAAATTCATTTGAATGATCTAATTCAAATTTAATTTCAATAACTTCAACTTTAACTTCATTTATTAGAATGATCTAATTCAATTGTAATTTCAAGTTGAGTGTCAGTGGACAAGACTTCAAGTGCACTGGAAAACAGATTCTATTTTTAATACCCCAAAACGAGAGATATGACCAAAATGAGAGATGAGTAACTTGTAATGATATATTTAAATAGAACATGTATACCTAAACACAAACTTAACCAAAACAAACATGATTATTACACTAATAAGTAATTTCTTGTAGAATAAAAATATATTAATATACTAATTAATTAATTAGTATATTATGTTAATTAATAATTAAAGTTTATTGCACATTAACACATTAATTACGCGTGAGAATTAATTTTCTACTAATTAATTATAAAAGATAAGATAAATAAGTCCGAGATGATCTTCAACCACATGACACCCTTCAACACTTGAAGTCGTTAGTAGAGCACAGATGACATTCATCTAGATGCAGGGGATAAAGCGGTCCTTCATCTCCACGATTTAAAATCCTTCATCTCAAAGAAGGCCATATTTGATCTTCTTTGAGATGAAGGGCGGGTGACGCTTGCTTTTCCCCTCTCTCTCCTCGCACCCCCCTCTCGCATGTTCTCATTTCCCTTTTTTTCTTCCTCTCTCCCGTACTCCCTCTCTCGTCTCCCTGCTCCCCCGACGTCGCTGTTGCCTCTCTTCTCTCGGATTCTCGTCTCTGGCCTCCATCTCTGCTCCCTCTCGTCTCCGACCTCTGTCTCTCGGTCTTCTCTCAGACTTGCCCTCTCTCTCGCACCCCCTCTTGTCTTTGTGTCTCCCTCTCTTCTCTCAGACTCGCTCTCTGTTTTTCTCTCTCTTATCCCTCTCGACCTCCCTTTCTTCTCTCTCTTCTCCCTCTCTTCTCCCTTTCAGCCTCTCACTCCCTTCTCTCTCTGGCTATTCTCCTTTCCCTCAAAATACCTTTCGATTTCGTTCGATTTTGATATTTGGGCATCGATTGCTTAATTTCTACTTCGATTAGGCATCGATTTCACCTTTCGGCTTCGGTTTTCCCCAAATTTCAGAAGGAATGACTAAACCCTGATTTTTTTTATTAAATTAGTATTTTATTTGATTTAATTTTATTTTAAGTGCCTAATTGGGGGTTGTTTGTGCATAATTGTCGGATTTAGGGTTACAGTTTAGGATCTAAATTTTTGATTCGTGTTAGGGATTATTTTTAGGGTTTGGTGCTCGGTATTTAAGGGTCCTGTAATTAGGGTTTAGGGTTTATGTTTAAGGATTTAGGGTATTTTAGGGATTAGGATTTTTAAGGTTTAGGGGGTTTACGGTTTTTAAGGTTTTGGGGGGTTTTGTGTTTTTAAGCTCTAGGGTTTTTTGGGTTTAGGGTTTGGAATTAGGGTGTAGGGTTTAGGGTTTAGGGTTTAGGGTTTAGGGCTTTTAAGGTATTAAGTTTTGGAATTAGTGTTTAGGGTTTAGAGTTTAGTAGGTGATAGGGTTTTGGGTTTGATGGTTTATGGTTTTTAAGGTTTTCGGGGTTTTGTGTTTTTAAGCTCTAGGATTTTTTGGGTTTAGGGTCTGGAATTATGGTGTAGGGTTTATGGTTTAGGGCTTCTAAGGTTTAGGGGTCTAGGGTTTAGGGTATTATGTTATGGAATTAGTGTTTAGGGTTTAGAGTTTAGTAGGTGATAGGGTTTGACTTTAGGGTTTGATGGTTTATAGTTTAGGTTTTATTAGGGGTTTTTTTGTCCAATTCAAACAAAGTTGAGTCGCCTACGCAGGCATCCATTAGCCAACGAAACCCGACCCCATCACTGACGAGGTACAGTTCATAGTGACTGCGAAGTTATATGGGGCTCTACCAGGGATATTCGGTGAATTTGGACTTGATGTGTGTGTTCTCTCATTGTTTAGTGCATATGCAGTAGTGAAAATAGTTTAATTAATTTTGAAATGTTTGAGAATGTTGTTGAGAATTTTTGAAGTGTTATGGAATGTTTTTGTCATGTGGTGAGGAGATTAGGGTGTTATACATGGTATTCTATTTTTTATGGTTTGTGTTTCCGTGACAGGTAAAGGTTGTCTGATAAAGTTTTTTCCATGAGGACCGTCTCGGATTTAGATTATACAGGTTGCAAGAAGACAACCAACTGGTTAACCATATGACATTTGGACCTTCGAAGACGATAACAAAATGCTCGATCTCTTGGTCGAGCAGGTTAATCTAGGGAACAAGTTGCCTAACTGGGTATGGAAGCATGAGGTATATATGGATTGTGTTAATAAGTTCAATGAAGACACAATAAATAAAAAAACTGTTGACCAGGTGAAGAATCGAATAAGATCATGGAAGAAAACATACCAAACGGTAACGAGCTATATCAACACTAGTGGGTTCGGTTGGGATGCAACCACACAACGAGTTATTGCATGTAATTTTGTATGGCTTGACTACATAAAGGTCCGTAAATCGTGATGTACTATAAAATATTTTTTATGTTTTCTGCATTAGTATAACTCTATTCCAAGACGTCTAAAGGATGTTTTATTCTTGTAGGAGCATAAAGATGATGAGAAGTATAGACATGAAGATTGCCCCCTGTACGACAAATTAGCTATGGTGGTGGGAAACACAATAGTCGTAGGGTCAGGAGGTGTGTTGGAAGATGGGCTCAAGCCCACGAGCTCAAGACAAGAAGCCCACACGTCAAAGGAGTGACATATGTGTAAAATATGATACTTTCCATAAAGATGGCATAGAAGTGTAAATATGTGTTCCTTTTATGTCTTTTGTTTTATCAAGTTGTAGCCCTAAGGGTATTGTAAAACTATAAATAAAAGTATTGGCTAAGAGGTAGGGCATTGAAGCACTCTCCTCTCTTTCCACAAATTCGTCCAACCCTCATTTTTCTTTTTGACGCAACCCTCTTCTCCCTTAATCCAAACTCTCTTCTTCCACGTTCTTCTTCTTCTCTTCTCCTTCTCTCTTCTTCTTCTTCTTCTTCTTCTTCTTCTTCTTCTTTCTTGTTGATCTAAAGTTCCTTTCATGAGATCCTAAATTCTACATGGTATCAGAGCAAGGAGTTCAAGATCTCTTCATGGAGTTATTATGAAATCTGTTCAAGAAGTTGTAAAAGGAGTTTAGTCATAAAGAGATAAGTTCATCATCTTCTTATTTACGTTTTTTTTTGTTTCCTTTTCTTATTTACATACTCCTTTTTATTGTTTTTCTTTACTTCTTGAATTTTGAGTCACATCAAGTCAAGATAAATCTTTATATGTTGTAAAGATTTATTTCTATGACTAAATTGATGTTATAATCTTGACTCCTTGTAAATCAATTACAAGAGTGACCAAGATTATTTGTTGTTTGCATCTTATTAAGATTGATGGGTGAAATTCAATTACCTTTATGTAATTTGGATCCATCTCAGGGGGGTTAGTCCACAATGAAGTGGAATGAATTCCCCCCGCATTACTTAGGTCATCACAAATAAGGCGTTAGTGCAAAATGATTTGAATTGAAGCGAGATAACACCGTTTCATCACCTCAGGCAAAAACGACAGAAAACTGCTTCCGCCCTTTTTTACAAATCATTCACTTACCACGAGCGATGGCGTCACTTCATTCCCTCCCCCCCGAAACTAAAAATCCCTCTCATTTCCTCTTCTCCTCTCCTCTCGCTCGGCCTTCGTCTCTCGACGAATATTTTGCCCGACCTTCTTCTCCCGTTTTTGCTCTCTCTGTTCCCTCTACTGGCTCTCGTCTTCGTTCTCTACTATCTCTACTCCCTTTACTTTCTCTTGTTATCTCTCATTTTCGCCCCATCTCCCTCTCTCGTCTTTTTCTCTTTCAGCCTTTCTCTTCCTTCTCCCTCTCTCGTCTCCCTCTCTCTTTTCCCTCTACGCCTCCATCTCTTCTCACTCTCGGCCGCCCTCTCCCTTCTCATTCTTGCTCTTCTCTTTCCTCCTCCCCCGATTTCCTTTGATTTAACCTATTCTAGTTTCGATATTCTTCGATATCCTTCAATCTTCTTCGATTTTCGACAGTTAGGCGTCGATTCTTCTATTGGGCTTACATTTCCCCATTCGGCGGTGATTTCCCCCAAATTTCAGGAGGTAATCCAAAACCTTAATTTTTTTTCAACTAATTTAGTGTTGTGTTTGAGTTAATTTTAATTTTTTGTGCGTAATTTATCTTGATTGTGGCCTAATGTTGGGATTTAGGGTTAGGGTTTATGGGATTTAGGGTTCAAATTTGTGTTGATAGGGTTTAATTTCGGGATTAGAGTTGGGGTTTGGGACTTTTAGGGTTTTAAGGTCTAGGGTTTAGTCTTGAGGTCTGGAATTAGGGTTTATGCTTTTTTTTAAAAAAAACATAGGGTTCTCGATTTCTGGGGTGATAATGTTTTAAATTCTTAGGGTTTAGTGTTTGGGCCTTTTAGGGGTTTTAAGGTCTAGGGTTTATGGTTTGGGGCTTTTAGGGGTTTTAGGGGTTTTAGGGTCTAAGGTTTGGGACTTTTAGGGGTTTTAAGGACTAGCGTTTAGGGTTTGGGGCTAGAGGTTTTAAGGAATAGGGTTTAGGGTTTAGGGTTTATTTTAATTTGTAGGTTTTTCGGTTAGGGTATATGATTTAGAGGGTTTAGTGGAGTTCATACAAGGCTGATGTTGCACGGTTCGTAGTGCCTACGAAGTCATATGGGGCTCTACCAAGGGTGTTCGATGAATTTGGACTCGATGACTGTTACGGTCCTGGGTCATGGATCGAGTAACACGGCGTGGAATTTGTGAATCTAACACTCAGAATTTACTCACTTCACGTCAAGGGTCTGTGTATGGGTATTTCTCCTTAACCAGTGCTTGGCCAGGAGGAAAGATCCTCTTTTGAGGGTCCTACCGAGTTGTTGTGCTAGGTAGAAGACCCCACATCCATGCTGACCTTGCTAGAGCAAGGTGCTCTCTTTTTTTGGTCACGGCAAAGAGGGTTTGGCCCTCTTTGTTGCTGCTCTAGCTAAGAATGCAATCCTTCTTTCTTAAATAACTTGAAACACGAGTTTGGGATAGATTAATACCTCTTCTTTGATGCTACGATCAGCTCCCACGTTGCACCAGGATTTGCTCAAGATTTGAGGATAAAAATCCTCACTTTGCTGCTTGGTAAGGGAGGAATTCGGCCTCTCTTGCTGTTGCTGCCAAGAGGGAGGATAGACCTCCTCTTTGGGCTTGGAAAAGGTGCAGGAAGCTCCTTTTCTTAGTAGGGATGATGGTGGATGAATTTGGGTGAAGATGGATGGCAATGGAGGGTGAAGGATAGGTTGGATTTTTGGAGTAAACCCTAAACTCGAGATCAAGAGGTGATCTCAACCTATTTAGACTAGGTTATTCTAAAATCTCAAAGCTTACCTATTTCATTCATACCTATCCCTTAAATAGGGAGTTTTAGGGTTAGGGTTACAATAATTCCCCATAATGCCCTTACATATAAAGTAATTAGAAATAACTCCTACTTAAAACAATATAAGAAATAAATCCTACTTAAAACAATATAAGAAATAAATCCTACTCAAAGAAATATAAGAATTAAATCCTATTGAGTGAGTTGTTGTTGTCTTCTTTGTTGTGTGACTCGGTGTACTATTGAGTCCACAACATCTGCCTCCCCATGGAGAAAGAGCTTGTCCTCAAGCTCAAAAGTTGGGTAGACTTGTTTGAAGATGTCCACACGTTCCCATGTTGCAGCGTCGGGGACATTGTCCGTCCACTGAACGAGAATCTCCCAATGATCATTGGTCAGCCGTGCACGTAACACCGCAGCTGGGTTAAGAATAACCTCGCCATGATCAACCGGTGGTAGGAATGGAGTGGATGTAGGCTGTGCTCCGAAATGCAGCTTCAAAAGAGAGACATGAAACACATCGTGAATTCTGGCTGTGTCCGGTAATTTGAGTTGATAGGCGACTGGTCCCACACGTCGAAGAATGAGAAACAGCCCAAAAAATCTGGGTGAGAGCTTATGACGTGGAGGTCCCGCTAGAGACTACTGACGGTAGGGCTGGAGCCGTAGCCACACATACTTTCCAACCTCAAAAGAGACCTCACGGTGGCCTCTGTCGTATACATCCTTCATTCGAGCTTGGGCACGTCGTAGCCGTTCTGTGATATTCTGTAGCAGTAGATCCCGGTCTATGAGTGCCTGATCAATCGTGTCCACGCGGGTGGACCCTGGGTTGTACGAGAGGAGGCGAGGTGGATCCCGGCCATATATAACCCGAAAAGGAGTGGATTGCAATGCAGAGTGGAACGAAGTGTTGTAACAGTATTCGGCCCACGGAAGCCATTGAACCCATTGCCGCAGACGATCCCCCACCAAGCACCGTAGATACATCTCGATGGTGCGGTTCACCACCTCAGTCTGCTCGTCTGTCTGTGGATGATAGGCGGAGGAGAACTTCAATTTCATCCCACTCAAGCGAAACAATTCCCGCCAAAAGGTGCTCATGAAAACTGCATCTCTGTCACTCACAATGGATTCTGGAATGCCATGTAAGCGGATTATTTGCTCCAGGAAAGTCTGAGCAACCCGTGTTGCTGTATACGGATGAGCCATCGGTATAAAATGCCCATACTTGGAGAATCGATCAACCACTACGAAAAGTACGGATTTGCCGGCTGACAGGGGTAGGCCTTCCACAAAATCCATTGAAATGTCGGCCCAAACCTACGTAGGAAGGGCCAGAGGCTGGAGAAGACTGGCTGGACTCAAGTGCTTAGCTTTGTTGTGCTGGCATACCTGACAGTCCCCCACATAAGTCGCAATAGAGGGTTTCATGGCTGTCCAGTAAAAATCAGCTCGAATTCTGTGCAAGGCCTTCTGGATCCCCTCGTGTGTACTGTCGTGGTAGGCCGAGAGAATAGGTGGAATCAACTCGGACTCAGGTGGAAGGAAAATCTGATGCTTGTAATAAATAAGTGAATCTTGGATGGACCACTTCACATTCATTGTCCCTTCCGAGATCTGTTGATGCAGTTCCTGTAGTGCAGGGTTAGTAGCATGTGCTTCTCGCACCAAGTCCATAATGAGAAATCTCGGCTGGCTGATAGAATAGACCGACTGCTGATCTTCAAAACACCGTGACAAGGCATCTGCCACCTTATTTAATCTCCCCGCACGATACTCCATCGAGAAGTCAAACCCCAACAACTTACTGATCCAGTGCTGCGGTGGCGACGTCGTCAAACGTTGTTCTAGTAAGAATTTAAGGCTGTAGTGATCCATGCGAATGAGAAAAGCCCGGCCCCAGAGATAAGGCCTCTAATGTTGGACCGCTTTGGCCAACCCAATCAATTCGCTCTCATAGGCTGCCAGTTTGTGATGGCGGACTGCCAACTGTCTGCTAAAATAAACAATAGGATGGCCCAGCTGCTGTAAAACGGCCCCCATGCCCATGCCCGAAGCGTCGCACTCTACCATGAACAATTCGTCGAAGTTGGGAAGTTGTAATACTGGCGCGGATGCGAGGACAACTTTGAGTACCACAAATGACGTGGCCCCCTCATTCCAAATAAAGGAATTTTTCTTGAGTAAACTCGACAATGGTGCTGCCACTGGCCCATAGTTCTGAATAAATTTGCGGTAGTAGGCCGCAAGACCCAGAAAACTCCGTAATACAGAACACGACTGTGGTTGCGGCCACTCGTGAATAGCTTGGATCTTCTCGGGATCCACCGTAACCCCCTCATGTGAGATAATGTGTCCCAGATATCCCACATGTGAAGCCACAAAAGAACACTTGGAGTGTTTCAAATAGAGCTGATGTGCTCTTAATAAGTCGAAAACAATACTCAAGTGTACCAAGTGCTCCTCAATCGACTTGCTATATATCAAAATATCATCGAAAAATACAAGAACAAATTTTCGAAGATAGGGGCTAAATACCTCGTTCATCAAAGCTTGAAAAGTGGAGGGTGCATTGGATAACCCGAACGGCATGACGACGAACTCAAAGTGGCCCTGGTGCGTGCGGAACGCCGTCTTCTCGATATCAGAGGGGTGCATCCGGACCTAATGGTATCCCGAACGGAGGTCGAGTTTAGTGAATAACCACGGCCCATGTAACTCATCCAGAAGCTCATCCACTACCGGAATCGGGAACTTGTCTTTTACTGTCTGCACGTTCAACTCCCGATAATCCACGCAGAACCTCCATGTCCCATCATGTTTCTTCACAAGTAAGATGGGTGAAGAGAACGGGGAGCGGTTGGGACGAATAAGACCCTGTTTCAACATCTCATGGCATTGACGATCTATCTCGTCCTTCTGAAGGTGTGGGTAACGGTATGGTCGCACGACCACTACCTCAGAACCTGGTTTTAGACAGATCCTGTGGTCACAGTGCCTCATGGGAGGCAACCCTGAAGGCGCCTGGAAGAGGTCATAGAACTCCTCAACCAGACCATCACTAGTACTGGCAGGCTGATCCTGTGTCTGCAAAGTGTGTATGCGGTGGGTCCTGTCCACCTGACAGCCCTGTAAGAGCACCTGACTTCCGGCCAAATCAAAGCTCATGGTTAAAGCCGAAAAGTCCCACAGAATGGGCCCCAATGTTTGTAACCATTTAATGCCTAAAACCATATCAAATCCCGCTAGGGGAATAACAAAAAATTCCGCATTAAATGAAGTAAATCCAATGGAAAAAGTTACCGCCTTACTAATCCTATAGCTAGGGACCTTCTCGCCATTGGCCACTGAGACGGTGGCTGTCAGATGAGTGTGTATCTGGAGCTGGAGATGCTGTGCGGCTATCAAACTCAGAAAATTGTGTGTACTCCCCGAGTCGACTAGTCCCACCAGTTCTCGGTCGATGACATGAGCTCGGACTTGCATTGTAGTAGGCGATTTCTGCCCAGTAATAGCATGCAAGGATATCTCTGGTGGTTCCTCCTCGATAATATCCTCTGGTTCCTCGAATCCTCTGAATCCTCCATCTCGAGCCAAAATAATCGTTTACATTGGTGTCTGACCCGATACTGCTCATCGCAATTATAACAGAAATTTTTGGACCACCTTTCTGCCATCTCCGCACTCGTCAATTTTTTTATAAAGCTCGGTAGGGAATTACCGGGGCAGGGATCGGCTACCCGAGTCGTAGTCAGAGTGTGTCTGGATGGTGCTACTGTAGATGCTCCCTGAGATGAATTATAGTGGCGCCCTTGCCACGTGGAGGAAGTGTTCCTCTCACTCGACCAACCCGACTTACGTTGCTGCAACTGTTGTCGTTGTTCCATTGCTCGGGCCATATTCATGGCATGAGCTAGATCCGTGGGCATAAGGAGTTCTACCTCTAGCCGTAAATACTCATTGAGACCTGCTGTGAATAAGGAGACCTGCTGGTCAACCAATACCCTCTCTCCAGCACGAGCCAACTTTTCCTGGAAGAGTTTTTGATAGTGTTCCACTGAACCCTTTGTCTCAATAGGACTAACTCTCCTAAGGGGTTTCTATTGGCGGGAGGCCCAAATCTAACTGTGCATAGATTTTTAAATTTGCCCCAAGTCATTCCCGGTCTCTCTTTCTCTACTTGAGTCACCCATAACATGACTTCATCTATCATATGGAAAGAGGCTAGTTGCACCTTATCCCATTCAGTAGTCCCTTGGTTAAATTTTTTTTTTCACATCTATGCAACCAAATTACGGGATCCATAGAACCATTGAAAGAGGGAAACTCTAACTTGGTGTACCTTGGGATTGTGCCTCCATGCTGAGGTGCTTGGACAGCAGTGCGCCCAGGCCACTGTTCCCCTCTTTTGTGATATGGTTGAGCAACCTCTCGCACCTCTGGACTCTGATGTCTCTCTGTCCTCAACTCCTGTAGCATGCTAATGATTCGGCTCATCTCTTCTTCCAAACCACAAACCTTTCCCAACACTGGTTGTGCTGTTTCAAGGCTATCTTCTATCTTTTGTATCCTGATTTGGATTTCTTCATTGCTGATATGATCCCCCATGTTACCCTGCTCTGATACCAAGTTGTTACGGTCCCGGGTCAAGGATCGAGTAACACGGCGTGGGATTTGTGAATCCAGCACTTAGAATTTACTCACTTCATGTCAAGGGTCTGTGTATGAGTATTTCTCCAAAACCAATGCTTGGCCAGGAGGAAAGATCCTCTTTTGAGGGTCCTACCGAGTTGTTGTGCTAGGTAGAAGACCCCACAGCAATGCTGACCTTGCCAGAGCAAGGTGCTCTCTTTTTTTGGTCACGGCAAAGAGGGTTTGGCCCTCTTTGTTGCTGCTCTAGCTAAGAATGCAATCCTTCTTTCTTAAATAACTTGAAACACGAGTTTGGGATAGATTAATACCTCTTCTTTGATGCTACGATCAGCTCCCACGTTGCACCAGGATTTGCTCAAGATTTGAGAATAAAAATCCTCACTTTGCTGCTTGGTAAGGGAGGAATTCGGCCTCTCTTGCTGCTGCTGCCAAGAGGGAGGATAGACCTCCTCTTTGGGCTTGGAAAAGGGGCAGGAAGCTCCTTTTCTTAGTAGGGATGATGGTGGATGAATTTGGGTGAAGATGGATGGCAATGGAGGGTGAAGGATAGGTTGGATTTTTGGAGTAAACCCTAAACTCGCGATCAAGAGGTGATCTCAACCTATTTAGACTAGGTAATTCTAAAATCTCAAAGCTTACCTTTTTCATTCATACCTATCCCTTAAATAGGGAGTTTTAGGGTTAGGGTTACAATAATTCCCCATAATGCCCTTACATATAAAGTAATTAGAAATAACTCCTACTTAAAATAATATAAGAAATAAATCCTACTTAAAACAATATAAGAAATAAATCCTACTCAAAGAAATATAAAAATTAAATCCTATTGAGTGAGTTGTTGTTGTCTTCTTCGTTGTGTGACTCGGTGTGCTATTGAGTCCACAACAATGAGTTAGTTTTTGGATTGTTCTAGTCATCTACAATGAAATTAGTTCGATTAATTTTGAAATGTTTTAGAATGTTGTTGAATATGTTTGAAGTTCTATGGAATGTTTTTGCCATGTGGTGAGGAGATTTTGGAGTTATAAATATCCACCACATGGTCCAATTCAAATAAGGCTGAGTCGCCTACACGGGCGTCCATTAGCCAACGAAAACCGACCCCCATCAATGACGATGTACGATTCGTAGTGACTGTGAAGTCATATGAGGCTCTACCAGGGGTGTTCGGTGAATTTGGACTTCATGGGTTTGTTTTTACATTGTTGTAGTCATCTACAATGAAATTAGTTCGATTAATTTTGAAATATTTTAGAATGTTGTTGAATACGTTTGAAGTGCTATGGAATATTTTTGCCATGTGGTGAGGAGATTTTGGAGTTATAAATATCCGCCACATGGTCCAATTCAAACAAGGCTGAGTCGCCTACACGGGCATCCTTTAGCCAACGAAACCTGACCCTCATCAATGACGATGTACGGTTCGTAGTGACTGTGAAGTCATATGGGGCTCTACCAGAGGTGTTCGGTGAATTTGGACTTCATGAGTTTATTTTTGCATTGTTCTAGTCATCTACAATGAAATTATTTCAACTAATTTTGAAATGTTTTAGAATGTTGTTGAATACGTTTGAAGTGCTATGGAATATTTTTGCCATGTGGTGAGGAGATTTTGCAGTTATAAATATCCACCACATGGTCCAATTCAAACAAGGCTGAGTCGCCTACACGGGCATCCATTAGCCAACGAAACCCGACCACCATCAATAACGATGTATGGTTCGTAGTGACTGCGAAGTCATGTGGGGCTCTACGAGGGGTGTTCGGTGAATTTGGACTTCATGAGTTTGTTTTTGCATTGTTCTAGTCATCTACATTGAAATTAGTTCGATTTATTTTGAAATGTTTTAGAATGTTGTTGAATACATTTGAAGTGCTATGGAATATTTTTGCCATGCGGTGAGGAGATTTTGGAGTTATAAATATCCACCACATGGTCCAATTCAAACAAGGCTGAGTTGCCTACACGGGCGTCCATTAGCCAACGAAACCCGACCCCCATCAATGACGATGTACGGTTCATAGTGACTGCGAAGTCATATGGGGCTCTACCAAGGGTGTTCAGTGAATATGGACTTCATCGATTTGTTTTTGCATTGTTCTAGTCATCTACAATGAAATTAGTTCGATTAATTTTGAAATATTTTAGAATGTTGTTGAATACGTTTGAAGTGCTATGGAATGTATTTGCCATGTGATGAGGAGATTTTGGAGTTATAAATATCCACCACATGGTCCAATTCAAACAAGGCTGAGTCGCCTACACGGGCGTCCATTAGCCAATGAAACTCGACCCCCATCAATGACGATGTACGGTTCGTAGTGATTGCAAAGTCATATGGGGCTCTACCAGGGTGTTCGGTAAATTTGGACTTCATGAATTTGTTTTTGCATTGTTCTAGTCATCTACAATGAAATTAGTTCAATAAATTTTGAATTGTTTTAGAATGTTGTTGAATACGTTTGAAGTGCTACGGAATATTTTTTCCATGTGGTGAGGAGATTTTGGAGTTATAAATATCCACCACATGGTCCAATTCAAACAAGGCTGAGTCGCCTACACGGTCGTCCATTAGCCAATGAAACCCGACCCCCATCAATGACGATGTTCGGTTCGTAATGATTGCGAAGTCATATGGGGCTCTCCCAGTGGTGTTCGGTGAATTTGGACTTCATGAGTTTGTTTTTGCATTGTTCTAGTCATTTACAATGAAATTAGTTTGATTAAGTTTGAAATGTTTTAGAATGTTGTTGAATATGTTTGAAGTGCTACAGAATGTTTTTGCCATGTGGTGAGGAGATTCTGGAGTTATAAATATCCACCACATGGTCCAATTCAAACAAGGCTGAATTGCCTACACGGGCGTCCATTAGCCAACGAAACCCGATCCTCATCATTGATGATGTACGGTTCGTAGTGACTGTGAAGTCATATGGGGCTCTACCAGGGGTGTTCGGTGAATTTGGACTTCATGAGATTGTTTTTGCATTGTTCTAGTCATCTACAATGAAATTAGTTCGATTAATTTTGAAATGTTTCAGAATGTTGTTGAATACGTTTGAAGTACTACGGAATATTTTTTCCATGTGGTGGGGAGATTTTGGAGTCATAAATATCCACCACATGGTCCAATTCAAACAAGGCTGAGTCGCCTACACGGGCGTCCATTAGCCAATGAAACCCGACCCCCATCAATGACGATGTACGGTTCGTAGTGACTGTGAAGTCATATGGGGCTCTACCAGGGGTGTTCGGTGAATTTGGATTTCATGAGTTTTTTTGTCATTGTTCTAGTCATCTACAATGAAATTAGTTCGATAAATTTTGAATTGTTTTAGAATGTTGTTGAATACGTTTGAAGTGCTATGGAATGTTTTTGCCATGTGGTGAGGAGATTTTGGAGTTATAAATATCCACCACATGGTCCAATTCAAACAAGGTTGAGTCTCCTACATGGTCGTCCATTAGCCAACGAAACCCGACCCCCATCAATGACGATGTTCAGTTCGTAGTGACTGCGAAGTCATGTGGGGCTCTACGAGGGGTGTTCGGTGAATTTGGACTTCATGAGTTTGTTTTTGCATTGTTCTAGTCATCTACAATGAAATTAGTTCGATTAATTTTAAAATGTTTTAGAATGTTGTTGAATACATTTGAAGTGCTATGGAATGTTTTTGCCATGTGGTGAGGAGATTTTGGAGTTATAAATATCCACCACATGGTCCAATTCAAACAAGGCTGAGTCACCTACACTGGCGTCCATTAGCCAACGAAACCCAACCCCCATCTATGATGATGTACGGTTCGTAGTGACTGCGAAGTTATATGGGGCTCTACCAGGGGTGTTCGGTGAATTTGGACTTCATGAGTTCGTTTTTGCATTGTTCTAGTCATCTGCAATGAAATTAGTTAGATTAATTTTGAAATATTTTAGAATGTTTTTGAATATGTTTGAAGTGCTATGGAAGGTTCTTGCCATGTGGTAAGGAGATTTTGGTGTTATAAATATCCACCACATGGTATTTTGTTATTTGTTGGTTGTGTTTCTGTGTGTCCCTAGTTACTACGATGAGTAATGGTTATCTGATAAAAAAAATTTCCATGAGGACCATCTCGGATTTAGATTATAAATGGCTGGAAGAACACAACAAATTCCTCAATCATATGACATTTGGACCTTCAATGATGACAACAAAATGCTCGATCTGTTGGTTGATCAAATCAATATGGGGAACAGGATGCTCAATGGGGTTTGGAAGCATGAAGTATATTTGGATTGTGTCAATAGGTTCAATGAAGACACAACTAATAAAAAAATTATTGAGCATCTCAAGAATTGAACAAGTTCGTGGAAGAAAACTTACCAAGCAGTAATAAGCTGTCTCAACACTAGTGGGTTCGGTTGGGATGCAACCACACATCGAGTTACTACATGTCATACTGTATGGCAAGACTATATCAAGGTCAGTAAATTATGATTGACTGTAAAACATTTTGTATATTTTCCGCATTATTAGAACTCTATGCCAAGTTGTCTAAATGATATTTTTTCCTTGTAGGAGCATAAAGAAGCTGAAAAGTATAAACAACAATCTGCCAGTGGAAGAGCGACTTAATTGGCTTACGAAGAAGGACATGTTTATGAAGCTGCCAGTGGAAGAGAGACTTAATTGGCTTAAATACTGTGCTGGTGAAATGTAGACAATTGTTTTGAAGTTTAATTATGTTTTTTTAATTATGACTTTATAAGACATATCATTGATAGATTATGAATCTTATAATGGTTAAGATTTGGGTTTTCATGATTATTGTGTTCTTATTGTGTGGATGAATATTGTGGGTGTGTGATTGGAGATGGTTTTGTATAGGTGTGATTGAAAATAGGTTATGATTGAAGATAATGGTATATTTTTGTGTTTATGACATTTAGGAAGAAACAAGAATTATTGTTGTAGTCGTCATTATAGTTGTGGTGATTGTATTTGCAGGTTTCCATGGAAGACAAAAATAGGAATACAAGAATGATTTTATTGACATGTCTTATATACATGATGGGAAGATACTATCTCAACCATAGGTATAGATGTGCATTACGTCCTCGTGGGATTGCAATAGCTTGTTGCATATTACAAAATTATATACGTAAAGAGGATTACAATGATAAGTTTGAGTATTTTTATTAAGTATTATTATTTATTAAGTATTTTTATACTATATATTATGTTATTACAAAATAATTTATTCATTAATTATATTCATTTATGTTTTTTAAACTATTTTAGGTACTTTAAATAATTTATTCTAGTCACACGTAATTAGTATATTAATTTATAATAAATTGTAATCATTAATTGGTTTAATTATGCAATTGCTATAATTAATTAAACAATTAGGTTTATTTATTATATTCCCTTATGTTATTTTTTTAATTAATTTTATATAATTTATTCTAGTCACACGTAATTAGTATATTAATTTATAATGAATTTTAATCATTAATTGGTTAATTATCCAATTGCTATAATTAATTAAACAATTATGTTTATTTATTATATTCCCTTATGTTATTTTTAATTTTTATTAATTTTATATAATTTATTCTAGTTACACGTAATTAGTATATTAATTTATAATGAATTGTAATCTTTAATTGGTTAATTATCCAATTTCTATAATTAATTAAACTGTTAGGTTTATTTATTATATTCCCTTATGTTATTTTTTAATTTTTTTATTAATTTTATATAATTTATTCATGTCACACGTAATTATTGTTTTAATTTATAATAAACTATAATCATTAATTGGTTTAATTATCCAATTTTTATAATTAATTAAACCATTAGGTTTATTTATTATATTCCCTTATGTTATTTTTTAATTTTTTTATTAATTTTATATAATTTATTGTAGTCACATGTAATTATTGTTTTAATTTATAATAAACTATAATCATAAAAGGTTACTCATTTTCTTATTTATTTAGAAAAGGACATTGAAATCTATTTTCCAGGCACTAACACTGGAATTTGTTTTCCGGCCACTTCGATTGGCCTGGACTAACACCCAAAAATGAGTTGAAGTGGAAGCAATTCATCTCACTTCAATTCAATTTTCCACTTCATTTCCACTTCATTGTGGATTAACCCCCCCTCATTTGAGGTAGAATTCCAGCACATGTTGCTGTATCTTCTCCTACTTTAGGTTGCTCATGGGTTTGTGTTATGTTGTTGGATGCCCATTATATGTTTGATGAAATGCCAACAGCCATATACCCTTTGTAGTTCCGTTTTTTTTAACTTCAACAATTGAATTTTTTCTTACGTTGAAGTCTCCCATGAGCTGAAGATAAATCTCTTCCAAGTGTCTTGGTTTGTCGTTAAATCTTCTCTAATTTTTTGTCTATTGCTCGTTTGTGTTGGAGTTTGGATTAAGGCCTAATCGGTTGCATCTACTTTCTTCTCTTTGTTCTTACGAATACAAGAGAAGTTGAGTGATGGCAGAATGTTATTATCACTTTCTAAAGGCACAAATTTGTTGATAATTTGGTGCTTGCCCTTGTGAAAGAAATTGGTTCTTGTTCTCTTTTGTTGGTGATTGATTTGGTCTACAGGTTCTTCAAATTACATAAAGTAATTGTTCTTTGAAGAAGGCCTTTTCCCTTGACCTCCATATTTTACTTGCCTCATCATGGAGATTGGATACAATAGGAATAAGAGTGATATACTCCGTATTACTACAATTCCACTTAGAGGTTTCTCCAATTACATGAGCTGGTCACAATTGGTTCGGAGGGTTCTTATTACTCGTGACCTCTTGAGCCACGTTGTTAACTTTCCTCCTCCGATTGATGAAGAAGATGCATCCTACCACAAGTGGATTAAGGATGATAACATGGTGATAAGTTGGCTCATTAATAGCATGGAAGAGTAGGGGCTGAAAATAGAGGTGGTAGAACGGGTCAGAATTCTTTCCGTACTGAGCCTCAACTTTGCACTTATTATGGCCATCAGAACCACCTTGTGGCATCATGCTGAAAACTTCATGGCAAGCCTGATTGGGCCACAGCTAACCCAGTCTCAGTTAAAGTTGAGAAAAATGAAGATAAGGCTGAATCATCATCCGAAAATGTGACTCTTACGGTTGAGGACAATGCTGCATTTTAGAAAATGAAGTCCTTCATGGAATCATCTATTCCCTCATCATCTACTGCTGCGACTACTATTGCCTCAGGTATGCTTTCTTCCTCTTCTTCCTCTTCCTCTTGGATCATCGACTCTGGGGCCTCCGAACATATATCAGGTAACAAACACTTGTTGCAGTCCTTATCTCCTTGTTATCCTCATAAATTCGTTACTATTATGGATGGTACCCAAACCAAGGTCCTTGGCAAAGGTTCCTCCTCTCTTACTTCATCTATTCCCCTTCAAGATGTTTTGTTTGTTCCTCAATTTCCTTTAAATTTGCTCTCGGTTAGCCAATTAACCAAACAATTAAATTGCTCTATCACCTTCTCACCGTCTTTTTGTGTCTTTCAGGATCTCACTGCGAAGCGGGTGATTGGTGGCGGCCATGAAATGGGAGGTTTGTACTACTTCACTCTTCCGCCATTAGCTGCATTATCATCCACTACATCTGAGGCCCAACTTTGGCACAACCGACTTTGTCATCCGTCTACCCCTTCACTTCGTTCTTTGGTTCCATCTTTAAAAGGACTTTCTAATATCAGTTGTGAGGTTTGTCAATTAAGTAAACATGTCAGGAGTACATATTTTCCTCGTCTTACAACTACAAGTACTGCTCCGTTTGAGCTAATACATTCTGATGTATGGGGCCCTTTATGTGTCTCAAATATTTCCCAAGTTAAATATTTTGTCATTTTTGTTGATGATTTTACTCGAGTGACTTGGTTATATCTATTTAAAGAGCGTTCCGAAATTCTTCATTTGTTTAAAATTTTTCATGCTATGGTCTTGACACAATTTGGGAAGAAAATTCAAACCCTTAGATCTGATAATGCTAAGGAATACATGTCTTATGACTTCAAATCATTTTGTTAGAGTAATGGGCTTATTCATCAAACATCATGTGCCTATACTCCTTAACAAAATGGTGTTGCTGAATGGAAGAATCGTCATCTTCTTGAAGTTGCTCTGGGCCTCCTCTACTCCATGAAGGTACCCTATCTCTATTGGCCTCATGCTATACTTACAACATGCTTTCTCATTAATGTTACCTTCATCAGTCCTTCATCATAAAACTCCTTACTTTGTGTTATTTAATGGTGAAAATCCTTTTTCTCTTACTTTGAAAGTGTTTGGATGTACGTGTTTTGTTCATGTTACATCTCCACATAAAAATAAAATTGATCCTCGGTCTATGAAGTGCATTTTTTTGAGATATTCTCACACCCAAAAAGGTTATGTTTGTTACAATCCTACCCTTCGGAGGATGTTTATCTCTAGGGATGACTTTCTTTGAGAAAACTCCCTTCTACTCCTCCCATGATACTCCTCCAGAATGGACTTGTCCTTCTACTACTCCTTGTCCGTTTGTGCTGTTCAATCTTGAAGTGGATCCATCCCCTGATGCACCGGCCGTAGCTTCACCTGTGGAGTTTTCGGATCCACCCGAGGTAAGTTCTTCTCCTCCTATGTATGGGCCTGAATTTGATACTCGATCTATTGCTTTAAGAAAAGAACGTCGCTCCTGTACTACTTCGTATTCTATCTCAAATTTTATTTCTCACCATCGCTTGTCTTCCAAGTGTTTTCAGTTTTTTGCGTCCCTTTCTTCTACTTCCGTTCCGCAGTTGTATCAGGAGGCCTTGAGACATCCAGGATGGAAGGCGACTATGGATGAAGAAATGCACGCCTTATACGAAAACCAAACCTGGTACTTAGCATCACTCCCGAAAGGTAAAAGACTGGTTGGTTGTCGATGGTTTTTTCAGTGAAACAACAATGGATGAAGAAATGAAGGCATTTAATGACAATCATACATAGTCACTGGTTCCTCTTCCCATAGGTAAAAAACCCATTGGTTGTAAGGGGTTTATACTATCAAACATAATCCGGGTGGATCAATTGCATGATTGAAGGCTTGACTGGTTGTCAATGGTTATACTCAGTGCTATGGAATTGATTATGAAAAAACCTTCTCTCCAGTGGCAAAAATGAACTCGGTATGTATATTATTATCTCTGGCAGCCAATTCATCATGGTCGATATATTAACTGGATGTGAAAAATGCATTTCTTAATGGTGATATTAAAGAATAAATTTACATGCAACAATAACCTGGATATGTGGTTGAGGGGGAGGTCGTATGCCGCCTTAAAAAATCTCTATATGGTCTAAAGCAGTCCCCTCAGGCATGATTTGAGAAATTTAGTAATGCCAATGGAATGGCCGGTTTTCATAGATGCTCTGCAGATCACTCAGTATTTATTGAAAATACAACGAGAGGTAAGGTGATTGTGGCTATATATTTTGATGATATTATTTTAACTGGGAGTGATTCCGAGGGCATTCAGAAAACAAGGGGAAAATATGTGCTGAATTCAAGACGAAGGATCTTGGATTACTCAAATATTTTTTGGGCATTGAAGTATTACAATCTAGACATGGGATTAAGCTATCCCAAAGGAAGTATGCCCTTGATCTACGAGAAGAAACAATAATGAAGGGATGCAAACTAGCAAACACTCCTATGGATGCAAATACAAAATTATGTGGAGGCACTAGAGAAGATGTAGATATTGGAAAATATCAAAGACTAGTGGGATGACTCATTTTCCTGTGTGTAACAAGGCCGGATATATTATACGCAGCAAGTGTGGTAAGTCAATACATGCACAAGCCACAACGTAGTCATTGGTAAGCACTTGAAATAATACTACGATATCTTAAAGGAGCTCTTGGAAGGGGGCTTCTCTATAAAAACCATGGTCACTTCAACATCGAAGGATTCTCAGATGTAGACTGGGCTGGATCCCCAGATGACAGAAAATCTACTTCGGGATTTTGCGCAATGGTTGGAGGGAATATGGTTACATGAAAAACCAAAAACCAAAATGCAGTAGCACGGTCGAGTGCATAAGCAGAATATAGAGCCATGACACACACTATCAGTGAACTCATATGGATAAGATCTCTTCTCACTGAATTGGGATTTTACAATGAAGCTCCAATTGATCTATACTGTGACAATCAAGCAGCAATACACATTACATTGAATCCAGTTTTCCATGAAAGGACGTGGGACATCAAGAAGAGTCCTCACCCAAGCAAGCACGAGTCAAGGAATTAAGAAGCACAAGCTAAATCGAGTTAAAAGACTTGAAGATCAAGTGGGACCCAAAAATCTCTCACGAGCTGTCAACCTTATCAAGATGATCTGGAAGATCATGAAGGACCCATAAGGATAAGGCTACAAGCTGGCTTCTCCCTTATATTCACATGAATGAAGCAAGAGTCCTAGTTCAACTCTTATTAGGCTTCTAGTAGATTGGTTTGGATAGACTTATCTTAGAGAGTTAGAGTTGGAATGTAATTAAGATTGAGAGGCTAATTATAAGGACTCTACCTCATCCTCTACTATAAATAGAGGTGTTGTAATTCGGAATTAATCAAGTTACACATCTCATTCTCGAGTTACTCTCTCTCTCTCTCCCTTTGCTTGGTGCAACCTCTTTTTGTTCTTTTATTTTTTCTTCTCTCTACCCGAGAGCTCTTCTTCCCTTTTCTTCTTTTTTATTTCTTCTTTCTCTTGCTCGGAATTATGGAAAAGGGATCCTAAGTTCAACAAAGGGGAAGAAGGCTCTTGGGTAGAGAGAAGACGAGATGAGGAACAAGGTGTGAGTCAAGCAAAGAGAGAGAGGGAGAGATTTACTCAAGAGAGAATTGCAGAACTTGATTAATTTCGAATTACAACACCTCTATTTATATTAGAGGAAGTGATAGAGTCCTTACACAATTAACCTTTAAATCTCCTAATTGCATTCCAATGCTAACTCTCTAAGATAAGTCTATCCTCAAAGGATAACACAATCTAATAGAATTCTAATATAAGTTAAACTATAACTCTTCTTCAATAATGTGAAAATTAGGGAGGAGGTGATCTTGTGGCCTTATCCTTGTGGGTCCCACGTGATCTTCTAGCTCTTATTGATAAGATTCCTATTCATGGTATCTTTGTGGGTCCCACTTGATTTTCAAGTCTTCTAACTCATTTAAGCTTGTGCTTCTTATCTTCTTAACTCGTGCTAGCTTGGGTGAGGACTCTTCTTGGTGTCCCACGTCCTCATGTTGGGTCCCACCAGATCATGCACTATGGTGGGTCCCACATTGAAATACTCCCCCTCAAGCTGGGGCTGAGAAAACATCTTAGATGCCCATCTTGCTGTAGATGGTAGACATAATCTTGTGAGTGACCGGCTTGGTAAGAATATCTGCAACTTGTCTTTGTGATGATATATGCTTTAGAGATAAAAGACCCGCTTGGAACTTTTCTCGGATAAAATGGCAGTCAATTTCAATATGCTTTGTTCTTTCATGGAAGACTGGATTTGATGTAGTGTGTATAGCTGCTTGATTATCATAATATAGATCCATTGGAGCTTCTTTGTAGAATCCAAATTCAGTGAGAAGAGATCTTATCCATAGGAACTAACAATGTGTGCCATGGCTGTGCATTCTGCTTCTACACTAGACCGTGCTACTACATTTTGGTTCTTGCTTCTCCATGTAACCAAATTTCCTCCAACCATCGTACAAAATCCCAAAGTAGATTTCCTATCATCCAGGGATCCGACCCAGTCTGCATCTGAGAATCCTTTGATGCTGAAGTGACCATGATTTTTATAGAGAAGCCCTCTTCCTGGAGCTCCTTCCAGATATCGTAATATCCTTTCAAGTGCTTTCCAATGACTAAGTTGTAGTTTGTGCATGTATTGATTCACCACACTTCCTGCATATGATATATCTGGCCTTATTACACATAAGTAAATAAGTCTTCCCACTAGTCTCTGATATTTCCCGATATCTACATCTTCTCCAGTACCTACACATAATTTTCTATTTGAGTCCATAGGAGTGTCTGCTGGTTTGCATGCCAACATTCCTATCTCCTCCAGTAGATCATGGGCATACTTCCTTTGGGATAGCACAATCCCCTGTCTGGATTGTAATACTTCAATACCCAGAAAATATTTGAGTAGTCCAAGATCCTTAGTCTAAAATTGAACACATATTTTTTCTTTTGTTTCCTGGATGCCCTCGGAATAACTACCAGTTAAAATGATATCATCAACATATATTGCCAGAATTACCTTGCCTTTAGGTGTGTTTTTAATAAAAATTGAGTGATCTTCAGAGCATCTGTAAAATCTTGCCCAGTATAAGGGTTTGACTAAATTTCTCAAACCATGCACGAGGGGATTGTTTTAGACCATACAAAGATTTTTTTAATCATTATATTGACTCCTCCTCAACCAAATACCCAGGTGGTTGTTGCATATAAATTTTTCTTTGATGTCCCCATTTAGAAATGCATTTTTCATATCAAGTTGATATGCCAGGAAAAGTTAGCTGCCAGAGATAATAACACACGTACCGAGTTCATTTTTGCCACTGGAGAGAAGGTTTCCTAATAATCAATTCCATAACATTGTGTATAGCCCTTAGCCATGATGTGAGCCTTCAGCCAAGCCATAGATCCATCCAGATTGTTTTTCACACTAAATAGCCATTTGCAACCGATGGGTTTCTTATCTGATGGAAGTGGGACTAGAGCACATGTCTTATTTTCATAAAGTACCTATTTTCTTCATCCATTGCTTCTTATCTTCTTAACTCATGCTAGCTTGGGTGAAGACTCTTCTTGGAATCCCACGTCCTCATGGTGGGTCCCATCAGTTCGTGCACCATGGTGGGTCCCACATTGTAACATAATAATTCTTCTATGTGATTCTTTTAGTTGGTATGGTCATTATGTAGGTGGTACCTGTGGGAATAATTCAGGATTTGTTGGTGGCGACTCCTTCAACCATATCTCTGTTAGTTAAATGCTTGTGTGTATGCATAAGAATTTCCTGTATGCACAAATAATTGGGATGGAGTATAAGCAATTGGGGGAAGGAGAGCAAGATTATTTTTGTTCACTTTTGTATGAATTATCTTTGTAATTTTTCCCTTTGCTATGTCAGGTGCACTTGTTTGGCAGGCCAAACATCTAAATAAATTATTATTTTTTTGTGAGAGGAGATCACACGAGGCAATCTGTCTCGGGTTCTCCTCTCATGTAGTGCCTTGTATCTGGAAGGGCTGATGTTCTGGGGAAGTTTCTTTTTTTCTTTTTTAATTGTGTCATCCATAGATGGTGGAAATGTTAAAGAATTATGAGTAGCAGGAAGCGTCTCTGCTGAAATGGTGTTCCTTCCATAGGTGGCAAGGTGAAGCAAGAGAATCACCAACACAATCAAGTAATTCTATTGAAGTGGACATTCTGTTATTAGAATGTTTGATCAGAGGCTCATTTGCTACGACATGACCAAAGGTAAACCTGAAACTTATCAAAATTTTCTTTTGTTTATTATGTATTCTTTTATGTGATTGAAACTATTTATTTATGTATTTATTTTCTTTCTATTGATTGTCTGGTTGAAAGCTTGCTAGTTTGTCTTGTCAATAGTAGGAGTCCGCAAGTACATTGATAAGCTCTTGTAAATTAAGGTACAAAGAGGAAGAAAACATAAATGTTCTTATTTATTTATCCCTTTTTTGTTTGTGATCTTCCTTTGATTTGTGTCTAGTAGGCCTATTGTATTGTTTACTAGTTGATAATCCTGATAGAGGTATTTGAACATGCAAAGATATGAAAAAAAATTAAAAGATGAATTTATTTTTTATTTTTTCTTTGCTTCCGTTTTTTTGGTCTTTCCGCTGACCTGTATTTTCTTCTTGTCTTCTCATCTATTCAACGTTTTTATCAAATAAAGAGAATTTATTAGACTATTGGTTCATTTTTTAATAAAAACTCCTCTTTGTGATTCTTGTATTTGGTATTGTAATTATGTAGGTGGTACCTATGGGAATAATTCAGGATTTGCAGGTGGCCACTCCTAAAATCACATCTCTATTTGTTATTGGAAGATAGGGCTCAAGCCCACACGACCAAGGAAAGTCCACATATCCAAGTGTATTAGAAGATGGGCCCAAGCCCATATGACCAAGGAAGACCCATGCATCCAAGAGACATAGAAGATGGGCTCAAGGCCCAAAGACCAAAGAGAAGGCCCATAGGCTCGCATATAATGATGATAGGATGGTAAATAAATGGTCATCTCATAGAGATGGCATTGATGTAATTAGATTAAAGTTCCAGGGTTAAAACCTTACACCATAAGTTCAGGGGTATTATTGTAATACAATAATTTTATTAATCTATAAACAGAGCTTCAGGGAGGCAGGTTAGGACATCAAATCCATAACCCTTCTTCCTCCAGTTTTTTCCCCATGGGTCTTTTTTTTTTTCTCTATGAGATAAATCCATGGAGTCCTGAAAAATCAATAGTTAGATGTCTCTGTGTATGCACTTTAGTTTCTTATACGCACATAAAATTGGGATGGAGTATAAGAAGTTGGGGGAAGGAGTGCAAGGTTATTGTTGTTCATTTTGTATGGATTATCTTAGTAATTCTGGCCTTTGCCATGTCAAGTGCGCTAGCTTGCGAGGACAAACAAGTCAATCACAATTTTTATTTTTGTTGTGAGATGAGATCGCACGAGGCAGGCTTGCTTGGGTGCTCCTCTCATGTAGTGTCATGTGTCTGGAATGGCTCCTGTCCTGAGGATGTTTCTTTTTTTTCAACTGTATCTTTCATAGATGGTGTAAATGTTAAAGAATTATAAGCAATAGGAAGCGACTTTGCCAAAATGGTAGCCCTTCCCTGGTGGCATGGTAAAGCAAGAGAATCACCAATGACATCTGTTAATTTTACTGAAGTGGACATTCTGTTTATGTAGTGTTTGATCATAGGCACATTTACTATGACATGATCAAAGGTAAAGCCAAAAAACTTATCAAAAATTTCTTTTGTTTATTATGTATTCTTTGATGTGATTGAAATAATTAATTATTTATTTATTTTATTTTTATAGTTTCTCCGGTTGAAAGTTTACTGGTTTGTCATGTTGATAGTGGGGGTCAGCAAGTACATTGATAGACTCCCTCAGTTTAAGGTACTAAGTGGTAGAAAACATAAATGTTATTATTTATTTATGCCTTGTTTGTTTGTGATCTTCCATTGATTTGTGACTAGTAGGCATGTTGTATTGTTAATAGATGATAATCCTGATAGAGGTATTTGAACATGCAAAGATAAGAAAAAAATGAAAAGAAATTGTTTTTTGTTTTTTCTTCGTTTCCTTTTTTGGTCTTTCCCCTGACCTCTATTTTCATCCGGTCTTCCCATCTAGTAAATGTTTTTATCTAGTAACGGGAATTTTTAGACTATTGGTTCAATTTATTTATTTATTTTTATAAAAACTTCACTTTGTGATTCTTTGGTATTGTCATTATGTAGGTGGTAGCTATGGGAATAATTCAGGATTTGTTGATGGCCACTCCTACAACCACATCTTTGTTTGTTAGATGTCTATGTGTATGCAATTTAGTTTCTTGTACATACAAAGAATTAAGATAGAGTATAAGCAGTTGGGGGAAGGAGTGCAAGATTATTGTTGTCACTTTTGTAAGGATTATCTTCATAATTCTGGCATTTTTCATGTCAGGTGCGCTTGCTTGGTAGGTCAAACAACTGAATAAAATTTTATTTTTGTTGTGAGAGGAGATCACACGAGGCAATCTTGCTCAGGTTTAAGGTACTAAGAGGAAGAAAACATTAATGTTCTCATTTATTTCTCCCATGTGTGTTTGTGATCTTCCATTGACTTATGTCGAGTAGGCATGTTGTACCATTTAATAGTTGAGAATCCTGATAGAGGTATTGGAACATGAAAAAATATGTATAAAAAATGGAAAGAAAAAAATATTTTTTATTTGTGTTTCGTTTTCTTTTTTTGGTGTCTTCTGTGACATCTATTTTCATTTGGTCTTCACATCTATTCAACGTTTTTATCTAATAAAGAGAATTTTATAAACTAATGGTTCAACTTTTTTATTTTATTTTATGAAAACTCCTCTTTATGATTCTTTTATTTGGTATTGTCATTATGTAGGTGGTACCTATGGGAATAATTCAGGATTTGTTGATGGCCACCCCTACTACCACATCTTTGTTTGTAAGATGTCTTTGCATATGCAATTTAGTTTATTGTTCACACAAAGAATTGGGATAAAGTGTAAGTAGTTGGGGGAAGGAGTGCAAGATTATTGTTGTCACTTTGGTATGGATTATCATTGAAATTATTGCCTTTGCCATGTAAGGTGAGCTTGTTTGACAGGTCAAACAACTCAACAATTTTTATTTATTTTTTGTTGTGAGAGGAGGTCGCACGAGGCAACCTCTCTTGGGTTCTCCTCTCATGTTGAGTCTTGTGTCCATAATGGCGAATGTCTTGGGGAGGGGTTTTTTTTGTTGTATCTTCCTTAGATGGTGTAAATGTTAAAGAATTATAACTTGAGGGAAGTGTCTTTGCTGGAATAGTATACCTTCCCTAAGTGGCATGGTGAAGCAAGAGAATCACCAATGACATCAGTAATCTCTACTGAAGTTGACGTTCTATTATTGGAGTGTTTGATTAGAGGTTCATTTGCTATGACATAATCAAAGGTAAAACAAAAAAAAAACTTATCAAACTTTTATTTTGTTTATTATGTAATCTTTGATGTGATTGTAATTATTTATTCATTTATTTTTTATTTTTTATAGTATGTCTGGTTGAAAGCTTGCTTGTTTGACATGTCAATAGTGTGGGTCCACAAGTACATTGATAGGCTCCTACAGTTTAAGGTACTAAGAGGAAGAAAACATAAATTTTCATATTTATTTATCCCTTGTCTATTTGTGATCTTCCATTGATTTATGTCTAGTAGGCATGTTGTACTATTTAATAGTTGATAATCCTAATAGAGGTACTTGAGCATGGAAAGATATGAAAATAAATGAAAAGAAAGAATTTTTTTCTTTGTTCTTAATTTTTTTTTTGGTCTTTTCCTTGACCTCTATTTTCATTTGAAAGACCCTTCTATTCAACATTTTTATCTAATAAAGACACTTTTATGGACTAATGGTTCAAATTTTTATTTATTTATAAATATCCTCTTTATGATTCTTCTATTTGGTATTGTCATTATGTAGGTGGTACCTATGGGAATAGTTTAGGATTTGCTAGCGGCTACTCCTACAACAACATCTTTGTTTGTTAGATGTCACTATGTATGCAATTTAGTTCCTTGCATGCACAAATAATTGGGATGGAGTTTAAGCAGTTGGGGGAAGGAATGCAAGATTATAGTTGTAATTTTTGTATGGATTATCTATGTAATTTTGGCCTTTGCCATGTTAGGTGCACTTTCTTAGAATGTCAAACAACTCAATAAAATTTCATTTTTGTTGTGATGAGATCGCACGAGGTAGTCTCCCCCGAGTTCTCCTCTCATGTAGTGTCTTGTGTCCGGAATGGCTGATGTCTTGGGGAGTTTTCTTTTTTCTTTTTCAATTGTATCATCCTTTGATGGTGTAAATGTTCAAGAATTATAAACAGAAGGGAGGATCTCTGCCAGAATGGTTTCCCTTCCCTAGGTGGCATGGTGAAGCAAGAGAATCACCAATGACATCAGTTAATGTGACTGAAGTTGACGTTTTGTTATTGGAGTGTTTCATCAGAGGCTCATTTGCTATGGCATATCAAAGGTAAAACATCAGATAATTCGATTGAAGTTGAATTTTTATTTATTTATTTATTTTCTATTTATAGTTTGTCAGGTTGAAAGATTGCTTGTTAGTCGTGTGTTATGGACTGAATAGCAGGCTGAATCATTCAGAAGCGTCGTGGCTAAGTCATTTAGTATTTAGTTATTTACCTTCAATTTATTTTATAACTCAATTTACTATTAGTGTAGCTATAGGGGCATAGTTGTAATTTCTTCCTCTTTAACTCTTGGTATCATGAACCCTATTTGGGGGGAAATGGAATGGAAAAAGAGCAAGTCTTGATTTACCTAAACCAGGGATTGGAGTTCTCCTCAATGAACCCAAAGGTCCAGGTTCCCTTCAACAAATATGCTTTATCTCCTTCTCATCTTATTCCAAATTGTAGCACTCAACACTGGATCCTTTCCCACAACACTGTGTTACAAGATCAATGACCAGTGACCTTAACAATTGATGTTATGGACTCAATAGTAGGCCGAGTCATTTAGACGCATCGTGGCTGAGTCATTTAGTATTGAGTTATTTGGCTTCAATTTATTTTATAAGTCAATTTACTACTAGTGTAGCCATAGGGGCCTAGTTGTAATTTCTCCTTCTTCAACTCTTGGTGTCGTGAACCTTATTTGGGGGGAAATGGAATGGAAAAAGAGCAAGTCTTGATTTGCCTAAACTAGGGATTGGAGTTCTCCTTAACGAACCATAGGATTGGAGCTCTCCTCAATGAACCCAAAGGTATAGGTTCCTTGCAATGAATCTGCTCTATCTTCTTTTCCACTTGTTCTAAATCATAGGACTCAACACTGGATCATTTCCCATAGCGCTATGTTACAAGATCCTTGACCAAGGACCATAACAACTTGGTATCAAAGCAGAGTAACATCGGGGATTCTGCCAGCAGTGACAAGCTGAGAACCATTGTCAGAGAGATGCAGGTAGACAATGAGGTGCGAATTAGAGAGATGCATGTAGAGATGAACCCACATAATGATGTACGAATGGCGGCATGGGAGACCAGACTCAGAAATAGTGGCCTCCCATGATTGATCAACGGTTGTTTTTTTTGGTTTGTTATTTGGATTCGATTACCTTTATGTAATGGGAATCAAGCATTGTTGATATGGGATTCCAACATATGTTGTTGTCAATTCTATAATCTAACATTACTCATGGGAGTGTGTTATGTTGTTGGATGACCTTTATATGTTTGATGAAATTCCAGCACTCACTTATCCCTATTATTTTTGTGTTTGAACTTCAGCGATTGAATCTTTTTTTGTGTTGAAGTATTCCCATGACTTGGAATTTATTTTGCTAAGAAATTGCTCTCGGTTTGCCAAGAAAGGCCTTGTCTAAATTTTCTCTCGGTTTGTGGTTGAGTTTGGATTAAGGATAAGAGTTGTATCTATTATCTTCTCTCTATTTTTTTTTCATAAATATAAGAGAAGTTGAGTAGTGGCTGGTTCTTGATATCACTTGACAAAAGCACCAATTTTTCCATGATTTGGTGCTTATTCTCATGAAAATATTCTCTACTTATTTTTGGTGGCTAATTTGGTCTACTAGTGCTTCAAATTACGTTGTGTAATTGTTATTTGAGCCCCTTTGACAATTGACCTCAGTAGTTGATTTGCGTCAACATGGAGTGTGGACATATGAGTAATAAGAGTGACATACTCCGAATTACTACAATTCCATTAAGAGGTCTTTCCAATTACCTCAGCTGGTCACAATCGGTATGGAGGGTTCTCAATACTCGTGACCTTCTCAGCATGTTATCAAAATCCCTCCTCCGATTGATGAAGAAGATGAAGTCTATTGTAAATGGGTAAAAAACGATAACATGGTTATCAGTTGGCTTATTAACAGCATGGAAGAGCGTATCACTAACAATGTGGTCCACTTTGAAACTTCCAAGGATATTTGGGACACATGCACTAAGCTCTATTCTAGTACCACCTCCTTGCAAAGAGTATATGATATTTTCCAAAATATGCTAGCTACCAAACAAGGAGATAATATTCATGAGTTTCTGGCCCGATTTTGTGGCCTTCTCCAAAAATGGAAAATTGCTCAAGCATACTCTACCGACATGGTTGTTCAAGAAAAACAATGGGAGACATTGGTAGCAGCTATTTGCCTTACCAATATTAAGCCGTATCTAGAGATGGCTAAAACTCAGCTTCTTAGTTCCTTTGCCCTTCCCTCTTTTGATGACATCAGTGCTACATTATTACAAATTCCTAATCCATCTCCTCCTTCTCCGATCGATGCTCCATCAGTTATGTTCTCTGGTAATCGGGGTACATCATCCCCATTTCGAGGATGCGGTATATAAGAGGAGGCTGCAATAGAGGTAGTCAAACGAATCCGACCCATTCCCGTACTGAGCCTTGATTGTACACTTACTATGGTGGTCAGAACCACCTTGTGGATTCAAGATGGAAACTCCATGGCAAGCCTAATTGGGCGACATCCAATCCAACCTTAGTTAGTGTTCAGAAAAAGAAGGATAAGACTGATTCTCATTTCGGGAATGTGACTATTTATGGGGAAGACCATGCTGCAATTCAAAAGCTGAAATCCTTATTGGATCAGTCCTCTAATTCACCAGGCCCAACTACTGCCACTACCATTGCCTCAGGTATGCTTTCTTTCGCTTCTACCCCTTCCTCTTGGATCATTGACTATGGAGCTTCCAAACACTTGTCAGATAACAAACACATGCTTCATTTATTGTCTCCATGTCTTCCTCATAAATTTGTCACTATTGCTAATGATTCCCAAACCAAAGTGCTTGGCAAGGGTTCTTCCTCTCTTACCATTTCTATTTCTCTCCAAGATGTGTTATTAGTTCCTCAATTTTCGTTAAATTTGCTCTCTGTTAGTCAATTAACCAAACAATTGAATTGTTCTGTCACCTTGTCACCATCTTCGTGTATATTTTAGGATATAACTACAAAATAGGTGATTGGTGGTGGCCATGAAAAAGGGGGTTTATACTATTTCACTCTTCCACCAGTAGCTGCTATTTCTTCCACTACATCCGAGGCTCAACTGTGGCACAACTGGCTTGGTCATCCATCTACCTCGTCACTTCGTTCTTTAGTTCAATCTCTTAAATCTTTGTCTAATTTTAGTTGTGAGGCATGTCAATTATGTAAGCATATTAGGAGTACATATTTTTCTCATCTTACAACAACTAGTACTGCTCCATTTGCATTAATACATTCTGATGTATGGGTCTCTAACATTTATCAGGTTCAATATTTTGTTACTTTTGTGGACGATTTTACCTGAGTGAGTTGGTTGTTTTTGCTTAAAGAATGATAAAAAATTCTTTCTACTTTTAAAAACTTTCATGCAATGGTTCTAAAGTAATTTGCAAAAAAAATTCAAATCCTTAGATTCGATAATGCTAAGGAATATTTGTCTAATGAGTTTAAATCGTTTTGTGAGTGTAATGGGTTTCTTCATCAAACATCATGTGCCTATACCCTCAAAAATGGTGTTGCTGAAAGAAAGAATCATCACCTCCAAGAAGTTGCTTGGGGCCTCCTCTACTCCATGAAGGTATCCTGATTTTATTAGCCTTATGCTATTCTTATAGCATGCTTTCTCATCAATAGGTTATTGTCATCAGTACTTAGAAATGAAACTCCATATTCTATTTTGTTTCATGGTGAAGATCCATTTTCTCTTCCTCTTAAAGTATTTGGTTGCACAAGTTTTGTTCATGATACTTCACCACATATAAGTAAACTTGATCTTCGGTCTCTGAGGTGTATTTTTTGGGGGTATACTCGAACTCAGAAAGGAAATATTTATTATAATCCTTCACTTTGGAGGTTGATGGTATCTCGGGATATGACTTTCTTTAAAGACACTTCCTTCTACTCCTCACATGAGTGTTACAATGTGGGACCCACCATGGTGCTCGAGCTGGTGGGAGCCACCATGAGGACGTGGGACATCAAGAAGAGTCCTAGAGGACATGGGATACCAAGAATAGTCCTCACCCAAGCAAGCACGTGTTAAGGAATAAAGAAGCACAAGCTGAATTGAGTTAGAAGACTTAAAGATCAAGTGGGAGCCACAAATATCTCACAAGTTGTCAATCTTACCAAGATGCGCTGGGAGATCATGAGGGACCTATGAGGATAAGGCTATGAGCTGTCTTCTCCCTTATATTCACGTGAATTAATAAAGAGTCCTAGTTCAACTCATGTTAGTCTTCTAGTAGTTTGGTTTAAATAGATTTATCTTAAAGAGTTAGAGTTGGAATGTAATTAGGATTGAAAGGAAAATTGTATAAGGACTCTACTATAAATAAAGGTGTTGTAATTCGGAATTAATCAAGTTACACATCTCAATCTCGAGTTATTCTCTCTTTCTCTCCCTTTGCTTGGCGCAACCTCTCTTTGCTATTTTATTTTTTCTTCTCTCTACGCGAGAGCTCTTCTTCCCTTTTCTTCTTTTTCTTTCTTCTTTCTCTAGCTCAGAATTATGGAAAAGGGATCCTAAATCCAACATGGTATCAGAGCATTATATTTAGGATCCCTCGTCAAAGGAATGCTCTAGATAAGTGATGATCAACACAACTCAAAGAAAGCACTTTTATGAAGGAAGGACACAAGCCAAGAGATAAGTGTTCAAAATTAAAAGTTTTCATGTTACTGGTTTCTGAATTTAGAATATGATTCAAGGATTAATATCTGAATGTTTTCATCTTATTATATTATGGATATGCATGCCTCTCTATTTTGAAGGAGCTATCAAAATAGTTTTGTCGGTTTGGAAATACTGTTTACCGAGACCAGTCCATGATCAGATTATTGGAATTTTTTTTCATGGGATAAGATTTCCCCGATATAGAAGATTTTTTATTGAGTCTCTTATGAGTGGTATTAGAGAAAAAAATCAGAATAATAATTTAGCATTGATGCTAAACCTTTCCATACATTAGGTTGATTGAAGAAATACTACTTGGTGTTATTATTAAATTTTTTTTGAAGATAGATGGCTTGTCATGGCTAACTAAAATATGAATATCAATGGTGATATACTGAGAATTACCACCATACCCATACGTGGAGTATCAAATTTTATGAGTTGGTCCACATCGATTTGGAGGTTTCTTATAACAAAAGACCTACTTGGTCACCTCACCACCCGAGGACCACCTATTGATGAAGATGATATTTTTTGTATGAAATGGCTGAAAAATGATACTTTGGTGATTAGTTGGCTAATCAATAGCATGGAGGAACATGTTTCCAATAATGTTATTCATCTTGACACTGCTAAACAAATTTGGGAGACATGTGCTAAACTGTACTCGTGAATGGATACACTACATAGACCCTATGTTATTCTCCAAAGAATGTTGAATACTAAACAAGGAGAAAATATTCACGAGTACTTAGCCCATTTTAGATGCTTTCTTCAAGAGTGGAAGTTAGCTCAGCCTTCAACCACTAGTATTTCTACCCAAGACAAACTGAAGGAAGCCTTAATCACTGCTATTTGTCTTGAAAATGTTAAACCTCACCTTGATATTGCCAAGAGTGAACTTTTAAGTGCTTCTGCTGTCCCAAAATTTGATGATGTGTGTGCAACACTACTTCGTATTCCTGACACTTCTTCTACTACTACTGATGTATCATCCGCTATGTATTCCGATCATAGAGGATCATCATCTGACCGCGGCCGAGGCCGAGGTAGAGGTTATAGAGGGGATAGAGGAAGAGGTGGAAGGACTGGTGGTAGCCGAATAGATGGGAAAGAAGATATCAAATGTACTAATTGTAAATTTTTTGGCCACACTATAAAATAGTGTCGTTACAGGGCATGCACTTACTATGGAAAATATGGCAATTATAATGAAATTTGCTACAAAGCCAATGAACAGTAAGAATCAACAAGGGCTAATCAAGCCTTTATGAGTGATACAAAAGAAGAACATCCCACAAAATCAGCAGCCCAGAAAAACTATTTCAGAAAATGAAGACAATGTTAGGTTCTTCTCCTAGTTCCTCCATGACTACTGCTTCAAGTATGCTATCTACTTCATCTTCATCCTGGATAATTGATTCAGGAGCCTCTGAGCATCTTACAGGTAACAAAAATTTATTAAATTCTCTATCTTCGAGTCTTTCACACAAGTTTGTTACCATTACTGACGGTTCTCGAACAAAAGTCCAAGGGAAAGGTTCCACTTCTGTCACCCCATCACTTCCGCTCACTGATATTTTTTTGGTTCCTACCATTCCTTTGAATTTATTATCTGTTATTCAGGTGACTAAATATTTTAATTGCTCGGTTACCTTCTCACCCACTTCATGTGTCTTTCAGGATCTTGAAACAAAGCAGGTGATTGGTGGAGGCGATGAACAAGTGGGGATTTATTACTTGGACGTGCCAAAGATTAATATGGTTTCTACTACTGAAAATGAGACTCGGTTATGGCACAATCGGTTGGGACATCCTTCTGCAGAGTCTCTTCATTAAATGTTTCCATCTCTTAAAGTAAGGTCATAATTTAATTGTGAAGTTTTTCAATTAAGTAAACATCAAAGGAGTACATATTCTCTTCGTCCAGAAGTCAAAAGTGTCAGTCCATTTTTGTTAATTCAAATTGATGTTTGGGGGCCCTTGATTGTCTCTAATATTTCTCAAGTAAAATATTTTGTTACATTTATTGATGATTCCACTCGCACAACTTGGTTGTTTGTCTTAAAGGAGCGTTCTGAGATACTACTTATTTTAAAGTCATTCCATGCTATGGTACTCACACAATTTGGTCAGAAAATAAAAATTCTCCGGTCTGATAATGCCAAAGAATATATTTCCAAAGACCTTGACTCTTTTTGTCAAGAAAATAGCATTATCCATCAAACATCTTGCGCCTACACTCCTCAAAAAAATGGTGTAGCCAAATGGAAAAATCATCATATTCTTGAGGTAGCTCAAGGTTTATTATCTGCCATGAAAGTTCCATACTTTTATTGGCCTCATGCTGTTCTTACGGCCTACTTTCTTATAAATTGTCTACCATCTACTCTTCTTGGTAATACATCTCCTTACTCTAGATTATTACCGAATGATGATCTATTTTCTTTACTGTTGAGAGTCTTCTGATGTTAATGTTTTGTTCATAATTCCTTACCTAGACACAACAAACTTGATCCTAAATCTATCAAGTGTATCTTTTTGGGATACTCTCGTACACAAAAGGGTTATGTTTGTTATAGTTCTACTCTTCAACGTTTATTTGTGTCTAGGGATGTACCATTTTTTGAAGACTTCTCATTTTATTCTGATAGCGTTCCTCCTAGTCTATCCTCAGTATCAAGTTCCCCTCGATCGGTTGTGCCTTGTGATACAAATACTATTCAACCCCTAGAGCAAGTGGCTGACACCACACTTGCCGAGTTAACAAATCCATCAGAGGTAAGTCCTTCATCTCCAGTTATTTTTGGTCCTCAATATGATACTGATCCTATTTCTATATGGAAAGAACCTCGATCATGCACTCAACCTTCTACTTCTCATCCTATTTCGAATTTTGTGTCTCATCATCGCCTCTCACCTTTATGTTGTTAGTTCCTTTCTTCTATTTCCTCCATATTTGTTCCACAGTCATATCAGGAGGCTCTACAACATCCAGCATGGAAGGTAGCAATGGATGAAGAAATGAAGGCACTTAATGACAATAATACATGGTCACTGGTTCCTCTTCCCACAAATAAAAAACCCGTTGTTTGCAAGTGGGTTTATACTATCAAACATAATCCGCATGAGTAGATTGCAAGACTGAAGGCTCGACTAGTTGCCAAAGGTTATACTCAGTGCTATTAAATTGATTATGAAGAATCTCCAGTTGCAAAAATGAACTCGGTACATATATTATTATCTTTGGCAACTAATTCGTCATGGCCTATAAATCAACTGGATGTAAAAAAGGCATTTCTTAATGGTGATATTAAAGAAGAAATTTACATGCACCAACCACCTGGGTATGTGGTTGAGGGGGTGTCCGTATGCTGCCTTAAAAAATCTCTATATGGTCTAAAGCAGTCCCCTCGGGCATGGTTTGAGAAATTTAATCAAGCCATCAGACGGGCCGATTTTCACAGATGCTCTATAGATCACTATGTATTTAATGCAAATACAATGAGAGGTAAGGTGATTCTAGATGTATATGTTGATGATATTATTTTAACTGGGAGCGATTCCGAGGGCATTCAGAAAACAAAGGAGAAAATATGTGCTAAATTCAAGACGAAGGATCTTGGATTACTCAAGTATTTTTTGGGTATTGAAATATTACAATCTAGACATGGGATTGTCCTATCCCACAGGAAGTATGCCCTTGATCTACTGGAAGAAATGTGAATGATGGGATGCAAACCAGCAAACACTCCTATGGATGCAAATGTGAAATTATGTGGAGGCACTGGAGAAGATGTAGAGATTAGAAAATATCAAAGACTAGTGAGACGTCTTATTTATTTGTGTGTAGCAAGGCCGGATATTTCATACACAGTAAGTGTGGTAAGTCAATACATGCACAAGCCACAACTTAGTCATTGGCAGGCACTACGATATCTGAAAGGAGATCCTGGAAGGGGGCTTCTCTAAAAAAACCATGGTCACTTCAACATCGAAGGATTCTCAGATGCAGACTGGGCCGGATCTCTAGATGACAAAAAATCTACTTCACGATTTTGTACGATGGTTGGAAGGAATCTGGTTACATGGAAAAACAAAAAGAAAAATGTAGTAGCACAGTCGAGTGCAGAAGCATAATACAGAGCCATGACACACACTGTTAGTGAACTCATATGGATAAGATCCCTTCTCACTGAATTGGGATTCTACAAAGAAACTCCAATAGATCTATACTATGACAATCAAGTAGCAATACACATTACATTGAATCCAGTCATCCATGAAAGGACAAAGCATATTGAGGTGGACTGCCATTTTATACGAAAAAAGTTCCAAGCTGGTTTCTTATCTCTGAAACATATATCTTCACAAAATCAAGTTGCAGACATTCTCACCAAGCCAATCACTCACAAGATTATGTTTAACATATGCAGCAAGCTGGGCATTTATGATGTCTTCTCATCGCCAGCTTGAGGGAGAGTGTTACAATGTGGGACCCACCATGAGGATGTGGGACATCAAGAAGAGTGCTAGAGGATGTGGGACACCAAGAAGAGTCCTCACCCAAGCAAGCACGAGTTAAGGAATCAAGAAGCACAAGTTGAATTGAGTTAGAAGACTTGAAGATCAAGTGGGACCCTCAAATATCTCACGAGTTGTCAATCTTATCAAGATGCGCTGGGAGATCATGAGGGACCCACGAGGATAAGGCTACGAGCTGGCTTCTCCTTTATAATCACATGAATTAATAAAGAGTCCTAGTTCAACTCATGTTAGTCTTCTAGTAGTTTGGTTTAAATAGACTTATCTTGCAGAGTTAGAGTTGGAATGTAATTAGGATTGAAAGGCAAATTGTATAAGGACTCCTACCTCCTCCTCTACTATAAATAGAGGTGTTGTAATTCGGAATTAATCAAGTTACACATCTCAATCACGAGTTACTGTCTCTCTCTCTCTCCCTTTGCTTGGCGCAACCTCTCTTTGCTATTTTATTTTTTCTTCTCTCTACCCAAGAGCTCTTCTTCCCTTTTCTTCTTTTTCTTTCTGCTTTCTCTTGCTCGGAATTATGGAAAAGGGATCCTAAATCCAACAATGAGGCTCCTCCAGGGCTTACATTTCCTCCTACCACTCCATGCCTGCTTGTGCCGTTTAATGAAGATATTACTCAACCCCTTGAAGCACCGGTCGTCCCCTCACTTGTGGACTTTTTCGATCCACCTAAGGTAAGTCTTTCTCCTCCTCTTATGTTTGGGCCTGAATTTGATACTCGGCCTATTGCATTATGAAAGAAAACTTGTTCTTGTACTATGTCTTATCCAATTGCCAATTTTATGTCTTCTCTTCGCTTATCTTTTGAGTGTGTTCAGTTTCTTGCTTCTCTTTCGTCTATTTTCATACCACAATCCTATCAGGAGGCCCTGAAGCATCCAGAATGGAAGGCGGCTATGGATGAAGAAATCAAACATGGACATTGGCATCACTCCTGAAAGGGAAAAGACTGGTTGGTTGTAGATGGGTTTTTTCCGTGAAACACAACCCAGATGGGTCAGTTGCTTGGCTTAAATCATTCCTGGTTGCAAAAGGTTATACTCAGTGCTATGGTATAGATTATGAAGAGACTTTCTCTCCGATTGCAAAACTAAACTCGATACGTATCATCCTCTCTATTGTTGCTAACTCATCTTGGCCAGTATATCATTTATATGTAAAAAATATATTTTTAAATGATGATATACGCGAAGAAATTTATATGGTCCAACCACCAGGATATGTGGTTGAGGGGGAGTCCGTATGTCGGTTAAAGAAGTCTTTATATGGGCTTAAACTATCCCCTTGGGCTTGGTTATATAAAATAGTCAAGCACTTCTACGATTTGGCTTTAATAGGTGCTCGGTTGATCACTCAATATATGTTAAAGATACTATCAAAGGGAAGATATTATTGGCCGTGTATGTTGATGATATTATCTTGACCGGGAATGATGCTCATAGTATACAAGAAGTGAAGAATATGATATGTCAAGAGTTCAAAACTAAAGATTTGGGTAAGCTCAAATATTTTATGGGTATAGAAGTCCTTCAGTCAAACCATGGAATAGTATTGTCTCAAAAAAAATATGTCTTGGATCTTCTTGAAGAAACAGGAATGAATGGCTATAGACCAGTTGATTGACCTATGGATGCGAATGAAAAACTGTGTGCCACAACTGGAGAAGATGTTGACACTGGAAAGTACCAAAGACTTGTGGGAAAATTGATCTATGTCACGGTAACCAGGCCAGATATATCATATGCTATAAGTGTGGTAAGTCAATTCATGCACAAACCATAAATTACTCACTCACAAGCGTTGGAGAGAATACTACGATACTTAATGGGTGCTCCAGGAAGAGGATTGTTATATAAACAACATGGTCACTTCAATATTGAAGGCTTCTCAGATACAGATTGGGCTGGATCACCCGATAATAGAAAATCTACGTTTGGGTATTGTACCCTTGTTGGGGGAACTTGGTAACATGGAAAAGAAAAAAGCAAAATGTGGTTGCAAGATCTAGTGCTGAAGCAGAATATCAAGCTATGGGCCACATTGTAAGTGAAAATTTATGGATAAAGACTCTTCTTACTGAATTGGGATTTTATAAGGAGGCTCTACGGGCCTACATTGTGATAATCAAGTAGCTATTCACATTATGTCAAATCCAGTCTTCCATGAAATAACTAAACATATTGACGTGGATTGTCATTTTATACAGGAAAAGTTTCAAGTAAGAATAATTTCTCTTAACTATGTTTCATCTCAAGAGAAGTTAGCTAATATCCTCATGAAACTGGTTACATCCAAAATTCTATCTTATATAGGTGACAAGCTAGGTATTTATGATGTATTTTCTCCTCCAGCTTGAGGGGGAGTGTTGGAAGATGGGTTCAAGCCCATAAGCTCAAGGCTAGAAGCCCACACATCAAAGGAGTGGCAAAGTGGTTATTTATTATATGTTCCATAAGGATAGCATAAATATGTAAATACATTGTCATGTTATGTCTTTTAATCTATTGAGTTGTAATCCTAAGGGCTTTATCAAGCCTTCTCCTCTCTTTGAGAAAACATCCAACCACCCTCTCTTCTCCCTTGACGCATTCTCTCATTCCCTTAATCCAAACTCTCCTCTCTAACGTCCTTCTCCATTCTCCCTCTACTCTCTTCTCTCCTTCTTACACGTTTCCTTTTTTTTGTCTTTCTCCTGACCTCTATTTTCATTTGGTCTTACCATCTATTCATCGTTTTTATGTAATAAAGAGAGTTTTATAGACTATTGGTTCACTATTTATTTTTTAAAAAACTCCTCTTTGTGATTCTTTTATTTGGTATTGTCATTATGTTGGTGGTCCCTTTGGGAATAATTCAGGATTTTCCGGTGGCCACTCCTACAACCACATCTCTATTTATTAGATGTCTCTGTGTATGCAATTTAGTTTCTTGTAGGTACAAAGAATAGGGATGGAGTACAAGCAGTTGTGGGAAGGAGTGCAAAATTATTATTGTCTCTTTTGTATGAACTATCTTTGTCATTCTGACCTTTGCCATGTCCGATGTGCTTGCTTGACAGGTTGAACCAAAAAATAAATTTTTATTTTTGATGTGAGAGGAGAGCGCATGAGGTAGTCTTGCCCAGGGTTTTCCTCCTCTATAGTGTCATGTGTCCGGAATGGCTGATATCCTGGGGAGATTTCTTTTTTTTTTTCAATTGTATCTTCCTTAGATGGTGTAAATGTTAAACAATTATAAGCAACAAGAAGCATCTCTACCGAAATGGTATCCCTTCCTTGGGTGGCATGGTGAAGTAAGAGAATCACCGAGGACATCAGTTAATTCTACTAAAGTGGACGTTCTGTTATTGGAGTGTTTGATCAGAGGAACATTTTCTATGACATGATTGAAGGTAAAATATAAAACTTATCAAACTTTTCTTTTTCTTTTTATGTATTCTTTGATGTGATTGAATTTATTTATTTTGTTATTTTTTAGTTTGTCCGATTGAAAGCTTACTTGTTTGTCGTGTCGACATTCGGGGTCCTCAAGTACATTGATAAGCTCCTGCAGTTTAAGGTGCTAAGAGGAAGAAAACTTAAATGTTTTTGTTTATTTTTCCCTTATTTGTTTGTGATGTTCCATTGATTTATTTCTAGTAGGCGTGTTGTACTATTTATTAGTTGATAATCCGGATAGTGGTACTTGAGCATGCAAAGATATGAAAAATAAACAAAAATAAAAAAATGTTTTTTGTTTGTTCTTCGTTTCCTTTTTTTGGTCTTTCCCCTGACCTCCATTTTAATTTGCTCTTCCCCTCTATTCAACATTTTTATATAATAAAGTGCATGTTAAAGATTACAGGTTCAAATTTTTTATTTATTTATTTATTTATAAAAACTCCTCTTTGTGATTCTTTTATTTGGTATTGTCATTATGTAGGTGTTACCTATGGGAATAATTTAGGATTTGTCGGTGGCCACTCCTACAACCACATCTTTGTTTGTTAAGTGTTTGTCCGTATGCAATTTAATTTTTTGTACGTACAAAGAATTGGGATAGAGTATAAGCAGTTGGAGGAAGGAGTGAAAGAATGTTGTTGTCACTTTTTCATGGATTATCTTTGTAATTTTTACTTTTGCCATGTAAGGTGTGCTTGCTTGGCAAGTCAAACAACAAAATTAAATTTTATTTTTTATGTGAGAGGAGATTCCATGAGGCACTCTCACCCTCGTGTAGTCTCTTGTGTCTGGAATGGCTGATGTCTTGGGAAGGTTTCATTATTTTCAAGTGTATCTTCCAAAGATGATGTAATTTTTAAAGAATTATTAGTAGCAGGAAGCGTCTCTGCCGAAATGGTGTCCCTTCCCTAGGTGGCTTGGAGAAGCAAGAGAATCACTGATCACATTAGTTAATTTTATTGAAGTGGACATTCTGTTATTGGAATGTTTGATAACATGCTCATTTTCTATGGCATAATCAAAGGTAAAAATGAAAAACTTATAAAAATTTTCTTTGTTTATTAAGGATTCCTTGATGTGATTGAAATTATTTATTTATTTATTTTTATAGTTTATTTAGTTGAAAGCTTGCTCATTTGTCATCTCAACAATGGGGGTCCTCATGTACATTGATAAGCTCTCTTAGTTTAAGGTACTAAAAGGAAGAAAACAAAAATGTTCTTATTTATTTATCCCATATTTGTTTGTGATCTTCCATTGATTTATGTCTAGTAGGCATGTCGTATTGTTTAATAACTGATAAATCTGATAGAGGTACTTGAGCATGAAAAGATATGAAAAAAAATGAAAAGAATAAATTGTTTTTTTTTCTTATTGGTTTCCTTTTTTTGGTCTTTCCCATAACCTCTATTTTCATTTGTTCTTCCCATCTATTCAATGGTTTTATCTAATAAAGAAAATTTTATAAACTATTGGTTCAGTCTTTTTTTTTTTGAAAAACTCCTCTTTGTGATTCTTTTATTTGGTATTGTCATTATGTAGGTGGTGCCTATGGGAATAATTCAAGATTTGCCGGTGACGACTCCTACCACAACATCTCTGTTTGTTAGATGTCTATGTGTATGCAATTTAGTTTCTTGTACACACAAAGAATTTGGATGGAGTATATGTTGGGGAAGGAGTGCAAGATTATCATTTTTGAATGGATTATTTTTGTAATTTTGGCCTTTGCCAGGTCAGGTGCTCTTGCTTGGCAGGTCATACCACTCAATAAAATTTTATTTATGTTGTGAGAGGACATCACATGAGGCAGCCTTGCCCGGGTTCTCCTCTCATGTAGTGTCTTCTGTCCGGAATGGCTAATGACCTTGGGTGGTTTCTTTTTTTCCACTTGTATCTTCTATAGATGGTGTAAATGTTAAAGAATTATGGCAACAAGAAGCGTCACTTCTGAAATGGTGTTCCTTCCCAAGGTGGCATGGTGAAGCAAGAGAATCACTAATGACATCAGTTAATTCTATTGAAGTGGATGTTATGCTATTGGGGTGTGTGATCGGAGGCTCATTTGCTATGATAGGATCAAAGGAAAAATTGAAATACTTATCAAACTTTTCTTTGTATATTATGTGTTGGAAGATAGGGCCCAAGCTCACATGACCAAGGAAGCCCCACATATTGTTATGAACCCAACAACATGCTGAGTTATGCAGACGCATGTTATAAACCCAAGAATAGGCCGAGTCACACAAACGTTGTGGCAGAGTCAATTACTCTAGCTGAGTCAGTTACTGAGTCATAACATTACAGCCATCGGGTCTGAATGACTTGACTTTTTGTTGAGTTTACAACACATATTCAAGTGTGTTGGTAGATGGGCTCAAGCCCATACGACCAAGGAAGACCTATACATCCAAGAGATATAGAAGACGGGCTCAAGGACGACAAATCAAGGAGAAGGCCCATAGGCCCACATACAATGTTGGTAGGATGATAAATAAAGAGTCATCTCATAAAGATGACATTGATGTAATTAGGTTAAAGTTCTAGGGTTAAAACCCTAAACCCTAAACCTTAAGTTATAGGTTATTATTGTAATACAGTAGTTTCATTAATCTATAAATAGAGCTTCTAGGGGTGGGTTAGGATCATCAAGTCCATAACCACTTCTTCCTTTGGTTTTCTCCCAATGGGTCTCTCTCCCTTTTTCTCCATGAGCTAAATCCTTGGAGTCCTGAAAATCAACATGGTATTAGAGCATTGACTTTTAGGACTCGTAGTATGGTTTTCAGAATTCCAAAAACCCTTTTTTTGTTTCTCTTTTCTTTACTCATATTCTTTTCAGCATGGTTGATTATTCTCTATTATATGGATTATTCTCCATCTCTTCTTATTAATCGTGTTCCAAGCAACTCTTGCTACTCTGATCCTCATCATCGGATCGATCCTCCTTCATCACGCAAGCCTTTACTACCTCTGGTAGTCATTTAATCATATTACCTTGCTCAAACATTGCAAGGACTTCTGAAACGAGAAATACCTCCAAATTAAGAGGTATCTCAAGTTTCTCAACAATCCTATTGTGGCCACATCAGCTTCGGCGACCCTTGAGAGGTTTAGGGTCTAGACCAAAGCTTATACATGTTTCTACAACAACACAGATATATTGGTCTACTATTTGACATGGCACGACTCGGTACATTTTTCTCTGGCTGGATTGTTATTTTGAACAATTAACAAATGATTCTTTGGTAAAAATATTTGTATTAGATTATTTTATGGGTCAATTTTACAAGGATTATTTTGGTTCGTGTTATATGGGCTCAAACCCATTTCAGCTACTGTTATTGTGTTTCTTTGGATGAAACATTATTATTGAAGAAGAGGTGGCCTCAATACCTTTTCTCATACTATAATTTATTTTACTCCCAAAAATATCACGATTGGGACACCATGAGAGTCGGTATTCGGATTGGAACACCATGATAAATAGGCCCACTTCTCCCCATTAATGTCATTTATTGCTCCTACCACTTGAGAGACATTGTCCTATGGAGAAACACGGTGATGGAGAAATTTTTTTATTACCCTTCAGCATATAGACCCACTACCTACATTAATAGGAGTGATACTACCTATAGAAGATAGGAGTGCACCGAACATCCAACATGAGTTATTTGATTGGATTATGGAGTAATGTCATACGACTTGAAGTGATGCTACTCTCACGTATGTTATGCTAGTTGGGCCTCATGAACGAGAGCACCAGTGTGAGGGGTAGTATTGTAAGATGAAGGCATATTGGAAGATGTGCTATTTTATACAAAAAAAAGATTTTATACATCATTTGCAGCAAGTTGAGAATTCATGTTGTTCTCTCACCCCCAGCTTGAGAGGGAGTGTTGGAAGATAGGGCCCAAACCCACACGACCAAGGAAGGCTCACATATCCAAGTGTGTTGGAAGATGGGCTCAAGGCCCATAGATAAAGAAGAAGGGTCATCGGCCCACATATAATGATGGCAGGATGGTAAATAAAGAGTCATCTCATAGAGATAGCATTGATGTATTAGGTTAAAGTTCCAGAGTTAAAAGCCTAAACCTTAAACCCTAAGTTCAGGGGTATTATTATAATACAGTAGTTTTATTAATCTATAGACAGAGCTTTAGGGGGAGGGTTAGGATCATCAAGTCCATAACCTCTTCTTCCTCTGGTTTTCTCCAAATGGGCCTCTCTCCATTTTTCTCCATGAGCTAAATCCATGGAGTCATGAAAAATCAACATTATGTATTCTTTGATGTGATTGGATTTATTTATTTATTTATTTATTTATTTATTATAGTTTATCCAGTTGAAAGCTAGCTCATTTGTCATGTCAACCATGGGGGTCCACATGTACATTGATAAGCTCCCTTAGTTTAAGGTACTAAGAGGAAGAAAACATAAATGTTCTTATTTATTTATCCCATGTTTGTTTGTGATCTTCCAATGACATATGTTTAGTAGCCATGTTGTATTGTTTAATAGTTGATAATCCTAATAGAGGTACTTGAGCATGAAAAGAAAAACTATTTTTTGTTTCTTATTCGTTTCTTTTTTTTATCTTTCCCATGCCCTTTATTTTCATCTGGTCTTCCCATCTATTCAACTTTTTTATCTAATAAAGAGAATTTTATAAACTATAGGTTTAGTTTCATTTTTTTTTATTTTTTTATAAAAGATCCTCTTTGTGATTATTTTATTTGGTATTGTCATTATGTAGGATGGGAATAATTCTGGATTTTCGGTGGCCACTCCTACAACAACATCTCTGTTTGTTAGATGTATGTGTGTATGCAATTTAGTTTCTTGTATGGACAAAGAATTGGGATGGAGTATAAGCAGTTGGGGGAAGGAGTGCAAGATTATTGTCATCACTTTTGTATGGATTATCTTTATAATTCTTGCCTTTGCTAGGTCAGGTGTGCTTGCTTGGTAGGTCATACGACTCAATAAAATTTTATTTATGTTGTGAGAGGACATTGCATGAGGCAGCCTTGCTTGGGTTCTCCTCTCATGTAGTGTCTTCTGTTCAGAATGGCTGATGACCTTGGGAGGTTTTTTTTTTTTTTTTTCAATTGTATCTTCTATAGATGGTGTAAATGTTAAAGAATTGATCAGCACCAAGAAGCGTCACTTCCAAAATGGTGTTCCTTCCCTAGGTGGTATGGTGAAGCAAGAGAATCACCAATGACATCTGTTAATTCTATTGAAGTGGATGTTCTGTTATTGGAGTGTTTGACCAGAGGCTCATTTGCTATGACAAGATCAAAGGTAAAATTGAAATACTTATTAAACTTTTCTTTGTGTATTATGCACTCTTTGATGTGATTGAAATTATTTATTTATTTATTTTATTTCCCTTTATAGTTTATCCAGTTGATAGCTTGCTCATTTGTCATGTCAACAATGGGGGTCCACATGTACGTTGATAAGCTCCCTTAGTTATGTACTTATTTATTTATCGCATGTTTGTTTGTGATCTTCCATTGATTTATGTCTAGTAGGCATGTTGTTTTGTTTAATAGTTGATAATAATGATAGAGGTATTTGAGCCTGAAAAGATATGAAAAGAAGATGAAAAGCATTTTTTTTTCTTATTCGTTTCCTTTTTTTGGTATTTCCCATGCCCTCTATTTTCATTTGGTCTTCCCATCTATTCAACATTTTTATCTATTAAAGAGAATTTTATAAATTTTTGGTCCAGTTTTTTTTTATATAAAAACTTCTCTTTGTGATTTTTTTATTTGGTATTGTCATTATGTAGATGGTACCTATGGGAATAATTCAGGATTTTTCGGTGGCCACTCCTACAACCACATCTCTATTTGTTAGATGTTTGTGTGTATGCAATTTAGTTTCTTGTACGCTACAAAGAATTTGGATAGAGTATATGCAATTGGGGAAAGGATTGCAAGATTATTGTTGTCACCTTTGTATGGATTATCTTTATAAATCTGGCCTTTGCCATGTAAGCTGCACTTGCTTGGCAGGAAACAACTCAATAAAAAAATATCATGAGAGGAGATCGCACGATGCAGTTTCACTCAAGTTCTCCATGTAGTTTCACTCAAGCTCTCCTCTCATGTAGTGTCTTGTGTCGGAATGGCTGATATCCTGGGGAGGTTTCTTTTTTTTTTCAATTGTATCTTCCACATATGGTGTAAATTTTAAAGAATTAGAGGCAGCCAAAAGTGTCTCTATCGAAATGGTGTCCCTTCCCTAGGTGGCTTGGTGAAGCAAGAGAATCACTAATGACATCAGTTATTTCTACTGAAATGGAGGTTCCTTTATTGGAGTGTTTGATTAGAGGCTCATTTGCTATGACATGATTAAAGGTAAAACAAAAAAATTAATCGAAATTTTATTTGGTTTATTACGTATTCTTTGATGTTACTGAATTTATTTATTTTATTTTTTTATAGTTTGTCTAATTGAAATCTTGCTTGTTTGTTTGTCATGTCGATAGTGGGGGTCTGCAAATACATTGATAAGCTTCTGTAGCTTAAGTTACTAAGAGGAAGAAAACATAAATGTTCTTATTTATTTATTCCTTGGTTATTTGTGATCTTCCATTGATTTATGTCTAGTAGGCATGTTGTACCGTCTAATAGCTCATAATCCTGATAGAGGTACTTGAGCATGCAAAGATATGAAAAATAAGGAAAAGAAAAAATTATTTTTTGTTTCCTTTTTTTGGTCTTTCTCCTTGTTGAATTTAGGACCCCATGAATAATATCTTGACCTAGGGAAGAGAGAAAGAAAAAAGAGAAAAGGAAAAGAGAGCTCTCGGGTAGAGAGAGGATAAGAAGAAAAAACTAAAGAGAGGGGAGGAATTTCTTTCACGTGAATGAGAGAAGAGGAGAGCTTGATTGAATGCCTCAACCAAGACCCCCTATTTATACTATTTCTTGTTGAATTTATGGACAAGAGAAATACTTCATTGAACTTCATAAACTTATTATAATCAGAGTACATGAACCTCTATTTATAATAGAGGAAAATAGTAAAGTCCAATTACAATAAAACTACCTTTGTCCAAATTACACCCAAACTCTAACACTTAAAGATAAGTCCTAACATAATTAAATAACTCAATATAGATAAAAGACAAACATAACTCAACCTAGAACTCCTCTAGGACGTGACCATAAGATAAAGATGCCTTTGTGATTGATCTTCCAACTTATGTGATAAGGATGCCAACTCATGGTAATCATGGTGGGTCCTACTTCTTATGGGCTTAGGCCCATCTTGTGAACCTTCCTTGGTCATGTGACCCATCTTATAATACCCTTAGATATGTGAGTCTTCCTTTGTCGTGTGGGCTTGGGCCTTATCTTCCAATATTTTCAATACATAATTAGGGAAACACAATGAATTAGGATTCCTACTTTCCCTTATAATACATCAATCTAAGGAAGATAAATCAATCATACAAATCAAACAAGATATGAAAATCTTTCTAACTCATGTTGGGAAAGATACCAGCTCATCATGCCCATGTCGGTCCCACTTGATCCTCATATCTTTCAATGTATTCCAGCTCATTCCTGCTCATGTGGTGATTCCTCTTGGCTAACGTCCTCATGGTGGGTCCCACCATAGTTTCATGTCATGGTGGGTCCCACATTGTAACATTCCCCCTCAAGCTGGGGGGGGGGGGGGGGGGGTGAGAAAACATCATAGGTGCTCAACTTGTTGTAGATGGTGGACAAAATTTTATGAATGATTGGTTTGGTGAGAATGTCTGTAACCTAGTTCTACGAAGATATATGCTTGAGGGATAAGATGCCTGCAATGAATTTTTCCTGTATAAGTCACAATCTATTTCAATATGCTTTGTTTTTTCATGGAAGACTGGATTCGATGTGATGTGTATTGCGGCACGATTATCACAATGTAAGTCCATAGGAGCTTCTTTGTAGAATTCCAGTTCAATAAGAAGGGATCTGATGTTACAATGTGGAACCCTCCATAGTACATGAACAGGTGGGACCCACCATGAGACGTGGGATGCCAAGAAGAGTCCTCACCAGAGCTAGCACGAGTTAAGAAGATAATAAGCACAAGCTGAAATGAGTTAGAAGACTTGAAGATCAAGTGGGACCCATAAAGATACCACGAGCTGGAAGATCAAGTGGGACCCACAAGGATAAGGCCACGAGCTGGCCTCATCCTTATTTCCATGTTATTGAAGAAGAGTTATAGTTCAACTTATATTAGAACTCTATTAGATTGTGTTATTCTTTCATGATAGACTTAATTTAGAGAGTTAGAGTTGGAATATAATTAGGATATTTAAAGGATAATTGTATAAGCACTCTATCACTTCCTCTACTATAAATAGAGGTGTTTTGATTCAGAATTAATCAAGTTCTACAATTTTCTCTTGAGTAAATCTCTCTCTTTGCTTGGTGCACACCGTGTTCCTTTTCTCTTCTTCTCTCTACCCAAGAGCCTTCTTCCCCTTTTCTCCCTTTTATTTCTCTCTTCCCTTGCTCGGAATATTGGAAAAGGGATCCTAAATTCAATATGGTATCAGAGCATTAAATTTAGGATCCCTACATCAAAAGAAATGCTCTAAGAAGATATGGTCAACACCATTCATATAAGGCTCCTTGTGAAGGAAGATAAAAAAGCGTGAGATAAGTTCCTTCATTATTTTTTTTATTACTTCATGTTACTGGTTTCCGTATTTAGAAGATGATTTAAAGATGAGTATGTGAATGTTTTTCATCTTATGAGATTGTGGATATAAATGCTTCTCAATCTAGAAAAAGCTATCAAAGCAGTTTTGTAGGTTTGGAATTTGTGTTAACCAAGACCAGTCCATGATCATATTGTTGGAATTTTTTTTTTGTGGGAACAAGATTCCTCTGATATATAAGATTGATATTGAGTCTATTCTGAGTGGTTATTTACTAAAAAAAAATCAGAATAATGATTGTTTAGCGTCAATGCTAAATTTCTCCATGCACCAAGTTGTTTGAAGAATACTACTTGGATATTTTGGTTAGAATTTTTTGGAGAATTATGTTCATTGAAGTGCCTATTATGGCTAAAATAAATGTGAGTAGCAAAGGTGGTATACTTAGAATTACCACAATACCCTTAGGAAGGGTATCAAATTTTATGAGTTGGTCCACGTTGGTTCGTGTTATGGTCCTAGATCTAACACATGGATTTGTAGGGAGGAAGAAGAGAAAGATGAAAATCAAGCCAAAGGGAAGCTTGAAAATCCTAGGTTCATTAAGGAGAACGCACACCCCTGAGCTTGTTGAGGAGAACTCAAAACCCTGTTTACTCTAAATCAATGCTTGTCTTTCTCATTACTCTTACCTCTTAAATAAGGTTCACACTTACAAGGTTTAAGATAAAATATTAAAAAAATACCCCTGTAAATAAAATATTCCAAAATACCCATGTGGCCTATTAATTTTTTACTGAAATAAAATAAAATAAATAAAATATAAAAAATTAAAATAATAATGTTATTGCGTGCATAAAATTACACCCCCTGGGAGAATAAGTTTGTCCTCAAGCTCAAAGGTAGGGTCTGCTTGCCCATGCCAACGTTTCCACCTGGAACCCAAGGCGCATCCGTGGTATCTGTATCAGCCCTCTGGACGATAAAACTGGAACATTCCACCTGAGCTTTTTCTTTACACTACCAGCATCACTTGCTGTAGCACACCTCAATACTGAAAAGCAACCAAACAGCAAGTGGAACTATCAGTTGTTGCAAACTGGTTAGTGCTGCTTCGTCATTAACAACCTTGGTGGCAAAATGCAGCATGTCCCCAGTAACCTCAGTCTTTGGACCCAGTCCATGTTCAACAAATTGCCCAACATACTCGAAGAAAATACCATGGCCATAAGCACTGAGCATACGTAGGTAAGTGACCTCATCTATTTAATTGGTATGAGGTTTCCTTTGTACCAAATAGTTCTAGGGAAACTGTGCATACCCCATGTGCTGCAAAACCAATAGCTTCATCTATGGATCCCTTACAATCCATTACAATGGATTCAATCACAAACATGAGGCTTAACTTAATAAAATTGTGCCCAAAGCTCCCATTGTGCACAAACAGCAACATACTTTTGATGTTGAAGACTTTGCTACAGCCGCAGACAAATATGGTGTAGGTTTTTGTTGGTAGCAGTTTGTGGGGTGACCACGGAAGACTCCATAATATCACAATCTGCCCGCTGTGTGCTGTTTTCAGCAACCTTGTATTGAAGCTCACCGGAAAGAGAGTCCCCAGCTCTTACTCCTTGTTATATTAACCTAGAATGGTATCCAAAACTGAAGCACCTATATGCTGTCCAGGCACCCTGAATTTAAATTTATTCCCTTCAGCAGTCATTAAATTTATTCTCCATATTAGATTCTCCATCATATCAGGAAAAACCAAACTACTAAGCATAAAAACCACCGAATGCAGCAGTGGTTGCTGGTAGGGGTGGCATCGAGCCGAGCCGAGCCCGAACCTGCCTATGTTCGAGCCGAGCTTGATATAAATATTTCGAGCCGAGCTTCGAGCCGAGCTTCGAGCCGAACTCGAGCCTCTACATACATTTAAAATTTTTCAAAAAATATATATCAAATTAATTATATATAAAATTATACATACATTTTACATAAAATTAGACATGACCTCTACAAAAAATTAAGCATAACCTATATATATAATATATGTATAAGATTGAGGCATAACCTCTTCTTAAAATTGAATATAATCTATGTATATAATAGCTGTATAAAATTCGGCATGACCTCTACTTAAAATTGGACATAATCAATATAGATAATACCTGCATAAACACTCTATAAATACTCCATAAACACTCCATAAACACTCCATAAATACTGCATAAACACTCCATAAAATTATCTATACATTCCATAAACACTTCATAAAATAGTCTAAACACTTCATACACTGCATAATATTATAAATAAACTTCATACAATAATCAAACACAAAAAAATTAAATAAAATATCACTATCAATTTACAATCACCCAAATAAAAACTATAAATCCATTATAAAATTACAAACTATAATTGTTTCTCTTAATGCTAGAAAATAATATACATCCCTACATGAGCAAAATCTTCACCTACGACAAAAACAAAAAAATAAAATTAGTTATTGTCAGATAAAAAAATACTCTTCCATTACTAGTTACTTAATGTCGTTAAAAATATTAAAATTACCATGATGAGAGAAACATGAAAAATCATGTAGCTGATAGCATTATCTCTACACTCTTCTTCTCAGGCTGTAATCATAAAACAAAATTTTAATAAATAAAACTAAAAAATATACTAAAAAATATCATAATAAAGAATTGATCAAAGAAATTCACCTTTTGATTTTTCTTTACACCGTGAAGAACCCAAATCCAATCACCGCCACAAATCAAAGCTTGAACTGTACTTGGTGCCAAGGAAGAACGATATGAGTCTATTACTCTACCACCAGCACTAAATGTAGACTCTGAAGCTACTGTGGATATGGGAATTACAAGGATGTCTGCTGCCATCTTAGATAATACTCGAAATTTCATATGATTTACTTTCCACCATTCTAAAACATCAAAATCATATTGTGAAGTTTCCTCACAACTATATACACCTTCTTCAAGATAAATTTCCAATTGTGACCTTGGTAAATTAACTGCATCCTTTTGTTTCATATAACTCATAAACTTTGACCAACCTGAACTTGATGAAGGCCTACGACTTGTGGAAACACCCATAGAGCTACTAGTACTTGAAACAATCTCTTCATTTCTAATATCCACATTATATAAGGATACATATTCATCGTAGATCTCATATAAGGTGCGTCGAACTAAATTTATATTCATTGTAGCTTCCTCCATAGAATATATCACTGGAAAACACATTTCGATCAACTTTAATTTGACCCTTGGATCCAAAACTGAAGCAACAACCATCAATAAATTGCATTCACCCAATACTTCTCAAATTTCTCTTTCATTCTACTAACCATTGTCCTAATGAAAACATTTTCATTTGTAGAATGAAAATCAAGAACTTCTTTTACCCTATATACCTCACTGAGGTACAAATTAGAAGTAGGGTAGTCACTCCCAGAAATTATATTTGTAACTGCATTAAAAACTTCTAAAATCTTACACACCATGTCAACTTTTTCCCATTCATCAAAACTTGGCAAACAATCATATGTTGGTTCTCTAACTTTAAATCTAGAGAATGCATCTTTGAATTTTAATGCAGAAGACAACATGTCATAAGTAGAGTTCCAACGAGTTGGACAACCAATAACCAACCTCTTTTCACCAAGTTCTAATTGTTGTACAATTTCAGAAAAAGTGCGAAGTCTAGCCTCAGACAGATTTATGAATTTGACACTTTCACGCACATTATCAATGATATCTTTAATCTGAACAAGACCATTTTGGACTAATAAGTTCAAAATATGAGCACAACAACGCACATGAAACAACTTTCCACCACACACCAAATTTTTTTTCCTTGAAAAATCTTGTTTCAAAACTCTGATACAAACATCATTATATGCAGCATTATCAACTGAAATACTAAAAACTTTATTTTCAATCTCCCACTCTTTCAAACACTTGTAAATAGCATCTGCTATATCAATGCCACGACGAGGAGGAGGAACATGCACAAAACTCAAGACTCGTTTTTGTAGCTTCCAATTACTGTCAATAAAATGCCCAGTAATAACCATGTATTCAATTTTTTGATTTTGAGACTTCCAAAGATCTGTGGTAAGACTAATCTTGTTAATCTCTTTTAACAAAATTTTCAATTTCTTTTTCTCTGCCTCATACACCTCCATACACTCCTTCTTAATAGTCTTCCGGGATATTTTCTCATAATTCATATTTGCCATCTTCATTACAAAATTAAATCCCTCCTCTTCTACTATCATGAATGGATGCTCATGCATAAGAATCCAATGAGCAATGAGTACTCTCATTTTAGCTTGATCATAATTTCCTCCAAAATCCATAAAAGGAAGTCCAGATGGACTCTAATCAACATTAGACCCCGCTCCCACTGGTTGAAAGTTTAAGGTTTTTTGTTTTCTCATTGCCACTTTTCTACTAGTGCAACGTTTCAAATGTCGACTCATATGTGTGGTCACTCCACTACTAATAACACTCAAATTGATTTTACAATGAACACGCTGAGCCTTTTTTGTACCATTAAGTGATACTTCTTTGAATTCCAACCACACATGAGACTTTTTTTGTCTTTTGGAGGTATGAGTAGAATCACCTTCATCCTCATTTATAGTAATTTCATCTGGGCCCACTTCTATGACAGAGGGTAGTGACTCTGGTGGAGTTGAGTCACTATTTATAGTTACACTAGAACTAGTGTTAATTATTGATGTCAATTGAGGAGGTGTTGACATTCTTACTTCTACAAAAAAACAAAATTACAAATTAAAAACATAAAGAAAAGAAAGTTATCTGAACAACAAAGATCCTACACATAATTTAAGATACTTGTTTATTCTTAGAGGAAGTTACGTGACATTGTGACAATCGGGAACAACCCTTGTCTTTCAATGCAGCGGGGTCTCTTTGAGCCAGTAGCCCTACACCCAATAGTTTCCAGTCCAATATATCGATCCTTTTTTTATATATAAATTTAAAAACTTCTAAGATAAGGAAATAAGCACACCAACATTCTCTTCTAATATTCTGATGAAATTCAACCTCAATACCAAGAAATTAATGATAAAAATGAAAAAAAAAATGAAATTCAACCTCAATACCCCACTATACCAAGAACAACAGTAGATATAAGTTCAATGAGAATTAAGAAAGAAGGACAAAAACTAACTTTTTTTATTCTTTTTTATAATAAAGAGAAGTTGGATGCAATTAAGAAAGCTCTAGATTCCATTAACTATAATAGAGTATTATTGAACAGAATATGTTATTAACATTCAAAATCATGAAATAAAATTTCATTGCTAAAATATATCAAGTAACAATTTGAATACCATTGCTGTTTATTGCTGAAATATATGATAAACATACAAAATTTTATAAGAGGCCAGACACCTAAAAATAAGAAGGCAAAAAAGAAACAAGATCCCACAACATAAAAATATTTGAAAGTCTAGAATAATAACTCCATTTATGAAGAACAATGGAATTTGAGCAAAAAAATCATTGACAACCAACCAACTATTTTCCAAACATTATAGCAATTGAGCTTAGTAAGTCATTCTGAGATATACAAAAACATAACAAATGACAAAGTGGGGGATTTTTCTCCCCCACCCTTCCTTTCCTTTTTGAATGTTAGCTCAGTATGAAGTTTCCTGGCTCTCAGCCAGCTAGAATGCAATTGATGGCAGACTCAAGCAAAAAAATAAATTAAGAGAATAAAATAGGTCAACCTTATACAATCTGTATAAAATGATCTTCTTACATTCTACCCTTAAATCAAGAACTCACCATTTCAAAAAATCAAACAGTATCAACACTCAAAATCATGAAATAAAATTCATACCAGTTTTCTTACAATGATTTCTTCCCGAGTGTATTTGAACTGTCAGCTGGAAATATCGGAAAAAAAAAACAGAGCTGAGTTTGCTTACAGAAACAGAGTGTGCCGTTCGGATATCCAAAAAAACTTTCCAATAATGAAGGAGCACTGCTGAGAAACGAAGCCGAGAAACAAAGAGAGAGTTAGAGATTTTTTAGGTTAGCTCGGCGATGAAAAAAAAATAGAAAGATTAAATAAAAATCTTACCTCCTTCCGTCGGACCATCGATTTCGTCTCGTCGGCGAGGAAAAGCTTAGATGACGAAATCGAAGAGGAAGATGAGAAAGAAATCTTTGAGGAAGGAAGACAGAAATCGTAGAGGAATAAATCGAGGAATAGAAGAGGGAGAGGGAGAACGAGGGATTTGAAGACCAAATCCCCCATTTCCCCTGAATACCTGCCGACAGACAGCGATTTCCGCAAGAAATCACGCTGAAACGGCATGGAAATGGCAGACGGAGGTATGGGTTTCGCAGAGAAATTTCCCGAATTGAAGAGGTATCCCGATCCCTGATCCCGAATCGCTCGTTATATTAACGAGTCGGCTCGCGAGCCGACGAGCCGAACCGGGCTCTATTCGAGCTCAACTCGTTAATGTAAATGAGCCCATCCCTGAGTTCGAGCTCGGCTCGAGCTCAAAATATAACGTTTCGAACTGAGCTGAAACCGAGCCGAACTCGAGCTGCTCGCGAGCCGGCTCGGTTCGAAGCCACCCTTAGTTGCTGGTTGTCGAGCAACAAAATTTTCTGCACTACCAAAACTCTTTCTTCTGATCTAGCAGCTAGAACATTGTCCCAGTACTTGGCACAAGTTGCCTTTGTTGTCTGTAAAGCTACTCGAATGGAGTCTGTTATGCACCTAGTCAATACTACCCAAAAAACTGGCCTGTTAGGAGCATAAGACATAGGTACATAAGCCAGAACCATAACATCACACCCACGCTCGCGAGAGCCATCGTCCACAGTGGCCCACTTGCGACGGCCTACTCTAGCATTGGCCCATCGTGAGGGAACACACTCAGGCCACCCCTTCCGCATATAGCGATGGCCCATTGGTGTGGGAAGCACACTCTGATCGCCCCCTCCACAGTCACCCCCTCCAGGATTCAAACTCGCAACGTAGCGCTAGCTCTATTATGGTCCTGGGGTTAAGTACTTATGTCTTCCGCTCCTAAAAGGCCGGTCTTTTGGTTAGTATTGGCTAGGTGCATAACATTTGGTATCAGAGCGGGTGCCACGTTGCGAGTTCGATTCCTGGTGCGCATAGAGGCTGGATTAAAATTACTGGTAGGGTGCAGAGGTTAGATTAAAATAACTGGTAGGCTGTGGTGTTATGGACTCCATAGCATCACGAGTTATCCATAGGCATAGGAATTAAATTATGTCAATTTAATTTTCATGTAATTTCAATTCGGTTTGGTTTACTTTATTTGGTTTGGTTCACTTTGGGTTGGTTCAGTGTAATGTGGCATGAACCACTTGACCTATGGGTCATCTTTGTATTTCCGTCCTCAACCCTATTTAGGGGGACGTGAAGGAGAAGAGAGGAAACATTGAGAAAATTATATTTTACAGGTTAGATTCTTCCTCAGAGGTCTAGGTCGGATTCTCCCTTTGAGGTCCAAGGTTGAGCTTCCTACAAAGCTCCTTCATTCTAATTGAGTTCCACCATTACTTGTTCAAGAAACAAGAATTCTCTTCCAACGTCAAGATCATCCATGGAGGGAAGAGAGGAAAGAAGGGTGACTCAATCCATGGCAAGGGAAGGACCTAACATCTTGGTATCAAACAGGTCCACCCTTGGGGATTCCTCTTCCCCTGACGATTTGAGAAAGTTAGTGGAAGATACTAGACAGAGGACAGATAACCAGGCTCATGCCCCGGAAGAGGTGCGTCAAACAACCTCTGATTTGCATGAGGCAATAAAATCAATGGATGCTGCCGTCCAAGCTCTCCTCCGGCGACAAGAGGACCATGATACACAAGCCCAACCACCAGCTGCATACTCTCTACCACCTCCCCCACAACCACCAATGAATCAACACCATCCCCATCTGGGGCCTACCGTTCAAAAACCAAACACTGTGCCCAAGTATTTAAAACTTGACTTTCCTACGTATGATGGGTCTAAGGACCCTTTGATTTTGTTTGCCAAGTGTGATCAGTTCTTTTATCATAAAAAAACACCTGAGAATGAAAAAGTGTATTTGGCCGCCTACCACATGCTCGATGAAGCGCTTCTATGGTACCACCAATTCCGAAATGACCAAGTGGTTCTGGATTGGGCAACTTTTAGATAGTCTTGCATGATGAGATTTGGTCCTCCAGCTAGTAGCAATCCATTGGGAGAATTAATCAATTACAAAAAAAATGGATCACTAGAGGTGTACCAAAAGACCTTCTAGGAAAGGTTAGCTCGAGTAAACCAGTTTGTCAGCCACACACAGTATGTCCATATTTTTACTGCTGGTTGGACAGAAGCTCTAAGATTAGAAGTTGAATTACATGCTCCTTCGGATTTAGACCACGCTATGAATTTAGCTAGGGCAATTGAGCACAAGCAGTGTATTCTAAAGGAGTCACTGGTCAGAAAACCAGCTTGGCCAGGGTGGCACAATGCTCAGTGCCAATCCCTTCCTATGGACCTCGAAGATTTAGAGACAGTGCAGCACCACGCCCAGACATCTCTAATTCGGCTCCACCTGCTCCTTACTTCAAAAAACTTACTAGACAGGAAATGGACCAGAGAAAGGCCAAGGGCCTCTGTTTTAATTGTGATGAACAGTATGTCATTGGACGTCACTGCAAATGATTATTCAATATATGTCTGTGGGAGGATGGAGAAGAAATACCACCAGAGGACAAAATTGTGGAAACTGACCAAGAAGGTCCAGAGATTTCCCTTCATGCTATGACTGGTCTACGCAGTTCAAGCACAATGCAGGTTAAAGCCCAATTACATCATTTATAGTTACTGGCTTTAGTTGACTTAGGCAGTACACATAATTTCATCAGTTAGCAGGCGGCAGAACAACTTGGGTTAGTACTACAACAACAAACTGGTCTTTCTGTATCAGTAGCCAATGGGGCTAAAATTACTAGTGTAGGCATATCACCTGCCACACACTTTGATATTGAGGGACATGCATTTGTTGCAGATTTTTTGGTGATTCCACTGTCAAGATTCGATTTGGTACTAGGAATTAAATGGCTACAATTGTTGGGACCAATACTATAGGATTTCCATGCTCTGACCATGTCTTTTATAGAGGACCAACATTAGATTATATTGCATGACACACAAGCACCACTCACCTGTGCACTACAGGTTGCCCAGGTTCAGTCCACAAACACATGTAAGTTATCTCACTTACTTACAGAATTTGAAGATATCTTTCAAGACCCTACTGCCTTACCTCCAATTAGGCACTGTGATCACTGTATCCGTTTGAAAATGGGTACTGAGCCGGTAGTGGTGCGTTCGTATCGTTACCCCCACTTACAGAAGGATGAGATTGAAAGGCAGTGCCGGCAGATGTTAGCACAGGGTATTATTCAGCCCACCAGGTCTCCTTTTTCCTCACCGGTATTACTAGTCCACAAGCATGATAAGTCATGGAGGTTCTATGTGGATTACAGAAAACTCAATGCCCATACGATTAAAGATAAATTTCCTATTCTAGTGGTGGACGAGCTATTAGACGAGCTACATGGAGCTATTATTTTTACTAAACTCGATTTGAAATCTGGCTATCATCAAATCCGAGTTCATCCATCAGATGTGGAGAAAATAGCGTTCCTCACTCATCACGGCCATTTTGAATTCCTTGTAATGCCATTTGGTCTGTCAAATGCGCCTTCCACCTTCCAGGCCCTCATGAATGAGGTATTTTCCTCTCTCTTGAGAAAATATGTATTGGTATTTTTTGACGATATTTTGGTCTATAGCAACAGCTGGGAAGAACATCTTTAGCACCTTCACCAAGTATTTTCTCATATACGTTCACATCATTTGGTTTTAAATCGGTCAAAATGTTCTATGGGGACATCAGAAGTGGCATACTTGGGCCACGTTATTTCAGCAGCGGGGGTGAAGGTAGACCAGAGTAAGATACAGGCGGTCATAGATTGGCCTATTCCTACATCTATTACAGCCTTAAGAGGATTTTTGGGCCTCGCAGGATATTATAGAAAATTTATTCATAGCTATGGCCAGCTTGCAGCTCCGCTCAACAATCTCCTCAAGAAAAATGCTTTTACCTGGTCAGAGACAACAACTCATTCCTTTCAGCAATTGAAAGATGCCTTATCATAAGCCCCATTTTTGCAGCTCCCCGACTTTGATGAGTCATTTTTAGTGGAATGTGATGCTTCGGGGGGCGGTATTGGCGCAGTGTTGCACCAACAGGGCCACCCGATTGCTTATTTTAGCCGCCAACTGGGCCAACACCACCACAAGTTGGCAGCTTATGAGAGGGAATTGATCGGGTTGGCGAAAGCTATACAGCATTGACGCCCTTATCTATGAGGACGTTCTTTTTTGATTTGCACTGATCATTGAAGCCTCAAGTATCTTCTTGAGCAGCGTCTCACTACTTCACCACAACAGCATTGGTTAAGTAAGCTTATGAGGTTTGACTTTTCTGTCGAGTATAAACCGGGAAGTTTGAATGTAGGGGCTGATGCATTATCTTGCTGAGACGTTCCAGAGCCGCAATTAAATGCCATCAGTCACTCCAGAGCTCTCTTGTTGGATTCGATACGGGAAGAAGCACAACAGTACCCGAATATTATCTCCTTATGCCAGGACATCCAGCAGGGGACAACGGCAAACAATTGGAAGGTTCAGGACAATCTTGTCCTCTACAAAAATAGAATTTTTTTACACCACACATCCCCTCTGATTAACAGCATTTTAGCCTCCTTCCATGACAGTACACATAATGGCTGACAAAAAACATATTTCCAAATCAGTAGGAAATTTTATTGGAGGGGCATGAAGCGCAGTATAGCTGAATATGTGGCGGCTTGTCAGACTTGTCAACGGAATAAAGCTGAAACATTAAGTCCAACTGGGTTGCTCCAACCACTTCAGCTTCCGTCACAGGTCTGGTCTGATATTTCTATGGACTTCATAGATGGACTTCCCTCTTCGTCGGGTAAATCTGTTATCCTTGTAGTGGTGGATCGTTTCTCTAAGTATGGGCATTTCATTCCTCTAGCGCATCTTTACACTACAACTCAGGTCGCTCAACTTTTTATGGATAACATTGTCTGCTTACATGGGATGCCTAATTCAATTACCAGTGATAGGGATGCAATCTTTACAAGTACCTTTTGGAAAGAACTCTTCAAGTTACAGGGCACAACGTTAGCCTTTTCTTCAGCCTACCATCCGTAGACTGATGGTCAGACAGAGGTCGTCAACAGAACCATTGAAAAGTATCTCTGCTGTTTCATGGGGGACTCACCTAAGAGGTGGGTTAAGTGGCTCGCCTGGGATGAGTTCTGTTACAACACCTCCTACCACAGTGCACTCGTTACAACCCCATTCAAGGTGGTATATGGTAGAGAACCTCCCCGTCTTTTAGCCTATGAACCAGGGGCCTCTAAAGTTGCCACTTTGGACCAAGCATTAGCTACAAGAGACACATTCATCACTGAGGTGAGCACTCATCTATAGGAGGCACAACATTCTATAAAAAAATCTTATGACAAGAAGCACTGGGAAGTCTTCTTTTCTCCGGGAGATTATGTGTAGTTGCATCTCCAACACTACAAGCAGCTGTCATTGACAGCCTCCAAAAGTCACAAACTCTCTCCTAAATATTATGGTCCCTTTCAGGTGATGGACCGCATTGGGACAGTGGCCTACAGATTGTAGCTTCCGCCAGAGGTCAGAATTCACAACGTCTTTCATGTCTCACAATTAAAGGCCTTCCAGGGTGATTCACCTTTGCTGCACACCCCGCTGCCCCCACTCCATGAGGGACGTGTACTTTCTACCTCGACACAGGTATTACAAACTCGTCGTATTCAGGGTGATTGGGAGATCTTAGTGCAATGGGCAGATGCTGACCCCAATGACAAGACATGGGAGCCATTAGCGGCGTTTCGCACCCTCTACCCATACTTTGAGTTTGAGGACAAGCTCTTTCTCCAGGTGGGGAGGGGGGGGGGGTGATGTTATTTACTCCGTAGCATCACGAGTTATCCATAGGCTTAGGAGTTAAATTATGTCAATTTACTTTTCATGTAATTTCAATTCGGTTTGGTTTACTTTATTTGTTTGGTTTACTTTGGGTTGGTTTAGTGTAATGTGGTGTGAACCACTTGACCTATGGGTCATCTTTGTATTTCCGTCCGCAACCCTATTTAGGGGGACGTGAAAGAGAAGAGAGGAAGCATTGAGAAAATTATATTTACAGGTCAGATTCTCCCTCAGAGGTCTAGGTCGGATTCTCCCTTTGAGGTCCAAGGTTGAGCTTCCTACAAAGCTCCTTTGTTCTAATTGAGTTCAACCATTACTCATTCAAGAAACAAGAATTCTCTTCCAACGTCAAGATCATCCATGGAGGGAAGAGAGGTAAGAAGGGTGACTTGATCCATGGCAAGGGAGAACCTAACATGCGGTTGGGCCAGTGTCGCTGCACTGCCGTGGTCGTTGGCTCGTTGTGAGTTTGAATCCCCAAGGGGAGTACCGGCGCGGGTGTTGCAAGCCCCGGATGTGGTCACCGTAAGGGATTATGGGATCTTGACTTGGCACCCGTTGTTGAGTCTTAGGCCGCCGTGGACGTCAGCTCGTGAAGGTGGGGTGTACTGTTATGGTCCTGGGGTTAAGTACTTATGTCTTCCGCTCCTAACAGGTCGGTCTTTTGGGTAGTATTGGCTAGGTGCATAACCAAGTCCCTCTCTTGGGTTTTTTGGTTGACTTCTAACTATGCCCGGTTGATCTTTGCCCTAAGTTCATCATTAACAAATCTTGGGACTCTAATGATGTAACTAGGTCCTCTTTTATGGCTTCCATGTCAGCCTTCTGTGCAACCAAAGAAGCAACAGTAGAATCCTCTTGAGGAGCCGGGTGGGCCTCTTGAAGCCCTCCAACACCTTCAAAAATTACTTTTTCATCGCCATTTTTGTTGGTCAAGCTATCTTCATTTTCAATCACACCGGTAGCAGCATTGTCAGATTCCACCTTCACATCATCAACAAGTGCAAGAGGCTTATACTCATTGATTTCCACACTACCTTGTTGAAATTCGACATCTAAACCAAAACCATCAATAGGGACAGTAGGCAACCATTGATTTCTTTCCACAAAAATTAACTCAGTTTCACTTGAAGCTTGCATGGACACTCTTTCAGTCTTTTCAATATATCTGTTAGTAACTTCAACCCTTGATTTGACCTCATTAATAGAAAAATCGGCAAGCTTTCACCATTTTGCAACTTCATCCTTGCATTCAAACCCCACACAAAGCTTGCCAAATTCAACCTTTGATTTCAAGCTATCAACAGGATTTACAGACAAATTGCTTTTGTTTTCACAAAAATGAAAATTAACTTCATCTTCTGTTTTGACATCTTCCTGAAATGAAGTTGTAATGTTTGGACCACTTTTACCAAAGTCAATTTCAGGTTCTGCTTTGACAGAACATTTTGCGTTTGCATTGCCAATTTGTGCTTCACTTGTAACAGAATCATCTTGTTTATATCAACCACTGTCTCCACACACTCGAGGGAGTCAATTGTATTTTTGGTTTCCGAACTCGTATCAGCCGTGATCAATTCTCTAATATCAGCAGAGTCTGAAACCTCACTATCTAATTTTGCATCCTCTATAGCCTCTGTGACCAATTCTAGTTCAAAAGAGTTATTTATGATTTTACTTTCTAACTTTGGAGAATCATTCATCACTAATTCACCTTTCTCAGCAGACCCATCAGTAGTTTCAGTATCTAGATCCTTGACCACTAGTTCCATTCTCTCACTAGACCCTAAACCATTAAGCATTGCATTAGCGGAAGGACCTTGGCCATAAAATAGTTGTTGTCCCAAACCTGGAGCACCTGGGGGTTAAAATGGAATACGATCAACAACTGTAGGTGGCATTGCAAGTGGCCTCATTTGGACGAATTGCGCCTGCAATCTTGCTCTCCTATCTTCTTTACGCTGTGCAAGTGCTACATATAGTGGTTTGTTGACACCAAATTTTCCATTCATTTCTGCCAGTGCTCTAGATGCTTCCTCAGGAGTGGAGAAAGAAAAAAAGCCCAAACCCCGACTTATGCCACTTTGATCCCGCATAACCTTGCATGAAGTAATTATACCAAACTCAGGAAACAATTCTTTTAGCTTCTCATCATCTATGTTGTCACCCAGGTTCTTCAAGTACAGGTTCACCCCTTGGTACTTGTCTACAGTCTCCTTATTATTCTGTTCAAACCGTCCCTTCAATTCCATCTCCCTTTCTAATTTCTTCTTGTTGAATTTATGAAAAAGTGAAATACTTCATTGACATCAATAACTTGTTGTAATCAGCGTACATGAACCTCTATTTATAAAAGAGGAAGGTAGTAGAGTCCAATTACATTAAAACTACCCTTGTCCCAATTACACCCAAACTCTAACACTTAAGGTAAGTCCTAACATAATTAGGTAACTCAATATTGATAAAAGACAAATATAACTAAAACTCTTCTTGGTCATGACCCTATGATAAAGATACTTTTGTGAGTCCTTCTCGATCTTCCAACTGATGTGATACGGATGCCAACCCTTGGTAATCATTGTGGGTCCTACTTCTTATGGGCTTGGGCCCATCTTGTGGGCCTTACTTGGTCATGTGGCCCATCTTATAATAATCTTACATATGTGGGCCTTCCTTGGTCGTTTGTACTGGATCTTATCTTCCAACAAAGGAGGAGTGTTGGAAGATGGGCCCAAGCCCATATGACCAAGGAAGACCCACACGTCCAAGTGTGTTAGAAGATGGGCTCAAACCCATAAGACCAAGGAAGGCCCACTGTTAAGCACCTAGCCAATACTACCCAAAAGATAGACCATTTAGGAGCGGAAGGCATAAGTACTTAACCCAGCACTACAACATCACACCCACCTTCACGAGCTGACGTCCACAATGGCCCACATTAGCGGCGGCCCGCTCTCGCGATGACCCAATCTATTTTATGCTAGGTCGCCCCCTCCTCTAGGTCTTCCTCTCCCCTTTGGACTCTTCGAGCACAGGGATTCGAACTCCCGATGTAGCGCCTGCTCGGATACCAAATATTAAACACCTAGCCAATACTACCCAAAAGACTGACCTGTTAGGTAGCAAAATACCAAACACTTAACCCAAGACGATAACATCACACCCACCTTCACAAGCCGATGTCCACAGCGGCCCACTTGCGACCCACTCTAGCGACACTGGCCCGACCCACCTTTTTTGAACCTACCACTAATTTTAATCCACCCTCTAGGTTGCCCCCTTCGCTAAGTTTACTCAAGCCGGGATTCGAACTCGCAACATGGGTACCCGCTCTGATACCAAATGTTAAGCACCTAGCCAATACTACCCAAAAGACCGGCCTGTTAGGAGTGGAAGGCATAGGTACCTAACACAGGACCACAACAGCTTATCCCACCTTCACGAGCCGATGTCCACGACGGCCCACTCTAGTGATGACCCACTCTATCGATGGCCCGCTCTAGCGCCACTGGCCCGACCCACCTTTTTGTGACCCTACCAGTAATTTTAATCTATCCTCTAGGTCGGCTCCTCCACTAAGTTTGCTCATGCTGAGATTTGAACTCGCGACGTAGGCGCCCGCTCTGATACCAAATTGTTAAGCTCCCTTGCCATGGATTGAGTCACCTGATGATCTCTCCTTGGTTCCAAGTTGGAATACAACCTTGAGGAGGAGGGCTTGCGATTTTTAGAATGCCCTATTGCTGATGATAATCAAGCTTTCAAAGGAAGCTTGCACCTTGAACCTCATTGGGAGAGAGAATCCGATTGCTGGACTAAACTATTGATCAATTGCTTAATTTTATTCTCGCACCCATTCTCCATATAAGAGGAGATGAGGGCTGACGTCCACAGCAAAGGCCAAACAAAGGCCCCACTAAATTAAGAGAAATTACATCTAAACCGGCCAAGTGCCTAAACCTGAAAATACATAAGTTAACCCCGATATCTACTAACTACTCTATCTGCTATGGAATCCATAACATCACCCCCCGCTTGGAGAAAGATCTTGTCATCAAGCTCAAAGTTGGGGTAGAGTGCCCTGAATGCATCTAAATGTTCCCAGGAGGCTTCAACAGGGTCCATCTCTACCCAATGAACAGTCACGACGAGTTTGCAAAACCTGAGCTGGAGTGGGCATAACACGACCATTCTCTAATGGCTGCAAGGGTGTGTGAAACATAGGCGTGTCTCCCTTGAACGGCTTCAAAAGTGAGATATGGAAGACATTATGAATATTGGCGTCTGGGGGAAGGTCCAACCGATAAGTCACGCTGCCAACACGATCCAAAATCTGGAATGGCCCATAGAATTTTGATGAAAGTTTGTGATGTTTGGAGGCTATCAGTGAAAGTTGGTGGTAATATTGAAAACGAAGCCAGATATAGTCCCCAGGCGCATAAGAGAGGTCACAACGTCTTTTGTCATATGTGCTCTTCATTGTAGCATGAGCTTGCTACAAAGTGAGCTTTGACCTGGTCGAGCATACGATCACGTTCCCCCAAAGCCTGCTCTAGAGCAGCCACACGAGAAGAGCCAGCCACATACGATAATAGTCGAGGGGGTTCACAACCATAAACCACCCCGAAAGGTGTAGTCCGGAGGGTTGTGTGATAGGAGGTATTGTAACAAAACTCTGCCCAGGCGAGCCAACGGACCAACTTTTTGGTTTATCCCCCATGAAGCAACGCGAATACATCTCAATGGTTCGACTGACCACATCCATTTGGCTATCCGTCTGAGGGTGGTAGGCAGACGAGAAATCCAATTTAGTGCCATGTAAAGTGAAAATCTCTTTCCAAACGGTACTAGTGAACACCGCATCCCGCTCACTAGTAAGACATGAAGGCGGACAATCTGATCCATAAAAATCTGAGCCACGTGTGATGCCATATAAGGGTGTGACAGGGGAATGAACTGACCATATTTGGAGAAGCTATCCAGCACTACCAATATAATAAATTTTTTGGAGGACTTCGGGAGGCCATTAATAAAATCCATTGAAACATCTGCCCATACCTGTTATGGATTCTATAGCATCACGAGTTACCAACAGGCGTATGAATTAATTAATGTGATTTTCCATTTCCATGTAATTGTTTTTGGTTTGGGTTTTTCTTTGGTTTGGGTTGGTTTAGCATTTATTTGTTTGAACCATTGACCCAAGGGGTCTCAAGTGTTTGGGCGTCCTCAACCCTATTTAAGGGGACGGCTAGGGTAATGAGAAAGTAGCAATTGAGTCTACTTTAGCCTAGAGTAAATTAGATAAACAGGTCTAGAGTTCCTTCAAGCTCTCTCCCATTTTTTCCCCAATTCATTTCCAAAATCTCCTTTTTCGAAATTCAATCTTCATCATTCCATCATTCTATCTCAACGTCAAGCAAGACAATGGAAGGAAGAGAAGAGGGGAGGGTGACAAGATCCATGGCTCGTGAGGATCCTAACAACGTGGTATCAGACAGGTCCACCCTCGGTGATTCCTTTTCTCCAAAGGACATACGTCAAGTACTTTCAGAACTTCAACAATGATCGACTCTTCAAGGTACTGAAATTTCTCACATCCATAATACATTACATACGCTGGAATCATCTCTCCGAACAATCATCCAACAATGTGCTGCAATTCAATTACCAACGCCACCACCAGCCACCAACTTTCAACCACAACCAGTACATCACCAAAAATTCACGCCACCACCAAACCCACCACTGTGCCAACCACCAGTGCCCATGGCTACTCATGTACAAGGACCAACCACGGTTTCAAGGTACTTTAAACTTAACTTTCCTACATATGATGGCTCTAAAGATCCTTTACTGTGGTTCACCAAATGTGAACAATTCTTCTATCATCAACAAACGGTGGAAATGGACAAGGTTACATTGGCCGCCTACAACCTGCTCGATGAAGCGCTCATGTGGTTCCATCACTACCGTAATGTCCAGTCCACTTAGGATTGGCTACACTTTAAACATGCTTGTCAGTTGACGTTTAGACCTCCAACTAGCAGCAACCCAGTGGGGGAATTGATCAACTTTAAACAGACAGGCACCTTAGAAGTGTACCAGAAAATGTTCCAAGAAAGGTTGGCCCGAACCAGTGAATTTGTTCCTCCTCACCTACTTGTTCAGATTTTTAATGCTGGATTGACAGAGGGGGTTAGGTTGGAAGTGGAATTATTTTGTCCGACAGATTTGGACTCAGCAATGAATTATGCCAGGGCTGTGGAACACAAACAGAGAGTTCTAAATGAATCTTTACACCGAAAACCATTTTGGAACAACAGAATATAGGGTACTGCATCTGGTCCACGCTTTGGGTCCTTTGCCCCGAGCTGAGTAGATCAGTCTACCAGTGTGCCTCCCCACACTCTTCCACGTAAATTTTTGACTAAACAGGAAATGGAGGCTAGAAAGGCCAAGGGCCTATGTTCTAATTGTTAAGAACAATTCCTTCCAGGACATACCTGTAAACGTTTATTCAGTATTGAACGTTTGGAAGAAGATTCAGAAGAGCTTCCTGAAAATGAATTTGTTGACGAGTTACAGCAAGAACCAGAGCTCTACCTCCATGCCATGAATGACCTGCGTAGTTCTAACACCATGCAGGTAAAAGTCAGGTTACACCACCTCATGCTACTTGCTTTAGTTGATTCGGGAAGCACACATAATTTTATCAGTGAACCAGCAACGCAACAATTGGGATTGGAAATTAAACAACAAAGGGGTCTCTCGGTTTCAGTGGCCAATGGAGCTAAAATTGCAAGTGTGGGATTATGTGCAAACACCCCTTTCACCATTGAGGGACATTCATTTCAAGCAGACTTATTGGTCATTCCCTTGGCTGGATTTGATTTGGTGCTCGGGGTCAAATGGCTTCAGTTATTAGGGCCTATATTATGGGACTTTCAGGCTTGGACTATGACATTTACAACACCACAGGGCCAGATTACATTACAAGGTATTGTGGCACAGGTCCCTAACGCACTTCACACTTTACAGCTTCAGAACAATGGTGAAGGTCAATTAGCTCCTTTACTTACAGCATTTGCGGATTTATTTAATGACCCTACGGGTCTACCACTAGTGCGTCACTGCGATCACCGCATTCCTTTAAAGTTGGGAACTAATCCAGTAGTGGTGCGGCCTTATCGTTACCCACATATATAGAAAGATGAAATAGAACGACAATGCATGAATATGCTCGCTCAGGGAGTGACCCAGCCCAGTCGATCTCCTTTTTCCTCACCAGTGTTACTAGTATGTAAAAAGGATAAATCATGGAGGTTTTGTGTCGACTATAGGCAACTCAAGTTGTAGACAATTAAAGACAAGTTCCCCATTCCAGTTGTGGACGAGTTACTGGATGAGTTACATGGTGCTACAATTTTTTCAAAGTTAGATTTGAAACCGGGCTACCATCAAATAAGAGTTCACCCGACTGATGTGGAGAAGATTGCGTTCCGCACACATTACGGTCATTTTGAGTTCCTGGTCATGCCTTTCGGTCTCTCCAATGCACCCTCCACCTTTCAGGCCCTCATGACTGAGGTATTTTCATCACTTCAGCACAACTATGTGTTAGTATTTTTTGATGACATTCTAGTCTACAACAAAAATTGGGTAGAACATCTCCAGCACCTCCATCAGGTATTTACCATTCTACGCTCTCATCATTTGGTTTTGAATAAATCCAAATATTCTATGGGTACATCTGAGGTGGCATATTTGGGCCACGTCATATCAGCTGTGGGAGTGAAATTTAACCAGAGCAAGATACAAGCAGTAACAGATTGGCCGATTCCCACCTCCATCACAACATTAAGGGGATTTTTGGGCCTAGCGGGATATTCAAGAAAATTTATCCAATCTTATGGCCAGATAGCAGCACCACATAACAACCTTCTCAAAAAACATGCCTTCCACTGGTCTTCTACAACGGATCAGGCCTTTCAGTTGTTAAAGGAGGCCTTAGCCTCAGCGCCAGTACTACAATTACCAGATTTTGAGGGAGACTTTGTGGTGGAATGTGATGCATCCGGGGGAGGTATAGGGGCTATGTTACAACAATTGGGACACCCCATTGCTTATTTTAGCCGTCAATTGGGACAACACCACCATAATTTAGCTGCATATGAGAGGGAATTGATTGGATTAGCCAAGGTTGTACAACATTAGCGACCTTATCTATGGGGACGACCATTTCTCATTCGTACAGATCATTGCAGCCTCAAGTATCTTCTTGAACAGTGCCTCACTACCTCCCCATAGCGGCATTGGCTAACTAAACTCATGGGCTTCGATTTTACGATTCACTATAAGCCAGGTAGTTCGAATTTGGGGGTTGATGCTTTGTCACGTCGGGATATTTCAGCAACACAAGTTTATGCTATCAGTCACCCACATTCACTTGTGCTAGACTCTATTCGTGAGGAAGTACATCAATATCTGGAACTCATGTCATTATATCAGGATATTCAACAGGGGACAACAGTTCCTCATTCGACGATTCAGGATCGTCTTATACTCTACAAAAATAAGATTTTTATGCATCATAAGTCCCCACTTCTTCACACCATCTTGTCCTCTATCCATGATAGCACACATGAGGGTAGATAGAAAACATATTTTCGAATCAGTTGTGACTTTTACTGGAAGGGCATGAAGAACATAATTGATGATTATGTATCTGCTTGTCATATTTGTCAACTAAACAAGGCCGAATCTTTAAGTCCTACCAGCCTACTGCAACCTCTACAACTACCGTCTCAAATATGGTCCGATATTTCAATGGACTTCATTGCTGGCCTTCCCATTTCATCAGGTAAATCAGTGATATTCGTTGTCGTTGATCGGTTTTCAAAATATAGTCACTTCATTGCTTTAGTGCATCCATATACTGCTACTCAGGTTGCTCAATTATTTATGGACAACATTGTGTGATTACACGGAATTCCCACATCCATTATCGGTGACAGGGATGCCATTTTTACCAGTATCTTTTGGAAGGAATTATTCAAATTAGAGGGCACCCAATTGGCATTTTTGTCTGCATATCATCCACAAACGGACGGACAAACAAAGGTCGTCAATCGCACGATTGAAATGTATCTTCATTGTTTTGTGGGGGACGAACCTAGATGGTGGTTAAATGGCTTTCATGGGCAGAATTTTGCTATAACACATCTTACCACACAACACTGGGAACTACTCCTTTCAGGGTAGTTTATGGCAGAGATCCACCTTGTCTGTTACCATATGAACCTGGGGCATCCAAAGTCGTCACTTTGGATCTGGCGTTCGCTAAAAGAGACACTATGCTCACTGAGGTACGTACTCATCTCCAGGAGGCCCAACACTCTATGAAGCTCTATTATGATAAGAAGCACCGGGAGGTATCTTATTTCCCCGGAGACTATGTGTGGTTAAAGCTTCAACACTACCGCCAGCTGTCCCTGACTGCATCCATGCACCATAAGCTGTCTCCAAAATATTATGGTCCATTTCATGTGTTGGACAAAATTGGGCCCTTGGCATACCGCTTGCTGGTACCAACGGAAGCAAAGATCCATAATGTATTTCACGTCTCCTAATTGAAGCCATTCCAGGTGACTCGCCCCTACTGCACACTCCACTACCGCTATTACATGAGGGCATAGTCCTTTCTATTCCAGTTCAGGTTTTCAAAGCACGCCACATTCAGGGTGATTGGGAAATTCTCGTCCAGTGGGCAGATGCCGACTCCAGTGACACCACATGGGAGCCGTTATCAGCATTTCGACTCCTATATCCATCCTTCGAGCTTGAGGACAAGCTCTTTCTCCAGGAGGGGGGGGGGGGGGGGGGGGGTGATGTGATGTTATGCTATTGCGTCCTTCCATGAGACCCTACGACATTATAAGTGAGAGTAAAAATCACTCCTAGCCGGTAAGCCATTGCTTCATACTCCAGTCTTAATGCTAGATGTAGGGCACACTCCACTGCTATCAGTAGTGTGTTTATCGGCATTGATATGAAGTGTCCACCACCGTGTCCCTCCACAGGACAACGACTCTCAAGTGGTAGGAGACATAAAAGCCATTACAGGGGGGAGGGGGGGTGATAACATAGATGTAATCATAAATTCCTCTATCATGGACTTCCAACCACAAATAATTGTCATCTTTTTGACGGGGATGAAGTTCCTCCGTCGTGGACTCCCAACCAAAAATAATTTTCATCTTTTTGACAGGGATGAAGTTCCTCTGTCATGGACTTTAAACCACAAATAATTTTTATCTTTTTGATGGGGATGAAGTACCTCCGTCGTAGACTCCCAACCACAAATAATTTTCATCTTTTTGACCGGCATGAAGTTCCTCCATCGTGGACTCTCAACCACAAACAATTTTGATCTTTTTGATGGGGTAAAATTAATGATGACATGAGGCCACCTCTTATTCAATAATAATGTCCCCAAAGAGACATAATAGCTGCAATTGAATATAACACAACCATCTTTCAACATATATAACACAAACCAAATAGTAAACTTTGTCAAAGAACGCATGAAATAATCCGATATAAAAATTTATTCTTTGATGCACAAGCTTCATATTTTGTGCTCCCCCTTTCTTGAATATTTTGGTCACATAAACTTATCCACAACATAAGGATTAAAATACCTCTTTCTTGTTTTTCTTCTACTTCTCCCCCTCAAGCTGGGAGGTAATGGCAGTGATCCCAGCTTGAACCAAATATCATAGAAGTAGAAATAATCCAAAATAATAGAGATTTGTAAATAAGCCCTCAAACCAGGGTAAAGTGAGATATTTTCCTGATATATTAACTCAAATAGTGACGCAAAATAATCGGCATAAATTCGGATTTTTCAATACAACAGGATACCAACATTACCTTTGATTCTTCCAATTCGAATATATCTTTCAATACAGATCAGGTTGACATGAAATATTTTCCTTATGAAACTAGACTTAAATACCTTTAATCAAAGTATTAATTAAATTAATTAAATATAATTATTATAATATAAATAATCTGATAGTTTTCGGTCTCTGTTATCTGACTGAACTAAGTTCTGTTTCTCTTGTTTTTCTAGAACGACCATGGAATCTTCGAAGATCGATATCTCCATATATAAAAATCATAACAAGAATTGGTTGAATAGGTAAGAAAATAGACTTACTTATCTTTCGTTTGATATATAATTCTCCATATAAAGTCTCTTTATTTATAGCATAAAATACCTCAGAAATTGATGCTTTATGCTGCCGCTCGCACCTCTTTTTCAATCTTACCTTTCTTGTTTCAAATATAGATTTATCTTTGTAGATAACTCCAATAAAAAAATGGTTGAATAGGTAAAATAATAGACTTACAGATATTTCTTTTGATATATATTTCTTCATATAAAGTCTAGTTATTGATGGCGAAAAATACCTCGGAATCTAAAGATTGTTGTTGTTGCTAGAACCTTTTTTGTAAACTGACCTTGGCTCATTGAAATATTGATATCTCTCTGTCGATAACTCCGATTGGAACAAATCATTCTTCTTTGGAATTTAAACTCAAATATATTTCCGTCAATATATATCTTGAAATATGAAAAACTACGTATAGAGGTGAAAAATGCAACAAAATCTAAGGATATAGGGACTGAAAAAAATAACTATGAACCTAGACCTAGGGTTTAGGGTTTAGAGAAAAGGATCACATTACCTCCGTGAGTTGACCAAGTCAAATCATAGAACCTTCTCTAATACCATGTTGAATTTAAGGAAAAGTGAAATACTCCATTGACATCAATAACTTGTTGTAATCAGAGTACATAAACTTCTATTTATAATAGAGCAAGGTAGTAGAGTCCAATTACAATAAAACTACCCTTGTCCCAATTACACCCAAACTCTAACACTTAAGGTAAGTCCTAACATAATTAGGTAACTCAATATTGATAAAAGATAAATATAACTTAAACTAAAACTCTTCTTGGTCGTGACCCTACGATAAAGATACTTTTGTGAGTCCTTCTTGATCTTCCAACTGATGTGCTAAGGATGCCAACTCTTGGTAATCATTGTGGTCCTACTTCTTACGGGTTTGGGCCCATCTTGTGGGCCTTCCTTGGTCATGTGGCCCATCTTATAATAATCTTACATATGTGGTCCTTCCTTGGTCATTTGGGCTTGATCTTATCTTCCAACACTTCTATGCCTTCCCAACATAACATCCCTCCTCAAATTGATGCTGGTGAGTCAACCAGCAACTATTTGCCAACTAGAAAATTATGCCGTGGTTGAGACAATGCTTTGGTGAAGAGATAAGCCACTTGAAGACCCAAAGAGATGTACGGAAGAGATATTACCCTGCGCTCCAAAGTGTCGCGGATAGTGTGGCAGTCATCCTCAATGTGCTTGGAGTGATCATGGAAAAGAGGATTGGCCGCAATCCTAATAGCACTCGTATTATTCGCATGAAAGGGTGTAGGGGAGGTCTGAGGAAACTAGAGCTCAGTAAGAAGACCATGGAGCCAAATAAGTTCAGAGCACGTAGTAGACATGGTGCGATACTCTGGACACCCAATCCTGTTTCTTACATTTACATGAAATCGGTGCATCCCCTAAAAGCATACACCAGCCTATAGTAGAAAGACGGGTATTAGGGCACCCTACCTAATCAACATCACTATATGCAACCAGTCAAAGCTTAGAGCCAGTAGGAAAGAATAATCCACGAGCAGAGGATCTCCTCAGATAGTGGATGATACACCAAACTACCGCAAGATGAAGGTGCCGAGGAGATGACATAAACTGACTGACTTGATGAACTGCAAAGAAGATGTCCAGACGAGTAGTGGTCAAATATAGAAGACTCCCTACCAGATGGCGATAGAGAGTTGGATCTTCAAGGAGAGTGTTATGGACTCTATAGCATCATGAGTTACCAGCAGGCGTAGGAATTAATTAATGTTATTTTTAATTTCCATGTAATTGTCTTTGGTTTGGGTTGGTTTAGCATTTATTGGTTTGAACCATTGACCCAAGGGGTCTAAAGTGTTTTGGGCGTCCTCAACCCAATTTAAGGGGACGACTAGGGTAATGAAAATAGTAGCAATTGAGTCTACTCTAGCTTAGATAAAATTAGATAAACAGGTCGAGAGCTCCTTCAAGCTCTCTCCCGTTTTTCCCTTTTCTGAAATTCTGTCTTCACCATTCCATTATTCTATCTCAACGTCTAGCGAGGTAATGGAAGGAAGAGAAGAGAGGAGGGTGACAAGATCCATGGCTCATGAAGATCCTAACAACGTGGTATCAGACAGGTCCACCCTTGGTGATTCCTCTTCTCCAGAGGACATACGTCAAGTACTTTTAGAACTTCAACAACGATCCACTCTTCAATGTACCAAAATTTCTCACATCCATGCTGGAATCATCTCTCCAAACAGTCATCCGACAACTTGCAAAAATTCGATCACCAACGCCACCACCAGCCATCAACTTTAACCACAACCAGTACATCACCCACAATTCACGCCACCACCAAACCCACCACTGCACCAACAACATGTTCCTATGGCTACTCACGCACAAGGACCAACCACAGTTCCAAGGTACTTTAAACTTAACTTTCTTACATATGATGGCTCTAAAGATCCTTTACTTTGGTTCATGAAATGTGAACAATTTTTCTATCATCAACAAACGGTGGAAATGGACAAGGTTACATTGGCCGCCTACCACCTGCTTGATGAAGCGCTCATGTGGTTCCATCACTACCGAAATTTCCATTCCACTCAGGATTGGCTACACTTTAAACATGCTTGCCAGTTGAGGTTTGGATCTCCAGCTAGCAGCAACCCTGTGGGGGAATTGATTAACCTTAGAAGTATACCAAAAAAATTTCCAAGAAAGGTTGGCCCGAGCTAGTGAATTTGTTCCTCCTCTCCTACATGTTCAGATTTTTAATGTTGGATTGACAGAGGCAGTTAGATTGGAAGTGGAATTACTTGGTTCGAAAGATTTGGACTCAGTAATGAATTATGCCAGAGCTGTGGAACACAAACAAAGAGATCTCAAAGAATCTTTACACCGAAAACCATTTTGGAACAATAGAATACAAGGTACTGCATCTGGTCAACATTTTGGGTCCTCTGCCCCTAATTGAGTAGATCAGTCTACCAGTGTGCCTCCCCACACTCTTCCACGTAAATTTTTGACTAAACAGGAAATGGAGGCTAGAAAGGCCAAGGGCCTATGTTTTAATTGTGACGAACAATTCCTTCCAGGACATACCTGTAAACGTTTATTCAGTATTGAACTTTTGGAAGAAGATTCAGAAGAGCTTCCTGAAAATGAATTTGTTGAAGAGGTACAGCAAGAACCAGAGCTCTCCCTCCATGCCATGCAGGTAAAGGCCAAGTTACACCACCTCATGCTACTTCCTTTTGTTTATTCGGGCAGCACACATAATTTTATCAGTGAACCAGCAGTGCAACAATTGGGATTGGAAATTCAACAGCAAAGGGGTCTCTCGGTTTCAGTGGCCAATGGGGATAAAATTTCAAGTGTGGGGTTATGTGCAAACACCCCTTTCACCATTGAGGGACATTCATTTCAGGGGGACTTACTGGTCATTCCCTTGGCTGGATTTGATTTGGTGCTCGGGGTCAAATGGCTTCAGTTATTAGGCCCTATATTATGGGACTTTCAGGCTCCGACTATGACATTTATAGCACCACAGGGTCAGATTACATTACAAGGTATTGTGGTACAGGTCCCTAACACACTTCACACTTTACAGCTTCAGAATAATGGTGATGGTCAGTTAGCTCCTTTACTTACAACATTTACGGATTTATTTAATCACCCTACGGTCTACCACCAATGCGTCACCGTGATCACCGCATTCATTTAAAGTTGGCAACTAATCCAGCAGTGGTGCGGCCTTGTCATTACCCACATATACAGAAAGATGAAATAGAACGATAGTGCATGAATATGCTCGCTCAGGGAGTGATCCAGTCCAATCGATCTCCTTTCTCCTCACCAGTGTTACTAGTACGCAAAAAGGATAAATCATGGAGGTTTTGTGTCGATTATAGGCAACTCAACTTACAGACAATTAAAGACAAGTTCCCCATTCCAGTAGTGGACGAGTTACTGGATGAGTTACGTGGTGCTACAATTTTTACCAAGTTAGATTTGAAATCGGGCTATCATCAAATAAGAGTTCAGTTGGTCGATGTGGAGAAGACTACGTTCTACACACATCATGGTCATTTCGAGTTCCTCTTCATGCCCTTCGGCCTCTCCAATGCACCCTCCACCTTTTAGGCCCTTCTGTGCAACTATGTGTTAGTATTTTTTTATGACATTCTGGTCTACAACAAAAATTTGGGTAGAACATCTCCAACACCTGCATCAGGTATTTACCATTCTACGCTCTCATCATTTGGTTTTGAATAAATCCAAATGTTCTATGGGTACATCTGAGGTGGCATATTTGGGCCATGTCATATCAGCTGTGGGCGTGAAAGTTGACCAGAGCAAGATACAAGCAGTAACAGATTGGCCGATTCCCACCTCCATCACAACATTAAGGGGATTTTTTGGCCTAGCAGGATATTACAGAAAATTTATCCAATCTTATGGCCAGATAGTAGCACCACTCAATAACCTTCTCAAAAAACATGCCTTCCACTGGTCTTCTTCAGCGGATCAGGCCTTTCAGCTGTTAAAGGAGGCCTTAGCCTTAGCGCCAGTACTACAATTACCAGATTTTGAGGGAGACTTTGTGGTGGAATGTGATGCATCCGGGGGAGGTATCAGGGCTGTGTTACAACAATTGAGACACCCCATTGCCTATTTCAGCCGTCAGTTGGGACAACACCACCATAAGTTAGCTGCATATGAGAGGGAATTGATTGGGTTAGCCAAGGTTGTCCAACATTGGTGACCTTATCTATGGGGACGACCATTTTTCATTCATACAGATCATTGAAGCCTCAAGTATCTTCTTGAATAGTGCCTCACCACATCCCCACAGTAGCATTGGTTAACTAAACTCATGGGCTTCGATTTTACTGTTCACTATAAGCTAGGTAGTTCGAATTTGGGGGCTGATGCTTTGTCACGTCGGGATATTTCAGCAACACAGGTTTATGCTATCAGTAACCCACGTTCTCTTGTGCTAGATTCTATTCGTGAGGAAGTACATCAATATCCGGAACTCATGTCTTTATATCAGGATATTCAACAGGGGACAATAACTCCTCACTGGACTATTCAGGATCGTGTTATACTCTACAAAAACAGGATTTTTATGCATCATACGTCCCCACTTCTTCACACCATCCTGTCTTCTATCCATGATAGCACACATGAGGGTTGACAGAAAACATATTTTCGAATCAGTCAGGACTTTTACTGGAAGGGCATGAAAAGCACAATTGCTGATTATGTAGCCGCTTGTCAGATTTGTCAACGAAACAAGGCCGAATCTTTATGTCCTGCCGGCCTACTGCATTCTCTGCAACTGCCGTCTCAAATCTGGTCTGACATTTCAATGGACTTCATTACTGGTCTTGCCATTTCATCAAGTAAATCAGTGATATTCGTCGTCGTTGACCAGTTTTCAAAATATGGTCACTTCATTGCTTTGGCGCGTCCATATACTACTGCTCAGGTCACACAATTATTTATGGACAACATTGTCTGATTACACGGAATTCCCACATCCATTATCAGTGATAGGGATGCCATTTTTACCAGTATGTTTTGGAAGGAATTATTCAAATTACAGGGCACCCAATTGGCATTTTCGTCTGCATATCATCCACAAATAGACGGACAAACAGAGGTCGTCAATTGCACGATTGAAATGTATCTTCATTTTTTTTGTGGGGGACGCACCTAGACGGTGGGTGAAATGGCTTTCATGGGCAAAATTTTGCTATAACACATCTTACCATACAACACTGGGAACTACTCCTTTCAGGGTAGTTTATGGCAGAGATCCACCTCGTCTGTTACCATGTGAACCTGGGGCATCCAAAGTCGTCACTTTGGACCAGGCATTAGCTGAAAGAGACGCTATGCTCACTGAGGTACGTACTCATCTCCAGGAGGCCCAACACTCTATGAAGCTCTATTATGTTAAGAAGCACCGGGATGTATCTTATTTCCCTGGAGACTATGTGTGGTTAAAGCTTCAACACTACCGCCAGCTGTCCCTGACTGCATCCAAGAGCCATAAGTTGTCTCCAAAATATTATGGTCCATTTCAGGTGTTGGACAAAATTGGGCCCGTGGCATACCGCTTGCAGCTACCAACGGAAGCAAAGATCCATAATGTATTTCACGTCTCCCAATTGAAGCAATTCCAGGGTGACTCGCCCCTACTGCACACTCCACTGCCGCCACTACATGAGGGCGAAGTTATTTCTATTCCAGTTCAGGTTTTAAAAGCACGCCACATTCAGGGTGATTGGGAAATTCTCGTCCAGTGGGCAGATACCGACCCCAGTGACACCAACATTTCGACTCCTATATCCATCCTTCGAGATTGAGGACAAACTCTTTCTCTAGGAGGGGGGTGATATTATGGACTCTATAGTATCACGAGTTACCAACAGACGTAGGAATAAATTAATGTGATTTTCAATTTCCATGTAATTGTTTTTGGTTTGGGTTGGTTTAGCCTTTATTGGTTTGAACCATTGACCCAAGGGGTCTAAAGTATTTGGACGTCCTCAACCCTATTTAAGGGGACGAGTAGGGTAATGAGAAAGTAGCAATTGAGTCTACTTTAGCCTAGAGTAAATTAGATTACAGGTCTAGAGCTCCTTCAAGCTCTCTCCAGTTTTTCCCCAATTCATTTCCGAAATCTCCATTTCCAAAATTCAATCTTCATCATTCCATCATTCTATCTCAACGTCAAGCAAGGAAATGGAAGGAAGAGAAGAGAGGAGGGTGACAAGATCCATGGCTCGTGAGGATCCTAACACGGTCCCTAGTCATGGATCGAGTAACATGGCTTGGGACTTGAGACTCCAGCACTGTAAGTGAGTTGCTGGCCTCGGTATAGACACAGAAAAAACATTTCCTTGTGCTGATCTTGGATTGGATGAAAGAAGCTATCTTTATGAGGTTGATCTGTTGTCTTAGGGTAAGGTCAGATAGCCCTTACTGCTACTGCTCGGATAGGAGAAGAAAGCCTCTTCCTTTTGATCACGGAAAAGAGGCTTTGGGAACCCTCTTGGTTGCTGCTCGTGATAGGGCTGGAAAGATCCTATCTTGAATGACTTTAAAATCATGTATTAGAGGATCCTTACCTTCTTCTTGCTGATCTAAAGCCTCAACACCTTGCACCAATGCTGCTCGTGATATGAGGATGGAAAATCCTCACTTCTTGCTCGGAAAGGAGGGTAACATCCCTCTCTAGCTGCTGTTGATGAAGAAGAGGCTGAAGCCTCTCTTTGAACTTTGAAAAGGGACAGAAACTCTCCTTCCCTTCCTCGGTATAGATCAATGGAAAAAAAATCAAGAATGAAAGAGAGATATGCAGATTCTAAGGGAATCAAGACCTAGAGATCATCAAGGGAGACCTCCAAACCCTAGAGCTCATCAAGGAGAGCTCCAAGCCTGTTTAACCTAAAAATCAATGCTTGCCTTTTTCTCTATTTCTTTACCCTTTAAATAGGGTTTGACGTCATAAGTATTTTAGGGCTAAAAATGGCAATTCTGCCCCTACATTCATACTCCTTACACACTTAATGAAAAAATTGTACTTAAAGAAATATAAAATATGAAATATAAAACTAATGAACTCGATGAGTCATTGCCTCCTCCTTTGAGTGACTCGGTGTGCTATTGAGTCCACAACATACCCATGGGAATAATTCAAGATTTGTAGGATGCCACTCGTATAGCCAAATTTCTGTTTGTTCTATGTCTATGTGTATGCAATTTAGTTTCTTGTACACACAAAGAATTGGGATGGACTATAGGCAATTGGGGGAAGGAGTTCAAGATTATTGCTGCCTCTTTTGTATGGATTATCTTTGTAATTCTTGATTTTTCCATGTCAGGTGCGCTTGCTTGGCTAGTCACACAACTCTATAAAATTCTATTCTAGTTGTGAGAGGAGAACGAATGAGGTAGTCTCGCCCAGGTTCTCCTCTCATGTGGTGTCCTGTGTCTAGAATGGCTAATGTCCATGGGAGGTTTCTTTTTCTTTTCAATTGAATCTTCAATAGATGGAGTAAATGTCAAAGAATTATAAGCAATATGAAGCGTCCCTACCGAAATGGGGTTCCTTCCCAATGTGGCATAGTGAAACAAGAGAATCACCAATGACATTAGTTAATTCTGCTAAAGTGGTCATTCTGTTATTGGAGTGTTTGATTAGAGGCTTATTCAAAGGTAAAACTGAAAAACTTATCAAACTTTTATGTTGTTTATTACGTATTATTTGAAGTTATTGAAATTATTTATATACATATTTTTTTTTTTAGTTTGTCTGATGGAAAGCTTGCTTTTTTGTCTTGTCGATAGAGAGGGTGTGCAAATACATTGATTAGCTCCAACAATTTAAGGTACTTAGAGGGAGAAAAAATAAATCTTCTTATTTATTTATCCATTGTTTGTTTGAGATCTTCCATCGATTTATGTCTAGTAGGCATGTTGTATTGTTTAATAGCTGATAATCTTGATAGAGGTACTTGAGCATGCAACAATATAAAAAAAGGAAAACAAAAAAATTGTTCTTTATTTTTTTTTTCCGTTTTTGGTCTTACCTCTGACCTCTATTTTCATTTGGTCTTCCCATCTATTCAACATTTTTATCTAATAAAATATTTTTAATAGACTATTGGTTCAACTTTTGTTTATAAAAACTCCTCTTTGTGATTCTTTTATTTGGTATTGTCATTATGTAGGTGGTACCTCTGGGAATAATTCAGGATTTGCTTATGCCCACTCCTACAACCACATCTTTGTTTGTTGGATGTTTGTGTGTATGCGATTTAGTGAAGGAGTGCAAAATTATTCTTGTCACTTTTGTATGGATTGTCTTTGTAATTTTATGCGATTTAGTGAAGGAGTGCAAAATTATTCTTGTCACTTTTGTATGGATTGTCTTTGTAATTTTGGCTTTGCCATCTTAGGCGTGCTTGTTTGTCAGGTCAGACAACTCAATAAAATTTTATTTTTTTTGGGACAGGTTATCGTACAAGGCAGTCTCGCCTGGGTTCTCCTCTCATGTGGTGTCTTGTGTCTGGAATCGCTGATGATCCTAAGGAGCTATTTTTTTCATTTTTATATACAAAAGATAGTGTAAATTTTAAAGAATTATAAGTTGAAGGAAGCGTCCTCACCGAAATGGTGTTCCTTCCCTTGGTGGTCTGGTGAAGCAAGAAAATTACCAATGACATCAGTTAATTCTATTGAAATGGTCGTTCTGTTATTGGAGTGTTTGATCAGAGGCTGACTTTCTCTCACTTTTCTTTTATTTATTATGTATGTTGGAAGAACCCACATATCTAAGAGTATTGTAAGATGGGCCACACAACCAAGGAAGGCCCACATTTCTAAGAGTTTTGTAAGATGGGCCCAGACACATAAGAAGTAGAACCCACCATGATTACCACGAGTTGGCATTCCTTATCACATAAGTTGGAAGATCAAGAAGGACTCACAAATATAACCACAAGCCAGTTGGAAGATCAATAAGGACTCACAAAGATAACCACGAGCTAGTTAGAAGATCAAGTGGGACCCACAAGGATAACCACAAGTTGACATCTTTATCTTATGGTCACGTCCTCATAGAAGAGTTCTAGTTTGAGTTATGCTTGTCTTCTATTTATATTGAGTTATTTAATTATGCTAGGACTTATCTTTAAGTGTTAGAGTTTGGGTGTAATCGGGACAAAGGTAGGTTATTGTAATTGGAATCTACTATCTTCCTTTATTATAAATAGAGGTTCATGCACTCTAATTATAATAATTCATTAAAGTATTTCTCTTTTCCATAAATTCAACAATGTATTCATTGATGTGATTGAATTTATTTGTTTTAGTACTTTTTTTTTGTAGTTTGTTCAGTTGAAAGCTTGCTTTTTATCATGTCAATATTGGGGGTGCGCAAGTATATTGCTTACCTCTTGTAGTTTAAGGTATGAGGAGGAAGAGAAAACATAAATGTTCTTATTTATTTATACATTGTTTCTTTGTTTTCTTCCTTTGATTTATGTCTAGTAGGCATGCTATACTGTTTAATAGCTGATAATCCTTATAAAGAGGTACTTGAGCATGAAACGATGTGAAAAAAAGGAAAATTGAAAAAATGTTTTTTGATTTATTCACCATTTCCTATTTTCTGTCTTTCCCTAACCTCTATCTTTATTTTGTCTTCCCACCTATTCAATGTTTATATCTAATTAAAATAATTTTATAAACTATTTGTTCAACTTTTTTTAATAGAAAATCCTCTTTGTAATTCTTTTATTGGTATTGTCATTATGTCGGTTGTATCTATGGCTATAATTCAGAATGTTTCGGATGCCTCTCTTTTAGCCAAATATCAGTTTGTTCATTGTCTGTGTGTATGCAATTTAGTTTCATGTATGCACAAAGAATTGGGATGGTCAACTAGCAGTTGGGGGTGGTAGTCCACGATTATTGTTGTCACTTTTTTATGGATTGTCTTTGTAATTTTTTGTGGACTCGATAGCAGAACGAGTAATCCAGAGATGACGCGGACGAGTCAGTGACTCAGTGGAGTAGTGAAGTATCTTAGCCAGTTTATGTTCTTTTAAATTCATGAATGTCAAATAGGGAGCCCACGAGGGCAATATTGTAATATTCTTAAACACTATGCTTGAGCCTTTGCTTTATTAGGCCATCGAGAAGAAATGAAAGACAAGAAGAAAATTACAAGGGATCTGCGTTCTCCTTCAATGAACCAGGGTTGGCGTTCCCCTGGAACCCAAGGTGCAGACTCCCTTCGATGAGCCTGGTTATCCTCCTTCTCCTCAATCCATCTCTCCTCGTCTCTCACATTAGCCATCCCATTCCGTTGTTCCTCACAAAACCGTCACCATAGGTAAGCCAGAAAGGTCCGGGCGTCCTGATTCTACCCTCGATTTACAAGAAGACCTCTCCCATCATCGAATCACTCGATCCATGGTTAGAGACCATAACATCTTGGTATCAGAGTAGGTCAATATGGAAGAATCATCCAACAATGGTGAGTTGATAGCTAGCATCAGAGAAATGATGCACGTTGAGAGAGAACATAGCGACGCCAGAGCAATAGCAAGGCAAGAGGAATCTGAAGAGCATTTGGTCACATTGCTGGACAGTAGGGTCACCCAACAGGTACAATTAAATATAAAAAATTTACCTGATAGACTATATGATATAATTGGGGGAAGAAGTTCCAACCCACGGGATGGGGAAAGGAGCCCCAACGACCAGGCAAGGGTACCAGTATGTTGGACGCACAGAGCCACCAGCGTCAGGGGGGAATTTGAGTCCCAAAGGAGGGACCATCCCGAGATACACCAAATTGGAATTCCAAAATTTTAAGGGATCAGAGGACCCAATGATATGGCTCTACAAGTGTGACAAATGTTTTTCTCACCAACGAACTGCTGACAGTGACAAAGTGGGATTGGCCACCTTTCACATGGTCGAAAAAGCGCAGATATGGGGCCATAAATTAGAATTGGAGTATCCCGAATTAAATTGGTAGGAATTCACGGATTTATACTCCATCTGGTTTGGGCCTCCAGCTCAAAACCATCCCCTAGGGGATTTGGTGTTGCTAAGTCAAACCAGCACGATCGAACTTTTACGGTCCCGGATCTGACACAAGGATTCATTGTTACGTCTTGGATCTGCCATGGGTTATTGTAGGGATACCATGTGGAATTGTAGGGAGACATGGAGAGGAATATGAAGATCAAGCCAAAGGGAAGCTTGAAAACCCTAGAACTCGTCAAGGAGAGCTCCAAGCCTATTTAACCTAAAATCAATGTTTGTCTTTCTCATTACTCTTACCCCTTAAATAGGGTTCACCCTGTTAGGGTTTAAGATAAAATATTCCAAAAATACCCCTATAAATAAAATATTCCAAAAATAACCATATGGCCTAAAATTGAAATAAAATAATGCAAATTAAATAAAAATAATTAAATATTAATGTTATTCCGTGCATAACATTACACCCCCTTGGAAGAACGAGCTTGTCCTCAAGCTCGAAAGTAGGGTCTATACGCCGACATCTCCACCTGTTGTTCCCAAGTGGCATCCGCGATAGCAATGTCCGCCCTCATGATGCCCAAAACTGGAGCATTCCCTCTAGGAATTTTTTTTGGTCAACTATAGGAAAGTGTGCCAAATGTCGATACATCTCACCCAATAGCAACACTGCCCTCCCTCAGTCCTAGACTAGTGCAAAAGAGCTCCTCGTCAGCCTCCCATTGGCATAGTTGCACTGACTACCCATTGCTAGCATGGCAGCAACAAGATCATGACCAGCCCCCTGGGAATGAGTAGACTCAGCAGCACCGACCCCCTCCCATTGCTGCACTATGAAACACTCAGAGGCCTAAAGCCATCATGATTGTCACCCCTTGGCCTAGCCTCTTCCATTGTTAGATTGTAGCCATTTATATCTGAACCATTGAGAGAAACATTCATCACCGCTCAAGTTCATGTAAGAAAGCCCCTTAGAAGCACCGGTCTCATAATCCTTGGGAATAGAAACTCTAGTAATCTCTCCACAGGAGCCAAAATGCTCTTCCAAAGCACATCGAATCTCAACTTCTCCTAGAGATTTATCAAACCCACGAATGTATATAGTCTTCCCCTGCTCACCTTTACCACTTTTCTGTAAGAGCTGTTATCATTGCCGCTATTAGCAGTGTATGAAACTCTTTCATGAGCAAGATCAAGCCTCACACCACGGCCTAAAAGGTCGTGACCCTTTAGTTCAAGAGCCTTTTGTGCCACCTCTTTTGTAGCAAACTCAACATACCCAAAACCTCTAAAACGACCGACCTTACCTATAGCAAATCGAACATCAATAACTTCACCTGTATCTTTGAAGAATTCCTCCACATCAGGATGTTCAACATTGAAGGACAAGTTGCCCAAAAATAGTGTTTTTGAACCGATTGTTTGAGCTTGAGGAGTGACAGCAGTTTTAGGAGCTTTCTTTTCAGATTTTGTAGCAGTCTGCTTTCCCGTAGAGGCATCTTCCATTACAACATCTGTTGTGGACTCAATAGCACATCGAGTCACACAACGAAGGAGGCAACAACAACTCACTCAATAGGATTTATTTCTTATATTACTTTGAGTAGGATTTATTTCTTACATTGTTTTAAGTAGGAGTTATTTCTAATTACTTTTATATGTAGGGGCATTATGGGAATTATTTTAACCCTAACCCTAAAAATCCATTACGTGATCTATTTAAAGGAAAGAATGAATGAAATAGGTAAGCTTTGAGATTTTAGAATAACCTAGTGTAAACAGGTTGAGATCACCTCTTGATCTCGAGTTTAGGGTTTACTCCAAAAATCCAACCTATCCTTCACCCTCCATCCTCATCCATATTCATCCATCTTCATCCTTCATCATCCATAGTTGGAAGAGGAGCTTCCTGCCCATTTTTTGAGCTCAAAGAGAGGGTCTTCCCTCCTCATCAACGTTAACAACAATCAAGGCTTTCTAACTCTCTTGACGAGCAGAAAAGTAGGGAGCTTTCTGCTTCTTCACGTGAAGAAGGGGTGCAGCCGCTCCTAGCTTGGCACCAGCAAGGAAGGATAGAAGAAATAATCCATTCACGTGGGCCAAGGCTTCTACAAGCTAGGCTGAGCATTCCAACACAAGCAGCAATCAAAATCAGGGTTGAAACCCTGATTTTTGTGAACAACCAAAAGGTATCTCTTCAGTTTCTTCTCCACGTGAATTATTTGCATTCTAACTATAACTTTAGCACTAGAGAAGGTTCATAAAAAGTAAGACTGATCACATGTGGAAGATCAGTCAAATAAGGGATCTTTAACCCTCCTTATCGAGTCGAGCAACTCAATACCAGTGTTGGATTGACAAATCCCACGCCGTGTTACTCGATCCATGACCCGGGACTGTAACAACATCATTAGCCTTTTTCTTTAGAGTCTTGGCAGGTTCTTCTTCCTCACTGTCTTCCTCAAAAGTATCATCTTCAGAACTACTACTCTTTGCAGGAGCTTGGCCTCAATTAGGCTCAACATCTGAACTTTCCTCGAAGCTATCTTCCTCATCACTGTTGTTCTATTTTTTTGGCAACCTTTGGCAAAACTAGCGTTTTCTGATTTTTAGTTTGAGGCTCATCATCGGAACTCTCACTAGCATTCATAGTACGCCTTGGCACCTATCGAAATAACTCGGTTATCATCCTAATACTTGCTGGAATACAAGATCCTGATCCTACTACGTTAACAGAATTAATGTTATCAGTAGTAAGTCCAGCTTCCAACAAGGCCTTTTCAAGCGGGCCCTTAACCCTCTCCAAAATAGGAACAGTAATTAGCTCAAATTCATCCCTTCACATTCTTCTCATCAAGCAAACATTCAATATTAAGAGGTGCCTTTGGTTTTGCATGCAAAACCTTCTTTAGCTTCTCACACGTAGCACAAAATCTAGTACAAGCTTGAGCATTCTGATAAACATCAATCAGAACACTCTCTTGCAACCAATAACTGAACTCATTTTTGCGAACAAGAGGGTAGGCCTCAGGTTCCAAGTCCCCTAGACCGTCCTTGACCTCATCAATCATACCCCCTCCATCATCCACATCGCCATCCACATGTTGTGGTTTAGATTGACGACTTAATGCCCTGTCTGAAAACAGAACCTTGATCAACTTCCACACCATTACCAGGTGCATCAAATACATAAAAGAAGAAGCAAAAGACCCATAGACCTCAAGCTGTGTCTCAATAATCATAATAAACTCCCTGCAAATTTCTGGTAGTGGTAAACGACTACATCTGAACTTTCAAAGCTTTAATCTGAAGCCATCCACCACAACAATAGTAGTTCCATGGACTATTGTTTTGTGGAGCTCTACTGGAGAAACAAAACAAGAATTGACAAGTGCCACTTTTTCATCAGTGTCATCTCTGACTGCTATATTGCTTGCAACTTTCTCTACCTGGATTATGGTAGACAATTCATTTTTTGTAACCAGTACTGCCTACATGTGTGCCGGTATGAACTAGGATGCCATTAGGCCCCCAACCAACACGAAAGGACCTTCCCACGAAAAGTGCAGCATCGACCACATTGCTAGAATGGCTATTGGTGATAGGAATCCAATCTAGGTTGAAGCCTTCTACTTTGGTTGCTCTAAGTGGCAAGCTTCTAGTTTTCCGGATCAGAAGAATGTTCCTAGATGGATCCATCTCTAGAGTAATGTTATACTATAGCATGGCTTGTGGTGACTTCCTTAAAGCTGATGGTATTAGTGTAACTGCAGCCATGCGTGTAGCAGAAATTTGAAGAGGCGCCCTGCTTCTGGTCTCAGCAGTAGAAAAATAAAACAACATCCAAACAAAATGTTCTCTCACTCCAAGCATCACAAAAAAAAATCCATCTCTGAAGGCATACACACAAGCCTGAATTTTGTCAAAATAGCTTTGTTTCTCTGTTTCCCGGAACAGAAACCCACTAGGACAAAAATTTGAATTTGAAGATCGTAGCTGAACAACATACATGGGATTCAGAAAATTAAACCCCACATCTTCAATTTGACAACTCCCATCCATAGAAAAACATAGCCACCACGAAAAAAATTTCAGAAGTTCCCAATTTTTTTTTTTTTATGGATTCGATCGTCCTCCAAAAAATTTCATCTCTAACTGCACACCCCTAATCCAAAATTCCCTCAATTGGGCATTGTTTCTCTGCTTCACAAAATAGAGACCCTTCGTTTCGAATTTTTGAGCAGCGGTGTTGCTGTTCAGCCCCTTTGAGCCACATCAATGCCCTGAAAAAATCGTTTTGACCTAAAAATGTAGGGAGTTTTCGAAGCCACAATTGCATTGAAGATGGTGCCCCACTGAATTTCCGAGAGAGAGAGATTGTGATGGAGAGGAGGTGGCCAGAAGTCCAATGCCATCGGAGTTGTTTTTGACGGCACCGATGGAGCCTCCTCCGTGTTCGTTGGCGAAGGGCAGCCCTTCGGGGCTTCGCCGCTTGGGGATTTTCCTAGATAGAGGAGGGATGGTCGAGGAGGGATGGTCGAACTGATTAGTTGAGACAAAGTCAGACCAAAATGCTTCCGTCTGCTGTTCTAGAAGACCTTCTGCTGGTCGTGATAATGGATTTTGTGAGGTCGAACCAAAATCAGCCTTTACCTACGAGATTGTGGTCGCATACCCCTCCGATTTTGGATTTCCAGGGTCCTTCTTGGAAATTTTTTAGGCCTCCTTATTCGGATTTGGGGTCGCACCAGTATCATCCTCTAATGATGACATTTTGGTAGAAAACCCCGCCGAATGCCCCAAATCTTAGTCCCTACTGTGTGGCTTCAGATCTCCCTACGCGGAGATTTTTAAAGTTTCCGTGGCATGGCCTTTCTGCTCGTCTAAAACAGCGTCTGCCTCTTTTGCAAGGACTTTGGCTGGTAAATAGGATGAAATGGTTAATTTGTCTTGCAAGCGACCAGTTTTCCTGTCCAAGATAGCTGCTCGATCGACTGTCTCAGTGTGTATTTCGTGCTCGGAGATTTGAGGTCGTATGACCTTTTTTCAGAAGCCAGATGCTTCCTTGGAAGAAATTTTTTTACGTAGGCTGCACACCATTGCTATATTCTTTTGGCTCCATGGCCAATCGTTGCCATTTCTCTTATTTCTCTGTGCATCACCATCCATTCGTCTAGGGATATTTCTCTGTGCATTGTCATCCATTCTTCTGGGGATATAGAATGGCTCATTGTGTTTCTGCTCTGATACCAGTTGTTACGATCCCGAATCTGACACAAGGATTCGTTGTTACGGTCCTGGATCTACCACAGGTTATTTTAGGGATACCATGTGGAATTGTAGGGAGACATGGAAAGGAAGACGAAGATCAAGCCAAAGAGAAGCTTGAAAATCCTAGAACTTGTCAAGGAGAGCTCCAAGCCTGTTTAACCTAAAATTAACCTAAAATCAATGTTTTTCTTTCTCATTACTCTTATCCCTTCAAAAGGGTTCACCCTATTAGGGTTTAAGATAAAATATTCCAAAAATACCCTTGTGGCCTAAAACTGAAATAAAATAATGTAAATGGAGAAAACATTTCTAGTTATGGGATCAGCAAGGAAGTGTTGTTTTCCATTGAAGGTCATCCGTTTGAGGTAGAATTTATGATCATCCCACTAGCAGGATTCGATATGGTTCTCAAAATTAAATGGCTGCAAGCTTTGGGGCCCATTTTGTGGGATTTCACAGCCTTGATCATGAGCTTTGAGATGGTAGGCCAGAAGTAAACTTTCCAGGGTAGTAAGACTGAAATTCCTCCACACTTACATGTACTCCAGTAGCAGCAGCCCTTGGCCACTAACTTAAAAAATTTGTTGGAGGATTATAACGAGGTCTTTCAGGAACCAAAGGGCCTCCCGCCTCTGAGACAGTGTGACCACAAAATTTCATTGATGGATAGTTCTCATGTGGTAGTGGTGCGCCCCTATCGATATCCCCATCTCCAAAAAGACGAAATAGAAAAACAATGCAAACAGAGGCTTGAGCAAGGCCTCATCCGAAGAAGTACATCCCCTTTCTCTTCGCTGGTATTGTTAGTCAAGAAACAAGACAACACTTGGAGATTCTGCGTGGATTATATGGAATTGAACTCCAAGACTATCAAAGACAAGTTCCTTATTCCGGTTATGGATGAGTTATTTTATGAACTTCATGGAGCACAAATTTTCACCAAGCTCGATTTGCGCATAGGCTACCATCAGGTCCGTATGTATTCTCCATATATTCATAAAACAGCATTCCAGACACATCATTGCCACTTTGAATTTTTTGTCATGCTATTTGGTCTCTCCAATGCTCTATCAACATTTCAGGCCTTAATGAACGAGGTATTTACAGATTATCTCCACAAATTTGTGTTCGTATTCTTTGATGACATACTAATTTTCAGCAAGTCTTGGCCTCAACACTTAGAGAATGTACAACTGGTTTTTTCAATTGATTCAAGCCCACCGACTTTACTTAAAGAAGACCAAGTGTACATTTGGGAGAAAACATGTAGTTTATTTAAGGCATATTATTATAGCGCCAGGGGTGATAGTGGACCCAGAAAAGATTACAGCAGTTACATTGTGGCCTCCACCAACCAATGTCTCAGCTTTAAGGGGTTTTTTAGGCTTGGCCGGATATTACAGAAAGTTCATTGCCAACTACGCAAGCATAGCAGCACCCTTGTCCAAACTGCTACGTCGCAATGCATTTGTTTGGAATGATGAGGCCAGCACAGCCTTCCAAACATTAAAAACATCCCTTGCCACAGCACCGGTTTTACAGTTGCCTAATTTTGAAGAGCCTTTCGTGGTTGAATGTGATGCATCAAGAGGTGGTATCGGGGTAGTGCTGCAACAGTCCAACCATCTCATTGCCTATTTCAGCCGACAACTGGCACTGCATCAACACAAGTTACCAGCATATGAGCATGAATTAATTGGCTTAGCAAAGGTAGTCCGCCATTGGCGTCCTTATTTATGGGGTTGATATTTTCTTGTCCCCACAGACCACTACAGTTTGAAATATTTGTTGAATAAGCGTATTTCTACATCACCTCAACAACAGTGGATCAGTAAATTTTTGGGCTTTGACTTTATGGTGGAACACAAGGCAGGTAAATTGAATACAGTAGTAGATGCTCTATCACGCAAATCAGAAGACTCACCGCAATTATCTGCCATCAGTTATCCTACACCAGTCCTCCTGGACACCATGAAGGAGGCCCACAGGAGCTCACCGGAACTACAAGACCTCAGTCAGCAAACCGTTGGCAACATGACATCCGATTGGACTCTCTATGACACCCACATTCTCTATATGCACCGCATCTATTTGCCCCATTCTTCTCCTCTCATTCCTACAGTGTTATCTTCTTATCGTGATAGCTACCATGAAGGCATTCAGAAGACACTCATGCGGCTTCACCACGATTTCTATTGGGCTGGTATGAAGAACACCATTACATCCTATGTAGCTGCTTGTCAGGTGTGTCAGCGGAATAAAGTGGAGCATTTATCACCAGCAGGGGTACTACAACCACTCCAGATTCCCACTCAAGTATGGGTCAACTTATCGATGGATTTTATTGAGGGACTCCCGAGGTCTTCCGGGAAATCTATTATTTTGGTGGTCATGGACAGATTCTCCAAATACAGTCATTTCATTCCATTGGAACACCCATACACGGCAGCATCAGTAGCACAAGTTTTCTTTACACACATTGTGCGCCTACATGGCATTCCAGAGTCCATTGTCAATGATCGGGATGTTGTTTTAACAAGTCAATTCTGGCGGGTTCTCTTCAAATTCTGCGACACCAAACTGAATTTTTCCTCAACATATCACCCTCAAACTGATGGCCTGACCGAAGTACTTAATCGTACATTGCCATGTATTTACGGTGCTTGGTAGGTGACAGGCCCAAAAGATGGGTGGACTGCATTCCTTGGGCAGAATATTCGTACAACACTTCTTTCCACACTACTTTACAAGACACCCCATTTCGTATAGTGTATGGCAGAGACCCTCCCAGACTCCTTTCATATGATCCTGGCTCTACCAGAGTCGATGTAGTTGACAAGGCCCTCATTGATCGAGATCAGTTGTTGGCCATTATTCGCCAACACCTCAGCCAAGCACAAGCCTGTATGAAAGACTACTATGACCAGGGTCACCGCGACATTCAATACAACACAAGTGACTTTGTTTGGCTCAAGCTCCAACATTACAAACAAGCTTCTGTAACAGGACACAAGCACAAGCTCTCGCCCAAATATTTTGGGCCATTCAAAATTACTCAGAAGCCAAGATCCACGAAGTATTCCATGTGTCCCTCCTCAAGCCCTTCACAGGCAACGCCTCGTCACACACTCCTGCTCTCCCACCCATAGAGGATGGACAGATATCTATCTTGCCTTTCAAAATTCTGCAAGCTCGTCAGAATCCACACCGCCGAGAGGTGTTAGTTCAATGGTCTCCCATCAACGCCACCACTGCCACTTGGGAGGACATCGCAGTATTCCAACAGGTCTACCCCACATCTGGCTTGCGAACAACCTCGTTTTCCAAGAGGGGAGTGATGTTGTGGATTCGATAGTAGAATGAGTAATCCAGAGACAACGCGGATGAGTCAGTGACTCAGTGGAGTAGTGAAGTACCTTAGCCAATTTATGTTTTTTTAAATTCATGAATAGTAGGGAGCCCACGAGGGCAGTATTGTAATAATCTTAAACACTATGCTCAAGCCTTTGCTTTATTAGGCCATCGAGAAGAAATGAAAGACAAGAAGAAAATTACAAGGGATTTGCGTTCTCCTTCTATGAACTAGGGTCGGTGTTCCCCTAGAACCCAAGGTGCAGACTCCCTTCGATGAGCCTGGTTATCCTCCTTCTCTTCAATCCATCTCTCCTCTCCTCTCACGTTAGCCATCCCATTCCGTTGTCCCTCACAAAACCGTCACCATAGGTTGACCAGAAAGGTCCCGACGTCCTAGTTCTACCGTCAATTTACAAAAAAGACCTCTCCCATCATCGAATCACTCGATCCATGGTTAGAGACTACAACATAATTCTATCATTTGCCATGTCAGGTTTGCCTTCTTGGCAGGTCACACAAATCAATAATTGTTTTTTGTGTGAGAGGAGATCACACGAGGCATTATCGCCCTGGTTCTCTCATGTGGTGTCATGTGTTCGGAATGGCTGATGATCCTAGGGAGGTTTATTTTTTTCAATTGTATCTTCCATAGATGGTGTAAATGTTAAAGAATTATAAGCAACAGAAAGCGTCCCTACCAAAATGGTGTTCCTTCCCTAGATTGCATGGTGAAGCAAGAGAATCACAATGACATCAGTTAATTCTTCTGAAGTAGTCATTTTGTTATTGGAGTGTTTGATCAGAGGCTCATTTGCTATCACATGATCAAAGGTAAAACTTATCAAAACTTTTCTTTTGTTTATTATGTATTCTTTGGAGTGATTGAAATTATTTATATATTTTTTGTTTGTTTATGTAGTTTTTCTGGTGGAAAGGTTGCTTGTTTGTTGTGTCGATAGTGGACGTCCGCAAGTACATTGATTAGCTCCAACAGTTTAATGTAGTAAAAGGGAGAAAATATAAATGTTCATATTTATTTATACATTCTTTCTTTTTGATTTTCTTGATTTATGTCTAGTAGGCATGTTGTACTATTTAATAACTGATAATCCTTAGAGAGGAACTTGAGCATGAGACGATATGAAAAAAAAAGGAAAACATAAAAATTATTTTTTGTTTCTTCTTGATTTCCCTTTTTGGGTTGTTGAATTTATGGAAAAGTGAAATACTTCATTGACATCAATAACTTGTTTTAATCAGAGTACATGAACCTCTATTTATAATAGAGGAAGGTAGTAGAGTCCAATTACAATAAAACTACCGTTGTCCGAATTACACCCAAACTCTAACACTTAAGGTAAGTGCTAACATAATTAGGTAACTCAATATTGATAAAAGACGAATATAACTTAAACTAAAACTGTTCTTGATCGTGACCCTAAGATAAAGATACTTTTTTGAGTCTTTGATCTTCCAACTGATGTGATAAGGATATCAGCTCTTGGTAATCATTGTGGGTCCTACTTCTTATGGGGTTGGGCCCATCTTGTGGGCCTTCCTTTGTCATGTAGCCCATCTTATAATAATCTTAGATATGTGCGCCTTCCTTGGTCGTTTGGGCTTGATCTTATCTTCCAACACTCCCCCTCAAGCTGGGGGTGAGAGAACAACATGAACTCCTAGCTTGCTGCAAATGATGTATAAAATATTTTTGTATAAAACGACACATCTTCCAACATGCTTTCATCTTCCAACATTTCCCCTCACGCTATTGTGTCCTTCCATGAGGCCATGCAACATTATAAGTGAGAGTAAAAATCACTCCTAACCGGTAAGTCATTGCTTCATACTCCAGTCTTAATGTTGGATGTAGGGCACACTCCACTGCTATCGGTAGTGTGTCTATTGGCATTGCTCTAAAGAGTCCACCACCGTGCCCCTTCATAGGACAACGACTCTCAAGTGGTAGGAGACATAAAAGCCATAACAGGGGGGGGGGGGGGGGGGGGGGGGGGGGGGGGGGGGGGGGGGGGGGGGGTTAACTTATATGTAATCATAAGTTCCTCCGTCATGGACTTCCAACCACAAATAATTTTCATCTTTTTGACGGGGATGAAGTTCCTCCATCGTGGACTCCCAACCACAAATAATTTTCATCTTTTTGACGGGGATGAAGTTCCTCCGTCGTGGACTCCCAACCACAAACAATTTTGATCTTTTTGACGGGATAAAATAAATGATGACATGTGGACACCTCTTATTCAATAATAATGTCCCCAAAGAGACATAATAGTTGCAGCTGAATGTAACACGACCATCTTCCAACACATATAACACGAACTAAATAGTAAATTATGTAAAAGAACCCATGAAATAATCCAATATAAAAATTTCTTCTTTGATGCAAAAGATTTATCTTTTGTGCTCCCCCTTTCTTAAATATTTTGGTCACATAAACTTATCCACAACATATAAAATAAAATACCTCTTTCTTGTACTTCTTGTACTTCTCCTCCTCAAGCTGGGAGGTAATGGCAGTGATCCCAGCTTGAACCAAATATCATAGAAGTAGAAATAATCCAAAATAACAGAGATTTGTAAATAAGCCCTCAAACTAGGGAGAAGTGGGATATTTTCCTGATATATCAACTCAAACAGTGACGCAAAACAATCGGCATCAATTCTGATTTTTCAATACAACAAGATACCAGCATTACCTTTGATTCTTCCAATTCGAATATATCTTTCAACATAGATCGGATTGACATGAAATTTTTTCCTTCTAAAAATAGAATTAAATACCTTTAATAAAAGTATGAATTAACTTCATTAAATATAATTATCATAAGATAAATAATCTGATAGTTTTTGGTCTCTATCATCTAACTGAACTAAGTTATGTTTCTCCCGTTTTTTCCAGAACGACCATTGACTCTTCCAAGATCAATATCTCCTTATAAAAAAATCATACCGAGAATGATTGAATAGGTAAGAAAATAGACTTTCATATATTTAGTTTGATATATAATTCTCCATATAAATTCTCTTTCTTGATAGCATAAAATACCTCAGAAATTGAGGTTTTATGCTACCGTTCAAACCTCTTTTTCAATCTAACCTTTCTTGCTTCAAATATTGATTTATCTTTGTAGATAATTCAGATAAAAAATTGGTTGAATAGGTAAAATAATAGACTTACAGATATTTCTTTTGATATATATTTCTTCATATAAAGTCTAGTTCATGACAGTAAAACATACCTCGGAATCTGAAGATTGTTGTTGTTGCTCGAACCTTTTAGCAAACTAACCTTGGCTCGTTGAAATATCCATATCTCTCTGTCGATAACACCGATTGGAAAAAATAATTCTTATGTAGAAAGTATACTCAAATATATTTCCTTCAATATATAACTTGCAATATGAAAAACTACGTATAGAGGTGAAAATCGCAATGAAAAGTGTACAGTCTGAAAAAAATTAACTACGAACCTAGACCTAGGGTTTAGGGTTTAGAGAAAAGGATCATATTACCTCTGTGAGTTGACCAAGTCAACTCACAGAAACCTGCTTTGATACTATGTTGAATTTATGAAAAAGTGAAATACTTCATTGAAATCAATAACTTGTTGTCATCAGAGTACATGAACCTCTATTTATAATAGAGGAAGGTAGTAGAGTCCAATTACAATAAAACTACCCTTGTCCCAATTACACCCTAACTCTAACACTTAAGGTAAGTCCTAACATAATTAGGTAACTCAATATTGATAAAAGACAAATATAACTTAAACTAAAACTCTTCTTGGTCGTGCCCCTAAGATAAAGATACTTTTGTGAGTCTTTCTTGATCTTCCAACTGATGTGATAAGGATGCCAACTCTTGGTAATCATTGTGGGTCCTACTTCTTATGGGCTTGGCCCCATCTTGTAGGCCTTCCTTTGTCATGTGGCCCATCTTATAATAATCTTATATATGTGGGAATTTCTTGGTCATTTGGGCTTGATCTTATCTTCCAACATGGGTCTTTCCTCTACCCTCTATTTTCATTTGGTCTTCCCATCTATTCAACATTTTTATCTATTAAAAACAATTTCATAAACTATTAGTTCAAATTTTTTTTTATAAAAAATCAACTTTGTGATTCTTTTATTTGGTATTATCATTAAGTAGGTGGTACCTATGGGAATAATTCAGGATTTGTCGGTGGCCACTCCTACAACCACATATCTATTTGTTGGATGTCTGTGCGTAAGCAATTTAGTTTCTTGGCAGGAGTCCAAGATTATTCTTGTCACTTTTATATGGATTATTTTTGTAATTCTGGCCTTTACCATGTCAGGTGCGCTTGCTTGGCTGGTCACTCAACTCAAAAAAATTATTATTTTTTGGGTGAGGAGATCACACGAGGCATTCTCGTCGTGGTACTCCTCTCTTGTGGTGTCTTGTGTGTGAATGGCTGATGATTGTGGGGAGGTTTATTTTTTTTCATTTGTTTCATAAAAATATGGTGTAAATTTTAAATAATTATAAGCAGCAAAAAGCATCCCTGGCGAAATTGTGTTCCTTCCCTTAGTGGTATGGTCAAGCAAGAGAATTACCAACAACATCAGTTAATTCTATTGAAGTGGAGGCTCTATTATTGGAGTGTTTGATATGAGATTGATTTTCTATGGCATGATCAAAGCTAAAACTGAAAAGCCTCTATCACTTTTCTTTTGCATATTATATTTTCTTTGACGTGATTGAAATTATTTTTTTAATAATATTTTTTTTTGTAGTTTGTTCAGTTGAAAGTTTACTTTTTATCATGTCGATAGTGGGGGTGTGCAACTACATTGATTGCTTCTTTCAATTTAAGGTATGAGGAAGAAAAACCATAAATGTTCTTATTTATTTATACATTGTTTGTTTGTGATCTTCCCTTAGTTTGTGTCTAGTAAGCATGTTGTACTGTTTATTAGCTGATAATCCTTATAGAGGTACTTGAGCATGAAACGACATGAAAACAAGGAAAACAGATAAACTGCTTTTTATTTGCAGCAAGTTGGGAGTTCATGTTGTTCTCCCACCCCAAGCTTGAGGAGGAGTGTCGGAAGATAAGCTCAAGCCCACACGACCAAGGAAGGCCCACATATCTAAGAATATTATAAGATAGGCCACATGACCAAGGAAGGCCCACAAGATGGGCCCAAGTCCATAAGAAGTAGGACCCACAATGATTACCATGAGCTGGCATCCTTATCACATCAGTTGGAAGATCAAGAAGGACTCACAAAAGTATCTTATCTTATGGTCATGTCAAAGAAGAGTTTTAGTTTAAGTTATGTTTGTCTTTTATTTATATTGAGTTATTTAATTATGTTAGGACTTATCTTTAAGTGTTAGAGTTTGGGTGTAATTGGGACAATGGTAGTTTTATTGTAATTGGACTCTACTATCTTCCTCTATTAAAAATAGAGGTTCATGTACTCTGATTAAAACAAGTTATTGATGTCAATGAAGCATTTCACTTTTCCATAAATTCAACACCCTGACCTCTATTTCCATTTGGTCTTCCCTTCTATTCAACGTTTTTATCTAATAAAAAGAATTTTATAGATTATTGGTTCAGCTTTCTTTTTTATTTATAAAAACTGCTCTTTGTCATTCCTTTATTTGGTATTGTCATTATGTAGGTGATAGCTATGGAAATAATTTAGGATTTGCTTATGGCCACTCCTACAAGCACATCTCTATTTGTTGGATGTCTATGTGTATGAAATTTAGTTTCTTGGACGCAAAAAAAATTAGGATGGACTATAGGTAGTTCGGGGAAAGAGTGCAAGAGTGTTCTCATCACTTGTGTATGGATTGTCTTTGTAATTCTAGACTTTGCCTTGTCAGGTGTACTTTCTTGGAAGGTAACACAACTCAATAAATCTTTTTATTTTTGGGTGAGGAGAGTGCATGAGTCAGTCTCTCTCATGTTTTCCTCTCTTGTGGTGTCTTGTGACTGGAATGGCTGATGATCCTTGGAAGGGTTTTTTTTTTCATTTGTATCTTCTAAAGATGGTGTGAATTTTAAAGAATTATATGCAGCAGGAAGTGTCCTTGCCAAAATAGTGTTCCTTCCCTAGGTGGTATGGTGAAGAAAGAGAATTACCAATGACTTCAGTTAATTCTATTGAAGTGATCATTATGTTATTGGAGTGATTGATTAGAGATCGATTTTCTATGGTATGATCAAATATAAATCTGAAAAGCCTATCTATCTAACTATTCTTTTATTTATTATGTATTTGATTTAAATTATTTATTTGTTTGTAGTTTGTTCAGTTGAAAGCTTGCTTTTAATCATGTCAATAGTGGGGCCCCACAAGTATATTGATTGCCTCTTGCATTTTAAGGTAAGCAGAGGAAGAGAAAACGTAAATGTTTTTACTTTTTATCCCTTGTTTCTATGTTTTACCTTTGATTTATGTCTAGTAGGTATGTTGTACTGCTTAATAACTAATAATCTTGATAGAGGTACTTGAACGTGCAATGATAAGAAAATAAAAGAAAACAAAAAATTGTTTTTTGTTTATTCTTCATTTTCTATTTTTTTCTTTCCTTGACCTCTATTTTCATTTTGTCTTTCCATCTATTCAATTTTTTTTATCCAATAGCAAGATTTTTATAGACTGTTGGTTCAAATTTCTTAATAGAAAATCCTCTTTGTGATTCTTTTAATTGGTGTTGTCATTATGTAGGTTTTACTTATGGGAATAATTCATGATTTGTTGGAACCCACTCCTATAGCCAATTATTAGTTTGTTGAATTTCTGTGTGTATGCAATTTAGTTTCTTGTACACACATAGAATTTGGATGGAAAATAGATAGTTGGGGGTAGGAGCGCAAGATTGTTGTTGTCACTTTTGAATTGGTTGTCTTTGTAATTCTGGCCTTTGCCATGTCAGATGTGCTTGTTGGCAGGTCACAAAACTCAATTAAATTTTATTTTTGTAGTGAGAGGAGATCGCACGAGGCAGTCTTGCCCAAGTTCTCCTCTCATGTGATGTCTTGTGTCAGAAATGACTGATGACCCTAGAGAGGTATTGTTTTTTCAATTATATCTTCCATAAAGGATGTAAATGTTAAAGAATTAGAAGTAGAGGAAGCTTCCCTACCGAAATGATGTTCTTTCCCTAGATGTCATGGTGAAGTAAGAGACTAACCAATGACATCAGTTAATTCTTCCGAAGTGGAAGTTTTGTTCTCGGAGTGTTTGATCAGAGACTCATTTTCTATGACTTGATCAAAGGTAAAACTGAAAAAGCTTTTCAAACCTTTTTTCGTTCATTATGTATTCTTTGAAGTGATTGAAATTATTTATATATTTTTTGTTTTATTTTGTAGTTTCTCTAGTGGAAAACTTGATTGTTTGTCATGTCGATAGTGGGGGTTTGTGTTATGAACCCAATAGCAGGCCGAGTAGTGCAGAGATGCCATGACTGAGTCAATTACTTTGGCTGAGTTAGTTACGTAGTTGTTAAGTTAGTTAGGAAATTAAACCAATTACTTAATCATTAAGTTTATTTACTTGCAAGTTAAATGCCGTGGAGGGTCAAATCTGTAATTTTCTCTTGAACCTTGTGGACATGAACCCTATTTAGAGGGGAATGGAATGGGATAAAAGGGAGTCTGAATTTAGGTTAAACAAAGGGTTTTGTGTTCTCCTAAATGAGCTCAGGGGTGTGTATTCTCCTTAACGAACTTAAAGTTATCAAGCTTTCCTTTGGCTTGATTCTTCTCTTCTCTTCTTCTTCCCTATGAATCATTGTGTAGATCCGACACCGTAACAATGTGGTATCAGAGCAGGAACTCAATAAGCGATTCTTCAATAGTAGATGAAATTTGTGCCCTACTCCAAGATCAATTTGAAGCAATGCAAAGAGAGTTATTTTCAGCAATGCGAGAGGAGATACGTCAGTCTTCCATTGAGATTTTAGGGACATTGCTGGAAATCACAAAGCGTCATGATAAGAATTCAGAGAGGAAGGTCATTGTTCTTGTAGAAGACAGGGCAACCTCTTTCACTGTAAATAATTTCGACCGTTCCAAAGTTGCACGACCTCAAATTTCTTTGAAAGAGCCCGATTTGGGTTCACATGTTTTCTCTGCGCGCCTCCTTTGTTAGTGGCAACCTAAAATGAAGCTCAGACTCTGGAAAGCCGAAGTCAGCCGAGAGGCTCAAAGATAAAGTTTGGCCAGATGCCTCCTTCATCAGCATAGTGGTTGATGTTCACCTTTGGATAAAGTTTCCTAAAGTAATTCTTCTCGGCAATGACGGCAAGGGGAAGAGCTCGTTAATGAATCAATTAGTCTTGTACACATGTGTAAACAGGAAAGAACAAAAACCTAAAACCTTTGATTTCATAGTGGAAATTGTGGTTGTGGTGGAAGGAGAATCAAAAGTGAGCTCAAGAGCAAGAGCAGAGGCAAAGAGATTTGGGACTCGGGACAATCCATGGGGTTGATTGATTCCGCTACCCATGGAGATCCCTCATGTCCTCATGCCGGTACACCCAATTTGTTTGAAAAATACAAGGTCAATAGGCTCATCGGCTAGGATTCCTTCGCCAAAGTTTATTACGCCAAGTCCATTGTTGACGATACGACGTTCGCCGTCAAGGTCATCGGCAAGGAGAACCTGAATGAGACCACCATAGTTCAGGGAATTGTCTGTGAGGTCTCCATCATCCAAGACTAGGACTTCGATTATGCTTTCTAAAATAATCCAACTCTCATTCAAGGGTGGAACTCCTTTTCAAAAATCTCCGAACAGAAAATAAGCTAATTGAGGCTGAGGTTCTGAATGCCATAGTTATCACTGGGGAGTCTTCGAATCCCTCTACCCTGCATGTACAAATTTGGGAAGTGCATACTCTGTCATGGGAGACCAGTCAACAACAGTATGAAGGCAGTTTGGATGCTCCTTCTCGTGGTTATGAAAAATTTGGCTCCAAAGATTTCACTGTGGACGAGTTGGGTGTTCAGTATCAATCATCTGAGGTCAAAAGATGCTCATTTCAAGTGATTCATCTTTAAATGTGGATGCCAGCCTGGCTGTATTTTTTGCCATTGTCATACCTAGCCTTTATGGTGCTAAGGCCTTGAAGAGTCCCATGCAGAAAATGGGAATAGAACTGAAATGTCCGATGTGCTTATATGCATTGAGTCATGATGTGAAATTTAATTACATCTGCTTTTATACCTCGCAAGCGTACGAATTGTTCATGTAATCTAGCGGGAAGTGAGGGTCATATCCATAGGGAGGACTGAATTTTTTGTATTCTTCAGTCAACTAGCCTAACCAAATATGATGAATTAATCTGAACTAAACAATGATTATATCCTAAATTCTCAAGCAATGATGTAATGACCCGGTCCAGATCAACTTGACTCAGACCACTTATTTTCTCCCTCGTTATACATGCCCAAGTTTTATACATATTTTGACACGACTCGGTAAATTTTTTCTCTGGGTAGATTATTATTTTAGAAGAATTGACAGATTATTCCTTGGTCCAGCATATTATTTGGTACAAATTTGTGCGTTGTATTATTTCATGAGTCATTTTACAAGGATTACTTTGGTTCGTGTTATATGGGCCCAAGCCCATTTCAACTACTCCTATTGTGTCTCTTTTGATGAGACATTATCATTGAAGAAGAGGTTACCTCATACCATTATTTATTTGTCCCCATAAAAAATATAAAAAATATTTGTGGTTGGGAGTCCATGACGTAGGAACTTAATACCTTGTCAAAAATATCAAAATTATTTTTGGTTGGGAGTCCATGACGGAGGAACTTAATACCCATTCAAAAATATCAAAATTATTTGTGGTTGGGAGTCCATGACGGAGGAACTTAATACCTCGTCAAAAATATCAAAATTATTTGTGGTTGGGAGTCCATGAAGGAGGATCTTAATACCCCGTCAAAAATATAAAAAAAATGGGTTGGGAGTACATGACGGAGGAAATTATTATTACATTTATGTTACTTCCCCCCATTAATATCATATATTACTCTACCACTTGAGAGTCATTGTCCTATGGAGGGACACGTTCATGGAGGTGGACACTTAAGAGCAATGCCAATAGACACACTACCTACAAAAGACGGAGTGTGCCCTACATCCAACATGAGTTAAGACAGGAGTATGGAGCAAAGTCTTAATGTCTAGGAGTGATTTGCTCTCACTGATATTATACCAGCTAGGCTTCATGAACAAGAGCACCAGCATGAGGCGGAGTGTTGGAAGATGAAAGCATGTTGGAAGATGTGCCATTTTATGCAAAAAATATTTTATACATCATTTGCAGCAAGATGGGAGTTCATGTTATTCTCTCACCCTCAACTTGAGGGGGAGTGTTGGAAGATATGGCCAAAGCCCACATAACCAAGGAAGGCCCACATATCCAAGTGTATTAGAAGATGGGATCAAGCCCATACAACCAATGAAGACCCATACATCCAAGAGATAAAGAAGATGGTCTCAAGGCCCACAAACAATGATGGCAAGATGGTAAATAAAGAGTAATCACATAAAGATGGCATTGATGTAATTAGATTAAAGTTACAAGGTTAAAATCCTAAACCCTAAACCCTAAGTTCAGGGGTATTATTGTAATATTTTAGTTTTATTAATCTATAAATAGAGCTACAAGGGGATGGTTAGGATCATAAAGTCCATAACCCTTCTTCCTCTAGTTTTCTCCCAATGGGTTTCTCTCCTTTTTCTCCATGAGCTAAATTCATGGAGTCCTAAAAATCAACACGGTTGGCCGGAATAGGCGCGGCCTGACACTGGTTTGTTGGGATTTTGGCCTGTCTGGTTGGGCTGGAACAGGAGCTGAATCGGTGCAATAAAATTTTCCTAACTTAGGAAATCTAAATAAAGGAACAATACCTTCTTCTTCCCCAATGACGAAGGACTCTCGATGGAAAGAGAGCTCGGAACGCAACTTTCCAAACATAACAGATATAAACCTCGGAGAAGCAAGAAATATATTCTCGGACGAAAATTATGGCAGGAATGCTGGGCGACGTCCTTGCCTTGAGAAGTTGTCATCTTCGGCGCTGAACAAAGTGGGACGACAGCAACATTTAGACAGTAATTACGACAAGATTATGTAAGAAAATTTTTGAAAGTAGAGCAGAAAGTCCTGAGAATAGGAGTTTCTAGAAAAATATTTCTGAAGATAGCCAGCAGCAAAAGGAAACTTTTTTATTGCAACAGTGTTTCCTCTTCCTCGAAGACCTCTGGTTTCCGAATAGTGTGGCGATGAACCAGCAAGATCAAATTCCTGTTGTCGATGCCTCGGAAAGATTCAAAAACACTGGAACAATGTCGTCTTCTCACACAAGAAGAGTAAAGGCACTATTGTTCATGGCAGAGATTGCAGACCAGCAACCGTTGTTTGAAACTAAAAATATCGATGTTGACGATGTGTGCACGGTCGACGAAGATAACAACTTTTTATCAACACCTATGCTGCTATGAGGGCAGTTTCACAAAGCTGAAAGATCGATGGCCGGTTCCAATGGCAGAGTTAACGACGAGCAAAGATACCAGAGGACACACGACAACAATAATAATGAGCAGGAAGAAAAAATGGTGGAAGGAGAAAGAAACATGAAAACCACGAGCAACAAAATACCAGCAACTATGGGAAAAACAAACAACAAGATGACGGGAAAAATTTTCTAATCCTAAATGGAGGAGAATTAAACCTGAAAAACTATAGTCGGAGTCCTGAAAATCAAATTTCTGATACCAAGTTGAATTTATGGGAAAGATAAATACTTCATTGACTTATTATAATCAGTGTACATGAACCTCTATTTATATTAGAGGAAAGTAGTAGAGTCCAATTACAATAAAACTATCTTTGTCCCAATTACACCCAAACTCTAACTCTTAAAGATAAGTCCTAGCATAATTAAATAACTCAATATAATAAAAGTCAACATAACTCAAACTAGAATTCTTCTATGAGGACGTGGCTATAAGATAAAGATGCCAGCTCATTGTTATCTTTGTGAGTCATTCTTGATCTTCCAACTTATGTGATAAGGATGTTAGCCAATGGTAATCATAGTGGGTCCTACTTCTTATCATCTTGGGCACATCTTACAACACTCTTACATACGTGGGCCTTCCTCGGTCGTGTGGCCCATCTTACAATACTCTTAGAAATGTTGGCATTCCTTGGTCGTGTGGGTTGGAGCCTATCTTTTGTTAAGCCCCTAGCCAATACTACCCAAAAGACCGACCTGTTAGGAGCGAAAGGCATAACTACTTAACCCAGGACCCTAACAGTACCCCACCCTTCCCCGAGCCAACGACCGTGGAGACTACAACAACAGAGCAACCGGAACCGGGTCGAACCCGGGTTAGTCCAGGCGCGTGACCACCCCCATCCATTTTGGGGGCGCCAGGATTCGAAGTCGGGACGCAGTGCTAGCTCTGATACCAAATGTTAAGCACCTAGCCAATACTATCCAAAAGACCGGCCTGTTAGGAGTGGAAGGCATAACTCTGATACCACATTATTAGGATCCTCACGAGCCATGGATCTTGTCACCCTCCTCTCTTCTCTTCCTTCCATTGTCTTGCTTGACGTTGAGATAGAATGATGGAATGATGAAGATTGAATTTCGGAAAAGGAGATTTCAGAAATGAATTGGGGAAAAATGGGAGAGAGCTTGAAGGAGCTCTAGATCTGTTTATCTAATTTACTCTAGGCTAAAGTAGACTCAATTGCTCCTTTCTCATTACCCTAGCCGTCCCCTTAAATAGGGTTGAGGACACCCAAACACTTTAGACCCCTTGGGTCAATGGTTCAAACCAATAAACGATAAACCAACCCAAACCAAAAACAATTGCATGGAAATTGAAAATCATATTAATTAATTCCTACGCCTATTGGTAACTCGTGATGCTATAAAGTCCATAACATCTTCCAACACTTGGTAATCATGGTGGGTCCTTCTTTGGTTGTGAGATTGGGCTCTATCTTCCAACAGTACACACAATGAATTGGGATGGACTATAGGTAGTTGAGGGAAGGAGTAAAGATTATTCTCTTCACTTTTGTATGGATTGTCTTGGTAATTCTGGCCTTTGCCATGTCAGGTGCGCTTGCTTGGCAGGTCACACAACTCAAAAAAAATTAATTATTTTTGGGAGAGGAGATGGCACAAGGTAGTCTCACCTAAGTTGTCCTCTCTTGTGGTGTCTTGTGTTTGGGTTGGCTAATGATCCTGAGGAGGTTTATTTTTTTATTTTTCATTTGTATCTTCAAAAGAATGAGTTAAATTTAAAGAATTATAAGCAAGAGGAAGAATCACTGAGGAAATGGTGTTCCTTCCATAGGTGGTATTGTGGAGCAAGAGAATTAACAACGACATCAATTAATTCTTCTGAAGTGCTTATTCTATTATTGGAGTGTATGATTAGAGGCTGATTTGCTATGACAAGATCATACATAAAACTGAAAAGCCTATCTGACATTTCTTTTGTTGATTATGTACTCTTTGATGTGATTGAAATTTTTCATTTTAACATTATTTAGTGTTTTGTAGTTTGTTCTTTTGAAAGTTTACTTTTTATCTTGTCGATTGTGGGGGTCTTCAAGTACATTGATTTCCTCCTACAGTTTAAGGTATGAAGAGGAAAAGAAAACATAAATGTTCTTATTTTTATCCCTTGTTTCTTTGTGTTCTTCCTTTGATTTATGTCTAGTAGGCATGTTGTACTATTTAATAGCTGATAATCCTGATAGAGGTACTTGAGCATGCAACGATATGAAAAAAATGAAAAAAAAATTGTTTTTTGTTTATTCTTCATTTCCTATGGTTGGTCTTTGTCTGACCTCTATTTTCATTTTGTCTTCCCATCTATCAATGTTTCTATGTAATAAAAAGAATTTTATAGACTATTGGTTTAGCTTTTGTATATAGAAAATTCTTTTTGTGATTCTTTTATTTGGTATTGTCATTATGTAGGTTGTACCTATGGGAATAATTCTGGATTTGTCAGAGGCTACTCTTATAGCCAAATATTTGTTTGTTTGATGTCTATGTGTATGCAATTTAGTTTCTTGTATGCACAAATAATTGGAATAGACTATAGGCAGTTGGGGGTAGGAGTTCAAGATTATTGTTGTCACGTTTGTATGGATTGTCTTTGTAATTCTGGCCTTTGCCATGTCAGGTGTGCTTGCTTGGCACGTCACTCAACTCAATAAAATTTTATTTTTGTTGTGAGAAGAGATCACACAAGGCATTCTCGCCTAGGCTCTCATCTCATGTGGTGCCTTATGTACGGAATAGTTGATGATCCTGGGGAAGTTTCTTTTTTTCAATTGCAGCTTCCATAGATGGTGTAAATGTTAAAGAATTGTAAGCAGAAAAAAGTGTCCCTACCGAAATGGTGTTCCATCCCTAGGTGGCATGGTGAAGCAAGAGAATCACCAATGACAGCAGTTAATTCTGCTGAAGGCGGTTGTTTTGTATTGGAGTGTTTGATAAGATGCTCATTTACTATGATGTGATAAAATGTAAAACTAAAAACACTTATCAAAATTGTTTTTAGTTTTTTACGTATTCATTGAAGCGATTGAAATTACTTTTAGACTTTTTTTTTGCTTTTGTAGTTTGTTTGGTGGAAAGCTTGCTTGTTTGTCATGTCGATAGTGGGGGTCCACAAGTACATTGATTAGCTCCAACAGTTTAAGGTAATGAGAGGAAGAAACATAAATGTTCTTATTTATTTATCTATTTTTTTTTTTGTGATCTTCCCTTAATTTATGTCTAGTAGGCTTGTTGTACTTTTTAATAGCTAATCTTGATTGAGTTACTTGAGCATGCAACAATGTGAAAAGAAAAGGAAAACAAAAAGATTATTTTTTGTTTCTTCTTCATTTCTCGATTTTGGTCTTTCTCCTGACCACTTATTTAATTTGGTCTTCACATGAATTTAACATTTTTATCTAACAAAAAGAATTTTATAGACTATAGGTTCAGCTTTTGTTTATAAAAACTAATTTTTGTGATTCTTTTATTTGGTGTTGTCATTATGTAGGTAGTACCTCTAGGAATAATTCAGGATTTGCCAGTGGCCACTCCTACAACCACATCTTCATTTGTGGGATGTCTGTGTGTATGCAATTTAGTTTCTTGTACGCACAAAAAATTGGGATGGACTATAGGAAGTTGGGGGCAGGAGTGCAAGATTATTCTTGTCACTTTTGTAGGGATTGTTTTTTTAATTTTGGCCTTTGCAATGTCAGGTACACTTGCTTGGCTGGTCACACAACTCAATAAAAATAATTTTTTTTGGTAGAGGAGATTGCACAAGGCAGTCTTGCCCGGGTTCTCTTCTCTTGTGGTGTCTTGTGTGTGGAATGACTGATGATCCTAGGGAGGTTTTTTTTTTCATTTGTATCTTCAAACGATGGTGTAAATTTTAAAGAATTATAAGCAGCAGGAAGCGTTTCTACCGAAATGGTGTTCCTTCCGTAGGTGGTATGGTGAAGAAAGAGAATTACCAATGACATCAATTAATTCTACTGAAGTGGTCGTTTTGTTATTGGAGTGTTTGATTAGAGACTGCTTGTCTATGGCATGATCAAAGATAAAACTGAAATGTTTATCTAAATTTTTTTTATTATGTATTATTTGATGTGATTGAAATTATTTATTTAAAATATTTTTTTGTAGTTTGTTCGTTTGAAAGCTTTCTTTTTATCATGTTCGGAATGGCTGATGATCGTGGGGAGGTTTTGTTCTTTCAATTTGATCTGCCATAGATGGTGTAAATGTTAAAGAATTACAAGGAACAGGAAGTGTCCCTGCCGAAATGGTGTTCCTTCCCTAGGTGGCATGGTGAAGCAAGAGAATAACCAATGACATAAGTTAATTCTTATGCAGTGGTCGTTATGTTATTGGAGTGTTTGATTAGAGGCTAATTTGCTATGACGTGATCAAAGGTAAAACTTAAGAACTTATCAAGCCTTTCTTTTGTTCATTATTGTTGGAAGATGGGACCCAAGCTCACACAACCAAGGTAGGCCCACATATCCAAGTGTGTTACAAGATGGGCCCAAGCCCATAAGACCAAGGAAGGACAACACATCCAACAGATGTAGAAGATGAGCTCAAGGCCCATAGACCAAGGAGAAGGCTCACATGCCCATATAAGGATGGTAGGAAGGTATATCAAGAGTCATCTCGTAGAGATGGCTTTGATGTAATTAGGTTAAGTTCTAGGGGTATTATTATAATATTGTAGTTTAATTAATCTATATGTAGAAGTTAGGACCCCATGAGAAGGACTCTAAGTTAACGTGGAAGAAGAAAGAGAGAAGAGAGAGAAACAGAAGAAAGGAGAAGGACTTAAGAGAGGAGAGTTTGGATTAAGGGAAGAAGAGAATGCGTCAAGAAGCCTTCTATACTAAAGTGCCCATGTTTTTTATATAGAAATCCTCTTCCTGCACCTTTTGAGTATCGTAGTATTCTCTCCAAAGCTTGTCAATGAGTAATTTGTATTTGTGCATGAATTTACTTACCACACTCACATCATATGACATATCTGGCCTGGTTACCGTGGGATAGATCAATTTTCCCACGAGTCTTTGATATTTTCCAGTGTCAACATCTTCTCCAGTTTTAGCACACAATTTTTCATTCGCCTCCATAAGTGTTTCAACTAGTCTACAGCCCTTCATTCCCGTTTCTTCAAGAAGATCCAAGACGTATTTTCTTTGGGACAATAATATCCCATGTTTTGAAGGAAGGACTTCTATACCCAGAAAATATTTGAGCTTACCCAAATATTTAGTCTTGAACTCTTGACATATCATATTCTTAACTTCTTGTATACTATGAGCATCATTCCCAATCAAGATAATATCATCAACATACATGACCAATCATATCTTCCTTTTGATAGTATTTTTAACATATACTGAGTGATCAACCGAGCACCTATGAAAGCCAAATCATAGAAGCACTTGACTGAATTTATCAAACCAGGCCCAAGGTGACTGTTTAAGCCCATATAAAGATTTCTTTAATCGGCATATGGACTCCCCCTCAACACATATCCTGGTGGTTGGACCATATAAATTTCTTTATATATATCACCATTTAAAAATACATTTTTACAACGAGCTGATATATGAACCATGATGAGTTAGCAGCAATGGAGAGGATGATACGTACCGAGTTTAGTTTTGCAACCGAGAGAAAGTCTCTTCCTAATCTATCCCATAGCATCAAGTATAACCTTTTTCAACTAGTCGTGCTTTAAGGCGAGCAACCGACCCATCAGGTTTATGTTTCACAGAAAAAACATCTACAACCAACTGATCTTTTCCCTTTTGCGAGAGATGCCAATGTCCAGTTTTAATTTTCATACAGTGCTTGCATTTCTTCATCCATAGCCGCCTTCCATCCTGAATGCTTCAGGGCCTCCTGATAGGATTGAGGTATGGAAACAGACAAGAGAGAAGCAAGAAACTGAACACACTCAGAAGATAAGTGATGAGAAGACATAAAATTGGCACTTGGATGAGATGTAGTACTCGAACAGGTTGCCTTTCATAACACAATAGGCCGAGTATCAAATTCAGGCCCAAACATAAGAGGAGGAGAAAGACTTACCTCGGGTGGATCTGACAAGTCCACAGGTGAGGGGACAACCGGTGCTTCAGGGGGATGAGTAAGATCTTCATTAATTGGCACACGCGGTAGGAGGAAATGTAAATCCTGGAGGAGCCTCATGTGAGGAGTAGAAGGAAGATCCTCATGTTAGACTTCTTATGCCACTTCATGTTATCTTGGTGGGTCTCATACCTTATGGGTTGGACCCATGTTCCAACGTTCTTAAGTATGTGGGCCTTCCTTAGTTGTGTGGGATTGAGGCCATCTTCTGTGGATCCATATCTTATGGGCTTGGGCCCATCTTCTAACACTCTTAGTTATGTGGGCCTTCCTTGGTTGTATGGGCTTGGGCCCATCTTCCATGACTCTCCCTCAAGTTAGGGGTGAAAGAACATCATGAACTCCCAGCTAGCTACAAATGATGTATAGAATCTTTTTGTATAAAATGGTAGTGCTCCATATCTTCCAACACTCCACTTCACACTGGTGCTCTCCTTCATGAGGCCCAACCGGCATAAGATAAATGAGAGTAAAATCACTTCAAGTCGTATGACATTGCCTCATAATCCAGTCAAATAACTCATGTTGGATGTTCGACACACTCCTATCTGCTATGGGTAGTGCCATTCCTATTAATGTAGGTAGTAAGTCTATATGTTGTTCGGAGGTGTAATAAAAAAAACTCCTCCATCACTGTGTCCCTCCACAGGACAACGATTCTCAAGTGGTAGGAGTAATAAATACTAATTCATGGGGGTATAACATAGAGTTAGTAATAAACTCTTTCATCACAGTGAAATAACATAGATGTCCTTACGGGTAGTGGATGTAGTAATAAACTCCTCCATCATAGTGATGTAACATATATTGAGGCCACCTCTTCTTCAATAATAATGTCTTATCCAAAGAGACAAAATAGCTGCAGTTGAATATAACACGACCATTTTCCAACAAATAACATGAACCAAAATAATAAACCTTGTAAAAGGACCCATGAAATAATCTAATATAAAAATTTCTTCTTAAATGCACAAGCTTCATTTTTGTTCCCCCTTTCTTGAATATTTTGGTCACATAAAACTTATCCACAATGTATGCAATATAATACATCTTTCTTGTACTTCTTGTACTTCTCCCCCTCAAGTTTGGAGGTAATGGCAGTGATCCCAACTAGAACCAAATATCATAGATATAGAAATAAGCCCAAATAACATAGATGTATATATAAGCCCTCAAACAAGGGAGAAGTGAGATATTTTTCTAATATAGCAACTCAAAAAGTGATGCAAAACGATGGGCTTAAATTCGAATTTTCCAATGCAAAAGAATACCAGCATGACCTTTCATTCTTCCAATATGAATATATATTTAAAAATTGATCAGAATGACATGAAAGTTTATGCTTCTAAAACTAGACTTAAATACCTTTCATCCAAGTATAATTTATCTTCATAAAATATAATTATCAGAAGATAAATAATCTAATATATTTTTGTCTCTGTCATATGGCCTAACTAGGTAATGTTTCTCCTTTTGCTAGCATGACCATTGACTCTTTCAATATCAATATCTCCTTATAAAAAACTCAAATCGAGAATTGGCTGAATAAGTAAGAAAATAAACTTATAGATATTTCTTTTGAAATATAATTATCCATATAGAGTCTCGTCTTGATAGCATAAAATACCTCAGCAATAGAAGCTTTCTACTGTTGTTTGAACCTCTTTTACAATTTGACCTTCGCTTCTTCTAATATCGATTTCTCTTTGTAAATAACTCCGATTGTAAAAATACTTTTTTATTGGAAAGTACACTCGAACATCTTTCCTTCAATATATAATTTGCAATATGAAAGCTTATTATAGAGGTGAAAGTGAAAAGAAAACTAATGGGTGTATGGACTGAAAAAAAAAAAAGAGAACCTAGCCTTAGGGTTTAGGGTTTAAAGAAAAGCATCTCATTATTTTTGTGGGTTGACCAAGTCAACTAACAGAACCTTCTTTGATACCTTGTTGAATTTATGGAAAAGAGAAATACTTCATTGACATATTATAATCAGAGTATATTAACCTTTGTTTATTATAGAGGAAGATAGTAGAGTCCAATTACAATAAAACTACCTTCGTCCCAATTACACCCAAACTCTAACACTTAAATATAAGTCCTAGCATAATTAAATAACCCAAAATAAATAGAAGATTAACATGACTAAAATTCTGTTGTGAGACCTGTTTCCATAATAATTCTGGCTCAGTTAAACTTCTTCTTGTGTAAGATTTCTTATGCCACCTCACATGATCATGGTGGGTCCCATATCTTATGGGCTTGGGTCCATCTTCCAAAATTCTTAGGTATGTGGGTCTTCCTTGGTTGTGTGGGCTTGAGCCTATCTTTTGTGGATCCATAACTTATGGGGTTGGGCTTATTTCTAACACTCTTAGATATGTGGGCCTTGGTCAAGTGGGCTTGGGTCCATCTTCCAACATTTTATTTGATTTTGTAGCTTCTCAGGTGGAAAGCTTACTTGTTTGTCGTGTCAATAGTGGGGGTCCCCATGTAAATTGATTAGCTCCAGCAGTTTAAGGTACTAAGTGGGAGAAAACATATATGTTCTTATTTATTTATCCATTGTTTGTTTGTGATCTTCGCTTGATTTGTGTCTAGTAGGCATGTTATATTGTTTAATAGTTGATAATATTTATAGAAGTACTTGAGCAAGCAACAAAATGAAAAAAAGGAAAAAAATTGTTTTTTTTTGTTCTTAATTTCCCTTTTTTGGTCTTTCCCCTGACCTCTATTGTCATTTGGTCTTCCAATCTATTCAACATTTTTATCTAATGAAAAGAATTTTATAGACTATTGGTTCACCTTTTGTTCATAAAAATTCCTCTTTGTGATTCTTTTATTTGGTATTGTCAATATGTAGATGGTACCTATGAGAATAATTTAGGATTTTTCGGTGGCCACTCCTACAACCACATCTCTGTTTGTTGGATGTATGTGAGTATGCAATTTAGTTTCTTGCAAGCACAAAAAATTGGGATGGACTATAGGCAGTTGGAGGAAGGAGTGCAAGATTATTCTTGTCACTTTTGTATAGATTATCTTTGTAATTCAGGCCTTTACCATGTCAGGTGTGCTTGCTTGGTAGATCAAACTACACAATAAAATTTCGTTTTTTTTTTGTGAGATGAGATCACACGAGGCCGGGTTCTCCTCTCATGTAGTGTCTTGTGTCCAGAATGGCTGAAGTCTTGGGGGGGAGGGGGTTTCAATTGTATCATTCGTAGATGGTGTAAATGTTAAAAAATTATAACCAGAAGGAAGCGTCTCTTCCGAAATGGTGTCCCTTCCCTCGGAGGCATGGTGAAGCAAGAGAATCACCAATGACATCAATTAATTCTACTAATGTGGACGATTTGTTTTTGGAGTGTTTGATCAGAGGCTCATTTTCTATGACATAATCAAATGTAAAACTGAAAATCTTATCAAAATTTTCTTTCGTTTAGTATGTATTCTTTGATGTGATTAAAATTACTAATTTATTTATTTGATTTCTTTTTATAGTTTGTCCGATTGAAAGCCTGCTTGTTTGACATGTCGATAGTGGGGGTCCACAAGTTCATTGATTAGCTCCCACAGTTTAAGGTACCAAGAGGAAGAAAAACATAATGTTCTAATTTATTTATCCCTTGTTTGTTTGTGATCTTCCACTGATTTATGTCTAGTAGGCATGTAGTACTATTTAGTAGCTGATAATGCTGATAGAGGTACTTGAGCATGCAAACATATAAAAAATATGAAAAGAAAAAATGTTTTTTCTTTGTTCTTCATTTCCTTTTTGTGGTCTTTAATTGACTTCTATTTTCATTTGGTCTTCCCATCTATTCAAAGTTTTTTATCTAATAAAGAGAATTTTATAAACTATTGGTTCAACTTTTACTTTATTTTTTTATAAAAAATTCTCCTTGTGATTCTTTTATTTGGTATTGTTAAGATGAAGGTAGTACCTATTGGAATAATTCAGGATTTACCAGTGGCCACTCCTACAACCAAATCTCTATTTGTTGGATATATGTGTGTATGCAATTTAGTTTCTTGTTTGCACAAAGAATTGGGATGGAGTATAAGTAGCTGGGGGAAGGAGTGAAAGATTCACTTTTGTATGGATTATCTTTGTAAGTCTGGCCTTTTCCATGTCATGTGCTCTTGCTTGGCAGGTCAAACAAATCAATAAAATTGTATTTTAGTTGTGAGAAAAGAACGCACGAGGCAATCTTGCCCAAGTTCTCCTCTCTTGCAGTGTCTTGTGTCTGGAATGGCTGATGTAATGGGGAAGTTTCTTTGTTTTTTCAAATGTATATTCCATAGATGGTGTAAATGTTAAAGAATTATTAGCAGCATGAAGTGTAACAACCGAAATGGTGTCCCTTCCCTAGCTAGCATGGTGTAGCAAGAGAATCACCAATGACATCAGTTTATTCTACTGAAGTGGATGTTTTGCTATTGGAGTGTTTGATCATAGGATCATTTTCTATGACATGATCAAGGGGGAAAATTAAAAACTTATCAAACTTTTCTTTTGCTTATTATGCTCCTTCGAGCATTGCCTAGTTTGTTGTTGTTACTTTTGTTGAGGGCAGTCTAATTTCATCACTAAGGTCCTTAGATTGTTAATATGGTTTGGCCTATTAATAGTGGATTGAACTATGAAGAGATCAACACTTTGGGATTAGATGTAATAACCTCAGTTTGGGTTGTGAACTAATATAAATTATTGTATGATTTTGGTGTATGAATTGCCTTTTGATCTACATTACATTGTGTCATTTCTTGTGTATCATAGTGCCTTATTGGGTGATAGAGGGAAAAATTAAATTGGTCAATAGACCTCTTCTCTCCCCTCTAGGTTTGCTCTTGTGGGATCTAGTAGGAGAGTGAGAGAACCTCTAGGTTTACTCTTGTCCATCATAGCTTCCAATAGGGATAGTTTTGCTTTATAGGTCACAACTAAGACAGTCCATGATGAACCACTCCATTTTTGTTTTAGCAATGTCTCAAATGGAGTAATGTTCACTCAATGTTAAATGTGAAAAAATGGCCCAATTTTAAGGCACAACTTAGAGACTACTCACTTTTTAAAGGTAGCTCAAACACAAATCACCTCTTGATTAAACAATAAAAGACTTGACTTGCTCAAGATGTTGGGCGCACTCCAATACTTTTTAGGTATTGGGTCTAGGCATTGCTTTGAAGATATGAATGACCATGCAACACTCATACTTCAAACCAAGTTTCTAAAGAAAATAATAAGAACTTGCTTATCAAATCAATAATGAGGGAGACCTACTTTTTAAAATAAAAAACAAAAAGAGACACTATAACTATAGAATTGTAAACATAAAAAATGAGTTAGAGCATACATGACCTCAGAGAACGTTTTGGGGGCTGAGCATAACTTTTGAAGATGTTTAAGATATGCAACCAAGTAACAAAAACATAAAAATTGAAAACAACATCCAAGAAGGATACTACATACCTTGAACAAGCGCATTATGGAGTGATTAAGTATTGTTGAATTTATGGAAAAGAGAAATATTTCATTGACTTATTTTAATCAGAGTACATGAACCTCTATTTATAATAGAGGAAGGTAGTAAAGTCCATTTACAATAAAACTATTTTTTTCCGAATTACACCCAAACTCTAACACTTAAAGATAAGTCCTATCATAATTAAATAACTCAATATAGATAAAAGACAAACAATACTCAAACTAGAACTTTTCTAGGACGTGACCATAAGATAATGATGCCTTTGTGAGTCCTTGTTGATCTTCCAACTTATGTGATAAGGATGCCAACTCGTGGTAATCATGGTGGGTCCTACTTCTTATTGGCTTCGGCCCATCTTGTGGGCCTTTCTTGGTCGTGTGGCCCATCTTATAATACTCTTAGACATGTGGACCTTCTTTGGTCATGTGGGTTGTAGCCCATCTTCCAACACTCCCCCTCAAGTTGTGAGTGAGAGCACATCAAGAATTCCTAGCTTGCTGCATATGATGTATAGAATCTTTTTGTATAAAATGGCACATATTCCAATATGCCTTCATCTTCCAACACCCCCCCTCATTCTGTTGCGTCCTTCCATGAGGCCCTACTGGCATCATATAAGTGACAGTAAAAATCACTCCTAGTTGATAAGACATTGCTCCATACTCCAGTCCTAATGTTGGATGTAGGGCACACTCCGTCTTCTATAGGTTGTGTGTCTATCGGCATTGGTTTGAAGTGTCCACCACCGTGTCCCTCCACAGGACAACAACTCTCAAGTGGTCGGAGTAATAAAAAACATTATAGGGGGGTAGTGGGTTTATGTATAATGGTGTCCCAATCCGAACACCGATTCTCTATATCCCAACCGTGATATTTTTTAGAGTTAAATTTATCATGGTGTCCCAATCCGGGCACCGACTCTCATGGTGTCCCAACTATGATATTTTTTAGAGTCAAATAAATTATGGTATGAGAAAAGGTACTAAGGCCACCTCTGCTTCAATAATAATATCTCATCCAAAGAGATATAATAGCAACAACTGTAATGTAACACGACCATCTTCCAACACATATAACACGAACCAAAATAATAAACCTTGTAGAAGGACCCATGAAATAATCATAATCTAATATAAACTTTTTTCTTAGATGCATAAGCTTCATCTTTTGTGCTCCTCCGTTCTTGAATATTTTGGTCACATAAACTTATCCACAACATATGTAATAAAATACCTCTTTCTGATACTTCTTCTACTTCTCCCCCTCAAACTTGGAAGTAATGGCAGTGATCATAACTTGACTAAATATCATAGATGTAGCAATAATCCCAAATAACAGAGATGTATAAATAATCCCTCAAACAAGGGAAAAGTGAGATATTTTCCTGATATATCAACTCAAAAAGTGACACAAAACAATGGCAATAAATTCGGATTTTTCAATACAACAGAATACTAGCATGACCTTTGATTCTTCCAATGAGAATATATATTTAAATATAGATCATATTGACATGAATTTTTCTCCTTTTGAAACTAGACTTAAATACCTTTCATCCAAGTATAACTTCTCTTTATAAAATTGTTGGAAGATCTGCCACATTAAACAAAAAAATATTCTATATATCATTTGCAGCAAGCTGGGAGTTCTTGATGTTCTCTCACCCCCAACTTGAGGGGGAGTGTTGGAAGATAGGTCCCAAACCCACACGAGGAAGGAAGGCCTACATATCTAAGAGTATTATAATATGGGCCACACGACCAAAGAAGACCCACAAGATGGGCCCAAGCACATAAGAAGTAGCACCCACTATGATTAAAATGAACTGGCATCCTTCTCACATCAAGTTAAAGATCAAGAAGGACTCACAAAAGTATCTTTATCTTATGGTCACGTCCAAGAAGAGTTTTAGTTTGATTTATGTTTGTCCTTTATCTATATTGAGTTATTTAATTATGCTAGGACGTATCTTGAAGTGTTAGAGTTTGGGTGTAATTGGGACAAAGATAGTTTTATTATAATTGGACTCTACTACCTTCCTCTATTATAAATAGAGGTTCATGTACTCTGATTATAACAAGTCAATGAAGTATTTCTCTTTTCCATTAATTCAACATAGTATCAGAGCTTTTGATTTTCAAAACTCACATCCATGGGTTTTCAAGATAGACCTACTTTGGCAGAATTAGTTTTCTTCTGCCGCTACCCTATCTTTGCTCAAATTATGCCATTATCATCGTATCACGACGGATCAATTCCAGAAACATACTAACCGTGGTCTTTATTTTAATCTTCTTGATTGGTCTTCCTCGTTAATCTACTACTAGCATATTTTTGGTTATTATCTGGTGTGATTTATCATTCTACCGAGAAGCCCGAAAGCACGTTGCTATTCAGCTCTGTTGGTGTCCCAGGAAATGGCAACCCCAGCCTCCACCAAGTTACTGAGTTGTTGTCTCGTGACAGTCACACTAGCAGGGTTGTCACTTTGGGAGGACGATGACTTATTGATTTCGTGAGAAAGAATTTATTTGAGCAGAGACGATCCTGAAAGATTACCACTACTCTATTTTCGGGAAGATTTACTGATCACTGGGAGATATCTTCTCCACTTATTTCAGAAACTCCACTCATGATGGATCTCCTACGTCTCTGAAAATCCACGCTGGAATTGCAGTTTTTTCTCCTTCGCTCGTCTTCATCGCCAGCTTAGAGACCGAAGGCTCGACAACTCTGCATCAGTTTTGGAAGTTTTTGGTTGGCATTGCTATTACGGAAGGAAACCAACCTAGAGGAATCACTGTTCGGCCGAGAGGAAGCAGGGAGGAAGATGAGTTGCAGTTTCTGGATGAAGAACGTGTTGTTTCTGCTCTGTTCGATCGAGAGGAAGACGAAGGATGTTCCAAATCTTCCGATCTCTTCAGCGCCAAGAAGGACGCACTGTTGCGATCGGAAAGTCATATTCTGTTGCTGACTATCTTCGAAAAGACTTGGGAATTTTACCAAAATACCGGTTTTAAACAACTTATTTATGAAATTAACGAAGATCTCAAATTATTTACAAAACTACCGAACTTTGACCGGTCCACTGTATATGTGGACAGTCAAAGGTGACACATAAGCTTTGACTGCTTACATGTCGATCCATCATCAGAGCAATGCTGTAGATGAACACATAGGCTGCCACGTCATTATTATTGACACGTCATTACATGATAAAATTTTGAATAAATTTTAAAAACATTAACAAATTAAAATATTTATTAATTAAAAAAATTATCGTTACACTTTTTATTTCTTCATATTTTAAAAAATAAAATAAAATAAGTAAATTAATTAGATTTAAAATATTTATAAATTAAAAAACAATACAAAAAAATATTTTAGAGTTTAAAAATACAATTTATTTGTATATTTTTATCACCTTATTTACGAAATAATAATATTTAAAAATTTTAAATATTTATAAATTTAAAAAATCTTACTCTTAAATCTTACCCATATATTATCGATTTAAAATATTTGAAATTTTAAAAAAAATATACAAAAAAACTATTTTAGAGTTTAAAAATATAATTTATTTGTATATTTTTATCACCTTATTTACAAAAAAAATTTATAAATTTAAAATATTTATAAATAAAAATAATCTAACTCTTACCCATTTACTATGGATTTAAAATATTTATAAATATTTTTTTTATTTTTAAGTCTTACCCATATATTATCTATTTAAAATATTTATAAATAGAAAAAAATTTACTCTTAAGTCTTACCCATATATTATCCATTTAAAATATTTATAAATTAAAAAATATAAAAAAAAATTTGTTTTAGTGTTTAAAAATATATTTTATTTGTATACTTTTTATCACCTTTTTTACAAAATAATAAATTATTAAAAATATATATTATTTAATTAAAAATCTTACAAAACTTTAAAATAAATTTAATTTAGCAAAATTTTATTAACATAAAATCAAAAATTAAACAGTAAATGACATAAAAATCAATACAGTAATTAAACACCTAAATTCAAGTCAACATTATAATTAAATACAATAATTCTATTCAATTAACAAAAACCCTAAAAAATCACCTCGAGGTTTCGAGGGATGGGGCGGCGAGAGGACGAACAAGGGGAACAGAGAGGAAGAACGTTGGCGGCGAGAGGATGAATAGAGAAAAAGAACGAGAGATAAGGCTGAGACGAAGAGAGAGTGGTTGAGCGGAGGGCGTCGAGGGCGAGGCCGAGCGGCGGCAACAGGGGCAAGGCCGAGGCAGAGCAGCGGCCGCAGGCGAGCGACGACAGCAAGGATGAGGCCGAGGCAGAGAAGCGGCAGCAGGGTAGCGGCCGAGGCCGAGCGGCGGCAGCAGGGGAGGTGAGCTGCAGCAGGGGAGGCGGCAGCAAGCGAGCGACGAGAGGAGAGCAGCCGAGACGAGAGGCGAGGAGAAAATCGTGGAAGAGATTAGAATTAAAAACATCTATGAGGGCTGATGTGGCGCGTGCTTACGTCGCCATTGATGACATGGCAAAAAGAAAATAATAAAAATGACATGGTAAGTTACGTGGCAGATGATGTGTCAATAATGATGATGGGGCGACACGTAAGCAGTCAAAGCTTACGTGTCGCCTTTGATTGTCCACATCTACAGTGGACCGGTCAAAGTTCGGTAGTTTTGTAAATAATTTGTGGTCTTCGTTATTATTATAAATAAGTTGTTTTAAATCGGTATTTTGGTAAATTTCCCAAAAGACTTTCCAAAAACTCCTCTCACGCCGATTAATCTGCCTAGATTTTATCTATTCATCGCTATTCTGGTTTTTCAGCGTAGTGAGAAGAAGACACTATTTAAAAATTAAACACTTCCTAACTTAGGGAAGTGATTTAATTGAGCACTAGCCCAACCCAGACGCAAACCAGCCCATGTTCACCCAGTGAAGGTTATGCTGACCCGAGGATGCTCCTGTTCTGCTAAGTCAACTTTCGAGTCAACTCGGTTTGAGTCAACTCAGGTTCGGGTCAAGCTGACTTCTTATCTGAGTTATCTGTAAAGAGAAATCGATATTTGAAGCAACAATGGTCAGATTGAAAAAGAGGATTGAGTGGCAGTAGAAAGCCTCGACTTCTGAGGTATTTTATGCTATCAAGAAAGAGAGTTTATTTGGGGAATTATATATCATAAGAAAAATACGTAAGTCTATTTTCTTACCTATTCAACCAATTCTCGTTATGATTTTTTATAAGGAGATATTTATTTTGGAAGAGTCAATGGTCATTCTGGAAAAATAGAAGAAACAATACTTAGTTCGGCCAGATTAAAGAGACCGAAATATATCAGATTATTTATCTTCTGATAATTATATTTTATGTTGAAGTTATAGAAAAGATAAATACTTCATTGACTTCATTAACTTGTTGTAATCAGAGTACATGAACCTCTATTTATAATAGAGGAAGGTAGTAGAGTTCAATTACAATAAAACTACCCTTGTCCCAATTACACCCAAACTCTAATACTTAAAGATATGTCAGAACATAATTAAATAAATCAATATAGATAAACGAAAAACATAACTAAAACTAAAACTCTTCTTTGATGTGACCATAAGATAAGATACTTTTGTGAGTTCTTATTGATCTTCCAACTGATGTGATAAGGATGCCAGCTCATGGTAATCATTGTGGGTCATATTTCTTATGGGCTTGGGCCCATCTTGTGGGCCTTCCTTGGTTGTGTGGCCCATTTCATAATAATCTTAGATATGTGGGCCTTCCTTGGTCATGTGGACTTGAGCTTATCTTCCAACACTCCCTCTCTAGCTGAGGGTGAGAGAACAATATGAACTCCCAGCTTGCTGCAAATGATGTATAAAATATTTTTGTATAAAATGGCACATCTTCCAATACTCCCACTCACATTGTTGCATCCTTCCATGAGGCCCTACAGCATAATATAAGTGAGAGTAAAATTCACTCCTAGCCGATAAGCCCTTGCTCCATACTCTAGTCCTAATGCTGGATGTAGGGCACACTCCGTCTTCTATCGGAAGTGTGTCTATCGTCATTTCCTTGAAGTGTCCACCACCGTGTCCCTCCACAGGACATCGACTCTCAAGTGTTAGGAGACATAAAAGCCGAGAGGAAACAAGGAGGAAGATGAGTTGCAGTTTCTGGATGAAGAACGTGTTATTTCTGCTCTGTTAGGTCGAGAGGAAGACGAAGGATGTTCCTGATCTCCCGATCTCTTCAGCGCCGAGAAGGACGCACTGTTGCAATCGGAAAGTCATATTCTACTACTGACTATCTTTGAAAAGATTTTCCAAAAACTCCTCTCACGCCGATTAATCTGCCTGGATTTTATCTGTTCGTCGCTATTCTGGTTTTTCGGCGCAGTGAGAACAAGACACTATTTAAAAATTAAACATTTCCTAACTTAGGGAACTGGTTTAATTGAGCCCTAGCCCAACCCAGATGCGGACCAGCCCTTGTTCACCCAGTGAAGGTTATGCTGACCCGAGGATGCTCCTGTTCTGCTAAGTCAACTTCTGAGTCAACTCGGTTTGAGTCAACTCAGGTTCGGGTCAACCTGACTTCTTATATGAGTTATCTACAAAGAGAAATCGATATATGAAGCAGTAAAGTTCAGATTGACAAAGAAGTTTGAGTGGCAGTAGAAAGCCTCGACTTCTGAGGTATTTTATGCTATCAAGAAAGAGAGTTTATTTGGGGAATTATATATCATAAGAAAGATATGTAAGTCTATTTTCTTACCTATTCAACCAATTCTCTTTATGATTTTTTATAAGGAGATATTTATTTTGGAAGAGTCAATGATCATTCTAGAAAAATAGGAGAAACAATACTTAGTTCGGCCAGATTATAGAGACCGAAATATATCAAATTATTTATCTCCTGACAATTATATTTTATGTTGAAGTTATGGAAAAGATAAATACTTCATTGACTTCATTAACTTGTTGTAATCAGAGTACATGAACCTCTATTTATAATAGACGAAGGTAGTAGAGTTCAATTACAATGAAACTACCCTTATCCCAATTACACCAAAATTCTAACACTTAAAGATAAGTCCTAACATAATTAAATAAATCAATATAGATAAACGACAAACATAATTCAAACTAAAACTCTTCTTTGATGTGACCATAAGATAAGATACTTTTGTGAGTCCTTATTGATCTTACAACTGATGTGATAAGGATGCCAGCTCATGGTAATCATTGTGGATCCTATTTCTTATGGTCTTGGGCCCATCTTGTGGGCCTTCCTTGGTTGTGTGGCCCATCTCATAATAATCTTAGATATGTGGGCGTTCCTTGGTCGTTTTGGACTTGAGTTTATCTTCCAACACTCCCTCTCAAGCTGGGGGTGAGAGAACAACATGAACTCCCAACTTGCTGCAAATGATGTATAAAGTATTTTTGTATAAAATGGGACATATTTCAATATTCCTTCATCTCCAATACTCCCCCTCACATTGTTGCATCCTTCCATGACGCCCTACGGCATAATATAAGTGAGAGTAAAATTCACTCCTAGCCGATAAGCCATTGCTCCATACTCTAGTCCTAATGTTGGATGTAGGGCACACTCCGTCTTCTATCGAAAGTGTGTCTATCAGCATTTCTTTGAAGTGTCCACCACCGTGTCCCTCCACAGGACAACGACTCTCAAGTGGTAGGAGATTGAGGGGCGTGGGAGGGATAACATAGATGTAATAATAAGTTCGTCTGTCATGGTTTCCCAACGTTGATATTTTTTTACAGGGCCTAGATAGGGTATCCTTCGTCATGGTTTCCCAACCGTGATAGTTTTTTACAGGGAAAAATAAATGATGATATGAGGGCACCTCTTCTTCAATAATAGTATACCCAAAGAGACACAATAGTAGTGATTTTTTTTACAAGCCCTAGGTAGGGTATCCTTCGTCATGGTTTCCAATCGTGATATTTTTTTATGGGGTAAAATAAATGATGATATGAGGGCACTTCTTCTTCAGTAATAATGTCCCCAAAGAGACATAATAGCAGCAGCTGTATATAACAAGACCATCTTCCAACACATATAACACGAACCAAATAATAAACTTTGTAAAAGAACCCATGAAAAAATCCAATATAAAAATTTCTTATTTGATGCACAAGCTTCATCTTTTGTGCTCCCCTTTTCTTGAATATTTTGGTCACATAAACTTATTCACAACATATCAAATAAAATAATTTTTTCTTGTACTTCTACTTCTCCCCCTCAAGCTAGGAGGTAATGTCAGTGATCCCAGCTTGAACCAAATATCATAGATGTAGCCATAAGCCCAAATAACAGAGAAGTATAAATAAACCCTCAAACCATGGAGAAGTGAGATATTTTCTGATATATCAACTCAAAAAGTGACGTAAAACAATTGGCATAAATTCGGATTTTTCAATACAATAGAATACCTGCATGACCTTTGATTCTTCCAATGCGAATAAATCTTTAAATATAGATCAGATTGACATAAAATTTTCTTATTTTGAAATTAGAATTAAATATCTTTCATCCAATTTTAACTTAAATTTATAAAATATTATTATCAGAAGTTAAATAATCCGATATATTTCGGTCTCTGTCATCTGGCCGAACTAAGTTCTGTTTCTCCTGTTTTTGCAGAACTATCATGGACTCTTCCAAAATCAATATCTCCTTATAAAAACATCATACCAAGAATTTGTTAAATAGGTAGAAAAAAGACTTACGTATCTTTCTTTTGATATATAATTATCCATATAAAGTCTCTTTCTTGATAGCATAAAATACCTCGTAATATGAATCTTTCTGTTGCCGCTCGAACCTCTTTTTCAATCTGACCTTTGCTACTTCAAATATCAATTTCTTTTTGTAGATAACTCAGATAAAAAATTGGTTGAATAGGTTAAATAATAGACTTATAGATATTTATTTTGATATATATTTCTCCATATAAAGTCTAGTTCTTGATAGCAAAAAATACCTCAGAATTTGAAGATTGCTGCTGCTGCTCGAACCCTTTTGCAATCTGACCTTCGCTTATTCAAATATCGATATTTCTCTGTAGATAACTCCGATTGGAAAAAATAGGTTTTATTTGGAAAGTAGAATCAAATATATTTCCCTAAATATATAATTTGTAATATAAAAAACTAAGTATAGAGGTAAAAAATGCAAACCAAACTACGGGTGTAGGGATTGAAAAAACTAACTACGAACCTAGACTTAGGGTTTAGGGTTTAGAGAAAAGGATCACATTACCTCCGTGAGATGACAAAGTCAACTCACAAAAACTGCTCTGATACCATGTTGAAGCTATGGAAAAGAGAAATACTTCATTGACTTCATTAGCTTATTGTAATCAAAGTACATGAACCTCTATTTATAATAGAGGAAGGTATTAGAGTCCAATTACAATAAAATTACCCTTGTCCCAATTACACCCAAAATCTAACACTTAAAGATAAGTCCTAACATTATTAAATAACTCAATATAGATAAAAGACAAACATAACTCAAACTAAAACTCTTCTTTGGCGTGACCATAAGATAAGATACTTTTGTGAGTCCTTCTTGATCTTCCAACTGATGTAATAAGGATGCCAGCTCATGGTAATCATTATGGGTCCTACTTCTTATGGGCTTGGGCCCATCTTGTGGGCCTTCCTTGATCGTGTGGCCCATCTTATAATAATCTTAGATATGTGGGCCTTCCTTGGTCGTGTGGGATTGAGCTTATCTTCCAACATTTTATGAAGTTAAGTTATACTTGGATGAAAGGTATTTTAAGTCTACTTTCAGAAAGAAAAAGTTTTATGTCAATTTGATCTATATTTAAAGAAATATTCGCATTGGAAGAATCAAAGGTCATTCTGGTATTCTGTTTTATTGAAAAATCTGAATCTATGGCCATTGTTTTGCTTCATTTTTGTGTTGATATATTAGGAAAATATCTCACTTCTCCCTTATTTGAGGGTTTACTTATGCATCTCTGTTATTTGGGCTTATTGCTGCATCTATGATGTTTGATTCAAACTGGGATCATTGCCATTACCTCCCAGCTTGAGGGGGAGAAGTAAAAGAAGTACAAGAAAGAGGTATTTTATTCCATATGTTGTGGATAAGTTTATGTGACCAAAATATTCAAGAAAGGGGGATCACAAAAGATGAAGCTTATGCACCTAAGGGAAAATATTTATATCGGATTATGATTATTTCATGGGTCATTCTACAAGGTTTATTATTTTGGTTCATCTTATATGTGTTGGAGGATGGTCGTGTTACATTATCATTGCTGCTATTATGTCTCTTTGGATGAGACTTTATTATTGAAGAAGAGGTGGTCTTAGTACCTTTTCTCATACCTTAACTTATTTGACTCTCAAAAATATCACTGTTGGGATAGCATGAGAGTCGGTGCCCGGATTGGGACACCGTGATAAATTTATCTCTCAAAAATATCACGGTTGGGATACCATGAGAGTTGGTGTTCGGATTGGGACACCGTTATAAACAAACCCACTACCCCCTGTAATGGCTTTTATTACTCCTACCACTTGATAGTCGTTGTCCTATGGCGGGACACGATGGTGGACACTTCAGAGCAATGCCAATAGGCACACTACCTACAAAAGACCGAGTGTGCCCTACATCCTGCATTAGGACTAGAGTATGGAGCAATGTCTAACCGATTAGGAGTGATTATTACTCTCACTTATATTATGCTAGCAAGGCCTCATGGAAGGACGCAATAGTGTGAGGGGGAGTGTTGGAAGATGAAGGCATATTGGAAGATGTGCCATTTTATAAAAAAAATATTTTATACATCATTTGCATCAAGTTGGGAGTTCATGTTGTTCTCTCACCCCCAGCTTGAGGGGGAGTGTTGGAAGATAGGCCCAAGCCCACATAACCAAGGAATGTTCACATATCTAAGAGTATTATAAGATGGGTCACACGCCCAAGGAAGGCTCACAAGATGAGCCCAAGCCGATAAGAAGTAGGACTTACCATGATTATCATGAGTTGGCATCCTTATCACATTAGTTGGAAGATCAAGAAGGACTCACAAAGGCATATTTATATTATGGTTACATCCTAGAAGTGTTCTAGTTTGAGTAATGTTTGTCTTTTATCTTTATTGAGTTATTTAATTATGTTAGGACTTATCTTTAAGTGTTAGAGTTTGGGTGTAATTGGAACAAATATAGTTTTATTGTAATTGGATTCTACTATCTTCCTCTATTATAAGTGAGGGTTATTATAATAAGTTAGTGAAGTCAATGGAGTATTTTTCTTTTCCATAAATTCAATAGTCCTAAATTAAATATGGTATTAGAGCATCAAATTTAGAATCCCCACATAAAAAAAATGCTCTAAGAAGTTATGATCAAAGCTACTCATAGAAAGCTCTTTGTGAAGCAAGATTAAAACTCATGAGATAAGTTTTTTAATTATTAATTCATGCTCTTGGTTTTTGGATTTAGAAGATGGTTTAGTGATGATTTTATGGCTCTCTTCACGTTATGAGATTATTGAGATTTATGCATCTAGGATTAGAAGAAATTACCAAGGCAATTTTGTTGGTTTGAATGTTTTTTACTCAAAACCAGTTTATGTTGAGATTTTATGCATAAAAGGTTATAATTTTGTGGGAACAAGATTCCCTGATAAATAAAAGTGTTCTTGAGCCTATTATGAGTGGTTATTTATTCAATGGGTTTCTGAAATATGATTACTTAGCTTCTATGCTAAGCCTCTCCATTAACCATGTTGGTTGAAGAAATCTATTTGGTTTTTTATTATTATTTTTGGGAGAATTTTTTTTTACGTTGGATTGACTATTTATGGCCGAAGAAAACTTGGGTAACAAGAGTGATATACTCAAGATTACTATTAGGGTTATCAAATTTCATGAGCTGGTCCACATCGGTTTGTTGGTTCCTTATAAGAAAGGACCTACTTGGTCACCTCACCAAACTTGGGCCACCTATTGATGAAGAAGATATTTCTTATACTAAGTGGTTAAAAATGATATTCTTTTTATTAGTTGGCTAATCAACAACTTGGAGGAACCTATCTCCAATAATGTTATTCATCTTGATACCGCTATACAAATTTGGGAGAGATGTGCTAAGTTGTACTCTAGCTCCGCAACTTACACAGGCCATATGATATTCTCCAAAGAATGTTCAACGCTAAACAAGGAGAAAATATCCATGAATATTTGGCTCATTTTAGAGGCCTTCTTCAAGAATGGAAAATAGCTCAGCCTACCTCAACGGATGTCTCTGTCCAAGACAAGCAGAAAGAAGCCCTAGTCACTACCATTTGCCTTGCAAACATTAAGCCATAACTCAAAGTTGCTAAAAGTCAACTTCTTAGCGCCTTTGTTGTTCCTACTTTTGATGATGTATGTGCCACATTACTCTGTATTCTAGATGCTTCTTCTTCTATTACTAAAATAACATCTGCCATGTACTCCGAGCATAGAGGAACATCAACTAACCACGGCCAAGGCCGTGGAAGAAATTATAGAGGAGGACGAGGAAGAGGTGGAAAGAATGGTTCTATCAGAATAGATGGAAATGAACGCACTCAGTGTAGGAGATATGGGCACACCATAGATACGTGCTATTATAGGGAATACACCCATTGTCGAATATATGGCCACACTATAGAGATATGTCATAGAATCCATAATCCATGGCAAACTGGATTGGATGAAGGCTAATCAAGCATTAGTTAGTGATACCAAGGAGGACCAGTCTACCACATCAACAGAAAAGAAAACCCTTAGCGATGATGAGTATGACTTATTCCAGAAAATGAAAACATTGATGGTCTCTTCTCCAAGTTCCGCGCCAATTGTTGTTGCCACCACCGCTTTAGGTATGCTATCTGCCTCCTCTCCATCCTGGATAATTGACTCAGGGGCCTCCGAGCATCTCACAGGTAACAAAAATCTACAACACTTAGTTTCTCCTTGTCTCTCATGTAAATTTGTTACCATAGCTAACGACTCTCAAACTAAAGTTCTTGGGAAAGGATCCACCTCTATTACACCATCACTGTGGCTCACAAATATTCTTTTTATTCCAACTTTTCCCTTGAATCTTTTATCTGTTAGTCAGCTCACAAAATATTTTAATTGCTCCATCACCTTTTCACCCACTTCTTGTGTGTTTCAAGATCTTATAACAAAGTAGGTGATTGGTGGAGGCTGTGAATAAGGGGGGCTCTACTACTTGGATGTGCCTAAAATAAATACCGTTTCAACCAGTGAAATTGAGACAAGTCTATGGCACAATCGGTTGGGATATCCATACGCACAATCTCTTCATCATCTTTTGCCTATATTTAAAGATAGGTCAGATTTAAATTGTGAAGTCTGTCAATTGAGCAAACACCAGAGGACTACATACTCACCTCGTCCCGAACTTAAAAGCGTTGCTCCTTTTTCATTCATCGACATAGATGTATGGTGACCCCTTGAGCGTCTCAAATTTTTCCTGAGTCAAGTACTTTATTACATTTATTGATGAATTTACTCGTACCACATGGCTATTTCTTTTTAAAGAGAGTTCTGAAATACCATCCATATTTAAATCCTTTCATGTTATGGTGTTCACTCAATTTGGTCAGAAAATCAAAGTACTTCAGTCTGATAATGCCAAATAATATACTTCCAGAAACCTTGACATTTGTTTTGTCAAAAAAATGTCATTATCCATCAAACATCGTGTGCCTACACCCCTCAACAAATGGTGTAGTAGAACGAAAGAATCGTCATCTTCTGGACATAGCTCGTAACTTACTGTATACCATGGAAGTCCTATACTTTTATTGGCCACATGTCATCCTTACTGCATGCTTTCTTATAAATAGGCTACCCTGTTCTGTTCTCGGTCATAAATCCCCATACTCATTATTATCACATGATGATCCTTTTTTGCTTCCCTTGAAAGTCTTCGGGTGTACATGCTTTGTTCATATTACCTCCCCATAACACAGTAAACTTGGTCCAAAATCTTTCAAGTGTATCTTCTTAGGATACTCTCACACACAGAAGGGTTATATTTCCTATAATCCTACTCTCCAAAGGTTACTTGTGTCCAGGGATGTAAATTTTTTTGAAGACTCTTCATACTACTCTGACAATGCTCCTCTAGGTCTATCTTCAGTACCAACCTCTCTTCAACTGGTTGTGCCTCGTGCCACAAAAACTGTTCAACCTCCAGACACACTAGCTGACACCACACCTGTAGAGTTTATGAATCCCACCAAGGTAAGTCCATCTTCGCCCATTGTCTTTGGCCCACAATATGACACTCGTCCCATTGCCTTAAGAAAAGAACCCAGAACTTGCACTAGGCCCTCTACTTCTCACCCCATATTTAATTTTGTGTCTCACCATCATTTATCCCCTTCATGTTGTCAATTTACTTCATATATCTCCTCCATATCACTCCCATAGTCCTATCATTAGGCTCTGAAACATCCAGGGTGGAATGCGGCAATGACGAAGAAATGCAGGCACTCTATGAAAATCAGACATGGGCTCTAGCTCCTCTTCCATCAAATAAGTGTTGAATTTAGGATCCCATGAATAATATCTCGAGCAAGGGGAGAGAGAAAGAAAAAAGAGAAAAAGAAAAGAGGGCTCTAGGGTATAGAGAGGAGAAGAAGAAACAAAATAAAGAGAGGACAGGGATTTCTTTCACGTGAATGAGAGAAGAGGAGAGCTTTATTAAATGCCTCAACCAAGACCCCCTATTTATACTATTTCCAATATATAATTAGGGAAACTCCTTAGTCAATTAGAATTCCTACTTTCCTTTATAACACATCAATCTAAGGAAGATAAATCAATCTTATAAATCAAAGAAGATATGCAAATCTTTCGAACTCATGTTGGGAAAGATACCAGCTCATCATGCCCATGTGGGTCCCACTTGATCCCCATATCTTTCAATGTATTCCAGCTCATTCCAGCTCATGTGGTTACTCCTCTTGGCTGACGTCCTCATGGTGGGTCCCACCATAGTTGCACGTCATGGTGGGTCCCACATTGCAACATTCCCCCTCAAGCTGGAGGTGAGAAAACATCGTAGATGCCCAAATTGCTGCAGCTAGTGGACAAAATTTTATGAGTAACTAGTTTGGTGAGAATATTTGCAACCTGGTTATGCCAAGATATATGCTTGAGGGATAAGATGCCTACAGTGAATTTTTCCTGTATGAAGTGACAACCTATTTCAATATGCTTTGTTCTTTCATGGAAGAATGGATTCGATGTGATGTGTATTGTGGCCTGATTATCACAATATAAGTCCATAAGAGCTTCTTTGTAGAATCCCAGTTCAATAAGAAGGGATTTGATCCATATGAGTTCACTCACTGTGCGTGTCATGGCTCTATATTCTACTTCTGCACTAGACCGTGCCAATACCTTTTGTTTCTTGCTTCTCCATGTAACCAAGTTCCTTCTAACCATCGTACAATATCCCCAAATGGATTTTCTATCATCTGGGGATTCTGCCTAGTCAGCATCTGAGAATCCTTCGATGTTGAAGTGAATATGGTTTTTATAGAGAAGTCCTCTTCCTAGTACTCCTTTCGGATATCGCAATATCCTTTCTAGTGTTTGCCAATGACTAAGTTGTGGGTTGTGCATATATTGACTTACCACACTAACTGCATATGAGATATCTGGCCTCATTATGAAAAAGTAAATAAGTCTTCCCACCAATCTTTAATATTTTCCGATGTCTACTTCTTCTCCAGTACCTGCATATAATTTTTTATTTTGGACCATAGGAGTTTTTGCTGGTTTGCATCCCATCATTTCGGGCTCCTCCAATAGATCAAGGACATACTTCTTTTGAGATAATATAATGCCATGTTTGAATTGTAGTACTTCAATACCCAAAAAATATTTGAGTAGTCCGAGATCCTTAGTCTGGAATTCAACACGTATCCTTTCTTTTGTATTCTGGATTCCCTCGGGATCACTACTGATTATAATGATATCATCAACATATACTGTCAAAATTACTTTGCCCTTCAGTGTGTCTTTTATAAATACTAAGTGATTTCCAACGCATCTGTGAAATCCAGCCTATATGAATGCTTGGCTAAATTTTTCAAACCATGCACGAAGAGACTATTTCCGACCATAGAGGGTTTTTTGTAGTCAACATACGGACTCCCCCTCAACAACATACCTAGGAGGTTGTTGCATATAAATTCCTCTTCGATATCCCCATTAAGAAAAGCATTTTTTACATCAAGTTGGTATATCTGCTTGGAAGAATTAGCGGCCAAAAATAATAATACATGTGCCGAGTTCATTTTTGTCACTGAAGAGAAGGTTTCCTCGTAATAAATGTCATAACTTTGTGTATAGCCTTTAGCAATGAGGTGAGCTTTCAAGCAAGCCATGGATCCATCTGGATTGTGTTTCACAATAAACTCCCATTTGCAACTGACGGGTTTCTTATCATATAAAAGTGGTACTAGAGCCCACGTCTGATTTTCATAAAGTGCCTACATTTCTTCATCCATTGCCGCTTTCCACCCTAGATGTTTGAGAGCCACCTAATGGGGCTAGGGTACAGATATGGAGAAAATAGCCGAGAGAAATTGACAACATACAATGAATCGACAATGATGAGACACAAAATTTGTTATGGGATGAAAAGTAGATGGCATGCTACATGATCTAGGTTTTTTTCTGAGGCAATAGGATGAGTATCATATTGAGGGCCAAAAATAATTGGAGAAGGTGGACATACCTCGGTGGGATCTATAAACTCAATAGGCGTGGTGTCAGATAGTGTTTCTGGGGGCTGAGTTTTTTCTGTAGCACGTGGCACAACCAGTCGTGGAGAACCTGGTACTGAAGATAGACCTAGAGGAGCATTATTAGAATAATATGGAGAGTCTTCAAAAAATGTGACATCCTTGGACACAAGTAAACATTGAAGAGTGGGATTATAGTAAACATAACCTTTTGGGTGCGAGAGTATCCTAAAAAGATACACTGGATAGATTTTGGATCAAGTTTACTATGTTTTCGGGAGGAAATATGGACAAAACATTGATACCCAAAGACACTCAAGGGTAGTGGACAAGGATCATCATTGGGTAATAATAGAGATTAAGGGGACTTGTTACCAAGAATGGAAGATGGTAACCGGTTTATGAGAAAGCATGTTGTAAGGATTGCAAGTGGCCAATAAAAGTATGAAACTTTCATGCCATATATTAACCTGTGAGCTACATCAAGAATATGATGGTTATTCCATTCGGCAATGCCATTTTGTTGAGGGGTGTAGAGGCACGAGGTTTGATAAATAATGTCATTTTCTTGACAGAAAGAGTCAAGGTCTTTGGAGGTGTATTCTTTGACATTATATGACCGGAGTATTTTAATTTTCTGACCAAACTGAGTGAGTACCATAGCATGAACAGATTTAAAAACCAATGGTATTTCATAATGCTCTTTAAATAGAAATAACCAAGTAGTACGAGTGAAGTCATCAATAAATATGATAAAATATTTTTCTTGAGAAATGTTTGAGACACTCAAGGGTCCCCATACATTAGTATGAATTAAGGCAAACAGAGTAACACTTTTAACTTTTGGTCAAGGTGAGTATGTAGACCTTTGATGTTTATTTATTTGACAGACTTCACATTGAAACTTTGACCTTATTTTCTAAGTAGGAATAAAATGATGAAGAGATTGTGCGGACGGATGTCCCAATCGGTTGTGACATAACCATGTTTTAGTTTCACTTGTTGAAACAATATTTATTTTTGGCACATCTAGGTAGTAGAGCCCCGCTTGTTCACGGCCTCCATGTTATGGTCTTGGATCTAACACATGGATTCGTAGGGAGGAAGAAGAGAAAGACGGAAATCAAGCCAAAGGGAAGCTTGAAACCCTAGTTTATTTGTGGAGAACACACCCTTGAGCTCATTGAGGAGAACTCAAAACCCTTGTTTACTCTAAATCAATGCTTGTCTTTTCTCATTAATCTTACCCCTTAAATACGGTTCACCCTAACAAGTTTCAAGATAAAATATTACAAAAATACCCCTATAGATAAAATATTACAAAAATGCCCATATGGCCTATTAATTCTTTAAATGAAACAAATAAATTAAATTATGGAAAACAATTAATTAGGCTCTTAATAATGTGATTTCGTGCATAACACTCCACCAATCACCTGCTTCATTATAAGATCCTAAAACACACATGAAGTGGGTGAGAAGGTGATGGTGCAATTAAAATGTTTGGTGAGTTGACTAATCAATAAAAGATTTAAAGGGAAGGTAGGAATATCAGTGAATGGAAGTGATGGTGTAACAAATGTGGATCATTTCCCTTGAACTTTAGTTTGTGAGCCATCAGCTATGGTAACATATTTATGTGAAAGACATAGAGAAACTGTGTAATAAATATTTTTACCTGTAAGATGCTATGAGGCTCCGCAATCAATTATCTAGGATGAAGAAGTGGTAGATAGCATACCTGAAGCGATAGTGGCAGTGGTAGTGGAGGAAGTTCTTGGAGTAGAACCCATCATTGTTCTCATTTTCTAGAACATCTCATACTCTTCATCAGTCAATGTTTTCTTTACTAGAAGTGTGGTAAACTGATCTTCTTTTGTTTCACTCACTAAGGCTTGGTTAGCCTTATTCTTGTCTGGTTTGCTAGTGAGTTTATAACATCTTCTCTTGGGTGCCTGGGATGCCACAGTAGGAGCAATCTTTCAAATGGAAGCATTGATCTCTAGTGTGGCCAAATTTCTCACAATAAGTGCATTCCCTTCCATCTGTTTTGTCAAACCCATTTCTTCCACCTCTTCCTCTTCATCCTCTATAATTTCTGCCTCAGCTTCGGCCTTGGTCAGATGATGATCCCCTATATCCAGAGTATATAGCAGAGGATACTTCGATTTTAGAGGAAGAGGTATCTAGAATACGGAGAAGTGTGGCACATACATCATCAAAGGTGGGAACCGCGGAAGATCTAAGAAGTTGACTCTTAGCAACTTTAAGATATGGTTTGATGTTAGCAAGGCATATGGTCGTGACTAAGGCTTCTTTTTGTTTATTTTGGACAGAGACATCTATGGAGGTAGGCTAGGCAATTTTTCACTCTTGAAGAAGACCTCTAAACTGAGCCAAGCATTCTTTGGAGAATATCATATGACATGTGTAAGTTGTCGGAGCTAGAATATAGCTTAGTACATGTCTCCCAAATTTTTTTAGCCATGTCAAGATGAATAACATTATTGGAGACACATTCTTCCATGTTGTTAATAAGCCAACTAATCACCAAAGTATCATTCTTTAGCCACTTGTTATAAAAAATATCATCTTCATCAAGAGGTGGTCCACGAGTGGTGAGGTGACTATGGAGGTCTTTTTTTATAAGAAATCAGCAAACCGATGTGGACCAGCTCATAAAATTTGATACCCCTCTGTTACATTCCCCGGATCCAACACGGTGATTCGTAAGGAAAGAAGAAAAGAAAATAGAAAATCAAGCCGAAGGAAAGATTAAAAACCATTGAGCTTGTTTAGGAGAACTCAAACCCTCTATTGTAACCTAAATTCAGCCTTCATCTTTTCATTCCATTCCCCCTTTAAATAGGGTTCATGTCCATAAAGTTTGAGAGAAAAATACAATTTTGCCCCTCCATGGCATTTAACTTGAAAAGTAAACTAAATGACTAAGCAACTGACTCAATCAGAGTAATTGACTCAGCCATGGTGTCTCTGTCTGACTCGGCCTGTTATTCAGTTCATAACATTAGAAAATTACAATTTTGCCTCTCCTTGGCATTTAACTTGAAAAGTAAACTAAATGACTAAGTAATTGACTCAGCCATGGTGTCTCTGCCTTACTCGGCCAGCTATTGGGTTCTAACATTACACCCCCCTAGAGAACGAGCTTGTCCTCAAGGTCGAAGGTAGGGATGTGTGCCAAAATGTCTCTACCTCTTCCCATGTAGCAGTTGTGGCAACAATGTCAATTTAACTACTGAAGTTGTCTCATCTGCTACACCTGCAATGTCTTTGGACTTGTAAATGGGTTACCCTGTCCATGTAAATGATCCATATTCTGGATGGAGCAATTAGGAGATTGTGGAGGATGCATGGTTGGCTTCCCATTTCCAAACCCCATTGGATGCCTCAAAATCGAAACATTTTTGGCAGTAAGAGCATGTGTGGACCCCACCTAGGCAATACATCCTAAAAGACCGACCTATTAGGAGCAGAAGACATAAGTACTTAACCCAGGACCATAACATCACACCCCACCTTTGCGAGCCGACAACCATGTCGTCCCACTCTAGCGACGACCTATTCTAGCGACGGCCCACTCTAGCGACACTGGCCGGACCCAGGTTAAGTTCCTACGGCCCATCAGTAATTTTAATCTGGCCTCTAGGTCGCCCCCTCCGGGATTCAAACTTGCGACGTGGGAGCCCACTCTGATACCAAATGTTAAGTACCTAGCCAATACATCCCAAAAGACGGGCTTGTTAGGAGCGGAAGTACTCAACCCAGGACCATAATAAGATCCCACTATTGAAAATGGCCCTAATTGAGGTGTCTCTCGTGTTTTCACATCTCTCGAAGAACTCCCATGAGGAGTATTGTCATTACCAGATGGAGAGGATGATGCACCATTCTGCTGTTTTGTTATAGGAGCACGTGGCTGATGTGGGCCTGCTGTGTCATTTGGCTTATGCATAGCAACAATCTTAGATTGCCAAAGTGGTAGGAGTTGGGCAATTAGATTGGCATTGGCGGGAGAAGAGAGATCAATATTATTCTCCAATGCCCATGCCTGCAGCGCTTGCAATTGAGCCATAGAAAACTGGTTATTTCCAAGGTTCTTCTGTATGCCTGGAGGGCCCTGTGGGACTTACAAGGGGGGTCTCATCATATTTGCTTGAGGTCTAAGTTCACTTGTTGGCCCTTGATCCATCGGCTGCTCACCATGATCAAAATGACCAGTAGGCTTCTGATAAGTAGATAGTTGCCCTTGATTGGCGGCCTGGAGAGACATGAGCTCCTGCATCTTAAGATTGCTCACATGCATTTCCTGATGCTTCGCAGATGGGCCCAACATTCTTCCTTGAGGTTGCTGTTGCAGTGCATGTCCCTGAGCCTTCTACTGAACAGCCTGAAAAGCATATTGTAGGTAGGCCTAACGAACTGCATTCGGACCATGTTGTTCTGGCCTTGACCTCTTATTCTGGTTCTCCTCATGAAACTGAGAAGATCCCTGTTGTTGATACAAATCCATGAATTTCCTAGACTGTTGAGGGGATTCAATAGCTTCTGATGATGAAGGAAAGCCACCAGTACCATTGATAACTCCATGGAGTTCGGTTTGTGACAAAAGAAAAGTGAGCTGCTGCTGCACCCGAAGCTGCATTATCTTCAAAGAAATTCTCTGGTTCTTGTTGCACTTCCGGACCGAGCTCGGTGAACCCTGATAAACATCCAAGTCCGCTAATGGCTGAGAGGCTCATTCATCCATCCAGTTCAAATACACGCTGTCATCCATCCAGTTCAGATACACGCTGTCATCCATCTTGTACCACCTGCCCCTGAATATTCCTCCCATGGCAATCATAGTTCCCAGAAATGGTCCTGTTGTTGAGCTTGCCAGCTTTTCCCGACTGCAAGTGCTGTACAGCAATTGGCTGAACACTGGGGCCCTCCAAGATGGTCAGCTGCTGCTCGGTCCTGTCATAGGATATGCATCTACCACAAGGATGCTTGTTTTCTCCTTCCACATTTTCTGTAGAGGTAAATTGCTGCAGTACTCCGTCAAGAGTTGCACTATGTCCATCTATCTTTACGGTAAGATCCATCATCCTTTCATAATGCTCAGACTTGCCGATGCACCTTATGCACTTTAACTTCGACTTAAGAGATTTGGATCCATGTAGTTGCTGCTGTCTTTGGACTCCTGGCAGTAGGTCCAGTCTCTTTGAGACAGGCAGATGGCGTTGCATCCATTGCAATCCTTAAATTTTCATTGGCCTCTTCTTCTTTTCTGTGCCCAAGATTAATTATTTTGACAGCAGATGGTACTGAAGAGACTTGCAGTTGTATGTCCCATACTTCATCATTCATCTGTTCAGGCTTCACCAAAGAAATATCAGTTCCATCCCTATCTCCCTTTTTCAACAAATGTGCAACAGGATAATAAGCCCTGTAGAGTGTGGAATCTAATAAAGACTTCACAAGAAATTGTTCTGTCGTTGTGATTTTGCTGATTGATAACCCTCTCATCCAACATGCTGACTGCAACAACAGCAGTAATTTTAATGTTCATCATCATCTCAGTTTCAATATCTTCAAGAATGGCACGTGAATGAAGAACATTGTTGCTATTCTCAACAACAGTACTTTAATTCCTCACCTTCCCTTGTTCAATAAGACTTTTGAGCATAGACATCCTGTACACCCCCTTTCTTCTCGTCCTTTTATCAAACATAAGAGTTATAAATTTTTTGATCCCATAATCAACGGTATTCAGCTCCCCCCTACACATTCCAGAAATTCCAACAGAACTTCCAGCAGGCAAATTATTTAGGGACAGCAATTGAAAAAGAGAGGTAAAAGCAAGCTCCATTTTCTGGTAGATGTTTGTCATGTTTTCAATAAAATGAGCAGTCCTTACCTCTTGTGATGGATAATGGAACATGCACATTGGACCTTTCAACTGGAATTCCACTACTTTTGACGAACAGGAACTGCACATACTCTTCTGCAACAGCGAATTCATCTCCTGGGCACGTCGGGCGATTTCACCCACACCACCATCAGGGTCCTCGTCCTGTTGTGGCAATGTCTGATCGAAAACCATTGTTCCAGAAGTGTTTTCTTCCGTCAAGGCCACAGTCTCCACTACGAAATCAATTGCTTTGGTTTGTTATTCTTTCATGTTCCCGGCACCGTCGTCGCCGACAAGAACTACCTGAGGAAGCTTTCCTCGACGGCGAATAGCAGAGGCATCTGGCCGGAATTTTTCGTGGAGCTTCTCGACTCAGGAATTTCCAGTCTCCCCGACTGCTGATTTCACTACTCTGGATGTCGGCACTGGATTTCCACGCTCGGAGGAGTTAGGTAGACCCTCTACTGGATGGCCGTTCCCGACGGCGAAGGGGGAGTCTCAGGAATTTCTGAGATAGAGACCCCACCGTTGGTGCCATTCCCATTTTTCCAATGTTCGATCCGTGCTGCAGTCTGGCTGTTCCCGACAGCGAACAACAACAAATTGGGAGTGAAGTTTCGAATACGGTTGGGGCTCGTCGGACTATTTTGAAGAGATTTTTACCCATAAGTCGCTATTTTTGGAGTGCCAGGCTCCCCGTGTTCGGAATCCTCGGATCTGGATTGCGTCACTGGAATTCCGTACTCGAAAAAATCCAATTCTTCATCTTCCGGAACGGCAACTTTCCCTTCGTATAAAAATTTTAAAGCTTCTCGAATTCTAGCAACCCATCTTCCACGTTAATCGCAGATTGATGTAGCAATGCTGAAATTTCTTTACGCAGTACTGCACATATTTCATCTACGATCCACAAATTGCTCATTGTGTTTCAGCTTTGATACCAAATTGTTACGTTCCCCGAATCCAACATGGTGATTCCTACGGAAAGAAGAGAAAAAAATCAAGCTAAAAGGAAGCTTGAAAACCCTCGAGCTCGTTTAGGAAAACTCAAATCCTCTGTTTTAACCTAAATTCAGACTTCCTCTTTTCATTTCATTCCCCCTCTAAATAGGGTTCATGCCCACAAAGTTTGAGAGAAAATTATAATTTTGCCCCTCCATGGCATTTAACTTGAAAAATAAACTAAATGACTAAGTAACTGACTCAATCAAAGTAATTGACTCCGCCATGGTGTCTCTACCTAACTCGGCCTGCTATGGGGTTCATAACATTAGAAAATTATAATTTTACCCCTCCATGACATTTAGCTTGAAAAGTAAACTAAATGACTACGTCACTGACTCAATCAAAGTAATTAACTCAGCCATGGTGTCTCTGCCTAACTCAGCCTGCTATTGGGTTCATAACACCCTCACAAGGGTAAAGTAGTAATATCTAGTATATCACTCTTGTGACCCATGTATGCTTCAGTCATAATAGGTAAATTCATTTTAAAAAAATTCTCCAATCAACTACTTGTCAAAATACCCAAGTATAACTTTTTGTTTAATCAAATCGGTTAATGAAGAGGCTTTCGCATAAAAGCTGAAAGATCAAGTTTTTGAAAAAAAAATTCTTGAATAATCACTCATAAGAGGCTAAATACATTCTTCTTTATCAGGAAATCTTGTTCCCACAGAGTTATAACTCTTTCTCAAAACATTTCAACATAAACTAGTCTCGGTCAACATAATTTTCAAACCGACAAAAACTGCCTTAATAACTTCTTCTAATCCAAGATGCAAATATTTTCACAACCTTGTAAGATGAAGATGTGCATAAAGATATCTCTAAACCATCCTTTTAATATCCAAAAACTAGTAGCATAAATCAATAATATCATAAACAAAAATAAACTTATCTCATGAGCTTCAATCTTGCTTCATTAAGTGCCTTCTATGATCATATCTTCTTAGAGCATTCCTTTGACGTGGGGATCCTAAATTGGTTGCTCTGATACCATGTTGAATTTAGGACCCCATGAATAATATCTCGAGCAAGGGGAGAGAGAAATAAAAAAGATAAAAAGAAAAGAGGGCTCTTAGGTAGAGAGAGGAGAAGAAAAAAAAAACTAAAGAGAGGAGAGGGATTTCTTTCATGTGAATGAGAGAAGAGGAGAGCTTGATTGAATGCCTCAGCCAAGACCCTCTATTTATATTATTTCCAATACATAATTAGGGAAACTCATTAATCAATTAGGATTCCTACTTTCCCTTATAATACATCAATCTAAGGAAAATAAATCAATCATATAAATCAAAGAAGATATGCAAATCTGTCCAACTCATGTTGGGAAAGAAACCAACTCGTCATACCCATATGGGTCCCACTCGATCCTCATATCTTTCAACTTATTCCGCTCATTCCAGCTCATGTGGTGACTCCTCTTGGCTGACGTACTCATGGTGGGTCACACCATAGTTCCATGTCATGGTTTGTCCCTTATTATAACAATAAGAAACATGTCGGTTGTGAGTGGGTTTTTACTGTAAAACATAATTCGGATGGGTCCATTGCTCACCTTAAGGCTCGTCTTGTTGCTAAAGGCTATAAAGAGTGTTATGGGATCAATTATGAGGAAAAAAGACTAGATATAGCATATGCAGTAAGTATGGTGAGTCAATACATACACAAACCACAACTTAGTCACTAGCAAGCACTAGAAAGAATATTGTGATATTTGAAAGGATCTCCAGGAAGAGGGCTTCTCTATAAGAACCATGCTCACTTCAACATAGAAGGAGTTTCAGAAGCAGACTAGGTTGGATCCCCAGATGACAGAAAATCTACTTCGGGATATTGTAAAACGGTTATGGAGGGAACTTGGTTACATGGAGAAGCAAAAAGTAGAATAGTAGAATATAGTTGCAAGGTCTAGTACAGAAGTAAAATATAGGGTCATGGCACACACAGTTAGTGAGCTTCTATGGATCAGATCTCTTCTCACTGAACTGGTTTTCTATAAAGAAGCTCCTATGAATCTACATTGTGATAATCAGGCAACAATACATATCGCATCTATTCCGGTCTTCCATGAGAGAACAAAGCACATTGAAGTAGACTGCCATTTCATACGAGAAAAATTCCAAACTTACATACTATCTCTCAAACACATATCTTCACAAAGCTAGGTTGCAAACATTCTCACCAAACCAGTCACTTATAAGATCTTGTCCACCATTTGTAGCAAGTTGGGCGTTTACGATGTTTTCTCACCCCCAGTTGGAAGGGGAGTATTACAAAGTGGGACCCATCATGGTTGCACAAGCTGGTGGGACCACCATGAGAACGTGAGATGGCATGATGGGTCATCACACAAATTGACATGAGTTGAGAGATTTGAAGATCAAGTAGGACCTACAATGATTACCACAAGCAGGTATACTTATCGCATGAGTTGGAAGATAAAGTGGGCCCACCATAATAACTGGTGTGCTGTCGCAGGCAACCAAAAATAAAACCTATACTCCTAAAAATATATATGTAGTAGTGCAAGTAATGATCGATCCCATGAAGAGTGATTAGTCTACTTTTATGCTCAATGAACAAAGAAAGAGGGGGAGGGGGGAGTTTGTGTATAACATAAACACTTTTAAGAAAAAAAGTTAGAAACAATTCAAATTAAAAGAATCGAAATCAATCAAAGGAACAAACCTTGGTCTAAGTCAACATCCACCATCGGAATTTCACAATTGATCATCGATGCAAGCATATATCAATTCACACTTGAGTATTCACCATTGGAACTATCTTCTTATCTCTCCTTTCGTAGTTAATTAGAAAATAAAGGATCCAATTAACTCTTACTAAAAAACAACCCAAGACAAGTGTTAAGGGTTTAATCAAGCAGTAGCCTTAAGAATTAGAGAGATCGATGAAGCTAAATAGCACATGCACAAGTGGCTGCATTTAATTTAGTCTAGCGTTTTTCTCAAGATCTAATAAGTCCTGACATAGCAAATCATCAAATCTCGATTGCTTCATAGGTTAGAGGTATCAAACAATTACGGATTTGATATATAACCTAATAGTAGATTACAACGAGTAATAAACTACTGGGCCTCCTAGTGATTAAATGAGACAATCATGAAAGAAAATTACAGAAGAACATCAGATACTCAAAACATAAATTGAACAATGAAAACAAATCAGATCTCATAGTTGTATTGATTCTAATGACTTCAATTTCATTTGACCAAACCAGAAAGTTTAGGCACATAGGGCCATGAAGAAAGCTGAGGGAAAAAATAGAGAAAAGAGGATGAAAAGCAGTAGAAGACTTCAAGCCAGATTTCGACCTGGATTCATCCACTCTATCTCAAAATTTAAAACATAAAATTTGTATTAATTTTTCTTGGCGTTCCATAGCATCTTGAATCATCTCTATCAGACTTCGAATGAGAGTGTTATGCCTAAATTACGAAGCAATATCGAAACTGTCCAGAATCGCCCAATTAACATCATTTTGTACTTAACGCCTCCATTTTCATCCTAAATCAAAATATAAGAATAACGAGTATATTTAGGAGCCAAATAATTATAAAAGCCTAAACATTAAGGGATAAAAATATGACATTTTGCATTCTCACCAAATTCCCCCACACTTGGCTTTTGCTCGTCCTCGGGCAAAACTCAAATTCACTATTATACATGCAATAAAGTTATTATTTTTAATTTTTTTATATAATTTACTTTATTTTATTTCAGTTAAAGAATTAATAGGCCACATGAGCATTTTTGGAATATTTTATTTATAGGGGTATTTTTTATAATATTTTATCTTAAACCTTGTAAGGGTGAAACATATTTAAGGGGTAAGAGTAATGAGAAAGGCAAACATTGATTTAGGTTAAACAAGGGTTTTGAGTTCTCTTTAACGAGCTTAGGAGTGTACGTTCTCCTTAAAGAACCTAGGGTTTTCAAGCTTGTCTTTGGCTTGATTTTCGTCTTTCTCTTCTTCTTCCCTACGAATCCATGTGTCAGATCCGGGACCGTAACAAATGGTATCAGATCGGGAACACAATAAGCCATTATATGTCTCGAGAAAAATGGATTGCCATGCGCGATCAAACGGAAGACATACGTGCATGGTATCGAGCAAATGACGAAAGAAGGAGTGCATCTTGCCTTAAGTTTTCTGCAATAGAGAAATCCGTTGCCGCAGAAAAGGTCACACGACCTCAACTCATAGCATCGATAGAGAAAATTGCTGCCACAGTCGCTCGAGACACTGTCTCAGAAGGGCAGGAGACTCAAAAAATCCCAGAGTCCTCTTTCTCTCCTACGATAGTGACATCCGAAATTACGGACTCAGAAATTCCAAAATCGGAAGGGTATTCAGCACACCCTTCGACGAAAAATCCTGAAAGGGGTCGGCATCAACCCTTTATCAACCCTTTCTCACTAGACACAATACGTCTCCCTCAACAGAAGACGCACGAAATCCCAGAGATCTCTATCTCGAAAAAGCTCTCCGAACTTTCAAAATCAGACGGCAGGACCCTGATATGTGGAAATCAGAAGGGTATTCCACAGCCCCCTTCTCACGGGAAGCCATAAATCTTCCACAAGCGACACAATCAAATCCGAGACACCTTCCTCTTAGAAAATCACCAAGCGGAGAAGCCCCAAAGAGATGCTATTCACCGTCGGAAAACCAACCGCAACGCATTTCCGCCGGGTCTGTCGTTCCGACAGTCGACATGGCGAGGAGAAAAAGGGAGAAAGGACGACGAGAGAAAGGGGAACCAGAATGCCTCTCAGTCCATGAGATGGAAAATCCCCAAGTGGAGAAGCCACCACATCCTCCTGTTCGCCATCAGAGAAAGAGGAGGCTTTGTTAGCTCCGTCGGACAAAATTCCGGTGGGATTTGGCTTTCAGACAATAGCTCTCACTCTCAATCTACCTCTCGGCAGAACAGCAGAAACCCTATTTCCACAAATGTTGGGGTAAGTTTCTGCGACCTGTTACTTTCATTCAATCTTTCAAGAATATAGGGAAAAGGGACGATGACGGGCAGTTGTATGATGGAATTCCGACTTCAGTGTATGAATTCCGAGATGGAATTTTTTTGGGGATGCCGGGATTGATAGAAATTTTTTTTGGATGTTGTTTTATTTTTCTACTGCTTAGAGCAGCAGTAGTGAGGCTGTTCTTGGTCAAATTTCCTCGATGCTGTATTCTCCTGCGTAGAAAAGCCTAAGGAGGAAAGTTAGTCTTGGTCAAAAGCTAGATTACAGGAAACAAATCAGTATATTAATTGTGAGGGCAAAAGCAAAAGAAATTGCCTTGGACCAGAATTCAATATCAGCACTCCAAGCTGGGATTGATAAACTTGCAGATGTTGTAGGTGTAACTTTGGGTCCCAGGGGCAGGAATGTTGTGCTTGATGATTTTGGGAATTCAAAAGTGGTTAAGGATGGGGTTACAATTGCCCGAGCTATTGAGCTTCCAGATGATGGGGTTACAATTGCAGCTTTCAATGAAATTGCCAAGTGGGACCAGGGTCCACTTCTAAGAATGAAGGCAAAGTTGAAACTTGGAGAAGTATGCTTGGAGAAAGCCATAGCAGTGAAGCAATATTCTGCTGCTACACTGCATATTGAAGGTCTTATGCATGAAACATGCGGGCAACCCGGAAGTGGTTAAGTGGCTTATTCCGATGTAGCCTACAAGATAGATGTGGAAATGCTCAAAAAAATTAAGACAAGTGAAGTGCAGCATCTGGTGCTTGATGAAGTAGACCAAATACTTGCAGCTGCTGTGGCAGTAAGCATGGTGGACATAGATTGGCCAGGCATGGCTAGAAAACTCGGTCTTCTGGTTCTATTTGTTTGGATGATTGTCTGTAAGGTTGTGATCTTCCAACTAGTGTCAAATGAGCACCGATCTGCTGCTTTGAAATTGTTTGCTCTGATCGAAAGATCGTTTGGAAGCCTAGAGGAAACTTATGAAGTGCTGAGGACACTTCAATTTCTTTGTGTAGGGAACTGTGCTGATATAGGCCTAGAAACATGCTCTGTTGTTGTTGAGACCCTTGTCTCGTCATCTTCTAGGGTACAGGAGTACTTCAATCGCATGTTGAATTGGAATGTTGAAGACGAAATTTTAGAGGCAATCACTTCAATGCTTCATGCAGTTCTGAAGGATGAATCTTTACTCTCTGACTTCTACCACTCTTTTGGTAGTTTGGTTCTTATTAAGGATCAAGGCAGCCAAGCCAAGGTGCTTCTTCAGGATGCAGATGGCTATTTTCATTCAATCAAGGCACTAAACCAAAGTGATGAAAAAGGGAAGTATGATTCCAGTGGAGCTGAATCTAGTTTTTATGCATCAGGGGTGGCACTTGAACCACTTGCTGGAACACTTACATTAGCAGGTACTGCAGTTGATCAATCTGTAATTGGCATAGTGAATTTTTTCTGCTCATGGTCTGGATTTGAAACGTTAAAGATGAGTCCTCTGCTTAGCCCTGTTAATGAGATGGAAGATATATTGCAACAGGGCATAAATGAATATGAAAGGGCCTTCAGTCTTGGTTTTACTCCTTTATTGGTCTCATTGACCTCTCGGCTTCTGCCACTAACTAGCTCCAATAATGCTGTAATTGCTGTTTTTGACAATGAAGTGTTTGAAAGTGACTTTATAAAATTGGCACAATCCCTTACTCAAGGAGCATCAGCATGTTCTCCCCCACTGCCTTTAATAGCACTAAGCATATCAAATGCAGCAGCAGCTAATTGCCCACTGCACCCTTTGCCAATACCCCAAGTGGAAAGAGGTTTGAGCAATGAGGTTCTATAAGCCCCCGTAGTAGGAAGAATTCATGCTTCCATCAGTCGTTTATGCTTTTCTATATCGTGTACAACATTTTTTTAAGTTAACACTCTGGCTACAGAGAAGATGTACTCTCTAGCTGGTGACTGGGTTGATCTTGGTCTGGATACATTGTTTTTTTATGTGTGTTGTGATATTGGAACCATTGGCCTTAGTTTGGCACATTGTGTTGGCATGGTAGTTGGCATTGAAATGAATGCATCCATAATGTTCGATGCTCAAAGGAATGCAGAGATCAATGGCAGAAAATACTGCAAGTTCCTCCATCCCAAGGCAGAAGATGTAATGAGTTTTCTACTCAAAGAATATCTAGTTGCGCCACTGTAGGAACATAGTGCAAAAATAGTAGAGATATATATAATGTGTGTTGTTGAGTGTTCTCAAGTCCAGGGGGCTGCTTAGAATGTGTTGTTGCCATGCTGGAAAAGTGTGGGCAGTACAACCTTGCCAATGGGGGGCCACCGTGAGAGACAGTTTCACACCAGTCCAGGACTGATGGAGGGCAGAGATGCTATTTGGGGAGATGTGGCAACGTTCAGCATGTATCCCTACATTCGACCTCGAGGACAAAAAAAAATTGCTACTAGGGTGGAATGCTCCAGTTTTGGGTGTCCAGAGGGCGGACACAACTACTGTAGATGCTACTTGGGAACAGGTGGAGACGTCGGCATATAGACCCTACCTTCGAGCTTGAGGACAAGCTCTTTCTCCCAGGGGGTGTAATGTTATGCACGCAATAACGTTATTATTTAAATTTTTTATTTAATTAATTAATTTATTTCAGTTAAAGAAATAGGCTACATGGGCATTTTTGGAATATTTCATTTATAGGGGTATTTTTGTAATATTTTATCTTAAACCTTGTAAGGGTGAACCCTATTAGGGATAAGAGTAATCAGAAAGGCAAACATTTATTTAGGTAAAACAAGGATTTTGAGTTCTCCTTAACGAGTTCAGGGGTGTGTGTTCACCTTAACGAACCTAGGGTTTTCAAGCTTCCCTTTAGCTTGATTTTCGTCTTTCTCTTCTTCTTCCCTACGAATCCATGTGTCAGATCCGGGACCGTAACATTCACTTTCCCCAAAACACCAAGGTTGTAACACCATCAACAAAGAACAACCAAGCTCTTCAAAAATCATAACATATCATGAACAAACATTCTTAAACAACTTACAATTACTTCATAAGCATTTTCATTCAAAGATGAAGTAAACTAAATAAGTAGACCCTCATATAAATAAATACTCGAATCTCATGTGTTTGAAGGGTATGTGTTTCTCTCAAATTCATTCCAATGAAAATGATCTACCATAGTCTTGCATATCTTCTCATTCTCCACCACTCAAATCACATGCATAACACAAATCATAAGGACTTTTCAAGGGTTGTAACGGGGTTTAGGATCAAGGGGGGAAATATTTGAGAATGTAGCTCAAAAGACATCGAAACTAGTGGAGCAAAAATGAATCAACTCAAGCTCTAACATATAAGAGATGTAAAACTCTAACATATCAGAAATGTAAAACCATTCACTCCACTCTGCAGCTTCTTCAATTTGTATCATCTCATAAAAATAAACCCCTTTCTTGGAATTTTAGGAGGAATTATGAACACGAACAGTTTGTAACTTTAAAAGCCATTCCCTCCATCACTTCCTTTCTTCTTTTATTTTTCTCTCTTTTTTTTCACTCAACAATGGAACTCATGAATTGAGGATGAAAACATGTTCCATTTCACCAGTCATAGTCATACCACAAATCAGGACAACCCCACACTTATTTCTTGCACACCCATTCGAACCATAATGATGAACAATGCTCCACTAGCTCTACGGCTTGGGTAAATGTTTTTTTTTTCAGTTTTAAAGCATGTAACGTGGGTTAAAAAAAACAATAAAGCTCAAAGGGGTTCAGCAAAAGGAAAAAAAATTAATTACAAGGTAGGCTATTTGGCATATACAGCTTATAACAAAGATGGCCTTAATCATGTTCATGCATGCATGTGTCAATGTGACCTTAAAAAGAATCAAGACAAGTTCTAGATAAACAAATCCATGGAAGAATATCTCTCATGAAAGAAAACAGTGAGACTGATATGGATGTGTCAGTCTATAGGCTCAAAATCTCACTGGCTTTTGTCCACCGAATTTAGTTACTACCATCCTCAAAGAAAATAACTAGACTAATTCATTCTTAGTTGGAAGATTAATTATTAAATCATGTTAGGAATCTTTCAAGATCCTAATTTAATCTTGCTCATGAAATACACAACCAAAAATCATTAAAAACCACTAAAACAAATACTTTTTTTTGGATTTTTTTTAAAACACAATTGAAACACTACCTAAATCCCCTCCCCCACACTTAGAACTTATAATGTCCACAATGTAAGATGAAATGTAAAGAGAAGGCACAAATAACCAAAATATAAATGCAAAAATAAAAAGAAAAAGGAATGAAGTCCCCTTGGGTTGCCTCCCAAGTAGCGCCTTTGTATATTGTCATTGGCCCAACTCAATGCTTCCATAATTATGGGTCATCCCACACATAGTATTTGGTATCACTTTTGACCTTATCTCTTTGAGCCCTAGACAAACCAGGAGGTAACATATTAGTAACCAAATAATTTACAATATTCGCATACCAAGGTAATGTCACACTCACGGCGAGCAATTGCTCTTCAGGGAACGTTTCTTGCAAACGAAGTTCATCCTACACAAGCTTTTCTTCTTGTGGTGCACTAATTTTACCGGAGATGATCACTGGTAATATTCCTTCATCTCCAAGGAACATGTACTTGAGGTGACTGTGGAGAGGCTTCAAATCTGGATTGGGAGCCTGCAAAACAGAGGGTAAAGGGCTCTCATTAGAAACTGGTAACGCAATATAAAGAACGTTACCTGACTGTAGTAATTGTGGAATATCATTCAATGCTGAAATAGTTTCCTAAAAATCAGAATTCAAGGCTTACTCCTCATTCTCTTTCTCAAGATGCTTACTAATGGCAAATTCCAATTCATCTTTTCCATCAAGTTCAAAAATTTCCTGTGCAAAAAAGGATCAATCACATCAATAGAATAAACAGGATTATCATCGCTTGGATATTTCATGGCATCCTAAATGTTAAACTTAACAATTTCACCGTCAAAATCCATGGTAAGTGAGTCACTATGAACATCTATCTTAGTCTTGGATGCCTTTAAGAATGGTCTTCCTAACAAAACAGGAGCAGTTTGGTCACCATTTTCAATATCAAGCACATAGAATTTAGTAGGGAAATTTTAAATCATTAACTTGCACAAGAACATCCTCAACTATGCCCTTAGGATAGGCATTGGATCTATCAGCCAATTGAATCACAACACCAATTTTATTCAAAGGTCCAAGTTTCAAATAAGCATATATAGAATTTGACATGACATTAATCGAAACTCTTAAATCTATCATGGCCTTCTCAAATCTGGTTGTACCTAACATACAAGGGATAGTAAACATACTTGGATATTTGCCCTTTGTAGGGAGTTTTCTTTGAATAATTGCATAAACATTCTCCCCTACTCTCACCTTCTCATATCCTTTAAGTTTATGTTTCCTCTTAATTGTGCACAGTTCTTTCAAGAATTTAGCATAACGAGGCACTTGTGTAATAGCATCTAAAAGTAGAATATTTACCTCACATCTACAAAAAGTCTCATATAAATTTTTAATTTGCTCATCTTTTCTAGAATCTGCCAAAGCCTGAGGAAATGGAACAACTAGTTTATAATCAGAAGAGGTGGAAACTTACACTTAGGTACGTCATCATCATTGGTAACATTCTTGTCTACAATGACATTTTTCTCCTTTTCTTGCTCCGACGATGCAGAAGCTGCTTTTAATGGAATCTAAACCTCTTTACCACTTCTCAAAAAGATTGCACTTGCATTTTCTCTTGGATTTACTACCGCTTGATAGGGTAATTTCCCCGAACTTTGTGCCTCTAGTTGACTAATTGCGGTTGCCATTTGGCCCATCTGATTCTCCAAACTTTGAATATTGGCTCTTGCCTCTTGTTGAAATTGTTTCATCTCCAATTGAAATTGAAAAGTATTAGTGGCAAGAGACTTAAAAATATTTTCTAAAGACATTCTAGAATTGCAAGTTTGGTCCGATTGTTGTCTAGGGGGATATGGCTGCTTATATTGCTAGTAACTTGGGTGATTTTGAGTCGTGGGCTGATTAACTTGTGGACTCCCATCGCTAAGGTTGGGATGATCCCTCTATCCCATGTTATACGTGTTTGAATAGGGATCATATTTCCTTTGTGGTTGTCCAGGAAAACCACCCTCCGCATTCACTTGCTCAGTGGGCTCCTCTTGAAGAGTTGGGCATATATCGATTGGATGCCCTACTACTGAACAAATCCCTCAAGCCTTCACTATTTGCGTATTACCTACAACCATTTGATGAACAAGAGAAGTTAGACTCACAATTTTTTGTTCAAGGGAGAAAATATTTACCTCATTAACATTCTTAGATGGAAGGTCAAGCCTTGTGCCGAATTGTTGAGAATTGGCAGCCATATTTACAACCAAGTTTCTCACAGCCTCGGGAGTTTTATCCACCAAAGCTTCTCCACTTGCAACGTCAATCATGCTCCTATTAGTGGGTAGAAGGCCCTCATAGAATTACTGGATAAGAAGTTGCTCGCTAATCTGATGATGGGGGCAATCCTTATTCATGTAGAGACTCTCAGTTATGCTGCCTTACACCCCAATTTTTTTTTTCCAAATGCTGGTAGCCCTTGAAACTGGGAAATATTTCTCCAAAAACAATCTCTTCATCTCATCCCATGTGGTAATAATCCCAGAGGGTAGATAATAGAGCCAATCTTTAGCCGAATCCTTCAAAGAAAATGGAAAGGCTCGTAATTTAATTTGCTCTTCCATCACCCCCCGTGGGTTTCATACTTGTGCATACCACATGAAACTTCTTTAGATGCTTGTGAGGATCTTCATTTGCAAGACCATGAAAAGTATGCAAGAGATGTATTAGTCCATATTTTGATTCAAATATAGTAATAACATCTAAAGTGGGCAACATTATGCATAAGGATTGTTGATTCAAATCTGTGGCTGCAAGCCCTTTCAAAGTTCGATTTCCAGCCATGACTTCCTCCTCCTCTTAATCAGGTTCACTATCAAACGGGTAATCAAGTGCTAGATCGTTCTCTTCAGAATTCCTATGAGCTTCTCTCCTTACACTGCACAAAGTTCTCTCTATTTCTGGTTCACACTATAAATCACCTTGATTAGAAGATCGATTTATAGTCATAAACAATCTAGGGAACTCTAATAAAACATGAAAAACAAATGAGGAAAAATCTAGAATAAAGAAAAAAAATTCTAAAAACTCTATAAAACAATGGAGTTTGGCTTCGGAGTCAAAATTGTGCCAAAATTGTAACAAGGAAAAACTAATGTTTTTTTTTTTCAAAAATTTCAAGAACGAAATAATGAACAAAAGAAGCACAAAATCAACTAGAATCACTCCCCAGCAATGGCACCAACATTTTGTGTTCTGTCACAGGAAACCAAAAATAAAACCTATACTCCTAAAAATATATGTAGTAGTGCGAGTAAGGATCGATCCCACGAAAAGTGATTAGTCTACTTTTTTGCTCTATCAAAAACAATGGGGGGTTTGAGTATAACGAAAACACTTTAAGAAAAACAACTTAGAAACAATTCAAATAAAAAGAATTGAAATCAATCAAGGAACAAACCTTGGTCTAAGTCAACATCCATCATTGGAATTTCACAATTGATCATCAATGCAAGTATATATCAATTCGTACTTCAGTGTTCTTCATGTGAACTATCTTCCTATCTCTCCTTTCGTAGTTAATCAGAAAACAAGTTATCCAATTAACCCTAACAACTAAACAACCCAAGACAAGCGCTAAAGGTTTAATCTAATAGTAGCCTTAAGAATTAGAGAGATCGACGAAGCTAAACAACACAAGCACAAGCGGCTTCATTTAATTTAGTTCAACATTCTTCTCAATATCTAATAATTCTTGACGCAGCAAATCATCAAATATCGATTGCTTCACAGGTTAAAGGGATCAAACAATTACGGATTTGATATCTAGTCTAGCAGTAGATTGCAATGAGTAATAAACTAGTAGGCCTCCGAGTGATTAAATATGACAATCATAAAAGAAAATTATTGAAGAGCATTAGATACTCAAAACATAAACACTTGACTCTCAAGTGTTTGAAGGGTATGTGTATCTCTCAAATTCATTCCAATGAAAATGATCTACCATAGGCTTGCATATCTTTTCATTCTCCGCCAGTCAGATCACATGCATAACACAAGGACATTTCAAGGGTTGTAAGGGGTTTAGGATCAAGGTGGGAATACTTGGGAATGTAGCTCAAAAGCCATCGAAACTATTGGAGCAAAAATGAATCAACTGAAGCTCCAATATATAAGACATGTAAAACCAATCACTCCAGTCTATATCTTCTTCAATTTGTATCATCTCATATAAATAGACCCCTTTCTTCGAATTTCAGGAGAAATTATGAACATGGATAGTTTGTAACTTTTAAAGCCATTCTCTCCATCACTTCCTTTCTTCTTTTCTTTTTCTCTCTTTTTTTTTTTTTTACTCAACAATGGAACTCATTAATTGAGGATGAAAACATGTTCCATTTCACCAGTCATAGCCATACCACAAATCCAGACACCCCCACACTTATTTCTTGCACACCCACACGAACTATAATGATGGACAATGCTCCACTAGCTCTATGACGTGGGTAAAGGTTTATTTTTTTCAGGTTTAAAGCATGTAACGTGGGTTCGAACAAAAAAACTATAAATCTCAAAGGGGTTCAACAAAAGGGAAAAAATTAATTATAAGGTAGGCTATTTGGCTTATATAGCTTATAACAAAGAGGGCCTTAGTCATGTTCATGCATGCATGTGTCAATGTGACCTCAAAGAGAATCAAGGCAAGTTCTAGAGAAACAAATCCATGGAAGAATATCTCACATGAAAGAAAATAGTGAGACTGATATAGATGTGTCAGTCTAAACGCTCAAAATCTCACCGGCTTTTGTCCACCGAATTTAGTCACTACCATCCTCAAAGAAAATAACTAGACTAATTCATTCTCAATTGGAAGAATTATTCAATCATGTTAGGAATCTTTCAAGATCCTAATTTAATCTTGCTCATGAAATACACAACCAAAAATCATTAAAAACCACAAAAATAAAGATTTTTTTTTTTGGACTTTTTTTTTAAAACACAATTGAAACACTACCTAAATCCCCTCCCAGACACTTAGAACTTACATTGTCCCCAACGTAAGGTGAGATGTAAAGAGAAGGCACAAATAACCAAAATATAAATGCAAAAATAAAAAGAAAAAGGAATGAACTCCCCTTGGGCTGCCTCCCAAGCAGCGCCTTTGTTTATTGTCATTGGCTCAACTCAATGCTTCAATAATTATGGGTCTTCCCACACAGTATTTGGCAACACTCTTGACGTTATCTCTTTGAGCCCTAGACAAACCAGGAGGTAACATATTAGTAACCAAATAGTTTATAATATTCGCATACCAAGGTATTGTCACACTCGCAATGAGCAATTGCTCATTAGGGAACATTTCCTACAAATGAAGTTCATCCTGCACATAGTTTTCTTCTTGCGGTGCACTAAGTTTATTGGAGATGATCACTGGTAACATTCCTCCATCTCCAAGGAACATGTACTTGAGGTGACTATGGAGAGGTTTCAAATCTAGAGTGGGAGCCTGCCAAACAGAGGGTAAAGACCTCTCGTTAGAAACTGGTAAAGTAATATAAAGAACCTTACCTGATAGCTGTAATTGTGGAATATCATCCAATGATGTAACAATTTCCTGCAAATCAGAACTCAAGGCTTACTCCTCATTCACTTTCTCAAGATGCTTACTAATGGAAACTTCCAATTCATCTTTTTTATCAAGTTCAAAAATTTCCTGTGCAAAAGGATCAATCACATCAATAGAATAAACAGGATTATCATCACCAGGATATTTCATGGCATCATAAATTTTCAATTTAACATTTTCACCATAAAATTCTATGGTAAGTGTGCCACTATGAACATCTATCGTAGTCTTGGATGCCTTCAAGAATGGTCTTCCTAACAAAATATGAGCAGTTTGGTCACCATTTTCCATATCAAGAACATAGAAATTAGTAGGGAAAATCAAATCATTAACTTGCACAAGAACATCCTCAACTGTGCCCTTAGGACATGCATTAGATCTTATCAGCTAATTGAATCACAATACCAGTTTATTTAAAGATCTAAGTTTCAAAAAAGCATATATAGAATATGGCGTGACATTAATTGAAACTCCTAAATCTATCATGGCCTTCTCAAATCTGGTTGTATTGTAAACATACCTGAATCTTTGCACTTCGTAGGGAGTTTTCTTTGAATAATTGTAGAAACATTCTCCCCTACTCTCACCAACTCACATCCTTTAAGTTTATGTTTCCTCTTAATTGTGCACAGTTCTTTCAAGAATTTAGCATAATGAGGCACTTGTTTAATAGGATCTAAAAGTAGAGTATTTACCTCACATCTACGAAAAGTCTCATATAAATCTTTAATTTTCTCATCTTTTCTAGAATCTTCCAAAGCCCGAGGAAATGGAAAAACTGGTTTATAATCAGAAAGAGGTGGAAACTTACGCTTAGGTACGTCATCATCATTGGTAACTTTCCTATCTATAATGATATTTTCCTCCTTTTCTTGCTCTGACGATGCAGGGGCTGCCTTTACTAGAATCTAAACCTCTTTACCACTTCTCAAAAAGATTGCACTTGCATTTTCTGATGGATTTACTATCGTTTGAGAGGGTAATTTCCCAGAACTTTGTGCCTCTAGCCGACTAATTGCGGTTGCCATCTAGCCCATCTGATTGTTCAAACTTTGAATACTGGCCCTTGCCTAAAGTATTAGTGGCAAGAGACTTAACAATATCATCTAAAGACAAACCAAAATTGGATGTTTGGCTCAGCTGTTGTCTAGGGGGATATGGCTGCTTATATTGCTAGTAACTTGGGAGATTTTGAGTTGTGGGCTGATTAACTTGTGGACTCCTGTTACGGTCCCGGATATGACACATGGATTCGTAGGGAGACATGGTGAACGAAGATCAAGCCAAAGGGAAGCTTGAAAACCCTAGAGCTCGTTGAGGAGAACTCTAAGCCTGTTTACACTAGATTTAACCTAATTCTCAATTCTTGTCTTTCTCATTACTCATACCCCTTAAATAAAATATTCCAAAAATACTTCTATAAATAAAATATTACAAAAATACCCATGTGACCTAAAACTGAAATAAATGAACTAAATTAAAGAAAATAAATAAAATAATAATGTTATTATATGCATAACATTATACCCTCCCTGGAAGAATGAGCTTGTCCTCAAGCTGGGAAGTAGTGTCAGTATGCCAATGCCTGGAGAAAGAGCTTGTCCTCAAGCTCAAAAGCTGGGTAGACCTATTTGAAGATGTCCACACTTTCCCATGTTCCAGCGTCAGGGTCAGCGTCCGTCCACTGAACAAGAATCTCCCACTGGTCATTGGTCAGTAGAGCACGTAACACCGCGACAGGGGTAAGTATAACCTCGATATTATCAACCAATGGTAGGAATGGAGTGGATGTAGGCGGTGCCCCAGAATGTGGCTAAAAGTGGGAGACATGAAACACATCATGAAGCTTGGACGTGTCCGGCAATTTGAGCTGATAAGCGACTGGTCCCACACGCCGAAGAATGGGGAATGACCCAAAAAATCTGGGAGAGAGCTTATGTCATGGAGGTCCTGCAAGAGACTGTTGGCGGTAGGGTTGGAGCCATAGCCACACATAATCCCCAACCTCAAAAGAGACCACATGGTGGCCTTTGTCGTAGACATCTTTCATGTGAACTTGGGCGCATCGTAGTCGTTCTGTGATATTCTGTAACAGCAGATCATGGTCCATGAGTGACTGATCAATCGCGTCCACGCGGGTGGACCCTGGGGTGTATGAGAGAAGACTAGGTGGATCCTGGCCATATAGAACCCGGAAAAGAGTGGATTGTAAGGCAGAGTGGAACGAAGTGTTGTAACATTACTTGGCCCACGAAAACCATTGAACCCATTGTCTCGGACGATTGCCCACCAAGCACTGTAGATACATCTCGATGGTGCAGTTAACCACCTCAGTCTACCCATCTATTTGTGGATGATAGGTGGAGGAGAACTTCAATTTAGTCCCACTCAAGCGAAAGAGTTCTCCCCAAAAGGTGCTCGTGAAGACTGCATCTCGGTCACTCACAATCGATTCCGGGATGCCATGTAAGTGGACTATCTGCTCTAGGAAAGTCTGAGCAACCCATGTTGCTGTATAAGGATGAGCTAGCGGTATAAAATGTCCGTACTTTGAGAATCTATCAATCACCATGAAAAGTATGGATTGTCCAGAGGACAGGGGTAGACCCTCCACAAAGTCCATTGAAATGTCGGCCCAAACCTGCGTAGGAAGGGCCAGAGGCTGGAGAAGACCGGCAAGACTCAAGTACTCAGCTTTGTTGCATTGGCAGACCTGACAGTCGCCTACATAAGTCGTAATAGAGGGCTTCATGGCTTGCCAGTAAAAATCAGCCCGAATTCTATACAATGTCTTCTGTATCCCCTCGTGTGTGCTATCATGGTAGGTAGAGAGAATAGTTGGAATCAAGTCGAACGCAGGTGGAAGGAAAAGTCGCTACTTGTAATAAATAAGAGAATCCTAGATGGACCACTTCGAATTCATTATCCCCTCCAAAATTTTTCAATGCAGCTCTTGTAGTGCAGGGTCAGTGGCATGTGCATCTCTCACCAAGTCAAGGATGAGAAATCGCAGCTGGCTGAGCGAACAGACCGACTGCTGATCCGCAAAACACCGCTACAAGGCATCTGCCACCTTATTCAATCTCCCCGCATGATATTCCACCGAGAAGTCAAACCCGAACAACTTACTAATCCAGTGCTGCTGCGGCGACGTTGTCAAATGTTGTTCCAGTAGGAATTTAAGGCTATAGTGATCCGTGCGTATGAGAAATGCCCGGCCCCATAGATAAAGCCACTAATGTTGGACCTCCTTGGCCAACCCAATCAATTCCTACTCATAGGCTGCCAGCTTGTGATGTCGAATTGTCAACTGTTTGCTAAAATACTCAATAGGATGGCCCAGCTGTTCTAAATGGCCCCAATGCCCCCGCCCAAAGCGTCGCACTCTTCTACAAATAATGCGTCAAAATTAGGAAGTTGTAATACTGGTGCAGATGCGAGATCAGATTTGAGTGCCTCAAACGACTGGGTGGTCTCCTCATTCCAAATAAAGGAATTTTTCTTGAGAAGACTGGCCAATGGTGCTGCCAATGGCCCATAGTTCTGAATAAATTTACGGGTAGTAGCCCGCAAGACCCAAAAAACCCCATAATGCAGAACAAGACTGTGGCTTTGGCCACTCATGAATAACTCGTATCTTCTCGGGATCAACCTTGACCCCCTCATGTGAGGTAATGTGTTCCAGATAAGCCACATGTGAAGCCACAAAAGAACACTTGGAATGTGTTAAATAGAGCTGATGTGCTTGTAATAAGTCGAAAACAATCCTCAAGTGTTCCAAATGCTCCTCCACACACTTGTTGTATATAAGAATATCATCGAAAAACACAAGAACAAATTTAAAAGATAGAGGCTAAATACCTCGTTCATTAGAGCTTGAAAAGTGGAGGGTGCATTGGATAACCCAAACGACATGACGACAAACTCAAAGTGGTCGTGATGTGTGCAGAACACCGTCTTCTCGATATCAGAGGGGTGCATCCGGACCTGATGGTATCCCAAACGGAGGTCGAGTTTAGTAAATAACTACGACCCATGTAACTCATCCAGGAGCTCATCTACTACTGGAATCAGAAACTTGTCTTTCACTGTTTGAATGTTCAACTCTCAGTAATCCATGAAAAATCTCCATGTCCCATCATGTTTCTTCACAAGTATGACGGGTCAAGAGAATGTGGAGTGACTGGGACGAATAAGACCCTGTTACAACATATCCTGGCACTGACGCTCTATCTCGTCCTTCTGAAGGTGTGGGTAATGGTACGGTCACATGACTACCACCTCAGATCCTGGTTTCAGATAGATCATTGGTCACAGTGCCTCAGGGGAGGCAATCCCGAAGGCTTCTGGAAGAGGTCAGAGAACTCCTCAACTAGACCATCAATAGTATTGTCAAGTTGTTCCTGTGTATGCATGGTGTGAATGCGGTGGGCCCTGTCCAACTGACAGCACTGTAAGAGCACCTGACTTCTGGCCAAAACAAAGCTCATGGTTAAAGCCAAAAAGTCCCACAGAATAGGCCCTAACGTTTGTAACCATTTAATGCCTAATACCATATCAAATCCAGCCAAGGTAATAACAAAAAATTCAGCATTAAACGAAGTAGAGCCAATGGAAAAATTTACTGCCTTACTGATTCCATAGCTAGGGACCTTCTCTCCATTGGCCACTGAGACGGTGGTTGTCGGATGAGGGTGTATCTATAGTTGGAGGTGCTGTGTGGCTGTCAAACTAAAGAAATTGTGTGTACTCCCCGAGTCGACTAGTCCCAACAATTTCTGGTCGATGACATGAGCTCGGACATGCATCGTTTTAGGCGATTTCTGCCCAGTAATAGCATGCAAGGAGATCTTCGATGGTTCCTCCTTGATAACATCTTTTGGCTCCTCTGGATCATCTGTATCCGCCGTCTCGAGTCAAAACAATCTTTTACATTGGTGCCCCACCCGATGTTGCTCATTACAGTTGTAGCACAGATTTTTGGACCGTCATTCTGCCATCTTCACACTTGTTAATTTTTTGATACAGTGCAGTGGGGGATTACTAGGGTAGGGATCGGCTACTGGAGTCATAGTTGGATTGTGTCTGGAGGGAGGTATTGCTAGAGATGTTACCTGCGATGAAGTATAGCAGCGCCCTTGCCAAGTGGAAGAAGTGTTCCTATCACCCGACCAGCTCGGCTTACGTTGTTGCAATCGTTGTCATTGTTCCATTGCCCAAAAAATATTCATTACTCAATCTGTAGGCTCAAGGAGTTCCACCTCTATTCGTAAATACTCATTGAGACCCGCTGTGAATAGGGAGACCTGTTGGTCGACCCGTACGCTCTCACCAGCACGAGCCAACTTTTCCTGGAATTTTTTTTGATATTGGTCCACAAAACCAGTTAGTCTCAATAGGACTAACTCCCCTAGGGGGTTGCTGTTGGTGGGAGGGCCAAATCTGATGGTGCATAGATTTTTAAATTCACCCCAATACAGCTTTGGTCTCTCTTTTTCCACCTGACTAACCCATAACAGGGCTTCATCTATCATATGGAAAGATGCTAGTTGCACCTCATCCCATTCACAAGTTCCTTGATTTTAAAAAAAAAATCACACCTATGCAACCAAATTAAGGGATCCACGGAGCCAGTAAGAAATTCTAACTTTGTGTACCTTGGTATGGTGCCTTCATGCTGTGGTCCTTGGACAGCAGTGCGCCCAACCCACTGTTCCCCTCTTCTATTATGGGTTAGGATCCCCTCCCTCATCTCTGCCCTCATCTCCAACTTTTGCTGAATCAAAGCAAACATGTGATTTACCTCCTCTTTGAATTGATGCATCTCTTCTCTATTTTGTTTCAACTCTATTTCCATCCAACAAACTCTCCCCACCAATGGTTGTGCTGATTCAAAGCTATCTTCCATCTTTTGCATTCTGGTTTGAATTTCTTCATTGCTGAAAGTATCCCCTATGTTACCCAGCTCTGAAACCACGTTGTTACGGTCCCGGGTCATGGATTGAGTAACACGGCGTAGGATTTGTGAATCCAGCACTGGTACTAAGTTGCTGGACTCGGTAAGGAGGATTAAAGATCCCTTCTTTGATTGATCTTCCTCATGTGATCAGTCAATCCTTTGATAACCCAATATAGTGCAAGAGATATAGATATGATGGAAGATATATCAACATGGAAAGATCTGAAAAAAGAATACCTTTTTTGGTTCACGGCAATTAGGGTTTTACCCCAAACTTTGCTGCTTCTCGTGCTAGGGTTGAGGTCTTGGCTCACGTTGGGAAGGTAGCCCTTGGCTCACGTTGGGAAGGTTTCTTCTCTGTTTCCGTGGTGACTCCAAGTAGGAAGGAGGTGCACTAGTCCATCATGTGGAAGAACTAGAAAAACCTCTCCTTTTCTGTTCGTCAAGAGGGTTAGACCCCTTGCTTGCTGTTGACGCTGAGAAGGAGGGAAGACCCGCTCTTTGGGCTCGGAAAAGGTGCAGGAAGCTCCTCTTCTAGCTATGGAAGGAAGATGGGTGAAGATGGATGGCAATGGAGGATGAAGGATGCGTTGGGTTTTGGAGTAAACCCTAGACTCGAGATCAAAAGGTGATCTCAGTCTGTTTACACTAGGTTACTCTAAAATCTCAAGCTTGCCTTCTTCCATTCATTCTCTCCTTTAAATAGATCACATCATGGAGTTTTAGGGTTAGGGTTACAATAATTCCCATAAGGCTCCTACGACCCTACCTATTAAAATAATTAGAAATAACTCCTACTTAAACAATATAAGAAATAAATCCTACTCAAAGTAATATAAGAAATAAATCCTACTAAATGAGTTGTTATTGCCTCCTTCGTTGTGTGACTCGGTGTGCTATTGAGTCCACAACATCTGAATTTAGGACCCCTTTTCCATAATCACGAGCAAAATAAAGATGAAATAAAAAGTGAGAAAATGGGAGAAGAGCTCTCGAGTAGAGCAGAAAAATTAAAGGGGAAAGGATGAGTTGCGCCAAGCAAGGAGAGGGAGAATGAGAACCAAACTCAGGACTGAATGTGTTGCTTTTTTAATTCCGAATTAAAACCTCTCTATTTATAGGAGAGGAGGAGGTAGAGTCTTCATACAAATTTTCATTCAATCCTAATTACATTCTAACTCTAACTTCTTCAAAATAAGTAAGTCTCAATATAAGTAAGTCTATTCAAACTAGGACTCCTAGAAGACTAGGAGTTCTTTAATATACACATGAATATAAGGAATAAGCCAAATTGTGGCCTTATCATAGTGGGCCCCTCATGATTCTCCAACGATCCTTGATAATTGTGCCAGCTCGTGAGATCTTGTGGGCCCCACTTGATCTTCAAGTCTTCTAAATCAACTCAGCTTGTGCTTCTTGATTTATTTACTCGATCTCTCTTTGGGAGAGGACTCTTCTTGGTGTCCCAAGTCCTCTAGGATTCTTCTTGATGACCTACGTCCTCATGGTGGGTCCCACTAGCTCGAGCACCATGGTGGTTCCCACATTGTAACACTCCCCCTCAAGCTGGAGGTGAGAAGACATCATAAACACCCAGTTTGCTGCATATGGTAGACATGATCTTGTGAGTGACTGGTTTGGTGAGGATGTCTGCAACTTGATTTTGTGAGGAGATGTGCTTCAGGGATAAGAGACCAGCTTGGAATTTTTCTCGTATAAAGTGGCAATCAACTTCAATGTGCTTGGTCCTCTCATGGAAGACTGGATTCAATGAGATATGTATTGTTGCTTGGTTGTCACAATATAGATCCATTGGAACTTCTTTATAAAATCCCAATTTAGTGAGAAGAGACCTTATCCATAAAAGTTCACTTACAGTGTGTGTGTCATGGCTTTGTATTCTGCTTCTGTACTGAACCGTGCTGCCACATTATGTTTTGTGCTTTTCCATGTAACCAAATTTCCTCCAACCATCATGCAAAACCGAGAAGTAGATTTTCTATCACCTGGGGATCCAACCTAGTCTGCATCCGTGAATCCTTCAATATTGAAGTGTCCATGTTTTTTTTATAGAGGAGTCCCTTTCAAATAACGTAGTATCCTCTCATGTGTTTTCAAATGACCAAGTTGTGGCTTGTGCATGTACTGACTTACCACACTTACTGCAAATGAAATATCTGGCCTCATTACACATAGGAAAATAAGATGCCCTACTAACCTTTGATATTTTCCAATGTCCACGTCTTTTCCAGTGCCTCCACATAACTTTGTATTTGCATCCATAGGAGTGTCTACCGGTTTGCATCCCAACATACTTGTTTCTTCTAGTAGATCGAGGGCATATTTTCTTTGGCATAGAATAATCCCATGTTTGGATTGTAAGACCTCAATACCCAAAAGTATTTCAGTAATCCAAGATCCTTTGTCTTGAATTCAGCACATATTTTTTATTTTATTTTTTGAATGTCCTCAGAGTCACTTCCACTTAAAATGATATCATCAACATAAACACCTAGAATCACCTTACCTCTTGTTGTGTTCTCAATAAATACTGAGTGGTCTACAAAACATCTCTAAAAACCTTCCCGTATGATGGCTTGACTAAAATTTTCAAACCATGCCCGTGGGGATTGCTTTTGCCCATATAGAGATTTTTTAAGGCGACATACGGACTCACCCTCAACCACATATCCAGGTGGTTGTTGCATATAAATTTCTTCTTTTATATCGCCATTGAGAAAGGCGTTTTTGACATCCAGTTGATATATTGGCCATGATGAATTAGCTGCCAAGGATAATATTATACGTACCGAGGTCATTTTTCCCACTGGAGAGAATGTCTCATCATAATCAATGCCATAGCATGGAGTGTATCCTTTAGCAACCAGTCAAGCTTTCAGTCGTGCAATAGTCTCATCCGGATTATGTTTAATTGTATAAACCCACTTGCAACCATCAGGTTTTTTGTCTGTAGGTAGAGAAACCAATGACCATGTATGATTCTAATTGAGTACCTTCATTTCTTCATCCATTGTTGCTTTCCACCCTGAATGTTGTAGAGCCTTCTGATATGACTGTGGAACAGATATGGAGGAAATAGAAGAAAGAAACGGACAACATAAAGGTGAGAGGCGATGATGAGACACAAAATTGGAAATAGGATGAGAAGTAGAAGGTTGAATGTATGAACGAGGTTCTTTCTGATAGCAATAGGGCGAGTATCAAATTGAGGACCAAAAACGACTGGTGATGAAGGACTTACCTTTGGTGGATCCGACAACTCGGCAGGTGTGGTATTGACCATTGTCTCTGGGGGCTGATAAATCTCTGTATCACAAGGCACATCCAGTCTAGGAGAATTTGGTACTGATGACATACCCAATGGAGCGTTGTCAGAATAATATGATGAGTCTTCAAAGAATGTTACATCCCTGGACACAAATAAACGTTGCAAAGAAGGATTAAAACAAACATAACCCTTTTGTGTACGAAAGTATCCCAAAAAGATACATTTTAGAGATTTAGGGTCAAGTTTACTGTGTCTAGGCAAAGTATTATGGACAAAACATTGACAACCGAAGACTTTCAATGGTAATGCGAATGGATCATCATGTGGTAATAATTTAGAGTAGGGGGATTTATTCCCAAGAATAGTAGATGGTAGGCGATTGATAAGAAAACATGTTGTAAGGACAACATGGGGCCAATAAAAATATGGGACTTTCATGGCATTTAGGAGACCTCGAGCTACCTCAAGAATTTGACAATTCTTTCATTCGGCTACACCATTTTGTTGAGGAGTATAGGCACATGATGTTTGATGGATAATGCCATTCTCTTGACAAAATGAGTCAAGGTATTTTGAGACATACTCTTTGGCATTATCAGACCGAAGGATTTTTATCTTCTGACCAAATTGTGTGAGTACCATTGCATAGAAAGATTTAAAAATAGATGGTATCTCAAAACGCTCTTGAAAAGTAAACAACCTAGTTGTGCGAGTAAAATCATCAATAAAATTGATAAAGTATTTGACTTGTGAAATATTAGTGACACTTAGACGCCCCCAGACATCAGTATTAATTAAAGAAAAAGGAATGGTACTTTTGACATCTGGACGAGGAGAGTATGTATTCCTCTGATGCTTACTTAACTGACACACTTCACAACTGAATTATGACCTTTTTTGAAGAGATGGAAACATAGAATGAAGAGATTGTATGGAAGGATGTCCCAACCGATTGTGCCATAAACTTGTCTCGTTCTCAGTAGTAGACACCATATTGACTTTTGGCACGTCCAAGTAGTAGAGCCGCCCCCCTTGTTCATGACCTCCACCAATCACCTGCTTCGTTTTAAGATCCTGAATAACACATGAAGTAGGTGAGAAGGTGACCGAGCAATTAAATTTTTTTGTAAGCTGACTCACAGAGAGTAAGTTTAAAGGAAAAGGCAGAACAAAAAGAATATCATGGAGCAGAAGTGAAGGGGTGACAAAAGTGGAACCTTTTCCTTGGACTTTTTTTTGTGAACTGTCATATATGGTAACAAACTTGTGGGAAAGACTCGGAGATAAGGAATATAATAAAGTTTTGTTACTTATAAGATGTTCGGAGCCTCCTGAATAAATTATCCAGGATGAAGAGGAGGCAGATAGCATACTTGAAGCAGTAGTGGCAGCAATAGTGGCAGAGGGGCTAGGAGAAGACCCTAGCATGGTCTTTATCGTCTGAAATAATTCATACTCTTCATCAGTAATAATTTTTTGTGCAACTGGGGGATTGTTTTCTTGTGCATTACTTATGAGGGCTTGATTAGCCCTTGTCGATTCTGATTTGTCATTTGCTTTGTAGCATATTTATTTATTGTGGCCATATCTACCACAGTAAGTGCATTGCCTATAACGGCACTGGTCTATAGTGTGGCCCCAAAATTTACAATGAGTACATTTAATATCATCCGTTCAGCTAGCACTATAACCTCTTCTTTTTCTCATATTCTCATAAGCCATGATAGGCTCTTCTTTTTCAAAAAAAACTTCAAATAATTTCACCAGGTAGCACTTCTTCAATCAACTCGGTATATGTAAATATAGCATCAATGCTAATTATAATTTTTTTTCCAGAAAACCACTCATAAGAGGCTCAATAGAAATCTTCAATATCAGGAAAATCTTATACGATGAAAACCTTTCTGTGGTGATGCAAAACAATTGGCATAAATTCGGATTTTTCAATACAATAGAATACCAGCATGATCTTTGATTCTTCCAATTTGAATATATCTTTCAATATAGATCAGATTGACATGAATTTTTTTCTTTATTAAAGTAGAATTAAATAAATTTCATCCAAGTATAACATCTCTTCATAAAATATAAATATCAGAAGATAAATAATCTGATAGGTTTTGGTCTCTGTCATCTGGCCGAACTAAGTTCTGTTTCTCCTATTTTTCCAGAATGACCATTGACTCTTCCAAGATCAATATCTCATTATAAACAAATCACACCAATAATTGGTTGAATATGTCAGAAAATAGGCTTACAGATCTTTCTTTTTATATATATTTCTAGATATAAAGTCTAGTTCTTGATAGCAAAAAATACCTCGGAATCTGAAGATTGCTGTTGTTGCTCGAACCTTTTTGCCACCTGACCTTCACTCATTCAAATATCGATATCTCTCTGTAGATAACTCTGATTAGAAAAAATCATTCTTTTTTGGAAAGTAAACTCAATTATATTTCCACAAATATATAATTTTTAATATGAAACTCCGTGAATCTTCCTTCACAAGAGCCTTCTTTGAGTAGTGTTGATCATCATTTTTTGAGAGCAATCTTTTGTCGAGGGATCCTAAATATGTTGCTCTGATACCATGTTCTCTCTTTTTATTTCTTCTTTATTTTTCTCATGATGAGCCAAGAAGACGAAGTGATGGCGATGCACAGACAAATCAGAGAAATGGCTGCATCAGGCATTGGAGTGGAAAGAATAAAGAAATGGCATGCAGCCTGGGTGAAGTATTTGTTTACAACGGAGCAACAAGAGGCAGTCACTCGAGAAGCTATCTTGGATGGACAAAACGACCAATGGGCGGTCTTTCTGGCTTTTGCAAAAAAGGTCACGCGACCTAAAATCTCCGAGCAGGAAACTCCAGTGACGGGCCCGTCAAAATTGATTTCCAGATCATGAAAATCTAATGAGCAGAGCGTAAGCACATACGAGAAAGCAGGAGAAGTCTTGGATGGGGAAACAAACCACGGGCCAGAACAATCAAAAAGTTTGTCCTGTTTACCAGCCGAAGTCCCTATAGGGGCAACCTCAAATTCGGACTGGCGGAAAGGCCACTCTCCAGAAACATTCAAGATTTCCGTGCAAGGAAATTCAAAGCCAAACAACAACGATGAAGAGTTGGGAAAATCGGAAGGGTTTTCTACCAAAAAGTCGTCGGTGGTGGGCGATACTGGTGCGACCCCAAATCCGACTACAGGGGCCTAAAAAATCTCCAAGAAGGACCCAAGAAATCCGAAATCAGAGGGGTATGAGGCACAATCTCGTCGGTCAAGGCTGATTTGGGTTCGACCTCCTCAAATCCATTATCACGGCCGGCAGAAGGTCGGTTTTTCATCGTTGACGGGGATAACCCCCAACCAGAGAAGCCCCAAAGGGCTGTCCTTTGCCACCAAACACGAATGAGGCTCCGTCAGCGTCGGCGGAAAAATGTCCAATGGTATGTGACCTTCCGGCCACCACCTCCTACTCATACTCCATATTCGGTAGACTAGCGCATACCCAAGTTCCAAATTGGTGGGGGGGAGAGGGGGAGTTATTGTCTCTGAATTTTTTTTTTTTTTGAGAGGATTTGTTTTTCTGCAGATGTGAATCTTCAAATTGCAGAAGTGGGGTTTAATTTTCTGGTTTCCATGGTTGCTTCGGCTTCGGATTTTGGGCCTCGACGTTCACTATTTTGTGAAGCAGAGAAATAATACTAGATTGAGGGAATTATGGCTTCTGTGTATGAATTTCGACATGGAATTTTTCTGGGGATACTGGGATTCATTGAAAATTTTTTTTGGGGACTATTGAAATTATTTTTTAGGGCTGTATTTTGTCGTTGATGCGCATAGTCACTATGCGTGTGATCCACATAAGGTTCTGAATTTTGTTCTTCGGGTAGCAAACTCTTTTGAAATATGTGTTGCAGGGAAATCAAGATTAGAGATGGTGTTGTGTTTGCATGTGATAGCAGCACTATACTGCAGCTTGGGACAGTCCATTCAGGATATCCCCTATCTTGGGTACTCAATTGAAAATCCCAACTTGCATGTCAGTCAGGAGCATGCTCTTGCCAAATTTGCTGGCCATATGCAAATGGGTGGTACTCATGCAATGAACGGCCAACTTGCCAATTCCATACAGTGTTATAAGTTGGGCCTGGAAATCCAACAACAAGTATTGGGAGAAATAGATCCAAGAGCGGGGGAGACTTGCCGTGATGCTGTTGTGGCCCTTGTCCATGCACTTCAGTTTGATGAGGCCCAGAATTTGTGCTAGACGACTCTTGATAGCCATAAAGATCTTGGTACACTGGTCTCTCTTGCAGAGGCTGCTGATAGGAGGATAAGGGGTATGATATGTGATACTAAAGGAGATCAGCCAAGCACACTTGTTGGGATTGCAGCACAGATGGGGGTGCCCAGTGAGGAGAGGACAGTTTGGGAATCCTCATTGTCCTCATTCAAGTCAAGTAAAGTTAAAGGTGGCCATCATATCAACATTGAGAAAGATTTACAGTGGGATCTTGCTGATGAAAGTGATTGTAAATATGATACTAACTTTGTCTAGAACTCTTTGGATATGGTGAGAGATTAATCAATATCAAATGTAAGTCCTGGAAGTCCGCAGCAGATTACTTTTATGGTAGTTCAAGGTGAAGGAAATATAGATACTTCTTTTAAAATTGTTGGTAATGAGGAAAGATCTTCCTTTGACTATCCAATAGTCATGTTAATGAATATTGCTGATGATGTGCAGCAAGCACCGCTGCCAAGGGTAGTTGAGGACCTGGGGGGCTCTATTACTTCTAATGGAAGTTCTTGCACCCATGTTATCACAGGAAAAGTAAGCAGAACTATAAATTTTTGCACTGCCTTGTGTTCTGGTGCTTGAATAGTCCCACCTGACTGGTTGAAAACAAGCTTCTGGGAGGGGAGATTTGTTGGTGAGTCATTGTTTGTCCGACAACTTGAAGATTTTGAGCATAAGTATAGGTCTGGGGTAGAGGATGCAGTTTTCAGAGCAAAAACAAGACGACATGCTTTACTTTGGGATACAATGTCTACATAAACCACCATGTTCAGCCTCCAGCTGACACCTTAATGGCCAGTGTGGAATCTGTAGGTGGAAATGTTCTTTGTGGACATGAAGACGTGAAAGAACCTACATGAACAATTTTCGTAGTGTGTGACTTGATGTATGGATTTTTTGTGGCTGGGTTGAACAGTAGGACGAATGGTCCACTGGTGGCTGCCATTATAGTACTGCATGTGTCTGCTATTCGAAGTGCCTCAGTGGCAACTGTAGAAATGAGGTGCTGCTCAACGAACTATTTGAGGAATTTCAGTGGACTTAAAGTAGCAACAAATGTGAATTGTGACTCAGAGATGTCCTTCTTGGGAAAGGAGAGCAATGTTGCACTTCAACACTCCATTGTTGTCAAATTTTCAAAACAAAGTCTGATGGTTTCTTTTGCAAATGTTGCTGCCAGAGCAATCCAGAATGTACATGGGAATTATTTTGGTGTATACTGTTCTTTTGGAATTCGCAGAGAGTTGATCAGCGACAAGGTGCGGACAAATTTTTATAGGGTAGCTATTCTGAATAGTCCTTCTCTCATGAGCCATGCCACAGTTCTGGATGTTGGTTGTGGTATTGGGATATTGAGTTTATTTGCAGCTCAAGTACTTGGTGCATTCCTCTGCCCAGGGTTCCCTCTTGCACTAGAAGGGGACAAAAATGCCTATGGCAAGGGATTCTCTCAGACACACATGGAGGCATCGGCATACAGACACTACTTTCGAGCTTGAGGACAAGCTCGTTCTTCCAGGGGTTGTAAAGTTATGCATGCAATAACATTATTATTTTAGTTGATTTCTTTAATTTACTTTATTTATTTATGTTTAAGGCCACATGGGTATTTTTGTAATATTTTATCTTAAACCCTAATAGGGTGAACCCTATTTAAGGGGTATGAGTAATGAGAAAGACAAGCATTGAGAATTAGATTAAATCTAGTGTAAACATGCTTAGAGTTCTCCTCAACGAGCACTAGGGTTTTCAAGCTTCCCTTTGGCTTGATCTTCGTTCACCATGTCTCCCTACGAATCCATGTGTCAGATCCGAGACCGTACCATCTGGAGACACTCCGCTTGCAACACACGGGAATCGAACCCACGATGTAGCACTATCTCAGATACCAAATGTTAAGCACCAAGCCAATACTACCCAAAAAACCGGTTTTTTAGGAGCCTAAAGCATAGTTACTTAACCCCAAGATCATAAGGCCCGACCGTGATAATAGCTACACGCAACCTACCAGTATTTTAATCCAACGACACTGGCCCCACCCAGGGCTTCTCACAAGGACCTACCAGTATTTTAATCTGGCCTTTGCGCGTCCCGGGACTCGAACTCGCAACGTGGGAGGCTGCTCTGATACTAAATGCTACATCTATCAGAGCGGGCTCCCACGTATCCAGGTCTATAGAGCACTGGTTTGTTCAATGGTTAAGGATGTGATTTCCTCCAGTGTCCCCCATTCAATGGACAACAAGAGAAAGAGAGGTGACTGGTAAGGAAGATTAAGGGACGATGGAGAAGGAGAGCCCGTCGCTTCATATATTCATACTAGACTGGTGGTCAGAAGCCGCAATGTAGATCTAGTGCAAACAGGCTTAGAGTTAAATCTAAGCCTAGACGCGACCTACCAGTATTTTAATCCAGCATTTGCACCACCTCGGAAGAACGAGCTTGTCCCCAAGCTCAGAAGTAGTGTCAGTATGCCGATGCCTCCACGTGTGCCTGAGAGAATCCCTTGCCGCCATAGTCATTTATGTCCCCTTCTAGTGCAAGAGGGAACCCTGGGTAGAGGAATGCACCAAGTGCTTGAGCTGAAAATAAACTCAGTATTCCAATACCTAAACCAACGACCAGAACTATGGCATGGCTCATGAAAAAAGAACTATTCAGAATAGCTACCCTATAAAAATCTGTCCTCACGTTGTCGCTGATCAACTCTCTGCGAATTCCAAAAGAACAGTACACACCAAAATAATTCCCATGTACATTCTGGATTGCTCTGGCAGCAACATTTGCAAAAGAAACCATCAGACTTTGTTTTGAAAATTTGACAATAATGGAGAGTTGAAGTGCAGCACATCTCTCCTTTCTCAAGAAGGACATCTTTGAGTCACAGTTCACATTTGTTGTTGCTTTAAGTCCATTGAAATTCATCAAATAGTTGGTTGAGAAGCACCTCATTTCTGCAGTCGCCACTGAGGCACTTTGAATAGCAGACACATGCAGTACTGTAATGGCAGCCACCAGTGGACCCTTTATCCTATTGTTTAACCCAGCCACAAAAAAACCATACATCAAGTCACACACTACGAAAATTGTCTGTGCAGTTTCTTTCACGTCTTCAAGTCCACAAAGAACATTTCCACCAGAAGATTCCACACTACCCATTAAGGTGTCAGCTGAAGGCTGAACATGGTGGTTTATGCAGACATCATATCCCTTAAGCAAAGCATGTCGTCTTGATTTTTCTTTTAAAACTGCATCTTCTACCCCAGACCTATACTTATGCTCAAAATCTTCATGATGTCGGACAAACAATGACTCACCAACAAATCTCCCCTCTCGAAAGCTTTTGTTCAACCAGCCAGGTGAGACTATCCAAGCACCAGAACACAAGGCAGTGCAGAAAGTTATAGTTTTGCTAACTTTTCCAGTGATAACATGGGTGCCAGAACTTCCATTAGAGGTAATAGAGCCCCCCAGGTCCTCAACTACCTTTGGCAGTAGTGCTTGCTGCACATCATCAGCAATATTCATTAACATGACTACTGGATAGTCAAAGGAAGATCTTTCCTCATTACCAACAACTTTAAAAGAAGTCTCTGTATTTCCCTCACTATGAACTACCATAAAAGTAATTTGTTGCGGACTTCCAAGACTTACATTTGATATTGATATATCCCTCACCATATCCAAAGAGTTCTGGACAAAGTTAGTATCATATTTACAATCACTTTCATCAGCAAGATCCCACTGTAAATCTTTATCACAGTTGATATGATGACCACCTTTAGCTTTGCTTGACTTGAATGAGGACAATGAGGATTCCCAAACTGTCCTCTCTTCACAGGGCACCCCCATCTGTGCTGCAATCCCAGCAAGTGTGCTTGGATGATCTCCTTTTGTATCACAGATCATACCCTTATCCTCCTATCAGCAGCCTTTGCAAGAGAGACCGGTGTACCAAGATCTTTATGGCTATCAAGAGTCGTCTGGGACAAATTCTGGGCCTCATCAAACTGAAGTGTGTGGACAAGGGCCACAACGACATCATGGCAAGTCTCCCCCACCCTTGGATCTGTTTCTCCCAATACTTGCTATTGGATTTCCAGACCCAGCTTATAAACACTGTATGGAATTGGCAAGTTGGCCGTCCATTGCATGAGTATCACCCATTTGCATATGGCTAGCAAATTTGGCAAGAGCATGCTCCAGACCGACATGCAAGTTGGGATTTTCAATTGAGTGCCCAAGATAGGGGATAGCCTGACTGGACTGTCTCAAGCTGCATTATAGTGCTGCTATCACATGCTAACACAACACCATCTCTAATCTTTATTTCTCTACAGCCTATTTTTCAAAAGAGTTTGCTGCCAAGAGCAAAATTCAGAGCCTTCTGGGGATTACACGCACAGTGATTGTGCACATCAACAGCAAAATATAGCCCCCCAAAAAAAATTTTCAGCAGTCCCCAAAATGTTTTTTCTATGAATCCCGGCATCCCCAGAAAAATTCCATGTCGAAATTTATATACAGCAGCCGTAATTCACTCAATCTGGTACTGATTCTCTGCTTCATGAAACAGAGAACATCGAGGCCAAAAATTCGAAGCTGAAGCAGCCATGGAAACCAAAAAATTAAACCCCACATCTGCAATTTGAAGATTCACATCCGCATAAAAACAAAGTCTCTAAAAAAAAAAATTCGGAGACGCCCCCCCCCCAATTTGGAACTTGGGTATGCGCAAGTCTACCAAGAAGTGGAGAGCGAGTGGGAGGTGGTGGCCGGAAGTCACATCCCACCGGACATGTTTCCGACGGAGCCTCCTCCGTGTTCGGTGGTGAAGGGCAGCCCTTTGCCCCCCCCGTCTCCCCTTCCCCAATTTGGAACTTGGGTATGCACAAGTCTGCCAAGAAGTGGAGAGCGAGTGGGAGGTGGTGGCCGGAAGTCACATCCCACCTGACATGTTTCCGACGGAGCCTCCTCCGTGTTCGGTGGTGAAGGGCAGCCCTTTGGGGCTTCGCTGGTTGGGGGTTGTCCCTGTCGACGGTGCAAAACCGACCTTCTGTCGGCCGTGATAATGGATTTGAGGAGGTTGAACCCAAATCATCCTTGACCAACAAGATTGTTGCCACATGCCCCTCCGATTTCGGATTTCCATGGTCCTTCTTGGAGATTTTTGAGGCCCCCGTAGTCAGATTTGGTGTCGCACCAGTATCTCCCACCACCGACGACGTTTTGACAGAAAACCCTTCTGATTTCTCCAACTCTTCATCGTTGTTGTTCGGCTTGTGATTTCCTTGCGTAGAAATCTTGAATTTTTCTGGAGACCGGCCTTTCTGCATGTCCGAATTTGATGTTGCCGCCGCAAGGACTTCGGCTGGTACACATGACAAAATTTTCAATGTTTCTGGCTCGTCACCTATTTTCAATTCTTCTGTTGCTTTTCCTTCATTGTGTACCTCTTGCTCGGAAATTTCAGGTCTTTTGACCTTTTCTGCGGTAGCGCGTGGCTCCCTTGTCCAACATTCCATGAAAATTTCATACAATGCTCATGCTTCTCCTGGTTCTTTGCATATTTTGTCCATGCGAGCTTCTACCTTCTCCATGCGAGCTTGTACCTTCTCCCAATTTGGGAATACATCCCCCATTGTGTTCCCGCTCTGATACCAGTGTCAACTAAGTTCTTCTCTGGCTTCCAGATTCTCATTCTTAGCCTCAACCTTGCCCTCGGACGCCAAGCGGGAAACCATATCCAATGAAATTGGGGGTATGCTTCTGAAACACCATCTATTTTTAGTTCAAATCGGTGGTTCCATGCGGTTGAAGGGCCTCCAAGGGGTTGACCAGCAGCAACACTGCTTGGAAATTGGGAACGAAAGTTCTCTATTTCGAGAAGCAACAAACCAGTGCCCAAATGAGGGAATTTTTGCTTGGGTATATGCTAGTCGAGATAAAAATTTTGGGAGGATGTCGGGCTCCATTAAAATGTTTTTTGGGGACCTCTGAATTTTTTCTAGTGTCTTGGTTGTTCTGCTGCTGCGTACAGCACCAGTGCGTTTGTTCGTTGTCCACTCGAGAATGTGAAGCTCTTTAATTTTTCAATTGCCGAGACCAGTGTGCATGTTCTGTATTTATTTGTGCTTTATGTGATGCTGAAATTATTTTGGGGAAGGCTCTATTTCGCCGTTGATGAGCACAGGGGCTTGGGTAAAGTTTCAACTCATGCTATTCTCTATGCTCAACTAATCATCGATGGACAAGAGCATGGAGTGAATGGTTTTCTTGTGCAACTATGAAATTTGGAAGTTCAATCCCCTCTTCCAGGTAGTACAATTGGTGATATGGGGATACAATTTGGAAATGGAGCTTACAATACCATGGATAATGGTGTCTTGAGGGTTGATCATGTGCGAATACCAAGAGATCAGATGTTGACGTGTGTTTTGCAAGCCACACAAGCAGGGCAGTATGTTCAATCACATGTTCCAAAATAGCTTATTTATGGGAACCGCAGTGGTGATATTCTATTTTTTGTCAAGCATGAGCAGCAGCTGGATTGTGGTGGTGGCTACCTGCAGTTGTTAAGCACTGATGTGGATCAAAAGAACTTTGGTAGAGAGCCTCCATACAGCATTATGTTTGGACCTGACATAGGTGGCTATCACACTAGGAAGGTTCATGCGATCTTGCCTCATGATGGAACACACCACTTGCGAAATGAGGTTTTCAATTTCTCTCAAGATGATCTATTAACAAAATCCCTTTCAAAGACCAGTATCAATGTGCCATAAAGTCCAAATTTTCTATGTCAATCAGTGCTAAAATCTCTCCTCCCCCAGCAAGACTCCTCATTGATTACTGAAAACATTGAAAGCGTGCTCCAAAGTGAAATAAGGGACTTCTGCTTCTGCTGTGCTGGACTGGCTTCTTCAGAAAAGGAGGCCAGAGCTTTGATGTCTTCACTCCCAAGTAATCTATCTTCTGTAGCAAAAGTGGCCTTCCGAGAATTATCCGAAACATTGTATAGCTAAGAAATTTCAATGAGCTTAATTTTTGGCAGGGTAACATGGGGGTACTTTCAGCAATGAAGAAATTCAAACCAGGATGCAAAAGATGGAAGATAGCCTTGAATCAGCACAACCATTGCCAGGGAGAGTTTGTGAGATGGAAATAGAGTTGAAACAAAACAGAGAACAGATGTAGCAATTCAGAGAGGAGGTACATCACATGTTTGCTGAGATTCAGCAAAGGTTGGAGATGAGGGCAGAGATGAAACCAAGACCAGAGACGAGGGAGGGGATCCTAACCCATAAGACCCAAGCTGTAAACAGGTTTGTCCTCCTGTTTGGAGCGGAAGACATAGGTACATAACCCAGAACCATAACATCACACCCCACCTTCACGAGCCGACAACCACGGTGGCGCTGACACTAACCCGACCTCGCTAATACCTAGACATCACCTACCAGTATTTTAATCAAGCCTTTGCACCCATGCAACGACATTGACCCAACACAGGGCGTATCACAAGGACCTACCGGTATTTTAATCTGGCCTTTGCGCGTCTCGGGACTCGAACTCACAACATGGGAGCCCGCTCTGATACCAAATGTTACATGTATCAGAGCAGGCTTCCACATATCCAGGTCTACAGAGCACTGGTTAGTTCAATGGTTAAGGATTTGATTTCCTCCAGTGTCCCCCATTCAATGGACAATGAGAGAAAGAGAGGTGACTAGTAAGGAAGATTAAGGGACAATGGAGAAGGAGAGCCCATCGCCTCATATATTCATACCAGACTGGTGGTCAGAAGCCGCAGTGTAGATCTAGTGTAAACAGGATTAGAGTTAAATCTAAGCCTAGACGCGACCTACAAGTATTTTAATCCAACATTTGCGCCCCCCCTGGAAGAACGAGCTTGTCCTCAAGCTCGGAAGTAGTGTCTGTATGTCGACGCCACCAAATGTTACAGTCCCAGATCTGACACATGGATTCGTAGGGAGACATGGTGAACGAAGATCAAGCCAAAGGGGAGCCTGAAAACCCTAGAGCTCGTTGAGGAGAACTCTAAGCCTGTTTACACTAGATTTAACCTAATTCTCAATGCTTGTCTTTCTCATTACTCATACCCCTTAAATAGGGTTCACCCTGTTAGGGTTTAAGATAAAATATTCCAAAAATACCCCTATAAATAAAATATAACAAAAATACCCTTGTGGCCTAAAATTGAAATAAATAAAGTAAATTGAAGAAAACAACTAAAATAATAATGCTATTGTGTGCATAACATTACACCCCCCCTTGGAAGAACGAGCTTGTCCTCAAGCTCAGAAGTAGTGTCAGCATGCCGACGCCTCCACGTGTGCCCGAGAGAACCCTTTGCCGCCATAGGCATTTCTGTCTCCTTCTAGTGCAAGAGGGAACCTTGGGCAGAGGAATGAACCAAGTGCTTGAGTTGCAAATAAACTCAGTATTCCAATACCACAACCAACATCCAGAACTATGGCATGGTTCAAGAAAGAAGGACTATTCAGAATAGCTGCCCTATAAAAATCTGTCCACACCTTGTCACTGGTCAACTCTCTGCGAATTCCAAATGAATAGTACACACCAAAATAATTCCCGTGTACATTCTGGATTGCTCTGGCAGCAACATTTGCAAAAGAAACCATCAAACTTTGTTTCTCAAATTTGACAACAATGGAGTGTTGAAGTGCAGCACTGCTCTCCTTTCCCAAGAAGGACCTCTCTGAGTCACAGTTCACATTTGTTGCTGCTTTAAGTCCACTGAAATTCCTCAAATAGTTGGTTGAGCAACACCTCATTTTTGTAGTCGCCCCTGAGGCACTTCGAATAGTAGACACGTGCAGTACTGTAATGGCAGCCACTAGTGGACCCTTCATCCTACTATTCAACCCAGCCACAAAAAAACAATACATCAAGTCACACACTACGAAAATTGTCCATGCAGGTTCTTTCACGTCTTCAAGTCCACAAAGAACATTTCCACCAGAAGATTCCGCATTGGCCATTATGGTGTCAGCTGGAGACTGAACATGGTGGTTTATGCAGACATCGTATCCCTTAAGCAAAACATGTCGTCTTGTTTTTGCTATAAAAACTGCATCCTCTACCCCAGACTTGTACTTATGCTCAAAATCTTCATGTTGTCGGACAAACAATGACTCACCAACAAATCTCCCCTCCCGGAAGCTTGTTTTCAAACAGTTAGGTGAGACTATCCAAGCACCAGAACAAAAGGCAGTGCAGAAAGTTATAGTTCTAGTTACTTTTCTTATGATAACATGGGTGCAAGAACTTCCATTAGAGGTAATAGAGCACCCCTGGTCCTCAACTACCTTTGGCAGCGGTGCTTGCTGCACATCATCAGCAATATTCATTAACATGACTACTGGATAGTCAAAGGAAGATCTTTCCTCATTATCAACAACTTTAAAAGAAGTCCATGTATTTTCCTCACCATGAATTACCATAAAAATAACCTGCTGCGGATTTCTAGGACTTACATTTGATATTGATTTATCCCTCACCATATCCAAAGAGTTCTGGACAAAGTTAGTGTCATATTTACAATCACTTTCGTTGATGCTGGAAGAGAAGGGAAGCTTCCTACCATAATTTCCGTAGCTGTCTCTCACCTGTCTTCCTCGATCGAGTGCTTTAAAACACCTATAAATAGAGGTGTTCTTCAGTGACAAATCGCATTTAGAATCATACATTTTCCTTGTCTATTTTATTTTACTTTCTTCTTTTGTAAGTCTAGAAGCCATTGAAGCTCTTCTAAGAGCGTGTGGTGGGATGAAATCCATTTGTATTTAAATAGAGATTAGTGTTGACTTTCTTCTTGATTGCTGTTGAGACATTCCTGGGTTGAGCTTACTCTGTTTTACAGTATGTGCTATACTTCTCCGTATTCTAGACGCTTCTCCCTCTACTACTAAAATATCATCCGCTGTGTACTCTAGTCATAGGGGAACACCATCTAACCAAGGCCGAGGTCGAGGCAGATTTTATAGACGAGGAAGAGGAAGTGGTGGACGGATTGGTTTTGACCGAACAGATAGGAAGGAATGCACCCATTGTAAGGCATATGGCTACACTAGAGACACATGCTTTAAACTAAGAGAATGCACTATATGTGGTAGATTGGGCCTCTCTCACGAAAGATGTTATAAAGCTAATCAGAATAGGGCTAACCAAGCCTTAGTGAGTGGTACAAAGGTAGAGCAGTCTACCACAACAACTCCAAAGCATACTTTTACTGATGAAGACTATGAACTATTCTAGAAAATGAAGACCATGATGGGGTCCTCCCCAAGTACTTCTTCACCAACCGCTGCCACCACCACTTCAGGTATGTTTTCTGCCTCCTCTTCATCCTGGATAATTGACTCAAGAGCCTTTGAGCATCTTACAGGTAACAAACATCTTCTATACTCAGTTTCTCCATGAATTTCACATAAATTTATTACCGTTGTTGATGGTTTAGAAACTAAAGTTCAAGGGAAAGGGTCCACTTCTATTGCACCATCACTTTTGCTCACTGATATCCTTTTCCTTCCAACTTTCCTTTTGAATCTTTTATCGGTTAGTCAGCTCATAGAACATTTTAATTGCTCTATCACTTTCTCACCCACTTCATGTGTGTTTCATGATCTTACAATGAAGCGGGCGAATGGTGGAGGCCGTGAACAAGGGGGGCTCTACTACCTGGATGTGCCACAAATAAATACTGCATCCACCTGTGACACTGAACTCAGGTTATAGCATAACCAGTTGAAACATCCGTCCACCCAATCTCTTCATCATTTTTTCCCTAAAGCGCGGTCGGACCTTCATTGTGAAGCATGTCAAATGAGTAAACATCAGAAGTCTACATACTCACCTCGTCTAGAAATTAAAAGTTTCTCTCCTTTTTTGTTAATTCATACTGATGTATGGGGAGCCTTGAGTGTCTCTAACATTTCTCATGTGAAATATTTTATTACATTCATTGATAACTTCACTTGTACCACTTGGTTATTTTTGTTTAATTAGCGTTCTAAATACCATTGATATTTAAATATTTTCATGCAATGATACTCACTCAGTATGGATAAAAAATTAAATTCCTTCGATTAGATAATGCCAAAGAATACACATCTAAAGATCTTGACTCATTTTGTCAAGAAAATGGCATTATTCATCAGACAACATGTGCTTACACCCCTCAAAAAAATGGTGTAGCCGAACAAAAAAACCATCATATTTTTGAGGTAGCTCGCGGTTTACTATATGCCATGAAAGTTCCATATTTTTATTGGTCACATGCAGTTCTTACTGCATGTTTTCTTGTAAATCGGTTACCCTCTTCCGTTCGTGGTAAACCATCTCCATACTCTCTACTATTACCTAATGATGATCATTTTTCACTGCCTTTGACAGTTTTCAACTGTCAATGTTTTGTCCATACTTCTTCCCCCAAACACAGTAAACTTGATCCCAAATCTATGAAGTGTATCTTCTTAGGATACTCTCGCACACAAAAGGGTTATGTTTTCTATAATCCCTCTCTTCAACGTTAACTTGTGTCTCAGGATGTCACATTTTTTGAAGACTCTCCTTATTATTCTGATAATGTGCCTCCATGTTTATCTTCCATATTAGGTTCTCCTAGACCGGTTGTACCCCGTGCTGCAGAAACTACTCAGTCCCCAGAAACACTGGCTGACACCATACTTGCTTAGTTGTCGGATCCTACCGAGGTAAGTCCTTCTTCTCCGATTATTTTTGGCCCAGAATATGATACTCGTCCAATTGTTGTTAGGAAAGAGCCCAGATCATTCACCACGCCTTCTACTTCTCATCCCATAAAAATTTTTATGTCTCATCATCGTCTTTCCCCTGTTTGTTGTTAATTACTATTGGCTATTTCCTCCGTACATGTACCACAATCCTATCAGGAGGCTCTCAAACATCTAGGGTGGAAGCCGGCTATGGATGAAGAAATGCAGGCTATTTATGAAAATCATACATGGGCTCTAGTCCCTCTTCCTTTAGATAAGAAACCCATCGGTTGCAAATGGGTATTTACGGTTAAACACAATCTGGATGGATCCGTGGCTTGGTTTAAAGCTCGCCTAGTTTCTAAAGGCTATACACAATGTTATGGCACTGATTATGAAGAAACCTTCTCTCCAGTGGCTAAATTACACTCGGCACGTTTGTTATTATCTTTGGCAGCTAACTCTTCCTGGCAGGTCTATCAACTTGATGTAAAAAATGCTTTTCTGAATGGGGATATAGAGGAGGACATTTATGTGCAGCAACCACCTAGGTATGTGTTTGAGGGGGAGTTCGTATGTCGACTACAAAAATCTATTTATGGTCTCAAGCAGTCGCCTCGTGCATGGTTTAAAAAATTTAGCCAAGCACTCATACGGGCCGGATTTCACAGATGCTCTCGAGATCACTCTGTCTTTATTAAAGGCACACTGAAGGGCAAGGTAATTCTAATCGTATATGTGGATGACATTATTATAACTAGCAGTGATCCCAAGGGCATCCAAAAGGCAAAAGAAAGGACATATATTGAATTCAAGATAAAGGATCTCGGACTGCTCAAATATTTTTTGGGTATTGAAGTACTACAATCCATACATGGAATTCTATTATCTCAAAGGAAGTATGTCCTTGACCTACTGAAGGAGACCAGAATGCTGGGATGTAGACCAGTAGAAACTCCTATGGACTCGAATACAAAATTATGTGCAAGTACTAGAAAAGAAGTAGATGTCGAAAAATACCAAAGGTTGGTGGGAAGACTTATTTACCTCTGCGTAACGAGGCCAGATATTTCATATGCAGTCGGTGTGGTAAGTCAATATATGCACAAACCACAAATCAGTCATTGGAAAGCACTAGAACGGATATTACAATATCTTAAAGGAGCTCCAGGAAGACGACTCCTTTATAAAAATCATGGACAGTTCAACATCGAAGGATTCTCAAATACAGACTAGGCCAAATCCCCGAACGACAGAAAATCTGTTACGGTCTCGGATCTGACAAATGGATTCGTAGGGAGGAAGAAGATAAAGACGAAGATCAAGCCAAAGGAAAGCTTGAAAACCCTAAGTTCGTTAAGGAGAACGCACACCCCTAAGCTCATTGAGGAGAAATCCAGACCCTGTTTAACTTAAATCAATCCTTGTCTTTCTCATTACTCTTACCCCTTAAATAGGGTTCACCCTTACAAGGTTTAACGTAAAATATTACAAAAATACCCCTATAAATGAAATATTCCAAAAATTCCCTTATGGCCTATAAATTCTTTAATCGAAATAAAATAAAGTAAATTAAAGAAAAAAATTAAAATAGTAATGTTATTGCATGCATAACATTACACCCCCTGGAAGAAAGTGCTTGTCCTCAAACTCGAAGGTAGGGTCTGCTTGCCCGTGCTGACGTCTCCATCCATTCTCAAGTATCAACCGCAGTATCTGTGTCAGCCCTCTGGACTACAAAACTGGAGCATCCAGCCAAAGAAGCAATTTTTTTTTTTTTTTTACACTACCTGTTTCACTTGTTGTAGTATACCCAATAGGGATAAGCAATCGAACAACAAGTTGAACGATCACCTACACCAAATTGGTAACTTCTGCTTTGACATTAATAGCCTGTGTGGGAGTTGCCCCAGCAGTTGCCTCATTGGCAAAAAAACAGCATGTCCCCAATAACCTCAATCTTTGGACCCAGTCCATGTTCAGCAAATTGCCCAACATACTCGACGAAAGTATTATGGCCGTAAGCACTGACCATGATATCAAGATATCATCGGGGTCTACTACTTTGTCAAGATCCACCAATTCAAGGTTGCACCTTTGGTGAAACTTCTCGTCCGTATCAAGAACATATGCACACCCCCACTCATCCTTGAATCCAGCTGGACACTGGCATGTACTGCCCTCAGCCTCCTGACAAGCTGAGAAGGAATGTCCATCTTGAGTAGCATGCCAACAGCCTCCATTGTTTAGCTTGCATCGTCCAGACCCACTTGCTTCACAATGGCTATAACCATCCCCCTTGAACTGTACTCCTTCTACCAAGGGACGCTCATAGACTCTACCACAAAATGTGTCCTTGCAAGCTGTTATATTCACAATTTTATCTCGCCAACAACCCCCATTGATGCTCAAGCATTCATTTTTCTGAATATCATCACTCAAACAAACAACATGTTCAATAGTTTCCTCAAAACCAGCATAAATAGCCTTCAGTACAACACCTTTCTGTAACTTCCCTTGATACTGTCGATTCTGAAAAACAAGTGTAGGTAGTACGGTAACATCTCCCCTGGATCCCTTACCAACTTGAGCATCTTGCTATTTTGCCAGCATAGGATTGTCAACATCAGCATTTGAGTCCCCATGCAATTCTCAATTTTCTTATTGTCAAATCCAAGAGGTTTGATAACTGTATCTGCACATTCCCTATTGTACTTTTTTTCCTTCATAGGGCACCTTAGTTGAAAGTCTGTCACATTCAGTTCTGCGTGGTCATCATCATAACTTTCCATATTGTCAAAAAGCTTGACTATGTCATTTTGCACTATGCCAATCACAGATTGGCCAACTTCAGCACCTGCTAATGTAAGAGTTCCTGCAAGTGGTTCAAGTGCCACCCCCGAAGCATAAGCACTAGATTCAGCACCACTGGAATCATACTTCCCTTTTCCAGCACTTTGGGTTAATGCCTTGATTTCATGCAAATAGCCATCTGCATCCTCAAGAAGCACCTCGGCTGAGCTGGCTAGCAGCAGTGTATACTGGATTGCCACAGTAGCCTTGTTTGCTTGGCTTGCTGGCAGCAGTGTATGCTGGACTTCCACAACAGCCTTGTTTGCTTGGCTGGCTGGCTGCACTGGTTTCAGCAGTGTCACTGGTGGCAGCACTGGTTGCTGCAGTGCCACAGCAGCAGCACAAAACAATTTGTGGAAGAACCCAAGTGCTGCCAAACCAGTAGCTTCCTCCTGTCTCTTTTTTTTCCCAACCCAATTTACATTCATATTAATCAATCCATTGGATACAAAAACATTACATTTATAACCATTATGTATCGTGTAATTACGTATCAACCTGCCCAAGAAAAAATCAATGGGTGGGGCGCAGATAGGAAGGACACAAGACAACCACTCCATACATCGTAAGCCTCGTTGGTGTGATGGAAATGAACTTTTGTACAGAAAGTTATGAACCAGAAAATGTTTCGATAGAAATCTTGCATAACAATCATAATGATAACCGTTATTGAAAACAAAACTAATAGCATCAGTATACAACCAACCAAGCATCTTCACTACACCCAAAAAAAATTTATCTCCAGTTTTTCTGTTACAGTCCCGGGTCATGGATCGAGTAACACGGTGTGAGATTTGTGAATCCAGCACTGGTACTGAGTTGCTGGACTTGGTAAGGAGCGTTAAAGATCCCTTCTTTGACTGATCTTCCATACGTGATCAGTCTCCCTTTTTCTTAACCCACTCTAGTGCTAAAGTTAGAGCTAAAATGAAAATAATTCATGTGGAGAAGAAACTAAAGAGACACCTTTTTATTGTTCACAGAAATCAGGGTTTCAACCCTGATTTTGATTGCTGCTCGTGCAGGAATGCTCAGCCTGGTTTGTAGAAGCCTTGGCACACGTGAATGGATTAATTCTTCTCTCCTTCCTTGCTGGCGCCAAGCTAGGAGCAGCAGCACCCCTTCTTCACGTGAAGAAGCAGAAAGCTCCCTAATTTTCTACTCGTCTACAGAGTTAGAAACCCTTGATTGTTGTTGATGCTGATGAGGAGGGAAGACCCTCTCTTTGAGCTCGGAAAAAGGGGCAGGAAGCTACTCTTCCAACTATGGATGATGAAGGATGAAGATGGACAAATATGGATGAGGATGGAGGATGAATGATAGGTTGGATTTTTGGAGTAAACCCTAAACTTGAGATCAAGAGGTGATCTCAGCCTGTTCACACTAGGTTATTCTAAAATCTCAAAGCTTCCCCATTCCATTCATTCTTTCCTTTAAATAGATCACGTCATGGAGTTTTAGGGTTAGGGTTACAATAATTCCCATAATGCCCCTACATATAAAAATAATTAGAAATAACTCCGACTTAAAACAATATAAGAAATAAATCCTACTCAAAGTAATATAAGAAATAAATCCTATTGAGTGAGTTGTTGTTGCCTCCTTCGTTGTGTAACTCGGTGTGCTATTGAGTCCACAACATCTGCCTCCCCCTGGAGAAAGAGCTTGTCCTCAAGCTCAAAATCTGGGTAGACTTGTTTGAAGATGTCCACACGTTCCCATGTTGCAGCATCGGGGTCAGTGTCCATCCACAGAACGAGAATCTCCCAATGGTCATTAGTCAACCGAGCGCGTGGGTAAGAATAACCTCACCATTATCAATCGGTGGTAGGAATGGATTGGATGTAGGCTGCACCCGGAATGTGGCTTCAAAAGAGAGACATGAAACACATCATAAAGTTTGGCCGTGTCCGGTAATTTGAGTTGATAGGTGACTGGTCCCACGCATCGAAGAATGGGAAACGGCCCGAAAAATCTGGGAGAGAGCTTATGTCGTGGAGGTCCCACAAGAGACTATTGATGGTAGGGCTGGAGTCATAGCCACACATAATCCCCAACCTCAAAAGAGACCTCACGGTGGCCTTTTTTGTAGACATCCTTCATCCGAACATGGGCGCATCGTAGTCGTTATGTGATATTCTGTAGCAGCAGATCCCGGTCCATGAGTGCTTGATCAATCGCGTCCACGCGGGTGGACCCTGGGTTGTACGAGAGAAGGCAAGGTGGATCCCATATATAACCCTGAAAGGAGTGGATTGCAAGGGAGAGTGGAACAAAGTGTTGTAACAGTATTCAGCCCACGGAAGCCACTGAACCCATTGCCGCAGCGATCACCCACCAAGCACTGTAGATACATCTAGATGGTGTGGTTCACCACCTCTGTTTGCCCGTCTGTCTGTGGATCATAGGCAAAGGAGAACTTCAATTTAGTCCCACTCCAGAGAAAAAGTTCCCGCCAAAAGGTGCTCATGAAAACTGCCTCTCTATCACTCACAATGGATTCTGTAATGTCATGTAAGCGGACTATCTGCTCCAGGAAAGTTTGAGCAACCCATGTTGCTGAATAAGGATGAGCCAGTGGTATAAAATGTTCGTACTTGGAGAATCTATCACCCACCATCAAAAGTATGGATTTTCCAGAAGACAGGGGTAGATCTTCCACAAAATCCATCAAAATGTTGGCCCAAACCTACGTAGGAAGGGACAGAGGATGGAGAAGACCGGTTGGACTCAAGTGCTCGGCTTTGTTGCACTGGCAGACCTAACAGTTGCCCACATAAGTCGCAATAGAGGGCTTCATGGCTTGCCAGTAAAAATCAGCTCGGATTATGTGCAAGGTCTTCTGTATCCCCTCATGTGTACTTTCATGGTAGGCCGAGAGAATAGCTAGAATCAACTCGGACTCAAGTGGAAGGAAAAGCCGCTGCTTGTAACAAATAAGTGAATCCTGATGGACCACTTCGAATTCATTGTCCCTTCCGAAATCTTCTGATACAGTTCCTACAGTGTAGGGGCAGTGGCATGTGCATCTCTCACCAAGTCCAGGATGAGAAATCTCGGCTGCCTTATCGAATAGACCGACTGTTGATCCTCAAAACACCGTGATAAGGGTTTGCCGACTTATTTAATCTCCCCGCACGATATTCCATCGAGAAGCCAAACCCCAACAACTTACTGATCCAGTGTTGCTGTGGCAACGTCGTCAAACGCTGTTCTAGTAGGAATTTAAGGTTATAGTGATTTGTGCGTATGAGAAAAGCCCGACCTCGGAGATAAGGCCTCCAATGTTGAACCACCTTGGCCAACCCAATCAATTCGTGCTTATAGGCTTCCAGCTCGTGATGGCGGACTGCCAACTGTCTGCTTAAATACTCAATAGGATGGCCCAACTGCTGTAAAATGGCCCTAATGCCCACGCCCGAAGTGTCTCACTCTACCACGAACAATTCGTCAAACTTGGGAAGTTGTAATACTGGTGCAGATGCGAGGGCAGGTTTGAGTGCCACAAACGACTTGGTGGCATCCTCATTCCAAATAAAGGAATTTTCTTGAGCAGACTTGTCAATGGTGCTGCCATCGGCCCATAGTTTTGAATAAATTTGCGGTAGTAGCCAGCAAGACCCAAAAAAAACCCGTAATGCAGAACAAGACTGTGGCTTCAGCCACTCATGAATGACTCGGATCTTCTTGGAATGTTTTAAATAGAGTTGATGTTCTCGTAACAAGTCGAAAATAATCCTCAAGTGTGCCAATTGCTCCTCAACCGACTTGCTATATATAAGAATATCATAAAAAAATACAAGAACAAAATTTTGAAGATAGGGCAAAATGCCTCATTAATCAAAGCTTGAAAAGTGGAGGGTTCATTGGATAACCCGAATGGCATGACGACGAACTCAAAGTGGCCATGATGCGTGCGGAATGCCGTCTTCTCGATATGAGAGGGGTGCATCCGGACCTGATGGAATCCCAAGCGGAGGTAGAGGACCTGATGGAATCCCAAGCGGAGGTAGAGTTTAGTGAATAACCATGACCCATGTAACTCATCCAAGAGCTCATCCACTATTGGAATCAGAAACTTGTCTTTCACTATCTGCATGTTCAACTCCCGATAATCTAGGCAGAGTCTCCATGTCCCATCATGTTTCTTCACAAGTAAGACGGGTGAAGAGAACAAGGAGCGACTGAGACGAATAAGACCCTATTTCAACATCTCCTGGCACTGACACTCTATCCTGTCCTTCTAAAGGTGTGGGTAGCGGTATGGACGCACGACCACTACCTCATATCCTGGTTTCAGACAATTCCTGTGGTCACAATGCCTCAGGGGAGACAATCCCGAAGGCTCCTGGAAGAGGTAAGAGAACTCCTCAAGCAAACCATCACTAGTACTATCTAGTTGTTCCTATGTCTGCAAAGTGTGCATGTGGTGGGCCCTATCCACTTGACAGCCCTATAAGAGCACCCGACTCCCGGCCAAATCAAAGCTCATAGTTAAAGCCGAAATGTCCAACAGAATTGGGCCCAACGTTTGTAACCATTTAATGCCTAATACCATATCAAATCCCGCCAAGGGAATAACAAAAATTCAGCATTAAACGAAGTAGAGCCAATGAAAAAAGTTACCGCCTTACTAATACCATAGCTAGGGACCTTCTCGCCATTGGCCACTGAGGTGGTGGCTGTCGAATGAGGGTGTATCTGGAGCTGGAGGTGATGTACGGCTGTCAAACTAAACATTTTGTGTGTACTCCTCGAGTCAACTAGTCCCACCAATTCTGGGTCAATGACATGAGCTCAGACTTACATTGTGTTAGGCGATTTCTGCCCAGTAATAGCATGCAAGGATATCTCCGGTGGTTCCTCGTCGATAATATCCTCTGGCTCCTCTGGATCCTCTAAATATGCCACCTAGAGCCAAAACAATCGTTTACATTGGTGCCCCACCCGATACTGCTCATCGCAGTTATAACATAAATTTTTGGACCGCCGTTCTGCCATCTCCGCACTCATTAATTTTTTTGATAAAGCTCGGTAGGGGATTACTAGGGCCGGGATCGGCTACCTGAGTCGTAGTTGAAGTATGTTTGGAGGATTGTACAGCTGGAGATGCTCCCTGAGATGAAGTATAGCGGCACCCTTGCCACGTGGAGGAAGTGTTCCTCTCACCCAACCAACCCGGCTTACGTTGTTGCAACTGTTGTCGTTGTTCCATTGCTCGGGCCATATTCATTGCATGAGCTAAATCCGTAGGCATAAGGAGCTCCACCTCTAGCCGTAAATACTCATTTAGACCTGCTATGAATAGGGAGACCTGTTGGTCAACCAATACCCTTTCACCAGCATGAGCCAAATTTTCTTGGAACATTTTTTTATATTTTTCCACCGAACCAATTTATCGCAATAGGACTAACTCCCTCAGGGGGTTGCTGTTGGCGGGAGGGCCAAATCTAACTGTGCATAGATTTTAAAATTCTCCCCAAGTCATCCCTGGTCTCTCTTTTTCTAGTTGAGTAACCCATAACATGGCTTCATCTGTCATATGGAAAGAGGCTATTTGCACCTTATCCCATTCAGTAGTCCCTTGGTTAAAAAAAAATCACATCTATGCAACCAAATTAAGGGATCAACTGAACCATTGAAAGAGGGAAACTCTAACTTAGTGTACCTTGGAACTGTGCCTCCATGCTGGGGTCCTTTGATAGCAGTGCACCCGGGCCACTGCTCTCCTCTTCTGTGATATGGTTCAGCAACCTCTCTCACCTTTGGGCTCTAATGTCTCTCTACCCTCAGCTCAGTTAGCATGTTGATGACTCGGGTCATCTCTTCTTCCAACCCACAAACCTTCCCCAACACTGGTTGTGTTGTTTCAAGGCTATCTTCAATCTTTTGTATCCTGATTTGGATTTCTTTGTTGCTTAGAGTATTCCCCATGTTACCCTACTCTGATACCACATTGTTACGGTCTCGGGTCATGGATCGAGTAACACGACGTGGGATTTGTGAATCCAGCACTGGTTTTGAGTTGTTGGACTCGGTAAGGAGGGTTAAAGATCCCTTCTTTGACTGATCTTCCACACGTGATCAGTCTCCATTTTTATGAACCTACTCTAGTACTAAAGTTATAGCTAGAATGCAAATAATTCACGTGGAGATGAAACTGAAGAGATACCTTTTTGTTGTTAACGAAAATCAGGGTTTCAACCATGATTTTGATTGCTGCTCATGTTGGAATGCTCAGCCTAGATTTTAGAAGCCTTGGCCCACGTGAATGGATTAATTCTTCTCTCCTTCCTTGTCGACGCCAAGCTAGGAACAGAGCACACCTTCCCCTTCACGTGAAGAAGCAGAAAGCTCCCTACTTTTCTGCTCGTCAAGAGGGTTAGAAACCTTTGATTGTTGTTGAAGCTGATGAGGAGGGAAGACCCTCTCTTTGAGCTCGAAAAAGGGGCAGGAAGCTCCTCTTCCAACTATGGATGATGACGGATGAAGATGAACGAATATGGATGAGGATGGAGGGTGAAGGATAGGTTGAATTTTTGGAGTAAACCCTAAACTTGAGATCAAGAGGTGATCTCAGCCTGTTTACACTAGGTTATTCTAAAATCTTAAAGCTTCCCTATTTCATTCATTCTTTCCTTTAAATAGATCATGTCATGGAGTTTTAGGGTTAGGGTTACAATAATTCCCATAATGCCCCTACATATAAAAGTAATTAGAAATAACTCCTACTTAAAACAATATAAGACATAAATTCTACTCAAAGTAATATAAGAAATAAATTCTATTGAGTGAGTTGTTGTTGCCTCCTTCATTGTGTGACTCTGTGTGCTATTGAGTCCACAACATTTTCCCACGTTGGCTACCTTCTCACATTCAGAACTCCCACCAACATGAAAATTATCCACGAATAGGGACCGAGCAGCAGTACACATATCATCCAAAAAAATAGATACAAAGAATTCAAATTGACAATGAACAGACGCATCGGTGCTTTTCTCCTTAACAGAAAAATAAATCATCACCCATAGAAATTTTGTGTTTTCCATTCCCGGAATCCCCAAAAAAATCCCCTCTTGCATTTCAAACCCAAAATTCTGGATTCCTTAAAATTGACTATGTTTCTCTGTTTCACGGAACAATTTCAATGCCATTGGAGAGGAATTATGTAAAACATAGAGGGATTTGAGAAAAGAGGAGACAAAATTTGGAGAAATTCATCGCAGGAGTTTACCCCAAATTTTTTGGAAGTTTGTTTTCCGTTGTGCTGCTGAGACCGAGAGTGAGGTTGAGAGGGAGAGTGAGAGCTATTGTCCAAAAGCCAAATCCCACCAGAATTTTGACCGAAGATGTCTCCTCTTTCTCTGGTGGCAACAACAGCCCTTTCGGGCTTCGCCGCTTGTGTCCTGGTCAGAACAGTCGCCAGAAAATTTTCCTTCTCCAATTTAGGATGGAGTGTTGCTTTCCGTGAGCCGGTTTGGTTTGAATTTGGAATTTTTAGGTCCCATCGCCCTTCTCATGATTTTTTCACATGACGTCCTTGCTCAGAGATTTCCATTGTCCCCAATTTTGGAATTGAGGTCACACCCAAATCGTCCAGAGCCGACGATTTCGGAATTTCTCTTGTTCGGATTTTTATTATGTCTTGTGAGAAAGGTTTTTTTTGAAATTGAATGCAAAGTAGGATTTTCTGGTGAAGGTTGTGTTGAATACCCTTATGATTTCGGAATTTATGAGTCCCCGCCATCTGAATTCCATGCCCAGGGTGACTCTAGAAATTTTTGCGTCTCCTGTTCTGGGAGACGTTTTTCATCCCATGAGAAAGGTTTGTTGCTTGTCATGAGAAGGGTCCCTGCGCGGGACTTTTGCTCTATATCCTTTCTCTCTGCGACCCCTTCATGCATCGCTGTCATTCCACTTTCGATTATGTGGAGTTTTTGGTTCATAATTGGGATTAGATCCAACTTTTGCATGGTCTAAGTGAGCCTTCTATCGGTTTCTGCCTGTGCCTTTGTGTGTGCCTTCAGCCCTTTGATCTCAAACTCTAACTCCCCATTGCTGGAATTCCCCATGTTACGCAGCTCTGATACCAAGTTGTTACGGTCCCTGATCTATTACATGGATTCATAGAGAGAAAGAAGAGAAAGACGAAGATCAAGCCAAATGGAAGCTTTGAAAACCCTAGGTTCATTAACGAGAACACACAATTTTTACGATCCCGGATCTGACACATGGATTCGTAGGGAGGAAGAAGAGAAAGACGAAGATCAAGCCAAAGGGAAGTTTGAAAACCCTAGGTTCATTAAGGAGAACACACACCCCTGAGCTTGTTGAGGAGAACTCAATATCCTGTTTAACCTGAATCAATCCTTGTCTTTCTCATTACTCTTACCCCTTACATAGGGTTCACCCTTATAAGGTTTAAGATAAAATATTACAAAAATACCCCTATAAATGAAATATTCAAAAAATGACCCTATGGCCTATTAATTTTTTAACTGAAATAAAATAAAGTAAATTAAAGAAAAAAATTAAAATAGTAATGTTATTGTATGCACAACAAAATCTACATTGGGATATTGTACAATGGTTGGAGGAAACTTGGTTACATGGAGGAGCAAGAAATAAAATGTAGTTGCAAGGTCTAGTGCAAAAGCAGAGTACAGAGCCATGACACACATAGTCAGTGAACTCCTATGGATCAGATCTCTCCTAACTGAAGTGGGCATTTACAAAGAAGCTCCTATGAATCTCTATTGCAATAATAAGGCTGCAATCCGCATCACATCAAATCCAGTCTTCCATGAGAGAACAAAGCATATAGAAATAGACTACCACTTCATACGAGAAAAATTCACTGCCTGCATCTTATCTCTCCAACGTGTATTTTCACAGAACCAGGTTGCAAACATTCTCACCAAACCAGTCGCTTACAAAATTGTGTCCAACATTAGCAACAAGCTGGGCATCTACGATGTTTTCTCACCCCCAGCTTGAGGGGGAGTCTTACAATGTGGGACCCACCATGGCCCTACAAGTTGGTGGGACCCACCATGAGCTCGAGAGGTGTCAACAAGAGTCCTCATACAAAGTGGCTTTAGCTAAGAGATAAGGAACATGTGCTGGAATTAAATAGAAGATTTGAAGATCAAGTGAGACCCACAAGATACCATGAGCTGGTATCTATATCTACATGAGCTGGAAGATCATGTGGGACCCATAAGATAAGACAAAGAGCTGGCTCTCAAGCTTGATTCACGTCCTTAAAGAAGGTGTTTGTAGTTGAGTTAAATTAGTCTCTTAAATAGATAATGTACTCTTATCATGATAGGCTTATCTTGGAGAGTGTTGTGGACTCAATAGCACACCGAGTCACACAACAAAGAAGACAACAACAACTCACTCAATAGGATTTAATTCTTATATTTCTTTGAGTAGGATTTATTTCTTATATTGTTTTAAGTAAGAGTTATTTCTAATTACTTTATATGTAAGGGCATTATGGGAATTATTGTAACCCTAACCCTAAAACTCCTTGACGTGACCTATTTAAGCGAAAGGTATGAATGAAATAGGTAAGCTTTGAGATTTTAGAATAACCTAGTCTAAACAGGTTGAGATTACCTCTTGATCTCGAGTTTAGGGTTTACTCCAAAAATCCAACCTATCCTTCACCCTCCATTGCCATCCATCTTCACCCAAATTCATCCCTCATCATCCATACTAAGAAAATGAGCTTCTTGCCCCTTTTTCGAGCCCAAAGAGAGGGTCTTCTCTCATCACCAGCGTCAACAAGAAGTTGGGTTCAATTCCCTCTTGACGAGCAGTAAAAGAGGAATAATTCTGGTTCTTTCACATGAAGGGTTAGAGCAACTCTTCTTGCTGGGAATTCATCACGAAAATAGAGCAAGGACAGCCATCAACCTGAGCCAAGGCTACCCCATCAAGCTAGGTCTTCAAGTCCTAGAACGAGCTGCATCAAATCAAGGTTGAAACCCTGATTAACGTGAGCAAAATAGGTATTTCTCCATTCTTTCTCCACTGAATTACTTCCATTCTAGCTATAACTTTAGCACTAGAATGAGATCATAAAAAGGGTGACTGATCATTGGTGGAAAAGTACCCAAAGAAGGGACCTTTAACCTTCCTTACCGAGTCCAACAACTCAGTACCAGTGCTGGATTCACAACTCCCACGCCATGTTACTCGATCCATGACCTGGGACCGTAACAACTTGGTATCAAAGCAGGGTAACATGGGGGATAATATCAGCAATGAAGAAATCCAAATCAGGATACAAAAGATAGAAGATAGCCTTGAAACAACACAACCAGTGTTGGGAAAGGTTTGTTGTTTGGAAGAAGAGATGAGCTGAATCATTAGCATGCTACAGGAGTTGAGGACAGAGAGACATTAGAGTCCAGAGGTGAGAGAGGTTGCTCAACGATATCACAGAAGAGGGGACTAGTGGCATGGGCGCACTACTGTCCAAGGACCTCAGCATGGAGGCACAATCCCAAGGTACACCAAGTTAGAGTTTCTCTCTTTCTATGGTTATGTGGATCCCTTAATTTGGTTGCATAGATGTGAAAAAAAAAAATTTGAACCAAGGGACTACTGAATGGGATAAGGTGCAACTAGCCTCTTTCCATATGGCAAGTGAAGCCATGTTATGGGTGACTCAAGTGGAGAAAGAGAGACCGGGAATGCCTTGGGAAGAATTTAAAAATCTATGCACAGTTAGATTTGGGCCTCCGGCCAACAGCAACCCCTGGGAGAGTTAGTCCTATTGAGACAAACGGGTTTGGTGGAACAATATCAAAAACTATTCCACAAAAAGTTGGCTTGTGCTGGTGAGAGGGTATTGGTTGACCAGCAGGTCTCCTTATTCACAGCAGGTCTCAATGAGTATTTACGGCTAGAGGTAGAACTCCTTATGCCCATGGATCTAGCTCTTGTCATAAATATGGCTTGAGCAATGGAACAACGACAACAGCTACAGCAATGTAAACCAGGTTGGTCGAGTGAAAGGAACACTTCCTCCACGTGGCAAGGGCACCGCTATAATTCATCTCAGGGAGCATCTATAGCAGCATCCAGACACACTTCGACTATGACTCAAGTAGCCAATCCCCACCTTGGTATTCCCTACCGAGCTTTATAAAAAAATTGATGAGTGCGGAGATGGCAGAAAGGCTGTCCAAAAATCTATGTTATAAGTGCGATGAGCAGTATCGGGTTAGACACCAATGTAAATGATTGTTTTAGCTCGAGGTGGAGGATTCAGAGGATCCAAAAGAGCCAAAGGATATTATCAAGGAGGAACCACCAGAGATATCCTTGCATGCTATTACGGGGCACAAATCGCCTACTACAATGCAAGTCCAAGCTCATGTCATCGATTGAGAACTGGTGGGACTAGTCGACTCGGGGACTACACACAATTTTTTGAGTTTGACAGCCGCACAACATCTCCAGCTTCAGATACACACTCATCCGACAGCCACCGTCTCAGTGGCCAATGGCGACAAGGTCCCTAGCTATGGGATTAGTAAGGTGATAACTTTTTCCATTGGATTTAATTCATTTAATGTGGAATTTTTTGTTATTCCCCTGGTGGGATTTGATATGGTATTAGGCCTTAAATGGTTATAAACATTGGGGCCCATTCTGTGGGACTTTTTGGCTTTAACCATGAGCTTTGATTTGGCCGAAAGTCGGGTACTCTTACAGGGCTGTCAGATGGACATGGCCCACCACATGCACACTTTGCAGACACAGGATCAGCCTGACAGTACTAGTGATAGTCTATTTGAGGAGTTCTCTTACCTCTTCCAGGAACCTTCGGGGTTGCCTCCCATGAGGCACTGTGACCACAGGATCTGTCTGAAACCAGGTTTTGAGGTAGTGGTTGTGCAACCATACCGTTACCCACACCTTCAGAAGGATGAGATAGAGCGTCAGTGTCATGAGATGTTGAAACAAGGTCTTATTTGTCCTAGCCGCTCCTCGTTCTCTTCACCCGTCTTACTTGTGAAGAAACATGATGGGACATGGAGGTTCTGCGTGGATTATCGGGAGTTGAACGTGCAGACATAAAAGACAAGTTCCCTATTCCGATAGTGGATGAGCTTCTGGATGAGTTACATGGGTCGTGGTTATTCACTAAACTCGACCTCCATTCGGGATACCATCAGGCTCGGATGCACCCCTCTGATATCGAGAAGACGGCGTTCCGCATGCACCATGGTCACTTTGAGTTCATCATCATGTCGTTCGGGTTATCCAATGCACCCTCCACTTTTCAAGCTTTGATGAACGAGGTATTTAGCCTCTATCTTCAAAATTTTGTTCTTGTATTTTTTTATGATATTTTGATATATAGAAAGTCGGTTGAGGAGCACTTGGCACACTTGAGGATTGTTTTCAACTTGTTAAGAGCACATCACTCTATTTGAAACATTCCAAGTGTTCTTTTGCGGCTTCACATGTGGGGTATCTGGGACACATTATCTCACATGAGGGGGTTACGGTGGATCCTGAGAAGATCCGAGCTATTCACGAGTGGCCACAGCCATAGTCGTGTTCTGCATTACGAGTTTTTCTGGGTCGGGCTACTACCGCAAATTTATTCAAAACTATGGGCCAGTGGCAGCACCATTGACGAGCTTACTCAAGAAAAAATCCTTTATTTGGAATGAGGGGGCCACCACATTGTTTGTGGCACTCAAAGCTGCCCTCACATCCACGCCAGTATTACAACTTCCCAACTTTGACAAATTGTTCGTGGTAGAGTGCGACACTTCGGGCGTGGGCATTGGGGCCATTTTGCAGCAGTTGGGCCATCCTATTGCATATTTTTGCAGATAGTTGGCAGTCCATCATCACAAGCTGGAAGCCTATGAGAGCGAATTGATTGGGTTGGCCAAAGCGGTCCAACATTGGAGGCCTTATCTCTGGGTCCGGGCTTTTCTCATATGCACGGATCACTACAGCCTTAAATTCCTACTAGAACAACGTTTGACGACGTCGCCATAGCAGCACTGGATCAGTAAGTTGTTGGGGTTTGACTTCTAGGTGGAGTATCGTGCGGGGAGATTAAATAAGGCGGCAGATGCCTTGTCACGGTGTTTTGAAGATCAGCAGTCGGTCTATTCTATCAGCCAACCGAGATTTCTCATTCTAGACTTGGTGCGAGAGGCACATGCCACTAACCCTGCACTGCAGGAACTGCATCAAAAGATCTCGGAAGAGACAATGAATTTGAAGTGGTCCATCCAGGATTCACGTATTTATTAAAAGCAGCGGATTTTCCTTCCACCTGATTCCGAGTTGATTCCAGCTATTCTCTTGGCCTACCATGACAGTACACACGAGGGGATCCAGAAGACCTTGCACAAAATTTGAGCTGATTTTTACTGGCAAGCCATGAAACCCTCTATTGCGCCTTATGTGGGTGACTGTCAGGTATGCCAGCGCAACAAAGCTGAGCACTTGAGTCCAGCCGATCTTCTCCAGCATCTGGCCCTTCCTATGCAGGTTTGGGCCAACATTTTAATGGATTTTGTGGAAGGCCTACCCCTGTCTGCCGAAAAATCCGTACTTTTCATAGTGGTTGATAGATTTTGCAAGTACGGGCATTTTATACCGATGGCTCATCATATACAGCAACACGGGTTGCTCAGACTTTCCTGGAGCTGATAGTCCGCTTACATGGCATTCCAGAATCCATTGTGAGTGACAAAGATGCAGTTTTCTCGAACACCTTTTGGCGGGAACTATTTTGCTTGAGTGGGACAAAATTGAAGTTCTCCTCCGCCTATCATCCACAAACAGACGGGCAGACCGAGGTGGTGAACCACACCATTGAGATGTATCTACGGTGCTTGGTGGGGGATCGTCCGCTGCAATGGGTTCAATGGCTTCCGTGGGCCGAATATTGTTACAACACTTCGTTCCACTCTGCATTGCAATCCACTTCTTTCTGGGTTATATATGGCTGGGATCCACCTCGCCTTCTCTCGTACAACCCAGGGTCCACCCGCTTGGACACGATTGATCAGGCACTCATAGACCGGAATCTGCTGCTACAGAATATCACAGAATGGCTACGACACGCCCAAGCTCGGATGAAGGATGTATACGATAGAGACCACCGTGAGGTCTCTTTTGAGGTTGGAGAGTATGTGTGGCTACCACTCCAGCCCTACCGTCAGCAGTCTCTTGTGGGACCTCCATGTCATAAGATCTCACCCAGATTTTTTGGCCCGTTTCCCATTCTTCGACGCGTGGGACCAGTTGCCTATCAACTCAAATTACCGGACAAAGCCAGAATTCACTAAGTGTTTCATGTCTCTCTTTTGAAGCCGCATTCCGGAGCACAACCTACATCCACTCCATTCCTACCACCGGGATATAATGGCGAGGTTATTCTTAACCCAGTTGCGGTGTTACGCGCATGGCTGACCAATGACCATTGCGAGATTCTCGTTCTGTGGACGGACACTGACCCCGACACTACAACATGGGAACGTGTGGACATCTTCAAACAAGTCTACCCAACTTTTGATCTTGAGGACAAGCTCTTTCTCCATGGGGAGGCAGATGTTGTGGACTCAATAGCACACTGACTCACACAACGAAGAAGACAACAACAACTCACTCAATAGGATTTAATTCTTATATTTCTTTGAGTAGGATTTATTCCTTATATTGTTTTAAGTAAGAGTTATTTCTAATTACTTTATATGTAAGGGCATTATGGGGAATTATTGTAACCCTAACCCTAAAACTCCTTGACGTGACCTATTTAAGGGAAAGGTATAAATGAAATAGGTAAGCTTTGAGATTTCAGAATAACCTAGTCTAAACAAGTTGAGATCACCTCTTGATCTCGAGTTTAGGGTTTACTCCAAAAATCCAACCTATCCTTCACCCTCCATTGCCATCCATCTTCACCCAAATTCATCCCTCATCATCCATACTAAGAAAAGGAGCTTCCTACCTCTTTTCTGAGCCCGAAGAGAGGATCTTCTCTCATCACCAGCGTCAACAAGAAGTTGAGTTCAATTCCCTCTTGACGAGCAGCAAAAGAAGAATAATTCTGGTTCTTTCACATGAAGGTTTAGAGCAACTCTTCTTGCTGGGAATTCATCACGAAAATAGAGCAAGGACAGCCATCAACGTGAGCCAAGGCTGCCCCATCAAGCTAGGTCTTCAAGTCCTAGAACAAGCTGCATCAAATCAGGGTTGAAACCCTGCTTAACGTGAGCAAAACAGGTATTTCTCCATTCTTTCTCCACCTGAATTACTTCCATTCTAGCTATAACTTTAGCGCTAGAATGAGATCATAAAAAGGGAGACTGATCACTGGTGGAAGAGTACCCAAAGAAGGGACCTTTAACCCTCCTTACCGAGTCCAGCAACTCAGTACCAGTGCTGGATTCACAACTCCCACGCCATGTTACTCGATCCATGACCCAGGACCGTAAGAGAGAGTTCTAGTTGGAATGTAATTATGAGTCCTAAAATTACTTGTACATGGACTCTATCACGTCCTCAACTATAAATATAGGTGATTGTAACTCGGAATTCACCAAACAAGTTTCTTATTTTTTTTCTTTTCTCTCGTCTGAAGTGTTCTTTCTCTACTCTCTTTTATTTTCCTTCTCTTCTCTCTCTACCCAAGAGCTCTTCTCTTTTTCATTTTTTTCTTTCTCTCTCCCCTTGCTCGAGGTATTATTCATGGGATCCTAAATTCAACATAGGGTTGAGTTCCTTCCAACCGTAATATTTTCCATCATCCCAAAAAGTCCATCGATCGTGAGATTCATATTTGGAAGTTGTTCCAACTTCTCCATGATTAGAGCAAACTTTCTTTCATTTCTTCATGTGTCTGCCTGTGCCTACTGCCCTTTGATCATCAATTCTTTTAACTCACCATTACTAGACTCCCCAGTGTTACCTTGTGTTATACAAGCAATAACATTATTAAGAGTCTAATTAATTGTTTTTCTTTATTTTATTTTATTTTATTTTATTTTATTTTAGTTAAAGAATTAATAGGCCACATGGGCATTTTTGTAATATTTTATCTTGAACCATGTAAGGGTGAACCCTATTTAATGGGTAAGAATAATGATAAAATTAAAGCATTGATTTAGTGTAAACAAGGGTGTGTGTTCTCCTCAAAGAACCTAGGATTTTCAAGCTTCCCTTGGGCTTGATTTTTCGTCTTTCTCTTCTTCCTTCCTATGAATCCTTGTGTCAGATTTGGGACCGTAACATTTGGTATCAGAGCTATACCACAGTTGCGATTCGAATCCCTGAGGGGGCGATCTAGAGACCTGTGTAGTGGAAAAAGGCGGCCTGGGTGGCTAGAGTGGGCCGTCGTGGTCATCAGCTCATAATAGTGGGAGTATTGTTATGGTCCTGGGGTTAAGCATTTGGCTTTCTGCTACCGACCAGGCCGGTCTTTTGAGTAGTATTGGCTAGGTGCTTAACATTTGGTATCAGAGCTATACTGCGGTTGCGAGTTCAAATCCCGAAGGGGGCAACCTAGAGACCTGTGTAGTGCAAAAAGGCGGTCCAGGTCGCTAGAGTGGGCCGCTGTGGACATCGACTCATAACGGTGGGAGTATTGTTTTGATCTTGAGGTTAAGTACTTGGCTTTCTGCTACCTACCAAACTGGTTTTTGGGTAGTATTGGCAACGTGCTTAACATGGTATCAGAGTTGTGTAACATGGGCAATTCTAGGAATGGGGAGTTAAGAGATATGCATATCAAAGGGCTGAAGGCGCACGCAGAGGCACAAACAAAAAATGATAGAAGGTTCGTCCAGATCATGCAAAAGTTGGATCTAATCCCAATTATGAACCAGAAACTCCATATAATCGAAAGGGGAACGACAGAACTGCGTGAAAGGGGTTGCATTGGAGAAGTATTTTGCCCATGATGCAGAGAGAAAGGTCATGGAGCAAAATTTTTGAGCAGACACTGTCTGGGACAAGAAGACAGGCCATGGGCCGGAATAATTAAAAATTTCCCAAGCAAGGGAATCCTTGTCCATGATGTCCTACTGTTCACCATCCGAAGTTGTTGTGGACGATTTGGGTACGACCTCAAATCTGAAATCGGGAACCATAAAAATCGCTGAGAAGGACATAGAAAATCCATAATCAAACTACTCCTCATGGGAACTAGAACGCCTCTTTGACCATGAGACGGAAAATCCCCAAGTGAAGAGGCCACGATGTCTTGCTGTTCGCCATCGGACAAAATTTCGGTGGGATTTGGCTTCCAGACACCAACTCTCACTCTCAATCTACCTCTTGGCATAGCAGAGGGAACCCAATTTCAAAAATTGTTGGGGTAAGTTTCGGCGACCTAAAATTTGCATTCAATCTTTCAGAAAGATAGGAAAATTTGTGCAATTGTATGATGAAATGTCTAGCAGAAAGGGGGAGTACTGCAATTCTATACTAAGGAATTTGGTGATTCCGTGATTGATAGAAAAAAAAATTGGGTGCTATTTTGTTTTTCTACTGTTGAGAATAGCAACAGTGAGCCTGTTCTAGGTCAAATTGACAACGTTGTGCTGCAATTTTTGGGCCCAAGCAAGGGAATCCTTGTCCATGACGTCCTACTGTTCACCATCTGAAGTTGTTGTGGACAATTTGGGTGCGACCTCAAATCTTAAACCGGGAACCATAAAAATCGCTGAGAAGGACATAGAAAATTGTTATGCACGCAATAACATTATTATTTTAGTGTTTTATTTAATTTACTTATTTTATTTCAGTTTTAGGTCATAGGGTATTTTTGGAATATTTTATTTATAGGGGTATTTTTGGAAATATTTATTAATAGGGATATTTTTGGAATATTTTATTCATAGGGATATTTCTGTAATATTTTATTAAACCCTAACAGGGTGAACCCTATTTAAGGGGTAAGAGTAATGAAAAAAGGAAGCATTGAAGTATTAAGAATTAGGTTAATTTTAGCGTAAAGAGGCTTAGAGTTCTCCTCAACGAGCTCTAGGGTGTTCAAGCTTCCCTTTGGCTTGATCTTTCATTTTCGTCTTCCCCATGTCTTCCTACTATCCCTACAGTAATGCCTGGAAGACCCGTAACCCATGGCAGATCCCAGATCCTCCTAAAGAATCCACGTGTCAGATCCGGGACCGTAACAACTGGTATCAGAGCGGGAACACAATTGATTATTCTATATCTCAAGAAGGAACACTAGCTCACATGGAGAAGGTATACAATTCCGCGGACAAACTATGCATAGAATTTGGAGAAGCACGAGCATTATATGAAATTTTCATGGAATGATGGACAAGAGAGCCATGCGCTGCCGCAAAACAGGTCACACGACCTGAATTCTCCGAGCACGACAGCGGCACAAAAGAAGATGCAGAAGCTCTCTCGGACGAACAGAAGTCTGTCTCAAGAAAGCTCTCCAAAAATCCAAAATTCGATGGGGGAGACACCGGAATTTCAAAAACGGAAGGGGCTCACCCTTTCCCAATGGACGCCGTGCATATCTCCGAACTGAAGCTACAGCGGGGAGGTGATTTCCTAACAGAGGAAATTCTGAAATCGTCGGCACCGGAGGATTTGGGGATGACCGAAAATCCGAAATTGGAAGGGAATAGGAAATTCCGTCGGCGCCGTTGGCAAAATTTCTAACGAAATTTCCGTTGGTCTTTGTTCTGAGGGGCTGAGAAACAGAGGTGCCCTATCTCGACAATGCTCCCAGCGACGAAGCCCCAACGGGCTTCTCTTCGCCACCGGCGAAGCAGGATAGATCATCGGCGCCGTAATCGACTTTTTCGCAAGGGATCTCGGTTCCGGGAGGCTGAGCAATGACGATTCACAAGTTTCCAAGAGCCCTCTGTCTTGGAAACTATCCAGGAAGTGAAGCCCCGACGGGCTGCGATTCGCCACTGAAAAATCAGGCGACACTGTCTGTGCTGGGAGAGAGGAAGGAGACGTCCGTCGCCGGCCTTCATCGGTGCTGTGAGGAAAGAATCCGCCGGCCGCAGCGTTCGGGAGCTGCCGAAGGAAGAAGACGACTCTCAATTAAATTTTCCTAACTTAGGAAAATTTAATCGGCCCGGTCCGCTGAGTTGCACGCCGGACCAGGTTCTGGAACCGAGTCAACCCAGGTTAGCTCGGACCGGCCCCAAAAAAAAAAAAAAAAGTGGGCAAACAGAGGGGGGGTCATAGCTATCGCGGATGCTACTATGGCACTAGTGGAGACGTCGACATACAGACACTACTTCCGAGCTTGAGGACAACCTCGTCTTCCAAGGGGGGTGTAATGTTATGCACGCAATAACATTATTATTTTAGTATTTTCTTTAATTTTCTTTATTTTATTTCAGTTTTAGGTCATAGGGGTATTTTGGAATATTTTATTTATAGGGGTATTTTTAGAATTATTTATTAATAGGGATATTTTTGGAATATTTTATTCATAGGGATATTTCTGTAATATTTTATTAAACCCTAACAGGGTGAACCCTATTTAAGGGGTAAGAGTAATGAAAAAAGGAAGCATTGAAGTATTAAGAATTAGGTTAATTTTAGCGTAAAGAGGCTTAGAGTTCTCCTCAACGAGCTCTAGGGTGTTCAAGCTTCCCTGTGGCTTGATGTTTCATTTTCGTCTTCCCCATGTCTTCCTACTATCCCTACAGTAATGCCTGGAAGACCCGTAACCCATGGCAGATCCTAGATCCTCCTAAAGAATCCACGTGTCAGATCTGGGACCGTAACAAAAATCCATAATCAAACCACTTCTCACGGGAACTAGAACACCTCTCTGACCATGATACGGGAAATCCCTAAGTGAAGAGGCCACGATGTCCTGTTGTTCGCCATCGGACAAAATTCCGGTGGGATTTGGCTTCCAGACACCAACTCTCACTCTCAATCTACCTCTCGGTAGAGCAGAGGGAACCCGATTTCAAAAATTGTTGGGGTAAGTCTCGGCGACCTAAAATTTGCATTCAATCTTTCAGAAAGATAGGAAAATTTGTGCAATTGTATGATGAAATGTCTGGCAGAAAGGGGGAGTACTGCAATTCTAGACTAAGGAGTTTGGGGATTCCGTGATTGATAGAAAAAAAAATTGGGTGCTATTTTGTCATTCTACTGCTGAGAATAGCAGGGGTGAGCCTGTTCTAGGTCAAATTGACAACGTTGTGCTACAATTTTTGGGCCCCATGTATGATTCTCGGGCCTTGTTCATAGAAATTTTTCTGTTCGGTGGGAATTCTGAATACGAGATTGAAGTGTTTATTTTTTTGGATGATATGTATGAGGCTCAAGCCCTGTTCGTAAAAAAACATTTTATTCAGTGGGTGTTCTGAATATGAGAAGGGAGCCAACGTGGAAAGAAAATGGAGATAAATTATTTTTGGGTGTGTTGGGAATTGTCTTGTGGATGAATGATTTTTCTGTGGCTGGGTTGCACAATTTGATTCAATTTCTAATTTCTGTTGTTGTTGCATTCTTGGACAGAAGAGCCATTTTCCATTTTTCAATTTGCTACTCCTGTGGCAATGCAAAAATGGACTCAACCAAAAAAAATAAAATCGGTTAGAAGTGATGAAGATGAGCAGCACCTAGAATATGTAGAATATGAAAATGAATCACATGGTACATCTATAGCTCATGAGAATTAGAGACATGCTACAGTGATTACTGTTGTTCAGATTTGTAAACACAAGTTGGAAAATAGAAAACTGATAAGTCCTTCTTTAGGCCAGCTGTGTAGCAGTGTTTATTGAAAGAATGGAAGTTGCACCTATTGTTCCAGCTCAATCCAATGCATTGCTGGATTGTACGGCGCTGTTTTGACACTGCAGAACACAGTGCTGCCAACAATGCCACTGCAGAAAATAGTGCTGATAATTCTGCGAGTAGTAGCAGTAGTGACTTATGGCGCACAATTATCTATTGTTGTGGGCACAACAAATACTCCTCTATAGAATGTTGCTAATTCTGGCCGGACAGGGACAGCAACAAAAATAATTTTTGTTCTTACTGTAAGTACCCTTAGTGGAACTCTTGAGCCCAAGATGATGCTGATATTTAAAATTGCTGCTGCTATTGCAGTGAAGATAAGGGCAACCCAGTAGATACTACAAACTGAAAAATATAATGCAGCTGAGCACCACCTAGAAAATTCTGACTTTGACCAAATGAGATAAGACTTGAGTGTGTTTGTGCATGGTGGGAACATTGATGGTGGTCGTGGTGTATTTAATGAATTATTTGCCATTGATCTCATCTCAAATGAAATCATATGTGGCAAAGGGGTTGTCTTTGGTAAAGATTGTCTTCATACCATTGATTTTGAGAAGTTGTTGGCAGATAGGGAGACTCACAATGATGAAGGTTCTCTTGACCATATTTCGAATTTTATGTTGTGGGGAATGATTTTTATGGCTGTTGACAGGAAAAATATTAAATTCTGGGCGGCATCTAAATAGAATATAAGTGTTCCTACTCTTGCACTGCTGCAACCAATGCTGACAACAGTGACACTGCTGAATACAATGCTGATAGTCCTGAGAGTAGAACCAGAAGTGCCTTATGAAGTCCATGATGTTTTCTATTTGGGAGGGGCTCATGGTTTCTTCCACCAAAAATAGTGTTGTTGTGCCAAGGACACCATGCTGCCAAACAACCAAGGACACAGTGCTGCTATGGCGGTGTAGAACACAATGCTGCCCGACAGACATGCAAACAGTGATGCAGTGGCAGTACTGAATCAAATAGGTGTTGTTCATTCTGGAAATCTAAATAACTCTTTAGCTGTAATTGCGTAGATGCTCCAAAAATGTTTTTGGTCTTTGACAGCCTTAGTGTTGGGGTTGGATCATCCTGCATCCTTAGATGCCGCTGCTGGTTTTCCAGCCCATGTTAGCATGCGGGTTTGTAGGAGGCAAGCATGCTATGCTAGGTTTCCAGAAACTGTGCCAATCAAAACTTCGAAATGGCAAGGGTCTTCTAGCCCTCAAGTTGTTACTATTGTTGCTGCCGCAATACAAACTGGCTTTGATGACATAAGACTTGGCGCTGGATTAGATTCGATGACCGCAAATCCTATGACGTGGGATAGCTTAAATCCACTCTACGCTAAAGAATTTCCAGCAAGCTCCAGATTTTCTTCCTCTGGGTATTACTTCTGAATATGTTCCTCTGTTGGAAGATAGGGCCCAAGCCCACAAGACCAAGGAAGACCCACATATAAAAGTGTATTAGAAGATGGGCCCAAGCCTATAAGACTAAGGAAGACCCATGGATCCAAGAGAAATAGAAGATGGGCTCAAGGCCTACAAATCAAGGAGATGGCCCATAGGCCCACATACATTGATAGCAGGACGGTAAATAAAGGGTCATGTCATAGAGATGGCATTGATGTAATTAGATTGTAGTTCCAGGGTTAAAACTCTAAACCCTAAGTTTAGGGGTATTATTATAATATTATAGTTTCATAAATCTATAAATAGAGCTTCAGGGGGAGGGTTAGGAGAATCAATTCCATAACCCTTCTTCCTCTAGTTTTCTCCCAATGAGTTTCTTTCCCTTTTTCTCCTTGAACTAAATCCATGGAGTCCTAAAAATCAACATAGTCTCAGAGCTTTAATATTTAGGACTCTGACTATGGTTTCTCAGGTTCATTCTCCGTTGTGTTCCTTTTTTTAGTTGATATTTATTTTTATGTTTCATTTTTTATGCTGCTATTCTCTCCGTGAACATGTACTAGTTTCTTAATATTTGTTTTCCTTCCTGATCATTATTATTGTTGTCTTCCGTCCTTGAAAACTTGTTTGAATTGCCCTACGGCCATGGCTTTCGCCTGCCCGTGGCTTTCAAGTACGCCACTCAATTCAATGTGACTTTTTCAGAGCACTATTGATGAGTGAGAGGCAGGATCATTGTCACTCTCATAAATTTCTCGAATGGCCCAGTAACTATGTCTCGGAAGAACTCGTCTCTGGAGTTGAGGTCGTCTGTCGTCTTCTTTTTCTTCTCCTTCGGCCATTTTCATCTGTGTGTTCTTTCTGCTTCTGCTTTCGGCCAGAGACTTCGGCATCAATGTACTATTAGAAGAAATGCTGGGGGACATACGAGATGCACTCCTGCACCATCTCCTTGGCATCCTTGGATATCTTCGAGTTCACCGGCAGCACCTTCTTCATGATCTAACTCACGTTAGCAATTAGAAGGAACCTTTCCTGCTCCCTCGGCAAGAACTCGCTGTAACCGTGGCTGTTAGTCTGTCCCCCCGATTCGTTGTTTGAGTCTACCATTCGGAAACATTACGACGGAAGAGTCTCTGCTGAATTTTCCAAGCTATCTCTGCAGTCGATGTGATCCCGTGCTGTTCGGGAGCGTACTGTGGGAAGAAGATATTTCTGGAAGGTCTATTCTGGAGTGAAGTATTTTTTGGAAAGTCCTCTCTGTTTGGAATTGTTGTCGAAAATTTTCCTCCCAAGCCGAGCTCGATTGCTGCCGAGCTTCCTGAGCACCAGCTACGTGTTGCTGTTTTTGGAAGTTATCGTTGCCGATGTTCGGCTTATATCCCGGTGATGTCTCTTATTTTGGAAAGGTTCCATTTCGATTTCTTCATTGAGATTTCTCTGCGGGATCCTCCGTTCGAACGCTACTGCTATTCGAAAAGGAAAGTTTCCTTTTTTCGAGCCATTCGCGGGAGGAAGAAGATGATTAAATATTTCCTAAGTTAAGAAATATTATTTCAGCGCTTAAGTTCAGAAAGGTTAATTGAGCGCAATCCTGACTCGCCCGAGTAAAGTCAGCGCAGCCTGTGCCCGAGTTCCCAGCCAACCACTCTTCTATTCCAGGCCGAGTCAAGTTGGACCAACCCGGACCGGGTCAACTCGGGTCCGGGTCAACTCGGGTCCGGGTCAACCTGATGCCGGCCTCTTAATTTCTACCTCGATATGCACGCCCAAGATTTTGGCGCGACTCGGTAAAAAAAAATTCTGGCTGGATTAATTTTTTTTAAGAATTGACAGATTATTCATTGGTCAGCATATTATTTGGTATAGATATGTGCAATGCATTACTTCATGGGTCATTTTACAAGAATTATTTTGGGTCGTGTTAAATGGGCCCAAGCCAAGCCCATTTAAGTTGCTGCTATTGTGTCTCTTTTTATGAGACAGTATTATTGAAGAAGTGGTAGCCTCATACCATTATTTATTGTCAACCTCGTAAAAAATATCAAAATGTTTTTGGTGAGGAACTTATTTTTATATTTATTGTAAACCTTGTCAAAAATATCAAATTTATTTGTGGTTGGTTGTGGTTGGGAGTCCATGATGGAGGAACTTATTATTATATTTACTGTCAACCCCGTAAAAAATATCAATTTTTTTTTGTTGGGAGTCCATGACGGAGGAAATTATTATTATATTTATTGTCAACCCCGTTAAAAATATCAAATCTATTTGTGGTTGGGAGTCCAAGATGGAGAAACATCATCCCCGTAAAAAAAAAAAATCAAAATTTTGTGGTTGGGAGTCCATGACAGAGGAATTTCATCATCGTCAAAATTATCACATTTTTGTGGTTGGAAGTCCATGACAAAGGAACTTATTGTTATATTTATGTTACATCCCACCATTAATATCATATATTACTCTACCACTTGAGAGTCATTGTCTTGTGGAGGGACACGGTGGTGAACGTGGACACTTCAGAGCAATGTCTTAATGGCTAGAAGTGATTTACTCTCACTGATATTATACTAGTTGGGCCTCATGAACGAGAGCACCAAGCGTGAGGGGGAGTGTTGGAAGATGAAGGCATATTATACAAAAAACGATTTATACATCATTTGCAGCAAGCTGGGAGTTCATGATGTTCTCTCACCCCTAGCTTGAGGGGGAGTGTTGGAAGATAGGGCCCAAGCCCACACGACCAAGGAAGACCCACATATCAAAGTATATTAGAAGATGGGCCCAAGCCTATAAGACCAAGGAAGACCCATAGATCCAAGAGAAATAGAACATGGGCTCAAGGCCAACAAATCAAGTAGAAGGCCCATAGGCCCACATACATTGATGGCAGGACGGTAAATAAAGGGTCATCTCATAGAGATGGCATTGATGTAATTAAATTATAGTTCCAGGGTTAAAACCCTAAGTTCAGGGGTGTTATTATAATATTATAGTTTCATAAATCTATAAATAGAGCTTCAGGGGTAGGGTTAGGAGAATCAATTCCATAACCCTTCTTCCTCCAGTTTTCTCCCAATGAGTTTCTTACCCTTGTTCTCCATGAGCTAAATCCATGGAGTCCTGAAAGCCAACATCCTCATCGAATTGGTGTCACCGGGCAAGATCAAGACCACTCTGTTGTTCTCTCCCATAACCAAGCTGCTACACCAATTACATTAGTGGCTACAAAGATCATTGACACTAAAAATCAGAAGTACAAAAATGTTGTGCTTTCTGTGGATGATGGCTTCCTTCATAATGCATTTATGTCCGACCGGGCTACACGGATGATGGTTGTCAAGAAGGATGGCACGATCACTACTGGTAACTAATGCCAAGTAGGTGATGTTGCTGGTGCAATCCTCTTTATGAGCAGTTCAGTTGCAAAGCAGAAGGCATTACCATTTCTTGGTGTATTCAGCAATTTTACTATTGTTGGTGTGGACCCTTCTGTAATAGGCATAGATCAGCCCATGGCAATTTCTGCTGCGGTGAAGGCGTTGTCTGAGGAAGTAGTTCCTGCATTCCATGTCATGGTGCTTTACAGTATTGGGGTGTGCTACATCAAATGATGTTGGCAATGTAAAAAAACAAAAAACAAAATCTCAGATGGAATGATCCAGTTTTGTCGTCCAGAGGTCTGACACAGATACCGCAGATGCTACTTGGGAACAGGTTGACACATCGGCATGGGCCAGTAGACCCTACCTTCAAGCTTGAGGACAAGCTCTTGCTCGTAGGGGGTGTAATGTTATGCACACAATAACATTATTAAAAGTCTAATTAATTATTTTTATTTAATTTAATTTATTTTATTTCAGTTAAAAAATAAAAGGCCACATGGGCATTTTTATAATATTTTATTTGTAGGGGTATTTTTGTAATATTTTATCTTGAACCTTGTAAGGTTGAACCTTATTTAAGGGGTAAGAGTAATAAGAAAAGACAAGCATTGATTTAGCGTAAACAAGGGTGTGTGTTCTCCTTAAAGAACCTAGGGTTTTCAAGCTTCTCTTCGGCTTGATTTTCATATTTCTCTTCTTCCTCCCTACGAATCCATGTGTCGGATTGAGGACCGTAACACCTTGCTCTGATACCAGTTGTTATGGTCCTGGATCTAACACAATGATTCGTAGGGAAGAAGAAGCAATGAGAAGAATCAAGCCGAAGGGAAGCTTGAAAATCCTAGGTTCTTTGAGAAGAAAGCACACCCCTGAGCTCGTTGAGGATAACTCAAAATCCTTGTTTACTCTAAATTAATACTTGCCTTCTCTTCATTCCTTTACCCTCTAAATAGGGTTTGACGCAAATAGAGTTTAGGGTTTAATAATTACAACTCTACCCCTGTGGCATCTAGCCTTAAATACTTAATGAAAATATACTTAAAAGCAATATAAAATATGAAAGTAAAAGCAATTAACTCAATGAGTCAAAGGTGCCTCCTTTGGGTGAGTCGGTTAGCTATTGAGTACTGAATAGTGTCCTACTACTTATGGGTTTGGCCCCATCTTACAATACTCTTAGATAAGTGGGCCTTCCTTGGTCGTGTGGGCTTGAGCCAATCTTCCAACAGTTATCAGGGGTAAGGATGTGATCTTCAATGAAGGTGCCATGTATAAAGATAGGTTGAGAACAGAGTCTGAGAGCACAAGTGATGAAGCCAAGAAGTTTGAAGTGATTCAGTTGAGAGATCTTCCATCTATTGAGATGGAGAATATCGCTCAGGAAGATCACGAAAACATACCCCTAGAAGTAAATCAGAACATTCCAGTGACTGAACTCAGAAGATCTGCTAGAACTAGCAGACCACCACAAAGGTACTCCCCTACACTGAATTATATTTTATTGACTGATAAAAGTGAACCAGAGAGTTATGAGGAAGCCGTGCAAGTTGATGAATAAACCAAGTGGGAGTTGGCCATGAAGGATGAGATGGATTCATAGTTATCCAATCAGACATGGCAATTGACCGAGCTACCAAAAGGGAAGAAGGACTGGCATAATAAATGGGTGTATCGAATAAAAGAAGAACATGATGGCAGCAAGCGGTGCAAGGCAAGACTGGTAGTGAAAGATTTTCAATAAAAAGAAGGCATTGACTACACTTAGATTTTCTATCAAGTAGTGAAATTGACTTCTATTAGAACAGTGCTTGGTCTAGTGGCAAATGAATACTTTCACTTAGAGCAGTTGGATGTAATGATAGCCTTTCTTCATGGTGATTTGTAGGAAAAAATTTACATGATGTAGCCATAGGGTTTCAAAGTACAAGGAAAGGAGAAAATGGTGTACAAACTTCAAAAGAGCTTGTATGGTTTTAAACAAGCTCCAAGATAGTGGTATAAGAATTTTGACACCTTTATGAGTACTAATGGTTTCTTGAGGTGCCAGGAAAATCATTGTTGTTATGTGAAGAGCCTTGATGACTCCCATATCATTCTACAACTATATGTTGATAATATGTTGATAGTAGGTGCTTGAAAATAGGAAATAGAAAAGTTGAAAAGGTAGTTGTCCAAGAAGTTTGCAATGAAGGATTTGGGTGCTACAAAACAAATCTTTGGGATTAGGATTACTATGGACATTGATGTCTTGAAACTGTCACAAGAAGAATATGTGAAAAAGTTGTTGAGCAGATTCAACATGAATAATTCAAAACAAGTACGTACTCCTTTGGCTAGTCACTTTAGGCTATCTATGGCTCACTTACCTTATACTGAGTAGGAGTGAAGTGGATTCTCGGGTATTTGAGAGGCACTGCAGATTCAACCTTATGTTTCAGAAAGTCAAAATTGGGATTACAAGGTTATGTAGATTCTGACATGGCTGGAGAAAATGATGGCAAGAAGAGTACCACTAGATATGTAAACACATTAAGTGGTATAGCCGTTAGTTGGGTCTCTAAGTTGCATAAGATAGTTGCCCTTTCCACTACTAAGCTAGAATATGTTGTTGTGACCAAAGCAAGCAAAGAGATTGTTTAGTTGCAGTCTTTCTGGGAGGAACTAGGTCTCAAGCATGGGAAGAATGTGTTGTATTATGACAGTCAAAGTGTTACTCATTTAGCAAAGAATCTCGTTTATCATGCTTGAACAAATCACATACAAGAGCGTTATCACTTCATCAAATCGGCTCTGGAGAATGGACTCTTAGCACTCAAGAAGATTCAAAGAAGTCAGAATCTGACTAATATGTTGACAAAGACTGTTATTGTTGAATTTATGGAAAAGAGAAATACTTCATTGACTTGTTGTAATCAGGGTACTTGAACCTCTATTTATAATAGAGGAAGGTAGTAGACTCCAATTACAAATAAACTACCTTTTTCCCAATTATACCTAAACACTAACACTTAAAGATAAGTCCTAGCATAATTAAATAACCCAATATAAATAGAAGACTAACATGACTAAAATTCCTTTAAACTAAAACTCCTCTATGAGACCTGCTCCCATAATAATTGTGGCTCTGTTAGACTTCTTACTGTGTAAGACTTCTTATGCCACCTCATGTGATCATGGTATGTTCCATATCTTATGGGCTTGGGCCCATCTTCCAATACTCTTAGATATGTGGGCCTTCCTTTATCTTATGGGATTGGGCCCATCTTCCAACACACTGGGATATGTGGGCCTTCCTTGGTCGTGTGGGTTTGGGCCCATATTCAAACACTCCCCCTCAAGCTGGGCGTGAGAGAACATCATGAGCTCCCAGCTTGCTTCAAATGATGTATAAGATCTTCTCGTATAAAATGGCAATCATCCATGTCTTCCAACAGGCCTCCTCATGTTGGTGCTCCCTTCCATGAGGCCCAGCTGGCATAAGATAAGTGAGAGTATAATTACTCCAAACCGTATGGCATCGATCCATACTCCAATCATAACCCATGCTAGATGTAGGGCACACTCCTATCATTCTCAGGTAGTGGCACTCCTATTTTTCGCAAGTAGTGGGTCTATACGCAATGCTCATAAGTGTAATAAAAATCCCCCATCATCGTGTCCCTCCACAGGACAATGACTCTCAGGTGGAAGGAGTAATAAATGCCAATTAAGGGGGTAACATATATGTAGTAATAAGTTCTTCCATCACAATATCCCAACCCGGGCACCGACTCTCATAGGTAGAAATGGGAGATAAATGTCTATCATTCACAAGACGGTGACGTGATACGGGATAAATGTTTGTCATTCACAAGACGGCAATAAAAGACATGATAAGTGGGTAATGCCTGTCATTCACAAGACGTCAATAAAAGACCCACGGGTACATAAAAAGTATCAATGGACTTAAAACACCCAACCATGATGGACTTAAACTCCCAACCTAAGCAACACACAAAAGGTTGGCCCAAAGATGTCTGTAAGAATCAATTAAAGGATGGTAGGAGAAAGGTTGTCAAATAACCAATGGGTAATGGGTATAGAGGAAGATAGGATGTTGAGGTCACCACTTCTTCAATAATAATGTCTCATCCAAAGAGACACAATAGCCATAGCTGATATATGCCTGGGGCCATATAACACTAACCAAAATAATAAAAATCCTTGTAAAAAGACCCATGAAATAATCTGATGTGAATTTGTACTAAATAATATGTTGACCAAAGAATATGTTCCGAATACTTCAAAATAATAATCCAGCCAGAGAAATAGGATCGAGTCAAACCAAGTTAGACATCACCAATAATAACCACAATTATTATTGTGAGTCGGGATTCTTGGTCTTCAACTTTCTTTGCTTGTACTTCTTCTACTTCTCCCCCTCAAGCTGGGAGGTAATGGCAGTGATCCAGCTTGAACCAAATAATATAGTTGTAGTAAATTTGCAATAGTATAGTAGTAGATAACTGGTATATGATGAAAGTCCTTAAGAGTAATTAGGACACATGGAATAATTCAGCTTAAATTCGGATTTTTTAATGCAATAGGATACCATAATGATCTTTGATTCTTCCAATGCAAATATATCCTTAAATATAGATTAGATTGATAAAAAACTTTCTCCTTATGAAAATAGACTTAAATACCTTTCATCCAAGTATAACTTATCTTCAAAAAATATACTTCTATTGAGATATATAATCTGATAGATTTTGGTCTTTGTAATCTAGTCGAACTAAGCACTCATTCTCATTTTGCTAGCATGACCATTGACTCTTCCAAGATCAATATTTCTATATAAAGAACTCAAATCGAGAATTATTTGAATAGGTAAGAAAATAGACTTACAGATCTTTATTGTGATATATGATTCTCCATAAAGTCTCGTTCTTGATAGCATAAAATAGCTCGAAAGTTGAAGTTTTATGCTCTTGTTTGAACCTCTTTTGTAATCTGACCTTCGCTGCTTCAAATATCAATTTCTCTTTGTAGATAACTCTGATTGGAAAAAAATAATTTTTCCTTCGATATTAGACTCAAATATCTTTCTTTAAATATATAATTTTCAATATGAAAATCTCAATATAGAGGAGAAATTGTAATGTGAATAATGGGTATAAGGACTGAAAAAATGATAAATACGAACCTAAACTGCTAGAGATAATAAATCAGAAAAGATCACATTACCTTTGTGGGTTAACCGAGTCAACTCACAAAAACTGCTCTAATAGCATATTGAATTTAAGAAAAAGATAAATACTTCATTGACTTGTTGTAATCAGAGTACATGAACCTCTATTTATTATAGAGGAAGATAGTAAAGCCCAATTACAATAAAACTACTTTTGTCCCAATTACACCCAAACTCTAACACTTAAAGATAAGTCCAAGCATAATTAAATAACCCAATATAAATAGAAGACTAACATGACTAAAACTCCTTTAAACTGAAACTTCACTATAGGACCTGATTCCATAATAGTTGTGGCTCTATTAGACTTCTTATTGTGTAAGACTTTTTATGTCGCCTCACGTGATCATAGTGGGCCCCATATCTTATGGGCTTGGGCTCATCTTCCAATACTCTTGTATGTGTGGGCCTTTCTTGATCTTATGGAATTGGGCCCATCTTCCAACACATTTGGATATGTGGGCCTTCCTTGGTCGTGTGGGCCTAGGCCCATCTTCCAATAGTTATGATTGAGAAACTGAAGTTGTGTGCAACTTCAGTTAGACTTCTCTCTGAGGATTGAGAAGTTGTTGCCTCTGTAGAGTAGATATTGATGATGGATTAGTCTCCAAGTTGAATATTGTTAAATTATGGAGCCTAATCAATGCCCTACAATAAGTCGATACGCGGATCAACCTTTTTCTCTTGTATCGCGGTTGTCCTAATTTTCTTTAGGTTTTATTATCACCGAGAAGGAGCTGGAGTTGTAGCCCAAGACAGATTAGAGAAAAGAATTGTAACTGTGTGTGGTTTCTCTTGTAAACTATTTCATCTTTATAGTGGATTACTGTAGTGGCGAAAGACAGGACGTAGTCTCACCTTGAGGAGAACCTATATAAATCTTGTAGTTTTTTGTGCTTGATTTTTCTTTCTTTCGTAATTATTATTATTGCTCTTGTTAGTTTGGAATTAGGGCATCTAATTCCTAACATCAACATGGTATCAAAGTGGGCAAAGATCTGAGATGGAAAAAGAGAAGAAGATGGAGAAGAAAGGGAGGAAGAAGATGAAAAAAAATTAAAAAGCGAAGTTTCTCATTTTTCCTTAAGTCTTCTTTCCCAATTCCTATTTTTCATTGAAATTTTCACTCTCTTAATGTATTTTTCATTTATTAAATTATATAAAATTCTAAAAATCTTTGAGTCTAGTTTTCAATTCAAAAATAATCGTTGAAATCAGATTTTCCTAGAAAGAGAAAACAACATTTGAAGCAGAAAAGGTCAAGTGGCAGAAAAATTTCGTGCAATAGTAGAAAGCTTCAACTTTTGAGCCATTTTATGCCATCACTAACAAGACTTTATATGAATAATTATATATTAAAATAAATATATGTAAGTCTATTTTCTTACTTATTCAACAAATTCTCAATCTCAGTTTTTTAGATTGAGATATCAATCTCGGAAGAGTTAATGGCCATGCTGGTCAAAGAAGAAATAGTACTCAGTTAGGTCAAATTACAATGTTCGGAATCTATCAGATCATTTATCTCAAAAGAAGTATATTTAACTAATAGAAGTTATACTTGGATGAAATTTATTTAGGTCTATTTTCATAAGAAGAAAATTTCATGTCAATCTAATCTATACTTTAGGACATATTTGCATTGGAAGAATCAAAAGTCATGCTGGTATTTTGTTGCATGCAAAGATTCGATTTTAAGCCGAATTTTTTTGCATCACTTTTTGATCAACAATATCAGGAAAGTATCTCATCATCTACCCTTGGAAAGTTTCTATTTGTTAACTAACAATATCTAGAAAGAATCTTTAGAAGATCATCTTATTTTCATAAACTTTCTTTGATTTATTTGTCACAGAGAAGAAGTGTTCCTATTCTGAATTATGGCAATTTTCAAAAAGTAGTTACTTGATTTAATGCTGAAAATTATAGAAGTATCTATGTAAGGAAATTTTAATCTGGGATCAGATTCAAAACGTGTGTAACTTCTCTGGTTATGAGAAATCCTTGGGGCATATTAACAACATTGTGGAGCAGCACTCGGTATACTTATCCCCTTATGAAGTGAGCAGCCTCACTCAGCCAATCACTTAATGAAATACTTTCAAGATATAATTGGTCTAGCCTCAAGTTTTGACTTTGGTTTTTTATCTTGCATTTTAGAATCGGTTTCATTCTATAATTACATATCTAAGCATGGACTATGATAAGAAATAGGACACTTATGTCATTGGCTACTAATTAGTTGGTTTACTAAGTCTAGCTCTTGGTTGGGTGTCTAAATTATTTACTGATGGAGTAAGCATGGAAGCAACATCCATTACTATTTTATTCACTCTTCACTGTTTTTTAAAAGAACTTGCAACTACTCTCGAAACTAGTAGTAGTCAGTTCTGTTATTCTTTTTAAGAAGATTATCAACACTTGGTTCAACTAATTCGCAACTTATTACTTGGCTCCAGCTTATTATTTGGTGCACATCTTCCTTATTCAAGGATGAACTTGCTACAAATTATCTTATGTGTCCTTATTACTCTTAAGGACTTTCACTATTTACGGGTTTCTGCTGCTATATAACAACATAATTGGTATATGTTATTTGGGTAGTGGTTCATTAAAACAACCTCTGTTGTGTCTCTTTGATTGAGACATCATTATTGAAGAAGAACTCCTTAGATGCATGCCTTGGGTTCATTATTTGCTAACTGTTATCGGTATTGGTTCATCATGAAGAATTTCAATTACTTCAAAAAATAAAACACATGATGGCCCCAACTTCTTCATCTTCTCTTCCTATTAGTTCCCCATTACCCTTTTATTGGGCAGCCTTTCTCCTACCGTCCTTTATTTGACTCTCCCTTACCCCTTTGTCCAACCCTTTTGGAGCGTTACTTTAGTTGGTCCTTTTATATAAGAGGGTGTTTTTAAGTTTGTTGAAACTTTTTGTTGGTACCTTTGGGTTTTCTATGTTCGTCTTGTGAATGATAGACATTATCCACTTTAGTGATTATTATCATTATATGTATTCGAAATCATTTGAAGTTGGTTTCGACTTATGATCTATCACCCATTTCTACCTTTTGAGAGTATGTGCCCAATGTCATACTTATCCTTGGGACACCGTGATGGAGAAGATTATTACTACATCTATGTTATTTGTTTCAAGTTGGGATCACTGCCATGACTTCCCAGCTTGAGGGGGAGTGTTGGGAGATATGATGTAATCAAAGTGTCATTGATGTAATTAGTTTATATTTTTTGTCTCTTCTTCACTCTTACTAGTGTGAAGGGTATAATTATAATATTGGTACTTTTAGCATCAATAAATATAGCTTAAGGGAGAGGGTTTGGATGAATTCCACAACCCTAATTCTCCGGCCTCTTTTTCATTCTCCAAATTCATCACTCTTCCTCTTCTCCTCCTAAAACTTTCTCTCCACAACTCTTCTTCTTCTTCTCACCCCTTAATCCTCTTCTAATGTGATTATACTTCATGGAATCCTAAGTTTCAACAAGATTGTCTACTCATGAATAGCTCCTGCTGAAAGAAAAATCTTTACGACATTTAATGTAGATAAAAATATCATAATGGTACAAATAGTTTTCTTCTCCACAAAGATTCGTAATCCATTTGAAATTATTCAGCTCAAATACACTGTGCAGTCTGCACCTTGAAAATCAAGAAAGAATTTTAAAAACAATAGCTATCAACTCAAACCATCATAAGGCAAAGAGATTTGATGGGGGTTTGTAACTCAAACTAAGGTTGTTTTATCCGGTACTCCTAAAGTGTCTCCACACGTTGGAGTTGAATCTACTATAAAAAGTCAAATGAACAAGCAATCAAGAAGCCACAAAGGCCAATTAAATCAAACTTGTCCCAAATTATAGAATGAACTTATATTGCAATACATAAGCTATATACCAAGATTTGGAGATCTATTAAAGTCAGATAAAAACACGTTACTCTTCATTTTGAATTTCTAATTGAGAACATTTCAATGATAGGTTAGGATTTGAATGTCGAATAATTGAAGTGAACCTCTATAGGTCTTGGGCATTCATATTAGGATCTAGTTTGAAATGAAAAAAAAACATGTATTTAAAAAGTTTTTATTTTATTTTCTTTTTATATAATGATGTTTGAAGTTATTTGAGGTAGATTTTTTTTAAAAAATTGTTAAACTTATTTTGTGTTTTATATTTTTTGGTTGTATTATATGTACCATGTTTATTTATGTCGTTTTAGGTTTTTCTTTTATTTTGAAGTTTTAGTTGTTTAAATTTAACTATATTTCATTTAAATTTTATTCTAAATTGAAAGTTTTATTAAATTTTACCATATTTTATATTTTCATTAATGAGAAATATTGTTTTTAGTTAATCTCTCTATAGTTCTTCATTTAATCTTATTCAAAAGATTGTAGTTACAAAGTTTTTTTTATTCCAGAAACTTATGTATTTAAATAGTATGCCATGAAAGTTTGTGGCTATGTAAACAAGTGAACCTTTACTTATGCCGTTTAGCCCCTCCCCTTTAGTATTTTTTTTCCTCTTCATGACTTAAGAAAAAAAGAAAAAAAAATATTTCACTAACTTGTTGTAGTTTGAGTACAATGAGTTTTTATTTATAATAGACAAAAAAAGTATAATTAAATTAAAATTAAACTACCCTCTTCTCAACTACCCCCAAAGTAAAACACTAAAGAATAAGTCCTAGAACAACTAAACAAGTGAACATAAATAGAATTAATATGACTAAAACAATTGAATTTTTTTTATAATTAATTTATTTTTCAATTTTATTTATGTTAAGTTTATAAGTATTTTATTTATATTTTAATTTAATTATATTTTATATTTATTTCCACATTTTTCAGTTTTTAGACTAATTATTTTTGAATTTTTATTTTTTGTTCATTTTGGATAATTTTTATTTTATATAAAATAAAATATAATGGAAAAGAAAGTAAGAAACCTATGCCCTTTGTTTAGTAAGTAATAAACAATAAATAATGGCAAATTAAAATTAGAGTCAAATGGAAAAGCTTAAAGATTTGACACTTTGCAAAAGAGAATAGACCAACATTTAACCCTTAACTATCGTTTGGGGATTTTCTTTTCCTTGTAGTTGAGAGGTGCCTAGATTTTTTCAAAAAAAACAAAAACTAATTTCATAACCTACTTTAATATCAATTACTCATTCATTAACAATGGTATCGCAAATCAACTTAGTCATGATATTGTTTGATTTGATAAGGCCTTAACAAGTTTTGACAAAATTAATCTAGTAAATTTTGTCGGAACTTATCAAATTATCTATTATGTAAAATTTCTAAAAATGATACTTTATTTGCAATTGTGCTAAGTGCTAGTGATTGATAATTCCATATGCTTCTTGATTTATTTTTAAAAAATAAATTATTCAAGAAAATATTATTTGAGATTCTCAATTTATTATATTCCATTGAGCCATAATATTATAGTTATTAGCTTACAATATTAAATTAATTACTAATTATTTATAATTATTCATTATTTTATCCTTCTTATTTGGTGTCGTATTTAATAATGGAAATATAAGTAAATAAACTAAAAGTGTAGTAAGTAAAAGTTTATGTAGAGAGTAAGATATTAATGTAAATATGTGAATATTAATTTTGTAATTATTATCAAGAAACATTCAAAAAATAAATCCAGAAAGATTGAAATCTATTTGAAAATATTTGACTAATGGAAAATTAAGATACAAACCAGCGGGAAGAAGAACTTGGGCGCATAACCAAGAATCAAGAATAGGGAATCAAAAATCAAGAATTAAGAATCTAGATCTTGAGCGAGTAAGATGATATCTTCTCTATATAAATGCATAACCACTTCACTTTCGGCATTCTTCCCTTCATCAGTTCTTTCTTCTTCCTGTTTCTCATTGCTTGTTTGCTTCCATTGTCATTCCTTTCTTTCCCAAGAAGCATGGAGCAAACTCATCGTCCCTATGTTGTTCGTGGCCTTTACTTGACGATGACATCTGAAGTTGGCCTCCTTCGATTATTTGCTCAACCCGAGACTGGTTTAGAAGGTTGCTAAAAGAAAGGTGGTTTCTACTTTAACGTCTTCAAATAGTGAGATGGGGAGATAATGTATTGCATTTGACTGCCAATGTATAGCTCTTTTATAGAGACTATTTCACTCTCGTGTGACTCTAGACTAGTGTTCAGAAATTAGAGAAAACCAACATCTCATTCCTCAACATCAGCTCTGCATCACAAATGGTTTATTGATCAAGAAACTTGTCTCAAATATCTTTAATTCGATATCAAATTTGACATAAAAATATTTGTTCTTGAATTTTTTATGATCTCTTGATTCTCTTAATTCAATATCAAGACCCTTGTTGACTTCAATGCGAATATCTTCTTAAATATAGATCGGATTGACATGAAAGTTTCTTCTTCTGAAATTACACTTCAATAAATTTCATCCAGGTATAATTTCTATTCATAAAATAAACTAGTTTTGAGAAAAATAATATGATATATTTTGGAATCTATAATCTGGCCAAACTAAGTACTCTTTCTTATTTGGCCAGCAACTATTGACTCTTCGAAGATCGATATCTCCATCTAGAAAACTCAAATTGAGAATTGGTTGAATAATTAAGAAAATAGACTTACAAATATTTCTTTGAATATATAATTCTCCCTGTAAAGTTGTTACAACTTGGGACCCACTATGGTGCACGAACTGGTGGGACCCACCATGAGGACATGGGATGCCAAGAAGAGTCCTCACCCAAGCTAGCATGAGTTAAGAAGATAAGAAGCACAAACTGAAATGAGTTAGAAGACTTGAAGATCAAGTGGGGCCAACAAAGATACCACGAGTTGTAATCTTATCCATATGAACTGAACGATCACTTGGGACCCACAAGGATAAGGCCACAAGCTCACCTTCTCCCGTATTTCAACGTTATTGAAGAAAAGTTATAGTTCAACTTATATTAGAACTCTATTAGATTGTGTTATCCTTTCAAGATAGACTTATCTTAGAGAGTTGGAGTTGGAATGTAATTAGGTGATTTAAAGGTTAATTGTATAAGGACTCTATCACTTCCTCTACTATAAATAGAGGTGTTGTAATTCAGAATAAATGAAGTTCTACAATTCTCTCTTGAGCACATCTCTCTCTCTCTCTCTTTGCTTGGCACACACCTTGTTCATCTTTTCTTCTTCTCTCTACCCGAGAGCCTTCTTCCCCTTTTCTCCTTTTTCTCTCTCTCTTCCCTTGCTCGGAATATTGAAAAAGGGATCCTAAATTCAACATGGTATCAAAGCATTAAATTTAGGATCCCTACATCAAAAGGAATGCTCTAAGAAGATATGATCAACTCCACTCAAAGAAGGCTCCTTGTGAAGGAAGATAAAAAAGTGTGAGATAAGTTACGTCATTATTTTTTTTTTATTACTTCATGTTACTGGTTTCAAAATTTGGAAGATGATTTCAAGATGAGTATGTGAATGTTTTTCATCTTATGAGATTTTGGATATGAATAACTCTCGATCTAGAAGAAGCTATCAAAGCAGTTTTGTCGGTTTAGAATTTTTGTTAACCGAGACCTTTCCATGATCAGATTGTTGAAAAAAAAAATTCATGGGAATATGATTCCCTTGATATATATAAGATTTATATTGAGTCTATTATGAGAGGTTATTTACTAAAAAAAATCAGAATAATGATTGTTTAGCGTCAATGCTAAATTTCTCCGTGCACCAAGTTGTTTGAAGATACTAGGATATTTTGGTTAGAATTTTTTGGAGAATTATTTTCGTTGAAGTGTCTATTATGGCTAAATAAAATGAGTAGCAAAGGTGGTATACTCAGAATTATCATAATACCCTTACGAAGGGTATCAAATTTTATGAGTTGGTCCACATCAATTCGGAGGTTTCTTATAACAAATGACCTACTTGGTCATCTCACCAACCGTGGACCACCTACTGATCAAGAAGACATTTTTTTTTATAAAAAATGGTTAAAAAGTGATACCATTGTGATTAGTAGGATAATCAAAATCATGAAAAAATTGTGGAAAGAATGCAGTCATTGTGGGAGATATGGCCACACTATAAATACATGATATTACAAGGAAAGGAGTTACTGTGGAAAAAAGGGTCACTATGGAGAAATATGTTATAATGCCTACGACAACTCAGACTTGAAAAAGGTTAATCAAGCCTTGGTAGGTGATATAAAGGAGGATCAGCCCACAAAATCAACTGAAAATAAAAGTTTTATTGATGAAGAATATGAGTTGTTTCAAAAAATCATGGGTTACGTTGAATTTATGGAAAAGTGAAATACTTCATTGACATCAATAACTTGTTGTAATCAGAGTACATGAACCTCTATTTATAATAGAGGAAGGTAGTAGAGTCCAATTACAATAAAACTACCCTTGTCCCAATTTCACCAAAACTCTAACACTTAAGGTAAGTCCTAACATAATTAGGTAACTCAATATTGATAAAAGACAAATATAACTTAAACTAAAACTCTTCTTGGTCGTGACCCTAAGATAAAGATACTTTTGTGAGCCTTTCTTGATCTTTCAACTGATGTGTTAAGGATGCCAGCTCTTGGTAATTATTGTGGGTCCTACTTCTTATGGGTTTGGGCCCATCTTGTGGACCTTCCTTGGTCATGTGGGCCATCTTATAATAATCTTACATATGGGGGCCTTCCTTGGTCGTTTGGGCTTGATCTTATCTTCCAACAGATTCTTCTCCAAGTTCCTCATTAAATACCGTTGCCTCCACTACTTTAGGTATGCTATTTGCCTCATCTTCATCCTGGATAATTGACTCAGGAACCTCTGAGCATCTTACAGGTAACTGTCATTTATTACATTCTGTATCTCTGTGTCTTTCACATAAGTTTGTTACCATAACTGACGGTTCTCAAACCAAGGTTCAAGGGAAAGGGTCTACTTCCGTTACACCATCACTTCTGCTCACTGAAATTCTATTTGTTCCTACCTTCCCTTTGAATTTGTTATTTGTTAGTCAGCTGACAAAGTATTTTAATTGCTCTATCACCTTCTCACCCACTCCGTGTGTATTTCAGGATCTTATAACGAAATAGGTGATTGGTGGAGGTCGTGAACAAGGGGGGCTATACTACCTGGATGTGCCAAAAATAAATATTGTTTCCACCAGTGAAACTGAGACAAGGCTATGGCACAACCAGTTGGGACATCCATCTTCACAATCTCTTCATTATATGTTTCCTACTCTAAAACTCAGGTTCAAGTTTAATTGTGAAGTTTGTTAACTAAGTAAACATCAAAGGAGTACATACTCACCTCATCTAGAAGTCAAAAGTATTACTCTATTTTTCATTAATTCATACCGATGTATGGGGACCCTTGAACGTCTCAAAATTTTCTCAAGTCTGGTATTTTATTATATTTATTGATGACTTCACTCGTACCACTTGGTTGTTTCTAATTATGAAGCGTTCTAAGGTACCATTGACTTTTAAGTCTTTTCATACTACGGTACTCACTCAGTTTGGTCAAAACATAAAAATACTTCGGTCTAATAATGCCAAAGAATATGTTTCCAAAGAACTTCACTCTTTTTGTGAAGAAAATTGTATTATCCATCAAACATCATGTGCCTACACTCCTCTACAAAATAGTGTAGCCGAATGAAAAAATCGTCATTTTCCTGAGGTAGCGCAAAGTTTATTATATGCCATGAAAGTTTCATACTATTATTGGCCTCATGCAATCCTTACCGCATGCTTTCTTATAAATCCTCTACCATCTTCCGTTCTTGGTAATAAATCTCCTTACTCTATACTTTTACCAAATGATGATCCATTTTCGCAACCCTTGAAATTCTTCGGGTGTCAATGTTTTGTCCATATTTCCTCCTCAAAACATAGTAAACTTGATCCTAAATCTATCATGCGTATCTATCTTGGATACTCTCGTATAACAAAAGGGTTATGTTTGTTATAATCCCACTCTTCAGTGTTTACTTGTGTCCAGGGATGTCACATTTTTTTAAAGACTCTTCATACTTTTCTGACAATGCACCTCCAGGTTTATCTTCAATACCAGGTTCTCCTCAACCAGTTGTGCCCCATGCTACAAAAAATTCTCAGCCCCCAGAAACGTTGACTGACACCACACCTACTGACTTTATGGATCCCACTGAGGTAAGTCCATCTCCTCCAGTTGTTTTTGGCCCACAATATGATACTCGTCCTCTCACACAAAGAAAAGAACCATGATCATGCACCATACCCTCTACGTCTCATCCCATATCAAATTTTGTGTCTTATCATTGTCTGTCCCCTACATGTTGTCAATTTCTCTCTGCTATTTCTTCCATATCTATACCATAGTCCTATCAGGAAGCTCTCAAACATCCAGGGTGGAAGGCAGCAATGGATGAAGAAATGCAGGCACTTTATGAAAATCAGACATGGGATCTAGTCTCACTTCCATCATATAAGAAACCCATCGATTGCAAATGGGTGTTTACTATGAAACACAATTCGGATGGGTCTGTGGCTCGGCTGAAGGCTCTCCTCATGGCTAAATACACAATGTTATGAAATTGATTATGAGAAAACCGTCTCTCCAGTAGCAACAATGAACTCGGTACGTGTGTTATTATCTCTGGTAGCTAACTCTTCCTGGAAAGTATATCAACTTGATGTGAAAATTGTCTTTCTGAATGGGGACATCAAAGAAGAAATTTATATGCAACAACCACCTGGGTATGTGGTTGAGGGGGAGTCAGTATATCGACTAAAAAAATCTTTGTATGGTCTAAAACTGTCCCCACGTGCATGGTTGGAGAAATTTAGTCAAGCCCTCATACGGGCAGGATTTTACAGATGCTCTGGAGATCACTTAGTTTTTATTAAAACACACCAAGAGGCAAGGTAATTCTGGCAGTATATGTTGATGATATCATTTTAACTAGTAGTGATTCTGAGGGCATCCAGGAAACAAAAGAAAAAAATATGTGCTGAATTTAAGACACAGGATCTTGAACTACTCAAATAATTTCTTGGTATTGAAGTGTTACAATCCAGACATGTCATTGTGCTATCCCAAAGGAAGTATGCCCTTGATCTACTGGAGGAGGTAGGAATGCTGGGATGCAAACCAACAAACACTCCTATGGACTTGAATACAAAATTATGTGCAAGTACTGGAGAAGATGTCGATATCGAAAAATATCAGAGACTAGTAGGAAGACTTATTTACCTGTGTATAACAAGGCCAGATATATCATATGCAGTAAGTGTGGTGAGTCAATACATGCGCAAACTACAACTTAGTCATTGGAAAGCACTTGAAAGGATATTACAATATCTAAAAGGAGTTATAGGAAGATGGTTTCTCTATAAAAATCATGGTCACTTCAACATCGAAGGATTCTCATATGCAGACTGCTCCAGATCCCCGGATGACAGGAAATCTACTTCGGGATTTTTTACGATGGTTGGAGGGAATTTGGTTACATGGAGAAGCATGAAGCAAAATGTAGTAGCACAGTCTAGTGTAGAAGCAGAATATAGAGCCATGGCACATACTGTTAGTGAAATCCTATGGATAAGATCTCTTCTCACTAAATTGGGATTCTACAAAAAACTCTAATGGATCTGTATTGTGATAATCAAGCAGCAATATACATTACATCAAATCCAGTCTTCCATGAAAGAACAAAGCATATTGAATTGGACTGTCATTTTATACAAGAAAATTTCCAAGCAGAACTTTTATCTCTAAAACATATGTCATCACAAAGTCAAGTCGCAAATATTCTCACCAAGCCGGTCACTCACAAAATTATGTCTACCATCTATAGCAAGATGGGCATCATGATGTTTTCTCACCCCCAGCTTGAGGGGGAGTGTTACAATGTGGGATCCACCATGGTGTACGATCTGGTGGGACCCACCATGAGGACGTGGGATGCCAAGAAGAGTCCTCACCCAAGCAAGCATGAGTTAAGAAGATAAGAAACACAATTTGCAATGAGTTAGAAGACTTGAAGATCAAGTGGGACCCATAAAGATACCATGAGCTGGAATCTTATCCATATGAGTTGGAAGATCACATGGGACCCACAAGGATAAGCCCACAAGCTCACCTCCTCCCTTATTTTAACATTATTGAAGAAGAGTTATAGTTCAACTTATATTAGAACTCTATTATATTGTGTTATCCTTTCAATATAGACTTATCTTAGAGAGTTAGAGTTGGAATGTAATTAGGATATTTAAAGGTTAATTGTATAAGGACTCTATCACTTCCTCTATGTTATGGACTCCATAGCATCACGAGTTATCCACAGGCATAGGAATTAAATTATGACAATTTACTTCTAATGTAATTTCATTTGGTTTGGTTTACTTTGGGTTGGTTTAGATGTAATGTGGCGTGAACCACTTGACCTATGGGTCACTTTTGTAATTCTATCCTCAACCCTATTTAGGGAGACATCAAGGGAAGGAGAGAGGCAATTAGTTGAAGATAATCGGCAGAGGATAGACCTTTAGGCTCAATCCCTGGAAGAGGTGTGTTAGACAACCTCTGACTTGCGTGAGGCCATAAAATCAATGGATGCTGCCATCCTCCTCCGGCGACAAGAGGACAATGGTACACGAGCACAACCACCGGCAACCTACTCTCCACTGGCCAAGCACCATCAATTCCATCCACCACCTCCCCCACAACCACCAATGCGTCAACACAACCCCCATATGGGGTCTGCCGTTCAGGGACCAAATACGGTTCCCAGGTATTTAAAACTTGACTTTCCTACATATGATGGGTCTCAAAACCCCTTGATTTGGTTAGCCAAGTGTGATTAGTTCTTTTATCATCAAAAAATACCTACGGATGAGAAATTTTATTTGGCCGCCTACCACATGCTCGATGAAGCGCTTCTATGGTACCACCAATTCCGAAATGACCAATTGGTTCAGGATTGGGCAACCTTTAGGCAGTCTTGTATGATAAGATTTTGTCCTCCAGCCATTGGGTGAATTAATCAATTACAAGCAAACTGGATCACTAGAGGTGTACCAAAAGACCTTCCAGGAAAGGTTAGCCAGAGCAAACCAATTTGTCAATCACACCCAGTATGTTCATATTTTTACTGCGGGTTTGACAGAAGATCTGAGACTGGAAGTTGAATTACATGGTCCAACAGATTTAGACCATGCTATATGAATTTAGCCAGGTCAATTGAGCACAAGAAGCGTGTTCTAAAGGAGTCATTGGTCAGAAAACCAGCTCGGCCAAGAAGGGGCAATGCCACTGCGCCAACCCCTTATTATGGACCTCCACGTTCTGGAGCCAGTGCAACCCCATGCCCAGATAGCTCTAATTCTGCTCCACCTGCTCCTTAATTCAAAAAACTTAATAGATAGGAAAAGGATCAGAGAAAGGCCGAGGGCCTTTTTTTAACTGTGATGAACAATATGTCATTGGTCACCAATGCAAAAGATTATTCAGTATATGTCTATGAGAAGATGGTGATGACATACTACCTGAGGAGGAGATTTTGGAGACAGACCAGGAGGGTCCAGAGATTTCCCTTCATGCCATGACTGGTCTACGCAGTTCTAGTACCATGTAGGTTAAATCCTAGTTACATCATCTACAGTTATTGGCTTTAGTTGACTCTAGCAGTGCACATAATTTCATCAGTCAACTGGCGGCAGAACAACTTGTGTTAGTAGTCCAGCAACAAACTGGCTTTTCGGTATCTGTAGCCAATGGGGCTAAAATTACTAGTGTGGGCATATCTCCAATCTGTTAGGGTCCTGGGTTAAGTACCTATGTCTTCCGCTCCTAACAGGTCGGTCTTTTGGGTGGTATTGGCTAGGTGCTTAACATTTGGTATCAGAGCTAGCGCTGCGTCCCGACTTCGAATCCCTGCGCCCCCAAAAATGGATGCTGGTGGTCACACGCCTGGACTGACCCGGGTTCGACCCGGCTTCGGTTGCTCTATTGTGGTAGCCTCCGCGGTCGTCGGCTCGGGGAAGGGTGGGGTACTGTTAGGGTCCTGGGTTAAGTACCTATGTCTTCCGCTCCTAATAGGCCGGTCTTTTGGGTAGTATTGGCTAAGTGCTTCACACAATCACACACTTTGATATTGAGGGACATGCATTTATTATAAATTTCCTGATGATTCTAATTTCAGGTTTCGATTTGGTACAAGGAATTAAATGGCTCCAATTGTTGGGGCCAATACTATGGAATTTTCAAGCTCTGACTATGTCCTTTACAGAAGACCACCTTCAGATTATATTGCATGGCACCCAAGCACCAGTGCCCTGTACACTATAGGTTGTTCAAGTCCAGACCACGGCCAACTGTAAGTTATCTCAATTAATTACAAAATTTGAGGATATCTTTCAGGACCCTACTACTTTACCACCAATTAGGCACTGTGATCACTGTATCCGTTTGAAAACGGGCACTGAGCCTATAGTAGTTCGTCCTTATCGTTACCCCCACTTACAGAAGGATGAGATTGAGAGGTAGTGCCAGAAGATGCTAGCCCAGGGTATTATTCAGCCCAACAGGTCTCCTTTTTCCTCACCGATATTACTGGTCCGCAAGCATGATAAGTCATGGAGGCTTTGTGTGGATTACAGGCAACTCAATGCGCATACAATTAAAGATAAATTTCCCATCCCAGTTGTGGACGAGTTGCTAGATGAGCTACATGGAACTACTATTTTTACCAAACTGGATTTGAAATCTGGCTATCAGCAAATCCGAGTTCACCTATCAGATGTGGAGAAAATAGTGTTCCGCACGCATCACGGCCATTTCGAGTTCCTCGTAATGCCATTTGGTCTCTCAAATGCGCCAGCCACCTTCCAGACCCTCATGAATGAGGTATTTTCCTCTCTCCTGAGGAAATACGTATTGGTATTTTTTGACGATATTTTGGTCTATAGCAACAGTTGGGAAGAGCATCTTCAGCACCTTCACCAGGTATTTTCTCTTATCCGCTCACATCATTTGGTTTTAAATCAATCCAAATGTTCTATGGGAACTTCAGAAGTGGCATACTTGGGCCACGTTATTTCAGCAGTTGGGATGAAAGTAGACCAGAGTAAGATAGAGGTGTTATAATCAGGAATAAATCAAGTTCTACAATTATCTCTTGAGTACATCGCTCTCTCTTTGTTTGGCACACACCTTGTTCCTCTTCTCTTCTTCTCTCTACTCGAGAGCCTTCTTCCCATTTTCTCCTTTTTCTTTCTCTCTTCCCTTGCTCGTAATATTGGAAAAGGAATCCTAAATTCATCAAAAGTGTCATTCTTGATGGCATACGCCGACTTAAATTTTGAAGCTTTCTATTGTTGCGCTATCCTCCCTTGCAATCTGACCTTTCCTTCTTTAAATATTGATTTCTTTTTGTATAAAATTGTGATTTCCAAAATGCATTAGGTGTTTAAAAGTAGACTCTAATATCTTTCTTTCAATATATAATATTAAATATGAACATCTTAGTATAGAGGTGAAAACTCAAAAAAAAAAAAAAAAAGCAGGTACATGGACTAAAAAGAGAAAAAAAATATAGATAAGAACCTAAACTGCTAGAGATAATAGATCAGAAAAGGATCACATTATCTCTATGGGTTGACCAAGTCAACTCATAGAACCTGTTCTGATATCATGTTGAATTTATGGAAAACAGAAAAACTCCATTGACTTTATGTAATCTTAGTAAATGAACCCCCATTTATAATAGAGGAAAGTAGTAGAGTCCAATTATAATTAAAATACTCTTGTCCCAATTACACCCAAACTCTAACACTTAAAGATAAGTCCTGGTATAATTAAATAACTTAACATAAGTAGAAGATTAACATACTAAAACACCTTTAAACTGAGACTCTTCTGTGAGACATCCTTTTGTGAGACTCCTATAAAATTCCACCATGTTAATTTTGGCTCTGTGAAAGTCCTGTAAGAGCCTTCTGTATCTTCTCTTCAAACAACTAAAACTCTTATGTGAGACCTCCTTCCATAATAATTTTGGCTCTGTAAGACTTCTTATTGAGTCATGTCAGACTCTTTCATATCTGCTCTTCAACACTCCCACTCAAGGTGGAGTTTATAACTTCAACTTGTAATGAAAAGAATTTTGGGTCTTCAATTTTCTTATGCTGAAAAAAATTCTTGACAAATGCAATTCTTCATAGAGGCAAAAACTTCATCTTTTGTGCACCACCTTTCTTGAATATTTTGGTCACATAAAAATTATCACAACATGTGGAAGAAAATACCTCTTTCTTCTACTTCTTCTTGTACTTCTCCCCTTCATGCTAGAAGGTATCGATGTAATCCCAGCATGAAACAAAAACATAATTGTATTTATTATCTCCTCCATCAAGGTGTCCTGAGGATAAGAAAATTGGATACACTCACAAAAAATAAGATTGGTGATGTATGTATAAAAAAGGTCAAAACCAACCTCATAGGATTTCAAAAAAAATTAGTGATAATAATCATTGAAAAGGATAACATCTGTCACTCAAAGGATGACGATAAAAACCCACTTAAAGGTACTCATAAAAAAGTCTCAATGGACTTAAAACACCCATATGTATTTAAAAAGAGAAACTAACCGAAGCAACGCACAAAAGGTTGGCCCAAAAGGGAATGCGTGAATCAAAAAGGATGGCGAGAGAAAGGAACCAATCAAAAGAGGTATGTGGGGAATGCAACAAATGAAAAATAACCACCTCGATAATAAGAAGGAGACTGTAATGATAGAAAAATAAGTTAACAAATTCGACCAAGTATGACATCAAGATAATTTACTTAGGGTGAGAAAAAAAATTTAGAGTTGATGATGCAGAAGATATACGACCAAGTAACAAAAAACACAAAACTTTGAAACAACATTGACTATGGAAACTCTGATAATTGCATAACATAACTTACAAGTTTCTATTAGGAAAGTTTCTAATCGAATAGTCAATGGATTTTTATCTAGAATACTTTCCAGATTTTGCTTAATCAAAACATAAACTTCCAATGATAGACTTTTCTAAATTTGCAGCACTTTCCTACATTAGATTATTTAAAGATAAGAGATTTATGGGATCAAAGAGGCTTCGAAAAACAATAAAGTGTTAAAGTCATACCAAAACACTTTGAATAGAAGACATTTTTCCTAAAAAACTCGGACTTTCGGAGAAAAGGAAATTCAATTCACACCAATGCCTAAGAGATAATAGGAGAGAAAATAGGGGAAAAGAGAGATTTTACTATAAATATCTCAAAACATATAGCTCAGAATGACAAACGGTTAATTTCTCAAGAAACTAGACTCGAAGATATTTAATTTGATGCCTAATTTGGCACAAAAATATTCATTCTAGAAACTTTTCTTACCTCTTGATTCTCTTTGTTTTGTGGCACGACCTTGCGACTCCAATGTTAATATCTCCTTAAAATAGATCAGATTGACATGGAATTTTCTCCTTCTAAAACTTGAATTCAATACATAACATCCAAGTATAACTTATTTTTATTAAATATTCTTTTTTTAGTTAAAGAATCTGAATGATTTCGGACTTTGTAATCTAGTGCAACTAAGTACTCTTTCTTCTTAGGCCAACATGACCATTGATTCTTCCAAGATCGATATTTCCCTAGAGAAAACTTAAATTGAGAATTTGTTGAATAGGTAAGAAAATAGACTTAAATATATTTATTTTATGTATAATTATCCATGTAAAGTCTCAATCTTAGTGGTGTAAAATGGCTCAAAATTTGAAGCTTTCTATAGTTACTCAAACGTCACTTGCAGTCTGACCTTTGCAGCTTCAAATATTGATTTCTCTTTGTATAAAACTTTTATTACCAATTTCTTTTTTTGTGTAGGAACGAACACTTGAATATTTTTTTGTCAGTATATAATTTTTAATATGAAAAGCTCAATATAGAGGTGCAAATGCCAAGAATACAACATGTCATGAGACTGGAAAGAGAAAAAGAAAAGATAGAATAAAAATCTAAACTACTAGAGATGATAGATAAAAAAAAGGATCACAAGATCTCAGTGGGTTGACCAAGTCAACTTGCATAACCTTTTTTGATACCATTGACTAAGTAAACTGTTGTGGACTCAATAGCACACCGAGTCACACAACGAAGGAGGCAACAACAACTCAATAGGATTTATTTCTTATATTACTTTTAGTAGGATTTATTTCTTATATTGTTTTAAGTAGGAGTTATTTCTAATTACTTTTATATGTAGGGGCATTATGGGAATTATTGTAACCCTAATCCTAAAACTCCATGATATGATCTATTTAAAGGAAAAAAATGAATGAAATAGGTAAGCTTAGAGATTTTAGAATAACCTAGTGTAAACAGGCTGAGATCACCTCTTGATCTCGAGTTTAGGGTTTACTCCAAACATCCAACGTATCCTTTACCCTCCTTTGCCATCCATCTTCATCCACCTTCATCCTCCATCATCTATAGCTGGAAGAGGAGCTTCCTGCCCCTTTTCTGAGCCCAAAGAGAGGGTCTTCCCTCCTTCTCAGTGTCAACAGCCAGCAAGGGTTCTAACCCTCTTGATGAGCAGAAAAAAGAAGGGTTTTCTGGTTCTTCCACGTGAAGGTCTGGTGCATCCCATCCTAGATTGGAAGCATCACGGAAATCTAGCATCCACGTCCACCAAGGTGAGCCAAGAGATACACCCAAGCTAGGCCTTCAATCCTAGCACAAGCATGAACCAAACCTGGGTTGAAACCCTGGTTTTTGTGAGCAATGAAAGTTATTTCTACCAGTCCTTTCTCTATGTGAATTAATTCAATTCTAGCTATAACTTTAGCACTAGAGGTGATACATCAAAAAGGGAATTGATCACGTGTGGAAGATCAATCCAAGGAAGGAGTTTTAACCCTCATTATCGAGTCCAACAACTCGGTACAAGTGCTGGATTCTCAAATCCCACGCCGTGTTACTCGATCCATGACCCAGGACCGTAACAATGTGGTATCAGAGTAGGGTAACATGGGGGATACTCTTAGCAATGAAGAAATCCAAATTAAGATACAAAAGATAGAAGACAGCCTTCAAATAGCACAACCAGTGTTGGGGAAGGTTTGAGGTTTGGAAGAAGAGATGAGCCAAGTCATCAACATGCTAACTGAGCTGAAGGCAGAGAGACATCAGAGCCCAGAGGCGAGAGAGGTTGCTCAACCATATCATAGAAGAGGGGAGCAGTGGCCTGGGCGCACTACTGTTCAAGGACCACAGCATGAAGGCACAATTCCAAGGTACACCAAGTTAGAGTTTCCCTCTTTCAATGGTTCAGTTGATCCCTCAATTTGGTTGCATAGATGTGAAAAAAAAAAAAAATTGAACCAAGGGACTACTGAATGGGATAAGGTGCAACTAGCCTCTTTCCAAATGACAGATGAAGCCATGTTCTGGGTTACGCAAGTAGAAAAAGAGAGACCAGGGATGACTTGGGGAGAATTTAAAAATCTATGCACAGTTAGATTTGGCCCTCCTGCCAACAGCAACCCCTTGGGGGAGTTAGTCCTATTGCGACAAACTGGTTCAGTGGAACAATATCAAAACTATTCCAAAAAAAGTTGGCTCGTACTAGTGAGAGGGTATTGGTTGACCAACAGGTCTTCCTATTCACAGCGGGTCTCAATGAGTATTATTTCTAGAGGTAGAACTCCTTATGCCTACGGATTTAGCTCATGCAATGAATATGGCCTGAGCAATGGAACAACGATAACAGTTGCAACAACGTAAGCCGGGTTGGTTAGGTGAGAGGAACACTTTCTCCACGTGGCAAGGGCGCTGCTATACTTCATCTCAGAGAGCATCTCCAGCAGCACCATCCTCCAGACACACTCCGACTACAACTCGGATAGCCGATCCCCACCTTGGTTCCTAACTTTATCAAAAAATTAACCAGTGAGGAGATGGCAGAACGGCGGTCCAAAAATTTATGTTATAACTGCGATGAGCAGTATCGGGTGGGGCAGCAATGTAAACGATTGTTTTGGCTCAAGGTGGAGGATTCAAAGGATTCAGAGGAGACAGAAGATATTATCGAGGAGGAACCACCGGAGATGTCCTTGCATGCTATTACTGGGCAGAAACCGCCTCACACAATGCAAGTCTGAGTTCATGTCATCGACCGAGAATTGGTGGGACTAATTGACTCAGGGAGTACACACAATTTTTTTGAGTTTGACAGTCGTACAGCACCTCCAGCTCCAGATACACCCTCATCCGACAGCCACCATCTCAATGGCCAATGGCGAGAAGGTCCCTAGCTATGGGATTAGTAAGGCAGTAACTTTTTCCATTGGCTCTACTTCATTTAATGCTGAATTTTTTGTTATTCCCCTGGCGGGATTTGATATGGTATTAGGCATTAAATGGTTACAAACATTGGGGCCCATTCTATGGGACTTTTCAGCTTTAACCACGAGCTTTGATGTGGTCGGGAGTTGGGTGCTCTTACAGGGCTGTCAGGTGGACAGGGCCCACCGCATGCACACTTTGAAGACACAGGAACTGCTTGACAGTACTAGTGATGGTTTGGTTGAGGAGTTCTCTGACCTCTTCCAGGAGCCTTCAGGATTGCCTCCCCAGAGGCACTGTGACCACAGGATCTGTCTGAAACCAGGATCTGAGGTAGTGGTCATGCGACCGTACCATTACCCAAACCTTCAGAAGGACAAGATAGAGTGTCAGTGACAGAAGATGTTGAAATAGGGTCTTATTCATCCCAGTCGCTCCCCGCTCTCTTCACCCGTCCTACTTGTGAAGAAACTTGATGGGACATGAAGATTTTGTGTGGATTATCGGGAGTTGAACGTGTAGATAGAGAAAGACAAGTTTCCGATTTCGGTAGTGGATGAGCTCCTGGATGAGTTACATGGGTCATGGTTATTCACTAAACTCGACCTCCGTTCGGGATACCATCAGGTCCGGATGCACCCCTCTGATATCGAGAAGACGGCGTTCCGCACGCATCATGGCCATTTTGAGTTCGTCATCATGCCGTTCGGGTTATCAAATGCACCCTCTACTTTTCAAGCTTTGATGAACGAAGTATTTAGCCCCTATCTTTGAAAAAAATTTCTTGTGTTTTTCGATGATATTCTTATATATAGCAACTCGGTTGAGGAGCACTTGGCACACTTGAGGATTGTTTTCGACTTGTTACGAGCACATCAGCTCTATTTAAAATATTTGAAGAGTTCTTTTGCGGCTTCACATGTGGGGTATATGGGACACATTATCTCACATGATGGGGTTATGGTAGATCCCAAGAAGATCTAAGTTATTCATGAGTGGCTGAAGCCACATTCCTGTTCTGCATTACAGGGTTTTTTGGGTCTTACGGGCTTCTACCGCAAATTTATTCAAAACTATGGGCCGGTGGCAGCACCATTGACCATTCTGCACAAGAAAAATTCCTTTATTTGGAATGAGGAGGCCACCAACTCATTTGCGGCACTAAAAGCTGCCCGCACCAGTATTACAACTTCCCAGCTTTGATGAATTCTTCGTGGTAGAGTACGATGCTCCGGGCGTAGTCATTGGGGCCGTTTACTGCAGCTGGCCCATCCTATTGGTTATTTTAGCAGACAGCCTATGAGCACGAATTGATTGGGTTGGCCAAGGCGGTCCAACATTGGAGGACTTATCTCTAAGGCCGGGTTCTTCTCATACGCACGGATCACTATAGCCTTAAATTCCTACTAGAATAGCGTTTGACGATGTCGCCACAGCAGCACTGGATCAGTAAGTTGTTGGGGTTTGACTTCTCGGTGGAATATCGTGCAGGGAGATTGAATAAGGTGGCAGATGCCTTGTTGTAGTATTTTGAGGATCAACAGTCGGTCTATTCGATCAGCCAGCAGAGATTTCTCATCCTGGACTTGGTGAGAGATGCACATACCACTGACCCTGCACTGTAGAAACTGCATCAGAAGATTTCGGAAGGGACAATGAATTCGAAGTGGTACATCTAGGATTCACTTATTTGTTACAAGCAATGGCTTTTCCTTCCACTTTAGTCTGAATTGATTCCAGCTATTCTCTTGGCCTACCATGACAGTACACACGAGGGGATACAGAAGACCTTGCACAGAATTCGAACTGATTTTTACTGGCAAGCCATGAAGCCCTCTATTGCGACTTATGTGGGTGACTGTCAAGTCTGCCAGCACAACAAAGTCGAGCACTTGAGTCCAGCCGGTCTTCTCTAGTCTCTAGCCCTTCCTACACAGGTTTGGGCCGACATTTCGATGGATATTTTGGAAGGTCTACCCCTGTCCTCCAACAAATCCGTACTTTTCATGGTGGTTGATAGATTCTCCAAGTACAGACATTTTATATCACTGGCTCATCCTTATACAGCAACATGGGTTTACCAGACTTTCTTAGAGCAATAGTCCACTTACATGGCATTCCAGAATCCATTGTGAGTGATAGAGATGCAGTTTTCACGTGCACCTTTTGGCGAGAACTTTTTCTCTTGAGTGGGACTAAATTGAAGTTCTTCTCCGCCTATCATTCGCAGACAGACGGGTAGACAAAGGTGGTGAACCGCACCATCAAGATGTATCTACGGTGCTTGGTGGGTGATCATCCGCGGCAATGGGTTCAATGGCTTCCTTGGGCCGAATACTGTTATAACACTTCGTTCCACTCTGCCTTGCAATCCATTCCTTTCCAGGTTATATATGGATGGATCCACCTCGCCTTCTCATGTACAACCCAGGGTCCACCCCGCATGGACGCGATTGATCAGACACTCATGGAACGGGATCTGCTGATACAGAATATCACAGAATGGCTACGACGTGCCCAAGTTCGGATGAAGGATATCTATGACAAAGGCCACCGTGAGGTCTCTTTTGAGGTTGGGGATTATGTGTGGCTACGGCTCCAGCCCTACCGTCAGCAGTCTCTGGCAGGGCCTCCATGACATAAGCACTCTCCCAACTTTTTTGGTCCGTTTCCCATTCTTTGACGCGTGGGACCAGTCGCCTATCAGCTTAAATTATCGTACATGGCCAAACTTCATGATGTGTTTCATGTCTCTCTTTTGAAGCTACATTCCGGAGCGCAACCTACATCCACTCCATTCCTACCACCGGTTGATAATGGCAAGGTTATTCTTACCCCTGTTGCGGTGTTACGCGCTCGGTTGACCAATGACCATTGGGAGATTCTTGTTCAGTGGACGAACACTAAACCCGACGCTGCAACATGGGAACGTGTGGACATCTTCAAACAAGTCTACCCAGCTTTTAAGCTTGAGGACAAACACTTTCTCCAGGGGGAGGCAGATGTTGTGGACTCAATAGCACACCGAGTCACACAAAGAAGGAGGCAACAACAACTCACTCAATAGGATTTATTTCTTATATTAATTTGAGTAGGATTTATTTCTTATATTGTTTTTAAGTAGGATTTATTTCTAATTACTTTTATATGTAGGGGCATTATGGGAATTATTAGAAACCTAACCCTAAATCTCCATGACGTGATCTATTTAAAAGAAAGAATGAATGAAATAGGTAAGCTTTGAGATTTTAGAATAACCTTGTGTAAACAGGTTGAGATCACCTCTTGATCTCGAGTTTGGGTTTACTCCAAAAATCCAATGTATCCTTCACCCTCCATTGCCATCCATCTTCATCCACCTTCATCCTCCATCATCCATAGCTGGAGGACGAGCTTCCTGTCCCTTTTTCAAGCCCAAAGAGAGGGTCTTTCCTCCTTCTCAGCGTCAACAGCCAACAAGGGTTCTAACCCTCTTGACGAGCAGAAAAAAGAAGGATTTTCTAGTTCTTCCACGTGAATGTCTGATGCATCCCTTCCTAGCTTGGAAGCATCACAGAAATCTAGCATCCAAGTCCACCAAGGTGAGCCAAGAGCTACACCTAAGCTAGGCCTTCAATCCTAGCATGAGCAACAACCAAACCTGGGTTGAAACCCTGGTTTTCGTGGGCAACAAACGGAATTTCGACCAGTCCTTTCTCTATGTGAATTAATTCAATTTTAGCTATCACTTTAGCACTAGAGTGGATACATCAAAAAGTGGAATTGATCACATGTGGAAGATCAATCAAAGAAGGGAGCTTTAACCCTCATTATTGAGTCCAACAACTCGGTACAAGTGCTAGATTCTCAAATCCCATGCCGTGTTACTCGATCCATGACCCGGGACCGTAACATAAACTCACAAAACCTGATCAAATACCATGTTCAACTGGAAAAGAGAAAATTTTCACTAACTTATTGTAATCTGAGTATATGAGAATAGAGGAAATTAGTAGAATCCATAACAATTAAACTACCCTGGTCCTAGTTACCCCCAAAGTCTAACACTTAAAGATAAGCCCTAGCATAATTAAACAACAAAGCAAAAATAGAACACTCACATAACTAAAACACCTTTTTATTGAAGCTCCTCTGTGAGACCTCCTTCCATAATAATTCTTTCTCGATAAGACTTCTTACTATGAGAGTCATATAAGACTCTTCCATATCTGCTCTTCGAAATCCTACAACAATTGAACAACTGAATACAAATAGAAAGAGTAACATAACTAAAACACCTTAAACTAACACTCTTCTATGTGACCTCCTCCTATGAGACTCCTTCAAGACTCCACCATATTTATTCTTGCTTTTTGAGTGTCATTTAAGACTCTTTCATAAATTCTCTTTAGCCTAGTATTTCAAATACTTTTCCTTCTAAAGACATCAATTTCAAGGTCTAAAGCATTGAATTGATACGAGCTTCTCAAAGACCTCAAGATTCATGGAAACTTAAGAAATCATGAATAAACACCCTTAGAAGATGAATATAAATTGAAGACTAGAGTTTTAGAAATCACTGAGAAATTACTAGAACTCAATCTAAGTAAGCGAGTAGTCCAGTCCTTCCAAAACTTGAGGTACAATGCTGAAATGAGTTAGAAGACTTAAAGATCAAGTCGGACCCACAAATATCCCACGATCTGGAAACCTTATCAAGATAAGTTGGAAGATCATGAGGGAACCACCAGGATAAGGCCATGAGCTGGCCTCCTCCCTTATATTTACGTGATTGAAGAAAGAGTTCTAGTTCAACTCATATTAGTCTTCTAGTAGATTATTTTGAATAGACTTATCTCAGAGAAATAGAGTTGGAATGTAATTAGGAGATTGAAAGGGCAATTGTATAAGGACTCTATCTCTTCCTCTAATATAAATAGAGGTGTTGTAATACAGAATTAATCAAGTTACACATCTCCTTCATGAGTTAATCTCTCCCTCTCTTTGCTTGGCGCATACCTCTTTTTCTCTTTTCTTTTTCCTTCTCTCTACCCAAGAGCTTTTCTTCCCTTTTCTTCTTTTTCTTTCTTCTTTATCTTGCTCAGAATATTTGAAAAGGGATCCTAAATTCAACATGGTATCAGAGAATTAAATTTAGGATCCCTCGTCAAATGAATGCTCTAAAGAAGTGATGATTAACACCACTCAAAGAAGGCTCTTTTGTGAAGGAAGATCACAAGCCGAGAGATAAGTGCTTAAATTTTTTTTTTCTCTTCATGTTACTATTTTCCAAATTTAGAAGATGATTTAAATATGAGTATGTTAATTATTTCTTCTTATTATATTATGGATATGCATGCCTCTCTATCTAGAAGAAGCTATCAAAACAGTTTTGTCGGTTTGGAAATTTTGTTCACCAAGACCAGTTCATGATCAGATTATTGGAATTTTTTTTCGTGGGAACAAGATTCCCCTGATATAGAAGATTTTTATTCCGTCTCTTATGAGTGGTATTAGAGGAAAAAAATCAGAATAATAATTTAGCATCAATGCTAAAATTCCCCATACATCGAGTTGTTTGAAGAGTTCTACATGGTGTTATTATTAGAATTTTTTGAAGAAGGGCCTATCATGGCTGAAGAGAATATGAATATAAAAAGTGATATAGTAAGAATTACCACCATACCCTTATATGGGGTATCAAATTTTATGATTTGGTCCACATCGGTTCGGAGGCACCTTATAACAAAAGACCTACTTGGTCACCTCACCACCCTAGGACCACCTATTGATGAAGATGATACTTTTTTATAACAAATGGTTGAAAAATGATACTTTGGTGATTAGTTGCCTAATCAATAGCATATAAGAACATGTCTCCAACAATATCATTCATCTTGACACTGCTAAACAAATTTGGGAGACATGTGCTAAACTATACTCTTGCCCGAATACTCTACATAGACCATGTGACATTCTCCAAGGAATTTTGAATACTAAATAAGGAGAAAATATTCATGAGTACTTGGCCAACTTTAGAGACTTTCTTCAAGAGATGAAGTTAGCTCAGCCTTCAACCACAAATATTTCTATCCAAGACAAGCAGAAGGAAGCCTTAATTACTGCTATTTGCCTTGCAAGTGTTAAACCCCATCTTGAGATTGCCAAGAGTCAACTTCTGAGTGCTTCTGTTGTCCCCAAGTTTGATGATGTATGTGCAACAATACTTCGTATTCCAGACATTTCTTCCTCCACTACTAAAGTATCATCCGCTATGTATTCTAATCATAGAGGATCATCATCTGACCGCGGTCGAGGCCGAGGTTATAGAGGAGGCAGAGGACGAAGTGGAAGGACTGGTGCTAGCAGAGCAAATGGGAAAGAATGTACTCATTGTAAGAAATTTGGCCACACTATAGATCAATGCTATTACAAGGATTCCAAGGCATGCAGTTACTGTTGATAATATGGCCATTATAAAGAAATATGTTATAAAGCCAATAGACAGTTAGAATTTACAAGGGCTAATCAAACCTTTGTAAGTGATACAAAAGAAGAACAGACCACAAAATCAGCAGCACAGAAATATTTTACTGATGAAGTCTATGAGCTATTTCAAAAAATGAAGACAATTCTGGGTTCTTCTCCTAGTTCCTCCACAACTACGGATGCCACTACAGCTTCAGGTATGCTATCTTCCTCATCTTCATCCTGGATAATTGACTCAGAAGCCTCCGAGCATCTTACAGGTAACAAAAATTTATTACATTCTCTATCTCCGAGTCTTTCACACAAGTTTGTTACCATAGGTGACAGTTCTCAAACCAAAGTCCAAGGGAAAGGTTCCACTTTAGTCACACCATCACTTCCGCTCACTGATATTCTTTACCTTCCTACTTTCCCTTTGAATCTAGTATTTGTTAGTCAGCTGACAAAATATTTTAATTGCTTTGTTACCTTCTCACCCACTTCATGTGTCTTTCAGGATCTTATAACGAAGCAGATGATTGGTGTAGGCCATGAACAAGGGGGGCTTTACTACTTGAACATGCCAAAAAGGAATATGGTTGCCACTACTGAAAATGAGACACGGTTATAGCACAATCGGTTGGGACATCCATTTGCACAATCTCTTCACTATATGTTTCCTTCTCTTAAAGTAAGGTCAGAATTTCATTGTGAGGTTTGTCAATCGAGTAAACATCAAAGGAGTACATACTCTCCTCGTCCAGAAGTCAAAAGTGTTACTCCATTTTCTTTAATTCATACTGATGTTTGGGGGCCCTTGAGTGTCTCCAAATTTTCTCAAGCAAAATATTTTATTATATTTATTGATAATTTCATTTGCACAACTTGGTTGCTTATATTTAAGGAGCGTTCTGAGATACCACTTATTTTTAAGTCATATCATGCTATGGTACTCACACAATTTGGTCAGAAAATAAAAATTCTCCGGTCTAATAATGCCAAAGAATATGTTTCCAAAGACCTTGACTATTTTTGTCAAGAAAAAGGCAGTATCCATCAAACATCATGCGTCTACACTCCTAAAAAAAATGGTGTAGCCGAATGGAAAAATCGTCATATGTTTTGTTCATAATTCATTTCTAGACATAGTAAATGTTATAGTCCCAGATCTGACACAGAGATTCGTAGGGAATAAGAGAGAGACGAAGATCAAGCCAAAGGGATAGATTTGTTAAGGAGAACGTACACCCCGAAGCTTGTTGAGGAGAACTCAAAACCCTGTTTAACCTAAAATCAATGCTTGCCTTTCTCATTACTCTTACTCCTTAAATAGGGTTGATCCTTACAAGGTTTAAGATAAGATATTATAAAAATACCCCAATAAATAAAATATTCCAAAAATACCCCTATGGCCTAAAACTGAAATAAAATAAAATAAATTAAATTAGATAAAAAATAAAATAATAATTTTATTGTGTGCATAACATTGGAAACTTGTTGGGATTACGTATGACGCAATCTAATTTCTAGCACAACAATCCGATTTCCAACTAGCATCCATCTTATTTCTGGAAGTTGCTCTTTTATTCGTGATTATTTATGCAAGTTTATCTTTGGTATCTTATCATCCAACTGGTTCGGAAGTCACAAATCATCTAGCTGGTGGAAGACTCCAACCTCGGTTTCCATTCAAAATTGGAAATTAGTTTGGAAGGTTCGACCAAGATTATGCCTCGTATCTCTGCTATTCCATCCAAATGCTGCAATCAAGTTCAAAAAGATTTTATCATTGCTGCAATTTTTTTGAAAGTCGCAGAACTATCTTTGCCACTCATCCAGCTCTGCATGGCTATCACCAGGCGCCACTTCCCTGCTTCGGGAGGACGAAGACACTGGATCCATTCTACTGAGGTTCTGTTTCTGACTCATCCACCGTTTCTGGTTAGTTTTTGTCTTGCTTTGTTCCGAAGGTGATACAGAAATTTAAGATGAAGAAGAATATATGAACGGAGAAGGAGAAGACAGAGTAAGGAAGATAGATTTCAGGATTAATCACATATCCCCATTACATTTCATCCCGACTATATATAGCCATACAATAAAATACCCACGACTTTGAAAAGGAAATAACCTCCCACGATCAAAGAACTAATTAACCCATTAAAATTAACTGATTAAACATTAATTAATAACTGCTAAACCACTAACCCACTACACAACGGCCTTAGCCATGTCCGGCCTTACCTTCGTGATCTTCTTCATGTGACCATATCATTCCCCACCCCTTAAGAATCCTTGTCCTCAAGGATGAAATCAGAATAGGATCCTTGTCCTTAAGCTAGTATATAAGCCACCCGACCAACTTTCGTAATGACTTTGTATGGAACCAAGAAACGTTGGGCGAACTTCATGGATGGTCTGGTTCAGGTTGATCGCTATCAATATCCTCGATGCCCGTAGGGGAAAAATCCTCGATCATAAATAATTGTGGTCGTTCGCAACGATGGCCTGGAATGAACTTCTCATCACAATAATAGCATAACCCCTTTTCTCGACGTTCTCGTGCCTCTCGGTTGGTTATTCGGCAGAAGGTTGTTGGTTGAATATTAGAGCTTTGGTTTATGTGCTGGGTTGGTGGAGGTCCTAACACCCTAGCTATTGGTTTGGCTGAGACCTTTGGTGTCGCAAAAGTTGGTTGTGAAAGTATTTGGTGATTTGGTTGCCTCTGCAGCTGATTGTGTTCCTCGATGAGTCGAGCCACTCGTATTGTATCTGCCAAGGTTCTAGGTTGTTTATTTTTAACGTCGATGCGAATGTTGTCTCTAAGTGCTGCAATAAAACAACCAATTATAAATTTTTCCGATAGGCCGTCCACTCGGTGGGCAAGCGTTTCAAAAGCTTCTTGATAAGCTGCTACGGTTGTGGTTTGTTTAAGGCGATTAAAAGCTTCTGAAGGGTCCTCGTAATCGGTTGGACCAAATCGAGGTTGTATAGCCTTGGTAAACTCATTCCATGCGAATGGTCCGCGAAATTTCGTCAACCACCTGTGCCATTGCAAGGCGATGCCCTCTAAATGGAAGGAGGCTAGTTGAACTTGTAGTTCTGGTGCAATGTGTTTGAATTCGAAGTATTGCTCAGCCTTGTAAATCCATCTAGTTGGGTCGTCTCCGTTAAACCTTGGAAAGGACAACTTGAGGTGTTGATGAGAGTGGTCATTTATAGTGTTTGAGGGAGAAATATGTGGGTGTGAGGATTCATCACGTGCAAATGGGTTGGTTTCAGAAGGGCTAGTGTTTTGGCTACGGAAGTCTCAAAGAGCCTGGAGCTCGGTTAACACGGCTTGTAAGACTGCGTTCACCCAATCGAAACTAGACTCGTGTTGTGCCAAGATTTTGTTGACCTCGTTGTGGAACTCTGCATTTGTTTTTCTGCGAGTATCCATGGACGAACCCGTATTTTTTTATTTTTTTAAACGACAAAAAAATAAAAATAAAAATAAATAAATAAATAATACAAGAATTGGTTAGGAAGAAAATATGATCATTTTAGACCGAGAGAAGGAGACAGAAAGATAATGAAGTGTAAATAAGAGAAAAAATAAGACAAAGGCTATTTCTGACAGAGAAAAAAATGGAACGGATTAAGGGAAGTTGACGACAGGAGGGAGAAAAATGAAAAAAATACGAGGGACGCGGGGGCAGAAACAGGAAGAGAAAAAAAAATTTTGGCAGAAAGAAAAAAAATGGAATTGATTAAGGGAAGTTGATGACAGGAGGGAGAAAAAAATCTGCTCTGGTTTTCGGAAACAAAAATTTTCTTCGATTCCGACAGCGTTGAGGAAGATTTGCGGGTCTGATTCTCAGCGGCAACGGTAGCGACGAGGAGGTGAAAGTCAATTCCGGCAGAGTTGAGGAAGATCTGCGGGTCTAATTCTCAGCGGCAACAACAACAGCGAGGAGGCAATGACTCTTTCAGTCGCAGAGCTCGAGTCCCAGCAGCAGCAACGACAACGTTGAGGAAGTCGTTGGCTTCAAATTTTCTTCCCAAACAGAGATTTCTGATTTTGAAATTTCTTCCCTAACAGAGATTTTCTCTGATTTCGGAATTTCTTTTCGGTGACAAAGGGAAGGGCTGCGGTAACTCCAATTTTTGGAATTGCTTCTCGGCGAGGGAAAGTGACAGTCGAGAGAGAAATTTAAGTACGACTTGGAAAAGAAGCTGCGTTGGAGGGAACAAAAAAAAATTGGAACAGAGAGGTTTGAAAGGAAGCGGCGACAACAGTTTGGAGATGATTATTCTGAGTTTTGGAAAGATGGAAAGAACGGAAGGAGAGTTGGGGAAATTGAAGAGCGTTGACGGAGAGAGATGTAGAGACAGAGGAAGGAAACTCGCGGATGGAATCCTGGAGTCATAACAGCTCTGATACCACTGATACGAAAATTTAAGATGAAGAAGAATATATGATCGGAGAAAGAGAAGACAGAGTAAGGAAGATAGGTTTCAGGATTAATCACATATCGCCATTACATTTCATCCCAACTATATATAGCCATACAAGAAACTACCCACGACTTTGAAAAGGAAATAACCTCCCACGATCAAAGAACTAATTAACCCATTAAAATTAACTAAATAAACACTAATTAATAACTGCTAAACCACTAACCCACTCCACAATGGCCTTAGCCATGTCCGGCCCTACCTTCGTGATCTTCTTCATGTGACCATATCAGAAGGATCTCCAGTTGTTGCTTTGCCACTATCTCGTTGTTTTCTCGCTCTATTCGAAATCGTCACAGGAAAGAAGACACTATTCTGGATTTAATCTTGCCAACTTAGGTGTTGATATTAATCCAGCAAAATAGAACCAACGAGTCTGTCCTATTCCACCCAGGTTAACCCAGCCAGTGTGCAACAAGAATGTCTCCGCTCCGCTTGGGTTAACCCAGCAAGTCGGGTCAACTCAGTCTGGGTCAGTTTGACTCGGCCATCTCATCCTTGTCTCCTGACTCAGTGTGACTCATTTATTGACACAGATTTTTTTACTCGGTAGATTTTCATTATTTAGTATGTGTTATTTGGGTCTAGGCCGTGTCTCTTTGATTTAAATATTATTAAAAGAAACACTTCTCGATTGTTGACTGTTGTCAACATTGGTTATTCTGATGAAGAATAAAGAATATAGTAGCCCCAGAATCTTATTCTGATGAAAGTCGATTCCGGCAGCGTTGAGGAAGATCTGCGGGTCTGATTCTCAGCGACAACGACAACAGCGAGGAGGCAATGACTCTTTCAGTCGCAGAGCTCGAGTCCCAGCAGCAGCAACGACAGCGTTGAGGAAGTCGGTGGCTTCAAATTTTCTTCCCAAACAGAGATTTCTGATTTTGAAATTTCTTCCCGAACAGAGATTTTCTCTGATTTCGGAATTTCTTTTCGGTGACAAAGGGAAGGGCTGCGGTAACTCCAATTTTTGGAATTGCTTCTCGGGGAGGGAAAGTGACAGTCGAGAGAGAAATTTAAGTACGACTTGGAAAAGAAGCTGCGTTGGAGGGAACAAAAAAAAAATTGGAACAGAGAGGTTTGAAAGGAAGCAGCGACATCAGTTTGGAGAAGATTATTCTGAGTTTTGGAAAGACGGAAAGAACGGAAGGAGAGTTGGGGAAATTGCAGAGCGTTGACGGAGAGAGATGTAGAGACAGAGGAAGGAAACTCGCGGATGGAATCCCGGAGTTATAACAGCTCTGATACCACCGATACGAAAATTTAAGATGAAGAAGAATATATGAATGGAGAAAGAGAAGACAGAGTAAGGAAGATAGGTTTCAGGATTAATCACATATCGCCATTACATTTCATCCCGACTATATATAGCCATACAAGAAACTACCCACGACTTTGAAAAGGAAATAACCTCCCACGATCAAAGAACTAATTAACCCATTAAAATTAACTGAATAAACACTAATTAATAACTGCTAAACCACTAACCCACTCCACAATGGCCTTAGCCATGTCCGGCCCTACCTTCGTGATCTTCTTCATGTGACCATATCAGAAGGATCTCCAGTTGTTGCTTTGCCACTATCTCGTTGTTGTCCCGCTCTATTCGAAATCGTCACAGGAAAAAAGACACTATTCTGGATTTAATCTTGCCAACTTAGGTGTTGATATTAATCCAGCAAAATAGAACCAACGAGTCTGTCCTATTCCACCCAGGTTAACCCAACCAGTGTGCAACAAGAGTGTCTCCGCTCCGCTTGGGTTAACCCAGCAAGTCGGGTCAACTCAGTCTGGGTCAGTTTGACTCGGCCACCTCATCCTTTTCTCCTGACTCAGCGTGACTCATTTATTGACACAGATTTTTTTACTCGGTAGATTTTCTATATTTAGTATGTGTTATTTGGGTCTAGGCCGTGTCTCTTTGATTTAAATATTATTAAAAGAAACACTTCTCGATTGTTGACTGTTGTCAACATTGGTTATTCTGATGAAGAATAAAGAATATAGTAGCCCCAGAATGTTATTCTGATGAAAGTCGATTCCGGCAGCGTTGAGGAAGATCTGCGGGTCTGATTCTCAGCGGCAACGACAACAGCGAGGTGGCAATGACTCTTTCAGTCGCAGAGCTCGAGTCCCAGCAGCAGCAACGACAGCGTTGAGGAAGTCGGTGGCTTCAAATTTTCTTCCCAAACAGAGATTTCTGATTTTGAAATTTCTTCCCGAACAGAGATTTTCTCTGATTTCGGAATTTCTTTTCGGTGACAAAGGGAAGGGCTGCGGTAACTCCAATTTTTGGAATTGCTTCTCGGCGAGGGAAAGTGACAGTCGAGAGAGAAATTTAAGTACGACTTGGAAAAGAAGCTGCGTTGGAGGGAAAAAAAAAATTGGAACAAAGAGGTTTGAAAGGAAGCGGCGACAACAGTTTGGAGAAGATTATTCTGAGTTTTGGAAAGACAGAAAGAACGGAAGGAGAGTTGGGGAAATTGCAGAGCGTTGACGGAGAGAGATGTAGAGACAGAGGAAGGAAACTCGCGGATGGAATCCCGGAGTCAAAACAGCTCTGATACCACTGATACGAAAATTTAAGATGAAGAATAATATATGAACGGAGAAAGAGAAGACAGAGTAACGAAGATAGGTTTCAGGATTAATCACATATCGCCATTACATTTCATCCCAACTATATATAGCCATACAAGAAACTACCCACGACTTTGAAAAGGAAATAACCTCCCACAATCAAAGAACTAATTAAACTATTAAAATTAACTGAATAAACACTAATTAATAACTGCTAAACCATTAACCCACTCCACAATGGCCTTAGCCATGTCCGGCCCTACCTTCGTGATCTTCTTCATGTGACCATATCTGAAGGATCTCCAGTTGTTGCTTTGCCACTATCTCGTTGTTGTCCCGCTCTATTCGAAATCGTCACAGGAAAGAAGACACTCTTCTGGATTTAATCTTGCCAACTTAGGTGTTGATATTAATCCAGAAAAATAGAACCAACGAGTCTGTCCTATTCCACCCAGGTTAACCCAGCCAGTGTGCAACAAGACTGTCTCCGCTCCGCTTGGGTTAACCAAGCGAGTCGGGTCAACTCAGTCTGGGTCAGTTTGACTCGGCCATCTCATCCTTGTCTCCTGACTCAGCGTGACTCATTTATTGACACAGATTTTTTTACTCGGTAGATTTTCATTATTTAGTATGTGTTATTTGGGTCTAGGCCGTGTCTCTTTGATTGAAATATTATTAAAAGAAACACTTCTCGATTGTTGACTGTTGTCAACATTGGTTATTCTGATGAAGAATAAAGAATATAGTAGCCCCAGAAAGTTATTCTGATGAAAGTCGATTCCGGCAGCGTTGAGGAAGATCTGTGGGTTTGATTCTTAGCGGGGACGACAACAGCGAGGAGGCAATGACTCTTTCAGTCGCAGAGCTCGAGTCCCAGCAGCAGCAACGACAGCGTTGTGGAAGTTGGTGGCTTCAAATTTTCTTCCCAAACAGAGATTTCTGATTTTGAAATTTCTTCCCGAACAGAGATTTTCTCTGATTTCGGAATTTCTTTTCAGTGACAAAGGGAAGGGCTGCTGTAACTCCAATTTTTGGAATTGCTTCTCGGCGAAGGAAAGTGAAAGTCGAGAGGGAAAGTGACAGTCGAGAGAGAAATTTAAGTACGACTTGGAAAAGAAGTTGCGTTGGAGGGAACAAAAAAAAAATTGGAACAGAGATGTTTGAAAGGTAGCGGCGACAACAGTTTGGAGAAGATTATTCTGAGTTTTGGAAAGACGGAAAGAACGGAAGGAGAGTTGGGGAAATTGAAGAGCGTTGACGGAGAGAGATGTAGAGACAGAGGAAGGAAACTCGCGGATGGAATCCCGGAGTCATAACAGCTCTGATACCACTGATACGAAAATTTAAGATGAAGAAGAATATATGAACGGAGAAAGAGAAGACAGAGTAAGGAAGATAGGTTTCAGGATTAATCTCAAATCGCAATGACATTTCATCCCGACTATATATAGCCATACAAGAAACTACCCACGACTTTGAAAAGGAAATAACCTCCCACGATCAAAGAACTAATTAACCCATTAAAATTAACAGAATAAACACTAATTAATAACTGCTAAACCACTGACCAACTCCACAATGGCCTTAGCCATGTCCGGCCCTACCTTCGTGATCTTCTTCATGTGACCATATCAGAAGGATCTCTAGTTGTTGCTTTGCCACTATCTCGTTGTTGTCCCGCTCTATTCGAAATCGTCACAGGAAAGAAGACACTATTCTGGATTTAATCTTGCCAACTTAGGTGTTGATATTAATCCAGCAAAATAGAACCAACGAGTCTGTCCTATTCCACCCAGGTTAACCCAGCCAGTGTGCAACAAGACTGTCTCCGCTCCGCTTGGGTTAACCCAGCGAGTCGGGTCAACTCAGTCTGGGTCAGTTTGACTCGGCCATCTCATCCTTGTCTCCTGACTCAGCGTGACTCATTTATTGACACAGATTTTTTTACTCGGTAGATTTTCATTATTTAGTATGTGTTATTTGGGTCTAGGCCATGTCTCTTTGATTGAAATATTATTAAAAGAAACACTTCTCGATTGTTGACTGTTGTCAACATTGGTTATTCTGATGAAGAATAAAGAATATAGTAGCCCCAGAATGTTATTCTGATGAAAGTCGATTCCTGTAGCGTTGAGAAAGATCTGCGGGTCTGATTCTCAGTGGCAACGACAACAGCGAGGAGGCAATGACTCTTTCAGTCGTAGAGCTCGAGTCCCAGCAGCAGCAATGACAGCGTTGAGGAAGTCGGTGGCTTCAAATTTTCTTCCCAAATAGAGATTTCTGATTTTGAAATTTCTTCCCGAACAGAGATTTTCTCTGATTTCGGAATTTCTTTTCGGTGACAAAGGGAAGGGCTGTGGTAGCTCCAATTTTTGGAATTGCTTCTCGGCGAGGGAAAGTGACAGTCGAGAGAGAAATTTAAGTACGATTTGGAAGAGAAGCTGCGTTGGAGGGAACAAAAAAAAATTGGAACAGAGAGGTTTGAAAGGAAGCGGCGACAACAGTTTGGAGAAGATTATTCTGAGTTTTGGAAAGACGGAAAGAACGGAAGGAGAGTTGAGGAAATTGAAGAGCGTTGACGGAGAGAGATGTAGAGACAGAGGAAGGAAACTCGCGGATGGAATCCCGGAGTCATAACAGCTCTAATACCACTGATATGAAAATTTAAGATGAAGAAGAATATATGAACGGAGAAAGAGAAGACAGAGTAAGGAAGATAGGTTTCAGGATTAATCACATATCGCCATTACATTTCATCCCAACTATATATAGCCATACAAGAAACTACCCACGACTTTGAAAAGGAAATAACCTCCCACGATCAAAGAACTAATTAACCCATTAAAATTAACTGAATAAACACTAATTAATAACTGCTAAACCACTAACCCACTCCACAATGGCCTTAGCCATGTCCGGCCCTACCTTCGTGATCTTCTTCATGTGACCATATCAGAAGGATCTCCAGTTGTTGCTTTGCCACTATCTCGTTGTTGTCCCGCTCTATTCGAAATCGTCACAGGAAAGAAGACACTATTCTGGATTTAATCTTGCCAACTTAGGTGTTGATATTAATCCAGCAAAATAGAACCAACGAGTTTGTCCTATTCCACCCAGGTTAACCCAGCCAGTGTGCAACAAGACTGTCTCCGCTCCGCTTGGGTTAACCCAGTGAGTCGGGTCAACTCAGTCTGGGTCAGTTTGACTCGGCCATCTCATCCTTGTCTCCTGACTCAGCGTGACTCATTTATTGACACAGATTTTTTTACTCGGTAGATTTTCATTATTTAGTATGTGTTATTTGGGTCTAGGCCGTGTCTCTTTGATTGAAATATTATTAAAAGAAACACTTCTCGATTGTTGACTGTTGTCAACATTGGTTATTCTAATGAAGATTATAGAATATAGTAGCCCCAGAATATTATCTTCACAACCCCCCCACCCCTTGTACTTGGCAATGTTACTCCTACCATTTGAAAATTGCTGCCCTGTGGAGGGACATAGTGGTAGAGGAATTTATTACTACACTTCTTAACAATGCCTATAGACCCGCTACTTATAAAGGATAGGAGTGTGCCCAACATCCAACGTGAGTCAAGTTTATTATTCACCCAAGAACTGTCTTTTTGAGCTACCTAAAGAAAGTGGGTAGACTTTGCGCCCCACAGTAAGGCTACTTTTTGGCCTATGAAATTAAGACAAAAATATTTTTTAATGACTATTTGACTAGAGTATGGAGTGATGTCTTACAGCTATTAGTGATTTTACTCTCTTATATTATGCCAACTGGGTCTCTTGGAAATAACAAAGAGACCACCAGCTTGAGGGGGAAATGTTGGAAGATATTGTGGACTGCCATTTTATACAGAAATATCTTATACACCATGTGTAGTAAGTTAGGCGTTCATGATGTGTTCTCACCCCAGCTTGAGGGGGAGTGTTGGAATATGGGCCAAAGTCCACACGTCCAAGTGTGTGGAAGATGGGCTCAAGCCCACAAGACCAATGAAGGCCCACAGATCCAAGAGAGGTAGAAGATTTTATGCACGCAATAACATTATTATTTTAGTGTTTTCTTTAATTTACTTTATTTATTTCAGTTTTAGGCCACAGGGGTATTTTTGTAAAATTTTATTAATAGGGGTATTTTTGTAATATTTTATCTTAAACCCTAACAGGGTGAACCCTATTTAAGGGGTATGAGTAATGAGAAAGGGAAACATTGAAGTATTAAGAATTAGGTTAAATCTAGCGTAAAGAGGCTTGAGATTCGAGGTTAGGGTTTTCCTCAAAAACTCACGTATTCTCTCATCCTCCATTGATCTTCATCTTCCCCATGTCTTCCTACTATCCCTCTGGTAGTGCTTGGAAGACCCGTAACCCATGGCAGATCCCAGATCCTCCCAAAGAATCCTTATGTCAAATCTAGGACCGTACTAGTAGATGGGCTCAAGGTCCTTAGACCAACTTAAAATGGCAGTCCACCATATCTTCCAATAGGGCCAAACTTAAAATGGATTTCTACGGGTTAAATCTCTTGTGATGTAGGTTTGTCTCCAAGCCAAGGCACCGAAAAATGTTTGGATTTTGGATAGCAGTTGCTCGAGGCACATGACTAGTGGTAAGAAGAATTTTGTAGAACTCAAACTGAAAGACAGTGGTCATGTAGCACTTCGAGACAATAGCAAAGTTACCATCAAAGGAATTGGTAAAATCAGTACCTCAACCTCTTTCATATTTGGTGTCTATTATATAGAAGGGTTGATGCATGATTTACAATAAATTTTGTGACAAAGGTAACAAAGTTTCTTTTGGAAAGGACAAATGCTTTGAGAGTCAAGGAATTGGTACATAATGAGTTTGACGAATCTAATTCGCCGAATACAACCCCAACTCCATTTTTTTATGACGGAGAGGGAAACCCCTTCGATTCATCCTCATGATCTCAACCTCAAAACCACAATCTTGAAGAGAACCCAAATGACCCGAATAACTAAGAAGAACCACCTATAGAGCAAAAGAACTAGTTCATGGCTAATCACCCTCTAGAACAAATCATTGGTGAACCTCAAATCAAAATTTCATTTAGAAGAGTAACTCATGAAAGTATGGCAAATAGTGCATTCTGTTGGAAGATAGGGCTCAAGCCCACACGACCAAGAAAGGCCCACATATCTAAGAGTATTATAAGATGGGCGAAACAACCAAAGAAGGCCCACAAGATGGGCCCAAACCCACAAGAAGTAGGACCCACAATGATTACCATGAGCGAGTATCTTATCACATCAGTTGGAAGATCAAGAAGGACTCAAGAAAGTATCTTTATCTAATGGTCATGTCCTAGAAGATTTTTAGTTTGAGTTATGTTTGTCTTTTATCTATATTGAGTTATTTAATTATGTTAGGACTTATCTTTAAGTGTTAGAGTTTGGGTGTAATTGGGATAAGGGTAGTTTTATTGTAATTGGACTCTACTACCTTCCTCTATTATAGATAGAGGTTCATGTAATCTGATTATAATAAGTCAATGAAGTATTTTCTTTTTCCATAAATTCAACATGGTATCAGAGCAGGTTCTGTGAGTTGACATCGTCAACCCACGGAGGTAATGTGATCCTTTTCTCTAAATCCTAAACCCTATGTCTAGGTTCGTAGTTATTTTTTTCAATCCCAACACGCATAGTTTGGTTTGCGTTTTTTACCTCTATAAGTAGCTTTTCATATTTAAAAATATATATTGACAGAAAGATATTTGAGACTACTTTCCAAATAAAAGCGATTTGTTTCAATCTGATTTATCGACCAGTAGCAACAATCTTCAGATTCCGAGGTATTGTTTGCTATCAAGAACTAGACTTTATATGGATAAATATACTTAAAAATAAATATCTATAAGTCTATTCTTTTTCCTATTCAACCATTTTTTTATCTGAGTAATCTACCAAGATAAATCAATATATGAAGCAACAAAGGTCAGATTGAAAAAGAGGTTTGAGCGTCAGCAGAAAGCCTCAACTTTCGAGGTATTTTGTGCTTTCAAGAAAGAGACTTTATATGGAAAATTATATATCAAAAGAAAGATACATATGTCTATTTTCTTACCTATTCAACCAATTATCGGTATGATTTTTTATAAGGATATATTTACCTTGGAAGAGTCAATGGTCATTATTAAAAAAAGGAGAAATAGTACTTAGTTCAGCCAGATGACAAAGACTGAAATCTATCAGATAATTTATCTTTTGATAATTATATTTTATGAAGTGAAGTTATACTTTGATGAAATTTATTTAAGTCTAGTTTCATAAGGAGAAAATTTCATGTCAATCTGATCTATATTTAAAGAAATATTCACATTGGAAGAATCAAAGGACATGTTGGTGTTCTGTTGTATTGAAAATTCCGAATTTATGCCCATTGTTTTGCATCACTTTTTGAGTTGATACATCAGGAAAATATCTCCCTTCTCCCTGGTTTGAGGGATTATTTATACATCTCTGTTATTTTGGCTTATTGTTACATCTATGATATTTGGTTCAAGCTGGGATCACTTCCATTACCTCCCAACTTGAGGGGGAGAAGTAGAAGAAGTACAAGAAAGAGGTATTTTATTCCATATGTTGTAGATGATTTTATGTGACCAAAATATTTAACAAATGGGAAGCACAAAAGATGACGCTTCTACATCTAAGAAAAAAATATTTATATCGGATTATGATTGTTTCATGGGTCCTTCTACAAGGTTTATTATTTTGGTTCGTGTTATATGAGTTGGAAGATGGTCGTGTTATATTCAGCTGCAACTATTATGTCTATTTAGGGACATTATTATTGAAGAAGAAGTGACCTCATATCATCATTTATTTTATCCCATCAAAAATATCAAAATTATTTGTTGTTTGGGAGTCCATGACGAAGGAACTTCATCCCCGTCAAAAAGATAAAAATTATTTGTGGTTGGGAGTCCATGATGGAGGAACTTCATCCCCGTAAAAAATATCAAAATTATTTGTGGTTGGGAGTCCATGATAGAGGAACTTCATCACTGTCAAGAATATAAAAATTATTTGTGGTTGGAAGTCTATGACGGAGGAACTTCATCCCGTCAAAAATATCAAAATTATTTGAGGTTGGCAGTTCATGATGGAGGAACTTATTATTGCATCTATGTTATACCCCCCTGAATTGGCCAACTGGGTCTCAAGGAAGAGAGCACCAACGTGAGGGGGAGTGTTGGAAGATTGGAGTACTGCCATTTTATACAAAAGATCTTATACATCATTTGTAGCAAGTTGAGAGTTCAAGATGTTCTCTCACCCCCAGCTTGAGGGGGAGTGTTGGAAGATAGGACTCAAGCCCACACGACCAAGGAAAGCCCACATATCTAAGAGTATTATAAGATGGGCCGAACGACCAAAGAAGGCCCACAAGATGGGCTCAAGGCCATAAGAAGTAGGACCCACAATGATTACCATGAGTTGGCATCCTTATCACATCAATGGGAAGATCAAGGACTCAAGAAAGTATCTTTATCTAATGGTCACGTCCTAGAAGAGTTTTAGTTTTAGTTAGGTTTGTCTTTTACCTATATTGAGTTATTTAATTATTTTAGGACTTATCTTTAAGTGTTAGAGTCTGGGTGTAATTGGGACAAGGGTAGTTTTATTGTAATTGGACTCTACTACCTTCCTCTATTATAAATAGAGGTTCATGTACTCTGATTATAATAAGTCAAAGAAATATTTTCTTTTTCCATAAATTCAACACATTCATTTCTCAAAAAGAGCCCAAAGCCTTTGCTGAAGCTAAAAAGATGACTTTTGGATTATGGCAATGCAAAAGGAATTGAATCACTTTGAAAGGCAAAAGTTTTAAACTCTAGTAGCTAGACCCCAAAATCAATAGGTCATAGGAACTAAATAGGTTTTTAAGAACAAAGCCAATGAGGAAAACCAAGTTGTGAGAATCCAAGCTTGGTTAGTTAAAGGATATAACCAAGAAGAAGGAATTGATTTTAGAGAAACTTATGCACCCATGGACAGGCTAGAGGCAATTAGAATCCTATTAGCTTATGCTCATCTCATGGAGTTCAAATTGTACCAAATGCATGTAAAGAGTGCTTTCGTAAATGGGCACATTCAAGAGGAAGTTTATGTTGCATAACCCAAAGGATTTTAAAACAAGAGCAAGCTTGATCCTGTATACAAGAATAAGCGATGTTTTAGAGAAAAAAAGGTTATAAGAGAAGTAGTGTAGATAAGACTCTATTGACAAAGAAGCATGATCAAATTTTGATTATCCTTCAAATTGTGAATGATATCATATTTGGTTCAACAAACCCCACTCAACATCAAGAATTTACTAGTGTAATGAAGAATAAGTTTGAAATGAGTTAAATTGATGAACTCACACTCTTTCTTAGACTTCAACTAATGCAAACCAAAAATAGTAAAATCATAAATTAGTCCAAATACACTAAGGGATTACTTAAAAGAATCAACATATAAAATCTTCAGTCAATTAGAACACCCATGAGTTCGTTCTTGAAACTTTACTCGAACAACTCTGGTAGGGCAATAAATCAAAAACTCTAAAGAAGTATGATAGGTTCCCTATTTTATCTTTCAGTCATTAGACCGGACATAATGTTTTTGGTATGCGTATGTGCTAGATTTCGATCCAATCCTAGAGAATCTCACTTAGTAGCTATGAAAAGAATTTTCCGTTATCTACTTGGAACACTGAACTTAGGTCTTTTATACTCAAAACTCATCAGCCATTGATCTAATAGGTTACTCTAATGCCGATTTTACCAGATGCAAAATTGAAAGAAAGAGTACAACTAGTAGTTTCCAATCACTTGGAAATATACTTGTCTCTTGATTTTCCAAGAAACAACACTCAATTTCTCTATCAACCCCTGAGGTTGAATACATTGCATGTGAAAGTTGTTGTGACGACTTCTTTGGATGAAACAACAACTAAATGAATATGGCTTAGAGCAAATTGAAATTCCAGTCCATTGGGACAATATGAGCGCCATAAATCTTAAGTAAGAATCCGGTTCACCAATCTCGATCAAAACACATAGACATAAGAGATAAATTCATCAAATTTTTGGTTCAAACCAAAGTGATTAGAATTGAATTCAGAATTCAGTCCTACTAAAAATCACCTAGCATAAATTTTCACAAAGTCATTAGGATTTGATAGGTTCTCAAACCTTTGAGGAGAATTAGGCATGAACAACCCACCTTGATTCACTTAAGTTGATAAAATTGATCTTGAAGAAAACATCTCATACTAGCAATACCATAAGAGTGAAGTGGAAATCAAAAGATTATATTTCAGTCACTCGTATTGATCAATCAATATATACTGATTGATCTATCAACTTAAGCGATCGATCAATCAATCGAGAAAGAATAATTGATCATTCACATTGAAAAGTGAATTTTAAATAATGTTTCACTTCATTTTTCATTCCAAAACCCTTCCAAATTTGATCATTAGTGATTTCCTGCACTCTAGACTATTTCTCATCCATCCCACTTCGATTTTAGGAGCATTCTATGTCTAAATCCCAAAAATGAACCTTTTTTCCTTCAATTCCTCCACCAAATCAGACCTTTTTATGATGGCTCTCACCAAGCTCATGGCTAAGAAGCATAGTCCACCAAAAGAATCTGACACATGCGAGGAAATGCTAAATTGGAGAGAACATTTATGTACTCACCAACAGTTTCACTTTGAAAAGCATTGTTCAGCCTAGTAGGGTGGATTTGAAATTCTATCAGAAGGAAATAGAAAATGTTGAAGAATTTTTCCTCCCCTACAAGGGTATTTTGGAGACAGAATTTAATACGAGGTAATGACCAAAGACCTCAATATGGCACAATGAATCATCATGGAGATAGTCACACATGTCCTCAACCTAAGGAAAGGGACTTTTTCCCGTTTGACTATGTCTGACATCTTTTGTATGTAGGCCATCACTCAAAAGGTCAGATTGACCTTCGGGTACTTCATGGCCAATAGGATGATGGACATAACTACCAGCACAAGCAGATGACCTCCCATTTGCTGAGGAGATTAGGACCATCCTCCGCCATTGTGGGGTTGACCTCATGAATGAGGAAAACATTGACATGACGAGGAAGATGTCAATCACTGAAACCAAGGTTGGGAAGTTCGGCTTCACCAAATCATGAGGTCAATGGGTGCAGAAAGAAATGATAAACAAGGAGGCAACGCAAGCTGTTGACTCCAGGGATGAGATGAGCCCCAAACCTCAAGCCAACCAAATTGAGTTCACGAAGAGGAGACAGATCACTGAAGAAGCTTCCTCCTCCATGGACCAACTTAGAGCATTGGAGGATATGGTGGACAATGTTCGGGCCACTGAAGCAGCCATTCTTGCTAGCAAGAACAATTGAAGACCAGCTAGATCAAGATTAAGTCAGTCTGCATAGGCTCGAGAGTATGTTGAAGGATTTCCTTAGCCATTCCACACCACCTTCCTAGTTGCCTTCTGACCCTTCTCTTTTTGTTGATTCCCTTGTATTTACTTATGCATGTACTACACTTTTATTTACATTTGACCATTTGTATTTACTACACTTTTTGTAAATTTGAAATCATATATGGAAAGGCCTTTGAGCCACATTTTGTTACTCATGAATCGTATTTTCTATATCTTTTTGAGTATGAAAAAAGGGGGGAGAAAAAGAATTAGACCCATTTGGCACACTAAAAATTACAAATTGAAACTTAAAATGTGACAAAAGATATGCATAGATTAAGGGGGAGCCATTTCCAAAATTTTCACATTTAACTTAGCTCCAAACTTTGAGATGTTGTAATTTTAAAATTTTCAAAATTAGGTTTTGTCATCATCAAAAAGGGGGAGATTGTTGGCTGACTGTTGACTCCCTTCTTGATTTTGATGACGAGGCATCAATTTTAAGGTCTAAAGCATTGAATTGATTCAACTTTCTCAAAGACCTCAAGCTTCAAGGAAAGTCAATAACTCTTGAAGAAGAGCCCTTAGAAGATGAAGAAAAATTGAAGAGTAGAGTTTTAGGAATCACTAAGAAATGTCAAAAACTCGATCTATATAAGAGTGCAGTCCACTCCTTCCACAACTTGATGTACAATTGAAAACTTGGAGCCGTAGGACATACATAGCATTCAAACATGTTTTCACAAATACATATATATATTCCATACATGTTAGAATCCCTCGTATGGATTTGAGCACATGCAGCAGCCAAAGACAAGCTCAAGATATTTAAATCTCCAGAGAATATATCAAGTAATGAGTTGACTCCTTGAACAAGGAGTCTAGCCCATGCACTCAAATGCAAGCCACAAGAAATAAAATTCAGTTAACATTAAGTTTGGATTTAATAAAAAATTTAACCCCTGTAGGAGGAACCAAGGTATAGGGTTCGACCCCAGAAAAAAGGAGTCAACCCCTAGGGGAAAACTAAAGGTAAACTCAAGCCTAAAAAGAGTTGTTGGAGCAAGTGGATTCAACCCTGCCACAAATGACTCAAGCCCATGTTCCAAAAATGGAACTTTAAGCATATCAAGAGAAAACATCTTTGGTTGCAAACCTCAAAATTCTGTGAGTGTTATACTAAAATGACAATCAGTACAAATAGTTCACTTCAATTATTTTTCATTATTTTCTGAATTTTATGTATTAATTTTTTGGCAAAAGATAGAAAAAAATGTTATAACCTACTAACAACTAGTTTTTTTAATTGGATTTCAAACCTCTAAATGCCCAACTCTTCTCTATCCTAAACATCAATCTTAGCCACAAAATTTGATGTGCCTTCCATCCATACTCAGTGATCCCCTTGTTCCAAACTTTGAAATCGATGAATTGAAGTTCTCAACTTGAGTTTTAAAGCAAGCTAAGTATTTTTTTTTTTTTTTACTTTCATTGTTATTTCAATACATTGCTTGATTGACTTCGGTTTTGTCAACTATTTTATTTGATCCTTGAATTTTAATAATCAAAATTCTTTAAAAATATTACTTTATATTTTTTAATCTTTCATATACAGTGCTACTAATCATATAGATATAACCACTTAAGTACTTGTGAGATTCGACTTAGTTGTTCCATTTATCTATTTATCTATCATGAGGCATATTGTGCTTGATTGAAAAGTGAGACATCCTTGCTATAGTAGTCATTTGTTGACATACTAAATATCTATACTATTGTTGTTGTCATAAGTCCCGGTGTAGGTAGGTGTTGTTGTTGCCATAAGTCTCTATGGGGGTAGGTGTTTTTGTTGTTGTAAGTCCTTGTGTGAGCAAGTGTTGTTCTAAGTTTTGTATTTAGAGTTTGTTAAACATAAGTCCATAAGTGGGGCAGATGTTGTAATGGCACCTATGCAGTTCTAATATATAGATGTCATGGAAACCTCTTAGATGACTTTCACAATAAGAAGTCCTACAAAGCTAAAATTATTACGGAAGGAGGTCTCATAAAAGAGTTTCAATTTAAAGGTGTTTTAGTTAGGTTAGTATTCTATTTATGTTGAGTTATTTAATTATGCTAGGACTTATCTTTAAGTGTTAGAGATTGGGTGTAATTGGGACAAAGGTAGTTTAATTGTAATTGGACTTTGCTACTTCCCTCTATTATCAATAGGGGTTCATGTACTTTAATTACAACAAGTCAATGAAGTATTTTCCTTTTCCATAATTTCAATATGGTATCAGATTAGGTTCTGTGAGTTGACTTAGTTATTGAACTTATGGAAAATAGAAATACTTCCTAGACTTCTTATAATCAGAGTACATGAACCTATATTTATCATAGAGGAAGGTAGTTGAGTCCAATTACAATTAAAACTACCTTTTTCCCAATTACACCCAAACTCTAACACTTAAAGATAAGTCCTAGCATAATTAAATAATCCAATATAAATAGAAGATTAATATGACTAAAACACTTTTAAACTGAAACTCCTCTATGAGACCTGTTTCCATAATAATTGTGGCTCTCTTAGACTTCTTATTGTGTAAGACTTCGTATCCCACCTCATGTGATCATGGTGGGTCCCATATCTTATGGGTTTGGGCCCATCTTTCAATACTCTTGGATATGTGAACCTTCCTTGGTCTTATGGGTTTAAGCCCATCTTCCAACACACTTGGATATGTGGGCCTTCCTTGGTCATGTGAGCATGGGCCCATCTTTCAGCACTCCCCCTCAAGCTAGGGGTGAGAGAACATATGAACTCCCAGCTTGCTGCAAATGATGTATTTGATCTTCACATATAAAATGGCAGTCCTCCATTATCATTCTGATCTTCACTATCATTCTCAAGTAGTGGTACTCATATCTTTCACAGGTAGTGGGTCTATACGTAGTGCTCAGAAATGTAGTAAAAATTCCTCCCATCACTGTGTCCCTCCACAGGACAACAACTCTCAAGTGGTAAGAGCAATAAATGCCGATTGAGGGGGGTAACATATATGTAGTAATAAGCTCCTCCATCACAGTGTCCCAACCCGGGCACTGACACTCATAGGTAGAAATGGGTAATAAATGTTTGTCATTCACAAGATGGCAATAAAAGACATGATACGTGATAAATGATTGTCATTCACAAGACGACAATAAAGGACATGATAAGTGGGTAATTCCTGTCTTTCACAAGACGGTGATAAAAGACCCACGAGTATATATATATATATATATATATATATATATATATATATTTGTGTGTGTATATATATAAATCTCAATGGACTTAAAACACCCATATAAGTGATGGACTTAAACTCCCAACCACAACAACACACAAAAAGTTGGCCCAAAGATGTATGTGAGAGTCAAATAAAGGATGGTAGGAGTAAGGTTGTCAAATAGCCAGGAAGATAGGATGTTGAGGCCACCACTTCTTCAATAATAATGTCTCATCCAAAGAGACAGAATAGCTATAGCTGAAATGGGCCTAGGCCCATATAATACAAACCAAAATAATAGAAATCCTTGTAAAATGGCCCATAAAATAATCATTTGTGAGTATTTTCACCAAATCATATGTTGACCAAGGAATAAGTTGTCAATACTTCAAAATAATAATCCAATTGGAGAAATAGAATCAAGTCGAGCCGAGTCAGGTATCACCAATAATTACCACAATTATTATTGCGAATCTGGATTCTTGGTCTTCAATTTTCTTTGCTGCAAAAATTTCTTTCTTATATGCAAAAGCTTCATCTTTTGTGTTCCCCCTTTCTTAAATATTTTTTTCACATTAAAATTACCACAACATACAAAATACATCTTTCTTGTACTTCTTCTTCTGCTCCCCCTCAAATTGGGAGGTAATGGCAGTGATCCCAGCTTGAATCAAACAACAAGGATGTAGTAATAAGGACACAATAGCAGCAGTGGAAATGAGCCAATGCCAAAATAACATGTACCAAATTTTTAGCAGTAGATAACCGATAAATAATAAAATTCCTTAAGAGTAATAAGGACGCATGAAATAATTCGGCTTAAATCCGCATTTTTCAATGCAACAGGATACTAGCATGACCTTTGATTCTTCCAATATGGATATATCCTTCAATATAGATCAGATTGATATGAAACTTTCTCCTTATGAAAATAGACTTAAATACCTTTCATCCAAGTATAACTTTACTTCATAAAATATACGTCTATTGAGATATATAATCTGATAGATTTTGGTCACTGTAATCTGGCTGAACTAAGTACTATTTTTTCTTTAGCCAGCATGAATATTGACTCTTCCAAGATCAATATCTCCTTATAAAAAACTCAAATCGAGAATTGGTTGAATAGGAAAGATACTAGACTTACAAATCTTTCTTTTAAAATAGAATTCTCCACATAAAGTCTCATTCTTGATAGCATAAAATAGCTTAGAATTTGAAGCTTTTTGCTGCTGCTCGAACCTCTTTTGCAATTTGGCCTTCACTGCTTCAAATATCTATTTCTCTTTGTAGATAACTCCGATTGGAAAAAATCACTTTTGCTTGGAAAGTAGACTCGAATATCTTTAAAATCTCAGTATAGAGGCAAAATATCAAAGCAAACAACGGGTAGAGGGACTGAAAAAGAGAAACAAAAAAAATAAATACAAACCTAAACTGCTTGAGATAATAGATCAAAAAGGGATCACATTATATTTGTGGGTTGACCGAGTCAACTCACAAACCTGCTCTGATACCATGTTGAATTTATGGAAAAGAGAAATACTTCCTTTACTTCTTGTAATCAAAGTACATGAACCTCTATTTATAATAGAGGAAGGTAGTACAGTCCAATTACAATTAAACTACCTTTCTCCCAATTACACACAAACTCTAATACTTAAAGACAAGTCCTAGCATAATTAAATAACCCAATATAAATAGAAGATTAACATGACTAAAATACCTTTAAACTGAAACTCCCCTATGAGACCTACTTCCATAATAATTGTGGCTCTATTAGACTTCTTATTGTGTAAGACTTCTTATGCCACCTCACGTGATCATGGTGGGTCCCATATCTTATGGGCTTAGGCCCATCTTCCAACACTCTTGGATATGTGGGCCTTCCTTGGTCTTATGGGCTTGGGCCCATCTTCCAACACACTTGAATATGTGAGTCTTCCTTGCTCGTGTGGGCTTGGGCCCATCTTCCAACATCAGTCAACCCACATAGATGATGTGATCCTTTTTCGATCTATTATCTCTAGTAGTTTAGGTTTGTATCTATCTTTTTTTCTTTCTTTCTAGTCCCTATACCCGTTGTTTGATTTACGTTTGCACCTCTATATTAAGTTTTTAATAATGCATATTATATATTGATGGAGTTTTATTCTAAGAATCATCTTCTTCCCTATATTATTTTTCATTCCTATATTTTACATGTTGTTGTTTCTGAAGAATAACAATTTGGCGATGGCGCAGAAGGAGAAAGGTGCTTCTCCTCTTTTGAGAAATCTGTTGTAGCTATTCTTTTTTCAGGAAGACTCCCATTGCTATTGCCAAAGAAGATGACTCTGCTATTTAATATTGGTAATCATTGGTGTGTTGTCACCTTCGTTGCTTGACTTTGTCTGCTGAATATCTTCCGAAATATTATGGCTATTAATTACAGAAAGTTCCAATTCCAGTATGGAATGGCATCGTGTTGATTTATGAAACCAGCATCCTGAGTTCGCCCATTAATCTCGTATCTTCGTCGAACTGGAAAATTTTCATTATCATCGTATCACAACAACAACAGGCTGCAGTTGGAATAGCTAATCCTTCACTGGCTTTTTTTCCTTATTTGGCTCGTATCTTTGCTAGAAATGGATCTACTAGATTTTCATGGTGTTTCGCTACTGCATTGCTATCTATTCCGTGTTTTGGCCGATTGATTTAATGAGTTGGTTCTAATTCTACTCTATTCGGAGCCGTGGGGAAGAAGAAGACTCGATTTCCATTTTATTAAATTCATCAAGCCTTTGGGAGTATCTTTCCATTTTTATTCTCTAGTTTTCCAAATTGGTTGTCATCACTATTCAGAAGGTTTTGCGTTTGGAAGTTGTTGTTCTCCGCTGGCCCTTCCATACCTAGCTGGGTAGAATTATCTTTTTGTCATCTTGTTACCATTTCTGGAAGACGAATCGGTTCTCCATTGTGCTCAACAATCACTAGCACCACTGAGTTGCAGTTTCTAGAAGAAGGTTGTTTCCGCCAAGTCCATTACAGCTTCGGCGTCGGAGAAAAAGATCACTATAGCTGAATAATATTTTCATAAGTTAGGAAAAAATTGATCTAGTGCTGATTCAGCCCCAACCCGGACCAGGCCGAGTTAACCCAGCAACCTGAGCGTTGCTTCCTTCTATTCTATCGAGTTAACTCAGGCCAACTCGAATCGAGTCAACTCTGTCCGGGTCAACCTGACTCTGCCCACTTATTTTCTGCCTCGATTATACGCGTTCAAGTCCCAAGTTCTATACATATTTCTTCTGCAACTCAGTTATATTAGTTTATTGTTTGACTCGATTCAACTTGGTTCTCTATCTTTGGCTGGATTATTATCTTGGATTATTACTTGGTTCCAACATACTATTTTGTGCAACTTCCTTATTTACTGATGGACTCACTGGGGACTATTTCATGTGCTCATATTACTCTTAAGGACTTTCATTATTTATCGGTTATCTACTGTTATACTTCTGCAAATTTGGTACTTGTTATTTTGGCATTGGCCCATTTCTGCTACTGCTATTGTGTCTCTTTGGTTGAGACATTATTTCTGAAGAAGAACTCAATGGTTTATGCCTTGGGTTCATTATTTGCTGACTATTGTCGGCATTGGTTCATCTGATACAGAATTTGAATTTCTTAAAAAAATAAAACACATGGTGGACTCAGCATCCTATCTTCCTCTTTACCCATTACCCATTGGTTATGTGACAGCCTTTATTGTACCATTCTTTATTTGACTCTCACATACCCTTTTTGGACCAACCTCTTGTGTGTTGCTTCAGTTGGTTTACCTTTACATATATATATATATATATAGATATATATATATATATATATATATATATATGTGTGTGTGTGTGTGTGTGTGTGTGTGTGTGTGTGTGTGTGTTTTAAGTCCATTAAGGCTTTTTATATGTATATGTGAGTCTTTTATCGCCGTCTCTTGAATGACAGGCATTATCCACTTATCACCCATTTCTACCTATGAGAGTCAGAGCTCGGATTTGGACACTGTGATGGAGGAGTTTATTACTATATCTATCTTATTTGGTTCAAGTTGGGATCACTGCTATTACCTCCCTGCTTTGATACCAGTTGTTAGAAATTAGACGCCCTAATTCCAAACTAACGAGAGCAATAATAATAAACACAAAAGAAGGGAAAAGCAAGCATAGAAAAGCACAACAAGATTTATACAGGTTTGCCTCAAGGTGAGACTACGTCCTATCTTTTTCCATTGAGTAATCCACTATGAAGATGAAATAGTTTATAAGAGAAATCGCACACTTACCAGGTGTTTCTCTCTAACCTCTCGTGCTGCAACTCGAGATGCTCCTTAGACTAAGATCATAAAACCCTAATAGTGGTGCCCCCCAATTTAAAGAGCTAGGGCAACCGCATTACAAGAGTAAAATTCTCAAACTACCCTTAATGAAATAACAGTCAATATATTGTTGATCAGACAGGGGATCCGCCTCTACACCCTCCCACGGCAACCTTACCGCAAAGGTCGATCTGCAACCAACTCGGCATCAAGCGTTAATTAGGTTCCACAACTTAACAAGGGGGAGTGTTTAAGACAAGAAGCCTCTTACATGACTCTCACAATAAGAAGTTTTACAAAGCCAAAATTATTATGGAATGAGGTCTCATAGAAAAATTATAGTTTTAAAGGTATTTTAGTTATGTTAATCTTCTATTTATGTTGGGTTATTTAATTATACTAGGACTTAGTTTTAAGTGTTAGAGTTTGGGTGTAATTGGGACAAAGGTAGTTTAATTGTAATTGGACTCTACTACTTTCTTCAATTATAAATAGGGGTTCATGCACTCTGATTACAACAAGTCATTGAAGTATTTCTCTTTTCCATAAATTCAACAGTTTTACATAGTGGATCCTTTAACTCCAAGGCAAGAGATTCCTGGGAGTGGAATACCAATATGAAATAGTGATTATGAACTACTATAAATCTTGTTGTTGCATATGTGATTGTGTTGGGTTGTTTTAATGTTCATAATTTTTTTATAAACTTATTTACCACCACACAAACGCCCCCCACCCCCCGTGGTTTGTTTGAACTAATATTTTCAGGGGAGAACCTGTCCCTGCCCCTCCTGCCCTCTCTCCCTTAAATGTAGGATGTAGAATATGTATGAGGCTTATAGTAGGTTCTACAATTATAAACTACTAAAAGTCTAAATACGATGAGTATTTGTATCCTTTTTGCATAAAATAAAAGAAAAGGGTACTTTTGAGATCAGGTATGGGGGTAATTTTATATTTCTTAGAGAGGTGAGCATAATTTAGCCATTTATCAGGAGTTGAGAATATTAACACTTTTCAATAACCAAGGTCAAACTATAGGAATTTCAGTAGTAGAAGATCTAGGACAATTCTGAAAACCATTATTTCAAAATCATTTTGCCATTTAGATAGCTGTCATCATTATTGAGTTTAGAGCAACATGGTAGTTCCCCATAACCATTGGCACAAGGTGAATATGACCTGCCTTCCTACATTAATGGGTGTATAAGCTCCAAGATCTTTACAATTCATAATCTTATTTGCTTTGAAGCTGGGTTTATCAATTTCTAAAGACATCTCACTTTTCAATCGAAGATGTGACTCAAAAGAGAGTCATTATTAGTACTAATTATCACTCACATAGGACGCTTCACTACTTGTAGTTTACAAGCATTTAAATGAATTCAACTTAGTGAGACATGATAGGATGCTACCATGAAATTTCCACGCACAACTTTCTCATAATAAAAATACACTCTCGCCAATGTAATAATCCAAACAGACAAGATCACAAATTTTAATCTAGTGGACTCAAACCACTAATTCAACATTAGTTTAAATTAAAGACCAAAAATGGTCTTTAAATAATCGAAGCCCCTACTTTGTCATCTTCAGTTAGATACTAAAACTTTTCCTTGCCATAGCTTCGTCTAAGCTTTATCAATGTGACTGATAAAACTTTTCCTTGCCATAGATACGACTTAAGAATCCATGATAACTAGGTGGCTAAGCGCAGTTCTTTATCTAACAAATTTCAGAATTGAAATAAATTTCCATGTTGAGGACCAAGGGTGATTGAGTGCAAGATCAGACAAAAGAAAGGCCTCAATCATTAAAGATAAACATTCGCTATTCATAAGCTTGATTTCAAGGCTAAGAATGAAGAAAAGGTGCGTGTCTTACTAAGTTGACTATGTGCCAAAAGACGAGAATAGTTCTACCAGATCTTTGTTTTTTTTATTTATTTATTTCTATCACTTTAAATTGCTACCCCTGTACTGAATTGACCGCCATCTCTCTTCTGAAATTTTGGTCAAGGCATCTCTTTTCCTCAATTGAGTTATTCAAATGGCATTTAAGAGAAGGGAAGGTTATGTCAGGCATCTTGCAGCTGGGTTCTTATTTCAGCACATGGCAGACACCCAAACACGCTCGCCTTTCCTTTTCTTATGGGCAATGTCTAACAAGTACCTGCTTTAAATTATGCTTTTGGTAAATTAGTACTGAGGCTACAAGCACTAATTCTCAGCACCGATATCTTCATATGACCCAATTATCATTTCACGAACACAGTTCCAATCTACAAGAACAAGAAGGTTGAGCACTAATCAAGTCATTGCTTGAATCAATAACAGATTCATGTCCAAGAATTTGCAGTTTGTTTTACAATAAGATAAGTAGTTAAATCAACTTGAGAAAGACCCTGTCAATGTTCTCAGTTGTCCGCAGCTCCAAAAACAAACACTTGGAAAGGGCATAATATATTAGATGTATAGGAACATGTGATATCTAGTAGTTTAGGTTCATATTTTACTTTTTTCTTTCTTTCCTATTATGTACCTATTATTTCCTTCTCCTTTACACCTCCATACAGAGTTTTTAATATTTAAAAATATAGTTTACAGAAATATCTTTGAGTCCACTTTCCAACCAAAAATGATTTTGGCAATCGAATTTTTCTACAAAGAAAAATCGATATTTGAAACAGCAATGGTCAGGCAACAAAAGTGATTCTAGCAATAGCAAAAAACTTTAATTTTCTAGCCGTTTTATGTCATCAAGAACAAGACTTTCTATAGATATTTATATGTCAAAAAAAATATCTATAAGTTTATATTCTACCCTATAAAACCAATTATCGATTTGAGTTTTCTCGAGGGAGATATCAATTTCGCTAGGGTCAATGGTCATGCTGGCTAGGGAAGAAAGAGTACTCAATTAGGCTAGATTATAGAGTTCAAAATCTATCAAATTGTTTCTCTCAAAAGAAATATATTTTTTGAAGAAAAATTATACTTGAATGAAAGGTATCAAAGTATAATTTCATAAAAAATAAATTTCATATCAATCTGATCTATATAAAATGAGATATTTGCATTTGAGTTGGTTAGGGTCAGTTTATATAATGAAGTAAATCAAAAGGTCATAAAAAATTCAAGAAAAACGTTTTTCAAGTCAAATTAGGTGTCCAAGTAAATCTCTTGGAGTCTAGTTTCTTGAAAAACATATTGTTTGTGAACCTAATCTATATTTTGGGAGATATTGATATCAAAAGTATTAAAGGTCAGTTTTTGCCAAAAATCTCTCATTTTCATACTTTTTCTCCTATTTTATCTCATATTATCTCTCTATGCATTGACCTAAATTGAGTTTCCTTTTCTCCTAAGATCCTAGTATTTTAGCCAAATTTCCCTTATAATCAGAAATTTGTTGTCAAAATTAATCACTCCATGACGTGCTCATTCAAGGTATGTCATATCCTGCTTCAATGTTGTTTTCAAATTTTGCATTTTTGTTACTTGGTTGTGCATCTTAGGCATCATCAACTCTGAAAAATTAGGATTTTTAGGAGCTTTATCGTACGGCTAGGAGTGATTTTTTTCTCTCATATTGTGTTTTGTCCAAACTGGGTCTCTATGTCCTTTTTTATCCCCAACTTAAGAAGAAGAAAAACAAGAAAGAAGAATTTTATTCTACATATTGTGGTAATCTTTTATGTGACAAAAATATTCAAGAAATGTGGAGAACAAAAGATGAAGAATTTAGCATCTTTGAAGAATTTTTTCAGCAAAAGAAGATTGATAACCAACAATCATTTTTTTTACAAACTGAAGTTGTGAAGTCCAATTTCAGGAGGGAGAGTTGAAGAGCAAGTATGGGGGAGTCTTACATGACTCTCACAACAAGAAGTCTCATAGAGCCAAAGTTATTATGGTGGAGTCTGTCATGATCCCTGGTCATGGATCTTGTAACACGGCGCTAGGAAGGATAATCCAAAGCTAAATGGACGAGTTTTGCACTACAATGGCTACTCTTGGTTTCGGTAAATGGAAAAGAAAAAAGGAGAAATGAGAAAAAATAAGATACATGAGGGAACCTAGACCTTAGAGCTTATTGAGGAGAACTCCAAACCCTAGAGCTCGTTGAGGAGAACTCCAAACCCTATTTAGGCTAAAATCAGACTTGTCTCTTCCCATTCCACTTTCCCCCCTAAGAAAGGTTGGCGCCAACACAAGTTCAAGATAAAAGATTACAATAATGCCCCTACAATATATTAACTCTTCAACGGAAATAAAATTAAAGTAAAAGTTGAAGGGTTTGAGGAGTGACACATGAAAGACATTGTGAAGTTGAAAGTCTGGTGGAAGCTAAAGCTAGTAAGTCACCTGGCCAATGCGTTGGAGAACCGAGAAGGGCCCAAAAAACTTGGGTGATAGCTTGTGGTAGGGGCCAACAATGTAATGTTGACGGTAGGGTTGGAGGCGGAGACACACTTAATCACATGAGTTGTAAGTAACATCTTTGTGCCCCTTGTCATAGAATGCCTTCATCCGAGCCTAAACTTTCTGGAGACATTGGGTAGCGTCGTGGAGTACCTGATCATGGTCGAGCAGTGCCTGGTCAAGAGCTTCAACTCTAGTGGATCCAGCCAGATATGAAAGCAATCGTGGAGGATCCCTACCATAGAGGACCTTAAAAGGGGTAGCTTGCAAAGTTGTATGAAGAGACGCATTGTAGCAATATTCTTCCCATGGAAGCCATTCTACCCATTGTTTAGGGTGGTCGCCCACAAAACACTGTAAGTACAATTCCACCGTGTGGTTAAAAACCTCAGTCTGTCCATCGAATTGTGGATGATAAGAAGATAAAAAGTTGAGTGTGGTACCGCATAATCGAAAAAGCTCTCTCTTGAAGTGGCTGGTAAAGACTGCATCACGATTAGTCACGATGGACTCCGAAATGCCGTGCAAACGAATAATATTTTCTAAAAACAGTTGAGCTACTTTGGAAGCCGTATATAGATGAGCCAATGGAATAGCGTGAGAGTACTTCAAAAATTTGCCAACCACCACAAATAGTACTAATTTGCCAGAAATTTTGGGTGGCTATCAATGAAGTCCATGGATAGATCAGCCCAAACCTGTGGGAAGGGCAAGTGGTTGAACGACGCCCGCTGGTGATAAATGTTCGGCCTTGCTGTGTTGGCAGACGTGACATGAGGCACTTAATCAGTAATTACGGACTTCATACCTTGTCAGGAAAAATCAGTCCTGATCCGATGCAACGTCTTTTGAATGCCCTCATGAGTGTTATCACGATAAGTGGATAAAATTACTGCAATCAAGGGAGAGGAGTGTCGTAAATAGATGTGATTGTCATATAGTATAATGTTGTCCTGGATAGCCTAGTTGGAGTCCATTATCCCTATCATAATCTTATGAGACAGCTCCTAAAGTGTTGGAGTCGTCTGATGGTCCTCTTTAATGGAGTCTTATAGGATAGACTTTGGCTGACTAATGGCACATACTTGGTGTTGTTCGTCCAAACGTCGGGATAAGGCTTCAGCCACCTTATTCAATTTCCTCGGCTTCTGTTCCACCGTAAAGTCAAATCCCATTAATTTGTTGATCCAATACTGATGTGGCGTTGCTCCAGTAAAAATTTGAGGATGTAATGATCAGTCTGGATGAGGATGGTGCGTCCCCACAAGTAGAGTCACCAATGTTGAACCGCCTTGGCCAAACCTAATTAGCACTCGTTCATAAGCGGGTAAATTCTAGTGATGTGCCGCTAATTGGTGGCTAAAATATGCAATGTGATGCTGAGTTTGCTATGGAACCACCCCAATACCTCCCTCGGAAGCGTCCACTCTACCACAAATAAGGCCTCAAACGCAGGCAATTATAGGATAGGGGTGGAAGCTAAAGCCTGCTTGAGTGCATGGAAGGAATCCGTAGCTGCAACGCTCCAATTGAAGGCATTTCATGTTATGGACTCCATAGCATCGAGAGTCATGACTAGGCATAGGACTTAATTGTTGTTAAATTCAGGTTAAGTCATGGGGTACTTCTGTAATTTTTGCGTCAAGTTAATTGGCCAAATCTTGGCCTACTTGTATGCATCACTTCCTTGGTTTATGAGGACGGAAACTTGAAATCAAACAAGCAAAGTTCAGTAGATTAATTCCAGTAGGCTAATTAGAATTCATGTCCTCCCTTGGAGGTTCACTCTCATCACGCCCTCACTCATCTTCTCTCTCGGAAATCACCAGCAACCAGTTGATGTTCAAAAACTACAACACGTCCTTCTTCATCTTCAACACTGGAACCAAGAGGGCAACACCGGGTGACATGATCCATAGCAAGCCAACCTGACAACGTGGTACCAAACAGGACCACCGTTGGCGATTCCTCTTCCCCTGCTGAAATCCAAAATTTGGTGGAGGAAAATCGTGTGGGAATGCAAGCCCAACTTGACTCCATGCAGCAGCAAATTCTTTCCCTCAACGACACTATCCAGCTCCTGGTGGTTAAGATGGACGAAGCCTCCCCTCGCCCTACTACCCAGCACGGACATGCCTCCTCTCCCCCTGCCCAACCACCGTCCCAGACCCCGCCGCCACCACGCCCCATTCCGTCATCCCCTTCCTTCAGCAATGGGCGTCCAAGGACCAAGCCATTCGTTGGAGCCTAGATTTGCCAAATTGGACTTCCCCCAGTATAATGGGTCTTCGGTCCTCTCATTTGGTTGCATAGGTGCAACCAATTCTTTTAACACCAATGCACCCAGCCCGAGGAAAGGCTTCTACTTGCTACCTTCCACATGTAAGATGAAGCGCTTCTGTGGTATCATCAGTTCAAAAACAAGAATCCTATGTCCAATTCGGAGTATGTCAAAGTTTCATGTATGTTGTGGTTCGGACCCCCAGCCCCCGACAACCCTCTTGGAGAATTAGCCAACCTCAACCAAACTGGCTCAATAGAACAGTACCTGAAATCCTTCCAAGAAAAACTGGCCCGTGCCTCTCACTTGGTGATCCCCAACCAATATGTTCTTGTGTTCACAGCAGGTCTGGTTGAGGGCACTTCGCCTTGAGGTTGAATTACATGCCCCACCCAATCTTGACCATGCCATTAATTTGGCCCAAACATTGGATGCTAAACAGCGCATCTTGAGAGACTCTATTGGCAGAAGACACCCTGACCAGCCCCCTCCCCCCCCCCCCTAGCATCTTACCCCCACTTCCATTCCTCCTACACAGTCTCCACCCCCCACACCACCTCCCCAATTCATCAAACGCCTCTCTAAAGCTTAACAGGAACAACAGCGAGCTCAAGGCCTCTGTTTCAATTATGATGAGAAGTATCACGCCGACCATCAGTGCAAAATGCTATTTTATCTTGACGGGGGCGATCCTGAAGAGGGTGACATTTCAGAACCTGAAGAGGAGACAGCATTGGAGGAACCTGCCCTTCCCTCCACGCCATGACCAGCTTGCACAACACCAACACCATGCAGGTCCACGCCCACATCCAAAATCTCATGGCATTTGCCTTGGTTGATTCGGGCAGCACCCATAACTTTCTCAGCCAAACCGCAGCACAGGAATTGGGCTTACCAGTCCAACACAACTCTGGCCTCTCAGTTTCAGTGGCAAATGGGGAGAAGTTTACCAGTATTGGAGTATGTTCAGCAGTCCGGTTTGATATTGAAGGCCATCCCTTTGTCACAGACTTCTTGGTCATTCCTCTTGCCAGGTTTGACTTATTTTTGGGTATCAAGTGGCTTCAACAACTGGGTCCGATCTTATGGGATTTCACATCCTTAACGATGACCTTCACTTCTGGACAGCGAGACATCATTCTTCATGGCACTTATGCCCCCTCCCGCTGCACACTCCAGCACTTACAGGTAGCCACCTCGGACAGCAGTGCCTTACAGTCCTTGATTACCGAGTTTGGGGACTTATTTATGGAGCCTCAGTCACCTCCTCCCATCAAAACCTATGACCATTGTTTATGTCTCAAATTGGGTAGGGAGCATGTCATTGTCCGGCCATACAGCTATCCGCACTTACAGAAGGAGGAAATTGATAGGCAATGCCATTAAATTTTCGAACAAGGCCTTATTCAATCCAGTTGGTCCCCTTTTGCTTCTTCGGTGTTGTTAGTGCGCAAGAAAGATCAGACTTGGCGCTTTTGTGTCGACTACAGAGAGTTGAATGCACACACTGTCAAGGTCAAATTTCCAATCCCCGTGGTAGATGAGCTCTTGGACGAGTTCCATGGTGCCAACTTATTTACCAAACTGGATTTGAGTTCCAGGTACCATCAGATCCAAGTCTACCACCCAACGTGGAGAAGACGGCATTCCGTATTCACCATGGCCACTTCGAGTTTCTGGTCATGCCATTCGAGCTCTCCAACGCCCCCTCCGCCATCCAAGCCCTCATGAACGAGCACTTGCGCACAGTGTTTCAACTCTTACGTGCACACATCTCTTTCTCAAGCACTCCAAATGCTCGTTTGGTGCTCCGGAGGTAGCTTATTTGGGCCATGTTATTTCTGCCGCCGGCGTCAAGGTGCATAGTTCGAAGATCCAGGCCATTGTGGACTGGCCTACTCCACATTCAGCAACAGTGTTAAAAGGGTTCTTGGGTTTATCTGGGGACTACCACAAGTTCATCCACGTCTACGATCAGCTAGCAGCACCCCTGACGTGCTTATTGAAACGCAATGCGTTTGCATGGTCCGAGGCAGCAGCATCCTCATTTGCTCAACTCAAGCTTGCGTTAGCATCAGCTCCCATGCTTCAACTTCCAAATTTTGAGGATCTTTTTGTTATTGAATGTGAAACATCCGAGGGCAGCATCGGGGTAGTTTTACAGCAGTAAGGACATCCCATTGCCTATTTCAGTAGACACTTGGCCCTTCATCATCACAAATTAGCTGCCTATGAGCGTGAACTTATCGGTTTAGCCAAGGCCATTCAACATTGGAGGCCATATCTCTGGGGTCACCACTTCCTTATCCGTACTGACCATTGCAGCCTTAAGTACCCTCTAGAGCAGTGCCTGACCACGTCCTCTCAACAACACTGGCTCAGTAAATTGATGAGCTTCAACTTTCGGGTAGAGTTCAAACCGAGTTACCTCAGCAAAGGAGCTGATGCATTGTCCCGCCGCGAGGCGCCAGAGCCCCACCTCCTTGCATCAGTCAGCCCCGCATCTTACTGCTTGACACTATTCGGGATGAGATTCAGCAGACCCGAACCTCCTCACCCTCTGCCAATGCATTGAACAACAGAAATTTTACAGCAGCTGGGCCATCCAGGACAGCCTCCTCCTATACAAGCAGCGCATTTATCTGACTGCCACATCGCCCTTACTTCCCACCATTATTTCCACCTATCACGACGGTACTCACGAAGGTGATCAGCACACTTACTTCAGCTTGAGTCGTGACTTCTATTGGAAAGGTATGAAGAGCATGGTGGCTGACTACATCTCCGCGTGCCAGGGATGTCAGCGCAACAAAACCGACACTCTCCAACCAGCAGGTTTGCTACAGCCCCTTCGATTACCTACTCAAGTTTGGGCAGAGATCTCTATGGACTTCATTGAAGGTATTTCAAAGTCATCCAGTAAGTCTACCATCCTGGTCGTGGTGGACCATTTCTCGAAGTATGGCCACTTCATTGCTTTATCACATTCATATACAGTGGTGCATTTAGCTCAGATTTTCATGCACAACATTGTGCGCCTTTATGGCTTATCGGAAACCATCACCAGTGACAGAGATGCTCTTTTTACTAGCTCCTTTTGGAAGGAACTTTTTTGACTACAGGGCACCAAACTGGCTTTCTCTTCTGCTTACCACCCCCAGACTGATAGGCAAACAAAGGTTGTCAACCACACACTGGAGGTTTATTTACGCTGCTTTGTGGGCGATAATCCGAAGACTTGGGTCCGCTAGCTTGCGTGGGACAAATTCTGCTACAACACTTCCTACCACTCCTCCCTCAAGATGACCCCCTTTCAGGTGGTTTATGGTAGACCTCCCCCTCGCCTGGTCTCCTACCTTGCTAGCTCTTCACGTGTGGTTGCCATTGACCAGGCTTTGATGGAACGGGACAACATGTTGGCACATATCCGCGACAACCTATTGAGGGCTCAGTTGCGCATGAAGAACTCTTATGACAAAGCCCATCGTGACCACTCGCTGACTTTGATTTCTTCTTGGGCCTTAATGTCTGTTGACTTGTCTGCTGACATGGCTGCTGACTGCTCATTCGGACAACTGCCTTTCTGTACACAATCTACAGGTATGCTCCTTCGAAAAAGTCTTCTGGGCCATCTGGCAGAAGCTTTCTTTGGTTGTTTTGCTGAAGGAGATATTTCCTTGGAGAAGTTTCTTCAGTGTAGCTTCGAGAATGGTCTGGACAGATGCCGGAGTCTCTTTATAGCTTTTTGAGACGATCGTCAATGGGATGGAGGTCTAGTAGACAAAGCTTTTCTTTTTCTGAATCAGTTGTTGGATGAGTTGTATCAGGTTCTTGAGCCCGTGAATACACCTGGTTGGCCAGACTGCTTCTGGGCATGGCTTGGCTTTTGGAACATGTCTGGGATCATATTCCATCTTCGTGTCAACTTCTTTGATGCCTTCAAGTGTCACGATAGAAATGCTCGAAAACATCTTGATGTCAGTAACAATTTCAGCAATACAGGAAATGAAATTAAGTCGAATTCATTTACTCTTTGTTATGGAGATGAAACTTTTGCAAGCCTCCATAATTTCTTTTGGCATTTTCTCCAAAATTGATAAGTCGGTGGAGTGAAGTACCATCTGTTTTATGAATCCATATGAATAAAGCATGGACGCATATTTTGAGTCTATTTCATGAGTCAGCTTCACTTGATTCTAGTTGTTGCTAGTCTCAATGGTGAAGAAGGGAGTGTTCATCCCTTTTCCAATTTGTTCATTCCATCTCTGGAATTGAATGGTATGATCGGATTCGATCTTTGAACGAACATTGTCCACCTTTTGAGGGCGTAGCGAGGGTTCCTCAGACATAATGTCCAACAGTTTTAAAGGTTTAAATTTCTTTAAAAACTCAAACTCAAACTCATTAAAACATGTTTTATCTGGTTTATTTAGGCTTTTCAACCTTGTAAACTCAGATGGGGTAATCAATTTTTTCTTGAATGATTTCTCATTACTAGACAAGTCCGTTTCCATTAGAGATGGATCCGTTAAGACTTCCTTTTCAGCTCGAGACAGACAGGTAGAAGTCCCTGATTCTGATTTCATCGAAATCGTTAAGGTTTCCTTTCTAGCTCTAGACTAGCAGGTAGGAATCCCTGATTCCCCTATCTTCAAAGAAGACTGGGTTGTGATTTCCTTCTCATGCCTGGCATGACCGGTAGAAATCTCGGGTCAACCTGTGTTTATCAAAACAATAAAGTCATTCATCTGCTGATTAGCTGACGTTGTGGCTTCCTTTTCTCGTGAGGGAGATCCGGTAGAAGTACCGGAAGAGCTTGGCATATCAGGCCTTTTGGTGAGTTCTTTTAGCTCTTTGGTTAATTCCTTAACCTTGAGTTGTAAGAGTTCTCCACTTAACCCGTATCGGGCATAATTCTCATGTATGTCTCCTCGTTCAGAGAGAACTAAAAGACTTTCAAATAGTGACTGTAGGGTTGAGAGCAATACCGTGAGTGTGGCAATTGTTGCTGCTAGGTCCGTCAAGGTGCTGCTGAGAGGATCTATTTTACCTATCTGTAACACAAGAAAATTCTCAAGTAAGAATATCAGGTAAATAATTTTTATCTCCTTTAATGTGTTCAACAGTAAAAGAGAATTGGAAGAACCATTGCTGCGAATGGAGTAGTCTACCGCGACAAAGTGAATCTTCTAAATTTCTTGTCATAAAACCGACAAAATTTTTACAATCAGTTCTTACCAGAAATTCTTTGGGAGCAAGATAAATATAAAACTTTTTTATCCCCTTTTTTACTACTAAAATTTCCTTTTCATAAGAATGATAATTTGTTTCATCAGATGAAAATGTTTCTGAGGTATATTTGCATATTCTCTCAGAATCATTGATTTTGCATTTTAGGACTGCTGCCCAAGTATGATCCGAGGCATTAGTTTCTAAAATCAGTTTTGCATATGGATCTGGTAGAGTTAACACCAGGAGGTGTTTCATCATTTATTTGATCCTGATTACTTCTAGACTATCAGTGGGTGTCCATTCCCATTTGACGTCTTTTTTAGTTTCTTTTGAAAGGGTTTCCTAATTTCTGCTAAATTCTTTATGAATTGTTCAGCATATGTTAGGCATCCTAAGAAACGTTGAAGTTGTTTTATATCTTCAATTTCATTCAAAAAAGCTGCTAGTTTTTCCAGAATATGATTTTGGAGAATAATTTCTCCTTTTGAGATGTTTAGACCTAAGAAATCTATCTTGGTTTTAAACAACTCTGATTTCTTTTTGCTGAGTGTTATCCCTGCATTTTTTAAGGCATTTAATACCTTAAGTAATTGCTCTTTATGTTGATCCTTGGTTTTTGAAAAGACTAGGATGTCATCAACATAAACTAAGAAAAATTTAAAGAATGGTTTAAAGATATCGTCCATTCTTCTTTGAAATATGTTGGGTGCTTGTTTTAACCCAAAGGACATTACAAGTCACTCATAATGTCCTGAAGGACAACTGAATGCAGTAAGGGGAATAGCTCTTTCAGTTAGACAAATTTGCCAAAACCCGAATTTGCAATCAAATTTAGAAAAACATTGTTTTCCTCTTGTGGCAGCTATTAATCTTTCTTTGTTAGGAAGATAGTAGCCATCCATTTTTGTGGCTTCATTAACCTTTTTATAGTTAATGACCATTCTAGCTTTTCCACATTTTATCTTCGCATGATTCCGAACCAGGAAAGCAGGAGATGTATGTGGAGAATAACTTGCACGGATTAACCCTTGAGTTAGCAAGTCATTTATCTATGTTGAGAATTCGTCAACATCAGAAGAAGTGTAAACCATAGGTTTTTCGTGGATTTCTTTTTCAGGATCAAGAAGTTCGAGGTCGGCATATGGTTTTTGTTTATTCCACCATTCTAAGGGTTTCTCAGAACAAGTGGATTCTAGAAGCTGCTGAACTTCTGATTTGCAAGATTCAGCGAGGAGGAGAGTTTCTAAGGGAGGAATCTCATCACCACGCTTGCTGCGTTTTTTGAAGACCTGATGGAGAACATCCCCATTGCTAGAAATGGCATAGGCTTCAGAGGGTTTTACTGCATAAACAAATACAGCAGAATTATCAATTGCGCATCGAGTGCGACATCAAAGTTTATAGTAGGCTGGTGTTTGCTCTACAGGGGCATGAAACATGAGCCATTCATTCCCTAGGACTAAATCTGGTCCTAAGTTTATGTTTGGTCCTAAACTAATGAGTTTTGGGATCATAAAATTTTCACCTCCAATGTCGAGATGAATGTTGCGGGCTTCTGCAGGAAGAGATATATTCTCTCCTGAGCCAACTGTTAGAGGTACTTCAAGTGGTTTCCATAAATCCATGGGAAGTAGATTTTGTCTGGCTAGGCAATATAAACTTCTTGTATCTACGAGAGCATGTATATGAAATTTGATATATCTGGGTAGCTTAAGCATGACGTTGATATAAGGATTTCCATAAGCTACATGCTCTGCGTTTATGCGGATACTCATCCAGAGAAGATGCCTGAAGAGTCCGACATGTTCTCTAAGTTTTCCAAGGAGGATGACTCAGTTTCTAGATGAAGTTCATATACTTCATCTTCTGACTGGATGTCACTAGTAACATATAAGTATTGTACCATCGTTGTTATTTATCATTTGGACAATCTTTTGCAAAATGTCCTTCTTTCTGGCATATCCAGCATTTACATTTGCTTGGGGTTTTCCCCTTTGGGAATATGCGTTTGACCGTTTACTGGATGTAGTAGGGCCAGAATTTGTTCTTTTTCTAAAGTATCTCTTTTTAGGAGTATACCTAGTTGTAGAACTTTTTTGTATCCTAAATTTTTTCTTAGGATATTTTCGTTGCTTATGGGAGGTGGTTTTACAACCATAAGCTCTTACATTTTTGTTCTGGTCTGAACAACATAATGTTTGTTTATTTGCCTTACTACTTTTCTTTTGTAGTTTTTGGGCTTCACTGCCAACATTTCTTGTACAAATCTACCTCTTCTTCCTAAAGTGTCAAAGTTTAGGAAATTATCCATGGTTAAAGTACCAAGTTCTGGATTATTTTGCCAATATTCGTAATGTAGTCTTTTTCAGCTACATTTGCAAAAGGTTCTGGCAATTTTGCATAAAAGATAGACAGATAAGGTTTTTGATCTTCTTTTAGCAGTTTATAGAAGTAACTTGCAAACTCGCAGTAATACTTCTCATAAAAACAAATGTTACAAATTTGTAACTTGTTTAATTTCTGAAGAGTTTCTAAACGTTTCCTTTGTTTAGTACTCTCATTGTAGGCTTCTAGGGTTGGATGTATTCCTATAAATTCCTTTGATATCTTAGCCACTAATCCTTTCAAGATAGTGGCTATCGATATTGAGGTATTAGCTCTCTTTTGGTCTTTGGGAAGGTTGTCCCACCAATGAGCTGCATTACCCTGTAAAGCATGGGTAAAGAAATTAAATGTTGAGTCTTGGTTCCAAGATTCATACATATTTGTAACATTGCTCATATTTCTTTCCCAATCTTTAAGGACTTTTTCTCCATCCTTGGGACAATCCAAGTTGAGATAAAATCCAAAAGGGTTTATGCTATCTATGAATGTGTGTCCCTTAGTAGCATTTGATGGATCGACATTTGTGTATTTTTTCGAATACCTTTGTCCTCCCAGGGATATTTTGGAGTGCGAGAAACTTTCTCATTCTTGCGGGTGAACCGCAGTACGGTTTCAAAAGTTATCTTGAAAGCTATCTTCCATGTGGGTGTCTCATACCCCTGATGTTTCTGCTTCAAAATGGTCGCTACCACGAAACATTCGAAATCTTTTACCAAGATCATCTGCCTTTTTTTCTTTGGCAGAGTAGTTTATTTTCTTGGTATTTTCTTTTGCAACTTCATCAGATTCCGAGGCTTCTGGTTCACTTTCGTGTTGCTCGTGTTGTTTACTAGAGGAAGGTTTTTCCTCATGAACATAATAAATTGGTTGGAGACCGAAAGTATTATATTCTGCGTAAACTTCATCAGAGGAGGAGGATGATGTTTTGAAGGCGATCCGAAAAGCAGGTGGTGCTGGATCCTTTCTTCTAGGTGCTAGGCAGGGTGTTGCAAAGTACACTAGGTTTTTAAGCCATCCGGTGATGTCAGGAAGGCCTAATGGTAATGGAGTTTCCATATCCATTAAATAGAAAAACTCATCCATGTTTACAAAGCTAAGAGGTTTAGCTTTGTTTAATTTTTTCGATCTTGCATCGTAGTCCATGGATGCGATTCGTATATCTTTCCCAATGGAAATAGTACATTTCCATACAATAGATTGTACCATCTTCAGGTTGAAGCATGTTTCTTAGTAAGAGAGTGAAGGCAATGCCATCTCTCTTTCTTTTTAAACGATCTAAAAGTTTTTGCCTATAGATAATCTATTTCAGGATGTTGTCCATGCTTGTTCAGCATCTTCTTTTGTCCAGAATTTTCTGTGAGAATTTTCGGGAAATCCTATGACTTGTGCTTGGGCTTCTTCCCAGCTGTCATATATTCCTGTTTCTCTTCCTATGAAGACAACATATCAGTATTTTGTTTTTTTTGGTTTTCCGTATATACTTGTAGAGGCTTCTCCTGTTGAAGCGGTGTCTACAGGTTGAGATACGGTTTCTTCTTGGGTCATTCTGTAGATTTCTCTTTGTAGAATGATTACCAAATCTTCTAAGAATTGCTTAGATAGCATATTGTTGAAGTTCAAGTTGTTCAATCCTGATTTGGTGTTTTAGGTCTTTGATTACTTGTTTTAATCCTGTAGAATTTAGGATCTCATGAAAGGAACTTTAGATCAAAAAGAGAGAAGAAGAAGAAGAAGAGAGAAGGAGAAGAGAAGAAGAAGAACGTGGAAGAAGAGAGTTTGGATAAAGGGAGAAGAGGGTTGCGTCAAAAAGAAAAATAAGGGTTGGACGAATTTGTGGAAAGAGAGGAGAGTGCTTCAATGCCCTACTTCTTAGCCAATGCCTTTATTTATAGTTTTATAATACCCTTAGGGCTACAACTTGATAAAACAAAAGACATAAAAGGAACACATATTTACACTTCTATGCCATCTTTATGGAAAGTACCATATTTTACACATATGCCACTCCTTTGACGTGTGGGCTTCTTGTCTTGAGCTCGTGGGCTTGGGCCCATCTTCCAAAAATCCCCCTCAAGCTGGAGGGGAAAAGACATCATAAATACCCAGCTTGCCACATATAAACGATAGGATCTTAGATGTAACGGGTTTAGTGAGAATATCAGCTACTTACTCTTGAGGTGACACATGTTTGAGAGAGATTATTCCTGCTTGAAACTTCTCCCATATAAAATGACAATCCACCTCAATATGTTTAGTTCTTTCATGAAAAACTGGATTTGAAGTGATATGAATGGCTGCTTGATTATCACAATGCAGATTCATGGACCCCTTTTTATAAAAACCTAGTTCGGTAAAAAGGGTCCTAATCCATAAAAGTTCACTAACGGTATGGGCCATAGCTTTGTATTCTGCTTCGGCGCTAGATCTTGCAACCACATTTTGCTTCTTACTTTTCCATGTAACCAAGTTTCTCCAAACTAGAGGACAATATCCTGATGTAGATTTTCTATCATCAAGAGATCCAGCCCAATCTGCATCTGAGAAGCCTTCTATTTTGAAGTGCCCATGTTTTTTATACAACAATCCTCATCCTGGAGCTCCTTTTAGATAACGTAATATTCTCTCTAAAGCCTGCCAGTGGGTAATTTGTGGTTTGTGCATGAATTGACTCACCACACTTACAGCATATGATATGTCTGGCCTAGTTACCATGAGATAAATCAATTTTCCCAACAGTCTTTGATATTTGCCAATATCAATATCTTCTTCATTTGTGGCACACAATTTTATATTTTTATCCATAGGTGTGTCAACTAGTCTACAACCCTTCATTCCTGTTTCTTCAAGGAGATCCAAGACATATTTCCTTTGAGACAATATTATCCCATATTTGGATAGAAGAACTTCTATACCCAAAAAATATTTAAGCATACCAAGGTCTTTAGTCTTGAATTCCTGACATATCATCTGTTTCACCTCTTGTATGCTTAAAGCATCATCACCTGTTAAGATAATATCATCCACGTATACAGCCAATAATATTTTCCCTTTGATCATATCTTTATAATAATGGAATGATCAAGTGACCACCGATGAAAACCAAACCGTAGGAGTGTTTGACTAAATTTATCAAACCAAGGCCGAGGGGACTGCTTAAGCCCATATAAAGACTTTTTTATCCGGCATACTGATTCCCCCTCAACCACATAACTAGGTGGTTGAACCATATAAATTTCCTCACTGATATCACCATTTAAAAAAGCATTTTTAACATCCAACTGATAGACGGGCCATGAGGAGTTAGCAGCAATAGATAAGATGATGCGTACCGAATTCAATTTTGCAACAGGAGAGAAGGTTTCCTCATAATCTATCCCATAGCACTGCGTATAGCCCTTAGCAACCAGTCGATCTTTAAGATGAGCAACCGATCCATCCGAATTATGTTTCACTGAAAAAACCCATTGACAACCAACCGGTCTTTTACCTTTCGGGAGTGATGTTAAGTACCAGGTTTGGTTTTCGTATAAGGCGTGCATTTCTTCATCCATAGCCGCCTTCCATCCTTGATGTCTCAGGGCTTCCTGATATGACTACGAAACGTAAGTAGAAGAAAGGGACGCAAGAAACTGAAAACACTCGGAAGACAAGCGATGGTGAGACATAAAATTTGAGATAGGATGCGAAGTAGTATAGGAGCGACGTTCTTTTCTTAAAGCAATAGGACGAGTATCAAATTCAGGCCCATACATAGGAGGAGAAGGACTTACCTCGGGTGGATCTGACAACTCCACAAGTGAAGTTACGGCCGGTGCATCAGGGGATGGATCCACTTCAAGATTGAACGGCACAAGCGGACAAGGAGTAGTAGAAGGACAAGTTCATCTTGGAGGAGCATCATGGGAGGAGTAGAAGGGAGTTTCCTTAAAGAAAGTCACATCCCTAGAGATAAACATCCTCCGAAGGGTAGGATTGTAACAGACATAACCTTTTTGGGTGCGAGAGTATCCCAAAAAAATGCACTTCATAGACCGAGGATCAAGTTTATTTTTATGTGGAGATGTAACATGAACGAAACACGTACATCCAAACACTTTCAAAGGAAGAGAAAAAGGATTTTTTCCATTAAATAACACAGAGTAAGGAGTTTTATGATGAAGAACTGATGAAGGTAACCTATTAATGAGAAAGCATGCTGTAAGTATAGCATGAGACCAATAGAAATAGGGTACCTTCATGGAGTAGAGGAGGCCCCGAGCAACTTCAAGAAGATGACGATTCTTCCTTTTAGCAACACCATTTTTTTGAGGATTATAGACACATGATGTTTGATGAATAAGCCCATTAATCTCACAAAATGATTTGAAGTCATGAGACATGTATTCCTTATCATTATCAGATCTATGGGTTTGAATTTTCTTCCCAAATTGTGTCAAGACCATAGCATGAAAATTTTTAAACAAAAGAAGAATTTCAGAACGCTCTTTAAATAGATATAAGCAAGTCACTCGAGTAAAATCATCAACAAAAGTGACAAAATATTTAACTTGGGAAATATTTGAGACACATAAAGGGCCCCATAGATCAAAATGTATTAGCTCAAACGGAGTAGTACTTGTAGTTGTAAGACGAGGAGAATATGTACTCCTGACATGTTTACTTAATTGACAAACCTCACAACTGATATTAGAAAGTCCTTTTAAAGATGGAACCAACGAATGAAATGAAGGGGTAGACGGATGACCAAGTCGGTTGTGCCAAAGTTGGGCCTCAGATGTAGTGGACGATAATGCAGCTAATGGTGGAAGAGTGAAGTAGTACAAACCCCCCGTTTCATGGCCGCCACCAATCACCCGCTTCGTAGTGAGATCCTGAAAGACACAAGAAGATGGTGAGAAGGTGATAGAGCAATTTAATTGTTTGGTCAATTGGCTAACCGAGACCAAATTTAAAGGAAATTAAGGAACAAACAAAACATCTTGAAGGGGAATAGATGAAGTAAGAGAGGAGGAACCTTTGCCAAGGACCTTGGTTTGGGTACCATCAGCAATTGTAACGAATTTATGAGGATAACAAGGAGATAAAGACTGCAACAAGTGTTTGTTACTTGATAGATGTTCGGAGGCCCCGGAGTCGATGATCCAAGAGGAAGAGGAAAAAGAAGAAGAAATCATACCTGAGGCAATAGTAGTGGCAGCAATAGATGATTCCATGAAGGACTTAATTTTCTGAAATGCAGTCCTAACCGTAAGAGTCACATTTTCGGATGATGATTCAGCCTTATCTTCATTTTTCTCAACATTAACTGAGACTGGGTTAGTTGTGGCCCAATCAGGCTTGCCATGAAGTTTCCAGCATGATGCCACAAGGTGGTTCTGACGACCACAATAACTGCAAAGTTGAGGCTCAGTACAGAAAGAATTCTGACCCATTCTTCCACCTCTATTTTCAGCCCCTCTCATAGTTCGACCCCCTCGCATATTTCTGCCCCATCCTCGGGATGAGGAAGATGTTTCCCAATTGCCAGAGAACATCGCCAATGGATCATCAATAGGAGAAGGAGGGGATGGATCCGGTATCCTAAGTAACGTAGCACTAATATCATCGAAGGATGGAAGAGCAGAAGAACTTAGAAGTTGAGTTTTGGCCACCTCAAGGTATGGTTTAATATACGATAAGCAAATTGTTGCTGCCAAAGCTTCTCTTTGTCGTTCTTGAATGGCAATATCAGTGGAATATGGTTGAGCTAGTTTCCATTCTTGAAGAAGACCGCGAAATCGTGCCAAAAATTCGTGAATATTATCTCCATTTTTCGTATGCAGCATGTTTTGTAAGACATCATATATTTTTTGTAATGAAACAGTGCTTGAGTAAAGCTTGGCACAAGTGTCCCATATGTTCTTGGCGGTTTCTAAGTGGACCACATTGTTGGCCACCTGCTCTTCCATGTTATCATCCTTAACCCACTTGTGGTAGGACGCATCTTCTTCATCAATCAGAGGAGGAAAGTTAACAATGTGGCTCAAGATGTCACGAGTAATAAGAACCCTCCGAACCGATTGTGACCAGCTCATGTAATTGGAGAGACCTCTAAGTGGAATTGTAGTAATACGGAGTGCATCACTCTTATTACTATTGTATCCAATCTCCATGATGAGGCAAGTAAAATATGGAGGTCAAGGGAAAAAGCCTTCTTTAAAGAACAATTACTGTATGTAATTTGAAGAACCCGTAGACCAAATCAATCACCAACAAAAGAGAACAAGAACCAATTTCTTTCACAAGGGCAAGCACCAAATTATCAACAAATTTGTGCCTTAAAAAAGTGATAATAACATCCAGCCATCACTCAACTTCTCTTGTATTTATAAGAACAAAGAGAAGAAAGTAGATGCAACCGATTAGGCCTTAATCCAAACTCCAACACAAACGAACAATAGACAAAAATTTAGAGAAGATTTAACGACAAACCAAGACACTTGGACGAGATTTATCTTCAGCTCATGGGAGACTTTAACGTAAGAAAAAATTCAATTGTTGAAGTTAAAAAAAATGGAACTACAAAGGGTAAATGGCTGTTGGCATTTCATCAAACATATAATGGGCATCCAACAACATAACACAAACACCTGAGCAACCTAAAGTAGGAGAAGATACAACAACATGTGTTGGAATTCTACCTCAAATGAGATGGATCCAAATTACATAAAGATAATTGAATTTCACCCATCAATCTTAATAAGATGCAAACAGCAAATGATCTTGATCATTCTTGTAATTGATTTACAAGGAGTCAAGATTATAACATCAATTTAGTCATAGAAATAAATCTTTACAACATATAAAGATTTATCTTGACTTGATGTGACTCAAAATTCAAGAAGTAAAGAAAAATAATAAAAAGGAGTATGTAAATAAGAAAATGAAACAAAAAAAACGTAAATGAGAAGATGATGAACTTATCTCTTTATGACTGAACTCCTTTTACAACTTCTTGAACAGATTTCATAATAACTCCATGAAGAGATCCTAAATTCCTTGTTCTGATACCATGTAGAATTTAGGATCTCATTCAAGGAACTTTAGATCAACAAGAAAGAAGAAGAAGAAGAAGAGAGAAGGAGAAGAGAAGAAGAAAAATGTGGAAGAAGAGAGTTTGGATAAAGGGAGAAGAGAGTTGCGTCAAAAAGAAAAATGAGGGTTGGACAAATTTGTGGAAAGAGAGGAGAGTGTTTCAATGCCCTACCTCTTAGCCAATGCCTTTATTTATAGTTTTACAATACCCTTAGGGCTAAAACTTGATAAAACAAAAGACCTAAAAAGAACACATATTTACACTTCAATGCCATCTTTATGGAAAGTACCATATTTTACACATATGTCACTTCTTTGATGTGTGGGCTTCTTGTCTTGAGCTCGTGAGCTTGAGCCCATCTTCCAACAAATCCTACTGGACCGAGTCCTAAGAATCGTCCATCTCGGATTATCCTTCTTCCTTCGTTGTTATAATCTACAACTAAAGGATTTTCTTCGAGCTCTTTGAGTTTGGCTTGAACTCGTAAGAGCCGATCTTTTAACTGTCAAATCCAGACCCTCTAGAATTCGATTTGATTATCATACCTTCTAGTCATGATATATTCTCGTAGTCACGAATAGTTTATAAGTCTTATCGCTGGATTAGACCTATTTTGTTCCATATTGGATTTTTGTACATTTGTTCCTTACAAATGTTACATGGGATGTGACCAGTTTGGGTTGTAACTGTTTGGGAGTATGTATTCTTAAACAAAAAGAAGTAAAGTTAAGCTTTGACTTCTTTGACACATATAATCTCAAGTCTAATACTTGGCTTTGATACCATTTTAAAAATAGACGACGACACAAGGATTATGATACCAAAAGCATTATTGGTCTGATACCATTTTAAAAATAGACACGCAGTGGATTATAAGGAGAACCTAGGGATGAGGGTAGCGGAACTAGAATCCTAGGGAATTCTACCTACACACTGGCTATAGGCAGCGAAAAACAACGATGACTCACACAATACTATTCCTACAATCACACTTCAACAGTCCTATCATTTTACCATCATATCACTCCTACTTCCTACGACATGTCACTGCTACGTACTCGTTTGTGTCTACTTTCATAGCTATCTAATAGGCCCAACATGACTTCTGCTGCTACTTAGAACTTCTTCGGGGTTTGACCCTATTCCTGTCGGCTTACAACCACGTGGGCAATCCGTCATTGCGGTCCTCACGGTCTCCAGAGGGCCCCAAGCAGTTCCTATTAACCGTTGCGGCTCCATGGCTGCTTCAGCAGGGTAGAGCATAGCTCCGTTTCATTTCCTACCTTGGAGCGTAGCCAAATAATTCCAAGTCTCTAGCTTCTGTCCTATTTAGCACTATTTTGATACTATTTCTTTTTGACGAGTGAACAGTAAACATGAATAGTAACCATGAATAGTAAAAATGAATAATACTTTTGAACAGTAACTTTGGAACAGTAAAAACAAACATTGTGGAGATCATATATATAGATGCAGAACATGAACAGTAATAACAAATACTATACGAATTACAATATTACAAACATGTGGTGCGGAAAATATAAAAACATTATTCAAACAAAATAAAAACAACTAAATACATACCCTTAAAAAAGGGAAAGAAAAGAAAACTACTTATCTACATAGCTCCCGAAGTTACCGACCGTGGCACCGGTCGGCTCCCTCTTTTCTACTCAGCCATTACGGCTGTTAAGCACATACTGTGCTTTAAGGAACTTGCCGGAGGAAGATCACCGGAAATTGCCTTCTTCTTTGACAATTTTCGAATCTGATAATGCTTCTCTCATTTTTTCCCAGGCGATTATGTGTGGTTCCATCTTCACAAGTACCACCAATAGTCCCTCCATGCATCCAAGCATCACAAGCTCTCCCCCAAGTACTTTGGGCCCTTTTAGATATTGGAGTGTATTATTCATGATGTATTCCACATGTCTCGGCTAAAACCGTTCAAGGGCGATTCGCCACTGTTGCACACCCCTCTCCCTCCACTTCGCAATGGCCACATCCTGCCATCCAGCTCACGTCTACTAGGCTCACAAAGTTAATGATCGTTGGGAACTGCTCGTTCATTGGGTGGAGACGGACCCGGTGGAGGCCTATTGGCAGCCGTTGGCTGAATTCAGGGAACTCTTTCCAGACTTTGAGCTTGAGGACAAATTCTTTCTCCAGGAAGGGAGTGATGTTATGGACTCCATTGCATCGAGAGTCACGGCTACGCATAGGACTTAATTGTTGTTAAATTCAGGTGAAGTCATGTGGTACTTCTGTAATTTTTGCGGCAAGTTAATTGGCCAAATCTTGGCCCACTTGTATGCGTCACTTCCTTGGTTTATAAGGAGGACAAAAACTTGAAATCAAACAAGCAAAGTTCAGTAGATTAATTCCATTAGGCTAATTAGAATTCACGTCCTCCCTTGGAGCTCCAATCTCCTCACGCCCTCACTCATCTTCTCTCTTGGAAATCACCAGCAACCAGTTGACGTTCAGAAACTACAGCACTTCCTTCTTCATCTTCAACACTGGAACCAAGAGGGGAATGCCGGGTGACACGATCTATGGCAAGGAAACCTAACAACATGTAGGAACGGAAGACATAGGTACTTAACCACCTAGGACCATAACAGTACACCACGCCCTCTCGAGCGGACAACCACGACGGCAATAATACAGCAACTCTCGCTGGTGGAGGGATCCCATAATCCCTGCCAGCGTCATGCCAGGGGCGTGCGGTCCACCTGCGTCGTGTAATCGTTGGGATTCAAAGTCGGGACGTAGCGCCTACTCTGATACCAAATGTTAAGCACCTAGCCAATACTACCCAAAAGACCAGCCTGTTAGGAGCGGAAGACATAGGTACTTAACCACCCAGGACCATAACATTACGTTTGAGAAGACTGGTCAAGGGAATGGACAACATTCCATAGTTTTTTATGAAGTTTCGATAATATCCCACTAACCCGAAATATCCTCTTAAGGCTGAAATGTTGTTCGGTTGGGGCCGATTGGTGATTGCTGTAATTTTTTCTGGGTCCACTGTTACACCTCTGCTGAGATTATGTGGCCAAGATATGCAACTTGGGTTTCCCCAAATGAACATTTAGAGCGTTTCAAGAAGAGATGATGTGCTCAGAGGAGTTTGAAAAAAAGTGTAAGTCTTCCAAATGTTTTCCCTTGATGTGTTGTAAATCAAAATATCGTCAAAGAAGACTGACACAAACTTTCGGAGATAGTCATGGAATACCTTGTTCATCAAAGCTTGAAACGTGGAAAGTGCATTGGATAACCCGAATGGCATCACCACGAATTCGAAATGTCCATGGTGAGTACGGAATGTTGTTTTCTCAATATTGGAAGGATGCATTATGACTTGGTGATAACCCGATTGTAAATCCAGCTAGGTAAAATTTTGAGAACCATGCTATTCGTCCAATAATGTTATGCACACAATAAAATTATTATTTTAAGTTTTTTTCTTTAATTTACTTTATTTTATTTCAATTAAGAATTAGAAGGCCATAGGGGCATTTTTGGAACAATTTATTTATAGGGGTATTTTTTAATATTTTATCGTAAACCTTGTAAGGGTGAACCCTATTTAAGGGGTAAGAGTAATGAGAAAGACAAGCATTGATTTAGGTTCAACAGGATTTTGAGTTCTCCTCAACGACCTTAGGGGTGTGTGTTCTCCTCAAAGAACCTAGGGTTTTCAAACTTCCCTTTGGCTTGATTTTCATCTCTCTCTTATTCCTCCTTACGAATCCATGTGTCAGATCCGAGACCGTAACAACTGGTATCAGAGCGGGAACACAATGTGTCATTCTTCATCCTGAGAAAAATGAATTGCCATGCGGGATCTATTGGAAGATATAAGCACATGGTGTTTAGCATTGGAAGCAGCATAGCGTGAAACTTCCATTAAAATTGCTACAAGGGAGAAACTCGTTGCCGCAAAAAAGGAGGTCATACGACCTAAACTCAATCCAGCAGACTTTGTCTCGGATGAGAAGAAACACCACGGGCAAGAAAAATTTTAAATTTTTCGAGCAAGGAAATCCTCGTCCTGTTGTTCACCGTCCGAAGTCACTGTGGATAATTTGGGTGCAACCTCAAATCCAAAACAGGGAGCCATGAAAATCTCTGAGAATACCCCAAAAATCCTAAATCAATCCACTCCTGTTCACGGCGAGCAAAAATCCTTTTTCGGCACTCCAGTGGGGAACCAACTTCAACACATTTGGGGGTAAGCTTCTGAAACACCATCGATTTTTAGGTTAAATTGATTGTTCCATGGGGTTGATGGGACTCCAAGGGCCTGAGCAGCAGCAACGTTGATTGAAAATTGGGGACGAAGGTTCTCTATTCCGTGAAGCAAAGAAACAATGTCCAATTGATGGAATTCAGGCTTGTGTGTATGAATTCCGAGATGGAATTTTTTTGAATTCCGAGAAGGCTAAAAAACTTTATTGGGGTGATTTTTTTTTGTTGATGCGCACAGTAATTGTGCATATGTTCATTGTCAAATTGAAACTATGGTGCTTAATTTTTTGGGTTCCATTTTTGCTGCTCGGGCACTGTTCGTGGAAATGTTTCAATTCAGTGGGAGTTTTGAATATGAGAAGGTAGCTAACATGGGGAAAACGGGAGATAAATTTTTTTTGGGTGTGCTGGGAATGGTCTTGTGGTTGAATGATATCAAATTTTATGGAACGAATTATACTGTTTTGGATGAACATCGCAACAATGTCGTTGTTTCTTGTCATTTTTCCAGCAGTATTAGTCCAATTCTTGTTCCCAATGGGAAAATGTTTCCAACAATTGGGAGGATACACTTGGCTCCCTTCAGTTCTGAATTTTTGTATGTTGAAATTGCAAACAAGTGCCTCTTTTGGCAGCAGCATAATTACTATGGGGTTGATCTTACCCCTTTTACATGGACCTGCATTTCAGGGATATTTTTCTCAGCCTGTAGTAGATGCATATGTTGGAGCTTCTGACTTAGATGGAAGGATTCGGGAGATGAGACAAGAGGAAGTTGCTCGTTTTGCAGCACTTGGGTTCTTCTACCAACAATAGTGCTATTGTGCCAAGGACCTATTGCTGCTAGACAGCCAATGACACAGGCTGTTGTTGCAGTGCAAAAAAATATTGCTGCTAGCCAGCCAGCCACCAGTGCTGAAAATTGTAGCAGTGCAACAACAATTGCTGCTAGACAGCCAACAACCAGTGCTGAAAACGGTGGCAGTGCAATCAAACTTGTTGCTAGACAGACAAAACTTGGATATTGAAGATACTGAAGGGTCTAGTGAGAGAAGGGAACTAGTGGTCAATGATATGGATACTGAAAATACTGATAGGTCTGCTAGGAAAGGTGAATTAATGATGAATAATTCTTCAATGTAAGAAAATAAAATCATAAATACCTTTTCTTAACTAAAATTGGTCACAAAGGATATAGATGATGCAAAATTAGATAGTGAGGTTTCAGACTTTGCTGATATTAGAGAATTGATCACAGCTGATACTAGTTCGGAAACTAAAAATACAATTGACTCCCTTGAGTGTGTGGAGACAGTTGTTGATGTAAACAAGAGTGGTTCTGTTATAAGTGAGGCACAAATTGGCAATGCAAACGCAAAATGTTCTGTCAAAAGTGGGAAATTGACTTCTTTGGATGCGACAATATTTGAATGTGAAACTTCAGATGTTTCTATTATGGAAGCATTGCAAACAAATACTAGAAAAGCTTTTGTAGATGAAGAAAGATTAGCTTCTGCTATTAGAAGTGACTTAGTTGAGATTGAAGAAATAAGGTCTAGTTCTGTTGAAGATGTCAAACCTGAAGCAAAACCTGAAAATGACTTTGGTAAAAGTGGGCAAAACATTGCAACTTCTCTTCAAAAAGATGTCAAAACAGAAGGTGAAGTTAGTCTTCTTTTTTGTGAAAACAAAAGCAATTTGTCTATAAATCCTAGTGATAGCTTGGAATCAGACGTTGAATTTGGCAATCTCTGTGTTGAGTTAGAAAGCAAGGATGAAGTTGTAAATGGTGACAACTTGCCGGTTTGTTCTATTAAAGAGGTGAAATCAGGGGTTGAAGTCACTAACAAATATATTGAAAAGGCTGAAAGAGTGTCCATGCAAGATTCAAGTGAAACTGAGTTAATTTTTGTGGAAAGAAATCAGTGCTTGCCTACTGTCCCTGTTGATGGTTTTGGTTCAGAGGCCAAATTTCGAAAAGACAGTGTGGAAAGCAGTGAGTATAAGCCTCTTGCACTTGTTGATGGTGTGAAGGTGGAATCTGACAGTACTGCTACCAGTGTGATTGAAAATGAAGATAGCTTGGCCAACAAAAATGGCAATGAAAAAACTTATTTCTGAGGATGTTGGAGGGCTTCAAGAGGTCCACTTGGCTCCTCGAGAGGATTCTACCATTGCTTCTTTGGATGCACAGAAGGCTAAGATGGAAGCCATAAAAAGAGGACCTAGTTACATCATTAGAGTCCCAAGATTTGTTAATGATGAACTTAGGGCAAAGAATAACTGGGCACAATTAGAAGTCAACCAAAATACCCAAGAGAGGGACTCCATTTGAGTAGCTTTACAGAAGAAAAAGGCAACTTGTGCCGAGTACTGGGACAATGATCTAGCTACTGGATCAGAAGAAAGAGCTGCATGGAATGCTGTCAATGCGAAATTTTGGGAAATGGATTATGTCCACTTGATTATTAATAGGATGAAGAATGCAACTTCCATTGATGAGAGTGATGAAAGGATACATGACATGGAGCATAAGATACAACATGAAAGAAGAGAAACAACTCATTCGTGAGATCAAACAACTGAAACAGGCCAAAGAGCAGCTTTGTGCAAGTATGGGCACACATGCTAAAGTTCAAGAGGCATTTGACCAACGGGACAACATCGAAGAACGCATTAAGGCTTTGAGATAGTAACTGGATTCTCTTAAGAGTGAGCTTTTACATGCTGAATGTACCTCTATATAGCTACTAAGAAGAAGCATTCCGATGAGTGTGAGGTTTTGAAAATTTGCAAGTGCAGCTTAAGTATGCGGATTCGCTTCGCCAACAAGCTTATGCAGAATTCCAGAGTCTAAAGAAACAAATGTATAAGAAGAGTTAATACTTTCACAGAAACCGCGGAAGCTACTTGAGAACAGGTGGAGACATCGGCACGGGCAAGCAGACCCTACCTGCGAGATTGAGGACAAGCTCTTTCTCCCAGGGAGAGTATAATGTTATGCACGCAATAAAATTATTATTTTAATTATTTTTTACTTTATTTTATTTTATTTCAGTTAAAGAATTAAAAGGTCATAGGGGCATTTTTTGAATATTTTATTTATAAGGGTATTTTTGTAATATTTTATCTTAAACCTTGTAAGGATGAACCCTATTTAAGGGGTAAGAGTAATGAGAAAGACAAGCATTGATTTAGGTTAAACAGGATTTTGAGTTCTCCTCAACAGCTCAGGGGTTTGCGTTCTCCTCAAAGAACCTAGGCTTTTCAAGCTTTTGTTTGGCTTGATTTTCATCTTTCTCTTCTTCCTCCCTATGAATCTATGTGTCAGATCCAGGACCGTAACAAATAACTCATCCACAACTGGTATGGGAAACTTGTCTATGACTGTTTTTGCATTTAACTCCTTGTAGTCCAAAAAAAAATTTCATGTGTCATCATGTTTCTTAACTAGTAGGACTGGTGAAGACAATGGGGAACAACTGCTCTGAATAAGACCCTGTTCTAGCATGTCTTAGCATTGACGTTCTATTTCATCTTTCTAGAGGTGTGGATACCTGTCTGGTCTAACAACCACCACCTCAGATCCGGATTTTAAATAAATTCTATGATCACAGTGCCTCAATGGAGGCAACTCTGAAGGCTTCTTAAACAAGTCTATGAACTCTTCCAGTAACTTTTCTAAGGTGCTGCCCAGTGGTTCCTATTTGTGTAGTAGGTGGATATGATGTGCCACGTCAGCTTGACTGCTCTTTAGCATTACTTGGTTTCCTTCCGACACAAAAGTCATAGTTAAGGCAGAGAAAACCCACAAGATTGGGCCCAAGATTTGCAACCATTTGATTCCAAGTATCATATCAAATCCGACTAATGGTATGACAAAAAAATCATTGGTAAAATGAGTGTTACAATAGAAAACTTTACCGCCTTGCTGACCCCGTAGCTAGGGATTTTCTCACCATTGACAACTGAAACCGTGGCAATTGGGTGAGGCTGGATCCCAAGTTGAAGATGTTTAGCAATTGTTAAGCTTAAGAAATTGTGGGTACTTCCAGAGTCCACTAACCCCACAAGTTCCTGGTCTAAAACCCTTGCCCGCACTTGCATAGTTTTTGCCGACTTTTGTCCGGTAATTGCATTTAAAGTATTTTTTTGGTTCGGCCTCCTCTTGAGGACCCTCATTCGGTTCTTCTTCTCCCATTGTATCTAACTCCAACCATAACAATCTTTTACATTGGTGGCCTACCCTGTAAGGTTCATCACAATTATAACAGAGGGTTTTTGCCCTGCGGTCAACCATTTCCAAACCGGTTAATTTTCATATATATTGGGGTAATGAGTGGCTAGTCCTTGTATCTACTGCCATAGTATTAACCGGAGTATTTTTTGGGTGGCTGCACTGTTGGCAAGGTCACCTGAGGTGAATAGTTCCTCCCCCCTTGCCAACCAGGTGAATTGTTCCTTCCCCTTGCCAACCAGTCCTTCGACTTTGAACTTTTTGTCTTGCTTCCAGTGCTCGAACCAAATCAGTAGGTGAGTACAGTTCCACCTCTAACCTCAGAGACTCATTAAGGTTTGCTGTAAATTTTTCTTGGAACTATTTCTGATAAAGTTCCATAGATGTGGTTTGTCTCAACTGGACCAAATCTTCCAATAGGTTGCTATGTGCTGGAGGGTAGAATCTTATGGTACATAACTCTTTAAATTCCTCCCATTCCAGCACCAATCTCTCCACTTCTACTTGATGAAACTATAGCTATGCCTCATCGAGCATGTGAAAAGCGGCCAGTTCCACCTTGTCAAACTCAGTTGTCCCTTGATTTGAAAAAAATTTCTCTCATCTATGCAACCAAATTAAGGGGTCGTCTGACCCAGTAAAAGTGGGAAAATCCAACTTTGTGTACCTGGGTACTGTGCCTCCACCTTGTTGTACATGGACACCAGTGCACCTTGCGAACTGCTCGCCCCTTTTGTTGTGCAAGTTGTCCTACCCCCTTCGGTCTAGGGTTGTGTTTCTTTCAACCAAAAGATCTGAAACCATACTTGAGAGTCTCTCGAGTTGCAGGTTAATACTTGGAATTTTTTCCAGTTGCTGGTCGTAATTTATCATTCTCACCACCTATTATTAGGCCTGTGCGCCCTGCACCTCTCTGACTATGGCTCTCAGCTCTTCATTTCTATATGTGTCCTCCATGTTACCTTGCTCTGATACCAAACTGCATGGGTCCTGGGTTATGAATTTTTTAACACGGTGCTGGAAAGGATAATCCAGAGCTTAATGGATGAATTTTGCACTACAGTGGTTACTCTTGGTTTCGATAAATGGAAAAGAGAAAAGGAGAAAGGAAAAGAAATCAGATTTATACGGGAATCTGGACCTTAGAGCTCGTTGAAGAGAACTCCAAACCCTGTTTAGGCTAAAATCAGACTTGTCTCTTCCCATTTCACTTTCCCCTTTAAGTAAGGTTGGCGCCAACACAAGTTCAAGATAAAATATTACAATAATGCCCATGAGGCATATTAACTCTTCAACCAAAATAAAATTAAAGATAAAGTAAATTGAAATAAAAGCAATTAACTAAATACAAAATAACTCAACCACGACACCTCTGACTAAGTCGGCTTGCTATTGAGTTCATAACAGAGTCTCACAAGAGGTCTCATAGAAGAGTATTAGTTAGATGTGTTTTAGTTATATTAGTCTTCTATTTATATTCAGTTGTTCAATTGTTCTAGAACTAATATTTTAGTGTTTAACTTTGGGCAATGGCAGTTTAATTGTAATTGGATTCTACTTGTTTCTTCTATTATATATATAAAAAAAGATCATTGTAATCAAATTACAAAAAGAGTAAAGTTTTTTTCTTTTTCCGGAAATTCAACATTCTTAAAAATCTATAAATAGCAAAACCTCCTTGATTATGTTTGTGTTCTTTTAAAAAGGTTGCATGTGTTTTCAGCATTTGTCAAATTATGAACTGCTTAGAAAGATCTAAAAAAGAATACCAAAGCAGACAGACCAATTTGTGTAATGGAAACTTCCATGCAAAAATAAACCGACTATTTCAAAAACAAAAGCAAAAACAAGAAAAAGGTAAGGTAAAGTAGTTTACCTGTCGCTTTGGTTATGCATTAACTTAGATCTTTTGTTTTTACAAGAAGGGGGAGTAGACATATTGATTGGATTCAGCACAAAATTGCATCTGAAAGAGGGACAGAACCAATAAAAGGCTACAGAGACGGCCCAACTAATCTAATGCAATAACTCTTACCAGCATGGCAGTAGAAAATCTGCTATGATAAATTTAAAGCCAGGGACCTCATCATAACAGAAACCAACTAGATTCCAGGGGCGAAATTAGTCGCAAGACATGGACCCACTTTGACAATTTGTCTGGCTAGTTAACATCGATTGTGTGCTCAGAAATGATTTGACAAAGAAGAAGCATTCAATCAAGCCAAAGTTTATGTGATTCCCTCCCTCCTTTTGGGCCTTCAAGGAAGCTTATCATAATGTAATACCCCAAAACGTAGCTTCTCTACTCCCCCGAGCCCTCTCTAATGCTACTCATTTGCATAATAATTGAGTGTTACTCAAATGAAGTAAACTTCCATAGTGGTGAGAAGGGTGAGAAGAGAGCCTACATTGGCTTCTGAATCAGTCAAAGTTTTCTACTCATCACTTCGAGACTATTACTGAAACCAAAACATATTTGATATGCCGAGTGGGATTTTATCATGCGCTTACAGAGACATTTTCATCAACAAGTAGTACACGTGGATAGTCACCAAGCATCTCTCATCTCCACTAGTTGTTTCTATCTCTTGGTGAGGCCAAAACCTACTCAATTGTGCAGATCTTCCGCTATGGGCAGATCTTCCGTCTCCAGAGCCCTACAAAAACAAACAAAACACAATATGCACCCTAAAAAGTGCTCCGCAGGCATTATGACCATCGCATCCTCCACCATTCTTCTTGCCACCAGGTGAAGAATCAAATCACTCCACGCCAACGACCCAAATCATAACACAGGACCTTAGTCGTCGTGTTGGTGATGAACAGTCGTTTTCCTCTGTATGTGAAGTGCGAGCTTTCTCTTTTTTTCTTTTTTGGTTTAATTCAGATTGGATAAGGAAAGCGCAATACCTTATCTTTATCGACGGATTTGACCTTCAAACTTTGTCGCGCAGTGTTAGCGCTGTGTCCATCATTAATTTGCAAGAGTAAAAGAGAAAAAACAGAGCAAGTAGAGTGAGATCGCTCTCCAGGACTATAGTTTAGTGATGAAAGGCATCAGTAAGTATGCTAAGGAAGAGGAGGAGCCGGGGAGGTTAGTTGTTACCGTGATGATGAATGGAGGATGGATTTTGGAGAGCGAGAGGAGTGGGTCTGCATGAATGAGTGCATGAGTGGGCCCTCCAATCGGTGGGACAATACCTCGGGGAACCCAACAATAGCTTCTCTTGTCTCACACATGGATCTTTTCCTTCATTCTTCTCCGGCAAAATCGCCGAGTTCTTCGGACATCAATGAAAGAAAAAAGTGGCGGCTGCTCGTTTTCACGGGACAAAACCTGTAGTTAAACCAGAGAAAAACTTTAGAGACGCTATGGTTGAACGGTTCATTGAGCAATTTTACCCAGTTTATAAATAAGCCCCATCATAATTCACAAACATCTGGCGTGGGCTCTCGACAAGCACTTATGCGTGCAGACAGAGAAATAAATGAACCGTGAGAGGGCGGCGATTTGCTTTAACCCGAGGCCTCTCCCGGTTGGGCTGGTCGGTCCTCGTCTTAGTCGACAAGCACGCCCACCCTTCATGTTCCTCTAAACAACTGAAGCCCTGCCTTCGCTCCCTCTTTCCAGGTTCCACCTAGTCTACTACTGTGACTCCTGGAAGTCAGTCGACACGCGCCTACTTCCTAAAGGGCGAACGATTGGAGAAAGCCGATAAAAGACATCGAGAGATCCTGTCCAGGTGTTTTCGTCTTATAGATTACTCGTTTTGTGCATCAACCATCACTCGCTAAAGCGCACTCGAAATTATCGATGAAATTACTGTGAAGAACAGTGCAAGTGCGGACATTTTCCCTCCAGGTCGCTGACTTGCTGTGGTGGCGCCATGGGGGATGCCGCTTCACAGTAGCAGTAGCAGAGTGATTGGCGTCCTTGCGAGTTGAGAGACTCGAACAGACGATCCGTTGAAAGAGATGACATATTAATCTTGTCAAAATATTCGACTTTTATTGCATCATTGCTCGACATGAAATCTCATGCAGGTACGATAAGGAATTCGCAGGAGTGGCCGTCTGCCTGTACGGGCACAGAGCTAGTAGGACAAATTTGTTTCTGTAATCCGTATTTCCTTTTAAAAGAGAGCAAACTTTATCGAAAGGTTACGTGTCGTCGTCTCCACCGGAGGGCCCTTCCTTTTAATAAGCTTCATTAGTCTTTACTCTTCCAACCTTTGCCGACATGTTCACATGAATGGAGGAGATGAACTCTGTGATGAACCTCTTATTTTATGTTTAAACTGCACATATCGAATGATCCATAGTGATTATTCAGTCCACAAGCGAGTGAATCAAACGATAAGAGGGACTTCAAACTTCAAAGGCAGCCATGGTTTGTCTCATTCAACAAAAAAAAAAGCCCTCGAAAGCAAAAGCATCCTTTCCTTGTTGAAGATGCCAAACAGTCCAATCCAAATCTGTTTTCCCTTATCCAGCAAGGCACAAGTCATCCTTTTCCAATAGAACTTTATATATATCTATATATATTTATATATATATATATAAAATAACTTTGGACTGGAGCCCTTCTCTTTTCTGATCCTTATCTAATGCATAGAATAGCTGAACAGAATGGAATTCCACTTCCATGTGCCCTTCGAGTGTCCTTGCCTATATCTAAATTAAGTGAGTAATCATTGAATTTAATAGGCTGATTAACAGTTTAACCATCAAACCGCCCCACAAGAGCTGAGTCTGGCTCGAAGAAGCTGTGGACGTTTCACGTCAAAGTCGACAAATTTCTCCAAGGCAATGATGGTCTTCGAGTATACGACTATGGAGCCTCAGTCAAAGAATTAGTAAAACCATATCAGTCTCGCTTTAATTATTGTTTCAATGGCTGAGTCACGGCATAGACTTCACGGGTTCTTCATCATAGTTTTCTTAATAAAGCGATCACTTTTTCATCAGCTGAATGGGAATATGGTCCGGTTTCTTCTCCCGACTCCGTAGTCTCTTGCCATTAAATCCTGAAAAGATTGTTTTGCCCCTTGCAGCTTGCAGGTTTTGCCAGGCAGAGGCTGAGAGACAAACCCCCGCTTTCTGAGAGCACTTCATTTGAGGAGAGTACAGTTGCTTCCCGAGACTGGGCTTTTCAGTCTTTCTCCAAGGGGGACCTTCTTATTGCTTTTGTGGTGGTGGGGAGGGTGGGTATGGGGTTTTTTATGTTTGAACGCTCCAGGCTTTGCAAGAGAAGATCAGCTGTTTTGTTAGAGCGAGAACAAAAGACAGAAGCTCGTCCAATAGCGACCCTTCCACTTGAAAGAAATTCCTCGTATTCACTTGTTCAAATTCAAGTACCCAGTTTGAATATTCCCTAATCCTACTAATCCTACTAATCCTACTAATCCTTCATAGGATATGGGGTGACATCGTCTTCTTTTATTCTTATCCGTTTCGACCCGCAATTCAGTATAGGAAACAGAAATTTACAGATAGACCTCCATTGAACGAACTACCTACAGGACGATGGACGCCAGCTAAATGCTGTCTGGGAGTGCAAGATATCGATCTCAGCTCTTCCAAAATCCACTACCCACGTAACACAAGACGTGTCGATTGGTGGTAAGCCTTCTGCTCCATTTAGTGGCTTCACAGTGGAGCTGTGCAGCACTTGTCCTTGTCGTGCAAATCACTCGTTTAAATACTTCAACTTCGGCCTGCTTTGGGCCACTACGCCAATCAATTCTATCAAGCTATAACCTCCGAACCACGAACCATGTTTGAGTTGACATCAGTCCTACTCTTATAAACGGGTAATTAAAGATGACAAACTGGAACTGCTAAAGAGTGTTGATGAGAATTGAGAAAGGTCTGGTAAAGAAGCGGAGGAAGGCAGAGCAGGAAAGAAGAAAAGAGAAGTGAGCAGACATGTCGAAACTTGTCAGCAAACAAATGATACGAGAGCTTCACAGCAACTTTTCTTCCAAAACATCCTTTTTCTCATCCTTGATCCACAAGACTATGATATAGAATTACCATTAAAGCTTAACTTTTGTTTGCACCCTTATTGCTACGAAAATTGGTCATCCTCCACCAAGCGCAACATAGCTATCCTTTTCCGATCTTTCTCAAGTGCGACTAACCTATTCTGCCTGGAGGAAAAAATTCTAAGAACCTGAACTCTGGAAGAAGCAGAGGACGGTGGCCTTTTTCTCAAGAACATGGTGACACTCACTTGGTCTATCACAACGGCATTCGCGTCATCTCGGCATTTTCATCATCAAATTATTTTGACTAATTAAGCTGTTGTTATGACTCAATATGAAAGATCGACTTGCTGCAAGGAAGAGTAATTTTTACAAAAGATTAGCTAAGAAAATCAAACATTTTGGTGTGTCCATGAGATTAACATCTTCATCGACGTTCATCAATGAATTATAACTACTAATTCAAAGGTTAAGCTCATGATGGTCTTCTTAAGAAGAAAGTGTCACCACATTTTATATTTTCAGACAGATCAAGATAGAGAGATGCTGCACAGACCTGAATTCGATGGAGAGAAGAAATGCATTTGACTCCATCTTCAACCAAATCAGAATCCCAAGTGGGTCCCCATGTACCATTGGCCACTCGTCTTCACTGTTTCAAGACCATTTTTCCATTCATAAGATCCAGCAAAATTTTTACCTCATCTCCGATCGTTCTGGGTTCCAGCGAGCAAGTTATGGGTCACCGATGCTGAAAGCATTGGGAAATGGAGGGAATTTAAATATCAGGGTCGGACGTTGGGGGGTCTATGAGGATCTCCTCTTCAGTCTTGGCCTTGGATTGGAAGAAAGGGAAAAAACAAATTAGCATTGGCAGAGACAAAACTTGCAGAGAGATGCAAAAGAATCTTACCCGTTACGCCCCATTCAGATCTTGTTTTTAAGATATATTTTAATCCGACTCCTGACTGCCGAGTGCGCTCGTCGGCTTAAGCAGAGTCGAATAGTTTGGTAACGGTGAGAGTCGTACGTACGCGCATGCACGCGGACTCGTATACAAATGTATTTAACATTTCAATGGGGGTGTAATTATTTATAAAACGTCTGTAACAGAGTGTCGATGAGAGAGAACAAGTTAATCAAATGAAGCAGCGAGCAAACAACTACTAACTGACAAGAATGAATAATGACCAAGACCTTGCTCAATCTCCATTGGTCCAAGTTATACTATAATGTCGAAGAGCTTCACATCGAAGGGAGAGGAAGTAGAGAAAACTTATGGAGAGGGACGGGGCCAGGCGACTTCACAGAAAAGGAAAAAAAGGATGGAAAGGGGTCGAAGAGGCAGAAAGGTTCCCTAGGGATCCTAAACCAGTAAAATAGTGGGCGGCCGGGAGCATGGTTGGAGTTCCATCAATCTAGGCAATGGAGGTGAGATTAGAGTATTAAGCGGAAGTTCGAACGAAGCATAGAATAATAGGGGATGGGTATTTGTTTACTTATAAAATATTAAACTTGTAATGGAAGAGAGAAAGAGTGATAGGATGAGAAGAGGCAAGGCATTTAGTAGAAGGAATGGCATGGCGTGGGAGGGGACAGCATGCTTGGTCTGGCGAAGGTGGGAAAATGGGGAATGGGAGATCGCGTTAAATAAAAAACGCCATGTTTCCTCTCTGTGCAACATCTCAGTCCTACCCTCTCCCTCTCTACTCTGTACAAGGGACAAAGAGAAGGGGACGGGGAAACAAAAAACCATTTATTTATTCAATTTGTCATTCGGGGCTTCCACATTCAAATCAATGAGCTCTCGCAGCATCGTTGTATTGTATGCCAATGATTCATGCACCAAATCTAAGACCCATCAGTGGATATTTGAAGCTGCAACTGTTTAGAAGGAAAAGAAATTCGCTCCGAATCAGCACCAAAAGAGATTACCTCCACAGCCCTCTTTCCTATTTACGAACAGTAACAGGATGAGAAAGTATTTGAGAAGAGAAGAGAGGAGAGCAGAGCAGATCAGGCTTCAGAGTCCTACTGGTACGAAGACAGGGACAGAGAGGTTGAGGTCCCCGTACGGAAGCAGTTGGTTTTGTAATGCCTGGGGTAGGGCCATCTTGTTTTCCACTGACCAGAATAGGACAGCTGTCATCACCCCCATGTCGGCTCCACTTTTTGGTGATTCAGAGGGTTCGCACTACCACAATGAACCTCAAGAGTTGTGACTCGGGACAGAGTCATTTCGGAAGCGTCGTTTATGTTCTAGCACATTTTTAGTCTTTTTCCATCATTAATCATCTTTTTTTGTTGCTTCCCCAGAAAGCGAGTGTGCAAATATATATATAATATAACGCTTAAAAAGTTATAATATGAATGGAGGCGGTGGGTCTATGCGAATATGCGTGCTGTGGGTATCGGTGGAGGAGTGAGCTATCGTGCGCCCGTGTGTATTCCCATTTATAAAATACGCATTGGAAGGCGCACAATGCGTCAAGTGGATATTTGTAGTCCAGTCTGCTTTGCGGTGAGCGTCTGACACTCATATATATAGTTATATATATAGTAATATATATATAGTTATATATATATATATATATATATAGTTATATATATATATATATATATATAGTTGTGTATATAGTGGAGGGGAAGGGAGAGTTTGAGAGTGAGAGACTTCGAATCGAGGCTTTCTTACTGGAAGCTCCTGGAAGAGAGAGACAACAGCGGGGTTCCCTTTCATTTGTTCTTTTGAGAGTGAGTAATAGAGTAGAAGGAACACCGAAGAAAGAAAAAATGGAGCGAGACTTGGAAGTGAAACAATCTAAATTCAAGAGGATTTGTGTTTTCTGTGGGAGTTGCCAGGGGAAGAAGAGCAGCTACCAGGATGCTGCTATTGAGTTGGGGAAAGAGCTGGTATGGTTGCAGACAGTTAATGGTTTCGGAACTGAGTTTCGCTTTTTTTTTCGAGCTTACTCTTCCGTGCTCTCTTTTCTTTTCTTCAACAGAGTTCCTGTTTTCGGATTAGTTTCACCAATGGGTACTGTCTGTTTTCAATTGTTATGATCTTATTGCTTGTGTCCTATTTCCTGAGCCTGCCGCAATGTTGGCGTTCTGAAGTTTTCTTTCTGTATAGATTGGTCAAAGGTTTTTATAGCAAAATCAGCTTCGCTCAAGGGTCCTTCAACTTTTTTTCTCATTTATATTCATGGCTCTTGGCCTATACAGTGGGTGTCTCTCTCAACGGCATCTTTTCCTTTGTGTTGTTGGGGGCTTTTGTGCAATGGGATTCCCAAAATATATCTTCTATGAGTGGGTTAATCCCAGTCGTGTTTATTATCTTCTAGGGCAATTCAAGCAAAATGTCTTATGTCCACCTCTGTGAAAAACAGAGGTATAGTTACTGGCTTCTAGTACTCACGCTTTACTCCCTGTGCAAATGCATGATCATTGCAGTGAGGGAATAGAAATGCATAATTCATCGGTTCATTTACTTTCTCTTTGACTGCTCTCTCTTACTCTTCGTCCTTACCATTAAAAAAGCATCTAGATAGGATCTGGAGACCATCCATGGTCTTCTCATCCAGTTCTCCAAGTTCCTCAGTGAGGAATAAGGCATTGTGAAGTGAATCTTCGAAATCATCCATTTGGGTACTTGTTTTCTCCCTTGTATTTCTACATTTGAAATACATTCTCTAGTTTATCTCTTTATTTTCTCTCAAAGTGGACCTCCCAACTGCGTCTTGCTTTCTGTGATGGAGGTAGCTATGAAATAATGCGCCTCCCTCTCCGATTCCCTGGCACGGTTTTCGACAACCGAGACTTGGCTAGAAACAGAAACTGCATTACTATTCACGAGTTTCGTTTTCTAAGGAGGCTAATTATTTATAAACACGCTTTGATGGAAAGATTCAGACAATGTTCAGACGGCATTTCCACCTAAAATTAAAAATTCCCACCATCTGACTCTACTTATTTGCTTGGCGTATTCACCTCAGCACTACGCTCTGTCTGAATTGTGGTCGGTTTGTGATAGGTGTCAAGGAACATTGATCTGGTTTATGGTGGGGGCAGTGTCGGTTTGATGGGTTTGGTGTCGCAAGCTGTTTACGCTGGTGGGCGCCATGTCATTGGGTGAGCACTGGTTATTTCCTTTTTGTGTTATCGAACTCAAATTCCAGAGATTAATATGTGGAAGAAGAGACGCGTTATCTCTCGCAACATGTTGTCCTTCGAGGTTGTTTCTAGCTACTGATATTTTTTGTCATGTTATTGTCTCTCTGCAGAGTCATTCCCAAGACGCTCATGCCTCGAGAGGTATGTCAGCTGTAAATAAGTCTCAATGCTTTCCTTGGAAAAATCTTTAGAAAGCCAAAATGCTTCTATTGTTTATATTTTTCCTTCTACTGTTGTTGGACATTGACATTGCGGAGAGAATTCCAAGTGTATTTCACTTCCCTCTGTCTAAAATAGCGGCTATTTGGGTCTTCGGCCTGCATAAACTGTTTGTGAACGGTTTTAAAGTAAAGTAACACAGTTTCTTTAGCAAGATCTTTCAACTTTGAAATAAGAAATTCGCAAATATTTGTTACTTCAGACATTTTCTCTAAAGTAAGATGGGTTTATCCTTTCCCCGTCAGATACTGCTTTTGACCTCATCAGTACGTAATTCTTCTTTTTGAATGATATCGATACATTGATTTTTCTTTTCTTTTAATCTTTTTTTCTTAAATTTCTTTTTACGGATAATGACTGAAAAATCTCTGCATTTAGTTTTTTTCTGGAAGAAGGGTTGTCTGCATTTCTGCTTTCAGACAGAGAGGAACTCCAGAATTTTTTATCTTCAATCCTAAAACAAATAACTGAGACTAATCACAAAACCCCTTGCGCTTGCAATTCTCATCATTGCTTCTCTGCATAACAGTGCCCCATAAAGAAGGCTCTCAGGGAAAACTGTGGCAGCCGTAGAAACCGCTCTGTTCGAGTGTCAAAGCTTATCTCTTTTTTTTTTTTTTTTCCAAAAATTGAAAATATTTTGTCTTTTGCCCTTTTGCAGATAACTGGTGAAACTGTAGGGGAAGTGAAGGCTGTTGCAGACATGCACCAGAGGAAAGCAGAGATGGCTAGGCAGTCCGATGCCTTTATTGCCTTACCTGGTTAGTGTAAATTCTGTATCTTCTGAGATTTCACTCTGTTTTAAGAGTATACGAAGCGGACTCGTGTTGATGTTAGTTTTTCTTGTAACTGCTAAAAGTAGACATCCTTAGACGATAGAAACGAAAGTGAACATGAACGGAAATCAAGTTCTGGGTTTTCTTGTAACTCCTATTTTTCCTAGGTGTCTGAAATTAGTCTTCTTTAGTTCTGGAACTGGGATGGTCTGAATTCAAACGCCTCCCTCGATCTTAGAAGTAATAATAAAAGAAAATAGATACCATGTTGAATCTGCCGAAACGGAAATGAATTTGGAAGAACTGTGTATCAAACACCTTTTCAACGACATTATTGTGTTTCTTTACTCAATATAGATCAATGGTGCTAGTTGCCACAAATGGGTTTGCCATATCTCTGTCTATTTTTAGTCAGTTTGTGAAAGGCTGAAATCCTGAAAGTAACTATTCCAGCCTTCAATTATTACCATCTGTTTGTGCTTACTGCTCTCACTGAAACTCAGGCTTTGTGAATTTTGACAGAGCCACAACTTTTCCTTTTTCTGCATGTTGAGTGAATTGAAGAGCTTCAGTTGTTTTAATTGCAGGAGGCTATGGAACTCTTGAAGAATTACTTGAGGTGATAACTTGGGCACAACTAGGCATTCACGACAAGCCTGTAATGATCTTTCGCTGGTTCTTTAAGATCCCTTTTCCATCTACAGTTTCGTCTTACTTCCACACAAGTATCATCGCGTTAGTTATTAAATTGTTCAGGTTGGATTGCTGAATGTGGATGGCTATTACAACTCTTTGTTGTCGTTCATCGACCAAGCTGTAGAGGAAGGGTTTATCAGCCCCAGTGCTCGACATATCATTGTCTCTGCTCCAACAGCGAAGGATTTAGTGAAGAAATTGGAGGTTAATTAGATTTCTTACAAAAAATGTAGTGCTTAAACTAGATATTGAATGCGAATTTAGGCAAATAATATTTTTCCGTGGTGGTTGACAGGAGTATTTCCCCCGCCATGAAGGAGTCGCATCGAAGCTGAGCTGGGAGATGGAGCAGCTGGGATACAATGCAAAATGTAAGGTTTCTAGGTAGGGGAGGAGTGGACGAATGACGTTTAGGTGAGTATGAGGAGCAAAATGGAAAAACCAATTGTTTCCTCTGTAAGGGACAGAATGCTGGGGAATTCTTTTTGTAAAATACAACAAAGCTTCACTTTTGTCTTTTATTTCCATTTCGAAGTTGTTCTTTTTTTCTTTTATCTCTAACCGGAATAGCAAAAGCAGCTTTTTTTAATGGAATGACAAAAGCGCCATCTTTAAAATGTGAAATGCGCTTCTTTAGTTTTTGCTTACCATTTCACTGTCCCTTGCTTACTGTTTCAACAAAATAGGAAAAAAATGAAATTACATAACTGCCTTACATTTCACTTAAAAGCAAGGAAGAGAGTAAGGGGTAGCAGAATTAGAAGGTCACCCCTCTACCTCTTTTGCTATGTGGAAGGACAAACCCTCCCCTCAGGTTTGGAACATATAAAAGTAAAAAGAAAATAAAATGAAGTATTAATAAATAGTCTCACATGGACTAGTGGATATAAATTGGTACCTTTTTGGAGAAAAATGACAGAGCCTTCGACTTGATTTAACATGGTATCAGAGCAAGTCACTTAGAATGTGGGCCTTTATTTAAATTATCCACTTATAAAACCACAAAAGAGAGCGGGCTTACACGAGAGGAAGAGTGTTAAGCAATAGTCTCACATGAATTAGTAGATATAAAGATCTTGAGTTTATTAGTTGGTTAGAGAAAGAATATTTTTTTTCTCTTGTTTGGATGTCTATGAAAAATGAAAGAAAAAATGGAAGAGAAATGTAGTTTATGTTGTTTGGATACATGTGAAAAAATAGTAATATTTTAAAGTTTTCTCCTAAGTTTCTATTTCTTTTATTTTCTACCCAAATTCCATTATTTTGTGAGAGAAATTTTCTTTTCTTTTCTCTCAATGATTCTCTACTTCCAAACAAACAACAGAAAATATATTTCTCTCCTTTTTTCTTTTCTTTTCTTTTTTGTGGGTTCTAAATAGGCCCCTACTAGATTAGGAGAAGAAGAAAGGTTTTTTCCAAATTTTTCTTCTTCTGCTGTTTTTTTTTTCCCGTTTGTAGCGTCACAGAACCAACCACTTTTCAATTAATTATCTTCTTCAACCAGAGAATGGCTCAACAAAGAAAGGATGGCCGAGCTATTTAAATCGTTTCCATTGTTTTTGTTATATGCGACTAAAACAGAAACAACTTCACACGGGTGGAAACATTTCATATTTTAAATATTAAAAACTCCAACAATATAAAAAATCAGAACTCGCTGGGCTATTTCCCAACATTTCCTCAAGCAAACTGAGTTTCCCGAGAGTAAATTAGAGGCCAACTGCCCCTTCCCAGTTTCTGATGATCACCCCACCACCAGCGCAGTTGTTTGAGAGGTTGCTTTAGCCATCGAAATTCGCCTTTAGAACCCCTAGTAGGAGGCTCCCTTCAGTCACCCAGCTTTCTGCCGGTTCTTGCCATGGACAAGTTGCCTTACATTGATGAGGAGAGAATTGACTTTATCGCTATAGTTAACGGGGCCAATAAAGTGACGCGGTTGGAAGACTAGACTGTTTGACGTGGCAACCCTTTATCGAGCCATAGGGAGGTCCTGCTACCATGTTCAATGATATGTCTGTAGTGGGCTGAGCAGGTGCGTAGATGTGGTTGCATATGTTTCCAAATGAGACAGTCATGTGTTTCTGTGCGTTGGATATATTATGGGGAAAATTCCCTTATTTCTCTCTCATAATTGTGCTACACCAACTTGGTCATGTGCGCATGTTAGGGAGTTTTTGTTTCTTCTGCCCAAACCTCCCTTCTTATACGGTTCCCAGACTTCAACCCATTTTACCGGAGGGATCTTCTTTGAAAGACAGCAAGAGGACCCCTGTTAGTAATTTCAAGGATGAATGTCCACGATCACAAAAGAGGTCAATTTTTTTTTTTTGTTATCAATGTTCAGTGGTGGTAGTCACCGTTAAAAAACTTCTTACTTCAAAAATTCACTAATCTCTATATAAAAAAAAAAAAAACTTGAAGGGTTTATAGCCATATGGAGAGATAGCTACATGCACTTTAGATAATTGATCATGCTTTATATATATATTTTTATTTGAAATGATCCATCATGCACTATAAAGGATAACCAATCATGACTTATAATTTTCAATGTATGACCAATCTTATAATTTTCAATGTATGACCAATCATTGTAAGCTAATGATCAATCAATATCACGGATATACATAATACTTCAATTTTGACCATTTTCAAGATTCAAATCGATTCAACACTTGGTGAAGGATAATTCAAGAGACACTTTAAAACATTTCTATTATCCTTTTTTCCTTCTCCTCCTATTTTTTTTTCTTTTTCTTCCTCTTCCTCTTTTTCCTTTTCTTTTTATCTCATTTTCTTGGAAAACTTTTCCACCAACGAACATGAAAAGGCCGTAATAAGATTGGAAGACCTTTATCATTAAAGCCTATAGTGTAATCCCATCTCCAAATCCATGGTATATAAAAAATTATAAAGAAGATGAAGATATCACCATGATCGGGGAGTCTTTTAAATCCCAGAACTTTAAGCTCAGGACTGGATTTAGTCCATTTTGTAAAAAGAACTTGAATGGGTTCTAGTACTATATCAAAAGGCGGCCCAAATTTGATCCACCATGCATAAACCCAATTGGGTAGAGGTAATGACCTCTTGTAAACATCCTTTTCCCATTGGAAAAAACAGGAATGTCTTTGGGAGGGATTTTGGTAATAAAAAGTATTATACCAGGAATCCATATAATCCCAATAATTAAATTCCTTATCATTAGAAAGATTAGCTGCTTTAGCCAAATCAAAATTTTCCCAAGTTAAGGGATGCATGAATCTTTGAATTGTAAACTTACTGTACGCTCTTGGGCTATCCCATTTAGCCACATTTTCCAGTGTATGATACACTGCAATTGAATTGAGATGAACCAAAATAGATTCAAATGAATACCATCATTTTCCTGCACGGATGGGATAGTAGGCTTCTCCAAGCCATTTCTATAACATCTCCCAAGAATCCAAGGTACCATCCAAGTCCTCTTTATTGAGGATCAAAATTGTGTCCTTTTCAAGAAGAGTAATATACTCTGGTTTTGCTTCAAGTGTCTCTTTATACGACACTAGGGCTTTGCCCTTCTTGTCTGAGGAATTTCCTCAATCTTGATTTTTAAGGCTTCGGCCTCTGGATTTTCCACCTCCTATGATTGGGAGTGGATAACACCTTCTGGGGTTATACATGATTGGCACCCTGGAGAAATTCGCGGGTTAGAAAATCAGGTAAGGAGTTTAATTTTCCTTTGATATGTTCAATATCAAAATCAAAGGCGCTTAATTCCGCCTGCCATCTAGCAAAGATTTGTTTGGAAGTAAGATTCTTCAAATCCTTCTTAAGAATTGATTTTGCAGCAAAACAATCAACTCTTAAAAAAATTTCTGATTTAATAAATCATCTTGGAATTTATGAATGCACTTAATTATTGCCAAACTTTCCTGTTTCACAATGGAATAATCAACAAAAGACATAATTACTCTATTTGTTTCCAAATAAAGATAAAAGTCCTTTGAGAATTCCATGCGTTTTGCTTCCCCATAGGTTTCATAAAACCATCTTTTGAAACCTAGGTTATTGGGGTGAAAGAATTCAGCTTTAATGGCTGCATGATTCACCACAAATGGAGGTGAATCCTGGGGGTCAATCTGGAGAGGTGTAAAATCATAATTACAGATTGAAACCAGTCATTTCATTGGGAGTGGGAGAAGTTCGCTCATGCTCCCTTTCGGTATAGACACCATGAGGAATTTGGGTGTCTGATATGTGGATTCCTTTTAATGAGGAATCATACTTGCAGGATAGGCGTGCATCCACCTCTTGTAGGCGTAAGGTCTGGCCTACATCAGAGAATCTCGAGGACGGTGGTAAAGAGACTCGGTAGGGAGTCTTAGGTTTAAAATTTATAACTACATCTCCATCTGTGGATTGAAGAACTTGATCAATATCTTGATTAATCAGGAGTCTTGGAGGAACAGCCTGGGGAATTGTCCAGTTGGCTGGAAAATGTATTTCCTCCCAATTGATCATTCTTGGAGTAGCAACATTTGCACTCATGAGATCTGTTTCAATCAAGACTGTCTTACCCTGATCTGGTAAGTGTAATACCTTAGGGACTAAGGTATTCATGATGTTGAAATGAATCCTTGCAATAATTGTAATGGTTTCAGTTCTAGGAATGAAATTATATCCCTATGTTAAAATCCTCAATTGGATGGATTCTAACATATTCCAATCAATCAATGACAGGGTGAGGTTTGGATGGATATTAAAATAAACTGGTCCCCTACTGAGACTTGTTTCAACAATACCCATTAATGAGGGTTTCGAATCCAAACAGCGACCATCTCGAAGAATGGCCTGCAAACATGTGTTCATCCCTAATAAGGTAAAGGGTTTAAACGCAATTTGTATGCATCCAATATGCATATATTTTTTCTCAGTATCTCTGCAAGATACTTATTGAGATCTGTTAACTCTAATAATTTAAGAGTTGAATCTTGATTTTCAAGATTAATGGTTTCTTCCATGGTGTTAATTCCCATGGTACTAGAAAGGGTGAAAGTTCCTCTCTTGTAAATTGAAGTTGGTTTTATGGACGGAATTGTCCAATCGTTTAATTGCTTTTGAACTTTATATTCAACAAGAGATGCATTCTTTATTGATCTAGTAATCATACTACTGGATGCCATTGTTGTAACAGAGATTAAAATAAATACAATTAAAAGAAAAGTAAACTAAATTGAAAAAAGAGGGTACATCCCTCTCCCAACCATTTCTCAATTTAGCTGGGAATGTCTTTTTGTTTTTTTCCATTTTTATTTTTCCTTTCCTTCCTTTTTCCCACCTTTCCTTTCTTTTCCTTCTCCCCCTTTTTCTCCTTTTCTATTTCTTTCTTTTGTCCTCTTTTCCTCTTTTCCTCTTTTCCATTTTTTTCTTTTTTCCTTTCTTCCTTATTTTCCTTCTTCACTTATTTTTCATTTTTCCTTTTCTTTTTCCTTCTCCTTTTTTTCCTTTTCTTTCTCCCTCTTTTTTGTTTTCCTACTTTTTTTCCTATTTACCCTTATCTATTTTCCATGTATGTGTTTCCTATTTTCCTTTCAATTTTTTTTTCTTCTCTTTTTTGTTTTTCTTTTCTCTTCTTCTTTCATTTTTCTCTTTTTTATCATCCTATTGTTCTTTTTCATTTTTCCTTATTTTAATTTCTTTTACCATTCATTCCCTTCCCTATCTTTTTTCTTTTCTTCTCTCCTTTTTTTCCTTTCACTTCTTCCTTTTTTCTTTTTTTCTTCTCCTCATAATGTTCTTTAATCAATTTTCCTTTTTTCCTGTAATTTTCCTAATTTCCCTATTTTCCCTTCATTATTCTTTTTTCTCTTTTGTTCTTTTGTTCTTTTTCTTTTCTTTCCTTCTTTTTCCATGTATTTTTTTCTTTTTTTCCTTCATTATTGTCTTTTTTCTTCTTTTCTTTTTTATTTTCTTCTCTTTTTCTCCCTTTTCCTTTTTTTCTTTTTCTTTTATCCTTCTTCTCCTTCTTCTCCTTCTTTCCTTCATTCCTCTTTTCCATTTTTTTTCCTTTCATCTTGTTTTTTTTTTTTCCTTTTCTTCGTCCTCCCTTTCCCTTTCCTTTTATCCTCTTTTTCATCCTACTCCTTTTGCCTATTTTCCTTTATCTTTTTTCCATGTATTTATTTCTTATTTTCACTTCAACATTTTCTTATTTCTTTTCTTCTCTTTTTTCTGTTTTTGTTTTCTCCTCATCTTTCCCTTTTCTAGTTTTTTCCTCCTATTGTTCTTTTTGCATTTTCCTTATTTTGTTCTTCTTCATTTTTGTTGAATTTAGGACCCCATGATTGAAACCTCGAGCAAGAAGAGAGAGGGAGAAGAAAAAGAGCAAAGAGAGAGAGAGGGTAGAGAGGATAAAAGAGAAAAGAGAGAGATTCTTCACAAGTTGAGAAATGGAGAGCTTGATTGAACCCTTCAACCAATAACCCTATTTATACTATTTTTATTACATATTTAGAGATAAGGTAGGATCCCTAATATCCCTAATTACATCAATCATGATTATCCAAATCTACATAAATCAATGGAAGATAAATCAATTACATTAATCAAGGAAGATTGCCAAATCTTCCAACTCATGCGATAAGGATCCCAATTCATGTGATAACTCATCATGCCACCTCATGTGATCATGGTGGGTGGGTCCCACCAACTCGTGTGATCATAGTGGGTTCCACCTTGTAACACTCCCCCCCCAAGTTGAGGGTGAGAAAATATCATAAATGCCTAGTTTGCTGTAGATTGTGGACAAGATCTTATGAGTGACTGGTTTAGTGAGAATATCTGCAACTTGCCCTTGTGAGTAGATATGTTTGAGAGATAATATGTCGGCTTAAAATTTCTCTCATAAGAAATGTCGGTTTACTTCAATGTGCTTTGTTCTCTCATGGAGGACTGGATTTAAGGTGATTTGTATTGCCACTTGATTATCACAATGTAAATCCATAGGGGTTTCTTTATAGAATCCCAGTTCAGTGAGAAGGGATCTGATCCATAGAAGCTCACTAACTGTGGTGCCATGGCCCTGTATTATGCTTCTGCACTAGACTTTGCAGCTACATTCTGCTTCTTACTTCTCCATGTAACCAAGTTTCCTTTAATCATTGTACAATATCCCAAAGTAGATTTTCTATCATACGGGGATTTGACCTAGTCTGCATTTGAGAACCCTTCTATGTTGAAGTGATCATGGTTCTTATAGAGAAACCCTCTTCCTAGAGCTCCTTTCAAATATCACAATATTATTTCTAGTGCTTGCCAGTGACTAAGTTGTGGTTGTGCATGTATTGACTCAACACACTTACTGCATATGATATATCCGACCTTATTACATAGAGATAAATGTGTTTCCCCTCAAGTCTCTGATATTTTCCGATATCCACATTTTCTCCAGTGCCTGTAGATAATTTTGTATTGGAATTCATAGGGGTTTCTGCTGGTCTACACCCCATCATTCCTGTCTCCCCTAGTAGATCAAAGACATACTTCCTTTGAGATAGTATAATCCCATGTTTGGACTATAGTACTTAAATACCCATAAAGTATTTAAGTAGTCCAAGATATTTTTTCTTGAATTCTTCACATATCTTTTCCTTGGTTTCTTGAATGTCCTCGGCATCACTATCGATTTGGTGAGTCTTTAAGAAATACAGAGTGATCTATAGAACATCTGTGAAATCCGGCCCGTATGAGTGCTTGGCTAAATTTATCAAACGATGCACGAGGAGACTGTTGCAGACTATAAAGGGATTTCTTCAATTGACATACCGACTCTCCCTCAACCAAAAATCTAGGTGGTTGTTGCATATAAATTTCTTCCTTTATATCACCATTGAGAAAAATATTTTTCACATCAAGCTGATAGACCGGCTAGGAAGAATTATCAGCAAGAGATAATAAAATATGTACCGAGTTCATTTTTGCCACTAGAGAGAATGTTTCCTCATAATTGATCCCATGACACTGTGTATAGCCTTTAGAAACGAGGCGGGCCTTAAGGCAATCAACTGACCCATCTAGATTGTGTTTAATAGTAAAAATCCACTTACAGTCGATAATTTTTTTATCTGAATGAAGAGGAACTAGAGCCCATGCCTGATTCTCATAGAGTGTCTGCATTTCTTCGTCCATTGACGCCTTCCATCCTGGATGTTTCACAACCTCTTGATAGGACTGTGGGACTGAGATGGAGGAGATAGATGCAAGAAATTGACAACATGAAGAGGATAAACGATGGTGAGACGCAAAATTGGATATGGGGTGAGAAGTAGAAGGCCTAGTGTAAGTTCTGGGTTTTTTTTAAGGCAATGGGTCAAGTATCATATTGTGGTCCAAAAGGAATAGGAGAAGATGGACTTACCTTGATGGGATCCGCAAACTCTGCAGGTGTGGTGTCAGCCAGCGCTTCAGGGGGTTGAATAGTTTCCATAGCATGGGGCACAATAGGTCGAGGAGAGGCTAGTACAGGAAGAGAGAGTAGTATGAAGAGTCTTCAAAAAAGGTTACACCCCTAGACACAAGTAACCTTTGGAGAGTAGGATTGTAGCAAATATAACCCTTCAGCATGAGAGAGTATCTTAAGAAGATACAATTGATAGATTTTGGATAAAGTTTACTATGTTGTGGGGAGGTAATATGAATAAAGCATGTACAACCGAAGACTTTCAAGGGAAACGAAAAAGGATCACCGTGTGGAAATAATAAGGAATATGGGGATTTATGATCGAGAATGGAAGAGGGTAGCCTATTTATAAGAAAGCATGTAGTAAGGATGGCATGCGGCCAATCAAAGTATGAGACTTACGTTGTGAGCTACATCAAGAAGGTGACGGTTCTTTCATTCTACTACACCATTTTGTTGGGCGTGCAGGCACAAGATGTTCGATGGGTAATGCAATTCTCTTGACAAAAATAGTCAAGATCTCTAGAAGTATATTCTTTGGCATTATCAAACTGAAGTACTTTGATTTTCTTACCAAATTGAGTGACAACCATAGCATGAAAGGATTTAAATATGGATGGTATTTTAGATCGCTCTTTAAAAAGAAATAGGCATGTGATACGAGTAAAATCATCAATAAAGATAATAAAGTACTTGACTAGGGAAATGTTTGAGACGCTCAAGGGTTCCCATACATTTGTGTGGATCAATGAAAAAAGTGCAACACTTTTAAGTTCTGGACGAGGTGAGTATGTGGTCCTCTGGTGTTTGCTAAGTTGACACACTTCACAATTTAAATTTGACCTATCCTTAAAGTTAGGGAAAAGAAGATCAAGAGATTGTGCGGATAGATGTCCCAACAGATTGTGCTATAGACTTGCCTCAATTTCCTTGGTTGAGATGACATTTATTTGTGGCACGTCCAGGTAGTAGAACCCACTTTGTTCACGACCTCCACCAATCACCTACTTTGTTATAAGATCCTGAAACACGCAAGATGTGGGTGAGAAGGTAATTGAGCAATTTAAATGTTGTGTTAGTTGACTAACAGATAAACGATTCAAGGGAAAGGTAGGAACAAAAAGAATATATGTGAGTGGAAGTGATGGTGTAACAAAGGTGGATCCTTTCCCGAGAACTTTAGTTTGGGAGCCATCAACTATGGTAACAAGTTTATTTGAGAAACAATGAGAAATTGAGTGGAGTAGATTTTTGTTACCTGTGAGATGCTCGAAGGCCCTTGAGTAAATTATCCAGGATGAAGAGGAAGAAGTTGTAGAGAGCATACCTAAAGCGGTGGTGAATGCAATAGTTGAGGAGGAACTTGAAGGAGAAACTATCAGTGTTTCCATTTTCTGGAATAAGTCATACTCATCATTGGTAAGGGTTTTATTTTCTGTTGATGGGGTAGACTGGTCCTCCTTTGTATCACTTACTAAGGCTTGATTAGCCTTAACCCAATTTGGTATGCCATGAATTTTAAAACGCTGATCTATAGTGTGAACATATTTCTCACAATGGGTGCATTCCCTGTCGTCTGTTATGACAAAACCATGCCTTCCACCTCTTTCTTGTCCTCCTCTATAATTTCTTCCACGGCTTCGACCACAGTCGATTGATGTTCTCCTATACCCAAAGTACATAGCAGATGACACTTCAGTAGGAGAAGTAGAAGAAAATTCTGGAATGCGGAGTAATGTGGCATATACATCATCAAAGGTAGGAGTAGCAGAGGTGCTAAGGAGCTGACTTTTAGCAACTTCGAGATATGGCTTAATGTTTGCTAGCCAAATGGCAGTGGCTATGGCTTCCTTCTCCTTGTCTTGGACGGACATTGGTGGAGGTAGGCTGAGCTAGCTTCCATTCTTGAAGAAGGCCTCTAAAATGAGCCAAATATTCATGGCTATTTTCTCCTTTTTTAGTGTTGAATATTCTTTGGAGAATATCATATGGCTTGTATAAGTTGTCGAAGCTAGAGTACAACTTAGCGCATGCCTCCGAAATTTGTTTGGTGGTGTCGAGATGAATAAAATTGTTGGAGACAGGTTCTTCCTTGTTGTTGATGAGCCAACTAATTACCAAAGTGGCATTTTTTAACCACTTAGAATAAGCAATATCTTCTTCATCAATGGGTGGCCCAAGTTTGGTGAGGTGACCAAGTAGATCCCTTGTTATAAGGAACCGTCGAACCAATGTGGACCAACTCAAGAAATTTGATATCCCTCACAAGGGTATGGTAGTAATCTTGAGAATATCATTTTTGTTACTCAAGTATTCTTCAGCCATAAGAGTCAATTCAAGGGTAATAATGTACTCACATTTGAAGTACCCTAAGTAAGCTGCTTGAAGATTCTAGACCAGCCAAGGTTAGCTCGGGTAGATGGGAGGAGAACCTGAGCTTATCAAGTCTTTAGGCAAGGAGGGAACCCTCTTAGGCCAGTCAACTTTCTGGCCAAAAATTTATATAATTAATTCTCTAGTCTTCCTTGTAGAGAATTGCAAAAATCAATCAATCAGCATGAGATCAAGTAAGGTAAGGTAGCAATTCCGAATTAGATCTTTCCAAGTATATATTTTTTATCCATTGGGATAAACCAGTATATATTCATTTCCTCATGAATTAGGCAAGATATAATTGATAAAACTTCAAACAAAATCAGGCCTAATCAAGAAGATATTGTAAGATCTTAAAAAATAACAATCTTTCTTCAAATGGATTGGCGTCAACTAGCCACTTCCTTTCTTATTTTGTGCTTGATTCATTTTATGTAAAACACAGTATTCAATGCTTGATTTTACAAGAACAATCAACCACCTCATGGCTCTCAAAAAATTCTCCAAAAAATCACAAAACCGAGCAGGGTTCTTCAAACAACTCGGTTAATGGAGAAGCTTAGCATAGAAGCTATGTAATTAGATTTTTGAAATCAAATGGATAAAAAAAAAACCACTCATAATAGGCTCAAGAAAAATTTTATTCATCAGGAAAATCTTGTCCCACAAAATTATAACCTTTTATATGGAAAATTTCAACATATCAGCCAAAAACTTGCAAACTAGAAAAATTACCTTAGTAAACATCTTCTAATCCGAGATGCATAAATCTCAATAATTTCATAAGATGAAGACAAAAATGAAATCATCTCTAAACCATCTTCTAAAGATAAAAAACCAAGAGCATGAAGTAATAATAACAAGAATGAATAACTTATCTTACAAGCTTCAATCTTGTTTAAGCCTTCTATGAGTAGTTTTGATCATAGCTTCTTAGAGCATTCTTTTGACGTGGGGATCATAAATTTGATGCTCTGATACTATGCTGAATTTAGGACCCCATGATTGAAACCTCGAGCAAGATGAGAAAGGGAGAAGAAAAAGAGCAAAGAGAGAGAGTGAGAGCTCGGGTAGAGAGGAGAGTAGAGAAAAGAGAGAAAAGAAGTTTAGGCTAGAGAGAGATTCTTCCGAGTTGCTATTTTTTTGTTTAGAACTTAAAAGTGTTGCTGCTTTTTCATTGATACACATAGATGTATGGGGACCCTTGAGTGTCTCAAACATTTTTCGAGTCAAGTACTTTATTAAATTTACTGATGATTTTACTCGTACCACGTGGCTATTTCTTTTTAAAGAGCGATCTAAAATACCATTCATTTTTAAATATTTTCATGCTATGGTTGTCACTCAATTTGGTCAGAGAATCAATGTACTTAGGTCTGATAATGACAAAGAATATACTTCTAGAGACCTTGACTATTTTTGTCAAGATAATGACGTTATCCATCAAACATCTTGTGGCTACACCCCCAACAGAATGGTGTAGCAGAATGGAAGAACCATCATCTTCTTGAGGTAGCTCACAACTTATTGTATACCATGAAAGTCCCTTACTTTTATTGGCCACATGCCATCCTTACTGCATGCTTTCTTATAAATAGGCTACCCTCTTCCATTCTTGGTCATAAATCCCAATGTTCCTTATTGTTTCCACATGGTGATCTTTTTTCGCTTCCCTTGTGGTCATAAATCCCAATGTTCCTTATTGTTTCCACATGGTGATCTTTTTTCGCTTCCCTTGAAAGTATTCAGTTGTACATGCATTGTTCATATTACCTCCCCACAACATAGTAAACTTGATCCAAATTCTGTCAAGTGTATCTGCTTAGGATACTCTTGCACGTAGAAGGGTTATTTTGCTACAATCCCACTCTCCAAAGGTTACTTGTGTCTAGGGATGTAACCTTTTTTGAAGACTCTTCATACTACTTTGACAATGCTCCTCCAGGTCTCTCTTCTGTAGCAGTCTCTCCTTGACCTGTTGTGCCCCGTGCTACAAAAAGTGTTCAACCCCTTGAATCGCTGGATAACACCACACTTGCCGAGTTTGTGGATCCCATTGAGGTAAGTCCATCTTCTCTAGTTCCTTTTGAACCACAATATGATACTCGGCCCATTTCCTTAAGAAAAGAACCCAGAACTTGCACTAAGCCCTCTACTTCTCACCCCATATCCAATTTTGTGTCTCACCATTGTTTATCCTCTTCATGTTGTCAATTTCTTGCGTCTATCTCCTCCATCTTAGTCCCACAATCCTATCAGGAGGCTTGGAAACATCCAGGGTGGAAGGCATCAATGGACGAAGAAATGTAGGCACTCTATAAGAATTAGACATAGGCTCTAGTTCCTCTACCATCAGATAAAAAACTTGTCGGTTGTAAGTGGGTCTTTATAGTTAAGCACAATCCAAATGATTCAGTTGCTCACCTTAAGGCCCGCCTCGTTGCCAACAGCTATACACAGTGTCATGTGACCCACTATGACCATGTGAGGTGTCATGATGAGTCATCACACGAGCTAGAATCCTTATCACATGAGTTGGAAGATTTGGCAATCTTCCTTGATTAATGTAATTGATTTATTTTCCCTTGATTTATGTACATTTGGATAATCATGATTGATGTAATTAGGGATATTAGGGATCCTATCTTATCTCTTAAGTTTCCCTAAATATGTAATGGAAATAGTATAAATAGGGGTCTTGGTTGAAGGGTTCAATCATGCTCTCCACTTCTCAACTCGTGGAAGAATTTCTCTCTAGCCTAAACTTTTTTCTCTCTTTTCTCTTCTCACCTCTCTACCTGAGCTCTCTATCTCTCCTTCCTCTTTTTCTTCTCCCTCTCTCATCTTGCTTTAGGTTTCAATCATGGGGTCCTAAATTCAACAGAGGCAAACTAAGATAATTGGACAATCCTCTTAAGGGAATAGTCGTAATTTTGAGTATGTCACTCTTACTACTTGTATTTTCTTCAACCATCCTAAATCAAACAAATTCTTAGCAAAGCACAAACAAGGAGGTGATAAGATGGGAAATCAAACTAAAAATCCAATTAAAGCTTGGTGCAATTGCGACAATACATGATTGAATAACTTATTTGGACTGAAAGAAGGTCACTTAGTCTAACTTGAGAAACAATTAAATCAATTATATGCTGTCCAAAAAAGAGTAACCAGAGTGAGATAACTTTCCTCTCATTCTGAACTTTAACTCAAGAAAGAAATTTTGAATTCAAAAGCAATCCGAACCCGAATTCAAACTGAAAATCTCAATCTTGGAAGGCTTATGCCTACCAAAAACAGCCATAATTCAAATTTTAAAGAAAATAATCCACTTAATCAATTTTGAACAACTTTATTGTCCAACCAGACACTTTCAAATAAAGATAAATTCTTATCCACCAAATCAGCCACTAAATCAACTCCAAAGAAGCAAAAAATTTTGCCTTAAGGGAAGCAATTATCCACTCATTCAATTCCAATGCAAATCCCTTTATAATCTTATAAAATAACTCAAGAACCCGTGGCTGAATCATAAAACAAACTCGTGGCTTAATTATCTTTTACAATAGATGTCATCTTATCACTTAAAAAAACCCCTTTTCCTTACTCATTTCCAGAAATCCTTTAGGCACGTAAGTCTTAATGGATGAGTGAAGGAGTTAGAAACTTCCAAATATTCATAAATCACCAAAAAAAATTGCTCTTTGAACTCTAAAAAATCCCACAAACAACTTTTTCATGTTTGGAGAATCTGAGTATTATAAACCATAAAGCAACTTGATTTAATCCAAAATATCAAGTAAAATACTGGTCTTGAATAATGAGAGATCAAAATAGGTCTCATGCAAGTCTCATATTATTCTTCCATCATATAAACACCAACTTCATACTCAATAGATCTTCATAGAACTTGTAGGCCACCGATTGTGATCAAACATGTAATATTTGAGTACAAGAAGATCAAAGTCATAATATTCTCTAAACACCAAGGATTAGCCTTCAAAACTTCTCATATGAAAGCCATTTTTCTTGCTGTAATATAAAGATTAAAGGCTGGTACATAGCATGAATTTCTAGAAAAAATAACTAGATATCTCTTATCTTTCCATGTTGAATCTCTTCCTTCAAGAGCAAGTTGTATGAGACCTTCAAAGGTACTTAAGCATCACTTCAACATGGAAATCCTAAATTCTATGCTCTGATACCATGTAGAATTTAGGACTCCATCACATTGATCTTGAGCAAAGGAGGGAGAGAAGAAGAATAGGAAGAAGAAGAACGAAAGAAGAGAGAATGAAGAGAGAGTTTAGAGTTTGGCTAGTAAGAGAAGGGAGAGGAGAGCTTGGATGATTTTGAGAAGAGAGGAGAGGAATTAATGCTCTACCTCTTAGTCATGGGCATCTATTTATAGTTTTAGAGAGTATGTTACAATGACTACAATGCCCTTTAGGACTACAATCTTTACAAGAGAAAAAACTTAAATAGACATGTATCTTGTTAACTAATTACATCTTCATGCCATATTTATGAGAAATCTTCTATTTACAAAGATGCCGCCTCTTGGACGTGTGGGCTTGAGCTCATCATCTCACAAGAGCACACCTAGGAGGAACCAAGAGAGAAGCAAAAAGAAGCAAGGACAAAAATTCACTCCCATTCCTCATATTGAATGCCACAATTGCAACAAATAGGACCACTATTCCCACATCTGTGAAATAAAAAAGGAAATTGCATAAAATAAAAGTGGTATCTAAAACAACTGAAAGCGTTGTGGTAACCCATAAAGCTTTGGGCAAGAAAATTTGGAAGTCCAAAGTAATTAGTGGAGCAAATATTTTCCTAAAGGGATCCAATTGAATTTGTGCATACATTTTGAATTTGGATTTTAATTTTATTTTTCTCTTCCCGTTTTTCTCATATTTCAAAAAAATTGAATATAATGATTAAATATAGATGCACAAAAAGATGTGGGTCAAGACCTTTCATTTCAAAGTTTTCAAAATGTGTATAGAATTGAGTACAAAATTGACATAACGTTAGAATATTCAAATTTAGTACAAGATTAAGGTCAATCCTAGGTAAAAAAGATAGATGGAAACAACACTAGGCCAGAGATGGCTGATTTGAGGATAGATAGTTAATTATGAAGTGGAGTCCTTTCATTTCATTCAATTTCTTCTTGATGTGATCAAGTGTCTCTTTTATATCATGTTGAATAGTAGATATGGAAGAGTCTTACATGACTCTCATAGTAATCAGTTAAATCAAGTCAGTGAAGTTTTTTCTCTTTTTCATAAATTAAACATGGTATTAGAGCAAGTTTTGTGAGTTTACTCGATCAACCCACAAAGATAATGAAATTATTTTCTAATTTTTCATCTCTAGTAGTTTAGCTTCATATTCTATCTTTTTTCTCTCTATTATGTCCTTGTACCCGTTGTTTTCATGCCATTGGCACAACCATACTGAAATTTTAATATTTTAAATTATATATTTATGGAAATATATTCAATTTTACTTTCTAACTCAAAATTAATTTTGGAAATCAAAGTTTTGTCCAAAGAAAAATTGATATTTGAAGCAACAAAGGTTAGATTGGAAAAGAGGTTCGAGCAGCAACAAAGAGCTTCAAATTTTTAGGCATGTCATACTATAAAGAATGAGACTTTTTATGAAAAATTATATGTTAAACATAGAATATAAAGTCTATTTTATTATCTATTAAACCAATTCTCAATATGATTTTACTAGAGGAGATATCAAAATCGAAAGAGTGAATGGTCTTGCTGGCTAAAGAAGAAAGAGTTCTTAGTTCGACCAAATTGTAGAGTTCAAAATCTAACAAATTATTCCTCTCAAAAGAAGTATATTTGTTATATTTATGATCCCATGATAGCATCATAGATATTCAACACCTGTAAGAGATGAGGAACCAAATGTAAGATGAAGAAGAGAACAAGAATTAGAGGAAGAAGAGAGGAGGAAGAGAGGAGAGCTACCGAAGTTGAGAAGAGGTTTGAGAGAAAAGGAGGGAGGAGGATTTAGATCTATGTCACATTCTAATCCTCCCCATCAATGTATATTTATATTAGTGACAAGATTTTTAATTATATCATTACCCTTTACCCTAAGAAGAGATAGAAAGGGACAAAAACTTTTAAGGAAAATTTCTTCATGTACTATAGTCTTATCTTTTAACACCCCCTTCAAGTTGGGAGAGAGAAAACATCATAGATACCCAACTTGTCGCATATAATGGTTTGTATCTTGGATGTGACCGGTTCTATAAGAATGTTTGCTACATGTTCTTGAGATGAACCATATATGAGAGATAAGATACCAGCCTGAAATTTCTCATATATAAAATGACAATCTACCTCAATGTGTTTTTTTCTCTCATGGAAGACTGAATTTGAAGCGATATGAATGGCTTCCTGTTGTCAAAATATAATTCCATAGAGGCTCCTTTATAGATATCCAACTCAGTGAGAAGAGATCCGATCCATAGAAGTTCACTGATTGTGTGGGCCATTGCCCTCTCCTCTGCTTCTGCACAAGATCTCATTTTACTTTTTGCTTCCCAACGTGACTAGGTTATCCCCAACTAAGGTACAATACCCAAAAGTGAACTTCTTGTCATCAGGTAATCTGCAAAACCTTCTATGTTGAAGTGACCATGATTTATAGAGAAGTTCCTTCCCCATAGCTCCTTTCAAATATCTCATTATCCTCTCCAGAGCTTGCCAATGAGTAAGTTGTTGTTTGATCATATACTGACTCTCTACACTTATTGCATATGATATATCCGATCCGGTCATTGTGAGATAAATAAGCTTTCCCACAAGTCTCCGATATCAACATCTTCTTCAGAGCTTGCATATAGCTTTGTATTAGCATCCATAAGAGTATCCGCTGGTCGACACCCATCATCCTTTTGAAGAGAAGATATGCAAGTCTTACATGACTCTCACAATAAGAAGTCTTACGAAGCCATAATTATTATGGCAAGAGGTCTCACAGAATAGTTTTAGTTAGAGTTTTAGTTAAAAGGTGTTTTAGTTATGTTAGTCTTCTATTTATGTTCAGTTGTTTAATTATGCTAGGAATTATCTTTAAGTGTTAGACTTTGGGTGTAATTGGGTGTTATGAACTCCATAGCTTCTAGAGTCATTGCTAGACGTAGGAGTTAAGTGGTGCCATTTTCAAGTTAAGTTAAGGGCTGGGTCTAATGTAATTTGAATTAAGTTGTGGGCCTCTTCCTGGATTGGAAGTGTAAACGTCATGGCAAGGTAGTGTAAACGTCATTCCCCCTTCTTGTTATAAGGAAGACAACACTTAGAATGTGGCCAAGCATTAATCAAATTAGTTGTTAGTAAGGCCGGATTCTCCCTTTCCCTAACGAGGTCTAGGTTTGAGCTCCCTTCGTAAGCTCAGTTATTCCAGCTATTGGTCGTTCAAGGAACTTCAGGTGCTCTCCAACGTCGCACATCAACCTGGAAGATAAGAGTGATCATCGGGTGACTCGATCTATGGCGAGGGAACCTAACATCGTGGTATCATACAGGACCACCGTCGGCAATTCCACTTCCCCTACGGATGAAAGAGATTAGATGGACGAACTCAGAATGGAGACACAACACTCTATCGCCATTGTCCACACAAAACTAATAGAGCCGCGGGACTCCTTTCAGCATTTTGCTCTTCGGATGGAAGAGTTTATGACAAGGGACACTGCCCCTCCTGCTCACCCGCACCGCTAGCATCAGTAGCCACCTCCCCCACCACCCCCAACGGCTCCTCTGCGCCCAGCCCACCCCACCCTGTTCCAGGGGGGATTTACGCATACGACCATTCAACAATGCCCATGTATTCTAAACTGGACTTTCCAACTTATGACGGGTCCACTGACCCGTTGATTTGGGTGCACCGGTGTGACCAATTTTTTTGGAACCAACGAACCCAGCCAGAGGACCGGGTTTCGTTAGCTACATTCCACCTGCTCGATGAAGCAAACCTGTGGTATCATCAATTTAATTCTAAGCATTCGGTGCATGATTGGGACCTTTTTCAAGATTTTTGTATGTTGCGATTTGGCCCTCCAGCCGGCAATAATCCTCTTGGCGATTTAGTCAATCTGAAACATACGGGTTTCATAGAGACCTACCAGAAACAATTTCAAGAACGCCTTGCCTGAGGCAGTCCATATGTGCGTCCCAATCAATATGTCCATCTGTTTACCACTGGCCTAATGGAGGCACTTTGCCTCGAGGTGGAATTACATGACCCCCCCTCTCTAGCCCATGCTATGAATTTGGCATGCACATTGGACTCCAAAAAACGAATTATGAAAGACTCTATGGGGCATCACCCAGCCTGGCCATGCCGAGCAGCTACTGGAACCTCCTATGGCCACAACTACCCTATGTGCCAAGGGCCAAATCCTACTCAAACCGCAGAGCCCCCCTGGTCCACTCCACCACCATGATACATTAAGCGCCTTTCAACATCAGAAATGGACCAGCGCAAGGCACAAGGGATTTGTTTTAACTGTGATGAAAAATATTTTCCTGGACACTTATGCAAGCGGCCCTGAGGTGGAAGAACCGGCCATTTCCATCCATGAAATGACTAGCTTACATAGCAACAACACTATGCAAGTCCACGAGTATTCAACATTTCATGTTACTTGCCTTGGTTGACTTGGGCAGCATCCACAATTTTCTAAGCCAAACTGCAACAAACCAATTGGGATTGCCCATTCAGCAAAATTCTGGACTCTCAGTCTCAGCAGCTAACGGGGAAAAGCTCACCAGCGTTGGCCTATGCTCAGCAGTGCAGTTTGTTATTGAGGGCCACCACTTTGCAGCGGATTTCTTGGTTATTCCATTGGCTAGGTTTGATTTAGTATTGGGTATTAAGTGGCTCCAACAATTGGCTCCGATATTGTGGGATTTCACCTCATTAACTATGAGTTTCACTTTTGGCCAACACCACGTCACCCTTCATGAGACTCATGCACCCTCACAGTGCACACTCCAGCAACTTCAAGTGGCTTTATACTCTCTCAATGCAGAATTTGGGGACTTATTTATGGAGCTTCAATCACTCTCTCTTATCCGCAACTGTGACCATCGGATTCATCTAAAAATGGGAACGAAGCCGCTAGTGGTGAGGCCATACCGCTACCCACATTTACAAAAAGATGAAATAGAACGACAATGCCAAAAAATGCTCAAGCAAGGCCTCATCCAATCCAACAGGTCTCCCTTTGCATCTCCAATGCTCTTAGTGAAGAAAAAGGACCATACTTGGTGTTTTTGTGTTGATTATAGAGAATTAAATGCACACACAGTCAAGGATAAATTCCCTATTCCTGAGGTGGACGAGCTCTTGGATGAACTACATGGCGCCAAATTCTTTACCAAGCTGGATTGGCGCTCCGGTACCATTAGATCTATGTATACCCTGCAGACATGGAGAAGACCGCCTTTCGTACCCATCATGGCCATTTCGAGTTTCTGGTCATGCCATTTGGGCTTTCCAATGCCTCCACTTTTTAGGCGCTCATGAACAAGGTATTTCGCCCCCTTTTATGAAAATTTATATTTGTTTTCTTCGATGATATTTTGATCTACAACCCCACCTGGGAAGGCTACAAGCAGCACTTGCATCCCATGTTCCACATATTGCGTGCTCATCACTTATTTCTCAAGCACTCGAAATGCTCTTTCGGCGGCCCGAAGGTCGCTTATTTGGGCCATGTTATTTCAGACTCTGGCGTCCAGGTTGACAATACTAAAATTCAGGCCATTATTGACTGGCCCCCTCCACAATTAGCAACTGCGTTAAAGGGCTTCTTGGGCTTATACGGCTACTACCGCAAATTTATAAAAGATTATGGTCAAATAGCAGCTCCACTGACGAGTTTGCTGAAACGGATTGATTTCATTTGGTCTGAGGCAGCGTCTTCCTCCTTTGCACAACTCAAGTAAGCCTTAGCGTCCGCCCTAGTGTTCCTTCCTAATTTTGTGGATCTATTTATTATTGAATGTGATGCATCCCCATTGCCTATTTCAGCAGACAACTGGCCACACATCATCACAAATTAGCTGCCTATGAGTGAGAATTTATTGGCTTAGCCAAAGCCATTCAGCATTGGAGGCCATATCTGTGGGATCGCCACTTCCTTATCTGAACCGACCACTGCAGCCTGAAGTACTTGTTGGAGCAATGCCTTACCAATTCACCACAACAGCACTAGCTTAGTAAATTAATGGGGTTTGATTTGCGGGTGGAGTTCAAACCGGGAAAACTCAACAAAGGCACATATGCATTGTCTCGCAGAGATGTTCCAGTACCACAACTCAATGCCATTAGTCAACCACGATTCTTGCTACTGGATTCGATTCGAGATGAAATTCAACAAACATTGGACCTCCTAACCTTATTGCACAACATTAAACAACTGACCATGGACAACAACTGGGCCATCCAGGTGTTATGGACTCCATAGCATCAAGAGTGGCTAACCGGAGAAGAGAATAGATGGAGTAAACTTGTATTTCAGTACCTTAGGAGTTTTATTGTAATTTGAAGTCCAATAAGGGTCTAATTGTAATTATAGAACCTTTTTCGTTTTTCCCTGATCTATTTAGGGCGTCAAGTGATTGAATGAAGACAAGCATTGATCAATTAGTCTAGATGAGATCAGGTACTCTCTGTAAAGAGGCCTAAGGTTGGAGCACCTTCAAAGGCTCACGTTCATTCATCATTGGGCGTTCAAAGACTCCCAAATCCTTCCCTTCTTCGTCAGTCAATCTGGAAGCAAGAGGAGATCGTCAGGTGACTCGATCCATGGTGAGAGAACCTAACAACATGGTATCAGACAAGACCACCCTTGGTGATTCCTCTTCCCCTGCAAAAATTTGAAATTTTGTGGAAGAGAACCATGCTGATCTACAATCTCAAATCAATGGCCTGAAGGGAAAATTCTAGATGTTGATGTCCCGAATGGAGGAGGGCTTTACCCAGCTTCCCGTCCAGATGGCATCTACCTCACGCACAATAGATCATCTCAACCCTCATCCACCGCCACCACCTTCTCCCCTACGCCAAACACCTCCACCTCGTGGGGGCATCAATCCAGCACCTCCTACTGTGCCAAGGTACACAAAACTTGATTTTCCAACGTATAATGGGTCTTCCGACCCTTTAATGTGGTTACACAGGTGTGATCATTTCTTTTCCAATCAAGGAACTCTACCCGAGGGCAAGGTTCTATTAGCACGATGAAGCACTTATGTGGTTTCATCAATTCAAAAACGAGTTTGTGGTATATGATTGGGAGTTTTTCAAAGAAAATTGCATGCCACGGTTTGGTCCTCTGCTTCGCAGCAACCCAGTTGGGGATTTGGTCAATCTAAAACAGCTTGGAACTATAGAACAATATCAAAAAATTTTCCAAGAAAAACTTGCTCGTGCAAGTCAATTGGTGCAGCTTGAACTTTATGTCAATTCGTTCACGGCTGGCCTGGTAGAACCACTTCGCCTAGAAGTGGAATTGGAAGCCCCCATCTCCCTAGCCCACACCATGAATTGGCAAGAGCATTGGACACCAAACGGCGCCTCTTCCGAGATTCATTAACCAAACGTCCCCATGGCAACCTCGCCCACAGCCCCATGGTCCTTTTTCCACTAACCCAAGGCCTCAACCCCACAACCCCTCTCCAACACCACCACCAGCCTTTACACCCCCATTGGGATTTATCGAATGTCTTACAAGAGCAGAAATTGATCAGAGAAGGGCTCAGGGACTATGTTTCAATTGTGATGAAACATTCGTCAAGGGCCATCAATGCAAAAGACTCTTTTGGTTAGAAATAGATGACCCCTCAAAGGATGACTTTCAGGAGGATGTGGACCAAACCGAGGAGGAGGAACCAGAAATCTCCCTCCACGTCATGATAGGCCTGCACAACACAGATACCATGCAGGTCCATGCCACCATGAACCATCATATGCTGCTAGCATTGGTGGACTCAGGCAGCACAGATAATTTTATATGCAACCAGGCAGCACAACAGTTGGGGTTATCACTACAACAGAAATCAGGAATATCCATCTTAGTGGCTAACGGTGACAAGGTCACCATTGTGGGTTTTGGTTCAGCAGTGCCCTTCACTATTGAGGGTCACTCCTTTGTAGCGGATTTTTTGGTCATACCACTGGCTGGGTTTGACCTGGTATTGGGCATTCAATGGCTATCGTGATTGGGTCCGATCTTATGGGATTTCCAATCCCTTACCATGATTTTACACAGGACAGCCATCCGATCACCCTCCAGGGCACTAGTGCCCAGCGCCCATGCAGCCTCCAAACACTTTCCATGGATACTTCAAAGGGGGATACCTTAGCTTCATTGTTGGCTGAATATGCGGATTTATTTCAGGAACCTGCAGACCTTCCACCTATACGAGCTTGTGATCACATAATTCGTTTGAAGATGGGCACAGAACTAGTGGTAGTGCGTCCCTACCGCTATCCACTTGTGCAAAAAGATGAGATAGAAAGGCAATGTCACCAAATGCTCCAACAGGGTATTATTCAGCCTAGTCCTTCTCCATTTTTGTCCCCAGCATTGCTGGTAAAAAAATCAGATAAATCTTGACGCTTTTGTGTGGATTACCGTGAACTCAATGCAAGCACCATCAAAGATAAATTTCCAATTCTAGTGGTAGATGAATTATTGGATGAGCTACACGGATCTCAATTATTTACAAAGCTGGACTTGAAATCTGGCTACCATCAGATTCGGGTTTATTCGGAGGATGTCGAAAAAACTGCCTTCCGCACCCACCATGGTCACTACGAGTTCCTGGTGATGCCATTTGAGCTATCCAATGCCCCGTCCACCTTTCAAACACTTATAAACCAGGTATTTCGCCCTTTCTTACGGAAGCATGTCTTAGTTTTTTTTGACGATATACTGTCTATAGCAAAACTTGGGAAGCACATTTGCACCAATTGAGACAAGTTTTCATAATCCTCTGAGCACACCATTTATTTCTCAATCGAGCCAAATGTGACTTTGCCACTTCCGAAGTAGCTTATTTGGGGCATGTGATCTCTGCCTCTGGGGTGAAACCAGACTTCAACAAGATACAGGCTGTTATGGATTGGCCCACACCTCACTCCGTTACAGCTTTGAAAGGGTTCCTTGGTCTCACAGTGTATTATAAAAAAATTATCAAAGAATATGGTCACCCACCAGCACCTTTACACAATTTACTGAAGAAGTATGCCTTTCAGTGGTCTCAGTTGGCGGATTCCTCGTTTAACAACTTGAAACAGTCATTAGCGTTAGCTCCAGTTCTCCAATTGCCAAACTTTGCCAAAAATTTCATCATAGAATGCGATGCATCTGAGGGAGGTATAGGTGCCGTCTTGCAGCAACGGGGACACCCCATTGCTTATTTCAGCCGCCATCTCGCTCCTCACCATCACAAGTTAGCCACTTAAGAAAGGGAACTCATCGGTTTGGCCAAAGCCATCCATCATTGGAGGCCGTATCTGTGGGGCAGACCTTTTGTTATACGGAAAAATCACTGTAGCCTCAATTACTTATTGGACCAGGGCCTTACTACATCACCACAATAACATTGGCTCAACAAATTAATGGGATTCAATTTTCAATTGGAATAAAAACCGGGTTATCTCAACCGTGGAGTAGATGCCTTGTCACGCAGAGAATTGGGGGATTCACACCTGCACGCACTGAGCCACCCCAGGTCCCTTTTGTTGGACACAATCCGTCAGGATACTAGTCATCATCCGGATCTCCTTGCCTTACAAGCTCAAATCGAGAACCATTCCAAGGACAATAACTGGACACTACAGGATGGTCTCATTCTTTATAAAGGACACATATATCTTCATCCTTCGTCGGCACTCCTTCCTACCATTATTGCCTCCTTTCATGATAGTACACATGAGGGCCAACAGAAGACATACTTCCGCCTCAGTCGGGAGTTTTATTGGAGGGGTATGAAGCAGGTCATTGCTGATTATGTTGCAGCATGCCAGGTCTGTCAGAGGAATAAGTTTGAATCCTTACAACCCGCCGGCTTGCTCCAGCCACTTCAACTTCCTTCACAAGTATGGGTAGATCTCTCAATGGATTTTATCGATGGTCGTCCTCCTTCTGCAGGGAAATCTATTATTCTTGTTGTGGTAGACCAGTTCTCGAAATATGCCACTTTATGGCCCTCAGCCATTCGTATACAGCAACACAAGTCACTCAGCTCTTCATGGATAATATTGTCCGCCTCCATGGACTTCCGGAGACCATCACTAGTGACCTGGGTGCTATATTCACCAGTAAATTCTGGGGGGACCTATTTAAGCTCCACGACTCCAAGTTAGCCTTTTCTTCCTCATACCACCCTCAGACAGACGGCCAGACAGAGGTGGTTAACCGCACATTGGAGATGTATTTGCAGTGCTTTGTGGGGGACACTCCTCGATAGTGGGTTCGTTGGTTAGCATGGGCAGAGTATTGTTATAATACCTCATACCACACCGTACTGGGTACTACCCCTTTTTGAGTCGTTTATGGACGCGAACCTCCATGTCTACTTTCTTATGAACCGGGATCTTCTCGGGTAGTAGCATTGGACCAAGCATTAGCCGACAGAGATGCAATGCTTGCTCAGGTCCGCCTTCAGTTACAACGTTAACAAGCCACAATGAAGCATACTTATGACAAAGGACATCGTCCCCTTTCCTTTGCACCCGGAGAATTTTTTTGGCTCAAACTTCAACCATAGCGCCAACTCTCTCTTGACGCCATCAAACGCTATAAGCTCTCTCCAAAATTTTATGGGCCGTTTAAGGTCCTACACCGTATTGGCACTGTGGCGTATCGTTTGAAACTCCCACCGGACGCCAAGCTACATGACGTGTTCCACATCTCCCTTCTCAAGCCGTTCAAGCTAGACTCACCACTGCTGCATACCCCTCTGCCTCCGATCAAAGATGGCAGGTCCATGCCCACTCCCACACAGATCCTTCAAGCAAGGCGAGTTAACAACTCTTGGGAAGTGCTCGTTAAATGGACTGACGAGGAATTGGTGGAAGCCTCTTGGGAGACACTCGAGTCCTTCCAGACTCTATTCCCCACTTTCGGGCTTGAGGACAAGCTCTTTCTTCAGGAGGGGGGTGATGTTATGGACTCCATAGCATCAAGAGTGGTGAACTGGAGAAGAGAATAGATGGAGTAAACTTGTATTTCAGTACCTTAGGGGTTTAATTATAATTTGAAGTTCAATAAGGGTCTAATTGTAATTATAGAACCTTTGACATTTTTCCCTGATCTATTTAAGGCGTCAAGTGATTGAATGACGACAAGCAATGATCAATTAGTCTAGATGAGATCGGGTACTCTCTCTAAAGAGGCCTAAGGTTGGAGCTCCTTCAAAGGCTCACGTTCCTTCATCACTGGGCATTCAAAGACCCCCAAATCCTTCCCTTCTTCGTCAGTCAATCTGGAAGCAAGAGGAGATCGCCGGGTGACTCAATCCATGGCAAGAGAAGCTAACAGGACCGCCTCATCTTGTACAAGCAACAACTTTATCTTCCTGCTACCTCGGCCTTATTGCTCACAATCCTTTCCACATATCATGACAGTACCCATGAAGGACAACAAAGGACAAATTTCCGCCTTAGTCGCGAATTTTATTGGAAAGGTATGAAAGACTGGTAGCTGACTATGTATCTGCCTGCCATGTTTTCCAATGCAACAAAATAGAAACTTAAAGCCCCGCAGGCTTGCTCCAGCCCCTACAACTCCCTACTCAGATTTTGGCCGATGTCTCCATGGATTTCATTGATGGTCTTTCAAAATCTTCTGGTAAATCTATCATATTGGTGGTGGTGGATCGTTTCTCAAAGTATGGGCATTTAATTCCCTTATCACATCCATATACAGCCTCTCATATAGCTCAAATATTCATGGATCACATTGTCAGACTTCATGGCCTCCCGGAATCCATCACCAGCGACAAAGATGCAATATTTACTAGTAACTTCTGGAAGGAGCTTTTCAAGCTGTAGGGCACCAAGTTGGCTTTCTCTTCAGCTTACCACCCCCAGACTGATGGGCAAACAGAGGTAGTCAACTGAACTCTTGATATGTATTTGCATTGCTTTGTGGGCGATCGTCCCAAAACTTGGGTCCATTGGCTCGCGTGGGCAGAATTTTGCTACAATACTGCCTACCACACAACTCTCAAGACCACTCCCTTCCAGGTGGTTTATGGTTGGGAAACCCCTTGACTTGTCTCTTATGTTGCTGGTTCCTCTCAGGTTGCTGCTATTGATCAGGCATTGGAGGATAGAGACCGCATGATAGCCCAGGTCAGAGCCAAATTACAACAGGCTCAAGTGCTCATGAAGAATACTTATGACAAGGGCCACCGTAACCAATCTTATGCCACAGGTGACTATGTGTGGCTGCGTCTTCATAAGTATCGCCAATTGTCCCTCACAGTGTCTAAATGAAACAAACTTTCACCCAAGTACTATGGCCCATTCCAGGTCTTGGAGCGCAATGGCAACGTGGCTTACTGTCTCCAGTTACCAGTGTATTATAAAAAAATTATCAAAGAATATGGTCACCCACCAGCACCTTTACACAATTTACTGAAGAAGTATGCCTTTCAGTGGTCTCAGTTGGCGGATTCCTCGTTTAACAACTTGAAACAGTCATTAGCGTTAGCTCCAGTTCTCCAATTGCCAAACTTTGCCAAAAATTTCATCATAGAATGCGATGCATCTGAGGGAGGTATAGGTGCCGTCTTGCAGCAACGGGGACACCCCATTGCTTATTTCAGCCGCCATCTCGCTCCTCACCATCACAAGTTAGCCACTTAAGAAAGGGAACTCATCGGTTTGGCCAAAGCCATCCATCATTGGAGGCCGTATCTGTGGGGCAGACCTTTTGTTATACGGAAAAATCACTGTAGCCTCAATTACTTATTGGACCAGGGCCTTACTACATCACCACAATAACATTGGCTCAACAAATTAATGGGATTCAATTTTCAATTGGAATAAAAACCGGGTTATCTCAACCGTGGAGTAGATGCCTTGTCACGCAGAGAATTGGGGGATTCACACCTGCACGCACTGAGCCACCCCAGGTCCCTTTTGTTGGACACAATCCGTCAGGATACTAGTCATCATCCGGATCTCCTTGCCTTACAAGCTCAAATCGAGAACCATTCCAAGGACAATAACTGGACACTACAGGATGGTCTCATTCTTTATAAAGGACACATATATCTTCATCCTTCGTCGGCACTCCTTCCTACCATTATTGCCTCCTTTCATGATAGTACACATGAGGGCCAACAGAAGACATACTTCCGCCTCAGTCGGGAGTTTTATTGGAGGGGTATGAAGCAGGTCATTGCTGATTATGTTGCAGCATGCCAGGTCTGTCAGAGGAATAAGTTTGAATCCTTACAACCCGCCGGCTTGCTCCAGCCACTTCAACTTCCTTCACAAGTATGGGTAGATCTCTCAATGGATTTTATCGATGGTCGTCCTCCTTCTGCAGGGAAATCTATTATTCTTGTTGTGGTAGACCAGTTCTCGAAATATGCCACTTTATGGCCCTCAGCCATTCGTATACAGCAACACAAGTCACTCAGCTCTTCATGGATAATATTGTCCGCCTCCATGGACTTCCGGAGACCATCACTAGTGACCTGGGTGCTATATTCACCAGTAAATTCTGGGGGGACCTATTTAAGCTCCACGACTCCAAGTTAGCCTTTTCTTCCTCATACCACCCTCAGACAGACGGCCAGACAGAGGTGGTTAACCGCACATTGGAGATGTATTTGCAGTGCTTTGTGGGGGACACTCCTCGATAGTGGGTTCGTTGGTTAGCATGGGCAGAGTATTGTTATAATACCTCATACCACACCGTACTGGGTACTACCCCTTTTTGAGTCGTTTATGGACGCGAACCTCCATGTCTACTTTCTTATGAACCGGGATCTTCTCGGGTAGTAGCATTGGACCAAGCATTAGCCGACAGAGATGCAATGCTTGCTCAGGTCCGCCTTCAGTTACAACGTTAACAAGCCACAATGAAGCATACTTATGACAAAGGACATCGTCCCCTTTCCTTTGCACCCGGAGAATTTTTTTGGCTCAAACTTCAACCATAGCGCCAACTCTCTCTTGACGCCATCAAACGCTATAAGCTCTCTCCAAAATTTTATGGGCCGTTTAAGGTCCTACACCGTATTGGCACTGTGGCGTATCGTTTGAAACTCCCACCGGACGCCAAGCTACATGACGTGTTCCACATCTCCCTTCTCAAGCCGTTCAAGCTAGACTCACCACTGCTGCATACCCCTCTGCCTCCGATCAAAGATGGCAGGTCCATGCCCACTCCCACACAGATCCTTCAAGCAAGGCGAGTTAACAACTCTTGGGAAGTGCTCGTTAAATGGACTGACGAGGAATTGGTGGAAGCCTCTTGGGAGACACTCGAGTCCTTCCAGACTCTATTCCCCACTTTCGGGCTTGAGGACAAGCTCTTTCTTCAGGAGGGGGGTGATGTTATGGACTCCATAGCATCAAGAGTGGTGAACTGGAGAAGAGAATAGATGGAGTAAACTTGTATTTCAGTACCTTAGGGGTTTAATTATAATTTGAAGTTCAATAAGGGTCTAATTGTAATTATAGAACCTTTGACATTTTTCCCTGATCTATTTAAGGCGTCAAGTGATTGAATGACGACAAGCAATGATCAATTAGTCTAGATGAGATCGGGTACTCTCTCTAAAGAGGCCTAAGGTTGGAGCTCCTTCAAAGGCTCACGTTCCTTCATCACTGGGCATTCAAAGACCCCCAAATCCTTCCCTTCTTCGTCAGTCAATCTGGAAGCAAGAGGAGATCGCCGGGTGACTCAATCCATGGCAAGAGAAGCTAACAGGACCGCCTCATCTTGTACAAGCAACAACTTTATCTTCCTGCTACCTCGGCCTTATTGCTCACAATCCTTTCCACATATCATGACAGTACCCATGAAGGACAACAAAGGACAAATTTCCGCCTTAGTCGCGAATTTTATTGGAAAGGTATGAAAGACTGGTAGCTGACTATGTATCTGCCTGCCATGTTTTCCAATGCAACAAAATAGAAACTTAAAGCCCCGCAGGCTTGCTCCAGCCCCTACAACTCCCTACTCAGATTTTGGCCGATGTCTCCATGGATTTCATTGATGGTCTTTCAAAATCTTCTGGTAAATCTATCATATTGGTGGTGGTGGATCGTTTCTCAAAGTATGGGCATTTAATTCCCTTATCACATCCATATACAGCCTCTCATATAGCTCAAATATTCATGGATCACATTGTCAGACTTCATGGCCTCCCGGAATCCATCACCAGCGACAAAGATGCAATATTTACTAGTAACTTCTGGAAGGAGCTTTTCAAGCTGTAGGGCACCAAGTTGGCTTTCTCTTCAGCTTACCACCCCCAGACTGATGGGCAAACAGAGGTAGTCAACTGAACTCTTGATATGTATTTGCATTGCTTTGTGGGCGATCGTCCCAAAACTTGGGTCCATTGGCTCGCGTGGGCAGAATTTTGCTACAATACTGCCTACCACACAACTCTCAAGACCACTCCCTTCCAGGTGGTTTATGGTTGGGAAACCCCTTGACTTGTCTCTTATGTTGCTGGTTCCTCTCAGGTTGCTGCTATTGATCAGGCATTGGAGGATAGAGACCGCATGATAGCCCAGGTCAGAGCCAAATTACAACAGGCTCAAGTGCTCATGAAGAATACTTATGACAAGGGCCACCGTAACCAATCTTATGCCACAGGTGACTATGTGTGGCTGCGTCTTCATAAGTATCGCCAATTGTCCCTCACAGTGTCTAAATGAAACAAACTTTCACCCAAGTACTATGGCCCATTCCAGGTCTTGGAGCGCAATGGCAACGTGGCTTACTGTCTCCAGTTACCACCCCCACCCCCCCCCCCCCCCCCCCCCCCCCCCCCCCCCCCCCCCCCCCCCCCCCCCCCCCACCACCACCACTCCCGACGCCCACATTCATGATGTCTTCCATGTTTCCCTGCTGAAGCCATTCAAGGGCTACTCACCTATGTTGCACATTCCTCTACCGCCCCGCCATGATGGTCACGTATTGCCCACTCCAACTCATGTCTTCCAGGCTTGCCGCATCAATGATCTTTGGGAAATCTTAGTCCAGTGGGCGGAGATGGATCCGATGGAAGCCTCTTGGGAACCATTGGCGGAATTTCAAGCACTCTACCCCAACTTTGAGCTTGAGGACAAGCACTTTCTCTAGGAGGGGAGTGATGTTATGGACTCCATAGGATCAAGAGTAGCAGGTAGACGTAGGGGCAATTGATTTAATTTTTTGCATGTTTCCTTTAGTGGGATTTTTGTAATTTTGTCAGACATTTGTGCTTTGAGTGATTGTGTATGGGGGCGTTCGATTTATTTATAGGGACTTCATTGGAATGAAAGGGAAGCTTTGAATCATAGTTAATTGTTGTGGATTCAATAGCACACCGAGTCACACAACGAAGAAGACAACAACAACTCACTCAATAGGATTTAATTCTTATATTTCTTTGAGTAGGATTTATTTCTTATATTGTTTTAAGTAGGACTTATTTCTTATATTGTTTTAAGTAGGAGTTATTTCTAATTACTTTATATGTAAGGGCATTATGGGGAATTATTGTAACCCTAACCCTAAAACTCACTATTTAAGGGATAGGTATGAATGAAATAGGGAAGCTTTGAGATTTTAGAATAACCTAGTCTAAATAGGTTGAGATCACCTCTTGATCTCGAGTTTAGGGTTTACTCCAAAAATCCAACCTATCCTTCACCCTCCATTGCCATCCATCTTCACCCAAATTCATCCACCATCATCCCTACTAAGAAAAGGAGCTTCCTGCCCCTTTTCCATGTCCAAAGAGGAGGTCTATCCTCCCTCTTGGCAGCAGCAGAAAGAGAGGCCGAATTCCTCCCTTACCAAGTAGCAAAGTGAGGATTTTTATCCTCAAATCTTGAGCAAATCCTGGTGCAATGTGGGAGCAGATCATAGCATCCAAGAATAGGTATTAATCTATCCCAAACTCGTGTTTCAAGTTATTTAAGAAAGAAGGATTGCATTCTTAGCTAGAGCAGCAACAAAGAGGGCCAAACCCTCTTTGCCGTGACCAAAAAAAGAGAGCACCTTGCTCTAGCAAGGACATCATTGCTGTGGGGTCTTCCACCTAACACAACAACTCGGTAGGACCCTCAAAAGAGGATCTTTCCTCCTGGCCAAGTACTAGTTAAGGAGAAATACTCATACACAGACCCTTGATGTGAAGTGAGTAAATTCTGAGTGCTGGATTCACAAATCCCACGCCGTGTTACTCGATCCATGACCCGGGACCGTAACAACTTGGTGTCAGAGCAGGGTAACATGGGGGATCATATCAGCAATGAAGAAATCCAAATCAGGATACAAAAGATAGAAGATAGCCTTGAAACAGCACAACCAGTGTTGGGAAAGGTTTGTGGTTTGGAAGAAGAGATGAGCCGAATCATTAGCATGCTACAGGAGTTGAGAACAGAGAGACATCAGAGTCCAAAGGTACTAGAGGTTGCTCAACCATATCACAAAAGAGGGGAGCAGTGGCCTGGGCGCACTGCTGTCCAAGCACCTCAGCATGGAGGCACAATCCCAAGGTACACCAAGTTAGAGTTTCCCCATTTCAATGGTTCTGTGGATCCTGTAATTTGGTTGCATAGATGTGAATTTTTTTTTTTGAACCAAGGGACTACTGAATGGGATAAGGTGCAACTAGCCTCTTTCCATATGACAGATGAAGCCATGTTATGGGTGACTCAAGTAGAGAAAGAGAGACCAGGAATGACTTGGGGCGAATTTAAAAATCTATGCACAGTTAGATTTGGGCCTCCCGCCAACAGCAACCCCTTGGGAGAGTTAGTCCTATTGAGACAAACGGGTTCGGTGGAACACTATCAAAAACTCTTCCAGGAAAAGTTGGCTCGTGCTGGAGAGAGGGTATTGGTTGACCAGCAGGTCTCCTTATTCACAGCAGGTCTCAATGAGTATTTACGGCTAGAGGTAGAACTAGTTATGCCCACGGATCTAGCTCATGCCATGAATATGGCCCGAGCAATGGAACAACGACAACAGTTGCAACAACGTAAGCCGGGTTGGTCGAGTGAGAGGAACACTTCCTCCACGTGGCAAGGGTGCCGCTATAATTCATCTCAGGGAGGATCTACATCAACACCATCCAGACACACTCCGACTACGACTCGGGTAGCCGATCCCCGCCCTGGTAATTCCCTACCGAGCTTTATAAAAAAATTGACGAGTGCGGAGAAGGCAGAAAGGCGGTCCAAAAATCTCTGTTATAACTGCGATGAGCAGTATCGGGTCGGACACCAATGTAAATGATTATTTTGGCTCGAGATGAAGGATTCAGATGATCCAGAGGAACCAGAGGATATTATCGAGGAGGAACCACCAGAGATATCCTTGCATGCTATTACTGGGCAGAAATCGCCTACTACAATGCAAGTCCAAGCTCATGTCATCGACCGAGAACTGGTGGGACTAGTCGACTCAGGGAGTACACACAATTTTATGAGTTTGACAGCTGCACAGCATCTCCAGCTCCAGATTCACACTCATCCGACAACCACCATCTCAGTGGCCAATGGCAAGAAGGTCCCTAGCTATGGGATTAGTAAGGCGGTAACTTTTTCCATTGGATTTACTTCATTTAATGCGGAATTTTTTGTTATTCCCCTAGCGGGATTTGATATGGTTTTAGTCATTAAATGGTTACAAACATTGGGGCCCATTCTGTGGGACTTTTCGGCTTTAACCATGAGCTTTGATTTGGCCGGAAGTTGGGTGCTCTTACAGGGCTGTCAGGTGGACAGGACCCACCGCATACACACTTTGCAGACACAGGATCAGCCTGCTAGTACTAGTGATGGTCTGGTTGAGGAGTTCTATGACCTCTTCCAGGAGCCTTCGGGGTTGCCTCCCATGAGGCACTGTGACCACAAGATCTGTCTGAAACCAGGTTCTGAGGTAGTGGTCGTGCGACCATACCGTTACCCACACCTTCAGAAGGACAAGATAGATCGTCAGTGCCATGAGATGTTGAAACAGGGTCTTATTCATCCCAGCCGCTTCCCGTTCTCTTCACCCATCTTACTTGTGAAGAAACATGATGCGACATGGAGGTTCTGCGTGGATTATCGGGAGTTGAATGTACAGACAGTAAAAGACAAGTTCCCGATTCCGGTAGTGGATGAGCTTCTGGATGAGTTACATGGGTCGTGGTTATTCACTAAACTCGACCTCCGTTCAGGATACCATCAGGTCCGGATGCACCCCTCTGATATCGAGAAGACGACGTTCTGCACGCACCATGGCCACTTTGAGTTCGTCGTCATGCCGTTCGGGTTATCCAATGCACCCTCCACTTTTCAAGCTTTGATGAACGAGGTATTTAGCCCCTATCTTCGAAAATTTTTTCTTGTATTTTTTGATGATATTTTGATATATAGCAAGTCGGTTGAGGAACACTTGGCACACTTGAGGATTGTTTTCGACTTGTTAAGAGCACATCAGCTCTATTTGAAACACTCCAAGTGTTCTTTTGCGGCTTCACATGTGGGATATCTGGGACACATTATCTCAGATGAGGGGGTTACGGTGGATCCCGAGAAGATCTAAGCTATTCACGAGTGGCCGCAACCACAGTCGTGTTCTGCATTACGGGGTTTTCTGGGTCTTGCGGGCTACTACCGCAAATTTATTCAGAACTATGGGCCAGTAGCAGCACCATTGACAAGTTTACTCAAGAAAAATTCCTTTATTTGGAATGAGGGGGCCACCACGTCATTTGTGGCACTCAAAGCTGCCCTCGCATCTGCGCCAGTATTACAACTTTCCAACTTCGACGAATTGTTCGTGGTAGAGTGCGACGCTTCGGGCGTGGGCATGGGGGCCGTTTTACAACAGTTGGGCCATCCTATTTCTTATTTTAGCAGACAGTTGGCAGTCCGCCATCAAAAACTGGCAGCCTATGAGCGCGAATTGATTGGGTTGGCCAAAGTGGTCCAACATTGGAGGCCTTATCTCTGGGGCCGGGCTTTTCTCATACGCACGGATCACTACAGCCTTAAATTCTTACTAGAACAGTGTTTGACGACGTCGCCACAGCAGCACTGGATCAGTAAGTTGTTGGGGTTTGACTTCTCCGTGGAGTATCGTGCGGGGAGATTAAATAAGGTGGCAGATGCCTTGTCACGGTGTTTTGAAGATCAGCAGTCGGTCTATTCTATCAGCCAGCCGAGATTTCTCATTATGGACTTGGTGCGAGAAGCACATGCTACTAACCCTGCACTGCAGGAACTGCATCAGCAGATCTCAGAAGGGACAATGAATGTGAAGTGGTCCATCCAAGGTTCACTTATTTATTAAAAGCATCAGATTTTCGTTCCACCTGAGTCCGAGTTGATTCCAGCTATTCTCTCGGCCTACCACGACAGTACACACGAGGGGATCCAGAAGACCTTGCACAGAATTTGAGCTGATTTTTACTGGCATGCCATGAAACCCTCTATTGCGACTTATGTGGGCAACTGTCAGGTATGCCAGTGCAACAAAGCTGAGCACTTGAGTCCAGCCGGTCTTCTCCAGCCTCTGGCCCTTCCTACGCAGGTTTGGGCTGACATTTCAATGGATTTTGTGGAAGGCCTACCCCTGTCAGCCGGCAAATCCGTAATTTTCGTAGTGGTTGATCGATTCTCCAAGTACGGGCATTTTATACCGATGGCTCATCCGTATACAGCAACACGGGTTGCTCAGACTTTCCTGGAGCAGATAGTCCGCTTACATGGCTTTCCAAAATCCATTGTGAGTGACAGAGATGCAGTTTTCACAAGCACCTTTTGGCGGGAATTGTTTCGCTTGAGTGGGACGAAATTGAAGTTCTCCTCCGCCTATCATCCACAGACAGACGGGCAGACTGAGGTGGTGAATCGCACCATCGAGATGTAACTACGGTGCTTGGTGGGGGATCATCCGCGGCAATGGATTCAATGGCTTCCGTGGCCCGAATACTGTTACAACACTTCGTTCCACTCTGCATTGCAATCCACTCCTTTTCGGGTTATATATGGCCGGGATCCACCTCGTCTCCTCTCATACAACCCAGGGTCCACCCGCGTGGACACGATTGATCAAGCACTCATAGACAGGGATCTACTGCTACAGAATATCACAGAACAGCCAAGACGTGCCCAAGCTCGGATGAAAGATGTATACGACAGAGGCCACCGTGACGTCTCTTTTGAGGTTGGAAAGTATGTGTGGCTACGGCTCCAGCCCTACCGTCAGCAGTCTCTAGCGGGACCTCCACGTCATAAGCTCTCACCAAGATCTTTTGGGCCGTTTCCCATTCTTCGACGCGTGGGACCAGTCGCCTATCAACTCAAATTACCGGACACAACCAGAATTCACGATGTGTTTCATGTCTCTCTTTTGAAGCCGCATTCTGGAGCACAACCTACATCCACTCCATTCCTACCACCGGTTGATCATGGCGAGGTTATTCTTAACCCAACTGCGGTGTTATGTGCACGGCTGACCAATGATCATTGGGAGATTCTCGTTCAATGGACGGACACTGACCCCGACGCTGCAACATGGGAACGTGTGGACATCTTCAAACAAGTCTACCCAACTTTTGAGCTTGAGGACAAGCTCTTTCTCCATGGGGAGGCAGATGTTGTGGATTCAATAGTACACCGAGTCACACAACAAAGAAGAGAACAACAACTCACTCAATAGGATTTAATTCTTATATTTCTTTGAGTAGAATTTATTTCTTATATTGTTCTAAGTAGGATTTATTTCTTATATTGTTTTAAGTAGGAGTTATTTCTAATTACTTTATATGTAAGGGCATTATGAGGAATTATTGTAACCCTAACCCTAAAACTCCCTATTTAAGGGATAGGTATGAATGAAATAGGGAAGCTTTGAGATTTTACAATAACCTAGTCTAAATAGGTTGAGATCACTTCTAGATCTCGAGTTTAGGGTTTACTCCAAAAATCCAACCTATCCTTCACCATCCATTGCCATCCATCTTCACCCAAATTCATCCACCATCATCCCTACTAAGAAAAGGAGCTTCCTGCCCGTTTTCCAAGCCCAAAGAGGAGGTCTATCCTCCCTCTTGGCAGCAGCAGCAAAGTGAGGATTTTTATCCTCAAATCTTGAGCAAATCCTGGTGCAACGTGGGAGTGGATCATAGCATCCAAGAAGAGGTATTAATCTATCCCAAACTCGTGTTTCAAGTTATTTAAGAAAGAAGGATTGCATTCTTAGCTAGAGCAGCAACAAAGAGGGCCAAACCCTCTTTGCCGTGACCAAAAAATGAGAGCACCTTGCTCTAACAAGGACATCATTGCTATGGGGTCTTCTACCTAGCACAACAACTCGGTAGGACCCTCGAAAGAGGATCTTTCCTCATGCCAAGCACTAAGGAGAAATACTCATACACAGACCCTTGACGTGAAGTGAGTAAATCCTGAGTGCTGGATTCACAAATCCCACGCCGTGTTACTCGATCCATGACCCGGGACCGTAACATTAATTGAGATCAATTACTCTCTCCAACGAGGCCTAGGTGCAAGCTTCCTCCAAAGCTTGGTTATCCCTCATGTCCGTTCATCTTCCCCTCTCCCGAGTTGCTACTTCACGTTCCTTCTCCTCCATCCCGAGCTCGTCAGTTTTCATCACTTCCGTCTAATCTTATGAACTATTTCCATCTTCGATTACCTTCCTCCATAGCCTCTCTTGCCCCACCAACAGACACATCTTCTTCCCTTCCCTGCCGAGTTCCAGCAGTTTGACGGTTCATCTCCTTGTTGGAACTCGCTATGACTGTTCACCTTCCCTGCGAACTTCTCTGTCGCCATTGGGCATTCCAAGCATCTGAAACACAGATCTTCACCATCTCTAAACATGGAAGACCGAGGAGAGCGTAGGGTGACTCGATCCATGGCTAGAGATCTTAACAAAGTGGTATCAAATAGGACCACCTTGGACGACTCTTCCTCTCCAGCGGATGGGCATACAACCATTGAAGAGTTTCGAACAGAGCTTCAGACGGAGATCTAGGAGCTTCGGGAGACCATGCTCCAAATTTTCAACTCCCTAGGTTCACGAGAGGTTCCCCGTCCGGGCAGTGGCTCATGCCCGGCGGAATACCCCGATCCTCCACTCCCGCCTATGCCTCGTATGTGCCTTGCTCAGACCCCTCCAGGGAGCTTTCACAGCAACAACAACACAAATGTCCCCAGGTACACCTAATAGATGCCAGATTCTGAAACGAGAACTAAGTTAATTATAATAGAATAACCCTTATAATTGTGCTATAGGTGGGTATTTATTGGTTTTCAAATGAAACATGCATTTATTGAATTTGGCATTAATGACTATTTATATTGCATATTTTTCTCTCTTGAATTATATTTCATTGCTTTAAAGGTTTATTTCTTCCTGAAATGATTTTTATGGATTCAATTATGGAATTTCAGGGAAATTTTGGTGGAGAAGGAGATATTTTAAAAAATGCCATTAGTGAAAGAGATAGATTTTTTTAGGGTAAAATAGTTGTGAAAGAGAGGAAGGAGGGGGGAGAAACAGGAGAGGTTGTTGACTGAAAGAAGGGAGGCCCGAGAGGATTTCCAGCCGTCGTTCGGCGCACCACCGTCGTTCACCGTGCCACCATCGTCCACCGCCATCCGAAAACCGAGAACAGACCCAGGAGAGCTCAAGAGAGTCTCCATCGTGATGAGTTTGACACTGCCAGTTTCTATTCGCCGGGCCAAGAGGTGACCCAAGAGGGCTCCTCCGGCGCCGATTCCGCATTCCGACCATCCTCCGGCATCGATTACCCATTTCTGACCATTTTCGGAGCTATTCCGACTCCGACCGAGACTCGAGAGAGCCGGTCAAAGGACTTCGGCTCCATTCCATTGTCCGCCGCACCACCTCCATTCATGGGTTTCTATCCTTCTTCGCCGGTGTCGTCTCTACCTCTGGCCACTCACTCTTGCAACCCGAAACCATCAATTTCTGGAAATTGCAGCACCCGTGAGAATGAGCCTTTGCTGCCCGAGTAAGATGAAGGAGAAGGGGAGTAATCCGTCATTTTGTAATTTAATTTTTCTATAGTTTGAACTTAGGTTTTGAATGTTTATTGAATTTGATTTGAGAATTAATGTTTATCGAATATTTGTTTTTCGGATATTTGATTAAATTAGCTAGTTAGGGTAGGATTATAATTTAGGTTGGATTTAGGCATTTAAATCCGATTTCTGTCTTTCACTCTATGCGCCTGAGAGGGGCTTAACGCAAGGATTGAGAAATCAGATTCTTGATTACGTGGCGCTCGAGAGAGGCACAAATCACGGTAAAATCCAGAGTTGATAATTTTAACATCATCACAATTGCATTCTATTGTAATCTGATCTCTGTCATTAACTCTAGGCACCAGAGAGGGGCTAGACTCAAGGATTGAGAATCCGGATTCGTGGTTATGTGGCACTCGAGAGAGGCACGAATCACGGTAAAATCTGGAGTTGACATTTCCTGTTGTGCAAGTAGTTAATTAGATTATTTCTTAATAATTTAGGATATAATTAATGTTTAGTTCAAATTAATTCATCATATTTGGTTGGGCTAGTTGATTGAAGAATGAACAAAACTCAGTCCTCCCTGTGGATATGACCCTCGCTTCCCGTTAGATTACATGAATGATTCGTACGCTTGCGAGGTATAAAAGCCGATGTAATTAAATTTCACATAAAGTATTTGGCGCCGCTGCCGGGGAGGCACATATTAAGTGTATTTCTTTGTTCTCCATGGTCGTAGGTTAGATTTTTTTTTTTGCTTTAATAGTTTTATCTTGATGATTCTGTATGGAGTTATTTTTATTTCTTCTAGTTAGTTCGTATTTTCAGTAGTTAGTTTGTTACCATAATTTTATAGTTAGTTTTGTTTCTTTTTGTGTTTCTATGCACTGGTGCCACTCCCTTGGTGAACCATTAGCTCCCTTTGTTGAAGAGGTAGAACATATTGGTAGGAAAACAACAGAAGTCAAGTTAGGAGCTACCATGGCCAATCATGGTGAACCATTACAGTTACCTGCAGCAGGTGACCGTAGAGCCCTGAGGGATTATTCTATCCCATCCCACTTAACATCACCTTCTTGCATTATATTGCCACTGACTACTGCTGCTAGTTATGAGTTTAAACTAGGTGTGATCCAACTCCTCCCTACATTCTATGGGTTGGAGAAGGAGGACCCTTATTACCACATCAAGGAATTCTTAGATATCTGTGTGACTTTCAAATTCCAGAAATTCTCAGATGACTCTATCTGGTTAAGACTTTTTCCATTTTCACTTAAGGATAAGGCCAAGTCTTGGCTTAATTCCTTAGAGGTGGGCAGCATCACTTCATGGGACACATTAGTCACGAAATTTTTGTCTAAGTACTTTCCCATTCAGAGAACTACAGCCCTCAGGAGAGAAATCTCCAACTTTATGCAGCAGGAGGGTGAACACTTTTATGTGGCTTGGGAGAAATGGAAGGATTTGATCCATAGGTGTCCGCATCATGGGTTTGAGAAATGGCATTTAATGCAATACTTTTATCAAGGTCTTACACCCCAGGTTAGATTCATGGTAGATGCAACGAGTGGTGGGAGTTTGATGGGAAAGAGTGCTAGTGAGGCGTGGGACTTCTTTGAAACGTTGAGTGATCAATCTCAACAATGGGGTTCATCATTTAATGTTGATAGGAGATCCCACGAAGCCAAAAGAGGGGGTCTCTACGAGGTTAGTGAAACACCCATGCTCATGGCCAAGATTGAGGGGTTGACTAGAAAGATTGATGCCCTTATGGTGTCCAATAGTTCACTTGCTCCTAACCCATCTACTGTCTGTGCCATATGCTCTAGTTCATCTCATCCCACACAAATGTGTCCATCTAGTTCATCCTACCCGGAGCTCATTGAGGACCTGAATGCAGTCCAGAATTTTCATAGACCAAACCGGAATGATCCTTTTTCGGAAACATATAATCCGGGTAAGGCTAGGCACCCAAATTTCTCATGGTCCAAGGGCCCACAGGTTGAGGGTCCTCCAGGGTTTACTCAACCCCAAGCTCCGCACCCACACTTCACTCAACAGCCATTGATTCCACAAAAACCTTCACTTGAGGTTACACTTCAATTATTCATGCAGAATACATAGTCCTCCATTGCTAAACTTGAAATGCAAGTGAGTCAGTTGGCCAGCCACATGAGTGAACAAGCACAAAATAGACTCCCGAGTCAAACCATTCTTAACCCCAAAAGCACATATGAGAGTGGGTCGAATTCCAATCCCCACCATGAGCAAGCCAAAGCCATAACCACCCTTAGGAGTGATCATGAGTTGAATAATGGGGTAGGGACCACTAAGTCTAAGGAGTCAAAGGATGAGAATGGGGACACATCATTGAGTGAAGAAGCTCCAAGTTCTCCACCAACATGGAGGCAGATCCCTAACTAAGTCCCACCAGCTCCTTATCCACAGAGGTTTTCGGGCCCACCTAGGAAAGGAGATAGCATGCATGAAACGTTGGAACTATTTAGTAAGGTTCACATTAACATTCCACTTCTTGATGCTATTAGGCAAGTCCCTGGTTATGCTTGATTTTTGAAAGACCTTTGTACACAGAAGAGAAAACAACATGTTAACAAAAAGCTCTTTCTTACTGAGAATGTAAGCTCAATTCTGAAGCACAACACTCCCCCTAAAGTTAATGATCCTAGATGCCCCACAATTTCATGTGTCATTGGTGAACATACCATCCAGAGAGCTCTTCTTGACTTAGGGGCAAGTGTGCATTTGCTTCCTTTCTTTGTGTACCAGCAATTAAGTTTGGGGGAATTGAAGCCTACCCCCATCACATTTCAACTAGCTGACCGTTCTATCAAGATACCACGAGGAATAGTTGAAGATGTTTTGATAAAAGTTGACAAATTTCTACTCCCAGTTGATTTCATTGTTCTTGATACAGAACCAGTAGTCAATGTGACCAACCAAAATGCTTGTCATCCTAGGACGTCCCTTCTTAGTCACATCTAATGCTGTCATTCATTGTAAAAGTGGTGAGCTGGAGCTGTCTTTTGGAAATTTTAAGGTCTCGTTGAATGTGTTTAATGCCGGGCACCATCCACTTGAGTCTGATGATTTGAGTTCTGCATTTAAGATAGAGAATGTTATGCTTAATGATGAATCCACTCTTGAATCTTTTGAGTCTTACATAACAACTTTAGACATGGATTATTTTGATGAGGAAACATATTTCCGAGAGGTTGACTCTTTACTCAGTTCTGTACCTTTGTTGGAGGAAGCTTGTGAGGTTGTCACAACTGATCATCCACATGATCTTCATCTTGACTTGGACAAACCTCTTGAAACTTCCAAGCTAGATCTTAAGCCATTTCCTCCCACATTGAAGTATGCATTCTTGGGGCCCATGAACTCAGTGCAAGTCATTATTGCCTCTGATTTGAGTACTGACCAGGAGGAACAATTGACTGAAATTTTACAAGCACACAGAGAGGCATTGGGGTGGACTCTTGATGCCTTAAAAGGGATTAACCCCTCTATATACATGCATCGTATTCATTTGGAGGAGGGAACTAAAGCCTCACGTGAGATGCAACGTAGGTTAAATCCCCATATGCTAGAGGTTGTGAGAGAAGAAGTCATCAGGTTGCTTGTGACAGGAATCATTTACCCTATTTCTGATAGCACCTGGGTGAGTCCAATTCAAGTTATCCCTACGAAAGGGGGGATAAAGATAATGAAAAATGAGAGTGGTGAATTGATTCCCACAAGAACTACCACCAAGTGGTGTGTCTGCATTGACTATAGAAAACTTAATTCTGCCACTAGGAAGGATCACTTCCCACTACCTTTCATTGATCAGGTGCTAGAGCGATTGGCCGGCCACAGTTTTTATTGCTTCTTAGATGGATACTCCGGCTACAATCAAATTCCCTTTGCTCCAGAAGACCAGGAAAAGACCACATTCACGTGTCCGTTTGGCACCTATGCTTACAGATGCATGCCTTTTGGTTTATGCAATGCGCCCGCCACTTTCCAACGGTGCAAGATTAGTATTTTTTCTAACATGATTGGTGACTTTTTAGAGGTCTTTATGGATGACTTTTGTGTGTTTGGCTCTAGCTTTAAGAAAAGTCTGCACAATCTTTCACTCGTATTGTCCCATTGCATTAATTCCAATTTAGTCTTGAATTGGGAGAAATGCCACTTCATGGTAAAAGAAGGAATTGTTTTAGGACATGTAGTGTTTGAGCGGGGTGTAGAAGTGGACAAAGCCAAGGTTGACCTAATTGCCAATCTGCCACCACGTACTTCTGTGAAGAGGGTGCGTTCTTTCCTTGGCCATGTTGGGTTCTATAGGCCCTTCATTAAGGACTTTAGCAAAATTTCTCGTCCTTTGACGAATTTGCTTGCTCAAGGTGTTGCTTTTGCCTTTGATGATGCCTGTATTCATGCTTTTGAGACACTGAAGAAATGTTTGTCCACTGCACCCATTGTCCAACCCCCTACTTGGTCTTTGCCTTTTGAGTTGATGTGTGATGCCTCTAATTATGCATTGGGGGCTGTTTTGGGGTAAAAGACAAATAAAATTCCCTGTATCATTCAGTATGCTAGCCGCAATCTTCATGATGCTCAATTGAATTACACTACTACAGAGAAGGAGTTGCTAGCTGTTGTGTTTGCCTTGAACAAATTCAGATCATATCTGTTAGGGTCAAAGGTTATAGTGTTCACTGATCATTCTGCTTTGAAGTACTTATTATCCATCAAGAACACTAAATCTCGCTTGATTAGATGGGTCTTGCAATTGCAAGAATTTGACCTTGAGATTCGAGATAAGAAGGGTTGTGAGAATGTTGTTGCTGATCATTTATCTAGGATCTGTGTAGCACCTATCTTCCATTAAATGATTCCTTCCCTGATGAACAACTTCTCCACATATCCCAGTTGCCTTGGTTTGCTGACATAGTCAACTATCTTGTAACTCGTAAGATTCCTGATTATTGGAGTAAACAAGATCGATTGAAATTCTTTTCCCAAGCCAAACTTTTTTTTGGGATGACCCTTATTTGTTCAAGGTGTGTCCTGACCAAGTCATTAGGCGTTGTGCGCCTGAGCAAGATTTTTCCAACATTCTTGAATTTTGTCATTCCCACGCATGTGGTGGACATTTTTGTGCTAGAAAGACCGTGGCTAAAGTCTTGCAATGTGGTTTCTATTGGCCTTCATTATTTAGAGATGCCCATGAGTTTTGTCGTGTGTGTGATAGATGCCAACAGACTGGTTGTTTGTCTAGGAAGAACATGATGCCTCTTAACCCCATTCTTATTGTTGAATTGTTTGATGTGTGGGGTATTGACTTCATGGGTCCTTTTCCTGTCTCTTTCGGCTATCAATACATCCTTGTTGCTGTTGAATATGTCTCTAGATGGATTGAAGCTATTGCATGTAAGACAAATGATCACAAAGTGGTGGTAAAGTTTTTAAGAGAAAACATCTTTAATCGGTTTGGTACCCCGAGAGCGATCATCAGTGATGGGGGATCCCATTTTTGTAACAGAGCATTTGAGACCTTGTTGAAGAAATACTCCATCACTCATTGGGTGTCCACTCCGTACCACCCACAAACTTGTGGTCAAGTGGAAATCTCTAATAGGGAGATCAAACGGATTTTGGAGAAGTCAGTTCGCTTTGATAGAAAAGATTGGTCCACTCGATTGGACGATGCTTTATGGGCCTATCGAACTGCTTATAAGACTCCTATTGGGATTTCTCCATTTTGCCTAGTGTCCGGCAAAGCATGTCATCTACCTGTTGAGCTTGAGCATAGAGCTTATTGGCCCATTAAGGCTTTGAATTTTGATTTAACTCAAGCAGGTGAGGAGAGGAAATTGCAATTGAATGAGTTGGAGGAGATACATCATGATGCTTATGAGAATGCCAAACTATATAAGGAGCGAACAAAGCTTTTACATGATAAATCTATTTTTTGCAAGTCTTTTACTGTTGGGCAGAATGTTTAACTTTATAACTCACGATTGCATTTGTTTCCAGGGAAGCTGAGATCCAGGTGGTCAGGTCCGTTTGGGGTATGCAGGTGTTTCCTCATGGCTCTATTGATATCCGCAATCATGGAGATGGGTTGGTCTTCAAAGTTAATGGTTAGAGGCTCAAACCGTATCTTGAGAATCTCCCCACACCGGAGGAGGTGATGGTGATTTTCTTGGAGGAACCTGTCCATTCATCTTGACTGCGTCAGGGTCTTGCTTACGACTATAAATTTAGCACATTGTGGGCAATCCCCACGTTTCTATCCCTTTGTACATTATAGTTTTATTTTTGGTTTATTCATTCTTATTGGGATACCCTTTGGTGGACTCTGGTCTTGATTGATTGGACGTTCCCCGGCGATGCTGGCCCCGTCATGGACTCGAGGTACTCTCTTGCCAGCTGAGAGCATAAATGGTTCCGGTAGTCGATGACCAGTTTGATCTTGAAGTATTGAATGAAAACCTTGTGGTGAGTAACTTAAGTACTTGTGTTTAGCGCATGATTCCTGCTGCCTTCAGTGGCCAATCACACAGAGATTTCTTCAAAGTGTGATGTGGGATAGCGGTTTCATCTACGGATGATTACCTACGGGTACGGCTGATACGAGTAAACCTTCTTCGAGGGAGACTATGTATCATTCCTAGGGGTCTTTATTGACTCTTCAGTATTATTGTTGATGACCAAACACATATGGTCCCACCTATGGATTTAGGAGCCTTGAGGAAGCTTAACCCTTACTCTGCTGGAGTATAACCAGCTAAGTTGTGAGTCAACAGGAGTATAATCAGATATTTTAATGATTGTTAGTTGGTTTGTTGGTGTCTTCCCCATTGAGGACAATGTCAGGTTTAGGTTTGGGGGGGGGGGGGGGGGGGGACGACTCTTTTATGTCTTAGTAATGATTTTCTTTTGATTTTTGTTCGTGGATTTCAAATTAATCCTCTTAGTATGTGGTTAACTTTAGTAGAGTTAAAATAAGTTGCTCAAATGTGTTTCAAAATTTTTTGTAAAACTGTGTAGAATATGCCTATTAAAAATCTGATATCATTTGTTGTGATCCATGAGAATTCAGTGGGATACCTTACTATTGCATTAGACTTGGAACTTAGTTGCAAAAGAGAACATGTAAATCTAGTGTTGATCTATGTTAGTCTGAATAGTCTTGTATGCCTATTTGATCTTATTCTTTTTTATATCTCAGTAAAATTCCTTGTTGTAATGTATGAATGCAAATGGAAATGCTCTTGCTTGCAAATGACAGATAACCTTAGAAACAGCCAGGACAAACCCAAGTACATGCATTGGAACAGTCGATTACTTAAAAATAAGTGCATGTGTAGTGAAGACGAATACAAAATGGTGGTAATACCAAAAGTATTTAGTGAAACAAAAATTACGTTGGTAATAGCGAAAATGCGCTGTTAATAGCGAAAAATGGGTTTAAATCTGGAAGCAATGAGTTTCCTTAAGTTTGATGATGAATTGTAAGTTGAAAGAAGTTGCAGGTCAAGATTGAAATTTGTATACTTCTTTTGTGAGATTGTCAGACAACAGGCTTACTCTACTATTTTCTCTTAATTGTGATGTGACCTGGATTTTATTGTTATTTGTTGCCTCTTTGTTCTGTTGAAGTAATTGCTTATGGGTCACATTGGTTCAGGTGGAGTAACAATGAGTGTATTTGGATTGATAATGTGCTATATTTTACACAGGTTTTCAAATATAGCAGGGTTTCAAATCATTTTCAGATATTTTACGATACTAAGTGTTAGTCATATGCTAATGAGGAGTAGATTTTCTTCAGTTTTCTTTTTATATTGTTGATTTAGATGAATTTTGTGAGTAAATTTCATGCAAACCCTCACGAGACACAACTCGTCCACTACCGTAAAGTAGGGGTTTAACGGCTTGTTGCATACGCTAAATGCAATCGTGTTCCCTACGAAAGTGACATTTTGTTTTCTTAGGCTTAATTTTGGTTTTGTTATTGTTTTGCTAGGGACTAGCAAAGATTTAGATTTGGGGGTGTGATAGATGCCAGATTCCGACATGAGAACTAAGTTAATTATAATAGAATAACCCTTATAATTGTGTTATAGGTGGGTATTTATCGGTTTTCCATGAAACGTGCATTTATTGAATTTGGCGTTAATCACTACTTATATTGCATATTTTTCTCTCCTGAATTATATTTCATTGCTTTTAAGGTTTAATTCTTCCTGAAATGATTTTTATGGATCCAATTATGGAATTTCAGGGAAATTTTTTTGGAGAAGGAGATATTTACAAAAATGCCATTAGTGAAAGAGATAGATTTTTTTTAGGGTAAAATCATTTTGAAAGAGAGGAAGGAGGGGGGAGAAAAAGGAGAGGTTGCCAACCAAAAGAAGGGAGACCCGAGAGGATTTCCATCCATCGTTTGCCGTGCCACCGTCGTTCGCCGCGCCACAGTCGTCCACCACCGTTCGAAAACCGAGAACAAACCCGAGGAGAGCTCGAGAGAGTCTCCGTTGCGGCAAGTTCGACACTGCCAGTTTCTGTTCGCCAGGTCGAGAGGTGACCTGAGAGGGCTCCTCCGGCGCCGATTCCGCATTCCGACCATCCTCCGGTGTTGATTACCCATTTTTGACCATTTCCAGAGCTATTCCGACTCCGACCAAGAATCGAGAGAGCCGGTCAGAGGACTTCGGCTCCATTCCGTTGTCCGCCACACCACCTCCATCTATGGGTTTCTATCCTTCTTCGCCGGCGTCGTCTCTACCTCCGGCCACTTGCTCTTGCAACCCGAAGCCATCAATTTCTGGAAATTGCAGCACCCGTGAGAACGAGCCTTTGCTGCCCGAGCGAGAGGAAGGAGAAAGGGAGTAATCTGTCATTTTGTAATTTAATTTTCCTATAGTTTGAACTTAGGTTTTGAATTTTTATTGAATTTTATTTGAGAATTAATGTTTATCGAATATTTTTTTTGGATATTTGATTAAATTAGCTAGTTAGGGTAGGATTGTAATGTAGGTTGGATTTAGGCATTTTAATCCGATTTCTGTCTTTCATTCTATGCGCCCGAGAGGGGCTAGACACAAGGATTGAGAAATCGGATTCATGATTACATGGCGCTCGAGAGAGGCACGAATCACGATAAAATCCAGAGTTGATAATTTTAGCATGATCACAATAGGAAATTGATTCTCTACATTCTATTGTAATCCGATCTCTATCATTAACTCTAGGCGCCTGAGAGGGGCTAGACACATGGATTGAGAATCCGGGTTCATGGTTACGTGGTGCTCGAGAGAGGCACGAATGACGATAAAATCCGGAGTTGATGTTTCCTGTTGTGCAAGTAGTTAATTAGATTATTGCTTGATAATTTAGGATATAATTAATGTTTAGCTCAGATTAATTCATCATATTTGGTTAGGCTAGTTGACTGAAGAATACACAAAATTCAGTCCTCCCTGTGGATATGACCCTCACTTCCAGCTAGATTATATGAACGATTCGTACGCTTGCGAGGTATAAAAGCCGATGTAATTAAATTTCACATCAATACCAAGCTTACATTTCCGACTTATGACGGGTCATTGGATCCGTTAATGTGGTTGCAGTGTTGTGAGCACTTCTTTTGGCACCAATGAACCCACCTGGAGGAGAGGGTCTCGTTGGCTGCTTTCCATTTGCTAGACGAGGCCTTACAGTGGTATTCCCAGTTTGATTCGGCGCACCACGTACATGATTGGGATTTCTTTAAAAAGTCATGCCTTTTGAGGTTTGGGCCCCCTGCATGCAGCAATCCCCTTGGGGATGTGGTTAATCTCAAACAGACGGGCTCCATCGAGAAGTATTAGAAATAGTTTCAAGAACGCCTTGCCTGCACTAGTCTGCTTGTCCAGCCGAGTCAGCATGTCAACTTGTTCACTGGTGGGTTGGTGGAGGCTATATGCCTTGAGGTGGAATTGCATGGGCCTTCCTCTTTGGACCATGCCATGAATTTGGCCCAAACTTTTGATGCTAAACTACTCATCTTAAAAGAATCTTTGGTAAGTCGCCCTCCTTGGCCGATCAGAGTGCCCGCAAGTGTCCTAGCAACCCCCAACACCCCTCTGCGTCCAGGATAGCCTACAACCCAATCAACCTAACCTACCAGGTCAGTGCCTCCCCCTCAGTTTATTAAACGACTTTCTAAAGACATGGAAAAAAGGAGGGCCCAGGGGATCTATTTTAACTGTGATGAGAAGTACACTCAAGGCCACATTTGCAAGAGGCTGTTTTTGTTAGAGGTAGAGGATCCCGAGGACAGCCCCCCTTCCCTCCCCTTGAAGAAGAAGTCAGCACAAAAGAGGAAGCCCCAACCATCTCCCTCAACACCATCACCGGGTTACACAACACCATGACAATGCAGGTCCATGCTGGCATTCATACTCTTTTGTTACTTGCACTGGCTGACTCGGGCAGCACCCACAATTTCCTTAGTCAACCCGCAACCCAACAGTTGGGCTTGCCACTGCAGTAAAATTCAGGCATCATGGTTTCAGTAGCAAATGGGGAAAAAATTACCAGTGTGGGGTTATGTGCAGCAATCACTTTCGTCATTGAAGGCCACACCTTCCAGGCAGATTTTCTGATCATTCTGCTTTCTGGATTTGATTTGGTCCTAGGCAATAAATGGTTACAGCAGTTGGGACCGATATTATGGGATTTCAAGTCCCTCACTATGAGTTTCAACCAGGGTCACCAGCAGCTCACGCTCCATGGTATGCATACTCCCCTGCCGTGTACTCTTTAGACGATCCAATTGAGGGATTCAGAGGGCAGTCAACTCACGCAGCTGATGGAGGAATTTGCAGACTTATTTCAACAACCTGCTGCCCTCCCTCCGATACGGGATTGTGACCATCGTATCCGGTTGAAGTTGGGCACCAAGCCAGTCATGGTACGGCCATACAAGTACCCTCACTTGCAGAAGGATGAGATAGAACACTAGGGTGAGCTCATGTTAACTCAGGGCCTCATTCAACCCAGCCGTTCCCCGTTCTCATCGCCAGTTCTGTTGGTCAAGAAACTTGACAACTCATGGTGGTTCTGTGTAGACTAAAGGGAGCTCAACGCTCACACGATGAAGGTTAAATTTCCCATTCCAGTCGTGGACTAGTTGTTGGATGAACTTCATGGCACTGAGTTATTACGAAGTTGGACTTGAAATCAGGATACCATCAAATCCGAGTCCACCCTGATGATGTGGAGAAAACAGCATTCTGTACCCACAACAGACATTTTGAATTCTTGGTGATGCCCTTTGGTCTGTCCAACGCACCCTCTACATTCCAGGCACTCATGAATGAGGTATTCTGGCCCTTTTTGTGCAAATATGTTCTTGTGTATTTTGATGATATTCTGATCTATAGCCAGAATTGGGGTGACCACATTCAGCACCTGCGCCAGATATTCCACCTGCTACGTTCGCACCATTTATTCCTTAATAAGTCTAAATGTGAGATAGGAACTTCCGAGGTCGCCTACTTGGGCCATGTTATTTCTGCATCAGGGGTTAAGGTGGACAGTACCAAAATCTAGTTAGTGCTGGACTAGCTGACTCCGCATTCGATTACAACTTTGAGGGGGTTTCTAGGGTTGGCCGGTTATTACAGGAAATTTATTTGGGACTATGGCCAGATTGCTGCAATGCTCACAAGCCTACTCAAGAGGAATGCCTTCACATGGACAGATGCAACCGATTCATCCTTCCAATGGCTGAACAATCCTTAGCTTCGGCACCGGTTCTATAACATCCGAATTTTGAAGAAATGTTCATTATGGAATGTGATGCATTAGGTGGCGGCATTGGCGCCGTCTTACAGCCGCTGGGGCACCCCATAGCATATTTCAGCCGGCAGTTGGGTCCACACCACAAAAAATTAGCGGCTTATGAATAGGAACTCATAATCTTGGCCAAAGCCATCCAGCATTGGAGGCCCTACTTGTGGGGTAGGCACTTTGTGATCCGTATAGACCATTGTAGTTTGAAGTACTTGCTGGAACAACGTCTCACGACTTCCCCCCAGTAACATTGAATCCGTAAGCTCATGGGTTTTTATTTTAAGGTGAAATACAATCCGGTTCGCCTTAACAGGGGTGTTGATGCCATGTCCCACAGGGAATTAGTGGATCATCAGCTGAATGCTATTAGTCAACCACGAGTCCTTTTACTCGACTCCATCCGAGGTGACATCCAGAACCATCTTGAGCTCCTAGAGTTGTACTGGCAGATTGAGCAAGGCACTGAGGATCGCCAGTGGGAAATTCAAGATGGGCTCATACTATACAATAAGCGCCTCTTTCTCCACCATACCTCCCCTCTTCTCACCACCATTATTTCTGTAGTACACAATAGTACTCATGTGGGCCAGCAAAAAACTATTTTTGTATCAGCCGGGATTTCTTTTGGAAATGGTTGAAGCGTATGGTTGTTGACTATGTTTTGGTGTGCCAAGTTTGTCAGAGGAACAAGGCCGACTCTTTACATCCAGCGGGCCTGCTACAACCTCTTCAACTTCCATCTCAGGTATGGACTGATATCTCCATGAATTTTATTGAGGACTTCCCTCTTCTTCGGGTAAATACTGTAATTCTGGTTGTGGTGGATCGGTTTTATAAATACGGGCACTTCCTGCCCTTGGCGCATCCGCATAAAGCAGTACAGGTAGCCCACCTCTTTATGGAACAGATTGTGCGTTTGCATGGCTTACCGGAGTCCATTACTTATGACCGCAATGTTGTTTTCACTAGCACTTTTTGGAAAGATTTTTTTAAATTGTAGGGTACCAAATAGGCCTTCTCCTCTGCCTACCATCCTCAATCTGATGGACAGACTGTAGTAGTGAACCACACCCTTGAGATCTATTTGTGGTGTTTTGTTGGGGATCACCCCAGACGCTGGGTACATTGGTTGGCATGGGCTGAGTATTTTTATAACACTTCTTACTATATGACACTTGACACCACTCCGTTCCAGGTGGTATATGGTCGCGCACCTCCTCGACTCCTCTCTTATGAGCCTAGTTTGTCTCGCTTGCCATTGATTGACCAGGCCTTGGGCGAATGGGACACGATGCTGGCTCAGGTCAAGTCCAACTTCCAGAAGGCTTAAGCCATAATGAAGCATAACTATGACAAGTGTCATAGGGACCTTTCTTTTGCTCTGGGCGATTATGTTTGGTTGCGTATTCAACATTTACCAGCAGCATTCTCTGACAGCAACACGGAGACAAACTGTCCTTCAAATTTTATGGTCATTTTCAGGTTTTGGCTTGCCTTGGCAAGGTAGCTTATCACATGTAGCTTCCACCGGACGCCCGTATCCATGACGTCTTCCATGTTTCCCTCCTGAAACAATTTCATGGCGACTCACTCATGCTGCACACACCCTTGTCGGCACTGCATGATGGTCGTGCTCTGTAGTCTCCAACCCAAGTTTTGTAGGCTCACTGCATTCACGAGTCATGGGAGCTGTTAGTTTAGTGGGCTGACGCCCAGTCCCTTGCTTACTCTTGGGAACCACTCGAGGAATTCCTGGCCCGTTACCCCAACTTTGAGCTTGGGGACAAGCATTTTCTCCAAGAGGGGGGTTATGTTATGGACTCCATAGCATCAAGAGTAGTAGGTAGACGTAGGGGCAATTGATGTAATTTTTTGCCTGTTTCATTTAGTGGGATTTTTGTAATTTTGTCAGACACTTGTGTTTTGCGTGATTGTGTATGGGGGCATTCCTATTATTTATAGGGACGACATTGGAATGAAAGGGAAGATTTGAATCATAGTTAATTGAGATCAGGTACTCTCTCCAACGAGGCCTAGGTGCAAGCTTCCTCCAATGCTTGGTTATCCCTCACGTCCGTTCATCTTCCCCTCTCCCAAGTTGCAACTTCACTTTCCTTCTCCTCCTCCATTCCGAGCTCCTCTGTTTTCATCACTTCCGTCTAATCTTTTGAAATATTTCCGTCTTCGATTACCTTCCTCAGCCTCTCTTACCCCACCAACAGACACGTCTTCTTCCCTTCCTTGGCGAGTTCCAGCATCATGATGGTTCATTTCCTTGTTGGAACTCGTCGTGACTGTTCACCTTCCCTGCGAACTTCTCTGTCGCCATTGGGCGTTTCAAGCATCTGAAACACAGATCTTCACCATATCTAAACCTGGAAGACAGAGGAGAGAGTAGGGTGACTCAATCCATGGCTAGAAATCTTAACACCATAGCATCTAGAGTCATGGCTAGACGCAAGAGTTAAGTGGTGCCACTTTCAAGTAGAGTTAAGGGCTAGGTCTAATGTAATTTGAGTTAAGTAGTGGGCCTCTTCCTGGCTTGGAAGTGTAAACGTCATGGCAAGGAAGTGTAAACGTCATTCCCCCTTCTTGTTATAAGGAGGACAATAGTCAGAATATAGCCAAGCATTAATCAAATTAGTTGTTAGTAAGGTCGGATTCTCCCTTTCCCTAACGAGGTCCAGGGTTGAGCTCCTTTCGTAAGCTCAATTATTCCAGCTATTGGTTGTTCAAGGAACTTCAGGTCCTCTCCAATGTCGCACGTCAACCTGGAAGGTAGGAGTGATCGTTGGGTGACTCGATCTATGGCGAGGGAACCTAACATTGGGACAAGGGTAGTTAATTATAGTTGGACTCTACTACTTTCATCTATTATAAATAGAGGCTCATGTACTCTGATTATAATAATTTAGTGAATATTTTCTCCTTTCTAGAAATTCAACAAGGTATCAGAGCAGGTTCTATGAGTTGACTTGGTCAACCCATAGAGATAATGTAATCTTTTTTTTCTTTATCATCTCTAGTAGTTTAGGTTTTTATTCTATTTTTTCCCTTTCCAGTCATAGTACACATTGTTTTCTTGAAATTTTCACCTCAGTACTGAGCTTTTCATATTGAAAAATATATATTTATGAATAATTTTGGCAATCGGAATTTTGTACAAAGAGAAATCGATATTTGAAGCAACATAGGTCACACTACAAGAGAAGTTCAAAGAGTAGCAAAAAGCTTCAAATTTTGCGCCATTGTATGCCATCAATAACGAGACTTTATATGAGAAATATATATTGAAATAATGACCTATGAGTCTATTTTCTTATCTTTTCAACCAATTCTCAATCTGAGTTTTCTAGAAGAGATATTGATATTGGAAGAGTAAATGGATACGCTGGCCTAAGAAGAAAGAGTACTGAGTTTGGCAAGATTATAGAGTCCGAAAAATATCATATTATTTATCTAAAAATAAGTATATTTTATGAAGCTAAATATTACTTTGATGAAAGGTATCGAAGTCTAGTTTCAGAAGGGGAAAATTTCATGTCTATCTAATCTATATTTAAGGAGATATTCGCATTGGAGTCGCCAAGGGTGAAGTTATAGAATGAAGAGAATCAATAGGTCGTAAAAGATTCAAGAACGAATCTTTTTGTTTCAAATTAAGTATCAAATTAAAACTCTTCAAGTCTATTTTCTTGATAAACATAGTTTTTGTGATTTTGACATATATTGTTTTAGATATTGATATCAGAATTACGAAAGGTCAATTATATCAAAAATTTCTTTTAATATTCTTATTTTCTCCCCATTTTTTTGGACGAGTGGGGCGAGAATTAGGCCTTCCCCGTAGCTTTATTTATAGAAGATTAAAGTATAAATATTACAATTATACCCTTCACTATTGTAGGAATGAGGAAGAAACAAAAAACATACGATAATTACAACAATAACACCCAAGCTTGGCTATATCTTCTAACAAAATGACAATCCATCTCGATATGCTTAGTTCTCTCATGGAAGACTAGGTTGGAGGTAATGTGGATGGCCGCCTGATTGTTACAATAAAGTTTCATATGAGATAGTCAATCCTCAAGTAGACGAAGAACAAATTTCCTCTGAGATAATACAATCCATGCTTTGACTGGAAGACCTGAATACCCAAAAAATATTTTAGAAGTTCAAGATCCTTCATTTTAAATTCTTTGCAGATATTCTCTTTGACCTCTTTTCTATTGTCGGCATATTTGCCACTTAAGACAATATCATCCACATAAACTTCCAGTAATACTCTTCCCTTTAAGGTATCATTGACAAAGATGAAATGATCTTATGAGCAGTGGTTGAATCTAAAACACAAAATTGCTTAGCTAAATTTGTCAAACCAAGCCCGAGGAGACTGTTTGAGCCCATGTAAAGACTTCCACAATCTACATATTGATTCTCCCTCAACCACAAAATCATGTGGTTGATACATATCTATCTCTTCTTTAATCTCGCCATTCAAAAATGCATTATTCACATCAAATTGATATACCGGCCAAGACGAATTAGCAACAAGAGATAATAAGATGCAATACCGAGTTTAGTTTAGCCATCGGGGAGAAAGTTTCCTCATAATCTACTCCATTGCATTCAATATATCCCTTTAAAACTAACCAGGCCTTGAGGCGAGCAACAAAACCATTTGGATTGTGCTTGATAGTAAAAGCCCATTTACAGCCCACATATTTCTTGTCGGGAGGAAGTGGAACTAGAGCCCAAATTTGATTTTTATATAATGCATTCATGTCTACTTCCATTGCTGCCTTCCATTTTCAGGGTCCTCAAAGCCTCCTGATACGAATGTGGAACATAGATGCAAGAAATAGATGCAAGAAAATACAACATGAAGAGGACAAATGATGGTCAGAAACAAAATTGGATATTTGATGAGAAGTGGAGGGCCTAGTGAAAGTCCTAGGCTCCTTTCGCAGAGCTATGGGCCAAGTATCAAAGTGTGTGTTGGAAGATGGGCTCGAACCCACATGACCAAGGAAAACCCACATATCTAAAAGTATTATAAGATGGGCCACAAAACAAAGGACGTCCCACAGGATGGGCCCAAACACATAGAAGTAGGACCCACCAGAATTACCACGAGCTGGCATCCTTATCACATAAGTTGGAAGAGCAACAAGGACACACAAAGATAACCACAAGCTGGTTGGAAGATCAAGAAAGACTTCAAAGATAAGCATGAGCTGGCACTTTTATCTTATGGTCACGTCATAGAAGAGTTCTAGTTTGAGTTATGTTTGTCTTCTATTTAGATTGAGTTATTTAATTATACTAAGGCTTATCCTTAAGTGTTAGATTTTGGGTGTCATTGGGACAAAAAGGTATTTTTATATTAATTGGACTCTACTACCTGAGTCTATTATAAATAGAGGTTCATGTATTCTGATTATAATAAGTTAAGAAGTCAATGAAGTATTTCTATTTTCCATAAATTCAACATGGTATCAGAGATAATAGCAACCTCTGTGAGTTCACTTGGTCAACCCACAGAGATAATGAGATCCTTTTCTATAAACCCTAAACCCTAAACCTTAAGTCTAGGTTCGTAGTATTTTTTTCAATCCCTACACCTGTAGTTTTCTTTGTATTTTTTACCTCTATACTGAGATTTTAATATTGAAAATTATATATTGACAAAAAGATATTTGAGTCTAATTTCCAAGAAAAAATGTTTTTTTCCATTTGGAGTTATTTGAAAAGAGAAATTATTATTTGAATGAGCGAAGATTAGATTGCAAAAGAGGTTCGAGCAGAAGCAGAAAAATTCAACTTCCGAGGTATTTTATGCTATCAACAACGAGACTTTATATGAAGAAATATATATAAAAAGAAATATCTGTAAGTTTATTCTCTTACCTATTCAACCAATTTTCGATCTGATTTATCTACAAAGATAAATTGATATTTGAAGTAGCGAAGGTCAGATTGCAAAAGAGGTTCGAGCAACAGTCGAAAGCTTCAACTTCCGAGGAATTTTTTACTATCAAGGACGATACTTTATAAGGAGAATTATATATAAAAAGAAATATTTGTTTGTCTATTTTCTTACCTATTCAACCAATTCTTGATCTGATTTTTTTATAAGGAGATATTGATCTTGGAAGAGTCAATGGTCATGCTGGAAAAAAAGGAGAAACAATGCTTAGTTCGGCCAGATGATAGAGACCGAAATCTATCGGATTATTTATCTTCTGATAATTATATTTTATGAAGAGAATTTATACTTGGATGAAAGGTATTTAATCCTAGTTTTAAAACGAGGTAATTTCTTATCAATCTGATCTATATTTAAATATATATTCGCATTGGAAGAATCAAAAGTCATGCTTGTATTCTATTGCATTGAAAAATCCGAATTTATGCCCATTGTTTTGTGTCACTATGTGAGTTGATATATCAAGAAAATATCTCAATTTTCCCTGGTTTGAGGGATTATTTATACATCTATGTTATTTGGGATTATTTCTACATCTTTGATATTTGGTTCAAGCTGGAATCACTGCTATTACATCCCAGCTTGAGGGGAGGGGGGGGGGGGGGGGGGGGGGGGGGGGGGGGGGGTGATCTTTTACAAGAAAGAAGTATTTTATTCCATATCTTGTGGATAAGTTTATGTGACCAAAATATTCAAGAAAGGGGGACCAAAAAAGATGAAGCTTTACATCTAAGAAAAAATATTTATAACGGATTATGATTATTTCATGGGTCCTTCTACAATGTTTATTATTTTGGTTTGTGTTATATGTGTTGGAAGATGGTCGTGTTATATTCAGCTGCAACTATTATGTCTCTTTGGGGACATTATTATTGAAGAAGAGGTGGCTCGGTATCCTTTCTCATATCATCATTTATTTGACTGTGTCAAAAAATATGATGGTTGGGAAACCATGATGGGCCTTGTAAAAAAAATATCATGATTGGGAAACCATGACGGAGGATACCCTATAAAAAAATATCACGGTTGGGAAACCATGACGAAAGAACTTATTATTACATCTATGTTATACCCCCTTGAATTGGCCAGTTGGGCCTCATGGAAGAGAGCACCAACGTGAGGGGGGAGTGTTGGAAGATGGGAGGATTGCCATTTTATACAAAAAAAATCTAGACATTATTTTTACCAAGCTATGAGTTCATGATGTTCTCTCACCCCCAGCTTGAGGGGGGAGTGTTAGAAGATGGGCTCCAGTCCACACGACCAAGGAAGACCCATATATCCAAGAGTATTATAAGATGGGCCACACGACCAAGAAAAGCCCACAAGATGGGCCCAAACACATAAGAAGTAGGACCACCATGATTACCACGAGCCGACAACCTTATCACATAAGTTGGAAGATCAAGAAGGACTCACAAAGATAACCACAAGCTGTTTGGAAGATCAAGAAGGACTCACAAAGATAAGCACGAGATGACATCTTTATCTTATGGTCAGGTCATAGAAGAGTTCTAGTTTGAGTTATGTTTGTGTTCTATTTATATTGAGTTATTTAATTATACTACGACTTATCCTTAAGTGTTAGCTTTTGGGTGTAATTGGAACAAAGATAGTTTTATTGTAATTGGACTCTAGTACCTTCCTCTATTATAAATAGAGGTTCATGTACTCTGATTATAATAAGTTAATGGAGTCAATGAAGTATTTCTATTTTCCATACATTCATAAGTGTGGATCAAATACAACTAGAGATGATAGGCTTACCTCAGAGGGATTCATAAACTCCACAGGTGTGGTATGGGCAGATGCTTTAGAGGGCTAAAGTAGATCCACATCAAGTGGCACAATAGGTTTAAGAGCTGCCTGAACAAATGAAAGACCTAGAGGAATATTTTTTTGATGAATAAAAAGATGTGTCTTAAAAAAAGGTGACATCCGTGGAGACAATTAACTATTGAAGAGAAGGATTATAGCAAACACAACCTTTTTGGTACAAGAGTGACCCAAAAAGATACACTTAAGAGACTTGGGGTTCAACTTACTCTTTCTTGGGGTTGTGACATGAACAAAACATGTGCAACCAAAGACCTTCAAAGGAAGGGAGAAGGGGCCTTCATCCGAAAATAACAATGAGTATGGAGATTTATGGCTAAGCATTGAAAATGGTAGACTATTAATAATGAAACAAGCTGTAAGAATGGTGTTAGGCCAGTAAAAATAGGGCACATTCATAGAGTAGATTTGGCCATGGGAAACCTCAAGGAGATGTCAATTTTTTCTTTCGGCTACACTATTTTGTTGAGGGGTGTAGGCACATGATGTTTGATGGATAATGCTATTATCCTGACAAAATGATTGAAATTCACCTGATAGGTACTCTCTAGCATTATTAGAATGATGGAGTTGTTAATTTTTACCACACTGAGTGTACACCATGGCATGAAAGGACTTAAAAATAAAAATAAAAATCAGACCAATCTTTCAAGAAAAATAGCCATGTAACTCGAGTAAAGTCATCAACAAAAGTAATGAAATACTTAACTTGATAAAGGTAAACGTTTGAGACACTCAAGGGTCCTCATACATCCGAGTGAATTAATAAAAAAGGATAACACCTTTAAGTTTTGCTCAAGGAGAATATGTAGTCCTTTGGTGTTTGCTCAACTCAATGATTTCATAATTTAAACTAGACAAGGTTTTCAAAAAAAGAAACAAGTGCTGAAGTGATGCTATTGACAAACGTCCAAATCTGTTATGCCATAATCTTGCCTCTATCTGAGAACTGGAAACCCCAATCACTAGAGGCAAGTCCAAGTAATAGATGCACCATTGTTCATGCCCTCCACCAATTACCTACTTCATTGTTAGATCTTGGTAAACACAAGAAGAAGGTGAGAAGGTGATAGAGTAATTAAACCATTTTATAATCTGACTAACAGACAAAAAATTTGATGGGAAATAGGGAGCAAATAAGACATTAGAAATTGGAAGTAAAGGTGTGGCAGAGGAGGATCCCTTCCCAATAACCTTGGTTTGGGATCCATCAGCTCTGGTAACAAACTGTTAGGAATTAGACACCCTAATTCATTACTATTAAGAACAATAATAATCACAAAAAAAGAAATAATCAAGCACGAATACACAATATTTATACAGGTTCGCCTCAAGGTGAGACTACGTCTTGTTCTTCCGTCATTGTAATAAATCACTATGATGAAAAAGAAGTTTCCAAGAGAAATCACACACACTCAAGTGTTTTTCTCTAACCTCTCTCTCAACCAACTCCTGATCATCAATCACCCTAATAACAACGTTCCCAAATGCTAGGCGAAACTAGGGCAACAGAATCTGCATGCTGACTCTGCGTAAGGCGTTAATTAAACTCCACAACTTAACACAAACTTGTCTGGTAAACATGAAGACATGGAATGTAATAAACTCTTATTACCTATAAAATACTCAAAGGCCCCTGAGTCAATGATCTATGATGAAGAGGAGGAAGTAACAAAAATCAATCCTAATGTAGAGGTGGCAACAACAATAGTAGATGTTGTATGAGAAGATACCTTCAAGGTCTTCATCCTCAGTAACAATTCATAATCATCATCCGTGACAGTCATCTTGCCTTTCTTTAACTCAGACTTTTCTTCATTTTTCTCATTGCTATTAATTGAGGCCTGGTTGGCAGTAATACAGTCTAGTTTTCCATGAAGCTTCTAACAGGTGTCCACTACATATGTTAGTCCACCACAGTGAGTGTAGAACTTGTTATCAAACCTTGAAGAACCAGGGCCAATTTTACCACCTTTTGCTTGGCCTCTTCTATAACTTCTACTGCGCTCTTAGGTAGTAGAAGTTGTACCCTTATTACTTGATTAGATAGTAGCATTAGTTTGAGAGGTAGAAGGAGGGTTTTTTCAACAAATAGCAACTGCTAAGGCCTCCTGCTACTTTTCTTGAACTAAAATATCAGTGGAGTAGGGCTAAAAAATTTTCCATTCCTGGGTCAACCCTCTAAACTGAGCCAAGTACTCAAGTAGATTTTTTCCTTGATTTTTTTTATACATGTTTTGAAAAACATCATATAACTTCTATAAGTTTTTTGTACTTGAGTACAACTTGGTACATGTATCCCATATCTACTTGGCGGTCTCAAGATGAACCACATTGTTGGCCACATGCTCCTCCATGCTATTTATTAGCCAAATAATAACCAATGTATCATTCTTCAACCATTTAACATATGTGATGTCCTCATCAATAGGTGGAGCAGGTTTGGTAAGATATCCTAAGAGGTCTTGAGTAATAAGAAACCTCTTATCCATTGTGACCAACTCAGGTAATTAGACAACCCTCTCAAGGGTATACTAATAATTTTTGTTAGGAATTAAACGTCTTAATTCCATACTACCGAGAACAATAATAATAATCGCTGAAGAAAGAAAAAGCAAGAATGAAAGTAAACAACAAGATTTATAAGGGCTTGCCTCAAGGTGAGACAACATCATGTCTTCCACCACTACAGTAATCCACTATGAAGATAAAATAGTTTATAAGATAAATCACACACTTACAGGTGTTTCTCTCTAACCTCTCGGGCCGCAACTTGATATGCTCCTCGAATTAAGATGATCAAACCCTAATAGCGGTGCCCTTCAATTATAAAGAAAGAAGTAGGGCAACGAACTCAGCGTAGGGCGTTAATTAGGCTCCACAACTTAACAATTTTGAGGAGGTTACCTTTATTTCCCATGTAGTCTTCAGCCATCAAATATCAAACCACCAATACTCCTATGCAATATATAAGAAGAAGCTCAATTAACCAAGGCTTAATCACTGAGCCTCAAGAGGAGAAGTTGAGGCTTAGCAGTTCTTAACCATGCATTAATTAAATTCTCATATAATTAAGTAAATCAATCTGAACCAAGTCAACAACCTGAACCAAAGATGAACCAATGTATCAACCCGAACATAATCTTGGAAAGAAGAAGAACCAACCCGAGCATAATCTTAGCATCAATTATTTAATCATGGTTTAAATAAGCATTCCTCATGCTGGCCATTATCAATTAGATACACCACACATCTTTCTTAAAAAAGAAAGTATATCAATCAATTAAATCAAATCATGAAAGATCTTCCTCTAAACCAACCACTTCCAAAAATTAAAAGGAAACCTTCCTTTTGGTCATATGCGCCACTTGGCCAAGAGGATCTCAATCTTAACTTGCCTTAATTAATTTAGGAAAGTAGAAAACAAAAAAGGAAACTGAAATCCAACCAAAATTCAAAGATCTCGAGTTGGCTAGAGAATAATCTAAAGAAGGAAACCTTCCTTCTACACCTTGGCGCCAACTATCATTCAAAAGTATCAGCTTTTACTTCCCTTTTTTTGTGAACTCTTTGGAAAAGTAAACTTAACACTTATGTCATCATGGAATGAAGAGAAAGCAGCATAAAAAAGCATCTTCTTAATCAAGAAAAAAAAAAACTGAAGCTCTCAGCTGTCTTAAAAAGTATAGGAGTGTGACTGAGCTCTTTAGGAGGCAAAGAGAGGAATAAGAAATAACTGATTTAATCAACTTGAAAAAAAGTCCAGTGGATCAACAACCTAAGATCTAGGGGTGGCTTCGAACCGAGCCGGTTCGGTTCGATTCGTTATCTCTCAAGCTCCAAAATCGGCTCATTTAAATTAACGAGCCGAGCTCGACCGAAGCCAGGTTCGATTCGTCGGCTCGCGAGTCCTCTCGAGGTGAGTCGGGATCGGTATCGGGATCGGGATTGGAAGCAGGGGAGCACGAGCGTGAGCGAGAGTGAGGGGTGGAAATTTTTTTCCTTTCTTCCCCTCATCACCGCCGAGCCCCTCCCGTTGGCTGTTGTTGCCGCCGCTATCACCATCAACAGTTGTTCGTTCGATTTCTTCCTATCCTCGTCGTCGCCGCTTCCATTATCGCCACTTCCATTGCCGTCGTCGCTGTCATAGCCGTCATCCCCGACAACAGGTCCTCCTTGATGCCGTAACCCCCTTCCCTCCACGTCATCTAGGTGGAAAACGAGAACTCGACAACAGGTCCCCCCCCTCTCCCTCCCCAAGGGAAGATGATTTCGCACGTGCGAGATCAAAAAGTAAAATAAAATAAAAATTCCATCTCCTTCCTTATAGCTGTTGAACAAATTAAAAATACATTTTATAGAAATAAGTTTCGATGAACTATTAGTATCTCATGTTTTTTGTAAACATTTTTGTAATTGAAAATTCTTATTAAAAATCATATAACTTTCTAAGTAAGATTTTCCTGCCAAGATGGGGTAGAAAACTGTATAGAAAATTTTTGAATTAGTATTTAACAGTTGATGCTGTAATACTTTTAGCATGAAATAATTTTCATTGCAATTTTGTGTTTGACATTTTTTTTGATTAAAAATGTATCGATAAGTATAATAATATATTAGATTGATTATTAATTTTTATCTATTTCCCTAGAAGAGGCAATAAGATGTCCATGTAACTTTCCTAAGAAAAATTTAAAATATTTCTTGTAATTTTCTAATAAGTCACTAATAGCAATAGGATTTTATTTAAAGGATTTATAGTTTTTACTTCAGTGATTGTAAATTGATATTGATATTTCATTTAATTTTGTTGTGTTTGATTATTGTATGGAGTTTATTAATAATATTATGCAGTGTATGGAGTGTTTAGACTACTTTATTGAGTGTATGGAGTGTATAAACAATTTCATGGAGTGTTTATGGAATGTATAGACAATTTTATGGAGTGTTTATGGAATGTATAGACAATTTTATTGCGTGTTTATGCAGGTATTATGTATATAGATTATGTCCAATTTTAATTAGAGGTTATGCTGAATTTTATATAGGTATTATATACATAGATTATGCTCAATTTTAAGTAGAGGTCATGCCCAATCTTATACATGTATTATATATATAGCTTATGCCCAATTTTATGTAGAGGTCATGTCCAATTTTATGTAAAATGTATACATAATTTTATATACAATTTATTTTATATATATTTTTTGAAAAGAGAAAAAGAGAGAGGGAAAGAGAGAGCTCGGATAGACAAGAAAAGAGAAAAAGAGAAAGAAGTGAAGAGCTTTTAGGCTTGCAAAGGAACTTGGACGAATTGAGAGAAGAGGAGAGTACTTGATTGAAATATGTCAACCAATATCCCCTATTTATACTATTTCCATTACATATTTAGGGAAACTCAATCAATTAGGATCCCTAATATCCTTAATAACATCAATCATGATTAACCAAATTACATTAATCAAGGGATGATAAATAAATCAAGGAAGATTGCCAAATCTTTCTAGCTCGTGTTGGTAAGGATACTAGCTCGTGGTATCTTTGTGGGTCCCACTTGATCTTCAAATATTCCAACTCATTCCAGCTCATGTCATCGACTCCTCTTGGCTTGGTTAGTCCATTATCTCCAATTATTTTTGGCCCTCAATATGACACTCGTCCTATTGTCGTGAGAAAAAAACCCAAATCATGCACTAGACCCTTTACTTCTCATCCCATTTCAAATTTTGTGTTTCATCATCGTCTATGCCCTCTATGTTGTCAATTTCTTTCCTCTATCTCCTTCATATTTGTTCCACAGTCCTATCAAAAGGCTCTTAACATCCAGGGTGGAAGGTGGCGACGGATGAAGAAATGCAGACACTTTATGAAAATCAGGCATGGTCTATAGTTCCCTTTCCATAAGATAGGAAACGCATCGGTTGCTAATGGGTTTTTACTATAAAACATGATCCAGATGGGTCTATTGCACGGTTGAAGGCTCGCCTCATTGCTAAAGGCTGTACACAATGTTATGGTATGGATTATGAGGAAACCTTCTCTCCAGTGGCAAAAATGACCTCAATACGTGTGTTATTATCTCTGGTAGCTAATTCTTCTTGGCAGGTATATCAACTTGATGTAAAAAAATGCCTTTCTAAATGGGGACATCAAAGAAAAAATTTATATGCAGCAACCACCTGGGTATGTGGTTGAGGGGGAGTCAATATGTCAACTAAAGAAATCTCTGTATGGTCTAAAACAGTCTCCTCATGCATGGTTTGAAAATTTTAGCCAAACCCTCACACGGGCTTGATTTCATAGATGCTCTGAAGATCACTCAATTTGCTTAAAGACACACCTAAAGGTAAGGTAATTTTGGCAGTATATGTTGATGATACTAGTATAACCGGTAGTTATCTTGAGGGCATCCAAAAAATAAAAGAAAGGATATGTGGTAAATTCAAGACAAAGGATATTGGACTACTCAAATATTTTCTGGGGATTGAAGTACTACAATCCAGACATGGAATTGTACTATCCCAAAGGAAGTATGTTCTTGACCTACTGGAGGAGATAGGAATGATGGGATGCAGATCAATAGAAACTCCTATGAACTCAAATACAAAATTATGTGCAAGTACTGGAGAAGAGGTAGATATCGGAAAATATCAAAGGTTAGTGAGAAAACTTATTTACCTTTGCGTAACAAAGCCAGATATTTCATATGCAGTAAGTATGGTAAGTCAATATATGCACAAACCACAACGTAGTCATTGGCAAACATTAGAAAGAATATTGCAATATCTGAAGGGATCTCTTGGAAGAGGATTTCTCTATAAAAATCATGGTCACTTCAACATCGAAGGATTCTCAGATGCAGACTAGGCCGGATCCTCGGATGACAGAAAATCTACTTTGAGATATTAGATGATGGTTGGAGGGAACTTGGTTACATGGAGGAGCAAGAAATAAAATGAAGTTGCACAGTCTAGTGCAGAATCTGAATACAGAGCCATGAAACACACAATTAGTAGTCCTATGGATCAGATCTCTTCTCACTGAACTCAGATTCTACAAAGAAGCACCTTTGGATTTATATTGCGATAATTAGGCAGCAATACATATCACATCGAATCCAGTCTTACATGAGAGAACAAAGTATATTGAAGTAGACTGCCACTTAATACAAGAAAAATTCCAAATAATCTTCTTTTTCTCAAGCATATATCTTCTCAGAGCCAAGTTACAAACATTCTCACCAAACCAGTCACTCATAAAATTTTGTCCAGCATTTACAACAAGTTGGGCATCTTCGATGTTTTCTCATCCCCAACTTGAGGGGGAGTGTTACAATGTGGGACCCACCATGGTTGCATGATTGGTGGGACCCATCATGAGGACGTGAGCCTAGAGGAGTCATCACATGAGTTGGAATGAGTTGGAAGATTCGAAGATCAAGTGGGACCCACAAAGATACCACGAGCTGGTATCCTTACCAACATGAGCTGGAAAGAATTGGCAATCTTCCTTGATTGATTTATCTTCCCTGATTGATATAATTTGGTTAGTCATGATTGATGTTATTAAGGATATTAGGGATCCTAATTGATTGAGGAGTTTCCCTAAATATGTAATGGAAATAGTATAAATAGGCAGTCTTGGGGGACGTCTTACAATCAAGTCCTCTCCTCTTCTCTCAATTTGTCCAAGTTCCTTTGCAAGCCTAAATGCTCTTTTCTTCTTTCTCTTTATCTATTTTCTTCTCTAGACGAGCTCTCTCTTTCCCTCTCTTCTCTTATTCTTCTCTTTTCACACTCTTCTTTGCTTGAGGTACTAATCAAGGGATCCTAAATTCAACAAATAATAATCGTAGAAGAAAAAGAAAAGTAAGCACAAAAAAAAGACAAGATTTATACAAGTTCACCTCAAGGTGAGACTACGTCCTGTCTGCCAAATTTGAAATAATCCACTATGAAGATGAAATAGTTTAAAAAGATAAATCACACACACTCACAAGTGTTTTTCTCTAACCTCTCTTTGGCTGCAACTCAAAGTCCTTCTCTATCCAGACTTACCGATTTGACATATGGTTTTGATTAGGCTCTACAACTTAACACTATCTAGATTAACAAGTTCTAGATAGATCTTTCATAAATATATAAAAATAAAGGTAAAAAATTATACCCTTACTTGGAAAGATGCTTCTTCCTGAGAGATTCAAGCTGCATCCTCCTTTGTAGCATGTTATGAAATGATCAAGGAGTTTGGACTATTATGAATGCATGGATGATTGACAGAGACTAGGGATTTCAAAGTGTGTGGCTCTCTCTTTCTCACTAAAGTACTTTTGATGCAAAATTGCAAGATAAAGAGTAGTGGCTTGAAAATATGCCAATTAATGCTCATTCACTTCTTTACCCTCAATTTGGTGTGGGTATATATTGCTTCCCCAATTCAAACTAGATGTTATTTTCCAGTTAGTAAAAATTAGTACTTTGATTGATCAATTGTTGTGAAGTGACTGATCAATTAATCGATCATAATAGCTACTTTTTTTTTAGATAGTGACTTATTGATCGTTGGACTGATCAATCAATATGTTACGGTTGGTTCAGAAAAGCATGTTGAATTTTTGGAAAATAGAAAAAACATCACTAACTTGATGTAATTGGAATACTTAAGCCTCTATTTATAATAGAGAAAATAAGTAGAATTCAATTACAATTAAACTACCGTTGTCCCATTTACCCCCAAAGTTAAGAAATAAAAGATAACTCGTAGAATAATTGAACAACTGAACATAAATTGAAGACTCACATAACTAAAACTCCTTTAACTATGACTCTTTTTTGAGACCTCCTTTCGTGAGACTCTTCTTAGACTCCACCATATTAATTCTTGCTATGTGAGACTTCTTACTATTAGAGTCATGTAAGACTCTTTCATACTTGTTCTTCAACACTCTCCATCAAGTTGAAGTTTATAACTTTAGCTTACAAAGACAAGGATTCTTGGTCTTCAATTTTCTTTTGTTGAAATTTTATTTTCATTGATGCAAAAACTTCATCTTTATGCAAAAAATCATCTTTTGTGCTCCCCCTTTCTTGAATACTTTGGTAACATAAAAATTTACCATAACCTGTGGAACAAAATAGCTCTTTCTTGTACTTCTTCTTCTACTTCAACCCCTCAAATTGAGGATGAAAAGAACTTAGAAACCCAAACTGGACAAAACAAAACATGGGAGAACAAAATCACTCCTACTAGTAAAACAGAGTTCCATACACCAATAAAAAATGGTCAGAGTCTGAAACACACTCCACTCAATTTTAAAGGTAGAAAAACGACCAAACTTTAGGGCACAACAAAGACACGACTTACTTTTGAAGGGATACTCAAACACAAATCACATATTGGGTGAAGAACAAAAGACTTTACTCTAAGCTAGATGTTGGGCACACCCCTATACTTTTAGGTAGTGGATCTAGGCATTGCTCTAAAGTAATAAAAACAACAAGATAATAAACTGATGAAATACTAGAGGAAAACTACTTTAACTGGAAGGAGGCGTTTATGCAACACTCATACTTCCAAAGTGACCTTCTATTCCTTTTCTTTTTTGAAAACTAGGGTAGACTATAATGGTAAAACTTAATAAACTTGACCATGTATAACTGTTTTTGGGGTGACCACAATTTTTTGGAGTAAACTATGTGGAAGATACACAAGCAAGAAAAAAAAACATAAAACTTATAAACAACATTGAAGTAAGATATTGCATACCTTAAATGAGCATATCATGGAGTTATTAAGTCTGACAAAAAAAATTGATTAGAAAAGAAACATGGCTAAAAAATTCAGATTTTAGGAGAAAAGGAAACGAAATTCATGTCAATGCAAGGAGAGAGAATTGGAGAGAAAAAAGGAAAAAAGGAGAGATTTTTGGTAGGGATGACCTTTTATATTTATGATATCAATATATACAAAATATAGCTTAGAATCACAAGAAATATTTTAACATAAACTAGATTCAAAGAGCTTTAAATTATACCTAATTTCACATAAAAAACTTTGTTCAAGAATTTGTATGACCTTGTGATTTGCTCCATACTCTAATGCAAATATATCCTTAAACATAGTTCAGATTGACATGGAATTTTCACTTTCTGAAACTAGACTTCGATATCTTTCATCCAAGTATATTTTTTCTTCATAAAATATACTTCTCTTGAGAAAAGAAAGAATCTGATTGTCTTTGGACTCTTTAATCTTGCTGAACTAAGCACTTTTTCTTCTTTGGCCAACATGACTGTTGGATTTTAGATCCCATGATAAGGTCCTTGAGTAGAGGGTGAGAAAAAAGGAGAGAGAGATCAAGAGTAGAACAAAAAGAGAGGAAGAAGGAAGAGAGGAAAAGAGAGAGAGAGAGAGAGAGAGAGAGAGAGAGAGAGAGAGAGGGACAAGAAAGGAGGGGAAAAAGGGAGAAACTTTGAGACAAATATCTAAGGACGAATTTGAGAGAAAAGAGGGGAGATTTAAATATCTATCCCTTGCCTTGAGCCTCTATTTATAGTTTATGAAGGAAGGTTACTATGACTATAATGTCCTTAGGGCTACAAGCTCTCAAAAGAAAAAGACATAAGTAGACATACAAATTCTTCTTTAATTATGCGCTTGTGCCATCCTTATGAGAAGATCATTATATTACACTTTGTGCCACCTCCTTGATGTGGGTAAGGTATTTACCTTAATGCCAATTGATGTCTCTTCCAATACTCGCCCTCAAGCTGGTGGAGAGAAAACATTGTAGATACCCAACTTGCTGCACATAGTGGTTAAGATAATGAATGTGGTTGGTTTTGTAAGAATGTCTGCTTCTTGCTCTAGTAATGAAACATGACTAAGATGTAAGATACCAGCCTAAAATTTCTCCCGTATAAACTGGTAGTCTACCTCCATGAGTTTTGTCCTCTCTTGGAAGATAGGATTTGAAGTGATACGAATGGCTATCTGGTTGTCACAATATAATTCCATAGAAACTCCTTTGTAGAATCCCAATTCAATAAGAAGGGATCTGATCCATAGAAGTTTACTGACTGTGTGGGCCATAGCTATGTAGTCATCTTCTGCATTGGACCTTCAAATAACATTCTGCTTCTTGCTTCTCCATGTAAGTAGGTTGCCTCTAACTATAGTATAGTACCTTGAAGTGGACAAGTGATCCAGCCCAATCCTCATTTGAGAAAACTTCTACGTTGTAGTGGACATGATTCTTATAGAGAATCCCTTTTGCCAGAGCTCTTTTTAACTATCTTAGTGTCCTCTCCAAGACTTGCCAATGGGTAAGTTATGTGTTTTGTGTATATACTGACTCACCACACTTATTGCATATGATATATTTGGTCTGGTCACTGTGGGGTAAATAAGTTTTCCCACAAGCCTATGATATTTACCAATATCAACATTTTCTCTAGAGCTTGCACATAGCTTTACATTAGCATCCATAGGAGTATCTGTAGGTCATCTCCCTATCATCCTTGTGTCCTCTAGTAGATCCAATACATAATTTATCTGAAATAATATAATCCCATGCTTTGATTGGAATACCTCAATTCCTAGAAAATATTGCAGAAGTTCAAGATCGTTCGTTTTAAATTCTTGGCATATCTTTTTTTTTGACTTATTTTATTCTATCTGCATCACTACCAATTAAAACAATATCATCCACATAAACTACTACTAATACCTTTCCCTTTAAAGTATTCTTGATAAAGATAGAATGATCTGTTAGGCACCAACTGAATCCAAACCATAACAGTGCCTGACTAAATTTGTCAAATCAAGCCCAAGGAGACTGTCTGTGTCCATATAGAGACTTTCTCAATTTGCATACAGACTCCCCCTCGACCACTAAACCAGGTAGTTAATGCATATTTTTCTTTTCTTTTATGTTTCCAATCTAAAAATCATTTTTGACATCCAATTGTAATACCGACCAAGAAGAATTAGCAGGTAGAGATAATAAGATACGTACCAAGTTTAATTATGTAATTGGGGAAATTTTTTTCCTCATAAGTCACTCCATAACATTGAGTGTATAGCATGGCAAAGAGTCAGGCTTTGAGGCTACCAATAGAACCATTTAGATTGTGTTTGATAGTAAAAACCCATTTACAACCCACAGGTTTCTTACTGGGAGGAAGAGGAAAAAGGCCCAAGTCTGATTCTCATATGAGGCATGCATTTCTTCCTCCATTGCAACCGTTCATTGTGGATGTCTCAGAGGTTTTTGATAGGACTGTGGAACAGAGATGGAAGAATAGATGCAAGAAACTAATAGCATGAAGAAAAACATACAAAATAGCAACATAAACCAATCTTGAATGAATTTAATTATGCTTTGATCATGATAATCCACATTTACAGCAAGAAGACAAGAAAATCTTCATCCAACATATGTTTCACTTGGAGAGAAAATCAAACATATGATAATCCAACATATGCTTAAATCGAGCAATCCCCTGCAAGAAAAATACACCAAGTACAAGATGTTATCATGCTTGAGATGTGTTAGAAGATAGGCCCAAGCCCACACAACCAAATAAGACCCACATATCTAAGAGTATTATAAGATGGGCCACTCGACCAAGAAAGACACACAAGATGGGCCCAAGCACATAAGAAGTAGGACCCACCATGATTACCATGAGTTGGCATCCTTATCACATAAGTTGGAAGATCAAGAAGGACTCACAAAGGCATATTTATCTTATGGTCACATCCTAGAAGAGTTCTAGTTTGAGTTATGTTTGCCTTTTATCTATATTGATTTATTTAATTATTCTAGGACTTATCTTTAAGTGTTAGAGTTTGGGTGTAATTGGGACAAATGTACTTTTATTGTAATTGGACTCTACTACCTTCCTCTATTATAAATAGAGGTTCATGTACTTTAATTATAATAAGTTAATGAAGTATTTCTGTTGGAAGATAGGCCCAAGCCCATACGACCAAGGAAGGCCCACATATCTAAGAGTATTATAAGATGGGCCACGTGACCAAGGAAGGCCCACAAGATGGGCCCAAGCACATAAGAAGTAGGACCCACCATGATTACCACAAGCTGGCATCCTTATCACATAAGTTGGAAAATCAAGGACTCACAAAGGCATCATTTTCTTATGTTGACATCCTAGAAGAGTTCTAGTTTGAGTTATATTTGTATTTTATCTATATTGAGTTATTTAATTATGCTAGGACTTATCTTTAAGTGTTAGAGTTTGAGTGTAATTGGGACAAAAGTAGTTTTATTGTAATTGGACTCTACTACCTTCCTCTATTATAAATAGAGGTTCATGTACTATGATTATAATAAGTTAATGAAGTCAATGAAGTTTTTCTTTTTTCCATAAATTCAACATGGTATCAGAGCAGGTTCTGTGAGTTGAGTTGGTCAACTCACAGAGATAACGAGATCCTTTTCTCTAAACCCTAAACCCCAAGTCTAGGTTCGTAGTTAATTTTTTCGGTCCCTACACCAAAAGTTTGCTTTGCGTTTTCACCTCTATACTGAGTTTTTTATATTGCAAATTATATATTTACAAAAAGATATTTGAGTCTAATTTCCAAGGAAAAACTATTTTTTCCAATCTAAGTTATCTACAAAGAAAAATTGATATTTGAATGAAAAAAGGTTAGATTGCGAAAGAGGTTCAAGCAACAGCAGAAAACATCAACTTTTGAGGTATTTTATGCTATCAAGAATGAGACTTTATAAGAAGATATATATATATATCAAAATAAATATCTGTAATTCTATTCTCTTATATATTCAACCAATTATCAAACCGATTTATCTACAAAGAGAAATCAATATTTGAAGGAGTGAAGGTTAGATTGAAAAAAAGGTTAAGAGCAGCAGCAAAAAGCTTCAAATCCCTATGTATTTTATACTATCAAGAACAAGACTTTATATGGAGAATTATATATCAAAATAAAATATGTAGTCAATTTTCTTACCTGTTCAACCAATTCTCGATCTGAGATTTTTACAAGGAGATATTGATCTTGGAAGAGTCAATGGTCTTGCTGAAAAAAAAAGGAGAAACAACGCTAAGTTTGGCCAAATGACAAAGACCGAATATATCATATTTTTTATCTTCTGATAATTAAATTTTATGAAGATATTTATACTTGGAAGAAAGGTATTTAAGTCTATTTTCATAAGGAGAAAATTTCATGTCAATCTGATATATATTTAAAGATATATTCACATTGGAAGAATCAAAGGTCATGCTGGTATTTTGTTGTATTGAAAAATCCGAATTTATGCCCTTTGTTTTGCGTCACTGTTTGAGTTACTATATTAGGATAATATCTCACTTCTCCTTGTTTTAAGGGTTTATTACTATATCTATGTTAGTTGGGCTTATTGTTGCATCTTTGATATTTGGTTCAAGCTGGGATCACTGGCATTACCTCACAGCTTGAGAGAGACAAGTAGAAGAAGTATAAGAAGGAAGTATTTTATTCCATATGTTGTGGATAAGTTTATGTAACCAAAATATTCAAGAAAGGGGGTGCACAAAAGATGAAGCTTATGCATCTAAGAAAAAAATATTTATATTGGATTATGATTATTTCATGGGTCCTTCTACAAGGTTTATTATTTTGGTTTGTTATATGTGTTGGAAGATGGTCATGTTACATTACAGCTTCTGCTATTATTTCTCTTTGGATGAGACATTATTATTGAAGAAGAGGTGGCCTCAGTACCTTTTGTCATACCATAATTTATTTTACTATCAAAAATATCACGGTTGGGACACCATGAGAGTCGGTGCCCGGATTGGGACACCATGATAAATTTAACTCTAAAAAATATCACGGTTGAGATACCATAAGAGTAGGTGTCTAGATTGGGACGCCATTATAAATAAACCCACTACCCCCCTCTAATGGTTTTTATTACTCCTACCACTTGAGATTCGTTGTCCTGTGGAGGGACACGGTGGTGGACACTTCAGAGCAATGCCGATAGACACACTACCCACAAAAGACGAAGTTTGCCCTACATCCAGCATTAGGATTGGAGTATGGAAAATGTCTTACTGACTAGGAGTGATTTTTACTTGCACTTATATTATGCAAGCAGGGCCAAATGGAAGGACGCAATAGAATGAGAGAGAGTGTTGGAAGATGCAGGCATATTGGAAGATGTGCCATTTTATAAAAAAAACATTTATACATCATTTGCAGCAAGCTGGGAGTTCATGTTGTTCTCTCACCCCAGCTTGAGGGGGAGTATTGGAAGATAGGTCCAAGGCCACACGACCAAGAAAGGCCCACATATCTAAGAGTATTATAAGATGGGTCACACGACCAAGGAAGGCCACACACATAAGAAGTAGGACCCACCATGATTACCACGTGCTGGCATCCTTATCACATAAGTTGAAAGATCAAGGACTCACAAAGCATCTTTATCTTATGGTCACGTCCTAGAAGAGTTCTAGTTTGAGTTATGTTTGTCTTTTATCTATATTGAGTGATTTAATTATGCTAGGACTTATCTTTAAATGTTAGAGTTTGGGTGTAATTGGGACAAAGGTAGTTTTATTGTAATTGGACTCTACTACCTTCCTCTATTATAAGTAGAGGTTCATGTACTCTGATAATTATAAGTTAATAAAGTCAATGAAGTATTTCTCTTTTCCTTAAATTCAACAAGATGGAATAGTTACCTTTAATCCTGAGCAAAAACAACCAATAAACTTCTTGCTGAGATCAAGACACTCTCAAAATCATCTCATGAAGGGTAAAACAAAAACAAAAACACATATCTTGATTGTCAAGCCTTTGCTTCCAACAACAACACATGAAGCTTGATAAAAACATACTTAATAACCACCTTAATGCCAGGATCCTTAACCCATTGTTTTGATAACATGTTGGATTTAGGATCCCATGATAAGGTCCTCGAGTAGAGTGTGAGAAAGAGAAGACAAAGAAGAAGAAGATAAGAAAAAGAGAGGAAGAAAGAGAGGAGAAGAAAGAGAGAGGGACAACTAAGGAGAGGAGGAAGGGAGAGACTTTGAGAGAACAGTCTAAGGACGAATTTGAGAGAACAGTCTAAGGACGAATTTGAGAGAGAGGTGGGGAGACTTAATGATCTACCTCTTGCCTTGAGCCTCTATTTATTCTTTATGAAGAAAGGTTCCAATGACTACAATGCCCTTAGGGCTACAAGCTCTCAAAAGGAAAATACATAAGTAGATTGGGATTTGGTTGGATAGGTAAGAAAATTGTCTTAAAGATATGTAATTCTCCATAACAAAGTGTCGTTCTTGATGGTATAGAACAACTCAAAAGTTGAAGTTTTCTACTACTACACGAACCTCTCTAGCATTTTGACCTTTGCTACTTCAAGTATTGATTTTTCTTTGTAGATAACACCGATTGCCAAAATTTGTTTTGAGTTGGAAAGTAGGCTCAAAGATATTTCTTTAAATATTTAATTTTCTATATGAAAATTTCATTATAGAGGTGAAAACACAATGAATACAACCAATACTGGGACAAGAAAGAAAAAAAGATAGATTAAGAACCTAAACTACTAGAGATGATAGATTAGAAAAAGATCACATTCTCTATGTGGGTTGATCGAGTCAACTCATAGAACCCACTTTGATAGCTTGTTGATTTTCTGTAAAAGAGAAAAACTTGACTAACTTCATATAATTTGAGTACATAAGCCTCTATTTATTATAGTAGAAATAAGTAGAATCCAATTACAATTAAACTACCTTTGTCCTAGTTATACCCAAATTTAAATACTAAATGACAAGTCCTATAACAATTAAAAAACTGGACATAAATAGCAGACTAACATAACTAAAACACCTTTAACTAAGACTCGTTTCTGAGACCTCATTCCATGAGACTATTCTAAGAGTCCACCATATTAATTCTGGCTCTGTGAGACTTTTTACTATGAGAGTTATGTAAGACTTTTCCATACTTTCTCTTCAACATTAATGTTACAATGTGGGACCCACCATGGTTGCACGAGCTGGTGGGACCCACCATGTGGACGTGAGAAGCCAAGAGGAGTCATCACACAAGCTGGCATGAGTTGGAATATAAGAAGCATGAGCTTGAATGAGTTGGAAGATTTGAAGATGAAGTGAGACCCACAAAGATACCATGAGTTGGTATCCTTATCACATGAGCTAGAAGATCAAGTGGGACCCACAAAGATAAACCACGAGGTGCTATCTTTAGCCTTTGTTCACATACTTATAGAAGAGTTAGAGTTAGAGTTATGTTAGACTTCTAATTATGTTGAGTTATCTCATCATGATAGACTTATCTTTAAGAGTTAGAGTTGGAATGTAATTAGGAGAACGAAGTTTAATTGTACATGGACTCTACCACTTTCCTCTACTATAAATAGAGGACCTTGAACTTGGAATTAAATAATCAAAGGAAGTATTTCTCCCTTCTCTCTAGGGAAGAGTTCTTCTCTTGCCCAAACTCTTTCTTCTCTTTATTTTCTTCTTGTCTCTTCTCTACCTGAGAGCTCTCTCTCTTTCTTTTTCTTTTACCCTCTTTTGCTCGAGATATCAGTAATGGGGTCCTAAATTCAAAATGGTATTAGAGCATCAAATTTAGGATCCCTACGTCAAAGGAATACTCTAAGAAGGTATGATCAAAGCTGCTCATAGAAGGCTCTTTATGAAGCAAGATTGAAGCTCAAGAGATAAGTTTTTTTCTTTATGATATTATTGATTCATGCTACTAGTTTTCAGATATTATAAGATGGCTTAGAGATGTTTTATGAATGTTTTAACCTTATGAGATTATGGAAATATATGCATCTTGGATTAGAAGAAGTTACCAAGACAGTTTTTGTCGGTTTGGAATTTTTTTTGACTGAGACCAGTTTATGTTGAGATTTATGCATAAATAGTTATAATTCTATTGGAACAAGATTTCCTGATAAATAAGATTGGTATTGAGCCTATTATTAGTGATTATTCATTGAATTTCATAAATATGATTACTTAGCTTTATGTTAAGCTTCTCCATTAGCAGAGTTGGTTAAAGAACTCTGCTTGGTTTTTTTTTTTTTATCAGTATTTGATTGGATAATTTTTTTAATTGAATTGCCTATTATGGCTGAATAAAACATGAGTCACAATAGTGATATACTCAGAATAACTATTGTACCCTTGCGAGGGGTATCAAATTTCATAAGTTGGTCCACATCGGTTCGTCGGTTTCTTATAACAAAAGACCTCCTTGGTCACCTCACCAACCATGGACCACCTACTGATGAAGATGGTATTTTTTATAACAAGTAGTTAAAAATGATACTTTGGTTATTAGTTGGCTTATCAACAACATGGAAGAACATGTCTACAACAATGTTATTCATCTTGATACGGCTAAAAAAATTTGGGAGACATGTGCTAAGTTGTATTCTAGCTCCAACAACTTACACAGATCATATAAAATTCTCCAAAGAATGCTTACCACTAAACAAGGAGAAAATATCCATCAATATTTGGCTCACTTTAGAGGCCTTCTTCAAGAATGGAAGATAGCTCAGCCTACCTCCACGAATGTCTCTGTCCAAGACAAACAGAAAGAAGCCTTAGTCACTACCATATGCCTTGCAAACATTAAATCGTATCTTGAAGTTGTTAAAAGTCAACTTCTTAGTGCTTATGCCATTCCCATTTTTGATGATGTATGTGCCACATTACTCCGTATTCCATATACTTCTTCTTATACTACTAAAGTATCATTCGTTATGAACTTTGAGAATAGGGGATCACCATTCGATTGCAACCGAGGCTGTGGCAGAAATTATAGAGGTGAATGAGGAAGAGGTGGAAGGAATGGGTATGTCAAAATAGATGGCAAGAAGTGCACTAGGTGTGGGAGATATGACCACACTATAGATACATGCTATAACAAGGAATGCACCTATTATGGTCCTGGGTTAAGTACTTATGTCTTCCGCTCTTAACAGACCAGTCTTTTGGGTAGTATTGGGTAGGTGCTTAACATTTGGTATCAGAGCTAGGCCCCTCGTCGCGCGTTTGAATCCCGAAGGGGGCGACTGCGAAGGGGGCGACCTTGACGGAGTAGGCCACCGTACGTGCGGATGAGGCGACCTTGGCCGATGAGGGGTGTGATGTTATGGTCCTGGGTTAAGTACTTATGTCTTCCGCTCCTAATAGGCCGGTGCTTAACATTTTATGATCCCTAGCCATGGATCTAGTAACTCGGCGAGGTATAGATGAATCCAGCACGTTAAGAGGGTTTGACTCACTGTAATGATCCAAGAATAACCTGTTCTCTTTGCTGAATTCTTTTTCCTTGAAAAGGAGTTTCCTTTTCTAAATTATGGATGAAACCAAAGAATCAATGGAGCTCCTTGATGCCCCAATGTGGAACCCCCTTTCTTATGACTCACATCAAGGTAGGGTTTCCTCTACCATGCAATACTGGTACCTTACGTAAAAAGAAACAGAATTCTAATCTTCAATACTAGGAACAAGATTAAGAATTACCTCTTGATGTCAACACCAATCCAGCAACCAGAATTCGTCCTCCTTCCTGGTTAGCTCACGCCAACCCTTCTCCCTTTCTGGAATTTTCGTGAAAGAGATAGTCTTCTCTTGCAGCTTGGAAGAGAAAGGTAATTCCTCTTCTTCCTCCTCTCATGATCACCTTAGATACCCTCCAATGTATTCACCAAACAACCAGAGAGAGTTCATGCCAAGAACCCTAGAATAGGGAGCCTAGCAAAAACCTAAATTACCCTAGTTTATGCTAATTCCAAACTCTTTATTTCTCCATCCTTACCCCTTAAATAAGGTAATTAACATCAACATAGGTTAGGGTTATAAAACCCAATTCTACCACTACCTTTAAGTCTTATAACAAATCAATAAAATTCGAAATTAAAAGCAACATAAATAATAAAAGTAAAGTAGATGACTTAGTGTTATTGAGTCCATAACATCTGACCCCCCTTGGAGATCGAGCTTGTCCTCAAGCTCGGAAGCTGGGTAGACCTGGTGGATGTTGTCGAGCCGCTCCCATGCTACATAGTTGTGGCCGATTGCTGCCCAGTAATGGCATGTAGGGAGATGTCCGGTGGTTCTTCCTCTATCATATCCTCTGTCACCTCGATATCCTCATCTTCAACCTTATCGATCAAAAACAATCTTTTGCACTGATGTCTACCCAATATGGTTCATCACAGTTGTAACATAGATTCTTAGCCCGTCGTTCCGCCATCTCAGCACTTGTCAATTTTTTTATATAAGGAGGTGTAGGATGACTAGATCTCGGATCCCCTGTCAAAGTAATACCCGAGTTGTTTCTTGGAGGAATGCGCTCTCCTTGCCTCGTGGATGGGGTGCTCCGCTCCCCTGACCATGGAGGTTGTCTGTGTTGTGCCTTCTGTCACAGTTCTAAAGCACGAACTATATTCATAGTGCTGGATAAGTTAATAGGTGCATAGAGCTCCACCTCAAGCTTTAACGCCTCAGTCAATCCTGCTGTAAACAACACAACTTGTTGATCCACTTGTACCATACTGCTGGCTCGTGCTAATTTTTCTTGGAACAGTTTTTGATATTGCTCCACGGCCCTAGTTTGGCGTAACAAAACCAAATCTCCCAAAGGGTTGATGTAAGCCGGAGGACCAAAACGGAGAGAGCACAGTCACTTAAATTCATCCCAATCTACCACATCGCTATCAACCTCAACTAACTGGTACCAAAGTTGTGCTTCCCCTAGTAAGTGGAAAACAGCCACGTTGATTCGGTCATAGGCTGGGACTCGTTGATGGCTAAATTTTTTTTTGCATTGATATAACCATATCAAAGGGTCTTCTGACCCATTATAAGTAGGGAATTCCATTTTAGTATACCTCGGAACAGTGCCTCCCCTTGGTAGAAGTGTCCCCCCGGAATGAGGGGTCCTTGCTGTCTTGAGAAACTCGTGCGCCTAGGAAATTCATCTCCCCCTCTGTTATACGAATGGTCCCCTCCTCTCTGATCTGGAATGAGAGGTACAGTGCCTCCCCCTGGTTGAGGTGTCCCCCCAGAATGAAGGGTCCTTCCTGACCCGAGAAACTCGTTTGTCTAGTAAACTCATCTCCCCCTCTGATCAGCGAATGGTCCCTCAGAATTGGGTTCTTACCAGTGCTTGGACCAGTCTCCATGCTATCTATTCTTCCTTTCAAGGTTTCCAAACTGAGAGTGAACTTCTCCTCCAATGCAACAAATTTCTTGCCAGTAGTCAGACCATTCTCCATGCCATCCATCCTTCCCTTCAATGTCTCCATATCGATATCAATTTTGGAGAACCACTCTAGGAGTGTATCAAATTTTCTTTCAAGCAATTCAAAGTATTTATTGGTGCTTCTCTCTGCCGGGTTACCCTGTTCTGATACCAAGTTGTTATTATCCCTAGCCATGGATCTAGTAATTCGGCGAGGTATAGATGAATCCAGCACATTAAGAGGGTTTGACTCACTGTAATGATCCAAGAACAACCTGTTCTCTTTGCTGAATTTGTTTCCCTTGAAAAGGAGTTTCCTTTTCTTAATTATGGATGAAACCAGAGAATCAATGGAGCTCCTTGATGCGCCATCGTGGAACCCCCTTTCTTATGACTCACGTCAAGTTAGGGTTTCCTCTACCATGCAATATTGGTACCTTATGTAAAAAGAAACAGAATTCTAATCTTCAATACTTGGAACAAGATTAAGAATTACCTCTTGACGTCAACACCAATCCAGCAACCAGAATTCGTCCTCCTTCCTGGTAAGCTCACGCCAACCCCTCTCCCTTTCTGGAATTTTCATGAAAGAGATAGTCTTCTCTTGCAGCTCATAAGAGAAAGGTAATTCCTCTTCTTCCTCCTCTCACGATCACCTTAGATACCCCCCAATGTATTCACCAAACAACCAGAGAGTTCACGCCAAGAACCTTAGAATAGGGAGCCTAGCAAGAACCTAAATTACCCTAGTTTATGCTAATTCCGAACTTGCTTTATTTCTCCATCCTTACCCCTTAAATAGGGTCATTAACATCAACATAGGTTAGGGTTATAAAACCCAATTCTATGTTATGGTCCTGGGGTTAAGTACCTATGTCTTCCTTTCCTAAAAGGCCGGTCTTTTGGGTAGTATTGGGTAGGTGCTTAACATTTGGTATCAGAGCAGGCCTTACGTCCCGACTTCGAGTCCCCGCGTGCACAGGTGGACCGCACGCCCCTGGCAGGGAGCCGTAAGGGAGTATGAGCTCCTGACCCGGTCCCCGTTGCTGTGTTAAGGCCGCCGTGGTTGTCAACTCAGGAGGGCGGGGTGTACTGTTATGGTCCTGGGGTTAAGTACCTATGTCTTCCGCTCCTAAAAGGCCGATCTTTTGGGTAGTATTGGCTAGGTGCTTAACATTATGTTATGTATGCAATAACATTATGTTATGTATGCAATAACATTAAATGTTATGCATGCAATAACAATATTTTTTTAGTTGTTTTATTTAATTTACTTTATTTTATTTCAGTTTTAGGCCATAGGGGTATTTTTGGAATTATTTATTAATAGGGGTATTTTTGAAATATTTTATTCATAGGGGTATTTTTAGAATATTTTATTGTAAACCCTAACCGGGTGAACCCTAATTAAGGGGTAAGAGTAATGAGAAACACAAGCATTGAATTATTAAGAATTAGGTTAAAATTAGAGTAAAGAGGCTTAGAGTTCTCCTCAACGAGCTCTAGGGTGATCAAGCTTTCCTTCGTTTGATCTTTCGTTTTCGTTCTCCATGTCTTCCTTCAATCCTTACTATCTGTACGGTAATCCGTGGCAGAATGCAGATCCTCCCAAAGAATCCACGTGTCAGATCCGGTATCGTAACAACTAATCAAGCTTTCCTTGGCTTGATCTTTCGTTTTCGTTCTCCATGTCTTCCTTCAATCCTTACTGTCCGTACGGTAATCCGTGGAAGATTGCAGATCCTCCCAAAGAATCCACATGTCAGATCTGGGACCGTAACAACTGGTATCAAAGCAGGAACACATTAATATCAGAGCAAGGTTCTCCGACGAAAATCAGCAAAAGTGAATTACTGGAGTTGATCCTCAGATGTCAGGCAAAGAATGACAAGAAATTTGATGAGATGTTCGAAAGGTTCTCTAAATTTAATCTCGATATAGAGAGGTTGAATGGGAGGATGGACAACATAACAAGTTTAACGAGCGGAAGGAACACAATGCCGGCACAAAACGGACGGGGAGATGAGTTTACTGCGAGAGAGAAACTCGCTGCTGAAGTCCCTCGAGATGTCTCGGAAGGGCAGGAGATGCATGAAATCAGAGCGCCCCCTATCTCTCCAGTGGCGGCGAAATCCAAAATTGGGGACACAAATCAGAAATTGGACTCCAAATTTCCAAAATCTGACGGTAGGGACCTGGGAAATCCAAAATCGGAGGGGTTTTCTGCTAACACCTCGTCGGCGTTGGACAAATTGGGTGAGACCTCAAACCCGAATTCACACCAACAAGGCTCACGGCAAGCAAAACACCTTGCCGAATAGGAGAAGGTAATATTTCTGGTGGTTCTTCTGATCGGGATGTGTTTCGGAGAGCACTCTGTCTTGGAAAAATTCCAAGTGCCAACGCCTCAGCGGACTTCTCTTCGTCACCGGAGAAGCAGGAGATCCCGTTGGCACCGTAGGAAAAATTTCTGCAAGAGGTCTCTATTCCGGGGGGCCCAACAGGCTGCGATTCGCCACCGGAGTAGCAGGAGACTCCGTCAGAGAAATTTTTGCCCTGTTCGGGGCCGTGAGGACGGTAGACGACCGTCGCCCACCTTCGTCGGTGCCATGAGGGAAGGAGCACCTGTCGACAAGGTTTCTACACTTACCGACGTCCGCAATGTTCGGGATCGGTAGGAGGATACGGCAAGTTTTCAATTTCCGCAAAAGACTCATCGGTGAAATTTTAGTTGAAGGAAGAAGATGGGTTTCAGTTCAAATTTTCCTAAGTTACGAAAATTTGATGACCGCAGGAAACTGAGTCGCGCGTCGGACCGGGTTTCTTGAAATGAGTCAACCCAGGCCAACTCGGATCGGGCAACCAACAAAAAAAAAAATCTCCAATTTTGGGCATCCAGAGGGTGTTCATAGCTATGGCGGATGTTACTTTGGCACAGGTGGAGACGTCAGCATACAAACCCTACTTCCAAGCTTGCGGACAAGCTCGTCTTCCAGTGGGGTGTAGTGTTATGTACGCAATAACATTAAATGTTATGCATGCAATAACAGTATTTTTTTAGTTATTTTATTTAATTTACTTTATTTTATTTCAGTTTTAGGCCATAGGGGTATTTTTTTGAATTATTTATTAATAGGGGTATTTTTGGAATATTTTATTCATAGGGGTATTTTTAGAATATTTTATTGTAAACCCTAACCGGGTGAACTCTATTTAAGGTAAGAGTAATGAGAAACACAAGCATTGAAGTATTAAGAATTAGGTTAAAATTAGAGTAAAGAGGCTTAAGAGTTCTCCTCAACGAGCTCTAGGGTGATCAAGCTTTCCTTGGCTTGATCTTTCGTTTTCGTTCTCCATGTCTTCCTTCAATCCTTACTATCCGTACGGTAATCCGTGGTAGATTCCAGATCCTCCCAAAGAATCCACGTGTCAGATCCGGGACTGTAACATTCTACCCCTACCTTTAAGTCTTATTAGAAATCAATAAAATTCTAAATTAAAAGCAACATAAATAAAAAAAAAAGTAGAGTAGATGACTTAGTGTTATTGAGTCCATAACAACACCTATTGTGGGTGATATGGCCACACTATAGAGACATGTTATAAAGTCCATGGCAAATCAGAATGGATAAAAATGAATCAAGCCTTAGTAAGTGATACAAAGGAGGACCAAGCTACAACATCATCAAAAAAGAAAACTCTTACTGATGATGAGTATGATTTATTCCAGAAAATGAAAACACTGATGGGTCCTGCTCCAAGTTCCTCCTCAACTGCTGCTGCCACCACTGCTTCAGGTATGCTATCTGCTTCCTCTTCATCCTGGATAATTGACTTAGGGACCTCCAAGCATCTCACAGATGACAAAAATCTACTACACAATTTCTCCTTGTCTCTCACATAAATTTTTTTCCATAGCTGACGGTTCTCAAACTAAAGTTCTAGGGAAATGATCCACTTTTGTTACACCATCACTTTCGCTCACAGATATTTTGTTTGTTCCTAATTTCTCTTTAATCTTTTATCTATTAGTCAGCTAACAAAATATTTTAGTTGCTCCATCACCTTCTCACCCACTTCTTGTGTGTTTCAGGATCTTATAACGAAGCAGGTGATTGGCGGAGGCCATGAACAAGGGGGGTTCTACTACCTGAATGTGGCTAAAACAAATACTATTTCAACCAATGAAACTGAGACAAGTCTATGGCACAACCAGTTGAGACATCCATCCACACAATCTCTTCATCGTCTTTTTCCTACTCTTAAAGAAAGGTCTGAGTTAAATCACGATGTCTGTCAATTGAGCTAACACCAAAAGGCTACATACTCACCTCGTCGAGAACTTAAAGGTATTACTCCTTTTTCATTGATTCATACAGGTGTATGAGAACCTTTGAGTGTCTCAAATATTTCTCGAGTCAAGTACTTTATTACATTTATTAATGATTTTACTCATACCACTTGGTTATTTCTCTTTAAGGAACATTCTGAAATACCATCCCTATTTATATCGTTTCATGCTATGGTACTCACTTAGTTTGGTCAGAAAATTAAAGTACTTCGGTTTTATAATGCCAAAGAATATACTTCCAGAGACTTTGACTCCTTTTTTCATGAAAATGACATTATCCATCAAACATCATGCGCCTACACTCAAAACAATGATGTAGCAGAACGGAAGAACCACCATCTTCTTTAGGTAGCTCTCAATTTACTATATACCATGAAAGTTCCATAATTTTATTGGCCGCATGCCATCCTTACTACATGTTTTCTTATAAATAGGCTACCCTCTTCCGTTCTAGGTAATAAATCCCCATACTCGTTATTGTTGCCATATGATGATCCTTTTTCATGTCTATCGAAAGTCTTCGGTTGTCAATGTTTTGTTCATATTATCTCTCCACAACACAGTAAACTTGATCCCAAATTTATAAATTGTATCTTTTTAGGATACTCTTGCACACAAAAGGGTTATGTTTGCTACAATCCCACTCTTCAACATTTACTTGTGTCTAGGGACGTCCCTTTTTTTCAAGACTCTCCGTACTATTCTAACAATGCTCCTCCATGTTTTTCTTCTATACCAAATTCTCCTCGACCAGTTGTGCCCCATGCTATGGAAACTACTAAACCCCCAGACACACTGGCTAACACCACACTTGCTGAGTTTTGGATCCCACAGAGGTAAATCCATCTTCTTCGATTGTTTTTAGCCGACAATATGATACTCGTCCCATTGCCTTGCTGAAAGAACCCAGAACTTGCACTAGGCCCTCTACTTCTCACCCCATACCTAATTTTGTGTCTCACCATCATTTATCCCTTTTATGTTGTCAATTTCTTTCATCTATTTCCTCCACATCAATCCCATAGTCCTATCAGAAGGCTCTCAAAAATCATGGGTGGAAGGCGGCAATGGACGAAGAAATGCAGGCACTATATGAAAATCAAACATGGGCTCTAGTTCCTCTTCCATCAGGTAAGACACCTGTCGGTTGCAAGTGGGTTTTTACAGTGAAACACAATCCAGATGGGTCCGTTGCTCGGCTTAAGTCCTATCTCGTTGCTAAAGGCTATACATAGTGTTATGGGATTGATTATAAGAAAACATTCTCTCCGGTGGTGAAAATGAATTCGGTATTGTTGAATTTAGGGTCCCTTTTCCATGATATGGAAAAAGAGAAAGATGAAAGAAAAACGAGAAAAGGGGAGGAAAGCTCTCGGTAGAGAAGAGAAAAAATAAAAAAGAAAAGGGTGAGCTGCGTCAAGTAAGGAGAGCGAGAGAGAACCAACTCGGGATTGAATGTGTGACTTGATTAATTCCGAATTACAACTCCTCTATTTATAGTAGAGGAGGAGGTGGAGTCCTTATACAACTTGTCATTCAATCCTAATTACATTCCAACTATAACTCTTCAATATAAGTAAGTATATTCAAACAAGAACTCCTAGAAGACTAATTGGAGTAGAACTAGGAGTCCTTTATTACCCATGAGATTATAAGGGATAAGCCAACTCGTGGCCTTATCCTTGTGGCCCCTCATGATCCACCGCACCTTGATAAGAGTGCCAGCTCATGAGATATTTGTGGGTCCCACTTGATCCTCAAGTCTTCTAAATCAATTCAGATTGTGCTTCTTGATTCCTTAACTCGTGCTTGCTTTTGGAGAGGACTCTTCTTGTTGTCCCAAGTCCTGTAGGATTCTTCTTGATAACCTACATCCTCATGGTGGGTCCCACCAGATCTAGCACCATGGTGGGCCACATTATAACACTCACCCTCAAGCTGGAGGTGAGAAGACGTCATAAACACCCAGCTTGCTGCATATGGTAGACATAATCTTGTGAGTGATTGGTTTGGTGAGGATGTCTGCAACTTGATTTTGTGATGAGATGTGCTTCAGGGATAAGAGACCAGCTTGGAATTTTTCTCGTATAAAGTGGCAATCGACCTCAATGTGCTTTGTCCTCTCATGGAAGACTGGATTCGATGCAATATGTATTGCTGCTTGGTTATCACAGTATAGGTCCATTGGAGTTTCTTTATAAAATCCCAATTCAGTGAGAAGGAACCTTATCCATAAAGTTCACTTACAGTGTGTGTCATGGCTCTGTATTCTTCTTCTACACTTGACTGTGCTACTACATTTTGTTTTTTGTTTTTCCATGTCATGAGATTTCCTTCAACCATCGTGCAAAAACCAGAAGTAGATTTTCTATCATCTGGGGATCCAGCTCAGTTTGCATCCGCGAATCCCTCAATGTTGAAGTGACCATGATTTTTATAGAGGAGCCCCATTCCAGGAGCCCCTTTCAGATAACGTAGTATCCTATCAAGTACTTGCCAATGACTAAGTTGTGGCTTGTGCATGTACTGACTTACTACACTTACTGCATATGAAATATCTGGCCTCGTTACACATAGGTAAATAAGTCGTCCCACTAACCTTTGATATTTGCCAATATCAACATTTTCTCCGGTGCCTCCACATAATTTTGTATTTGCATCCATAGGAGTGTCTACCGGTTTGCATCCCATCATACCTGTTTCTTCTAGTAGATCAAGTGCGTATTTTCTTTGGGATAGAATAATCCCATGTTTGGATTGTAAGACCTCAATCCCCAAAAAGTAATTCAGTAATCCAAGATCCTTCGTCTTGAATTCAGCACATATTCTTTCTTTTATTTTTTGAATGCCCTTAGAATCACTCCCAGTTAAAATAATATCATCAACATAAATAGCTAGAATCATCTTACCTCTTGCTGTGTTCTCAATAAAGACTGAGTGGTATGCAGAGCATCTGTAAAAACCTGTCTGTATGATGGCTTGACTAAATTTCTCAAACCATGCCTGTGGGGATTGCTTTAGCCCATATATAGATTTTTTTAAGGTGACATACAGACTCCCCCTCAACCACATATCCAGGTGGTTGTTGCATATAAATTTCTTCTTTGATATCACCATTGAGAAATGCATTTTTAACATCCAGTTGATATATGGGCCAAGAGGAATTAGCTGCCAAGGATAATAATATACGTACCGAGGTCATTTTTGCCACTGGAGAGAAATGTCTCATCATAATCAATGCCATAGCATTGAGTGTAACCTTTTACAACCAGTCGAGCCTTCAGTCGTGCAATGGTCCCATCCGGATCCTTCATCTCTTTATCCATTGTTGTCGTCCACCCTAGATGTTGTAGAGCCTCTTGATATGACTGTGGAACAGATATGGAGGAAATAGAAGAAATAAACTGACAACATAGAGGTGAGAGGAGGTGATGAGACACAACATTGGAGGTAGGATGAAAAGTAGAAGATTGAGTGCATGAACGAGGTTCTTTTTTTAAAGCAATAGGACGAGTATCAAATTCAGGACCAAAAACGACTGGTGATGAAGGACTTACCTTTGGTGGATCCGACAACTCGGCAGGTGTGGTATCGGCCACTATCTTTGGGGGCTGAACAATTTCTATATCACGAGGCACAACCGGTCGAGGAGAACTTGGTACTGATGACATACCAGGTGGAGCGCTATCAGAATAATATGAGTCTTAAAAAAATGTGACATCCCTGGACACAAATAAAGTTTGCAAAGAGGGACTATAATAAACGTAACCCTTTTGTGTTCGAGAGTATCCCAAAAAGATACACTTTATAGATTTAGGGTCAAGTTTGTTGTGTCGAGGTAAAGTATTATGAACAAAACATGGACAACCGAAGACTTTCAATGGTAATGCAAACGGATCATCATGTGGTAAAAGTTTAGAGTAGGGGGATTTATTCCCAAGAACAGTAGATAGTAGACGATTTATAAGAAAACATGCTGTAAGAACAACATGGGGCCAATAAAAATATGGAACTTTCATGGCATATAATAGACCTCGAGCTACCCCAAGAATATGACAATTTTTCAATTCGGCTACACTGTTTTGTTGAGGAGTGTAAGCACATGATGTCTGATGGATAATGCCATTCTCTTGACAAAAGGAGTCAAGGTCTTTTGAAATATACTCTTTGGCATTATCAGACTGGAGGATTTTTATCTTCTGGTCAAATTGTGTAAGTACCATCGCATAAAAAGATTTTAAAATAGATGGTATCTCAACACGCTCCTTAAATATAAACAACCAAGTTGTGCGAGTGAAATCATCAATAAAAGTGATAAAATATTTGGCTTGAGAAATATTAGAGACATTCAAAGGCCCCCAAACATCAGTATGAATCAATGAAAAAGGAATGTTACTTTTGACTTCTGGATGAGGAGAGTATGTACTCCTTTGATGTTTACTTAACTGACATACCTCACAACTGAATTTTGACCTTATCTTAAGAGATGGAAACATATGATGAAGAGATTGTATGGAAGGATGTCCCAACCAGTTGTGCCATAATCGTGTCTCATTCTCAGTAGTAGACACCATATTGACCTTTGGCACGTCCAAGTAGTAGAACCCCCCTTGTTCATGGCCTCCACCAATCACCTGCTTCGTTATAAGATCCTGAAAAACACAAGAAGTACGTGAGAAGGTAACTGAGCAATTAAAATATTTTGTAAGTTGACTCACAGAGAGCAAGTTTAAAGGAAAGGAAGGAACAAAAATAATATCATTGAGCGGAAGTGATGGGTGACAGAAGTGGAACCTTTTCCTTGGACTTTGGTTTGAGAACAGTCAGCTATGGTAAAAAATTTGTGTGAAAGATTCGGAGATAAAAAATGTAATAAAGTTTTGTTTCCTGTAAGATGCTCGGAGGCTCCTGAATCAATTATCCAGGATGAAGACGAGGCAGATAGCATACCTGAAGCAGTAGTGGAATCAGTAGTGGCAGAGGGGCTAGGAAAAGAGCCTAGCATGGTCTTTTTTTCTGAAATAATTCATACTCTTCATCAGTAATAATTTTCTGCACAACTGGTGTTGGGGTATGGTCTGCTTGCACATCACTAATGAAGGCTTGATTAGCCCTTGTTGATTCTGACTTGTCATTAGCCTTATAGCATATTTTTTTATAGTGGCCATATCTACCATAGTAAGTGCATGCCCTATAGTGACACTGGTCTTTAGTGTGGCCCAAAAATTTACAATGAGTGCATTTAATATCATCTGTTCTGCCAGCACTATAGGGTCTATGCAGTGTATCAGAGCTTGAATATAGTTTAGTACATGTCTCCCAAATATGTTTAGCAGTGTCAAGATGAATAACATTACTAGAGACATGTGCTTCCATGCTATTTATCACCCAACCAATTACCAAAGTATCATTCTTTAGCCATTTCATATAAAAAATATCATCTTCATCAATAGGTGGTCCTCGGGTAGTGAGGTGACCAAGTGGGTCTTTGGATATGAGAAACCTCCTAACCAAGGTGGACCAACTCATAAAATTTTATACCAGTATATCACCTTTGATATTCATATTCTCATCCGCCATGATAAGCTCTTCTTCTTCAAAAACTTCAAATAATATCACCAAATAGCACTTCTTTAATCAAATCGGTATATGTAAATATAGCATCAATGCTAAATAATTTTTTTCCAGAAAACCACTCATAAGAGGCTCAATAGCAATCTTCTATTATCAGGGAAATCTTATCCCACAAAAAAAAAATTCAATAATCTGAGTTTGGACTAGTCTCGGCAAACAAAATTTTCAAACTAATAAAACTGTTTTGATAGCTCCTTCTAGATAGATGGGCATGCATAATCATAATATAATAAGATGAAAGCATTCACATATTCATCCTTGAATCATCATCTAAAAATGAGAAACATTAGCATAAAAAAATATTTTTGAACACTTCTCTTGGCTAGTGTTCTTCCTTCATACAAGAGCCTTCTTTGAGTGGTGTAGATCATCACTTCTCTAGAGTATTCCTTTGTCGAGGGATCCTAAATATGTTGCTTTGATACCATGTTGAATTTAGGATCCCTTTTCCATGACCACGAAGAAGAGAAAGAAGAAAGAAAAACGAGAAAAGGGGCAGAAAGCTCTCGGTAGAGAAGAGATAAAATATAAAAAGAAAAGGGTGAGCTGCGTCAAGTAAGGAGAGGGAGAGAATGTTAAGCACCTAGCCAATACTACCCAAAAGACCGGCCTGTTAGGAGCGGAAGACATAGGTACTTAACCCAGGACCATAACATCACACCCCGCCCGCCCGAGCCGACGACCACGGCGGCATTAACACAGCAACGCGACCGGGTCAGGGGTCACGCCAGGGGCTTGCGGTCCACCTGCACACGCGGCCGCTGGGACTTGAAGTCGGGACGTAGTGCCTGCTCTGATACCAAATGTTAAGCACCTAGCCAATACTACCCAAAAGACTGGCCTGTTAGGAGCGGAAGACATAGGTACTTAACCCAGGACCATAACAGAGAAAGAACCAACTCGGGATTGAATGTGTGACTTGATTAATTCCGTATTATAACTCCTCTATTTATAGTAGAGGAAGAGGTAGAGTCCTTATACAACTTGTCATTCAATCCTAATTACATTCCAACTTTAACTCTTCAATATAAGTCTATTCGAACTAGAACTCCTAGAAGACTAATCGGAGTAGAACTAGGAGTCCTTTATTACCTACGAGATTATAAGGGATAAGCCAACTCGTGGCCTTATCCTTGTGGGCCCCTCATGATCCTCCACCGCACCTTGATATGAGTGCCAGCTCGTGAGGTCTTTGTGGGTCCCACTTGATCTTCAAGTTTTCTAAATCAATTCAGCTTGTGCTTCTTGATTCCTTAAGTCGTGCTTGCTTTGGGAGAGGACTCTTCTTGGTGTCCCAAGTCCTCTAGGATTCTTCTTGATGACCTACGTCCTCATGGTGGGTCCCACCAGCTCGAGCACCATGGTTGGCCCCACATTGTAATGGGTACATATCTTATTATCTCTTGTGCCTAATTCTTCCTGGCAGGTATATCAGCTTGATGTGAAAATTATTTTTCTTAATGGGGATATCAAGGAAAAAATTTATATACATCAACAACTGGTTATGTGGTTGAGGGGGAGTTGGTATGTCGATTGAAGAAATCACTTTATGGTCTAAAACAGTCTCTTCAAGCATGGTTTGAAAACTTTAGTCAACCATTCATATGGGTTGGATTTCACAGATGTTCGGTAGATCACTTAGTATTTATTAAAGACACACCTAAAGGCAAGGTAATTTTGGCAATATATATTGATGATATTATTCTAACTGGATGTGATCCCAAGGGCAACTAGGAAATCAAAGAAAAATTATGTGCAGAATTCAAGACAAAAGATCTTGGACTACTTAAATATTTTCATGAAATTAAAGTACTATAGTCCAGACATGGGATTGTACTATCTAGAAGGAAGTATGTCCTTGATCTACTAGAAGATACAGGAATGATGGGGTGCAAACCAGTAGAAACCCCTATGGACTAAAATACAAAGTTATGAGCAGGTATTGGAGAAGATGTGATATCGAGATATATCAAAGACTAGTGGGAAAACTCATTGATCTCTGCGTAACAAGGCCAGATATATTTTCAAAGGAGATTCAGGAAGAGGGCTTCTCTATAAGAATCATGGTCGCTTCAACATGAAAGGGTTCTCAGATGCAAACTAGGCCGGATCCCCTGATGACAGAAAATCTAGTTTGGGATATTATACGATGGTTGGAGGAAACTTGGTTACATGGAGAAGCAAGAAGCAAAACGTGGTTGCATATTCGAGTGCAGAAGTAGAATACAGAGCCTTGACACAAATAGTTAGTGAACTTCTATGGATCAGATCTCTTCTCACAGAACTGGTATTCCATAAGAAGCTCCTACGGATCTATATTGTGATAATCAGGCGACCATACATATTACATCAAATCTAGTCTTCCATGAGAGAACAAAGCACATTGAAGTAGATTGCTACTTCATACAAGAAAAATTCCAAACCGGCATATTATCTCTCAAGCATATATATTCAAGGAGTCAAGTTGTTGACATTCTCACCAAACTAGTCACTCATGAAATTTTGTCCATCATCAACAACAAGCTGGGCATTTATGATGTTTTCTCACCCCCGACTTGAGGGGGAGTGTTACAATGTGGGATCCACCGTGGTTGCAAGAGCTGGTGGGACCAACCATGAGGACGTGAGAAGCAAAGAGGAGTCATCACATGTTACAGTATGGGATCTACCATGCTTGCATGAGCTGGTGGGACCCACCATGAGGATGTGAGAAGCCAAGGGGAGTCATCACACAAGCTGGCATGAGTTGGAAGATAAGAAGCACGAGCTGGAATGAGTTGGAAGATTTGAAGATCAAGTGGGACCCACAAAGATAACACGAAATGGTATCCTTATCACATGAGCTAGAAGATCAAGTGGGACCCACAAAGATAAACCACGAGCTGGCATCTTCAACCTATGGTCACGTCCTTAAAGAAGAATTAGAGTTTGAGTTATGTTAGACTTCTAATTATGTTGAGTTATGTTATCATGATAGGCTTATCTTTAAGAGTTAGAGTTGGAATGTAATTAGGAGAATGAAGTTTAATTGTACATGGACTCTACCACTTTCCTATACTATAAATAGAGTACCTTGTACTCGGAATTAAATCATCAGAGGAAGTAGTTCTCCCTTCTGTCTTGTGAAGAGTTCTCGTTTTACTTATAGGCTTTCTTCCCTTTTTCTTCTTTTGTTCTCTCTACCCGAGAGTTTTCTTTTTTCTTTTTTATTTTTCTCCCTCTCTCACCTTACTGGAGATCTTAGTAAAGGGATCCTAAATTCAGCATGGTATCAGAGCATCAAATTTAGGATCCCTATGTCAAAAGGAATGCTCTAAGAAGGCATGATCAAAGCCACTCAAAGAAGGCTCCTTGTGAAAGAAGATTGAAGCTCGTGAGAAAAGTTTCTATATTATTCTTATTATTAATTCATGCTACTGGTTTCTGAGTTTAGAAGATGATTTACAGATGATTTTAAGATTGTCTTCATCTTATGAGTTTGTGAAGATATATGCATCTCGGATTAGAAGAAGTTACCAAGGCAGTTTTATTAGTTTGGAAATATTTTGACCGAGACCAGTTTATGATGAGATTGATACATAAAAAGTTATAAGTCTATGGGAACAAGATTCTGTTATGGTCCCTAGCCATGGATCTAGTAACTCGGCGAGTTGAATATGAATCCAGCACTGTTAGAGGGTTTCTTAACACGTTTTTGTGAAAAGAAACTCTCTTTTTCTTCCCTCACACGTTATAATTGAAAAGGAGTTTCCTTTTCTCAATTATAGATGCAACCAGCAAGTTAAAGGACTGTTTAAGCACTCATATATGAAACCCCTCTTTTATGATTCATGTGAAGAGGGTTTACTTGCTGTAATTACTCAAGAACAACCCCTTTCCCTTTACTGAATTCATTCCCCTTGAAAAGGAGTTTCCTTTTCTTAATTATGAATGCACCAATTCCAACAAGAGACTGTTTTAAGGATCCAATTATGAAACCCCACTTTATACCTCACGTCAATGAGTAGGGTTTCTGAATTCATGCAACTACCAATGCTGAATGTAAAGAGGGCAGTCTCTAGCTCTTCTAAATTCGGAAAAGATAGACAAAAATACCTCTTGAAGACCTCCTTCAATTCAGCAACTCGAAAATCCCTTTCTTGATGCTAAGACTCAACCAAATCCTTCTTCCCTCACTGCTGGTTCGTGGAAGAGATGGATGACTATTGCAGCATGGAAGAGAAGGCTGATTCCTCCTCCTTTTCCTTCCAAGATCTCCTCAAAGACTCCCCAATGGATGCAGCAAACCCCCAAGAGAGTTCACACCAAGAACCCTAGAATAGAGAGCCTAGAAGGAACCTAAATTACCCTAGTTTATGCTAATTCCGAACTTGCTTTATTTCTCCATCCTTACCCCTTAAATAGGGTAATTAACATCAACATAGGTTAGGGTAATTAAACCCAATTCTACCCCTACCTTTAAGTCTTATTACAAATCAATAAAATTCGAAATTAAAAGCAACATAAATAATAAAAGTAAAGTAGATGACTCAGTCTTATTGAGTCCATAACATCTGCCCCCCCTTGGAGATCGAGCTTGACCTCAAGCTCGGAAGCTGGGTAGACCTGGTGAAAGTTGTCGAGCCGCTCCCATTTTGCGTAGTTGTGGCCGATTGCTGCCTAGTAATGGCATGCAGGGAGATGTCCGGTGGTTCTTCCTCAATCATATCCTCTGTCACCTCGATATCCTCATCTTCAACCTTATCGATCAAAAACAATCTTTTGCACTGATGCCCAACCCGATATGGTTCATCACAGTTGTAACATAGATTCTTAGCCCGCCGTTCTGCCATCTCAGCACTTGTCAATTTTTTTATATAAGGAGTTGTAGGATGACTAGATTTCAGATCCCCTGTCAAAGTAATACCCGGGTTGTTTCTCAGAGGAATGCGCTCCCCTGACCCTGGAGGTCGCCTGTGTTGTGCCTGTTGTCGCAATTCTAAAGCACGAGCTATATTCATAGTGCTGGATAAGTCAACAGGTGCATAGAGCTCCACCTCAAGCTTTAAGGCCTCTGTCAGTCCTTTTGTAAATAGCGTAACTTGCTGATCCACTTGTACCATACTGCTGGCTTGTGCTAATTTTTCCTGGAATAATTTTTGATATTGCTCCACGGCCCCAGTTTGGCGTAGTAAAACCAAATCTCCCAAAGGGTTACTGTAAGCCGGAGGACCAAAACGGAGAGAACACAGTCGCTTAAATTCATCCCAATCTACCACCTCGCTATCAACCTCAACTAGCTGGTACCAAAGTTGTGCTTCCCCTAGTAAGTGGAAAACAGCTACGTTGACTCGGTCATAGGTTGGGACTCGTTGATGGCTAAAAATTTTTTCACATCGATACAACCATATCAAAGGGTCTTCTGACCCATTATAAGTAGGGAATTCCATTTTAGTATACCTCGGAACAGTGCCTCCCCCCTGGTAGAAGTGTCCCCCCGGAATGAGGGGTCCTTGCTGTCCTGAAAAACTCGTGCGCCTCGGAAATTCATCTAGCCCTCTGTTATACGAATGGTCCCCTCCTCTCTGATCTGGAATGAGGGGTACAGTCCCTCCCCCATGGTTGAGGTGTCCCCCCGGAATGAAGGGTCCTTGCTGACCCGAGAAACTCGTGTGTCTAGTAAACTCATCTCCCCCTCTGATCTGCGAATGGTCTCCCGGAATTGGGTTCTTGCCAGTGCTCAGACCAGTCTCCATGCTATCCATCCTTCCTTTTAAAGTTTCCAAACTGAGAGTGAACTTCTCCTCCAATGTAGCAAATTTCTTGCCAGTAGTTAGACCATTCTCCATGCTATCCATCCTTCCCTTCAAGGTCTCCATATCGATATCAATTTTTGAGAACCTCTCTAGGACAATATCAAATTTTCTTTCAAGCAATTCAAAGTATTCATTGGTGCTTCTCTCTACCGGGTTACCCTGCTCTGATACCAAGTTGTTATGGTCCCTAGCCATGGATCTAGTAACTCGGCGAGTTGAATATGAATCCAGCACTGTTAGAGGGTTTCTTAACACATTTTTGTGAAAAGAAACTCTCTTTTTCTTCCCTCACACGTTATAATTGAAAAGGAGTTTCCTTTTCTCAATTATAGATGCAACCAGCAAGTTAAAGGACTGTTTAAGCACTCAGATATGAAACCCCTCTTTTATGATTCATGTGAAGAGGGTTTACTTGCTGTAATTACTCAAGAACAACCCCTTTCCCTTTACTGAATTCATTCCCCTTGAAAAGGAGTTTCCTTTTCTTAATTATGAATGCACCAATTCCAACAAGAGACTATTTTAAGGATCCAATTATGAAACCCCACTTTATACCTCACGTCAATGAGTAGGGTTTCTGAATTCATGCAACTACCAATGCTGAATGTAAAGAGGGCAGTCTCTAGCTCTTCTAAATTCGGAAAAGATAGACAAAAATACCTCTTGAAGACCTCCTTCAATTCAGCAACTCGAAAATCCCTTTCTTGATGCTAAGACTCAACCAAATCCTTCTTCCCTCACTGCTGGTTCGTGGAAGAGATGGATGACTATTGCAGCATGGAAGAGAAGGCTGATTCCTCCTCCTTTTCCTTCCAAGATCTCCTCAAAGACTCCCAATGGATGCAGCAAACCCCCAAGAGAGTTCACACCAAGAACCCTAGAATAGAGAGCCTAGAAGGAACCTAAATTACCCTAGTTTATGCTAATTCCGAACTTGCTTTATTTCTCCATCCTTACCCCTTAAATAGGGTAATTAACATCAACATAGGTTAGGGTTATTAAACCCAATTCTACCCCTACCTTTAAGTCTTATTACAAATCAATAAAATTCGAAATTAAAAGCAACATAAATAATAAAAGTAAAGTAGATGACTCAGTCTTATTGAGTCCATAACAGATTCCCTGACAAACAAGATTGATATTGAGCCTATTATGAGTGGTTATTTATTCATTGAAGTTTTGAAATATAATTACTTAGCTTCTATGCTAAGCCTCTCAATTAACCGAGTTGATTGAAGAATTCTACTTGGATTTTTTTGTTATTATTTGTTGGAGAATTGTTTAAATTGATTTGCCTATGATGGCTGAAGAAAAAATGAGTAACAAAAGTGATAAACTCAGAATTACTACTATAGCCTTGTGAGGGGTATCAAATTTCATGAGTTGGTCCATATCAGTTAGAAGGTTTCTTATAACAAAGGACCCTACTTGGTCACCTCACCAACCGTGGACCACCAGTTGATGAAGAGGATATTTTTTTTTAACAAGTGGCTAAAAAATGATACTTTGGTGATTAGTTGGCTAATCAACAACATGGAAGAACATGTCTCCAACAATGTTAATTATCTTGATACTACTAAACAAATTTTGGAGACATGTGTTAAGCTGTATTTTGGGCACAACAACTTACATAGGCCATATGATATTCTCTAAAGAATGTTGAATACTAAACAAGGAGAAAATATCCATGAATATTTGGCCCACTTTAGAGGCCTTCTTCAAGAGTGGAAAATAGCTCAGACTACCTTCATTGATGTCTCTATCCAAGATAAGTAGAAGGAAGCATTAGTCACTGCCATTTGCCTTGAAAATATTAAGCCATATCTCAAAGTTACTAAGAGTCATCTTCTTAGCTCTTCTGCTATTCTCACCTTTGATGATGTATGTGCCACATTAGTCTGTATTCCAGACACTTCTTCCTCTACTACTGAAGTATCATCCGCTATGTACTCCTGACATAGGGAAACATCATCCCACCATGGCCAAGGCCATGACAGAAATTATAGGGAGGACGAGGAAGAGGTGGAAGGAATGGTTCTATTAGAACAGATGGCAAGGAATGCACTCAGTGTCGGAGATATGGCTACACTATAGATACGTGCTATTACAGGCTGGAGTGCACCTATTGTGGAAGATATGGCCACTCTATAGAAAGATGTTATAAAGCTAATGGCAAACCAGACTGGATAAAGGCTAATCAAGCTATGGTAAGTGATACAAAGGAGGACCAGTCAACCACATCAACAAAAAAGAAAACACTTATTGATGACGAGTATGACTTGTTCCAAAAAATGGAAACAATGATGGGTTCTTCTCCAAGTTCCTCCTCAACTACCATTGCCACCACCGCTTCAGGTAGGTTATTTGCCTCCTCTTCATCTTGGATAATTGGCTCAAGAGACTCCGAGCATCTCATAGGTAACAAAACTCTCTTACACTTAGTTTCTCTGTGTCTTTATCATAAATTTGTTACCACAGCTGACGGTTCTCAAACTAAAGTTCTAGGGAAAGGATCCACTTCTGTTACACCATCACTTCCACTCACAGATATCCTTTTTGTTCCTACTTTTCCCTTGAATCTTTTATCTGTTAGTCAACTCACGAAACATCTTTGAGTATTACTGCTAGTTGAAGCGACCTGAAGAGTGACAAAAGGATTGCTGGTTTTTAAGAGGAGAAGATGATCATGGCATATGTATTTCTAACAGCTACGTATTCTACCCCTATTTACACTTGGCATGTGCAGCAGCTACCTGTTGCCTTGCTGCTGTTGTCTATTTGACGTGGTTGTAATTCTCAAGGGTGAGGTGTGACCTTGGTTTTTGAATTCCAGCATGATGATGAGTCCAACAAGTTGCTTTTCTTGCTGTTTTTATCTAGCTGGTATATCAGCATGAGTTTTGACTTATACATTATCACTGATATTGATAAAAAAGAAGCAGCAGACAGTTAGAACAGTTCTGGTTATTATTGAAATTACTGCTGTCCGAGATGCTGCTGGTATTATACTATTGATATACGTGCTGTTGCTGACGATAATTTGTTCAATCAGCTTCTTTACATCTGCTTCCTCGTCTTGGTTGCCATTGAATGAGTAAATTCCACCTGGTGGGCCTGCCATGATATGGGAAGCAGCTGCTGTTGGTAATTCAGTTACAGCAGCACATGTGCAATCCAGTTGATTGACTTGATAATGCCAAATTGCAAAGGAACTAGTTACTGTTATATTTGATGTTATCTCATACTTCCTTCCAACCAGCCGACTACTGCAGCTCCATAATGCTGATTTTTATGCTTCAAAGTGTCGAGTACTTATCCTTGTTGCACTTGCTTAGTGATAATTCCAATACATACTTTTGGAATTTTGGGTGATTCATTGTTGATTCCATCACCTTTTTTTGGATTATTGAATTTACTCCTTGGGAGTATTTAGCTGCACTTCTAATTGTCTTGCTCCCTTAGCTAAGGTCCATAATAAATTTGGTATCATTAAGGGATTGATGACAGTAGTTCACTCCCTTACTGCCACACAAAAGACCGTTGATGGTCCTTCAAATACAAGCCTCACTTGATCTTTCACTGCTCAGTTTCAGAACTTGTTTAGTTATGGAGTTATACCACTCGGCCCCAACATATTACTTGGTGTTCAACTTCATTATTCAAGGATGAACTTGTTGTAGATTATTTCATGTGTCCTTATTACTCTTAAGGATTTTTATTATTTAAACTGCATATTTGGTATGTGTTATTTGGGTATTGGCTCATTATCGCAAATGCTATTGTGTCTCTTTGATTGAGATATTATTATTGAAGAAAAATCCTCGGTGGGTTGCCTTGGGTTTATTATTTGTTGACTGTTGTCAGCATTGGTTCATAATTTCATATGATGAAGAATTTAAATTATTTCAGAAAATAAAGCACATGATGGCCCCAATTTCTTCATCTTATCTTCCCTTGATTCCCCATTACCTTTTACTATTAGGCAGCTTTTCTCCTACCATCCTGTATTTGACTCTTGTTTACCCCATTTGGCCAATCCTTTTTGGTGCATTACTATGGTTGGTCCTTTTTATATATTGGTGGTTTTAAGTCCAATGTGACTGTTTATTTGGCACCCTTGGGTTTTTTATCGTCGTTTAGTGAATGACAAACGTTACCCACTTTAGTGATTATAATCATTATTTTTGTTTGAAATATTTTGAGTTGGTTTCAACATATGTTTTATCACCTATTTTTTAATTCTTGAGAGTTTGTGTCCGTTTTCGTATTTATTCATTACTCTAGTGGACACGTTGATGGAAGAGATCATTACTACATCTATTTTAGTTTTTTCAAGTTGGGATCACTGCCATTATCTCCCAGCTTAAGGAGGAGTGTTGGAAGATATGAATGAGTTGGGGTATCATTGATGAAGTTATCTTTTTTTTTTTTTTTGTCTCTTCTTCACTCCTACTGGAGTGCAAGGTATACTTTTAATATTTGTAGTTTTAGTATCTATAAATAAAGCTTAAGGGAGAGGGTTTGGACTGGTCCATAACCCTAATCTTCCTCCTCCTTCCTCCCTCCGCACTATCTCTCTCTCCTTGGACGTCTCTCCTCCTCCCTCTCTCTTTCCTCTTCTTCTTCTTCTTTATCTTCTTCATTACCAACGATCTTAAGGATATGGAATCCTAGAAATCAACAATCTAAATGTAAGTTATGACCTAAAGCCTCGATTTCACATATCTACACAAGAAAATGGAGTTTAGAATGTTCTCTTACAAAAGTCACTGAGTTTAGAAATTTGTCTATTACACTTCAACTCTTGTCTTCTCATTGTCTTCTTCCTTGTGGGTGCTTCTTCAAGACATGTTCTTCAATTGTACTTGAGGTTTGGCTTGAAGCTTTAGAACTTGAGATGCTTTTACTCTTGAAGGTGAAGTATCTGAAATACTTGGATTTTCAAGTTGTTAGTTCGATTAAGTTTTTTTTTTCATAAAAAAATGAGGGAGTCAACCTATGGTCAACAATCTTCCCCTTTTTTTTTATGATGACAACTTATTTTGGAAAAATAAAAAAATACACTCCTCTAAGGGTTGGAGTTAAATAATTTTATCAAAAACTCCCTTAATCATTGCATAGTATGTTTTAATCCTTTCAAGACAAATCTTATACTTTGTAAATTTCTGAGTGCCTAGGTCTTTTAATCCAAGTGCATTAGTATATAAAAAAAAGTGGCTCAAAGGCTATATTATAATTCAATTCTTTAAAAAATAGTGTGTACACAATATAAAAGTTAATACATACAAGTATATCATCAAAACATGTACACAGGGAGTCAAAAAGATGGGTGGATCCTAGGTCAACTAAGTTGGAGGCGGGAATATGCTGAGGATGGTCTCAAGCTGGTGCTCGATCCTTTCTTGTCTTGCCTTCAACTCATCCAATGTGGATAGCATAGCTACCTGGGTAGCCCCGATATCATCCATTACATTCTCCAATACTAATAGCCAATCGATGAATGATGAGCCACCTTCTTCCTTTCTTATCCACTTTGCAAACTCATACTAATATGTGGGAGGCTTTGGACTTAACTCATCTCCGGAAGCTGCATGCTGAGGGGCAGACTCCTTCGGTATCTTATCCTTCTGAATCCACTGACCTTGCCATTTGGCAAAGCCAAACTTTCCAACCTTGATCTGTCCAATGGACATCTTCTTAGTCATGTCCACGAACACCTAATCTGAGAAGTCTACTCCACTATGTAAGAGGATGGTTGTGATCTTTTTAGGTAATGGTAGATTATCCACCCTCAAATTAATAACAATATCGACCATCCTACTGGCCAGGGAGTATCCATAATCCAATGGGACTTTCTAAAAGATCCCCATCAACCAGAAAATACCGGTTGTTGTGAGTCATGAGAAGATGCCCTTCCTAGGATTAAGCATGTGAATCACAATCTCCATCGCAACTCAATGCTCCATGCTCAATTCTTTGATCTTCACTTCATAGGACCTTCCACCTTGAACGTTTTGAGGAGAGTCCCTATGGAGATCCATAGGCCAACTCTCCTTGATGAATTTGGAAAATCCCATTGATGTCGTCCCAAGCCATGCACTGAGCTCACTCGTCTTGATTGATATGGTCATGTTTTTAACATACTTTGTGGGTCATAGGTTTCATGAGGAGAGCTCTTCTACCTCAAGGTTAATGTAGAAGACTTTTACCAAGAGTGGGTAAATTTCTTCTTCACTTTCCAATATGCCCATGTAATATCTAAATATTCTTTCAAAATGAACAATCGCTCATTTGAAAAAGGATAGATCGATCTTAGTTGGCTCAACTATGCTTTTGGAGGAAAAATGTTGGAAATACTTTTCTCTATGAATCTGAGAAATGTTCAGAAATGTTCCCTCCAATTGGGAATTTCCTCATAGGTGTCGCTCTCCTTCCTCTGAGTCTTCGTCTTTGCAATGACCTTTGTCCTAACTATTTTTGCTTGGTTCGGTTTTTGAGAGAAAGTGTGAAAAGTGAGGGTTTTAGCCTTGGATTTGATTTCCACTTCACTCTTTTGGCAATATAATAATGTCATGTGTTTATTAAGCTCAGAATTTTCAGCCTAAGTGAATCAAGGTGGGTTTCTCATGCCTAGTTCTCCTTGAAGCTTAGAGAAATAGTCAAATCCTAATTGCTTTGTTAAGATATCCGATAATTGATTTTTTAGTGGGGACAAATTTAATCATAATAACCTTGGTTTGAACTGGCTTTCTAATATAATGATGTCCAAATTCTCTATGTTTTTATTGAGAGTGATGAACTAGGTTCTCACTTAGATTTATGATGCTCATGTGATAACAATGGAGTTGAATTTCTTTTTGCTCTAAGTTTTAACCATCTAGATGTTGTTTCATCCAAAGAAGTTGAGCACAACAACTTCCACATGCTATGTATTCAGCTTCCTAGTGGATAGTGCAACTGAATATTGTTTCTTGAAAAACCAAGAGACAAACATAATTTCATGTAATTGGAAACTACCACTAGTACTCTTTCTGTCAATTTTGCAACCGAAAAAATCAGCACTCGAGTAACCAACTTGATCATTGACAAAAGAGTTTGAGTACCAAAGACATAAGTTGGGTGTCCCAAGTAAATGAAAAATTATTTTCACTACCACTAAGTGGGATTCTCTAGTACCGGATTGAAATCTAGCATATAGGCATACCAAGAACATTATATTCGGTCTACTAGCTGAAAGGCATAGTAGGGATCCTATCATGCTTCTATAGAGTTTTTGATCTATGACCCTACCTGAGGTTTCTGAGTCAAGTTTCAAAGATGAACTCATGGGTGTGCTAATTTACTTAAGATTTTTTATGTTGAATATCTTAAGCACTCCATTAGTGTATTAGGACTTATTTATAAAAGTGTCATTTTCAGTTTGAGTTACTTGAAGTTCAAAGAATAATGTGAGTTCACCCATTAAACTCATTTCAAATTTGTTCTTCATTACACTAGAAAATTCTTAACATTGAGAGGGGTTTAAAGAACCAAATATGATATCATCCACATAAATTTGAATGATAATCAAATCTTGATCATAGTTCTTAGTAAATTGTGTCGTATCTATGCTTTCTCTCTTATAACCATTCTTTTCTAAGAATTCGGTTAATCTTTCATTCCACATTCTTGGATCTTGGTTTAATCCTATAAAACTTTATATAATTTAATTTATATACATGGTTATGCTTGCTCAAATCTTCAAATCCTTCTATTGTTCAACATATGCCTCTTCCTGAATGTTCTCATTTAAAAATGTACTATTTACATCTATTTGGTACAATTTGAATTTCATGTGAGAAGCAAAAGCTAGGAAGATTAGAATTGCCTCTAGTTTTTCCATGGGTGCATAGGTTTCTTCAAAATCTATACCTTCTTGGTTATATCATTTGGCAACTAACCTAGCTTTGTTCTCATTACTTGATTTTCTTGATTTTATTTGTTCCTAAAGGTTCCTATGACTTGTTGATTTTGGGGTCTAGGTACTACAGTCCAAACTTTATTTCTTTCAAATTGGTTCAATTTTTTTTGTATTTCTATAATCCAAAAATCATCTTTTTCGGCCTCAGCAAAGCTTTAGGGCTCTATTTGAGAAACAAAGGCACTATTTTCCATAGCACTCATTATCGGTGACGTCTACTCAAAAGAAGCGAAGGATCGTGGTGATTTGTTGAGCAAACTATTGACCATCTACCCTTGTGTTTGATGCAATATCCATCATTCTAAGGCCATGAAATATCCAAAATCCAAATCAAATCCTTGAGTAATAGCCCACATCCAAAAGGTTGACCAACAAATATGGAAGAGTCTTACATGACTCTCACAATAAGAAGTCTTATAGAGCCAAAATTATTATGGAAGCAAGTCTCACAGAAGAGTTTCAGTATAAAGGTGTTTTAGTTATCCTAGTCTTCTATTTATGTTGGATTATTTAATTAAGCTAGGACTTATCTTTATGTGTTAAAGTTTGGGTGTAATTGGAACAAATGTAGTTTAATTGTAATTGGACTCTACTACTTTTCTCTATTATAAATAGGGGTTCATGTACTCTGATTACACACTTCAATGAAGTTTTTTCTCTTTTCCACAAATTTAACATGGTTTTAGAGTAGGTTCTATGAGTTGACTCAGTCAGCCCATAGAGATAATGTGATCCTTTTCTGATTTATTATCTCTAGCAGTTTAGGTTCGTATTTATCATTTTTCTCTCTTTTCAGTCCCTATACCCATTGTTTACATTGCATTTTAACCTTTATACTAAGCTTTTCATATTGCATATTATATGTTGGCAACAAAATATTCGAGTCTAATTTCCAAAGAAAAACAAATTTTGGCAATTGGAGTTTTCTTCAAAGAGAAATTAATATTTGAAGCAGGAAAGATCAGACTACAAGAGCGGTTCGAGCAGCACGAGAAAGATTCAACTTTCGAGCCATTTTATGCTATAAAAAAGAGACCTTATACGGATAATTATATATATAAAAAAATACCTATAAGTTTATTTTCTTACCTATTCAACAAATTCTAGATCTGAGTTTTTTATATGGAGATATTGATTTTGGAAGAGTCAATGGTCATGCTGGCAAAAGGAGAAAGAGTACTTAGTTCAGCTACATTACAGAGACAAAAATCTATCAGATTATTTATCTCAAAAGAAGTATATTTTATGAAGGGAAGTTATACTTGGATGAAAGGTATTTAAGTCTAGTTTCATAAGGAGAAAGATTCATATCAAACTGATCTATATTTAAGGATATATTCGCATTGGAAGAATCAAAGATCATGTTGATATCATGTTGCATTGAAAACCCGAATTTAAGCAAAATTGAATTGTTGTTATTAATAAAAAATATCAGGAAAATATCTCACTTATTTTCTACCTTGATTATACATGTTCGGCTCTGGATTTCTTATCCTATATTTCTTGCAACTCGACTATATTGGTCTGATATCTTACTCAATTTGACTCGATTCTCTATCTTCGGTTGAATTATTATCTTGGATTATTACACGGTTCCAACATACTATTTCATGCAACTTCCTTATTTACTGATGGACTCACTACTGACTATTTCATGTGTCCTTATTACTCTTAAAGACTTCTATTATTTACCGGTTATTGGCTACTATACAACTATACATGTGGTTCATGTTATTTGGGCTTTGGACCATTTCCGTTGTTGTTATTGTGTTCCTTTGATTGAGACATTATTTTTGAAGAAGAACTCAATTTCTTGCCTTGGGTTCATTATTTACTGACTGGTGTCGGCATTGGTTCGCCTAACGCGGGATTCATTATTTACTGACTGTTGTCGGCATTGGTTTGCCTAATGCGGAATTTAAAGCACATGGTGGCCTCAACATCTTATCTTCCTCTTTACCCATTACCCATTGGTTATTTGACAGCCTTTCTCCTTCCATCCTTTATTTGACCCTCACATACCCCTTTGGGCCAACGTCTTGTGTGTTGCTTAAGTTGGTATACCTTATATATATATATATATGTGTGTGTGTGTGTGTGTGGGTTTTTTTAAGTCCATTGAGACTTTTTATTGGTACCCTTGGGTTTTTTATTGTTGTCTTGTCAATGACTGGCACTACCCACTTTAGTGATTATTGTCACTATTTTTGTTCAAAATCCTTTGACGTTAGTTTTGACTTATGTTTTATCACCCATATTTACCTTTTGAGAGTATGTGTCAAGTTTCGTATTTATCCTTGGGACACCATAATGGAGGAGATTATTACTACATCTATGTTATTTGTTTCAAGCTGAGATTACTGCCATTACCTCCCAGCTTGAGGAGGAGAAGTAGAAGAAGCACAAGAAAGAGATGTTTGATTCCATATGTTGTGGTAATTTCATATGACCAAAATATTCAAGAAAGGGGGAGCGCAAAAGACAAAGTTTTTGCATCTATGAAGAGTTGTATTTGTGAAGAATTTTTTTCAACAAAAGAAAATTGAAGACCAAGAATCCTTTTCATTGTAAGCTGAAGTTATAAACTCCAACTTGAGGGAGAGTGTTGAAGAGAAAATATGAAAGAGTCCTACATGACCCTCACAATAAGAAGTCTTATAGAGCCAAAATATTATGAAAGTAGGTCTCACAGAAGAGTTTCAGTTTAAAGGTGTTTTAGTTATACTAGTCTTCTATTTATGTTGGGTTATTTAATTAATCTAGGACTTATCTTTAAGTGTTAGAGTTTGGGTGTAATTGTGACAAAGGTAGTTTAATTGTAATTGGACTCTACTATCCTCTATTATAAATAGGGGTTCATGTACTCTAATTACACAAGTCAATGAAGTTTTTTTCTTTTCCATAAATTCAACCAAAAGATATATGTCAATTTTGAGAATGTACCCTTCCTCAATTTGAGGACATGGGTTACAGTCTACATGTATACTCAAAGCTCCATACTTATATCCTTAATTTTAATCTCATATGAGCTTCCCTTTGTCTATGGACATGGAGGATGGCATCTTGTATATTTTTAGGCCAATCCTCTCGAAAGTCATGTGACCAACTCTCTTGTTATATTACTCTTGATGTCCATGAATGTGGTGCCTAAGATTTCATTCAATGTGTTGGAATGAAGTGAAACAGGTGTCTTCTTCACTATGAGGTAATCTTCAAATCCTCTGGTGATTCTTCTCCAATGGACCCATGTAGGATCGAAATGCAATCTGAAAGCCACATACTTCTCTCTTGAAAAAATATACATCTACTTGACTCGGATCTATGATGCTCTTTGACACAAAATTCTTAAAATACTTACTCCTTTAAACTTTAGTTTTGAAATGCTTCCTCCGATTGGGCATTTCCTTACAAACGTTATTGTCCATGAATGGAGTGGTCTTCCTCGCCATGAACTTCATCCTAACATGAGTTAAAACTTCAGTTTCAATTGAAGAGGGAATTCCCATCACCCATTAAACTCATTTCAAATTCATTCTTCATTAAATTAGCAAATTCTTGACATAGTGAGGAGTTTGTAGAACTGGAAATGATATAATCCACGTAGATTTGGATAATAATCAGATTTTGATCATGGTTCTGGGTAAATAGAGTCTTATCCACACTACCTCCCTCGTATCCATTCTGTTGGAAGATAGGCCCAAACCCACACGACCAAGGAAGGCCCACATATTTAAGAGTATTATAAGATGGGCCAAACAACCAAGGAAGACCCACAAGATGGGCTCAAGCACAAAAGAAGTAGGACACACCGTGATTACCACGAGCTGGCATCCTTATCACATAAGTTGGAAGATCAAGAAGGACTAATAAAGGCATCTTTATCTTATGGTCACGTCCTAGAAGAGTTCTAGTTTGAGTAATGTTTGTCTTTTATCTATATTGAGTCATGTAATTAAGCTAGGACTTACCTTTAAGTGTTAGAGTTTGGGTGTAATTGGGACAAGGGTGTTTTATTGTAATTGGACTTACTACCTTCCTCTATTATAAATACAGGTACATGTACTCTGATTATAATAAGTTTATGAAGTCAATGAAGAATTTCCCTTCTCCATAAATTTAACATGGTATCAGAGCAGGTTCTGAGAGTTAACTTGCTCAACCCACAAAGGTAATGAAATCCTTTTCTCTAAACCCGAAACCCTAAGAAAAAGTTTGTAGTTATTTCTTTTCAGTCCCTACACCCATAGATTACTTTGCATTTTTCACCTCTATACTGGGATTTTCATATTGAAAAATATATATTAACAGAAAGATATTTGAGTCTACGTTACAAAGAAATATGTTTTTTTCTAATCGGAGTTATCTACAAAGATAAATTTATATATTTGAATGAAAGAAGGTCATATTGCAAAAACGATTAGAGCTGAGGTATTTTATGCTATCAATAATGAGACTTTATATGCATAAATATATATCAAAAGAAATATTTGTAAGTCTATTTTCTTACGAATTCAACCAATTCTCGATCTGAGTTTTTTATAAGAAGCTTTTGATCATGGAAGATTCAATGGTCATGCTGGAGAAAAAGGAGAAAAAGTACTTAGTTCGACCAGATGACAGAGACTGAAATATATTAGATTATTTATCTTCTGATCATTATATTTTATGAAGAGAAGTTATACTTGCATGAAATTTATTTAAGTCTAGTTTCAGAAAGAGAAACTTTCATTTCAATTCGATCTATAATTAAAGATATAATCGCATTGGAAGAACCAAAGGTCATGTTAGTATTCTGTTGTATTGAAAAATCCAAATTTAAGCCAATTGTTTTCCATCACTATTTGAGTTGCTATATCAGGAAAATATCTCTCTTCTCCATGGTTTAAGGGCTTATTACTACATGTCTATTATTTGAGCTTATTGCTACATCTATGATATTTGATTCAAGCTGGGATCACTGCCATTACATCCCAGCTTGAAGGAGAGAAGTAGAACAAATACCAAAAAGAGGTATTTTATTCTATATGTCGTGGATAAGTTTATGTGACCAAAATATTCAAGAGAGCGAGAGCACAAATGAAGCTTGTGCATCTAAGAAGAAATTTTTATATCGGATTATTTCTTGTGTTCTTTTACAAAGTTCATTATTTGGTTTTTTTTATATGTGTTGGAAGATGGTCATGTTATGTTCAGCTACAGCTATTATGTCTCTTTGGGGACATTATTATTGAAGAAGAGGTGGCCTCATACCATTATTTAATTGTCCCCATAAAAAATATCAAAAATTTGAACGGTTGGGATTCCATGATGGAGGAACTTAATACCCCGTCAAAAATATCAAATGCCAATGGTTGGGATTCCATGACGGGGGAACTTAATACACCGTCAAAAATATAAAAAATGTCAATGGTTGGGATTCCATGACAGAGGAACTTAATACCCCGTCAAAATATAAAAAATTTCAACGGTTGGGATTCCATGATGGAGGAACTTAATACCCCATCAAAAATATCAAATGTCAATAGTTAGGACACCATGATGGAGGAACTTATTATTATATCTATGTAATAAGTGTTAGAGTTTGGGTGTAATTGGGACAAGGGTGTTTTATTGTAATTGGACTTACTACCTTCCTCTATTATAAATACAGGTACATGTACTCTGATTATAATAAGTTTATGAAGTCAATGAAGAATTTCCCTTCTCCATAAATTCAACATGGTATCAGAGCAGGTTCTGAGAGTTAACTTGCTCAACCCACAAAGGTAATGAATCCATTTCTCTAAACCCGAAACCCTAAGACTAGGTTTGTAGTTATTTCTTTTCAGTCCCTACATCCATAGATTACTTTGCATTTTTCACCTCTACATTGAGATTTTCATATTGAAAAATATATATTAACAGAAAGATATTTGAGTCTACGTTCCAAAGAAAAATGTTTTTTTCTAATCGGAGTTACCTACAAAACTAAATTGATATATTTGAATGAACGAAGGTCATATTGCACAAGAGGTTCGAGCTGAGGTATTTTATGCTATCAATAATGAGACTTTATATGGATAAATATATATCAAAAGAAATATTTGTAAGTCTATTTTCTTACGAATTCAACCAATTCTCGATCTTAGTTTTTTTATAAGAAGTTTTTGATCTTGGAAGATTCAATGGTCATGCTGGAGAAAAAGGAGAAAAAGTACTTAGTTCGGCCAGATGACAGAGACTGAAATATATTAGATTATTTATCTTCTGATAATTATATTTTATGAAGAGAAGTTATACTTGCATGAAATTTATTTAAGTCTAGTTTCAGAAAGAGAAAGCTTCATGTCAATTTGATTTACATTTAAAGATATATTCGCATTGGAAGAACCAAAGGTCATGTTGGTATTCTGTTGTATTAAAAAATCCGAATTTAAGCCAATTGCTTTCCATCACTATTTGGGTTACTATATCAGGAAAATTATCTCTCTTCTCCATGGTTTAAGGGCTTATTACTACATGTCTATTATTTGAGCATATTGCTACATCTATGATATTTGATTCAAGCTGGGATCACTGCCATTACATCCCAGCTTGAGGGAGAGAAATAGAAGAAATACCAAAAAGAGGTATTTTATTCCATATGTCGTAGATAAGTTTATGTGACCAAAATATTCAAGAGAGGGAGAGCACAAATGAAGCTTGTGGATCTAAAAAGAAATTTTTATATCGGATTATTTCATGGGTTCTTTTACAAAGTTTATTATTTGGTTTGTTTTATATGTGTTGGAAGATGGTCATGTTATTTTCAGCTACAGCTATTATGTCTCTTTGGGGACATTATTATTGAATAAGAGGTGGCCTCATACCATTATTTAATTGTCCCCATAAAAAATATCAAAAATTTGAACGGTTGGGATTCCATGATGGAGGAAATTAATACCCCGTCAAAAATATCAAATGCCGATGGTAGGGATTCCATGACAGAGGAACTAAATACCCCGTCAAAAATATAAAAAATTTCAATGGTTTGGATTCCATGACAGAGGAACTTAATACCCCGTCAAAATATAAAAAATGTCATTGGTTGGGATTCCATGACGGAGGAACTTAACACCTGTCAAAAATATCAAATATCAATAGGTGGGACACCATGATGGAGGAACTTATTATTATATCTACGTAATAAGTGTTAGAGTTTGGGTGTAATTGGGACAAGGGTGTTTTATTGTAATTGGACTTACTACCTTCCTCTATTATAAATACAGGTACATGTACTCTGATTATAATAAGTTTATGAAGTCAATAAAGAATTTCCCTTCTCCATAAATTCAACATGGTATCAGAGCAGGTTCTGAGAGTCAACTTGGTCAACCCACAAAGGTAATGAAATCCATTTCTCTAAAGCCGAAACCCAAAGACTAGGTTTGTAGTTATTTCTTTTTAGTCCCTACACCCATAGATTACTTTGCATTTTTCACCTCTATACTAAGATTTTCATATTGAAAAATATATATTAACGGAAAGATATTTGAGTCAACGTTCCAAAGAAAAATGTTTTTTTCTAATCGGAGTTATCTACAAAGATAAATTGATATATTTAAATGAACAAAGGTCATATTACAAAAGAGGTTTGAGCTGAGGTATTTTATGCTATCAATAATGAGACTTTACATGGATAAATATATATCAAAAGAAATATTTTTAAGTCTATTTTCTTACGAATTCAACCAACTCTCGATCTGAGTTTTTTATAAGAAGCTTTTGATCTTGGAAGATTCAATGGTCATGCTGAAGAAAAAGGAGAAAAAGTACATAGTTCGGCCAGATGACAGAGACTGAAATATATTAGATTATTTATCTTCTGATAATTATATTTTATGAAGAGAAGTTATACATGCATGAAATTTATTTCAGTCTAGTTTCAGAGTGAGAAAGTTTCATGTCAATCTGATCTATATTTAAAGATATATTCACATTGGAAGAACCAAAGGTCATGTTGGTATTCTGTTGTATTGAAAAATCCAAATTTAAGCCAATTGTTTTCCATCTTTATTTGAGTTGCTATATCAGGAAAATATCTCTCTTCTCCATGGTTTAAGGGCTTATTACTACATGTCTATTATTTGAGCTTATTGCTACATCTATGATATTTGATTCAAGCTGGGATCACTGCCATTACATCCCAGCTTGAGGGAGAGAAGTAGAAAAAATACCAAAAAGAGGTATTTTATTTCATATGTCGTGGATAAGTTTATGTGACCAAAATATTCAAGAGAGGGAGAGCACAAATGAAGCTTGTGCATCTAAGAAGAAATTTTTATATTGGATTATTTCATCGGTTCTTTTACAAAGTTTATTATTTGGTTTGTTTTATATATGTTGGAAGATGGTCATGTTATGTTTAGCTACAACTATTATGTCTCTTTGGGGACATTATTAATGAAGAAGAGGTGGCCTCATACCATTATTTAATTGTCCCCATAAAAAAATATCAAAAATTTGAACGATTGGGATTCCATGATGGAGGAACTTAATACCCCGTCAAAAATATCAAATGCCAATGGTTGGGATTCCATGACGGAGGAACTTAATACCCCGTCAAAAATATAAAAAATGTCAATGGTTGGGATTCCATGACGGAGGAACTTAATACCCCGTCAAAATATAAAAAATGTCAACGGTTGGGATTCCATGACGGAGGAACTTAATACCCTGTCAAAAATATCAAATGTCAATAGTTGGGACACCATGATGGAGGAACTTATTATTATATCTACGTAATAAGTGTTAGAGTTTGGGTGTAATTGGGACAACGGTGTTTAATTGTAATTGGACTTACTACCTTCCTCTATTATAAATACAGGTACATGTACTCTGATTATAATAAGTTTATGAAGTCAATGAAGAATTTCCCTTCTCCATAAATTCAACATGGTATCAGAGCAGGTTCTGAGAGTTAACTTGCTCAACCCACAAAGGTAATGAAATCCTTTTCTCTAAACCCGAAACCCAAAGACTAGGTTTGTAGTTATTTCTTTTAGGTCCCTACACCCGTAGATTACTTTGCATTTTTCACCTCTATACTAAGATTTTCATATTGAAACATATATATTAACGGAAAGATATTTGAGTCTACGTTCCAAAGAAAAATGTTTTTTTCTAATCGGAGTTTTCTACAAAGATAAATTAATATATTTGAATGAACGAAGGTCATATTGCAAAAGAGGTTCGAGCTGAGGTATTTTATGCTATCAATAATGAGACTTTATATGGATAAATATATATCCAAAGAAATATTTGTAAGTCTGTTTTCTTACGAATTCAACCAATTCTCGATCTGAGTTTTTTTATAAGAAGCTTTTGATCTTGGAAGATTCAATGGTCATGGTGGAGAAAAAGGAGAAAAAGTACTTAGTTCGGCTAGATGATAGAGACTGAAATATATTAGATTATTTTATCTTCTGATAATTATATTTTATGAAGAGAAGTTATACTTGCATGAAATTTATTTAAGTCTAGTTTCAGAAAGAGAAAGTTTCATGTCAATCTGATCAATATTTAAAGATATATTCGCATTGGAAGAAACAAAGGTCATGTTGGTATTCTGTTGTATTGAAAAATCCGAATTTAAGCCAATTGTTTTCCATCACTATTTGAGTTGCTATATCAGGAAAATATCTCTCTTCTCCATGGGTTAAAGGCTTATTACTACATGTCTGTTATTTGAGTCTATTGCTACATCTATGATATTTGATTCAAGCTGGGATCACTACCATTACATCCCAGCTTGAGGGAGAGATGTAGAAGAAATACCAAAAAGTGGTATTTTATTCCATATGTCGTGGATAAGTTTATGTGACCAAAATATTCAAGAGAGGGAGAGTACAAATGAAGCTTGTGCATCTAAGAAGAAATTTTTATATGGGATTATTTTTTAGGTTCTTTTACAAAGTTTATTATTTGGTTTGTTTTATATATACTGGAAGATGGTCATGTTCTGTTCAGCTACAACTATTATGTCTCTTTGGGGACATTATTATTGAATAAGAGGTGGCCTCATACCATTAATTAATTGTCCCCGTAAAAAATATCAAAAATTTGAACAGTTGGGATTCCATGATGGAGGAACTTAATACCCCGTCAAAAATATCAAATGCCGATGGTTGGGATTCCATGACAGAGGAACTTAATACCCCGTCAAAAATATAAAAAATGTCAATGGTTTGGATTCCATGACGGAGGAACTTAATACCCCGTCAAAATGAAAAAAATGTCAACGGTTGGGATTCCATGACGGAGGAACATAATACCCCGTCAAAAATATCAAATGTCAATAGTTGGGACACCTTGATGGAGGAACTTATTTTTATATCTACGTAATAAGTGTTAGAGTTTGGGTGTAATTGGGACAAGGGTGCTTTATTGTAATTGGACTTACTACCTTCCTCTATTATAAATACAGGTACATGTACTCTGATTATAATAAGTGTATGAAGTCAATGAAGAATTTCCCTTCTCCGAAAATTCAACATGGTATCAGAGCAGGTTCTGAGAGTTAACTTGGTCAACCCACAAAGGTAATGAAATCCTTTTATCTAAACCCGTAACCCTAAGACTCGATTTGTAGTTATTTCTTTTCAGTCCCTACACACATAGATTACTTTGCATTTTTCACCTCTATACTGAGATTTTCATATTGAAAAATATATATTAACAGAAAGATATTTGAGTCTACGTTCCAAAGAAAAATGTTTTTTTTCTAATCAGAGTTATCTACAAAGATAAATTGATATATTTGAATGAACGAAGGTCATATTGCAAAAGAGGTTCGAGTTGGGGTATATTTTGCTATCAATAATGAGACTTTATATGGATAAATATAAATCAAAAGAAATATTTGTAAGTCTATTTTCTTACGAATTCAACCAATTCTCGATCTGAGTCTTTTTATAAGAAGCTTTTGATCTTGGAAGATTCAATGGTCATGGTGGAGAAAAAGGAGAAAAAGTACTTAGTTCGGCCAGATGACAGAGACTGAAATATATTAGATTATTTATCTTTTGATAATTATATTTTATGAAGAGAAGTTATACTTGCATGAAATTTATTTAAGTCTAGTTTCAGAAAGAGAAAGTTTCATGTCAATCTGATATATATTTAAAGATATATTCTCATTGGAAGAACCAACTGTCATGTTGGTATTTTGTTGTATTGAAAAATCCGAATTTAAGCCAATTGTTTTCCATCACTATTTGAGTTGCTATATCAGGAAAATATCTCTCTTCTCTATGGTTTAAGGGCTTATTACTACATGTCTATTACTTGAGTTTATTGCTACATCTAGGATATTTGATTCAAGTTGGGATCACTACCATTACATCCCAGCTTGAGAGAGAGAAGTAGAAGAAATACCAAAAAGAGGTATTTTATTCCAAATGTCGTGGATAAGTTTATGTGACCAAAATATTCAAGAGATGGAGAGCACAAATGAAGCTTGTGCATCTAAGAAGAAATTTTTATATCGGATTATTTCATGGGTTCTTTTACAAAGTTCATTATTTGGTTTTTATTATATATGTTGGAAGAAGGTCATGTTATGTTCAGCTATAGCTATTATGTCTCTTTGGGGACATTATTATTGAAGAAGAGGTGGCCTCATACTATTATTTAATTGTCCCCATAAAAAATATCAAAAATTTGAACGGTTGGGATTCTATGATAGAGAAACTTAATACCCCGTCAAAAATATCAAATGCCAATGGTTGGGATTCCAAGACGGAGGAACTTAATACCCCATTAAAAAATATAAAAAATGTCAATGGTTGGGATTCCATGACGGAGGAACTTAATACCCCGTTAAAATATAAAAAATGTCAACGGTTGTGCTTCCATGACGGAGGAACTTAATACCCCGTCAAAAATATCAAATGTCAATAGTTGGGACACCGTGATGGAGGAACTTATTATTATATCTACGTAATAAGTGTTAGAGTTTGGGTGTAATTGGGACAAGGATGTTTTATTGTAATTGGACTTACTACCTTCCTCTATTATAAATACAGGTGCATGTACTTTGATTATAATAAGTTTATGAAGTCAATGAAGAATTTCCCTTCTCCATAAATTCAACATGGTATCAGAGTAGGTTCAGAGAGTTAACTTGGTCAACCCACAAAGGTAATGAAATCCTTTTCTCTAAACCTGAAACCCTAAGACTAGGTTTGTAGTTATTTCTTTTCAATCCCTATACCCACAGATTACTTTGCATTTTTCACCTCTATACTGAGATTTTCATATTGAAAAATATATATTAACAAAAAGATATTTGAGTCTACGTTCCAAAGAAATTTTTTTTTTTTCTAATCGGAGTTATCTACAAAGATAAATTCATCTACGTTCCAAAGAAATTTTTTTTTTTTCTAATCGGAGTTATCTACAAAGATAAATTCATCTACTTGAATGAACGAAGGTCATATTGCAAAAGAGGTTCGAGGTGAGGTATTTTATGCTATCAATAATGAGACTTTATATGCATAAATATATATCAAAAGAAATATTTGTAAGTCTATTTTCTTACGAATTCAACCAATTCTCGATCTGAGTTTTTTATAAGAAGCTTTTGATCATGGAAGATTCAATGGTCATGCTGGAGAAAAAGGAGAAAAAGTACTTAGTTCGGCCAGATGACAGAGACTGAAATATATTAGATTATTTATCTTCTGATCATTATATTTTATGAAGAGAAGTTATACTTGCATGAAATTTATTTAAGTCTAGTTTCAGAAAGAGAAAGTTTCATTTCAATTTGATCTATAATTAAAGATATAATCGCATTGGAAGAACCAAAGGTCATGTTAGTATTCTGTTGTATTGAAAAATCCGAATTTAAGCCAATTGTTTTCCATCACTATTTGAGTTGCTATATCAGGAAAATATCTCTCTTCTCCAAGGTTTAAGGGCTTATTACTACATGTCTATTATTTGAGCTTATTGCTACATCTATGATATTTGATTCAAGCTGGGATCACTGCCATTACATCCCAGCTTGAAGGAGAGAAGTAGAACAAATACCAAAAAGAGGTATTTTATTCTATATGTCGTGGATAAGTTTATGTGACCAAAATATTCAAGAGAGCGAGAGCACAAATGAAGCTTGTGCATCTAAGAAGAAATTTTTTTATCGGATTATTTCTTGGGTTCTTTTACAAAGTTCATTATTTGGTTTTTTTTATATGTGTTGGAAGATGGTCATGTTATGTTCAGCTACAGCTATTATGTCTCTTTGGGGACATTATTATTGAAGAAGGGGTGGCCTCATACCATTATTTAATTGTCCCCATAAAAAATATCAAAAATTTGAACGGTTGGGATTCCATGATGGAGGAACTTAATACCCCGTCAAAAATATCAAATGCCAATGGTTGGGATTCCATGACGGGGGAACTTAATACACCGTCAAAAATATAAAAAATGTCAATGGTTGGGATTCCATGACAGAGGAACTTAATACCCCGTCAAAATATAAAAAATTTCAACGGTTGGGATTCCATGATGGAGGAACTTAATACCCCCTCAAAAATATCAAATGTCAATAGTTAGGACACCATGATGGAGGAACTTATTATTATATCTATGTAATAAGTGTTAGAGTTTGGGTGTAATTTGGACAAGGGTGTTTTATTGTAATTGGACTTACTACCTTCCTCTATTATAAATACAGGTACATGTACTCTGATTATAATAAGTTTATGAAGTCAATAAAGAATTTCCCTTCTCCATAAATTCAACATGGTATCAGAGGAGGTTCTGAGAGTTAACTTGCTCAACCCACAAAGGTAATGAAATCCATTTCTCTAAACCCGAAACCCTAAGACTAGGTTTGTAGTTATTTCTTTTCATTCCCTACATCCATAGATTACTTTGCATTTTTCATCTCTACATTGAGATTTTCATATTGAAAAATATATATTAACAGAAAGATATTTGAGTCTACGTTCCAAAGAAAAATGTTTTTTTCTAATCGGAGTTATCTACAAAGATAAATTGATATATTTGAATGAACAAAGGTCATATTGCACAAGAGGTTCGAGCTGAGGTATTTTATGCTATCAATAATGAGACTTTATATGGATAAATATATATCAAAAGAAATATTAGTAAGTCTATTTTCTTACGAATTCAACCAATTCTCGATCTGAGTTTTTTTATAAGAAGTTTTTGATCTTGGAAGATTCAATGGTCATGCTGTAGAAAAAGGAGAAAAAGTACTTAGTTCGGCCAGATGACAAAGACTGAAATATATTAGATTATTTATCTTCTGATAATTATATTTTATGAAGAAAAGTTATACTTGCATGAAATTTATTTAAGTCTAGTTTCTGAAAGAGAAAGTTTCATGTCAATTTGATCTATATTTAAAAATATATTCACATTGGAAGAACAAAAGGTCATGTTGGTATTCTGTTGTATTGAAAAATCCGAATTTAAGCCAATTGTTTTCCATCACTATTTGAGTTGCTATATCAGGAAAATATCTCTCTTCTCCATGGTTTAAGGGCTTATTACTAAATGTCTATTATTTGAGCTTATTGCTACATCTATGATATTTGATTCAAGTTGGGATCACTGCCATTACATCCCAGCTTGACGGTGAGAAGTAGAAGAAATACCAAAAAGAGGTATTTTATTCCATATGTCGTGGATAAGTTTATGTGACCAAAATATTCAAGAGAGGGAGAGCACAAATGAAGCTTGTGCATCTAAGAAGAAATTTTTATATCGGATTATTTCATGGTTTCTTTTACAAAGTTTATTATTTGGTTTGTTTTATATGTGTTGGAAGATGGTCATGTTATGTTCAGCTACAACTATTATGTCTCTTTGGGGACATTATTATTGAAGAGGTGGCCTCATACTATTATTTAATTGTCCCCATAAAAAATATAAAAAATTTGAACGGTTGGGATTCCATGATGGAGGAACTTAAGACCCCGTCAAAAATATCAAATGCTAATGGTTGGGCTTCCATGACGGAGGAACTTAATACCCCGTCAAAAATATAAAAAATGTCAATGGTTGGGATTCCATGACGGAGGAACTTAATACCCCGTCAAAATATAAAAAATGTCAACGGTTGGGATTCCATGACGGAGGAACTTAATACCCCGTCAAAAATATCAAATGTCAATAGTTGGGACACCGTGATGGAGGAACTTATTATTATATCTACGTAATAAGTGTTAGAGTTTGGGTGTAATTGGGACAAGGGTGTTTTATTGTAATTGGACTTACTACCTTCCTCTATTATAAATACAGGTACATGTACTCTGATTATAATAAGTTTATGAAGTCAATGAAGAATTTCCCTTCTCCATAAATTCAACATGGTATCAGAGCAGGTTCTGAGAGTTAACTTGCTCAACCCACAAAGGTAATGAAATCCTTTTCTCTAAACCCAAAACCTTAAGACTAGGTTTGTAGTTATTTCTTTTCAATCCCTATACCCATAGATTACTTTGCATTTTTCACCTCTATACTGAGATTTTCATATTGAAAAATATATATTAAAAGAAAGATATTTGAGTATACGTTCCAAAGAAAATTTTTTTTTCTAATCGGAGTTATCTACAAAGATAAATTGATATATTTGAATGAGCGAAGGTCATATTGAAATATAGGTTCGAGCTGAGGTAATTTATGCTATGAATAATGAGACTTTCTATGGATAAATCTATATCAAAAGAAATATTTGTAAGTCTATTTTCTTACGAATTCAACCAATTCTCGATCTGAGTTTTTTTATAAGAAGCTTTTGATCTTGGAAGATTCAATGGTCATGTTGGAGAAAAAGGAGAAAAAGTACTTAGTTCGGCCAGATGACAGAGACTGAAATATATTAGATTATTTATCTTCTGATAATTATATTTTATGAAGAGAAGTTATACTTGCATGAAATTTATTTAAGTCTAGTTTCAGAAAGAGAAAGTTTCATCTCAATTGATCTATATTTAAAGATATATTCGCATTGGAAGAACCAAAGGTCATGTTGGTATTCTGTTGTATTGAAAAATCCGAATTCAAGCCAATTGTTTTCCATCACTATTTGAGTTGCTATATTAGGAAAATATCTCTCTTCTCCATGGTTTAAGGGCTTATTACTACATGTCTATTATTTGAGCTTATTGCTACATCTATGATATTTGATTCAAGCTGGGATCACTGCCATTACATCCTAGCTTGAGGGAGAGAAGTAGAAGAAATACCAAAAAGAGGTATTTTATTCCATATGTCGTGGATAAGTTTATGTTACCAAAATAGTCAAGAGAGGGAGAGCACAAATGAAGCTTGTGCATCTAAGAAGAAGTTTTTATATCGGATTATTTCATGGGTTCTTTTACAAAGTTTATAATTTGGTTTGTTTTATATGTGTTGGAAGATGGTCTTGTTTTGTTTAGCTACAACTATTATGTCTCTTTGGGGACATTATTATTGAAGAAGAGGAGGCCTCATACTATTATTTAATTGTCCCCATAAAAAATATCAAAAATTTGAATGGTTGGGATTCCATGATGGAGGAACTTAATACCCCGTCAAAAATATCAAATGCCAATGGTTGGGATTCCATGACGGAGGAACTTAATTCCCCATAAAAAATATAAAAAATGTCAATGGTTGGTATTCCATGACGGAGGAACTTAATACCCCGTCAAAATATAAAAAATGTCAATGGTTGGGATTCCATGGCGGAGGAACTTAATACCCCGTCAAAAATATCAAATGTCAATAGTTGGGACACCGTGATGGAGGAACTTATTATTATATCTACGTAATAAGTACCACTCCCCTCCCCACCCCCCCCCCCCCCCCCCCCCCCCCCCTAAATTGGCCAACTTGGCCTCATGGAAGAGAGTACCAACATGGGGGGGAGTGTTGGAAGATGGGAGGACTGCCATTTTATACAAAAATATTCTATACATAATTTGCAGCAAGTTGGGAGTTCTTGTTGTTCTCTCACCCTCAGCTTGAGGGGGAGTGTTGGAAGATTACCCAGGCCCACACAACCAAGGAAAGCCCACATATCTAAGAATATTATAATATGGGCCACATGACCAAGGAAGGCCCACAGGATAGGCCGAAACAGATAAGAAGTAGGATCCACCATGATTACCACGAGTTGACATCCTTATAACATAAGTTGGAAGATCAAGAAGGACTCACAAAGGCATCTTTATCTTATGGTCACATCCTAGAAGAGTTCTAGTTTGAGTAATGTTTGTCTTTTATCTATATTGCGTTATTTAATTAGGCTAGGACTTATCTTTAAGTGTTAGAGTTTGGGTGTAATTGGGACAAGGGTGTTTTATTGTAATTGGACTTAAAAATAGAGGTACATGTACTCTGATTGTAATAAGTTTATGAAGCCAATGAAGAATTTCCCTTTTTCATAAATTTAACATGGTATCAGAGCAGGTTTTGAGAGTTAACTTGGTCAACCCACAGAGATAATGAAATCCTTTTCTCTAAACCCGAAACCCTAAGTCTAGGTTCGTAGTTATTTTTTTTTAGTCTCTGCACCCATTGATTACTTTGCATTTTTCACCTCTATACTGAGATTTTCATATTGAAAATTATATATTGACGGAAAGATATTTGACTCTAAATTCCAAGGAAAATCCATTTTATCTAATCGAAATTATCTACAAAGATAAATTGATATGTGAATGAATGAAGGCCAGATTGCAAAAGAGGTTCGAGCAGTAGCAGGAAGCTTCAACTTCCAAGGTATTTTATGCTATCAATAATGAGACTTTATATGGATAATTATATATCAAAAGAAATATGTGTAAGTCTATTTTTTGTATGTATTCAATCAATTCTTGATCTGAGTTTCTTATAAGAAGATATTGATCTTGGAAGATTCAACGGTCATGCTGGAAAAAAAGGAGAACAAGTACTTAGTTCGGCCAGATAACAGAGACCAAAATATATTAGATTATTTATCTTCATATAATTATATTTTGAAGAGAAGTTATACTTGGATGAAATTTATTTTAAGTCCAGTTTCAGAAAGAGAAAATTTCATGTCGATCTGATCAATATTTAAAGATATATTTGCATTGGAAGAATCAAAGGTCATGTTGGTATTCTGTTGTATTGAAAAATCTAAATTTAAGTCGATTGTTTTGCATCACTATTTGAGTTGCTATATCAGGAAAATATCTCTCTTCTCCATGTTAGTTAAAAATGGTATAAAATGGTATCAAAGCCATGGATTAGCTTTGGTTTTTTCTATTTAGGTTTACATACTCCCCAAACAGTTACGACCCAAAACCAGTCACATCCCGTATAACATCTGTATTCAACAAATGTACCAAATCCTTATATCAGTTCCTAAATGGAATAAATGATATTTATCCCTATAGTACAACCTATCAATTATGTTAGGTTAACAGCCTATATCATGACCCAATGACATGATAACCAGATTGACTCCCAGCGCATCTGGATTCGACAACTAAAAGATCGACTCAGTCGAGTCAAAACCAGACTCAAAGAGTTAGAAGAAAACCCTCCAGTCGTAATCTACGACAATAATGCAAGGAGAATAATCCAATATTGACGATCCTTAGGACTCAGTCCAAAAGGATTAAAAAGGATCATTCGAGATCTACAAAAACTTATTAAGATTGAACAAAAAGAGCTCCAAGAATATGCTATCTAAGCAATTCTTAGAGAAATTGGTTATCATCCTTCAAGAAGAAATTGAAAGGATGAACCAAACAGACACCTTATACCAAAACATAGAAAATGTTTCAATTAGTGAAACCTCTATAGGAAAACACGGTATACCAAAACAAGCACAAAAATTGTACGTTGTCTTTATTGGATGACAACCCGGAATATATGATTCTTGGGAAGAAGTCCAAGACCAAGTCATAAGATTCCCCAGTAACTCTCATAGAAAGTTTTGGACAAAAGAAGATGTTGAACAAGCATGGACAACACCCCGACGATGACCTTTGGACTCATTCAAAAAGTCTTTGAGGGCATAGAAGGCAAACTAGTGATTACAAATGCTAGGCCCAGCTTTTCCCTCAAACAGGATAGGCCCTCTACCTCTACCAGTAGAGCCTCAACCAATTCTCATTTTGAAGGAATAGGAAACCCAAGGCCCAATGCCTATGTTCCACTTCACATTGAAGATGGCACATAACCCATATAAAGCCTTAGGTCCACCAATAGGAAACAGTGACATAGTCACTTATTCCGACCAAAACATAGAGTCTTTCGAAAAGACCCTTGTTAGGTTAGAAAATGTTGTTGATAGACTACAGCAAAAAGTAAATTTCCTCCATGATGAACACAAACATAGGGAAATAATAAAATGTCAAAATATCCTAGAAAATATTCTAGAAAAAATTGACCATGGAAATAGTCCTGTGTTCTTTAAAGAATTAACAGAACTAAAACAAAGTTTAGATAATCTAAACAAAGACAAAATGAAAGAACTTCTAACCGAAGTCTTAATATTAAAAGAACATTTGGGTTCTCACAGTCCCTCAAGGTATAAAACCCCTTTTACACCTTGGACTCCAGAATGATCTATAAGAAAAAAACTTTTAGATCGTATAGAAAGAAAGAGAGATGGTGTTGCCTTCTCTCTAATGCAAAGAGACTCTCTTCAGCCTGAAGATGACACAATCCCTGCAATGGTGTGGTACCATTATCTTTGGGAAAGATATAATGATCATACCAGTAGATTAAGAGGCAAGATCAAAAGAATTAAACAAAAGATAAACCTCTTAGTTTTATAAAAATGATCTATAGAGAAGACTATTAGATCATGTAACTGTATAACAAGAGAAAGAATTCTACAAACCAGAGATAATCTCAGACCATCTAATGAAACCACGATAGCTTATATTGAGTATCGAGCTGAATGGGTGAGATTACACATTAGATCATATGCACTATGGTGCATGATTCGAAGACTTCAAAGAAACCTTCACGAATTAGTTTTATGAATGAGTTTTTCTATTTAACGGATATGGAAACTCCCTTACCTTTAGGCCTTCCTGACATTACCGGATGGCTTAAAAACTTAGTGTACATTGCACCATGCATAGCACCTAGGAAAAAAGATCCTGAACCTTTTGCCTTTAGGATCGCTTCAAAAGCATCATCCTCAATAGATGATGAAGTTTACGCAAAATATAATACTTTCGACCGCCAACTGATTTATTATGTTCAAGAGGAAAAACCTTCCTCTAGTACACAAAAAGAGCAACAAGACAGTAAACCAGAGGCATGAGACTCTGACGAAGTTGCTATAGAAACTACCAAGACAACAGACAACTCTGCTAAAGACAAAAAGGCAGATGATCTTGGTAAAAGATTTAGAATTCTTCGAGGTAGTAACCAACATGAAGCAAAAACTTCAAGGGTACGAGATACTCACATGGAAGACAGCTTTCGAGACAACTTTCGAGACCGCACAACGGATAACTCTCGAGAAAGAGAACAAAGGTATTAGACAAAATACATAAATGTCGATCCATCACATGCATAAACCCTTTTGGATTTTATCTCAACTTGGATTGCCCCAAGGATGGAGGAAAAGTCCTTAAAGAATGGGAAAGAAGCATGAGCAATGCTGCAAATATTCATAAATCTTGGGAAGGAATTTCTAGGAATACATCCAACCCTAGAAGCTCACAATGAAAGTACAAAACAAAGAAAACGTTTAGAAACTCTTCAAAAATTAAACTAGTTACAAATATGTAACATTTTTTTTATGAGAAGGACTATGGTGAATTTTCAAGTTACTTCTATAAACTACAAAAAGATGATCAGAAACTTTATCTACCCATATTTTATTCAAAATTACCAGAACCTTGTGCAACTGTAGCTGAAAAAGACTACATTATAAAGTATTGGCAAAATAACCTAGAGTATGGTACTTTAACCATGGATAATTTTCTAAATTTTGATACTCTAGGAAGAAGATACAGGTTTGTACAAGACGTATTGGAAAATCTCTGTGAAGCTCAAAGACTACAAAAGAAAAGTAGTAAGACATATAAACAAACATTATGTTGTTCTAACCAGAGCAAAGATGTAGGGGCTTATGGTTGTAAAACCAACTCCCATAAACAAAGAAAATACCCTAAGAAATTTTATAAGAAAAAATTTAGGATACAACAAAGCTCAAAAACTAAGTATACTCCCCGAAAGAGATACTTTAGAAAAAGAACAAATTTTGGCCCCTCCACATCCAGTAAAGGGTCAAATGCATACTGCCCAAAGGGAAAACCCCCAAGCAAATGCAAGTGCTGGATATACCAAAAAGAAGGACATTTCGCTCAAGATTGTCAAAATGATAAGAAAACACGACAGTACAATACTTATATGATACTAGCCGAAGAAAAAGGATTGGAAATCAACTATCATGATGAAATCCAGTCAGACGATGAAGTGTATGACCTTCATCTTGATAATAAGTCTTCCACCTCGGAAAACTCAAAAAATATGTCGGACTCTTCAGGCACCTTCTCTGAATGAGTATCTGCATAAATGCGAAGCATGTAGGTTACTGTCTTGGATCTGACACAAGGATTCTTTGGGAGGATCTGGGATCTGCCATGGGTTACGGGTCTTCCATGCATTACTGTTGAGATAGTAGGAAGACATGGGGAATACGAAGATCAATGGACGATGAGAGAATATGTGGGTTTTTGAGGAAAACCCTAACCTCGAGATCAAGAAGGTGATCTCAAGCCTGTTTACGCTAGATTTAACCTAATTCTCAATACTTCAATGCTGGTCTTTCTCATTACTCTTACCCCTTAAATAGGGTTCATCCTGTTAGGGTTTAATATAAAATATTATAAAAATACCCCTGTAAATAAAATATTCCAAAATACCCTTGTGGCCTAAAACTGAAATAAATAAATTAAATTAAAGAAAAACAACTAAAATAATAATGTTATTGCGTGCATAACATTACACTCCCTGGAAGAACGAGCTTGTCCTCAAGCTCGGAAGTAGGGTTTGTATGCCGACATCTCCACCCGATAATTCGGTGGCTGAGAAAGATATATCCCCGTAAGCATAGCTTGGTTTGCGTTGAAGAAGGTGAGTTCTTAGGCTACTGTCCTCTACCTGCATTGCTGCTGTTGAAGCTTATAAGTCTCCACAGTCGTCAAGCATGACTATCTGCAGTGCTGCTATGGTAGCAAGGTTTAACACCGGATAATTCATCTCCTCTACTTTTGACAGTAACTGATACATTGAGGAACCTATGGCGTGCATAACATCAACAACTGAACTAATTGAAACCTTCGCCATCAGTACATCTGGTCTCGCCCCATCAGTGTGTTATGGACTCAATAAGACTGAGTCATCTACTTTACTTTTATTATTTATGTTGCTTTTAATTTCGAATTTTATTGATTTGTAATAAGACTTAAAGGTAGGGGTAGAATTGGGTTTAATAACCCTAACCTATGTTGATGTTAATTACCCTATTTAAGGGGTAAGGATGGAGAAATAAAGCAAGTTCGGAATTAGCATAAACTAGGGTAATTTAGGTTCCTTCTAGGCTCTCTATTCTAGGGTTCTTGGTGTGAACTCTCTTGGGGGTTTGCTGCATCCATTGGGGAGTCTTTGAGGAGATCTTGGAAGAAAAAGGAGGAGGAATCAGCCTTCTCTTCCATGCTGCAATAGTCATCCATCTCTTCCACGAACAAGTAGTGAGGGAAGTAGGATTTGGTTGAGTCTTAGCATCAAGAAAGGGATATTCGAGTTGCTGAATTGAAGGAGGTCTTCAAGAGGTATTTTTATCTATCTTTTCCGAGTTTAGAAGAGCTAGAGACTGCCCTCTTTACATTCAGCATTGGTAGTTGCATGAATTCAGAAACCCTACTCATTGACGTGAGGTATAAAGTAGGGTTTCATAATTGGATCCTTAAAACAGTCTCTTGCTTGAATTGGTGCATTCATAATTAAGAAAAGGAAACTCCTTTTCAAGGGGAATGAATTCAGTAAAGGGAAAGGGGTTGTTCTTGAGTAATTACAGCAAGTAAAACCCTCTTCACAGGAATCATAAAAGAGGGGTTTCATATCTGAGTGCTTAAACAGTCCTTTAACTTACTGGTTGCATCTATAATTGAGAAAAGGAAACTCCTTTTCAATTATAACGTGTGAGGTAAGAAAAAGATATTTTCTTTTCACAAAAACGTGTTAAGAAACCCTCTAACAGTGCTGGATTCATATTCAACTCGCCGAGTTACTAGATCCATGGCTAGGGACTATAACAACTTGGTATCAGAGCAGGGTAACCCGGTAGAGAGAAGCACCAATGAATACTTTGAATTGCTTGAAAGAAAATTTGATATTGTCCTAGAGAGGTTCTCAAAAATTGATATCGATATGGAGACCTTGAAGGGAAGGATGGATAGCATGGAGAATGGTCTAACTACTGGCAAGAAATTTGCTGCATTGGAGGAGAAGTTCACTCTCAGTTTGGAAACTTTGAAAGGAAGGATGGATAGCATGGAGACTGGTCTGAGCACTGGCAAGAACCCAATTCCGGGAGACCATTCGCAGATCAGAGGGGGAGATGAGTTTACTAGACACACGAGTTTCTCGGGTCAGCAAGGACCCTTCATTCCGGGGGGACACCTCAACCATGGGGGAGGGACTGTACCCCTCATTCCAGATCAGAGAGGAGGGGACCATTCGTATAACAGAGGGGGAGATGAATTTCCGAGGCGCACGAGTTTTTCAGGACAGCAAGGACCCCTCATTCCGGGGGGACACTTCTACCAGGGGGGAGGCACTGTTCCGAGGTATACTAAAATGGAATTCCCTACTTATAATGGGTCAGAAGACCCTTTGATATGGTTGTATCGATGTGAAAAAATTTTTAGCCATCAGCGAGTCCCAACCTATGACCGAGTCAACGTAGCTGTTTTCCACTTACTAGGGGAAGCACAACTTTGGTACCAACTAGTTGAGGTTGATAGCGAGGTGGTAGATTGGGATGAATTTAAGCGACTGTGTTCTCTCCGTTTTGGTCCTCCGGCTTACAGTAACCCTTTGGGAGATTTGGTTTTACTACGCCAAACTGGGGCCATGGAACAATATCAAAAATTATTCCAGGAAAAATTAGCACGAGCCAACAGTATGGTACAAGTGGATCAGCAAGTTGCGCTATTTACAGCAGGACTGATAGAGGCCTTAAAGCTTGAGGTGGAGCTCTATGCACCTGTTGACTTATCCAGCGCTATGAATATAGCTCGTGCTTTAGAATTGCGACAACAGGCACAACACAGGCGACCTCCAGGGTCAGGGGAGCGCATTCCTCCGAGAAACAACCCGGGTATTACTTTGACAGGGGATCTGAGATCTAGTCATCCTACAACTCCTTATATAAAAAAATTGACAAGTGCTGAGATGGCAGAACGACGGGCTAAGAATCTATGTTACAACTGTGATGAACCATATCGGGTTGGGCATCAGTGCAAAAGATTGTTTTTGATCGATAAGGTTGAAGATGAGGATATCGAGGTGACAGAGGATATGATTGAGGAAGAACCACCGGACATCTCCCTACATGCCATTACTGGGCAGCAATCGGCCACAACTACGCAAAATGGGAGCGGCTCGACAACTTTCACCAGGTCTACCCAGCTTCCGAGCTTGAGGTCAAGCTCGATCTCCAAGGGGGAGCAGATGTTATGGACTCAATAAGACTGAGTCATCTACTTTACTTTTATTATTTATGTTGCTTTTAATTTCGAATTTTATTGATTTGTAATAAGACTTAAAGGTAGGGGTAGAATTGGGTTTAATAACCCTAACCTATGTTGATGTTAATTACCCTATTTAAGGGGTAAGGATGGAGAAATAAAGCAAGTTCGGAATTAGCATAAACTAGGGTAATGTAGGTTCCTTCTAGGCTCTCTATTCTAGGGTTCTTGGTGTGAACTCTCTTGGGGGTTTGCTGCATCCATTGGGGAGTCTTTGAGGAGATCTTGGAAGGAAAAGGAGGAGGAATCAGCCTTCTCTTCCATGCTGCAATAGTCATCCATCTCTTCCACGAACAAGTAGTGAGGGAAGTAGGATTTGGTTGAGTCTTAGCATCAAGAAAGGGATATTCGAGTTGCTGAATTGAAGGAGGTCTTCAAGAGGTATTTTTATCTATCTTTTCCGAGTTTAGAAGAGCTAGAGACTGCCCTCTTTACATTCAGCATTGGTAGTTGCATGAATTCAGAAACCCTACTCATTGACGTGAGGTATAAAGTAGGGTTTCATAATTGGATCCTTAAAACAGTCTCTTGCTTGAATTGGTGCATTCATAATTAAGAAAAGGAAACTCCTTTTCAAGGGGAATGAATTCAGTAAAGGGAAAGGGGTTGTTCTTGAGTAATTACAGCAAGTAAAACCCTCTTCACAGGGATCATAAAAGAGGGGTTTCATATCTGAGTGCTTAAACAGTCCTTTAACTTACTGGTTGCATCTATAATTGAGAAAAGGAAACTCCTTTTCAATTATAACGTGTGAGGGAAGAAAAAGATATTTTCTTTTCACAAAAACGTGTTAAGAAACCCTCTAACAGTGCTGGATTCATATTCAACTCGCCGAGTTACTAGATCCATGGCTAGGGACCATAACACAGTGACAGGAAGGTGGAGTGTGCATGCTTCCCATGTGTTAGTAGCCCCAGCCATAGACATTGAATGCTCTCTATCCATTACAGCCCACTCACCAAGGTAGGTAATATGTTCGATAAGTAGTGCATCCAACTTAATATCCTGCCTGAGTTGCTGGAGGGTGATCCTATGGACAAGGAAGATAAGCCATGGCTGGTGACGTCTGTCTCCTGATGCAAAGCATTCGTCAATAAAATTATACTGCTTGGTCCCTTCCCTCCAATCATGTTCAGTATCAGCTACACAAAAGCGGAACAGTCCATAATCTGTCGAGTACCAGTAGTTGGCCCGATTTTCAACAGGAACATAATACATCGTCTCTGCTACAACACCACATTCTCCACTAGAATCTGTAGTGCCATAGAAGGAACCAGATCCTGGCCAGGCGCGTTCATGTTTACCACACACTATCACACATGGAACAACAGAAGCAATAGGTTCCCCTGGTGCCATAAACTGGTCCAACTGCGAGATATATCCATTTGCAGCTGCTATGCTAGCCTTGAAGCCGTTTTCATCAAATCCATAGCCTTGGTATACTCCGCAATACCATATTCCTCTTGTTCCCTGAATGCCATCAAGCTCAAGCAAGGCTTTGGAGGCTGCAACTGACAGAACAGGATGGCTTGTTGACCACTTGATCACAATATTTTGAAGCTCATGAAGTGGGTTTAGAGACACAAGGAAAAGGAGTCCAGTGTCATCAATATTCTGAATCACATTGAACCAATGTGTGAGGCGTGCGTTGTTACTCATGTTTCCAAGAGAATTCCAGGCACTCCATACTGAAGGGTTCTTAGGCATCAAATGTGTACCTCGGTGAAGGAAAATATCACTGTAGACATATTGAAATGCACCAAGGATTCTGGTTTGTTCATTAGTACCTTCTTCTCCTAATGTTCTCAAGGCATCTGCCAGAATTGCTGGTATGGGCAGTACTGTTTTGTAAACAGCAGCCAAAAGGACAATATCACCCAACTTCAAAATTTGCAAGTGGTCCGGAAATCCAAAAATTGTATCACAATGATGGATAGAATCCCAAAGGAACATGAATGGTTTCAGATCTAATGTCTTCCCTGCAGGGCAGAAGCACAAGCAGTGCCAACAGTGACAGTATGGAAGGACACTTCTGCGGAATTGCCTCCAAATTTTCCAAGTTCAAAGACTGGGGCCGTGAAGAAAATTACCTCATAGGCCTTCTTGGTGAGCCTCTCAAGGAATGGAGATTTTCTCAACTGTTCCATGCTAGTCCCAGTAATGTAAAAGATGTCCTTCTGCCCTGGTTGCATTCTAGAAATGTACTGATCCCGGGATGCTAACTTCCCTCTATTGGTACTTTCAAATCGAAGTTCTCCTAGACGGCTCCTGTTCGTTGCATCCTCGATGATGCCTAGTTTATGGACTTGCCAAACTCTTTCCAGAACTTAGCATATGATCCTCTCTTCAACAACACTTCTCCAGTGTCAAACTCATTAGGAGCCTCATCAGCAATACGACGGATCATATCCAGTGCCTTCCGGGTGAGTTGCTTCTTTATCGTCATCAAACTGCTATGTTGTTGAAGCCTTACTCGAGACACATTGAGTGGCAAGGTGTCAGAGTCAACAAGACCCGTCAAAAAGCTTAAATATGTTGGAAGAAGTTCATCAAATTCACCTTCAGCAGTGAAGTGACTCCAAGCCATTGGCTTTTCATCACCAAAGTCCTTTGCAAGAGAATGGTAAAATTTGTGGTACTCTTCATCAGTAACCTCTTCATTTGATTCATCATCCTCTGCTGAAACTGTTGACTCAACCTCCTTGCTTGCCCAGAGATAGATGGGGAAGTTGATGACTTCAGAGTATCTTTGAACCAATTCCTTAAATTTGTGTTGTTCCAAAGATTCACTAGTTTCATCCCTAATATGTAATCTGATCTCGGTACCACGACCTAATGGTTCATTCCATGTGTCCTCTAAGATTGCAAAGGCTCCATCAGCGGTAGACTCCCCTACATACTGTTTGTCATTGTTGTGTTTGCTGATAACTTCAACATAATCAGCAACCAAATATACCGAGTAGAAACCAAAATATTCAACGGCCAAATTTTCAGCAGTCCCGCCCAAAATATTCAGCAGTCTCCATAAAATTTTCAGCAGCTTCTTCTCTAAAATAAAACTGAAGAGGTCCAAGCGTTGATGTCCCCCTAAAAAAAATTCTATGAATTCTAGCATCCCCAGAAAAATTACATGGCGAAATTCATACACACAAACCCTAATTCCGCCAATTAAGCATTGTTGCTCTGCAACAGAGGACAAAAAACCTTTGTCCACAATTTTCGAGCAGCATTGCTGCTGCTCAGTCTCTTGGAGGCCCTTCAACTGCATGGAAGCACCGATTTGACCTAAAAATAGATGACGATTCAGAAGCTTACCCCCAATTTCGTTGAAGATGGTTCCCCACTGGGCTTCCGAGGGCGAGGTTGAGGCTAAGAATGAGAATCCAAAAGCCAAAGCCCACCGGATTTGTTTCTGACGGCGCTTCCTCTTTTTCTGGTGGACTCTTGTTTCTGTCGGTGCTTGTAGATTGTCGGAGACAGAGGAGGGATGACCTAAATGATTCGCCATGCCCGAGTTAGATCGGAATGCTTTCGTCTGCTGTGCGAAAAAATTTGCTGCTGGCCGTGAGAAGGGGATTTGTAAGGTTGAACCCAAATCAGCCTGTACCAAGGAGATTTAGGCAGAAAACCCTTCCGATTTTCCCAACTCTTCATCGTTGCTGTTCAGGTTTGGATTTCCTTGCGCGGAAATCTTGAATTTTTCTGAAGCATGGTCTTTTCGCACGTCCGAAGTTGAGGTTGCCCTCGTAGGGACTTCAGCTAGTAAACGGGATGAAAATTTTCAATTTTTCTGGCTCGTCGCTTGTTTCAATTTTTCTATTGCTTTTCCTTCATTGGTTACCTCTTGCTTGGAAATTTCAAGTCTTGTGACCTTTTCTGTGGTAGCACGTGGCTCCCTTGTCCAACATTCCATGAAAATTCTTTACAATGGCCATGCTTCTCCTAATTCTTTGCATGATTTTTCCACCAAAACATGTATCTTTTCCATTGAAACGTGTACCTTTTCCATGTGAGATCTTGTACCTCGTGCAATTTTTGGGATACATAACCCATTGTGTTTCTGCTTTGATACCAGTTGTTACAGTCCCGGATCTGACACAAGGATTCTTTGGGATGGTCTGGGATCTGCCACGGGTTACGGGTCTTCCATGCATTATTGTAGGGATAGTAGGAAGACATGGAGAAGACGAAGATCAATGGAAGATGAGAGAATACGTGGGTTTTTTTAGGAAAACCCTAACCTCGAGATCAAGAAGGTGATCTCAAGCGTGTTTACGCTAGATTTAACCTAATTCTCAATATTTGAATGCTTGTCTTTCTCATTACTCTTATCTCTTAAATAGGGTTCACCCTGTTAGGGTTTAATATCAAATATTATAAAAATACCCCTGTAAATAAAATATTCTAAAAATACCCATATAAATAAAATATTCAAAAAATACCTTTGTGGCCTAAAACTGAAATAAATAAAGTAAATTAAAGAAAAAAACTAAAATAATAATATTATTGCATGCATAACAATGTAGCTTTTGGAAATTCATATATCACCGTCATGCTTAAGCTACCCGGATATATAAAATTCCATATACATGCTCTAGTAGATATAGGAAGTTCATATTGTCTCACCAGACAAAATTTACTTCCAACAAATTTATGGAAATCCCAAGTACCCCTTCAAGTAACAGTTGGCTCAGGCGAAAAATATTTCGCTTCCTGCTGAAGCCAGAAACATTCATCCCGACATTAGAGATGAAAAATTTATGATCCCAAAACTCATTAGTTTAGGACCAAAAATAAACTCAGGACCCGATTTAGTCATATTAAATGAATGGCTCATGTTCCACGCCCCTCTAGAAAAAGCACCTACCTACTATAAACTTCGTTGTCGTACTCGACGCGAAATAGATAATTTTGCAGTATTTGTCTATGCAGTAAAACCCCCTGAAGATTTTGCCATTTCTGGCAATGAAGAAATCCTCCACCAAGTCTTCAAAAAAACGCAGCAAGCGTGGTGATGAGGTTCCCCCCTGGAATCTCTCCTCCTTGCAGAATCCTACGAATAAGTAGTTCAACAGCTTCTGGATTCCACTTGTTCTGAGAAACCATTAGAATGGTGGAATAAACAAAAACCATATGCCGACCTTGAACTTCTTGATCCTGAAAAAGAAATTTGAGAAAAACCTATGGTTTACACTCCTTCTGATGTTGAAGAGTTTTCAACACAGATCAATGACTTGCTCACTCTAGGATTAATCCTTGCAAGTTATTCTCCACATACATTTCTTGCTTTCCTTGTTCGGAATCATGCAGAGATAAAACGTGGAAAAGCTAGAATGGTCATTAACTATAAAAAAGTTAATGAAGCCACAAAAATGGATGGCTACTATCTTCCTAACAAAGAAAGGTTAATAGCCACTATAAGAGGAAAACAATGGTTTTCTAAGTTCGATTGCAAATCAGGGTTTTGGCAAATTCGTTTAACCGAAAGAGCTATTCCCCTTACTGCATTCAACTGTCCTTTGGGACATTATGAGTGGCTTGTTATGCCCTTCGGGTTAAAACAAGCACCCAATATATTCCAAAGAAGAATGGAAGATATCCTCAAACCATTCTTTAAATTTTGCTTTGTTTATGTTGATGACATCCTAGTCTTTTTAGAAACAAAGGATCAACATAGAGAGCAATTACTTAAGGTATTAAATGCCTTAAAAACGTTGGGATAGAACTCAACAAAAAGAAATCAGAATTGTTTAAAACTAAGATAGATTTCTTAGGACTAAACATCTCAAAAGGAGAAATCATTCTCCAAAACCATATTCTGGAAAAACTAGCTGCTTTTCCAAATGAAATTGAAGATGTAAAACAACTTCAACGTTTCTTAGGACTCCTAACGTATGCTGAACCATTCATAAAGAATTTAGCAGAAATTAGAAAACCTTTTCAATGGAAGTTAAAGAAAGATGTCAAATGGGAATGGAGTCCCACTGACAGTTCAGAAGTTATCAGGATCAAACAAATGATGAAACACCTCCTAGCGTTAACTCTACCAGATCCAGATGCAAAACTATTTTAGAAACTGACGCCTCTGATCATACTTGGGCAGCAGTACTAAAATGTAAAACCAATGATTCTGAACGGATATGTAAATATACCTCAGGAACATTTTCATTTTCCAAAATAAACTATCATTCTTATGAAAAATAAATTTTAGCAGTAAAAAATGGGATAAAGAAATTTTATATTTATCTTGGCCCCAAAGATTTTTTTGTGAGAACTGACTATAAAATTTTTGTCGGGTTTATGACACGAAATCTAGAAGATTCACTTTGTCGTGGTAGATTACTCTGCTGGAAGCAACAGTTCTTCCAATTCTCTTTTACTGTAGAACACATTAAAGGAGACATAAATTATTTAACTGATACTCTTAATCGAGAATTTTCTTGTGTTACAGACAGGTAAAATGGATCCCCTCAGCAACACATTGATGGATCTGGCAGTAGCAATAGCCACTCTCACAGTATTCCTCTCAACCTTATAGCCACTTTTCGACAACCTCTTAGTTCTTCACGAGGGGACATATCAGAGAACTGTGCCCGTTATGGGTTAAGTGGAGAACTTTTACAACTCAAGGTTAAGGAATTAACTAAAAAGTTAAAAGAACTTACAGAAAGGCATGATATGCCAAGCTCCTCCAGGACTTCTACCGGATCTCCATCGCGAGAAAGGGAAGCCTCAACATCAGCCAACAAGTAGACGGATAAATTTAGTGTTTTGATAAGCACAGGTCAACCTGAGATTTCTACCGGTCATGCCAGGCATAAGAAGGAATTCACAACCCTGTCTTCTATGAAGAAAGGGGAATCAAGGATTTTTACTTGCCAGTCTAGAGCTAAAAAGGAAACTTTAACGATTTCATCATGTATGAAAATGGAATAAGGGACTTCTACCTGCCAGCTTAAAACTGGAAAGGAAGTCGCAACGGATCCATCTCAGATGGAAACAAATTTTTCCAAAAATGAATTTTGCCAAAAACCCCTAGCACAAAAAACCCTTGCAACGGTACTCTTCCAGGAGTACGAAATGCGAGAAAAGGAGACATAAGATAAAGCGTCTCGTGTAGAGTCCAAACTCCTTTTTCATGGTTGTGAAATGTCAAGGATGTTTCAACATAATGACTGTGTTCAGCCATTCTCGGATGGTTGTGGTCTGCGGCAATTGCCAGACAAGTTGTTGTCACCCAACTGGGGGTCGTGCAAGAGTCACCGAGGGATGCTCCTTCAGAAAGAAGGGCAACACAAAATTCCGTGTTCGTACATGTGCTACTAGTAGAGGTAGGAGAACTTCTAACTGAAGTCGTAGCATACTTTCATTTTTAACTAACAACACTTAGAACTCTCCTAAACACCATTTTAGTCTCTAATAGGCCCAACATGACTTCTGCTGCTACTCAGTACTATTCGAGGTTTGACCCTATTCCTGTCGGCTTAACACCATGTGGGCTAAATTGTTATACAACATCGCAGTTTTCAGAGGTCCTCAAGCCGTACATGTCAACCGATGCGGCTCCATGGCTGCTTCAGCAGGGTAGAGCACAACTTCATTTCGTTTTCTACCTCAGAGCATAGCTGAATATACTAGTACCTAGCTTGGATCCTATTGGGCACTATTTTAATACTATTACTATTACAGAATAGTAAACATGAATAGTAAAAACATTTACTATAGAGATTCATATATATATGGGGAAAATGAACAGTAAAACAAACACTGTAGGAATTTAAATATTAAACACATGCGAAAAATTGAAATATTGTTTCAAACTATAAATACATACTACATAAGTCCCGAAGTTACCGATCGTGCTACCGGTCGGCTCCCTCTTTACTACACAGCCATTACGGCTATTTTGCACATACCGTGCTTTAAGAACTTTGCCGGAAATCGCCTTCTTTCTCAGATTACTTTCTTCTTCTCAGAAAACTCAGAGTGTTTTTTTGAATGCCTTGAACTCTGTCGGTGCTTTGAATTTATAGCCGACGGGTTTTTCTTTTCTTCCTCTTCTACCCTTGATCGAAGGGTTTGTGTTTAAAGACAAAGGGTATCTTTTGTCTCTTTGCCTTTTCATTTCTGTCCTTGCCTTATTACCTTTCACCGCCGAAAGCAGGGGTAGCAATGACATTTCTTCTTTTGACGTCATCTTGCTTACGTAAAGGAATATTTTATCTTTTTGGCTGACTCAGATTTTATCTTCTGTCCTTGTGGCTTTTGATTTGTCGGCTGACGTAAAAGGTATTTCCCGTTAAGTATTTTCTCGAGTGTTGCTTCCAATGATTTTTGTACATTGGCTAGAGACTCTTTATAGCTTTTTGAAACAATAGTCAGTGGAAGTGATTTTTTGTATACTTAGCTCTTCCTTTTTTGAACCAGTAGTTGAAGGTACTGGATAATACTTTTAATCCCCATGGTCCTTCTGTTCTTCCAAACTTCTTCGGGACATGGTCGTGATTTTGGTTTTAGCTTGGAATCAAAATCCGGAAGCTTTCCTTCTTTGTCAAGGATTTCAAGAGTTATAACCAAAAGACTTGGTATAACTTTTTTGTTTTCGACCATTTCTGCTATGGAAGAAATGAACTTCAACCTTATAGCTTTAGCCTTGGTACAGAGTAAAAACTCTTGCATGCCTCAGTTATTTCTTTTGGTAATCTTTCTAGTACAATTAAATTTGTTGCTCGTATAAAGATTTGTCCAATTAGACTTTGGTTAAGACTTCGGTTACAAGTTCTCCTAAACTCAGAAGTTTTGGATTCCATTTGTGCATTTTGTCCTTGTTTAGATTATCTAAACTTTGTTTTAGTTCTATTAATTCTTTAAAAAATAGACTATTTCCATGGTCAATTGTTTCTAGAATATTTTCTAGGATGTTTTGACATTTTATTATTTCCCTATGTTTGTGTTCATCATAGAGGAAATTTACTTTTTGTTGTAGCCTATCAACAACATTTTCTAACCTAACAAGGGTCTTTCCGAAAGACTATGTTTTGGTCAGAATAAGTGACTATGTCACTGTTTCCTATTGGTGGACCCAAGGCTTTATATGAGTTATGTGCCATCTTCAATGTGAAGTGGAACATAGGCATTGATCCTTGGGTTTCTTATTCCTTTGAAACGAGAACTAGTTGAGGCTCTACTGGTAGAGGTAGAGGGCTTGTCCCGTTCGAGGGAAAAGCTAGGCCTAGCGTTTGTAATCACTAGTTTTCCTTCTATTTCCCTTATGGTTTTTCGAGAGAGGGGATGTTGTGTGGGTGCCAAAGGTTGGACTACCCATTCAGTTGGCCAAGTTAACTCTCGAGGGTCGAGTTCTTCTATGGTCAAGTTTTTAGAATAACCAATGTTTTTGGCTAATTTGTTGATCTTTTTTTAATCTTTAACTGGAACATTTCCAGTGTTGATGCATCTGGCTACGATGCATATAAGTATGCGTGTAACTCTTCTTCCTAGTTGAATTCCATTTTTCGACCAGTTATATGTGTAAATCTTCTTCCTGGTTTCCTGGATGTGCTTATCATCTAAATCTATTTGTACATTGGGCCAGGTTGTAAAGGAAACTGGACCTAATCCTAAATTTGCTCTAACTCCTCCGAGTAGGGCTTTTTCAAAATTATTCCTTACTGAGTTATCTACGATAGCTGCTATGAAGGGTAAATTTTGATTGATTCGGATTAAGGGGTCTAATCCTATACGAACTAGTCCATAATGGACATATTTGACCCGTTTTAGCTTGGCTAAGTTTGATTCACTTAATAATCTATAGCAAAAAGTACCTGAGTTGATATCCTGTATTTCTACAGATAGTTCCTTCTAAAATACGAAGGATTTCTTTTGGAACTCAATCCAATCTTTATTGTAACTTCAATTATCCTAGGTGTTACAATGTGGGACCCACCATGGTGCTCGATCTGGTGGGACCCACCATGAGGACGTGGGACATCAAGAAGAGTCCTTGAGGACGTGGGACACCAAGAATAGTCCTCACCCAAAGCAAGCACGATTTAAGGGATCAAGAAGCACAAGGTGAATTGAATTAGAAGACTTGAAGATCAAGTGGGACCCACAAATATCTCACGAGCTAGCACTCTTATCAAGGTATGCTGGGAGATCATGAGGGGCCCACAAGGATAAGGCTACGAGCTGGCTTATCCCTTATATTCATGTAAATAATGAAGGACTCCTAGTTCAACTCAAGTTAGTCTTCTAGTAGTTTAGTTTCAATAGACTTATAATAAAGAGTTAGAGTTCTAATAATATTAGGATTGAATGACAAGTTGTATAAGGACTCTAAATCCTCCTCTAGTATAAATAGAGGTTTTGTAATTTGGAATTAATCAAGTCACACATTCAATTCCGAGTTGGTTTCTCTCTCTCTCTCTCTCTCTCTCTTTGCTTGGTGCAACCTCTTCTTCCCCTTTTATTTTTTCTTCTCTCTACCCGAGAGCTTTCCTTCCCTTTTTCTCTTTTTCTTTCTTCTTTCCCTTGTTCGGAATCATGGAAAAGGGAGCATAAATTCAACATAGTATCAGAGCAATATCTTTAGGATCCCTAGTCAAAAGAATGCTCTAGAGAAGTGATGATCAACACCACTCAAAGAAGGCTCTTGTATGAAGGAAGAACACTAGCCGAGAAATAAGTGTTCAAAAATATTTTTTTATGCTACTGGTCTTCGAATTTAGATAATGATTCAAAGATGAATATGTGAATGCTTTCATCTTATTATATTATGGATATGCAAGCCCCTCTATCTAGAAGGAGCTATCAAAATAGTTTTATCGGTTTGGAAATTCTGTTTGCCGAGACCAGTCCATACTCAAATTATTGAATTTTTTTTCATGGGATAAGATTTCCTTGATATAGAATATTGCTATTGAACCTCTTATGAGTGGTTTTTTTTGAAAAAACAATTATATTTTAGCATTGATGCTATATTCACATATACCAAGTTGATTGATTCAAGAGCCTTCGAGCATCTTACAGGTAACAAAACTTTATTACATTCTCTATCTCCGAGTTTTTCACACATGTTTGTTATCATAGCTGATGGTTCTCAAACCAAAGTCCAAGTAAAAGGTTCTACTTCTGTCACCCCATCACTTCCACTTACTATCTGTTAGTCAACTTACAAAATATTTTAATTGCTCGGTCACCTTTTCACCTACTTCATGTGTTTTTCAGTATCTTTTAACAAAATAGATGATTGGTGGAGGCCATGAACAAAGGAGGCTTTACTTCTTGGACGTGCCAAAGATCAACATGGTGTCTACTACTAAGACTGAGACACGATTATGGCACAATCGGTTAGGAAATCTTTCTATATTGTCTCTTCATCATTTGTTTCCATCTCTTAAGATCAGGTCAGAATTCAGTTGAAAGGTGAGTTAGTTAAGTAAACATCAAAGGTGTACATACTCCCCTCGTCCAGAAGTCAAAAGTAACACTCCTTTTTCGTTGATTCATACTGATGTTTGGGGGCCTTTGAGTGTCTCTAATATTTCTTAAGCCAAATATTTTATTACCTTTATTGATGATTTCACTCGTACAACTTGGTTGTTTATTTTTAAGGAGCGTTGTAACATACCATCCATTTTTAAGTCATTTTATGCTATGGTACTCACACAATTTGGTCAGAAGATAAAAATCCTCCTAGCTAATAATGCCAAAGAGTATATTTCAAAAGAGCTTGACTCATTTTGTCAAGAAAATGGCATTATCCATCAGACATCGTGTGCCTATATTCCTCAACAAAACGGAGTAGTCGAATGGAAAATCATCATATTCTTGAGGTAGCTCGAGGTCTTTTATATGCCATGAAAGTTCCATACTTTTATTGGCCCCATGCTGTCCTTACAACGTGTTTTCTTATAAATCGTCTATCGTCTACCGTTGTTGGAAATAAATCTCCCTACTCTAAATTATTACCACATGATGACCCGTTTTCATTACCATTGAAAGTCTTTGGGTGTCAATGTTTTGTTCATAATACATTGCCTAGACACAAAAAACTTGATCCTAAATCTATCAAGTGTATTTTTTTGGGATACTCTCGCACATAAAAGGGTTATGTTTGTTATAGTCCTTAGCAACGCTTATTTGTGTCCAAGGATGTAACATTTTTTGAAGACTCCTCATATTATTCAGATAGTGCTCCTCCTAGTATGTCATCAGTACCAATTTCTCCTTGACTGGTTGTGCCTCGTGATACAGAGATTGTTCAGCCCGCAGAGCCAGTGGCCGATACCACACCTGCCAAGTTATTAGATCCACCAAAGGTAAGTCCTTCATCACCAGTCATTTTTGGTCCTCAATTTGATACTCATCCTATTGCTATACGAAAGGAACCTCAATCATGCACTCAACCTTCTACTTCTCATCCTATTTCCAATTTTATGTCTCATCAGCGCCTCTCACCTTTATGTTGTCAGTTTCTTTCTTCTATTTACTCCATATCTATTCCACAGTCATATCAAGAGGCTCTACAATATCTAGGGTGGAAGGCAACAATAGATGAAGAAATGAAGGCACTCAATGATAATCACACATGGTCACTGGTTCCTCTACATACAGATAAAAAACCCATTAGTTGCAAGTGGGTTTATATAGTAAAACATAATCTGGATGGGACTATTGCACGACTGAAAGCTCGACTGGTTGCAAAAGGTTACACTCAATGTTATGGCATTGATTATGATGAAACATTCTCTCCAGTGTCAAAAATGACCTCGATACGTATATTATTATCTTTGGCAGGCAATTCATCATGGCCAATATATCAACTGGATGTTAAAAATGCATTTCTCAATGGTGATATCAAAGAAGAGATTTATATGCAACAACCACCTGGAAATGTGGTTGAGGGGGAGTCCGTATGTCACCTTAAAAAATCTTTATATGGACTAAAGCAATCCCCACTAGCATGGTTTGAGAAATTTAGTAAAGCCATCATACGAGCAGGTTTTTAAAGATGTTCTGTAGATCACTCAGTATTTATTGAGAACACAACGAGAAGTAAGGTGATTCTAGCTGTTTATGTTGATGATATTATTTTAATATGGAGTGACTCTGAGAGCATTCAAAAAATAAAAGAAAGAATATATGCTGAATTCAAGACGAAGGATATTGGATTACCGAAATATTTTTTGGGTATTGAGGTCTTACAATCCAGACATGGGATTGTTCTATCCCAAAGAAAATATGCCCTTGATCTACTAGAAGAAACAAGGATGATGGGATGCAAACCGGTAGACACTCCTATGGATGCAAATACAAAATTATGTGGAAGAACTGGAGAAGATGTAGATATTGGTAAATATCAAAGGTTACTGGGATGACTTATTTACCTATGTGTAATGAGGCCAGACATTTCATACGTAGTACGTGTGGTAAGTTAGTACATGCATAAGCCACAACTTAGTCATTGGCAAGCACTTGAGAGGATACTACGTTATCTTAAAGGAGCCTCTAGAAGGGTGCTCCTCTATAAAAATCATGGTCACTTCAACATCAAAGGATTCTCGGACGCAGACTGGGTCGGATCCCTAGATGATAGAAAATCTACTTTGGGATTTTGCACAATGGTTGGAGGAAATTTGGTTACATGGAAAAGCAAAAAACAAAATGTAGTAGCACGATCAAGTGCAGAATCAGAATACAGAGCCATGGCACACACTGTTAGTGAACTCTTATGGGTAAGATCTCTTCTCACTGAATTGGGATTCTATAAAGAAGCTCCAATGGATCTATACTGTGATAATCAAGCAACAATACATATTACATCGAATCCAGTCATCCATAAGAGGACAAAGCATATTGAGGTAGATTGCCATTTTATACGAGAAAAATTCCAAGCTGGTCTCTTATCTCTGAAGCACATATCATCACAAAATCAAGTTGCAGACATTTTCACCAAACCGGTCACTCACAAGATTATGTCTACCATATGAAGCAAGCTGGGCATTTATGATGTCTTCTCACCCCCAGCTTGAGGGGGAGTGTTACAATGTGGGACCCACCATAGTGCTCGAGCTGGTTGCTAAGCACCTAGCCAATACTACCCAAAAGACCGGCCTGTTAGGAGCGGAAGACATAGGTATTTAACCCAGGACCATAACATCACACCCCGCCCGCCCGAGCCGACGACCACGGCGGCATTAACACAGCAACGCGACCGGGTCAGGGGTCACGCCAGGGGCTTGCGGTCCACCTGCGCATGCGGCCGCTGGGACTCGAAGTCAGGACGTAGCGCCTGCTCTGATACCAAATGTTAAGCACCTAGCCAATACTACCCAAAAGACCGGCCTGTTAGGAGCGGAAGACATAGGTATTTAACCCAGGACCATAACATCACACCCCGCCCGCCCGAGCCGACGACCACGGCGGCATTAACACAGCAACGCGACCGGGTCAGGGGTCACGCCAGGGGCTTGCGGTCCACCTGCGCACGCGGCCGCTGGGACTCGAAGTCAGGACGTAGCGCCTGCTCTGATACCAAATGTTAAGCACCTAGCCAATACTACCCAAAAGACCGGCCTGTTAGGAGCGGAAGACATAGGTATTTAACCCAGGACCATAAATGTTAAGCACCTAGCCAATACTACCCAAAAGATCGGCCTGTTAGGAGCGGAAGACATAGGTATTTAACCCAGGACCATAACATCACACCCCGCCCGCCCGAGCCGACGACCACGGCGGCATTAACACAGCAACGCGACCGGGTCAGGGGTCACGCCAGGGGCTTGCGGTCCACCTGCGCACGCGGCCGCTGGGACTCGAAGTCAGGACGTAGCGCCTGCTCTGATACCAAATGTCAAGCACCTAGCCAATACTACCCAAAAGACCGGCCTGTTAGGAGCGGAAGACATAGGTATTTAACCCAGGACCATAACACTGGTGGGACCCACCATGAGGACGTGGGACATCAAGAAGAGTCCTAAAGGACATGGGACACCAAAAAGAGTCCTCACCCAAAGCAAGCACGAGTTAAAGGATCAAGAAGCACAAGTTGAATTGAGTTAGAAGACTTGAAGATCAAGTGGGACCCACAAATATCTCACGAGCTGGCACTCTTAGCAAGGTGCATTGTGAGATCATGAGGGACCCACAAGGATAAGGCTACGAACTGGCTTATCCCTTATCTTCACATAAATAATGAAGGACTCCTAGTTCAACTCAAGTTAGTCTTCTAGTAGTTTAGTTTGAATAGACTTATGGTCCTGGGGTTAAGTACCTATGCCTTCCGCTCCTAACAGGCCGGTCTTTTGGGTAGTATTGTGTAGGTGCTTAACTGTTTCTCTTTCTCTCTTTGCTTGGTGCAACCTCTTCTTCCCCTTTTATTTTTTTCTTCTCTCGACCCGAGAGCTTTCCTTCCCTTTTTCTCTTTTTCTTTCTTCTTTCCCTTGTTCGGAATCATGGAAAAGGGATCCTAAATTCAACACTAGGGATATTTATTGTCCTTTTTTGTCCATCTTGCATAAGGTTAGGATGTTCGTCGTATTCCCCCTTTGTTTCATGATGTACATGAACACTGTTTTGGAGAGAAGTACAATTTATTCCTATTTGTTCAGACATTTAGGAATTTTAGTTGAGATGTTGTCTCTTCTAATTTTCAGAATAGAATTTCAATAAGTCGTTCCAATTGATACAAAGTAATAAATGGAGAGGTATGTTGAATAACAAGTTCTCTTAATTCATCATTTTGAGTTAAGGCGTAGATGTCTTGTATAAGACAATCTTTATTTGTACCATGTTGATTTTTAACAGAAGCTATTTTACAAATGACTTCCTGTAATTCTTTTCTACTTGGTTTGTTATTAACCATTTTAAGTTTCATCTCTCGGATAGGTGCTAATATCCTAGAGTGATTTATTTCTCGATTTACAAAATTTTGTAGGTCTGTAAGGAATTTTACTGTTTCTTGAGTATTTCCTGTTTTTAGCACTTCAAGATGGGCATTGATTCCTCTCTTGAGTTTTTTTACTTGTTCATTTACGTCGCTTTCAAATCCTAAGAATAAGAAAGCAACATATTCTACAGTGTATTTTTCACAACAACTTTTCATAAAGAAACTGTGATGTGTATCACCTACTAAATCCATTATATTATTTAATATTGGATTATTTTTGTCATGCCATCCATGTGGATAACCTATTATTGGACAAACATGGGTGTGTCCAGTTTTTAACATTGTGTCGTATGAAGGACCATTAAGTTCCTTCTGACCGATCAATTGAGGTCTTTGGTACAATACAAATCTTATTTGGGATGTGACTTGTTTTGGGTCGTAACTGTTTTGGGAGTATGTAAACCTAAACATAAAGAACCAAAGCTAATCATTGGCTCTGATACCATTTTTTACCATTTTTAACTAACAACACTTAGAACTCTCCTCAACACCATTTTAGTCTTTAATAGGCCCAACATGACTTCTATTGCTACTTAGTACTATTTGGGGTTTGACCCTATTCCTACCAGCTTAACACCACGTGGACTAAATCGTTATACGACCTCTCAGTTTTCAGAGGTCCCCATGCCATACATTTCAACCGATGTGGCTCCATGGCTGCTTCAGTAGGGTAGAGCACAACACTGTTTCGTTTTCTACCTCGGAGTGTAGCCAAATATTACTAAGTACCTAGCTTGGATCCAATTGAACACTATTTCGATACTATTACTATTATGGAATAGTAAACATGAATAGTAAAAATATTTATTGTAGAGATTCATATATATATATATATATATATCTGCGGAAAATGAATAGTAAAAGAAACACTGTACGAATTTAAATATTAAACACATGCGGAAAATTGAAATATTGTTCCAAACTATAAATACATACTACATAACTCCTGAAGTTATCGACCGTGCTACCAGTCGGCTCCTCTTTACTACACAGTCATTACGGCAGTTTTGCACATATGATGCTTTAAGAACTTTGCTGGAGGACGCTCGCCAAAAATCGCTTTCTTTCTCAGATCACCTTCTTCTTCTCAAAAAACTCAAAGTGATGTTTGAATGCCTTGAACTCTGTTGGAGCTTTGAATTTATAGCCGAGAGGATTTTCTTTTATTCCTCCTCTACCCTTGACCAAAGGGTTTGTGTTGAAAGACAAAGGGTATCTTTTGTCTTTTTGTCTTTTCATTTTTGCCTTTGCACTATTACCTTTGGGCGCCGAAAGCAAGGGTAGCAATGAATTTTTCTTTGTGTGACATCATATGTCTGACGTAACAAAATCTTTTTTCTTTTTTGGTGGTCAAAGTTCTTTTGACATCTTCCTTTTCATGCACAGTTGACATGAGTGCTCTTTTGAAAAAGATTTCTGAGTCATTTTGCAGAAACATTCCTTTGTAGTTTTGCTGAAGGGAATATTTCCTTTGTGTACTTTCTTCAGCGTTTCTTCGAGACTTTTCTGAACAGGTGTAGGAGTCTCCTTGTAGCTCCTTACAACAATCGTCAGTGGGACAAATGTCTTATAAATGAAGTTTTTCTTCTTATGGACCAACTGCTGTATGAACTGTGTCAGAAACTTGAGCCCTTGTATACATCTGGTTGGCCAGACTGCTTTGGGGCATGGCTTTACCTTTGGAATATGTCTGGGATCATATTCGTGTGCTACTTCACCAACTTTGATAGCTTCAAGAGCCATTACAGAAATGCTTGGAAACATCTTGATGTTATCAATAATTTCAGCAAGGCAGGAAACAAAATTCATTTGAATTCCTTTATTTTTTGTTATGGTGATAAAACTTTTGCAAGCCACCATAATTTCATTTGGCAGCTTCTCTAGAACTGATAAATCGGTGGAGTGTAGCATAATTTTCTTTATGAATCCATTGGAATAAAGTATGGACACATATTTTGAGTTTATATCTTGATTCAGTTTCACCTGATTCCAATTGTTGCTGGATTCTGTTGTGAAGGGAGTGCTCATCCCTTGTCCAATTTGTTCGTTCCATCTTTGGAATTGAACGGTATGATCAGATTCAATTTTAGAATGAATGTTGTCCACCTTTTGAGAGCGTAGCGAGGGTTCCTCAGACATGATGTCCGAAAGTTTCAAGGGTTGATTTTTCTTTTAAAATTCAAACTCATTAAAACTTGCTTTGTCTGGCTTATTGAGGCTTTGGAACCTTGTAAACTCAGACGAGGTAACTAATTTTTTATTAAATAAAAATTCATTTTTGGACAAATCTGTTTCCATCTGAGATGGATACGTTGCGATTTCCTTTCCAGTTTTAAACTGGCAGGTAGAAGTCCCTGATTTTGTTTTCATAAATCGTTAAGGTTGCCTTTCCAGGTCTAGACTAGCAAGTAGAAATCCCTGATTTCCCTTTCTTCATAGAAGATAGAGTTGTGATTTCCTTCTTATGCCTGGCATGACCGGTAGAAATCCCGGGTCGAACTGTGTTTATCAAAACACTAAAGTCATCCGTCTGCTTGTTGGCTGACATTGAGGCTTCCTTTTCTTGCGATGGAGATCATGTAGAAGTCCCGGAAGAGGTTGGCATATCACGCCTTTCTGTGAGTTCTTTTAACTCTTCGGTTAATTACTTCACCTTGAGTTTTAAAAGTTCTCCACTTAACCCATAACTGGCACAGTTCTCTGATATGTCCCCTCTTTCATGAAGAACTAAGAGGTTGTCGAGAAGAGACTGCAAGGTTGAGAGAAATATCTTGAGGGTGGCTACTGCTGCTGCTAGATCCATCAATGTGTTGTTGAGGGGATCCATTTTACCTGTTTATAACACAAGAAAATTCTCGAGTAAGAGTATCAGGTAAATAATTTGTCTCCTTTAATGTGTTCAGAAGAACCATTGCTACCAGCGGAGTAATCTACCACGACAAAGTGATTCTTCTAGATTTCTTGTCATAAAACAGACAAGTTTTACAATCAATTCTCACCATAAATTCTTTAGGGTCAAGATAAATTAAAAAATTCTTTATCCCATTTTTTACTACTAAAATTTATTTTACATAAGAATGATAGTTTATTTCAGCTGATGTAAATGTTCTTGAGGTATATTTACATATTCGCTCAGAATCATTGGTTTTACATTTTAGTATTGCTGCCCAAGTATGATCAGAGGCGTCATTTTCTAAAATTAGTTTTGCATCTGGATCTGGTAGAGTTAACTACGGGAGGTGTTTCATCATTTGTTGTTTCATCATTTTTTTTATCCCGATAAATTCTAAACTGTCTTTGGGAGTCCATTCCCATTTGACGTCTTTCTTTAACTTCTGTTGAAAAGGTTTTCTAATTTCTTCTAAATTCTTTATGAATTGTTCAGCATACGTTAGGCATCCTAAGAAACGTTGAAGTTGTTTTACATCTTCAATTTCATTTGGAAAAGCTGCTAGTTTTTCCAAAATATGAATTTGGAGAATGATTTCTCCTTTTGTAATGTTTAGTCCTAAGAAATCTATCTTAGTTTTAAACAATTCTGATTTCTTTTTGCTGAGTGCTATCCCAACATTTTTGTAAGGCATTTAATACCTTAAGTAATTGCTCTTTATGTTGATCCTTTGTTTTTTAAAAGACTAGGATGTCATCAACATAAGCTAAGAAAAATTTAAAGAATGGTTTGAGGATATCGTCCATTCTTCTTTGGAATATATTGGGTGCTTGTTTTAACCCGAAGGGCATAACAAGCCACTCATAATGTCCCGAAGGACAGCTGAATGCAGTAAGGGGAATAGCTCTTTAGGTTAGATGATATTGCCAAAACCCTGATTGCAATCGAACTTAGAAAGCCATTGTTTTCCTCTTATAGCGGCTATTAACCTTTCTTTGTTAGAAAGATAGTAGCTGTCCATTTTTGTGACTTCATTAACTTTTTTATAGTTAATGACCATTCTAGCTTTTGTACATTTTATTTCTGCATGATTCCAAACAAGGAAAGCAGGAGATGTATGTGGAGAATAACTTGCATGGATTAATCCTAGAGTGAGCAAGTCATTGATCTGTGTTGAAAACTCTTCAACATTAGAAGGAGTGTAAACCATAGGCTTTTCTCGAATTTATTTTTTAGGATCAAGAACTTCAAGGTCGGCATATGTTTTTTGTTTATTCCACCATTCTAATGGTTTCTCATAACAAGTGGAATCCAGAAGTTGCTGAACTTCTAATTCGCAGGACTCTGCGAGGAGGAGAGATTCCAGGGGGGGAACTTCATCACCATGCTTACTGCATTTTTTGAAGACCTGATGGAGGATGTCTCCATTGCCAGAAAGGGCAAAGGCTTCAGGGGCTTTTACTGCGCAGACAAATACAGTAGAATTATCTATTTCACGTCGAGTACGACAATGAAGTTTAAAGTAAGCTGGTGTTTTTTCTACAGGGGTGTTGAACATGAGCCATTCATTTCCTTGGACTTAATCGGGTCTTAAGTTTATTTTTGGTCCTAAACTAATGAGTTTTGCGATCTTAAATTTTTCACCTCCAATGTCGAGATGAATGTTTCTGGCTTCTGCTGGAAGAGAAATATTTTCTCTTGTACCAACTGTTACTTGAAGGGGTACTTCAAGGGATTTTCATAAATTTGTGGGAAGTAAATTTTGTCTGGCTATGAACTTCCTGTATCTACTATAGCGTGTATATGGAATTTTATATATCCGGTTAGTTTAGGCATGACCATGACATATGAATTTCCATAAGCAACATGCTCTGCAATTATGCGGATACTCATTTAGAGAAGGTGCCTGAAGAGTCCAACATATTTTATGAGTTTTTTGAGGTGGAAGAATCGGTATCAAGATGAAGCTCATACACTTCATCGTCTGACTGGATTTCATCATGATGGAAGATTTCCAATCATTTTTCTTCGGCTAGTATCATATAAGTATTGTACTAGCTTTTTTTTCTTATCATTTGGACAATCGCAAGTGAAATGTCCTTCTTTCTGGCATATCCAACACTTGCATTTGCTTGGGGGTTTTGCCTTTGGGTAGTATGCATTTGACCCTTTACTGGATGTGGAGGGGCCAGAGTTTGTCCTTTTTTCTAAAGTATCTCTTTCTGGGAGTTTACTTAGTTTTTGAACATTTTTTTATCCTAAATTTTTTCTTATGAAATTTCTTAGGATATTTTCTTTGCTTATGGGAGTTGGTTTTACGACCATAAGCCCCTAAATTTTTGTCCTGTTGGAACAACATAATGTTTGTTTATATGCCTTACTATTTTTCTTTCATACTCTTTGGGCTTCACAGAGATTTGACAACATGTCCTATACAAACCTGTGTCTACTTCCTAGAGTATCAAAATTTAGGAAATTGTCCATGGTTAAACTACCAAATTTTGGGTTATTTTGCGAATATTTTGTAATGTAGTCTTGATCGGCTACAGTTGTAAAAGGTTCTGGCAATTTTGAATAAAACATGGGCAAATAAGGTTTTTGATCATCTTTTTGTAGTTTATAGAAGTAACTTGAAAATTTGCAATAGTACTTCTCATAAAAACAGATGTTACATATTTGTAACTTGATTAATTTTTGAAGAGTTTCTAAATGTTTTCTTTGTTTAGTACTATCATTGTAAGCTTCTAGGGTTGGATGTATTCCTAGAAATTCTTTTGATATCTTAGCCACTAATCCTTTTAGTATAGAGGCTATAGATGTTGAAGTAGCTCCTTTTTGGTCTTCGAGAAGGTTCTCCCACCAATGAGCTATGTTACCCTGTAAAGCATGGGTAAAGAAGTTAAATGCAGAATCTCTATCCCAAGATTCATGCATATTTGCAGCATTGGTCATGCTTCTTTCCCATTCTCTAAGGATTTTTCTCCATCCTTGGGGCAATCCAAGTTGAGGTAAAATCCAAAAGGGTTTATGCTATCTATGGATTGGTGTCCCTTGGTAGCATGAGATGGATCGACATTTGTGTATTTTATTGAATACCTTTGTCCTCCTAGAGATATTTTGGAGTGGAAGAAACTTTCTCTTTTTCGAGAGTTATCCACTGTGCGGTCTTGGAAGTTGTCTCAGAAGCTGTCCTCCATGTGGGTATCTCGTACCCTTGAATTTTCTGCTTCATGTTGGTTACTACCTCGAAGCATTCTAAATCTTTTACCAAGATCATCTGCCTTTTGTCTTTAGCAGAGTAATCTATTTGCTTGGTATTTTCCATAGCAACTTCGTCAGAGTCCCATGCCTCTGGGTCACTATCTTGTTGCTCTAGTTGTTTACTAGAGGAAGGTTTATCCTCTTGAACATAATAAATCGGTTGGCAACCGAAAGTGTTATATTCTGCGTAAACTTCATCATTTGTTGAGGATGATGCTTTTGAAGCAATCCTAAAGGCAGAAGGTTCAAGATCTTTTTTCCTAGGTGCTATGCATGGTGCAATGTACACTAGGTTTTTAAGTCATCCGGTATTGTTAGGAAGGCCTAAAGGTAAGGGAGTTTCCATATCCTTTAAATAGAAAAACTCATTCATAGAGCTAATTCGTGAAGCTTTCTTTGAAGTCTTTGAATCATGCACAATAGTGCATATGCTCTAATGTGTAATATCACCCATTCAGCTCGATACTCGATATAAGCTATTGTGGTTTCATTAGCTGGTCTGAGATTATCTCTGGTTTGTAGAATTCTCTCTCTTGTTATAGTACTAGAGTTAAACGATCTAATAGTTTTTCTCTATAGATCATTTTTATAAAGCTAAGAGGTTTAGCTTTTGTTTAATTCTTTTGATCTTGCCTCTTAATCTATTGGCACATCATTTTATCTTTCCCAAAGATAATGGTACCACACCATTGCAAGGATTGTGTCATTTTTAAGTTGAAGAGTATCTCTTTGCATTAGAGCAAAGGCAAGGCCATCTCTCTTTCTTTCTAGACGATCTAAAAGTTTTTTCTTATAGATCATTTTGAAGTCCAAGGTGTAAAAGAGGTTTTATACCTTGAGGGACTGTGAGAACCCAAATGTTCTTTTAATGCTAAGACTTCGGTCAGAAGTTCTTTCATTTTGTCTTTGTTTAGATTATCTAAACTTTGTTTTAGTTCTGTTAATTCTTTAAAGAACACAGGACTATTTCCATTGTCAATTTTTTCTAGAATATTTTCTTGGATGTTTTGATATTTTATTATTTCCCTATGTTTGTGTTCATCATAGAGGAAATTTACTTTTTGTTGTAACCTATCAACAATATTTTCTAACCTAACAAGGGTCTTTCCGAAAGATTCTATGTTTTGGTGGGAATAAGTGACTATGTCACTGTTTCCTATTGGTGGACCTAAGGCATTATATGGGTTATGTGTCATCTTCAATGTGAAGTGGAACATAGGCATTGGGCCTTGGGTTTCCTATTCCTTCGAAATGAGAACTAGTTGAGGTTCTACTGGTAGAGGTAGAAGGCCTATCCTGTTCGAGGGAAAAGATGGGCCTAGCGTTTGTAATCACTAGTTTTCCTTCTACGCCCTCAAAGACTTTTCCAATGAGTCCAAAGGTCATCGTCGGGATGCTGTCCATGCTTGTGCAACATCTTCTTTTGTCCAGAACTTTCTATGAGAGTTACCGAGGAATCTTATGACTTGTTCTTGGGCTTCTTCCCAAGAATCATATATTCCGGGTTGTCGTCCAATAAAGACAATGTACCATTTTTGTGCTTGTACTGATATACCGTGTTTTTGCGTAGAGGTTTCTCTAATTGAAACAATTTCTACGTTTTGGTATAAAGTGTTTGCTTGGTTCATCTTTTCAATTTCTTCCTGAAGGATGATCACCAATTTCTCTAAGAATTGCTTAGATAGCATATTCTTGGAGCTCTTTTTGTTCAATCTTAATCTGTTTTTGTAGATCTCGAATGATCCTTTTTAATCCTTCTGAATCGAGTCCTAAGGATCATCCATCTCGGATTATTCTCTTTCCATTATTGTCTTAGATTACGACTAGAGGGTTTTCTTCTAAATCTTTGAGTTTGGTTTTGACTCGACTGAATCGATCTTTAAGTTGTCAAATCCAGATGAACTGGAATTCAATCTGGTTATCATGTTTTTGGGTCATGATATAGGCTCCTAACCTAACATAATTGATAGGTCGCACTATAGGGATAAATCTCATTTGTTCCATTTAGGAACTGATATAAGGATTTGGTACGTTTGTTGAAAACAAATGTTATACAGGATGTGACTGGTTTTGGGTCATAACTATTTAGGGAGTATGTAAACCTAAACAGAAAGAACCAAAGCTAATCCTTGGCTATGATACCTTTTTTTTACCATTTTCAACTAACAACAATTAGCGCTCTCCTAAACTCCATTTTAGTCTCTAATAGGCCCAACATGACTTCTACTGCTACTCAGTATTATTTGGGGTTTGACCCTATTCCTGCTGGCTTAACACCACGTGGGCTAAATTTTTATACGACCTCGCAGTTTTTAGAGGTCCCCAAGTCATACATGTCAACCGATGCAGCTCCATGGCTGCTTTAGCAGTACAGCACAACTCCGTTTCATTTTCTACCTAGGAGCGTAGCCGAATATTACTAAGTACCTAGCTTGGATCCTATTGGGCACTATTTTGATACTAGTACTATTACGGAATAGTAAACATGAATAGTGAAAACATTTACTGTAGAGATTCATATATATATATATGCGGAAAATGAACAGTAAAAACAAACACTGTACGAATTTAAATATTACACACATGCGGAAAATTGAAATATTGTTTTAAAATATAAATACATACTACATAACTCCCGAAGTTACCGACCATGCTACCGGTCGGATCCCTCTTCACTACTCAGCCATTACGATTGTTTTGCACGTACCATTCTTTAAAAACTTTGCCGGAGGATGCTTGCCAGAAATCGCTTTTTTTCTCAGATCGCCCTCTTCTTCTCAGAAAACTCAGAGTGATTTTCGAATGCCTTGAACTCTGTCGGGCCTTCGAATTTATAGCTGAGGGGTTTTTCTTTTCTTCCTCTTCTACTCTTGATTGAAGGGTTTGTGTATAAAGACAAAGGGTATCTTTTGTCTTTTTGACTTTTCATTTCTGCCCTTGTATTATTACCTTTTGGCAGGGAAAAAGCAGGGGTAGCAATGACTTTTCTTCTTTTGACATCATCTTGCTAACATAAAGGAATCTTTTATCTTTCTGGCTGACTCAGATTTTGTCTTCTGCCCTTCTGGCTGCTAACTTGTCGGCTGACGTGGCTGCTATCTTTCCTTCATTCTGACATGCTGTCTTCTGATGGTTACTTGGTGCATAATTAGAATTTATGCAATTTGTTGAAACTAAGTTGGGTCATGCCGCAAAAACTTTCCATTGTGTTTTTACTTGCTTGAATTTTCCTGTTAAGTATTTTTTCGAGTGTTTCTTCAATAATTTTTGAACATTGGGTGGAGACTCTTTATAAATTTTTAATACAATAGTCAGTGGAATTGATGTTTTGTATACATAGCTCTTCCTTTTTTGAACCAGTAGTTGAAGGTACTGGATAATATTTTTAATCCCCATGGTCCTTCTGTTCTTCCAAACCTCTTCGGGACATGGTCGTGATTTTGGTTTTAGCTTCGGATCGAAATTGGAAAGCTTTCCTTCTTTGTCAAGGATTTCAAGAGTTATAACCGAAAGACTTGGTATAACTTTATTGTTTTCGACTATTTTTGCTACGGAAGAAAAGAATTTCAACCTTATAGCTTTAGCCTTGGTAGTAGAGTAAAAACTCTTGCATGCCTCGGTTATTTCTTTTGGTAATCTTTCGAGTACAGTTAAATTTGTTGCTCGTATAAAGATTTGTCCAATTAGTCCGTATGTGTATAACATACTAACATATTTACTATCCATGTCTAGATTGTCTAGATGTATTACCAAATGGTTCCAGCATTCACTGGTGTCCATGGTCTTGAAGGGAGTATGAATCCCTATGCCAAGATTTTCATTCCAATTTTGGAACTGAGTTCTATGGCAAATAGACTCTTTTGAACTATCACTGGCCACCTTTAGAAGGCGTAGCAAAGGTTTTGTAGACATAATGTCTTGGAGTTTTAGAGGTTTGACTTTCATAAGAAAATTGAACTCATTAAACTCTTTTTTATCTGGTTTACCCAGGCTTGTCAACATAGTAACTCAGATGGGGTAACTAACCTTGCCCTGAAAGAAGTATCTTTCTTGGGCATATCCGTCTCCATGGGTTCTGGAGTCATTTTGGCTTCCTTTCCAGCTCGAGATTGGTAGGTAAATGTTATTTGGGATGTGGCCGGTTTTGGGTCGTAACTATTTTGGGAGTATGTAAACCTAAACAGGAAGAACCAAAGCTAATCCTTGGCTTTAATACCATTTTTTACCATTAGTCCCTGATTTTTGAGACTGGTAGGTAGAAGTCCCTGATTCTATGAAGAAAGGGGAATTAGGGACTTCTACCTACCAATCTGAGAAAGAAAGCAATTTCTAGCGAGCATCCTCTGGCAAACTTCTTAAAGCACAATATGTGCAAAATAACCGTAAAGGCTGAGTAGTCAAGAGGGAGCCGACCGGTAGCACGGTCGGTAACTTCGGGAGTTTTGTATTATGTATTTATAGTTTGAAACAATATTTCAATTTTACGCATGTCTTTAATATTTAAATTCATACAGTGTTTTTTTTATTGTTTTTTTCGTATATATATATATATATATATATGAATCTCTACAGTAAATGTTTTTACTATTCATGTTTACTATTCTGTAATAGTAACAGTATCAAAATAGTGCCCAATAGGATCCAAGCTAGGTACTTAGTAATATTCGGTGCTTCCAGGTAGAAAACAAAACGGAGTTGTGCTCTACCCTGCTGAAGCAACCATGGAGCCGCATCGGTTGACATGTACGGCTTGAAGACCTCTGAAAACTGGGAAGTCGTATAACGATTTAGCCCACGTGGTGTTAAGCCGACAGGAATAGGGTCAAACCCCGAATAGTACTGAGTAGCAGCAAAAGTCATGTTGGGCTTATTAGAGACTAAAATGGTGTTTAGGAGAGTTCTAAGTGTTGTTAGTTAAAAATGGTCAAAAATATGTTTAGGAGAGTATCTCGCAAGTTTGTCAAAAAAATAGTATCAGAGCCAAGGATTAGCTTTGGTTCTTTCTGTTTAGGTTTACATACTCCCAAAACAGGACTCAAAAAGTTAGAAGAAAACCCTCCAGTCATAATCTACGACAATAATGTAAGGAGAATAATCCGAGATGGATGACCATTAGGACTCGATCCAGAAGGATTAAAAAGGATCATTCGAGATCTGAAAAAACATATTAAGATTGAACAAAAAGAGCTCCAAGAATATGCTATCTAAGCAATTCTTAGATAAATTGGTTATCATCCTTCAAGAAGAAATTGAAAGGATGAACCAAGAAAAAACCTTATACCAAAACATAGAAATTGTTTCAATTAGTGAAACCTCTATGCGAAAACATGGTATACCAGTACAAGCACAAAAATGGTACGTTGTTTTTATCGAACGACAACCCAGAATATATGATTCTTGGGAAGAAGCCTAAGACCAAGTCATAGGATTCCCCAGTAACTCTCATAGAAAGTTTCGAATAAAAGAAAATGTTGAATAAGCATGGACACCATCCCGAAGATGACCTTTGGACTCATTAGAGAAGTCTTTAGGGGCATAGGAGGCAAACTAGTGATTACCAATGCTAGGCCTAGCTTTTCCCTTGAACAGGATAGGCCCTCTACCTCTACCAGTAGAGCCTCAACCTGTTCTCGTTTCGAAGGAATAGGAAACCCAAGGCCCAATGCATATGTTCCTCTTCACATAGATGATGGCACATAGCCCATATAAAGCCTTAGGCCCATCTATAGGAAACAGTGACATCGTCACTTATTCCAACAAAATCTAGTCTTACGGAAAGACCCTTAATAGGTTAGAAAATGTTGTTGATAGTCTACAACAGAAAATTGATTTCATCAATGATGAACACAGACCTAGAGAAATAATAAAATGTCAAAACATCCAAGAAAATATTCTAGAAAAAATTGACCATGGAAATAGACATGTTTTCTTTAAAGAATTAACAAAACTTAAACAAAGTTTAGATAATCTAAACAAAGATAAAATGCACGAACTTCTCACCGATGTCTTAGCAATAAAAGAACATCTAGGTTCTCCCTTTTCATCAAGGTCTAAAACCCTTTTACACCAAGGACTTCAGAATGATCTATAAAAAGAAACTTTTAGATAGTCTACAAAGAAAGAGAGATGGCCTTGTCTTCGGTCTAATGCAAAGAGGCACTCTTCAGCCTGAAGATGACATAATCCCTGCAATGGTGTGGTACCATTATCTTTGGGAAAGATATAATGATCGTGCCAATAGATTAAGAGGCAAGATCAAAAGAATTAAACAAAAGCTAAACCTCTTAGCTTTATAAAAATGATCTATAGAGAAAGACCATAAGATCGTTTAACTTTGGTACCTATAACAAGAGAAAGAATTCTACAAACCAGAGATAATCTTAGACCAGCTAATGAAACCACGATAGCTTATATCGAGTATCGAGCTGAATGGATGAGATTACACATTAGAGCATATGCACTATTGTGCATGATTCGAAAAGAAAGCTTCAAGAATTAGCTCTATGAATGAGTTTTTCTATTTAACGGATATGGAAACTCCGTTACCTTTAGGCCTTCCAGACATTACCGAATGGCTTAAAAACCTAGTGTACATTGCACCTTGCATAGCACCTAGGAAAAAGGATCCTGAACCTTCTGCCTTTAGGATCACTTCAAAAGCATCATCCTCAACAGATGATGAAGTTTACGCACAATATAATACTTTCCATTGCCAACCGATTTATTATGTTCAAGAGGAAAAACTTTCTGTAGTAAACAAAAAGAGCGACAAGACAGTGAACCAGAGGCATGGGAGTCTAACAAAGTTGCTATAGAAACTACCAAGACAACAAACTACTCTACTAAAGACAAAAAGGCCAATGATCTTGGTAAAAGATTTTGAATGCTTCGAAGTAGTAACCAACCTGAAGCAAAAACTTCAAAGGTACGAGATACCCACATGGAAGACAGCTTTAGAAACAACATCCGAGACCACACAGCGGATAAATCTCGAGAAAGAGAAAGTCTCTCCCACTCCAAAATATCTCTAGGAGGACAAAATACACAAATGTCGATCCATCACATGCTACTAAGGGACACCAACCCATAGATAGAATAAACCCTTTTGGATTTTATCTCAACTTGGATTGCCCCAAGGATGGAGAAAAAGTCCTTAAAGAATGGGAAAGAAGCATGAGCAATGCTGCAAATTTGCATGAATCTTGGGATAAAGATTATGCATTTAACTTCTTTACCCATGCTTTACAAGATCACGTAGCTCATTGGTGAGACAACCTTCCCGAAGACCAAAAGAGAGCTACTTCAACATCTATAGCCTCTGTACTAAAAGGATTAGTGGCTAAGATATCAAAAGAATTTCTAGGAATACATCCAACCCTAGAAGCTTACAATGAGAGTACTAAACAAAGAGAACGTTTAGAAACTCTTCAAAAATTAAACAAGTTACAAATATGTAACTTTTGTTTTTATGAGAAGTACTATTGCGAATTTGCAAGTTACTTCTATAAACTACAAAAAGATGATCAAAAACCTTATTTTCCCATCTTTTATTCAAAATTGCCAGAAGCTTTTGCAACTGTAGCCGAAAAAGACTACAGTACACAATATTGGCAAAATAACCTAGAATTTGGTACTTTAACCATGAACAATTTCCTAAATTTTGATACTATAGGAAGAAAGCACAGGTTTGTACATGACATGTTGGCAAATCTTTGTGAAGCCCAAAGACTACAAAAGAAATGTAGTAAGGTATATAAACAAACATTATGTTGTTCCAACCAGAACAAAAATGTAGGGGCTTATGGTTGTAAAACCAACTCCCATAAGCAAATAAAATATCCTAAGAAATTTCATAAAAAAAAATTTAAGATACAAAAAAGCTCAAAAACTAAGTATACTCTCCGAAAGAGAAACTTTAGAAAACGGACAAACTCTGGCCCCTCCACATCCAGTAAAGGGTCAAATGCATACTGCCCAAAGGGAAAACCCCCAAGCAAATGTAAGTGTTGGATATGACAGAAAGAAGGACATTTCGCTCGCGATTGTCCAAATGATAAGAAAAAATGGCAGTACAATACTTATATGATACTAGCCGAAGAAAAAGGATTTGAAATCATCCATCATGATGAAATCCAGTCAGACGATGAAGTGTATGAGCTTCATCTTGAAACTGAGTCTTCCACCTCAAAAAACTCAGAAAATAAGTCGAACTCTTCAGGTTCCTTCTCTTAATGAGTATCCGCATAAATGCAGACCATGTAGCTTCTAAAAATTCTTATATCACGGTCATGCTCAAGCTACCCATATATATAAAATTCCATATACACGCTCTAGTCGATACAAGAAGTTCACATTGCCTAGCAAAACAAAATTTACTTCCCACAAATTTATGGAAAACACTTGAAATACCCCTTCAAGAAACTATTGGCTCTGTCAAAAATATTTCACTTCCTGCAGAAGCCCACAACATTCATCTCAACATTGGAGGTGAAAAGTTTATGATCCCAAAACTTATTAGTTTAGGACCAAAAATAAACTCAAAACCCGATTTAGTCCTCGAAAATGAATGGCTCATGTTCCATGCCCCTGTAGAAAAAACACCAGCCTACTATAAACTGTGTTGTTGTACTCGACGCGAAATAGATAATTCTGTTGTATTTTGTCTACATAATAAAAGCCCCTGAAGCCTTTGCCATTTCTGGCAATAGAGAAATCCTTCACCATGTCTTCAAAAAATGCAGCAAGCTTGGTGATGAGGTTCCTCCCTTGGAATCTCTCCTCCTCGCAGAATCCTGCGAATCAGAAGTTCAATAGCTTCTGGATTCCACTTGTTCTGAGAAACCATTAGAATGGTGGAATAAACAAAAACCATCTGTCGACCGTGAACTTCTTGATCCTGAAAAAGAAATTATAGAAAAACCTATGGTTTACACTCCTTCTGATGTTGAAGAGTTTTCAACACAGATCAATGACTTGCTCACTCTAGGATTAATTTGTGCAAGTTATTCTCCACATACATCTTTTGCTTTCCTTGTTTGGAATCATGCAGAGATAAAATGTGGAAAAGCTAGAATGGTCATTAACTATAAAAAGGTTAATGAAGCCACAAAAATGGATGGCTACTATCTTCCTAACAAAGAAATGTTAATAGCCGCAATACAAGGAAAACATTGGGTTTCCAAATTTGATTGCAAATTAGGGTTTTGGCAAATTTGTTTAACCGAAAGAGCTTTTCCCCTTACTACATTCAGTTATCCTTCGGGACATTATGAGTGGCTTGTTATGCCTTTCGGGTTAAAACAAGCACCCAATATATTTCAAAGAAGAATGGATGATATCCTCAAACCATTCTTTAATTTTTGCCTAGTTTATGTTGGCGACATCCTAGTTTTCTCTGAAAATAAAGAACAACATAAAAAGCAATTACTTAAGGTATTAAATGCCTTAAAAATGTTGGGATAGCACTCAGCAAAAAGAAATCAGAATTGTTTAAAACTAAGATAGTGTTCTTAGGGCTAAACATCTCAAAAGGAGAAATCATTCTTTAAAATCATATTCATGAAAAACTAGCAGCTTTTCAAAATGAAATTGAAGATGTAAAACAACTTCAACGTTTCTTAGGATGCCTAACGTATGCTGAACAATTCATAAAGAATTTAACAGAAATTAGAAAACCTTTTCAACAGAAGTTAAAGAAAGACGTCAAATGAGAATGGACTCACTCTGATAGTTCAGAAGTTATCAGGATCAAACAAATGATGAAAAGCTTTCCGGTGTTAACTCTACCAGATCCAGATGCAAAACTAATTTTAAAAACTGACACCTCTGATCATAGTTGGGCAGAATTATTAAAATGTAAAACAAATGATTCTGAGCGAATATGTAAATATACCTCAGTAACATTTTCATCTACCAAAATAAACTATCATTCTTATGAAAAAGAAATTTTAGCAATAAAAAATGGGATAAAGAAATTTTATATTTATCTTGCCCCCAAAGAATTTCTAGAGAGAACTGAATGTAAAAATTTTGTCGATTTTATGACAAGAAATTTAGAAGATTCACTTTTTCATGGTAGATTACTCCGCTGGCAGTAATGGTTCTTCCAATTCTTTTTTACTGTAGAATACATTAAAGGAGACAAAAATTATTTACCTAATACTCTTACTCGAGAATTTTCTTGTGTTACAGACAGGTAAAATGGATCCCCTCAACAACACGTTGACGGATCTAGCAGCAACAATACCCACTCTCACGGTATTGCTCTCAACCTTACATTCTCTTTTCGACAACCTCTTAGTTCTTCATGAACGAGGGGACCTATTAGAGAATTGTGCCCGTTATGGGTTATGTGGAGAACTTTTACAACTCAAGGTTAATGAATTAACCAAAGAGTTAAAAGAACTCTCAAAAAGGCATGATACGCTATGCTCCTTAGGGACTTCCACCGGATCTCCATCGCAAGAAAAGGAAGCCTCAATGTCAGCCAACAAGCAAACGGATGACTTTAGTGTTTTGATAAACATAGGTCGACCTGGGATTTCTACCGGTCATGCTAGGCATGACAACCCACTCTTCTATGAAGAAAGGGGAATCAGGGACTTCTACCTGCCAGTCTCGAGCTGGAAAGGAATCCAAAATGACTCTAGGACCCATGGAGACGGATATGCCCAAGAAAGATACTTCTTTCAAGGCAAGGTTAGTTACCCTATCTGAGTTCACTAGGTTGACAAGCCTAGGTAAACCAAATAAAAAAGAGTTTAATGAGTTCAATTTCTTAAGAAAGTCAAACCTCTAAATCTCCAAGACATTATGTCTACAGAACCTTCGCTATGCCCTCAAAAGGTGGCCAGTGATAGTTCAAAAGGGTCTATTTGCCATAGGACTCAGTTCTAGAATTGGAATGAAAATCTTGGAATTGGGTTCATACTCCCTTCATGACCATGAAAACCAATGAACGCTGGAACTGTTTGGTAATACATCCAAAAATGGATAGTAAATATGTCAGTATACACATACGGACTAATTGGACAAATCTTTATACGAGCAACAGATTTAACTGTACTCAAAAGATTACCAAAAGAAATAACCGAGGCATGCAAGAGTTTTTACTCTGCCACCAAGGCTAAAGCTATAAGGTTGAAATTCATTTCTTCCATAGCAGAAATGTCTAAAACAACAAAGTTATACCAAGTCTTTTGGTGATAACTCTTGAAATCATTGACAAAGAAGGAAAGCTTCCGGATTTCGATCCCAAGCTAAAACCAAAATCACGACCATGTCCCGAAGAAGTTTGGAAGAATAGAAGGACCATGGGGATTAAAAATATTATCCAGTACCTTCAACTACTGGTTAAAAAAAGGAAGAGCTACGTATACAAAACATCAGTTCCATTGACTAATGTATCAAAAAGCTATAAAGAGTCTCCAGCCAATGTACAAAAATCATTGGAAGAACACTCGAGAAAATACTTAATGGGAAAATCCCAGCAAGCAAAAACACAAAAAAAAAAAAAAAAAAAAAATTGCGGCATGGCCCAACTTACTTTCAACAAATTGCATAAATGCCTATGATGCACCAAGAAAACCATCAGAAGACAGCATGTCAGAATGAAGGAAAGACAATAGCCAAGTCAGCTGACAAGTCAGCAGCCACAAAGGCAGAAGACAAAATCTGAGTCAACTAGAAAGATAAAAGATTCATTTACGTCAGCAAGATGAAGTCAAAAAAGGAAAAGTCATTGCTACCCCTGCTTTCGGCGCCGAAAGGTAATAATGCAAGGGCAGAAATGAAAAGACAAAAAGACAAAAGATACCATTTGTCTTTAAACACAAACCCTTTGATCAATGGTAGAAGAGGAAGAAAAGTAAAACCCCTCGGCTATAAATTCGAAGCTCCGACAAAGTTCAAGGCATTTGAAAATCACTCTAAGTTTTCTGAGAAGAAGAAGGCAATCTGAGAAAGAAGGCGATTTCCGGCAAGCATCCTTTGGTAAAGTTCTTAAAGCACGGTATGTACAAAACAACTGTAATGGCTGAGTAGTAAAGAGGGAGCAGACCAGTAGCACGGTGGATAACTTCAGGAGTTATGTAGTAAGTATTTATAGTTTGAAACAATATTTTAATATTCCACATGTGTGTAATATTTAAATTCGTATAGTGCTTGTTTTTACTATTCATTTTCCACATATATATATGAATCTCTACAGTAAAAGTTTTTACTATTCAAAAGTATTGTTCATGTTTACTATTCATGTTTATTGTTCATTCGTAATAGTAATAGTATCAAAATAGTGGCTTATAAGATCCAAGCTAGGTACGTAGTAATATTCAGCTACGCTCTAAGGTAAAAAATGAAATGGAGTTGTGCTCTACCCTTTTGAAGCAGCCATGGAGCCGCATCAGTTGACATCTACGGCTTGGGGACCTCTGAAAACCACGAGGTCATATAACGATTTAGCCCACGTGGTGTTAAGCCGGCAGGAATAAGGTCAAACCCCGAATAGTAATGAGTAACAGCAGAAGTCATGTTGGGCCTATGAGAGACCAATATGTGTTTAGGAGAGTATCTTGCGAGTTTGTCGTAAAACAATGGTTTTCCTTTGATTGCAGATCAGGGTTTTGGAAGATTCGTCAAACCGAAAGAGTTATTCCCCTTGTGCATTCAGCTGTCCTTCAAGACATTATGAGTGGCTTGTTATGCCCTTCGGGTTAAAACAAGCACTCAATATATTTCAAAGAAGAATGGATGATATCCCCAAACCATTCTTTAAATTTTGCCTAGTTTATGTTGACGACATCCTAGTTTTCTCTGAAAACAAAGAACAACATAAAGAGCAATTACTTAAGGTATTAAATGCCTTAAAAAATAGTATCAGACCCAAGGATTAGCTTTGGTTTTTTCTGTTTAGGTTTACATACTCCCAAGACAGTTACGACCCAAAACCAGTCACATCTTAACATTTGTATTCAACAAACGTACCAAATCCTCTTATCATTTCCTAAATGGTACAAATGAGATTTATCCCTATGGTGCGACCTATCAATTATGTTAGGTTAAGAGCCTATATCATGACCCAACGGCATGATAACGAGATCGAATTCCAGTGCATCTGGATTCGACAACTAAAAGATCAACTCAGTCGAGTCAAAACTAGACTCAAAGAGTTAGAAGAAAACCCTTCAGTCATAATCATTGACAATAACGGAAGGAGAATAATTTGAGATGGACGATCCTTAGGACTCAGTCCAGAAGGATTAAAAAGGATCATTCGAGATCTGCAAAAACAGATTAAGATTGAACAAAAAGAGCTCCAAGAATATGCTATCTAAGCAATTCTTAGAGAAATTGGTAATCATCCTTCAAGAAGAAATTGAAAGGATGAACCAAACAGAAACCTTATACCAAAATGGAGAAAATGTTTCAATTAGTGAAACCTCTACGCGAAAACACGGTATACCAGTTGTTAAGCTCTCTGGCCATGGATCGAGTCACCCTATGCTCTCCTTTGTCTTCCTGATTGAAAGGTGGTGAAGGTCTGTGTTTTGGATGTTTAGAACGCCCAATGGCGACAGAGCAACTTGATCGGGAAGACGAACAGACACGTCGAGAACCCAGTAGAAGCTGAACCGTCGGGCTGTCAGAATCTGGCAAGGAAGGTGGGACAAAATCTCTGAGGGAATCTAGAGAGGTCGTGGAGAGAAACTTCAATGGCAGACGCCGTTCAAAATGATTATGCGGAAAGTGATGAAAACAGAGGATCTCAAAAAACAGAGGGAAGGTGAAGTGGCGCAGCAGCTATTTGTGGATGGAAGATGAACAGTCGTGAGGGGGATAACCAATTTTTGAAGGAAACTCGCACCTGGGCCTCGATGGAGAGAGCACCTGATCTCAACTAACTAACATCCAAGCTTCCATTTCATTCCAATGACGTTCCTATAAATAATAGGAAGGCCCCCCATACAAATTCACGCAAAGCATCAATGTCTAACAAAATTACCAAAATACCACTAAATAAAAATATGCCAAAACTTACATCAATTACCCCTACGTCTACCTTCTACTTGATGCTATGGAGTCCATAACATCACCCCCCCCCCCCCCCCCCCCCCCTCTTGGAGAAAGAGTTTTTCCTCAAGCTCAAAGTGGGGGTAACGGACCCAGAAATCTTCGAGCGGCTCCCATGAGTCAGCAAGTGACTCGACGTCAGCCCACTGAACTAACAACTCCCAATCGTGAACGCGGCAAGTTTGCAAAACCTGGGCCGGAGAAGGCAGAGCACGACCATCATGCAATGGTGGCAAGGGTGTGTGCAGCATGGGGGAGTCGCCACGAAATGGTTTCAGGAGTGAGACATGGAAGACATCATGGATGCGGGCATCTGGTGGAAGCTGCAGACGAAAAGCTATCGTGCCAATGCGAGCCAATACCTGAAAAAGACCATAAAGTTTGGGGGACAGCTTGTGCCTCTGTGGTGCTATCAGTGAGCGCTGCCGGTAGGGCTGAATACGTAATCACACATAATCACCTAGAGCAAAAGAAAGGTCCCTATGACGCTTGTCATAGTTATGCTTCATCGTGGCCTGAGTCTTCTACAAGTTGGACTTGACCTGTGCCAGCATAGTGTCCCTTTCGCCCAAGGCCTGATCAATCAGTGGCAAATGAGACAGACCAGGTTCATAAGAGAGGAGCCGAGGAGGTGAACGACCATAGACCACATGGAACGAAGTGGTGCCGAGTGTCGTATGGTAAGACGTGTTATAACAATACTCCGCCCATGCCAACCAATGTACCCAGCGTTTGGGATGATCCCCAACAAAACACCAAAAGTAGATCTCGAGGGTGCGGTTCATCACTTCAATCTGCCCATCAGATTGAGGATGGTAGGTAGAGGAGAAGGCCAATTTGGTACCCTGCAATTTAAAAAGATCATTCCAAAAGGTGCTGGTAAAAACCGCATTGCGGTCACATGTAATGGACTCCAGTAAGCCATGTAGACGCACAGTCTATTCCATAAATAGGTGGACTACCTGTGCTGCTATATACGAATGCGCCAAGGGCAGGAAATGCCCGTATTTTGAAAACCGATCCACCACAACCAGAATTACAGATTTTCCCCAAGAAGTGGGAAGGTGGAGATATCAGCCCATACCTGAGATGGAAGTTGAAGAGGTTGCAGCAGGCCGGCTGGGTGTAAGGAGTCGGCCTTGTTCCTTTGACAAACTTGACATGCCAAAACATTGTCAGCAACCAAACGTTTCAACCCTTTCCAATAGAAACCCCAGCTGATCAGAAAATAAGTTTTCAGCTGGCCCTCATGAGTGCTATCGTGTACTGCAGCAATAATGGTGGTGAGAAGAGGGGAGGTATGGTGGAGAAAGAGGCGCTTCTTGTATAATATGAGCCCATCTTGAATTTCCCACTGGTGAGCTGTAGCGCCTTGCTCAATCTGCCAGTACAACTCTAGGAGCTCAGGATGGTTCTGAATGTCACCCCGGATGGAGTCGCATAAAAGGACTCGCGATTGACTAATGGCATACAACTGAGGATCCACAAAGTCCCTGCGGGATAGTGTAGTTGCGCCTCTGTTAAGACGGCCCAGATTGTATTCTACCTTGAAATCAAAACCCATGAGCTTACTGATCCAGTGTTGTGGGGGGGAAGTCATGAGACGTTGTTCCAGGAAGTACTTCAAACTGCAATGGTCTATACGGATCACAAAGTGCCTACCCCACAAGTAGGGCCTCCAATGCTGGATGGCTTTGGCTAAGCCAATGAGTTCCCGTTCATAAGCCACTAATTTGTGGTGGTGGGGAGCCAATTGCCATCTTCAATAAGCTATGGGGTGACCCTGCTACTATAAGACGGCACCAATGCCACCACCTGAAGCATCACATTCCACAATGAACACTTCTTCAAAATTTGGGAGTTGTAGAACTAGTGTCGAAGCTAATGGCTGTTTCAGCTGTTGAAAGGACAAATCGGCGACGTCTGTCCATGTGAAAGCATTCCTCTTGAGTAGGCTTGTGAGCAGTGTAGCAATCTAGCCATTGTCCCAAATGAACTTCCGGTAATAGCCGGCCAACCCTAAAAAATCCCTCAAAGTAGTGACCGAATGCGGAGTCGGCCAGTCCAACACTTACTCGATTTTGGTGTTGTCCACCTTAACCCCGGAGGCAGAAATAACATGGCCCAAGTAGGTGACCTCGAAAGTCCCTATCTCACATTTATATTGATTCAGGAATAAATGGTGCGAGCGCAGCAGTGGAATACCTGGCGCAGGTGCTGAATGTGGTCGCCCCAATTCTGGCTTTATATCAGAATATCATAAAAAAACACAAGAACATATTTATGCAAGAAGGGCCAGAATACCTCATTCATGAGTGCCTGGAATGTAGAGGACACGTAGGACATACCAAAGGGCATCATCACCAAGAATTCAAAATGGTCATGGTGGGTACGAAACGCCATTTTCACCACATCATCAGGGTGGACCAGGATTTGATGGTACCCCAATTTCAAGTCCAACTTCATAAATAACTCGACACCATGAAGTTCATCCAGCAACTCGTCCACCACTGGAATGGGAAATTTTTCCTTCACCGTGAGAGCGTTGACCTCCCTGTAGTCTACACAGAACTGCCATGAGTTGTCTTGTTTCTTGACCAACAGAATCGGCAAGAAGAATAGGGAACGGCTGGGCTGAATGATGCCTTGAGTTAACATGAGCTCACACTGGCGCTCTATCTCATCCTTCTGCAAGTGAGGGTACCTATATGGCTGTACCACGACTGGCTCGGTGCCCAGCTTCAACCGGATACGACGGTCACAAGCCCGTATCAGAGGAAGGGCAGCAGGTTGCTGAAATAAGTCAGCAAATTCCTTTGTCAACTGGGTGAGTTGACTGCTCTTTGAATCCTTCAACTAGATAGTCTAAAAATTACACGGCAGAGGAACATGCATACCATGGAGCGTGAGCTGCTGGTGACCCTGTTGAAACTCATAGTGAGTGCCTTGAAATCCCACAATATCGGACCCAACTGTTGTAACCATTTAATGTTGAGGACCAAATCAAATCCAACAAGAGGAATGATCAAAAAGTCTGCCCGGAAGGTGTGGCCTTTAATGACGAAAGTTACTTCTGCACATGACCCCACACTGGTAATTTTTTCTCTGTTTGCAACTGAAACTGAGAGGCCTGAATTGTGCTGCTGTGACAAGCCCAACTATTGGGCGACGGGTTGACTAAGGAAGTTGTGGGTGCTGCCCAAGTCAACCAATGCAAGTAAGAAAAGAGTCTGAATGCTAGCATGGACCTGCATCGTTGTGGTACTGTGTAACCCGGTGATGGGGTTGAGGGAAATGGCTGGAGCCTCGTCTTCTATGCCAACTTCCTCATCTAGGGAGGGGCTGTCCTCAGCATCCTCTACCTCTAACCAAAACAACCTCTTGCAGAAGTAGCTTTGAGTGTACTTCTCATCCCAGTTAAAATAGAGCCCCTGGACCCACTGTTTTTCCATGTTGAACTTGGAAAGTCATTTAATAAACTAAGGGGGAGGCGCTGACCTGGTAGGCTCGGCTAATGAGGATGTCGGCTGTCCTGGACACAGAGGGGTGCTGGGGTTTGCTAGGGCACCTGTGGGCACTCTGCTCGACCAAGGGGAGTGATGAACCAAAGATTCTTTCAAGATGCGTTGTTTAGCATCGAAAGTGCAGACCAAATTCATGGCATGGTCCAAAGAGCACGGGCAAGGCGTTCTTGAAACTTTTTCTGATACTCTTCGATGGAACCCATCTGTTTTAGGTTAACCAAATCCCCAAGGGGATTGCTGTGTGAAGGTGGCCCAAACCTCAACAGGCATTACTCCTTAAAGAAATCCCAATTATGGATGAGGTGAGCCGCATCGAACTGGGAATACCACATTAAGGCCTCGTCCAACAGATGGAAAGCAGCCAATGAGACTCTCTCCTCCGGGTGGGTGCGCTGGTGCCAAAAGAAGTGCTCACAACTCTGGAGCCACATTAACGGGTCCGTAGACCCATCAAAAGTGGAACGTCAGCTTCGTGTATTTGGGTAAGTTGTTGTTACTGTTGCCATGAAAACTTCCTGGAGGGTTCTGAATAGGACTTATCGGCGGCATCGGTGGGAGTGGAGGGTCGGAATAGTCCACAGGGCGTGAGCCACTGCCCAGACAGGGAGCTTGTCGTCGTGAACCCAGAGAATTGAAAAGCTAGAGCATGGCCTCCCAAAGCTCTTGGATTTGTGTCGCGAGCTCTGTTCGAAGGTCGTCCACGGTGATACGCCCATCAACGGGAGAGGAAGAGTCATCCAAGGTGGTCCTATCTGAAACTACATTGTTAAGCTCTCTGGCCTTGGATTGAGTCACCCTACACTCTCCTCGATCTTCCAGATTGACAGGTGGTGAAGGTCTATGTTTTGGATGTTTAGAACGCCCAATGGCAACAGAGCAGCTCGGTTGGGAAGACGAACAGACACATCAAGCACCAAACAGAAGCTGAACCGTCGGGTTGTCGAAATCCAGCAGGGAAGGTGGGACAAAGTCTCTGAGGGAATCTAGAGAGGTCGTGGAGAGAAACGTCGACGTGTTATGGTAGATGTTATGGTCATGGGTTAAGCACCTATGTCTTCCACTCCTAACCGGCCAGTCTTTTAGGTAGTATTGGTTAGGTGGTTAACATTTGGTATTAGAGCTGGCTCCCACGTCGCGAGTTCAAGTCCCAGGATGCGCAAAGGCCAGATTAAAATACTGGTAGGTCCTTGTGAAAAGCCCTAGGTCAGGCTAGTGTCGTTGCGTGGGTGCAAAGCCTAGATTAAAATACAGGTAGGTCGCACCTAGGTATTATCGCGGTTGGGCCAGTGACGTTGCGCCGCAGGGGTCGTCAGCTTGCTAAGGTGGGGTGTGATGTTATGGCCCTGGGTTAAGTACCTATGTCTTCCACTCCTAGCAGGCCGGTCTTTTGGATAGTATTGGCAAGGTGATTAACATGACGTCCGACGCCATTTAGAATGATTATGTGGCAAGTGATAAAAATAGAGGGAAGGTGAAGTGGCGCAGCAGCTGTTCGTGGATGGAAGAGGAACGGTCGTGAGGGGGATAACCGAGTTTTGATGGAAACTCGCACCTGGGCCTCGATGGAGAGAGCACCCGATCTCAACTAACTAACATTCAAGCTTCCATTTCATTCCAATGATGTTCCTATAAATATTAGGAACGCCTCCATACAAATTCACGCAAAGCATCAATGGCTGACGAAATTACCAAAATGCCACTAAATAAAAACATGCCAAAAATTACATCAATTACCATACGTCTACCTGCTACTCTTGATGCTATGGAGCCCATAAGACCAGTAAAAGCACAAAAATGGTATGTTGTCTTTATCGGATGATAACCCAGAATATATGATTCTTGGGAAGAAGCCCAAGACCAAGTCATAAGATTCCCCGGTAACTCTCATCGAAAGTTCTAGACAAAAGAAGATGTTGAACAAGCATGAACAGCATCTCGACGATGACCTTCGGACTCATTGGAGAAGTCTTTGAGGGCATAGAAGGCAAACTAGAGATTACGAATGCTAGGCCCAGTTTTTCCCTCGAATAGGATAGGTCCTCTACCTCTACCAGTAGATCCTCAACCTGTTCTCGTTTTGAAGGAATAGGAAACCCAAGGCCCAATGCCTATGTTCCACTTCACATTGAAGATGGCACATAACCCATATAAAGCCTTAGGTCCACCAATAGGAAACAGTGACACAGTCACTTATTCCGACCAAAACATAGAGTCTTTCGGAATGACCCTTGTTAGTTTAGAAAATGTTGTTGATAGGCTACAACAAAAATTAAATTTCTTCTATCATGAACACCAACATAGGGAAATAATAAAATGTCAAAACATCCTAGAAAATATTCTAGAAAAAATTGACCATGGAAATAGTCATGTGTTCTTTAAAGAATTAACAGAACTAAAACAAAGTTTAGATAATCTAAACAAAGACAAAATGCAAGAACTTCTAACTGAAGTCTTAGCATTAAAAGAACATTTGGGTTCTCATAGTCCCTCAGGGTATAAAACCCATTTTACACCTTGGACTCCAGAATTATCTATAAGAAAAAACTTTTAGATTGTCTAGAAAGAAAGAGAGATGGCCTTGCCTTCGTTCTAATGCAAAGAGACACTATTCAGTCTGAAGATGACACAATCCCTGAAATGGTGTGGTACCATTATCTTTGGGAAAGATATAATGATCGTGCCAATAGATTAGAGGCAAGATCAAAAGAATTAAACAAACCTCTTAGCTTTATAAAAATGATCTATAGAGAAAGACTATTAGATCGTTTAACTCTGGTACGTATAACCAGAGAGAGAATTCTACAAACCAGAGATAATCTCAAACCAGCTAATGAAACCACAATAGCTTATATCGAGTATCGAGCTGAATGGGTGAGATTACACATTAGAGCATATGCACTACTGTGCATGATTCGAAGACTTCAAAGAAAGCTTCACGAATTAGCTCTATGAATGAGTTTTTATATTTAACGGATATGGAAACTCCATTACCTTTTGGCCTTCCTGACATTATTGGATGGCTTAAAAAACTAGTGTACATTACACCTTGCATAGCACATAGGAAAAAAGATCCTGAACCTTCTACCTTTAGGATCACTTCAAAAACATCATCCTCAATAGATGATGAAGTTTACGCAGAATATAATACTTTCGGTTGCCAACCGATTTATTATGTTCAAGAAGAAAAACCTTCTCTAGTAAACAAAAAGATCAACAAGATAGTGAACTAGAGGCATGGGACTTTGACGAAGTTGCTATAGAAACTACCAAGACAACAGACAACTCTGCTAAAGACAAATAGGTAGATGATCTTGGTAAAAGATTTAGAATGCTTCGAGGTAGTAACCAACATGAAGCAGAAACTTCAAAGGTACAAGATACCCACGTGGAAGACAGCTTCCGAGACAACTTCCGAGACCATACAGCGGATAACTCTCGAGAAAGAGAAAGTTTCTCCCACTCCAAAATATCTCTAAGAGACAAAAGTATTCGACAAAATAATACAAAAATTTTGATCCATCACATGCTACGAAAGGACACCAATCCATAGATAGCATAAACCCTTTTGGATTTTATCTCAACTTGGATTGCACGAAGGATGGAGAAAAAATCCTTAAAGAATGGGAAAGAAGCATGAGCAATGCTGCCAATATGCATGAATCATGGGATAAAGATTCTGCATTTAACTTCTTTAACCATGCTTTTCAGGGTAACGTAACTCATTGGGGGGACAACCTTCCCAAAGACCAAAAAAGAGCTACTTCAACATCTATAGCCTCTATACTAAAAGGATTAGTGGTTAAGATATCAAAATAATTACTAGGAATACATCCAACCCTAGAAGATTACAATGAGAGTACTAAACAAAGAAAACATTTAGAAACTCTGCAAAACTTAAACAAGTTACAAATATGTAACATTTGTTTTTATGAGAAGTACTATTGCAAATTTGCAAGTTACTTCTATAAACTACAAAAAGATGATCAAAAACCTTATTTTCCCATCTTTTATTCAAAATTTCCAGAACCTTTTGCAATTGTTGCCAAAAAAGACTACATTACAAAATATTGGCAAAATAACCCATAATTTGGCACTTTAACCATGGCCAATTTCCTAAATTTTGATACTTTAGGAAGAAGAGACAGGTTTGTACAAGATATGTTGGCAAATCTATGTGAAGCCTAAAGACTAAAAAAAGAAAAGTAGTAAGGCATATAAACAAACATTATGTTATTCCAACCAGAACAAAAATGTAGGGGCTTATGGTTGGAACAATATAATGTTTGTTTTTATGTCTTACTACTTTTCTTTTGTAGTCTTTGGGCTTCACACATATTTACCAACATGTCTTGTAAAAACCTGTGTCTTCTTCCTAGAGTATCAAAATTTAGGAAATTATCTATGGTTAAAGTACCATACTCTGGGTTATTTTGCCAATACTTTATAATGTAGTCTTTTTCAGCTACAGTTGCAAAAAGGTTCTAGAAATTTTGAATAAAAGATTGGCAAATAAGGTTTCTGATCATCTTTTTGTAGTTTATAGAAGTAACTTGCAAATTCGCAATAGTACTTCTCAAAAAAATAGATGTTACATATTTGTAACTTGTTTAATTTTTGAAGAGTTTCTAAACGTTTTCTTTGTTTAGTACTCTCATTGTAAGCTTCTAGGGTTGGTTCTATTCCTAGAAATTCTTTTGATATCTTAGCCACTAAACCTTTTAGTATAGAGGCTATAGATGTTGAAGTAGCTCTTTTTTGGTCTTTGGGAAGGTTGTCCCACCAATGAGCTACATTACCCTGTACAGCATGGGTAAAGAAGTTAAATGCAAAATCCTTATCCCAAGATTCATGCATATTTGCAGCATTGCTCTTGCTCCTTTCCCTTTCTTTCTTTAAGGATTTTTTCTCTATCCTTGGGGCAATCCAAGTTGAGGTAAAATCTAAAAGGGTTTATACTATCTATGGATTGGTGTCCCTTGGTAGCATGAGATCGATCGACGTTTGTATTTTGTCGAATACCTTTGTCCTCCTATAGATATTTTGGATTGGGAGAAACTTTCTCTTTCTCGAGATTTATCCGTAATTCGGTCTCAAAAATTGTCTCGGAAGCTATCTTCCATGTGGGTATCTCGTACCCTTGAAGTTTTTGCTTCCTGTTGGTTACTACCTCGAAGCATTCTAAATCTTTTACTAAGATCATCTGCCTTTTTGTCTTTAGTAGAGTAGTCTTTTTTCTTGGTATTTTCCATAGTAACTTCGTCAGAGTCACTTTGGGTCACTATCTTGTTGCTCTTTTTGTTTACTAGAGAAGGTTTTTTCTCTTGAACATAATAAATCGGTTGGCGACCGAAAGTATTATATTGTGCGTAAACTTCATCATTTGTTGAGGATGATGCTTTTGAAGTGATCCTAAAGGCAGAAGGTTCAGGATCTTTTTGCCTAGGTGCTATGCAAGGTGCAATGTACACTAGGTTTTTAAGCCATCCGGTAATGTCACAAAGGCCTAAAGGTAAGGGAGTTTCCATATCCGTTAAATAGAAAAACTCATTCATAGAGCTAATTTGTGAAGCTTTATTTGAAGTCTTCGAATTATGCACAGTAGTGCATATGCTCTAATGTGTAATCTCAGCCATTCAGCTTGATACTCGATATAAGCTATCCTGGTTTCATTAGCTGGTCTGAGATAATCTTTGGTTTGTAGAATTCTCTCTTGTTATACGTACCAGAGTTAAATGATCTAATAGTCTTTCTTTATAGATCATTTTTATAAAGCTAGGAGGTTTAGCTTTTGTTTAATTTTTTTTATCTTGCTTCTTAATCTATTGGCACGATCATTATATCTTTCTCAAAGATAATGGTACCACACCATTGCAGGGATTGTGCCATCTTCAAGCTGAAGTGTATATCTTTGCATTAGAGCGAAGGCAAGGTCATCTCTCTTTCTTTCTAGACGATCAAAAATTTTTTTCTTATAGATCATTCTGGAGTCCATGGTGTAAAAGGGGTTTTATACCTTGAGGGACTGTGAGAACCCAAATGTTCTTTTAATGCTAAGACTTTGGTTAGAAGTTCTTGCATTTTGTCTTTGTTTAGATTATCTAAACATTGTTTTAGTTCTGTTAATTCTTTAAAGAACACAACACTATGTCCATGGTCAATTTTTTCTAGAATATTTTCTATGATGTTTTGTGTTATGGACTCCATAGCATCCCGGGTAATAAACAGGCGTAGAAATTAAATTATGGAATGCTCCTTTTTATGTATGTTGGCTTTGGTTCGGGTTGGTTTGATTGTAATTTCCATGAACTTAGTGACCCATGGGTCAGGTTTGTCATTTACGTCCCTAATCCTATTTATAGGGGAGAAGGGCTTAATGAGAAATTAAGCATTGAATCAAGTAGAAAGTTAGAGGTCGGATTCTCCCTCTTGAGGTCCAGTTCGAGCCTCCTTCAAGGCTCAGTTCATTTTCACCATTCCACATTCCAAACATCGAAATCTCCTTCCCATGTCAAAGGTAAATCTGGAGGGAAGAGAAGGAAGAAGGGTGACGAGATCCATGGCCCAGGAAGATCCAACAACTTGGTATCAAACAGGTCCACCCTTGGGGATTCCTCTTCCCCAGAGGATTTATGTCAACTTATAGAGGAACAGCGTCAAAGGTTAGAGGCACAACATCAAGCCATTACCGATAATCGCCAGGACACAACTGACCTTCAATCGGCACTAGCAGCCTTGAATGATTCCATCCAGCAAATTCTCCGGCGAATGGATTAAGGTGTGGTTCGAGGGCCACCGCCGCCTGAAAGCTACACTCCTCCAGAAGCTATAATCCCGTTGCGCCCCCCACATCCACCAATGGGACCCCACGTACATGCCTCGAATTCGGTGTCGAGGTATGTTAAATTGGATTTTCCGACATTTGATGGGTCTACAGACCCTTTATCTGGTTATACCGATGTGACCAGTTCTTTTACAATCAAAGAACACCTGCGAATGACCGGGTCCAGTTAGCCGCATACAACATGCTCGATGAAGCGCTTCTATGGTTCCAGCAATTTAAGAATGAACACCTGGTTCAGGATTGGGATTTATTTAAACAATCTTGCATGTTGAGGTTTGGTCCTCCCACCCGTAGCAATCCTTTGGGTGATTTGGTGAATTTAAAATAGACAGGAGCTATTGAATTGTACCAAAAGCACTTTTAGGAATGTTTGGTCTGAGCCAATAACTTTGTCAAGCCTTCGCAATATATTCATCTCTTTACTGCTGGCTTGACACAGGCCCTACGTCTGGAGGTAGAATTACATGACCCTCGAGACTTGGACTACGCTATGAACTTGGCCAGGACAATCGATGCTAAACAGCGTGTCCTCAAAGAGTCCCTGGTCAGAAGATCCTTTGGGCCAAGCAGGACACCCACCAATGGCCCCTCATCCTATTCAGGGACTACACGCCTAGGGCCAAATTCAGCACCCCGTCCAGACATTTCACCCTCCATGCCACCAGCTCCATACATTAAAAAACTGTCTAGGCAGGAGATGGAACAGCGGAGGGCCAAGAGCCTTTGTTATAACTGTGATGAAGAATATGTCCAGGGTCACCTCTACAAGAGGTTATTCTGTTTGGAGGTCTTCGATGACCCAGAGGAAGTTCAACCAGCGGAAGACAGTGTTGAAACCGAACAGGATGCACTTGCTATTTCACTCCATGCTATGACTGGCTGCACAGCTACAACACAATGCAAGTTCGGGAGGGTTTGCAACACCTCCAGTTACTTGCCTTAGTTGACTCCGGCAGCACCCATAACTTTATAAGTCAGCCAGCTACAGAACAGATTGGATTGGTAATATAGCAGAACACTTGCATCTCCGTCTCAGTGGCCAATGGGGCCAAAAATCTCCAGTGCAGGTATAGCTACAACCACCCCTTTTTGTATTGAGGGGCACTCCTTTGTAGCCGATTTTTTTGTCATTCCACTGGCAGGGTTTCACTTGGTACTCAGAATTAAATGGCTCCAAACGTTGGGGCCTATCTTGTGGGATTTCAAATCATTTACCATGACTTTTACAGCTGCCCAGTGTCAGATTACCCTTCATGGCACACATGCGACTGCGCCCTGTACACTTCAAGAAATTCAGGTCCAGAGTGCTGAGCACTGTAAGTTAACTAATTTACTTGCAGAATTTGGTGATTTATTTCAGTCCCCTAGTGCCCTCCCGCCTATTCGCCATTGTGATCACTGCATCAGGTTGAAATTGGGGACTGAACCAGTGGTGGTCCACTGGTCAAGCCTTACCATTACTCCCATTACAGAAGGATGAAATTGAGCGCCAATGCCAAACTTTGTTCGCCCAAGGAATTATTCAGCCTAGCAGGTCTCCTTTTTCATCCCCCATCTTACTGGTCAAGAAACATGACAGGTCTTGGCGGTTTTTTGTTGACTACAGGGAGCTCAACGCTCATACAATTAGAGATAGATTTCCTATACCAGTGGTTGATGAGTTATTAGATGAATTACATGGAGCTACCTTATTTAAAAAGTTGGATTTGAAGCTAGGTTATCATCAGATTCAGGTTCATCCATCAGATGTGGAGAAGATGGCATTTAGGACGCACCATGGGCATTTCAAGTTTCTAGTCATGACATTTGGTCTATCTAACGCACCTTCCACTTTCCAGGCACTCATGAATGAGGTATTTAATTCTCTCTTGAGCAAGTTTGTTCTTGTTTTTTTTTTTATGATATCCTGGTATATAGCAAAAATTGGGATGAGCACCTTCATCATTTTCGCCAAGTTTTTACTATCTTACGTTCCCATCATTTGGTTTTAAACCAATCCAAGTGTTCCATGGGCATACCCGAAGTGGCCTATCTGGGGCACGTTATATCAGCAGAGGGTATGAAGGTCGACCACAGTAAAATACAGGCAGACATTGACTGGCCTCTTCCCACATCCATCTCAAAGCATTAAGAGGTTTTTTGGGGCTCGCTGGTTACTACAGAAAATTCATCTGTAACTACGGACAAACTACTGCTCCACTCAACACCCTCCTTAAGAAAAATGCATTTCTCTGGTCCAAGACAGCCTCTTCTTCTTTTCAGCAGTTGAAGACAGCATTATCTTCAACGCCGATCTTGCAGCTACCAAACTTTGATGATTTTTTTTTGGTTGAATGTGATGCGTTTGGTGGGGGGTATCGGAGCAGTAATACAACAACATGGCCACCCAATAGCTTATTTCAGCAGAAAGCTAGCCCAACACCATCACAAACTCTCTACATATGAAAGGGAACTGATTGGGTTAGCAAAACCCATCCAGCACTAACGACCCTATATCTGGGGGCACTCATTTCTCATACGGACCAATCATTGCAGCCTGAAGTATCTCCTTGAGCAGCGTCGTACCACCTCCCACCACCAGCATTGGTTGAGCAAATTGATGGGGTTCAATTTCACTATTGAGTATAAACCGGACAGTTTGAATGTGGGGGCAGATGCCTTGTCTCATCGGGACATGCCAGAGCCACAATTACATTCAATCAGTTTCCCTAGACTTATTATGTTGGACTCTATTCGATAGGAAAGGCAGCAGCATCCAGAGCTCATTGAGTTAGATCATCATATTGAGCAGGGTACCACAGATAGCCATTGGACAATCCAGGATCGTCTTATATTGTTTCATAATAGGATTTATCTACATCACACATCACCACTCATTCACAGCATCTTGTCCATTATTCATGACACCACACATGAGGGCAAGTAGAAAACATACTTCCGTCTCAGTCGGAATTTTAATTGGCAGGGCATGAAGAGAAGTGTCACTGACTATGTGACAGCTTGTCAGACTTGTCAGCGGAACAAAACCGTATCATTAATTATTGCCGGATTGCTATAACCACTTCAATTACCTTCACAGGTCTGGTCTGATATTTCAATGGATTTCATCAATGGACTGCCGCCATCTTCAGGAAAATCAGTTATTTTTGTAGTGGTTGACCGCTTCTCAAAATATGCCCATTTTCTACCTCTAGCTCATCCCTAAACGGTAGCTCACATTGCCCAACTCTTCATGGATTATATTGTCCGATTACATGGGGTGCCTGCATCCATTACTAGTGATAGAGTCGCCATCTTCACCAGTAATTTTTGGAAGGAACTCTTCAAACTGCAAGGCACCAAGTTGGCTTTCTCTTCCGCCTACCGCCCGCAGACAGATGACCAGACAGAAGTTGTCAACCGAACTATTGAGATGTACCTCCATTGTTTTGTGGGAGACTCTCCTAAACGGTGGGTTAAGTGCCTGGCATGGGCAGAATTCTGTTACAATACTTCCTACCCCAACGCAATTGGCACAACTCCTTTCAAGGTAGTGTATGGTCATGATCCACCCTGGCTCTTATCGTATGAACCTGGTACTTCCAACATGGCCACTCTGGATTAGGCCTTAGCAGAAAGGGACGATATGCTCAATCAGGTGCGCACTCACCTCCAAGTAGCGTAGCAAGCAATGAAACACTCTTATGATAAAAAGATCCGGGAGGTGGTCTTCTCTCCAGGGGATTATGTGTGGCTTCGTCTCCAACACTACCGGCAACTATCTCTCACGGCCTCAAAGCGTCACAAATTATTTATGGGCCCTTTCAAGTGCTTGACCACATTGGCACAGTTGCTTACCACTTGCAGCTTCCCCTAGAGGCTCAGATCCACAATGTTTTTCATATCTCGCAATTGAAGGCCTTCCAGGGCGACTCTCCATTACTCCATACAACTTTGCCACCGCTGCAAGAGGGTAGGGTACTTTCTACTCTAGCTCAAGTGTTGCAGGTTCACCGCATTCAAGACGACTGGGAGATTCTCGTGCAATGGGCAGACATAGACCCCATTGACACTACCTGGGAGCCTCTGGCATCCTTCCGGGTTCTCTACCCCACATTCAAGGACAAACTCTTTCTCCAGGAGGGGGGTGAAGTTATGGACTCCATAGCATCCCAGGTAATAAACATGCGTAGAAATTAAATTTTGGAATGTTCCTTTTTATGTATGTTGATTTTGGTTCGGGTTGGTTTGATTGTAATTTTCATGAACTTAGTGACCCATGGTTTAGGTTTGTCATTCACGTCCCTAATCCTATTTATAGGGGAGAAGGGCTTAATGAGAAATTAAGCATTGAATCAAGTAGAAAGTTAGAGGTCGGATTCTCCCTCTTGAGGTCCAGGTCGAGCCTCCTTCATGGCTCAATTCGTTTTCACCATTCCACGTTCCAAACATTGAAATCTCCTTCCCACATCAAAGGTAAATTTGAAGGGAAGAGAAGGAACAGGGGTGACGAGATCCATGGGCAGGGAAGATCCCAACATTTTGACATTTTATTATTTCCCTATGTTTGTGTTCATCATAGAGGAAATTTACTTTTTTCACTAGCCTATCAACAGCATTTTCTAACCTAACAAGGGTCTTTCTGAAAGACTTATGTTTTGGTCGGAATAAGTGACTATGTCACTGTTTCCTATTGGTGGATCTAAGGCTTTATATGGGTTTTGTGCCATTTTCAATGTGAAGTGGAACATAGGCATTGGGTCTTGGGTTTCCTATTCTTTCGAAATGGGAACTAGTTGAGGCTCTACTGGTTGAGGTAGAGGGTCTATCCTATTTTAGGGAAAAGCTGGGCCTAGCATTTGTAATCACTAGTTTGCCTTCTATGCCCCTAAAGACTTTTCTAATGAGTCCAAAGGTCATCTTAGGGATGTTGTCCATGCTTGTTCAACATCTTCTTTTGTTTGAAACTTTCTATGAGAGTTACCGATGAATCCTATGACTTGGTCTTGGGCTTCTTCCCAAGAATCATATATTCCGGGTTGTCGTCTGATAAGGAAAATGTACTAGTATCTTTGTACTTGTACTGGTATACCGTGTTTTTGCATAGAAGTTTCACTAATTGAAACATTTTCTACATTTTGGTATACGGTGTCTTCTTGGTGCATCCTTTCCATTTCTTCTTGAAGGATTATAACCAATTTCTCTAAGAATTGGTTAGATAGCATATTCTTGGAGTTCTTTTTGTTCAATCTTATTCTATTTTTGCAGATCTTGAATGATCCTTTTTAATCCTTCTGGACCGAGTCCTAAGGGTCGTCCATCTCAGATTATTCTCCTTCCAACATTGTCGTAGATTATGACTAGAGAGTTTTCTTCCAACTCTTTGAGTCTGGTTTTGACTCAACCGAGTCGATCTCTTAGTTGTCAAATCCAGATGTGCTGGAATTCGATCTGGTTATCACGTCGTTGGGTCATGATATAGGCTCTTAACCTAACATAATTGATAGGTCACACTATAGGGATAAATCTCTTTTGTTCAATTTAGGAACTGATATGAGGATTTGGTACTTTTGTTGAATACAAATGTTATTCGGATGTGACTGGTTTTGGGTCATAAATGTTTTGGGAGTATGTAAACCTAAACAGAAAGAACTGTTGAATTTAGGATCCCTTTTCCATGATCACGAACAACAGAAAGAAGAAAGAAAACCGAGAAAAGAGGAGGAAAGCTCTCGGTAGAGAAGAGAAAAAAATAAAAGGAGAAGAGTGGGCTGCACCAAGTAAGGAGAGGGAGAGAGAGAACAGTTACGGTCCTGGATCTGACACATGAATTCGTACGGAGACATGGTGAACATAGATCAAGCCAAAGGGAGACTTGAAAACCCTAGAGCTCGTTGAGGAGAACTCTAAATCTGTTTACTCTAGATTTAACCTAATTTTGAATGCTTGTCTTTCTCATTACTCATACCCCTTAAATAGGGTTCACCCTGTTAGGGTTTAAGATAAAATATTACAAAAATACCCCTATAAATAAAATATTCCAAAAATACCCCTATAAATAAAATATTACAAAAATACCCTTGTGGCCTAAAACTGAAATAAATAAAGTAAATTAAAGAAAACAAGTAAAATAATAATGTTATAGCGTGCATAATATTACACCCCCTGGAAGAACGAGCTTGTCCTCAAGCTCGGAAGTTGTGTCTGTATGCCGATGCCTCCACGTGTGCCCAAGAGAATCCCTTGCCTCCATAGGCATTTTTGTCCCCTTCTAGTGCAAGAGGCAACCCAGGATAGAGGAATGCACCAAGAGCTTGAGCTGAAAATAAACTCAGTATTCTAATACCACAACCAACATCCAGAATTGTGGCATGGCTCATGAGAGAAAGACTATTCAAAATAGCTGCCCTATAAGAATCTGTCCTCACCTTGTCGCTGATCAACTCTCTGCGAATTCAAAAAGAACAGTACACACCAAAATAATTCCTGTGTACATTCTGGATTGCTCTGGTAGTAACATTTGCAAAAGAAACCATTAGACTTTGTTTTGTAAATTTGACAACAATGGAGTGTTGAAGTGTTGCACTGCTCTCCTTTCCCAAGAAGGACATCTCTGAGTCATAGTTCACACTTGTTGCTACTGTAAGTCCAATGAAATTCCTCACATAGTTGGTTGAGCAGCACCTCATTTCTGCAGTCGCCACTGAGGCACTTCGAATAGCAGACACATGCAGTACAGTCGGACAAACAATGACTCACCAACAAATCTCCCCTCTCAGAAGCTTGTTTTCAACAAGTCAGGTGAGACTATCCAAGCACCAGAACACAAGGCAGCGCAAAAAGTTATAGTTCTGCTTACTTTTCCAATGATAACATGGGTGCAAGAACTTCCATTAGAGGTAATAGAGACCCCCATGTGCTCAACTACCTTTGGCAGCGGTGCTTGCTGCACATCATTAGCAACATTCATTAACATGACTACTGGATAGTCAAAGGAAGATCTTTCCTCATTACCAAACAACTTTAAAAGAAGTCTCTGTATTTCCCTCACCATGAACTACCATAAAAGTAATCCTCAAGTTAACGTGTGGTTGGATATTTACCAGAGCCAAACAACCCACTTTTTGCCTATCCTTAAAAATCACAGATACTTTTTGGAATTATCTCTCTCAGCATTTGTGCATTTCCATTTTGCATGTTCAATGTTTTTTCAAATCCAAACTTGTCCCACTTTTCTCGTAAACAAAACGATCACAACAAAATAAAAATATTAGAGTTCATGTATGCAAAAAAATTAAAAATTATAATAAATTTAAGAAGAAAACTACTTCACGCAGTAAAAATGAACTCCAAAGTTTTGTTATCAATGTTCGGGAAATTCCACTAGTACAATCCCTAGTAGCTTGGTGGAATTTTATAAGAAAGAGATTTCTATTTGATCCTAACATGTTTTCAACGTGGTGGGTATGCATGCCAGAAACATGTTGAAGATGCAAATGACCTAATGATCCAAAAAACTTCGAGTAGAAAAAATTAAATTCTCAAGTTAACGTGTGGTTGGATATTTACCAGAGCCAAACAATCCACTTTTTGCCTATCCTTAAAAATCACAGATACTTTTTGGAATTATCTCTCTCAGTATTTGTGGATTTCCATTTTGGATGTTCAATTTTTTTTCAAATCCAAACTTGTCCCACTTTTCTCGTAAACAAAACGATCACAACAAAATGAAAATTTTAGAGTTCATGTATGCAAAAAAATTTGAAAACTATAATAAATGTAAATCAAGAAAATTATTTCACAGACTAAAAAGGAACTCCAAAGTTTTGGTATCCATGTTCGGGAAATTCCACTAGTACAACCCCTAATAGCTTGGCGGAATTTTATAAGAAAGAGATTTCTAATTGATCCTAACATGTTTTAAATGTGGTGGGTATGCATGCCAGAAACATGTTGAAGATGCAAATGACCTAATGATCCAAAAAATTTCAAGGAGTAGAAAAAATTAAATTCTCAAGTTAATGTGTGGTTGGATATTTACCGGAGCCAAATAACACACTTTTTGCCTATCCTTAAAAATCACAGATACTTTTTGGAATTATCTCTCTCAGCATTTGTACATTTCCATGTTGCATGTTCAACGTTTTTTCAAATCCAAACTTGAAGCACTTTTCTCGTAAACAAAATGATCAAAACCAAATGAAAATTGTAGAGTTCATGTATGCAAAAAAAAATTGAAACTATAATAAATGTAAGTAAAGAAAATTATTTCACGCACTAAAAATGAACTCTAAAGTTTTGTTATCCATGTTCGAGAAATTCCACTATTACAACCTCTAATAGCTTGGTGGAATTTTATAAGAAAGAGATTTCGAATTGATCCTAACATGTTATAAATATGGTGGATATGCATGCCAGAAAATGGTTGAAGATGCAGATTACCTAATGATCCAAAAATTTCAAAGAGTAGAAAAATTTAAATTCACAAGCAAACGTGTGGTTGGATATTTACTAGAGCCAAACAATCCACTTTTTGCCTATCCTTAAAAATCACATATACGTTTTGGAATTATCTCTCTCGGCGTTCGTGCATTTCCATTTTGGATGTTCAATTTTTTTTCAAATCCAAACTTGTCCCACTTTTCTCGTAAACTAAACAATCACAACAAAATGAAAATTTTAGAGTTCATATATGCAAAAAAAATTGAAAACTATAATAAATGTAAGTCTAGAAAATTATTTCACGCACTAAAAATGAACTCCAAAGTTTTGTTATCCATGTTCAGGATATTCCACTAGTACAACCCCTAATAGCTTGGTGGAATTTTATAAGAAGGAGATTTCTAATTGATCCTAACATGTCGTAAATGTGGTGGGAATGCATGTCAGAAACATGTTGAAGATGCAAATGACCTAACGATCCAAAAAACTTTGGATATTTACGAGAGCCAAAAAACCCACTTTTTTCCTATCCTTAAAAATCACAGATACTTTTTTGAATTATCTCTCTCAGCATTTGTGCATTTCCATTTTGGATGTTCAATTTTTTTTCAAATCCAAACTTGTCCCACTTTTCTCGTAAACAAAACGATCAAAACAACATGAAAATTTTAGAGTTCATGTATGCAAAAAAAAATTAAAAACTGTAATAAATGTAAGTGAAGAAAATTATTTTACGCACTAAAAATGAACTCCAAATGTTTTGTTATCCATGTTCGGGAAATTCCACTAGTACAACCCCTAATAGCTTGGTGGAATTTTATAAGAAAGAGACTTCTAATTGATCCTAACATGTTTTAAATGTGGTGGGTATGCATGTCAGAAACATGTTGAAGATGCAAATGACCTAATGATCCAAAACTTTCAAAGAGTAGAAAAAAGTAAATTCTCAAGTTAACGTGTGGTTGAATATTTACCAGAGCCAAACAACCCACTTTTTGCCTATCCTTAAAAATCACATATACTTTTTCGAATTATCTCTCTTAGAATTTTGTGCATTTCCATTTTGGATGTTCATTTTTTTTTCAAATCCAAACTATTCCCACTTTTCTCGTAAACAAAACGATCACAACAAAATGAAAATTTTAGAATTCATGTATGCAAAAAAAATTGAAACTATAATAAATGTAACTGAGGAAAATTATTTCACGCACTAAAAATGAACTCCGAAGTTTTGTTAGCCATGTTCGGGAAATTCCACTAGTACAACCCCTAATATTTTGTTGGAATTTTATAAGAAAGAGATTTTTAATTGATCCTAACATGTTTTATATGTGGTGGGTATGCATGCCAGAAACATGTTGAAGATACAAATGACCTAAAGATCCAAAATATTTCAAGGAATTGAAAAAATTAAATTCTCAAGTTAACATGTGGTTGGATATTTACCAGACCCAAACAACCCACTTTTTGCTTATCCTTAAAAATCACCTATACTTTTTGGAATTATCTCTCTCAACATTTGTACATTTCCATTATGCATGTTCAATGTTTTTTCAAATCCAAACTTGTCCCACTTTTCTCGTAAACAAAAAGATCAAAACAACATGAAAATTTTAGAGTTCATGTATGCAAAAAAAATTGAAAACTGTAATAAATGTAAGTGAAGAAAATTATTTCACGCACTAAAAATGAACTCCAAATGTTTTATTATCCATGTTCGGGAAATTCCACTAATACAACCCCTATAGCTTGGTGGAATTTTATAAGAAAGAGACTTCTAATTGATCCTAACATGTTTTAAATGTGGTGGGTATGCATGCCAGAAACATGTTGAAGATGCAAATGACCTAATGATGCAAAAAATTTCAAAGAGTAGAAAAAAGTAAATTCTCAAGTTAACGTGTGGTTGAATATTTATCAGAGCCAAACAACCCACTTTTTGCCTATCCTTAAAAATCACAGATACTTTTTCGAATTATCTCTCTTAGAATTTGTGCATTTCCATTTTGGATGTTCATTTTTTTTTCAAATCCAAACTATTCCCACTTTTCTCATAAACAAAACGATCACAACAAAATGAAAATTTTAGATTTCATGTATGCAAAAAAAATTGAAAACTATAATAAATGTAAGTGAAGAAAATTATTTCACGCACTAAAAATGAACTTCGAAGTTTTGTTAGCCATGTTCAGGAAATTCCACTAGTACAACCCCTAATATTTTGTTGGAATTTTATAAGAAAGAGATTTTTAATTGATCCTAACATGTTTTAAATGTGGTGGGTATGCATGCCAGAAACATGTTGAAGATACAAATGACCTAAAGATCCAAAAAATTCAAGGAATTGAAAAAATTAAATTCTCAAGTAAACGTGTGGTTGAATATTTACCAGAGCCAAACAACCCACTTTTTGCCTATCCTTAAAAATCACCTATACATTTTGGAATTATCTCTCTCAACATTTGTACATTTCCATTATGCATGTTCAATGTTTTTTCAAATCCCAACTTGTCCCACTTTTCTCGTAAACAAAACGATCACAAAAAAACAAAAATTTTATAGTTCATGTATGCAAAAAAAATTTGAAAACTATGATAAATGTAAGTGAAGAAAATTATTTCACGCACTAAAAATGAACTCCAAAGTTTTGTTAGGCATATTCGAAAAATTCCACTAGTACAACCCCTAATAGCTTGGTGGAATTTTATAAGAAAGAGATTTCTAATTGATCCTAATATGTTATAAATGTGGTGGATATGCATGCCAGAAAATGGTTGAAGATGCAGATGACCTAATGATCCAAAAAAATTCGAGTAGAAAAAATTAAATTCTCAAGTTAACGTGTGGTTGGATATTTACCAGAGTCAAACAACCCACTTTTTGCCTATCCATAAAAATCACAGATACTTTTTGGAATTATCTCTCTCAGCATTTGTGCATTTTCATTTTGGATATTCAATTGTTTTTCAAATCCAAATTTGAAAACTATAATAAATGTAAGTGAGGAAAATTATTTCACGCACAAAAAATGAACTTCAAAGTTTTGTTAGCCAGGTTCGAGAAATTCCACTAGGACAACCACTAATATCTTGTTGGAATTTTATAAGAAAGAGATTTCTAATTGATCCTAACATGTTTTAAATGTGGTGGGTATGCATGCCAGAAACATTTTGAAGATGCAAATGACCTAAAGATCCAAAAAAATTCAGGGAATAGAAAAAATTAAATTCTCAAGTTAACGTGTGGTTGGATATTTACCAGAACCAAACAACCCACTTTTTTCCTATCCTTAAAAATCACATATACTTTTTGGAATTATCTCTCTCAGCATTTGTGCATTTCCATTATGCATGTTAAATATTTTTTCAAATCCAAACTCGTCCCACTTTTCTCGTAAACAAAACGATCACAACAAAATGAAAATTTTACAATTCATGTATGCAAAAAAATTTGAAAATTATTATAAATGTAAGTGAAAAAAATTATTTCACACACAAAAAATGAACTCCAAAGTCTTGTTAGCCATGTTCGAGAAATTCCACTAGTACAGCCCCTAGTATCTTGGTGGAATTTTATAAGAAAGAGATTTCTAATTGATCCTAACATGTTATAAATGTGGTGAATATGCATGCCAGAAAATGGTTGAAGATGCAAATTACATAATGATCCAAAAAAATTCGAGTAGAAAAAATTAAATTCTAAAGTTAACGTGTGGTTGGATATTTACCAAATCTAAACAACCCACTTTTGGCTATCCTTGAAAATCACAGATACTTTTTGGAATTATCTCTCTCAGCATTTGTGCATTTTCATTTTGGATGTTCAATTTTTTTTCAATCCAAACTTGTTCCACTTTTCTCGTAAACAAAACGATCACAACAAAATGAAAATTTTAGAGTTCATGTATGCAAAAAAATTTGAAAACTATAATACATGTAAGTCAAGAAAATTATTTAACGCACTAAAAATGAACTCCAAGGTTTTGTTATCCATGTTTGGGAAATTCCACTAGTACAACCCCTAATAGCTTGGTGGAATTTTATAAGAAAGATATTTCTAATTGATCTTTTAAATGTGGTGGGTAAGCATGCCAGAAACATGTTGATGATGCAAATGACCTAATGATCAAAAAAATTTCAAGGAGTAGTAAAAATTAAATTCTCAAGTGAACGTGTGGTTGGATATTTACCAGAGCCAAACAACCCACTTTTTGCCTATCCTTAAAAATCACAGATACTTTTTGGAATTATCTCTCTCAGCATTTGTGCATTTCCATTTTTTATGTTCAAATTTTTTTTTCAAATCCAAACTTGTCCCACTTTCCTTGTAAACAAAACGATCACAACAAAATGAAAATTTTAGAGTTCATGTATGCAAAAAAATTTGAAAACTATAGTAAATGTAAGTGAAGAAAATTATTTCACGCACTAAAAATGAACTCCAAAGTTTCTTTATCCATGTTCGGGAAATTCCACTAGTACAACCCCTAATAACTTGGTGGAATTTTATAAGAAAGAGATTTCTAATTGAACCTAACATGTTTTAAATGAGGTTGAAATGCAAGCCAGAAACATGTTGAAGATGCAAATGACCTAATGATCCAAAAAATTTCGAGTAGAAAAAATTAAATTCTCAAGTTAACGTGTGGTTGGATATTTACCAGAGCCAAACAACCCACTTTTTGCCTATCCTTAAAAATCACAGATACTTTTTGGAATTATCTCTCTCAGCATTTGTGTATTTCCATTTGGGATGTTCAATTGTTTTTCAAATCCAAATTTGTCCCACTTATCTCGTAAACAAAACGATCACAACAAAATAAAAATTTTAGAGTTCATGTACGCCAAAAAATTTCAAAACTATAATAAATGTAAGTGAAGAAAATTATTTCACGCACTAAAAATGAACTCTAAAGTTTTGTTATCCATGTTCGGGAAATTCCACTAGTACAACCCCTAGAAGCTTGGTGGAATTTTATAAGAAAGAGATTTCTAATTGATCATAACATGTTATAAATTTGGTGGATATGCATGCCAGAACATGTTGAAGAAGAAGATGACCTAATGATCCAAAAAAATTCGAGTAAAAAAAATTAAATTCTCAAGTTAATGTGTGGGTGGATATGTACCAGAGCCAAACAACCCACTTTTTGCCTATCCTTAAAAATCACAGATACTTTTGGAATTATTTCTCTCGTCATTTGTGCATTTCCATTTTGGATGTTCAATTTTTTTTCTAATCCAAACTTGTCCCACTTTTCTCGTAAACAAAACAATCACAACAAAATGAAAATTTTAGAGTTCATGTATGCAAAAAAAATTGAAAACTGTAATAAATGTAAGTGAAGAAAATTATTTCACACACTAAAAATGAACTCCAAAGTTTTGTTATCTATGTTCGGGAAATTCCACTAGTACAACCCCTAATAGCTTGGTGGAATTTTATAAGAAATAGATTTCTAATTGATCCTAACAAGTTTTAAATGTGGTGGGTATGCATGCCAGAAACATGTTGAAGATGCAAATGACCTAATGATCCAAAAAATTTCAAGAAGTAGAAAAAATTAAATTCTCAAGTGAACGTGTGGTTTGATATTTACCAGAGCCAAACAATCCACTTTTTGCCTATCCTTTTAAATCATAGATACTTTTTGGAATTATCTCTCTCAGCATTTGTGCATTTCCATTTTGGCTGTTTAATTTGTTTTCAAATCCAAACTTGTCCCACTTTTCTCATAAATAAAACGATCACAACAAAATGAAAATTTTCGAGTTCAAGTATGCAAAAAAATTTGAAAATTATAATAAATGTAAGTGAAGAAAATTATTTCACGCACTAAAAATGAACTCCAAAGTTTGGTTATCCATGTTCGGGAAATTCCACCTATGCAACCCCTAATAGCTTGGTGGAATTTAATAAGAAAGAGATTTCTAATTGATCCTAACATGTTATAAATGTGGCTAATATGCATGCCAAAAACATGTTGAAGATTAAAATGACCTAATGATCCAAAACAATTCAAGGAGTAGAAAAAATTAAATTCTCAAGTTATGGTGTGGTTGGATATTTATCAGAGCCAAACAACCCACTTTTTGCCTATCCTTAAAAATCACAGATACTTTTTGGAATTATCTCTCTCAACATTTGTGCACTTCCATTTTGGATGTTCATTTTTTTTCAAATCCAAACTTGCCCCACTTTTCTCATAAACAAAACAATCACAACAAAATGAAAATTTGAGAGTTCATGTATGCAAAATAATTTGAAAACTATAATAAATGTAAGTGAAGAAAATTATTTTACGCACTAAAAATGAACTCCAAAGTTTTTTTATCCATGTTCGGGAAATTCTACTAATACAACCCCTAATAGCTTAGTGGAATTTTATAAGATAGAGATTTCTAATTGATCCTAACATGTTTTAAATGTGGTGGATATGCATGCCAGAAACATGTTGAAGATGCAAATGACCTAATGATCCAAAAAAATTTGAGTAGAAAAAATTAAATTCTCAAGTTAACGTGTGGTTGGATATTTACCAGAGCCAAACAACCCACTTTTTGCCTATCCTTAAAAATCACAGATACTTTTTTGAATTATCTCTCTCAGCATTTGTGCATTTCCATTTTGGATGTTCAATTTTTCTATTGTGGACTTTCAGGACTTATATTTGATATTGATTTATCCCTCACCACATCCAAAGAGTTTTGGACAAAGTTAGTATCATATTTACATTCACTTTCATCAGCAAGATCCTACAATCCATCAATCAAAGGTGTATAGGTTACAACAGTTGGGAACAACCCCAATTTTGTAATTTCTCTACAGAGCTTTTCTGCTTCTGGTAACCGATTTTGTTTGTAAAATCCATTAAATATCACATTATATGTACGCACATTAGGTCTACAGCCAATCTCCTTGATCTTTTCCAACAACGATAGTGCCATTCCCATCGCCTCCCTCTTGCAACATCCATCTATTAATGCAGTATAACTGACCTTATTTGGATTTAATCCACATTCTGCCAATTTATTGAACATATCTAAAGCCAATCCAACTTACCCATTTTGCAGAATCCACAAATCAGTTCTGGAAATGTCCACTCATCCATTTCACATCCATTCTCTTGCACGAAATTCAACAATATCATTGCATTGTTCAGATATCCTAATTTGCAATATCCATTTATCAAAGTATTATACGTGATCTGATTTGGGGATGGAACTATCTGTAACATCATGTTAAAATTAGTCATCGCCTTGTCCATTCTACCCTGTAAGCAAAAACCCTTAATCATCTCCTTGTGTGTCTGAGCATTTGGCATGCAACTGAATCTTATCATTTCATCAAAAACTGTACTTGCAAGGCCAATTTTTCAGTGGGAGCACAAACCATGGAGCAAAGCATTGTAAGTGATTGTGTTAGGAACCACACTATCTTGTAACATCTTGTGAAACAAGCCAATAGCAATTTCAAAGTAATCTACTCTAAACAAACCAGGGATCAAACCAGTGTAAGTTTGAATGTTAGGACAAACACCTCTTCTTCTCATGTCAATGAGCAGATCACATGCTTCCTTGAGACGACCAGCCTCACAGAGAGATGTGATAGGAGCTGTAGATGAAGAAGTTGTTGGACCAATGCCCTTCTCCACCATTTCCTTGATGAGATCCAGTGCTTCATCAATAGTAAGAAATTTTTTTACCCAGCTATTTTCGGGATCCTTTCTTACTCCAATCTTTGCCATTCTCTTCCTAAGTACCCAAGATTCTTTCAATAACCCAGCTTCGGAGTAAAGATTTGACAGAAGAACGTAAGAAGCATGATCATCGGGCTCTAACTGCATCACTCTTTTTGCTGATTCCGCTCCTATACTTACATTTTGAGACGTCCAAAAAGCACTTAGTAACGCTCTCCATACGGAAACCCCCACATTGTAAAGGCATCCAGCAATCATTTTACATTCATAATCGAGGTTTCCACCTTGTCGAAGAACATCAACCAAGCAGAAGTAATGTTGAGATTCTGTCTCAATCTTATAGTGGTCGCACATCACATCAAAGAAGAACATGCTCTCCTCTAGAAGGCCCACATGACTACAGGCTGTAAGCAAACAGATGAAGGTTGTTTTGTTAGGAGCTGTCTCCGTTTTCTCCAAATCTTTGAATATTTGAATTGCTTGGCCTGCTCTGCCATGTTGCGCCAGTCCTGATAGCATAGTGTTGTAGGCAACAATAGTAGGATTATTTAAACCAAGAAAAGCACAAATAGAATCCTCTATGTTTCCACATTTAGCATACATGTCAACAACTGAGTTAACATAGACATCTCCACCAAAACCTGCTTTAATCATCAAAGAATGAAACTGTCGTCCAACATCTAAGCTGTTGAGCCAGAACAAGCAGAAATACAAGAGGCAAAACTGAATTGAGTTGGACCAAATCCATCCACTGCCATGTTATGCACCTAGCCAATACTACCCAAAAGACCGGCCTGTTAGGAGCGGAAGACATAGGTACTTAACCCAAGACCATAACATCACACCCCACCTTCGTGAGCCGACGACCACGGCGGCCCACTCTAGCGACGGCCTACTCTAGCGACACTGGCCAGACCCGGGTTAAGTTTCTACTGGCTACCAGTAATTTTAATTTGGCCTCTAGGTCACCCCCTCCGCTTAGGTCGCCCCCTTCGCTAGGTCGCCCCCTCCGGGATTCGAACTCGAGACGTGGGAGCCCGCTCTTATACCATGTGTTACGGTCCCGGATCTGAGACATGGATTCGTAGGGAGACATGGTGAACGTAGATCAAGCCAAAGGGAAGCTTGAAAACCCTAGAGCTTGTTGAGGAGAACTCTAAGCCTGTTTACACTAGATTTAACCTAATTCTCAATGTTTGGCTTTCTCGTTACTCATACCCCTTAAATAGTGTTCACCCTGTTAGGGTTTAAGATAAAATATTACAAAAATACCTCTATAAATAAAATATTCCAAAAATACCTCTATAAATAAAATATTACAAAAATACCCCTTATGGCCTAAAAATGTAATAAATAAAGTAAATTAAAAAAATAACTAAAATAATAATGTTATTGCGTGCATAACAAGAACCAACTCGGGATTGAATGTGTGACTTTCTTAATTTCGACTTACTAGACCTCTCTTTATAGTAGAGGAGGAGGTCGAGTCCTTATACAACTTATCATTCAATCCTAATTACATTCCAACTCTAACTCTTCAATATAAGTAAGTCTATTTAAACTAAACAACTAGAACGCCAACTTGAGTAGAACTATGAGTCCTTTATTATTCACGTGAGAGGAATGGATAAGCCAACTCGTAGCCTTATCCTTGTGGGCCCCTCATGTTCTCCCAGTGCACCTTGATAACAGTGCCAGCTCATGAAATCTTTATGGGTCCCACTTAATCTTCAAGTCTTCTAAATCAATTCAGCTTGTGCTTCTTGCTTCCTTAACTCGTGCTTGCTTTGGGAGAGGACTCTTCTTGGTGTCCCACGTCCTCTAGGACTCTTCTTAATGACCTACGTCCTAATGGTGGGTCCCACCAGGTCGAGCACCATGGTGGGTCCCACAATGTAACACTCCTCAAGCTGGGGGTGAGAAGACATAATAAACATCCAACTTGCTACATATGGTGGACATAATCGTGTGAGTGACTGGTTTGGTGAGGATGTCTGCAACTTGATTTTGTGATGAGATGTGCTTCAGGGAAAAGAGACCAGCTTGGAATCTTTCTCGTATAAAGTGGCAATCTACCTCAATGTGTTTTGTCCTCTCATGGAAGACTGGATTAGATGCAATATGTATTGCTACTTGATTATCACAATATAGATCCATTGGAGCTTCTTTATAAAATCCCAATTCAGAGAGAAGAGACCTTATCCATAAGGGTTCACTTACAGTGTGTGCCATGGGTCTGTATTCTGCTTCTGCACTTGACCGTGCTACTACATTTTGTTTTTTGCTTTTCCATGTAACCAGATTTCTTCCAACCATCGTGCGAAAACCAGAAGTAGATTTTTGATCATCTAGGGATCCAGCCCAGTCTGCATCCGCGAATCCCTCAATGTTGAAGTGACCATGTTTTTTATAGAGGATCCCCCTTCCAGGAGTCCCTTTCAGATAACTTAGTATCCTGTCAAGTGCTTGCCCATGACTAAGTTGTGGCTTGTGCATATACTAACTTACCACACTTACTGCATATGAAATGTCTGGCCTCCACATAGGTAAATAAGTCATCCCACTAACCTTTGATATTTTCCAATATCGACATCTTCTCCAGTGCCTCCACATAATTTTGTATTTGCATCCATAGGAGTGTCTACCGGTTTGCATCCCATCATACCTGTTTCTTCTAGTAGATATCCCATGTCTGGATTGTAAGACCTCAATACCCAAAAAGTATTTCAGTAATCCAAGATCCTTTGTCTTGAATTCAGCACATATTCTCTCTTTTATTTTCTGAATGCCCTCAGAATCACTCCCAGTTAAAATAATATCATCAACATAAACAACTAGAATCACCTTACCTCTAGTTGTGTTCTCAATAAATATTGAATGGTCTGTAGAGCATTTGTAAAAACCTGCCCATATGATGGCTTGACAAAATTTCTCAAACCATGCCCATGGGGATTGCTTCAATCCATATAGAGATTTTTTAAGATGACATACGGACTCCCCCTCAACCACATATCCAGGTGGTTGTTGCATATAAATCTCTTCTTTGATATCACCATTGACATCCAGTTGATATATTGGCCATGATGAATTAACTGCCAAGGATAATAATATACGTACCGAGGTCATTTTTGCCACTGAAGAGAATGTCTCATCATAATCAATGCCATAACATTGAGTGCATCCTTTTGCAACCAATCGTGCAATAGTCCCATCTGGATTATGTTTTACTGTATAAACCCACTTGCAACCAATGGGTTTTTTATCTGTAGGTAGAGGAACCAGTGACTATGTATGATTATCATTGAGTGCCTTCATTTCTTCATCCATTGTTGCCTTCCACCCTGGATATTGGAGAGCCTCCTGATATGACTGTGGAACAGATATGGAGGAAATACAAGAAATAAACTGACAACATAAAGGTGAGAGGCGATGATGAGACACAAAATTTGAGATAGGATGAGAAGTATAAGGTTGAGTGCATGAATGAGGTTCTTTTCTTATAGCAATAGGACGAGTATCAAATTCAGAACCAAAAATGACTGGTGTTGAAGGACTTACCTCTGGTGGATCCGACAATGTGGTATCGGCCATTGTCTCTGGGGGATGAACAATCTCTGTATCATGAGGCACAACTAGTCGAGGAGAACTTGGTACTGATGACATACCAGGTGGAGAGCTATCAAAATAATATGAGGAGTCTTCAAAGAATGTTACATCCCTGGACACAAATAAACGTTGCAAAGAGGGACTATAACAAACATAACCCTTTTGTGTGTGAGAGTATCCCAAAAAGATACACTTTATAGATTTAGGGTCAAGTTTGTTGTGCTAGGTAAAGTATTATGAACAAAACATTGACAACCGAAGACTTTCAATGGTAATGCAAATGGATCATCATGTGGTAATAGTTTAGAGTAGGGGGATTTATTCCAAGAACAGTAGATGGTAGACGATTTAAAGAAAACACACTGTAAGGACAGCATGGGGCCAATAAAAATATGGAACTTTCATGGCATATAATAGACCTCGAGCTACCTCAAGAATATGACTATTTTTTCGTTCGGCTACACCGTTTTGTTGAGGAGTGTAGGCACATGATGTCTGATGGATAATGTCATTCTCTTGACAAAAGGAGTCAAGGTCTTTTGAAATATACTCTTTGGCATTATCAGACTGGAGGATTTTTATCTTCTGACCAAATTGTGTGAGTACCATCGCATAAAAAGATTTAAAAATAGATGGTATCTCAAAACGGGCTTTAAAAATAAACAACCAAGTTGTGCAAGTGAAATCATCAATAAAAGTGATAAAATATTTGGCTTGAGAAATATTAGAGACACTCAAAAGCCCCCAAACATCAGTATGAATCAATCAAAAAGGAATGTTACTTTTGACTTCTGGACGAGGAGAGTATGTACTCCTTTGATGTTTACTTAACTGACACACCTCACAACTGAATTCTGACCTTATCTTAAGAGATGGAACATATGATGAAGAGATTGTATGGAAGGATGTCCCAACCGATTATGCCATAATCATGTCTCATTCTCAGTAGTAGACACCATATTGACCTTTGGCACATCCAATTTGTAGAGCCTCTTTGTTCATGGCCTCCATCAATCACCTACTTCATTATAAGATCCTAAAAAACATATGAAGTAGGTGAGAAGGTAACTGAGCAATTAAAATATTTTGTAAGTTGACTCACAGAGAGCAAGTTTAAAGGAAAGGAAGGAAAAAAAAGAATATCATTGAGCGGAAGTGATGGGGTGACAGAAGTGGAAACTTTTCCTTGGACTTTGGTTTGAGAACCGTCAGCTATGGTAACAAACTTGTGTGAAAGACTCGAAGATAAAGAATGTAATAAAGTTTTGTTACCAGTAAGATGCTCGGAGGCTCCTAAATCAATTCTCCAGGATGAAGAGGAGGCAGATAGCATACCTGAAGCAGTAGTGGCAGAGGGGCTAGGAGAAGACCCTAGCATGGTCTTCATTTTCTAAAATAATTCATATTTTTCATCAGTAATAATTTTTTGTCCAGCTGGTGTTGGGGGATGGTCTGCTTGCGCATTACTTATGAGGACTTAATTAGCCCTTGTTGATTTTGACATGTCATTAGCCTTATAGCCTATTTCTTTATATTGTCCATATCTACAACAGTAAGTGCATGCCCTATAATGGCACTGGTCTATAGTGTGGCCTGGAAATTTACAATGAGTGCATTTAATATCATCTGATTTGCCAGCACTATAGGGTCTATGCAGTGTATCAGGGAATGAATATAGTTTATTACATGTCTCCCAAATATGTTTAGCATTGTCAAGATGAATAACCTTACTAGAGACATGTTCTTACATGCTATTTATCAACCAACCAATTACCAAAGTATCATTCTTCATCCATTTCGTATAAAAAATATCATCTTCATCAATAGGTGGTCCTCGGGTAGTGAGGTGACCAAGTAGGTCTTTGGTTATGAGAAACCTCCTAACCGAGGTGGACCAACTCATAAAATTTGATACCCCAAATAAGGGTATGGTGGTGATTTTCAATATATCACCTTTGATATTCATATTCTCATCAGCAATGATATGCTCTTCTTCTTCAAAAAATTTCAAATAATATCACCAAGTAGCACTTTTTCAATCAACTCGGTATATGTAAATATGGCATCAATACTAAATAATTTTTTTTCAAAAAACCACTCATAAGAGGCTCAATAGTGATCTTTTATTATCAAGGAAATCTTATCCCACAAAAAAAAATCAATAATCTAAGTATGGACTGGTCTCGGTAAACAGAATTTCCAAACCGATAGAACTATTTTGATAGCTCCTTCTAGATAGAGGGGCATGAGTATTCATAACATAATAAGATGAAAGCATTCACATATTCATCCTCGAATCATCATCTAAACACGAGAACCAGTAGCATAAAAAAAATATTTTTGAACACTTATCTCTCGGCTAGTGTTCTTCCTTCATACAAGAGCCTTCTTTGAGTGGTGTTGATCATCACTTCTCTAGAGCATTCCTTTGTCGAGGGATGCTAAATATGTTGCTCGGATACCATGTTGAATTTAGGATCCCTTTTCCATAATCACAAAAAATAGAAAGAAGAAAGAAAACCGAGAAAAGGGGAGGAAAGCTCTCATTAGAGAAGAGAAAAAAATAAAAGGAGAATAGTGGGCTCCGCCAATTAAGGAGAGGGAGAGAAAGAACCAACTCGGGATTGAATGTGTGACTTTCTTAATTTCAAATTACAAGACTTCTCTTTATAGTAGAGGAGGAGGTAGAGTCCTTATACAACTTATCATTCAATCCTAATTACATTCTAACTCTAACTCTTCAATATAAGTAAGTCTATTTAAACTAAACAACTAGAACACCAACTTGAGTAGAACTAGGAGTCCTTCATTATTCACGTGAGGGGAATGGATAAGCCAGCTCATAGCCTTATCCTTGTGGGCCCCTCATGATCTTACAGTGCACCTTGATAAGAGTGTCAGCTCGTCTGATCTTTGTGGGTCCCACTTGATCTTCAAGTCTTTTAAATCAATTCAGCTTGTACTTCTTATTTCCTTAACTTGTGCTTGCTTTGGGAGAGGATTCTTCTTGGTGTCCCACGTCCTCTAGGACTCTTCTTGATGACCTATGTCCTTATGGTGGGTCCCACCCGTTCGAGCACCATGGTGGGTCCCACATTGTAACAAGAACCAATGCAAATCCTTGGCTCTGACACCATTTTAACGACAAACTTGCGAAATACTCTCCTAAACACATAATAGTCTCTCATAGGCCGAACATGACTCTTGCTGCAACTCAGTACTATTCGGGGTTTGATGCTATTTCTGCCAACTTAACACCACGTGGGCTAAATCGTTATACGACCTCACGATTTTCATGTCAACTAATGCGGCTCCATAGTTGCTTCAGTAGGGTAGAGCACAACTCCTTTTTATTTTCTACCTCGGATCGTAGCCAAATATTACTAAGTACCTAGCTTGGATCTTAATAGGCACTATTTCGAAACTATTACTATTACGAGTGAAAGTAAACATGAATAGTAAACATCAACAGTAAACATGAATAGTAAAATTGAACAATACTTTTGAATAGTAAAAACATTTACTATAGAGATTCATATATACATGCGGAAAAAGAACAGTAAAAACAAACACTGTACGAATTTAAATATTACACACATGCAAAAAATTGAAATATTGTTTCAAACTACAAATACGTACTACATAACTCCCAAAGTTACTAGCCCTACTACTGGTCGGCTCCCTCTTTACTACTTAGCCATTACGGCTATTTTTCACATACCGTGCTTTAAGAACTTTGCCGGAGGATGCTCGCAGGAAATTGCCTTTTTTCGTTAAAGAATTACTACATGTCTGTTATTGGGGCTTATTGCTACATCTATGATATTTGGTTCAAGCTGGGATCACTGCTATTACATCCCAGCTTGAGGGGGAGAAGTAGAAGAAGTACAAGAAAGAGGTATTTTATTCCATATATTGTGGATAAGTTTATGTGACCAAAATATTCAAGAGAGGGAGAGCACAAATGAAGCTTGTGCATCTAACAAGAAATTTTTATATCGGATTATTTCATGGGTTATTTTACAAAGTTTATTATATGCTTTGTGTTATATGTGTTGGAAGATGGACATGTTATGTTCACTACAACTATTATGTCTCTTTGGGACATTATTATTGAAGAAGAGGTGGCCTCATACCATTATTTATTTGTCCCCGTCAAAAAAATTAAAAATTTTAACGGATGGGATTCCATGATGGAGCAACTTAATACCCTGTCAAAAAAATCAAATGTCAACAGTTGGGATTCCATGACGGAGGAACTTAATACCCCGTCAAAAATATAAAAAATGTCAACGGTTGGGATTCCATGACGGGGAACTTAATACCCCGTTAAAAATATCAAATGTCAACTATTGGGACACCTGGATGGAGGAACTTATTATTATATCTATGTTATACCCCCCTATATTTGCCAACTAGGCCTCTTGGAAGAGAGCACCAGCGTGGGGGGGAGTGTTGGAAGATGGGAGGACTGCCATTTTATACAAAAATATTCTATACATAATTTGCAGCAAATTGGGAGTTCATGTTGTTCTCTTACCCTCAGCTTGAGGGGGAGTGTTAGAAGATAGGCCCAAGCCCACGCAACCAAGGAAGGCCCACATATCTAAGAGTATTATAAGATGGGCCACATGACCAAGGAAGGCCCACAAGATGGAAGTAGGACCCACCATGATTACCACGAACTGGCATCCTTGTCACATAAGTTGGAAGATCGAGAAGGACTCACAAAAGCATTTTTATCTTATGGTCACGTCCTAGAAGAGTTCTAGTTTGAGTAATATTTTTATTTTATCTATATTGAGTTATTTAATTATGCTAGGACTTATCTTTAAGTGTTAGAGTTTGGGTATAATTAGGACAAGGGTAGTTCTATTGTAATCGGACTCTACTACCTTCCTCTATTATACATAAAGGCACATGTACTCTGATTATAATAAGTTTTTTAAGTCAATGAAAAATTTCCTTTCCCCATAAATTCAACATGGTATCAGAGCAGGTTCAGAGTTAACTTGGTCAACCCATAGAGATAATGAAATCCTTTTCTCTAAACCCGCAACCCAAAGTCTAGGTTCGCAGTTATTTTTTTTCAATCCCTACACCCATAGATTACTTTGCTTTTTTCACTTCTATACTGATATTTTAATATTTAAATTATATATTTAAGGAAAGATATTTGAGTCTACGTTCTAAGGAAAAACCTTTTTTTCTAATCGGAGTTATCTACAAAGATTAATTGATATTTGAATGAACGAAGGTCAGATTTCAAAAGAAGTTTGAGTAGCAACAGAAAGCTTTAACTTCCAAGGTATGTTATGCTATCAATAATGAGACTTTATATGGATAATTATATATTAAAATAAAAATTTGTAAGTCTATTTTCTATGTATTCAACCAATTCTCGATCTGAGTTTTTTATAACAAGATATTGATCTTGGAAGATTCAATGGTCATGCAGGAAAAAAAGGAGAAAAAGTACTTTGTTCGACTAGATGACAGAGACCGAAATATATTAGATTATTTATATTTTGATAATTATATTTTATGAAGCGAATTTATTCTTGGATGAAATTTATTTAAGTCTAGTTTTAGAAAGAGAAAATTTCATGTCAATCTGATTTATATTTAAATATATATTCACATTGGAAGAATCAAAGGTCATGTTGGTATTCTATTATATTGAAAAATATGAATTTAAGCCGATTGTTTTGCGTCACTATTTGAGTTGCTATATCAGGAAAATATCTCTCTTCTCCATGGTTTAAGGGCTTATTACTACATGTCTGTTATTTGGGCTTATTGCTATATCTATGATATTTGGTTCAAGTTGGGATCATTGCCATTATATCCCAGCTTGAGGGGGAGAAGTACAAGAAGTACAAGAAAGAGGTATTTTATTCCATATGTTGTGGATAAGTTTATGTGACAAAAATATTCAAGAGAGGGAGAGCACAAATGAAGCTTGTGCATCTAAGAAGAAATTTTTATATTGGATTATTTCATGGCTTCTTTTACGAAGTTTATTATTTGGTTTATGTTATATGAGTTGGAAGATGGTCATGTTATGTTCAGCTATAACTATTATGTCTCTTTGGGGACATTATTATTGAAGAAGAGGTGGCCTCATACCATTATTTATTTGTCCCCGTCAAAAATATCAAAAATTTCAACGGTTGGGATTCCATGATGGAGGAACTTAATACCCCGTCAAAAATATCAAATGTCAATGGTTGGGATTCCATGACAAAGGAACTTAATACCCCGTAAAAAATATAAAAAATGTCAATGGTTGGGATTCCATGACAAAGGAACTTAATACCCCGTTAAAAATGTCAATTGTCAATAGTTGGGACACAATGATGGAGGAACTTATTATTATATCTATGTTATACTCCCCCCCCCCCCCCCCCCCCTGAATTCGCCAATTGGGCCTCGTGGAAGAGAGCACCAGTGTGAGGGGGACTGTTGGAAGATGGGAGGACTGCCATTTTATACAAAAAATATTTTATACATAATTTGCAGCAAGTTGGGAGTTCATGTTGTTCTCTCACCCTTTGCTTGAGGGGGAGCATTGGAAGATCAGCCCAAGCCCACACGACCAAGGAAGGCCCACATATCTAAGAGTATTATAAGATGGGCCACACAACCAAGGAAGGCTCACAAGATGGGCCCAAGTAGGGGTGGCATCGAGCCGAGCCGAGCCCGAACCATCTTATGTTCGAGTCAAGCTTGATTTAAATATTTCAAGCAGAGCCTCGTCTCGAGCCTAAAATTGTTATCGAGCTTGAGCCCAACGAGTTCAAGCCAAGCTTCGAGCCGAGCTCGAGCCTCAACATACATTTAAAACTTTTCAAAAAATATATATCGAATAAAATGTATATAAAATTATGCATACATTTTACATAAAATTGGGCATAACTTATATATATAATATGTGTAGAAGATTGGGCATAACCTCTACTTAAAATTGAGCATAATCTATATATATAATACTTGTATAAAATTCGGCATGACCTCTACTTAAAATTGGGCATAATCAATATACATAATACTTGCATAAACACTTCATAAACACTCCATAAAATTGTCTATACATTCCATTCATGAAATTGTTTATACACTCCATAAAATAATCTAAACACTCCATACACTGCATAACATTATAAATAAACTCCATACAATAATCAAACACAACAAAATTAAATAAAATATCACTATCAATTTACAATCACCCAAATAAAAACTATAAATCGTTTAAATAAAATCATATTACAGACTTACTAGAAAATTACAAGAAATATTTTAAATTTTTCTTAGGAAAGTTAAATGGACCTCTTATTGCCTTTTCTAAGGAAATAAATAAAAATAAATAATTAATCTAATATATTATTATACTTATCGATAAATTTTTAATCACATAAAATGTCAAACACAAAATTGCTATGAAAATTGCCTCATGCTCAAAGTATTATATCACCAACTGTCAAATAATTATTCAAAATTTTTCTATATGGTTTTCTAACCCATCTTGGCAAGAATATCTTACATGGAAAATTATATGATTTTTTAAAAAGAATTTATAATTAGAAAAATATTTTGAAAAAATATGAGGCACTAATGGTCCCTATATTTCTATTAAAAATGTCTTTTCAACATTTATTGAAAAAACCACTAATAGTCTCTAGAAACGTATTTCTACTAAAATATCTTTTCAATTTATTTAAGAGCCATGAGGAAGGGACAAAGAGTTTTTTTTTTTTCCTTGTTTATGATCTCGCACGTAGGGGTGGCTTGGAATAAATTATATATAAAATTATGCACACATTTTTAAAAAATATAATAATAGGGGAGGTTCAGGATTGAATTTCAATAATGGATTAAAATACACCAATATTAATATTTTTTACTCCAATTGTTGTCTAGCTTGTTTTGTAATTTTTGAATCTGGCCATAATTTATTATGGTCTCCTTATTGCCCCTAGATAAAAATTTATATTCTAGGAAAAACTAAAAATATTTTTCCTATGATACATATTCCCAAAAAAACCTTTAAATAAAATCTTATTACTACTAGTGACTTATTAGAAAATTACAGGAAATATTTTAAAATTTTCTTAGGAAAGTTAAATGGACCTTTTACTGTCTCTTCTAGGGAAATAAATAAAAATTAATAATCAATCTAATATATTATTATACTTATCGATAAATTTTTAATTAAATAAAATATCAAACACAAAATTGCAATGAAAATTGCTTCATGCTAAAAGTATTACAGCATCAACTGTTAAATACTTATTCAAAAATTTTCTATACAGTTTTCTACCCAATCTTGGTACGAAAAATTTTACTTAGAAAATTAAATGATTTTTAATAAAAAATTTCAATTAGAAAAATTTTAAAAAAAAATGAGACACTAATAGTTTATAGAAAATTATGTCTATAAAATTTATTTTTAATTTTTTCCAAAGGAAAAAGTTTTTTTTATTTTTTTATTTTATGATCTCGCACATGCGAGATCATCTTCTCGCGAGGAAGGGGGAGATTATTTCTCCCCTGTTTTGGTTTTTCGCCGACGACGCGGAGGGAAGGGGGTTACGGCGCCGGGGAGGACCTATCGTCGGGGATGTCGGTGGCGACGGAAGCGGCGGCGACGAAAACAGAGGCGACGGCGAGGAGAGGAAGAAATCGAACAGAGGCCACAGAGGTGGCCGGCGAGCAGCTGTGACGGCTGTATAGACGTCGGTGAACATCTACGACGATGGTAGAGGCGGCGACGACAACCGATGGGAGGGGTCGGTGGTGACGGGGGGGAGGAAAAAATTCCCCCCCCCCCCCTCCCCCCCCCCCCCGCTCTCGCTCGTGATCCCCTTACCGATTCATACCGATCCGACTCATTTCGAGCCGGCTCGTGAACCGATGAACCGAACCTAGCTTCGGTCGAGCTTGGGTCATTAAGGTAAACGAGCCAATTTCGGTGCTCGAGCTCGATAAATGACGAATCGAACCGAGCCGACTCATGAACCAGCTCAGTTCGAAGCCACCCCTAGGCCCAAGCACGTAAGAAGTAGGACCCACCATGATTACCACGATCTGACATCCTTATCACATAAATTGGAAGATCAAGAAGGACTCACAAAGGCATCTTTATCTTATGGTCACGTCCTAGAAGAGTTCTAGTTTGAGTAATGTTTGTCTTTTATCTATATTGAGTTATTTAATTAAGCTAGGACTTATCTTTAAGTGTTAGAGTTTGGGTGTTATGGTCTCTGACCATGGACCGAATGATTCGATGAAGGGAGAGGTCTTCTTGCAATTCGGAATCAGACCCTTGTCTCCTTGTTCTCCCTGGCCGACCTATGATGGCTAATTGAGGTATTAACGAATCGTGAAGGGGAAGGATATATGATGAAGGTGGATTGCAGAATCAAAGGGAGAAGGTATAATCAAGCTCGTCAAAGGGAAGCTTGCACCTTGGGTTCCAGGGGAACGCCGATCCAGGTTCTTTGAGGAGAATTCAGATCCTTGGTAATTTTCTGCTTAATCTTTCATTCCCTCTCGATAGCCTAATGAAGCCAAGGCTCGAGCTATAGAGTTATTTTTTATTACAATACTGCCCTCGTGGCCTTCCTACTTGTCATTAATAATTTAAAAGAACATATATTGCCTAATGTACTTCAATGCTCCACTGAGTTACTGACTCATCCGTATCGCCTCTGGATTACTCGTTCTACTATCGAGTCCACAACATCACTCCCATCCTGGAAAACGAGGTTGTCTGCAAGCTCGAATGTGGGGTAGACCTGCTGGAAGACATCGAGGTCCTCCCAAGTGGTAGTGGTTGCGTCGTTGTGAGACCATTGACGAGCCTTCAAAATTTTAGAGGGCATGAGAGATATATGTCCATCCTCCATGGGTATAAAGAAGGAGTGTGAGGAGGGGCATTGCCTTTGAAAAGCTTTAGGAGGGAAACATGAAAAAATTGTGGGTCTTGGCTTCTGGAGGCAGTTGGAGCTTATATGAGACTTCCCCGACCCTCTGAGTAATTTGGAATGGCCCAAAATATTTGGGCGAGAGCTTGTGCCTACTGCCCGCTAAGGAAGCTTGTCTGTAATGTTGGAGCTTGAGCCAAACAAAGTCACCTGGGTTGTACTGAATGTCTTTGTAGCCCTGATCATAGTATTCTTTCATACAGGCCTGTGCTTGGCTTAGTCGCTGGTGAATAATGGCCAATAACTGATCTCGATCAATGAGAGCTTTGTCAACTGAATGTGGAAGGAAGTGTTGTATGAATACTCCGCCCACGGAATGAATTCCACCCATCGTTGAGGGCAGTCACCAACCAGGCACCGTCAATACATGGCAATGGTGCGATTAAGCACTTCTGTCTGGCCATCAGATTGAGGGTGATATGCTGAGGAATAATTCAGTTTGGTGCCGCAGAAATTGAAAAGATCACGCCAAAATTGACTAGTAAAAACAACATCCCGATCACTGACAATTGACTCCGGAATGCCGTGTAGGCGCACAATGTGTGTAAAGAAGACCCGGGCTACTGATGCCGCTGTGTATGGATGCTCCAAGGGGATGAAATGACCGTACTTGGAGAATCTGTCCACTACCACCAAAAGAATCGATATCCCGGAAGACCCTCAATAAAATCCATAGATAAGTCGGCCCAAATCTGAGTGGGAAGTTGGAGCGATTGCAGCACCCCTACGGGTGATAAAAACTCTGCCTTGTTTCGCTGACACACCTGACAAGTAGCTACATATGAGGGAATGGAGGATTTCATACCAGCCCAATAAAAATCCATGTGGATCCGGATTAGTGTCTTTTGAATTCCTTCATGATAGCTATCATGATAAGCGGATAATACGGTGGCAATCAAATGAGAAGATTGAGGCAAATAGATGCGGTGTTTATAGAGAATGATGGTGTCATGAACTATCCAAGCAGGTGGCATGTTTCCAACGGTATTGTTTTGGAGTTCTTGAAATTTCATGGAGCTTCTGTTTGCCGCCTTTATGGAGTCCAATAGGACCGGTGTAGGGTGACTGATTGCAGATAATTTTGGTGAATCTTCTAATCTGCGTGACAGATCATCAGCTGTTGTAATCAATCTACCCGCCTTGTGATCCACCGTAAAGTCAAATCCCAGCAATTTACAGATCCACTGCTATTGAGGTGAGGTGGAAATACGCTGATCCAGCAAATATTTTAAATTGTAGTGGTCTGTTCGGATGAGAAAATATCTACCCCATAAATAAGGTCTCCAGTGGTGGACTGCCTTTGCTAAGCCAATCAGTTCACGTTCATATGCTGGTAACTTGTGTTGATGAAGTGCGAGTTGTCGGCTGAAATGGGCAATAGGATGGTTGAACTGTTGCAGCACTGCCCCGATACCACCTTTAGATGCATCACATTCAACCACGAATGGCTCTTCAAAATTAGGCAACTGTAAGACCGGCGTCGTGGCGAGGGCTGTTTTTAAAGTTTGGAATACTGTGTTTGTCTCTTCATTCCAAAGGAAGGCATTGCGACGTAGTAGGTTGGATAAGGGTGCTGCTAGGTTGGAAATGAACTTTCGTTAATACCCGGCTAAGCCCAAAAAACCCCTTAATGCTGAGACATTGGTTGATGGAGGCCACTATGTGACTGCTGCAATTTTGTTTGGGTCCACTGTAACCCCCGACGTTGTAATAATGTGCCCCAAATAAACTACTTGTTGTCTCCCAAATGTACACTTGATCCTTTTTAAGTAAAGTCGATGGGCACGAATCAGTTGGAAAACCATGTGAAAATGCTCTAAATGTTGAGGCCAAGACTTGCTGAAAATTAATATGTCATCAAAGAATACTAACACAAATTTTCTGAGATAGTCAGTAAATATCTCTTTCATTAAGGCCTGAAACATTGAAGGAGCATTGGAGAGACCGAAGGGCATGACCATGAATTCAAAGTAGCCATGATGCATCTTGAACATTGTTTAATGAATATCTGGAGAATACATACGAACCTGATGATACTCTAAGCGCAAATCGAGCTTGGTGAAAATTTGAGCTCCATATAGTTCATCCAATAACTCATCTACAACCGATATGGGGAAATTGTCCTTGATAGTCTTGGAATTTAATTCCCGATAGTCCACGCAAAATCTCCAAGTTATGTCATGTTTCATGACTAACAAGACTGAAGAAGAGAAAGGGAGTGTACTCCTTCGGATGAGGCCTTGCTCGAGCATCAATTTGCATTGTTTTTCTATTTCATCTTTTCGTAGATGGGGGTAGCGATTGGGGCGCACCACCACCACTTCAGAACCAGACTTCAACGAGATTTTGTGGTCACACTGTCTCAGAGGCGGGAGGCCTGTTGGTTCCTGAAAGATATCGCTATAATCATCCAACAATTGTTCTAAGGTAGCGGGTGAGGGATGCTGCTGCTGGAGTACATGTAATGGTAGTGGAACTGCAGTCTTGCTGCCTTGGAAAGTGTACTTCTAGCCTGCCATCTCAAAGCTCATGGTCAAGGCGGCGAAATCCCACAAAATTGGACCCAAAGTTTGTAACCATTTAATTCCCAATACCATGTCAAATCCAGCAAGGGGAATAATAAGAAATTCTACATCAAATTGGTGACCTTCAATTGAAAACATAACTACTTTCCTTACCCATTGCTTGGTAGTTTTTCACCATTAGACACCGAAACTGAAGCTACTGAGCAAGGTTGCACTTGAAGTTGTAACTGTTGGGCGGCATTGAAGCTTATAAAATTATAGGTACTTCCTGGATCAACCAGACTTAACAGAGGTTGATCATTGACTATGGCACAAAATTGCATTGTTTTTTTGGATTGGAGACCAGTGATGGCATGGAGAGAAATGGCAGGATCTTCCTCCACGGGTTCTTCACTCTCTGGGACTTCTTCTCCATCATCATCGACTTCTAACCAAAATAACTTCTGACTCTGATGCCCGAATATGTATTTTTCATCAAAATTATAGCAAAAGCCTTTGGACCTTCTTTCTTCCATCTCTGCCCTGTTCAATTTTCTGATGAATGCTGGTTGAGAAGGACTGGGCTTGGGATTTATAGGCATAGCTGCCGGTGCAGTTGAGCCCCATTGGTTGCTGGTGTAGGTGGCACCCTGAGAAGTTTTCCCTCCTTGCCAAGTAGATCTCCGAAATTGAAGTTTCTGTTTGGCTTCTAAGGTCTTGGCCAAGTTCATTGCCCTTGCCAAATTAGTGGACCCCAGTAATTCCACTTATGAGCGAAGGGACTCGGTCAAACCCGCTGTAAACAGACTGACCTGTTGATCCACACGAACCATCTTGCTAGCCCTTGCCAATTTTTCTTGAAATATTTTTTTATAGGTCTCCACACTACTTGTTTTGCGTAGCAGCACTAGATCCCCCAATGAGTTGCTTTGTGCTGGAGGTCCAAACCGAATTGTACACAATTCTTTAAACTCGTCCCATTCTAGGTTCAGATTCTCCAATTCTAACTAGTCCCATAGTTGCGCTTCATCAAGCATGTGGAAGGCGGCCAACCCCACCTTGTCTATTTCAGCCGTCCTTTGATGTGAAAAATAAAATTCACACAACGTGTCCTCAGACCCCTTATAAATTGGAAAGTCCAATTTTTTATATAGAGGAATGGTCCCACTACCTGGACTAGTACTCATGCCACTTGTTGGGTGCTCTATTCACCCAGCAAATTAGTCCCCTTGTGTGGTCGCATGGCTTCTCCCTCCTTCCCGAGGGGTGGGGTTTCTTACCCCCATGCATTCATCAAACAGATTAGATAAACTTTGAACTTGCATATTTACCTGGTGAAAGGCTTGAGAAATTCAGTTCTCCACAAACTCAGCCAGGACCCTTCAATCTCTTTCTACCCAACTACCCGGTCTGTGGGTATTATTTCCTTGAGGGTAGCTATCCATTCGGCGTTGTTGGATGACTCTCCCATCCTGACCTGATCTGATACCTAGATGTTATGGTCTTTGACCATGGACCAAGTGGTTCGATGAAGGGAGAGGTCTTCTTGAAATTTGGAATCAGACCCTGGTCTCCTTGTTCTGCCTAGCCGACCTATGATAGCTAATTGAGGTATTAACAAATCATGAAGGGGATGGATATACGATGAAGGTGGATTGCGGAATCAAAGGGAGAAGGGATAACCAAGTTCGTCAAAGGGAAGATTACACCTTGGGTTCCAGCGGAACACCGACCTTGGTTCATTGAGGAGAATTCAGATCCTTGGTAATTTTCTACTTAATCTTTCATTCCCTCTCGATAACCTAATAAAGCCAAAGCTCGAGCTATAGAGTTATTGTTTATTACAATACTGCCCTCATGGCCTTCCTACTTGTCATTAACAATTTAAAAGAACATATACTGCCTAATGTACTTCACTGCTCCACTGAGTCACTGACTCATCTGCATCGCCTCTGGATTACTCGTTCTGCTATCGAGTCCACAACATTGAGTGTAATTGAAACAAGGGTAGTTTTATTGTAATTGGACTCTACTACTTCCTCTATTATAAATAAAGGTACATGTACTCTAATTATAATAATTTTATGAAGTCAATGAAGAATTTCCCTTCTCCATAAATTCAGCATGGTATCAAATCAGGTTCTGAGAGTTAACTTGGTCAACCAACAGAGATAATGAAATCCTTTTCTCTAATCCCGAAACCTTAGGTCTAGGTTCGTAGTTTTTTTTTTTAGTCCCTACACCCATAGATTACTTTGCATTTTTCACCTCTATACTGAGATTTTAATATTAAAAATTATTTATTGATGAAAATATATTTGAGTCTGCATTCCAATGAAAAACCTTTTTTTTTCTAATTGGAGTTATCTACAAAGACAAATTGATATTTGAATGAACTAAGGTCAGATTGCTAAAGAGGTTCAAGTAGCAACAGAAAGCTTCAACTTCCGAGGTATTTTATGCTATCTATAATGAGACTTTATATAGATAATTATATATCAAAAGAAATATTTGTAAGTCTATTTTCTTATGTATTCAACCAATTCTCAATCTGAGTTTTTTATAAGATGATATTGATCTTGGAAGATTCAATGGTCATGTTAGAAAAAAAGGAAAAAAAAGTTAGATTTGGCAGATGACAGAGACCAAAATATATTAGATTATTTATCTTCTTATAATTATATTTTATTAAGAGAAGTTATACTTGGATGAAATTTATTTAAGTCTAGTTTCAAAAAGAGAAAATATCATGTCAATCTGATCTATATTTAAAGATATATTCGCTTTGGAAGAATCAAAGGTCATGTTGGTATTCTGTTGTATTGAAAAATCTGAATTTAAGCCGATTTTTTTGCGTTACTATTTGAGTTGCTATATCAGGAAAATATCTCTCTTCTCCATGGTTTAAGGGCTTCTTACTACATGTCTGTTATTTGGGCTTATTGCTACATCTATGATTTTTGGTTCAAGCTGGGATCACTGCCATTACGTCCCAGCTTGAGGGGGGAGAAGTAGAACAAGTACAAGAAAGAGGTATTTTATTCCATATGTTGTGGATAAGTTTATGTGACCAAAATATTCAAGAGAGGGAGAGCACAAATGAAGCTTGTGCATCTAAGAAGAAATTTTTATATTGGATTATTTCATGGGTTCTCTTACAAAGTTTATTATTTGGTTTGTGTTATATGTGTTGGAAGATGGTCATGTTATGTTCAGCTACAAGTATTATGTCTCTTTGGGGACATTATTATTGAAGAAGAGGTGGCCTCATACCATTATTTATCTGTCCCCATCAAAAATATCAAAATTTTCAATGGTTGGGATTCCATGATGGATCAACTTAATACCCTGTCAAAAATATCAAATATCAACAATTGGGATTCCATGATAGAGGAACTTACTGTCAAAAATATCAAAAATGTCAACGGTTGGGATTCCATGACGGAGGAACTTAATACCCCGTAAAAAATATCAAATGTCAATTGTTGGGACACCATGACGGAGGAACTTATTATTTTATCTAGGTCATAACCCCCCCCCCCCCCCCCCCGAATTGGCCAACTGAGCCTCTTGGAAGAGAGCACCAGTGTGAGGAGGAGTGTTGGAAGATGGGAGGACTGCTATTTTATACAAAAATATTCTATACATAATTTGCAGCTAGTTGGGAGTTCATGTTGTTCTCTCCCCCCCCCCCCCAAACTTGAGTAGGAGAGTTGGAAGATAAGCCCAAGCCCACACGACCAAGGAAAGCCCACATATCTAGAGTATTATAAGTTCGGCCACACGACCAAGGAAGGCCCACAAGATGGGCACAAGCACATAAGAAGTAGGACCCACCATGATTACCAAGAGCTAGTATCCTTATCACATAAGTTGGAAGATCAAGAAGGACTCATAAAGGCATATTTATCTTATGTTCACGTCCTAGAAGAGTTCTAGTTTGAGTAATATTTGTCTTTTATCTATATTGAGTTGTTTAATTAAGCTAGTACTTATCTTTTAAGTGTTAGAGTTTGGGTGTAATTGGGACAAGGGTAGTTTTATTGTAATTGGACTCTACTACCTTCCTCTATTATAAATAGAGGTACATGTACTCTGATTATAATAAGTTTATGAAGTCAAAAAAGAATTTCCCTTATCCATAAATTCAACACGTTCTTTTGAAAGAATTCACTAAGCCTTTCATACTACGTTCTAAGAGCTTGCTTTATCCATATAATGTTTTATGTAAGTTGTATACCATGCTCAAGCTTATTCATGTCTTCAAAACCTTTGAGTTGTTCAATGTAAACTTCTTCTTCATTGTACCCATTTAGGAATGCACTCTTAACATCTATTAGGTACAATTTGAATTTCATGTGACAAGCATAGGATAATAGGATTCTAATTGCTTCTAATCATGCCATAGGTGCATAGGTTTCTTTGAAATTGATTCCTACTTCTTGGTTGTATACTTTCTCATCTAACCTACCTTCATTTCTCATAACTCGATTTTCTTCATTAGCTTTGTTCCTCAAGACCCATTTTGTTCTTATTACTTGTAGATTTTTGGGTCTAGGTACTAGAGTCCAAACTTTGTTTCTTTCAAACTGATTTAGCACTTCTTGCATTACCATGATCTAAAAGCCATTCTTTTTAGCAACGGCAAAGCCTTTGGGCTCTATTTGTGAAAACAAAGGCGTTGTTCACCTTAACTTCATGAATTTTTCTTTTAATTACAATTTTACCTTGAGGGTCACTGATAATTTGTTCTACAATATGATCGGACTTGAACCTAAAGTTCTTTGGTACCATATGAGGTTCTTCTTCATTTTGAGGTGGAGATCTTGTGGATGAGTCAAAGGGGTTCCCTTTTTCATCATAAAAAATTGGAGTTGGGGTTGGATTTGGTGAATCAGACTCATCAAATTCAACACACACCAAATCCTCATCTCTCATAGATGTTTTTTTTTATAAATTTTATATGCCTTGCTATGATATGAATAATCTAAGAAAATTATATCAACTGGAGTCAAACTTTTCTAATTTCTAACACTTTGCATCCAGAGGTTCGAAAATAGGTTATGTTGGGAAGGGTGCCCGTGTACAACTCATAAGGAGTTTTGTTGAGAAAGGGCCTTACGCTTACTTAGTTTATGATGTAGCATGCGGTATTTATGGCTTCAGCCCAAAATCTATGTGAAAAATTATATGCATGTAGCATAGTTCTTTCCATCTCAATTAAAGTTTGATTTCTTCTCTCAACAACACCATTTTGTTGAGGAGTTCGAGGAACTAAAAATGTATGGTCCATAGCTTTGTGCAATGTTCATTGAATTGTGACTTTTCAAATTCTTCTCCATGGTTACTCCTAATTTTGATAATTCTACAACCTTGCTCTTATTAAATTTTTGCGCATAGTTTAGCAAAGGCCAAAAAAACATCATCCTTGTGAGCTAAAAAATTTACGCATGTGAACCTGGAATAGTCATCTACAACTACTAAGGTGAGACATTTTTGTTTAAGCTCAAGGTTTGAGTAGGTCCTACTAAATCCTTGAGGATTATTTAAAGAGCTCCAGAGGTTGAAACTACATTCTTAGCCTTAAAAGAGTTTTTGTGTTGCTTTCCAACTCTCTTGTAAATTTTTGGTCTAGTTGTCCTCTCACTAGGTTTTTATTAACTATTTTGTTTAAGGAACTTATTCCTATGTGTCCTAGCCTCTTATGATATAATCAAGATTCATCGATATTTGCAACCAAATAGATGGTACTAGTTGAGGGTAAGTCAACTATGTTCACAACATAGAGGTTTCTTTTTCTCTGTCTCTCTAGCACTATTTTATTATTTTCATTCTTTACTAAGCATTTTTCCTTTTTAAATAATACTTTATTTCTTTCTCACAAAATTGACTAATACCAAGTAAATTATGCATCAACCCCTCTACAAAATAGACATTGGATACGAAACAATTTAAGGTACCTATTTTACCAATTTATTTTAGGTATTGCTATTATCTCCAAATGTTACATGACCATTGTTATTTGGTTTGAGTTCAACAAACTTCTTCTTATCATTTGTCATGTGCCTTGAGTTTTTGCTATCCACAATCCACACATTCATTGGTGTCTTAGCTTGGGGAAAAACCAACATCATAAGAAAATTAACCCTTAGAGATCACCTTTTAAGTTGGGTCCTTTGGGATAAAGTTTAAAGTACTAGGTGACTTGGGCACCCAGACTTGTTTGCTCGAGGTTTTGTCGGTTATTGCAGCCCTATTGGTTTCTTTGGGTACCTAATTTGTTTGTTGTTTTTTTCCATTCTTTATTTGGAAAATGTGGGCATAGTGTCCCACTTCATTGCAATAATAGCATCTAATATGAGGAATGGGAGTAAACTTCTTGTTTTACTCTATCTTGTTCTTCCCAACTTTCCTCCATGGTGTGTTTCTTTGTGCTAGAGCTTTTAGTTGTTGTTCTAGTTCAATGTTCTTCTTAACAAAGGCCAATGTATCACATAATTGTTTATCTATCACAACACCTTGTTGCAATCTCATGTCTTTGAGCATTGAATTTGTCCTTATATTTATTTAAACTATGAATTGATTTTTTTAAATTAATTCTAACACATTTTCATAATCTCAGTCACTTACATCTTTCAAAGTGGTGGATTCATCATCGTCTTCAATCACCATGAAACCCACATGACTTTCTTCTTCCTTGGATTGGCTAGAATCCTCTTCCATTGCATCCCAAGCAGAGATCAAAACTTTATTTTTCTAATTCAGTGAATCCTTGCTTGAGGATGGGGTTCTTCCTTCTAGGTTAGGGTACTTGTTTCTTCTATGCCCTAGTTTGCCACACTCAAGGGGGGTTAGTCAACTTGAAGTCCGAGATGATCTTCAACCGCATGACGCCCTTCAACACTTGAAGTCGTTAGTGGAGCACAGATGACAATTCATCTGGATGCAGGGGATGAAGCGGTCCTTCATCTCCATGGTTTAAAATCCTTCATCTCAAAGAAGGCTATATTTGATCTTCTTTGAGATGAAGGACGCGCGACGCTTGATTTTCCCCTCTCTCACCTCGCACCCCCCTTTCTCGTGCATCCTCATTTCCGTTTTTTTCTTCCTCTCTCCCGCACTGCCTCTCTCGTCTCCCTGCGCCCCCAATGTTGTTATTGCCTCTCTTCTCTCGGATTCTCATCTCCGGCCTCCATCTCTGCTCCCTCTCGTCTCCGGCCTCCATCTCTCGGTCTTCTCTCGGACTCGCCCTCTCTCTTGCACCCCCCTCTCTCGTCTTCGTGCCTCCCTCTCTTCTCTCTGACTTGCTCTCCAATTTTCTCTCTCGCTTCTCTCTCTCTCTTATCCCTCTCGACCTCCCTTTCTTCTCTCTCTTCTCCCTCTCTTCTCCCTTTCTTCTCTCTCTTCTCCCTCTCTTCTCCCTTTCAGCCTCCCACTCCCTTCTCTCTCTAGCTATTCTCCTTTCCCCAAAAATACCTTCCGATTTCGTTCGATTTCCCCATTTTGATTTTGATTTTCTTCTATTTTGACATTTGGGCATCGATTGCTTAATTTCTACTTCGATTAGGTATTGATTTCCTCATTCGGCATTGATTTCACCCTTCGGCTTTGGTTTTCCTCAAATTTCAGAAGGTATGACTAAACCCTAATTTTTTTTATTAAATTAGTGTTTTATTTTATTTAATTTTATTTTCAGTGCCTAAATGGGGGTTATTTGTGCATAATTGTGGGATTTAGGGTTACGGTTTAGGGTCTAAATTCTTGATTCGTGTTAGGAATTATTTTTAGGGCATACTTAAAACGGTTCAAGAGATTAACTAGAGATAAAATCAAACATTTATTTTTTGTGAATCAGTGAATCAGAGTTGTTCAACATTTTCAGTAAACTATCTCAATAACTGGTTCAGAATTCACAAGTAAAACTCGGCTGGTGCCTGCAACTTGAATGAGAGAATACCAAGTTACTCATTTTTGTTTGAAGCACTGCTTTGGATATATGGAGCAGCTAAAAGGTAAAGATTTTTTAATCAGCTCTTTTGAAAACACTATTTTTACCCTTAAAGTGGTTCTTTGACTGTATCACTGGAAGTGGTAGAGATGGAGCTGCGTGGTTAGTGCAACTTCCCTTGCACCAAAGCCAGGCTGGAAAAACTCAATAGAAACCACGACAGGTCTGAAAAAAAAAATTGAAACAATGACAGTAATGGATAAAAAAGGCCAAAGAACATTAGAAATATATCACACTTTAACTTAGGGCTTTTAAGGTTTAGGGGGTCTAGGGTTTAGGGTATTATGTTCTAGAATTAGTGTTTAGGGTTTAAAGTTTAGTAGGTGATAGGGTTTAGGGTTGAGGGGCTTTTGGGTTTGATGGTTTAGGGTTTAGGTTTTATTAGGGGGCTTTTAGTCCAATTCAAACAAGGCTGAGTCGCCTACACGGGCGTCCACTAGCCAACTAAACCCAACCCCCATCACTTACGAGGTACAGTACGTAGTGACTGCGAAGTTATATGGGGCTCTACCAGGGGTGTTCGGTGAATTTGGACTTGATGTGTGTGTTTTCTCATTGTTTAGTGCATATGGAGTAGTGAAAATAGTTTAATTAATTTTGAAATATTTTAGAATTTTTTTGAGGATTTTTGAAGTGCTATGGAATGCTTTTGCCATGTGGTGAGGAGATTCGGGTGTTATACATATCCACCACATGGTATTCTATTTTTTATGGTTTGTGTTTCTGTGACGGGAATTTTTTTTTAATGTTCCCTTCGTATGTGTTTTTTGCATGTTTTACTCAATCGATACAAGCTATGTTTGATGTGAATCATTGTTCCATGTTCTAATCGTGCCAGCTTGTTAAACACTGAATCGTGATTAATAAAAACAAGAAACCCTCATATGTGATTTTTGCTTGGTCTGTTCACCTTTTATGATTTCTGTGGTAGTTTTCTTTTCTTGCTCTCTCAGTTATTTGTTGTTTTCATACAAATGAACAATTCAATCTGCCTTGGATAATATTTTCAGGCATGCCATCCAAAAGCAGAATATGAGGAATAAGGTGCAAGTATTTGCCGCACAAACCCCGTCTTTAAAGGGATGTATTGAAGTTGGCATGATTTTCTTTATGACAGTTTCTTCCATTTGTCCAATTGTACACATTTCAAACAGCCTTTCTTACTCCCGCCTTACCAGTCAAGATATCTTCTTCATGGCCATATACCAGTATACTGACCTATCTGCAACTTGTCTTCGGAAATGTACTATGAACAAAAGGTTCATTTTGAGCGCAGGTATTCCCGCATTGAAGGTTGTTAAGAAGCTATTGCCTGTACACCATTGTAGGTAGGGGTTTTGGGCACCGTAGACATTAGACATGACACTATGATGAATGGTATTTTAGCATTCTTCTTAGCTTATTCAGAATAGCATTTTTTGTATTGATTTATTTCATTAGGAGCAAGTTCCACATTGTAAAAGATTAATATATTCTTTTTTTGTTCATTTCAATTTCTTTAGCTCAGATTGGTATTTGTAGACAATGATCTGTTTATCAGAGGGAGTTTTGAGAATTTAAAGTGAATTATTGTATATTGATGGGAACTTAGGATGATTTGATACAGAACTTACAAAGGCCCTCCTCCCCAAAACACTATTTGATTCAATTCACTATACAAGGCAAATGATGGCTTCCACATAAAGAGGGGGAGAGGTTAAATAAGTTTGAATCTAAATGCTTCAAGTGAATAAATTTGGAAATACATGGTTGACTATGTTGCACATATACGCACTAAAGAGCTAATCAGAAAAATTCATAATAACTCATTTTAAAGAAAGCTCAAAGGTGTTGGGACTAATTCCTGATCTACCTTTCTACTTTCATGTAGAAGAAATTCAAATGAAAAAAAGAACAACGCTTTATTTGAATAATATTTCTTTTAGGTTATTAATAAATTTGTATATGTATTTATTTATTATTTTTTTCAGTTTTATTACTATATTAAACTTCATATTTAAGTCTTTGCTAAATAAAATATAATTAAAGTATGCTTTTGATTAATTAATTACTTTTAATTTTGTGAAAATATATTATTAATTAATATCATGTAAAAAATCTATCTTATGTTATTAATATAATATTTTTTTATTCATTAATCATATTTATTTTTTATTTACTCTATTGTATTGGTGATTTAATAGTGGTAATTAAAATATTGTTAACTCAAGCACTTGGTTTAATTAACTCATTTTTATAATTAATAAAATCAATGGTTTTAAATTTCAAAGATGAAGATGAATTTGTCCACATTAACACCCATTGTGAAGATTTTCAAGATGAACTTGTCCACACTAACACCCATTTTGAAGATGAAGATCATGTAGATGAAGATGAAGATGAACATGAACATCAAATTTCCAATTTGTTGACTAACCCCCCCTCAAAGCAAATATCAATCTTCTTGAAATATTTATCATTTTGAGTTTTGAATTGGCCTCTTCTAAAGTTTTCTTCTTTCAATACATATTTTGGAGATGTCTAGTGATGAAGACCACTTCAGTGGAGCTTTCTTCACTAATGTCATTTTCAACACTAGTTTTGGCCTTTAGAGCAAGAGTTTTCTTCTTTGCTCTTCCTCTTTCTCTTTAGGTTCCATGTCATGGGCTAGGGGAATCCCTAGAAGCTATTCCAAGCTCAATATACTAAAGTTTGCATTCTCATGAATGGTTATCTTCTTTATGTCCTATGACTTCAGAAGTGCCTTGAGAAGCTTATCTTTTTGCTTATATATGAACATCTCTTCTCCTAGAATGCTCAATCCATTGATTATATCAATGAACCTAGAATTCATCTCAGCTATTAATACACTCAATTTTATTTTGAGCTAATCGTATTGGGCTATTGTTGAAAGATGGACCCAAGCCCACACGACCAAGGAAGGCCTACATATCTAAGAATGTTGGAAGATGGGCCCAAACCCATAAGATATGACCCATAGAAGAGTTTCAATTTAAAGGTATTTTAGTCATGATACTCTTCTATTTATATTGAGTTATTTTATTATTCTAGGAGTTATCTTTAAGTGTTAGAGTTTGGGTGTAATTGGGACTAAGGTAGTTTAATTGTAGTTAGACTCTACTACTTTCCTCTATTATAAATAGAGGTTCAAGTACTCTGATTACAATAAGTCAATGAAGTATTTCTCTTTTCCATAAATTCAACATCGTATCAAAGCGGGTTCTGTGAGTTGACTCGATCAACCCACAGAGATAATGTGATCCTTTTCTGATCTATTATCTCTAGCAATTTAGGTTCATGTTTATTTTTTTGGGTCCCTACACCTATTATTTGTTTTACATTTTCACCTCTATACTTCTATTCTACTATCGGGAAGATTTATGCTGCTTAATTCGGGTCCAGCTATTTTTTTCTTATTGCCAACGTTGCTGGTTTTAGAAAATCATATCTTCATTGTTGTTTCTGTCTTGCCATCATTCCGAAATTATTTCGCTGGATTATTTCCTCTGCCAAAAAACTTTGCAACTCACTAAACTCATGCTAGAATGTTACTTATCTCTCAGAAATTTTCCTATCGTGGTTGCCGGTTCTGCTCTCCCGCTCTGTTGGGCGTCATGGAGGAAGACGACTCTGTTATTTAATCTCGGAAGTCTTTGGTATACCGTCTATCGTCGATCTCTGATATCTCTCCTGTGAATAACTGATCCGTTGCAGTTTTTGGAGACTCAGCGATCACTTGCTCAGTAACTCGATATCCAGCCTAGTATTCGACTGGAAACTTGTCAGCCAAAAGTTGACGACTCTGCTAATCCGCTACTGTTTTCCCAGTGATATTTCTTATTTCGAAAAATTGTTCTTTGTTGGATCCAACGAACTAATCCCATTATTATTTTTGGAAATCTTGATAGTGTTGCTGCTTATTCGGTTATGTCATCATCGTATTGAAAGACTGTTGTTTGGTGCCATTGCCGAAGAAGAAGAAGAGGAAGACTGTTTCGATTAAATTTTTTTGGTTCTAAGTCCACTCAGTTTGGCGCAGTTGCTGAATAAGAAGAAAAAGATTGTTGTCTAGCGCCGACGAACACAACGGCCACTGATCTTGCTGAATTATTGTTGAGCTATCTGCTGTTTCTTCCGAGTTATTCTGACGGATCTTTTATCTTCAGAAATTACTGATCTGATTTATCTGCCGAAGATCTTTAGTTAAGTGGATTATTTCCCCCGCCGAAAACTTTGGCAAATGCCCATGATTTATTATCTTCGGGAAATAATCGGTTGGGTTGCTGTCCCTAGTCTCCTTCTCTGTTCGGCCCCCTGAGGAAGACGATGGCTGTTGTGAAATTATATGTTTCCTAAGTTAGGAAACTTATTTAATCCAGTGCTGGTTCTGCCATCCCGGACCAGGTCTTGCCATGTCAACCCAGCAATCCAGTGACCCACCAAACTCATTCTGTCCGCTCAGGTTAATCCAGCGGGTTGGACCAATTCGAACTGAGTCAACCCGGTTCAGGTCAACTTAGACATGGCCCACTTATTTTATGTCTCGGTATACATATCCAGTGCCCAAGTTTTATACATATTTCTGTCGCGACTCAGCTATATTGGTGTACTATTTGACTCGACACGATTCGGTAGTTTTTCTCTGGTTGGATTATTATTTTGAAGTATTGACAACTTATTCCTTAGTCAGCATATTATATGGTACAGATACTTACATTGGATTATTTCATGGGTCATTTTACAAGGATTATATTATTTTGGTTCGTGTTATATAGGCCCAGGCCCATTTAAACTGCTGCTACTGTGTCTCTTTGGATGAGACATTATTATTGAAGAAGTGGTGGCCTCAGTATCCTTTCTCATACCATCCTTTATTTGACTCTTGTTGGAAGATATGCCCAAACCCACACGACAAAGGAAGGCTCACATATCAAAGAGTATTGTAAGATGGGCCCAAACACATAAGAAGTAGGACCCACAATGATTACTATGAGCTGACATCCTTATCACATCAGTTGGAAGATCAAGAAGGACTCACAAAGGCATCTTTTATCTTATGGTCATGTCCTAGAAGAGTTCTAGTTTGATTTATGTTTGTATTTTTTCTATATTGAGTTATTTAATTATGCTAGGACTTATCTTTAAGTGTTTGAGTTTGGGTGTAATGGGGACAAAGGTAGTTTTATTGTAATTGGACTCTACTACCTTCCTCTATTATAAATAGAGGTTCATGTACACTGATTACAACAAGTCAATGAAGTATTTTCTTTTCATAAAGTCAAATTGGTATCAGAGCAAGGTTATGTGATTTACCCACAGTAATAATGAGATCCTTTTCTCTAAACCCTAAACCCTAAATCTAAATTCGTAGTTATTTTTTTTCAGTCCCTACACCAGTTGTTTGCTTTGATTTTTTACCTCTATAATAAGATTTTAATATTTAAAATTATATATTTATGGAAAGATATTTGAGTCTACTTTCCAAGAAAAAATTATTTTTTCCCTTCGGAGTTATCTAATTAGAGAGATATCGATATTTGAATGAGCAAAGGTCAGATTGCAAAAAGGTTTGAGTAGTAGCAACAAGCGTCCACTTCTGAGTTATTTTATGCTATCAAGAACTAGAATTTATATGGATAAATATATATATCCAAATAAATATCTATAAATATATTCTTTTACCTATTCAACCATTTTTTTATCTGAGTGCTCTACAAAGAGAAATCGATATTTGAAGCAACAAAGGTTAGATTGGAAAAGAGGTTCGAGCAGCAGCAAAAAGCTTCAACTTCCGAGGTATTTTATGCTATAAAGAAAGAGACTTTATATGTATAATTATATATCAAAATAAATATATTTAAGTCAATTTTCTTACCTATTCAACCAATTCTCGGTATGATTTTTTATAAGTATATATTGATCTTGGAAGACTCAATGGTCATTCTAGAAAAAAGGGAGAAACAGTACTTAGTTCAGCCAGATGATAGAGACCAAAATATATCAGATTACTTATCTGCTGATAATTATATTTTATGAAGTTAAATTATACTTGGAGGAAAGGTATTTAAGTCTACTTTCATAAGGAGAAAATTTCATGTCAATATGATCTATATTTAAAGATATATTCGCATTGGAAAAATCAAAGGTCATGCTGGTATTTTGTTGTATTGAAAAGTCCGAATTTATGCCCATTGTTTTGAGTCACTTTTTGAGTTGATATATCAGGAAAATATCTCACTTCTCCCTAGTTTGAGGGCTTATTTATACATCTCTATTATTTGGGCTTATTGCTACATCTTATGATATTTGGTTCAAGTTGGGATCACTACCATTACTTCCCAGCTTGAAGGGGAGAAGTAGAAGAAGTACAAGAAAAAGGAATTTTATTCCTTATGTTGTGGATAAGTTTATGCGGTCAAAATATTCAAGAAAAGGGGAGCACAAAAGATGAAGCTTCTGCATCTAAGAAAAAATATTTATATCGGATTATGATTATTTCATGGGTCTTTCTACAAGGTTTATTATTTTGGTTCGTGTTATATGAGTTGGAAGATGGTCGCATTATATACAGTTGTTGTTATTATGTCTCTTTGGATGAGACATTATTATTGAAGAAGAGGTGGCTTCAATATATGTTACATCACCATGACAGAGGAGCTTATTACTATATCCACTACCCGTAAGGACATCTATGTTATTTCACCGTGATGGAAGAGTTTATTACTAACTCTATACCCCCCATGAATTGGCATTTATTACTCCTACCACTCAAGAGTCGTTGTCTTGTGGAGGGACACGGTGATGGAGGAGTTTTTTTATTATTACACTTCCAAACAGTGTATAGACCTACTACCTATAGAAGATAGGAGTTAATTGACTGGATTAAATAGCAATGTAATACGACTTGAAGTGATTTTAATCTCACTTTTCTTATGCCATCTGGGCCTCATGAACGAGAGCACCAGCATGAGGGAGAGTGTTGGAAGATCTACCACATTATACAAAAAACAATTTTATATATCATTTGCAACAAGTTGGGAGTTCATGTTGTTCTCTCACCCCCAGCTTGAGGGAGAGTGTTGGAAGATATGCCCAAGCCCACACGACCAAGGAAGGCCCACATATCTAAGAGTGTTATAAGATGGGCCCAAGCACATAAGAAGTAGGACCCACAATGATTACCATGAGCTGACATCCTTATCACATAAGTTGGAAGATCAAGAAGGACTCACAAAGGCATCTTTATCATATGGTCATGTCCTAGAAGAGTTCTAGTTTGATTTATGTTTGTCTTTTATCTATATTGAGTTATTTAATTATGCTAGGACTTATCTTTAAGTGTTAGAGTTTGGGTGTAATTGAGACAAATGTAGTTTTATTGTAATTGGACTCTACTACCTTCCTCTATTATAAATAGAGGTTCATGTACACTGATTACAAAAATTCAATGAAGTATTTTTATTTTTCATAAATTCATCAACTCTCACACATATCTTTGGGCCAACCTTTATTGTAACCTTTTAAGTGTTGTTTCGGTTGGGAGTTTAAGTCCATCACGTATGCATATGGGTGTTTTAAGTCCATTGAGACTTTTATATATATATATATTCTCGTGGGTCTTTTATCATCATCTTGTGAATGACAGGCATTACCCACTTATCACCTTTCTACTTGTGGGAGTCGGTGGGACTCCGTGACGGAGGAGCTTATTAGTACATCTACGTTACCTGTTGAATTCTACTTGTGAGAATCGGTGCCCGGGTTGGGACACTGTGATGGAAAGGCTTATTACTACATCTATGTTATACCCCCCTTAATTGACATTTATTACTCTTACCTCTTGATAGTCATTGTCCTATGGAGGGACACCGTAATGGAAGAGTTTTATTACACTTCTGAGCATTGCATATAGACCCACTACCTATAGAAGATAGGAGTGTGCCCTACTAGAGTCTGGAGCAATGTCATACGGCTTGGAGTGATTTTACTCTTACTTATCTTATGCCAGCTGGGCCTCATGGAAGAGCCACCAACGTGACGGGGAGTGTTAAAAGATATGAAGGACTGTCATTGTATACAAGAAGATCATATACATCATTTGAAGCAAGTTGTGAGTTCATGATGTTCTCTCACCCTCAACTTGAGGGGGAGTGTTGGATGATGGGCCCAAGGCCACATGACCAAGGAAGGCCCACATATCTAAGAATGTTGGAAGATGGACCCAAACCCATAATATATGGACCCACTGAAGAGTTTCAGTTTAAAGGTATTTTAATCATGATAGTCTTCTATTTATATTGGGTTATTTTATTATTCTATAACTTATCTTTAAGTGTTAGAGTTTGGGTGTAATTGGGACAAGGGTAGTTTAATTGTAGTTAGACTCAACTACTTTCCTTTATTATAAATAGAGGTTCATGTACTCGGATTACAATAAGTCAATGAACTATTTCTCTTTTTCATAAATTCAACAACTATTAATAAACTAAATCTAGAGTCATTAACTCTAGTGGTTCCCTCATGTGTGACCCCGAGTTTATCTCAAATTTCTTTTGTGGTCTGACATGTGGTGACCTGGTTGAACTCATTAGGACCCAAGGCACATAACAACAAGTTAATAGCCTTAGAGTTGGTTCTAAGTTGCTCCTCATCTTCCCTAGTCTACTCATTGAATTCCTTCATGACAATGTTGTCCTTCTCTGATTTGTGTGCTTCAAAGGGGTCATTGTTTGCCACATGCCTAATGTCTCAATCCAAGGATTGAACGAAGAATTCCATTCTTATCTTCAAATATCCATAGTTTACACTGTTGAATAGGGGGGGTGTTGGAGGAGTGAATGATTTGCAAATTGTCCTTCAGGAGGAAGCAATTTATCTTGAGATGCCATTTGAATGGATATTCAATATCAATGTGATTTTTATTCCAAATGTGCATATATCTATTTTGATACCAATTGTTGGTCTAGGTGGCTTCTCAATGGAGGGGGGAGGAGAGGGGTGATTTGACTTTTTACAATTAAAATTTTAGGTGTGCACAAATTTAAAATAATACAAGTCATAGAAAAAATATCACACGCCACAAATAACACCAAATATTCTATTCTCAATGTTCCCTTATTGGTATTCATTGCGCTAGAACCTGCTCTTGGAAAACTTCACTAATCTTAGCTCTATTAACTAGTATTTACATAAAAGAGATAATGGCAAGTTTTCATCCACATGTATGCTCAAATATGAGGTTACAAATAAATCCCCCCTCAAATGGGCTAGATTCTAGCTCTAGCAAGCCTTTCTATCAAGATTCAAAAGGTTCTAGATGAATCTATGAATAAAAGAATAAAAATACAAAAGAATAGAAAGCTTACACCCTTTGTGAACTTGGAGAGACAACCTTCTCCCTTGATTTTTCCAAACCTCCAACTTTGATGCACAATGAAGATGATATGGAGTTTGACTAATTGAATGCATACAAAAGAATTGAGAGGAATTGAATAATTTTGGAAAAAAAAAAAAACTCTCTCTAAAAAACAGGGTTAGGAAAGATTTTCAAGAAAACATGCATTGAGATGAGTAGGTATACCAATAAATATTCATTAACTTCTCAAAAGAATATTTGGTGGTGTATTTATAAGTTCTCCAAGCCAAACTAGCCATTATTTGCATGTGCAAAAAGTTGACTTGACATTGACTGATCAGTGTAAAGTATCAATTGATTAATAAAAAAAGTCTTATTGATCGATGGTGTGATTGATCAATATCCTTCCCTTGGATCTGACAAGTTAAGTTGATCAATCAATATTCAAGGAATGATTGATCAATCGGTTTTCCTTCTGGTAGTGCATTGCTTGTGTTGATTTTCAGGACTCCATGGATTTAGCTTATGGAGAAAAAGGGAGAAAGACCCATTGGGTAAAAACCAGAGGAAGAAGAAGTTATGGACTTGATCTCCTAACCCTCCCCCTAAAGCTCTATTTATAGATTAATGAAACTTTTGTATAATACCCCTGAACTTAGGGTTTAGGGTTTAGGGTCCTCCCCCTGAAGCTCAATTTATAGATTTATGAAACTATTGTATTACATTAATACCACTAAACTTAGGGTTTATGGTTTAGGGTTTTAACCTTGGAACTTTAACCTAATTACATTAATGCCATATCTATGAGATGATCCTTTATTTACCGTCCTGCCATCATTGTATGTGGGCCTATGGGCCTTCTCCTTGATCTATGGGCTTTGAGCCCGTCTTCTATATCTCTTGGATGCATGGTTTTCCTTGGTCTTATGGGCTTGGGCCCATCTTCTAACACACTTGGATATATGGATCTTCCTTGGTCGTGTAGGCTTGGGCCTTATCTTCCAACACTCCCCCTCAAGCTGGAGGTGAGAGAATAACATGAACTCCCAAGTTGTTGTAAATGATGTATAAAATTTTTTTTGTATAAATGGCACATCTACCAATATGCCTTCATCTTCCAACACTCCCCCTCACGCTGGTGCTCTCATTCATGAGGCCCAACTGGCATAATATAAGTGAGAGTAAATCACTCCTAGTCACTAAAACATTGCTCCATACTCTAGTCTTAACTCATACTGGATGTAGGGCACACTCCAACTTTTGTAGGTAGTGTGTCTATTGGAATTGCTCTAAAGGTTCCACCTCCACCACCATGTCCCTTCACAGAACAATGACTCTCAAGTGGTAGAGTAGTAAATGACATTAATGGGGGGAAGTGAGCTTATTTATCATGGAGTCCCAATCCGGACACCGACTCTCATACTGTCCCAACAGTGATATTTTTTAGAGTTAAATAAATTATGGTGTCCCAACCATGATATTTTTTTGAGTTAAATAAATTATGGTATGAGAAAGGGCACTGAGGCCACATCTTCTTTTATAATAATGTCTCATCCAAAGAGACAATAGCAGCAGGTGAAATGGGATTGAGCCCATATAACATGAACCAAAAATCCATGAAAAATTGACCCATGAAATAATCTAATGCAAATATATGTACCAAATAATATGTTGACCAAGGAATAATCTATCAATTCTTCAAAATAGTAATTCAGCCAAAGAAAAATGTATCGACTCACGCCAAATCAAATAGTAAACCAATATATCCGAGTCGTTGTAGAAATATGTATAATGTTGGAAGATGGGCTCAGCCCATATGACCAAGGAAAACCCACATATCTAAGAGTATTATAAGATGGGTCACACGACCAAGGAAGGCCCACAAGATGGGCCTAAGCCCATAAGAAGTAGGACCCACCATGATTACCACGAGCTGGCATCCTTAACACATAAGTTGGAAGATCAAGAAGGACTTACAAAGGCAGATATCTTATGGTCACATCTTATAATGTTAGAGTTTGGGTGTAATTGAGGCAAATGTAGTTTTATTGTAATTGGACTCTACTACCTTCCTCTATTATAAATAGAGGTACTCTGATTATAATAAGTTAATGAAGTCAATGAAGTATTTTTCTTTTTCATAAATTCAACATATAAGCTTTGGTTGAGACACGTATACCAAGGTAGAAAATAAGTGGCCTGAGTTAGATTGACCCGGACCCGAGTTGACCCAGACCATGTTGACCCGGATCAAGTTGGTCCAAGTTGACTCAGTCATGAACAGAACCAGTAAGTGCCCTCGGGTTGCTGGGTTGTTGGGTTGACTCGGCAAGGCCTGGTCCGGTCCGAGACTTAGCAGGCGCTAAATTGGCAATGAACCAGCGCGGATTAATTGAGTTTTCCCAACTCAGGAAACATGAGATCGGCAACATCGTCATCTTCTTTCCCGCTTCCGAACACTGCGGAAAACCAAAGGGAAACTTTTCGACAACAGCAGAGTATATCTCCCAGAGACTCAGCAGAGGAACTTTTCGAACAGGGATGACAGCCAACCCGGCAACGGCTCTGGATTCGGTTTCCTAACTTAGGAAACAAAAAAAATTAATTTGTCAACTACGTTCTTCTTCCCCGAATAGCAGAGTGGCTGGTTCGGAGTCCAGAAACGGCAACACAGCGGGATCAATTAGCCAACGCCTTCGTCCTCCATGAGCCAGCAGCAAAATAATTCTGGATGATGACTGTTGATTTCTGGAATGATATTACGGTTTCTGGAATGAAGACAACTTTCCACCACACGATTGTCTGTCAAATACCATATTCAGCTTGATAATCAGAATGGTATATGGACGTCAAAAAACGGCAATGCATCGGATAACTGAGAATATTTTTGAAGATAGTAGAAAAAACTTGGAGAGGCAGTAGCGGCAGTGATATAGATTTGTAGAGAATTCCTCCGTTAAATGAGCGAAATTTTCGCAGAACAACGAAGTCTTAAATTTTCAAAGATGGCATAAAATCTTGGAGAAGCAAAAATTCTCACGGATTTACAGAGACCTTAGCGTCCTGTGGTGGGAAATCGTCTTCTCAGATGCCTCCCTGCAATATAGTTGAACCTCCCTTCGTCTGGAACCAAGTTCATTTCGGAATAAATCCAATCAAACGTCGTCGTTTTATGTGATTATACGGTCATCTCTGAAGAGCAAGGCCCAACCCAAGGCTGAGCCTGTGCTCGCAGGCTGGGTGCGGGAGGCCGGAGACATGGAGAACCAAAAACGTCCTAAGCAGAAGACAAAAGATGAAGATCGTCGACGACACTTGGTCCCGTGTCAGTGCTTATGGATCTTGGGCCAAGAACGATGGAAGATGCAGTCAGGCCCGTTTGGACAGATCTTCCGGCATGATAACTTTGTCTTTGGCCAATCAAGTGCTAGGAAAAACTGGACTAAGGGGACTTATCAGACTGAACCACGAGCAGTCCCCACTAAACATGCAGACAAAAATATTTGTGGAGAAGGAAGGCACTCACCAGTGGTTGCCTCCGGCATACCGGCATGGTGGCAATTACTAATAGAAAAAAATAAGGGCATGTTAAAGAGAAAAACTAAAAAATAAAAGAGGTTTAGAATTTTAAAATACCATAGCTACGAGTCCCGAAAATAAAAGCTCAGATACCATTTGATTTTTCAGGACTCCATGGATTTAGCTCATGGAGAAAAAGGGAGAAAGACCCATTTGGAGAAAACCATAGGAAGCATAAGTTATGGATTTGATCTCCTAACCCTCTTCCTAAAGCTCTATTTATAGATTAATGAAATTACTGTATTACAATAATACACCTGAACTTAGGGTTTAGGGTTTTAACCCTAGAAGTTTAACCGAATTATATCAATGTCATCTCTATGAGATGACCCTTTATTTACCATCATGTCATCATTGTATTTGGGCCTATGGGCTTTCTCCTTGATTTATGGGCCTTCAATCCGTCTTCTATATCTCTTGGATGCATGGGTCTTCCTTGGTCCTATGGGTTTGGGCCCATCTTCTAACATACTTGGATATGTGGGTCTTCCTTGGTCATGTGGGTTTGGGTCCTATCTTCCAACAACTTGTATGATCGACAAATGGCTTGTCAATAATCAATCATGTTTTGTCCCTAGTTGGTAAAATTGTGTACGATCGATCATTCTGAGGAGGTTGATCAACCATTCTTAATATGTTTATATTGCTTGGAAATCATTGGTTGATCAGTTCACTAGGGATAATTGGTCATGCTTTATAGCATAGTTTGTTCAATATTGAATTTAGGACCCCATGAATAATACCTTGAGCAAGGGGAGAGAGAAAGAAAAAGAGGAAAAAGAGAAGAGCTCTCGGGTATAGAGAGAAGAGAAGGTAAATAAAAGAGAGTAGAGAGAGAACACTTCACACGAGAGAGAAGAAAAAAATAAGAAACTTGCTTGATTAATTCCGAGTTACAATCACCTTTATTTATAGTAGACGAGGTGATAGAGTCCATGTACAAGTAATTTTAGGACTCCTAATTACATTCCAACTAAAACTCTCCAAGATAAGCCTATCATGATAAGATTACATTATCTATTTAAGAGACTACTTTAACTCAACTTCTAACTCTTCTTTAATCATGTGAAACAAGACAGAAACCACCTCATGATCTTATCTTTGTGGGTCCCACATGATCTTCCAGCTCATGTTGATAGAGATATCAGCTCGTGGTATCTTTGTGGGTCCCACTTGATCTTCAAATCTTCTATTTAATACCAGCACATGTTCCTTATCTCTTAGCTAGAGCCCCTTTGTATGAGGACTCTTGTTGACACCTCTCGAGCTCATGGTGGGTCTCACTGGCTTGTGTAGCCATGGTGGGTCCCACATTGTAACAGTCAAGTTCTGATTGATTGATTGATCACCCTTGAGCAAAAATATTACATTGAGCAGTCCGAGACCCTTTGCCTTGGATTCAGTACATATCCTTTCTTTTGTCTTTTGGATGCCCTCGGGATCACTGCCAGTTATAATAACGTCGTCAACATATACAGCTAGAATTACCTTGCCCTTCGGTGTGTCTTTGATAAAGACAGAGTGATCTCCACAACATTTGTGAAATCCGGCCCGTATGAGTGCTTGGCTAAATTTTTTAAACCAAGCACGTGGCGACTGTTTGAGACCATAAATAGATTTTAGTAGTCGACATACAAACTCCACCTCAACCACATATCCAGGTGGTTTGGGTGGTTACTGCATATAAATGTCCTCCTTTATATCCCCATTCAGAAAAACATTTTTTACATCAAGTTGATAGACCTGCCAGGAAGAATTAACTGCCAAAGATAATAACAAACGTACCTATTTTAATTTAGTCACTGGAGAGAAGGTTTCTTCATAATCAATGTCATAACATTGTGAATTGCCTTTAGCAACAAGGCGAGCTTTCAACCAAGCCACGTACCCATCCGGATTGTGTTTCACCATAAATACCCATTTTCAACTGACGGGTTTCAAATCTAAAGGAATGGGGACTAGAGCCCATGTCAGTTTTCATAAAGAGCATGCATTTCTTCATCCATAGCCACCTTCCACCTTGGATGTTTGAGAGCCTCCTGATAGGACTGTGGTACATGTATGGAGGAAATAGCCGATAGAAATTGACAACAAACAAGGGATAGACAATGATGAGACACAAATTTTTTTATGGGATGAGAAGTAGAAGGCATGGTGCATGATTTGGGCTCTTTCCTAACATCCATAAGACGAATATCACATTCAAAGCCAAAAATAATCGGGGAAGATGGACTTACCTTGGTAGGATCCGACAACTCAACAGGTGTGTGTTATGCATGCAATAACATTATTATTTTAATTTTTTTTAATTACTTTATTTTATTTTAGTTTTGGGTCATAGGGGTATTTTGGGAATATTTCATTTATAGGGTATTTTTGTAATATTTTATCTTATACCCTGTAAAGGTGAACCCTATTTAAGGGGTAAGAGTAATGAAAAAGACAAGCATTGATTTTAGGTTAAACAGGGTTTTGAGTTCTCCTCAACGAGCTCAGGAGTGCGCGTTTTCAAAAAATTACAAAATCGGAAGGGTATTCAGTACACCCTTCGTCGAAAAATCCGGAATGGGGTTCGGCATCAAACCCTTTCCCATTGGACGGTATACATCTTTCCGAATAGAAGACGCAGGGAAATCCAAAGCCTAACAGAGGGGACCAAGCTTTGGGCAAATCGGAAGGGTTTTCTGCTACAACGTCGTTGGAACTGGACGATTTGGGTGCGACCTTCCATCTGAAATTGGGGACAATGGCAATCTCCAAACAGGTACGTCATGCGTAAAAATCTCGAGCAGGGCAAGGGGACCCAAAATTTCCGAAATCACACCAACGAGGATCAAGGCAAGCCAAAACTCCTTGCCGAACAGGAGAACATAATATTTTTGACGTTTATTCCGACCAGGATGTGTTTCCGAGAACCCTCCGTCTCAAAAAATCTCCAACCAGCGAAGCCCCAAAGGGCTGCTATTCACCATCAAAAACTGTGGAGGCTCCGTCGGTGTCATCGGAAACAACTCCGGTGGGATTTGACTTTCGGCCGCAACCTCTCACTCTCAATCTCTTCCTTGGCAGTCCAGTGGGGAACCAACATCAACGTCTTTTGGGGTAAGCTTCTAACATGCCCTCAATTGATATGTATAAACGAATTTTCCATGGGGGTGACCGGGCTCCTAGGCGTTGAGCAGCAACAATGCTGCTCAAATTTTTGAACTGGGGGTTTTCTCTTCCGGGAGGCAGAGAAACAACACCGTTTTGGCGAAATTACGGCTGGTGTGTATGAATTCTGAGAGGGAATTTTTCTGGGGGCGCCATGATCGATTGGAAAAATTTTATGGGTCTTGTTTTATTTTTCTACTGTTGAGAAAAGTAGCAGTGAGCCTCTTCCAATTTCTGTTGCACGCGTGGATGAAGGACATGTTTCATATTCTTTGAAGTTGCAATTTTTTTTGTGGACGAATTATGATGTTGTGGATGCACACTGCAACAGCGTGTATGTTTCATTCATGGAGTTTCAAGAAATGGAGACTAATGGCTGCGAGACAAACGCCATTATGTATAGGAACCTAGCTCTTGGCTGTTTGACAGCTGGCTTGGTAGAAGAATCACTAAAGACACTTCAGATCAGATCAGATCAGACTACAAGCAGTTGGGTTAGGAGATCAACACCGTGGATGGAATCCACACTTTTACTTGTTGAAATAATTGCTGATATGGGTGTGGCAAATTTTAAGAAAATATTTGGTGGGTATGGAAACATTACGAACGTTGTAGTGATGAGAGAATGAGATGGGAAATTCCAATGTTTTGGATTTGTTAATTTTGAAAATGCAGCAAATGCTGCTCTTACCGTTGAGGGGCTTCATGACATACAAATTGATGACAAGGAGTGGTATTTTGGGAAGGCTCTGAAGAAATCAAAAAGGGAGATGGGATTGAAGGGACGGTTTGAGCAGATTTATAAGGCGACAGTAGAGAAGTTCCAAGGGGTGAACCTGTACTGGAAGAACCTAATTGACAACATAGATGATGAGCAGCTGAACGAATTGTTTTCTGAGTTTGGTCTAATTACTTCACGCAAGGTTTTTGCAGTGAACTTGATAAATGTGTTGCGTGGAATATATGCTATCATAACAAGTAGTTCTAAGGGCCCTGTTGTGATAGGAGATTCACAGGATAGTAAGTTAAATTTGTCATTTTTTGGTTCTACAAAGTATGGAGATAGATTTCTTAGTTCTGCACAGAAGGCTATTGCCAATGGGGAAATGGTTTATGTGAACCTTGACTGGACAAAAGCAATACCCCACCCAGTCGACCGGGTGGAGTATGAGTTGTGGACCAATAGCAATGATGAGTGTGGGCCTAAGTGTGACATGCTGATGCAATTTGGGAAGAATACAGCAGTATGCATTAGGGCTGTATCTAATGGTAAGAATGCATTTGTGCTGAATGACTAGGCTATTTGTGCTAAAATTACTGATTTTCTATCTGCTACAGATTTTGAGCCTCCACTTATCCCACCTATGACAATACAAGATCCAGATGATAAGAAACCTAAGGATGGGAATGAGAGAGCTAAGATTCCAGATCCTGGAGCTATAAAGCCTAACAATTGGGATGAAGTTGCCCCAATTGAAATGGAAGATGAGAAGGCAGAGAAGCCAGACAGATGGTTGGATGGTGAACCAGAGGAGATTGTCGACACTGAAGCTAAGAAGCCCGAAGATTGGGATGTTGATGAGGATGGTGCATGGGAGGCACCGAAGATTGATAATCCTAAGTGTGAGTCTGCTCCTGGCTATGGTGAGTGGAAAAGACCTATGATGAGAAACCCGGTTTACAAGGATAAATGGAATGCACCATTGATTGATAACCCTAACAATAAGGGTATCTGGAAGCCAAGGCAGATTCCTAACCCTGAGTACTTCGAGCTTGATAAACCTGACTTTGAGCCCATTGCAACTATTGTAATGGAGATATGGACGATGCAGGATGGGGTATTTTCTGACAATATTTTGCGAGCTAGGGTTGAGGAGACTGCAAAATCTGTCAGGGTGACTGCATGGAAGCCTAAGTTTGAATTGGAGAAGGAAACGCAGCAAGAAGAGGATGTTGCAACATCTGGTGGACTTTCTGGTGTTCATAAGATCTTTGATGTGCTATACCAGATTGCAGATATTCCTTTCTTAGCAGCATATAAGTTCAAGATCATTGATGTCATTGAGATGGGAGGGTGTCAGCCTAACCTTACTATTGGCATTCTGGTCTCCGTGGTTGTTGTCCTTGTTACAGTCATTTTTAGGGTTATCTGTGGTGGAAAGAAACAAGATCCTATCGAGTACCGCTCAAGGAAAAGAAAAGCTATGAAGCTAAAGGTGACAAACAAGGAACTAGTAGTGAGAAGGAAGATAAAAATGAGAAGGAAGATGTTGTTGCCCCACGCCCAAGGCGGTGTAGAAGGGACACATAAAACTACAAGTGGGAGATCCAAAATTTTGAGGGGAGTTGGTTATGTAGTCTTGAAGTTCAGGTAAAAAAAAATATTTCTTCTCTAGTTGGATGCTCTAGTTTTCTAGCCCAGAGGGCTGACACAAATACCGTGGTTAACACTTGAGAATGGATGGAGACATCGACACGGGCAAGCAGACCCACCTTCAAGCTTGAGGACAAGCTCGTTCTTCCAAGGGGGTGTAATGTTATGCACGTATTAACATTATTATTTTGATTGTTTTTCTTTAATTACTTATTTTATTTCAATTTTAGGCCATATAGGTATTTTGGGAATATTTCATTTATAGGGCTATTTTAGTAATATTTTATCTTAAACTCTGTAAGGGTGAACCCTACTTAAGGGGTAAGAGTAATGAGAAAGACAAGCATTGATTTTAGGTTAATCAGGGTTTTGATTTCTCCTCAACGAGCTCAGGGGTGTGCGTTCTCCTTAACGAACCTAGGGTTTTCAAGCTTCCCTTTGGCTTGAACTTCGTCTTCCTCTTCTCCTTCCCTACGAATCCTTGTGTGAGATCCGGGACCATAACAGTGTGGTGTCAGCTAGTGTTTCTAGGGGCTGAGTAGTTTCTGCAGCATGGGGCACAACCGATTGAGGAGAGCCTGGTACAGAAGATAAACCTGGAGGAGCATTATTAGAACAATATAGAGAGTCTTCAAAAAATGTGACATCCCAAGACACAAGTAAACGTTGAAGAGAGGGATTATAGCAAACATAATCCTTTTGTGTGTAAGAGTATCCTAAGAAGATACACTTCACGGATTTGGGATCAAGTTTACTGTGTTTTGGGGAGGAAATATGGACAAAACATTGATAGTCGAAGACTCTCAAAGGCAGTGAAAAGGATCATCATCAGGTAATAATAGACAGTAGGGAGATTTTTTACCTAGAATGGAAGAGAGTAACCGTTTTATAAGAAAACATGCGGTAAGAACTGCATGCGGCCAATAAAAATATGGAACTTTCATGGCATATAGTAAACCATGAGCTACCTCAAGAATATGACAGTTCTTTCGTTCGACTACACCATTTTGTTGAGAGGTGTAGGCACATGATGTCTAATGAATAATGTCATTTTCTTGACAAAACGAGTCCAGGTCTTTGGATGTGTATTCTTTGGCAATATCTGACCGAAGGACTTTAATTTTTTGTCCAAACTAAGTGAGTACCATGGCATGAAAAGATTTAAATATCAATGGTATTTCAGAACACTCTTTAAGCAAAAAACACCTAGTGGTACAAGTGAAGTCATCAATGAATGTAATAAAATATTTCACGTGAGAAATATTGGAGACACTCAAGGGTCCTCATACATCAATATGAATTAACAAAAAAGGAGAGACACTTTTAATTTCTAGACGAGGTGAGTATGTAAACCTCTGATGTTTACTCATTTGACATGCTTCACAATGAAGGTCCAACCCGCTTTAGGGAAAAAATGATGGAGAGTTTGGGTGTGCCATAACTTGGTTTCAATGTCACAGGTGGATGCATTATTTATTTATGGAACATCCAGGTAGTAGAGCCCCTCTTGTTCACAGTCTCCACCAATCACCCGCTACATTGTAAGATCCTAAAACACACATGAAGTGGATGAGAAAGTGATAGAGCAATTAAAATGTTTGGTGAGCTGACTAACCGATAAAAGATTCAAATGGAAAGTAGGATCGAAATGGATATCAATGAGCGGAAGCGATGGTGTAACAGAAGTGGATCCTTTCCCTTGAACTTTAGTTTGTGAACCATTAGCTATGGTAACAAATTTATGTGAAAGACATGGAGAAACTGAGTAGAGAAGATGTTTGTTACCTGTAAGATGCTCGGAGGCTCCGGAGTCAATTATTCAAGATGAAGAGGAGGCAGAACACATACTTGAAGCGGTGGTGGCAGCAATTGGTGAAGAAGTACTTGGGGAGGACCCCATCATGGTCTTCATTTTCTAGAATAGCTCATAGTCTTCATCAGTAAAAGTATACTTTGGAGTTGTTGTGGTAAACTGCTCTACCTTTGTATCACTCACTAAGGCTTGGTGAGCCTTATTCACATTACCTTTATAACATCTTTCGCGAGTGGCCCAATCTACCACATATAGAGCATTCTTTCAGGTGAAAGCATGTGTCTCTAGTGTGGCCATATCCCTTACAATGGGTGCATTCCTTCCCATTTGTTCGGTCAAAACCAGTTCTTCTACCTCTTCCTCTTCCTCCTCTATAAAAAATGCCTTGGCCTCGCCTTGGTCAAATGGTGTTCTCCTATGTCTAGAGTATATAGAGGATGGTATTTCAGTAGTAGAGGGAGAAGCGTCTGGAATACGAAGAAGTGTAGCACATACATCATCAAAAGTGGGAACCGCGGAAGTGCTAAAAAGGTGAGTCTTAGCAACTTCAAGATATGGTTTAATGTTAGCAAGGCATATGGCAGTTATCAAGGCCTCTTTCTATTTATCTTGGACAAAGATATCTGTAGAGGTTGGCTGGGCAAGTTTCCATTCTTGAAGAAAGCCTCGAAAGTGAGCCAAATATTCATGTATATTGTCTCCTTATTTGGTGGAAAGCATCCTTTGTAAAATATCATATGGCCTTTTATAAGTTGTCGGAGATTGAATACAACTTGGTGCATGTCTCCCAAATTTGTTTAGCCGTCTCTAAATGAATGACATTATTGGAGACATGTTCTTCCATACTATTTATAAGCCAACTAGTAACGAATGTATCCTCCTTTAACCATTTGTTATAGAATATATCATCTTCATCAATATGTGGTCCACGGTTGGTGAGATGACCAACTAGGTCCTTTGTGATAAGAAACTGACGAACCGATGTGGACCAATTCAAAAAATTTGATACCCCCCCCCCCATAAGGGTACAGTTGTGATTCTGCGTATGTCACTCTTGTGACTCATATTATCTTCAGCCATAGTAGGCAAATCAAGTAAAATAGTTCTCTAATCAAGTAATCAAAATATGACCAAGTGGAAGGCTTTAACCAACTCGGTTAATGGAGATGCTTAGCATAAATGCTAAGTAATTAATTTTAATGGATAATGACTCATAAAATGCTCAAAATCATCCTTCTTTCTTCTAGAATCTTGTTCCCATAGATTTATGAAAAAAATTCAATATGCACTGGTCTCGGTCAAAGTATTGTGCAAACCGACAAAAACTGCCTTGATAATCTTTTCTAATCAAAGATAATCCAAGATGCATATATTCTCATAATTTCATACGATGAAAACATGCATAAGGACATCTCTAAACCACCTCTTAATACCAAAAACCAATAGCATAAAATTAATAATATCATAAATAAATACTTACCTCTTGAGCTTCAATCCTGCTTCATAAGGAGCCTTCTATGAGCAGCTTTTAGGGGGGGTTAGTCAACTTGAAGTCCGAGATGAAGATCAATCGCATGACACCCTTCATCAATTGGAGTCGTTAATGGAGCACAAATGACATTTCATCTGGATGCTAGGGATGAAGTGGTCCTTCTTCTCCACGTTTTAAAATCCTTCATCTCGTTGAAGACCATTTTTTATCTTCTTCGAGATGAAGGACGTGCGTGGCTTGGTTTTTTTTCCCCCCTCTCTCGTGCGTCCTCATTTCCCTTTTTTCCTCCCTCTCTCCCGCACCCCCTCTCTCGTCTCCCTGCGCCCCCAACGTCGTTGCTCCCTCTCTTCTCTCGGACTCTCGTCTCCAGCCTCCATCTCTGCTCCCTCTCGTCTTTGGCCTCTGTCTCTCGATCTTCTCTCGGACTCGCCCTCTCTCTCACACCCCCTCTCTCGTCTCCGTGCCTCCCTCTCTTCTCTTAGGCTCGCTCTCCATTTTTCTCTCTCGCTTCTCTCTCTCTCTTATCCCTCTCGACCTCCCTTTCTTCTCTCTCTTCTCCCTCTCTTCTCCCTTTCAGCCTCCCACTCCCTTCTCTCTGGCTATTCTCCTTTCACCAAAAATACCTTCCAATTTCGTTCGATTTAATCATTTTGATTTCGAAGATGAAGATGAAGATGAACTTGTCCACACCAACACCCTATTTCGAAGATTTCGAACATGAACTTGTCCACACTAACACCCATTTCGAAGATGAAGATCATGTAGATGCATGAGATGAAGATGAAGATGAAGATCAAATTTCCAGTTTGTTGACACCCATAGAGCATAATGGGGATCCTAACTTAGTAGTTCTGATACCATGTTGAATTTAGGACCCCATGAATAATACCTCGAGCTAGGGGAGAGAGAAATAAAAAAAAGGAAAAAGAGAAGAGCTCTCAGGTAGAGAGAGAAGGAAGCAAAATAAAAGATAGTAGAGAGAGAGCACATAAGATTACATTATCTATTTAAGAGACTACTTTATCTCAACTTCTAACTCTTCTTTAATCAAGTGAAACAAGATAGAAACCACTTCATGATCTTATCTTTGTGGGTCCCACTTGATCTTCCAGCTCATGTCGATAGAGATACCAGCTTGTGGTATCCTTGTGGGTCCCACTTGATCTTCAAATCTTCTATTTAATTCCAGCACATGTTCCTTATCTCTTAGCTAGAGCCACTTTGTATGAAGACTCTTGTTGACACCTCTCGAACTCATGGTGGGTCCCACTTGCTTGTGTAGCCATGGTGGGTCTCACATTGTAGCAGTCAAGTTCTGATTGATTTATTGATCATGCTTTATATTTTTGGCATGTGCACTTCTGGTTGATTGATCATTGGCAGATGTTGATCAATAAATCTAGTTCCAGATTTCTAGGTACAATTTCAAAGCATGAGAAATTTTATTCCTAAGCGGTTCTAACATGTTTAAAACATATGTATGCATCGGAAAAGGTCCCTACAAGAGAAAATGTCCCTCATGCCTTCGTCATGAGGTTTGCTCCTTCAGAGCCTTATAGCGTAGCGCTTATGCAACATAGCTTTACTACTCAAGTAGGAGCTTTCTTTAAGTGTAATAGTGTACTTTAAAAGCATTGACATGTAGACAATCAATCTTGACCTAAAGCTCCAAAGATTTCCATTGCACATCAAGTTTGAAGACTTGTGACTACTCTCTTACATAAACTGAGTTTTTGTGATTTTTCTAGATTGCCTAAGTTGTAGTCTTCAATTCTTTGCTTCTTCCTTCTGAGACTGCTTCTTCAAGATGACTTTGACACAATAGTGAAGCTCAAGGTCTTTGAGAAGCTTTTATCGGTTCTTTGCATAGACCTTGATTTGAGTGTCTTGAAGGAGTTGCATCTAAAATGCTAAATTTTTTAATGTTTGATCAATTAAATTTTGTTATCATCAAAATTGAGATGGGAATCAATACTCCTTCAACATGAATCCATCTCAAATATAAAGAAGCGCACTAGAAATAACACATGTCGTAGACAAACAGGAAACCCCCAATCTAGTCAAATCTCATCTAAGAAAGTGCCTTATAATAATATGCTTAAACCACGATGGAGATGAAACCAGACTTCAAGTCCTTCACCAGCAAGGGCTTGCCTTCAATATCAGTCTTCCCTTGATTAGAGTCCTTTTTCAACAAGGATTGGAACTCAAAGAACCCGAGAGAACTAATAAATTTGTCGAGTGTGTGAAGCTTTAGTAATTGGTAGAGAAGAACTCTGGCAAAAGTTCAAATAGTTGAGGTTATGAGATATAACCATAAGCTCTATAACCTCCAAGAAAAAATTGCAGGCCCTGATGACCTTCTAAGAACTTGAAGAAAGTTTTGAAAAGCTTCTTTCTCCTCCCCCTTTCTCATTTATTCTAATACCTTCCATCTTCAGTCTGTAAAGCTTCATGGGAAGAGCAATTACTTTTACTGTTGTCAAAGCCATCCTTAATAGTTCTTTAGGAGCTTCGTTTTAGTGCAGATTGTAGGAGACTAAGAAGGTCACGGTAGAGAACACTTTCAAATTTAGACAACTATCGAAGAAGGCAAAAGAGGAAACAGTAATACTGAATATCTTGGCATTCTAGGGCTCCACATAGCTGGAAGTCAAGGAGTTCTTGTCATAGCTATTTGCCAAGCTCTCCTAATGCAAAAAATGACTTTGATTGTGTTAGGTTGGATCAGAGTATTCAAGATACCTTAGGATAGAGGCTTCCGAACTTCTTAAAATATATATGTTGGAAGATAAGATCAAGCCCAAACGACCAAGGAAGGCCCACATATGTAAGATTATTATAAGATGGGTCACATGACCAATGAAGAACCACAAGATGGGCCCAAGCCCATAAGAAGTAGGACCCACAATGATTACCATGAGCTGGCATCCTTATCTACTCAAGTTAGTCTTCTAGTTGAATAGATAGATTTACTTAAATTAGACTTACTTAAATTGAAGAGTTAGAGTTGTAATGTAATTAGGATTAAATGATAAGTTGTATAAGGACTTTACATCTTCCTCTACTATAAATAGAGGTTCATATACTCTGATTACAACAAGTTATTGATGTCAATGAAGTATTTCACTTTTTCATAAATTCAACATGGTATCAAAACAGGTTCTTTGAGTTGACGTGGTCAACTCACGGAGGTAATGTGATCCTTTTCTCTAAACCCTAAACCCTAGGTCTAGGTTCGTAGTTATTTTTTTCAGTCCCAACACCCATAGATCTCTTTGTGTTTTTTAAAATCTATACATAGTTTTTTATATTTCAAATTATATATTTATGGAAATATATTTGAGTCTACGTTCCAAATAAAACCTATTTGTTCCAATCGGAGTTATATACAGAGAGATATTGATGTTTTAAATGAGCGAAGGTCAGATTGAAAAAGTGGTTCGAGGAACAACAGAAAGCTTCAAATTCCGAGGTACGTTTTGCTATCAAGAACTAGACTTTATATGGAGAGATATATATCAAAAGAAATATATGTAAGTCTATACTTTTACCTATTCAACCAATTTTTTTTTTGAGTTATCTACAAAGAGAAATCGATATTTGAAGCAGCAAAGGTCAGATTTAACAAGAGGTTCGAGCGGCAGCAAAAAGCCTCAAATTACGAGATATTTTATGCTATCACGAAAGATACTTTATATGGAGAATTATATATAAAAAGAAATATATGTAAGTCTATTTTATTACCTATTCAACCAATTCTCTGTATTATTTTTTTATAAGGAGATATTGACCTTGGAAGAGTTAATGGTCGTTCAGGAAAAACAAAAGAAACAAAACTTAGTTCGGCCATATGACAAAGACCGAAACCTATCAGATTATTTATCTTCTGATAATTATATTTTATGAAGAGATGTTATACTTGGATGAAAGGTATTTAAGTCTAGTTTCAGAAGAAGATAATTTCATATCAATATGATCAATATTTAAAGATATATTCAAATTGGAAGAATCAAAGGTCATGCTGGTATTCTGTTGTATTGAAATATCCGAATTTATGCCAATTGTTTGCGTCACTTTTTGAGTTGATATATCAGGAAAATATTTCACTTTTCTCTGGTTTGAGGACTTGTTTATACATCTTTGTTATTTGGGTTTATCTCTACATCTATGATGTTTGGTTCAAGATGGGATTACTGCCATTACCTCCCCGCTTGAGGGGGAGAAGTACAAGAAGTACAAGAAATAGGTATTTTATTCCTTATATTGTGGATAAGTTTATGTGAAAAAATTATTCAAGAAAGGGGGAGCACAAACGATGAAGCTTGTGCATCAAAGAAGAAATTTTTATATCGGATTATTTCATGGGTTCTTTGACAAATTTTACTATTTGGTTCATGTCATATGTATTGGAAATTGGTCGTGTTATATTCAGCTGCAGCTATTATGTCTCTTTGGGGACACTATTATTGAATAAGAGGTGGCCTCATGTCATCATTTATTTTACCCCGTCAAAAAATATCAAACTTTTTTGTGGTTGGGAGTCCACGGCGGAAGAACTTCATCCCCGTAAAAAAGATGAAAATTATTTGTGGTTGGGAGTCCACGACGGAGGAACTTCATCCCCGTCAAAAAGATGAAAAATTATTTGTGGTTGGAAGTCCATGACAGAGGAACTTCATCCCCGTCAAAAAGATAAAAATTATTTGTGGTTACGAGTCCACGACGGAGAAACTTCATCCCCGTCAAAAAGAAGAAAATTATTTTTGGTTGGAAGTCCATGACGGAGGAACTTATGATTACAACTATGTTATCCCCCCCTGTAATGACTTTTATGTCTCCTACCACTTGAGAGCTGTTGTCCTGTGGAGGGACACGGTGGTGGACACTTCAGAGCAATGCCGATAGATACACTACCGATAGCAGTGGAGTGTGACCTACATCCAGCATTAAGACTGGAGTATGAAGCAATGGCTTATGGGCTAGGAGTGATTTTTACTCTCACTTATAATGCCGCAGGGCCTCATAGAAGGGTGCAACAGCGTGAGGGAGAATGTTGCAAGATGAAGGCATATTGGAAGATGTGCCATTTTATACAAAAATATTTTATACATCATTTGCAGCAAGTTGGGAGTTCATGTTGTTCTATCACCCCCAGCTTGAGGGGGAATGTTGGAAGATAAGATCAAGCCCAACGACCAAAGAAGGCCCACAATGATTACCATGAGCTGGCATCCTTATCACATCAGTTGGAAGATCAAGAAGGACTCCTAGTTCTACTCAAGTTAGTCTTCTAGTTGTTTAGATAGACTTACTTAAATTGAAGAGTTAAGAGTCGTAATGTAATTAGGAATGAATGATAAGTTGTATGAGGACTCTACATCCTCCTCATTGTAAATAGAGGTTTATGTACTCTGATTACAACAAGTTATTGATGTCAATGAAGTATTTCATTTTTCCATAAATTCAATAATATCTACTAGGTGATCAAGGGAAAAACCCTCATGATCGAAAAAAGGAAAGCTCAAGTTTTCTATAAAGAGAGAACAATGGATGGGAGTAAAACCAATAGGATTATGCATGAATACATTCTTAATAGTCTTGTGAAAATGAAAACTAACATGAGATTAGATTGGGTCCTCTATAGAATTTACATTGCAAAAACGAGGTGCAAGGAAGGAGGTCGAGAAGTTGACAAATTTAAGTAATAATAAAATTTGCAAGGATTTTACTGGAATAAATCAAAGACTAAACAAAGAAACCTAAAAATTAATATCTCACCAGAATAAGGCTTCATTGTCTTTATGGGTTAACCAAGTCAAATCATAGAACCTGCTCGATACCATGTTGAATTTCTAGAAAAGATAAATAATTCATCGATTTGGCTTATAACTAAGTATAGTGAGCCTCTATTTATAATAGAGGAAACAAGTAGAATCATATTACAATTAAACTACCCATGTCCTAGTTATACTTAAAGTCAAACACTAAAATATAAGCCCTAGAACAACTGAACAACTTGTTGAAGAGTAAGTATAGTAGAGTCATACATGACTCTTACAACAAGGAGTCCCATAGAGGCAAAATTAATATGGTGGAGTCTAAGAAGAATCTCATGGAAGAAGTCTCATAGAAGAGTCTCAATTAGAGGTATTTTAATTATGTTAGTCTTTTACATATGTTCAATTGTTCAATTATTTTGGGACTTATTTTTTAGTGTTTGACATTGGATGTAACTGGGACAATGATAGTTTATTTCTAATCTAATTCTACTTGTTTCTTCCATTATAAATAGATGTTCATTATAGTTAAAATAAGAAGTCAATGAAGTATTTCTCTTTTTATGAAATTGAATGTGGTATCAAAGCACATTCTGTGAGTTGACTTGGTCATCTAAACAGAGATAATATGATCATTTTCTAATTTATCATCTCTAGTAGTTTAGGTTCGTATTCTCCTTTTCTCCTTTTTTTTTATCCTAGTACCTGTTATTTTCTTAGCATTTACACCTCCATAATTATTTTTTTATATTTTAAATTATATCTAACTGAAAAGATCCCTAAGTCTACTTTCCAATGTAAAAATAATTTTAGAAATCCATTTTTTCTACAAAGAGAAATTGATATCTAAAACATCAAAGGTTAGACAGCAAGAGTGGTACGAGCAACTACAAAAAGCTTCAATTTTTTAGGCTTGCATGCCATAAAAAATGAGAGTTTACATGGATAATGTTAGGTTCTTCTCTTGCCATGGATCGAGTCACCCTTCTTTCCTCTCTTCCCTCCATGGATGATCTTGACGTTGGAAGAGAATTCTTGTTTCTTGAACGAGTAATGGTGGAACTCAATTAGAACGAAGGAGCTTTGGAGGAAGCTCAACCTTGGACTTCAAAGGGAGAATCCGACCTTGGACCTCAAAGGGAGAATCCGACCTAGACTTCTGAGGGAGAATCTGACCTGTAAAATATAATTTTCTCAATACTTGCCTCTCTTCTCCTTCACGTCCCCCTAAATAGGGTTGAGGATGGAAATACAAAGATGACCCATAGGTCAAGTTGTTCACGCCACATTACACTGAACCAACCCAAAGTAAACCAAACCAAATAAAGTAAATCAAACCGAATTGAAATTACATGAAAAGTAAATTGACATAATTTAATTCATATGCCTATGGATAACTCGTGATGCTATGGAGTCCATAAAAGATAATTATATATCAAAAGAAATATTTTTAAGTCTGTTTTGTAACCTATTAAACCAGTTCTCAATCACAGTTTTCTAGTCTCCCCTAATTATTTTTTAAAAAGGTCACACTCTAGATTCGTTTGGAAGTACGAGTGTTACATAGTTACGTCCTTCCAGTTAAAGTTGTTTTTCTATAGTATTTCTTTAGTTTATCATCTTATGTTTTCACTTTAGATCAATACTTAGACTCACTACTTAAAAAGTATAGGAGTGTGCCCAACATCCAGTATGAGTCATGTATTTTATTCTTCACCCAAGAACTGATTTATGTTTGAGCTACCCTTAAGAAGTGAGTAATCTTTTTGTTATGCCCTAAATTTGGGTAATTTTTATACCTTTCATATTGAGAGGGGTGTGTTTCAAGCTATGACCTTTTTGACTAGTGTATGGTGCTTTATCGTATGCCTAGGAGTAATTTTCGTCTCACATGTGATGTTTTATCCAAATTAGATCTCTATGTCTTTTTATCCCATCTTGAGGAGGAGAAGTAGAAGAAGTACAATAAAGATGTATTTATTCCACATGTTGTGATAAATTTTATGTGACCAGAATATTCAAAAAAGGGGGAGAACAAAAAATTAAGATTTTGCATCTACGAAGAATTTTTCAGTAAAAGAAGATTGAAGACCAAGAATATTTTTCATTACAAGTTGAGGTCATAAAGTTCAGCTTGAGGGGGAGTGTTGAAGATCGGGTACAGAAGAGTCTTACATGACTCTCACAGCAAAAAGTCTCATAGAGCTAGAATTAATAAGTGGGAGTCTAAGAGGTGTCTGAAGGAGGTCTCACAGAAGAGTCTCAATTAAAAGCGTTTTAGTTATGTTACTCTTCTATTTATGTTCAATTGTTCAATAGTTCTAGGACTTAAATTTTAGTGACTTTGGGTATAACTGGAACAAGGGTAGTTTATTTCTAATATGATTCTACTTGTTTCTTCTATTTTAAATAGAGGGTTATTGCACTCAAATTACAATAAGTTAGTTAAGTATTTCTCTTTTTTAATAAATTCAACACAATTGAACATAAATAGAACACTAATATAATTGAAACACCTTTAAACTAAACATCTTCTTTGAGACTTCTTCCCCATGAGATTCCTCTTAGACTAGCATATTAATTCTAGCTCTATGAGACTTCTTCCTGTGAGTGTCATGTAAGATTCTTCCATAACTCTTCTTCAACAAAATCAATAGATAAGGCCAAAACACTTTGTTGTCACAATAGAGCAATTATCTACCATACCAACCAATAATAGAATATAAAAGCTATTGAAGCCAAATCAATTCAGCTGCGGCAATAGCTAAAGCCCGATATCCAACTTCAGTGTTGGAACAATCTACAATTCTCTATTTTTGAGACTCCCAAGAAATCAAACTATGACCCAAATAAATACATAACCCACTTACCCATCACCAAGATCTAGATGACCTGTCCAATTAGAATTTGAATAGAAAATTAACTAACCAAGATCAAGATGTATTATGACATGCATGAAGAATAATGCCATAATTGATAGTTTCCTTGATATTATGTAGAATGTGCTCACATAGAGTGCATAAAATGACATATATGAATGGTTGAAAAAATGATATTGGGCCTAGAAGAGTAAGATATAGAAGTGCACCCACCACTACATGATAGGTCTCAGAAGAATCAACATATACAACAACATCATGTGCTACATTATAACTTAAAGTTCTAGGGGCAGAAACTTTCTTACAAGTGGATAAACCAGCTTGAGTAATAAGATCCACGACATATTTATACTGTGAAAGTTGCATAAAAGGACTAGTTCATTGAATCTCAAGTCCCAAAAACTACTTAAGAGGTCTAAGGTCTTCCATATAAAATGCAGTTGGAGTGTGTGGTTGTTCATAAATTTATATGAAAACGTTTACCTGTAATGATAATATCAGCCACATAAACAAAGATTGAAGTAAGTAACTAGCCTCATGGTCAAACGAATAGAGAATGATCAGATTAGACCTTTCAAAAGCCATATTGATGAAGTACTTCATGGAACTTTTGGTACCATGATCAAGAAACTTGATTGGGACCATAGATGGACTTCTTAAGGCCATGGTTGTTCTATATAAACACTATCAAGTAGGTTGCCATGGAGAAACACATTTTTTACATCCAATTGAATCGAAAGCTAGCCAACGTTAAGAGCAAGAACTAGGATAATTCTCATTATCACAATTTTGACAATTAGACTAAAAATCTCAACATAATCCCATGTTGTTGTGTGAGACCTTTGGCTATTGATGAAGCATTGAAACTACCATGTCGCATGTATTTAACCTTGAAGACTCATTTGTTGCCCACAACATTCATATACAAAGAACACAACACAATCACCTAAGTGCTATTACCATGCATAGCATCAATTTCCTCATGCATGGTAGCCAGCCATAAAAGATAATTGGTTACATCTTTAGATGTGATTTATTCTAGGACCTTCCAAATTTGACTAGCAAAACTACAAATAGCCAAATACCAAATTTGACTAGCAAAACTAAAAATAGCCAAATAAGTAACATAATCAGAGGAATATGACCATGTTTAGAACAACAAAAAGTAGGTAAATGAGATAGTGGGTGTAGGGAAATAGGAGACTCTGGGAAACAAAACTAGATGTAGAGGTGAAGCAGTCAAACTATCTTCTAAATATTCGAACTTAGGGAAATTTGAGGAAGGTTAAAGAAGAGGACTCAAAGGAAATGATGTGTGTTGATTTTTAGGACTCCATGAATTTAGCTCATGGAGAAAAAGGGAGAGAGACCCATTGGGAGAAAACTGGAGGAAGAAGGGTTATGGACTTGATTGATCCTAACCCTCCCCTTGAAGCTCTATTTATAGATTTATGAAACTATTGTATTACAATAATACCCATGAACTTAGGGTTTAGATTTTAGGGTTTTAACCCTGGAACTTTAACTTAATTACATCAATGCCATCTCTATGAGATGACCCTTTATTTACCATCCTGTCATCTAGTATGTGGGCCTATGGGCTTTCTCCTTGATCTATGGGCCTTGAGCCCGTCTTCTATTTCTCTTGGATGCATGAGCCTTTCTTGGTCTTATGGGCTTGGACCCATCTTATAATACACTTGGATATGTGAGCTTTCCTTGGTCGTGTATGTTTGGGCCCTGTCTTCCAACACTCCCCCTCAAGCTGGGGGTGGGAGAACAGTATGAACTCCCAGCTTGCTGCAAATGATGTATAAAATCTTTTTTTGTATAATATGCCTTCATCTTTTGTTATGGCTAGAGTAGCAGGTAGAAGTAGGACTTAGGTGGGGTCACTTTCAAATAAGGTTAAGGGTTGGGTCTAATGTAATTTTAAGTTAGAAGTGTGGGCCACGTCATGGCTTGGGAAGTGTTAGGGTCATGGCTTGGGAAATGTATGTCTTGGGAAGTGTTATGGTCATGGCTTGGGAAGGGTATGTCTTGAGAAGTGTAAGCGTCATGACCTTCTTGTTATAAAGAGGACGCCAGTCTGTATGAAAGGAAGCATTAATCAAAGTAGTTGTAGTAAGGTCGTATTCTCCCTTTGAGGTCCAGGGTGAGCTTCCCTTCACAACTCAGTTATTTTCGCCTTCTCCGATCAAAAACAGGGAGGAGAACGTCTGGTGGACGATCTATGGAAATGGGGCATAATATCTTCCAACACTCCCCCTCACGCTGGTGCTCTCATTCATGAGGCCCAACTGGTATAATATCAGTGAGAGTAAATCACTCCTAGCTGCTAAGACATTGCTCTGAAGTGTCCACCTCCACCACTGTGTCCCTCCACAGGACAACGACTCTCAAGTGATAGAGTAATATATGATATTAATGGGGGGAAATAACATAAATACAATAATAAGTTCCTCCGTCATGGACTTCCAACCAAAAAAATGTGATATTTTTTACGGGGATGAAGTTCCTCCGTCATGGACTTCTAACCACAAAATTTTTGATATTTTTGACGGGGGTGAAGTTTCTCCGTCATGGACTCCCAACCACAAATAAGTTTGATATTTTTTACGGGGATGAAGTTCCTTCGTCATGGACTCCCAACCACAAATAAATTTGATATTTTTTACAGGGATGAAGTTCCTCCGTCATGGACTCCCAACCACAAATAATTTTGATATTTTTTATGGGGATGAAGTTCCTCCGTCATAGACTCCCAACCACAAAAACATGATATTTTTTACAGGGATGCAGTTCCTCCGTCATGGACTCTCAACCACAAATAAATTTGATATTTTTTATGGGGACATAAATAAATAATAGTATGAGGCTACCTCCTCTTCCATAATTATGTTTCATCAAAAGAGACACAATAGCAGTAGCTTAAATGGGTTTGCCTTGGGCCCATTTAACACGTCCCAAAATAATCCTTGTAAAATGACCCATTAAATAATTCAATACACATATCTGTTCTAAATAATTTGTTGACCAAAGAATAATATGTTGACCAAAGAATAATTTGTTGATTCTTCCTCCCCGGCTTCTTCGGCGGAAACAGAGCTCGATAGGAGGAAACTTTCCCATAGTGGCCCAAAGGAGTTTCCGAAAAACAACAACAAAGAATTCTGTAAAATGCCAACAGAACACCAGCATCTACTTCTTCCCCGCGAGGCTGGTGATTTCCGAACTCCAGAAACAGCAACTCCCCAGTTATTCAGTAGAGAGTTTCTGAAATAAGAAATAGCTCCGTAATGCCAATGAAAAAATATTCCAAACCTGATGCAGAGTAGTCGAGCCTTCGGTCTTTAGAAACGGAAACCAAGCTGACAATGTCGTCTTTTTCGCTTTTGAACAGAGCGGGATAGCAGAAAATCCATGGAGGGCTTCTTCGGACAGAAACCAGACAGCAAGAGACAAATTTCCAAAACTAGCAGCTTCTATGGCAGAGATGATTTCGGATGATCAGCAACACAGTGATGAAACGAAATCCCGTCAATATTGGTAAGATAGTTTCGGCTTGCCAGCAGAGAAGCAATTCCAGCAAAGATACCAACGCAGGCAATCTTCCAGACAACAACACATGGTTTTCATATCAATCCAGAAGAGGTCTGAACAATACAGCAGTGAGCCAAGCATGTGCTAGTCACCTGATCCTTCAGCTTGTCTCTACATCAGTCAATGTTAGATGTTGGTCTATGCAGAGATCCAGAAACATTAACCACCTACCAAAGAGAATGCAATTCAAATAATTGTTGCTACTCATCGATGACTGCAACTACTCAAAACAGAGAAGGAATTCTGAAGAATATCATCATAACTTGCTTTTATGAATAACAACAATGTGTTGGATAATACAACTTGTCTGCTGGTAGAATAATCAATCTTATCTACTGTCTAGATAGTTGCTAGAAGAATAATCAATGTGTTTGCTATGATGAATAAAAAACTCAAATCGAAAAGCTGTTATTCGTTGGCTGCTGCAAGTATTGAAAAAACAGAGAAGGGATTGGCACGGAAACTCTGCTATTATTTGGTTGTTGATGAAGCGCAAGAATGAGCCGAGAATGGAGAGGCCGGGAGAAACACTCTCGGATGATTTTCTAAAAACAAGATCTGCTCAATAGCAGTAAAGCTGGCAAAGACAGACGACAGAGAGCCTTGGTAACGACAAAGTAATGCCAGACAATATGAGAAAATAATTAACAAAACAAAATACCTAATATTCAACAACTATGAAAAAGAAGACGAATGAAACTTGAAAAAACCATAGCCGAAGTCCTGAAAATCAAAATCAAAACTCTGATACCATGTTAATTTTCAGGACTCCATAAATTTAGCTCACGGAGAAAATTCAGGACTCCATGAATTTAGCTCACGGAGAAAAAGGGAGAGATCCATTGGTAGAAAACTAGAGGAAGAAGGGTTATGGACTTGATTGATCCTAACCCTACCCCTGAATCTCTATTTATAGATTTATGAAGCTACTATATTACAATAATACCCCTGAACTTAGGGTTTAGATTTTAGGGCTTTAACCTTAGAACTTTAACTTAATTACATCAATGACATCTCTATGAGATGACCCTTTATTTACTATCATACCATCTCATATGTGGGCCTATGGGCCTTCTCCTTGATATGTGGGCCTTGAGCCCGTCTTCTATTTCTCTTGGATGCATGAGTCTTCCTTGGTCTTATGGGCTTGGGCTCATCTTCTAATACATTTGGATATGTGAGTCTTCCTTGGTCGTGTGGGTTTGGGCCCTGTCTTCCAACACTCCCCTTCAAGCTGGGGGTGAGAGAACAACATGAACTCCCAGCTTGTTGCAAATGATGTATAAAATCTTTTTTGTATAATATGTCTTCATCTTCCAACAATGTGTCTTCTTATAGAACAAAAATAGGAGTAGAAGGGGGAACATGCACAATTGGAGACTCTACTGCAATGGGGACAACTTGTTCTAATGAAGGGACATGGACAAAAGAAGTGATGGAAGAATCAATAGGACCAGATGACTAGTGGTGTCAAAACAAATAAGAGGTGAGTTAGTAACTAATAAACCACCAAAGAAACCTATAGACTACAACGAAGAACAATCTTGACCAAGACCATTACTAGGAGTGTAGGATTCATAAAAAATGATGTGTGAAGATACGTAAAGTCTCTTAGCGAGAGGGTCATAACAATGGTACCTTTCAAAGAGTGATCACAACAAACAAAAATGCATCTATACCCTAGGGTGACAATGTATCCCTGAATGGTTTTTCTAAATAAACATATGTTGTTACATCAAATGTCTGCAACTAAGAATATGAAGACCATTTCATAAGGATTTACCAAATAATAGGAATGGTAGTCTATTAATGTAGGTAGAAGTGTTAAAAGCATTAGTCCATAAAATGATGTGGAATATTGTTGTTTATTGTTGTGATATGACAATGTTTCAGTTCACTGCACCATTGTGTTCAGGTTTGTATGGACAAAAGTGCTAGTGATGAATGCTATTCTCATATATATAAGAATACAATGAACTCAACAAGTATTCACCCCTCAATCACTTTGAAAAATATGAATGCATGCATTGTATAGTTTCTCAACATAAACCCATTACATTTTAAAGACAAAAAATAAATTGTGTTGGATAAAATAAATCCATGAGAAATACATATAATCATAAAAAAATATAATATAAAACTGAGTGAAGATGTGGGTGTCAGTCTCCGCACATCATTATGAACCAACTCCAAACATGAGTGGCTTTATGTGCAAAACAAAAACACAATAGCTTTGAGTGATTAGATAATTGACATGTTCAACAAACTAATGATTGGTTAAATGAGGGTTCATAATAAAATAAATGTTTAATAAAAGGCAAAATAATGGCCAAGTCTACAAGGCCACAATTGAAACTAAAAATTAGAAGATAAACTAGGTAGCTTGGATGTGGGAACTAATGGTAAGATAATTAAACTAACAAGAAAAATAATTGAAGGTGATAAACACTTTTGTAGCTAGACTCCCCCTCTAGGAAATAAAGACAACCTTATTTTCCACCTCTAACAAATATTCCCTTGGTTAGATGACCTTTCACAGAGAAATAAGGAATGCAAAATCATTCTTTGTTAGGATTAGGGTGGAGGAAGTGAAAGATTGAGACAAGAATGAAATGAATGAAAGTGACCAAAAGAACATTATGTTGTAAAGAACGAAAAAGATTGAAAGTAGGTACAATACCTACAAGAGTGATGCAATGAGATGAACCATCCCCCGTTAATGATAAGATTATGATCAATGCCATGAGTAAGGTGGGAAAATATATTTGGATAATTAAATATGTGCAGAGCAACACCACTGTTGACTACCCAAGCTCAGTCTAGCACTTTGTAATTTTCAATTTTGTCACTTATGTAGCTAATGCTCTTGCCCAATGGAAGGAGAAGATGAACCATCTTTTGAGTTGCATGTGCCTTTGCAAAGTCTGACAATCTCAAACAATTTGATTAATTTCTCCATAATATTGACATTCAACTCCTTTCTCTAAATTATTTAGACTGTTTCTTCCTCCTTCGTTGTCATTGCTTCTTCTTCAAGTTCCTCTATTAAAATTTTATTTATAGTGATTACAATTTGTCTAATCCCTTGTGGCAAGAGTAGGAGTGAAGTATTTAGATTGTTTCTTCCTCCTTTGTTATTGTTGCTTCTTCCTTAGTTCTCTATTACAATTTTATTTATAGTGATTATAATTTGTCTAATCCCTTGTGGCAAGAGTAGGAGTGAAGTCTTTAGATTGTTTCTTCCTCCTTTGTTATTGTTGATTCTTCCTTAGTCCTCTATTACAATTTTATTTATAGTGATTATAATTTGTTTAAGCCCTTGTGGTAAGAGTAGGATTGAAGTCTTGAGATGTGTGATCCTTTCCTTTAGATGAAAATTACTCTTGCTCCAATAAAAGTGACATGAGTCTTTCAAACAAGGGCAACTTTGTTTGTGCAATGAAAACTCCAATAAAGTTCTTATACACTTTGCTTAATCTGTCATGAATATGTGTTACTGTGTCCTTGGATGCGAGTGTAACTCCAACAATCTAGAATTGTATACAAAACTCCCTCAATGTATTTTTAATACTCAGTAACACTTCTTTCACTTTGATTGGTAGTTCGTATTTGTAACTTCAATCCAAAACCCTTTGAAAGTGTGGCTTTATCCAACCAACCACTTTTGCATCCAATAATGTCCATTTATCGTATTCAGGATTCCTTATTACCATCTAGTTTTCTTTACTACTCTCACATTGAATATTGATAAATTGAAAAGATTCACAATTAAGATTATCAATAAACTCTAGGAAATTGATCAATATGAAATTGCACATTAAATCCTGCCAATTAATGCAACTGGAATTGTCCAAGTTAATGAAAACTAAATCACCAACTTACCTTTTATTCTAAATCATAAACATAAAATTCTATATTGTTTGCACAAACAACATTGTAATCATAGGAAATCAGTGTTTGAGCGGTAGAAAGTAGAGTCCAAACAGTGACACTGTGCATGAATGTGCGGAAAGAATCATCTTAGTAAAACTTTGCAAAATCCCAATTTTGCCTCAAACAAGATGAATTGCAAGCAGAAAACTCATCTTCATCGATTGTGGATCCTAATCACGAAATGAACTGTTATTTATTTTTGCCAAATAACCTCTTTATGAAACCATTCAACTATGTAAACTAATATACTTAGCTCTCATAAGGCACGATTTAAAAAATAATCTTATCAACACGAACACGGGATCTTGTTTGCTGCAACCCAAACATATACGATTTCTTCTCGAGAGTTAATATAAGCCCAAACAACGAGAGGTAATGATTCAGATTCAGTCAGAATCTAAGCTAGACCAACGCCACCTTCTCCGCTTGCTTGCCGACCCGTAGTAGGGGCCACCCGACTCCCATGGGCCCGTGTCATTGGCAAAGCTCCCACGGCGCGTCCGCCACGGGGTGGCGTCATAAATCGCAATTCCGAACGAGCAGCGACTTGTATCATTTGCAGACGACTTAAATACACGACGGAGTATTATTAGTGGCAAAGTGGCCTTGGTGCCACAAGATTTAGCCCCATGTCACACCAATTCGTCCCTCCCCCACGCGGCCACACCCACTAGGGAACTTTCGAGCTGGACTCCCGCCCGGAGGAAATTCTCCTTGAAGGTGACTTCTTCTTCTTCACCGGTACGAACACCGCATATGGCTTTTCCCGTTTCACAGTGCCCCTCCGGGTAGGCGTTAGAGTACGCTGCTCGTGCTGTAAATTGGCCACTCGACCTCCTCTTATAGAGAAGAGTTTGATTAGTTCCACCGAGTGATGGCTCCCTGTGATTTTATTACGGCTGGTTTTTTTCCGGAATAATGCGTAAAAAATCTGGGAAAGAAAAGAAATGCTCGATGTGATGAGATTTCAGCTTTGAAGAACGACGTTGTTGACATCGTCCTTTTGGCTTAGCACCACCGCCAACATCAAACACTCGCGAGCCTCCAGATTTGAAGGCGACTGCTCCTAAACCTGGCTGATTGGAGGTAGGGCGAGGTGAGGAGGTAAGACTGAGAAAGAGAGGTGGCTCGCCTTCGCCGTACGTTATCTTTCATGGTTCCGCGCCAACCTTTTCAATTCATGAATCATGACACGATCGTAACTGCTTAAGATCCCCTAATTTTTTTAAATGGATTTTACGGCGGGTGCCCATCATCGCTGTTCTCTTCTAAAAAGCTGTTTTGGGTGCTCAGTTAAGTTAATTAACTATTCTTTAACTTTATGGCTAACTTTATGCTTTTATGGGTAGCTATTCCATTTAAAAGAAATGGAATTCACTATTTTTATCCATTAAAAGTTGGTGTGCTAGTGGGCTACTAGATTCGATCGATCACTGCCCGGATCCGTGCTTCTTCTCCTGTCTTATAGGTGTCAAAATCTTGAGATCAACGGCTTTGATAGACGTAGATTTGTATTTCCCTGGGCGAACTTATCTTTACTTTTCTATATCAGCGAATAATGAGGGAAATTATTGTCATTTGGAGAAAGAGTCGAGGGTGTTTCTGTCGGTGGAAAATTTGGCTTTTTTCTTACATCGATAATGGGTCGGGAAGAGAGATTATTAGTTATTACAATGCGCGGTCGTGAAAAGAGGGACTGCGGAAAATTGTCTTGCCCCTAACACCAAATTTCCGTCTGCCAGGTGTTCCGTCGACTTCGCGTTTTTGGCTCGCTCTCTCCTCCTTCTTTCCCTTGACAATGAAGATTGCTAAGAAACCCTCTTTTTTCTGATTCTCCCTCATTGTCACCTCTCTTCCCTCTTCCTTCTCTCTTCAGTCTCTTCTTCCTAGCGTCTCATCTGATCCGGCTTCCGATCCGCGACTTCTCTTCACTGCCGCTGTTGCCGTCAGGTTAGATTCGGTCTCTGCTGCTTTAAGATCTCTCCGTTGCGCTTACTCTCGGTTCCCAGTTGGATCTCCATGTTTCTGTCCTGTTTCCTTCGTCTCTTGAATTGAATTTGGAGTGCTGGGTGGAAATTTGTTTAAATTGCGGAATTTCGGTTGCTGAAAGTTGAGCTCTTATTATGATTATGCTTCTGGCGTTGCTAATGACAACAATGAGATTAATGTAGGAGGTTGGTGTTTCAATTTCACTTTGATGGTAACTTGTCTCCGCACGCATGAATCCGTGACTTCCTCTTCCTGTTTCAATTGATAGCGTTGCTGACGTTTGCTTGTTTTTTATCCAAAGGCCCTTGATTTATATTTGAACTTTGATTGTTTGCTTATTTTGCGATGAGATTTTTATTTCCCTGGATTTGGATAGAGATACTTGCTAACGGTTCTTGTTCGTAGTCTTCGTTTCTCAATTGGTCACACTGTTTTGCCATTAACGTAAAAAGGAGGTTCTAATATTTTATTGTCGCTGGATTCTCGAAAATTTCAGTTTCTTCCTTATGTCATATTTTTGTTTTCTGGTACTCGTTAGATGGACATTTTGGCCAAAATTTATGTGAAGTCTGAGTCACTATGTCATAGATGTAGCATCAATTGGCAAATACTTCTCCTTTCTCTTGATCTTAGCTAAAGTTGGTTTCGATTGTTTCTGTTGAAATTCCTGGTCCTATAATCTATACCCTCTTTCCCCTGCCCCCTTCCCCCTTCCATCTTTCCTGCGTGCCCTTCTTCCTCTCTGTCCCCTTTATCTTTCTTGCATCTAATTGAGCAATTTTTTCTTGATTAAATTCTTTGCACTGGTGATTTGATAATGTTTTAATGGTACAAAATAAAATTGTTCAGTGTTTTTTCTTAAAATTTTTAAAGGTGATTTATACTTGGAGGATGCATCATCTTTATTGAACTTCTTTCAAACAGAACATCTTATCGATGTGTAGTTAGGGATATTTTTTCAAGAGCGGTTCTGTGCCTTCTTCATTGGTTTATTTCTTTCTTTTGCTAGATAAATGAACTATATGAGATGCTCTTGTCCATTGTTGTGTTTGTATACTACTACATTAGGCTTGTAGTGACTTTTATTCTTCCTTTCAAGTGAACAAGGTATGTGATTTACTTTTTGAGAGGTTCCTTATTCTCAGCAGTGGTTATATGGGTCTTAGAGAGGCATTTCTAGTTACTTCAGTTTTGTGGCATCATTTTGGATGTTTCCTTATATCAAGGTTTTATAGAGTCTCAAACATTTTTTTATTGGTTTTTCATATTATTAATCGTAGAAGTCTCCAATCAGGTGACAGCCTTTAGGTTGTACTTCCTAGGCTTTCTGAAGAATTTTTGAAGAAAGTTTACTTGAAGACAACCTCACAGTTTACCCACGATAACCATGAAGAAAGCTATTGGTCAAACTGTAAGGGACATGTAAGTGATACTAATACACCTTTTAAATATTTAGTACATTTACTAAAAATTTCTTTTCATCTTTGTAATAAATGCGTTAGTCCTGAATAGTCATTGTAAAATAACTGCATTAGTCCCAAATTGTCACTGTAAAATAACTGAGTCCCTAATGTACTTCTAACTTTATGTTCTCTAGCAAGAGAGAGGTGAACAAGAAAGTCTTGAAGGTGCCAGGAATAGAGCAGAAGGTAGCTATGTTATTTATTTCTTCGCCCTGCTTTTAACTTTTCTTAAGTGATAATATAAATTTAACAAATTCTGGGTAGTAACAAAGCGAATGATTTCTTGGATGATGTTTCAGGTTCTTGACGCAACTAGCAATGAGCCATGGGGTCCTCATGGGTCCCATTTAGCAGATATTGCACAGGCCACCAGAAACTAGTAAGAATGGTTTCCCAATTCTCTTCACTGTTGTGATCCTTTTTCTGTTTCATAGATTTTGACTTATTAGCATCTCTGCAGCAATGAGTACCAGTTGATCATGGTCGTCATCTGGAAAAGAATCAATGATGCTGGCAAAAATTGGCGGCATGTATACAAGGTAGTGAAATCTCCAGTTTTACTTTGCTACCACGATGTTGGGGTGCTATTTCTATTGCTATTACCACTGCTTCCATCACCATTACTATAAAATTCAAAATTTGGGTGAAGGAAGAGGAGAAAATTGAGAGGAAAATGGAGAGAGGAGAAGAAGAACTTTTTGATGAGCCTGAAAGGCTTTGTTGGGAACTGTGTACGAATTCCCAGACTTCTTAAATAAGTGTTTTGAGTTAAAAATTATAAAAATGCCCCTATACACTTAATAAACCTTATTCTCTTTATATCTTCCTAATTACACATCTTATGTACACGAAAATTTAACTACTGATTTAATTTAATATGCAGAATAAGATTACATAAAGAAAATTAACCACTAAAGTGGTAAAATGACCAAAATGCCCCTGGATGTATTTTCTAAGAATCACCGTCACCGTCACCGTCACCGTCACCGTCACCGTCACCGTCACCGTCACCGTCACCATCACCATCACCATCACCATCACCATCACCATCGCCACCACCACCATCATGATCACGATCACCATCACCATCACCATTGCTACTATCATCTTTACTACTGCTGCGACTACTACTAATACTATTGTTGTTAATGTTAGTTTTTTGTTGTGTTATTTTTTATTATTGTGACTCAAGTGATTTATGTGATCTTTCTTCTCTATATGCAAAATGTATGGTAATTGCATGTTAATTCATTGAGCTTCAGGCATTGACTGTGCTGGAATACCTAGTGGCCCATGGCTCTGAACGTGTCATAGATGACATTAGGGAGCATGCTTACCAGATATCGGTAATTTCCAATAATTTCTATTTTTGCTATATTTTTCTTTTCTGTGATGGCATACTTTTCACCTTTGCTTAATTTGGTGAAGTCATGTGATATGATTAAAGTGAAATTTTTGCAGACTTTATCCGACTTTCAGTATATTGATTCTAGTGGGAGAGACCAAGGAAGCAACGTCAGAAAGAAATCTCAGAGCTTAGTTGTACTTGTGAATGATAAAGAAAGAATACAAGAAGTTCGCCAAAAAGCTCTTGCAAACAGGGATAAGTGAGTCTCCTTTCAATAATAATAAAAAGCAGTGCTATGATTTTCTGCAGTTCTAATAGGGGCAAATATGAAAAAACAAAATTACAGGTTTCGAACACCGTCTGCCGGAGGGATGTACAGGCCAAGTTCCTATTCCGGCACAGGAGGTGGATATGGGGATCGGTACGATGATGATCGTTATGGTGAAGACAGGAATGGATATGGAAGAGATCGAGAATGGGGTCACTGCGATGATGACCGGTATGGTCGGGGTGGTGATCGTTATGGCAGAGATGGTGATGAACGTTATGGCAGAGATGGATACAGAGATGAAGATTACCGTGGTAGTCGGGGCAATGATGAGTACGGATCAAGGAATAAGAATTATGATAGAGACAGAGATCGTTATGACGATGATGATAAATATTCGTCCCGGTTTGTACTCATTCTCCTCAGTTTGATAGGCATTCTAATCTTTAGTGACACTATTTGGTTCCTATTATTTTGATGCATAAACAGCAATTCTTGTTTGTCTTTTGTCTTTTTTGTTAGTAATATCCTGTTCCTGTTTTGTGAAGATAACATAATAATCTTTTTAAAACTTCTTTTTTAATATGAAAGCTAAGTGTTGAAACTAGTACGACCTATGTCTTCCTTGCATGCAGGAGTGGTGGTGGCAGAGCTGATGATCAATCTCCTGATGAGAGGTAAGCTGTCTGGAGTAATGAATAACCACTGAACTGGTGCTCTAAAGCTGAAACTTAACACCTATATATCTTCTTTTCTTTGATCAAACCTCACAGAATGTCATTTTGACAGGCGGTTTGAACGTAAGCTTTCACAACAGAGCATTAGTGCACCTCCATCTTATGAAGAAGCAGTAAATGGGACTCCTGGCCATAATCAGGACGAGAGGTAGGAGAACTTGTCAACTAGCTACTTTGCTTCTGTCTTCTTAGCTTATTCTGATGTCTTTCTCTCTGAACAGGGATGGGGTGCCAGCTCCAAAAACATCCTCTCCTTCCAAGAGCTTTCCACCTGCTCCTAAAGCGTCTTCTCCGTCTCTGTCTTCTCCTTCAGGAGCCTCTCCTCTTAATTCTGTAGCTGATGAAACCACATCTTCCATGAACAAGGAAGCTGAAGGATTTGATGAGTTTGATCCTCGTGCTTCTGCACTTGGTACTGGACTTGCTTCCTATTTTCTACTTTCTTTTGGTATTGTTTGTTTATTTCTTTCTGTTACTTGTTATATTCTTGAGATTTGTAATTTTGATATTTTAGATGACATTGATGCTGTAAGAATACTTTTTTTAGTTCTACTTATGGTGCACTAAAGTAGTTGGTGTCATTTAAGCTGTAGTTTCTCAAACATATGCATCTACAATATCAAACAAAGTACAAAGATATGTCTCATTAGTATTTTCTTCAATTATCTGATACCTCGAAAATATAGTATTAAAGAAGCAAATAAGATGCTTGATACCAGTTGTTGCTGTCAGTTCATGGTTTGTCTACATGCTCTTGGATAATCTTGCGTTATTTTTTCTTCTAGGATCTTGGAATCACAAATTTTATGGTTGTCATTGTTGGCGGGCAAATTGTGCACCATTCTGTATTTGTATATGAGATGTCTTAGGCTGGTTTTTTGGGTGTTGAGTTGTTGTGTGGAGAGTACCCCATATTGATCTGAGCTTGAAGAGATACTATGCTTGTTAGTTGGGAAAATGCTTCCTAACTTTGGCTAGTCTTTTGGGAGGAACGGGTCCAACTTTGAAATAGTGTTTGTTATTGCCAGCCAGTGCCTGTGTTTGTGTTGGCTTTCCTTCATGTTCTTTGATCTTATGTGCATGTTCTCTGTGTCTGTGAGCTAGGTTTTCTGTTAGGCCTGGACTTGAAGAGGAGTTTTGTTAGGTAAAAGGTCCACCAGTATATAGGTATTTGTTTTCCATGGCTCAGGTTGTTTGATAGTCAGGGATGTGTTGTGTATGGGAGAAGAGTCACGTATCTTTTTTTCTTTTTTGTTTTTGAAATGAGTCCAAGATCTTTTTGAGTTTGAAAGTGTGCGAAAATAGTCCTGCATAGGTTTGGGCTTGAGTAGATCCTATGCTAATTAGTTGGGAAGAGGATTGTTAATTTAAGCCAATCATTATTTTGGGAGGTACCAGCCCAACTTCAACAGTCTGCTTTGTATACTAGAAAACATATGTAAGTCTAGTGGTAGAACAGTGAATTTCAGTTCCGCATGCATATGATAACCTTATTTATTCAAGGATGTGTATCTTCATGAGAGGCAGTCACACGGGAGCAAGTTTAAATGTAGGCATGTCTGTTATCTCTTTATAAATTGACTTCTTATCTTTGAATCAACTTTCTAATGAAGTTCTCATATTTTCTTGAATTGTGAAATGTAAAGTTTGGAGCTTCTCTTAACAGGATTGATGTTTGGTGATGTATGAGTGCTGTGTTATATAAAATACTGCCTTTTTCTGCTTTGGTATTTTCTTTGAATCTGTAATTTGACATGTGGGGCTACCCAACATGGGATCTTTGGATTTAGGGGACAGCGAAACAGAAGCACAATTTAGAGATCATTAGTCTAGATACTGAATTGTTTTGGCGGAGGATACAGTAAGATACTTTAAAGTAGACTAAATGTAATCACTGGTTGGATTAGTTATCTCTTTGACTTTCTTGCATCTGTCTGTTCCTAGTTTTTTTTTTTTTTTCAATGAAATTGTAAGTTCACTTCTTTTTAGGCTCTTTTGGTGGATAATATAACTGAGAAGCATTTCGCCCTAATTTTGCATTTGTTTTGATGCTCTGAAGGAGAAACCCTAGACCTAGGAACATCAGGGACTGTTGGCGGTCAGGTTAATACATCATTTGCCTTCTGTCTTTGGTAGTACCCTGCATGCCTGCATTAGTGTGTCTCCATTGCACAATATGCTGAGGTAGTAGTTTCAAACTTTATTGGAAAGCTGAGGAACTTAGATTGTTGACATCAATAGCTTAGCACTGAATTAGTTGGCTCTTAAATGCAAATGCTTGAGTTATACATTTGTAGTATTTGTAAGCAAAATATGTACTGATGTGGAGACTAGACATTGTTAATCTTCTGTGGAACTAGTCCAAGGAAAAGCTGTTACTGTACAACCTCAAACTGTACTTCCTTTAAGGTCGATAGATTTACCATCTATGAGATTGATCTATATGGTGAATATTTCTGAAATAAACTCTAGACAAAGTTATTGTGAAAATACATGTTTAATTAATTCTGCTCTTGTAAAAATCAAGATTTGGGTGAAGGAAGAGGAGAAAATTGAAAGAAAAAGGACAAAAGAGAAGAAGAGCTTTCTGAAGAACCCGAATGGCGTCCTTGGGAACTGTGCACGAATTCCCACACTTCTTAAATAAGTGTTTTTAGTTACAAATTACAAAAATGCCCCTATTCACCTAATAAATCTTAATCTCCTTATATCTCCCTAACTACACATCACTACTATAATTTAACATGCAGAGCAAGATTACACAAAGAAAATTAACCCGTGAAGTGGTGAAATGACCAAAGTACCCCTGGATGTATTTTCTAACTCCCCTTCAAGTTGGAGCGTATATATCCAGGAGTCCCAGCTTGTTGTAGAATGATATAAATTCTCGCTAGCTAAGGGCTTTGGTGAAAACATTTTGTGACCGTCCAACGGGCTCATTAACTGGTACAGGGATAACTGGTGCCGGTTTAGGTGAGACAACAAGATCAGAAGGTAAAGACAAAGGAAAAGAATGGTACATACTCAAAGAAAGTAACGTAGATACAATTAAGTCAGTAGATACAAATGTGTTTCTAGTGGACGGACAAAAACATTTGTACCCCTTCTGTGTACAAGAGTACCCCAAAAATACATACTTATCTTTGGAAGATCCAAATACATGGGCAAAGTAGACACATCCAAACACGGGGGCGCGGACTGCAAAAGAATTTGCATAAGAATTTTTCCTTCTAACACAGACGAGGGCATTCTATAACCAAGAAACAAGTTGTAAGAACAACATCACCCCAATAAGACTAGGGTACATGCATATGAATCATCATTGTCCTAGCTACCTCCAGTAAATGGCGATTCTTGCATTTAGCGACGCCATTTTGCTGAGGGGTAAAGACACACGATGTAGCATGAATAATTCCTTGTTCTTGCCTAAAGACTTGGAATTTATGACTCATTAACTCAAGGCCATTGTCAGAATGCAAGGTACGAAGCGATGCATCAAACTTTTTTATTTCATTGAAGAAAAGTTTGAATACATCAAAAGCCTCAAATTTTTCCTTAAGAAGGTAAATCCAAGTACACATACTAAAATCATCGATAAAGGAAATAAAAGACCTATGATCAAACCGACTAGTAATTGGACTAGGACCCCAAATGTCTGAGTGTACAATCTCAAATAGATGATTGGTTTTATGAGACGAGATTGGAAACAAACTTCTGTGATGCTTGCCCAGTTGACACGATTCACACTGAAAAGAATAACTAAAAGGAAGGCCTGGAAAGACTTGAGTCAGTTTTGCTACAGATTGATGACCTAGCCGTAAGTGCTACTGTAGAGGAGAATCTGCGGTATGTAACACCTAAATATTATTTTGCAGATGGTTCTCCAGGTAGTATAGCCCATCTCTCTCACGAGTGGAACAAATCGTCTTCCTCGTTACGAGATCTTGAAAAACACAATGAGTAGGATAAAATGTGAGAGAACAACTCATGAACACTTGGCTAACTGACAAACCGACAACAAATTTAAAGGAAACTTAGGAACAAAAAGTGTTGACTGAGGAGACATAAAGGAAGTCGGAGTAACATAGCCTACTCCTTGAACATGAGAGGTAGAACCATCTACAAGATTAACATGTTTGACACACAGAGACTCCTTTAAATCAAGAACCCTGGACGGTGACGAGTGAACATGATAAGCTACCATACCTGAGTCAACATTGGTAGAGCTAGGAATTGAGATGGAAGCATGAGCTACAGATGCTGAGGTCGAGGCAACAGAGATCAGGGCCATGCGCTGTTGTATCAATTGTTGCATTTCATCTAGAGCACTTCGTGTAATCGACATAGAAGAATCTACAGTTCCACTTCCACTATCAAGAGTTGTAGAATTAGTCTATGCCAACTTCCTAACTTAACCCAACGTCTGTCAGAATAATGATTATTTTTGCCACAATGAATACACTTCCTTTCTGACTTACAACCTCTGCCTAGGCCCTATCTACCTCGGCCTCTACCTTTACCTCTAAAGGAATCTGTAGGGGTTGATGCAGTGTTGCAAGCATTAAGAGTGGTGGCTTCCATCATCTTAACTCCTTTACTTGTTCTAGGTACAATAGTCTTCCTCGCCCTCATAATCCGATTAAAAGTGGTAGAGAGAATAGGAATTTCATCTGCAATTAACACCTGGGCTTTAATAGCATCAAATTTAGCAACTAAACCATCATTTTTTTTGCAAAAAACAGCTGATTTTGCTGTTTTCTCAACTCATTCTCATCTGTAGTAAACGAATGATATAAATTGATCTCCTGCCATATTCCAAGAAATACACTATAATATTTTGTAGCTGTTCGATTTCCTCTTTTCAACCCAAAAACGTCTGTATACAACTCATAAACTCAAGAGAGATTACTCTCTTGTGCATATAAAGATTCTAGAGACAGCCACTACTTTTGCTATCTCACAATTGATTACTTGATTTCTAAGAGTAGAATCAATACTATTGACAATCCAGGTCATAACTTGACTGTCCTCTGCATCCTCATCATCATCTGGAGGCACTGGGAGATCATCTCGGATAAACTTCAGCTTTTTTCTACCCTTAAGATACATTTTGACAAACCCTTAAGGTACATTTTGACAAACTTAGCCCAATTAAAATAGTTAGACCCTGTCAACTTTTCTGAAGTAATCATGATGGTATCTTTCCATCAAACCCAAAGTTTCCTCTACCTGAGGTATAAACTTTTCTTGTCTCTGCCAAAATATTGATATATGATCACACAATAACCAATTTAAGCTTCCAAACTATTTTCAGATTTATCACCAAGGTGGGCCCCTCTCACAAAATTTGGGTTAGGGCACAAAAATAGGATTTGTGTACTTCAACAATCCAATAACCAGTAATTCACAACTATTTCAACCAATATCATGCAAAAGTAGTAGCAATTAGGGCTGACATCATCAATTGGGTGATGATGCAGGCAGACATCCAACATTGGGTTGGGTGACGCAGATCTCAAAAAACCCAATTAAGGCAACCAAAGTGTAGAGAATCCTTCAATAATTCATAAAGACTAGTAACCCTAACGTTATGGCAGAAAAAGGGAGAAAAAAACTTAACTTTGATGAACCAGCATAAAAAACATGTAGTTTTTCTCCTTCCAGCAGGTTGTCCTCTTAAACAATGGCAAGAATCTGCAATAGAATGTTCCTAGCAACGATCTACTGCTCTAATACCACGTAAAAATCAAGATTTGGGTGAAGGAAGAGAAAATTGAGAGAAAAAGGACAAAAGAGAAGAAAAACTTTCTGAAGAGCCTGAATAGCATCCTTGGGAACTATGCCCGAATTCCCCGACTCCTTAAATAAGTGTTTTGAGTTAAAAATTACAAAAATTCCCCTATTCACTTAATAAACCTTAATCTCCTTATTTCTCCCTAACTACATAGCCTATGTACACGAAAATTTAACCACTGCTATAATTTAACATGCAGAACAAGATTACATAAAGAAAATTAACCACTGAAGTGGTAAAATGACCAAAATACCCCTGGATGTATTTTCTAACATCTCTCTCTACATTCAAATGAATCTGGTAGTCTTGCCTTTTGATTGACTGAAGTTTTTTGAAGGTGGGAACTCTTTGTCAATGCCTCTTGTTGGACACTCCCTTCATGGACTGATTGTCTTTATTTTTCTTGGTGTATACGGGTATTTGTTTTAGCTTTGACTGTACGTTATTATTTTCTTGGTTTGCATTATTTTTGTTAAGGAATAGTCCCACATGGATTAGTGAGAATAAATATGTTGAGTTTATTAGTTGGGAAAAAGGTTTACTAAGATGACTAGTTATTTTGGGATAGGCCTTGGACCCAACTTCACAATTTTCTTCTCTTTTGTTGTACTCCTTAGCCCTCTGGGTCTATATCTTTTAGTAAACTTTCTCAATTTCACATTAACAGAATATTCAGATGAATCTAGATTTTCTTTTGAAATGGCTGCTATTCTAAGATGTGCATCTCTCTCTCTCTCTCCAAAAAGAAAAGAGAAATAGATTTTACTTGATGCTCTATCCAGTCTTGCTTCTCTGCTTTAGTTGGTCTGTACAAATTGCAATTATGGAACTTCGGTACACCTACTTTAGAAAATCCTAACTAATTTTTCTCATCGTTGGTGTGATTAAGAGATTTCCATCACAATCATACTTGACAAAAAACTTGTCATAGTTGTTTGAAGCTGTAGTTTATGATGTTTGTGAGGTTGATGGAGCTCATATAAGAGATTTTTATCATGCCCTGGTGCTGAGCTTCTGCATTTGGTGCTGAGTTTTTTGTGAGGTTGCTGGTTTGACTTTACTGCTTGATATGCATTGAGAATTTCATATTATTGTAAGCTGACTAATTCTGTCATCTCCTTCAGCGTCTCCACCTGCTGCTAGTACTACTCATGTGGAATTTTTTGGCCTCACAGACATGAACACTTTGGCTCTCATACCTGTTACATCAGCAGCATCAACTTCTGAAGCCGGAGCAGCTGCTGGTTCTGATTTTGTCTCCAACTTCGTGCCTCTCTCATCTGCAAGCACAGTGCTTAATCAGGTACTGTTCCTGAAATATATATTAGGCCAGCTTCAAATTTGAAGTTCATACAGTTCATCCATAATTTTTTTTCTTCATATATGATGAAATTATTAATTTTCAATTGCCATGAATATTTGGACAACATTGTCTTGGCATAATTAGAGATTTTAGAACTGTGGAAAATATTTTTGAGGATAACTCTTAGAACTCTGTGAATTTCAATGGAGGGGTTCATCTATGTGTCTGAAATCTTGAATCATCATGTTTTAAATTATGCCTTTTGCCGTCTACTTAAATGTATTCTGGTTGGTCTTGAAACAGCCAAGTGAAGATCCATTTGGTGATGGACCTTTCAAAGCTGTCCCATCTGATGATAGTTTTGGAGCTCAAGCTCAGAACTTTGCACCACCGGATCCTGCAGCTGCTGCCACTGTAGAGTCAGTTCCTGATCAATCAGGACGTGCCACTATCTCCAACTTTGAATTTGCTGATACATTGCAAGGAATTATGTATGTTCCTACTGTAAGTGATCCAAATCCACAAGTTCCCACTCAGTCCTCTCAGCCACAGCAACAGCCACTACCTGCTCAGTCAAGCAATGATATTCTTGGAGGTATCCTTCCTCAGACGGTATCTCTTGCTGCAGGGGTATCTCCAATGCCTTATCAGGTACCTTCTTCAAGTGGATCCCCTTTTGGGGATGCTGCTCCACCACCTCCTTTACCAACAGGGCAGTCTGGGCCTGGGCTGGTATATGGTTCTTCTGCAAAGCTTCCTGCTGCTGCAGCTGGGCATTTTGGAATAGTAACTCCTTATGGTGCTTCAGGACCAACTGCTGGAATTACTGGGCATTTTAGACCTGGAGCACCATATGGTTCTTCTGGACCATTTGCTGCTGCCACGGTCGGGCACTTGGGATCAGTAGCTCCATATGTGTCTTTAGCGCCACCACCTTCTTTAAATGGGCCGTTTGGATCTGCTACACCATTTGGTTCTTCAGCTCCACCTCAAGCTCCTATGGGTCAATTGCCATCCATTCCTTTAGCAGCTTCCTATGCTCCCTCAGATCCAACAAGCCAATTTGGACCTAGGACTGTGATGGCATCTCATGCACCTACCCCTGCCCCTACGACTCCAGTGTCTCAACAGCTTTCCTCAAGCCAACAGCCTTCTACGATTCAGCAGTCAAAGGACAAGTTTGAAACCAAGTCTACAGTCTGGGCTGATACATTAAGCCGAGGTCTTGTCAATTTGAACATATCTGGACGTAAGTGTCAAGTGCATCTGTTTCATCTATTTTTTACATCCTGTAGTGGCATCTATTATTTACCCTTAAACATCATTTAGTTTGAAGTAATTATATTTGAGGTTAATAATGGGTTTCATTGTCCATTTGCAGCCAAAACCAATCCATTAGCTGATATTGGGATTGATTTCGATACTATCAATCGGCAGGAAAAGAGACGAGAGAAAGAGAAAAATTCTACATCTTCTATAACATCAACAATAACAATGGGCAAAGCAATGGGATCTGGTTCTGGCATTGGCCGTACAGGTGCGTCTGTCCTTGTACCACATCCAAACCCCATGATGGGTGGTGGGATGGGCATGGGAATGGTTGGTGGTCCTGGGATTGGCATGGGAGGCCCTGGTAGAGGGGTGGGCATGGGAATGGGTATGGGTATGGGGGGTTATGGGGGAGGGATGAACCAACCAATGGGTGGCATGGGTATGGGAATGGGTCAGGGAGCACCAATGCGACCTCCTTCAGGGCCTGGCATACCGGGCGTCTACAATCCCATGATGAGCATGGGTGGTGGTTATGGTTCTCAACAACCTTATGGTGGGTATAGATCTGGTTGATTAGATCCTGTAAAGAAACACAAGTTATTAAAGGAAAGAGTACGGTAAAAGAGTTTTGATTGATGGAGGCACGTCAGGCCTTATGCACTTTATATTGTTTCAATTCATTGGTTATAAGAGTCTTTTGGTGTTTCATTATTCAGTTCTGTTATGGTTGAGCACCATTTGTATTCACAACAAAACCGCGTTTACCCATCTTTATGCGTATCAAATGATCTAGGGTGTTACCGCCAGCCAATTTCTATTTTGCCCTTTCGGCTGTAAGTTGCTTATACTTTCAATTTTCTGAAGTTGTATTGTAACGAATGGGCATGAACTTCTCGGGTTATTGTCTTCTTGGTGACTTTATTCAAGAGTTATTGTCTGCAGGTAATTGGGTAAATAAATGAGTAATAAGACACTCTTTACCCACTCCCAAAAAAATGGGCAATGAAATAGGTTTTTGGGTGATCGAAATGGATAATAGAATACCTCTTACCTATTTCAGTCGTTATCCTGTTACGTTGTAGCATAGGTTTTCCTTGTGCTTTTTAAGGCTTCTATGAGTTTCAATGTTTTTTTTTTTTACTATAAGCACGACTTAGCTAATGTTTAACCATGAGTATTGATAGTTATCCTTGCAAACCCATCCCCACCTCGCCAAACTCGTCGTTGCAAAATCCATCATAGGTTTGGAATCCAACCACATCATAACCTTTGACTGGTTTTTGTAAAGATAAGTTTTAAGTTGGGTTTACCAAGTGAGGAAAAAACGTAATAAATTATAAATTATAAAAAAAACTATAATAATTGGTAATAATAATCTATATATATTAATTAAATTAAACGTAAATAATAAAACAATAAACATTTCCCCTTTTAAAATAGTCTGCGTAAAAAGATTTCGAGTGTTCGAGTGTTTCTAGTCGTCAAAATCAAGGCCATTTTAAATCTGTACCACATCATGCCTTTAGTTGTCCACCTCCGCATAGAGGTTTTCGTCCATCTACTGCCATTGGATCTTTGTATTATTCTGATGCCCCTTTTGCCCCAGCTCCCACCAGCAGTGATTCTATGCCTGATCTCTCATTATTAGCTGCCGAGCTCACTCGCATTCTTGGCAAGTCATCTTCTTCCAGTACTCAATTTGCATCTCATATAGGTATGTCTTGTTTGGCTGGCTCCAGTGACACTCATAAATGGATCTTAGATTCTGGAGCCACACACCATATGATACCCCACTTGTCACTTTTACATGACTATGTTAAACCTTCTCACCCAGTTAACATCCAAGCTGCTAATGGCTCTCGCATGCCACTAGCCTCGGTTGAAACTGTCACTCACCCTACATGGTCTTTGTCTGATGTTTTATATGTTCCCCATCTAGCTGTTAACCTTCTTTTAATTGGCAAACTTACTGATTTAGGTCTTACCATTACCTTTGCTTCTGATCATTGTCTTATACAGGATCGCAAGTTTGGGAGGCAGATTGGGATAGGCCATAGAGAAGGTGGTCTTTACTTGGTTGATGACTTAAAATTGCCAGTATCTCTGCAGGTGTCTAGCTTTTCAGTTCAATCCACGTTGGAAGATTTACTTTCTATAGATAACTCTTTTTACTTATGGCATACTCGTTTACAGTTTATGATCAAACACAATATGTTAGATTCTACTATTAAATCTTCCCCTCTTCGTGATTGTGTTGGTTGTAATCTTGGCAAACAATGTCATTTACCTTTTACATTAAGTCACTCGGTTACTTCTTCTCCCTTTGATCTTGTTCACTCTGATGTTTGGGGACCTGCTCCTGTATCCATTAAAGCTAGGGCTCGCTATTATGCATTGATTGTCGATGATTTTACTCGTTTCTCTTGGATATTTCTTATGCATAAAAAATCAGACTTCTATTCTATTTATGTTCAATTTTGTGCTATGGTGCGAACCCATTTTTCCACTCACATTAAATTTTTTCGCTCTGATTCAGGTGGTGAATATATGTCATCTTTATTGAATGATTTTTTGAAGTCTGAGGGCACTATTCATCAGTTGTCTTGTCCTTATACATGTCAGCAGAATGGTGTTACAGAACGTAAACATCGACTTCTTATTGAAACCGCTCGCTCTTTATGGCTCCATGCCTCTGTCCCTTCTGAATTTTGGGGGGAAGCCCTTCATACTGCCACTTATTTGATTAATCGAATTCCGTCATTTGTTTCTGGCAGTATCTCTCCTTTTGAACGGTTGTATGGTGTTCGTCCTACCTATGAGCACTTGCGTGTCTTTGGTTGTGCATGCTTTGTTTTATGACCCCCTTCCTGTCACACTAAATTGTTTGCCAAATCTGCAGTATATTTCTAGATTATGGTTTTGGTAAAAAAGGATACCGATGTTATCATCCTGAGTCTGGTAGACTTTTTGTTTCTCGCAATGTTAAGTTTTTGGAACAGTTTTGTTACTTTCGGATTCTGTTGTCTACTCCTAGTTTACATGATACAGAATTGTTACACATTGATCCCTTTGTGTCTGATGAGCCCCATGATGACCAGTTAATCATTCGCCATCCGTCCATTGATTCACCCCTCCATCCAGAGGTCTCCTCTAGTATGCCTTCACAACAGTCACATGCAGGTACTGACTTACCTTCTCCTATGGCGCCTCTCCCTCTCGACTCTCTAGACTCTAGTGATCCGCATCTTGCCACCCCTCGCGTTTCCACTCGTGTCTGACGTCCCCCTCAGAGGTATAGTCCATCTTGATATTTGCTCTCTTCCCCCTATTTGACTTTTTTGTCTAAAATTCATTCTTTTGTTGAGCCTAAGTCATACAAGGAAGCTGTATCCGATGCAAATTGGCGACAAACTATTAATGATGAGCTCATTGCCCTGCACCAAACAGGTACCTGGGAGTTGGTTCAACTTCCTCCAGGTAAGCATGCTATTGGTTGTAAATGGATTTTCAAAGTCAAACCTCTTCTGATGGTACACTTGAGCGATACAAAGCTCGGTTAGTTGCTAAAGGATTCTCCCAAACAGAAGGCCTTGATTATGATGAGACTTTTGCTCCAGTTGCTCAAATGAAGACCATTCGCACCATGATTTCTATTGCAGCTGTTCAAAAATGGCATCTTCATCAAATGGATGTTAAAAATGCCTTTTTAAATGATGATTTGACTGAGGAGGTATATATGCGGCCATCACCAGGCCTTCCTCATCCTGCCGGTTATGTTTGTTGTCTTCGACGGTCTTTATATGGTCTAAAAGAAGCTCCTTGCGCTTGGTTTGCGAAGTTCAGTTCCTCTTTGATCCGTCTTGGCTTTGTTGCTTCCAACTATGATTCTGCCATGTTCATTCGTAATACTGTTATGGGGCATATTTTGGTCCTTCTATATGTTGATGATATGATTGTGACTGGTGATGATGAAGCTGGCATTGCAGACCTCAAACAACAACTTCATTCTCTCTTTGAAATGAAGGATCTTGGATATTTACGGTATTTTTTGGGTATTGAAGTTGCCTATTCTCCTGAAGGTTATATTTTGTCTCAATCAAAATACATCTCTGAAGTGATCAGTCGTGCAGGATTGACAGATGATCGGATTATAGATTCTCCCATTGAACTCAATCATCGCCTTAGCCATACAAATGGTGACTTGTTATCTGGTGTTACCCGATACAGAGAGGTAGTTGGGTCCCTAGTTTACTTGACGGTCACCCGTCCTGATATTACCTATGTTGTTCATATGGTTAGTCAGTTTGCTTCCGCCCCTCATACCACTCATTGGATAGCCATTCTCAGTATCTTACGTTACTTACGTGGCACTGTGTATCATCGCTTACTTTTGTCTTCCACCTCTGATTTGGTCCTCACTGGTTATTCTGATGTTGACTGGGCTGGTGATCCGACAGATCGAAAATCTACTACTGGGTATTGTATCTTCCTTGGTAATTCTTTAATGGCTTGGAAGAGTAAGAAACAATCCTTTGTCTCTCGCTCTTCTGCCAAGGCAGAATATCGGGCTATGGCAACAACTGCTGTTGAGTTAATTTGGTTTCGCCGATTACTTGAAGAACTTGGCTTTCCTCAACTGTCTGCTACCCCTATATTTTGTAATAATCAAAGTGCCATTCAGATTGCCAAGAATCCGGTTTTTCATGAGCATACGAAGCAAATTGAGATTGATTGTCACTTTGTGCGGCATCACTACTTACAAGACTCTCTCACCTTGCCCCATGTTTCCTCCACATCTCAACTTGCAGATGTCTTCACCAAATCGCATACAGCTCCTCGTTTTCATCATCTCATAGGCAAACTTATGTTACTTGCCCCTCCATGAGTTTGAGGGGGGGGGGGGGTTAATGTAAATATGTATATGTAAAGGGACATACTTGTCTTTTTCTTTGGTCCAAGGGCATACTTGTCTTTTTCTTTGGTCCAAGGGCATACTTGTAAATTCCCTCTTCCTCTTAGGTTTTTCGAATAGGGTTCTCGTGAACCCGACGGGATTTTTTGTAATATGGATCAGAGTTTGATAATGGAAAAACCTCTCTGAAATCAGAGAGATTTACAGGAAATGGTTGCTGTGGCGGAAGATGAAATTAACGAGACAATGCAGTTCGGTCTCGTAATCATGGTTCCTGCGAATTCAGGAACAATAGGCCCCAATGTGCAATTGCAACCATCGTGCTGCCGATTCTCACTATCGCTCTCGGCGGCCGAAATGGATCACGACTTGCATAACTCTTGCGGTAAGTTTCTTCACCAACCTTCTTCGCAATTTCTCTTACCCGTCCACAAGTCTCCTGATTTTTTCAGAAAAAACCTCTCCAATGGCACTGCGAGTGTTTAGATGGGCTGAGAAACCGCAAATTGATTTTTCTCCTTGCTTCTTCGACAAAGACCGTCATACTTTTTACATAGATATGATGCTGGATACACTCCCTTGGCAGTACCAGGACCAATAAATCAATCGTGTTCCTCTGGCCTCTTGACATCCGTGGCGCACTGGCTCGAGCCGACATGAATGGCGTTGTCAACTGGGTTTTATCCTTACAACCGTGCCCAATTGATGACTCTGATCTGCGGAGTATTGACTATCAGTCAATCGTGATATCTATGCCAAGTCGTCAGCTGCCTGATGGAAGTCTTATGCCCACTCATAATGGGGCAGAGAAAGACCTCAGGTTTGTATCTTGTGCAGCGGTAATATGTTTTATGTTAGATGCCTGAAGTGGACTGAACAGAGCACAGGCAACGGACTCTATCTTTCCTGGCTCAGAATCTCCAGGTGGTGCGGCATCTTGTGCAGTGGCTGTTCTTCAGCTGCTGGGATTTATTGAAGATGATATTGTCTCTAAACTCCCATCGTCTTTCATAATTGGTGTGCCAATGCTGCTAGATTGGTGGTTGTAAAGGCAGGCTGTGGATGGGGGTTTTCCAGGTTGGCCCCACAAGGCAGGTCCTATATGTTATGCATTTTGGCTTGGAGGGATCGATGTCGCTTGCAACATGAATGTTGAATTGCTAAGAAGAATCACGCCCAGAGCTGGGTGCAGGGTTCTTGAGCAGCATCCATTTCCGTCGTTTCATGCTGGCCAGCATGTTGATTCTCATGCTCTTATTAATGTGGTACCTTTGTACATTACATGCCTTACTTCAGACAAGGGTTCAGCATATGCAAAGTTCCATACCACTTGTCTTGTTCCTCCTGGAGGCATTGGTCTTTCAGCACCGGTTCCAGCCATTTTTGGGATACTCTTGGCCGGAGCAAGGGTGGATATTTCCATTGTTGCGGTGGGTTTAGGCGGATGGGTTACACACAGGGGCTCCGTTATAAAGCTTGCTCTTCGCGCTGGTTATGTGTTCAACCTGGCTAATTTTGGCGGGATTCATGAATGGACCATGTTGTCACCAGGACCTATTGATACCATTGTGCGCACAAAGTTGTCTAGTAGGGAGCAGCTCTACTCCATTTATGCAACTCTCCAGCTATTGGCTGGAACTTGGACAGTGGGGGCAGCGTGGGCCTCTCCTGACCCCCTTTTCTCAGGGCTACCTTCTGCTGTGGCAGCTGTAGGACTTTTGGTAGCTTGGTTTCAGGAAGTGTGAATGGGTACTGGATTTCTTGCTCGGTTTCAGGAAGTGTGAATGGGTACTGGATTTCTTGCTCGGTTTCAGGAAGTGCAAATGGGTACTGGATTTCTTGCTCTTGCAGCAGCTAACGACCAGGGAGGACTTGAGGGTTCTGCTGCACCGGTGGCTGAATGCTAGCCAGGAAGGGCTTCCAGTGGCAACAGCGTTAGGTGCAGCGGATGACTCCCAAATCTGGGCTGTCCAGTCCTTGAAATATTCCTTGGCATCAATCAGAGCTGCATCCGATCATTTCTTTGCGGAGCATACAATTGGCGGCAGTAGCAGGTTTGGTGATACTGGTTCTGTTCTTGCTACGTGCAATCTGCGGTCTGTCACACTGGAGCTTGGTGGACAATCTCCTTTTCTCGTCTTCCATGATGCAGCCATTGATGGGGTTGTGGACCTTGCACACTTTGCACTCTTTTTCCCTCAGGGGCGATATTGTTGTGCTGCTTCGCGTACACTTGTGCATGGAGCCAGCCGTCGGCACGGGCAGGCAGACCTACCTTCGAGCTTGAGGGCAAGCTCGTTCTTCGGGAGGGGAGTGATGTTATGGACTCCATAACATCTAGAGTAGTAGGTAGACATAAGGGTAATTAATGTAATTTTTTGCATGTGTTAATTAGTGGCTTTTTTGTAATTTCGTCAGACATTTATGCCTTGCGTGATTTTTGTTTGGGGGCGTCCCTATTATTTATAGGAAGCTTGAATGTTAGTTAGTTGAGATCGGGTGCTCTCTCCATCGAGGCCCAGGTGCAAGTTTCCTTCGAAACTCGTTTATCCCTCAGGTTCATTTCATCTTCCACATGCCTGTTCATCTTCCTCTTCCTCACCATATCTCCCTACGGGTTATGGTACCCTGCCTACGAGCCCCTGTATCTGATCCGGGATCCCAGGAGCTTCAACCCATCATTTCAATCGTATTTCAATCAGGAACCGAGAGAAGATCGTCGAGTGAATTGGTCCATGGAAATGGGGCATATCAGATTATAGCAAATATAACCCTTTTGAGTACGAGAGTATCCTAAAAAGATACATTTTATAGATTTAGGATCAAGTTTACTGTGTTTTGGGGAGGAAATATGGACAAAACATTGACACCTGAAGACTTTCAAGGGCAATGAAAACGGATCATCATTTGGTAACAATATAGAGTAAGGAGATTTATTACCAAGAATGAAACATGGTAGACGATTTATAAGAAAGCATGCGGTAAGGACTACACGGGCTAATAAAAGTATAGAACTTTCATGGCATATAATAAACATCGAGCTACCTCAAGAATATGACGATTTTTTTGTTCGGCTACACCATTTTGTTGAGGAGTATAGGCATTTTCTTGACAAAAAACAATCAAGGTCTTTGGAAATATATTATTTGGCATTATCAGACCGAAGTATTTTTATTTTTTGACCAAACTAAGTAAGTACTATAGCATGAGAAGACTTAAAAATCAATGGTATCTCAAAACGCTCCTTAAATAGAAACAACCAAGTGGTACGAGTGAAGTCATGAATAAATGTAATAAAATACCTGACTTGAGAAATATTTGAGACACTTAAGGGTTCCCACACATCGGTATGAATTAATGAAAATGGAGTTATACTCTTGACTTCTGGATGAGGTGAGTATGTACTCTGATGTTTACTCTTTTGACAAACTTTGCAATTAAACTCTGACCTGACTTTAAGAGTAGGAAACATATAACGAAGAGATTGTGCAGATGGATGTCCCAACTAGTTGTCCATAACCTTGTCTCATTTTCAGTAGTGGAAACAATATTTAGTTTTAGAACGTCCAGGTAGTAGAACCCCCCCTTGTTCACATCCTCCACCAATTACCTAATTTGTTATAAGATCCTGAAATACACACGAAGTGTGTGAGAAGGTGATAGAGAAATTAAAATATTTTGTTAGTTGACTAACAAATAACAGATAACAGATTTAAAGGGAAAGTATGAACAAATAGAATATCAGTGAGCGGAAGTGATGGTGTAATGAAAGTGGATCATTTCCCTTGAACTTTGGTTTTAGAACCGTCAGCTATGGTAACAAACTTATGTGAAAGACTCGGAGATACAGAATGTAATAAATTTTTGTTATCAATAAGATGCTCAAAGGCTCCTAAGTCAATTATCCAGGATGAAAATGAGGCAGATAACATTTCTGAAGCAGTGGTGGCAACGGTATTTAATGAGGAACTTGGAGAAGAATCCTTCATTTTCTAAAACAACTCATATTCTTCATCAGTAAAAGTTTTATTTTCAGTTGATTTGGTGGGCTGATCCTCCTTTGTATCACCTACTAAGGCTTGATTAGCCTTTGTCAAGTATGAGTTGTCGTTGGCATGATAACATATTTCTCTATAGTGACCATTTTTTCCACAGTAATTGCCTTCCTAGTAATAACATGAATCTATAGTGTAGCCATATCTCCCACGATGAGTGCATTCTTTCCACAATTTTCCATGCTATTGATTAGCCAACTAATCACAATGGTTTCATTTTTTAACCATTTTTTATAAAAAAAAATGTCTTCTTCATCAATAGGTGGTCCACGATTGGTGAGATGACCAAGTAGGTCATTTTTTATAAGAAACCTCTGAACTGATGTGGACCAACTCATATCATTTGATACCCTTCGTAAGGGTATAATGGTAATTCTGAGTATTTTACCTTTGCTACTCATATTTTCTTCAGCCATAAAAGGCACTTCAACAACAAAAAATCTCCAATAAATTTTAATAAAAAACCAAGTAGTAATCTTCAAACCACTTGGTGCATGGAAAACTTTAGAGTTGACGCTAAATAATCATTATTCTGATTTTTTTCTGAATAACCACTCATAAGAAAATCAATAGCAATCTTCTATATCAGGGGATTCTTGTTCCCACGAAAAAAAATAAAATTTTAAACAATCTTATCATGAACTAGTTTTGGTTAGATAGAATTCCAAACCAGCAAAACTGCTTTGATAGCTTCTTCTAGATCGAGAGGCATTCATATCCATAATCTCATAAGATGAAAAACATTCACATAATCATCTTTAACTCATCTTCTAAATTCTGAAACATTTAACATGAAGTAATAAAAAAAATAAAGAAGGAACTCATCTCACGCTTTTTAATCTTCCTTCACAAGGAGCCTTCCATGAGTGGCGTTGATCATATCTTCTTAGAGCATTCCTTTTGATGCGGGGATCCTAAATTTAATGCTCTGATATCATGTTGAATTAAGATCCCTTTTCTAATATCCCGGGCAAGGGAAGAGAGAAAGAAAAAGAAAAAGGGGAAGAAGGCTCTCAGGTAGAGAGAAGATGAGAAGAGAAACAAGGTGTACACCAAGCAATTAGAGAAAGATTTACTCAAGAAAGAATTGTACAACTTGATTAATTCCGAATTACAATGTGTTAAGCTCCCTTGCCATGGATCGAGTCACCCGACGATCTCCTCTGACTTCCATATTGTAATCCATTTTGAGGTGTTTGGGATTTTTCAAACGACCAAAGATTTGAGAGAGAGAGATCAATCTTTGAAGGAAGCTTGCATCTTGGACCTCGTTAGAGAGAGAATCCGATCTCAGACTTTAGACTAATGATCAATTGCTTAACTTCATTCCAGAACTCGTCATCCATATAAGAGGATTAGGGTTGACGCACACCAGCAAAGGCCAAACAAAGGACCCCTAATTTGAAGGAAATGACATCTAAACCTGCTAATTGCAAGAACCTACAAATTACATAATTTAACCCATGCGTCTACTAATTACTCTAGATGCTATGGAGTTCATAACATCACCCCCTCCTGGAGAAAGAGCTAACCTCAAGCTCAAAAGTGGGGTAGAGGGCACTGAAAGCCTCTAATGGTTCCCAGGAAGCTTCAACAGGATCTGTGTTGGCCCACTGGACTAAAATCTACCACGACCCTTGGACCCGACAAGCTTGAAACACCTTCTTTGGAGAGGTAGAACACGACCATCATGTACTGGTGGCAACGGTGTGTGGAGCATAGGCGAGTCTCCCCTGAACAACTTCAATTGGGAGACATGGAAGACATCATGGATCTTGGCGCTTGGTGGGACTTGTAGGTGTTAAGCCACACCGCCAATATGGTGCAACACCTGAAATGGCCCATAGAACTTTGGTGAAAGTTTGTGACGTTTGGAGGCCGTAAGGGAAAGTTGGCGGTAATTTTGAAGTCGAAGCCATACATAATCTCTCGGAGCAAATGAAAGGTCACAATGACCCTTGTCGTAGGTGCTCTTCATAGTGCCCTGAGCTTTGACCTTTGCGAGCATAGTATCCCGCTCCCCCAAAGCATGGTCTAGCGCCGCCACCCGAGATGAGCCAAGCTCGTAAGATAATAGATGAGGGGGGTCTCGCCCATAAACCACCATGAAGGGTGTAGTGCCAAGTGCATTGTGGTAAGAGGTATTATAACAAAACTCATCTCAGGCGAGCTAACAGACAAAACATTTTGGGAGTATCCCCCACGAAATAGCATAAGTACATCTCAATAGTGCGGTTGACTACTTCCGTTTGCCCATCTGTCTGAGGGTGGTAGGCTGATGAGAAAGCCAATTTTGTGCTATGTAATTTGAATAGATCTTTCCAAAAGGTACTTGTGAATATTGCATCTCTGTTACTGATGATGGACTCCGGTAAGCCATGAAGGCGGACAATCTGGTCCATGAAGATATGAGCCACATGTGTCACCATATAAGGATGCACCAGGGGCAGGAAGTGCCCATATTTAGAGAACCGATCCACCACTACAAAAATAATAGATTTGCCTGAAGATGTTGGGTGGCCATCTATAAAGTCCATGGATATATCTACCCATACCTGTGAAGGGAGCTGAAGAGGTTGCAGCAGGCCTGCAGAGTTTAATGTCTCCGCTTTGTTCCGTTGGCAAACCTGGCACACAGTTACATAGTCAGCCACCATATGTTTCATGCCCCTCCAATAGAAGTCACGACTTAGCCGGAAATATGTCTTTTGCTAGCTTTCATGAGTGTTGTCGTGAAATATAGATAGGATATTGTTGAGTAGGGTTGAAGTAGGATGGAGATAAATCCGATTCTTATACAATATGAGACGGTCTTGAAGTGCCCAATTGTTGTTCATGGTGCTTTGCTCAATGCTGTGATACAAGGCAATGAGCTCAGGATGTTGCTGAATTTCATCCCTAATTGAATCGAGCAAAAGAAACCGTGGTTGACTAATTGCGTGTAGCTGTGGTTCCGATATATCCCGGCGAGACAAAGCATCAGCCCCAATGTTAAGGTGGTCTAGTTTATACTCCACCTTAAAATCAAAACCCATCAATTTACTTAGCCAATGCTGTTGTGGTGAAATAGAGATACGTTGCTCCAATAAATATTTCAAACTGCAATGGTCTGTCCAAATCACGAAGTGTCGACCCCAAAGATAGGGGCTGCCAATGCTGAATGGCTTTGGCTAAGCTGATAAGTTCCCTTTCATAAGCAGCTAATTTGTGGTGGTGCGTGGCGAGATGCCTGCTGAAATATGCAATGGGATGGCCCTACTGTTGTAAGATTGCGCCAGTGCCCCCTCCGGAAGCATCACATTCAATAACCAACGCTTCTTCAAAATTGGGGAGTTGGAGAACTGAGGCAGAGGCTCAGGCGTGTTTCAACTACTCAAAGGATGAAGCCGCTATGTCTGACCATGTGAAGACGTTACGCTTAAGTAAGTTTTTGAATGGAGCCGAGATCTGGCCATAGTCGCGATTGAACTTCCGATAATACCCGGCCATGCCTAAAAATCCCCGTAAAGCAATGACTGAATGTGGAGTGGGCCAGTCAACCACTGCCTGTATTTTGCTACTGTCTGCCTTAATACCAGAGGCTAAGATGATATGACCCAGATAAGCTACCTCTGAGGTACCCAATGTGCATTTGGATTGGTTGAGAAACAAATGATGGGAACGCATGAGGTTGAATACCTGGCGCCAATGTTGAATATGGTCTTCCCAGTGCTTACTATAAATCAGAATATCATCAAAGAATGCCAAAACATATTTCCGTAAGAGAGGGCAAAAGACCTCATTCATCAAGGCCAGAAAAGTGGAAGGGGCGTTGGAGAGCTCAAATGGCCATGATGCGTGTGGAAGGCAGTTTTCTCCACATTTGCAAGGTGTACCCGAACTTGGTGGTACCCTGATTTCAAATCTAGCTTAGTAAATAATTATGCCCCATGCAATTCATCCAAGAGTTCATCCACCACTGGTATTGGGAATTTATCCTTAACCGTATGAGCATTGAGCTCTCTGTAGTCAACACAAAATTGCCAAAATTGTCATGTTTTTTACCAACAACACTGGGGAAGAAAACGAAGACCGACTGGGTTGAATAATGCATTGCGCTAACATAAGTTGACATTGGCGCTCTATCTCATCTTTCTTCAAATGGGTGTAGCGGTATGGGTGCACCACTATAGGCTCAGTGCCTAAATTTAAACGTATCCGATGATCACAAGTTCGGATAAGTGGGAGCGCAACAAGCTCTTGAAATAAATCAGCAAATTCAGTAAGGAGTGAGTTTAACTTACAACGATCGGAGTCCATAGGTTGGATTTTCTGGAGAGAGCAAGGTAACGGAGCATGAGTCCCATGAAGGGTGAGTTGTTGCTGGTGTTGCGTAAAACTCATAGTGAGAGACTTGAAATCCCATAAAATTGGATCCAACTACTGAAGCCATTTAATACCCAACACCAAGTCAAATCTAGCAAGTGGAATGACTAAGAAGTCTGTCACAAATGTGTTGCCTTCAATATCAAAATGTACCGCTGGACAAACTCCAGTACTGGAAATCTTTGCCCCATTGGCTACTGAGACCGAAATGCCAATGTTCTGCTGAACCGGTAAACCAAGTTGTTGTGCTGCTGGTTGGCTAATGAAGTTGTGGGTACTACTTGAATCCACTAAGGCCAGAAACTGTAGGTGTTGGTGGCCAGCTCAGACCTACATAGTGTTTGTGGTGTGCAGCCCTGTCATAGCATGGAGGGAAATAGCTAGTTCATCCATCTCAGGCTCTACAACTTCGTCCAATGGTGGGGTCTCCTCGGAATCATCCAACTCTAACCAAAGCAGGTGTTTGCATATGTGACCTTGTGTGTATGTCTCATCACAATTATAACAGAGGTTTTTGGCTCTCCTCTGTTCCATCTCTAATTTAGAAAGGTGACGAACAATGGTGGGTGTGGCACCAGTGGCTACCCGACAGGTCTACGCCTGAGGGATTCGTTCAAGACCCATTGTTTAGCATCCAGAGTACGGGCAAGATTCATGGCATGTGCTAGGTCTGGTGGGTCATGTAATTCCACTTCCAAAAGAAGTGCCTCCACTAGTCCCACAGTAAATAAATGCATAATTGAGTAGGACACACATACCTACTGGTGCGTGTCAGGCGTTCCTAAAATTATTTCTGATATACCTCGATGGAACCGGTCTGTTTTAAGTTGACCAAATTGCCCAAAGGGTTACTACGGCTGGGGGACCGAATCTCAGCATGCAATAATCCTTAAAAATCTCTCAATCTTGGATATGGTGCTCCAAATGAAATTGATGGTACCATAGCTGCGCTTCGTCGAGCATGTGGAAGGCAGCTAAAGGAACTCTGTCATCGTCTTATGTTCTTTGGTTCCAAAAAAATTGGTCACACCTATGTAACCATACCAGAGGGTAGGAGGACCCATCATAAGTTGGAAAATCTAATTTGGTATACCTAGGAACGGTGGTGTGGACACCCCCTACTGGTGGGTGTGGTTGACGCATTGACATATGAGGAGGAGGTGGATGAAGAGGTTGCTGATCGGTAGGTCTGTTGGAGCTTCCCGATAGAGCAGCATCCCTTGCAAACCATTCCCCCATTCGAAGATTTATTGGAAGAAGAGTCTCCTTCATTTCCAGCATTTCGTTTTGGAGTGCGTCTGTCAATTTTGGCCTTCAACCCGAACTTCTTCAATGAGATTACGCAAGTAATTGGGAGAAGAGGAATCGCCGATAGTGGTCCTATCTGATACCACGTTGTTAAGCTCCCTTGCCATGGATCGAGTTACCCGCCGATCTCCTCTGCCTTCCAGATTGTAATCCTTTTTGAAGTCTTTGGGATTTTTTGAACGACCAATGATTTGAGAGAGAGAGATCAAGCTTTGAAGGAAGCTTGCACAGTGGACCTGGTTAGAGAGAGAACCCGATCTCAGACTTAGACTAATGATCAATTGCTTAACTTCATTCCAGAACCCGTCATCCATATAAGTGGATTAGGGTTGACGCACATCAACAAAGGCCAAACAAAGGGCCACTAATTTGAAGGAAATTACATCTAAACCTACTAATTGCAAAAACCTAGAAATTACATAATTTAACCCCTGCGTCTACTAATTACTCTAGATGCTATGGAGTCCATAACTCAATGCCTCTATTTATAGTAGAGTAAGTGATAGAGTCCTTATACAATTAACCTGTAAGTCTCCTAATTACATTCCAACTCTAACTCTCTAAGATAAGTCTATCATGAAAGTATAACACAATCTACTAGAGGTCTAATATAACTTGGACTCTAACTCTTCTTCAATCACGTGGACATAAGAGAGGAGGCTGACTAGTGGTCTTATCTCTATGGGTCCCACATGATCTTCCAGCTCATATTGATAAGATTACTAGTTCATGGTATCTTTGTGGGTGCCACTTGATCTTCAAGCCTTCTAACTTATTCAATCTTGTGCTTCTTATCTCTTATCTCGTTCTAGCTTGGGTGAGGACTCTTCTTGGCATCCCACGTCCTTAAGGTCGATCCCACCACCTCGTGCACCATGGTGGGTCCGATATTGTAACAAGGTTGTTTCCTGTAATGCCATTGAGGAAAGCTATTTTCACATCCATTGGATGTAACTCCATATCATATTGAGCTACTAATGCCATGATTATCCAAAATGAATCCTTCTTTGAAACAGGAGATAAGGTATCGTGATAATCAATTCCTTCTTGTCGAGTAAATCCTTTGGGTACAAGTCTTGCTCTATATCTTTCAATATTACCTAAAGAGTTTCTTTTGGTTTTAAAAATCCATTTACAGCCAATGGCCTTCCCCCTTTTAGGCAATTCAACAAGATCCCAGACTTGGTTTTTAGCCATTGAATCCAACTCTCTCTTCATGGCATCATTCCATAATGTGGATTTTTGTCCACTCATGGCATGTGAAAACATAATAGGATCATCTTCTGCACATATGTGCATGTCAAACTCTTGAAGTTACACTTTATACTCTGAAGACATTGTAGGTTTTCTAACTCATGAAGATCTTCTTAATGGTACTTCAACATTTTCAGGTTGAGAATCATGAGTAACTGGATCTATAGGGGTATCCTCATGATGAGATGGTTCTTTTACTATTAGTTGTACTTGAGTAATCGGATCCTGATGATTGTCATGAATAACAACCAATCTATGTGAAGTTGTAGGAGCTGGTTGAGAACTTGTATGCTCCTCAAAAAAGTTTCAAGGTTGGCTACTCCCACTAATGTCATCATTCTCAAGGAACCGTGCATTCTTAAATTCGACAATTCTTGTCGAATGAGATAGACAATAAAATCTGTATCCTATAGACTTTTTTGCATAGGTAATGAAATGTCCACTGACTGTTCTAGAGTCTAACTTTGTCTCATGTGGAGTATAGATCCGAATTTCAGTTGGACAACCCCAAACATGTACATGCCTTAAACTAGGTTTCCACCCTTTTCATAACTTGAATGGCGTTTTATGAACCGCCTTGGTTGGAACCCTATTGAGTACATAGACTGTAGTTTTGAGAGTTTCACTCGACAAAGATAATAGGAGATCGAAGTTACTAATCATACTCCTCACCATACCCATTAATGTTTGGTTTCTTCTTTCAGCCACACCATTTTGAGATGGTGAGCTAGGCATTGTGTATTGTGGCACAATACCTTGTTCCTCAACAAACTTTACAAAAGGACCAGGCAATTGTCCTCTTTTAGTGTAACTTCCACAATATTCACTATTTAGAGAAATAATAGAGGAATTAAAGTTTGGGACAGACAAAGTTTGAAGAGCTGCAAAAAATAGATAACAAGTTACTTAACATGTAATGAAGCTAATTTTTTTGAATATTTACCCATGTAAATAATCCAAACAAATAAATCAGCGTGTCATTATAATCTTTCCTATATGCTTAGATTATAACACATATGCGATTTATGTCTCTTTATGATTGGACCCAAAAATTTGTTTGTAAAGAAATATTCTAGGCATGTAAGCAACTAGAATTTATTTTTCTTTCCCATCCTGATTAATTACTTAAATATAACATCTACCCTGTAGGGTTAAATAATTATATCTCCATGATTAATCACAATTTTTTATGTCAGTAACTATATATGACTAAACTTAATGCCACTAGACATTTGCATAATTAAGAATGTTATATCAATTACACAATTATTCAAATGTATACAAAAAATATGATATAAAAATAATTGACTAAAATTAAGGTCAATTATTAATTTCTTCTATTTAGGTCAATTGAAAATATGCATAAAAAATGAATTATGCATAAAACCTAAATAAAATTTTCACAATTGAAAAATTAACATAGTATGCATAGAATACAACTACATGTGCATGCACAATTATTTCATTCACATGAATTGAAATTGCATAAAAAAAATATTGCAATTTGAAATATGTATCAAATGTGTATCCAATGATAACACTTAATGGCAGATGGCCTAATGGTCATTGGCGCCAGTGTTATTTCCAGGGCACTGGTTCGAATCCCCGCTGGCATAAAAAAATGATTTTGAGAACCGATTCGGCTCGGTCCTTTCTCGAGCGAGTTGACACATCAAATTGGAATGGGCGAGTCGACTCAACCCATTCGAGTCAACCTAAAATGTCTGAGTCACTTCAACCCATCCGTCGGGCTACCGTCGGATGTCGGTCTTCATCGTCCGATGGTGATGTCGGCTGACGCACAGTGTCGAGTCGGGATATCAACGCTCGCATTGTATGCACAGAGCGTCGCTCTCCACGGGAATGAAGCCATATCAGAGAGGGCTGCTCTGATACCAAACATAGGATTGACCATATCATAAAATTCTAAATAACATATGTTGGAAGATGGACTCAAGCCCACAAGCTCAGGGCTAGAAGCCCACACGTCAGAGTGGCAAAGTGGTTATTTATGGTATGTTCCATAATGATGGCATGAAGATGTAAATATATTGTCATAGTATGTCTTTTAATTGATTGAGTTGTAATCCTAAGGGCTTTGTAACACTATAAATAAGAGCATTGGCTAAGAGGTAAGGCATTCAAGCCTTCTCCTATCTTTGAGAAAACGTCCAGCCACCCTCTCTTCTCCTTTGACTCATTCTCTCCTTCCATTAATCCAAACTCTCCTCTCTAACATCCTTCTCCTTTCTCTCTCTTCTCTCTATTCTCTCCTTCTTCTTCCATGTTAACCTAGAGTCATTCTCATGGGGTCCTAACTTCTATATGGTATCAGAGCTTGGAGGTTTGGATCCCTTTTCAATTAGTTATGTCATCCATTCAAGAAGTTGTGTATAGAAGGAGTTCTGCCATGAAGAGATAGGTAAAATCTAATTTTTTTTTCTCATATTCTCTCTTTACGGTTTCAATTTTTTTACTCTTCTTGAATTCTTGATTCACGTGAAGGCAAGATAATCTTCATAAACATTGTGAAGATCTATCTTGTATGACTAAAAGGATATTGTAGTCTTGATCATCTTGTAGCAAAATTACATGATTAATCAAAGGTTGTTTTTTTTTATTTGTTATTTGGATTCCGCTACCTTTATGTAACAGGAATCAAACATTGTTGATATGGGATTCCAGCATATTTTATTATCAATTCTATAATCTAACGTTACTCATGGGAGTGTGTTATGTTGTTGGATGACCGTTATATGTTTGATGAAATTCCAGCACTCACTTATCCCTATTTTTTTTGTGTTTGAACTTCAGCAATTGAATCTTTTTTGTTTGTGTTGAAGTATTCCCTAATTTGAAATTTATTTTGCCAGGAAAGTACTCTCGGTTTGCCAAGCAAGGTTTTGTCTAAACTTGCTCTCGGTTTGTGGTTGATTTTGGATTAAGGATAAGAGTTGCATCTTTTCTCCTCTCTCTATTTTTTTTTATGAATATAAGAGAAGTTGAGTAGTGACTGGTTCTTTTTATCACTTGAAAAAACTCCATTTTTTCCATGATTTGGTGTTTATTCTCTTGAAAATATTCTCTACTTATTTTTGGTGGCTAATTTGGTCTACGGGTGCTTCAAATTATGTTGTGTAATTGTTCTTTGAGCCCCTTTGACAATTGACCTCACTAGTTGATTTGTGTCAACATGGAGAGTGGACATATGAGTAATAAGAGTGACGTACTCCAAATTACTATAATTCCACTTAGAGGTCTTTTCAATTACCTCAATTGGTCACAATCGGTATGGAGGGTTCTCATTACTCGTGACCTTCTTAGTCATGTTATCAAAATCCCCCCTCCGGTTGATGAAGAAGATGAAGTCTACCATAAATGGGTAAAAAAAGATAATATGGTTATCAGTTGGCTTATTAACAGCTTGGAAGAGCATGTCGCTAACAATGTGGTCTACTTGGAAACGTCCAAGGATATTTGGGACACATGTGCTAAGCTCTATTCCAGTACCGCCTCCTTGCAAAGAGTATATGATGTTTTCCGAAGTATGCTGGCTACCAAACAAGGAGATAATATTCATGAGTTTCTAGCCCGATTTCGTGGCCTTCTCCAAGAATGGAAAATTGCTCAACCATACTCTACCAACATTGTTGTTCAAGAAAAAAAAAAACGGCTATTAGCCTTACCAATATCAACCCCTATCTAAAGGTGGTTAAGACTCAACTTCTTAGTTCCTCTGCCCTTACCTCATTTGATGACATCAGTGCTACATTGTTATGGATTTCTGATCTGTCTCCTCCTTCTCCAATTGTTATTCCATCTGCTATGTTCTCTGGTAAATGGGGTAGATCATCCCCATTTCGAGGACGTGACAAAAATACAAGAGGAGGCCACAATAGAGGTTGTCGAACGGGTTCGACCCAGTCTTGAACTGAGCCTCGATTGTGCACTTACTGTGGTGGTTAGAACCACCTTGTGGATTCATGCTATAAATTCCATGGCAAGCCTGATTGGGAGGCAACCAATCCAGCCTCAGTTAATGTTGAGAAAAATGAGGATAGGACTGATTCTCATTCTGGGAATGTGACTACTTTTGCGGAAGACTATGCTACAATTCAGAAGCTAAAATCCTTATTAGATCAGTCCTCTACTCCACCAGGCCCTACTTCTGCTACTACCATTGCCTCAAGTATGCTTTCTTCCGCTTCAACCCCTTCCTTTTGGATCATTGACTCCGGGGCTTCTGAACACTTGTCAGGTAACAAACATATGCTTCATTCATTGTCTCCATGTCTTCCTCACAAAATTTTCACTATTGCTAATGGTTCCCAAACCAAGGTGCTTGGCAAGGGTTCCTCCTCTCTTAATGCATCTATTCCTCTCCAAGATGTGTTATTTGTTTCTCAATTTTCGTTAAATTTGCTCTTCGTTAGTCAATTAACCAAACAATTGAATTGTTCTGTCACCTTCTCACCATCTTCGTGTATATTTCAGGATCTAACTACGAAATAGGTGATTGGTGGCGGCCATGAAATAGGGGGTTTATACTATTTTACTCTTCCACCAGTAGCTGTTATTTCATCCACTACATCCGAGGCTCAACTGTGGCACAACTGGCTTGGTCATCCATCTACCTCGTCACTTCGTTCTTTAATTCCATCTCTTAAATCTTTGTCTAATTTCAATTGTGAGGTATGTCAATTAAGTAAGCATGTTAGGAGTACATATTATCCTCATCGTACAACTAATAGTACTGCTTCATTTTCCTTAATACATTTTGATGGATGGGGCCCTTTAAAGGTCTCTAACATTTCTCAGGTGCAATACTTTGTTACTTTTGTGGATAATTTTACCCGAGAAACTTGGTTGTTTTTGTTTAAAGAACGATAAAAAATTCTTTCTACTTTTAAAAAATTCATGCAATGGTTCTAATTCAATTTGAAAAAAAAATTCAAATCCTTAGATCCGATAATGCTAAGGAATATTTGTCTAATGAGTTTAAATCATTTTTTGAGGGAAATGGGCTTCTTCATCAAACAACATGTGCCTATACCCCTCAACAAAATGGTGTTACTGAAAGAAAGAATCGTTACCTCCTTTAAGTTGCCCGGGGCCTCCTCTACTCCATGAAGGTACCCTACTTTTATTGGCCTCATGCTATCCTTACAATATGTTTTCTCATCAATAGGTTACCTTCATTAGTACTTAGAAATCAAACTCTGTATTCTGTTTTGTTTCATGGAGAAGATCCATTTTCTCTTCCTCTTAAAGTATTTGGTTGCACATGTTTTGTTAATGATACTTCACTACATAAATGTAAACTTGATCCTCGGTCTCTGAGGTGTATTTTTTTGGGGTATTCTAGAACTTAGAAAAGTTATATTTGTTATAATCCTAAAATTCGGAGGTTGATGGTATCTCGGGATGTGACTTTCCTTGAAGACACTTCTTTCTACTCACATGAGGTTCCTTCAGGGTTTGTTACAATGTGGGACCCACCATGGTTGCATGAGCTGGTGGAACCCACCATGAGGAAGTGAGAAGCCAAGATGAGTCAACACACAAGTTGGCATGAATTGGATGACGAGCTGGAATAAGTTAGAAGAATTGAAGATTTAGTGGGACCCACAAAGATACCACGAGCTGGCATCTTTGTCCCATGAGTTGGAAGATCTAATGGGACCCACAAGAATATAGCATGAGCTGGCATCCTTAGCCTAGCCAGATCGTGAAGAAGGAATTGGGAAAGTTAGTTTTTGGGTAAGTTAGAATTTGGATAAGTTAGAAATTGAGTAAGTTCTAAATTGAGTTGAATTATAGTTGGAAAGTTTAAAAAAATTCTATAACTCCTCCACTATAAATAGAGGAGCTTGTATTCAATAAAAATGAATAAAAAAGCCAGAGTTCTCTCCTCTTTTCTCGTTCACGTGCAGCTCCTCTCTTCTCTTCTCTTCTCTTTAGTTTTTTCTTCTTCTCCTCTCTCTACCCGAGAACTCTTTTTCCCTCTTCTATTTTTCTCTTCTCTCTCCCCTTGCTTGATTTATTATTGATGGGGACCTAAAATCAACATAGTATCAGAGCAACCAATTTAGGATTCCCATGTCAAACGAATGCTCTAAGAAGATATGATCATAGAAGGCTCTTCATGAAGCAAGATTAAAGCTCATGAGATAAGTTTTTTTGTTTATGATATTATTGATTTATGCTACTAATTTTTGGATATTAAAAGGATGGTTTAGAGATATTTTGATTCATTTCTTCATCTCATGAAGTGGTGGAAATATTTTTCATCTTGGATTAGAAGAAGTCATCAAGACAGTTTTTTGTCGGTTGAAAATTTTGTTGATTGAGACCAGTTTTGGTTGGAAGTTTTTATAACTCTATGGGAACGAGATTCATAGATAAAGAAGAATGATATTGAGCCTTTTATGAGTGATTATTTGGAGAAAAATCAGAAATATGATTATTTAGCCTTCATGCTAAAGCTGCTCCATTAGTTGTATTGCTTAAAGACCTATACTTGGTTTTTAACTAGTAGTTGATCGAAGATTTTTTTTTATTTTTTTTTTTGCCTATTATGGCTGAAGAATACATGGGTCACTAGAGTGATATACTCAAGATTACTACTGTACCCTTACAAAGGGTATCAAATTTTATGAGTTGGTCCACATCGATTCGTCGATTTCTTATAACAAAAGACCACCATGGTCATCTCACCACCCGTGGACCACCTATTGATTAAGATGATATTTTTTACAAAAAGTGGTTGAAAAATGATACTTTGGTGATTAGTTGGCTTATAAACAACATGGAAGAACATGTCTCCAATAATGTTATTCATCTTGATATGGCTAAACAAATTTGGGAGACATGTACTAAGCTGTATTCTAGCTCCAATAATTTACACAGGTCATATGATATTCTCCAAAGAATGCTTCCTACTAAGCAAGGAGATAATATCCATGAATATTTGACTCGGTTTAGAGGGCTTCTTCAAGAATGGAAAATATCCCAGCCTACTTCCACGGATATCTCTGTCCAAAACAAACAAAAATAAGCCTTAGTCATGGCCATATGTCTTGCCAACATCAAACTATATCTTGAAGTTGCTAAGAGTCAACTTCTTAGCTCTTCCGCAATCCCCACATTTGATGATGTATGTGCCACATTACTTCGTCTACCAGACACTTTTTCATCTACTCCTACAACGCCATCCGCTATGTACTCCGAGCATAGGGGACCATTATCTGACCATGGCCGAGGTTGTGGCAGCTATTTTGGAGGAGAACAAGGAAGATGTGGTAGTAATGGGTATTGCAGAACAGGTTGGAAAGAATGCACTAAGTGTGGGAAATCTGGCCACACTATAGAAACATGTTATTCAAACAAAGAATGCACTAAGTGTGGGAAACCTTGCCACACTATTGATAGGAGTTTCTCAAACAAGAAATGCAACTTCTGCGAAAGATATGGCCACATTGCAGAGATATGTAATAAGAAAGCTAATCAAGCCTTATTAAGTGCTACAAATAGGGAACTGCCTACCACATCAACATAACAGAAAATCCTTAATAATGATGAGTATGAGCTATTTTAGAAAATAAAAATACTATTGGGTTCTATTCCAGGCTCATCCTCCATTGCTGCTACTACCATTGCTTCAGGTATGCTATTTGCATCCTCTTCATCCTGGATAATTGACTCAGGGGCCTCCGAGCATCTCATAGGTGAAAAACATTTACTACAGTCATTGTCTCCTTGTCTGTCACAAAAAAATATTTACCATAGCTGACGGTTCACAAACTAAAGTTCTAGGGAAAGGTTCCACTTCTGTTACACCATCACTTCCGCTCACTGATATTCTTTTTGTTCCTACCTTCCCTTTAAATATTTTATCAGTTAGTCAGCTCTCTAAACATTTTAATTTCTCTATCACCTTCTCACCCACTTCATGTGTTTTTCAGGACCTCATAACGAAGAAGGTGATTGGTGGAGGCCGTGAACAAGGGGGTCTCTACTACCTATATGTGCCAAAAATAAATACAGTTTCAACAAGTGAAACTGACACCAAGATATGGCACAACTGGTTGGGACATCCGTCTGCACAAGCTCTTCATCGTATCTTTCCTACTCTTAAAGCAAGGTTAGAGTTTCAATGCAAAGTCTGTCAAATGAGTAAACATCAGAGGTCTACATACTCACCTCGTCTAGAGAATAAAAGTATCACTTTGTTTCCTTAATTCATATTGATGTATGGGCACCCTTGAGCGTCTCAAACATTTCTCAAGTCAAGCATTTTCTAACATTTATTGATGATTTCACTCGTACCACTTGGTTATTTCTATTTAAAGAACATTCTGAAATACCATTGATTTTTTAAATCATTTCATGCTATGGTACTCACTCAGTTTGGTAAAAAAAATTCAAATATTGAGTTCGGATAATGCCAAAGAATACATCTCCAAAGACCTTGACTCTTTTTGTCAAGAAAATGGCATTATTCATCAAACTTCATGTGCCTACACCCCTCAACAAAATGGTGTAGCCGAACCGAAGAATCTTCATATTTTTGAGGTAGCTCACAGTTTACTATATGCCATGAAAGTTCCATACTTTTATTGGCCGCATGCAATTCTTACTGCATGCTTTCTTATAAATCGGTTACCATTTGGTAATTCTATTATTACCTCATGATGATCCCTTTTCACTGCCATTGAAAGTATTTGGGTGTCAATGTTTTGTTCATGTTTCCTCCCCAACACACATTAAATTTGATCCAAAAACTATCAAGTGTATCTTTATTGGATACTCTCGCACCCAAAAGGATTATGTTTGCTACAATCCCACTCTTCAGCATTTATGTGTGTCCTAGGATGTCACATGTTTTGAAGACTCTCCATATTATTCTAACAATGCTCCTCCAGGTCTATCTTCAGTACCAGGTTAGTCTCGGTTGGTTGTGCCCCATGCTACAAAAACTACTCAGCCCCGAAAAACATTGGCTAACACCTCGCCTACCGAGTTTATAGATCCCCCCAAGGTAAGTCCATCTTCTCCAGTTATTTTTGGCCCACAATATGATACTTGTCCTATTGCCCTCCGAAAAGAACCCCGATCATGCACCATGCCCTCTACTTCTCATCCCATTATAATTTTTTTTTGTCTCATCATCGTCTGTCTCCTGTATGTTATCAATTTCTCTCAGCTATTTCCTCCATGTCTGTACCACAGTCCTATTAGGAGGCTCTCAAACATCCAGAGTGGAAGGCGACAATGGATGAAGAAATGCAGGCACTTTATGAAAACCAGACGTGGACTCTAGTCCCACTTCCATCAGAGAAGAAACCCGTCGATTGCAAATGGGTGTTTACTGTGAAATACAATCCGGATGGGTCTGTGGCTTGGCTGAAGGTTCACCTCATTGGTAAAGGCTATACACACTGTTATGGCATTGATTATGAGGAAACCTTGTCTCCAGTGGCAAAAATGAACTCGGTACATGTGTTTTTAACTTTGGCAGCTAACTCTTCCTGGCAGGTATATCAACTTGATGTCAAGAATGCCTTTCTGAATGGGGATATCAAAGAGGAAATTTATATGCAGCAACCACCTGAGTATGTGGTTGAGGGGGAGTCCATTTGTCAACTCCAAAAATCTCTTTATGGTCTGAAATAGTCTCCTCGTGAATGGTTTGAAAATTTTAGCCAAGCACTCATACGCATCGGATTTCACAGATGCTCTGGAGATGACTCCGTATTTATTAAAGACCCACCAAAGGGCAAGGTGATTTTGGCAGTATATGTTGATGATATCATTATAACCGGTGGTGATCCCGAGGGCATCCAGACAACAAAAGAAAGGATATGTGCTGAATTCAAGACAAAGGATCTCGGATTGCTCAAATATTTTTTGGGCATTGAAGTACTACAATCCAGACATGGAATTAAATTATCTCAAAGGAAGTATGTCCTTGACCTACTAGAGGAGACCGGAATGATGGGATGCAGACCAACAAAAACTCCTATGGAATCAAATACAAAATTATGTGCCAGTATTGGAGAAGAGGTAGATGTCAGAAAATATCAAAGATTGGTGGAAAAACTTATTTACCTCTGCGTAATGAGGCCATATATTTCATATGCAGTCAGCGTGGTAAGTAAATATATGTACACCCTCACAACCCAATCATTGGCAAGCACTAGAAAGGATATTACGATATCTAAAAGGAGCACCAGGAAGAGGGTTCCTCTATAAAAATCATGGTCACTTCAACATCGAAGGATTCTCATATGTGGACTAGGCCGGATCCCTTGATGACAGAAAATCTACTTCAAGATATTGTACAATGGTTGGAGGGAACTTGGTTACATGGAGAAGCAAGAAACAAAATGCAATTGCACGGTCCAGTGCAAAAGCAGAATACAGAGCCATGACACACACGGTCAGTGAACTTCTATGGATCAGATCTCTTCTTACTGAACTGGGATTCTACAACGAAGCTCCAATGGACCTATATTGCGATAATCAAGCAGCCACACATCTCATATCCAATCCAGTCTTTCATGAGAGGATAAAGCATATTGAAGTAGACTGCCACTTCATACGAGAAAATTTCCAATCTGGCATATTATCTCTCAAGTATATATCTACACAGAGCCAAGTTGCAGACATTCTCACCAAACCTGTCACACAGAAAATTTTGTCCACAATCTGTAGCAAGCTAGGCATTTACGATGTTTTCTCACCCCCAACTTGAGGGGGAGTGTTACAATGTGGGACCAACCATGGTTGCATGAGCTTGTGGGACCCACCATGAGGATGTGAGAAGCCAAGATGAGTCAACACACAAGTTGACATGAGTTGGATGATGAGCTGGAATAAGTTGGCAGAATTGAAGATTTAGTGGGATCCACAAAGATACCACGAGTTGACATCTTTGTCCCATGAGCTGGAAGATCTAATGGGACCCACAAGAATATAGCATGAGATGGCATCCTCAGCCTAGCCAACTCGTGAAGAAGAAATTGGGAAAGTTAGTTTTTGGGTAAGTGAGAATTTGGGTAAGTTAGAAATTGAGTAAGTTCTAAATTGAGTTGAGTTACAGTTGGAAAGTATACATAAATTATATCACTCCTCCACTATAAATAGAGGAGCTTCTATTAAAAAAAAATCAATAAAGAAGCAAGGAGTTCTCTACTCTTTTCTTATTCACGTGAAACTCCTCTCTTCTCTTCTCTTCTCTTCTCTTTTCTTTAGTTTTTTTTCTTCTCTCTCTACCCGAGAGATCTTTTTCCCTCTTCTCTTTTTCTCTTCTCTCTCCCCTTGCTTGATTTATTATTCATGGGGTCCTAAACTCAACATTGGGTGTCTCTCACTTTTGAAGTTGTCTGATCCACCTGAGGTAAGTCTTTCTCCTCCTATATTTGGGCCTGAATTTGATACTTGGCATATTGCGTTACGAAAGGAAACCCATTCTTGTACTATATCTCATCCAATTGCCAATTTTATGTCTTCTTATCGCTTATCATCTGAGTGTGTTCAATTTCAGGAGGCCTGAAGCATTCAGGATGGAAGGAGGCTATGGAGGAAGAAATGCATGAATTATATGAAAATCAAACATGGACATTGGCATCGCTCCCAAAAGGGAAAAGACCGGTTGGTTGCATATGGGCTTTTTCGATGAAACACAACCCAGATGGGTCGGTTGTTCACTTTAAAGCATGCTTGGTTGCAAAAGGTTATACTCAGTGCTATGGGATAGATTATGAAGAGACTTTCTCTCCGGTTTCAAAACTGAACTCGGTACGTATCATCCTCTCTATTGCTGGTAACTCATCCTGGCCAGTATATCAGCTCGATGTAAAAAATGCATTTTTAAATGGTGATATGCGCGGAGAAATTTATATGGTCCAAGCACCGAGATATGTGGTTGAGGGGGAGTCCGTATGCCTGTTCAAAAAATCTTTATATAGGCTTAAACAGTCCCCTCGGGTCTAGTTTTATAAATTCAGTGAAGCGCTTTTACGATTTGGCTTTCATAGATGCTCAGTTAATCACTCAGTATATGTTAAAGATACTATCAAAGGGAATATATTATTGGCCGTGTATGTTGATGATATTATCTTAACTGGGAATTATGCTCATAGCATATAAGAAGTGAAGAATATGACATGTAACTGTAAAGAGTTCAAGACTAAAGCTTTGGGTAAGCTCAAATATTTTTTGGGTATAGAAGTCCTTCAGTCAAACCATGGAATAGTATTGTCTCAAAGAAAATACGTCTTGGACCTTCTTGAAGAAACATGAATGAAGGGTCGTAGATCAGTTGATACACCTATTGATGGGAATGAAAAATTGCGTGACACAACTAGAGAAGATGCTTGTTACAATGTGGGGCCCACCATGGTGCTCGAGCTGGTGGGACCCACCATGAGGACGTGGGTCATCAAGAAGAATCCTAGAGGACTTGGGATACCAACAAGAGTCCTCTCCCAAAGCAAGCACGAGTTAATGAATCAAGAAGCACTAGCTGAATTGATTTAGAAGACTTGAAGATCAAGTGGGACCCACAAAGATCTCACGAGCTGGCTTATCCCTTATAATCTCTTGGGTAATAAAGGACTCCTAGTTCTACCCCGATTAGTCTTCTAGGAGTTCTAGTTTGAATAGACTTACTTATATTGAAGAGTTAGAGTTGGAATGTAATTAGGATTGGATGATAAGTTGTATATGAACTCTACCTCCTCCTCTACTATAAATAGAGGAGTTGTAATTCGGAATTAATAAAGGCACACATTCAATCCCGAGTTGGTTCTCTCTCTCTCCCTCTCCTAACTTGACTTTTTATTTTTTCTCTTCTCTACCGAGAGCTTTCCTCCCCTTTTCTCATTTTTCTTTCTTCTTTCCCTTGTTTGTGATCATAGAAATGGGATCCTAAATTCAACATAGTATCAGAGCAACATATTTAAGATCCCTCGACAAAGGAATGATCTAGAGAAGTGATGATCAACACCACTCAAAGACGGCTCTTGTATGAAGGAAGAACACTAGCTAAGAGATAAGTGTTCAAAAATATTTTTTTATGCTACTGGTTCTCGTTTTTAGATTATGATTCAAGGATGAATATGTGAATGCTTTCATCTTATTATTTATGAATATGCATGCCCCTCTATCTAGAAGGAGCTATCAAAACAGTTTTATCGGTTTGAAAATTCTGTTTGCCGAGACCAGTCCATACTCAGATTATTGAATTTTTTTTTTCGTGGGATAAGATTTCCCTGATAATAGAAGATTTCTATTGAGCCTCTTATGAGTGGTTTTTTGGAAAAAAATTATTTAGCATTGATGCTATATTTACATATACCGAGTTGATTGAAGAAGTGCGATGATGAGAATGTAGAATTTAGGATCTCATGAAAGAAACTTTAGATCAACAAGAAAGAAGAAAAAGAAGAAGAAGAGAGAAGGAGAAAACAAGAAGAAGAACGTGGAAGGAGAGAGTTTGGATTAAGGAAGAAGATGGTTGCGTCAAAAAGAAAAATGAGGGCTAGACGAATTTTTGGAAAGAGAGGAGAGTGCTTCAATCCTTACCTCTTAGCCAATGCCTTTATTTATAGTTTTACAATGCCCTTAGGGCTACAACTTGATAAAACAAAAGACATAAAAGGAACACATATTTACACTTATATGCCATCTTTATGGAAAGTACCATATTTTACACATATGCCACTCCTTTGACGTGTGGGGTTCTTGTCTTGAGCTCGTGGGCTTGAGCCCATCTTCCAACACTCCCCCTCAAGCTGGAGGAGAAAAGACATCATAAATACCCAGCTTGCCACATATAAACGATAGGATTTTAGATGTAATGGGTTTAGTGAGAATATCAGCTACTTGCTCTTGAGATGACACATGTTTGAGAGAGATTATTCCTGCTTGAAACTTCTCCCGTATAAAATGACAATCCACCTCAATATGTTTAGTTCTTTCATGAAAAACTGGATTTGAAGTGATATGAATGGCTGCTTGATTATCACAATGCAGATACATGGACCCTTTTTTTTATAAAAACCTAGTTCGGTAAGAAGGGTCCTGATCCATAAAAGTTCACTAACGGTATGGGCCATAGCTCTGTATTCTGGTTTGGCGCTAGATCTTGCAACCATATTTTGCTTCTTACTTTTCCATGTAACCAAGTTTCCCCCAACCAGAGTACAATATCCTGATGTAGATTTTCTATCATCAAGAGATCTAGCCCAATCTGCATATGAGAAGCCTTCTATGTTGAAGTGCCCATGTTTTTTATACAGCAATCCTCTTCCTGGAGCTCCTTTTAGATAACGTAATATTCTCTCTAAAGCCTGCCAGTGGGTAATTTGTGGTTTGTGCATGAATTGACTCACCACACTTACAGCATATGATATGTCTGGCCTAGTTACCGTGAGATAAATCAGTTTTCCCACGAGCCTTTGATATTTGCCAATATCAATATCTTCTTCATTTGTGGTACATAATTTTACATTTGTATCCATAGGTGTGTCAACTGGTCTACAACCCTTCATTCCTATTTCTTCAAGGATATCCAAGACATATTTCCTTTGAGACAATATTATCCCATGTTTGGATTGAAGAACTTCTATACCCAAAAAATATTTGAGCATACCAAGGTCTTTAGTCTTGAATTCCTGACATATCATCTGCTTCACCCCTTGTATGCTCAAAGCATCATCACCGGTTAATATAATATCATCCACGTATACGGCCAATAATATTTTCCCTTTGACCGTATCTTTATAATATACGGAATGATCAACTGAGCACCGATGAAAACCAAACCGTAGGAGTGTTTGACTAAATTTATCAAACGAAACCCGAGGGTCCTGCTTAAGCCCATATAAAGACTTTTTTAACCTGCATACTGACTCTCTCTCAACCACATAACCAGGTGGTTGAACCATATAAATTTCCTCACTGATATCACCATTTAAAAAAGTATTTTAACATCCAACTGATAGACAGGCCATGAGAAGTTAGCAGCAATAGATAAGATGATGCGTACTGAATTCAATTTTGCAACAGGAGAGAAGGTATCCTCATAATCTATCCCATAGCACTGCGTATAGCCCTTAGCAACCAGTCGAGCTTTAAGATGAGCAACCGATCCATCCGGATTATGTTTTACCGAAAAAAACCCATCGACAACCAACCGGTCTTTTACCTTTCAGGAGTGATGTTAAGTACCAGGTTTGGTTTTTGTATAAGGCGTGCATTTCTTCATCCATAGCCGCCTTCCATCCTAGATGTCTCAGAGCCTCTTGATATGACTACGGAACGGAAGTAGAAGAAAGGGACGCAAGAAACTGAAAACACGCAGAAGACAAGCGATGGTGAGACATAAAATTTGAGATAGGATGCGAAGTAGTACATGAGCGACGTTCTTTTCTTAAAGCAATAGGCCGAGTATCAAATTCAGGCCCATACATAGGAGGAGAAGGACTTACCTCGGGTGGATTCGACAACTCCACAAGTGAAGATACGATCGGTAGATCAGGGGATGGATCCACTTCAAGATTGAACGACACAAGTGGACAAGGAGTAGTAGAAGGACAAGTCCATCCTGGAGGAGCATCATGGGAGGAGTAGAAGGGAGTGTCCTCAAATAAAGTCACATCCCTAGAGATAAACATCCTCTGAAGGGTAGGATTGTAACAGACATAACTTTTCTGGGTGCGAGAGTATCCCAAAAAAATGCACTTCATAGATCGAGGATCAAGTTTATTTTTATGTGGAGATGTAACATGAACAAAACATGTACATGCAAACACTTTCAAAGGAAGAGAAAAAGGATCTTCACCATTTAATAACACAGAGTAAGGAGTTTTATGATGAAGATAACCTATTAATGAGAAAGCATGTTGTAAGTATAGCAAGAGGCCAATAGAAATAGGGTACCTTCATGGAGTCGAGGAGGCCCCGAGCAACTTCAAGAAGATGACGATTCTTCCTTTCAGCAACACCATTTTGTTGAGGAGTATAGGCACATGATGTTTGACGAATAAGCCCATTAATCTCACAAAATGATTTGAAGTCATAAGACATGTATTCCTTAGCATTATCAGATCTAAGGATTTGAATTTTCTTCCCAAATTGTGTCAAGACCATAGCATGAAAATTTTTAAACAAAGGAAGAATTGTGGAACGCTCTTTAAATAGATATAACCAAGTCACTCGAGTAAAATCATCAACAAAAATGACAAAATATTTAACTTGGGAAATATTTGAGACACATAAAGGGCCCCATACATCAGAATGTATTAGCTCAAATGGAGCAGTACTTGTAGTTGTAAGATGAGGAGAATATGTACTCCTGACATGTTTACTTAATTGACAAACCTCACAACTGAAATTAGAAAGTCCTTTTAAAGATGGAACCAAAGAACGAAGTGAAGGGGTAGACAGATGATCAAGTCAGTTGTGCCAAAGTTGGGCCTCAGATGTAGTGGACAATAATGCAACTAATGGTGGAAGAGTGAAGTAGTACGAACCCCCCTTTTCATGGCCGCCACCAATCACTCGCTTCGTAGTGAGATCCTGAAAGACACAAGAATACGGTGAGAAGGTGATAGAGCAATTTAATTGTTTGGTCAATTGGCTAACCGAAAGCAAATTTAAAGGAAATTGAGGAACAAACAAAACATCTTGAAGGGGAATAGATGAAGTAAGAGAGGAGGAACCTTTGCCAAGGACCTTGGTTTGGGTACCATCAGCAATAGTAACGAATTTATGAGGATAACAAGGAGATAAGGACTGCAACAAGTGTTTGTTACCTGATAGATGTTCGGAGGCCCCGGAGTGGATGATCCAAGAGGAAGAGGAAGAAGAGGAAGAAGGCATACCTGAGGCAATAGTAGTGGCAGCAGTAGATGATGAGGGAATAGAGGATTCCATGAAGGACTTCATTTTCTGAAATATAGCATAGTCCTTAGCCATAAGAGTCACATTTTCGGATGATGATTCAGCCTTATCTTCATTTTTCTCAACATTAACCGAGACTGGGTTAGTTGTGGCCCAATCAGGCTTGCCATGAAGTTTCCAGTATGATGCCACAAGGTGGTTCTGACGGCCACAATAAGTGCAAAGTTGAGGCTCAGTACGAAAAGAATTCTGACCCATTCTACCACCTCTATTTTCAGCCCCTCTCATAGTTCGACCCCCTCTCATATTTCTGCCCCGTCCTCGGGATGAGAAAGGTGTTCCCCAATTGCCAGAGAACATCGCCGATGGAGCATCAATAGGAGAAGGAGGGGATGGACCCAGTATCCGAAGTAATGTAGCACTAATATCATCGAAGGATGGAAGAGCAGAAGAACTTAGAAGCTGAGTTTGGCCACCTCAAGGTATGGTTTAATATTCGATAAGCAAATGGCTGATGTCAAAGCTTCTCTTTGTCATTCTTGAACGGCAATATCAGTGCAATATGGCTGAGCTAGTTTCCATTCTTGAAGAAGACCTTGAAATCATGCCAAAAATTCGTGAATATTATCTCCATGTTTTGTATGCAGCATGTTTTGTAATACATCATATTTTTTTGTAATGAAGCAGTGCTTGAGTAAAAGCTTGGCACAAGTGTCCCACATGTTCTTGGTGGTTTCCAAGTAGACCACATTGTTAGCCACCTGCTCTTCCATGCTATTAATGAGTCAACTTATCACCATGTTATCATCCTTAACCGACTTGTGGTAGGACGCATCTTCTTCATCAATCGGAGGAGGAAAGTTAACAACGTGGCTCAAGAGGTCACGAGTAATAAGAACCCTCCGAACCGATTGTGACAAGCTCATGTAATTGGAGAGACCTCTAAGTGGAATTGTAGTAATACGGAGTATATCACTCTTATTACTATTGTATCTAATCTCCATGATGAGGCAAGTAAAATATGGAGGTCAAGGGAAAAGGTCTTCTTCAAAGAACAATTACTCAATGTAATTTGAAGAACCCGTAGACCAAATCAATCACCAACAAAAGAGAACAAGAACCAATTTCTTTCACAAGGGCAAGCACCAAATTATCAAAAAAAATTTACCTTTAGAAAGTGATAATAACATCCAGCCATCACTGAACTTCTCTTGTATTCATAAGAACAAAGAGAAGAAAGTAGATGCAACCGATTAGGCCTTAATCCAAACTCCAACACAAACGAGCAATAGACAAAAATTTAGAGAAGATTTAACGACAAACCAAGACACTTGGAAGAGATTTATCTTCAGCTCATGGGAGACTTCAACATAAAAAAACAATTCAATTGTTGAAGTTAAAAAAAAGGGAACTACAAAGGGTAAATGACTGCTGGAATTTCATCAAACATATAATGGGCATCCAACAACATAACACAAACCCATGAGCAACCTTAAGTAGGAGAAGATACAGCAACATGTGCTAGAATTCTACCTCAAATGAGATGGATCCAAAATACATAAAGGTAATTGAATTTCACCCATCAATCTTAACAAGATGCAAACAACAAATGATCTTGATCACTCTTGTAATTGATTTACAAGGAGTCAAGGTTACAACATCAATTTAGTCATAAAAATAAATCTTTACAACATATAAAGATTTATCTTGACTTGATGTGACTCAAAATTCAAGAAGTAAAGAAAAACAGTACTAAGGAGTATGTAAATAAGAAAAGGAAACAAGAAAAAAGTAAATAAGAAGAGAATGAACTTATCTCTTCATTACTGAACTCCTTTTACAACTTCTTGAACAGATTTCATAATAACCCCATGAAAAGATCCTAAACTTCTTGCTCTGATACCATGTAGAATTTAGGATCTCATGAAAGAAACTTTACATCAACAAGAAAGAAGAAGAAGAAGAAGAAGAGAGAAGGAGAAGACAAGAAGAAGAACGTGGAAGGAGAGAGTTTGGATTAAGGAAGAAGAGGGTTGCGTCAAAAAGAAAAATGAGGGCTGGACGAATTTTTGGAAAGAGAGGAGAGTGCTTCAATCCCTACCTCTTAGCCAATGCCTTTATTTATAGTTTTACAATGCCCTTAGGGCTACAACTTGATAAAACAAAAGACATAAAAGGAACACTTAGTTACACTTCTATGCCATCTTTATGGAAAGTACCATATTTTACACATATGCCACTCCTTTGACGTGTGGGCTTCTTGTCTTGAGCTCGTGGCTTGAGCCCATCTTCCAACAGAGAATATGAATATCAAAGGTGATATACTGAAAATCACTACCATACCCTTACGTGGGGTGTTAAAGTCTCAGATCAGACACAAGGATTCGTAGGAAGGAGGAGGAAGAAGACGAAGATCAAGCCGAAGGTAAGCTTGAAAACCCTAGAGCTCGTTGAGGAGAACTCTAAGCCTGTTTAACCTAAAATTAATCTAAAATCAATGCTTGTCTTTCTCATTACTCGTACCCCTTAAATAGGATTCACCCTGTTAGGGTTTAATACAAAATATTACATAAATATCCCTATAAATAAAATATTCCAAAATAACCCATGTGGCCTAAACTGAAATAAAATAAAGTAATTACAAAAAAATAACTAAAATAATAATGTTATTGCATACATAACATTACACCCCTTGGAAGAACGAGCTTGTCCTCAAGCTCGGAAGTAGGGATTGTATGCCAACGTCTCCACCTGTGCCCAAGTAGCATCCGCAATCGCTATGGTTGCCCTCTGGATGCCCAAAAACTAGAGCATCCACCCAGAGAAAGATTTATTTATCTATATATTTATTTATTTATTAACTATAGGAAAGCGTGCTGAATGTCGTTACATGTCGCCCAAGAGCAACGTTGCCTCTGTCAGTCCTAGACTGGTGTGAAAGAGCCCCTCACGATGCCCACCCCCATTGGCAAAGTTGCACTGCCTACCCATTGCTAGCATGACAGCAACATCATCATGACAAGCCCCCTAGGAAGGAGTAGACTCAGCAGCACTGACCCCCTCCAATTGCTGCACCAGGAAACAGTAATAGACCCATTAGCCTTAGCTGCTGGCTCACTAACCTTAGTTGTAGGAACTTCATCATCATCAGAATCACTCTCAGATTCAGAGCTGCTTGCTGGTTTTGCTTTCTTCAAGTTTCCAGCAGATCCATTTTTGGAGACAACAGAGGATGGTTTCTTTGAAAGAACAGCAGCTTGAGCAGCAACCTCCTCTTCTTCGGATTCAAATGAACTATCCTCTAAGCTTCTTGTCTCTTGTTTCTTTTTAGGCACAACTTCAAAAATAGGTTTGCCTTTCTTGCTACCCTTCTGCACCTGAATTGCAGCCTCTACTTCTCGTTTCTGCTTTTTGGCAGTAACCTATTTCTCAAGTGCTGCCTCTGCTTCCCTCTTACTCTTCTTTGCAGGTATTGCTGGAGAAACTTCCATGGGAGTTGCAGAAACATTTGCAAAAGAACCCTTCAGACTTTTCTCCTTCCTTGCCTGTGCAGGAATTCTTCCAAGCTCATCCCCCGACATGCCATTTCCAGCAATAACATTGGGGCCTCGAAAACAAAATCGTATTTTCCATACGCAGGGCCATACTGGGAGCCAACAAATTTTCCATTGAAGAATGCATGCAAGACATGTCCACTGGAGGTCACACTCAGTGTCACTTCGTTGTTGAAGATTGGATTGCTCTTTTCAATCCGCACAGGAGTCATGTACCACAAGTAGTCACTTGCATCTACGGTGACTGTGATTTGGTCAATGAGACGAGATGCGGTGAAAGAATCACGGCCAGCCTAGCCTTTAAGAACCTCAGCTAGACGTTCAGGTCTCCACACCCACCTCAATTGCTTAGGCTGATCCGTAGCCATGTTAGGCTGCTTGACCTTCACTAAAGTCGGAGTGCTTACCTTTGCTGAGTTGTATACTTCTGCAGAGCAATCGGGCAAAGTGCTAACAGACCATGCAGGTACCAAAGTATTGGTTTCCATGGAAAGTGATGGTGGCTTCAGTTGTGGTGTTCACATTGCACAAGAAAGCCGGTCAAGAACCTTCTTCGGTGGACACAGTGGCAGCAACTCCATTGCCCCTGTCAGTGGTTACATTATCACCGTGAGTGAGAACTCTCTCCTTGGACGTGAGGACTGCATGCAGTTGTTTCAAGTGACCCCATTTAGGCTGATTCAAGTGACCGTATTCATCAAGGGGTGCATCATAGTCATAGGATGTGGAGATATATGGACCTCCTGTTGTTGGCCCAAAGTTTGCGCCACCATGGTACATGTAATAGTTTTGGAAGACTCCACCAGTCTGGAAGAACCTTGCCACAGCAAAGGCTACATCTACCGCCCTCATGTGTGGGTCATTCTCTCCCCAAGCCTTGAACCAGCCAATCCAGGTCTCAGTCCACATCTTCGGAGTGTTGGGATTGGTCGGAGTGAAGTTGTCACAATACCATCCATTGCAAGTGTTGATCATTGGGACAGGAGCATCTGCTTGTTGGCACATAATCCATGGGATGCCTATATCGAATGAATCAGCCATGAATGCACACCACTGAAGATACTTCATCCTAGCTTCTCCGTAGTATTTCTGAATGTTTCCGTAGTCGTTCTCAATCTAAGTGAGAATGATGGGACCTCCTTGTGAAGCGAACAATTGTTCTTGCTTCGTCATGTCCACTATCAAAGTGGTGAAGTTTTGCATTTCGTTCTTGAACATCTCATTGTCTGTTCTAAGCACCATACTAGGCATTTGATGCAGCCAAGAATTAAGCCCAACATTGTCAAGTAGAACCAAAACAAACTCACTACTGCTGGTCCCATCAATAGAAAAACAATTCATCCACAAAATTATCTCAACCCTGCTCTGGATACCCAACAAAAGTTTATCACCAACAAGCACTAGTTGAATAATTTTGACTAACAATGGATGAGCATCATACAATTCATCAAAAAAAAGGAATACAACTGTTTTAAAGGGACTGTTACTGCTGGAACTTTGACCAGAAACAGCCACACTAATGCAGTGTTCATCCACAACTAATTAAATTATCCCAGCAAAATGGATATAATTCCTCCACAAACAAAATGTCAGCACTCCGTTGTCAAATGGACTACCCAAAAGAATTCTATGTCCCTTCAGCAAAGAATATGAAACAGATCTTGCATCCCTGTGTGCAGCAGAAATTGAAAGAGGTGCAAGGCTGCTGGTCTCAGCCGTATAGAAAGAAAACAACCTCCAAAAAAAATTTCGTGGTTGAACAGCATACACGGGATCCAGAAAATTAAACCCCACAACGTCAATTGGACAACTCACATTCGCACAAATACGGTGCTCCTCCACAGAAAAACAAAGCCGCTGAAAAAAAAATTCGAGACGCTTTATCAAATAACTTCACGAAATTTCCTAACTTTCCAAAATTTTCAACGCAAAATTGAGGTTGCCGATACTTAATCCTCCACCCCCCCCCCCCCCCCCCCCCCCCCACAATTTGGAACTTGGGTTCTCTCTGGTCTGTCGAGAAGTGGATTGCGAGTGGGAGGTGGTGGCCGTTAGTCACATCCCACAGGACTTGGTTATGACGGTGCCGACGGAACCTCCTTCTTGTCCGGTGGCGAAGAGTAGCCCTTTGGGGCTTCACCTCTTGGGGATTTTCCGAGACAGAGGGCTCAGAATACCCTTCTGATGTCCCAAATTCGGACTTCCCGCCGTCTGATTTCGAAAGAGTGGAGGCCGATTTTGGATTTGAGAATGACTGTGACTTCTGATGTGCAGGGTATTGCTCGTCTGATATCAATGAGCTGGAAATCAATTTGGTCTGGCCTGTCACTGGAGTTCCCTGCTTAACATACCCCTCCAATTTCCCCAGATAGTCGTCGCCGTTCGGCTTTGGATTTCTGTGCGCAGAAATCTTGATTTTTTGTGAAGCATGGTCCAAATCTTCGTCGCCGTAGTTCGGCCTCGGAATTCCTTGCGCGACAATCTTGGATTTTTCTGAAGCAAGGCCTCGCTGTCCGTCCGGATTTGAGGTCGCACCCAAATCGTCCAGTGCTGAATATTTCAGAATTTCTTTCTATTCGGATTTGTATTACCTCCCGTGAGAAAGGGTTTTTCTAACTTGAATGCAAAGCAGAATTTTCGAAGAAGGGTGTGCTGAATACCCTTCCTTTTTTGGAATTTCTGAATTCCCAACTTTGGATGTCGCTGTCGCCGGAGATACAGAGAGGTCTCTGATTTCTTGTTTCTCCTGCCTGTTCGAGCCAAGGTCTCGAGCGACTGCGGCAGCGAGTTGCTTCCTATCATAACGTGCAATGGAAGCTACCACCCATTCACATATTCTTTCCAATTCGTTGTGGTGCTCGTAGGTCTGAGGTCGTATGACCTTCTCGGCGGCAGCGAGTTGCTTTGTTGCATAATCACGTATTCTTTCCACTTCGTCGCGCCGTGCACATATCTTTTCCGCTTCTATTATTTCCAATTCGTCGCTCTGGTTACGTCATTTTTCCTATTCTTTGCACATTGTCATCCATTTTTCATGGGGTATAGAATAGATAAAAGGGATCATTGTGTTCCCGCTCTGATACCAGTTGTTATGGTCCCAGATCTGACACAAGGATTCGTAGGAAGGAGGAGGAAGAAGACGAAGATCAAGCCGAAGGGAAGCTTGAAAACCCTAGAGCTCGTTGAGGAGAACTCTAAGCCTGTTTAACCTAAAATTAACCTAAACTCCATGCTTGTCTTTCTCATTACTCTTACCCCTTAAATAGGGTTCACCCTGTTAGGGTTTAATATAAAATATTACAAAATACCCCTATAAATAAAATATTCCAAAAATACCCTTGTGGCCTAAACTGAAATAAAATAAAGTAAATTAAAGAAAAACAACTATAATAATAATTTTATTACGCGCATAACATGGGGTATCAAATTTTATGAGCTGGTCCACCTCGGTTAGGAGGTTGCTCATAACCAAAGACCTACTTGGTCACCTCACTACTCGAGGACCACCTATTGATGAAGATGATATTTTTTTATATGAAATGGTTGAAGAATGATACTTCGGTAATTGTTTGGCTGAAAAATAGCATGGAAGCACATGTCTCTAGTAATTCTATTCATCTTGACACTGCTAAACATATTTGGGAGACATGTACTAAACTATATTCAAGCCCTGATACACTGTATAGACCCTATAGTGCTAGCAGAATAGATGATATTAAATGCACTCATTGTAAATTTCGGGGTCACACTATAGACCAGAGCAGTTATAAGGCATGCACTTACTGTGGTAGATATGGCCTCTATAAAGAAATATGTTATAAGGCTAATGAAAAGTCTGAATCAACAAGGGCTAATCAAACCCTCATTAGTGATGCGCAAGCAGACCATCCCCCAACACCAACTGCACAGAAAATTATTACTGATGAAGAGTATGAATTATTTCAGAAAATAAAGACCATGATAGGGTCTTCTCCTAGCCCCTCTACCACTACTGCTTCAGGTATGCTATCTGCCTCCTCTTCATCCTGGATAATTGATTCATGAGCTTCCGAGCATCTAACAGGTAAAAAAAATTTATTACATTCTTTATCTCCGAGTCTTTTACACAAGTTTGTTACCATAGCCGACGATTCTGAAACCAAAGTACAAGGAAAAGGTTCCACTTCTGTCACCCCATCACTTTCACTCAATGATATTCTTTTTGTTCCTTCCTTTCCTTTAAACTTGTTCTCTGTGAGTCAGCTTACAAAATATTTTAATTGCTCGGTTACCTTCTCACCTACTTCATGTGTTTTTCAAGATCTTATAACAAAGTAGGTGATTGGTGGAGGCCATGAACAAGGGGGGCTCTACTACTTGGACTTGCCAAAGGTCAATATGGTGTCTACTTCTGAGAATGAGACACGATTATCGTACAATCGGTTGGGACATCCTTCCATACAATCTCTTCATCATATGTTTCCATCTCTTAAGATAAGGTCAGAATTCAGTTGTGAGGTATGTCCGTTAAGTAAACATCAAAGGAGTACATACTCTCCTCGTCCAGAAGTCAAAATTAATATTCTTTTTTCATCGATTCATACTGATGTTTGGGGGCCTTTGAGTGTCTCTAATATTTCTCAAGCCAAATATTTTATCACTTTTATTGATGATTTCACTTGCACAACTTGGTTGTTTATTTTTAAGGAGTGTTATGAGATACCATCTATTTTTAAATCTTTTTATGCGATGGTACTCACACAATTTGGTCAAAAAATAAAAATCCTCTGGTTTGATAATGCCAAAGAGTATATTTCAAAAGACCTTGACTCCTTTTGTCAAGAGAATGACATTATCCATCAGACATCATGTGCCTACACTCCTCAACAAAACAGTGTAGCCGAACGGAAAAATCTTCATAATCTTGACGTAGCTCGAGGTCCATTATATGCCATGAAAGTTTCATATTTTTACTGGCCCCATGCCGTCCTTACAACGTGTTTTCTTATAAATCGTCTACCATCTACTTTTCTTGGGAATAAATCCCCCTACTCTATACTTTTACCACATGATGACCCGTTTTCATTACCATTGAAAGTCTTTGGTTGTCAATGTTTTGTTCATAATATTTTACCTAGACACAGCAAACTTGACCCTAAATCTATAAAGTGTATCTTCTTGGGATACTCTCGAACACAAAAGGGTTATATTTGTTATAGTCCCTCTTTGCAACATTTATTTGGGTCCAGGGATTTAACATTCTTTGAAGACTTCTCATATTATTTTGATAGCGCTGCACCTGGTATATCATCAGTACCAAGTTCTCCTCGACCAGTTGTGCCTCGTGATACAGAGATTGTTCAGCCCCCAGAGACAGTGGCTGATACCACACTTGCCGAGTTATCGGATCCACCAGAGGTAAGTCCTTCATCACCAGTCATTTTTGGCCCTGAGTTTGATACTCGTCCTATTGCTATAAGAAAAGAACCTCGTTCATGCACTCAACCTTCTACTTCTCATCCTATCTCCAATTTTGTGTCTCATCATCGCCTCTCACCTCTATATTGTCAGTTTCTTTCTTCTATTTCCTCCATATTTGTTCCACAGTCATATCAAGAGGCTCTACAACATCCAGGGTGGAAGGCACCAATGGATGAAGAGATGAAGACCCATAATGATAATTACACATGATCTCTGGTTCCACTACCTACAAATAAAAAACCAGTTGGTTGCAAGTGGGTTTATACAGTAAAACATAATCCGGATGGGACCATTGCACGACTAAAGGCTCGACTGGTTTCAAAAGGTTACACTCAATGCTATGACATTGATTATGATGAGACATTCTCTCCAGTGGCAAAAATGACCTCGGTATGTATATTATTATCCTTGGTAGCTAATTCTTCTTGGCCCATATATCAACTGGATATTAAAAACACATTTCTCAGTGGTGGTATCAAAGAAAATATTTATATGCAACAACCACCGGGATATGTGGTTGAGGGGGAGTCCGTATGTCGCCTTAAAAAATCTCTATATGGGTTAAAGCAATCCCCACGAGCATGGTTTGAGAAATTTAGTCAAGCTATCATACGGGCAGGTTTTTACAGATGCTCTGCAGACATCTCAATCTTTATTGAGAACACAACAAGAGGTAAGGTGATTCTAGTTGTTTATGTTGATGATATTATTTAACTGGGAATGATTCTAAGGGCATTCAAAAAATAAAAGAAAGAATATGTGCTAAATTCAAGACGAAGGATCTTGGATTACTGAAATACTTTTTGGGGATTAAGGTCTTACAATCCAGACATGGGATTATTCTATCCCAAAGAAAATACGCACTTGATCTACTAGAAGAAGCAGATATGATGAGATGCAAACCGGTAGACACTCCTATGGATGCAAATACAAAATTATGTGGAGGCACTGGAGAAGATGTTGATATTGGCAAATATCAAAGGTTAGTGGGACAACTTATTTACCTATGTGTAACGAGGCCAGACATTTCATATGCGGTAAGTGTGGTAAGTCAGTACATGAACAAGCCACAACTTAGTCATTGGCAAGCACTTGAGAGGATACTACGTTATCTAAAAGGGGCTCCTGGAAGGGGGCTCCTCTATAAAAAACATGGTCACTTCAACATTGAGGGATTCGCGGATGCAGATTGGGCTGGATCCCCAGATGATAGAAAATCTACTTCTGGTTTTTGTACGATGGTTGGAGAAAATCTGGTGACATGGAAAAGCAAAAAACAAAATATAGTAGCACGATCAAGTACAGAAGCAGAATACAGAGCCATGGCACACACTGTAAGTGAACTTTTATGGATAAGGTCCCTTCTTATTGAATTGGAATTTTATAAAGAAGCTCCAATGGACCTATACTGTGATAACCAAGCAACAATACATATTGCATTGAATCCAGTCTTCCATGAGAGGACAAAACACATTGAGGTTGATTGCCACTTTGTACGAGAAAAATTCCAAACTGGTCTCTTATCCCTGAAGCACATCTCATCACAAAATCAAGTTGCAGACATCCTCACCAAACCAGTCAGTCACAAGATTATGTCTACCATATGCAGCAAGTTGGGTGTTTATAACGTCTTCTCACCCCCCAGCTTGAGGGGGAGTGTTACAATGTGGGGCCCACCATGGTGCTCGAGCTGGTGGGGCCCACCATGAGGTCGTAGGTCATCAAGAAGAATCCTAGAGGATTTGGGACACCAACAAAAGTCCTCTCCCTAGCAAGCACTAATTAAGGAATCAAGAAGTACAAGTTGAATTGATTTAGAAGACTTGAAGATCAAGTCGGACCCACAAAGATCTCACGAGCTGGCACTCTTATCCAGGTTCGTTGGAGGATCATGAGGGGCCCACAAGGATAAGGCCACGAGGTGGCTTATCCCTTATAATCTCATGGGTAATAAAGGACTTCTAGTTCTACTCCAATTAGTCTTCTAGGAGTTCTAATTTGAATAAACTTACTTATATTGAAGAGTTAAAGTTGGAATGTAATTAGGATTGAATGATAAGTTGTATAAGGACTCTACCTCCTCCTCTACTATAAATAGAGGAGTTGAAATTCGGAATTAATAAAGTCACACATTCAATCCTGAGTTGGTTCTCTCTCTCCCTCTCCTTACTTGACGCAGATCACCCTTTTCCTTTTTATTTTCTTTCTTCTCTACCGAGATCTTTCCTCCCCTTTTCTCATTTTTCTTTCTTCTTTCTCTTGTTTGTGATCATGGAAAAGGGATCCTAAATTCAACAATGTTGACTCTGAAAAATATTAAAGACTTGTGGGAAAATTGATCTATCTCACTATAACCAGGCTAGATATATCATATGTTGTGAATGTGGTAAGTCAATTCATTCACAAACCACAAATTACTCACTAGAAATCATTGGAGAGAATACTATGATACTTAAAAGGTGCTCCAGGAAGAGGATTGCTATATAAACAACATGGTCACTTCAATATAGAAGGCTTCTTAGATGCCAATTGGGCTGGATCACCCAATGATAGAAAATCTATGTTTGGGTATTATACCCTTGTTGGGGGGAACTTGGTCACATGAAAAAGGAAAAAACAAATCATGGTTGCAATATCTAGTGCTGAAGCAGAATACCGAACTATGGCTCGCACTATAAGTGAACTTTTATGGATAAAGACTCTTCTTACCGAATTGGGATTTTATAAAGGAGACTCTATGTGCCTACATTGTGATAATCAAGCAGCCATTCACATTACGTCAAATCTAGTCTTCCATGAAAGAACTAAACATATTGAAGTGGATTGTCATTTTATAAGGGAAAAGTTTCAAGCAAGAATAATTTCTCTTAAGTATCTTTTATCTCAAGAGAAATTAGCTGATATCCTCACCAAACTAGTTACATCCAAAATTCTATCTTATATAGGTGGCAAGCTGGGTATTTATGATGTATTTTCTCCCCCAGGTTGAGGGGGAGTGTTGGAAGATGGGCTCAAGCTTACAAGCTCAAGGCTAGAAGCCCACACATCAAAGGAGTGGAAAAATGGTTATTTATGGTATGTTCCATAAGGATGGCATGAAGATGTAAATACATTGTCTTAGTATGTCTTTTAATCTATTGAGTAGTAATCCTAAAGGCTTTGTAACACTATAAATAAGAGCATTGGCTAAGATGTAAGGCATTCAAGCCTTCTCCTCTCTTTGAGAAAATGTCCAGCCACCCTCTCTTCTCCCTTGACTCATTCTCTCCTTCCCTTAATCCAAACTCTCCTCTCTAACATCCTTCTCATGTCTCCCTCTTCTCTCTCTTCTCTCCTTCTTCTTCCACGTTAACCTAGAGTCATTCTCATGGGATCATAACTTCTACAACATAGATGGAATTCATGAACTCAAAATCGTACCTCCTAACATGGCATCAATTTTCGGCAAATAGAGTGTCTCGTCTATCACAGAGGCCTGTTGATGGCAACGTTCAGGCTAGCCTCTGTTAGGCCAGACCCATTCTTATAGTCCTCCTTTCCATCAAAGGAGACCACCAACCCGACAGGAAGATAAGAGGGTATAACTATTGCCAGTTACAACTGGCGACCACCTAGGAAGGGGAAACACCAAACGACGATGGGTCACAATGTGGTGATGGTTCATCAACCATCTAACAGTGGGAGCTTGTTTGGAGGGTGGAAGGGATTTCTGGAGGTACTGAAGGCAAGAAGAAAGTAGGGGGAATGCAGGGGGTGTCTGATTGATTGCGCCTCGCTCGCCGGAGGTGGGGAAGGAAAAAAGCTGAGCAAGGCTTCGGATAGCGCCTGCTAGCTGAAGTCATTACTCGCTCTCTTAGGTAAGAAGAGACAGGCCAAAAGGAGGCTATCTCAGCACTAGGAGATCCAGAATTCATTACGTCCTTGGTAGCTGGTCATCAAGAAGAAGAAGACAAAGCAGCCAGACCAGAGCTCGAATGATCCGTCTTCCATCGCATTGGTGACGTGGGAGAACTGCTCGCAAAACACCATAATGGCCACCATGGGAACACAAATAATATTTGAAGGGTCTATTCTCATTTAAATGGTTCAAATAATATTTTATTAGAAATCTATACTTGTCTATGTTCCAATGAATCAGACCATTCATGAGTTGATGTTTTCTAGAAGAAGTTATTATCAATTTACTACAGGTTGTTCAACAAAACCGAAAATAAGATGCATCCATTGATTAATGTCTTTTGATGTGATAAGATGCATCCATTGACTAATGTCTTTTGATGTGATAAGATACATCTATTTATTAGTGGCTTTTGGAGTGATAAGATTTATCTATTGATTATTATCTTTTGAGTAGTATAAACACCCTTGTACTCAAGCTTTGCAAATAGAACAAACAATTGTATTATAGAAATTCCTTTTCTTTTGTCTCTCCTTTGTTAATTCTTCTTCCTTTATCTTTATTTGAGCTGCTTGACCACTATTCTTCCAAAAAAGTGGTATCAGAGCGAGATTGAGAGAATGAGTTCAAAGGGAGCATCTCTTTCTTTCCAATATCCACAATTATCCAAAACCAACTATAAGAATTGGTCAATTCGGATGAAGGCTATCCTTGGCTCTCAAGGATTATGGGAGATAGTTGAGAAAGGTTTTGAAGAACAAGAAAATTAAGTGGCTTTTCCAACAAATGAAAATGAAGCTTTGAAGAAAAAGAGAAAGATGGATCAATCTACACTTACTGTCATTCATCAAGGTTTGGATGATGACATGTTCGTAAAGGTTGCCAACGATACCAAATTCAAACAAGCATGGGATATTCTTCAAAAATCTATCATAGGAGTTGACAGAGTTAAGAAGGTACATCTTCAAACTCTAAGGGCTGAGTTTGAATCACTTTTGATGAAGGAGAGCGAGTCTATCTCAAATTTCTTCACAAGAGTCTTCACAGTGCTGATTCAAATGAAAAGGCTAGGAGAAAAGATTGAAGATGTTCGGGTTGTTGAGAAGATTACTTCCTCTCTCAACTCAAAATTTAATCAAGTTGTGGTAGCCATTGAAGAGTCTAAAGACTTTCATATCATGTCCATTGATGAATTAAATGGGTCATTACGAGCCCATGAGGAGAGAATGTATCGAGGGAAACAAGAGCAAGTTGAGCAAGTCTTGCAATCAAAGTTTTCTCTCAAATCTAAAAGTGAAATAACTTTGAGAGGTGAAAGAGGTCAAGGATGTGGTAGAAGTTGTGGACGTGGACGTAGTCAAGGAAGAGATAATGATGAGAAAAATTCGATTTTTGAGAATAGAAACCAAACTTCTCAAAGATGTTGTGAAGAGGAAGAAGAAGAGGTAACAATGGAGGCAACTATTGGAGAAATAATGAGGTAAGAATTGAAAAATGCAAAATTGAATGTTATTCTTGTGGGAAATACAGACATTATTCATGGGAGTGTCAATTCAAGAAAGTAGATGAAGTGTCAAAATTGAGTGTACACAAGGAAGAAGTTGAGGAGCCTAAATTATTCCTTTTACTAAAGGAGTTATATCCTAAATTTTTTATTATGAAATTTCTTAGGATATTTTCATTGCTTATGGGAGTTGGTTTTACAACATAAGCCTGTACATTTTTTTTCTAGTTAGAACAACATAATGTTATATGCCATACTACTTTTCTTTTGTAGTCTTTGAGCTTCACAAAGGTTTGCCAACATGTCTTGTAAAAACCTATATCTTCTTCCAAGAGTATCAAAACCTAGGAAAGTGTCCATGGTTACAACTGGACACTCTAGGTTGTTTTGCCAATATCTTTCAATGTAGTCTTTTCGAAAACAGTTGCAAAAGGTTCTGGTAATTTTGAATAAAAGATGGGTAGATATGGTTTCTGATCATCTTTTTGTAATTTATAGAAGTAAGTTGCAAATTCGCAATAATACTTCTCGTAAAAATAAATGATACAGATTTGTAACTTGTTTAATTTTTGAAGAGTTTCTAAATGTTTTCGTTGTTTGTACTCTCATTGTGAGCTTCTAGGGTTGGATGTATTCCTAGAAATTCTTTTGATATCTTAGCCGCTAATCCTTTTTAAATAGAAGCTATAGATGAGGATGTAGCTATTTTTTGGTTTTTGGGAAGGTTGTCCCACCAATGGGCTACGTTACCCTGTAAGGCATGGGTAAAGAAATTGAATGTTGAATCTTTATCCCAAGATTTGTGCATATTGGCAGCATTACTCATGCTTATTTCCCATTCTTTGAGGACTTTTTCTCCATCCTTGGGGAAATCTAAGTTGAGATCAAATCCAAAAGGGTTTATGCTATCTGTTACAATGTGGGACCCACCATGGTGCTCGAGCTGGTGGGAACCACCATGAGGACGTAGGTCATCAAGAAGAGTCCTAGAGGATATGGGACACCAAGAAGAGTCCTCACCCAAACCAACAAGCACAAGCTGAATTGATTTAGAAGACTTGAAGAACAAGTGGGACTCACAAAGATCTCACGAGTTGGCACTTTGGAGATCATGAGGGGCCCACAAGGATAAGGCTACGAGCTGGCTTATCCATTATATTCACATGAATCATGAAGGACTCCTAGTTCTACTCAAGTTAGTCTTCTAGTAGTATAGTTTGAATAAACTTACTTATATTGAAGAGTTAGAGTTGAAATGTAATTAGGATTGAATGTCAAGTTGTACAAGGACTCTACCTCCTCCTCTACTATAAATAGAGGTATTGTAATTCAGAATTAATCAAGTCACACATTCAATCTTGAGTTGGTTCTCTCTCTCCCTCTCTTGCTTAGCGCAACCTACTCTTCTCTTTTATTTTTTTCTTCTCTCTACCCGAGAGCTTTCTCTCCCTTTTCTATTTTTTCTTTCTTATTTCTCTTATTCATGATCATGTAAAAGGGATCCTAAATTCAACACTATCTATGGATCGGTGTCCCTTAGTAGCATGTGATGGATCGACATTAGTGTATTTTGTCAAATACCTTTGTCCTCCCAAAGATATTTTGGAGTGGCAATAACTTTCTCTTTCGCGAGAATTATCCATTGTGCGGTCACGAAAGTTGTCTTCCATGTAGGTATCTCATATCCTTGACGTTTCTGCTTCAGGTTGGCTGGTGTTGTCACCTCAAAGCATTCTAAATCTTTTACCAAGATCATCTACATTTTTGTCTTTAGCAAAATAGTTTTTTTTCTTGGTATTTTCTGTTGCAACTTTGTTCCCATGCCTCTGGTTCACTGTCTTGTTACTCTTTTTGTTTACTAGAGGAAAGTTTTTCCTCTTGAACATAATAAATCAGTTGGTGACCTAAAGTATTATATTCTGCGTAAACTTGATCATCAGTAGAGGATAATGCTTTTGAAGCGATCCTAAAGGCATATGGTTCTAGATCTTTTCTTCTAGGTGATATGCAAGGTACAATGTAAACTAGGTTTTTAAGCCATCCGGTAATGTCAGGAAGGCCTAATGGTAATGTATTTTCCATATCAGTTAAATAGAAAAATTCATTCTTTTTTAAAGAGATATTTCTTGAAGCTCTCTTTGTAATCTCCAGATTATGCATTGTGATGTGTGTGCTCTATTATTAAATCTTATCCATTCATAATGATACTCGATGTGAGCAATCATTGTATCTTCTACTAGTCGAAGATTATCTCTGTTTTGCAGAGCGCGAATTCTTTCTACTCGTGCCATTCGTAAATGATCTAGAAGTCTTTCTCTATAGATCATTTTTATAAAGCTAAAAGGTTTAGCTTTTATTTAATTCTTTTGAGCTTGCATTTTAATTTGTAGGCGCGATCATTATATCTCTTCCACCAATAATGGTAGATTATTTGGGAAGGGATTGTGTCATCTTCAGGTTGAAGAGTATCTCTTTGTTGTAGAGCGAGAGCTAGGCTTTCTCTACAAAATTCTAAACAATCTAATAGTTTCCACCTATAGATCATTCTGTTGTCCAAGGTGTAAAAGGGGTTTTATACCTTGATGGACTAGAAGAAGAACCTAAATATTCTTTTAATGCTAAGACTTCGATTAGGAGTTCTTGCATTTTATCTTTATTTAGATTTTATAAACTTTTTTTTAGTTATATTAATTATTTAAAGAAAATAGGACTATTTCCATGGTCATTTTTTTCTAGAACATTTTCTAGGATAGTTTGACATTTTATTATTTCTCTATGTTTATGTTCATCATAGAGGAAATTTACTTTTTGTTGTAGACTATCAACAAAATTTTGTAACCTAGTAAGGGTCTTTCCATAAGACTCTAAGGTTTGATTGGAATAGGTGACTATGTCACTGTTTCCTATTGATGGGCCTAAGGCTTTGTATGGGTTATGTGCCATCATCGATGTGAAGTGAAACATAGGCATTGGGCCTTGGGTTGTCTATTCCTTCAAATTGGGAACTGGTTGAGGCTCTACTGGAAGAAGTAGAGGGCCTATATCCTGTTCGAGGGAAAATCTGGGCCTAACGTTGGTGATCACTAGTTTTTCTTCTATCTCCTTTATGGTTTTTTTTTGGGAGAGGGGAAGGTGTCTGGGTACCATAGGTTGGACTACCCATTTTTTTGGACATATTAACTCTCTATGGTCGAGTTCTTCAATGGTCAAATTTTCAAAATATCCAATATTTTTGGATAATTCCGTGATTTTCTTTGAATTCTTAACTGGAACCTTTCCAACATTGATTCATGTTGAAAGTACGTATATGAGTATGCACATTACTCTTCTTCCTGGTTGAATGCCATTTTTGGACCAGTTATCCGTGTAGATTTTTAGGGACAAGGTATCCTGGATATGCTTGTCATCTAAATCTATTTGTAGATTCGGTCAGGTTGTAAAGGAAACTGGGCCTAATCCTAAGTTTTCTCTAACTCCTCTGAGTAGGGTTTTTTCAAAATTATTCCTCACTGAGTTATCTACGATAGCTGCTATGAAGGGTAAATTTTGATTGATTCATATCTAGGGGTCTAATCCTATACGAACTGGTCCATAATGGACGTATTCGAATCTTTTTAGCTTAGCTAAAATATTAGTACTTCATTGACTTCATTAACTTATTATAATCAGAGTACTGTTATGGTCTTGGGTTAAGTACCTATGCCTTCCACTACTAACAGGCCGGTCTTTTGGGTAGTATTGGCTAGGTGCTTAACATTTGGTATTAGAGTTGGTGCTACGTCACAAGTTCGAATCCCCGAGGGGAGTCCCGGCATGGGCGATTGCGAATCCCAGATGCAGTGTCTGTAAGGGAGTGTGGGCTCCTGACCTGGACCCCGTCGCTAAGTATTAAGCCGTCATGGACGTCAGCTCATGAAGGTGGGTATACTGTTATGGTCCTAGGTTAAGTACCTATGTCTTCCACTCCTAAAAGGCCAATCTTTTGGGTAGTATTGGCTAGGTGCTTAGCAAGTACATGAACTTCTATTTATAATAGAGGAATGTAGTAGAGTCCAATTACAATAAAACTACCTTTGTTCCAATTACATGGTGGGTCCTACTTCTTATGTGTTTGGGCCCAACTTGTGGGGCTTCCTTGGTCGTGTGGGCTTGGGCCTATCATCCAAGTAAAACTTCTCTTCATAAAATATAATTATCGAAAGCTAAATAATCTGATATATTTCGGTTTCTATCATTTGGCCGAACTAAGTACCGTTTCTCCTTTTTTTCCAAAATGACCATTGACTCTTCCAAGATCAATATCTCCTTATAAAAAAATCATACCAAGAATTGTTTGAATAGGTAAGAAAATATACTTACATATATTTCTTTTGATATATAGTTCTCCATATAAATTCTCTTCCTTGATAGCATAAAATACCTCGGAAGTTGAAGCTTTCTGCTGTTGCTCGAACCTCTTTTGCAAAATCACCTTTGCAACTTCAAATATTGATTTCTCTTTGTAGATAACTCAGATAAAATATTGGTTGAATAGGTAAAAGAATAGACTTAGATGTATTTATTTTGATATATATTTCTCTATATAAAGTCTAGTTATTGATAGCATAAAATACGTCAGAAGTTGCAGCTTGTTGCTGCTGCTCGAACCTTTTTGCATTCTGACTTTTGCTCATTCAAATATTGATATCTCTCTGTAGATAACTCCTATTGGAAAAATTAATTTTTCTGTGAAAGTAGACTCAAATATGTTTCTATAAATATATAATTTGAAATATTAAAATCTCATTATAGAGGTGAAAAATGCAAAGACATCTACGGGTGTTGGGACTGTAATAAAATAACTATGAACCTAGACTTAGGGTTTAGGTTTTAGAGAAAATGATCTCATTATCTCTGTGGGTTGACCAAGTCAACTCACAGAACCTGCTCTAATACCATGTTGAATTTATGGAAAATATAAATACTTCATTGACTTCATTAAATTATTATAATCAGAGTACATGAGCTCTATTTATAATAGAGGAAGGTAGTATAGTCCAATTACAATAAAACTACATTTGTCCCAATTACACCCAAACTCTAACACTTAAAGATAAGTCCTAGCATAATTAAATAACTCAATATCAATAAAAGACAAACATAACTCAAACTAGAACTCTTCTAGGACGTGACCATAAGATAAAGATGCATTTGTGAGCCATTCTTGATCTTCCAACTTATGTGCTACTTCTTATGTTCTTGGGCCCATCTTGTGGGTCATCCTTGGTCGTGTGGGCTTGGGCCTATCTTCCAACAGCTAAGTCTAATTCACTTAATAATCTATACCAGAAGGTACCTACATCGGTATCTTGTATTCCTACAGATAATTCCTTCTGAAAGAAAATAGTACATGGTACTTTGATAATGGTGCTGCTATTGTGGACTCAATAGCACACCGAGTCACCCAAAGGAGGAGACAATGACTCAACGAGTTCATTATTTTTATAATTCATATTTTATATTGCTTTAAGTATGATTTTTCATTAAGTATGTAAGGATTATGGATGTAGGGGCAGAATGGGTATTTTTTGCCCTAAAACACTTATGATGTCAAACTCTATTTAAAGGGTAAGGATTGATTATTAGGTTAAACAGGCTTAGAACTCTCCTTGACGAGTTCTAGGGTTTGTAGATCTCCCTTGATGATCTCTAGGTCTAGATTTCCTCAAAATTTGCATATCCACACAACATTCTTGATCCATTCTTCATTGATTCATATCGAGCAAGGGAATGAGATTTTCAGTCCCTTTTCCGAGTTCAAAGAGAGGCCTCAGCCTCCTCTCCATTTCCAGCAGTAAGAGAAGGCTTATCCCTGTCTTACCGAGCCAGAACTGAGTCATTCCATCCACTCCATCACGATCAGCAGCAAGCTAACTTCTTTCCAGCATTGAGACCAACGAGAAGCTAGGAAGGAGCTCCTCAACATAGGCCAAATGTTATCCAAGTTAGGGCTCCAACCCTCACACGAGCAGCAGCAAGAAGAGGGGTCAAATCCTCTTTTCCGTGGTCAAGAAAAGGTAACACCTTTCCTCCATAATTCATGTTCATTATAGAAGGGTCTTTGATCTCTACCGAGCACCATAACATCCTCATCAAGAGGGTGTTTATCACTTGACCAAGATTTCTTTCTGACCTTACTGAGTCCAGCCACTCACATATAGTGCAAGAGTCTCAAGTCCCACGTCGTGTTACTCGATCCATGACTAGGGACTGTAACAATGCGGTATCAGAGCAGGGTAACCTGGGGAATACATCCAGCAATGAAGACTTTAAAATTAAGATGTCAAAGATGGAAGATAACCTGGATGCAGCACAACCACTATTGGGAAAAATACCTGGGTTGGAAGTGGAAATCAAACGAATATCTAGCATGTTGGTTGTATTGACAGAGAGGAAGCATAATCCAGAGCCAAGAGAGATGACTCACTCGCACAACCCAAGGGAGGGGCAATTGCCTGGGTGCACTATTGTCCAGGTACCGTAGAGAGGAAGCACAATACCAAGGTACACAAAATTAGACTTTCCTACCTTTACTGGGTTAGATGATCCCTTAATTTGGTTACATAGATGCGAGAAATGTTTTTTGAATCAAGGGACTGCTGAGTATGACAAGGTGCAATTTGCCTCCTTCCATATGTTAGAGGAGGCTCAACTATGGTTTCACTAGGTGGAACTAGAAAAAGAGGTGTTGGCATGGGCAGAATTCAAGGATTTATGCACAATTCGTTTTGGCCCTCCCGTCCACATTAGCCCCATGGGAGATTTAGTCCTCTTGTGCCAAACCGAATCTATTGAACAGTATCAAAAATAGTTCCAAGAAAAATTGGCTCTTGCTGGCCGGATGGTACGAGTCAACCAATAGGCTTCTTTGAATCTTTGCGAATTGAGGTAAAACTTCTTTTCCCTCAAGACTTGACTCGGGCAATGGAACAACACCAACGGCTCCAGCAACTTAAGCCGGTGTGGCAAGGGGAAAGGAACCCTTCCTCCACTTGGCAAGGGCGCCGGAATACTTCATCTCATGTGTCCACGTCCAGCATTTCCCTCTACCTGACACAATCCGACTTCTACTCTAGCAGCCGACACGTGATCTAGTCAATCTAGTCATCCTCCACCTCAGTATATTAAAAAATTAATAAGTGCGGAGATGGCAGAAAGGAGGTCAAAGAATCTATGCTACAACTGTGATGAACAGTACCGGGTAGGGCACCAATGTAAAAGGTTGTTTTGGCTCGAAGTGGATGAATCAGCAAATACTGAGGAAACGGGGGATATTATTGAGGAGGAACCACCGGTGATTTCTCTGCATGCTATTACTGGGCAGAAATCTGACAAAACTATACAAGTCAGAGCTCAAGTCCTCGACCGGGAGCTGGTGGGACTAGTGGATTCGGGCAATACCCACAATTTTCTAAGCTTAATAGAAGCGCAACACCTTCAGTTATAGATCCTTCCTCATCCGACAACCACCGTTTCTGTGGCAAATGGGGAGAAAGTCCGTAGCTATTGGATCAGTAAGGCAGTAACCTTTTCCATTGGCTCTACTTTATTTACTGCAGATTTTTTTGTCATACCCTTGGTTGGTTTTGATATGGTGTTAGGCATTAAATGGTTGCAAACATTGGGACAGATTTTGTGGGACTTTTCGGCTTTAACAATGAGCTTTGCCTTGGGCGGTAGTCAAGTTCTCTTGCAAGGCTGTCAGGTGGACAAGGCCCACCTCATCCACACCATCCACACACAAGACCAACCGGACATCACTGTTGAAAATCTTGTAGAGGAGTTCTCTGACATCTTCCATGAGCCTTTGAGGTTGCCTCCCTTGAGGCACTGTGATCACACGGTCTGTTTAAAATCAGGTTCTGATGTGGTGGAAGTTCATCCGTACCGGTACCCACACTTACAGAAGGATGAAATCGAGTGCCAGTGCCAGGCTATGTTACAACAAGGCCTTATTTGTAGCAGTCGGTCCCCATTCTCTTCACCCACCCTGCTTTTGAAGAAACATGATGGGACATGGTGGTTTTGTATTGATTATCGGGAGTTGAACGAGCAGACAATGAAGGATAAGTTTTTTATTCCGGTAGTCGAGGAGCTCCTGCATAAATTACATGGGTCGTGGATATTTACTAAACTGGACTTATGGTCTAGATATCATCAGGTCCGTATGCAATCCTCTGACATCGAGAAGACAACATTCCTCACACATCATGGTCATTTTGAGTTTGTGGTCATGTCGTTCGGGTTATCCAATGCACCCTCCACTTTCCAAGCACTGATGAATGAGGTATTTAGCCATTATCTTTAGAAGTTTGTTCTTGTTTTTTTTATGATATTCTAATATATAGCAAGTCCACCGAAGAGCATTTGGCACATTTACGGATTGTTTTTGAACTACTATGGGCACATCAGCTCTATTTGAAGAAATCCAAATGCTCCTTTGCCCATATTATATCACATGAGGGTGTCACAGTTGATCTAGAGAAGATTCGGGTAATTAAAAATTGACCGCAATCGCAGTTTGCTCCGCTCTATGGGGATTTTTGGGTTTAGCTGGGTACTACCATAAATTCATTCAGAATTAAGGGCCATTGACTGCTCCCTTGACAAGTTTACTGAAGAAGAATTCCTTTAAGTGGAATGAGGCGGCCATCGAGTCCTTTGAGGCCCTCAAAGCCTCTCTCGCTTCAACCCCCGTCCTACAGCTTCCCAACTTTGAAGATTTATTTGTGATTGAGTGTTACACCTTTGGGGGAGGCATTGGGGCAGTTTTACTGTAGCACTCACATCCGATTGCGTATTTCAGTCAACAGTTGGCCGTTCGTCATCACAACTTGGCAGCATATGGATGGGAATTAATTGGGTTGGCCAAGGCGGTCCAACACTGGCGCCCTTACTTATGGGGTCGTGCCTTTCTCATCCAAACGGATCACTTCAGCCTAAAATTCTTATTGGAACAACGTCTCACGTCTTTGCCCCAACAGTATTGGACCAGTAAGTTGATGGGATTTGACTTTTCAGTCAAATACTGTGTAGGGAGATTAAACAAGGTTGTGGATGCATGTCACGTCATTTTGAATATCAGCGGCTTGTATATGCTATTAGCCAGCCTCGGTTCCTCATTCTTGACTTGGTGAGAGAAGCCCATGCCACTCTTCCAGATCTACAAGAGCTACACCGTAACATTTCAAAGGGGACGATGGAGTTGAAGTGGTCCATCCAAGATTCACTTATTTTCTACAAGCAACATATTTATCTTCCACACACGTCCGAGTTGATTCCTGCCATCCTCTCTGCATACCATGATAGAGCACATGAGGGAATTCAGAAAACTTTGACCCGTATTTGAGCAGACTTTTATTGGCAAGCCATGAAGACCTCAATTTCTACATATGTCTCCTCATGTCAGGTATGTCAACGTCACAAGGCTGACCACTTAAGCCCCGCCGGCCTCCTACAACTGCTAGCCCTTCCTACTCAGGTATGGGCCGATATTTTGATGGATTTTGTTGAGGGTTTGCCACAGTCAACCGGGAAATCTGTCCTCTTTTTGGTGGTCGATCGGTTCTCCAAGTATGGCCACTTTATTCCTATCGATCATCCGTATACAGTGTCACAGGTCGCACGGATTTTCTTTGAGTAGATTGTACGCTTATATGGCATTCCTGGATCGATTGTAAGTGATAGGGATGTTGTGTTCACCAGTACTTTCTGGCGGGAAATTTTTCGCCTGAGTGGTACGAAATTGAAATTCTCCTCCGCATATCATCCCCAGACAGATGGGCAAACTGAGGTGGTTAACCGCACCATCGAGATGTATCTATAGTGTATGGTGGGTGATTGTCCAAAGCAATGGGTCCACTGGCTACCATAGGTCGAATACTACTACAACACTTCGTTCCACTCCGTTTTGCAATCTTCTCCGTTCAGGGTGCTTTATGGCAGGGAAACCCCTCGCCTTCTATCTTATACTGCAGGGTCCGCCCGTGTGGACGCCATTGATCAGGCCCTCAAGGATCGTGACCAGGTGTTGGAGACTATCACAGAACACCTACTCCATGCTCAGGTTCGTATGAAAGATGTATATAACAAGGGGCACCGTGATGTCTCCTACGAGGTAGGGGACTATGTGTGGTTACGTCTACAACAGCACCGACAGTAGTCCATTGTGGGACCGTCACGAAATAAACTCTCCCCCAAGTTTTTTTGGCCTTTCCCCATTATCCGGAGTGTGGGACCGGTGGCCTATCAATTACAACTGCCAATACGACTAAGCTACATGATGTGTTTCTTGTCTCCCTCTTGAAACTACAAGGGACCACCTCCTAAATCCACTCCATTCCTTCCTCCTATAGCCAAAGGACAAGTAATTCTTACACCACCCTCGGTGTTATGCGCCCATTTGGTCAATGATCAGTGGGAGATTCTTGTCCAGTGGACAGCAATAGAGCCAGAGGCAGCTACTTGGGAGCGGGTAGACATCTTCAAACAGGTGTACCAGCTTATGAGCTTGAGGACAAACTCTTTCTCCAAGGGGAGGCAGATGTTGTGGACTCAATAGTACACCGAGCCACCCAAAAGGAGGAGACAATGACTCAACGAGTTCATTAGTTTAATAATTCATATTTTATATTGCTTTAAGTAGGATTTTTCATTAAGTATGTGAGGATTGTGGATGTAGGGGCAGAATTGGTATTTTTTGCCCTAAAACACTTATGACGTCAAACCCTATTTAAAGGGTAAGGAAATAGAGAAAAGAAAAGCATTGATTATTAGGTTAAACAGGCTTGGAGCTCTCCTTGACGAGTTCTAGGGTTTGGAGATCTCCCTTGATGATCTCTAGGTCTAGATTTCCTTAAAATCTGCATATCCACACACCATTCTTGATCCATTCTTCATTGATTCATACCGAGCAAGGGAAGGAGATTTTCAGTCCCTTTTCCGAGTTCAAAGAGAGGCCTCAGCCTCCTCTCCATTGCCAGTAGTAAGATAAGGCTTCTCCCTCTCTTACTGAGCCAAAACTGAGTCATTCCATCCACTCCATCTCGAGCAGCAGCAAGCTAGCTTCTTTCCAGCATTGAGTCCAACAAGAAGCAAGGAAGGAGCTCCTCAATGTAGGCCAAAGGTTATCCAAGTTAGGGCTCCAACCCTAACAAGCAACAGCAAGAATAGGGGTCAGACCCTCTTTGTCGTTTTCAAGAAAAGGCAACACCTTTCCTCCATAATCCGTGTTCATAATATAAGGGTTTTTTATCTCTACCGAGCACCATAACATCCTCATCAAGAGGGTGTTTATCACTTGACCAAGATCAGTCCAAGAAAGGGCATGGAGTGGACGGAAGCCAAGTGTGTCACACTTGCGAGTTTTTGGATCAGTAGCCTATGTTCATGTTCCAGAACAAGAGAGATCTAAGCTCGATGATAGAAGCAAGAAGTTTGTGTTCATTGGCTATGACAAAATTCAAAAGGCTACAAGGTCTTCAATCCTAGAAATAATAAAATTTTGGAAAGTAGAGATGTTGAATTTTAAGAAGATGCTTGATGGGATTGGAGTGATAATGAGGAAGGAGTCTATGATTTTCTTCCATACTTTGAAGAAGAAGAGTCTCCAGTGCAACAAACTCAAGGTGAAATTACTCCTCCAACCTCACCAAATACATTATCTCAAGCATCATCGTCATTTTCTTCACCTTCATCTTGCTCAAGTGAAGGGCCTCAAAGATATCAGAACCTTGAAGACATCTACAATGAAACTGAAAGGTTAGAAGATGAAAACAGTTTTTTTCTTAAATGATGAACGTTTGAGTTTTGAAGAAGCTTTAAAAGAGAAAAGGTGGACACAAGCCATGAATGAAGAAATTCAAGCCATTGGAAAGAATGACACTTAGAAACTTGTTTCTCTTCCAAGTTGTCATTGGGTTATCAGAGTTAAATGGGTATTCAAAGCTAAGAATAATTCCAAGGGGAAGGTAGAGAGATACAAAGTGAGGCTAGTTGCTAAGGGAGACAAGCAAAAACAAGGCATTGACTATGAAGAAGTATTTGCTCTTGTTGCTCACCTAGACACAATCTGATTGCTAATTTCTCTTGCAGCTCAAAATCATTGGAAGATTCATCAAATGGATGTAAAGTCAATTTTTTTGAATGGTTATCTAAAAGAGGAGGTTTATGTTGAACAACCATTAGGATATGTTGTTAAAGGCCATCGACACTGTGCTAAAATTGAAGAAGGCTTTGTATGGACTCAAGCAAGCGCCAAGAGCTTGGTACAACCGTCTTGATAAGTATTTCCAAGAGAATGGTTTTACTAGGTGCATGCATGAATATTTCAAGAAGATGGAGGATTATTTTTTGTTTTTGTCTATGTGGATGATCTTATTTTCACAAGAAGTAATCTAAGAATGTTTGAAGATTTCAAAAAGACTATGACTCAAGAATTTGAAATGAGTGACATGGGCCTCATTTCTTACTACTTGGGAATTGAATTAAATCAAATGGAAGATGGAATTTTCATCTCTCAAAAGGCTTATGCAAAGGAAGTGATCAAGAAAGTCAACATGGTGAATTGTAACCCCACCAATACCCCCATGGAATGTGGCATGAAACTTTCTAAAATGGGCGATGGAGCAAGAGTAGACCCAACTTTATTCAAGAGTCTTGTGAGAAGTTTGAGGTACTTGACTTGTACCAGCCCTGATATTTTATTTTCAATTGGAATTGCTAGTCGATTCATGGAAAATCCCTCTAAAACACACATGAAAGCAGCTAGAATGATTTTTCGTTATCTCAAAGGTACCTTTGACTATGGAATTTTCTATTCATCTTCGAATGAATTCAAGTTGAGAGGGTATTGTGATAGTGACTATGGTGGAGATATTGATGATAGAAAAAGCACTACTGGGCTTGTCTTCTTTTTGGGAAATAGTGCAATTTCTTGGTGTTCCAAGAAGCGACCCATAGTCACTCTCTCAACATGTGAATCCTAGTATATTGCTGCAACTTCTTCTGCCTAACATGCAATTTGGTTAAGAAGACTATTAAATGAGCTCCATTTAGAACAAAGTGAAGCAACCAAGATTACAATAGACAACAAATCGGCACTTGCTTTAGCAAAGAATCCAGTGTTTCATGATCGATCCAAGCATATTGATACAAGATATCATTTCATCCGAGAGTGTGTTGAAAATATGGAAGTTGAGATGGAATATGTGAAGTCACTTGATCAAGTTGCTGACATTTTCACAAAGCCTCTCAAATATGAAAGTTTTCAAAAACTGAGAATGTTGATCAGTGTTGCAAAGATATCAAGTTTAAGATGGGGTGTAGGATAAATACCCATGTACTCAAGCTTTGTGCATAAAGCAAGCAATTGAATTAAAGAAATTCCTTTTATTTTGTCTCTCCTTTGTTAATTCTTCTTCCTCTATATTTCTTTGAGTTGCTTGCCCACTATTACCTCCAACAGCAGAGCTTGGACCATAAGCTGAGCTGATGCAAACAACCTGTCCTGAGGCACGATGGACCCACTCTGCAGTCATCAAATAGTTTTCATAAGAGAAACGAAAAAAAGGTTGAGGTCCTGTCATTGGGATTCAATGGTTCAGTCACTAACGAAATATTCAGTCAGGGCCGTCTAGTTCTTGTCGGTGGGTGGCTCTGGTCTTCTTGGCCTTCATCCACTCGCCTAGTTGTTGATAGTAGAGACGACCTTCTGTCGTTTGTTATGCTCTCAGAGCTCGGGGTCGGAGAGTCGGTGGTTTGCGATTGAGATTGTCGGGATGGAGCTGCTGACAGGGAAGGCTAGGATGGGGCCAGCTAGAGCAGTGGGGCCGGTAGCTGGAACGGCCACCCTCGTGTGTACAGGCGCGCTCACACGATCAAGTTAATGTGTTAATCTTGCTTCAAACACAAGTTTTTCTCATATCTGGGGAAATAGAAAAAACAAAATATTATGCATGCAGAAAAAATGAGTGCCTGGAAGGTGGACGGGGCATTGGAAAGACCAAAGGCATCACCAAGAATTCAAAATGACTGTGGTGTGTTCGGAAAGCCGTTTTCTCCATATCATCAGGGTTGACCCGAATTTGATGATAGCCTGATTTCAAGCCCAGCTTCATAAATATTGCTGCCCATGTAGTTCATCCAACAGTTCTTCCACCACCAGTTTGGGAAATTTATCCTTTACTATATAAGCATAGAGCCTCCTGTAGTCCACACAGAATCTCCAAGAATTGTCATGTTTTCTGAACACACCATGGTCATTTTGAATTCTTGGTGATGCCCTTTGGTCTTTCCAATGCCCCGTCCACCTTCCAGACACTCATGAACAAGGTATTCCGTCCCTTCTTAGGCAAATATGTTCTTTTTTTATGATATCTTAATCTATAGCCAGACTTGGGACGACCACATCCAACAATTGTGTCAGGTTTTCCACATGTTGAGCTCCCATCATTTATTCCTCAATAAATCCAAATGTCAGATGGGTAGCTCAGAAGTCGCTTACTTGGGGCATGTCATCTCCGCTTCCGGGGTTAAAGTAGATATGAACAAAATTAAGACAGATTCTGATTGGCCTACTCCACAGTCGGTCACGGCTCTCCGAGGATTTCTAGGATTGGTCAGCTATTACAGAAAATGTATTTGTGACTATGGCCAGATAGCAGCGCCGCTTAACAACTTACTCAAGCGGAATGCCTTCACATGGATGGAGGTAGCAGATTCATCCTTTCAACAGCTGAAACAGTCCTTAGCTTCTACACTGGTTCTCCAACTCCCGAATTTTGAAGACCTGTTCATTATTGAATGTGATGCGTCTGGTGGGGGCATTGGCGCTATAATATAGCAGCACGGCCACCCCATAGCATACTCCAGCCGCCACTTGGCCCCGCACCACCACAAATTAGCTGCATATGAAAGGGAACTCATTGGCTTGGCCAAAGCCATTCATCATTGGCGACCCTATCTTTGGGATAGACACTTTGTGATCTGGATAGACCATTGCAGTTTGAAATACTTGCTGGAGCAACGTATCACTACTTCCCCCCAGCAACATTGGCTGAGTAAACTGATGGGATTTGATTTCAAGGTGGAGTACCAACCTGGCCACCTTAACGAGGGCGCAGATGCACTCTCACGCAAGGATTTGTTGGAACTTCACTTGTATGCCATCAGCCAACCGCGGGTTCTTTTGCTCGACTCCGTCAGAACTAAAATCAGAACCATCCTGAGCTCATCGAATTGTACCATAAAATTCAGCAAGGCACTATGGACAGCAATTGGGCAATTCAGGGCCCCCTCATCCTGTATAAGCAACGAATTTTTCTCCATCACACGTCCCCTCTCCTCAGCAGCATTGTCTCTTCCTTGCATGATAGTAATCATGAGGACCAACAAAAAACTTATTTTCGTCTTAGCAAGGACTTCTATTGGAGGGGCATGAAGCGCATGATCGCTGACTATGTATCGGCGTGCCAAGTTTGCCAACGGAACAAAGCAGAATCCCTCCACCCAGTTGGCCTGTTGCAGCCTCTTCACTTACCGTCCTAGGTATGGGCCAATATCTCCATGGATTTTATAGAGGGCCTTCCCAATTTTTTGGGCAAATCTATTATTTTGGTAGTGGTCGATCGGTTCTCCAAATACAGCCACTTCCTTCCCTTGGCACATCCGTATACAGCGACACATGTAGCTCAGCCTTTTATGGATCAGATTGTATGCCTACATGGCTTACCCGAGTCCATCACAAGTGACAGGAATGCGGTATTCACAAGTAACTTTTGGAAAGAACTCTTCAAATTACAGGGTACCAAATTGGCCTTCTCCTCAGCCTACCACCCTCAATTCGATGGCCAAACTGAAGTGGTGAACTGTACTTCTCTTTGAGGTGTTTCATAGGAGATACACCCAAGTGTTGGGTACGCTGGCTAGCATGGGCAGAGTACTGCTATAACACCTCTTACCATACAACACTGGGCACCACACCATTTAGGGTGGTCTATGGGTGTGAACCTCCTCGTATCCTCTCTTATGAACCTGGTTTGTCTCGAGTACCAATGATCGACCAGGCTTTGGCCGACCGGGATACTATGCTTGCACAGGTCAAGGCTAACTTGCAGAAAGCTCAAGCAACTATGAAGCATTACTATGACAAGCGTCACCGGGACCTTTCTTTTGCTCTGAGAGATTATGTTTGCCTGAGGCTTCAGCCTTACCGTCAGTGTTCACTTTCAGCAGCAAGAAGGCACAAACTTTCGCCCTAATATCATGTCACTTTCCAAGTATTGGCTCGTATTAGCAATGTTTCCTATCATCTGCAGCCCCCCCCAGATGCCAGTCTCCACGTCTTCCATGTCTCTCTCATGAAGCCATTTTGAGGTGACTCACCCATGCTGCACACGCCCTTGCCTCTAGTCCATGAGGGTCGCGCTCTGCCTTCCCCAGCACAGGTCTTGCAAGCTCACCACGTTCAGGAGTCATGGGAGCTTTTAGTCCAGTGGGCTGACGAGGATATGCTTGAAGCTTCTTGGTAGCCTCTTGAGGAGTTCCGGGCCCTTTACCCCACATTTGAGCTTGAGGACAAGCTCTTTCTCCAAGAGGGGGGTGATGTTATGGACTCCATAACATCTAGAGTAGTTGGTAGACGTAGAGAGTAACTTATGTAATTTTCAGAATTCTTTAGTAAGTGGCATTGATGTAATTCATTTGAAACCCATGCCTTGTCTTGGCTTTTGTAATGACTTTTGTAAGTGCCGCTCCTAATCTTTATAGGGATGTGGGTGAATGAAAGAAGACAAGCATTGCTCAATAAGTAAATGGGATCGGGTTCTCTCTCTCACAAGGCCTAAGGGTGGAGTTCCTTTGAAAGCTCAAATCTCACAACGATCCCTCACCTTCTTCCTTCCTGAGTTCGTCATCCACCAATGGGCATTCTAAGCACCCAAAAGCACTCCCTTCGTAGTCATTCAACCTAGTAGCTAGAGGAGATCGTCGGGTGACTCGATCCATGGCTAGGGAACCCAACACAAACTTACCTCCATTCGAAGATTGCTTGTTTGTCATAACGATGAGAAATGGTGATAAAAAGAAGGCCCAAAATAATTTTCCCCGAGCGGCACAAGCTTCCGGACAACATGGGAAAGCACAAAAATGGGTCCAAGTGCTCGGCTGGTCTGGTTTCTGCTTGACTTGGCGTATTTCGGCTCGGCTTGGCATATTTCAGCTCAACTAATCAGCTCGGCTCGTTTGAGTCTGGCACTGATTTAAATCAACGCAGCATCACCTAGGTGCTTTAAATTGCCCTTCGTCTCCCTCTCACTTTCAAGCAGAGCAAGAGAAACCGAGTGAATGGTGGCGAATAGAGAATGATGAATGGCGAATGACGAATAGTAGATGGTGAACGACAAACAGTGACTGGCATATGGCAGATGGCAGATGGCAAATGGTGAACGACAAACGGCGAGCGGTGAACAACTATTAAGTTGTGGAGCCTAATCAACGCCCTATGCTGAGTTGGTACGCGGATTGAACTTCACAGTAAGGTCGTCGTGGGGGTTGGAAGAGGGTGGGAAGCTCCCCTCCCTAGGGTGTGGGGTCGGTGCCTCCAACCAGTCCATGATATATTAATTATTGTTTCATTAAGGAAAATTTGGGAATTTTACTCCTGTATCGCAGTTGCCCTAGTTTTCTCTTTATATTAGGGGGAGGGTGTTATGTACACAATAAAATTATTATTTTAATTATTTTCTTTAATTTAATTTTTTTTGTTTTAGGCCACTTGGGCATTTTTGGAATATTTTATTTATAAGGGTATTTTTGTAATATTTTATCTTAAACCTTGTAAGGGTGAACCCTATTTAAGAGGTAAGAGTAATGAGAAAGACAAACATTGATTTAGAGTAAACATGCTTTTGAGTTCTCCTCAATGAGCTCAGGGGTGTGTGTTCTCCTTAAGGAACCTAGGGTTTTCAAAATTCTCTTTGGCTTGATTTTCATCTTTTTCTTCTTCCTCCCTATGAATCCATTTGTCAAATCCGGGACCATAACAACTAGTATCAGAGCGAGAACACAATGAGTCATTCTATATCCCAAGAAAAATGGATTGCCATGTGCGAAGAATTTGAAGAAATACGCTCATGGTGTAGAGCATCTGACGAAAGATGGTGTGCATCTTCCATTAAATTTTTTTCAAGGGAGCAACTCGATGTCCCAGAAAAGATCATATGACCTCGAATCACCGAGCACAACAAATACATAGAAGGAAAGGCAGTAGATGCTGTCTTGGACGGGCAAAAGGGCCATGGGTCAGGAAATTTCACCATCTCTGAGCACGAAATAAGCACTGAACGAGAGGAAGCATACACTGTCTCGGACGGACAAAAAGGCCAAGGGCCAAGAAAATTACCAATTTCCACGCAGGCAAATCCAAAGCTGGACAGTGGGGACCTTGCACATCAAAATCGGAGTCTAAGACATCTAATCGGAAATTGGCCTTAAAACTTCCGAAATCAGACGGTGGGGACCCAGATTTTGGGAAATCGGAAGGGTATTCTACCAAAACCTCGTCGGTAATGGCTGACTTGGGTTCAACCTCAAATCTCCCAGAACTAAAGACAAAAAAACTCCGATTTGACTCTGTCTCGGTGAATCAGTTCAGCCATCCCTCCTTTTTCTCAAAAAATCTCCAGGTGGCGAAGCCCCAAAGGGCTGCTATTAGCCACCGGAAAAAAGGGAACCACTGACAGAAACAAATCCGGTGGGCTTTGGCTTCCGAATTCTCACTCTTGACAGTCCAGTGGGGATCCAACTTTAATGCATTTGGGGTAAGCTTCTGAAATGCCATCGATTTTTAGGTCAAATTGGTTGTTCCATGGGGTTGATGGGGCTCCAAGGGTCAGCACATCAGCAACGCTGCTCAAAATTGGGGACAAAGGGTTTTTGTTCCGTGAAGCAGAGCACAGAGCAATTGTGATGGAATTTGGATTTTTCTGTCTGCAATGCGAGATGGAAATTTTTTGGGTTTTCTGGAAATGGTAGAGAAAATGCTATGGGTGATAATTTTTATTACGGTTGATGATAACAATACCAATGTGTTTGTTCTTTTTCATTTCTCCAGCTATAATAGTCAATCTGAACACCTTGGGTTTAATTTTCTGGATCCCATGTATGCTGCTCGGCCACGAACTTCGAATTCGAATACTCGAATTCAAGCGAATTTCAGACATGGGGTTGTGACGCTCGATAGTCATCCCGATGATTGGAGCGAAGTTGATGGATTTTGTATTTTTTCTTCTCCCAGCGTTATACCCGGATAAGGAAAATGAGTACAAGGGCAGTAAAATGACTATGAAGGCTTTGCATGATGGTCATGGTATTTTTTTTCCTACTGCTAGTTGATGGAGAGTATGTGTATTCTATAGGTGAAAGAAAAAATGTACATTTGTTGCTCTCATGTTGCTCGTGGGAGAATCTGCAACATTCCATAATATGGGGGGATGCAAAGAATCACCAGATACATGCTCAAACAAAACTTGTCAAGGCCATGAAGTGGGTATTATGCACTTCTCAATTGGAAATGTCATTCCTGGTAGACTTTGTGGTGGCATCCCTCTAGATAATGGAAATGGAGGTGACAGGTTTGGTCATCTTGTTGATCTTTACTCGTGGAACCTGCATTGTCAATTTCTTGATGGAATAAGCCCTTCAAGTAATGGCACTAGTGCTCATAATAACTAGAAAGGGGCATGGTGGCATGATAGCATTAATTTTCACTCAAGTGTTCTTGAGGGAGACAGCTCATTCAGTACATCTGGTCAAAAGGGCACTTATTACTTCGAGTTTTCAAGGCCAATTAGAACAATGGATCGCCTTCAACAGGATGTCCAATTCACTATAGGTCAAACAAACGAGGTGGCAGTTGCATTCTGGTATTCTATGGATGGAAAGTCATGGAGTGCCTTTCAGCACTATACTATCAACTGTGACTGGATTCCACTAGATATATCTTCACCATCTAGTGCATCAGGAAGTTCATGGAATGCTGCCTTAGATTTCACTCTCCTTTTTGACACTTCTGAAAACGGTGGCAGTGCAACAACACTTGCTGCTAGACAACCAGAAACTACTGCTGAAAACAGTGATTTTTATGCTTTACAGTTGGGTTTTTCCAGAAATGGTGGAGAAAATATCATTGGCTAAGAGAGGGGAACCAGTATCTAATGATAAGGATGCAGGGGCTACTGATGGATCTACTGATAAAGGGAAGTTGTGGTCAAACCTGAAGTAGAACTTGATATTGACTCTGGTAAAAGTGAGCAAAACATTGCAACTTCTCTTCAGATAGATGTCAAAACAGAAGCTACAGTTAGTCTTCATTTTTGTGAAAATGAATGCAATTTGTTTGTAAATCCTGATGATAGCTTGGAATCAGAGGTTGAATTTGGCAATCTTTGTGTTGTGTTAGAATGCAAGGATGAAGTTATAAATGGTGAAAGCTTGCTAGTTTGTTCTATTAATGAGGTGAAATCAAGGGTTGAAGTCATTAACATATATACTGAAAAGGCTGAAAGAGTGTCCATGTTGATGGTTTTGGTGAAACTGAGTTAATTTCTGTGGAAAGAAATCAGTGCTTGCTTGTTGTCCATGTTGATGGTTTTGGTTCAGTGGCCAAATTTCAAAACTTTAGTGTGGAAAGAAGTGAGTATAAGCTTCTTGCACTTCTTCATGATGTGAAGGTGGAATCTAACTGTACTGCTACCAGTGTAATTGAAAATGAAGATTGCTTGACCAACAGAAAAGGAGATGAAAAACTTATTTCTGAAGGTGTTGGAGGGCTTCAAGAGCTCCACCCAGCTCCTCAAGAGGATTCTATCGCTGCTTCTTTGGATGTACAGAAGACTGAGATGGAAGCCATAAAAAGAGGACCTAGTTACATCATTAGAGTCCAAAGATTTTTTAATGATGAACTTAGCGAAAAGATCAACCGGACACAGTTAGAAGTCAACCAAAATACCCAGGAGAGGGACTCCATTCGAGTAGCTTTACAGATGAAAAAGGTAACTTGTGCCGAGTACAGGGACAATGTTCTAGCTGCAAGATCAAAAGAAAGAGTTGTGGCAGTGTAGAAAAGTTTGTTGCTTGACAACCAGCAACCACTGCTGCATTCAGTGATTTTTATGCTTAATAGTTTGGTTTTTTCTGGAAATGATGGATACTCTACTGTGGAGAATGAATTTAATGACTGTTGAAGGGAATAAATTTAAATTATGTGAGCCTGGACAGCATATAGGTGCTTCAGTTTTGGATACTATTCCAGGTGATTACAACAAGGAGTCAAGGGGTGGGGGCACTCTTTCCGGTGAGCTTCAATACAAGATTACTGAAAACAGCACACAGCGGGCAGATTGTGATATTAGGGAGTCTTCCGTGGTCACCCCACCAACTGCTACTGTTGAATTTATGGAAAAGTGAAATACTTCATTGAAATCAATAAATTTTTGTAATCAAAGTACATGAACCTCTATTTATAATAGAGGGAGGTAGTAGAGTCCAATTACAATAAAACTACCAATGTCCCAATTACACCTAAACTGTAACACTTAAGGTAAGTTCTAACATAATTAGATAACTCAATATTGATAAAAGATAAATATAACTTAAACTAAAACTCTCCCATGTCGTGACCCTAAGATAAAGATACTTTTGTGAGTCCTTCTTGATCTTCCAACTGATGTTATAAGGATGCCAGCTCTAGGTAATCATTGTGGCTCCTACTTATTATGGGCTTGAGCCCATCTTGTGGGCCTTCCTTGGTCATGTGGCCTATCTTATAATAATCTTACATATGTGGGCCTTCCTTGTTCATTTGGGCTTGATCTTATCTTCCAACACTCCCCCTCAAGTTGTGGGTGAGAGAACAACATGAACTCCCAGCTTGCTACAAATGATGTATAAATTATTTTTGTATAAAATGGCACATCTTCCAATATGCCTTCATCTTCCAACATTCTCCCTCACGTTGTTGCGTCCTTCCATGAGGCCCTGCGGCATTATAAGTGAGAGTAAAAATCACTCCTAGCCGGTAAGTCATTGCTTCATACTCCAGTCTTAGTGCTGAATGTAGGGCACACTCCACTGCTATCAGTAGTGTGTCTATCGTCATTGCTCTAAAGTGTCCACCACCGTGTCCCTCCACAGGACAACGACTCTCAAGTGGTAGGACACATAAAAGCCATTACAAGTAGGGGGGGGGGGGGGGGGAGTACTTAGATGTAATCATAAGTTCCTCTGTCATGGACTTCCAACTACAAATAATTTTCATCTTTTTTACGGGGATGAAGTTCCTCCGTCATGGACTCCCAACCACAAATAATTTTCATCTTTTTTACGGGGATGAAGTTCCTCTGTCATGGACTTCCAACCACAAATAATTTTCATCTTTTTTACGGGGATGAAATTCCTCTATCGTGGACTCCCAACCACAAATAATTTTCATCTTTTTGACGGGGATGAAGTTCCTCCGTTGTGGACTCCCAACCACAAACAATTTTGATCTTTTTGACGGGGTAAAATAAATGATGACATGAGGCCACCTCTTATTCAATAATAATGTCCCCAAAGAGACATAATAGTTGCAGCTAAATATAACACGACCATCTTCCAATACATATAACACGAACCAAATAATAAACTTTGTCAAAAAACCCATGAAATTATCTGATTTAAAATTTTCTTCTTTGATGCACAAGCTTCATCTTTTGTGGTCCTCCTTTCTTGAATATTTTGGTCACATAAACTTATCCACAACATAAGGAATAAAATACCTCTTTCTTGTTCTTCTTCTACTTCTCCCCCTCAAGCAGGGAGGTAATGGCAGTGATCCCAGCTTGAACCAAATATCATAGATGTAGCAATAAGCCCAAATAACAGAGATGTATAAATAAGCCCTCAAACCAGGGAGAAGTGAGATATTTTCCTGATATATCAACTGAAAAAGTGACCCAAAACATTGGGCATACATTGGAAAATTTCAATACCAGCATGACCTTTGACTCTTCCAATACGAATATTTCTTTAAATATAAATCAGATTGACATGAAATTGTATTCGTCTAAAATTAGACTTAAATATATTTCATACAAGTATAACATATTTTCACACAATATAATTATTATAAGATAAATAATCTGATAGATTTCGTTCTATGTCATTTGGCTGAACTAAGTATTGTTTCTCCTTTTTTTCCAAAATGACTATCGACTCCTCCAAGAATAATATCTTCTTATAAAAAAATCATACTGAGAATTGGTTGAATAGGTAATAAAATAGACTTACGTATATTTCGTTTGATATATAATTATCCATATAAAGTCTCTTTCTTGATAGCATAAAATACCCAAGAATTTGAAGCTTTCTGCTGCCGCTCGAACCTCTTTTTCAATCTGACTTTTGCTGCTTCAAATATCGATTTGTATTTGTAGATAACTCAAATAAAAAATTGGTTGAATACATAAAAGAATAGACTTACAGATCTTTCTTTTGATATAGATTTCTCCATATAAAGTCTAGTTCTTGATAGAAAAAAATACCTCGGAATCAGAAGATTTATGCTGCTACTCAAACCTTTCTGAAATCTGACCTTTGCTCATTCAAATATTGATATCTCTCTGTAGATAATTCCAATTGGAATAAATATATTTTCTTTGAAAATTAAACTCAAATATATTTTCGTCAAGATATAATTTTCAATATTAAAAAGTACGTATAGAGGTTAAAAAAATGCAAAGAACAATATGGGTGTAGGGCCTGAAAAATAACTACGAACCTAGACTTAGGATTTAGGGTTTAGAGAAAAGGATCACATTACCTCTGTGAGTTGACCAAGTCAACTCACTGAACCTGCTCTGAGACCAAGTTGAATTTATAGAAAAGTGAAATACTTCATTGACATCAATAACTTGTTGTAATCAGAGTATATGAACGACTATTTATAATAGAGGAATGTAGTAGAGTCCAATTACAATAAAACTACCCTTGTCCCAATTACACCCAAACTCTAACACTTAAGGTAAGTCCTAAGATAATTAGGTAACTCAATATTGATAAAAGACAAATATAACTTAAATTAAAACTCTTCTTGGTCGTGACCCTACGATAAAGATACTTTTGTGAGTCCTTCTTGATCTTCCAACTGATGTGATAAGGATGTCAGCTCTTGGTAATCATTGTGGGTCCTACTTCTTATGGGATTGGGCCCATCTTTTGGGCCTTCCTTGGTCATGTGGCCCATCTTATAATAATCTTACATATGTGGGCCTTCCTTGGTCGTTTGGGCTTGATCTTATCTTCCAAAGGTTACCAACAAAAGCCTACACCATATTGGTCTGCGGCAGAAGTTTATTGCTGTTTGTAAGCACTTCATCAGGTATGGAAGCTTTGGGCATGATTTTATTAAGTTAAGCCTTATGCATGTGAATCCATTGTAATGGATCGTAAGGGATCCATAGATGAAGTTGCTGGTTTTGCAGCACATGGGGTATGCACAGTTTCCCTAGAACTATTTGGTACAAGGGAACCTCATGCCATCGAAATAGATGAGGTCACTTACCTACGTATGCTCAGTGCTTACGGCCATGGTACTTTCGTCAAGTATGTTGGAAAATTTTTTGAACATGGACTGGGTCCAAAGACTGAGGTTACCGAGGACATGCTGCATTTTGCCAATGAGGCAACCGTTGGGGCAGATCCCCCAAAGGTTGTTCATATCGAAGCAGCACTTACCAGTTTCGCACATGTGATAGTTCAACTTGCTATTTGGTTGCTTTTCAGTATTGAGGTGTGCTATAGCAAGTGATGCTGGCAGTGTCAAAAAAAAGAAAAAAATCTCAGGTGGAATGCTCCAGTGTTGTCGTACAAAGGGCTGACACAGATACCACGGATGCGACTTGGGAACAGGTGGAAACGTCAGCATGGGCAAGCAGACCCTACCTTCAAGCTTGAGGACAACTTCTTTCACCAAGAGGGGTATAATTTTATGCACGCAATAACATTATTATTTTAATTGTTTTCTTTAATTTACTTTATTTTATTTCAGTTTTAGGCCACTTGGGCATTTTTAAAATATTTTATTTATAGGGGTAGTTTTGAAATATTTTATTTATAGGGGTATTTTTGTAATATTTTATCTTAAACCTTGTAAGGGTGAACCCTATTTAAGAGGTAAGAGTAATGAGAAAGACAAGCATTGATTTAGAGTAAATAGGGTTTCGAGTTCTCCTCAACGTGCTTAGAGGTGTGCGTTCTCCTTGACGAACCTAGGGTTTTCAAGGTTCCCTTTGGCTTGATTTTCATCTTTCTCTTCTTCCTCCCTATGAATCCATGTGTCAGATCCGGGACCACAACAAGGGGGGGGGGGGGGGGGGGGGGGGGGGGGGGGGGGGGGGGGGGGTGGTTAAGGGTTTTGTGATTATCATTTGAGGAGCATCAGTTGTAGCTGAGAGTGTTTAGAGAAAAACAACACATGTAAGTGTATTCGATCTCTCTTGTTATTTTTTTCATCTTCATAGTGGATTACTACAGCGATGAAAGACAGGACGTAGTCTCACCTTAAGGTGAACCTATATAAATCTTGTTGTGTATTTCCGTGCTTGTTTTTTCCTTCTTCCGTGTTTATTATTATTGCTTTCGTTAGTTTGGAATTAGGGCGTCTAATTCCTAACAACAGCCAGTGGTGAATAGGGAACGATGGGAAAAAATGCGAGATGTGGCCAACAATAACAAACGATGACGAAGGGCTCCACAAAATTTCAGAGAGAGGGACACTATGGGGAGATAAAAAAGGAAACTAAAATCGCTCAACCTTCCGGCGAGACGAGAGAGCTAGATTGGTAGAGGCAGAGTAGATGTAAAAACGGGAGAAGGTATTTTTTCAAAATCCTAATTCCATTGAATCAAAGGACCTATATTTATAAAAAAATCAAGCATTTTCAATCACGCGTTTACAGTCATGCATTTACTGTCATGCATTTATAGTCACGCATTTATAGCTATCTTATAGATTAACATTCACTGTCTCTCTAAGAACTATTCACTCTACCATCTCCAAGAATTATTCAACCTGTGCTGATTTCCTGAAATTCTTGCTCGTCTCTTCGCTTTCCGATTGCTTCCCATAATTGGTTTGGTGACTACTGCTTCTCTGGGAAGATCTCTGCCGTTTCGTCTAAGAACTCTTGCAGTGCGATTGCCGAAGACGCTCTCCTTGGTTTTTTGCTGTCCCGAGTAGTTCAAGGCCAACGCCACGGGGAAGATGCTAGTTCTGAATTCAAATCCCACCAAGTTAGGTGGTTGATTGATTTAGTGAGTTAACCCAGCGAGTCAGACCAACTTTGACTGGCACAACTCGACCTAGGTCAACTTCGATGTGGGTCAACCTGACTCGGTCCACTTATTTTTTGCCTCAGTTATGTGTTTGGGTCCCAAGTTCTATGTTAAGTTGTGGAGCCTAATTAACACCCTATGCCTTACACGGATCTTTGTTGACTATTGTTTCATTAAGGGTAATTTGGGGATTTTACACTTGTAATTCGGTTGCCCTAATTTTCTCTTTATATTTGGGGGTGCCGTTGTTAGGGTTTTATCACCAGGAGTAGGATCATCAGTTGCAGCTAAGAGAAGTTAGAGAAAAAAATATGAGTGTGTGCGATTTCTCTTATAAACTATTTCATTTTCATAGTATGGATTTTGCATTCTGGAGAATGCAGATAAAAAATTATCTATACAATAAAAGGATGCACTCACCACTTCTGGATATGAAACCAGAAGGTATGAAAGATGATGAGTGGAATCTCCTAGATAGAAAGGTGTTGGGAGTGGTCCCGTTGACACTATCGAAGAATGTTGTTCATAACGTGGCTTCAGAGAAAACCATAGAGGGAATGATAAGATTATGTCTGATATGTATGAGAAGCCTTCCACAAATAATAAGGTACATCTCATAAAAAAATTATTCAATTTAAAGATGATAGAAAATACATTAGTGACATTGCATTTGAATGAATTAAGTATGATTGTCAATCAATTGACCTCCATTCAAATTAAATTTGACGATGAGGTTCGTGCTTTAATTCTTTTAGCATCTCTGCCAAATTGTTGGGAGCTTATGAGGATTGCGGTCAGAAATTCTATAGGAAATGGAAAGTTGATCTTTTGATGATGTCCAGGATACCATTCTTACAGAGGATGTTCTTAGAAAGGACTTCGGAGAATCGTCGACATCTAATTCTGCCCTAAATGTTGATACTAGGGGCATGAACTTCAAGAGGAATTCCAACAAGGGCAACAATAGATGGAAGTCAAGGAATGGAAGAAGAATGTCCAAATTTAGAAGGAATGTGGAATACTGAAATTGTGGAAAGTCTGGTCATATAAAGAAGAACTATATAACACCGAAGAAGGATGAAAAAAAAAATGATGTTGCAAATGCGGTGACTGAAGAAGTACAAGATGTTTTACTCTTGTTGATTGATAGCCCTATTGATTCTTTAGTGTTAGATTTAGGAGCTTCTTTTTACACCATTGCGTATCGCGAGATCATGGAGAATTATGTTGCTGGAGATCACGGGAAAGTGTATCTTGCTGATGGAGAATCTTTAAATATTTTCGGTATTGGTGATGTCAGATTGAGGATGTTAAACGGGTCAGTGTGGAAAATTGACAAGGTGAGACATGTACCAAAACTAATGAGTAATTTGATCTCAGTAGGGCAACTTGATGATGAAGGTCATAATGTGACTTTTAATGGTGTTTCCTGGAAAGTCACTAAGAGAGCCATGGTTGTTACACGAGGAGTTAAAACTAGAACTTTGTACATCACTTCCAGCTGCAGAGACACGGTTGATGTTGCTGATACTATTACTGATTCTGATTTGTGGCATTACAGGCTCGATCGCATGAGTGATAAAAGAATGAAAGTATTTTAGTCCAAAGGGAAGCTACCAGGGTTGAAAACTGTAAACAACAATTTTTGTGAAGGCTGTATTTTTGGCAAGCAGGAAAGGGTAAGCTTTTCTAAGGCTCGAAAAGAGCAAAAGACAACAAAATTGAAGTTGGTTCACACAAATGTGTGGGGGCCTTCAAGTGTTACCTCCCTTGGTGGTTCTAAATACTATGTGACATTTATTGATGATACAAGCAAAAAGGTATGAGTATTTCCTGAAAAAGACATCTCATGTTTTTTATACATTGAAGAGATGGAGAGCAATTGTTGAGAATGAGAAAGATTTGAAGGTGAAGTGCTTGCAATCAGGTAATGGGGGAGAATATATAGACGATGATTTCAAGCAGTACTATGCTAATAATGGAATCAAGATGAAGAAGACCATTCCTGGAAAACCTCAACAGAATGGTGTGGACAGAACTTTGAATGAGCGTCCTAGGAGCATGAGATTACATGCAGTATTGCCAAAGATGTTCTGGTTTGAGGCTATTAGCATCGTTGCCTATTTGATCAACATAGGTCCTTCAACACCATTGGATTGTAAAATACCTGAATAGGTTTGGAGCAGTAAAGAGGTAAATCATTCTTTCTTGAAAGTGTTTGGTTGTGTTTCTTATATTCACATTGATTCTACTGTTAGAAGTAAACTTGATGCTAATCCAAGATATGTTTCTTTATTGGCTATGGTGGTACCGAGTTTGGTTATCGTTTCTAGGATGACTAAAATTATAAGGTTATCAAGAGCAAGCATGTGATCTTCAAAGAAAGTGCCCTTTATAAAGATAGGTTGAGAATAGATTCTGAGAGCATAAGCAATGAAGCTAAGAAGTCTGAAGTAATTCAGTTGAGAGATCTTCTAGTAATGAGATCAAGGTTATTGCTCAGGAAGAACGGGAAAACATACCCCCCAGAAGTAAATCAAGACATTCTTCTGATTGAGCTCAAGAGATCTGCTAGAACTAACAAACCACCACATAGATACTCCTCTACGTTGAATTATTTTCTGTTGACTAATAAAAGTGAACCAGAGAGTTATGAGGAAGTCGTGCAAGCTTATGAATCAAAAAAGTGGGAGTTGGCCATGCACGATGAGATGGATTCACCGTTATCCAATCAGACATAGCAGTTGACCAAGTTAAAAAAAGGGAAGAAGGCATTGCAGAATAAATGGGTGAACCAAATAAAAGACAAACATGATAACAACAAACGTTACAAGGCAAGACTAGTTGTAAAGGGCTTTCAAAAAAAAGAAGGCATTGACTACATTGAGATTTTCTCTCCAGTAGTGAAATTGACTACTATTAGAACAGTTTTTGGACTAGTGGCAAATAAAGACTTGCACTTAGATCAATTGGATGTAAAGACAACTTTTCTTTATGGTGATTTGGAGGAAGAAATTTACATGATGCAGCCACAGGTTTCAAAGCACAAGGAAAGGAGAATGGTGTGCAAACTTCAAAATAGCTTGTATGGTCTTAAACAGGCTCCAAAACAATGGTATAAGAAGTTTGACATCTTCGTGAGTAGTATTGGTTTCTTGAGGTGCCAGGCAGATCATTGTTGTTATGTGAAGAAGCTTGATGACTCCTATATCATTCTACTATTGTATGTTGATGACATATTAATAATAGGTGCTTGCAAATAGGAAATAGATAAGTTCAAAAGGGAGTTGTCCAAGAAGCTTGCAATGAAGGATGTGGGTGCTGCAAAAAAAATCATTGGGATGAGGATTACTAGGGATACTGATGTCTTGAAAGTGTCACAAGATAAATATGTGAAAAAGGTGTTAAGCAGATTCAACATGAATGATGCAAAACCAGTGAGCACTCCTATAGAGCATGAGCAAGCCTGCATGGCCAATGTGCCTTATGCTTCTACTATTGGCAATCTCATGTATGTTATTGTGTTCACTAGATCAGACATAGTTCATGAAGTGGGAGTTATGAGTAGATATATGAGTAATTCAGGTAAATAATATTGGGAATCAGTGAAGTGGATTCTCATGTATTTGAGAGGTACTGTAGACTCAGCCTTATGTTTCAGAAAGTCAAACGTGGGATTACAGGGTTATGTAGATGCTAACATGGCTAGAGACATTGATGGCAGGAAGAGTACCACTAGATATGTATACACATTGGGTGGTACAACAATTAGTTGGATCTCTAAGTTACAGAAGATAGTTTCTCTTTCCACCATGATGCAAAATATGTCGTTATGGTCAAAGCCAGCAAAGAGATGGTATGGTTGCGATCTTTCTTGGAAGAATTAGGTCTCAAGCATGGGAAGAATGTGTTGTATTGAGACAGTCAGTGTGTTATTCATTTAGCAAAGAACCCTATTTATCATACAAGAAGAAAGCATATACAAGTGTGTTACCACTATTTTAGATCGGCTTTTAAGGATGGAGTATTAGTAGTTGAGAAGATTCAAGGGGATCAAAATTCCACTGATATGTTGACAAAGACTATTACAATTGAGAAATTAAAGTTGTGTGCAAATTCAGTTGGACTTCTATCTGAGGACAGAGACGGTGTTGCCGCTGTAGAGGAGATATTGATGATGGATTAGTCTCCAAGTCGGAGATTGTTAAGTTGTGGAGCCCAATTAACACCTTATGCCTTACACGGATCGATGTTGACTACTGTTTCATGAAAAGTAGTTTGGGGATTTCACACATGTAATTCGGTTGCCCTAATTTTCTCTTTCGTTGATTTTCAGGACTCCATGGATTTAGCTCATGGAGAAAAAGGGAGAAAACTGGAGGAAGAAGGGTTATGGACTTGATTTTCTAACCCTCCCCCTGAATCTCTATTTATAGATTAATAAATTACTATATTACAATAATACCCTTAAACTTAGGTTTTAACCCTAGAACTTTAACTTAATTACATCAATGCCATATCTATGAGATGACCCTTTATTTACCATCCTGCCATCATTGTATGTGGGCCTATGGGTCTTCACTTTGATCTATGGGCCTTGAACCCATCTTCTATATCTCTTGGTTGCATGGGTCTTCCTTGGTCTTATGGGCTTGGGCCCATCTTCTAATACCCTTGGATATGTGGGCTTTCCTTGGTCATGTGGGTTTGTGCCCTATCTTCCAACATCTTTATATTTGGGGGCGTCGTTGTTAGGGTTTTATCACCCGAAGTAGGATTGTTAGTAACGACTAAGAGAGCTTAGAGAAAAAACACGAGTGTGTGCGATTTCTCTTGTAAACTATTTCATCTTTGTAATGGATTACTGCAACGGTAAAAGATAAGAAGTAGTCTCACCTTGAGGCGAACCTGTATAAATTTTGTTGTTTTTTGGGCTTGCTTTTCCTTCTTCTGTAATTATTATTATTGTTCTCGCAAGTTTTGAATTAGGGCATCTAATTCTTAACATTTTATATCTATTTCTTTTGCGATTCGGCTATATTGGTCTGATATTTGACTCGGCTCGACTCGGTCCTTTTCTCTGGCAGAATTATTATCTTGGATTATTACTTGGTCACAACATGTTATTTGGTACAACTTCCTTATTTAGTTGATGGACTATCCTGGGATTATTTGGTATTATTTGGTACGTGTTATTGGGCCAAGGTCCATTTTATTTGATGCTATTTTGTCTCTTTGATTGAGACATTATTATTAAAGATGAACTTCTCAGTTGTTGATTGTTGTCAGCATTGGTTATTCTGATGAAGAAAAAAGTACATGGTGGCCCTAGAATGTTATCTTCAAGTTAATACATCCCCCCCCACCCTGCCATTTGGCAATTTTACTCCTACCATTTGAGAGTCGGTGCCCTGTGGAGGAACACCGTGATAGAGGAGTTTATTACTACAATTTTGAGCAATGCCTATAGACCCAGTACCTATAGAGGATAGGAGTGTGCCCAATATCTAGCGTGAGTCAAGTCTATTATTCACCAAAGAGGAATTTTTTTAGCTACCCAGAGAAAGTGAGTAGACTTTGTGCCCCACAATAGGGCTACCTTTTCGCTTGTGAAATTGAGCGGAAAGTATTTTTTACTATAACCATTTTACTGGAGTATGAAATGATTTCTTACAGCTAGGAGTGATTTTACTCTCCCTTATATTATGCCAAATGGGTCTCTTGTTAAAGAACAAAGAGGCCACCAGTTTGAGGGGGAGTGTTGGAAGATATGGTGGTTGGCCATTTTATATGGGACGATGTTATACACCAATTGCAGCAAGTTGGGCATTCATCATGTTCTCACACCCCCAGCTTGAGGGGGAGTGTTGGAAGATGAGTCCAAGCCCACACAACCAAGAAAGGCCTACAAGTCCAAGTGTGTGGAAGATGGACTCAAGCCCACAAGACCAAGGAAGGCCAACACATCCAAGAGAGATGGAAGATGGGCTTAAGGCCCACAGTCCCACAAGTGATAGCACGAATGTAATTAGTTTAAAGTTTTAGGGGTATAATTATAATTGTTGGAAAATAGGTCCAAGCCCACACGACCAAGGAAGACCCACATATCTAAGAGTATTATAAGATGGGAAACAAGAGCAACGAATGCCCACAAGATGAGCCCAAGCACATAAGAAGCAAGACCCACCATGATTACCACAAGTTGGCATCCTTATCACATAAATTGGAAAATCAAGAAAGATTCACGAAGGCATCTTTATCTTATGATCACATCCTAAAAGAGTTCTATTTTGAGTTATGTTTGTATTTTATCTATATTGAGTTATTTAATAATACTAGGACTTATCTTTAAGTGTTAGAGTTTGGGTGTAATTGAGACAAATGTAATTTTATTGTAATTGGACTCTACTACCTTCCTATATTATAAATAGAGATTCATGTACACTAATTATTATAAGTTAATGAAATCAATGAAGTAGCTATCTTTTCCATAAATTCAACATGGTATCAGAGTAAGTTCTGTGAGTTGACGTGGTCAACCCACGAAGTAAATGTGATCATTTTATCTAAAGCCTAAACCCTAAGTCTAGGTTCGTATTTTGTTTTTTGTCCCTACATCCGTTAGTTTTCTTTGAATTTTAACCTATATAATGAGATTTTAAATTTTCAAAATATATATTTACATAAATATATTTGAGTCTAATTTCCAAATAAAAATGATTTTTTTCCAATCGAAGTTATCTACAGAAAGATATTGATATTTGAATGAACAAATGTCAAATTACAAAATGGTTCGAGCAGCAGCAAAAAGATTTAGCTCCCGAGGTATTTTATGCTATCAAGAACTAGAGTTTATATGGAGAAATATATTTCAAAAGAATGATCTGTAAGTAAATTCTTTTACCTACTCAACCATTTTTTTTATCTCAGTTATCTACAAAGATAAATCAATATTTGAAGCAACAAAGGTCAGATTGCAAAAGAGGTTCGAGTAGAAGCAGAAAGCTTCAACTTCCGAGGTATTTTATGATATCAAGAAAGAGACTTTATATGGAGAATTATATATCAAACTAAAGATATTTAAGTCTATTTTATTACCTATTCAACCAATTCTTAGTATGATTTTTATAAGGAGATATTGATCTTGGAAGAGTCAATGGTTATGCTGGAAAAAAAAGGAGAAACAGTAATTAGTTCGGCGAGATGATAGAGACCGAAATCTATTAGATTATTTATCTTCTTATAATTATTTTTTATGAAAATAAATTATAATTTTATAAAATATATTTAAGTCTATTTTCAGAATAAGAAAATTTCATGTCAATCTGATCTATATTTAAAGTTATATTCGCATTGGAAGAATCAAAGGTCATGCTAGTATTTTGTTGCATTGAAAAATCCGAATTTATGCCCTTTGTTTTGCTTCACCTTTTGAGTTGATATATCAGGAAAATATCTCACTTCTCCTTGGTTTAAAGGCTTATTACTACATCTTTATTATTTTGGCCTATTGCTACATCTATGATATTTGGTTCAAGCTAGGATCACTGCCATTTTATCCCAGCTTGAGGGGGAGAAGTTGAATAAGTACATGAAAGAGGTATTTTATTGAATAAGTTGTAGATAAGTTTACGTGACCAAAATATTCAAGAAAGGGGGAGCACAAAAGATAAAACTTCTACATCTAAGAAAAAATAGTTTATATCAGATTATCATTATTTCATGGGTCCTTCTACAAGGTTTATTATTTTGGTTCGTGTTATATGTGTTGGAAGATGGTCGTGTTATATTTAGCTGCAGCTATTATGTCTCTTTGGAGACATTATTATTGAAGAAGAGGTGATCTCAATACCTTTTCTCATACCATAATTTATTTGACTCTCAAAAATATCACAGTTGGGACACCATGAGAATCGGTGCCCGAATTGGGACACCATGATAAATTTAATTCTAAAAACTATCACAGTTGGGATACCATGAGAGTCGGTGTCCGGATTGGGACACCATTATAAATAAACCCACTACTCCCCCCCCCCCCCCCCTCTTGTAATGACTTTTATTACTCCTACCAGTTGAGAGTCATTGTCCTATGGAGGGACACAGTGGTGGACACTTTAGAGCAATGCTGATAGACACACTACCTACAGAAGACGGACTGTGCCCTACATCCAGCATTAGGATTGGAGTATGGAGCAATGTCTTACCGGCTAGGAGTGATTTTTACTTTCACTTATATTATGCCAGCAGGGCCTCATGGAATGAAGCAACAGCGTGAGGAAGAGTGTGGGAAGATGAAGGCATATTGGAAGATGTGCCATTTTATACAAAAAGATCTTATACATCATTTGTGGCAAGTTGGGAGTTCATGTTGTTCTCTCACCCCCATCTTGAGGGGGAGTGTTGAAAAATAGGCCCAAGCCCACACAACCAAGGAAGGCCCACATATCTAAGAGTATTATAAGATGGGAAACACGAGCAAGGAATGCCCACAAGATGGGCCCAAGCACATAAGAAGCAGAACCCACCATGATTAGGACAAGTTGGCATCCTTAAAACATAAGTTGGAAGATCAAGAAAGACTCACAAAGGCAACTTTATCTTATGGTCATATCCTAGAAGAGTTCTAGTTTGAGTAATGTTTGTCATGTATCTATATTGAGTTATTTAATAATGCTAGGACTTATCTTTAAATGTTAGAGTTTGGGTGTAATTGGGACAAAGGTAGTTTTATTGTAATTGGACTCTACTACCTTCCTCTATTATAATAGAGGTCCATGTATTCTGATTATGATAAGTTAATGAAGTCAATGAAGTATTTATCCTTTCCATAAATTCAACAGTAATATTATAGGATTATTAATCTATAAATTGAGCTTCAGGGGAAGGGTTAAGACACAAGTTCACAACCTCTTTCTTCCTCTTGGTTTCTCCCAGTGAGTGTCTCTCTCTATTTCTCCATGAGCTAAATCCACTGAGTAGTGAAAATCAACACTTTCAATACAAGGTAATTTTTCATGGTAATTTTGTATTTTATATTTTATTTTACTACAAATTTATCAAATAAGTATGATAATGTATAAGTTTGGTTATTAATTTCCAATTATTTCCCTTCAAAAAGTAGGTCCATTGAATTTTTCTTTAAATTTTTTAATTTTTTTCATGTTAATACCTTGTAAGACATTAATAGGATTTTATTTAAAAGTTTCTCGAAAATGTGTATCATAGGAAAAACATTTCTAGTTTTTCCTATGATATAAATTTCCAACCAAATACACTAATAGGGACATAACATTTTGAGTTTGGTTATATTTAGACACATAATGTCCTCTAGTGGCCAATGTTGAACCGCATAAAGGAGTCGTATAAGATCCATTACATTGAACATATTGTTCATAATAAGTGAAATTCAAAATACTTGGTGTAATAATATCCTAGACATTAGGAATAAACTATTTTAAATACTTGAAAAATAGTACCTTTGTAACATTGCACCCCTTAAACTTGAGATACATCAAATAATATGTATTATCCATTGTTAATACAGCCATCATATACTTAATTAAGTTCAATTTATGACAAGCATTTTTATTCGATTACTTATTAACCATCATTAAAAAAAAATTCTTATAATAAATGTAATGATAAAAAAAATATCTAATTATTTTATATTTTTGTGTAAATTTATTATTTTGTGGCATTGAAAAGCAAAGTGGATATGAAAATAATTTTTTTAATAAAATAGTAAATTTATCTTAATATAAGATGTCTTATTTATATTATTTAATTTTAAGAGTAATTAGTCAATATATAATATAGTATTTTTATGTATATTATTAATATTCTAATACTCGTTATAGTGTTATATGAGTATTGATTATTTTAATATTTTAATTTATTCATCATATTTTCAATTATTACTTTGTTTCCCCATTTACCTACCAAAAATTATCTCAGCTTTCCTAAACAGATCTCCCTCTCTGCCATGAAATGAAATCAAGGTAATGGCATAGATCTCATATAAATAATTAAGATGTGATTGAGAAAAACCTTGGGTAAATTGTAGGTAAACAAATAAAAATTACTTAACTAATAAAAATATTAAATAGAGCATATTATCAAAATAAATTTTTATTTTAAAATTAATTACATATTAAGTTGAGCATAACCTCCGTTGTTAATATCCGAAGACTCAGTGATGATAGTGGTGGCAAGTTTGTCACCAAAGTTATTTGCAGAAGGAGAGATCAGTCAGCCAGCAGTGCCACGGATTTGTAGAGACTTCCTCGGAGGCAATCAACTAGCTAAGGCTAAAAAAAACTGGTCTAGCTAAGGAAGATTATATGGCCTTAATCCGAGTTGAGTCAACTTCTTACTCAGGCTAGACATGTCCAAGCACAAAAAATTGGAGTTATTCTCACTAATATGAAACTTTCCAAGATGATCCATCGTGAACTTGCTGGTATTCGATCCGAGTTAAATCGATCAGTATTGCGGATGAGCTTGGATCCAGTAAACCACCAGCAGGATAATCTTCTGCGAATAATCTTCTGCCAGCCAATGAGGATGTCCAACAACAACGGAGAATTTAGCCTTCTGCCAGAGGCAATAATCAGCATTATGAAGGCTAATGGGAGTAAACTTCTGTCAATGGGAGAATAATAATGAACCAGAGAGCCAACGAGCAAGTTCGTGGTGAATGCCAGTTCAGTCAGCCAGTGCGGAAGGAGAAGTTAAAGGCATCTGGACGCGCGTTTTGCCGTCTTCGAGAGAGGTCTTCCAGTCAAGCACATGATCACTCAGATCTGAGGTTGAACGCACAGTTCAGTTGCGAGAGCCCCTGCATCAGTTGAGACGAAAAGGATAAGCCACAAGTCAGTTGAGAGAAAAGGATAAGCCACAAGTAGGGGTGGCTTCGAACCGAGCTGGCTTGCGAGCGGCTCAAGTTCGGCTTGGTGCTGGCTCAGTTCGATTCGTTATTTATCGAGCTCGGCTGCTCGAGCTCTGAAATTGGCTCGTTTACCTTAACGAGCCGAGCTCGACCGAAGCCAGGTTCAGTTCGTCGGCTCGCGAACCGGCTCGAGGTGAGTCGGGATCGGTATCGGGTCGGGATCGGGGGATCGGGAGCGGGAGCGAGAGCGAGAGCGTGAGCGTGAACAAGAGCGAGGGGGCAAAAATTTTCCTCCCCTCGTCACCGCCGAGCCCCTCCCATCGGCTGTTGTCGCTACCTCTACCGCCGACCGTCTTTGTGGCTGTCTGTTCGTTTTCTTCCTTCGATTTCTTCCTCTCCTCCTCGTTGCCTCTGTTTCCGTCGCAACCGTCATCCCCGACTACAGGTCCTCCCCGGTGTCGTAATCCCCTTCCCTCCACGTTGTCTCGGCGGAAAACCTGAACCAGTAAGTTCAGGGGAGAAATAATCTCCCCCCTCCCCGCGCGAAGATGATTTCACACGTGCGAGATCATAAAGTAAAAAAAAAAAATCCTTAAACTCTCCTTCCACGTAGCTCTTGAAAAAATTAAAACTACATTTTATAGAAAAAAGTTTCTATGATGTCTCATGTTGTTTTTAAACATTTTTCTAATTGAAAATTCTTATTAAAAATCATATAATTTTCTAAGTAAGATTTTCCTACAAAGATTGGGTAGAAAACTGTTTAGAAAATTTTTGAATAAGTATATAACAGTTGATGCTGTAATACTTTTAGCATGAAGCAATTTTCATTGCAATTTTGTGTTTAACATTTTATTTGATTAAAAATTTATCGATAAGTATAATAATATATTAGATTGATTACTAAGTTTTATTTATTTCCCTATAAGAGGCAATAAAAGGTCCATTTAACTTTCCTAAGAAAATTTTAAAATATTTCTTGTAATTTTCTAATAAGTCACTAATAGTAATAAGATTTTATTTAAAGGTTTTTTTGGGAATATGTATCATAGGAAAATATTTCTAGTTTTTCATAGAATATAAATTTTCATCTAGGGGCACTAAGGAGGCCATAGTAAATTTATGGCCAGATTCAAAAAATTACAAAACAAGCTAGGCAACAATTGGAGTAAAAAAGATTAATATTGGTGCATTTTAATCCATTATTGAAATTCAATCCTGAACCTCCCCTATCATTATTTTTTTAAAATGTATGCATAATTTTATATATAATTTATTCGAAGCCACTCCTAAGTGCGAGATCATAAACAAAGAAAAAAAAACTCTGTCCCTTCCTCATGGCTCTTGAAGAAATTGAAAAGATATTTTAGTAGAAATACGTTTTTAGAGACTATTAGTGGTTTTTTCAATAAATGTTGAAAAAACATTTTTAGTAAAAATATAGGGACAATCAGTGCCTCATGTTTTTTTAAAATATTTTTCTAATTATAAATTCTTGTTAAAAAATCATATAATTTTCTAAGTAAGATTTTCTTGCCAAGATGGACTAAAAAACCGTATAAAAAAATTTTGAATAAGTGTTTGACAGTTGATGATATAATCCTTTTAGCATGAGGCAATTTTCATCGCAATTTTGTGTTTAACATTTTATTTGATTAAAATTTATCAATAAGTATAATAATATATTAGATTAATTATTTATTATTATTTATTTCCTTAGAAAAGGTAATAAGAGGTCCATTTAACTTTCATAAGAAAAATTTAAAATATTTCTTGTAATTTTCTAGTAAATCTCTAATAGTAATAGGATTTTATTTAACGGATTTATAGTTTTTATTTGGGTGATTGTAAATTGATAGTGATATTTCATTTAATTTTGTTATGTTTGATTATTGTATGGAGTTTATTCATAATGTTATGCATTGTATGGAGTGTTTAGACTATTTTATGGAGTGTATAAACAATTTCATGGAGTGTTTATGCAGGTGTTATGTATATAAATTATGCCCAATTTTAAGTAGAGGTCATGCCGAAATTTATATAAGTATTATATATGTAGATTATGCTCGATTTTAAGTAGAGGTCATACCCAATCTTATACATGTATTATATATATAGGTTATGCCCAATTTTATGTAGAGGTCATACCCAATTTTATGTAAAATATATGCATAATTTTATATACAATTTATTTTATATATATATTTTTTGAAAAGTTTTAAATGTATGTTGAAGCTCGAGCTCGGCTCGAACTCGGTTAAAATTTTTGGGCTCAAGCTCGAAAACAAATTTAGGCTCGAGACGAGGTTCGGCTCGAAATATTTAAATCATGCTCGGCACGAACATAGGCAGGTTTGGGCTCAACTTGGCTCGATGCCACCCCTAGCCACAAGTATTCGATCGGAGCTTCTTTCAAACCAGAGAAAAGGAACGACGCTCCTGAATGAATAGGCCAAGGAGCTTCTACGGAGCCAAGGAGACCTACTGGATAATCCAAAGAGAAAAAAAAATGAGAATCCAAAAAAATAAGGAGACTACGCAGATGCACGTGCCCAATATAAAAAACTAAGAATTGGAAGAGAAAAAATAACACAATATGGGTAGGCAAATTTTGAATGAGTATTTGTGCCAGCAAGATAGGAATTCTAAAAACCATAGTTACAAGTCCTAAAAATCAATGCTCTGATACTATGTTGATTTTAAGGACTCCATAGATTAACTCATGGAGAAAATGTGAGACGACTTGGAGAGAAAACAGGATGAAGAATGAGATTATGGACTTGTGTCCTAACTTTCCCCTTGAAGCTTTATAGGTGAATAAAACTATAATATTATAATTATTCTCCTAAAAGTTAAACTAATTACATCAATATCATCTTTATGAGATGACTCTTTATTTAGCATCATACCACCACTATGTGGGTTTGAGCTCATCTTTCACCTATCTTGGATGTATGGGCATTCCGAAGTTGTGTGGGCTTGAGCCTATCTTCTAACACACTTGGAGGTGTGGGCCTTCTTTGGTCGTGTGGGCTTGAGCCCCACTTCCAACAAAAAAAAATTTATCGGCTTATGTTATGGTTTATTGTTTGCATTTAGTAGAAAGCTTCTGCAATTTCGGAAGAGAGATGCAGTCTACACAAGATCAACAACCGGGTTTTCTCTTAGAAAATCAAAGGTTCTAAGTTTTAATATACCTGAAGTTTGAAATGGTCAAAGTCAAGAAAAGTGAATAAGGTAAGACCATCTCAGACATATGCAGTGATATTCTTAGGGGTGCATTTAATCTCACTATTTGGTGCTAGAGAGCTCCTTCTTGCTCAAAATGAAGGTCATATAATCTCAACATTGTGTAGTTCCATTTCTTTTTACACAAAATTAAAACAGTCTTCTAGGAGCCGCATTAGTTGGATAAAGTTCTTTTGTTCCAATTTTTTGAGATGCTATAAAGCAGTGCATTAGCTCCATAAAAGCGGCTTAAACGCATAGGTGAGGCCTGAATGTACGAAGAGTCCTGTGACTTGCAAGATTTGCATGTAAGGTGCAGAAGATGGCTTCTTTCATCTAGTCAATTTTTCCTTGATCAAGGTATTTTACTATCTAATTGAAGCGTAACTAAAAGATAGGCTTTGATCACTTAAAAAACCACTTTGTTTTCATCAATTTAGGTAATGTTGTATGGTAATATGACCTGTTAGAAAAACATTTCCCAAAAGTTTCTTATATCTGAACCTTTGGATTATCTAATTAATTATAAATGCAATGATATTAGTTGTTTGGGTCACGTGAATGATCATTTTAATAGTTATTGAGTTGATGATAAAAGCGAAGATAATAGTGGTTTGCGGACATTAAAACAATATTTGAACAGTTTGGGTGATATTTCTTCAATCATGTACGTGATACAATCTGATTACCTTGAAGCACAAAAAGAAACCTTATTTTAGTTTATTAAAGATTAAGAAGTTGTTGACGATATTAATATATTATGTAATATCTACAAAATTCCAAATAGTAAAACATCTAGCATGAGTCTCACAATCAAAATTGACAAAGTTATTTTTCTGTACCTTGTTGCCTCGTATCCCAGTAGAATTCTTGACTAACATTCTTTTCAAATATTTTTAAAGAAAACTTGGGTAATCATTTTTTTTAAAATAGTGTTGAGAATTGTATTAACAAGAGAAAATTAGATCGGCGGGGGTTGGATCAGTGAGAGATTGGAGGGAGGTCCCAGACTAAGCTAATTTATCAGCAAAAGAATTTTTCGATCTGATTACATGGTTCCAAGAGCATAATTAAGGATTCACATGTGAAGTTTAAATTGTGAAGTGTGTCAACTTAGCAAACACCAGAGGTCCGCATACTCTCTTCGGCCTGAACTTAAAAAGTGTTGCTCCTTTTTCGTTGATTCACACAGATGTTTGGAGACCCTTGAACATCTCAAATATTTCCTGAGTTAAGTACTTTATTACCTTTATTGATAATTTTACTCGTACCACATGGCTATTTCTCTTTAAAGAGTGATCTGAAATACCATCAATTTTTAAATCCTTTCATGCTATGGTGGTCATTCAATTTGGTCAAAAAATAAAAGTACTTAAGTCTGATAATGCCAAAGAATACATCTCCAATTATATTGACTCTTTTTGTCAAGAGAATTGCATTATCTATCCTATGTCTTATGTCTACAACCCTCAATAGAACGGTGTAGCAGAACGGAAGAACCGTCATCATCTTGAGGTAGCTCGGGGCTTATTGTGTACCTTGAAAGTACCATACTTTTACTGGCCACATGTCGTCCTTATTGCATGCTTTCTTATAAAAAGGCCACCCACTTCCATTTGGTGTCATAAATTTCTATATTTCTTATTGTTTCCACTTGGGGATCCTTTTTCTCTTACCTTGGAAGTCTTTAGGTGTACATGTTTTGTTCATATTACCTCCCCACAGTGTAGTAAACTTGATCCAAAATATGTCAAAGTGTATCTTCTTAGGATACTCTCACGCGCAGAATGGTTATATTTTGTTATAATTCTGCTCTCCAAATGTTACTTGTGTCTAGGGATGTAAATTTTTTTGAAGACTCTTCATACTACTCCAAAAATGCCCCTCCATGTCTCTCCTCTATACCAGCCTCTCCTTGACCGGTTTTGTCCCATGCTGCAAAAACTGATCATGCCCCTCAAGCACTGGCTGACACAACACCTACGGAGTTTGCAGATCCCATCAAGGTAAGTCTATCTTCTCCTATTCCTTTTGGACCACAATATGATACTCGACCCATCGCAATAAAGAAGGAACCTAGAGCTTACACTAGGCCCTCTACTTCTCATCCTATATCCAATTTTGTGTCTCACCATCGTTTATCCTCTTCATGTTGTCAATTTCTTACGTCTATCTCTTCCATCTTTGTCCCACAGTCCTATCAAGAGGTTCTAAGACATCTAGGGTAGAAGGCGGCAATGAAAGAAGAAATATAGGCACTCTATGAGAATCAGACATGGGCTCTAGTTTCTCTTCCATCAAGCAAAAAAATTTGTTGGCTCTAAGTAGCTCTATACGATTAAACACAATTTGGACAGGTCAATTGCTTGCCTTAAGGCCCACCTCATTTCCAAAGGCTATAATCAATGCTAGGTGATCGATTGTGAGGAAACTTTCTCTTCAGTGGCCAAATGGAACTTGGTATGTATCTTATTATCCCTTGCTGTTGATTCTTCTTGGACGGTCTACCAGCTTGATGTGAAAAATATTTTCCTCATTGGGGATATAAAGGAAGAAATTTATACGTAACAACCACCTAGATTTGTGGATGAGGGGGAGTAGGTATGTTGATTGAAGAAATCTCTATGGTCTAAAACAGTCTCCTTGTGCATGGTTTGATAAATTTAGCCAAGCACTAATATAGGCCGAATTTCATAAATGTTTCGTAGATCACTTTGTGTTTCTTAAACACATGCCTAAAGGGAAAGTGCTTTTGGCCATCTATGTTGATGATATTGTCTTAACCGGCAGTGATCTCGAGGGCATTTAGAAAACCAAGAAAAAGATATGTGAAGAGTTCAAGATAAAAGATCTTGGACTACTAAAATAATTTTTGGCTATTGAAACACTACAGTCCAAACATGGGATTATACTATCTCAAAGGAAGTACGTCCTTGATCTACTGGAGGAAACAAGAATGATGGGGTGTAGACCAATAGAAACCCCTATGGATTCAAATAAAAAATTATCTGCAAGCACTGGAGAATATCGGATATCAAAAAATATCAAAAACTTGTTGGAAAACTCATTTATCTCTATGTAACAAGGTCGGATATATCATATGCAGCAAATGTGGTGAGTTAATACAAGCACAAACCATGGCTTACTCATTGTCAAGCACTAGAAATAATATTGCGATACTTGAAAGGAGCTCTAGGAAGAGGGCTTCTCTATAGGAACAATGGTCACTTCAACATAAAAGGGTTCTCAGATGCAAACTGGGTTGGATCTCCGGATGACAAAAAAATCTACTTGGGGATATTTTACAATAGTTGGAGGGAACTTGGTTAATGGAGAAGGAAGAAGCAGAATGTAGATATGAGGTCTAGTGCAGAAGCAGAATACAGAGCCATGGTACACACAATTAGTGAGCTTCTATGGATCAGGTCCCTTCTCACTGAACTGGGATTCTATAAAGAAGCTCTTATGGATCTACATTGTGATAATCAACCAATGATCCATATCACCTCAAATTCGGTCTTCCATGAGAGAACAAAGCACATTGAGGTGGACTGCCACTTTATACTAGAGAAATTTCAAGCCGACATATTATCTATCATACATATCTCCTCACAAGGACAAGTTGCAGACATTCTTACCAAATTAGTCACTCATAAAATCATGTCCACCATTTGCAGCAAGCTAGGCATCTACGATATTTTCTCACCCTCAGCTTGAGGAGTGCTAGCATGTGGGACCAACCCCACCATGCCCACACAAGGTGGCATGATGAGTCACCACACGAGGTAGCATTGAGTCATAACACGAGGTGGAATCCTCATCACATGAGGTGGAAGATTTGGCAATCTTCCTTGGGTAATATAATTAATTGATCTTCCTTTGATTGATTTAATTTAGTTAATCATGATTGATGTAATTAGGGATCCTAATTGATTGAGGAGTTTCCCTAAATATGTAATGGAAATAGTATAAATAGGGGTCTTGGTTCAAATCTTGAATCAAGCTCTCCTCTTCTCAAATTCGTGGAAGAAAATCTCTCCTAGCGTAACGTCTCTCTTCTCCCTTTTCTCTTTTCTCCTCGCTACCTGAGCTCTCTCTTTTCTATTTTTTTCTCTTCTCTTTCCTCCCTCTCTCATCTTGCTCGAGGTTTCAAGCATGGGCTCCTAAATTCAACAGAGGTAACCGGGATACATGGAAAAGCAAAACAGAAAAATATTGTTGTTAGATCTAGTATAGAAGTAGAGTATAGAGCTATGTCCCACGCAGTCAGTGAGCTTCTATGGATCATATCCCTTCTAACTGAATTGGGTTTCTATAAAGAAGCTTATATGGAGTTATATTACAACAACTAGATGGCTATTCGTATCACTTCAAATCTGGTCTTCCACAAGAGGACAAAACATATTGAGGTAGACTGCCGTTTTATACACAAAAATTTTTAGGCTAGTATCTTATCTCTCATGCATGTTTCATCACAAGGGCAGGTAGCAGATATTCTTACGAAACTAGTCACATTCAAGATTTTAACCACTATATGCGGCAAGATGGGTATCTACGATATTTTCTCTCCCCTAGCTTGTGGGGGAGTGTTGGAAGAATTCCCAAAGTGGCACAAATGTAATATCTCTCCCACGTCAAGAGATGGAAAAGGTTGTAATTAAGTGACCTTTTCATAAGGATGACACAATGGTGTAATTAAGGATGATGATGTATGCCTATTTATGTCTTTTCTTTTACAAAGCTTATAGCCTTAGAGGCATTGTAGTCATTGTGAACTTCCTTCCACAACTATAAATAGAGGCTCAAAGCATGGGATAGAAGATCAAGTCTCCCCTCTTCTCTCTCAAATTCAACCCTAGACTTCTCTCTTTTCTCAAGCTCTCTCTCTCCATCTCTCTCTAATCGTCCCTCTCTTTCTTCTCTTTTCTCCTTTCTTCCTCTTCTTTCTTCTTCTCTTCTTCTTCCTCTCCTATCTCACCACCTTGGTCAAGGACCTTGTCACGGGATCCTAAATCCAACAAAGTTAATGAGCTTTTACTGACATACTTACTTCAACTTATTCTCAAGCATTTGCAAATCCTTCCTAAGTTCTATTTCGAGAAAGAGAGAGTCAAACTTTGCAAAACTCGGTCATTTGTTTCTCATTCTAACTCCTTGCATTCAAAATTAATCAAACTCATATCTACTCCATTGAACATCAAACTCTAGAAGCTTGGAACTCTCAAGGAGAAGGGTATTCAAAGTTTTACCTTTCTTAGTAAATTTTCATTTTCTGATAGATTCATCTAGAACATTGAGAAATCTGGATAAAAAGACCTACTAGAGTTGGAATCTAGTTAATCTCTTAGGGATATTAAGTTGTAATTGTGTATTTGAACATACACGTGGCTTGAAGGAGAGTTAGAATCTCTTTCTTGTAATTCCAAGCTAATATAGTAATTATTAGTGGAATTTTCCTAGCACAGGTTCTTAGGCGATGAATACCAATGGGAGAATATCGATAACAAAATATTTGGTTTTCAATTGTGGTGTGTGAATTTTATTCTATTCATTTGCTTTAATTCTTGCACACTTTAAGTCTTATAATTTGAAAAACTCAATTCACACCCACCCCCACCCCCAAAGCAAAGTATTAGGCAATGACACACACAACATGCAAAATAATGTGGGTGAAATCTTTCTTGCATGAATTCATATTTGATCTTGTTGGTCCAATCCCTAATATCATATGATAATCAAGCAAGCACATACATAGCAAACAATCTAGTCCTCCATCAGCACACAAAACAAGTTATTATTTGAGGATTAATGTTAGCTCCACATGTAAAGTCTTCAGAATAATAAGGAGACATACTTATAAAGGCATTGGCGATTAAAAATTTTAATTTATTTACTAACAAGTTGCACATGTTTGATATATATGCTCTACCTAGAGGGGAGCGCAAGAAAATGAGATTTCATGCATGCATATGTGTGGGTTATGTTATCTTTCATATATATACTTAGCTAATGTACATGGCGGTAATTTGAAATTATGAGAAATACTTTTTAAAACTAAAGACATACTATAAATAGAAGTTTTCAAGAGGGAGAAGGTTACATTTTTCTACTATTCTTTTTGTTACAATGTGGGACCCACCATGGCTACACAAGCTGGTGGGACCCACCATGAGTTCGAGAGGTGTCAACAAAAGTCCTCATACAAAATGGCTTGAGCTAAGAGATAAGGAACATGTGTTGGAATTAAATGGAAGATTTGAAGATCAAGTGGGACCCACAAAGATACCATGAGCTGGTATCTCTATCTACATGAGCTGGAAGATCATGTGGGACCCATAAAGATAACATCATGAGCTGGCTTTTTATCTTGATTCACGTGATTAAATAAGAGTTAGAAGTTGAGTTAAAGTAGTATCTTAAATAGATAATATAATCTTACCATGATAGGCTTATCGTAGAGAGTTCTAGTTGGAATGTAATTAGGAGTCCTAAGATTACTTGTACATGGACTTTATCACCTCCTCAAATATAAATAGAGGTGATTGTAACTCGGCATTAATCAAGCAAGTTACTTCTTTTTTTCTCCTCTCTCGTGTAACGTTCTCTCTCTGTAATCTCCCTTATTTTCCTTCTCTTCTCTCTCTACTCGAGAGCTTTTTTTCTTTTTCTCTTTTTTGTTTCTCTCTCCCCTTGCTAGAGGTATTATTCATGGGGTCCTAAATTTAACATGGTATCAGAGCTACCAATTTAAGATCCCCATTATGCTCTATGAATATATGGTTAAAAGCTGCTCATAAAAGGCTCCTTATGAAGCAAGATTGAAGCTCATGAAATAAGTATTTATTTATGATATTATTAAATTTATGCTACTAGTTTTTTGTATTAAGAGGTAGTTTATAGATGTCCTTATGCATATTTTCATCTTATGAAATTATGAGAATTTATGCATCTTGGATTATCTTTGATTAGAAGAGATTATCAAAGCATTTTTTGTCCGTTTGCACAATACTGTGACCGAGACCAGTGCATATTGAATTTTCTTTTTATAAATCTATGAGACCAAGATTTCTGGATAAAGAAGGATAATGTTGAGCCTTTTATGATTCATTATCCATTAAAATTATTTACTTAGCTTTTATGCTAAGCATCTCCATTAACTCCCGGATAAAGAAGGATGATGTTGAGCCTTTTATGATTCATTATCCATTAAAATTATTTACTTAGCTTTTATGTTAAGCATCTCAATTAACCGAGTTTGTTAAAGCCTTCCACTTGGTCATATTTTAATTACTTGATTGGAAAACTATTTTACTTGATTTGCCTACTATGGTTGAAGATAATATGAGTCACAGGAGTGACATACTCAAAATCACCACTGTACCTTTACAGGGGTATCAAATTTTATGAAATAGTCCACATCGATTCGTCGGTTTCTTATTACCAAGGACTTAGTTGGTCATCTCACCAACCGTGGACCACATATTGATGAAGATGATATATTCTATACCAAATGGTTAAAAGAAGATACATTGGTTATTAGTTGGCTTATCAACAGCATGGAAGAACATGTCTCCAATAATGTCATTCATCTAGAGACGACTAAACAAATTTGGGAGACATGCGCCAAGTTTTATTCGAGCTCCGACAACTTACGAAGGTCATATGATATTTTACAATGGATGCTTGCGACTAAACAAGGAGACAATATACATGAATATTTGGCCCGATTTCAAGGCTTTCTTCAATAATGGAAATTTGCCCAGCCAACCTCTACAGATATCTCTATCCAAGATAAACAGAAAGAGGGCTTGATAACTGCCATATACCTTGCTAACATTAAACCGCATCTTGAACTTGCTAAGACTCACCTTCTTAGCTCTTTCATGGTTCCCACTTTTGATGATGTACGTGTTACACTTCTCCGTATTCCAGACGCTTCTCCCTCTACTACTGAAATACCACCCGCTATGTACTCTGGACATAGGGGAACACCATCTGACCAAGGTCAAGGCCGAGACAGATTTTAGAGGAGGAAGAGGAAGAGGTGGAAGGACTGGTTTTGACCAAACAAAAGGGAAGGAATGCACCCATTGTAAGGGATATGGCCACACTAGAGACACATGCTTTCATCTGAAAGAATGTTTTATATGTGGTAGATTGGAACACACTCGCGAAAGATGTTATAAAGCTAATGAGAATAAGGCTAACCAAGCCTTAGTGAATGATACAAAAGTAGAACAGTCTACCATAACAACTTCAGCATACTTTTACTAATGAAGACTATGAACTATTCCAAAAAATGAAGACCATGATGGGGTCCTCCCCAAGTATTTCTTCACCAATCGCTGCCACCACTTGTTATGGACTCAATAACACTGAGTCATCTACTTTACTTTTATTATTTATGTTGCTTTTAATTTCGAATTTTATTGATTTGTAATAAGACTTAAAGGTAGGGGTAGAATTGGGTTTTAATAACCCTAACATATGTTGATGTTAATTACACTATTTAAGGGGTAAGGATGGAGAAATAAAGCAAGTTCGGAATTAGCATAAACTAGGGTAATTTAGGTTCCTTCTAGGCTCTCTATTCTAGGGTTCGTGGTGTGAACTCTATTGGGGGTTTGCTGTATCCATTGGGGAGTCTTTGAGGAGATCTTGGAAGGAAAAGGAAAAGGAATTACCTTTCTCTTTCGAGCTGCAAGAGAAGGTCATCTCTTTCACAAAAATTCCAGAAAGGGAGAAGGGTTGGCGTGAGCTAACCATGAAGAAGGACGAATTCTAGTTGCTGGATTGGTGTTGACGTCAAGAGGTATTTGCTAATCTTATTCCAAGCTTTAAGATTAGATCTATGTTTTTCTTTTACGTAAGGAACCAGTGCTGCATGAAATTGGAAACCCTACCTTGACGTGAGCCATAAGAAAGGGGGGTTCCACATTGGGGCCTCAAGGAGCTTCCTTGACTAGCTGGGTTCATTCATAATTAAGAAAAGGAAACTCCTTTTCAAAGGGAATGAATTCAGTAAAGGGAAAGGGGTTGTTCTTGAATCATTACAACAAGTAAAACCCTCTTGACGTGAATCATAAAAGAGGGATTTCATATCTATGTGGTTAAACAGTCCTTTAACTTGCTGGTTGTATCTATAATTGAAAAAAGGAAAATCCTTTTCAATCCTAACGTGAAAAGGAGAAGTATAAGAGAGTTCTTTTCACAAAAACGTGATAAGAAACCCTCAAACAGTGCTGGATTCATATTCAACTCGTCGAGTTACTAGATCCATGGCTAGGGACCGTAACACTACTATTTTAGGTATGTTTTTTGCCTCCTCTTCATCTTGGATAATTGACTCAGGAGCCTCCAAGCATCTTACACGTAATAGACATCTGCTATACTCAGTTTTTCCATGTTTTTCACATAAATTTGTTACCATTATTGATGATTCACAAACTAAAGTTTAAGGAAAAGGATCCATTCCTGTTACACCATCACTTCCGCTCACTGATATCCTTTTCATTCCTACTTTCATCTTTTATCGGTTAGTCAGGTCACCAAACATTTTAATTGCACTATGATTTTCTCACCCACTTCATGTGTGTTTTAGGATCTTACAACGAAGTAGGTGATTAGTGGAATTTGTGAACAAGGGGGGCTCTACTACCTGGATGTGCCATAAATAAATATTGCATCTACCTGTGATACTAAAACCAAGTTAAGGCACAACCGGTTAGGACATCCATTCGCCCAATATCTTCATCATATTTTTCCTAAAGCATGGTCGTACCTTCATGTCAAATGAGTAAACATTAGAGGTTTACATATTCACCTCGTCTAGAAATTAAAAGTGTCTCTCCTTTTTCATTAATTCATACTGATGTACGGGGACCCTTGAGTGTCTCCAAGATTTCTCAAGTGAAATATTTTATTACATTCATTGATGACTTCACTTGTACCACTTGTTTATTTTTTTTTAAAGAGCGTTCTGAAATACCATTGATATTTAAATATTTTAATGCAATGGTACTCACTCAGTTTGGGCAGAAAATTAAAGTCCTTGAGTCGGATAATGCCAAAGAATACACATCCAAAGATCTTGACTCGTTTTGTCAATAAAATAGCATTATTCATCAGACATCATGTGCCTACACCCCTCAAAAAAATGGTGTAGCCGAACGGAAGAACCGTCATATTCTTGAGGTAGCTCTCGGTTTACTATATGACATGCAAGTTCCATACTTTTATTGGCCGCATGCAGTTCTTACCGCATGTTTTCTTATAAACTTGTTACCCTCTTCCGTTCTTGGTAAAAAATCTCCCTACTCTCTATTATTACCTGATGATGATCCTTTTTCACTGCCCTTGAGAGTCTTTGGATGTCAATGCTTTGTCCATATTTCCTCCCCAAAACACAATAAACTTGATCCCAAATTTTTGAAGTGTATCTTCTTAGGATACTCTCACACACAAAAAGGTTATGTTTGCTATAATCCCTCTTTTCGGCGTTTACTTGTGCCTAGGGACATCACATTTTTTGAAGACTCTCCATATTATTCTGATAATGCTCCTTCAGGTTTATCTTTAGTTTCAGGTTCTCCTCGACCGGTTGTGCCCCGTGCTGCAAAAACTACTCAGACCCTAGAAGCATTGGCTGATACCACACTTTCTAAGTTGTTTGATCCTACCAAGGTAAGTCCATCTTCTTCGATTATTTTTAGCCCAGAATATGATACTCGTCTTATTGTAGTTAGGAAAGAGCTCAGATCAACCACCATGCCTTCTACTTCTCATCCCATAACAAACTTTGTGTCTCATCATCAGCTATCCCCTGTTTGTTGTCAATTTTTATCAGTTATTTCCTTCGTACCTGTACCACAGTCATATCAGGAGGCTCTCAAACATCCAAGGTGGAAGGCGGCTATGGATGAAGAAATGCAAGGCCTTTATGAAAATCAAACATGGGCTCTAGTCCCCCTTCCTTCATCTAAGAAACCCGTCGGTTGCAAATGGGTATTTACAGTGAAACACAATCCGGATGGGTTCGTGGCTCAGTTAAAAGTTCGCCTTGTTGCTAAAGGTTATACACAATGTTATGGCATTGATTATGAAGAAACCTTCTTTCCATTTGCGAAATTAAACTCGGTACGTTTTTTATTATCTCTGACAGCTAACTCTTCCTAGCAGGTCTATCAACTTGATGTAAAAATGTTTTTTTGAATGGGGATATAAAGGAGGACATTTATATGCAGCAACCACCTGGGTATGTGGTTGAGGGGGAGTCCATATGTCAACTAAAAAATCAATTTATGGTCTCAAACGGTCGCCTCGTGCTTGGTTTGAAAATTTTAGCCAAACACTCATACAGGCCAAATTTCACAGATGCTCTGGAGATCACTCTGTCTTTATTAAAGACATACCGAAGGGCAAGGTAATTCTAGCCGTATATGTTGATGACATTATGATAACTGGCAGTGAACCTGAGGGCATCCAAAAGACAAAAGAAAGGATATGTACTGAATTCAAGACAAAGGGTCTCGGACTGCTCAAATATTTTTTGGCTATTGAAGTACTACAATTCAGACATGGAATTATATTATCTCAAAGGAAGTATGTCCTTGACCTACTGAAGGAGACCGGAATGTTGGGATGTAGACCAACAGAAACTCCTATGGACTCGAATACAAAATTATGTGCAGGTACTGGAGAAGAAGTAGATGTCGAAAAATATCAAAGATTGGTGGAAAGACTTATTTATCTCTATGTAACGAGGCTAGATATTTCATATGCAGTCAGTGTGGTAAGTCAATATATGCACAAACCACAACTCAATCATTGGCTAGAACTAGAATGGATATTACGATATCTAAAAGGAGCACCAGGAAGAGGGTTCCTCTATAAAAATCATAGACTCTTCAACATCGAAGGATTCTCATATGCAAACTTGGCTGGATCCCCGGATGACAAAAAATCTACTTCGGGATATTGTACGATGGTTAGAGGAAACTTGGTTACATGGAGGAGCAAGAAACAAAATGTAGTTGCACGGTCTAGTGCAGAAGCATAGTACAAAGTCATGGCACACACAGTCAGTGAACTCCTATGGATCAGATCTCTCCTAACTGAATTGGGTTTTTACAAAGATGCTCCTATGAATCTATATTGCGATAATCAGGCTGCAATTCACATCAAATCAAATCCAGTCTTCCATGAGAGAAGAAAGCATATAGAAATAGATTGCCACTTCATACAAAAAAAAATCACTACCAGCATCTTATCTCTCCAGCATGTATCTTCACATAACCAGATTGCAGACATTCTCACCAAACCAGACACTCACAAAATATTATCTAACATCTTCAGTAAGTTAGACATCTACGATGTTTTCTCATCCCCAACTTGAAGGGGAATGTTACAATGTGGGACCCACCATGAGCTCGAGAGGTGTCAACAAGAGTTTTCGTACAAAGTAGCTTGAGCCAAGAGATAAGGAACATGTGTTGGAATTAAATAGAAGATTTGAAGCTCAAGTGGGATCCGATTATTTCATTTTTTAATTTCTTGATGCCTTAGAGAGATAGGACCTTGAGTTTCACCAAGCTAGATATTATAATAATATGAGTATAAATAGAAACCTAATATTGTGCATAATTTGAGCATGATGTGAATATAATGTATGCATAATTTGAGCATAATGTGAATATAATATGTGCATAGTAAGAACACAATATGACATTGAAGCGAGCAAAATAGGAACATAATATGATCATAATACAAGTATTTAGTAAATCTTTATATAGGAAAAATTGTAAAAATTAAAATTATACTTTTTTTACTACAAAATTAAGATTATCACTAACAAAAGTATAAAAATATTTTTTTAATTTTAATTTTTGCCAACAGAAAGATGAATTTTCCACAAAAAAAGAGTCCCTTTTATTTAAAATTTTAAAATCTTTTCTACAAGCAAAAAAGTAACTTTTGGAGGTAGGAGTGGCCTCTTTTTTAATATTTTCACTTTTTTATTTTATTTCTATTTTATTTTTATTTATGATTTCACCGATGCAATAGAATTTTTGACTGAAAATTTTAGTTTATTGTCATATTTTTGTATGAAATTTTATTCTCATTGGCCAAGTTGTTCACTATGCCAATAAGGTAGAATTTCTTGCGGTGAGGTGAATGGAAGCTATCTTCCTATCTTCCTACCCAATGCTTTATTTGGTATTACCCTCTGGTATCTGCGTGATTGAACACGACAAGCAATTAATTCATACACCCGTCGGTTCTAAAGCGAATAATGCCAGCCAGGGGGGGGTGATGGCTGTAATCTCGACACCTCGTTGCAGTAAATTGCCGTGCCATCATTTTCAATCCTTCTTTTCCCCTGAAAAGAAAGCGTGACTTCGGACGGGACGAAGAAAAGGAAGTGATAAGGCTTCCAACATCAGCACCCTAACTCCCAAGCCGTTCCCCAAGTCAAGGCAGAGAACAAGACGCTTGACTGATTTGTTTCACTCCCTTGAGAGCCCGAGAAGTCGCCCATTAATCTTATCTTGTCGTGTGGACAGAGGAGGGAGGGGGCCGACCATGTCTGTCTCCACTCTCAGAAAGAAAACGTGGAACATAAGCAATCTGCAGATTATATTCACCAGCGGATGCTCGCTACTGCACCGAATCCATTAGACAGATCATCTGTTTGAAATGTTTCAAGTGGTTCTTCTTTGTTGTTTAGCTTGAAAGAAAGATTAATTTCCTGCCTCATTGATCACATATGCCGACGGACTTACACGGTGCGCATTATCGCCTCCCTTCTTCTCCACGATGAAAGGAAAGAATTATTGCTGGATGTGTGTGGATAATGGACTTTCAGTCTGGATGAGGTTAAAGAAAGGATCGTTTGTCCTGATTGAAACCGACAGAAGATATCTGCTGGGTTCAAGTTTGGTTCCAGAAAACTCTGAAGAAATGGAAATGGAAATGTCCCACTCGTGTCTTTATTTCTTTTGAGATATTCCGTCTTTAGAGATATTTAATCTGTAGGAGCTCTTACGAATGTATTATTTTATTATTTTTTATCCGATTGGATCCATAAAAGGTACGTATTAGCATTAGATTTTAATTTAAGTTTTACTAAAAGTATTTATTAAAGTTATGTGAGTTTGCGTTATTTATTTTTCAATAATTTCGAAAGAGATTTACAATTCTAGAATGGGGAAATTAGAAAACTTACTGAACAAACCACTGAAATTTGATCTGTTTGATGGAAAAAACTTCAGTAAATTGTAGAAACAAATGGAATACTGTTTAACAACTCTTGAGTTGTTCTATGTAGTTGTGAGTGGCCCATTAGTTAACAGCCCGGAGGACCATGATCCAACAAGATCAGGTATTAAACATAAATATGAAAAAAATGATTATTTGTGTCGTGGTCTAATCCTTAGTGCACTAAGCAACGGAAGACTTTAGAGTCTAATGTACGGGTAAGAAACATAGTCTAAATAGAAGTTTTTCACAAGAAAATATTTCACTTACAAGATGATAGATGGAAAATCGGTAATCGATTACACACATGAAATTCAAAGCATTGTTGCTAAGATTATCGCCAAGGGTATTCCTATTGATGATAGAATACAAGCATTTGACCTCGTAGAAAAACTTCATCATGGTCTGACTTCAAGATCTGGATGAAACATAAAAGAGAACTTCCCACATTAGACGAAGTGTTGGTTTCGATTTAGATAGAAGAAAAACACATAAACAACATAGAGAAAAACTTGGGTAGTGAATTTGAAGTTAGTGGAAGGGCAAATTTGATAGAATTAAAGAAGACTAACTTCATAAAGAATAAGCCCAAGAAATTCCTTGGTAAGCCTAAACAAAAAATTCATAAGGAACAGAACAAGATGGCACGTTATGTCTAAGAAAAATCGGATCACTTTGTTGAACAGTGTAGACACAAGAAAAATAAAGAGCATGGATATAGTACGACTCCTCAGGCGAACATGATAATCGGAACTAGCTCGGTTGGAACCAATAACTGTTTAGTAACAAATAACTTGGAAATAAATCTAGCATTTAATCCAACCGATTGGTGGATTGACACTAGAGTAATTGTCCATATTTGTTATGATATTTCCTTTTTTTCTTCTTACCGGGAGGTCAAAGGGAGAACTATGACAATGACCAATTCCAGTGTTGCTGAAGTAATAAGTGAAGGAGAAATAGAGTTGAAGTTCACATCTGGGAACATTCTCTTCACAATGTGTAGTACATGTCAGACGTACGGAAGAATCTTATTAGCGGTGTTTGAATCAAAAAGGTTGTAATTACCAAAGGTAGGTCTTTTGTAGGGAAGGATTATGTTTTTGATGGTTTATTCAAATTAAATGTAATTTCTACTAAATATCAATGAAAATAAAGCTTCATTTTATGTCATGCTAGTTGACTCTTTTAACTTACAACATAGAAGTGGACATGTAAATATGAATATTCTAAGAAGAATGGTGAACTTAGATTTAATACCTAAAAATTACATAGAGTTAAAAAATAAATATGAGATGTGTGTCCAATCGAAACAACCTAGAAAGTCATTCACTGTGACATTTGTGAGATGAGTGGTATTTTGACCAAATGAGAAAAAATGTATTTTATTACCTTTATAGGTCGTATGTCAATATACTGCTATGTGTATATAATTAGCACTAAGGATGAAGCATTAGAAATTTTAAAATTTATATATCAGAAGTAAAAAATTAAACCCCAAAAAGAATAAAAAAACATATCAGATAGAGGAGGAGAATATAGTTTTATATAATTTGGAAAATTTTGATAGGAACATGGTATCATATATGAGACCACGACTCCTTATTCTCCCAATAGAAAATTTTTTTACAGGTTTAATTCTATGTTGCCTGGTTTTGGTCTTCCCAATAATATGTGGAGAAAAACTTTACTTTCAATATGTAAAACACTTAATCGTATTCCATACAAAGACACTCGGAAAACACCATATGAGTATGGTGGGGTAGAAGACCTAATCTTAAATATTTTAAAGTATGGGGTTGTCTTACTAAAGTTAAAATTAACTTTAACAAGACGAAACTAAGTCCTAAGATTTATGCTGCAGTTTTCATAGAATATGCTGAAAACAATAATGCATATCGAGTTTTAGTACTACATTCAGATTTACTTGAAATTTCTATAAATACTATTAAAGTATTTTTTGAAAATGTATTTTCTATGAAAGAAAAGAGAAAATACAAGTAGGAGAGACTTATAGATACTGTGATGAGGATATTGAAATAGTGCTACAAATTGAATTTAGGTGGAGTATGAGACCTAAGATAGAAAATACCCTAAGAGATGATTTTTACACATTCCTCATAGAGTATGATCCATTGAATTTTACTAAAGCAATGAAACATGTGGGAGGAAGCAGTTAAAAGTGAAAGAGATTCAACTCTTTTACACCATACATGAGAATTAATAGACTAACTTCCAAGGTCTAGACCAATTGGATGCAAATGGATTTTCAAAAGAAAAAATTATCCTAATGGGTCCATTGAAAAATATAAAACTAGATTAGTTGCTAAATGTTTTAGTGAGAGAGAATGCATCGATTTTTTCAACACTTATTCACCAATCACTAGGATAAGTACAATTCTAGTGCTTATTGCATTGACTGCATCATATAACCTCGAAATACATCAGATACATGTTAAGACAACCTTTCTCAATGGTGTATTAGAGGAAGAAATTTACACGAAATAGGTAGAGGTTTTTGTAGTTATTGACTATGAGAATGAGGTGTGTAAATTAGTCAAATCTTTATATGGGCTAAAAAAAGTTTTTAGGTAGAGCCATGAAAATTTTGATAGGGTAATCTTATCTTATGATTTCAAAATATGTGATTTTGGTAAATGTGTATATTTGAAAATATGCGATTGGTTTTTCATTATCTTATGTCTATATGTTGATGAGATGTTGATATTTGGAAATGAAAATATCAAAATATTAAAGGTAAAAAAATACCTTAATGATAATTTTGATATGAAAAACCTATGGTTAACGAATGCAATATTGGAAATCAGAAAAATTAAAAATTGCTTTGAGTCAATCTCATTATATGGAAAAGTTTTGAAACAGTTCGAATATGAGAACTGTAAACCAGTTAGCACACTATATGATTCTAGCATAAAATTAAAGAAAAATGGTGGGCATAAGGTTTCACAGTTGAGGTACTCTCAAATTATTAGAAGTCTAATGTATTTATCAACCTGTATTAGACCAGACGAGTAACCCTGATAAAACCCATTGGGATAGTATTGAAAGACTTCTTAAATATTTTGAAAGGTAATGTAAATTACGGAATACACTATTCTAATTTTCCTAGTATACTAGAAAGGTAACATGATGCTAACTGGATTTCTGATTCCAATAACACTAAAGCCATTCTGTATTTACACTATGAGGTGAGGTTGTTGCTTGGAAATCTTCCAAGTAGACCATGATTACTAGATCTACCATGGAGGCTGAAATAGTAGCCTTAGAGTTGGCTGGTGGAGAACCTGAATGGCTTAGGGGTCTATTATCAGACATTCCCATGATGGATAAACCAATTCTAGCTATCTTCATTAATTTTGATAATCAGACAACTATGAACATGAAAAGTAAAAATCATAATTCAAAGTCGTCTAGGCATATTGAGCTTCGATATAAAATTTTGAGGAACCTCACATCCACTGAAGTTATAACCTTTAATTATATTAAAACGATGGTAAATTGGCAGATCATCTGACTAAGGGTTTGTTGAGAGGACAAATATAGTATGCTTTGAGGGGGATGAAATTAAAGCTTATTACTTGAGTCAACGTTAGTGACAACCCAACCTATCTGACCGGAAATCCCAAGAAGAAGGTTCAATGGGAACAACAAGTTGAATGCATGACTAGAAGGAGCACCAAATTAAAGTGAATTTTATTCACATCCTATCTCTATGAAGTAGGTGCTCAACTGCATTGGATATGAGGTTGGTGTATTACCTTAATTATATGGATGTTATTATAACATAGTATAGAGATGCAATATACCCTTGAAGATATCACCAATGTGAGTATGACTATGGGGCTACAATCTAACAAAGAATTAATGCTTGTTCTCTAAGAGGCATTCACAATACAAGATACTTGCGGATCTCCGGAATGCACTACCCAGATGGAACTCACATGTAGGATTAACACTTATTTTTGTTCGGTATTCTTAAAGCTTATTCATAAAGTCCAAGTTCAAGATTCGTTCACTAAGGACCCGTGTGTGTGGCGAAATTCCAACTAGGTGCAAGTTCAAGTCCGAAAGATACCTATCAACTAAAGCTATAGTGTATTAATTGTTCGAACCTTGTCCAATCTAATTATATCTCAGTTTTCAATTTTAAAAATGGTGGGAAATGTTAGAGTTTTTAAAATAAAAGGTAAGCACATGTATACAAAGTATGCGCGCATGCTTATAGCTCACTTGGTAAGAGCGTCATTTGATGTGTGGAGGCCGTAGGCTTGAGGTGCGTGCTCGCACTTTTGTTTGGTCTATCATACATGTTAGTATGTGTGTTTGGGTGGGCCCGCATGTCACATGTGTGACATGTGGAGCCAAAGATAAAAGATATTTTTTTATCAGACCGATCCGACTTTTGGGATGGATAAAGATGAAAGTCGCTGGATAGAAACAGTTACAAATCCAAACAATCGGATTAGGGGGTTATAGATATGAACCGTCAGATCAGTCGGTTATAGATTTGAACCGAAAAATCAAAGTGGTTATAGATCTGAACCATTAGATCAAATAGTTACAAATCTGAAGGATCAGATCATGTAGTTATAGATATAATGGTTAGATAAACAATAGTTACAAATCTGAACTATCAGGTCTAACTGTCAGATTAGGATCAATGATTTGAACTGTCACATTAAAGCGGATACAAATTTGGACAATATGACCAAGAGTTGTTTTTTTAGAAGCGTTAGAAGGCTCTATAAATAGAGCTTAAAAACTTCAGATAGAGAAAATCTAGTGTTCTTAAAAGAAAATGAGGAATATCCTCACATGTCAAACAAGGCAGAAAGTTCCATTGTATTTTGGGAAGTGATAGCGTGGTACACTACAAAAAGGTATTATTTAATTTTTTATTTGACTAAAGTATTTATTAAAGTTGTGAGTTTGCATATCTATTTTTTAACATAATCTTGTCTTTAATGTTCACAAAATGATTGCCCGACTTCCCACAGTTTGGTGCAAAACATTCACCTTTTCATCCTCTTTTCATCTACCACTGAAAAAAAAAAAAAAAAAAAAAAAAGGTTTATGCGCGTAAAGAAAGAGCCGTACATTGTGCAGACTATACAAGTTCAGTCCACTACTGAAAAAAAGTCCAACAAAGCCGGGAGTTATCCTGGCGTCCTCGTGAAAAGGAGAGGGAATTATCTGTTTCAGTCATCTGTGGCGAGGTGGTTGGATTTGTTTCAGAATACCAAGATGAGCTTCCTTCTTGGGTAAAGATGTATGTTACAAGTACATCTGCACCATTGAGATTATAAGAAAGTAATTCAGTACTAAAAAGTGAAAACTCAAGTAAAAAAAAATCATTTTATTTGGGTCTCCACCAAGAGGAAGTGTCTGGTCCACTTATAAAGTAGGATGACAAATGACAAGGAAACGTGTAGAATTGGACGCAGGTAGGTTCACGGAATCCAGAAAAAATGCATCCAGGGAGAAAACGACAAAAGACAGTGGACCCACTCCTCCTCAGTAAAATGGAAAGCAAGATGCTTAATCTCCAAGGAATATCCAATAGAATAATAGGTACTTGGCTCAAGCCAGCTCTAAAGCGATATGATGCCTACTTAAATCTATGCCGATATTTTATGATGTTAATCAGACTATTTCAGTGGGGTCTTAAAACCAAGGGCTCCCTCCATACTTGGCCACCACAGTCGTCGTTTACTACGCAACCCGGGTTGAAAGACAAAACGAGGGCTCGGTCTTAATTAAAACTCTTATACTGATGCGACCACATGGTGCCTCGGACGGTCCTTATTTTATTTGAAATAATGCAAGTTAGGATATTATTGATCGGAATCTACGGCCGTTGTTGCGACACCACGCAACTTGCCTCACTAATTGCCTAAAAAATAAAGTTGCTTCACCAAAAAGGGGAAAATCGAATATACATGAACGACGCCTGAGGTCGGTCTCATTTAATGTGACTTGTCTCTTGTCCATCTACCTTATTACCATAATAGTATTCGCGACCTTTTTAAGGATTTTTTGGCTCTTGGGTCAACAACTCCTAAAAGTACACAAATCCCTACTAAATTTCATTTAATTTTTTTTATTTTAATTAAGACGTTAAAAGGTAGATAAGGGTAGATCGTGTTCATGAACGAGCCACCACCTACAGAAGCAGCCGATAAGGGTCTGCTTTCAGATCTGCATATCGTACGAAGAGTGACGTGTGGCAAAGAAACGATTCCTCGTCAGCATTAGTTCGTCAACTGGATCCGTCCACGTTGCCTTTCCTGCAATCCTCCTATGGTCTTCCCCTCGGCTTCTTGACGAAAGCCACCACGTCACTCGTTATTTTCCGATGACCGTGATGTCACCTGTCTACGTCACGTTCCAGAAACATTGTACTATTATTTTACCTAAATACCCTTCGTTGTCTTATCAGAGATACGGCTCTTGATTTGCAAACCTATCTCGGTATGCTTTCGGTCTAGCAATATTATTAAATTGAAGCGGGTGGGTGGGTCAGGCCTCCTCTTCATTCTAGATCACGCAAAAAAAACAGTCACATCTTCTACCACTTGACTTTATTAAATTATTAAATTTAGACCGGTTGGTTGATTTATAGTAAATGGGTTTTTATGTGTTTTTAGATCCAATTGAACTTGGTTCAATAAATAAGTATAGTTTAATTTTTTAATAATAATAATCTTGGGATACGTATTTTAACGATAAGGTTGAGGGTGATTTGGTCAAGGAGATGTCCACTTTCAATGGCAGAGAGGGTGGGAAAACGTCGGGAGTTCAATGGCAGAATTCAACTTCACGTGCGACAGAAAAAAATATTAAATTAGAAGAAATTCGCTCTGCTTCCAGGTGTTTGACAATGACAGAGTGGCTAACTCCGTTAACTAACGGAAAGAAGGGCTGCCCTTATCACTTTCCCCACTATATAAAAATGCTCTACTTGGGTTCCCAAATATCTCTTAGCTTCTCCTTTCTCTCCCGGCGATTCCTTCCATGGAAGACGTGCTCGATCGAATACGTTCTCATCTTCTCGAGGAGCCCCAGATGCTCGGTGTTATTCCCTGCTCGCCCGCCGAATCCTCCTTGACCGACTGCGGCTCTCCGGAACGCGTTCCCCAAACTTATCCTCCCACATCCAAGCGGCTTAAACGCGACTGCTCCCATTCCTCCATCGAAGAAGATAACGATGCCAACGAGGACGAGAAGTTTGTGCAGAGCGCCCTCAAACTTGACTGGAGCTCCGTGGATCAGGAGGATGTCTCCGGGGAAATGCCCCGGGATCCTCCTCCGCCTTTGGACTTGAAGCTTCCTTCTTTCTGCAACTACGTTGGAGCAACGGCGTTTGATATGACCTCCACCGCGTTGAGAAACAGTAGCGTCGGCAGTTGCTTGAGCCCGTGTCATGGCAATTACTGGGAGAAGCTGCCGCTCAACGAGAACGATTCTGAAGAGATGGTTCTCTACGGGGTTTTGAAAGAAGCGTCGTTGAGAGGGTGGGAACCAATCTTGCCAGCCGCTAACTCCAACCCACCGTCACTCTCGCCAGCGTCGGTTACTCCGTCAAAAGCGAAGCCGATAAGGGAAAAGGCTACAAGGCCGCCGCCGACGCCGACGACGACGACGACAAAGAGGAAGCGAGGGGGTGGCCCACATTACCGTGGGGTGAGGGAGAGGCCGTGGGGGAAGTTCGCGGCTGAGATTCGGGATTCCGCTCGGCATGGCGCGAGAGTGTGGCTGGGGACGTTTGATACCGCCGAGGAAGCTGCTATGGCTTATGACCGTGCGGCTTATAAGATGCGGGGGGGCCGTGCGCTGTTGAATTTCGCTCACAGCGTCGATACGATGAAGCAGGCTGGCAGCGGAGCACAGTCGCAGTCACCGAGTCCGGCGTCCGTGAAGGTTGAACCTGCAGGGATGAGGGGTCGGGGGGGAGAAAAGTCAATAGTAGCAAGGTCAAATTGAGTATTTTCCGGTGGAGAAGACAACGTACATAGATCCTCAGGATCGACCCCTTGATCGGTTGATCGAATTGGCAGTGGGAACAGTGATGAATTTATGGGATACTTCCTAGACCGAAGCCACCTGCTTGAAGAGAATCTCGTTAGGGAAAATTATGCAGATGGATCGATGGCATTTAAAATTTGCAGGAAACGTGGAATTGCTGGCGTGCTCTCTCTCTCTCTTTAATAATTACTTATTTTTTCATTTGTTCTTTGCTCTCTCTCTCTCTTTCTGCCGGCTCACTAAAAGTGGGTTGTGTTGAAGAAGTGTACAGTAGGTATGATAATCAATAATGTGACAGTGTATACCAAATCACTTTCTCAAAAACAAGTTGCAAGTGCTCAATAGAAAAAAGTCTCAGCGAGACCAAATCACTTTGGACGCTATCCCGAGTGATCTTCTGAAAGCGGCCTCTTTTGTATTTATGGCTAGTGATGGCAGGGGCCATCGGTTAACGAGTCGAGTGAGGAAGGAATCTCTCTCCTGGCGACAACAGCCAAGAACTAGACAACTTCTGTGGGTCCTAATCTGGAGCCTCTTCAGTGACAACAAATTGTACTTAAAACCAACCCCACCCTTCACAAAGGCTAGGAACCACTGCCAAAGTAATTTAAGTTGCCTCCCACCACCGTGCTGCTCCTTTTGAATAGTCACCAAAAATTTGAAACTGGAACTTGCTTCAGTCATCACCTTCAACTGCTACCACTTCTCCAATTACTCTTCTCCTCTTATGAAATAGAAAAAAAATTAATAATAAAGAACTTCCACCTTTTGATGGGCTCATTTTCGTTCTTCAAGTTTGAAGTCAAAGCTCAGAACAGAAGATAGCAATTCTTAGCTTACCAACATGTAACTGAAAGCACTGACATTTCTTCAATCTTCCAATTAAATAATTATAGTCCAGACTCCAGTCAAAGAGGGTAACATATCACGGCAAGTCATTTCGATAAACATTGGCAGATTGATAATCAAGATACAGGATTTTTATTTTTATTTTGTAATTTTTATTCATTTTTCTATGGTTTTAGAGAATGCCACTTACCCTTGAGTTTCTTCTTCAAGGTGTCAACGCAGATTATTCCCAAGTCTCAAAACATGTTTGGACCAGACAACGCAGATTGATCTAAAATTCGGTTTAAACACTGAGAAGATAAAAAGACTAAAGCAAAGTAGAAACTAGATTAACCGATCGATTGAGTCTAAAATAGCTACAGACTTTAGTCAGTTTAAATGGGTGCACAAAACGAATGTGTTAGATTGAGAATTTGTAAAATTCAAACTACAAGCAACTGACTCAGTCTTTTGGTGACTCTGACTTGGGGGTGAGAGGTGGTTCTTTAGCATTATTAGGCTTGGGTTTGCCTCTGAACCAGAGCTTCCTCGATAAACTGTTCCAGGTACTCTTCGGCTTCCCCAACTTCTCAATCTCCTGTTGCATGCTTAGGCACTCCTTTTCAAGCTCTTGCACACGCAGATTCATGTCATCCATACCAATACTGGTAACTTCCCTCGAGCCAAGGGCATGATCCACTTCACTGGGTGAGTCAGTCTTTGAAAGCCCAAGCTTCCCATGGGAAGCATGAGTATTTTCAAGATTATCTGATACAAAGAACCAATCAGTTACGGAGTGTTCGGAGTCGGACCTGTTCAAAGAAGAGGACTTGGACCACTACTCTCAGATGTAGTCTCTCATTCTGAGCAGCATGGGTGCATGCCTCCGGTGAGAGCTTCTGACAGTTCATGAGTAAGCCATGGGAGGGACTGCAACGGACAAAGTACCAAATGCAACATACTACACATGTAACTATGTGGGAAAGACAGGTAATCTTTAGCAGTTTAAGCCACAAAAAGGTAGCTTCCCCTTGAAGGAGCAGGAACCTTCAGGTATATTATTGGAATATTTGTTTGTATCGATCAGGCCAGTCTTTGTATAAAATCCCTGGGGTTGTTTTCCTAACAGGTTTGAACCTTTTAGCGCACTGGTTTCAACATGGTATTAGAGCGGATGATTCTCCTCCTTCTCTGATTTTTCATGGTAGACGCAAGTTGTACCTTTTATTTTTTACGACGGACATTTTTGTCTTTATCGCCTATTTTCGGCGATTATTTCCGGCAACGATTACCGGCGCGTCCTCCTTTGGTTTCAATAGAGGGGTTTCCGTTTTTTCAACTCTGTTAGGAAGGGGTTCCGTGATTGAAGATATCGGGTGTCTATTTCTCGCATTTTCGGCGTCATCTGAGGTTTCTGACGACGGTTTGAGATGAGGAAGTGGCGAGCGACTGATCTTCGATAGGTTCTTCCTGGCTTGACTCCTTAGTTGATTCGGCGAAAAGTGTTTGCTGAATCTTTCTGCGCCTCGACATTCAATGATGTGACCACACAGTCTGGTTTCACTACAGACGACAGACATGCAGCCAAGCGCAACCTTCTCGATGGTAGGCTCATCAGGCGGGAGAGTTGGGTTTCTGGTTCCATCAGCAAAGAGGTTAGATTTTGCCTCCTCTCTGGGTTTTTTTTCATTCCGTCTGGATACTACTGTCGAGGGATTCTGGATTTCGTTTTTTTTTTGGATTTGGATGTTGGTGGCCGAGGAGCTAGCAAAAATTCTGGTTTGCTTGTTGGAGGCCGAGATTAGAAATTCTGGTTTGGCTGTTGGAGGCTGAGAGGTTAGAAATTTTGGATTTGGTCGTTGTTGGCCGAGGGGCTGGCCGAAATTTTTTGCCGACGAAGTTTGATTTATTGCTGCTTCCGTTGATTTATTGTGGTATCTCATCACTCAATGGCGACTTCTTCCAATTCTGGTGTTTGTACCAGTTCAACATGTTCCGCCATTGAAGAACCTTCGGATCCCTATTATATTCACCATTCGGACAACCCAGGGCAAGTTCTTGTCTCACAGCTACTTACTGGTGAAAATTACATCAGTTGGAGTCGTGCGATGTTGATCGCCTTATCCGTGAAGAACAAAGTGGGATTTGTCGATGGTTTCATTCCTGAACCTCAAAGTACTGATCTTAATTTGCTCAACTCCTGGACCTGGAATAATAATATGGTCATCTCTTGGATCCTAAATTCGGTTTCCAAAGAAATTTTAGCGAGTATTATTTTTGCTGCTTTTGCCTGAGAGATTTGGATCGACCTTCGGGATTGTTTTCAACAAAGAAATGGCCCTCGCATTTTTCAGCTTAAACGAGAATTAATGAACTCGCGTATTTGGCTGTTTAGCTTTTGTTTCCACCTTAGCTGCTCATCGAAACAAGTTCCACCCTCGTGCTTGGGTTTGTGTGTTTCTTGGTTATCTAGCTGATGTGAAAGGGTATAAATTCTATGATGTGGAGACCAAACATGTTTTTATTTTAAGAGATGCAATGTTTCATGAGGACATTTTCCCTTTTCATACTATCACCAGTTCAGATCAAATTACTGATCTTTTTCCTGATTTGGTTCTGCCCCACTCCTCCATACAAGCTCCTTCCCTTCCAGAACTTGACTCTTCCCCTATTCCTGATTCCCCAGCTATTTTTTATGTTCCAGTTGATGATATTCCACCTATTGATATTCCAGCACTTGTTCCTTCCACATCTGCTGGTTTTAATTTTTGACAATCTACTAGGAAGACTCATCCACCCCATTACTTGCAGGATTATCACTGCAATTTACTTGCTGGTTCCTCTCCATCTCCTTCCGTGTCTTATCTGATCTCTAACTACCTCTCTTACAATGCCCTTTCTGATTCGCATAGACAGTTTGTGCTCAGTGTATCTTCTTAGGTTGAACCTCAGTACTATCACCAAGCAGTGAAGTGCCATGAATGGAGGTTAGCTATGTGACGAGTTGAAAGCTCTGGAAGCCAACAACACCTGGACCGTCACTTCTCTGCCTCCTGATAAACATACCATTGGTTGCAAATGGGTATATAAAATCAAACTTAAATCTGATGGTTCTCTTGAGTGATACAAGGCTCGTTTGTTAGCCAAAGGCTACACACAACAAGAAGGTTTAGATTTTGTTGACACTTTTTTTCCAGTGGCCAAATTAGTTATTGTGAAGGTTCTTCTTGCTCTTGATTCCTCTCATAATTGGCATCTAGCTCGGCTTGATGACAACAACGTCTTTTTAAAAGGTGATCTTTTTGAAGAAATCTATATGGATCTCCCTCTTGGCTATCTTCGATAGGGGGAGTCCTCTTCCCCTCACAATAAACTAGTTTGCAAGCTTCACAAGTCATTGTATGGTCAAACCGGCTTCGCGGCAATGGTATTCCAAATTTTCTCATGTTTTGATTAAATTTGGCTTTCTCCAATCGAAATCTGATTACTCTCTCTTCACCAAAGGTCATGGTTCCTCCTTTGTTGCTTTGTTGGTTTATGTGGATGATATTATCCTTACTGGTCCTTCATCTAGTGCTATTGTTGAGCTCAAACAATTTCTGCATACTCAGTTTAAGCTAAAGGATCTTGGTTGTCTCAAGCACTTCCTTGGTCTTGAGATTGCTCAGTCCACGCAATGTATTGTGCTTTCTCAACGCCATTACACCTGACAATTATTTGACGACACAAGTTACTTGGCTTGTAAACCCACTAGTGTTCCAATGGATCCCAAACTTTGTTTCACTGCCACTGAAGGTGACTTGCTTCCTGATATAGCACACTATCGGCGACTTGTTGGGGAACTTATTTACCTCACTTTATCTCGCCCCGATATTACCTTTGCAGTTCACAAGCTCACTCAATTTGTGGCCCAACCCCGCCTTCCTCACCTCAAGGCCGTGCATCACCTGCTTCGTTATCTCAAGAATAGTCCTAGTCAAGGTTTGTTGTTTTCTTCTACTTCTTCCTTGCAGCTACAAGCTTACTCTGATGCTTGTGCTCCAATGCGTTTGAAGGCTTTTTCTGATGCTAATTGGGGATCATATCTTGATTCTCACCGATCTACTACTGGTTTTTGCATCTTTATTAGTGATTCTTTAGTCTCTTGGAAGGCCAAAAAGTAGACCACCGTCTCCCGATCCTCCGCAGAGGCTGAATACCACGCTCTTTCTTCTACTGCTAGTGAAATTATTTGGTTGTAGCAACTTCTTCAAGATTGTCAAATCAAGATTGCATCTCCTGCGTTACTCTATTGCGACAATCAAGTTGTAATACATATTGCTTCTAATCCCACCTTTCATGAGCGTACTAAACATATTGAGATCGATTGTCATTTTGTTCGTGAACGTGTTACTTCAGGAGTCCTCAAGTTACTTCCCATTCGATCTCAATACCAGTTAGCCGACATGTTCACTAAACCTCTTCCTTCTACTCAACTTTTTTCTTTGTTGTCCAAGATGGCTATCAGGGACACTTACATGCCACCTTGAGGGGGGAGTATTAGAATATAAATAACATTTACCCTTTTTTTTCTATTTATTATTTTATTATTTCATTACACTGTATTGTATGTATTTCATTATTATGTATTTTTTTCCATCTTGATGTATAAAGACCTTTGTAATTTCGAAATGGTTAAGAAATCAGAAATCATTTTTCATTTCGTCTTCTCGGCTGCGCCTCCCCAATTAGCAGAGCTTAACGGCTCTTTGGTATCTTAAGTTCTTACATGGTATCAGAGCAGGTTGGTCCCGAGTTCGAATCCTACTCCCACTGAATTTGTCCTGGGTTTTTCCAGGAATTTGTCTCGGGTTTTTTCGGTGAATTTATCCACGGGTTTTTCCCGTGCGGGGGAGTATTAAAATATTTGTTTGTATCAACTGAGCCAATCCTTGTATAAAATCCATGGGGATGCTTTCCTTACAGGTTCGAGCCGTTTAGCGCACTGGTTTCAACATATATGTCAATGGAATGGTATATTCCATCATCTAGTTGTCCATCATAATCAGGGATCATGGATGCAAGTGACTGTAACTTTTTGGAATTTCAAGTTAACGTTAGGTGCTATTTTAGCAAATTACCCGTCCACCAGCTTGGTGACTAGAGTCATTGGAGTCAGAGATGGAGAACACATCTTCGTACTATTGGCACGAGTTGTCAACCGATAAATCAGAGGAGGAAAATCCCCTGATTAATGCTTGGAGAGATACAGGAGAAAATTTGCAATCTGTGTTGTATAGTTTTGAGAGAAATCAGAGAAGAAAATCCCCTGATTGATGCTTGGAGAGATTACAGGAGAAAATTTGCAATCTGTGTTGTATAAATTGGATGAGATATAAACTGTAAATTGAAATTTTTTAATATATACGATATCTATTTTGTGACATGGTATCAGAGCGGGTTAATAAGCCAAAAATTTGATGAAAATCTCCTACTCTTCCGGTGACAACGCTGGGAGGCAATCCCGACTTTGGCAGCCTCCTATTGTGACAGTGGTGGTGGCTTTTGGTGAGAAGGTGTTTTCTGTTGAAGATCCGAACATAACGGGTTTTACGATCCAAGAATAACTTATCAATCTAACAATAACGGATCTATAATTTTAATTTCAAACGGGATTCATTTGCTTATACATGAACATAATTTGAATGTATTTCTTAATTGGAAATAAATAAATTAACATGGTATCAAAGTGACGATCCTGAGATCACTCTTTCTATTTTTTTTCCCGTTTGCCTCGTTGCTGCTTCTGATTTCGGTGACGTTTCCGTCGAGGTCCAAACCCTCGTTCGATGGACGAAGAGAAATCTATGCCGATTGTCAAGAGATGCAACCGGGGCTCTTTTATTCTCCACCAAAGGTCTCTCCCAGATTTGGCCACTACGTCGTGCCAGCCACCGCGCCTTCAGGCCTTCCTCTGTTGCACAGACGATGCTCACAAACCATTCTTTGACGTCTGGCGCCGTCCCACCACTGTACCTTCCGACGGCCGTTTTATTTTTTCTCTCAACTCGGATCTAAGGAGTCTAGCTCGAGTCTTAATCGGAAATAAAGAAGCAGAGAGTAGTAAGACGGGGAAGCTACCTGCAATAGTTTTTCTTGATTGTCTGATACAGAGCGACGATCGATTTTCCGAGTTTGCACTTCCTGAATTCATTATGGGAATAACTAGATGATGTTCGGCGGCGACGGAGGGAGGACTCTTCTCCTTGGATGTGGGCACGTCTCGTGAATCCTTTCGGAAACTCCCACTGGGAATCGTCTTCTCCGAAAGCAGCAAAAACATATCACCAGTCGTGGTGACCGCCAACGAACAGAACAACGTTCTGGAGATGGCGGAAGCCCTCGCATAGTGGCTAGCGTCGGGGATGACGACCTTCGAATTAAATCCTAACTTAGACGGGTTTAATTCGAAGTCGTGAACCGAACCCGGACCAAGATTCGAACTGGTCCGAACCCAAAGCAAGATTCGAACTGGACCGAACCCGGATTTGACTCAAACCGGACTCAGCCGAGTCAACCTAGTGATCAATCAAGAAGATCTTTTGCCTCATTGCGGGTTCTATCGTGTCTTCATCCATGGCTGATACAGACTTCCAGTCCAATGTTTTCCTCAGATCTATTAGAGATATTGAATGCAACACTTGAATACTTGATTCTGGAGCAATAGACCATATGACGTTTGATGTGAATGATTTTTCTTAGACTTCTTCTCCTCGACAAACTAGCATTGTCAATGCTAATAGAGTTATTTCTTCAGTAATAAGGGCGGGAACGGTGATGTTGTCACCACCCCTATCATTATCTAATACCTTATTTGTGACTACTTTTTTTCATAAGTTATTATTAGTAAGTCAAGTTACCAAAGACCTGAACCGTGTTGTGCTTATTTATCCTGCATTTTGTCTTATTCAGGATATTCTCACCAAAGAGATCATTGGGCATGGTACTAAGAGAGGGGGGCTCTATTACATGGAAGATTTCAACATGGGCCGAGTATATCACATACGACACCTGAGTACACCTGAGTGACCTCAAAGTGGAACAGATTTGGCTATGGCACCGTTGGTTAGGCCATCCTTCATTTGGTTATCTATCTAAAACATGTGTTTCCTGATTTATTTTCGAATGTGTCAAATCTGGACTTTAACTATTAATCTTTCATTTGAGCTAAAAGGCATCAAGTCAATTATCCTTTAAGTATGAATAAGAGTAAGGTCCCTTTTTGGTATGTTTCACTCTGATGTATGGGGTCCATCTCCCAAAAAAACTTTGTCCCGTTTTCGTTGGTTTGTGATATTTTTTGATGATTGCACTCAAATGATTTGAATTTATTTGTTGAAACATAAGGATGAGGTCATCCATAGATTTCAATCCTTTCATAAAATGATTCAAACTTAGTTCACCACTAGGATTCGAATTCTTCGATCTGATAATGGTGGAGAATATGTGAATCAACAGTTTTGTGATTATTTCCAACATCATGGATTGATTCATGAAACTTCATGTCCCCCTAGACCCCTCAGCAAAATGGTATTGCAGAGCAAAAGAATTGTCATATTCTTGAAACGGCTCGAACTCTTTTACTTGGAACTCATGTGCCTAGCCACCATTGGACTAATGTTGTTACCATGACAGTCCATCTTATTAATCGCATGCCCTCCATAGTTCTTGAGTTCAAGACTCTACTACAGGTCCTATCAACCTAAGTTTCATTACCTATGGTGTTGATGTTTCCACCTAGAATTTTTAGCTGCGTTGTGTTCGTTAACCTCCAAAAAAAACCAACGCATACAACTTGATCCTTGTGCTATTTGGTGTCTTTTTTGGGATATGCGGTACATCAAAAAGGGTATTGATGTTACAATCCAACTATTCGGTGCACATATGTGACTATGGATGTCACATTCCTGGAATCTGATACTTTCTACTCTCTTGCCGCACCCAATTCTTCTCTTCCAGAGGGCACATGAGAAGAAGAAGAGCTGAATTGCTTGACATTTGACTGGTTCAAGGACACTAGTACAACGACATCTTTAGAAGTTGAAGTAGAAGAACCTAATCCAGAGCCGACATCTCTGGAAGTTAAAGTTGCAGTACCCCTCCTCTCTTCAGTATCCAGCGACCCATCTCTTGAGAATATCAGTGAGATAAGTACTCCTGCCATACCTCCAAATTCTAATGGTGCAGATATTTCTGTCAGTAGCTATGAATTACATGTTAGGCATAATCAAGGCAAACCACCAAACAAATATTCTTCTAAAGTAAAAGATCAAAGATCAAGATATTTGATTGTCAATTATGTATCCACAAAAGAACTATTCAAATCCCTCAAGAACTTTGTAACTGAATTATCCTCACACCATATTCCCACAAGTGTTGATGAAGCTCTTAAAGATCCTAGGTGGGTTCAAGCTATGAAGGAAGAAATGAAGGCAATAATGAAAAATGAGACATGGAGTCTTGCTCCGTTACCCAAAGGTAAAAAAACAATAGGGTGTAAATGGGTATTCTCCATCAAATACAAATCCGATGGATCAGTTGAACGGTACAAGGCGAAGCTAGTAGCAAAAGGATATACACAGACATATAGCATAGACTACCAAGAGACATTCTCACTAGTAGCCAAATTAAGAACTGTTAGGGGGTATTGTTATCTCTTGCAGCTAACTTTGATTGGCCATTACACCAGCTTGACAATAAAAATGTGTTTCTCCATGGAGATCTTAAAGAATAAATCTATATGGATGTCCCTCTGGGATATATGGCAAATTCGGAAGCAAAAGTGGTGTGCAAGCTGCAATGAACATTGTATGGCTTTGGGCGATTGAGCTTGGCAATGAGGAAATATGCCTTTCAACAAAGCAACTCAGATCATACACTATTTTTAAAGCATTTACGGGGTAAGATAATAGTGTTGATAGTCTATGTAGACGATATGATCATTACAAGAGATTATCTAGAAGAAATAACAAGACTTCAAGAGCAACTGGTAACAAAATTTGAGATAAAAAATCTGGGAGAACTCAAATATTTTCTGGGAATTGAAGTTGCTCGATCTAAGCAAGGCATATTCCTTTCTCAACAAAAATATGTCCTAGATTTATTATCTAAAGTTGGACTATTAGAGTGTAAGTCTGCAGATACCCCAATAATCCAAAACCATAAAGCTTGTAGAATACCCAAACCAAGTGTCAACAGATAAAGGAAGGTACCATAGGTTGGTTGGGAAACTTATTTATCTCTCTCATACAGGACCTGACATTGCCAATACAGTAAGTGTAGTAAGCCAATTCATGTATTGTCCAAGTAAAGATCATATGAATATTGTAAGTTAAATTCTTCGGTACCTAAAATCCTCCCCTAGAAAAGGACTTATGTTCTCAAGAAATAACTATCTAAGGGTTGAAGGTTATACAAATGCTAATTGGGTAGGGAATATTTCAGATAGAAGATCTGCCTCAGGCTATTTTACGTTTGTTGGAGGAAACCTAGTTACATGGAGAAGTAAGAAGTAAGAAGCAAAAGGTGGTAGCGTTATCTAGCACTGAAGATGAGTTTCATGGGATGGATAAGGGTCTTTGTGAGCTTCTCCGACTTCAGAGACTATTAACTGAAATTGATTTTGCCCCAAGCCAAGAGATGAACTTATTTTGTGATAACAATGCGGCTATTAATATCTCGCATAATTTGGTCTAGCATGATTGGAGTAAACATGTGGAAGTAGATTGACACTTCATCAAAAAAAACCTTGAGGCCAAGATAATTCGATTTCCATTTGTTAAATTCGAAGACCATTTGGCAGAAATACTTACAAAGCAGTATGCAGCAAGAACTTCTACAATTCACTTGGCAAGTTGAGCATTAGAGATCTATATGCACCAACTTGAGGGGGGACTGTTGTCATGAATTGTCAACCGATAAATCAAAAGAGGAAATCCTTTGATTTATCCTCTGAGAGAAATCAGAGGAGGAAAGGAAAATCTTCATGAGAGAAATCAGAGAAGGAAATCCTTGGATTGATTCCTCGAGAGATTATAGGAGGAAATCCTGTAATCTGTGTATTCCATTGTGTATTAATTGGATGAGATGTAAACTCTAAATTGAAATTTTTGAATATATGATATCGATTTTGTGCAATCTTCTTCCACTGCTTTTGACTTAGCTCCCATCACTACTCCATTCCATAAGGCACTTGTGTTAGGACTTTGGCTGGCACAGCCATACAATGCCAAATGAATAAGGTGGGGTCTACACACACGGCAATAACTAGAGAGTTGATGCATCTTGAGACAAGGTGGGGTCTAAGCCAACTACTACATATCATTTCCAGAATCTCTCTCCGCTTTCATCTTTAAAAAGTTAACACCGACTTTGAGCTCTGTAATATAGTTATATTCAACTCAATAAGAGGTGTTACATATTGTCTGCAAATATTATTTTGGTGATATCAGGATTCCCTTTGAAACAAACTTGGAAAGGAGCAGCTAAGACAACTGAATAGAGAAACGTTTGTGAACACAAGTTAGTAACTGTTTTCTCCAAGACTCCACATTTTTCCTCTTCAAAAATGAGTAAGTGACTTCACATGAAGTTGGACACAGCAACTTGGGATGTTACACATAATAGTAACTGCATTTTAATTGATGGAGAAGATGTATCAATATATAACAAATGCAGAAGCCTTCAAAATTGAAATCTACAGACAAACAAAACTACCTGAAAAGGGTGAAACCTGATTGAAACAGATATTGATGGAAAAGGACGAGAAAGAAAGTCGGTCTGGCAAACAGCTATCTCAAGAAAACGTACAAAACAAGGATACGAGTTCGGACTTACCATATTTGGTCATCGCGTTGGAAAACTTCTCGCTTTAAGCTCAGCCTCATACAAGCCATTTTTTATATCTGTTCTTTCCTTTTCCAGAGGGGCCAAAGCTTCAACTCTTCGTGAAGGAAATAAACCCCGCAGAGACGGGGCAAAAAGAGGCATGAAATTAAAAGTTTAGTTTTTTTGCATAATTGCATTCCTCATTTTTCCTGTTTCTAAATCATTATCAATCACAAAATGACATTACAATAAAATAATAATCTCCATTTGATGGGAACTGGGAAGGAGATGGAATGGTCCGGGTCTCAAGAAGAAGGCCGGACAGTAGTTTTTGCTGTTATGAGCATCCAAGGCCAATATTAACACTGCAACAGTTCGTTAGCTTCCTGAAAATCCTCCATGGGTAGATTTGATTGCTTTTAATTGAAACTCTGGAAGCCTCTCACCTCACCTTTGTACCTCTCCCCTATATTTTTTCTGATAATACATGATCCTAAACAACCTCCTATACATACCCCACCAAACTGTGAGTAAAGAAGAGAATGAACATTTATCGGTATATCTTCAAATCATATATTTTTATCTTACAAATTCCTTTTAAAAGTGTTTTAGACAGAAAGAGAGAGAGCCTTATTTTTGAAAACTTTCTATCTCTTTCAATCATCCTTGCATGTATCATAGTACAAGCTTTTTGATCATTCCACACCGTGCTATAAAGGAAAAGGCAACTTGAATCTCTCAAGGAGAAACATCTCTCCAAGTAAGGGAGTAATTTTTTCCCTTTCATTTATGAATTTGTGAAAGGTTTTATCTAGAACCTGTTAATCTAGATAGAAATGACTAACTATAGCTAGAATCTAGTAGCAATCTCTTTGCAAAAATAGTGCATTGAGCTACACGTGTCTCTTTGTAATTTTCTAACTATTAGAGCGTAATAATAAAAATTTTCCCAAGCCAGGGTTCCTGGGCGGTGACTACCACTAGGAGAACATCGAGAACAATTTTTTTTGTCCCTATGGTATGTGCATGTCTCTATTTACATAAAATTACTTTTATGCATGATATTTTGAATATGCGCACAAATTGGTTTTAATTTGAATAACTCAATTCATCACCTCCCTCCCTCCCCACCCTCCCTTGAGAAGCCACTTGGGCTAACAGTTTTGACTCTAGTACCTAGACGCCAAAATCAACAAGTAATAGGAACCAAATGGGTCTTCCAGAAAAAAAAGTTAATAAGGAAAATCAAGTAGTGAGAAACAAAACTAGGTTAGTTGCGAAAAGATATAACCAACAGGAAGGAATTGATTTTGAAGAAACCTATCCAATCATGGCAAGAATAGAGGTAATTAAAATCCTTTTAGCCCCTAGTTGTTACATGAAATTAAAATTATACCAAATGGATGTCAAAAGTGCATTCCTAAATGGGTACATTAAAGAGGAAATATACATTGAACAACCCAAAGGATTTGAAGACATGAACAAACTTGACCATGTATACAAATTACATAAAATACTATATGGGTTAAAGCAAGCTCCTAGAGCATGGGAAGAAAGATTAAGCGAATTCTTAGAGAAAAACAGTTATAAAAGAGGTAGTATGAATAAGATATTATTCACCAAGAACTATGATCAAAACTTGATTATCGTTCAAATTCATATGGATGATATCATATTCGGCTCTACAAACCTCTCACAATGTCAACAATTTTCTAGTGTAATGATGCATAAATTTGAAATGAGTTTAATGGGTGGACTCACATTATTCTTTGGACTTCAAGTTATGCAAACTGAAAATAAAACCTTCATAAATCAATCAAAGTACACTAAAGGCTTGCTTAAAAGATTTAACATTGAAAACATTAAGTCAATTAGCACACCCATGAGTTTATTCTTGAAACTTCATTAAGACAACTCAGGTAAGGTCATAGATAAAAAACTCTATAGAAGCATGAAAAGATTCCTACTTTACTTATCAGCCTGTAGAACGAATATAATGTTTTCAGTATGCCTATGTGCTAGATTTCAATCCAACCTTAGAGAATCTCACTTAGTGGCTATGAAAAGAATTTTCTGTAATCTCCTTAGAACACCAAACTTTGGACTTTGTTACTCAAACTAATCCGCCATTGATCTAGTAGGTTACTTCTATGCCGATTTTGTCGGATGCAAAATTGATAGAAAGAGTACGAGAGGTAGCTGCCAACTAGAAAATATGCAAGAAACAATATTCAGTTGCCTTGTCTACCACCAAGACTAAGTACATAACATGTGGAAGTTGTTGTGCACAACTTCTTTGTATGAAACAAGAACTAAAGGATTATGTCTTAGAGCAAAATGAAATTCTAGTCCATTTTGATAACTTGAGTACCATAAGTCAAAGTAAGAACTTAGTTCACCACTCTCGATCGATGCATATAGAAATTAGATACCACTTCATCAATTTTCATAAAGCCATTAGGATTTGAGGAGAACTAGGCATGAACAACCCACCTTCATTCACTTAGGCTGATAAAATTGAACTTAAAAGATTCATCCCTAAAAAATAGTGCCATAAGATTGAAATGAAAATCAAAAGATCACTTTTCAGTCACTCTATAAGGGGCATTGATCGATCAATGCATACTAGTTGATCAATCAAATTAAGCGATTAGTCGATCAATCAAGACAAAATGATCAATCATTGACAACACCAAACGTGAAGTTGAAGAGTTTTGAAAATGATGTTTTCCCTCATATTCTCATTTCAAACTCTTCCATCACTCTTACCCTAACCCTCTTAGCCTCACTAAGTCTTTCCCATCTTGATTTGACTCAATTTTAGAGTTTTCCTTTCTCCAACCAAAGGCTTTTCTACCCTCAAATATGACTTTTGAAGATGGCGTGAACGAAATTATGGCCAGGAAGTGTACTTCTTCAAAGAAATTGAATGTTTACGAAGAAATGCCGAATTGGAGGTAGCATTTCCGCACAAGAAAACAAGGGAGTATGTATTTCAAGCATTTCATCTCAAAAAGTGTAGCGGAACCTTGCAAGGTTGATTTGGATTTTTTTAGGAGAGAGATAAGTGACTTTGAGGAGACATTCCTTGCCTACATGGGGCTATTGTGAAGAATCCATTTACCCTCTATTCGTAAAGGTCTTCTACACAAATTTGGAGGTAGAAGAGCTCACCCCCAAACTATTTGATAATCACTTCCTATGTTAAGAAGAACACTATTTATATCCACTTGCATGATCTCAACGACATCCTAGGCATGACATTCATGGAGATCATCATATGTCAAGGCGAATTGGTCATTGGATCTACATAGCGACCTTCCCTAAAACATACAAGACGCAATTCAACATGTCTTTGGGCAAGTGACGGGGAGTTCGAACAAAGTAAAGATCAGGGACCCGAGCATGGAATAGAGAGTCCTTATGGAGATTATCACCCATGTCCTCAATCCAAAGAAAGGGACATTCTCTAAACTGACCATGGCTAACATCATCTGGATGTGGACCATCACTTAGAAGATTCGTTTGAACTTCTAATACTTTATGGCCACTCAGATGATGGATATCATATCTAACTTCAGAGCTGATGGGATCCCATTTGCTCTATAGATCACAGCCATCCTTCGACACTTTGGGGTACCTCATCAATGAAGGGAGTGTGAATATGACTAGAAAAATGACTATCAGTGAGACATAGGTGAACAAATTTGAGTTTGTGAGGTGGTGAAGCAAATGGGTTCTAAAGGACACTATTGGAAAGGAGGCCCCACATTGAGTTGGCTCGAGTGATGAGATGATCCTGGAACCTTCGACCGAGCAATATGAGTTTGTCAAGAGGAAGCGAACTGAATGTGCCTCCTTCTCCTCCTGAGATTGGATCCACCAACTTGAAGAGGCAATTGATGACTTGAGGGTGACCCAAGCTACTTTACTTGCCACTCAAGAACAATTCAAGATGGGTCATTACAAGATCACAGAGAGTGAACTGAGAAATTAGTACATGTTGGAACTCCTCATCAATCACTTTGCACCATCACCATGACCTCAATAGAATGCCCTCCTTACTTTTCACCGAGCCCATACTCCATTTGTATCTACATTACATTGGCATATGTACTTATTATGTAATTACATCTTTATGTACTCATATGAAAGGCCATTGAGTCAATTTTTGTCTCCATTTATCAATTTGCAATATCTTTTTGAACAAAAAGGGGGATAAAACATAAAAAAAAGTCACTAAAATACTAAAATAAAAATATTAAAACTTGAAATTTGATGATGATAGATTAAAGGAGGAGGGGGAGGGGGGTGTTATGTCCCTAAAATTGACAAATCTAATTAGCTTCAACTCCTAAGGATGTTTTATTTTTATTTTTTTGGAATTAGGTTTTGTTCTCATGAAAAAGGGGGAGATTATTGATTGAATGTTGACTCCCTTCTTGATTTTAATGATAAAAAACTTAATTGATCTAGCAATTGCAATTCAAGCACTAGAGATTATTTCCTTCAAGAGACACAAAAATCAAAGGTCTATGCAATGAACTGACATAAGCTTCTCAAAGACCTCGAGCTTAATAGCACATCAAAGTGTTCTTGAAGAATGACCCTCAGAAAGAGGAAGCAAAGAATTGAAGACCAAAGTTTTGGAAGTCTTGGAAAACTCTCAAAACTTAGTCTATGTAAGAGAGCAGCCCCAAACCTTCCAAGGCTTGAGGTACAATGAAAATTTTAGAGCTTTAGGGCATATTTGCATCTACACATGTTTTTACCAAAGGATACATACATATCATACATGTTAGAATTACTTAGGATCACTTTCATTTTTGCTTTAAAAATTCACATAGTGAATTGGTTTTGGATTGATCGATCAACATCTGCTAATGATCAATCAACCAACAATGCACAAACCAAAAATATAAACCATGATCGATCATCCAGAACATGACCAATTTGTGTTGAAAATTATGATCGATCAATATTATCTAGGTAATGTAAAATCATGTTGATTGATTGATCAAGCTCTTGAGACTGATCGACAACCAAGGACATAAAACATGATTAATCATACTCATTATGATCTGCCAATAGGAATTTTGACTAAACGATCATAGCATTTACAGTGATCAATCAATTTAATTTTTTAGACCCAACGGGAAGTTATTGATTGTTCATACCATCAATCAATAACTCACTTCTGGAAAAAATATAGTCGTGACACACTATTGATTAGTCAATCACTTAACATTGATCGATTAATGTAAAGTCGCCTTTTTGTAAGCAATGGCTTGGGGAACTTACAAATACCCCACCAAACGTCTTTCTGATAAGTTAATGAGCCTTTATTGGTATACCTACTACAATTCATTATCATTTTTTTGAAAATTCCTTCCTAAGTCCCTTTTGCTAAAGAAAGATCATATTTGGCAAATCCTTCCCATTCTTTTCTCAATTCTAGTCAAGTTCCTATCCATCTGATCGTGTATCAAATGCTGGAAGTTTGAACCTTTCAAGGAGAAGGTTGTCTCTCCACAAATCAAAGGGTGTAAGTTTTTCCTTTTTGGTGTAATTTTTCATTTATTGATAGGTTCATCAAGAAGCTTGTTCAATCTCTATAGAAAGCATTGTTAGAGCTAGAATCTAGTTAATCTCTTGGAGAGATTGTTTTGAAATCATATATTTAGGCATACACATGGCTTGAAGGAGAATCATATTTTTTTTTTGTTGTTGTTGTAAATTCCAAGCTAATAGAGCTAATATTAGTGGAATTTCCCAAACACGGGTTCTTAGGTGATGAATACCAATAGGGGAACATCGATAACAAAATATTTGGTGTTTATTTGTGGTGTGTTTTTTGTATCTCTATACTTGCATTTTTATTTATTTAATTTCTCGTACACTTTAAGTTTAAATTTTTAAAATCTCAATTCATCCCCCTCTCGATAAAGCACCTAGGCTAACACATGCTAGAGTCAATGATGAATCATGCTTTATTAGTTATGTCAGACTGCACTCATGTAGGTTATTGATCATGCCATATGACAGTGTTGTATTTTGATATTTGAACATGATATATTTTATAATAAAGGATTTACCATTATAAGACATTTATATGCATTTGACTAAAACATGGTTTTGAAATGCCTCATGCCCTAAAGCTCTGTAACATAGATGTGCTAAAAAAACTCTAAGTTTGGTTGGCTATATACTTATATAGCAAAATTTTTTGAATTTTTTCTAATGATGCTTAACCTCTAACCTTCAAATCTTCATTCATGTCTTTTGTGTAAGTTCTTCTCAGAAATAATCTTCAATGTGTTTCTACTCCAGGAGTCATCAGTGGTAGTTGCTGCTCTTACTCTATTCTTAACTTCTTTTATGCCGCCATAGGACCCTTACAGAGGTCCACATCTGTTGTATTGACTTTGTTTTCCCTTAAGTACTTGCCTGGATGAAATCCCTCTCTATCATTTAAGCTCTGTTTGTATGCATTTTGCTGAGCTCAGGATTTTTCTTCGCATGGTTGTGTAGAAAATACCTTTCTACTGTTATGTTGATTGAGATCAGGATTGTTTTCTGATTTGCTTATATGTCTTTACCATTGATTGTAGCAATGGCTATAGCTCAGGTCATGTCGAAAATCACAGACTTGCGCTCAGTAACAGCTGTATTATCTTGCATTTCCAGCTTAATCGTTGGTGCATATCTCCTTCTATTTTGTTTTATGTTTATGACAATCCTTCATTTGTGTCTTTGTGTTTTTTGGAGTTATTTACTTATTATTTCAGAATTAGAAAAAACCTTGGTTTCCTCATTCAAATTCAAAATTGATTGCATGATTAGAGTTCAAAATTTGGCCTAGGAAAGATTTTTAATCGTTTGATCCAGATAATTTGGAATAACTTTAAAGTGATATAATGAAGATGATGACTTGAAATTATCCACCTTCTCGAAGAGATTTCTTATTTTTTAATACAGAAAACAATTTCCTTGGCACAAAAGATGGTAGTAAAAGATAAGTGGAAGAAAAATAATTTAACTGAAGAAGTGACTTCATGATGCAGGAGAAGTTGAGTCAGATGATGCTAAATTGTCAGATAGCACGTTGTTGGCATTGAAATACCTTCAAGTTGACAGATCAGCGCAAAGCAGGTAAGTAGTTGGATCTTTTCTGTGAACCCGGGTTGGACGAGGGCCTAAATGGGTACAGGGTTTGTTTATTTTGAGTTGTAGCCCGGGCTTGTCGGGGGGTGTTGAGTTTCGTTAAAACTTTGTTTTGTAATAGAGAGACTAATTATTGATTTTGAAGATTGGGAATCGAACATTAGAGAGGTTTCTCTGTGTTTTTAGGGCGAACTCTTGTGATTTTCCACCGTGAATCATCAACTTGATTCGCCTACAGGATAATCGTTATCCTGACCGACATCAGTTGGTATCAGAGCTTCAGGCTGGGGAAGAAGCTAGGTCTCGCCAGATACGCTGTAGCGAGAAGCAATTAGAAGGGTCGACGAAGACGACGCCGTCGCCATCTCCATCACCGGACCTACTATTCAACGCTGCTGCCGGAAGAACTCGGGATTCAACCGAGCAGAACTCGAGGCTCGACCGAACAGAGCAACTATCCGTGACTGTTGTTGGAAGATAGGGATTCGATAGGGAGAGGGCTCAAGATCGATGTCGTCACTATTGGAACTGCTATACGACGTTGCCTTTGTCGTCATCGTGGTCGTGGCCGGAACTGCCGTCGATGGAGCTGGCTGAACAGAAGGAGTTCGGGATTGACGGAAAATAGAGGTTTCGTGGTGCCGAAACAAGGGTTCCGAGAAGGGAGAACCTAGTTGCCAGGAGCGAGCTAGCGTCACGGGTAAGTTTTCCATTTGGGGAAAACCCTATTATCAAAAACAAAAAAAATGGTTTGTGGTCGTGGTCGTGGTCGTCGTGGGCAAGTTCCGAACAAGGAAGCCCCATACCATGGCCGTAATCTTCAGGCTATGATGACTGAAGATTTACAGCGGCAAGTTGCGGAGTTGACTCAACGTCTAACCGCACAGAATTTCGGTGATCATGAGATGGAAGATCGTGATTCCGATGCCAGTGTCGAAAACCCATATCCCAATGATGCTCGATTCTGGGAGCATAGGGGGATCTACCCGTAGACCTCAATTTCAGAGTGACACTACCCAAGTTTTATGGTACGTTATAGGCTGAAGGATTTGTCGACTGGTTGCATGAAATAGAGCGTATCTTTGAGTATAAGGAAGTCCCAGATTCTGTCAAGGTGAAAGTGGTTGCCATCAAACTCAAGGGCAGAGCGTCTGCGTGGTGGGAGCAGTTGAGGCGATCCTGAGACTGGCAAGGCAAGGCCATGATCACTGATTGGGACAAGATGAAGAAGAAGATGAAGGGTCACTTCCTTCCTTTCGGCTACACTCAAACCTTGTTTCAATGACTTCATTTGTTGAGGCAAGGCATGAGATCGGTGGATGATTACACAGAGGAGTTCTATCAGTTGATTGCCCGGAATGATCTTTCTGAGACGGAAGAGGAGATGGTGGCACGGTATTTGGGGGGGGGGGGGGGGGGGGGGGGGGTTAAGTCAACCCCCACAGGATGTCCTCAGTCTTCACTCATTGTGGACCGTTTCTGAAGCATACCAGCGTGCATTGGCTGTGGAAAAATAGCAGAACAGAAGGCCAATGATTGGAAGCGATCAAAGCAGTAGACCAGTTCACCCTCAGGAATCTCGTCCTGCCCAGTAGCCTTCACAAGGTACTTCTCACTCAAATATTAGATGTTTTTGATGTGGTGAGCAGGGACATAAAGCCACTGAGTGTAGGAAGCCTGCTAGTTAGAAGGGCAAAAATCTTTTGATTGAGGAAGACGTGGCAGATGCAAATGAGGAGATTGGTGAACATGTGTATGATGATGATGAGGATGGAGATGTGTTGTATGGTGATGGCCATGAGACTCTGGTTGTTTGTAAGAGTCTGTTGATTCCCAAGAGGGATTTAGGGGATGATTGGCTGTGAAACAATATTTTCCACACAACCTGCACAGTTGCAGATAAAGTTTGCAAGATGATCATTGACGGTAGCAGCTGTGAGAATGTCGTGTTTGCGGAGACTGTCCAGAAATTGCAATTGACGACAGATCGTCATCCCCAACCGTACAACTTGTCGTGGTTGACTAATGGCAGTGAGGTAACAGTAGATAGGCGATGCCTAGTATCTTTTTCCATCGGCATGAATTATTTTGATAATGCTTGGTGTGATGTTGTGTCTATGGATGTTTGTCATGTATTGTTAGGCAGACCTTGGCAGTATGATCGAAGTGTTATTCATGATGGGCGAAAAAATATATATTCCCTTAGCCTCAAAGGGAAGAAGATTGTGTTGGCACCTCGTCGGGAATGACCCACTCCTACCCCGATAGCCGGTACTACTAACCTGTTTTCACTGTCTAGGTTTTTAGTAGAGATAGAGCTTGGAGACGTAGTCTCTACTCTACTACCTTGCGGGAATAGTGCCACAGATGTGCATCCGGATTTTTCAGTAGAGGTACCACCGCTACTAGTAGAGTTTTCTAACCTGATGCCAAAGGATCTTCCTCTTGGACCGCTGACTGAGCAGGCGAAGCTGGCCATTCACGAGACTCATGCCAAGTACCAGGTTAAGGCTGACAGTCGCCGTCGTCAGGTACTTTTTGGGGTTTGTGATTTCGGTGAAGTTACTGTGAACTCGACAACGAGTTCTTTCCAACCCGAGGCGACTGATGTAGGAGAAACTGAGTCAGATGATGCTGAATTGTCAAATAGCACGTTGTTGGCATTGAAATACCTTCAAGTTGACAGATCAGCTCAAAACGGGTAAATAGTCGAATCTTTTCCTTGAACCCGGGTTGGACCAGGGCCTAAATGGGTTCGGGGTTTGTTTATTTTGAGCTACAGCCCGGGCTTGTCTGAGGGTGTTGAGTTTCGTTAAAACTCTGTTATGTGACAGAGAGACTAATTATTGATTTTGAAGATTGTGAATCAAACATTAGAGAGGTTTCTTTGTGTTTTAGGGGCGGATCTCTTGCATTCCTCCTGTGAATCATCAGCTTGATTGGCCTACAGGATAATCGCTATCCTGTCCGGCGTCACTTCGTTGTTTGAAATTCAATCAAATAAAGCCAATTATGGAGCAAAGAGATGTATTTTACATGTAGAACCTTAAAATTTCTCTAGTTTGTTTCTTATGAGAGGTTGTATTTTGTGGAATTGGAAGCAGCTAGTTACAATCTTTTCCCGCATCTGGTTTGTCTCTTGTGCCTCTTGGCCTTTTAAGAAGTTTGTCTCTTTTGCCTGTTGCCTGTTGCCTGTTAGTTAATGAGATTAAAGATGAGGAGAGTTCTTGGGGTTTCAATGCTTCAGTTGTAGTAGGAGAATTAGTACTCTATGGTTCTTTAGTCATTTTGCTTTAGACAAATATTTATAGTACTCAAGTTTTTTAAACAAACATATCTGTTTTATTTTCATTCGCTTAACTCTGGGTATTGTAGTTTCAGTTATAGTACTCATGCATCACTTAACTTGGTATTGTAGTTTCAGTTACCAATAGGTCTATTTTATTTTCATTCACTCAACTCTGTACAAATGTGTTGATGTCCTTGAGCAACCATTTTGGAAACTTTGCCAATACTTTTGGTAGAAGAATACCGTTTAAATGTTTTTCCAAAAAAAAATAAAAATGTTAGAATACTAATATAGGTTTTTTTTTGTCACTTCACATTCCCATATGGGTCTTAATGATTTCAGCAAGCTAGGCTACATACCAGGATTCTATGTTTCAAGTTTCATCTCATTTCGGCAGGAATTTTGGAGTTAATAATATTATTTCTTATAATTGCATAAAAGTCATTTGGTACTTAATTCACTTAAGTGATAGCCCTTTGGTACTAAATTCACTTAAGTGAAAGAGATATCATTCAATGAAAGGGAGGAGGAGAATTTTGAGGGAAAACTCGACCTCCCATTGAGTACAACATTTTGTTGGCAGACTCTCCTTTGATTGTTAGAAAGCTGACTAATATTTGTATATAGGAAATTAAGGGGGGATCTCTTTTTCACGAAAACAAAAAAAGAAAAAAATAGAGAGAGGAGGTCTTCTTCTTCCAAACCCAAACCAAACCAAGTTGCAACCAAATTGGAAGATTTGTAACTATAACCTTTGCTTAGATGGTTTTGATTGTATGGTAACTGTAACCATTGCTCAGATTAGTAATCAAACCAAGTTGCAACCAAATTGGAAGATCTGTAACTATAACCTTTGCTCAGATGGTTTTGATTGTATGGTAACTATAACCATTGCTCAAATTTGTAATTATAATGGAATTTTCAGTGTATCCTACCATTTAGTGGAGAATGTCTTACAAATTTGATGTCTTCTACCATTTATAGGAGAATGACTTGAGCATGTCTTTCTTTCTAAATAAACGAAAAAAGACTTGATAGGGTTGTTCTCATCTTATGCATCTTCTACTACCATTGCCAGACTTGGCTTGGGAAGCCATAGTCATATTGATGAAAGAAAAACAAGGAATGTACAGTCAGATGTTTTATTTTCACTTACAGTTTGCAAGGTATTTTTTTAATATATATATATATATATATATATATATATATATATATATATATATATATATATTATTTGCTAAAGAATGAATAGCACAGATAACAAGAATATAAAAGAAAGGTTGTTGTAGTATAGTCGCTAGTGTGGTGTATGCTAAATGTCGTGCAACGATATGATATTATAAAAACTTTGTTGATAAACTAATCTTGGAGGGAAGTAGTAGTGGTAGAAGAGCGCTAATGGAGCGGTTTACCTGTTCAACAGACACTGACCATCGAGAGCAACTTTGCATGGGGATTGATGCATTTGAAAGATTTCTTAACATTTTGATGGAAATAGGTCATTTTAAGGATATTGTGTATAGTATTGTAGAGGAGCAACTAACAAAGTTCCTCATAATTGTCCAGTGAAATTCCATTTCTTTCATTATGGAGAAATATTTAATCATCATTTCGATCAAGTCCTCTAAGTAATCATATTTTTGGAAGACATTTTTTTTAAACAACCAAATGGATTAGAAGCTCTCTGGAAATAAAAGACAACAATAAGTTATGGCCGCACTTTAAGGATTGTGTAGGAGCTATTGATGGAACACATATTAGTGTGAAAGTGCCAATAGACAATGTATCAAGATATTGAGGACAAAATGAGCATCCAATACAAAATTTGTTGGTTGCATGCACATTTGATCTGGGATTCACATATGTTTTTGTTGGTTGGGAAAGGTCTGCATCTGATTTAAGGATTTTGAATAGCATATTGATAAGAGTAGTAGACAACTTGATCATATCTATAATTAATATCTAAGATACAAAAATAATTATTTTTAGTAATTTAATTGTAATAACTTAATTATTTTTCCCTCAAGTAAATATTATGCAGTGGATGTGGGGTATATGTTGAGAGCCGACTTTCTTACACCATATCGAGATAAATGCTATCACAATAAGGAGTATTTAGATTGTGGTACTGAGAATTTCAAATATATGTTTAATCATAGACATGCCCCATTGTGAATGCAATTGAAACAACATTTGGTGTATTAAAGAAAAGATTTTCCATTTTGAAGATAAAACCTAATTATTTAATTCAAATTCAGGCAGATATTATATTAGCAACATACATTATTCAAAATTATCTTATGGGGGTCGAATCCAAACCTAGAGCTTATTAAAGAGGTTGATCAAGTACTTATGGAGCAAGAGATTAACAAAGAAGTGTACTCAACTACAAATTTGTTTGAAGAGTGTTGACAAACAGAAAGATTGATGAAAAATAGCTAAAAAATGTGGCATGATGAAGTCTAATGAAAAATTATTTGAATGTTATGTCATTTTATAAAAATGAGACATCTTCATGAAAATTATTTATGTTTGAAATATGTATGTATTAAGTTAAACTTATAATTTCTATTGTTTCAATTTTTAATTTTCATGTATGCATGTATTTCAAGTCTTCAACATTTGGTGTCTAATCGTTGAAAATTTGATATTGAAAATTTTTAGGAAAAATTGATAGTAGTGGAGGTGATAAAAACAACAGTATTATGGAGTCAAGACATGATAAATTGTCTTATACAAACTTTAATAGATCAAATGAATAAGAGCCTAAACATTGATAGGGCATTCACAAGAGCTATATATTTAATAGCTTCTAAAGTTATGTCGGAGAACTTTGGATCTTTTTGTGGCTTACAATGTACATCTGTCTAACATATTAAAAATCGACTGGAAACGTCAATGAAGAAATTCTCTACACTTCAGGAACTCCATCATAATAATGGTAGTGGATTCTATTTTAATCAATCAATTATGATGTTTGAAGTAGTTTCACTAGTGTGGACAATTACATAAAGATATGCCCATACACATTTAGGTTTTTATGTTTTAACTAGCCTTTGTATACTAATTTTTTTTAATTATTAGTTAAATGTGTAGGCTCATCCAGATGCAAAACAAGAGTAATATTAGCCTATTTTGAACTATGATGACTTACATTTTCTCTTTGGAAAAGATGGTGCAACTGGGTCTAGTAGTACTACTGATAAAGAGAGACACATGAACTTAGATAAGGGGCTTAGCATATCAAATTTGAGAGATAGTTTTATTACTATTGAAGATGGTATTAATGAAATTTAGATAAGGGTTAAGTAGTATGTTATGGCCCTGGGTTAAGTACCTATGTCTTCCGCTCCTAATAGGCCGGTCTTTTGGGTAGTATTGGCTAGATGCTTAACATTTGGTATCAGAGTGGGCTTTCACGTCGCGAGTTCGAGTCTCGAGACGTGCAAAGGCTAGATTAAAATACTGGTAGGTCCTTGTGATAAGCCCTGGGTCGGGCCAGTGTCGTTGTGCAGGCGCAAAGGCTGGATTAAAATACTGGTAGGTCGCGTCTAGGTATTATCGTGGTCAGGCCAGTGTCGTTGCGCCATCGTGGTCGTCAGCTCGCGAAGGTGGGGTGTGATGTTCTAGCCCTGGGTTAAATACTTATGTCTTCCGCTCCTAATAGGCCGGTCTTTTGGGTAGTATTAGCTAGATGCTTAACATAGTACTACTCATATAGAGAAGCACATGAATTTAGAATAAGGGGCTTAAGCATACCAAATTTGGGAGATAGTTTTATTTCTATTGATGATGACATTAATGAAGTAGAAGACATTGCAAACTCTCCTACTCAAGAGGCAACTATAGCTGGAATATTTACTTCGCATGGAACTAGTAAGGTGAAAACAACGAGCTTTTGATAACTTAGATGAAGATATGAAATCAATAAATGAGAGTATTGATGGACTTGTAGCCATTTCATTAGGAAACATTCAAACCTCTAAAACATGTGAGTTGTATAAGAAATGATAAAGATTCCAGAACTTGACAAATGTGCCAAGATGAAAGCATATGACTTTCTTATTGAGAGTTCTACTAGAGCAATTGTTTTTATGCGGTGCTCTCCTGAAAATCGAGCAATGTAGTTGATGATGAAAATGGAAAATTAATTGACTTACTTTAGAAATTGAGTATTTTAGACAATTTTGAGCAATGTGGTTCAGACAATTTTGAGTATTTTAGAAATTAACTTACTTTCTGATGAAATAGTTTGATCAAACAATTGATATTTAAAATAGATGATATTCCTATGAATGTGTTGAAGTATTTTGGATATATCCAATTGTTATATCTCTTCTTATTATCGGTACTTTGAGAATTAATTAGAAGAGGTTATTGGAAAATGAAGTATACTTTTGTGTTTTTCATCATTTTTTATGAATAAAAACACAGAGTTATCCATGCAATAAAATTGCTTGGAAGAGAGAATCCATCCTTATTTGTTACCACTTTTTTGTAGATGGAAAATATTTCTAAGTTATTTACTTTAGTATATGTATTTTGTGGTTGTAGATGGAGGGAGAAGAGTTCTAATTTTTTACAGTTTTTTTTGTTTGATAAATTTTGATAGTTAGAATATGGTTGGGCATTGGGTCGGGTTTTATAAGAATCTGACCAAACTTGACCCAAAAACCTTAGGTTGGGGTTTTGGTTTCACCCTGCATGGTAAGGAAAAAAACCCATATGGGTTTTAGGTTGATGATGGGTTTCTCCAAACCCGACCTGAACCTAAACATCGGAGACGAGACACGGATATAAAACAAGGTTGAGATAGGTTGGGGACGGGTTAGGCTTAAGGGGATGGCAGGGATGGGCTAGGTTTATAGAGATGGGCCGGATTTAAGTTAGGTTTACAAGAATGTGGGTGACAGGGTTACAAGAACAGTGACCGGGTTGATCGACTTCCAACCTCTAGTTGTTCCGTAGCTGGATCTCTTTCAAATCCCAGTATAGCAGCAGTCAAAGATTCATGAGACAACGGAACCTTATTACTGGTGATGATATGAACAGATATTCATTCCATCGCTATATTTCCATCTGAAGAGATATCGATTGGCTTTCCAGAGCTGGTGATAGTAAAATCCACGTAAAAGATACAATCTCAATCGCAATGCTCCTCTTCATTGATGGCTCGCTACAAAAGATTTCCAGAACGATTCGATTGACTTTTGAAATCTGTATTTCTCCTTTCCAGATTAACAAAATCTAGTTTTCCGGCTTTTGTTGGTTTCTTTCCACAATCCATAAACAAGAAAGAATAATCACTGCGAACACGATATATGATTTTGGTAAATTTTAGTTTCAGAACACTTCAATAAATGAATCTTCTACATTGAGAGTATTATTCATAATAACTGATGTTTCCTGTTGCTCAGTTGCAATAAATCTCTTCGAGATACATTTCAACGACTTAATGAAAGATCATGCAATGTTTCAATTTCAATCATGTTCGTTCTTATCATAGTTCATTGATACGAGGCTCTCATTAATGTGACTGCAGTAGTCTTCATTGCCTTGTGTTTCTTTTACAATCTTCTATAGGGGCTGGCCCTCTAGAATCCAGTGAAAGAGAAACGATTCACAGTCTGACGCTACACTGTTGCAAATCATCTCTTGCTAATAGATTTCTCAGTTCTCACAGCTGGAATATGCTACAACGGAAGAAGAAATCAAACAGCAACCCTTGACAAGTTTCTGAAAAAGAAAACCACCTCACGGCAGACAAAACCCCACAAGTCCACCCATCCATTAAAACAAACCAGGAATCATCTCACGAGTTTCCTTTCACCAAACTGAAGACGACATTGAAAATCGAAACCGCCAAAAGAGAAACGAAGGCAACCGACAGATGAAAGAAAATTCCTTGCTTGCTGATGCCCAGCGTTCAAAGATAGATAGGTGTAAACGCACTATTAAGACTCGCTTGAAAGAGGGCGTCGACTGCATGTGAAAGCTTCTCGATAACACATCTTCGGTGTTACTTCACATTAAAAAAAAAAAAAAAAAAGAGAGAGAAGATGAGAATCTCTACATTGACTTCTTCTCTGTGAGACACGGATGCATGTATATTAATGAAAAGTTACGGCTTCCACATGGAATTTCTCCTTGGACTTCATCCATTATTAATCAAGGTTAGGCTGCGTCGAACAAGATCACCAAACCCGTTCTGTTTTTATTCTTCACTTTCTGGTCTGTTCGCCGAGTTGAATAAACAGGTCAAGCAGTCTCTTGGATAGTGGGTTCTGACTTCTGAGTGGAAGATTATTAGTTAGAACCCACTGAGGCAACAAACTCCAGCCCGTGAACGCTGACTTTCGTCTTTTAAATCTTTCTTCTTCGTTTTTTACTTTATTACCTGTTCTTGATCCAATTCCAGACAAAATTAAACAGTTTTCATACTGTATTTCAAATGTCAATTTGCTGCTTTCAGTCATTCGCTGAAGAAAACTGAGATGGAGATGAAATTTAGATAAATTCTTGGATTTGGAATTCTCATCTTGTTGATCCCCTTCGCTAGAAAAAAGTTCCGTGATGAAAAGTATCTACACCTTTAGAGAAGCTCTGTACCCAGAACCCTTTTTTCGTCCCAATCTGTACACGTACTGATGTGATTTGAGTCAGTTTTATTAAGTTTTTTTTTTTTTTTTAATTTGATCTGGTAAACAATATCAGCAATTTAAATTCTGCTTTTATATTTATTATTCTCTACGTCAACGTCGATCGAAACTACATCATTTTCATTTGTTTTCATTCCTCGGCTATGTTAGCTTGAAGTAGTTTGCTGTGGTAGAGTATTTTTAATTTTCTCAAGCAAACATCACCCTGTTTTAGACGCCCATAGTTTTATCTTTATTTGACTGAATCGAGTCTTACGAACCCTTATCTCGTGGATAAGCGATCTTCGATTCGTCGTTTAATAATTACTTCTTGGGTGCTTTAGTCTTCATTTCCACAACCTCCCATTAGTTTAAACAATTGAATGCCTCACCGAGTTGTTCAGTTTCAGTTTATATTGCAGAGTAACTGCATTCATCACATAACTATGAAAACAGAAATTTTACCAGTAAATGAATTTCGAAAACAGAAAATGAAAAAAAGTCATTTTGATTTCTGGAAGAAATAGAGGCCAGAACTGCTGCCGTCCTCTACAAGTGGAAACCCAGAGACACCCAATGCTCATTTGTTAGCTTTGATTAAATCTGCTGTTGAATAATCTATTTCGGCGCCTCCATTTATTAATTCATTCTAACGTTCATATTCATGTAGCATCATTCGGATCATAAACTACTCTCTATGCCTCTACTAACTATTTCATCTCAGAAGTTCTAAACCATTTTGAAGCTTTCGTTCTTCTTAAGTTGGCACTCGATCACTCAAATGTTCTGCAACTCCAATGGCAACTTCCCAGGAAAAAATTGGCCCAGAAATATTAAAAATAGAGAAAGACCCTTTAATTTCCTCTTCAACGAGAAGCCAAAATCATTTGAAAATTCGTCTTGCGCAAGCAAAAATTTTATCGAGCAACTTGCCGAAGTTCGGCCGAAATCATTAACAAAGTTTGCTGATAATTTCTTACTTGAAAGTCAACCGTGCAAACATCTGTATTTCAATCGACCCAAGAACTCCTCTGCCAATTATTTGCTTTTCCTGCAATCTCACAAACGCGGTGAGACTGGGATTTAGGTTTACTTCGCATGAGAAGGAAACAGGGGTGAACTGGGCGGAGAACATTTCTTTCTCAATCAAGGTATATAACTCGATTTTATTTTCAGTTGCCTTTTGTTTTTTTACATTCGAAGCTTCTTCCGAGGGACTGGTTACTGTTCTTGGGATTTGAGTCTAAGAAAGCTTGAATATTATTTACTTTTTTTCAGGCTTTGGAATTCGGCGAGTTTTTTGAGTTTTTATATGGACTAAATGAAGTTGCGGAATTCGGTGAGTTCCTTTTGCTTGGATTTAGCACGTAATCGAATCACAATTTTCTCTGAATTTTACAAGGTCACTGCTCTGGAAATAAAAATACTTCAAAAGTATCGGAAGTATGGACCTCCAATTCGGTAGATTCAAGCATTACTTGGAAAGTCCTGATTCTTTTCACCAGAAGACATTTTCATTACGAAACGAGAGCTCCTCTGTTCATAGCGAGGCTTCAGTTATGAATTACCATTCATTCGTTTTGATTTTTCAGCAGAAATTAACAAAAACCACAGCAGAATTCTCAACCTTTTTCTTCTTTTCATAACTAGAATTCTATTCTTTCGTCGGTTTTCTTTGGATTTATGTCAAAGCAATGAAAAAGATAGAGAACGAGGGAAGGAATGTGTTTAATTATGAAGGCGTATACATACAGAAGAGAGCACTGCACCCTATACGTGGGAGGCTGTATATTAAACACGGGGTTTTGCCTATTCCACGCCTTCAAAACCGGCTTTTTAATGGTGTCGGAAGGGGGAAATGTATGAGAAGATGTGAACCTAACGCCTTCCACAGTTTTCTCTCACTGTTCAACCCATGTGACGTTAAATTCAGTTTTCTTCTTGAGTTCCAAAACGGTTTTATATATATAACCTCTGGCACACGATCCATAGCACTGCAAGCTTTTATCATACTCTTCTGGGTCTTCTCATCTTCGTTTCAGCTCCATCCTCTCAGAACCTGAAATTGAACATTTGAGGCTTCTCATCTTCGCTTGGTTCTGTTGGTTACAGAGTTTGGGATTCCATTGTTGGTGGGTCGCATTCAGTTGACAGTTCATCTTTCTGGGTCTCTAACGCGCTGATTCTGAAGGTTCATTACATTAAGATAGCTTCAAAGTTTGCTTCAATTCAGCTGTTTATTTCCTTATCTCTGGTGTCAGAGCTTTCTGATTCAGTACTAAGTGCTTTCCTTCTTAACTTCACTTTCTTGGTGGAGTTTTTTTTTTTTCTGGTGCATGGGTACCTGAGTGCTCCGTTACTAGCTGAGAACTTTCGAGGTATCTACGTATATTTTATATATCTTATCTATGCCCTGCTCCTGTTCTCGTACTGTCTTCTCTAATCTCTCTACAGAGTATTCCTGCTCTTGTACAAAACTTCAATATGGTCCTGAATTTATATTTACTTTTGCTTCTTTGAAGAAGTTCCTCGACTTCATCTAGTGTCAGTTTCAAAACTATCCAAATAGCTAAATCTCTGTTCTCGGTGAATTGCTTTCTTACTTTCGTAATTCCGTAGTGGAGATCATATCAGAGATCTTGATGCTAGACCTTCCAGTAGTGGAAAACAAAGAATTGATTTTTATTTAACAGTTTGGATCGTAAGTTCGTTCGTTTTCTCACTGAACTTTTTTCTTTTTTCTTTTCTTATTAAAGTTTTGACAGATCATATCAATGCATATCTGAATTCAACAATAATGGGTTTAGTTCGAAGTCCGAGTATGAGGAGTGGTGACTACTTAGAAGGCATGCTCAGTGATTACGTTGCTGGAAAAGCAAAAGTAGTGAGGGCTCACAGGAGTGGTTCTTCGCGTCTGGTGACCTTCCTCACTTGCCTCCAGTTCGCTTTCGCGATATATGCCACCTTCCTCCTCTATTACATGAGCCCTGCTGTGGATTTGCGAACCAAGCCTGACTTCACATGGGCGACCCAAATCGCCCAGAAATGGAAACAATACATGATTCAGCCCAACATTCTGAGCCGCTATCAAGAAAACTACGCTCTTCAATCAGAACTACCGATGCCATCCGAAGTGTGCGAGCACGAACGAATAGATTTTTCTCAGAAGAAATCGAACGATGCCCAAATGATTAAGTTAAAGAGAGAACTCTATGATGAAGTTTTGAAATTCCAGAAAAATTCCTTCGGGCCTGAAACTCTCTCTGAGCTGATGCAGATGAACTCAAAATGGGATAAAAGAGGTCCAAATGTCCCAAAAATTACAGTTATATTGAACCACTTCAAGAGGAAGACTCTCTGTGCACAGTTGGATTCTTTACTCCAGCAGACTGTTCCGTTCCTCAGCGTCTGGGTGCTCTCATTTGGGAGCCCCAATGAGCTTTCACTTAAAAGAATTGTCGAGAGCTATAACAATTCAAAGATCAGCTTTGTGAGTTCAAACTACGACTTCAAGTATTATGGAAGATTTCAAATGGCTCTGCAAACAGAAGCAGACTTCGTTTACATTCTTGACGACGATATGATCCCTGGTACGAGAATGTTAGAGATCTTGTCACATGTGGGTGGGACAGATAAGTACAGGAATTCAGTTCTTGGGAGCATAGGCCGGATCTTGCCATTTAGACAGAAAGATTTTACCTTCCCAAGCTACAGGAAGTTCCGATCCAAGGAGGCAGGGCTTTACTTGCCTGACCCTGCTTATGGTATCATACTGGACAGGATAGTGCAGGTGGATTTTCTGTCAAGTTCCTGGTTCTTGTCTTCAGATCTTGTCAAGACACTTTTTGTGGAGACCCCCTTCACTTTTATGACAGGGGAGGATCTGCATCTCAGGTAAGCATTTGCTCAACGTACATTACAAATCTAAACGATCAAAATCCAACATTTTAATCGGAAATTGGCTAACTAATCAAAATACCTGTGCTATCTATCTACCTTGAGCTGACTGACGGATTTCTCATCTATTCGAGTAGCACTTCTCCAGTTTGATTCAGATTCAAATTCAAATTGATAGAAACCCCATTACTCTACAATAACTCAAAACTTACCAGTGAATTTCACATAGTCGACTTAATTTTCTAATAGATTTTTTTTTTTTTTTTTTTTGTTGATTGAATTCAATAGTTGGCTTGTATTTGTGCAGTTATCAGCTTCAAAAATACAGAAATGCTGGTTCTTTCGTACTTCCTGTGGATCCCAACGACAAAGAAACTTGGGGAGACCGTGAGCACAGGCTGGCTTATGTCTCTGAAACAACAGTAATCTTCAAAGACATCGTTCAAGTTCGAGATGACCAATGGTGGCGAGCCTTCTCAACCGGTTACTTGACTCAATGGGCTGCAATGTATCCTCAAAACATTGATGCCCTTTTCTATGCTCACTCTCTTGATGAGGTGAAAGTGCTGGCACCCCTTCTTGATAAGTTCAGATCAACTGTTGGGAAAAAGGCCTATATTGCAGTTTCTGGTGGAAAGTATTGTCCCTGCGAAGATGCTGCAAGTGCTCTGAACTGGCCGAGGTCGGTTTGTCGAGAGAGGAGATTCAAAATTTTCGATTTGGATGCTGGAGCCATTGGAGGAATCTCCAATTCAGATGTGCCAGTTATACAAACTGTCTACTCAAGCATGAAAGGGTTGATTAAAATTCATAATCCCAGTGTGGTGATCACGGTTGCTGATATTGATCCAAGTGTGAAAAGTGCTCTTAAAATGGCTGTCGGAAGTAATTCAAACAGTTCGACCCTGGTACTTCTTCCTAGGCCTTCAGTGACCAAGGTTCTGTGGATGGCTGACCTTAGATCCACCACTTTGCCAAGTAAGACTCGTGTAACTCTTATTTCACTCTCTCAATCAGTTAATGATTTCTCTGTTTCTCCATTACTGAACGTTTTGAACTCTGTCTGGTCTGCCTGTAGATTGGAATCGCATGAGAATATCTGTAAACATTGTCACTCAAAACCGAGCTACATCTCTGCAACGTCTTCTCAAATCTCTGAGCGAGGCCTACTATGTTGGGGACGAAGTCTCTATCAGCTTTAACATGGACAGCAAGGTAGATGAAGAAACTATAAGGCTTGTCGGTTCATACGATTGGCCCCATGGCTCCAAAACCCTGCGCAGGAGAATCATCCAGGGGGGTTTGATCCGAGCCGTGAGTGAGAGCTGGTACCCAGCATCCGATAATGACTTCGGCCTTCTGCTGGAAGATGACATCGAGGTCTCACCGTATTACTATCTCTGGATCAAATACTCACTCTTAGCCTATCACTACGACCCACAGATCTCCCTCCCTGAACTTGCTTCCATCTCGCTTTACACTCCTCGGTTGGTTGAAGTGGTGAAAGAGAGACCCAGGTGGAACGCAACAAGCTTCTTCGGGAACATTCACCCGAACACCCCGTATCTGCACCAGTTGCCCTGCAGTTGGGGTGCAGTATTCTTCCCGAAGCAGTGGAGAGAATTCTACGTTTACATGAACATGAGGTTCACGGAAGATGCCAAGCAAAATCCGGTTCAAATTCCCAAGTCCAGGACAAATGGATGGCAAGCTTCGTGGAAGAAATTTCTGATAGATATGATGTATCTGAGAGGCTATGTCAGTCTCTACCCCAACTTCCCCAATCAGCAGAGCTTCTCGACGAATCACATGGAACCTGGAGCACACATCAGCTCCAAGGATAATGTAGTCAGGCATGATAAAGGGGACTTCGAGGTGCCCCTGTTGAAGACCGACTTTAGAGATTTGTTGCCTGCAAGTAAGCTTCCTCCGGCCTCGAAGCTTCCGGTGATTAATCTATTCAACCAGGCCTCTTCTCTGAGGGGGTTGAAGTCCGCCGGCGCCAAGCTAGGACAAGACGTTTTTGGGTGCAACAATCAGACAGAGGTGGTGGCTGTGGATCGTCACACTGGCCTGCCACAACGTTGTGCAAAATTCTGATTCTTTTCTTCCCACCAATCTGTTTATCATTCTTTCTTTATAAAAATTTGTTAGCTCTATTTTTCTAATGTTCTGTTAATTATTAGGGCCACAGATCTGAAATTTGTGTTGACGAGGGAGGGGGCAGGCAAGATCCAGAAATGTGCGTGCCTATGCCTGTCCCCGATTGTTGAGAATGCAGGGTGGACATGTATCATCTTTGTTCAGGGACCTCCTAATGGAGAGTTCTGTTTTCCCGTCAATGTAGCCAAAAAGTGGCTGGTTTTATGGCTCCCTTGCTTGCTCATGTTAAGCTTAGATATTTGTTTTTTCTTTGTTTTACTTATTATGGGTTAATGCATAACTTTAGTGCTCTAATGCAATCAATAGAGATAGTGTAATGCAAATTTCTCCATTGAAGATTACATATAAACAGAAGTTTATAATGTGAGAGGTAGTTATAATTACAATGTGTATCATATTATGGACGAGGACCATTTCATTTTGATTTGAATTTTAAATCTAGCATTCTCCCTCTTGGCCAAATAGTTATAATGTTATGTGCAATATTGTTCACAATTCATTAATATTATAACTGTAAAACCGAATAACACAAAGAAGGATTTCAAAGAATTTTCTGATGATATATTCTTCTCCTCATGGAGGCTTTTTATAATAAACTTACAACCTAATTTAGATCCAATTTAGATCTTAGAATCAGGAACAAAACAAGCAAACAAATCGTTTCCTATAAGTACGGTAACAATTTATAGCTCATTCCAACACTCCCCCTCAAGTTGGTGTATAGATGTCGATCATGCCCAACGTGTAAATTATACCATAAAATACTTCCCCTGATACTCCCTTTGTGAGCATATCAGCCAGCTGACTCCCGGATGGAATAAAAGGAAATAGTATAATCTTTGCATCGAGGTTTTCCTTGATGAAATGACAATCAACTTCAACATGTTTAGTGTGATCATGTTGAACATGATTTTTTGCAATTTCGATGGCTGCCTTATTATCACAATGGAGATTCATAGATTCAGCATATTCAATCCCTAAGTCCCTCAGTATATTTTTTATCCATAACAATTCGCATACACCATGAGCTATGCCTCAAAATTCAACTTCAACACTTGATCTTGATACTACCTTCTGTTTTTTGCTTTTCCATGTGACAAGATTATCTTCCACAAAAGTAAAGTAACCAGACGTGGATCTTCTGGTTGTCTGATCTCCTGCCCAATCAGAATCTGTGTATCCTTCAATGTTAGTGACATTCTTTTTTGCGAATAACAAACCTTTTCCTGGAGCACTCTTTAAGTATCTCAAGATCCGATAAACCGCTTCCATATGTTCTTCACTTGGTGCATGCATGAACTGACTCACAACGCTCACTGCATATGCTACATCTGGTCTTGTGTGTGATAGGTAGATTAATCTTCCAAATAATCACTAATAGCGCCCTTTGTCTGTTGGGATTTGATCTGGAAGAATTCTGAGCTTATGATTCATTTCTATGGGCATCTCAGAATCAAGTATTCCAGTTTCAGCTAGAAGATCCAACATATATTTTTTATGTGAAAGGAAGACTCCATGTTTGGATCTTGCCACCTCAATTCCCAAAAAAATATTTAAGTTGTCCGAGATCCTTCATTTCGAATTTAGTGGCTAAATACTCCCGTAAAGATTGCATTTCACATGGGTCATCTCCTGTCACGACCATATCATCGACATACAAAATGAAAGCCGTTATTTTTCCTTCTTTGTGTTTTATAAACAATGTATGATCTGAGTTACTTTGCTTATGGCCAAACTTCTTCATTCTAGCCAAGAATCTCCCAAACCATGCTCTAGGTGACTATTTCAGCCTGTACAATGACTTCTTGAATTTATAGACTTTAACCTTGACATAAAGAACCACTTTTAACTCCAGGTGGTAGCTCCATGTAGACTTCTTCTTCTAAGTCTCCATTGAGAAAGACATTTTTAACATCAAATTTTTGCAGAGGCCAATCTCGATTTGTTGTTATAGATATGAAAATGCGAATTGTATTGATCTTAGCTATTGGTGCAAAAGTATCCTGATAGTCTATCTCATACCTTTGCGTATATCCCTTTGCAACTAGCCGAGCTTTATATCTTTCAATACTTCCATCCAGTTTGAGTTTCACCGTGAACACCCATTGACATCCAATTGTCTTCACTCCTTTAGGTTGTGAAACAAGTTCCCACGTGACATTCTTTTGTAGAGCCTCCATCTCTTCGTTGATCGCCTTTTTCCATTTTGGATCAGCTAATGCATCCTGCACATTACTAGGAATAGAAACCCTGGATAATTGATCAACAGTAAATGCATACGATTTACTCAACCTATGGGAGTACACATAGTTGTTGATTGAGTATTTGGTCTTGGCTTCAAGATTAGGTTCATACTGTTTCTTTGGAACTCCCATATTTAATCTTTGTGGATATCTGGGAGTTATATTTTTTTAGGAACACATGTTTCAATAAATTCATCAAACACATGATTCGTATTTACCTGAGGAGGAACATTCTGGATTGATTCTTCAGTTGATGGTGCAGACGGAGGCAACTTTGAGGATTCTTCAGGAGCAATTAATGATTCACTCTCGACGTCATGGTTGGGAGCACAGTCTTGTTCCACATCATGATGACCTGGTTGGTTAAAAAATTCATTCACCGCTTCTAACTCAGTACCTCCACTATTCTCTTGTTGATTAAACAATTCATTCACCGCTTCTAACTCAATAAACTCAGCCCCTCCGCTATTCTCTTCACTTGAGCTCTCCCCCTGAAGAGAATTCTGAGACACTCCCCCTGAGTAATAAGTTTTTAATTCATGGAATGACGCATCTAGAGTTACATGGACCTTTCGGGTGTGTGGATCATAACAATGATATCCTTTTTGAAAATCAGAATAGCCAACAAAAACACATCGTTTGGCACATGGATCAAGTTTATTTCGTAAGACTTTTGGGATATAAACATATACAGTACACCCAAAAACCTGGGGTTCAAGATTCGGAAGATGGGAAATGGAAATTAGGGAGTGCAATTTTTGTTGAGGAGTTTGAAAGCCTATAACTCGAGAAGGTGTTCGATTGATAAGGTTGGCAGCAAATTTGACAAACCCCAATAAAACCGAGGCATGTTCATGCCAAAGAGAGTGGCACGCACTACTTCCAAAAGTTGTCTATTCTTCCTCTCTGCCAATCCATTTTGTTGGGGAGTATAGGTGCATGAGGTCTGATGACGAATTTCATGATTGTTCAGAAAATTACCAAGAGAAGCATCGACAAACTCAGTACCATTGTTAGATTGCAAAACACGAATATGCTTTTGGTACTGAGTGTGTACCATTTGGTGAAATTTTTGAAAAGCTAGCTACACGTCACTCTTTTTGCAAGGATACCCAAGTCATTCTAGTGCATTCATCAATAAATGTCACAAAATATCGAGCACGAGAAATAGAGGGAACCTTTGCAGGACCCCAAACATCAGAATGAATAACCTCAAAGGTTCAAAACTCTTATTCAAACTCGATAAATAAGAGATACAGTGGCTCTTAGCCAGTTCACAAGTGTCACAATGAAAATCCAAATTATTCAAACCTGAAAAAAGTTGTGGTCGCAATTTCTTAAGATAACCAAAGGAAAGATGATCGAGTCTTCGGTGTCATAACCATATAGTTGCTTGAGCACTCTCTTCACTACTAGCTTGATTTGCCTGACTGATTTTCGATCCTCCATTCTCTGTCAACTCCAAATAGTAGAGTTTGCCTCGTCTAACACCATAACCAAGAATCTTTCAGGTTAGAATGTCCTGAAAGACACAAAATGAGGGCCAGAAAGTTATAGTACAAGCAAGAGTTGAAGTAATTTGGCTAACAGACAACAGATTGTATTCAAGAGATGGAACAACAAGGACAATATCTAATGTAAGATTATTCAACAAGATAATTGATCCTTCCCTAGTAATAGGAGAGGTACTACTATTGGTGGTGGAAATAACAGATTGAGGAGAAGGTAGGACAAATTTTAACTGACTGGAATCCCTCGTCATGTGATCGGATGCACCTGTATTAATAATCCAAGTTCTATTATTAGAATATGCAGAGAATACTAATACATTACTGATAATACCTGGATGGGCAACATTCGTCATAGGTAGCAGCTTTTCCCCAAAAATCTCTTTCTGACGTTTTTTTGAGAAGTCCCACAACTCTAGATAACCAATAATCTCGTAACAACGCTGTTGCGAATGACCTTTTTCCCCGCAGTGAGTGCATACCCAGTTGTTAACTTTTCCAGAGATTGGATGATAGCTCCCCATTGTCTGTCTCTGGGTTGATTCAGATTTTGGGTTCGGTTTGGGAAGTAGTTCGGTTTGGTTCAGCTCGGCAGTCAGGTTTGGTCCTGTTTGCTTTGATTCGGTTCGGTGTGGTCCGATTCGGTTCTGGTTCGATTTTGGACTGATTTGGGTCCTGTTCGGTCAGGTTCGGTTCAGGTCCGGTTTGGTTGTGGTCCAGTTCGGGTCCGATTCAGATCCACGGGTTGACCCGCAGTTAAATAAAGGAACAGTAGTTCCTAAGTTTAAATTTTTTTTGTCTTTCTGCCTCGACGTCGGTAACGAAGTGTCGTCTTCCTTAAGCGACGACGGTGGTCGGCAGCGATAACTGGGCCGATGGTGCGGTTATCGGTGACACTATTTCGGTTATGGGACCGTCGTTGTAGAAACAAAAAATTTTTGCAAGCGTCGGCTTCCTTTGGTCGGTGGTGCGGTATGATGGAGGGCAGAGCAGTGGCTTGGCTGTTCACAGTGATGACAAAGCATCTTCGGGGATGACAGTTCGGTTGTCAACGACGTTCAAAAGCCGATTTAAACCAGCTCTTTGTTCGCTTCGGCTACGGGACAGAGCTTCTGCTATGTTCTTTGGCTAGAAGCTCTTCGTGCACTTCAACTACGGGACAGAGCTTCTGCTGTGTTCTTCGACTATAGGAAGCTCTTCGATGGTGGTTTCTTCATTCATGGCGACGACAAAATTTTTCTCCCGCTCTAATACCATGTAAAACCAAATAACACAAAGAAGGATTTCAAAGAATTTTTTGATGATATATTCTTCTCCTCATGGAGGCTTTTTATAATATATTTACAACCTAATTTAGATCCAATTTAGATCTTAGAATCAGAAACAAAACAAGGAAACAAATTGTTTCCTATAATTATGGTAACAATTTATAGCTCATTCCAACAATAACATTTAAATTACAGGACAAATTATAATAATCATGGTGCTAGGTCCTTTAATTAAATAAACATTACCCTAAAATACAATAATATTTGTTATTCTCAAACAAGCATGTATACAAGCCAATAGACAATACAAATAAGAAATAAGAACTTTATTTTAAAATATTATAAAATACATCACCTGAAATCAAACAGAAAGTGTCTAATTTGGACAAAGTCCCATCTTGGGTACAAGATCCATGAACAAAGTTGGTGGCATGCCTTTTGTCAATGGATATGCAACCGTTTATTTTGTACAAATGTGGTAAATGAACACTTCATTGGAGCTGACATGGTCCTTGACGGTAAGTACTCAATGTCTATATGTTTACTTCCCCTTCTACTTTTATTATTCTCAATTAATAACATAGAAGCTGAATTGTCACAACTAATCCTTAATGGCTTTGAGATTGAATTAATAACTTGAAGCTCCAAAATTAAATTATTCAACCAAATACCTTATGATGTAGCTTCAAAGCACACAACAAACCCGAGTTCCATTATAGAAATAGCAATTAGTGATTGTTTTGTACGTTTCTAAGATATATCTCATCCAACTAATGCGAAGATGTATCCTAATGTTAGATGTGTCAATACAACCAGAAAAATCTGATTATGAGTACCCAACAATTTTTAAGTTGTTGGATCGACTATATGTAAGTATGAAATTCTTGGTCCCTTGAAGATAATGCCCTTCATTGAAGCTCTCTCGTCATTACATTGACATTTTCCCATCATTCCTACTAAAAATGCAATGTCTGGTTTGGTATGGACCTAGGCATACATAAAGTTTCCTATTGTTGAAGCATAAGTAATGTCTTTCGTCTATTATCTTTTAACGTTCTTTTGAAGGCATTAGTTCAAATTGAATTGGTCACCTTTCACAATGGATACTACACCGAATGAACAGTTTGACATCCTATATCTTTCAAGTACCTTGTTGATATAGCTCCTAAAACAATCCCCAAATACCTTATGATTTGTCTCCATGAATTTTAATGTCAATGACATAAGATGACTTACCCATATATATCATATCAAAATATTGAGAAGGAAAAACTTTCACCTCATGCCACAAACTCATATCATTTGGATATAAATAAAATATCATCCACATACAAGACTAGAATAATGATTTTACACCCACTAACTTTGTGGTATATGCATTGATTGGTAATGTTCTCAAAAAGACTAGATGAAGAGATAACATTATAAAATTTTAAAAATTATTAATAAGGGACTTGCTTTAGCCCATATATGGACTTTTAAAGTTTGCAAAGCAAATAGCCATAATGACTCAAGGTAAACCCTTAGGTTATTTCATATAAACTCCTTCCTCTACATCTCTTTTGAGGAAGGCCATTTCCACATGTATCTAATGTAAATCTAAGTCAAAATGGGCAACTAATGTTAAGATGGTATAGTAGGAAAACTAGAGATATCAGTTTGCATGTTACAATGTGGGACCCACCATGGTGCTCGAACTGTTGGGACCCACTATGAGGATGTGGGACATCAAGAAGAGTCCTAGAGGACATGGGTCACCAAGAAGAGTCCTCACCCAAAGCAAACACGAGTTAAAGGGTCAAGAAGCACAAACTAAATTGAGTTAGAAGACTTGAAGATCAAGTGGGACCAACAAATATCTCACAAGCTGGAACTCTTATCAAGGTACGCTGGGAGATCATGAGGTGACCACAAGGATAAGGCTACGAGCTGGTTTATCCCTTATATTCACGTAAATAATGAAGGACTCCTAGTTCAACACAAGTTAGTCTTCTAGTAATTTAGTTTGAATAGACTTATATTAAAGAGTTAGAGTTGGAATGTAATTAGGATTGAATGATAAGTTGTATTAGGACTCTACCTCCTCCTCTACTATAAATAGAGGTGTTGTAAATTCGGAATTAATTAAGTCACACATTCAACCCCGAGTTGGTTTTTCTCTCTCTCTCTTTGCTTGGCGCAACCTCTTCTTCCCCTTTTATTTTTTCTTCTCTCTACCCGAGAGCTTTCCTTCCTTTTTTCTCTTTTTCTTTCTTGTTTCCCTTGTTCGGAATCATGAAAAAGGGATCCTAAATTCAACATGGTATTAGAGCAATATATTTAGGATCCCTCGTCAAAAGAATGCTTTAGAGAAGTGATGATCAACACCACTCAAAGAAGGCTCATGTATGAAGGAAGAACACAAGTCGAGAGATTAGTGTTCAAAAATATTTTTTTTATGATACCGGTCTTCGAATTTAGATGATGATTCAAGGATGAATATGTGAATGCTTTCATCTTATTATGTTATGGATATGCATGCCCCTCTGTCTAGAAGGAGCTATCAAAACAGTTTTATTGGTTTGGAAATTATGTTTGTCGAGACCAGTCCATACTCAGATTATTGATTTTTTTTTTCATGGGATAAGAGTTCCCTGATATAGAATATTTCTATTGAGCCTCTTATGAGTGGTTTTTTGGAAAAAATTATAATTTATCATTGATGCTATATTCACATATACTGAGTTGATTGAAGAAGTGGTACTTGGTGTTATTATTAAAAGTTTTTTGAAGAAGAACCTATCATGGCTGATGAAAATATGAATATCAAAGGTGATATACTGAGAATCACCACCATACCCTTATGTGGGGTATCAAATTTTCTGAGTTGGTCCACCTCGGTTAGGAGGTTTCTCATAACCAAAGACCTACTTGGTCACCTCACTACCCGAGGACCACCTATTGATGAAGATGATATTTTTATATGAAATGGCTGAAGAATGATACTTTGGTAATTGGTTGGCTAATAAATAGCATGGAAGAACATGTCTCTAGTAATGTTATTCATCTTGACACTTCTAAACAGATTTGGGAGACATGTACTAAACTATATTCATGCCCTGATATACTGCATAGACCCTATGTTATTCTCCATAGAATGTTGAATACCAAACAAGGAGAAAATATTCATGAGTACTTGGCACGGTTTAGAGGCTTTCTTCAAGATTGGAAGTTATCTCAGCCCTTCACCACTGATATTTCTATCCAAGACAAACAAAAGGAAGCATTAATTACAGCTATTTGTCTTGCAAATATTAAACCTCATCTTGAGAACCAAGAGTCAACTGTTGAGTGCTTTTGCTGTCCCAAAGTTTGATGATGTGTTTGCAGCATTCCTTCATATTCCAGACACTTCTTCCTCCACTACTGATGTATCTGCTATGTATTCTGATCATAAAAGATCATCCTCTGACCGCGGCCGAGGCCGAGGAAGAGGTTATAGAGGGGGCAGAGGAAGAGGTGGAAGGACTAGTATTGGCAGAACAAATGATATTAAATGTACTCATTGTAAATTTCCTGGCCACACTATAGACCGATGACATTACAGGGCATGCACTTACTGTGGTAAATATGGCCACTATAAAGAAATATGCTATAAAGCTAATGACAAATCAGAATTGACAAGGGCTAATCAAGCCCTTATGAGTGATGCACAAGAAGACCATCCCACAACATCAGGTGCACAAAAAAATATTACTGATGAATAGTATGAGCTATTTCAGAAAATGAAGACCATGCTAGGTTCTTCTCCTAGTTCCTCTACAACCACTGCTGCCACTACTACTTCAGGTATGCTATCAGCCTCATCTTCATTCTGGATAATTGATTCAAGAGTCTCCGAGCATCTTACGGGTAACAAAACTTTATTGCATTCTCTATTTCCGAGTCTTTGACACAAGTTTGTTACCATAGTTGATGGTTCTCAAACCAAAGTCCAAGGAAAAGGTTCTACTTCTATCACCCCATCACTTCCGCTCATTGACATTCTTTTTGTTACTACTTTTCCTTTGAACTTACTATCTGTTAGTCAGCTTACAAAATATTTTAATTGCTCGGTCACCATCTCACCTACTTCATGTGTTTTTGAGGATCTTATAACGAAGCAGGTGATTGGTGGAGGCCATGAACAAGGGGGGCTTTACTACTTGGACGTGCCAAAGATCAACATCGTGTCTACTACTGAGCCTGAGACACGATTATGGCACAATCGATTGGGGCATCCTTCTATACAGTCTCTTCATCATATGTTTCCATCTCTTAAGATCATGTCAGAATTCAGTTGCGAGGAGTGTCAGTTAAGTAAACATCAAAGGAGTACATACTCCCCTCGTTCAGAAGTGAAAAGTGACACTTCTTTTTTGTTGATTCATACTGATGTTTGGGGGTCTTTGAGTGTCTCTAATATTTCTCAAGCCAAATATTTTATTACCTTTATTGATGATTTCACTCGCACAACTTGGTTGTTTATTTTTAAGGAGCGGTCTGAGATTCCATCCATTCTTAAGTCATTTTATGCTATGGTAATCACACAATTTGGTCAAAAGATAAAAATCCTCCAGTCTGATAATGCCAAAGAGTATATTTCAAAAGACCTTGAGTCATTTTGTCAAGAAAATGGCATTATCCATCAGACATCATGTGCCTACATTCCTCAACAAAACGGAGTAGCCGAATAGAAAAATCGTCATATTCTTGAGGTAGATTGAGGTCTTTTATATTCCATGAAAGTTCCATACTTTTATTGGCCCCCTGCTGTCCTTATGTTATGGACTCCATAACATCTAGAGTAGATAGTTGGAGAAGAGGATAGATTGGGGTTTATTTGCAATTTCAATTCATTAGGGGTTTATTTGTAATTTTTTGAACTTATGGCCTTTGGCATGTTTTCCCTAATTCCCTATATAGGGACGTGAAATGAATGAAAGAAAGTAAGCATTGAGTAAATTAGTTTTAGCCAAGTCAGATTCTCCCTCAGAGGTCTAGGTCGGATTCTCCCTCAGAGGTCCAGGTCGAGCTTCCTTCAAAGCTCAATCCATTCCATTCCGATTCCACCATTACACGTTCCAAGAACAAGGGTTCTCTTCTAGCATCAACAGTCAATCTGGAGGGAAGAGAGGGAAGAAGGGTGACGAGATCCATGGCCCGGGAAGATCCCAACATCTTGGTATCAGACAGGTCCACCCTTGGGGATTCCTCTTCCTCGGAGGATTTGCGTTAGCTTATTGATGCAAATCGTCAAAGATCAGATGCAGGTATTGATGATCTTCGTACTTCAATGGAGACCATGAATACGAAACTAGAGCTCCTTCTCCGGCGACTTGAGGGTTCTCTTCCAGCGTCAACAGTCAATCTGGAGGGAAGAGAAGGAAGAAGGGTGACGAGATCCATGGCCCGGGAAGATCCCTACATCTTGGTATTAGACAGGTCCACCCTTGGGGATTCCTCTTCCTCGAAGGATTTACGTTAGCTTATTGATGCAAATTGGCAAAGATCAGATGCAGGTATTGATGATCTTCGCACTTCAATGGAGACCATGAATACGAAACTAGAGCTCCTTCTTCGGCCACTTGATGAAGGTGGGGTCGCGGACCGCCGCCACCAGCAGCCTATACACCACCAGCAGAGCACCACCCACCACAGCTGTGCCACCCACATCCCCCATTGGGACCTCATGCTACTGCCCCAAATTCGTCCTGTCTACCAGCCGAAGCCTCTGCAGAAGATTTGGGGACAATCTTAGATCCGGACGGGCAGAGAGGCTTTGCATCACAAAAAATCAAGATTTCCACGCAAGGAAATCCAATGCCAAATGGTGACGATGATTTGGGGAAATCAGAGGGGTTTTCTGCTACCACATCATCGACGTTGGTCAAATGGGGGGAGACCTCAAATCCAAAATCACACCAAAACGACTCATGGCAAGCAGACCACCATCCCGAATTGGAGAAGGAATATCTTCCGGTGACTATTCAGATTGGGACACAAGCGGCGAAGCCCTAAAGGGCTGCCCTTCGCCATCGGAGACGGAGGAGGCTCCGCCGGTGCCGTCGGACACATGTCTGGTGGGATGTAACTTCCGGCCACCACCCACCACTCGCAAGCCACTTCTTGGTAGACCAGAGCAAACCCAAGTTCCAAATTGGGGGGGGGGGGGTGGGTAAAAGGAAATGTTTTTGTTGAGGGTCTCTGTTTTTCTGTTGATAGTGTATGTTTGTTGCCCAATTGAAAATGTGGGCAGTGGAATTAGAATACGTCCTCTATTTTTTTTGCCATATGTGGGGAAGAATGAGAAGCGGTATGAGGTATTGCAACTATTCCGTGCAGCAGAGCAACAAAACAATTTTCCTCCCATTCGGGTTTGCCTGTATAGCCTTCAATCTGGGTGTCGTAAAGTCATAAGGAGAAGGATATCGGAAGCTAATCATATGTTTCGGCACATGATTTTTACGGGTTTTAGTCCAGAGGTAGTTACATACACCTGTTTGATTGATGGCCTTTCGTGCAGTACTATAATTGGAGCTTATGAGCAGAATGGGCTTGCCTTGGAAGCTCTAAGACAATGTAGGGACATAGCAGTGGCTGGATTTGGTCCAACTCAATTCAATTTTGCCTCTTGTATTTCTGCTTGTTCTGGCTCAGCAACTTTAGATGTTCGACGACAGTTTCATTCTTTGATGATTAAAGCTGGTTTTGGTGGAGATGTCTTTGTTGGCAGATCGGTTGTTGACATGTATGTGGAAACATAGAGGATTCTATTTGTGCTTTTCATGGGGTAAATAATCCTCCTATTGTTGCCTACAACACTATGATATCAGGACTGGCACAACATGACAAAGCAGGCCAAACAATTCAAATATTCAAAGAGTTGGAGAAAACGGAGACAACTCCTAACAAAACACCCTTCATCTGTTTGCTCACAGCCTGTAGTCATGTGGGCCTTCTTGCGGAGAGCATGTTCTTCTCTGATGTGATGTGCGACCATTATAAGATTGAGCCAGAATCTGAAAATTACTGCTGCTTGGTTGATGTTCTTAGGCGAGCTGGAAACCTCGATTATGCATTTAAAATCATTGCTGGATGCCTTTACAATGTGGGGGTGTCAGTATGGAGAACGTTACTACGTGTGCTTTTTGGACGTCTCAGATTGTAAGTATAGGCGCGGAATCAGCAAAAAGAGTGAAGCAGTTAGAGCCCGATGATCATGCTCCTTACGTTCTTCTGTCAAATCTCTACTCCGAAGCTGGGTTATTGAAAGAATCTTGGGTACTCAGGAAGAAAATGGCAAAGATTGGAGTAAGAAAGGATCCTGGAAATAGTTGGGTAACAAATTTTCTTACTGTTGATGGGCACTGCACCAGTGCGTGTCTTCTTTTTCAATCTAGACACCTTGGGTTTAATTTTTTGGTAGGGCATTGTCGAAATGATAGCTTAGATTCAGCATTTGTGGTTTTTGATAGAATGGTCAAGGAAGGTTCTCAGCCAAACTCTGTTACTTATTCGTGTTTGATTAATGGTCTTTGCAATGTTGGGACAATTGATGAAGCACTGGATCTCATCAAGGAAATGGTGGAGAAGGGCATTGGTCCAACGACTTCTACCTATACACTTCCTATCACATCTCTCTGTGAGGCTGGTCATCTCAAGGAAACATGTGATCTGCTCATTGACATGAGAAAAAAGAGGTGTTTGTCCTAACATTCAAACTTACACTGGTTTGATCTCTGGTTTGTTTAGAGTGGATTACTTTGAAATTGCTATTAGCTTGTTTCACAAGATGTTACAAGATAGTGTGGTTACTTTGATAAATGGATATTGCAAATTGGGAAATCAGAACAATGCAATGAGATTATTGAAATTCGTGCAAGAGAATGGATGTGTTATGGTCCCTAGCCATGGATCTAGTAACTCAGCGAGATACTGATGAATCCAGCACGTTACAAGGTTTTTAAACACGGTAAGGAACCAAGAATCTCGTCTCCAACCACTATTCACTCAGGTAAGTTGAAAACAGAATCCCTTTTGTCTAACGTATGGATTTAACCACTACTCACACAGGTAAATTAAAACAGAATTCTAACCTGCTGTACTTAGGAAAATAGAGTCTCAAGTTACCTCTTTGAATGAATTCGGAACTCCTTCTCAACCCAGAATTCGGAACTCCTCAGCCCAGAATTCGGAACTCCTCCTCAGCTTAGATTCGGAACTTCTCCTCAGCCCAAAATTCGGAACTCCGCTGCCCAGAATTCGGAACTCCTCCTCAGCCCAGATTCGGAACTCCTCTGCCCAGAATTCGGAACTCCTCTGCCCAGAATTCGGAACTCCTTCTCAGCCCAGATTCGGAACTCCTCCTCTACCCAGAATTCGGAACTCCTCCTCTACCCCTTTCCTCTTAAAGGACCTCCAATATAGCAGCCTCTTTCCGTTCTTCTTGGCTGAGAAAAAGGTTCCACACCACCCTTCTTCTCCACCCTTTTCTCCCTGATTTTGTGAAGAAAACCAGTCCTTCCCTTCACCACGTAGGTTAGGGTTAAATTCTCCTTTTCTCCTCCTTTCTCAGACCTCAAGACACTCACAAAAACACCAAGATAGCAGTGAAGGTTCACGCCGAAATCCTTAGAAGAGAGAGCTCAAGGAGAACCTAGATTAACCTAATTTACTCTAGTTTATGCTAATTCCGAACTTGCTTTATTTCTCCATCCTTACCCCTTAAATAGGGTAGTCAACATAAGTTAGGGTTATAAAACCCAATTCTACCCCTACCTTTAAGTCTTATTACAAATCAATAAAATTTGAAATTAAAAGCAACATAAATAATAAAAGTAAAAGTAGATGACTCAGTGTTATTGGGTCCATAACAGGATGTGAATCGGATGAGTGGACATTTACATAACTGATTTGTGGATTCTGCAAAATGGGTACGTTGGATTTGGCTTTAGATATGTTCAATAAAATGGCAGAATGTGGATTAAATCCAAATAAGGTCAGTTATACTGCATTAATAGATGGATGTTGCAAGAGGGAGGCAATGGGCCTGGCACTATTGTTGTTGGAAAAGATCAAGGAGATTGGTTGTAGACCTAATGTGCGTACATATAATGTGATATTTAATGGATTTTGCACACAGAATAGGTTACCAAAAGCAGAAACGCTCTGTAGAGAAATTGCAGAACATGGGTTGTCACTGTTGTAACCTATACAACTTTGATTGATGGGTTGTGTAAGAGTGGGGCCACCAGTCTTGCATTTAAAGTGGTTGATGAGATGATGAAGCACGATTTCCTACCAAACCTTCACACTTACAGCACATTCATCTATGGATTATGTCAAGAAGTCAACGCCATGGAGGCCGAGCTTCTATTTAAAGAAATGCAAAGGAAAGGGTTGATTCCAGATCTAGTGACTTATACTTCAGTAATAGACGAACCCTATGGTGTTTTGCTGAAAGGCTTGCAGAAGGATCATGACTTTCTTGAAGAAGACCACATTGATGGCTATCTTTCCATAGGAAAGGCGAGAGGTTCTACCATTGTTGCTGGTCTCTTAGACAGGTTGTTGAAGAATGGTTGTGGGCCATATTTTGATACATATGTTACTTTACTAGTGGGTGGGTTTATGGAGAAAAGAGTCAAGGCATTTGTCTCATACATTCGCGCTTATAAAGAGCCTCATTGCATCTTCATATTCAGATGGAAGGACTTGGCGGTTGGCAAATTGGTAAGGAGGTATGTCAGACGCATACCTTGTTTGATCACGGCCACGGACAAGCACACCTTCCTTCGAGCTTGAGGCAAGCTCGTTCTCCAGGAGGGGAGTAATACTCCATAACATCTAGAGTAGATAGCTAGAGAAGAGGATAGATTGGGGTTTATTTTCAATTTCAATTCATTAGGGGTTTATTTGTAATTTTTTGAACTTATGGCCTTTGGCATGTTTTCACAAATTCCCTATATAGGGACGTGAGATGAATGAAAGAAAGTAAGCATTGAGTAAATTAGTTTTAGCCAGGTCAGATTCTCCCTCAAAGGTCTAGATCGGATTCTCCCTCAGAGGTCCAAGTCGAGCTTCCTTCAAAGCTCAATCCATTTCATTCCGATTCCACCATTACATGTTCCAAGAACAGGGGTTCTCTTCCAGCATCAACAGTCAATCTGGAGGGAAGAGAGGCAAGAAGGGTGACGAGATCCATGGCCTGGGAAGATCCCAACACCTTACAGCGTGTTTTCTTATAATTCATCTACCGTCTACCGTTCTTGGAAATAAATCTTCCTACTCTAAAATCTTACCACATGATGACCCATTTGCATTACCATTGAAAGTCTTCGGTTGTCAATATTTTGTTTATAATACATTGCCTAGATACAACAAACTTGATCCTAAATCTATCAAGTGTATTTTTTTGGGATACTCTCGCACACAAAAGGGTTATGTTTGTTATAGTCCTTCTTTGCAACGCTTATTTGTGTCCAGGGATGTAACATTTTTTGAAGACTCCTCATATTATTCTGATAGCATTCTTCCTGGTATGTCATCAATACCAAGTTTTCCTCAACCGGTTGTGCCTCGTGATACATAGATTGTTCAGCCCCCAGAGCCAGTGGTTGATACCACACCTGCCAAGTTATCAGATCCACCAAAGGTAAGTCCTTCATCACTAGTCATTTTTGGTCTTCAATTTGATACTCGTCCTATTGCTATACGAAAGGAACCTCGATCATGCACTCAACCTTCTACTTCTCATCCTATTTCCAATTTTGTGTCTCATCATTGCCTCTCACCTTTATGTTGTCAGTTTCTTTCTTCTATTTTCTCCATATCTGTTCCACAGTCATATCGGGAGGCTCTACAAAAATTTTGCACAATGGTTGGAGGAAATCTGGTTACATGGAAAAGCAAAAAAAAAAGTGTAGTAGCACGATCAAGTGCAGAAGTAGAATACAGAGCCATGGCACACACTGTTAGTGAACTCTTATGGGTAAGATCCCTTCTCATTGAATTGGAATTCTATAAAGAATAACCAATGGATCTATACTGTGATAATCAAGTAGCAATACATATTACATCGAATCCAGTCTTCCATGAGAGGACAAAGCATATTGAGGTAGATTGCCATTTAATACGAGAAAAATTCCAAGCCGGTCACTCACAAGATTATGTCTACCATATGCAACAAGTTGGGCGTTTATGATGTCTTCTCACCCACAGCTTGAGGGGGAGTGTTACAATGTGGGACCCACCATGGTGCTTGATCTGGTGGGACCCACCATGAGGTCGTGGGACATCAAGAAGAGTCCTAAAGGACGTGGATCACCAAGAAGAGTCCCCACCCAAAGCAAGCACGAGTTAAGAGATCAAGAAGCATAAGCTGAATTGAGTTGGAAGACTTGAAGATCAAGTGGGACCCACAAATATCTCACTAGCTGGCACTCTTATCAAGGTGCGCTAGGAGATCATGAGGGGCCCACAACGATAAGGCTACACTCTGGCTTATCCCTTATATTCACGTAAATAATGAATGACTCCTAGTTCAACTTAAGTTAGTCTTCTAGTAGTTTAGTTTGAATAGACTTATATTAAAGAGTTAGAGTTGGAATGTAATTAGGATTGAATGACAACTTGTATAAGGACTCTACCTCCTCCTCTACTATAAATAGAGGTGTTGTAATTCAGAATTAATTAAGTCACACATTCAATCCCGAGTTGGTTTTTTTCTCTCTTTGTCTCTCTCTTTGCTTGGTGCAACCTCTTCTTCTCCTTTTATTTTTTCTTCTCTCTACCCGAGAGCTTTCCTTCCCTTTTTCTCTTTTTCTTTCTTCTTTCCCTTGTTAGGAATCATGGAAAAGGGATCTTAAATTCAACAACAACTATAGTCTCTTAGTAGTCAATTCCGTCTTTCTATGTGAAGTCTTTTGTGACAAGTCAAGCCTTGTATTGCTCAATGTTTTCTAATGTGTCTTTGGTCTTGAAGACCCATTTACAATCAATGAATCTCACCCCATGAGGCAACTCAACAACATTCCAGACTCGATTATTTATGACTAAGTCTATTTCATCTCACATGGCATCTACTGCAAATTGGATTTACTACTACTTATCACTTATGAAAACGTCTTAGGATCATTTTCAACACCGAAATCATAGTTAGGTTCCTAAAAGCATACCGCATAGTCATTAGAAAACACAAGTTTCCTTATTTTCCTGAATCTTCTCAATGTTATATCATCAACCTTTTGTAGAGGCTGGTGTAAAACGGGATCTACCTCTTCAAGAGGTTGTTGGACAATAAGATCTACTTGTGGCGGAGGTTGTTATTTAATAGAATCTTCTAGAATATCCTCATGAATGTGGAACATCAAGAATGGACTGTTCCACATTCACCAATTGGACATAATGTTGAATCTGAATATCCTTTTTATTAATTGTTGAAGTTGTATAAGAAACTATGGACTTCCTCAAAAACTATGTTTCCAGGTTGATTACTTCCTCAAGAAACTTAGCGTTTTTGGACTCTATAGACTTAGTGGTGTGTGAAGGACAATAGAATTTGTATTCCTTAGACTTTTTCGCATAAACAACAAAATAGACACTAATAGTCATAGGATCTCACTTCCTTCTTGTGGATTATAAACCTAAACTTCAGCTAGACAACTCCTAATGCAAATATAGTTTAAACTCTGTTTCTAACCTTTCTATAACTCAAATGGCATTATAGGACAACACATGTGAGTGTACTATTTCTAATATGTTAGAACCATCATGATACCTTTTGTTTCTTGTAGGTCGGCTTATCCCTAATGCAATCCACACACAAATCAAAATCAATAAAGTACATAGAAGCAAGAATTCCATCATTTAGTAATTGTTATAATTTAAAAGAAATCATTAACTATTATGAAAATTGGTATATTAGGCCTCTATTTATAATAGAGGAAATACTTAGAATTAGAGTATAGTTAAAATTACCCATCTCCCAATTACACCCAAAATAGAACTTCTAATTGCAATCAAACTAAAAACTAATAAAGAGAAATAGAACATCTGAAAGACCTCTAAAATGAACAATTCTATGAGATTTCTGTTAATCTAGGTCGACCCTCATCCATATTTTGATGTTAAAAAAACTTAATCAAATTGAGCTAATATTTGCAATTCAAGCACTTTAGATGCATTTCCTTCAAAAGACACAAGACTAAAGTATTTGCAAAAGAATCAACAACTTTGATACATGACCTCGAGCCACATGACGTGTCAAGTCGTCATGAAAAACCTCATACATGAAGCTTAAAGACATGAAGATCTATAGTTAAGTCATTTAGAAACATCTCAAGAACTCTAGCCATGTAAGAGGATAGTCACCAAACTTCAGTTCTAAGGTACACGAGCATTAGAGCTTTAGGACACATATCTTTTTAAAACCATGTTAAACCCTCGATCATGCTTTTATCATGCTTAGAACTCAAATTATTTCTTTGGTATAAAGCATGATCAATAAATCTACATGAGCGTGCTCGATCACTCAGAATGTAAAATGCAAAGTCTATAAAGCAACATTGATCATCAGGTCTGGGATGATCGATCATACAAAATGGGGCCTGATGAGGTTATAAAGTATGATCGATCATACAATCGAAATGGGTTGATTGATCAATGAGTTTTCTAAAGCTTAAAAACTAGTTGATTGATGCCCTAACCAACCAACAAGCTTGGGGAGCTTAAAAACATAACTGTTGTACATGGTTAATCAATTACATCTTTCCAGTGATCGATCAATACTTTTTGCAACGTGTTGGAAATAGGGAAAATGGCTGGTTTGGCTAGAAAAGATATAAATAGGCCCGCAAAATCATAGTAGACCGTCAAATGAGCATTTATTGGCAATTCAAAGCACTCCAAAAAAATTTCAATTGAAATCTTCACACAAATCCATTTTGGGAGAAAAAAGAGTTGTTCTATTTTGGAAAATCACATCATCCTCTCAAATTACTTAGCCTTCCTAGTATTCTCAAACTCCACTACATCTACTCTTGTGCTCAAAGGGTTGGAGACATGGAACTCTGTAGGAGAAGGTTGTCTCTTTTATATAAAAAGGTACAAGTTTTCCTTTTATATGAGTATTTTTAATCTAAAACCTAAATCTATAAGGGAAGAGCTTACTAGATCCATATTTTAGTTGTATAATCTCATGGGAGAGATTTTTTTGGTGCAATTGGGTATTAAAATCGGGTTAAAGAGAATCAATCTATTTTAATTTTAAATTTCAACTAATAGAGTTTATTAGTAAAATTTTTCCAAGCATGGGTTCTTGTGTGGTGACTACCAATAGGAGAACATAAAAAAAAAATTCTTGTTTCCTTTTAGATTGTGCTCTTCATTACTTATGCCACCTCCTTGACGTGGGCAAGGTTATTACCTTTATGCCACTTGAGGTGACTTCCAACACTCCCCCTCAAACTGGAAGGGAGAAAATATTTTAGATACCCAGCTTGTCGCATATAGTAGTTAAGATCTTGAATATGACTGATTTTGTAAGAATGTCTGCCACCTGCCCTTGTCATGAAATATGATTGAGAGATAAGATACTAACCTGAAATTTCTCTCGTATAAAGTGGCAACCTACCTCGATATGTTTTGTTCTCTCATGGAAGACTTTATTTGAAGTGATACGAATTGCTTCCTGGAAGTTGCAATATAATTCCATAGAAGCTCCTTTATATAATCCAAGTTAAAAAAGGGATATGATCCATAGAAGCGCACAGACTGTGTGGGCCATAGCTCTATACTCCTTCAATGGTTAAAATCATTTCTAAGCAATGCGTATAGACCCACTACCTATAGAGGATAATGTTGAATTTCAAGACTCGAATTTAGCTCATGGATAAAAAAGGAAAGAAACCCATTAGGAGGAAACTGGAGGAAGAAGGGTTATAGAATTGATTCCTAACCCTTCCCCTAAAGCTCTATTTATAGATTTATGAAACTACTATATTACAATAATACCCCTGAACTTAGGATTTAGGGTTTATGATTTTAATCCTAGAACTTTAACTTAATTACATCAATGCCATCTCTATGAAATGACCATTTATTTACTATCCTGCCATCAATGTATGTGGGCCTATGGATCTTCTCCTAGATCTATGGGCCTTGAGCCCATCTTCTATGTCTTAGATGCATGAGTCTTCCTTGGTCTTATGGCTTGGGCCCATCTTCTAATACACTTGGATATGTGAGTCTTCCTTGGTCGTGTGGGCTTAGACATTGTCTTCCAACACTCCCCCTTAAGCTGGGGGTGAGAGAACAACATGAACTCCCAGCTTGTTGCAAATGATGTATAAAATTTTTTTTGTATAATATGTCTTCATCTTCCAACACTCCCCCTCACATCGGTGCTCTCGTTCATGAGGCCCAATTGGTATAATATCAGTGAGAGTAAATCACTTTTAGCTGCTAAGACATTGCTCTGAAGTGTCCACCTCCACCACCGTATCCTTCCACAGGACAACGACTCTCAAGTCGTAGAGTAATATATGATATTAATGGGGGAAAGTAACATAAGTATAATAATAAGTTCCCTCGTCATGGACTTCCAACCATAAAAATTTGATATTTTTGACAGGGATGAAGTTCCTCCGTCATGGACTCCCAACCACATATGTTTTTGATATTTTTTACAGGAACAAATAAATAATAGTATGAGACTACCTCTTCTTCAATAATAATGTCTCATCAAAAGAGACACAATAGTAGTAGATAAAATGGGCTCGAACCCATTTAACACGAACCAAAATAATCCTTGAGAAATGACCCATGAAATAATCCAATGCACATATCTGTTTTAAATAATATGCTCACCAAGGAATAATTTATCAATTATTCAAAAATAATAATCTAGCAAGTGAAAAAATTTACCGAGTCATGCCGAAATCTTGGCCACATATTGAGGTAGAAAATAAGTGGCCCGAGTCAGGTTAACCCAGACCTGAGTTGCCCGGACCGAGTTGGTCCGAGTTGACTCGGTCTGGCTGGTGCAAAAATAGTGCCCTTGGGTCGGCTGGGTGGCTGGTTCGCTGGCTCACTAGCTTGACTCGGGCGAGTCCAGGTCTCCATAGAACAGGAGCGGGCCCGACTAATTAATTGAGTTTCCGAACATAGGAAACAGGAGTTTTGTCTTCCTCCCCGGCTTCTACGGCTGAAACAGAGCTCGACGGGAGAAAACTTTCCCACAGAGGCCCAAAGGAGTTTCCGAAAAAATTAGTAGAACATGATCAATTTTCCAGAAATAAATTGGCAAATAAACAGCTCGTGTAATCACCGGCAACGAACTAGTACAGATTAACGCTGTTATCAATCAGCGACTTCCGAAGAAAAAACAACAGCAACTTCCAGACGGGCTGGATTAAAAACTTGGTTGATAAAGCGGCGGGATAAGAAAGACAGCAGCGTCTGAATCGAAGATCCTGGAGAAGCAACCGGAAAGGAAATTTTTCGACCGAAGATAAAGTTTCCGAAAGCTGGTTCAGCCCAGAGACGGCAATTCTTTGTATAATTCGGCGTCATCATCCTCCCGCGGAAACCATGCCGCAAAATATTTCTCGAAGTTTCGGGTGCAGAGTCGTCTTCTCCGGCTACGGTGGGTCGTCTTCTCCGTCAGCCGAACAAAGTTGAATCAAGTTCTTCTTCCCACGGTGCCAAACAGAGGCATATTAAACTTTCTTTCTCTCCCTGTAGTGGAAGCTGTATAGGACAGCAACTGTGTAACTGTGGAGATTGGGGTAGTCGGATGTCGGCCAAACAAAGTCAAGAACACAATACGACTCCCGATGACAGCAATATTTTTTGTCTCTGCACGAGAAACAAAAACCAGAGACTTCTCCGGTTATGTAGATCAATATGACTTCCAGAAATAAACGATGACTCACCGTGTCTCAAGCTGCGAGAATGATAGGCCTCCTGATATGGCCACATGAAGAAGATCACGAAGGTAGGGCCGGACATGGCTAAGGCCGTTGTGTAGTGGGTTAGTGGTTTAGTAGTTATTAATTAGTATTTATTCAGTTAATTTAAATGGGTTAATCAGTTTTTTTATCATGGGAGGTTATTTCCTTTTCAGAGTTGTGGTTAGTTTCTTGTATGGCTATATATAGCCGGGATGAAATGTAATGGGGATGTGTGATTAATCCTGAAATCTATCTTCCTTACTCTGTCTTCTCCGTTCATAGATTCTTCTTCATCTTAAATTCTTGTATCACTGGTATCAGAGCTGTTACGACTCCGCGATTCCATTCTGCGAGTTTCCTTCTTCTCTCTCTATATCTCTCTCTGTCAACGCTCTTCAATTTCCCCTTCTCTATCCAGAAAATCAAAATTTTCCCTCCCTTCTTTCCGTGTCTCTTTGTCATTGTCTTCTGCAAGAATCGACTTCATTCCTCTGTCGCCGGGAAGAAATTCTGAAAAACAGCATCGGAAATCTCTGTTCAGGAAGAAAACAGAGCCACCGACTTCCTCAACGCTGTCGTTGTCGGGACTTGACCTCTGCCACCGAAGCCATCCTCTGACTCTTCGTCTTTCTACCGCCGGGAAGAAATTTCGAAAAACCGCATCGAAAATTTCTGTTTGGGAAGAAAACAGAGCCACCGATTTCCTCAACGTTGTCGTTGCCGGAACTCGACCTCTGCCACCGAAGCCGTCCTCTGACTCTTCGTCTTTCTGCCGCCGGAAATCCGAGAAAATCTCTGTTCAGAAAGGAATCAGAACCATCGCCGTTACATCCTCGCCGTTGCCGTTGCCGTTGCCGCTGAGACTCAGACCCGCAGATCTTCCTCAACGCTGCCGGAATCGACGAATTTTTTTTGTTTCCGAAAACCAGAGCAGATTTTTTTTTCTCTTCCTGTTTCCGCCCCGCGCCCTCACATTTTTTCCATTTTTTCTCCCTCCGTCGTCAACTTCCCTTAATCAATTCCATTTTTTTTCCTTTCTGTCAGAATTTTTTTTTCTCTTCCTATTTCCGCCCCCGCGTCCCTCGCATTTTTTTCATTTTTCTCCCTCCTGTCGTCAACTTCCCTTAATCCATTCCATTTTTTTTTCTCTCTAAAAAATAGCCCTTTGTCTTATTTTTTCTCTTCTTTACGCTTCATTATCTTTCTGTCTCCTTCTCTCGTTCTAAAACGATCATATTTTTTTCCTAACCAATTCTAGTATTTTTTTATTTTTTTATTTATTTTTTCTTTCGTCGTTCGAAAAAAAAAAAGTTTGCAGTCTATGGATACTCGCGGCAAAACGAACGCAGAGTTCTGCAACGAGGTCAACGAAATTTTGGCATGACACGAGTCAAGTTTCGATCAAGTGAACGCAGCCTTACAAGCCATGTTAACCGAGCTCCAGGCTCTTCGAGCCTTCCGTAGCCAAAACATTAGTCTTTCTGAAACCAACCCAATTGCACGTGATGAATCCTCACACCCACATATTTCTTGCTCAAACACTATAAATGACCACTCTCATCACCATCTCAAGTTGTCTTTTCCAAAGTTTAACGAAGACGACCCAACTGGATGGATTTACAAGGCAGAGCAATACTTTGAATTCAAACACATTGCACCAGAACTACAAGTTCAGCTAGCCTCCTTTCATTTAGAGGGCATCGCCTTGCAATGGCACAGGTGGTTGACGAAATTTCATGGACCATTCGCATGGGATGAGTTTACCAAGGCTATACAACTTCGATTTGGTCCAACTTACTACGAGGACCCTTCAGAAGCTTTGAATCGCCTTAAACAAACCACAACCGTAGCAGCTTATCAAGAAGCTTTTGAAATTCTTTCCCACCGAGTGGACGGCCTACCGGAAAAATTTCTAATTGGTTGTTTTATTGCAGGACTTCGTGACAACATTCACATCGACGTTAAAATTAAACAACCTAGAACCTTGGCAGATACAATAGGAGTGGCTCGGCTCATCGAGGAACGCAATCAGCTGCAGAGGCAACCAAATCACCAACTACTTTCACAACCAACTTTTGCGACACCAAAGGTCTTAGCCAAACCAATAGCTGGGGTGTTGGACCTCCACCAACCCAGCACATAAACCAAAGCTCTAATACTCAACCAACAACCTTCCGCAGAATAACCAACCAAGAGGCACGAGAACATCGAGAGAAGGGGTTATGCTATTATTGTGATGAGAAGTTCGTTCCAGGCCATCGTTGCGAATGACCACAATTATTTATGATCGAGGATTTTTCCCCTACTGGCATCGGGGATATTAAGGGCGATCAACCAGAACCAGACCCTCCATGAAGTTCGCCAACGTTTCTTGGTTCCCTACAAAGTCATTACGAAAGTTGGTCTGGTGGCTTATATACTAGCTTAAGGACAAGGATCTTATCCTGATTTCATCCTTGAGGACAAGGACTCTTAAGGGGTGGGGAATGATATGGCCACATGAAGAAGATCACGAAGGTAGGGCCGGACATGGCTAAGGCCGTTGTGTAGTGGGTTAGTGGTTTAGCAGTTATAAATTAGTGTTTATTCAGTTAATTTTAATGGGTTAATCAGTTCTTTGATCATGGGAGGTCATTTCCTTTTCAGAGTTGTGGGTAGTTTATTGTATGTCTATATATAGCCGGGATGAAATGTAATGGGGATGTGTGATTAATCCTGAAATCTATCTTCCTTACTCTGTCTTCTTCGTTCATATATTCTTCTTCATCTTAAATTCTTGTATCACCTCCTTGTGATGCAAACAAACTGGGATTTTATCCAGAAATAGTAGCGACGTGCCTTATGTTTTTCCAAAGGATTATCAATCAAAGATGGCAGCCAAAAAGTTTCAAAGAAAAAATTGAACCTACTTGAAAAATCAAAGGCTATAGTTCAGGGAAGAAAATAACAAGAAAAGAAAAAAAAGATTTGGAATTTTTAAAAGAAACCAAAACTACGAGTCCTGCAAATCAAAGCTCTGATACCATGTTGATTTTCAGAACTCCATGAATTTAGCTCATGGATAAAAAGGGAAATAAACCCATTGGGAGAAAACTGGAGGAAGAAGGTTACGGAATTGATTCCTAACCCTTTCCCTAAAACTCTATTTATAGATTTATGAAACTACTATATTACAATAATTCCCCTAAACTTAGGGTTTAGGGTTTAGGGTTTTAACCCTGGAACTTTAACTTAATTACATCAATGCCATCTCTATGAGATGACCCTTTATTTACTATCCTGCCATCAATGTATGTGGGCCTATAGGCATTCTCCTTGATCTATGGGCCTTGAGCCCATCTTCTATATCTCTTAGATACATGGGTCTTCCTTGGTCTTATGGTTTGGGCCCATCTTCTAATACACTTGGATATGTGAGCCTTCCTTGGTCGTGTGGGCTTGGGCCCTGTCTTCTAACATTTTTTTTTGTCAAATACTAGTAATCTTTTGTAAAATCAGTAATGTCAAATTATTGTATAAATTGTCAGTAAGTGACTGAATAAAAGTTGTATCAAAGATACATGAAACTGTGGACTGAAAATGGTATGCTTACAAACAACTTGAAGCTCATTTACGAATCACTAAGAGAATAAACACAGAAGAAAATGCTTGAAAGGATCTACGACAACTTAAATTACACTTTGTGAATCATGGGATGATCCTCAAATCTACTCATCTCTTACAGTCTAGTCCATCCCAGCAGGATTGTCAGCAAAATACTCTTGGTGCCTCAGATTCACACCATACTCATGTAATGCCTTGGAAAGATCCTCCATTGTTAAGATCAACCGTTTATCCTTCTGTTGCTTGTCTCTCTTATCTTTTACAGCTGTGGATTTTCTAGCCTTGCACTGTTGCAGTGCATCACTAGAAACTTCTGCAACAAACTTTTGTGCAGCAACAACTACTAGCCTAGTTAATCGCACATCGAGGCACTGGAATCCGCTCTTGGAGACATAATGCTCCACCAACTCGTCCGGTATAGTGGGAGTATAGTCCATGAGGGAAGCAAGAAAGTCTGTGAGAGCTGTGTCATCATCATGGCAACCCTTGTTCGAAGGATTCATGGCTGACTTGTTGACAGACTCAGAGCTTCCTTCAGATTTTGAATTGGGACTCGGGCGTCTTCATTATGAAAATTTCCATACGTTGTGGATAAGTTTATGTGACTAAAATATTCGAGAAAGGGGGAGTACAAAAGATGAAGCTTCTACATCTAAGAAAAAATATTTATATCAGATTATGATTATTTCATGGGTACTTCTACAAGTTTAATTATTTTGTTTCGTGTTATATGTGTTGGAAGATAATTGTTTTACATTACAGTTGCTGCTATTATGTCTCTTTGGATGTGACATTATTATTGAAGAAGAGGTGGCCTCAGTACCTTTTCTCATACCATAATTTATTTGACTCTAAAAAATATCACTATTGGGACACCATGAGAGCCAGTGCCCGAATTGGGACACCATGATAAATTTAACTCTAAAAAATATCACGGCTGGGATACAATGAGAGTCGGTGTCCAAATTGGGACAAATAAACACCCCCCCCCCCCCCCCTCTGTATTGGCTTTTATTACTCCTACCACTCCAGAGTTGTTGTCCTGTGGAGGGACACGATGGTGGACACTTCAGAGCAATGCCAATAGACACACTACCTACAAAAGATTGAGTGTGCCCTACATCCAACATTAGGACTAGAGTATGGAGCAATGTCTTATCGGCTAGGAGTGATTTTTACTCTCACTTATATTATACCAGTAGGGCTTCATGGAAGGACGTAATAGCGTGAGGGGGAGTGTTGGAAGATGAAGACATATTGGAAGATGTGTCATTTTATACAAAAATATTATATACATCATTTATAGCAAGCTGGAAGTTCATGTTGTTCTCTCACCCCCAGCTTGAGGGGGAGTGTTGGAAGATAGAGCCAAACCCACATGACCAAGGAAGACCCACATATCTAAGAATATTATACTATGGGCCACACAACCAAGGAAGGCCCACAAGATGCGCCCAAGCACATAAGAAGTGGGACCCACCATGATTACGATAAGCTGGCATCCTTATCACATAAGTTGGAAGATCAAGAAGGACTCACAAAGGCATATTTATCTTATAGTCACGTCCTAGAAGAGGTTTCCTAAGTGGCTAGCCCTTTTAGGATAGGGCCTTGGACCCAAATTTAACATGGTATCAGAGCAAGGTTCTCTTATGTGGGTATCCACCCAAATTATTCACGTGCCATCACTTGAGGGCCTCTACCCAAATTATCCACGTATCTACACGTGAGGGGGAGTGTTAAGGATAGTCCCACATACATTAGTGAGTATAAAGATCTTCCATTTATTAGTTGAAAAAAGAGGTTTCCTAAGTGGCTAGTCATTTTGGGATAGGGCCTTCGACCCAATTTAACATGGTATCAAAGCAAGGTTCTCATATGTGAGGGCATCCACCCAAATTATCCAAGTACCACCACGTGCGGGCCTCTACCCAAATTATCCGCGTGCCTACACGTGAGGGAGAGTGTTAAGGATAGTCCCACGTACATTAGTGAGTATAAAGATCTTGCATTTATTAGTTATCAAAAGAGGTTACCTAAGTGGCTAGTCATTTTGGGATAGAGCCTTGGACCCAAATTTATTGAAGAAAAGGGGTCATGCAGAAGATGGAGTGTGCCCTACATCCAACATTAGGACTAGAGTATGGAGCAATGTCTTACCGGCTAGAAGTGATTTTTATTCTCTCGTATATTATGCCAACAGGGCCTCATGGAAGGACGCAACAACTTGACGGAAAATGTTGGAAGTTGAAGGCATATTGGAAGATGTGCCATTTTATACAAAAAAGATTATATACATCATTTGCAGCAAGCTGGGAGTTCATGTTGTTCTCTCACCCCAATTTGAGGGGGAGTGTTGGAAGATAGGCTCAAGCCCACATGACCAAGGAAGGCCCACATATCTCCGAAACACGTTCTCTTGAGACAGTGGAGTGAAGATGCCAAGAGATCAGGAGTCCATCGAGTGAGGAAATCTGGTCCAAGTCCCTCTCCCCGAGCAGATCCATTGCCTCATCAGTCACATAATCATAAGTTAAACAATATTCCCTCTCATGAGTTCTCGTTAGCATAGTAGACTGTTATGGTCCTGGGTTAAGTACTTGGCTTTCCGCTACCTACTAAGCCGGTCTTTTGGGTAGTATTGGCTATGTGCTTAACATTTGGTATCAGAGCGGGCACCCACGTCACGAGTTCGAATCCCGGAGGTGGTGACGAAGTGGAAGGGGCGACCTAGCGGTGTCGCTAGAGTAGGCCGTCATTAGAGCGGGCCATCGCTAGAGTAGGCCGTTACTAGAGTGGGCCATTATTAGAGTGGGCCGCCGTGGTCGTCAGCTCGTGAAGGTGGGATGTGATGTTATGGTCCTAGGTTAAGTACTTGGCTTTCCGCTACCATGCCGATCTTTTGGGTAGTATTGATTAGGTGCTTAACATAGACATGAACTCGCTTTGAGGCATCACATCAAACAAGGAGCCAAAATAAAGCAAATTCAACAAATCCTCAACAGCCGTCTCCATCGACAACTCTAGTTTTTGAAGGGGAGAAGCTCGGATTTGTAAGTTAGTGCTGGCAACGGAGAGCTCCTCCTAAACAGCGTTGAAAAGCGGTTGTCGCAACTTCTCATACTTTTCGATGAGAACAATGACCGCAGATTTTGCCCGTAGTACATCTTCTTGTTCCTTGTTTAGAGTTTTACCTTGTGCGAGCGTCTCTTCCATCTAAAGGATTCAGTTGTACTTTTTTATGGAGGTTTCGAAGGCACTTGTTCATGTAGCTAAGGATAGGACCTTCTGGGACTTCGGTGGTCACCGGTGCAGCCATCGATAGCGGTGGAATAATTGTTGTAAGGCCTGAAATTAGGGTTTTTTTGGGAAGTATTGGGTTTTATGGGAGGCGGTGGTGGTGGGTTCCTAGGTGCCACAAATTTACATAAGTGGAGGAGATGAAAGGACGGGTGTGATTTTTTAGGCACTAAGCAACTGAAAGATTTATGCCTCTATAATATAATCGAAGCAATTAACGCTCCTTTAAGCTCAAATTATGATTTTCTATGAACATTAAGAGAACACTTGGCCAACATATGTTTCTAAATTATTATTATTATTATTATTTTTAAGAAACTTGCTTGATGAATTCCGAGTTACAATCACCTCTATTTATAGTTGAAGAGGTGATAAAGTCCATGAACAAGTAATTTTAGGACTCGTAATTACATTCCAAGTAGAACTCTCCAAGATAAACCTATCATGATCATATTACATTATCTATTTAAGACACTAATTTAACTCAACTACAAACATCTTCTTTAAGGACGAGAATCAAGCTAGAGACCCAACTCTTGGTCTTATCTTGTGTATCCCACATGATCTTCCAGCTCATGTAGATAGAGATACCAGCTCATGGTATCTTTGTGGGTCCCAACTTGATATTCAAATCTTCTATTTAATTCCAGCACAAGTTCCTTATCTCTTAGCTAGAGCCACTTTGTATGAGGACTCTTGTTGACACCTCTCGAGCTCATGGTGGGTCCCACCAGCTTGTGGGGCCATGGTGGGTCCCACATTGTAACACTCCCCCTCAAACTAGGGGTGAGAAAACATCGTAGATGCCAAGCTTACTGCAAATGTGGACAAAATTTTGTGAGTGACTGGTTTGCTGAGAATGTCTGCAACCTAGTTCTGTGAAGATACATGTTGAAGAGAAAAGATGTCGGTAGTGAATTTTTCTCGTATGAAGTGGCAGTCTATTTCTATATGCTTTGTTATGTCGTGGAAGACTGGATTTGAGGTGATATGAATTGCAGCCTAATTATCGCAATATAGATTCATAGGTTTTTTTTTGTAAAAACCTAGTTCAATTAGGAGAGATCTGATCCATAGGAGTTCACTGATTGTGTGTGTCATGGTTTGTACTTTGTTTCTACACTAGATCTTGCAACTACATTCTGTTTCTTGTTCCTCCATGTAACCAAGTTTTCTTCAACCATCATACAATATCCCGAAGTATATTTTTTGGTATCCGGGGATCTAGCTCAGTCTGCATCTGAGAATCCTTCGATGTTGCAGTGTCCATATTTTTATAGAGGAGCCCTCTTCTTGGTGCTCCTTTCAGATATCATAATATCCGTTCTAGTGCTTGCCAATGACTGAGTTGCGATTTGTGCATATATTGACTTACCACACTGACTGCATATGAAATATCTGGCCTCGTTACGCAGAGATAAATAAGTCTTCCCAGCGATCTTTGATATTTTTCGACATCCACTTCTTCTCCAATATCTGCACATAATTTTGTATTCGAGTCCATATGAGTTTCTGCTGGTCTACATCCCAGCATTTTGGTCTCCTCCAATAGGTCAAGGACATCCTTTGAGAAAATATAATTTCATGTCTGGATTGTAGTACTTCAATACCCAAAAAAAATTTTGAGCAGTCCGAGATCTTTTGTCTTGAATGCAATACATATTTTTTCTTTTGTCTTTTGGATGCCCTCAGGATCACTACCAGTTATAATAATGTCATCAACATATATGGCTAGAATTACCTTACCCTTCAGTGTCTTTAATAAAGATAGAGTGATTTCCAGAGCATCTGTGAAATCCAACCCGTATGAGTGCTTGGGTAAAATTTTCAAACCATGCACGAGGCGACTGTTTGAGACCATAAATAGATTTTTGTAGTTGGCTCGTGCACATATCCAGGTGGTTGCTACATATAAATGTCCTCCTTTATATCCCCATTCAGAAAAGCATTTTTTACATCAAGTTGATAGACCTGCCAAGAAGAGTTACCTGCTAGAGATAATAACAAATGTACTGCATTTAATTTAGCCACTGGAGAGAAGGTTTCTTCATCATCAATGCCATAACATTTTGTATAGCCTTTAGCAACAAGGCAAGCTTTCAACCGAGCCACGGACCCATCCGGATTGTATTTCACCGTAAATACCCATTTGCAACCGACAGGTTTCTTATATGAAGGAAGGGGGACTAGAGCCCATTTCTGATTTTCATAAAGAGTTTGCATTTCTTCATCCATTGCCGCCTTCCACCCTGGATGTTTGAGAGCCTCCTGATAGGATTGTGGCACATATATGGAGGAAATAGCTGATAGCATTTGACAACAAACAAGGGATAGATGATGATGAGACAAACAGTTTGTTATGGGATGAGAAATAGAAGGCATGGTGCATGATCTAGCTCTTTCCTAATAGAAATACAACGAGTATCATATTCTAGGCCAAAAATAATCGAAGAAGATGGACTTACCTTAGTAGGATTCGACAACTCAGCAGGTGTGGTGTCAGCCAGTGTTTTTGGGGGTTGAGTAGTTTCTGTAGCACGGGGCACAACCGGTCGAGGAGAACCTGGTACAGAAGATAAACATGGAGGAGCATTATCAGAATAATATGGAGGGTCTTAAAAAAATGTGACATCCCAAGACACAAGTAAACACTGAAGAGAGGGATTATAGCAAACATAACCCTTTTGGGTGCGAGGGTATCCTAAGAAGATACACTTCACAGATTTTGGATAAAGTTTACTGTGTTTTCGGGAGGAAATATGGATAAAACATTGACAACCGAAGATTCTCAAAGGCAGTGAAAAAGGATCATCATCAGGTAATAATAGAGAGTACAAAGATTTTTTTCCAAGAACGGAGAGGGTAACCAGTTTATAAGAAAACATGCGGTAAGAACTGCATGTGGCCAATAAAAATATGGAACTTTCATGGCATATAGTAAGCCATGAGCTGCCTCAAGAATATTACGGTTCTTCCGTTACTCTACACCATTTTGTTGAGGGGTGTAGGCACATGATGTCTAATGAATAATGCCATTTTCTTGACAAAACGAATCAAGATCTTTGGATGTGTATTATTTGGCATTATCCGACCGAATGACTTTAATTTTCTGCCCAAACTGAGTGAGTACCATTGCATGAAAAGATTTAAATATCAATGGTAATTCAGAATGCTCCTTAAACAAAAATAACCAAGTGGTACAAGTGAAGTCATCAATGAATGTAATAAAATATTTCACATGAGAAATGTTGGATACACTCAATGGTTCCCATACATCAGTATGAATTAACAAAAAAGGAAAGACACTTTTAATTTCTAGACGAGGTGAGTATGTAGACCTTTGATGTTTACTCATTTGACATGCTTCACAATGAAGGTCCGATCGCACTTTAGGAAAAAATGATGAAGAGATTGGGTGGACAAACTTCCCAACCGGTTGTGCCATAACCTGGTTTTAGTGTCACAGGTGGATGCAATATTTATTTGTAGCACATCCAGGTAGTAGAGCCCCCCTTGTTCATGGCCTCTACTAATCACCCGCTTTGTTGTAAGATCCTGAAACACACATGAAGTGGGTGAGAAAATAGAGCAATTAAAATGTTTGGTGAGCTTACTAACCGATAAAAGATTCAAAGGGAAAATAGGAACGAAAAGGATACGAATGAGCGAAAGTGATGGTGTAAAAGAAGTGGATCCTTTCCCTTGAACTTTAGTTTGTGAACCATCAGCAATGGTAACAAATTTATGTGAAATACATGGAGAAACTGAGTATAGAAGATGTTTGTTACTTGTAAGATGCTCATAGGCTCCCGAGTCAATTATCCAGGATGAAGAGGAGGCAGAAAACATACCTAAAGCGGCGGTGGCAGCGGTTGGTGAAAAATTACTTGGGGAGGACCCCATCATGGTCGTCAGTTTCTGGAATAGATCATAGTCTTCATCAGTAAAAGTATGCTTTGGAGTTGTTGTGGTAGACTACTCTACCTTTGTATCACTCACTAAGGCATGGTTAGCCCTATTCTCATTAGTTTTATAACATCTTTCTAAGAGTGGCCCAATCAACCAAATATAGAGCATTCTTTCAGGTGAAAGCATGTGTCTCTAGTGTGTCCATATCCCTTACAATGGGTGCATTCCTTCCCATCTGTGTGGTCAAAACCAGTCCTTCCACCTCTTCCTCTTCCTCCTGTATAAAATCTACCTCGGCCTTGGCCTTGGTCAGATGGTGTTCCCCTGTGTCCAGAGTACATAGCGAATGACATTTTAGCAGTAGATGGAGAAGCGTTTGGAATATGGAGAAATGTAGCACAAGAGCTAAGAAGGTGAGTCTTAGCAACTTCAAGATGTGGTTTAATGTTAGCAATGCATATGACAGTTATCAAGGCCTCTTTCTGTTTATCATGGACAAAGATATTTGTAGAGGTTGGTTGGGCAAGTTTCCATTCTTGAAGAAAGCCTCGAAAGCGGGCTTAATATTCATGTATATTGTCTCCTTGTTGGGCGGTAAGTATCCGTTGTAAAATATCATATGGCCTTTGTAAGTTGTCGGAGCTTGAATACAACTTGGCGCATGTCTCCCAAATTTGTTTAGCCGTCTCTAAATGAATGACATTATTGGAGACATGTTCTTCCATACTGTTGATAAGCCAACTAATAACCAATGTATCTTCCTTTAACCATTTTGTATAGAATATATCATCTTCATCAATATATGGTCCACGGTTGGTGAGATGACCAACTAGGTCCTTTGTGATAAGAAATCGACAAACCGATGTGGATACCCCCGTAAGGGTACAATGGTGATTCTAAATATGTCACTCTTGTGACTCATATTATCTTCAACCATATTAGGAAAATCAAGTAAAATAGTTCTCCAATCAAGTAATCAAAATATGACCAAGTGGAAGGTCTTAACCAACTCGGTTAATGGAGATGCTTAGCATAAATGCTAAGTAATTAATTTTTATGGATAATGCCTCATAAAAGGCTCAAAATCATCCTTCTTTATCCGGTAATCTTGTTCCAACATTTTTATAAACAAAATCCAATATGCACTGGTCTTGGTCAAAGTATTGTGCAAACCAACAAAATTTGCCTTGATAATCTCTTCTAATCAAAGATAATCAAAGATGCATATATTCTCATAATTTCATAAGATGAAAACATGCATAAGGACATCTCTAAAACACCTCTCAATACCAAAAACCAGTAGCATAAAATTAATAATATCATAAATAAATACTTATCTCTTGAGCTTCAATCTTGCTTTAGAAGGAGCCTTCTGTGAACAGGTTTTAATCATGTCTTCATAAAGCATAATGGGGATCCTAAATTGGTAGCTCTTATACCATGTTGAATTTAGGATCCCATGAATAATACCTCGAGTAATGGAAAAAATAAATAAAAAAAGGAAGAAGAGAAGAGCTCTCGGGAAGAGAGAGAAGAGAAGGAAAATAAAAGAGAGTAGAGAGAGAACACTTCACACGAGAGAGAAAAAAAAGAAACTTGCATGATGAATTCCTAGTTACAATCACCTCTATTTATAGTTTAGGAGGTGATAGAGTCCATGTACAAGTAATTTTAGGACTTCTAATTAAATTCCAACTAGAACTCTTCAAGATAAGCCTATCATGATAAGATTACATTATCTATTTAAGACACTAATTTAACTCAACTAAAAAACCTTGTTTACAGACGTGAATCAAGCTAGAGAGCCAACTCTTGATCTCATCTTGTGGGTCCCACATGATCTTCCAGCTCATGGTATCTTTGTGGGTCCCACTTGATCTTCAAATCTTCTATTTAATTCTAGCACATGTTCCTTATCTCTTTGCTAGAGCCACTTTGTATGAGGACTCTTGTTGACACCTCTCGAGCTCATGTGGCACAATATAGATTCTTAGGAGCTTCATTGCAATTCAGTTAGGAGAGATGATCCATAGGAGTTCACTGACTGTGTGTGTCATGGCTCTATACTATGCTTTTGCACTAGACCTTGCAACTACATTTTGTTTCTTGCTCCTCCATGTAACCAAGTTTCCTCCAACCATCGTACATATCCCGAATTAGATTTTCTGTCATCTGGGGATCTGGCCCAGTCTGCATATGAGAATCCTTTGATGTTGTTGGAAGATGGGCTCAAGCCCACGAGCTCAAGACAAGAAACTCACACGTCAAAGGAGTGGCATATGTGTAAAATATGGTACTTACTATAAAGATGGCATAGAAGTGTAAATATGTGTTCCTTTTATGTCTTTTGTTTTATCAAGTTGTGGCCCTAAGGGCATTGTAAAACTATAAATAAAGGCAATGGCTAAGAGGTAGGGCATTGAAACACTCTCCTCTCTTTCCACAAATTCGTCCAGCCCTCATTTTTATTTTTGACGCAACCTACTTCTCCCTTAATCCAAACTCTATCCTTCCTCGTTCTTCTTCTTCTCTTCTCCTTCTCTCTTCTTCTTCTTCTTCTTTCTTGTTGATCTAAAGTTCCTTTCATGTGATCCTAAATTCTTCACGGTATCAGAGCAAGGAGTTTAGGATCTCTCTTCATGGAGTTATTATGAAATATGTTCAAGAAGTTGTAAAAGGAGTTCATTCATGAAGAGATAAGTTCATGCTCTTCTTATTTACGTTTTTTTTCCTTTTCTTATTTACATACTCCTTTTTACTATTTTTCTTTACTTCTTGAATTTTGAGTCACATCAAGTCAAGATAAATCTTTATATGTTGTAAAGATTTATTTCTATGAGGGTTTGTGTTATGTTGTTGGATGCCCATTATATGTTTGATGAAATTCCAGCAGTCATTTACCCTTTATAGTTCCGTTTTTTTTTAACTTCAACAATTGAATTTTTTTTACGTTGAAATCTCCCATGAGCTGAAGATAAATCTCTCCCAAGTGTCTTAGTTTGCCATTAAATCTTCTCTAAATTTTTGTCTAATGCTTGTTTGTGTTGGAGTTTGGATTAAGGCCTAATCGGTTGCATCTACTTTCTTCTCTTTGTTCTTATGAATACAAGAGAAGTTGAGTGATGGCTGGATGTTATTATCACTTTCTAAAGGCACAAATTTGTTGATAATTTGGTGCTTGCCCTCAAGAAAGAAATTGGTTCTTGTTCTCTTTTGTTGGTGACTGATTTGGTCTACGGGTTCTTCAAATTACATTGAATAATTGTATTTTGAAGAAGGCCTTTTCCCTTGACCTCCATATTTTACTTGCCTCATCATGGAGATTGGATACAATAGTAATAAGAGTGATATACTCCGTATTAATACAATTCCACTTAGAGGTCTCTCCAATTACATGAGCTCGTCACAATCGGTCCGAAGGGTTCTTATTCCGCGTGACCTCTTAAGCCACGTTGTTAACTTTCCTCCTCCGATTGATGAAGAAGATGCGTCCTACCACAAGTGGGTTAAGGATGATAACATGGTGATAAGTTGGCTCATTAATAGCATGGAAGAGTAGGTGGCCAACAATGTCGTCCACTTGGAAACCTCCAAGAACATATGGGACACTTGTGCCAAAATTTACTCAAGCACTGTTTCATTACAAAAAATATATGATGTTTTACAAAACATGCTGCATACGAAACATGGAGATAATATTCACAAATTTTTGGCACGGTTTTGAGGTATTCTTCAAGAATGGAAACTAGCTCAGCCATATTCCACTGATATTGCTGTTCAAGAACGATAAAGAGAAGTTTTGGCAGCAGCCATTTGCTTATCGAATATTAAACCATACCTTGAGGTGGCCAAAACTCAGCTTCTAAGTTCTTCTGCTCTTCCATCCTTCGATGATATTAGTGCTATAGTACTTCGAATACCGGATCCATTCCTCCTTCTCCTATTGATGCTCCATCGACGATGTTCTCTGGCAATCGGGGAACATCTTCCCCATCACGAGGATGGGGCAGAAATATGAGAGGGTGTCGAACTATGAAAGGGGCTGAAAATAGAGGTGGTAGAACGGGTTAGAATTCTTTCCGTACTGAGCCTCAATTTTGCACTTATTGTGGCCATTAGAACCACCTTGTGGCATCATGCTGGAAACTTTATGGCAAGCCTGATTGGGCCACAACTAACCCAGTCTCGATTAACGTTGAGAAAAATGAAGATAAGGCTGAATCATCATCTGAAAATATGACTCTTACGGCTGAGGACTATGCTGCATTTCAGAAAATGAAGTCCTTCATGGAATCATCTATTCCCTCATCATCTACTGCTTCCACTACTATTGCCACAAGTATGCTTTCTTCCTCTTCTTCGTCTTCCTCTTGGATCATCGACTCCGGGGCCTCCGAACATCTATCAGATAACAAACACTTGTTGCAGTCCTTATCTCCTTGTTATCCTCATAAATTCGTTACTATTGCTGATGGTACCCAAACCAAGGTCCTTGGCAAAGATTCCTCCTCTCTTACTTCATCTATTCCCCTTCAAGATGTTTTGTTTGTTCCTCAATTTCCTTTAAATTTTCTCTCGGTTAGTCAATTGACCAAACAATTAAATTGCTCTAGCACCTTCTCACCGTCTTCTTGTGTCTTTTAGGATCTCACTACGAAGCGGGTTATTGGTGGCGGCCATGAAAATGGGGGGTTTATACTACTTCACTCTTCCACCATTAGCTGCATTATCATCCACTACATCTGAGGCGTAACTTTGGCTCAACTGACTTGGTCATCCGTCTACCCCTTCACTTCGTTCTTTGCTTCCATCTTTAAAAGGACTTTCTAAGTTCAGTTGTGAGGTTTGTCAATTAAGTAAACATGTCAGGAGTACATATTCTCCTCGTCAAGTACTGCTCCATTTGACCTAAGACATTCTAATGTATGAGGCCCTTTATGCGTCTCAAATATTTCCCAAGTTAAATATTTTGTCATTTTTTTTGATGATTTTACTCGAGTGACTTGGTTATATCTATTTAAAGAGTGTTCCGAAATTCTTCCTTTGTTTAAAATTTTTCATGCTGTAGTCTTGACACAATTTGGGAAGAAAATTTATACCCTTAGATCTGATATTGCTACGGAATACATGTCTCATGACTTCAAATCATTTTGTGAGAGTAATGGGCTTATTCATTAAACATCATGTGCCTATACTCCTCAATAAAATGGTGTTACTGAAAGGAAGAATCGTCATCTTCTTGAAGTTGCTCGGGGCCTCCGCTACTCCATGAAGGTACCTTATTTCTATTGGCCTAATGCTATACTTACAACATGCTTTCTCATTAATAGGTTACCTTCATTAGTCCTTCATCATAAAACTCCATACTCTTGTGTTATTTAATGGTGAAGATCATTTTTCTCTTCCTTTGAAAGTGTTTGGATGTACGTGTTTTGTTCATGTTACATCCCCACATATAAATAAACTCGATCCTCGGTCTATGAGGTGCATTTTTTTGGAGTACTCTCACACCCAGAAAGGTTATGTCTGTTACAATCCTACCCTTCGGAGGATGTTTATCTCTAGGGTTGTGACTTTCTTTGAGGACACCTCCTTCTACTCCTCCCATGATGCTCCTCCAGGATTGACTTATCCTTCTACTACTCCTTGTTGGGTTGTGCAGTTCAATCTTGAAGTGGATCCATCCCCTGATGCACCGGTTGTACTTTCACCTGTGGAGTTGTCGGATCCACCCGACATAAGTCCTTCTCCTCCTATGTATGGGCCTGAATTTGATACTACTTCGCATCCTCTCTTAAATTTTATGTCTCACCGTCGCTTGTCTTCCGAGTGTTTTCAGTTTCTTGCGTCCCTTTCTTCTACTTCCGTTCCGCAGTCGTATCAGGAGGCCCTGAGACATCTAGGATGGAGGTGGCTATGGATGAAGAAATGCACGCTTTATACGATAACCAAACCTGGTGCTTAACATCACTCCTGAAAGGTAAAAGACCGGTTGGTTGTTGATGGGTTTTTTCGGTGAAACATAATCCGGATGGATCAGTTGCTCATCTTAAGGAGGCTATGGGTTTTTGGTTGCTAAGGGCTATACGCAGTGCTATGGGATAGATTATGAGGAGACCTTCTCTCCTGTTGCAAAATTGAATTTGGTACGCATCATCTTATCTATTGTTGTTAACTCCTCATGGCCCGTCTATCAGTTGGAAGTTAAAAATGTTTTTTTAAATGGTGATATCAGTGAAGAAATTTATATGGTTCAACCACCTAGTTATGTGGTTGAGGGGGAGTCAGTATGCCAGTTAAAAAAGTCTTTATATGGGCTTAAGCAGTCCCCTAGGGCTTGGTTTGATAAATTTAGTCAAACACTCCTACGGTTTGGTTTTCATCGGTCCTCAGTTGATCATTCCGTATACTATAAAGATACAGTCAATGGGAAAATATTATTGGCCGTATATGTGGATGATATTATCTTAACCGGTGATGATGCTTTGAACATACAAGATGATATGTCAGGAATTCAAGACTAAAGACCTTGGTGTGCTTAAATATCTTTTGAGTATAGAAGTTCTTCAATCTAAACATGGGATAATATTGTCTCAAAGGAAATATGTCTAGGATCTCCTTGAAGAAACATGAATGAAGGGTTGTAGACCAGTTGACACACCTATGGATACAAATGTAAAATTATGTGTCACAAATGAATAAGATGTTGATATTGGTAAATATCAAAGACTCATGGAAAAACTGATTTATCTCACGGTAACTAGGCTAGACATATCATATGTTGTAAGTGTGGTGAGTCAATTCATGTTCAAACCACAAATTACCCACTAGCAGGCTTTAGAGAGAATATTACATTATCTAAAAGGAGCTCCAGGAAAAGGATTACAGTATAAAAAACATGGGCACTTCAACATGGAAGTCTTCTCAGATGCAGATTGGGCAGGATTTCCTGGTGATAGAAAATCTACATCAGTATGCCACTCCTTTGACGTGTGAGCTTCTTGTCTTGAGCTCGTGGGCTTGAGCCCATCTTCCAACACTCCCCCTCAAGCTGGAGGAGAAAAGACATCATAAATACTCAGCTTGTCACATATAAATGATAGGATTTTAGATGTAACGGGTTTAGTGAGAATATCAGCTACTTGCTCTTGAGATGACACATGTTTGAGAGAGATTATTCCTGCTTAAAACTTCACCCGTATAAAATGACAATCTACCTCAATATGTTTAGTTCTTTCATGAAAAATTGGATTTGAAGTGATATGAATGGCTGTTTGATTATCACAATGCAAATTCATGGACCCTTTTTTATAAAAACCTAGTTCGGTAAGAAGGGTCCTGACCCATAAAAGTTCACTAACGGTATGGGCCATAACTCTGTATTCTGCTTCGGCGCTAGATCTTGCAACCACATTTTTCTTCTTAATTTTCCATATAACCAAGTTTCCCCCAACCAGAGTACAATGTTGAAGTGTCCATGATTTTTTATAGAAAATTAATAAAAAATATTAAAGGATAGTCCTACTTACATTAGTGAGTATAAAGATCTTATATTTATTAGTTGGAAAAAAAGTTTTCCTAAGTGGCTAGTCATGTTAGGATAAGACCTTCAACCCAATTTAACATGGTATCAAAGCAAGATTCTCATATATGAGCATCCACCCAAAATTATCCATGCCACCCACCCTGTGAGGGCCTCTACCAAAATTATCCACGTGCCTACACGTGAGGGGGAGTGTTAAAAGATAGTCCCACATACATTAGCGAGTATAAAGATCTTGTATTTATTAGCTTGGAAAAAAAGTTTCCTAAGTGGCTAGTCATTTTAGGATAAGGCCTTCGACCCAATTTAATAGATAAGAGTGCACCCAACATCTAGTGTGAGTCAATTCGATTATTCACCCAAGAGGCGTTTTTTTTTTAGCTACCCTGAGAAAGTGGGTAGACTCTGTGCCCCACAGCTGGGCTACTTGTCCGCCTTTGAAATTGAGCGGAGAGTATTTATGACTATGACCATTTGACCTAGAGCTTTGTGATACGGCTAGGAGTGATTTTTTTCTCACCATTATTATGCCAATTGGGTCTCTTTACAAGGACAAAGAGGTCACCAGTTTGAGGGGGAGTGTTGGAAGATATGATGGACTACTATTTTATACTGAAAGATCCTATATACCATTTGCAACAAGTTGGGCATTTATGATGTTCACTCACGTCCACCTTGAGGGGGAGTGTTGGAAGATAGGCCTAAGCCCACACGACCAAGGAAGACCCGCATATCCAAGAGAGGCGGACGATGGGCTCAAGCACACAGACCAAGGAAGGCCCACACAGTGATGACATGATGCTAAATAAAGAGTTATCTCATAAAGATGATATTGATGTAATTAGTTTTAGTTTCAAGGCTATACTTGTAATACTATAGTTTTATTCATCTATAAATTGAGCTTTAAGGGGAGTGTTAGGATACAAGTCCATAACTTCTTTCTTCCTCTTGTTTTTTCCCCTATATGTTGTCTCTCTTTTTCTCTATGAGCTAATCTAAGTAGTCCTGAAAATCAGCAAAACTTATGTCTTTGATATTTGAACTCAAGTCTTCTTGTTGTATGTTTCCTTGTGGGTGTGTTTTCAAGAGATTTTCTTCAATTGTGCTTAAGGTCTTCATTTTGGCTTTGAAGCTTTGGACCTTGAGATGCTCTTGTCTGAAATACTAAATTTGCATGTTATTATCTCAATTAAGTTTTTTACCACCAAAAGCAATGTAGGAGTCAACCTAAGGTAAAAAATCTACGCCTTTTGTATGATGACAAAACCTAACTTGGAAAAATAAATAAAGATCACACTTCCTTAAGGGTTGGAAAAAAGTAAATATTCAATTTTATCATAAGCTCTCCCTTAATCTGTGCATAGCTTATTTTAATCCTTTTAAGCACATTTATGAGTGTCTAGGTCTTTTTTATCCAAGTTCCCTATGTTTTCTTCTCCCCTTTTTGTCATACTAAAAAAGATAATGAATTTACATACAGTGTTGGAAGATGTGCCCAAACTTACATGACCAAAGAAGGCTCACAAATCCAAGAGAGGTGGAAGATGGGCTTAAGACTCACAAACCAAAGAAAAGGCCCACTGGCCCAATCAGTGATGACGTGATAGTAAATAAAGAGTCGTCTCATAAAGATGACATTAATGTAATTAGTTAAAGTTTTAAGGGCATAATCATAATATTATAGTTTTATTAATCTATAAATTGAACTTTAAGGGGAGGATTAGGACATAAGTCCATAACCCATTTTTCTTTCTACTGTTTACTCCTAGTGGGTGTGTCTCTCTTTTTCTATATGAGCTAAATCCATAGAGTCCATGGTATAAAGAATTAATTTTCAAGATTCACAAGTGTGGTTTTCAGGATTCCAATCATTTTTTTTCTTCGATGGTTCCAAGAATTAATTTTCAAGATTCACAAGTGTGGTTTTTAGGATTCCAATCTTTTTTTTTCTTCGATGGTTCTTTTTCCATAGTTTATGGAACTTTGTTTTTTATTACTGCTCATTCTACAGCCCGACAACGTGTGTCCAGTCTAGCCAATCTTGCAGTTTGTCGACGAGGAATAAAATAATGGTGTTTCCGAGTCTGAGGCGAGATCTGAAACCTCGCATGAAAATGCATGCTAAAAAAAAATGCAACTTTTAAGTTGTTGCTCTCCTCTGTGTCAATAAACACCGACTCTATCGTTGACATGCGGGAATTTCACCAAAATAACCATTTAAAACAACTTATTTTGAAAAACAACGATGTCATCAAATTATTTTGAAAAATACCCAACTTTGACCCGTCCACTGCACATGTGTAAAGTCAAAGGTGACACGTAAGCTTTGACTGCTTACATGTCACCACGTCATTAGAGCAATGAAGTTAGATGAACACGTAGTCTACCACGTCATTATTTCGCCACGTCTTCTGCCAAGTTAGTTGCCACATCATTAAATGATAATAAAATTGAATATTTTTTTAAAAAAACATAAAAAAATCAAATACATTTTTTCTTACCTTATATCTAAAATAATAAATTATTAGAAAAATCTAATAATCAATTAAAAAATTAGCTCTGACTTATTTAACACCATTTAATATCAATAAAAAAATTTATTAATTAAAAAAATTTATTGTTACACTTTTTATTACTTTATATTTTAAAAAATAAAAAATAAAATAAGTATACAAATTAGATTTAAAATATTTATAAATTGAAAAAATGTACAAAAAAATTATTTTAGAGTTTAAAAATAAAATTTTTTTTGTATAATTTTTATCACATTATTTACAAAATAATAAATTATTAAAAATATATATTAGTTAATTAAAAATCTTACAACACCTTTTATTATCAATTAAAAATATTTATTAATAGAAAAAATATGAAAATTTTACTTGAGTTTAAAAAATAAATGTACCAGTACACTTTTTATAACCTTATATTTAAAATAATAAGTTATAAAAAATCTTACTCTTACCTATTTAACACCTTTTTGTTAACTATTTAAAAAATATTTTAATTAAATTTTTTGAAAATTTTAGTTGTGAGTTTAAAAATCAAATTTATCAATACATTTTTTTTCAAATTTATCTATAGACTTTTTATTACCTTATATTTAAAATAATTAAAAATTAATTAAATATACTAATTAATTAAAAAATCTTACTCTTTCTAATTTAACATATTTTGTTATCGATTTAAAATATTTTTTAATTTTTTGATTGAGAGGGGGTCGTCGAGGGCGAGGCCGAGCGGAGGTAGCAGGCACTGTGAGAGGGGAGGGGAGAGGGGGCGAGAGGAGAGGAGAGGAGAGGATAAAGATGAGTGGGGAAATAAAAAGTATATTTGTTTTTTTATTTTAAAAAAAAATATTCAATTTTTTATTAATGACATGGCAGCTTATATGGCAGATGACATGGCAAAATAATGATGTGGCAGACGACGTATTCATCTAACTTCATTGCACTAATGATGTGGCGATATGTTAGCAGTCAAAGCTTACGTGTCGCCTTTGACTGTACACATGTGCAGTGGACAGATCAAAGTTAGACATTTTTTAAAATAATTTGATAATGTTGTTGTTTTTCAAAATAAGTTGTTTTAAATGGTTATTTTGGTGAAATTCCTATGCCTGAGAGCACGAAGAAACCAGCGCCTGCTCCTGAGCTCGACGCCGGAGCACATGAGTCCGATGCAGGGAAGGGACAAAAAAGTGGGAAAGAAAGGGAAGAAAGGCCGGCAGATTGGAGCCACCGCGCCATGACGGCGCCTGCTCCTGAGCTTGATGCTGGAGCACATGAGTCCGATGCAGGGCAAGGGACAAAAAAGTGGGAAGAAGAAAGGGAAGAAAGGCCGGTAGATTGGAGCCACCGCGCCATGACGGCGTCACTAGCGTCACTCACAGGACCCGCCATTACTCTGCTCACTGTCGTTACTCTATTCGTCTCAGTTACTGAACTGTCTGTAATTCCACCATGGCCGAAGAGACCAAGAATCCCGCCCGCGACATCCCCATCGAACTCGTTGGTTCCATGCCTCCTCGCCGTGACGCTCTGCCTGATGCAGCCGTACAAGCAGATTGATGAGAATGATCCGTTTTTGGTGGCGTTCCAGGTGGTAGGAATGAACTAGGCAAAGTACATTGTTGCATTCGAGCCTCTGAAAGGGATGTCCACAGTACTCCTGGTATCATTGTTGTTCTTCCTTCTTACCTCTGTATTTGATCGTTTCTGCAACCTGCTACTCGGATACCAATTGAACAGAGTCAGCACCTTCTTCTCGTCTCGTGCGCCGTTCCTTTGGCTGGCATCTGACGCAGAACAGAGGAGTATCTTTCCTTTTATTTTTTGAAAGATCTGTCCGAGAACAATTACCAGCTCTATGTTTGGACATGTTCCTAATCTGGCATTCTGCTGGAACCGAGCCGTCGGTTCTCTGCTTCGTCTTGTAAGTTGCTGTTTGCAATTCATCTCATTCCAGAAATCTGGAATTGATCGTTGGCTGTAATGCTGGATTGATTCTTTTGAAAAGTTTTCTTTGGTTGTATCACCGTCAAGCTTCCCGAGCGCCAGCTTGGTTGCCATTTCTGGACGACAAATCAGGGAAACCAGCGCTCTTCGGGGAAGAAGAAGCATTGTTGTTGATTTTAATTTTTCTAAGTTAGGAAACATGAATTTTGCACTGGTTCTGCCGAGCGGAGTGACTCGGGTCGGGCCGCACCAGTCTGACGAGTTAACTCGGGCCAACTCGGTCTGGGTTAACTCGGTTCGGGACGACCTGATTCGATCCAAGTCACTTGCTTCCTTCCTCTGTTATACAGATCAGGGTCCCAAGGTCTATACCTATTCCTCCCGCGACATTGCTATATTGGTTTGATATCTGACTTGACTCAACTCGGTCACTTTTTCATAAAACTGGTTTATTATCTTGGATTATTACTTTATTCTAGCATACTATTTTGTGTAACTTTCTTCTTTAGTGATGGACTATCTACATATTAGACTATGAGTCATTTTTAAGAATTATTCGGTTTGTGTTATGTGGATCTAAGCCCATTTCAATTGTTGCTATTGTGTATTTTTGGTTGAGACATTATTATTGAAGGACTTCTCTGTTGCTGATTGTTATCAACATTGGCTATTCTGATGAAGAAGAAATCATATGGTGACCCCAAAATATTATTTTTCTAGTAATTACCCTTTACCCCCCTTAATTAGTATTTTTTACTCCTACCTTTTGAGAGTCGGTGCCCCGTGTTGAGACACCTTGATGCAGGAGTTTATTACTACACTTCTAAGTAATGTCTATAAACCTACTACCTACAGAGGATAAGAGTGTGTCCAACATCCAGCATGAGTCATTTGACTGGAGTATGGAGTGGGGCCTCTTAGAGGGGGTGTTGAAGATATGTTGGACTGCCATTTTATACGAAAATATTCTATACACCATTTGCAACAAGGTGGGCGTTCATGATGTTCTCTCACCCCCAGCTCGAGGGGGAGTGTTGAAGATGGGCCAAAACCCACACAACCAAGGAAGACTCACAAATCCAAGAGAAGTGGAAGATGGGCTTAAGGCCCATAAACCAAGGAAAATGCCCATAAACCCAAACAGTGATGGCAGGATGGTAAATAAAAAGTCATCTTATAGATATGACATTGATATAATTAGTTAAAGTTCTAAGGGCATAATTATAATATTATAGTTTCATTAATCTATAAATTGAGTTTCAAGGGGAGGGTTAGGAAATAAGTCCATAACCCTTTTTCTTCCTCCTATTTTCTCCCAATGGGTCTCTCTCTCTTTTTCTCAATGAGCTAAATCCATGAAGTCTAAAAAATCAACACATAGTATAAAACAAAAAGTGGCTCAAAGACCATATCATAAAAGATGTTCTAGTAATTACAAAATGTGTACTAGTATAAAATCAAATCATACAAGTATATCAAATAGCACATGTACAGTGGAAGTCAAGAAATAGGTGGATCCTAAGGTCAACTAGGTTGAAGGCGGAAGTCGGCTGAGAATGTTGTCGAATAGCTGCTCGATCATCGGCTATTGTGTCTTCACCTCGTCGATGTTGTACACGATTGCTACCTGAGTAGCCCGAACATCATCTATGGCTTCTTTGATAGTGGAGAGCTGATCAGTAGATGATGACGCACCTTATTCCGTTATTCTCCTCTTCATGAATTTGTATTGATCCGTAGGAGGCTCTAGACTCATCTTGTCTCCAAAAGCAACGAATTACTGGACTATCTCCTTTGGTATCTTATCCTTTTAAATCCATTATCCACGCCACTTAGCAAACCCAAAATTTCCAACTTTTATTTTTCCAAAGAACATCTTCTTTTTTATGTCCATGGATACCTCATCTGATAGATCTACACTGCTCCGACGTAGAATAGTGGTGATCTCTCTAACAAAGGGTAGTTCGTTGGCTTGATTACTTGTTGCTATATCCAACATTCGACATGTCATAAAATATTTATAATTGAGTGGAATCCTCTTGATATTGACCCAAAGTCAAAAGATGTCAACTATAATGAGGCTGGAGAATGTGCCTTTCCTCCAATTGAGGAAATGTGTAACAATCTCAATGAAGACCCATTGTTCCGTGCTTAAATCATACTTGGATGGTGTCTTGAATATTTTGAGGATAGTCCGGATGAAGATTCATGGGCCAGCTCTCTTTTATGAATCTTTTTAGTCCCATGGGTGTTGTCCCAATCAGAGCACCGATCTCATTGGACTAGATTGATATATGTGTGTTCTTTACATAGCTCGTTGTTGGAAAACATCTCAAAGTGGCATTAAGGTAACTACCATCCCCATGTCAAGGAGATAACAAAGAAAAAATTTAATGGTCTTCTCATAGGGATGACACACGGGTGTAATTAAAGAAGATGATGTATGTCTACTTATGTCTTTTCCTTTTGAGAGATTGTAGCCCTAAGGGCATTATAGTCATTATAAACTTTCCTCCACAACTATAAATAGAAATTCAAGGCAAGGGTAGATTATTAAGTCTCCCCTCTTCTCTGCAAGGGATAGATCATTAAATCTCCCATCTTCTCTCTCAAATTCATTCTCAGACTTTTCTCTCAAACTCTCTCTCTCTCCATCTCCTTAGTCGTCCCTCTCTCTCCTTTCTCCTCACTTCCTTCTTCCTCTCTTTTACTTCTCCTCTTCTTCTTTCTCTCCTCTCTCACCCTCTTGATAGATGACCTTATCTTGGGATCCTAAATTCAACATGGTATCAAAGTTATGGATTTAGGATCCCGACATTAAGATGATGCTAAAGTTTTTTTCATCAAATCTTTACTGGGAATCTTTTGTGGGAGCAAAATTGAGATTTCAGCTCATTCAAGATAAGTTTGTTTTTCCATTCTTTTATTTGAGATGTTTACTGGTTCTTAATATAAAAAAGAAGTCTTATGAATGAATATGCTAGTCATATTTGTATTAACCACTAAGAAGTTTTAGAATTATGTGTTTGGGTTTCTCTTAAACCCATGCAAGTGTGGTAGAGAAGAAGGTTTATATCTTGCTTCTGTTTGGATGCTTAGAAAAAAAATTGGATTAAGACTTAAGATTTTTCCTACTGTTATCATGAGTTATTATGTTCATTCTATGGTGAATTCTCTGGAAGCTCAAAATACCGGTGTTCAGGGCTGTCTTCATGATTTTTCTCTCCATTGAGTGTTGTTAGTTGATGCAACGAGAGCGTTCTTTAGGGAAAGGATTTTTCTCTGGTTTAAGCAACGATTTTACTCCTTTCTATATTGATTTATCTTCTGGTATTCATTACCTAAAATAATTAAGACAAGAAAGGAAGTCAAATATTGTGATTTCTTTGGTACAAGTGGCACCCTGGACCAAAGAGGAATGCTTCCTTCTTTTGAAAGATGCTGATTTTGAGTCAGATCTTCTATGATTTGATTTGATTTGATTTTTTAAACTCTTTATTGATTAAGAAAGATGTGAGATTAATTTAGATGATGTGGGCCAGCACATGGACTAATTATCTCCTTAATTTATGTTGGAAGATGGGCTCAAACCCACAAGCTCAAGGCTAGTAAACCCACATGTCTAAGTGGTAGCATATGGGTAAAATAGGATATTTCCATAAAGATGGCATAAAGGTGTTAGTACTTATTCTTTTTATGTCTCTTCTTTTATCAAGTTATAGCCCTAAGGGCATTGTAAAGTTATAAATAAAGGCATTGGTTAAGAGGTAAAACATTAAAGTTCTCCCCTCTTTTCTCAAGGAATTCGTCCAGCCTCCCTCCTCACTTGGTTGGTGCACCTTCTTCTTCCTTAATCCAAACTTTCTCCATCTTGTTTCTTCTCCTTCTCCTCTCTTACCTCTCTTCTTCTTCTTCTTCTTCTTCGTTCATCTAAAGTGCTCCACATGGGATCCTAAGTTCTACATGGTATCAGAGCAAGGAGTTTAGGATCCCCCTCGATGAAGTATACAAGGAATTATTTATGAAGTCTGTCCAAGAATTTGTTCATGAAAGGAGTCCAGCCATGAAGAGATAAGTAAATTTTGGTCATTATTTACATATTCTTTCTTTAATTTTTGAATTCTTGATTTTTGAATTACATCAAGTCCAGATAATCTTCATATGGGAGATTGTGAAAATTTATCTGTTATAACTAAGAAGATGTTATAATCTTGATCTTCTTGTAGCTAAATTATAAGCTTGATCAAGATTAGTGTTTGCTAGTGTCTTATCAAGATTGATAAATTGATGATTTACGATTCGGTTAGCTTTATGTAACTTGGATCAATTTTCTCTGAGGTTTTTAGAAGATGCGCTCAAGCCCACACATGTAAGTTTAGTAAGCCCACACGTCTAAGTGGTGACATACGGGTAAAATAGGATGTTTCTCATAAAGATGACATAAAGGTGTAAATACTTGTTCTTTTTATGTCTCTTCTTTTATAAATTTGTAGCCCTAAGGGCATTATAAAACTATAAATAAAGGCATTGGATAAGAGGTAGAGTATAGAAGCTCTCTCCTCTCTTTTCTCAAGAAATTCGTCCAGCCTCCCTCCTCACTTGGTCAGCGCACCCTCTTCTCCCTTAATCCAAACTCTATCCATCTTGGCTCATCTCTTCTCCTTCTCCTCTCCTTCCTCTCTTCTTCTTCTTCGTTGATCTAAAGTCCTCCACTTCGGATCCTACATTCTACATGGTATTAGAGCAAGGAGTTTAGGATCCCCCTTGATGAAGTATACAAGAAATTATTTATGAAGTCTGTCCAAGAATTTATTCATGAAAGAAGGAGTTCAGCCAGGAAGAGATAAGTCAATTATGGTCATTATTTCTATACTCTTCCTTTAATTGTTGAATTCTTGATTTCTGAATTACATCAAGTGAAGATAATCTTCATATGAGAGGTTGTGAAGATTTATCTCTTGTGAATAAGAAGATGTTATAATATTGATCTTCTTGTAGCTAAATTATAAGCTTGATCAAGATTAGTTGTTGTTAGTGTCTTATCAAGATTGATAAATTGATGATTTGCGATTCGGTTACCTTTATGTAACTTGGATCAATTTTCTTTGAGTTGTAATTCCAGCACATATTGTTGTAAATTCTCTCACTTGACGCCGCTCATGGGATCTTGTTATGTTGTTAGATGACTATCATATGGTTAAAATTCCAGCATCTACTTATCTCTTTTACTTTGCTGCTCTTGAACTCCAACGATTGCCCTTTATTTTACATTGGAGTGTTCCAATGAGCTAAGAAAGTTTGCTTCCTAGAGTCCTGATTTGCCTCTACGTATCTCTAAAGAAGATAGTGGTTCTCACTTATTTGTCCACAGTTTGTGTTGGAGTTTGGATTAAGGCATAAGAGTTTGCATATATCCTCTCCTATTTTTTATAAGAATATAAGAGGAATTGAGTGATGTTTGGATCTTGTCTCCACTTGAAAAAAGCACAAATTTACGACCAAGGCAGGCCCACATATCCAAGTGTGTTAGAAGATGAGTCCAAGACCATAAGATATGGACCCACCATGATCACACGAGCTGGTAGAAGCCATCATGATCATGTGAAGAGTCTTACACAATAAGAAGTCTAACAGAGCCAAAATTATTATGGAAATAGGTCTCACATAAGAGTTTTAGTTTAAAGGTGTTTTAGTCATGTTAGACTTCTATTAATATTGGGTTATTTAATTATGCTAGGATTTATCTTTAAGTGTTAGAGTTTAAGTGTAATTAGGACAAAAGTAGTTTAATTGTAATTGGGCTCTACTACCTTCCTCTATTATAAATAGAGGTTCATGTACTCTGATTATAATAAGTCAATGAAGTATTTCTCTTTTCCATAAATTCAACATGGTATCAGAGCAGGATCTGTAAGTTGACTCGGTCAACCCACAGAGGTAATGTGATCCTTTTATGATCTATTATCTCTAGCAATTTAGGTTCGTACTTATCTTTTTTTCTGTCCCTATACCCGTTATTTTCTTTACATTTTCATCTCTATACTACTATTCTATTTCTGGGAGTTTCTGGTTTTCCGTTTGGTGCCACGAGGAAGACGACACTGTTGCTGAATATCAAGTTTCCGAAGTTAGGAAACTTGATTTAATGGATAGCCGGGTCGAGCGCCCGCCGAGTGTGTTCTTGTCCCAACCCAGAATGGTGATACCATCGTTCTCTACTTCTTTGTGATCTCCTAGCTTATCTTCAAACAATGGCAATCTGATTTCCAAGAATCAAAAACCAGCACCTAGCATATCTTCGGAGTTTATTTTTGCCACTTGATCAACAATCCATTTTGATTCACGTTGTTGTTGCCGGAGAAGACGACACAGAAAAATCTACTTCACCATTGGATTTTACCTGATCTCTCATTATGTGATGCTGAAAATCTCATTTGGAGAATAATTCTAGATTGTGTTGCTGTCTTTACGTCACTGATTTATCGTCTTCTCTGTTGCTGAGTTGTCATTTCTGGACGACGAACCAACTTGGCTGATTTATCGTAATTAATGCTAGTTCATGATGCTGCCTTGCCATTATGTTGAGGTTGTGTTTCTACCGAGGTTCTATTTTGAAGAAGATAGCGTTGTAGTTGCTAGAGATGATGACACCAAACTCCGCTGAGTTATCTCGTTGCCATTGTCAGAGAAGACAACTCTACCACATAAACAGCCTGAGACTCCAAGGAAAACTCCCTACATTCATCTACTTTGTTGTTTTATTTCGGGAAGATTATTTTCGATTGTGATTCGATCATGCTTTATTATTCGGAAGGATCTCCAGTTGTAGCTTTGCCATCGTCTTCGTTGTTGTCATAATGAGTTATTGAATCTGATTTATTTGTTGAAGATCTTCAGTTCACTGGATTATTTCCCCTGCCAAAAACTTTGGCAAATACCCATGATTTATTATCTTCTAGAAATAATCGGTTGGGTTGCTGTCACTGGTCCCCCTCTTTGTTCGTCGTTGTGAGGAAGACGATGACTGTTGTGAAATTACATGTTTCCTAAGTTAGGAAACTTATTTAATCCAGTGTTGGTTTTGCCATCCCAGATCAGACCTTGCCGGGTCAATCGAGCAAACCAGCAACCCACCAGACTTATTATGTCCGCTCAGGTTAATCCAGCCGGTCGAACTGAGTCAACCCGGTTCAGGTCAACTCAGACATGGCCCATTTATTGTTTTCTTTGTATACATGTCCAGGACCCAAGTTCTATACATATTTCTTCCATGATTCGGCTATATTGATTTACTATTTGACTCGACGTGACTCAATACTTTTTCTGGCTGGATTATTATTTTGAGGTATTTGCAACATATTCCGTGGTCAACATATTATTTGGTGTAGATACTCGCATCGGATTATTTCAGGGGTCCTTTTACAAGGATTTTTATTATTTTGGTTTAAGTTATATGGGCCCAGGCCCATTTCAGCTACAACTAGTTTGTCTCTTTGGATGAAACATTATTATTGAAGAAGTGGTGGCCTCAACATCCTATCTTCCTGTTTACCCATTACCTATTGGTTATTTGACAACCTTACCCCTACCATCCTTTATTTGACTCTCACATACATCTTTGGGCCAACCTTTTACGTGTTGCTTCAGTTGGGAGTTTAAGTCTATACATATATACATATAGGTGTTTTAAGTCCATTGAGACTTATATATATATATACCCGTGGGTCTTTTATCGTCGTCTTGTGAATGACAGGCATTGCCTACTTATCACGTTTGAGAGTCGGTGCCCGGGTTGGGACACCGTGATGGAGGAGCTTATTACTACGTCTATGTTACCAGTTATCCCCTTAAATGGCATTGATTACTCCTACCACTTGAGATTCATTGTTCTGATGAGAAACATAGTGATGGAGGAGTTTTACTACACATCAAAGCATTGCGTATAGAACCACTACTTGCAAAAGATAGGGCTGCCACTACCTGCGAATGATAGGAGTGTACCCTACATCTAGCATGAGTTATGACTAGAGTATGGAGCGATGTCATACGGCTTGGTGTGATTTTACTTTCACTTATCTTATGCCAGCTTGGCCTCATGGAAGAGAGCACCGGCATGAGGGGGAGTGTTGGAAGATATGGAAAACTGCCATTTTATACGAGAAGATCCTATACATCATTTGCAGCAAGCTGGAAGTTCATGAAGTTCTCTTACCCCCAGCTTGAGGGGGAGTGTTGGAAGATGGGCCCAACCCCACACGACCAAGGAAGGCCCACATATCCAAGTGTGTTGGAAGATGAGCCCCAGACCATAAGATATGGACCCACCATGATCACACGAGCTGGTGGGACCCATCATGATCACGTGAGGTGTCTTACACATTAAGAAGTCTAACAGAGCCAAACTTATTATGGAAATAGGTCTCAGAGAAGAGTTTCAGTTTAAAGGTGTTTTAGTCATGTTAGCCTTCTAGTTATATTGGGTTACTTAATTATGCTAGGACTTATCTTTAAGTGTTAGAGTTTGGGTGTAATTGGGACAAAAATAGTTTAATTGTAATTGGACTCTACTACCTTCCTCTATTATAAATAGCGGTTCATGTACTCTGATTACAATAAGTCAATGAAGTATTTCTCTTTTCAATAAATTCAACATGCTTCATGATGGAGATTGGACATACAAGTCGTAAGAGTGACATACTCCGCTGTTAAGTTGTGTGTTGTAAGATAGGCTCAAGCCAACAAGCTCAAGGCAAGAAACTCACACGTCAAAGGAACTGCACATGTGTCAATTATGATACTTCACTTAAAGATGGCATAGAGGTGTAAATAAGCTTTCTTTTTATGTCTTTTATTTCAACAAGTTGTAGCCCTAAGGGCATTGTAAAGACTATAAATAAAGGCATTGGCTAAGAGGTAGAGCATTGAAGCACTCTCCTCTCTTTCCACAAATTCGTCCAGCCTTCATTTTCACTTTGACGCAAACCTCTTTTCCCTTAATCCAAACTCTCTCCTTCCACGTCCTTCTTCTTCTCCTCTCCTTCTCTATGCTTCTTCTTCTTCCTTGTTGATCTAAAGTTCCTTTCATGAGATCTTAAATTCCACATTGTGGAGCCTAATTAATGCCCTACGCTGAGTTTGTCACGGATCAACAATATATTAACTATTATTTTATTGAGGGCAGTTTGGAAATTTCACTCATGTAATATGGTTGCCCTAATTTTCTCTTTATAATTGAGGGGCACCACTATTAGGGTTTTATCATCTTATAACGAGAAGCTTTTCCATTCCATTGTTACCTACTACTGCTACCACCATTGCCTCAGATATGTTTTTTTCTTTTTCCTCCTCTTTCTCTTGGATCATCGACTTCAGGGTCTCCGAACATCTGTCAGGTAACATACAATGCTTCATTCCTTATCCCCTTTTCTTCCCCATAAATTTTTTACCATTGCTAATCGTACCCAAACCAAAGTACTTGGCAAGGATTCCTCATCTCTTACATCTTTTATCCTTCTTCAAGATGTTTTATTTGTCCCTCAATTTTCCTTTAAATTTGCTTTCAGTTAGTCAAATATTAAAAAACAATGAATTGTTCTGTCACCTTCTCACCATCTTCTTGTACATTTCAGGATCTAACTACGAAACAGATGATTGGTAGCGGCCATGAAAGGGGGGGTTTGTACTACACTCTTCCTCCATTAGCAGCCTTATCATTCTCTACATCCGAGGCACAACTTTGGTACAATCGGCTTGGCCATCCGTCTACATCTTCCCTTCATCATTTACTTCCTTCATTAAAATCACTTTCTACTTTAAATTGTGTGGTTTTTCAATTAATTAAACACCATAACAATACATATTCTCCTCGCCTTACAACTACAAGTGCTACTCCTTTTGCTTTAATACACTTTGATGTATGGGGACCTTTGTGTGCCTCTATTATTTCTCAAGTTAAATACTTTGTTACATTTTTTGATGATTTTACCCGAGTCACTTGGTTATATCTATTTAAAGAATGATTTGAAACCCTTCCTATCTGTAAAACCTTTCATGCTATGGTGTTAACTCAATTTGGAAAGAAAATTCAAATCCTTAGGTCTGATAATGCTAAGGAATACTTATCTAGTGAGTTCCAATCATTCTCTAAAGCTAATGGGCTCATCCATAAAAAAATCGTGTGCCTATACCCCTCAACACAATTGTGTTGCTCAAAGGAAGAATCGTCAACTTCTTGAAGTTGCTCAGGGCCTCCTCTACTCCATGAAGGTACCCTACTTTTATTGGCCTCATGCTATACTTACGACCTTTTTTCTTATCAATAGGTTAGCTACATCTGTTCTTAGCAGTAAAACTCCTTACTCTGTTTTATTTCATGGTGAAGATCCATTTTATTTTCCTCTTAAGGTTTTTGGATGTACATATTTTGTCCATGTTACATCCCCATAAAAGAGTAAGCATGATCCACGTTCTATGTAGTGTATTTTTTTGGGGTACTCTCGCACCCAGAAAGGATATGTCTGTTACAATCCTACCCTTCGAAGGATGCTTGTATCTAGGGATGTGACCTTCTTTGAGGACACCTCCTTCTACTCCTCGCTTGTTGCTCCTCTAGGGTTGACATTTCCTCCTACCACTCCTTGTCCACTTGTGCCTTTTAATGTTGATATTACTCAACCCCTTGAAGCACCGGTTGCCACCTCACCTATGGAGTTGTTGGATCCACCTGAGGTAAGTTCTTCCCCTCCTATGTTTGGGCTAGAATTTGATACTCGACCTATTTGTTTTAAGAAAGGAACACTGTTCTTGTACTACTTCCCGTCCTAAGTCCAACTTTATGTTACACCATCGTTTGTCTTTCGATTGCTCTCATTTCCTTGCATCTCTTTCATCTACTTCAATTCCACAGTCCTATCATGAGGCTCTGAAGTATCCAGGATGGAAGGCGGCTATGGATGAGGAAATGCACGCCTTATATCAAAATCAAACCTGATACTTAGCATCGTTCCCAAAAGAAAAAAAATGGTCAGTTGTAAATGGGTTTTTTTTATTAAACATAACCCAGATGGGTCCATTGCTCACCTTGAAACCTGACTCATTGCTAAAGGATACACTCAGTGCTATGGGGTAGATTATGAGGAGACCTTCTCCCTTGTTACAAAATTAAATTCGGTACGTATCCTCTTATCTCTTACTGCTAACTCATCATGGCCCATATATCAGTTCGATGTAAAGAATTCTTTCTTAAATGGTGATATACGCGAGAAAATTTATATAGTTCAACCACCAAGCTATGTGGTCGAGGGGGAGTCGGTATGAAGGTTACAAACATCCTTATATGGCCTTATACAGTCCCCTCAGGCTTGGTTTCATAAATTTAGTCAAGTGCTACTATGGTTTGGTTTTCATCGGTGCTCGATAGATCATTCGGTATATTTTAAAGATACCATAAAAGGAAAACTATTATTAGTTGTATATATTGATGACATTATCTTAACCGGTGATGATGCACATAGCATACAGGAAGTGAAATATTATGGACTCAATAGCACACCGAGTCACTCAGAGGAGGAGACAATGACTCACCAAGTCACCTAATTTTACTTTTATTACTTAAGTTGCTTTTAATTTCGAATTTGATTGATTATGTAATAAGACTTGAAGGTAGGGGTATAGTTGGGATTTATAAACCTAACCCTAACCTATCTTTGTGTGAATGACCATATTTAAAGGGTAAGGAATGAGAAATAAGGTAAGTTTGGATTTAGCGTTGAAACATGTTCAAGATGCAAATGACCTATGGATCCAAAACTTCTAAAGATAATAACATTAAATTCTCAAGTGAACGTACGATGGGATATTTACCTGAGTCAAACAAGCCATTATTTTTACCTTTTACAAAAAGTTGACCTAACAATCATAGATGATTTTAAAGTGATTTATCATGCGTAAAGGGATATATTTTATTAAGGAATGACTTATGGATTGGGAGTCAACACTCAGTTAAAAATCCCCCACCTCCCCCTTTTCCCGACGATAGAAAAACGTGATACATAATTACTAAAAAGAGTTTACAATCCCTAAAAATTACAGAAACTTTTTGGAATTACAATAGAGTAATCAGGTTCTTGCTAGGTTCCCTATCCTAGGGTTCTTGGCTTGAACTATCCTTGGTTGTTTGCTGCATCCATTGGGGAGTCTTTGAGGAGATCTTGGAAGGAAAAGGAGGAGCAATCAGCCTTCTCTTCCATGCTGCAATAGTCATCCATCTCTTCCATGAACCAGCAGTGAGGGAAGGAGGATTTGCGTGAGCCGTAGCATCAAGAAAGGGATTTTCGAGTTGCTGATTGAAGGAGTCTTCAAGAGGTATTTTTATCTATCTTTTCCAAGTTTAGAAGAGCTAGAGACTGCCCTCTTTACATTCAACATTGGTAGTTGTATGAATTCAGAAACCCTACTCATTGACGTGAGGTATAAAGTGGGGTTTCATAATTGGATCCTTAAAATAGTCTCTTGAGTGAATTGGTGCATCTATAATTGAGAAAAGGAAACTCCTTTTCAATTATAATGTGTGAGGGAAGAAAAAGAGAGTTTCTTTTCACAAAAACGTGTTAAGAAACCCTCTAACAGTGCTGGATCCTTATTTGACTCGTCGAGTTACTAGATCCATGGCTAGGGACCATAACAACTTGGTATGAGAGCAGGGTAACCCGATAGATATCAACAGCCATGAATTGCTTGACGCTATCCTCAAAGGCAATGCAGATAATGAGAAAAGATTTGCTGAATTGGAGGAGAGGTTCTCTAAGGTTGATATCGGTATGGAGACTGGTCTGACTACTGGAAGGAACACAACTCCAGAGCAAAGAGGAGGGGACCATTCATATAACAGAGGGGGAGAAGAGTTTACGAGGCGCACGAGTTTCTTTGGCCAGCAAGGACCCTTTATCCCAGGGAGACCCTTCAACCAGGGGGGAGGCACTGTACCAGGCCAGCAAGGACCCTTCATCCCAGGGGGACCCTTCCATCAGGGAGGAGGCACAGTACCTAGGTACACTAAACTTGAATTTCCCACTTATAATGGGTCAGAAGACCCTTTAGTATGGCTATATCATTGTGAAATATTTTTTGCCCATCAACGAGTACCAGCATATGATAAAGTGGGGATGGTTGTTTTCCAGTTACTGGGAGAAGCACAACTCTGGTATCAGCAAGTTGAGGCGGATAGACCAGTTGTGGAGTGGGAAGAATTTAAGAATTTATGCTCTCTTCATTTTGGTCCTTCGGTATACAGCAATCCCTTGGGTGATTTGGTTCTGTTACGACAAACTAGTTCCTTGGAGCAATACCAGAAATTGTTCCAGGAAAATTTAGCACGAGCAAACGGTATGGTACGAGTGGACCAACAAGTGGCGTTATTTACAGCAGGCCTGACAGAGACGTTAAAGCTTGAGGTGGAGCTCTATGCACCGATTACATTATCACATGCGATGAATATTGCCCGTGCTTTAGAACGGTGGCAGAAGGCCCTGCACAGACGACCCACATGGTCAAGAGAGAGGAGCACTTCCTCCACCTAGCAGAGCAGACGCAATTATCATTAGGGGGTTCGGACCACAACACCTCCTCCCAGACACACTCCGAGCACCACTTTACTAGGGGATACGAAATCGAGCAGTCATCCACCTCAGTACATAAAGAAATTGACAAGTGCTGAGACGATGGAGAGGCTGTCCAAAAATCTGTGTTACAACTGTGATGAACCATATCGGGTAAGTCATCAGTGCAAAAGATTGTTTTTAATTGATAAGGTTGAAGATGATGATATCGAGGTGACTGAGGATATGATAGAGGAAGCACCACCGGAAATTTCCTTGCATGCAATTACTAGGCAAAAGTCGCCCAAAACCATGCAAGTCAGAGCTCAGATCTTCGATCGGGAACTCGTGGGCCTAGTGGACTCGGGAAGCACCCACAATTTTCTTAGTTTGACGGCAGCCCAGCACCTGCAGTTACAGATTCTTCCCCATCCGACAGCCACAGTCTCAGTGGCCAATGGGGAGAAGGTTCCTAGCTACGGAATCAGCAAGGCGGTAAATTTTACTATTGGCACTACTTTGTTTCATGCTGAGTTTTTTGTTATTCCTTTGGCTGGTTTTGATATGGTATTGGGAATCAAATGGTTACAAATGTTGGGACCCATTTTGTGGGAATTTTCTGCATTGACAATGAGTTTTGTCCTACGTGGTAGCCAAGTGCTCCTACAAGGAAGTCATACAGAAACACAGCAGCACATGCATTCTCTGACTGCCTCGGATAATTCAGCAGGCAGTATTGATGGCATGATTGATGAGTTCTCTGACCTTTTCTGTGAGCCTACAGGGCTCCCCCCGCTCAGATAGTGTGATCACCGTATATGTTTGAAACCAGGGTCAGATGTAGTAGTTGTTCGTCCGTATTGGTACCCTCACCTCCAGAAAGATGAGATTGAAAGACAGTGTCAGGCGATGCTACAACAGGGCCTTATTCGTAGCAGTAGGTCCCCCTTCTCTTCACCAGTTCTGCTCGTGAAGAAACATGATGGGACTTGGCGCTTTTGTGTTGATTATCGTGAGTTGAACGCGTTGACAGTAAAAGACAAATTTCCCATTTTGGTGGTGGAGGAGCTCCTCGATGAGCTACATGGATCGTGGGTCTTCACAAAATTAGACTTACAGTCTGGGTATCATCAGATTCGCATGCATCCAGCAGATATTGAAAAGACGGCATTCCGAACACATCACGGCCACTTTGAATTTGTGGTCATGCCTTTTGGGCTATCAAATGCTCCTTCTACTTTCCAAGCGCTGATGAATGAGGTATTTAGCTCTTACCTTCGGAAATTTGTTCTTATTTTTTTTATGATATACTCATATATAGCAAATCTCAAGATGACCACTTAGCACATTTGAGAATTGTATTTGATTTATTGCGAGCACACCAATTATATTTGAAGAAGTCCAAATGCTCATTTGGGGCATCTCATGTTGCTTACCTGGGCCACATTATTTCCCATGAGGGGGTCATTGTTGATCCCGAGAAGATTCAGGCCATTAGTGAGTGGCCACAACCTCAGTCTTGCTCAGCAGTACGCGGATTCTTGGGTTTGGCAGGCTATTACCGAAAATTTATTCGGAGTTTTGGTCCGTTGGCAGCACCTTTGACAAACCTCCTTAAAAAGAATTCCTTTCAGTGGAACGAGGAGGCTTCCATGGCATTTGACGCACTCAAGAATGCTCTTGCATCTACACCGGTGTTACGGCTTCCAAATTTTGATGACTTGCTTGTGATAGAATGTGATGCTTCTGGTGGGGGCATTGGGGCCGTGTTGCATCAAAACTCCCACCCCATTGCTTATTTCAGTCGATAGTTGGCCTCTCGTTATCAGAAATTCGCTGCATATGAACGCAAGCTGATCGAGTTGGCCAAGGCGGTCCAACAGTGGCGGCCATATGTATGGGGATGTACTTTTCTCATCCGCACTGATCATTATAGTCTCAAGTTCTTACTTGAGCAACGTCTCACGACATCACCACAACAGCATTGGATTAGTAAGTTGATGGGCTTTGATTTCTCAGTGGAGTATCGTGCGGGCAGATTAAACAAGGCGGCAGATGCCTTGTCCAGATGTTTTGAACATCAGCAGCTCGTCTATGCCATCAGCCAGCCGCATTTTCTCATTCTAGACATGGTCCGTGATGCGTATGCCACACTTCCAGCACTACAGGAGATGCACAAAAAAATTTCCAATGGGGACATGGATTCTAAGTGGTCCATTCAGGATTCACTAATTTGCTATAAGTAGCCGATATACCTTCCAACCATGTCCGAGTTGATTCCAGCCATTCTCTCTGCTTATCATGATTCTACCCATGAGGGGTTACAGAAGACGTTGTGGCGTATTCGGGCGGATTTCTATTGGCCAGCTATGTAGTCCTCCATTACTACATATGTCTCCGATTGTTAGGTATGTCAAAGGAACAAATCAGATCATTTGAGTCCTGCAGGTCTTCTCCAGCCTCTCGCTCTCCCTACTCAGGTATGGACAGATATTTCATTGGACTTCGTGTAGGGTCTTCCCCTCTCAGCCGGGAAGTCTGTTTTGTTTGTGGTGGTTGATCGCTTCTCCAAGTATGGTCATTTTATTCCGATGGCTCGCCTCTACACGGCAGCCCACGTGGCTCAGACCTTCTTGGAGCATATTGTACGCTTACATGGCATTCCTGAATCTATTGTGAGTGACCGGGACGCGGTTTTCATGAGTACTTTCTGGAGGGAACTGTTTCGACTGAGTGGCACGCAATTGAAATTTTCCTCCGCATATCACCCTCAGATGGATGGCCAAACCGAGGTGGTTAATCGGACCATCGAGATGTATCTCTGATGCTTAGTGGGAGATCAACCGAAACAGTGGGTTCAATGGCTACCTTGGGCAGAATACTGTTATAACACTTCATTCCACTCGGCCTTGCAATCCTCTCCTTTCCGGGTTCTTTATGGGAGGGACCCCCTGAGGCTTCTCTCTTATACTAGAGGCACCACCCGCGTGGATGCCATTGATGAGGCACTCATAGATTGAGATCAGGTGTTGAAGACGTTTACAGACCGGCTACAAAAGGCTCAGGATCGGATGACTACGGCTTACAACAAGAGCCACTGGGATGTCTCATACGTTTTTGGGGACTATGTGTGGCTACGTCTTCGGCAGTACCGACAACACTCTCTCGCCGGGCCATCACGCCATAAGCTATCCCCCAAGTACTTTGGGCCCTTTGCCATTATTCGACGCGTCGGGCAGGTGGCGTATCAACTAAAATTTCCGGACAGATCGAAGCTGCATGATGTGTTTCATGTCTCACTACTGAAACCTCACAAGGGGCCAGCCCCTTCTTCTCCACCGTTCCTTCCTCCAGTGGACAATGGCCACGTCATTCTGACACCCTATGCGGTGTTACAGGCGCGTGTGATGAATGAACAGTGGGACATCCTCGTGCAGTGGACCGCTACAGACCCCGAGGCAGCGACATGGGAGCGGTTAGAGACCTAGGTCTATCCAGCTTATGAGCTTGAGGACAAGCTCTTTCTCCAAGGGGAGGCAGATGTTATGGACTCAATAGCACACCGAGTCACTCAGAAGAGGAGACAATGACTCACCAAGTCACCTAATTTTACTTTTATTACTTATGTTGCTTTTAATTTCGAATTTGATTGATTATGTAATAAGACTTGAAGGTAGGGGTATAGTTGGGATTTATAAACCTAACCCTAACCTATCTTGGTGTGAATGACCCTATTTAAAGGGCAAGGAATGAGAAATAAGGTAAGTTAGGATTTAGAGTAAAATAGAGTAATTAGGTACTTGCTAGGTTCCCTATCCTAGGGTTCTTGGCTTGAACTATCCTTGGTTGTTTGTTGCATCCATTGGGGAGTCTTTGAGGAGATCTTGGAAGAAAAAGGAGGAACAATCAGCCTTCTCTTCCATGTTGCAATAGTCATCCATCTTTTCCATGAACCAGCAGTGAGGGAAGGAGGATTTGCGTGAGCCTTAGCATCAAGAAAGGGATTTTCGAATTGCTGATTGAAGGAGGTCTTCAAGAGGTATTTTTATCTATCTTTTTCGAGTTTAGAAGAGCGAGAGACTGCCCTCTTTACATTCAGCATTAGTAGTTGCATGAATTCAGAAACCCTACTCATTAGCGTGAGGTATAAAGTGGGGTTTCATAATTGGATCCTTAAAACAATCTCTTGAGTGAATTGGTGCATCTATAATTGAGAAAAGTAAACTCCTTTTCAATTATAACGTGTGAGGGAATAAAAAGAGAGTTTCTTTTCACAAAAACGTGTTAAGAAACCCTCTAATAGTGTTGGATCCTTATTTGACTCGCGGAGTTACTAGACCCGTGGCTAGGGCCCATAACATGAAAATATATGATATGTCACGAATTCAAAACTAAAGATTTGAGACTACTCAAGTATTTTTTTATCATAGAAGTTCTTCAATCCAAACATGGGATAATATTGTCTCAACAGAAATATGTCTTGGACCTCCTCAAAGAAACATGAATGAAGGGATGTCGACCAATTGACACACCTATGGATACATATATAAAATTATGTTCAATGACTAGAGAAGATAATGATTTTGGAAAATATCAAAGACATGTGGGAAAACTGATCTATCTCATAGTTACTAGACTAGACATATATGTTGTAAGCGTGGTGAGTCAATTTATGCACAAACCACAACTTACCCACTGGCAAGCCTTGGAGAGAATATTACGATTCCTAAAAGGAGCTTCGGGAAGAGGATTACTTTATAAAAAAACATGAGCACTTCAACATAGAAGGTTTCTCATATGCAGATTGGGCTGGATCACCTGATGATAGGAAGTCTACGTCTGGATATTGCACTCTAGTTGGAGGGAACTTGGTTAAATGGAAAAGTAAGAAGCAAAATGTGGTTGAAAGATCTAGCACCAAACCAAAATATAGAGCTATGGCCCACACAGTTAGTGAACGCTTATGGATCAAGACCCTCCTTACCGAATTAGGACTTTATAAAGGAGGTCCCATGGGTCTACATTGTGATAATCAAGCAACCATTCATATTACTTCAAATCTAGTCTTCCATGAAAAAAACTAAACACATTGAGGTGGATTGTCACTTTATACGGGAGAAGTTTCAAGCAAGAATAATCTCCCTCAAACATGTTTCATCTCAAGAGCAAGTAACAGATATCCTCACTGAACCAGTTACATCTAAAATTTTATCCTTTATATGTGGCAAGCTGGGTATTTATGATGTTTTTTCTCCTCTAGCTTGAGGGGGAGTGTTGGAAGATGGGCTCAAGCCCACACGTCTAAGTGGTGGCATATTGGTAAAATAGGATGCTTCTCATAAAGATGGCATAAAGGTGTAAATACTTGTTCTTTTTATGTCTCTTCTTTTATAAAGTTGTAGCCCTAAGGGCATTGTAAATCTATAAATAAAGTCATTGGCTATGAGGTAGAGCATTGAAGCTCTCTCCTCTCTTCTCATGAAATTCGTCCAGCCTCCCTCCTCACTTGGTCGGCGGACCCTATTCTCCCTTAATCCAAACTCTCTCCATCTTGGTTCATCTCTTCTCATTCTCCTCTCCTTCCTCTCTTCTTCTTCTTCACTGATCCAAAGTCCTCCACATGGGATCCTAAATTCTACAGAGGTGGAATTCCAACACATGTTGTTGTAAATTCTCTCACTTGACGTTGCTCATGGGATCTTGTTATGTTGTTGGATAACCATCATATGGTTAAAATTATATCACCTACTTATCTCTATTACTTTGTTGCTCTTGAACTCCAACGATTGCCCTTTTTTTTTACATTGAAGTGTTTCCATGAGCTGAGAAAAGGTTGCTTCCTAGATTCCTGATTTACCTCTAAGTATGTCTAAAGATGATAGTGGTTCTCACATGTTTGCCCACGATTTGTGTTGGAGTTTGGATTAAGGCATAAGAGTTTGCATTTATCCTTTCTTCTTTGTTTTTATATAAGAATATAAGAGGAATTGAGTGATGGATGGATCTTATCCCCACTTGACAAAAGCACAAATTCCTTGATGATTTGGTGCTTGCTCTCATGGAAAATTTTTATTCCTTCCATTGTCAGTGCCTTATTTGGTCCACTATTTCTTCATTGAGTAAATGTTATTTGAAGACACCCCTTGCAATTTACCTCGGCATTTGAATTGCCTCATGATGGAGATTAGACATACAATTAGTAAGAGTGACAAACTCCGCATTACTACAATCCCATTAAGATGTCTCTCCAATTATCTTAGCTGGTCACAATCGGTACTACGGTTCTCACTCATGATCTTCTCAGTCACATAATCAAACTCCCTTCTCTGATTGATGAAGAAGAGGTAGCCTATCTCAAGTGGGTTAAAAATGATAACCAGGTTATTAGTTGGCTCGTCAATAGCATAGAAGAGCATGTAGCTAACAATGTGGTCCACTTGGAAACAGCTAAGGACATTTGGGATACGTGTTAAGCTATACTCCAGTATGGCCTCCTTACGAAAATTATTTGATGTCTTACAAAGTATGTTGAATACTAAACAAGGAGATAGCATTCAAGAGTTTTTGGCCCAGTTTCGGGGCCTTCTCCAAGAATGAAAAATTGCTTAACCATATTCAATAGATATTGCAGTTCAAGAAAGGCAACGGGAGGCCTTTGTAGCAGTTATTTTTTTGACAAATATCAAGCCCTACCTTGAGGTTGCAAAGATCCAGCTTCTTAGCTCCTCCACCCTTCCATCCTTCAATAATATCAATGCCAAGTTGTTACGGATCCCTGATCCATCTCCTACTTCCCCCATTGATTCTCCATCTACTATGTACTCCGGCAATAGGGGTACATCATCCTCATACTGAAGACGCAACAAATATATTAGAGGTGGCCATAATAGAGGTGGTAGAATGGGTCTGACCCATTCCTGCACTGAACCTCGCCTTTACACTTACTGTGGTGGTCAAAACCACCTTGTGGACACCAACTGGAAACTTCATTGTAAGCCTGATTGGGCTATGGCTAATCCAACTTCAGTTAATGTTAATAAACGGGAAGAAAAGGCTGACTCCCAATCCAGGAAAGTGACTCTCACTGTTGAAGACTATGCCGTATTTTAGAAGATAGAAGTCTTGTTGGAAGATGGGCCCAAGACCACACGATCAAGGAAGGCCTATATATCCCAGTGTGTTGGAAGATGGGCCCAAGCCCATAAGACAAAGGAAGGCCCACATATCTAAGTGTGTTGGAAGATGGGCCCAAACCTATAAGATATGGACCCACCATGATCAAACGAGCTGGTGGGACCCTCCATGATCACCTAAGGTGGCATGATAAGTTTTACACAATAAGAAGTCTTACAGAGCTAGAATTATTATGGAAGCAAATCTCATAGAAGAGTTTCAATTTAAAGGTGTTTTAGTCATATTAGTCTTCTATTTATATTGGGTTATTTAATTATGCTATGACTTATCTTTAAGTGTTAGAATTTGGGTGTAATTGGGACAAAGGTAATTTAATTATAGTTGGGCTCTACTACCTTCCTATATTAGAAATAGAGATTCATGTACTCTGATTACATTAAGTCAATGAATTATTTCTCTTTTCCATAAATTCAACATGGTATCAGAGCAAGTTCTATGAGTTGACTCTGTCAACCCACAAAGGTAATGTGATCCTTTCTGATCTATTATCTCTAGCATTTTAGGTTCGTATTTATCTTTTTTAGTCCCTATACCCGTTGTTTGATTTATGTTTTCACCTCTACACTGAGCTATTAATATTGCATATTATATATTGACGGATTTTTATTATGAGAATGTTGCTGCTGATTAATCACCCTATTACTGTATCTCGGTGATCTTTTGGAAATCTTCTGCCGAGTTATCTGCCTGACCATTATTCCCCACATTACTCATTGCCTTGCTCTACGCCATCTTGAAAATCATCTGAGATTACCTATCCGAGATCTTTCTACTATCTTCTGAGGACTTATTGTTGTTAATCCGAGAAGATTTTTGCAGCTTAATTCGGGTCCAACTAGTTTTGACTCGTTGCCAACTCTCGCTTTTTTCTGCCATCAAGCTCTGAAGCAACCTTTGTTAGTATGCTTATCATCGTTCTAGCAGACGGATCCTCAGTTCCAGAAAACTCAACCAGAAACCTGCCAGTGGGATTAATGCCTGTCTGAAGATCGACATTGCACTGTTGCGGAAAAATTTCATTCTGAGCTCAAAATTACTTCCTCTGCTAGCATCACTGATTCTCTTCCGATCTTGTTTGAAATTATCTCATAACTGCGTTGTTGTTCCGTTCTGTTCGGGAGCCAATGTTGTACTTCCAGCGAGTCCAGAATACGAAAAAATATATTTTGAACCAGTTGTTGTTTTCTTTTCCAGAAAATTTTATGGCTCATCTTCATCTCCAGCTTGGTTTCCGTTTCTGGACAAAGACGTTGTCCCACTGTGTTCGGCGTTGAGGAGGAAGACGATGATTTTTCAGAATTAAATTTGGCTTGTCGTTATGCTGAGGTTCTGATCTGCCGAGGAAACTCAACCGAAAATCTCTCAGTGCTAGATATTCTCCTGAGCTGTCGGTTCTCTACTTAACCTAGGATGTTTCTATTTTCTTTGTTGTCTCTGCTGCTGCTGCATAATTTTTCTTTCTTCAGAAACTCTTGTAATCTTCTATCATTCGGGAATTGATCTTGTTTGCTACTTTGGGAGGACGAAGGTGTTGACTAATTGAACCCGTCATGTGGTCGTTTCTAGACGGTGAACCAGTGTCTCTATTGCGTGGGGAAGACGACACTGTTGTTGAATATCAAGTTTCCTAAGTTAGGAAACTTGATTTAATGGAGAGCCAAGTCGAGTGCCTGCCGAACAACCTAAGGCTACTTACTAGTTTGTTCATGATTGAGTCAACTCGGATCGAGTCAACTCAATTGGGTCAACTCAACCAGGTCAACCTGACTGGGCCCACTTATTTTCTTCCTCGGTTATACGTGTTTGGGTTTTGAGTTCTATACATATTTCTTTCACGACTTGACTATATTGGTCTACTATTTGACTAGGTGCAACTCGATTCTATTTCTCCCGCTGGATTATTATTTTGAGGTATTCATAACATATTCCTTGGTCAACATATTATTTTGTGTAAATACTCACATTGGATTATTTCATGGGTCCTTTTACAAGAATTTTTATTATTTTAGTTGTGTTATTGGGCCCAAGCCCATTTCAACTGTAGCTATTGTGTCTCTTTGGATGAGACATTATCAATATCCTGTCTTCCTCTTTACCCATTACCCATTAGTTATTTGGCAATCTCTCTCCTACCATCCTTTATTTGACTCTCAAATACATATTTGGGCCAACCTCTTGTGTGTTGCTTCGTTTGGTGTTTTAAATCCATCATATATATGGGTGTTTTAAGTCCATTGAGACTTTTTTATATATATACACGTGGGTCTTTTATTGTTGTCTTGTGAATAACAGACATTACCTACTTTAGTGATTATTATCACTATATTTGTTCACAATCCTTTGAGTTTGGCTTCTACTTATGTTCTATCACCCATTTCTACCTTTGAGAGTCGGTGCCCTGGTTGGGACACCATGATGGAGGAGTTTATTACTACATCTATGTTATTTGGTTCAAGTTGCGATCAATGCCATTACCTCCCAGCGTGAGGGTGATTGTTGGAAGATATGGAGGACTGTCATTTTATATGCCATTTTATACGAAAAGATCCTATACATCATTTGCTGCAAGCTGAGAGTTCATGATGTTCTCTCACCCCCAACTTGAGGGGAAGTGTTGAAAGATGGGCCTAAACCCACACAACCAAGGAAGGCCTACATATCCAAGTGTGTTAGAAGATGGGGCCCAAACCCATAAGACCAAGGAAGACCCACGTATCCAAGTGTGTTAGAAGATGGGCCCAAACCCATAAGATATGGACCTACCATGATCACGTGAGTTGGTGGGAACCACCATGATCACGTGAGGTAGCATGATGAGTCTTACACAATAAGAAGTCTTATAGAGCTAGAATTATTATGGAAGTAGGTCTCATACAAGAGTTTCAGTTTAAAGGTGTTCTAGTCATGTGAGTCTCCTATTTATATTAGGTTATTTAATTATGCTTCGACTTATCTTTAAGTGTTAGAGTTTGGGTGTAATTGGGACAAATGTAGTTTAATTTTAATTGGACTATACTATCTTCCTCTATTATAAATAGAGGTTTATGTACTCTGATTACATTAATTCAATGAAGTCTTTCTCTTTTCCATAAATTCAGCTAGTCTCTAAAGGAGTCCTCCATTCCACCGTTACCTACTGTTGCTACCATCATTGCCTCAGATATGCTTTCTTCCTCTTCATCCTCTTCGTCTTGTATCATCGACTCCGGGGCCTCTGAACATCTGTCAGGTAACAAACACATGCTTCATTTTTTATCTCCATGTCTTCCCCAGAAATTTGTTACTATTGCTAATGGTTCCCAAACCAAGGTATTTGGCATGGGTTCCTCATCTCTTATATCTTCTATCCCTCTTCAAAATGTTTTGTTTGTCCCTCAATTTCCTTTCAATTTCCTTTCAGTTAGTCAAATAACAAAAAATTTGAATTGTTTTGTCACCTTCTCAGCCTCTTCCTATACATTTCAGGATCTAATTATGAAACAGGTGATTGGTGGCAGCCATGAAAAAAAAGGTTTGTATTACTTCACTCTTCTACCATTAGCTGTCCTATCATCCACTACATCCGATGCACAACTTTGGCACAACCGGCTTGGCCATCCGTCTACATCTTCACTTCGTCATTTACTTCCTTCATTAAAATCACTTTCTACTTTCAATTGTGAAGTTTGTCAATTAAGTAAACACCATAGGATTACATATTCTCCTTGCCTTACAACTACAAGTGTTGCTCCTTTTGCTTTAATACACACTGATGTATGGGGACCTTTGTGTGTCTTATTTCTCAAGTTAAATACTTTGTTACATTTGTTGATGACTTTACCCGAGTCACTTGGTTTTATCTATTTAAAGAATGATTTGAAATCCTTCCTATTTTTAAAACCTTTCATGCTATGGTGTTGACTCAATTTGGAAAGAAAATTCGAATCCCTAGGTCTAATAATGCTAAGGAATAGTTATCTAGTGAGTTCCAATCATTCTATGAGGGTAATGGGCTTATCCATCAAACATCGTGTGCTTATACCTCTCATCTCCTTCCTCTCTTTTTCTTCTTCTTTGTAGATCTAAAGTCCTCCACATGGGATCCTAAATTCTAAAATTTAGTACATGTTTGAAGTTTGTCATCGAAGGAAAGTTTCCTTCTTTAAGAAGATCCTCTAAGTTGTCCAAGATTTCATTTGCCTCTATAATTCTTTCTTAGTTGAGAAATATTTAGAATCAAAATTATTTGATTTGGATTAGCACGTGGAGTCAAAAATATCCTTGATTATGTGCATGATTAAGGCCATGGTTCAGTTTGGCTTAGTGTAAATTGTTGACTGCCTCGATTTGGCTCAATTTCCTCACTTCTATTATTAGTTGGTTGATATAGTGCATTGAATATTTATTAGTGATGGGTGAAGAATATATGAATATGAGTGGTAAAAGTGATATACTTAAGATTACCACTATACCCTTGGGAGGGTTATCAAATTAACAGCATGGAGGAAAATGTGGCAAATAATGTTATCCATCTTGAGACTGCAAAGCATATATGGGACACTTGTTCCAAGTTTTACTCTAGAACCGAGAATTTATAGAAATTATATGATGTGTTTTAGAACATATTTAATAAAAAACAAGGAGAGAACTTGCATGAGTACATGGTTAGGTTTAGAGGGCTAATTCAGTAGTGCAAAATTGCTCAGCCTTATTCCACCGATATATCAGTTCAAGAAAAGCAATGGGAACCATTAGTAGCTGCTATTTGCTTGTCAAATATCAAGTCATATCTTGAAATGGCCAAAATCCAACTCCTTAGCTCCTCCGCACTTCAATCATTTGATGACATAAGTGCAACATTACTTCAGATACCATATCCTTCCTCCACCTCTCATACTGAAGTATCATCTGCTATGTACTCAAGAAATAGGGGTACACTTCTACCACCCGAGGGCGCGGTAGAAATTATAGAGGAGGTGGAGCAAGAGGTCGTAGAACTGGCTCTGGTACTTCAAAGTCAGACAACCGGGTCTACACTCATTGTGGTGGACTGAACCATCTAGTGGATACTTGTTAGAAGCTTCATGGCAAACCAGACTGGGTCATTTCCAAACAAGCCTTGGTTCAAAATGAGAAGAATGCAGACCGGTCTAAATCCCAAAGAGGAAAGAAGACTATCACCGATGACGATTATGAACTCTTACAGAGGATGAAAACTCGGATGGTATCCCCTCCATCTTCTCCAGCATCTTCAACTACTGATGTTGCCACCACTGCTTTAGGTATGCTTTCTATAACTTCCTCCACTTCAACGTGGATCATCGACTCAGGATCCTCTAAGAATCTTATAGGTAATAAGAGTTTAGTACATTCCCTATCTCATTGTCTACAAAACAAGTTTGTTACCATAGACGATGGCTCCCAAACCAAAATTCTTGGGAAGGATCCTCCTCTGTTACTTCATCTCTTCCACTTACTGATGTCCTATTTGTCCCTCAATTTCCCTGAAATTTTTTATCTGTTAGCCATATAACAAAATGATTTAATTGCTCCATAACCTTCTCACCTTCTTCTTATGTTTTCCAAGATCTCACAATGAAGCATGTGATTGATGGTGGCCATGAACATGGGGGGCCTTTATTACTTAAACTTGACTCTAGTCACTGCGATTGCCACTTCTTAGATAGAGCCAAGGTTATGGCACAACTGGTTTGGTCATCGATCAACAACATAACTTCTGCATTTATTTCAATCTTTAAAAACTTTATCAAATTTCTATTGTGAATTTTTTTAGTTTAGAAAACACTTGAGGACAACATATTCTCCTTGAACTAAACTCAAAGGTGTTGCTCCTTTTTTATTAATTCATTCAAATGTATGGGGACCCTTATGTGTCTCAAACATATCTCAAGTTAATTATTTTCATATTTCTTCATAATTTCACTCGAGTAACATGTCTATTTCTGTTTAAAGAACGATTGAATTTTTTTTCCATATTTAGATCCTTTCATACCATGGTGTCCTATTAGTTTGGAAAAAAAAATACAAGTGTTTTGATCAGATAATGCCAAGAGTACCCATCTAGTGAATTTCAATCCTTTTGTTTGGATAATGGCATTATCCATCAAATATCTTGTGCCTACAACTCTCAACAAAATTGTGCAGCTAAAAGAAAAAACTGACATTGTCTTTTGTCAGGATAATGGCATTATCTACTCTATGAAGATGCCCTACTTTTACTGGCCTCATGTCATTCCTATAGCTTGCTTTCTTATTAATATGCTACCATCTTCAAACTAGCCTCACACAGTGCCCAAGAATGACCACAAGCAACTCTATTTTTCAAGATGAGCTTGAGCCTCACACAGAGAGCTCACTCAATTTCTCCTTTAATGGAATTGAAATCTAGATTAGAGGTATTGCTTTGATACCAAATGTAAGAAACAAATTTCAATTATACATCATGAAATTCATAATCAAAATGTAAACAGAATCATGAACGTTTACCTCCAACCATGATGATCAAATTCTAGAAGTTGCAGAAGAGTGGCTTGTCTATTCAGAAGCTCCTAGATGGGGAAGTCATAGACTGCCTCTACAAGACCAGATCTGAATTTTTTAAGTCCCTTTTCCATCAAAAGAGGGCGGTTAAACTGCCTATCTTATCTACAACCAAGGCATAATAAGTCATCCATGAAAAGTAGGAACTACTTAATTCAAGGGATAAAGGGTCAACCCTGAAAAGCAGTAACTGCTAACATTTAGTGACTCAAACTTCAATATCTGAGTAGCCATCTTCATTCAGCACGATCTCTCATGAGAACTTCATTCAATTCAATGAAAAAAAAAAAAAACTAGGTTTGCGATGAACTTTCTCTTTTTTGAACTTGGCTAGCAGTGAAGAAAAAAAACCTTGTTGTTCTTCTTCTCCATACTCCACCAATACACCCAATTGGGATCGGTGTCGCCATTTTCCTGGCAATGGAGATCATAATCGATCTTCTTCTCGTGGAGGAACGATTTATTCGAGTCGAAAGAGGAAGAGTACCGGGAGAGTGTGAAGTGAGAGACTTCTTGGCAAGAGATCAGATCATTGATGCCACTATCAGCATATGACCCTACAATTTGACTTTATGCATCCGGACTTGCACCCTTTGATGCATATAAATTTGACATCACCTGTGGAGTGTTCAAAGTGAAAAGAGGCCAGAAAAATGAAAGGCACCATTAGAAACGAATTGAAGTTTGTTGTTGTAGAATTTAGGATCTCATGAAAGGAACTTTAGATCAACAAGAAAGAAGAAGAAGAAGAAGAGAGAAGGAGAAGAGAAGAAGAAGAGCGTGGAAGAAGAGAGTTTGGATTAAGGGAGAAGAGGGTTGCGTCAAAAAGAAAAATAAGGGTTGGACGTGGAAAGAGAGGAGAGTGCTTCAATGCCTTACCTCTTAGCCAATGCCTTTATTTATAGTTTTACAATACCCTTAGGGCTACAACTTGATAAAACAAAAGACATAAAAGGAACACATATTTACACTTCTATGCCCTCTTTATGGAAAGTACCATAGTTTACACATATGCCACTCCTTCGACGTGTGGGCTTCTTGTCTTGAGTTCGTGGGCTTAAGCCCATCTTCCAACACTCCCCCTCAAGCTGGAGGAGAAAATACATCATAAATACCCAGTTTGCCACATATAAACGATAGGATTTTAGATGTAATGGGTTTAGTGAGAATATCAGCTACTTGCTCTTGAGATGACACATGTTTGAGAGATATTATTCCTGCTTGAAACTTCTCCCATATAAAATGACAATCCACCTCAATATGTTTAGTTCTTTCATGAAAAACTGGGTTTGAAGTGATATGAATGGCTGCTTGATTATCACAATGCAGATTCATGGACCCCTTTTTATAAAAACCTAGTTCTGTAAGAAGGGTCCTAATCCATAAAAGTTCACTAACGGTATGGGCCATAGCTCAGTATTCTGCTTCGGTGCTAGATCTTGCAACCACATTTTGCTTCTTACTTTTCCATGTAACCAAGTTTCCCCCAACCAGAGTACAATATCCTGATGTAGATTTTCTATCATCTGGAGATCTAGCCCAATCAGCATATGAGAAGCCTTCTATGTTGAAGTGCCCATGTTAACGTAATATTCTCTCTAAAGCCTGCCAGTGGGTAATTTGTGGTTTGTGCATGAATTGACTTACCACACTTACAGCATATGATATGTCCGGCCTAGTTACCGTGAGATAAATCAATTTTCCCACGAGTCTTTGATATTTGCCAATATCAATATCTTCTTCATTTGTGGCACATAATTTTACATTTGTATCCATAGGTGTGTCAACTGATCTACAACCCTTCATTCCTGTTTCTTCAAGGAGATCCAAGACATATTTTCTTTGAGACATTATTATCCCATGTTTGGATTGAAGAACTTCTATACCCAAAAAATATTTAAAAATACCAAGGTCTTTAGTCTTGAATTCCTGACATATCATTTGTTTCACCCCTTGTATGCTCAAAGCATCATCACCGGTTAAGATAATATCATCCACGTATACGGCCAATAATATTTTCCCTTTGATCATATCTTTATAATATACAGGATGATCGACTGAGCACCAATGAAAACCAAACCGTAGGAGTGTTTGACTAAATTTATCAAACCAAGCCTGAGGGGACTGCTTAAGCCCATATAAAGACTTTTTTAACCTGCATACTGACTCCCCCTCAACCACATAACAAGGTGGTTAAACCATATAAATTTTCTCACTGATATCACCATTTAAAAAAGCATTTTTAATATCCAACTGATAGACGGGCCATGAGGAGTTCGCAGCAATAGATAAGATGATGCGTACCGAATTCAATTTTGCAACAGGAGAGAAAGTCTCCTCATAATCTATCCCATAGCACTGTGTATAGCCCTTACCAACCAGTCGAGCTTTAAGACAAGCAACTGATCCATCTGGATTATGTTTCACCGAAAAAACCCATCGACAACCAACTGATCTTTTACCTTTCGGGAGTGATGTTAAGTACCAGGTTTGGTTTTTGTATAAGGCGTGCATTTCTTCATCCATAGCCGCCTTCCATCCTGGATGTCTCAGGGCCTCCTGATACGACTGCGGAACGGAAGTAGAAGAAAGGGGCGCAAGAAGCTGAAAACACTCAGAAGATAAGCGATGGTGAGACATAAAATTTGAGATAGGATGCGAAGTAGTACAGGAGCGACATTCTTTTCTTAAGGCAATAGGCCGAGTATCAAATTCAGGCCCATACATAGGAGGAGAAGGACTTACCTCAGGTGGATCTGACAACTCCATAGGTGAAGGTATGGCCGGTGCATCAGGGGATGGATCCACTTCAAGATTGAACGGCACAAGAGGACAAGGATTAGTAGAAGGACAAGTCCATCCTGGAGGAGCATCATGGGAGGAGTAGAAGGGAGTGTCCTCAAAGAAAGTCACATCCCTAGAGATAAACATCCTCCGAAGGGGAGCATTGCAGCAAACATAACCTTTCTGGGTGCAAGAGTATCCCAAAAAAATGCATTTCATAGACCGAGGATCAAGTTTAATTTTATGTGGAGATATAATATGAACAAAACACGTACATCCAAACACTTTCAAAGGAAGAGAAAAAGGATCTTCACCATTACATAACACAGAGTAAGGAGTTTTATGATGAAGGACTGATGAAGGTAACCTATTAATGAGAAAGCATGTTATAAGTATAGCATGAGGCCAATAGAAATAGGGTACCTTCATGGAGTAGAGGAGGCCACGAGCAACTTCAAGAAGATGACGATTCTTCCTTTCAATAACACCATTTTGTTGAGGAGTATAGGCACATGATGTTTGATGAATAAGCCCATTACTCTCACAAAATGATTTGAAGTCATGAGAGATGTATTCCTAAGCATTATCAGATCTAAGGGTTTGAATTTTCTTCCCAAATTGTGTCAAGACCATAGCATGAAAATTTTTAAACAAAGGAAGAATTTCGGAACGCTCTTTAAATAGATATAACCTAGTCACTTGAGTAAAATCATCAACAAAAATGACAAAATATTTAACTTGGGAAATGTTTGAGACACATAAAGGACCCCATACATCAGAATGTATTAGCTCAAACGGAGCACTACTTTTAGTTGTAAGACAAGAAGAATATGTACTCCTAACATATTTACTTAATTAACAAACCTCACAACTGATATTAGAAAGTCCTTTTAAAGATGGAACCAAAGAACGAAGTGAAGGGGTAGACGGATGACCAAGTCGGTTGTGCCAAAGTTGGGCCTCAGATGTAGTAGACAATAATGCAGCTAATGGTGGAAGAGTGAAGTAGTACAAACCCCCCTTTTCATGGCCGCTACCAAGCACCCGCTTCGTAGTGAGATCCTGATAGACACAAGAAGACGGTGAGAAGGTGATAGAGCAATTTAATTGTTTGGTCAATTGGCTAACCGAGAGCAAATTTAAAGGAAATTGAGGAACAAACAAAACATCTTGAAGGGGAATAGATGAAGTAAGAGAGGAGGAACCTTTGCCAAGGACCTTGGTTTGGGTACCATCAGCAATAGTAACGAATTTATGAGGATAACAAGGAGATAAGGACTGCAACAAGTGTTTGTTACCCGATAGATGTTCGGAGGCCCCAGAGTCAATGATCCAAGAGGAAGAGGAAGAAGAGGAAGAAAGCATACCTGAGGCAATAGTAGTGGCAGCAGTAGATAATGAGGGAATAGATGATTCCATGAAGGACTTCATTTTTTGAAATGCAGCATAGTCCTCACCCGTAAGAATCACATTTCCGGATGATGATTCAGCCTTATTTTCATTTTTCTCAATGTTAACTGAGACTGGGTTAGCTGTGGGCCAATCAGGCTTGCCATGAAGTTTCCAGCATGATGCCACAAGGTGGTTCTGATGGCCACAATAAGTGAAAAGTTGAGGCTCAGTATGGAAAGATTTCTGACCCGTTCTACCACATCTATTTTCAGCCCCTCTCATAGTTCGACCCCCTCTCATATTTCTGCCCTATCCTCGGGATGAGGAAGATGTTCCCCGATTGCCAGAGAACATCGCCGATGGAGCCTCAATAGGAGGAGGGGATGGATCCGGTATCCTAAGTAATGTAGCACTAATATCATCAAAGGATGGAATAGCAGAAGAACTTAGAAGTTGAGTTTTGGCCACCTCAAGGTATGGTTTAATATTTGATAAGCAAATGGCTGCTGCCAAAGCTTCTCTTTGTCGTTCTTGAATGGAAATATCAATGGAATATGGCTGAGCTAGTTTCCATTCTTGAAGAAGACCGTGAAACCGTGCCAAAATTTCATGAATATTATCTCCATGTTTCTTATGCAGCATGTTTTGTAAGACATCATATATTTTTTGTAATGAAGCAATGCTTGAGTAAAGCTTGGCACAAGTGTCCCATATGTTCCTGGCGGTTTCCAAGTGGACCACATTGTTGGCCACCTGCTCTTCCATGCTATTAATGAGCTAACTTATCACCATGTTATCATCCTGAACCCACTTGTGGTAGGATGCATCTTCTTCATCAATCGGAGGAGGAAAGTTAACAACGTGGCTCAAGAGGTCACGAGTAATAAGAACCCTCCGAACTAATTGTGACCAGCTCATGTAATTGGAGAGACCTCTAAGTGGAATTGTAGCAATATGGAGTATATCACTCTTATTACTATTGTATCCAATCTCCATGATGAGGCACGTAAAATATGGAGGTCAAGGGAAAAGACCTTCTTCAAAGAACAATTACTCTATGTAATTTGACGAACCCATAGACCAAATCAATCACCAACAAAGGAGAACAAGAACCAATTTCTTTCACAAGGGCAAGCACCAAATTATCAACAAATTTGTGCCTTTAGAATGTGATAATAACATCCAGCCATCACTCAACTTCTCTTGTATTCATAAGAACAAAGAGAAGAAAGTAGATGCAACCGATTAGGCCTTAATCCAAACTCCAACACAAACAAGTAATTGACAAAAATTTAGAGAAGATTTAACGACAAACCAAGACACTTGGAAGAGATTTATCTTCAGCTCATGGGAGACTTCAACGTAAGAAAAAATTCAATTGTTGAAGTTAAAAAAAAAATGGAACTACAAAGGGTAAATGGCTGTTGGCATTTCATCAAACATATAATGGGCATCCAACAACATAACACAAACCCATGAGCAACCCTAAGTAGGAGAAGATACAGCAACATGTGCTAGAATTCTACCTCAAATGAGATGGATCCAAATTACATAAAGGTAATTGAATTTCACCCATGAATCTTAATAAGATGCAAACAGCAAATGATCATGATCATTCTTGTAATTGATTTACAAGGAGTCAAGATTATAACATCAATTTAGTCATAGAAATAAATCTTTACAACATATAAAGATTTATCTTGACTTGATGTGACTCAAAATTCAAGTAAAGAAAAATAGTAAAAAGGAGTATGTCAATAAGAAAAGGAAACAAAAAAAAAAACGTAAATAAGAAGATGATGAACTTATCTCTTTATGACTGAACTCTTTTTACAACTTCTTGAACAGATTTCATAATAACTCCATGAAGAGATCCTAAACTCCTTGCTCTGATACCATGTAGAATTTAGGATCTCGTGAAAGGAACTTTAGATCAACAAGAAAGAAGAAGAAGAAGAAGAGAGAAGGAGAAGAGAAGAAGAAGAACGTGGAAGAAGAGAGTTTGGATTAAGGGAGAAGAGGGTTGCGTCAAAAAGAAAATTGAGGGTTGGACGAATTTGTGGAAAGAGAGGAGAGTGCTTCAATGCCCTACCTCTTAGCCAATGCTTTTATGTATAGTTTTACAATACCCTTAGGGCTACAACTTGATAAAACAAAAGACATAAAAGGAACACATATTTACACTTCTATGCCCTCTTTATGGAAAGTACCATATTTTACACATATGCCACTCCTTTGACGTGTAGGCTTCTTGTTTTGAGCTCGTGGGCTTGAGCCCATCTTCCAACAATTGTTGTTGCTCTGATGGGGCCCATGGCATCCAGGTCCATCAGGCACTATAGCAAACCCCAACGGAAGCACGCCACACATGATGAATTGAAATCGTGACTCTTGGGTGATACAAATGCTGAACTAAAGACTAGGAGTAGTCTCTGATTTGAAAAGTGGTGGCCAAGCTGATAACATCTCAGTCAGTTTCTCTGGCTATGGTAGCACTTCCTCAACTACTAGCTATATTTATCTGGGAAAGGTTCCATTTGCATAACTAGTATTTTTCTCTTGAGTCTCGTTTCTCCTTAAAAATTTTATCTTGGAAGACTTGACTCAAAACATAGATTCAAATTGGTATCAAGCTGAACGGAACTAATTACACTTTATGGTCCCAAATTGTTGAGATGTACATCTCTGGAAAAGGTAAATTGAGATATATTAATGGAGATTTTCCACATACCCCAATTTTCGGAAATGCAGAACCTAAAATGAAATTGTAAAGGGATGGTTAATCAAATTGATTGACCGATCTTTGATTAGTAATTTTATTCAATTTCCAACTACAAAAATTTTATGGGATTCTTTTTCTATAACATTTTTATGATGACACTGACTCTTCCCAAGTATATGATTTAAAAATACAGGTGACTAGAATGAGGCAAACAAAGGGGTCTATTGAAAAATATTACAATGATCTTCAAGGCTTATGGAAAGAAATTGATTTTCGTAGACCAAATCCATTGGAGTGTAACGTCGATATATCAAAACATAATTCTATCATACAATAAGATAGAGTCTATACTTTTCTTGATGGGTTGGATGATCGGCTAAATAAGATTTGAAGTGATGTAATACAACTAAAACTATTTCCAAAGGTAGAACAAGTATATGCATATATAAGAAGAGAAGGTATGAGATAGGTAGTAATGATTACGGGAACTGAAAATTTGGTTGGTGCTATTATAGCTTTTAGAGGAACCAAGATGGACAACAACAACCATCCTCACCCCGGATATCCCCTTTTACAAGGAATGAAAAATCAAATACTACTTCCAAGGCAAAAGGAAAATCAAAAGGACGATGTACTCATAGTGTAAAAAGGAAGCATACTCATGATCTTATCAAAGTTACTCAACCAAGGCGAACTAGCATTGCAAAGGTTAATGGAGTTGCATATCCTATTACAGGAGTTGGAACTGTTGTTTTATCACCCTCTCTTTCCTTTTCTAATACCTTGCTAGTTCCATCCCTCTCGAGTAAATTAATGTCAGTTGGTCAAGTTACTAAGGAATTAAATTGTGTTGCACTAATCTATCCCACTTTTTGTCTTCTTCAGTATATTCCCATGGAGGAGACCGTTGAATGAGGAGGGAGAGTGTTTGTTCTTCACAGATGATTTTAGCTCTGATAAAGCTCATCATATGCAACATGCAACTAATGTTAAGGAGCGATAGATCTAGCTATGGCAACGTCATCTGGGGCATCCATCATTCGGGTACATGCAGCACTTGTTTCCATATTTCTTTTCGGAATTACATGAATCGGATTTAAAATGTCAAACCTGCATTTTTGCCAAAAGTCATTGTGTACGTTATCCAAAAAAGCTTGCATAAAAGTGAAATTCTTTTTGCCTTAATTCACTCTGATGTTGGGGACCCTTCTCCTACTACACCTCTTCTGGAGTCCAATGGTTTGTTTCATTCATAGACGACTACACTTGAATGACTTGGTGTCTTTCAATCCTTTCATACAATGGTTCAAACACAATTTTCGTCTAAAATTCAGATTCTCCGATATGACAATAGAGAAGAATATGTCAATGATGAATTTCAAGCTTACTTTCAAAATCATTGTCTTATGCATGAAACTTATTGTGCCCATAGCCCACAAAAAATGGAGTTGTTGAACAAAAGAATAGGCATATCTTAGAAACAGCTTGAGCCCTCTTAATCGGAGCACATATGCCCAACAGATACTGAGAAGATGTTGTGACCACAACAGTTCACTTCTTAAATTGAATGTTATCAAACGTGTTGGATTTTAAGACCCTATTACAAGGTTTTTCCAACCATGTTTCTCTACCTACAATTTTAGTAATTCCTCCATGAACCTTTGGATGTGTGCTATTTGTTCATCTTCATAAAACTCAATTCACTAAGTTTGATCCATATGCAGTATGTTGTATTTTTCTAGGGTATGGCACACATTAAAAGGGATATTGATGTTACAACCCTGTCATTCAGTGCTCCTATGTCACTATGGATGTTACCTCTTGAAATCTGAGACATTTTATCCTTCCTCGATACTCGTGTCTCCTCTTCGGGGGGAGATCCAAAGTGAGAAGCAAATTTGGTGGAAGTATCTAGGGTTTAAGGACAATTTGATGAATGAAAAAAAATTCGATAATCAATGACGAAGAAAGAACTATTGGTGCTGATATTTTTCAATGATCTGTATCCGAGAAAGAATCCCCTCACTCATCTATACCCGAAGACCTAGATCACATCTTGTGAGAATATTCCTGAAGTAAGCTCTCCTACTACACCTTCTTTTGTTGATAACTTGGATACTTCTACTCATTATAATTTACCTTTTAGAAAAAATTGTAGCAAGCCACCAATCGATACTCCCCAGATCTTGAATAAAAGGAGTTCATGATACCCGATTATGAATTACGTGTCTACCCAAATGTTGTTAGAACCTCTTAAAGCCTTTGTGCATACATTATCCTCTTTCAATGTTCCCAGTGGAATAGAAGAAGCCTTAACTAACCCAAAGTGGGTTCAAGCCATAAAACAAGAAATTGAAGCTCAGCAAAAAAAAAAAAAAAAAAAAAAACTTAGACTCTAGTTTCATTACTGAAAGGAAAAAAATAATCGGGTGCAGATGGATCATCTCCATTAAGCACAAGGCAGATGGCTTCATCAAAAAGATATAAGGCGAGAGTTGTGGTGAAAGGGTATACACAGACTTATGACATTGATTATTAAGAGACTTTATCACTAGTGGCAAAACTAAATACCATTCGAGTATTGTTGTCTCTTGAAGCAAACATATATTGGCCGTTGCATCAATTTAACGTAAAGAATGTCTTTCTTCATTATAAACTTGAGGAGGTGGTTCACATGGATATCCCACCAGGGTGTATTGCATCATCAGAAACTAAGGTTATGTGTAAATTGCAATGCATATTATAAGGGCTTAAACAATCACCTCGTGCATGGTTTGGCCAATTTAGCTTGTCTATGAGAAAATATGGCTTCAAACAAAGTAACTTAGACCATACTCTATTCCTGAAACATCGACTTGGAAAGGTAACAACTCTAATAATCTATGTAGATGATATGATTATTAAAGGGGATGACATGGAAGAGATCTCTAGAATACTGGAACAATTGACATCAGAATTTGAAATGAAAAATCTGAGCAGACTCAAATATTTCTTGAGAATTGAAGTGGCAAGATCAAGAAAAAGTATATTTTTGTCTCAAATGAGATATGTGCTAGATCTGCTATCAAAAGCAGGATTTACTAGATTGTAAGCATTTCTACACTCCAATTATCCAAAATCATAAACTTGGAGTGTATGTAGATCAAGTACCAACAAATAAAGAAAGATATAAAAAATTGGTTGGTAAGCTAATCTATATGTCCCATACTGGACTAGATATTGCTTATGATGTAAGCATAGTAAGACAATTTATGCACTGGCCTAGTAAAGATCATATGGAAGTTGTTATTCAGATTCTTTGTTATCTAAATTTCTCTCCTAGAAAAGGGCTTATGTTCTCCAAATATCATCATCTAAACATTGAAGGTTACACAAATGCAGATTGGGCAGGAAATATTGTTGACAAGAAGTCCACCTCCAGTTATTTTACCTTCGTAGGAGGGAATCCGATCACATAGAGAAGCAAGAAACATAAGGTAGTGTTGTTATTCAGTGCCGAAGCCAAGTTTCGAGGAATTGCCAAGGGTCATTGTGAACTATTGTAGCTTAAAAGACTGATAATTGAGATTGGATTTGCTCCTAGTGGCGAAGTGAACTTTTTTTGTGATAATAAAGCAACCATTGATATTTCTCATAACCCAGTCCAACACGATTGATCCAAACATGTTGAGGAGCATAAACATTTCATCAAACAAAATCTTGAAGCCAAGATAATTCGATTTCCATTTGTTAAGTCTAAAGATCAACTGGCAGATATACTTAAAAAAGTTGTTATTAGCAAGACCTTCTATGACTCACTTGACAAGTTGGGCATGACAGATATCTATTCACCAACTTGAGGGGGAGTGTTAGGGAGAGTGTTAGTGTGAGCTGTCAAATAGAAGAAGGAAAGATTTACTTATGGTAGCATGAGTTTTCAAAGAGGAGTTGTATTGGATCAATTATGATATGTTTCCTGAAATCAAGAAGAACAATCTGTTATCTTCCAAAAAAATTTGACTTCTTGTACTATAAATACATTGTAAACCAAAAAAAAAAATTGTTCTCTTTCCAATTAAACTGTTGTCTTCTCTTCCATAGTTGATTTTCAGCAAGTAAGGATTTTTGGTTTCCAGAAACCCAAAAAATTTAAATTACACGACTATCAATGTTTAACAATCTAACATAAACTTAAGGATCTACAAATCGGGTGGGACTAGTTGATTTTACCTTGAGAAAATGCTTGTCAACTGAACAACACCAGCAACAACACCACCCAGACCATCTTTGCAAGCTTTGCTCCTTGAAAATTGAGAGGAAAGTGAAAATGCATTGAATGATTGTTCCGAGAACATGGGGTGAAATCAAGAACTTGCCAACCTATCTTGAGGGAAACAGCTTGTAATTAAGCAAAGGAATGTGTCTGTTGTGTTTGGTAGTAGAGACGATGATGATTTATTTCTTGAATAGTTTTATATCTATAGTGATCCATTGCTAGCTCAACAAAGCTACTATAGAAACTAGACAAAGTTGGGCTGGGTTCTCCACACCTACGTCTTCCAAAACCAAAATAATAATAAAACGAAGATTAACGAAATTGGTTGTAGATGCAGAGGCTTATTTACATCCACACCATCTCCTTTCACATCATCTCCATCTATATCGTATCAATTCGTCTCCTCACACATGAGGTGATCATGAGGCCCGAGCAAGGGCTCCAGAGTTGATAATCTAATGAGAGACCTCGGAAAGAGGATCCCAGTAGATTTTAAAGATTTTCATAAGAGGCCATGTCTGGTGGGCTCATCTGGAGGTGACAATGGAAAAGTTCAAAGCCTACATCGAATATCAAATAGTTTGTGTATATCCTTATATTAAGATATTATAAATTACTCATTAAATGTTCATTTTATTTTTTTCTAGCTTAAAATGTTAAGTTTGAGTTATAGGAGAAGTTTGATGTTGATATAAATAGTAATACGACAATATGAACTATCGTGAATTCTATATTAGGTGCTACATTTAGACAACAACGGACTGATATGTACGTCTGGTATAGAGAGCATGGAGATTATCTCAAAGCACTATCCACTCCTTATAGAGGGATTTCCCTCTGTTATGGACTCCATAGCATCTCGGGTAATAAACAGACGTAGGAATTAATTTATGGAATTTCCTTTTGATCTTATGTTGGTTTATTTTTAATTATCGTGAACTTGGTGCCCTTGGGTTAGGCTTGTCATTTGTGTCCTTAATCCTATTTAAATAGGAGAAGGAGCTATAATGAGATTAAGCATTGAAATCAATTAGAAATTAGTGGTTGGAGTCTCCCTCTCTGAGGTCTAGGTCGAGCTTCCTTCAAAGCTCAATCTATCTCAAACTATTGCATGTTCGAAGAACAGAAAAATCATCTCCTAGTTAATAGAAAATCTGGAGGAAAGAGGAGAAAGAAGGGTGACAAGATCCATGGCAAGGGCAGATCCTAACATCGTGGTATCAGACAGGACCACCCTTGGGGATTCCTCTTCCCAGATTGATGTGCATCAAGCCATGGAGGAATTGCGGCATACCGTGGAGGACAATAGAATTCACACAGACTTTGCAATTTCAGCCATTAACGACACTCTGCAACACCTACTCCGCCGAGTGGAGGAAGGCTTTGCTCGGGGTCCTACACCGCCGGGAAGTTCTACACTTCCAGCCAAGCACCTCCCTCCCCAACCGCCCCCACTTCCACCACACCTTCGCCAACACCCTCCCACAGCCATGGGACCCCACACCCCAGGCCAAAATACGGTGCCCAGGTATGCCAAGCTTGACTTTCCTACCTATGACGAGTCTAAGGATCCCTTGATCTGGTTACACCGCTGTGACCAGTTCTTTTACAATCAAAGAACACATGCTGATGACCGGGTCCATTTAGCTGTCTTCCATATGCTCGATGAAGCGCTCCTATGGTACCACCAATTTCATTCGGAGCATCATGTTCATGATTGGGATTTATTTAAAGAATATTGCATGTCGAGGTTTGGTCCTCCTACCCGTAGCAACCCTTTGGGGATTTTGGTGAATTTGAAACAAACTGGCACAATTGAATTGTATCAGAAATGCTTTTAGGAATGCCTGGCCCATGCCAGTCGCTTTGTGCCTCCATCATAGCATGTTAATCTATTTACTACTGGGTTGATCGAGACCTTGCGTTTGGAAGTAGAATTTTATGACTCTCAAGACTTGGCCCATGCTATGAACCTTGCTAGGACTGTAGATACCAAACAGCGTGTCCTCAAGGAGTCTCTGGTCAGAAAACCCTCTTGGACAAGCAGGGCGCCCACCAGTGCCCCGTCATCCTGTTCAGGGACTCCACGCCCTGGGCAAAATTCAGCGCCTCGTCCTGACAATTCTCCTTCCAAGCCCCCCAGCCCAATATATTCGTCGCTTGTCTAGACCTGAGATGGAACAGCGACGAGCCAAGGGACTTTGTTATAAATGTGATGAACAATATATCCAGGGTCACTAATGCAAACGTTTATTCTGGTTGGAGATGTTGGATGACACAGAGGAAGATCCACAGTTGGAAGATAGTGATGAGACCGAACAGGATGAACCAGCCATTTTCCTCCATGATATGACTATCTTGCGCAGCTCCAATACTATGCATGTCCATGCGGGTTTGCAACATCTGCAATTACTATCACTAGTGGATTCAGGCAGCACTCACAATTTCATTAGTCATCCAGCCGCACAACAGCTTGGGTTGCAGATTAAAACTAACACGGTCATCTCAGTCTTAGTGGCCAATGGGGCAAAAATTTCAAGTGCATGCATTTCTCCATCAAAAAAATTTTGTATTGAAGGTCATTCATTTGTAGCAGATTTTCTGGTCATTCCCCTGGCTGGGTTTGACTTGGTAATGGGCATTAAATGGCTCCAGACACTGGGGCCCATCTTGTGGGATTCCAAGGCGTTCACCTTGACATTAACATCCGACCAGCATTAGATTACACTTCATGGCACAAATGCTCCCACGCCCTATACTTTGCAAGAAATTCAAGTCTAGGACGCAGATAACTATCAGTTAAATGCTTTACTCACAGAATTTGCTGACTTATTTTAGGCCCCTACTACACTTCCGCCTATCCGCCATTGTGATCATTGTATCCAATTGAAATTGGGTACTGAGCCAGTAGTGGTTCACCCTTACAGCGCTTACAGAAAGATGAAATTGAGCGCCAGTGCCAGACTATGCTCGCCCAAGGGATTATTCAGCCCAGCAGATCTCCATTTTCCTCACCAGTGTTACTCGTCAAGAAGCATGATAAATCATGGAGGTTTTGTGTTGACTACAGAGAACTCAATGCTCAAACCATTAAATATAAATTCCCCATTCTAGTAGTTGATGAGCTGTTAGATGAATTGCATGGTGCCACCTTATTTACAAAGCTGGATTTGAAATCAGGGTATCACCATATTCGGGTTCACTCTTCGGATGTGGAGAAGACAGCGTTCCGCACGCACCATGGGCATTTCAAATTTCTAGTCATGCCCTTTGGTCTCTCCAACGCACCTTCCACTTTCCAGGCCCTCATGAATGAGGTATTTCGCTCTCTCTTAAGGAAATTTGTTCTTGTCTTTTTTATGATATACTGGTTTATAGTAAGCACTGGGACGAGGACCTTCAGCATCTCTGCTAGGTATTCACTATATTACGCTCCAATCATTTGTTTCTACACAAATCCAAATGTTCAATGGGCACGTCAGAGGTAGCATATTTGGGCCACGTTATATCAGCAGCTGGCGTAAAAGCAGATCATAGCAAAATTCAGGTAGTAGTCGATTGGCCTACTCCCACTTCAATCTTAGCGTTAAGGGGATTTTTACGCCTTGTCGGTTACTATAGAAAATTCATTCGTAGCTATGAACAGATTGCAGCTCCGCTCAACAATCTCCTTAAGCGCAATGCCTTTATTTGGTCAGAGACAACCGCTTTGTCTTTTGAGAATTTGAAGGCAGTATTGTCATCAGCACCGGTACTTCAGCTACCCAACTTTGCTGAATTGTTTGTGGTTGAATGTGATGCATCTGGAGGGGGTATTGGCACGGTATTACAACAGCAAGGCCACCCCATAGCTTATTTCAGCAGGTAGCTCAGCCAACATCACCACAAATTAGCTGCCTATTAAAGGAAATTGATAGGTTTAGCCAAAGCCATACAACACTGGAGGCCCTATCTCTGGGGGCGCCCCTTTCTTATAAGGACAGATCATTGCAGTCAAAGTACCTATTTGAGCAGCGTCTCACCACGTCACCCCAACAACATTGGCTGAGCAAATTGATGGGATTTGATTTCAAGGTTGAATATAAACCTGGAAAACTCAACGTGGGGGCAGATGCCTTGTCCCGCAGGGACCTGCCTGAGCCTCAACTACATGCCATCAGTCAGCCAAGATTTCTTCTGCTGAACTCTATTCGGGATGAAACACAGCAGCACCCGGAACTCCTTGAGCTATATAATAATATTCAGCAGCACACAGTAGATGACAATTGGGCCTTTCAGGATTATCTCATCTTGTACTGGAATCGGATTTAACTCCATCACACCTCGCCACTCATTCACAGCATATTGTCAACCTTTCATGACAGCACCCATGAGGGCCGACAGAAAACATATTTTTGTCTCAATAGGGATTTTTATTGGTGGGCCATGAAAAGGAGTGTGGCGGACTATGTGACAGCTTGCCAGACTTGTCAACAAAACAAAACAGAATCCTTAAATCTAGCAGGGTTACTCCAACCTCTATAGTTACCTTCGTAGGTATGGGCAGATATCTCCATGGACTTCTTTGGTGGACTACCCCCATCTTCGGGCAAATCAGTTATTTTTGTGATGGTTGACCGCTTCTCCAAATATGCACATGTTTTGCCTCTGGCGCATCCCTACACAGCAGCTCATGTCGCCTAGCTCTTCATGGATCATATTGTCATATTACATGGGGTGCTTGCATCCATTACTAGTGACAGAGATGCCCTCTTCACAAGTACTTTTTCGAAGGAACTCTTCAAACTGCAAGGGACAAAGTTGACCTTTTCCTCAGCCTACCACCTGCAGACCGATGGCCAAACCAAGGTAGTGAACCGTACCATTGAGATGTACCTCCGTTGTTTTGTGGGAGACACGCCTCAACGGTGGGTTAGGTGGCTGGCATGGGCGGAGTTTTGTTATAATACCTCCTACCATAGCACACTTGGAACCACTCATTTCAGGGTCGTGTACTCCAGAGATCCACCTCGGCTCTTATCATATGAACCAGGCTCTTCCAAGGTGGCAGCCCTTGACCAGGCTTTGGCAGAACGCGATGCAATGCTCAGCCAAGTGCGCAATCATCTCCAAGATGCACAACAGGCTATGAAAATCAATTATGATAAAAAGTACCGCGAAGTGATCTTTTCTCCAGGGGATTATGTGTGGCTCCGTCTTCAACATTACAGGTAACTCTCCCTTACGGCCTCCAAACGTCACAAATTGTCCCCTAAATTTTATGGCCCATTTCAAGTCATGGACCGCATTGGCACAACTACTTATCGTTTGCAGCTTCCACCAGATGCTAGGCTCCATGATGTTTTTCACGTCTCTCAGTTGAAGGCCTTCAATGGCGACTCTCCATTGCTCCACACCCCTTTGCCACCACTTCAAGAAGGACGGGTGCTATCCACTCCAGCTCAGGTGTTGCAGGCTCGCCGAGTTCAGGGCGATTGGGAGATTTTAGTGCAGTGGGTGGACACTGACCCCCTTGACACCACATGGGAGCCCTTGGAGTCTTTTAAGGCTCTCTACCCCGCTTTCGAGCTTGAGGACAAACTCTTTCTCCAGGAGGGGGGTGATGTTAAACAGACATATGAATTAATTTATGGAATTTCCTTTTGGTCTTATGTTGGTTTATTTGTAATTATCACGAACTTGGTGCCCTCGGGTTGGGCTTGTCATTTGCGTCCCTAATCCTATTTAAATAGGAGAAGGAGCTATAATGAGATTAAGCATTGAAATCAATTAGAAAGTAGTGGTCCGATTCTCCCTCTCTGAGGTCCAGGTCGAGCTTCCTTCAAAACTCAATCCATCCCAAACTATTGCACGTTTGAAGAACAGAAAAATCATCTCCTCGTCAATAGCAAATCTAGAGGAAAGAGGAGAAAGAAGGGTGACGAGATCCATGGCAAAGGCAAATCCTAACACCCTCGAAGACTAGCAATGGCTATGTGTGAATGGAGAGAGGTTCCATATGATTAGATTTCTAAGAATTGTGTTTTATAATCTCAATTATTTTTTACTTTACTCATGTCTAATTTCCATTTGTAGAGATATTCCCAAGTAAATGTGGAAAATGTTAGCAAACAAAATGTTTGACATACTATGATGTTGAAGTCTTTTGTGCGTATCAAAGAGAAGATGGCATGTATTTAACTTGGAGTTTATTTTCTTTCAAATGTACTACTAATGTAATATATTTACATGTGTGTGCCATTCTAAATGTGTAGGGAACAAATTGCTCTGATATTGAGCAATTTCGGATAACTCATCAGTTTGACTATGGGTGGACTAATGGAACTAAACAACAATATGTAAGTATAGTTTTTTTTTTTATGAATAGCATACTTTTAAACAAAATAATTATAACTACTTATGTTATTTTTCACATGAAGAGATGCAATAGTTGGTACAATAGGCACAAGAGGTTGGTGAGTTGGTTGATGAGAGTGCCATTGTGCATTGGTTCATGGAGCTAGGTCTATCTATGTTAAGGGTTTGGGTTTATCTCAACCGCCTTGTAGAATTTAGGATCTCATGAAAGGAACTTTAGATCAACAAGAAAGAAGAAGAAGAAGAAGAAGAGAGAAGGAGAAGAGAAGAAGAAGAACGTAGAAGAAGAGAGTTTGGATTAAGGGAGAAGAGGGTTGCGTCAAAGAGGAAAATGAGGGCTGGACGAATTTGTGGAAAGAGAGGAGAGTGCTTCAATGCCCTACCTTGTAGCCAATGCCTTTATTTATAGTTTTACAATACCCTTAGGTCTACAACTTGATAAAAAAAAAGACATAAAAGGAACACATATTTACACTTCTATGCCATCTTTATGGAAAGTACCATATTTTACACATATGTCACTCCTTCGATGTGTGGGCTTCTTGTCTTGAGCTCGTGGGCTTGAGCCCATCTTCCAGCACTCCCCCTCAAGCTGGAGGAGAAAAGACATCATAAATACCCAGCTTGCCACATATAAACGATAGGATTTTAGATGTAACGGGTTTAGTGAAAATATCAGCTACTTGCTCTTGAGATGACACATGTTTGAGAGAGATTATTCCTGCTTGAAACTTCTCCCGTATAAAATGACAATCCACCTCGATATGTTTAGTTCTTTCATGAAAAACTGGATTTGAAGTGATATAAATGGCTGCTTGATTATCACAATGCAGATTCATGGACCCCTTTTTATAAAAACCTAGTTCGGTAAGAAGGGTCCTAATCCATAAAAGTTCACTAACGATAGGGGCCATAGCTCTATATTCTGCTTCAGCGCTAGATCTTGCAACCGCATTTTGCTTCTTTTTTTTCCATGTAACCAAGTTTTCCCCAACCAGAGCACAATATCCTGATGTAGATTTTCTATCATCAGGAGATCCAGCCCAATCTGCATCTGAGAAGCCTTCTATGTTGAAGTGCCCATGTTTTTTATACATCAATCCTCTTCCTGGAGCTCCTTTTAGATAACGTAATATTCTCTCTAAAGCCTACCAGTGGGTAATTTGTGGTTTGCGCATGAATTGACTCACCACACTTAAAGCATATGATATGTCTGGCCTAGTTACTGTGAGATAAATCAGTTTTCCCACGAGTCTTTGATATTTGCCAATATCAATATCTTCTTCATTTGTGGCACATAATTTTACATTTGTATCCATAGGTGTGTCAACTGGTCTACAACCCTTCATTCATGTTTCTTCAAGGAGATCCAAGACATATTTTCTTTGAGACAATATTATCCCATGTTTGGATTGAAGAACTTCCATACCCAAAAAATATTTAAGCATACCAAGGTCTTTAGTCTTGAATTCCTGACATATCATCTGTTCCACCTCTTGTATGCTCAAAGCATCATCACCGGTTAAGATAATATCATCCACGTATACGGCCAATAATATTTTCCCTTTGACCGTATCTTTATAATATATGGAATGATCAACTGAGCACCGATAAAAACCAAACCGTAGGAGTGTTTGACTAAATTTATCAAACCAAGCCCGAGGGGACTGCTTAAGCCCATATAAAGACTTTTTTAACCGGCATATTGACTCCCCCTCAACCACATAACCAGGTGGTTGAACCATATAAATTTCCTCACTGATATCACCATTTAAAAAAGCATTATTAACATCCAACTGATAGACAGGCCATGAGGAGTTAGCAGCAATAGATAAGATAATGCGTACCGAATTTAATTTTGCAACAGGAGAGAAGGTCTCCTCATAATCTATCCCATAGCACTGCGTATAGCCCTTAGCAACCAGTCGAGCTTTAAGACGAGCAACCGATCCATCCGGATTATGTTTCACCGAAAAAACCCATTGACAACCAACCGGTCTTTTACCTCTCGGGAGTGATGTTAAGTACCAGGTTTGGTTTTCGAATAAGGCGTGCATTTCTTCATCCATAGCCACCTTCCATCTTGGATGTCTCAGGGCATCCTGATACGACTGCAGAACGGAACTAGAAGAAAGGGATGCAAGAAACTGAAAACACTCGGAAGACAAGCGATGGTGAGACATAAAATTTGAGATAGGATGCGAAGTAGTACAGGAGCGACGTTCTTTTCTTAAAGCAATAGGTCGAGTATCAAATTCAGGCCCATACATAGGAGGAGAAGGACTTACCTCGGGTGGATCCGACAACTCCACAGGTGAATGTACGGCCGGTGCATCAGGGGATGGATCCACTTCAAGATTGAACGGCACAAGTGGACAAGGAGTAGTAGAAGGACAAGTCCATCCTGGAGGAGCATCATGGGAGGAGTAGAAGGGAGTGTCCTCAAAGAAAGTCACATCCCTAGAGATAAACATCCTCCGAAGGGTAGGATTGTAACAGACATAACCTTTCTGGGTGCGAGAGTATCCCAAAAAAATGCACTTCATAGATCGAGGATCAAGTTTATTTTTATGTGGAGATGTAACATGAAAAAACACGTACATCCAAACACTTTCAAAGGAAGAGAAAAAGTATCTTCACTATTAAAAAACACAGAGTAAGGAGTTTTATGATGAAGGACTGATGAAGGTAACCTATTAATGAGAAAGCATGTTGTAAGTATAGCATGAGGCCAATAGAAATAGGGTACCTTCATGGAGTAGAGGAGGCACCGAGCAACTTCAAGAAGATGACGATTCTTTCTTTCAGAAACACCATTTTGTTGAGGAGTATAGGCACATGATGTTTGATGAATAAGCCCATTACTCTCACAAAATGATTTGAAGTCATGAGACATGTATTCCTTAGCATTATCAGATCTAAGGGTTTGAATTTTCTTCCCAAATTGTGTCAAGACCATAGCATGAAAATTTTTAAACAAAGGAAGAATTTTAGAACGCTCTTTAAATAGATATAACCAAGTCACTCGAGTAAAATCATCAACAAAAATAACAAAATATTTAACTTGGGAAATATTTGAGACACATAAAGGGCCCCATACATCAGAATGTATTAGCTCAAATGGAGTAGTACTTGTAGTTGTAAGACGAGGAGAATATGTACTCCTGACATGTTTACTTAATTGACAAACCTCACAACTGATATTAGAAAGTCCTTTTAAAGATGGAACCAAAGAACGAAGTGAAGGGGTAGACGGATGACCAAGTCGGTTGTGCCAAAGTTGGGCCTCAGATATATTGGACGATAATGCAACTAATGGTGGAAGAGTGAAGTAGTACAAACCCCCATTTTCATGGCCACCACCAATCACCCGCTTCGTAGTGAGATCCTGAAAGACACAAGATGACGATAAGAAGGTGATAGAGCAATTTAATTGTTTGGTCAATTGGCTAACCGAGAGCAAATTTAAAGGAAATTGAGGAACAAACAAAACATCTTGAAGGGGAATAGATGAAGTAAGAGAAGAGGAACCTTTGCTAAGGACCTTGGTTTGGGTACCATCAACAATAGTAACGAATTTATGAGGATAACAAGGAGATAAGGACTGCAATAAGTGTTTGTTACCTGATAGATGTTCGGAGTCCCCGGAGTCGATGATCCAAGAGGAAGATGAAGAAGAGGAAGAAAGCATACCTGAGGCAATAATAGTGGCAGCAGTAGATGATGAGAGAATAGATGATTCCATGAAGGACTTCATTTTCTGAAATGCAGCATAGTCCTCAGCCGTAAGAGTCACATTTTCGGATGATGATTCAGCCTTATCTTCATTTTTCTCAACGTTAACTGAGACTGGGTTAGCTGTGGCCCAATCAGGCTTGCCATGAAGTTTCCACCATGATGCCACAAGGTGGTTCTGACGGCCACAATAAGTGCAAAGTTGAGGCTCAGTATGGAAAGAATTCTGACCCCTTCTACCACCTCTATTTTCAGCCCCTCTCATAGTTCGACCCCCTCTCATATTTTGGCCCCGTCCTCGGGATGAGGAGGATGTTCCCCGATTGCCAGAGAACATCGCCGATAGAGCATCAATAGGAGAAGGAAGGGATGGATCAGGTATCCTAAGTAATGTAGCACTAATATCATCGAAGGATGGAAGAGCAGAAGAACTTAGAAGTTGAGTTTTGGCCATCTCAAGGTATGGTTTAATATTCGATAAGCAAATGGCTGCTGCCAAAGCTTCTCTTTGTCGTTCTTGAATGAAAATATCAATGGAATATGGCTGAGCTAGTTTCCATTCTTGAAGAAGACCGCGAAACCGTGCCAAAAATTCATGAATATTATCTCCATGTTTCATATGTAGCATATTTTGTAAGACATCATATATTTTTTGTAATGAAGCAATGCTTGCGTAAAGCTTGGCACAAGTGTCCCATATGTTCTTGGCGGTTTCCAAGTGGACCACATTGTTGGCCACCTGCTCTTCCATGTTATTAATGAGCCAACTTATCACCATGTTATCATCTTTAACCCACTTGTGGTAGGACGCGTCTTCTTCATCAATCGGAGGAGGAAAGTTAACAACGTGGCTCAAGAGGTCACAAGTAATAAGAACCCTCCGAACTGATTGTGACCAGCTCATGTAATTGGAGAGATCTCTAAGTGGAATTTTAGTAATACGGAGTATATCACTCTTATTACTATTGTATCCAATCTCCATGATGAGGCAAATAAAATATGGAGGTCAAGGGAAAAGGCCTTCTTCAAAGAACAATTACTCTATGTAATCTGAAGAACTCGTAGACCAAATCAATCACCAACAAAAGAGAACAAGAACCAATTTCTTTCACAAGGGCAAGCACCAAATTATCAAAAAAATTGTGCCTTTAGAAAGTGATAATAACATCCAGCCATCACTCAACTTCTCTTGTATTCATAAGAACAAAGAGAAGAAAGTAGATGCAACCGATTAGGCCTTAATCCAAACTCCAACACAAACGAGCAATAGACAAAAATTTAGAGAAGATTTAACGACAAACCAAGACACTTGGAAGAGATTTATCTTCAGCTCATGAAAGACTTCAACGTATGAAAAAATTCAATTGTTGAAGTTAAAAAAAATTGAAACTACAAAGGGTAAATGGCTGTTGGCATTTTATCAAACATGTAATGGGAATCCAACAACATAACACAAACCCATGAGCAACCTAAAGTAGGAGAAGATACAGCAACATGTGCTGGAATTCTACCTCAAATGAGATGGATCCAAATTACATAAAGGTAATTGAATTTCACCCATCAATCTTAATAAGATGCAAACAGAAAATGATCTTGATCACTCTTGTAATTGATTTACAAGGAGTTAAAATTATAACATCAATTTAGTCATAGAAATAAATCTTTACAACATATAAAGATTTATCTTGACTTGATGTGACTCAAAATTTAGGAAGTAAAGAAAAACAGTAAAAAGGAGTATGTAAATAAGAAAAGGAAACAAAAAAAAAACGTAAATAAGAAGATGGTGAACTTATCTCTTTATGACTGAACTCCTTTTACAACTTCTTGAACAGATTTCATAATAACTCCATGAAGAGATCCTAAACTCCTTGCTCTGATACCATGTAGAATTTAGGATCTCATGAAAGGAACTTTAGATCAACAAGAAAGAAGAAGAACGTGGAATAAGAGAGTTTGGATTAAGGGAGAAGAGGGTTGCGTCAAAAAGAAAAATGAGGGCTGGATGAATTTGTGGAAAGAGAGGAGAGTGCTTCAATGCCCTACCTCTTAGCCAATGTCTTTATTTATAGTTTTACCATACCCTTGGGGCTACAACTTGATAAAATAAAAGACATAAAAGGAACATATATTTACACTTCTATGTCATCTTTATGGAAAGTACCATATTTTACACATATGCCACTCCTTTGACGTGTGGGCTTCTTGTCTTGAGCTCATGCGCTTGAGCCCATCTTCCAACACGCTTCTAACTAGGATGGCTCAACCATCTTCGTCTCAGTTGTCTACACGTACAGAAGAGTTGTGGGAAATTGAAGAGGCATCGTCTCAAACTCAGGAGCAACTTAGAAATGTACAACGTCATGCTAAGGAGTCTGAATGTCATGTTGAGGAGCAAGATTGTAAGATGAACAACTTAGAGATGAAGATGTAATAGTTCTTTCAACTCCTGATCACCTTGCTAATGGTGTATAGTTTTTTATTATTTTTGTGTAACATACATTTTTATATTTAAAAAAATGCTTAATTTGTAAAAATTTTGGGTTTATAATACATATTGTTATATATTGTCAATTTTATATTCGATTAATTTTTTTAATGAACTGATTTATTAAACAGGGAAAAATATTTTAATGAAATAATAAATTATTTATCCCCTTGCCTACAAAACTAAGAATTGGCTACCAAAGATTGCTTGTCTGCTAACGAATTCTAGAAATCTCCTGGCAGGGAATGCACATCAGAAGTGCCCCTCTACTAGAGAAAAATAAAAATATTCACTAGCATAGTGTTGAGACTGCAAAAAAAAAAAAAAAAAAAATCATTGGCAGAGGTTCAAAGTTCCAGCTAGTAAAATTTTAAATTTCATTAGTAGGGTTTCAACTTCTACCAATGAATTGCATAATTCGTTGGTAGAAGCTTCCCCATCCAAAACGGGCCAACTAATGTTTTTTAGAGAATTTTTCTACTAGCGAAAAATTTTATTGACAGAAGTCTAATTTTTTGTGGTGACTTTTGCATGTGTGGGCCCTCTTTGCATCTCCTACAATTAGACAATTTGGGTGGAGGCCTACGTATAAATACTTATTATAATATTATGTTAAAATTGGGTTAGGATCTATCCTAATATTACTAGTCAAGTTTTACTAATACACCCAAGATCTTTTTAATTATTGATATACATGGGACTATTCTTTAATAGTATTACACATCAAGTATTAGAATCCATTAGTTAAAAAAACACAATTGATTAATAAGATCCTATAAGACTACTTAATGAACAGTTAAACAAATCCTAACAAACTATAGATCACTATAACTAAATTGATTTGAGTCATAAGAACTATTAAGTTTTGGAGCCTAATTAACGCCTTATATTGAGCCATATATTGATTGTTGTTTAATTAAGGATTGTTTGGGGATTTCACTCTTGTATTGCAGTTACCCTAGTTTTCTCTTTATATTTGGCGCGCTGCTATTAGGGTTTATTATTGAAAAAGGATCTTGAGTTGTAGCCCGAGTTAGAGGTTAGAGAAAAACACATGTGAGTGTGCGTGATTTCTCTTGTAAACTATTTCATCTTCAAAGTGGATTATTGTAGCGATGGAAGACAGAACAGAGTCTCACCTTGAGGCGAACCTTTATAAATTTTGTGTCTTTCTTCGTGCTTGTTTTTTCTTCTTCCACGATTATTATTATTGTTCTCGTTAGTTTGGAATTAGGGCATCTAATTCCTATTAGGAATAATGTACTTAATATTAAAGCCTTAGACAACAAATTAAAAAGGTTCAACTAATTGATAAGACCCTATCATTAGGTAACTCAATTGACTATTGATGTAAGCAATGTAAACTAAGTACAATTGGATCTCAGTTTTGGAAAATATAACTAAGTAAAGTCCCTATAAATTAATTAAATGTGATTGGTAGAGTTCAATTGACAATTGAATTTGCACTTTTAAGCAACGGGTGAAATCAAATGCCCACAAGTAGCTATTAGTTCATTCTACTAGTATGTAGGACCACTAGTAGCTATTGGTTGATTCTACTAGCATTTTCCCTTTAAAATGGCCTGTTCACTTTTCTTTCTAATTAACTTAACGAGGCTATAAGCACCGACGTTGACATTCTCGGTCTTCCAGATCCCTATGAGCCTCTGAACTCAGCTTTTCTTAAACAGAAAAACCATAGTAATGATTCGGTTGAAATGAACATACTTCCCATTTAATTGAACTTGACTATAACCTTATTAGACTTAATTTCCACTTTGATTCCCTCTCGTCTGGGTGTTTTTTCCTCCCATTCTGTGGCCCTTAACACCAGAACATGAGCATCTCCGTCCCGTCTGTTGGTGTTTAAATGAACTCTTTGTATTATACTCATAATGTGACGTTTAAATGGTGTGAGAAAAGAGCTCTAAAGGTTTTGAGTGAGTTTGAAGTTCCACCAAACTGGTTTTATTTGGCAGCTAACGAACTTTGCTTGCGCTGGCAGAAACTTCACTTAAAGAAATCTGTATATCTTACCTTCTCTAACTTCTCTACAAAGGCTGTACATGTTTTCAGAGCCACACAGAAAGAATGGAGTAGGTGAGCACCAGAAGTCCATTTCTGACTGCCATGATAATCATATTATTATAGATAAAACGAATTTTGATATCTGAAACATTAATATGGTCACAGCTTTCTGGGTATAAAATGACTATTCTTGATGAATATGTGCAAATGTATTAGCACAGCCTAGTGAGGTAGGATGTTCAAAGTGAAAAGAAAGAGGATACACAGCAAATGGAGTTTTGGAGGCAAATACTGGCAATTGTAAGACATCACAGAAGCCTGGGAGGGGTCACTGTCGTCATTGTAATTCAGAAATTAAGCGACAGTTGCAGGGATTTTGATTTTTGATCCAGAGTCCGCAGTTTAGTCTCAACTAACGGCAAGTAAAATACCGTTTCGTTGCTTGCATTTGCCGTTAAAATGACCTCCCTTGTCGAAGGTCGTAGAGCAGGTGTTCTGACCATGTTAGAAAACAAAAATAAAAAGGGCCCAATCCGATGCTCAATTCATTCTGACACAAGCTTTTCGAAATTCTGTCTGGTGATTTCTGGGTTTCGTTTTGCTGCTTCCCCATCTTCTTCACCCAGCTCGTAAGCTTCGAATGGGATTGTGAGAGTTGGAGCTCCTGAAGGTGATTTCAATCTCTTTCGGAACCGAGAGTGAGAGCTTCCGTTCTGATCATCTATTTTTCTCACAGGTGACCATGCATAATATTTTATTTTTTGTCATTATGGTGATCGATGAGCTTAACATGTATTTCTTCTTTCTTCATGGAAAGCTTGCAGCACGTAAGATCTGTTTATTTGCTTGGACGTGCCTATATATTAGAATTGAACCTCGCGTTTATCTGTTTAATGCATGCAGTTGCAGTATCTCTAAGAATGATCCATCTTTTTTTTCCCAGATTAATACGTTTTATAAGCAGAAACTCTTTTGCTCATCTCGATGCTGCTTTTGATCAGTTTGGTGGACATCTGGCCATTTATGATTCAGTCGGTTTTTCTTAAAAATGCTTGGTTCAAGTATTGCATTTCTTACATGTACAGGAGTTTGGAATTACAAGAAAGCAGAAAATCGATAATGGCAGAGAAGGCTAGTGTGCAGTTGGGCGTCATCGGAGCGCTAGCCCTGTCAGTGACATCCTCGGTAGCCATAGTCATCTGCAATAAAGCTCTCATCAGCTCTCTTGGCTTCTCGTTCGGTTAGTCTACCTCCAGCTTACCGCACACTGAAAATGGCCAAAATCTTCTCATAATCGCCCTCCTCATAATTAAGCAGATGGACTCAGGGGTTCTCTAGCTAGGATGAGTGAAATTAGAGCAAAAGATTTCATGATTTTGATTCCATAGTACTCATTCCCCAATCGGTTGGTAGTGATGTGAAGCCCCAACAATTCCAACAAACTCGACGTCTCTGCTCAACAATTAATCGTTTCAAGCCAAAATAATGGATCTTCTTCCCATGCATCATCATCCTCCAAAATCACTTGTTGCCGATCAACACCCAGATGATCCGAGCTCGTCTCATGAGTGATCCAGACCAAATGAAATTACTTGAGTTCATGTGGTGCTTAATCTATGTTGGCGATTCATCGACTGATATATTCATTTGTGATGTATATATGCAGCTACGACTCTGACGAGTTGGCATCTGATGGTAACGTTCTTCAGTCTCCATGTTGCCCAACGGTTCAATGCTTTCGAACCCAAGTCGATTGATCTGAAGACTGTCATGCTCTTTGGAATTCTTAATGGCGTGTCCATTGGATTCCTCAATCTTAGCTTGGGGTTCAACTCCATTGGCTTCTATCAGGTCTTGATTATCCATTCGATTACATTACTTATTTCCGTCAATTCACGAACGGAAGCATTAGAAACACTTACGCTGAGAGTTTATGTAATTTGCAGATGACTAAACTTGCTATCATTCCCTTCACTGTATTACTGGAAACAGTTTTCTTTAAGAAACAGTTTAGGTAATTAAATCTTAAGAATGTAAACAGAGTCACTACATGTTCTTCAAATCTATCTATATCAGTTTGCCGGCATGTATAATCCTGCTTGCTTGCTATCTGCAGCCAGAAAATTAAACTTTCTCTTCTGGTGTTACTGCTGGGAGTTGGTATCGCATCCATTACCGATCTTAAGCTCAACCTACTCGGATCCATTCTTTCCATTCTTGCCATCGCGACAACGTGCGTCAGCCAGATTGTATCCTTCACCATTTTAGTTCATTCTCCATTTGATTTAGTGGGTATTTTGCACTTTATCTACGTCTCCTTAACCTTAAACAATGAAGATGACAAACACCATACAGAAGAGGCTAAACGTCTCATCCACTCAGCTGCTGTATCAGTCCGCTCCATTCCAAGCTGCTATTCTCTTCGTATCTGGGCCTCTGGTGGATCAGTGCCTCACCAAGCAAAACGTCTTCACCTTCAAATACTCTCCAGTGGTGTTGGTAACAATATCTCGTTAAATCCTTTACATTTGCACCCATATATATACGAGTGTTAACCGTGTGATTTTGTTTGCAGGCATTCATCATCCTGTCGTGTCTGATCTCGGTCTCAGTGAACTTTAGCACGTTTCTGGTGATCGGAAAGACCTCTCCGGTGACGTATCAGGTGCTCGGACATTTGAAGACTTGTTTGGTGTTAGCCTTTGGTTATACTTTGCTGCACGACCCTTTCACTGAAAGGAACATCATCGGCATCCTCATCGCGATTTTTGGCATGGGCATGTACTCCTACTACTGTACCCATGAGAAACAAAAGAGGCAGAACGGCGACGTCTTGCCTTCATCTCTGGTGGGTACTCTAACGAGACTTCAAATTAAAGATCTCTAATTTGTTGAGCCTTGTTTGAATTTTGTTGTGTCATTGCTACAGGCAAAGGAAAAGGACGAGACGACAGCTTTACTGAGCCTTAATGGTGTATCTTATCACGAGAAAGAAAGCATCGAGGTGAAGTCCATTAATGGAGCTGCTTAGTTTCTAGTCCAGGGCATGTGTAGCCTCACCATACAGACCTTTTTTTTTTCTGTTATCTGTAGCACTTGTGCCATTGACAAGCGTAAATGCTCTTGATTGGTTTTGATTCTTTAAAGGGAATTTTATTAAATTACTTTTTTAATGGAATTTTACTAAATTACCCATTTTTTAACAAATATAAACAAAAATAACCAACTTCCAGACTTAATATAAAAATACCCATCTTTGACCAATCCATTGTACATGTATATCGTCCAAGATGACACATCAACTTTGACCGCTTAAGTAGTGCCACATCAATGAGCCACTATAGCACTCGAGGGCATTAAAGCCTGTCGACTAACATGTCATTGAATCACTACATCATTATACACGTGTACAAAATATCATCATGACACATCATCAACACGTTGCATCAACACTCCATGTCAGCATACATTTATTCTCCCATTTTTTTCATTATTGATTTAAGTTTTTTTAATTTAAAAAATATTTTAAAGACATTAATTCTAGTTTTAAAAATCCTACACATCTCATCACCTTCTATTTAGAATAATAAAAATTATAAAATTTGTCTATTAATTATTTTAAAAATATTTTTCTAACGTAATTAATACCTTAAATTATCGATTTAAGATATTATTTAATTTATTACAATATTTTGTAAAAATAATTTTTAAAAAAAAATCTTATTTTTTGGTACATATTTTATTATCTTCATATATAAGTTTTTTAAAATAAAAAAATAAAAAATAATTAATTAAAAATAATATTCCTACCTATTTAACACATTTAATTATCAATTTACAATATTTTTAATTTAAAAATAATTTTTAAAAAATTATTTTATGTTTTAAAAATCTTATTTGTTGGCACACATTTCAATACCTTCTATTTATTGTAATAAAATATCAAATTTTTATAATAATTATTTAAAAAAACTTTTTCTAATGTTATTTACACCTTTCATTATTGATTTGTTGGATTTAGGATTCCATGATTACAACCTCGAGCAAAGTACGAGAGGGAGAGGAAAAGAAAAGAAGAAGAGAAGAGAAGAGAGAAAGGGAGAGAGAGAGAGTTTAGGATATGAAAGAGCTTGGATGAATTAAGAGAAGGGGAGAGAGCTTGAATGCTCTACTCCAAACCATTGACCTTTATTTATAGTTTTAGAGAGGATGTTACAATGTCTATAATACCCTTAAGGCTACAAGCTTTATGTAAGAAAAGACATAAGTAGACATGTTCTTCCTTGACTAATTACATCTTTGTACCATCTTTATGATAAGTCTTTTTATTTTCCATGATGCCACCTTCCTTGGATGTGTGAGTATTCCTTGGTCGTGTAGGCTTGAACTCATCTTCCAACACTCCCCCTCAAGTTGGGGGTGAGAGAACATGATAAACACCCAGCTTGCTACAAATGGTGTATAGGATTTTCCCGTATAAAATGGCAGTCCATCATATCTTCCAACACTCCCCCTCAAACTAGTGGTCTCTTTGTTGTTTTCCAAGAGACCCAACTGACATAATATAAGAGAGTAAAACCACTCTTAGCCGTAAGACGAAGCTCCATACTCTAGTCAAATGGTCATAATCAAGAATAATTTCCACTCAATTTCACAGGCGTAAAAGTAGCACTAATGAGGGCACAAAGTCTACCCACTTTCTCAGGGTAGCTAAAAAAACTTGGGAGAATAATAAACTTGACTCACATTGGATGTTGGACACACTCCTATCCTCTGTGGGTAGTAGGTCTATAGGCATTGCTCAGAAGTGTAGTAATAAGTTCCGTCATCATGGTATCTCAACACACGGCACCTACTCTCAAATGGTAAGAGTAAAACTGCCAAATAAGGGGGTAGTGGGAATCAAATGAAGATAAGATGTTGGGGCCACTATGTGCTTTATTTTCTTCATCAAAATAACCAATGCTAACAACAGTCAACAAGCGATGAGTCCTTCAATAATAATGTCTTAGTCAAAGAGACATAATAGTAGCAACGGTAATGAGGTAATGCCAAAATAACACGTACCAAATAGGTAGTTATATAGCAGTAGATAACCAATATGTAGTAAAAGTCCTTAAGAGCAATAAGGACACATAAAATAATTTGCAGTAAGGTCATCCTTGAATAAGGAAGCTATGCACCAAGTAATAAGTTGGGGATATTCCAAGGTAATAATCCAGGGTAATAATCAAGTTGGAGTCAAGCTGGTAGCAAATAGTAGATAGCAGATAGCAGATAGTAGATAGTAGCTTTGACAGTGACTGAGTGAGTCAAGCCGAGTAATAGATTTTCAATAATAAGTTGAACCAAATGTTGTTTGATAATCAATAAATCAAACAATCTCTAATGTGTTCATCCTTCATATGTCTCCTTTTATTCTCCCCCTCTAGTTAGATGGTAATGTCAATGATCCCAACTTGAAGTCAACAAATATTTTGCAAGCTCAAGTGTTAATCCACCTCTTATATGATGTAAAAGAAGGCTATTATCAACAACTTCACTAGCTCAAATATTGTAAACCAAGTAGCTCAAGTCAAGCCAAATATTGTATTTCCTTGCCAAACTAAACCAACTCTGGAAGGATAAGAACAACCCAAGTTTAATTAGTCCTTTAGGCAATTAAAAATATCACTAGATAATCAAGAGGATATTTCAAGTGTTGGCTGAAAATCACTTTAAATCATACCTTTTATCTTCCTTTTTGATTAAGAAGGAATATCCAATCAGAAAATCAAATCATGAAGGGATCTTCTCAAATCAACCATTAACAAAAAGCAAAGGAAATCTTTCCAAAGTATAAACTTGGATGCCAACTCACAATTTTCAATCTTTGATCTGTCCTTTATGGTTTTAAGAAAGTTGAGATCGAGGCAAGATAGATACATCACATAAATTCAAGGAGATCTCAAATAAGTTTGAGGTCAAAGAAGAGAGAAACTTTCCTTAGACAACCACTTTCCAAAAAATAAGTTACGAAAACTTTTCCTTTGTGATATGGTGCGACTTCACCAAAAATATTTCAATCTTTTCTTGTCTTAATTTCTTAGGCAAGGATACCAAATCAAATTGTTTATAACCTTTCAAAATACCAAAAAAATCTCACAAAATTTGTGGCTTGAAAAATATTCTAAATAAGGTAGTTTCCTCCTTCAATTGGTGCCAACTTAGCAATCAAAGAAGACATTTTTCCATGCCTTTTTTTCTTGAAATATTTAGGCAAGGCAATCTTTGACAAGTAAATCAAGGAAAGTTTATGAAAATAAGATGATCTTCTAAAAATTTTTTCTAAATATTATTAGTTAACAAATAGAAACTTTCTAAGGGTAGAACATGAGATACTTTCCTGATATTGTTGATCAATAATAGTAACTCAAAAATTTAAGCAAAAATTTTGGCTTAAATTTGGATCTTCGTAGGCAACAGTATACCAACATCTCCTTGAATATATATCAGATTGACATGAAATTTTCTCCTTATGAAACTAAAATTAAATACCTTTTGTCCAATTATAACTTCTTTTCATAAAATATACTTCTTTTGAGATAAATAATCTAATAGATTTTGGACTATGTAATATGGCCGAATTGAGTACTCTTTCTCCTTTGACCAACATGACCATTGACTCTTCCGAAATTGATATCTCCATAAAAAACCTCAAATTGATATTTTTTTAATAAATAATAAAATATATTTAAAGATATTTATTTTGATATATAATTATCCATATAAAGTTTCATTCTTGATGGCATAAAATGGTTCAAAAGTTGAAGTTTTCTACTGCTACACAAAACTTTTCTACTGCTTGACCTTTGCTTCTTCAGATATCGATTTCTATTTCTAGAAAAATCTGATTTTAACAATTTTTTTTGAGTTGAAAACTAGACTCAAATATAATTCCAACGGTATATAATTTTCTATGTGAAAAATAATGCAAGAGAGCAAAACATCTAATGAAAATTAAGAATTGAGAAATAAGACTTAAGGAAAGACAAGAAACTCCTCTTTTTTCTTTTTCTTCTTCTTCCTCTTCCTCCCCTTCTTCTCCATCTTCTTCTCCTTTTCCATCTCAGATCTTTCCCCACACTTATTCCATGTTGGTTTTAAGATGCCATGATTACAACCTCGAGTAGAGTAAGAGAGGGAGATGAGAAGAAAAGAAGAGGAGAATAGAAGTGAGAAAGGGAGAGAGAGAGTCTTTAGGCTAGCTTGGACGAATTAAGAGAAGGGGAAGGAGCTTGAATGCTCTACTCCAAGCCAAGGGCCTTTATAGCTAAGGGTCTTAGGGCTAAAAGCTTTACATGAGAAAAGACATAAGTAGACATTATCCTCCTTGACCAATTACTTCCTTGTGCCATCTTTATGAGAAATGTTCTTATTTATCATGATATCACCTCTCTTAGATGTGTGGGTCTTCCTTGGTTGTGTGGGCTTGAGCCCATCTTCCAACACGATTTAAGATATTTTATAATTTAAAAAATATATTACAAAAAATTACTTTTCTTTTCAATAATCTTATGTGTTGGTAACGTATTATTATCTTCTATTTACTATAATAAAATAAAATTTGATATTAAATAATTAAAAATCTTCTTCTAATCTATTTAACACGTTTCATTATGGATTTAACACATTTTTTAATTTAAAAAATAATTTGTAAAAAATCAAGTTTTTAAAAAATCTTAATTGTTGGAACTAGGGGTGGCTTCGAACCGAGCCGGCTCGCGAGTGGCCCTGGCTCGGCTCATTTTCGGCTCGGTTCAATTTGGTATTCCTGGATCTCGAACCAAGTTCGAGATCCAGATATAGCTCGTTCGAGTTAATGAGCCGAATTCAATCGAATCAAGGTTTGGCTCGAAAGCTCGCGAGCCAGCTCATTCACGGGCGAGTCGCGGGATCGGGAGCAGGGGGAGGGAACGTCGAGCCCCTCCCATCCACCTTTGTCGTAGTCGACAGATCCTCGCCGGCCGCTACGTCCCCTTCCCTCCGATTTTTTTGCCTCCTCTGTTTTCGTCGCCGACGATAGGTCCTTGCCGGTACCGCACCTTCGATTCGCGTCGTCTCAGCTGAAAACCAAAGTACAAAGAGAGAGTTACCTAATTTGGGAGAAAAAATTTCGCCCCCCCCCCCCATGTGAAGTCGATTTCGCACCTGTGAAAGTCACACGTGCGAGGTCATAAACCAGTGAAACCCCGCGCTACACAATTTCTCACGTGCGAGCTCATAAACAAGTAAGAAAAAAAAAAAAACTCTTCGTCCCTTCCTCATGGTTCTTGAAGAAATTTAAAAGACATTTGAGTAGAAATATGTTTTTAGAGACTATTAGTGGTTTTTTCAATAAATGTTGAAAAAATATTTTTAGTAGAAATATAGGGACAATTAGTGCCTCATGTTTTTTTAAAACATTTTTCTAATTAGAAATTCTTATCAAAAAAATTATATAATTTTCTAAGTAAGATTTTCTTGCCAAGATGGGCTAGAAAACCGTATAAAACAATTTTGAATAAGTATTTGACAGTTGATGCTATAGTACTTTTAGCATGAGGCAATTTTCATAGCAATTTTGTGTTTGACATTTTATTTGATTAAAAATTTATCGATAAGTATAGTAATATATTAGATTGATTATTAATTTTTATTTATTTCCCTAGAAGAGACAATAAGAGGTCCACTTAACTTTCCTAAGAAAATTTTAAAATATTTCTTGTAATTTTCTAGTAAGTCTTTAATAGTAATAGGATTTTATTTAAAGGTTTTTTGGAAATGTGTATCCTAGGAAAAACATTTCTAGTTTTTCCTAGAATATAAATTTTTCAATCAGGGGCACAAAGGAGACCATAGTAAATTTATGGCCAAATTCAAAAATTACAAAATAAGCTAGACCAAATTTGGGGTAAAAAAGATTAATATTGGTGGGTTCTAATCCATTATTGAGATTCAATCCCGAACCTCCCCTATCATTATTTTTTTAAAAATGTATGCATAATTTTATAGATAATTTATTTAACATTTATTTTATATAGAGTATTAAATGTAGGTTAACCTCAAACTCGAGCTTGAACTCGGTTAAAATTATTAGACTCGAGCTCGATTACAATTTTAGGCTCAAGGCTAGGTCGGCTCGAGCTCGAGTTCAAAAATTTTAAATCAAGCTCGGCTCGAACTTAGAAAGGTTCAAACTCAGCTAGATTCGATGTCACCCTTATGCTCAATTTTAAGTAGAGGTCATGCCAAATTTTATGTAAAATGTATGTATAATTTTATATACAATTTATTTGACATGTATTTTTTGAAAAATTTTAAATGTATGTTGGAGCTCGAAATCGAGACATGTACTTGTTGAAAAAATTTAAATGAATGTTGAAGCTCGAGCTCGGCTCGAACTCGATTAAAATTATTGGGCTCGAGCTCGATAACAATTTTAGGCTTGAGGCTAGGCTCGGCTTGAGCTCGAGCTCGAGTTCTAAATATTTAAATCAGGTTCGGCTCGAACATAGGCAAGTTTGGGCTCGGCTCGGCTCGATGCCACCCCTAGTTGGAACACATTTCATTATCTTCTATTTATTGAAATAAAATATAAATTTTTTATATTAATTATTTAAAAAAACATCTTCAAATTTGATTAACACCTTTGATAATCTTTTTAAAATATTTTAAAATTTTAAAAATGATTTAAGAAAAGTTATTTTTGTTTTTAAAATTTTTATTTGTCAGTACTAGTTTTATTACCTTTTATTTATTGTAATAAAATATAAATTTCGTATATTAACTAATTAAATTTTTTATTTTAAAAATTAAATTTTGGAAACTTATTACAATCCATATCGTGAATATACAAATATAAACACTTACTCCTCTGTATCATCAAATCTACTTAACAATTCTTGAGGCTAAGATGTTTCACCAATAAAGACTCGATTCCTTATACCCTCCCTTCTATGGGCTCTTTGTCTTAAGACCTTATTTTCCAAGTAAATCTCCACAACCATAGGTTGATTACTTGAAGTAAAATCAAATAATTCAGTCAAATTATTATCGTCTTCCACAATAAACATAGTAAAAACCCCATGACAAAGTGGAATTTTGGTTTTAATAATCATTGCATGAGTATCACAATCCCACCTAGTGACTCTATACATCATCACTAAAAACTCATTAAAATTAGTCAAAACAACAATCCTTATGAGTCATGATTGACCTCCATCATAACTATCAAAGTTTTCAAACTTCTCCTTCCATTTTCCAATTGTATCGATAGAGGAACTGAACAATTGACGCCATATTATCTACAAAATATACATACATTAGCAAGTGTCTTTTGTTAACATAATTCTCGACATCTTAATAAAGACAAACAAATGCCTAAAACACTCTACAAGGTAATGAATTAAACATTCTATAGCACTTCTAAATTTTACCCAACGTGCATTTAATTGAGCTCTAACTACCCAACCTATTAACTACGACACACACAACAAAGAATAAACAAGAAAAAAAAACCAAGTCCAAATTTGAATGACTAATCCTAACCTTGCAAAAACCTACCAAAGTTCAAAATCACCGAATACCCTTGGTAGATCCCCAAATGAGTTTGCAATTACTACGAATTGTACATCGTCAATGATGGGAGTCAGGTTTCGTTGGCTAATGGATGCCCATGCAGACAACTCAGCCTGGTTTGAGTTAGACAGAACCCACCCTCCATACCTACTAGCGCTCTTTATGCAAAAACCTACCAAAGTTCTAACTCATCGAATACCCTTAGACAAGCATCGTCTGACTAATCCTATTGATGCAACAAAGTGCCTAAGTCCAAATTTTTATGACTAGTCCTAACCATGCAAAAACCTACCAAAGTTCAAATTCACCAAACACCCTTGGTAGAACACTATATGAGTTCGCAGTCGCTACAAATTGTACCTCATTAGTGATGGGGTTAGAATTTCGTTGGCTTATGGATGCCTGTGGAAACGACTCAGCCTAGTTTAAATTAGACTCAACCCACCCTACTCATAATCGGATTTTCTACCCTTCCTAGTAACTAGGGCAAACACATGGAGACATAATAAAACATAGACAAAAAAAAAAAAAAAAACCATGTGGTGGATATTTATAACACCCGAATCTCCTTACCACATGGTAAGATAATTCCATAGCACTTCAAAATTATTCAACACCATTCTATAACATTTAAAAATTAATTAAAACAATTTCATATCAGTTGACAAAATCCTAACAATGCAAAGTCACACCTAAGTCCAAATTCACCGAATACCCCTAATAGAGTTCCATATGACTTCACAGTTACTACGAACCCTACCTCATCAGTGATGGGAGTCGGGTTTCGTTGGCTAATGGATACGTGTTCAGGTAACTCAACCTAGTTTTATTTGGACTCAACCCACCCTTGGTTACCTAGCATTCCATAACACTTATAAATTACTAATATACCAACATGTTGCATCAACATAACTAAAAGGACATCAAAGCTCAATCCAATAATTTGAATGACAAATTGACCGATGTCAACCTGATTATGCAAGAAGGGTGACATAAATATTGACAACTGCAGAAAAGGGAGGAAAGTCACACCACTAGCAATTGAAAACCCAGTAGATTTTATCTCAATAAAGTAAACTACAATTTCATCAATATGAAACCAACAAATTAAAGAACCTTTCAAAACAGTAAGTCCTCCTCAGATACTCAAACTGAATTCTATTCCAAAACAAAATATATATATATATATATATATATATATATATATATATATATATATATATATATGAAATTTCTAAGATTAGTAAAAACAAAAAAAAAATCTGGATAAACCTCATAATGGATTAAGACTCACATTTAACTCCTCTAAAGGAGTGGTCTACCGCAAGGCATGTAAACATAATTTTAATAGCATAAAAGAAATCATTTTATCAGTTTCAGAACTCAAAATACTTCTAATTTAATTCAAATCACAATTCATATCTATATTTTAAATGACCCTATCAAAAGACCCTCATAAGACTAAGCATTAACATGAACTCCCACAATCTCAAATTCAACCATAGATTGAGAATGTCTAACAAAATTAAGTCCAACCATTATGTTGATTATGAAATTAAACATCCCCAAGACAAGTTGGAGTACATAGAACAAAATTCAAAAGCATTCACTAATTTATTTATTATAACAAAAGACTTCAAATTTAGCATGGCTAATTTCTTCACAACCCAAAAAAAATAAATCATTCTTACCAAACTTAAGAAAAGGAGAGCTTACAAAGTATTTTTAATTCATGTACTTTATATTAGTAACATCATCTAGCTAACTTTACACCATCAATTATAGCAAACTTATAGACATGAATTCAAAACCATCCAGTTGTAATAGGTGAAAGACCTCAAGTTCCAATCCCTCTAATCTCCACCTAACCAAAAATTAAAACCCCTCCTTAATGAGGGTCTAACTAGAAATGTTCGAGTAATAATTTGTATTAAAACTTGTAATTTCAGTTTCTTATCTATACTCCAACCCTTCAGTTAATTGGGAAAAAAATCTAAATTTTCAGTTCCTCTAATCTCTTATAAACCCAGAAATTCGAAACGCTTAACGAGAATCTAATAAAAGGTTTTCATAAAAGAAACACCCCAGCATGCAAATAAAACATTTCACTCCTACATTCAAAATGATTTGGCTACAGTAACTAAAAGATTTTCACTTTTGCCTTCCTAACCTCTAACTAACTAGAAATTTCAAAACCCTATTAGTGCAAATCCAAATTAGGACTTCAATTTCATATCTTATGTCAATTATACCTTTCAGAATGCTTAGATAAATGGTTCATAACCCAATTGCCCTAATTGACTTCAAGAATATCAATTTCAGAATTCTAAACCTAATATACCTTTCATCATACTTAAATCAAATCAAAGCATGATATTTTAGAACCATTTCAACCTTAATCCAAATTTAGGAACTTCATTTTCATGGTTCTAAACTCAATCTAGTTCTAATCATATTTAAATCAAACATAATATGACATTGCAGAACTCAAATTGACCCTAATCGAACTAATGAGTCTCAATTTCAGAATTCGTTTACACTCAACCTATTGCTAATCATACTCAAATCAAACTAAACATGACATTTCAGAACCAATTTTAACTCTATACCAATTTCGGAGCTTCAATTTCGAAATTTTAAACTTAATCTACCTCTAATCAAGCTTTAATCGAGACAAACAAGAAATTTCAGAACTCATTTACCCTAAATCATAATTGAAAACATCAATTTCAGGTGCTTAACCCAATTTATGAGTCTTTTCATACTTAATCAAATCCGAAATATGAAATTTACGAACCAAGTCAGTTTTAATCTAAATCAGAATCATCAACTCAGAAATCCAAAACTTGACACACCAATGAACACCCTCAAATTGAACGAAATACCGTTTCAGAACCCTACCGGTTTAAAATCTGAACTCAAAATATTTTGGTTCGAGGAAAAGAAGGAAAAAAAAAAGCCGGGAGGGAGGGGGGGGGGAGGAGATTACGGTCAAGGTTAGTGTTTAGGGCTTAAGATTAGGGTTAGGGTTTAGGACTTAGGATTAAGGTTTAGGGTTTGGGGCTTATGGCTTAGGATTAGGGTTTAGGGCTTAGGACTTAGGACTAAGGGTTTGGGGATTAGGGCTTAGGACTAAGGGTTTGGGAATTAGGGTTTACGGCTTAGGGTTTAGGGCTTAGGGCTTAGGACCTGGAGTCTAGGGTTTAGGGCTTATGATTAGAGTTTAGGTTTTTGGGCTTAGAGCTTAGGATTTAGGTTTTTAGGCTTAGAGTTTAGGTTTTGGGATTTGGGGTTCAGGGTTTAGGGTTTAGGGTTTAGGATTTAGGTTAGGGTTAGGATTTAGGATTAGGGCATATGGTTGAGGGTTTACGAGGCTTTTAAACAAACCCTAAAAAATTGGTAAGGGTTTAGACTCTAAAAACACAAAATTGTAATTTTTTTAAAAAAAACATAAATCAACTTCCATTAATCCAGGTTTAGGGTTTAGGGAAGGTTTAGGGCATAGGGTTGAGGGTATAGGACATGTAAAATGTAAAAAATTGGAAAGGGTTTAAGCCCTAAACACACAAAATTAAATTTGTATTAAAAATAGAAATCAACTTCAATAAATCATCCATTAGAATAAAATCATCATTTAATTAATAGAAATAAAACATAACATTTAAAATCATGATTAATGAATAATCTGCTCCATTTACTGAAATCAAATACAACATTCAATGGTATAAAAATTCATAAACTAAAATACAAAAAATTAACAAATGCAGAGATCAATTAAATCAAGTTTCAATTAAACTTAATAATAACTTCAATTTAACTCACAACTCAATTTATCAGTAATTGATAAATTGAACGGTCGACTACGCATGTGTACGCTTACTGATAAATTGAACGGTCGACTACGCATGTGTATGCGATCAAAGTTAAATGGCACCACGTAATCCGTCAAAACTAACGTGTCTAGTTGGGTGGTACACATGAGTAATTGACCGGTCAAATTTAGATATTTTTTATATTAAGTTTAAAAATTGGTTATTTTTGTTAATATTTATTAAAAAATGGATAATTTAGTAAATTTTCCTTCATTAAATAAACTCAACCAATTGCAGTTGGGTTTTTCCTTTTACGCCAATTTTGGTCTTCCTGTCATGATAGTCTTTTCAAATATCGTCAGTAAATATGAGTACTGACTAGTGAGGGTTCAGCTCTGTGGGTGGATTTAGCTCCTTATTTTTTTTTTTTTTGGTTAAATCCCGATTCGCTCTGCATTGGCTAGATAGTTAATGATTGGTTCGCCCTCTTGATGAAGGATGGATACAAATCATACAACCCAGCACAAGTATCATGATTTTGATGGATATGGAGCTAAAGCTAATATGAATGTAATAGAAAAAATGTGAACGGTGAACAGGGTGAATGGGTCAGATTGAAGCTGGGTAAGCTGACGTGTCGAGTTGGACTGTACACATATGCAGTCAATGGACCGGAAGTTCCAAGAGCCTACTGCATTTTATACATTAACATAGTCTTCGAAGTCGAGAGCTGCGTCCAAGACGAAGGCGAGCGACGACCTCATGGAACCTCTCTTCACTCTTCGAGCTGCCCTATTCTTCCTCTTTCTTTGTTCTTTATCTTTTGTTCAAATATCGTGTGAGTCTTCTTCTGGACAAATTCGAATTACTAGCGCGGAACGACGGGTATGCTTTCAAAGTGGCTATTTTTTTTCCTCTTTTTTCTTACTTCCGTAACTGCATTGCGTGATTTGCTTCTTCCTCCCTCTCCCCTATCTTCGTTCCAGAGTTAAAGAAGGGTGTATAATTTAAAATTACGTCTTCCCAGGCTGCAGAATTCGAAGATTAGCTGCTCATTGATCTACTAGATATAGAGAAGTATATTTTGTGTTTCTTCTTACATAAATTTTTTGTTTTTTTATTTCGTGGGGTAGCTGACAGAAAATAGTTTTTTTTGGCTGTAATGGGCGAGGATGTGATCTATCTGATGGACTACAAATGATAGTATGTTAGGGTTCATTCTTAGTGCCTTAAATGATTAGAAAAGATACTATGTCACTCCACCCTGGAGTTTTGAATCGTTTGTCTATTTTTTTAACCAGTAAAAAATCATCAGACGTGACAATCGTCTTTCGTTGTTATATGAATTGGGCTCTCTTTTCGAACATTTGAGTGGAAACATAATCACTGATTGACTATTTAATTATTTAGTTGATTCAATAGGACCCCCCACCCTACAGACACACACACACACACGGACCAAGTAGGAAAACTGAGTGGTTAGTGGTATATTGTAGTACTCAAACCTGCCATAAAGAGTTTTGGATACTCACGTTCTATCAGCTGAACAAAGAGCAGTCCAAATTACAGTTGCGGGTAATATAGTCAAGGCTTACCGAATTTCTGACTGCTGTATGTTATCCGAAAAGTTTTTACTTTGCGATGGTTTTTCCTATATCGCAGACCCAAACCAGACTGGGCATGTGACATTAATAAGAAGTCTCTCATGACCCGTATATCACTGGGACATTGATGGAAAGGATGTAGCTATCTTATCTGCAACTGAAGGCCTCTTTCTGGTCAATTTAGAAATCTTAACATAGCTACTATGTGCCATCTCTTTTTGTAGTGTTTGGTTACTGAAACAAAATGGTCCTTTATCTGTGTCCTACTGTTGCCATTTCAAGCCTCTTTCCTACTCTCACGAACTATTCTACATATTTGCAGATTGACTTGACCTCTCCCATAGTAAGGGCCTACTTGACTTTGAAGGTAAGTTCCAAATAATCATTCTCTTATGCTCCCTCCGTTAATTTTTTGGAGAAAGCAAATTTACCAGTTTTTCCTTATTTAGTCTCCATGAATCTCACCATTCAAAAAACGAAGGTCTCCATGAATTTATTCAAGTCTTAAAAGTTTTTGAGCAAGCTCTCATCATGTCAGATTCTTGTCATATTTTCTTTCTCTGCTTTTCCTGTTCAATTTTTTGGATATTTTTGGACATTTTTGGACATTTTCAGGTTGAAAATATCGGAATATCTCCTGCTTCAGAAATTCTTTTGGCCTTCCCACCAACCCAAGCTGAGCATATTGCACTACTTAAGGCAGCATCAGTTGAAGGAAAAAAAAAAAAGAGAACTCATGTGGAACTTTCTATAATCCCCACTGAATCACCTGATGCACCAAATGGAGCTAAATTGTTTTCCATCTCTTTGCTCAAACTGCTAAAAAATGGAGAGAGTGCAACCTTGGATGTGTCGCTAATATTAACACATTCTCTCGAGCCTTTTCCTGCAGAGATTGGACAGTCAGAGCCTCAGTTGGTTTATTACCGTGACAGTGCACTTATGTTGTCACCATATCATGTTAGGGAACAGACAATGTATATTAAGACACCAACTACAAAAGTGGAATCTTATACAAGAGTGGACCCAACAGTCCGTTCTGATACAGAAATAAAGTATGGACGCTATGAAGAACATCCTCCATATTCATTCTCTCCTGTAGTTGTACATTTTGAGAATAACCATCCATTTGCGGTGGTTGAGGAACTTGTACGTGAAGTGGAAGTGTCACATTGGGGTAGCCTTCAGATTACTGAGCATTACCAACTGTTTCATGCAGGAGCCAGACATGGTGGTGGCTTTTCAAGGTTCCCTACACTTTATTTTTTCAGTTTCTGAATAGTGAAATAATCTATTGCTTACCACTGCAGTGGAAGATCCTTTTTCATCACTCTGGTGACAAGATTGATCTCACATCTGTGACATTCCATGTTTCTATAAACTGCAAATTACCACACCTCTTACCCCCTTTTCCGATGCTCTAAAGAAGACACTTATCAAAAATTAAGTAGATGTATGATTTTTATGGGTGATGGGAAACCAACCATTGTGTTACCTTTTTGAAAATGGCCTGAGATTGAGCCTGTGACCTCACAGCTTGTGGTTGTGCTTCTTAAGAATTGAACCACAGGCTCAAACCGAACCACACTTTATTTATTGTTCTTAAGTGGCTGGATATTCCTGATTTATAAAACAAGGGGGCAAACTTATCTATATCATTTAGCTATGATAAAGAAAACCATTACCCCCCAAAAAAAAAGTGTATCTAAAGTAGCATGTTGTTAATCCTGGATATCTTATCAACCGGTATATTGGAATATGTTTTCATCAACCATGTGCTCATTATGAATGTGAATCGCTTGCCAGGGTAGAATATCAGTCACGACCATCTACAAGTGGCATTTCTTCATTTAAGCATCTTCTAGCAATACTACCACCACGGGTGGAATCTGTCTACTACCGAGACGAAATTGGGAACATTTCATCTTCACACTTGTGAACTGATGCTCAAAAGGTTCGTTAGACTCTCTGCTGCCATTCTATGCTGAAGTCAGGGAGTTCTTTCTCTTTTTCTAGCTGTGACCTGGTGTTGAGTATGTGCAATTGCTATATTGTCCATCCCAGGCATTGTGGTTTCCTTTTTTTTTAAAATGAAATTACCAATTTGAGTCATATGTTTACCTTTCTCATTCTGTCTGCAGTGCATCTTATGTAAGGTTAAATGTGTGCAATGTTTCTTATAGGGTTAAGTTTTCTCAGTTACAAGTTAAGTCATACTCAAGTAATATGATGACCATGAGGTGTCTGAGGATTGTGGATTGGGCACCAAGATATGGGTTTCAACTTTCAAAAACGATTTAGTTGTCGAAGGACATTGTCTGCTGATATTTGATCTGTTGGCTTTTTGGCTCCCCACTTTAGACATGAATGGCTCTCTTGAGTCATTTTGAATAAGAAAAAAAAATTCACCCTCTTTTAGAAGATCTGGGAGTGGATCCTTTAAAATCACCATAGAGAAATGATTCAGAATGGAACTGTATCACTAAGTGCAGTTTTCTAACATCAAGGTATTTTGTTCCAGTCACTGCTTGAAATAGAACCAAGATATCCATTGTTTGGAGGATGGAGAGCTACTTTCATTATTGGATACAGGGTGCCCCTGCAAAATTTTCTTTTTGAGGCATCTGATGGCAGGCGATATCTGAACTTTAGTTTTGGATGCCCTCTTATGGAAACAAGTGTGAAGAAGTTAATTGTCAAGGTAGGATTTTTCTAGTGCACCCGATCAAATCTATTTTCTTATGTTGAATTAAGTTTGTCATTCTAAGATGTTAGAACATGCATCAAGTGAAATTTGACCAAAATTTAGAGTGTCTTGTATCAGGTGGTGCTTCCGGAGGGATCAAAGGATGCATCAGCCGTTACTCCTTTCCACGTAGAACAGCATTTTGAGGTAAAACTTTCTTTTGGCTTTGCTAACAAAAAGAAGTTTGCATCTGGGAGGCAGCTTACTCTTCTGTACAAAGCCCCCACCACCACACTTTCTTAAGGATTTCAAATTCCTCTGTGAGGAAGCAAAGAATGATACCCTACTAAATCATTTTTAAAATATATACCTCTTAAATTCCTTCATTTATTGTATCAGGTTTATTCCACATTTTCTTTGAGCATAACTGCACATGGTATAGGAAACACAATATGAAGAGAGATGGTATCATCATCTTTATAAATACAGTGTCTACGGACTGGTTTTATGCCAAAAAGGTCCAAGAGACGTAAAACACATCATGAGTACTACATTTTAACAAAGTAACAGATTGAGCTTCAGAAGATAAAAATAATTGTCTTTCTTGTTTTCTGATTTAAATCTCACAAGACACAATACTGATGGGGAATGGATGTCGATTTAGTGAAACGTATTCATTGCTGGAATTTAAAGGAGAAGAGAGAAAAGAACAGAGAAGAAGAAGAATGGGAAGAGAAGAAAGAAGTAACAGAAAGGGATTTTCATTCATTCATCAACATCCTCCACGATTCTGATTACAATCTATTAATAACAAGAGATTCTAAATTCGAAATTCAAAAAAATGGATAAAATCTATCATGTAATATCAGGGGAAGATAAAATAAAATAAAATAAAAATAAAAATAAAAAGAATTCATAAAAACGAATAATCACCCAACCACAGTATGGTGGGTTCTGGTGGGGCCTGATGCCTCCGAGTTTACACTTGTGTGAATGGCGGCATATGGGCGTCCCCACCAAATAATTTCTGAAGTCCAATTTGGATTGGTGCATCCAGAAAGTTAGTTGCATGTATTTGAATGGTGGATTTTGACTTTTGCCTATAATGAGTGCTCTAAAATTTCTTCCTTCATGGGAATATTGCAGGCAAGTTATTCGTATCTTGATATTGTTGGAAGGACGGTAGTGGTCCTGGAAAAAGAGAACGTGGTACCTGAGCACAATGTTGCTTTTCAGGTAAATTTCTGAAAAGCTTTTTCTTCTTCAATGTGCCCCAAACAGAAACCTCTCACGTATCCTCCAAATGAGCATCTATCCTTCATGTTGCCTGCTTGTTGTCCTTTTTATGAGATTCCCAAAGGGTTAGCTGCATTTCAATTACTACTAACAGTTAATTTTGGGCCAAGTGATGTGCTTCTGATGATTCTTTTTGGATTAAGATTCTAGTAATTGGTAACCGGCATGTTTCTCAACATCAGTATTCATAGACCACCACAAGTTTCCGACATGTGGAGTTGACTGATTCTGATCTACTAAATCACTGCTTGGGATGTTATGTCATGGGTTTGATCCTGTCTTTACACCCATGAAAATTTTCTTTTGCAGGTTTACTACAAATTCAACCAGATTTTCATGCTTGCGGAGCCTTTGATGTTGACAAGTGCATTTTTCTTATTTTTCATTACTTGTATCGCTTACCTACATATTGATCTCTCCGTGCATAAGCCATAGTAGCAAAGTGGTAAAAGATGGTCTAGAAACGAATTTTGGACTCCTTGTTAAAGGTATGAGTTAATTTTCTTATTTGACTTTTTCTTATTAGCACTTATGTATACTGCAGGTTCAATATGTCAATGATAATTTAGCATATTACTAATGCTGTAAAGTTCCCCTACGGGGAGTGACTAGTCATTTGGTTTTGTTGTAAAATCTGGACTTGTATGAAGTTTTTTGTACCAAAAAAATGTTACCCTTCTATTCTAAACAAAACATAAAATTTTAAGGGCAATATTTTCATTTTGCACCAATTTAAAGATTGTTGAACTTTAGAATCAATGAGATTACATTAATCTACCACATCTTAATCATATGTTTACATTTGAAATATGCTATATCTGGATGCTCATATTCAGCATTTATTTTAAAATTTACTGTTTCTTTCTTCAATCTAAATATTTCACCACCTTTTTATTGCTGTTGTAGGCTATACTAACTTCAGTCACTTAAAAAACACTAAGCTTTGGTCATCAGTTTGGGTTATATGGTATTAATTATGTTGGCCTCTTAAGCTAAAAAATTAAAATTTTCCTAAATATGGACCTTGGATCACCCAAGTGGAGATAAATTCGAAAGTATCACTTGAAAATAGCCTTTTAAACAGTTCTAACGATGCATTTTGTGGTATTGGAATTCCATATTATAAGAGGGTTTAATCTGTTTGAAAAAAAATGCTAGAGATTATTTGTAATTTGTTTAGTTTTGAAAAAAAATTATTTTAGATGTTCAATCTCTGAATATTGCAACATGATTCACTTGGGGGGTTAGTCCAAAAGGAAGCAGAGATGAATTACGTGTGAATTACTTCGTTCAGTCTATTAGGTTGTTAGTCCAAAATGATCTCCTCTTAATTTGAATCACGCCAGGTAATCTTTTCAGGCAAAAATAAGGGAATCATGTTTCATACCTATTTTGCAAATCATCTACATGAATCGCACGCGGGACACGTTTCTCCCTCCCTCAAACAAATTTTTTTCCCTCATTTCGCTTTGTTCTCCCTCTCTCTTGACTTCCTCTCTCGAAATTTTTTTCTCTCGCTCGACTTTTCTCCCTTCTCGGTCTTCCTCCCTTGAATTTTTTTTCCCTCTATCTTCTCTTCTTGGCCTCACTCACTTCTCCCTCTTGGCCTCTGTCGTAGAGCACTGGAGGTCGAGCCTCTCTGCCTCCCTCTCTTCTCCCTCTCAGTGTATCGTCGGAGTGCCACCTCTGTCACAGTTGCCTATTGGCCCGCCGTTGTCTCCCACCATTATCGGTGTTGTGAGGAGGACGACGCATCGAGGCGTCGTAAAGAAGCCGACGATGGTTTAATTTTTCTTAATGTAGGAAAAATTAACCAGTGCCATAAGTTCATTATATTTATTTTGTCAAAAAATTAATATTTTTTATTTATAAAATAATTATTTTTATTTAATCAGTATATTCATTTTGTAATTATTGTATTAAATTAATGATTTTAATAATCATAATTAAAATATTGTTAAAATAAACAATTGTTAAATTGTTTTGGTTTAATTATCCCATTTGCTATAATTAATTAAACCAATGGTTTTAAATTTTGTGGCAATATATTATTAATTAATAATATGTAAAAATATATATTATGTTATTGATAAAATAATATATTTATTTATTATATTTATTTTTTATTACTGTATTAAATTTGTGATTTTTAATGTTAAAATATATCTTATGTTATTAAAAATAATTTATTTATTTATTATATTCGTTTATGTTATTTTTTACTTATATTTATTTATTTTTTATAATTTATTCTAGTCACACGTAATTATTATATTAATTTATAATAAACTGTAATCATTAAGTAATATAATATAGTATTTCATTAATTTAGTTTATTAATATATTTTAATACTACACATTAAATCACTTACAAGTGTAGTTACCATGTGTATTTTTGTTAATTATCTGTTTAGGTATATATTTTATTTAAGTATATTACAAAAAAAACTCATTCTTTTGTTTATATCATATTTTTAATTTTGGGGCACTAATACTAGAATTTATTTTTCAGTGCACTTAAACTCGTGCACCTAAGGGTGAGTTGAAGTTGAATCAATTTATTTAAGATGAATTGAAATCTTCACTTCATTTCAAATTCATTGCGGATTAACCCAATGTCTTTGATTTCTACATGAATAGTCATGTCTATAATGATCTCTTATGATTTTATTTCTAACAATCATTTGGAACATTTGAAGCTTGAAAGCTAATACAGAAGGCCACCAAAACTTTAGGATTAAATCCCATTGGAATTAATCTAGAGGAAAGGGAGGGAGGAGGGTAGTCCAAAATGAAGCAGAGAATAATTACATGTGCATTACTCCGTTCATTCGATTAGGTCATTAGTGGTGAATGAGCGCCTCTTCATTTGAATCACGCCTGGTAATCTTCTCAAACAAAAATCAAGGAATCGTGTTTCAGCCTGATTTTGTGAATCATTCACATGAATCGTTCGGGCCCCTGATTTTTTTTTCTCACGCTCTCTTCTTCCTCTCGTTTTCACACTCCCTCTCCCTTCTCCCTCTCTCTCATCTCCCTCTCAGCCTCCGTCGCAGAGCAGAGCCTCCGTCGTAGTTGCCTCCATCGCAAAGTCAAGCCGCTCGGTCGCTCCGTCGCAATTGCCTCCCTCTCTTCTCCCTCTCGGCCGCTTTGTCGCAGAACATCCAGTCGGACCGACGGCAGTTGTAGAGCCTCCCGCGTATTGTCACCTTTGGCGTACCGTTGGAGTGCCGCTTCCATCGTTGTTGCCTACTGGCCAATCCTAACCATTATCAGCACCATGAGGAAGACAACACTGTGATTTATTTTTTCCTAAGTTAGGAAAAATTAAACCAGCTTTATTTATTCATTAATTTATTTTATTAATTACTGTATTATATTAGTGATTTAATTGTGGTAATTAAAATATTATTAAATCAAGGATGTGATCAATTATTTTGGTTTAATTATCTCATTTTTAGTTTTGGTTTAATAAAACCTATTTTTCGGCCATTAGAAATGGAGGACTGGTAATTAAAATATTGTTAAAGAAAACAGTTGATCAATTATTTTGGTTTAATTATTCCATTTTTATAATTAATTATCCCATTTATAAGGTAGTAAAACTAGGTGCACCTATGCTTGCTCTTTTCCCCCATTGATTGAAACAATTTAAATTTGCTTTACATTCTCTTCGATCATATCTGATAACCTCTCCAAGTCAGTTTTATAGCATTGGTTACAACGTTCAAAAAAGAAAATTTTAATTTTTTTAAAATTAAATCAAAGGATTATCTGTTTTTCATGTTCCACTAAATAAAGTTTTGCATCTTCATACTTTTATAGTAAAAATCTTATACAAATGAGTTAGATTTAATTTTTAATTCTGTTATTCTTTCCATTTTGTTGATTTTGTAATAAAGCTTTGCATCAAGTATTAGATAATCGTCCTATCTCATATTTTGAGATACACAAATCTTAAATGGAGACGAGTTGGTAAACTCTATGTTGCATTCCATTGGAGCAATTTTATCAAACACACTAATGTAACATGTTTGTCATTTATTTCATCCATATATTCTCCTCTAATGTTGATTATTGTTAGAAACAAATCCTCTAGTAGTTAATATCACATTCATCCATATATTCTCCTCTAATGTTGACTATTGTTAAAAACAAATCCTCCAATAGTTAATATCACATTTAGTAGTAAGACAAATTAGAATTCCATCATTCCATCTTCTTGTCCTTTTCATCCCAGATTTTTTCCTGCTCTGATACCATGTTGAATCATAGGGACGACACATAAATACAAGAGATCTCAAGGGAAGGAGTAAAAATAGGAACTCTAGCTCTTGGGAGAGAGGAGTGAAGAAACCAAGGGAGAGAAAGAAGAGGAAAAGAGAGAGAGGTGTATGGACGAATTTGAGCCAAAAAGAAGAAACTTGAATCCTCTATCACATGCCTTGAGGTTGTATTTATAGTTGTGTGAAGGTGTTTACAATGGCCACAATGCCCTTAGGGCTATATGCTTTAAAATGAAAAGGATATAAGAGGACATACACCATCTTGCATAATTACAATTCTATGTTATATCTGTGAAAGTTCTCCTTATTTACTAGTCATGCCACCCCTACACTCGTGGGTGTCTCTTAACATGTTACTCTTTCCAAAACTTCCTTTGGCAACCCTATGTCGATTATTGATAAAGGAAAAAGAACAAGAGAGGAGGAACAACTGTGTGCCAGTTGATTACGGTGAAAAGAAGAAGACAAAGAAAAAGGAAGGGGAGTGATCAAGTTGAAAGGGAAAAAAAGAGTGGACAAGATCTTACCTTGCTTTGATGCAATGGTAACAACAACAACAACAACAAACAAGTTAACCCATAAGTTGTAGTGACTTTCGGTGGGCATTGAACTCTTGGTAGCATTGCTTTCCAGCCCATGAACCCAACAACTTCAAATAGACTCCACAAAGCGCATCTCTTGGCTGAACAAATAGCAACACCCCAGGAACACTTTTAGGATAACCTCTGAAAGGGATAATAGACTTCTTTAAGTTATTCAAGAAGATAGGAAGACTCTCAGTTTGATAGGTTTTCTACTTTGTCTAAAATCCTAGGAGATTGGAAAAGAGTCTGATTGAGTAACGTAATCCTTGTGGAAGATTTTAATTGAAACTCAAAAGCTTATTTTCAATCAATGATGACCCCACTTATTTTTTTTTAATTAGAATGATGAGTTTTCGAACACGAGCAGTTGGGCCCATGAAATCTTTACAAAACACTAGATCAATAACTTGAGGGCCTACAATTTCTTAAGCAACAAGAGATCAAGTGTGCAATCATCGAGTGTTAGTTCTTTAGCCCTATTGCAACATAAGGTCATGGCAAAAATAAAAATAAAAATAAAAATAAAAACTTTAAGTCTTGAAGGAGGGTATCTGTAGACACAGAAATTAGAACTATGTCTATAGATCTGATACTCTAGACATAGACATGGATTAAGGTCAAGATTAAAAGAACTTGATCACAGTTGATCAAAAGCCAAAACACTCAATTGTAAAAGCATGGAGGTTTAGTCAAACAATCAATAATGGTCATAATTTGTATCTATTGTTGAGATCAAAGCCCAATCAACGGTCATGATAAAGTTGATTGCATGGGTCACAACCAAGATTAAATCAAAGGACACACAACATAAGCACCACATATGAAATGAAGTTGGCACATAGGTGATACGTGGCATCACAGGAAAGTTCCACCCAAAGGAAGTGACACATAAGTGACGCCTAGGTGACACATAGTTTTGCAGGAAAACCCCACCTAAAGAGAAAATGTGGAAAAGGATAAAATGAGGTGTCATATTCTCATGCATGTGCACCTATGTCAACATTATGAAATGGCAGAAGTAAAGGTCTTGTATGTGCACTAGTTAAAGGGAGAAGGAGAGGGAGAACATAAAGGAGAGAAAAAGGAGGGCATGATTGAACGAGCTCACCACCCTTTAAATAGAGACACCCCTTAGAACTTTGGAGGAGAGAAATTGTCTAAGAGAGAAAAATCATTGGAGAAATTCTCTAAGTTTCTGTGTATTGAAACTCTATTCACGAGAAAGAAGAGTTCTAGTTGTACTCTTGAGACCTCAAATCTCAAATCAATTTGAAGCCCTATCAGATTCATAGCAATAACAATCATCTTTCCCACTACTTTGTTACTATCCTTGGAGCAGTTACACACAATACAATATCAAATCTTCTTGTCAAGCAATGAGTGGAGGCTAGCTACAAATTTGAGGGTAGTTAGCCAAGGGAGTTTCAATACATCTATTAGATTAAGCAAGATTCAAATGAAGATTGAGTGTGGAGATCGAATCAGAGGAACCTTTAGAAACTGGACCTCACACATAAAATCTTGTAATTTTCCTTGTTACTGTACTTACGATCTCTTTGCTTCACATAGTGGGCCTCTTTGTACATTGACAAACTGGTATAATTTGAGCATATGCACTGTTGAGGATAAGAATATTTGTACGCAACAACATTTGAGCATGTGCACTCTCATATTTTGGTCAAAGCCCATGCAAAAATCTAATAACGTCCATTTCAACTTGTTGCCGCCAAAAGGTTGCATCATCAGTAGAGTGAGGATGACAAATTCAAACCTTCCAAGTCACATCGTTCAATTTACTAAAATATTTTTTCACTCTTTTTTTCTCATTAAATTGTGAACAACTTTCAACAAATTATTTTCATGAGAGTAAGCAATCTTTGAAACCTCCAAAATCTCTTTAGTTGAAGGACACTAAACTACCTAACTCTGCTTGGAAGGCTCTATACTGTTAATTAACCGTGTTATTACTACAACATTATCTTTCTTCCAAACATTGGAAATAGGAATAGGTGAATGATTAACACATTATCTTTATCTCAAACTTCAAGATTGAGACCACACTAGACACTTCGATCAACTTTCTTTAATGATTGATCAACCTACTTGAATGATCGATTAACCTTTGAATACCGTTTTGTATGAACGATCAACTTCTTATAATGATCGATCAATCACATCCGTTTTTACATTTATAGACCGTCTTTAATGTAATAGGGTAAACTAAGGATAGTATTTTTATGCTTTTAATTTTTAAATTTAAAAAAACAATAGACAAAAAAAACACCATTTTCAACTTTGGGAAAGAGAATTGGTGAGAGTAATGTGGGAGGAGGGATCCAAACCTTGTCCTCCACACTCGTGCTTCAAAAATCAAAATAATGATCTGACGAGGTTAGAAAAGAGAAAAGCTGTGTGAATCAATGCCCCGTCCAGTTCCCAACCATGACTCTTCCCTAAAAAAGGAGAAGCACATACATTCACCATTTCTGATTTCTCCCTCCGTCCACGTATCCAATTCTCGTTTTCTTGATAAGACCTCAGACCTGTTGCAGTGGAAGAAGCGACGGTCCCACTTCCGCGACCTGATTAATCCGAAAATAAAATGGAAAAGAAAAAGACTTCTCCAGTTCTCCTCCCACATCAATGCTTGGTATGGATCTCACGCCTTTCTTAAGTTTCCTGCATCTTATCCCGAGCATATGGCATCAGATGCTCAGATACTGATAGTCGGATACTCTTCCCGTTCAGGAAATGTCCGACGATCAAGTACGACCTTATCCTTGCCTTGAAAGCCTTTCAATCCTCTTTCCTCCCTCCATCTCTCCGTCGTAAATTGCAGAGCTGTCATTCGCTACTAGTTTAATGGCTCAAAGCGTACCAGGCACGATACCCACAGTTTCATTGTAATTAGTCGTTCCGGTGCCTCCGAGGAGAGAGTATTATAACCTTGTGTGTTTACTGTGTACCTTTTGGAAGGGAAGTAGCAGTTCTATGGGAGGAACAAAGAAAGATGTAAATGAGCTAGAAGCGAGCATTTAAGCTTCTCTAAACCAGTAACTGAAGTTACATTACAGATCAAACTTTGGTCTGGACATCACTTAATGCATTGGATGCCATCGACAAAAGAAAAACTTTGGCACGTTAGATAACAAGGTTCCATGAAATTCTTAATTGTGCTCAAAGGAATTCATGTGAGATTATCTACCTTAACTATTCCAAAAGCCAATTTTCAAGAAGCTCATCATCTCATCTCCATGGCCGAGTGAAGTTAGGGGATCAAACAAAGTTAGCTCTCTCTCTCTCTCTCTCTCTCTCTACCCATAAAAATTAGGGTCTTCATTTTCAACAACCTCGTGTTTTATCTGCTACTTTCCCGTGGTTCGACACAACCTAGATGCTTGCTTCCCCTTACCTAGCTGCAATGACTTCAGCTTCTTTGACCTTACCGTTTTCTTGCACGGACTTGTTTCCTGATCACGAAGTATCGTCTTTAAACTGCTAATCAGTATGAGTGTCACGAATTTTTGCATTTTTTATATCGACAATGACTTCCGCCATTAACGTAGCATTTGAGAAAAGCCTGAGTTCTTTCTTTCCCTTTTTTTTTTTTTTTCTGTTTGGATGGACAGGTTCGTTTAGGGAAGACCCCGCTTGTATTTACTAATGAAGAATAAGCAAGAGGAATGATCTCACAAGAGAAGCTTAATGGGTGACAGTGATGGGTTAGAGACGAAATCAAATCAGTTGAGTTAGGTTAAACTTGTTATGTCATGTTAAACACTTTGAAAGTAGGGAGGGAAACATCAACTGTTGCTGGTAAGCATGGTTTCCCAACTGTACCAAACAACACATGAACATAACAAGCATTTCAAAAAGAAAAAATTTCACTGACCACTTTCTTTTGTGTAGCTTTTACGGCAATCAAGAGTTGTTCACCAAGTCATATCCTCTGAAAAGGCAAGAGGTTATTGAATTTGGGCAAGTATTATATACTAAACACTTTCACTCCACTCCACTTCATAATGAATATTTCTCTAATGGTGGTTTTGTTCGTATAAGATTCTCCACTGTGTTGATGCTCAAGATTGTTCTTCATCTACTACAGGTTCATCCTACTAAGGTTTGGATTAGTCTTTTGAGAATTTCTTGAGCTGTATTTCAATATGAGATGGAATTAGAATTATCCCTTCACCTGGAATCCTCCCACATATATAAACACTCCTGGTTTATGATACCCAACTACAAAACGTGTTAGAGCGTAGTTTGGAAGATTAAGTTTGGCAATGGGAAAATATGATTTTAAACAAAGTAATTTAAATCATACACTATTTTTAAAGTATCGACGGGGTAACCTAACAGCTTCGATAGTGTATGTAAACGATACAACCATTACAGGAGATGATCCAGAAGATAACAAAACTTAGCAATTGGCAACAAAATTTGAGATGAAAAAACCTGGAAGACTCAAATATTTTCTGGGAATCAAAGTTGTTATATCAAAAACTTGGAGAATACCTAGACCAAGTGCCAACAATATGTTCTTGTTTCATCTTTTTGACTATGTCCATTAGTTACAAACAATCCATAAGAAAAATTAATTATTGATAACACAAAGCTGTTAATCATGGCCTAATCACCACCAATGGGAGTGGATTGAGTAAGGAGAGGTGGGTCACATAAGTGCAAGTCACTCGTATTGAACACCGGTTGGACAGAGCATAACCAGTAGACAAATGCCCTCGCGTCACGTCTCTTCTCAACAAACAGCTTAATCAATCTAGGCATATTTATGGAAGAGATGATATTTGATCATGGCCACGGGTCCCCTCCCTGTCCTTCCTTGGGACCTTGACCACCGATGGCAATCCCTGTTGCAGCCCAGACAAGCATTTAAGCGAATCCCTATCTTGGGTAAACCAACCTGCAATGCGAGACAGGTCCAGAGTCAAGACGAGCGCTCTGAAGTCATCCATGATGCAATGTAACTTCTTCTTTAACAAGCTTTTTCTGGGTGGGTTTTTGTGTTTGACCAGTTGAGAGAAGCAGAAAGGCAGATTTCTGGGGAGGTTTAGGACTGGAGAAGAAGGAAACCTGCACTGAGCCTCCGCCGTCCATTTGGAACCGAAAGTCTCTCGTTTTAAAAGAGAACCAGACAGGCAAATTGGGTGTAATTTCATTACCACACAAAAATCAAAAAATTAAATTAAAAACTAAATATAAAGATTATCAATTATTGTTATTGTATCGCTTTTGTTTGGATTTTATATTGGAGAAAAGGGTAGCATTTGTTTTTAATTTTTAACATTAATTAAACTAAGAAATAGCAGCTTTTTTTTTTATTTTTCTGTACAGACGCCAGCTTGCTTTCTTATCAATGTTAGCGAATCACTGATCCTTGGGAATATTACTCCTAACAGGGGAATTTACCAGAAGGTCCCTAATGAGAGGAGTAAATAAAATCAATAATCATTGTGTTCTTTCGTGTTGGACCAAGTTGTCTTTGTTTTTACAAGTCCTCTCACTTACCAAAAGGCGACTGTTGTAAAACGTGAGGTTATTACGAAGTATAAGGCAATTCAATGATGAGATTCTACAAGAAACGAAGAACACGCAGGATTTAAGGTAGTTCGGCGGTGTGCCTACGTCCAGGGAGCTAGCAGCACCAGTAAATTCACTAACTTCAATTAGGGTTACATAATGTATATTTATACTAACCCTAGTACAAAAATACTCCTATACAAAAAATACCCCCTAACCTCATGTACGAGCCATATACTTCAACAATCTCCACCTTGGCGAATATTCACCCCTTAGGAAAAAAATGCGTAACCTATTACTCCACCTGGAACCATAGGTTGGGGCGTCTCCCATCTAGCAACTCGAGACATTAATCAAGTCCAAGCAATGCTTGAACTTATTTGTAGTAACAAGCTTTGTTAACATGTTTGTTGCATTCTTCGAAGTGTGAACTTTTTTAAGCAGTAGTTCACCTAATGAAACTAATTCCCTGATCCTGTGAAACCTCACATCCATGTGTTTGGTCCTCGCATGATACACCTGGTTCTTTGCCAAATTAATGGCACTCTGACTGTCACAATGCAACTGAACTCCACCTTGCTGGACACCCAGCTCCTTAACCAACCCTTTAAGCCACAACACCTCCTTGGCAGCCTCAGCTACTGCCATATACTCTGACTCAATAGTAGATAGTATAACTATAGACTGTATCATGGACCTCCAACAAATAGGTCCTCCCACAAGAGTAAATACATAACCTATGGTAAACCTCTTGTCATCTAATCATCTAAATCCCCTGCATAGTCTGCATCCACATAACCGACAACTGAAGGGTCACTCTGTTGTCTGCTAAACATGATGCCATAGTCTGTAGTACCCCTCAAGTATTTGAAAATCCACTTGACTGCATCCCAATGTCGTCGACCTGGATTTGAAAAAAAACTTGCTAACCATGCTAATAGCTTGTGCCAAATTTTGTCTTGTACAAACCATAACATACATCAAAAACCCCACTGCACTGGCATATGGGACCTTTGACATGTCATGAACTTCATCATCTGTCTTCGGGTACTGAGCAGTAGACAATCTGAAATGATTTGCCAAAGGTGTACTTATTGGTTTTGCATTACCCATGCTGAACCTGTCCAATAATTTCTCAACATAGCTATGCTGAGATAGCCATAATCTCCTAGAAGCTTTGTCCCTACGAATCTCCATCCTAAGAATCTTCTTGGTTGCACCCAAATCTTTCATGTCAAATTCTCTGTTTGAAAAAGTCTTCTACTTGTTGACTTTACCCATACTTTTTGCAGCAATCAACATATCATCCACATAAAGTAACAAAAAAATTGAAGATTCATCATCAAGGCTTTTCACATAAACACAACAATCATACTCACATCTTTTGTAGCCAATCTGGATCATGGAAGAGTCAAATCGCTTGTACCACTACTTCAAAGACTGCTTCAACACATAAAGTGATTTCTTCAAATTATAGACCAAATGTTCCTGTCCAGGGTGACTAAGCCCTTCTGGTTGCACCATGTAAATCTATTCCTCTAAGTCACCATGAAGGAAAGTTGTCTTTACATGCATCTACTCCAACTGCATGTCTGAATGTGCTATTAATGCCAAAACTGCCCTGATGGAGGTGTGTTTGATCATAGGGGAGAAGACTTCATCATAGTCAACCTCTTTCCTCTGTGAGTAACCCTTTTCTACTAAACGAGCCTTGAATTTTTTCCCCCTCTTTTTCTGATACTGCTTCTTTCTTCTTATACACCCATTTGCACCCTATCACTCTCTTCCCCTCGGGAAGCTCCACCAACTCCCATGTCAGGTTATTATGCAGAGACTCCATCTCCTCCATCATAGCACCCATCCATCTACTTTTCTCTTGGCTTTGTACTGCCTCCTGAAAAGTAGTAGCATCCCCACTACTAGTAATAAGTGCATAAGAAATCAAATCTTCAAAACCATACTTGGTAGGTAGCTTGATAATGCGTTTGGGTATGTTTGTGGCTATACTATGATGTTGCTGATCGCCTGAGCTAGAACTTTCTGCATGCTGGGAATCCTCTTCTCTACCATGGTTCTCTAGCTCCACCTGCACCACATGATCATTGGTGCTGTAATTTTCTGGCAATTGTTTCTCTTCTTCTTGAGTACGCTACAATATGACTTTTTCATCAAAAACCACATCTCTACTAATCACCACCTTGTTTACCTTTGGATCCCAGAGTTTGAAACCTTTCACCCCTTTCTGATAGCCCAGAAAGATACACTGTCTAGACTTTGCATCAAGCTTCGACCTCTCCTCACTAGAAACATGTACATAGGCTGGACATCCAAACACTCTCAAGCCGGAGTAGTCTACCTCACTGCCTGTCCACACCTCCTCTAATACATTCCCATCTAATGCTGCTCTAGGTGATCTGTTAATCAAGAAACATGTCATATTCATTGTTTCTGTACAAAAGTTCTTTGCAAACCCTGCATTCAACCTGAGACATCAAGCTCTTTCAGCTAATGCTGCTCTAGATGATCTGTTAATTAAGAAACATGCCATATTCATTGTTTCTGTACAAAAGTTCTTTGCAAACCCTGCATTCAACCTGAGACATCAAGCTCTTTCAGCTATATTTCTGTTCCTTTTCGCCACACTGTTCTGTTGTCGTGTCTTGTGTAATGTGAAGTGTCTCTTAATCCCATGCTGCTCAAACAACTCCTTGAACTTTGAATCTATGTACTCAATACCATTTTTTTATATGAGGCATTTAATCTTCCTCCATGTCTGGTTTTCTACTTCACCTTTCCACAACTTGAACTTGGCAAACGTTTCTGACTTGTGCTGCATGCAATACAGCCAAACCTTTCGTGAGTAGTCATCAATAAAAGTCACAAAATATATGTGTCCTCCTTGTGATGCTACTCTTACTGGCCCCAAAATATCTGAATAAACATAGTCAAAAATTCCCTTTGTCTTGTATGTGGCTACCTTGAACTACACCTTATTCTGTTTCCCAATAACACAAAACTTGTAGAAATCAAGCTTGCATGTTTTGACTGTCAAAGTCCTAGGCAAGAGTACCTCCCAGGAGGTCACCCATCCTAGAATTACTCTTACCCAAGCTCGGTTTACTTCGGAGTTTTGAGTCAGATACCTAGCCGTTTAAGGTGCGGAAAACCAAGTACCTAACTCAAACCACAAACTCTAACAAGAGTGGACGGAACCACTCTGACACCCAGCCCGCCCATTCTGGAGTCGCTTCTCACCGAATATGAACGCGAGCCGTAGCGTGCCTAGCTCTGATACCATGACAAATCAAACTCAAGGGACTGACGGAACAGTCCAAACACCCACAAGAGAGAGCGTTGAGCTCTCTGGTTTCACAGGCGAAAACAAACAGACGAAAGATAATCAAAATGTTTCCGTTGGGATTTTTCCCCTTTCATTAGGTATTTAAGCTTTAGGTTTTCCTGTTACAAAATGCCTCATGGGCCCAAGACAACCCCCCCGTTAAGCCTAATCAAATAACCCTATGTACATATCCCAAATTATACAACAATTATGAAAATAAATTACATTTAATATACATTTTAACATATCATAACATCCCCCCTCAAATTAATGATGGTGAGTCAACCAGCAACAATTTACCAACTAAAAAATTATGTCGGGATTGAGACAATGCTTTGGTGAAGACATCGGCCACTTGAAGATTCGAAGAAATTTACGAAATAGATATTAGCCGGCGCTCCAAAGTGTCGCGGATGGAGTGATAGTCAACCTCAATATACTTGGTACGCTCATGAAAAACCGGATTGGCTGCAATCTGTATAACACTTGTATTATCTGCATGAAGCGGTGTAGATGAGGGCTGAGGAAATTGGAGCTCAGCAAGAAGACCATGGAGCCAAATAACTTCAGAACACGCAGTAGACATAGCACGATACTCGGCCACGGTAGATGACTTGGATACTCGATCTTGTTTCTTACATTTTCAAGAAATCAGTGTATCGCCTAAAAACATACACCCGCCTGTAGTTGAGCGACGGGTATCGGGGCACCCTGCCCAATCAGCATCACTGTAGGCAACCAGATGTAGCGCGAAGCCGGTAGGAAAGAATAAACCACAAGCAGGGGAGCCGCGCAGATAACGGATAATGCGTTGAACTGCCGCAAGATGAAGGTGTCGAGGAGATGCCATAAACTGATTGACCTTATGAACAGCATAGGAAATGTTCGGGCGAGTAGTAGTCATGTAAATAAGACTCCCGACCAGTCTTCGATAGATAGTCGGATCATCAAGGAGAATCCCTTCATCTTTCTGATATTTGACATTGACCTCCATAGGGGTAGCCACCGAAGATGTGTCCTCCAACCCAGCGAGTGTGATAAGATCTTGTATATACTTATGTTGGTTTAAGAAAATACCTTTGAGTGTGTGATGGACCTCTAGCCCTAAGAAGTATGTGAGGTGTCCAAGATTCTTCATATGAAAAGTGGCATGCAACACCTTCTGAAGCTTGGTAATCAGTCCAGAGTCAGTGTCAGTAATGATGATGTCATCCACATAAACCAAGAGAATGACTATGCCCGCAACAAACTTATGATAAAAGAGAGATGAATCATATTGACTCTGGGTAAACCGGTGGAGGATAAGTGTGCTACGAAATTTCTCAAACCAAGCCCAGGGGGCTTGTTTAAGCCCATACAAAGGACGTCGTAGCTTGCAGACATGATCAGGAGAGGATGTAGACATACCCGAGGGAAACTTCATATAGACGTCTTCCTGCAGATCATCGTGGAGAAAGAAATTTTTCACATCCATATGATACAATGGCCAAGATTGAGAAGCTGCAATGGCTAAGATAGTATGGACTGTGGTCATCTTGGCAACTGGGGCAAAAGTTTCCTCATAATCAATCCCATATTCCTATCTGTTCCCTAGGGCCACAAGGCGGGCTTTGTACCGATCTAACAATCCATCTGAACGCAGCTTGATAGAGAAGACATACTTACTTCCAAGAGGCCGAATAGTAGGAGGGCAAGCCACAATGTCCTAGGTGTGATTCTCCTCTAGCGCTTGTAGTTCAGTTTGCATTGCCTTTTGCCAACACTCATGTGCCATAGCCTGTTTATAGCCAAAATGAATGGAAATAGAAGACAAAGTAGCTACTAGAGATACAGGAGATGGAAAACCATACCGGTCAGGAGGGTGAGAACTACATGTGGATCTGCGAAGATTGAGGGGAGTAGGAGCAGAGGGAGGATCAAGAGCAAGCGCTAGGTCAGAAGGAGGAGAGGGCAGTGAGGCAGTGGGTGGAGGCTCATCAAAGCTCGACAAACTAGATAAAAAGGTAGACGGAAGTGTAACTTGAGAGGGAAAGAAATATTGGTTTTCAAAGAAAACCACATTCCGAGAAACACGGACTCGACGAGCCTGAGGATCATAGCAAACATAGCCTTTTTGAGAACTGGCATACCCAAGAAATGCACACACAACGGATTGAGCTGTAAGTTTATGTCGTTCATGATCAGTTAAATGCACAAAATAAACACAATTGAACGCCTGAAGATCTCACGGGATACGAACGCGGGCCGTGGCATGCCTAGCTCTGATACCATGTCAAAGTCCTAGGCAAGAGTACTTCCCAGGAGGTCACTCATCCTAGAATTACTCTTGCCTAAACTCGCTTCACTTCGGAGTTCTGAGTTAGATACCTAGCCGATACAATCTAAAAAGACTAGCCGTTTAAGGTGCGGAAAGCCAAGTACCTAACTCAAACCACAAACTCTAACAAGAGTGGATGGAACCACTCTGACATTGACACCTTTCAATAGATTTCTCTTATAAAGCTCCATCATCCCACGCACACCCATGTGACCTAACCACATATGTCACAAGACTGTATAGTCTAACTCAGTCTCTACAGTTGCCACTCCACCTACAATTGTGGTACTTTGTGGTGTATAGATATTTCCAGATAATTTGTACATCTTTATCACTGTTAAGACACCTTTACTCACTTTCATTATTCCACTTGCAGACTTGTAACTATACCCATTACAATCTAAAGTGCCCAATGAAATCAGATTCTTTCTTAAATGCGGTATATGTCTAACATCACATAACATTCTAACCACACCATCAAACATTTTAATTTTTATATTCCCTATATCAACTACTTTGCATGAAGCATTATTACCCATCAAAACAGAACCAAATTTACTAACCTATAGGTGTGAAACCAATTTTTATTGGGTGTCATGTGATAAGAGCATGCTAAATCCAGAATCCAAGAATCTTTGAGATGATATGAATTGGATGAAACAGAAAGTATATCCCCGTCACCACTGCCTGAGTCAACTTCTTCTACTATATTCACAGACTTTGATTGACCCTCCTTGTTCTCTGCATTCCCTTTCTTTTTCTCTGGATAATCCCATTTTGTGTGCCCTTTTTCCCGCACTTAAAACACGTTATGTCCTTTCTCTTCCTAGATTTAGACCGAGATTTGTTGTTACTCGATCCACTCCGAGACTTGTTTATTCCACGTTCCTGGTTACTCTTCACCACAAGTCCTTCAACTTGTAAAGTCTCATCACTGGTTTTCTTCCTCTGATGGAAGGCTTATAGAGCACTTGTGATATCCTCCAATTCAAGAGTTTCTTTTCCCACATCAGAGTTATAACCAAATTTTCATACAAAGGAGAATTCAGTAACATTAGCGCCTTGTCTTCGTCTTCAAACTTCACATCAACCCGTCTCAAACCACTAATGAGCTGATTGAAAATGTTGATATGCTTGCTCAGATTCGAACCCTCTGACATCTTAAGAGCATATAGTTTTTGCATCAGATAGAGCTTGTTCGTCAACGAGTTGGACATATACCGACTTTCTAGTTTTAACCAAACTTCCGCCTGTGATTCCTCATCCATGATGTGAAACATCATGTCATCAGCCAGACAAAGCCTAATAGCCGCCACACCCTTCGCTTCCATTTCTTTCCAATCCCTGTCATCCATTCCTGCCAATTATGTTCCGTATAGCGCCTTCAACATGCCCTGCTACACTAACAGGTCTTTCACCCTCCTCTGCCATAATCCAAAATTCCCGATTTTGTCAAATTTCATCATGTCAAATTAGGCAGAAAAAACTCCAGTCATCATAGCCTAACTTGGGTGTTTCGTGCGAAAAATCTAGATTTCAAGTACGGCGTGAGAAGCCTCGGCGTCTACACAAAAGAAGACCTGGTGGGGGTGTGCACAACGTACGCACCAATGCACCTACAACCCTTGAGGGATGCGCCAGAAGCGTCACAACCTCATCGTTAGAAAATCCCGTAAGGCGTCAGAGACGTTAGCCTTTTCAAAAAACAAAATTCTTCTCAGATGACGGGCTTTTCTCTTTAGTGATTTCACAGTAGCCCCGTGACACGAGATTTTCGTCGACCCCGACAGTGGCGGTGGTCACGGAAACTCCTCGGCGTGGGGTATCGTCGAACAATGTTGAGGGGTCTTGACAAAATCGTCAACCGTGCGATGGGGAGGGTTTCCACCATACGACCTCCTCTATTTCCAGAAAATAGAAACTCCTCCTGACACGTCGTCACCGAACGAGGAATCTCCCTATGTCGTCACCGAACTCCAAGACTTTAAATCTCCCCTTACGTTGTTGCCGAACTCCGAGACTATAAATCTCTCCCTCCTTGTTGCCGAACTGGTTCTTCCTGGAAGCTCTCCAAAGCGAAACGCAGCCTTGGGCTTCTCATCAATGAGAACAAAGAACGGAAAAACTACCAAACGCTGCCATACGTGATGATAAATTCTCCAGGATCGGTAACCTGAAGCTCTGATACCAATTGTTGTAAAACATGAGGTTATTACAAGCTATACGACAATTCAACGATGTGATTCTACAAGAAACGAAAAACACACAAGGTTTAACGTGGTTCGGCGGCGTGCCTACGTTCCAAAGCGAATGACACTGGTAAATTCACTAATTTCAATTAGGGTTACATAATGCGTATTTATACTAACCCTAGACTTACAAGTATAGTACAAAAATACCCCTATACAAAAATACCCCCTAAACCTTAAGTATGAGTCATATACTTCAATAGCAATTGATGCAAACTATTGTAAGCAACTGATACAAACTATTATAAGAAACATTTTCTTTGGTTTTACTCATATTTAGAAGATCCACATCACTTGATCCATCCTACTGGTGTAAATTAGATTATTGTTTTAAAACAAGCAATTTAAGAAATCCATTGAAAGATTATCGAATGTTAAAGAATAAGGATACCTAAAAGACACGGCCTGTTATTTAATTATTCGGTTCCTTGTACCACTTCCAAGCAAAGATGAACAGAAAGTGATCTAACTTTCATTTCAAAGGAACCTGTTAGATCACTTCGAAGGTTATTTTAGTCAAGAAGAGACAAATGGTTTAAATTTTAAGAAAAATTTAACAATAATGGATTATGGTGATGATCACTCAGCGTTGGTTGGAATGTATTTCAAGGGTGTGTGATATTAACTTCCTTTTGTTATATTTCTAATCGCAGTTGTGAACCTGGAACTCTAGTTAGGGAGGCCATAAAGCATTTACTAATTTTTATCTAGAAAACGAACTGCTATGTTGTCCTGTTTTTTCCAAAAACTGATTAGAAAAGCCAAGGGCACTTTTGGTCATTCGACACCATACGTTTCTGACGTCCTTTTGGCTTATATAACACAAATTCTGTTACTGACACAGGAAAAGGAGGGAGAGGGAGAGGGAGAGGGAGAGAGGAGAAAACAGAGTAAGATTTCTCCGGTATTCCCAACCAAAAATCAGAGGGGATTCTGTCTATGATTCTCTGATTCCCTTACTTGGGATCAGAGGATCATACATCATCATTCCTTCCTTTTTCTGGGCCATTATATACATATCATTGGCTTCTACTCAATGCTGCAGAAGTTCAACGTTCGACGGTATGAATCTTTGATGTAAAAAAACTTTGTACAAGGGGAGCGCCTCAAATGGGTATGTCGCAGAAGGAAGGTAAAATGGAAGGTTGGCTATATGTCATTCGTTCCAATCGGATTGGGCTGCAGTGCTCGCGGAAGCGATTTTTTGTTCTGGAAGGGAACTATCTGAATAGCTTCAAGGAGATGGCGACCTACAAGAACAAGGTATTTGAGCTTGAGCTTTTGAGTCGTCAGTGTTTCATCGTTCTTTCTGACGATGGAAGGCCCTGGATATTCTGGTTCAGATAGCTTGTTTGGACTTTCCATTATATTTCTACCGCCGTTGTACCTCTGCTTTGGCAGACAGCGACGGAAAAATGGGAATCCTGCAATGCCTGTTTTCGTATTAAATAACTTCTCTGCGTACTTTCTAGACTGGTTAGGGACGATGGCTGTACCTGCTTCGTTTGAGGCAAGGTTGACGTGAATGAAGCATCTGAGACTATTGACCTGCTAGCTTGACATCTATCAAGCTTTGAGAGGAAACATGTATTCGATTTGGATTTACTGTCCTTCTCATGGGCTAGAAAGGGGTGGGTCTTATCTCTTATGGCTCAGCGTATTTCATGGTCATATCGTTCCTTTTGTTGTCATGCTGTTCTATGTCAGATACAATAGGATCTTGAGTCACCTGTATCCTTTCTTCGAAGCTCAAACTCTAGCACGTAAAAATGACTGTGTGGTATTTCCTCACGCTTATAACACCATTTCCAGCGGAATTACTTTTTCGTTTGTTCAGGTGTGACACTCGTCCGATGTTGTTGTTTTCGACCCCTGTTTAAGGAAAGGTTGATAGACAATGAAGTTTCGAGTTCTTCCATTTTTTCCATTCAAACGTGAGCTTGTTCCGCGAATAAAAATTCATTTCGACCCTTTTTGTTGCGACTCGAGTTGGTGCACTTATTTCTCTTCTTTTCTTCAAGTCGTCTGTTAAAATCTAGTATGAACCAATATGTTTCTGTCACCAAAATGAATATTATATTTTCAGGATCCTTCAAGAAGTGCAGTTATCGATTCCTGCATCCGTATCACAGAAAATGGACGAGTGAATATTCACAGGAAGGTACAACAACTGTTAGAATTCCTTTTGAGGCAAATCTGATTTATAACATTTAATCTTGCCTTAAGCATAATGCAGTTTTGTCGTTGACTTATAGGTATTCTATATGTTCACACTGTATAATGTTTTGAATCATGATGATCGCCTTAAGGTTTATTCTCTTTCAATCAAACTTTGATGCATTTCCATTGTATTATTTCATCCACTTTATATGTTATGTCTTGTTTTAAAAAGTATGGGATTCTATTGTTGCAGTTGGGTGCTACAAGTTCAGAAGAAGCAGCAAGCTGGATCTGTTCATTTAAGGAAGCTCTGTCAAAGGTCCTTACCTAATTCATTTGCTAACCCACCTTGGAGATTATCTGGTGATCAAACTTATGATTTTATTTGGGTGGAAAGAAATTCAAACTACATACTTACAGTTAACAAGTTTTCTCCCAAGTGCAGGAATGCACAGAACAAATAACCAGCACAGTGGCTTGTAGTAAAAGGAAACAAGAATCTTTAAGGTAAGATGATCAGGAACTTGTTTTCAGTTTTTCTTTTGTGATTCTTTTATTTCATGCAGTTGCATCAAATAGGCTATAGCACAAATGAACAGTCACTTCTATCAGTTCATGGACCACACTCTTGTCACCATTATTCCTCTAGGAAATTTATTATGTACTTGAATTACAGCGATTTTTGCCTATTTTATATATAAACAATTGTTTTGACAGATTAAGCCAGCGGAGAGGAACAGATCATATGAAATATGCAGGTGAAGTTATCATGAATTTGTTCTTATTCCCTCTCTTTTGAAATTGTATTTGATCAGATAGGTTCATTTTTAGAAGTTCGAAAGGTTTCTTTTCCTCAACAATTATTAGGTTTTTTTTAATTTAAACTTCTTCGTCTTTTACAGAATTCCAAGATTGGACACATTGTTTATCAACTCGCTCAGATCCAATGACATCTGATGTTATTGCACCTTCCTCTTGGACAATATTTGGCTGTCAAAATGGTAAGCAGCAACTGTCTTGCTTCTTTTCTTCTCACTTTCTCCATGTACCTAAACTCAGTGTTTTCGAAGTCCATGCAGGTTTGCGGCTATTTAAAGAGACAAAAGATAGTGATTTCCAGGGGAAGGTATTAACCATCTCTCAATACCATATTTTGAGTAATTGATAAATTACTTATGGATGTTCATACTCCTGTCTTCAGAATTGGGATGATCATCCAGCAGTAATGGCAGTAGGAGTGGTGGATGCAACTTCTGAAACCATTTTCCAGACACTCATGTCTCTAGGTTTATCCAGATCAGAGTAAGAGTGGTTGTGTTTAAGGTTTATATATGTTTTCTTTATATTATAAGCCCTTTTTAGTTTATCCTCCTCATGCAGATGGGATTTCTGTTTTTATCGAGGTCGTGTGATAGAACACCTTGATGGTCATACAGACATTATTCATAAGCAATTGAACAGTGATTGGTTACCCTGGTCAGTTCTAGATCTTTTCAACTTTTTTATTTTAATAAACTTTCTAAATGAGGCTATATGGGCCAGGTCCTACAAAGGGGCCCTTGTATTACGATACATTTGATTCTTTTCATGGGGGTGATTCATATATTTAAGGACCTGCTTTGTTGCAGTCTGTCTACATAGGAAACTGCGGCTTCTACACCCATTTTTCTTTTTCTAAATTAGTTTTTGAGAAGGAAAACAACATTTCAAAGAGTATGTATATTAGATATATGAAGTTCTGTGCCTGATTTCAAGCATCACAAATTTTGAAATGTCCTTCTGATATGTTCACTCTCTTCAAATTGTGTGCAGCTGGCAATCTCCCTGTGTCAATTTGTCTTTATGTGCATATTTTTTAGTAGTTTGGCCTTTGCCCATGAGATTCTATGTTGTGATACTTGTTCAAGTTTAATTGGTATTTGTGTGGAAAGCTGTCAAAAACATTAAGATATCACCTTACATCATTAAGACATGGCAGTGACAGATATATGAAAAGGCCCTTTGGTTGTACACTCAAACCAGTGATTAATTTGCAGGGGAATGAAGCGGAGAGATTTACTTCTGCGGCGTTATTGGCGTAGAGAAGACGATGGAACTTATGGTAGCAATATTATTCAGAACTTTTTGATATACTTTAAAGTGCCATAGCCGTGTCTGAACTTGAGTTTTTCTTTTCTTGCAGTAATTCTGTACCATTCTGTTTTCCACAGAAATTGCCTGCCTCAGAGAGGCTACATTCGGGCCTGCCTTAAAAGTAATGTATGCTTCGAAATGGGAAAGCATTTATTTGTCTCTTTTAAACTTAAAATGTTGATCATTTCCTAGCTTTGGTCCTTTGTTTTTCTTTCAGGTGGAGGCTATGTAATATCTCCTGTGAACCAGGGAAAGCAATCAGTTGTAAAACATATGCTAGCAATGGACTGGAGATTTTGGAAATCTTACCTATTCACCTCATCAGCAAAATCTGTAACCATCAGAATGCTTGGGAGAGTGGCTGGTAATTAACTTTCTGCTCTTGATACATGGTCATGTTACTATGAATTATGCTTGAAGGTTAAAAATTTCAAGCATAAAGCAGATTCCAACTTTTTTATTGTTGTTTTCATTAATTCTCAGCAATAAGGGAATTGTTCAGAGCCAAAATGGGATCCTGTATACACTCCACATTCAATTCATATGAATTGACAAGAGAAATTGGATTGTCTCAAGGTGAGAGAGAGCATATTAAGGTTGAAGTACAGGAGGAGAATATCGACAACCAGAACCTAACAGATGAACAGAGGCAAAGTTCACCCAATAGGATCTCAAACTTGGCTGGCTCTTTTCTTCAGCTCAATGACACCATGGATGAATTCTTTGATGTTCCAGAAGAATCAGAATCTGAGACACCAGAGAACTCATGGACTTCTAATTCAGGACTAGAGATGCACTCCCAGGTGGTTTTCCATCTCAATCTGTTGGATTTGCTTAGGGATAAATTGCCTCTTTGGTTAAAAAAACAATGAAGCTAGAGTGCCTCCATTATAAACATTAGCCTGATGGGTCGACAAATGGATTGGCATGCCCCAAAATATCTGTCCTTATTTTTCCATGCATGCAATTTACAGCACAGTTGGAAAACAATGGGGGTGATTGTCCTACTTCCGGTAACAATGGTGAACCTGCTTGTCTGAATGAAAGGATTCTTTTATAGTAGATCGTCTCAGGGCAATCCATGAGAGAGGCCTAAATTGCCCATATTGATTATCCGATACTTAATTTCGCTTGACACAAAACATGTATCTGTATATGTACACTGGGTGTCATTCTTGTGGTTATCAGATAATTTTTGTATTTTATTTTCATTTTGCTTGAATAAAAGTCATTTTGTCCGATTTATTTAGTTCCTCATCTGCTTTTTCCTTATTTTGCATCAAATTAGGCACAGGATTTGCACCATGGCAAGCTATCTACAGCAGCAAGTTTTGTGAAGAAGTTACACGAACTAGCTGGTGAGTCATATTTTTATTCAAATCTGGATGTTAAGAAGATAGCTCTGGAACACATTTTCAATCCCCCAGCTCCTGAAAGTTTTAAATTTGTGCAGTTCAAAAGAGAGGCTACATGGACTTACAGGGGATGGCAAGAGAAGATAGCATGTGTTGCAGCTATGGTACAACTCTCCCAAAGGATCAAACTTGTACTTTGCCCTGCAGTTGGGCAGAGACTGACCCATCCACATTTCTTATTCGAGGAAAGAATTATTTACATGATCATCAGAAGGTACTCCTGTTACTCATGACACTCTTAATTTCAGATATTTTCCCTTTGCAATTGTCTTTGTAAGTAAATGAACGGTTCAAAAACACATCTGGGGTTACATCTCTACAGCTCTTAAATGCAAATTTGTTATCGTCCTTTAGGAGGGGATTGAGCATTTTGAGTGAGAATATATGTGAATGGTCTGCCATGGTTGTACTATTGGAGTTAAGCATTTCCAACTAAAAAGTCCAACTGAAACACTGTATAATCTGTTTATATTAGTTAGAATAGGATTGTGACCACTTTTTAACTTGACAATTTGCTAGGTCAAGGCAACTGGCACCTTGTTCCAAATGGTCGCTGCAGATTGGCTAAGATCAGATAAGCGAGAAGATGACCTTGGTGGTCGTCATGGGAGCATAGTTCAGGTGGATTATTTAGCATCCTTTGTTCTTTGGTGACAAAAGGTCTCGGTGCTTCTTATTTTTTGCAATATATCTTTCTGAATTAACAAAATTGATTTTTTCTGGCAGAAATATGCCGAGCAGGGTGGCCATGAGTTTTTCTTTATTGTCAACATACAGGTGACTTAGGTGACTGTTTTGTTAAAAAAAAAAAATTCTGTTTTCATATACATGTATAATAGTTGGATAAAGTGAAAAGTAGACTTGAATCTCACATAAAAGGTGTCAAGGTTTAAAAAAGTCTGCCTTGACTATTCAAAAGTGAAAAAGCACTTAATCTGATTGAACTTGAAACATAGGTAATGACATTGCTGTTTTCGACACTGTATTTCCTATGTTGGATCTTATCCACTGGATTTTTGACTTACGACAAGATGAATTTGAATTTTTTATCTCTTCACTGATAATGGTGCTGTCTACATGTTAGCTATTGCATAAGATGGCTAGGAGCATTCTGTGTAATGCAGTAAACTAGTTTACTTTTGGGCAAAAATGATCAATGTTTAGCAATTCTCCTGGTCAACTGTGTTTTTGGCCGAGTTATCTCCACTTCTAACAGTGTCTGGTGGGGAGTTGGAATTGACTTTGTCACTGCAAAGTTCTTTTGATTTATTTCTAGCGTTTCATCCATATTTATTATCCTACATCAGGTTCCAGGGTCTACAACTCATAACCTAGTCCTGTACTACATTTTGGATTCCCCTGTGGAAGACATTCCCTTACTCCATAGCTTCATTAAAGGAGATGATGCATACAGAAATTCAAGGTTCAAGCTCATACCATACATTTCTACGGTGAGATTATTCACTTGTATGAAGGTTGATCTGGTAAAAAAATTCTCAAGGCTAGCCTTGCATATACTTCTGCTCGTCACTTGTGGTTGCAGGGTTCCTGGATAGTGAAACAAAGTGTTGGCAAGAAAGCTTGTCTGGTGGGTCAAGCACTAGATTTGAACTATTTCCAAGGGTCAAACTATTTGGAGGTGTGTCACAAAGCCACATATAATACAATGTAAATAAACAAATAAATAAAATTAGAAAAACCACAAATACAATTTGGCTTTTGTTGTGTTTTTGTCTCACTCAAGCCACTTAAACTTTTGAGTTTTGTTTTGAAATGTTCAGATTGATGTCGATGTTGGGTCTTCAACAGTTGCAAGAGGTGTGATCAGTCTTGTTCTTGGTTACCTAAATAATCTGGTCATTGAAATGGCATTTCTGTTACAGGTCAGAGTGCTCTTCCTTGAAGCACTAAATAGTTAATCTTTCATTGATCGTGTCACCTCTTAGAATAAACATTTCACTTGAAAAATGGGTGCTTCACTACTTGCTTTGTTGGAGTAGGAAATTTTCAGCTGTTCAATTACTGCTGGTCATTTTGCTTTATAATGAATACCCTTATACCTACTACCTGATCTCAAGCAGGCCAACACCGAGGAGGAGCTCCCCGAGGCGCTTTTAGGAACTTGCCGGCTCAACCAGTTAGATGCCTCAAAATCTGTGTTAGTTAAACCGTATTGATCGTTGGATCCTTAAAGTTGGAGGCCCTGGAGACATTTCATGTGGAGAAGACTTGTGGATTGTGTTACACAGATTAGTGGGAATCATTCTTTCATTCGGATCAAAATAGAAATTCAGCGAGCGAGTAGCACCCATCGAGGTTCTTCTGATGGCATTTAGTATGTATATAGCGTCTCTCCAATTAAATACCATTCTTTGTAATGCAGCAGTATTGAGTATTGCCGTGTATCTCTCTTTCATGTGCTTTTCGCAAGTTCTTTGCACCAGAACAACAACGACTAATTTGCAGTCGTCGAAGTGGAATCAGATTGCTCTGTTCTGTTGGTATAGCTTCATTTGTCCTTGGATCCAACTTTAAAGAACTGTTGTAGCCTACATTTACCTCATCTACTTGTGCTAAGTGGTCCATCCACGTATTTGTGCTACTAAAAAATCTCTCCTTTAGAAAACTAGATCATTAAAATCAGGGTTAATCACATATGATTATAACGCCCATTCTTTGCTTCTTTATCTATCAATGGGTCAAAAAGATCTATTACTTATGCTGCTAGATTCGAAACTTCTACATGTGGTCAAGGTGTTGTTAAATAGTTTATCTTTATGTTATTATATTTCATACCAATTTATTACTTTTAAACCACTTAATTGTTAGGTGTTTTTTCTTCTTCTTCCTATCTATGTTTTAGGACCTCCACAAGGAAGACGATTAATGGATGACATAAAAAGGGGTTATAGTATTTGGATGGTGTGTTAGGTCAAGAATTGAGAGCATTGTACTAATGACTTCTCAATATCTAGCAATCGTTGCTATAGACATTGAGGCAACTCTTTCCTTAATTGAGCTAGGCAATGTCTTTTAATAGTGAAACTTGTCCATTGGAAAGATGTCAAAAGAGTGTATTCACTTTAATGTCTGGGGCCTAGGACAAGTCACTAGTCAGTTTGGTTATTTGTTTTTAGTGTTATTTTTTTTATGACTTCAAGTGATTCTTGTAGTTTTTTTATGTTGAAGAGAAATCTTGAATGTATAAAAAAAAATTATTAAGAAACTAGAGTTCAATTACATTTAGATGTAATCTGATAATGCTAAAGAGTATTTAAGTGCCAATTTGATGACTTTAATACAACTCATGGCATTTTGTATAACAATTCATGTACTTATGCTCTACATCATGTTAAAGTAGCTAGTTGAGAGTATGGATAAAAATATTCTGAATGTTACTCTAATTCTTCTCTTTCATGTGAAAGTGCCCAACACAATTTGATGTGATGAAATTTACATGACATGCCACTTGATAACTCACATGCCTTTCTTTATCTTGCATGGTTGAATTCCTATTCAAGTGTTCCAACTTGATAATCCTCTATTTCTTATTCCTCTATAAGCATTTGGATATACTTATTTTATTCATAATTTTAGGCCCTATCAAATAAATTCACTTCACTCAATTAGTGTTTTCTATTGAGATACTAGCGTCTTCCAAAGGGATAACAAATATTTGGACCTCCAACATAGAAGATTTATTAGTATACCCATGTAACGTTTTTAGTTACTATCCCTTACTTTTCTCATACTAGTTTTATTCCAATTGAGTAAATTCCCTATGTTGTTCCCTTCCCTATTCTAGTTAATTAATTGTTTGAGGTAGATTCTCAAAATAGAAAAAATCTTTGCAAGTATATCAATGATAGACGAAGAAAATAATATCAAACAAATCTATAACTATTTTTATAGCTCTCTAGAAAGGGAAAGATCATTCGCTCGTCATCATCTCTCTAATTTTGTGTTGTTTGATAACTTAACTTCCTCTTCTAAATTATTTAGGTCAACATTATCATGTGTAGTACTTCATAAGTCATATCAAGAGGATTTCGATCACCTTGAATGGAAACATACCATGGATGCTGAGATGTAGAATTAACAATCTTTTCAAACTTGGCTGGTTTTTGTTGTGTCATCCTCCTGCCTAGGGGTGGCATCGAGCCGAGTTGAGCCCGAACCTGCTTTCGTTCGAGTCGAGCTTGATTTAAATATTTCGAGCTGAACTTCGAGTCAAACCTCGTCTCGAGCCTAAAATTGTTATCGAGCTCGAGCCCATAAATTTTAACCGAGTTCGAGCGGAGCTCGAGCTTCAACATACATTTAAAACTTTTCAAAAAATATATATAAAATAAATTGTATATAAAATTATGCATATATTTTACATAAAATTGGGCATAACTAATATATATAATACATGTATAAGATTGGGTATAACCTCTATTTAAAATTGAGCATAATCTATGTATATAATACTTATATAAAATTCGGCATGACCTCTACTTAAAATTGGGCATAATCTATATACATAATACCTGCATAAACACTCTATAAACACTCCATGAAATTGTTTATACACTTCATAAAATAGTCTAAACACTCCATATAATGCATAACATTATGAATAAACTCCATACAATAATCAAACACAACAAAATTAAATGAAATATCACTATCAATTTACAATCACCCAAATAAAAACTATAAATCTTTTAAATAAAATCCTATTACTATTAGAGAATCACTAGAAAATTACAAGAAATATTTTAAATTTTTCTTAGCAAAGTTAAATGGACCTCTTATTACCTTTTCTAAGGAAATAAATAATAAATAATAATTAATATAATATATTATTATACTTATCGATAAATTTTTAATCAAATAAAATGTCAAACACAAAATTGCTATGAAAATTGCCTCATGCTAAAAGGATTATATCATCAACTGTCAAATACTTATTCAAAAATTTTCTATACGGTTTTCCTGCCCATCTTGGCAAGAAAATCTTACTTAGAAAATTATATGATTTTTTAACAAGAATTTATAATTAGAAAAATATTTTCAAAAAACATGAGGCACTAATTTTCCCTATATTTCTACTAAAAATTTCTTTTCAACATTTATTGAAAAAACCACTAATAGTCTCTAAAAACGTATTTTTACTAAAATATCTTTTCAATTTCTTCAAGAGCCATGAGGAAGGGACAAAGAGTTTTTTTTTTCCTTGCTTATGATCTTGCATGTAGGGGTGGCTTCGAATAAACTATATATAAAATTTTGCATACATTTAAAAAAAATAATGATAGGGGAGATTCAGGATTGAATTTCAAAAATGGATTAAAATGCACCAATATTAATCTTTTTTAGTCCAATTGTTGTCTAGCTTGTTTTGTAATTTTTGAATCTGGCCATAAATTTACTATGGCCTCCTTAGTGCCCCTAGATGAAAATTTATATTCTATGAAAAACTAAAAATATTTTCCTCTAATACATATTCCCAAAAAAACCTTTAAATAAAATCCTATTACTATTAGTGACTTATTAGAAAATTACAAGAAATATTTTAAAATTTTCTTAGGAAAGTTAAATAGACCTTTTATTTCCTCTTCTAGGGAAATAAATAAAAATTAATAATCAATCTAATATATTATTATACTTATCGATAAATTTTTAATAAAAAAAAATGTCAAACACAAAATTGCAATGAAAATTGCTTCATGCTAAAAGTATTACAGCATCAACCGTTATATACTTATTCAAAAATTTTCTATACAGTTTTCTACCCCATCTTGGTAGGAAAATCTTACTTATAAAATTATATGATTTTTAATAAGAATTTTCAATTAGAAAAATGTTTAAAAAAACCATGAGATATCATAGAAACTTATTTCTATAAAATGTATGTTTAATTTTTTTCAAGAGCTATGAGGAAGGAGAGTTTAAGGATTTTTTTTTTTTTACTTTATGATCTCGCACGTGCGAAATCATCTTCACGCAGGGGAGGGGGAGATTATTTCTCCCCTAATTTCTCCCCTGAACTTACTAGTTCAGGTTTTCTGTCGAGATGACGTGGAGGGAAGGGAGTTACAATGCCGAGGAGGACCTGTCGTCGGGGATGACGGCTACGACGGCGGTGACAACAGAAACAGAGGCGACGGCGAGGAGAGGAAGAAATCGAACGGACGGCCACAGAGGCAGCCGGCAAGCAGCTGTCAATGACGGTAGAGGCGGTAACAACAGCCGATGGGAGGGGCTCGGCGGTGACGAGGGGAGGAAAAAATTTCCCCCCTCGCTCTCGCTCCCACTTCCAACCCGATACCGATCCCGACTCACCTCGAGTCGGCTTGCGAGCCGACGAACCAAACCTGGCTTTGGTCGAGCTCGGCTCGTTTACCTAAACGAGCAGATTTTAAAACTCAAGCTCGGCTAGAGCTCAATAGATAACAAATCGACCAGAGCCGGCACCGAGCCGAACTCGAGCCGCTCACGAGCCAACTCGGTTCGAAGCCACTCCTACTCCTGCCTATGTCTAGATGGTTGGTTGTCTTTGGAATTTAATGATCACGTATAAATAAAATTAGATTCGTTGAATATTATAAAGCTAAAATATTGATTGGAAAAGGGTTATACTCAAAACTATGGGGTGGATATTATTAACCCAAGTTTGATGATAATAAAATAGTTACTTGTGGTGTTACTAATGGTTTGATAAAACACATTTAGGTAAAACCTTCTATCAACTCTATGAATTGGTCACATGCAAGTTTAAGAGTAGAAAAACAAGTCTCAAATGAATATTGAAGTTTGAAAGATGAAGTAGCGAAGAAAAAAAATGTGGTTGCTGAGAAGAAGACAACCAAGAGAACATCGATACTTGATTTTTTATATGTTGTGAGTGAGTCAAAGTATGTTTTTATTTCCAATACTAGATAAGTATGCTTTGTAAAGATTAATGAGAGAAAAACTAGTGGACTTAGGTTTTGACTATTTAAAACTAAGTAGTTAAACTCAAGACATGTGAGGGCAAGTTTTGAAAATTCACATAATTGCACATTAGCAAGGATAGAGTTAACTCTAGAAACAAGAGTTAACTCAGGTTACCCTATTTTTGTTGTTTATGCTATCTAGTTACTTGTAGTCAACTCTAAATAGAGTTTTCTTACTACAATAACCAAAGTTGACTCTAGTTATCATTGATGACTTGTTTTAGGGATCTTTGTTGTGAGTGAGGGTCCTCTATGTCCAATACTCAGGTTACCCTCTACTTTTCCCAAATGACTTAAAAACCTTTTTCAAAGAACTTTTTATACAACAAAAAGGAATCACAAATCTCACATGCCAAAACTTGCAAATCATTCAACAAAGTTTCGGCATTATATTTTTTGACATCCTCACTCCAAACCTTGCATATATCATGATTTGTTCTCTTATCTTCAAAAATATATAAGTTCCACTATTTGAACTTTTTTTTGTAATTCTTTTATACTCAAGTGTTTGGTAAGCATGTGCAATGAAAATATGCAGGATTTTTTGAAGACTCTTATGGAAAAAGAACCTTTGGGGGCTAAGTTCTTGGTGAATCAATTGTAATTAGAGAAATGTTTTGTGTACTTTTTATGTGTTTGTGAGAACATTATTATAAATCCGATGGAGTTTCTTAATAGAACCTTGAGTAGGGTATACAAGTAAGGATTACTCAGGAACCTCACAAAAAATCTCTTGTGAACTTGTGTGACTAGATTTTTATTTTTTATTTAGAAGAGTAAGCTTATGGTTTGAGACAAACATATTTACGCGGAGCTCACTAAGAAGTTTCATATATGGGAGTTTAACTTAGAAATTTTTTAAATGATTAGACAAAGAAATCGATTTATCCCCAACAAATGCTCTAAAAATGAATTTATTTTTATTAGAGATAATAATTCTACTAACAAATTTTAAAAATTTTAATTTGAAAAAAGCTTCTAACAACAATTAAAGAGGGAGAGTATGATGAGACCATCACATGAACTTTGTTTTAATATTATATGTTGAAAATTTATTTTATTTTTATTTTTTGAGTTTGAGTTTTGGGTGGGGACAAGGGTAGAGTGATAGGACTTTAAGTTACTAAACTAAATATACACAATAACACAAACATAATTAGACTAAACATGAGCATAATAGAAAACTATGATTAACATAATATGAACATAATAGAAACACAAACTGAGTCTAACATGAAAGAAACATGGACAAAATCTGGACCTAAGGACAAACATAATATGAAATTAAGATGGAACATTATATGAAAATAATACTTAGCCAAAAATGCAACTAATGGTAAGAGTAATATTCCAAAATTGAGTATGTAACTAATGAACACATAACACCAAACTAATGTTAAAAATAACATGAAAATAATTATCATCTTTAATATATATCTAATGTCCAATGTAATACAAAATTAATGTTATGCATAATAAGAACATATAATTGAAAAATCATAATTAAAATAAGTAATAATTTATAATATTATACATAAAAGATAGATTATTTGGCTGAACTTTAGCTAAAACCACTAAGAAGTTAGGAGGGTTAGAGAGTCATGTTTGTTTAAAAAGATAGGGTTATTTGATCATGTCCTTAATCTCACCATATTCAAATAGGTATGGGTTTTCTGTTCTTCATCGTCTAATAATTTTTTGTTAGTGTTATTAATTTAAATCATTTGATTGAAATGCAACTACTCATTTAAGAGATTGTAACATATATTTTAGATTTGTGCAATGTTTGGGATGTTCATTCTTATTAAGATAATGCATGTGCTAAATATACTTGTTCAACTCTTGAATTGTCCTATTGGGCCAATCATGACTCAAGAATTTGTTTGTTATTGTTCAAGTTTGAGATATTTGTTAATGTATTTTGGATACATATCCCTAATTTTCTCGAGTATTATAGTATATATTTCGTTGACTAGTATGCATTGTGCTTTGGCGATAGAGTATAATGTATGTACTTAAACAACTTATATAGGTGTAACATGAAGGATGCAGGGGGATGCTAACGGAATTTGAATAAGTGTCTTAAATTATAATTATACAGTAATAAACAATATTGAGTCTTGAATCACTAAGGAGGAGTTATGAATTCAAGTAAAAATAAAGTTGAATGTGATATGGAAGTCATAGTTGGGGACCTCTTCCATCTCAAATTAGGGATTTCAAAGACAGGTCATATCTCATATAGAAAAGTTGCTACTGAGGGCTAATTTGTGTGTGAAACATATTGGTGTTAAACAGAAAATGGACAATAATTGGATGAAGATTATTCGAAACAGGACCTTGAGTGAAGAATATAAGAAACATATAGAGGCTTTCATTCAAATGGCATACAAAAAATCTATGGTAGATTCAAATAACAAGATGTGTTGTCCTTGTAAAGATGTGCACTAATAAGGTTTTTCGAAAAGTATGCCAAATAGATAACGACTTATACATCAATGGGAAGTTATTGAATTGTTTGGAAGGTCGATCTGCGTACCAACTCAACGTAAGGCATTAGTTAGGCTCCACAACTTAATAGGGGTATGCATGATTAAATCCATAATCTTATCTCTGTACAAGTGGAACAGACCTTCACCAATGACAGTCAACTATGGCTTAGTAGTTATACCGAAGATTTGGGATTTGGAACATGTGGGTTTGGCAAGTTTATTCACTTGTTCACGGATAATAATAGAGAGTCGTACCCTGGTTGTTAAAGTTTCTTATTTGTCTACTTTATATGCATATGACATGCATTATGAGAAATAAGGTAATGGATAATATACCCCATATGATAAAAGAAACATTTCCTTCGGGCGAGTCATTGCCTTGCGACTAGTACATGGCTAGAACTCTATGGCGTGAGCTGTTTTGGAAGACACATGTCTGTAAGAATGATTTTGTCTTGTTCTGAGAGGAATATGAGAAGAAAGACAAATACCCAGAATGTAGTGAGTCAAGGTATATAAAATCAAACAATAAAAAAAAGTCGATGCACCACAATATTTTGTGCTATTTTTTGTTTATGTCATGATTTCAACGACTATTTACATTGAAAGAAAAAATGAAGGACTTAAGGTAGCATGTTGAGATGCAAGTGTATGAAAAAAATATGTTGAGGAATCCAATAGATTCAGAACTTTGGCATGAATTTGACAAAGAGAACTCAGAGTTTGCTTAGGATTTAAGGAATAAGTCTAGGCTTTGAAGTGATACCCCTTTGGTAATATGAGTATGTCTTACAATATAAAGTTGGTGATATTGATGTTTTATAATTTGGCCTCGTAGAAGTGTATGAAAGATTATTATTTTATGATGAATTAGCTAATTTCTAGGTCGAAGTCTTCAGGTAACAAAATTGATTTATATTTGTGCCCACTGGTAGATGAGTTGAAAGAGTTGTGAGAAAAGGGTGTATAGACTTTTGATGTATTTACAGGAGAGGTTTTTATAATGCACATTGTACTTCTTTGAACCATATTTGACTTTTAGGCTTACAAATTACCTTTTGGTTGGAGTACTAAAAAAAATTGTATGTCTGATTTTATGAGTCAAACACATTTGTGAGGTTAAAACATTGATGAAGAGAATATTATATGGGTCATTGGCATTTTCTACTTACGGAGGATAAGTGGTGAAGGGATAGGAAATTTGGTGGTTACCTAAAACATCAACCTCTCTTGATTCATCTAATTAGAGGTGACACTGAAAGACAATTGCAAAAACTTCCCTATATAGCTTATAACAAAACACAAATCAATAGGAATAACAGAACATATGTTTTTGTGTAAAGTTATCAAGGCTCAAGAGTATTGTTGGACTAATGCAAATCATTTCCAACATAAATTAAGAGCTAAAACAACCAAGGATTTGAAAATAAGTTTTATGTTGCTTACATAGAACAGCTCAATCAAAAACTAAAATCTAAAATCGAAGCTCAAATAGACTTGTTGGACAATGTAAAATGATTTGATAGTAAAAGAGATCACTAAATTAAGACAAATTAAAGATTACAAAGTAAGAGCTCTAGTATACTTATCTTTAGAGAAACATGATGGATTTACCTTCTAACCCCCAAATCAACCTTCAAAGATAATTTCAAGGAATAGGAATGCTTTGTATGGGGAAGTCATTGGAGCATACTTATCTAGAGAATGAGGTAGAGAGTTGCTTTGAAAATGAAACTCTAATATTCTAAAATAGAATCGTTAAGTTCATAAATGGGTTTTTTGTTTGTTTGTAAAATATGTCAAATCTTTGATGAAAATCATAAGTAAATACTTAACATTCTTGATTTGAGCACTTACAAAGTTTGGTAATTTAATCAACCATTGAGATTGAAGCACAATTTGGATGTCATGCATATTAAGAAAAACATTTGGATAACATTATGGGCCCAATTTTGAACATAAATGCTAAAATGAAGGACTCCATGAAAGCTAGGTCGAACCTAGAAGACTTCAAAATAAGAAAGGAACTATATTTTTGAAGAGACGATGATTTAGCTTACATTTATCCTTTATCATATATGATGTCTCAACAAGAGAAAAAATGGTTATGTGTCTTGTTTTTCAAGATTAAGTTTTTGGATGGGATGCTTCTAATATATCCCGATGTGTGAAAGTAGATCCCCCACAAATATTAGGCTTAAAGAACCATAATTATCACATAATGATGCAATACTTGCTTCTCATGGTTTTACATTGTTGTCTATCCAACAACATATCTACTCTAATTATTTAGTTGATTATTCGTCAAAGAGTTATGTTAAAAAATTCTTGAAGGTTGATGTAGTGAAAAAGGTGAGTTCACCTATCCATTTTAAGATAGACTTAAACCCAATAATATTATTGTATCAAAGTAACTACCTATATGTGAGCTTCCACCCAAAATTGTAGTGTATAGGAGCCACAAGAAGGTCGAACTAAGAGGGATAGAGCTTGGAGAGAGGAATGACCAACTCCTAAAAATCTGCATTCACGTTAAAGATAGAGAAGTTAGGTAAAATCAATCCTAATCCCTCTATAAGCTTATTGTCGGAGTTGGTTATATAAGAAGATCAATAAAAAAAACTTCTTATAATAATTTAAATAACTAATCTACTCCCAACTTAAATATATTTTCTAAAAAACAAAATAAAATTAAAGTTGTGAATTTCATGATATTCCAAGAAAAAATAAGAAATATGGGAGGAGAGAGAGAGAGAGAGAGAGAGAGAGAGAGAGAGAGAGAGAGAGAGAGAGAGAGAGAGAAAGAGTTGGAAAAAGTAATTCATGTTAAGTTGTGGGAAGAGGATCACTTAGGGTTCCCTCTTCTCTACTATTTATAACATAAAACAATGATGAAAGACAATAATGCACATGATCCCCTTACACCCTTGAAAATGGGAAGAGGATCACTTAGGATTCCTCTTCTCTACTATTTATAACATAAAACAATGATGAAAGACACTAATGCACATGATCCCCTTACACCCTTGAAAATAAAATTCTATAAGAAAATACTTTCCTAGAAATTTAAGTAAATACAAGTTTTGTCTTCTAAAGCTCCCCCTCAAACTGAAGTTTACGACTTCATTTTGCTACTTAACATATCTAAAAATAAAAGAGAAATGCCAAAATTTTCTATATTTGGGTCTTCAATGTGTTCAATGAAACAATGAGCTCTCAAATGTTCAGCTTGCACTAGACTAGTTCTCAAAATCTGCATCTTCCAATCTCCTCTTGGATTTCTTAAGAAAACTTGACAATAGTCACCAACTATGATAAAAAAAAATACTACCTTTTGGGACACTACATCATAACTCTTCCAAGTACCTCCTTTCTCTATACTCCTTCTACCTCTTCCCCTCAAGTTGTAGATCCATGAGACCCAACTTGACAATAACATATATGAGAGAAAAACTGTTACACCTAGTTAGATAACAAATTGCATACTTGAACAAACAAGTGGATTGACAAATATTAAGCACTGACACAAGAACTCAACTCATTGATTTCTTAACTTGCCACAACCTCTTCCAGTGACAAAAACAAAGCCAAGGAAGAAGGTCATGCTCATCAACTTGAGTTAGTACGACTCCTAAGTACTGGAAATACGTGTACATCCTTCAATTCTTTATAAAAGGCATGTCACAAAATGTTGTCATGAATTATGTGTGTGTGGGTATTGCTCTAAAGAGATAAAAACCAAAGCAAATCGAGGAAGTACTACTAGAAGTTTCATAGCCTACATTGAATAGAAACTTGGATAATGTTCTTCTATAAATAGATCCTAAGAGGTGACCAATCTTGACATCAGGGAGAAAAAGTATTGAATGCATCATAACAGGACATCAATGGATTTAATTGATTGAACAATACTCTCTCAATTTTTTTATTTTTTCAAGGACTCCAACACTAGAATAAACAAAACATAACAACACACTAGCCATTCACCAAACAGCAACACAAACTAGGCAAGAGCTAAGCAAATGAGTCATGAGGAAGAAAATATGAAACTCTAGTTACAATAAGACATGTGAAACTTTCCTAAATAAGAAGTTCACATTTACATAGACTTAAAGAAACTAATGCATATGGGAAGAAAATAGAGGATAAAAGATGACAACATAGAGTGATTAAATTTTTTTGAAGAGCAGACATGGAAGAGTCTTGCATGACTCTCATAGTAAGAAGTCTCACAATGCCAGAATTAATATGGTGGAGTCTTATACGAGTCTCAGAGGATGAGGTCTCAGTCTCAATTAAAGGTATTTTAGTTATGTTAGTCTTCTATTTATGTTTAGTTATTCACTTGTTCTAGGACTTATCTTTTAGTGCCTAACTTTGGGTGTAACTGGTATAAAGGTAGTTTAATTGTAATTAAATTCTACTTGTTTCTACTATTATAAATAGAGGCTCATTGTACTCAAATTACTTAAAGATAGTAACATATTTCTCTTTTCAAAAAATTTGACATGGTATCAGAGCGGGTTCTAAGTTGACTCAATCAACTCACAAAGATAATGTGATCCTTTTCTGATCTATCATCTCTAGTAGTTAGGTTCATACTCTATCTTTTTCTTTATTTCATGTCCCAATACCAGTTATTTTCTTGGTGTTCTCACCTCCATACTTAAATTTTTTATATTAGAAATTATATATGGATGGAAACATATTCAATTCTAATTTCTAATTCAAAAATAATATTGGCAATCAGAGTTTTCTAAAAAGATAAATTGAGATTTGAAACAGCAAAGGTCAGACTACAAAAGAGGCTCGAATAATAATCAAAAGCTTCAACTTTCAAGCAGTTTTATGACATCAAGAATGAGACTTTATATGGAGAATTCTATACAAAAAAATATCTATAAGTATATTTTTTTTAACTATCCAACCAATTCTCAATCTGAGTTTTCTAGAGGGATATATTGATCTCAAAAGAATCAATGGTCATGCTGACCAAAGAAAAAAGAGTACTCAATTCCGCAAGATTAAAAAATCCAAAATCTATCAAAATCTTCCTTTGAAAATAAGTATATTTCATGAAAAAAATTATTCTTGGATGAAAGGTATCAAATTCTAGTTTCAAAAGGAGAAAATTTCATGTCAATCTATTCTATATTTAAGGAGATATTTGTATTGGAGTCAGCAATCGTCAAGCTACAGAATTAAGAAAATCAAAAGGTCATAAAAGATTTAGGAATGAAACTTTTTATGTCAAATTAGGTATCAATTCAAATCTCTTTGATTCTAGTTTCTTGATAAATAATTTTTTGTGATTCTGAGCTATAATTTTGGAGATAACGATATCAGAAGTACCAAAGGCCAGTTCTACCGAAAATCTCTCATTTTTTTCTATTTTGTCTCTTATTATCTCTCCATGCATTGATGTGAATGGAGTTTCCTTTTCTCCTAAAATCCAATTATTTTAGCTAAATTTATCTTCTAATCAAATATTTTTTGTCATACTTAATCACTCTAGGATGTGCTCATTCAAGGTATATCTTGCTTAGATGTTGCTTTCAAGTTTTTCTTTTTTGTTACTTGGTTGTGTATCTTCCGTATCGTTAACTCCGAAAAATTGTGGTCACCACAAAAAAGTTATACTAGGTCAAATTTATTAAGTTCTACCATTATAGTTGTAGAATTTAGGATCCCATCATATGAACCTCGATCAAGGTAGTGAGAGAGGGAAGAGGGAGAAGAAAAGAAGAAAAGAAGAAAAGAATAGAAGAAGAGAAGTGGAGAGAAAGAGCAAGAACTCGAATAGAGAAGAGAGAAAATGGAGAGAGAGGCAAGAGAGAATTCTTGGACGAATTGCAAGAAGAGGAGAGAGTTTGATGCTCTACACCAGTCCAAGGGCCTCTATTTTTAATTTTTGAGAGGATGTTAAAATATCTATAATGCCCTTAGGGCTATATGATTTACATTAGAAAAGACTCGAGTAGACATGTTATTCTTGGCAAATTACATCCTTGTGCTATTTTTATGAGATGACTTCTTATTTACCATCATGCTACCTCTCTTGGACATGTCAAACTTCTCCTTGGTCATGTGGGCTTGAGCCCATCTTCTAACACTCCCCTTCAAGTGGGGATGAGAAAATATCATAAAGGCCCAGCTTGCTACAAATGGTGGATAGGATCTTGTGAGTGAATGGCTTTGTGAGGATGTTTGCAACTTTTCCTTGTGATGAGATATGTATGAGGGATAATATGCCAGTTTAGAATTTTTCTCGTATAAAATGGTTGTCCACCTCAATGTGTTTTGTTCTTTCATGGAAGACCATGTTCGAAGTGAAATGGATAGCCGCTTGATTATCACAATATAGATACAACGAAGCTCCTTTATCCCAATTCAATAAGAAGGAATTTGAGCCATAGAAGCTCAGAGACTGTGTTGGACATGGCTCTCTATTCTGCTTCTACATTGGAACTTGCAACTACATTTTGTTTCTTGTTTCTCCATGTAACCAAGTTTCCTCCAACCATTGTACAATACATAGAAGTGGACTTTCTATCATCTGGGGATCCGGCCTTGTCTGCATCCAGGAACCCTTCTATGTTGAAGTCACCATGTTTTTTTATAGAGAAACCCTCTTCCTAGAGTTCCTTTCAAATATCATAAAAAGCGTGCCAATGAGTGAGTTGTGGTTTGTGCATGTATTGACGTACCACACATACTACATATGATATATCCGGTCTTGTTACAGTGAGGTAAATAAGTTTTATCACAAGTCTTTGATATTTTCCGATATCTACATCTTCTCCAAATCCTACAAATAGCTTGGTATTTAAATTCATAGGGGTATCTACTGGTCTACTCCCATCATTCATGTCTCCTCAAGTAGACCAATGACTTATTTTCTTTGTGATAGTATAATCTCATGCTTGGACTATAACACCTCAATACCTAGAAAGTATTTAAGTAGTCCAAAATTTTCTGTTTTGAACTCTTCACATATCTTCTTTTTGTCCTCTTGAATGTCATCTAAATCACTATCGGTTAAGCCAATATTATCTACATAGACTGCCAGAAGTACTTTCCCTTTGGGGATATCTTTAATAAATACAGAGTGATCTACTGAGCATAAATGAAATTCATCCTGTATTAGTGCTTGACTAAATTTATCGAACCATGCAAGAGGAGACTGTTTCAGACCATATAGAGATTTCCTCAATCTGCATACTGACTCCTCCTCAACTACAAATCCAGGTGGTTGTTGCATATATATTTATTCTTTAATATCCCTATTCAAGAAAGTATTTTTTACATCGATTTGATATACTGGCCAAGAGGAATTAGCAGCATGATCAAGTTCATTTTGGCCACCAAAGAGAATGTTTCTTCATAATTGATTCCATAGCACTGAGCATAGCCTTTGGCAACGAGGCGTGCCTTAAGGCAAGTAACCAATCCATCCAGGTTATGTTTAACAGTATAAACCCACTTACAGCCCATGGGTTTCTTGCTTGAAGGAAGGGGAACTATAGTCCATTTCTGATTCTCATGTAGTGGTTGCATGTCTTCTTCCATTGCCGCCTTCCATCTTGGATCCCTCAAAGCCTCCTGTAGGGCTATGGTACAAAGATGGAAGAGATAGATGCAAGAAATTGACAACATGACGAGGACAAACGATTGTGAGATACAAAATTGGATATTGGGTGAGAAGTAAGGGCCTAGTACAAGTTTCTAGTTCTTTTCTTAAGGCTGAGTATTATATTGTGGTTCAAACAGAACAAGAATAGATGTAGATGGACTTACCTTGATGGGATTTGTAAACTCCACAGGTGTGTTATCAACCAATGCTTTAGGGGGTTGAAGAGTATCCACAACACGAGGCACAATCAGTCGATGAAAGACTTGTACATATGAGATGTTAGGAATTAGACGCCCTAATTCCAAACTAACAAGAGCAATAATAATAATTGTATAGAAGAAAGGAAAAATAAGCACAAAATACAACAAGATTTATACCTCAAGGTGAGAGTATGTCCTGTCTTCCGCCGCTACTGTAATCCACTATAAAGATGAAATAGTTTATAAGATAAATTGCATACACTTACAGGTGTTTTCTCTAACCTCTCTTAGGCTACAACTCCAGCTCCATCTCGGTGATGATCAAACCCTAATAGCGGCACTCCTCCATTATAACGAGAAAATTAGGGCATCCGTAAGAGTAAAATTTCCTAACTACCCTTAATGAAACAACAATTAATATATCGTGGAACGAGTGGGGGCTTCACCCAACACCCCGGGGAGGGGGCTTCCCGCCCCCTTCCAACCCCCACAACAACCTTACCGCAAAGGTCGATCTACATACTGACTAAGCATAGGGCGTTGATTAGGCTCCACAACTTAACGTGAGAGATGAGCATTTTCGGCGGAGTAGTAGGAACTGTCTTCAAAGAAGGTCACACATCTAGACACAAGTAAACTTCAAAGACTAGGATTATAATAAACATAGCCCTTTTTTGTGCGAGAGTATCCCAAGAAGATACACGATAGATATTGGGTCAAGTTTAATTTTGTGAGGTGATGTAACATGAATAAAACATGTACACCTAAAGACTATTAAAGGAAGTGAATGGTTCATCATTTAGAAATATTAAAGAGTATGGGGATTTATGACCTGATGATGATGAGGGTAGCCTATTACTAAGAAAGCACATAGTAAGTATGGCATGTGGCCTATAGAAGTATGTTACTTTCATGTTGTATAGTAAACAATGGGTTACCTCTAGTCAGTTCTTCCATTCTACTACACTGTTATGTTGAGGGGTGTAGATAGGGGTGGCATTGAACCGAGCCGGTTTGCGAGCGGCTTGGTTTCGGGTCAATTCGATTCAATTTATCTAGATCTCAAACCAAGTTCGAGATCCAGATAAGGCTCATTTAAGTTAACGAACTGAGCTTGACCAAACCATGGTTTGGTTCGAAAGCTCGTGAGCCAACTCGTTAACTTAACGAGGGCTTGGGATTCAAGGAGTCAGGAGGTGAGAGCAGGAATGGGAGGTCGACTTTCAACTTTGTCTCTAGCGCTTTCGTTCTCTCAGTGGGAATTAGGGGAACATAGAATAGCGTTCTTCAGGCGGCAATTCAGCAAAAATGGGGGATTTCGTCTTCTTATTCTCCACTCTTCCTCTTCAATTTCTTACTCTAAATCTCAGTCTCTGATTTCTTACTCTCAGTCTCAGTCTCCGATTTTTTCCTCTTTGATTTCTTCCTCTCTGATCTTCTTCCTCTTCGATTTCTTCCTCCAAACTTCTTCCTCACCGACTGAAGTGACGGAAAGAGGTAAGTTGTTTTATTCTTAATCTTCTGGGTTTTTTTTTTCGGTGTTGACCTAACACTGATTTTTTTTCATGTTAATCTTCTGTATTCCATTATTTATCTTCGATTGGACAAACGCCTCATGCTGATGCTATTTTAGGAGCTCCTTCCTACTCATTTCACAAATGTAATCGCATTCTCCCCTCCAGTTGATTTTTATGTTTTTAGCTCTTACCATTATGTTGTATTTTGCGTTTTAAGTGTTTTGTATTAATGTTTTAACTCACCACCTCTCGCTCCTTAGATTTTGTACTCTACGTGTTTCCTTCGCCTCTTCCCCGCAAATTAAAAGGTTCGGAAAGCTCCATTTTCTGGAATCGTATTGTTTGAAGCGAAGATCCCATCAAGGTTTCGGTAAGAAACTCTCCCTTCTGTCCAAATTTTCCTTTTATTTCTGGTGTCAGTTTTATTCCTTACTTCACAAAAGAAACTCTCCCTTCTATCAGTTTTATTGGTAATGAGAAAAATATATTTTTGTTATGAAATAGCCAGTTAACCTCTTCTTCCCTCTTCCGTTCCACTTTTTCCTTCTTTGTTAATTTCCCACACATTCTAGATGTTGAGTCTTCTCATGGTAAGATTAGATTTCATAGCCAGTTAACATCTTCTTCCCTCTTCCGTTCCACTTTTTCCTTCTTTGTTAATTTCCCACACATTCTAGATGTTGAGTCTTCTCATGGTAAGATTAGATATATCTTTTATTTTATTCTCATTGTTTTGTCTTCCATGTTTATATATTTCCTCTTCGCGAGTTTATAAAAGTAGCATATATTTTGTTGAATTTATGGAAAAGAAAATTACTTTGACTTATTATAATCATAGTACATGAACCTCTATTTATAATAGAGTCCAATTACAATAAAACTACATCTGTCCCAATTACATCCAAACTCTAACACTTAAAGATAAGTCCTATCATAATTAAATAACCCACAATAAATAGAAGATTAACCTGACTAAAACTCCTTTAAACTGAAACTCTTCTGTGACACATGATCATGATAAAGATGCCAGCTCGTGGCTATCTTTGTGGGTCCTACTTGATCTTCCAACTTATGTGTTAAGGATGTCATCTCGTGGTTATCACAATGAGTCCCACTTCTTATGGGCTTGGGCCCATCTTACACCACTCTTAGGTATCTGGGCCTTCCTTGGTCATGTGGGTTTGGGCCCATCTTTCAATACATTCTCTACCTTAGATATGTGGGTCTTCCTTGGTTGTGTGACCTATCTTACAACATTATTAGATATGTGGGCCTTCTTTGGTCATGTGGGTTGGAGCCCATCTTCCAACATATTTTAGCATTGCCTTAATGGCATGCACTGCACTATTACCTAAGAGTGGATTGTGTCTATCAGTATTCCTTTTCATCTATTTGGAAGAAATAATTTGCTATAGAAATGCCTTGCATGTGTTTCTTCCACCTTTTTCATGTTAACTCTTGAAATTGACTTTTATAGTTTGCCACTTTCTGCCATATTGGAGTTTTTTCCTTCATATTTATTTTTTGAAATTAACAGTTGGTGGGATACAAGAAGGTTCAACCAGTTTATTATGTACTCAAACTTGCTCAAGAGGGAGATCTGTTGTAGGTCTTTAATTTGTGAGAGATGAGATTATGGAGATAACTAGCTTTGTTAATTTCCCACACATTATTCTCTTTCTTTCTCCTTATGTTTCTATCATTATCTTACTTTTTTTCTGCTTCATGAAAAAAAAAAAGAACAAGAAACAAGACAGAAAATCTTATGAAGAAGATTTTTTTTGTGAAAGTCCTCAATTAAGTAGTTTGTTTTTTTGTAAAGTCTCTATTAGAAAGTCTCAAATATTTTATGAGTCGCCATTCTGCTTCATGTTTACCCCCTTATGCAGAATCCTTTAGCAACATAGAGGGACCTAAAGTTCATAAATCAACAAGCTCTATGTAAGTTACATATTAGCACAGTATTTCTGATACATATAAGTAGATGTCATATCTGTTCACCATGTCATGTCAATCACACCCCAACCTCAAAACAGTTGGATTCAACCTTCATCATAAAATTTTCAATTGTTATAGATTATGACCCACTTTCATCCTCTATACCACCAACATGTTTAAAAAGGTTCCGTTGCCAATTTCTTTCCGACAAATCTCCTCTAGTGGGACACTTCTCTGTTGCCTATTGGTATTTGTATGGGTTTTCTCCAGACGGCCACAAACTTAGCATAAGGTTTGTACATGGGCTTTCTCAAGAATCAAAATTTAGGATAGTGTGCACTTAGGAATTTAAACTAGGAAAAATAACTAGCAGTTTTCAGTACTGATCGATTTTTTGTATCTATTCGGTTCAATTGGGGCTTAAACCCAGTTTGCATGGAACTACTAATGTTGTTTGGTTTGCATTTTTTTTTTCTTTATATTTTTAATTTGTAATTTTTTTTGGTAGAAGTAAGAATGTCAACACCTCCTCCTCAATTGACATCAATAATTAACACTAGTTCTAGTGTGGCCATAGATAGTGACTCAACTCCACTAGAGTCGTATCCCACTAGAACTATTAATGTAACAGAAGTGACCCTAGATGAAGATTCCCTAAATGAGGATGAAGGTGACTCTACCCACAGTTCAAAAAGACAAAAAAGGTCTCATGTGTAGTTGGAATTCAAAAAAGTCTCACTTAATAGTACAAAAAAGGCTCAATGTGTTCATTATAAAACCAATTTGAGTGTTATTAGTAGTGGAGTGACTACACATATGACTTGACATTTTAAACAATGTCTTGGTAGAAAAGTGGCAATGAGAAAAAAAAAAAGTTTCAACCAGTGGGGTCTATGGATTTTGGAGGCAAATATGATCAAGCTAAAATGAGAGTACTCATTGCTAATTGGATTCATATGCATGAGCCTCCATTCATGATAGTAGAAGAAGAGGGATTTAATTTTGCAATGAAGATGGCAAATGTGAATTATGAAAAAGTATCTCGTAAGACCATTAAGAAGGAGTGTATGGAGGTGTACGAGGCAGAGAAAAAGAAATTAAAATTTTTATTAAAAGAGATTAACAAGATTAGTCTTACTACAAATATTTGGAAGTCCCAGAATCAAAAGATTGAATACATGGTTATTACTAGATATTTTATTGACAGTGATTGGAAGCTACAAAAACGAGTCTTGAGTTTTGTACATGTTCCTCCTCCTCCTCGTGGTGTTGACATATCATATGCTATTTACAAGTGTTTGAAAGATTGGGAAATCGAAAATAAAGAATTTAGTATCTCAGTTGATAATGCTGCATATATTAATATTTGTCTGAGAGTTTTGAAAGAAAATTTTTCAAGAAAAAATAAATTGGTTTGTGGTGGGAAGTTATTTCATGTACGTTGTTGTGCTCATATTTTGAACTTATTAGTCCAAGATGGTCTTGTTCAGATTAAGAATATCATTGAGAATGTGTGTGAGAGGGTTAAATTCATAAACCTGTTTGAGGCTAGACTTCACATTTTTTTTTGAAATTGTACAACAACTAGAACTAGGTGAAAAGAGGTTGGTTATTGATTGTCCAACTCATTGGAACTCCTCTTATGACATGTTATCTTTTGCATTAAAAATCAAAGATGCATTCCCTAGATTTCAAGTTAGAGAACCAACTTATGATTGTTTGCCAAGTCTTGACGAATGGGAAAAGGTTAAAATGGTGTGTGAGATTCTACAAGTTTTTAAAGTAGTTACTAATATAATTTTTGGGAGTGACTACCCTACATCTAAGTTGTACCTTAGTGAGGTATATAGGGTAAAAAAAGTTCTGAATTTTCATTCTACAAATGAAAATGTTTTCATTAGGACAATGGTTAATAGAATGAAAGAGAAATTTGAGAAGTACTGAGGTGAATGCAATTTGTTGATGGTCGTCGCTTCAGCTTTGGATCCAATGGTCAAATTAAGGTTGATCAAAATGTGTTTTCTAGAGATATATTCTGAGGAGGAAGACGCGCCTTATATGAGATTTACAATGAATATGTATCCTTATATAATGTGGATATTATAAATAAAGCGATGCTTCAAGTACTAGTCCTATGGGTGTTTTTACAAGCCATAGGTCATATTCTTCATCAAGTTCATGTTGGTCAAAGTTAATGACTTATGTGAAACAAGTGGAAGTAGTTAATTCACCAAAGTCAGAATTGGAAAATTATCTTGAAGGTGTATATTTGTGAGGAAACTTCACAATATGATTTTGATGTTTTAGAATAGTGGAAAGTGAATCATATAAAATTTTGAGTATTATCTAAGATGGCAACAGACATCCTTATAATTCCCATATCCACAGTAGCTTCAAAGTCTACCTTTAGTGTTGGTGGTAGAGTAATAAACTCATATCATTCTTCCTTGGCACCAAATACAATTCAAGCCTTGATTTGTCGTAGTGATTGGTTCGGGCTCTTTACAGTGTCAAGAAAAATCAAAAGGTGAATTTCTTTTGAATAATTGTTTATTATGATATTTTTTAGTTTAATTGATTAAATTTTTTTTTATGATTGCAACCTGAGAAGAAGATTGTGGAGATAATGCTACTAGTTACATGATTTTTCATGTTTTTCTCATCATGGTAATTTTAATATTTTTAACTACATTAAGTAACTAGTAGTGGAAGAGTATTTTTTTTATCTGACAATAATAAGTTTTATTTTTTAGTTTTTGTCATAGGTGGAGATTTTTCTCATTTGGGGGACTTAGTATATTGTTTTATAGCATGAAAAGAAAGAGCTATAGTTTATAAATTTATACTGGATTTATAATTTTTATTTGGGTGATCGTAAATTGATATTGATATTTCATTTAATTTTTTGTGTTTGATTATTGTATAAAGTTTATTCATAATATTATGCAGTGTTTATGAAGTGTATAGATAATTTTATGCAGGTATTATGTACATAGGTTATACCCAATTTTAAGTAGAGGTCAAGCCCAATTTTATGTAGAGATCATGCCCAATTTTAAGTAAAATATATGCACAATTTTATGTAAAATGTATGCATAATTTTATATACAATTTATTTGACATGTATTTTTTGAAAACTTAAATGTATGTTGGAGCTCGAACTCGGTTAAAATTATTGGGCTAGTGCTTGAGTTCAAAATATTTAAATCAAACTCGGCTCGAGCATAGGCAAGTTCAGGCTCGGCTTGGCTCAATGCCACCCCTAGGTGTAGACACAAGATGTCTGATGAATAAAGTCATTTTATTGACAAAAATAAGTCAAGGTCACTAAAGAGATATTCTTTGGCATTATCAGAGCAAAATACTTTTATTTTCTTGCTAAATTGAGTGGCCACCATAGCATGAAAGGACTTAAAAATGGATAAAATTTCAGATCTATCTTTAAAGAAGAATATCCATGTGACTCGCGTAAAATCATCAATAAATGTGATAAAGTACTTAACTCTAGAAATATTCGAGACACTGAAGGGTCCCTAAAGGTAAGGCTTGATGTTTCCTAGACAAAGAGTGGTTGCTAAGACCTCCCTCTATTTGTCTTGAATGGAGAAATCAGCGGAGTAAGACTGAGCTAGCTTCCACTCTAAAATTAGACCTCTGAATCTTGCCAAGTACTCATTTAAGTTGTCTCTTTTTTTGGTATTGAACATGTTTTGTAAAACATCATATAACTTTTGGAGACTATCAGTGCTTGAGTATAGCTTGAGACATGTATCCTAGATTTGTTTAGCCATTTCTAGATGGATTACATTATTAGCTACTTGCTCCTCCATGCTATTTATAATCCAACTAACCACCAAGGTATCATTTTTCAACCACTTATTGTAATTCATATCTTCTTCATCAATAGGTGGTCCTAGCTTGGTTGACCTAATAGGTCTCGTGTAATAAGGATGTTGAATTTATGGAAAAGAGAAATACTTCATTGACTTATTATAATCAGACTACATGAACCTCTATTTATAATAGAGGAAGGTAGTAGAATCCAATTACAATTAAACTACCTTTATCCCAATTACACCCAAACTCTAACACTTAAAGATAAGTCCTAGCATAATTAAATAACCTATTATAAATAGAAGACTAACATGACTAAAACACTTTTAAACTGAAACTCTTCTGTGAGACCTGCTTCCATAATATTTTTGGCTCTGTTAGACTTCTTATTGTGTAAAACTCCTGAAGTGATCATGATGGGTCCCACCAGTTCGTGTGATGATGGTGGGTCCATATCTTATAGGCTTGGGCCCATCTTCCAACACACTTGGATATGTTAGCCTTCCTTGGTCGTGTGGGCTTAGGCCCTTCTTTCAACACTCCCCCTCAAACTGGAGTGAGAGAACATCATAAACTTCTAGCTTGCTACAAATGATGTATAAGATCTTCTCGTATAAAATGGCAGTCATCCATATCTTCCAACACTCCCCCTCACACCGATGCTCTCTTCCATGAGGCCTAGCTAGCATAATATAAGTGAGAGCAAAATCACTCCATACTCCAGTCATAACTCATGCTAGATGTATGGCACACTCCTATCATTCGCAGGTAGTGGCACTCTTATCTTTCGCAAGTAGTGAGTCTATAAGCAGTGCTCAGAAGAATAGTAAAACTCCTCCATCACCGTGTCCCTCCACGGAACAACGACTCTTAAGTGGTAGGAGTAATAAATGCCAATTAAGGGGTGGGGTGGGGGGGGAGTAACGACTAACATAGATGTAGTAATAAGCTCCTTCATAGGTAGAAATGGGTGACAAGTGGGTAATGCCTGTTATTCTCAAGACGACAATAAAAGACCCACATGTGTGTGTGTATATATATATATATATATATATATATAAAGTCTCAATGGACTCAAAACACCCATATGTATATATGTATGGACTTAAACTTCCTACCGAAACAACACGCAAAAGGTTGGCCCAAAGAGGTATGTGAGAATCAAATAAAGGATGGTAGGAGTAAGGTTGTCAAATAACAAATAGGTAATGGGTAAAGAGGAAGATAGAATGCTGAGGCCACCACTTATTCAATAATAATGTCTCATCCAAAGAGATACAATACCTATAGTAAAAATGGGCATGAGCCCATATAACATGAACCAAAATAATAAAAATCCTTGTAAAAGGACCCATGAAATAATTTGATGTGAGTATCTACACCAAATAATATGTTGACCAAGGAATATGTTGTGAATACCTCAAAATAATAATCTAGCCGGAGAAAAATAATCGAGTCGTGCCAAGTCAAATAGTAGACCAATATAGCCGAGTTGTGGAAGAAATATGTATAGAACTCAGAACCCGAACACGTATAACCGAGGAAGAAAATAAGTGGGCCTAGTTGACCGGGTTGATTTAACCCTGCCGATTTGACTTGATCCGAGTTGGTCCAAGTTGACTCAATCATGAACATAACCAGTAAGTAGCCTCAGGTTGCTGGGTTAACTCGTCCCGATCCAGGTTGCTCTGCAGGCGCTCGACCCAGAGCTCCACTAAATCAAGTTTCCTAACTTAAGAAACTTGATATTCGACAACAGTGTCGTCTTCCCCACGTAGTAGAGATGCCAATTCACAGTCTAGAAACAACAACACGACAGGTTCAATCAGCCAACACCTTCATCCTCCCAAAGTATCAACCAAGATCAATTGCGGATTGATAGAACATTACGGGAGTTTTCAAAGATAGCAGAATTATGCAGCAGTAGTAGAGACAACAACAAAAATAGAAACTTCCCAATTGAAGCTGAGAACCGATGGCTCAAGAAAATATCTATCACAGAGAGATTTCTGGCTGATTTTCCTCAGTAGATCGGAACCTCAGCATAACGGCAAGGCATATTTAATTCTGAAAAATCATCGTCTTCCTCCTCGACGCCAAACATAGCGGGACAACGTCTTCGTCCAGAAACAACAACCAAGCTGGAAATGAAGATGAGTTAGAATACTTTCTTGAACAGGAAACAACAGCTGGTCCAAAATATATATTTTTTGTATTATGAACTCGCTGGAAATACCACGCTGGCTCCCAAACAATACTGAACAACAATGCAGGTGTGAGATAATTTCGTGGAAGATCAGAAGAGAATCAGTGATGCCAGTAGAAGATGTAATTTTGGGCCCGGAATGGAAATTTTCTGTAGCAGTGTAATGCCGGTCTTCAGACTAGAATTAATCCCACCAACATGTTTTTGGCTGAGTTTTCTGGAACTAAGGATCCGTGTGTTGGAACAATGATACGCAGACTAACAAACGCCGCTCCAAAGCTTGATGGCAGCAATAAACCAGAGTTGGCAACGAGTCACAAACAGCTGGACCTAAATTAAGCAATAGAATCTTCCCAGATTAACAACAGTAACTCTTCAGAAGATAGTAGTAAGATCCCGGATAGGCAATCTCGGATGATTTTCAAGATGACGTACAACAAGGCAATGAGTAATGTCGGGAATAATGGCCAGAAAGATAACTCGGCAGAAGATTTCCAAAAGATCACTGAGATACAATAACAGAGTGATTAATCAGTAGCAACATTCTCATAATAAAACTCCATCAATACATAATATGCAATATTAAGAGGACAGTGTAGACAAAAAAACTTAAAGAAAACAACAGGTATAGGGACTGAAAAATATAAATACGAACTTAAACTGCTAGAGATAATAGATTAGAAAGGATCACATTACCTTTGTGTGTTGACCGAGTCAACCCACATAACCTGCTCTAATACCATGTTGAATTTATGGAAAAGAGAAATACTTCATTGACTTATTGTAATCAGAGTACATGAACCTTTATTTATAATAGAGGAAGGTAGTAAAGTCCAATTACAATTAAACTACCTTTGTCCCAATGACACCCAAACTCTAACAGTTAAAGATAAGTCCTAGTATAATTAAATAACCTAATATAAATAGAAGATTAATATGAGTAAAACACCTTTAAATTAAAACTCTTTTGTGAGACCTGCTTCCATAATAATTTTAGCTCTGTTAGACTTCTTATTATGTAAGACTCCTCACGTGATCATGATGGGTCCCACCATCTCGTGTGATCATGGTGGGTCCCTATCTTATGGGCTTGGGCCCATCTTCCAACAAAGGAATCTCCTAATCGATTTTGACCAGCTCAGGTAATTAGATAACTCTCTTAAGGGTATGGTGGTAATATTAAGAACATCGTTCTTACTTCCAATATGTTCTTCAACCATGGGAGGGATGTAAAAATTGTAAAGGATGAAGGAAGAAAGTAATTTCCAAGCATAGCCAAACCAAATCAAAGAGCCCAAGTAAGTGTCAACTTGACGCAACTCGGTTCAAGGAAGAATTCGAGCCCAAACTTCAAATTTCAACTTGAATTCAGTTATTGACTTTAGTCAATTAATCATGCACTTAATGAAGGAAACTCTTGGCTGGCCAAAAAATCATGACTTTCTTAATCAAAAAGTGATAATCAAATTATCCACAAAATCATGATCTTTAGAAGATCTTTCATAACATCAACCACTTCCAAATATAAATAAGGGAACTTTCCCTTGTATTATGACACCACTTACCAAAAAATCCATTTTTCCTTGCTTTAATACTCAAGGATATAAAATTATCAAATTAAATTCTTGTAATCTTTCCAAATCACCAATAAAGTCTCACAAAATTCTTGGTTGGCCAAAGAAGTTCTAAAAGAGGAATTTTCCTTCCTTGAATGGCGCCAAGCTTAGTAATCAAAAACAACTTTTCTTGCCTTTTTCCTTGAATTCTTTGGGAAGTAAATCTTCTATTATTCCCAACGTGAGAGGGAAATAAAGGAGACCAAATCTCAAAACAAAAAAATCACTAATTACTTTTTTTTCATGCTTGATTTGAGAAGATTGATAAGAATAGCATAAATCGGATTTAACGCAGATATTTTTAGACAAAAAATCAGTCCTTTAACCATAGGAGATTGTGCTTAGTCTCATACAAATACCAACTTAGTCTTCTAACAATTTTCCAATCACATAAAATGATACCAAGGAATAACTTCATGATATCTATATGAAAATCATAATCTCTTGACTCAAAAAACATAGATAAAGGTCTCAACAATTTTGTTTTAAAAGAGTGTAAAGGATGAATATAGAGAAAAAATTATCTTCCCCTTAGGTCGATGATTCCTTGCTTCATGAGTGACTTGCATGAGACTTTGATTGCCAAAAAAGCTTGAGCATCACTTCAACAAGGGGATCCTAAATTCTATGTTCTGATACCATGTAGATTTTATGATCCCATGATATGAACCTCGATCAAGGTAGTCAGAAAGGGAAGAAGGAGAAGAGAAGAAGAAAAGAAAAGAAGAGAGAGGAGAGCAAGAGCAAGAGCTAGGCTAGAGAAGAGAGAAAATGGAGGGTGAGAGACAACATAGAATGCTTGGACAAATTGAGAGAAGAGGAGAGAGCTTGATGCTCTACCTCAAGCCAAGCCAATTAGACATGTTCTTCATGGCTAATAACATCCTTGTGTCATCTTTATAAGATGACTTCTTATTTACCATCATGCCACCTTTCTTGGACATGTGGACCTTCTCCTTGGTTGTGTTGGCTTGAGCCCATATTCTAACAATAGTCTCCCATAGTTTTAAAAAATAAAATAAAAATAAAAATGGAAGTATGAGTGTTGCATAGTTGCCTCCTTCTGGTCAAAGTTGTTTTCCTCTAGTATTTCTTCAGTTTATTATCTTGTGTTTTTATTATCACTTTAGTTCAATGCCTAGGAGTGTGCCCAATATTTAGCTTGAGTCAAGTTATTTTTTTCTTCACCAAAGAGGTAATTTGTGTTTGAGCTACCTTTAAAAGTTAGTAATCTCTTTGTTGTGCCCTAAAGTTCGTTGTTTTTTTGCCTTTAAAATTGAGCAGAGTGTTTTAAATTATGACCATTTTTTACTGGTGTATGGAGCTTTGGCGTACAACTATGGGTAATTTTCTTCTCCCATATTATGTTTCTTCCAAGCTGGGTCTCTATGCCCTTTTTATCCCCTAGCTTGAGGGAGAAAAGTAGAAGAAGAAGTACTAGAAAGAGGTATTTTTTTCACATCTTGTGGTAATTTTTATGTGACCAAAATATTCAAGAAAGGAGGAGCACAAAAGTTGAAGTTTTTTGCATAAAGATGAAGTTTTTGCATCTACGAAGAATCTTTCTCAGCAAAAGAAAATTGAAGACCAAAAATCCGTTTCACTGCAAGCTAAACTTATAAACTCCAGTATGAGGGGGAGCGTAGAAGAGCAGATATATAAAAGTCTTACATGACTCCCATAGTAAGAAGTCTCATAAAGACAAAATTAATATGGTGGAGTCTTAAAGGAGTCTCATAGGAGGAGGTCTCACAAAAAAGTCTCAGTTAAAGGTGTTTTAGTTGTGTTAGTCTTCTATTTATGTTCAATTATTCAATTGTTCCAGGATTTATATTTTAGTATTTAAATTTGGGTGTAACTGGGATAAGGGTAGTTTATTGTAATTGGATTCTACTTGTTCCCTCCATTATAAATAGAGACTCATTGTATTCAAATTACAACAAGTTAGTAAAGTATTTCTCTTTTTTAGAAATTCAACAAGTTTGACCAAAACTCTCTAATTAGAAGAGAAAATTGTCTAAAAAACTAAGATTCTAAAATAAAAGAAAACTCAATTCATGTCATGTTAAGAGGCACCCATGTGTGTAGGGGTGACATGAGTAGTAAATAAGGAGAACTTCTATAGAGATGGCATAGAGATATAATTATGCAAGTTGGTGTATGTCCTCTTATGTCTTTTTCCTTTTGCAGCATGTAGCCCTAAGGTCATTGTAGTCATTGTAAACATCTTCACACAGCTATAAATACAACCTCAAGGTGTGGGGTGGAGCACTCAAACCTCTTCCTTTTGGTTCAAATTCGTTCATTCACCTATCTCTATTTTCCTCTTCTTCCTCTCCATTAGTTTATTTTCTCTCCTTCTCTTGAAATATCTTATTTTAATCAGTTGTCCCTATAAATCAATATGGTATCCAAGTGGGCAAAGATATGAGATGAAAAAGAGAAGAAGATGGAGAAGAAACGAAGGAACAAGAAGAAGAAGAAGAAGAAGAAGAATAAAAGAAAAAAGAGAGTTTCTTTTTTTCTTAGTCTTCTTTCCTAGTTCCTTATTTTTAGTTGTATTTTTCACTCTCTTAAAGTATTTATCCTATATCAAACTATCTACCGTTGGAAAAATATTTTAGTCTAGTTTTAAATTAAAAAAGAATCATTGAAATCAGATTTTTATAGAAAGAGAAATCAACATTTGAAGCAGCAAAGGTCAAGCAATAGAAAGTCTCATATAGCAGCAAGATGTCTCAAGTTTCTGAACAGTTTGTACTAACATTACTAAGGATTTGTATTGGAAATTATATCTCAAAAGAAAGCTATGTGAGCCTAATTTCTATCCCAATAAAACGTTTCTCAATCTGATCTTTCTAGATAGAGAAATCTACATTGGGAGAATCAAAGGTTATGTTGGTATCTTGTTACATGCAAACATCTGAATTTTAGCTGAATTTTTTGGTTCACTTTTTGAGTTGCTAATGTTGGTTGAGTTTCCTATTTGTTTTAAAATTTTAGTCAAAATTTTACCAGCTTGAGTATCTTTCCTTCCTTAAAAGTTTCTTTTGTTTGATCTCATATTACATTAGTTTTCTTAAGAGAAGCCTTTCCCATTATGAATTTTGTTCCCTTTTTGACAAAGTCTAAAATTTTTTATTTAAAAATTTTTGTTTCCTAATTCTAGATTCCAAATAACTGTCCTAAATCTCCCTTATTCCAGATTTATCTATTGAATATTTCATTTATTAATTGGTCAAGTTGTGTTAAAAAATAATTGTCTTATATGAGAAGTCTATTTTTAAAAAGTTTCCATAATTATGTTCCATCTCAAAACTTTCTTATTTTTTTTTTTAAGTTTCCTTAATCATCATGCTCATAGAGGAATTATTTGTTTCCTCCCTCTTGAGTAGAATCTGGTCACTTTTTATCCATCTATTGGTCTAAAAGCACCTTCTTACTTGGAAGTATAAATAGTTGCATTGTGCACCTCCTTTTTGAAGAATGAAAGATGCTATCTTTTTATTCACACCCTTAATTTCTCAAAGTACCTCCTTCAACTTGTGTTTTTAAAATCACTTCAAAACAATGCCTATAGACCCACTACCTAAAAATTATAGGATTATGCCCAACATTCAACTTGAGTCAAGTATTTTATTTTCACCCAAGAGGTGATTTGTGTTTGAGTTACCTTTCAAAAGATAGTAGTCTCTTTGTTGTGCCCTAAAGTTGGATTTTTTCCGCCTTGGAAATTGAGCGGAGCGTGTTTTAGACTATGACCATTTTGATTGGCGTATGGAGTTTTGTCGTATAGCTAAAAGTGATTTTTCTTCTCTCACCATTATGTTGTGTAAGTTGGATCTCTCGGTAAAGAACAAAGAGATCATCATCTTGAGGAGGAGAAATACAATAAGTACAAGAAAGAGGCAACCAACAGTGAAGAATTTTATGTGTTGTAGTAATCAAGTTTTTTGTGGCTAGAATATCTAAGGGGGAGGCAAGATGAGAACAAGATGAAGATTACAAGCAAGATGAGAACAAGAAGAAGATGAATCAAAGCAAGGCAATCAAAATTTCTTTTCAAACCACACAAGATTGGAATTTCTTTTTCAAGCACACGAGTTTCTTGACCAAGATTATTTGCAAAGCGAAGTTACAAACACAAGCTTAAGAGGGACTATTAAGAGACACACACGTGGGGGGGTGGCTTGGCTAGTAAATAAAGAGAACTTTCGTAGAGATGACATAGAGTTGTAATTATGTAAGTTGGTGTATGTGCTCTTATGTCTTTTTCCTTTTGAAGCATCTAGCCCTAAGGGCATTGTAGTCATTATAAACACCTTCACACAACTATAAATATATGGGATGGTGCATTCAAGCCTCTTCCTCGTGACTCAAATTCCTCTCTCTTGTCCTCTTCTTTCTCTCCCTTGGTTTACTTTCTCCTCTCTCCCAAGAGCTAGAGTGACTCTCATCTCTCCTTCTCTTGAGATCTCTTGTGTTTATGAGTTGTCCCTAGAAATCAAAATGTCCATGGAGAAGTAATAGGAGAAAAAATAGGAAAAAAATTATTTTTGCCAGTCATTACCTTTGGAGCTTCAAATATATATATCTTCCTAAATATAACTCAAAATTATGAGTTATTTGTTAATAAAGAAACTAAACTCATAGAGCTTTACTCTGATACTAAATTTTATATAAAAAAATAGTCTTTAAATATTTTATGACCACTAAATTTACTTCCTTCTGTAGCTTAACCTTTGCCAACTCCAATGAGAATATCTCCTTACAAACATATCAGATTCAGAGAAAAGTTGTTCATTCTGAAACTAAACTTGAATATATTTCATTAAAGTATAATATTTTTAATGAAATATACTTATTTTAGAGAAATAATCTAATAAATTTTGGACTCTGGAATCTAGTTGAATTGAGTATTCTTTCTTCTTAGGTGAGGTTAATTGATAGTTCGAAATGACCATTGACTCTTCTAATATTGATATCTCTCTCTAGAAAACTAGGATTAAGAAACAATTTGATAGGTTAAAAAATAGACTCACAAATATTTACTTTGACATCTAATTTTTTATATAAATTCTTGTTTTTTATGTCTCAAATTATCCTGTAAATTGAAGATTTCTGCTATCGAATGAAAACTTCCTACAACTTGATCTTTGATGCTTCAAATGTTTTTTTCTCTAAGTAGAAAACTCTTTTTTTTAAGAATTTTTTTCTTTCAAAACTAGACTCAAAGAAATCTTCTAGTATTATGGTGCAAACTGTAAAGAAAAATGGGTGCAAGGATACGAACTTAAGGATAGAACTTCTTCTTTGTTAAGCACCTAGCCAATACTACCCAAAAGACCGGCCTGTTAGGAGCGGAAGGCATAGGTACTTAACCCAGAACCAGGGGGTCATTGTGGTCCATAACACCACATCCCCCTTCACAAACCGACGACCACGGCGGCGCAACGACACAGGCCCGACCCGGGTTCCGTTACCTGGTGTTTCCCCTGACCCTACCTGTATTTTAATCCAGCCTTTGCGCATGACGCAGCGACACTGACCCAACCCGGGTTCCGTTACCTGGTGTTTTCCCTGGACCTACAGCATTTAAATCCAGCCTCTGCGCCATTGCCGGGAATTGAACTCGCGACCTAGCCAAAGCTCTGATACCAAATGTTAAGCACCTAGCCAATACTACCCAAAATACCGGCCTATCAGGAGCAGAAGGCATAGGTATTTAACCCAGGACCAGGGGGTCACTATGGCCCATAACATTCTTCTTCTTCTTCTTCTTCTTCTTCTTCTTCTTCTGAGAGAGAGAGAGAGAGATACGAAAAAAATTAAACACTAATTCCTTTCTTCTCCTATACCCTTGGATCTTTTCTTCTATTTATAATTTAAAATAATAATAAAAGACACTAATAACCCTGCTCCCATTACACCCTTGATAAATAAGATTCTATAAAAAAAACTTTCCTATAAATCTAAGTAAACACAAATTACATCTTCTAACAAAAGTGTAGCCCTAATTCTTAGTAAACAATTACTTAGGAAGAGGCTTATTAGCTTTAACTTATCATTTTGGGATAACCGTGAATACTATTTTAACAAGGCATAACAAATGGAAGGATATATACTCAAATATAAGTTAAGATTATAATACTATAAAAATGTAATATACCTCTATATGAAGAGTATAAGTTGTTCATGAAAAACAATTGTCCCAACTTGAACATGTTATTAACTTTATTAGCTCCAGGATTTGGCAACCTAGAACACACAAATTTCTATAAAAATATTGGAACTATCTAAGGAAGACTTATTAGCTTATAAATAAAACAAATGAAGGAAATGAAAAGGGAATAAAGGAAAAGAAAAAAGGAAACATGATTAGAAGAGTGTACTCTTGTTCGACTAGGTTCCTTCTGGCTATAAAGCAATTGTACATTTGATGTAAGACTAATCAAGCCAATTGTGAAAGTAAGAGTAGGGTTAGGTTTCCATAACTTGACATCTCCCATTACATAGGATTACCCAACCTATTGAATGTAAATAGCATTGATGGGTTTGACACTACAAACCTATTGAATGTCCCTATGCTGGCCCTTCCCCCCATGGAGCAAAGATAGGGTGAGGAGAAAACTCACACCGCTTTGGGATGGACACAAATTTTCTTGACCTTGACCTTGGGAATCTTATTGTAGAGCTACCATGTATGTTTTTAGAGAGAGAGAGAGAGAGAGAGAGAGAGAGAGAGAGAATAATGAGATATTTTTTATTTTTTAGAAAGTTATTTAACAAAACAAATTATTTGATGGCATATCGGCCATAAAGAGGGATAAGCAAAGACATTCCCATTTAATCAAGGTAAACAATTATGAAACACTGAAACAACAAATAAGTTATTGGCATAAAAGAAAAACATATCAGGGGATCACATATGTTGTTCAACATGAAATATGCAGAATAACAAATTCAACGTCTTTGAAAATGAATCTAGTGTAACTAAAAATGAATTTAGCCTAACTATATACCTCAAACTCAAAATTAAAGTAGATTTTCAATGTTACATTGTAACGGGCATGTTCGATATTGCAATGTTACATTGTTTCGAGAGATTTCATGCCCATTTAATTCATTGTAGGACTACTACAAAACTAAGTAGTTGCCCACCTAATGTTAGGCTAGTCATTTTATGTGAGATTCCCTGATAAGTGGCTTTATAAAGTCATAGCACACACTTCTTTGTTGATCTACCTAGTATTACAAAGTAATGGACTTATAGAATGTGGCCCTATTCATTTAATGTGGTGCCAAAGATTAGATAATGTCACTTTTAGCCTGGAATATAGGGTTTAAGGTTGAAATCTATCAAAATGGGATAATGGTGCAGTATTGCAACAATAAATCCACAATTGCCATTTAGTCTCGTAGATCCTTAAGAAAACATTTGTAAACAGGTCATGTGAGATGTTTAGTCTCGTAGATCTTAGGGACTGCACCGATAGCGCTTTAAATGCTAGTTCTAACCCCCGCCGCTTCACACTACACTGTCGTGGGCTCCACAATAGATGGATGATTGAGTAAAATAATTGGGCGCACCTCGGCCAGCAAAGTGCCTTACGCGAAGATCCCGGAATTTCTTTGATCGGACGGCCAATATTAACTCCCAGACATCTACCTTTTTCTCGTGGGTGACAGGTCAGCTTTTGAAAACCCGGCGTTGGTTTATTTAAATCTCCGCCAGATCATTTTTGCCCGCCACAGAACATGTACTTCACCACTCGAGGCGCACGCTTACCGGGTTCCCGCGTTTACGTTCCTTTTCTGCATCGTTTTCCATGTATCTTCGAAGCCTTTCCTTCGGTGGATCGACGTCGAACGGGAACGGCCCCTGAGGTGATGATGAGAGAGGAGAATACGAATTCTTTCAACGTATCCTCCTCTCTAGAAGGATTTCCTAGCGTTGAAGAGAAGGTTCGAATGGCAGCATGTGTGGTCCCATGGATTGCGAGTTTGTCTGCTGCAATTCGGACATCCCTCGCGAATTTATGAACACGACATCTCGAATTCCTTGACAGGCACGCCAATACTCCTCTTCGCTTTTCGTTTTCCGTTCGCGCAATGCTCTGTCGCATTGCTTTTTATTGTCTTTGAGAGTGGGGCTATTTGAGTTTTGCTGTCCTTCTGTTTCGGTTGAAATTTCAGCGGGTTCCATGCTATTCTTTTGTGTTGGTAAATGAGCTTATGGTGAAACGCTATATTTTTAGTGATGTTTGCTCAGGGATATTAGAGTTTCCTCTTAACGAGTTTGTTTACTTTTGTAAGGGTAAACCGATACTTTTGGATTTTTTTTGCTTGCTGTTACTATTTTTTCCTTGTACATTTATTTATTTGTTTGAAGCTTTCGTGGACAACTTTTTGTTTTCATTTTGTGGTTTCTGTTTGTCTTACTAGGCTATTTTGAGTGTTAATTGTTGCATGTCTGAGTTGGAAACCTCATATATAAATTGTTAGGGTCACAAGGCAGGTATTTTCAGTTACCTTCATTCAGAATCTGTACTGTCTTGATGTCGGATCAGTTTGTTCCCTTCTTATCTTTTATGTTGATTCTATAGCATTTGGTTTTTAATCAGGAGTTGCAACGTTGCTGCCGATATAAAAAAAGGGTTTTAGTTCTGGGTTAGTGGAGGTATTTTTCTTTTCAGCATATTAAGGTTTTATTCAGTCGTCCTAATTTTTTTTTCTGTTAAATGAATAATTCGATGATTTTTTTTGCACGACGTTTAAAACCGCTAGCTTTCCTTGTTATTTTGCATCATTTTGGTCCCTGTTACTATTTTTTTGTTTCCCTGTTATTTTGCATCATTTCTGGTTTGTACTTTCTTCCTCGGTTTTGTCTAAGAGAGTAGTTTTTTTTTTTTTTTTTTTTCTTCTTATTTCCTTGCAGTAGCTTGATGGAAAAGGCAAGGATGGTTTCTAGCTTTAAGCTTTGTGGTTTGCAGTTGTTTCTGATAGTGGGTATGTATGATTAGATTCCTGCTCTTTCTCATTTTGTGGATTTATGGAGGAGAGGTTGCCTTTTGCTTTCTTTTTTTTATCTCCATGATTGTCAAGTGTTTTCTTTGGTTCCGGAAAAGCTTGAGGCAAAAACTATCTTGTCATTTCTTTCTTTCTGCTGTACCTTTGCAACTGTTCAATTTCTCTTTTTCTTCTCCTAAAGGTACCAATAGGTTTCTGCCAGTGTCATCCCAGAAATTGCTATGCACTATGAGGTGTTTAATTTAAAATTAACCTTCCAGCAAGTAAAAAAATTATGGTGACAAATATCAACCAAGAACTGGCATTATTTTCCCTGAAAATTTATCTCTGACATTTTCATAAGTCTATTTTTCTGTTCTTGAGATGAAAAAGTCAACTGTTACATTTCAAATCTGAATGAATTGGAATTATATGTTGTGTTCTGATCTGGCTAAAGGCATATTCATTAGTGAATTCGCTCATCCGCTTAAAAGCCAATGCATGCACTGACAGATCTCAACATTGTTGGTGCTGCCAGTCTGTGCATTTCCAGTCATAGTTCAATCTCAAAATGGTTTTGAATACTGTGAGAACACTGTGATGAATTGGGTCAACAATGCCCTTGCCGATGGACCCACAGGAGACAAATTAACACTTCGTGATTTATTGTTCTTTATTCATATCCCTAGAACTGGGGGACGTACCTATTTCCACTGGTAAAGTTTTTGCTTTTCAGTTATTAATTTTGTTTTGTTCTTTTGTCAGGTTATTGACAGTTTCATTCTGGTTTTGACAGCTTCCTTAGAAAACTTTACACTAGTGATCAGGAATGCCCCCGTTCATATGACAAGCTCCGCTTTGATCCAAGGTATTCTTTGCTCTTTTGGACATCTCTGACCGTTAAATGTCCTTCAAGGGGTTGACCTTGGTTCTGATCATAAGGGAGTTCATGTTACAAGGGTAACTGCCATCTCCAGTTATACTGAAATGAACCAAAATGTTCACTTGGAAAGATGTCAATACCTGATTAGCTGTTATTCTCTATCACATCCATGTTGGATATATTTCCAGTATTTCTTTTTCTATGAGCACTTATAAGATTTGATCTCAACCAACTCAGAAGCAAATATACCATTGGAGCAAAAAATTTTACTCCTATCTACAGCCAAATTATATCCAATTTTCTGAAATATCTAAAAACTATACCAACAGTTTAAATAAAGGAGCTATTTTTAAGTATAGCCATGTTGTCTGTTTTGACATGCTTCCAGGAGGGACAGAGTCTGGTGGCATGATATAGGCCTTTAATCAAAGCTTGCCAGTTGATGACATTCAACCAGTACAAATTTTTAGGCTGTTGAATTTGTAGGAGCTCTTCATTATGCCCTTCACTTAAGCTCTATAGTGCTGTTGCATCTCTCAAATAAGTTTATCTTTGAACGATGTTATCTGCATAGGTGATAGATCAATTTCGTCATAAGTTGGATATTGTTGGTGGGAATAGTCCCTCATAGATAAATGTTAAGAAAAATCGTTGGTTGATAAGATCGAACAATAGGCCTTGTCAGTGGTTAGTCAATTTGGGATGGAAATCAGCTCAATCTTAACATAGTATTAGGCAGGATATCTGTCTGGACCTAGGGCCAGTTTGTGCCATGTTGAATTTGCACCTTGTTTGTGTTGTCCAGTCTCAAGCTAATTATTCCTTTACACTTGGACATGATGGTGAGTGTTAGTGGGAATAGTCTCTCATAGATAAATGTTAAGAAAAGATTGTTGGTTTATAAGGTTGAGCAGTAGGCCTTCTAAGTGGCTGGTCATTTTGGGATGAAGTCCAACTCAATCTTAAAAGATACCTTAGGAGAATCTACCTCTGCAATTTCTTACATTACTTATTGTTGCCAGTCTAAACTGTGCCAAATAAACCTTTAAGTGGTTGTATTGGATCCTTTGCAGCAAGCCCAACTGCCGGTTAATGGTTACTCACGATGACTACAGCATGATGACTAAACTGCCCAAGCAGAAAACTTCAGCTGTCACAATATTAAGAAACCCTGTTGATCGTGTTTTTAGCACATACGAATTTTCTGTAGAGGTTGCAGCCAGGTTTTTAGTCCGCCCAAACTTAACATCAGGTACTCAAATGACCAAACATTTCCGCTCTAAATCTCGGGGAGTAAGTACTTTGGATATTTGGCCCTGGAAGTATTTGGTTCCTTGGATGAGAGAGGACCTTTTTTCTCGGGTATGCATCTTTTTATATTACTGTAGAGTGCTTTATGTTACTTATTCTTCTCTTGACTGCCTTCTTATGCCTATTCCTGTTTGCATATTAGGTAGTATTTTTATTTTTTTATTGTTTGAAATATAAATATGTTGTCACGGTTTCTTCTTGATCTTTTTTTATTTCATTCTCTGTTAGTGAGGAATATTGTCCTCCACTTATAGTCTCCTATGGGATTGTTTTATTTGTTGGACAGAGGGATGCTAGGAAGCATAAAAGTATTAGAGACATAAGCAACCTAAATGATTCATACAACATGGAGGACATTGTTATGCCATTACATGTATTCATCAACGATCCTATTGCTCATGATATCATTCACAATGGAGCTACTTTTCAGGTAAATAGATCTCCTTTTTGTAATTGTAAGAACTCTTTGTTTGGTGATTGTAGTAGGATGAAAGATCATTATCAGCTTTTTCTGGAATATTATGTATTTTTTTGAATCTATATGTTCCTTTTTAAGTCCATTTAAAAACTTCTTCTGATTCTGATTTGCCTCTTGCTCTTTCTTAGTTTTGACTTGACAACTCTTCTCTGGAATGATTCCAGAAATGTGAAACAGTTTAGTTTTTGAATCTCCTTATAATTTTTTTTTGACAATTGCCTGCACTCATTGGTTGACTTTAACAGGTAGCAGGCTTGACTAACAACTCTTGCCTAAATGAATCTCACGAAGTTCGTTATTGTGTAAGGAAATACCCTAAGCTTGGGAAGCATGTACTTCTTGTTGCAAAGGTACGTCCTTTATCTTTTTTAAGGAATCAATGATTCAAAGACTCTATATAACCTTCAGAAAATTAGTGACATGTTGTCTACACACCTCAAAGAATGTAAATTCTTGTAGAAGCGACTGGATGATATGTTATATGTTGGACTCACTGAGGACCATGAGGAATCTGCTTCCATGTTTGCAAATATGGTTGCAACCCAAGTTCTTTCCTTGCAGGAGACCATAATCTCTTTTACTGAGATAGCTTCTAGTAACAAATCAGGTAACGCCTTCTCTAGTCTAATGCATCCATGGTGTGTGATGGCTCATGGTTAGGAATGAAAGCACAACGTTGCATCTTCTTGAAGATATATTATATTTCTTACATCAATTAGTTTCGCTGCAGAAGCAAACTCATCCTTTCCAGTTCCTGAGCCTGACACTGGAAACTTTAGGCAGGTAAGTTCAGCAGTATGTATTCTCATTTTTCTCAAAAAGAAAAAAAAACAAAAAAACACAGTTGACATTTTGCTTACTTCCATGCTTGATGATAGAGTAGCATCAACAATCAAGAGGCAAATGACATTCCTTCACCAAAAAATGCATCATCCACAGATGAAAATGTAAGATCATTGTTGTTTTTAACTGGAATTTCTTATCTTTCAAGAATCCCCCACATTTTTTGTTACATTTTCAGTGTCGTCCTTGACAGATGACAGTAGTGAAGTTGATGGAAGCTTATGAAGTTTGTATATCAAGTCTGAGAAAAGCTCAAGCAAACCGTCGTACTACTTCTTTGAAGAGAATCTCTCCTGCAAATTTTTCAAAAGAGGTAAAACTTTTACTTGGAGTGAAGAGTTCTGTCCTTCTGGATAATGTTACCATACTTGATAAGTGTTGTACCTTGGATACTTTGACAGGTACGACGTGCAATTACTGAGACTGTTCTTGAGAAAATTCTCTCCCTAAACAGCCTTGATGTGGAGCTTTACAAGCATGCCCAAGATATTTTTGTACAGCAGCAGAAACATCTTCAGCGAAAGTTGGTTCAAGTTAGTCCTTGTCTAACCTCTAGGCTTTGTTTTCCTTAAATGCAGTATATAAAATTTAATGTGATTTTGACTGAGGTGGAGCGCAGAAATTTACTGACAAGATGAAAATTTGGAATTATACCTTTAATGGACTGCAAATTGATAGATCTTCAAATATGTTAAAGCCGCCTATAAATGGACCAATTCACAAGACTGGGACATGGTCACTCAAGCAAAAATACTGCATCTTCAAACGTGAACACCTTTTCTTTACCTATAATTCTCAGGAAAAAAAGTAATTTGTTTTTATTCTTCCCAGATAACTTATTTAAAATTTACTTTTCATTTTTAGAAATTACTATGTTCGGAAAGAGAATGATGTGATTGATTGCTGTTATTATTTTTCTTGTTAAGTTAGTGAAAATATTGAAATTGAATAGGAGGAACAGAGAAATTGAGAAGAGAGAAAGGCAAGGAGAGAAGGAATTTGTGAGAGACATCAATTTCAGTCACCTTGGGGGCTGTTCTTGACCTCTAGTCTTTTTATTAAGTGAAAATGGTCCAATTTACAAGAATGCCCCTCTACACTTAAAACTCAGTTAACACCTTATATCTCCTACAATACATACTCAAAATACATGAAAATTAAACCATAAATACAATTCATTGTGCTGAACAAGATGATGTAAAAATATAAGAACTCCAGCTGTTAAAATTACCAAAATACCCTTGTACTCATTTCTTAACACTCCCTCTCAAGCTGGAGTATATATATCCATAATATCCAGCTTGTTGCAGAACTCCAAATTCTCTTTTACCAAGTGCTTTGGTAAAGACATCTCCAATTTGCTCTCTACACCGAACATATAGATTAACAACTTCTTTCTTCATGACAACATCTTGAATGAAGTGATAGTCCACTTCAATATGTTTAATGCTCTCATGGAATACAGGATTCACAGCAATGAAGATAGTTGTCTGATTATTGTAGTACATAGTCATGGGCTCATCCTTGTGCAACCTCAGTTCTCTAACTACAAACTTTATCCACATTAGCTTATTGACAATATGAGCCATGGTTCGAAACTTAGCTTCAACACTTGATCTAACTACAACATTCTGCTTCTTGCTCTTCTAGCTTATCAAGTTTCCTCCCAAAAAGACATAATAGCCTATGGTAGCTTTCCTGTTAAGCTTGGAGCCTATATACTCTTCATAAAAAAATGCTTTAATCTTCAAATGATCATAAGGTTTGAAGAACAAACCCTTTCCAGGTGATTATTTGAGAATTCTGTATTGCCTCCAAATGATTCTTCTGAGGACAAACCATAAACTGGCTTACAAAACTGATAGTAAATGATATGTACGGATGAGTCATAGTAGCATAAATAAGTTTACCCACTAACCTACTATAAACAGTCTTATCATTAACTTCATCACTTTGGCCATCATGGAGATCATGTCCCGTCTCCATAGGAGTATCAATAGGTTTGGCACCCAACAACCCATATTCTTTCAACATATCTTTGACATATTTTCTGTGTCAATATAAGCCACTTCAATGCCCAAAAATTATCTTAAAGAACACAGGTCTTTAATTTGAAAATGTTTTCCCAAATATGTCTTCACCTCCTCAATACCGGCAACAACCAGATAAGATGAAGTCATCTACATAGACACGTAACACCACAATTCCAGAAGACTTTTTCAAGACAAAAAGAGAGTGGTTATAGTGACTTCTAGAAAAACCGATAGTCATAATTACCTAGCTAAACTTCTCAAACCACACTCGAGGGCTTTGTTGAGTGTAAACACCTTGCCAATCTCCCCCTGAGCAACATACCTAGGAGGTTGCTCTATATACACCTCTTTGTCGAGATCGACAAACAAGAAAGTGTTCTTAATGTCCAGTTGACATAGCTTCTACCCTTGATTAACTACTATAGAAATCAAAATTTGGATAGATGACATTCGAGCTATAGGAGAGAAAGTCTCGAAGACATCAATACCATAAGTCTATGTGTAGCCCTTGGCTACGAGTCAGGCTTTGTAACGCTCAACTGACCCATCTTCCTTATGTTTCACCATGTAAACCCATCTACACCCAACAACTATAGTATCGGGGGGGTATCTAACATAACTGCCATGTGCCTCTATCCAACAGTGCTTCCATCTCAACATCCATAGCTTACTTCCATAGAGGGGACAAAAGGGCATCATGCACAGAGGAAGGAATAGTGCAAGAAGATTGTGACAAAGCAAACTGTTTGTATTTGTCAGATAGAGAGTCAAAGGACACAAAGTTTGATAGAGGATATCAAGTACCTTTACGAACACCCTTGAAGAGCAATAGGAAGATGAAGATCACTTACCTCAGGATCACAAAACGAAGGAGGGTCATGGTCTGATGTGAGTGAAGGAGCTGATTTTGTTGGAGTCCCTTGTCTACTTTGATATACTTGCAGTGGTTTCTCAAGAGAAGCACCAAAAGGACCAGGAACATCCTCGACAGGAGTAGGAGCATCTAATGCAGGACTTGTGGCAAGGAGAACATACTCAATTGAGAATGAGGTAAAGAATGGAGTATTCTTAAAAAAATGTCACATCTGCTGATACAAATGTCTTTTTAGTGGATGGACAAAAGCATTTATATTCTTTCTATGTACAAGAATACCCCAAAAAAAAACGTTTAACCTTTGGTGGTGACTTGTTTCTAGAAGGGCCAAAGACATGAGAAAAACAGACAACCAAAGACACGAGGAGATAGTGAAATTAGTGGTGTAGAAGGCTCTAATACATGAATTGGTATTTTACTTCCAAGTGTTGACCAAGTGTTGCCTCCCTTTTTTATTTTGATGATAACAAAACTTCATAGAGCTGACAATTGCAAATCTAGTATTTCAAATACTTTTCCTTCAAGAAACATCAATTTCAAGGTTTAAAGCATTAAATCGATACAAGCTTCTCAAATATCTCAAGCATCATGGAAAGTCAAGAACTCTTGAAGAAGCACCCTTAGAAGATTAAGAAAAATTGAAAACTTGAGTTTTAGGAATCACTAAGAAATGTTAAAAACTCGGTCTATGTACTGTTGTCAACTCCTTCCAAAACTTGAGGTACAATGCAAACTTAGAGTTCCAGGACATTCTGCATTCAAACATGTTTTCATAAATACATACAGACATTTCATACTTAGGATTATTCGTTCTCATGTTTTAAAAGTCTATAAGATGAACTGACAATGGAAGGATTGATCAACATTTGCCAATGATCGATCAACTAGAAGTCACATGCCAAAAAAATAAAGCATGATCGATCTACCTAGGTCGATTGATCGATCATCTAGAACGTGGCCATTTTGTGCTATAAAGCATGATCGATCAACCGATTTGGATTGATTGATCAATACTATCCAGGTAAAATAAATTTTTGTTGATTGATCAATCAACCTGAGACTGATCAATCATACAAAACTTTGCTAGTTAGGGACATAAAGTATGATTGATTATAGGAAAATCATTGATCGATCATACTTGCAATGCACTGCCAGGGGGAATTCTGATTTATCGATTATACCATGTACATTGATCAATCAACTTAAAATGTCAGACCCAACGGGAAGATATTGATCGATCATACCATTGATTAATAAGTCATATTTTGATAGAAAAATAGCCGTTACACTCGATTGGTCAATCATCCACTTCATACCGGTCAATCAATGTAAACTCAACTTTTTGCAAAAGGGCAAAAAAAGCTAGTTTAGCTTAGGGAACTTATAAATACCCCACCAAACCTCCTATTGAGAAGTTAATGAGCCTTTATTGGTATATTCACAAGCATTTATCCTTTGTAAATCTTCCTAAAGCACATTTTTTTAGAGTGAGCCAAACTTTGGAAAAATCCTATTCTTTTTTCTCATATTCTCTCCATTGCATACACATTAGACAAGCTCCAATATCTGTGCTACAAAGGCTAGAGGCTTAGATCTCTCAAAGGAAAAGGTTTCTCTCCAATTGAAAAGGGGTGTAAGTTTTAACTTTCTTTTGTATTTTTGTTTTGAGATAGGTTCATCTAGAACCTGATTGAATCTAGATAGAAAGAACCTAACTAGAGCTAGAATCTAGCCAATCTCTTGGGGAGATTGTGTTATAAATCGTGTATTTGAGCTACATGTTGTGTAAAGAGAGTCGGAATTTCTTTTAAGTAAATTTCAACTAATAGAGCTTAATTAGTGGAATTTTCCAAGCACGGGTTCATTGTGCTGAACAAAGATGATGTAAAAATATAAGAACTCCAGCAGTATAAAATTACCAAAATACTCTTTTGCTTGTTTCTTAACAGTTAGATTTTGTTTCTTCTAAAGCAATTTTTTTAATAACTTGTGATTTATCTGGTCGCACACTTCAGAGATTACAAATCCAATTTGATGTATCAACAAGACTCACCAGTCAATACTAAATTTTCTAGTATGTACTACTTGGAGGTCTAAACCTGGTAAAATAGGGGCTGTCTCTGTTTTTAGCTGAGCTAGTCAAACATTCAAACAACTGAAACTAACATAGCTGTGGCAGGGCTCTGATAGTTGTATCATGATTGTTATTATCATGTATCAACTTGGTGAGCCAAGATACGCTGTTTTTTGTTTTTAGTATTGATGATGCATGACAAGTTCTGCTTGTTGTGAAAAGGACCATGATTTGGAAAGTATGTTTGCTTTACACGTTATTATAAAAATTATTATTGCCTCTGCCAGTGTTTGGACAGTGCAAACGAGATTTTTTTGATCCAACATGGTTTAGATACACTTCTTAGATGCATTTTGTTGCAGGGGGAATCGAGGGAAAGAAGGCAGAAAAGCTACATGACTGAGCTAGGTAACTCTCCTTGGAAGGTCGTTGGAGTGGCAATGGCGATTCCTTTAATGGTCACATCCATCTTTCTTCTTGTAACCTCAAAAAGGAGGACTTCTAAAGTCAAGGTCTGAAAATGAGTGGTATAAAGGTTCTAGTTCAGAAAATCAGTTTTTTCTTTTTTTGAGAAAGGGTGGGCCGAAGATGGGTGACACCCCTAATCATCCTACACACACAGAACTGTGTTACTTTATATGCAGACGTATTCAATGAAATCGATTAGAAAAGAGGAATAGAAACAAAAGGGGGATTGTATCTTTGATGGCATCTCTCTCCCTTCAACCTTACGAATATAGTTGGTTTTATTTATCAGAGTTAGAACATTTCTTTGGGTTTGGCATGCAGAAGCTGCCCTAGAATCAACGCAGACTTGCATTGTTAATATCTTCTTTGTAAATTCATTTGTTACTGGATTAATTTGGGAATCTTGTCTTCGGTACCCTGATCAGTAGTTTTATTATATGGATTGTCCTTGCAAACAGGCACAGAGCGTTTGTGGGTAAAATTTTTGACTTCACTGCCAAACCAGATTGCAGAGACCGTTTGGGCCAATTGAAAAACATAAACAGAATATCCACACAGAGAAGGTCAAAACTGTTGCTTCTTATCTGATCCTGTTGTTGTCAGTGGCAGTTAGAATCAAGGGGGAAACTGTTTCCTTTTTAACCAAAAATTTCCAGTATATACGTTACTTACTTTATTCGGAAAGGATAAACCCTTGAAGGCAAGCAATTTTCAAACCATCTAAATCTAAAACAAGTAGAAGTGAAAATTTCTTGTATTGGTATATAGGCGTGGCAAAAGTACAATAGATTGATTCTAATATAGAATAACAGAAGTAGTTTTAAAAATATTATCATCTAAATACATTTATTGTTAGAAATTAGATACCCTAATTCCAAACTAATGAGAGCAATAATAATAATCTTGGAAGAAGGAAAAAAATAAGCACAAGAACAAATTAAATTTATACAGGTTTGCCTCAAGGTGAGACTATGTCATATCTTTCGTCGCTGCAGTAATCCACTATGAAGATAAAAATAGTTTACAAGAGAAATCGCACACACTCACAGGTGTTTTTCTCTAACCTCTCTCAGGTCGCAACTCAAGATCCTTCTCTGTGATAAAACCCTAACAACGATGCCCCCAAATATAAAGAGAAAATTAAGGAAACCAGATTACAAGTGTGAAATCCCCAAATTATCCTTAATGAGATAGTAGTCAATATATCGTGGATTTGGCCTTTCATGCTTTGTATTAACCCAGTTTGGCAAGAAAATTCAAGTACTTGTTAGGAATTAGATGCCCTAATTCAATAATAACGACAACAACAATAATCGTAGAAGAAAAAATAATCAAACACGAAAAACATAAGATTTATACAAGTTCGTCACCCAAACTCTCTTCCCCCCTTCTAACCCCCACGACGACCTTACCGTCAAGGTCGATCCGCATATCGACTCAGCATAAGGCATTGATTAGGCTCCACTACTTAACAATCTCACCCTTGGAGACTAATCTATCATCAATATTTCCTCTACAGCGGCAACAACTTCTTAATCCTCAGAGAGAAGTCCAACTGAAGTTGTACACAACTTCAGTTTCTCAATCGTAACAGTCTTTGTCAACATATCAGCTGGATTCTGACTCCCATGAATCTTCTCAAGTACTAATACTCTATCCTCAGAGCCGATCTAATGCAATGATAACGCACCTGTATGTGCTTTATTCTGGCATGATAAACAGGGTTCTTTGCTAAATGAATAACACTCAAATTGTGACAATACAACACATTCTTCCCATGCTTGAGACCAAATTCTTCCAAGAATGACTACAACTATACCATCTCTTTGTTTGGCTGTAGTCATGGCGACATATTCTGCCTCAGTAGTGGAAAGAGCAATTATCTTCAGCAACTTAGAGACCCAACTAACTGTTGTACCTCCCAATGTGTATACATATCCAGTGGCACTCTTCCTGCTATCAATGTCTCCAGCCACGTCAACCTCTTCATAACCCTGTAATCCTAAGTCCGACTTTCTGAAACATAAGGTTGAGTTCGCAGTGCCTCTCAAATATCTGAAAATCTACTTCGCTACTTCCCAATATTGTTTACTTGGATTACTCATATATCTACTCACAAGTCCCATTGCATGAGCTATGTCCGGTCTAATGTATACCATCACATACATGAGACTGCTAATAGTAGAAGTATAAGGCACATTGGCCATGTAGGCTCGCTCCTGCTCTGTAGAAGGTGACTGCTCCTTAGATACCTTAAAATGACTGGCCAAAGGAGTACTCACTGGTTTTGCATCATTCATGCTGAATATGCTCAACACTTTCTTCACATATTCTTCTTGTGACTGTTTCAAGACATCAATGTCCCTAGTAATCCTCAACTCAATGATTTGTTTTGCAGCACCCAAATCCTTCATTGCAAACTTCTTGGACAACTCCCTTTTCAACTTATCTATTTTTTGTTTTCAAGCACCTACTTTCAACATGTCATCAACATATCATCTACATATAGCAGTAGAATGAAGTAGGAGTCATCAAGCTTCTTCACATAACAACAATGATTCACGTGACACCGCAAGAAACCATTATTACTCATAAAGATGTCAAACTTCTTATACCATTGTCATAAACCCCATTTAAGACCATACAGGCTCTTTTGAAGTTTGCACACCATTTTCTCCTTTCCTTGTGCTTTGTGTTGTTGCATCATGTAAATTTTTTCCTCCAAATCACCATAAAGAAAGGTTGTCTTTACATCCAACTTCTCTACGTGCAAGTCTTCATTTGCCACTAGTCCAAACATTGTTCTAATAGTAGTCAATTTCACTACTGGAAAAAAAATCTTAGTTTAGTCAATGCCTTTTTTTTTTATGAAAGAGCTTTACAACCAATCCTACCTTGTACAGATTGCCTTGTACCAATTGTTGCCATCATGTTCATCTTTTATTCGGTACACCCATTTATTATGCAAGGCCTTCTTCCCTTTTGGTAACTCGGTCAACTGCCATGTCTGATTGGATAATAGTGAATCCATCTCACCCCGCATGGCCAACTCCACTTGGTTGATTCATCAGTTTGCACAGCTTCCTCATAACTCTCTGGTTCACCTTTATCAGTCAACATAATATAATTCAGGGCAAGAGAGTACCTCTTTGGTGGTTTGCTAGTTCTAGCAGATCTCCTGAGTTTAGTCATAAGAATGTTCTGATTTAATTCTTGGGGTATGTTTTCTTGGTCTTTCTCAGCAATATTATCCATCTCAATAACTAGAAGATCTCTCAACTGAATTACTTCAGACTTCTTGGCCTCATTACTTGTGCTCCTAGACTTTGTTCTCAACCTGTCTTTATACAAGGCACCTTCATTGAAGATCAAATCCTTGCTCCTGATAACCTTACGACTTTGGTCATCCTAGAAGCGATAACCAAACTCGGTACCACCATAGCCAATAAAGAAACATGTGTTAGATTTACCACAGAGTTTACTTCTAATAGCAAAATCAATGTGAATATAAGAAACACAACCAAACACTTTCAAGAAAGAAAGGTTTACTTCTTTGCCTCCCTAGACCTCTTCTGGTATTTTATAATCCAATAGTATTGAGGGACCTCTGTTAATCAAATAAACAGCAATGCTAATAGCCTCAAACTATAACATCTTTGGCAATCCCGCATATAATCTCATGTTCGTTCAAAGTTTTGTTCATTGTCTCAGTCACACCATTCTGTTGAGGTCTTTTAGGAATGGTCTTCTTCATCTTGATTCCATTATCAACACAATACCGCTTAAAATCATCATCTATGTATTCTCCCCTATTATCTGACTGCAGACACTTTACCTTCAAATCTGTCTCATTCCCTACCATTGCTCTCCATCTCTTGAAGGTATGAAAGACATCAAATTTTATTTTCAGGAAATAAAGCCATACCTTTCTACTTGCATCATCAATAAATATCAAATAGTAGTTAGAACCACCAAGGAAGGTAACAGTTAAAGGCCCCCACACATCTGTGTGAACCAACTTCAATTTTTCTGTCTTTTGCTTCTTTCCAGCCTTAGAAAAGCTAACCCTTTTATGCTTGCCGAAAATACAACATTCACACAAACTGTTATTTACAGTTTTTAACCATGGTAGTCTCCCTTTGGATTGAAGCACTTTCATTCCCTTCTCACTCATGTGACCGAGCCTATAATGCCACAAATAAAAATAAGTAACAACATCAACAACTGAAACTGTGTCTCTGCAATTGGAAGTGATGTACAAAGTTCTAGTTTTAACTTTGTGAAGTTGGGTCCATGACCCATCCCAAAATGACTAGTCAACTTAGAAAACCTCTTTTCCAACTAATAAACTCAAGATATTTGTTCTCACTAATCCATGTGGGACTAACCCAGGTGGACCAAACCACCTAGCACTGACACCCACCGTTCCTGTACCCATTCTCGTTCCCGTTCCCTACCGCTTCCGCCGGGATTCGAACACGGAACGTAGTGCCCAACTCAGATACCATATCAAACGCCTAGCCAATACAACCCAAAAGACTGGTCTGTTAAGTGCAGAAAGCCAAGTACCTAACCCAGGTGGACCAAGGGCAGACGGAACCTAACCCAGGTGGACCGGAACCACCAAGTTCTGACACCCACCATTCTCGTTCCCTCCCGCTTCACCCGGGATTCGAACGCGGAACATGGTGCCCAACTCTGATACCATGTCAAGAGGCTGGCCAATACAACCTAAACGACTAGTTGTTTAAGTGCGAAAAACCAACCTACTCAAGAGGTGGACCGGAACCACCTCTGACACCCACCCCATCCCTTACCGCTCCCCGTGGGATTCGAAGGCGGGATGTGCCGGACCGGCTCTAATACCATGTCAAAAGGCTGGCCAATACAACCTAAAAGACTAGTCGTTTAAGTACAGAAAGCCAACCTAATCAAGAGAGGTGGACCGGAACCACCTCTGACACTTACATGTGGATAATTTGGGTGGAGACCCACATATGAGTACCTGGTCTTATACCATGTAAAGGTTGGTTTTATGCCTATCCCAAAATGACTAGTCATCTTAGGTTTGTGATTCAACCTTTTCTTCCCGTTTATCATTAGTAACAGAGGCTGGAGTAGCCGTGGCCCATTTCGGTTTTCCATGAAGCTTCCAATAATTTTCCATAAGGTGGTTTTGACCACCATAATAAGTGCATATTCGAGGCTCTGTGCGAGAGTAGCTAGGACTGGTTCTACCACCTCTTGTTCAGCCTCCTCTAGAATTTCTGTCGCAACCTCGGTTGGAGGATAATGTACCTCTATTACCTGAATACATAGCATATGAAGCATCCTTTTTGAGTTAATAGATGGATCAGGGCTTCACATCAATGTGGCACTTATTTCATCAAAGGACGGTACTGTGGAGGAGCTAGAAGGTTGTGTCTTAGCAACTTCAAGGTATGGCTTGATATTTTTCAAACAAATTGTTGCCGCTAAAGCTTCCCTTTGCCTCTCTTGATCTAAAATATCTTGGAGTATGGTTGAGTGATCTTCCACTCTTGAAGTAGACCCCAAAACCGAGCCAAAATTTCATAAATATTGTCTCGTTGCTTAGTATTGAGCATGTTTTGCAATACATCAAATAACTTTTATAAAGAAACCGTACTAGAGTATAACTTAGTACAAGTGTCCCAAATCTGTTTGGCCGATTCTAATTGGACAACATTATTAGCTACAAGCACTTCCATACTATTAATAAGCCAACTAATTACCAAATTGTCATCCTTAACCCACTTTAGATAGGATTGGTTTTCTTCATCAATTGGTGGAGAAGGCTTGGTTAAGTGACCGAGGAGGTCTCAAGTAATAAGAAACCTTCTTACCGATTGAGACCAACTAAGATAATTGGATAATCCCCTTAAGGGAATAGTAGTAATTTTGAGTATGTTACTCTTACTACTTGTATTTCTTTCAGTCATCTTAAGTCAACCAATGCTTAGTAAAGCACAAACAAGAGGAGGATATGATGAAGATCCAATCAAACTAAAAATCCAATTAAGATGACTCCATTGCTATAATCCAATATTGAAGACCTGATATGGACTGAAGTAGAATTGATATAATCCAATAATCAAGGTTGAGAAGCAATAAAAGCAATAATATGTTGTCCAAAAAAAAGAGGTAACCTGAGTAAGGTGGCTACCTTCCTCCCAATCTGAATTTTAAACTCAAGAAAGACCTTAAGAGTCCAAAAAATTCGAACTTGTATTCAAAATTAAACCCCAATCTTGGGAGGCTCATGTTTGCCAAAAATATCTATTGTTCAAATTTGAAAAATAATCCACTTAATCAAATTTGAACAACCTTCTTTCAAATACTAGCCACTTTCAAATAAAGATAAGTTCTTATCCACTACATTAGCCACTAAATCAAGCTCCAAATAAACCAAAAAAAGTATCTTAACTGAAGTAGATCAATTACTCATTCAATACCAATTCAAATCTTCCTTTTGGTCTTCAAAACTCAAGAACTCATGACTGGTTCTTAACCCAAGCATGGCTTAACTTTTCCATATGATAGGTGTCATATTTATCACTTAAAAAGACACATATTCCTTACTCATTTCCAGAAATCCTTTAGGCAGTGAATTTTCTCATAAGTCTTAAAGGGTTGGAGAAGAAATTAGAAATTCCAAAAAATCATAAATCACCAAAAACCAACTGCTCTTTGAGCTCGGCAAAATTCCTCAAACAATTTCTACACGTTTGGAGAATATGAGTAGCATAAATCATTCTTCTATCATATAACCATCAACTTCATAATCAATAGGTCTTCATAACCTTGTAGGCAACCGATCTTTATCAAACTTGCAATATTTGAGTGCAAGAAGATCAAGGTCGTAATATCCTTTAAACACCAAGTATTAGCTTTCACAACTTCTCATATGAAAGCCATTTGTTTCTTGATGTAATATAGAGATTAAGGGCTTGGTACATAGTATGAATGTAAGGAAAAATATAACCAGAAATCACTTACCTTTCCATGGTTGAATCTCTTCATTCAAAAGCACCTTGCATGAAGCCTTCAAAGGTACTTAAGTTGTTAGGAATTAGACACCCTAATTCCAAACTAATGAGAGCGATAATAATAATAATAATAGCGGAAGAAAGGAAAAGCAAGCACGAGAACAAACAAGATTTATACAGGTTCGCGTTAAGGTGAGACTACATCTTGTGAGACTACATCTTGTCTTCCACCGCTACAGTAATCCACTATAAAGATGAAATAGTTTACAAGAGAAATCACACACACTTACAAGTGATTTTTTCTCTAACCTCTCTTGAACACAACTGATGCTCATCGGATGATAAAACCCTAATAGCGGTACCCCAAATATAAAGAGGAAACAAGGGCAACTGCGATACAAGAGTAAAATTTCCAAACTACCCTTAATGAAATAGTAGTTAATGTATCATGGACCGAGCAAGGGCTCCGCCCCCACAACCCCGAGAAGGGGGCTTCTCGCCTCCCTTCCAATGCCCATTGCGACCTTATCGCGAAGGTCGATCCGCATACTGAATCAATGTAGGGCATGGATTAAGCTCTACAACTTAACATAAGCATCATTTCAATGTGGGAGTCCTAAATCCTTAGCTATGATACCATGTGAAATTGGGTCCAAGGCCCATCCCAAAATAACTAGTCAACTTACGAAACTTCTTTTCCAACTAATAAACTCAACATATTTGTGCTCATTAATCCATGTGGGACTATTCCTTAACAAACTCCTTGGGCAACAACCATGGCTCCCTTGATGACTTTTCGGGCAGCACCATTTAAAGTCATATTATGACCTTCATCATCAAGCTGCCCTACTGAGATCAGGTTACGCATAAGTTTTGGTACATGTTTCACCTTGTGAATTTTTCACACTGACCCATTTGACATCCTCAAACTGACATTACCAATGCCAACAATATCCAAAGGTTCTCCATCAACAACTTTCCCGCGATCTCTAGCAACATAATTCTCCATGATATCATGATTCACAATTGTGTGAAAAGAAACTCCTGAATCTAACACCCAAGAGTCAATAGGGCTATCAACCGACAAGAGTAAAGTATCTTGTACTTCTTCAGTCACCGCATTTGCAGCATCACTTTTTTTTTCATCCTTCTTCGGTGCTCTGCAGTTCTTCTTTATGTGATCGGACTTGCCACAATTCTAGCATTCCACATTCCTTCTGAATTTGCACTTGCATCTACCATTCCTTGACTCCCCTCTACCATTGCCCTTATTAGAATTCCTCTCGAAGTTCCTACTCCTACTGTTCACTCTAGATGAAATAACCATTATTCTAATTGACATTGGATTAAATTCGAGAAACATGCATGGGCTAACTCTATCCATGATAGTAGTAGTGGTACATCTAATGTTGTCAATTCTCTTACATTGGGGGCCCCAGATGAAATGCAACAATTAATAATACAACATCAGCAGATTGCACAGTGTATGACTCTGATTTCAATTGCTTCATCCTATGCATCTATGGCTCAGGCTTCTATTCATGTTCTTACTCCCACTGGGGCCAGTTCATCACCATCTTAGGTTCTTGATTCAAGGGAAATAAAACATAAGTCACGTATATCATCATTTGTTATGGTCCTGGGTTAAGTACCTATGTCTTCCGCTCCTAGCAGGCCGGTCTTTTGGATATTATTGGCTAGGTACTTAACATTTGGTATCAGAGCAAGTACTACATCCCACGTTCGAGTCCCCGCCCGCGTAGGAGGACCGAACGCCTCTGGCGTTGGGCCATAAGGGATTATGGGATCCTAACTCAGCTCTCGTTGCTGTGTTAAGGCCGCCGTGGTTGTCGACTCGGGCAGGCAGGGTGTACTGTTATGGTCCTGGGTTAAGTACCTATGCCTACCGCTCCTAGCAGACCGGTCTTTTGGGTAGTATTGGCTAGGTGCTTAACATCATTGTTTTATGATTTAAAGGAGTCTTTGTATAAAAAGCATGTCAATTTTTCTTATAGGTCTACTTCTTTAGTTCAAGGAATGGGTACTATCACTCTAGCATCCTTCCTGCCTCCTCAATTTACACTACATGTTCCTAAATTCCCCTTGAATTTGTTGTTTATAAGTCAACTAGCAAAGTCTATGAATTTCTTTTTAACTTTTTACCCTACTCATTGTGTCTTTCAAGATCTCGTGGTGAGGAAGACGATTAATTTTGTTCAGGAGAGAGATGTATTATATTATATAAGAGCAACCTACTAGATAATATCCATACACTACAATCAACAGACCAACCTCTATAGTGGCATCTGAGATTAGGTCATCCATCTGCAGCAAAACTGATTCAAGTTTTCCTGGAATTTTCTTCCACCCTTTCTTTTTAGTGCGAGTTGTGTCAATTGGGCAAACATCATAAAAATTTGTTTCCAGTCTCATACAACAAGTACAATCAACTTTTTGAGATTTTACTTTCAAACATTGGGGGTCTTTTGTCTTGTGACTAGTTAGTTTGGTCATAGGCACCTTATTTCGTTTATTTAAGATTTTAGTCGATGCACTTGGATTTATTTCCTTAGGAAGAAATTTGAGATTCATGATGTATTCAAAATTTTTAATAATGAAATAAAAAATCATTGTTGTTTCCATTCATGTTTTGCATATTGATAATGGCCTAGAGTTCATGAATAAAAAATTTCATATCTTTTCTCAAAGCCGAGGGATCAATCATCAAACATCATGTGTATTTACTCCTTAACAAAATGGAGTGGTTGAGCGTAAGAATTGGCATCTACTCGACGTTTATTGGACTATGATGATTCATATGAATGTTCCTAAGTCCCACTGTGGTGTTTTTTTATTAGTAGGATGCCTTCTTTTGTTCTCGAAGGTAAAAATTCTATACAAGTCCTTTTACAAATTGTTCCTCTATTTCCTGTATCCCCTCGAGTGTTTGGTTGTATTTGCTTTGCACATATTTTTAGACCTTCTAGGGATAAATTTTCTCCTCAAGTTGTTAAGTGTATCTTTTTAGGTATTCTCGAACACATAAAGGATATATATGTTTTTGTCCATCCACCAAGAAAATATTTGTATCTGTAAATGTTACCTTTTACAAGAATGTTTCCTTCTTTGAATCCCCCTTTCCAGAGTTGGTTTCTACTATATCTCTAGACCCTAGATTGATTATTCATATACTAGTTGATGAGTCCATTCGACCTTCATAGGGTGTCATTGTTGAGAAACCTTTAAAGGTATATCGACACAAGAAGGAGACTTCATCTCATGTTCCAAATTCCTCTCCCACACTGGACCATGACTCTGAATCATCTAAGGATCCCGAGGTTAGTGATTTACACCTTTCTATTGCACTCAGAAAGGTCATCAGAAAAGGTACACATTATCCTTTATCTCATTTGCCTCTATTGTCTCTTTTGGTTCCTTATCTGACTACTACAAAAAATTTGCTTTGTCTGTTGAAGAGAAGATATGGAAGGCACTTACATGACCCTCACAATAAGAAGTCTCATTGAAGGAGGTATCATAGAAGAGTCTCAATTTAAAGGTGTTTTAGTTATGTTAGTCTTCTATTTATGTTGAGTTGTTTAATTATGCTAGGACATATCTTTAAGTGTTAGACTTGGGTGCAATTGAAACTAGGGTATTTTAATTGTAATTGGACTCTATTACTTTCCTCTACTGTAAATAGGGGCTCATGTACTCAAAATTATAACAAGTCAATGAAGTTTTTCTCTTTTCCAGAAATTCAGCATGGTATCGAAGTAGGTTCTATGAGTTGACTTGGTCAACCCACTGAGATGATGTGATCCTTTTTTTATCTATTATATGTAATAGTTTAGGTTTGTATTGATCTTTTTTTTTCTTTTCAGTTCCAATACTCGTTGTTTTCTTAGTGTTCGTACCTCCATATAGAGATTTTCATATAGAAAAATATATATTAAAGGAAATACAATTGAGTCTACTTTCCAACGTAGAATTATTTTTGGCAATCAGAGTTTTATACCAAAAAAATAATATTTGAAACAGCAAAGGTCAGACTGCAAGAGAAGTTCGAGCAACACGAGAAAACTTCTACTTTCCAACCGTCTTATATCCAGAGAAATATTTTTAGTCTATTTTCTTTAATATTCAACCAATTATCAATCTGAGTTTTCTATAGGGAGATATCAATCTTGGAAGAGTCAATGGTCATGTTGGCCATAGAAGTAAAAGTACTCAATTCGGCTAGATTATAAATTCCCCAAATATATCATCTTTTTTTATTTCAAAATATGTATATTTTATGAAGTTAAGTTATACTTGGATGAAATATATTGAAGTCTAGTTTCGTAAGGAGAAAATTTCATGTCAATCTGATCTATATTTAAGGAGATATTCACATTGCAATCACCAAGGGTAAACATACAAAATGAAGAGAATCAAGAGGTTGTAAGAGATTCAAGAACGAAAAATTATACGTCAATTTAGATATAAAATTAAATATATTAGAGTGAAGTATCTTGATAAATAAACCGTTTGTGATTTTGAGCTATATTTTTAGAAATATTGATATCAGAAGTATCATAGGTCAGTTTTGCCAAAAATCATTTTTTTTCCCTATTTTCTCTCCTATTATCTCTTGAAGCATTATTTTAGGTAGAACCAGCCTTTGATACTTCTGATATCAATATTTCAAAAAATATAGCTCAAAATTATAAAAAAAATTGTTGATCAAGAAACTAGATTCAAATATCTTAAATTTAATATCTATATTGGCATAAAAATATTCGTTTTTGAATCTTTTATGACATCTTGATTCTTTTCATTTTGTATCTTGACCCTTGCTGACTGCAATGTGAATATCTTCTTAAATATAGATCATATTGACATGAAATTTTCTCCTTGTCAAAATAGACTTCAATATATTTCATCAAAGTATAAATTTAATTCATAAAATATACTTATTTTGAGAAAAATGAGCTAATATATTTTTGGAATTTGTAATCTGATCGAACTAAGTACTTTTTCTTCTATGGCCAGCATGACCATTGACTCTTCCAAGATTGATATCTCCCTATAGAAAACTCAAATTGAGAATTGGCTGAATAAGTAAGAAAATTTAATTATAGATATTTCTTTGGATATATAATTCTCCCTGTAAAGTTCCATTCTTGATGGCATAAGATGACTCACAAGTAGAAGTTTTTTGCTATTGGTGGAAGCTCTCTTGCAATCTGACCTTTGCTGCTTCAAATATCGATTTCTCTTTTTAGAAAAATAAAATTGCCAAAATTCATTTTGCTTTGGAAATTAGACTTGAATATCTTTTCACCTATATATACTTTAAAAAATTAAAAGCTGATTATGGAGGTGTGAATGACAAGAAAACAACGGGTATTGGGACAAAAAAGAGAAAAAATAGGTAAAATACGAATGTAAACTACTAGAGATGATAGATTAGAAAATGATCACATTATATCTGTGGATTGTCTAAATCAACTCATAGAACCTACTCTGATACCATGTTGATTTCTACGACAAGACATAAACGTAAGAGATCTCAAGGGAAGGAGAGAGTAGAAGAATTCTAAATCTTGGGAGATAGGAGAGAAAAACCAAGGGAGAGAAGGAAGAGGAAAAGAGGGAGAGGCATTTAGACGAATTTGAGCCAAAAATTTTGAGCTAGCTAGTCTAAGGAAGATTCTTGATGCCTAATTCTCCTCCTAGATTAGAAAATCAATAAATACCTAATGATTTGTGGAAATATTTGCTCATTGTTTTTTGGTAAGAACGGATTCAATTTTGATCGGCTTAATTTGAACTAATTCTCAAGTAAAGTATTGTCCAATTTTAATGTGTTTTGACCAAGATTGGTAGTTGGGTTCTTTCATAAGCTAATAACACTCAAATTGTTATATCAGATAGGTATAACAATTTGAGTACCAAATGCTTAGTACCGAAATTAAATTTTTTATAGTCATCAGGTGTGATTCTCTAGGATCGGAATTGAATCTAGCGCAACGACAAAACTTCAAGCATAATGCACCAGCTGCCAAGATAGGTAGAGATGCTAATATATTTTTGTATGGTTTCTGAATTTATGGGTCTACAAGAGTCATCTTAGTTAACATTTAAATATGCATTCATTTGTGTGATTTCAAATTGTATTTCTTCAAAGAGTCCTTTGTATGCTTGACTAATTCATGAAGATTTTATTTTAACCTTGAAATGCCTAAAGTCCAAGGAAGAATGAAAGTTCACCATCAACTCCATTCTTCTTGACTTAAGCAAATTCTTCAAAAAAGGAAGTGATTTTCATTTAGTATGTAGCTTGGCACAGAGAATGCACTCCTTGCTCAAAGATCAAGTGATCTTGGTACCCAAATTTTTTTATGTTCCACTGTCACAATATTTGAAGATAAGTTTAGGCTAAAAGGCATAACCCTACATACTTTTTGTATGCCCATTTTGTATTAAAAAAAAAACCTTCTATAATGGCTACAAAATGGTAAATCCCACAAATGGGCAGCTAAAAGAAAAACCATTGACTTATCCCGTGCTTTAAAGAAATTAAGTTTTGGAAAGGTCACTCTTCCCAATAAATTAGAATATCAAACAAAAAATGTGAGAATAAAGGGACTTAGAGTGAGGTCTATGAGACTGGAATGGAAAGAAAACATAGAAGTTCTTATAAGTCATAATATCACTTATGCCTAATTATTCAATTTTATAAATGTGGAACCATAGGTCATCATACATTTGATTGCTCAACTAGAACATCAAAGTTGAATTGGGTGAAGCAAATTTAGATTCCCAAGGAAAGCCTAAATTTTTCTTTTTAAGTGTTGAAAAAGTGGCTCAAACAAACTTGAGTACCCGAGGTCACATTTTCGAGAAATGAGTAGATTATTTGGGCCAAGCTATATACCAAATGAAAATCACCTCCTTCTATGAAGAATTTTCTTAAGTCATAAAAAATGAAGTTGATGGGTGAACTTTCATTCTTCCTTGGAGCTTAGATAGTTTAAGTGAAAATAGAATCTTCATGAATTAGTCCAAGCTTATAAAAGACTCTTTAAAGAAATACAATTTAAAATCTATTATCACGCCCATGAGTGCATCCTTGAAGTTGACTAGGATGACTCTAGTAGACCCCTCAAATCCTAAACTATATGGAAATATATTAGGGTCTCTACCTATCTTGGCATCTAGAGCATTATGCTTACAATTTTGCCTATACGCTAGATCCTATCTAATCCTAGAGAAACACATGTAGTGGTCGTAAAAAGACCTATTTTCGGTACTTAGGTATTTGGTACTTAATGTTCAACCATATCCCATCTATTATGAAAATTTAAGTGTCATTAGCTTATGGAAGAACCCGACTCTTGGTCTCAACACATTAAAATTGGATAATACTTTACTTGGGAATTGGTTTAAAATAAGCTGATCATAATTGAATTTATTCCTACAAAAAAAAAACATGAGCGAACATTCCAAAAACCCTAAAGAGGTGATTGATTCTATAAAGTAGGAGGAGAATTAGACATCAGTAACCTTCCTTAGACTAGCTAGCTCAAGGTTAATGATAACTAAGGGTATCCTCTTTAAAAATGATTTTAAAACTTGAAAATTCAAGAGTAAAGCATAGGTTGGACATTTCTATATTTTTGTCTCTACTTGTGCCTTACTTGAATATTATCTTTTTTATCAAGAGAGAAAAAGTGTAGCATAGATCAAGAGAGAGTCTACACTAAATAGAAATACATGAGAGCAACGACCCATGCAAGCATAAATCAAGAGGGAGTTAATTACCATACATGTACAAATATAAGGGGAGCGCGAATTTAGGAAATTAAAGTCCTAGTGCTTTAATGCTGGAACATTTAGAAGTTTATTTCATATAGTTGATGATTTTTGGAACATTATAGAAATATGATTATTTGGCAATATCATAGCATTTGTAAAATTATCAACATGTGCTTTAATGTATATAAACTTCAATCTTTAATTTCTCATAAACAACTTGCATTGATAAGTCTTCATGATTTAATTGAATAATAAATTCTGCTCAAACTTCTCAAACTTCAAGGGTTTGAATTTTTGGCTTTTAGCATGATATTGGAGACACCTAGCTTCCAAGATTTGACATTTGACCTAAATCCTTGGAGAGTGACAAGTTTGTTTTATTTCACATGTTTTAACACACACTAAATCAATCCAATTCATGTCTTAAGCTAAGTGGTGAAAATAAAGCAACTATCTAGGAGTGTGGATTACAAAATTTTTTGGACAAAAACACCAGGTCGATTCATCAACAAAGTAAGAAATCTGGGATTCTTGGTAACTGATTGACTCATACAAAGTTACCCAACAATACCTTTATTGGATTGATTATAGGAATTTCCAAGTGATTATCTATCTGATTTATGAAAGTGGATACTTGTAATTTGAGGATTAAATCCAACTACTAATCCCATAAGGTAGAAAGTATCTAATATCTAAGAGTGACTTGTTATACTCTCTAGACACTTCAAAAGATAAGATGCACAATCTTGTCTCAATTATATATTCTTGTTTGGATCCATGAGAAGGTAGAGAATGCATGGACACATGAGCAATGAAAGTTACTCATTTTGTTATCATCAAAATAATGGAGATTGGCATGATTATACTATTAGTCTAACAAAACATTCGGTTGTTTATTTTCCTAGATTTTTTTTGTTATTAGAATGATAAAGAATAAAATAAAAAATTTGTATTCATTTCTTGTTTTTATATCATATTTCCCAATTTATTTTCTATTTTAGTAGCTAAGAGATAACATAATAAATTCAATAAAAAACATCTCAACTACAATTGGAATTATTTTACATGTGACTACTTTTGACGACATGACCATCAATTCCTAACTTTAGACTTATACCAAGAATAATATAATTAATACATACCTAAGTTGACTTAAGTGTGTTTACAATTCTAATTTCAATCAATAAATTTTTATAATTTTTATTTTATTAAATTATATTAGATATTTTGTTTAATCTATTTTATTTTATGGGTTTATTTATACATTTATTTATGAAAGAAGAAGAAGAAGAAGAAGAAGAAGAAGAATAGGTGTCTTCCTCCACCATCACGGGACTTTTGCCTTCTCCTAGCACAAGCAAGGGATGGGAGGGTACTTGTTAGACTAAAGCATATGCAGTTGAAGAAAAATTTAGGCAATGTTTGTGTGGATTCACGGAGGCACCGGTATCATTAATTGATCTTAATACTTCATGAATAATTTGAATATGTCTCTTCCAATTGAAGTTTTGGACGTGTAATATGAAGTAGTCTTGACCATCCTATGCTATATCCATTGTCTCCTATGTGAACGGCAATGCAACGGAAGCTTGCAAACCAGGCTTCCATCCGCTGGAATCGACGGATCAGAAATCCGGCATAGATGGATCACAACACCAGAATTAGTAATTTTTACTTTACAATTTTATGTATAAATATGTGATGTAAATGGTTTCCAAAATCGTGGTGAACAAAATTTTTAATCTTTACATGGAATCAGACTTGCCGATCTTGTTTCACGATTCATATTTTTTTTCTCCGACAAGTAACCCCCTTACGCCATTGTAGTCCCGTTGTGCTTCACCGCCATAGCAGCGTCCAGCCCAGCAATGGAAGCAAGAGGTTCCCTCTGAGAGCTATTTAGAGCACCCGATCTTTCGGAAAAAAAATTTCGACCACCACCAACTTCGGCCAGAGAACGCGATTGCTCGACGACCTCACACGGTCAGAAACGAGCATCCCCCCATCACCGGCACGAAAAGTGACGCCGACAGAAATCCGTCGAAGACGAGCTGCTCGCCGAAACACCGGCTGCCCGCTGTCGAAAACCAAGGAGATGAGCCACATCGTCTCGTTTCTGTCGTGCTGCCCAAAACCATGTTCACTCAGACCACCCAGGTTCACACAACAAATCGGGTTCGGACCAAACCCAACTCTGTTCAACAAGTTTGTTTTAAAAAAAAAAAAATGGTTGCAGAAGCCTTTTCTCATATTATCCCCTTTCATACCCTCATCCATATGATTATCATTAAACTTTCATACACAACATATCTCTTGTGGAAAAGCCAACTGCTTCCTGTTTTGGAGAGTAATAATCTTCTCACCTATGTGGATGGAACCCTCATGCCACCACCTCAGTTTGCTGCCACAAATTCTACCATCCCTACTACTGAATATTTGCAATGGAGAGTAATGGATCAACACCTTCTCAGTCTCCTCCTTTCCTCCCTCACTGAGGAGCCAATGGCCGAAGCCGTTGGCCTTTCCACTACACGTGAGGTTTGGCTCGCATTGGAAAATGCCTTCAATCATCGGTCGAAGGCCCTGGAAATCTGACTCAAAGACGATCTTCAATAATTAAAGCACGGAAATCAATTCGTTGTCGCTTATACACGCACTTTCAAGGGTCTTTGTGAGTAGCTTCACGCGATCGATAGACCGGTCAACAACACTGAAAAACTCCACTAGTTTCTCCTTGGACTTGGCGTCGAATTTTCCACCTTCTTCGTCACACAAATGGCCCTTATGCATCTCCCTCGCTTCTCTGAGCTCATCTCCCAAGCAGAGAGCTTTGAGCTCTTTCAAAAATCACTTAAAAGTTTTGTCTCTCCCGCTGTTTTTTTTCACTGCCACACCCTGAGGATCAAACCAGTCGATCCGTCACGGCTCTGGTCGAACCCATGGACGAACAAATGGTTCTGGCCGTCATTATGTCACCCGAGGTCGACCTCATTCAACACAAGGCCACCGCCCTCCTCACTGTCAGATATGTCGTCTTGATGGTCACTATGTTGATCAATGCCATCAACGTTGTGCCCGCTGTGAGTCCAATGAGTCCCTTGATCATCTTGCCGAGGCGTTCAGAGGATTATGTTCTCTCACTGGATCAACACCCTCCAACCGGTTCTTGGACACTGGAGCATCTGCTCACATATCCAATAACACATCCATCCTGGATCAGTCTACTCTGTACACGGGTAAGGACTCTGTAATTGTGGGGAATGGTGCCTCCTTACCTCTCTCCCATACTGGTATTCTCTCTCCCACCCCCAAATATTCAGTTGTTAGATATTTTAGTTGTTTCACATCTCACTAAAAATCTTCTCTTCATTAGTAAATTAAAGTTTGATTTTCCTCTAACCGTTACCTTTACTAACAATTTTTCACAATTCAGAATCGTCTCACAGGAATGGTGGTGGCAACCGGTAAGAGAGATGGAGGCTTATATGTGTTGGAGTGTGGCAACCCTGCCCTTCCTTCAGTCCTTAAAAATAATTTTTTACTAGCTTCCTATGACATATGGCATGCTCGCCTAGGACATGTAAATCATTATGTTATTTCTTCTTTACATAAACAAGGACATCTTTATCTTACCTCTTTATTGCCTTCTCCATCCTTATGTAGTTCATATCAACTTGGTAAAATCATCATATACCTTATCCATGTCATGAACATAGGTCGTCTCATGTGTTAGACCTTATTCATTGTGACATATGGGGTCCTTCACCTGTCAAATACCATTTAGGATATGCATATATGTTATCTTCATTGATGATTTTTTCTGATTCACTTGGCTTTATCCTTTGAAATTCAAATCAGATTTTTGTAATATTTTTACCCAATTTCAAAAACTTGTGGAAAATCAATATTCGACACATATTAAAAATTTTCAAAGTGATGGTAGAGGAGAATTTCCAAGTACTTGCTTCCAAACTAAGTGATGGTAGAGGAGAATTTCCAAGTACTTGCTTCCAAACTCATCTTCATACCTCTGGAATCCATCATCAAATTTCTTGCCCATATACACTTTCCCAAAATGGACGTGCAGAACACAAACACCGTCATGTGATTGAAATTGGTTTGACACTTCTTTTTCACTCTCATCTTTCTCCTCGCTTATGGGTTGAAACCTTTAGCACTACAACTTACATCATCAACCGTTTGCCCACATCACTTCTTGACGGTAAATCACCGTTTGAACTTTTATATGGTTTTGTTCCGAACTATGAAAATTTTCATCCCTTTGGTTGTCGTGTATATCCTTGCTTATGTGATTATATGACTAACAAATTTTCACCTTGTAGTCTTCCATGTATTTTTTTAGATTATAGTCCCTCTTATAAAGGGTTTCGCTACTTTGATCCTATCACCTCACGGATCTACATCACCCGCCATGCCCAATTTGATAACCAACTTTCCTTTCATAAAGTCATCACAGGCTCACCCCCCTCCCCTCCATTTTTCCAACTTTCTAGCACCTAGTCTTATCCATACATAAACTCCTCCTTCCTCCTCACACCATTCTCCGCACATTACTCAATCTGGATTAAACTCATGTTCAATCTGTACTTATCCGGTCGATGCATGCTTGCAGACTATTGATTATTTTATAGGTCCCTCCTCGTCGCATCAGATTTCCAGTCCAACACCTCCCGAGACATAAATCACTCCTACTCCAATCTCTACACTATCGTTGAGTTCTCATCCTATGCTAACTTGAGCTAAAGTTGGCATTTTCAAACCACACCATTCGGTCAACCTCGATATCGTGAACTCCTCTGGACTTCTCTCTACTATCCTTGTCTATACTGCGCCTAAAGAATTCAAATCTGCCGCTAAGAATCCAGCTTGGTTGCTGCCATGGATGAAGAAGTTCAAGCTTTGCAAAATAATCGGACCTAGATTTTAGTCCCTCGACCTACAAACACCAATATTGTGGGTTCCAAATGGGTGTTTCGAACAAAATACATGCCTAATGGATCCATTGAGCGTCTCAAAGCATGCCTCGTTTCCAAAGACTATACTCAAATCCATGGCCTTGATTACACTGAAACCTTTAGCCCTATGGTAAAATCTACTACTGTCCGGGTTGTGCTCCCTCTTGCTATGACCAACAAATGGCCTCTTCACTAACTTGATGTCAAGAATGCATTCCTCAACGGCACTCTCACTTAAAATGTTTACATGGAACAACCTCCCGGGTCCATTGACCCTCATTTTCTGCATCACGTGTGTCAGTTGCAAAAAGCTCTCTACAATCTCAAGCAAGCTCCTCGTGCCTGGTTCCAACGCTTAAGCTCCTTTGTCACTCAACTTGGATTCTCCTGTAGTCGTGCTGACACTTCTCTCCTCTATGTTGATGACATAATTATTACTGGCAACAACTCAGCCCTTATCACCAGGTTCACTCATGAGCTTCATTCTAAGTTTCCAACTAAAGATTTGGGTCCGCTCAGCTACTTTCTTGGTCTTGAAGTTTTGCCAACTACTGAGGGTTTATTTATCGGTCAACTCAAATATGCACAAGATATTCTTACTCACGCTCAGCTACTTGATAGCAAACTGGTTCCTACGCCTATGGTCATTTCACAACATTTGTCCGCATATGGTTCTCTATTTTCGGATCCCACTCTCTACAGGTCTCTTGTTTGCGCCCTTCAATACTTGACCATCATTCGCCCTGACATCGCCCATGTAGTCAACTCTGTTAGCCAAAACCTGCATACTCCCAATGAAGATCATTTTCTTGTTGTTAAACGTATTTTAAGCTATGTCAAAGGTACCATTCACTTTGGCCTTATTTTTTGTCCATCCACTACTCCTACTGCTCTAGTCGCTTACTCTGATTGTGACTGGGCTGGCTGTCCTGATACTCGTCGCTCCACCTTTAGTTACTCCATTTATCATGGGGACAATTTGATTTATTGGAGTGTTAAAAAGCAACTAATAGTATCTCGTTCTAGTTGTGAATCTGAGTATTGTGCTCTACCGTACACTGTAGCTGAAATTATTTGGTTTACGTATTTTCTTACCGATCTACATGTTCTACTTCTACAACCACCTCTACTCTTATGTGCCAACAAAAGTGCAATCTTCCTCAGCTCCAATGCAGTTTCTCATAAACGCGCCGCACACATTGAGTTAGATTATCATTTCCTTCGAGAACTTGTTGTTGCAGACAAACTTCACACACAGTATGTGTCATCTCACCTACAAATTGCGGATATTTTAACCAAAAGTATTCTACGCCCTCTCTTTGGATTTTTTCAATCTAAACTTCACGTATGTTCCAATCTGAAGCTCAGCTTGCAGGGGGGGTGCATAAACGCGCTAAACACGTTGAGTTAGATTATCATTTCCTTTGAGAACTTGTTGCTGCAGACAAACTTCACACACAGTATGTGTCATCTCACCTACAAATTACGGATATATTAACCAAAAGTATTTCACGCCCTCTCTTTGGATTTTTTCAATCTAAACTTCATGTATGTTCCAATCTGATGCTCAGCTTGCAAGGGGTAGGGGGGGCTTGGCAATCGTTGGAATTTGTGTTTGTATCGACCGGGCCAGTCCTTGTATAAGATCCATGGGGTTGCTTTCCTAAAAGGTTCGAGCCTTTTAGCCCAATGGTTTCAATATGGTTTCAGAGCAGGTTGGTCCCGAGTTCGAGTCCCGCTCCCACCGAATTTTGTCCCGGGTTTTTCCGGTGAATTTGTCCACGGGTTTTCCCCGTGCGGGGGAGTGTTGGAATTTGTGTTTGTATCGACCGGGCCAGTCCTTGTATAAGATCCGTGGGGTTGTTTTCCTAAAAGGTTCGAGCCTTTTAGCCAAATGGTTTCAACAGCAATACAACGGAAGCCTACAGACCAGGCTTCTGTTCGCCAGAACTGACGGATCACAAGGCCAGAATTAGTAATTTTTAGTTTACAATTTTATGTATAAATATGTGATATACATGGTTTCCAAAATTGTAGTGAATAAAGTTTTTAATCTTTACATCCTAAATGCCACATATAGTTTAAAAGGGGGGGGAGGGTGTGGCTCGGCAATGCATGCAGGCTTTTGTCCGCCGTAACTGATGGATCACAACACCAGATTTAGTAATTTTTAGTTTACAATTTTATGTATAAATATGTGATATACATGTTTCCAAAATTGTAGTGAATAAAGTTTTTAATCTTTACATCCTAAACCCGATTCTGTGGAAGCCACATATAGTTTAAAAGCAGCAACCTCGTGCCATTTTCATTTACGTTTTTCAAGTTGGAACGTCCAGACTCATGAAGCAAGCACCCGGCTATTCCACTTTAATCACTGGAACTAGAAGAGAGCAAAGGAGAGCAGTCTTTAGCAAGGAGAACAACAACGTTAGTTAATCTGTCATAACCCCCGTAACTTCATCCTTAATGTTCGCCAAAGATTTCCCACTTTGTTGGATGGTGAACATTCTCCCTCTCGCTCTCTTCCAAGTCAAGATTCCGAGCCAAAATCAAGCTGGGATCATGTGAAACAGAAGCAGAGGGAAACTTCTCACTGACCATACCCAATTGTAATATAGCCAGATTTTCTCTGTACAATTCTACATGTACCTGCTCTCCCACACGCATACACATGCACTGGACTGATTAAACTCCATTGTTGGACGATCCCAAGACAAAGCTTCTTTATTCTAATGATCAATCAAACCCTTTCATGGCTTATGTTCCCGGTTAGAAAGAACTCCACAGAGGCGAGCAGTGAGGTTTTTATACAAACAAGTGGAGTGCATCAGGTACAGTCTAACCAATAAACAAAAGTGATGACAAGAGATTGTGTTTGCCCGTCTCAGGCACATGAAAGAAGATGCAGACATGTGAGGAATGGCCAAAGACGATGATCCACACAAGACAACTAATCAACAACCAAAGGCATCTAATCTCTGCTTCTGGAATCGCCGTCAAAACGAATTTCTTCCTGACAAGTGCCAACCTTTCACTTGAACTAAAAGCACTGGAACCACTGAAATCTCACATGGGCAAGCATAATTTCAAGAGAAGATCTAAGCAAGCAGATGGGCAGTAAGGATGACAAGTGTAAGCCTTTTTTTTCTTTTTCCTAACTCCAGAAGTTACACCTATCATAGCAGTAAGACTAAACAATAATTTGAAAACGGTACTTAAAAAGGCAAAAAATTCCAATGAAAAGAAAGTAGAAGAGGAACTCTTAAGACATAAGCAACGAGTGGGAAGAGTAAGGCTTGCACGTCTGTTCAAAAGTGCAGGCAGGAATGTGAGGAGGGAGCAACATGGCACGACTCGAACAAATTTATCTGGACCAAGGAAATCACTTAACTGGTATATAAATATTATACAAATGAAGTAACATTTAATAGGAACGTTTCAACATGTAATTTAACCCAATCCTACCGGCATCTGACTCAACTGGGATGAATCCGAACCATCGATTCGCCGTGGTCCTAGCTGTTGAAATCCCAAGAAGTGCGGCACGTGCACACGTGACGAACCTAAAACACTTAGAAACACGATTGGCGCCTCCATTTTCGGTACCGGCGATCTCTAACGTTTTTATTAAGTGTACACTTCACGTAGTCTCACCCATCAGTGAGAGCGGACGTTTTTTTAGAAAAGAAAAATATCAGTCATCGTCCGCACTTGGATGCAACCACGTGCCCCAGATTTGAATACCCTCACAAGCGCCACAAAACACCTCACATGGGCAGCAGGTCACGCTCATGACTGACGCCTAATGCACGCGATGGACGACAAACGGAAAATAATACAAAATATCTCATTTTCGTATCCATTGAAATTCAAATAAATCCTACGTCAACGTCCTAAAAAACGGAAACTATCGTGAAAGGAGATAGAAGCCGTTAAAGCGACGTAGTCTTGGCCTTGGGTGGTCATAAATATACGGCACCGACTCGGTTAATTTTGCCTGGGATAATGCAATCGGGTTTTGCTAGACTCACACGTGCCGGTCGTGACCGTGCATCACCTAGTGTTCGCAAATCTCTCTCTGCCTGTCGGCAGAGCTTTCTGTCGGTCACCGACACGCTAGATATTTCCCGGTACATCCTTTGTTACTTCACGGGCTTGGCAACAGAAGAACCACATATGAGACGGCCATTCCGGTGCGCTGATGCCCGGGTTCGGACCAAGGTGGGGGGACCCTCTTAATTATTAATGGCAAATCAATTTTCTCAGTGCAAAGTATCTATCAAATGGGCCCAATGACGGCACCACTGAAATTTCCTTTGCGCACCAAACGGAATATTCAGATCCTTTAAAACAAGCGAATGTCAATGGGACACACTTGAGCCCCACGAGTTTCTCCAATAATAACAAATCTATACACTACGATCGTCCATTGATCCAACGGTTTAGAATAGGATCAGCGAATATTATTATAACACTTAAAATTTTTAACGGTGCTGACTCCATAGGTTGAAGATTCCCCCATATGCCCCCGAACCCCCGTTCTGGGACTCGACACAAAAAAACACAAAAGGCCAAAGGGTAAAAAGAAAAAGAACCAAAAAAATTCCATATCACGTGACCAACCGCGTGACTGTGTCAGATCTTAGCTGGCAAAGGTTGGACAACTGGTGAGTGCGTGACTGGGAAGGCACGTGCTGACTACTACCACTCTGCTTGCCGACGTAGCGACGTGGCGTGGGTCCACGGGGGAATGTGGGACGTGACCTAGTACGTGAAAGCACGCTCTAGAGATCACCTCCCGTCTTTTGCGCCAGTTCTGGTTCTCGTCTCGGCCCATCCCGGTCGCTTTCCACCGTCAACAGCCATTCATGTACGCGCCGATACTTGCTTATCCGTCACTGCAACACACTCAACGATTTTACTAATTTTTTTTTTTTAGTAAAAAAAAATTCCCGAATAATGCAAAAGTCCCGTATTCGCCTGACACGGATCAAAAGAGAACCGCCGACAGTCCTATCACGCGGGAAATGTAACGGACTCCGGAATGTTGTGACACTATTCGGCCATTTATTAATTTGCTATCAAAGGCATGGCACATAGTAAGCTTATGTTAGGCCCCTGGGATGCAGCTCGACATAAGCCATGTGTTCGCGACTCTCGGACTTGCCGAGTAACGTCGATTGGCAGTTCCCACTGTCACGAATTTTAAGCAACAATATTTAAACTACCTGTCACTCTGTTTCTGAAAACTAATATTCGGTAACGATGTGTTCTCAATTATGGAGAAGAATGGGAATAGGTTATAGATGGTGAACGGACCCCACGCGTGGTGCTCTTTGCTTGAAAGAAGATGCTCTCGACATGTTCATGTGAGCTCGTGTTTACTCTTGGCCCGCCTCCCAAAAGCATACGAGGTTGTACGTTAATTCCATTTATAGATACTTTTTACGAATTGTTCATTACCTCATAATTTGTACGATTGAGTAGAGTCAAACGAATTAAGGAGTCTACCAATCTTAATTTATATCTCTCTCAGTGTAATATAATTAAATAGAGATATTGTTATTTAGTGAGTTGATTATGCCTTATAAAGATTTGAGGATTTGCTAATGTGCCAACACACTTGTGACATGTGACCTGTGACCTGCCAATATCAAATTATCGTTTGAGAAGGCTTATTGGTCACATTGAGGAAAGTTAAGGAAGTGTCACAAACTAGTGTGACACTTTATTTTATTCGAATCATCACCCCTTTTTTCTTAGCTTTAAAGGGAAGAAATGAAACCCTAATTGTGACACACTAAAGTCGAGCTATCAAAGACACCACTATTTTATTGTTCCACTGCCACCCGCTTGAATGCACCGATTTGCTTCTAATCAGCCTTGTTTAGCGTATAAGAAAGTAGCGTCAAAGCGCAATTAAGTAAAAAATTAATTATAAAGGAAAAAGGGGGTCTGCGCGTATTGAATACTGGGGGGAGGGGAAGACTCGTCCGATTCAAAGAGTGCAACTCAAGTTTGGTTAAAAACGTTGGAAAAAGGATTGAGACAAGTGGGGATCATCATTTGCGGTGACAGCAGAGGAAACAACTTCCGCTGGGCCGTCACTTTAAATTTTTTTTTTTTGTTCGGTAAATTTTTTTACGGGAAATTACATCGAATGCCCTCCGGATAAGAACATTGGTTGGTTGGTTGGTTGGTTGGTTGTGTACAACCAAAGCAAAGGTTTGAAACCCCCAAATATTCCAATGGAGTTTCTCGAAACTACATTAATGCCACGGGCTACTTTTTTTCCTTCCGACGTAACTGCGTAACAGCTCTTTCAGCGGCGACGGATTAGTGAAAAGTACCCGTGACGAGTGGTGGAAGATTTATGAGGGGGGATTCTGGAATTACGCAGCATAATCTGGGAGGGTAGTGGTGGCGCGTCATTTTGAATTTGAACCTCATTAGCTGGTTCAAATTGACGCGCCTAAGACTTTAATTAACGTTAATTACTAAAGAGATGGTGATCTGTGTGATCAAGACCTAAATAAACGAGACAATGGGAAAACAACAAAGATCACACGATGAAAAATTGCGGCGAGTTTAAAAGACTTTAGACAACGCCGATATTTCCGTGATTCCTTGAGGCTTTGTTTTTGTCTGAAAATTCCGTGTCCTCAGAAATTTGACCCTCCGTCTCTGTCAAGAGGACTTCCCTTTGTTACCTAGACTAATCAAAGCTTTCTAGATTCTAAACCGAGATTAGGAGGCAATTACGTTCTTTTTGGTGTTCGGTGTAATTTTTCGAAAATGGGAGGGTGAGTTAATTAGTAATTACTTTAAGCAGCTGGGAATCCTGAAGCCTGAAGCAGACGGGAGATGCCTCAGGCGGGGGTTAAGCGTCGAATTTAAGTTTTTGACCTTCACAGTTCACCTCTCATGGAAGTTCAAAAGTTTAAATGGAAATCACCGCGGTAAAAGTACGATCTCGAAACGGTAGCCGCTAAAGTACGGATCCCTCTTCCTCCTATAAATGCCTTCCCGCAGTTTTCAAAACTGAAAACAGCACAAAACCCGGCCATAAAATCAGAGAAGAGAAATCAGCAACCGCAGAAGGAAGTAGGAAGTAGGAATCCTGTTTAGTGTTTCCTTCTCCGTTCATTCATCTTTCAATCTCTGCATACAATTAATCCGTTTCTGTACTTGCAGCAGATATTTCACCGGAGAAAGGAGGAAAAGGGGAGGAACGAGGAGATTTTTTTTTATATAAAGAAAGAAAAGGGCAAAAAAAAAAAAAAAAAAAAAAGGAACAGCGAGCGGTGGGTGGGACCCTTGTTTCTCGAAAGAGAAGGATAGAAAAAGGTGCGCAGGAGGCTTCAAGGTGACGACAGTGAGGATTGTAAAAAGACAGCTAGCAATGAAGAGGGAGGCTCACCTACCGGAAGAAGTGTAGTGTGGAGAGAGACTCACAGTACCGTCGGATTTCTTTTTCTTCTCCTTTTTTAGGGTTTCTCCTCCCTCTACTCCTCTGATTTGCTTCTCTCTATTCTTTTTTCCTCTTTCAACTCCTCCCTGTAGCGCTCTCCGAGACATTCCGCCGGGGGAGGGTAGGGTTCTTGTGACAGAGAAAGCTTGTGACCCTGTATGCCTCCTTTTTCCGCTAGTGTGTTTTCCTGAGTGGGGATTTTGGTTTCCGTTCACCCGTGCATTTCCCCGTATCTTCACTGATCTCGTGCGGGTTACAGGGTTTATTTCTGTCTTCTTCCTCCTTCTCCTACTCTGGTTTTGTTGCATTGAGGCCTGCATTTCACTCATTTGCGTGCGGTTCATTCCCTCTTCGCTTCAGTTAAGCTTTCAGGCACATTTGGCTGTTAAAAATTAATTTTTTTTCTAGCATCTAGCTCCTTCCCTGTAGAACTGAGGTTTGGGTTCACCGCTTGGTTTCTGCGGCCCAGTCCACCGATTTCCCCATCGAATTGTTCTGAGTAACGCAGCTTTTTCTTCTTGGAGAAACAGAGGAGTTATCTTCGAAGGGAAAAGCGCTCCAGCGAGCCAATTCTTTCGAGGTATGTTGCCAATATTTAACAATTTCATCCATCAAAGTGAGTTTTAGAATCCCAATTATCTATTTTCTTCCTCTCACAAGTTTTCCTCACTTATTCCCCTGTCTGTTCTAGAAATTATAGAGAAAAACGTTCGAATTTGTAAAATGCGTTACCAGTGGTTCGTTCTTTGGCCATCACCTTCACTGCAATGATTTCTTCACCTTGCCTCTACTTTAAAATGAAATTCAAACTATTTTTTGACTTGCTATGAGAAAAAAATTTCCTGGTTTTCATTTTAGTCTTTTTTTTTTCTCGGAGTAATTGACGTTATCATTGACAAAATTCAAAACGGAAAAGCGCGTTTGTTGCTTGCCTTTGCTGGGCTGCTTGCTCATTTGCGCTCCACGATTATTCTTTACACACACGAACACGAGTAGCCCGCCAGAGTCGGGCGGAGCTTCTGGTGTTTTAATTTGGAGTAAATTTGAGATGGCGGGAGCATTTGTATGACTCTGTGCCTTTTTTTGGCCAGTCGATATGAAATTACGAATGCGAAACTTTTTACAAGGCACAGAGTCATAAAAATGCTCCCGCCGACGGTGGCAGGCCGTCTGGCCTGTGGCGGAGCCACCATCGGGTGAATGGGGCAAAAAGTTAAAAAAGACAACTTATTGGGCACCGCACCACGTGAATGGTGGGGTCCACGCGGGGACGTTTTTTACTTTCATGCGACGCCAGTCGCTTATAACTGTAAAGAGATTAAACACGATTATTTCTTTTTCCATTAAGTAAATACATTTAGTGCGACAACTCATTCTTTACATCCTCTAATTATCAGTCTTAAACGGTTTTTCCCCGCCTTTCAGCAGCGGCAGCAACAACAGCAGCAGTAGCAGCGAAGGAGAAGATGACCGGAACTGGCTTTTGGGAAGAGCTGGATACAGATGTCTGTGGCGACTTCTTCGACCACATCGATGATTTACTTGATTTTTCGAACGAGGATATTGAAGGGGGAGTTTTAGGAGAAAACCACGGTTCCAACGCTTTATCCACTATTGTACCGGACGATGGCGTCAATTTTTCCGACTCTGCATTCTCAGGCGGCCATGGTAGCAGCCTAAGTACTGAAGACGACCTCGCCGCCGGCCTTTCGGTTCCCGTAAGTTCACCGGCCGTTGTTTCCTTTTTAAATTCCTAGTCTCAGTATGAGATAAATGATTTAAAATAGTAAAAAATGTTCAGAAGATGTGTCTTCGGCCTGTCGAATGATACATTCGAGACTTTTAATAGTTGTACGGGTTGGAGTGCATTACTGGTCTGAGAAAAGACTACAGACTAGTCGTCAGTGTCGGGGTTTTGCCATCAATAGGAGTATCTTGAGTGGTTTTGCCCTGAACATGAACAGGGAAGATGATAATCATTTTTTATTATTCGCTCTCTCGAGTCAGCAACTGGCCGCCTCCCCTCGTCCGTGGGGTACAGAATGGATTGCAGTCCTCTCGGTAGCCACGGCACCTTTTGCTTTTTGTTTTGATTTGAAATTTGATTTTGACCTTTCCCGTTCAAATTCGTTGGGTTTTTCAAAATATCGAGGGGCGCCCCAAGGGTGCAGAAAGGAAGTCTGGTTTTGATAGCAGGTTGCCCCTGTTTCTCCCTTCCCGTTTTTTGAGTTAATTGGACTTCATTTTTAAATCTTATTCTGGGTATTTTTTCACTACGTCTAACAAGTGAGAATGTCATCGGCAGTATTGGTTTCTGTCATTAGTTTACTGATTTTAAAAATGAAGTTAGTCTATTAATTACCTTTTTGTCGTGATTAAGACACTTCATTATACTTAGGTGTCGTTGGCTGGAAGGAGTAACAGGGCAATGAGTCAGAGTACTGAGTCAAACTCGCTTCTTGTTTCCGGCTCTTTTCATCTCTCTCATTCCTTCTTCTCTTTTACTCTTGATGCAGCAGTGCGAAGACCTGGATCATCTGGAATGGCTGTCCACATTTGTTGAGGATTCCTTCTCTGCTGGAAACATCGCTGTGGAAGAGAACGAGACCAACAAGGAATCGCATTTCCGTGTCTCTAGTCCGGTGTCCGTCCTGGAGAGCAGCTCTTGCAATGGCAAGCCCATGCCCCTCAGCCCTGACACGGTCGTTCCCGGCCGCGCACGTAGCAAGCGCCCCCGACCTGCTTTTTTCAATCCTCGCCCTCCGGTGCCTCTCTTCTCTTCCACCTCCTCCTCCGAGACCACCACAGGTTCCGCTCCAGCCCTGCCGCTCCTCACCGTTTCCGAATATCCGCCCGAGCTGGAAGACTTCGCGGAATCTCAGCCGCCCGAGAAGACTCAAAAGAAGAAGAAAAAGAAGATTGTGTCGACGCAGCAAAATGCCAGTGCACCTGAGCGAACTACTCCACCCTCTCAGACCGTCCGCAAGTGCATGCATTGTGAGATCCAGAAAACACCTCAGTGGCGGGCAGGTCCCATGGGTCCCAAGACGCTTTGCAATGCTTGTGGTGTTCGCTATAAATCGGGTCGCCTCTACCCGGAATACAGGCCTGCGGCGAGCCCCACGTTTCTGTCGTCGGTGCACTCCAACTCTCACAAGAAGGTGCTGGAGATGAGGACCAAACTGGGGCAGAAGGACCCCGCGCCTACTCCACAGTTCGTGAGGAAGAACAACCCCATCGATGGGGGCGAGAGCACCCGCTTGCCGGTCGATTATTAAATGTAGGGAGGAGGGGTGTTGCTTGAGAATAGCCAAGATGAAGCGAGCAAAACAAAAAAAAAGTATAGGGGTCTCTGTCGGCTTGTTTTTTATCTTTATTTCATTTTCCTTTTTTTTTTTTTTTTTTTTTTTTTTTATGTTTGTTCTTCCCATTTGTACAGAGGGGGCAAAGAAATGGGGAGAGAAATCGAACAGAATGTAGTTAGATTAGGAAAGGAAGAGACGAAATGTTTGGAAATAGGGGAGGGAAAGAGTCTGTTAAGTAGGTGAAGAAGACTGAAGATAGTTCGCTTAAGTAGGTTCTGATCATCTTTAGGTATTGAATTTGTCATTCTTTTTGCAGTTTAAATTTGTTGTCATAGGAGAAGAAATGTTTAGCATTGAATAGTGATGTTATGTTTGTTCATTATTGGTTTAAATTCATTGTTACTGCTACTGCTATTGTAGTGTATAAAATAAATCAGAGGAGAGGTGTTTTATCCAAATGCGAGTTCATCAATCCAACCCTAGAAGATTTTTGTTTTCTTATCATTATTGATGAAGAAATGTTTCCTACTTTTTTTGTGTGTTGATGTTAACCATAATTTATGTAAATGAAATTTGATGATTGGAATCTTACGATAATTTGGCAGTCCTTTGAGATTAATAGCAAAAGCTCCTTGGCTTGTCTTCTCCGGCGCCCAGCTTTGACGGGAAAGTCGCCCTCCAACGTGCCCGGACTGTAGCTAAGTTTTGTGATTGGCATGGCTTGGCAATGGCAGGATGATAGTAGGATAAGTGGATCTATGCCTTCCGACGCTTGGGTCGTTAATGGTGTTGGATCAAGTACCCTGTTTTTTTTGGGTTGAATGGAACTGAACCAGTTGTTCTTCTTTCAATGTAGAAAAGTATTTTCCTAAATAAACAGGAAGATGGCATAAAATCCTTTCTAGGACGGAAAGCAAATCAGTAGGTCGTGAAAAAGGAGTCGTCGCTATAAAAGGAAAGGTATGGAATTGGGTGCTATTCAAGCGGAATAAATGGCTGTCACCAAGGTTCGAGAAGACTTTCAGCGGATCCGCGCCAGGTGAAAAACCAGGTGCAGTATCTGTGGAAATTATATAAAAAAATTAACCAAGATAGGTTTGGAAATTTATATCCCAGGAAAAGTTATAAATATTTTTTTAGATATACATTTCCAATAAATACTTATTAGTACCTTACTAGAAAATTATATGAAAATTTTTAAAATTTTCCTAGAAAAATTAAATAGAGCGGTTATTGCCTTTTTTTAGGGAAATTAATTAATTAATTAATTAATTAATTAATAATCAATCTCATACAGTACTATATTTATATAATAATTTTTTATTAAAATAAAATATCAAATACAAAATTTTAAAACTTTTTTATTCTAAAAACAAATAGGTCATGTTAAATCAACTATTGTACCCTACATAATTGTCTCACATTTGAGTTGCTATATAGTTACGAAAAATGGTTTACTAATTCAGTTTGTTCGTTTCTTCTTCTTCTCCATGATATTGAGACTGTAAATTGGTTAATTAGTTCCTCCAAATCATCTTCATCCTCATCTTGATCTTATCCAAATGCTACATATCCCCAATAACTTCTACTGGTTCCTCTCTTTCAATCCCTTCATCATTGGGATTTGATATCGTATGAAATTGTGAGTGATACAACATGCAATGACAACTTTCACTGAAGTTTTATATGGGTATGAAAGTGCTTGATCCAAAATTGCAAAGTGTTGCTTCCACATACCAAAAGTCCTCTCAATTGTTCTTCTTAATGATAAATGTCGATGGTTGAATAACTCTACTACAATATAAAGGAGATCATTTTCATCATATTCATTTAAATGATATCTAGTTGTACGATAAAGTATAAAAAAACCAAGCAAGTTACCATACCCACCATCTACCAAGAAGTATTTTCCTACAATATGAAACAACAATAATGATTAATATGAATAAAGGTAACCCATACAAAAATAAATAAATAAAATAAACATTTTACCTTTAGGGACAACAAGCCCGTTCATTGCATCTAATGCATGCGTCAAAATGTGAGCATCAATTGTTGTTCCTTCCCACTCAGCTGTTACAAAAGTAAACTCCATAATTAAAATTACAAGTTGTCATCACATTTTGTGATAAGTATTGTTTCCGATTCCAAAACCTAGTAGTGTCTTTGCCATAATGTGGGCCTTTATGTAAGTCCCATCAATTGCTCCAATGATTTCAATTGTGCCTTACAAGTTGCAGAAAACAACCCCATTCTTTTGTTCCTACTTGAACTTTTTTGCATTCAATCTAGAAACATGGAACCGGTTGATATCCACTTAGGGCTGAATAAAGTACATATAAATAACCCCAACAAAAAAATTAAGGAAAACACCAATAAGATTCACTGAGTCCATATATTATATTTGTCAAAATCACCTGCTCATGCTGACACTACCAATTCCCAGAGACATTCTTTGTTTTCATTAACTATGTCCAGATCAAGAATCAAGAATCTTGAGGTACTTGAAAGAAGGTTTCTATGGAGGGTTCAGATACTACCTTATCAAGTGGTAGTAGTTGGTGGCCACTAAAAAACTTAAAGGAGATGAACAAATCCTTACTAGGTGTTGGATTTAGGATTCCATGATAAGGTCCTCGACCAAGGTGGTGAGAGAGGAGAGGAAGAAGAAGAGGAGAAGAAAGGAAGAGGAAGAACTTAGGATGATGCAAGTATGCTTGGCCAAACATAAATTTAACAAAGTTCATAGATGAAAGAACATATCTTCCATATTTTCAGTGTAAAACCCCCCAAATAAATTCACCTTCTAACTTGTCTTGCCCTCTCCAGCTCATAGAGAGATCTCTGAATTTGTAGCTAACTGGGCAGCAGAGTTATCGCTGCTTCAATATATTCTTTTCAAGGCATCTGACTTAAAAGCATTTTCAGATCACTGTTACGCCAAGGATTTCTTTTGCCAACTCTAAACCAGAAATACATTTAAGAATATCTTCATGATGGTTGTCTGCTATTCAGAAACCTACTACCATGGAAACCTCGCTCGTTGAGTATTGCCCTTTCTTCATGACCAGATCAACAAGCCGGATCAACGTATCCTCCATGCCCAAGGCAGATAGGCCTTCAGCTAGCATGGAGAAACGATGAAAATTCTGGCAATATTCCTTTCTCGATTTGGTCCCCGTCCACGACAGAGACCACGAAAAACAATCTATACGTAACTTCATTTGGAGGTTCTGCCATGTTCATCATCTCTCTAAAGAGCCTCATGGCTTCCTTCGTTTTCAGTTGTTTATAGAATGACTGGATTACAGGGTTATATGCTTTTGAAGCAGCCGGCAGCGGCAACCGCGGCGAGGAAGGAAGGCCCTCAGTGGCTAAATTTAGTGCATTAACAAACTGTTTAGTGCCTGTTGACTAAATAAAATATGATATATCCTACGGATAAATAAACTGTTTATTCTGGTTAATATATCCTAAGCTAAGCTAAGCTACATAAAGTAAGATCCTAAAGGGACATCATAAGGTCCTAGAAGAAGCAACTAGTAAGTGCAGTAGATGAATGAGTTGAGGCACCCAACTCATATCACATTACACAACCAGCACTATAACTTCTTTAAGACCTTTAACTCACTGTCCCCATTTTTGTCCTAGCTTAGGAAATCTGAAGAGTGCATCATATGGACGAGTTGAGTCCAGTCCAGTTACATCAATTCAAAACTGCACTTGCATTTTATTTGTACTATTTCTAACTGGTCTGGATAATTAAATATCAATGCCACAAAGCAGCATAAGCAAATTGTTGCATAGTCCTCACAGACCAACCGACCATCATCTCCATTGATGCACCGATGCCAATGATTGGAGAGACTGCTCCTACGACATTGAAGGACCAGTCGTTGTTTTATTCTGTATAAAGGCATTGAAGAACTAGAAAATATTAATGCAAATAAACCTTTAGCAATCTCACTGCATTAAAGAAAGACTTGAGATCCTGCAAAATAGAAATTGAATGAAGATGGGGAAAAGACGAATCCAATGGGTTGATGAAGAAAACGTCACAGAAGAGAGTGAAAACCAAGGGATAAGAGAAGGAGAGTGAGGAAAAGGAGAGGAGAGGGACGGAAGTGACGGAATGAGAGGGGTTAATGAAGATGACAGAAGAGGGGGGAAATTGGTGGAGAAGAGAGGGATAGGGAGGGAAGGGAGAGGAGAGGGAGGTGAGGGAGTACCTGTAAATCCATCACTTGATCCAGGTGTTTGTTCAGCCCCGGAATCTATCACACTATCATATCCTATTTGTATTTCATCTTGCTCATTAAGACTAACTTTTATTGCTTTATTTGTTTCATTCTCACCTCTAACCATAACAACAAAACTTCTTATTGTTAAGTTTTCTTCTGTTATGGTATAGAGGAATTTGTAGTAACAACAACTATAATGTCTAAAGTTCATAGCATCTTAGTTTTTTTTACAAAAAAGATAGTACAAAATAAAATTTAATAAAATTATCATTTAAAGTCTATTATGTAATAAATCATAATAGATAACGCCTAAACAAACTCTTCCCAAAAACATGTGCAAGCACTTCTATTCATGTACTTTCATAGTCCCAAGTGCACCCAATTGATGGTAGCAATGTTGGTATCCTTCTATAATGTTTTTCATGCTTTTGAACGATTAATACATTATCTTTCATCTTTCTCTTCCTGCTTTATCTTCGAATTCTTTTAGTACTTGAGGTCATGTATCACTTCTCTATTCATCATTTCCTAATTTGGATTCTTTATATACCTCATTTGGCAAGATAATAAGCATAGTCACATCATCATGAGGAGTCCATGTTTCATGTGGTCCCATAGTCGCTTAACACTTCTTTGAAAAACTTTGAGATAGACAACAACCTCTTTTCAGGTTATGAGATTATATAAAGTATGAGACACACCGAGAAACATAATAACCTGATGCATCTACACCTAATATTAAGCGTTGGAGCTGGATCTCGTACTCCTAAAGCTCCACCTCTGGATCTCGTACTCCTAAAGTTCAACCTCAAATCTACAACTTAGACTAAGGTGACGTAGCAACTCAAAGTGGGAGATCAGCACAGTGATTGTCAAGACGGTATACATGGCAGCGAGGAGGGTGACGCCCTTGAGCAGAATGAGTGCGGCCTTGGTTGGCATAATGGCGGCCATAACCATTGGTATAGCCATGGGTTCAGCCAAAGCCGTAGAGGGTTGACCGGTTTGAACTACGGGATGTGGCAGTGAAAGCAACAATGGGAGAAATAGAGCTCTCAAGAGATTTTTGGAAGAGCTCAAAGCTCTTGACTCTGGAGATGAGGTCAGAGAAACATAGGAGAGACGTAAGGGCCATTTGTGTGAAAGAGAAGGTAGAGAAATCGTTGTCGAGTCCACGAAGAAGCCAATGGAGTTTTTCGGTGTTATCCATAGGTCTGCCGATTGCGTGAAGTTGGTCGCAATAAGCGGCAATGGATTGATTGCAGCGTTTCAACTATTGGAGGTTGTCTTTGAGACGGATTTTGTGAGCCTTTGATTGGTGGTTGAAGGCATTTTCCAGTGCGAGTCAGACCTCGCATGCAATGGAGAGGCTAGCGGCTGGGGCCATTGCCTCCTTGGCGAGAGAGGAAAGGAGGAGGTTGAGAAGGCGTTGATCCATTGCTCTCCATGCCAAATATTCGACAGTAGAGGTGATAGAATCTGAGGTGGTGGCATGAGGGCTCCATCCACATAATCAGGAGATTTTGACTCTCAAGAAGGGGAAGAAGTTGGCTTTTCTAGAGGAGGTAGGTTGCGGAGGAGAGTTTAATGGTAATAATGTGGATTAGGGTATAAAATGAGAGAAGATGAGAAATGGATTCAACTTTCATTGAGGTTTGACCCTATCAATCGACTACTTCACATTTCTGATATTTGAGATCAATGGCATGGATAGGACGAAGAGATGAGGGAGTTGGGTTAGAAACTTTCAAGAGAGGTGATTTTCTTTTTTTACTCTATGAACCAAAAGCTCATTGAACAGATTTGGGAGCGATGTGAACCAGGAGTTGAGCGTCGTGACAAAAGTCCGATGATTCAGCTCGTCTCCGACAGTTTTTTTTAACAACTGCTTCTTTCGTCTTATGTTGCGTAGCCTTTCTCACCGGAGATAGTTCTATTTCTTAAAGCCGTGCGGAGCCTATGTTGTGGAAGAAGGTGAATGCGGTGGTGAGCGGGCCAAGGAGGCGAACAAAGTCCTCGAGAGGATGCGCCAACGCCAAGGTCCGAGGTGCAGATCCATGTCGAAGGAGCAGGAAATTTAATTGACGAAGGGATCAACAGAGCTCTGATACCATGTGAAGTTTCGTCCGAGACCCATCCCAAATTGACTAGCCAACTTAGGAAGCCTCTTTCCCAACTAATAAATTCAAGATTTTTATAAGCAGTAATCCATGTAGAATTATTCCTTAACAGGGACTTGATTCAGCCACGTTGAGATCCGATCGTGCAGCTGTTTTCCCTAATTCAGTATCAGGGGGTCGTCGCAGAAAATAGAAGTAAAGGCAAATTAGTATGACTTCCCTTCTACTTACTTTTATGGGCACTCAACTCTACGTTTCAAGCCCAGTCTGATTCCTTGATGTTAGTAGAATAGGAGAGTTAAAAGGAAAATGAGCCTGCCCCGACCCACTTGAGGTGGTGTGGGCCGTTGGCCGGGCCGGTGGGGTTTCTCTTAGCTGTTCATGAAGCCACTTAGTGAAATGTCTAGTTGAACCTCAACTATCCTTGGATAGATTGGATTACTGTTCAGTCACTGCTTATCCCAGTCTTTCTGTGCGTATTATGAAGAGTTTTCCTCAATAAAATACCTCTTATGCCTCAAGAAGAGGAGATGGCTGCTATCTTATGAAGAGTCTCTGTGATTGATTCAACTCAGCTACCTCTTCCGTTCTCTGCCACTTACTTAGTCTCCAGTCACTGTTCCAGAAGATAAGTCTTAAGAGGTTGAAAATGGTGCAGCAATAAGAGATGTCAGTAGTATGGAGGAAATGAAGAATCAAAGGAAAGAGAAAAAAATACTGGAGAATAATTGTGATTCTTTAATGAAAGAGAAGACAACAGAGACAGTTTGGGAGAGGCTCCTTAGCTAAAGAGAAGAAGTTTTCTTTGATGAAATAGACAAGGATTGAGAGTCTGAAAAAGAGAGGGAGTTCTCAGAGGTGGGAACAGGAAGGAGCTTTGAACAACACTTTATTCTATATTCAATACCATTTACCGATGGCGATGGATGAGTTTAATTCTAATTCTCAATTGCCACTCGAGATGGCAAACGTAGACAAAACCCACAGAAGAGTAGGTTAGAACAATGTATTCTCCAATCGCCTCTGTGGGCCTCGATGGGCGTGACTCACCACCGCCTGCCCCTAAAATACTGAAACTAGGCTCGCGGTTGCGCCGGCAATGGCCCCCGAGAGGGCGAGAGACCGGAAGTCGGTGATCTGGAAACACGAGTTCATTCAATGCACGCGGTCCCGCTGCAGCGTGATAGACTCAGCCTGCGCCCTCTCCGCAATCGGAATCTTTGTTGTTCTTGACCTAACCCGCGCCCACCATTCCGGCACAAGGATCGGATCACTCGGAAGACACAACTGGGACGTGCCTTTTTCTGTTTTTTTTTTTCTTTTTCTCCTCCCCTCATTTATGCTCATAGGATCCTCCTCAGCGTTTCACTAAGTTTAATTAAACCTTGAACAGTGGACTTGCATGGCAGCTCAGCATTTCTGGTGCACAAATGAATCCACCCATTTACCCAATTCCGGTGTTTGCATGGGAGAACGCAAGGGACCAGTTTTTTGCCAAAAAAAAAAAAAAAAAACAGATTTTGGTGTGAACGATACACAAATCTCGAAAAGTATTTGTAGAAATTGCTCACTAAAATCCATGAAGACAACACTTGTGCGGTCCCAACGCATGGATCCTATCCCCACGGTGCGTGCACCGACTAAATTATCACAGTCATCGACATCTTTGTTCTCTCTGAAAGTAGAAGGACCGTAATTCGAAATTCAATAGCCGCATGTGGTGTCAGTTGGTCGTTTATCTCTTCTTAAACCTAACAAGAGACTGGAGGGAAATTAAACTGCCACAGACCGACCTTCAAAGCTGTTGGCTGACGAGCCCAATTGAGGTTTGAAAAATGCAAGTCTTTAACAGTTTGGTCAATGCTTGGGTTTTTGTCTCTTAAATGTGAGTTGCAGGCTATGTTGTTTATTCAATCACCAGCTTCACGCCCTGTTGCCAGTGTAAAAAATAATGAGTTGGACCCTCTGCATCTCTTCTCGCTTAGTTCAGATTCCGAGGGCCGAGGTTTAGGCACTAATGGCAGTTGAAATATTGAACGTAAACATACAAATTTGATCTTGCTGGGTCTTTTCGTTTCTTCAATCCGAATGGCTAGCCGCACTTGCGGGAATTCCATGAGGATCATTGGAAGCAGCAGCAGCAGCAGCGTGATTCTGGTACTGTGAGACTTGCTTTTTCTGCTGATTTGTTTCGGAATTTTATAAGCAGAGAGACTTGTTAAAGATAACATGCAAGAGCAGTAGTTTGAGAGAAGAAGCCGCCGAAAAGGGATCCGACATGCTTCGAATGCACTCAGAGCCATAGTTGGGAACTTGGAAGATTGCCGGTCACATGCGAGGCTCAACACGAGACGTTTAGATCCCAAAAGGCAGGAAATCCTTTTGTTTTTTTTTTTTTCTGATTCCAGATTCCTCTGCTGCCATTTCTCTCCTCCGAGTTACTGCGCCTAGTGAAAGGATTCATGATTTCCTTAGCATCTGACCCACCTTATCCCCATGGCGAAGGGGCTTCTCAAGGTGCTCACTAGTGGACATTTGAATAATTGGGACGTTCGTCAGTCAGTGCCCACAGAGATTATCAGAGAGAAACATTCAGTGAAGAAACCAGATATGGATGTTTCTGAAAACTTGTCAACGACACATCACATGATCAATCTGGTTTCTACGAACGTGATGAAAAGTGTATACGAGCTTATAATGTTGTTCCAGAGAATTAAGAAACAAGTTGAGGGCCACTTGCAGTCGTGGATGGCTCTCAAGTGTTCGACGCTTTGCCACACTGAGATGGTATCTAATCTCATAGCTTCATTATTAAGAGGCTGGCTAGTTTCAGATAGTGTCGCACTCTTGCAATCTTGTAAGCTGAGGTGTTGTGTGCAATTTTGAGGTCCCATTTCACATCTCAACTAAGCCTGCAATTGACTAGTGGATGTATACATGGCATCTCCAAGGACCCTGTTTTTTCTTTTTCTTTTTCTTTTTTTAAAATTAATAAAAGTGTTTTTTATATTAACTCAAAATTTAAAATGAGAAAAAAAATTAATCACTAAGATATACATAAATTGATTTTTATATCAATGGAAATACTAGGAAAATAGATAAAATAAAAGCTAATTAAACATGATTAATTGGTTATATAAATTATTAAATTAAAAAAATAATTTAATTATCTAAGGATGAACATGAAAAAATTTATTGAAATAGAAATGAAATAACATGTATTAAATTAAAAAATATTTTTTACATTATTAAAATAAATATTGTTTTAGAATAAACTTAGTCAATATGAAATCAAAATAAAATTAATAATGAGAAAAATAAATAGTCACTATGCTACATATGTTTCTTTAGTTAAGATAAATGATTAAGTATCATGATATACAATATTAATTATTTATTTATGTTAAGTTACTTAATGATCGATGAGATATGCAATAGGTTATATCAATTACATTAACCTCATTTAGTTAATAAAACTTGTACGAGTAGTTAAGTAATAAGTTGAGTTATTGATTAAGTAATTAGCCAATGTAAATAATTAAGTATAACCTATTACATTGGTTATGTTATTGAATTGAATAATTTATTCTATTTACTTGAATTTTTAATCATATTTATATAAAGAAGTTTGTTGCAGATATGAAATAAAAAGTAAATTAATAATAAAAAATAGTCAATATGATACATATGTTTCTTTAGTTAAGATTTATAATATTTTAAAATATATGAATTAACTTAAAATTTTAAATTAAATGTTGAATTATATTAAAATTTCATTTTTATTTAAGTTTTAAATATTTTTTTATTTAAAAGAAAAGACAAAAAATTTATTTATTTGATTATTGGTTAGAAATAAAATTGATAATATAAAATTAAATTAAAATTAAATTAAAAAAATGCTTTTACAAATTAAAATAAATTTTAAATTTTACATCGTGAAATAAAATTAAAATTAAAAAATAGATTACTAATTAACAATAAATAAATTAATTAAAAATATTATTTTTAAAATTTTCTAATTTTTTGTGTATTACTTTTTTATTTTTCCTCATTTTCGTTCTCCTTCTATTTTTATTTTTTCCTTTTCCTTTTTTCTTTCTCCTCCTTCTTCCTTCTCCTCCTTTTTTTTCTGTTTTCCTTTTCGTCTTTTTAACTAATTCTTTCTATTCTTCTTCTTGCCTTTTTTCCTTCTTTTTTTTTCCCCTTTTTTTCCTTTTTCTTTTTCCCACTCTTCCCGTCTTTCCTTTTCTTTTTCTCTCCCACCCTACCTCTGGCCTCATGCTTGAGGTTCTTATCCTTCCCTTTCCCTTGTCTTCTTTTCCTTCTTTCCCTCTTCCATTCATTTCTTTCTCTCTCCTTCTTCCTTCCCATCCCCCCTGCTGCCTTGGAGGATCTCATCGGAGCCTCTTCCTGTTGTCAGGTCGATAGGCACGCTTAGCTCATCTTTTTGTTTTCCCATTTTGCCATCACTGGTGATGGACGAATGGTCAAAGGAAGGGACTGCAAGCAAGGCGGAGGGAGGGGGGAGGGGGAGGGGAGAAGGGGGCAGGGTCAGGGTGGGAGAGGGCCTGATTCGGGTTTACGTTCAGGTTCGAGTCCGAGCATACTCCTAGCCTCGAGTCAGAATTCAGTTTGCTGGTCTGGATTCGGAAATCTAAATCGTAAAATCTACTTAGTTTGAAACTCTAAATCCCTGGGGGTGTTAATCCACAATGAATTTGAAATGAAGTGAATAATTCAATTCATCTTAAATGAATTGATTCAACTTCAACTCATCCTTGGATGTTAGTGTAGACGAGTTCAGTGCACTAGAAAACAAATTCTAATATTGGCCCCCCAAAATGAAAAGTATGATATAAAGAAAAGAATGAGTAACCTTTTATAATATACTCAAATAGAACATATACTTAAACAAATAATTAACCAAAATAAACATGGTTACTACACTTATAAGTGATTTAACGTGTTGTATTAAAATATATTAATATTCTAATTAATGAAAAATTATATTATATTACTTAATGATTAGAGTTTATTATAAATTAATATACTAATTACGTGTGACTAGAATAAATTATTTAAAATAAATAAAAAATTTTAAAAATAACATAAGCGACTATAATAAATAAATAAACTATTTTGTAAGAACATAAGATATATTTTAACATTAAAACTCACTATTTTAATACAAAATAAATAAATACATAATAAATAAATAAATAAATAAATATATTAATTTATCAGTAACATAATATATATTTTTATGCATTATTAATTAATAATATATTAACACAAAATGTAAAACCAGTGGTTTAATTAATTATACCAATTGAATAATTAAACCAATTAATGATTATAGTTTATTATAAATTAATATACTAATTACATGTGACTGGAATAAATTACTTAAAATAAATTAAAAAGTTAAAAATAACATAAGCGAATATAATAAATAAATAAATTATTTTGTAATAGACCACAATTTACATCATAAAATCAAACGTTTATGACTTTGAATATAACAACGAGTTCGTGCATTTAAAATCATCAACTTACTAGTTTAGTACATACGAACGACAGCAAACATATTCACATGCAATAAAGTACAACCATCAATAATCACTCCACATGCTAGTCGCTATGGCATCTTGAAATTGTGTGGCTCTAGTGGATTCTAATGCATGCCGCCTCCGCATGGTTGTTGATAGGTTGTCTTCATCCCCAAGATGATCGCTATCATCACTATCTTCATCCTCATTTACACCTGCTAATAACACCTCATCACCTCCTCCACCAAGCTCATCATCTGAATCATCATCTTCCAATTCAAACATATCTTTGTAATCCTCTTTACGTATATAATTGTGTAATATGCAACAAGCTATTACAATTTTCATCTGGATCTTATAAGAAAACAGAGGAACGCCTTTGAACATTTGGAATCGAGCTTTTAAAGCACCAAAAGTTCATTCAATAGTATTCCTCAAAGATGAGTGCCTTCGGTTGAATAACTCTTTATCATTTCTAGGAAGGTTGTCTCCAAATTCTTGTAGATGATAACGAGTTCCTTGATATGGAGCCAAAAATCCTGGCATATTTGCATAACTAGCATCGACTAGATAATATTTACCTACAATACAAAATATATTCCACCTAAGATAATTGAAGATAAAATAGAACAAAATTACTACATAAAAATATATTATTTACCTTCAGGTACAAAGATTCTATTTCAGTGAGATAATGCGTCCTTCAGGACATGAGAATCAGCTGTTGATCCCTCCCATCTAACAAGTACATAAGTGAATTGCATGTCAAATGTACATGTTGCCATCACATTTTGTGAGAGATAGCCCTTTCTGTTCCAGAACCTTTGTTGTTCTTCAAGTGGGATGTTTGCTTTGATATGAGTTCCATCAATAGCCCCAATACAATCCTAATTATATCATTTCAATTAATACAAAGTAACTCTAAATATTAATCTAAAATTATTCATTAGAGGTCAAGTGATGTTACCTTAAAATACGAATAAAACATTGGATTGTTTAAAACCTTCGAGTGAGTGTGTTCTAAAGGTCGTTTAATGTAATCAGACTAATGTTTGATAATAGCATTCAACACCTTATTGAAATACCTACTTATGGTTCAGTTTGATCTATCAAACATCTCTTCTATGACACTATGCGATTGTTGTTGACCAATAGTTAGGAGAAAATATGCAAGTTATTCTTCCACTGAGATGGTCTTTGTGGGTGATAAAAATCCTTTACTATAAAATATCTCTGCCAATTTATGAAACACACTTTGATTCATCCTGTAAACTTTTGAAATTTTAACAGGTGATTTCGTTAATACCTTTTGCAAATAAATCAGACCACCAATCCCACGAGGACATAGTGCACGTCTATTCCTATGGCTGAGATAGTATCTTCCCATCATGTGCATAATACATGTGAATGCTATCATACTTACAATCCTGTTTGTCTTTCTTAATATCCATGGAAACCTGCAAATACAATCACCACAAGCACAATGACAGCTATAAAAATAATTCTAGTTTCTTCCTAAATGTCATAAACACAAAAATATACCCTTATCTTCAATCATAACCTATTTTCAATCACACCTATATACAACCATATCCAATCACACATCCACAATATTCATCCACACAATAAGAACACAACAATCATGAAAACTCAAATCTTAACCATAATGAAATTTATAATCTATCAATGATAAGTCTTATAATGTCATAATTAAAAAACATAATTAAAATTCAAAAAAATCGTCCCAAAATAGATAGTGCACTTAAAACTCATTACTACATTTCACCAGAATAATATTTAAGCCACTTGAGTCCATCTTCCACTATCAGATTCGTAAACATGTCCCTCTTAATTTTCGTATCCAACCATCCACGAGCGCGAAACTTCAACTCTACCGGCAGGTCCGGGATTTCCGTGAGGGCTTCAAACCAATTCTCTTCGACTTTATCATCTTTAGGTTTTATAGCATCACACAATACCGTAGTAATTTCTTTCATTGTATCAAGGAACATGAAACTTTCATCGGTGGACATTTTCGGTTTCTTTCTACGATGACTTGAAGTTGATGGGTTAGCACTTTGAGACTAATCAGGTGCCAACTCATTTTCTATAAAGAATGGTGATGAGCATCCCTACCTAAATCGATATCTCAAGTATGTCCAAGCGTGAATTTTCTTCCTCATGCTGGACATCATTACACATGTCTATGTTAGTTTGACTTACTATCCCCATGGCTATTGAGTTTCCCACTACCAAAACTAATTTGTCATAAAGGGGGCAACCTAGTTGTCTATACTTTTCAGCATTTTTATGCTCCTACAAGAATAAAACATCATTTAGATGGCTTGGAATAGAGCTCTAGTAATACGAAAAATATACAAAATATTTTATAGTACATCATAATTTACTGACCTTGATGTAGTCTTGTCGTACAGAATAACATGCAGTAACTCAGTGTGTGGTTGCATCCCAGTCGAACCCACTAGTGTTGAGACAATTCGTTACTGTTTGGTAAATTTTCTTCAATGATCTTGTGCTATTCTTGAGCTGCTTAACATTTTTTTTATTAGCTTTGTGTTCATTGAACCTATTGACACAATCCAAATACACCTCATGCTTCCAAACCCCATTGGGCATCCTGTTCCCCATATTGGCTTGCTCAACCAAGAGATTGAGCATTTTGCTGCCATCCTCGAAGGTCCAAATGTCATATGATCGAGGAGTTTATTGTCTTCTTCTAACCATTTTTAATCTAAATCCGAGATGGTCTTCATGGAAAAAAATATATCAGACAACCATTACCCGTTGTAGTAACTAGGGACACACGGAAACACAAACAATAAAAAATAAAATACCATGTGGTGGATATTTATAACACCCAAATCTCCTCACCACATGGCAAGAGCATTCCATTGCACTTCAAACATATTCAACAACATTCTAAATTATTTCAAAATTAATTGAACTAATTCCATTGCAGATGACTAGAACAATGCAAAAACACACTCATCAAGTCCAAATTCACCAAACACCCATGGTAGAGCCCCATATGACTTCGAAGTCACTACAAACCATACATCATCAGTGATGGAGGCCGGGTTTCCTTGGCTAATGGACGCCTGTGTAGGCGATTCAGCCTTGTTTGAACTAGAACTAAACCCTAGATCCAATTGAAGAAAGCAATGTCTAAATGTCAAAAATTGAAAATGGAATAGGTTAAATCGAAGGAAATCGGTGGAGGGTGGCCAAGAGTGAGAAGAGAGAGGGAGGCCGAGAGTGAGAAGAGAGAGGCTGAGAGTGAGAAGAGAGGGAGGCCGAGAGAGACTGGAGGAGATGCGTAGAAGAGAAGAAAAAGATGGGGCAAAAAAAATCGAGCAATGACGAGAGAAAGCAGAGAGTGAAAATGATAGGTGACAAGAGAAAGCAGAGAGCGAAAATGATAGATGACGAGAGAAAGTAGAGAGATCGAAGACGAGAGGAAGAAGATGGGGCAAAAAAAATCGTCAGGAGACGAAGGCCAAGGGAGAGGGAGAGGAGAAGGGAAATGACGAGAGTTTTTTCTTTGGGGGGAGGGAGGGAGGGAGACACATGCGTCCCGCGCTTCATGTGAATGATTCAAAAAAAAGGTTTGAATCAGCTTTCCCCATTTTTCTGCTTGAGTCAATGAACTGACGTGATTCAAAAGAAGTGAAATTCATTCTACACAACTTAATCTAGTGAAATAAGTAATGCAGGAGTACTTCATTCTGGTTCATTTTGGACTAAACTCTAGAAACCTTGAATCCAAAACACTAAATCCCTAATCCTCTAAAACCATAAACCCTTAAAAATCCTAACCCAAAAAACCGAAAACCCTAAAAAAATCCCCAAAAACTCTAAAATCCAAAACCCCTAAAACCCTAAAAATTGTAAACTATTAAAGACAAGATATGAAAGCCTCTTATATGACCCTCACAAAAGGTGGAATCTTACGAGAGTCTCACAAAAGGTGGTCTCACAAGAGAGTCTCAATTTAAAGGTATTTTAGTTATGTTAGTCTTCTATTTATGTTGAGTTATTTAATTATGCTAAGACTTATCTTTAAGTGTTAGAGTTTGAGTGTAATTGAGACAATGGTAGTTTAATTGCAATTGGACTCCACAACTTTTCTCTATTATAAATAGGGGTTAATGTACTCTGATTACATCAAGTCAATGGAGTTTTTCTCTTTTCCATAAATTCAACATGGTATCAGAGAAGGTTCGGTGAGTTGACTTGGTCAACCCACAAAGATAATTTGATCCTTTTCTGATTTATTATCTTTAGCAGTTTAGGTTCGTATTTATTTATTTTCTCTTTTCACTACCTATACCCATTGTTTGCTTTACATTTTCACCTCTATACTGAGCGAAGAGCGGAGGCACCGAGCGAAGAGGGGAGGCACTGCTTGTCTTCCCTGGCATTGCTTCCCTCCGACTTTGTCGAATATTTTGAAAATGCATTACTAACGGATTTATCTCTAGATGAAATTTTTTGTTGGATCGAATTGGTCTGACGCACTCTAGAGAATCTTCTAATGTCTAGCTATTATCATATTACCTATTTTAGAAACCAACCTCTACATTGTTGCTTCATTACTGCCAATCTGGCCAATTACAGAATGATCTCCTTGTTGTCATTATTGGGTTATTGCCTCTATCGAGAATAAATATGCACACAAAAATTTGTCAACGCTTCTGATATCTCGACTTATGGATTGAATTATTTCTGGAATTATTCCCCACTGTGTGAATATATCTATTGAAATTTTTTTATGTCTCCATAGCTGGATTAATCTCTATTATTCAAGCTTCATCATGTTAACGATTTCCCGGGAGTTGTTTTTTTTTTTGAAAAGTCCTCCATTGCGCATCTTTGGTTTACTGCTTGATTGTCGATGTTGTTTCTTATTACGAGAAACTTTCTAGCTTGTCACCATTACCCATTAACACCAACTTCATTGCAGTCCATTACAGATTTAGAATTTCCTGCAGTTGCTGCCATTTCGGAAACTCTCTACGAATTGATTTTTCATTCGGAAAGTTCTCTCCCTCTCTGTTGGGCCTACTGTCCTGATTTGTTCGGGAGCCTGAGTCCTCAGAGAAGGCAACTATGCTAAGAGACTGTCGAGTTCTAATTTTGTTTTTGCTCAGTGGATTATTTTCTTCGTTGAGAACCCTGTTTCTGCCAAGTTCTCTGAGTCACCGAGTCTATTACAGCTTTTAGTGAGGGGGAGGAAAAAGAACCTAATTTTTTTGTCCCGATTTGTTCGGTGACGTGGAGAAGAAGGCATTGTTGTCGAATTTAATTTTCCTAAGTTAGGAAATTTTTTGATCTAGAGTTGGTTCGGCCGAGTCTCACCGAGTGACTCAGACCGAGCCGTACCAGCATGACCGAGTCAACTCAGGTCTTGGTCAACTTGACTCACCTCACTTATTTTCTACCTTGGTTATATGTGTCTAGGTCCGGAGTTCTATACATATTTTTCCTGTGATTTGGCCATATTGGTCTGATATCTTACTCAATTTGACTCGGTTCTCTATCTCTGGCTGGATTATTATCTTGGATTATTACTCGGTTTCAACATACTATTTGGTGTAACTTCCTTATTTACTAATGGACTCGTTACTGACTATTTCATGTGTCCATATTACTCTTAAGGATTTCTATTATTTACTGGTTTTCCGCTGCTATGCAACTTCACATGTGGTACATATTATTTGGGCATATCTCTTTGATTGAGACATTATTTTTTAAGAAGAACTCCTCGGTTGCTTGCCTTGGGTTCATTATTTACTGACTGTTGTCGGCATCTTATCATCCTCTATACCCATTACCCATTAGTTATTTCGCAGCCTTTCTCCTACCATCCTTTATTTGTCTCTCACATACTCCTTTGGGCCAACCTCTTGTGTGTTACTTGGGTTGGTTTACCTTTACATATATATATGAGTGTTTTTAAGTCCATTAAAACTTTCTTTATATATTCGTGGGTCTTTTATCGTCATCTTGTGAATGACAGGAATTATTCACTTTAGTGATTATTATCACTATATTTGTTCGAAATCCTTTGAGTTTGGTTTCGACTTATGTTTTAACACCCATATCTACCCTTTGAGACTTTTAACTTGGTGTCGTAATTATACTTGGGATACTGTGATGGAGGAGTTTATTACTATATTTATGTTATTTGGTTCAAGCTGGGATCACTGCCATTACCTCCCAGTTTGAGGGTGAGAAGTAGAAGAAGAAGTACAAAAAAAAAGGTATTTTATTCCATATGTTGTGGTAATTTTAATGTGACAAAGATATTCAAAAAAGGGGGAGCACAAAAGATGAAGATTTTTGCATCTAAGAAGAAATTTTTGCAGCTAAGAAAAAATTGAAGACCAAGAATCCTTTTCATTACAAGTTGAAGTTACCTGAGGAGGAGTGTTAAAGAGAAGATATGAAAGTCTCGTACATGACTCTCATAGTAAGCAGTCTCATAGAGCTAGAATTAATATGGTGGAGTCTTACAAGAGTCTCACAAAAGGTGGTCTCATAGGAGAGTCTCAGTTTGAAGGTGTTTTGGTTATGTTAGTCTTCTATTTATGTTGAGTAATTTAATTATGCTAGGACTTATTTTTAAGTGTTAGAGTTTGGGTGTAATTTGGACAAGGGTAGTTTAATTATAATTGGCCTCTACTGCTTTCCTCTATTATAAATAAGAGTTCATGTACTCTGATAACATCAAATCAATAAAGTTTTTCTCTCTTTCATAAATTCAACATAACCCTAAACCCTAAAAACCTAAACCCCCATATCCCTAAAACCCTAAACCCTTAAAACGCCCTTTATCTTTAGCAAAAGAGAGGGTTTACTCTTGGGTCCTTATTGTCAGAACACTTCACTCTTAAATTTGAAGCTGGTTTAAAACAACTTCCCTTTGATAAATCAAATCACTATTTAAAAAATTATAAACTTATTATCAACCTAATAAGTCGTAAGTAAGCCAAATGGTTGCTCTCCCACTGCTTTTATCTCTTTGGGTTGTCAATTATCTATTTTATCAATATTGTCTTATTAATCTGTCAATTTTCTCTTATTAATCTATTTGATTTGTTTCTCTTCTTGTTAGGTGCCTTCAATAGAGCTGAAGAGTTTGTTTCTCAAACATCTAGAGGTTTTAAATTTTTTTGTATTTTTTAAATTAAGGATCCCATGAGGTTTTTGGTAAACGAACTAGGTTAAGTGAAATGAGAGTAGTAAGAGAGAGAAAGAAGAGGTGCACGTGTGGAAGGAGAAAGAGGAATAAAAAATAAGAGGGGTCGAGCAAGAGAGAGTGAGAGAGGAGGGAAGAAGGATTAGGTTAAGTGATTCCTAATCCTTCCCCTCAACATGTATTTATAACCTTGTATATCTTAAAAATTACATCAATGCCCCTTTACCCTAAGAAGGAGAAAAAAGGGACAAGAAATAAAGATATTTTACATCATTGCCACAATACTTGGGTTACATCTTTCAACATTCCCCCTCAAGGAGGGAAGAAGGATTAGGTTAAGTGATTCCTAATCCTCCCCCTCAACATGTATTTATAACATTGTATATCTTATAAATTACATCAATGCCCTTTTACCCTAAGAAAGGAGGAAAAAGGGACAAGAAATAAAGATATTTTACATCATTGCCACAATACTTGGGTTACATATTTCAGCATTCCCCCTTAAGATTGGGGAGAGAAAATATCATAAATACATAATTTGTTGCATCTTGGATGTGACCTGCTTTGTGAGTATATATGTTGTTTGTCCTTGAGATGAAACATGTTTGTGAGATATAATGCCAGCTTAAAATATTTCTTGAATAAAATTGTGTTCTATCTCAATATGTTTTGTTCTATCATGGAAGACTGAATTTGAAGTAATGTGGATGGCTGCCTGGTTGTCACAATAGAGTTTGATCCATAGAAGCTCATTGACTGCATGGGTCATAGCCCTGTATTACGCTTCAGCACTGGATCTTGCAACCACATTCTGCTTTTTACTCCTTCATATAACCAAGTTTCCTCCAACTAAATTGCAATACCTAGAAATGGACTTCCTATCATTAGGTGATCCAACGCAATCTGTATCCGCAAATCCTTCAATGTTGAGGTGACCATGATATTTATATAGAAATCCCATGCTTGGAGCTCCTTTTAAATATGGGAGGATCCTCTCTAGAGCTTGCCAGTGAATAACTTGTGGTATATGTATGTACTGACTAACCACACTTACGATATATGCTATATATAATCTGGTCACTGTAAGATAAATGATTTTTCTCTCAAGTCTCTGATATTTCCCACATCCACATCTTCACTAGAGCTTGTACACAACTTTGTGTCAGCATCCATAGGAGTATCTGCCGATCGATATCCTATCATCCTTGTGTTTTCTAGCAAATCAAGAACATACTTCCTCTGAGATAAGATAATCCCATGTTTTGATTGGATGACATCAATACCCAAAAAATATTTCAGAAGTCCAAAGTCTTTCGTTTTGAATTCCTTGCATATATTCACTTTGATTTCTTTTATACATTCCGCATCATTGCCAGTTAAGACAATATCATCTACATAAATTACCAGCAATACACTTCACTTTAAGGTATTATTTACAAAGATGGAATGATCAATTGAGCATCTATGAAAGCCAAACCGCAACATTGCTTGGCTAAATTTGTCGAACCAAGCCCGAGGAGACTGCTTTAAACCGTATAAAAATTTCTTCTATCTGCATACCGACTCTACTCAACCACAAAACTAGGTGATTGACACATATAGATCTCCTCCTTAATATCACTATTTAAAAAAGTATTTTTCACATCGAGTCGATATACAACCCAAGAAGAATTTGCAACAAGTGATAATAAGATTTGTACCGAATTTAATTTGGCTACCGATGAGAACATTTTATCATAATCAACTTCATAGCACTAAGTGTATCCCTTTGCAACTAGATGGGATTTAAGACAGACCTCAGAACCATCAAGATTGTGCTTGATGGTAAAAACACATTTACAGCCCACGAGTGTCTTCTCGAAAGTAATCGGATCCAAGGTCCATATCTGAAAATCATATAGCATTCATTTCCTCATCCATTGCTACCTTCCATTTTGGGTGTCTCAGATCCTTCTAATACGACTGTGGGACAGATATAGAAGAGATAGAGGCAAGGAATTGACAACAAGAAGACAAACGATGGTGAAAAACAAAATTTGATATAGGGTGAGAAGTGGGGGGGCTAGTGCAAGTCCTAGGCTCCTTCAACAGAGTTATGAGCCTAGTGTCAAACTATGGACCAAATATGAGAACAAAAGATGGGCTTACCTCATAGGGATCCATAAACTCTAGAGGTGTGGTATCGACTGCTGCTTTAGGGGGGGTGAAGTAGATCTACATCAAGTGGCACAACAAGTCTCAAAGTTGCCTAAACCAATAAAAGACTCAGAGGAGCATCTTTTGAAGAATAAAAAGAAGTGTCCTAAATAAAGTAACATCCCTAAAGATTAGTAACTTCTGATGTAAAGGATTATATCAGACATAACCTTTTTGGATATGAGAGTAACCTAAGAAGATACACTCAAGAGACTTCGGGGCAAGCTTACTCTTTTGGGGGGATGCAACATGAACAAAATATATACATCCAAAGACCTTCAAGGGAAGGAAGACAGGGGTCTTCATCAGGAAATAACAATGAATATGGGGATTTATTATTAAGCACTGAAGAGTGTAGCTGATTAATAAGAAAGCAAGCGATAGGAATGACATGAGGCCAGTAAAAATAGGGCACATGCTTAGAGTAGTGCAGGCCACGGGCTACCTCTAGGAGATGTCAGTTTTCCTTTTAGATACACCATTTTATTCAGAGGTGTAGGCACACAATGTCTGATGGATAATGCCATGATCCAGACAAAATGATCGAAATTCATCAGCTAGGTACTCTTTGCCATTATCATAATGGAAAACTTGTATTTTTTACCAAACTGAGTGTTCAACATGGCATGGAAGGACTTAAATATAGAAAAAAGTTTAGACAAAACATTAAACAAAAACAAAAATTTGACTCGAGTGAAGTCATCCACAAAAGTAACGAAAGACTTGACTTGTGAGATGTTTGAGACACGCAAAGGTACCCATACTTCAGAGTGAATCAATGAAAAAGGAGCAACACCTTTAAGTTCAGCTCGAGGAGAATATGTTGTCCTCTGATGTTTGCTCAACTGACAAACTTCATAGTTTAAACCAAACAAGGATTTCGAAAAAGAAAATAATTGTTGAAGCGACATTTCTGATGGATGTCTAAACTGGTTGTGCTATAATCTTGCCTATGTTTGAGAAGTGGAAACTACAATCACCGAAAACAAGTCAAAGTAATAAAGGCCCCTCTGTTAATGGCCTCTACCAATCACTTGTTTCGTTGTTAGATCCTGAAAAACAGAAGAAGAAGGTAATAAAGTGATGGAGCAATTGAAATGTTTTGTTAGTTGGTAACAAATAATAAATTTAAGGGAAACTAAAGAAAAAATAAGACATCATTAAGCGGAAGTGAAGATGTAACAGAGGAGGATCCCTTCCCAAGAACTTCGGTTTGGGATCCGTCGGATATGGTAACAAACTTTTTTGATAACATGGAGACATGGAATGTAACAAACTTTTGTTACCTACGAGATGCTTAGAGGCCCTTGAGTCACTAATCCAAGATGAAGAAGAGGAAGTGGTAGAGATCATACCTGAAGCTATAGTGGCAGTAGTAATAGAAGAAGATACTGGAGAAGATACCATCAGAGTCTTCATTATTTGAAATAATTCATAATCATCATCGGTTATAGTTTTCATGCCTTTTTGCAACTCAGGTTCTTCATTTTGTCATTTGAACCGAGGCCTAGTTGGTAGTGGCCTAGTCTGGTCTGCCATGCACCTTCCAATAGGTTTCCACTCAGTGATTCAGTCCACCACAATGAGTGCAGACCCAATTATTAGACCTTGAAGGATTAGAGCATGTCCTACCATCTCTTGCCCAACCTCCTATGTAATTTCTATCATGCCTTCTAGTGGTAGAAGGTGTACCCCAATTACCTAAGTACTTAGCAGATGACACTTCAGTCTGAGAGGTGGAAGAATGATGTGGTATCCGAAGTAAGGTGGCACTTATGTCATCGAAAGATGGATGTGTTGAGGAGCTGAGAAGTTGAGTCTTGACCACCTCAAGGTATGGCTTGATATTTTCTAAACATATAGCAACTACTAAGGCTTCCTGCTGCTTTTCTTGAACCAATCTATCAGTGTAGAATGGTTGAGAAAATTTTCTACTCCTAAATCAGTCCCCGAAAACGTGTCAAGAACTCATGTAGGTTGTCCCCTTGTTTTGTATTGAACATGTTTTGAACAACATCATACAATTTATTTAGGTTCTCTGTACTTGAGTACAATTTTACACAGGTGTCCCATATCAGTTTGGCCATCTCAAGGTGAACCACATTATTGGCGACATGTTCGTCCATGCTATTTATCAGCCACCTAATCACCAATGTATCATTCTTCAACAAGTTAATATAGGAGTTGTCATCCTCATTTGTTAAAAGACACCCACATGTGTAGAGGTGGCATGGCTAGTAAATAAGAAGAACTTCTATAGAGATGGTATAGAATTGTAACTATACAAGTTGGTATATGTCCTCTTATGCCCTTTTCCTTTTTAAGCATGTAGCCCTAAGGGCATTGTAGTCATCATAAATACCTTCACACAACTATAAATACAACCTCAAAGCATGGGATAGAGCATTCAAGCCTCTTCCTCTTGACTTAAATTCATCTATACACCTCTCTCTCTCTCTCTCTCTCTCTCTCTCTCTCTCTCATTTCCTCTTCCTTCTTTCCCTTGGTTTTTTCTCTCCTCTCTCCCAAGACCTAGAAGTCCTCTCTTCTCTCCTTCCCTTGACATCTCTTGTGTTTATGTCTTTTCCCTAGAAATCAACATGGTATCAGAGCGGGAAAAGACATAAGATGGAAAAGAAGAAGAAGATGGAGAAGAAAGGAAGGAAGAAGAATAAAAAGAAAAAGAACAAAGAACAAAGAGGAGTTTATTATTTTTACTGGAGTCTTTCTTTCCTTTTTTTTTCATTACGTGTTTCACTCTCTTACCGTATGTTTCCTATATAAAATTATAGAGCCTTGGAAAGATCTTTGAGTCTGGTTTCAAACTCAAAAATAATTGTTGAAATTATATTTTTCTAGAAAGAGAAACCAATATCTGAAGCAGCAAAGGTTAAGTAGCAGAAAATTTTCATGTAGCAACAGAAAACCTTAACTTCCTGAACAATTTTTACCAACATTTTTGAGGATTTATATTGAGAATTATATCTCAAAATAAAACTATGTGAGTTTAATTTCTATCCCAATAAACCATTTTTGAATCTGATATTTATGGAGAGAGATATCCTATTGCATGCGAAGATCCGAATTTATGTCGAATTTTTTGCTTCACTATTTTGAGTTACTAATGTTGGTTGAGTTTCCTATTGGTTTTCAAAATCTAGTCAAGATTTTAGCAACTTGAGTATCTTTGATTCCTTAAAATTTTCTTTTGTTTGATCTCATATTACATTAATTTCCTTACGAGATGTTTTTCCTATTATGAGTTTAGTTTTATTTTTAAAAAAGTCTGCAAGTTTTTAATTAGAGAGTCTTGTTTCCTTATTCTAAATATAAAATATTAATTAAGTCTACCTTATTCCAAAATTTATCTCTTGAATATTTTCTTCCAAATTGGTTAAGATGTGTTAAAAACTAATTGTCTTGTATGAGAAGTCTATGTTTAGAAAGTTTTCATTGTTATGTTCCATCTTAAAACTTTCTTAATGGATTTTTTTTAAGTTTCCTTAATCATCATTATGGGTGGCATCGAACCAAGCCAGTTCGCAAGTAGCTCGAGCTTGGCTCGGCATAAGCTCCGTTTGGTTTCATTTTTTCCAATCTCGAATCGAATTTGAGATTGGGTTTTGATTCATTTTAAGTAAACGAGCCAAACTCAAACTCGCGTAGGTTCGGTTCACTAGCTCACGAACAAACTCTTTTACTTAAACTAGCAGGAGTGCGGGAGCCAAGATCGGGACTAGGAGGAACCGATTTATTCGGCCTTCTCTTCGGGTCTTTGAGAAAATCTGATTCTGAAGAGCACTTCGTTGAGACGAGAGGATAGGGCATCCACACCACGAATCCACCTCTCCTCCTTCGAATCTGATCTTCCCTCAACAGTCTGTGGGGACAAAAATCATATTCTTCTGTGTCCCCCAAATGGTATGTCTTCACTACAACGCCAGGGCGACATGGCAAGGATAAGACCAGCCCTCCAATGGCTCAGCGTAGTGAGCGACCATGGGAGGTTGTTGACCAAGCCCCAACTCTTTTTTCTATCAAAGCCGATGATGAGTTGAAGGCTTTGGCGGATAGGTTTCAGTTTTCTAGAGGCTACGATCTATGGTCAGAATGGGATGGGACTCAGCTTTTTCATAACCAAGATGAGCTCTCTTCCGCGAGATTTTTCCCTAAAGGGGTTGTGCACAATGTCAAACCGTATGGTGTTATTGTAAACCCTCGGTTATATCTTTCTTCCTTATTCATATATCACATACAAATACACCTATTTATACACAAAGATTAAAAGAAAAAAATATATTTTTCAGATCTCTGAAGTTATTACGGATCTGGAAGAAGTTATTACGGAGGACTTCTTCCTCTATTTTTATGGATCTGGAAAAAGTCCTCCTCAGCATCTCACGCCAACAGTCTCCCTCAAGTTGGTGCATATAAATCTCTGATGCCCAACTTTCCAAGTGAGTTGTAGAAGTTCTTACTGCATACTGCTTTTCTAAGTATGTCTGCAAACTGATCTTCAGATTTAACAAATGTAAATCGAATTATCTTTGCCTCAAGGTTTTGCTTGATGAAGTGTCGATCTACTTCCACATGTTTAGTTCGATCATGCAAAATTGGGTTATGTGAAATATCAATAGCTGCCTTGTTATTGCAGAATAAGTCCATCTCACAGTTTGGGCCAAAGCCAATTTCGGTTAATAATCTCCGAAGCTAAAGAAGCTCGCAAAGCCCTTTAGCCATCCCACGAAACTCAGCTTCAGCACTTGATAATGCTACCACCTTTTATTTATTACTTCTCCAAGTAACTAGGTTCCCTCCAACAAACATAAAATAGTCTGAGGTGGATTTTTTATCTAAAATATTCCCTACCCAGTCAGCATCTCTATAACCTTCAACCCTTAGGTGATGGTTGCTTGAGAACATGAGTCATTTTCTAGTGGAGGACTTTAGGTATCGAAGAATTTGAAGCACAACATTCATATGGTCTTCACTTGGACAATGCATGAATTGGCTTACTACACTTACTACATATGCGATGTCAGGTCGTGTATGGGAGAGATATATAAGTTTCCCAACCAACCTCTGGTATCTTCCTTTGTCTGTTGGCACTTGGTCTAGGTATTTTCCATGCTTGTGGCCAATCAATATTAGCTGCAAGAGATAACAAAACTCTAACAGTATCCAATTTGGCCACTGGTGAGAATGTCTCTTGATAATCCACGCCATATGTTTGTGTATATCCTTTTGCTACTAGTCTTGCCTTGTACCGTTCAACTGCTCCATCGGATTTGTATTTGATGGAGAATACCCATTTACATCCTATTGTTCTTTGACCTTCAGGTAAAGGAACAAGACTCCAAGTCTCATTTTTCATTAATGCCTCCATTTCTTCCTTCATAGCTTGAGTCCACCTAGGGTCTTTCAAAGCTTCATCAATAATTGTGGGAATATGGTGTGAGGAGAGTTCATTTGCAAATTTCTTAAGGGGCCCAGACAGTTGTTTTGTAGACACATAGTTGGTAATAGGATATTTCGATTTGTTTCCCTTCTCTTCAGGGGAATATTTGTTCGGTGGTTTGCCCTGATTGAGCCTGACAGGTAATTCATAGCCAACAGGAATAACCATATCATTAGAATTTTAAAATGTGACAGGATTACTTAGCTCAATGATATTCTCAGGAGATGGATCGTTGGATACTAAGGGGAGGAGGGGTATTGCTTCATCAATTTATGAGGGTATCTTCTCTAGATCTGATATCTTCTTTGGCTCTGCTTCATCAATTTCTGAGGATATCTTCTCTGCATCTAGTTCCACTGTGGTTGCTATATCAGTGTCCTTGAACCAGTCATATGTCATCCAATTCAACTCTTCTTCTTGTGTCTCCCCCTGAAGAGCAGAATTGGATGTAGCGGATGAATAGTAAGATTCAGATTCAAGAAATGTGACATCCATATAGTTACATATGTGTGCTAAGTAGTTGGATTGTAGCAGCGATACCCTTTTTGATAGACCACATATCCCAAAAACAGGCACCAAATGGCACACGGATCAAGTTTTGAGCGCTGGTTTTTGTAGAGATTAATAAACACAGCATAGCCAAAAATTCGAGGGGGAGCATGAGCACCGATAATAATGAAACATAGTTTGATAGGACTTGTAGGGGAGCCTTAAACTCAAGAATTTTAGAAGACATACGGTTAATGAGGTAGACAACCGTAGTAACAACATAAGGCTAATGATATCTAGCACTCGAGTCCTAAGTAAAAGAGCTCGAGCTGTTTCAAGAATGTGATAATTTTTTCTCTCTGTAATACCATTTTGCTGAGGAGCCTGGGGGCATGAGGTTTCATGAATCAATCCATAATGTTGAAAATAATCACGGAACTGATGATTCACATATTCTCCACCATTATCAGATCGAAGAATTTGTGTTTGGATCACCATATGAAAGGATTGAAAGATATGAAAGACCTCATCCTTGTGTTTCAACAAGTCAAGCCAAGTCATTCGTGTGCAGTCATCAACATATATGACAAACCAACGAACACCAGACTTAGTATCTTTAGGGGAAGAACCTCACACATTAGAGTGAATTAAAGCAAAAGGAGTATCACTCTTATTCATATTTAATGGATAATTGACTCGATGACTTTTAGATAGAATGCAAGTCTCACAGTTAAAATCCAGATCTGATAAATTTGAAAATAGATCGGGAAACATATGTTTCAAATACCCAAATGAAGGATGGCCTAACTGACGGTGCCACATCAAAATTTGTTTCACTTTGAGGTTGCTCGGGTGTCGCATGTGATATGAACGACCTAAGCTAAAATCTTCTATGTAATAGAGCCCCCTCCTCTTAGTACCACACCCAATGATCTCCTTGGTGAGAATATCCTGAATAAGACAAAATGTAGGGTAAATAAGAACCACACAATTCAACTCATCGGTAACTTTACTCAATGATAGTAACTTGTGAGAAAGAGAGGGCACAAGTAGTGTGTTAGATAATTGTAGAGCTGGTGATAACATCACTGTTCCAGCTCCTGTTACTGGAGAGATAATTCCATTAGCGTTGAAAATGTTATTTCATTGAGGAGCAGTGTGTTGAGAAAAATCATTTGCATCAAATGTCATATGGTATGTTGCTCCAGAGTCAAGTATCCACACTCTGCAATGATCATCTCTAGTGGATCCGAGGAGAGCATTACCTGGGTCCGCATCCATCTGAGGAGGTTGAGAGAGATCACAGTTCAAATATCCCAGTTTGTCTTTGTCTGAGATATACATCTCGACAACCTAGGATAGGTCAAGTCTAGTCCAAGTCGAGTCTTGGTCTGAGCCTGGTGTGAGTTAAGTCCGTTCCAAATCTGGTCCGGGTCGAGTCTAGTGCCGTCCGAGTCCGGTCTGGTCTAAGTCTGAGTTCGGACTGGTCTGAGTCAGGCCCGAGGGTGGTCCGGTCCAAACTTGGCCCAGTCCGAGTCCGGTTTGGTCTGAGTAGCTGGGCTTCGAAATTAAATGCCGCTCCCTAATTTTGGGCATGTTGAATTCCGAAGTTCCATCGTCCCCAGGAAGATACCTCTGAGCCCCGCGGCATGAGAGATTTCTCACTGCGTAGGCCATCGTTCTCGCGAGCGCCATCGGCAGTGGAGAAGCGGGATTTGATTTCGAAGGTTCATCATCCCAGCGATGCTACCTCTAAGCTGTGTGGTACGAGAAATTTCTCGTTGTGCAGGTCATCGTCCCTGGGAGCATCGTCGGCAGTGGGACAGGTCTTCGACTTCGAGCTTCCGACTCCAAGCTTAAGACTCCATTCTCAACAATCCGTTCGCGCCAAAGAAGCAACAGCACAGGAATCTCCGTAGTTGGATTTTTCTCCCTACGTCGTCGCCAAAGCCGATCTCTGGTTTAGACCCGCTCTGATACCATGTAAAACCTTGGTTATATCTTTCTTCCTTATTCATATATCGCATACAAATACACCTATTTATACACAAAGATAACAAGAAAAAAAAACATATATTTCAGATCTGGAAGAAGTTATTACAAAGGACTTCTTCCTCTGTTTTTATGGATCTGGAAGAAGTCCTCCTCAACATCTCACGCCAACAGTTATTGACAGTGGATGAAATTGAAGAAGGTGGTGGCTGGTTGTAGGCATAAGTCTATCTATTTGTATAGGTTGGATTCTGGACACTCCAATAATAGAGAAGAAATTAGAAGTAGAGGATGAAATTGAAGAAGGAGGTGGCTGGTCATAGGCGTCAGTCTATCAATTCGTATAGGTTGGGTTCCAGACACTTCAATACAGAGAAGAAATTAGAAGTTGTGGATGAAATTGAAGAAGGGGGTGGCTGGTCGTAGACGTCAGTCTATCAATTTGTATAGGTTGGGTTCAAGACACTCCAACAACAGTGAGGAAGTTAGAAGTAGTGGATAAAAGTGAAGAAGTTGGTGGTTGGTCATAGCCGAAGTCTATCGATTCGTATAGGTTGGGTGCGGACACTCCAATAACAGTGAAAAAGTTAGCAGTGGTGGATGTAGAATTCAGGCAATCTATATCATGGGACAAGACGGGATGCAGGCAATAAAATTTGGGCAATTAGTGTCATCTCAATTGAAGATCATTTCTGGCACGAAGGCTTCTAGTTGTAATATTTTGTAAAATTGGGGGATGTTGTACTAATACTTTGTCCATATCCAAAAAGAAAGATGATGAGTTTATTCCATGTTAGCAACAAATTGTTTGTTGTCTAGTTCTTCATCCAAAGAAATAGATAATTCTTATTGATTCGGGTGTCTAAAGTAATAAATCCACTCCTCTTATCTTGGTTGAGGAAGCTTTCTGCTCTCAAATTTTGACAGTTTATTTTCTTTGGTAATCAGAGGCTGGGAGTAGCTTCTGAGAGATTGTAATGGTGACTGCCTATGTAGATAATGATTTGGAAGATGAAGAAATATTGTTTATAGTTTTATATAAACTATTGGTTGTTGCATAGTGTCAAATGGAATGTAAATTGACTTTAGAAATGGAACAAAGGAAGATTTTGAAGTAGTCTCAGTCTCTACTATAGTTGTAAATTCTCATATATCAAATAACTTTTTTTCTCGTGGACACATTTGGTCTTATTCCTTGTGGATATGAAACCACTCTTAGTATTTGAACCTACAACTAAGATGTTGGAGACAACAATAGGAAAAGACATACACTTTCTGGTTCTCTGCCCATTGAAGAACTCTGCTTTAAATCATGAAGAAGGTATGGTAGTATGTTAGTGGCAAATATGCATGGATTGATACTTTATGGCAAATTACATGTACAAAAATAGTTGGCAAACTTATGATTTGGATATGGGAAATCGATTGCCTGACTTATGTGTTTATTGATCTAGGTATCATTGATTCAAATAATGAGGGTCTGACTTCTAGGTATGTTTGGAACCCCTAGAAAAGAAAAGAAAGAGAAAAAGGAAATTGAATATATGCATATTTGAGCTTGGCTAGGCTCAAGAGAGTGGCAAATGTATATAAAAGTCACATTTTGTGTATAAGTCATGCTTTTAAATAAGTCATATTGGTATAATATTATGCAGTGTTTATGAACAATTTTATGCAAGGTTTATGTACATAAGTCATACCCAACTTTATGTAAAATTTATGCATAATTTTATGTACAGTTTATTTGACATGTATTTTATGCACAAGTTTTAAATGTAGGTTAGAGCTTAAACCCGGCTCGAGCTCGAGCTCGAACTCGAACTCAATTAAAATTATTGGACTTGAGCTCGATTCCAATTTTAGGCTCGAGACTGGGCTGGGCTCGAGCTCGAGTTTGAAGTATTTAAATCAAGTCTAACTCAAACATATGCAAGTTTGAGTTCGGCTTGACTCGATGCCATCCCTAATCATCATGTTCATAGAGGAATTATTTCTTTACCTCCCTCTTGAGTAAAACCTGGTCCCTTTTTATCAATGTATCGGTCCAAAAGCACCTCTTTCTTACATGAAAATATGAAGATCTGCATTGTGAACCTCCTTTCTTTTGAAGTATGAGATATGCTATCTTTTTATTCACACTCTTAATTCTTCAAAGTATTTTCTTCAATTTCTTTTTGTTAAAATCACTTTGGAGCAAGCAAGATGTGAACGAAAATAAGAAAGTCAAAGCAAGGCAATCAAAATTTCTTTTTCAAGCACAAAAGTTTTTTTACCGAGATTATTTGCAAAGTGAAGTTACAAACGCCAGCTTGAGGGGGAGCGTTAAAAGACACCCACATCTTTAGGGGTGGCATGGCAAGTAAATAAGGAAAATTTCTATAGGGGGAGCATTAAAAGACACCCACATCTTTAGGGGTGGCATGGCTAGTAAATAAGGAAAATTTCTATAGAGATGGTATAGAATTGTAATTATGCAAGCTGGTGTATATCATTTATGTCTTTTTAGTTTTGAAGCATATAGCCCTAAGGGCATTTTAGTCATTTTAAATACTTTCACACAACTATAAATACAATGTCAAGGCATGGGGTAGAGCATTCAAGCATCTTCTTCTTGGATCAAATTTGTTCATACACCTTTTCTCTCTTTTCCTCTTCCTTCTCTCCCTTGGTTTCTTTTCTCCTCTCTCCCAAGAGATAAAATTCATTTCTTCTCTCCTTCCCTTGAGATATCTTGTGTTTATGTCTTGTCCCTATAAATCAACATCATCAATAGGTGGAGCTGGTTTGGTTAGATGTCCTAAGAGGTCTCGTATAATGATAAACCCCCTAATTGATTGTGAGCAACTTAGGTAATCAAACAACCCTCTTACTACCCTTGTGATCTATAGCCATCAAGAATGAAAGCAGAAACACTTCACTTATACAATGAGAAGCCAAAGCTCAATTGTTGAATTTATGGAAAAAAGAAATACTTCATTGACTTGTTATAATCAGAGCACATGAACCCCTATTTATAATAGAGGAAAGTAGTAGAATCCAATTACAATTAAACTACCCTTGTCCCAATTACACCCATACTGTAACCCTTAAAGATAAGTCCTAACACAATTAAATAACTCAACAAAAATAGAAGAATAATATAACTAAAACACTTGTAAACTGAAACTCTTTTGTTAGACCTCATTCCATAATAATTGTGGCTCTGTAAGACTTCTTATTGTGATAGTCATGTAAGACTCTTCCATATTTGCTCCTCAACATCAATAATCTAAATTTGAAGAAGAGGGGAAAAAAAAAGACTTAGTAAGTCTTAATTATGGGTTAGTTCACCTCTTAGATGAGTAAATAAAGCACCTTGACCCAACCCAGTCAATAACCCCATCCAAATAGGAACCAACTTAAGTGAGGGAGAACCAAACTGAACCAAGGGAGTTGAACTTATGAAAACCAAATCAGGAAAGGAGGAAGAGCCAACCCAAACGTTTGTTAACCCAAATGTAATTCTTGCATTAACAAAAAAATCATGCACTAAATAAGGAATTCACAAGCTGGTCATGATCAACTAGGTAAGCCACTTCCTAACTTAAGAAAGGATATCCAATCAAGAAATCAAATCATGAAGGATCTACCTTCAAGTCAGTCACTCCCAAAAATGAAAAGGAAACCTTCATTTATTGTCTTATATGTCACTTCACCAAAATAATTTTAATGTTATCTTGCTTTAATTATTTTTGGAAAGAAAGATCAAGGTAAGGCATGTGAAATTATACCAAATTTCAAGAGAACTCAATCAACTTAGAGGATCTTCTAAAGAAGGAACTTTCCTTCTATAACTCATGCGCCAACTAATCATTCAACTCTAGCCTTTTTTTTTCTCTTGTTTTCCTTGAACTTTTAGGAAAGTAAATCCATAACCAATCTTAACATAGAAGACATCCAATGTGAAAAAAAATACGTAACTTTCTCAAAAAATATAATAATCTCTTGCGTCAATGCAAACATCTTCATGTGTTAAAACAAACTTGATCCACGACATTAACAACAACATTCAATCTTAACAAACTTACACACATGTAAACATAGCCTTTCAATCATAAAAAACAATGGAACCAACAATGGAATAGCACAACTTCATTCAACAAATAAAGAACCAAAATTCTACAAGTTGTATCGATATAAAAATTGATCTATTTTTCGAAGATAGCATAGATTAAACACATCGATATCAACCAGGCTGAAGTTAATACATAAGATGCAGTAGCTCTATATTTTCTGAGCAAATCATGCTTAACAAACATCCAACTTTTTGAGATATACACCAACATTCATCTCAAGAAAATAAAATAGAATAAAAATTAATGTTTGTGAGCCAAAAAGATTCAATACCGAACCTTGTTCAACACTTCAACTCCACCAAGAGAATTGATAAAAACCTTGATCAACCAACATCATAATTTCAGGATCCTAAACCTAAAGCTTTGATACCATTTTAGATTTATGACCCCATGAGGTTTGTAGTAAATGAACTAGGTTAAAAGAGAAGAGAGTAGCAACAGAGAGAGAGAGAGAGAGAGAGAGAGAGAGAGAGAGAGAGAGAGAGAGAGAGAGAGAGAAGGAAGGAAGGAGGATTAGGTTAAGTATGTTGGAAGATAGGGCCCAAGCCCACATGACCAAGGAAGGCCCAACATATCTAAGAGTATTGTAAAATGGGCCCAAGCACATAAGAAGTAGGACCCACCATGATTACCACGAGCTGACATCCTTATCACCTTAGTTGGAAGATCAAGAAGGACTCACAAAGATAACCACAAGCTAGTTGGAAGATCAAGAAGAACTCACAAAGATAACCACGAGTTGGCATCTTTATCTTATGGTCACATCCTAGAAGAGTTCTAGTTTGATTTATGTTTGTCTTTTATTCATATTGAGTTATTTAATTAAGCTAAGGCTTATCCTTAAGTGTTAGAGTTTGGGTGTAATTAGGAAAAAAATAGTTTTATTGTAATTGGACTCTACTGCAGTCCTCTATTATAAATAAAAGTTCATGTACTCTGGTTATAATAGGGTTAATGAAGTCAATGAAGTATTTCAATTTTTCATAAATTCAACATGATATCAGAGCAGGTTCTGTGAGTTGACATGGTCAACCCACAAAGGTAATGAGATTCTCTTTTTTAATCTATCATCTTTAGCAGTTAGGGTTCATAGTTATTTTTTCATTCCCTACACCAGTAAAGTTTTTAAGTTTTTCACCTCTATAATGAGCGTTTCATATTACAAATTTTATATTGACAAAAATATATTCAAGTCTAATTTCCAAGGAAAAAATAATTTTTCCAATCAGAGTTATCTACAAAGAGAAATCGATATTTGAAACAGTGAAGGTCAGATTGCAAAAGAGGTTCAAGCAACAGCAAAAATCTTCAACTTCCGAGGTATTGTTTGCTGTCAAGAAAGAGACTTTATATGGAGAATTATATATAAAAAGAAATATCTGTAAGTCTATTTTCTTACCTATTCAACCAATTTTTTATCTGAGTTATCTACAAAGAAAAATCGATATTTAAAGTTGCAAAGGTCAGATTACAAAAGATGTTTGAGCAACAATAGAATGCTTCAACTTTCGAGGTATTTTATGCTAAAAAGAACGAGACTTTATATGAATAATTATATATAAAAAGAAAGATATGTAAGTCTATTTTCTTACCTAATCAACCAATTCTTTATATGAGTTTTTTATAAGGAGATATTGATCTTGAAATAATCAATGGTCATGCAAAAAAAAAAAGGAAAAACAGTGTTTAGTTCAGCCAGATGACAAATACCGAAATATATTAGATTATTTATATTCAGATAATTATATTTTATGAAGATAATTTATAATTGGATGAAAGGTATTTAATTTTAGTTTCAGAAGGAGAAAACTTCTTGTAAATATGATCTATATTTAAAGATATATTCACATTGGAAGAATCAAAGGTCATAGTTGTATTCAATTGCATTGAAAAATCCGAATTTAAGCTCATTGTTTTGTGACAATTTGTGTGTTGATATATCATGAAAATATCTCACTTCTCTCTGGTTTGTGGGCTTATTTATACATCTCTATTATTTTGGCTTAGTGTTACGTCTATAATATTTGGTTCAAACTTGGATCACTACCATTACCTCCTAGCTTGAGGGGGAGAAGTAGAAAAAGTACAAGGAAGGGGTATTTTATTCCATATGTTGTGGATAAGTTTTCTGTGACCAAAATATTCAAGAGAGGGGGAGTACAAATGAAGCTTGTCCATCTAAGAAGAATTTTTTATATCGGATTATTTCTTTGGTACTTTTACAAAGTTTATTATTTGGTTCGTGTTATATGTGTTAGAAGATAGTCGTGTTATATTCAGCTACAACTATTACGTCTCTTAGGGGACAATTATTATTGAAGAAGAGGTCGCCTCATACCATTATTTATTTGTCCTCGTAAAAAATATCAAAAATGTCAACAGTTGGGATTCCATGACGGAGGAACTTAATACCCCGTAAAAAATATAAAAAATATCAATGGTTGGGATTCCATGGCGGAGGAACTTAATACCCCGTCAAAAGTATCAAATATCAACGATTAGGATTCCATGATGGAGGAACTTAATACCCCATAAAAATATAAAAAATGTCAATGGTTGGGATTCCATGATGGAGGAACTTAATACCCTGTAAAAAATATCAAATGTAAATGGTTGGGACACCATGACGGAGGAACTTATTATTACATCTATGTTATACCCTCCTGAATTGGCCAGTTGGGCCTCATGGAAGATTGGAGGACTACCATTTTATACAAAAGGATTTCATACATCATTTGCAGCAAGTTGGGAGTTCTTGATGTTCTCTCACTCCCTAACTTGAGGGGGAGTATTGGAAGGTAGGGCTCAAGCCCACACGACTAAGGAAGACCCACATATCTAAGAGTATTGTAGGATGGGTCACACGACCAAGGAAGACCCACATATCTTAGAGTATTGTAAGATGAGCCCAAGAATGTAAGAAGTAAGACCCACCATAATTACCACGAGCTGACATCCTTATCACATAAGTTGGAAGATCAAGAAAGACTCACAAAGATAACCACAAGCTATTTGGAAGATCAAGAAGGACTCACAAAGATAAACATAAGCTGACATCTTTATCTTATGGTCACGTCCTAGAAGAGTTCTAGTTTGAGTTATGTTTGTCTTTTATTTATATTGAGTTATTTAATTATGCTAAGGCTTATCCTAAAGTGTTAGAATTTGGGTGTAATTGGGACAAAGGTAGTTTTATTGTAATTGGACTCTCGTACCTTTCTCTATTATAAATAGAGGTTCATGTACTCTGATTACAATAAGTTAATGAAGTATTTCTCTTTTCTATAAATTCAACAAAGTGATTTGTAACCCTCCCCCTCAACATGCATTTATAACACTGTGCATCTTACAAATTACATCATTGCCCTTTTATCCTAAGAAGGGAGGAAAAAAAGGACAAGAAATAAAGATATTTTACATAATTTCCACTATACTCGGTTACATATTTCAACAACAATCTTGTAAGTATGGAGTTTTTTTATTATTATTATAAATTTAAATTTATATGTTCTTTACTAGTGGAGTGCAATAGATGTGGTTTGTATGTGACAAGAAGTTTTGGGGGTCAATAATAAGCCTTGTATGTTGTTTTCTCTTTGTGATATCGTAATATTTCTAATATGATGAAGAATGTTGTTTTCCTTTTCTGTTCTCTTTTCTTCCTTTATTTTTCTCCTTATTTCTTGTTTCTTTCTTGCTTTCCTCTCTCTTTCTTACTTTCATATTTCTCTTTTCTTTCTCTTTCTTCTTCTTTATTTATTTATTTCTTGTTTTTATCTTTATTTTTTCATATTTCTTTATTTCACTGTTTTTTTTCTCCATTAATTTATTCATTCTTTTTCTTGTTCCCTTTTTCATTCTCCTTTTCTTCTTCTTTCTTCCTTTCTCCTTCTTTTCCTTATTTATTTTTTCTTCCTTTCTTATTTTTTTAATTTTTATTTATTTTCTTTCTTTATTTTTCTCTGTTTTTTTTTTCATTCTTTCTTTCCCTTCTCCTTCTTTTTCCATTCTTTATTATTTCCTTTTTTTTCTCTTTCTTTTTGTTCTTGTTATTCTTTCTCTTTCTCATTTTTTCTTTCTTATTTCTTCTCTAATTTTATTGTTGTTTCTCTTTCTTTTTTCTTCTTCGTTACTTTGTTCTTTCATTCTTTCTTCTTTCTTTCTTTTCCTTTCTTATTTCTTTGTTATTTATTTATTTATTTCTTTCTTCTTTCTTCCCTTCTCCTTCTTTTTTCTTTCTTTCTCTTTCTTTTCTTCTTCATTTGTTCTTCTTTCTTTTATCTTTCTTACATCTTTCTTCATTTCTCCTTTCCCTTTCTCACTTTTATTTTTTCTTATTTTATTTTCCTTTCTTATTTCTTTCATTCTTTCCTTGGCTTCAACTTTCTTCCCTTCTTCTTTTTCTTATTTATCTGTTTGTTTGTTTGTTTCTCTTCTTCTTTCTTCCCTTCTTTCCTTTTTTCTTCTTTGTTCATTCTTCTTTTTTTCTTTCTTCTTTCTCTTTTCTTTATTTTTTCTTTCTTATTTATTTCTCCCTTTCTTCATTCCCTTTCTCTCTTTTGTTTTTTCTTGTTTTATTTTTTCTTTATTTCTTTCTTTTCTTTTTTTATTTTTTCTTTCTTTGTTTCCTATCTTTTTTGTTTTTTTATTCTTTCTTTCTCTTCTTCTTCTTCTTCCCTTCTCCATCACTTTCTTCTTATTTTTTTCTTTCTTTCTTCTTTCCCATTCTTCTTATTTATTTTTCTTTATTCACTCATTCTTTCCCATTGTAATGGCATCCTGGGGATGTGATGTTGTTAACTGTTTTCATTTTACAAATTTTCCGACTACCGGAGATTGAGAATGAAAACGTAAACAGATACCAGACAAAGCTCCTTGGAAATTCTGCCGCGAGGCCGTCCCGCCATCCATTTGACTCCTTCAAAACTTGTCCCCTTCCGTGTTTGTTTCCGCATCTGAGGAACAAGCCAAAGTATGTAAACTCCACTCCAACGACACTCCTGTAGCATTCTCTTCCCTTTGTGTTTTTCTTTCAGACAGGTGACCATGGCCGTTTTTAACCCCGACTCGCCTGACTCAGGTGACTGGCAAATATGTAACCCAAGCCGTTGGATGAAGGAAAACAAATCTTGTGGAACGGGCCACGACTAGGACTTTAACTCACTGAGTGGAGATATTAAACCGCATGAGGAACAGCAGAGTCAACTCGAAACAGCTTTCCAGGTTTCCACTCTGGTCGCCGTTACTGCAAGAAGAGAGTCGGAACGACAGAGATTCGAGGCAACGCTGGTGGACCCCATCACCTTCGCCGACGAGATAATATACCCGAACAGCGACGGGATGAAGTTACTCGTCCGTCGCGTCGGACGCGTGTATTATAATACGCGAGGCACGTCACCAGCCAGTCAACGTGTACGGCTACGGTTGCCGTCCCGGTTGTCCGGTAGCTGTCAACTGGCGTGCGGGGACAGGGGATTCTCGCTGGCTGCTTACGAGTTGCGAGTGACGGAGGATGAAAAGGCAATGGACTACTACAGCTTACACCAAGGCGCACGGTAGCATTGCCAGAGTTTACCCTTGAAAGTTGAGTAAGGTTAGTTTGGTTACGGAGGAGAGGCAGCAAAAGCGACGGTTTGTCACGTAGCCACCCGCCTCCGTCAGCAATTAATCGCCGAGTAAAAACAGGGTGCATATGGTCCCACAGGGCTCCATGCTACAAAAATAACCCCTGGTTTCTACAGAAAATTACTCTTCTTACCCGTGTTGTTCTAGCCTCTAGGACGGACGATTGGAGTAAAATCTCATTTCCGTTCATCCATGTCATCTGTGATTATCTAAACATTTCCTGGATCGGATGGTTTATGAGATTCCATCTCTCTCTACGCTTATAGAGGTCATTGTTAATCGATTTTAAAAGAAATTATATTATTTTTCTACAAATCGATGTGGTTTAGAGGGTAAATCTACGTAAACGGAATAGAAGAAATCTAGAGCTAATGCAGCCATGTGTTCCAGAGTTGAACTTGAGCAACAAGGGTTTGTGGAATGAATGAGCGGGGCCTCTGTAGAATTATGTTTTTTCTTCTTCTTTTTTCTGTAATAATGTCGAAAAGGTCTAAACGGTTGTTGAACTCAAAAGCGAAGGTTGAACTGCAACTAGACAGGCTATCGTGGTTGAATCGCCATTATTTTTTCTGTATTTGCATTAGATATCTTTTCAGAATGGTTTGTAGTTTTATCGTTCCACCTCGAAAACGCTCCAAAACAAAAAAGAAACTGAACTAATGCTTGTTCTTGCTCTTTTCTGGAGGAGAAAACTATAACAAAGAGTCCTTTGGAGACTGAGAATTACCAGAACGACGAGAGAGATACGAGCAAAACTGGTCCTGTATTTGTCGATAAACCTTAGACAACTATTGATGCTCGAATCATGAAGCGGCCAATGCCCTTTTCCTGCTTTTACAGTTACCTGCCATCAAACATCCTTCACCAAATCGTCGTCACCGGTCAGATGCATCCCATTGTTTCATTATCAACGTACTATCACCACCATAAAAATCATTTGACGGGTTTCACGGAGACTCTGGCCAGTTCCCTTCAACAAATGTCTATATTTCATATAAATGCGGATTCTAAAGCAGAAAGTTAAAATATCAGTAATGGTTGAAAAACGGATAGCTCCATTAAATTTTGTTGTAAATTTGAACATTCTCCGGCGACCAATTCAATTGCTGATTGGCCTTTATAGTTTATACAGCAGTGCCGGATGCCAATGTCAGGTCTTCTTTTGATGGTTGAATCGGTAGCATTCCCAAGTACCATACGAATTTAAATCTCTGGTCTCGTAACTAATAAAAACGCGTTACCTGCGGAAAAAAAAAGCTCGATCTTTCCAGAAAAAGCAGATTACCGATCTGGGTGCTGGGTGGGTGTTGGCGGTAAGCATTATGGGAAGCGGTCAGTTTTGTTTTTGCATGGGGAAAAGGGTGTTAGTTGCAGGACGGCATGCAGAAGGTAGGGAGGAGGACAACACGAAGACAAGAGCTTCCACTTCGGGGGGATGAAGGGAAAAAGGGAGTTGGGTTAGGAGAAGCTGAGAAAGAGGAGAAAAAGACGCGTGCATTAATGTGTTATCTTTTAAATTGAATGGTTGTCCAAGTTGTAAAGTTGTCTGGTATGCGGTCCCAGAATTGACGACGATCCGCTCTTGTCACTTTCTATTCCTACTTCCCCTTTCCTTTCCGTGAAGGATAGCTACTCCAATGCCTACTTGAATTGATTACTTTCTAATTGAAGAATCACTCTTTCAGTTTTCTAACTACTAGGGAGCATCGGGAAAAAGGTTCCGCCACTGCTATATCTATTTCACTCTCTATTTTCTCAGTTTCTGTTAAATTGTATCATGGATTAGGGGATCGTCGGTTCTGTTTCCCTTCTCTTCTGGTGGCGTGTGAGAAAGGTAAATGGCAGAAGAAGAAAGGGAGAAACTGGAATTTGTCCGACTCGACTTAAATGAGACGAGTCCCTTCCACCATGACTATGAAGCTAATATTACTTGCACCCATGAGCATATAAGCAGATTCCAATTCGATGCGTCTCTTTCAAGTACCAGACGGACCCCTCCCCCGACCGTCTCTTCCCCTTGTTCAAGTACAAACCCATTTAAACAACTGGAGACAGCGACCCTGCCGCATTTGAGATGCGCCTTTGATGCATCAATCCAAAAGCACTCTTAATCACAAAAAATTATCCCCTGCCAACTGAGATTCCATCTCTGAGAGGACGACAGAAAAGTAAACAAACTGACGGGAGCCTCGCTTCGTCTTCGTCTTCGTCTTCGTCTTTGCCTGCTGACGGTCGGCGGAGGGCATTTCATTGAATCTCGAGCTGGCAAAGTACTACTGAGTTGTTGACGGCGAGGCGGAGGTCCATATCAATCCTCACATGCGCGCTGTTAAGGAAGAAGAGGACTTAAAAACGATCCGCCGGTCAAATTCCAGACGAAGCCTCTTAAATGTGTCTCATTCGATCACTCTACGCCTCCCCCATCACATCCTTGTCGCATTGCTTCCAGGCTTGGTACCCCCTCCCCCTCAAGTGTTCGACCAATTGCTCCTGCCAGACTTTTTAAAACTCATTCCCTCCCGTCGACGCATAGAAAGCAGGATGGCATGGGTTGGTAATTATAAGACCAAATGAGGGGCAAATGTTCGACAATTTCTCAGTTTGCGTCTCTGGTCCTGAACTAGAGGACCGTGGCAAGTGAAAAGGCCAACGTCACCGCAGAAAATCTCGTTGCCCGACCAAAAAATCGGGACCCGGCGACACTACAAATGTGGTTGACTCGAGTTAGTTGTGGGTTAACTAACCAGGGTTAGTTTTACCGTGGGGACTCGCAAGGACTTAACTAGGGTTAGTTGTCTGGTTGACGACGGTTAACTCTTTTCACCCCATCTCTATCGGTTTTTTTTTTCTTTGTTTCCATCCAGAAAATTCCTCCTCCTGGATAAATTCTCGCGATAACAAGCGTACTTTCGCTCGCCATGGACTCGGTGCCAAAATATCGGCGAACCGAAAGCGCCACGCGCACGGGGGTCGAATCGCTAAGCACAACCGCGAAGATGTTTCCATTTTTGTAAAACGTACTCGCGCCGCCCTCTTCTCTCCTCTGGTTCATGCTTGTTTTTCTTTTTCATTACTGGGAACAAAACGAGAGAGAAATGTTAATTTGGTGGGATCATTGAAGCGAAAGAAAGAAAAATTGCATTTTTTTTGGCAAGCTCACATGACATTAGACGTCTACCTACTTACACGTTGAACGACTGATCCCTGAACTAATTCTGATGACCTTCTTCCATTAATTTTTTTAACTCCTCTCGTCTCTCCCAAATCTGAATACTTGTCCTTGCCAGACTCTCCTCCTTTAATCTCTTCATCTTCCCTTTATTTATTTTCTCTCTCGACTGGCTTGGCCCCCCTCGGTAAATTGGAGCTGGAGTTTTGTAGAAGAGATATTGATATTTCCTCGCGAGACGAGACGCGGAGGCGTTCAGATCAGAGCTGCCGTCTGTCACTCAGAGTACTCTCCTCGCTCCTCGCTCCATTAGCTTTTAATTAACAGTCAATAGATCCCTTTCACGACTTGTTTTTCCGTTTAAGAAATTCCCTCGTAATTTTTTAATGCAGTTTTTTTATGCCATGGCTCTTTTTTAGATTTTTGTTGTCTTCTGGTGAGGGAGGGAAGAGGGAGTTTCAGATCTGAGACAGAACAAAAAGATAAGAATGAAAAACAGATTGAGAGAGCGAGACCGATCTTAGCTTTAGTTTTGTTTTTTTCTGGTCTAAGCTTTTCAAAATCTCTCCTCCCTTGCCTGGACGATTTCAGGTCCTCGACGCCGAATTTTGCCTCCTCTACTTTCACTGCCCAGCAGTCTCCTTCTATTTTACATTTTCCTCGGGTTTCTCCTCCTCCTAGTGCTCAACCCTTTGCTTAATGACTTCTTCTCAGGAATTTCGCAACATCTGACTCGGCCGCTGAATTTTCGGGTTCGTAATGACTCTAATTACTACGAGTGGAGCAGGAAGTTGATAATGAGATACTTGTGCTCGCTAATCGCAAATATCGACTCGATTTTCAGATATTTTCTCGTCTTCGTTCTCCCGTTTCTGTCTAGTTGGGCTTAAAGAAAAGACTGCGGCTTGAGGAGGTTGCTGGCCTCCTGTTTTTCTGAAGTTTGACGGAGAAAGGGGAGAGAAGAAAGCTTCACAAAGCAGAGGATCTTAACTTTATTTCTCCTCCTCACATACCGCTGAAAAAATACTAGGGAGCGGTAGCGGATAGTAGACGTCGGTGCTCCAAGGAGGAACTCCGAGGTCTTTTGCTTCCTGGATTAACTTCTTTTGAGGTCCAAGTCATAAAGGAGATTTCGAGAACGGTTTTAACTTTCCCTATCCCACAAAATTTAGGGCTTGGTCGGTGACCGGGACGCAGTAGGTGATGAATTTTGCCTTGTGACAGAGGGAGGGGAAGAAAATTTGAGGTTTGGGGTTTGAAATCCGCGCTAAAAGGACAATCTTCAGAGTTTTTGGGTTGTGATTATGATGAGATTGAAGAATACTGCCAGTAATATATTTTCATTGGGTTTCTGAAGGCTTTCAAGGGTGTCTCAGGATGCTTGAACGACATGTCTGGTTGTTTCTTCACTATTATGTGCATCGAAGGTATACCGTTTTCTCGTAACCAGTAGCTATTTTGCTTCCCTCAAGCTGGAATATCCTGTAAGGTTAAATGTCTGCAGTCGCTTCCTTCTCTCCCTTTCTTAGTGCTACATTCAGTTAAATTGAGGTGGCTTCTTTTCTTCGTGCTTCCTTCTTTTTCTTCTTTTCTTCTTTATACATGCGTGATATCCTTGGACTTGTCTCTATGGAAAATCGATGAATGTCTGATGGATCGTGATATTTCGTTGGACAGGGAGGGTGTCTTTCAGTACTCTACTTTTCTATGATTCTTTCATTGGAGGAGACAGACATAAAGAGGCTTTAGAGGAAGGCTGAAGCTTTTGCTTCCGTTCTTTTCTTTTGGTGAATAGGTTTTGCAGTTTTTGTTTTTAAAAGTTGTATAGTAGTGATCTTTTTCTTCTTTTTTATGTTTTAATATTCTCCTGTTAGCTTCTTCTCCGATGTATATAATCTCTGCTTTCTTACAGGAATATTTCAGATACAGATAAAAAGAGAAGCTGCTTTTTTATGCTTTGCGTCCTTTATTTTCTCGATCATTGTAAAGTCTTCGATCTTTCAAATCTGAGATGATGACTTTTGCTGATCCGTGCAAAGAATCCATGAAAGAGACTGAGAAATGCTTGGATTCTCAGCTCTGGCATGCCTGTGCTGGAGGGATGGTTCAAATGCCACCTGTGAATTCCAAGGTCTACTACTTCCCACAGGGGCAGGCAGAGCATGCCAATGGGACTGTCGATTTTAGCAACTGCCCAAGAATTCCAGCTCTTGTACTCTGCAGGGTTGCGGGTGTGAAATACATGGCAGACCCTGAAACTGATGAAGTTTATGCAAAGATCAGATTGGTTCCTGTTAGGAGCAATGAACCTGATTACAACGAAGATGATAATGGGCCTGGTTGTAACGGATCTGATGTTCCAGAGAAACCTGCTTCATTTGCCAAGACACTGACCCAATCTGATGCCAACAATGGTGGGGGATTTTCAGTCCCTCGTTACTGTGCAGAGACTATTTTCCCCCGTTTGGACTACTCTGCTGATCCACCAGTGCAGACTGTCCTTGCTAAGGATGTTCATGGTGAGATTTGGAAATTTAGGCACATTTACAGAGGGACACCTCGTCGGCATCTACTAACAACTGGTTGGAGCACTTTTGTTAATCAAAAGAAGCTTGTTGCTGGGGATTCCATTGTTTTTTTGAGAACAGAGAATGGGGATCTCTGTGTTGGAATCCGAAGGGCAAAGAGAGGGGCTGGTGGTGGGCCTGAGTCACCCTCAGGCTGGAATGCAGCCACTGGGAACTGTGTCTCCCCATATGGAGGGTTCTCAGTGTTTCTAAGAGAAGATGAGAATAAGCTGATGAGGAATGCGAGCAGTGGGAACATGAATGCCAGTGGGGGTTTGAGAGGAAGAGCTAGAGTGAGGCCAGAATCGGTTATCGAGGCTGCGACACTTGCTGCAAATGGACAGCCTTTTGAAGTTATCTACTACCCTAGAGCAAGCACACCAGAGTTCTGTGTGAAGGCAGCTGCTGTGAGACAAGCAATGAGGATTCAATGGTGTTCAGGAATGAGATTTAAGATGGCTTTTGAAACTGAGGATTCTTCAAGGATCAGCTGGTTTATGGGAACCATATCTTCTTTTCAAGTTGCAGATCCTACCCGGTGGCCCAATTCACCATGGAGGCTTCTTCTGGTATTAACTTCGTGTTCAAAATATCGTAATTATCAAACATAAATGACATGCTTATGTGGGTGATTCCATGAGATTAACCACTTATTTCATTTTCTGATTCTTGTGCCGCGGTACCTCTGCAAACTGTTTATATTTTGCATAAAAACACGTCTAAACTCTGTGTTGGTGAATGCTCCTGAAAGGGTTGTCTTTTCCTATATAGACATGAATACCAGAATCTCTGCGAATGAGACCAGTTACATGCATGTTTTAGTACCTTTTTTGTTTCTGAAAATGGTGCATAGCTTTTATTGATATAGCCAAACAAGCTTAGAGTAAAACATAGTGCACAACATATACTACATCCTAGGCAAAATCAAACAAGAGAGAGATGGTCTGAAGGAAAGAGAAGTTTTGAATACACTAGCTTTAGCAAAGTGATCAGCCACTGAGTTGGCAAATCTGGTAATTTTTTCCTAACAATGCCCCAATCTGAACTTAGGTCTGTTATCTCATCAAGCACCTGGCAGAGTGCTTTATGTGATTTAGGGTTTAATATTTATCAATTTGATGTTACTAAAGTTAAAATGACTTCTACTATTTTTCTTTATGTGATTTCTGCATGAAGACAGGAAATGCATCTCTATTTATATTGCAGTTGCTCAAACTTTATGTCTTTACTCTGTAATCATGGATTGAATCAGCTAGCGTTATCTGTCGTATGTAAATCTTGGAGTAACTTTAGTGTCTGGTCTTGATAGACATGGTCAAACTATTTTTTTTTCATGTACATAAATTTGGTTGCATGAAATAAAATTTAAACTACATTAGCTTTAATGTTAATTCTAAATGTTCTTTCGTTCCTATTACATTTTAGGTTATTGACCGAAGTAAAAATTCTATGAACATTGCAAAAAGCTGAACAACTTCAAGAGTCTTGTGTGCAAATAATGTATACAACCTGTGGCTCTAGGACTACTACACATGCTGGACGGCAAACATTTTAAATTTACTGGAAGATTTTGGAAATCTTTTGATTCTTTGCTATACGTATCCATGAGGATGTGCAATTCTAGTTTATGACAAAAGAGAATCTAGTCTTTGATATTGATTTTTTTTTTTGTTCCTCATCATCATTCTTATGGCAAAAAACTGTGTATCAGGTGACATGGGATGAACCGGATCTGCTACAGAATGTGAAACGTGTCAGCCCGTGGCTGGTTGAGTTGGTCTCAAACATGCCAACTATCCATCTGACGCCTTTCTCGCCTCCGAGGAAAAAATTGCGGCTCCCACAACACCCCGATTTCCCCCTCGATGGCCAACTTCCAGCACCGAACTTTTCGGGCAATCATTATCCCCTTGGGCCCAGCAGCCCCTTGTGTTGTCTCTCTGACAACACTCCTGCAGGCATACAGGGAGCCAGGCATGCTCAATTCGGTATATCTTTATCGGATCTCCACTTCAACAAACTGCAGTCGGGTCTGTCTCCGGGCAGCTTGCAGCGCCTTGATCAAAACCACTCCTCTCCACCTTCCAGAGTTTCTCTGTCAGGAAGCACGTATAGCATCTCTGATAATGTCTCTTGCTTGCTCACAATTGGGAATTCTGCACGGAGTGCGAAGAAATTAGATGCAAAGGCCCCACACTTCCTTCTCTTTGGCCAGCCCATCCTTACTGAGCAGCAGATATCACTTAGCAATTCTGGAAATAGTTCCTCAGATGGTAACCCGGAAAAAACAACAAACTTCTCATCAGATGGACAACCAGACAACTCATCTGGTGAAGGTTTTCCTTGGTACAAAGATCGAAGGACAAGTGAGCTAGGACTGGAGACTGGACAGTGTAAGGTGTTCATGGAATCAGAAGATGTGGGACGAACTCTTGACCTCTCGGTGCTTGGTTCGTATGAAGAGCTGTACAGAAGGTTGGCACACATGTTTGGCATTGAGAAATCAGAGATGCTGAACCATGTTTTGTACAGAGATGCAAGAGGCGCACTAAAGCATACAGGAGATGAACCATTCAGGTGAGCTTTTCGATATTTTGAATGGCATGTGATAATCTTATATTTTTAAGGAGCAATACTCTATGGGACGAGCGGGTTTATTCATTTTGCTTTTTGATGAATCCTTTCGAAAATTATCCCCCCCACTCATTTGACTATTGATCAAAACCTTTTTGTTTTTTGTTTTTTGTGGGTTTTATGTTGCAGTGAATTTATGAAAACGGCTAGAAGGCTGACAATTCTGATGGATTCTGGCAGTGATAACATAGGCAGGTAGAAGAAGGATAGTTTCTGTCGTTAAATGTACAGTTGAACAAAGAAGATCTTTGTTGAAACCTACTTTCTTTCGTGGATAAACCCCTTTATCCATTTTTGATTGTCTTTAAAGATGGTATTAAGTTATCATTCCTTGAAGCAAAATGGAGGAGTTTTAACCCATTTTCACTCTTTTTCTTATGGCGTCTTTTCTTGCACATGGCACGATTGAGGAGGTACACACATGTTATATATCCTGTCATCATGGATATCTATTTCTTATACATGAGAATGTAGACATTCATCTGTGAATTGGAAAATTTTTAGAATGGCAAGCTATTATGAATCTCTTTCTGGGTTCTTTTTTCTTTCTTTCAACAACAAATGTCATGTTTAAGACCAGTTTGTGAGGCTGTAAATTTTGTTCTCTCCAAATGCAAATGCAAATGCAAATAGAAATGGAAATGCAAGAAGAATGCAATTGAATATGAAGAACAGAGAATAAAATGCGGTGAATGAGAGAGTCCAGCGGTTACTGATCAAGACTCATGTTTCCGTTCCTGGTTTTTTTGCAGCCGGAGCAACAACGCCCAAAGAAACAGCACTTTCGTGTTTAACTAGGATAAAAATGGCGCGTACGGAACTATGCAGGAAGCATCGGCGTACGTCACCGAATTCGTTTAGGTAGGGAAAAGAATCCCATCTCAAGCGATGACGCCGATCTCGCTTCTGCTGCATCTCATCAACGAGTTTCGAATTTCATTGCGTGTCACGGCTCCCAAGATGGCTACAGAAACGAGGCGAAAAGACAGCCGAGTTCAAGTCAAGATGACGTCATAACTTTGGTAAATGACGCGAATTTCCTTCTTCCCCATGACTCGGGATCTCAAAAACCGTTTTTTGAGATAGTAAGAGAGCCAGAAAAACGCGCCTTAAAAAAATGGAAGATAAGAGGTTTTTTTTTTTTTAAAAAAAAGGGTTTGCTTGGAAACATGTCGGAGTATTCACAAAAGTCGCACCGGTTTTGTAGGGCCACTGAGTCACGATCACCAGCGTTTTACCCATAACCCGCACCTCGTTCTCCGTTAGGCACGGTCCGGCGTAGCTCCAATTTAAAGACGGCCTCAGCCTTCCACGTGTAAGTGTCATCTCTCGTTCCTCTTTACTTGGTTTTGTTGCTCTTACCAAATGGGTGCGTAATGCGCATCCACGTTGCCACCGTGGAGTGGGCGGGTCGCGGGTCTCGGGTCAACGAAAGTCTGGCCCGACCCCCCGGACGGCGCAACATTCGCATCCCAATAAAATGATGAAAATCTTCCTCTTTGCTTGTCTTTTCCCTTTGTTAAGACTAAGAAAAAGCTTATATTAATGTGATTTTAATGCATGTCCGTGATTAGGACCCTGGACTTAGGCGGTTTATATCAGTTCATTCGTTAATGACAATTTTTTCCTGATTTCACCGACTCTCATCGTCTCTTCAACAAGCAGCAGCCCCCGACATCCCTAATGCCCTGTCTCTCACGTCACCAGTCCTCCAGTCGTCTTCCTCGGAGCTTTTCGTCTCCTCTTGGTTAATTTTTTTAAGTCTTTAGGTATTAACCAAACGGAGGACAGAGATTCGGTAGGAGGTGACAGGTGGGGTGGCGCCCCCTCGTCTCCACCGACATATGGGTGATGTAACGGAGACACGTGTGAGGCGGAGGGGAAGTAGCAGGCCATGGCTGCTCCGTTTGAGAGGGACGGCAACAGAGGGGCCAACGCCCGACAGGCATCAGTTGTCAGACGGGACATTGGCCAGACTCAGGTTTGGTTGAAAGAAGTTTAAAAAAAAAAAAAAAGAGTTTCCACGATAACTGAAAAACCAGCAGTTCCAAGTGCATCCAAAATCATCAGTAAGTCATCAGTTTTCCCATGACTTCAGACTCAATTTTCACCACGGTTAATAGACTCAGATGGTCTTTCCTTTTTTTATTGGATATATTTCAATTCAAGTACAAAGGCTATATGTGCAATTCTAAACCTCTATTCATGCCTTCAATTTATAAGCATAATTAAACTTTGGTCACCGTGGTACCCATTATGGGAAATGCTAGAATTCCATTTCTAGATAGAGAATTTGATTTATAAGTATCATTAGTGCCCTCATTTCCTAGAAGAAGAAAAAATCCTATTTTCCAGAAAGAGTTTCCCACCTGGAAGAGGTTGGAAACCACTCTCCCTACAAAATTACAAGGGACCTCCTACCTCCCTTCACTTGCAATCACCTCCATTTTGGCCGGCCATGAGAGGTTGGTGTGGGGTCCTTCCATTAATAAGGTAAGAAGACATCAATGAAGACATTTTGTCTTGATCAAGTTAGCTTCCAAAAATCTGAGTCAGATTGATTTTTCTATTATATAATCAACAAATCACCCATCCACCAAGTCCGGGGGACAAGAGGGGAGGTTGGGTGGACAATAGCTTCTATGTTGCAAACCAAGTTGACTATCCAAGAAGATAATTTGAAGACTAACAAAGGGTCTTACAACGTTTACTGATTAGTAGAGGAAAGTGTGACTCATATGTTTAAGTATCCTTTTGCTTAGCATAAGTATGATCTCAAATTCTTTTGCTTCTTCTTCTAACCAAAATTTGATATCCTCTTGTGGCATTGGGAATTAAAGCAGGAAAAGAACAATGGGAGATTGAATAACAAAAAATCAACTGAGGAAGTCACCTGCAAAATCTCGGGTTACCTTGTTGGAAAGTGTATGTTAAGGACATCTGCAAGTAGGGGTGGCATCGAACCGAGCCGGTTCGCGAGCAGCTCGAGATCAGCTTGGTTCTGGCTCAATTCAATTCGATTTTAATAAATGTTGAAAAAATATTTTTAGTAGAAATATGTTTTAGGTAGAAATTTCATGTTTTTTTTGAAACATTTTTCTAATTGGAAATTCTTATTAAAAAACCATATAATTTTATAAGTAAATTTTTCCTGCCAAGATGGGTTAGAAAACCGTATAAAAATTTTTTGAATAAGTATTTGACAGTTGATGATATAATTATTTTAGCATGAAGCAATTTACATAACAATTTTGTGTTTGGCATTTTATTTTATTAAAATTTTATCGATAAGTATAGTAATATATTAGATTGATTATTAATTTTTATTTAGTTCCTTAGAATAAGCAATAAAAGGTCCATTTAACTTTCCTAAGAAATTTTAAAATATTTCTTGTAACTTTCTAATAAGTCACTAATAGTAATAAAATTTTGTTTAAAGATTTTTTTGTTAGAAATATGTATCCTATAGAATACAAATTTTTAACCAAAGGCACTAAGGAGGTCATAGTAAATTTATGGCCAAATTCAAACATTACAAAATAAGTTAAACAATATTTGGGATAAAAAAGATTAATATTAGTACGTTCTAATCCATTATCGATATTCAATCCCAAACCTCCCCTATCATTCTTTTTATAAAATGTATACATAAATTTATATATAATTTATTTAACATATATTTTATTTAGAATATTAAATATAGGTTAAACTCAAACTCGAATAGAACTCGAACTTGAACTCAATTAAAATTATTAAACTCTGAGGTCGATTACAATTTTAGGCTCGAAGTTAAAGTCGACTCGAACTTGAGTTCAAAATATTTAAATCAAACTCGACTCGAAACCTATCCCCATCCCATATCTACATAGTTTTTTTTTTTTTTTTATTCACCGCCAAAATTGAATCAATTGATAGAAAAAACACTGCCCACATTTAAGGCCTGTTCGAAACCCTCATAAAAGAAAAAAAAATGGTATAGAAAAGTATTTTCTTTTGTTTAGCAACTGAGAATCATTGAGAGAGAAAAAAAATAAAAGGGAAAATCACTTTCTCTCTTAATTGATTTTTTTTATCACAAAATGATGGAATTTACGGAAAAAATAAAAACTTGAAAGAGAATTTTAAAATATTACTAATTATTTTTTATTTTTTTTCCACGTGCATCCAAGTGAGAGAAACTATATTTCTCTTCACAAACTCAACCTTAGTGATACACAACAAACTATTTCTTATTAACCTATCATGATTTTTAACTTTTCATAGGATATAGATCTCCAACAAGGACACTACAGTTTACGAACCAACGTCAGTGACAAAGAAGTGCCGAGATTCCCCCAGCTACAATGCTAAGTATCACATATTACACGCTATGATTACTTACAATACCTACATGGAGTTCAATGTCTTCTTCAATTGACATTATACAGCCACAAGCAATAGCTGCAGAACCTCCAGGAAGCACCTGATCAATTGAAAGGCTCCCAGTCAGACAAATCAACATAAACAAGAAAATACTACGTTATATAACGAATTCAGCCAAAGGAAACCATGCATATAAATGTGCAGCTGCCCAGAAAATGGCCTGCACGTGTGCAGCTTCTGAATACTGAAGTTGTTGATAACAGATGACTATTTTTCTTCACACACCAGTCTCTGCCCTCTATTTCAGCCTAATGTCCACCACCACGGCAGCTTAAAAAATGATTGCATAAAAATTGAATTTTGATGACTATTCTCTGGGTAACTCGGAGTCCACAGGAATTGGGGGGTATGTCAGAAACCACGAGGGGTTGTCCTCTTAGCTTTTTTCCTGGGCCCAATGGTTGGAGACACTAGGCTGAGATCACAGGAATGAATCAAGGCTTGAATACGTACATAAATTTCCAATGCCTCTCATAATTCAAGGTAACTCAACTATAGTTATCAGTAGGATTAATGGAAGTGACAGTCCACCATGGTGCTTTAGATCATATTGGATGAAATCAAAGACATTTCTATTACCTTAGTAGCTCTTGGCAGAACTGCCGATGATGTCTCTAATGTGCTGGCAAAAGTGGCCACTCTTCTTCCCTCAACTAGCTGAAAGGCCCCCTCATAATATATTTGTATTTTAGTTATGAATAAAAAATTAAAGCACGAGAGGAAATCAGGTAGTGGGAATCATCTCATTAAGTATTCCCAAATAAAATGTCAACCTTCACAATTAATTAGCTCTTAGATCAGGGATGAGATTCAAAGTTAGAAAGGCACTATTAAGGGAATGTAATGCCCCATCGGTACTAGCTTTGGACAGGTAAGATGTGAAACCAGGCAAGTTCATGAGCATTGAATGGACAGGTAAGACGTGATACCAGGCAAGTTCATGAGCATTGACTGGACAGGTAAGACGTGATACCAGGCAAGTTCATGAGCATTGACTGGACAGGTAAAATGTGAAACCAGGCAAGTTCATGAGCATTGAACCCCATTTAGACTGAATATAATTAAATTTAATACAACCCAACTTATGCTCTTCAGGGTGTACTTAATGTACCTACAATTATGCAAAATATTTACTTTTCAAAAAAACATTATGTGAAATATTTAAGATATATGAAGCAAAAGCATAATTCAACAGCAGGTCTGCCAAAATGCTTGCATATTAAAATGGTTCCCCCTTAAAAGTGGTAAACGTTGTCTTATCTTCTTATATGATCTTTCAAAACCTAGTTGAATCGAATCTCTGGCTCAAACAAGTATACTTTGAAGCTCCTGGCTGAATGAACTATATACTCTATAACCTTCCAATTATAATGGAAGTACCATCTCTTCTTGATATCAAATCCATGAACTCAAGCTTCGGAGGGCACATGCAATTGAACGAGCACCACACTCTCAGGACACTTGTTAGATTCCTTCAGGTCATTGCGGATGAGGTCTTTACTAAACCTAGAGCTTGAAGTTGTTGCTTCCTTCTTGGAACTCAAATGATATATTGCATTGTGCCTGTTGGACTTTTCTAACAAATGCATGACCATCACAACCATGGAGAGGTCCAGTAGAATTTTACATACCGACCCCTATAAACTACAATATTTGCTATTTCATCCAGAAACTGACAAGAATGAAAGGATCCAACAAGCATAGCGGTCAGAAATCCTTAATAGGAAGGAAAGGTTATGGTAAGGTTTTCAAGACCTAAGCACACTCTTATGGCTAGGCGTACCTGTAGCCACCACCCCACCCCCCCCCCCCCCCCCCCACCCCCCTCCTTTTCTGAATGATTAGAAGATTCTAAATTGCCAGTGCAGTACATCATGATACTGAATAGCTCAATAATACTTACAGGCATAAGCCCACTTGTTCAAGAAAGAAGAATGAATGAAAATCAATTTAAAGAGAACTAACTTGTTCAAGAAAGAAGAATGAATGAAAATCAATTTAAAGAGAACGAACTTTCCTATGTACTTAATTTTTTTTTAAAAAAAATCCAGTTTTCAAAAAGGAAAGCGCTGAGCTAGGAAGTCAAAAATACAGGCAACTTGCTTGAATCAGAAATTTTAGATAACAGAAACTTGTCACTTTGATTGAAAGCTTCAATTGCAAAAGAACTTACTGTTTTAGTTGAAAGTTTCAAATAGGAAGTCCAATACAAGTAGTAGTTTCCCGTTTAAAATTATTAAATTAATAAAGTTTGAAGTAGGCCACTCTAAAAGTTAAAAGTAATTTCTCGCTTCAAATTTCCTGTGCAGCAAGTTAGAGCTAAATTTAGAGTCTATTTCCCAGAATATGACAGCAATTTTTTTTTTCTGTATGATCAGTTAAAGTGCCTGTAAAAGGCCTCATGTGTAAGAAAGATATCATCCTTTTTTTTTGTTTAATAAAGTTTCCATTTAGTTCCCTGTTGTGTAAACCATTTTGTCCCCCTTCCAGTCCATTTGCTTTTCTTTACTTAATAGCTGCAACAGCCACTTTTTTGTCCTTCAAGTTTAACCCTCATACTTGGGTTCAGATTTTTATTTTTTATTTTTTGCCAGTCTTGTCGGCCCAAACTCCAGACAAAGCTGTCAACTTCATTATTAATTAACACAAACCACCGTGCTCTTTCATCTACACATTAGAGTAACACAATGTAACGGTTAAAAAAATTACACGATTTTAAAAGGTAAATTTTTTACAACTTTAACATTATCCCTATAGCCTGCTTGATCTGTAACACAGTCTTAATCAAGTAAAATTACATAAATTAAATAAAGTGCCCGCTAACATCAGCTACTAACTAAACAATCTATAAAAATGTGTACTATTCAAGCACAATTCTATTGCTGCAGAGTTCCAAACCATACACGATTCCAAACAAATCATTGAAAAAAGGGGTCCACAAATCTCAAATATTCAGGCAACCAGCTCAAGAACTTTGCACAAGTCAACTACCACAACCTACACATAATTTACACTTCTTGATGTAGACAATATTAATTATATCACTAGCTTCCATTATTGGTTTACCTATAAGCCTACCCATTTACATTTTGCTAAAGTGGCTCACCTTTAGTCTAACCTTCTATTACAAGGACAAGAATTGTCAAACTATACCCCCTTATACCAAGATAAAGGTTAACTATCAATAGCCAGTCGATTAATTTGCTGGGTAACACTTTTCAAACTCCATCACAGACCACCAACTACAAATTGATAAAAGCTTCCATCTTTCCCTCCCTTCCTCCCCCCCTTATGTTTGGAAAACAAATTAGGATTTTACAAAGTGGGAGTTTTACAAAGCAACATAAATCTCAATGTAAACATGAAGACAAAAAAAGAGATGATCAACATCTTAAGCTCCAATCAACAGCTGTGATTGTATGAGATACCTAAAATAAAACCCCAGCCATGTGGCACTGAAATTTATGGCTCAGACCGTGTGATACCCTTGAGTCCCAGATGAAGAAGTCATCCAAATACTGGTATGTGGCATGGTTAGAGAAATACCATGTGAAGCCATAGTAACCATACATTATTTAATCATAAGGACCACTTTCAGCAATTTCAAAAGATCACACAAAACTCTGCATAACTCCAGTGAGGAACTTGCCACATGCAAAAGTTTTGCATAAATCTATCACTGTTCCTCAAAGGCATCAAATGCAGCACAATACTAAATTCCCATTGTCAAACGTCATACAGCGACTAGTGGTATGTCTAGTTGCCAGCCAAGCATTTTGACCGGAGAATTAGCATAACTTGCTCTTGGTGATCGAGCCAAAGAATCAAACCCAGAGAATAACCCACAACTGATTTATTGTAATATTTTACATTGTTTTGTACTTTTAGTCACATCACTTTGTAGAACAACTTACTTTTTTTACAAACACACATAAAGACTCATTCTACAAGAGAATTTGGAATCAATTACACTCCAGCTAGTGTAATGCATCTACTACAGCTATCATAGACTTTATCAATCCCTTGCTAAAAAAATCACCAGTGGTAGAAAAAAATGGTCCCTGTATATCCTCCACCCATCTCACCCATTACTATTCATAAACTTTTGTGAGAAGATAGATAAGGTGAATTTAGGATCAACTTTATCGAGTCTCAGGGGATGATAAAAAGAAAGAGACCTGGCGAGAGTATTTCCATAAAGCATCAATAGCCAGTTAAGTTCTGAGATACTCTTGCCAGAACTTCAATGGAAAACAGGCCAACTTTCTACGATAGAGGGCCACAGTTTATGATGAATTATGTCTCTTTGGAGGTATATCGGTTGCTATTACACTCCCCCCTAATGGCTTCTGCTAACTTATTTTCTTCCAGCTGTTCCAAGCTGGGAAGAACCCACTAGACAGGCAATACGTACGACTACACTTGAATTAGTCACTGGATGAAGGTAGAGTTCTCCAGCAGATTGTCTAACTTTTACGACTCCACTTTGTAAGAGAATTACAATGGAATCGAGAGAGACCAAGTTCCAACGGAAACATTTTTTTTTTTTTATGGAATTTGGTTACAAACGCATACTCTACACATAAGCCCAATGAGACTTGAACCTAGGACCTCGCACTAAAAACCCTCACGTGGCCATTGAGCCAAACGCCCAATCCGCAATCAGGAAATATTATTTAAAAAGCTCTGTTATCAAAACTGAAACTTAAGACCTTGTTAATCACCGTCAAATACAACCATTCCATAATCCGATCATACAATACGCACTATATACTTCCAATCACAGCAGCAGACACAAAACGAAGTCAAAGATGATAAATTATAAAGATGAAAGTCAGCAGAGCGAAACAAGAGTAGGTACTTAAAAATAGGGGCAGAACATAAAAAGAAAATACCTAATTGTAGTAAAGTTCGAGGCCCATGCCGTCGTGAATCTCGTAATCCTTAAGGGTGATGTGATCTTTATAAATCGTGTACCACTTCTGAATCCGAATCTTGTCAGCCCTGGTTCCTGTCTGCGCAGCCACGAGCTTCTTCAGATCACCAATCGTATCATCGTCATTGCACTTCACACGGACCTTCTTCCCGAGACGGTCGTTCAAAACTACCTCGATCATCTCCGAACCGGTGACGAAGAAACCCTAGAAATTTGCAAACGAGCGAAGACCAAAAATATCCTCAGTACGTTGCTAAAACGGGAGTCTTAAAGATTATATGTGGCAGCAGAGGGTTTGTAAGTCTTACGCGGAAGGCCATAGACTTGTGCAATGACTGAGGTATCCTTACTGTGAAAAACAAAGCTATATCAATTCAATTGGTACTTGTTCGTAAAGAAAATAGCACGCTCTAGGGCTGTGAATTGTTTAGATTAAATGAGACATTTTCGTTTTATAGATATTTTTAGTTATCCGAAATTCAAATATCTAGAAAATTATCTAAAGATAGATATACAAAAAATCAGTCGGATTTAGATAAAATCCTTATTGGATAACCTATAACAAAATTGAAATAAAAAAAGGGAAAACTGAAAATATATAAAATAAATAAAATAAAACAAATCCCTGATTTCATGATTTAATGGAAAAGACACTACTAACAACAATAGGAGAAGGGAACAAGAAAGGACTCATTATTGTTGTAGTCATATGGAGAAGAACCGGGAATAGAGAGACATTTTTGTTACCATGGAGATTGGGTTAGTCGCTTTTTAACATTTGAAAACATGTGTTCAAGTTGAGAGAGACTCATGTGCACGGGAATATCTCTTCCAACTTTAGTCCCACATTGTTGAAAACAAAAGAGACTAGAGTTTTTAACAAGTTTTAACCCTCTTTTCTCTCTTGTTCACATGTGAGACGCACATGCAAGGCGCTATGTCCACAATTGCCCATTTTGACTAATGGGGTGGATATGGTTCAAGAAAGTTGGATGAGAGAGAGAGAGAGAGAGTGATTGAATTTGAAGAGGGAAATGAGGCTAGAGTCTCATGCCTTACCCTATGCCCACTAGGCTCTATTGATAATAATAGGGAGATATTAATAATGTCATAAGGCTACACCTTTTAATAAATGTTGACCATATGTTGACTCTCACATTGCTTTTGATGATAACAAAACTTAATTAAACTAATAACTTACAAATCTAAAATATTTCAGGTACTTCACCTTCAAGAGTATTTCAAGGTCTAAAGTATCAAAGTCAAAATGAAGTCCTCAAGCACAATTGAAGAACATCTCTTGAAGAAGCACCCACAAAGAAGAAGACAACGAAAAGACTCAAGTTTAAGCATCATAGGCAGACATCTAAACTTAGTCAATTTTTGTAACAGAGTATTCTAACCCTTATTCCTTAAGTACTTGAGCTTTAGGATATAAAATTTCATGTAGACATGTTTAGGATCATCTTATACATCACTTAGAAACATGTTAAAGGATAGAGAAAAAATCCCATGCATTATAAAATCTACTCTATTAAATCGGCATTGGAATGATCGATCAGTCACTGATATTGATTGATCATGTAGAACTGTATAGGCTAAAAACATAAAGCATGATCGATCAACCATGGTCGATTAATTGATCATCCAAGACATGGTTATTTCATGTTATAATGCATGATCATTCATCATTTATCGATTGATTGATCATAGTTGTCTAGGCAAGCAAAATTTTCATGGAATGATCAATCTTCCCTTCGAATTGATCAACTAGTCAGAACCTTGCCTGTAAGGGACTTCAAGCATGATTGACCAAAGGAAAACACATTGATTGATCATCATTTATCAATTGATTGATCATAGCTATCTAGGCAAGCAAAGTTTTCATGGAATGATCAATCTTCCCTCCAGATTGATTGATTAGTCAGAACCTTGCCAGTAAGGGACTTCAAGTATGATTGACCAAAGAAAAACACATTGATTGATCATACTTGTATTGCATAGCCAAAGGGAATCTCGATTGATTGATCAGCCACTGGCAATGATCTATCAACTTACCTTTTTTGGACCAATGGTAACATATTGCTCGATCAATCCATTGATCAATAAGTCACCATTTGACAAAAAAGTAGTCGTTATGATCAATTGATTGATTGCGATCTGATTTTTGTAAACAAGTAAATAACAACTAGATTAAGTTGGGGAAGCCATAATTACCCCACCAAACTGTGAGTAAAGGAGTGAATGAGCAGCATATCCTAAAGCTACAAACCTTTATATTGCAAATTCTTACCTGAAGTGCATTAGAGAGAAAAAGAGAGCCTTATTTTGAAAAACCTTCAATATTTTTCAATTATCCTTGCATACATCGTAGTACAAGGTCCTTGATCTATTCACAATGTGCTACAAAGGAGGAAACAACTTGAATCTCTCAAGGAGAAACATCTCTCCAAGTAAGGGTGTAATTTTTCCCTTTCTTTTCATGTATTTGTGAAAGGTTCATCTAGAACTTGTTAATCTAGATAGAAAGGCCTAGCTAGAGCTAAAATCTAGAAACAATCTCTTGGGGAGATTGACTTATATAAAATTGTGTATTGAGCTAAACGTGGCCAAAGAGAACCAGAACCTCTTGTGTAGTTTTCTAGCTATTAGAACCTAATAGATTATTTTTCCCAAGCATGGGTTCTTGGGCGGTGACTATCTTTTTATCCCTATGGTGTGTTCATGTTACTATTTACGTTGAATTGCTTTTATGCATGATATTTTAATTACACGCATAAATAATTTTTTATTTGAATATCTCATTTCACCCCTCTTGAGAAGCCACTTGGGCCAACAATAAAGCCTTTTATTGAAGAGTTATCCTATTTACCAAATGCCACCCTACACACATGAGTGTCTGTTAACACTCTACAAGACAAGAGTGGGACAAACACAAAAAATCACTCTACTAAGAAAATCCTCTTGTGTGTTGTGTTCTAGAGTGAAAGATCTCTTGCTCTTATTAGAAAGGGAGAAACGATTCTATTTAATCAGGTTTGAACAATCAGAAAAGTCTCATTGACTTTGTGTAGCTTTCTCAGTTTTGTGCACATCTAAGAAGCTAGAAGGTTTGTTGTATATTAGGGAATGATCACTAAAATCCAAGGCAATTTAGATGACAAAACTCTTTCGAAGAAAGTGAAAACACTCAATTCTATTTAAGGTATCGTATAATTTTTTTATCATTGTGGTTTGAGGACAAGTGATACAACGAAGACGTATGTTTTAATACCAATTTATTACATGGGTTTACTAGTTTTATGTGAGTGTACACTTCCAACAATTCTAATTTTTTTAATATTATAATTGGAAATTCCAAGGATTCACTAAACAAAACAATAAAACTCAAACCTTTTGATATAAATAACTTTATTAGATGGAAAAATATTATGGAATATTGGTTGACAATATTAATTTTTTTATGTAATTTCAAATAAACCTCCTATTAGTAACTCCAAATATCATGAACCAGACAGATCAAACACTAAACACAAATATGAAAAAAGATAATTATTTGTGTCGTGGGCTGTTTATTGGTGTTCATAATAATAGTTTAGATAATATTTATTTACATGTCAGAATTTCAAGAAGGTTATGAAAAACCTTAGAAACAAGTATGGGCAAAAAATTGAATTGGAACAAATTTTTTTCATAGGAGATCATTTCACCTACATAATCATAGATGAAAATAATGATTGATTAAGCACATGAGATTCAAAAAATAGTTGCTAAGATTATCACTAAAGATATCCCATTAGATGATAGAATTCAAGCATCAACTCTCATTGAAGCATAAGACCTTAGAATCTAACTTGGTATCAGAGCATGGGTTGTAGGATTTATTCAAACTGCTCTAAAAATTCATATTTCTTGTCAAAGGAGCAACACGAGTTCATGAAAAATCCTACCATTCAGCCTATAGAAATTTGCAAGAAAAGTTCTCATAAAAAAACTAACTGATTTTTTTTTTGGGTCCTTAAATATCCTAAGTGATAGTCATGCAAAGTTCTGTTGTTGTCCCTTCTTATTAGTACATGAGTTAAATCATATAGCTTACAAAACTCATAATTTTTGTTCTCTTAGGATACTCCATCGAATTGAGTTTCTTTTTTGTTGTTTTACATGGCCATAACAATTTTGGTTTATCCCTTGAAGAGCCTCCTCGATTGTCTTAGTCTTATGAGTTTTTGTTATGGGACATCCTGGTAATGGGTCTGGGTTAAGTACCTATGTCTTCTGCTCCTAATAGGCCGATCTTTTGGGTAGTATTGGCTAGGTGCTTAACATTTGGTATCAGAGCCGACCCTCGGTCACGAGTTCGATTTCCAGCAACAGTGCAGAGGCTGGATTTAAATACTGGTAGACCGTAGGATAAAAACCCGGGTAGGGCCAGTGTCGCTGCATCGCGCACAAAAGCTGGATTAAAATACAGGTAGGCCGTAGGATAAAAACCTGGGTCGGGCCTATGTCGTTGCATTGCCGTGGTTGTCGGCACGCGAAGGGGGGGGGGGGGGGGGTGTAATGTTATGGGACATCTTGGTTATGGGCCTGGGTTAAGTACCTATGTCTTCCGCTCCTAATAGGCCAGTCTTTTGGGTAGTATTGGCTAGGTGCTTAACAATTTTCTATTTATTTTTTGGCTTAAAATGCTAAATTCAGGGTGGGGTAAAATTCCAGTCATATAATTCTTATATTTATGCATCGAAAGTACTTACTTTCCTAGATGTTCTTTATGTGCTTATGTTTTCTTATTTTTTGGCATTCCAATTCATAGATATCAGCCTCTAAAAGAGAGTTCTTTTGAGTTCATGAGGAATGCCATACATGTCCTCTAATTTAGTTTGTGTGTCTCACTTCTATAAGACAAGTTGCTACATGCATTAGTTGGATTCTTTTTACTCCCATTAAGGTCCAATACATTGATCTATAGTTTCTATAATCTCTTGCAAACATGGCTGACAAAATTCATTACTTCCCTTAATGAAGTACGAAACATGAATTTTTTGAATACAACCTTCATTCCCCTCAAAGTCCTTATCTAGTTATGCAACTTGGGCCCAATCAATCAAGAGGTTTTTAGTAACTGGAAACCTTGCAAGCCATGTCTCTAAGTCATCGCCTTCTACTAATGAAGAGGATGTTTTCTATCAAAGGTGGTCGAAGGAAGACATTCTAGTTATTACCTGGCTCATTTGATAGTATGGAATGCGTCAATTGTTAAAAACTCAATGTTTAGATACTCCAAAGCAATTTGGGACACTTGCACTAAATAATATTCTACCCTAACAGTCTTCAGAAGCTTTATGATATTTTTCAAGAGAGCTATAATACTAAACAAGAAGAGAATATGCATGAGTACTTTGTTAGATTCAGAGTTTTACTTTGGGAATGGAAGATTTCTCAGCCATGTTCCACACACATTGCGGTTCAAGACAAGCAACAAGAAGCATTGATATCTACCATATGTTTGGCCAACTTGAAACAATGCCTAGATGTAGCTAAATCTCATATTCTAAGTTCTACAAAAAAATCCATCCTTTGATGATACCAGATTCCCAGCTAAGAAAGACGACCCTTCAACCGGAGGTTTCTTGTACTTCTTTTATGTTCCCTCAAGGAAGAGGTGGTGGATACCCTCAAAGAGGCCAAGGAAGAGGGGGAGGTGGTCGTGGCCATGGTAGAAGCTGAAACCCAAGTGATTCCACAAACTTTTGAAGCAACTCAAAGCAATAATGATGATACAAGTTCTAAAATTTGCTCTTACTGTGGGCTGAACAATCATGCGGTTGAAAGATGTTAGAAACTTCATCGTAGACCAAATTTTTTCGAAACTGACTAGGCAATTGTCAAAACTAAAATCAGAGCAGAAACACCTTCTAATGCTTCACAAGGCAATGCAATTCTCATAATTAAAGATTATAAGGCACTACAAAATTTGGAACGCATGTTGTCCACCATATCTTTCACTCCTATTACCATCGTTGCCACCACATGTAAGTATTCTTTTGTCTCATTTGATAATTTTTCTCTATGAATTATTGATTTTGGAGCTTTTGAATATCTCACAAGGAAAATTGAAAATTTGTCATTTGTTTCTCCATGCTCTTGAGATAGGTTTGTTTCCATTGTTGATCATTCCCAAATAAAAGATCAAGATACAAGATTTTCTACCCCATCTCCATCTCTTTCCTTAACTAATGTTTTATTTATTCCATGATTTCTACTTAATCTTATGTCTATTATCCAATTAACAAAACATCTTAACTATCATGTAAATTTTTTTCTACTTATTGTGTTTTTAAGGAGATTTAGATCAAGCAAATGATTGGTGGTGCCCATGAGCAAGAAAGTCTCTACTTTCTTGACAACCAAATAATTTCAGCAATGGCATTAACAAATAAAAGTGCTTTGCAGTGGCACAATTGGCTAGGAATCTGTCTTTACTGGTCATACAGTCTTAAGTTCCATCATAAAAGTCTATTTTAAATTATCCTGCATCTAGTGTGAGTTTGGAAAACATCATAGGAGTAGTTTCCATTGTCATTTAAAGACAGTTAGTAAGAGTCATTTTGCTTTTATTCATTCTGATATATGGGATCCTGTTCATGTCCCCAATATTACTCGATCCTCATACTTTGTTAATTTTGTTGATGATTAGTCATGTGTCACCTGGTTATTTTTATGGAAAGAGAGATTTAAAGTTTTTTCAAATTTTAAGTCTTTTTGTGCAATGGCTGAAAACTCATTTGAACAAAAAGGTGCAGGTGTCTTGATCTAATAAAATGCTAAAGTGTATATATCTTCTAATTTTCATTCGTATTGGAACACTAAAGATATCATCCACCAAACTTCATGTGCATACACACCACAACAAAATGGTGTAGTTGAGAGAAAAAAATATCTTGCAGAGGTTGCATGAACCTTAATGTCCCACAATTTTATTGGCTATATAATATTCTAATGGCTTGCTTCCTCATTAACCTTATACCATCTAGTGTGCTTCAAAACAAATCATCCTTCTCAAGATTTTTTCCTAGTGAAACTCCCTTCCACCTACTCAAGTCTTTGATTGTGCTTGTTTGAGCACACTCTATCACCAACCCTCAGTAAGTTCGATAAGTGATCATCCAAGTGTATTTTTCTTGGGTGTTATAGATCTCAAAAAGGTTATGTTTGCTATTTTTTAATCCAACATAAAATATTTGTTTCTGCAGATGTCATCCTTTTTTTAGATCAACACTTGTATTATGGGGACTCCTCTCCAACTTTTTCATCCTTTGTAGGTATCCCTAGGCTGAGTGTACCGTTGGATCAGACTCGTATTTAGCATTAGGATGAGGCTTCACCAAATCAGATGTTGGATTCCTCCACTCCATTGGCCAACCTATCACTAGCTCAATCCGATTCTTCCGAAATAAGTATTACTCTATCATCTCCTATTTTGTTTGGTCCACCTTATGATATTCGGCCCATTGCCGTCCATAAAGAGCCTTGTTCATGTGTTCAACAACTACCCTCTACTTCACATCCTATTTCTATTTTTATCTCCTACTATCGCTTGTCTTCTAGTTGTCGTTCTTTCCTAGAAGCTCTCTCTTCCATTCAAATTCCCAGAAATTATCAGAAGCTCTTAATGATCTCAAGTGAAAAGTTGGCTGCTAGACCAATGGTAAAATCATGTTGGTCTCTATTATTTTGATGATAATAAAATGGGTATTTTGAAATTGTGTTACTAATTGTGTTATTAGTGTATGTTAGACACATGCCTTCCAATACAAATATTGAGGTCTATGACAAAAGTTCAAGACATAAGAATAATTAATCAAGTTTCCAAGTCAAGACTTAGAACTAAAAACTCATTAAAGATTGTTGTAGTGAGAAGAACTTACAAAAAAAAAAATATTGAAGATTTGAAGACAGAGCCCAAGCATCATTAAAAAAATGTCAAGAGCTCTAGTTATATAAGTAGATAGTCAACTAAATTTCGAATCTTAAAAACAAGTATGTTATGGAACATTAGGAAATTTATATTTTCAAAACCATACTCACAATTATCATATACATGTTATAGAAAGGTTTTGTAATATAATATAAGTTTTCAACAAATATAAACTTCACTTAGAACTCTGTTCTCATGCTTTTGTATCATATCGATCTTTGAATTCAAGACAAAGCATTAAGACATGCAATGTTTTCTCAAACAATGTTTTTATAATACATATAAACATTTTAGAAACTTAAATCTCTTGAAAATGGCCTAAATAATACTTAGAACTCAAATTTTGAATATTGGCAATATGCATGATCGATCGTCCTCTTGGTAATATGATCTATCATTTAAATGGCTACCACACAAAATTTACAAATATGATCATTCATCCTTTTGTAGGCATGATTAATCATCCTTTATAGGCATGATCTGTCATATGTTATAGGCATGATCAACATCCTTTATCAGCATGATCGGTCATCCTATATAGGCATAATCAATCATCCCGCATGCATGATGGTGGGATGACATGATGGATAATCGTAGGGATACGATGGATTATATACAACACTGCCACACAATTTTATAATGCATGATTGATCAAACTATTTTTTAAATGGTTGTAAAGCGGTTAATTGATGTTATGACCGATCATTAGGCTAAGGGAACTCAAAAAATATAGTCGTTATGCATGATTGATCAATCATACCATTTTTTTTTATCGATCAACAATTTTTGTAGCTTTTTGAAAATGGTAGAAAATGGCTGTTTTGGCTAAAAAAATATAAATAAGCTCCCAATCTTGTAGATGAGCATTCAATGAACTTATATTTGCATACCAAACCTCTAGAAAAATATTTTTGTGCTTCAAAATTCTGATGTTATCCTTTTGAAGATAAAAATTCCAAATGTCCCTAAATGTTCAATTTCTCTTCAAATTATTGGCATTCATAGTTCCATCAAGCTCCACATATTTCATTCCATGTGCTTAAAGATTTTGAAGCTTGGATCTCACTAGGAGAAGGTTTATCTCTCAAATAAAAAGTTGCAAGTTTCATTTTTATCTTTTGTATTTTTAATTTCTTTAGAATAGGTTCTCTAGTACTTTGAAAGCAAGAAAAAGTAGCATTCTAGAGCCTTGAATCTAAAAAGGGAGTTCCAACTAGAGCTGAAATCAAGTTTTATTAGATCTCTTTGGGAGAAATTGGGTATTGTGTGATTCAGAATTACCCCTAGCCAAAATCTCTTTGTGCTTTCAACTAATAGAGCGTATTCGTAGAACATTTATGAGCAAGGGTTCTTGAGTGGTGATTACTATAAGGGGAACATCGTTAACAAAAAATCTTAACCTCTTTGTGGTTGAATTCTTGTGCCTTTTATTTTGCATATTTAATTACTTTTAATTGCACTATAAATGCTTAAATTTCTATAATGAATCTCAATTCACCTCCTCTTAAAACACTGCTTGGGCCAACACTATTAAGGATGAAGAAATGACAACTATGTATGACAACAAAACTTAGGATTTAACATCTCTCCTCCATATGTGAAGGTTGTTGGGTGTCAATGGGTGTTCATTGTCAATCGCAACCTTGATGGGAGTGTTGCTCGTTATAAAGCTAGGTTATTTGCAAAAGGATATCCTCAATTCTTTGGTATTGACTATGACAAAGCATTATTCTTGATTGCTAAATTTAATTCCATTTAAGTTATTATCTTTTTGGCAACAAATTTTAAGTGGTTTCTCCGTCAATTGGATTTTAAAAATATTGTTCTTAATGGTGACTTGAATGAGGAAGTCTAGATGTTGCTACCACCCGAATGTGTGGTTAAGGAAGAGAAGGTGTGATGGCTAACAAAGTCTATATAGTTCGAAGCAATAATAGCATGTGTGGTTTGAAAAATTCAGCAAAATTGTTCTTCAATTTGGTTCAAGAGATGTGCCATTGATCACTCAGTTTTTGTTAAATAGACTAATCAATGTGGTATTCTTTCGGTAGTATATGTTGATGATATCATTAATTCAAAAGGTAATAAAACTAAAATTCAACAAATAAAAACACACCTAGCAAGAGAATTTAAAAAAAAAAAAAAAAAACTAGGGTTGTTGAAATATTTCCTTTGCATGGAAGTGTTGCAATCCGGACATGGAATAATTCTATTTCAGTGGAATTATATTTTGAACCTCCTTCAAGAAACAAATGTGCTCGGTTGTGAACCTGTTGATTCTCTAATGGATCTCAATGTCAAGTTTATATATTGAATCCAATAAAGAAGTAGATGTGAGCAGATTTCAGCAACTGGTTGGTAAGTTGATTTATTTAGAAGTCACTAGACCAAATATTTCATTTTCATTAGTGTCATCAGTCAGTTCATGTATCAACCTCAAAGTTCACATTGGCAAGCTCTTGAGAGAATTATTTGATATTTGAAAAAGTATCCAAGATAAGGATTACTTTATAAATATCATGGTCATACTAACATTGAAGGCTTTGTAGATGTAGACTAGGTTAGTTCACCAGATGACATGAAGTAAACTTCTAGCTGTTATAAAATGGTTGGAGGAAACCTCGTTAGTTGGAGAAGCAAGAAATAGAGTGTGATGTCAAGGTCAAGTGTAGAAGCGGAATATTAGGGTTATGACATATGTAGTAAGTGAGATATTATGGCTCAAATCATTATTAGCCAAGTTGGGTTTTCCCCTGACAAGTCCAATACAACTCCATTGTGATAGTCAAACAAAAATCCACATTGCCACCGATCCAGCTTTTCATGAAAGAACCGAGTACATAGAAATTACTTGTCAATTTGTTCAAGAGAAACTTCAAGCCAATGTCACCAATATGCATTACATACCATCAAAGTATTAGATAGAAGACATTTTTTTACCAAAGTGATTGCAGCAAATACATTCTAGAACTCATGTATCAAGCTTGATGTCTCTGGTATTTATGCTCTAGCTTGAGGAGTGTTGGAAGAAAAGATGTTCTAAGAGTAGTTTCTTTTATTTCGGCTTTCATGTTCTTTGTATTTAAGTAATACACTATTTTTATTATAAAATAAAGAGAGGAGAAAAGTGCTAAACCCTAAGGGAGAAAAACATTTCTCTCAACGTGCTTTATCTTCTCATCTTCTTCTCATAGTTTCTCCCTTCTTCTCCTCAAATTTTATCTCCTTCACCTTCTCTCTTTGTAATTATTCCCACCTGCTTCCTCTCCACCTCTCAACTCGAGTGTAGACACAAAATGAGTAAGGTCAAGGGGCAAGGTAATAAAATGATTCCTCTGAAGAACATGGTAACGACAACTAGCTCTGATAGACACGATGATAGATTAGTTACAACTAACTTAGAGTTAAACCTGACATATAATCCAATTGATTGGTGGATTGACATATGAACAACTGTTGATATTTGTTTGGATCTTTCCTTTTTTTCTTTGTTGAAGAACATATATAGAAGAATTTTATATGACTCTCATACCAAGAAGTCTAGCCTAAGAGGATTCTCATGGGAAGGAGGTCTCATAAAAGAGGTTCAGTTTAAAGATGTTTTAATTATGTTAGTCTTATATTTGTATTGACTTGTTTAATTGTTTTATGACTTATCTTTTAGTGTTTGACTGTGGATGTAACTGGGACATGGGTACTTTAATTGTATTAGATTCTAGGGTTTCATGTCTAAAAGATGCTAGAGTAAGAGGGAAGGAGGAGAAGAGAACAAGAGAAGAAAAGAGAAAAAGAGAGGAGAAGACTAGACTTAGAGAGAGCTCCAGTCCTTAGGATTTCAAAAACAAGGAGAGCTCATTGTGTTCGCGCTTCTCCCCCTTAATTCTTATTTATAGATGAGGGTTAGAAACCCTAGTACAAGTGAAAGAAAAGATAGGCTTAAAGTCTAGGGAAATTACAAGTAATGCCACTTATCTACTTAATTATAAAATATGCCACTAAAGATTCTTAATACTCTCCCTCAAGCTAGTGCAAACACATCAAATATTCCCAGTTTGGAGCAAATAGTAACAGTTGTAGTTATAGGTGCACTCGAGGGAGCATCCTTGATTATGTTGGAGATATTGAAGACATAAAAAATACTATTGGGTTTGTCTTCTTTTTGGGAAATAGTGCAATTTCTTGGTGTTCGAAGAAGCAACTCATAGTCAAACTCTCAACATGTGAATTTGAGTATGTTGCTATAACTTCTTCTAACTGTCATACAATTTGGTTAAGAAGACTATTAAAGGACTTCCATTCGGAACAAAGTGAAGCAAGCGAGATTATGATAGACAACAAATCAGCACTTGCTTTAGCAAAGACTCCAATGTTTTATGACTGATCCAAATATACTGATACAAGATATCATTTCATTTGGGAGTGTGTTGAAAAAATGGAAGTTGAGATGGAATATGTAAAGTCACTTGATCAAGCAATTGACATTTTCACAACTTTCTTTGATGGCCAAAAACAACAGAGAGACTATTAGATGGTGAGACAACTACGAGATTTTTCAAAAAATGTAATGGCGGAATTTGTATCTCGGTATGGAAATGCCAGCAACGAAGCAACACAGAAGATCAATCCCAATATTCGAAAACTTTTCATGCCAGCGAAGGAGACTGCCACAAATTTTTTGAACATAGACAAGTCCCGAGAGTACTTTATGAACAGGGGAGGATCAAATGTATTTTCAACAGTTTCTGCAGTGGAGACAATTTCGGATGATCAACAACACAGTGACCGCGGATAATTTTTCCAAAGTAAGAAACATCTTCGAAATCTAATGTCAGCAAAGAGACGAGCATGAGAAGATAATAACCAACAACAAATTCCCATCTCGTCAACGCAAATCTTCCCTCAAATAACACTCAAAATTAACAGAAACAGAAACAAGAGAAGCAGCCAAAATAAACAGGTGAAGAAACAGAGAGGAAACCATCAACTTCCAGTCTATCGGGTAATCAACCGTAATACCTCGGAGAAGCAGACATAGGTCAAAGTAAAACTTGCAGTAATATCCCGGAAAACAAAATAACAACGAAGGACTCTTTCTGATCAATGATAAACTCCTGTTAGCAGAAGGAGAACGATAAACAAAGATGGCGTAGGCGACGATGAAAGGAGTTTTCGGAATAAGAAACAGAAATCGAGAGATAAATTCCGAAACAACGTCCGAAATTGAAATAAGTTCCCCATCTCGGTTGAGTTTCTTCCGTCAGTGTGCAGGATAAAAGCAGTGCCAAAAGATCATAACAAAAATATTTTATTGGATTACTGGTAGATGTTGCCAGAAATACGCAACATAAAAAACGTAGTTCCAGTAATGATGAAAAATAAAATAGTAATACGAGCAAAGAAAAAAAATAATGGGTTTTTTTTAATCCTGAAAACCATAGATATGAGTCCTAAAAATCAATACTCTGATACCATGTTGATTTTCAAGACTCCATGGATTTAGAGACCCATTGAGAGAAAACAAGAGGAAGAAGAGGTTATGGACTTGATGCCCTAACCCTTCCCCTAAAGCTCAATTTATAGATTAATGATCCTAAAATATTATAATAATGTCTCTGATACTTTAACCTAATTACATCAATGCCATCTCTATGAGAGGATTCCTTATTTACCATTTTGCCATCATTGTATGGGCCTGTGGGCCTTCTCCTTGGTCTATGGTCCTTGAGCCTATCTTCCACATCTTTTTGATGTGTGGGCCTTCCTTGGTCTTGTAAGCTTGGGCCCATCTTCCAACACCTCTCAAATATGAAAGTTTTAAGAAGTTGAGAATACTGATTGGTGTTGCAAAGCTAAATAGTAAATCAATAAACGGGATCATTATCTGATTACTTGGAATTTTTTTTGTTACATTTCAATACCATTTAATAAAAGATGAATAGAAAATCAAATAATCGGATAAAATTGACACCCTACCTTCTTCCCCAAAGTCGTTGGCCCTTTTTTTGAATGACAATGTGAAACCTGCAACATCCATTCGCGCTCAGGAAGCTTAGGTGTGTCGTTTGAGTGTGCTTGTAGCCATTTCTTTAAGCTTAGAGTTGAAGGGAAGCCGTTGTTATTTGTTCATTTCATTTGTTGTTGTTTTTTTTCTGTCAAATTGATCGATCACAGTTTAGGTAGAATAGCAATTGATCGAAAACGCCTTTGGAGCCAAGATTAATCTTCAAATAGCTTCTGCTTTGCTTTCTCTTTGTCTCTGGCTATATCTCGGCTAGAGGATGTGAGGAACAAGATCAAAAGGAACAACTCTGATTGCCGAGGTTCTTTTCTTAGCCCAGAACTCTTGTCCTTTCAGTTTTTTTTTTCCTCTCTACCTTGTTGCAGTTGAGATTCATGGATTACCTTGTTGCAGTTGAGAGCAAGGGTCACTTGCTCTTATTATTTCAATGCAAGAAAAATTCTTCAAAAGGTACTAAAAAAAAGTTCATTTCCTGGTATTTCTATTGAACATCTTGTTTTAGATACTGTACAAACTTTTCTTTTAAAAGGTACACTTGAGGTATAGAGAACCAAACATTCCAGATTTTGGCATGTCTTCAGGACATTAGTACCATCTGGAACCCAATGATGCAAAAGAAATATGCAAACATAAATATAGTACATGCTTACGTGCCACCACTAATTTGTGAATCAAATGGGATTAATACCGACACCAGATGAGAGTAACTTCATCATGAAGTTGAATCGAATGCCTGGAGATGTTGTGGGTTGCGGCCACTTGGCTCGTTCTGGGACCTTGATGCATTTGAAAGCCTGACCAAGATACAGTTGCGTTGCTCCAGGATTGTTGGCATCACAGTGTAGTGCAATGGCACGACAATCCCAACTCCTTGCCAGTGCTTCCGCCTTGGCGATAAGCCTTTTTGCTATTCCTTTTCGACGATCCTGTGGCCGAACTGCAACATTTGATATATATGCAATACCAGTCCTGAGGGATCTCACTTTTTAAATATCAGTAGATATATGCTGAAAGTGAACCCTTCTCTTGCTTACTGTATTTCAGAAAACATGTTGAATAATCATTTCTTGCTATATAGAATTTCTTCGAGTAGATGTGTTGATTCAATCTCCAAAAGAGTACACAGTTAGAAAGCAAAACCTTAGATGTATAAAAGACTAGTATTGTACTCATGAAGGAACTGAAGTAGGAATAATCATTTCTTGCTATAGAATTTCTTCGAGTAGATGTGTTGATTCAATCTCCAAAAGTGGACACAATAGTTAGAAAGTAAAACCTTAGATGGATAAAAGACTAGTATTGTACTCATGAAGGAACTGAAGTGGTGCTTCCACCCACTGAGACAAAATGCCCCTAATGCAGATCCTACAAGAGTTCAATGTACTAAATATATAGGGTGCACACTATAATAGAAAGCAAAAGTTTGTCTCAGAAAGAAAATCACTAGGCAGTATGAGCTCACCTTCTCTGCTGAAGTGGTCCTTTCCTTGGAAGGAAGTCAGCCAGAGTGTCAACTGTTAATATCCCTGCTACATGTCCTCCATTGAAGCCAAGGTCTCCAAATTTCACATATTCATTTCTTGAAAAAGTGTTACCATCTACTGAACTACCAACAATAGCAACAAGACAAGCTCGCATACATCCATCTGGTACAGAGAATCCGACAACAACCACACCAATCGATCAATCCTGAGGACCAAATCTAAAGGAAAAGAATAGTTTGGGAAGAAGCAGCTACAATGTGTCTCAGCCACTTCCCAGCTGTCCTCCATGCGTGCCTCTCTTACTACAACATCCGGGTACACGGATGGAAACAAATCAATGGTTTCACTGGTTCTGAAAATACCTAAAGAAGCGAAAGCAGGAAGAAAAAAAGGATTATTGGCTTAGGAGATATGAAACGTTTTAAGAATGAAAAAATGACCGCTGTGCATTGAGGTTTCAAAGTCAACCAGTTCAACTAAACATATAGCTGTTCCAAATAAACATAACAGTATTTATAAGTGACATTCAAACCCTTGAAAAGATCAGTTACCTGATAGGAATTTACTCCAAGGAGCAAAATGACATGCCTTGTAATTTTTAACTTGCAAGAGCTCAGACACGAATGAACTAATCAACCCATCATACATGTCCCACAGGTGCATGCCAGTTTCCAATTTCCAATTTATATAACCAATCATGAATTAGACGAGAACATAAAAGGGGTCTTCTCAGAATATCCTGCTCATCCAGTTGTATTTGATATGGCCCATGAAACTCGTGTCTACAGTATATTCTTCATTTTGCTACAAATTCTCTCAAACCGCGAAATCCGTCAGTTAAAAGACAGTTATTTCTTTCCAGACGACAAAATATTGCCGAATTACAGGTTTATTCAAAATGAAAAGGCTAGAATTCACAATTGTCATTGTATTCATAAAAGGTGGGTCATACGGAATGGCAGTTTCTGCAAGAAGCAACTCGAATTTCACGACTGCAGTCGAGGCTATTCAATGGAAAGCTCTTCCAGAATTGAAAATATGGCAACCGGTGTCTGAAAATGGAAAGAATAAAAACAGGCTAAGAAATACGGACGAGGAGCACACCTGCTTTGGTGGAATTGCCACGAGTAGATCGAGAGTTTTCTTCCACCTTGGTGCCGGAAATCCTAGCTGGAAGCGATAATTTCCTGAAATCGAGACTAGCAGTAGGATTAGTGGCAGGAGAGAGAGAGGGAGAGCTCAGGGAGACCGTCCGCATTTCCGATTGCGGATTGTTACAGTAACGAGGAGCGGCCTGTCATACGGCAATAATAAGACTTTGTGGTATTCCCAAATTACCCTTCACTTGTGAGCAAAATGTTCGGGGCATGGTTTATTTATTTTGATAGGCAAATTAGGATTAAAGATGCTTTAAATGGGTTTGAATTCGAGCGGAAAGGGCTTCAGTTTAGTGATCCTTTTGCTTTTGACACCAGAAAGGGCATCACTTTAGTCCTACTGAAATACATGAAATACTTGCTCTACCTAAAGTATACAGGTAAATGAGGGGTAATAAAAGGAGTTAATGTTGGGTCACGTCCATCACAAACTCCCCTACCAAGTAACAAGTACAAGATTTTTCAATCCTAGAGCTATATGGGATTATTACTTGGCTCTTCCTAATATGCGAGGTTTCTCTATGGTTCCAACACGTGGATAACTTTAGGTGAGACCCACATATAAGTACTTGCTTTGATATTATGTCAAAATTCAGTCCAAGTCCATCCCGTAATGACTAACGGAAGTTAAGAAGTATCTTTCCAAGTAATAAGCACAAAATCTTTCTAATCCTAGATATATATTCTAACAAAAGGGAAGCATTAACTAAATTTTTCGTGCTTGAAGCTAGTTGCATTCACAACTCTGGCAACATTGTCTCCCAAGGGGAAGAAGATGCCAACCCCAATTGCTGCTAATTTCAGACAAAACAAAGCAAAAATTGGAAGGAAAATTTTCTTTTATTATTGACAATAGATTAAACAATAAAAATCAACTTTGACACAAGAATAGTAAGTCCATTCCAAAGACGATCTAATTTCTCTAAACATGTGGTAATTAACTAATAGAAAAAATTCAGAAAGGATCCACTCTTTCTCAAAGTCTAAACTATTAAATAACATCCAAGCAAAATGTTAATGGCCCTCACATTTAGGCACTCCTTAGACTTTTTAAAAATAAATGCCCCCCAAAATTACAATTTTTACCCCTCCCTTAGCTTGGTACATGTTGAAGTAGTTTGAGTGGTATTCTATGTAATTATGAGACTGAGTGACATAAGCTATAATTAGTTGTTAGTTTAAGTGTTATTTTTTTTATTTTTATGTATTAGGGCATCCATTCCCGACCTATATAAATAAGAAAGTGAGGGGGCAGGGAGGAACTCAAATTCGTGATCTCTTCTAACCCCTAATGTTTCTCTTCTCAACTTGTGCTTTTTTGCCTTCTCCTTCTCTTCTTCTTTCTTTCTTCTTCTTCTTCTCAAACAGGGTTATCCATGGATTAAACCCTAGAATTCAACATGGCATTAGAGTTGGAATTCTAGGGTTTAAAGTAGATCAAGTTATGAAAGTTTAGTAGAAAGAAAACTCAATTTAGCCTTCAAGTAACAAAGGCTTTGCTAGTTTTGAAGAGGAGCAAAAGGCAGAAGTTAATTCAACAAGTTTTCTCCTTAATAAAATGAGTTTCACCATATATTTCACATTATGAGGGATTCAATTCAAGTTTTTAATAGTTAAAAAGTTGTTTTTACTCAAGCTTAATTATCCCCCACAAATTCGTTTTTTTGTTCACATTAAATGGTTGATATCGCCTTTTTTTTGTCATGTGCATGAGTTTCCTTCATTCCTTGTTTGTTTGATCTAACTTTTATTAAAAAAAAACCTCTTTAGGAATGCTAAAGTCCTCTTGAAGCTCTCCTTAAGTTCTGGTTTGTTGAAGGAGTGACTGCTCAATTAAGTTGTTAAAACCCTAAGTTAGGGTTTCAAAAATGGTTTTGGAAAGAAATCACTAGTTCTAGTTCATTTCTAATTGCTTTCTTACTAGCACTTAGTTCTTTTTTCCCTTTTTAATCACCATTGGTTGTTGAGAATTCTGGTTTAGAATCTCAAACAGCAAACAAAACTAAAAAATAAATAAATAAATGGAAATAGGGGTCATGCTTGTGTGATCTATTAACTGGTTTCTTGGTTGTTACTGGCTGAATTTGATCACTTGATATTACATAGTTTTGCATTCTATAGCTTCAAATATTTGTTGGTTTTGATAAATTCTTGTTCTCTTTCCTCCTAAGTTAACCCAAGGTTGTGTTTGGAACACAAAAAGTGGAGAAAAAAGAAAAGGAAGAGAAAAGAACGAGAAAGAGAAAATAAAAGAAAAGACAATAGTTTTTTTTTTCTTGTTTGGATGCCCATGAAAAATGAGAGAGAAAATAGAAGAGAAATGTAGTTTATCTTGTTTGGATAGACGTGCAAAATAAAAAAGAAAAGATAAATCATTTTGTGATTTTCTCTCTTATTTTCTTTTTTCTCAATGATTCTCTCTGCCAAACAACAAAAAATACCTTTTTCTCCCCTTTTCTTTTCTTTTCCCTCGGTTCCAAATAGACCCTAAAGGTGCTGGTTTTTTGAAGAAAAAAAAGTTCTTTTGTAAGTTATAATGTCTAAATTGTCAAATACTTCATATTCCTCTACATGTGCAGATTTTCAACAAATGTGATCCCTTGAGGATTACTAAAATTCCACTTAAAGGCTTGAATAATTACTTGTCTTGGTCCCAATTTGTGAAACGTTTTCTGATTACTAGAGACCTTGTTGACCATATATCTTAGCCACCAATGCATGTGGATCATCCTTCTAACCATAAGTGGTTGAGGGAAGACACATTATTTATTAACTGGTGGATTAATAGTATAGAGAAAAATGTGGCAAACAATGTGGTGCACTTAGAGACAACCAAAACAATATGGGAGATATGTTGTGAATTATATTGTGCCCCTAATAGTTTACAAAAGATTTATAGCATTTTTAGGAGATGTGCAACATAGTGTAAAGACAATTTTCATGAGTACTTTGATAGATTTAGAGGGCTACTACAAGAGTGGAAGGTTGCACAACCATATGCACTTGATGTTGACACATGGGAAAAGCAGATGGAAGACCTGATCTTAGCTATATATTATGCTAATCTACCACCCTACTTGGACGTTACCAAGTCATAGGTACATAACTCTACCACAAGAAGTCATAGATTTGCTTGTGGATGAGGTTCTTCCTTCAAGATTTGGGTATTTTTTCCTTCTATGCTCTAGTTTTCTACACTCAAAAAACAACATCATTTTTTCTAAAAGATTTGTCATTTGAGTTTTTTTTGGCCATTTTAAAATTTTCTTTTTTTCCTAAAAATCATTTGTAAGTGTCTAGTGATGAAACTCACTTATCAGAGCTTTCTTCACTAGAGATGCTTTCAACATTCACTTTGGCCTTTAGACTTTTTTTTCTTTTAGGTTGCTCTTCGTCAACTTCTTGAGGTTCCATCTCGTATGTGAGAAGGATTCTATTATGGGCCACAGTGACCCCTTGGTCCTGGGTTAAGTACCTATGTCTTCCGCTCCTGACAGACTGGTCTTTTGGGTAGTATTGGCTAGGTGTATAACATTTGGTATCATAGCTGTCGCGAGTTCGATTCTCGGCAACGACGCAGAGTGTTAGGTTCTTCCCTTTCCATGGATCGAGTCACCCTTCTTTCCTCTCTTCCCTCCATGGATGATCTTGACGTTGGAAGAGAAACCTTGTTTCTTAAACGAGTAATGGTGGAACTCAATTTAGAATGAAGGAGCTTTGGAGGAAGCTCAACCTTGGACCTCAAAGGGAGAATCCGACCTTGACCTCTGAAGGAGAATCAGACCTGTAAAATATAATTTTCTCAATACTTGCCTCTCTTTTCCTTCACGTCCCCCTAAATAGGGTTGAGGACGAAAATACAAAGATGACCCATTAGGTCAAGTGGTTCACGCCACATTACACTGAACCAACCCAAAATAAACAAAACCAAATAAAGTAAACCAAACTGAATTGAAATTACATGAAAAATAAATTGACATAATTTAATTCCTATGCCTATGGATAACTCGTGATGCTATGGAGTCCATAACATTACCCCCCCCCCCCCCCCCCCCCCCTCCCTTGGAGAAAGAGCTTGTCCTCAAGCTCAAAGTATGGGTAGAGGGTGCGAAACGCCGCTAATGGCTCCCATGTCGTGTCACTGGGGTCAGCATTTGCCCATTGCACTAAGAACTCCCAATCACCCTGAATACGGCAAGTTTGTAATACCTGTGCCGGGGTAGAAAGTACACGTCCCTCACGGAGTGGTGGCAGCGGGGTGTGTAGCAAGGGCGAATCACCGTGGAAGCCCTTTAATTGTGAGACATGAAAGACGTTGTGAATTCTGGCCTCTGGCGGAAGCTGCAATCAGTAGGCCACTGTCCCAATGCAGTCCATCACCTGAAAGGGACCATAATATTTTGGAGAGAGCTTGTGACGTTTGGAGGCTGTCAACAACAGCTGCCTGTAGTGTTGGAGACGCAACCAAATATAATCTCCAGGAGAAAAGAAGACTTCCCGGTGCTTCTTGTCATAATATTGTTTCATAGAATGTTGTGCCTTCTGTAGATGAGTGCGCACCTCTGTGATGAATGTGTCTCTTTAAGCCAATGCTTGGTCCAAAGTTGCGACTTTAGAGGCCCCTGGTTCATAGGCTAAAATACGGGGAGGTTGTCTACCATATACCACCTTGAATGGGGTTGTGCCGAGTGCGCTGTGGTAGGAGGTGTTGTAACAGAACTCAGCCCAGGTGAGCCACTTAACCCACCTCTTAGGTGAGTCCCCCACGAAACAGCGGAGATACATTTCAATGGTTCTGTTGATGACCTCTGTCTGACCATCAGTCTGTGGATGGTAGGCTGAAGAAAAGGTAAACGTTGTGCCTTGTAACTTGAAGAGTTCTTTCCAGAAGGCACTCGTAAAGATTGCATCCCTATCACTGGTAATTGAATTAGGCATCCCATGTAATCGTACAATGTTATCCATAAAAAGTTGAGCGACCTGCGTTGCAGTGTAAGGATGTGCCAGAGGAATGAAATGCCCATATTTAGATAAACGATCCACCACTACAAGGATAAGCCCGACGAAGAGGGAAGTCCATCTATGAAGTCCATAGAAATATCAGACCAGACCTGTGACGGAAGCTGAAGTGGTTGGAACAACCCTGCTGGACTTAATGTTTCATCTTTATTCCATTGACAAGTCTGACAAGCCGCCACATAATCAGCTATACTGCGCTTCATGCCCCTCCAATAAAATTTCCTACTGATTCAAAAATATGTTTTTTGTCGGCCCTCATGTGTACGGCTATGGAAGGAGGCCAAAATGCTGTTAATCAGAGGGGATGTGTAGTGTAGAAAAATTCTGTTTTTGTAGAGGACGAGATTGTCCTGAACCGTCCAATGTGGTGCCGTTGTGCCCTGCTGGATATCCTAGCATAAGGAGATAATATCTGGGTACTGTTGTGCCTCTTCCTGTATAGACTCCAACAAGAGAGCTCTGGGTTGACTGATGGCGTTTAATTGCGGCTCTGGAATGTCCCGGCGAGATAAGGCATCAACCCCTACATTCAAACTTCCCGGTTTATACTCGACAGAAAAGTCAAACCCCATAAGCTTACTTAACCAATGCTGTTGTGGAGAAGTAGTGAGATGCTACTCAAGAAGATACTTGAGGCTGCAATGATCAGTGCGAATAAAAAAAGAACGTCCCCAAAGATAAGGGCGCCAATGCTGTATAGCTTTCACCAATCCAATCAATTCCCTCTCATAAACTACCAACTTGTGGTGGTGTTGGCCCAGTTGACGGCTAAAATAAGCAATCGGGTGGCCCTATTGGTACAACACTGCGCCAATACCGCCCCCTGAAGCATCACATTCCACTACAAAGGACTCCTCAAAGTCGGGGAGCTGCAAAACTGGGGCTGATGATAAGGCGTCTTTCAATTGCTGAAAGGAATGAGCTGTTGTCTCTGACCAGGTAAAAACATTTTTCTTGAGGAGATTGTTGAGCGGAGCTGTAAGCTGGCCATAGCTATGAATAAATTTTCTATAATATCCAGCTAGGCCCAAAAATCCTCTTAAGGCTGTAATAGATGTAGGAATAGGCCAATCTGTGACCGCTTGTATCTTACTCTGGTCTACCTTCACCCCTGATGCTGAAATAACGTGGCCCAAATATGCCACTTCTGATGTGCCCATAAAACATTTTGATCGATTTAAAACCAAATGATGTGAACATATAAGAGAAAATACCTGGTTAAGGTGCTGAAGATGTTCTTCCCAGCTGTTGTTATAGACCAAAATATCGTCTAAAAAGACCAATACATATTTTTGCAAGAGAGGGGAAAATACCTCATTCATGAGGGCGAAGGTGGAAGACGCATTTGACAGACCAAATGGCATTACGAGGAATTCAAAATGGCCGTGATGTGTGCGGAACGCTGTTTTCTCCACATCTGATGGATGAACTTGGATTTGATGATAGCCAGATTTCAAATCGAGTTTAGTAAATATAGTAGCTCCATGTAGCTCATCTAACAGCTCGTCCACCACTGGAATAGGAAATTTATCTTTAATTGTATGGGCATTGAGTTGTCGGTAATCCACACAGAACCTCCATGACTTATCATGCTTGCGGACTAGTAATACCGGTGAAGAAAAAGGAGACCTGCTGGGCTGAATAATACCCTGTGCTAACATCTGCTGGCACTGCCTTTCAATCTCATCCTTCTGTAAGTGAGGGTAACGATACGGACATACCACTACCGGCTCGATCCCCGTTTTCAAACGGATACGGTGATCACAGTGCCTAAGTGGCGTTAAGGCAGTAGGGTCTTGAAAGATATCCTCAAATTCTGTAAGTAAGTGAGATAACTTACATGTATTTGTGGACTGGACCTGGGCAACCTGTAGTGCGCAGGTGAGTGGTGCTTGTGTGCCATGCAATATAATCTGATGTTGGTCCTCTACAAAAGACATGGTCAGAGCTTGGAAATCCCATAGTATTGGTCCCAACAATTGTAGCCATTTAATTCCTAGCACCAAATCGAATCCTGATAGTGGAATCACCAGAAAATCTACAACAAATTTATATCCCTCAATATCAAAGTGTGTGGCTGGTGATATGCCTACACTAGTAATTTTAGCCCCATTGGCTACTGATACAGAAAGACCATTCTGTTGCTGTACTACTAACCCAAGTTGTTCTGCCGCCTGCTGACTGATGAAATTATGTGTACTACCCGAGTCAACTAAAGCCAGTAACTGTAAATGATGTAATTGGGCTTTAACCTGCATTGTGCTTGCACTGCATAGACCAGTCATAGCATGAAGGGAAATCTCTGGACCTTCTTGGTCAGTTTCCACAATTTCTTCCTCTTGTGGTATTTCTTCTTCATCCTCCCACAGGCATATACTGAATAATCGTTTGCAGTGGTGACCAAAAACATACTGTTCATCATAGTTAAAACAGAGGCCCTTGGCCTTTCTCTGCTCCATTTCCTGTCTAGTAAGGTTTTTGAAGTAAGGAGCAGGTGGAGCTGAATTAGAGATGTCTGGGCATGGGGTTCCACTGTCTCTAAATCTAGGAGGTCCATAGGAATGGTTTGGCGCAGAGGCATTGTGCCTTCCTAGCCAAGCTGGTTTTCTGACCAGTGACTCCTTTAGAACACGCTGTTTGTGCTCAATTGCTCTGGCTAAATTCATAGCGTGGTCTAAATCTGTAGGAGCATGTAATTCAACTTCTAAACGCAGAGCTTCTGTCAAACCAGCAGTAAAAATATGAACATACTGTGTGTGGCTAACAAACTGCTTTGCTCGGGCTAACCTTTCCAGGAAGGTCTTTTAGTACACCTCTAGTGTTCCAGTTTGTTTGTAATTGATTAATTCGCCCAATGGATTGCTACTAGCAGGAGGACCAAATCTCATCATGCAAGACTGTCTAAAAGTTGCCCAATCCTGAACCACTTGGTCATTTCGGAATTGGTGGTACCATAGAAGCGCTTCATCGAGCATGTGGTAGGCGGCCAAATACACTTTCTCATCCGCAGGTGTTTTTTGATGGTAAAAGAACTGATCACACTTGGCTAACCAAATCAAAGGGTCCTTAGACCCATCATACGTAGGAAAGTCAAGTTTTAAATACCTGGGCACAGTGTTTGGTCCTTGAATGGCAGGCCCCAGATGGGAATGGTGTTGACACATTGGTGGTTGTGGGGGAGGTGGTGGGTGGAATGGATGGTGTTCGGCCGGTGGAGAGTAGGCAGCTGGAGGTTGGACTCGTGTATCATGGTCCTCTTGTCGCCGGAGGAGAGCTTGGATGGCAACATCCATTGATTTTATTGCTTCACGCAAATCAGAGGTTGTTTGACGCACCTCTTCCAGGGCATGAGCCTGGTTATCTGTCCTTTGCCTATTATCTTCCACTAACTGTCTCAAATCTTCAGGGGAAGAGGAATCCCCAAGGGTGGACCTGTCTGATACCAAGATGTTAGGTTCTTCCCTTGCCATAGATCAAGTCACCCTTCTTTCCTCTCTTCCCTCCATGGATGATCTTGATGTTGGAAGAGAAACCTTGTTTCTTGATCGAGTAATGGTGGAACTCAATTTAGAATGAAGGAGCTTTGGAGGAAGCTCAACCTTGGACCTCAAAGGGAGAATCCGACCTTGACCTCTGAGGGAGAATCAGACATGTAAAATGTAATTTTCTCAATACTTGCCTCTATTTTCCTTCACGTCCCCCTAAATAGGGTTGAGGACGAAAATACAAAGATGACCCATTAGGTCAAGTGGTTCACGCCACATTACACTGAACCAACCCAAAATAAACCAAACCAAATAAAGTAAACCAAACGGAATTGAAATTACATGAAAAGTAAATTGACATAATTTAATTCCTATGCCTATGGATAACTCGTGATGCTATGGAGTCCATAACACAGAGGCTGGATTTAAATACTGGTAGGTCCGAGGGAAACACCAAGTAACAGAACCCGGGTTGGGCCAATGCCGCTGCGTCCCGCATAAAGGCTGGATTAAAATACAGGTAGGGTCGGAGGAAACACCAGGTAACGAACTTGGGTCAGGCCTGTGTCGTTGTGATGCCGTGGTCGTCGGCTCGCGATGGGGGATGTGGTGTTATGGGCCACAGTGACCCCCTGGTCCTGGGTTAAGTACCTATGTCTTCCGCTCCTGACAGGCCAGTCTTTTGGGTAGTATTGGCTAGGTGCTTAACATTAACAGATTCCAAGTAGATCTTTTGAGCTCATATTTCTAAAATTCATATTCTCATGAATGGTTGTCTTCTTTTTGCCCCATGACTTTGTAAGTGCATTGAGTAGCTTATCATTTTGCCTATACAAGGAAATCTCTTCTCCTAATATTTTCAACTCATTGATAATATGAGTGAACCTAGAGTTCATCTCAGATATTGATTCACCGATCTTCATTTTGAACTCATCGTATTGAGCTATCAACAAACTAATTCTAGAGTCCTTGAATCTAGTGGTTTCTTTTGCTTATACAAGAAAATATTTTCTCCTAAGGTTTTCAACTCATTGAAAATATGAGTGAACCTAGAGTTCATCTCAGCTATTGATTCACCCATCTTCATTTTGAACTCATCGTATTGAGCTATCAACAAACTAATTCAAGAGTCCTTGAGTCTAGTGGTTCCTTCATGTGTGACCTCTAATTTTTTCCATATTTCTGGCGGTCTTATATGTCGAGACTCAATTGAAATCATTGGGTCCTAAGGCACATAACAAAAGGTTAATGGCCTTATAGTTTGTTTTGAGCTTCTCCTTGTCTTTCCTAGTTAGTCTATGAATTTCTTTGTGAGTAGAATGTTATTTTCAAGTTTTTGAGGTACAAATGGCCCATTCTTGGCCACATGCCGTACGTCCCAATCAATGGATTGGAGGAAGAATTCCATTCTTACCTTCCAATAGCTATAATTTGTTCCATTGAACAATGGGGGATGGTTGGCATATTGTCCTTTGGGAAGCAATTTATCTTGAGATGCCATTTAATCAATTCAAAATCAAGGGGATTTTGATTCAAGTTAAATATTTGATTTGCTCTGACACCAATTGTTGGCCCAGGTGGCTTCTCAAGAGGAGGAGGAGGAGGGGGTGGGGGGGGGGGGGGGGGGGGGGGGGGGGGGGTGAAGGGGTGGTGAATTGAGATTTACAATTAAAATTTTAACTAAGACATGGAAATATAGAACATTTAATCATGCAATTTCAAAGTAAAAACATTCACAAACCAAAAGGATAACACCAGATTTTTTGTTATCGATGTTCCCCTATTGGTATCCACCACCCAAGAACTAGTGCTTTAGAAATTCCACTATTTTAGCTCTAATAACTAGAATTTACATCAAAGAGACTCCAGCTCTCTTTAAGCCACGTGTAGCTCAAGCACACCCTTTTATAAACAATCTCCCCAAGAGATTGTCTAGATTCTAGCTCTAGCTATACCCTTTCTATCTAGATTACAATAGTTTCTAGATGAACCTTTCACAAAAGAAAAATGAAAAGAAAGGTAAAACACTTACACCCTTTCACTTGGGGAGTACCTTGTCCTTGAGAGATCCAAGCATCCAACTTTGTAGTACAATGCAATGAATGGGAGTTTTGTCTAATGTAGATGTAAGGAGAGGAATGGAGGAAAGAGTTTGGGAATTTTCAGGGAATAACTCTCTCTTTCACTCAAAAGCACTTTGAGAACCAAGTATTTGAGAATAAAGGATCAATAAATATGCCAATTGTTGAATTTAGGATCTCTTTTCCAAAATATTCCAAACAAGAGAAGAGAGAAATAAAAAGAAGAAAAGGAGAAGAAAGCTCTTGGGTAGAGAGAAGAAAACAAGACAAGAAAGGTGTGCGTCAAGCAAAGAGAGAGAGAGAAATTAACTAAAGAAAGAATTGTAGAACTTGATTAATTCTGAATTACAACACCTCTATTTATAGTAGAGGAAGTGATAGAGTACTTATACAATTAACTTTTAAATCTCTTAATTACATTCCAACTCTAACTCTCTAAGATAAGTCTATCATGAAAAGATAACAAAATCTATCAGAGGTCTAATATAAGTTGAACTATAACTCTTCTTCAATAACGTGGACATAAGGGAGGAGGCTAACTCATGGCCTTATCCTTGTGGGTCCCACATGATCTTCCAACTCATATTGCTAAGATTTCCAGCTCATGGTATCTTTGTGGGTCCCACTTGATGTTCAAGTCTTCTAACTCATTTTAGCTTGTGCTCCTTATCTTCTTAACTTGTTCTAGGTTGGGTGAGGACTCTTCTTCGCATCCCACATCCTCATGGTGGGTCCCACAAGCTCGTGCACCATGGTGGGTCCCACATTATAACACTCCCCCTCAAGCTGGGGGTGAGAAAATATCGTAGATGCGCAACTTGCTGCAGATGGTAGACATAATCTTGTGAGTGACCGGCTTGGTGAGAATATTTGCAACTTGACCTTGTGATGATATATGCCTTTGAGATAAAAGGCTTGCTTAGAACTTTTCTCGTATAAAATGGTAGTCCACTTCAATATGCTTTTTTATTTCATGGAAGACTAAATTTGATGTAATGTGTATTGCTGTTTGATTATCACAATATAGATCCATCGGAGATTCTTGGTAGAATCACAATTCAGTGAGAAGAGATCTTATCCATAGGAGTTCATTAACAGTGTGTGTCATGGCTCTGTATTCTGCTTCTGCACTAGATCGTGCTACTACATTTTGCTTCTTGCTTTTCCATGTAACCAAATTCCCTCCAACCATCGTACAAAATCCTAAAGTAGATTTTTTGTCATTTGGGGATCTGGCCCAGTCTGCATCCAAGAATCCTTCGATGTTGAAGTGACCATAATTTTTATAGAGAAGCCCTCTTCCCGAAGTTCCTTTTAGATATCGTAATATCCTTTCAAGTGTTTTCCAATGACTAAGTTGTGGTTTGTGCATGTATTGACTCACCACAGTTACTGCATATGATATATCCGACCTTGTTACACACAGGTAACTAAGTCCTCCCACTAGTATTTGATATTTCCCGATATCTACATCTTCTCTAGTGCCTCCACATAATTTTGTATTTGAGTCCATAGGAGTTTCTACTGGTTTGCATCCCATCATTCCTGTCTCCTCTAGTAGATCAAGGGCATACTTCCTTTGGGATAGCACAATCTCATGTCTAGATTGTAATACTTCAATATCCAAAGAATATTTGAGTAGTCCAAGATCCTTTGTCTTGAATTCAACATATATTTTTTCTTTTGTTTTCTGAATGCCCACGGAATCACTACCATTTAAAAAGATATCATCAACATATATTGCTATAAATACCTTGCCTCTCAGTGTATTTTCAATAAATACTGACTGATATCCAAAGCATCTGTAAAATCCGGCCCGTATGAGGGCTTGACTAAATTTCTCAAACCATGCATGAGGGGACTGTTTGAGACCTTACAAAGATATTTTTAGTTGACATACTAACTCCCCCTCAACCACATACTCAAGTGGTTGTTGCATATAAATTTCTTCTTTAATATCCCCATTAAGAAAAGCATTTTTCACATCAAGTTGATATATCAGCCATGTGAAGAATTGGCTACCAGAGATAATAATATACATATCGAGTTCATTTTTGCCATTGGAGAGAAGGTTTCTTCATAATCAATACCATAACACTGAGTATAACCTTTAGCAACCAGTCAATCCTTCATTCGTGCTATTGACCCATCCAGATTATGTTTGACAGTATAAATCCACTTGCAATCGACAAGTTTCTTATTTGTTGGAAGAGGAACCAGTGACCATGTTTGATTGTCATTAAGTGCCTTCATTTCTTTATCCATTACTACCTTCCACCCTAGATGTTGTAGAACCTCCTGATAGGACTGTGGAATAGATATGGAGGAAATAGAAGAAAGAAAATGGCAACATAGAGGTGAGAGGCGATGATGAGACACAAAATTTGAAATGAGATGAGAAGTATAAGGTCTAGTGCATGATCTAGGTTCTTTCTTTACAACAATAGGACGAGTATCATATTGAGGGCCAAAAATAATTGGAGAGGAAGGACTTACCTTGGTGGGTGTCAACTCGGCAGGTGTGGTGTCGGCCACTTGCTCTAGGCGTTGAATAGTTTCTACATCATGGGGCACAACCGGTCGAGGGGAGCCTGGTACAGAGGATAGACCAAGAGGAGCACTGTCAGAATAAAATGAGGAGTCTTAAAAAAATGTTACATCCATTGACACCAGTAAACGTTGAAGAGCGGGACTATAACAAACATAACCCTTTTGTGTGCTAGAGTATCCCAAGAATATACACTTGATAGATTTAGAATCCAGTTTATTGTGTCTTGGAAATGAATTATAAACAAAACATTGACATCTGAAGACTCTCAAAGGTAGTGAAAATGGAGCTTCATTTGGTAATAATCTAGAGTAAGGAGATTTATTACCAAGAACGGAAGATGGTAGACGTTTAATAAGAAAGCAAGCCGTAAGGACTGCATGATGCCAATAAAAGTAGGAAACTTTCATGGCGTATAAAAAACCTCAAGTTACCTCAAGAATAAGACGATTTTTAAGTTTGGCTACACCATTTTGTTGAGGAGTGTAGGCACATGATGTTTGATGGATAATGTCATTTTTTTGACAAAAAGAGTCAAGGTATTTGAAAATGTATACTTCGGCATTATCAGACTGGAGAATTTTTATTTTCTTACCATAGTGTGTGAGTACCATAGCATGAAATGACTTAAAAATCAATGGTATTTCAGAATGCTCACAAACAACCAAGTTGTGCGAGTGAAATCATCAATAAATGTAATAAAATATTTTTCTTGAGAAATGTTTGAGATACTCAAGGGCCCATAGACATCGGTATAAATTAAAGAAAATGGAGTAACACTTTTGACTTCTGGACGAGGAGAGTATGTACTCCTTTGATGTAAACTCATTTGACAAACCTTACAATTAAATTCTGACCTTACTTTAAGAGTAGGAAACATATAATGAAGAGACTGTACAGATGGATATCCCAACCATTTGTGCCATAGCATTGTCTCATATGCATTGGTGGAAACCATATTTATTTTTGGCACATCCAGGTAGTAAAGCCCCATTGTTTATGGCCTCTACCAATCACCTGCTTCGTTATAAGATCCTAAAATATACATGAAGTGGGTGAGGAGGTAATAAAGCAATGAAAATATTTTGTCAACTGACTAATAGATAATAGATTCAAAGGGAAAGTATGAACGAATAAAATATCAGTGAGCGAAAGTGATGGTGCGACATAAGAGGATCCTTTACCTTGGACTTTGTTTTGAGAACCGTCAGCTGTGGTAACAAACTTGTATGAAAGATGCGGAGATAAAAATTGTAATATATTTTTGTTACCTGTAAGATGCTCGGAGGCTCTTGAGTCAATTATCCAGGATGAAGATGAGGCAGATAGCATACCTGAAGAAGTAGTGGCAGTAGTAATTGTTGAGGATCTATAAGAAGAACCTATCATTGTCTTCATTTTTTGAAATAACTCATACTCTTCATCAGTAAAAATTTTATGCGCTGCTGATTTCGTGGGCTGTTCTTCTTTTGTATCACTTACAAAGGCTTTCTTCTTTTGTATCACTTACAAAGGCTTGATTAGCCTTTGTCAATTTTGATTTACCATTGGCTTTATAACATATTTCTTTATAGTGATCATATTGTCAACACTAACTGCATTCCTTGAAATAGCATTGATCAACAGTGTGGCCAAATTTCTTACAATAAGTACATTCTTTCCCATCTACTTTGCCAAAGCCATGCCTTCCACCTCTTCCTCGGCCTCCTCTATAACCTCTGCCTCGGCCTCGGCCGCGGTCAGATGAAGTTCCCATATGATTTGAATACATAGCGGATGATACTTTAGTAGTGGAGGAAGAAATATCTAGAATATGGAGTAGTGTTGCACATACATCATCAAACATGGGAACAGTAGAAGCACTCAAAAGTTGACTCTTGGAAATCTCAAGATGTGGTTTAATATTTGCAAGGAAAATAGCAGTAATTAAGGCTTCCTTCTGCTTGTCTTGGACAAAAATATTTGTGGTTGAAGGCTGAGCAAACTTTCACTCTTGAAGAAAACCTCTAAAGCGGGCCAAGTTCTCATGGATATTTTCTCCTTGTTTAATATTCAACATTCTTTGGAGAATATCATATGGTCTATGTAGAGTATCCAGGCTAAGGTACAACTTAGCACATGTCTCCCAAATTTGTTTAGCAGAGTCAAGATGAATGACATTGTTGGAGACATGTTCTTCCATGCTGTTGATTAGCCAACTAATCACTAAGATATCATTTTCAACTATTTGTTATAAAAAAATGTCTTCTTCATCAATAGGTGGTCCTCAGTTGGTGATTTGACCAAGTAGGTCCTTTGTTATAAAAAACATCTGAACCGATGTGGACCAACTCATAAAATTTGATACATTTCGTAAGGGTATAGTGGTAATTCTCAGTATATCACCTTTGATATTCATATTCTCTTCGGCCACGATAGACCCTTCAATGAAAATAAGTCTCCAAAAAAATATTCTAATAATAACACCAAGTAGTTTTCTTCAAACAACTCGATGCATTGAGAGCCTTAACATTGATGCTTAAATCATTATTCTGATTTTTTTCTCTTAATAAATACCACTCATAAGAGACTTAATATCAATATTCTATATCATGGGACTCTTATTCCCATGATTTTTTTCAACAATCTGATCATGGACTGGTCTCGGTTAACATAAATTCCAAACTGATAAAACTGTTTTGATAGCTTCTTCTAGATGGAGATACATGCATATCCATAATCTCATAAGATGAAAAATATTCACATACTCATCTTTAGATCATCTTCAAAATTCAGGAACCGGTAACATGAAGCAATAAAAAAAATTAAGAACTTATCTCACGGTTTGTGATCTTTCTTCACAAGGTGCCTTCTATGAGTGGTGTTGATCATATCATCTTAGATCATTCCTTTTGACGTGGGGATTCTAAATTTAATGCTCTGGTACCATGTTGAATTTAGGATCCCTTTTCCAATATTCTGAGCAAGAGAAGAGAGAAAGAAAAAGAAGAAAAGGGGAAGAAAGCTCTCAGGTAGAGAGAAGAGAAGAAGATAAGAAAGGTGCACGCCAAACAAAGAGAGAGATTAACTCAAGAAAGAATTGTAGAATTTGATTAATTCTGAATTACAACACCTCTATTTATAGTAGAGGAAGTGATAAAGTCTTTATATAATTAACCTTTAAATCTCTTAATTACATTCCAACTCTAACTCTCTAAGATAAGTCTATCATGAAAAGATAACACAATCTACTAGAGGTCTAATATAAGTTGAACTATAACTCTTCTTCAATAACGTGGACATAAAGGAGGAGGCTAGCTCATGGCCTTATCCTTGTGGGTCTCACATGATCTTCCAGCTCATATTGATAAGATTACCAGCTCGTGGTATCTTTGTGGGTCCCACTTGATTTTCAAGTCTTCTAACTCATTTCAGCTTGTGCTCCTTAGCTTCTTAACTCGTGTTAGGTTGGGTGAGGACTCTTTTTGGCATCCCAAGTCCTCATGGTGGGTCCCAACAACTCGTGCATCGTGGTGGGTCCCACATTATAACACCAATAAATGATCATTAACTTCTATATGGGAGGTTTGGTAGGATATTTATAAGTTCCCTAAGCCAAACTAACCATTTTTTGTTGCAAAAATTGGTGTTGACATTGATCAATCATTGTAAAGTGATTGATCAATCAATCTATGAAACAATTATTTTTCTATCAGAATGTGTCTTATTGATTGATGGTATGATCGATCAATGAACTTCCAATGATCTATCATGCTTTATGTCCCAAACTGGCAATATTCTGTCTAATTAATCAATCATGTAGGTTGATCAATCATTCAATGTAAAAATCACTTGTCTGGACAATATTAATCGATCAGTCCTAGTGGGAGGATCAATCATGCTTCATAGCATGAAATGGCCATATTCTAGATGATTGATCAATTGACTTATGTTGATCGATCATGCTTTATAATCTTGGCCTATTCACTTCTGGATGATCAATCATTCTAGTGCTAGTTCATATAATTTGACTTTTAAAAGCATGAGAATGGATGATCCAAACTACTCTAAGATGTTTGAAAAGATGTCCATGATATTTTGAGATATGTATGAATGCAATGTATGTCCCAAAGCTCCGAATTCACAATGTACCTCAAAATGAAGGAGTTTGGACAACTGTCTATTATATAGACCGAGTTTTCACATGTATTAGTAGATCCTAAACTCTAATTTTCACTTTGTCTTCTATTTCCAAGAGTGTTTATTAAAGAGTTGAATTTCCATGATGCTTGAGGTCTTGATAGGCTTGATTTGTTTTTAGGCTTTAGACCTTGAAATGAATGTCTCTTGAAGGTCATGTATATGAAATACTTAATTTATAATTCGTTAGCTTTATTAAGTTTTGCTATCATCAAAACCAAGAAAGGAGTCAATTTGTGGTTAGAAAAATTCATCAACCATTGATCTAGTAGGTTACTTTGATGCCAATTTTTCCAGATGCAAAATTGATAGAAAGAGTATGAATGGTAGCTACCAATTATTTTGAAATATGTTTTTCTCTTGGTTTTCCAAGAACAACATTCAGTTGCACTATCTTCCACCAAGATTGAATACATAGCATGTGGAAGTTGTTGTGCTTAACTTCTTTGGAAGAAAAAACAACTAGATGATTATGGCTTAGAGAAAAATGAAATTCTAGTCCATTGTAACAATATGAGCGTCATAAGTCTAGGTAAGAACCCAGATCACCACTCTTGACCAAAACATATAGAAATAAGACATCACTTCATCAGAGAGTTGGTTCAAACCAAAGTGATTAAAATTGAATTTATTCCTACTGAAAATAAACTAGTAGACATTTTCACAAAGCCATTAGGATTTGTTCAGTTCTCAATGCTTCGACGAGAAGTAGGCATGATGCACTAATCTTGATTCACTTAGGTTGATAAAATTGAGCTTAAAAGGACACATCCCACAATATTAGTGCCATAAGAGTGAAGTGAAAATCAAAATATTACATTTCAGTCACTTGACAAAAAGGCATTGATCGATCAACACATATTGGTTGATCGATCAACTTATGAGATTGATCGATCAATTGAGATAGAATGATTGATTGCTCAAAATGTAAAATGAGAAGTTGAAACGTTTTAAACGACATTTCATTTTTTTATTTCAAAACCTTCCAAATTCTTAACCCCATTTTGATTTTAGAGGTAATCCACCTCTAAATCCGAAAAAAGAAACCGTTGAATTTATGGAAAAGAAAAATACTTCATTGACTTCATTGACTTATATATAATCAGAGTACACGAACCTCTATTTATAATAGAGGAAGGTAGTAGAGTCCAATTACAATAAAACTACCTTTGTCCCAATCACACCCAAACTCTAACGCTTAAAGATAAGTCCTAGCATAATTAAATAACTCAATATAGATAAAAGACAAACATAACTCAAACTAAAACTCTTCTAGGATGTGACCATAAGCTAAAGATGCCTTTGTGAGTCCATCTTGATCTTCCAACTTATGTGTTAAAGATGCCAGATCGTGGTAATCATGGTGGGTCCTACTTCTTATGTGCTTGGGCCCATCCTATGGGCCTTCCTTGGTCGTGTGGCCCATCTTATAATACTCTTAGATATGTGGGCATTTCTTGGTCGTGTGAGCTTGGGCCTATCTTCGAACACTCCCCCTCAAGCTGGGGGTGAGAGAATAATATGAAATCCCAGCTTGCTACAAATGATGTATAAAATGACACATCTTCCAATGTGCTTTCATTTTCCAACACTCTCCCTCACACTGTCGCATCCTTCTATGAGGCCTTGTTGGCATAATATAATTGAGAGTAAAAATCACTCCTAGCCAGTAAGACATTGCTCCATACTCCAGTCCTAATGTTGGATGTAGGGCACACTCCGTCTTCTATAGGTAGTGTGTCTATCGGCATTGCTCTAAAGTGTCCACTACCGTGTCCCTCCACAGGACAATGACTCTCAAGTGGTAGGAGTAATAAAAGTCATTACAGGGGGGTAGTGGGTTTATTTATAATGGTGTCCAAATCCGGACACCGACCCTCATGGTATCCCAACTGTGATATTTTTGAGAGTCAAATTTATCATGGTGTCCCAATCCGGCCACCGACTCTCATGGTATCCCAAACGTGATATTTTTGAGAGTCAAATAAATTATGGTACGAGAAAAGGTACTGAGACAACCTCTTCTTTAATAATAATGTCTCATCCAAAGAGACATAATAGTTGCAGTTGTCATGGAACACGACCATCTTCCAACACATATAACATGAACCAAAATAATAAACCTTGTAGAAGGACCCATGAAATAATCATAATCCGATATAAATATTTTTTCTTAGATGCTTAAGTTTCATATTTTGTGCTCCCCCTTTCTTGAATATTTTGGTCACATAAACTTATCCACAACATATGGAATAAAATACCTCATTCTTGTACTTCTTGTACTTCTCTCCCTCAAGCTGGGAGGTAATGGCAGTGATGCCAGCTTGAACCAAATATCATAGATGCAACAATAAGCCCAAATAACATAGATGTAGTAATAAGTCCTTAAACCAGGGAGAAGTGAGATATTTTCCTGATATAGCAACTCAAATAGTGACGCAAAACAAAGGGCATAAATTCGGCATAAATTTGGATTTTTCAATACAACAGAATACCAACATGACCTTTGATTCTTCCAATGCAAATATATCTTTAAATATAGATCAGATTGACATGAAAATTTCTCCTTATAAAAATAGACTTAAATACCTTTCATTCAGGGATAACTTCTCTTCATAAAATATAATTATCAAAAGATAAATAATCTGATAGATTTCGGTATCTGTCATCTGGTCGAACTAAGTACTGTTTCTCCTTTTTTTCCAATATGACCATTGACTCTTCCAAGATCAATATCTCCTTATAAAAAACTCAGATTGAGAATTGGTTGAATAGGTAAGAAAATAGTCCTATAGATATTATTTTGATATATAATTCTCCATATAAAGCCTTGTTTTTTATAGCATAAAATACCTTAGAAGTTCAAGATTTCTACTGCTGCTCGAACCTTTTTTCCAATCTGACCTTTGCTCGAAAGTTGAAGCTTTCTGCTGCTACTCGAATTTCTTTAGCAATCTAACCTTCGCTCATTCAAATATCTATTTGTCTTTTTACATAACTCCAATTGGAAAAATTCATTTTTCCATGGAAAGTAGACTCAAATATCATTCCGTCAATATATAATTTGTAATATAAAAATCTCAGCATAGAGGTAAAATAGTAAAGAAAACTAACGGGTGTAAGGACTGAAAAGAAAAAAATATGAACATAGACTTAGGGTTTAGGGTTTAGAGAAAAAAATCTCATTATCTTTGTTGGTTGACCAAGTCAACTCATGGAACCTGCTCTGATACCATATTGAATTTATGAAAAAGAGAAATACTTCATTGACTTCATTGACTTATATATAATAAGAGTACATGAACCTCTATTTATAATAGAGGAAGGTAGAAGAGTCCAATTACAATAAAACTACCTTTGTCCCAATTACACCCAAACTCTAATACTTAAAAATAAGTCCTAGCATAATTAAATAACTCAATATAGATAAAAGACAAACATAACTCAAACTAGAACTAGGACTAGGACGTGACCATAAGATAAAGATGCCTTTTGTGAGTTCTTCTTGATCTTCCAACTTAAGTGATTAGGATGCCAACTCGTGGTAATCATGGTGGGTCCTGTTTCTTATGTGATTGGGCCCATCTCGTGGGCCTTCCTTGGTCGTGTGGCCCATCATATAATACTCTCAGATATGTGGGCCTTCCTTGGTCGTGTGAGCTTGGGCCTTTCTTCCAATAGAAACTATTTTTTCTCAACTACCTCCAAAAATCCAATTTTCTCAAGATGGTTTGCACAAAAGTCATGACAAAGAAGCGTACTCCATCCAAGGAGACTGATACATGCATGGAAATGACAAATTGGAGGGAACACTCCAGAATTCGACAACAATGAAGTAAGTACCTTCAACATTTCACTTCTATGAGTATTGTGGAGCTAAGTCGGGTCAATTTGGAATTTTGTAGGAGCTAAATAGAGGATTTTGAAGAGTTATTCCTCCCATATACTGAGTTTGGGAGTGAGAGGAGGTTGTTCACTCCCTTTTGATAAAAGTCTTCTACTTGAAATTGAAAGTGTAGAAATTATCTCCAAAAAATCTATGGGCCACCTCTTATGTGAAGAAGACAATTATATTGATTCAGTCCATTGAGCTGAATGATCTTCTAGGCAGTATCTTCATGGGGATGACCAAATATGTGAAGGAAAATTGATATGTCAACGTCCATGGTGACCTCCCATAGAACATACACACGATTCTGTTGGTATTTGGGCAAATAGCGGGGAGTCCGTATAAAGTGAAGATCAAGGACATCACTATGGCATAGAGGGTCATAATGAAAATTGTCATCCATGTCCTCAACCCGAGGAAGGGGACTTTTTCATGATTGACTACGGCTGACATATTTTGGATGTGGGCCATTACACAGAAGGTCTAACTTAACTTTGGATATTTTATGGCCAGTAGGATGATGGAAATCACCACCAGTTCATATGCAGATGACCTCTGATTTCCTCAACTCATCACAACCATCCTACACCATTGTAGGGTTGACCTCACTGTTGAAAAAACATAGACATGACAAATGTTGATTTTCAAGACTCCATGGATTTAGCTCATGGAGAAAAAGGGAGAGAAACCCATTTGGAGGAAACCAGAGGAAGAAGAGGTTATGGACTTGATGTCCTAACCCTCCCCCTTATAGATTAATGAAACTATAGTATTACAATAATACCCATGAACTTAGGGTTTTAAACCTTGGAACTTTAACCTAATTACATCAATGCCATCTCTATGAGATAACCCTTTATTTACCATCCTACCATCATTGTATGTGGGCCTATGGGCCTTCTCCTTGATCTATGGGCCTTGAGCATGTCTTCTATATCTCTTGGATATATGGGCCTTCCTTAGTCTTATGGGCTTGAGCCCTATTTTCAACACTCCCCCTCAAGCTGAGGGTGAGAGAACAACATGAACTCCTAGCTTGCTGCAAATGATGTATAAAATCTTTTTGTATAAAATGACATATCTTCCAATATTCCTTCATCTTCCAAATCTCCCCCTTATGTTCCATGAGGCCTCCTGGCATAAGATAAGTGAGAGTAAAAATCACTCCTAGCCATTAAGACATTACTCCATACTCTAGTCTTAACTCATGCTGGATGTAGGGCACACTCCGTCTTCAGAAGGTAGTGTCTATCGGCATTGGTCTGAAGTGTAATACTTCTCCACCACCGTGTCCCTCCATTGGACAACAACTCTCAAGTGGTAGGAGCAATAAAAGCCATTACAGGGGGTAGTGGGCGATATATCATGGTGTCCCAACCCGGACACCGACTCTCATGGTGTCCCAACCAAGCATCGACTCTCATGGTGTCCCAACCGTGAGAGTTAAAAATAAATGATGGTGTCCCAATCCAAGCACCGACTCTCATGGTGTCCCAACCGTGATATTTTTGAGAGTAAAAAATAAATGATGGTGTCCCGATCCAAGCACCGACTCTCATGGTGTCCCAACCGTGATATTTTTGAGAGTCAAATAAATTATGGTATGAGAAAAGGTATTGAGGTCACCTCTTCTTCAATAATAATGTCTCATCCAAAGAGACATAATAACAACAACTGTAATGGGTTTGGGCCTATATAACACGAACCAAAATAATCCTTGTAAAATTGACCCATGAAATAATCTAATGCAAGTATCTATACCAAATAATATGCTGACCAAAGAATAATATATCAATACTTTAAAATAATAATCTAGCCATAGAAAAAATACAGAGTCACGTCAAAATATGTATAAACTTGGATACATATATCGAGACAAAAAATAAGTGGGCCATGTCTGAGTTGACTCACTTAGTTGACCCGAACCGGATTGACTCGGTCCGAGTTGGTCCATGGTTGATTCAGTAAGGAACAGAAAAGTAACTTCCCTCGGGTTGCTGGGTTTGCTCGCCTGGTCTGGGTTGCGGCAGAACAAGCCTGACGCAGCGCTCAACCGACACTCGATTAAATCAGTTTCCTAAGTTAAGAAACCTTAAATATTTGAACAGTATCTTCTTCTTCCTCTCGACCGAACAAAGCGAAAAACCAAAGCTCTTCCGGAGGAAACTTTCCTACAGCAGCACGCTTCCGAATAGAGTGGGCTTTCCAAAAATAATTCAATTCAGAAGAGCCCTTCCAGAAAAATAAAAATTCCAGCTGAGAGCATTCCGAATAGAAAAACAATACTGTAGAGAGTTTGCAGAACCAATTCTCTAGTGTTTAACGAAAACTTCCTTTGTTAATGGAGCAGCAAAATGGCAGGATGAGTCAGCGAGAGTAATTCGGCGATAATTTGGTGGCAGCAGAGGCCGTCATTATCGTCGGCTACGAACAAAGTGACAATGACGCTTGATGACTTCCTCGCCGTAAGAAGTCATCGCCTTTCGGCAAATAATGTTTCTGGTTATTTCCAACGTGCACATCTCAAAAAACTAACGGAGCTTTGCTTTCTCATGATTTTTAGATTTTCAAAACACCACATAGAAGCCGCAAGCAGAGACTTTCAGCAACGGTGGGTCGACAGTCGGGGAGACTTTTCCAATCCGCAAAATGTCTCTGGCAGATAAATGAAAATAGATAACCTTAATTGAGCAGAGTAGTGGAAGAGTAATGTTGGGCAGTAGCAGAACCAACAGGGGCAATCAAAATAAGAAAGCAAAACAATGCACAAGACTAGAAATAAAAGAAGAGAAAAAAAATTCTAACCCTACATGGGCAGTAGTCGAAATCCTGAAAATCAAAGTTTTGATACCATGTTGATTTTTCGGACTCCAAGGATTTAACTCATGAAGAAAAGCGAGAAGAGACCCATTTGAAGAAAACCAGAGGAAGAAGAGGTTATGGACTTGATGTCCTAACCCTCCCCCTAAAGCTCTATTTATAGATTAATGAACTAATGTATTACAATAATACCCATGAACTTAGAGTTTAGGGTTTAGGGTTTTAACCCTGGAACTTTAACCTAATTACATCAATGTCATCTCTATGAGATGATCCTTTATTTACCATCCTACCATAATTGTTTGTGGCCCTATGGGCCTTGAGCCCATCTTCTATATCTCTTGGATGTATGGGCCTTCCTTGGCCTTATGGGATTGGGCTCATCTTCCAATATACTTGGATATGTGGGCCTTCCTTGGTCATGTGGGATTCGGCCCTATATTCCAACAACAACAAAGATGTCCATCAGTGAGATAAAGGTTGGAAAATGGCGAGGTCAATGGGTTCAAAAGGAGGTGATTCGGTAGTAGGAATATCAAGTTGCTGGCTATAGGGATGAGATCAGCCCAAACCCTCAAGCTGAGCAGTTCAAGTTCGCTAAGACGAGAAGGACCACTAAGGAAGCATCCTCCTCTATGAACCGACTGAAAGCACAAGAGGATTTGATGGATGACATATGAACCACTTAAGCAACCATTCTTTACACACAAAAGCAGCTAAAGACTGGTCAAATTGAGATTCGAGAAAGTCAGTCAAGGATCGAGAGCATGCTTGAGACTCTCTTAGTCAATCTGCATCGCCACCATAGTTTTCTTAGTTGCCCTCTGACCTATATTTTTTATAGCTCTGACTCCCCTCATGTATTTACCTTTACCGTAATTGTATTTTGATTTAAGCATTGTAATTACCATAATTTTTGTAAATTTTGCACATTATATATGAAAATGCCTTTGAGCCATCTTTTTTTATGATTGCAACTCCATATCTTTTTTAGTATGATTAAAAGAGGAGAAAAAGAAAAGATCATTACGATACACAAAAAATAAAAAAAATCAAAGCTTGTAAAAGGTGAAATCACATATGTATAGATTAAGGGGGATCTATTTCCCAAAACCTGCACAATTCATCTAGATCCAACCTTTAAGGATGTTGTATTTTTAATTTTTCAACATTAGATTTTGTCATCATTAAAGAGCGGGAAATTGTTGATCAAGCGTTGATTCCTTTCTTGATTTTGATGATAACAAAACTTAATTGAGTTATCAATTGTAAATCTAATATTTCAAATACATTTCCTTCAAGAGACACCAAATTCAAGGTTTACAATGTTGAATTTATGGAAAAGAGAAATATTTCATCGACTTATTATAATCATAGTACATGAACCTCTATTTATAATAGAGGAAAGTAGTAGTGTCCAATTACGATTAAACTACCCTTGTCCCAATTACACCCAAACTCTAACACTTAAAGATAAGTCCTAGAATAATAAAATAACCAAATAAATAGATGATTAACATGACTAAAATACCTTTAAACTGAAACTCTTCTGTGAGTCCAAATCTTATAGGCTTGAGCCCATCTTCCAACATTCTTAGATATGCGGGCCTTTCTTGGTTGTGTGGGCTTGGGCCCATCTTCCTACACTCTTAGATATGTGGGCCTTCCTTGGTCGTGTGGGCTTGGGCCCATCTTCCAACACTCCCCCTCAAGCTGGGGGTGAGAGAACATCATGAACTCCTAGCTTGCTGCAAATGATGTATATGATATTCTTGTATAAAATGGCAGTCCTCCATATCTTTTGAAGAAGCATCCTCAAAAGAAGAAAAATTGAAGACTAGAGTTTAGGAATCATTGAGTTCAAAAACTCAGTCTATGTAAGAGAACACTCTATTTTTTCCAAACTTGAAATACAATGCAAATTTGGAACTTTAGGACATATTTTGCACATATATTTCATACATGCTATAATCACTTAAGATAAAAAATTTCCTTGCTTTTAAAACTCCACATAGTGAATTGGCATTGGAATGATCGTTTAGCATTTACCAATGATCGATCAACCAGAAGTGCAAAGACCAAAATATAAAGCATAATCGATCAACCAAGGTCAATTGATCGATCATCTAGAACATGGCCAATTTGTGCTATAAAGCGTAATCAATCAACCTATTTGGATTGATCGATCAATACTATCGAAGCAAATCAAATTCATGTTGATTGATACATCAACCTCAATGATTGATCAATCATATAGAACTTTGCCTATCAAGGACATAAAGCATGAACGATCGTAACAAAATTATTGATCAATCATACTTGTTATGCATTGCCACTGGGAATTTTGATTGATTGATCATACCATGTGCATTGATTGATGATACTTGTTATACACTACCTGTGAGAATTTTGATTGATTGATCAACTTAAAATGTTTGACCCAATGGAAAGATATTGATTGATCATACCATCAATCAATAAGTCACATTCTGAAAGAAAAATAGCCGTTACACATGATTGATCGATCAACCAGTTTACATTGATCGATAAATATAGACTCAACTTTTTGCAAAAGGGCAAAAAATAGCTAATTTGATTTAGGGAAGTTATAAATACCCCACCAAACCTCTAATTGAGAAGTTAATGAGCTTTTATTGGCATACCTACCTGGATTTATTCTTTGTCCTTTGAAAATCCTTCCTAAGTGCATTTTTATGAAAGAGAGATTCAAACCTTGAAAAATTCTTGCACTTCTTTCTCATTCCATCTCCTTGCATACATACTAGTCAATCTCCTACACTCTGCATTGTGCATCAAATGCTAAAAATTTGGAACTCTCAAAGGAGAAGGGTATCTCTCCAATTTACAAGGGTGTAAGTTTTACCTTTCTTTGTAATTTTCAATTTGAGATAGGTTCATCTAGAACCTTATTAAATCTAGATAGAACATGCCTACTAGAGCTAGAACATAGCTAATCTCTTGGAGAGATTAAATTGTAAATCGTGTACTTGAACATACATGTGGCTTAAAAGAGAGCCAAAATCTCTTTTGTGTAATTCTAGCTATTAGAGCTATCATTAGTGAAAATTTCCAAGCACGAGTTTATAGGCAGTGAATACCAATAGGGAACATCGATAACAAAATATTTGGTGTTAAATTTGTGGTGTGTTCATTTCTGTGTATTTAATTTAAATTTTTACTTGATTTTATTATTCTGCAGCGTATGTTTTGAACCTGTAATTCTCAATTCATCCCCCTCTTGAGATGCTACTTTGGCCAACACAATAATGCTTTTCAATTTTTAAATTGTTCGACAAGATTGATAAATAAGTACAATGGGATTAATTGATGATGCTTTATATTTACAACCAATTTGCATCCTGGATGATTGATTATTGGCAGGTAATGATCAATCATGCCAAAACTATTTTTCTAATCTAGGCATCAAAGCATGATAAAAATTTATACTAAGTGATTCTAACATATTTAAAACTTGGATATGGATCAGTAAAATATGTTCCAAATTCAATATGCTTTACAACTCCAAAAATTTCATTTGTACCTCAATTTTGAAGATTTGGGTATGCTCTCTTATATGGTTAGAGTTCTTGGGATTTTTTAGACAGCTTGGGCTTTAAACTTTCATTCTTTGTTTCTTCACTTGTGGATGCTTCTCCTTCATGTGGTAGCCCATGTAGTACTTGAAATTGATCTCCACATGTTGTGTGATCCCCCATGTTGAATTTATGGAAAAGTCAAATAGTTCATTGACATCAATAACTTGTTGTAATCAGAGTAGATAAACCTCTATTTATAATAGAGGAAGGTAGTAGAGTCCAATTATAGTAAAACTACCCTTGTCCCAATTACACCCAAACTCTAACACTTAAAGATAAGTCCTAATATAATTAAATAACTCAATATAGATAAAAGACAAACATAACTCAAAGTAAAACTCTTCCTTGACGTGACCATAAGATAAGATACTTTTGTAAGTCCTTCCTGATTTTCCAATTGATGTGATAAGGATGACAACTCATGGTAATCATTGTGGGTCCTACTTCTTATGGGCTTGGACCAATATTATGGGCCTTCCTTGGTCGTGTGGGCTTGAACTTATCTTCTAACACTCCCCCTCAAGCTGGGGGGTGAGAGAACAACATGAACTCCCAGCTTGCTGCAAATGATGTATTGAATATTTTTGTATAAAATGGCACATCTTCCAATACGCCTTCATCTTCCAACATTCTCCCTCACGCTATTGCATCCTTCCATGAGGCACTGTGACATCAGTGAGAGTAAAAATCACTCCTAACCGGTAAGCCATTGCTTTATACTCCACTCCTAATACTGGATGTAGGGCACACTCCATCTTCCATCGGTAGAGTGTCTATCGGCATTGCTATGAAGTGTCCACCACCGTGTCCCTCCACAGGACAACGACTCTCACGTGGTAGGAGTCATAAAAGACATTATAGGGGGGATAACATAGATGTAATAATAAGTTCCTCTATCATGGACTTCCAACCAAAAATAATTTTGATCTTTTTGACAGGGATGAAGTTCCTCCGTCATGGATTTCCAACCACAAATAATTTTGATCTTTTTGACAGGGATGAAGTTCCTCCGTCATGGACTCCCAACCACAAATAATTTTGATCTTTTTGACGGGGTAAAATAAATGATGACATGAGGCCACCTCTTCTTCAATAATAATGTCCCCAAAGAGACATAATAGCTGCAGCTGAATATAACACAACCATCTTCCAACACTTATAACATAAACCAAAATAATAAACCTTGTAGAAGGACCCATGAAATAATCATAATCCGATATAAATATTTTTTCTTAGATGCACAAGCTTCATCTTTTGTCCTCCCCCTTTCTTGAATATTTTGGTCACATAAACTTATCCACAACATAAGGAATAAAATACCTCTTTTTTGTACTTCTTCTACTTCTCCCCCTCAAGCTGGGAGGTAATGGCAGTGATCCCAGCTTGAACCAAATATCATAGATGTAATAATAGGCCAAAATATCAGAGATGTATAAATAATCCCTCAAACCAGGGAGAAGTGAGATATTTTCCTGATATATCAACTCAAAAAGTGACGCAAAACAATTGGCATAAATTCGGATTTTTCAATATGGCAGAATACCATCATGACCTTTGATTCTTCCAATGCGAATATATCTTTCAATATTGATCAGATTGACATAAAAAAACTTCCTTATGAAACTATACTTAAATACCTTTCATCCAAGTATAACTTCTCTTCATAAAATATAGTTATTAGAAGATAAAGATTCTGATAGATTTCAGTCTCTGTCATTTGGCTGAACGAAGAACTGTTTCTCCTTTTTTTCCACAATAAACAGTGATTCTTCAAAGATCAATATATCCTTATAAAAAAATCATACCAAGAATAGGTTGAATAGATAATAAAATAGACTTACATATCTTTCTTTTGATATATAATACTCTATATAAAGTCTCTTTCTTGATAGCATAAAATACCTCAGAATTTGAGGCTTTTTGCTACCGCTTGAACCTTTTTTTTCAATCTAACCTTTGCTGATTCAAATATCGATTTCTCTTTGTAGATAACTCAGATGAAAAATTGGTTGAATAGGTAAAAGAATAGACTTACAGATATTTGTTTTGATATATATTTCTCCATATAAAGTCTAGCTTTTGATAGCAAAAAATACCTCGGAATCTGAAGATTTCTGCTACTGCTCAAACCTTTTTACAATCTGACCTTTGCTCGTTCAAATATCGATATCTCTCTGTATATAACTCCGATTGAAACAAATAATTTTTCTTTGGAAAGTAGACTAAAATATCTTTCCATAAGTATATAATTTGTAATATTAAAAATTCTTATAGAGGTTAAAAATGGAAAGAAATCTAAGGGTTTAGGGACTAAAAAAAATAACTACGAACCTAGACTTAGGGTTTAGAGAAAAAGATCACATTACCTATGTGAGTTTACCAAGTTAACTCACAGAACCTTCTCTAATACCATGTTGAATTTATGAAAAAGTGAAATAGTTCATTGACATCAATAACTTGTTGTAATCAGAGGACATGAACCTCTATTTATAATAGAGGAAGGTAGTAGAGTCCAATTACAATAAAACTACCATTGTCCCAATTACACCCAAACTCTAACACTTAAAGATAAGTCCTAACATAATTAAATAACTCAATATAGATAAAAGACAAACATAACTCAAAGTAAAACTCTTCCTTGACGTGACCATAAGATAAAATACTTTTGCGAGTCCTTCTTGATCTTCTAACTGATGTGATAATGATGCCAGCTCATGGTAATCATTGTGGGTCCTACTTCTTATGGGCTTGGACTCATCTTGTGGGCCTTCCTTGGTCGTGTGACCCATCTTATAATAATGTTAGATATGTGGGCCTTCCTTGGTCGTGTGGGCTTGAACTTATCTTCCAACACCCAACAACTAGAAGTTATATGTCGTTGTAAGTCTAAGAAATGTGCCCTTCCTTGGATTGAGGATAGGAGTCACAATCTCCTTAGTCAACAAACATAAAATTTGATCTTCATCTTCATCTTCATTTCATGCATCTACATGAACTTCATCTTTGAAATGGGTGTTAGTGTGGACAAGTTCATGTCCACTGGAAAACAATTTCTAGTGTTAGTGCCTCCAAATGAGGAAAATGCAGAAAATAAGAGAATTACTAACTTGTAAAGTATACTTAATTAAAATATAATACTTAAACATTAAATTAGGTAAAATAAACATTATTACTACACGAATAACTAATTTAATGTATAACTAAAATATATTAATGTACTAATTAATTTAATTATATATTATATTAGTTAAAGATTACTGTTTATTGTACATTAATACAGTAATTACGTGAGTCAATTAACTGTACACACGATTAATCATAAAAAATAAATAAATAACGTTAAAAATAACATTAACAAATATAATACATTTAGTTATTAATTTATTTATAATATATGGTATTCTTTAACATAAAAAAGTCATGATTAAACAGGAAAAATCTATGAAATACTAACTTTAACACACTATATATTTTTACATATTATTAATTAAAAATATTTTTCCATTAAATTTAAAACCATTGATTTTATTAATTATAAAAATGAGTTAATTAAACCAAGTGCTTGAGTTAACAATATTTGTAGTTATAACTAAAGATATGTGATTATCACCAGCACTTTTCAATAGGAATGTCCCTGGATATTATAACTTAAGAAAAGTAAAAAAATCCCTCATTCGTTAAGCTTCATTTCCTCAGTATCAATTGATATTGAACAAGTTGAGCCAATTACTATCAGTAGCAAACACAAGAAAATCCAGCTGATGGAATTCAGATTATACAAGAGTAATGATGCCATTAATTCTTGAACAACCAATCATAGCTGCGAAAATAATTTTTTGTCAATATCGGTGGCCTACATGAGAGCCCAAAAGACTAAGACAATAACAATTACAAAGAGTTCCTGTGAACAAACAAATGTACTGTGACAGCTCCCCTGAACCCTAATCTACTGTTTTACTTGTAAAAATTGAAATCTGTGTCGGGCTTCTTCACGTTGGTTCTGTAGCCTTTTTCAAAATCCTTGGGAAGAATTACGTAACAGATCTTCTAGACTGCATGCATCCCCGCTTCTTGATAGATTGCTGCAATCTGCAGACATTTTACAAGAGCAACAAAATATATGTTAAACCATCAAGAAATCTGAAGAGTTACCAAAGTTCAAAAGTAATAATAAATACACCCTCTGCAGCACTGATTTTGTCAGGTCGAGAAACGTAGTCTTCTAAATCAACCTCATCACCCAAGTTCATTTTAGCAGTGCAGACTTGTTGTCAAAACACATACAACAAAATAAATAAATAATAAATGATTAAAAATGCAAGAATTTGGTACAACAAAATTTAACACTAGAATCACCCAAAAAAATGTACAAACAATTTCTTTCCTAGCAAGTTGGGAATGGTAAACATGAAACCGATATTTTGCTAGGCCAAGAGCCAACTGAAACAACTGTGCTTTTAGTAAGGAACCAACTAAAGATATGTGATTATCACTAGTACTTTGCCAGCGTCTATAAACAAAAGACTAAACAATTATAACTACAAATTTTAAAGATATGTGCTTGAGTTATAACTAAAGATATGTGATTATCACCAGCACTTTGCTAGCGGCTATAAACAAAAGAGTATTTTGACCTGCTCAACCAAGAGATCAAGCATTTTGTTGTCATCTTCGAAGGTCCAAATATCATATGGTCGAGCAATTGGTTGTCATCTTACAACCCTGTATAATCTAAATCCGAGATGGTCCTCATGGAAAAAACTTTATCAGACAACCTTTACCCGTCATGGAAACACAAACCATAAAAAATAGAATACCATGTGGTGGATATGTATAACACCCGAATCTCCTCACCACATGGCAAAAACATTCTATAGCACTTCAAAAATTCTCAACAACATTCAAAAACATTTCAAAATTGATCAAACTATTTTCACTACTACATATGCACCAAACAATGCAAAAACACACACATCAAGTCCAAATTCACCGAACACCCCTGGTAGAGCCCCATATGACTTCGCAATCACTACGAACGGTACCTCGTCAGTGATGGGGGTCGGGTTTCATTGGCTAATGGACGCCCGTGTAGGCGACTCAGCCTTGTTTGAATTGGACTAAAAAAACCCTAATAAAACCTAAACCCTAAAGTCCCTAAACACTAAACCCTATCACCTACTAAACTCTAAACGCTAAACACTAATTCCAGAACTTAATACCCTAAACCCTAGACCCCCTAAAACTTAAAAGCCCTAAAATCTAGATCCCCTAAAACTTAAAAGCTCTAAACCCAAAACCCTACACCCTAATTTCAGACCCTAAACCCAAAAAACCCTAGACCTTAAAAACACAAAACCCCCAAAACCTTAAAAACCCTAAACCCCCTAAACCTTAAAAACCCTAATCCCTAAAAATACCATAAATCCTTAACCATAAACCCTAAACCCTAATTCTAGGTTCCTTAAATACTGAGCACCAAACCCAAAAAATAAACCCTAATCCGAATCAAGAATTTAGACCCTAAACCGTAACCCTAAATCCCACAATTATGCACAAATAACCCCCAATTAGGCACTGAAACTAAAATTAAATAAAATAAAAACACTAATTTAATAGAAAAAAAATTAGGTTTTAGTCATACCTTCTGAAATTTTGTGAAAACCGAAGCCAAAGGGTGAAATCAAAGCCGAATGGGAAAATCGATGCCTAATCGAAGTAGAAATTAAGCAATTGAAGCCCAAATGTCAAAATTGAAGAAAATCAAAATCGAAATGGGGGAAATCGAATGAAATCGGAAGGTATTTTGTGAGAAAAAAGAATAATGAGAGAGAGAGAGAAGGGAGTGGAAAGCTGAAAGGGAGAAGAGAGGGAGAAGAGAGAAGAAAGGGAGGCCGAGAGGAATAAGAGAGAGGGAGAAGTGAGAGAGAAAAACGGAGAGCGAGTCTGAGAGAAGAGAGGGAGGCAAGGAGATGAGAGAGGGGGTGCTGGAGAGAGGGCGAGTCTGAGAGAAAACCGAGAAACGGAGGCCGGAGAGGAGAGTCCGAGAGAAGAGAGGAAGCAGAGACGTTGGGGGCACAGGGAGACGAGAGAGGGGGTGCGGGAGAGAGGGAGAAAAAAATGAAAATGAGAAGAGAGCGAGAGAGGGGGGTGCGGGGAGAGAGAGGAAAAAAATAAATAAATGTCGAGGGTTCAAACCCCCGCATTTCCTTCATCCGGATGGTTGGAAAAAAGTGTCGAAAACCACATTCCATTTTTTATAACATGGAAATGATGTTCCGCTTCATCTCCAGCATCCAAATGACATGAAGTCTGGCGTTTCACTAACGACATAAACTGATGAACGGCGTAATGCGACTGATCTTCATCTTACCCTCCCCCCCTAAAGAACCATAACTCTATGATGAGCCCCTTGATCTTGATCTCAAAGGAGCTAGTGGTAGTCTATCTGAACATCAAGGAGATGGCATTCTAGATGTTCAGTGGATAGTCCAGGGGCAAGCCTTTGGGCCAACTCTCCTTGATATACATCTTTAGGCCTATGGTGAAATCATCTTTATACATGGTGAAATTCAACACATCGATAGATATATATTATTCTCAATGAAATTAATTTCATTGCAAATAATTAGAAAAAAACAAAAAAATCACTGGTAATTGTTCACTTATTCTTGATGAATTCAAAATTTTTGGAAATATATGCTATTCTTGATGGAATAATTTCACCAAGAATAAGTAGGAAAAAAATCATTGATAGTTATTCACTTATTCTAAAAAAAATGAAAAGTCATCGATAAATATATACTATTCTTGTAGAGATCAATTTCATCGACAATAGATAGGGCAAAAAATCATCAATATTTATTCAATTATTCTTGAAATTTTTTAAAAATGATAAAAATATATATTATTGTTGATGAAATTAATTTCACCGAGAATAAGAAGGAAAAAAAAATCATCGATAATTATTCAGTTATTCTTGGTGAAATTCAAAATTTTTGGTTACTGTCCAAGCTAAAAATCAACATCATGAGGACATGAATAGGTAGAGTTTTTCAAACACACCCATCGTTAGGAGGCACATGGATGGGCTTTGGTGGGGGCTAAGGTTGCATAAGTGGATGTTATAATCTTTATATAATTCTATATTAAATTACACTTACAAAAAAATTAATGCTACTACTATTGTTTAATTTTAACAAGAAGGCATGCAATAAAAGGTGGGCGAAACAAAGACTCCTCTCGACCACTTGGAGATCCGTCTATGTGAAGAGGATGGGTGTTGGCACTCCTTGTCCTCCCATATCTGAGGGGTTCAACTTCATGGCCACAAGCCATCTAGCAAAGTTAACCCTAAGAAGAGAACAACTAACAAAAATGAAGAATTGTGTGGATCACTAGTAGCTATCGATATAGAATTTTATGACTGTTAGATTAGCTAGATAGGATTTCCTCTTGACGAGCAAATAGCATGGCTTTCAAGTTTGGTCTTTGTAATTTTTTATTTTCATGTATTTTTTGTACACCAAATTTTTGTAACTTGATTAATTTGTTATCCGGGTATTTTTTTGCATAAAACTCAAATTTATTTGAGTATTTGTGAATCTTTACATTACTTGTTGAATATATAATTTTTTAAAATTTTCCGCTGGAAAAAATAAAAAAACATTTTAACTATGAAAAATCAGAAAGCTAAACTTTAAATGACTTTATTTCAACCATGAAAAAATGTCATAAGAAAATAAACTACAATTGCCAACAAAAATATTTTGTTGCCAAATCCACTTTTAGTAGGTGAAAAGCTTTTCGTTATTCGAATGTTTTTGTTGACAAAAGTGCTATTCGTCATAGATCAATGTCTTTCATAAAACTTTTTTTCTAGGAGAAATTCTAGTTTTTCGTTGGTCATGAAAATAATATTTGTTGGAAAACTGTTCTCTCCCATAGTGAAATTGCATTTCTATTAGGAGAAGTTACATTGATAGAAACTTTGCCTACAAAATTTTCTTAGACAATAGACAGAAAACTGATTGCAGTAGTATTCTATTAGATAAAAGAATGCCCTATCATTTAAAAGATCTTTCAAAATCAATTATTTTTGAAGAAGTAGACCAAACCCTCTTACAATTAGTCAAATTTAAAACTATTGTGGAAAGATGTGATTATGTATGTAATAACTGGAAAGATATGGTTATGTATATAATAAATGCCTCTTAGGAATTTATCCGAATAAAAGAATATCCTATTATTTAAAAGATCTTCAAAAAACATTTTCTAATTGGTTGCCAAGAATTCGGTAGCTCGAAATCATGAACAGAGACATCAATCTTTTATCAGTTTTTATTGTGAGTCCAGTGACAAAAGACGCGGTTCCATAAGATTGTTGACAATCAGCTTGTACTCGTCCAGAAATGGGATTTATTTCTTTCTTGTTTGCTGTCTCACCGTGTGATCAAAAGCGCGGAAAAGGTTTTGCAGTTACTGAAGGAACACGAATCCTATCTCAAGTCCTTTGGGGATCGTTCCTATCCTTTTCAAAGATCTTATATTCTTTTTCCTTGCGCACATAGCCATGGATATCAGAAGTTAATTTATTTTATGCGCCTTGAACTTAAGGCCGTCTCCATTGACCAAGTCGGTGATCACAGTCTTCTCCATCCCGCCTACCCATTTTCTAATTCTCATAGAAAAGCACGTTCTTCACTAGAATACCGATAATGGCTTCCCACTCTGGTCCATAAATACGTCTGCTTCTCACAACAAAGCCCATACAACCCCTCCTCGAGTCTCCTTCCAGTTTTTCTCATCTCACCCACAAATCTTAAACATGGTTGCTGGTAGCTATTCTCAGGTATTTGTCTCTCCAGTCTCTCCTGATAGGCTATGGAAGGCCTCCAAGGATACCCGGAACTTGATTCCGAAGCTCATTCCCAACCAGGTAGCTAGCATTGTGCTCCTAGAAGGCGATGGTGGAGTCGGCTCAGTGACACAATTCAACTTTGGCGAAGGTCAGTTCGTTTATCATTGTAACTCTTTCCGCGTTCAGAACATAGAGTTTTTATCAAACAGCCGCATGATCAAATTAATGCAGGTGATGCGAGCTTGATATTTATTGTTTTTTGTCGACAAAAGCAGGTTTGAAGGACCTTGGATATGTGAAGAACAGGATTGTAGCCATGGATGACGAGAATTACGTGTTTAAGTCCAGTCTCGTGGAAGGAAGGGGCATCGGAACCAAACTGAAATCCTGCACCATCGAGAGGAAAATGGAGGCAACGAGTGAAGGGGGTACCAAGACGACTCTGAAGATGGACTATGACACCCTTGGCAACTATCCACTCAGTCAAGAAGAAGCCGAGAACATCGTTGGAGGAGTCCTGGGCCAGACTAAGGCTATCGAGGGCCATCTCCAAGCCAACCCAGATGCCTATGCGTAGCCACGTTTGAGGTATCGTGGGGCATGCAGTGTAAGATATATTGTTGTTGGGTGTGTTTGTGTGTGAGAGCGAGAGGGAGTGCAATAAAGGTCAAAACTAATGCAAAGTCTGTACTATGACATGTTATTTAATGTTTAAAAGGTGTTGAAAGTCTTCAAGACTATTTGATAATGGATGTTGGGAGGAAACTAGTGAGGAGAATATATAGTCTTACATGGGTCCTAAACCAAATTGACCATGCAAAACGTCACTCTTAATGGGGTACTAAGATTTTTTTTTTCTTTTCTTTTTCCTTTATAAATAAATCCACTAAAGAAGTATGAAGAAAGCCTCCATGCCTCCATCGGGTTTATAAACTTACAAGTTGCGGAAAGAATTCAAACCACCATGACTGTGAAAGAACTCAAGCCACCATCAGTGAAAGGAGAAGAAGCTTCAAGGCAATTGAGAAACAGGAACAATACCAAGTGAAGAAGCCAAGATGATGAATTTTTTGAATGAATGAATGAGGTGGGTTTACTTGGGTTTATATAGTTTTTCAAACCACTTAAAACAAGAAACAAAACAATCATGCGCATCTTCATGCATGGTGTCATCTAGGTGTCTTGACTTTTTTTATACAAATCAATATGATCTTCCTTCAATCAATGTGTTGTTATTTTCTTTCTTTCTCCCATGATTCTTGGATCTTGATTTTCTCCTCTTAATTGATTGATTTGGTCTTGATTCTCTCCCTTTGATGGAGTGATTTAAGAGAATAATTTTTCTTGATTGATTTGGGTAGATTGAGCATTTTGATTTGTAGGAGAATCATGAGTAGCTATGGAAGTTTGTAGTGAAGCCCTCATGTGAGTGACTGTAGGAGAGGATTATTGAGAAGACTCTAGATCAAGAGTTAGGTGGACGTCATCTTTGCAGAGTCTTGCATGGGTGATGTGGCCTCCTTTGCCACCTTTGCATAGTTTTGCTTAGTTTTGCTTGGTTGAGGTAGATGTATCCTCATGTTCATGTACCCTTTTGTTACTTTTGGTTGTGCTACAATTGTGAGTCTACCCTTGGATCGTATATTGATGTGTGAAGAAATGAATTAGTGTTAAATAAAATTGTCTTTTTGTCTTTTAAGGAACTAACATTTTTTTGCCTTATTGAGTTTGGCATCTATGCAAGGAAGAAAATAATCTATCATGAATCATAATCAAAATACCAGGTTTCATTTATATCCTCATAGGAAGTTAATATTATGAAAAAATAATTCTCTTTGACTAAATTTTTATTATAAATATAAACATTTGAAATAATGTTAAAATCTTTTGTACACTCATATATGATTATTTAGACTCGGCTTAAAAAAGACATGTTAAAAGACTTCATGAGTGCAAAAATCAAGTTTCAATGACCAAAACGTAGTTTTAAGAGCTACTATTCTCATAGGTAGTCACTTACAAAACTTTAGACCTGGCATGACTTGATGCGTTGAGTCTTTTTGGCTGCTTGACCATCTGGATTCTGAAGAGTCTTTTTATTTCTTTTTCTTCTTGGGGTCGTCTTCACAAAGCTTCTAGGAGATTGCTTTGTGGCTTGTGAAATCTTCACAAACTCACTTGTCGACTTGGTTCCCTTAGGAATAGACCTGCTTCAATTCTCCATTCACATGTTGGTTAGCCATGTGTTTGTTATCATCAAAACTTAATGGAATAGTAACCTTGAGGCCAACCTCCCAAAAGATATTCCTTATTCTTTGGCATTGTGCCATTGACAAAAAAAAAAATACTTTTAAAACCCCATCATGACCAACTATATGAATGTGATTCTTTAAGGACAAGATCTCACATGTGAGTTTTAACAAGAGCATCATTTTGATCTTGCACTATTGCTTCCAATGAGGTAAATTTGATAAAGATTCAAGTCTGATGATATTTTTTACTAGATGAGCTTTTGGAGTAGTGTCAAAATGTTATTATTTCATCTGGTCATCATGGGATGAGAGTTGGTGGATGGATGCGGTGTAGAATTGGTTTCAAAAGGGTAAATGGGTAGGACAATATTAAATGACCAAGTGAGGGTGAAGGCAGAGGAGAGGTAGGAGAGGCAGCTAGCATTAGTGTTCCTGGGGATAGGGATTGGTGGAAATTTTGAAAGAAATATATCAGGTGTAGTAGAAGAATTAGACATTGGTGGGGACTATTAGGTCTCTAAAGCTTAAACAGGAGGGGCCGAATGAGGAAAAAAAAGTTCATAAACTTCTCAAAGGAGTTTTATGATTACATACGTGTACATTTGATGATTTCGCTTGAGTGTGAATTAGATTTGCTGAAAGATAAAAATTTAGTAGGAATCAACTCCACGCCAAAGGAGTTGAGCACAATGCTAGATGAGTTGGTAAAATTCAAAAATTTAGAATTCTAATACTTCTAGAAAAAGGAGTTGAGCCAAAACGTTTGGAGTTGATCTCATTGCACTATAGCTGAAAATAGATAGAAAAATGCAATAAACCAAGTTTCAAATGTTGTTACAAGTAATGGTTGGAGTCAAGTCCATACTGATACGGAGTCGAGTACAACTATACAAAGTCGTGTACATGCACAAGGATTAAAGCATACAACCAAGAGTCAAAGCTTAGAAATTCAAATTTTGAAATCATATCTCAACAAAATCTCTAAGAGGACACAACCCCATAAGAAATAAGTCAACCCCCTACAATCAATTGCAAGCAACAAAGAGTCAAATCCGAGTTACAATAAGTTTTTTTTTTAAGTAGTCAACCCTTGTAAGAAGAACAAGTACATAGGAGTGGAGTACATAAAAGGAGTCGGTTCCTGTAGTCAATAAAGGATATGAGATTCCAGTTATTAGATCTGAGCATGAAAGGAGTTGTTGGATAAAAAAGAAGTCAACCTCAGAGCAAAAGACTCAACCCCAAACTATATAAATAGAAATTCAAGATGTTTTAGAAGGCATACCATTATCTATATGTCTTAAAATCATGCAAGTGACCTATCAAAGGACAAACAACACTAGGAGAATTTAATAAGTATTTTTTTCATAATTTTATATTTTTATTTCAAAGATTTTTAACCAAAGCTAAGAATGAGAATTTAATAAGTATTTTCTTGCAAGATTTAATTTTTTAAACTATTTTTTCTATAAATACCCAAGTCTTTTCTAGCTAGACAATAACTTCATCCACAAAAATTCCAATCCTTCTCTGTCCTATCCAATTGGTATCTGTTGAATTCTAGGGTTTAATCCATGGATAACTTGGTTTGAGAAGAATAAGAAGAAAGAAGATGAAAGAAGAAGAAAGAAGGAGGAGGATATGAGAAGATGAGAAAGAAAAGGCAAGAGCACAAGTTGAGGAGAGAAACTTTAGGGGTTAGGAAAGAGCATGAATTTGAGCTCCCCTCCCCCTCTCTTTCTTATTTATATAGGTGGGGCATGGATGCCCTTATACACAGGAATAAAAAAAAGAACACTTAAACTAACCACTAATTACAACTTATACTTCTCACTCTCATAATTGCATAGAATACCATTCAAACTACTTCAACACTCCCCCTCAAGCTGGGGAGGAAACATCAACTATTCCCAGCTTGGAATAGGAAACATCAAAGACTAGATTGGCCGCAATATGGATAGTTGCCTAATTGTCACATTGAAGTTGTATAGGCTTGGTTATCCGAAACCCAAGTTCAATCATGAATGATTTTAACCATAAAAATTTACTTAATGCAAGTGTCATAACTCGATATTTCACTTCTACATTCGATTTAGCCACTATATTTTGATTTTTACTTCTCTAGATGACCAGATTGTCCCCAATAGTTGTGTAGTAACTAGAGGTGCAATAACCAGTTAGCATCAACGAAGCCTTCAATTTCTGTGTAACCATTGACCTAGACTTTTCTTGAGATACCAAAGGATTCTTTCCAACACTTCCCAATGTGATTGTTGTGGTTGATGAATATATTGGCTGATAACACTGACCAAATAGGAAATATTTGGTCTTATGACTGTGAGATAGATTAGCTTCCCAACTAACCTTTGAAAGTAACCTACATCAACCTCACTAACAGTTCTTGAAAACAACTTAACATTAGGTTCCATAGGTGTTTCCATAGGCTTGCATCCAAGCATCCCGATCTCCTTCAACAAATCAAGTACAAACTTCCTTTGTGATAGGATTATACCATGTCCTGACTGAAGAACTTCAATCTCAAGGAAGTACTTGAGAAGCCCAAGGTCCCTGGTTTGGAACTCTTTATTAAGGTCCTGCTTTACTTGTTGAGTGCCACTAAGGTCACTATACGTAATAACAATATCATCCACATATACCACCATAAGAATATTGCCCTCAGTGGAATTTTAGGTAAACACTGAATGGTTACTTTCACACCTCTTAAACCCAAGTTTTGTAACCACAATGGTAAATTTATCAAACCAAGCCCACTAAGACTAATTCAACCCATATAATTTCTTTATTCAGTTGACATACTTTCTCCCTTCAACCACATAACCAGGTGGTTGGCACATGTAGACTTCCTCAGAAAATATATCAATCAAGAAAACATTCTTGACATCTAACTAATGTAACTCCCATTTAAAATTGACTACTAGAGAAATAAGAACTCTGATCGAGTTCATTTTGGCAGTAGTAGAAAAATTCTCATCATAATCAACATCGTAAGAATGAGTATAACCTTTAGAAACCAACTGAGCCTTGTATCTAGCAACATAACCATTTGGATTAATATTACTTTAGGGAGAAGACCCATTTGGACCCGACTGCCTTTTTTCTTGGCAGAAGAGTGGCCCAATGCCAAGTGAAATTGTGGTGCATAGCTTCAATCTCTTCATCCATGGTAGATTTCCACCTCGAATCAATGAAGTCTCCTCATAGCAGGTAGGAATGGGGGAAGAAGACACTACAAAAGAAAGAAAAAAAAAAGAGACAACTTGGAGACAAATGATGAGAGGAAACATAATGAGAGATAGGGTGTAAAGTGGATGGAGGTCTAATAGTAGCAGAGAGGGGCTTTTTTTGAAGAGCAATCGGCCTTGTATCATAAGGTGGTCCATAAAATCTTAGAGACGAAGGAGGAGAACATACCTCAAGATCATATGAAGACTCCACAAGTGACTGATCAACTGGTTTAGAGAGAGGGTCTTCAAAAGGCTAGTCTATGGTTTGAAAATCATAATCTACTGGAATAAGTTGCTTTGGCATCCCTGTAGATGAAGAGAAAACAGGAGGAGAGCTAGCAAAATACTAGTGTTGATGCTAAAAAAAGGAAACATTGGCAAAGATAAACGGTTTCTTCAAGGATGGAGAGTAACACACATAACCTTTTTGATATTTGGAATACCTTTAAGTGACGAACAAAAGATGTGCACCCAAATACCTTAGGTGCTAATGCGAAGACAACTGAATTAGGAAACAATTTAGATAAGGGGGTGGGACCTTTGATCATACTAGAGGGCATATGGATAGTAAAAAAATAAGCAGTGAGGATTGTATAAAGCCAATAAAACAGGGGAACATTCATAGACAACATAACAATTCAACCAACTTCTACAAGATGATGATGTTTTCTTTCAGATACTCCATTTTGTTGAGGTTTATAAACACATGATGATTGATGAATGATCCCTTTTTTCTTATCAAACCAAAAGATTTTGACTTTGGGTTTAAATTGATTTTCCATCATTGCAGAAAAGGAGGTAAAAATATGAAATACCTCAACTCTGTACTTAATCAAATATAGTTATGTAAGTCTCAAGTAATCATCCAAAAATATAAAAAATACTTAGATTGAGATATATTCGGGACATTAATAGGTCCCCACACATTTGAATGAACTGAAGTAAAAGGACTAGAAGTAAAATTGTTTTGTCTGGGTAGAAAAACCAATCTAGAGTGTTTCCCAAACTCAAAAAATTCAAATGACAATTGTGAAACCGAATGAAGAGAAGGAAGTAAACTTTTTAAATTTACTAATGAGGGATGACCAAACCTTTTATGCCATTTGGAAGCCTCTTCTATTATGGTTGATGATACTTCTGTCAATGTACTAGGGTCCATATAGTAAAGGCCCCCTCTCTTATGGCCGCCACCAATTACCTATTTCGTTTTCATGTCCTAAAACACACTCTGAGATGGAAAAAGGTAACTGAACAATTTAGGTCAATTGACTCACCAACATAAGACTTAATGGAAATTGAGGGACAAATTAGACATTAGAAAGTGAAAATGATGGTGAAATGGTGGACGTATCGGTACCCTGAATCATAGTTTGTGATCCATCTGCAATGGAGACAAAGCGAACTAAAGTGCATCGTGTCACAAATGACAAATTTTTAATTTACTTGTGAGGTTCTCAGAGGCTCCAGAATTAATGATCCAAAGTGAATTGCTAGAGCATGTGAGAAAGGAATACTTACTAGTAGTGGCAATTGTGGCGCTTGTGTTGCTTTGGGGTGTAGCCATCATACTTTAAAACTTCTGAAACAATTCATGATCCTCTTCTAATAGAGTCAATCTTCCTCTAAAGGTCTTTGAGGGTGCTTCACTATTGGTAGATGTAGTAGAGGTTGATGTTTGATTGACCTTGAAGTAAGGTGGTTTTTCATGTAGGTTCCAACAATTTTCAACTAGATGGTTGTTAAGCTTACAAAATGTTCACTTCCTTTGCTGACCACCGGTGTAAGAGGTAGGAGCATTCCCACCTCTACCTCTTCCTCTGCTAAGTGACTTTCCACCTCTTCCTTTACCTCTACCAAAACCAATGTTCCCTCTTCCATGGGAGAACATAGCTGAGATTTTCTCTTGTTTTGGTTGACTATTGAACTCCTTAACAGGAATTCGTAACATGTTTGCACATACATCATTAAAAGAAGGTTTTGCAGCAAAGCTAATTATTTTTTACTTGGCAACATCCAAGTAGGGTGGTAGATTATCAAGACATATAATTGAGACCAGGTCTTCCCCCTTCTTTTCCTATGTGGCAACATTGAGTGCATATGGTTGTGTAACCTTCGATTCTTGTAGCTGTCCTATGAATCTAGCAAAGTAATGTCATAATTTTTTTTTAGATTGTCAAGGGTAGAATATAATTCAAAACATGTCCCAGATTGCTATGGTTGTCTCTAGGTGTACCACATTGTTTGCCACTTGTTCCTCCATACTATTAATCAACCATTTAATAACTAGTATGGAGGGGTTAGTCAACTTGACTCAGGAGATGAACTTCAGCCGCATTACTCAACTCATCTCCTGAGGTCGTTAGGGGGGGTTAGTGCCCCAAAGTGGATTCTTGAAGATCAAGTCATGTCCAACATGAAGATCATGTCATGTCATGTACATGAAGATCAGGTAAGAATTAGTGTTAGTGTTGACGCCTTCATGTACAGGAAAATAGTTTCCAGTTAATAGTGCCCACTAATTAGAAAAACATAAAAAACAAGAGAATCCCTAAACCTGTACAGTACACTTATAATTATAACATAATCCTCGAACCCCAAATTGGGTAAAACCATCATTATTACTACATGAGTAGCTTATTTAATGTATAATTAAAATATATTAATATATTTATTAATTGAATTAGATATGTTATTGTGCATTAATACAGTAATTACGTGAAGTAATGAAGTACGCACATGATTAATTATAATATAGCCTAAAAATGAATGTTTTAAGAGGAAAAATTGATTTAATCATAACTTTAATACACTATATATTTGTACGTAATATTACCACTATTAAATCACTAATATAATACAATAAATAAAAAATAAATATAATGAGTAAATAAAGAATTATTTTATTAAAAACAAAATATGCGTAGTATTAATTGATAATATATTTCCAAAAAAATAAAATTAATCAATTGATCAAATACATATTGTAACTATATTTTATTTATCATACTTAAATATCTAGTTTAATATAATAATAAAATTTAATAAATATAATATATAAATAAATATACAACTTTATTACTAATGTAATAGAGTTTTATTGTAATAAGCAGTTCGTGATTAGCATTAAAATCATCAAATTACAAGTTTAGTACATAAGAACAACACATGTTCAAATACAATAAAAGATACACTCATCAGTTATCATTCCACATGCAAGTCGCTATGTCATCTCGAAATAGTGCGGCTCTTGTGGATTCTAATGCACGCTGCCTCCGAAAGTTTGTTACTTGGGTATTCTCTTCCACAAGACCATCGCTATCATCACTATCTGTATCATCCGTTGCACGTAATTGAACCCCATCACCTCCTCCACCAAACTTTTCAAAATTTAACAGGAGATTTGTCTAAGGCCTTTTGCAAATACAATGGACCATTCATCCCATAAGAACGTGGTACACCTCTGTTGCTAGGGCATAGATAGTATTTTACTATGACGACAATAATACATGCCAATCCAATCATAATTACATCCATATCTTCTTCTGTCATAATATCCATGAGAATCTGCAAATTTAAACTTCTAAATAGTCATAAACAAAAATAATAGCTAATCTTTAATCATAACCTATTCATCCAAACTCAATAATCATATTCACATCAATACTCATCCACCATATTATCCACATAATATATCTTGAGACAACAAACATATAAAATAGAAAATTTAACCATACTAATAAGTCTAGCAACGTTATAATTCAAACATCGTCTTTAATACATAGCAATATTCTCAAAAAAGATATTGTACTTAAAACGCATTACAATTACTTGTTTGCACAATAATTAAGCCATTTAACCCGCTCCGCTACTGTCATTTTTAAAAACATGGTCTTCTTACTTGGCGTATTTATCCATTCAGGAGCGTCATACTTCAGTGCCTTTGACAGGTCCGGAATTTCCATGAGGGCGTTGACCCAAGGTTCTTCGACATCACGTTCCTTATACTCCATAACACATTTCATAGCTTCAGTGATCTGGCCAACTACATCAATTAATTGTCTATTGTCTTCAGTGGGCAATTCGCTTCTCTTTCTACGACGACGTGAAGATGGCCCTTTAGTTCCACAAGATTGATCCGTTGTCGAATCATTTCCACTATTGAATTGCGGTGGAGTTCCCATAACTATGTCAACATTGTCGAGCTCATCCATCGGGATAGGAGCCGACTCATCATGGATAGTTTCATCACACAGATCTATAGGAGTTGTACTACCATTCCCTACGGCTATTGTGTTTCCAACTACAATAGCCAATTTGTCGTAAAGGGGGCAACCTTGTTGTCTATACTTCTCAGCCTCTTTATGCTCATACAAGAATAAAACATCATTCTTAGTAATGCGAAACAATACAAACTGTTTTAAAATATATCATGATTTACTGACCTTAATGTAGTCTTGCCATACAGAATGACATGCAGTAACTCGTTGTGTGGTTGCATCCCAACCGAACCCACTAGTGTTGAGACAGCTCGTTACCGTTTGGTATGTTTTCTTCCATGATCTTGTTCGATTCTTAAGCTGCTCAATAGTTTTTTTATTGACAGCGTCTTCATTGAACTTACTGACACATTCCGTATATACCTCGTGCTTCCAAACACCATTGGGCAACTTCTTCCCCTTATATACTTGCTCGACTAAAAGATCGAGCATTTTGTTGTCTTCTTCAAAGCTCCAAAAGTCATATGGTCGACCACTTGGTTGTTTTCTTGCAGCCATTTTCAATCTAAATCCGAGATTGTCCTCATGGAAAAAACTTTATCAGACTACCATTACCCGTCACGAAACAAAAACTACAAATAAGAAAATACCATGTGGTGAATATTCATAACACCCAAATCTCCTCACCACATGGCAAAAACATTCCATAGCACTTCAAAATTTTTAAACAACATTCTAAAATATTCCAAAACTAATCAACTATTTCCATTGGAGATGCAAAATAATGCAAACACACACACACATCAAGTCCAAATTCACCGAACACCCCTGGTAGAGCCCCATATGACTTCACAGTCACTACGAACTGTACCTCGTCAGTGATGGGGGTCGGGTTTCGTTGGCTAATGGACGCCCGTGTAGGCGACTCAACCTTGTTTGAATTGGACTAAACACCGTAAACCGTAATTGAGAACCTTCAAAACCCTAGACCCTAAACCCTAACCCTAGACCCCATAGCTCCAAAACCTCCTAAACCCTAACCCCATACCTCCAAAACCTCATAAACCCTAACCCTAGACCCCATACCTCCCAAACCTCCTAAAGCCTAACCCTAGACCCCATAACTCCAAAACCTCCTAAACCCTATACCCCAAACCCTAATTCCAGAAGTTAAACAAAAAACCCTAGATCTTAACAACCCTAAAAGCCCCAAACCCTAAACCCTGAACCCTATCACCCATTAAACCCTGAAAAAAATTGAAAAAAAAAACTAAACCCTAATTCCAGAACCTAAACCCTAACAATACCATAAATCCTTAACCCTAAAAACTTAACCCCTAAATACAAAGCACCAAACCCTAAAAACACTAAACCCTAACCCTAATAAAAATTTTAGACCCTAATCCGTAACACTAAATCCCACAATTATGCACAAATAACCCCAAATTAGACACTGGAACTAAAATTAAATCAAATACAACACTCATTTACTCAGAAAAAAATTAGGGTTTAGTCATACTTCTGAAATTTGGTGATAATTGAAGCCGACGACTGAAATCAAAGCCGAACTGGGAAAATCGATGCTGAATCGAAGTGGAAATTTAGAAATCGAAGCCCAATGTCAAAATCAAAGAAAACCAAAACTAAATTAGGGGAAATCGCAGGAAATCGGAGGGAATTTTGGGGGAAAAGATATGAGACAGAGGGAGAAGGGAGTGAGATGCCGCAAGAGGGAAAAGAGGGAGAAGAGACAGAGAGAAGAGAGGGAGGCCGAGAGGGATAAGAGAGAGGTAGAAACGAGCGAGAGGTTCAGAGGGAGAACGAGTTCGAGATGGAGAAGGATGCCGGAAGGACGCTCGCAGCGAGAGACGGAGGTAGTAGAGAGGGAGACCGGAGAGAGACGGCAGAGACGAGAGAGCGAGCAGAGAGCTCGGGCTTCACAGAGACGACAAAGGGCTGCGGAAACGAGAGTGTCTGTGTGCGGGAATGAAACGATCGAAATGAAAAAAAAACAGAGACGGTCGAGCCAGAGAGAGCCCGCGCGAGAGAGTCAAGTGGATGATTCTCAAAATCGGGCGGAAAGCACTTTCCGCCCGTTACTCTTGAGACATGAACTCTTGGTTCATGTATATTCATGTACATGACATGAATTTTGGCGCCCCCTAACGACATCAGGACATGAACTGCATAATGCGCTTGAAGATCATGTCCTGAGTCATGTGCACTAACCCCCCCTTAGTGGAGAGTCAGACTTCAAGTCATGTAGATGACTAACATGACTTCAAAAATCATCTCCAAGGCCTAAGCGATGGAATGTGGTTTCCGCCCATATTTTCCCTTCATCCACATGAAACGATAGCCGAGGTTCGAACCCTCGACAATTTTATTTTTTCCCCCCTCTCTATCCCGCACACCCTTTCATGCTCTCTTCTCATTTCATTTTTTTCGCCCTATCTCCCGTACCCCCTCTATCATCTCCCTAAACCCCAAGCTCTCTGCTCCCTCTCTCGTCTCCACCATCTCTCTCTGGTCTCCCTCTCTCCGGTCTCCTTCTCTATGGCTTCCATCTCTCGCTGTCCTTTCGACGTCCTTCTCTCCATCTCGGACTCACTCTCCCTCTGAACCTCCCGCTCGCTTCTCCCTCTCTCTTATCCCTCTCGGCCTCCCTCTCTTCTCCCTCTCTTCTGCCTCTCTTCTCCCTTTCGGCCTCTCACTCCCTTCTCCCTCTCGCTATTCTCTTTTCCCCCAAAATACCTTTCGATTTCGTTCAATTTCCCCTATTACGGTTTTGATTTTCTTCAATTTTGACATTTAGGCTTCGATTTCACCATTCGGCTTTGGTTTTTCCCAAATTTATTATTAATTAATATTATGTAGAAATATATAGTGTGTTAAAGTAATGATTAGATCAATTTTTCCTCTTAAATCATTCATTTTTAGGTTAAATTATATCATATGTTATTAATAAATTAATAACTAAACGTATTACTTTCGTTTTTGTTATTTATAGCGTTACTTATTTATTACTTGTAATTAATCATGTGTGTATTTCATTGGCTTACGTATTTTGAAGACTCGCATAATTACCATAGTAATGCACAATAAAATATCTAATTCAATTAATAAATATATTAATATATTTTAATTATACATTAACTAACTTATTCATGTAGTAATAATGGTTGTTTTACCTAATTTGGGGTTTAAGGATTATGTTGTAATTAAGTGTATTGTAAGGGTTTAAGGATTCTCTTGTTTTTTATGTTTTCTCATGTTGGGGCACTAATACTGGAAACTGTTTTCCAGTGCACAAGAAGTCGTCAACACTAACACCAAGTGCGAAGTTCATGTAGATGACTAACATGAAGTTCATGTTGGAGATGAAGATGAACTTCAAATTTCCGTTTAGTTGACTAACACCCCCCCCCCCCCCCCCCCCCCCCCCCATGTCTTCCCTAGGGGTGGCATTGAGTTGAGCCGATCTTGAACCTACATATGTTTGAACTAGGTTTGATTTGAATACTTAGAACTAGAGCTCAGCCTCGAGCCTAAAATTGGAATCGAACTCGTGCCCAAATTTTTTAACCGAGTTCAAGCTCGAACTCGAGTAATAGTTGTACCCTCCTTGAAGATATATTGTTTTGAGTACCATGTTACTAGAGTATTAGCTAATATCACTGAGAAACTTGGCATAGTGGTGGTGAAAATCCATAAGAAAGGGCAACAAAAGAATGAGCTTTCAAAAGCCCTTGCTCAAACCCTGTTGAAATGGAAAATCCAAATACTTAACCTCCAATCTTTAAAACCTGTTAACTATAGCACTTGCCCAGAACAAGAATCGGAAGAGAAAGTCTCAGACCCAATTTATAATACTTTAACGGATAGCCAGCTTTGGATCCACCATCGGGTACTCCAAAGAAGAATTCACTGATTACACACCAAACTACTCTTATTTCCATGTTCACCAGAAGTGAGCCATGTCCATGAATCTCACGTCATGAAATGCAACAGACGGGATCTCCCCATAAAGAGCATCAAAGAGCTTCTCGAAAAGCATACAATCATAGTAGCATTACATCAGGAAAAGAAAGTCCAGTGATGACAGAGTTTAAGAACATCTAGTATAACAGAGACACATAATGGACAATGTGAAATGCCATTGGCTCAGTAGGGGAATGACAATTGTGTAGGAAAACGATCAGGTGGCATTCATTCAAGACATCATAGGGGAATTCTCAATTGTAGTCCACCTTATCCAAAAAGATGATAGATTTCAATGGGCAGCAATTCCAGTTTATGGTGCTTCCCACTACATGCAGCAGTAGGGATGTCATCTTTAGAAGTCTAATATATGTATATAATATATAATATAATATCTTACTTGTCTCTCATTAAACCAAAGTTTACAAGTTTTTTTTTGTTGTTTATGAAGATAAAAGAGAAAAGTAAGAAGAGTATTGAATGACTTGTTTATGGCATGGTTGATTATGGAAGTAATTGACATTTGGTAGAAACATGAAATGACCAACAAGAAAAAAGTTTAGTAAAACCAATGTCCAATTGTTCCAATGGTAATGTGGACGGTAGTGAATAAAAATAGTCACTGGAATGCATGTTATAGCCAAAACTTGAGGGCAGACATTGTCACTACATTTAGTAGAGCCTCTGGAATGAACTTAGAAGCAAATTCATTTAGGGACTTCAAAATAATTAGGCCCTGCAATGAGAGCTCAAATCCACATACTAGAACAAACGCATCGATATAATCCTTTTCAGAATTCATAAAAAATAGGCATGCTTACATAAGCATTTTAGGACCCTCCTTTTCATGGACTAATCAAAGGTAAAACCCACATTAACAAAAATTAATAGATTCTTGGCCCTCAATCTTTGTTATATCACTTTCCTCTGGGAGCTAGAAGAATACTGTCGAGACGAACTTTAGACTATTCACCCATCCTCTTAAAAAAACAAACGGGAAATAACTTGGATAGGTAGAGAAAAAGAGAATAAGGTCCAATAGGAATCAAAATAGGAAAGATCAGCATACCTCTGGTCTATTCCATGACTTCTATTGCTATTGGTAATGCCTCCATCCCATCGAGTGGATTTTAATTCCACTGAGTACATCTTCGGTTGCATAACCATAGACCCAGCCAACTTGCAAAAGGAAATTAAGGTCAGTCCATAAGATGTTGAACTCGTGGACCCAACCAATCTGCAAGAGGGTACAACAGAACGGTCTATTTCTGTTATTATGTGACTGGTCTCTCCTCATCACCCAACAGGTGTTGAACTCGTAGCTACAACTTGAGACCTCAATGGTTGGCTCTACATTGCTAGAGATGGCTTTGAGATGATTCATTTCTTCATTACCCCCACACAGTATATGAGCAACTGATGCAGTGAATTACCCAACTCGACTAGAGCTTGAAGATGCTGAAGAGCGAAGATTAACATAGAATAAAATGAGACATGACAAGATTGCTCCAATTTTTTGGTTATTTTTAGGGAAAATCAGTGGAGAGGAATCGTGTGGTTGCCCTAGTCTCTCAACGAATGCCTCTGCTATGCTAAATGTGCACCTAAAGAGTCAAAGACCCGAAATGCTCAAATGCCCTTGTCCCCCTTATTAAACAAGTCGACTCTTAAGATCTAAAATCAAAATGCTGCTCATTTACTTAAATGAACCCCAAATCCAATATCGAATTCGATTTACAATCGAAAATTTTTTAACTGAACCAAGTCAAACTCGAGCTATTCGTGAACCGGCTCTATTCGATGCCACCCCTGGTCTTCCCTGAACCACTTATGGTAAGAGGACTGATCCACATGCATAGGTATCTGAGTTATACCCACTGAAGCCTATGCCATTTCTGGCAATGGAGCTGTCCTCCATCAGGTCTTCAAAAAACGCAGCAAGCGTGGTGATGAGATTCCTCCCTTAGAAACTCTACTCCTCGTTGAGTCCTGTGAATCTGAAGTTCAACAACTTCTAGAATCCACTTGTTCTGAGAAACCCTTGGAATCGTGGCATAAACAAAAGCCATATGCCGACCTCGAACTTCTTGATCCTGAAAAAGAAATCCGAGAAAAACCTATGGTTTATACTCCTTCTGATGTTGAAGAATTCTCAACACAGATAAATGATTTGCTGGCTCAAGGTTTAATCCACGCAAGTCATTCTCCACATACGTCTCCTGCTTTCCTGGTAAGGAATCACGTAGAGATAAAACGAGGCAAAGCTCGAATGGTCATTAACTATAAAAAAGTTAATGAAGCCACAAAAATGGATGGCTACTATCTTCCTAACAAAGAAAGATTAATAGCTGCCATAAGAGGAAAACAATGGTTTTCAAAATTTGATTGCAAATCTGGGTTTTGGCAAATTCATCTAACCGAAAGAGCTATTCCCCTAACTGCATTCAGTTGTCCTTCAGGACATTATGAGTGGTTTGTAATGCCCTTTGGGTTAAAACAAGCACCCAACATATTTCAAAGATGAATGGATGATATCCTCAAACCATTCTTTAAATTTTGCCTAGTTTATGTTGATGATATCCTAATCTTTTCAGAAACCAAGGATCAACATAAAGAGCAATTACTGAAGGTCTTAAATGCCTTAAAAAATGCTGGTCTTAAATGCCTTAAAAAATGCTGGGATAGCACTCAGCAAAAAGAAATCAAAGTTGTTTAAAACCAAGATAGATTTCTTAGGTCTAAACATCTCAAAAGGAGAAATCATTCTTCAAAACCATATTCTGGAAAAACTAGCTGCTTTTTCGAATGAAATTGAAGATATAAAACAACTTCAACGTTTCTTAGGATGCCTAACATATGCTGAACAATTCATACAGAATTTCGCAGAAATTAGGAAACCCCTTCAAAAGAAACTAAAGAAAGACGTCAAATGGGAATGGACACCCACTGATAGTCTTGAAGTAATCCGGATCAAACAAATGATGAAACACCTCCCGGTGTTAACTCTACCCGATCCAGATGCAAATTTGATTTTAGAAACTGACGCCTCTGATCACACTTGGGCAGCAGTCCTAAAATGCAAAATCAATGATTCTGAAAGAATATGCAAATATACATCAGGAACATTTTCATCTGCTGAAACAAACTATCATTCTTATGAAAAAGAAATTTTAGCAGTAAAGAATGGGATAAAAAAGTTTTATATTTATCTCGCTCCCAAAGAATTTTTGGTAAGAACTGACTGTAAAAATTTTGTCGATTTTATGACAAGAAATTTAGAAGATTCACTTTGTCGCGGTAGGTTACTCCGTTGGCAGCAATGGTTCTTTCAATTCTCTTTTACTGTTGAACACATTAAAGGAGATAAAAATTATTTACCTGACACTCTTACTCGAGAATTTTCTTGCATTACAGACAGGTAAAATGGATCCCCTTAGCAGCACCCTGACGGACCTAGCAGCAGCAATTGCCACACTCACGGTATTACTCTCAACCCTACAGTCACTATTCGACAGTCTTTTAGTTCTTTTAGAACGAGGAGACATACATGAGAATTGTGCCCGTTACGGGATAAGTGGAGAACTCTTACAACTCAAGGTTAAAGAATTAACCGAAGAGTTAAAAGAACTCACTCTACGGCATGAAATGCCAAGCTCCTCCGGGACTTCTACCGGATCTCCTTTGCGAGAAAAGGAAGCCACAACGTCAGCTAATCAACAGACGGATGACTTTAGTGTTTTGATAAACACAGGTCGACCCGGGATTTCTACCGGTCATGCTAGGCATGAGAAGGAAATCACAACCCAATCTTCTCTGAAGATAGGGGAATCAGGGATTTCTACCTACCAGTCAAGAGCTGGAAAGGAAACCTTAACGATTTCGTTGAAATCGGAATCAGGGACTTCTACCTGTCAGTCTAGAACTAAAAAGGAAGTCTTAACGGATCCATCCCTGATGGAAACAAACTTGTCTCAGAATGAGAAATCATTCAAGACAAAATTGGTTACCCCGTCTGAGTTTACAAGGTTGAAAAGCCTAAATAAACCAGATAAACCTAGTTTTAATGAGTTTGAGTTTTTAAAGAAATTTAAACCTTTAAAACTTTCGGACATTATGTCTGAAGAACCCTCGCTACGCCCTCAACAGGTGGACAACGTTCGTTCAAAGATCGAATCCGATCATACTGTTCAATTCTAGAGATGAAATGAACAAATTGGACAAGGGATGAACACTCCCTTCTTCACCACTGAGCCCAGCAACAGTTGGAATCAAGTGAAGCTGAGTCATGAAATAGACTCAAAATATGCATCCATGCTTTATGCATATGGATTCATAAAACAAATGGTATTGCCCTCCACCGACTTATCAGTATTGGAGAAAATGCCAAAGGAAATTTTGAAGGCTTGCAAAAGCTTTATCTCCATAACAAAGAGTAAAAGAATTCGACTACATTTCGTTTCCTGTATTGCTGAAATTGTTACTGACACAAAAATGTTTCCAAGCATTTCCGTCGTGACTATTGAAGGCATCAAAGAAGGTGACGCCAACATGGAATATGATCCCAGATATGTTCCAAAAGCCAAGCCTTGCCCAGAAGCAGTCTGGCCAACCAGGCGTATCCACGGGCTCAAAAACCTGATACAGCTCATGAAGCAGCTAATTCTGAAAAAGAGAAGCTTCGTCTACAAGACCTCCGTCCCATTGACGATCATCTCACACAATACTATTCCCTAGTCACACTTCGTCCGTCCTATCAGTTTACCATTAGGCTACTTTCCTGCTTCCTACCACATGTCACCGTTATGTACTCGTTTGTGTTTATTTCATAGCTATCTAGTAGGCCCAACATGACTTCTGCTGCTACCTAGAACTTCTTCGGGGTTTGACCCTATTCCTACCGGCTTACCACCACGTGGGCAATTCCGTCGATGCGGTCCTCATGGTCTTCAGAGGGCCCCGAGCCGTTCCTATTAATCGTTGCGGCTCCATGGCTGCTTCAGCAGGGTAGAGCACAGCTCCGTTTCTTTTTCTACCTCGGAGCGTAGCCGAATAATTCTAAGTCTCTAGCGTTTGTCCTATTTGGCACTATTTCGACACTATTTCTTTTTGACGAGTGAACAGTAAACATGAATAGTAATCATGAATAGTAACCATGAATAATAAAAATGAACAGTAATAACAAACACTGTGGAGATCAATACATATAGATGCGGAACATGAACAGTAATAACAACTACTGTGGAGATCATATTTATAAATATGGAACATGAACAATAAAAACAGTTACTGTATGAATCATAATATTACAAACATGCGGAAATATAAAAAACATTGTCTAAAAACATAAAATACATACCCTTAAAAAAGGAAAAGATAAACTACTTATCTACATAACTCCCGAAGTTACTGACCGTGGCACCGATCGGTTCCCTCTTTTCTACTCAGCCATTATGGCTGTTAAGCACATACCGTGCTTGAGGAACTTGCCGGAGAAAGATCGCCGGAAATCGCCTTCTTCTTCGGAACTAATGCTCGTCTATTGGTGAGTTGCTCCAAGTTTCGATGATCTCAACATCTGGAGGAGCATCGTATTTATAGCTGAAGATTTTTCAGCTCTTCCGCCTTTACCCTTGATTGTAAGGTGTGCGTTTAAAGACAAAGGGTAACTTTTGTCTTTTTGGCATGTCTCTTTTGCCCTTGCACTATTACCTTTCGGCGCCGAAAGCAGGGGTAGAAACGTCTTTTCAACTTATGACGTCATGATGATGACGTGCAGGAATCTTTTTTAGCCTTCTTTGTTGACTTGGTGTAGTCATCATTGATGACTTTTTGTGGCCGCCATTGTGGACTTTTGAGCCGCCTTTGCTGACTTTGTTTTCGTCGTGGGCCTAGTCTGCTAACGTGGCTGCTGACTAGTCAGTTGACGTGGCTGCTGACTGCTCATTCGGACAACTGCCTTTCTGTGCACAGTTTACAGGTGTGCTCCTTAGAAAAAGTCTTCTGGGCCATCTGGCAGAAGCTTTCCTTTGTTGTTTTGCTGAAGGGGATATTTCCTCCAAGGAGTTTCTTCAGCGTAACTTCAAGATTGGTCTGGACGGAGGCTGGAGTCTCTTTATAGCTTTTAGAGATGATCGTCAATGGGATGGAGGTCTTGTAGACGAAGCTTCTCTTTTTCTGAATCAGCTGCTTCATGAGCTGTATCAGGTTTTTGAGCCCATGGATACGCCTGGTTGGCCGGACTGCTTCTGGGCAAGGCTTGGCTTTTGGAACATGTCTGGGATCATATTCCATGTTGGCGTCACCTTCTTTGATGCCTTCAATAGTCACGATGGAAATGCTTGGAAACATTTTTGTGTCAGTAACAATTTCAGCAATACAGGAAACGAAATGCAGTCGAATTCCTTTACTCTTCGTTATGGAGATAAAGCTTTTGCAAGCCTCCATAATTTCCTTTGGCATTTTCTCCAATACTGATAAGTCGGTGGAGGGCAATACCATTTGTTTTATGAATCCATATGCATAAAGCATGGATGCATATTTTGAGTCTATTTCATGACTCAGCTTCACTTGATTCCAACTGTTGCTGGGCTCAGTGGTGAAGAAGGGAGTGTTCATCCCTTGTCCAATTTGTTCATTCCATCTCTGGAATTGAACAGTATGATCGGATTCGATCTTTGAACGAACGCTGTCCACCTGTTGAGGGCGTAGCGAGGGTTCTTCAGACATAATGTCCGAAAGTTTTAAAGGTTTAAATTTCTTTAACAACTCAAACTCATTAAAACTAGGTTTATCTGGTTTATTTAGGCTTTTCAACCTTGTAAACTCAGACGAGGTAACCAATTTTGTCTTGAATGATTTCTCATTCTGAGACAAGTCCGTTTCCATCAGGGATGGATCCGTTAAGACTTCCTTTTCAGTTCTAGACTGACAGGTAGAAGTCCCTGATTCTGATTTCAACGAAATCGTTAAGGTTTCCTTTCCAGCTCTTGACTGGCAGGTAGAAATCCCTGATTCCCCTATCTTCAGAGAAGATTGTGTTGTGATTTCCTTCTCATGCCTAGCATGACCGGTAGAAATCCCGGGTCGACCTGTGTTTATCAAAACACTAAAGTCATCCGTCTGTTGATTAGCTGACGTTGTGGCTTCCTTTTCTCGCAATGGAGATCCGGTAGAAGTCCCGGAGGAGCTTGGCATTTCATGCCGTAGAGTGAGTTCTTTTAACTCTTCGGTTAATTCTTTAACCTTGAGTTGTAAGAGTTCTCCACTTATCCCGTAACGGGCACAATTCTCATGTATGTCTCCTCGTTCTAAAAGAACTAAAAGACTGTCGAATAGTGACTGTAGGGTTGAGAGCAATACCGTGAGTGTGGCAATTGCTGCTACTAGGTCCGTCAGGGTGCTGCTAAGGGGATCCATTTTACCTGTCTGTAATGCAAGAAAATTCTCGAGTAAGAGTGTCAGGTAAATAGTTTTTATCTCCTTTAATGTGTTCAACAGTAAAAGAGAATTGAAAGAACCATTGCTGCCAACGGAGTAACCTACCGCGACAAAGTGAATCTTCTAAATTTCTTGTCATAAAACCGACAAAATTTTTACAGTCAGTGCTTACCAGAAATTCTTTGGGAGCGAGATAAATATAAAAATTTTTTATCCCATTCTTTACTGCTAAAATTCTTTTTCATAAGAATGATAGTTTGTTTCAGCAGATGAAAATGTTCCTGATGTATATTTGCATATTCTTTTAGAATCATTGATTTTGCATTTTAGGACTGCTGCCCAGGTGTGATCAGAGGCGTCAGTTTCTAAAATCAGATTTGCATCTGGATCGGGTAGAGTTAACACCGGGAGGTGTTTCATCATTTGTTTGATCCGGATTACTTCAAGACTATCAGTGGGTGTCCATTCCCATTTGACGTCTTTCTTTAGTTTCTTTTGAATGGGTTTCCTAATTTCTGCTAAATTCTGTATGAATTGTTCAGCATATGTTAGGCATCCTAAGAAACGTTGAAGTTGTTTTATATCTTCAATTTCATTCGGAAAAGCAGCTAGTTTTTCCAGAATATGGTTTTGAAGAATGATTTCTCCTTTTGAGATGTTTAGACCTAAGAAATCTATCTTGGTTTTAAACAACTCTGATTTCTTTTTGCTGAGTGCTATCCCAGCATTTTTTAAGGCATTTAAGACCTTCAGTAATTGCTCTTTATTTTGATCTTTGGTTTCTGAAAAGACTAGGATATCATCAACATAAACTAGGAAAAATTTAAAGAATGGTTTGAGGATATCATCCATTCTTCTTTGAAATATGTTGGGTGCTTGTTTTAACCCAAAGGGCATTACAAGCCACTCATAATGTCCTGAAGGACAACTGAATGCAGTTAGGGGAATAGCTCTTTCGGTTAGACGAATTTGCCAAAACCCAGATTTGCAATTAAATTTTGAAAACCATTGTTTTCCTCTTATGGCAGCTATTAATCTTTCTTTGTTAGGAAGATAGTAGCCATCCATTTTTGTGGCTTCATTAACTTTTTTATAGTTAATGACCATTCGAGCTTTGCCTCGTTTTATCTCTGTGTGATTCCTTACCAGGAAAGCAGGAGACGTATGTGGAGAATGACTTGCGTGGATTAAACCTTGAGCCAACAAATCATTTATCTATGTTGAGAATTCTTCAACATCAGAAGGAGTATAAACCATAGGTTTTTCTCGAATTTCTTTTTCAGGATCAAGAAGTTCGAGGTCGGCATATGGTTTTTGTTTATGCCACCATTCCAAGGGTTTCTCAGAACAAGTGGATTCTAGAAGTTGCTGAACTTCAGATTCACAGGACTCAGCGAGGAGTAGAGTTTCTAAGGGAGGAATCTCATCACCACGCTTGCTGCGTTTTTTGAAGACCTGATGGAGGACAGCTCCATTGCCAGAAATGGCATAGGCTTCAGTGGGTTTTACTGCGTAGACAAAGACAGCAGTATTATCGATTTCACGTCGAGTGTGACATCGAAGTTTATAGTAGGCTGGTGTTTGCTCTACAGGGGCATGAAACATGAGCCATTCATTTCCGAGGACTAAATCTGGTCCTGAATTTATGTTTGATCCTAAACTAATGAGTTTTGGAATCATAAACTTTTCACCTCCAATGTCGAGATGAATGTTGCGGGCTTCGGCAGGAAGAGAGATAGTTTCTCCGGAGCCAACTGTTACTTGAAGAGGTGCTTCAAGTGGTTTTCATAGATCTGTGGGAAGTAGATTTTGTCTAGCGAGACAATATGAACTTCCTGTATCTATGAGAGCGTGTATATGGAATTTGATATATCCGGGTAGTTTAAGCATGACCGTGATATAAGAATTTCCAGATGCAACATGCTCTGCGTTTATGCGGATACTCATGCAGAGAAGGAGCCTGAAGAGTCTGACATGTTCTCTGAGTTTTTCGAGGAGGAGGACTCAGTTTCGAGATGAAGTTCATACACTTCATCTTCTGACTGGATGTCATCGTAATGGATGATTTCCAATCCATTTTCTTCGGCTAGTAACATGTATGTACTGTACCGCCGTTGTTGTTTATCATTTGGACAATCTCTGGCGAAATGTCCTTCTTTCTGGCATATCCAGCATTTGCATTTGCTTGGGGTTTTCCCCTTTGGGCAGTATGCATTTGACCCTTTACTGGATGTGGTCGGGCCAGAATTTGTTCTTTTTCTAAAGTATCTCTTTTTAGGAGTATACCTTGTTGTAGAAATTTTTTGTATCCTAAATTTTTTCTGTTGAAATTTCTTAGGATATTTTCGTTGCTTATGGGAGGTTGTTTTGCAACCATAAGCTCCTACATTCTTGTTCTGGTTTGAACAACATAATGTTTGTTTATTTGCCTTACTACTTTTCTTTTGTAGTTTTTGGGCTTCACAAAGATTTGCCAACATGTCTTGTACAAATCTATGTCTTCTTCCTAAAGTATCAATGTTTAGGAATATATCCATGGTTAAAGTACCAAGTTCTGGATTGTTTTGCCAATACTTTGTAATGTAGTCTTTTTCTGCTACATGTGCAAATGGTTCTGGCAATTTTGCATAAAAGATAGACAGATAAGGTTTCTGATTGTCTTTTTGCAGTTTATAGAAGTAACTTGCAAACTCGCAATAATACTTCTCATAAAAACAAATGTTACTAATTTGTAACTTGTTTAATTTCTGAAGAGTTTCTAAACGTTTTCTTTGTTTAGTACTCTCATTGTAGGCTTCTAGGGTTGGATGTATTCCTAGAAATTCCTTTGATATCTTAGCCACTAATCCTTTCAAGATATTGGCTATTGATATTGAGGTATTAGCTCGTTTTTGGTCTTCGGGAAGGTTGTCCCACCAAAGAGCTACATTACCCTATAAAGCATGGGTAAAGAAATTAAATGCTGATTTTTGGTTTCAAGATTCATGCATATTTGCAGCATTGCTCATGCTTCTTTCCCAATCGTTAAGGATTTTTTCTCCATCCTTGGGGCAATCCAAGTTGAGGTAAAATCCAAAAGGGTTTATGCTATCTATGGTTTGGTGTCCCTTAGTAGCATTTGAAGGATCGACATTTGTGTATTTTGTCGAATACCTTTGTCCTCCCAGGGATATTTTGGAGTGGGAGAAACTTTCTCGCTCTTGCGAATGAACCGCAGTACGGTTTCGAAAGTTATCTTGAAAGCTATCTTCCATGTGGGTATCTCGTACCCTTGAAGTTTCTGCTTCAAAATGGTCATTACCACGAAGCATTCGAAACCTTTTACCAAGATCATCTGCCTTTTTGTCTTTAGCAGAGTAGTCTGTCTTCTTGGTATTTGCTTTTGCAACTTCATCAGATTCCCAGGCTTCTGGTTCACTGTCATGTTGCTCTTGTTGTTTACTAGAAGAAAGTTTTTCTTCTTGAACATAATAAATCGGTTGACGACCGAAGGTATTATATTCTGCGTAAACTTCATCATCAGTGGAGGATGATGCTTTTGAAGTGATCCTAAAAGCAGGTGGTGTTGGATCCTTTCTTCTAGGTGCTATGCAAGGTGTTGCAAAGTACACTAGGTTTTTAAGCCATCCGGTGATGTCAAGAAGGCCTAATGGTAATGGAGTTTCCATATCCATTAAATAGAAAAACTCATTCATTTTTACAAAGCTAGGAGGTTTAGCTTTTGTTTTATTTTGTCGATCTTGCATCGAAATCGATGGATGCGATTCGTATATCTTTCCCAATGGAAATTGTACATTTCCCTAGCTAAGATATTATCATCTTCTGGTTGAAGCATGTTTCTTAGCAAGAGAGTGAAGGCTAGACCTTCTCTCTTTTGTTGCAAACGATCTAAAAGTTTTTGCCGATAGATCATCTATTTTCGGGATGCTGTCCAGGCTTGTTCAGTATCGTCCTTTGTCCGGAATTTTTTGTGAGAATTTTTGGGAAATCCTATGACTTGAGCTTGGGCTTCTTCCCAGCTGTCATATATTCCTGTTTCTCTTCCTATGAAGACAACATACCAGTATTTTGTTTCTTCTGGTTTTCCGTATGTACTTGCAGAGGCATCTCCTGTTGAAGCGGTGTCTACAGGTTGAGATACAGTTTCTTCATGGGTCATTCTGTAGATTTCTCTTTGCAGAATGATTACCAAATCTTCTAAGAATTGCTTAGATAGCATATTCTTGAAGTTCAAGTTGTTCAATCCTGATTTGGTGTTTCAGGTCTTTGATAACTTGTTTTAATCCAACTGGACCGAGTCCTAAGAATCGTCCATCTCGGATTATTCTTCTTCCTTCGTTGTTATAATCTACAACTAAAGAATTTTCTTCGAGCTCCTTGAGTTTGGCTTGAACTCGTGTGAGTCGATCTTTTAACTGTCGAATCCAGACCCTCTGGAATTCAATTTGGTTATCATACCTTCTGGTCATGATATATTCTCGCAGTCGCGAATAATTTATAAGTCTTATCTCTGGATTAGACCTATTTTGTTCCATAATGGACTTTTGGTTTTGTACATTTGTTCTTTATAAATGTTACTTGGGATGTGACCGGTATGGGTCGTAACTGTTTGGGAGTATGTATATCTAAACAGAAAGAATCAAAGATAAGCTTTGACTTCTTTTGACACATACAAAACCAAGTCTAATACTCTGCTTTGATACCATTTTCGCAAACGACACGGACAACACGAGTCTCTAGCAGACTCTGACAGCGGAATACTGATACCAAAGCACTATTGCTATGATATCGACACAAAGTCTCTAATAGACTTGTACACGCGGAAGACAACCTAGGGAAGAGGGCAGCGGAACTAAAATTCTAGGGACTTCTATCTGCCAGTCTCGAGCTACGGGCAGAGGATGACATCTACGGGCAGCTGAAAACAATAATGACTCACACAATACTATTCCCTAGTCACACTTCGTCCGTCCTATCGGTTTACCATTAGGCTACTTTCCTGCTTCCTACCACATGTCACCGTTATGTACTCGTTTGTGTCTATTTCATAGCTATCTAGTAGGCCCAACATGACTTCTGCTGCTACCTAGAACTTCTTCGAGGTTTGACCCTAGACCTCGCTTTACTCCAAAGAAATACTCTTCAGCCAGAAGATAATACAATCCCAGCAATGGTATGGTATTACTATTTTTGGGAAAGATATTCTGATCGCATCTACAACCTTAGATGCAAGATCAAGAAAATCAAAAGAAAGCTAAAACTTTTAGCTTTGTAAAATGATCAGTAGAGCAAGACTACTAGATCAACTTCGTCTGGTACGGTCAATGTAAGCCCAAAATTGGCAAGCCAGAGAAACTCTCACACCAGTAAATGATACCGATATAGCCTATCAGGCATATCTGAATGAACGGTGGAGATTAACCTGTAGAGAAATTCTACTACGGTATCTGATTAAAAAGTTTCAACGGAAGCTTCAAGAATTAGCTCTATGACAGAGTTTTTCTATTTAATGGATATGGAAACTCCATTACCATTAGGCCTTCCTGACATCACCGGATGGCTTAAAAACCTAGTGTACTTTGCAACACCTAGAAGAAAGGATCCAGCACCACCTGCTTTTAGGATCGCTTCAAAAACATCATCCTCCACTGATGATGAAGTTTACGCAGAATATAAAACCTTCGGTCATCAACCGATTTATTATGTTCAAGAAGAAAAACCTTCTTCGAGTAAACAACAAGAGCAACATGACAGTGAACCAGAAGCCTGGGAATCTGATGAAGTTGCAGAAGAAAATACCAAGAAAATAGACTACTCTGCTAAAGACAAAAAGGCAGATGATCTTGGTAAAAGGTTACGAATGCTTCGTGGTAGCGACCATTTTGAAGCAGAAACTTCAAGGGTACGCGATACCCACATGGAAGATAGCTTTCAAGATAACTTCCAAAACCGTATTACGGTTCATCCGCAAGAACGAGAAAGTTTCTCCCACTCCAAAATATCCCTGGGAGGACAAAGGTATTCGACAAAATACACAAATGTCGATCCTTCAAATGCTACTAAGGGACACCAAACCATAGATAGCATAAACCCTTTTGGATTTTACCTCAACTTGGATTGCCCCAAGGATGGAGAAAAAGTCCTTAAAGATTGGGAAAGAAGCATGAGCAATGCTGCAAATATGCATGAATCTTGGAACCAAGAATCAGCATTTAATTTCTTTACCTATGCTTTACAGGGTAATGTAGCTCTTTGGTGGGACAACCTTCCCGAAGACCAAAAATGAGCTAATACCTCAATATCGATAGCCAATATCTTGAAAGGATTAGTGGCTAAGATATCAAAGGAATTTCTAGGAATACATCCAACCCTAGAAGCCTACAATGAGAGTACTAAACAAAGAACACGTTTAGAAACTCTTCAGAAATTAAACAAGTTACAAATCTGTAACATTTGTTTTTATGAGAAGTATTACTGCGAGTTTGCAAGTTACTTCTGTAAACTGAAAAAAGAAGACCAGAAACCTTATCTGTCTATCTTTTATGCAAAATTGCCAGAACCATTTGCACATGTAGCAGAAAAAGACTACATTACAAAGTATTGGCAAAACAATCCAGAACTTGGTACTTTAACCATGGATATATTCCTAAACATTGATACTTTAGGAAGAAGACATAGATTTGTACAAGACATGTTGGCAAATCTTTGTGAAGCCCAAAAACTACAAAAGAAAAGTAGTAAGGCAAATAAACAAACATTATGTTGTTCAAACCAGAACAAAAATGTAGGAGCTTATGGTTGCAAAACCACCTCTCATAAGCAACGAAAATATTCTAAGAAATTTTAACAGAAAAAATTTAGGATACAAAAAAGTTCTACAACAAGGTATACTCCTAAAAAGAGATACTTTAGGAAAAGAACAAATTCTGGCCCGACCACATCCAGTAAAGGGTCAAATGCATACTGCCCAAAGGGGAAAACCCCACACAAATGCAAATGCTGGATATGCCAGAAAGAAGGACATTTCGCCAAAGATTGTCCAAATGATAAACAACAACGGCGGTACAGTACATATATGTTACTAGCCGAAGAAAATGGATTGGAAATCATCCATTACGATGACATCCAGTCAGAAGATGAAGTGTATGAACTTCATCTCAAAACTGAGTCTTCCACCTCGAAAAACTCAGAAAATATGAGTGACTCTTCAGGCACAACTTTTGGCTAAAATCGGTTATGCTTTTGCTTACCCGTTATACCAATGGTAGCTAGCGTGGTGATTTGATTTATCTCCCACTATTGTCATAAAATACTTTCTCTACTCCTGCATCATGCCTTATAGAGAATGTTATAATTAACCTGATACTCTTACCACTCGAGAATTTTCTTGTGTTACAGACAGGTAAAATGGATCCCCTCAACAGCACCCTGACGGACCTAGCAGCAGCAATTGCCACACTCACGGTATTGCTCTCGACCCTACAGTCACTATTCGACAGTCTTTTAGTTCTCTCAGAACGAGGAGACATACATGAGAATTGTGCCCATTACGGGTTAAGTGGAGAAGTCTTACAACTCAAGGTTAAAGAATTAACCGAAGAGTTAAAAGAACTCACTCTACGGCATGAAATGCCAAGCTCCTCCGGGACTTCTACCGGATCTCCATTGCGAGAAAAGGAAGCCACAACGTCAGCTAATCAGCAGACGGATGACTTTAGTGTTTTGATAAACACAGGTCGACCCGGGATTTCTACCGGTCATGCTAGGCATGAGAAGGAAATCACAACCCAATCTTCTCTGAAGATAGGGGAATCAGGGGTTTCTACCTGCCAGGCAAGAGCTGGAAAGGAAACCTTAACGATTTCGTTGAAATCGAAATCAGGGACTTCTACCTGTTAGTCTAGAGCTGAAAAGGAAGTCTTAACGGATCCATCCCTGATGGAAACGGACTTGTCTAGGAATGAGAAATCATTCAAGACAAAATTGGTTACCCCGTTTGAGTTTACAAGGTTGAAAAGCCTAAATAAACCAGATAAAACTAGTTTTAATGAGTTTGAATTTTTAAAGAAATTTAAACCTTTAAAACTTTCGGACATTATGTCTAAGGAAGCCTCGCTACGCCCTCAAAAGGTGGACAACGTTCGTTCAAAGATCGAATCCGATCATACTGTTCACTTCCAGAGATGGAATGAACAAATTGGACAAGGGATGAACACTCCCTTCTTCACCACTGAGCCCAACAACAGTTGGAATCAAGTGAGGCTGATTCATGAAACTGACTCAAAATATGCATCCATGCTTTATGCATATGGATTCATAAAACAAATGGTATTGCCCTCCACCGACTTATCAGTATTGGAGAAAATGCCAAAGGAAATTATGGAGGCTTGCAAAAGCTTTATCTCCATAACGAAGAGTAAAGGAATTCGACTGCATTTCGTTTCCTGTATTGCTGAAATTGTTACTGACACAAAAATGTTTCCAAGCATTTCCGTCGTGACTATTGAAGGCATCAAAGAAGGTGTCGCCAACATGGAATATGATCCCAGACATATTCCAGAAGCCAAGCCTTGCCCAGAAGCAGTCTGGCCAACCAGGCGTATCCACGGGCTCAAAAACCTAATACAGCTCATGAAGCAGCTGATTCAGAAAAAGAGAAGCTTCATCTATAAGACCTCCATCCCATTGACGATCATCTCTAAAAGCTATAAAGAGACTCCGGCCTCCGTCCAGACCAATTCTTGAAGTTACGCTGAAGAAACTCCTTGGAGGAAATATCCCCTTCAGCAAAACAACAAAGGAAAGCTTCTGCCAGATGGCCCAGAAGACTTTTTCTAAGGAGCACACCTGTAAACTGTGCACAGAAAGGCAGCTGTCCGAATGAGCAATCAGCAGCCACATCAACCGACTAGTCAGCAGCCACGTCAGCAGACTAGGCCCACGACGAAAACAAAGTCAGCAAAGGCGGCTCAAAAGTCCGCAATGGCGGCCACAAAAAGTCATCAATGACGACTACACCAAGTCAACAAAGAAGGCTAAAAAAGATTCTTGCACGTCATAAGTCGAAAAGACGTTTCTACCCCTGTTTTCGGTGCCGAAAGGTAATAGTGCAAGGGCAAAAGAGACATGCCAAAAAGACAAAAGTTATCCTTTGTCTTTAAACGCACACCTTACAATCAAGGGTAAAGGTGGAAGAGCTGAAAAATCTTTAGCTATAAATACGATGCTCCTCCAGAGGTTGAGATCATCGAAACTTGGAGCAACTCACCAATAGACGAGCATTAGTTCCGAAGAAGAAGGCGATTTCCGGTGATCTTTCTCCGGCAAGTTCCTCAAGCACGGTACGTGCTTAACAGCCGTAATGGCTGAGTAGAAAAGAGGGAACCGACCGGTGCCACGGTCGATAACTTCGGGAGTTATGTAGATAAGTAGTTTATCTTTTCCTTTTTTAAGGGTATGTATTTTATGTTTTTAACCAATGTTTTTTATATTTCCGCATGTTTGTAATATTATGATTCATACCGTAACTGTTTTTACTGTTCATGTTCCATATTTATAAATTTGATCTCCACAGTAGTTGTTATTACTGTTCATGTTCCGCATCTATATGTATTGATCTCCACAGTGTTTGTTTTTACTATTCCAAAGTTACTATTCATTTTTACTATTCATGGTTACTATTGATGATTACTATTCATGTTTACTGTTCACTCGTCAAAAAGAAATAGTGCCAAATAGGACAAACGCTAGAGACTTAGAATTATTCGGCTACGCTCCGAGGTAGAAAACGAAACGGAGCTGTGCTCTACCCTGCTGAAGCAGCCATGGAGCCGCAACGGTTAATAGGAACGGCTCGGGGCCCTCTGAAGACCGTGAGGACCGCATCGACGGAATTGCCCATGTGGTGGTAAGCCGGCAGGAATAGGGTCAAACCCCGAAGAAGTTCTAGGTAGCAGTAGAAGTCATGTTGGGCCTACTAGATAGCTATAAAATAGACACAAACGAGTACATAATGGTGACATGTGGTAGGAAGCAGGAAAGTAGCCTAATGGTAAACTGATAGGACGGACGAAGTGTGACTAGGGAATAGTATTGTGTGAGTCATTATTGTTTTCCGCTGCCCGTAGATGTCATCCTCTGCCCGTAGCTTGAGACTGGCAGATAGAAGTCCCTAGAATTTTAGTTCCGCTGTCCTCTTCCCTAGGTTGTCTTTCGCGTATACAAGTCTATTAGAGACTTTGTGTCGATATCATAGCAATAGTGCTTTGGTATCAGTATTTCGCTAGTCAGAGTCTGCTAGAGACTCGTGTTGTCCGTGTCGTTCATGAAAATGGTATCAGAGCCGAGTATTAGACTTGGTTTTGTATGTGTCAAAAGAAGTCAAAGCTTATCTTTGATTCTTTCTGTTTAGATATACATACTCCCAAACAGTTACGACCCATACCGGTCACATCCCAAGTAACATTTGTAGGAAACAAATGTACTAATGTACCAAAGACCCCAACTGGTAGGTGAGAAGGAACTCAATGGTCCTTCTTACGACACCGTGTTGAAAACTGGACACACAAATGTTTGTCCAATAATAGGCTATCCACATGGATGGCATGACAATAATAATCCAATATTAAATAATATAATGGATTTAGTTGGTGATATACATCACAGCTTCTTTCTGAAAAGATGCTGGAAAAAATACACCCCAGAAAGTGTTGCTTTCCTATGCGTAGGAATAGAAAGTGACGTTAATGAACAAGTACAGAAACTCAAGAGAAGAATTAATGCCCATCTTGAGGTACTTAAAACAGGAAATACTGACGAAACAGTACGTTTCCTTACAGATCTACAAAGCTATGTGGATCAAGAAATAAATCCTTCTAGGATCTTAGCACCAATCCGAGAAGCGAAAATAAAGATGGTTAATAACAAACCATCAAAAAAGGAGTTACAAGAAGTAATTTGCAAAATATCTTCTGTAAAAACTCATCATGGAACAGATAGAGATCGTCTTATACGAGACATCTGCGCCTTAACACAAAATGAGGAATTGAGAGAACTAGTTATACAACACATAACTCCTTTCATCACTTTGTATCAATTGGAACGATTGCTTGAACTCCTGTTCCAAAAATTAGAAGAGACCTCAACTCATCTAAAATTCCTAAATGGCTGAACAAATAGGAATAGAATGTACTTCTCTCCAAAACAGTGTTCATATACATCCTGAAACACAGGGAGAATACGATGAACATCCTAATCTCATGCAGGATGGACAAAAGTGGACAATAAGTATCCCTCGGATAACTGAAGTCTACAACAAAGATTGGATTGAATTCCAAAAGAAATCCTTCGTCTTCCAGAAGGAACTATCTGTAGAAATACAGGATACCGACTCAGGTACTTTCTGCTACAGATTATTAAGTGAATCTGACTTAGCTAAGCTAAAAAGATTCAAATATGTCCATTATGGACTAGTTCGTATATGATTAGACCCCTTAATATGAATCAATCAGAATTTACCCTTCATAGCAGCTATAGTAGATAACTCTGTGAAGAATAATTTTGAAAAAGCCCTACCCGGAGGAGTTAGAGCAAATTTAGGATTAGGCCCAGTATCCTTTACAACATGGCCCAATCTACAAATAGATTTAGAAGACAAGCACATCCAAGATACCTTGTCCCTAAAAATCTATACAGATAACTGGTCGAAAAATGGAATTCAACCAGGAAGAAGAGTTATGCGCATACTTGTATGCATAGTAGCCCGAGGAATCAACACTGGAAAGGTTCCAGTTAAAGATTCAAAGAAACTCACAGAATTAGCCAAAAACATTGGTTATTCTAAAAACTTGACCATAGAAGAACTCGACCCAAGAGAGTTAACATGGCCAACAGAATGGGTAGTTCAACCTTTGGCACCCAGACACCTTCCTCTCTCTCGAAAAACCATAAAGGAGATAGAAGGAAAACTAGTGATCACAAACACTAGACCCAGCTTTTCCATCGAACAGGACATGCCCTCTACCTCGATAAGTAGAACCTCAACTAGTTCCCGTTTCGAAGGAATAGGAAATCCAAGGCCCAATGCTTATGTTCCTCTTCACATAGATGATGGCACATAATCCATACAAAGCCTTAGGTCCACCTACAGGAAATAGTGACATTGTCACCAATTCCATTCAAACCTTAGAGTCTTATGGTAAGACCCTTAATAGGTTAGAAAAATTGTTGAAAACCTCCAACAGAAAATAGATTTCCTCTATGATGAACATAAACATAGAGAAATAATAAAGTGTCAAAACATCCTAGAACATATTCTAGAAAAGATTGACCATGGAAATAGTCCTGTTTTCTTCAAAGAGTTAACAGAACTTAAACAAAGTTTAGATAATCTAAACAAAGATAAAATGCAAGAAATTTTGACAGAAGTCTTAGCATTAAAAGAACATCAAGGTTCAAAAGAACGTCTAGGTTCTCCAAGTCCATCACGGTATAAAACACCTTTTACACCGTGGACACCAGAATGATCTATAAAAGGAAACTTTTAGATCGTTTAAAATTAAAAAGAGAAAGCCTTGACCTCGCTTTACTCCAAAGAAATACTCTTCAGCCAGAAGATAATACAATCCCTGCAATGGTATGGTATTACTATTTTTGGGAAAGATATTCTGATCGCATCTACAACCTTAGATGCAAGATCAAGAAAATCAAAAGAAAGCTAAAACTTTTAGCTTTGTAAAATGATCAGTAGAGCAAGACTACTAGATCAACTTCGTCTGGTACGGTCAATGCAAGCCCAAAATTGGCAAGCCAGAGAAACTCTCACACCAGTAAATGATATCGATATAGCCTATCAGGCATATCTAAATGAATGGTGGTGATTAACCCGTAGAGAAATTCTACTACAGTATCTGATTAAAAAGTTTCAACGAAAGCTTCAAGAATTAGCTCTATGACAGATTTTTTCTATTTAATGGATATGGAAACTCCATTACCATTAGGCCTTCCTTACATCACCGGATGGCTTAAAAACCTAGTGTAATTTGCAACACCTTGCATAGCACCTAGAAGAAAGGATCCAGCACCACCTGCTTTTAGGATCGCTTCAAAAGCATCATCCTCGAGCGATGATGAAGTTTACGTAGAATATAATACCTTCGGTCGTCAACCAATTTATTATGTTCAAGAAGAAAAACCTTCTTCTAATAAACAACAAGAGCAACATGACAGTGAACCAGAAGCCTGGGAATCTGATGAAGTTGCAGAAGAAAATACCAAGAAAACAGACTACTCTGCTAAAGACAAAAAGGCAGATGATCTTGGTAAAAGGTTTCGAATGCTTCGTGGCAGTGACCATTTTGAAGCAGAAACTTCAGGGTACGAGATACCCACATGGAAGATAGCTTTCAAGATAACTTCCGAAACCGTACTGTGGTTCATCCGCAAGAACGAGAAAGTTTCTCCCACTCCAAAATATCCCTGGGAGGACAAAGGTATTCGACAAAATACACAAATGTCGTTCAAATGCTACTAAGGGACATCGAACCATAGATAGCATAAACCCTTTTGGATTTTACCTCAACTTGGATTGCCCCAAGGATGGAGAAAAAGTCCTTAAAGATTGGGAAAGAAGCATGAGCAATGCTGCAAATATGCATGAATCTTGGAACCAAGAATCAGCATTTAATTTCTTTACCCATGCTTTACAGGGTAATGTAGCTCTTTGGTGGGACAACCTTCCCGAAGACCAAAAACGAGCTAATACCTTAATATCAATAGCCAATATCTTGAAAGGATTAGTGGCTAAGATATCAAAGGAATTTCTAGGAATACATCCAACCCTAGAAGCCTACAATGAGAGTACTAAACAAAGAAAACGTTTAGAAACTCTTCAGAAATTAAACAAGTTACAAATCTGTAACATTTGTTTTTATGAGAAGTATTACTGCGAGTTTGCAAGTTACTTCTATAAACTGCAAAAAGAAGATCAGAAACCTTATCTGTCTATCTTTTATGCAAAATTGCCAGAACTATTTGCACATGTAGCAGAAAAAGACTACATTACAAAATATTGGCAAAACAATCCGGAACTTGGTACTTTAACCATGGATATTTTCCTAAACATTGATACTTTAGGAAGAAGACATAGATTTGTACAAGACATGTTGGCAAAACTTTGTGAAGCCCAAAAACTACAAAAGAAAAGTAGTAAGGCAAATAAACAAACATTATGTTGTTCAAACCAGAACAAAAATGTTGGAGCTTATGGTTGCAAAACCACCTCCCATAAGCAACGAAAATATCCTAAGAAATTTCAACAGAAAAAATTTAGGATACAAAAAAGTTCTACAACAAGGTATACTCCTAAAAAGAGATACTTTCGAAAAAGAACAAATTCTGGCCCTACCACATCCAGTAAAGGGTCAAGTGCATACTGCCCAAAGGGGAAAACCCCAAGCAAATGCAAATACTGGATATGCCAGAAAGAAGGACATTTCACCAAAGATTGTCCAAATGATAAACAACAACGGCGGTACAGTATATACATGTTACTAGCCGAAGAAAATGGATTGGAAATCATCCATTACGATGACATCCAATCAGAAGATGAAGTGTATGAACTTCATCTCAAAACTGAGTCTTCCTCCTCGAAAAACTCAGAAAATATGAGTGACTCTTCAGGCACAACTTTTGGCTAAAATCGGTTATGCTTTTGCTTACCCGTTATACCAATGGCAGCTAGCGTGGTGATTTGATTTATCTCCCACTATTGTCATAAAATACTTTCTCTACTCCTGCATCATGCCTTATAGAGAATTTTATAAATAACCTGATACTCTTACCACTCGAGAATTTTCTTGTGTTACAGACAGGTAAAATGGATCCCCTCATCAGCACCCTGACGGACCTAGCAGCAGCAATTGCCACACTCACGGTATTGCTCTCAACCCTACAGTCACTACTCGACAGTCTTTTAGTTCTTTCAGAACGAGGAGACATACATGAGAATTGTGCCCGTTACGGGTTAAGTGGAGAACTCTTACAACTCAAGGTTAAAGAATTAACCGAAGAGTTAAAAGAACTCACTCTACGGCATGAAATGCCCAGCTCCTCCGGGACTTCTACCGGATCTCCATTGAGAGAAAAGGAAGCCACAACGTCAGCTAATCAGCAGACGGATGACTTTAGTGTTTTGATAAACACAGGTCGACCCGGGATTTTTACCGGTCATGCTAGGCATGAGAAGGAAATCACAACCCAATCTTCTTTGAAGATAGGGGAATCAGGGATTTCTACCTGCCAGGCAAGAGCTGGAAAGGAAACCTTAACGATTTCGTTGAAATCGGAATCAGGGACTTCTACCTGTCAGTCAAGAACTGAAAAGGAAGTCTTAACGGATCCATCCCTGATGGAAACGGACTTGTCTCAGAATGAGAAATCATTCAAGACAAAATTGGTTACCCCGTCTGAGTTTACAAGGTTGAAAAGCCTAAATAAACCAGATAAACCTAGTTTTAATGAGTTTGAGTTTTTAAATAAATTTAAACCTTTAAAACTTTCGGACATTATGTCTGAGGAACCCTCGCTACGCCCTCAACAGGTGGACAGCGTTCGTTCAAAGATCGAATCCGATCATACTGTTCAATTCCAGAGATGGAATGAACAAATTGGACAAGGGATGAACACTCCCTTCTTCACCACTGAGCCCAGCAACAGTTGGAATCAAGTGAAGCTGAGTCATGAAATAGACTCAAAATATGCATCCATGCTTTATGCATATGGATTCATAAAACAAATGGTATTGCCCTCCACCGACTTATCAGTATTGGAGAAAATGCCAAAGGAAATTATGGAGGCTTGCAAAAGCTTTATCTCCATAACGAAGAGTAAAGGAATTCGACTGCATTTCATTTCCTGTATTGCTGAAATTGTTACTAACACAAAAATGTTTCCAAGCATTTCCGTCGTGACTTTTGAAGGCATCAAAGAAGGTGACGCCAACATGGAATATGATCCCAGACATGTTCCAAAAGCCAAGCCTTGCCCAGAAGCAGTCTGGCCAACCAGGCGTATCCACGGGCTCAAAAACCTGATACAGCTCATGAAGCAGCTGATTCAGAAAAAGAGAAGCTTCGTCTACAAGGCCTCCATCCCATTGACGACCATCTCTAAAAGCTATAAAGAGACTCCGGCCTCCATCCAGACCAGTCTTGAAGTTACGCTGAAGAAACTCCTTGGAGGAAATATCCCCTTCAGCAAAACAACAAAGGAAAGCTTCTGCCAGATGGCCCAGAAGACTTTTTCTAAGGAGCACACCCGTAAACTGTGCATAGAAAGGCAGCTGTCCGAATGAGCAGTCAGCAGCCACGTCAATCGACTAGTCAGCAGCCACGTCAGCAGACTAGGCCCACGACGAAAACAAAGTCAGCAAAGGCGGCTCAAAAGTCTGCAATGGCGGCCACAAAAAGTCATCAATGACGACTACACCAAGTCAACAAAGAAGGCTAAAAAAGATTCCTGCACGTCATCATTATGATGTCATAAGTCAAAAAGACGTTTCTACCCCTGCTTTCGGCCCCGAAAGGTAATAATGCAAGGGCAAAAGAGACATGCCAAAAAGACAAAAGTTACCCTTTGTCTTTAAATGCACACCTTACAATCAAGGGTAAAGGTGGAAGAGCTGAAAAATCTTCAGCTATAAATACGATGCTCCTCCAGAGGTTGAATCATCGAAACTTGGAGATACTCACCAATAGACGAGCATTAGTTCTGAAGAAGAAGGCGATTTTCGGCGATCTTTCTCCTGCAAGTTCCTCAAGCACGGTATGTGCTTAACAGCCGTAATGGCTGAGTAGAAAAGAGGGAACCGACCGGTGCCACGGTCGGTAACTTCGGGAGTTATGTAGATAAGTATTTTATCTTTTCCTTTTTTAAGGGTATGTATTTTATGTTTCTAGACAATGTTTTTTATATTTCCGCATGTTTGTAATATTATGATTCGTCCAGTAACTGTTTTTACTATTCATGTTCTATATTTATAAATATGATCTCCACAGTAGTTGTTATTACTGTTCATGTTTCGCATCTATATGTATTGATCTCCACAGTGTTTGTTTTTACTGTTCCAAAGTTACTGTTCATTTTTACTATTCATGGTTACTATTCATGATTACTATTCATGTTTACTGTTCACTCGTAAAAAAGAAATAGTACCGAAATAGTGCCAAATAGGACAGATGCTAGAGACTTAGAATTATTCGGCTACGCTCCGAGGTAGAAAACGAAACGGAGCTGTGCTCTACCCTCCTGAAGCAGCCATGGAGCCGCAACGGTTAATAGGAACGTCTAAGGGCCCTCTGGAAACTGTGAGGACCGCATCGACGGAATTGCCCACTTGGTGGTAAGGCAGCAGGAATAGGGTCAAACCCCGAAGAAGTTCTAGGTAGCAGCAGAAGTCATGTTGGGCCTACTAGATAGCTATGAAATAGACACAAACGAGTACATAACGGTGACATGTGGTAGGAAGCAGAAAGTAGCCTAATGGTAAACTGATAGGACGGACGAAGTGTGACTAGGGAATAGTATTGTGTGAGTCATTATTGTTTTCCGCTGCCCGTAGATGTCATCCTCTGCCCGTAGCTCGAGACTGGCAGATAGAAGTCCCTAGAATTTTAGTTCTGACTCACACAATACTATTCCCTAGTCACACTTCGTCCGTCCTATCAGTTTACCATTAGGTTACTTTCTGCTTCCTACCACATGTCACCGTTATGTACTCGTTTGTGTCTATTTCATAGCTATCTAGTAGGCCCAACATGACTTCTGCTGTTACCTAGAACTTCTTCGGGGTTTGACCCTATTCCTACCGGCTTACCACCACTTGGGAAATTCCGTCGATGCGGTCCTCACGGTCTTCAGAGGGCCCCGAGCCGTTCCTATTAACCGTTGCAGCTCCATGGCTGCTTCAGCAGGGTAGAGCACAGCTCTGTTTCGTTTTCTACCTCGGAGCATAGCCAAATAATTCTAAGTCTCTAGCGTTTGTCCTATTTGGCACTATTTCGATACTATTTCTTTTTGACGAGTGAACAGTAAACATGAATAGTAATCATGAATAGTGACCATGAATAGTAAAAACAGTTACTGTGGAACAGTAAAAACAAACACTGTGGAGATCAATACATATAGATGCGGAACATAAACAGTAATAACAACTACTGTGGAGATCATATTTAAAAATATGGAACTTGAACAGTAAAAACAGTTACTGTACGAATCACAATAATACAAACATGCGGAAATATAAAAAACATTGTCAAAAAACATAAAATACATACCCTTAAAAAAGGAAAAGATAAACTACTTATCTACATAACTCCCGAAGTTACCGACCGTGGCACCGGTCGATTCCCTCTTTTCTACTCAGCCATTACGGCTGTTAAGCACATACCGTGCTTGAGGAACATGCCGGAGAAAGATCGCCGGAAATCGCCTTCTTCTTCGGAACTAATGCTCGTCTATTGGTGAGTTGCTCCAAGTTTCGATGATCTCAACCTCTGGAGGAGCATCGTATTTATAGCTGAAGATTTTTCAGCTCTTCCACCTTTACCCTTGATTGTAAGGTGTGCGTTTAAAGACAAAGGGTAACTTTTGTCTTTTTGGCATGTCTCTTTTGCCCTTGCATTATTACCTTTCGGTGCCGAAAGCAGGGGTAGAAACGTCTTTTCGACTTATGATGTCATGATGATGACGTGCAGGAATCTTTTTTAGCCTTCTTTGTTGACTTGGTGTAGTCGTCATTGATGACTTTTTGTAGCCGCCATTGCGGACTTTTGAGCCGCCTTTGCTGACTTTGTTTTCGTCGTGGGCCTAGTCTGCTGACGTGGCTGCTGACTAGTCAGTTGACGTGGCTGCTGACTGCTCATTCGGACAGCTGCTTTTCTGTGCACAGTTTACAGGTGTGCTCCTTAGAAAAAGTCTTCTGGGCCATTTGGCAGAAGCTTTCCTTTGTTGTTTTGCTGAAGGGGATATTTCCTCCAAGGAGTTTCTTCAGCAACTTCAAGACAGGTCTGGACGGAGGCCGGAGTCTCTTTATAGCTTTTAGAGATGATCGTCAATGGGACGGAGGTCTTGTAGACAAAGCTTCTCTTTTTTTGAATCAGCTGCTTCATGAGCTGTATCAGGTTTTTGAGCCCGTGGATACGCCTGGTTGGCCAGACTGCTTTTGGGCAAGGCTTGGCTTTTGGAACATGTCTGGGATCATATTCCATGTTGGCGTCACCTTCTTTGATGCCTTCAATAGTCACGACGGAAATGCTTGAAAACATTTTTGTGTCAGTAACAATTTCAGCAATACAGGAAACGAAATGCAGTCGAATTCCTTTACTCTTCATTATGGAGATAAAGCATTTGCAAGCCTCCATAATTTCCTTTGGCATTTTCTCCAATACTGATAAGTCGGTGGAGGGCAATACCATTTGTTTTATGAATCCATATGCATAAAGCATGGATGCATATTTTGAGTCTATTTCATGACTCAGCTTCACTTGATTCCAACTGTTGCTGGGCTCAGTGGTGAAGAAGGGAGTGTTCATCCCTTGTCCAATTTGTTCATTCCATCTCTGGAATTGAACAGTATGATCGGATTCGATCTTTGAACGAACGTTGTCCACCTGTTTAGGGCGTAGCGAGGGTTCTTCAGACATAATGTCCGAAAGTTTTAAAAGTTTAAATTTCTTTAAATTAAAACTAGTTTTATCTGGTTTATTTAGGCTTTTCAACCTTGTAAACTCAGACGGGGTAACCAATTTTGTCTTGAATGATTTCTCATTCCTAGACAAGTCCGTTTCCATCAGGGATGGATCCGTTAAGACTTCCTTTTCAGCTCTAGACTGACAGGTAGAAGTCCCTGATTCTGATTTCAACGAAATCGTTAAGGTTTCCTTTCCAGCTCTTGACTGGCAGGTAGAAATCCCTGATTCCCCTATCTTCAGAGAAGATTGGGTTGTGATTTCCTTCTCATGCCTAGCATGACCGGTAGAAATCCCGGGTCGACCTGTGTTTATCAAAACACTAAAGTCATCCGTCTGCTGATTAGCTGACGTTGTGGCTTCCTTTTCTCTCAATGGAGATCCGGTAGAAGTCCCGGAGGAGCTTGGCATTTCATGCCGTACAGTGAGTTCTTTTAACTCTTCGGTTAATTCTTTAACCTTGAGTTGTAAGAGTTCTCCACTTATCCCGTAACGGGCACAATTCGCATGTATGTCTCCTCGTTCTGAAAGAACTAAAAGACTGTCGAATAGTGACTGTAGGGTTGAGAGCAATACCGTGAGTGTGGCAATTGCTGCTGCTAGGTCCGTCAGGGTGCTACTGAGGGGATCCATTTTACCCAAGAAAATTCTCGAGTAAGAGTGTCAGGTAAATAGTTTTTATCTCCTTTAATGTGTTCAACAGTAAAAGAGAATTGAAAGAACCATTGCTGCCAACGGAGTAACCTACCGCGACAAAGTGAATCTTCTAAATTTCTAGTCATAAAACCGACAAAATTTTTACAGTCAGTTCTTACCAGAAATTCTTTGGGAGCGAGATAAATATAAACTTTTTTATCCCATTCTTTACTGCTAAAATTTCTTTTTCATAAGTCTCTAATAGACTTGTACACGCGGAAGACAACCTAGGGAAGAGGGCAGCAGAACTAAAATTCTAGGGACTTCTATCTGCCAGTCTCGAGCTACGGGCAGAGGATGACGTGTATGGGCAGCGGAAAACAATAATGACTCACACAATACTATTCCCTAGTCACACTTCGTCCGTCCTATCAGTTTACCATTAGGCTACTTTCCTGCTTCCTACCACATGTCACTGTTATGTACTCGTTTGTGTCTATTTCATAGCTATCTAGTAAGCCCAACATGACTTCTGCTGCTACCTAGAACTTCTTCGGGGTTTGACCCTATTCCTGCCGGCTTACCACCACGTGGGCAATTCCGTTGATGCGGTCCTCACGGTCTTCAGAGGGCCCCGAGCCGTTCCTATTAACCGTTGCGGCTCCATGGGTGCTTCAGCAGGGTAGAGCACAGCTCCGTTTCGTTTTCTACCTCGGAGCGTAGCCAAATAATTCTAAGTCTCTAGCGTTTGTCATATTTGGCACTATTTCGATACTATTTCTTTTTTACGAGTTAACAGTAAACATAAATAGTAATCATGAATAGTAACCATGAATAGTAAAAATGAACAGTACTTTTGAACAGTAACTTTGGAACAGTAAAAACAAACACTGTGGAGATCAATACATATAGATGCGGAACATAAACAGTAATAACAACTACTGTGGAGATCATATTTATAAATATGGAACATGAACAGTAAAAACAGTTACTGTACGAATCATAATATTACAAACATGCGGAAACATAAAAACCATTGTCTAAAAATATAAAATACATACCCTTAAAAAAGGAAAAGATAAACTACTTATCTACATAACTCCGGAAGTTACCGACCGTGGCACAGGTCGGTTCCCTCTTTTCTACTCAGCCATTACGACTGTTAAGCACATACCGTGCTTGAGGAACACTCCGGAGAAAGATCGCCGGAAATCGCCTTCTTCTTCGGAACTAATGCTCGTCTATTGGTGAGTTGCTCCAAGTTTCGATGTTCTAACCTCTAGAGGAGCATTGTATTTATAGCTGAAGATGTTTCAGCTCTTCCACCTTTACCCTTGATTGTAAGGTGTGCGTTTAAAGACAAAGGGTAACTTTTATCTTTTTGGCATGTCTCTTTTGTCCTTGCATTATTACCTTTCGGCGCCGAAAGTAGGGGTAGAAATATCTTTTCTGCTTGTGACATCATGATGATGTCGTGCTGGAATCTTTTTTAGCCCTCTTTGTTGACTTGGTGTAGCCGTCTTTGATGACTTTTTGTAGCCGCCATTGCTGACTTTTGAGCCGCCTTTGCTGACATTGTTTTCGTCATGGGCCTAGTCTGCTGACGTGGCTGCTGACTAGTCGGTTGACGTGGCTGCTGACTGCTCATTCGGACAGCTGCCTTTCAGTGCACAGTTTACAGGTGTGCGCCTTAGAAAAAGTCTTCTGGGCCATCTGGCAGAAGCTTTCCTTTGTTGTTTTGCTGAAGGGGATATTTCCTCCAAGGAGTTTCTTCAGCGTAACTTCAAGACTGGTCTGGACGGAGGCCGGAGTCTCTTTATACCTTTTAGAGATGATCGTCAATGGGACGGAGGTCTTGTAGTCGAAGCTTCTCTTTTTCTGAATCAGCTGCTTCATGAGCTGTATCAGGTTTTTGAGCCCGTGGATACGCCTGGTTGGCCAGACTGCTTCTGGGCAAGGCTTGGCTTTTGGAACATGTCTAGGATCATATTCCATGTTGGCGTCACCTTCTTTGATGCCTTCAATAGTTACGACGGAAATGCTTGGAAACATTTTTGTGTCATTAACAATTTTAGCAATATAGGAAACAAAAAGTAGTCGAATTCCTTTACTCTTCGTTATGGAGATAAAGCTTTTGAAAGCCTCCATAATTTCCTTTGGTATTTTCTCCAATACTGATAAGTCGGTGGAGGGCAATACCATTTGTTTCATGAATCCATATGCATAAAGCATGGATGCATATTTGAGTCTATTTCATGACTCAGCTTCACTTGATTCCAACTGTTGCTGGGCTCATTGGTGAAGAAGGGAGTGTTCATCCCTTGTCCAATTTGTTCATTCCATCTCTGGAATTGAACAGTATGATCGAATTCGATCTTTGAACGAACGTTGTCCACCTGTTGAGGGCATAGCGAGGGTTCCTCAGACATGAAGTCCGAAAGTTTTAAAGGTTTAAATTCTTTAAAAACTCAAACTCATTAAAACTAGTTTTATCTGGTTTATTTAGGCTTTTCAACCTTGTAAACTCTGACGGGGTAACCAATTTTGTCTTGAATGATTTCTCATTCCTAGACAAGTCCATTTCCATCATGGATGGATCCGTTAAGACTTCCTTTTCAGTTTTAGACTGACAAGTAGAAGTCCCTGATTCCGATTTCAACGAAATCGTTAAGGTTTCCTTTCCAGCTCTTGACTGGCAGGTAGAAATCCCTGATTCCCCTATCTTCAGAGAAGATTGGGTTGTGATTTCCTTCTCATGCCTGGCATGACCGGTAGAAATCCCGGGTCGACCTGTGTTTATCAAAACACTAAAGTCATCCGTCTGCTGATTAGCTGACGTTGTGGCTTCCTTTTCTCGCAATGGAGATCCGGTAGAAGTCCCGGAGGAGCTTGACATTTCATGCCGTAGGGTGAGTTCTTTTAACTCTGAGGTTAATTCTTTAACCTTGAGTTGTAAGAGTTCTCCACTTAACCCGTAACGGGCACAATTCTCATGTATGTCTCCTCGTTTTGAAAGAACTAAAAGACTGTCAAATAGTGACTGTAGGGTTGAGAGCAATACCGTGAGTGTGGCAATTGCTGCTGCTAGGTCCGTCAGGGTGCTGCTGAGGGGATCCATTTTACCTGTTTGTAACACAAGAAAATTCTCGAGTGGTAAGAGTATCAGGTTAATTATAAAATTCTCTATAAGGCATGATGCAGGAGTAGAGAAAGTATTTTATGACAATAGTTGGAGAAATCAAATCACCACGCTAGCTGCCATTGGTATAACGGGAAAGCAAAATCATAACCGAAGTTTAGGCAAAAGTTGTGCCGGAAGAGTCACTCATATTTTCTGAGTTTTCCGAGGAGGAAGACTCAGTTTTGAGATGAAGTTCATACACTTCATCTTCTGACTGGATGTCATCGTAATGGATGATTTCCAATCCATTTTATTCGGCTAGTAACATGTATGTACTGTACCGCCGTTGTTGTTTATCATTTGGACAATCTCTGGCGAAATGTCCTTCTTTCTGGCATATCCAACATTTGCATTTGCTTGGGGTTTTCCCCTTTGGGCAGTATGCATTTGACCCTTTACTGGATGTGGTCGGGCCAGAATTTGTTCTTTTTCTAAAGTATCTCTTTTTAGGAGTATACCTTGTTGTAGAACTTTTTTGTATCCTAAATTTTTTCTGTTGAAATTTCTTAGGATATTTTCGTTGCTTATGGGAGGTGGTTTTGCAACCATAAGCTCCTACATTTTTGTTCTGGTTTGAACAACCTAATGTTTGTTTATTTGCCCTACTACTTTTCTTTTGTAGTTTTTGGGCTTCACAAAGATTTACCAACATGTCTTGTACAAATCTATGTCTTCTTCCTAAAGTATCAATGTTTAGGAAAATATCCATGGTTAAAGTACCAAGTTCTGGATTGTTTTGCCAATATTTTGTAATGTAGTCTTTTTCAGCTACATGTGCAAATGGTTCCGACAATTTTGCATAAAAGATAGACAGATAAGGTTTCTGATCTTCTTTTTGCAGTTTATAGAAGTAACTTGCAAACTCGCAGTAATACTTCTCATAAAAACAAATGTTACAGATTTGTAACTTGTTTAATTTCTGAAGAGTTTCTAAACGTGTTCGTTGTTTAGTGCTCTCATCGTAGGTTTCTAGGGTTGGATGTATTCCTAGAAATTCCTTTGATATCTTAGCCACTAATCCTTTCAAGATATTGGCTATCGATATTGTGGTATTAGCTCGTTTTTGGTCTTCGGGAAGGTTGTCCCACCAAAGAGCTACATTACCCTGTAAAGCATGGGTAAAGAAATTAAATGTTGATTCTTGGTTTCAAGATTCATGCATATTTGCAGCATTGCTCATGCTTCTTTCCCAATCTTTAAGGACTTTTTCTCCATCCTTGGGGCAATCCAAGTTGAGGTAAAATCCAAAAGGGTTTATGCTATCTATGGTTTGGTGTCCCTTAGTAGCATTTGAAGGGTCGACATTTGTGTATTTTGTCGAATACCTTTGTCCTCCCAGGGATATTTTGGAGTGGGAGAAACTTTCTCTTTCATGCGGATGAACCGCAGTACGGTTTCGGAAGTTATCTTGAAAGTTATCTTCCATGTGGGTATCTCGTACCCTTGAAGTTTCTGCTTCAAAATGGTCGCTACCACGAAGCATTCGAAACCTTTTACCAAGATCATCTGCCTTTTTGTCTTTAGCAGAGTAGTCTGTCTTCTTGGTATTTTCTTCTGCAACTTCATCAGATTCCCAGGCTTCTGGTTCACTATCATGTTGCTCTTGTTGTTTACTAGAGAAAGGTCTTTCTTCTTGAACATAATAAATCGGTTGACGACCGAAGGTATTATATTCTACGTAAACTTCATCATCGGTGGAGGATAATGCTTTTGAAGCGATCCTAAAAGCCGGTGATGTTGGATCCTTTCTTCTAGGTGCTATGCAAGGTGTTGCAAAGTACACTAGGTTTTTAAGCCATCTGGTGATGTCAGGAAGGCCTAATGGTAATGGAGTTTCCATATCCATTAAATAGAAAAACTCTGTCATAGAGCTAATTCTTGAAGCTTCCGTTGAATCCTTTTAATCAGATACCGTAGTAGAATTTCTCTACGGGTTAATCTCCACCATTCATTCAGATATGCTTGATAGGCTATATCGGTGTTATTTACTGGTGTGAGAGTTTCTCTGGCTTGCCAATTTTGGGGTTGCATTGACCGTACCAGATGAAGTTGATCTAGTAGTCTTGCTCTACTGATCATTTTACAAAGCTAAAAGGTTTAGCTTTCTTTTGATTTTCTTGATCTTGCATCTAAGGTTGTAGATGCGATCAGAATATCTTTCCCAAAAATAGTAATACCATACCATTGCTGGGATTGTATTATCTTCTGGCTGAAGAGTATTTCTTTGGAGTAAAGCGAGGTCAAGGCCTTCTCGTTTTAATTTTAAACGATCTAAAAGTTTCCTTTTATAGATCATTCTGGTGTCCAAGGTGTAAAAGGTGTTTTATACCGTGATGGACTTGGAGAACCTAGACGTTCTTTTGAACCTTGATGTTCTTTTAATGCTAAAACTTCTGTCAAAATTTCTTGCATTTTATCTTTGTTTAGATTATCTAAACTTTGTTTAAGTTCTGTTAACTCTTTGAAGAAAACAGGACTATTTCCATGGTCAATCTTTTCTAGAATATTTTCTGGGATGTTTTGACACTTTATTATTTCTCTATCATCATAGAGGAAATCTATTTTCTGTTGGAGGTTTTCAACAGTTTTTTCTAACCTATTAAGGGTCTTACCATAAGACTCTAAGGTTTGAATGGAATTGGTGACAATGTCACTATTTCCTGTAGGTGGACCTAAGGCTTTGTATGGATTATGTGCCATCATCTATGTGAAGAGGAACATAAGCATTGGGCCTTGGATTTCCTATTCCTTCGAAACGGGAACTATTTGAGGTTCTACTTATTGAGGTAGAGGGCATGTCCTGTTCGATGGAAAAGCTGGGTCTAGTGTTTGTGATCACTAGTTTTCCTTCTATCTCCTTTATGGTTTTTCGAGAGAGAGGAAGGTGTCTGGGTGCCAAAGGTTGAACTATCCATTCTGTTGGCCATGTTAACTCTCTTGGGTCGAGTTCTTCTATGGTCAAGTTTTCAGAATAACCAATGTTTTTGGCTAATTCTGTGAGTTTCTTTGAATCTTTAACTGGAACCTTTCCAGTGTTGATTCCTCGGGCTACTATGCATACAAGTATGCGCATAACTCTTCTTCCTAGTTGAATCCCATTTTTCGACCAGTTGTCTGTATAGATTTTTAGGGACAAGGTATCTTGGATGTGCTTGTCTTCTAAATCTATTTGTAGATTGGGCCATGTTGTAAAGGATACTGGGCCTAATCCTAAATTTGCTCTAACTCCTCCGAGTAGGGCTTTTTCAAAATTATTCTTCACAGAGTTATCTACTATAGCTGCTATGAAGGGTAAATTCTGATTGATTCGTATTAAGGGGTCTATCCTATACGAACTAGTCCATAATGGACATATTTGAATCTTTTGAGCTTATTTAAGTCAGATTCACTTAATAATCTGTAGCAGAAAGTACCTGAGTCGGTATCCTATATTTCTACAGATAGTTCCTTCTGGAAGATGAAGGATTTCTTTTGGAATTCAATCCAATCTTTGTTGTAGACTTCAGTTATCCGAGGGATACTTATTATCCACTTTTTTCCATCTTGCATGAGATTAGGATGTTCATCGTATTCTCCCTGTGTTTCATGATGTATATGAACACTGTTTTGGAGAGAAGTACATTATATTCCTATTTGTTCAGACATTTAGGAATTTTAGATGAGTTGAGGTCTCTTCTAATTTTTGGAACAGGAGTTCAAGCAATCGTTCCAATTGATACAAAGTGATGAAAGGAGTTATGTGTTGTATAACTAGTTCTCTCAATTCCTCATTTTGTGTTAAGGCGCAGATGTCTCGTATAAGACGATCTCTATCTATTCCATGATGAGTTTTTACAAAAGATATTTTGCAAATTACTTATTGTAACTCCTTTTTTGATGGTTTGTTATTAACCATCTTTATTTTCGCTTCTCGGATTGGTGCTAAGATCCTAGAAGGATTTATTTCTTGATCCACATAGCTTTGTAGATCTGTAAGGAAACGTACTGTTTCGTCAGTATTTCCTGTTTTAAGTACCTCAAGATGGGCATTAATTCTTCTCTTGAGTTTCTGTACTTGTTCATTAACGTCACTTTCTATTCCTACGCATAGGAAAGCAACGCTTTCTGGGGTGTATTTTTCCCAGCATCTTTTCAGAAAGAAGCTGTGATGTATATCACCAACTAAATCCATTATATTATTTAATATTGGATTATTTTTGTCATGCCATCCATGTGGATAGCCTATTATTGGACAAACATTTGTGTGTCCAGTTTTCAACACGGTGTCGTAAGAAGGACCGTTGAGTTCCTTCTGACCTACCAGTTGGGGTCTTTGGTACATTAGTACATTTGTTCCTTACAAATGTTACTTGGGATGTGACCGGTATGGGTCGTAACTGTTTGGGAGTATGTATATCTAAATAGAAAGAATCAAAGATAAGCTTTGACTTCTTTTGACACATACAAAACCAAGTCTAATACTCAGCTCTGATACCATTTTCACGAACGACACGAGTCTCTAGCAGACTCTGACAGCGGAATACTGATACCAAAGCACTATTGCTATGATATCGACACAAAGTCTCTAATAGACTTGTACACTTAGCGGAAGACAACCTAGGGAAGAGGGCAACGGAACTAAAATTCTAGGGACTTCTATCTGCCAGTCTCGAGCTACGGGCAGAGGATGACATCTACGGGCAGCGGAAAAAAATAATGACTCACACAATACTATTCCCTAGTCACACTTCGTCCGTCCTATCAGTTTACCATTAGGCTACTTTCTTCTTCCTACCACATGTCACCGTTATGTACTCGTTTGTGTCTATTTCATACAAGGTTTCTATTAATCATATAATATTTCACACATTGGGACTAAGACAAGTAATTACTCAAGCATTTAAGTGGAGTTGTAGTAATTTTCAAGGGATCACCTTTGTTGAAATCAACATATGTAGAAGAAGTGGAAATATTTGACAATACAGAAAACCACCACCTTTAGGTTAACTTTGGAGGAAAGAGGACAAAAATTTATAAAAAAAAAAAAAAAAAATTGAAGCTATGGAATGCAAAACTATGTAACATCAAGTGATCAAATTCAACTAATAATAAACAAGGAAACCCAGCCAATAGATCACACAAACATGAACCCTTTTTCAAATTGTTTATTGTTGTTTGAGATTTTAATCCAGAATTCTAATGACTCAATACCCAATGGTGATTAAAAAAGAAAAAAAATTGGGTGCTGGTAAGAAAACAATAAAAAACAAACTAGAACTAGTGATTAATTTCCGAAACTATTCTTCAAACCCTAACTTAGGGTTTTAAAATTTTGATTGAGCAATCACTCTGTCAACAAATCATAGCTTAAGTAGAGCTTCAAGAGGACTTTAGAATTCCTAAGGAGAAATTTTTTTGGCATAAAAATTGTTGGAAGATAAGCTCAAGCCCACATGACCAAGGAAGGCCAACATATCTAAGATTATTATAAGATGGACCACACGACCAAGGAAGGCCTACAAGATGAACCCAAGCCCATAAGAAGTAGGACCCACAATGATTACCATGAGCTGGCATCCTTATCACATAAGTTGGAAGATCAATAAGGACTCACAAAAGTATCTTATCTTATGGTCACGTCAAAGAAGAGTTTTAATTTGAGTGATGTTTGTCTTTTATCTATATTGAGTTATTTAATTATGTTAGGAGTTATCTTTAAGTGTTAGAGTTTGGGTGTAATTGGGACAAGGGTAGTTTTATTGTAATTGGACTCTACTACCTTCCTCTATTATAAATAGATGTTCATGTACTCTGATTATAACAAGTTATTGATGTAAATGAAGTATTTCACTTTTTCATAAATTCATCATGGTATCAAAGCAAGTTCTGTGAGTTGACTTGGTCAACTCACGGAGGTAATGTGATCCTTTTCTCAAAACCCTAAACCCTAAGTCTAGGTTCGTAGTTATTTTTTTAGTCCCTATACCAGTAGTTTTCTTTTCATTTTTTACCTCTATACGAAGTTTTTCATGTTAAAAATATATATTGATGGAAATATATTAAAGTCTACTTTAAAAAAAATGATTTGTTCCAATCGGAGTTATCTACAGAGAGATGTTGATATTTGAATGAGACAAGGTCAGATTACAAAAAGGTTCGAGTAGCAGCAACAATCTTCAGATTCCGAGGTATTGTTTGCTTTTAAGAACTAGACTTTATATGGAGAAATATATATCAAAAGAAATATCTATAAGTCTATTATTTTACCTATTCAACCAATTTTTATCTGAGTTATCTACAAAGAGAAATCGATATTTGAAGCAGATAAGGTCAGATTGAAAAAGAGGTTCGAGCGGCAGCAGAAAGCCTCAAATTTGAGGTATTTTATGGTATTAAGAAAGAAAATTTATATGAAGAATTATATATCAAAAGAAAGATAAGTAAGTCTATTTTCTTAACTATTCAACCAATCCTCGGTATGATCTTTTTATAAGGAAATATTGATCTTTACAGAGTCAGTGGTCATTCTGGAAAAACAGGAGAAACAGTATTTAGTTCTGCCAGATGACAGAGACCGAAATATATCAGATTATTTATATTATGAAAATTATATTTTATGAAGTCTACTTTCAGAAGGAAAAACTTTCATGTCAATCTAATCTATATTTAAAGATATATTCGAATTGGAAGAATCAAAGGTCATGCTGGTATTCTGTTGTATTGAAAAATCAGAATTTATGCCAATTGTTTGCGTCACTTTTTGAGTTGATATATCAGGAAAATATCTCACTTCTCCCTGGTTTGAGGGCTTAGTTATACATCTTTTTTATTTGGGTTTATTGCTACATCTATGATATTTGGTTCAAGCTGGGATCACTGCCATAACCACCCAGCTTGAGGGGGAGAAGTAGAAAAAGTACAGAAAAGAGATATTTTATTCCTTATGTTGTGGATAAGTTTATGTGACCAAAATATTCAAGAAAGGGGGAGCACAAAAGATGAAGCTTGTGCATCAAATAAGAAATTTTTATATCGGATTATTTCATGGGTTCTTTTACAAAGTTTATTATTTGGTTCGTGTTATATGTGTTGGAAGATGGTCGTGTTAAATACAGCTGCTGTTATTATGTCTCTTCGGGGACATTATTATTGAAGAAGAGGTAGCCTCATACCATAATTTATTTGATCTCGTAAAAAAATATCACAGTTTGGAAACCATGATGGAGGAACTTATTATTACATCTATGTTATCCCTCCCCTTTAATGGCTTTTATGTCTCCTACCACTTAAGAGTCGTTGTCCTGCGGAGGGACACAATGGTGGATACTTCTGAGCAATGCCGATAGACACACTTCCGATAGAAGACTAGAGTATGCCCTACATCTAGCATTAGGACTGGAGTATGGAGCAATGGCTTACCGACTAGGAGTGATTTTTACCCTCACTTATATTATGCCACAGGGCCTCAATGAAGGACGCAATAGCATGAGCGGGAGTATTGGAAATTGAAGGCATAATGGAAGATGTGCCATTTTATAAAAAAATATTCTATACATCTGTTGGAAGATAAGATCAGGCCCAAATGACAAGGAAGGCCCAACATATGTAAGATTATTATAAGATGGGCCACATGACCAAGGAAGGCCCACAAGATGGGCCCAAGCCCATAAGAAGTAACACCCACAATGATTATCAAGAGCTAGCATCCTTATCACATCAGTTGGAAGATCAAGAAGGACTCAAAAAATTATCTTTATCATAGGGTCACAACCAAGAAGAGTTTTAGTTTAAGTTATATTTGTCTTTTATCAATATTGAGTTACCTAATTATGTTAGGACTTTCCTTAAGTGTTAGAGTTTGGGTGTAATTGGGACAAGGGTAGTTTTTATTGTAATTGGACTCTACTACCTTCCTCTATTATAAATAGAGGTTCATGTACTCTGATTACAACAAGTTATTGATGTCAATGAAGTATTTCACTTTTCCATAAATTCAACATGGTATCAGAGCAGATTCTGTGAGTTGACTTGGTCAACTCGAGGTAATGGGATCCTTTTCTCTAAACCCTAAACCCTAAGTTTTTTTTTCTATACCTACACTGTAGATTACTTTGCATTTTTTCCTCTATACGTAGTTTTTTTTATTGAAAAATATATATTGACGAAAAGATATTTGAGTCTACTTCCAAAGAAAACCTATTTATTCCAATCGGAGTTATATACAGAGAGATATCAATATTTTAATGAGCGAAGGTCAGATTACAAAAAGGTTCGAACAGCAGCAGCAATCTTCCGATTCCGAGGTATTTTTTTCTATCAAGAGCTAGACTTTATATGGATAAATGTATATCAAAAGAAATATTTGTAAGTTTCTTCTTTTACCTATTCAACCAATTTTTTATCTGAGTTATCTACAAAGATAAATTGATATTTGAAGCAGAAAATGTTAGATTGAAAAAGAGGTTCAAGCTGCTACAGAAAGCTTCAAATTTCGAGGTATTTTATGATAACAAAAAAGAGAATTTATAAGATAATTATATATGAAAAGATATATACGTAAGTCTAGTTTCTTACCTATTCAACCAATTCTCGGTATGATTTTTTTATAAGGAGATATTGATCTTTGAAGAGTCAATGGTCATTCAGGAATAACAGGAGAAACATTATTTAGTTTGGCCATATGACAGAGACCGAAACCTATCAAATTATTTATCTTCTCATAATTATATTTTATAAATAAATTTTATACTTTGATGAAATGTATTTAAGTTTAGATTCAGACAAAGAAAATTTCATGTCAATCTGATCTATATTGAAAGATATATTTGAATTGGAAGAATCAAAGTCATGCTAGTATTATGTTGTATTGAAAAATCCGAATTTATGCCAATTGTTTTGCGTCACTTTTTGAGTTGATCAGGAAAATATCTCACTTCTCCCTAGTTTGAGGGCTTATTTATAAATCTCTATTATTTTGGTTTATTTCTATATCTATTATATTTGGTTCAAGCTGGGATCATTGCCATTACCTCCTAACTTGAAGGGGAGAAGTAGAAGAAAAACAAGAAAGAGGTATTTTATTTCTTATGTTGTGGATAAGTTTATGTGACCAAAATATTCAAGACAGGGGGAGCACTAAAGATGAAGCTTGTGCATCAAAGAAGAAATTTTTATATCAGATTATTTCATGGGTTCTTTGACAAAGTTTACTATTTGGTTTGTGTTATATGTGTTGGAAGATGGTCGTGTTATATTCAACTGCAGCTATTATGTCTCTTTGGGGAAATTATTATTGAATAAGAGGTCGCCTCATGTCATCATTTATTTTACCCCATCAAAAAGATCAAATTTTTTTGTGGTTGGGAGTCCACAACGAAGGAACTTCATCCTCGTCAAAAAGATGAAAATTATTTGTGGTTGGAAGTCTATGACGGAGGAACTTCAACCCTGAAAAAAAGATGAAAATTATTTGTGGTTATAAATCCATGAGGGAGGAACTTATGATTACATCTATGTTATCACCCCCCCCCCCCCCCCCCCCCCCCCTTGTAATGGCTTTTATGTCTCCTACCACTAGAGAGTCATTGTCCTGTGGAGGGACATGAAGGTAGACACTTAAGAGCAATGCCGAGAGACACACTACTGATAGTAGTGGAGTGTGCCCTATATCCAGCATTAAGACTGGAGTATGAAGCAATGGCTTACCGACTAGGAGTGATTTTTACTCTCACTTATAATGGGGCCTCATGGAAGGACGCAACAGCGTGAGGGGGAATGTTGGAAGATGAAGGCATATTGGAAGATGTGCCATTTTATACAAAAATATTTTATACATCATTTGCAGTAAGCTGGGAGTTCATGTTATTCTCTCTCTCTCCTCCCCCCAGTTTGAGGGGGAGTGTTGGAAGATAAAATCAAGCCCAAACGACCAAGGAAGGCCCACATATGTAAGATTATTATAAGATGGGCCACATGACCATGGAAGGCCCACAAGATGGGCCCAAGTCCATAAGAAGTAGCACCCACAATGATTACCAAGAGCTGGCATCCTTATCACATCAGTTGGAAGATCAAGAAGGACTCACAAAAGTATCTTTATCTTAGGGTCACAACCAAGAAGAGTTTTAGTTTAAGTTATATTTGTCTTTTATCAATATTGAGTTACCTAATTATGTAAGGACTTTCCTTAAGTGCTAGAGTTTGGGTGTAAATGGGACAAGGGTAGTTTTATTGTAATTGGACTCTACTATCTTCCTCTATTATAAATAGAGATTCATGTGCTCTAATTACAACAAGTTATTGATGTCAATGAAGTATTTTACTTTTCCATAAATTCAACAACATCATTTGCAGCAAGTTGGGAGTTTGTATTGTTCTTTCACCTCCAGCTTGAGGGGGGGTGTTGGAAGATAAGCTCAATCCCACACGACCAAGAAAGGCCCACATATCTAAGATTATTATAAGATGGGTCACAAGACCAAGGAAGACCCACAAGATGGGCCCAAGTCCATAAGAAGTAGGACCACAATGATTACCATGAGTTGCCATCCTTATCACATAAGTTGAAAGGTCAAGAAGGACTCAAAAAACTTTATTATCTTATGGTCACGTCAAAGAAGAGTTTTAGTTTGAGTTATGTTTGTCTTTTATCTATATTGAGTTATTTAATTATGTTATGATTTATCTTTAAGTGTTAGAGTTTGGGTGTAATTGGGACAAGGGTAGTTTTATTGTAATTGGACTCTACTACCTTCCTCTATTATAAATAAAAGTTCATGTACTCTGATTACAACAAGTTATTGATGTCAATGAAGTATTTAATTTTTCCATAAATTCAACAAAAATTAAATAAAACAAACAAGGAATGAAGGAAAATCATACACATTACAAAGAAAGGTGAATTGAGCCATTCAAAGAGAAGAAAAAAAATGAATTTTGAGGGGGATAATTAGGCTTGATCAAGAAAAACTTTGTGACTATAAAAAAATTGAATTGAATCTTTCATAATGTCAAACATAAGGTGAAACTTATCTGATTAATGAGAGAACTTTCTGAAATGTCTCAACTTTTTTATCCTCTTCAAAACTAGCCGAACCCTTTGTTTCTTGAAGGCTAAATTGAGTTTCCTTTTCACTAAAATTTCATAACTTGATGAACCTTACTTTAAACCCTAGAATTCCACATCTGATACCATCTTGAATTCTATGGTTTAATCTATGGATGAGTTGGTTTAATAAGAAGAAGAAGAAAGATGAAGAAAGAAGAAAGAAGAAAGAAGAGAAGAGAAGATGAGAAGGAGAAGGCAAGAGAACGAGTTGATGAGAGAAACTTTAGGGGTTAAGAGAGAGCATGTGAATGAGGTCCTCCCCCTCTCTTTCTTATTTATATAGGTGGGACATGGATTCCCTAATATATAAGAATCAACAAAGAATGCTTAAACTAAATACTAATTATTACTAATTATAACTTATGCCAATTACTCTCATAATTAAATAGAATACCACTCAAACTACTTCAACAATTTCAAAGAGGTAGAGTTTAAAATTTGAGATTGGAGTCTCAATTCAATCTTTGAGCCAAGTATTTCTACATTTGATTTTTCATGTCTCTTTAGTACTATCTCAAAGTTATCTAAAGTTTTGATTATTATCTTTTTGAGCTTTTATTTTCAATTCAAAACTTCTATTCTGCTTAATATTAATTAGTTTATATCTACAATAGTGTGTTAATCAATTTTGATAGTTTCACCTAGGATTCTTGGTGTAACTCTATATCTATTTTGAAATCGTATATCAACCTTGTAAGAAGGTGTTGAAAAACAAAATCTTCTTGCTCTTTAATCAAGTAGTGTGGGTTGACTTATTGTTTTGCTGTAAATCCCTTTGTGCATCTAGTTACTTGAACCCAAAGTTGTTGGTCGTAAGTCATAAAGAAAGTAGGGTAGGTGTTGTAAAAGAACCAAAGAGGTTGAAAGTTTTAGATGTCGTTTGGGTTATCATAGTGGATTATTTAACTCTACGAAGAGTCCTTAGGAGTGGAAAAGCAAGCATAAATAGTGATTGTGAACTACTATATAAAAATTTGGTGTAGTAGATGTGAGCATAACTTTTGTTATATTATGAAAAAGTGTAGTAAAGTATTCACCCCACTAGTTTTACTTCAACAAAATCCTTTCAAGTAATATCAGAGCAAGTGTACTCTTTACCTGGTCAAATCATCAAGATACTATATAGAATCAAAAATTGGGTTTGAACACATTTTGAGTCTTCACAACATGAATGTTAGTCACTAAGTCTCCACTTTTGATAGACAAATTACTCTCATTTGACGTATAAAATGAAACACTTTCTTCTAGAATATGAGTTTGATCTATGAAAAATTACAACCCAATAGCCTAGAATATGAGTTTGATCTATGAAAAATTACAACCCAATAGCATAACATTCCATGAAATGGGAAGGTAACAAGGAAGTAGTAAAACTACCTAGATAATACTTGGCTGAAGAGAAAAAGAAAGTTGCCAAGTTGCCCTTAACTAGAAAGCCTCAAACCTGTGTACTTAGTGCTATTTAAAATTCAAGAGTAATAGAAGCTATTAGTACCAAAGAACTTTGGAATAAAATCGAAGTGATCCATTAAGGAACAACTCAAGTTAAAGAAGCCAAAATCCACAAATTCACTTATGAGTATTGTTGAAGACCATATATGGAGGAGTCTTATAAGACTCTCATAGTAAGAAGTCTCACAGAGCTAGAATTAATATGATGGAGTCTTATAGGAGTCTCACAGGAGGAGGTCTCATAGAAAAGTCTCAGCTAAAGGTATTTTAGTTATGTTAGTCTACTATTTATGTTCAATTATTTAATTGTTCTAGGATAAGGGTGTAACTAAGATAAGGGTAGTTTAATTGTGATTGGATTCTACTTGTTTCTTCTATTATAAATAGAGGCTCATTGTACTCAAATTACGTCAAGTCAATGAAGTATTTCTCTTTTATAGAAATTCAACATGGTATCAGAGTGGGTTTTGTGAGTTGACTCATTCAGCCCAAAAAGATAAAGTGATCCTTTTCTGATGTATCATTTCTAGTAGTTTAACTTTGTATTCTATCTTTTTTCTTTCTATCCTCTACCTGTACATGTTGTTTTCTTGGAGTTCACACCTCCACACTAAACATTTCATATTACTAATTAAATATTGATGGAAAGATCTTCGATTCTACTTTTCAACTAACAATAATATTGGAAATTGGATTTTTCTACAAAGAGAAATCGATGCTTGAAGTAACAAAGGTCAGTCTACAAGAGAAGTTTGAGTAGCAACAAAAAGCTTCAAGTTTTGAGTATTTTATGCCATCAAGAATGAGATTCTATATGAATAATTATATGTCAAAATATAGATCTATAAGTCCCTTTTTTTTATCTTTTAAACCAATTCTTTAATATGAATTTTCTATATTGGAAGAGTCAACGGATTTGAGGCATTTTATGCCATCAAGAATGAGATTTTATATGAATAATTATATGTCAAAATACAGATCTATAAGTCTCTTTTTTTTATCTTTTAAACCAATTCTTAATATGAGTTTTCTAGAGGGAAATTTCAATATTGTTAGAGTCAATGGTCATGCTAGCCAAAGAAGAAAGAGCACTCAGTTCAGCCAGATTACAGAGTCCAAAATCTATCAGATTCTTTCTCTAAAAATAAGTATATTTTATGAAGAAATATTATACTTGAATGAAATATATCAAAGTTTAGTTTCATAAAGAGAAAATTTCATGTCAATCTGATCTATATGAAAGGAGATATTCACATTGGAGTTGGCAACCATCAAGCTACAGAATAAAGAAAATAAAGAATTCATAAAATATTCAAGAACGAAGAATTTTATGACAAATTAGGTTTCAAATTAAATCATTTTCAGTCTGACTTCTTAATAAAGGAACGGTCTATGATTCAAATATATATTGTGGGAGATATTGATATTAGAAATACTATAGATTAGTTATGTCTAAAGTCTCTCATTTTTCCTATTCTCTCTCCTATTTTCTCTCCATGCATTAAAGTTATGTATCTTACATATCATCAACTATGAAAATTTTGGTCAACCCCCAAAACAAATTATACGATTAAATTTATTCAGTTATACTGTTATAGTCTCCCCTACTTTTATTTTTTTTAAAGTCATATTCTAGATTCCTTTGGAAGTATGAGTGTGGTATATTCGCCACCTTTTGGTTAAAGTTATTTTCCTCTAGTATTTCTTCAGTTTATCTTCCTATGTTTTCATCATTTTAGAGCAATGCCTAAACCCACAATCTTAAAATTATAGGAGTGTGCCCAACATCTAGCTTGAGTCAAGTCTTTTATTCTTTACCCAAGAGGTGATTTGTGTTTTAGCGACCCATAAAAAATGAGTAGTCTCTTTGTTAAGCCCTAAAGTTGGGTCATTCTTTTGTCTTTAAATTTGAGTGGAGTGTGTTTATGACTATGACCATTTGACTGATGAATGGAGTTTTGTCATACGGCTAGGATTAATTTTCTTCTCCCACATTGTGCTTTTTCCAAGCTAGGTCTCTATGTCTTTTTTATCCTCAATTTGAGAAGAAGAAACAGAAGAAGAAGTAAAATAAAGAGGTACTTCATTCCACATATTGTGGTAATTGTTATGTGGCCAAAATATTCAAGAGAGAGGGAGAAAAAATAATGAAGATTTAACATCCATGAAAAAGTTTTAGTCAATGAAGATTGAAGACCAAGAATCATTTTCATTGCAAGTTGAAGTTATAAACTCCAGCTTCAGGGGGAGTGTCGAAGAGGAGATATGGAAGAGTCTTACATGACTCTCACACTAAGAAGTCTCATAGAGCTAGAATCAATATGGTGGAGTCTAAGAAGAGTCTTATGGAAGGAGGTCTCAATGAAGAATCTCAGTAAAAGGTGTTTTAGTTATCTTAGACTTCTATTTATGTTCAACAGTTTAATTGTTCTAAAACTGATATTTTAGTATTTAACTTTGGGTGTAACTGGAATAAGGTTAGTTCAATTGTAATTGGATTCTACTTCTTTCCTCTAGTATAAATAGAGGCTCATTGTACTCAAATTACAACAAGTTAGTGAAGTATTTATCTTTTCCACAAATTCAACAAGTATGAAACTTCAAGATGAGAGCAAGAGAAACTATATAGAAATAGAGAAAGAGAGAGAGAGAGAGAGAGAGAGAGAGAGAGAGAGAGAGAGAGAGAGAGAGAGAGAGATTTAAAGACATTTTGAGTAGGCTAGAGTTATTGGAAACCACCTTCGCTAATAAAAAAAGATGGATAAAATCCTTATGAGTCTCCCCAAGGAATGGATGCCTAAGGTTACGGTTATAAATGAAACAAGAGCAATAAAACAAATCACAATATATGACCTCATAGGTAATCACTTCATCCAATCAATCGTTGGACTGAGGATTTTTATAATGGGTCATAATCAATATTTAGATCTACTCCACTCACAAGAGCTCTTGCCCTAGAACTAAATAGTTTCACTAAAATTAGCCATAGAATATCTACAAATTACAACCACAAGAGAGTCAAATATAGCATAAGCCCAAACACCTTGGGACTTATGGTCAACAAATCCTAGGCATAAACACCTTGGTCCCAATTATGAAGTCGTGTACACCTATAAGGAGTCGAACACATACACAAGAAATCAAGCATGTGAGGAAAGTCAATGCTAAGAAATGCAAATCTTCAAATCATATCTCAACAAAATCTCCAGGAGGATTCAATCCTATAATGTAGAATGGAGCAATATAATTAGCTTCAAGCAACAATGAGTCGAGCCCAAAATCACCCCCATAGAAGAAGATAAGAAGAAGAAGATAAGGAGGAAGAAGAGAAGAAGAAGAAGAAGAAGAAGAAGAAGAAGAAGAAGAAGAAGAAGAAGAAGAAGAAAATAAGAAGAAATAAAAAAAAATGTTAAAAGACATTCACATGTGTAGGGGTGACATGGCTAGTAAATAAGGAAAATTTCTATAGAGATGACACAAAATTGTTATTATGCAAGCCAGTGTATGACCTCTTATGTCTTTTCCTTTTGAAGCATAAAGCCCTAAGGGCTTTTTAGTCATTGTAAACATCTTCCCACGGCTATAAATACAACATCAATACATTGGATAGAGCATTCAAGCATCTTCCTCTTGGCTCAAGTTCAAGATGAAAAATAAAGGAAGGAAGCTGAAGAAAAAGAAAAAGAAAAAAGAGAAACCTTTGGAAAATTAACAAAATTTTCATATAGAAAATTATATACCTTCGGAAAGATCTTTGAATCTAGTTTCTATCTAAAAAAGAATCATTGATATCATATTTTTCTAGAAAGATAAATTAACATCTGAACTAGGAAAGGTCAAGTAGCAACAAAAAGCCTCAACTTTCTGAAAATTTTGTACCAACATGAATGATAATTTTTATATAGAATTATATCTCAAAAGAAATATATGTGACTCTACTTTCTATCCCAGTAAACCGTTTCTGAATCCGATCTTTCTAGAAAGATATATCTATATTAGAAGAATGAAAGATCATGTTGGTAGATTGTAGTATGCCAAAATCCGAGTTTAAGACATTTATTTTTTGCCATAGAATTTTAGTTGCTAATGTTGGTTAAGTTTCATATTTGTTGTGGAATTTTTATTTTTATTTTACCTACTTGAATATGTTAAGTTGTTGAGCCTAATCAATGCCATACACTGAGTTGGTACGCAGATCAATCTTCACGGTAAGGTCGCAAGGTGGGCGGGAAGCCCCCCTCCCAGGGGTGTGGGGTGGAGCCATCGCCCGCTGTTTCATTAAGGGCAGTTTGAGAATTTTACTCTTGTATCACGGTTGACCTAATTTTCTCTTTATAATTAAGAAGTGCCACTATTAGGGTTTTATCATCACCGAAAAGGAGTTAGAGTTGCAGTCCGAGAGAGGTTAGAGAAAACACTTGTACGTGTGTGTGATTTCTCTTGTAAATTATTTCATCTTTATAGTGGATTACTGCTACGGCGAAAGACAGGACATAGCCTCACCTTGAGGCAAAGTTGTATAAATCATGTTGTGTTTTTCCATGCTTATTTTTTATTTTTTTTATGATTATTATTATTGCTTTTGTTAATTTATAATTAGGGGGTCTAATTCCAAATAGAATATGTGTTTCCTTCTTTAAAAGTTTCTTTTCTTTGATCTCACATTACATTAGTTTCCATAAGAGAAGTCTTTCCCTATATGAGTTTAGTTTCCTTTTTAACAAAGTCTGAAATTTTTGAATTAGAAAGTCTTGTTTTCTCATTATAAATTCAAAATATTAGTGTCCTAAAACTTCTTTATTCCAAAATTTATCTCTTGAATATTTTCTTTCCAAATCGGTCAAGTTGTGTTAAAAAGTAATTGCCTTATATGAGAAGTCTATTTTTAAAAAGTTTCCATTATTTTGATTCATCCAAAAATTTCTTATTGAAGATATTCTTTGTTAAGTTTTCTAAATCATCATGTTCATAAAGGATTTATTTTTAATCTCCTTGAAGAGTCAAACTTGGTCACTCCCAAAAGTCATACTTGGTTAAATTTGTCAAGTTAATTCAGTTCTACAATTATAGTCTCCCCTAGTTTTTCATAAAAAAAAAGGCCACCTTCTAGATTCATTTGGAAGTATGTGTGTTGCATAGTTGCCCCCTTTTAGTTAAAATTGTTTCCCTCTAGTATTTCTTCAGTTTATCATCTTGTGATATAATCACTTCAGATCAATACCTAGACCCACTACCTAAAAAGTATAGGAGTGAGTCCAACATCTAGGTTGAGCCAAGTCTTTTATTTTTAACCAAGAAGTGATTTGTGTTTGAGCTACCTTTAAAAAGTGAGTAGTCTGTTTCTTGTACCCTAAAATTAGATTTTTTTCCCCCTTTGAAAATGAGTTGTGCGTGTTTCAAACTATGACTATTTTACCTAGTGTATTGAGCTTTGTCATACAAATAGGAGTCATTTTTCTTGTCTCACCATTATTTTGTGCAATTTGGGTCTCTTGGTAAAGAACAATGAGATCCCCAGCTCGAGAGGGAGAAATAGAAGAAGATGTATAAGAAAGAGGTAACCAACAATGAAGAGAGAGGGAGAAATAGAAAAAGACGTATAAGAAAGAGGTAACCAACAATGAAGAAGTCCATGTGTTGTGGTAGTCAAATTTTATGTGACAAGAATATCGAAGAGGGGGGAGGGGGTGGCGGGAGGGGGAACAAAATCTGAATAAGAATAAGATGAATCAAATTCAGGCAATCAAAAATTTTCTTTGAAGCCAGACAAGATTAGAGCTTCTTTACAAGCACATAAGATTCTTGACCAAGATTATTTTCAAAGTGAAGTTACAAACACTAGCTTGAGGGGGAGTGTTAAAAGATACCCATGTGTGCAAGGCTGGCATAGCTAGTAAATAATGAGAACTTCTAGAAAATGGAATAGAGTTATAATTATGCAAGTTGGTGTATTGTCTCTTATGTCCTTTTCTTTTTGAAGCATGTTGCCCTAAGGGCATTGAACTCATTGTAAGCACCTTCCCACAACTATAAATACAATCTCAAGGCATGGGGTAGAGCATTCCAGCCTCTTCCTCTTGGCTAAAATTTGTCCTTACACATCTCTCTATTTTCCTCTTCTTTCTCTCCTTTAGTTTCTTTTGTCCTCTCTCCCAAGAGTTAGAGTTCCTCTCTTTTGTCCTTCCTTTGAGATTTTGTGTATTTATGTGTTGGCCCTAAAAATCAACAAAAAAAAAAAAATAGAACTAGAAAGTGGTGCCACAAATGGAAAGTGGCTCCTCTTCGAAGAAAGAAGGGCATATGGGGCAAGAGGACAAAAAGGAAAAACGGAGCATAGGAAAAAAATGTCTCCTCTTCTTGATAAGATAAGGTCCTACTAAGTTAGATTTATCTTAATTGATGTAATATTTCAATTCTTAGAATCTTTCTTAGACTGATGTAATCCTTTCAAAATTTTCTAAAATTTCTCCTTGAGTTATGTAATCCAAGTTAATTAAGAAGTTTCCCAAATATTGCTATAAATAGGGATGTTGGCTAAAGGAAGAGATCAATCAAGTATTTTCCAAATCTCCCTTTTCTGTATCAAATTCGTGCCTAGTACCTCTCCCCTCTTTTTTCCTCTTCTTCTCTCTTTTCCTTCTAGATCTCTCTCTATCTCCCTCTCTTCCTTTGCTTTACTTCTCTTTTATTCCTTTTTCTCTTATTCCAACCCTTGTAACCTCTCTCTTTCATATGTTTTGTTCACTTTTAGAAAAGATAAAGACCTCTCACAAGTAGGGTTCTTATCAATTGGTATCAGAGCAGTCATTCTTTGGGACCTTCTCTGACTCAAAAATTAGTCAAATAGAAGATCAGTTTGGCCAGACTACAGACCTGACAAGTTATCAGATCATCACCTTCACAAGAAGCATATCTGATGTGGTAACATTATACTTGAATAATCGCTATTCAATTCTATTTTAGAAAGAAATAAATTTCAAATCAATTTGATCTCCGTATAAAGAGATATCCCTATCGAAGTCAACTAGGGACTATCTATTGAACAAAGAAAATCAAATAACCTACAAGGAGATGTCTAAGTCAAAGGTATGTGCATATTAAAGGTTTGTCAAGTATTTGGGTCTCAAGTGTCTAAGTATTTTTTTATAGGCAAGAGTGTAAATTGTGGTGTTCCCACTCATAAATAATTTGTCTAGTTTGTTTTTGGTTTTTCCTTGTTTAGGCAGTAATTAGTCCAATTGCATTGATAGTTGAGTTTAAGAGTGTGTGAACAAAGAGTAAAAATCTGTCTTCTGGCAAAGTCTAGGAACTTATGAACCCGATTGATGACAAATAAACAACTAAGGATGTTTAGATAAAGAAAATCACTACAATCAAATAAGATGACAACAACTATCTTATGTGGGCTAAGACACCATTGACTATTAAAACATCTGTATGGGAGGCTAAAAACCTCCTTGGCAATTCCATTGTTGATGTACCCAATGGCTTTATCACATTGATCATTATTAGGTAAGAAAATAAACAACTATCGAAGAAAATATTTTTCTATCAAATCCATCTTTGATAGGCTAAGTGCTTTGTTGTTGGAAGGTTTTTGTTGAAGAAAGTTCTATTCCTTATCTCTTTATGTCCTCTCCCTAAAAAAAAAAATTACAGATTCAACTTTTCTATTGGTGAAAAAAACTTTTCTAAAAAAAACCACTTCATTGATGAAATTGGTTGCGTTGAAAGATACTAGATGAAAAGCTTTGCCAATGAAATTTTATTGGCTATTTTTGTTTTCATTATAAAATTTTCGTATGTTTTGCGAATAAAAGTCTTCGTTGAAGGAAATGGATATTATTACACAGTTATATAGCATCTATTAGATTAGAAGTAGAAAGCTGGTTATTAGAATAAATGAATGATATAAATTATTTTATTAGTGGAAGCGGACCAAGCCTCTTACAATTAGACAAATTAAAAACTACAATGTGGACAAATGCAATAATGTATATAATAGGCAAAAAGATATGATTATGCATATAATAGATGTCTCTTAAGAAGATATCATATTAAAATAATATCTAATAATTAAAAATATCTTCCAAAAGCAACTATTTCAAAGAAAGTGGCTATAGTTTTTCAACATTGAAGTATTTAAAACTTAATAGGGGAAAGATATGTTGGATTATGTATATAATAGATGTCTCTCAAGAATTTATCCAAATAAAAGAACATCCTATAATTTAAAAGATCTTCCAAAAAAAAGTTCTAGTTAATTGTAAATAGTGCAGGTAGCTGAAAATGTCAGAGCCAGGTGGTTCCGTCCACCACTGATGGGTTAGGTACTTGGGTTTCCGCACTTAACAGACAGATTTTTTTTTTTTAGGATGGGAATGCAATGCCCATTCCCTCTCTTTTCTTTCTTATTTATACTTAGGTTTATCACATATTACATATCACCCCATGGGCCCACCACAATCCCACCCTGCCCATTAAGCTATGTACATAATACAACATACAACAAGGATAAGTTATACCTAATATACATTCCAAAATATCGTAACATCCCCCCTCAAATTGATGTTGGTGAATCAACTAGCAACAATTTGCCAACTAAAAAATTATGTCATGGATGAGATAATACTTTGGTGAAGATATCAGCCACTTGAAGATCCGAAGAAACATACAGAAGAGATATTACCCGGTGGTCCAAAGTGTCATGGATAGAGTGACAGTCCACCTCAATGTGTGCGCTCATGGAAAACAAGGTTGGCCGCAATCTGAATCGTACTTGTTTTATCTGCATGAAGTGGTGTAGCAGAGGTTTGAAGAAACTAGAGCTCAGTAAGAAGGCCACGGAGCCAGATAACTTCATAACATGCAGTAGACACCTGGTCATGTCTCTTACATTTTCAAGAAATCAGCGCATCCCCTAAAAACATACACCAACCTGTAGTAAATCGACGGGAATCTGGGCATTTAGCCCAATCTGCATCACTATAGGCAGCTAATCGTAGTGGGAGCCTGTAGGAAAGAATAACCCACGAGTAGGAGAATCGCGCAGATAGGGTATGATGCGCGCCACAAGATGAAGGTGCCGAGGAGATGACATAAACTGATGCACAACATAGGAGATGTCCGGGCGAGTAGTTGTCAAGTATATGAGACTTCCAACCAGTCACCAATAGAGAGAAGGATCAGCAAGAAGAGTCCCTTCCTCTTTCCTATATTTGACATTGACCTCCATAGGAGTAGCAACTGAAGATGTGTCCTTCAATCTAGCTAGAGAAATAAGATCTTGAGTATACTTATGCTGGTTTAAGAAAATACCATTGGGACGGTGATGTACCTCTAGCCCGAAGAAGTATGTGAGGTATCCAGGGCCTTCATATGAAAGGTGGCATGCAACACTTGCTGAAGCTTGGAAATCAGGCTCGAGTCAGTGCCAGTAATGATGATGTCATCCACATAAACCAAGATAATGACCATGCCAACATTAGACTTATGATAAAATAGAGATGAATCATACTAACTCTGTGTAAACTTGTGAAGAATAAGTGTGTTACAAAACTTCTCAAACCAAGCCCGAGGAGCTTGCTTCAGCCCATACAACGGACGACATAGCTTGCAAACATGATCAGGAGATGAAGTATACCCAAGGGCAGCTTCATGTGTACATCTTCCTGTAGGTCACCATGTAGAAAGGCATTCTTCACATCCATCTGATGCAGTGGCCAGGACTGGGAGGCTATAATCGCTAATATAGTACGGATGGTGGTCATCTTGGCAACTGGATACCATGTTAAGCCGTCTCCGTCGAACGGTGGTCATCTTGGCAACTGGAGGAAATGTTGCCATGATGACCACCGTCTGACGGAGATGGCTTACCTCAAAACGCTCCCACCAAGCTCTGATACTATGTCAAATGCCTAGCCAATACAACCCAAAAGACCGATCTGTTAGGGAGCGAAAAGCCAAGTACTTAACCCAGGCCACAAACTCTAACACCCCACCATTCCCACGTTCTATACCGCTGTCCTTCAGAATTCGAACACGGAATGTGGTGCCTGGCTCTGATACCATGTCAAACGCCTAGCCAATACAACCCAAAAGACCGGTCTTTTGTATTGGCTAGGCGTTTGATAGGAAATCCAACCCTTCATCAGTTTTGTTGTGTATCAAGTTAAAAAAAGACACGGTTCCATGGGATTCTATTCATCAGTTTTCTGGGGAGTTAATAATTGTGTCTATTGAACAAGTAGTTGATTAGAGTCTTCTACATCCGGCCAACCTATTTTCTAATTCTCATTAAAAAACATGTTCATCACTATAATTTCCATAAAGGTTTCCACACTGCTCCATAAATACCACGTCTCCGCCCGTTCTTCTCTCAACAAAGCCAATACAACTCTTCAATTCTCCATCCAGTTTTTCTCATCTCACCCACAAAGCTTAAACATGGTTGCTGGTAGCATTACTCAGGCTCTCGTCTCTCCAGTCTCTCCTGCTAGACTATGGAAGTCCTCCTTCGACACCCAAAACTTGATTCTGAAGCTCATTCCCGACCACGTCGCCAGCATTGTGCTCCTAGAAGGTGATGGTGGAATCGGCTCAGTGACACAATTCAATTTCAGCAAAGGTTAGTTCGTTTATTATTATAACTCTTTACACATTCAGAACATGAGTTTTTATCAATCAACTGCATGATCAAATTAATGAGGGTGATGCTACCTTGTTATTTATTATTTTTTATCAACAAATGCAGCTTTGAAGGACCTTAAATATGTGAAGAACCAGGTTATTTCCATGGATAACGAGAATTACTTCTTTGATTTCAGTCTCGTGAAAGGACGAGGCGTCGGAACCAAACTGAAGTCCAGCACCATCAAGAGTAAAATGGAGGCAACGAGTGACGAGGGAACCAAGACGACTTTGAAGATGGATTATGACACCCTTGACGAAGCTCCACTGAGCCAAGAAGAAGCTGAGAACATCGATGGAGGAGTTTTGCGCCAGACCAAAGCTATCAAGGGTCATCTTCAAGCCAACCCAGATGCCTATGCATAACCACGTTTGAGGCTTGAGACATCATGGGGCATGCAATGTAAGAGATAATGTTGTTTCTTGGGTTTGTGTTTGTGAGAGCAAGAGAGGGGGAGTGTAATAAAGGGCAAAAATATATACAAAGTCTGTTGTATTACATGCTATTTAATGTTTAAAAGGTGTTGAATTTTTCAAGATTATTTGACAATGGGAGGAATCCAGTGAAGAGAATATATAATCTTATATGGGTCTTATGTAAAATTGACCATGCAAAACGTGTCACTTAAAAGGATTACTAACATTTTTTTAATTTTCCTTTTGCTTTATAAATAACTCCTCTGACGAAGTATGAAGAAAGCCTCTATGTCTCCTTCTGGTTTATAAACTAACAATTTTTGGAAAGAATTCAAACCACCATGAGTGTGAGAGAACTCAAGAGAGCACCATGAGTGTTACTTGTTTTGATTTCAATTTAATGCCAAAAATTCACTTCTAGAATTTCAAGGTAGTCTTCATTCATGTCATGTTGAATGAGTAATTGATAAATTAATTCCATGAAACCCTAAGTTAGTGTTTGAAGAGATTGTGTAGAAAGTAATCACTAGTTTCATTGCCTTTGGGATTACTTGCAAACCCATATTCAGTTTTTTTTCAGCCAAATTAACATTGATTCATGTGTGATTAATGTCCTGATTTAGAGTCCCAATTACTCTAAAAAAATTTCTCATAAAGAATACCATGGTGTTGGAAGATGGACCCCAACCACATGACCAACGAAGGCCCACATATCTAAGAGTATTGTAAGATGGGCTACATGATCAAGGAAGACCCACATATCTATGAGTATTGTAATATGGGTCACATGACCAAGGAATACCCACATATCTAAGAGTAATGTAAGATGGGCCACACGACCAAGGAAGGCCCACATATCCACGAGTATTGTAAGATGGGCTCAAACCCATAAGAAGTAAGACCTACCATGATTACCACGAGATGGCATCCTTATCACATGACTTGGAAGATCAAGTGGGATTCACAAAGATAACCACAAGCTGGTTGGAAGATCAAGGACTCGCAAAGATAACCACGAGCTGGTTAGAAAATCAAGTGCGACCTACAAAGATAGCCACGAGCTAGGATCTTTATCTTATGGGTCCTCATAGAAGAGTACTAGTTTTGAGTTATGTTATCTTCTATTTATACTGAGTTATTTAATTATACTAGGATTTATCTTTAAGTCTTAGAGCTTGGGTGTAATTGGGACAAAGGTAGTTTTATTGTCATTGGACTCTACTACCATCCTCTATTATAAATAGAGGTTCACGTACTCTAGTTATAATAAGTCAATGAAGTATTTTTTTCCATAAATTCAACACGGTATCAAAGCAGGTTCAATGGGATAATGTGATCCTTTTCTGATCTATTATTTCAAGTAGTTTAGGTTTCGTATTTTTTTTAAGTCCCCACACCCTTTAGTAGTTTTATGTTTTTCACCTCTATACTGAGCTTTTCATATTATAAATTATATATTTCCAGAAAGATATTCGAGTCTACTTTTCAAGGAAAAACTATTTTTTCAAATCGGAGTTATCTACAAAGAGAAATAGATATTTGAAGCAGCTAGGTCAGATTTCAAAAAAACAAACGTTCGGGCAACTGCAGAAAGATTCAGTTTCCGAGGTATTTTATGTTATCAAGAATGAGATTTTATAGGGATATCTATATATCAAACGAAAGATATCTAAGTTTATTTTCTTACCTATTCAACCAATTCTCAATCTAAGTTATTTACAAAGAGAAATAGATATTTCAAGAATCGAAGGTTAGATTGCAAAAGAGGTTCAAGCAGCAATAGAAAGATTCAACTTCCGAGGTACTTTATGCCATCAAGAACGAGACTTTATATAGCGAATTATATATAAAAATAAATATATGTAAGTATATTTTCTTACCTATTCAACCAATTCTTGATCTGAGTTTTTTATACGGAGATATTGATCTTGGAAGAGTCAATGGTCATGTTGGCAAAAGGAGAAAAAAGTACATAGTTCAGTCAAATTACAATGACCGAAATCTATTAGATAATTTATCTCAAAAAAAAATATAATTTAATAAAAGAAGTTATACTTGGATGAAACATATTTAAGTATAATTTCAGAATGAAAATATTTAATGTCAATCTCATCTATATTTAAAGATATATTCACATTGGAATAATCAAAGGTCATGCAGGTATCTTGCTATATTAAAAAATAGAATTTAAGCCAATTGTTTTGCGTCACTTTTTAAGTTGCTATATTATGAAAATATATCACTTCTCCCTGGTTTAATGGCTTATTACTACATCTATGTTATTTTGGCTTATTACTACATCTATGATATTTGGTTCAAGTTGGGATCACTGCCATTATTTGGGTTTAAAACTTGATGGGAGAAGTATAAGAAGTACAAGAAAGAGGTGTTTTATTCCATATGTTGTGGATAAGTTTTATGTGACCAAAATATTCAAGAAACAAAAGATGAAGCTTTTGCATCTAAGAAGAATTTTTGCATCGGATTATTTTATGGGTCCTTTTACAAGGTTTATTATTTTAGTTCGTGTTATATGGGCCCAAACCCATTTCAGATGCAGCTATTATGTCTCTTTGGATGAGACATTATTATTGAAGAAGTGGTGGCTTCAATATCCTTTCTCATACCATCCTTTATTTGACTCTCACAAATATATTTGGGCCAACCCTTATTGTAACCTTATGAGTGTTGCTATGGTTGGGACACCGTAACGGGGGAGTTTATTACTACATCTATGTTACCCGTTAATTTCTACCTGTGAGAGTCGGTGCCCTAGTTGGGACACCGTGATAAACGAGCTTATTACTATATCTATGTTACATCACCATGATGGAAGAGCTTATTATTACATCTATGTTATACACCCCCCCCCCCCCCCCCCCTGCCCTTAATTGGCATTTATTACTCCTACCACTTGAGAGTCATTGTTTTGTGGAAGGACACTGTGATGGAAGAGTTTTATTACACTTCTGAGCATTGTGTATAGACTCACTACCTACAGAAGATAGAAGTGTGTTCCACCCTACTGGAGTATGGAGCAATATCATACGACTTGGAGTGATTTCACTGTCACTTATTTTATGCCAACTAGGCCTCATGGAAGAGCCACCAGTGTGAGGGGGTGTTGGAAGATATGGAGTACTACCATTTTATATAAAAAGATCATAAACAGCATTTGTAGCAAGTTGGGTATTTATGATGTTCTCTCACCCCCAGTTGAGGGTGAGTGTTGGTAGATGGGCCGAAGCCCACACGACCAGGGAAGGCCTACATATCTAAGAGTATTTAAAGATGGGCCACGTGACCAAGGAAGGTCCACATATCTAAGAGTATTGTAAGATGAGCCACACAACCAAATAAGGCCCACATATCTATGAGTATTGTAAGATGGGTCACACGACCAAGGAAGACCCACATATATAAGAGTATTGTAAGATTAGCCCACGCCCATAAGAAGTAGGACCCACCTTGATTACCACGAGTTGGCATCCTTATCACATAAGTTGGAAGATCAAGTGGGACTCACAAAGATAACCACAAGTTGGTTGAAAGATCAATAAGGACTCAAAAAGATAACCGCGAGCTCATTAGAAAATCAAGTGGGACCCACAAAGATAGCCACGAGCTGGCATCTTTATCTTATGGGTCCTCATAGAAGAGTTCTAGTTTGAGTTATGTTGTCTTCCATTTATATTGAGTTATTTAATTACGCTAGGACTTATCTTTAAGTGTAATTGGGATAAAGGTAGTTTATTGTAATTGGACTCTACTACCTTCCTCTATTATAAATAGAGGTTCATGTACTCTGATTATAATAAGTCAATGAAGTATTTATCTTTTTCATAAATTCAACATGGTATCAAAGCAGGTTCTATGAGTTTACTCGGTCAACCCTCAGAGATAATGTGATCCTTTTCTGATCTATTATTTCAAGTTGTTTAGGTTTCGTATTTATCTTTTTTTCAATCCCTACACCTATTAGTTGTTTTATGTTTTTCACCTCTATACTGAGCTTTTCATATTGCAAATTATATATTGGCGATGGAAAAATGATTATTTTAAATCAGAGTTATCTACAAAGAGAAATTGATATTTGAAGCAGCAAAGGTCAGATTGCAAAAAAAAAAAAAGGTTCGAGTAGTAGCAGAAAGCTTCAGCTTTCGAGGTATTTTATGCTATCAAGAACGATACTTTATATGGAGAATTACATATAAAAATAAATATCTATAATTTTATTTTCTTACCTATTCAACCAATTCTCAAACTGAGTTATCTACAAAGAGAAATCGATATTTGAAGTAGCGAAGGTCAGATTGAAAAAGAGGTTCGAGCAACAGCAGAAAGCTTCAACTTCCGAGGTACTTTATGCCATCAAGAATGAGACTTTATATGGAGAATTATATATCAAAAGAAAGATAAGTAAGTATATTTTCTTACCTATTCAAACAATTCTCAATCTAAGTTTTTTTATAATGAGATATTGATCTTGGAAGAGTCAATGGTTATGCTGGCAAAAAGGAGAAAAAAGTACACAGTTCGGCCAAATTATAGGGACCAAAATCCATCAGATTATTTATCTCAAAAGAAGTATAATCTATGAAGAGAAGTTATACTTGGATGAAATTTATTTAAGTCTAGTTTTATAAGGAGAAATTTTCATATCAATCTGATCTATATTTAAAGATATATTCCCTTTGGAATAATCAAAGGTCATACTGGTATTCTGTTACATTGAAAATCAAAATTTAAGCCAATTGTTTTGCGTCACTTTTTGAGTTGCTATATTAGAAAAATATCACACTTCTCCCTGGTTTGAGGGTTTTTTACTACATCTACGTTATTTGTTCTTATTACTACATCTATGATATTTTGTTCAAGTTGGGATATCTGTAATTACCTCCCAACCTAGGGGGGAGAAGTAGAAGAAGTACATGAAAGAGGTATTTTATTCCATATATTGTGGATAAGTTTTATGTGACCAAAATATTCAAGAAACAGGGAGCACAAAAGATGAAGCTTTTGCATCTAAGAAGTAAATTTTGCATCGAATTATTTCATGGGTCCTTTTACAAGATTTATTATTTTGGTTCGTGCTATATGGGCCCAAGCCCATTTCAGCTACAGCCACTGTGTCTCTTTGGATGAGACATTATTATTGAAGAAGTGGTGACTTCAGTACCCTTTCTCATAGCATCCTTTATTTGACTCTCACAAATATCTTTGGGCCAACCTTATTGTAACCTTATGAGTTTTGCTACGGTTGGCACACCGTAACGAAGGAGCTTATTACTACATCTATGTTACCCGTTAATTTCTACTTGTGAGAGTTGGTGCCCTGGTTGGGACACCGTGATGAACGAGCTTATTACTACATCTATGTTACATCACCGTGATGGAAGAGCTTATTACTACATCTATGTTATACCCCCATTAATTGGCATTTATTACTCCTACCACTTGAGAGTCGTTGTCCTGTGGAGGGATACTGTGATAGAGGAGTTTTATTACAAATCTAATCATTGCGTATAGACCCACTACCTATAGAAGATAAGAATGTGCTCCAACCTTCTGGAGTATGGAGCAATGTCATACAACTTGGAGTGCTTTTATTCTCACTTATCTTATGTCAACTAGGCCTCATGGAAGAGCCACTAGCATGAGGGGGGAGTGTTGGAAGATATGGAGGACTACCATTTTATACAAAAATATTTTATACATCATTAGCAGCAAGCTGGGAGTTCATGATGTTCTCTCACGCCAAGATTGAGGAGTGTTAGAAGATGGGCCCAACCCCACACAACCAAGGAAGGCCCACATATTTAAGAGTATTGTAAGATGGGTCACATGACCAAGGGAGGCCTACATATCTAAGAATTTTGTAAGATGGGTTACACGACCAAGGAAGTCGCACATATCTAAGAGTATTATAAGATGGGCCCAAGCCCATAAGAAGTAGGACCCACCATGATTACCACGAGTTGGCATCCTTATCACATAAATTAGAAGATCAAGTGTGACTCACAAAGATAACCACAAGCTGATTGGAAGATCAAGAAGGACACACAAAGAAAACCACACTCTGGTTAGAAGATCAGGTGGGACCCACAAAGATAGCCACGAGCTGGCATCTTTATCTTATGGGTCCTCATAGAAGAGTTCTAGTTTGAGTTATGTTGTCTTCTGGACCCACAAAGATAGCCACGAGCTAGCATCTTTATCTTATGGGTCCTCATAGAAGAGTTCTAGTTTGAGTTATGTTGTCTTCTATTTATATTGAGTTATTTAATTATGTTAAGACTTATCTTTAAGTGTTAAAGTTTGGGTGTATTGGGACAAAGGTAGTTTTATTGTAATTGGACTCTACTACCTTCCTCTACTATAAATAGAGGTTCATGTACTCTAATTATAAAAAGTCAATGAAGTATTTCTCTTTTTCATAAATTCTATATGGTATAAGAGTAGGTTCTATGAGTTGACTCAATCAACCCCCAGAGATAATGTGATTCTTTTCTTATCTATTATTTCAAGCAATTTAGGTTTCCTATTTATCTTTTTTCAGTCTCTACAACTGCCAGTTGTTTTATATTTTTCACCTTTATACTGAGCTTTTCATATTTCAAATTATATATTGAAAAAAAATATTTGAGTCTACTTTCTAAGGAAAATCTGTTTTTTTTCAATCAGAGTTATCTACAAAGATAAATTGATATTTGAAGCAGTGGAGTCAGATTGCAAAAAAAAAAAGGTTCGAGCAGCAACAAAAAGCTCCAGCTTCCGATGTATTTTATGCTATCAATAACGAGACTTTATATGGAGAATTATATATAAAAATAAATATCTATAAGTCTATTTTCTTACCTATTCAACCAATTCTCTATCTAGGTTATCTACAAAGATAAATCGGTATTTGAAGCAGTAAAGGTCAGATTGCAAAAGAATTTCGAGAAGCAGCAGAAAGCTTCAACTTCTGAGGTACTTTATACCATCAAGAACGAGACTTTATATGTATAATTATATATCCAAAGAAATATCTGTAAGTATATTTTCTTACCTATTCAACCAATTCTCTATCTGAGTTTTTTTATAAGGAGATATTGATCTTGGAAGAGTCAATGGTCATGTTGGCAAAAGGAGAAAAAAATACATAGTTTGTCCAGATTACAGTGATCGAAATCTATCTAATTATTTATCTCAAAATAAGTATAATTTATGAAAAGAAGTTATACTTGGATGAAATTTATTTAAGTCTAGTTTCATAAGCTTAAAATTTTATGTCAATCTTATCTATATTTAAATATATATTTGCATTGGAAGAATCAAAGGTCATGTTGGTATCCTATTGCATTGAAAAATCGGAATTTAAGCCTATTGTTTTGCCTCACTTTTTGAGTTGCTATATCAGAAAAATATCCCACTTCTCCCTGGTTTGAGGGTTTATTACTACATCTATGTTATTTTGGTTTATTACTACATCTATAATATTTGGTTCAAGTTGGGATCACTGCCATTACCTCCAAGCTTGAGGGGGAGAAGTACAAGAAGTACAAGAAAGAGGTATTTTATTCTATTTTTTGTGGAGAAGTTTTATGTGACCAAAATATTAAAAAAATGGGATGAATTTTTTGCATCTAAGAATAAATTTTTGTAACGGATTATTTCATGGGTCCTTTTACAAGGTTTATTATTTTGGTTCTTGTTATATGGGCCCAAGCCCATTTCAGCTACAGCTATTATATCTCTTTGGATGAGACATTTTTATTGAATAAGGGGTGGCCTCAGTATCCTTTCTCATACCATCCTTTATTTTACTCTCACAAATATCTTTGGGTCAACCCTTATGGTAACCTTATGAGTGCTACTACAGTTGGGACACCATGACGGAAGAGCTTATTACTACATCTACTACCCGTTAATTTCTACCTATGAGAGTCGGTGCCTAGGTTGGGACACCATGATGAACGAGTTTATTACTACATCTACATCTATGTTACATCTCCATGATGGAAGAGTTTATTACTACATCTATTATTTGACATTTATTACTCCTACCACATGAGAGTCGTTGTCCTATAGAGGGACACAGTGATAGAGGAGTTTTATTACACTTTTGAGCATTGCGTATAGACCCACTACTTACAAAAGATAGGAGTGTGCTCCAACCTACTGGAGTATGGAGCAATGTCATACAACTTAGAGTAATTTTACTCTCACTTATCTTATGCCAATTGGGCCTCATGGAAGAGCAACCAGCGTGAGGGGGAGTGTTGGAAGATATGGAGGTCTGCCATTTTATACAAAAAGATCATATACATCATTTTAGTAAGCTGGGAGTTCATGATGTTCTCTCACCCCCAGCTTGAGGGGGAGTGTTGGAAGATGGGCCCATGCCCACACGACCAAGGAAGGCCCACATATCTAAAGAGTATTGTAAGATGGGTCACATGACCAAGGAAGGCCCACATATCTAAGAGTATTGTAAGATGGGCCACACGACCTAAGAAGGCCCACATATCTAAGAGTATTGTAAGATGGGCCCAAGCCCATAAGAAGTAAGACCCACCATGATTACCACGTGTTGGCATCCTCATCACATAAGTTGAAAGACCAAGTAGGACTCACAAAGATAACCACAAACTGATTGGAAGATCAAGAAGCACTCATAAAGATAACCACGAGCTGGTTAGAAGAACAAGTGGGACCCACAAAGATAGACATGAGCTGGCATCTTTATCTTATGGTCATGTCCTCATAGAAGAGTTCTAGTTTGAGTTATGTTGTCTTCTATTTATATTTAGTTATTTAATTATTCTATGACTTATCTTTAAGTGTTAGAGTTTGGGTGTAATTGGGACAAAGGTAGTTTTATTATAATTGGACTCTACTACTTTTCTCTATTATAAATAGAGGTTCATGTACTCTGGTTATAATAAGTCAATGAAGTATTTCTCTTTTCCATAAATTTAACACATGGATCAAGGAGTCAATTCTGATTTCAATGTTCATACTATAGTTTGATTCAATTGTGTGTTTTTATTCATTCAAAAAACCTAAATTGTCGTTGATTTGTTGTAAATATCTTTTCTTCCTTAAAGTGTTGAGCTTCAAGGTGCTGAGTTTCAAAAAAAATTGTTTTTTTCCTGAGTTATCATGTTTGTATTCACATGTTCATCTTCTTCCTCCTCTGCATATGCTGATTTCAGCAAATTGTTTTCAGCAAGAGTGATCCTTGAGAATTACTATCATTCCACTCAAAGTCGTGAGAATTACTTGTCTTGGGCACAATGTCTAAAATATTTTTTGATTACTAGAGACCTCGTTGGGTACATAAGTCAATCACCCGAGCATGTGGATAAGCCCTCTTACCATAAGTGGGTGAGGGAAGACACAATAATTATCAATTGGCTAGTGAATATTATGGAAAAATATGTCACCAATAATGTGGTCACTTGGAAACAGCCAAAGAGATTTGGGATTCATGTCTTGAATTATATTCCACTCCTAACAGTCTTTTAAAGATTTAAGATATTTTTTAGAAATATGCAATACAACGTGTAAACAAAATCTTCATGAATACTTTGCCTGATTCAGATACTTGTTACTGGAATGGAAGGTTGCCCAACCATATGCAACTAGCATTGCAATACAGGAAAATTTGAGAGAAGGTTTGGTCACAACTATATGCCTAACAAATTTTCCATCTTACTTGGATGTTGCCAAGTCACAAGTACTTAGTTCCTCTGCAAACCCTTCATTGAATGATGTATGTGCTACTACGCAAAGAATTTCAGCCAAGGAACTTACTACTCAACCAAAACAAGTAAAAAATTCGGCCATGTTCTCTCAAGCGAGGGGGAACAACAACTTCGGTAGAGGAAAAGGATGAGGAGGAAAATCATATGGTAGAGGCCGAGGAAGAGGTGATAATTACCCTATCGTAAATTCCTCCTCTACTGGTTAACAAATGAAGTGCACATGTTTTGTAGCCTCAAAAATCACATAGTTAAAAATTGTTGGTACCTACATGGAAAACCAAATTTCTTTAAAGCTAATAAGGCTTCCACAACTCCCATATCAACCACTAGTGAAGTGCCCTCTGAGTCTTCTAAAGGAAGGATGACACTCTCAAAAGAAGATCATGAACTATTTCAAAAATTTAAGGCTATGATGGCTGCCCTCAAACTGTAATCCAATTGCTATAGTTGTTTCTACTAGTATGTATTCTTTTCTTTCATGTTCTAGAAATTCCCCTTGGAGCATTGATTTTAGAGCTTCTGAAGATCTCACAAGTAAATTTGAAAATTTATATTTTGTGACATCATGTACCTTGGACCAATTTGTATCCATTGTATATGGGTCCCAAACAAGAGTTCAGGGTATCGATATATCTACTATTTCCCCATCATTTTCACTTCAAATGTTTTATTTGTGCCTCAATTTCCTTTGAGTCTTATGTAAGTGAGTTCACTGACCAAAAAATAGAATTTTTCAATTACATTTTTTTTAACTCATTATATTTCCACAACCTCAAGACGGAACAAGTCATTGGTGGTGGCCATGAGAGAGGGGGTCTTTACTATATGGATCCCACAATTCTGACAGCAGCAACAACCACCACACAAAAGGAGGCATTGCAATGGCATAATTGGCTTGGTCATCCTTCATTAGCAAATTTAAAGATTTTAGTACCTTCAATTGTCATGTGAATTTTGTGAGCTTGGGAAACACCATAGATCTGTTTTTTTAGCCCAGGGAAAAAAATGTTGTTTCTAGCCCTTTTGCTTTAGTTCATTCCGAGGTTTGGAGAAATGTTAATGTGCCCAATATTTCTCAGTCCAGTTTTTTTTAATAATTGTGGATGATCATACGAGAGTTACTTGGTTATACTTCATGAAATATCATAATAAAGTTTTTCAATATTTCACCTCTTTCTGTGTTATGGTGGAAACTCAATTTTAAACAAGGGTTAAGATATTTTGGTTAGATAATGCCAAAGAGTGTTTTTCCTCCCAATTCACCAACCCTCATGTGTTTACACAACACAGCAAAATCGTGTGTCTGAAAGAAAAAATAGACATCTTGTTGAGGTTGGCCGCACCCTCATGCTTTCTACGAAAGTTCCTCAATATTATTGGCCTCATGAAATTCTTACCGCATTGTTTTTTATTAATCGTAAGCCCTCTAGTGTATTGCAAGGGAAAACACCATTCTAAAATTTTTTTCCTAACTCGACTCCATTCCCTCTACCACCCCTAGATTTTTGGTTGCACCTCCTTTGTCCATCAATTAGGTCCCCATCAAAGTAAATTCCATCCTTGAGCTGTAAAGTTGATCTTCCTAGGGATATGTGTGTTATTCACTGACTCTCCAGAAGATGTTTATTTCAGCTTATGTGTCCTTCTCTGAAGATCAACCATACTTTTTAGAAAAAAAAGTTCTCCTCCCTATTTCTTACCTTCTATAGGGATGCCAAAACCAGTTATACCAGTGGACCATCTTCTCCAACAAGCTGAATAGCCACCGGCCAACTCTTTCTCCTCCAGTTGATCACTCGCCTGTGGAGTCTTTCAATTATCCTAAGGTATGTTCTGATCCTTCCTCTCCAGTAGTTTATGGACCACCATATTACACAAGATCTATTGCTCTCCACAAATAGCCTCGTTCCACAACTATTAGACCTCCATCTACTTCTCACCCTATTTCTTTTTATGTTTTTTCTCATCGGTTGTCTCGGAGTTGTGTCTCTTTTTTATCCGCAGTGTCCTCTTCATCCATCCCTACCAGTTATGAGGAAGCTTCACATGATCCAAGGTGGAAAGCAACCATGGTTGAGGTGAACTAAGCCATGTTTAAGAGTTCTACTTGGACTGTTCTCTTCCACCCAATAAAAAGTAGCTGGATGCAAATGGGTACTTACTCTCAAGTATAACCCCAATGGCTTTGTGGCTAGACATAAAATGTAGTTGGTGGCTAAAGGATATACCCACTCCTATGGTGTTGATTAAGAAGAAACAGTTTTTCTCTCTTCAGCCAATTTCAAGTGAAAATTATATCAGTTAGATATGAAAAAGGCCTTCTTAAATGGCGAACTCTCTGAAGAGGTCTATATGAGTCAATCACCTGATTAGTGGTTGAGGGGGAGACAATATTTCAATTACACATTGAAATCTATGGGCTAAAGCAATGCCCTCAAGCTTGGTTTGGTAAATTCACTACTTTGGTTAACCGACTTGGGTTCAAAAGGTGTGAGAGTGATCACTCCATTTTTACAAAAAACACCAACTGAGGGAAACATTGTTATGGTAGTCTATGTTGGTGACATTGTTATTTTGGTGGTGATTACAATGGTACTCATCAAGTTAAAAGAACCTAAATAAGGAATTTCAAACAAAAGATCTTAGACTTCTCAAATACTTCCTCGGCATAGAAGTTCTCCAATGCAGGTATGGCGTCATTTTATCACACAAGAAGTATGTGCTTGATCTCCTGAAGGAAACTAGAATGCTAGGATGTAAGGGAGTTAATATACCAATGGAACCTAATGTCAAGCTATGTGTTGGAACTGGCAATATTGATATTGGTTGCGTCCAACAATTAATTGGAAAACTAATCTATCTCACAGTCACAAGACCAAATATATCTTATTCAGTTAGTGTTATCAGCTAGTATATGCATCAACCACAACAATCTCATTGGGCAACATTGGAAAGAATTCTTTGGCACTTAAAGAAGAATCCAGGTCAAGGATATTGTACAAATGTCATGGGCACTCAAATATTGAAGGATTTGCTTATGCAAACTTGACAGGCTCCCTTGATGAGAGAAAATCCAATTCTGGTTATTGTACAATGGTTGGGGCAATTTAGTAACCTGGAAAAGCAAGAAACTGAAGGTTGTAGCCTGATCAAGTGTTGAAGCTGGATACCATGTTATGGCACTTGCGGGAGCGAATTATTATGGCTAAGATCCTTCATAACTGAATTTGGATTCTAGATTATCAAGCCCATGCAACCAATCCAGTATTCCATGAAAGGACCAAACATATCAAGATAGAATGCCATTTCATTCGAGAAAAACTTCAAATTGGGATTATATCCATGCAATATGTTCCTTCCAAGAGCCAATTAGTTGATATTTTCACAAAGGCCATTGCTATAGGACCACTCAAAGATATATGCCCCAAGTTGAGAATAATTTATGTTTTCTCATCACCTTGAGGGGGGTGTTGAAGAAGAATAAAGGGTATGAGAGTGAGTGGCATAAGGTGTACCTAAGTTAGAGATTCAGTTTTTTTTTTTTTTTTTACTTTTATCCTTGCCTCACACATATAAATAAGAAAGAGAAGGGGAGGAGGCTCATTCACGAGCTCACTCCAAACCTTAATCATCTCCCTCTCTCAACTCATCCCCAAGTCTCTTCTACCCTCTCCTTTCCTTATCCCTTTCCTCCTTCCTTCTTCTCTACTCTTCTACTTCCTTAATCTAAGCTTCCTATGGATTAAACCTAGAATCTAACACCACTTGTAGAGTTTCTAAAAGATTCTGACACTTAAGGCATAAAAATGAAATAATTTTGGAGTTGAGAGATCTATGAATGCCAAGTGAATGCAAGAGGTTTGAAGAAATTTGTGTGAAAAGTCAAATTTCTCTTGCAATTGGATAAAACTGGAAAATGCTCTAGAAAATTATCTTTGAGTGAGTAGGTTTGCCAATAAATGCTTGCTAACTCCTAAGAGACGATTCGTGGTCCCTATTTATAAGTTTCTTGGTAAAAATAGCCATTTTGGACCAGTACCATAAAGCTACACAAGTGGTTGATCAATCATGCTTTTTCATTGATCTATAAATCAACCTCCAACAGCTAGATTTTTAGCCTTATGATCAATCATACATGGTGGGTTGATCGACCATGCTTTATAGGCTTAGTTAGTAGCACTCTAGTCGATCAATCATGCCTAGGAGGGTTGATTGATCAAGCTTTATAACTTGGTTTGTGCACATTTTGGTGATCATTCAAGCCTGTATGTTGTAGTCTTGCTGCCAACATATGATCAATCAAGCCTGTATGTTGTAGTCTTTCTGCCAACATATGATCGATCAAGCCATGTAAAGGTTGATAGATCATGATTTTTTGTGATTTTAAAAATGATTAAGGCTAAAACTAAGTGAATGAAAAGTTCCAAAACATTTGTATGCACTTGGAAAACATGGTTTGGGAAATAGTTTGCATGTCCTAAACTCCAAAAGCAATTCCATACCTATGTTTGGAAATTGAATGGCTAAACTTTTTACATAGCTAGAATTTTTTAAAATTTACTATTATGCCTAAACACTAGACAACAAATCTTGTTTTTCTTTCACGATGCTTCTTCAATGTGATTGTGATACAAACCTCTTCAAGGTCCTATCTTTTTCAGCTTTCAAGAATGAAAAGAGGGTCAAATGTCTTGGGAAAAGGCTGGAATTTGTTAGAGAATGGAGTCTTTTGATGGAGGAGGCTTGTTGGGATGTTAAGGTGATTGTTAGAGTGGGCAAGGGGTTTTGGGGGCAAGAGAGACCACATAGGAACCTTAGAGGAAGGATGTAAGAAAGTTTCTAGGCAAGGGTAAGAGAGAGAGGGAGAGAGGAAAAAAGGGACCCAAACTAGTCCTTTAGCATTCATTGAGAAATTATTGGAAAATCTAAGCTTTGAAGAAATATTTCAAGTGAAAAATTCCAACTCTACCCTTTTGTAAGAGAAATATGTCATTTCTAGCAAATCTTTTTAAAACCTCTTGCATTTTTTGCCTTTCTAGTTCCTATATAGCTCCAAATACTTCCCAAGAACCCTTAATTGAGAATACTACAACAAAAAATCTTAGTCTCTTTGTCGTTTTGTTCATGTGTTTTTATCTTTGCCTACTTTGTTCATTTTCACTCAAGCACTTAATTTTTAACTTTTATACTCAATTCACCCACCTTTTTCAAAGGCTACCAAGGCCAACAACACTCATCCTCGATGAGAGGGCAACTAAGGTTTTGTATAACTTCTCCTTCTCTCTATCATAGATGTTTACACACATGCCCTCTATAATATTTCTTTGTACCATCTTAAATTGAGGATTAAGGTTACTAGAATACTCCCTAACCCAACAAATTCAATAGTGGAGAATGGGTATTCATGGAGAATAATTGTCTTTGTAAGAGATTATTGAACAACTTCTTGATCAAATTTGAAGTTACTCAACCATATTCTTATGTTTCATGCCAGAAATATTACTTGAGGCACATTGCCCTTTTTTTTAGCAATCCACACTCTTTTGTGTGATTATTCAAATGACTGGCACCTTCAGAAGATTTAGCAAAGAGCTTTACATTGTAATATTTACATATTGTTGTCACTTTTATATCTGGATGTACAACCTTTTCAAAGTTCTCCCACACCATTGATGTCAACTTTATCCTCCTATTTGTAACTAGAGTGTTTTCATTGCTACAAATTATAATGCTACTACTATCTTTTGGTGTTATTATCTTAATGTGTGATACCATGATGTATAATCACAGTAGAAGAGGATTAGGGTTGAGAAGAAGAAGACGAGTTGTGGAGAGAAAGTTTTAGGAGGAGAAGACGAAAAGTGATGAATTTGGAAAAAAGAGGAGGAAGAATAGGGTAATGAGCTTAATCCAATCCCTCCCCCTTAAGTTATATTTATAGATGCTAGAAGTAACAATATTACAATTATACCCTTCACCCTAATAAGAGTGAAAAAGAAATAGAAAACATAAATTAATTACATCAATGACTCCTTAATTATATTATATCTTCTAATACTCCCCCTCCAACTAGGAGGTAATAGCAGTGATCCTAACTTGAAACAAATAACATAGATGTAATAATAAGCTCCTCTATCACGGTTTCCCAAGGATAAGTATGACATAGGGCACATACTCTCAAATGGCAGAAATGGGTGGTAAGTTGAAACCAACCTCAAATGATTTCAAATAAATATAGTGATAATAATCACTAAGGAGTTATAGGGTTGTTAAAGCAAAGCTGCTCTGAGAAGTTGAAGAATGCAAAGGAGATCAAATTTCAGCCATTAGAGGAGGTAAAAGTGTTAGTTTTTTCAAGTTTCAGCAAGACCCTACATTAAATATGCATGTTAAATCCCTTGTTCATTGCCTAAAATCATTCATTGTCATGTTAGAATCAATCCCAACTCGTTTTTAGAATCAATTCTTCAATCTATGCAAAATAGAGTACAATTTGGCCAAAATCATTGCTGATTTCGATTTTTTTTAAAGTCCTTGTTGCTACCTTGTTTTGATTGCTTTTGCATGTCATAAGTTCACTTTGATAATTTCAAATTTTCCTCTGAAATTCTGGATTATATCTTCACTTGTTTCTCAAATTATTTGCTCTCTATTTTCATGAAACCTTAAGTTGGGGTTTGAAGTTTTTTAGAAAGTTTCCTTATTCATGGTATATTTGAAATTACCTTCAAAATCAGCAACATTTTATGAAATATTCAGCCTAATTATCAATGTTCTAAGACTATTGGGAGTGTTGATTTAATAGTGTAAAGTTTTGTTTAAGTCAAGTCACACTTGTGCCCTTACATTGATAAGCCTTGCACACGTATGGTTTTGTGTTAGGTCATGAATTCAATCTAAAAGTTGTGTAATTGTTTAGTTGATTGATAAAGATTGATCCTTTACACCTAAGGGTTAGTCCAAAGTGTGTTTTTGTGTCTTTTTGAAGGGAAAATCCTTGTGATTTTGTTTTCAATGGCTAAAATTTGAAGTAATTCATCATCTTCCTCAAGTTATGCTAATTTCAAAAAACATGATCACTTGAGAATCACTACTATTCCTCTCAAGGATTTGAGCAAATGTCTTGGTCTCAATCTATTAAATGGTTTCAGATAACAAGGGATTTTGTTGAACACTTGGACCAATCACCTACCTATGCTGATGATGCTTCCTATAATAAGTGGTTGAAGGAAGATACAATGATTATAAGTTGGTTGATTAATAGCATAGAAGAAGTGGTTGCCAAAAATTTTATTCATTTGAATATAACCAAGGATATCTGGGATACATGTTTCCAATTATATTCTACACCCGAGGTCTACTTCAAGAATGGTTAGTTGTTCTACCATATTCAACTGAAATTGCAACTCAATCAAAACAAAGGGAAGATTTTGTATCTACCATATGTCTTTCTAATTCACAATCTTACTTGCAAAAAAGTAGGTACTCAGCTCCTCAACTAGACTCTCCTTCAATGATGTGTGCGACAATACTTAGGATACCAATTAAGGTATCTAGTCCTCCAGCTAATCAAGTTGAGGATTCAGCATTGTTCTCCCAAGGACAAGGGAGTAAGAATTCTGGTAGAGGAAAAGGAAGAGGTAGTAGAGGAAGATGTGGTATGTCATTTGGTGAAGCTAGAGGAAGAGGAGGAAGTGAAACCAGCCCTTATTCATCTACCATTGGTCGACAAAGAAAGTGTACTTTTATGGTATGAATAATCACCTAGTTGAAAGGTGTTGGAGTTTACATGGAAAACCTTATTATTTTAAGGTCAATAAGGCCTCTACCAAATCAGCTCCCAATGAAGTGTCATGTGAACCCTCAAAAGGGAAGACACTGCCAAAAGATGACTTTATTTTATTTCAAAAGTTCAAGAATGTGATGGTAGCCTCTCAGAATGCTACTACAACCATTGTTGCCAGTACAAGTACATTCTCCTTGGACTCAAATTCTAGTGGCAATTCTTCTTGGAATATTGATTCTGATGCCTTTGAACACATCACTAATTACATACATAAGTTGTCAAATATGTCACCATGTACTATGAACCAATTTGTATCCATGCAAATGGCTCCCAAACCAAAATTCAAGGCACTGGTACATCAACTTTGTCTCCATCTCTCTCACTTACTAATGTTTTATTTGTACCTCAATTTCTACTGAGTCTTATGTCTGTCAATCAATTAATGAAATGACTTAATTACTTTTTTACATTTTTTTCCATCTCTTTGTGTTTTTAAGGACATCAAGACAAGGCAAGTGATTGTAGAGGCCATAAGAGATGAGGTCTTTATTTTATAGATCCTTCAAGCTTGACAGTTGTAGTAGCAACAAAATAGAGGCAACCAAATGTCAAAATAGGCTCACCCATCCTTCTTTAAAAAATTTGAAGTTATTATTTTTTTCCCTTAGTTTTCTTTTCACATTGTCATGTGACTTTGTGAGCTTGGAAAACATCAAAAGACTATGTTTCAGCTTAGGAAAAAGATTGTTGTTTCTAATCTATTTGCTATAATTCATTCTGATGTGTGGGGACCAGTTAATGTCCCAAATATTTTTCAAACTAAGTATTTCATGAATTTTGTTGATGACCAGACAAGAGTTACATGGTTATACTTGATGAAAGATAGGTTAGAAGTATTCACCATATTTGATATGTTTTGTTCCATGGTGGAGACTCAGGTTCAAACAAAGGTTTAGACATTTAAGTTTGATAATGCAAAAAATATTTCTCCTCTCAGTTCCAATCTCTCTTATAGTCCTTATGTGTTCACATCCCACTGTAGAATGGTATGTCTTAAAGGAAAAACAAACATCTGGTTGAAGTTGGTCGGGCAATCATACTCTTTATGAATGTCTCACAATTCCATTGGCCTTATGCATTTCCTACGACATATTTTTAATTAACCAAATGCCCTCTAGTGTGTCAGACACCTTTCTCTAAATTATTTCATGATCTATCGGCCTTTCTATTGATACCACGTGTTTTTGGGTGTACCTCCTTTGTTCATAATATCGACCTCGATAATCTTATTAGATAGAATCGGAAAGGATCCTCTATTACTTAAAGAAAAATCTAAGATGAGGGTTATTATTTAAATGCCATAGACATAATAATATTGAGGGTTTTGCAGATGCAGACTAGGTTGATTCTCCAGATGATAGGAAATCTATCTCTACCTATTGTGCAACGGTTGGAGGAAATTTAGTCACTTGGAGAAGCAAGAAACAAAACATGGTGGCAAGGCCAAGTGCAAAAATTGAGTACATGTCTATGGCACATGCAGTAAGTGACTATTATGGCTCAAATCCTTCATGACTGAGTCAGGTTTCTCTATAACTAATCTCGTGTAGCTTCATGGTGATAACCAAGCTACTATTCATATTGCACCTAATCCAGTGTTCCATGAAAGAATGAAACATATTGAAATAGATTACCACTTTCTTCGTAAAAGTTGTAAGCCAGTGTGATATCCATGCAGTATCAACTTGCAGACATCTTTACAAATGTTATTGTTGAAAAATCCCATCATAGAGGGGGGGCGGGGGGGGGGGGGGGTTGTAGGATATTGTAGCATGTAATGTAATTAAGTGAGTGAGTGGCATGGGATGTAATTATATAATAACTTAAATTCCTTTTCTTTACTCATGTATTAGGGTTCTTATCCTCACAAACTATAAATAAGAGGTGAAGGGGAGAGCTCAAAATTGTTCTCTCACTATTCCCCTCTTGAAACCCTAGTTCTCTCACATTGATACTCTCTCTCTCTCTCCGTCTCTCTCTCTCTCTCTCTCTCTCTCTCTCTCTCTCTCTCTCTCTCTATTCTCCTCTATTCTCCTCCTTAAACATAGACTTTCTAGAGATGGAACCCTAGAACTTAACACATCGATTTGACCAAGATATTCTCTAAAATCTATAATTGACCTATCTATGTGATCTACAACAAATAAAGAAAATTTTAACTATTTTCTCATATTTTTTACTTGAGATATCATCAAGTTTTATAAAAGGACAAACAATTCCTTTCCAACCTCAACGGTTACATTTTTGAAATTTGAGAACTTGTTTATTTAAGTTGATTCACCCCAAAATTTGATACTTTCAACTACTGAGACTCTCATAACCACTTCTAGGCACATTCGTTCTTTGAAATCAATTTTGGAGTTTAAATTCGAAGATTTGATAGCAATCTCACAAATAACTAAGATTGTTTTAGCTATGATTTTGAAATCTATATTTACTTAGCATCTTCACTGTTAGAATCATTGTTCTCTTACTTTAAATCACATCATTCTAGAAAATTGATTTTTTATGTGATTTAAAGTAAGATTTTTATTGCATTAAATACTTGGGCTTAAAATTTAGAAATCCAAGTGCTTATCTTTCAATCAAATTATTGCACTTGGTCTTGTATTGAACTAGAGCTCTTTCACTTTGAAATCAAAATAGCTTGTTCAAATAATTACTTGTGGGGCTGAATTTTAAAAACCAAACATCAACTTGCATTTAATTTGAAATAATCTTGGTTGAATATAACTGAACTAGCTCAATTTCATTTTGGAATCATGTATAAAGTTCAAATAACTACTCATGGGCTTATTTTTTTAAAATCAATTTATAAAAACTAATCCAAGTTTAATACGTGCTTTAATTTTAAAATCAAGTTATTAAGAACTTATTAAGCAGCTATTACATAATATAGGCATATAGAATGTGTTATGCTCATCTTTTCATGTTTTTATTATAAAATCTACCTAATTAATAAGATATTCTAAAGAGCTTAATTGTAAATCAAGTAGTCCTTGCAAGCATAGGTCAAGCATTGTGTAAGCAAGACTACCTCTCATCTGATTTGTTGAGAGAAGCCTTTATGGCTGTAAATTAGATACTGGTAAGCCCTTTATGAGTTTATGTTGCTTACTTGCTCAAGGGTAAAAGCTAGGAAGTCTTACTTGCTATTATGAGAACTGGAAGCCCTTGTGTAAGCAAGCTATGCTAAAAATCCCTTTCTAGGTAGAAGCAAGTGTGTTTGGTTTGCTACTATAAATCTCTTAGTTAGTTGTTGTATAATCCCTTTTCGAATCTAGACGAGTTAATTAGTTTGCTAGTGTAAATCAATGTGAGGATGTATATTATAAATTAGTTGTTTTGGTCAATTAAGTGTCATAAGCCATGTACATTGTGATTGGTTTTAGTAACAATTTGCAATAGATATTGTTTAGCTTCCCAAACAAAGTGAATTAACTCTAATGTGCAAACACCTTAGGATTGGATTAGTAACTCGAGTTTGGGTTATAAACCACTATAAATCCTTATGTGTTCCTTGTGTGAATTACTTATACTTGATCGTTAACGCATAAATTAATATTACACAATAAAATTTTCAAAAAGTGTGAACACAAATTAGGTAAAAATAAATAAAAAATTAGTAACGAAGTTAACAAACTTATTCACCCAAGCTCTCCTCTAGGTTTTTCCTTCATGGGGCTTAGTTCCTTTGTTGGCCTAAGTGTTTACACCTAGTTGTTATAGACCATAAGTCCAAGAATGAGTAGGTGTTGTAATTTAGAGTTTTATAGTTTTTTTTGTTGTAGATTTCATTTGATTGTAAACCACTATAAAATAAAAAATATTATATTTTTGTGATTGCACCTTTTGAATGATTGTTTAATGCAAACTTGTGTTAGGGAATTTTTGAAAGAAACAAAAATAAAAATTAGCCATTAAGTTCTGAAAACCTATACGTACTCTCATCAGTTCTAATGTCCTTCAAAACCAATGTGGGATGGTTTACTTATCACTATTTGAACATTGACCCATAACCATATATGCAAACTACTTTGCGCTGGCATGGGGTCTTTCACTGGCGGCTAACAACCCTTCTCTGAACATATGTGGTGCAAATATCAGACGCTATCTCTTACCTGCACGGTCTGAATTATCAAGAGAGCCACTACCCTAAACCTTATTTTACCATCACATTGACCAAAAGAATTCCATTTCACATACAAGTTTCTAAATAAAATTGCCTCACATGAAGGACAATCACTGGTTCAATGTAGAAATCCTACAAATAACAGACACAGAGAAACTGTCGATACAGACTCGTTTATTCAGAAAATAACATGCATCTAAAGCATCAGATACATTCGATACAAGAATTCATCGCTCTAACAGCGCATCTTCCATAATATTTTGACGAATGCAGAGGGAAAGCAGTTTCGTCTAGGTGGTGGTTGTCGAGAAAGAGGGGACTAGTTCTTCACAGTAGTTACATGCTTCAAAAGCATGTCAACAACATCATGTGATATTCTAGCAGCCTCTGATTTGAGGTGGCTGATTTTTCCCTCGGTTTCTTGTTCAAGGCGTTTAACGTTGGAGCCTGAGTCCCCACTACTCTGTTGAGTTGTAGAGATCAAAGTCAGACACAATGTAGAGTTCCACAATTCGAAATCAGGAATTAATTGATTGATCAATCCGTAGTTACCTCTGCAACTTTTTTCTGGAACTCTGCTTCCATGTGGGCTCGGAATAGAGCAGCCTCTTTCTCAGCCTCTTCTTTTGCCTGTTTCAAGCGAGCTAATTTTGCTGAAAGACAGAACAAAGGAAATCAACAGTCAATAGCGTTGGTCTTATACCTCAAAATAAAAAGCTCACCACATTAGCCAGAAGAACATGAGATACTGACTCTTAGTTAACCTACATTATCTAAGCCATGTAAAGTAGATGCAAGATACTCTTGGGAAAGTGGACATTAAAAGAATACATAGAATATATCCAAAGGAAAGGGGAATACATAGAATATACTCACACACTTCGATTAATTCCAAATGTTTCAGAACTAGCAAAAATTGATGCACATTTTTCCACATACAACTGTTTAAATAAAAAAAAAAGTATGAGATATATTACCATTTCTAGCAGCATTGACAATATGCTGAGCCTCTTGTTCAGCAGCGAGCAAGAGTTGGATGCCCCCTTGACCACGGTTGTTATCCATTTTGCCCCCCAAAAATTGCTAACCTAATATTTCTCAACAAAACAAACTAAAACGTGTCTGAATCTGTTAAGAAATAAAACAGAGTAAAAGAATAAACAACTAATGAAAAACTAACTGGTGGCAATTCACTATCATATTAAATCTCTGTTATTGCATTCCTTATGATCTCGTAATTGATAATGAAACACTTTTACAACAACCAGTTACATAAAGTAATTCATTCTACTTTTCTACTTTCTTGCATGATCAATACAAGAAAAATCAAACACCTGATCTTGAGTCAGTTCAGCGTTTTAATTCATCTAAAGGAAGAAGCTATGGCTAAGTAGAATTGCTCAATATAGGATCATCGCTGAACCCTTTCATCCGAGTGTGAAGATTCAAAGGTCTCTTGCATAAACATTTGGTCAGTTTAAAACCCAAAGACATGATGATTTTCTTGCACAAGGGTTATAATGGCATAATTGAATAGAAACCTCAATATGAAGAAAATTAAGGAAAACCATATATGAGAATCAAATAAGTGTTCCATAGGTGAGTAATAAGAATTCTAGAAAAATCCTGATGATTATATGATGATAAATTCAGGATTGTGAATATAAAAGAAAAAGGTCAAATTTAAGATTTGCTTCTAAAGATTTTGATGTCAGTCTTATGCATGAACTTCAGTTCCGTAGATTTCAAAGGAAGCACCATAATGTTTTAACTTGCTCAGAAAGGAAAGATACTTAATACTTTTAAAACATTACTCTTCCGGCCAATATCTTGATGATTTGTTTGAACATTTTGTCCTCAAATTCTCATGAAAATCAAACCAAGTCTTTGTAGTCTGAAATTGAAACACTTGACAACCCAAGTCTCATAGGTCTGACCTTAAGTAGGCTAAGTATATCAGTCACATGAACACCTGAAGTTCAATAATCATGATACATAACATGAATACCAGAAACCTGAGGTCCAATAGTCATGATACCCACTCGTTCTTCAACATTTCTCATGTCTTAGAGCACAATCCAATGTTATAAGCATAAAAACAGTCAACTCACAACAAATTATCTGGCCTGCGTTAATCTCTCATTCTAGACCTAGCCAAACTCAACTATCTCAAGCCCCTAGACATTCTAATCCTAAGCATTCACTAATTGATCTTAGCAGGAGGGGGGAGGGATTTGAATGCAATGCTAGACGCCCTAGAACTTGTGCATGAACTAAACTAAAAAAGAAATCTAAGTAAAATGAAAGCCGCTCACCATTTCTAAAAAACTATTATACGAAACGATGTAAATACAACCAAATCACTCAGGTAAGAACTTTTCTTTTCGACAATAAAAGTGATAGTATACACATCTAGACTACTCTTAGCAGTCTGAAGCTTAAAATAGCATTAAGTTCTAAAAAAGTACGATATAATTTAAGGGGGAAACGCTGGAACCCTTCGAAATTGAGGAGCTCGTACAAACCGATAACTTCCAAAAAATACAAATCCGACCATGATCAAGGACATCAGGATAAAATGATGGAAAGACGAAGCCGAACGAACAACACGAACGAGTTGTACGAACCTAACTACCTACCAAGTGAAGTTAAAACATAAAAGAGATCTATCAGTTGATGAAAGATCTCCAACCTTCAGCAAACACAGAAGGAACAAGAACTACAATTTCTTGCAAAATTATATCTCTTACAGAAAGAAAAATCCGCAGGAAAAACGGAAACTTAGGATACGTACCTCAGACACAGGATAGAAGCGGATCCGATCTTCGTTCTTCAACCGGAGGCTTCCCCTATATACGGGCCGAGTCCTGGGAGGTAAAATAACAGGGCGTATTTACTTGAATACCCCCAAAGCACTAAAAAAGATCTTGCGAACGCGCAGAATAGGAAATTGAATGAGAAGAAATCCTCGGTGGTCAGCTTCTATCTCGAGGGGCATCAAGCCGATCCCGAACTTGTCTATATTTGAGTCAAGTTTGATTTAAATATGCCGATCCCCGATCCCCGAACTTGTCTATATTTGAGTCAAGTTTGAATTAAATATTTTGAGCCGAGCCTCGTCTCGAGCTTAAAAGAGTTTGAGCCCAAAAATTTTAACCGAGTTCAAGCCGAGCTAGAACTTCAACATACATTTAAAACTTTTCAAAAAATATATATCAAATAAATTGTATATAAAATTATGCATATATTTTACATAAAATTGGGCATAAACTCTACACAAAATTAAGCATAACCTATATATATAATACATGTATAAGATTGGGCATGACCTCTACTTAAAATTGAATATAATCTATGTATATATACCTATATAAAATTCGGCATAACCTCTACTTAAAATTGGGCATAATCAATATACATAATACCTGCATAAACACTCCATAAACACTCCATAAATACTCCATAAATACTCCATAAATACTCCATAAATAATCCATAAAATTATCTATATATTCCATAAATACTCCATGAAATTGTTTATACACTTCATACACTTCATAAAATAGTATAAACACTCCATACACTGCATAACATTATGAATAAACTCCATACAATAATCAAACATAACAAAATTAAATGAAATATCATTATCAATTTACAATCACCCAAATAAAAACTATAAATCCATTATAAATTTACAAACTATTGTTGTTTCTCTTCATGCTAGAAAATAATATATGTTCCAGCATGAGCAAAATCTCCACCTATGACAAAAACAAAAAAATAAAATTAGTTATTGTTAGATAAAAAAATACTCTTCCACTACTAGTTACTTAATGTCGTTAAAAATATTAAAATTACCATGATGAGAAAAACATGAAAAATCATGTAGTTGGTAGCATTATCTCTACACTCTTCTTCTCAAGATGTTATCATAAAATAAAATTTTAATAAATAAAACTAAAAAATATCATAATAAATAATTAATCAAAGAAATTCACCTTTTAATTTTTCTTTACACCGTGAAGAGCCCGAACCAATCATTGCCACAAATCAAAGCTTGAACTGTATTTGGTGCCAAGGAAGAACGATATGTGTCTATTACTCTACCACCAGCACTAAATGTAGACTCTGAAGCTACAGTGGATATGGGAATTACAAGGATGTCTGCTGCTATCTTAGATAATATCCGAAATTTCATATGATTCACTTTCCACCATTCTAAAACATCAAAATCATATTGTGAAGTTCCCTCACAACTATATACACCTTCTTCAAGATAAATTTCCAATTCTGACCTTGGTGAATTAACTACATCCACTTGTTTATATTAATTCATTAACTTTGACCAACCAGAACTTGATAAAGACCTACGACTTGTGGAAACACCCATAGAGGTAGTACTTGAAGTAATATCTTCATTTCTAATATTCACATTATATAAGGATACATATTCATCATAGATCTCATATAAGGTGCATCGAACTAAATTTATATTCATTGTAGCTTCCTCCTTAGAATATATCTCTGGAAAACACATTTCGATCAACCTTAATTTGACCCTTGGATCCAAAATTGAAGCAACAGCCATCAATAAATTGCATTCACCCCAGTACTTCTCAAATTTCTCTTTCATTCTACTAAACATTGTCCAAGTGAAAACATTTTCATTTGTAGAATGAAAATTCATAACATCTTTTACCCTACATAATTCACTAAGGTACAAATTAGAAGTAGAGTAGTCACTCCCAGAAATTATATTAATAATTGTATTAAAAACTTCTAGAATCTCACACACCATGTCAACCTTTTCCCATTTTCCCATTCATCAAGACTTGGCAAACAATCATAAGTTGGTTCTTTAACTTTAAATCTAGAGAATGCATCTTTAAATTTTAATGTAGAAGACAACATGTCATAAGTGGAGTTCCAACGAGTTGGACAATCAATAACCAACCTCTTTTCACCAAGTTCTAGTTGCTGTACAATTTCAGAAAAAGTGTGAAATCTAGCCTCAGACAGATTTATGAATTTGACACTCTCACACACATTATCAATTATATCCTTAATCTGAACAAGACCATCTTGGACTAATAAGTTCAAAATATGAGTACAATAGCGCACATGAAACAACTTCCCACCACAAACCAAATTTTTTTTCCTTCAAAAATCTTCTTTCAAAACTCTCATACACACATCATTATATGCAGCATTAACAACTGAAATACTTAAAACTTTATTTTCAATCTCCCACTCTTTCAAACACCTGTAAATAGCATCTGCTATATCAACGCCACAACGAGGAGGAGGAACATGCACAAAACTCAAGACTCGTTTTTGTAGTTTCCAATTACTGTCAATAAAATGCCCAGAAATAACCATGTATTCAATCTTTTGATTTTGGGACTTCCAAAGATCTGTGGTAAGACTAATCTTCTTAATCTCTTTTAACAAAATTTTCAATTTCTTTTTCTCTGCCTCATACACCTCCATACACTCCTTCTTAATGGTCTTACGGGATATTTTCTCATAATTCATATTTGTCATCATCATTACAAAATTAAATCCCTCATCTTCTACTATCATGAATGGATGTTCATGCATAAGAATCCAATGAGCAATGACTACTATCATTTTAGCTTGATCATATTTTCCTCCAAAATCCATAAAAGGAAGTCCAGATGGACTCTGATCAACATTAGACCCCACTCCCACTGGTTGAAAGTTTAAGGTTTTTTGTTTTCTCATTGCCACTTTTCTACTAGGGCAACATTTCAAATGTCGACTCATATGTGTGGTCACTCCACTACTAATAACACTCAAATTGATTTTACAATGAACACACTGAGCCTTTTTTGTACCATTAAGTGATACTTCTTTGAATTCCAACCACACATGAGACTTTTTCTGTCTTTTTGAAGTATGGGTAGAGTCACCTTCATCCTCATTTATGGTAATTTCATCTGGGCCCACTTATATGACAGAGTGACTTTGGTGGAGTTGAGCCATTATTTATGGACACACTAGAACTAGTGTTAATTATTGATGTCAATTGAGGAGGTGTTGACATTCTTACTTGATCTGTGTCAGGACCTTGAAGAAACCTATGAACATTTGACAAGGTTTAGGCATCATATATCATCCAATGAGTGAATTTAAGACATCAAAGGGTCACACACAACAAGGTCTCAATTTTCAAAAGATAGAAAAGGAACTAGCAAATTGTTTTTGCTAATACATCAAGCCAGATAATATTTTAGAACAGCAACAAATATAAATTCAATGAGAATTAAGAAAGAAGGACAAAACTAACATTTTTTATTTTTTTTACAATAAAGAGAAGTTGGATGCAATTAAGAAAGTTCAAGATTTCATTATAGAGTATTATTGAACAGAATATGTTATCAACACTCAAAATAATGAAATAAATTCATACCGGCAGTTTAGGACAAGAATTTATTTCCGAGTGTACACTGTAAGTTCAAAAAAACTATCAGATGCAAATATCTGCAAAAAAAAAACAAAAAAAAAAGATCGCTTTTGTTAATACATCAAGCTAGATAACGTTTTAGAACAGTAGCAGATAAGTTCAATGAGATTTAAGAAAGAAGGACACAAACTAACATTTTTTTTTTTTTTTTTTTACAATAAAGAGAAGTTGGATGCAATTAAGAAACCCCTTGATTCCATTAACTATAATAGAGTATTATTGAACATAATATGTTATCAACACTAATATTTTTTGTTTTTTTACAATAAAGAGAAGTTGGATGCAATTAAGAAAGGTCTTGATTCCATTAACTATAATAGAGTATTATTGAACAGAATATGTTATCAACACTCAAAATAATGAAATAAAATTCATACCGGCAGTTTCTTCCAAGGATTTATTTCCAAGTGTACACTGTAAGTTCAAGAAAACTGCCAGATGCAAATATCTAAAAAAAAAAAAAAAACAGATCGCTTTTGTTAATACATCAAGCCAGATAACATTTTAGAATAGCAGCAGATATAAGTTCAATGAGATTTAAGAAAGAAGGATAAAAACTAACATTTTTTATTTTTTTTACAATAAAGAGAAGTTGGATGCAATTAAGAAAGCTCCTGATTTCATTAACTATAATAGAGTATTATTGAATAGAATATGTTATCAACACTAACATTTTTTTATTTTTTTTTACAATAAAGAGAAGTTGGATGCAATTAAGAAAGTTCCTGATTCCATTAACTATAATAGAGTATTATTGAACAGAATATGTTATCAACACTCAAAATCATGAAATAAAATTCATACCGGCAGTTTCTTCCAAGGATTTATTTTCGAGTGTACACTGTAAGTTCAAGAAAACTGTCAGATGCAAATATCTGCAAAAAAAAAAATCGCTTTTGCTAATAGATCAAGCTAGATAACATTTTAGAACAACAGCAGATATAAGTTCAATGAGATTTAAGAAAGAAGGACAAAAACTAACATTTTTTATTTTTTTTTACAATAAAGAGAAGTTGGATGCGATTAAGAAAACTCCTGATTCCATTAACTATAATAGAGTATTATTGAATAGAATATGTTATCAACACTCAAAATAATGAAATAAAATTCAAACCGGTAGTTTCTTCCAAGGATTTCTTCCCGAGTGTACTCTGTAAGTTCAAGAAAACTGTCAGAAGCAAATATCTGTAAGCTAATACATCAAGCCAGATAACATTTTAGAATAGCAGCAGATATAAGTTCAATGAGATTTAAGAAAGAAGGACAAAAACTAACATTTTTAATTTTTTTTTACAATAAGGAGAAGTTGGATGCAATTAAGAAAACTCTTGATTCCATTAACTATAATAGAGTATTATTGAACAGAATATGTTATCAACACTCAAAATCATGAAATAAAATTCATACCGATAGTTTCTTCCAAGGATTTCTTCCAGAGTGTACTCTGTAAGTTCAAGAAAAATGACAACTGCAAATATCTGCAAAAAAAATAAAATAATATAAAACAGATCTTTTTCTTTGCTTAGGCATAACTGCGTTCTAATACAGAACATTTCACTTATAGAAACAGAGTGTTCACCGTTCTCATATCCAAAAAACCTTTCCAAGAATGAAGGAGCACTGCTGAAACGAAGTGAGAGTTAGAGATTTTGTAGGGTTAGGTCGGCGACGAAAAAAAAATAGAAGATTAAATAAAAATCTTACCTCCTTCTATCGGACCGTCTCTTTCGTCTCGTTGGCAAGGAAGAACTTCGGATGAAGAACTCGAAGAGGAAGAAATCGCAGAGGAAGGAATTGTAGACGAAAAAATCGAAGTCTTTGATAGAGATTGAGGAATCGAAGAGGGAGAGAGAGAACGAGGGATTTGAAGACCAAATCCCCATTTCCGATGAATACCCGCCGACGGACAGCGATTTTCGCTAGAAAATCATGCTAAAACGGCATGAAAATGGCAGAGAAGCATGGGATATGGCAGAGAAGTATGAGTTTCGCAGGCGGCAAGACAAAATGGAAGAGACAAGACTCTCTTTCCCGAAAATTTCCAAATCCCCCTGATTCCCGAATCGCCATTCGTTAAATTAACGAGTTGGCTCGAGAGCCTGTAAGCCGAACCTGGCTCTGCTCGAGCTCGGCTCGTTAACCTAAACGAGCCTATTTCTAATCTCGAGTTCAATATATAACGAATCGAACTGAGCCGAACTCGAGCCGCTCGCAAGCCAGCTCGGTTCGTAGCCACCCCTAGCTTCAAGTCAGCATCTTCACCCTCGGGTGCTCGCTGTTTGTGTTAGAAGTGCCTTCCCCGGTCAGATTGGATTTCACACCCACCCCTAGTTGGTCTTAACCGTAAGTTTTTTCTTCCTATTTCTCATTTCATCTATCGATTTACATCGGTATTTATACACTAATAATTGCAATTAGATTTCGAAGTTGGTGTTACGGAGAACTTCTTCCTCTGTTTTGATGGATCTAGAAGACGACCCAACGGAGGAAGAAGTCCTCCTCTGGAGGATCTTACACCAACAATCCTCCTCAAGTTGGTGTGTACAGATCTCTAATGCCCAATTTGTCAAGTGAGTTGTAAAAGTTCTTGTTGCACATTGCTTTTGTAAGTATGTCTACAACTGATCTTTAGATTTAAAAAACGAAAATCAAATTATTTTTGCCTCAAGGTTTTGCTTGATGAAGTGTTGATTTACTTCCACATGTTTAGTCCTATCATGTGTTGAACCGGATTATGTGAAATATCAATAGCCGCCTTGTTATCGCAAAATAAGTTCACCTCACAATTTGGCTCAAAGCCAATTTCAGTTAATAATCTCTGAAGTCAAAGAAGCTCACAAAGACCATTAGCCATCCCACGAAACTCGGCTTCAGCACTTAATAACGCTACCACCTTTGTTTCTTACTTCTCCAAGTAACTAGGTTCCCTCCAACAAACGTAAAATAGCATGAGGCGGATCTTCTATCTGAAATATTCTTTAACCAATCAGCATTTGTATAACCTTCAACCCTTAGGTGATGGTTTCTTGAGAACATGAATCCTTCCCAGGGAAGGACTTTAGGTATCAAGGAATTTGATTCACAACATTCATATGCTATTTACTCAAACAATGCATGAATTGGCTTACTACACTTACTGCATAGGCGATGTCAGGTCATGTATGGGAAAGATAAATAAGTTTCCCAACCAACCTCATGTATCTTCCTTTGTCTGTTGACACTTGGTTTGGTTATTCTCCAAGTTTGTGATTTGGGATTATTGGGGTATCTAATTCTCCTTTTAAATTTTCCACACTGGTCTATTTGACATCCTCAAACTGACATTACCAATACCGACAATATCCAAAGGTCAGCAAGATACGCCTTCTCGTGATCTCCAACAATTTAATTCTCTATAATCTCATAGTGTGCAGTGGTGTGAAAAGAAGTTCCTAAATCTAACACCCAAGAGTCAATAGGGCTATCAACCGACAAGAGTAAAGTATCTTGTACTTCTTCAATTAGTGCATTTGCAACATCGCTATTCTTTTCATCCTTCTTCAGTGCTTTGCAGTTCTTCTTTTATGTGATCAGACTTCCACAATTCTAACACTCCACATTTCTTTCGAATTTGGACTTGCTTCTTCTATTCCTTGACTTCCCTCTACCATTGTCCTAGTTGGAATTCCCCTCAAAGTTCCTGCCCCTAGTTTCGACATTTAGAGCAGAATTAGATGCCGACAATTCCCCGAAGTCCTTTCTACGAACTTCCTCTACAAGAATGATATCCCGAAGATCATTAAAGATCAACTTCCCGGTGCCTACAGAGTTGTTGGTCGTAGCCCTCATAGCCTCCCAACAATCTGGCAGAGATGCCAAAAGAATTAAAACACAAACCTCATCATCAAATTTAATTTGAACGGAGGTCAATCGATTAAAAATTGTGCTAAATTCATTCAAATGCGATGCCACTAAAGTATTTTCTGTCATCTTTAAATTGAAGAGTTTTTTTCATGAGATGTACCTTATTATTTGCGGAAGGCTTCTCATATATGTCAAATAGAATCTTCATCATCCCCGCTGTGGTTTTCTCTGACACCACGTTGTGAACAACGTTCTTCAACAATGTTAACCAGACTACCTCCCAACACTTATCTATCGAGGAGATTCTACTTATCATCTTTTATACCTTTTGGTTTCATATCCAAAAGTGGTGCATGCAACTTTTTAATATACAAATAATCTTCGATCTGCATCCTCCAGAATGAAAAATTCATACCATTGAACTTGTTGATTCCAAGTGTTGATCCTTATTCGCCAACCATTACTCTCAATCACAAACCAAAACTTTGATAGCACTTGATAGGAATTAAACGCCCTATTTCCAAACTAATGAAAGCAATAATAATAATCGTGGAAGAAAAGAAAAACAAGCACGAAAAAATAACACAAGATTTATACTGGTTCGCCTCAAGGTGAGACTACATCATGTCTTATGCCACTGCAATAATCCACTATAAATCTGAAATAGTTAACAAGAAAAATCACACACACATACAGGTGTTTTTCTCTAACCTCTCTCGGGCTGTAACTTGTGATGGTCCTCGAATGATGAATGATAAAACCCTAATAGTGGCGCTCCCCAATTATAAAGAAAAAACTAGGGCTACCGCTTTACAAGAGTAAAATTACCAAACTTTCCTTAATGAAACAGTAATCAATGTATCGTGAATCTGGCGGGGGCTCCGCCCCCACACCCCAAGGAGGGGGGTTCCCCACCCCCATGACTGTTATGAAAAACTGATGACAATAAAGAGCGTGTAATCACACGACACAAAATTTTACGTGGTTCGGCAAATTGCCTACGTCCACGGGAACTGCAGAGGATTTTTATTTCTTCAATCAGAGGAATCACAATACAAGTGGGACCAATATCTTTCTTTTCACATTTTACACAGCCAGCAGAGACCCTTCTCCACAGCGTCGATCAGCAGAGACCTTTCTCTGCAGGGTCGACCAATAGAGCCCGTTCTCTGCAGAAATAGTGTCGTCCTTCTCTTCCGACAACGATGAGGCATAGCAGCCTCTCTTCCGGCAACACACAACAACCTTTCTTCCGGCAACGGCGAGGCACAACAACCTCTTTTCAGCAACGGCAAGAACGGTCCCGACCTGTTGTTTCTGGACAGCAACAGTGACGACCTTGCTCTTCCAGCAACAACTTGAGTCACGCGTTGCTGTATTTCCAGCAACAGCGTCAAAGCCTTGATTTTCTCTTCCGCTCTCTGTTTTCCGAAGACACACCACGAAGAGGAGAATAATAAAATCAAACCAAGGGAGATTTTAATTTTCCCTTGATTGTACCAAAGGGCAAATTAAAATCACGAATGCCCTTCATGTCCTACTCGCACGTGTGGACCAGACTCCATCGTGCTCAAAAATTCTCCCACTTGGAGATTGGTATACCCACTGTATCACCCTCTTCCTCAAACATGATATCTACTACCTCTGCAACCCACTGCTCTTGTCTTCATGCTAGAAGACCAACTGAAGTTGCGCACAACTTCAATTTCTCAAGTGTAACACCCTTTGTCAACATATCAGTAGGGTTCTTACTTCCACAAATTTTCTCAAGTACCAACTGTCCATCATCTAACAATGATCGTATAAAATGATACCTGATCTGAATGTGTTTTGTCCTGGAATGAAGTGCTGGGTTCTTGGCAAGGAATATGGCACTCTGACTATCGCTGTAGAGAGTGCCCTTCTGATTTTTCTTGCCCAATTCCTCCAGGAAGCCCTGTAGCCAAATCATCTCCTTTGCAGCTTCTGATACTGCAATGTACTCAGCTTCTGTGGTAGACAAAGAAACTGTTTTCTGTAGATTTGAACCCCATGAAACTGTAGTACCACCCAGAGTGTAAACAAACTCTGTTGTACTTTTTCTGCTATCAATATCTCAAACTAGATCAGCATCAACATAGCCCCTCACCTCTAAGCTCTTTCTTGAGAAACAGAAACACATATCTGAGGAGCCTTTTAAGTACCTCAGAATCCACTTCACAGCTTCCCAATATTGTTTTCCTGGGTTACTCATGTATCTACTCTCAACTCCCACTGCATGGGCAATATCCGGTCTAGTGCAAACCATAACATACATAAGTGAACCAATGGATGAGGCATAAGGAACCTTACTCATGTAATCTAGTTCCTCCTCTGACTTAGGTGACTGATCCTTGCTGAGTCTGAAGTGACTGCCCAAGGGTGTGCCAACTGGTTTGGCTTTATCCATATTGAACCTGTTGAGTACCTTTTTCACATACTCAGTCTGCGAGAGTCTCAACGTGCCTCTGACTCTGTCCCTTACAATTCTCATACCAAGGATTTGCTTCGTAGCTCCCAAATCCTTCATTTCAAAGTGCTCTGACATCTACTTCTTCATATTATTGATCTCATCAATACTAGCCCCTGTAATAAGCATGTCATCCACATACAGTAACAAAATGATGTAAGAATTGTCAAAATACCTGACATAGCAACAGTGATCTGCCTGACATCTGATGTAACCTGCACTGGACATAAAGCTGTCAAATTTCTTGTACCACTGTCTAGGAGCTTGCTTCAGGTCATACAAACTCTTCTTCAATCTACAAACTGAACCTTCCTTTCTATGTATTGCAAACCCCTCAGGTTGGTGCATGTAGATGTTTTCTTCAAGGTCTCCATGAAGAAAAGTTGTTTTCACATCTAACTGCTCAAGAAATAAATCTTCAGTGGCAACCATGGACAGTACTAACCTGATGGTTGTGATCATCACCACAGGAGAGAAAATCTCAGAGTAATCAATACCCTGCTTTTGCTGAAAGCCCTTTACAACAAGTTTAGCCTTGTACCTCTTACTGCCATCATGCTTAGTTTTCACCCGGTACACCCACTTGTTGTGCAATGCCTTCTTCCCTGGTGGAAGTTTAGTCAACTCCCATGTCTGATTTTCTAACAAGGAATCCATCTCTTCCTTCATTGCCAACTCCCACTTGCTAGAATTTTCATCTTGCAAGGTTTCTTCATAACTCTACGGTTCTCCACCATCTGTCTGCATAATATAATTCAAAATAGGTGAGAAACGTTGTGGAGGCCGAATAGTCCTAACTGACCTGCGAACTGCAACTACAGGAGTGGACGGCTCTAGATCTGACTGAGGAATAATAGGAGTGGGTGCACTGGACCCACTCTCCCCGTCACTCGCATCTTTGCACTGCATTGTGGCCTGTTGTAGGTCATCCAATCTCACAAACTCGGACTCCTGAGGAGCTGCTTCAGCAACTGTACTGGACTTGTCCTTGTATACAATCTTCTCATTGAAAATCACATTCCTGCTTCTTATAATCTTTCGACCCTGATTATCCCAAAAACGATAACCAAATGCCTCGTCTCCAAAGCCAATAAAATAACATTTTCTTGACTTGGCCTCAAGTTTACTTCGAGCATCAGAATCAACAAGAACATAAGAAAGACAACCAAAAAGTTTAAGATGAGAAAATTTGACCTCTTTCCCGCTCCAGGCCTCCACTGGCAATCCACAATCCAACGGAACTGATGGTCCTCTGTTGATCAAGTAAACTACAGTACTAACTGCATCTGCCCAGAAAGTAGGGTGCAACGTCATGCTTCTAGCACGCTCATTGATGGTTCTATTCATACGTTCAGCAACTCCATTTTGCTGTGGTGTCCCAGGAATGGTCTTCTCCATTCTGATACCTTGAGCTGCACAATATTCTTTGAACCCGCCATCAATATACTCACTGCCATTATCAGACCTCAAACATTTCAGTTTCAAGTTTGTCTCTGTTTTAACCATGGCCTTCCAAATTTTGAACACATTGAATACCTCAGATTTATGCTTCAAAAAATAAACTCATACCTTCCTACTATGATCATCAATGAACATGACATATTAACAAGAACTTCCAAGGGATGCCACTGGGGAAGGTCCCCACACATCTGTGTGCACAAGGTCCAGTTTTTCTTTCTTCAGTGTTCTGCCACCCTTTAAAAAACTGACATTTTTCTGTTTCCCCATAATGCAACTCTCACACATACTGAGATCAACTGATTTCAGTTCTGGTAGCTTGCCTCTGGACAGCAGTTCTGTCACACCCCTCTGACTCATATGGCCAAGCCTGCAATGCCATAAATCTGTTGTGCTTTCTGCAACGGTAGTAGCAATAGTATTAATCAAACCAATAGTCGAATAGAGTGTACCGGTTTTCTTACCCCGAGCCAGTACCAATGTTCCTTTGGTGACCTTCCAGGTATTATCTGAGAACACCACTGAATGGCCACAGTCATCAAGTTGTCCAACAGAAATGAGGTTCTTCTTCAATTCAGGAATGTGCCTGACCTTTTGCAAGGTCTATTTGTTCTTGTTAGGGAGTGCAATGTCAATGTCTCCCATCCCCACTACGTTCAAGGCTTCTCCATTAGCCAAATATACCTTCCCAAAGTCACCTACAACATAGTTTTGCATTATCTCCTGATGGTAGGATGTATGGAATGAGGCTCCTAAATCCAGTATCCAGTCATTAACTGGACTATGAACTGCAAGCAATAGTGCATCTTGTACTTCTTCAGTTACTGCATTTACACTATCATTTTCGGTTTTCTTAGGGCTTTTACAGTTTCTCTTTAAGTGGCCAACTTTGCCATAGTTCCAGCAAGTTGCCTACTGACCAGGCCTTGACTTACTCTTGCTCCTGTACTTTGACTTTGATCTATTTTTGTTTGAGTTCCTGTCATGTAATCTCCCCCGAGAATCAACATTCAATGTGGAATTCGAACCCGAAGTCTCGCCTGAATCCCTCCTGCGTACCTCCTCAGCCAAAATCAAATCACGAATATCATCATATTTCAACTTTGATTTACCGGTAGAATTACTCACAGCCATTCTCATGGCTTCCCAACTATTTGGCAATGAAGCCAATAGTATCAGTGCACGTATCTCATCATCAAATTCAATTTCAACAGATGACAATTGATTTGTGATAGTATTAAAAGCATTCAGATGTTGTGCAACAGATGTACCTTCTACCATCTTCAAATTGAATAACGTTTTCATCAAATAAACTTTATTATTCGCTGAAGGTTTTTTGTACATACCTGACAAGACCTCTAAGAGACCCATAGTCGTCTTCACCTTATTGACGTTGTGTGCAACGAACCTCGACAGGGTTAGCCAAATAATCCCCAGAACCTATCGATCCAACTGATTCTAATCGTCTTCCTCCATTTTTTCCGGTTTCTTCCCCAACAGTGGAAGATGGAGTTTTCCCCCATGGAGGTAATCCTCTATCTGCATCCTCCAGAATCCATAGTCCTTGCCATCGAACTTCTCGATCCCCGATACCTTCACTTCGTCTCCAGCCATCATTTTTCCCATAGCTGAACCTCTGCTCTGATACCAGTTGTTATGAAAAACTGATGACAATAAAGAGACAGGTAATCACACGACACAAAATTTTATGTGGCTCGGCAAATTGCCTACGTCCACGGGAGCTGCAGAGGGTTTTTATTTCTTCAATCAGAGGAATCACAATATAAGTGGGACCAATATCTTTCTTTTCACCTTTTACACAGCCAGCAGAGACCCTTCTCCATAGCGTCGACCAGCAGAGACCTTTCTCTGTAGCGTCGACCAACAGAGCCCGTTCTCTGTAGAAATAGTGTCGTCCTTCTCTTCCGACAATGACGAGGCACAGCAGCCTCTCTTCCGGCAACACACAACAACCTTTCTTCCGGCAATGGCGAGGCACAACAGCCTCTTTTCAGCAACGGCAAGAACGGTCCCGAGCTGCTATTTCTGGGCAGCAACAATGACGACTTCGCTCTTCCAGCGACGACCTCGCTCTTCTGGCGACAACTTGAGTCCCGCGTTGCTGTATTTCCAGCAACAGCGTCAAAGCCCTTATTTTCTCTTCCACTCTCTGTTTTCCGAAGACACACCACGAAGAGGAGAATAATAAAATCGAACCAAGGGAGATTTTAATTTTCCCTTGATTGTAGCCTACGCCAAAGGGCAAATTAAAATCACGAATGCCCTTCATGTCCTGCTCGGACGTGTGGACCAAACTCCACCGTGCTCAACAACGACAACCTTATGTGAAGGTCAATCCGCGTACCAACTCATCACAGGGCATTGATTAGGGTCCACAACTTAAAACAGTCGAGGAGCAATATGTTGAGAAAAATTATTTGCATTAAATGTCATATGGTCCGTTACTCTAGAGTCAAGTATCTACGCTCTTCAATCATCCTCTCTAGTGGATTCGAGGAGAGTATTACTTGGGTCCACATACGTCTGAGAAGGTTGAGGGAGATCGCTGTTCAAATACCCTAGCTTGTCTTTGCCTCAGATATCCATCTCGACAACTTGGGATAAGTCAAGTCCAATCCGAGTCAACTCCAGTCTAACCCAGTTGAGTTTGGTCCGAGTCGAGTCAAGTCTTGGTCTATCTGGTTTGGTCCAAGTTCGGTCTGAGTCCAGTCAGGTATGAGTCGCTGGGTTGACTAGGCTTCAATTCTGGTCCAGGAGTCGAGTATTGGCCCGAGTCTGGCCTGGGTCATTGGGTTGACCTCGCTTAGAGTCCGATCTAGTTCAAGATACCAGGTTCAAAAATTTATGATCCCTAACTAAGAGCGGATTTAATTCGAACCTCCGTCATCCCCATGACGCTGGTTTCTGAACAGCGCGGGATGGGAAGTTTGATGCTGGGAGACGAGGGTTTTTCTTATTATTTGTCATTTCATCTGTCGATTTTGTTTTTACAAATCTAGAAGACGATCTGACGGAGGAAGAAGTCCTCCTCCGTTGGATCTCACGCCAACATTAACTTACAATCTACAGGGATCGGGCACATTATTTAATCTCCTTAATTTATACAAAGCAAGAATAGAAGTTACTATAGATACGAGAGTGTAGAATACATTTCTATATAATACAGAAAGAAAAAGTTATTCCATTGTATAATGTATATTTTTGCTTCTAATTTCATAGATAAAAATACATTACTATTGTAATAATAAGTCAATTTAATCTCCTAGATATACTCTTGTTTATTTTGTAATAAACTAAACGTGGGCACCAATTAGGGGTGGCATCGAGCCGAGTTGAGCCCGAACCTGCTTATATTTGAGCTGAGCTTGATTTAAATATTTTGAGCTGAGCATTGAGCTGAGCATCGAGCCGAGCCTCGTCTCGAACCTAAAATTGTTATCGAGCTCAAGCTCAACGAGTTCGAGCCGAGCTCGAGCCTCAATATACATTTAAAACTTTTCAAAAAATGTATATAAAATTATGCATACATTTTACATAAAATTGGGCATAACTTATATATATAATACGTGTATAAGATTGGGCATAACCTCTTCTTAAAATTGAGCATAATCTATATATATAATACTTGTATAAAATTCAGCATGACCTCTACTTAAAATTAGGCATAATCAATATACATAATACCTGCATAAACACTCCATAAACACTCCATAAAATTGTCTATACATTTCATAAACACTCCATGAAATTGTTATACACTCCATAAAATAGTTTAAACACTCCATACACTGCATAACATTATAAATAAACTCCATACAATAATCAAACACAATAAAATTAAATGAAATATCACTATCAATTTACAATCACCCAAATAAAAACTATAAATCCTTTAAATAAAATCATAGTACTATTACAGACTTACTAGAAAATTACAAGAAATATTTTAAATTTTTCTTAGGAAGTTAAATGGACCTCTTATTGCCTTTTCTAAGGAAATAAATAAAAATTAGTAATTAATCTAATATATTATTATACTTATCGATAAATTTTTAATCACATAAAATGTCAAACACAAAATTTCTATGAAAATTGCCTCATATTCAAAGTATTATATCATCAACTGTCAAATACTTATTCAAACCTTTTCTATATGGTTTTCTAACCCATCTTGGCAAGAAAATCTTACTTAGAAAATTAAATGATTTTTTAAAAACAATTTATAATTAGAAAAATATTTTGAAAAAACATGAGGCACTAATGGTCCCAATATTTCTACTAAAAATATTTTTTCAACATTTATTGAAAAAACCACTAATAGTCTCTAGAAACGTATTTCTACTAAAATATTTTTTCAATTTCTTTAAGAGCCATGAGGAAGGGACAAAGAGTTTTTTTTTCCTTGTTTATGATCTCGCACGTAGGGGTGGCTTTGAATAAATTATATATAAAATTATGCATACATTTTAAAAAAATATAATGATAGGGGAGGTTCAGGATTGAATTTCAATAATGGATTAAATTTCACCAATATTAATATTTTTTACACCAATTGTTGTCTAGCTTGTTTTGTAATTTTTGAATCTGGCCATAATTTATTATGGCCTCCTTAGTGCCCCTAGATGAAAATTTATATTCTAGGAAAAAATAAAAATATTTTTCCTATGATACATATTCCCAAAAAAACCCTTTAAATAAAATCTTATTACTATTAGTGACTTATTAGAAAATTACAAGAAATATTTTAAAATTTTCTTAGGAAAATTAAATGGACCTTTTATTGTCTCTTCTAGGGAAATAAATAAAAATTAATAATCAATCTAATATATTATTATAATTATCGATAAATTTTAATTAAATAAAATATCAAACACAAGATTGCTTCATGCTAAAAGTATTACAGCATCAACTGTTAAATACTTATTCAAAAATTTTCTATACAGTTTTCTACCCCATCTTGGTACGAAAATCTTACTATTAGAAAATTATATGATTTTTAATAAAAAAATTCAATTAGAAAAATGTTTAAAAAAACATGTGACACTAATAGTTTATAAAAACTTATTTCTATAAAATTTATTTTTAATTTTTTCCAAAGGAAAAAGTTTTTTTTTTTTTTTTACTTTATGATCTTGCACGTACGAAATCGCACGTGCGAGATCATCTTCGCGCGAGGGAGGGGGGAGATTATTTCTCCCCTAATTTCTCCCCTGAACTTAGGTTTTGGTTTTTCGCTGAGACGATGCGGAGGGAAGGGGGGTACAGCACTGGGGAAGACCTATCGTCAGGGATGACGGCACTAGGGAAGACCTATCGTCAGGGATGACGACTGCGACGGAAGCGACGGCGAGGAGAGGAAGAAATCAAACGGATGGCCACAGAGGCGGCCAGTGAGCAGCTGCGACAGCGGTAGAGACGGCCAGTGAACAGCTACGACGGCGGTAGAGGCGGCGACAACAGCCGACAAGAGTCGGCGGTGACGAGGGGAGGAAATCTCCCCCCCCCCCCCCCCCCCCCCACTCTCTCGATCCCACTCCCCCGCTCGCTTGCGATCTTGATACTGATCCGACTCACTTCGAGCCGGCTCGCAAGCCGACAAATCGAACCTGGCTTCGGTCAAGCTCGGCTCGTTAAGGTAAACGTGCTGATTTTGGTGTTCGAGTTCGAGCTCGATAGATAAAGAATTGAATTGAACCAAACTCAAGCCGTTTGCGAGCCGGCTCGGTTCGAAACCACCTGTAGCACCAATCCAAAGGAGTGACCGTATATCCCTTACTCTTTTGACTTATAAAGGCTAAGAAGGCGGAGCTTTGTCCTCCTCTTTAGCATTTTTAATGATGGAGAGAGATCATCGGAGCGGGAGATGCAGACAAGGGATCTCTCTCTATGGAGAACAGCCAAAGCCCCTTCGACTTTCCCTTTCTCTCTTTGTTCTCTTTATTTTAATGAAGATAGAAAAGAGGGAGAAAAGTGAAAAATGAGTTGGCAATGGTTAATTCTGAAAAACATAATCCATTGGTTAAATTAAATGCGCACTTGACTCAACAAATGGGAAGATGAAAATTCGTGGCCTTCGGCATTCATATTGCCATCTCCTCATTTATATCCTGCGTATCACTACACGAGAGATCACACAAGAGTATCTCCAGCATTATGAATTCGTCTCAATGGTGAAATATCCAATGCGGCGAAATTGACAAGACAACGAATCCCATACAGACCAGAATAGAATCGGATGGGTCTAGAATGAAATTCTAACAGGCCAAAAACAAAAAAAACTCTACTAGAATTATACTGCTCATAATACTTCATATCATTTCCCTCGCGGCGTAACTGTATCTGGATCGTTGAATGTTCTCCTGCCGTTTCTTGTACACGAGCCCTCCCAATCCAACGACCCCCGCACCAACAATTACTCCAACAGCAATTCCCGCCTTCTGCCCACCTTTCAACCCTCCGCTTCCATCGGAGGAATTCTTTTCATTGGCTGCTCTGTCTGCCACATAATCGCTGGACTGCGGCGCAGGGGCTGGCGAAGGTGATGGTGACGATTCAGGTGCTGGAGGCAGTGTCGATGGCGATTCCCCCGGTTGATTCTGAGGGGCAGGAACCGTCGCTGATGATGGACCTCCGGTTCCAGGAGATGGAGATGGAACCGGAGCCTGAGCCTGAGCCGGAGTCGGAGATGGAGACGGAGATGGAGGCGGATGGAGTGGCCCTGTAGTGAGTGTAATCGGCTCATGTGGGCCGCTATCGACATCTGGAGAAGGAGCCGGTGCGAGACCAGACGTAGACCTCGCCATCAAGAAAAGAACAAGTAACAAACGCGGAAAATAAAAAGCCGCCAATGAGGCCATCAGTAAAAAACCTCTGATCTGTGACTAACTGATAAACTCTTTTCCCAAGAATGAGCTGTGCAGGAGAAACCCGAGATCTAGCTCAATCTTGAGGCATTGTAATAGCCAAAATAAACCCCGTGAATGTTGAAAATCGTCGGTGGGGAGGCAGTTTGAGTCCAAGAGTAGCGCACTCAAAACCCTAGATCTAGCAAAATATCGCCGAGTGAAAGACGGATACCAGCAGATTCAAAGAACCGTAATGTTGAAAGAGAGAGAGAGAGAGAGAGAGAGGGGGGGAGTAGAAACCCCAAATAGAGGAAATGCAGGCGGCGGTGAATGAAGGAGAGAGTCAACTGCAGAAAGCAGATCCAGAGAGCAAACCGAGATTAAAGGAACGGAAGGCAAGTGATTTGACAAAGGAGAGGAAGACTCCAGATGATGAAGAAGGTGCGGTGCGGAAAATGAGATTTCACGGTAAAATAACAGTTCACGGAAAATGAGATTCCATGCGTCATCGATTACTTTATTATTTTTCTAAGAGGAGAACCAAATCGACCCGACCCGACCGGACCCGACCTGATTGGAATCCCTCGATTTGCCCAATCATGTGCAAGAGACATCAGCGTCAATGATAATTGTTTTTCTTGAGTTGGACCTCTGAATCACTCCTCACTCACGTGCCAGCTGGGATCTCTCGCCCGGACTCTGCGCAGGCTTGAGGGCGTCAGGGGTGTCTTCTCGCTAGCTCGTACCTAATTTTCGGTAACGTCAGATCCTTACCATATCGTACCACAACCGCAAGAAATTCCTACCTCAATATTTATAGCGACTTCGGTGAAACTCACTACTACTACTACTACTATTGCCTGTCATCAAGATAAAGACGCCCAAACAAATCTCACATCTTTTGTGGGTTAGGGCCTAAACACGGACAGCAAAATCACCTGGCAGGGAGGCAAATAATCAAGCTTCTGAGCTTAATCTAAATAATATTTTTCCGGTACAAACTGAGGTCAGGGAGACTAGTCAAAACTTCATTAGCTAATCTAAGGGGTAGCAATGCATACACCACCTCCCTTTGACTCTAATTTCCTTTACCAGTTCCCCTTTTATCTATTTGGCGAAAGCCAATTCGATTTACGCTCTTCCAGCCTTTACAATTCATCCTTCACATCAGCCTTGCTGCTATCCACCGGGTTATCACTTGAGTTTCCAGCTGAGGCAGGTCTCTGGAGCTTAAACGGAATTGACGCTTGCTTCTTGAGGAATTTGTAAAATGCCACCACGGTTCGATCAGTGTCAACCGTAAGCTGTTCAATTGAGAAAAGTTCCCATATAAATGATGAAATGCAAAGATGCAGCAGAAATATAAGCAAAACAATCAAACAAACACTAAACAGCAACTTACTGGGTCAAAGCTCTTGTTTCCCGCAGGGAAGAACAGAAGTGTAGGGAAACCATCAGCCTGAAGAAGCAAAAGATTCAACAATTAGAATCCTATATATTTTAAGCAGCCAAGTGGTTGTTGCCTCATGCATTTTTGAGTAAATAATATCTAACAGCAATCAGGGTTTCATACTTGGTGGATAACCTCAGTATATCTCTGATTTCAAGGTGGATATTCCATGAGAGCACCTCAAAATATGTTAAAAAATATCGTTACCAGTCGATATTTCTTGGATTTCAGGGTACTGGGTACAGTACTGTGACATGAAACCCTGATGCAATAGTGCACTACATGGATTAGGAAAGCAACAAACATCTAACTGAATAAAGTTGACTGTAGTATTAATTTTAAGTCATTCATATGGGTCAGTACTAATAATATTAGCTTTTTAAGCCATTCAGTTCATATGAATTTAGCAATAGTATTAAAGAGAACTGGTTTAACACCAATTCCATATTGGGATGATTCAGGGACAATAGAGACCGGTGTGGTACATCCTTAAACCAAAAGAAAACATGGGCAAATAATCAACTAACAATAACAAGTCAGGCATTGAGAAAAACCTTTGCTCTTGGGTGCTCGTTGGTGGTTCCGTCCATTTTGGCAATGACAAGTGATTCAATGCCACGCAAATGATTGGCAAGCTTGTTGAAGATTGGTTCAAGTGCTTGGCAGTGTCCACACCAAGGTGCGTAAATCTGGTTCAGAGCCATACACAAAATGAACACACATGGAATTATAATTCAAGGAGAGGACTTTGGTCCAGTTATAGGACAAGATGCTTACCTCAAGAAGAACATCCTGTGATTCGTCCAATACAATCTCATCAAAATTATCTCCCACAACAATTTTAACATCTCCATCATTCTGCATACCCAGCAAATTAAAGATGGTAGTTAGAAAAGAAATGCCAGAGCAAGTCAACCGCAGTATAAATGTAACCTTACTTACAGTCTCGGGAATTGGATCTGACTTGTAGAAAGGCTTCAATTTGTCTTCCAAAAATCCTTGTCCAAAAGCCTGGAAGAAAATATAGAGGCAATGAAAAAAACATTTAAGTACCTACATGGTAATGGAACTTCATAAATGTCAGAGCATTAATTACTAAAGTTACATATTAAACCCATAAGCAATTACCAACGGATAGTTACTTTTTTTCACTCAGAAAGATACCTAAGAAATTGAAATATCAACTCAGATTTCAGCTGATTATATCCAGGCTGGCAAATGCTGCTTCCAATTAATTAAATCCAGGGAAAAGGTATGCATATTGTGAGTATACACAGGATGCTTTCATGTGTTTCTAATTCATTACTAGAACGTTTTGCTGGAGGGCTGTAAGTGGAATAAGGAATTTCAGAAAACTGCTAAACCTAAATTCCTGAGTTACAGGAATTATGTGTTGCTATTGAAGAACACATACCTCATCCTAAGAGGAAAATGAAATTAAACTCTAACTGCAAGCGAGCAGAGCTTAAAAATTGATGAGCAAATGACCAAATACAAGTCAAGTCAGTGTCAAGCATGTGTTAGATCATGCGTTTCAATAACTGCAGAAAGATATTTAAGGATTGATAAAGTAAAAGATTCATGTAATTACAGCTAACCTTGACATTCTCTAGAGTCACATCTCCATCAAGTTTATGCTTCTTTGCATCATCATTTCCAGTGTAACCTAAGACCTGTGTACAAATCCATGGCCATTTATATAAAAATTTTCAAGATCAGGATTAAATACAATTACACTAAAGATTATAAATAGGAAAAGGGACAGTACAGTGGGGCCAGTGCCAGTGATGCCAAAGTAATCGGAAACTGGTTTACCAACGTCTTCATTATCCATTTCAACATAGACAAAGATAAGCTGCAAACAGAGATAGTCAACAACAGATACTGGTTGTCAGAAGTTGTCATGTAGCACCATTATCATGTGCTCAGAGGGAGAGAAAAAAATAAAAAAAAGGTCAACATCCTGTTTGAATAAGAAAAAGTGAACCCTCAACAAGCATTGATAAGCATGACAACTCGAAGAAACCATTTTAGGATTCTTTTCTTTCGATTCATGGAAATATAACGGAAATATAATGAAAAAAATGGAGAAATACATAAAATATCTCCCCCACTTTGATCTTCGAGGAAGTCATACAATTATGGTAGTCTAAGCACAATGTTTGAAATCCATGAGGTTGTTAGCAAATGTTATAAACAAGAGATATGCCTTCAATTGAAAGGCCGTTTAAGGCAACCTAAGTAATAATGGAGAAATCCATGGTAACTCGGATAAGAGAAATGGAGTTGTCCCTGCATTAAGGTGAAATTTTTTCAATAACACAAGTTCATTGATCTTACAAAAGGTAAAGAAATACATTAGTGTCACTTGCAGTAAATTTGGACAGTAAAGAAAGTCCAGTAATCACCTTTCCCTTGAAAAGTCTTGCTGCCTCTTGGAAGATGGATATAAATTTCTCCGAGTCATTAGAAGTTGCAAACAGCAGAACCTAATAAACATAGAAGAGAACATGAAAACTGTAACAATGAAAATTGGAGTTCAGTATTTAGTCTATTTCCTTTTTATCAAAGATCTATCACATTAGAATACACAATCATAAAAAAACATGTGCTTACCTGTTTCTTAATTGGATTCTCAAAAATCAGTGGAGCACTTTCCCTGGTAAATTTTGTAACTAAAGGAAGCTTGTTTGCAAAAACGAATTCAACTATGGCAGATTTTTTGAACTGACCATCTGTGTACAGCACAAAAGCTCAGGGTCAACAAAATATTTTTATTCTGAAAGCACCATACTTATTGAGGAATTCAAAACACTAACCAAACAGGATTATTTTCTCAGCATCCTTCTTCAACAGGACTAATGCTGGCCTTTTAACTTTAGGATCGATATGGAAAAGATTTGCCACATTTGGATCTGAAGTTTGGTAAAAGTTGACATCATCTTCAAGTTTAGATGCAGCAGCAAGCTCCTGGCTTTCAGGACCCTGAAAATTTTCAAGCAACAATTAGTATGACAATAAAATCAGAAACAGAGTGAGAGAGAGACTGAGAGAGAGAGAGAGAGAGAATAAGAAGAAGAAGAAGAAGAAGAAGGAGAAAAAAAAAAGAAGAAAATGTTGTATGAAATAAAAGAAGTGAGACTCTCAGCATAATGTAGGAAATGTGCCTTTCAAAAAAAAATAATGATGCAGGAAATTTACAACTAGTCACAATTTACAAAGCCATCAGATCTAAGATAGACAATAATCTTCTCCAAAATACCTGAATGTTGTCCAGTATCCAGCTTCTACATCATTTTTCTTTTCATTTCTTTTCTTTTCTTTTCTTTTTTTTGTTTTTTGTTTTTTTGGTAGAAACCAGTCTGGTTGCCAACATCACACGAGGTCAGGAGGAACCTCTCTAATGATGCATGTAAGAAGTTCCAGTATTTTAGGCATTCCCTGTACTGTTGTCAGTTTGAAAATATCTTTTTGAATCATCATCTTCAAAAAATGAAAACTTTCTCACCAACCAAAAAGAAGTTTGAAGAAGCAAGAGTTTCTGGTGTGATTCATTGAGACACGCTAATCAGAAAGGATCAAGCACTTACCACCAGAGAGTCCAGGAATCCCAAAACTACTTTGCTCTCTGTGCTCAATATCTTCTCTGCATCACCAGTTGTGGTGAGGTTGTGAATGCTAGGTCCAATCTTCTTCTTGACCCAAGTCACAATAGCGTCCCTACAGATTCAGTGGTGACATTTTAAATGATCTTTAAGAATATGAATTAAAAAAGACCACAAACTATGATAAAATCAGCACCAAAGATCACAAATTCACTTTAGCGATATAGTTTGTCAGAGCCTTCAACTAAATAAAAACGTATATACAAGGCTTTTGAATTTTTTTATACGAGGCGTTCCTGATAATAGTAACGACAAGGGAATGGCAAATCAATCCTTAATCCACTCTGTATAACTCTTAAATTCTTTTGAACTCAAACGAACAATGCCATTAAAAAGTTCTAAAAAAATAGGAATACTGAAAGCATATACTCTGGAACTATCGGATGGAAGACAGAACGACTTTCAAAATCAACTCGCATCTCTCAAGTGATTTTTGTGGCCCACTTTCAAATCGTGAAGTATCCACATAATAAATTTTCTTTTTCGAATCTAAACAAACTCGCAAAAGCAAACCGTAAAATGATCAGGACAGACGGAAAGAGAAGCTCAAAATATGAGAATGGGGCAAAAAATTCATACTTGCTCCTCTGTCCAGGATACGGCTTATGAATTCCATCAATGAAGAAATACACTGTGGGGTACCCTTGTACGTCATACTTCTGAGCGAGCTCATTTTCCTCGGTCGCATCGACTTTAGCCAGTACAGCCTCCCCTTTCAACTCAGTTGCAGCCGCCGCATATTCAGGAGCAAGAGCCTGGCAGTGACCACACCAGGGCGCATAAAACTCCACCATAACGTAAGGATGGTTCTCTAAAATCTCGCTAAAATTCGAATCTTTCAACACTACGACGTCCTTCTCATCGATCTGAGGCGGAGAGTAAGAATCATCTTCTCCAGCGTCGAAATCCGAACCATCGAAATCGTCAAGATTGTCGAAGTCATCCTCTTCAGGCTCAGGAATGGAATGCTTTCCGGCCGGAGACTGAGCTTCGTCATCTTCCTCAAGGAAGCTGAGATCTTCGAGATCATCATCCTTCGAAGTGGCCGCAGAGGAGATGCCATGAAAGAGAAGAAGCGATGCTACTGAGAGAAGGAGAAGGATCCGCATCACCATTCTCAACCTGGCAAGCTAAAAATTTCGGGCAGAGAAGAAAGCGACCTGCCAGTCTCCTGGTCTGAAAACCTGAAGAGTGACACAAAAATGGTGTGCCGAAGAACCGAGATCTATTAGCGCAACGCGCGCTCGGCGAGGGTTGGTGTGGCAAATAGGGCCGTTGCTTGTTTGGTTTTTGAAAGATTGATTTCCCGAGTGGGTCCCGCCGCCCTTTACTAGTAGGGGCTTTCGATTAGACTGCCCCCCTCGTCCAAGGGTGGGGCTTGCCCCCAACTCTACATCTTCGGGACACGTGTAAGAATTTGGATTAGATTGTAGGCCGTCAATAACAGTGCGAGTAACGGGATGCCACGTGTTACTATTAGTTACTAGTTCTCGTATCTTTCTTTAGAACTATTTCGTTTTTTTTAACCTTTCATTTCTCCTCCCTAGAATCAAGTCTCTACATTAACAAAATTTTCTAAGGCATCAACTTTTTTTTGTCTAAGTGGACCGGAGAAAGAAAAAGGATCACTACTCTCCGTGATTTTGTTTGGCCCTCTACTAAATTTTTTATAATATTAAAGAGTTGCATTGGGTTGATATGGAGGAACATTTGATTTTTAACTAGTTTTACTTTGAAATTTGATTTACAGTTTCCAACCAACAATTGCACAAATAGTCCAATATGCCATAAAAAACTGAATCTGAGAATGAGGAACAAATGGAGAGAAACACGATAAAATAATAGATAATACAATTTGATATTGTCTCAAATTGTAACTCTAAAACATTGTAAAATTGTCTTAGTGGTAATGCATATCAAATAAAATATTATATCTTTGTAACTTAAATACCTTAATTGATGAATGTAAAGCATTAGGAAACTATCTATTTTTCTTATTCAATATGGTATCAGAGCTCTCAATTAGCAATCTCTCTTCTCATAGCTAAAACTTGACCAAAGTTCTCTCTTGCCCGTCACCGCAGCCTGTCTCTATTCCCGTTCACGCACTTGGGGAAGAATCGCGTACACGATCCTGTTTTTGTCGTCCAGCTTGGACCCTCAACCCAGAACCCCCTCTTCCTCTTTGTTTCGATCTTCCCCGAGCCCTCGCTGTCGACGCTCTGGTCATCGCCATCACCCCACTACCACCAAGGGCTATTGACAGAATCGTGCATCCACCATCGTTGATGGAGCCGCATCATCACCGTCACCCAACTGCTACTGAAGTCGTCTCTACAAACTATCGTCGACAAAGCCACACCACCACGGGCCATCCCATCGTCGTCGTTGTCCCTATCGCGCCAGTGCCAAGTATTTCTCTTCCCTCTTCTTCTACCCATTTTTTTCATACGACCTTGGGTTAATCTAAAGTCATGATTAAAGTGACTTCAAGAAGAAGAAGAAGAATATTGTTGCATGTGTGACAGTAAAAGAAAAAAAATCTAGAAACTTTGGCTGATTTTGTACTCAAGGTTCTTGAATATACTCAAACCAATATTCCCAATGCCCATGACCCAACTAAACCTCTTACGGTACTCAACATCCACCACCAATTATCTTTGTTCAAAACTTCAGATGGAAGCTATTTTTATTGGTTATGATCTCTAGAAGTTTGTTGATGGTTATTATCTTGCGCCTTGAACAACAAAGACAGTCAATAATCTCGCCACTTCCAATCCTGAATACCTTACATGGCATCACCAGTGATTTTCGGTGCTCTTGTCAACTCTCTCATACCATCACGCATTCCACTTATCAAGAACCTATCATGAAACCTAGAATACTCTAGCCAGTACTTATGCCCGGCCTTTGCGTGGTCACATCAAACAAATCAAGTATGAACTCAAACAAGTCACTAAGAGATCTCAAACAATTTTTTAGTACATGCAGTTTATTAAAATACGTGTTGATGAACTTGCGGCCTTAGGCAAACCTACGAATACAGAAGACCTCACTGAGAAAATTTTGGATAGACTCGACGATGAGTACAAACCACTTGTTGATATTATTAATGGTCGTGACACACCAATCTGTTTTGATGAACTACATGAAAAACTTTTCAACAAGGAATTCTTGTTACGTGTTCATCAAGTTCACTCCTCTCCACTTCCAGCCTCTACAAATCCTGCCAGTTCTCGCTCCAATTTTGGCAAGTCAAGTAATTGTAATCACTGACAACATGGGGCACCCTCCTACTGCCCACATCCAGGTACTGCCTCTGGTCTCACCAACATCATCACTCCCGATGGTCGATCTCAGCCACGACCCTACCTCGGTTGTTGCCAATGGTGCCAGGAAAAAGGACACAAAGTTCCACAATGTCCTATTTCTTTCCATATGCAACTGCCTCTGCCACCTCCCCTGGCTTTTTGCCACCCTTCTCACTGGCAACCTTGCCCTTCGGCATCATGACAACCACGAGCACTGCCAATTCTCCTACTGGTTCTACTTGGCTTCTGGATAGTGGAGCATCACACCATCTTACCACCGACTTGAGTAATCTCTCTATTCACGCTCCTTATGATGGCACTGGTGATATTATGATTGGTGATAGCATGGGTCTTCCTATTACTCATATCGGTTACGAATTTCTCTCTACACCCTTATGCAAATTTTCCTTAAATAATGTTCTTTTGTGTTCCTACCATGCAAAAGAATCTTATTTCTATTTCTCAATTCTTTTACCCTAATCATACTTCCATTGAATTCTTACCTACTTCTTTTTCGTGTGAAGAATCTTTCTACGGGGGCAATACTTTTGCAAGGTCGAACTAAGGATGGTGTGTATGAACGGTCGTTGTCCCCAGTCCAACTTCACCAATAATTGATTTCTCCAGTGTTAAGACCACTTCATCTATGTGGCATCATCATTTAGGTTATCCATCATCTATAATTATTCGGCACATCGTGTCCACCTTTCAGTTAGATTTATCGCACCCTCTAAATTTTAATTTTAATTGTAATTCTTGTCAATGCAATAAAAGTCACAAATTACCATTCTCCCACTCCACCCTAATTTCTTCTTCCCCTCTTGATGATTTATTCTTGAATGTCTAAACCTCTCCAGTTTATTCTATTGATGATTTCAAATATTATATTATTTTTGTCGATCACTTTACAAAGTATATCTGGTTTTACCCTCTCAAAGAAAAAATCACATGTGTTTGATACCTTTATCCGATTTAAAATCTCTTGTTGAAAACTTCATTGGTAAATGGATTAAGACACTCTATTCTAATATCCGGGGAGGGGTGAGAAGGATACGAAGCAATGTCCTAATTTTTGGCGACCAATGGCATCTCTCAACTATGTCTCCTCCACATACACCTGAACACGATGGGTATTTTGAACAACAACATCATCATATTATCAAAATAGGTATGTCTCTACTTTCTCATGCCTCCATACATCTTTTTTACTAGTCATATGCCTTCTCCACTACTGTCTATCTCATCAACCGTCTACCTATTCATACGCTTAATCTTCTTTCGCCATATGCCAAACTGTTTGGCACTCCTCCTAATTACTCTAAACTTTGCAATTTTAGTTGTCTCTATTATTTGTGGCTTCGGCCATACTCCTCCCATAAACTCACTCTACATTCCTCTCATTTTGTTTTTTTAAGTTACTCTACCACTCAAAGTGTCTACTTAAGTCTTTAACCAACTACCTCTCATCTTTATGCATCAGGTCATGTTAAATACATTGAATCTATCTTACCCTTCACTTCACTGCAGTCTCACCTCGACTGTCCTTTTTTTTGTCGACCAATGGCATCTTTCATCTACTTCTCCTCCACATACACCTGAACACGATGGGAATTTTGAGCAACAACATCATCATATTGTCAAAATAGGTCTGTCTCTTCTTTCTCATGCCTCTATACATCTTTCTTCCTAGTCATATGCCTTTTGCACTATTGTCTATTTCATCAACCGTGTACCTACTCCCACGCTTAATCTTATTTCACCATATGCAAAACTGTTTGGCATTCCTCCTAATTACACTAAACTTTGCAATTTTAGTTGTCTCTGTTATCTATGGCTTCGGCCATACTCCTCCTACAAACTCACTCTACATTCCTCTCCTTGTGTCTTTTTAAGGAACTCAACCACTCAAAGTGTCTACTTAAGTCTTTAACCAACTACCTCTCATCTTTATGCATCATGACATGTTAAATACGTTGTGTCTATCTTCCCCTTCACTTCATTGTTCTCACCTCGACTATCCTTCGTTTGACACACTCTCCCATTGGTATTCATCTGTGTCCATACTTCCGATTACTAGCATATCCATCACAACTTCGATCCATGCGCTCTCTGCAAGGTCTATTCAAGACCTCGCACCTAACCCCCCTCCACCACCAAAACTCACTCCAACACCTAACCACACTCAACATTGGCCAACCCATACCCATCATCCCTAACTGCTTCCTCCCCTCCCCGTGTTACTGTCACCAGATCCAAGAACAACATTAACAACCCCATCCAAAAATTAAACCTCACTACCCAGCTTCCTGCATCTACCAACCATAAACCAAAAACCGTGACTCAAGCTCTCACTAATCCCAAATGGAATTAGGCTATGTTTGATGAGTATGATGTTATTGTTCGGAATGGGACATGAGAACTTGTTCCCTCGAATACCTCGCAGAATCTGGTGGGTTGCAAATGGATTTTTCATACTAAATATATCTATGATGGTCTATTGACATGCACAAGGCTCGTTTAGTTGCCAAAGGGTTTCACTAGTGCCCTAGGGTTGATTATCATGAAACATTTCATCATGTTGTCAAACCTACCACTATTCGCATTGTTCTTAGCCTTACAGTAAGTCATGGTTGGTCGCCTCGATAACTTGAGGTCAATAATCTTTTTTCTCCAAGGTACTCTATCTGAGGATGTCTTTTTGGCACAACCACGAGACTTCATTGATCATGATCATCCCCATCATGTCTGCAAATTTCATAAGGCCATCTACGATCTCAAGCAAGCTCCTTGTGCTTGGTATCATGAGTTGCGCCAGTTTCTCATCACCTATGGCTTCACTAACTCTCATACAAACTCCTCTCTATTTATCTGTCACATAGGTACAATTGTGTTGTATATTTTGGTCCAAGTAGATGACATAATTATTATAGGAGACAATGATCAAGTTATGGCAGTGTTCATCCACCTTCTTGCTAAGATATTTTCACTCAAGATCTTGGTTCTTTGACTTACTTTTTCAAAATTGAAGTTGTTCCTCATTCTCAATGATTACTTCTGTCTCAACGCTCGTATATCTATTGTCTCCTTGCTCGCACATGCATGGCAAATGCAAGGCTTGTAGCTACACCCCTTGCCATGTCATCTACACTCACACTTCAGTCAGGCACGACACTCTCTTATGCACCTAAATATTGGATTGTTGCTAGTAGTTTACAATACTTGTCTCTTACTCGGCCTAACATTGCTTATGTGGTGAATAAGTTATCCCAGTTTATGCATTGCCCTACTACTAATCAATGTGATGCTATCAAGAGATTGTTGCTCTATCTCTATGGGACTCTATATCATGGTATCGTAATACATCCACAATCTTCTTTGTCTCTCCATGCGTTCTCTGATGGTGACAAGGGAGGAAACAAGGATGATTTCATTTCCACCTGTGCCTATATTGTTTACTAAGGTCCCAATCCTATCTCTTGGAGTTTTAAGAAGCAATAGATTGTGGTTCGATCCTCTACTGAGGCAGAATATCCATCTGTTGCAACCATTGCAGCTGAGATCTGTCTGATCTTCTCTCTTCTCACTGAACTTGGTGTTCTTCTTCCACGACAACTAGTGAATTATTATGACAATATTGGTGCTATAAATTTGTGCTTCAATCTAGTCTTTCACTCGTGTATGAAGCATGTAGCTTTGGATTACCACTTCATTCGAGAACAAGTTTAGACTGGTGCTCTTCAGGTTACTCATGTCTCCTCTATTGATCAGTTAATAGATGCTCTCACCAAACTGCTTCCAAAAACATGCTTCCTCTTCTTGAAGACCAAGATTGGACTCTCTTTTCGGAGCTCCATCTTGCAGGAGCATGATAGAGATAAAGATAAAAGCTGGTAAAATTGAGATTATCTCAAATTGTAACTCTGAAGCAATGTAAACTCTTCTTAGTGATAATGCTTTTCATGATAAATCTTATCTCTTTGTAACCTATAAATACCTGAATTAATGAATGTAAATCATTGAAAAATTATTCATTTTTCTTATTTAATAACACGTACATGATTCAGAGTAATTTATTATTTTAAATTTATGATATATTTTTTTGATTGCCATTAAGCAAATCAATAACGTGATAAAGGATTATCTTTCCTTCAGTTTAGGAGATAAGATCTCTATGATTGTATTTATCTTTTCTATTCTAAATTGTATAAATACCACCCTTAATCAATTCAAATGTGTAGTTCAGTTCAACATCTCATATGGTATCAGAGCAGATTAATTAATCTTATGTATCTACAGGCTTCAAATTACTTTTTACTTTTGTTCAAAATACTCTCCACCTGTCACTCCTTCTCTACAACGCCCTCTCCTACGAAAACTCACACGGGCCGAGCTTTCGTGTGCCTCAAGCTGAACCACCACCCTTAACAATCCCTGCCTCCACAGCTCTATCCGATGAACCTCCTTCGCCTCTATTGAGGACGACTTCAATACCTTGCTTGATGAGGAGTTACATCAAGACCTGGAGCATGAGACATCATGATTCACCAACCGACTGTGAGCTCCTTCCACTTCTAAACTTTGCATCGTTGAGTTGGTCCGTCCGGACTCCATTGCCGACCTCCGGGAAATTGCCAATAGAATGATATGTGCTCGCTACAAGAAAGAGATCTACTAGGCATATTCATTTGTTTGACGTGGTGATCTTGAAGAATCCCTCTCCATACTCGGTATCGATCGCCTCAACATCGAGGAGGTTCAAAATATTAAGTGGTCTGCATTTTTCCTCTGCCCATAACAACTCAAGTTGAACCACTAGCTCTCTCATCTCATGAGGAAAAAAAAGGCTTCCCTCCCCCTTCTCCGCCTCTCCCTCCCACTAGCTCCGATATCCTACGTCAGGCTTCCTTCGTTTCCCACTTGTCGAATTTATGGAAAAGAGAAATACTTCATTGACTTATTATAATCAGAGTACATGAACGTCTATTTATAATAGAGAAAATTAGTAGAGTCCAATTACAATTAAACTAAATTTGTATCAATTACACCCAAACTCTAATACTTAAAGATAAGTCCTAACATAATTAAATAACCCAATATAAATAGAAGACTAACATAACTAAAGCACCTTTAAAATAATACTCCTCTATGATACTTGCTTCCATAATAATTGTGGCTCTGTTAGACTTCTTATTGTGTAAAATTTCTTATGCCACCACACATGATTATGGTGGGTCCCATATCTTATGGGCTTGGGCCCATATTCCAACACTCTTGGATATGTGGATCTTCCTTGGTCTTATGCGTTTAGGCCCATCTTCCAACACACTTGGATTTGTGGGTCTTCCTTGGTCATGTGGGCATGCGCCCATCTTCCAACACCAGTCTAGCCATCCATATTCCCCATTCACTGTGATCATCACCTCGGATTTCCTACCCCAACCTTGCCTCATCGAAACCCATAATTTCTATATCCTATTAGACTGTCCCTGCTATCGAGAGGCTTATCTCCACTACTGCCTACTTTCTCCCTTTCTTCAATTGAATTCAGTACGACTGCCACTGTTCACCAAGAACCATGCTCTTGCCGTCGCCTTTAAACCTCTTTTCCCTCTAATGAGTTTCTATTGCTCCATCCCTTATGCGCACCTCATGTGAGCCACATATGTGACTATCGCATGTGTGACCTAAGTCACTCACACATGCGAGAGAGAAAAAAAACCCTCACAGTTAGTGACTGTCTACTCAGTGTTTCTTAGTTCCAGCTCACAACAAATCTCTCTCCAAATTCAAGCATCTCCCTCTTGGCTCAAACTCATCCTTATCGGGTATGATCTCCTTGGGTACAATGATATCTCCAAACCTTCTCCATCAAAAACCCTCACTATAAATAACCCCCCAATTTCAAACCTTTCTCTCTTGGCTCAAACTTGTCCTTGTCGGGTATTTGGGTACATTGATGGCTACAAACACTATCCACCGAAAACCCTCATTACAAATCTCTCTCCAAATTCAAGCCTCTCCCTCTTGGCTCAAACTCGTCATATCGGGTATGATCTCTTAGGTACATTGATGGCTCTAAACCCTGTCCACCGAAAACCCTCACTACAAATCTCTCCCCAAATTCAAGCCTCTCCCTCCTGGCTCAAACTTGTCATATCGGGTGTGATCTCCTGGGTACATGTTGTGGACTCAATAGCACACCGAGTCACACAACGAAGAAGACAACAACAACTCACTCAATAGGATTTAATTCTTATATTTCTTTGAGTAGGATTTATTTCTTATATTGTTTTAAGTAGGAGTTATTTCTAATTACTTTTTATGTAAGGGCATTATGGGGAATTATTGTAACCCTAACCCTAAAACTCCCTATTTAAGGGATAGGTATGAATGAAATAGGTAAGCTTTGAGATTTTAGAATAACCTAGTCTAAATAGGTTGGGATCACCTCTTGATCCCGAGTTTAGGGTTTACTCCAAAAATCCAACCTATCATTCACCCTCCATTGCCATCCATCTTCACCCAAATTCATCCACCATCATCCCTATTAAGAAAAGGAGCTTCCTGCCCCTTTTCCGAGCCCAAAGAGGAGATCTATCCTCCTTCTTGGCAGCAGCAACAAGAGAGGCCCAATTCCTCCCTTACCAAGCAACAAAGTGAGGATTTTTATCCTCAAATCCTGAGCAATTCCTGGTGCAACGTGGGAGCTGATCATAGCATCAAAGAAAAGGTATTAATCTATCCCAAACTCGTGTTTCAAGTTATTTAAGAAAGAAGGATTGCATTCTTAGCTAGAGCAGCAACAAAGAGGGCCAAACCCTCTTTGCTGTGACCAAGAAAAGAGAGCACCTTGCTCTAGCAAGGTCAGCATTATTGTGGGATCTTCTACCTAGCACAACAACTCGGTAGGACCCTCAAAAGAGGATCTTTCCTCCTGGCCAAGCATTGGTTAAGGAGAAATACTCATACACAGACCCTTGACGTGAAGTGAGTAAATTCTGAGTGTTGGATTCACAAATCCCACGCCGTGTTACTCGATCCATGACTTGGGACCGTAACAACTTGGTATCAGAGCAGGGTAACATGGGGGATAATATCAGCAATGAAGAAATCCAAATCAGAATACAAAAGATAGAAGATAGCCTTGAAACAACACAACCAGTGTTGGGAAAGGTTTGTGGTTTGGAAGAAGAGATGAGCCGAATCATTAGCATGCTACAGGAGTTGAGGACAGAGAGACATCAGAGTCCAGAGGTGAGAGAGGTTGCTCAACCATATCACAGAAGAGGGGAGCAGTGGCCTGGGCGCACTGCTGTCCAAACACCTCAGCATGGAGGCACAATCCCAAGGTACACCAAGTTAGAGTTTCCCTCTTTCAATGGCTCTGTGGATCCCGTAATTTGGTTGCATAGATGTGAAATTTTTTTTTTGAACCAAGGGACTACTGGATGGGATAAGGTGCAACTAGCCTCTTTCCATATGACAGATGAAGCCATGTTATGGGTGACTCAAGTAGAGAAAGAGAGACCGGGAATGACTTGGGGAGAATTTAAAAATCTATGCACAGTTAGATTTGGGCCTCCCGCCAACAGCAACCCCTTGGGAGAGTTAGTCCTATTGAGACAAACGGGTTCAGTGGAACACTATCAAAAACTCTTCCAGGAAAAGTTGGCTCGTGCTGGAGAGAGGGTATTGGTTGACCAGCAGGTCTCCTTATTCACAGCAGGTCTCAATGAGTATTTACGGCTAGAGGTAGAACTCCTTATGCCCACGGATCTAGCTCATGCCATGAATATGGCCCGAGCAATGGAACAACGACAACAGTTGCAGCAACGTAAGCCGGGTTGGTCGAACGAGAGGAACACTTCCTCCACGTGGCAAGGGCGCCGTTATAATTCATCTCAGGGAACATCTACAGCAGCACCATCCAGACACACTTCGACTACGACTCGGGTAGCCGATCCCCGCCTTGGTAATTCCCTACCGAGCTTTATAAAAAAATTGACGAGTGCGGAGATGGCAGAAAGGCGATCCAAAAATCTCTGTTATAACTGCGATGAGCAGTATCAGGTCGAACACCAATGTAAACGATTATTTTAGCTCGAGATGGAGGATTCAGAGGATCCAGAGGAACCAGAGGATATTATCGAGGAGGAACCACCAGAGATATCCTTGCATGCTATTACTGGGCAGAAATCGCCTACTACAATGCAAGTCCGAGCTCATGTCATTGATCGAGAACTGGTAGGACTAGTCGACTCGGGGAGTACACACAATTTTCTGAGTTTCACAGCCGCACAACATCTCCAGCTCCAGATACACACTCATCAGACAGCCACCGTCTCAGTGGCCAATGGCGAGAAGGTCCCTAGCTATGGGATTAGTAAGGCGGTAACTTTTTCCATTGGATTTACTTCATTTAATGCGGAATATTTTGTTATTCCCCTAGCGGGATTTGATATGGTTTTAGGCATTAAATGGTTACAAACATTGGGGCCCATTCTGTGGGACTTTTCGGCTTTAACCATGAGCTTTGATTTGGCCGGAAGTCGGGTACTCTTACAGGGCTGTCAGGTGGACAGGGCCAACCGCATACACACTTTGCAGACACAGGATCAGCCTGACAGTACTAGTGATGGTCTGGTTGAGGAGTTCTATGACCTCTTCCAGGAGCCTTCGGGGTTGCCTCCCATGAGGCACTGTGACCACAGGATCTGTCTGAAACCAGGTTCTGAGGTAGTGGTCGTGCGACCATACCGTTACCCACACCTTCAGAAGGACGAGATAGAGCATCAGTGCCATGAGATGTTGAAACAAGGTCTTATTCGTCCCAGCCGCTCCACGTTCTCTTCACCCGTCTTACTTGTGAAGAAACATGATGGGACATGGAGGTTCTACGTGGATTATCGGGAGTTGAACGTGCAGACAGTAAAAGACAAGTTCCCGATTCCGGTAGTGGATGAGCTTCTGGATGAGTTACATGGGTCGTGGTTATTCACTAAACTTGACCTCCGTTCGGGATACCATCAGGTCCGGATGCACCCCTCTGATATCGAGAAGACAGCGTTCCGCACGCACCATGGCCACTTTGAGTTCGTCGTCATGCCGTTCGGGTTATCCAATGCACCCTCCACTTTTCAAGCTTTGATGAACGAGGTATTTAGCCCCTATCTTCGAAAATTTGTTCTTGTATTTTTTGATGATATTTTGATATATAGCAAGTCGGTTGAGGAGCACTTGGCACACTTGAGGATTGTTTTCAACTTGTTAAGAGCACATCAGCTCTATTTGAAACACTCCAAGTGTTCTTTTGCGGCTTCACACGTGGGATATCTGGGACACATTATCTCACATGAGGGGGTTACGGTGGATCCCGAGAAGATCCGAGCTATTCATGAGTGGCCGCAACCACAGTCGTGTTCTACATTACGGGGTTTTCTGGGTCTTGCGGGCTACTACCGTAAATTTATTCAGAACTATGGGCCAGTGGCAGCACCATTGACGAGTTTACTCAAGAAAAATTCCTTTATTTGGAATGAGGGGGCCACCACGTCATTTGTGGCACTCAAAGCTGCCCTCGCATCCGTGCCAGTATTACAACTTCCCAACTTCGACGAATTGTTCATGGTAGAGTGCGACGCTTCGGGCGTGGGCGTGGGGGCCGTTTTACAGCAGCTGGGCCATCCTATTGCTTATTTTAGCAGACAATTGGCAGTCCGCCATCACAAACTGGCAGCCTATGAGCGCGAATTGATTGGGTTGGCCAAAGCGGTCCAACATTGGAGGCCTTATCTCTGGGGCCAGGCTTTTCTCATACGCACGGATCACTACAGCCTTAAATTCTTACTAGAACAGCGTTTGACGACGTCGCCACAACAGCACTGGATCAGTAAGTTATTGGGGTTTGACTTCTCGGTGGAGTATCGTGCAGGGAGATTAAATAAGGCGGCAGATGCCTTGTCACGGTGTTTTGAAGATCAGCAGTCAGTCTATTCTATCAGCCAGCCGAGATTTCTCATTATGGACTTGGTGCGAGAAACACATGCTACTAACCCTGCACTGCAAGAACTGCATCAGCAGATCTCAGAAGGGACAATGAATGTGAAGTGGTCCATCCAGGATTCACTTATTTATTATAAGCATCGGATTTTCCTTCCACCTGAGTCCGAGTTGATTCCAACTATTTTCTCAGCCTACCACGACAGTACACACGAGGGGATCCAGAAGACCTTGCACAGAATTCGAGCTGATTTTTACTGGCAAGCCATGAAAGCCTCTATTGCGACTTATGTTGGCGACTGTCAGGTATGCCAGTGCAACAAAGCCGAGCACTTGAGTCCAGCCGGTCTTCTCCAGCCTCTGGCCCTTCCAACGCAGGTTTGGGCCGACATTTCAATGGATTTTGTGGAAGGCCTACCCCTGTCAGCCGACAAATCCGTACTTTTCGTAGTGGTTGATCGATTCTCCAAGTATGGGCATTTTATACCGATGGCTCATCCGTATACAGCAACACGGGTTGCTCAGACTTTCCTGGAGCAGATAGTCCACTTACATGGCATTCCAGAATCCATTGTGAGTGACAGAGATGCAGTTTTCACGAGCACCTTTTGGCGGGAACTGTTTCGCTTGAGTGGGACGAAATTGAAGTTCTCCTCCGCCTATCATCCACAGATAGACGGGCAGACTGAGGTGGTGAACCACACCATCGAGATGTATCTACGGTGCTTGGTGGGGGATCGTCCGCGACAATGGGTTCAATGGCTTCCGTGGGCCGAATATTGTTACAACACTTCGTTCCACTCTGCATTGCAATCCACTCCTTTTCGGGTTATATATGGTCAGGATCCACCTCGCCTCCTCTCGTACAACCCAGGGTCCACCCGCGTGGACACGATTGATCAGGCACTCATAGATAAGGATCTACTGCTACAGAATATCACAGAACGGCTACGACGTGCCCAAGCTCGGATGAAGGATGTATACGACAGAGGCCACCGTGAGGTCTCTTTTGAGGTTGGAAAGTATGTGTGGCTATGGCTCCAGCCCTACCGTCAGCAGTCTCTAGCGGGACCTCCACGTCATAAGCTCTCACCCCGATTTTTTGGGCCGTTTCCCATTCTTTGACGCGTGGGACCAGTCGCCTATCAACTCAAATTACCGGACACCGCCAAAATTCACGATGTGTTTCATGTCTCTCTTTTGAAGCCGCATTCCGGAGCACAGCCTACATCCACTCCATTCCTACCACCAGTTGATCATGGCGAGGTTATTCTTAACCCAGCTGCGGTGTTACATGCACGGTTGACCAATGATCATTGGGAGATTCTCGTTCAGTGGACGGACACTGACCCCGACGCTGCAACATGGGAACGTGTGGACATCTTCAAACAAGTCTACCCAGCTTTTGAGCTTGAGGACAAGCTCTTTCTCCATGGGGAGGCAGATGTTGTGGACTCAATAGCACACCGAGTCACACAACGAAGAAGACAACAAAAATCACTCAATAGGATTTAATTCTTATATTTCTTTGAGTAGGATTTATTTCTAATATTGTTTTAAGTAGGATTTATTTCTTATATTGTTTTAAGTAGGAGTTATTTCTAATTACTTTTTATGTAAGGGCATTATGGGGAATTATTGTAACCCTAACCCTAAAACTCCCTATTTAAGGGATAAGTATGAATGAAATAGGTAAGCTTTGAGATTTTAGAATAACCTAGTCTAAATAGGTTGGGATCACCTCTTGATCCCGAGTTTAGGGTTTACTCCAAAAATCCAACCTATCATTCACCCTCCATTGCCATCCATCTTCACCCAAATTCATCCACCATCATCCCTATTAAGAAAAGGAGCTTCCTGCCCCTTTTCCGAGCCCAAAGAGGAGATCTATCCTCCTTCTTGGAAGCAGCAACAAGAGAGGCCCAATTCCTCCCTTACCAAGCAGTAAAGTGAGGATTTTTATCCTCAAATCTTGAGCAATTCCTAGTGCAACGTGGGAGCTGATCATAGCATCAAAGAAGAGGTATTAATCTATCCCAAACTCGTGTTTCAAGTTATTTAAGAAAGAAGGATTGCATTCTTAGCTAGAGCAGCAACAAAGAGGGCCAAACCCTCTTTGTCATGACCAAGAAAAGAGAGCACCTTGCTCTAGCAAGGTCAGCATTGTTGTGGGGTCTTCTACCTAGCACAACAACTCGGTAGGACCCTCAAAAGAGGATCTTTCCTCCTGGCCAAGCATTGGTTAAGGAGAAATACTCATACACAGACCCTTGACGTGAAGTGAGTAAATTCTGAGTGTTGGATTCACAAATCCCACGCCGTGTTACTCGATCCATGACTCGGGACCGTAACAGTACATTGATGGCTCTAAACCTTGTCCACTGAAAACCCTCATTACAAATCTCTCCCCAAATTCAAGCCTCTCCCTCTTAACTCATACTCGTCTTTTTTTCGGTATGATTTCCTTGGATACATTGATGCTTCCAACCTTGTCCACCGAAAACCCTCCCTACAAATCCCTCCCCAAATTCAAGCCTCTCCCTCTTGGCTCAAACTCATTTTTTTTCGGGTAGGATCTCTTTGGATACATTGATGGCTCCAAGCCTTGTCCACCGAAAATTCTCACTACAAATCTCTCCCCAAATTCAAGTATCTCCCTTTTGGCTCAAATTCATTCGTATTAGCCTGGTTACTTAATAGTAGATCAACTAACCTTGTCATCACAGACTTGAGCAACCTATCTCTTCATGCGCCCTATACTAGCTCTGATGATGTTATGATTAGCGATGACATTAGTCAGTCAATCACTCACACCGGATCTTCGCACGTTACAAAGACATTGCATATCATAGTTTCAGTTGCTAAGAGACAAAATTGGCCTCTCTAACCGTAGCCTATCTTGAGGGAATATGATAAGGGATTATCTTCCCTTAGGTTTAGGAGATAAGTTTCTTATTTACCCTCCAATTTAGGAGATAAGATCTTTGTAATTGTATTTATCTTTTCTATTATAAATTGTATAAATACCACCCTTAATCAATGAAAAGGTGTGGTTCAGTTCAACATCTCATATAACGAATGAAGTAAGATTATGTGAGAAATTGATCACTGGAAAAGTGCACTTGCAAGAGTTACAACACTGATCTCCTCACCAATTTCTTGTTGATAGCCTATTCCATTCTCTTAAATAAGCTCAAGCTCTCTATCCACATTGCTCACTGTTGGCCATCCAACACTATCCACATAGATCAGTGCAAGCTTCATCATTTTGTTACAAGGGACCTTTTGCTTGCTTCGGTATTGTCTTGTCAAGAATACCATTGAGATTGTGAGCAGTCTTGCCCTTTATATGTTCTATGGTTAAATATGGAACAATTTGTTTACATTAGTAGACATGATAAAAGAGAAACTTTCAATTCCTTATCTTACCATAACTTTGATTATGTTTAGATCTTTCAGTTAAAACAAAATCTGATCAATGAGCATGCTTGTATTAAGTTGGGGATTTTGGATATCAAATTAGATACCTATTCAACTATGTCTTGATCAGGATTTGTCATTTCCCTGTGGCGGGTTTCACAACCACTTGACAGCTCTAGGAGAAAGACCCTAAAACCATAGATGTCACTTCTTTCAAAGAATTTGTTGGACATGATGAGCCTAAAATAAAACTCCTTTAAAGGATGAAATATTTTAAAGTACTATAACAGAGACTATACTCTAATTATTGGGGTCATGAACTCTCATTTGTGAAAGGGGTCTAATTTGACACAAGTATGAGTTGGTGTGATGATAAGACACTAGAGCTATGAGTTTCCTCATTTATGCTTGAGTCTTTATGATTGCACAGAGATGAAAAAAATACAATTTATAAAGAGAAAACCAATTAGTTTCAAACAACTAACTGGCAAATATGTCATTGAGCACATTACTGGGTTTCACTAGTGATTGCACTCAAATGTTCATTAATCCCTTAGTTGAGTTCCAAAGCCTCCAAAGCTAAGAAAACTAAGCTCTTTGTTCGATGCTTGGAGTTAGGAACCAAAATGTGGGTGAAGAAAGAAGTAAGAAATCAATGCCTACGGATGATCTTGCTTGCTGGCCTCCAATAAGGAATTTGGATAGTCCACAATCAGTTGTCGTCGCAACATAGTTTCCATCCAAAAGAACATTTCTCATTTTGAAGTGCATGTGTAGAGGAGGGACCAATCCATGCAAATACTCAAGTTCTGGTCACAATAGCAGAATGTGTAACTTACTGTCGAGCAAGGGAGCATAAGCACTTGTCATTTTACTCGGTAATAAAGCATAAAAGCATGTTACTTGGCATACATCATTGACACTTAAACTCTAGTCTTCTCATCTTCTTTTTCATGGGTGCTTCTTCATCCTTTTATGGTGTTTGAGGTCTTGTGTATGTTTGATCATTTCAAAGCTTTAGACCTTGAGTTGCGTTCTCTTGAAGGTAAAATATCTGAAATACTTTAGTTTGTAAATTATTAGTTCTATTTAGTTTTGTTATCATAAAAAACAATAAGGGAGTCAACAACAGTATCTAGCACAAGAGAAAAATCCACTACGAGGCTATTCTTAGCAAATTGAAAGAGAAACAATGGTGCTCCAATAATAGAAAAGGAAAAACTTGTATCAATTTTCAAAACTTGTTCAGAGTTACATCAGATTCACCTATTTATGAACTCTAAAACATCCAACTACTTGTCAAAATAAGTAACATCACCCCAATAGAAATTTCCTAAGACTAAACATCCTAATTACAATTGAATATTAACTTTCTATTTTGAAATTAGTAGATGGGATAGAATTTTAGTAGCTATTTGAGATGGAAACCACTAATAATTGTTTTACTAATTTGAGACTTTTCTAAATTGACTACTAATAAATATATTTTGGGTACACATGTTTGTTTCATGATACTTTCCCCTATACTACTAAATTGGACATCAAGGCAATTAAATGTATTTTTTAGGGCGCTTTCGTACTCAGAAAGGCTATGTGTGTTACAATTTGACTCTTTAGAAACTATTTGTTTCTAGTGATGTCACATTCTTTGAGGAGCAACCCTTTTATCCATCCATCGGTGCCCCCACATAATTTTTCTGCAGCCAATGTGCTTTCTAAACTTATTGTGTTGATTGATGACTTAGTAACTCATGGCCATATTGATGTACATGCCCCGCCCCCTAAAGCATTGGTTGTGGAGTCTCCACATTCCTCCTTGGTAACCTCTCCTTCTCCACCCCCAATTTTTTATCCTCCATTTGATACTCGACCTATTGCTCTTCGGAAAGAACCTCGGACCTGCACCCGACCTTCTACCTCTCACCCCATTTCTTATTTTTTATCCATCCATTAGTTATCACCATCTTGTTGTCGATTTTTTGCTTCTATTTCTTTTGTTGTTATTCCTCAGTCTTATCAGGAGGCCCTACAGAATCCAGGGTGGAAAACAGCCATAAACAAAGAGATGACAACCCTTTACGAGAATCAAACATAGCACCTTGTTTCCCTACCTTCTAGAAAAAAGTTGGTGGGTTGTAAATGAGTCTTCATTGTCAAACAGAATCCAAATGGCATAGTGATGAGAATGAAAAATGTAATATTTTTATCCCTTAATGCTTATGCTTTTATAATTATTTGGTTCCTAAATATACTCATTATTCTTATATTTTGATTTAGGATACAAATGGAAGCATTAAGCGCAAAACAAAGTTAATTGGGCGATTGTGGATAGTTTCGACATTGGTCCGTAATCTGGGAATAAATCTTTCACCCAAGATCTGATGGAGATGATTCAAGATGCTATGGAATTAAAAGAAAACTTTCTACAACTTTTATGTTCTGAATTTTGAACAATATGGGCTGTATATAGGTCGAAACTGGGCTTGAAGTCGCAACATGTGCATTGTGACTCAGACCGGATGCACGAAAAGAAAAACCCTAAACCGGGAGAAAGAAGGGGAATAAAAAGGAGAAAAGGAGTTTGGCACCCCAGAACTCATTTTCTCTTCTCCATCTTTCCCTCTCTCTTTTCTGTAGTTTTTTCCTTCAGATTTCTTCATGGCCCTGCATGGCTAAACTTTCAGACTTGGTCAAAGGAAACTGAAGCCTCGGTATCAATACAATTGTGAGATCTGATTTATTTTCATTGTTCAATTTATGTTTTGAGTATTTGATGTTCTTATGAAATTTGTGTTCATGATTGTCTCATTTAATACCTAGGAGGCCTACTAGTTTATTACTCATTGCAATCTACTGCTACGTTAGATGTCAAATCCGTAATTGTTTGATCTCTCTAACTTGTGAAGCAATCGAGATTTGATGATTTGTTGCGTCAGGAATTATTAGATCTTGAGAAGAACACTAGACTAAATTAAATGCAGCCGTTTGTGCTTGTGTTGTTTAGCTTCATCAATCTCTCTAATTCTTAAGGTTGCTTCTAGATTAAACATTTAGCGCTTGTCTTGGGATGTTTAGTAGTTAGGGTTAATTGGATTGCTTGTTTTCTAATTTACTATGAAAGGAGAGATAGGAAGATAACTCCAACGGTGAATATTCAAATGCGAATTGACATATGCTTGCATCGATGATCAGTTGTGGAATTCTGATGGTGGATGTTGACTTAGACCAAGGTTTGTTTTCTTGATTGATTTTGATTCTTTTAATTTGAATTATTTAAAGTGTTTTCATTATACTCAACCCCCCCCACTATCCTTGTTCACGGAGCATAAAAGTGGACTAATCACTCTTCGTGGGATCCATCCTTACTCGCACTACTACATATATTTTGAGTATAGGTTTTATTTTTGGCGGCGTTGTCGAGGAGTGATTCTAGTTGATTTTTTTGTGCTTCTTGTGATCCTTATTTCGTTCTTGAAAAAAAAAATCTAAATTGTTTTTCATGTTTTATTAGAGTTCCCTTGATTGTTTATGATTGTATTTCAATCTTCTAATCAAGGTGATTTGCAGTGCAATCCAGAAATAGAGAGAACTTTGCACAGGTTAAGGAGAGAAACTCAGAGGAATTCTGAAGAGAACAATCTTGCTCTTGATTCCCCATTTGATAGCGAATCTGATTTAGAGGAGGAGGAAGTCTTGGCTAGAAATTGAACTTTGAAAGTGCTTGCAACCCCTGATTTGAATCAACAACCCCTATGCATAATGTTCCCTACTTTAGATGCTACTACTATATTTGAATTAAAATCTGGACTAATACATATTTTGCCCACTTTTCATGGTCTTGCAGGTAAAGATCCTCACAAGCATCTAAAGGAGTTTCATGTGGTATACACGAGTATGAAACCCACGGGGGTGACTGAACAACAAATTAAATTACAAGTCTTTCAGTTTTCATTGAAGGATTCGACTAAGGATTGACTCTATTATCTACCCTCCGGGAGTATAACCACATGGGGCGAGATGAAGAGATTGTTTTTAGAGAAATATTTCCTAGTTTCAAGGGCGGCCAACATTTGGAAAGAAATTTGAAGTGTAAGGCAGCATAATGGAGAATCCCTACACGAATATTGGGAACATTTCAAGAAATTATGTGCAAGCTGCCCCCATCATCAGATTAGCGAGCAACTTCTTATCCAGTATTTCTATGAGGGCCTTCTACCCACTGATAGGAGCATGATTGATGCTGCTAGTGGAGGAGCTTTGGTGGATAAAATTCCCGAGGCCGCGAGAAACTTGATTGCAAATATGGCGGCCAATTCTCAACAATTTGGCACTAGGCTTGACCTTCCATCTAAGAATGTCAATGAGGTAAATATTTTCTCCCTTGAGCAACAAATTGCGAGTCTAACTTCTCTTGTTCGTCAAATGGTTGTAAGTAATACGCAAACAACGAAGGCTTGTGGGATTTGTTCAGTAGTAGGGCATCCAACTGATATGTGCCCAACTCTTCAAGAGGAGCCCACTGAGCAAGTGAATGCGTCGAGTGGTTAACCTAGACAATCGCAAAGGAAGTATGATTCCTATTTGAACACGTATAACATGGGATGGAGGGATCATCCCAACCTTAGCTATGGGAATCCACAAGTTAATTAGTCTGTGACAGCACACCACGTAGCGGCCCACTTTAAGGCCCGCCTTGTAGCTAAAGGTTATACCCAATGTTATGGGATTGATTATGAAAAAACTTTTTTCTCCAGTCGCCAACTTCAATTTGATGCATCTTTGATTATCCGTCACTGTAAATTCTTGATGGTATGTCTTTTAGCTAGATGTAAAAAATGCATTCCTCAATGGCGATATTAAGGAGAAAATTTATATGCAGCAACCACTTGGGTTTGTGGTTGAGGGGGAGTTGGTATGCAACCTTGAAAAATCATTATATGGTTTGAAGCAATCTCTGCGGGCCTAGTTTGGCAAATTTAGTCAAACAATGATTCGATTTGGGTTCACAACGTGCTATGTGGACCATTCTGTATTTGTCAAGCATACTGAGAAAGGAGTCATACTACTTGTTATATACGTGGATGATAGTATTTTGACGGGTAATAGTACCAATTGTATCAGTCAAATAAAAAACCCGATATGCAATGAATCAAGATGAAAGACTTGAGATTCTTTAAGTACTTTCTCAGTATTGAGGTTCTTTAGTCCAAACATGGTATTATCTTATCATAGAGAAAATATGTTCTTGATTTGCTTGAAGAAACATGAATGATATGATGTCGCCCTGTTGACACCCTTATGGAAACAAATACAAAACTATGTGTTGTCTTGGGAGAAAAAGTTGATGTGGGCAAATACCAGAGGCTAGTTGGAAAGCGTATCTATCTCACTGTGACTAGACTATATATTTCTTTTACAGTCAGTGTGGTCAGTCGATATATGCATAAACCTCAGATGTCTCATTAGTAGGCATTGGAGAGGATTCTCGGGTACTTAAAAAAAGGCACCAGGACAAGAGCGCTTATAGAAGTGTCATAGTCATCTCAATATTTAATGTTTTGCCAATGCGAATGGGGTTGAATCACCATATGATAGAAAATCTATTTCAGGATACAGTACTCTAGTTGGAGGCTACCTTGTTATATGGAGGAGTAAAAAACAAAATATGGTTGCAACGTTCAGTGCAGAAGCATAAGCTGACACATGCGGTAAGTGAGCTTCTATGGATTAAATTTATTTCAACAAAATTGGGTTTCCACCAAGAAGACACTATGGAACTCTATTGTGATATTCAAACAACGATCCACATTGCCTCCAACCTAGTTTTTCATGAGAGAATTAAGCTTATCGAGGTGGACTATCATTTTGTGAGAGAAAAGTTACAAGCATGAATCATAAGTCTGAAACATGTCTCAACTCATAGACAACTTGTTGATATGTTCACGAAGTTAGTCAACTCCAAAATTCTCTCCATTGCATGTACCAAACTAGGGATATAAGATGTTTTTTCACCACCTACTTGAGGGGGAGTGTTGAAAGACATAGACAAGTTTAACTATCATTATCGTAAATATCTTACGTTTTTTTTTCTCTTATTCAGTGTCTCTAGGGTGAAGGGTATATTTATAATTTATATATTTTTGATATCTATAAATAAAGGTAAAGGGGGAATGTTTGGATATCTTCCACAACCCAAATTCTCTGTTCATTCTCTCTCAATGTGATCACATTCTTCTCTTCTCCTCTTGGTCGTCCTCTTCCTCTTTATTCTCTCTCTTTTTTTCTTCTTCTTCCTCCTCTTCTTTACATAAAAGTGCAACATATGGAATCCTAAAAATCAACAATTACTTTCTATAGGTGCAACAAAACTGAGTGTTAGTTGTCTCATATGAATCTGAATTTTATAATTAGTAATTAACTTTGAGCCTCCGGTTTATAAGTAGCAGAACTTTGTAATGCAGCCGAGAGAGCGTGTACATGGGAAGGCTTCTGATTCGGATTTTGCACACGTATGTAAGAAAGCAGTAGACAAGACCTTGAGACCAGTAATGGAGTCCCTCGGTTCTCTGAACTGGCAGACATTAACCTGTATCACAAACGGTAGTGGAACCCTGCAATAAGCCATGAGGTTCTTGCGTTTTTCCAAATCACTTCATTGCAGTGACAAATCTCATCAAAACTCAAACAGTAGATAATCAATTTATGATGACAATACTTCGGAATTAGGCTGATGGAGGTCTGGTTGGTATCTTTCAGCGCGATATCGGAGCCACTCGACGACGTCGCCAAAGACTAGCTCGACGTTATCGTCGGGTTCTCCTATAAGCTGGTGCCCCATGCCCGGGTACATACGTAAGGTCTTGTCCTTGCTCCGGGCTCGCTCGTACAGCTTCTCCACGCAAGCCGGATCGCACACCACGTCGTCTTCGCCGTGCACGATCAGCATCGGCATATCCACTTCCTGGAACTTATCCTGCAACTCGCGGCACACGCGTAGTAGTTCCAGCGCCGTCGCCGCCCTTGGTCGACCAACTCTCCGGCACGGACTGGAAACCGCCAATCTCCTCTTCCATTCCACTTTGAAGGAGACGCCGGGGATGGAGCCCCTGGTGGGTACCACTTGCCATGTGGGTAGCAGCCAGGCCGCTAAAGAGAGTAGATGCTCCAGCGGCCAAGGGGGCTTGAACTTATCGCTGATGCCGCACATGGCGCCATTGAGAACCGCCCCCGCCCAGTGCCCCCCGCCGGCATTGGGCCCTCGGAGGTGGATGAGAAGGGCGATGGCCCCGCCGAGAGACTCGGAGTAGAGGAAAGCGGGTAGCGAGGGAGGGTAGCGAGCGCGGAAGGACTGAAAGAAGGTGATGCAATCGTCGACGACAGGGTTGATGTCGGGGATGTGATTCGGAAGTCCGTCGGAGAATCCGTGGCCCTGGTGATCGATGGCGCAAGTGGCGAAGCCCGCCTTGGCCAAGTGAACAGCAGTGAGCTGGACCAACCAGCTGGACTCGCCGGTGAACCCGTGAACGACGGCAACAATGCCGATAACCTTCTTCGGGGGAAGCGGGGTCCACCACTGAGTGAAGATGTTCAGGCCTCGGGGGTTGAGGAAAGTGGAGGAAGAGTGGTCGACTGAGTGGTGGGCGTAAAATTCCTCCGGGGAGCGGGAGCCAAAGAGGCTCCGTTCGTTGGCTTCCGCCACCGGGTGTACCATCTGCGCCTCTTTGGGTTTGCCGCACGAAACACAGGGGACCGTCCGAAGATTAAAGAGAGGAGGGTGGCATGTCACAGACTCAAAAAATGTAGGTGGCCAGCGAGCGCATTAACTACTGAAGAGCAGGTTGGAAATTTAATATATTCTATGGGGCATTCGGATCGGGAAAATCACTACTAGACCTCACCTGAGATTTTCGTGTACCGAGATTACATTCGATTAACAGAAAGCCAGGAAGGCGCATGTATTAGATCAAACTTAGGTGGTAAAAGAAGGGATAGGCAATTTATTGTTAATTGAATTGATGACAGAGGAGAGCATTAACCATCATGTACCTGTCCTGAAGACTTTGTTGGAAGATATAAAGCCGATTAGGTGATGGCTTTCCCCTACCCGGGTGAACACTTTAAATGGCCTCTGATCTGTGCCATTTGCCTTTGATTTACTGTCAGTTGTCAAAAGGAACACCTTGATATTTACTTGATAAGAGATGAAATTATTTCATCTACCGGATTCCAAAACCATGAATTTCATTCACTAGAGCAGCCGTAATCTTTTGATGAATACTGAGAACTTGAAAAAGGAGTGGGCAGAAGGACAATATGAATTGAGTTATATCGTGTTACTTGTCCCCTCAGTAAGGTTAGGAAGAGTAAAGATTTCTACACCAAGAACACTGCATCTCACTTAACAGCAAATCTCGAAAGTCTTACAGAAACATAAAGAGGAGAAAATTATTTAGTGTTGTACTATCTTTAGTTTCAGTTATAATGCAACTACCTGTAAATCTCAAGTTTTCCATCGAGAAAACATAAAAAGTTAAAAAGGGTTTAAATGCTGCACATGGTGAAAGGATTTTTGTGAGTGGCTGATGAAGAACAGATGTAGATCCAAGACCTTCTTGGACATGCTGTTCTTTTCTTCTAGATTTTAATTCTCTAAATCCATGGTTACCTTCTTTTTATTAGATGATAAACCGAAGAGTGTTTAGGCAGTTTTAAATTTATGTTTTCAGATACTGCAGAAACTGATTTACAGTGACAACACAAACATCACAGGCAAGACTGGGATTGTGATGATATATGATTTCATTGAGAAACTAGTCTACTGTATTCATCATTCCTTCTCATGTCTAAAAGGGCACCAGGGAGACAAAATAGATGACAAAAAGTAATTGCAGAAAACACCATATGAGACAAGATTCCTGCAGTTTAAAGAAAAGGATAAACATGAAGAGAATTCAAATTATCAGGAAATAACTCGATCAAAGAGAACCTTCCAGACACTGTTAACAATTATAGGCCTAAATAACAAGCTCAGGAAATAGATGAAGAATTGGGGTTACATTAATTTGTGAAAACTACATTTATCCAACTAAGACTACACAATGAGCACAAATTTTCTTTCACAAGTATGGTCAATTTAGCCCACCTCAGAAATTTGTCGAAATTCCACACAGATCACTCGATGAAGCTCGTAGTGTCACATCAACTAGCTGAAGTTTCTTGTCAATTTTTTTTTAAAGATTGATGGGCAGAAGCCTGATCGTATCAAACTAAACGGAGCCCCAGATTTACAGAACGAAAGAGTAAAATGATAAAAAAGAACGAAAACGGACAGAAAGTTATGTTCGATACCTCCCCAGCAGAAGCAGCAATAACAGCAAGATAGAATCATGAACAATTCATCGAATGCATCAGATGTTCCCAGCAACTTAGACTTAGGTTCTTCAGTATCTGCTTTTCCTTTATCTTCACTTGTATCATCCAATAACTTTTTCTTGTTTGGACTCGGAGACTTCTCGCTTTTCATCCGATGAAGATTCCACTCGAGATTTTTACAGTACGACAGCTTGAAAGAGTCCCGTATCCTCATAGAAGGCCATAGATGCATTTTCCTTCAGTACATGTCAGTGTATAAGAGAGGAATCACTTGAAAATCAATCCATCGAAAGCCCACGTCAAAGACTCCTCTTCTTATTGTTCCAATAAAGGATAAAAATCGAAAGGTTGGAAAGGTCAACGAGGTGTACATAGTAGGCTTCCTGCTCTCCCTTACAATGTAAAACACCTTCCTCTTTACTTCTAAGCGCCTCTCTTGTTTATAATTATATTGTGTTTTTGAATGTTTATGTTTTCCACCTTATAATAAAAACAAGTTTGAACCACCATCTATACCCTGTGTATTTCTTAGATTTCGTGATTCTTATAAAGGTTTTTTATGTTTTTGTCCATATTTAAACAAAGCCTTTATCACTAGGCATGTCATTTTTTATGAGTCATGTTTCTCTTTTTCATCACCAGAAAATTTCAGCTTACTCCTCCCCTTGCTGTTTAGGGTAAAAGATTTTTTCAACAAATTCCATGAAACACCTACCATTTCACCCCCTACCATTTCACCCCCTCATTCATCTTGTGATAAAATTTATGTTCCTAACCCTCCCAACTTATCCTTCGATACTTCATAACTACCTCAAACCTCATCACCTACTTCCCTAGTATCTTCCACCTCTTCTTTAGGCAATGATCAAATTGAAATTGTTCTATGTCCTTACCCAACACCTACTCCCATTTCTCCCCAGGCTCATACCCATCCAATGATGACTACATTAAAGAGTAAGGCAGCTGCCTCAACACTTCAAGCTCATATGGTCGCACATGAATCTAAGCCTACATCTTGTAAACTTGCTCTTACACTTCCTCAGTGGTATGATGCTATGAAAAATTAATACAATGATCTTCAACGAAACAATACTTGGGAACTTATACTTAATACTTCTAATATGGATGTAGTAGGGTCTCGATGGGTTTTTAGAACAAAATTCAATCCTGATAGATCTGTCCAAAAATATAAAGTTTGTCTTGTTGCTCAAAGGACATCGTCAACTTCTAGAGATCGATTATGATCAAACATTCAATCATGTAGTCTGACCTCAAACAATTCAAGTAGTACTTACCCTAGTTTTTAACTATAATTGGACATTGCTTCAATTCAATGTTAATAATGTCTTTCTTTATGGCTCTCTTAATGAGGAAATGTTTATGAGTCAACGGCCAGGTTTTGAAAATTTCACCTTTCCAAATTATGTTTATAGGCTCAAAAAAACTATCTATGGCCTCAAACAAGCCCCTCGTACTTGGTATACTAGAATTAGCAACTTCTTACTTCATTTTGAATTTCAAATTAGTAAAGTGGATCCCTCCGTAGTTTCTTTTTATTCTTTCACTAACCATTTATACTTACTTCTTTATGTGGTTGACATTATTCTTACTGGAAATAACCCCTCTTCTCTGGAATTTTGAAACAACACTCGATGACACTTTCTTTATAAAAAACCTAGGTCCTCTAGATATTTTCTTGGGCATTCAAGTACATAGAAACTCACCAATATTTTCCTTTGTCAAACTCTATACCTAAAACACATATTAAATCGAGCAAGGATGGAATCTTTTACGCCAGTTACAACACCTCTTGCCTCCAACACAAAACTTGATTTTCAAAGTCCCCCTACTCTAACCTTACTCACTATAGAAGCCTTATAGGAGCTCTTCAATATTTAACTCTTACATGACTTGATATATCTTACGCAGTCAATCTTGTAGCCAATATATGTACTCCCCCAGTAATTTTCATTGTATACTAGTCAAAAGAATTCTTTGATACCTTAATGGTACCGTAGACTATGGCTTAATCTTCCCATAAACCTCATCCTAGATATTCTTGCCTTTTTCCAAAGCTAGTTGGGGTAGTTACCCACTAACAAAGCTATCTGCCACCGATTATGCCATATTCGTAGGACCCAAACTTGTATCTTGGTCTGCCAAAAAATAACCCATTGTTTCTTACTCCACTACTGAAGTCGAATACAGAACAATGACTTCTACATGTGTTGAAATCACTTGACTTTAGTATCTTCTCAAGGAATTGCACATATAGTGAACTAAACCTTTGTCACTTCTATGTGATAATCTAAGTGCTACTTACTTGGTTCATGATCCTATTGTTCACTCTCGCAGCAAACATATAGGCATATCCAATCATTTTTTTTCACGAAAAATTACAATGGGATGCCTTCAAGTTTGACATATTCCATCTATCAACTAGCTTGAGACATTTTCATCAAACCCCTTTCTTCCAACCGGTTTCAACTACTTCCTGCTAAGTTGAATGTTCGGTCAACCTCTCAGTTCAACTTGAGGAGGGATGATAAGCAACAAAGACATATCAACACACAAAGACATGCACAAGAGGATACATTATTTCAAGCTACACCAAAGACCATAAATACAAAGGAAGACCAAGCTCATACAAAGGTGGCACAAGAAGCAAAAGGGGACACATCTCCCGTGAAAAACCATGCAAGGGTGGCTGATAGATGCCAGATTCTGACATGAGAACTAGGTTAATTATAATAGAATAGCCCTTATAATTGTGTTATAGGTGGTTATGTATCGGTTTTAAAATGAAACATGCATTTATTGAATTTGGCATTAATCACTGTCTATATTGCATATTTTTCTCTCCTGAATTATATTTCATTGCTTTTAGGTTTTATTTCTTCCTGAAATGATTTTTATGGATTCAATTATGGAATTTCAGGAGAATTTTGGTGGAGAAGGAGATATTTACCAAAATGCCATTAGTGAAAGGGAGATAGATATTTAGGGGAAAATCATTTTGAGGGGAAGAGTGTTCGACATACGGAGGGGAGCCGCTGACTGAAAGGAGAGGAGAGCTCGAGAGAGTCTCCCTCCAGTCGCTGACCGTTCGGAGGAAAGACCCGAGAGGGCTCCCTCCGAACGCCGTTCGTCACCGTCGTCCACCACCATCCGGCAACCGAGAACAGACTGAGGAGAGCTCGAGAGAGTCTCCGTCTTTCTGCTCGCCAGGACGAGAGGTGACCCGAGATGGCTCCTCTGGCGCCGATTCCACATTTTTGACCATTTTCAGAGCTATTCCGACTCCGACCGAGACTCGAGAGAGTCGATCAGAGAACTTCAACTCCATTCCGTCATCCACTACACCACCTCCATCTGTGGGTTTCTATCCTTCTTCGCCGGCGTCGTCTCTCCCTCCGGCCACTCGCTCTTGCAACCCGAAGCCATCAATTTCTGGAAATTGCAGCACCCATGAGAACGAGCCTTTGTTGCTCGAGTGAGAGGAAGGAGAAGGGGAGTAATCCATCATTTTGTAATTTAATTTTCCTATAGTTTGACCTTAGGTTTTGAATGTTTATTAAATTTGATTTGAGAATTAATGTTTATCGAATATTTTTTTTTGAATATTTGATTAAATTAGCTAGTTAGGGTAGGATTGTAATTTAGATTGGATTCAGGTATTTTAATCCGATTTTTGTCTTTAACTCTGTGCGCCCATCTGTGCGCCCAAGAGGGGCTAGATGCAAGGATTGAGAAACCGGATTTGTGATTACGTGGTGCTCGAGAGACGCACGAATCACGGTAAAATCCAGAGTTGATAATTTTAGCATCATCATAATAGGAAATTGATTCTCTGCATTCTATTGTAATCCAATCTCTGTCATTAACTCTAGGCACCTGAGAGGGGTTAGAGGCAAGGATTGAGAATCTAGATTCGTGGTTACGTGATGCTTGAGAGAGGCACGAATCACGGTAAAATCCAGAGTTGACGTTTCCTGTTGTGCAAGTAGTTAATTAGATTATTGCTTGATAATTTAGGACATAATTTGTGTTTAGTTCAAAATAATTTATCATAATTGGTTAGGCTAGTTGACTGAAGAATACACAAAATTCAGTCCTCCCTGTGGATATGACCCTCGCTTACCGCTAGATTACATGAACGATTCGTATGCTTGCGAGGTATAAAAGCCGATGTAATAAAAATTTCACATAAGTGGCATCCACCTCATGCACACAAAGGAGGACGTTCCCTTGCGTGGTTTTAGATAAATTCATCCCTACAATCTATCATATATGGGTCCCACTACAACCTTCCAAAGCTACTCAAGGATCTCCTACAAATCATGATCAATCTACCCAAATCAATCAATTACATGAGAGAAATCAAGATCCAAAATTAACGGGAGAAGAAAGGAATGATTAAACATTGATTTGTATTGATTTAAGTAATTTTTTCAAGACATCAGTTACTATATTATAAACCAAGTAAGCATAAGGTCCCTTCTCAACAAAACTCCTTCTTAGTTGTACACGGGCACCTGTCCCAATATAACCTATATTCGAACCTTTGGATGCAAAGTATTTGCATTAAAAGAACCGAAAGAAAAATTAGGGAAGTTTGACTATAGGGAAAATATATGTGTTGAATTTATGGAAAAGATAAAAACTTCATTGACTTGATGTAATCAGAGTACATGAACCCCTATTTATAATAGAGGCAAGTAGTACAATCCAATTACAATTAAACTACCCTTGCCCTAATTACACCCAAATTCATAATTAAATAACTCAACATAAATAGAAGACTAACATAACAAAAACACCTTTAAACTGAAACTCTTTTGTGAGACCTCCTTCTATAATAATTTTGGCTTTGTAAGACTTCTTATTGTGAGAGTCATGTAGACTCTTCTATATTTGCTCTTCGATACTCCCCCTCAAGCTAGAGTTTATAACTTCAGCTTGCAATCAAAAGAATTTTTGGTCTTCAATTTTATTTTATTGAAAAAATATTCTTCACAAATATAGTTCTTCATAGATGCAACAACTTCGTCTTTTGTGTTCCCCCTTTCTTGAATATTTTGGTCACATAAAAATTACCACAACATATGGAATAAAATGCATCTTTTTTGTACTTCTTCTTCTATTGCTCCCCCCTCAAGCTGTGAGGTAATGACAATGATCTCACCTTAAGACAAATAATATAGATGTAGTAATAATTTCTTCCATCATGGTGCCCCCAGGATAAATATGAAACTGGACATAGACGCTCAAAAGATAAAAATGGGAGATAAAACATAAGTCAAAACCAACATCAAAGGATTTCAAACAAAAATAATGACAATAATATCTAAAGTGGATGATGCTTGTCATTCACAAGACAACGATAAAAAACCTAAGGGTACCAATGAAAAGTCTCAATGGACTTAAAAACACCCATATATATATAAAGGTATACCAACAGAAGCAACACACAAGAGGTAGCTCAAAGGGGTATGTGAGAGTCAAAAAAGGATGGTAGGAGAAAGTTTACCGAAAAAGGGGTAAGTGAGATATTTTTTTATATTGTCGATCAATAATAGCAACTCAAAAAGTGATGCAAAACAATTGGCTTAGATTCGAATTTTTCAATGCAATAGGATACCAACATGTCTTTTGATTCTTCCAATGCAAATATATCCTTAAATATAAATCGGATTAACAAGAAATTTTCTCCTTATAAAAATAGACTTAAATAAATTTCATCCACGTATAACTTCCCTTCATAAAATATACTTATTTTGGGATAAATAATCTGATAGATTTTGATCTCTGTAATTTGGTTGAACTACGTACTCTTTCTCCTTTTGCCAGCATGGCCATTGACATTTCCAAGATCAATATCTCCATATAAAAAACTTAGATCGAGAATTGGTTAAATAGGTAAGAAAATAAACTTATAGATATTTATTTTGATATATTATTCTCTGTATAAAGTCTCGTTCTTGATAGCATAAAATGGCTTGAAAGTTGAAGCTTTTTCCTACTGCTCGAACCTATCTTGTAGTCTAACCTTTGCTTCTTCAAATATTGATTTCTCTTTGTATAAAACTCTGATTGCCAAAATTTGTTTTGTGTTGGAAAGTAGACTTGAATATATATCCATGAATATATAATATGCAATATTAAAAACATAATATAGAGGTAAAAACATAAAGCAAACAACGGGTATAGGAACTAAAAGGAGAAAAAAAATAGATATGAACCTAAACTGCTAGAGATAATAGATAAGAAAATGATCACATTATCTCTATGGGTTGACTGAATCAACTCACTGAACCTGCTCTCATACCATGTTGAATTTATGGAAAAGAAAAAAACTTCATTGACTTGATGTAATCATAGTACATGAACCCCTATTTATAATAGAGGAAAGTAGAAGAGTCCAATTACAATTAAACTATCCTTGTTCCAATTACACCCAAATTCTAACACTTAAAACAAGTTCTAGTATAATTAAAAAAACTCAACATAAATAGAAGACTAACATAACTAAAACACCTTTAAACCAAAAAACTCTTCTGTGAGACCTTTTTCCATAATAATTTTGGCTCTATAAGACTTCTTATTGTGAGAGTCATGTAAAACTCTTTCATATATGTTCTTCAACAATAGGAATATTTCTAGGTTATTCATCTCATAGTATAGAATATATAACAAAATATCTATGAGAGTCAATCCTATGGAACCAAAGAACTTTAGGTTCATGGTTGATCATCCCCTAGAACAAGTGTATACTTCAGGAAGAAGTTGAAGAAGAACTTTACTATACTCCAGGAACTCCATCAATCATCTATGATGTTTGAAGCATTTTCTCAAATGTGGGATAGTTACATAAAGCTATGCGCATACAAATTTAATGTTTTATGTTTTAACTAACTCTTGTATACTAATTTTGTTGAATAATTTGTTATATGTGTAGGCCCATTTAGATGTAAAATAATATTGCTATAAGCCTATTTTGAATTCTAATAACTTATATATTCTCTTTGGGAAAAAAAATGTGCAACTGGGTCTAGTGGTACTACTGCTAAAGAGAGGAGAATGAATTAGGATAAGAGCCTAATATATCAAACTTGGGAGATAGTTTTGCTTCTCTTGAATATGGCAATAATAAAGAGGAAAACACTGCAAACTTGTTTACTTTAGGTTGACTCACTTATTGATTTTGATGATAACAAAATTTAATATAACTAATAATTTGTAAAATAAAGTATTTCAAATATTTTACCTTCAAGAGAATGCATTTCAAGGTCTAAAGTTTGAAAATGATCAAGCTTATTCAAGACCTCAAGCAATATTGAAGGACATCTCATGAAGAAGCACCCATGAAAAAAAAGACAACAAGAAGACTAGAGTTTTAAGTGTCAATGATGTATGTCAAAACTCAATCACAAATGTAAGATAGCTTTTATAACTCCCTTCTTTAAGTACAATGGTGAGCATGGAGCTTTAGGACAAAAATTACATATAAATAAGTCTAAGAACATCATATACATCATTTAGAACATGTTATAGCACTTGACTAAATCATTCACATGCTTTAAAAGTCAATTTAGTTGAAGAAACACTAGAATTATCGATCTTCCAAAAGTGTGCATGCCAAGACTATAAAGCATGATCGACCAACCTTAGTCGATTGTGTTACGATATGTTAAAATGTATATTAAATATAATTTATATTCATAATTGTTGTATAATGTGGGATATGTATATAGGGTTATTTGATTAGGCTTAATGGGATGAGGGGGTATTGTCTTGGGCCCATGGGCCATTTTGTAACAGGAAAACCTAAAGGATATATACTTAATGAAAGGGGAAAAATCCCCAACGAAAAGAATTTTGGATTGATGTTCGTGTGTTTCGTTTCGCCGGGAAACCAGAGAGCTACGCTCTCTCTTGTGGATGTTTGGATTGTTCCGTCAGTCTCTTGATCTTGTTTTAACATGTTATCAGAGCTCTGAAGAGTAACCGTCCGACGACCTGCGTTGTTCGACCAATATTTTTTCTCTTCGCTTTCGGCATTGATTTCAGGCACTGTTAGAAATACTTGTCGGGTGGTTCCGTTGTCGGACGAATTACGGGGGTTCTGTTGCCAGGAAGGGGGTTCTCGCCGAAAGGGAAACGAACCGTAGAGGGTTCTCGTCGCCGGAAAGGGAAACGAAAGGGGTTGTCAGAAAGTATTCTCCGAGCTCGGAAACGTTGTGGTTCCGTCGTCGGAAAAGCTCCATCGGTGGTTTTGTTGCCGGAGAAGCTACAACGGGACGGGGGTTCTCGGCGGAAACTCATTGGAAGGGGGAACGAAGGGTAAAAAAAAATTCTCCTGCGCATTCATTTCGGGTGATTATTTGGCATATGGTCATTTTGCAATTTAAACATATATGGGGACCTCTTTACAATTTCTGAAAGATTGGGGGCCACTTTGCAATTACTGAACATTTGGGGGTCTCTTTGCAATTGCTGAAAGTTTGGGGGCCTATTTGCAATTGCTGAAAGTTTGGGGGCCTCTTTGAAATTTCTAAAAGATTGGGGGCCATTCTGGAATTTTCAAAGGTACGAGGGTGCTTTTCGAATTTCTGGAAGTTTGGGGGTCTAATTCGAATTTCTGTTAACCTGGGGCAACTCTTGGATTTCTGCAAGTGTAGGGGTCTATTTACAATTTCCGAAAAGTGGGGGTATATTTGGAATTTTTTATCTTGCGGGGGTGCATTAGGAATTTTGTTAGATTCAAATTTATCATGTCACCAGATAAGTCCGATTTCGTTCCTATTCGGTTCACGAGCAAGAACTATGGTACTTAGGAATTTCAGTTCTGGTTATTTGTTCAGGGAAGAGGTTTATGGGGTCATATTGATGGGAGTGATCCGGCACCTGGCGATGCTGACGCATTGTCAAAATGGATCATCATGGATGTTAGAGTCATGACTTGGATACTTGGATCTCTTGAGCCTCACCTAGTCCCAAATCTGAGGCCCTTCAAAACTGTCGTCGATATGTGGAATTACCTCCACAAGATTTATCGTCAAACCAGCACGGCCCGTCGATTTCAAGTTGAATATGAACTTGCAAATTCACCCAAGGCAGTCGTTCGATTGAAGAATATGTCTCGGGCTTCCAAAATATATGGGCTGACTACACTAACATTGTTTACGAGGATGTCCCTGTTGCTGCTCTCTCTGCTGTGCAAGCTGTCCATGACACCAGTAAACGGGATCAATTCTTGATGAAGCTTCGTCCCGAGTTTGAGATTGCTCGATCACATCTGATGAATCGTCATCCGGTGTGAACAACGCCTTACTACTCAGGCTAGCATGGCACCTCGCGTTCAGGCTGATCTCTCAGCTCCTGTAGCTTATGTAGCACAAGGAAGGCCTTAGGGTCGGGACACCAATTATGTTCAGTGCTTCCACTGCAAGGCTTATGGTCACTTTGTTCAGGACTGCCCCAAGAAGTCGGTTCTATTATGTAGCTTCTGTAAGAAGTCGGGTCATCACATCACCGTTTGCCCTACACGACCTCCACGGAGGAAGCCTACAGCTTATCATGCATCCACCGGTACATCTAGTTCTGCCACATTGCCACCTACCGTTTCAGTCCCTATCATTCCTGTTCCACCAGCACCTGCCAGTTCCACCACTCTCACTCCTGAAATGGTACAACAGATGATCATTTCTGCCTTTTCTACTTTTGGTATCTCAGGCAAACTGAACCTTTCTACTCACCCGTGGTTTTTTTATTCTGGTGCCTCTAACCACATGACCAACAATGTGGTATCTCTTTTGAATGTCCAAAAGTATGATGGCAATTTGCACATCAACATTACTGATGGCAGCACTCTGCCTATCAGTGCTGTTGGTGATCTCTCTCCATCTTTAGCTGATGTCTTTGTGTCTCCTGACCTGTTGACAAACCTTTTGTCTGTTGGTCAATTGGTTGATAAAAACTGTAATGTTCAGTTTTCTCGCTTTGGCTGTGTTGTGCAGGATCAATTGTCGGGGAAGGTGATCGCGAAGGGGCCTATAGTGGGTAGGCTATTTCCACTTAAAGTCTTTCTATCCACTGTTATTCCACGTTCTCCTGTACTTTCTTTTGCTTGTAATGTTGTTGGATCTGGCCCTAAGTTGTGACATAAACGTCTAGGCCACCCAAACTCGGTTGTACTTCGTACATTATTTAAATCGGGTTTATTAGGCAATCAAGATTGTACGTCTCGTGACACGTCCTTTGATTGTTCATCATGTAAACTTGGAAAAAGTAAAACTCTATCATTTTCGCATCATGCCTCGCATGCTTCCCACTGCTTTGACCTTATTCATAGTGATGTTTGGGGAATTGCTCCTGTTATCTCGCATGCACGCTTTAAGTACTTTGTCACCTTTATTGATGACTTTAGTCGATTTACCTAGGTCTACTTCCTATGAGCTAAGTCTGACGTTTTTGTCGTTTTTAAGAGGTTTCTTGCACTCATTGAAACCCAATTCTCCCCTCACCTTAAAGTACTCCGCTCTGACTCTGGGGGCGAGTACATGTTGGCAGAATTCCAAGAATTTCTTCAAAACAAAGGCATTATCTCTCAACGTTTTTGTCCCTCGACACCCCAACAAAATGGTGTTACTGAGCGCAAAAATCATCACCTTCTTGATATGGTCCGTACCCTTCTCATTGAATCATTCGTTCCTCCTAGGTTTTGGTGTGAAACTCTCTCTACCTCCGTCCATTTAATTAACCGCCTGCCCTCACCTGTCTTGCATCATGTCTCTCCCTTTGTTAAATTATTCGGTTATTCTCCGTCCTACACAGCTCTTCGGACGTTCGGTTGTGACATGAACGACATAAACTTACAGCTCAATCCGTTATGTGTGCATTTCTTGGGTGTGCCGGTTCTCAAAAGGGCTATGTTTGCTATGATCCTCAGGCGCGTCGAGTCCATGTTTTTCGGAATGTGGTCTTCTTTGAAAACCAATATTTCTTTCCCTCTCAAGTTACACTTCCGTCTACCTCTTTGTCTAGTTTGCCGAGCTTTGATGAGCCTCAACCCACTGCTTCGCTGCCCTCTTCTCCTTCTCACCTAGCGCTTGCTCCTGATCCTCCCTCTGCTTCTACTCCCCTCCATCTTCATAGATCAACACGTAGTTCTCACCCTCCTGACCGGTATGGTTTTCCCTCCCCTGTATCTCTGGTAGCTACTTTGTCTTCTATTTCTATTCCTTCTGGATATAAACAGGCTATAGCACATGCGTGTTGGCAAAAGGCCATCCAAATTGAACTACAAGCGCTAGAGGATAATCACACCTGGGACATTGTGGCTTGCCCTCCCACTATTCGACCTCTTGGAAGTAAGTGGGTCTTCTCTGTCAAGCTACGTTCCGATGGATCGTTGGATCGGTACAAAGCCCGCCTTGTGGCCCTGGGGAACAGGCAGGAAAATGGGATTGATTATGAGGAAATCTTTGCCCCAGTTGCCAAGATGACCACAGTCCGTACTATCTTAGCCATTGCATCAGATGGATGTGAAGAATACCTTTCTCCACGGTGATTTGCAGTAAGATGTCTATATAAAGCTTCCCTCGAGTATGTCTACATCCTCTCCTGATCACGTCTGCAAGCTACGACGTCCTTTGTATGGGCTTAAACAAGCCCCCCGGGCTTGGTTTGAGAAATTTCGTAGCACTCTTATCCTCCACCGGTTTACCCAGAGTCAGTATGATTCCTCCCTCTTTTATCATAAGTCTGTTACAGGCATAGTCATTCTCTTGGTTTATGTGGATGACATCATCATTACTGGCACTGACTCTGGACTGATTACTACGCTTCAGATGGTGTTGCATGCCACTTTTCATATGAAGGATTTTGGACGTCTCACCTACTTCTTATGGTTGAAGGTCCATCACACACTTAAATGTATTTTCTTAAACCAATATAAGTATATTCAAGATCTTATCACACTCGCTGGGTTGGAGGACACATCTTCGGTGGCTACCCCTATGGAGGTCAATGTCAAATATCAGAAAGATGAAGGGACTCTCCTTGATGATCCGACTATCTATCGACGACTAGTCGGGAGTCTCATCTACTTGACTACTACTCGCCCGGACATTTCCTATGTTGTTCATAAGGTCAGTCAGTTTATGGCATCTCCTCGACACCTTCATCTTGCGGCCGTTCAGCGCATCATCCGTTATCTGCGCGGCTCCCCTGCTCGTGGTTTATTCTTTCCTACTGGCTCCGCTCTACATCTAGTTGCCTACAGTGATGCTGATTGGGCAGGGTGCCCTGATACCCGTTGCTCTACTATAGGCTGGTGTATGTTTTTAGGCGATGTACTGATTTCTTGGAAATGTAAGAAACAAGATCGAGTGTCCAAGTCATCTACCGAGGCCGAGTATCGTGCTATGTCTATTGCGTGTTCGAAAGTTATTTGGCTCCGTGGTCTTCTTGCTGAGCTCCAGTTTTCTCAACCCTCCTCTACACCGCTTCATGCAGATAATACAAGTGCTATACAGATTGCAGCCAATCCGGTTTTTCATGAGCGTACCAAGCATATTGATGTTGACTGTCACTCCATCCGCGACACTTTGGAGTGCCGGGTAATATATCTACCGTACATTTCTTCGGATCTTCAAGTGGCCGATGTCTTCACCAAAGCATTGTCTCAATCTCGACGTAATTTTTTGGTTGGCAAATTGTTGCTGGTTGACTCACCATCATCAATTTGAGGGGGGATGTTCCGATATGTTAAAATGTATATTAAATATAATTTATATTCATAATTGTTGTATAATTTGGGATATGTATATAGGGTCATTTGATTAGGCTTAATGGGATAAGGGGGTATTGTCTTGGGCCCATGGGCCATTTTGTAACAGGAAAACCTAAAGGATATATACTTAATGAAAGGGGGAAAATCCCCAACGGAAAGAATTTTGGATTGATGTTCGTGTGTTTCGTTTCGCCGTGAAACCAGAGAGCTATGCTCTCTCTTGTGGATGTTTGGACTATTCCGTCAGTCCCTTGATTTTGTTTTAACAGATTGATCGATCATCAAGAGTATGGCCATAACATGCTATAACGCATGGTCGATCATCCCATTTGGATTGATCGATCAATGTTGTCCAAACACCCTTATTTCTTATCACTTTGTTGTAGATGGAAATGATATCCATGTTGTTTAATGTTAGTATATATATTTAGTGGTCGTAGATGGAAGGAGATGAGTTTTAGTATTTTTACTTTTTATTTTATTAGATAAAAATTTGACGCGTAGAGCAAAAGCCATTGTACAACTTGGGAATAGACTCGACAATTCAACTTGAAGTGTAAGTATGAACTAGAGATTGACTTGTAAGGGGGGTTAGTCACAATGAAGTGGAATGAATTCCACCTGCATTACTTAATTCATTAAATAATTTTAGTTATTTCTTTTATTAAGTAAATTATTTTAATAAATTATATTCAATAGTTAAAAGATAATTATTTTGTCATTTAGTGCATGGGTTTTAGATTAAAAAATTATAGAAGGGTGTTTTAGTTATTTCTTATTATTATCATCATTTGTGAGAGAGTTACATAATTGGAGGATTATCACAATAAACCTACATCATGGATGGTTGAGACGGCAAATAAATCACATGCATGATTTTCTCTATTTTCTCCAATATGATCGGTAACATGATCTTGCTACTCGGTGACAAGACTGACGAAACCATAACTTCACCTCTTCACCAACTGTGGTTTCCGAAGATTATCCACATTTCTGCCCCTTGTGAGTTCTTTGAAACGACGCACGTTCTCTTTTCCAAGTGCGTGACCTCCAAATGAGTTGTCGTCACTATAAGCTTATGTAGCACGTCGCAATCTTTTCTTAATTTTTCACATAGATTCAGACAGTCCTTTTTGGGATATATATATATTTTCTAAAGAGAAGTAGTGTTTCATCAAACACCTGATAGCTGGTACAAACGCTAACACAAATGGGACAGAATTAAAAGCTTTTACCGAACTTACTTTATGTCTATAGTTCCGTGGATTTACATCTGTTCCTCTCGCATTCACTCTGCAAAAAACAGGGAGGAGCTGAGACCGCCACAGACGCCCATTTATTCTTCTGCTTCTTGCTTCTTGCTTCTTAAGACTGTAACTGGTTTTAACCAGGGTAGAAAATTAGACATTGGGGTTGCTCCAGAAGGATCCGAGAGCCTTAATGGCCGTAGCCCTCAGCACGTATTGGTGGTAAGCAGCAGCAAGCGCCGCGCCGATGAAGGGACCAACCCAGAAGATCCACTGAAAAAAATACGGTTCAAATACATACACGTTAGAAATTTCACATGTATGGGCGATTGGTGATCCAACTATGAAACCAATTAACGATGCTGAATACATTTATAGAGACACAAACCTGATCATCCCAAGCTTTCTCTTTGTTGTAGATAACAGCAGCTCCAAAGCTCCTGGCCGGGTTAATACCGGTGCCGGTGATGGGAATAGTCGCCAAGTGGACCATGAACACCGCGAATCCAATAGGGAGCGGGGCCAAAACCTACAGATTTTAATACCCGCTTTTACGTAACTCAATTAATACCCACTTTTTAGCTTCACCAACCCAATTAAAGAAAACCGACACTGCGTTTCCACATACCGGGACGTGAGAGTCTCTGGCGTTGCGCTTGGGATCGGTCGCGGCGAAGACGGTGTAGACGAGGACAAAGGTACCGATGATCTCTGCTCCCAGGCCCACGCCCTTGCTGTAACCGTCGGCGAGCTCGTTGGCTCCTCCTCCGTATCGGACGTAATAGGACTTCTGCAATCCCTTCACTAGCCCAACACCGCAGATAGCGCCCAGGCACTGAGCAACCATGTACATCACCGCTCGGATCAAAGATACCTTACGAGCAAGTAACAGTCCGAATGTCACCGCCGGGTTTATGTGACCACCTGTGTACCAGACACTGAAATCCATCAGAGCGTGCTAACATGAAACACATTCCCGGTCATCGGTCGACACGTTTCAGTAATATTTTCTCTGTTATCATTCGATGGTGCTTGTTTTATTTCGAAACTCTTCATCGTCTAGTTTGATTCGGACAGGCAGAGAGCAACTGAGATTTTTCACGCTCACTTCTGAAAACAAAATCCTACTGGGAAGACAAGCGTCTTCCTGGTAGAAGAAACACAATACTTCAAGCAGTCTCCGCCAAACTAATAGCCTGCTAATTTTTTATAGATTATACGCCATTAAAAGAACAAACACCGACGATGCCTAGAGCGTTTCGTTTCTGCCTTTCAACATCACATTTTAGAAAAATATCTGGAATAATTAAGAGGGTCATGATCAAAATGCATATACCCACCCGAAATACCAGCGGTGCAGTAAACGAGGATGAAGATCATGCCACCGAAAGCCCAGGCGATGCCCAGGATTCCGACCCCTCCACAAGCATCTGCGTTCTTCGCAGGGTCCACCTGGCTCTTGTACCCTATCACAGTTGCCACCGTTATGTACAGAAAGAGCAACGTCGCTATGAACTCGGCGTTCGACGCCCTGTACAACGACCATTTTGTGAGCTCTTCAAAATCGATCAATGCGGCCGGCGGGGGGTCCGTGTAGTCCTTGGCCGTGACCTCGCTGTGGTGCCCACCACCCTCAATGCCCTTCCCCATTTTTCACGAAAACTGAAGATCGTCGAGAGAGATAAAAGAGAGAAAGAGTGAGGAAAAAGACATGTGCTTTCTCCAGAGAGAGTGAGAAGAGAAGAGAAGAGAAGAGCAGAGAAGCGGTTTGAAAGTGATCGAGGCCGTGTAGGATTGGAAAAGCAATCAGAGTGAGGGGGTATTTATGGGTCACAGGGGAGAGAAGAGATGAGATTTAGTGACTTGAATTTGCCGCCCCAAACCGACTAATTCCCATTATATTGCTATCGTGGGACCCACCCTCTTTGCTTCCTCTAGCTCATCTTTCGACCTCCATTTTTGTTCTGCTACGACCTCCTCCTTTTAGGTTCTTCAATCCGTGATCGGTCATTTATTGCTAGTCGCAACCACCAAATATTTTCCATTTTACCTTCCTTTTCCCCCTGTTACATGTATGACGAGTGAAATTATAGCTTTTGCCTTTGATCAATTCTACTGCGAGCTAATGCAGGAACTCGAATCATTCAAAATCAAAGTCGACTAGAAGAGAAAGTTATTCTAATCGTTGACAGAATCTTTGTTCGACGAGTGTCTCAATTTCACTGAAACTCTTCTTTTCCCCCTCAAAACTACTATCACTTACGAACATTCAAGTTCTAAATTTTTCGTAGATTAAATCATAAATGGTAAGAGGTCCTAATGAAACAGCTCGATCTTGAACGATTCGAAAACAAGTAACATTTAGCGTTATTTTTTCATTCACTTCTCAATGACACTTGAAAGTAAAGCGTCTTCTTATTAGGTAGGTCAAAAATAGCGGAAGAACGCATTCAGGTGCCGATGTGATATCAATAAAGCAGCGGGCGAGCGGGATAACCCCATGATTGATTGCAATTTCCAAAAGGATATCCCCATAATTGATTGCAATTTGCAAAAGGATATCCCCATAATTGATTGCAATTTGCAAAAGGATAAACAAATCAACCGTCAGTGGGGGCGGATTGAGATTGGCAGGCCAGCGGCCACTTCAAAACAAGTACGTGACGGCAACCGACCTTTAGGGCAGTGCCACTAGGCAGTAGCCAGTGGGTGTTAAAGGCTTTTTCCACTCCACGGGGATTAGAGGAGAGATGAGAGTATTTGGTTGCGGTCGCTGCTGCCCTCATGGCCGCGTCCCACTTACTCAACCCATTTGAGGCTATAAAAGAGGGTGAGAAAGGATCGTATAGGGTGTGGACTTTAAGGTTCTCATTGCATGTGTCAATGCGCGTGACGGTGATAAAAGAAAATCGTAGAAAGCTATCAATCCCCGTGCTCCAATATTTTGGACCTTGGAGATCGAACGACGAGGATCGTCTTGGGAAATTTGGATGATAACTCAGCCAATAATTTACACTAATTTGGTTTTTATGAAGTCACCCATCCATATACCTAACTTCATCTAATAAATTACTAGAGTAGGGAGAGGCATATATAGAGCGTAAGACATTGAGAGTTGAGACAAAGCCTTGAAATAATTCAGAATTGGAGTTTGGCCAATGTTCAGTGACCACAGTAAACACACCAGAATGTATCCAATATGTCACAGTCCATATCTCTCGAAAGAGTTGGTCCACTAGTAGGCTGACGCCCCTTCAGAACATTCTGCGCTCACCTACGCCACACACACTGGACAGGGGACCGAGCGTTCAAGCGTAATTCGCGTGTGTGTTTTGCACGAGGAAATTGGATTCTCGAGTTTTCCATAGATGGACCCACGTTTCTGACAGTCGCCAGATGAGCACCGTCCAAGTTGCTGCCCAGGACACGCAAGCGCATGTGGCAGCCGTCGACCTGGACACTTTCCGTCTTTCTTGGATTATTCGAACATGAAGATCCTCTGCGGTCAGTGTCGGCCTACGAGTTGGAAAAAGACGAGAGAAAAATCAGACGAATGCCAAATGCTATTTACGAATTAATCAGAACCGAATTTGCATCTGTAATCTGAATCCAGAGGGAGGAAAGGATTTGGTCCGAGTTTAATCATGGAGCATGGGAAGCCTAAATAGTAAATAATGTTCACGGGTTATAAAGCAGGAAACTGTGCACAGCGACAGTGAGGAGGGACAATCTTTCACACCTTTCCCCCCAATCTTTTTCATTAATTTTTGTGCGATTCCACTTTTAGGTTGCTTGTACCCACGAGCTGCCTTTTCGTAAGCGTGGCTCCAGGTGTTTCCCGTTTAATGAACTTTGGTTACCTCATCTGGCGCAATCCGGAGCATGAGACGAATATACTGCACCGTGATTTTTCACATGATGAAAGCGATCACGGACTCTTTAATAATGGATCCTATACTGGCTTCACTTTCTTGTGTGGGAAATGTAAAATAATCTTGAATTTTATTGTAGAGGCGTGATCAGGTACAAACCAAAAAATATGACTATTCTGACCGTCTGATCTTGATCAACGGTGGAGGCGAAAGTCACGCTTCCTGCTCGCATCTCTTTCCCTCTCTTCTCATTTCACCTAAACGCTCGCCTAACCCATACGCTCGCCCCACTCCCATTCACATGTCGTCGTCGCCTCCTCCTCCTTTTACTCTTTACTCTTCCTCTTCTTCGTCGTCGACACTCATTCTCAGCCGCGCCTGATCCCAAAGCTTTACATGACCAGTGATCCAAAGAAAATGGAGTTTGTGATTTTGTTCTTTTCCTGTATTGTACTTGGGATTTACTTTAAATTTATTTGGGCATGGTTTTTGATGTTTGTTGCTTCATGAGCTTCCATTGTTTATAACGAAATTTGCAACTTCTTAGTACTTCTTTATCTTATGAGTAAAAGATATAGATCCAATGGATTTTCTTCACAATTTTCCATAATTGTGTTATGAAATTGTTAAAAGTAATTCGCGGGGCCATCGATTTGATGAATATGTGGCATTCTTACTTCCTTATCTGCATATAGATTTTTTAGCAGTCATTCATTGGAAACTTCATCCAAAAAAATTAGTTTTGTTCTATACATGTTCATTTTAAGCCGATATTATTGTAGCTGATGCTTCACAAGATTCCTTGTCTGTATCTATATTATGTAATTTTTGTTGACATGTATATCTGGGGCATTTTCTTTTTGGTAACGTGCTAAATCGACATGTGACGATACTATTGCTTAATTTGCAGGTTTCAGTTAGTGCAGCTATTAGCTTTTAAGACTTTTATAATTGACTTTGGGATTATGGTTAACTTGTACCTTTTCTTGCATGCATTGCAGGCTATACCCCTAAAACACACAGTAGAGCTCACAACTGCTAGTGATGTCTTTGTTGCATGCAATGAATGTGCCTTCTCAGTTTACTGTCCTTGCTATGAGTATGAGCAAAGAGAAGGAAACCAGGTTTGCCCTCAGTGCAAAACTAGGTACAAACAGCATAAAGGTTAGCCAATTGACTTTTAGCTTTTATTTTCTACTCTTAGTAATTTTAGCCAGAGTTTGATTGGTGTTTGGAGACATCTAATCGTTCTAGTGCACTTTTAGGGAGTCCTAGAGTAGAGGGAGATGATAATGAAGATGATGTGGATGACCTTGAGAATGAGATCAACTATGACCATGCTAATGACAAGCCCGGTCTTCAATGGAAAACACTAGGACAAGGAGAAGATACTGCTTTGTCAGCTTCCTCAAGACACGAACCCATTTTGCTTCTTACAAATGAACAACTGGTATTATTGGAATCCTTTGGCAAATGCCTTAACTCTTTTTTTTTCCTCGCTTATTTATGACCTCGTGTGTGATTGGTAGAACTTCTTAAAGGCCTTGTTCATCATTTTAACAAATGTTGCACATTCATATCTACGTGAAGAGTTGGATATAGAGAGAGAGAGAACATGAAGATCCTAAAATAAGCATGAGCATTGAAGAATACAAAGTAATGGGTATCCATTAGCTTAAAATCAAGATGGACAGGTCCTTATACAATTGACAAAGTTTCCTCTTTTGGAGCAATAGACTTGAAGGACAAGATAGGGAATATATTCAGAGTTAATGGTAAGAGATTGAAGCACTACTATGGAGAACAAGTAGAGAGGAACTATGCATTTATTCCTCTTAGAGATCCTAATTGATGAAGATTGAAAAGTCTAGCTGTAGACTTTAAAACAAGCGCTTAAGGGAGGCAACCCATAGAATTTTCTTTTATTTTTTTATTTTTTTATTATCTTTATCATTTTTTATTTGGATTTTGATGCAAGTTTATTTAGCATGAATAAAGAGCTGAAAATTATAAACTACGACTGATTCACCATGAAACCAGGGAAGTTCCTTTCATTTCTTCAATCATTTTCACTTTTGCATTACAATGAGGACATTGTTTAGTTTAAGTTTGGGGATGTAAACTCCTATAGTCATTTGGTCTTCTTGTTTGTTATTTATTTTATTTTACTTGTGATTTTATAAATCTTGAGTGTTTGATTCTCTTACCAAGCATGTATTTGAGTATGATTGAATTCTCTATGACTCTGAAATTTGTGATTGAAGATGGTTTAGAGAAAAAATTTCAAAAATTTCTTTTATGTCAGGAAGAGTTTTGTGGGTACTTTGATTTAAATCTTTGACCTTGAACATAATTGAGCACATAGTCGTTTTTCTTTTATTCCATTTTGCTTATGAAGAGAAAGAAGTTGAATTAACTGGAAGAGGGAAGTTCAATCTTGCTTTGCTCTAGAATTCATTGATGGATCCTTGAGGCGAAATCCTAGTTGATACCAAATATTAGAGAAATGATCTAGGCAATTTTTTTTATAACCAAAAAGCTTTTCCAGCCGTTCTAAGTATCATGCCATCATTGCATGGTGTATTTCCATAGTCAAGCCCCTTGAGCCTTATTTTACATAAGCCTTTATTTGTTCTTTTAACTACATAAACCATTCCCACTCTAAGCCTGAAAAACCATGAATCTACCTTTTATAGAATTGAGAAAATATTTTGGTGGAAATTTACATTTAAAGAAAAAGTTAGTTCAAAGAAAATTATCCATATTATGTTTGCTCTGTTTGATTAAAGTGAAAAAAAAAAAAAACTCAATAAGTGGAGTATGTATCACTCTTTAGATTTTGTTAAAGGAGTAGTTGGTATTAATCTGTTGATTACAACAACAATAATGTCACCAGTATGAGCATATGGTTGAGGAAAAGTTATGGCTTGAATCCTATGGATATCTCTTTTATTGTTCTTTTCACCAAGTATTTTCCCAGTTCGCTTTGATTTTCCATATCCATTTGTTTCTTAACCCTCACCATGTGGCCTATCATTACAACCTGATTAAAGACCTTTTGATCTCTGATTTTGGTGTTGACTACATTAGTGGAGAGGATTTCTGAAAATTGGACTTATGGGGTTAAGTTTTGAGAGAATTTTTTTGAATTTAGTTGTTCTACTTTTATCTGAGTTTGCAGGTGGTTTGAGGTTAAATTGACTATATCACACACACACACACACAAGGTCTTAGCTTTAGGTTGAAGTAAACGCTTAACTCTTGCTTGACAAATTGCTAAATTTTTTATTGATTTTCCTGCTATCTTTGATGTTAAAAGAGTAAGATATTAGTGATGGTGAGTGATGATACTTCTCTATGGGGTCTAATTGATATTGCCTAAAGTAATATTTTATTTTATTTTGTTTTTGTTTGAGGACAAACAAAGTTTTAAGTTTGGGGGTGTTTGATGACTTGCATAATTTAATATATTTTATCACCTCTTTACTTTAAAACTTAGTCTAATTTTATTTATTTTTCATTGATTTTAGGTTTCATTGTTGTTATTTAAATGTTATGTCAGATTTGAAGAAAATAAAGATCTAAATTTTACCGGTGCAATTTGAGGATAAATATTTGGTTCATTGGCTCGCTGGCATGACTCGGGTGAGTCAGGGTCTCGGCAGAACAGGAAAGGCTGATTAAATTGTTTCTTAACTTAGGAAAAAATTTAATTTTTCTACGGTATCTCTTCTTCCACCGAACATAATAGAAGTGAAGATCTCGCGGCCTTCTTCTTGGGCGAAAAACCAAAGACTCCCGATGGATAGCAGCAGCGAAGATACAATCCAGAGAGAGAAATGGAAAAATTAATCTGGTTTGGCATCAATCCAGCCTTTCAAAATTTGATTTTACGGGGGAGGTAGAGATTTTCGGGTGATCTGCTTTTGGGAGAAAAGTCTACACATTGCGGGGAGGCTGAAAAACACAGATGGGAAGAAAGAACAGAGAAGATGGAAGAGAAATAGAGAGCAATTGTGACGTGGGGACTGAGAACAGCAACTGCGAAGACGGATGAGAAACAGAGCGACTGCATCGCGGGGACTGAGAACTACGACTGCGAAGACGAAAGAGAAACGGAGAGCTGCGACCCAAGGACTATTATTCAGTGTTCATTTTCCTTCCATTATTCTCAGAATAATTTTGGTGAATTCGTTTATGTTAAATTCAATTTTTAGCATGAACTAAATTTTATTAATTCTAGGAAAACAATGTAATCTAGTTCTAAACTTTTGATTTTCGATGCTAATTTAAAGTAATTCTTTCTTTGTTTATCTGATTTATTCTGAGTTTATTGCTTCTAGTTATCTGGCCATTAATTAGATGATTTTAATCTTATGATTTGCTATCGAAAGAGGGAATTATAGGATAGATCTTGAATATTTCGGCATAGGTAAATATAAAGATTGAAAGACTTGTATGAACCTATGTAGTATTTAAATCATTAGTCTTATTGTTTTCTTGCTTTATCAATTTGCATACTCTTGTGTAAAATGATGAACAAGAATAATTTCCAATTGACTATCGAAAGAGGCTTTTGGATGAATTAGAGATTTTCTAATAAATAGAAAGAATTAAATTAAATTAGTTAGATGAGTAAAGCATAGAGAGGAATTAGGTGAAATTGATTTCCTAGAAGTTTCTTTCCCATTAATTTGATCTTCAAACATCATTTTTCTTTTCCTTTGCGTATTTTTCTTTGAATTGATTTTATTTTGAATTGAAATTACTAACATCTTAGTGATTTCTCTAGATAAAATTAAGATTAGTATAATTTCGGTATTTGTCAAAAGTAACTTACCAATCCCTGAGGACGATACTCTTCTCATCACTTTACTATAAAATTACAATATTGTACACTTGCAGTTTTGCATCGATCATGCTCTCAAGAACTAAACTTTAAATGGAGAAATATATATAAAAATAAATATTTGTAAGTCTATTCTTTTAATTATAGTTGTTTCTCTTCATGCTAGAAAATAATATATGTCCCTGCATGAGCAAAATCTCCACCTATGACAAAATAAAATAAAATAAAATTGGTTATTGTCAGATTGAAAAATACGCTTCCACTATTAGTTACTTAATGTAGTTAAAAATATTTAAATTACCATGATGAGAAAAACATGAAAAATCATATAGTTGGTAACATTATCTCTACATTCTTCTTCTCAGGCTGCAATCATAAAACAAAATTTTAATAAATAAAACTAAAAAATATCATAATAAATAATTAATCAAAGAAATTCACCTTTTGATTTTTCTTTACATCGTGAAGAGTCCGAACCCAATCACTGCCACAAATCAAAGTTTGAACTGTATTTGGTGCTAAGGAAGAACGATATGAGTCTATTACTCTACTACCGACACTAAATGTAGACTCTGAAGCTACTGTGGATATGAGAATTATAAGGATGTCTGCTGCCATATTAGATAATTCCCGAAATTTCATATGATTCACTTTTCACCATTCTAAAACATCAAAATCATATTGTGAAGTTTCCTCACAACTATATACACCTTCAAAATAATTTTCCAATTCTGACCTTGGTGAATTAACTACTTCCACTTATTTCGCATAATTCATTAACTTTGACCAACTTGAACTTGATGAAGAATATGACCTACGACTTGTGGAAACACCCATAGAGCTAATACTTGAAGCAATCTCTTCATTTCTAATATCCACATTATATAAGGATACATATTCATCGTAGATCTCATATAAGGTGCCTCGAACTAAGTTTATATTCATCGTAGCTTCCTCCTTAGAATATATCTCTGAAAAACACATTTCGATCAACATTAAATTGACCCTTGGATCCAAAACTGAAGCAACAACCATCAATAAATTGCATTCACCCTAGTACTTCTCAAATTTCTCTTTCATTCTACTAACCATTGTCCTAATGAAAACATTTTCATTTGTAGAATGAAAATTCAGAACTTCTTTTACCCTATATACTTCATTAAGGTACAAATTAGAAGTAGGGTAGTCACTCCTAGAAATTTATTAGTAACTACATGAAAAACTTCTAGAATCTCACACACCATGTCAGCCTTTCCCATTCATCAAGACTTGGCAAACAATCATAAGTTGGTTCTCTAACTTTAAATCTAGAGAATGCATCTTTGAATTTTAATGCAGAAGACAACATGTCATAAGTGGAGTTCCAACGAGTTGGACAATCAATAACAATCCTCTTTTCACCTAGTTCTAATTGTTGTACAATTTCAAAAAAAGTACGAAGTCTAGCCTTAGACAGATTTATGAATTTGACAATCTCACTCACATTATCAATGAGATCCTTAATCTGAACAAGATCATCTTGGACTAATAAGTTCAGAATATGAGCACAACAATTTCACATGAAATAACTTTCCACCACAAACCAATTTTATTTTATTGGAAAAATCTTCTTTCAAAACTCTAATACAAACATCATTATATGCAACATTATCAACTGAAATACTAAAAACTTTATTTTTTATCTCTCACTCTTTCAAACACTTGTAAATAACGTCAGCTATATCAACTCCACGAGGAGGAGGAGGAACATGCACAAAACTCAAGACTCATTTTTGTAGCTTCCAATTACTGTTAATATTTTAATTTTGGGACTTCCAAAGATCCGTGGTAAGACTAATCTTGTTAATCTCTTTTAATAAAATTTTCAATTTCTTTTTCTCTGCCTCATACACCTCCATACACTCTTTCTTAATGGTCTTATGGGATATTTTCTCATAATTAATATTTGTCATCTTCATTACAAAATTAAATCCCTCCTCTTCTACTATCATGAATGGATGCTCATGCATAAAAATCCAATGAGCAATGATACTCTCATTTTAGCACGATCATATTTATCTCCAAAATCCATAAAAGGAAGTTCAGATGGACTTTGATCAACATTAGACCCCATTCCCACTGGTTGAAAGTTTATGGTTTTTGTTTTCTCATTGCCACTTTTCTACTAGGGCAACGTTTCAAATGTCGACTCATATGTGTGGTCTCTCCACTACTAATAACACTCAAATTGATTTTACAATGAACACAATGAACCTTTTTGTACCATTAAGTGATACTTCTTTGAATTCCAACCACACATGAGACTTTTTTCTGTCTTTTTGAAGTATGGGTAGAGTCACCTTCATCCTCATTTAGTGTAATTTCATCTAGGCCCACGTTTATGACATTAATAGTTCTAGAGGGTAGTGACTCTGGTGGAGTTGAGTCACTATTTATGGCCACACTAGAACTAGTGTTAATTATTGATGTCAATTGAGGAGGAGGTGTTGACATTCTTACTTCTACAAAAAAAAAACAAAATTACAAATTAAAAACATAAAGAAAATAAAGCAATCTAAACAACAAAGATCTTGCACATAATTTAAGATACTTATCAGTAATAAGGAAAACAATGCCTACGAAGATTAACAATTCTAGGGAGAACACTTTAATGACATTGATAGGAAAAGACAAAGCAAGATTATCAAAAGATTCAAAAGTGCTGAAGTAGGAACTTGTATGTACCTCCTTAGGGAGGTTTCTACATTAACTATAACTTCAAAACACAATATCCTAAAATAAAATTACCCAAATACCCTTGACCTTTAACATTCTCATAAAATTACCCAAATACTCCTAACCTTTAACATTCTTATATCTCTAAAAAAATCATATGAGATAGTCATTATTCTGTTATATATGGATGATTTATTTTTCAATGACTGTTTTTCTCTATGTCTCTCTCTCTCTCTCTCTCTCTCTCTCTCTCCCTATTTTTAAGGAGTCTATTATTAGGCCTAACCTTATTTTATCAAACTTGTTTATTCTTACAGGAAGGTACGTGACATTGTGACAATCGGGAACGACCCTTGTATTTCAATGCAGCGGGGTCTCTTTGAGCCAGTAGCCCTGCACCCAATAGTTTCCAGTCCAATATACCGTTCCTTTTTTTATATATAAATTTAAAAACTTCTAAGAGAAGGAAATAAGCACACCAACTCTCTCTCTCTCTCTCTCTCTCTCTCTCTCTCTCTCTCTCTCTCTCTATCGCCCTCTCTCTCCCCCTCAAATAAAAGTGCTTCGGAATTGATCCCATCCCTTATACTGCTTGATATGGAACATGTATTGGTAGTAAGGGTACCCTTGCTGAAAGGACAATGCTTTTGTTATGGAACATGTAATGGCAGTAAGGGTACCCTTGCTGAATGGACAGTGCTTCAGCCAAGGAGGAAGAAACACCTTAGGACCAAGTTTTCTAGAGAAAAAAACAATGACAAGTTTGCTCTTTCACTACTCTTCTAATATTCTGATGAAATTCAACCTCAACACCAAGAAATTAATGATTTACAGAAAGTTAAAATTGCATCTGACTTTTCCTCTCTAAAGTTTAAAACTATCATTTTTCAATGAGGTAATAATCAAAATACAGTTAAGCTTTATAACTAAATCTAAATAATGAAAAACGCCCTTTGTAATTTAAATATGGAACTCCCTTCAAAAGAGGAGTTCCCTTTTAGCGTTATAGTGAATTCCATGCTTATTTATCTAAAAAAAAATCTGAAACAATACACTGGATAGGCACTATGTGTCGGGCTGTACTGGGATATTTCCACATTTCCACACTGGATAATACAGAACAAGGTTTATAGGTCATGTCTTAGAGTAGAGTGGTGCATATTGGTATTGGGTATTGTATCAGCATACTCGAAATCTGAAACAATACATTGGATATGCACTATGTGTTGGGTTGTACTAGGATATTTCCACAACATTGACTCTACGAAGATATTTCCACACTGGATAATACAGAAGATAAAAATGAACAAAAAAATCAACATTTCACTTACAGAAACAAAAAGAGTGTTCGCTATTCAGGGATATTTCCAAAAGCCTTTCCAAGAATGAAGGAACACTGCTTATATGAAGCGAGAGTTAGAGTTTTTGTAGGGTTAGGTCGGCGACGAAAAAATAGAAGATTAAATAAAAATCTTACCTCCTTCCGTCGGACCGTCACTTTCGTCTCGTCGGCGAGGAAGAACTTTGGATGAAGAAATCAAAGAGGAAGAAATCATAGAGGAAAAAATCATAGACGAAGAAATCGAAGAGTCTGAGACAGAGAGAGAGGAAGAACGAGGGATATGAAGACCAAAATCCCCTATTTCCGATGAATCCCCGCTGACGGATATCAATTTTGATATATAATCCACGATTTCCTTGAGAAAACCGTGCTGAGACGGCATGGAAATGGCAGAGATGGAATGGAAGTGAGTCCCACGACGCAACTCTCTTCTCGGCCCGGAGACTCCCAAAATCCCACATCCCCCGAATCCCTCCACTCATTAAATTAACGATCCAGCTCGCGAGTTGTCGAGATGAACCTGGATTCGGTCAAGCTAGGCTCGTTAATTTAAATGAGCCGATCTCGGATCTCGAGTTTGGCTCAAGCTCGTGGGATACCGAACCGGCACTGAGCCGAGCTCGAGCCGGCTCAGTTCAAAACCATCCATACCACCTGGGCCAATAATTGGTATCAGAGCCTCCAAACACTTAATTGAAAAAAATACACTTTATTTTGAAAAACATTAAATGGCAACTTAGGATAAATTACTCCTTTTCGAAGGACAATCTCCCAACCGTCCTCCTTTATTCAATGGAACAAATTATGCATATTGGACAGTAATAATGGTATTCTTTCTTCAATCCATGGATTGGGACATATGACATGTAACCAAGAATGACCCTTTTGAGCCTCAAAATATTGAGAATAGCATTCCGATTACAAAGGGATTTAATGAGTTTATCAGGGAAGATAAGGAGTAGCTCAAAACAAACTCTTAGGCCATCAAATTTTTGTTATGTGACTTAGGACCCAATAAGTTCAATAGGATATCTACATGTAACATCGCTAAGGAAATTTTAAAAAAATTAGAGGTCACACATGAGGGAACCACTAGAGTTAAATACTTTGGGATTAACTTATTGATAGCCCAATATGATGAATTAAAAATGAGACTGAGTGAATCAATATTTAAGTTGAACACTAGGTTCACTCATATTATAAATGAGTAGAATATTTAGGATAAGAGATTTCCTTGTATAGACAAACTGATAAGCTTATCAAAGCACTTCCAAAGTCATGAGACATGAGGAAAACCATCATTCATGAGAATGCAAACTTTATAACTATGAGCTAGGAAGAGCTACTAGGAATCCTTCTCACTTATGAGATGAAACCTCAAGAAATTGAGGAAGACCAACCCAAAAAGAAAACCATTGCTTTTCAGCCAAAATTAGTGTTGAAAGTTTCACTTGTGAAGAAAGCTCTGATGAGGAGAGTTTCATCACTAGACACCCACAAAGAATCTATAGGAAAAATAAAATAAAATTAAGAAAAGGCCAATATATAACTCCAAATATCAAATCATATATGAAAACTGATGTTTGTTTTGAGTGTGAGAAACCAAAGCATAGAAAGAACAAATTGCCAAACCTTGAAGGAATAACCCCATTAGAAGTAAATATCCCAAGAACAAGAAGAAGAAGGTATTGATCTCAACTTAGGATGATATGGATGAGGAGTCCAACCACTTGGAAGAAGAAGAAAACAATGTTGGACTCATGACAATTGAAGACAATGATGATGATTCTGCCACTTTTGAAGAGGTAAGTGGCTTGGTCTATGAAACTGAGCTTGAAGTATTATTAGATAAATAAATTCATAGTTGTTAAAAGACACCCACGTGTATAGGAGTGGCATGACTAGTAAATAAGGAAACCTTTCATATAGATGGCATAGAAGTGTAACTATGCAAGTTAGTGTATATCCTCTTATTTTTTTTCCTTTTGAAGCATGTAACCCCAAGGGCATTGTAGTCATTGTAAACACCTTCACACAACAATAAATATAGCCTCAAGGCATGAGGTAGAGCTTTCAAGCATTTTCCTCTTGGCTCAAATTCATCCTTACACTTCTCTCTTTTCCTCTTCTCTTTTCCATGGTTTCTTCTCTCCTCTCTGCCAAGAGCTAGAGTTCATCTTTTTTCTCCTTCCTTTGAGATCTCTAGTGTTTATGTGTTGTCCCTAAAAATAAACATGGTATCAAAGTGGGCAAAGATCTAAGAAGGAAAAGGAGAAGAAGACAAAGAAGAAATGGAGAAAGAAAACACGACCAAAGAAGGCCTGTTGATTTTCAAGATTCCATAGGTAATGAGATTAAGCAAAGGAGAGGAGCAAGAAGGGAGAAAAAGGAAGAGAAGATAGAGTATGATACATGAGGAAAAAGGAGGCAGAAATTAAGGTCTTGGACTTGTCCAAACCCTCTCCCAGAAGATATATTTATAGGTATCAAAACTACCAATATTACAAGTATACCCTTCACCCTAATAAGAGTGAAGAACAGACAATAAATTTAAACTAATTACATTAGTATCATCCTAATTATATTATATATTCCAACACTCCCCCTCAAACTGGGAGGTAATGGCAATGATCCCAACTTGAACCAAATAACATAGATGTAGTAATAAGCTCTACCATCACAGTGTCCCAAGGATAAGTACGACACCAGGTACAAACTCTCAAAAGGTAGAAATGGGTGATAAAACATAAGTCAAAACCAAACTCAAAAGATTTTGAACAAATATAGTGATAATAATCACTAAAGTGGGTACTGCCTGTCATTCACAAGATGGCAAACGGATACCAATAAAAAGTCTCAATGGACTTAAAACACCCATATGAATAAAAGGGAACAACCAAAGCAATGCTTTAAAAGGGTTGGCCAATAAGGGTAAGTGAGAGTCAAGTAAAGAATGGTAGGAGAAAGACTATCAAATAACCAATGGGTAATGGTTAATGAAGAAGATGCGATGCTAAGGCCACCATGCGATTTATTTTTTGAAGAAATTCAAATTATGCATCAGACGAATCAATGCTAACAACAGTCAACAAATAATGAACATAAGGCAAGCAACTGAGGAATTCTTCTTCAGAAATAATGTCTCAATCAAAGAGACACAATAGCAGTAGCGGAAATGTGCCAATGCCCAAATAATATGTACCACATGTGTAGTTGTATAGGAGCGGATAACAGGTAAATAATAGAAGTCCTTAAGAGTAATAAGAACACATGAAATAATTCGCAGGGTATTCATTAGGAAGTAGTGCCCCAAGTGATAAGCTAGATTCAAGTAATAAACTGCCAATAATAAATTGAACCGAATAATAAGTTGTCAATACTTCAAGATAATAATCTAGCTGGAGATAGAGAACCGAGTCAAATAGTAAACTAATATAACCAAGTCACAAAAGAAATATGTATAGAACTCGGGACCCGAACACGTATAACTGAGGCAGAAAATAAGTGGGCCGAGTCAGGTTGATCCGAGCCTGAGTTGACTCACTAAGTTGACCTAAACCGAGTTGAATTGGTAGAACAAAAACAACCTCGGGTCGGTAGATTCACCAGGTTAACTCAGCTTGGTCCGAGTTGTGTTCAAAACCGACGCTCGATTAAACTCAGTTTCCTAACTTAGGGAAACATTAATTTTGCAACAGTGTATCTTCTTCTTCTCTGCGACACCGAATAGAGCGGAATCAGAACCAACTTAGTAAATCAGTTAGCCAAAACTAGAAATAGACAACAACTCAGTAGAGAAACACCAAGAAAATCCATTCGAACAATTTCCAACAATGTTACGATCCAAATAAGAAAAAACCGCCAATGAAGGATCAGTTGTTCCAGCCTATTGTCATCGTGATACGATGATAACACTCTGTTCCGCTCAGTCCAAGTCGCTTGCTCGCAGGGTTGTTCGACAAATTAAATCAATAGAGACGATTTAATCTAAGGTCATCTTCTTCCTGGAATAGCTCGATGACTAGGGAAAACCAGAGAGTGACTTCAGAAGATGTCGACAGCCGATAAGAGCAAATAACTCGGTGAAAAAGAGTTTTCGACGGAGAGAGGATTAAAAATAGCAAGCCAAATGTGAGATAAGCCCAAAAATCAGCAGCATTGACAGCTTCAGGAATGACGTGAATAATGGCTAGGTAGATAACTCGGCAGATACCAAGATGACGATAAGAGGAATTTCCAAAGATCAAATTATCGGACATCAATCGGCAATAAAACAACAGATAATAACACGGATTTGTAGAGACTTCGCCTGGATGACAGAAAATTATATTTGCAGCGGTTAAACTGTAGAGATTTTTCGAAGATAGAAAAAAAATCTTATAGAAGAAATAGTGTTCCAAAATCAATTAGCCACTTGGTATCTTCTATCGAAGCTCGAAGCAACAATCAAGGCAGATGAGTCAAAAATTAATCAAGCAGAGAAAGCAATCATCAATTACGGGAAATCAGCAGCAATCAGACAACAACTAGCCATTTTACCAAAAATAAGCAGAGATAGAGATAAGTTGTCAAAGAAAAAAAAAACAGCAAAGAGATAACCACCCAGTAAATGAGACATCTATCAAAGGAGGAGATATCTTCTGGATAACTAGCCATAATATCTCGGAGAAGCAGCAACAAACAAATAGAGAAGAGGATCCTTCTAAGAATAAGACTCCGTCGAATTTCATCATAGTAATAACGCCTTCATGAAGCATAATCCTAAAGGGAAAAATAATATGAATCCTAAAAATTACTGCTTTGATACCATGTTGATTTCCAAGATTTCATAGGTAATGAGATTAAGCCAAGGAGAGGAGGAAGAAGGGAGAAGAAGGAAGAGAAGATAGAGTATGATACACATCCAAGAGAGAAAAGAGAGAAGAATACGTGACGAAAAAGGAGGTAGAAATTAGGGGCTTGGACTTGTCCAAACCCTCCCCCATAATATATATTTATAGGTATCAAAACTACCAATATTATAAGTATATCCTTCTCCCTAATAAGAGTGAAGAAAAGATAAAAAATTTAAGTAATTACATTAGTCTCATCCAAATTACATCATATATTCCAACACCACACATCCAAGGAGAAGGCCTACACGTCCAAGAGATGTGGCCATGTTAGTGCATTTTTCAAGAAATGCTAGAAAAATAGTTCTACTGGAAAACGTTTTCAGGGATTATTAGTGCCTAATTTTTCTTGGAAACACTATTTTATATGGAAATTCGTACCAAGAAAATCATATAATTTTCTAGTCAAGATGGGCCAAAATACCGTATAATTTTTTTTTGAATAAGTATTTAAAATTGATGTTATAATACTTTCAGTACAAGATAATTTTTTATGACAATTTTATATTCTATACGACAATTTTTCAAGACAATTTTGTATTCAATATTTTATTTTACTGAAATTTTATTGGATAAGTATGGTTATGTATGAGATTGATTATTCATTTCTATTTATTTCCCTAGAAAAATGCATTAACATATCCATTTAATTTTATATGAAAATTTCTAAAAAATTTCATGTAATTTTCATATAAGACACTAATAGGATTTTATCTAAAGGTTTCTTGGAAATGTGTATCCTAAGAAAAGCATATTTATAATTTTTCCTAGAATATAAATTTTCAACTAAGGACACTAACGAAGCCTAATAATCAATTTCATACAATACCACACTTATCCAATAATGTTGTAGTAAAATAAAGTATTAATATAAAATTATTATGAAAAATTACCTCATGTAACTGAAAGTGGTACAAGATCGATTATCAAATACTTATTCAAAAAAAATTATATGGTTTTGCGACCCATTTTGACCGGAAATTTTTATGATTTTCTGGTAAAAATTTTTAGATAAAAAAAATATTTCCAGAAAATATGAGTCTTAAAACATATACCTATTAATAATATTTTCCATCATTTCATGAAAAAAGCACAAACAGGGCCTTTGAGGATTACGATTCTGCACCACGTCGATCAGTGACCATGGGTAGCCTAGGGTTGGAAACTCCCCCGTATGCCACCTCAACAACCTCTCCAGAGAAAAGAGCTTTGGGTATTCCATCCTAAATCGCCCTTTTATTTTCTCGACCCTTCAGTCGTCTCTTCTAAATCGATCTCGGAAAGCTGGCCTTGTATAGCACTTGTTTTATTCTCCATTGTAGGATCGGCAGGTTTCAATATTGACTCTGGATGCCGTTGCTTTTACAAAGATTGTAGATTCTGGGTTCTGAATTGGCTATGCTTTCTCTTTAACTCAGGGCCTTTGAATTGGGATGCTGTTTCTGCATAACAGAGGTTTCTGTCTTTGATTCGCTGTTGTAATCTGTGTAACTAGGGTTCTGAAACCCAAGAGCCGTTAAAGTCTCTTCTATCAGGTGGGGGTCGATTAGGGTTATTATCCCCTTCTCTGCTAATCCCCCACACTGATAGACTTGTGAAAGTTAAAAGCGAGGATGGAATCTGCGTTTTTTTATGTAAATCCGTGATAGTTGGCGCAGCTAATCGATTAGATAGTGTCTGTGCACAAATTTGCAGGCGTCTTGTTCCTTCGTGCAATAGATTTGTGACCTAGGAAGCAGTTTTGGGCTACATATTTTTTCCAACTTTTTTTTTGTTTTTGCGCGGAAGTTCTCTCGTTCCACTAAGCAGATTTTTTTGTTTTTGTGAATGGTGATGGGCGTATGAGAAAAGGTGTCCTGAAGCAATGAATGCAAGCCATCCGGCAGTGCATCCTGTGGAAGCTCCTCCTCTCACTGAAGGGGCAGTGAACGATGCACCTAGAGTGAGGATGAAGGATATCCAGGGAATGCCTGGAACCCCTGGTGGTCTAGCCTTGAGATTCTTTCAGTTTGTTTTCGCAGTTGCCTCCCTGTGTGTCATGGCATCTACCAGTGATTTTGCATCCGTCACTGCATTCTGGTAAGAGAGCTTTCAATTATGGTAATCGTCTTGTCCCATTGGCTTGAATTTGCTTAACTAATTTGTTCTGTATCTTCTGAATCATAAAAGAATTGCAATGACCATTATTCTATATTTTGATGGGTTTCAAACCACTCGATTGTTTACTTTTCGTGTAATGTGACTATGAAAATCTATGCTGGTTACAAATAGCACCGACCTGCTTTCTTAGTCCAATAGGTAATAGATGCTAATGAAAAGATGCTCTCAACTAAGACATGGATCTTGTTGGACCAGATAGGCCTGAGCTTTATTAAATACCATGCTAGCTTATTAGGAATTCTCTGTTGACTTGTCCGGCCATCTTTCCTGACTTCTATTTTTCTTCTTCTGGTGGTTTTTAATTAGATTGTCTATGTTTACCCAAAAAATAAAGGATTGTCTAGTTTCAATGCATATGTTTCACAAGGAAGTGAAGCACTTTTTTTGTTGGGCTGATGGATCATTCTGTGAAGGTTCTTTTACCATGTTTTATACTAAATTTTTGTTCTAAGTAATGCCATTTGTCTTAAAGGTTCAACAGAAAAATAAAATAAAAGAAAAGAAAAGAAAACACAAATTAATTACAAATAATTGTACTTGACATTTGAAAATCCATCTTTGAACAAGTACCTTTTGTAAGTTACCAACAAAGACAATTTTTTTGTTTTTCTATAGCAACACAAAAGTTCTCTATCTGAGTCTTTCAATCAAATATGCATCATCAAACACAAGAATAATATAATAGTCGAATCTGTTATTTATTTATCTGTTCATTGGGATTAGTATATCCGAGCATATTTAAAAGATTTAAATGAAGGCTTTTTTGTTCTGTAAATGAAAAAAGAAACACTATTTAAAGTAATAGGTAATTCAATATGAAAGTTCAAGCCATTAAATTAGCAGACATCTGTGTGGTTAAAAAAGAAATGTGCTCACTAATTTTCCCATGCATATCCTAAATGGATTCTTCAGGAGTGGTTCTATTGAATGTGGGGAAAATTGTAGTGCACATTCTTTTTAATCAAAATCAGATTCTGCTAATTTAATGTCTTGAAATTTTTTATTGGATAGTTATATAACTTTACATATTGTTGTTTTTCTGTTTAAAGAACTAGAAAAACCTTTATCTTAATCTTTTAAATTTGCTTGAATACACTATTCTCACTGTAAAGATAAATGGTCTAACAAATTCGACTATTCTATTATTCTTGTGTTTGATGATGCGTATTTGCACTTTATTTGAGATTTATTTGTTGATTGAAAGGCTCAGGTAGCAAAATATCTGTGTTGCTATAAAAAAAATTGTCTAATCTGGCAAATTACAGAAGCTACTCGCTGGAAAGTGGATTTCAAATGTCAGGTGCAACTATTTGTAAATAGAGGTTTCATTTGTTAATTCTTTCTCAAAGCAAAATTTGTTATTTCTTTTTGTTGTGGAGGACATTGCCAATGAGGTAGGCTCCTCTGGAGGTTTAAGGAAACTCTGGTGAAAATTTCCCTTTCATGTAATGATTCTTTTCATTTTTTTGGCTGGGATTCTGCCTGTTGCTTTCAAGAAAACTTAGCTTCTGTTGCTATCTTTCACCTAGATTGTTGTGAAATTATTCCAAATTGAATTTTTTTTTTGGGGGAAAGATCTCGATGTCGGTTTCCTGATGAAGTTATCTCTGTTGGATTGACTAGTTTTCCTTTGTGTACTTGTTCATCGCATCTTGTATGGAAGTCCATTTTGTTTTGTTTTTTTTCTTCTGTTATTTTCTCTTTTGATACTGATTGTGCTCTCAAGACCCTTGCTTCTTTAAATGCAACCATTTTTTGACTCACATAAAATTTCTCAGTTGGAACTTGTACCACTATTCATATTTCCAAATTGAAATTTTATTTAATGACATATTTATAATATTTTATTTTGTGAATATCTTTCTTATAAATAAAATATTGTCTATTTTTTTTTTTAATTTTAACATGTCCTTATTTTGAATTTCGCACGAAGGCCTTGATGATGCCAGCCATATGCGATACTCTTATGACTTCTTCGTGGTTCTTTAAGATTCCTTATAATTCAAATTATATGAGATTATCATTGTCATTTTTAGCTGTTTGGTGGGTTCTTTACACATTGTACATTTAAGGTGATGAAGCTTTGGGTATTTGGAGAGTTGCTTCGCCTAGATTTATCTGTTTGAGCCTGCTAACTGCTTTCACTGACATGGATATCTCCTGGTTGTTTGTTGGAGTTTGACTTGCTTACTGTCACTAGGTTGAAGAGAATAGGTTTTCCTGGAACTTATCGGCTTATGGTGACTGATTGATGTAAATCTGGTCTTGTGAATTTTTCAAATTCTGTATTTCCTTCTTAGCAAAGTAGGATTCATATTTACATGCCAATTTATCACATGATCGCTGATTAGCACTTTCATTGTGAGCCTGTTTTACTCATTTCAGGTTTTCTTCCTGGCCAATGTTTGGAGTGTGACATCTGCACTTTTTTTAGCGATGGCATAATTGTGGTTGCTGAATCATGTTGAAAAAGTTTCATATTCCTCTCACAAACTACTCTTTTTGGACTCAGCTACCTTGTTGCAGCAGTCATATTGCAAAGTTTGTGGAGCTTAACGTTAGCCATGGTGGATGTCTATGCCCTTCTTGTGAAGCGTTGTTTGAGGAACTCTCGAATAGTCAGTTTGTTCACAATTGGTGACGGGGTGAGACAAATTTTTTCCTTGTTTATCTTGGTATTGAAGGTATTGATGAACATGACCAAATAACATATATTAGTTCTCAGATCATCTTAAATTATTTGCCAGCATTTTGAAATCTGTAACAGATATTCATGTTTTGCCAGTGCAGATCATTTTGACATGCTTTTTAGTACTTTAACATGCAAAAATACTTGTTCTGGTGCAGATCACTTCCACGCTTACTTTTGCAGCTGCATGTGCTTCCGCTGGAATAACAGTTCTCATTGGTAACGATCTTGGTGAATGTGCTCAGAACGATTGCAGTAAGTTCGAGACAGCAACTGCTATGGCTTTTATCAGCTGGTTCGCAATCTCCCCGTCTTTCCTCCTTAACTTTTGGTCATTGGCATCACGGTGACAGAGCTGGCTCTAATTTTCCAGCCGCTGTTTTTTAGCATCAATTCAGTTTATCTTTTTTTTTTTTTTTTTGGCTGATTATAGAATTTTGTTTGGCTGTGTATAGTTCCGGACAACTCAGGCTTGAGAATTATACAGTAAATTGACTAAACTCTTAACCAATGAAGATCTTCGCAACCGAGAAGGGGTATTTTTGTAATTATACAGTTCTGGACTAGGGCATCAAAGCTTTGAAAAAGAGTTATTTCCATGCACTTAAAGACTCACTAGTTCATTTACCTTTTGTCACATTACGCCCCTCCTTTTGATTACACATACTTTTTTGCTTCTAATCTAGTAGTAGTGAACATTCTCTTCACTAACAAAAGTTTAATTCTCTAACCAAAAATTCGTCTGCGAAAAGGTAGAATTTTTTTCTGCAAAAACTATTCTTGATGATTTTTTTTTCGAAATGTTCTGCTCGTGATTACCTGCAAAAGAACGAGTATTCGTTGATGAAAATTTTCACCGATTTTTTTTTTTTTTTTTTTGTAAAGAAATATGTTTTGCAAACTATATTTTCCTAGAAATATTTATTGGTGATAGGTATCGATGATAAATATTTTTATCTTTTCCTAAAAATATTTCTTGATAAATTTTTTATTGACAAATAAATATTATTTTCCTAAAAATATTTCTCCATCAAAAGTTTTATCAATAAATATTTTTATTTTCCTAAAAATATTTTTATAAAAATCAACTGTTGGAAAAATATTTTCCTACATTATTTTTAATATTAAAAAAATTAAAATATATTATCGGACAAAATCTTAACAATTTTATATAAATGATAATTTAATTATTTTTGTTTCTTATACATCTATTTAAAATTTAATAAAATAAAATAATTTTTTGCAAAGATGAATTTAAAAGTTTATTTATATAGCTGAATATCCAATAATGTAAAAAATGTCAAAATACAAAAATATAAAAAATAATATATATGCACACACAGAGGATTCATCCAATACGAAAAGTCATTTGGTACGAAACATGTGAAACACTATCTCAGCTATCCGATCATGATCGGACGACTGAGATAGTCGTTTGATCGGACGACTAAGATAGCCATTGATCATGATCGAATGGCTGATAAGGTACGAAACCTCTTAAGCTGCGAAAGGTACGAAAATGGGACAAAGACCGTTCAATCAACCGAAAGCACTAATCAACGGTCCTCTTTTAATTTCAAGGTTTAGGGAATTTTGACCCCTTGCCTTTCCTCCTATGTGCTTCCTCTTTCGATTTTCAGCCTTTCCTCCATCTCTTTCTCTGTCGTGAAGCCCTTCCTCTCGGGTGAGTCGTCGTCCCAGTCCTCTCGGGCAAGTCCGCCACTGTCCCAACCCTTTCTTTGTCTTGAATTGTTGGAAGACATCTCAAAGGGGCATTAAGGTAAATATACCTTACCCACTTCAAAAAGATGGCAAATGGTGTAAATTAGTGTTCTTCTCATAAGGGTGACACAAGGGTGTAAATAGAGAAAATGATATATGTCTACTTATGTCTTTTCCTTTCGAGAGCATGTAACCCTAAGAACAATGTAGTGATTGTAACTTTCCTTCATAAATTATAAATAGAAATTCAAGGCAAGGGGTAGATCATTAAGTCTCCCCTTTTCTCTCTTTGTTGAAACTTAGGATTTGGAGAAAATATGAGGAAGATTAGGGTAATGGACTTGTCCAAACCCTCCCTCTTAAGTTGTATTTATAGATGTCATAAGTACTAATATTACAAGAATACCTTCACCCTAGTAAGAGTGAATAAGACTCCCCCTCTTAAGTTGTATTTATAGATGTCATAAGTACTAATATTACAAGAATATCTCCACCCTAGTAAGAGTGAATAAGAGACATAAATCATAAACTAATTACATCAGTGCCATCTTTATGAGATGACTCTTTATTTACCATCATGCCAGGCGAAAAAGTAGCCCTAATGTGGGGCACAAAGTCTACCCACTTTCTCAGGGTAACTAGAAAAACACCTCTTGGGTGAATGATAGACTTGACTCATGCTAAATGTTGGGCACACTCCAATCCTCTGTAAGTAGTGGGTCTATAGGCATTGCCCAGAATTGTAGTAATAAACTCCTCCATCACGGTGTCCTTCCACAGGACACCGACTCTCAAACGATAGGAGTAAAAATGCCAAATAAGGGGGTAAAGGGTAATCTCTGGAAGATAATATTATGGGGGCCACCATGTGCTTTCTTCTTCATCAAAATAACTAATACTGACAACAATCAGCAACAGAGAAATCCTCCAATAATAATGTCTCAATCAGAGAGATACAATAGCAAAAACTAAAATGGGTCAGGGCCCAAATAACACGTACCTAATAGGTAGTTATATAACAGCAGATAACTAGTAGGTAGTAAAAGTCCTTAAGAGTAATAAGGACACATAAGATAATTTGCAGTAAATTCATCCTTGAATAAGGAAGTTATGCACCAAGTAATAAGCTTGAGGATAATCCAAGGTAATTACCTAGGAAATAATCAAGCTGGAGTCAAGCTGGTACCAGATAGTAGCTTTGACAGTGAGTAAGTCAAGCCGAGTAATAGACTGCCAATAATAAGTTGAACCAAGTATTGTTTGATAATCAATAAATCAAATAATCTCCAATGTGCTAATCTTTCATACTTCTCCTTCTATTCTCCCCCTCAAGCTGAGAGATAATGTTAATGATCCCAATTTGAAGCCAACAAATATTTTGCATGCTGAAGTGCCAATGCACCTCTTGTATGATGAAGTAAAAGAAAGCTAGTATCAACAATTTCACTAGCTCAAATATTGTAAACCAATTAACTCAAGCCAAACAAAATATTTCAATCTTCTCTTGCCTTTTTTTAAGGCAAGGATACTAAATCAAATTCTTTGTAATCTTTCAAAATACCAACAAAATCTCACAAAAAAATGTGGCTGGAAAAATCTTCTAAATAAGGTAGTTTCCTCCTTCAATTGGTGCCAACTTAGCAATCAAAGAAGACATTTTCCTTGCCTTTTTTTCTTGAAATCTTTTGGCAAGGCAATCTTTGACAAATAAATCAAGGAAAGTTTTTGAAAATAAGATGATGTTCTAAAAATTCTTTCCAGATATTGATAGTTAACAAACAAAAAACTTTCCAAGGGTAGATCATGAGATACATTCCTAATATTGTTAATAAATAACAGCAACTGAAAAAAGTTAAGCAAAAATTTTGACTTAAATATGGATCTTCGCATGCAACAATATAATTATATGACCTTTGATTCTTCCAATGCGAATATCTCCTTAAACATAGATCAGATTGATATAAAATTTTCTCCTTATGAAACTAGACTTAAAATAAATTTCAACTAAATATAACTTCTCTTACAAAAATATACTTCTTTTGAGAAAAATAATCTGATAAATTTCAGACTCCGTAATCTGGCAGAACTGAGTACTATTTTTCCTTTGGCCAACATGACCATTAACTCTTCCGAGATCAATATTTCCATATAAAAAAATAAAATTGTGAATTGGTTGGATAAGTAATAAAATGGACTTACATATATTTATCTTGATATATAATTCTCCATATAAAGTCTCGTTCTTGATGGCATAAAATGACTCGAAAATTGAAGCATTTTGCTATTGCACGAATCTTTTATGCTACTTGATTTTTTATGCTTCAAATGTCGATTTCTCTTTCTAGAAAAATCTGATCTCAACGATTATTTTTGAGTTGGAAACTAGACTCAAATATCTTTAAAAATATATATAACTATATGAAACATATAGTAAGAGAGTTATAAATCCAATGAAAAACACGAGCTTGGAAAAAAAGACTAAAGGAAAAACTATAAACTCCTTTTTTTTTTTCTTTTTTTCTTTTTTTTTTTTCTTCTTCTTCCTCCCTTTCTTCTCCATATTTTTCTCCACTTTCTTCTCTTTTACATCTGAGATCATTGCCTAGTTTGATACCATGTTAGAACGTAGGACTCCATGATGTATAATCACAATAGAAGAGGATTAAGGAGTAAGAAGAAGAAGAGATGTGGAGGGAAGCTTTTAGGAGGGAAAAAGGAGTGGCGAATTTGGAGGAAGGAAGAATATTAGGGTAATGGACTTATCCAAACCCTCCCTCTTAAGTTGTATTTATAGATGTCATAAGTACTAATATTACAAGAATACCCTTCACTCTAGTAAGAGTAAATAAGAGTCATAAATTACAAACTAATTACATATGTGCCATCTTTATGAAATGACTCTTTATTTACCATCATGCCACCATTATGTGGGCTTGTGGGCCTTCTTCTTGGTCTGTGGGCTTGAGCCCATCTTCCACACACTTGGACATGTGGGCCTTCCTTGGTCATGTGGGCTTGGGCCCATCTTCCAACACTCCCTCTCTAAGCTATGGGTTAGATAACATCATAAACGTCCAGCTTGTTGCAAATGGTGTATAGGATCTTCCCCTATAAAATGATAATCCACTATATCTTCCAACACTCTCAAATCCGTCCTTACCCTTTTCTCTCAAACCCTCTCTCTCTCTCTCTCTCTCTCTCTCTCTCTCTCTCTCTCTCCTTAGCAGTGTCCCTCCTTCTCTTCCTTCTTCCTCTCCATTTCTTCTTCTTGTCTTCTTCTTTCTCTCTTCTTTCGCGCCCTTGGTTGAGTACCTATCATGGGATCCTAAATCTAACATGGTATCAAAGATTTAGGTTTGGGATACCAAAATTGTGATGTTGGTCAATCAAGTTTTTATCAACTCTCTTGGTGGAGGTTGAGGTATTGATCAAGGTTTGATTTTGAACAACTTTTGGCACACAAAAGTTTTTTTCTTCTCATCTTTTCCTTGAGATGAATGTTGTTGTATATCTAAAAAATTTGAAGGTTTATTAAACATGTTTAGATAAGAAAAGATTCAGTTATTACATCTTATATATTATCTTTAGCTTGGTTAATATCGGTGAGTTTAATCCATGCTATCTTCGGTTAAAGAGATTAGTTTTTTAGACTAATATAGCTTGTGGACTTCTGGTTCTTTGTTTGATGAATGAAGCCTTATTATTCCATAGATGGTTCCATGGTGTTTCATGATTGAAAGGCTATATTTACATATGCTAAAGATTGAAGGTTGTTTTCATAGTTCAATTGTTTTTTTTTTTTCAACTCGTGAAGGTGCTTGCATTGGTGCAAGGATTTTTTATTTTATTTTAAAAAAATAAATGTTGTTCTCTCACATTAGAAGGGATTCTATCATTAATATTTTCTCTTGATCCTCTTTCCTAAAAGTTTAAAACGAAAAAAAAGGCAACAAAGGCTGGATCTTTTGGGTAGTGGTTGGTGCCAAACAACTTGAAGGAAAAGTTCCTTATTTAAAGGATTTCCAAGATATCTGAGTTTTTTTTTTCTTGGTATGATTACTGATTACCTCCTTAATTAATCTCGTACGTAAAATAATTAAGGCAAGTCAAGGATTGAGATTGATTTGCTGAAGTGGCACAAAAGACACTAAGGCAAGGTTTCCTATTTTATTTTTGGAAAGTGACTGATTGAAGGAAGATTTTTCTTGATTTGATTTCTTGGTGAATTTTCTTTTGTAAGTGAAAAAGCATCACCTGCCCTATCTATGTGTTGATCTCGACCAGCATGCACTCTCCTTATTTAGTGCATGATTAATTGTTGTAAACATTTCCTTATTTGTTGGGATAGATCTTCCTCCTTTCCCAAATTAGTTCTACCCGAGCTGGTTAGCTCCTTCTTTCCAAGTTGGTTCCAACTCGAGTTGGCCTTGGTCTCCCTCCTCTTGGGTAGGTTCATATTCTTTGTGGTTGCCTTATTGGCTTGATTCAAGGGGCTTCCATTACTCATATCTGACTTATAAGTTCTTTTAACAAGTCTTCTTTGGTGGTTACTTCTCAGGTTACAACTCCTCTAAGTAAAGTTTTTTTGGTTCATCTCTAATGGCTGAAGATCACATGGGGAGTAAGAGTGACCTTCTCAAGATTACCACTATGCCCTTGAAAGGGCTATCTAATTACTTACAGTTGGTTAAAAGGTTTCTCATTACATGGAACGTCTTAGGACATCTCACCAAACCAGCTCCACCTATTGATGAGGAGGCCAATTCCACCTATTGGTAATCAGTTGGTTGATAAATAGCTTGGAGGAGCATGTGGTTAATAATGTGGTCCACCATGAGACAACCAAACAGATATGGGATACTTGTGTGATGTACTCCAGCACAGAGAATCTCCATAACCTTCATGAGTTCTTGGCACGGTTTTAGGGGTTGATTTAGGAGTGGAAAATTGCTCAGTTCTACTCCACTGATATACCAGTTCAAGAAAAACAGCCAAGCCTTAGCAGTTTCTCTCCTTTTAGCTAATATCAAGTCATACCTTGAGGAGGCCAAGACTCAACTTCTCACCTCTTCAGCACTTCCATCCTTTGACGACATAAGTGTCACCTTACTTTAGATACGTTCCACCACTCACATTGGGGTATCCTCTATTATGTACTCATGCAACACGGGTACACCCTCTACCACCATAGGGAGTGGTATAAATTACAGAGGAGGCCGAGAAAGAGGTGGTAGGACAAGCTTTGGTCCTTCAAGGTCTGATTACTGGGCTTGCACTCAATGTGGAGGACAAAATCATTTTGTGGAAATCTGTTGGAAGCTGCATGGAAAATCAAACTGGGACACCACCAACCATGCCTCAATTTATACTAATAAAAATGAAAATAAACCTGAGTCACACAAAGGCAAGTCAACTATAAATGGTGAAGATTATGAATTCTCGCAAAGACTGAAGACTATGATGGTATCGTCTTATGCATCTTCTTCCACTGCTACTGCCACGACCTCTTCAGGTATGCTCTTTGCCACTTCCTCCTCTGCATCTTGGATTATTGACTCAGGAGCCTCTAAGCCTCTGACATGTAACAAAAGTCTATTACATTCCATGTCTCCCTATTTATCAGACAATTTTGTTACCATAGCCAACAAATCCCAAACCAAAGTTCTTAGGAAGGGATCTTCCTCTGCTGAACCTTCACTTCCGCTTACTGATGGCTTATTTGTTTCCCAACTTCTGTTAAACTTATTGTCTATTAGCTAACTCACCAAACTTTTCAATTGCTCCATCACCTTCAAACCTTCTTCTTGTATTTTTTCGGATCTAACAACGAAATGGGTGACTGGTGGAGGTCATGAACAGGGGGGACCTTTATTTCTTGGACTTGTCTCCAGTGATTGCATTTTTCGCTTCTCAAATAGAGTCAAGATTATGGCACAATCGGTTCGGACTTTTGTTAGCAGCTTCAATTCAAGAATTATTTCCTTTTTAGAAAACATTGTCTGGTTTAAACTGTGAAGTATGTCAATTGAACAAACACCAGAGGACAACATACTCTTCTCGAGCTGAAATTAAAGGTGTTGCTTCCTTTTCCTTAATTCACTTTGATATATGGGAACCATTGAGTGTCTCGAATATTTCACAAGTTAAGTATTTTTTCAATTTTTGTGGATGATTTTACTAGAGTCACATCACTTTTTTTATTTAAAGAAAGGTCTAAATTTTTTTCCATCTTTAATTCCATTCATGCCATGGTAAAAACACTGTTTGGTAAAAACATACAAGTTTTTCATTTTGATAATGCCAAAAAGTACCTCTCTAGTGAATTTTAATCTTTTTGTCAGGATCATGGCATTACCCATCAGACATCATGTACCTTAACCCCTCAACAAAATGGTGTCACCAAAAGAAAAATAGACATCTCCTAGAGGTAGCCTGTGGCCTGCTCTATTCTATAAATGTATCCTATTTTTATTGGCCTCATGCCATACTTTCTACTCGTTTCCTTATTAATCGGTTGCCTTCCTCAGTTCTTAAATATAAATCCCCATATTCATTGTTATTTCCTGATGAAGACCCCGTCTCTCTTCCCTTAAATTTTTTTGGATGCACATGTTTTGTTCATGTCACATCCCCCTAGAAGAGTAAATTTGATCCTAACTCTCTTAAGTGTATCTTCTTGGGTTATTCTCATACCCAAAAAGGTTATCTGTTATAATCCTTCTCTTCGGAAGGTACTTATCTCTAGGGATGTTACTTTTTTTATGACACATCTTTTTATTCTTCCAAAGATACTCCTCCACGACTCTCATTGGTTCAAACAACTCTGAGACCTGTTGTGCCACTTGATGCAGAACTCCTTCAACCCCTTGAAGCAACAACCGATACCGCACCTGTGGATTTTATGGATCCCTCTGAGGTAAGCCCATCTTCACCTATCATATTTAGCCCACAATTTGATATTAGGCCCATAACTTTACAAAAGGAGCCTAAGACTTGCACTAGGCCCTCCACTTCTCATCCTATATCAAATTTTGTTTCTCACCATCAATTGTCTTCTCCTTATTTTTAATTTCTTGCATCCATCTCCTCTTTATCTGTCCCTCAGTCTTATTAGGAGGCTCTAAGACAATTACGATGGAAGGCAACAATGGAAGAATAAATGAATGCTTTATATGAGAATCAGACATGGACCTTGGTTCTGCTTCCTTCCACGAATAAACTCGTGAGTTATAAATGAGATTTTACCATCAAACACAATCCCAATGGTTCCATGACTCATCTTAAAGCCTCTCTCATCGCCAAAGGCTACACTTGTTGCTATGGAGTTAATTATGAGGAAACCTTCTCCCCTGTGGCCAAGTTAAATTCAGAAAGAATCCTATTATTACCTACTACAAATTCTTCTTGGTCGGTATATCAACTCGATGTAAAAAATGTCTTTTTAAATGGTGATATTGAAGAAGAGATCTATATGCATCAACCATCTGGTTTAGTGGTTGAGGGTGAGTTTGTATGCAGATTGAAGAAATCACTATAAAGCTAAAAATAGTCTCCCCAGGCTTGGTTTGACAAATTTAGCCAAGCTATGTTGCGGTTTGATCATTCTGTATTTGTCAAGAACATCTGGAAGGAAAGTGTATTACTGGCAGTTTATGTAGATGATATTGTCTTAATTAGCAATGATGCGAAAGGAATACAACCCTCTCTCTCTCTCTCTCTCTCCATCTCCTTAGCCGTCCCTCTCTTCTCTTCCTTCTTCCTCTCCTTTTCTTCTTCTCTTCTTCTTTGTTCTCTCCTCTCTCACCCTCTTCGCCGAGTACCTATCACGGGATCCTAAATCTAACATGAATGATACAATAGTTCTCGAGCCACCCTCTAAATGCATCTATTCAGGTATTTTCTCTTATGGTGGATATTGGTTAAGACGGTAAGCTCTATTCTATTCCACTTTTCTTTATTCTTCTATTTTCTTTTTTTGAAGGAAACAAGATTGAATTGATTGTTAAAAATACTTTCGATTTGATTGTATTTCTGGTTTTGCTTTCTTTTCTCTTGCTGCTGGTTTTGCGTTTTGATTCAAGCTCAATTCACATTGTTAAAGATACCTTTTCTCTTGCGGCTGGTTTTGCGTTTTGATGAATTTTCCATTAAAAAAATACTTTTTTAGAGCTTCCTAACAAAACCTCAGTTCGATTTGGCTCGTCATGTTGGAATGGACTTGGAGTCTATGTCTATTTGGTACAATGGTTTAAGAGGAGGTCATGATCTATTGAAGAGGTTTTCCACTCTTCTTCTGTGTCTATTTTATCGATTTTTTTTATTTCATCAACATTACCTGATTTAAAATGAAAAATGGGCTTAGTTGCTAAACAATTTATGTTACCGAGCTTTTTACTTCTTAATGTTGATATACATTACTAATTAATCTAATGGGTTAATTTTTGTGTGTCTATAGGCTATAGTCTACGTTTAGCTCAGATGCATTATATTCTTCTTATAATTTTTTTATTTTATTTTTTTCTTGTAACATGAAGGGGTTTGTTGAAGTTTTAGATTAGATCTGAATCTGGAAACTTGAGTTCATTTCTGGTCTTACAGGCTTAAGAGTTGTATACCACTTCTCTAAGGGTCCTTTTGGATAAAAAAAATGATATGATCCTCATAAGGATTATGAATCTCATATGTGAGATCTTTTCCTTCCCTTCTTTTAATTACCTCTAAATTTTTTTCATGATGATTCAATGGCTTATAGTGCCAACTTGTAGAGTTTTTCTCTTCTCATTTTGCACTCACAAGTCTAAGTATTAGAAGTATATTAAGGTTTATTTGTGTGGACAATAAGTAGTGATTACTAAGAAACCCCTTCTTCTACAATGGTTTTTGAGATCTTGTTATTATTTTAGTTCCTTGATTATGTTATAGAAGTCTTAACTGAAATAATGTCACACATTTTTTTTCTCTGAAATCAACATGTGATCAATAAAACTCGTTAATAAGTTTAATATTTTATGTTCCTAACCCTGTTATTGTAATTACATTTTCATATTCTCTAGTGCAATTCCTTGGTGTTAGAAGGTGGGCTCAAACCCACACGTCCAAGGAAGAAATTCCACACATCCAAGAGGTGGCTTATTGATAAATAAGAAGACTTCTCATAAAGATTGTATGAAGATGTAATTACTTATCTATTTATGTCTCTTCTCTTATAATGTTATAGCCCTATGCGCATTTTAAAAAAAACTATAAATAGTGGTCCTTGGCTAAGAGATAGACCATAAAGTTCTCTCCTATCTTCTCAAATTCGTCCAAACTCTCTTCTCCCTTATCTTGGAATTTGATCTCTAAACTCTTTCACCTTTCTCTCTTCTTCTCTTCTTCTCCTCTCCCTCTTCAGCTCGAGATCATTATGAAGGAGTCCTAAATTCTATATGGTATCAGAGCTGAAGATTTAGGACTCCCACATTAAAGTGATGCTTAAGTACCTTTGAAGGTTTCATGCAAGGTGCTCTTGAAGGAAGAGATACAACTATGGAAAGATAAGTGATTTCTGGTTATATTTTTCCTTACATTCATACTATGTACCGATCCCTTAATCTCTATATTACATCAAGAAACAAATGGCTTTCATATAAGAAGTTGTGAAAGCTAATACTTGGTGTTTAAAGGATATTATGACCTTGATCTTCTTGCACTCACATATTGCAAGTTTGATCAAGATTGGTTGCCTACAAGGTTATGAAGACCTATCAATTATGAAGTTGATGGTTATATGATGGAAGAATGATATGAGACTTAGCTTGATCTATCATTATTCAAGACCAGTAGTTTACTTGATTTTTTTTAGATTAAATCAAGCTGGTGTATGAGTTATGGTACTCAGATTCTCCAAACATATAGAAATTGTTTGAGGGACTATGCCAAGCTCAAATAGCAGTTAATTTTTGGTGATTTGTGTTTTTTTGGAATTGCTAATTCCTTCTCCAACCCTTTAAGACTTATGAGCAATTTCATGGCCTGAAGGATTTTTTGAAATGAGTATGGGAAAGGTATTTTTTTAAGTGATAAATATGATACCTATCATAAGTAAAAGTTAAGTCATGCTTGAGTTAAGAACCAATCACAAGTTTTTGATTTTTTGAAGACTAAAAGGAATATTTGAATTGGTATTGAGTGAGTAATTGATTTACTCCACTTAAGATACGTTTTTTTGGTTTATTTGGAGCCTGATTTAGTGGCTAATGTAGAGGATAAGAACTTATCTTTATTTGAAAGTGGTTGGTATTTGAAAGAAGGCTATTCAAATTTGATTAAGTGGATTATTTTTCAAATTCGAACAATGGATATTTTTGGCAAACATGAGTCTCCCAAGTGGCTTATGTAGAGGATAAGAACTTTATCTTTATTTGAAAGTGGTTGGTATTTGAAAGAAGCCTATTCAAATTTGATTAAGTGGATTATTTTTCAAATTCGAACAATGGATATTTTTGGCAAACATGAGCCTACCAAGATTAGGGTTTTAGTTTGAATATAAGTTCGAATTTTTTGGACTCTTAAGGTCTTTCATGAGTTTAAAATTCAGATTGGGAGGAAGGCAACTACCTCACTCAGGTTACCTCTTTTTTTGGACAGCATATTATTGCTTTAATGGCTTCTCAAGCTTGATTATTGGATTATATCGGTTCTCCTTCAGTCCATATCAGTTCTTCAATGTCGAATTATTGCAATTGTGCCATCTTAATTGGAGTTTTAGTTTGATTGGAACTTCATCATATCCTCCTCTTGTTTGTGCTTTACTAAGCATTGGTTGACTTAAGGTGGCGGAAGGAAAATACTAGTAAAAGTGACATACTCAAAATTACTACTATTCCCTTAAGGGGATTATCCAATTATCTTACTTGGTCTCAATCGGTAAGAAGGTTTCTTATTACTCGAGACCTTCTCGGTCACTTTACCAAGCCTTCTCTACCGATTGATGAAGAAAATTAATCCTATCTAAAGTGGGTTAAGGATGAAAATTTGGTAATTAGTTGGCTTATTAATAGTATAGAAGAGCATGTAGCCAACAATGTTGTCCACCTAGGATCAGCCAAACAGATTTGGAACATTTGTACTATACTCTAGTGCGACTTCTTTACAAAAGTTATTTGATGTATTGCAAAACATGCTCAATACTAAGCAAGGAGACAATATTCATAAATTTTTTGGCTCGGTTTCGGGGTCTACTTCAAGAGTGGCAACAATTTGTTTGACAAATATCAAGTCATACCTTGAAGTTGCTAAGATGCAACTTCTTAGTTCCTCCTCACTACCGTCCTTCGATGAAATAAGTGCCACATTGTTGTGAATCCCTGGTTCATCTCTTAATTCAAATAATGATGCTTCATCTGCTATGTATTCAGGTAATAGAGTTACATCATCCTCCAATCAAGGCCATGGTAGAAATTTTAAAGGAGGCAAAGCAAGAGGTGGTAGAAGCGGTCATAGTTACTCTCACACAAAGCCTTGAATATGCACTTATTGAGGTGGTCAAAACCACCTTGTAGAAAATTTTTGGAAGTTTCATGGAAGACCGAAATGGGCCACTGGTACTCCAGCCTCTGTTACCAATGATAAACGGGAAGAAAAGGTTGAATCACAAACCGGGAAGATGACTCTCACTCATGAAGACTATGAAACATTTCAGAAAATGAAGTTATTCATGGGTTCTTCCCTTACATCTTTACCTATGATTGCTACCACTATTGCTTCAGGCATGATTTCTTCCACTTTCTCCTCTTCATCTTGGATAATAGACTCCGGGGCCTCCAAACATCTCTCAAGTAAAAAACATATGCTAATTATTTTTATCTCCATGTATTCCCAATAAGTTTGTTACTATAGTTAATGGTACCCAAACCAAAGTACTTGGCAAGGGATCATCTTCTATTACACCCTCTATCCCACTTCGAGATGTCCTATTTCCTCAATTACCTTTAAACTTACCCTTGGTAAGTCAACTCACAAAACATCTAAATTGCTCTGTCACCTTCTCACCCTCTTCTTGTGTATTTCAGGATCTAACAACGAAGTGGGTGATTGGTGGAGGCCATGAAAATGGAGGTTTATATTACTTATACCTGCCTCTGTTAGCTACGCTTTCATCCTCTCCACCCAAGGTGCAACTTTGGCACAATCAGCTTGGCCATCCTTCTACATTTTCTCTTTGATATTTATTTCTTTCTTTAAAGTCTTTGTCTACTTTAAATTGTGAGGTTTGACAATTAAACAAACACCAATGGAGTATATATTCTCCTCACCCTACTAATAAAAGTGTTGCTCCCTTTTCTCTAATACATTTTGATATATGGGGACCCTTGAATGTCTCCAATATTTTTCAAGTTAAATATTTTGTTACTTTTTTTTATGATTTTACCCGGGTTACATGGTTATATCTATTTAAAGAAAGATCTGACATATTTAATATCTTTAAGGTCTTTCATGCTATGGTATTAACCCAGTTTGGCAAGAAAATTCAAGTACTTAGGTCTAATAAAGCTAAAGAGTACTTGTCTAGTGAGTTCCAGTCCTTCTGTGAAGATAATAACATTATCCATCAAACATCTTGTGCCTACACGCCTCAACAGAATGGTGTTGCTAAAAGAAAGAATCCTCATCTCCTTGAGGTTGCTCAGGGCCTCCTCTACTCAATGAAGGTACCCTACTTTTGTTGGCATCATGTCATACTTACGGCCTATTTTTTATCAATAGGTTACTTTCATCTGTATTTGGTCATAAGACTCCATATTTTGTATTATTTCCTAGTGAAGACCCATTTTATCTTCTCGTAAAGGTCTTTGGGTGTGTTTTTTTTTGTCCATATCACATCTCCTCATAAAAGTAAACTTGTTCCTCGCTCTATGAAGTGCATTTTTTTGGGTTACTCTTGCACCCAAAAATGTTCTATCTATTACAATCCTACCCTTCAGCAGTTACTTGTGTCTAAGGATGTGACCTTTTTTTAGGACACCTCATTCTATTCCTCGAATGAAGTTCCTCCGGGTTTGTCATTCCCTCCTACCACTCCTCGTCCATTTGTGCCCTTTAATGTTGATGTCACTCCGCCCCCCGAAGCATCGACCAACACCACACCTATGGAGTTTTTGGATCCTACCGAGGTAAGTCCTTCCTCTATCCATTTGGTCCACAGTTTGATACTTTGCTCATTTCTCTAAGAAAAGAACCTCGTACTTGCACTACTTCTCATCCTATATCCAACTTTACGTCTCACTATTGTTTGTTTTCGCATGTTATCAGTTCCTTGCATATCTTTCTTCCATCTATATTCCGCAGTCCTATCATGAGCCTCTATAACATCCATGATGGAAAGTGGCTATGGATGAGAAAATTCAAGCCTTATATGAAAACCAGACATGGAACTTAACACCACTTCCGATAGGTAAGAAACCAGTGGGTTGTAAATAGGTTTTTACTGTCAAACATAATCTTGATGGGTTCGTTGCTCGCCTTAAGGCCCGCCTCGTTGCTAAAGGGTACACTCAATGTTATGGAGTGGATTATGAGGAGAATTTATCTCATGTTGCCAAATTATATTCTGTACGTATCTTATTATCGTTTGTCGTTAACTCTTCATGGCCCGTCTATCAACTAGATATCAAAAATATTTTTTTAAATAGTGATATACGTGAGAAAATTTATATTATTCAACCACCTGGTTATATGGCTGAAGGGAGTTCGTATGCCACTTAAAGAAGTCCTCATATGGCCTTAAACAGTCCCCTCGGGCCTAGTTTGATAAATTTAGCTGAGCACTATTACGACTTGGATTTTATATGTGCTCAGTAGATCATTCGATATTTATTAAAGATACCTCAAAAGGAAATATATTATTGGTTGTGTGTGTTGATGATATTGTATTAAGCGGCAATGATGCGAATAACATACAAGAAGTAAACAACATGTATCTCAAACCTTTTCAATATGTGTCATACATGGGAGAATCACCTAAGACTAACAGTTATATTATGAAGAACTGTTTCTACTGATGTCAAAATTTGATGTGTATTTTGCTGATATCTAATCCATATTTGTGTTAGCAAGACCTTTTGTACTCTCATAAATAGACTTTTTTTAATATACCAATTTTCGAATCTCACCTTAAATGTGAAAATCTCGAGATATGACAGTTCTCTTATTTGACTTATATGGACACTCTATGTATAGGCTGGTCCTATAGGAATGGAAGATGTTTTTACGAGGGAAATAAGCCAACTTCTGATTGTGCTTGAAAGATCCTTAAAAATTTTAGTTGGAAAATGCCTCCTAATTTTGGAAATTTTTTTTTTTTTTTTTGGTAGGTTCACATGAAAGTGTCTCAGTTTATCTAGATAGCCAATTAAGGCTTACTAGTCTCATTCAATATTGTAGCTATTTCTATCATTTTTGCATTGATCAATTGACTTTATGTCCATAGTCCTATCCTTACCCTTTGCCATATTTTTGTGTTGTCTTACTGAATCCTAAAGGTTAAAATTCAAAACATGTTATGTTTGGACCTTGGTGTTAAGGCAGCCTACTTTCAAATTTGAAAAACAAGGATCTAATAGGGAAGAACAATCACCTGATATGTTGTAACGCAACTTGCAGGCCTGGAATTTCCATGTGGTCCATTCACACAGATGTTAGAATTAAACCTAGGAGCTCAAGATGTTTAAGTACGTGTGTGAGAATAATTGGAGGGGTGTTATGTGGATAGTGTATTTGTACATGCAAGATCTATGATAATTCAATAGTGAAAAAACCTGTGAATGGATCATTACTACTTTTTCTCTTATTCGGACTGCCTAAATGTTATCAAGACCAAATCAAGTTCTACTATGCAGTCATCGTAGATGAATTAGCAGACCTTATTTCAAAGTCCAATTCCCAGTTAGGGGAATAAGAAGGTACTGCTTCAAGTACTTAGATTTTGGGCTTCATTCTTTGCTTTGACATTTTATTATGTAGAGTGTTAACATATTAAACTCATAATCTTGTGATCACATAAGAGGATTCTTTAGCAAAATGAGCTTCGAATTAATGGGCAGTAAGTTGCTGCATTGGGAACTGAAGCTATATTAAAGTAACTGATTAGGAAAATAAATAGGATTGATGGATTTTCAGATGTTGTAATTTGTAATACTTGGTGAGAATTTGGACCAGTGACCAAATTAGTCTCATCCTCATTCTTTGACAAGCTCTTGGGTGCCTTCCCAGTGCATATAGAAAAGGACTTCTCCATTCCACAAGTTAAAAAAAATGTTTTATCATATTTGGCAGGATGATGATCCTTCTGGATAGAACCAGTAGGTTCAGCCTTCATGGCCAAATGACAGTGGTCCAAACAAGGCTGCACAGGAGTCCTTGCCTCTCGCCTAATAGTTTGCATAAGAAAAAATGAACAAAATTTCAAGAATAGTAGAAAATAATACACAATATGCAGGTGAACTTACCAAACTTTCACTCATGTTGTAATTTCAGACTCAATTCTAGTATCACTTGATTTACAGCCTCCATCATTTTGATTGGTTATCTATTAATCATGAATATATTTTTTTTTATTTAAAACCTCAAGACATTTTCTCATGCAATAATATATTGTTGTAAAAAACCCTGAACATAACCCCAACTTAAGCAAGAATTTCAGATAAAGCATGTGCCTTCTTTCAATCTCATTGTCACTCATAGTTATGCCTTAACAAGTACTTGTGCAACAAGTAAACATAACGATTATATGAGCAAGAATAGCCACGAATGAAAATTCCCAAGCACTCAGATGTTGGAGACAATATATTGTTATGGATCAAAGCATAACACAAAATGACGCACCCCAAAAAATGGGGGGGGGGGGGGGGGGGGGGAGGGGATGATTGTCCTAAATGGAGTGCGTTTGAATTACTCCCGCATTACTCAGTTCATTAGATTAGGTTGTTTGTGTTGAATGATCTCCACTTCATTTGAGTCACGTCAGGTGATTCAATCAGGCAAAAATGAGGGAAATAAGATTTAGACCTATTTTGCGAATCATCCCGAAGGAAAAAAACCCATCATTTCCCTTCTGGTCTCCCTCTCCCTCGGCCTTCCTCTCCCTTTCCCTCTATCATCTCCCTCTCGGCCTCCCCCTCTTCTCCCTCTCAGCGTACCATCGAAGCACCGCCTCCATCATCGTTGCCAGCTGGCCCGCCATTATCGGTGCTGTGAGGCAGACGACGCGTGCCGTGAGGAGGACGATGCATGCCTTGAGGAAGATGAAGTGGTTTATTTTTTCCTAAGTTAGAAAAAATTAGACCAGTGTCATAAAAATAATAATCCATATTTTTTTTATAAAATATTTTATTTATTTATTTAATATTTTCATTTTATAATTACTGTATTAAATTAGTGATTTAATAGTCATAATTAAAATATTTTTAAAATAAATATTTGATAAAATATTTTGGTTTAATTATTCCATTGCTATAATTAATTAAACCAATGGTTTTAAATTTTTTAGTAATATATTATTAATTAATAATATGTAAAATATATATTATGTTATTGATGAAATAATATATTTATTTATTTATTATATTAATTTTTTATTACTGTATTAAATTAGTGGTTTTTAATGTTAAAGTATATCTTATGTTATTAAAAAAATTATTTATTTCTTTATTATATTTGCTTATGTTATTTTTTACTTTTACATAATTTTTTATAATTTATTTTAATCACATGTAATTATTATATTAATTTATAATAAATTATAATCATTAAGTAATATAATATAGTCTTTCATTTATTAGTTTATTAATATATTTTAATACTACACATTAAATCACTTATAAGTGTAGTAACCATGGTTATTTTGGTTAATTATCTGTTTAGGCACATGTTCTATTTAAGTATATTACAAAAAAATACTTATTCTCTTGTTTATATCATATTTTTCATTTTGGGGCACTAACATTGGAATTTGTTTTCCAGTGCACTTGAAATCGTCTATACTAGCACCCAAGGATAAGTTGAAGTTGAATCAATTCATTTAAGAAGAATTGAAATCTTCACTTCGTTTCAAGTTCATTGTGGACTAACCATCCCGTACCCCTCTCCCCTCTTCCTTGTCACCATGGTATAATCCATGGAGTTCTGAAAATCAACATAGTATCAGAGCATTGATTTTCAAGGACTTGTAGCTATGAGTTTTTGGGATTCTTATTATTTATTTTTCTATTCTGAACTCATTTTTCTTATTTAGAGACATCTACTATGATAAATTTGACACCTTTAGAGCACTTTGGAGGATCACAAAGTGAAGAAGTCAATTAAGCCGATCCCCAACAATAAGTGCTATGTCACAACGGCCAATTGCGAGAGAGTGTGTAGTTGTTGCCGCCAATTAGTGTGTATGAGGCAGCAATCCCTTCCCATTTGGAATTTTCAAGAAGGGAATTCTAGTCAACGCGACAAGTTTTTTTATTTCATTTTCTTCCCGAACAAAATCTGCACCTTTGCCGAACACCAACCAAAGGCCTTTCGGCGTGCCTCAGTAGAGATGCGGTTTTCTCTATTTCCATTTCAAGGGGGGCAACCATTTGATTGGTCTTACGCACCTGTTCTTGATTAAATTTTTCAGCAGCAACCAAGAATTCTTCAACTTCAGACTCGGATATCTTCTAGTGAAGAACATAGTTGAAAGATCCGAATAATAGCCACTAGACTGACCAGATACAGAATGGCAAACTACTTCAAACACAAGCGTAGGAGCCAGATATCATAATCATGGGCCAAGTGTTAACGCTATCGTTGGAGAGTTTCTTCACAGTTTATTCACGGAATCAAACTCCGTTGCAGAGCCGGAGCGTCTATCTTCTAATCTCATAGCTTCATATCGGAGAATCTAAGTGTTGTTGCTTTGTTGTATCAAAGACATATTTGTAGAATCTTTATATCATGATTTTCTCAATAAAAACAAAATGAAACTCATGAACATACCTCTTGACATGGTGACAATTTCCTATGTTCGGCGTCTTCATCTCTGGCAAACAGAATGTCTCGTCTATTGCAGAGAGCTCATTGATGGCAACATTCAGGCATGCCACTACTACACCAGACCCCCTCTTATAGCTTCTTCTCCATCAAAGGAGACCACCAAACCGACAGGAAACCGTAAGGTTGTAATCGGCGACCACCATCAAATAAAAACCGGTGACGGACGAGGTACTTAAGTGACAAGTTGTGAACTGTCTTACATTCTCCCACTTGACCCATACGCCTATTTAATATGTATCATTGATTATTGATACATCTTCAATAATGTTTTCCAAATATATAATATTCTTATAGTCGAACAAAGAAGATTAAATTACATAAATCGTGGCGATAAGTCCTTTAGAGCAAGTATTACCTTCTACGTATTATAATGCAACTATCTCCTTTGAATGAGAACCTTATGTGACACATTTCTTTATGAATGAACTTTTATAATGCTCATTCGGGAGCATCTTATATGTTCAACATGTTCCTTATAAACAATGAGTGGTAGACCTTTTTTGTGAACGGATTAACGATCATTAATCAAGGCTGATGTGTTCCACAACCACCTTTGTTTGCTTTGACAAGTTCTCGAATAGCTAAAAAATTTATGTCAATATGCGTACTATGACTTCTGCTCTTATTGTTCTTGGCCAAAAACACTACCGCGGAATTGTCACAATAATGACACATTTTCTAAGCCCTGAAATAAAACTCCTCAACCATATAGCATGTGATGATGCTTCAAAACATGTTACAAACTCTACTTCTGTGGTAGAAGTAGCAATCAAAGATTGTTTTGCACTTCTCCAAGAAATGGCCCCTCCAACTAATAAGAAGACGTATCCCGATGTCGACTTTCTCGAATCAAGGCAGACAGCAAAATCAGAGTCTAAATATCCAATCACTTCCAGATGATCAGATCATCTGCATGTAAGCTTGTAGTCTTTAGTCCCCTGAAAGTATCACATGACTTTCTATGTAGCTTTCCAATGGTCCAAACCGGGATTACTATGATATCTGCCCAATATTCCCACTGCATATGCTATGTCAGGTCTTGTGAAAACCTAAGCATACATTAAACTCCCAACTACGGAAGCATATGGAATATTTTTCATTTGTTCCCTCTCTAAATTATTTCGTGGACCTTGTTCCAAACTTAATTCGTCACCTTTGACAATAGGTGCAACACCAGATGAGCAAATATTCATACAATATCTCTCTAGAATTTTGTTGATATAGGCTTTTTGAGACAATCCTAATGTCCCTTGGGATCTGTCTCTATCAATCTTTATGCCTATGACATAAGCAGCTTCACCCATTTCCTTTATATCAAATTTCATCGAGAGAAATCGTTTGACCTCATGAAGTAATCCTAAATAACTTGAAGCAAGTAGAATATCATCTACATATAGGACTAAGAAAATTATTTGCTCCCACTCACCTTATGGTATATACATTGATCCATGATATTCTCTGTAAAACCAAATGAAGAAATAACATCATGAAATTTTAAATACCACTGACGGGAGGCTTTTTTTAGTCCATATATAGATTTCTTAAGTCTACAAACCAAGTGATCATTCCCCTATGAAATGAAACTTTCAGGTTGTTTCATGTAAACCTCTTCTTCTAGGTATCCATTGAGGAAAGTTGTTTTCACATCCATTTGATGTAACTCCATTTCAAAATGAGTTATTAATGTCATGATTATCCGAAATGAATCATTCTTTGAAATAGGAGAGAAGGTTTCGTGATAATCATTTTCTTCTTGTTGAGTAAATCCTTTGGCTATAAGTCTTGCCTTATATATTTCAATATTGCCTAAATAGTTTCTTTTGGTTTTAAAAACCCATTTACAGCCAATGGCCTTCCCCCCTTTAGGCAATTCAACAAGATCCCAAACTTGGTTTTTAGCCATTGAATCCAACTCTTCCTTCATGGCATCATTCCATAATGTGGATTTTTGCCCACTCATGGCATGTGAAAACGCAATAGGATCATATTTAGCAAAAATATCCATGTCAGACTCTTGAAGGTATACTTCATATTCTGAAGAGATTGCAGGTTTTCTAACTCTTGAAGATTTTCTTAATGGTACTACAACATTTTCAGGTTGAGAATGTTGACGTACCTGATCTATAGGAGTATCCTCATGATGAGATGGTTCTTCAACTACTGGATATACTTGAATAATCAAATTTTGATGATTATCATGAATAACAACCAATCTATGTGAAGTTATAGAAGCAATTGGAGTACTTGTATACTCCTCAAAAACTAAATTTCGAGGTTGGCTACTCCCACTAATTTCATCATTCTCAAGGAACCTTGTATTCTTAGATTCGACAATTCTTATCGAATAAGATGGACAATAAAATTTGTATCTCTTAGACTTTTTCGCATAACCAATGAAATTTCCACTGACTGTTCTAAAGTCAAACTTTATCTCAAGTGGATTGTAAAGCCGAACTTCAACTGGACAACCCCAAACATGTACATGCCTTAAACTAGATTTTCAACCTTTCCATAACTCGAATGGTGTTTTATGAACTGCCTTGGTTGGAACCCTATTGAGTACATAGACTACAATTTTGAGAGCTTCACTCCACAAAGACAATGGGAGATCGGAGTGATTAATCGTACTCCTCACCATGTCTATTAGTGTTTGGTTTCTTTTTTCAGCTGTACCATTTTGAGACGGTGAGCTAGGCATTGTGTATTGTGGCACAATACCTTGTTCCTCAAGAAACCTTGCAAAAAGACCAGGCAATTGTCCTCTTTTAGTGTACCTTCCATAATATTCACCACCTCTATCTAACCTCACGATTTTGATTAGTTTGCTTAATTGTTTCTGTACTTCTACTTTATTGACCTTAAAAACCTCTAGGGGGGGTTAGTGCACATGACTCAGGACATGATCTTCATGCGCATTACGCAGTTCATGTCCTGATGTCGTTAGGGGGCGCCAAAATTCATGTCATGTACATGAATATACATGAATCAAGAGTTCATGTCTCAAGAGTAACGGGCGGAAAGTGTTTTCCGCCATATTTTGAGAATCATCCACATGACTCTCGCTCGGGCTCTCTCTAGCTCGACCGTCTCGCCCTTTTTTTTTGTCATTTTGCTCGTTTCGTTCCCGCAGCCCTCTGTCGTCTCCATGAAGCCCGACCTCTCTGTTCCCTCTCTCGTCTCCGCCGTCCCTCTCCAGTCTCCCTCTCTCCGGTCTCCCTCTCTACTACCTCCGTCTCTCACTACGAGCGTCCTTCCGGCGTCTTTCTCCATCTCGAACTCGTTCTCCCTCTGAACCTCTCGCTCGTTTCTCCCTCTCTCTTATCTCTCTGTTTCTTCTCCCTCTCTTCTCCCTTTCGGCATCTCACTCCCTTCTCCCTCACGCTATCATTTTTTCCCCCAAAAGACCTTCCAATTTCTTGCGATTTCCCCTGTTTCAGTTTCGTTTTTCTTCGATTTTGATATTTGGACTTCTCGGCCTCCCTCTCTTCTCCCTCTCTGCGTACCATCGGAGCGCTGCCTCTATCGGCGTTGCTCGCCGCCGTCGTCGTTGCCCATTGGCCCGTCGTCGTCGCCCGTTGTCTCGCCCCTGACGAAGACGACGACGATAGTTTAAAACTATCGTCATTAATTTATAAATTTTATTTATAAAATAAATATTTTCATTTATTTAATATATTTATTTTATAATTACTATATTAAAAATAGTGATTTAATAGTCATAATTAAAATATTTTTAAAATAAATATTTAATAAATTATCTTGGCATAATTATCCAATTGCTATAGTTAATTAAACCAATGGTTTTAAATTTTGTGATAATATATTATTAATTAATAATACATAAAATATATTATGTACAAATATATAGTGTGTTAAATTTATGATTAGATCAATTTTTTCTCTTAAATTATTCATTTTTAGGTTAAAGTATATCATATGTTATTAATAACTCCACATATTACTTTCATTTTTTTTATTTATAACGTTATTAATAACTCCACGTTATTTATTTATTATTTGTAATTAATCATGTGCGTATTTCATTGGCTCATGTAATTATCATATTAATGCATAATAATATATCTAATTCAATTAATAAATATATTAATATATTTAATTATACATTAAATAATTTATTCTTGTAGTAATAATGGTTGTTTTACCTAATTTGGGGTTTAAAGATTATGTTGTAATTAAGTATATTGTAAAGGTTTAGAGATTCTCTTGTTTTTTATGTTTTTCTCATATTGGGGCACTAACACTGGAAACAGTTTTCCAGTGCACATGAAGTTGTCAATACTAACACCAAATGCGAAGATGATCTTCATGTACATGACTGACATGATCTTCATGTTGGACATGAACTTGACCTTCAAGAATCCATTTGGAGAACTAACCCCCCCCCTCCTCTAGTGTTTCACTTCTATCATAAAGCATATATATATATATAGTGTATGGTCATCAATAAAAGTAATGGAATACTTCTAACCATTGAAACATGAAACATGCATCATAAGGACCTGAAATATCAGTGTGTATGATTTCTAAGACATCAGAAGTCCTCCTGGCACCTTTCTTGTACTTCTTGGTTTGCTTTCCTTTAATGCAATCCACATATGTACTAAAATTAGTAAAATCAAGAGCCTCAAGGACTCCATCATTAACTAATCTTTTAATTCTATCAATGGAGATATGACCAAATCTCCTATGCCACAAAATGGAGGATTTCTCATTTATCACACTTCTTCTAATGCCAACATTAATACCATGTACAGAGTAGTAAGACTACAATCAAATGTAGGGTTTAGAAGAAGTTTGAACAATCCTTCTACCAAAATGTCATTTGTTAAGCACCTAGCTAATACCCAAAAGACCGGCCTGTTAGGAGCGGAAGACATAGGTACTTAACCCTTAGCCCAGGACCACCAGGACCAGGGCATCCCATAACACCTAGGACCGGGTGCGTATACTGTGACATCACACCCCCCCTTCGCGAGGTGACGCTCACGACGGCTCACTTACAACTAGCCTACTCATGCGGCTGCCCCACTCCTAGTGCCCCTTCGTAGTTTCTCCAGGTCGGCCCTTTCCGCATGGTCGCTCCTTTCCGTAAGCGCTCCTTCGGGGATTCAAACTCACGATCGAGGGTCAGCTCTGATACCAAATGTTAAGCACCTAGCCAATACTGCCCAAAAGACCGGCCTATTAGGAGCGAAAGACATAGGTACTTAACACTTAGCCCAGGACCAGGGCGTCCCATAACACCCAGGACCAGGTGCGTGTACTGTGACACCATTTTCAACAAGAACATAGTCTTTATACAATATAAGGGAATTTTCAAGGAAATTAAAACTGAATCCAAAAGGTAAAAGTTTGGAAACTGTGATAAGGTTTCTAGAAAAAAGATAGAACATAGAATGTCCTTTCAAAATTTAAGACAAAACCAGTATTTAGGACAAGTCTGAAAGATCCAATCGCCTCTACATGTGAATTCATCTTGTTTCTTGAATAAATGGAGCATTCACTTGGCGCTGGTTTGGTTTAAAAAACGTTGCATGATATTCGCAACATGGATTGTAGTACCGGAATCAATCCACCAAGTGTTATAAGAAGCATGAGTCATATTAGATTCAAAACACACTAAGGAACACATTTGGGTTATCAGGGTGTTTGCTAATGCCTTATTGGAATTCTCAAACTGTTCCTGAATAAATTGAAGATATTCCTTGGCTTTGGCACATTCAAGAATAGATCCACGAATACTCTTCCCAATATGAGACTTAATAAACATCAAACTTAATCAATTGGATTTCTCCCAAAGTTCAAACGATGTTTTCACAATTTGGGTACTAGATTCTGTGGGTTTCGGAGGTTCATCCACTTTAATTGCCAAGTCAAGATCCATGTACCCTAATAACAGGAGAAGTTTTTCCTTCCACTCAATATAATTTTCTCCATTTAAGGGAAATATAGAGGAATCAAAGGTTGGACAAACAAAGTTTGAAGAGTTGCAAAAAGTAGACAACAAGCTTACTAACCATGTAATGAAGCCAAATTTTGAATATTTACCCATGTAAATAATCCAAACAAATAAATCAGCGTATCATTATAATATTTCTTGTGGGCTTAAATTATAACACAGATGCGATTTATGTTTCTTTATGATGGGACCCAGAAATTTGTTTGTAAATGAATATTCTAGGCTTGTAGGCAATCTAGAATTTTTTTTTAAATATTTTGTTTTCATCCTGATTAATCAATTAAATATAATATTTGCGCTGTGGGGTTAAATTATTATATCTCCACGATGAATCACAAAAAAAAAATTATGTCATTAATTTTATGTGACTAAACTTTATGTCACTAGACATTTGCATAATTAAGAATGTTGTAGCAATTACTCAATTATTCAAATGTATAAAAAAAATGACATAAAAATAATTGACTAAAATGAATGTCAATTAATAATCCTTATATTAAGTCAACATAAAAAACTGAAGTATGCATAAAACCTAAATAAAAATTTTGCACAATTATTTAAATTGCATAAAAATAGATTACTGAAATGTTAATATAGATTTTATGTGTATCCAACGATAAGACATAAAGCAGTCGGATTTAGTGGTTCCAAGCGCCAAAAATTCTTTCCAACGTGCGGGTTCGAATCCCCGCTAGCGCAAATTTGTTTTTGAGAACCCTCTCACTCGGGCGACTCGCCTCAACCCTCTGCCAGACGTCGCCTCCCGTCGGACTTCGGCTGCCATCATCCGATGCACAACGCCAAGCGAGAAACCGATTGGCTTCATCCGACGCACAACGCCAAGCGAGACACCGATTGGCTTCACAGTGCAGGCGCTTGTAGTGTACATAGAGAGCTCCTCTCCACGGAAATGACTCCATATCAGAGAGGGGAGCTCCGATAACACGTGTAGAATCTTTATATCATGAATTTCTCAATAAAAACATAAATGAAACTCATGAACATACCTCATGACATGGCGTCAATTTCTGGCATTCGGTGTCTTCGTCTCCAACTAACAAAATGTTTCGTCTATCGCAAAGGCTTGTTGATGGCAACGTTCAAGCATGCTTCTGCTAGACTACGCCCCCTCTTATAGCCTCCTCTCCATCTAAGGAGACCACAAACTGACAGGAAATCATAAGGTTGTAACCGGCGACCACCATCAATGGAAAACCGGCGACGGACAGGTCACTTAAGTGACGGATCGTGAACCGTCTTACAATATTGTGATCTCCATTGTGTAGAATCCCAAAAGTGATTATGCGTGACTTTTTTGTTGATTCATCATCGTAATTCCTTGCTATTAATCCAGAAAATATCTCCTCCTAGGTTGTCTCCTTTACTGGGTGGACGTCTCATCACTGGCTTATTTTTGTATTTGCTTATTTTGGGCAGAATTGCTTGTTGTTGTCCCAATATTGTAATTTCAATCTCGCAAATGTCTCCCAAGCCAGTTGGGATCTCAACTAAAATATCGACACCTTGCTATCCATAACCATGCTATTCCAGTGAAATAGCAATCTCGACACCTTGCTATCCATTACTTTACTATTTTTGGAAAAATTCAGTTGACTTCCTAAATCTCAGCTGACTATTGGTAGTCTATTTTGAACCAATATTACTCTATCAAAATTCCAGATGTCCTGAACTTATGCTAGTATAATTGGTACTCGTTGTATCTGACTTCTATGTCTGGAGTGATACTCAACGCCAATGGTTGAGTAGAGTGAGGCTCGAATCGGTGATCTCTAGTTCACTTGATATTTCACTTTGAAAATTGCTTCACCAGATATTCAGCGAATCATATCTTGGTTTCACTTGGATCCATCTAATTACTATAACTTAGATCCATCTGACTACTACAACTTGGATCCAATCGACTACTATATCCAAGTTCAGAGAGGTAAGTTTCCTATCCTATTTTATTGGTGCCAATTCAGAATTGTATTATCTAAAGGTTGATCTTCGGATTCTGCAATGGTGGAACGGTCTATGCTGCAAACTGCAACTCTCATGGCAAATTGCTAAATTAACGACATTATGTCCCCATGTTGTTTGGAAAGTTGTCAATTTCATCTGGTTTCTTCTACTTGGTGATTCTACTCTAATTCTTTTTAGCTTATTTCTTCTGTCAATCCAAAAAATAATTTTGTGTTAATGTTGGTACATCACTATTTGTTGTTGATTGGTAACATCGTTAATCTCGTTGTTCTTTAGTGGCAACTAGATCGAATTTCCAAGAAGAGGAGTTTTGTGTCTATCCTCACTTTGTTGCTTGGTATCTTGTCGTAATCTCTGCTACTATGTTGTTGTCCATTCCGAGTTTCCACCGGCTAGTTTACAGAGCTGGTTTGATCTTGCTCTATTCTGAAGCCAGTGTTGGCAGGGAAGACAAAAACACTGTTTCCACTCATTTAACCTGCCGATCGACTCGAGCAACCATACTAATGATTATTTTATTTAACCTGCTGGGTTAACCCAATGAACCTATGATTTTGTTATGGATGGACCGGGTTAACTCAGACCAACTCGAACCGAATTAACTCAGGCCAACTCAAACCGAATTAACTCAGGCCAACTCAAACCGAGTCAACTTGATCTGGGTCAACATGACTCGGTCCACTTGCTCTTTGCCTCTAGTATATTGATCCCGGTCCTGAGTACTCTACTGATTCCTCCAACCACTCAACTATATTGGTCTGACACCGACTTGATGTAACTCGATTTTTTAAAACTCAAGCTCACTCACTCTTAACTCGGATCCTTGACTTTAGCTTGATTGTTATCTTGGATTATTACCAACCTATTACTCGGTTTCGTCTTATTATTTGGTGCACAACTTCATTATTCAGGGATAGATTCACACTAGAGTATTTCATGTGTCCTTATTAAGGACTTTCATTATTTGGTACGTGTTATTTGGGTATTGGCCCATATCTGTTGTTGCTATTGTCTCTTTGACTGAGATATTATTATTGAAGAAAGACTCTGCGGTTGCTGACTGTTGTCGACATTGTCTTATATAATAGAAATTTGAATAAAGCACATGATGGCCTCATCATCTTATCTTTCTTTGATTCCCATTACCCCCCTTATTTGGCAACATTTCTTCTACTTTCCTTTATTTGACTCTCACTTACCCCTTTGGCTAAACCTTTTTTGGAGTATTGCTTTGGTTGGTCATTTTATTTATATAGGTATTTTTAAGTCTTTTGAAACTTTTTATTAGTACCCGTGGGTCTTTTATCTTCATCTTGTGGATGACATACATTACCCACTTTAGTGATTATTATCATTGTATTTGTTTGAAATCTTTTGAGGTTGGTTTTAACTTATATTTTATCACACATTTCTACCTTTTGAGAGTCGGTGCCCAGTTCATACTCATACTTGGGAAACTATGATGGAGGAACTTATTACTACATCTTATTATTTGTTAAAATCACTTCAGAGCAATGCCTATAGACCCACTACCTAAAAAAATATAGGAGTGTGCCCAACATGCAACTTGAGTCAAGTCTTTTTTCACCCAAGAGTTATTTTTTAAACTACCCTTAGAAAGTGAGTAGTCTCTTTGTTGTGTCATCCAATTGGGTTACTTTTCCACTTTTGAAATAGAGTGGAGTGTATTTTAGACTATGACCGTTTTAATTGGTGCATGGAGTGTTGTCATACAGCTAGGAGTGGTTTTTCTTCTCTCACTATTATATTATGTCAACTGGTTTTCTTGGTAAAAAACAAAGAGATCACCAAATTGAGAAGTATTAGAAGATATGATGTAATTGAGGTGGACTGCCATTTTATACGAAAAAAATTCTAAGTCAGCATATTATCTCTCAAACATTTCTCATCACAAAAACAAGTTATAAACAACCTTACAAAGCCAAATACTCACAAGATCCTATCCACTATTTGCAGCAAGCTAAGCGTTTATGATATTCTCTCACCCTCAGCTTGAGGGGGAGTGTTAAAACATGGGCTCAAGCCCACATGACGAAGGAGACGACCCACGAGTCCAAGAGAGGTGGCATGATGGTAAATAAGAAGTCATCTCATAAAGATTACAATGATGTAATTAGTTTAAGTTTCTTGCCTCTTCTTTACTCTTCTAGGGTGAATGACAGTATTGTAATATTATACTTTTATTCATTTATAAATAGAGCTTTATGGGGAGGGTTTGGACACAAGTCTATAACCTCATTCTTCCTTTTGTTTTCTCCCCAACATGTTTTCTCTCCTTTTCACCATGGACTCTTGAAAATCAACACTTCCATCTATGAATCTTCAAACACTCAAATATAAATGAAATTCAAACTCTGCAAAAAGTTATAACATTAAAATTCCACCTTAAGTTATGCATTACTCCAACTCAATTCACACAATCATAAGATATGATTGAAATCTAGAAGCAATACCAGGGAAAGAATGGCCCACTAAAACAGACCTCTTACCCATGCTTAATGTTTTGGGAACTCATAATTAAAAATATTACAACATGTAAAAAACAAGAGTTCTATCGAATCAAGCTACAATCTTGCCTAGCATGGAATGCCTTTTTAATACCATTAATCTTTTTTAACATGTGGAAAGCGAATTCTTCTTTTCTTTGGGAAATTGGGTATAATGCAAGCATTTCATCAATGTCCATTGCTTTTTAATTATTCTATTAACATTGGAAGGAGTTGAAAGGGACTTATCTCCCCATATGAATAGGTCACATTCACCTTTCTTATATGATAAGGAGAGATTAACTCTAATGCTAGTTTAGGTACTAGTTTATCTAAACCTTTCAATCACAAGGAATTTTGCCCGCTAAGAGGGTGGAGTCCACTTAATTATTGGGGTGATTAAGACATATTCCATAGAATTTAAGATGAATTGGTCTTGTGAAACCCAATTCAACTAGGTTTAACCACTTTGTTGATATTAGTAGATATCATGTTAACAATATATTTAAAAAAAATAAAAGGTTAGGGAAAATGCAAGTCTCCCCACTTCTTGGCTCCCTTCTCCCTACTTAAGTATTATATACTTTTAGCTAGAAACTCTTAACTATATTTGTTTTTTTTAATTTATGACCCACATAGTGATTAGATCAAAATTATTTAATTTTTATTTTTTGTTAAGAATTTCTAATGGTGTTATTTAAAGTTACACTTTAAAATTCAAATTAAAAGTTTATGTTAAAAATATGATATATAGTCGGTTACATTTCATGAAAGTATGTCACCTAAAAGAGTTGTATTTGAAAATTACCCTTTTATCTCTTAGAGATTATAACTAGTTAGTGATGTTCGTTCATGAAGGCAATGGCTAGGAAAAAAAAGCCATTGAGATTACATAGAAAGAGTGTAGACCAACAACATTGTCGAAAAACGAAAAGGCCGAAAAGAGATTCTTCCAGAAGTGGGTCTAAGTACATCATAAAATTACTCACTCGCCAAAGTTAAGAGTGTTAAAGTTGAGCTCAAGTAATCGAATTTAAGAAACCTCCCAACTAATATTCATATGACTTTTCTTGATATTAGTTATTTTCAAATGGACTTTGGTTATTAAACACTCCATCATGCAAAAGTGGGATTTGCAAGTGGTTTTTTTTATTATTATTAATTTTAACAATATCGAGTATTTAAACCTAAACTTAACAGATTTTAATTTGTTTGCAATCAATGATGTTAATCAAATGAATTTTGACTAATTCGGGGTAAGAAGTTTACTAATCATGATGGAGGAAATAGGGATTAAGTTTGGTCACATTTTGACTACTTAAGTCTAGTGAAAAATAAAAAAATAAAACAAAGAACTCGACGAGATAATTTAAAATAAAATAAAATTAAAGGTTAGTGGTTCAGACTTGACCCTAAAACGCACCCAGAGTGTTTGACAAATTGACATCAATCGTCGAAAGTAGACTTACAATAGAAATGTCAATTTTTTATACACCAAACTTTTCCGAGTGGAAGGATGATGGGGGTGGGACTCCTTACGGATGTGACACCACTGTGTCCCACTTGTGCCTCCATCGCCTCCCCTCTCTCTCCGTCCTGTGTTATCCTCTTATCCTAACACTAATTATCCTTGTAAGCTTGCATCTATTATTCCTGTAACAATTTAACGAGTTATAAGTTATGGAGGATAACATGTTACATTAAGTATAACAAATTAAGTGGAGAAAGATGAGTTACAAGGTTACTCATGTGATTCACAAGAGTAGTGTACTATGTTAAGCAAATAAAGACGATGCTTTCACCTACCAACCCTCTCGGATGGCCCCCCACCTTAAACCAATGGACCCTACAAATTAGGCGGGATTCATCGAGAGACGTATAAAAAGGTCCGTTTTAGGTAGGAGGCAACGACGGCAGAGCTGTCGATCGTTATCCTTTATGTGAGCAGGAGTTGTGACTCCATTTCACGTCTCTCTACTCCTGTTTTTTCCGTTTTTTGTTCCTCTTTTCAGAGAGATTTAGAGTGCAAAACAAGTATGAAACCGTTTAATCATATCTATATATCTAAGAACACGAAGCAATCGGAGAGAGAAAGAGAGAGAGAGAGAGAGAGAGGTAGAAAGCGATGTGATGCAATGGAGATAGAGGGACCCGATCTCCACCGAGAAAACACCGCCTCGAAAGCGACGGCCAAGCCGGGAGTTTGCAGGTTCACGCAACATATCCAAAGGCGGAGACACGTCGACTTGAACCGGAGTCTCGATGGGACGTGACGGGACCCACCGAGAGGCAAAGAAACGCCTTAATGATTCCTTGGTTGTGAAATAAAACGAGATAGGAACACTCCAACAAGAAATGTCTGTCGAAAAACTTTAAAAAAACCAGAAGAAGAAGAGAAAAACTCCGTTTTGACTCGGTTGAAACATCATGCACCACTGTCTCTTTCCTAGAAGGTTTTGAGAAATATACTCAGTCTCAGTAGCATCTATAACCTAAGCAAACATATCATTTTTATGTCAGATCACCCTGTTTTTAAAATAGATGAAAAGCCCTTTGTTAATGTCTCTCATTTCTTACACCAAGGTGTTCAAGTAAATTATATTGAGCAATTTAACAAATGATAGTCTTAGTAACTTGATTCAAAACCTTTTAGTCTTTTCCTACGACAAGACAAGAATTTTTTCCAAGAATCAGAATCATGAGCTCTATATTTTTTTTTTACTTTTTTTTTTTTTAACCTTTAAAATTTTGGAATCATGCTAATGAACTCCCCTTTTGTTTCTTTTAGCACCTAGCTTGTAGTCAAAGAAGAAACTCACTTTAGCATATCCCACTTCAACATATACAAAATAATATTCTAGTTAAAATAGCATATTTAAACTAGAATGGAATGTTCTTCCTAGTTAATAACAATAAAACTATCCTTTGAGTTAGTTATAACTGGATAAGACTACAAAGTAGAGTCCAAGACTCGTACCAAAATGACTAACTATTTAGGAGCTATATTGTTCTACTTTACAACTCATTCATTTCTCTTACTGGCTCTCAAAGTAAAAAAACTTTTCTACTTCATACTTCCACCCTCACGTCTAGGCTTATACGTGATCGATACAAATAACCTCACTCTCACCTCATGGAGCTCACAATATACACATAATTTAGGGATCATATGCTGGCCTCAACCTATGGATTCATTATACTCTTGTACCATTATTAGATTATACCCGATTCCATTCAAAAATTACTAGATAAGTTAATAAACGTTTTTCGGCCAACTAATAAACTTAAGATTTTTGTACTAGTTTCACATAGAGAATCATAAGTGAAGTGAATGAGTTATAAGGTTAAACAATAGGCATTAGAACCTAACTTCATATGGTATTAGAGCAGGTGCTCATATATAAGTCTTCACCCAATCTATCCACGTGTACAATCACAACAGAGAGCCTACACATACGATAAAATTTTAATTTAACTAATCATTTTGGGATGGACCTTTTATCCAACTTCATAGAAACAAAAATGAAGTAAAAAAATAAATTCTCGTAAAACCAATGTGCTCTTCATCAAACCATGCCCCATGCCCCATGCATCAAACCTGAATAGTCTAAGTGAAGTTTTCTAATGTAGGATTTTTATTCCAGTTCTAGTGGATTACATATATACAACTCTATGAACATAAATTAACACGTCTACTATGGCAATAAACTTGAAATTCATGACAATATAAAACTGCAGTTCTCATTCTTTTTAATAAAACCATAACAATTGAACTCCTAACGAGAAACAGAAATCTAGTTTCTAATCACAACGGAAAACATCTAAACTTAATCACAAATAAAAAATTCTGAACGAGCTGTGATGGATCAACACTTAAACATACTTACAAGGTTGAGAATGGCAAAATCGGAAACGCCAACTTGCAGTTTGAGGGGGACTATGGAGAAATTGATACTAAGAGATGGGGAATCGGGGCACCGCGATGATGATCAATATGCTTGAAAGGAGAAAGAGAGGGAGAAAACGGGAGGCAGTGTCTGGATGTTAGGGTTGCTTGTGGAGGCTAGGGTTTAAGAAAAGGAGAGATAATGAAACTAGAAAAGAGGAAAACGAAATGAAGTGGGATGGTCGAGACTCAGGAATCTCGAGGGTTTGGGACATGGAGAAAATTCGGTGGAAAATAGATTTAGGTTCCAAAATTGGATATTTATCGGATTCTAACTTTTTATATTTCAATTTTAAGTCAAAAACTTTTTATTTCAAATTCAAATATCAGGATAGGATCTAAAAAAATTCAAAATTTCAAATATTATCAACTTTTTGGATCTGAATCCAAATAAAATCCAATCATATTAGTGGATACTCGCATTCTGAGTGGCCCGAACACTTCGCAGACCGACTTTGATTGGACAGGGTAACGCCGGAGCAGGGAGCTGCGTTAAAAGCTCTGCTTAAACTTCAGCCCTTGTCTGCGCGAGCAAGTAGAAAAGGAGAGAGAAATCACATCGGATTTCTTCTTGTCCAAATGTATATCTACTGGTAAAAACACTAACGAGATTATTAGACAATTAGAATCTTGAAGCAAAATTCTTGTCTTAGGATAAGTATATTTCAGTATCAAATGTGCAGGTCATCTTATTTTGATGAGAAATCGAGGACTCAGGGGATTCAGGAGTCAATAAATTGTGGGGACAGGTTCGAAAACCTGACCCCTATAAAAGAGGAATGGGAATTTTCGATTTGCGGGCAAAGGAGGTCTTCTTTCTACTGTTAAGCTGCGGACGAGTACTGTTTCTTCTGCTTTACAGGCGACACTGACCTACGTCTTCTGCGCTCTCGTTTTAGCTCTCTCTCCTTCGACATGGTTGGCAGCTTCGTTTTCCTCTCAAGGATCTTAACATTTTCGGGATTTAGTTAGTTTACTGATGCGGCAGAAAATCAGTTCAGTCGAAATCGCGTTTGTGTGAGGAATTTAGGAGCAGACTGGTTGTTTTGGGAAGAAAATGAAAGATGGGGAGTGCTAGGGATTTTAACTTCGACAAAAGCTCAAATTAGGTGCACAAGTTGACGCAAAGGCGTTTGGTTACACAAGCAGAGGTCTCTGTGGTTGGGTTTTCGTCGCATTGATCCTCGGAAAGTGTGCATCCCGGTTCGAGTTGAGTTTGTGCTTGCGGAGAGCTTGTGTGAGCTGTGGAGTACGTTTCGGAGCTGGAAATCCTGGTATCGGAGGATAACTGCATTAGAGAAGAGAACTTCTTTTTCACACTTCGGATTTTCTCTGGAAAGGTGAAGATTATGCTATTGTTACCGATTGAGATCCTAACTCTCAGACAGAAAATAGCTATTGCTAGTCATTTCTGCGAGACCTCGCTGGTAATCAACAGCAGATAAAAGATTTCCGCGTCAGTATCCTCTCTACGCGTACCTCAACTGCTACAAGCCATTCCTCTTTCAATCCCAGCTCAAGTACAAATATCTCTAAAAGGGTATTTGTAAAACGAGAAATTGTGCTTATTTTCCGAGAATAGAAGACAACAATTGGTAGATTTCGGTGGGAAAACCTCAAAAGGCCTACCTTCCGCATTTTTGGCGTTTTAAAGAAACCTCTTCATACACAAACCGTGGTTTTTCCAAAATCCAACAGCCATATATTATACTGCGTTCTACACAGCTTTCGTCAAGCCATTTGTCAAGAACTTGTCGCATAAGGTCGACAAAGGTTACTTTAAAAGGTATTCTTGTGAGAATCTTTCCCATATTTTTCACCTTCTAATCATCAGATTTCTTGCTCTATTGCTCGCGAAGCCGACGGACTTTTCGAGAGAATCTCAGGGCAAAATAGCTACCAAGTATTTCTATCCCAGTAAACAGATTTAGAGAAATGGCGATGGCTGTGGCGACTCATAGAGATAACAGCGTGAATAAGCATTTGGATACCGGGAAGTATGTACGCTACACGGCCGAACAGGTTGACGCTTTGGAGCGGCTATATGCGGAGTGCCCGAAGCCAAGTTCAATGAGGAGGCAGCAGCTGATTCGGGAGTGTCCCATTCTCTCTAACATCGAACCGAGACAGATCAAAGTCTGGTTTCAGAATCGCAGGTAGAAACGAGGAAACTCTTTTGTTTTCTTTTCCGGTTTTGTTTTGTATGCCCGTCTGCATGATGGACTCTTTTACTGATGACCTAGACCTTCCTGTCACTTGCATGCGATATCTTTCCTCTGGAACTCGGTCAAAGCAAGCCAATTTAGGATGCGAGTTGGAGAACATTGTCGCGTTGGTGTTTCATTGAAATTTATTTTTTGGTTTTTTTTATTTCTAATAGCAAATAGAATCTTTTTTACCTGTTAAGAAAACATTTTTCTGTAAATAGAAATTACTGTAGTTTCTTCTTTTTTATGGTGAAAGAAATAAGTGGGAGTTTGACTTGCTGGTAGACTCAGTCGATCCTCGCTGATTTTGCGTTTGCTATTACGCTCATCAATCAAGTGCAACATAAAGATACATTACTTTATCTAGTTATGAGATTCAGTGTATCGTTAAGCAGAACTTGCTAACGTTGGCAGGCATGAAAAAGATGAGTTTTAATCTTGCTTTCACTTTTTGCAGGTGCCGTGAGAAACAAAGGAAAGAGTCTTCTCGGCTTCAGACGGTTAACAGGAAGTTGACAGCAATGAACAAGTTGTTAATGGAAGAAAATGAACGGCTGCAGAAACAGGTCTCTCAGCTCGTGTATGAGAATGGCCACATGCGGCAGCAACTGCAAAGCGTATGTATTTTCCTTCTTATTTACTTCTCTGGCCGAGTGTTTGTCTGTGTTTTCACTTTTTTCGCCCAATAACAGGCTGATCTTCTGAATTTTCCAACGAACAATATTTACAATGCAGTAAAGTAGTGATCTTTACTAAATGTTAGAGTTTAAAATAGGGCGTATGACATGCCTATTATTGCTATCATTAATGCTTGTACTTGTGGAATAATAGACTATGGGTATATATTTCTCGGTATATATTAATAGTTTCCTGGTTGCAAAGCTTGGTAGTTTTAATAAAGGTACTTTGTGCTAAGATCTGGTTTTAACGAATATAACTGAAACCTTGCTCCATAAATTCTTCCACTTGTCTGTTGTCTTTGAAGATAATTGAATAGGATTGGTGCTCTCATTTTGTTTCTTGTCACCCTGAAACATTATCAGATCATTTTGTTTTCACTGTCATATAATGCAGTCTAAGTGGGAATCTTATGATACCTGATCATATTGTCCTGCATGTGCTAGAGGCCTTCTAACATATGTTTCTTCTTCTCAGGCATCTCTAGCTGGTACAGATACAAGTTGTGAGTCTGCCGTTACCACACCACAGCATCCTCTGAGGGATGTTAATAATCCCGCTGGGTAGTATTTCAGTACTCTTTCTTCACATTTCTTTACTTTTGATATGTTCTTTTGTATTTGTTGTAATACTTGGCTGCTTCATGATTGCAGACTCCTGACAATTGCAGAAGAGACCTTGGCAGAGTTCCTTCCAAAGGCTATGGGAACTGCTGTCGATTGGGTCCAGATGCCTGGGATGAAGGTGTTTGATCATCGTCTTATTACTCTTTAATAGTTTATTTATTTTATCTCTTTTAATACTTTTATTTAATAATTTTATTTATCTCATTAAAAAAAAAATGGTTGTTATTTAATAATAACATTGTTTTTTATGTTTCTGTGATAACCAGCCTGGTCCGGATTCGATTGGAATTGTTGCCATTTCACATCGTTGCAGTGGAGTGGCAGCTCGAGCCTGTGGTCTCGTGAATTTAGAACCTACTAAGGTAAGCATGGCTCCTCCTTAATATGATTAATTAGATTCTCAAATTCATGTAAGCATGCTCAATGGCCAATTTGTGGATTCAAGTGGATCTTTTAGTGGTAATGCTAATATTGCATTAGTTCTGATGTACATTAAAAAGACTAGATTAAGATGCTGTGCTGAATATGCACCCACATCAAAGTTTTTGGGCCTTTCCATCAAATCGATCAGAAGTATGGGGCCATCAGGTATTCCTTTTAGATATTGAAGTTCCTGACATAGTATTTTCCTGTTCCTTGATAGATCGCAGAAATCCTCAAAGATCGTCATTCTTGGTTCCGTGATTGTCGGAGACTTGAAGTTTTCACCATGTTTCCAGCTGGAAATGGAGGCACAATTGAGCTCCTATACATGCAGGTTGGTAAGAGCATTTGGGTTTGTAGATATTTTGTCACCTTGAGATTTTTCATTCTTAATTCTTTCAGATGTATGCTCCAACCACACTGGCTCCTGCTCGAGACTTCTGGACTCTACGGTATACAACAAGTTTAGAAGATGGCAGTCTTGTGGTATGTTGATTCAAGAGACCCCATCTGTGCCAAGTTCGGTTTTGGTTTGCTTATTTGCCCTTGAAGTATATTACTATAGGGAGCCAAGGAAGACCATTAATTAGATAACGGTTTGTACCACCTTGCCTAAAATAATAATAGAGTAATTGTTTAAGTCTGGCCTTGGATTCATATTCTAAGAAATATGACATTGAACTGACATTGCAGTAATTTGGCGTCTTTCCGTCACTTAAATCTATATCTATCCAAGTTTTAGTTATAACTTTTATGTTTTGTTCGACCTTGCCTAAAATAATAATAGAGTAATAGTTTAAGTCTGGCCTTGGATTCATATTCCAAGAAATATGACATTGAACTGACATTGCAGCATGTTTGTGTCTTTCCGTCACTTAAATCTATATCTATCCAAGTTTTAGTTATAACTTTTATGTTTGGCTTGATTGTGGTGTGGACAACAGGTCTGTGAGAGATCACTGAGCGGTTCTGGTGGTGGGCAAAACACATCTGCAGCTTCCCAATCCGTAAGAGCTCAGATGCTGCCTAGTGGTTATTTGATCCGCCCATGTGAAGGAGGAGGATCAATTATCCACATTGTTGACCATCTAGATCTTGAGGTATAGTTTCTACTTAATATTGTGTTTCCCTGTTTGTTCATATTTTTTTGTATCGAGTAGTATCAAGTACTGATTGTTTTTCTCCTACCTCTTCCTTCTTGGTGTTACTAACTAGTTTTTTATATCCCTTTTTCAGGCATGGAGTGTGCCTGAGGTGCTACGGCCACTTTATGAGTCATCCAAGGTTATTGCACAGAAAATGACTATTGTGGTAGGTGGAAGGTTCAAGATTTGGAGGGATTTATGAGCAAAATCTTTTCCTATACTTTGGGATTGCTTTTGGTGGACTGAGTTATATTCTGCTCTCTCTCTCTCTATGAAGGCATTGCGGCACATCAGGCAAATTGCTCAGGAGACAGGTGGTGAGGTAGTCTATGGTTTGGGCAGGCAACCTGCAGTTTTGCGAACTTTCAGCCAAAGATTAAGCAGGTGAGTGTTAGACTTTCTCACTCTTATCTCTATTGTAAAGGTATATTGTCTCCTGATCTTCATCTTATCCCTTCACTGCAGGGGCTTCAATGATGCCATCAATGGCTTCAGTGATGATGGTTGGTCTATTTTGAGTGGTGATGGTAATGAAGATGTTGTAGTCGCAATTAATTCAAGCAAGAATATGGATACTAATGCTGGGCTTACAAATTCTTTACCAATGCCTGGGGGTGTTCTGTGTGCCAAGGCATCCATGCTACTCCAAGTAGGCTCTGAATTTAGTTTGCTATTCACAAAAGAATTTACTTACTTGATCTTACAGCACAGCCCCTTTATGGAAATTTACTTGTCTCAAAATTATGATGGAGTACTGAATTCTTAGTTTGGTTGTCATATTTCACTATAGAATGTTTCTCCTGCCTTGCTGGTTCGCTTTTTGAGGGAGCACCGTTCAGAGTGGGCTGATTACAGTGTAGATGCATATTCAGCTGCCTCTCTGAAATCTGGCTCCTATGCTTTTCAAGGACCGAGGACTACAAGGTTTTCTGGGAGTCAAATAATCATGCCGCTTGCTCAGACGATGGAGCACGAAGAGGTGCATATGCTGGTTTACTTTGATACTGTCACTACTTCCATACGGTTATCAGACTTGATAAAAATATTGAGCACTTGGCACAATGTTCATTATTCCACCATGAATCTGCACCTATGCATGAATTCTTGAGACAATGTGCTTGAAGTAGAAGTGTAAGACAAATACATAACAGCTTCAAATTAATAATACAAGCAAAGTTTCTTGCTCATGTGATGTTTCTCTTTCATTTGCCAAAAAAAAAAAGAACTGGCAATCACTTTGGATTCTTGCTTAATTTTTCATTTCTTATTGTTGTGCAGTTTCTGGAAGTAATTCGACTTGAAGGTCATGCTCTCACACAGGAGGAAGCTGTTCTATCAAGAGATATTCATCTCCTTCAGGTATTTCAATCCTTTTACATGCTGATATCAGTGTCATCTGGAAGTAGCTTCTTATGTTGGTGTGAAAATTAAAATGAATATCATTTTTAGCTCATATAGGAAATAATAAATCCACGGAGTACCATTCCAATCAAGATTTTTATTCTGTTTTTTCCTGATCTTTGGATTGAAGCTTATCTTAGTACAAATTCTTATAAATTTGGAAAAGCTAGTTTTTTTCCCCCTTTGGGGGTAAATGCCTATAAATGTCAATTTGAAAGCTACTATATTATCTTGGTTTTCAATGGTTGTGCTTGTCACCATGCTAAATATCCTTTTATCTCTGCAGCTTTGCAGTGGAGTGGATGAGAACGCTGTAGGAGCTTTCTCTGAGCTAGTTTTTGCTCCTATTGATGAACTATTCCCTGATGATGCCACACTTTTGCCATCTGGCTTCCGGGTTATTCCACTGCATTCAAAAACAGTTGAGTCTTGACACACAATATGAACTTTCTTCCTTCTGTCTTGCTATTTCTTGTCAATAACTTCCCAGAGCTCTTTTTATTGCCTCAAGAAAAATGCTGTCGTTTCTTCATTTTTTGGTTTGATTTTGATCTTGTTAATTGACATCTCTAATTTCTCATATTTCTGTCAGGTAATGAATACTTTTGAGAATTGATGTTGTCTGGAACTGTGTCTGAAGGCTCTCCAATTTATAGAAATATGTGATATTAGGTTTCACCAAATTTTGCAATAAGTAACAGATATGAAGCAGTAAACTTTTCTCAATTCCGAAAGACCTGATCTTCATATCTGGATGATTCTGTATACATATTTGTTATAGAACAACTTTAGATGAGTTCTCTTCTTTAAAAAGAAAACGAGACACCATTTGTCTCAACAAATTTGAGATCTTCTTGATGAAGATGGCAGTAACCTGCCATAATTAACATAATGTTGAGATTGCTTTGTTAATTTCAGGCCCCTGTTCCTCGACTTGATCTTATATGGTGTCAGAATTGAAGAATTGCAGCAACAATCGTCACCAAAAATACTTGATCTATTGTCTCCTTTTTAGGGTTTAGAAATATTTCCTGGCTCAAATTTCAATGCTTATTTTATAGATTCATTCTCTTTTTTGAACTAATTAGACAACCTAACTTTGTCCAAAACTTCCATTTTTTTGTATTCTTACAGGGAAGCCCTCAGGATGGCTTGACAACTCATCGGACCTTGGATCTTGCATCTAGTCTTGAAGCAGGGTCAGCCTCAAATAGGATAAATGGAGACTCATCTCCTAACACTTGTAACCTGAGATCAGTTCTGACCATTGCCTTCCAATTTCCATATGAAATCCACTTGCAAGATAGTGTTGCAACCATGGCCCGTCAGTACATACAAAGTGTTATTTATTCAGTGCAGCGAGTGGCAATGGCTATTAGTCCATCGCGACTGGTGTCACATACTGGCCCTAAACTAATTCCAGGCTCTCCTGAAGCTCTTACTCTTGCTCGATGGATCTGCCAGAGCTATAGGCAAGTTGTGTTTAAACTTTCTAATTCCCATGCCGGAACAAATAGATAATAGATATTGACTTAAGAGTTGCCTGGATTTCTAAATTTGGTAACCCTACTTCTCATCCTCCCCAACAATGCCCCCACCCATACTGCAACCTACTCTATATGGTAAATGCTGCTAGTTGTACTACCCTCAAGTTTTCAATTGTTGACCAATATCAAAACATAGTTATAGTCCAGACAAGTAGGCATTGCTTGTAAATACGGTACAAGCTCCAAGGTTTGAGTTTTTGGATGGCTGAAGCTGATGCTAGTTAAAATTGTTTGACAAAATACACTACTTTAATATGAATTTGAATTGTCATAAACTGGCTAAAGACTTAATACCACACAAGTCTCTACGAGCAACAAAATGGTTAAGTTGTTGTCTCTTACATAATTCATTACTGTTATTTTTATTATCTTCACTGTAAAATGTGGCAGAGCCGCCAAATCTTGGTAATTTAGAATGAAGGGATTCATTCTTGGATTCTTCAGCTTTCGCATATTCTGGATTAATCTATGACAGATGTTCAAGATGTAGAAAAAGATAGCTATCCATATTTGGGGCTAAAAAAAGTAGAAGCATTTGCCAACAAGTTAATTAGGTGATGAATAGAAAGACTTGTAAATTGATTGTAGCACTTTATGCAGTAGACAGATTAGCCTTATTGACAATGGCTGGCCTTTTAACTTTGTAGTTCTTTTCTTTCTTCTCCCACTCTTCAAGTTGAAACTTTCATTGTCCAGTTGAGGTGTTACTGTTTTTTTTTCAGTTACTGCTTTTAACTGGTACAGGATGGTGTGATCGCCTGCTTAAACCTTTTTGCTATTGGGTTTATTCCCCAGTTAATGCTTAATTTGTTTCTGTTCTTCATGCAGTTTTCATTTAGGAGCAGAGCTGCTGAAGTCTGATAGTCAGGCTCAGGATGGTGATTCTGTGTTGAAAATGTTGTGGCATCATCCGGATGCAATTTTGTGCTGCTCCTTGAAGGTTAGACTTGAAGAGTATCCTGCAACTGATATTTAAGTAATTGTCAGGAAGAGGATTAACTTTAATTGATTCTTTTTCTTCTCCCGGTGTGCAGGCTTTACCTGTCTTCACGTTTGCGAACCAAGTTGGGTTGGACATGTTGGAAACCACCCTGTTGGCTTTACAGGACGTGACACTGGATAAGATATTTGATGAATCTGGAGGGAAAGCCCTGTGCTCTGAGTTCCCTAAGATAATGCAGCAGGTAAGGACAATCATTGCTTATATTGGTAAACTGAAAATACAGTGCAATGCTTCCATGAAAGTTTTGGTTAGAAAGCTGTTCTTGACTCACAACTCCTTTGTTTCTGCAGGGTTATGCCCATCTGCCAATGGGAGTGTGCGTATCTACCATGGGTCGCCACATTTCGTATGAGCAGGCGACTGCCTGGAAAGTCCTAGGTGAGGACAGCAGCGTGCATTGCTTTGCCTTCTCCTTTGCTAACTGGTCTTTTGTGTAAAGCTTTAATCAAGCCAGGAAAGAGGCAAGTGGAAACACCCAATTTTGTATGTAAAGCAAAGCCATTGTTTATATATATCCATATTAATTTATTACAGCAGCTAGGAAATGGGTTCTTTCACAGGAAATTTGCTTTCCTGTTTGAAAATTGAGTTGCCCAAAAGAAGTTTAAGTTGCCTTTTTTTATAGTATTTGTAATTACCCTATCTTCGAGTAGATATTCAGAATAGAAAAGCTTCAGTCTCATTTTTAAAACAAGTGTTATTGGTCTGTCTGTAAATATTCCCTGTTTGTGAAGGATGTGTTATATCAGTTAAACGAACCAATGGTCTAAGAATTCATGTTCAAACTCTACTTCCTGACTATTTACCCAAAAACTAAGTTGAACAAGTGGCGCAGCAGGGAACAGTAGCTTGAAGATTTATTAGTCAGCGTGCGGGTAATGGCATTATGAACCAGGAGAAACGGAAACTGTATCATCTTGGGCAATCACTTTTTGAAGCAATGAGGCTGAGATGAGAGGGGTGGCATCCTCAAACCTGCAAATGTTTTAGTTGGATTTATGCATATGTAAAAAATACTTTGACAAAATAAATATGAGTACTTATGCTGCTTGAACTGAGATGGATCAAATTTCTGACTGTAAATTTAAACACGTAGATAGAGGTACAAAGGCTGATTTTGTAATACTTTTATACATAAAGAAGGGCACATCTATCCTATATTTTATATGATAACAGAGCTCCAATTCAAGTAAAGAAGCCTCTTCATGACCACCGTGAAGGCCAACAAATGGCATTATGGAAAGCCCTTTTTTTATAAGTGAGAAAAAATATGTTTTAAAAAATAAAAATATGAACCCTTCGCTTCTAGGTTCTTCACCTTGCCCAGTACCACCGGTCGGACGCCCGACGTTTCCTTCCAGTAAATTTAAGCCACGATGTCGCACTCGCAGTAGGGTATCTCCAGTCACCATCTCCAGCATATGCACATCCCAAACGAGTACATGTCCACCACCTCCGTGTAGTCCTCCTCGTAAAGCTCGAGCGCCATGATTTCTGGGTTGCCAGGATTGAATGAGCCGCGTGGCTCCTTCCCACCGCCGCCGCCAGTCCCAGGTTGCTTATCTTCACCTAACATCAAACAACAGGCCAGGATTCGCTCCCAATTTGCAAATGAGCTATTCGATCAAGTTTACCCTGATGGATCTGAACTCCGTCGTACGTTATTCCTAACGTCCATAAGAAAGCTCACTGGACGCAACGCTAGTCGCCATGGTCCTTCCTTTCACAAGCTCCGCTTTCGAAACCCGGTACTCGCGCAACCAAAAAAGAAAATAATATGATACCTCCACGGCTCTACCACACTATTAATCCATCACCTAAACAAGGAAAACAAATTCGATCTCAATCTTCTAAGACCCACTACAAACGAAAGAAACCCGCACGAAACCCTAAAACACGAAATAAATTCCAAAATATCAAAAAACCCATCAAGCCCTTGTTCCGCCGTTAAACGAAATTCTAAAAAGATAACAGACAGAAACCAATCTCGAGGCGGAAAGAAACTGTAAAACAGAATAATAACAAAGAATAATTTTTCTGACATATTTTTATCTCAAACGGCCGCTGTTTTATCGATACAATATATAGAGTAAAATCAGGGAAACAAATAGTAACACTATACAAATCTTAAAATTAGAGTAACAAGTTTTATAGATCATGTACAGCTTATTGCCACTCTCCCTCATGTTGATCATGTCCAACTTGTCAATTATACTATAAAATACTTCCTTGATACTGTCTTCATGAGCATATCAACTAGACTCTCAGATTGAATAAAAGAAAATTGTATAATCTTTGTATCGAGGTTCTCCGTGATGAAATGATGATCAACTTCAACATGTTTAGTGTAATCATGTTGAACAAGATTTTGTCCAATTGCGATGGCTATCACAGTGGAGATTTATAGGTTTAACATATTCAATCCTTAAGTCCCTTAGTATATTTTTTATCCATAACAATTCGCATACACTATGAGCCATACCTCGAAATTCAGCTTCAGCACTTGATCTTGATACTATCTTCTGGTTTTTGTTTTTCCAAGTGACAAAAATTTATTCCACAAAAGTAAAGTAACCAGACGTGGATCTTTTGGTTGTTTAATCCCCTACCCAATCAGAATCTGTATATCCTTCAATGTTAGAGATACATTTTTTTTTAGAATAACAGACTTTTTCCTAGAGCACTCTTTAAGTATCTCAAGATCCGATAGACTGCTTTCATATGTTCTTTACTTGGTGCATACATGAACTGACTCACAACACTCACTTCATATGTTACATATGGCCCTGTGTGTGATAGGTAGATTAATCTTCTAACTAATCGACTCACAACGCTTACTTCATATACTACATATGGCCCTGTGTGTGATAGGTAAATTAATCTTCTAACTAATCGACTCACAACGCTCACTTCATATGCTACATATGGCCCTGTGTGTGATAGATAGATTAAACTTCTAACTAATCGTTGATAACAATCTTTGTCTGCTGGAGTTTGATTTAGGAGAATTCTGAGCTTATGATTCATTTCCATAGGCGTCTTTACTGGTTTACAATCAAGCATTCCGGTTTCGACTAGAATATCCAATACATATTTTCTCCGTGAAAAAAAAAACTCCATGTTTCGATTTTGCAACCTCAATTCCCAAAAAATATTTAAGTTGTCCAAAATTCTTCATTTCGAATTTAGTGGCTAAATACTCATGTAAAACTTGCATTTTACATGGGTCATCTCCTGTCAAGACCATATCATCAACATACACAATTAAAGTTTTTAATTTTTCTTCTTTGTGTTTTATAAACAATGTATGATCTAAGTTACTTTGCTTATAGCCAAACTCTTTCATTGTAGTTGAGAATCTCCCAAACCATGCTCTAGGTAATTATTTCAGCCCGTACAATAACTTCTTCAATTTACAGATTTCACCTTGACACAAAGAACTACTTTTAATTCCAGGTGGTAGCTCCATGTAGACTTCTTCTTCTAAGTCTCCATTAAGAAAAATATTTTTAACATCAAATTGTTGCAGAGGCCAGTATCAATTTGCTACTATAGATATAAGAATGTGAATTGTATTGATCTTAGCTATTGGTGCAAAAGTATCCTGATAGTCCATCCCATACCTTTGCGTATATCCCTTTACAACTAGCCGAGTTTTATATCTTTCAATACTTCCATCCAGTTTGAGTTTCATCATGAACACCCATCGACATTAATTGTCTTCAGTCCTTTAGGTTGTGGAACAAGTTTCCAAGTGGCATTATTTTGTAGAGTCTCCATCTCTTCGTTCATCGCCTTTTTTCCATTTTGGATCAGCTAATGCATCTTGCACATTACTAGGAATAGAAACCCTAAATAATTGATCAACAATAAATGCAAATGATTTAGTCAACCTATGGGAAGACACATAGATGTTGATTGAGTATTTGGTCTTGGATTCAGGATCAGGTTCATACTATTTTTTTGGAATTCCCCTATTCAATCTTTGTGGATATCTAAGAGTATATTTTCTGTAGGAATATATGTTTCATTCGACTCATCAAACACAAGATTCGTATTTACCTGAGGAGGAATATTTTGGGTTGATTCTTCAGTTGATGGTGCAAACTGAGGTAACTCTGAGGGTTCTTCAGGAGAAATTAACAATTGACTCTCGGCTTCATGGTTGTGATCACAGTCTTGTTACACATCATGATGACTTGGTTGCTTAAAAAATTCATTCACCGTTTCTAACCCAATAAACTCAGCACTTTTGCTATTCTCTTGTTGAATAAAAAATTCATTCACTGCTTCTAACTCAATAAACTCAAAATCCATTCACTTGAGCTCTCCCCCTGAAGAGAATTCCGAGAAACTCCCCCTGAGTAATAAGGCTTTAATTCATGGAAATAGGTATCTAGAGTCACATGGAGTTTTCGGGTATGTGGATCATAACACCGATATCCTTTTTGAAAGTTAGAATAGCCAACAAAAACACGTCGTTTGGGATATGGATCAAGTTTATTTTGCAAGACTTTTGGGATATGAACATATATAATACACCAAAAACACAGGGTTTAAGGTTTGAAAGATGGGGAATAGAAATTAGGGAGTATAGTTTTTGTTACGGAGTTTGAAAGTCTTTTACTCGCGAAGGTGTTCGATTGATGAGGTAGGCAGCAGATTTGACAATTTCACCCCAATAAAACTGAGGCATGTTCATGCCAAATATGGAGGCACGCACTACTTCCAAAAGTTGTCTATTATTCCTCTGTACCAGTCCATTTTGTTGGGGAGTATAGGTGCATGAGGTTTGATGACGAATTCCATGATTGTTCAGAAAATTACAAAGAGAAGTATCGACAAACTCAATACCATTGTTAGATTGCAAAACACGAATCTGTTTTTGGTACTGAGTGTGTACTATTTGGTGAAATTTCTAAAAGGTTATACACACATCGTTCTTTTTTTATAAGCAAGGATACCCAGGTTATTCTAGTTCATTCATCAATAAATGTCACAAAGTAGCGAGTTCTAGAAATAGAGGGAACCTTTGCAGGACTCCAAACATCAGAATGAATATCCTCAAACGGTTCGAAACTTTAATTCAAACTCGATAAATACGGGATACAGTGGCTCTTAGGTAGTTCACAAGTGTCACAATGAAAATCCAAATTATTCAAAGCGATTTCATAAGATACCCAAATGAGAGATGGTCGAATCTTCGGTGCCATAACCATATAGTTGTTTGAGCATTGTTTTCACTGCTAGCTTGATTTGCTTGATTGATTTTCGATCTCTCATTCTCTGTCAACTCCAAATAGTAGAGTTGGCCCCCTCTAATACCATAACCAATAATCTTCCGGGTTAGAATGTCCTGAAAGACACAAAATGAGGGCTAAAAAGTTATAGTACAAGCAAGAGTTGAAGTAATTCGGTTAACAAACAAAAGATTGTATTCAAGAGATAAAATAACAAGGACAATATCTAATGTAAAATTATTAAACAAGATAACCGATCATTCCCCAGTAATAAGAGAGGTATTACCATTGGCAGTAGAAATAATAGATTGAGAAGAAGGTAGGATATATTTTAACTGACCGGAATCCTTTGTCATGTGATCAGATGCACCAGTATCAATAATCTAAGTTCTATTCTTAAAATATGCAGAGAGTACTGATGTTTTATCGATAATACTTGGATGGGCAATATTTATAGTAGGCAACAACTGCTTTACTTATGTGGATGTCATCATAACTTTCCCAACAATTTTTTTACGAGGTTTTTTTTAGAAGTTCCACCACTTCGGATAACCAATAATCTTGTAATAACATTATTGTGAATGACCTTTTTCCTCGCAGTGACTACATACCCGGTTGTTAGTTTTTCCATAGGATTGTGTGTTTCGATTGTTTTATGATCCTTGTCGAATTTGGTTAACCTACATAGCTGAGTTATCAGAGATTAGACGATAGTTCCCCATTTTCTGTCTCTGGGTTACTCGGATTTTTTTGGTCCGGTCTGGAAATTTGGTCTGATCCGTTGGGTTGACCCGGTTTTGGGTCTCGGTTCGGTAGTCCGATTCGGTTCGATTCGATCCGGTTTGTTGGCTTGACCCAGTTTGAGCACGTGGCCCGGTCCGAGTCTGGGTCGGCAGAATAATCAAATGGGGACCTAAGTTAAGCGATTTTTTTTTGTCACGTACCTCGTCGTCTTCGTCTTCGGCGGTAGTCTCTCTGTTCTTGCCGGCAATGGTACTATTTTCTGGGAGGCCGAGCGGTGGTTCGGAGTCAGCAGCTTTCGGAAATTCCGCCGGTCTTCTCTAATGGAGGTTCGGTGTTGGGCGACAGCTGAAGAAACAACGCAAACATAGCGTCTTCTTCGTTCACGGCGACGACAGCGTCTTCGGTTTTGTGGTGGTCGTAGGCGACGTTCGAAAGCCGGTTTAAACCAGTTATTCGTTCACGGTGACTACAGAGCAGACTTGCTCTGGTTTTTTTTTTCGGCGACTGAGTTACTGCTCTGCGCTTCGGCTATGGGGCAGAGCTGCTGCTCTGTTCTTCGGCGACGGGTGAAGGATTCTCCTGCGATAAAACGGAATAATAACAAAGAACAATTTTTCTAATGTATTATTCTCTCCGAGGGAGGCTTTTTATTGATACAATCTACAGAGTAAAATCAAGGGAAAAAATCGTAACACTATACAAATCCTAAAATTACGATAACAAATTTTACAGATCATATACAGGTCATTGCCACAGAAACCCTTGAATTAGCACAACACATCGCCAAGAAAACAACGAAAGAAGGGGAGCAAGAATTGTTTAATTACCGAAAGAAGAATGAAGCGCTCGGGCGAGCGAACTTCTTTCCCTTCATGGAATCCCAAGTCGCAACAACAAGGTCAGAAAACAGACAGCAATGGAAATTGGTAAAGACGTAGAGAATCCGCAAAGGATGAAAGTGGAGAAGGGCAAAGGGGGAGGGGTTTTATAGCACTGCATCGTCCTCCGTCACATCCCCGACGCCGGCGCGACAACTTCCTCTGACTCACGACGCCGGTGCACGCACCGCCGGCTTTTTGAGGGTATTCCGACGGGCGCAAAGTTAACGTTGGACGAAACGAGTCTCAGCTCGCACTCCGGTCCCGACTCCCAACTCCCCACTCTTGACAAGCCGGTTCGCGAACCTGCCAAACCGAACTGAACTTCGTTCGGGTTCGGTTCGTTTACTTAAACGAGTCGGAAACTCGATTTGAGTTATTCGTAAACCAGCTCGGTTCACTGGCACCCTACCTAGTGGACAGGTGGTTAGATTGCGGAGTTAGTTTGTCAAGAATGAAGATGCTACTGTCCTCTGGCATGACTCTTGTTAGTTGCCAAAGGCTTGCTTCTCCCCTTTCCCTTCATTTCATCTGTTCGTCGAGTTCTTTTAGACCTATCTAAACGATTTATTCAGGTGACCAAAAGGGCAAATAAGTAGAAAACCGGCAGTCGAGCACTGGCGCAAACAGGCAAGCTCTTACAGAATCAATAACAATGATTTACTTCAAAGAAGCATTGATTGGGCGTTCTCGTCGTTTACTGCAACTCGTTCGCATGCTCTGTGGACTCCATAGCTCAGCTTTTTGCGCAGACATTAAAGAAAGTATAAAACACCATTTAAGGCGTTATTTCATATCCATCGAATCACATTACACTGTATACAACTGAAAGCTATCTGAGATGCAGTAACAAAATTGAAGGGTCAAAGTAGCAACGACGAATTGGAGTTTTGAGGTAACTGACACGATATCTGTAGTCAATTGGTCGGAAAAATGCTTAACAACCTTTCTTACACACATCAAGATATTCAGGTGGTCTGATGAATATCAGCTTACTGGAGCTGTCGATCTCTTGTGCTGCACTTCAACTTCTCGTTCTCAAGTTCTTGAGTCATGGACTCCACTCTCTCGAGCAAGTTTATATTTTCCTATGGATAGTTAATAAAATTTCACAAAGCACGAGAAAGAAGTAAATCAAGAAACTAAAGAACGTGCATTTAAACTGTCACCTTTTGCAGCATGGTCAAACTCCTATTCAAGCTCGCAGTCTCCAGGATCTTCTTCTCAAAAGCCTGCTTTACCTGTCAATATAGAAAGTCCATTAACCCCAATAGAATGGTTAGACACCATTAAAGATTTGTATATTTCTAACCCACTTAGGTTCATTTGCTCATTATCTCAATCTTGGGTCCATGCCGAGGAGGCCTTAATAGACCAACAGACTGCAAATGCAAATAAGCAAGAAAGAGAAAAGGAAACAGAAGTTGCAGAAGAAAAACAACAGGAAGCAGAAAATGTTACAACAACACAGATAACTTGAAGAAAATTGTTCAAGTAATAATTAAAATTTGTTTGCCAAAAAATCCAAATGTGGAACAGAATTCTTCGGAAACTTGGGAAACATTTCAATTATTGAAACTCATGGAAATAAAACAGTAATTCTTGCAACAACTGTTTCTTTTAAATGAAGAAAAACTGTGTCAAAATATTTATCAGTTTCGGCGCATTTCTGAATTTCCTTACAAAGTCAAATATACTTGCTGCAGTTGGAAAATGTGCCTTCAGTTTTTTCAAATGTTTCAAATCCTGAAAAAATTTCCCAAGTTCTATTTCAGTTTCCTAATAATGGTTTTGGTTTCCAGCACACTTTCCAGCAATATGGGCTTCCTATCATCCAATTAAATAACTATGGACCTTACACCTTTACCAGAAATGACACATAATAAGGTAGCGCTTGCAGAGACAGCCCTGACATTAAAGGACAGCAAAGAGAATAAAAGGGTGAAAGCTGCTGTCCTTAATATTCAGCATGCTTAGAGTTGATGAGAATCTACACAAGGCCGTGATGGAAGTAGTAGAGGCTGAGGTCGTGATAGTTCTGCTAGAGGCACAGGCCGTGGTGAAAGTAAAGGTAACAAAAGGTGTATATATTGTGGATACTCGTATAACTTTTCTAACAAGTGTGTGGATAAGTTTGGTAAACCAGATTGGGCCATTTCAACCATTCAAGATAGCAATGGAACTTTCTCAAACTGAGTTGTTGGTAGTACTTGCTGCCCCAAATGAGCTCCGGCAGTTAGCCCAAACGAATTGTGCAACTAACCTCTTTGTCGTCTTCCTCTACATCTATAATTCAGCCTACACCTCCTATAGCTACTATTGCAAGCTCAGGTATGTCTGCCCTATATGTGAGTTCAGTTTCCTCGTGGGTTATTGACTCAGGTGAGTCATCACATATGCCAGATACGTCTTCTCTTTTTACAGATCTTAGTCCGTCATCTCCATTCAAGCAGGTTACTCTTACTAATGGTTTGGTTTCACCTGTCTATGGAGTAGGCGAAGTCCAGCCTACCTCCTCTTTGTCATAGGAATTAGTGTTATTTGTTCCTGAATTTCATGTTAATCTCTTGTTGGTTAGTCAGCTCACTAAATCCTTGAATTGCTCAATAATGTTCAATCATACTTATTGTGTGTTTCAGGACCTTCAGAAGAGAGTGATGATTATATCAGGGTGTGAAAGAGAGGGACTATATTACTTGGAAGGTTCACCACAATAGACATATTTAGCATTTCATGTGGTTGGTTGACCCTACTAGTAGCATTGGCAATTAGTACATCCTTCTCTAACAAAGTTGATTCAATTCTTTCTAGACTTGCCACTTTATTATTTCAGTGTAAGTCATTTCAGCTTGAGAAGCACCATTGAGCATTGTTTCCATCGAGTCAACTAAAATAAAAATATTTTTGAAATAATACACTTAGATGTATGGGGGTCATGTTTAGTTTCTAGTATTTTTGGCTATAAGTACTTTGTTTCCTTTATTGATGCTTTTATTCGATCCACTTGGATGCATCTCCTATAGGAAAAACATGAACTTTCAAATGTATTTTTTAATTTTATAATAAAATAAAAAACACAGTTTGGTGCTTCTCTTCATATCATTCATATTCATAATGGGTTTGACTTTATGAATCATGAATTTGATTCTTTTTGTAAGACTCATGGCATTATTCATCAATTTTCATGTATATTCACTCCTCAACAAAATGAAGTAGCGGAAAGAAAGAATCGTCATTTTCTGGAAGTTGCTCATTCTATGATACTCCATTTGCATCTTCTAAAATCCTACTAGGGTGATACAATGGATACCACGTGTTTTCACATAAACAAGATGCCAACTTCTGTACTTAGAGGAAAAAATCCCTTTCAAGTTTTGAAACCCGATGCTGAATTGTACTCTCTCTACCTTCGTACATTTGGAAGTGTGTTTTGTGCATGTTTTGGCCCATATGTTAACAAGTTGTCTCCTAGAGTTGTTAAATGTGTGTTTTTGGGTTATTTTTACACATAGAAGGGCTATAAGTGTTAATTCTACCTTCTTTGAAGATGTTTCATTTTTCCCCAGGTAAGACAAGTTGTCTACTCCATCTTTAGTTGATACAGGTATTGTGGCTCCTAATCTTGTGGAGGATGTTTAAAACCAAGTGCAAGTACTGCAGCACTGAAACCACCTCAAGTTTATCAATGCAGATAACCTTCCAAGACCCCAACCAAAACTCCCTCTCCATTTCCTTTGCCAGTATTTTCTTCGTCAGCAACTCCTAAAGTAAGTATTTGGACTTTATTATTTCACTTTGGAAAGGGATCCATAGATCCAATAGATATCCTTGTAGAAGAGCAGGTATGGAAGAGTCTGACATGACTCTCACAACAAGAAGTATTATAGAACTAGAATTATTATAGAAAGAGGTCTCACAGAATAGTCTCAGCTTAAAGGTGTTTTAGTTTTCTCTTTTCCAAAAATTCAACATGGTATCAAAGCGGGTTTGGTCAACCCACAAAGATAATGTGATCTTTTTCAGATCTATCATCTCTAGTAGTTGAGGTTCGTCTTTTATCTTTTTTCTTTCTTTCTTATCCTAGTACCCGTTGATTTCTTGGTGTTCACACCTCTATACTGAGCTTTTCATATTGCAAATTATATATTGACAAAAAGATCTTCGAGTCTACTTTCCAACGCAAAAATAATTTTGGCAATCAGAGTTTTCTACAAAGAGAAATCGATATTTAAAGCAGCAAAGGACAGACTGCAAGAGAAGTTCGAGTCGTTTTATGCCATCAAGAACGAGACTTTATATGGAGATTTATATGTCAAAAGAAAGATCAGTAAGTCTATTTTCTACCCTATCAAACCAATTCTCAACCTGAACTTTCTAGAGGGAGATATCAAATTCACAAGGGTCAATGGTTATGCCGGCCAAAGAAGAAAGAGTATTTAGTTCGGCAAGATTACAAAGTCCGAAATCTACCACATTCTTTATCTCAAAAGAAGTATATTTTGTGAAGACATATTATACTTGGACGAAAGGTATCAAAGTCTAGTTTCAGCAAGAGAAATTTCATGTTAATCTGATCTATATTTAAGAAGATATTCGCATTGGAGTCAGCAAAGGTCAAACTACAGAACGAAGAAAATCAAGAGGCCATCAAAAGATTCAAGAACGAATTTTTTTATGTCAAATTAGATATCAAATTAAAGCTCTTTGAGCCTAGTTTCTTGAGCAACAAACCGTTTGTGATTTTGAGCTATATTTTGGGAGATATATATATATATATATATATCAAAAGTGTCAAAGGTTAGTTCTGCCAAAAATCTTTTTCTTTTCCTATTCTCTCTCCTATTATCTCTCCATGCATTGACGTGAATTGAGTTTCACTTTCTCCTAAAATCAGAGTTTTTTAGCTAAATTTGTCTTCTAATTAGAGAGTTTTGGTCCGACTTAATCACTCCATGATGTGCTCATTCAAGATATGCAAAATCTTGCATCAATGTTGTTTTCAAGTTTTGTGTTTTTGTTACTTGGTTGTATGTTTTCCTCATAGTTAACTCCTAAAAATTGTGGTCACCCCAAAAAAAGGTTATACTTGGTCAAATTTGTTCAATTATTTCATTACTACAATTACAATCTCCTTCTTTTCAAGGTGAAGGGTATTTTCTCCATTAATTTCCTATTAACCTTTTACTTAGCAGTCTTTCTCCTACCATCCTTTTTTTTTATTTACCCCCTTTTTAACCAGCCCTTTGGTGTGTTACTTTGGTTGGTCATTTTATATATATATGGGTTTTATCGTCGTCTTGTGAGTGACAGGTATTACCCACTTTAGTGATTATTATCACTATTTTTGTTTGAAATCCTTTGAGGTTGGTTCCGACTTATGTTTTTATCACCCATTTTTTACTTTTTGACAGTATGTGTCCGGTTTTGTACTTATCCTTGGGACACCTTGATGGAGGAGATCATTACTAGAACTATTTTATTTGTTTCAAGTTGGGATCATTGCCATTACTTCCCAGCTTGAGGGGGGAAATACAAGGTCACGTTTGAGAAGTAGTATAATCTACAATGAAGAATTCTACATGTTGTAGTAATTTTTATGTGACCAAAATATTCAAGAACACAAAAAATGAAGTTTTTGCATCTATGAAGAATTGCATATGTGAAAAAAAAATTCAGCAAAAGATAATTGAAGACCAATAATCATTTTCATTGCAAACTAAAGTTATAAACTTCAACTTGAAGGGGAGTGTTGAAGAACAAGTATGGAAGAGTCTCACATGACTCTCACAATAAAAAGTCTTATAGAGCCAGAATTATTACGGAAGGAGGTCTCACAGAAAAGTCTCAGTTTAAAGGTGTTTTATTTATGTTAGTCTTCTATTTATGTTCAGTTGTGTAATTGTTCTCTATGACTTATCTTTTAGTATTTAACTTTGGGTGTAATTGGGACAAAGATAGTTTAATTGTAATTGGACTCTACTAGTTTTCTCTATTATAAATAGAGGCACATTGTACCAAAATTACATCAAGTCAGTGAAGTTTTTATTCTTCCAGAAATTCAACAATCCTATTTCTTAGTTTGTTTCCATTGATTTCTTGTCTGGTAGTTTAAAAGAGTTTTCCCTATCTTTGTCCTCCTATGCTATTCCTTCAGTATAGGAAGTTTTGGTATCTCTTCAATGAAAGTAGGCTATGGATGTAGAAAGGGAGATTCTACACATGGATATTATGTGACCCACCTCCAGGTGTTGCAATTGTGGGATGTCACTAGGTATACACTATGAAATATAATGCAAATAGTTCTATTGCCAGGTAAAAAAGCAATGGTAGAGCCAAAGGGTATACTCAAACTTACAGACTAGATGTGTTTGAGAGTTTCTTTCCTATAGCCAGGTTGACATATATTTGGATCCTTGTTTCTGCGGCTACAAATTGAGGCTGACCTCTATTTCAGCAGGACATTAAAAATGATTTTTTGTATGATTATTTTGAAGAAAAAGTTAATCTGGAGCAACCTCCAGACTATGTTGTTCAAGGAGAGAATAGAAAGTTTTCTAGGTTCAGGAAGGCAATTTAAGGACTCAAGCAGAGTTCTAGTGCATAGTTTAACAAGTTTGGCAAGGTAGTTATGTCATTGGGTTTTTCTAAAAGCCATTGTGATCATTCGTTTTTTGTCATGAAAAGATCCTCTGGAGTTGTAGTATTCATTGTTTATGTAGATGATATAGTCTAAGAAGATTGAAGAAGTAAAGGAGCATCTGACCAAGCATTTTCAAACTAAAGATCTGGGGTTGCTCAAGTATTTCCTTGGGATAGAAGTTGCTCGCAAGAAGGTAATGGTTGTCATGACAATTGAACGTAAAGATAGAACTACTTGAGGTTGATAGGAAAGCTGATTTATGCTACAATTATATATCCAGATATCTCATTGTTTTAAGTGTGGTTAATCAATTCATGGAGTCTCCAAGTAAAGTTCATTTGGAGGTAGTTCAAAGAATTTTAAAATATTTGAAGGGGGGCTAAGAAAAAGGTTGTTATTTGATAGCAGCCGATTGTTATTTCAGCTGATTGTTATTTCATTCAAGATGTTGTGACAAGGAAAGAAGTTGTCACTCCATATGTTTGGTTAGGCGACCAACATTCACCAAAGCCTTAAGTAAGCAAAAGTTTGAGATGTTCAGTAACAAGTGGGGAGTTTTAGATATATAAATTCCAGCTTGAGAGGGAGTGTTAAAATTCATGTAGGGGTATTTTGGTTATTTTATCCTTCATGTATGAGTCATTGGGAGTGAAAGTATGGTGGTCATTGTTAGGAGTACAAGGTTCAAATTTCAGATTATTTGATATGTATTTAGTTAAATAGAGATGTTTAAGTCATGGGAACATTTTTGTAACTTTTCTTTATTTTCACTTGAGTGAGATTAAATAGACAAAGGGGGCCAACAAGTCCAAGTCTGACGCATGCTTTCCCTTTATTTTCTCTATTTCTTCTTATTTCTTCTTCTACTCTTCAACTTTTCATTTTATCACAAATTCCTTTGCTACATGAATAATGATGGAATTTTGATGAGATCAGGAAGTATGAAAAATAGGAGCCATCTTGGTTAGCAAAAGCAATGAGTTTCCAATACAAAATTAGAATCAACTCTTAACTTCCAAGCTCACAGATTCATTCAGAAGTGGAACGGAAGACTTCGATTTGATGGGAATTCTATGGGGTTAATTTCAAATTATGATTTGAGATTAAGAAACCCTCTAAAGCTCTTTCTTTTATGAGCAACACCCAGGGAACCTAAGAGCTGGACTAAGCAACCAATTAGGTAACGTCAAGCTTTTAAATACAGTTTTGATGGACTTGAAAATACTCAAAGTAAGATGTTTTTCATTTCTCACAGGAAAGCCATAATAAAGTCTAAATGATAAGTATCTATGAGGCTAAATCAGGGGTACATGGGCCAGATTGAGCCAGCCTTGTATAGGATGGGTTTAAGAACCCACCTCTTTGCATTTCACTACTTTTGAAACATTTTTTAACAATATAGGCCCCATGTCTCACGAACGGATCTTAGAGGGTTAACTAATGAAAATAACTACTAAACGCTAGAGATAGAGTCATCATAAAGGTGAAAAAGGCCACCTAATCCAAAGTTAAAGCATTATTAAGCATCTCATATGACCTAGAGGGATGACAAATAGAAAACGTTTGTAGGCACAATGGTAATGAAGAAATGACTACCTAATTCAGATTTGAGGTTGCCATAAAGAGTTTCATGAGCTCTAGAGCTTTTGACATATTGAATAAGAAACTAACCCTCAAAGAGTCAAATTCAGTTCATATCGTCCACCAATTTATCCGATATAAGGACGGACATACTATCCACTAATGGCCAGATCAAATTATGCCAACTCCTTGATGGAATTCTTTCCACATCATCATTTGTTGGCAAATGCAGTGGATCATGTGAACTTGGAGAAAAAGACCAGGTGGATGAGCAGATAAAAAGAGAGTAACAAAATCTCCAGTTCTTGTAGCTACTGCTCCCACACTCGTACAGGGAGTAGACTAAGGATGGCAAGAATAAGGTAACTTCATTATTTAAGAAACTAAAGGAGATAATTAATCATCTCATCATCATAGATGGAGTCATCAAGGATCATTTTGGCTCTACTCTCCTGGTTTTCTCCAGCTCAGCAGGTAATGTGACTCCACGCAAATTGAAAGCCAAGCCCCATTTACAGGAATCAAGTTCTATGCTGACTAATTCTCAGAACCAGTAGCCTTAGAAACAAATTTTGCCAATGTAATTTCTTGGATGGTTAAAAATAAAAATTTTGTGAGGTTAACAAGAAAAAGCTGGCATCATGGTCATATGACTAGTGTAAAATTTTAGCATATGAATGGATAGTTAAGGACAACACTACACAAATTGCCTGAAGATGCTTCAATCTTCTAACTGAAATAGTCCTGATATTCATCACAATCATTCCATATGTAGTTCATCTTCATTTTGCGGACCAGTCTAAATCTCACCCATTCAGTCTTCATTTCGCGAACCAGTCAAAATATCTCTCATTCGACACTTCACTCATACAGGGGGGCAAATTTAGACTTCAACCTCGAATGTTCTCAGGCTCAGACAATTAAAGAACGAATTTCACAGAAATTAATGTATATCAAAATACCCATCTTGGGGAACCAAAAAAAACTGTGATGGGGGAAAAGCCACATTGCAGTGTCGACAACAAAGATAAACAGAAGCCACCAAAACTCTAACCAAAGACTTCAGCATATGAACAACGGAAGCAAAGGATAACAGTTTGCCACGAAGTTGCTGAGAGCTTGCTCAGAAAATGAGTTGAAGCATCTAACTAAACTACTGTAATCCTCTCATCTGTATTGTCAAATGTCAGAAAGGAGAACTAGTCTCTACTATAGTTGCACGTTGAAGGAAGAAAATCTAATCTTTACTTTCAGGAAGGACACAACTTATTGAGGGAAGGTTGCTTTGGTGCAAAAAGATCTCAACAGAACCTCTAAAAGCTTGTGTTCAATATTTACTCAAAATAAAACCAGAATCTACAGTTAAGATGATTTATAAGTACAAGGTCGACAAAATCATAACCTTGACATACCTGTATCAGCTCCCTCAAACGCTTTGTACCCCTTTCCACTTCTTCGTCATATTTCAGTCTCCATTCAGCTGATTCTTCCATAGATTCCTTGTTAGCAAGGTCAAACTGTCTTCTGCAAGATGTGGATAATGAGATGAATTTTATCATCTAACGTAAAGCAGAAGGATACATTTTTCCCAGTAGACAACATCCAAATAAGTCAAGATTCAGTAACAGTGGAATCTTCAAAGATCTTGGAATAAGAATAGTCTACCATGAATTTTTAAATAGCAGAGACCACAAAAGTTATTGTATATTCATTTATAATTTTTAAATGTCAGTTGATGCATTTATTAGAGACTATTATTACAGTCTTTGATTTGTAAAAAAGAGGTTGAATCTATACCAACAGTGCCAACTATGAAGATGTGCAGAATGTATCGTTCATATCAACTTGACTTTTATGTAATGTCTTGCTTAATATTTTAAGGAAACCCATACAACATTTAGAGAAAAGTCTCATGTTGTAAAATTACTCCAGATAGACTGGCAAAATTGGCAACCAAATCAGAGTCATGAGTACCCAATCCATGCTTCAGTAACTATGAATTAAAAAAAAAGGAAGTTTCACCTGTTCAACTCCAATTGAGTCATGAACCTTTTATTAGTACTTTTTATTAACTATTCATGTCAAAACAAAAGAGAACTTAGTACAGATAATTAGAAATACTAACTGGCTAATACAATTCGTTATTTAATCGGTTCTAACTGCCTAATTAAATGCCCAATCGATTTAGGCCCTCTTTACGGTGAAAGAATTTAAAAGAAAAGAAAATAATGTGAGTACATATTTTTCTTTTACTTTGTGCAGCTTCCATCTAACAGAATAAGACACTGAATTGAATAATTGAATTTAAATTTGAGACCAAACTAACTTATTTTACCCATTGTTACCATCTTCAATAATAGAACAATAACATTTGAAAGAGGACTTTCAACAAAGAGATACATGCACTTGGATAATCACTTATTAGCAATCAAAGAGCAGGTCTCATGTCTCTAAAATGCTCTTTCCAGTTTCATCTTTGCTTCAAATAAAATAATAAGGAAATGCTAGATTTGGGAATCTTTCGATTTTGATTTGGTTTTTCTTTTGTAGATGGTGCTGTTGTTGCATTGTTGTGTTATCGAGTAAATAAAGGTGTTGATCCACCATTCTCGCAGCAAACTTTGTACGAGTATAATAATCCATTATAAAGAGAAGAAATAGTTTTTCATCCTCGCCAATGCTTTCATACTCCCTCATCTAAAGGTAAAAGAAAGGGATATTTCTGTTTGCAAAAAAACTAATGAAATGAGTCGTCAATTTGAAAAGTGAAATATAGATTAGGAAGAGCAAAGGAACTAAAAACCGAACCTTATTATCTCCGTTTCTTCCTCAGAGATGGTCAAATCAATAGCCCAGAGTCTAAGGTAAACGGCCACGCCAAGAAATAGAACCAAAAGCAAACCTATAAAAACCGGGCTTCTGACCAAACTCATAATCGAATTCTACTTCCAAAATCTGAAATCACAGCTTGATAATAGCAGATTGGATTCCCGCGGTTGTTAGTTAGAAATGATTACTCTTCATGATTCAAAATGGAGGATACTGTCCCTCTTCGCAGCGGTTTCGTCTCAAGGAGGGAAAGATAAAAGACAAACGCTCGGACAATAAAGAGCAGGTGAACTCTAAATTGGAAAATTATAATGAGAACAATTAATCTCGCACCTGTGTAGGTTTGAGCTGGACTTTAACTTAAAATTTAAGTACGAGCTCGAGCCGTCGAGCTGCGATTTTTCAAAAAAACGTTTTGTACTACAACCAATGCGCATTGGGTTAGTCATCGGGTTAGTCAATAAACTTAAATTTTAACTTTTAACTTCAAATTCATCTCAATCATTTACATGAATTTCAACTTCAAATTTGGTGTTAATGTGGACGAGTTTATGTACACTGGAAAACAGTTTCGGATGTTAGTGTCCCAAAACAAGAAAAATATAAAAAAATAAGAGAATAAGTAATTTTTAATAATATACTTAAATAAAACATAATACCTAAACTCCAAATTAGGTAAAACAAACATGATTACTACATAAATAAGTAATTTAATATATAATTAAAATATATTAATATACTAACTAATTAAATTAGATATTATTTTATTTAATGATTGCAATTTATTGTACATTAATAAAGTAATAACGTGAACCAATTAACTGTGCACATGATTAATTATAAAAATAAGTTAAAAATAACATAAACGAATATAATAAATTAAGTTATTAATTTATTAATAACATATGATATACTTTAATGTAAAAAGGAATGATTAAACAAAAAAATTGATCAAATGCTAACTTTAACACACTATATATTTTTATGTATTATTAATTAATAATATTTTTTCCGTTAAATTTAAAATCATATGTTTTATTAATTATTAAAATGGTTTAATTTTTTTTGAAACTGAGTTGACCCAAATTAACTCGGCTAAACTCGGGCGGGTCCGGTCTAAGACTCGGGGTAGAACCAGTAGTTTAATTATCCTAACTTAGGAAAAATTAAATCGGCGTCTTCTTCCTTACGGCGCTACAACAGGGGCTATACGACGAAGGCGGCCTAGAAGGGGGAGGTGCAACAAAGGCAACACTGGAGGCTCTGCAAGTAGGGGTGGCTTCCAACCGAGCCGGCTCGAGCTCGGCTCTGTAGACCTAGATCTCGAACCGAGTTCGAGATCCAGATACGGCTCGTTTGAGTTAACGAGTCAAGCTCGACCAAATCAAGGTTCAACTCGAAAGCTCGCGAGCTAGCTCGTTAACGGGCGAATCGTGGGATCGGGATCAGGAGCGGCAGTGGGTGCGGGAGCGAGAGCGGGGGAGAACGCCAAGCCCTTCTCGTCAGCCGCTCTGGCCACCTCTATCGCCGTCGATAGCTCATCGTCGACCACTACATCCCCTTCCCTCTGATTTCTTCCTCTTCCTCCGATTTCTTCGCCTCCTTTGTTTCCGTCGCCGCCGTTTCCATCGTTGTCGCCTCCGTCGTCGATGACAGGTCATCGCCGACGCCGCGCCTTCGATCCGCGTCGTCTCAGCGAAAAACCAGTCCAGAGAGAGTTACCTAAGTTGGGTGTCCCCACCTCCTCCCCGCGTGAAGTTGATTTCGCACATGTGAAAGTCACACGTGTGAGATCATAAACAAGTAAAAAAAAAAAAATTCTTTGTCCCTTCCTCATGGCTCTTGAAGAAATTGAAAAGACATTTTAGTAGAAATACGTTTCTAGAGACTATTAGTGGTTTTTTCAATAAATGTTGAAAAGACATTTTTAGTAGAAATATAGGGACCATTAGTGCCTCATGTTTTTTGGAAATATTTTTCTAATTAGAAATTCTTATTAAAAAATCATATAATTTTCTAAATGGGCAAGAAAACTGTATAGAAAATTTTTGAATAAGTATTTGACAGTTGATGCTATAATACTTTTTAGCATGAGACAATTTTCATAACAATTTTTTGTTTGACATTTTATTTGATTAAAAATTTATCAATAAGTATAGTAATATATTAGATTGATTATTAATTTTTATTTATTTCCATAGAAGAGGCAATAAAAGGTCCATTTAACTTTCCTAAGAAAATTTTAAAATATTTCTTGTAAGTTTCTAGTAAGTCTCTAATAGTAATAGGATTTTATTTAAAGTTTTTTTTGGAAATGTGTATCCTAGGAAAAACATTTATAGTTTTTCCTAGAATATAAATTTTCAATAAGGGGCACTAAGGCCATAGTAAATTTATGGCCAGATTCAATAATTACAAAATAAGCTAGACAACATTTGGGGTAAAAAAGATTAATATTATTGGGTTCTAATTCATTATCGAGATTCAATCCCGAACCTCCCCTATCATTCTTTTTTTTTTAAATGTATACATAATTTTATAGATAATTTATTTGACATATATTTTATGTAGAGTTTTAAATGTAGGTTAACCTCGAACTCGGCTAGAGCTTGAGCTTGAACTCGGTTAAAATTATTAGGCTCGAGCTCGATTACAATTTTAGGCTCTAGGCTAGGTCGGCTCGAGCTCGAGTTCAAAATTTTTAAATCAAGCTCAACTCGAACATAGGAAGGTTCAAACTCAGCTGGATTCGATGCCACCCTTATGCTCAATTTTAAGTAGAGGTCATGCCCAAATTTATGTAAAATGTATGCCCAATTTTATGTAAAATGTATGTATAATTTTATATACAATTTATTTGACATGTATTTTTTGAAAAGTTTTAAATGTATGTTGAAGCTCGAACTCGAGACATGTAATTTTTTGAAAAGTTTAAAATAAATGTTGAAGCTCAAGATCGGCTCGAACTTGGTTAAAATTATTGGGTTCAAGCTCGATAAAAATTTTAGGCTCGGCTCGATGCCACCCCTATCTGCAAGGGCTGCAACAGAGGTTTCTACATGGGCTACGACGGAGGTGATGCTGCAACAGAGGCGGTGATACAACGGAGATGTTCGGCGTCGGGAGGGCGGAAGGTACAATGGCGTACTACAACGGAGATGCTGAGACAGATCGAGAGGGAAAAAAGAGGGAGAAGAGAGAGGGAGAAGCGAGTGAGAGAGAAAGAAAAAACAAATTTCTGCCTCCTGTGACGCGTCCCGCTCGCTTCATCCAGATCATTCGCATTATACTACGGAATCCGAAATCTCAAAATTTAATCGTGGGTGTTATCTTCGGATTCATATGATTCATCAGATTCATCAACATGAATCAAGCACTAGTGCTCCACTAACGATGTTAGGAAATGAACTGAGTAATGCGGCTAAAGTTCATCTCCTGATTCAAGTTGACTAACCTCCCCTTATGGGTGTCAAGTCGAGTAGAGTGTAGGTATGAGCTTGACCTTAAAACTTAAGTTCGAGCTCAAACTCAAACTCAGCCTTGTGCCTTAAATGGAACTTGGGCTCGAGCACAGTTGGAACTCAATATATATATATATATTTAAAATTATAAAAATAAATAAATAGAATATATTGATATTCTTAGTACCATTGAACCACATGTTATTGCAGAGGAGTCTTAGACTTTGCAATGGAGTATACTAATATATAATAGCCAACTTAATAGACCTAATAGAAATAACAAAGTTTTCCATTAATAGTGTTTATTCTACTAGCAAATAACAACATTAGATGTTGAGAGACCCAAAAGGGTTGGGCGATTGATTGTCTTTGAGGTTTGAGGTAAATAAGAACAATCATCAATCAACTAAAGAAGAAACTGATGAGATCAATTAGAGTAAAAGATATTTTTTGTAAGAAAGATTTATGTTAACGAGTCGTTTCACGAGCTAACAAACCGAACTTGGAAAATCTTGAGTTTGACTTGTTATACCTAACGAGCCTTATTTCAAGTGTGAGCTCGAGCTGAACTCAAATAAAAACTAAATTGAACGGAACTTTTTTTTAGCTGAGCTTGAATGATTTATGAACCAGTTTGACTTGGTGCCATCCTTAATTACAATACTTCATGTCAGGATTTTGGAAGCTCCATTGGCATCATTTTAATAGTCGAAAGCTTGAAAATAATTTGAAAGCTCTCGTTTATTGCACAAGAAAACTAGAAGAATTTTTAAAAACAAATAAATAAATTAAATTAAATTGAGTGGGAAATTGGAAGAGAATTTGAGTGTTTTACTTGATTTATTTATACTTCAGAAAAAAAATATTTTTACCTATTTTCCATTGCAATGTTTTAAATGGAATTCACTTGGAATTTTTTTTTATGCTTGTGCTTTTATTTTAATTTTTATCCTTTTCTATTTGTTTTTATCCCCCATAACTTATTTGTGGGCGAGAGGTATTTTGTTTTTCCATCTCCTAAGGGTGTATCATACACGTGTCTGGAATTCTTTTAGGATTGGAATTTAATTTCAAATCCACAATGATTTCAGAGTTAGTGTGTTAGAAATTACTTTTGGAAATCTTTTTAGTAGTTCCTATTTTTCCAATAAATATGAAATTCCAATTCAGTTTTCCAATAACTGAAATAGAGAGGGAAGAAAAAAGGAAAAATAACATATAGTCTTCCTTAGTTTTAATAATAATAATATATTAATATTTCAATAATCAGTATAATAATTTTAAATTAATTTAAAATATAGAATATTTAAATAATTATTCTAATTACATAAACCATCCACATAATTAACTTAATATAATTTATAAGTAAAACTATTAAATTCATATTTTTATTATTCATATTTTACTTATTCATTTGCACATAATGATTAAATTATTTTATATGAAAACTTAATTTGTTTAAAAATAAAATTTTATAAGTTTAAATAATAATAAAAATTATTATTATAAAATATTTAGCAATATGCAATATATTATAAAATGTATAACACTTTTTAATAAAATATGTGGTCATGGTTTTATATTAATTATAATAATCATAATTATTAATTATTTTCTACCATAAATTTAATAATAAAAATTCTATTAAAATATATTAATTGTGAAATTTAATAACTCTAAAATATTTTAATTTTCTACTTAAGTAATTTTTAAAATTTTCTTTATTTAAATTAATACACCTATTAAATTGAATATAATATAATAATCATCACATTTAAAATCTTAATAATAAAAAACTTATTTATTTTTATAAATATTTATAAATAATAAAATATTAATATAAATTATTCAATAAAACCAATTATTTTACTAAAAATATTTTTTATATTTAAAAATGTACATAAGAATTCAAGTGTTCACATTAACTCTAAAGTTCTATACTTTAGAAACATTGGTTCTACCAACCCATGTACCAACAATAAATTTCCAGTAAAAGAATTCCTATATAAAAATTCTAAACACACTAACACCCCACAAACTTGGACAAGCATAAGAAAATTTTAGTCAAATTTTTGTTTTTCACTTGTACTATTTTTTATGAGATTTTTTTTAACTTAGGTTGACTATCATCCTTATTTTGATGATAACAAAACTTAACTACATTTGTGCTAAGATTTATAAATTAAACATTTCCTATGTAATTCTTTCAAGAGACACAACAACAAGGTCTATACAAAAAAATTGACAAATTCAAATACAAAACCTTGAGTTGTATGACATGTCAAGTCATCTTGAATAAGTACCCGTGAACAAAGATTGAAGGCTAGAAGACTAGAGTCAAAGTCATTGAAAAAATATATCAAGAACTCTAGCAATGTAAGAGGACAATCACCAAACATTGATTCTGAGGTACACAAGAGGATTGGAACTTTAGGGTATAAATATTTTTCATGTAACCAAGATAAGGGTAGTTTAATTGTAATTGAATTCTACTTGTTTCCTTTATTATAAAGAAAAGCTCATTGTACTCGAATTATAATTAAGTCAGCGAAATTTTTCTCTTTTGTAGAAATTCAACATGGTATCAAAGTAGGTTTGTGAGTTGACTCAATCAACCCACAAAGATAATGTGATCCTTTTCTGATCTATCATCTTTAGTAGTTTAGGTTCATATTCTACTTATTTCTTTCTTTTTTGTCCCAATACCTATTTTTTTTTTTTTGGCATTCAAACCTCCATATTTAAATTTTCATATTTCAAATTATATATTGATAGAAAGATCGAGTCTAATTTCTAACTCAAAAATAATTTTGGCAATTGAAGGTTGTTGCAAAGAGAATTGATATTAGAAGTCGAAAAGGTTTGACAACAAGATAGGTTTGAGTATCAACAAAAAACTTATTTTTGAGCCATTTTATGCCATAAAAAATGATGCTTTATATGGATATTTATAATTCAAAAGAAAATTCTATAAGTCTATTTTCTAACCTATTAAACCAATTATCAAATTGAGGTTTTTAGAAGAGATATCAATATCAGAAGAGTTAATGGTCATGCAGGCCAAAGAAGAATGAGCACTTAGATCGATCAAATTACAGATTTTGAAATCTATCAGATTATGAAATCTCAAAAAATAAGTATATTTTATGAAAAAAATTATACTTAACTTAAATATATCAAATTCTAGTTTTAGAAGGAGAAATTTCTTGTCAGATCTATATGGAGATATTCACATTGGAGTCGTCAATTGTCATGCTACAAATGAAGAAAATAAATATGTCATAACAGATTCAAGAACTATTTTTATGTCAAATTAGGTATCAAATTAAAGGTTTTTGAGTCTATTTTCTTAAACAACAAACGGTTTGTGATTTTGGTCTATATTGTGGGAGATATTGTTATCTGAAATACTAAAGGTCAGTTCTTCCAAAAATTTCTCATTTCCCCCTATTTTCTCTCCTATTTTCTCTCCATGTATTGGTGTCAATTGAGTTTTCATTTTCTCCTAGAATCCTTCTTTTTCTTTTTTTGCCAAATTTCTCTTCTAATGAAAGTTTTTTTTATCAGAATTAATCACTCTATGAAGTGCTCATCCAAGGTATGCAAAAATTTCCTGCTTCAATGTTGTTTTCAAGTTTTGCAATTTTGTTACTTGGTTGAGTATCTTATGCATCATCAACTCCAAAAATTTATACTTGGTCAAATTTATTAGGTCCTACTATTATAGTCTCCCATATTTTTTTTAAATGTCACATTCTAGATTCATTTGGATGTATTAGTGTTGCATACTCACCTATTTCCAGTAAAAGTTATTTTCCTTCAGTATTTCTTCTGCTTACGTTCATGTGTTTTTATCACTTTAGAGCAATGCCTAACCTACTACCTAAAAGGTATAGGAGTGTGCCCAACATCCAGTTTGAGTCAAATATTTATTCTTCACCCAAGAGGTGATTTATGTTTGAGCTACCCTTAAAAAGTGACTAGTCTCTTTGTTGTGCCCTAAAGTTGGACAATTTTTCTACCTTTAAAATTGAGTAGAGTTTATTTCAGACTATGACTATTTTTATTGGTGTATGGAGCTTTTCATACGGCTAGGAGTGATTTTCTTCTCCCGCATTGTATTTTTTCCAAGCTAGGTCTCTATGTCCTTTTTATGCCCAACTTCAAGGGGAGAAGTAGAAGTACAAGAAAGAGGCATTTTGTTCCATATATTGTGGTAATTTTCATATCACCAATGTTGAAGAGAAGATATGGAAGACTTTTACATGACTCTCATAGTAACGAGTCTCACAGAGCCAGAATTAATATGGTGGAGTCTCACAAAAAGAGTTTCAGTTTAAAGGTGTTTTAGTTATGTTAGTTTTCTATTTGAACTCTACTACTTTCCTCTATTATAAATAGGGGCTCATGTACTCAGATTATATCAAGTAAGAAAAACTTTTCTCTTTTCCATAAATTCAACATGATATCAGAGCAGGTTCTATGAGTTGTCTTGGTTAACCCACAGAGATAATGTGATCCTTTTCTGATCTATCATTTGTAATAGTTTATCTTCGTATTCTATCTTTTCACTCTCTTTTGAGTTCCAACTCCCTTTGTTTTCATGGAGTTCTCACCTCTATACTGGGATTTTCATATTTTAAATTATATATGGATGAAAAGATATTCAAGTCTATTTTTCAACTCAAAAACTTGACAGTAGAAATTTTCTACAAAGAGAAATCGATATTTGAAGTAGTAATGGCTGGACTGCAAGAGAGGTTTGAGCAGCGGCAAAAAACTTCAAATTTTGAGCCGTATTATGCCATCAAGAACGAGAATTTATAGGTAGAATTATATATCAAAAGAAATATATGTAAGTCTAATTCTTATCTATTCAACAGATTCTCAATCTAAGTTTTCTAGAGGGAGATATCGATCTTGAAAGAGTTAATGGTCATGTTGGCCAAATAAGAAAGAGTACTCAGTTCGGCCAGATTACAGATTCTGAAATCTATCAGATCCTTTATTTTAAAATAAGTACATTTTATGAAGAGAAGTTATACCTATATGAAAGTTATTGAATTATAGTTTCATAAGGAGAAAATTTCATGTCAATCTAATATATATTTAAGGAGATATTCACATTGGAGTCAACAAGGGTCAAGATACAAAATGAAGAGAATCAAGAGGTCATAAAAGATTTAAGAAAGAATTTTCTATGTCAAATTAGATATCAAATTAAATATATTTGAGTCTAATTTCCTTATAAATAAATTTTTTGTGATTATGGGCTATATGTTTGGAGATATTGATATTAGAAGTATCAAAGGTCAGTTATGCCAAAAGTCTCTCCTTTTTCCCTATTTTTATATTCAAGAAAGGTGGAGAACAAATGATGAAGATTTAACATTTAAGAAAAAAAAATTTAGCAAATGAAGATTGGAGACCTAGTATCCTTTTCATTGTAAGCTGAAGTTACAAACTCTAGCTTGAGGGGGAGTATTGAAGAGCATATATAGAAGGGTTTTACATGACTTTCACAGTATGAAATCTCACAAAACCAGAATTAATATGGTGGAGTCATACAGGAGTCTCATAGGATGACATTTCATCGAAGAGTCTCAATTAAAGGTGTTTTACTTTTGTGAGTCTTGTATTTATGTTTAATTTTTCAATTATTCTAGGACTTATCTTTTAGTGTTTAACTTTGGGTGTAACTAGGATAAGGGTAGTTTAATTGTAATTGGATTTTACTTGTTTCCACTATTATAAATAGAAGCCCATTGTACTCAAATCAAGTTAGTGAAGTTTTTCTCTTTTCTAGAAATTCAACAAAAACCATGTTTAAATTATGCATATAACTATTAAACTTACAAACCCTTAGTCTTGTTTTCATCATACTTAAAAGTCAAAATTCAACAATCACCCCCCTATTGGACATGACCAATGATACAAAATATAGTGTAGCAGAGCATATAAAGAATGATTGAGTATCTAGTCTGCCATGATTGATCATACAGAATGCTGCTAGTTGAACCTATAAAGCATGATCGATCATACCCTTATGAAATGATCAATCATATAGAGTTCTACATTGCCAGAACTATAAAACATGATCAATCAATCGAATTGGGTTGATTAATCAATAAGTTTTCTAAAAGGTTGAAAACTTGTTGATTGATGTCCTAATCTATTAACAAGCTTGGGGAACCTAAAGTATATAGCCATTAGCCATGGTTAACAGATCATACCTTTCTAGTGATTGATCAACATTTTTTTGTAACTTTTGGATAATAAACAAAAAACGGTTAGTTTCCTTGGGAAACTAATAAATAACCCCTTTAAACTCATTAGGAACAGTAATATGAGCATTTATTAGAAATTTATAATATTCAACAACAACTTTCACTTAAAAATTATTCACAACCCCAATTTCAGAGAAATATAGCTATACATTTTGGAACACCTCCTTTCCTCTCTCAAAAATAACTTTGTATCCTAGCTTTCAAACTCCACTATTTCATCTCTTATGCATCAAAGGATTGGAGGCTTGGAAATCACTAGGAGAAGGTTGTCTCTCCATTTAGAAAGGGTGCAATTTTTTTTTTATTTTGTATTTTCTATTTATTTTCTCAAATATATTATACAAGTTGAAATCTAGAAAGGGAAGCTTACTAGAGTTGTAATTTAGTTGTTGAATCTCATGGAGAGATTTATTTTGTGTACTTGGGCATTACAAGTGGCTTCAAAGATAGCCAATATTTTTTTTGTGTAAAATTTCAGCTAAGAGAGTTCATTAGAAAAAAATTCCCAAGCCATGGTTCTTGGACGGTGACTACCAATAGGGGAACATAGAGACAAAACAATCCTATTGACTGCTATTGTGGTGTGTGTATTTTTTAGTTGTATTATTCTAATTTTTGTATATAAGCACCAAAATTTTAACTTTGAATCTCAATTCACCCTCCTCTTGGGAAGTCACTTGGGCTAACAATTGGTATTAGAGTTTGCCAAAACCTTGAAATCAAAGTCTTATTTGATTTCTTCACCCGATTTCAATGGCAACTTAGACAAATTGAATCTCAATTCACCCTCCTCTTGGGAAGCCACTTGGGCTTACAATTGGTATTAGAGTTGGCCAAAACCTTGAAATCAAAATCTTATTTGATTTTCTTACCTGATTTCAATGGGCAACTTAGACAAATTGCTTCATCCCAAAGGACAATTTGCCAACCGTCCCCTAATATTGAATGGGATAAATTATGAATATTGGAGGGTAAGAATGGACTTCTTCCTTCAATCAATAAATTAAGATATTTGGCATGTCATAAAAAATGCACAATTTGAACCATTGAAAATAGTTGATGGTCATCTTATCTCCAAGAAATATAGAGCATTAACTAGGGAAGACAAAGATCAACTTAGAACAAACTCAAAGGCCATAAATATTCTCTTATGTGCCTTGGCTCCTAATGAGTTGAATAGAGTCTCAACTTGTAAGATTGCCAAAACATTTTGGGACAAGTTGGAGGTGATCCATGACAGAACTACATGGATCAAGGACTTTAGGATCATTTTCCCAATATGAGAAATTAAAGATGAAAATGGGCGAGACCTTTGCTGATGTTGGAAGATAGGGCCCAAGCCCATATAATCAATGAAGGCCCACATATCCAAGTATGTTGGAAGATGGGTTCAAGCCCATAAGACTAAGGAAGGCTCATACATCCAAAGATATAGAAGACGGGTTCAAGGCTTATAGATCAAGGAGAAGGCCCATAGGTCCACATACAATGATGGTAGGATGGTAAATAAAGGGTCATCTCATAGAGATGACATTGTAATTAGGTTAAAGTTCCAAGGTTAAAATCTTAAACCCTAAATCCTAAGTTCAGGGGTATTATTATAATACAGTAATTTCATTAATCTATAAATAGAGATTCAGGGGGGAGGGTTAAGACATTATATAACCTCTTTTTCCTTTCAATGGGTCTCTCTTCTTTTTTTCTCCATGAGCTAAATCCATGGAGTTCTAAAAATCAACATGATATCAAAGCATTGATTTTCAGGATTCCGACTATGGTTTTTTAGGTTTCATTCTCCTCTGGGTTAATTATTTTTTTCTCCTCTTTTATTTCTTAGTCTCCTGCATTGTTTTTTTCTGTTGATTTCTTATTTTGATTAAATCGTACTGGCTAGTCTTGAGTTCAGTATCATTATTTTCATGCTTCATGTTACATCATGGTCCTGCATACTTTGGAATTAAGCTCTGCTGCTGATGTTTGATGATTGGCTGAGACTCCAAGCTATAATGATTTACAGAAATCAATAAACAACAACAAGAGGAAGAAGACGAGTCTGCTGTTCTCTAGTTCTTTGGGAATACTTACAACAGTAGAAGTGTTTTCATACTGCTCACACCAACGAGTAGCAGAAACAAAATTCTCCTCGTTTCTCTTCTCTGCTTCTGCAACCAATTTCTTCTCTGTTTGGAATACTTGCAGCAACTCCGTAGCCGTTGGAAAGATTTGAAACATCTACTATTGAGAGAGAATTTGATTTGAGCAGCCCTTGTTTTTCTACCAGCAGACATAATGTTGTCCAGCAATGAAGACACATTCATGCAAAGCTTCAACAAGTTGCGAGCTTCATTTTTTAATTCCAGCACGAGGTGTTCTTGCTATTCTTGATTGTTTTATCCAGCTGGTAATTCATCTAAGCAGACCACATTGCTGTCTTTCCTTCGAAAGTTGCTTATTGATAACAGCGTAAATCTCTACCGAAATAGGAGCTCCATTAAAACTAACAGAGAGTTGCTGTTTTTTCAAAGAGAATAACTGTTCGGAAGCCAGCATCGTTGGAGAAGACGACTTTGCTCCCGAGACTCCAAGAAAATATCGTTGCTGCTGTCTGTTAAATTGATCTTATTCTTCGCTGGGCTTTCCATAAAGAGTTCATTGCCAGCTTCAAAGAACGACGACTCTGCTGTGTTGCCAATTCCGACCAAACCGTATTTCCAATGTCGTGAGATATTTTCTCCGTTGTGTTTCCGTATTTCTCTATTGTTGCCGATTAGTCTGCTGGATTGATTTTTATTGGGAAAATTTCCTTTGGATGTATCATTGCCGAGCTTCCTGAGCGCCAGCACATGGTTGCCATTTCTGGACGAAGAAGGTTGAAGACACTGTATAGAAAAATTTCATGTTTCCTAAGTTAGGAAACCTCAATTAATGAGCACCGGCCCGCACCTGTTCTAGCCCAACCGGATTGGCCGAGTTCCCGAGTCAACCCAGTGAACCAGGCTGCCCTTTGTGCTGTTGTCGAGCAGCACCAGTCTACTGAGTTAACTCGGGCCAACTTGGTCCAGGTCCTTATTTCTGCCTCAGTATACATGTCCAGGATCCGATATATTGATCTACTATTTGACTCGGCACAACTTAGTACTTTTTCTTTGGCTGGATTATTATTTTGAAGAATTAACAGATTATTCCTTGTTTAACATATTATTTGGTATATATATTTGTATTAGATTATTTCATGGGTCAATTTTACAAGGATTATTTTGGTGCGTGTTATATGGGCCCAAGCCCATGTCAGCTGCTGCTCTCTTTGGATAAGACATTATTATTGAAGAAGAGGTGAGGTCAATATCTTTACTCATACCATAATTTATTTGACTCTAAAAAATATTGCGGTTGGGACACCATGAGAGTTGGTGCCTGGATTGGGACACCATGATGGATAAGTTTATTACAATATATCATTTTACTTCCCCCCATTCATGTCATTTATTACTCCTACTTGAGAGACGTTGTCCTGTGGAGCAATGTCATACGACTTGAAGTGATGCAACTCTCACTTATGTTATGCCAGTTGGGCCTCATGAACGAGAACACCAGCATGAGGAGTGTTGGAAGATATGGTTGACTGCCATTTTATACAAAAAAATATTTTATACATCATTTGCAGCAAGCTGGGAGTTTATGATGTTCTCTCACCCCCAGCTTGAGGGGGAGTGTTGGAAGATAGGGCCTAAGCCCAAATGACCAAGGAAGGCCCACATATCCAAGTGTGTTGGAAGATGAGCTCAAACCCATAAGACCAAGGAAGGCCCATACATCCAAAAGATAATATTATCAACATACACGGCCAATAATATCTTCCTTTTGATAGTATCATCAACATACAAGACCAATAATATCTTCCCTTTGATAGTATCTTTAACATATACTGAGTGATCAACTGAGTACCTAAGAAAGCCAAATCGTAGAAGCACTTGACAAAAATTATCAAACCAAGCCCGAGGAGAATTTTTAAGCCCATATAAAGATTTCTTAAACCGGCATACGAACTCCCCCTCAACCACATATATTGGTAGTTGGACCATATAAATTTCTTCGCAAATATCACCATTTAAAAATGCATTTTTTACTTCGAGCTGATATACTGGCCAGGATGAGTTAGCAGCAATAAAGAGGATGACACGTACTAAGTTCAGTTTTACAATCGGAGAGAAAGTCTCTTTATAATCTATCCCATAACACCGAGTATAACCTTTTGTAACAAGGTGTGCTATAAGGCAAGCAACCGACACATTTGGGTTATGTTTCACCGAAAAGACTCATCTGCAACCAATCGGTCTTTTCCCTTTTGGGAGTGATGCCAATGTCCATTTTGATTTTCATATAATGCATGCATTTCTTCATCCATAGCTGCCTTCCATCTTGGATTCTTCAAGGTCTTCTAATAGGATTGTGGTATAGAAACAAATGAAAGAGAAGCAAGAAACTGAACACATTCAGAAGATAAGCGATGAGAAGACATAAAATTGGAAATTGGATGAGATGTAGTACTAGAACGGGCTTCCTTTCGTAATGCAATAGGTCGAGTATTAAATTCAGGCCCAAACATAGGAGGAGGAGAAAGACTTACCTTAGGTGGATCGGACAACTCCATGGCACAAGTGGGCATGGAGTGGTAAGAGGAAATGTAAACCCTAGAGGAGCCTCATGTGAGAAGTAGAAGGAAGTGTCTTCAAAGAAAGTCACATCTTGAGATACCATCAACCTTCGAAGTGTAGGATTATAACAAATATATCCCTTTTGAATTCTAGAATACCCCAAAAAAATACACGTCAGAGACCGAGGATCAAGTTTACTTTTATGTGGTGAAGTATTATGAACAAAACATGTACAACAAAATACTTTAAGAGGAAGAGAAAATGGATCTTCACCATGAAACAAAATAGAATACGGAGTTTGATTTCTAAGTACTAATGAAGGTAACCTATTGATGAGAAAACATGATGTAAGAATAGCATGAGGCCAATAAAAGTAGGGTACCTTCATGGAGTAGAGGCGGCCCCAAGCAACTTCAAGGAGGTGACGATTCTTTCTTTCAGCAACACCATTTTATTGATGGGTAAAGGTATATGATGTTTGATGAAGAAACCCATTACCCTCACAAAACAATTTAAATTCATTAGACAAATATTCCTTAGCATTATCAAATCTAAGGATTTGATTTTCTTCCCAAATTGCGTTAGAACCATTGCATGAAAGTTTTTAAAAATAGGAAGAATTTCTGATCGTTCTTTAAACAAAAACAACCAAGTCACTCGGGTAAAATCGTCCACAAAAGTAACAAAATATTGAACCTGAGAAATGTTAGAAACCTTTAAAGGGTCCCATACATCAAAATGTATTAATGCAAATAGAGTAGTACTAGTAGTTGTAAGACGAGGAGATTATGTACTCCTAACATGCTTACTTAATTGACATGCCTGACAATTGAAATTAGACAAAGATTTAAGAGATGGAACTACAGAACGAAGTGACGAGGTAGATGGATGACCAAGCCGGTTGTGCCACAGTTGAGCCTCAGATGTAGTGGATGAAATAGCAACTACTGGTAGAAGAGTAAAATAGTATAAACCCCTTTTTTCATGGCCGCCACCAAGCACCTATTTCATAGTTTGATCCTGAAATATACACGAAGATGGTGAGAAGGTGACAAAACAATTCAATTGTTTGGTTAATTGACTAACGGAGAGAAAAATTAACGGAAATTGAGGAACAAATAACACATCTTGGAGAGGAATAGACGCAGTAAGAGAGGATGAACCCTTGCCAAGCACCTTGGTTTAGGAACCATTAGCAATAGTGACAAATTATGAGGAAGATAATGAGACAATGAATGAGGCATGTGTTTGTTACCTGACGAGTGTTCGGAAGCTTCAGAGTCAATGATCCAAAAGGAAGGGGTTGAAGCGGAAGAAAGCATACCTGAGGCAATGGTAGTCGCAGCAGTAGGGCTTGGTGGAGTAGAGGATTGATCCAATAAGGATTTCAACTTCTGAATTGCAGCATAGTCTTCTATTGGAAGACAAGGCCCAAGCCCACACAAGCAAGGAAGGCTCACATATCCAAGTGTATTAGAAGATGGGCCCAAGCCCATAAGACTAAGGAAGACCCATGTATCCAAGAGAAATAGAAGATGGGCTCAAGGCCCACAGATCAAGGAGAAGGCCCATAAGCCCACATACAAGATGATAGGATTGTAAATAAAGGGTCATCTCATAGAGATGTCATTGATGTAATTAAGTTAAAGTTCCAGGGTTAAAACCCTAAACCCTAAACCCTAAGTTCAAGGGTATTATTATAATATAGTAGTTTCATTAATTTATAAATAGAGCTTCAGGGGGAGGGTTAGGAATCAATTCCATAACCCTTCTTCCTCCAATTTTCTCCCAATGGGTTTTTTTCCTTTTTCTCAATGAGCTAAATTCATGGAGTCCTGAAAATCAACATCTTCCGCAGAAATAGTCACATTCTCGGAATGAGAATCAGTCCTATCCTCCTTTTTTCTCAACATTAACTAAGGCTGGATTGGTTGTCACCCAATTAGGCTTCCCATGGAGTTTCCAACATGAATCCACAAGGTGGTTCTGATCACCATAGTAAGTGCACAATCGAGGCTTAGTGCGGGAATGGGTTGGACCCGTTCGACCACCTCTATTGCGGCCTCTTCTTGTATTTCTATCGTGTTCTCGAAATGGGGATGATGAATCCCGATTACCAGAGAACATAGTTGATGGTGCATCAATCGGAGAAGAAGGATATGGATCAGGAATCCATAACAATGTAGCACTGATGTCATCACAAGAGGGAAGGGCTGAGGAATTAAGAAGTTGAATCTTAGCCACCTCTAGATAAGAATTAATATTTGTAAGGCAAATAGCCGCTGCCAGGGCCTCGTGCTGTTTTTCTTGAACAACAATGTCGATAGAGTATGGTTGAGAAATTTTCTATTCTTGGAGAAATTATGGTTGGTACTGGAATAGAGTTTAACACATTGTCCCAACTATCCTTGGAAGTTTCCAAGTGGACCATATTGTTAGCGACATGTTCTTCCATGTTGTTAATAAGTCAACTGATAACCATGTGTTATGGTCCTGGGTTAAGTACCTATGTCTTCTGCTCTTAACATGTCGGTCTTTTGGGTAGTATTGGCTAGGTGCTTAACATTTGGTATCAGAGCAGGCGCTACATCCCGACTTTGAGTCCCCGCATGTGCAGGTGGACCGCACGCCCTTGGCGGGGCACCGTAAGGGAGTATGGGCTAATGACCCGGTCCCCGTTGTTGTGTTAAGACCGCCGTGGTCGTCGGTTCAGGAGGGCGGGGTGTACTGTTATGGTCCTGGGTTAAGTATCTATGTCTTCCGCTCCTAACAGGCCGGTCTTTTGGGTAGTATTGGTTAGGTGCTTAACAACATACTATCGTTTTTTACCTATTTACTGTAGATTTCCTCTTCTTCATCAATTGGAGGGATTTTGATAACATGACTAAGAAGGTCACGATTAATGAGAACCCTCCATACTGATTATGACTAGTTGAGGTAATTGGAAAGACCTCTCTATGTTGTAGTAATTCGGAGTATGTCACTCTTATTTCTCATATGTCCACTCTCCATGTTGACGCAAATCAAATAGTGAGGTCAATTGTCAAAGGGGCTCAAATAAAAATTACACACGGAAATTTGAAGCACCCGTAGACCAAATTAGCCACCAAAAATAAGTGGAGAATATTTTTACAAGAATAAGCACCAAATCATGGAAAAATTGGTGCTTTTGTCAAGTGATAACAAGAACCAGCCACTATTCAACTTCTCTTATATTTATAAAAAAAAAAAGAGACGAGAATAGATACAACTCTTATCCTTAATCCAAACTCAATCACAAAACCGAGAGCAACTTTAGACAAGGCCTTTCTTGGCAAACCGAGAGCAATTTTTTGGCAAAATAAATTCTAACTCATGGGAATACTTCAACACAAAAAAATATTCAATTGTTGAAGTTCAAACGCAAAAATAATAGGGATAAGTGGGTGTTGGAATTCCATCAAATATATAACGGTCATCCAACAACATAACACACTCCCCTGAGTAACGTTAGATTATAGAACTGACAACAACATATGCTAGAATCCCATATCAATAATGTTTGATTCCCATTACATAAAGGTAACTAAATCCAAATAACAAACAACAACCTTTGATCGATCATGTAATTTGTTGAATTTAGGATCCCTTTTCCATAATTTCGAGCAAGAGAAAGAAGAAAGAAAAAAGAAGAAATGGGAAGAAGAGCTCTCGGATAGAGAGAAGAAAAAAATAAAAGAAAAATGAGAGGTGGCGCCAAGCAAAGAGAGAGAAGAGAGAGATTAACTCAAGAAGGAGATGTGTAACTTGATTAATGCTGAATTACAACACCTCTATTTATAGTAGAGGAAGAGGTAGATTCCTTATACAATTAGCCTTTCAATCTTAATTACATTCCAACTCTAACTCTCTAAGATAAGTCTATTCAAACCAATCTACTAGAAGACTAATATGAGTTGAACTAGAACTCTTTCTTCATTCACGTGAATATAAGGGAGGAGGCCAACTTGTGGCCTTATCCTTGTGGGTCCCTCATGATCTTCCAGCTCATCTTGATAAGGTTACCAACTCGTGAGATATTTGTGGGTCCCACTTGATCTTCAAGTCGTTGAACTCATTTTAGCTTGTGCTTCTTAATTCCTTAACTCATGCTTGCTAGGGTGAGGACTCTTCTTGGTATCCCACGTCCTCATGGTGGGTCCCACTAGCTCGAACACTATGGTGGGTCCCACATTGTAACACTCTCCCTCAAGCTGGGGGTGAGAAGACATCATAAATGCCAACTTGCTGCATATGGTAGACATAATCTTGTGAGTGACTGACTTGGTGAGAATATCTGCAACTTGACTTTGTGATGATATATACTTCAGAGATAAGAAACCTGCTTGGAAATTTTCTCGTATAAAATGGCAGTCCACTTTAATATGCTTTGTTCTTTCATGAAAGACTGGATTCGATGTAATGTGTATTATTGCTTGATTATCACAGTATAGATCTATCAGAGCTTCTTTGTAGAATCCCAATTCAGCGAGAAGAGATCTTATCCATATGAGTTCACTAACGGTGTGTGCCATGGCTCTGTATAATGCTTCTGCACTACGCCGTGCTACTACATTTTGTTTCTTGCTTTTCCATATAACCAAATTCCCTCCAACCATCGTACAAAATCCCGAATTAGATTTTCTATCATCCGGGGACCCGACCTAATCTGCATCTGAGAATCCTTCGATGTTGAAGTGACCATGGTTTTTATAGAGAAGCCCTCTTCCTAGAGCTCCTTTCAGATATCGTAGTATCCTTTCAAGTGGCTGCCAATGACTAAGTTGTGGCTTGTGCATGTATTGACTTAACACACTTACTGCATATAAAATATCCGACCTTGTTACACTCAGGTGAATAAGTCATCCCACTAGTCTTTGATATTTCCTAATATCTACATCTTCTCCAGGGCCTGCACATAATTTTTTATTTGAATCCATAGGAGTGTCTACTGGTTTGCATCCCATCATTCCTGTCTCCTCTACTAGATCAAGGGTATACTTCCTTTGGGATAGCACAATCCCATGTCTGGATTGTAATACTTCAATACCCAAAAAATATTTGAGTAGTCCAAGATCCTTCGTCTTGAATTCAACACATATTTTCTCCTTTGTTTTCTGGATGCCCTCAGAATCACTCCTAGTTAAAATGATATCATCAACATATACAACCAGAATCACCTTACCTCTCGGTGTATTTTCAATAAATACTGAGTGATCTTCAGAGTCTCTATAAAATCCAGCCTGTATGATGGCTTGACTAAATTTCTCAAACCATGCCCGAGGGGACTGCTATAGACCATATAAAGATTTTTTTAGGCAGCATAGTGACTCCCCATACCCATGTGGTTGTTGCATGTAAATTTCTTCTTTAATATCACCTTTAAGAAATGCATTTTTCACATCAAGTTGATATATCGGCCATGATGAATTGGCCGCTAGAGATAATAATATACGTACCGAGTTCATTTTTTCCACTGGAGAGTAGGTTTCTTCATAATCAATTCAATAACACTGAGTAAACCTTTGGCAACCAGTCGAGCCTTCAGTCATGCAATTGACCCATCCGGATTATGTTTGACAGTATAAACCCACTTGCAACCAATGGGTTTTTTATCTGTTGGAAGAGGAACCAGTGACCATGTATGATTGTCATTAAGGGCCTTCATTTCTTCACCCATTTCTGTCTTCCACCCTGGATATTGTAGAGCCTCCTGATAGGACTATGGAACAGATATGGAGGAAATAGAAGAAAGAAACTGACAACATAAAGGTGAGAGGCGATGATGAGACACAAAATTTGAAATGGGATGAGAAGTAGAAGGTCTAGTGCATGATCTAGGTTCTTTCCTTATAGCAATAGGTCGGGTATCATATTGAGGACAAAAAATAACTGGTGATGAAGGACTTACCTCTGTTGGATCTGTTAACTCGGCAGGTGTGGTGTCTGCAACTTTCTCTGGGGTTGAATAATCTTTGTATCATGAGGCACAACCAATCGAGGGGAACCTGGTACCGAGGACAGACCAGGAGGAGTACTATCAGAATAAAATGAGGAATCTTCAAAAAATGCTACATCCCTGGACACAAATAAATGTTGAAGAGCAGAACTATAACAAACATAACCCTTTTGTGCGCGAGAGTAGCCCAAAAAGATACAATTGATAGATTTAGGATCAAGTTTGTTGTGTTTAGGAAATGAATTATGAACAAAACATTGACTTCTGAAGACTTTCAAAGGTAGTGAAAATGGATCATCATTTGGTAATAATCTAGAGTAAGGAGATTTATTACCAAGAGCGGTAGATGGTAGAAAATTTATAAGAAAGCAAGTCGTAAGGACTGCATGAGGCCAATAAAAGTATGAAACTTTCATGGCATATAATAAACCTCGAGCTACCTCAAGAATATGACGATTCTTCCGTTTGGCTACACCATTTTGTTGAGGAGTGTAGGCGCATGATGTTTGATGGATAATGCCATTTTCTTGACAAAAAGAGTTGAGGTCTTTCGAAACATATTCTTTGGCATTATCAAACCAGAGAATTTTTATTTTCTGACCAAATTGTGTGAGTACCACAACATGAAATCACTTAAAAATAAATGGTATCTCAGAACTCTCCTTAAATATAAACAACCAAGTTGTGCAAGTGAAATCATCAATAAATGTAATAAAGTATTTTGCTTGAGAAATGTTGGAGACACTCAAGGGCCCCCAAACATCAGTATGAATTAAAGAAAATGGAGTAACACTTTTGACTTCTGGACAAGGAGAGTATGTACTCTGATGTTTACTCAATTGAAAAACCTCACAATGAAATTATGACCTTACTTTAAGAGAAGGAAACATATAATGAAGAGATTGTGTAGATGGATGTCCCAATCGATTGTGCCATAAACGTGTCTCATTTTTAGTAGTGGAAACCATATTCATTTTTGGCACGTCCAAGTAGTAAAGCCCTCCTTGTTCATGTCCTCCACCAATCACTTGCTTCATTATAAGATCCTGAAAGGCACATGAAGTGGGTGAGAAGGTAATAGAGCAATTAAAATTTTTGTCTGCTGACTAAAAGATAATAGATTCAAAGGGAAAGTAGGAACGAAAAGAATATCAGTGAGCAGAAGTGATGGTGTGACAGAAGTGGAATCTTTCCCTTAGACTTTGGTTTGAGAACCATTAGTTATGGTAAAAAACTTATGTGAAAGATTCAGAGATAGAGAATGTAATAAATATTTTTTACCTGTAAGATGCTCGGAGGCTCCGAAGTCAATTATCCGGGATGAAGAAGAGGCAAATAGCATACCAGAAGTTGGAGTGGAAGCAGTAGTTGTGGAGGAATTAGTAGAAGAACCCATCATTGTCTTCATTTCCTAAAATAGATCATACTTTTCATCAATAAAAAAATTTTGTGCTGCTGATTTCGTGGTTTGTTCTTCTTTTGTATCACTTATAAAGGCTTGATTAGCCCTTGTCAATTCTAAATGTCCATTGGCTTTATAGCATATTTCTTTATAATGGCCGTATTGTCCACAGTAAGTGCATGCCTTGGAATCCTTGTAATAGCATTGACCTATAATGTGGCCAAATTTTTTACAATGAGTACATTCTTTCCCATCTGCTCTGCCAGCACCAGTCCTTCCACCTCTTCCTTTGCCTCCTCTATAACCTCTGCCTCGGCCTCGGCCCCAGTCAGATGATGATCCTCTATGATCGAAATACATAGTGGATGATACTTCAGTAGTGGAGGAAGAAGTGTCTGGAATACGAAGTAGTGATGCGCATACATCATCAAACTTGGGGATAACAGAAGCACTCAGAAGTTGACTCTTGGCAATCTCAAGATGGGGTTTAACATTTGCAAGACAAATAGTAGTAATTAAGGCTTCCTTCTATTTGTCTTGGATAGAAATATCTGTGGTTGAAGGCTGAGCTAACTTCCGCTCTTGAAGAAAGCCTCTAAAGCGAGCCAAGTACTCATGGATATTTTCTCCTTGTTTAGTATTCAACATTCTTTGGAGAATGTCATATGGTGTATGTAGAGTATTTGGGCAAGAGTACATTGTAGCACATGTCTCCCAAATTTGTTTAGCAGTGTCAAGATGAATGACATTGTTGGAGACATGTTCTTCCATGCTATTGATTAGCCAACTAATCACCAAAGTATCATTTTTCAACTATTTGTTATAAAAAATATCATCTTCATCAATAGGTGGTCCTCGGGTGGTGAGGTGACCAAGTAGGTCTTTTTTTATAAGGAACCTCTGAACCGATGTGGACCAAATCATAAAATTTGATATCCCACGTAAGGGTATGGTGGTAATTCTCAGTATATCATTTTTAATATTCATATTCTCTTCAGCCATGATAGGCCCTTCTTCAAAAAATTCTAATAATAACACCAAGTAGTACTCTTCAAACAACTCGATGTATGGGGAATTTTAGCATTGATGCTAAATTATTATTCTGATTTTTTTCTTTTAATACCACTCATAAGAGACTCAATAACAATCTTCTATATCAAACGACTCCTGTTCCCTCAAAACAAAATTCCAAAAATCCGATCATGGACTGGTCTCGGTTAACAGAATTTCCAAACCGACCAAACTGTTTTGATAGCTTCTTCTAGATAGAGAGGCATGCATATCCATAATATAATAAGACGAAAGCATTCATACACTCATCCTTAAATCATCTTCTAAAATTCAGAAACTAGTAACATGAAGAGAGAAAAAAAAATTTGAACACTTATCTCACAACTTGTGTTATTCCTTCATAAAAGAGCTTTCTTTGAATGGTGTTGATCATCACTTCTTTAGAGCATTCCTTTGACAAGGGATCCTAAATTTAATGCTTTGATACCATGTTGAATTTAGGATCCCTTTTCCATAATTCTGAGCAAGAGAAAGAAGAAAGAAAAAAGAAGAAAAGGGAAGAAGAGCTCTCGGGTAGAGAGAAGAAAAGGGAAGAGAGCTCTCGGGTAGAGAGAGAGAGATTAACTCAAGAAGAGGTAGAGTCCTTATGCAATTAGTCTTTCAATCTTAATTACATTCCAACTCTAACTCTCTAAGATAAGTCTATTCAAACCAATCTACTGGAAGACTAATATGAGTTGAACTAGAACTCTTTCTTCATTCACGTGAATATAAGGGAGGAGGCCAGCTCGTGGCCTTATCCTTGTGGGTCCCTCATGATCTTCCAACTCATCTTGATAAGGTTGCCAGCTCGTGAGGTATTTGTGAGTCCCACTTGATCCTCAAGTCTTCTAACTCATTTCAGCTTGTGCTTCCTAATTCCTTAACTCGTGCTTGCTTGGGTAAGGACTCTTCTTGGTGTCCCACGTCCTCATGGTGGGTCCCACCAGCTCGAACACCATGGTGGATCCCACCAGCTCGAGCACCATGGTGGGTCCCACATTGTAACATAATTTTGCTACAAGATGATCAAGACTACAACATCCTTTTGGTCATAAAATATATATCTTCACAATGTTTATCAAGATTATCCTGACTTGACGTGAATCAAGAATTCAAGAAGAGGAAAGAAAAAAAATTGAAACCGTACAGAGAGAATTTGAAAATAAAAAAGATTTTACCTATCTCTTCATGGCAGAACTACTTCTATAAACAACTTCTTGAATAGATGACATAACTACTTGAATATGGATCCTAACCTCCATACTTTGATACCATGTAGAAGTTAGCACCCCATGAGAATGAATCTAGGTTAACGTGGAAGAAGAAGGGGAGAAGAGAGAGAAAAGGGAGAAAGGAGAAGGACGTTAGAGAGGAGATTTTGGATTAAGGGAAGGAGAGAATACGTCAAGGGAGAAGAGAGGGTGGTTGGATGATGTCTCAAAGAGAGGATAAGGCCTGAATGCCTTACCTCTTAGCCAATGCTCTTATTTATAGTGTTACAAAGCCCTTAGGGTTACAACTCAATAGATTAAAAGACATACTCAGAGAACGTATTTACATCTTCATGCCATCCTTATGGAACATACCATAAATAACCACTTTGCCACTCCTTTGACATGTGGGCTTCTAGCCTTGAGCTTGTGGGCTTGAGCCCATCTTTCAACACAAAAGATCTCAGTAGTGGTCAAGCGGGAGAATGTCCCCTTCCTCGAGGTGAGAATGTGGGTGATGATTTCCATGATGACCCACTACACCATTGTGAGATCCTTAATCTTCACTTCATACGAGTTCATGACTGTCTGTCCAAATAGCAACTGAATTGTGTCTTATTTGTTATGTGGAAGGTCATCGTGAAGGTTGATTGGCCAATTTTCTTCGACGTACCTCATCATCCCTATGAAATTTCTCTCCAAAAGAGCATTCTACTCGGACATTGTGGTCTTCTTCAAATAATCCATAAATTATTTGGGGAAATCTCCTCTACCTCCAAATTTGAGTAGAAGACCTTTACCAAAAAGGGATAAAAGGCTTCCTGTCGCTCCCAAAAATTCCAAGTCAACTTTACTCAGCTGCACTATGCTCTTAGTTTCAAGATATTGAAAATACTCCTTTGTTGCCAAGTGAGGAAATGCTCTCTCCAATTTGACATTTATTGTTGGAAGATAAGGCCCAAGCCCACACGACCAAGGAAGGCCCACATATAAAAATGTGTTAGATGATGGGCCCAAGCCCATAAGACCAAGGAAAGCCCATACATCCAAGAGATGTAGTAGACGGGCTCAAGGCCCATAGGCCCTCATACAATGATAGCAGGAAGGTAAATAAAGGGTCATCTAATTGAGATGACATTGATGTAATTAGGTTAAAGTTCTAGGGTTAAAATCTTAGACCTTAAACCCTAAGTTCAAGGGTATTATAGTAATACAATAGTTTCATTAATCTATAAATAGAGCTTTAGGGGAAGGGTTAGGACATCAAGTCCCAATAGGTTTTTTTTTTTTTTTTCCATGAGCTAAATCCCTAGAGTCCCAAAAATTAACATGGTATCAAATCATTGATTTTCAGGATTCCTACTAAGGTTTTTTCAAGATTCATTCTCCTTCATTTTTTCCCATAGTTTTTTTTTTTTATTTTGTTGCTCGAGTTTAATTTTTAGTACCTACACCCATATTTTTTTTATTACTTCTTTCAATTACCAATATTTTACATCTCCATCTATTCTGAGTTTCTTACACCGAAGTCAACAGATTTGCTCCGATTTTACTCTCTATCCATAGTCTCGGTGGGGACAATTACCACCACAAAGAATACTCTTCAGCCAACCCCTACCATAACAACAAGCTTAACACCCACCTACTCTGTCTTTGCTCAAATTCTGCCATATCATCGTATCACGACGGAGCAGTTCTAGTAACTTACTAATCGTGGTTTTTATCTGAATCTTCACGACTGGCCTTCCTCGTGAATCTACTACTAGCATACTTCTGATTATTATCATTGTTCTGCTACTGCTATGAATATCGCTGCTCTGTTGCTGCCGCAATTTATCATTCTACCGAGAAGCCCACTCTATTCGGAAAGCACGTTGTTGTCGCAGGAAATGATGACCCCAACCTCCACCAAGTTATTGAGCTGTTGTTCATTACAACTTCCACTGAGGGGGAGAAAGAAAGTTTAATCTATCTCTATTTGGCGACGTTTCCGGAGACAAAGACACCTATCTGCGCTAAATCATTAAATTTTTCTGATCAATTAACAGAGGAAAGTTTCCTTCATTCCTATTGCTTATTATCTTCTAGCAAGCACGTTCTCTATTGGAAATATCTATTTCGGAAAGTCCTTGGCTGACTAATCTCCTTGTGACAGCTCCATTGTGGTTGTTGGTTATTAACAGCTGAATTGAAAAAAAAAAAATCAGAAAGCTATCTGCCGGTTCTTCTGAGTTATTCGGGTAGATATTTTATTTTCAGACATTGCTGATACTTCACTGGTTATTTCTGAAAACTTTCTGATTACCGTGATTATATCTTTCTTAAGTTAGGAAACCAGAATTAATTAGCGCCGATTCAGCGCAGCCCACACCCATTCAAGCCCAACTCGGACCGACCGCGTTCCCGGGTCAAACCAGCAACCTGAGCGCTTCTGCACCTGTATTCTGAGTTAACTCGGACCAACTCGGGCTGGGTCAACTCAGACATGACCCACTTATTTTCCTTCCTCGATATATGTGTCCAAGTTTATACATATTTTGGTGAGACTTAGTAATTTTCTGACTGGATTATTATTTTGAAGAATTGACAGATTATTCCTTGGTCAACATATTATTTGGTACAAATATTTGCATTAAATTATTTCATGGATCAATTTTACAAGGATTATATTGGTTCGTATTATATGGGCCCAAGCCCATGTCAGCTGCTGCAATTATGTCTCTTTGGATAAGACATTATTATTGAAGAAGAGGTGGCCTCACTACCTTTTCTCATACCATAATTTATTTGACTCTAAAAAATATCACGGTTGGGGCACCATGATAGTTGGTGTCCGGATTGGGACACAATCATTTATTTAACTCTCAAAAATATCACGGTTGGGACACAATGAGAGTCGGTGTCTAGATTGGGACACTATGATAAATAAGCCCACTTCCCCCCATTAATGTCATTTATTACTTTACCACTTGAGAATTGTTGTCCTGTGGAGGGACATAGTGGTAGATGTGGACACTTCAGGGCAACGCCAATAGACACATTACCTACAGAAGACGGAGTGTGCCCTATATCCTGCATGAGTTAAGACTGGAGTATGGAGCAATGTCTTAGTGGCTAGGAGTGATTTACTCTCACTGATATTTTGCCAGCTAAGCCTCATGAACGAGAGCACCAACGTGAAGGGGAGCATTGGAAGATGAAGGTATATTGGAAATGTGCCATTTTATACAAAAAATATTTTATGTATCATTTTATTCTCTCACCCCTAGCTTGAGGAGGAGTGTTGGAAGATAGGGCCCAAGCCCATACGACCAAGGAAGGCCCACATATCCAAGTGTGTTAGAAGATGGGCCCAAGCCCATAAGACCAAGAAAGGCCCACTGATCAATGAGAAGGCCCATAGGCCCACATACAATGATGGTAAGATGGTAAATAAAGAATCATCTCATAGAGATTGCATTGATGTAATTAGGTTAAAGTTCTAGGGTTAAAACCCTAAACCCTAAGTTCAAGGGTATTATTGTAATACAATAGTTTCATTAATCTATAAATAAAGCTTAAGAGGAAGGTTACGACATCAAGTCCGTAACCTCTTCTTCCTTCAGTTTTCTCCCAATGGGTTTCTCTCCCTTTTTCTCTATGAGCTAAAACTATGGAGTCCTAAAAATCAACATTTCCTCGCACTTATTTGATTCCATGGATGGAGTTTTCTTCTTTGCCAGCACCTTAGTGCAAACCATCTTGAGATTTTCGGTTTTGGTGGAGGATGTGAAGAAAAGAGGTTTTTTTCCTCGGATTTAGAGGTGGAATGCCCCTAAAATCGAAATGGGAATGAGGATGAAAATTTTGAGTGTTGAAAAAGGCCAGAGTTCGGAGTTGGGAAAGTTTTGGAATGAGAAATTAGGTGAATGGTCATATAAACTCTTCAACCTCTCATTTTACACTGTGAATGATTGATCATTTTGTCTCGGTTGATAGATTTTATCAATGAATCAGTATACATTAATGGATCAATGTCCTTTGCAGAATGACTGAAATGTAATCTTTTGATTTCTCTTATGGCACTAGTAGTATGAGATGTGTATTTCAAGCTCATATTTGACGGGCTAAGTGGATCAAGATGGGTAGCTCATGCCTAGTTCTCCTTGAAGCTTTGAGAACCGATCAAATCCTAATAGCTTTTTGAAAATGTACGCTAACTAATTTTCAGTCGGAACAAATTCAAATCTAATTACATTGGGCCGAACCAATTCTCTAATAAAATGATGTCTTATTTCTATGTGCTTTGCTCACAAGTGCTGAACCAAGTTTTTACTTAGACTTATGGCACTCATATTATCACAATAGATTGGAAATTCACTTTGCTCTAAACCACAATCATCTAGTATTTATTTCATCTAAAAAAGTTGAGCACAACAACTTCCACATGTTATGTGGTCAACTTCGGTGGTGGATAGTGCAACTGAGTGTTATTTCTTGGATAACCAAGAGACAAGCATATTTCCATGTAATTGTCAACTACTACATATACTATTTTTGTTAATTTTATATCCGGTAAAATTGGCACCAAAGTAAGTTACTAGATTAATGGCTGATGAGTTGACCACCAAAGACCTTGTTAGATTTAGGATCCCACGATAAGGTACTCGACCAAGAGGATGAGAGGGGGGAGAAAGAAGAAAAAGATGAAAAAAAGGAGAGGAAGAAGGAAGAGAGGAGAAAGGTGACAGAGGGACGGCTAAGAACTAAGAACATAGAGGAACATGGAGAGAGAGAGAGAGAGAGAGAGAGAGAGAGAGAGAGAACTTCCACATAATCATCTAAACCATAATCATCTAGTTATTAAAAATACTGATTATTTAAAAACCAGCAAGGGACAACAACAAAATATTGACAAAGAAATAGACCAAATAACTCAGAAACTACAAGGAATTAGAGTAGATCAGTCTAGAACAGAAAAACCTAAAAAATCATGGCTCTTTCATAAGGAAGTGGAAGGACAATCTCAGAAGTAGAAAGTTCTTCTAGATCTCTTAATATTATTGAAAGGATAACAGGAAGAAGAAGTATAGATCAAAGGGATATACAATTAGATGAGATAATAGACGTAGATCAAGATATTACACTGTTTAGTAATAATCAGTTAAGTCTTTTAAATGCAAGACAACTCTACAGAACATGACCTTTAAATTTTAATACAGGATTATTTAGACATTACAGAGAAATCCAAATTAGTTCTGTAGGACAAGATTCGGTTAATCTTAATTTAATAGCAGAACAAGCCTTTAAATAAATTAGAAATATATATAACTTAGTTCATTTAGGGTTTAATAGTTATAGGTGTAAAAGGATTAGGTAGAAAACATTTAAGTATTTATGATGACGTAGTTAAACTTATAGGAAATAAAGGAATAAAATTAATAAAACCAATAAAATATTCTCCTAAAGAATTAGCTGGATTAGATTGGAACTTAAAATTTAGAGAAGAAAAAGTAATTAGTCCAAAAGAAAGCATAATGTATATGGATACTAGAGGAAATATAAATATTAGATTTAATAATTATGAAAAAAAAATATCAGAAGAAATTGAACCTGTTGCCAGTGAAGATTATGGCTTAGTCAACATAGAAATTGAACAAGATAAAATCATTTACCCTAAATAACTTATGCTTGAATTAGCTGAAAGAGAATTATTACATCTAGAAGAAGAACTAATAGAAAAAAACAATTAAAGAAGAAGAATATCTTTATTATGACCAAGAAAGGAATATTAGGATAAGATCAATGCCTTTAGAACCTGAAGCAAAACAGGCAAATGAAGAAAATATTAGTCTAAAAGATTTTATGGAGGCAGAAAGCTCAGTAAGAATGCATGGTAGTAGCAATGTTAGAACTCCTACACCACAAGTATATACTTCAGGAAACATGCCTAGATATCCTTATACACAATCAGTAGAATTTCCTTACAAGGTTAAGCCAAAAAGGAAAAAGAAAAGAAGTAGAAAGAACCATAAAATTTCAAGCAATGGGAAAAGGGAAAATTTTCAATTTATCAGCCCATGATCCTCAAGAATGGACTACAGTTTTAGATATTTGGAAAGATCAAGTAGTATCTGTGATATACAAAATTTTCAATCCCAAGATCCAGAAATGTATAGGTATTTAGAAACATTTTTAGGATAAAGTGTAAAGGCTTTATGGGAAACTTATAAGAGAGAAAATCAAGAAGAATTTGGCAGTTTAATGAACTTAGGATCTAACCCTTATAATTTTGTAAATAAAATTTATCATCTAGTAACAAGAGATAATCCCAATTCAAGATTTATGGCACTCCAGAAAGATGCAGTAGTATATTTAGAACAACTTAGTTTTTATAACTACAAATATGTTAAAAAATTCTCACAAGATTATTTTTATTATACTTGTATCCCAGGAAATGCTTTTAATAAAGATTTAGGTACAAAATTATTTAGAAAGCTTCCAGGAGCTTTAGGAAAAGAAATTCATGATAAATGGCAATCATTAGAAGAAAGTAATCCTGGACTTGCTTACTCTATAGGACAGAGGACTAAATTCATAATGACAAATTTACAAGAAAAATGTACTGACATTCAAATACAAAGACAACTTAAAGGAGATGATTTTGGGTTTTGTAAACAGATATATACTACTCAAGCTTATGGTCTAAAAGACTCAGATGAAAACCTAGAAAGCATAAAAAATTCTGTAAAAAAGGATATATTATTAGAAGATAAAAAAATAGAAAACCATATCTAAATAAAGATAGACATATAAGAAGATTTAACCTAAAAAGAACTTATAAAAATAAATTTACTTGTTATATATGTGGCCAACCTGAACATTTAGCAAATACTTGTCCAAAAAGAAAAAAATATTAATTCTGGAAGATCTTCCTTAGTTAAAAATGTTCAACAAGATTTAATAGAAGTAGATGAATATATGTCTGATACAGAATCAATTTATAGTATAGTCAGTATAGAAACTATGTTACAGGAACAATCAGATTCAGATGAAGAATTAATTATAGATCCTAATATTGAATCATCTTGTGAACTTATGGATGTTAATTTAGAATGCCAACATACTTGGTCATGGCAAACATGCCTTGATAGTAATCCTTGTTTTAAATGTAATTGGTATCCTAGTAAGAAAAATAGAGCTAAATGTAATTTATGTTTTGTAGAAGCTTGTATACCCTGCTTAAAAATCTTAGGTATAACATCAGAAGATATTACTTTCCATAACAAGATCAGTACTACTAGACTAGAAATTATATCTAGAAAAATGGAAAACTGTGAAGTAGAAATTTGCCTATTAAAACACACAATAGACACTTTAGAAAAAGATTCTTATGATGGTATTACTGTAGGTTTAGAAGAACCTGAAACTCCTTATGCTTGTAATCAAGACTAGACATTCACTAGTATAATTGTAAGAGCTAAAATTATTTTCCCAGATAAAACAGATATTACCCTAGATGCTCTTGTCGATTCAGGATGTACCAAATGTATTATACATGAAAGATTTATCCCAGCAAAATATCATAAGCAAACCTCTAAACAGGTTTCAACAATTAGATGGTACTTATAATCCTTATAATACTTATGTAGATACTGCTAAGATACAATTCTATAACAATTGTTCTTCCTTTTCCAGTACTTATCCTCTTCTTCTTACTTGGATTAGAGACCTAAAACTTAAAGTAGACTTTATTTTAGGCCTTAATTTTATTCTCCATAACAATGGTTCTTTAACCATTTCCAGAGACTATCTTCATTTTACTAAGAATAGTAGCACCATTCCTGTCTACACCTCTTATTCTCCCACTATCACTTCCTCTCATCCCGCACATGCCTTTGCCTCACCGGTGCCCAGTGGATCCCGTATAACTATAGAAGACAATAATCTAGATTGCAAGAATAAAGAGTGCAAATGTCAAATTCTAGGTAGTTGTCAAACTTTAGCTAAACAACAATCAACTTTAGACAAACAACAATCAGGAAGTTAAAACCATCCTATTCTCATAGACGACATCACGAAAATAGATAACAAACTTTTATGTGATGAGGAACTTTCTCCAGATGAAGACTTTTCTTCACATCCTTTAGCAACACTTTTTTCAGATCCCCCAGAAAAACTATCCAAACCTAACAATTTTCAACCAGAAGACTTCATGATAGAAGATGAAGAAGATATAGAAGAATGGATAGAACGCATATTAGATTCTGAATTTTCATACTTAGATACAGAAAAACTTTATTTAGAAATAATTAATATTAACTATAAAGATAAATTCAATCTCCAAAAAATTCTAGATAAATTAGATTATTTTGGAGAAAATCCCCTTAAACATTAGGAAAATAATCATCTTCAATGTAGGCTTGAATTACTTAATCCTAATTATATAGTTAAGACTTCTAACATAGAAGCTACTAATATAGATAAAGAAGATTTTAAAAAACACATAACTGAGTTATTAAACTAAGGAATTATTAGAAAATCCATAAGCCCTCATAGATCTATTGCTTTCATTGTAAGAAAACATAGTGAACAAGTTAGAGGAAAATATAGAATGGTAATTAATTATAAGAGACTATATTTTAACACAGTTACAGATAGTTACAATATTCCTGATAAAACTCAATTAATAAACAGAATTCAAGATAAACGAGTTTTTAGTAAATTTGATTGTAAATCCGGATTTTGGTAGGTAAAAATGCATCTTGATAGTATGAAATAGACAACCTTTACATGTCTTGAAGGTCATTTTGAATGGTTAGTAATGTCTTTTGGATTAAAAAATGCACCAGCAATTTTTCAGAGAAAAATGGATAATATCTTTATAAAATATGATACATATGTTTTAGTTTATATAGATGATATTTTAGTTTTTAGTTAAACCATAGAAGAACATATTGGTCATCTTCAGTTAGTTGTATCTGAATTTATGAAATAAGGAATTATTATTAGCAAAACAAAGGCAGAACTATTTAAGAAATATATAAAATTCCTAGGAGTCAATATAGGTAAAGGACAAATAGAATTACAAGATCATATTTCTAAGAAAATTCTCGAGATGCCTAATGACCTTTCAGATACAAAACAACTTCAAAGATTTTTAGGATTAGTAAACTATGCTAGACCATTCATAAAAGATATAGGTAAACTTATAGGACTATTAGATGGTAAAACATCAACCAATGGCCAAAGATTTTTTAATCAAGAAGATAAAAACTTAGTAAAAAAAGTAAAATAAAAAATTCAAAATTTATCTAAATTACAAATGCCTTTAGACTCTGATTATCTCATAATTGAAACTGATGGTAGTAATATAGGATGGGGAGGAGTGCTTATTGATAAACCCCATAAATATAGTATGAAAGATGAAGAACGAATCTATAGCTATGCTAGTGGAAAAATAAAAGAAAAAAGAAACTTGAGCAGTATAGATGCAGAAATTTTAGCCATTATTTACTCCTTAGAAGCATTTAGACTTTTCATTATTAGTAAAAATGAATTTACATTAAGAACATATCTACTGAGACTGGTACTCAAACTATACAGTGCTATTTCCAAGAAGAAGACGAAGATTTTGACTTTGATTCAGAGGCCATACACAACTTAACAACTCTTGATGGAAAATAGATAAAATATTGAGAAGAATAATTTCGAAAGACAATTATTGACGAACCCAAGTACTGAAGACAGACTCAAGCACTGAGAAGACTAATTTAGAAAAGATAAAATACTATGATTGATTCATAAAGATAAAGATGATTTCAGCACTTAGTTCTCCAGCCCATGGTTTCAGCCCATGGTTTTAGCACATGGTTTGAGAAGACATTTTTAGCACAAGGTTTCAAGACGCCCCTGGTTTTTCGAGCACATGGTTTTTAGCTCAAGGTTTCAAGATCAATGATTGTAAGAAGCACATGGTTTTGTAACCTTAGCCCATGGTTTTAGAAATCAAGACTTTTGTAAAATTGTACTTTACCCCTGGTTTTAGAAACCAGGACTTTTGTAAAGTTGTACTTTAGCCCATTGTTTTAGAAACTATGACTTTTGTTTTTAGCTATTTTTTCAACTAAGGCCACACACCTAGAAAGTACATGGATACTCTTCATTGACGATGGGGCCCAAAGAACACCTGGATGAAGAATCCAGAGTTTCCAGGAGAAGGCTAAGGTTGTCTATAAATAGCCATTTGTACAAAGTAGAAAGTATGAATGAAAACCCTGAGTTCCAGAACACTTTGCTTCCACCTCTCCATGATTTTCTTCTTTATGCATCCTTTCCTCATCTGATTTCATTAACCAAGCTATTCTCAAGTAAGGTTTTTATTTAACCGTATTTTTATATACATTAGGAGTCTCCCCGAAGGGAAACTCTAAACCTGTTTCTGTTTAGATCTGTCGCCACAAACTTCCTTTAGAATTTTATGTTTGTCTTATTTATAGTTTTCTTTATAATATTGTGTGCTACACTTTACGTATTTTCTGTGACTTTATATAAGATTTTATATTTAGGAAAAGCATGTAGAGTATAATTTGTATGTTATTTATCTTAGTACTTTTAGTCTTGACCATAGTAGAACTCTCATTAAGAAACCCTTTTTTAATTCCCGTTTATGTTATTCTTTTCTTTTGTTTTGACCATAGTTATAATCAACTTATCCTTATTTTTCTGTATCTGTATTGTATTATCAACCTACTCCTATAGAAGATTTATAGATAATCCAAGAATTTTAGTACCCCCAACAATTACAAGAATTTTAGTACCCCAAGAATTGGTATCAGAGCCAAAAGACCTGGAACCACATAAAGATATAGATTATTTAGACTTAAGAATACCTGCTAAGATAGAAAAAAATATTTAGGCAGTTCTACCCTTGTCATTTTAATTCAGAAGAACATTTACTCCACGAAAATAATTCTCAACTTAATATAATAGAAGATTTTTTAATAAATCTTTCCCAAAATTTACACTTAAAATTATTGGAATTAGAACAAAAAAATATTAAGATATTAGAAGAACTTAGACAAATATTCCTTCTAAATAATATTTAGGAAACATGCCTAGAGATCCTTTTTTACAAGTATATACTTCAGGAATGTAGCCCTCAAAGCAATGTAGTCATTATAAACTTCCTTCATCAACTATAAATAGAGACTCAAGAAAAGACATAAGTAGACATATATCATCTTATCTAATTACACCCTTGTGCCATCCTTGTGAGAAGAACACTATTTTACACCATTTTTCATCTATTTTATTTGGGGAAGGTATCTACCTTAATGCCCCTTTGAGATGTCTTCCAACACTCCCCCTCAAGTTGGGGGAGAGAAAACGTCGCAAATACCCAACTTGTTGCATATCGTGGTTTGTATCTTGCATGTGACTTTTTTTTGAGTATGTCTGCTACTTGTCCGTGAGATGAAATGTGTTTGAGAGATATAATGCCAATTTAAAATTTTTCTCATATGAAATGGCAATCTACCTCAATGTTTTTTGTTCTCTCGTGGAAGACTGGATTTGTAGTAATGTGGATGATTGTCTAGTTGTCACAACAGAGTTCCATGGGAATCTTTTAGTGGAACCCTAATTCAGTGAGCAGAGATTTGATCCATAGAAGCTCACAGACTGCATGGGCCATGTTGAATTTATGGAAAAGAGAAATACTTCATTGACTTTATGTAATCAAAGTACATGAACCTCTATTTATAATAGAGGAAGTTAGTGGAGTCTAATTACAATTAAACTATCTTTGTCCCAATTACACCCAAACTCTAACACTTACAGATAAGTCCTAGCATAATTAAATAACCCAATATAAATAGAAGACTAACATGACTAAAAAACCTTTAAATTGAAACTCCTCTATGAGACTTGCTTCCATAATAATTGTGGCTCTGTTAGACTTCTTATGCCACCTCACGTGATCATGGTGGGTCTCATATCTTATGGGCTTGGGCACATCTTCCAACACTCTTGGATATGTGTGTCTTTCTTGGTCTTATGGGATTGGGCCCATCTTCCAACACACTTGGATATGTGGGCCTTCCTTGGTCGTGTGGGCTTGGGCTCATTTTCCAACACTCCCCCTCAATCTGGGGGTGAGAGAACATTATGAACTCCTAGCTTGCAGCAAATGATATATAGGATCTTCTTGTATAAAATGACAATCCTCCATTTCTTCCAACACTCCCCCTCACGCTGGTGCTCTCTTCCATGAGGCCCAACTGGCATAAGATAAGTGAGATTAAAATCACTCGAAGCAATATGACATCACTCCATACTCCAGTCATAACCCATGTTGGATGTAGGATACACTCCTATCATTCTCAGGTAGTGGCACTCCTATCTTTCGCTGGTAGTGGGTCTATATGTAGTGCTCAGAAGTGTAGTAAAAACTCCTCCATCATTGTGTCCCTCCACAGGACAACGACTCTCAAGTGGAAGGAGTAATAAATGCCAATTATGGGGGGTAACATATATATAGTAATAAACTCCTCCATCATGGTAACCCAACCCAGGCACCGACTCTCACATGTACAAATGGGTGATAATGCCTGTCATTCACAAGACGATGATGTGATATGTGATAAATGTTTGTCATTCACAAGATGGCGATAAAATATGTGACGAGTGGGTAATGCTGGTCATTCACAAGACGACGATAAAAGACCCACGAATATCTATATATATAAGTCTCAATTGACTTAAAACACCCATATACGAGATAGACTTAAACTCCCAACCGAAGCAACACTCAAAAGATTGGCCCAAAGATGTATGTGAGAGTCAAATAAAGAATGGTAGGAGAGAGGCTGCCAAATAGCTAATGGGTAATGGGTAAAGAGGAAGATAGGATATTGAGGCCATCACTTCTTCAATAATAATGTCTCATCCAAAGAGACACAATAGCAACAGCTGGAATGGGCTTGGGCCCATATAATACGAACCAAAATAATAAAATCCTTGTAAAAGGACCCATGAAATAGTCCAATGCGAGTATCTACACCAAATATTGTGTTGACCAAGGAATATGTTGTGAATACCTCAAAATAGTAATCCATCAGGAGAAATAGAATCGAGTAGAGCCGAGTCAGGTATCACCAATAATTACCACAATTATTACTATGAGTCAGGACTCTTGATATTCAATTTTCTTTGCTGCAATAAATTTCTTCTTAGATACAAAAACTTCATATTTTGTGTTCCCCCTTTCTTGAAGATTTTGGTCACATACTTACTACAACATATGGAATAAAAAACCTCTTTCTTGTACTTTTTCTACTTCTCCCTGTCAAGCGGGGAGGTAATGACAATGTTCCTAGCTTGAACCAAATAACATAGATGTAGTAACTGAAAAAGGGGTAAGTGAGATATTTCATGATATAGTTGATCAATAACAGTAACTCAAAAAGTGACGCAAAACAATCAGCTTAAATTTGAATTTTTCAATCCAACAAGATACCAATATGACCTTTGATTCTTCCAATGCGAATATATCCTTAAATATAGATCAGATTGATATAAACTTTCTCCTTCTAAAAATATACTTAAATACCTTTCATCCAAGTATAACTTCTATTTATAAAATACACTTCTATTGAGATATATAATCTGATAAATTTTGGTCTCTATCATCTGGCCGAACTAAGTACTCATTCACCTTTTGCTAGCAAGACCATTGACACTTCCAAGATCAATATCTCCAAATAAAAAAATCAGATCAAGAATTTGTTGAATAGGTAAGAAAATAGACTTATAGATATTTCTTGTGATATATAATTCTGCATACAAAGTCTCATTCTTGATAGTATAAAATAACTCAGTAGTTAAAGCTTTTTACTGCTGCTTGAATCTCTTTTTCAATCTGATCTTCGCTACTTCAAAAATGGATTTCTCTTTGTAGATAACTCCGATTGGAAAAAAAAATCATTTTTTCTTGGAAATTAGACTCGAATATGTTTTCGTCAATATATAATTTAAAATATGAAAAACTCAATATAGATGTGAAAACGTAAAGTAAATAATGGGTATAGGGATTGGAAAAAATATGAACCTAAACTGCTAGAGATAATAAATCAGAAAAGATCACATTACCTCTGTGGGTTGACCGAATCAACTCACAGAACCTGCTCTGATACCATGTTGAATTTAAGGAAAAGAGAAATACTTCATTAACTTAATGTAATCAGAGTATGCGAGTCTCTATTTATAATAGAGGAAGGTAGTAGAGTCCAATTACAATTAAACTACCTTTCTCCCAATTACACCCAAACTCTAACACTTAAAGATAAGTCCTAGCATCATGAAATAACCCAATATAAATAGAAGACTAACATGACTAAAACACCTTTAAACTGAAACTCCTCAATGAAACATGCTTCCATAATACTTGTGGCTTTGTTAGACATCTTATTGTGTAAGATTTCTTATGCGACCTCGCGTGATCATGGCGAGTCCCATATCTTATGGGCTTGGGCCCATCTTCCAACATGCCATAGCGCAGTATTCTGCATCAGCACTAGATCTAGCAATCAAATTTTACTTTTTACTCCATGTAACCAAGTTCCCTCTAACTAAGGTGCAATATCCAGAAGTGGACTTCTTGTCATCAAGTGATCCAACCCAATTTGCATCCGTAAATCTTTCAATATTGAGGTGACTGTGACATTTATATAGAAGGCCCTTGTCGGAAGATCCTTTTAAATATCGAACAATTCTTTCTAGAGCTTGCTAGTGAATAACTTGTCGTTGATGCATGTACTGACTAACCACGCTTATGGCATATGCTAAATCCGGTTTGGTTAGTGTAAGATAAATGAGTTTCCCAACGCCTCTAATATTTTCCTACATACACATCTTCGCTAGAGCTTGTGAATAACTTGGTGTTAGCATCCATAGGAGTATCTTTTGGTCGACATCCCATCATCCCTGTGTCTTCTAGTAGATCAATAACATACTTCCTCTACGATAAGATAATCCCATGTTTTGACTGGAAGACCTCAATACCCAAAAAATATTTTGGAAGTCCATGGTCTTTTGTTTTGAATTCCCTGGTTATATTCATTTTGACTTCTTGTATTACTTTTGCATCACTACCAATTATGACAAAAAAATCTATATAAATTGCCAGTAATACACTTCCCTCCAAGGTGTTCTTGAAAAATACAGAATGATCAATGGAGTATCTATGGAACCCAAACCACAACATTGCTTGGGTATATTTTTCAAACCAAGCCCATGGAGACTGTTTTAAGACATATAATGATTTCTTCAATCTACATTCCAACTTCCCCTCAACCACAAAACCAGGTGGTTGATGCATATAGATCTCCTCCTTAATATCACCATTTAAAAAGGCATTTTTCACCTCAAGTTAATATACTAGCCAAGAAGAATTTGTAGCAAGTGATAATAGGATTCATATCGAATTTAACTTGGCTACAGGGGGAGAAGGTTTTCTCATAATAAACTTCATAGCACGGAGTGTAGCCTTTGTTGATGAGGCGGTCTTTAAGATGAGCCACAAAACCATCGGGATTTGCTTGATAGCAAAAACCCATTTACAGCCCACATGTTTCTTCTCTGAAGGAAGCAGAACCAAGGTCCATGTTTGATTCCCATATAAAGTATTCATTTCCTCTTCTATTTCTGCCTTCCATCTTGGATGTTTCAGAGCCTCTTGATTTGACTGTAAGCTAGATACAGAGGAGAGGGATACAAGAAATTGATAACAACAAGAAGATAACCAATGGTGAGAAACAAAATTTGATATAGGATGAAAAGTGGAGAACCTAGTGCAAGTCCTAGGATCCTTTCTTAGAGCTATGGGCCTAGTATCAAATTGTAGACCAAATATGATAGGTAAAGATGGGTTGACCTCGAAGGGATCTATAAACTCCACATGTGTGGTATCAATCGTTGCTTCAAGGGGTTGAAGGAGATCCACATCAAGAGGCATAAAAGGTCTCAGAGTTGTTTGAACTAATGAAAGACCCGAAGGAGGAGCATCTTGGGAATAATAAAATATGTGTTCTAAGAAAATAACATCCCTAGAGATAATTACCTTCTAAAGATAAGGATTACAGTAGACATAACCTTTTTGGGTACGAGAGTGTTACAATGTGGGACCCACCATGGTGCTCGAGCTGGTGGGACCCACCATGAGGACATGGGACACCAAGAAGAGTCCTCACCCAAGCAAGCACGAGTCAAGGAATTAAGAAGCACAAACTAAATTGAGTTAGAAGACTTGACCCACAAGTATCTCAAGAGCTGTCAACCTTATCAAGATGAGTTGGAAGATCATGAGGGACCCACAAGGATAAGCCTACGAGCTGACCTTCTCCCTTATATTCACGTGAATGAAGCAAGAGTCCTAGTTTAACTCATATTAGGCTTTTAGTAGATTGGTTTGAATAGACTTATCTTAGAGAGTTAGAGATGGAATGTAATTAGGATTGAAAGGCTAATTGTATAAGGACTCTACCTCCTCCTCTACTATAAATAGAGGTGTTGTAATTCAGAATAAATCAAGTTACACGTCTCAATCTCGATTTACTCTCTCTCTCTCTCTCTCTCTCTCTCTCCCTTTGCTTGGCGCAACCTCTCTTTGCTCTTTTATTTTTTTCTTCTCTCTACCCGAGAGCTCTTCTTCCCTTTTCTTCTTTTTCTTTCTTCTTTCTCTTGCTCGGAATTATGGAAAAGGGATCCTAAATTCAACAGAGAGTAACCCAAAAAGATACACTTAAGAGACTTAGGATCAAGCTTATTTTTCTAAGAATGTGACATGAACAAAATGTGTGCATCCAAAAAAATTCAAGGAAAGGAGACGGGGGCTTTATCAAGAAATAACAACGAATAGGTAGATTTCTATTTAAACATTGAGGAAGGCAATCGATTAATAAGGAAGCAGGCAATGAGAATGGTGAGAGGCTAGTAACAATAGGGCATATTCATATAATAGAGCAAGCCACAAGCTACCTCTAGGAGATGTCTATTTTTCCTTTTGGCTACACCATTTTGTTGAGGGGTATAGGCACATGATGTCTGATGGATAATGCCCTAATCCTAACAAAAAGGATTGAAATTCACCGGAGAGGTACTCTTTGGCATCATCAGAATGAAAAACTTGTATGTTTTTACCGAACTGAGTTTTTACCATCACATAAAAGGACTTAAAGATGGAACAAATCTCAGACCATTATTTAAAAAGAACAACCATATGACTCGAGTAAAATCATCCTCAAAAGTGATAAAATACTTAACTTGTGAAATATTTGAGCCAGTCAATGGTCCCATATATTAGAGTGAATTAAGAAAAAGGGAGCAACACCTTTAATTTTAGCTCGAGGAGAATATGATGTCCTTTGGTTCTTGCTCAACTAACATACTTTGTCATTTAAACCAAATAATGTTTTCAAAAATAGAAATAATTTTTGAAGTGATGCTACTGACGATGTCAACACCGGTTGTGCCATAATATTGCCTTTGTCTGAGAAGTGGAAACTGCAGTCATCAGAGAAGAGTTCAAGTAATAAAGGTCCCCCTATTCATGGCCTCCACCAATCACCTGCTTTGTTGTTAGATCCTAAAAAACACAAGAAGAAGGTGAGAAGGTGATGGAGCAATTGAAACATTTGGTGTGTTGGCTAACAAACAATAAGTTTACGGAAAATTGGGGAATAAATAAGACTTCAGTAACCAGAAGTGAAGGTTTAGTAGAGGAGGATCCCTTCCCAAGAACTTTGGTTTGGGATATGCCAACTATGGTAACAAAATTGTTTGATACACAGGGAGACATGAAATGTAATAGACTTTTATTATCTGTCAGATGCTCAGAAGCTTCTGAGTCAATGATCTAAGATGAAGAGGAACTAGTACCAGAGATCCTACCTGAAGCAGTAGTGGCAATAGGAGTGGAAGAAGATGTAGGAAAAAGATACCATCATAGTCTTCAGTCTTTGCAAGAATTCATAATCTTCATCGGTTATAGTATCTTGCCTTTGTGTGACTCAATTTTGTATAAATTTTTTTCATTATGAACCGAAGCCTGGTTGGTGGTGGCTTAGTCTGGTTTGTCATGCAGCTTCCAAAAGGTTTCCACTATAATATTTAGTCCTCCACAATGAATGTAGAGTCAATTATCAAACCTTGAAGGACCAAAGCCAGTCCTACCGCCTCTTGCTCTACCTCCTTTGTAATTTCTACCCCGCCCTCTAGTGGTAGAAGGTGTACCCCTATTACCTAAGTACAAGTAGAGAATACCCTAGGATGAGAGATGGAAGAATAGTCTAGTATCCGAAGTAAGGTGACACTTATGTAATCAAATGATGGAAGTGCCGAGGAGCTAAGAAGTTGAGTCTTGGCCACCTCAAGGTAGGGCTTGATATTTACTAAACAAATAGCAGTTGCTAAGGCTTACCACTACTTTTCTTAAACCGATATATCGGTGGATTAGGGTTGAGAAAATTTCCACTCCTGAATCAGCCCCTAAAACCGTGCCAAGAACTCATGTAGGTTGTCCCCTTGTTTGGTATTAAACATGTTCTGAATAACATCATACAATTTATGGAGGTTCTCTGTGCTTGAGTACAACTTCACACAAGTGTTCCATATCTGTTTGGTTGTCTCAAGGTAGACCACATTATTAGCCGCATGCTCCTCCATGCTATTTACCAACCAGTTGATTACCAATGTATCATTCTTCAACCACTTAATAGAGGAGTTGTCCTCCTCATCAATAGGTGGAGCTTGTTTGGTGAGATGTCCTAAGAGGTCCCATGCAACGAGAAACCTTTTAATCGACTGTGACTAGCTCAAGTAATTAGATAACCCTTTCAAGGGTATAGTGGTAATCTTGAGAATGTCACTCTTACTCCCCATGTGATCCTCAACCATTAGGAATGAACCAACTCAAGAGGAGGGACACCAAGGCCAACTCGGGTTGGAACCAACTTGAAAAATAGGAGCGAACGAGCTCTGGTTGGAACTAATTTGCGAAAGGAAGAAGCTCGAACTCAAAAACCAAATATGTAATCTTTACAACAACTAATCATGCACTAAATAAGGAGAGTACATGTTGGCCGAGATTAAAAAAAAGGTAAGGCATGAAATATTTTCTCACTTAGGAAAGAAACCACAAGGATAATACAAGATGTTTTATTATTGATGTTCTCTAATGGCATTCACCACCCAAGAACCTATGCTTGGAAAATTCAACTAGTTTGGCTCTATCAGCTGGAATTTACATCAAAGAGATTTTGACTCTCTTTAAGCCATGTGCAGCCCAAATACATGCTTTTACAAACAATTTCCCCAAGAGATTAGCTAGATTATATCTCTAGCTAGGCCCTTTCTATCTAAATTTCAATAGGTTCTAGATGAACCTTTCTCTAAAGAAAACTACTAAAGAAAGGATAAAACTTACATTCTTTATCACTTGGAGAGAATCTTCTCCTTGAGAAATCCAAACCCCCAACTTTGTAGCACAAAATAAATGATAGAGCTTGTCTAATGTAGATGCAATGAAGAAGATTTGATAAAAAAAAATGTATAGGATTTTCCAGAGTGTAGGCTTACTCTTTCTCACAAAAGCACTTTGGAAATATTTTCAAAGAATTGAGAGTAAAGGCTTAAGAATATGCCAATAAATGATCATTATCTTCTTAATCGAAGGTTTGGTGGGGTATTTATAAGTTACCCACACCAAACTAGCCATTTTTTTTCGTTTCTAAAAATTAGAGTTTACATTGATCTTTTAACGGATCAATCAATCGAGTGTAACGACTATTTTTTTTATCATAATGTCTCTAATTGATTGATGGTATAATTGATAAAAAAATTCCCTTTAGGTATGAAATTTTAAGTTGATCAATCATTGTCATGGTAAGATCGATCAATCAAAATTCCCTCTAGCAATGCAATGAAAGTATGATCGAACAATGAATTTTTTATGATCGATCATGCTTTATGTCCCTGACTGGCAAAGTTTTGTATGATCGACAAAAAACTCCCTTGTCAAGATAGTATTGATCGATCATTCCATATAGGATAATTGATCAAGCTTTATAGCACGGTTTGGCCATGTTTTGGATGATCAATAAATCGACTTAGGTTGCTCAATCATGCTTTATAATTTTTGCGTATGCGCTTCTGGTTGATCGATCATTGGCAGATGTTGATCGATCATTCCAGTGCCAGTTCACCTAAAGTACGTTTAGAGCATGAGAATGAAGGATCCTAAGTGCTTTTAACATGTTTGAAATGTGTATATGATGGTTTTGAAATGTGTTTGAATGCACGTTATGTCCTACAGCTCCAAGTTGGCATTGTACCTTAAATTTGAAGGAGTTGGACATCTCTCTTTTACATAGACTGAGTTTTGACATTTCTCAGTAAGTCCTAGAACTATAGTCTTCAAGTTGCCTTACTTTTCAAGGGTGCTTCTTCAAGATTTCTTGACTTTCTATGATGCTTGAGGTCTTTGAGAAACTTGATTCATTTTGATGCTTTAGACCTTGAAATGAATGTCTCTTGAAGAAAAAGTATCTGAAAAACTAGATTTATAATTTTCAGCTCTATTAAGTTTTTTTATCATCAAAATGAAGAAGAGAGTCAACATATGGTCAATAGAAGTAACCATGAGGCTACTTCTCAAGTGAAAGAGGCTAAGATGAACATACACGTCAGTGGTATGAAAAGTTTAAGATGACAATTGATGAGAATAAAGATGAATGTTTCAATAGTGATTTCTGATATGGATGATATTGATAGTCATTGTTGTTAGAAAGTTCAAAAAGTTTGCCAAGTTTAGTAAAAGAAGAACTCCTACCCAAAGGAGAGGTTAAATGAGCTAAATGATATAGAAGGAGAGCAACAAATACTAACAAGTGTAGAAGTGAGGAACATTTAATAGCTGAGTGCTTCATCAAAGAAAGAAAGCAACTTAAGAAGGGGGTAAAGAAGCCAACACAAATGGTTTTGAGGGTAGAAAAAAGAGAAGAATCAGAGAAGGAAGTTCCAAACATGACACTCATGGGCCTTGAAGATGAGGTATGCTCTGAACTTTAAAATGGTAATTTGATTTACAAAAATTAATTAAAAATATAAGCATCTTCTTGTCAAGAATAAGAAGTTGACCACAATGCTCAATCAAAAGAAGATTATATAAAATTAAAAGCCATCCATGATAGGGTGGTCTCAAGGTTAAATACCTTGACTGATGTGCATGTAAGCTTGGTCAAAGTGCATGAACAATGCACTAAATGTGATCATGAGGAGGCTGTAAAATTGCATGATAGTTTCATGAGGAACATGAGTCCATAAAAGCCAAGTATGACTCTATTGAGCAAGAGATAGATTATCGAAAAAGATATTTTGAAAATTTCCCTTTGAGTAAAAAGTAAAAACAATTTGGCCACATTAATTCAATCACAAAAAGCAATGATGGGAGTGCCAACTTAGGAAATTTGGATTACTTTGGTTTCTTATTTCTTTTTTGTCATTTAGCTCATTTTTTTCATTTCATATATATTCCTTTATTTCATTCAAATTCCTCATATATTTAGATTAGATTAGTCCATTTTGAATATTTCACCTCTTATTTCATCGAAAACCATTGAAAATGGTCACGAATTTAAAGTTTATCACAGTAGAAGAATTTTTTGAAATGTTTCATTTTTGAAATATCAGGCATTCAACTCAAAATTGAAATTTCTATTTGAATAGAAATAAAAGTCTGATCATTTTGCTTCTTATTTTGTCAAAAACTGCATCACAATAACCAAATTTTTTACTTTGATTTTGTTGCTATAGGGAAGAAGACGATGAGCCAATGTGACCCATGCAAATAGCCTTGTTGGCTTCAATCCATTGCACAATTCTAGATCTGTGTTGAAAATCTGCTACTAATCCAAAAATCTTTTTCACATTCGACTCAACTATCTATTGTGAAGACTGTCTCTCAATCCAAATCCGACATGCAGCTCTAGCGCAGATCCACTTACCAAATTCGACCTGACCACCTATCCGCTATCGTTTGGTTTGCGTGTCTCAATTTCTGATTTGATCTAGCCCAATTTTGGTTCAAAAGAAAACCTATAGCTCATTTTTCTTTCGATTTTTATCAAATTTTTATAATTTCTAAAAAATTAAATTTTTATTATTTCAAATTGGAGGGTGGATAGAGAAGGGATTCATACCTTGAAATAAGTAGGAAAATATTTGTTTTGAGGTACTATTATCTTAATTGCTAAAAATGAGAGAATCTCTTGATTACCATGATTATGCAAATCAAATAAATAATTATACAAATCAAGAAAAATTTGAATCATTTATTGAGGATTTGAATTTTTATATTCAACAAAATCTGTCTCTCTCCTAAGCCAAACCACATAAAATTTCTTTTGTCATTTTTTTTTCAAACATTTAATTTCATTTTTGTAAAGATTCTTTCAAACCTTTTATTTTTTATTATGCAGCTAATATCTTTCTCCGTCTACACTCTAGCCTCGGGCTCCTTCACCCAAAAGAGACCTCAAAAAATTTGAGAGCTAGTGAGCAGTCACTCAAACACATCTCCATCTACATTTTGGGTTCTTCACTGTTCCGTCAGGTTTGCGTTCAAATCATGGAGGAATCTGGTTATTGTCTGAACAAGGACTTCGTCTGCGCCTGCTTGCCTTGATGGAGCAGCGCTGTTCGTTCCACTGGAGCTCTGGTGGGAACAAAAATAAAAGTACATGAGGCTAGAAGGATTTGATTATATAATAACCACTGTGCGACTTAATGACAAATAAATTTCGAAGTAAAACAAATTTCAGGTTGGCTTTCTTTCAAATCGAGTTCGTTTCCAAGATGTAACAGGTGCAGCATAGTCTATGGAAACTGGAAAATAGCCTCTCTGATGACCGAAGAAACCAGAAGATAAAACAATGTCAAGACAAACAGAAGAACTTCGATGTCTGTAGGAGAAGAAGAAAACCATGAACAGATAACTCTCGTGCATGGATAGCAGACGTTTCCTCCGACGAGTTACCTAATAATAAAACAATACAAAGAAAAAAGATCTTATAAAAAATACCCTTCGTCGTTCAGGTGATTTGGTTCTGGCATCCACAATTTCGATCAGCTCATCAAACCGAAAAGGAAAACAAAAACAATCTAATCAGCCCTCTTAAATAACTCAGTTGTAGCAAATATATATGGTTTCTTCTTTTACATTTCACAAAGTTAGATGCAGGATACCAGGAACCGCAGTAACTGAACCAAAGTAATGTACTTTGATCGATCTCCAAAACGAGGAACTGTACGTTGGAGAATATTCTGACCTTCAACTAGTTTTAACTCTATAAGTCAGAAAGAGTTCATAAAGAATAAAAAACACCTTGTCAGGCATCTGCTTACCTGTCTAACGATCTCCCCGTACTTTCTTAAACACTGGTACTGCTTCCCATCATCATCTTCCCGGGACATGATATCAAGGAGAAGAGGCGGCAACTCGATACTATCGAATGTGATTTCGGATTTCACTCTCTTAAAAAACCTATTCTTTCTTCCTGAAGCAAGTCAGACTGGTTTCCGTAGAATGAGAAGGGACGACGCTTTTAAGAAATGGCGCGAACAAAGTGGATGCGACGCTTTGTCTTGAATGAGATCCATCATCCAAATCGTCCGTTACGGCAACGACCTTTTCGGGGAAAAGGGAAGGAGTCCGTTATTCGGCCGCCATGAGCGCGGCTCGCGTGAAGGTGAATGAATGTCAATTGTCAAACCCTAAAAGCTTGAAAGCATAACGGTCTCTTGAGGGCTGACACAATAACTGTAGGATTAGAGGGAAAACCAATGGAAGAGGGAAATGTATCCGACAAAAGGATTCGCAATATTCCTCTGTTACAATTACTCAACTTTAACGTATAATTTCGCTCTTTTTTATCGGGGGTTGGGGGGGGGGGGGGGGGGGGGGGGGGGGGGGGGGAGAGAAGGAAAAGGCTAAAATTGGATAGGATTAATCTATAATTTGATTATTCCTTAAAATACAATGTAATATGCAAATAAATGAACAGGATTGGTACATGAGTAAAAAAATGTTACACCACCACATAATAAAGATCAATACATGCATGTGTCACAAAGAAAACCCAATCTAAATAACTTCAATTCTCAAATTAAAATAGATCTCATTGGATCTTAAAATTTTATACCCAATCCAGTCTGTCAATACCTCAATTGATTCGTAAATAAGATATTATATTATTTAATTTATATATATTATTTATTAATAAATTTTATTAATATCCATCTCAAAAGATGATTCTCTCTTTATATAAATAAATACAAAAGTCGTTTGGTGCGAAACGGCTATCTCAATCGTCCGATCATGATCGGACAGCTGAGTTAACCATTAATAGGACGGCTGAGATAGTCGTTTGATCAGATGGCTGAGATAGCCGTTTAATCGGATAACTGAGATAGTCATTGATCATGATCGAACGATTGAGATAGTCGTTTTGCATTGTTTACACCAAATGAATTTTCGTATTGGATCAGCCATATATATATATAGATAAACGTATGTATAAAATTTTTAAACTTAGAGATTTTGTGCCTAAAATCTAAGTTGTTTAACCATTCTTCTTTGTGTCCACCTCTCAAACACCTAAAGTTTAAATACTAAAACCTTCCCCCATTGATTTGGCTCTTTTCAAACACAACATTAAATCCACCTCATCCCAAATAGTAGTGCTGCCACTAGTGGTTGTTTGTTGCCAAGGGATGCCATTTTGTTCTCCTTCATAATTTTCCCTTTCCTATTTCCGTTATTGTTCATAGTTGTAGCATCCCTGGAAGACAAGTGTAGTTCCTAATTACACAAGACAAATCTCTCCAAAGAGACTTAGTTAAGCATGTAATGAAAATTTCTACATTCAATTATTTTAGGATGTAATTATAGGTAGATATTCAGAATAAATAGAATTAGTTTGTTCATAAAGAATATTTAGATATTCATTCCCAAATGAATATCTTCTATTAAACTTAAAATCCACAATCCCACATGAGAGGAGTGCTTCCCCACATTGCAGAAATAATTTTTATGAAATTTCAATATACTGATTAAATTAAATAGATACTTATTTATTCACGCCTCATGTGCATAAACCCTTCGATCTTTCGAAAATAAAAAAAAGGAATGAAGTGGAATATTTTTTAAAATATTATGATAAAAATTCTATATTGTGCTAATGTATGAACATCAAATTATTTTTTTATTGAATTTTTTTTTTCCATGTATCGCATGGGTTTTCCGCTAGTAATACCAATGGGAAGATTTACAGAGAATGTGGATGAAAGGGGGACATTTGGAGATGGAATTAAATTCAGAAAATGCAATTTGAATTTCTATAACTGTGAATTATATATTAGATTGTTTTGATAGAAACTATCAACAAAATAAAGGCATTAGTCACACTACATCCAAAGTCATATAAGTGAGAAAATGAATTTATTCACTAAGTAGAAAATAAGGGCACCATACAAACTTCTTGTGACTCTAAGAGTGCTATAGCAATTGCACTGAAGCCAATTTTTTATAAATGTAATGTCACTTTATGCCACAGAAAAAAAAACACAAAGAAGTGAATTGGCATTTGTATTAAGGGGATTTAGTGCACTTGGAAAGTTAGAGTGGAATGTGACAAAATCGTGTAAGTACATGTCGAAAATTGGGGTTGAATTCATTTTACCTAGGGAAAGTAGATCATTTCTGCCCCTTGTCTATTGTTCTTCAATCTTTTGAAGGAGAAAGACTCTAGTTGTGGCAACAAGAGGCTTCTCATCCTTTTTATTTTCTCTTTTTAAAGTAATAATTGTTGGCCCAGGTAGCTTTTCAAGAGGGGGTGAATAGAAATTTACAAGGTAAAACTTTAACTTAGGCGTGAAATGTAAAACATACAATAAAAAAATTCTAGTAAAAATTCAATCATAAACTATAGGAAGACATAATTTTTTTGTTATTGATGTTTCCGTATTGGTATTCACCGCCCAAGAACCCGTGCTTGGAAAATCCCACTATGTAAGCCTTAATAGCTATAATTACATAAAAAAGATTATGGCTCTCTTTAAGTCACGTGTAACTCAAATACTGCTTTTAAAAATACAATCTCCCCAAGAGATTGCCTAGATTCCAACTCTAGTTGGCCCTTTATATCTAGATTAAAATGAGTTCTAGATGAGCCTTTCACAAAATAAAAATCAAAGGAAAAGTAAAAATCACTTACACCCTTTTACTTGGAGAGTACCTTCTCCTAGAGAAATCCAAGCATCCAATAATTGCAGCACAATGTGAATATGGGAGCTTGTCTAAATGAAGATGTAATGAAAGATGGAGCAAAGAGTGGGAGATTTTTTAAAGGAATGGCTCTCTTTCACTCAAAAACAATTTGAGAAGTATTTGCAAGACTTTGAGAATAAAAGCTTGAAGATTTACTAATAAATGTTCATTAACTTCTCAATGTGAGCTTTGGTGGGGGTATTTATAACTTCCCCTTGCCAAACTAGACATTTTTTGCTCGTTTGCAAAAGCCAATGTTTGAATTGATCGATCACTGTAAAGTGATTGATTGGTCAATCACGTATCACTACTTTTTTTTGTCAAGATATGACTTATTGATCGATGGTATGATCAATCAATATATTACTGTTGGGCCTAACATGTTAAGTTGATCGATAGGGTATGATTGATCAGTCAGAGTTCCCTCTGGCAGTGTATTCAATCAGTGAACTTCCCATGATCAATTGTGTGTTATGTCCCTAACTGAGAAGATTTTGTTTGATCGATCAGTCATGTGGGATGATCGATCATTCAATGTAAAATTCGTTTGTCTTGACAATATTGATCGATTAGTCCAAGTAGGATGATCATTCATGCTTTATAGCATGAAATGGTCATGTTTTGGATCATTGATCAATCAATCGACTTAGGTTGATCGATCATACTTTATAAGTTTGGCCTATTCACTTCTGAATGATCGATCATTTTAATTTTAGTTTATTTAAATAAACTTTAAAATCATGGGAATGAATGATCCTTAAGTACTCTAACATGTTTGAAAATATCTATATGATGTTTTGAAATATGTAAGAACACAATTTATATCCTAAACTCCATGTTTAACATTGTATCTCAAATCGAAGGAGTTTGGATAGTTCTCTTTACATGGACTGAGTTTTTACATATACCAATGAATCCTAAACTCTAGTCTGTTGGCCCAAGTGGCTTCTCAAGAGGGGGTGAATTAAAATTTTCAAGTTAAAAACTTAAGTTGGGCGTGTTATTAAAACTAATGTGATATGGCAATGTCAAAGTAAAACAAGCATTCATAGACCATAGGAGACAAAAAAAAAAAATTGTTATCGATGTTCCCCTCTTGGTATTCAACTCCCAAAAACCCTTGCTTGAAAAATTCCATTATTTTAAAAGCTCTTATAGTTGGAATTATACAAAGAGATTCCGACTCTCTTTAAGCCACATGTAGCTCAATACACTCATTTTACAAACTCAATCTCCCCAAGAGATTGGCTAGATTCTTTCTGTAATTAAACCTTTCTATCTAGATTAAGTAGGTTCTAGATGAACCTTTCTCAAATAAAATAAAGAAAGGAAAATTTACATCCAACACTTGAAGAGTATCTTCTCCTTGAGAGATCCAAGCATTCGTTTATGTTCAGTATAATGTGTAGTATATGGGAGCTTGACTAATGTGAAATGCAAGGATAAGTGAGGAAAGAATGAGGATTATATAAGTATGTAGCTCTCTTTCACTCAAAAGCACTTTATAAAAGGAATTTCAAGTCTTTGAAAATAAAGGCTGAAAGATTTTCCAATAATTGCTCATTAACTTCTCTATGCGTGATTTGGTTAGGTATTTATAACTTCTCTAAGTCAAACTAGTCATTTTTTGCCTGTTCGATTGATCAATCACTATTAAAAGATTGATTAATTAATCGATGATAATGACTCTTTTTCTGTCAAGATGTGACCTATTGATCGATCAATAAGTTATTGTTGATCCAAAAAAGTTACGTTGATCGATCATTAAGAGGGGATAATCGATCAATCAAGATTCTCTCTAGTTGTGCAATGCAAGTATGATCGATTAGTAAACTTTATATGATGGATCGTGTTTTCTGTCTCTAACTAGAAAGATTTTGTTTGATCGATCAATCATGTGAGATGATCGATCATTCCATGTAAATTTTTTTTGCCTAACCAATATTGATCGGATGCTTTATAGCATGAAATGGCCATGTTCTGGATGATCGATCAATCGACTATAGTTGATCAATTGTGCTTTATAGTTTTGGCATTACTTCTTGATGATCAATCAATAGAAGAAGTTTATCAATCATTCCAATACTAGTTCAACTAATTTGAATCTTAGTGCTCTAACATGTTTTAGTAGGTGTATGATGTTTTTAAACATGTGTATGTGCAATGTGTGTCCTAAAGCTCCATGTATACCATTGTACTTTAAAGAAAGGAGTTAGGAAAGCTCTCTTACATTTTTTACTGAGTATTGATATACATCAATGACACTTAAACTATAGTCTTTACAATGTCTTCTTCTTTGTGGGTGCTTCTTCAAAAGTTTAATGTTGCTTGGGTCTTGTGTAGTTTTGTTCATTTTAAGTTTTAGACCTTAACATTCATTTTCTCTTAAAGGTGAAGTATCTAAAATACTTAGTTTGTAAAGTATCAACTCTGGTAAATTTTGTTATCATCAAAATCAATAAAGGAGTCAACCTATGGTCAACATAGTCTTCTTCTTCAAGGGTGTTTCTTCAAGAGTAGACTTTTCGTGATGCTTGAGGTCTTGAGTAGGCACAATTCTTTTTGAAACTTTAGACCTTGAAATGCATGTCTCTTGAAGGTAAAGTATCTAAATTACTTAAGGGGGGGTTAGTCAACATTGAAGTTGAAGTTGAAGCTAGACTTCAAATTCCAGGCAATGATTTGATTCAACTTCAACTCTTCCTTAGGTGTTAGTGTAGACGAGTTCAAGTGCAATAGAAAACATATTCCAATGTTAGTGCCTCAAAATGAAAAATATGATGTAAATAAGAAAATGAGTAACTTTTTATAATATACTTAAATAGAACATATACCTAAATAGATAATTAACCAAGATAACATGGTTACTATACTAATAAGTAATTTAATGTAGTATTAAAATATATTAATATGCTAAATACTATATTATATAAATTAAAATATATAATAATTACATGTGACTATAAAATAATATACTAATTAATGAAATACTATATTATACTAATTAATGAAATACTATATTATATTAATTAATGAAATAATGTTGGTTTAATTTCAACAGCGACGTCTTCCTCGCAGTGCCGATAATGGCAGGGAGACAACAGCAGGCCAGCAGGCAAAGGCGGTGGAGGCAGCACTCCGACGATACGCCAGAGGCAATGGTACACTGAGAGGGAGAAGAGAGAGAGGCCGGGAGGCTCTGCGATGGAGCGGCAGTAGGCAACTGCGATGACGGCTCTGCGTCGAAGGCCAAGAGGGAGAACAGAGAGGGAGAAAAAAATTCGTGAGAGGAAGCTCGAGATGGAGAAGAGATGAAGAGAGAAGAAGCCGAGAGGGAGTAGAGAGTGATAGAGAGAAAAAAATTGGGGGAGGAAGGCCGAGAGGGAGTAGAGAGTGCTAGAGAAAAAAAAAATTCGTCGAGGGAGGGAAAGACCCGTCTTGAGCGACGCTTCAAGTGGATGATTCGCAAAATTGGGCTGAATCACGATTCCACGATTTTAGCCTGAGACGATTACCTGCATTTTTTAGATAAACTACATAATATGCGTGAACTTCATTTAAACTTCATTGTTGACTAACCCCCCTTAGTTTACAAATTGTCAACTTTATTAAGTTTTGTTATCATAAAAAACAAGAAGGGAGTCAACTAGAGTCAACAATAATTTAATATAAAATAAATTAGTTTAAATTATAAAGAATCTTTATTGACTTAATATATTTTGAAACAATATTTTATAATTGTAATAATTTAAAAAAAATATTAATTACTTAGATAAGATAACTATTGTATAAATTAATAATATGTTTAACTAATAAATTATTAAATTAATTAATATGTATTCATTTATTATAATAAAATATAATTATTATACATTCCATTGATGATTATTTTATAAAAATAAAATATTTTATTTTATTAATTAACTCTTTTGTAAAATGTGTGTTTATTTATCATTTCTAATTATATTAATTAAATAAAATGATTAAAAATTAATTAAAAACTACATAAAAATTAAAATTATGTTATATAGTAATTATTTATTTAAAATTTTAATATAATATAAATTAATATACATGTAAAAAAATATTTTTTTAATTAATTTAATTTTAGAATTAATTTTATTCTTAGTTATTTATAAATTTTAAATTCAAGTTATTATATTGAAAATTATTTTATAACTTAGAGACTTAGGGTAGCCAATAGTTGCATACCTTGCTATTTTTTTTCTAATTATCCCATCCAAAAATTATTTTTAATTATTTCCATTACACTTTTCACGAGGTTACACTAACATAAAAAAAACTACTTTTCATTACATATCTACAGGACACATAACACGAAAAATTACATTCTCTAAGGAATGTAAATCATCTTGGAATTCACATTTACTTTCTCTTTCTCTAGGTAATCTACTTTCTAAGCGCACCAACAGCCCATAAAAGAGGATCAAATCACATATATGCTCAGTAAGGTTTTCAAGAACAACATCAATTTCTTAAGATGAATTCATCTTCACAAAAAGATGTTGGGTTGAGTTTTGAGAGGGGATATTAGAGAAATTGAAGACGCGCCTAAGCAACACTATACAAATTACATTAACTTGAAGTCAATGGCCCCAATCATTAATCAACCACATAAATATTGCCTCTCGTATTCTTGTGTTTTTCTACTCTATTTTCATCTTTAATACCGACATGTACCTCCAAATTGGTATGGGATTAAGGGATGGGTATTAGGTAGGTTAATGTGGGAGTCCGACCTAAACCAAAAAAAATCTAGGTTCAGGTTAAGGGCAAGTTTTGTACCTTATTTTTAATTTTCAATTAAGATAGAACTTTTTTTAAAATAAAATTTTCTTAATTTCTAAGGATAAAATTGGTTATTCCATAGCTTAATGTTGTAAAATAGGTTCGATGCATTAAAACTAATTTTTATTATTTAAAATTTTTAATTTTTTTATGAAACTAAATTAATAGTGGAATCGGTCATGGGTCGAAGCAAGGATGGATAGGGTGGGAATTAGAAAAGGCATAGGACAAAAACGAGGGTGGGGCTTTTGTTAGTGTTGGGATACGTATATTCAAAAACCTAAGCCAAACCCAACTACTACCTACCCTCGTTGGATTACTAAAACGATTAATGTAAAGCCTTGAAAACAGGGTATTGCTAGTGGTTTTTTGAAAGCCTATTCAACCCTTGTAAATTGAGGGTAAGTGAAAGTGAAAGTGAAAGTAATTATACTCTCACTTATGTTAGTGCGTGCAGGAGGAAAGTGAAAGTGAATGAACCAATTCATTCACTTTCACTTGCTCTTCTGTAAAACGAGTGAAAGTAAATTTTGACCCAAATCCTGGTTCATTCACTTTCACTTGTTCGCTCGACGCTCTCTGTGTCCTGCTCTTGCTTGACCTTCCCTCTCCATCCTCCTCTCTCGACCTTTTCTCCTTCCCAAGCCTCATATACTTGTTCGCTTGACGCTCTCTGTGTCCCGCTCTTGCTTGACCTTCTCTCTCCATCCTCCTCTCTCTCGACCTTTTCTCCTTCCCAGCCCTCATATACTTGTTCGCTCGACGCTCTCTGTGTCCCGCTCTTGCTTGACCTTCCCTCTCCATCCTCCTCTCTCTCAACCTTTTCTCCTTCCCAACCCTCATATCTCTCACTCTCTGCTGGCTTGCTGTCTCGCCGTGCTGCCTCCTCTCGCAGTCTTACCATGATACCTTCTCTCACCATCTCGTCGTCTCAGATCCTCTCTTTCTTCCCCCTCTCGATGTCTCTGCTCTTCTTTCTTCCCCCTCTCCTTATCAAACCCTTTCTTCTCCCTCTCGTCTTTCAAACCACCTTCCCTCTATCAAAGCCTTTTTATTTTTTATTTTTTATAATTAATTAAACTAATAATTTTATTTTACATCATAATTATATTATTATTTTATACTACACTAAAATCTATCTTAAGTTATTAATAATATACTATATTTATTTATTTATTATATTGATTACTATTAATACTATATTAAATTACTAATTTAAGAGTGATAAATAAGATATTGTTAAACTAAGAATTTGATCAAGTATCTAGACATTATAAAAGTAAACATTTTTGTTTGAGTATTCTATATTTTATAATTAATTAAATTAATAATTTAATTTTAAATCGTAATTAATAAATTAATTTAGATTAAACTACAATCTATCTTAATTTATTAATAAAATACCCTACTTAATTATTTATTATGTTAATATATATTTAATATTATATTAAATTACTAATTTAAGAGTGATAATATGATATTGTTAAACTAAGAATTTGATCAAGTATCTAGACATTATAAAAGTAAACATATTTTTTAGTATTTTATATATTATAATTAATTTAATTAAATAATTTAATTTTAAATCGTAATTAATTTATTAATTTAGACTAAACTACAATTTATCTTAATTTATTAATAAAATACCCTACTTAATAATTTATTATGTTAATATATTTTAATATTATGTTAAATTACTAATTATAAAAGTAACTATATTTTTTTAGGTTTATTATTAGTTTGGGTATATTACTTGTTTAGGTTTATTATGAAAAGTAACTCATTCTCTTGTTTCCACTATATTTTCCATTTATGGTAGTACTAACACATGAAAGTACTTTCCAAAGCACTTTACATCGATCACACTAATATGAAAAAGTAATTCATTTCCACAATCATGGTTTCTTATTTCAAATGCTCTACATTTCTTTGGTTTTAAGGTGTCCCCACCCTTTTTCAAATTAGTTTTGCGAACACTGACAGCGTATCCATCATACGCTTATAAATGCATTTTTTTAAATATTTTTCTTCACTCTTTTATCCCTTTTTTACAAACTCATTTTCTTTTTTCTTCTTTTTTCATTTGTTCTCTCCTCTTTTCTTACTTCATCCTCCCTTTCACTAACCCTTTTTAGCAGGGCAGGTTAAATAGAGAATCTACCCTCGCCAGACCACTTGGGGTAGGGATGGGGTTTTTATTTCACCATACAAAGTGAGGATAGATTTATTTTATTTTATAAAAAGTAAAAAAAAAAATTATTTCAAGTGAACTTCTCAGGTTTGCTTTGGAAACTGGTCTGGTAGGACAAAGAACAAAGATTAAAAATCCAACCTATTATTGTTTTCACAACTGTAAGAAAACAAAGTTACTTGCCCATTGAAAGAGGAGATTTAAGAGAGAAGAGAAGACTAAAATGAACGTCGATATCCCATGATAAGGGATAAACATAATCCCTTCAGTTATCAGATAATATCTCATTGGATTTATCCCAAGTTATATTTATCTTCTCATGTAAAGTTTATCTTCTCGATTCCAAATTGTATAAATACCACCCTTAATCAATTGTAAAGGTGTAATTCAATTCAACATCTAACATGGTATCAGAGCATATTGAACTTCTGCACCTACCATCCTCTAAATTTTTTTTTGCCATCCTCCAAATTTTTTTTCGCTTCCTTTGCCTCTCCATGACTCACTCTCTGACACAACCTCCCAAATTGATCCACCCGCAATGTTTCATGTGAGTTGTGCACTGTCAAGAGGCTGACCAATACAACCTAAAAGATTAGTCGTTTAAGTGCGAAAAGCCAACCTAATCAAGAGAGGTGGACCGGAACCACCTTTGACACCTACACCGCCCCTTACCGCTTCCCGCGGGATTCGAAGGTAGGACGTGTCGGACCTGGCTCTGATACCATGTCAAGAGGCTGACCAATACAACCTAAAAGATTAGTCGTTTAAGTGCGAAAAGCCAACCTAATTAAGAGAGGTGGACCGGAACCACCTTTGACACCCACACCGCCCCTTACCGCTCCCAGTGGGATTCAAAGGCAGGATATGCCGGACCTGGCTCTGATACCATGTCAAGAGGTTGGCTAATACAACCTAAAAGACTAGTCGTTTAAAGTCAACCTAATCAAGAGAGGTGAATCTGAACCAACTCTGACACATGCATCACCCCTTTGGTGCACCACCACCTAGGGCAACCGAAGTTCCTAGCTTAGTTCTCCTCCCATTTTCCCTCCTTTCGCCATTGAAGTCATCTCCACCAATTTAATCTCATAGTCATGCTGCAACATTATACCAAATCCTAGTTCTCTGAGAAACTTTGTTGTCTTCGCACAAAATTCCTTGCACCCCTTCGTCGTTACCTCTTTTAGGATAACCTTGCTCTCTCCTCTCAAAAAAAAAAAAGCTTTCCACCTTGTCTGCCTCACCTTCTCCCACCGTCGTCCCTAGTCCGACACCTCCTTGTACACATGTGCCGCACCGCGTAGGACTTTCCCCAAGTCAAGCCATCGCATCTCATGCCACCATTGTCACCTCCACCGTTGTCAACCTTCGTCGACCATCTATAGTGATCGTCGTCGTTCTTTCTCATCATCACCAACCCAGAATCTCTTCCTACTGTCGCTAACCCAGAACCCCTTCTTCCTCTTTCTCGGATTTGACCTTCCCCAAGCCATCACCACGGCACATCACACCTCCAAAATGACACCTCTCACCTGCAGGTTCTTTCTCTCCCCGCTTGGTCACGCCAGTGCATCAGCTGCTGAATGGCGAGTCCTACCCGCAACCACCACTCTTAATTCTCGTCGGGTCTCATCGGTGTCATGTTGTGCAAGACTTTTACCCCACCCCTAATCAACAAATCCCTTCCTATTATGGCCCTCATATGTCTAACTACTCTCCCGACGCCATCACCGAAGACCATCTTCTACCTTCGCCAACATCACTATCGAGCTTCACCTCTGTTGTCACCGTCTTCATCTATTAAGTTGTGGAGCCTAATTACCGCCCTATATTGAGTTGGTCGCGATCCACAATATACTAATTGTTATTTCATTAAGGGCAGTTTAAGAATTTTACTCTTGTATTGTGGTTGCCTTAATTTTCTCTTTATAATTGAGGGCATCATTATTACGGTTTTGATCATCTTAAGCCGAAGAGCATATCGACTTGCAGCTCGAGAGGTTAGAGAGAAACACTTGTAAGTGTGTGCTTTCTATTTCATCTTCATAGTGGATTATTGCAACGGAGGAAGACAAGACGTAGTCTTACCTTGAGGGAAACCTGTATAAATCTTGTTGTGCTTTTTCGTGCTCGTTTTTTCCCTTCTTCCGCATTTATTATTATTGCTCTTGTTATTTTGGAATTAGGGGGTTTAATTCCTAATAAGTGGTATCAAAGCTATGATTCGTGATTGAGAGCAATGGCTAGCAAAGAAGGATCGACACTAGGGATCCACAAGTTTTATGGTATGGATTTTACGTTCTAGAAGATGCAAATCAAAGATTATTTGTACAGTAAAAAGCTGCACTCTCCACTTCTGGATATGAAACCAGAAGATATGAAAGATGATGAGTGGAATCTCCTCAATAGACAAGTGTTGGAAGTAGTTCGGTTAACACTATCGAAGAGTGTTGCTCACAAAGTGGCATCAGAGAAAACCACAGTGAGGATGGTGAAGATTTTATCCGACATGTATGAGAAGCCTTCTGCAAATAATAAGGTATATTTCATGAAAAAACTCTTCAATTTAAAGATGACCAAAATTACATCAGTTGCATCGCATTTGAATGAATTTAGCATAATTGTTAATCAATTGACATTCATTCAAATTAAATTTGATGATGAGGTTCGTGCTTTAATTCTTTTAGCATCTCTGCCAAATTATTGGGAGCCTATGAGGGTTGCGATCAATAACTCTATAAGAAATGGGAAGTTGATCTTTAATGATATTCGGGATACCATTCTCGCGGATGAAGTTCATAGAAAGAACTCCAGAGAATCGTTGATATTGAATTCTGCCCTAAGTGTCGATACTAGGGGCAGGAACTTCAAGAAAAATTCCAATAAGGGCAATGGTAGAGGGAAGTCAAGGAATAGTAGAAGCAAGTCCAAATTCAAAAGGAATGTGGAATATTGGAATTGTGGCAAATTTGGTCACATAAAGAAGAACTGCAGAGTACCAAAGAAGGATGAAAAGAAAAATGATCCTACAAATACAGTGATTGAAGAGGTACAAGATGCTTTACTCTCGTTGGTTGATAGCCCTATTGACTCTTGGGTGTTAGATTCAAGAGCTTCTTTTTAAACCACCGCACATCGTGAGATCATGGAGAATTATGTTGTTGGAGATCACAGGAAGGTGTATCTTGCTGATGGAGAACCTTTGGATATTGTTGGTATTGGTAATGTCAACTTGAGGATGTCTAACGGGATAGTGTGGAATTTACAAGGTGAGACATATACCTAAACTCATGCGGAATCTGATCTCAATAGGGCAACTTGATGATGAAGTCATAATGTGACTTTTAATGGTGCTGCCTGGAAAGTCACAAAGGAATCCATGGTTGTTGCACAAGGAATTAAAACTTGAACTCTTTACATCACTTCCAGTTGCAGAAACACAGTTGCAGTTGTTGACGCTATTACTAATTTTGACTTATGGCATAATAGGCTTGGTCATATGAGTGAGAAGGGAATGAAAGTGCTTCAATCCAAAGGGAAGCTACCAGGGTTGAAAACTGTAAATAGCAGTTTGTATGAAGGTTGTATTTTCGGCAAGCAGAAAAGGGTTAACTTTTCAAAGACTAGAAAGGAGCAAAGGACAACAAAATTGGAGTTAGTTCACACAGATGTGTGGGGGCCTTCAACTGTTACTTCCCTTGGTGGTTCTAATTACTATGTGATATTTATTGATGATGCAAGCAAAAAGGTATGGGTTTATTTCCTAAAAAAGAAATTTGATATCTTTGATACCTTCAAGAGATGGAGAACAATGTTTGAGAATGAGACAAATTTGAAGGTGAAGTGCTTGCAGTCAGATTATGGGGGAGAATATGTAGATGATGATTTCAAACAGTACTGTGCTGATAATGGAATCAAGATGAAGAAGACCATTCCTGGAAAACCTCAGCAGAATGGTGTGGGTGAGAGGATTCACAAAACTTTGAACGAGCGTGCTAGGAGCATGAGATTACATGCGGGATTGCTAAAGATGTTCTGGTATGAGGTTATTAGCACTATTGCTTATTTGATCAATAGAGGTCCATCAACACCATTGGATTGTAAAATACTAGAAGAGGTCTGGAGCGGCAAAGAGGTAAACCTTTCTTTCTTGAAAGTGTTTGGTTGTGTATCTTATATTCACATTGATTCTACTGCTTGAAATAAACTTGACTCCAAATCTAAATTATTTTTCTTTATTGGCTATGGTGGTACCGAGTTTGGTTATGGCTTCTGGGATGACCAAAGTCGTAAAGTTATCAGGAGCATGGACATGATCTTCAATGAAGGTACCTTGTATAAACACAAGTTGACAAAAGAGTCAGAGAGCACAAGAGATAAAGCCAAGAAGTCAGAAGTGCTTCGGTTGAGAGATCTTCCAGTTCTTGAGATGGAGAATATTGCTCAGAAAGACTAGGAGAACATACCCCCAGAAGTAAATCAGATCATTCCTATGACTGAACTCATGAGATCTGCCAGAACTAGCAGACCACCACAGAGGTACTCCCCTACACTTAATTGTATTATGTTGACTGATAAAGGTGAACCAGAGAGTTATGAGGAAGTCATGTAAGTTGATGAATCAACCAAATGGGAGTTGGGCCATGCGGGATGAGATGGATTCATTATTATCCAATCAGACATGGCAGTTGACCAAGCTACCAAAAGGAAAGAAGGCCTTGCAGAATAAGTGGGTGTACCGAATAAAAGACGAACATGATGCAACATTTAGTACAAGGCAAGGCTTGTGGTAAAGGGCTTTCAACAAAAAGAAGACATTGACTACACTGAGATTTTCTTTCCAATAGTGAAATTGACTACTATTAGAAGGGTGTTTGGACTAGTGGCAAATGAAGACTTGCACTTAGAGCAATTAAATGTAAAGACAACCTTTTTTCATGGTGATTTGGAGGAAGAAATTTACATGATATAACCACAAGGTTTCAAAGCACAAGAAAAGGAGAAAATGGTGTGTAAACTTCAAAAGAGCATGTATGGTCTTAAACAAGCTCCAAGATAATGGTATAAGAAGTTTGACATATTTATGAATAGTAATGGTTTCTTGAGGTACCAGGCAGATCATTGTTGTTATGTGAAGAAGCTTGATGACTCCTACATCATTCTACTACTATATGTTGATGACATGTTGATAGTAGGTGCTTTCAAATAGGAAATAGATAATTTGAAAAAGGTGTTGCCAAAGAAGTTTGCAATGAAGGATTTGGGTACTACAAAACAAATCATTGGGATAAGGATTACTAGAGATATTGATGTCTTGGAACTGTCACAAGAAGAATATGTGAAGAAGGTGTTAAGTAGATTTAACATGAATGATGCAAAACTAGTGAGTACTCATTTGGCTAGTCACTTTAGGCTATCGAAGGAGCAGGAGCAAGCCAACACGACCAATGTGCCTTATGCTTCTGCTATTGGCAGTCTCATGTATGCCATGGTGTGTACTAGACCAAACATAACTCATGCAGTCGGAGTTGTATCAGATATATGAGTAATCCAGGTAAACAACATTGGAAAGCAGTAAAGTCGATTCTCAAGTATTTGAGAGGCACTACAAACTCAGCCTTATGTTTCAGAAAGTAAGACTTGGGATTACAGGATTATGTAGATGCTGACATGGCTAAAGACATTGGGTGGTACAGTAGTTAGTTGGGTCTCTAAGTTGTAGAAGATAGTTGTTCTTTCCACCACTAAGGCAGAATACGCCGTCGTGACCGAAGCCAGCAAAGAGATGGTATGGCTGCAGTCTTTTTTGGAAGAATTAAGTCTCAAACATGGGAAGAATGTGTTGTATTGTGACAGTTAGAGTGTTATTCATTTAGCAAAAAATCTTGTTTACCATGCCAGAACAAATCACATACAGATGCGTTTTCACTTCATCAGATCGGCTCTGGAGGATGGAGTCTTAGCACCTGAGAAGATTCAAGAAAGTCAAAATCCGGCAGATATGTTGACAAAGACTATTACGATCGAGAAACTGAATTTGTGTTCAACTTCAGTTGGACTTCTCTCTGAGGATTGAGAATTTGTTGCCGCTATAGAGGAGATATTGATGATGAATTAGTCTCCAAGTGGGAGATTGTTAAGTTGTGGAGCCTAATTAACGCCCTACACTGAGTTGGTCGCGGTCCACGATATATTAACTATTATTTCATTAAATGCAATTTGGGAATTTTACCCTTGTCTCGCGATTGCCTTAATTATCTCTTTATAGTTGAGGTGTACCGCTATTAGGGTTTTTATCATCTTAAGCTGAGGAGCATCTCGATTTGCAGCCCGAAAGGTTAGAGAGAAACACCTATAAGTGTGCACTTTCTCTTGTAAAGTATTTCATCTTCATAGTGGATTATTGCAGCGACGGAAGACAGAATGTAGTCTCACCTTGAGGTGAACATATATAAATCTTGTTGTGATTTTTCGTGTTTGTTTTTTTTTCTTCCGTATTTATTATTATTGCTCTTATTAGTTTGAAATTAAGATGTTTAATTCCTAACATCGTCCACCTTCACTGAATTTTGCACGTGCGACGAAAGAAAAAATAAAGAATGGTGGTGTTAATTTCTTGGGGACAAAAACTGAAGAAGCCTACCCCACTTGTGTTTTATTATAAAAAAAACAGACGATGCATTCTCTTTTATTTTGTCCGCCCAAACACTACTGGTGCCAGTACTCTTCCACATCTCTTTATCGGACGGTGTGTTCTCTCTGGTTCCATCCACCCCAACCGCTACCAGTGCCGCTACTCTTCCACACCTCTTCACCGAATGACGCATTCTTTTCGATTCCGTCCGTCTTAGCCACTACCAATGCCTCTGCTCTTCCATTTCTCTTCACCAGACAATACGTTCACTATGATTCCGTTTGCCCCAATTGCTACCAATATCACTGCTCTTCCTATCCTTTCACTTCAAATAACCCTCAAAACAAATCTTCTTACATAACTAGTACCAAGTTCATAGTTTCAATTGCGACAAGACAATATTAGCATCTCTAATACTAACAATGGCATATCTTTAAGGGACATATTAAAGTATAAACATAATCCCTTCAATTATCAGATAAAATCCCATTAAATTTATCCCATGTTATATTTATCTTCTCATATAAAAATTATCTTTTCAGTTTTAAATGATATAAATATCACCCTTAATCAATTATAAAAATATGATTCAATTCATCATCTAACTCAACATCTAATATCCCATTCATTGCCCGTTGCATGTAGGTTTGGATTTGTTAGAAAGGCAAATACTCACAGATTTAGTTTCAGGAGCCAACATCCCGTAGTCTATAAAGGCGAACTGGCGAATATTTCTTAGTAAAATACTCTTTTTATCTACGAGCTCATCCGGAAGGGCGTCCAGCCACGACCGCAACACATGAACGCTGCTTTCTAGTAAGAACCGTATTTGAATTGCCGGGGTACCGCTGTAACTACTTATCTAAACAAAGACAATAAAATCACCGTAAAGGGGAACAGAGGAAAAGAGAAAAGGGGGGAAAGGGGATAAAGAAAAAATGAACAAAAATGACAAGAGAACAAACCAAAAGGCAGAACATATAAACTAAAAGACGAAGAAAAAGAAAGGTACGAAAAAGTCTCTCAGGGGTTGGATTTCCTCCTATCAGCACTAGATCTTGAGCTGTTTGAGGTTCTGTATTGCCGATTCTTGTAGATCATTAGTCATTGAATTTCCAATCTCCTCAATCCTCACTGATGGCCTCGCCTGTGGTGGAACAGTCACAAAAACCTGGGGAGGTTCTTCTATCCTCATCAATGGAGCTGGAGCAGCAAACACAGGCACAGCAGGTCTTATATGCACAGGAGGAGCAATACGCAAGGGAGGACCGATCACCCGAGGAGCACAACAGCCAGCTGGAGGAGGGAGAGGAGGAGCTGAGAATACTGGCACTGCACTCCTAATTGTCACAGGCGGGGCCACTCCATGATACGGAGATCTGTAGTGCCGAACAAGAACATAAGGTGCTGCTCCTGGAGCAGGGAACTTCAGTGTGCGGGGCCCACGATTCTCAGGTGGTGAGAAAGGCGTTGATGACGGCTGCCCATCATTGGAACAAGTTGGCGTGGGTCTGATTCTTGGGGCAGACTTCGGGCGAATAAAGGGAAGAATTTTAGATCCAGTGACAGGTGGAGGCTGAGACGCGTATGTTTTATTTTCCAGCATTGGGAATTTTTTGGGGAAAGGAAGAGCATTGGGTGTATTTGCAGTAGCCACTGCCATCTTCTCCTTGATACGGTAATTGAGTAGAGCTCGTGCTATGGTGATCTGCTCCTGCTCGTCATTGTTATTCTCCGTCTCTGATGATGAGCTTGCAGCTTCCTGTGCCACTGATTACGATGAAGGCAATGTCACAATCATGTCCATATATAAAATCAAAGTACTTTTATGAATTTTTTGCACACACCATTGACACTCATTAGTTACAATCTATCCTAATAAGAAAATCCAGTAGTGCTGACAAGCCTTGTGCATAGCACAACTGGGATTCATACAGATCAAAGGCATACTAGCACACCAGTAAAACTTTCAGAATACACAAGAGCAACATGGCATGTTACTTGTGTTATAAATTTGGAACAAAATACTTTTACAACATCCTGTAAAGAAGTAACCAATATATGTTATACCAAATTTAACATTAACTATAGTTTAGATTAATGTGAGAACCCTTTCACAGAACTAGTTTCACAAGAATCTGATCATGGGTCCTTGGTTTTGGGTACACATGAATGGCAGGATGGTTTTTAGCAAAGTACAGCAAGCACTATTAGTTGTATTTTCAAGGTTGCATATTTGTTCAGCTATTTCTGGTTCATTGCATGAAGAGAGGTTATTCAATATTCCTGAAGAACCAAGTGATCATCCATCCATAGAAAATTGCCATGGAAGCATGATCACCTTCACCACAGGGAACAAGAGAGCTTTTAGGAGTTAGAGAAAACATAGGCACATAATGGGAATGGAAAGGGACAGCTTTGGTCTTCTTTCTCAAGAAAATCTGCAACAAGGGCCATAGTAGAGAGAAAAATGTCTTACATTTTTTAAGTGAAGACCAAGCAGCCATGGCTGCATTCTTCTCTGCTTGCTTCTTGTTCTTAGCCGGTTCACCAGTGAAAGTGATGCCAGCTAGCTCCACAGTGCATGTAAACACAGGAAGATGTCCAAGCCCTGAGCGAAATGTTGTGTATGCAGGAAGTGGTGCTCCAACTCTTTGTGCTATCTCTTGCAACAAATTTTTGTAGACTCCTGTTTCGTCCTGTCAATGCCATCTAATTAGTGATTTATAGAGACCCTAACCTTCATATTTTAAAGTGCATAATGCATAGACAAAATTATCCACAAGGATTTCGGATTGAAGGACACAATGTTGCTCAACCCTCAAACAGCCTCATTGAAACTGAAGCACACCATTTAAGCAACAATACACATACCTATAATGGGACTCGCAATTGGATTAGCTCAAACAACAAGTAGAAAGAGACTGATTCCATTAGGAATTAGTAGGGAACCAGTTAAAATATTATAGAACTTAGTTACACAGAGTAATCTTAGGAAAAAGTCCTGTCTTTTCAGTAGTTTCACAGAATAGTCTTAGAAAAAGGTCCTGTAATTTTCAGTGACTAGAAAATGGGAAGAGAGAAAGGAGAATGCAATTAGTTGCCAGCAACTTAATTGAAATCCACCCTTCACAGAAACAGAAAATCAGCCTGTACTTGCAAGTGCTTCCTTCAAATCCACCCGCAAAAGCAGCATACTATTCCCTGCCTTACCATTTAGGTGATTAACATATGTTTTTATTTTCCTCTTTCAACATCAAAAATCATTATATCATAAGAGACTAACCCGAGTATCTTATCAAGAATCATTGCTCCAAGAAAATGCATTTGCAGAAACAGTTCAGAAGAACCTATCAGCACCATGTCCTGTAAGAGGAACTCTTTTCCAATCACATGTCAATAAAACCCCAGAACATCAAGTTGTTGCAACACTGTCAAAGCAGATTTACCTGTTTGACTCGCCCTATTATATATCCTACGATAGAATTTTAGAAAGAAAAGGACTAAACAGTCTTTAATGCAAATTTTTGGAACCATCTATGTAAATTTCGGCTAATTTGAGAAATCTATAGCATGAATCCTACAGTTCTACCTCATAACACAAGTTTGAATCAGAGAGGGCGACTCAATTGTAAATAGCCACTAATAAGCCTAGAATACCCCACCAATGGAAGTCACAGGAAAAACCAATGCTTCTGTTGCTATGCAAAAAAAACCACAAACAGCACAAGGAACAAATAACAAAAATTAATCTGTTGCGAAAAGAAGAAAACAAGTAACGGAGACTTCAGTTAGCAACAGGGGACTACCGCCAAAGTCCATGAATGGGCCAGACCAGCGACAACCCCATGTTATTTATGCCCTATAACATGGTATGTACAGCATAAATAGGTGATGATTCGCTCCTGATATTTAAAATGTCTAAAGCAAATCCTCAAATTCCAAAACTGATATGTACTAAAATTTGACCCCGGATCAAGTAATTGAAACAGAGTACAATAGTATAGGACAACTGGTCACAAACTGTTAAATTTGTCAATAAGTTTATCAATGACATCCATGGAGTTGACAGTAAAACTCAGTGAAGCAACTGGGAACTAGAGTACCATAGTGAGACATGCCTAATCTCGCTTCAGATAAGATTTAAATATTTCATTTTGGATAAGCTTTATAAAACATAATCCACCGATGCATGGACAACATGTATAAAGAAAACATAGAAATTTTATTTATACCAGGGGTAGCAGCCATTTTCCCGATAGAAAAATGCAACAAAATCAATTCTGCATTGTGGCAAAACAGAGCAAGTAGATGACACCTAAACCCACTGACATATGCAAGAATAACGGCAACAGTTGTTACCACCATATAGGCCAGACAAATAAGTAGTAATAAAATGGATCTCAACGATACTTCTAACAACCTTTCCCCGACTTCCTGATAATGAATTTAGAAAAGAGAAAAGATCAAACGATCTGGTAGTCTAGTAAACGCTTTGTCAAGATGAAACGGAGCCATCTGCCACAGAAACGGCTCTATGCCAGGCGGTGATCCATCCCCAAACAAGGATCCATAAAAAGAACCCGAACCGTATAACGTTACACAATAGCAAAACGCTGTAGGAAGGGCTCGGAGAATCTTCGAATTGCCGCTACCACAATAGCACACCAAGCGCACCAGAAAATATGCTAGATAAAAGTCTGCACACCTATACGGCTCACGACAGCATGTTCTACTGCTTTTGACGCGTTTCCTTCCTCTCGAAAGACGAAAGACGAGGTGAAAATAACGGTAACCCTCACGTCGCCGGCCATAAAAGAGTTCCCGTCTCGAATCCGAGATTTGGAGCTAAAATAGTTTCACCGCGCACTAAGCGTATAAGCAACGCAAGAAATTCTGATCTTGCATCGGCAACTTTAAAGACGAACAGCTAACATTGCAGAGAAGAGAGCGTATGATGCTCCATGGAGAGTCATAAGGCAAGATAGCCTTCTCACGCATCCTCACAACAGGTCACTTCTCAACCAAAAAAGAAATAAGAAAAAAGAAAAAAGCAAAGCAACTTAAGAGCAGACATGAAAACCCTAGGAGCCTAACCAAAGTGAAATAAAACCGTAACGAGGAGAAAAGAACAGATGCCAAATCCGGCGGGCCCTAAATGCGGAAGAGTGGATTTCTTACCAGAATCCTGGCGGCCAGGGAATGAGAGGGGCCTCTATTAGAAAGCGAATTCAGCGCTATCTCAGCCGCCGAATGCTCAGCTTGCCGTAACGTTGTACAATAGTTAGGGCTTTCGAAGACCTCGCCGTTAAAATTAACAGCCGCCTTGAACCTCGGCGCATGGTCTGGTCCTTCTCTTATACACGAATAAGAAGGCAGGTTGAAGCAGCTCCTTTGTGCCAGCTCTTGCAGCTGGTTTTTATACATCTCTCCAGAAGTCCTTCAATCTCGCCTTCTGATCGCCGGAAAAAAAAAATGAAAATGCTGGCCTAAGACGTCAAAATTTTCCACCTGAAAGAAGAGAAATCGAGAGATCGAAGAGTCCCTAGGGTTTTCTCGGATTTAGGAAGAGAGACAGAAAGAGCGGAAGGAAAAAGAGAGAGCAGAGGATCTGAAAGCAAAGGAGGAAACGAGGGGCGTTTTGTAGTGGTGCCGTTTTCTATTTTATGTTACTCCAGTTTAATATTTTACTTATTCGTTGTTTCAAACTCTTTTTTTCTCTACTTTATTAATGGCTGCAGTCGGTCAACTGCACGTTTGGCTGCATGGGTGCCTTTTTTTTGCATGGATCCTCTCTCTTCTTAGACTTTTCGTATATTTAATTTTTTTTTTTTTTTCATCCTTCAACTACTCAGGTCTCCAACGTCCTCTCTTCTTCCCTACGGCTCAAGTAGCAAATCCAGCACACGTTCAATTACAGTAATACCCTTACTCTGAATACCAAATGCCCCGATAGGTATATGCAGCTATCTCCATTTCTGCAAAGGTCAATGTTGTCATATAATTTTTAACTGTCGTCGACGAGCCTTTCTTCCTTGCCATAACGTTATGAAACCACCTTGGATTCTCCGAAAGCGTTTAAGAGTGGCGTGGAATTACGAGAACACCCTCGACTTCTCCGAAGAAAAAAGCGATCCGATATCTGGGCTGGACCTTCCATCTCGGATTTCCAGATCGGAAAAGAATCGGTAGCATTAATGGAAACGTTTGTCCTTTTTCGTAAATAAAAGGAATTTCATGTAATATACGAGTAGGCTACTTGCATAATACAACTGAACATAACGCGTCATCTTTTGTTTCGAAAAGTTGAACGATCGACATTAGCGATGACATGTCTGTGTCGGCCTTCGTCACCCTTCCCTCCCCGTGTGTTTGGTTTGGTGGGGGAACCTTGTGACGGCAGTTAGCTTGTTAGACTGCTTTGCTACGGAAGAGTTGAAACGTGAGAATCACAATTCCTCCGTCAAAAGTAACTGTACACACATATCAGCATTGGGAGTTAAATTTAATTCTAAATTTATAAGATATAGATAAATATTAAGCATATAAAAATGTAAGGATTAAGGTATGCTAAGTAATTTAAATATATTATCGTTAAGCGAGTCAAATCTAATAAATTTACATAATCTTTAGGGGGGGTTAGAATTTATATGTTGTTGGTTGCTGTAGTTTTTTTAATTAAACATAATAATTTTATTAAATTTAAGTATTTGTGATTAATATAGAACTACACACATGAATTTTTCTTAAACTTATGAGTAGGGGTGGCATCGAGCCGAGCCGAGTTAAGCTCGAACTTACATATGTTTGAACTTGATTTGATCTGAATATTTCGTACTTGAGCTCAGCTTAAGCTTAAAATTGGAATCAAACTTGAACCCAAAAATTTTATATTTAAAATTACAAAAATAAATAAATAAATAAATAAAATATTATGACGAACTTCGTACCATTGGACTTCAAGCTATCAGAGAGGACTCTATGACTTTGTAATAGAGCATATTAATGTATAATAGTCAGTTTAATAGACCTAAAAAAAAGAACAAACATTTCCATAAATAGTATTTATTCCATTGGCAAACAACAACATTAGATGTTGAAGGACCCAAAAGGGTTTTGAATGATGGATCATCTTTAAAGTTTGAGTTAAATAAGGATAACTATCAACCAACTAAAGAGGGAATTGGCGAGAGCAATTAGATTAAAGAGTATTTTTATAAAAAAAATCTCAAACTTGGGTTATTATGCTTAACAAGCATTATTTCAAGTTTGAACTCAAGTAAAAAGTCAACTGAGTTGATCTCAAATAGTTTGCGAACCGGTTTGGTTTGGTGCCACCCCTATTTATGGGCCAATTATTAAATACTTAACTTGTCTGTAACTAAATGAATAAAAATAATAACTAAACCCTCCTTAGTTTCCTTAAAATCACTATAAGTGACCAAAACATTTTAAGCGTGGCAACAAGTACAAGTGCAACTATCAATTGCTTTTCCCAAAAACAAAAACAAAAAAAAAACAAGGAAAAGAAAGAAAGCAATATTATAGTCTTACTTGGTTTGTTGTGTTACCTAAAGCATGATAAAACATTAGCAAGTAGGAGCCCGGAGTGATCTGCCTCAACTAATTTGATAGGTATTCGACCAAGTTTGTAATATGATGCCATTACGGTAAAAATGACATCTACAAGTATCGTAATGTCAACCTTAGTTTCGGCCTTAATATAGAAGTGCTGTGACTATTCCTTGGTCTATTAGCATTGATTAATGAAAATGGATTAGGGAAGAAAGATAAGTTTATTTGATAAAAAAAAAAAAAAAAAAAAAAAGGGTTTGTCACATGAGCTCAAGACCACAAAGTCATTAGCTATTATTATCTAGTGCTTTAACTGAAAATAAAATAAAAGAGAAGACGGTAGTGATGGATGTATATTTCTAGTTAGACAGAGACATGTTCCCAAATGTATTTAAGGCCGTTACATCATGCCCATTGACAAATCAAGCTATGCACAACTCAGTTATCTCGATCACCCCTTTTCTGAGGCAGGCCCCATGTGCTTAAAATAGATTCCGATTAGGTAAGGGTAGGATCAACGGCTTTTTCAGCCGTCCGATCAACAACTATCTCAACCGTCCGATCAATAACTTCACACCAAATTATTTTTCATATTGGATTCAATGTCTCGTTTACTTCGGACAGATAGATATGTAAGCGAGTAACTCTTTTTAATAAATCCGTTATCACGTGGAGTGTACTTTCAATTGAATGAGGCTAATACATTGCATTTGCACCTTTGGGCTTATTGTATGCAATCAACATTCGAAAAAAGAAAAAAATTGTCCTTGGAAATGGAGTTATGAGGTTACGTAGAGGAGGACATTTATCCATAATTACTGTAATATCCGCCATTTAAGTCATTGTGGCATCGGATTCCTGTGAAGCAACCTAGAAATATTTATTCGGAGGAAGTACTAATTAATGGGTCACGTAAAGGTTTGTTTATACAATTAATCACGTTAGCATTCATGAATACGAATACTCATTAACTCCTCCTATTCTTCTTTAAAATCCGTAACCGCTATTACACGCTTACAAGTAAAGGAGTTTTAACTCTCTGTTTTGACTCGCAAACGACAACTTAGTTTCGAGTGCCTTTAATTGTAATCGGGTCAAACCCCCAATTGATTACTCAAGCTTATGAACCGAGTTACTGGACCGAGTTGGTTTGGTGAAGTAGATGATTTTAATAACATTTGTCAACTTTAATCTTCTTCCAAAAAAATCACAATTTGTACATGAACACGTGTCAAACGGACATAACTGCAGGTTCTGGTTCAAGTACTCGTATGATTCGATATGGCCCAATAAATGTTTAACAACTTTTAATTTAAAATCAGGGTTTTCTGGGACAGAAAGATTGAGTCCCTGTTCAATATCTGATCCAACTAGGTTGAGTCACGAGTCAACTGGATAAATAGAAAAATCATGTGCAAATCCAAACCCCAAAATCCTTAGGCCTTTTGTTAGTGCCTTTCCCAGGAAATAAGGATTGGATAAGAGAGTAATAAAGGCAAATGTAGAATCGTAATTGATGACCTTGACTCCGCTCAGATGTGTACAAAACCATTACCCTCCAAAATGCAGCCACGCCTTTATTAAACTAATACACTTACGGAATTGGCCATTGGCCATTGGCCACATTAAACCCACCGAGTGCCCACCCCCAATTTTTTAATGAATCTAGTTGCTCATTTATCAGGGCGGCTCCTATTAGTTTAGGTCCCATATATTCATATCCGAACTGTCTAAACTTTAATACGACACACACCATATACATCATATGTGACACATATTTGAAATAAGGGCAGTGGCCCTGCCACTAATATGGCGCATCTAGCACAATCTATTCACTTTCGACTTTCTACGTGTTCCTATTAATAAATATTAGGTTGACAGCTAGATGCTTTTATGCTATTCATTCGCATAAGGGGTGTCAATGTTGTAAGTCTTTTACGTGATTTATTATCCCCTATCTATTAAATAGAACGAAATTCGAAGAAATTTTCTTTTTCCTTAAATAATTATAGTTTTTTTGTAATTATTTTATCCATATACCCTTTTTCATCATTCAATACCTAGGCAAATAAATGTTATATACCATTTAAGCCAAAGTTTTAAATGGTATAAAACATTTAATTCAGACACTAATAGTGGACTGTACTGGTTTGGGTACGCCTCAGTGGGTTGGTTTTGGGTTTTACCCAATTGTTTAATGGGTTTGAAATTAAACTCTAAACCTGAAACCCGAACCTAACCCTATACCTGACCAAAAAAAAAAAAAACCTGAAAAAAATCTAAAATATCAAACCTGACCACAACCCGATTACCATCCATACAATTCGGTTCTCGCCCCTAAAATTGAATGTATTAGATGTTACATGTCATGTAGTCCAATGCTGTAACACCCGTATTCGAAATATATTGAACACCATATAAACATAATAACTGTATGCTCACCAATGTGAGTGAGAAGGATAAAAGAAACTGTCCACGGCACTAGGAGGGTAAATTATAAAGACAAGGCACAACAAATATTCCTTTGCATTTTCGGCCTTATAGTTATTTTATTAAAAACATTCTTATTTCTAGTCATGGAGCTTATGAGTTTGCAATGTTATTTTTATTTATGGTAGATTGCACATCAACAGCTCCTTGTCTCATAAATGTAGAAAATATAAGAAAAACAAACATTGTTGAGAGGTTGAAACAAAATGAGATAATAGAAATGGATGAGATCAGGCATTGCGACTAAGGGTGTGAAGTTAATCGAAATTCAGATCACTTTTGTCGAAGAAGTAAAGTTGATTCAATTTTTGATGCTTTTAGAAACCTTCACTTGATATTTAGATGAGAATTTGGGTTATACATTTATATATGGCAAATTTGAATTCTAACAGAGCAATCTAAGAGACTTCTCTTCAACTCTCTACTTCAAAGAGTCTTTAGCTCTCCTCTTGTTCAGCTCCCTTCAAATGCCAAAGGAGTTCGCTAAAGAGGCGAGGGTGGATCAACCACCTTTCCTTTTTCTCCTTTATCTCTTTACCAAATTTTTATTCCATGAGATTGTGACATGTGAGAAGACTAGGTCTTTGTTTCTTGAGATTGTGACATGTGGCAAAGCAAAGTCTTCATTCCTTGAGATGAAGGAATGTGGCAAAACTAAGTCTTTTGTCATATGTTGGATGATGCCATGCGGAACTCTTTCACTTATGTGTAACTCCTTTGTTTGTGGGGTTTTAAGTGATATTTTTCTTTAATTTGGTTTTGGTAGTGGCATGGTAAATCGACTACATGTTAATCGTCTATCGTGTTTAATCATCTATCGTGTTTAATCTTGATAATCAGTCATGATTTTAATAAAAATTATGACATTGACAATTAACAAACTATTTGACTAGACCTCAATGCTTTGATCGTTAAGATCTTCAATTTTGATCATGGATCAGTCGATGATTTAAGTTCCTTCTGTCTAGGTCATTGATCGATATGAACAAAGGCACCACCTAAGTACAACTATTTTTTCTTTACATATACTCACAAAAGATAAATCCAGTGGTCCCAATGCAAGTGATGATACCTCACCAAGGCATTCAACAATGGAAATTCAAATAGAATTAAGGCCTATCCGGTTTGATTTCACGAGATTGGACATACACAACATATCTTTGAAGCTGAAATACTCTGAAGAGTCTTTCACTTATCAAGTTGTACGTTATCTTCCTGTGTAGATTTTTCTGTTTATCTTTTAGTTTCTTTTTCTCTTTCTTTCTTCCTCTTTTTTGGCTTTTCTCTTCTTCTTTCTTTTTCTCTGCTTTTCTTTCTCCTCATTTTTTTTTTCATGTTCTTCTCCCTTTGCTTCTTCTTCTTCTACTCTGTTTTTTTTTTTTCAATTTTTTTCTTCATGCTTTTTTCTTTTGTGTTTTTTTTCTTACACAACGTATCTTTGAAGCTAAAATACTCTGAAGAGTCTTTCACTTATCAAGTTGTACATTATCTTCCTATGTAGATTATGAATCTTGGGTAACTAAGTGAGAGGGAAAGTTTCTGTCAACGAGGATTCATGGGATCCTTATCCCAGTCAAATCTACATAGCATTCATTGTGGAAGATCCAATTTGATAAGTTTCTAAGTCAATCTTCATTTTTCTTGGGCATATTTTCTCTCTTCTCCTTCTTGTTTTCGTCTATTCTTCTTTTCTTTTTCTTTATCTTCTCATTTTTCTTCCTTTACTTTTGGATTTTTCTGTTCATCTTTTAGTTTCTTTTTCTCTTTCTTTCTTCCTCTTCTTCGGTTTTTCTCTTCTTCTTTCTTCTTTCTTTTTCTTTGCTTTTATTTGTCCTCATTGTTTTTCATTTTCTTCTCCCTTTGCTTCTTCTTCTTCTACTCATTTTTCTTTTTTCTTTTTTCAATTTTTTTCTTTTCACTTTTTTCTTTTTTCTTTTCTTTTGGAGTACTCTTGTGGTTGGAGACGATTCCACAACCATCATAGCACTATCCAGAAACCATTCGACCCACAAGAAGTCTTGATTGTAAAATTGACTTCTTGGCTTTTGAGGTTTTTGTCTTCACCACTTTCATTTTGAAGGCTTGATTGTAACAAAATTTGATTTTGTGACTGAATCAATAACTATTTCTCCTTGTTCAATAAGCTTGAAGAGTTTGTCTTTTAAGGTAAAACATTCTCCTATAGGATGTCCAACCATTTGATGGTACTTGCAATACCGTGGATCATTTACCTTGCTGATATGTTTTTTTTGCATTTATGAAGCATCCTCATTTAGAAAGGGGTACTTTTTTCATGTCTTTCCTGAGAGTAATGTGGAGGGACAACGAGAATAAAAAGAGAGAAGATGAGAGAAGAAAAGAGAGGAGAGGTTCTAGGGTACAAATTTTAATTTTTCATTTGGCCAATACCCTCATTTATACATTTTTCAATGCATTATTTGGAGAAATCCTCAATCAATTAGGTTCCCTAGTTCCATAAATTAAAGAAAGATCGTAGGAGATTGAGAGATTACATCAATCTAAGAGAGATTCTAGGAATCTAAAAGATTACATCAATTAAAGATAATTCTTTCTATTCTAACAAGATTTCATCTTCTTCAAGATAGATACGCTTGACTCCTTTGACCAGCCCCTTGTCCATTTATGCCCTTGAGTTTCTCTTTTCTAGGAGGTAGCACCACTTTCTACCTTTTTCGTGGCACCACTTTTGTATTTTTCTTTACTTATTCTCTCCTGCTTCTCTTCTTCCTTAGGATAATTTTTCTCTATCACGAGTGCACCACCAACTTGATTTGTCACCAAAGAGTTTACTTCATTGTGACATTAATTGCATGAAATTCAAGGATCAAAGTCTTGGGACATGGTTTTGATTGTTTTTGTCTTTTGAAGTTCAGAAATTGGTATGTTGTGGTCTTTTGTAGCTAACTCTTGGAAGTCTTTTGAATTTCTACTTTAAGTACAACAACTCCCACTTAATCCCCGACATGCACATTTTGATTTCTATCGCTATCTCAAGGATTTTGCTATCCTTGCAATTCAAGTTCAAGATATGCCAATAGTTAATGTAGTCGATTACTTTTTTGTCCCTTCTTTGTTTTGTATTGTTGAGCTCCACCAATATGGCATTGCGGCAAGTGTTATAGAATTGACTTAAGAATTAATTTTTGAGTTGATGCCAACTGTTAATGGACTCTAGGGTTACTTCAACAAGCCAATCAAACACATTTATTTTTAATAAGCAATTAAATTGTTTCACCATAAAGTCACCATATGTCTCTCGATACTGTTGCAAGTTCGATGAAGTGGGCAACATGTTGCTATGGGTTGTTATTTCCATCAAAATGTCGGAACTTGGGCAGCTTGTATCCAATTGACATTCTTAAATCTTGGATGCTCCTATTCTAAGGTGAACATATACTTCAGATGTCGTTTGTACTCCATCTATTAGTTGAAGGTCTCGAACAACATTTTCAATGATTACCTTGAGAGAGTCGATCGATAAGGTGTCTTCTTCTACATCTTGAAGAACTTGTTCACTTGTTTGTGTAGTAGAAGAAGTTGAGTAGTGTTGGGGAGCATTTTTGGTACAAGAGATCATTTTTGGGACTAGAAGATTCTGCAAGGTTTGTATGACTCAGCTTGGGAAATGAATTGTACAATTTGAGCATCTATTGCCTTATTTTGCTAGTTTCTTTCCTTCATCATTTGTTGTGACTCAATAATTTGCTCCTCTAAAGTGGTTTCTTGTGTCATCATGACAAATATACTAACTCTTGGAAAAGTTAGTTGAGGTGAATTTTCTTTTTGTAATGATTGGAGATTCCCTATATCTTTATGAGAAGAACTATTACAACACTCTTCATATTTCTTTACCATTGTCAACACCATGTGGTTTGAAGGACAAGGGAGACTTGTAGATTGAGTTTTGAGGTGAAGTTCTACATTTATAGTTATTGCAGACATGGCCGCCTAAAGATTAGCATGATGTATGACCTTCTTTGCACATTTGAAATCCTTAAACGCTTTCATAAGTCAAATAACTGGACTTGAATGAATTGTTATTATGGTGCTTGAAATAATCACCTTGTTTCGCTTTGACGGCCCCATGACTGATTTTGTGTCTAACTGCCTTCTCCTGTTTAAGTAGATGGCAATAAGATTTTCCTTCTTTGGACGTGACTGACTCAAATTTGAGCTTGTGGTGTTCAGATCATCAATCTTTTTTTGTGCCTTGAGATGTCATAATGTTGGAGTTGATTTTTTTTCTCAAGTTTGTGGAGAAAGAGATAAGAGGTAGAGATTGTCCTACCTAGTATACCAAAAATGTGGATATACAAAGGAGTCAGTTCGTCAAACAACACGACCCTCTAATTCAATCACCACATAACAAATACAAATCATCTTTTTAGTAGAAGTAAAGCTGGTTTGATTTTAATACCTTTGGTAATATACTCTTGATGTTTGGTGGATTTGAATTTTAGTAGAGTAATGGTAGGAGCGATTTTCTTATTGTGACTCCAAAGCAAGAATTTGGGAGAGTATCAACACTTTAGTGATCCAACCTCTAGGATTTCTTCTCTAGCCCAAAGATTCTTCTTTTAACTCTCAAGCTTAGACTCTTCATCTTCAAATGGCAAAAGATGTAACCATTTTTAGAGAGGCGAGGGTGGTTCATCCACCCCACTTTTCTCTCCTTCAATCTCTCTTTACCGAGTCTTCATTCCATGAGATTGCGACATGATATTTTTCCATTCTTTATTGGTTGAGATCACAACATGTAGCGAAGCCAAGTCTTAATTACACGAGACTACAACACGTAGCAAATAAAAGTCTTCTTTCCTTAAGATAGTGATATGTAGCAAGACAAGGTCTTCTACGATTTGTTGGATGATGTAGACCATGTTATGCCATGTGGCGCTCTTGTTGGTTCCTTGTCACTTATGTACCAATTCGTATACTTGTGTGGCACTTAAATGGTATTTTCCTTTAGTTTCAGTTTGGTAGAGGCGTAGTATAATTGACTTCATCTTGATCATCAATCGGGCTTCAATCTCGATAATTGATCCTATTTGGGATAGAAATTTTGATTGTGACAATTACTAGATTGTTTGACTAGATCTCTTTGAGCACCAAGAGCTTCATCTTTAACCATTGGTCAACTAATGATTAAGTTCCTTTGATACGAGTTGTTGGTCGATGTTGACGATCCAAACTGGAGATCAGGGCGATCAAATTTCCATGCCTATAGAAGCCCCCTTCAAGACTTCATTCTTTGAGTAGATGGATAAGTCTCAAATTTTCATATCGTTATCCATTTTGTTTTTCAATTTTCACAATTTGAAGTTTGATCTTATCTTCTCGTTGATGCTTTACATTGTGTAAACATTAGAGTTTTTCTTTAAAAACAAACATGTGATAGAATTGATAAAATCTAATTGTTGATTTTCAGGACTCCATGGATTTAGCTCATGGAGAAAAAGAGAGGGAAACACATTGGGAGAAAACTTAAGGAAGAAGGGTTATGGACTTGATTATCCTAACCCTCTCCCTAAAGCTCTTTTTATAGATTTATGAAACTACTGTATTACAATAATACCCTTGAACTTAGTGTTTAGATTTTAGGGTTTTAACCCTGGAACTTTAACTTAATTACATCAATGCCACCTCTATGATCCTTTATTTACCATCCTACCATCTTGTATGTGAGCCTATGGGCCTTCTCCTTGATTTGTGGTCCTTGAGCCCGTCTTCTATATCTCTTAGATGCATGGGTCTTCCTTGATCTTATGGGCTTGGGCCCATCTTCTAATACACTTGGATACGTGAGTCTTCCTTGGTCGTGTGGGCTTGGGCCCTGTCTTCTAACACTAATATACGTAAAAACATTAATAGCTATTTTTCATTTTTTCAAATAAAAAGGTATATCTTTTGTTATGGTTTCCTCATCTTCCTTTAGTGCTACAAAAGAAAACACTTCAATTTTTCAATTTCCTTCATTATTTTGTATTATAAAATCATATAATGATTATATAAGTAAGTATAAAATAAGACAATATAAATTAATTTAAAATGCATACATTTTATCTTTTTTATTTGTCAATATCGTATTGGTGGAGATCATTATTTTTATTTTTATTTTTTAAAATTATCACATAAAGAATTTGAATTAGTTGTGTAAGATTCTTTTATTTAATAAATACAAATGGATGTAAAAAGTGTATTTTCAAATAGGTACATCCAAGAAGAGGTATATGTTGAACAACTAGAAGGATTTGAAGATTTGAGCAAGTTTGACTTTGTATATAAATTACATAAACTTTATATAGGGTTAAAGAAAGCTCCAAGAGCGTGGTATGAAAGATGAAACAAATTCTTAAAAATGAATGGTTGTAAGATAGGATGCATTGATAAGACACTATTTACAAAGAACAATAATTAAGATTTGATTATCGTCCAATTTTAGGTAGACAATATCATATTTGGTTCTGAAAACCCCACTCATGACATTTGCTAGTGTAATGAAGATGAATTTGAAATGAGTTTAATGGGTGAGCTCACATTCATCATTGGACTTCAAGTAACACAAACCGAAAATGGCATATTTATAAATAAGTCAAAATACATTAAGAGATTCAATATTGAAAATCTGAAGTCAATTGGCACACCCATGAGTTCGTCCTTGAAACTTGACTCGGACAACTCAGGTAGGGCCATAAATCAAAAACTCTATAGAAGCGTAATAGGATCCCTACTATGCCTTTCACTCAGTAGACTGGATATAATATTTTTGGTATGCCTATGTGCTGGATTTCAATCGGATCCTAGAGAATCTCACTTAGTGGCAGTGAAAAGAATTTTCCATTATCTAGTTGGGACGCACAACTTAGATCTTTGGTACTCATAACTCTTCAACCATTGATCTAGTCGGTTACTCAAATTCTGATTTTGCCGGTTGCAAAATTGACAGAATGAGTACAAGTGGTAGTTACCAATTACTTGGAAATATGTTTGTCTCTTGCTTTTCCTAGAAATAACATTTAGGTGCAACATCCACTAATGAAGCTAAATACATAGTGTGTGGAAGTTGTTGTGCTTAGCTTTTTTGGATGAAACAATAGCTAGATGACTATGACTTAAGAGCAAAAAAAAAATTTAGTCCATTGTGACAACATGAATGCCATAAGTCTAAGTAAGAATCCGGTTCACCACTTTCGATAAAAACACATAGAAATTAGACATCACTTTATCAGAGAGCTGGTTCAAACCAGGGTTATTAAGATTGAATATATCCCCACTGAAAAACAATTAGCAAATATCTTTACAGAGCCATTAGGATTTGACTTTTTCTCTAAGCTTCGAGAGAACTAGGCATGAGCAACCCTCCTTGATTCACTTAGGCTGAAAATTTTGAGCTTAATGAACACATCACATCATTGTATTTCCAATAGAGTGAAGTGGAAATCAAAAGATTACATTTCAGTCTCTTTGCACAGGTCATTAATCGATCAATGCCTATTAATTGATTGATCAACTTAAGCGCGTGATCGATCAATCGAAATAAATTGATTGATCCTTCATGGTATGAACAGAGAAGATGAAGAGTCAAAATCAAATTTTTAACCCTGCTTTTCATCTCAAATCATTCCAAAACTCTTTCCAACGAATTTCTAGAGCTCCAATGGCCCCATACCTTCATTCCATCTTCAATTTTGAGAGATTTCTCATCAAATCCAAGGCTAAAACCCTCATTTTCACACTTTCTCTCAAAATCGAACCGAGCAAAAATGGTTAGGATGAAGGTCAATGTAAATAAGTTGACTCCAAGTAAAAAGGAGCAATACTTGTGTGGAAATACAGAATTGGAGGGAGTACTTCCATACAAGACAACTACGTGAAAAGTATTTCTCCACCTTTGCTGCTAAAAGTGTCGTTGAGCCGACCAGAGTTGACATTCCCTTTTGTGAGAGGGAAATTGAAGGATTTGTAGAGCTCTTCCAGCCGTATAGAGGCTTATTGGAGAGAGAGGAGCCAGTGTATCCCCTTCTTGTGAAGGTGTTTTACACAAATTTAGAAATTGAGGAGCTTGGGCTTCATAGCATCATGATTTCTTCCTATGTGAATAGAATACCTATTTTTATTCAGACTTCTACACTAAATGACCTCCCTGGCACCATTGTCATGTGCATGACGAGATATGTCAAACAAGATTGGTCGACAGATCTTCACGAGGACCTCCCACAAAATATTCAATAAGATATCTTCGAAGTTTTTGGATAGACAACTGGGAGTTCCTATGAGGTCAGAATACAGTACCTCACCATGCTTCATGGATTCTCCATTGAGATTGTGACTCACTTACTCAATCCAAGGAAGGGCACCTTCTCACAACTCACAATGACCGACATCTTCTGGTTGATGGCGATCTTATAGAAAGTTCCATTGGATTATGGAATACTTCATGGTCAGTAGGATGGCCTAAAGGTTGGAAAGTTTGGCTTTGCGATGTGGCAAGGTCAATGGATTCAAAAGGAGAAGATACCAAAGGAATCACCTCCCAACATGCAGCAACCACAGATGAGTTAAGTCCAAAGCCTCCCACAGACCAGTGTGAGTTTATGAAGAGGAGAAGAACAGAAGAAGGCAACTCGTCATTCACCGATCGACTATTAGCATTAGAGGATGCCATGGATGATGTCAAGGCTACCCGTTTAGCTATCTTATGTACATTGGATGAGTTGAAGACAAGACAATAGAAGATCAAGCTCCACCTCGAGACCATCCTCAAACCGATTCTTGCCTCCAGCTTAGTTGACCAAGGATCCACCCATCTTTTTGACTCCATTTATACATGTTTTGATGATATACTTGTATGTATTAACTTTTATATTGTGTACACATTATTTTTGTAAAGCATTGAAAATCTTATAATATGGCCTTGGAGCCACTTTTTGTCTATCCTATGCATTTTAGTGCCTATGTTTTTTAGTACGACAAAAAGGGAGAGAAAAATTGGGATCTTGGATCAAAAGACCTAGGAGCTCACAAAAATAGAAAGCATAAGATTTGTCTTAAAAGTTCTAAAACAATCTATGTAATGATTAAGAGGGAGCTTATGTTAAAATTGTCTCATTTACTTAACTCCAACCCTTAGGGAAGTGCAAATTTTTAGTTTACCTAGTTAGGTTTTGTCATCATAAAAAAGGGGGAGATTGTTGCCCACAGGTTGACTCCTATATTGTTTTTGATGATAAAAAAAATTAATTGAACTAAAAACTTGAAAATCTAAATATTTCAGATACTTCACCTTCAAGATTAAATGCATCTCAAGGTCTACAGCTTCAAACCTAAACTCAAGCCCTCAAGCACATTTGAAGAACGTCTCTTGAAGAAACACCAACAAGGAAGAAGACAACGAGAAGACTCAAGCCCACACAACCAAGGAAGACCCACACGTCCAAGTGTGTGGAAGTTGGGCTCAAGCCCAATAGACCAAGGAAGACCCATACGTCCAAGAGAGGTGGAATCATGGTAAATAAGAAGGATTCTCATAAAAATGGCACAAGGATATAATTAGTCAAGGAGGAACATGTCTACTTATGTCTTTTCTTATGTAAAGCTTGTAGCCCTAAGGACATTATGGATATTGTAACATCCTCTCAAAAACTATAAATAGAAGCCCTTGGTTTGGGTAGAGCATTCAAGCTCTCTCCCCTTATCTTAATTCCTCCAAGATCTCTCTTAGGCTAAAGGATCTCTGTCCCCCTTTCTCTCTTCTCTTATCTTCTTCTTTTCTTCTCCTCTCACTCTCTTACTTTGCTCGAGGTTGTAATCATGGGATCCTAAATTCAACATGGTATCAGAGTAGGGAAAGATATGAGATGGAAAAGGATAAGAAGATGGAGAAGAAAAAGAAAAAGAAAAAGAAACAAGAGGAGTTTCTCGTTTTTCCTTTAAGTCTTCTTTCCCAATTCATATTTTTCATTGGAATTTTAAATCTCTTACCATATTTTCCATAGAAAATTATATGTCAATGGAAATATATTTAAGTCTAGTTTCCAACTCAAAAATAATCATTGAGATTAGATTTTTCTAGAAAGATAAATTGATATCTGAAGAATCAAGCAGTAGAAACGTTTGTGCAACAATAGAAAGCTTAAACTTTCAAGCTGTTTTATGCCCTAAAAAATGAGAATTTTTATGGAGAATTATATATCAAAAGAAATATTTTTAAGTCTATTTTATTACCTATTCAACCAATTCTCAATTTGATTTTTTTATATGGAGATATCAATATATGAAGAATCAATGGTCATTCTAGCCAAAGGAGAAAGGGTACTCAGTTCGACCAGATTACAGAGTTCGAAATCTATCAGATTATTTATCTCAAAATAAGTATATTTTATAAAATTAAATTATACTTAGTTGAAACTTATTTATGTCTAGTTTCATAAGTAGAAAATTTTATGTCAATATGATCTATATTGAAAGAGATATTCACATTGAAAGAATCAAAGGTCATGCTGGTATCTGGTTGCATGCGAAGATCCGAATTTAAGCCAAATTTTTTGGTTCATTTTTTGAGTTGTTGTTATTGATCAAAAATATCAGGAAAGTATCTCATTATCTACCTCTAAAAATTTTCTATTTTTTGACTAACAATATCTGGAAAGAATCTTTAGAAGATCATCTTATTTTTTGAAAATTTCCTGATTTATTTGTCAAAGAAAAGAAGTGTTCCTATTTTGAATTATGAACCTTTTTGGCCAGCCACCAATTTTGTGAGAATTTGTTTGTGATTTGGAAAGATGATAAGAATCTAATTTGATATCCTTAGTATTAAAGCAAGGAAAGATTGATTTTTTGGTAAACGGTGCCATAATACAAGGGAAAATTTCCTTATTTATATTTTTGGAAGTGGCTGATTTTATGAAAGATCTTCTCAAGATCATGATTTGTTTGTTAATTTGATAATCATCCTTATGATATGATTTTTTGGCAAACCAAGATTTTAATTAATTAAGTGCATGATTAATTGACTGAAGTCAATAATTTAGTTCAAGTTGAAATTGGAAGATTGGGCTCAGATTCTTCCTTGAGCCGAGTTGGTTCAAGTTTTCACTTACTTGGGCTCTTTGATTTGGTTTGGTTCTTCTTAAACCAAATTAGGCCAATTGATATTTGACCTATTGTGAAGTTCTTACTTCTAGCCTCCTTAATTAGTGGATGAAAAATTGAGATGGAAAATTGACCTAAGCCCATCATCAACTCAGGCTAGCTTAATTTACGAAGGAAGGACGTCTCGGGCTAAGTTTTGGTGATATGATGATTCAAAATTTTTTTTTGTGAGTTTGTACTTTATCTATTCTTTCTTAAGTTGATTATTAGCCCTTGCTAGACCTAAGAGGATCCGTAGCTCTCGACTTGAAGTTTACCAAGGCTTGGAAATTACTTTCTTGCTTCATCATTTACAAGCAGGTTATTATTAGGTTCCAACTTATTATTTGGTGTACAGTCTCCTTATTCAAGGATGGACTCGCTGCGGTTATTTCATGTTGAATTTATAATCCTATGAATAATACCTCGAGCAAGGGAAGAGAGAATGAAAAAAGAGAAGAACTCTCGGGTAGAGAGAGAAGAGAAGGAAAATAAAAGAGAGTATAGAGAGAACACTTCACACGAGAGAGAAGAAAAAAAAAGAATTTGCTTGATGAATTCCGAGTTACAATTATCTCTATTTATATTTGAGGAGGTGATAGAGTCCATGTACAAGTAATTTTAGGATTTCTAATTACATTCCAACTAGAACTCTTCCAGATAAGCCTATCATGATAAGATTACATTATCTATGTAAGAGACTAATTTAACTCAACTACAAACACCTTCTTTAAGGACATGAATCAAGATAGAAAGCCAACTCTTGGTCTTATCTTGTGGGTTCCACGTGATCTTCCAGCTCATGTAGATAGAGATACCAGCTCATGGTATCTTTGGGTCCCACTTGATCTACAAATCTTCTATTTTATTCCAGCACATGTTCCTTATCTCTTAGGTAGAGCCACTTTGTATGAGAACTCTTGTTGACACCTCTCGAGCTCATGGTGGGTCTCACTAGCTTGTGGGGCCATGGTGGGTTTCACATTGTAACACTCCCCCTCAAGTTGGGGGTGAGAAAACATTGTAGATGTCCAACTTGTTGAAGATGTTGGACAAAATTTTGTGAGTGTCTGGTTTGGTGAGAATGCTACAACCCAGTTTTGTGAAGATACATGCAGGAGAGATAAGATGCCGGTAGTGAATTTTTCTCGTATGAAGTGGTAATCTATTTCTATATGCTTTGTTCTCTCATGGAAGACTGGATTTGATGTGATGTGAATTACAATCTGATTATCACAATATAGATTCATAGGAGTTTCTTTGTAAAAACCCGGTTCAATTAAGAGAGATCTGATCCATAGGAGTTCACTGACTGTGTGTGCCATGGCTTTGTACTCTGCTTCTGCACTAGACCTTGCAACTACATTATGTTTCTTGCTCCTCCATGGAACCAAGTTTCCTCCAACCATCATACAATATCCCCAAGTAGATTTTTTTGTCATCCGGGGATCCAACCCAGTCTGCATTTGAGAATCATTTGATGTTGAAGTGTCCATGATTTTTATAGAGGAGCCCTCTTCCTGGTGCTCCTTTTAGATATCGTAACATCCATTCTAGTGCTTGCAAATGACTGAGTTGTGGTTTGTGCATATATTGACTTACCACACTGACTGCATATGAGATATTTGGCCTCGTTACGCAGAGATAAATAAGTCTTCCCATCAATCTTTGATAATTTTTGACATTTACTTCTTCTTCAGTACTTTTACATAATTTTGTATTCGAGTTCATAGGAGTTTCTACTGGTCTACATTCCAACATCCCGGTCTCCTCCAGTAGGTCAAGGACACACTTCCTTTGAGATAATAGAATTCCATGTCTGGATTGTAGTACTTTAATACCCAAAAAATATTTGATCAGTCCAAGATCCTTTGTCTTGAATTCAGTAAATATCCTTTCTTTTGTCTTTTGGATGCCCTCGGGATCACTGTCAGTTATAATAATGACATGAACATATACAACTAGAATTACCTTGCTCTTCATTGTGTCTTTAATAAAGACAAAGTGATCTCCAGAGCATCTTTGAAATCTGGCCCGTATGATTGCTTGGCTAAAATTTCCAAACCATGCACGAGGCAACTGCTTGAGACCATAAATAGATTTTTATAGTCGACATACGGACTCCCCCTCAACCACATACCCATTCAGAAAAAAAATATTTTTTACATCAAGTTGTTATACCTACCAAGAAGAATTAGCTGCAAGGGATAATAACAAACGCACCAAGTTTAATTTAGTCACTGGAGAGAAGGTTTCTTCATAATCAATGCCATAACATTGTGTATAGCATTTAGCAAAGAGGTGAGCTTTCAACCGAGCCACGGACCCATCTGGATTGTGTTTCACCGTAAATACCCATTTGCAATTGACGGGTTTCTTATCTGAAGGAAGGGGGACTAGAGCCCATGTTTGATTTTCATAAAGAGTTTGCATTTCTTCATCCAAAGCCGCCTTCCACCCTGAATGTTTGAGAGCCTCTTGATAGGATTGTGGTACATGTACGAAGGAAATAGCCGATAAAAATTAACAACAAACGGGGGATAGACGATGATGAGACACAAAGTTTGTTATGGGATGAGAAGTAGAAGGCATGGTGCATGATCTGGGCTCTTTTCTAACAGCAATAGGACGAGTATCATATTCTGGGCCAAAAATAATCGGAGAAGATGGACTTACCTCGGTAGGATCCGACAACTCAGTAGGTGTGCTGTTAGCCAATGTTTATGGGTGATGAGTAGTTTCTATAGCGCGAGGCACAATCGGTCGTGGAGAATCTGGTACAGAAGATAAACCTGGAGGAGCAATATCAGAATAATATGGAGGCTTTTAAAAAATGTGACATCCCGAGACACAAGTAAATGTTGAAGAGAGGGATTATAGCAAACATAACCCTTTGGTGTGCAAGAGTATCCTAAGAAGATACACTTCATAGATTTGGGATCAAGTTTACTGTGTTTTGGGGAGGAAATATGGACAAAACATTGACAATCGAAGACTCTCAAAGGCAGTGAAAAATGATCATCATCAGGTAATAATAGAGAGTACGGAGATTTTTTACCAAGAACGGAAGAGGGTAACCGGTTTATAAAAAAACATGCAGTAGCAACTACATGTGGCCAATAAAAATATGGAACTTTCATGACATATAGTAAACCGTGAGCTACCTCAAGAAAATGACGGATCTTCCGTTTGGCTACACCATTTTGTTGAGGGTGTAAGCACATGATGTGTGATGAATAATGCCATTTTCTTGACAAAACAAGTCAAGATCTTTGGATGTGTATTCTTTGGCATTATCCGATCGAAAGACTTTAATTTTATGCCCAAACTGAGTAAGTACCATTGCATGAAAAGATTTAAATATCAATGGTATTTCAAAATGCTTTTTAAACAAAAATAACCAAGTGGTACGAGTGAAGTCATCAATGAATGTAATAAAATATTACACGTGAGAAATGTTGGAGACACTCAAGGGTCTTCATACATCAGTATGAATTAACGAAAAAGGAGAGACACTTTTAATTTCTAGATGAGGTGAGTATGTAGAACTCTGATGTTTACTCACTCACAATGAAGGTCCGATCGCGCTTTAGGAAAAAAATGATGAAGAGATTGGGCGAATGGATGTCCCAACTGGTTGTGCCATAACCATTTAGTGTCACAGGTAGATGCAATATATATTTGTGGCACATCCAAGTAGTAGAGTCCCCCTTGTTCACGGCCTCCACCAATCACCCACTTTGTTGTAAGAAAATGAAACACACATGAAGTGGGTGAAAAAGTGATAGAGCAATTAAAATGTTTGGTGAGCTGACTAATCGATAAAAGATTCAAAGGGAAAGTAGGAACGAAAAGGATATCAGTGAGCAGAAGTGATGGTGTAACAGAAGTGGATCCTTTCCCTTGAACTTTAGTTTGTGAACCATCAACAATGGTAACAAATTTATGTGAAAGACATGGAGAAATTGAGTATAGTAGATATTTGTTACCTGTAAGATGCTCGGAGGCTCCTGAGTCAATTATCCAGGATGAAGAGGAGGCAAAAAACTTACCTGAAGCGGTGGTGGCAACGGTTGTTGAAGAAGTACTTGGGGAGGACCCCATCATGGTCTTCATTTTCTGGATTAGTTCAGTCTTTATCAGTAATAGTATACTTTGGAGTTGTTGTGGTAGCTTGATCTACCTTTATATCACTCATTAAGGCTTGGTTAGCCCTATTCTCATTAGCTTTATAACATCTTTCGCGAGAGTGGCCCAATCTACCACATATAGAGCATTCTTTTAGGTGAAAGCATCTGTCTCTAGTGTGGCCATATCCCTTAAAATGGTATTTTATTTTTTGTGGTTTGTGTTTCCGTGACGGGTAATGGTTGTGTGATAAAGTTTTTTCCATGAGGATCATCTTGGATTTAGATTATAAATGGTTGTAAGAAAACCACAAATTGCTCGATCTTATGACAATTGGACCTTCGAAGAAGACATCAAAATGTTCGATCTCTTGGTTGAGCAGGTCAATATAGGAAACAAGTTGGCCAACGGGGTTTGGAAACATGAGGTATATATGGACTGTGTCAATAAGTTCAATGAAGACACAGTCAATAAGTTCAATGAAGACACAGTCAATAAGAAAATTGTTTAGCATCTCAATAATCGAACAAGATCATGGAAGAAAATATACCAAACGGTAACGAGCTGTCTCAACACTAGTGGGTTCGGTTGGGATGCAACCACACAGTGTGTTACTGCATGTCATTCTGTATGGCAAAATTACATAAAGGTCAGTAAATCATGATGTACTATAAAATATGTTGTATATTTTTCGCATTACTAGAACTCTATTCTAAGATGTCTAAAAGATGTTTTATTCTTGTAGGTGCATAAAGATGCTAAAAAGTATAGACGTGGCACCCTTTTATGACAAATTAGTTGTGGTAGTGGAAAACTCAATAACCATGGGGACAACAAGTATAACTTCTGTAGATCTGAGCGATGAACTCCTCTGTGAATTAGAACATGTCCCGATGGACGAGCTTGAGGATGTTGATGTAGTTAGGGAAAGTCCATCTCCATTCATTAGCAAAAATGAGTCAACAACTGAGCAATCACAAAGAAGTAACCCGTCATCTTCAAGTCGTCGTAGAAAGATAAGTGAATTGTCCGCTGATGACACTAGTAGATTCATTGATGCAATTAAGGACATTGCTCAGGAATTGAATAATGTTATCAAGCCTAAAGAGGGCAATGTCGAAAGAGATTGGGTCAAAGCACTCAGGGAAATCCCGGACCTGCTGGTCGACATGAAGTATTATGCTCCTGAATGGTTGGATATGCCAAGTAAGAAGGTCATGTTTACGGAGATAACAATGGAAGAGCTTGTCGAGTGGCTTAAATATTGTGCAACAAAATTTTTGTAATGCGTTTTAAGTATAATATCTTCTTTGGGAAGATTGTTATATATTAATGATGATGTTTGAATTATGAAGTTGCAAGACTTATCAGTATGGTTAATATCTTTATTTTATATGATTGTTGTCTTAATATATTGTGTGGATGAATATGGTGGATGAGTATGGATGTGGACAATTAAATGGATATGGTTGCATAGGGTTGTGATTGAAGGTAGGAAGTGAGAGCGAAGGTATAAATATGTGGGAATGTGGATGAATATGGTTGTGTGGATGTGTGATTGAAAATAGGTTATGATTGAAGATTGATGTTTATTTGTGTTTATGACTTTTAGGTGATTGGATTTGCATATTTCCATGGATATTATGACAGACGAAGAAAAGGTTGTAACTATTATTGGATTCATATGTATTCTTGTTGCCATAGGAAGATACTATCTCTGCCATTGCGATGGACGTGTACCGTTCTTATGGGATTAATGGTCCGTTGTATTTGTAAAAGGCACTAAACAATTCACCTGTTAAATTTTGAAATGTTTACAGGATGAATCAAATTATATTTCGCAAATTGGTCGAGATACTTAATGTAGAGGGTTTTTATTAGCCACAAAGACCATCTCAGTGGAAGATCAACTTGCATATTTCCTCCTAACTTTTGGTTAACAACAATCCTATAGTGTCACAACAAAGATGTTTGACAGATCGAACTCGACCGTATGTAGGTATTCAATAAGGTGTTGGATGTTATTCTTAAACTTCGCTCTGATTACATCAAACGGTCTTCAGATTTTAAATAGTTCAATGTTTTATCCATACTTCAAGTTAACATCACTTGCCTTCTAACTAAACAATTTCAAATTAATATACATATTTAGTCAATATTAATTGAAATGGTATAATTAGGATTGTATTGGAGCTATTGATGGAACTCATATCAAAGCGAACATCCCACTTGAAGAACAATAAAGGTTCTTGAGTAGAAGGGGCCATCTCTCACAAAATGTGATGGCACCATGTGTAGTTGACATGCAATTCACATGTATTTGCAGGATGGGAGGGATCAACAGTTGATTCATGTGTACTAAATGACGCATAGACTCACCGAGATAGACTATTTGTACCTCAAGGTAAATAATAAATTTTTATGCGGTAATTTTTATCTATTTTATATTCAATTATTTTATGTAGAATATAATTTCTATTGTAAGTAAATATTATCTAGTTAATGCTGGTTATGCAAATCTTCCAGCATTTTTAGCTCCATATTGAGGAACTTGGTATTATCTGCAAGAATTTGGAGATAATATTCCCAGAAATGAAAACGAATTATTCAAGCAAAGGCACTCATCTTAGCGAGATACTATTGAGCGGACTTTTGGTGCTTTAAAAGCTCGAATTCAAATGTTGAAAGGCGTTCCTCCGTTTTCTTTTAAGATTTTGACAAAAATTGTAATTGTTTGTTACATATTACACAATTATATAAGTGAAGAGGATTACAATGATATATTTGAATTGGAAGATGATGATTTGGGTGACGAGCTCGGTGGAGGAGGTGATGGGATCCAATTAGGTGCAACGGATGATGCAAACATCGATGGTCTTGTGGATGAGGAAACTCAATGAACGAGCATTCGGAGGCAGTGTACATTAGAATCCACAAGAGCCGCACAATTTCAGGATGACATAATGACTTGCATGTAGAATGATAAATGATGGTTGTATCTTATTGCTTTTGAACATGTGTCGTTCATATGTACTAAACTTGTAACTTGATGATTTTAATATTAAATGTATAAACTCGTTATTTGAATAATCTTTTTTAGGTTATTAATAAAGATGTAAATTTATTTATTTATTATTTTTAATAAATTGTATTACTATATTAAACTAGATATATAAGTCTGGTAAATAAAATATTGTTAAAATATGCATTTGATAAATTAATTATTTTTAATTTTGTAGAAATATATTATTGATTAATACCACATAAATAATCCATCTTGTGTTATTAATAAAATAAATTTTTTATTTATTCATTATATTTTTTTAATTACTATATTATATTAGTGATTTAATAGTGGTAATTAAAATATTATTTAGTCAAGCATTTGATCAATTATTTTGGTTTACTTAACCCATTAATAAAATCAATGGTTTTAAATTTAAAAAAAATATTATTGGTTAATAATACGTAAAAATATATAGTGGGTTAAAGTTAATATTTGATCAATTTTTCTTGTTTAATCATTCCTTTTTATGTTAAAGTATGTAATATGTTATTAATAAATTAATAACTGAAATTATTATATTCATTTTTTTTATTTTTAAGGTTATTTTTTTATAATTAATCATGTACCCAATTAATTGGTTCACGTAATTACTGAATTAATATACAATAAAAAGTAATCATTAAATAATATAATATATAATTTAATTAATTAAGATATTAATATATTTTAATTATACATTAATTTACTTATTTGTATAGTAAATATGTTTTTTACCTAATTTGGAGTTTAAATAGTATATTTTAATTAAATATATTGTTACAATTTACTCGTTCGATTATTTTTTATATTTTTTTAAAGTACCGAAAGCCTAATTTGAAGAGGAAAGCAGACGAAAAACTTCAAAATTTTATTTTATTGAATAAATTGTCGAATGAATGACGACTGCCATGTGTGGAAGTTGCTGCTCAATTTCTCTCGCCGCGTAGGTCCGCGGGTAAACATATTCTTTTCCAATCGTTTTCAATCGTTTTAGCTCTCTCTGTCCTTCGAGCGCGTTTTTAATCACTCGTGTAATGGACTTGGAAAAACAAGTACGGACTCACTCCGCTCGAAATCCTAACCAAGCTACCACTTGTTCCTTGACCAACTCTGGAAGCAATTAAACTTTTTCACACGGCATCTGATTAAGTAATTGACTTTGACTAATTTTTTAGCACCCATCAATCAGTAATTAAAGACACTTTGGACCTTCATTTTGCAAAACTCACATTACATAAATGTCTCGCTCGCCTGACGCTGATGGATCTGTCGCCGTCGCTGTCTTGAGAAAGCAGAGGGATAAGACATTTGGGTCCGTGGGCCCGTAAGACCCAACCCCAGTGCTAAAGAAACGGCTACGAGCTTCCGTAAAAATTTCCCGATCTCACGGTTTCGTGCCCAGCTTATGATGACCAACATCACATCCACATTCGAAGGCCATATCCGCCATACACGTGGGGCCCTACTCAAAGAGGCTTTTGCAGATTTCAAGTCGATAAAATAATGTATCGGTCCCGAGAAGGCGTCTGTGGGCGATGGATGCCATTATGGCGTCATCCCATTCTATTCCATCGTTACTCACGATAAAGAAAAGAATAAAGAGAGGTGAACCAGCGGACTTTTGACAAAATAAAGAAATAGTCAACCACCCCAATCGCTATCCCCTCCCTCCCTCCTGTCGATTCCGATAACCCTAAATCCCTTCATCAGCTTAACACGGACGGTTCTCTTCCACCTTCCACTGACCGGCGTTTTGATCTCCATACTGTGGGCCCATCTTTTGTCTGGTTTCTCTCTCTCTCTCTCCATCTTTATTTTTATTTTTGCGTTGGTAGAGGGAAAAATGGGAGTGGGATGTAGTTATCACTGCACCTGGCAGGAAACAGGGGATGGCGCTCACTGATTACAGATTACAGATTTTTTTAAAATATGAGGAAAAAGAAACTCTGGTTTGTGACTGACAGGCATAATTGGGATTTCTTTACCAATGAATTTAAACCAGAAAAACTTCGATTCGACTTGGAACAGTCTTTGAATCATTAACTTTTTGCAATTTTTCATTGTCTGCCAGTCACTTCAATATCTAAGAGGCTGCAGAAGATGATACGATCAGTACACAATGCCCTTTAGGATGAACCGATCGGAAATTATAAATTCGTTCGTTTCTTGTCTTTTATTTTCTTCGATTTGTGAGAGATAATAAGTTCTAGTTGAGAAAGAAAATAGGAGAAAAAGGAAAAAATACTATATTTATGAGAATAGAAAAACATTCATCTTTTTCAGTTAAAATTACAACCGCGAATCATTTCCTCTTAATCGGCCAGAGGAAACAGATGAAAACCATTCTCAGAAACAACAAAAAAGGGAATCTATATTCTGATAACCCACAAAAAAAAAAAAAAAAAAAAAACAAAACAAAAGGAAAATTGTAGAGCCGTCAAAATGAAATTTTTAAAAATTTCCCCTCCCCACCCTCTCTCACAAACTATTGACTCTGTTAATCCTCAAACCCGGTTTTCTCCCAAATCGCATTCCTCACGCGTCTCAAATCCCTGCCTTTCAACGTCCTCCCGGCCCCTTCGTGAACAGAAAAAGAGGCGATTCGGGTCCTCGCGAATTGCTTTGCCAGAAATTCGTGAGGCGGGAGGCGCGCATCGTCTCCGTCACCCACATCGTCATCATCCACTAGGTCCAAATCACCCCTTCTGGAGCTTCTGTAATCCTCATGAAGAATCTTCGACCAGTCAGGGATATTTACCGGTAATGACGACGCCGAGGTGTGATCGCCGTTGTCGATCCTCTTCGCCGATTTCTTTGAGGTTCGAGAACTGGGTATCGACTTTTTGAACTCTGTGCGAGTATCGCCGGAATTCCACAGGTCAGACTCGTCGAATTCGAAGTATGCCGCATCGGAGACCATTGAGATTCTCGCGTCGTCGGTGAAGAAACGAAAATCTGGCTTGGACAAGTAGTTTTTCCCAGCCATGGCATGAGCCTTCGATTACCAGAGCCTGGGTTTTGGCTTGTATGTAGCGAACTTCTCCTGCGTTTATAAAGAGGGAAATGGATAAGGTTGTCACGGAGTTTTTTTTTTTTTTTCTCTCTCCTCGTCCGGACGCTCGTTGCTTTCCTAAAGTTACCAAATCACCCTTCACTGGATACCAACGATCAAATTCATAAATTGGAGTTAAGAGTGTAAGCTTCCTCTTACTTTGTCCGGATATCAACGAGTTGAAACTTTTTTATTTTTTTTTATTTTTATATGTTAATGGAAAAATACAAATTAGAGTCATGACTAAGACTTATATAAAGTAAACATTTTCAATATTTTAAAAATCACATTTAAATGTGTTACGTTCCCGTTTACATTTTTCTATCTTCACCTCCGTGTCACGTCATAAACAATTAAAATGATAAGGCCGATAAAAAATAAAGAAAATTTCGTATTGGTCATACATAAACGACAAAAGAAAGAGGGTTGTTTTAGTCATTTCAGGTGACGTTTATCGCTACGAGAAAGCTTTTTCGACTGTGTTCGGGTTTTGTCGCGACGTGGAGTGCTCGCCTTGAACTGGTTCTTGAAAGGAGGTGGTCCATTTGAGGCTGCCGCTACAGGGACAAGTGTCCTAAGCAGCAGTTCCGCGACGTGGCAGTCTAGTCTTTAACGTCTTCGAGGCCGGCATGAGGCCACGTGAAGAGGGGTGTACCCGCTCTCTTTCGATAGACTTGGGATCTCGAGCGCCTGAGCGCCCGCCAGCTGCTTCTGTCCTGCTTTCTTTCTTCGAAGACAGCTCACGTCTCCTCATATTTCTCTCTTCTATACGGTATCTTCTCTGTTCTTACGAGTTTAATCTTATGTTTGTTATTCTCATGCGTTTCTTTTCTTTTCATTCGCTCTAAACAGTGAAAAGTCGAGGTTAATTACTGTGTTTAGATTCTAAACTGACACTCATCAAACTATTAATTTTCCTCAATAACGCTTTCGTTGTAACTATCATTTTTTCATCCTATGCTTTTAATGTCTTTGCTCGCTTTTAAACCAAACAAATGATTCGTTAATGAACGATCAAGAACTTGTTTAGGAGAAAGTTAAAGTAAACCGCACTCAAATGTTGATTAAATAAAGTCACGTGCAAAGCAGAAACTCTGGTAAAATGGGGTTCGAGGGGTTCTCCTTGCTTGCCACTGCTGATGCTGATGCTGATGGTGGTGGTGGTCATGGGTATATATACCGAAGAAGAAAACAAAGCGCGGTCTGAGTCAGTTGGCTGTTTGAAGAAGATGATTTAGCCTTAACGTTTGGGATGGTTACCAAACAACACTCATTTCGCTAGTACATTAGTACAGTACTTCGCAATAGATAAGTCGGCTGCAAGTCTTGAAGGGTTTTGTACTAGAGGAGTTATTGCTTAAGAAAGTCTGAAATGGGAGGTTGTTACCTGTTGGGAATTGGGCAGGCAAGTAAAGCTATAAAATGAGGGGGGAAAGGTTGTCCTGAATAAGAGAGCCCATGAAGCTTATCCACTTCTAATAGCTGGCACTGCAACTCGCAGCAAAGCTTCTTTATTGAGATCCTAGTTTGGCTTTTACAACACTGTGGTGTTCCCAAATAGGAGCTCTTGAATCACTACAATAACAGAAAAGAAACGAGACTCTGGTTTGGGTTCGCAACTTGGTTTACTCTTATTTGAAGAGAGAATAATTTTGGAACTCTCAACCTCATGGAACTTTTTGAACGTCTCCGTTTTATATTTTGGGACTCAGAGTCTCTTTCACAGGAAAAGATAAACTGCTTTCTTTAATTGTTAATTCGTGTTTCCTGCTTTCTGGCAGCAATGTGGCCTCTGTTTTGCTCTCTGTTTTTTAATCACATCCACTTGTAATTTTAAACAGTCTTCAGGCGTGTTTGGGAAAAATCCAAACACTGCATGAATCTGAAAGTGGACGCTAAGCAATTTGCTTCAGATGGACTGAAGAGGGTAGTCTCAGTTATCAATTGTATGTATTCAGTGAACAGAAAGCAATTGAGCTTCACTGGCTTATCCCCTTTTTTTGCTAGTTTATATGAAGGCGACGATGGTGAAGCTATTAAAGGCGTCACGTTGGGTTTTCTTCCGTTTTAATATTGCTGTGCTTTCATGGTAAAAGAATACTCCCCGCACTGGACTGTTCTAAAATCTGAATAGATGGATCGCTCGAAGTTTAGGTGGCCGTTTCTGTTCTCTATAGTGAACTTGGCTCCCTGGTTTGCAAAGGGTCACTAATAGAGTTTGTCAAATAGCAATCATAAGATCGATTAACAATCCAAAATTAGTGATAATCTAATAAAATATGTAAAAATAAAATTTAAATTAGAAAAAAAAAATGATACTGGAATTTAACGTGGGTCAGGCATTTATGGCCCACTCCTTGGGAGAATAAGAGAAAATTTTTACTATGAAAAAAAAGATTGTTACATTGACAATTTAGTGTTTATTTAAGTAAAAGAATGCTCTGAACTCTCAGTCAAAGATGCCTAAATTTAAAATTAATTCCAATTAATCTTAGATAAGTTATAAAAGTTTAAATCATTCCAAATGTAAATTTTCATATTTTATACAGTTTTCTATAAACTCATGGTGACACTAGAGTCATCTTGTCGACGGTAATAATATGTGCTCTTCCACTTGTTGGCCCTAGTGTGTGAAAGTAAATAATTGTGAGAGAGTTAGGACAGAGATTTTTACATCTAGATGGTTCTTTGCACATATTGGGTGGTTCCTTGAAGTTGCTATGATATTATTTCAATATAAAAAAAATCAGAGCTTGATCAAAATAATAAAAAAAAGTTTAATTTTTTTAAATATTATAAAACTTCGTAACTCTCACTCTGAATAAAAAAATAAATAAGATAAATATATTAAAAAATATATAGTAATAAATAAATATGACTTATAAACCCTTCTATATATAAGGACAATACAAAGCATGGAATGGTGAAATCATATATGAAATCAACTAAACAATCATTTCAAATGATACTAATGATAAAAGTCATGAACAAATAAATTCCTCATAATCCCAAATATTAAAGGGATCTATGTGGCTGAAGGGGAGTCAATATGCCGCTTAAAGAAGTCCTTATATGGGCTCAGAAGTCCCCTCGAGCCTGGTTTGATAAATTTAGCTAAACACTACTACGGTTATGATTTCGTCGGTGCTCAGTAGATCATTCGATATATTTTAAAGATACCTCAAAAAGTAAGATATTATTTGTTGTGTATGTTGATGATATTATCTTAACTAGAAATGATGCGCATAACATACAAGAAGTAAAAAACATGATATGTCATGAATTCAAAACTAAAGATCTTGGACTTCTAAATTATTTTATGAGCATAAAAGTTCTTCAGTCCAAACATGGGATAATATTGTCTCAGAGAAAGTATATTTTGGACCTCTTTGAAGAAACGGGAATGATGGGGTGTTGCCCTACTGACACACCTATGGATGTGAATGTAAAATTATGTGCAAGTTCTGGAGAAGATATTGACATTGGAAAATATCAAACATTTGTGGGCAAACTTATCTACCTCACGGTAACTAGACCAGATATATCATATGTTGTAAGTGTGGTGAGTCAGTACGTGCATAAACCACAACTTACCTATTGGCAGATCTTGGAGAGAATAGTACGATACTTAAAAGGAGCCCTAGGAAGATGATTGCTTTATAAGAAAAATGGCCACTTCAACATAGAAGGTTTCTCATATGCGGATTGGGCTAGATCACCTGATGATAGGAAGCCCATTTCTGGATATTACACTCTTGTTGGAGGGAACCTAGTTACATGGAGATGTAAGAAGCAAAATGTGGTTACAAGATCTAGTGCAGAAGCAGAATACAGGGCTATGTCTCACATTGAGCTGGACTGCCACTTTATACGAGATAAATTTCAAGCGGGTATAATCTCCCTAAAAAATGTTTCATCACAAGAGCAAGTAGCAGATATTCTTACAAAACTGGTTACGTCTACGATCTTATCCTTTATATGTGGCAAGCTAGGTATCTATGATGCTTTTTCTCCTCCTACTGCTTCAAGGGGAGTGTAAGAACAGTGGATTCAAGACCACACGTCCAAGAAAAGTGTTAGAAGAATGGGCTCAAGCCCACACTTCCAAGAAAAGAAATTTCACACATCTAAGAGGTGACATATGGGTAAATAACAAGACTTCTCATAAAGATGGCATGAAGTTGTAAATACTTGTCTTTTTTGTCTCTTTTTTTATATTGTTGTAGCCTTAAAAGGGCATTGCAAAAGCTATAAATAGAGGCTTTGGCTAAGAGGTAGAGCATTCAAGCTCTCTCCTCCTTTTCCCAAAATTCGTCCAAGCTCTCTCCCTTAGTAGGCGCTCTCCCTCTTCTCCTCCTTCCAAGCTCTCTCCCTTGGTGGTTGATCTCTTCTCTCTTTTTTCTCTTTCTTCTTCTTAGTTTAGTTTAAGTTCTTATCATGGGATTCTAAATTCTACAAAGGGGGTTTGGATGAGTCCATTACCCTAATCTTCCTCCTCTTTTCTCCAAATTCGCCAGTCTTCCTTTGTTCCTCCTAAAACCTTCTATCCACAACTCTTCTTCTTTTTCTCACCCCTTAATCCTCTTCTATAGTGATTATACATCATGGAATCCCAAGTTTCAATATGGTATCAGAGTGGGAAATGATTTGAGATATAAAAGGAGAATAAGATGGAGAAAATGATTGAGAAGAAAGGGAGGAAGAAGAAGAAGAAGAAGAAAAAGAAAAAGAAAAAAGAGGAGAATCTCGTTTTTCCTTTATTTCTCAAAGTTCTATATTTCATTGGATGTTGCACTCTCTTTCCTTTTTTTTCATATGGAAAATTATATACCGTTGGAACGATATTTGATTCTAGTTTTCAAACAAAAAATAATCATTGCAATAAGATTTTCCTAGAAAGAGAAATCGACATTAAAGTAGCAAAGGTAAAGCAGTAGAAAAGTTTCATGCAATAGTAGAAAGCGTCAACTTTCAAGCCATTTTATGCTATCAAGAATGGGAATTTAAATGGAAAATTATATATAAAAATAAATATATGTAAGTCTATTTTCTTACCTATTCAACCAATTCTCTTTTTGAGGTTTTAGATGGAGATATCAATCTCATAAGAGTCAATGGTCATGCTGGCCAAAGAAGAAAGAGTACTTAGTTTGGCCAGATTTCAGAATTTGAAATCAATCAGATTATTTATCTCAAAAGAAGCATATTTTATGATGATAATTTATACTTGGTTGAAAGGTATTTAAGTCTACTTTCATAAGGATAAATTGTTTGTCAATTTGATCAATATTTAAGGAGATATTCGCATTGGAAAAATCAAAGGTCATGTTGGTATATTATTGAATGCGAATATTTGGATTTAAGCCAAACTTTTTGCTTAACTTTTTTATCAACAATATTAAGAAAATATCTCATGATATACCCTTGTAAATTTTATGTTTGTTAATTAACAATATCTGGAAAGAATCTTTATAAGATCATCTTATTTTTAGAAACTTTCCTTGATTTATTTATCAAAGATTGTCTTGCCTAATGATTTCAAGAAAAAAAAATGCAAGGAAATGGGTCTTATTTGAATGCTAAGTTAGCACCAATTGAAAGTGGAAACTACCTTATTTAGAAGATTTTTCCAGCCATGACTTTTTTTTTATATTTTGTTGGTATTTTGAAAGATTACAAAGAGTTTGATTTGGTATCCTTGCCAAAAATATTAAGGCAAGAAAAGATTGAAATATTTGGCTTGGCTTGAGTTAATTGGCTTAAAATATTTGAGCTTGTGAATTTGTTGATACTAGCCTTCTTTTACTTGATAATTGTTGAATTTATGGAAAAGATAAAAACTTCATTGACTTATTCTAATAAGAGTAAATGAACCTCTATTTATAATAGAGGAAGGTAATGAAGTCCAATTACAATAAAACTACCCTTGTCCCAATTACACCCAAACTCTAACACTTAAAGATAAGTCCTAACATAATTAAATAACTCAATATAGAGAAAAGACAAACCTAACTCAAACTAAAACTCTTCTAGGATGTGACCATTACATAAAGATACTTTCTTGAGTCTTTCTTGATCTTCCAACTAATGTGATAAGGATGCTAGCTCATGGTAATCATTGTGGGTTCTACTTCTTATGGACTTGGGCCCATCTTGTGGGCCTTATTTGGTTGTTTGGCCCACTCTTAGATAATTGGGCTTTCCTTGGTCGTGTGGCTTGAGCCCTATCTTCTAACACTCCCCCTCAAGCTGAGGGTGAGAGAACATAAAAAACTCCCAGCTTGCTGCAAATTATGTGTATGATCTTTTTGTATAAAATGGCAGTGCTCCAATCTTCCAACACTCCCCCTCACGCTGGTGCTCTCTTCCTTGAGACCCAGTTGGCCAATTCAGGGGGGTATGACATAGATGCAACAATAAGTTCCTCCATCATGGACTTCCAACCACAAATAATTTTGATATTTTTTATGGGGATGAAGTTCCTCCATCATTGACTCCCAACCACAAATAATTTTGATATTTTTGACGGTGATGAAGTTCCTCCGTCATGGACTCCCAACTACAAATAATTTTGATCTTTTTGAAGGGGATGAAGCTCCTCCATCATGGACTCCTAATCACAAATAACTTTGATAAATGATGATATGAGGCCACCTCTTGTTCAATAATAATGTCCCCAAAGAGACATAATAGCTGCAGCTGAATATAACACGACCATCTTCCAACACATATAACATAAACCAAAATAATAAACCTTGTAGAAGGACCCATGCAATAATCATAATCCGATATAAATATTTTTTTCTTAGATGCAGAAACCTCATCTTTTGTGCTCCCCTTTTCTTGAATAGTTTGGTCACATAAACTCATCCACAACATATGGAATAAAATACCTCTTTCTTGTACTTCTCCCCCTCAAGCTTGGAGGTAATGACAGTGATCCTAGCTTGAACCAAATATCATAGATGTAGAAATAAGCCCAAATAACAGAGATGTATAAATAACCCCTCAAACCAAAAAGAAGTGAGATATTTTTTTGATAAATCAACTCAAAAAGTGGCGCAAAATAATTGGCATAAATTCGGATTTTTTAATACAACAAAATACGAGTATGCCCTTTGATTCTTCCAATGCGAATATTTCTTTAAATATAGATCTGATTGATATGAAATTTTCTTCTTATGAAATTTGACTTAAATAAATTTCATCCAAGTATAACTTAACTTCATAAAAAATAATTATCATAAGATAAATAATCTGATATATTTCGGTCTCTGTCACCTGGCCGAACTAAGTATTGTTTCTTCTGTTTTTCCAGAATGACCATTGACTCTTCCAAGATCAATATCTCCTTGTAAAAAATTCATACTGAGAATTGGTTAAATAGGTAAGAAAATAGACTTACATATATTTCTCCATATAAAGTCTCTTTCTTGATAGCATAAAATGCCTCACTATTTGAGTCTTTCTGTTGCCGCTAGAACCTCTTTTTCAATCTGACCTTTGTTACTTCAAATATCGATTTCTCTTTGTAGATAACTCAGATAAAAAATTGGTTGAATAGGTAAAAGAATATACTTACATATATTTATTTTTATATATATTTATCCATATAAATTCTAGTTCTTGATAGCAAAAAATACCTCAGAAACTGAAGCTTTGTGCTGCTGCTCAAACCTTTTTGTAATCTGACCTTCTCTCATTAAAATATCTATATCTCTCTGTAGATAACTCCGAATTGAACAAATAATTTTTCTTTGGAAATTAGACTCAAATATCTTTCTGTTAATATATAATTTTAAATATTAAAAACTCCGTATAGATTAAAAAATGCAAAGAAAACTACAGGTATAGGGACTAAAAAAAATAACTACGAACCTAGACTTAGGGTTTAGGGTTTAGAGAAAAGGATCTCATTGTCTCTGTGGGTTAACCAAGTCAACTCACAGAACCTGCTCTGATACCATGTTGAATTTATGGAATAGGTAAAAACTTCATTAACTTATTCTAATCAGAGTATATGAACCTCTATTTATAATAGAGGAAGGTAGTAGAGTCCAATTACAATAAAACTATCTTTGTCCCAATTACACCCAAAATCTAACACTTAAAGATAAGTCCTAGCATAATTAAATAACTCAATATCAATAAAAGACAAACCTAACTCAAACTAAAACTCTTCTAAGACGTGACCATTAGATAAAGATACTTTCTTGAGTCCTTCTTGATCTTCCAACTGATGTGATAAGGATGCCAGCTCATGGTAATCATTGTGGGTCCTACTTCTTATGGGCTTGGACCCATTTTGTGGGCCTTTTTTATCATTTGGCCCATCTTATAATACTCTTAGATATGTGGGTCTTGTGTGGGCTTGAGCCCTATCTTCCAACAAAAATACAAGAGGTAGATTAACACTTGAGCTTGCAAAATATTTGTTGACTTCAAGCTGGGATCATTAACATTATCTCCCAGCTTGAGGGGGAGAATAGAAGGAGAAGTAGGAAGGAATTGGAGATTGTTTTATTTATTGATTATAAAGCAACACTTGGTTCAACTTATTATTGGCAATCTATTACTCGGCTTGACTCACTCATTCACTGTCAAAGCTACTATCTTCTATGTGCTATGTGCTACTGGCTTGAGTCCGGCGTGATTATTACCCTAGATTATTACCTTGGATTATCCTCAACTTATTACTTGGTGCATAGCTTCCCTATTCAAGGATGGACTTGCAGTAAGGATCAACTTATAGCTAGAATGGACTTGGAAGATATGGTGGACTACCATTTTATATGGGAAGATCATATACACCATTTACAAAAAACTAGGAATTTATGGTGTTCTCTCACCCCCAACTTGAGGGGGAGTGCTGGAAGATGGGCCCAAGCCCAGAAGACTAAGGAAGTCCCACATATCCAAATGTGTGGAAGATGGCTCAAGACCACATACTTAAGGGGGAGGGTTTGGACAAGTCCATAACCCTAATTCTCTAGCCTCTTTTTCCTTCTCCAAATTTGTCACTCTTGCTCTTATCCTCCTATATATTCTTTCCACAACTCTTCTTCCTCATCTCACCCATTAATTCTCTTGTATTGTGATTACACATCATGGAATCCAAAGTTCTGACAGACTTGAATTGAGTTTCCTTTTCTCGTAAAATCCAAGTTTTTTTATCCAAATATATCATCTAATCCAAGGGTTTTTTTTTCAAACTTAAGCACTCCATGATGTGCTCATTAAAGGTATGCACTATCTTGCTTCAATGTTGCTTTCATGTTTTGCATTTTTGTTACTTGGTCGTGTATCTTCCACATAGTTAACTCTAAAAAATTATGGTCACCCCAAAAAATTTATACTTGGTCAATTTTATTTAGTTCTACCATTATAGTCTCACCTAGTTTTTAAAAAAAATATCAATTTGGAAGTATGAGTGTTTCGTAGTCGCCTACTTCCGTTCCAAGTTGATTTCCTCCAGTATTTCTTCAATTTATCATCTTGTGTTTTTATCACTTCAGTTCAATGCCTAGACTCACTACCTAAAAAGTATAGGAGTGAGCCCAATATCTAGCTTGAGTCAAGTCTTTTGTTCTTCACCCAAGATGTGAGTTGTGTTTGAGCTAAAAGTGAGCAGTCACTTTGTCTATCACTAAATTTGGGCCATTTTTTCACCTTTAAATTTGAGTTGAGTGTGTTTCAAACTATGACCCTTGTGATTGGTCTATGGAGCTCTGTCATATGGCTAGGAGTGATTTTTTGTTACGTTGTGGGGCCTAATCAACTCCCTATATAGAGTCAGTATATGGATCCACAATATGTTAATTGTTATTTCAGTAAGGGCAGCTGCTATTAGGGTTTTAATCATCACCGATAAGGAGCTAGAGTTGTATCCTGAGAGAGGTTAGAGAAAGCATTGTGATTTCTCTTGTAAACTATTTCATCTTTATAGTGGATTACTGTAGTGGCGGAAGACAGGATATAGTCTCACCTTGAGGTGAACCTATATAAATCTTGTTATTTTTTTGTACTTGCTTTTCTTTTCTTTCGCGATTATTATTATTGCTCTTGTTAGTTTGGACTTAGGTGTCTAATTCCTAACAAGTGGTATTAGAGTTTGGTTCGTGATTGACAACAATGGTTGGCTGAGAAGGATTAGCACTTGGAATCAACAAGTACGATGATATGGATTTTGCATTCAAGAGGATGCATAACAAAGATTATTTGTACAATAAAAAGCTACACGCACCACTTCTCGATATGAAACCAGAAGGTATGAAAGATGATGAGTGGAATCTCCTCGATAGACAGTTGTTGGGAGTAGTCCAGTTAACACTGTCGAAGAAAATTGCTCACAACGTGGCATCAGAGAAAACCATTGTAGGGATGATGAAGATTTTATCCAACATGTATGAGAAGCCTTCTGCAAATAATAAGGTACAACTCATGAAAAAAATCTTCAATTTAAAGATCACAGAAAATCATTTGAATGAGTTTAGTATGATTGTCAATCAATTGACCTCCATTCAAATTAAATTTTATGATGAGGTTCGTGCTTTAATTCTTTTGGCGTCCCTACCAAATTGTTGAGAGCCTATGAGGGCTACAGTCAGAAACTCTGTAGGCAATGGAAAGTTGATTTTTAATGATGTTTGGGATACCATTCTTGCGGAGAAAGTTCATAGAAAGGACTCTAGAGAATCGTTGACATCTAATTCTGCCCTAAGTGTCGATACTAGGGACAGGAACTTCGAGAGAAATTTCAACAAGGGCAATGTTAGAGGGAAGTCAAGGAATGGAAGAAGTCGGTCCAAATTTGGAAGGAATGTGGAGTGCTGGAATTGTGAAAGTCTTGTCAAATAAAGAACAACTGTAGAGCACCGAAGAAGGATGAAAATAAAAAAGACGTTGCAATTGCGGTGACTGAAGAAGTACAAAATGCTTTACTCTTGTCGGCTGATAACGTTATTTACTCTTGGGTATTAGATTTAGGAGCTTCTTTTCACATCACTATGCATCGTGAGATCATGGAGAATTATGATGGTGGATACCATGGGAAGTTGTATCTTGCTGATGGAGAACCTTTGGATATTTTCGGTATTGGTAATGTCAGTTTGAGGTTGTCGCACGGGTCAGTGTGGAAAATTCACAAAGTGAGACATGTACCAAAATTGATGCGTAATCTAATCTCAGTAGGGTAACTTGATGATGAAGGTCATAATATGGCTTTTGATAGTGCTGCCTGGAAAATCACAAAGGGAGTCATGGTTGTTACATAAGGAGTTAAAACTGGAGCTCTTTACATCACTTCCAGTTGCAGAAACATTGTTGCAGCTACTGATGTTGTTATTGATTCTGACTCGTGGCATTATAGGCTCGGTCACATGAGTGAGAAAGGAATGAAAATGCTTCAGTCCAAAGGGAAACTACCATGGTTGAAAGCTGTAAGCAACAATTTGTGTGAAGGTTGTATTTTCTGAAAGCATAGAAGGTTTAGCTTTCTAAGGTTGGACAGGAGCAAAATACAACAAAATTGGAGTTGGTTCACACAAATGTGTGGGGGCCTTCAACTGTTACCTCCCTTGGTGGTTCAAATTACTATGTGACATTTATTGATGATGCAAGCAGAAAGGTATGGGTTTATTTCCTGAAAAAGAAATTTGATGTCTTTGATACATTCAAGAGATGGAGAGCAATGGTTGAGAATGATACAGATTTGAAGGTGAAGTGCTTGCAGTCAGATAATGGGGGAGAATGAATAGATGATGATTTCAAACGGTACTATGTTGATAATAGAATCAAGATGAAGAAGACCATTCCTGGAAAACCTCAACAGAATGGTGTGGCAGAGAGGATGAATAGAACTTTGAACGAGTGTGTTAGGAGCATGAGATTGCAAGCGGGATTGCCAAAAATGTTTTGGCTTGAGACTATTAGCACCGCTGCCTATTTGATCAACAGAGGTCCCTCAACACCATTGGATTGAAAAATACCAGAAGAGGTCTGGAGCGGCAAAGAGGTAAACCTTTCTTTCTTGAAAGTTTTGGTTGTGTTTCTTATATTTATATTGATTCTGCTGGTAGAAATAAATTTCATGCTAAATCTAAGATATGCTTTTTTATTAGCTATGGTGGTACTGAGTTTGGTTATCGTTCTAGGATGACCAAAGTCGTAAGGTTATTAGGACATGATCTTCAATGAAGGTGACCTGTATAAAGACAGGTTAAGAACAAAGTCTAAGAACACAAGTGATGAAGCCAAGAAGTCAGAAGTGATTCATTTGAGAGATCTTCTAGTTATTGAGATAGAGAATACTGCTTAGGAAGACCGGGAAAATCTACCCCTAGAAGTAAATCTAAACATTCATTTGACTGAACTTAGGAGATCTGCCACAACTTGCAGACCACCATAGAGGTACTCCCCTACACTGTATTATGTTTTGTTGTCTGATAAAGGTGAACCAGAGAGTTATGAAGAAGTCGTACACGCTGATGAATCAACCAAGTGGGAGTTGGCCATGCGGGATGAGATGGATTCACTGTTATCCAATCAGACATGGCAGTTGATCAAGCTACCAAAAGAGAAGAAGGCCTTGCAGAAAAAATGGGTGCAGCGAATAAAAGACGAACATGATGGCAACAAGCAGTATAAGGCAAGACTGGTGGTAAAGGGATTTCAACAAAAAAGAAGGCATTGACCACACTGAGATTTTCTCTCCAGTAATGAAATTAACTACTATTAGAACAGTGCTTGGACTAGTGGCAAATGAAGACACTCACCTAGAGCAATTGGATTTAAAGAGAACCTTTCTTCATATAGATTTGGAGAAAGAAATTTACATGATACAGCCATAGGGTTTCAAAGCATAAGGAAAGGAGAAAATGGTGTGCAAACTCGAAAAGAGCTTGTATGGTCTTAAACAAGCTCCAAGACAATAGTATAAGAAGTTTGACACATTTATGAGTAGTGATGGTTTCTTGAGGTGCAAGGCAGATCATTGTTGTTATGTGAAGAAGCTTGATGACTCGTACATCATTCTACTGCTATATATTGATGACATGTTGATAGCAGGGGCTTGCAAATAAGAAATAAATAAGTTGAAAGGGAGTTGTCCAATAAGTTTGTAATGAAGGATTTGGGTGCTGTAAAAAAAATCTTCGGGATGAGGATTACTAGGGACATTGATGTCTTGAAACTGTCACAAGTAGAATATGTGAAAAAGACGCTGAGAAGATTCAACATGAATGATACAAAATCACTAAGTAATCCTTTGGCTAGTCACTTTAGGCTATCTAAGGAGAAATCACTTTCTACAGAGTAGGAGCGAGCTAACAAGGCCAATGTGCCTTATGCTTATGCTATTGGCAGTCTCATGTATGCCATGGTGTGCACTAGACCAGACATAGCTCATACAGTGGGAGTTGTGAGAAGACATATGAGTAATCTGGGTAAACAACATTGGGAAGCAGTGAAGTGGATTTTCAGGTATTTGAGAGGCACTACAAACTCAGCCTTATGTTTTAGAAAGTTAGATTTGGGTTTGCAAGGTTATGTAGATGCTGACATGGTTGGAGACATTGATGACAAGAAGAGTACCACTGGATATGTATACACATTGGGTGGTACAACAGTTAGTTGGATATCTAAATTATAGAAGATAGTTGATCTTTCCACTACTAGGCAGAATATGTTATTGTGACCGAAGCCAACAAAGAGATGGTATGGTTGCAATCTTTCTGGGAAGAATTAGGTCTCAAACATGAGAAGAATGTGGTATATTGTGACAGTCAGAGTGATATTCATTTAACAAAGAATCTTATTTATCATACCCAAACAAAGCACATACAGGTGCATTATCACTTCATCAGATTGGCTCTAGAGGATGGAGTCTTAGAACTTGAGAAGATTCAAGGAAGTCAAAATCCGGTTGATATGTTGACAAAGGCTATTACGATTGAGCAACTGAAGTTGTGCACAACTTCAGTTGGACTTCTCTCTGAGGATTCAAAAGTTTTTGCCTTTGCAAAGGAGATATTGATGATGGATTAGTCTCTAAGTGGGAGATTGTTAAGTTGTGGAGCTTAATCAATGCCCTACGTTGAGTCGATACGTAGATCAACCTTCGCGGTAAGGTCGTTGTGGGGATTAGAAGGGGGGGGGGGGGGGGGGGGGGGGGTTTGGGGTAGGAAGCCCCCGTCTTGGGGGGTGTGGGGGCATAGCCCCCATTTGGTCCCCGATATATTAACTGTTGTTTTATTAAGGGCAGTTTGGAAATTTTACTCTTGTATCGCTATTGCCCTAATTTTCTCTTTATAATTGAGGGGCGTTGTTATTAGGGTTTTGATCATCACCGAGTAGGAGATGTAGCCCGACAGAGGTAAGAGAAAACACCTATAAGTGTGTGAGATTTCTCTTGTAAAATATTTTATCTTTATAGTGGATTACTGCAATGGCAAAAGACAGGATATAGTCACACCTTGAGGCAAACTTGTATAAATCTTGTTGTTTTTCGTGCTTGCTTTTTCTTTCTTTCGCGATTATTATTATTGCTTTCGTTAGTTGGAATTAGGGCGTCTAATTCCTAACAACCTGAACCGAGTTGACTTGGTCTGAGTTGACCAGGTTAACTCGGCAGAACAGAAGCAACGCTTGGGATGGCAAGTTCAATGGGTTAACTTAGTCTGGTTTAGGTTGGCCAGAACAGGCGAGACCCATAAATAAATTCCAGAAATAATAATGGGATTAGTTCATTGGATCCAGCGAAGGAGAATTTTTTGAAGGAAAGGCAGCAAAGATCCTGCAGATTGGTTTTCGAAAATAAAGCAAGAGTAATGTCGTAATGCCAGGATGATATCTTCTGTGCTAGTCTCTCGGAAGATTAAGGAAAGATAGCGATCATATCCCGGAGAAGTAGTGAACGGAAGATCAAAATAGGAAATAAATTGAACACAAACCCGAAGGACGACGATGATGCTTGGCTAATTACTGGAGAGAAATCATGGAGAAACGTAAGATCAAAAGCCATCAATCAATGGCTGAAACCGACAATGAGGAGCAGAAATGGAAACCGCATATAAAAATCTTCCCGCGAGTTCAAATTATTTCTATGGCGGGCATGCTTTGTTCATACCAGTGTGGCAATCTTCCAGAAATAATTTCCAATCTTTTTTTTTTGGCAGTGTTTCACCTTTTGAACGGTGTTCGTCCAACCTATGAGCATTTGTGTATCTTTGGTTGTGCATGCTTTGTTTTATTACCCCCTTCCTGTCGCACCAAATTGTCTGCAAAATCTGCATTATGTGTGTTTCTTGGTTGTGGTTTTGGTCAAAAAGGATATCGATGTTATCATCCTGAGTCTGGTAGACATTTTGTTTCTTGTAATGTTAATTTTTTGGAACAGTTCTATTAATTTCGCATTCCCTTGTCTACTCCTGTTTTGCATGATACAGAATTGTTACACATTGATCCCTTTGTGTCTGATGAGCCCCATGATGACCAGTTAATCATTCACAATCTGTCCACTGGCTCACCACTCCATCCTGAGGTTTCCTCTCATATTCCTTTGCAACAGTCACCTACAGATACTGACTTACCTGCTCCTATGGTGCCTCTCCCTCTTGACTCTCTGGACTCTGGTGATCCGCATCCTGCCACCCCTCGCATTTCCACTCATGTATGTTGTCCCCCTCAGAGGTATAGTCCATCTTCATATTTGCTCTCTTCCCCCAATTTGACCTTTTTGTCTAAGATTCTTTCTTTTGTTAAGCCTAAGTCATACATGGAAGCTGCATCCGATGCAAATTGACAAGCCATTAATGATGAGCTCACCACCCTGCACCAAACAGGTACTTGGGAGTTAGTTCCACTTCCTCCAGGTAAACATGCTATTGGTTGTAAATGGATTTTCAAAGTCAAAACACAATCTGATGGTACACTTGAGCGATACAAAGCTCGGTTAGGTTCTAAAGGATTCTCACAAACTGAAGACCTTGATTATGATGAGACTTTTGCTCCTATTGCTCAAATGAAGACAATTTTCACCTTGATTTCTATTGCAGCTGTTCAAAAATGGCATCTTCATCAAATGGATGTTAAGAATGCCTTTTTAAATGGTGATTTGACCGAGGAGGTATATACAACCACCACCAGGCCTTCCTCATACTACTGGTCATGTTTGGCGTCTTCGATAGGCTTTATATGGTCTCAAACAAGTTCCTCACGCTTGGTTTGAGAAGTTCAGTTCCTCTTTGATTCGTCTTAGATTTGTTGCTTCAAATTACGATTATGCCATGTTCATTGGCAAAACTATTGTGGGGCATATTGTGGTCCTTCTTTCTGTTGATGATATGATTGTGACTAGTGATGGTGAAGCTGGCATTGCAGACCTTAAACAACAACTTCATTCTCTGTTTGAAATGAAGGATCTTGGATACTTATGGTATTTTTTGGGTATTGAAGTTGCCTATTCTTTGATGTGCTCAGTCGAGCAGGATTGTTAGATGATCGGATTATGGACTCTCCCACTGAACTCAATCATCGCCTTAGCCCTACAGATGGTGAATTGTTGTCTGATGTTACCCGATACAAAGAGGTAGTTGGGTCCCTTGTTTACTTTACAGTCACCCTTCCTGATATTACCTATGTTGTTCATGTGGTTAGTCAGTTTGCTTTCACACCTCATACTGCCCATTGGACAGTCGTTCTCCGTATCTTACGTTACTTACGTGGCACTGTGCATCATGGTGTACTTTTGTCTTCCGCCTCTGATCTGGTTTTCACTGGTTATTCTGATGCTAACTAGGCTGGTGATCCGACAGATCGAAAATCTACTACTGGGTATTGTATCTTCCTTGGTAATTCTTTGATGGCTTGGAAGAGTAAGAAACAATCAGTTGTCTCTTGCTCTTCTGCCGAGGCAGAATATTGGGCTATGGCAACCACTACTGCTGAGTTAATTTGGTTTCGTCGATTACTTGCAGAACTTGGCTTTCCTCAACTATCTGATACCCCTATGTTTTGTGATAATCAAAGTGTCATTTAGATTGCCAAGAATCCTTTTTTTCATGAGCATACGAAGCATATTGAGATCGATTGTCACTTTGTGCAACATCACTACTTACAAGGCTCTCTCACCTTGCCCCATGTTTCCTCCACATCTCAACTTGTTGATGTCTTCACCAAATCGTATAAACTTCTCGTTTTCATCATCTCATAAACAAACTTATGTTACTTGCCCCATCATAAGTTTGAGGGGGGGGTTAATGTAAATAGGGGCATTCTTGTCTTATTCATTTGTCTAAGGGTATACACTTAAATTGCCTTTTCCTTGTTCATTTTTGAATAGGGTTTCTCGTGAAACCGTCGGTATTGTATTTGTATTCTAAGTTTTACAGATAATGAAAGATACTCTGTGAAATCAGAGAGATTTACATGTAAGTGTGGGTCCTTGGTCGTGACGACTAGAGGCATGATGTTGTGTAGGTTTGAAATGACCTTGATTTTTATTGTTGTTGTTCAATACGGGGCATTGTTGTTTCCAATGACCTTTACCATGACAATAGGAACATTCATCTTGTGGAACTGTCACTTTAGGTTTCCCTGATGACTGATGAGTATGGGAGTGTGTTCCATAAACAAGTACCTGTGACATATCAAGTGATGATGTCTTACTGGAAGAAAGCCCACCCAAAGACCTCAATCGCGTTTCCTCAGCCAACAAATCAGATACAACAGCAAATAAGGTGGGTCGCAGATCTCTTTGGATCATAGATCCTCTTATCATTTCAAAATCACTACGAAGAGCCATAAGACAATCAGTAAGCTTGCGATCATCACATGCTCTGGTATATTCAGGGAGCTTCCTAAAGGAGGGTGGATCCATCATATATGGTTGATCCCAAAGAGATGTCATAAAAGAGCAGAATTCTTGAATGGTACGATCACCTTGCTTAGAGGATTGAAGTTTTGTCTCAATCTGATACCTTTTGGCAAAGTTTGTCTGTTCATACAGAGTTTCCAAATAGTCCCATATTTCTTTTGCAGTCTCATACTTCAAAAGTTGCAAGCTGATAGACTGATCCACGGAGTTGTTGATCCGGGTGATGATTTTTGCATTATCAGTCACCCACTTCTTATTCTCTTTGATGAAGTCAGTGGATGTAGGGTCTGGATCAGTAATGTTTCCATCAATGTAACCCTACAAGTCTTTCCCAATTAAAAAATTGTGCATCACAAACTTCCAAAGAGAGTAGTTACTCCAATGTAATCGGACAGAAATAACCTTCAAATCATTTGAGTGACTAATAGAATCCATAGAGATGATGGTCAAATGACTTTGCAAAGTGAATTCAACAATGCCAATTCTCCCAATAATGACCAAATATTAAATATCCAATTGTGTAAATATTAATCCAAATACCGAAACCTCTCTGGATAGCGATAATCCACAATAATCCAAATCCAAATACTAACTACCGAATATCAAACACCGACACCTCTCTGAACCACAATAATCCCAATATATATTTATATATATATATATATACACACATTTTTTTTAAAGTTGCAGCATCACACTGAAACAGGACAAAATTCTTCTCCAATCCGTTCAATAAATCCAAACCACCCAAATAAAACCAGAATCTCAAGTATCACCAAAACCTCTTCGCAGAGCTTCACGCTAGAAAACTCAAAATTTCACCCAACCAAATACTGCTCCCACGACATTCAGCCAATACAGCATACGAAGAAAAATAAAAAAAATGAAGTCTCCTACCTCTCGCCGGCGAAACGAAGCAACGAAGACTCTGATGACGCCGAACCGACGATTCAGCCAAAGACGGATCTTTTGCGGGGCTGCGCGGCATCTTCACGAACCAGAGATCACCGGACGATGAGGGAACCGGTGGCACGGAAACAGCAGACGAGCAGAACAAGCGCAAGCAAGCGAAACAAAAAAAATTTTGAGTTCGATAACAACCAAATCACCTTGGAATGAAAAATCGAAGCAAAATCGCTCGATTTCCCGCTCTAATACCATGTAAGCACCTAACCAATACAACCTGAAAAAACTAGTAGATTAAGTGGGACCAAGGACCCACACTTACACGTACCAGCGTGGCAATCTTCCAGAAATAATTTCCAACAATCTTGCAGTAGGCAAGCCAAGGGTCTTCCTTTTTTCAAATACCATTTAGATCTTCTTCTTCCTAAAAATTTTGAGCCATCTCGCTGATTTTTTTTCTCGATCTCCTTCTTGCCTGAAATTTTTTCATCTTCCAGCTGATTTCCGACTTACATTTCTTCACTACTTCTGCAAGTTTCTCCATCCCGTTTTGCTTTTGCTAAATCTTATTCCCATGTTCGTGTTGCTCGTTGATCTTATTTTCGGCTCTATCTTCTATTGTTGGCCCGAGTAGACGAGATGGCATAGTGGCATTTGATGAACAATAATGATCCTGTTTCTTCATGATGAGAAGCAAAAACTTGGTTAAGGCTGTAAAGTCGTAAAATCTTTCTTTCTTTCTCATTTTATTTCAATACAATCACATCTATATTTATATACACAAATTATAGGTACTTTAAACCAGGGTTTCGATCCTCTCTGAAGTTGTAGCTACAGAGGACTTCTTCCTCTGTTTTTACAGATTTGGATGACTCTTCCAAAGGAAGAAGTCCTCCTTTGGAGGAACTCACTCCAACAGTCCCCAAGTTGGTGTGTATAGATCTTTGATGCCCAACTTGTCAAGTGACTTGTAGAAGTTCTTATTGCATACTGCTTTTGTAAGTATATCTACCAACTGGTCTTCATATTTAACAAATGGAAATCGAATTATCTTTGCCTCAAAGTTTTGCTTAATGAAGTGTTGCTCTACTTCCACATGTTTAGTCTGATCATGTTGAACCGGGTTATGTGAAATATCAGTAACCGCCTTGTTATTGCAGAATAAGTTCATCTCACATTTTGGGCCAAAACCAATTTCGGTTAATAATCTCCGAAGCCAGAGAAGCTCACAAAGACCCTTAGCCATCCCACGAAACTCAGCTTCAACACTTGATAAAGCTATCACCTTTTGTTTCTTACTTCTCCAAGTAATTAGGTTTCCTCCAACAAACATAAAATAGCATGAGGTTCTTCTATCTGAAATATTCCCTACCCATTCAACATTTGTGTAACCTTCAACCCTTAGGTGATGGTTTCTTGAGAACATAAGTCCTTTCCCAGGGGAGGACTTGAGGTATCGAAGAATTTGATTCACTATATTTATATGATCTTCAGTAGGACAATGCATGAATTGGCTTACTACACTTACTGCATAGGCGATATCAGGTCGTGTATGGGAGATATAAATAAGTTTCCCAACCAACCTCTGGTATCTTTCTTTGTCTATTGGCATTTGGTCTGGGTATTCTCCAAGATTATGATTTGGAATTATTGGGATATTTGTAGGTTTACACTTCAGTAGTCCAACTACTGATAATAGATCTAGGATATATTTTCTTTGGGAAAAAAATATGCCTTGCTTGGACCTAACAACTTCGATTCCCAGAAAATATTTGAGTCCTCCCAAAATTTTCTTCTCAAATGTTGTTGCCAATTGCTCTTGAAGTCTTGCTATTTCTTCTAGATCATCTATTGTAATGATCATACCGTCTACATACACTATCAAAGTTGTTCATTGATGCTTTAAGAATAACGTATGATCTGAGTTACTTTGTTTAAAATCATATTTCCGCATTGCCAAACTCAATCTCCCAAACCACGTTCTAGGAGATTGCTTCAAGCCATATAAAGTTCTTGGAGTTTACACACTGTCCTTCCTTCAAAATTTGTTATATATCCAGGAGGAACATCCATGTAGATTTTTTCTTCAAGATCTCTATGAAGAAAAACATTTTTAACGTCAAATTGGTGCAGTGGCCAATCAAGATTAGCTGCAAGAGATAAAAAAAAAAAATCTAACAGTATTCAATTTGGCCACCGGTGAGAATGTCTCTTGATAATCCACGCCATATGTTTGTGTATATCCTTTTGCTACTAGCCTTGCCTTGTACCGTTTAACTGATCCATCTGATTTGTATTTGATGGAAAATACTCATTTACACCCACTGTTCAACAAGACTCCAGATCTTATTTTTGACTAACGCCTTCATTTCTTCCTTCATGACTTGAACCCACCTAGGGTCTTTCAGAGCTCGTGTGCAGTCATCAAAAAATATGACAAACCAATGAACACCAGACCTAACATCTTTGGGCAAGGACCCCACACATCAGATTGAATTAAAGAGAAAGGATTATCACTCTTATTCATGTTTAACGGATAATTGACTCGGTGAATTTTAGCTAGAATGCAAGTCTCACAATTAAAATCCAAAACTGACAAATTCAAAATAGATCGGAAAACATATGTTTCAAATACCCTAATGAAGGATGGCCTAACTGATGGTGTCACATCAAAATTTATTTCACTTTGAGGTCGTTCGGGTGCCGCATGTGATATGCCTGACCTACACTAAAATCCTCCATGTAATAGAGCCCCCTCCTCTTAGTACCATGCCCAATGATCTCCTTGGTGAGAATATCCTGAATAAGATAAAATGTAGGGTAAATAAGAACTACACAAGCCAACTCATCGGTAACTTTACTCACTAATAGTAACTTGTGAGAGAGAGAGGGCACGTGTACTGTATTAGATAATGGTAGAGCTGGTGATAACATCATTATTCCAGCCCCTGTTATCGGAGAGATAATTCCATTAGCATTGGCAATGCTATTTCACTAACTAGCAGTGTGTTGAGAAAAAACATTTGCATCAAATGTCATATGGTCTATTGCTCCAGAGTCAAGTATCCATGCTCTGCAATCATCCTCTCTAGTGGATCCGAGGAGAACATTACTTGGGTCAGCATCCGTTTGAGGAGGTTGAGGGAGATCACCATTCATATACCCCAGTTTGTCTTTGTTTGAGATATACATCTCGACAACTTGGGATAGGTTGAGTCTAGTCCAAGTCGAGTCTTAGTCTGAGTCTGGTTTGAGTCGAGTCCGGTCCGATTTGAGTCTAATCTGAGTCAGGCCCGAGGCCGGTTTGGACTGAGCCGCGTGGGACAAGAGATCTCTTGCTTCATAGGCCATCGTCCCCTCAAGCGCCATCGGCAGTGGGGGAGTGGGATTTAATTTTTAAAGTTCATCGTCCCCGTGACGCTGCCTCTGAGCCGCGTGGGACGAGAGATCTTTCGTTGCACAGGTCATCATCCCTCCGAGCGCCATCAGCAATGGGAGAGGTCTTCGACTCCGAGCTTCTGAATCCAAGGTTAAGCCTCCATTCTCAACAATTCGTTCGCGTCAAAGAAGCAGTAGGCACAAGAATCTCCGTAGTCAGATTTTTCTCCCTGCATCATCGCCGAATTCGATCTCTGGTTCAGACCCGCTCTAATACCATATAAAAGTCATAAAACCTTTCTTTATTAGTCATTTTATTTCAATACAATCACATCTATATTTATATACATAAATTATAGGTATTTCTAACCAAGGTTTCAAATCCTATCCGAAGCTGTAGCTACAAAAGAATTCTTCCTTTGTTTTTACGGATCTGGACGACTGTTCCAGAGGAAGAAGTCCTCCTTTCGAGGAAATCACACCAACAATAGCACCTAGAAGGATAGAAGGAAAGACTCGGAAATGAAATGATTCAATTAAACTGTCTGATGCATGCTGCTCTGTTTGAAGCCAAACAATGTTAAGGTTACATCCTTTGAGGAGGAAGCCCTCCGAATCATTAAAGCTTTTTGTCTGCCACATGGGGGGGGGGGGGGGGGGGGGGGGGGGGGGGGGGAGGGGGGGGGAGGGGGGTATTAGTCCAAAATGGAACAAAGATGAATTACCTGGGCATTACTCCGTTCATTCGATTAGGTCGTTAGTGGTGAATGAGCGCCTCTTCATTTGAGGGGTTAGTCCACAATGAACATGAAACGAAGTTAAAATTTCAATTCAACTTCAACTCATCCTAGGGTGTTAGTGTTGACGAGTTCAAATACACTGGAAAACAGATTCCAGTGTTAGTGCCCCAAAATGAAAAATATGGTATAAATAAGAGAATGAGTAACTTTTTATAATATACTTAAATAGAACATATATTTAAACAGATAATTAACCAAAATAATCATGGTTACTACACTTATAAGTGATTTAATGTGTAGTATTAAAATATGTTAATAAACTAATTAATGAAAGACTATATTATTATATTACTTAATGATTACTGTTTATTATAAATTAATATAATAATTACGTGTGACTAGAATAAATTATAAATAAAAAAGTAAAAAATAACATAAGCGAATATAATAAATAAATAAATTATTTTTTAATAACAAAAGATATATTTTAAAATTAAAAATTACTAATTTAATACAGCTATAAAAATACATATAATAAATAAATAAATAAATTATTTTATCAAAAACATAATATATATATTTACGTATTATTATTAATAATATATTGCATAATATTTTAATTATGACTATTAAATCACTAATTTAATGCAGTAATTAAAAAATGAATATACTGAATAAATAAAAAAAATTATTTATAAATAACAAAATATGAATTATTTTACAAAATAAATATAATGAAGTTATGACGTTGGTTTACTTTTTCCTAACTTAGGGAAAATTAAACCAGTGTCGTCTTCCTCACGACACTGATAATGGCGGGAGACAAAGGCGGGCCAACAGGCAATGGAGACGGAGGCAGCACTCTGATGATACGTCGAGAAGGAGAAGATAGAGGGAAAAAATTTGGGGGAGGAAGGCTGAGAATGGAGAAAAGCCGAGAGGGAGAAGAGAGCAGGAGAAGCAGACGAGAGAGGGAGAAGGGAGAAGTAGGCGAGAGGGAAAAGAGAGCAGGAGAAAAAAAATTTGGGAGAGGAAGGCCGAGAGAGAGGGAGAACAGAGCGAAATGAGGAAAAAAAATTTGTCGAGGAAGGGAGAGATGCGTCCCGTGCGATCGCTTCATGTGAATGATTTGAAAAATAGGTATGAAACACAATTATCCGATTTTTGCTTGAGAAGATTACCTGGCATGATTCAAATGAAGGGGCACTCGTTCACCACTAATGGCCTAATCGAATGAACGGAGTAATGCACAAGTAATTCATCTTTGCTTCATTTTGGACTAACCACCCCTTTGAATCACGCTAGGTAATCTTCTCAGGCAAGAATCGGGGAATCATGTTTCATACTTATTGTGCAAATCATTTTCATGAAGCGATCATGCGGGGCGCGTTTCTCTCTCCTCCATAGAATTGTTTTTCCTCATTTCGCTTTGTTCTCCCTCTCTCTCAACCTTCCTCTCCCAAATTTTTTTCTCTTGTTATCTTCTCCCTCTCTCGTTTGCTCTCCTGCTCTCTTCTCCCTCTCGACTTTTCTCCCTTCTCGGCCTTCCTCCCCCAAATTTTTTCCCTCTCTTCTCCCTCTCTTCTCCCTTTGTCGTCGTTGCCTGTTGGCCCGCCGTTATCTCCCGCCATTATCGGCACTATGAGGAAGATGACACATCGACACTGTGAGGAAGACGACACATTAGCGCCGTGAGGAAGACGATGCTGGTTTAATTTTTCCTAAGTGAGAAAAAATTAAACCAACGTTATAACTTCATTATATTTATTTTGTAAAATAATCCATATTTTTTATTTATAAAATAATTTTTTTATTTATTCAGTATATTCATTTTTAATTACTATATTAAATTAGTGATTTAATAATCATAATTAAAATATTATTAAAGTAAACATTTGATAAAAAAAAATTGGTTTAATTATCCCATTGCTATAATTAATTAAACCAATGGTTTTAAATTTTTTGGCAATATATTATTAAATAATAATACATAAAAATATATATTATGTTATTGATAGAATAATATATTTATTTATTATATTTATTTTTTATTATTTTATTAAATTAGTGATTTTTAAAGTTAAAATATATCTTATGTTATTAAAAAATAATTTATTTATTTATTATATTCACTTATGTTATTTTTTAATTTATTTTTTTATAATTTATTCTAGTAATACGTAATTATTATATTAATTTATAATAAACTGTAATCATTAAGTAATATAATACAGTCTTTCACTATTTAGTTTATTAATATATTTTAATACAACACATTAAATCACTTATAAGTGTAGTAACCCTGTTTCTTTGGTTAACTATCTGTTTAGGTATATGTTCTATTTAAATATATTATAAAAAGTTACCCATTCTCTTGTTTATGTCACATTTTTGCATTTTGGTTAACTATCTGTTTTTCAATAGTCGTCTACACTAAGACCCAAGAATGAGTTGAAGTTGAATCAATTCATTTAAGATGAATTGAAATCTTAACTTCATTTCAAGTTCAACGATGACAAAGCCCCCCCCCCCCCCCCCCCCCCGGTTCCTGAAGAAGACGCAGCCTCGATTTCCTATTGGCGTGAGCTGTCTGATGAGGAAATCCTCCGCAGAATCAAAACGTAAACAAAGCTCCGTCATGCTTACCTAGATTCTGATCGAAACGTCCGACTCGAAGCTGATTCTGATTCTGTGCTGACAAAAGGCCTAGCAGCTCTCCTCGTTGAAGGGCTCTCCGGCCAGCCCCCCTCAGAGATTGTAAAAAGGCATTGCAGCTTTTGATGAAGGCCGAAGAGGGCGGCAAATCCGGAAGTGGTGAAGTCATCGAAGTAAAAGATTCAAGTTCGGCCGTGGAGGAAGACGACCTACCTTTGCCGAAGAAGAAGAAAGAAGTCGGCCACTCTCTATTTGCTGCTACCGGAGAAGACAGTCGGATTGGAAACTTTCCTTCCGAGTTTCCGTCGAGCACTGTTTCCGCCGAAGATGCCGAGGAAGAAAGTGTTTCCCTCTCTGTTCGGTGTCGAGGAGCAGGCGAAGTTGAGGTTGCCGTTTTTGGGAGGACAAACATGGCGTCAACAGCAGGATCTGAACTCTCGCGGGGAAAGTTTCCTCCCGAAGAGCCGAGTTTTGTTTCCGTTTGCGAGTGGAAGAAGACGCTCTCTTGGTTTATAAAGTTCCGTATCTTTCTTCTCTGGCCGGAAGCCGAAACTTTCTTCTCTTGGCATCACTGGGTTTCCTTCTCTTCGCGAAGAAAGCTTTGTTTCCCAATTAAAGCTTGAACTAAGTTCAGGAATTATTATTTCAGCGCCTAAGTTCGGAAAGTGCTTTATTCTGGTTGACTCGCCCGAGTCAATCAGCAAACCAGCAAACCGAGTTCCCAACCGACCCGAGGTATTGTTTCTGCACTAGTCAGACCGAGTCAACTCGGTCCAAGTAAACTTGAGTCAGGCTACTTATTTTCTGCCTCGGTAAACGTGCCCAAGATTTCAGTGTGTGACTCACTGGGCCTCATGAACAAGAACACCAATGTGAGGGGAGTGTTGGAAGATAAAGCATATTAGACAAAAAATATTTTATATATCAACAAGTTGGGAGTTCGTGTGGAGTGTTGGAAGATAGGGCCCAAGCCCATAAAACCAAGGAAGAACAATACATCCAAGAAATATAGAAGACGGGCTCAAGGCCCACAGATCAAGGAGCTACATCCGACATGAGTTAAGTCTGGAGTATAGAGCAATATCTTAGTGGCTAGGAGAAGAACAAAGCAGGTCTGCTCTGTAGTCATCGTGACCGAAGACGCTTTGTCGTCACCACATTACCGAACACGCTCTATTGTGATCACAAATCCAAAGATGCTCTGTCATCACCGAAGATGCTCTATCATCACCGAAGACGCTCTATCATCAGTTGTCACCGAAGACTGTCTCGAATTAATCTTTAGTTCGCCATGAGAGCACAGTTCAAAAATGTTCTCGATGAAGAAGACGACGAGACCGGATTTGATTCGGACCAGACTTGATCGAACCGAATTACCGAACCGGACGAAATTGAACGTCCGAATTGGATCGCACAAATAGACTTCCGCTGATCACACCCAATGGAGCACTTAAGAAGAGTAGATATATGGCATATTTTGTCTCAGACCAATCGTAGTATGCAACAAGAACTTATACAACTCACTTGGCAAGTTGGGCATCAAATATCTGTACGCACCAACTTGAGGGGGAGTGTTGGCCTGAGCTATCTGAGCATTCTTTCGGATGTGGAAATCCTCTGTAGAATCAAAACAAAAAAGTCATATAGGATGGCAGGATGGTAAATAAAGGGTCATCTCATAGAGATAGCATTGATGTAATTAAGTTAAAGTTCTAGGGTTAAAACCTTAAACCCTAAGTTCAGGGGTATTATTATAATATTTTAGTTTCATAAATTTATAAATAGAGCATTAGGGAGAGGGTTAGGAATCATCAAGTCCATAACCCTTCTTCCTCCTGTTTTCTCCCCATGGATTTTTTTCCTTTTTTCTCCATGAGCTAAATTTATAGTCTTAAAAATCAACACTTTCGCTACAGAAGGTGCCTCCGAAGGGAACGAGATTGATAAGAAAGTTGATGAATTCATCGCCAAATTCAGAGAGCAGATCAAACAGAGTTGATCAACTTAGGGGGGTTAGTCCACCACGGGTTTAAGTTCAACCGATCGTTGACTTCAACCCGTCAGCGGTGCACCTTGGCTGGGTTTAAGTGAATAGAGCAAATCATTCACTTGAACCGGCATCAAGCACTAAATCGGGATTGACTTGAACCCGGCCACCTTGCCAAGTTCAAGTAAATGAAGCCAATCATTCACTTGAATGGGACGTGATTCTCTCCCTCACGACAGTCTCTCTTCCTCGATTCTCTCCCTGCATCAAGCACTAAATCGGGATTGACTTGAACCCGGCCACCTTGCCAAGTTCAAGTAAATGAAGCCAATCATTCGCTTGAATGGGACGTGATTCTCTCCCTCACGACAGTCTCTCTTCCTCGATTCTCTCCCTCGCGACAGTCTCTCATCCTCCCGAAATATTTTTTCTCCCTCTCGCTCCCGCTCTCTTCTCCCTTTCGGCACATTCTCCCTCTCGCACTCTCGCACTCGGCCTCCCTCTCCCTTCGACCTCACGCTCTCGACCTCCCATCGTGTTGCACCTTCTCGCTCTCTTCTCCCTCTCGGCACCTTCTACCTCTACGTCGTCTGCGACCTTCCTCCCCTCTAGTCTCTACCTCTCTTTTTCCCCCTTCTCTCTTTCCCGATTTCCTTGGATTTTGTTGAAATAAGCTGTAAATTATGTAATTTGTTACCGTAATTATAGGGAACGATTTTTTTCCTTGATTTGTTCCTGATTTTAAGATCTAAATTGGATCTTAATTAGGTTGAAGTTATCAAGGAGAAGAATGGATATCATCGAAAAATTCTTTGTATGTGTTATTGCTTTGGTTACTCCGTTTGACATGGTATCAGAGCGGGAGAAGTCTTCTGTCGTCGTCGTGGACGAAGAAGTTATCCTTTAGCCGAAGACCAGAGCAACAACTCTGTCGCCGGTGGAGAAAAAAAAAACAGAGCTCTGCTCTGCCGTCACAGTGAACGAAGAAGACGGTGTGTGTTTTATATCTTCTCCTTCAGTCGTCGCATAACACCACCAAATTCCGCCACCCGAACTCCGCTGGAACCCACCAAATCGTTGTCGAACCGCCGCCGAAGCACCGCTCGGCTTTCCGGCGCATCATCAGCCCGACGAAGAGGAAGAGCTTCCTTTGTCATAGCTATGAATAGAATCGCCGTCACAGAAGATCAACGGAAGCTCCAAAATCTACCGACGCTGAGCCACCGCTCGGCCTCCCAGCAAATTGTGCCGTCACCCAAACCAGAAGGATCATTGCGGTCGCCAAAGGAAGCCGACGACCTCTATTTTTCTCGACGACTGCCGACGGTCCCGCAAAACCTGGTCACCGATGACCGCACCACCGGCCCCATTGTTGCTGTCGACCACCGCGTCGAAGGAAGTCGACGCTGCCGCTACTGAAGAAGAAGAAGAAGACGACTTCGATTAAATTTTTCCTAAGTTAAGGAAATTTTAATTGAGCGCCGGCCTGTGCCTGTTCTGGACCCAGAACCGGACCAGACCGAACTAAACCGGACCCAAATTGGACCACTATCGTACCAGACCAGAACCAAATCGGACCACAATCGGACCGGACTAGACCGAACTGGATCAAACCGAATTTGTAGACCGGACCAAAAAAAATCTGAATCAACCCATAGACAGATAATGGGGAACTATCGTTAAATATCTGTAAAAGCTAACAACCGGGTATGCACTCACTGTAGAGAAAAAAGGTCATTCGTAACAGCGTTGTTACGAGATTATTGGTTATCCAGAGTGGTGGGACTTCTCAAAAAAACCATAGAAACAGATTGTTAGGGAAAAACTACTGCCTACGGCGAATGTTGCCCATCCAGGTATTATCGGTAAAGCATCAGTATTCTCTGCATATGCTAAGAATAGAATTTGGATTATTGATACAGGTGCTTCCGATCACATGACGAGGGATTTCAGTCAGTTAACATCTGTCCTACCTTCTCCTCAATCTGTTATTTCCACCGCCAATGGTAGTACCTCTCTTATTACTGAGGAATGGTCAGTTATCTTGTCGAATAATCTTACATTAGATATTGTCCTTGTTGTTCCATCTCTTGAATACAATTTGTTGTCTGTTAGCCAAATTACTTCAACTCTTGCTTGTACTATAACTTTCTGGCCCTCCTTTTGTCTTTTAGGACATTCTAACCCGAAAGATTCTTGGTTATGGTGTTAGACGGGGCAAACTCTACTATTTGGAGTTAACAAAGAATGCGGGATCAAAAATCAGTCAGGCAAATCAAGCTAGTAGTGAAGAAAGTGCTCAAACAACTATATGGTTATGGCACCGAAGACTCGACCATCTTTCCTTTGGTTATCTTAAGAAATTGCGACCACAACTTTTTTCAGGTTTGAATAATCTGAATTTTCATTGTGACTCTTGTGAACTAGCTAAGAGCCACCGTATCTCTTATTTACCGAGTTTAAATAAGAATTCTGAACCTTTTGAGGTTATTCATTCTGATGTTTGGGGTCCTGCAAAGGTTCCCTCTATTTCTCAAGCTCGGTATTTTGTGACATTTATTGATGAATGCACTAGAATGACTTGGGTATCCCTGCTGATAAAAAAGAGTGATGTGTATCTAGCTTTTCAGAAATTTCACCAAATGGTACACACTCAGTACCAGAAGCAGATTCATGTTTTACAATCTGACAATGGTACTGAGTTTGTCGATACTTCTCTTTGTAATTTTTTGAACAATCATGGAATTCATCATCAAACTTCATGCACCTATACTCCCCAACAAAATGGATTGGCAGAGAGGTAGAATAACAACTTTTGTAAGTAGTGCGTGCCTCTCTCTTTGGCATGAACATTCCTCGATTTTATTGGGGTGAAGCTGTCAAATCTACTACCTACCTTATCAATCGAACACCTTCTCGAGTTATAGACTTTCAAACTCCTCAACAAAAACTGCACTCCCTAATTTCCATTCCCCATCTTTCGAATCTTGAACCCCGGGTGTTTGGGTGTACTGTATATGTTCATATCCCAAAAGTCTTGCGAAATAAACTTGATCCATGTGCCAAACGATGTGTTTTGGTTGACTATTCTGATTTTCAAAAAGGATATCGGTGCTATGATCCACACACTTGAAAGCTCCATGTAACTCTAGATGCCTCGTCCCATGAATGACAACCTTATTACTCAGGGGGAGTCTCTCGGAATTCTCTTCAGGGGGAGAGCTCAAGTGAAGAGAATGTTCAACAAGAAAATAGAGGAGGGGCTGAGTTTACTGAGTTAGAAGCGGTGAATGAATTTCTTAACCAACTAAGCCGTCATGATGTGCAACAAGACTGTGCTCCCAACCATGAAGCCGAGAGTGAATCATTAATTTCTCCTGAATGATTTAGGGTTGCCTCCGTCTGCACCATCAACTGAAGAATCAACCCAAAATGTTCCTCCTTAGGTAAATATGAATCTTGTGTTTGATAAATTTATTGAAACATGTGTTCCTACAGAAAATATAACTCCTAGATATCCACAAATATTGAATAGGGAAATTCTAAAGAAACAGTATGAACCTGATCTTGAAGCCAAGACAAAATACTCAATCAACAACTATGTGTCCTCCTATAGGTTGACTAAATCGTATGCATTTAATGTTGATCAATTATCCAGGGTTTCTATTCCTAGTAATGTGCAGGATGCATTGGTTGATCCAAAATGGAAAAAGGCGATGAACGAAGAGATAGAGGCTCGACAAAAGAATGCCACTTGGGAACTTGTTTCACAGCCTAAAGGAGTGAAGACGATTGGATGTCGATGGGTGTTCACGGTGAAACTCAAACCGGATGGAAGTATTGAAAGATATAAAACTTGGCTAGTTGCAAAGGGATATACGCAAATGTATGGGATAGACTATCAGGATACTTTTGCACCAGTAGTTGAGATCAATACAATTTGCATTCTTATATCTATAGCAGCAAATTGAGCCTAGCCTCTGCAACAATTTGATGTTAAAAATGTCTTTCTCAATGGAGACTTAGAAAAAGAAGTCTACATGGAGCTACCACCTGGAGTTAAAAGTAGTTCTAAAGTCTGTAAATTGAAGAAGTCATTGTACGGGTTAAAATAATCACCTAGAGTATGGTTTGGAAGATTCTCGGCTACAATGAAGGAGTTTGGCTATAAGCAAAGTAACTCAGATCATACTTTGTTTATAAAACGCAAAGAAAGAAAAGTAATAGTTTTAATTGTGTATGTTGATGATATGGTCTTGACAGGAGATGACTCATGTGAAATGAAAACTTTACAGGAGTATTTAGCCACTAAATTCGAAATGAAAGATCTCGAACAACTTAAATATTTTTTGGGAATTGAGGTGGCAAGATCGAAACATGGAGTCTTCCTTTCACAGAGAAAATATGTGTTGGATCTTCTAGCCGAAACTGGAATTCTTGATTGTAAACCAGTAGAGACGCCCATAGAAATGAATCATAAGCTCAGAATTCTCCCAGATCAAATCCCTACAGACAAAGGGCGTTATCAGCGATTAGTTGGAAGATTAATCTACATATCACACACAAGACCAAACGTAGCATATGCAGTGAGCGTTGTGAGTCAGTTCATGCATGCACAAAGTGAAGAACATATGGAAGCAGTCTATCGGATCTTGAGATACTTAAAAAGTGCTCCAGGAAAAAGGTTTGTTATTAAAAAAAAGGGTGTCTCTAACATTGAAAGATACATAGATTCTGATTGGGTAGGAGATCAGACAACCAAAAGATCCACGTCTGGTTACTTTACTTTTGTGGAAGGTAATCTTGTCAAGTGGAGAAGCAAAAAACAGAAGGTAGTATCAAGATCAAGTGTTGAAGCTGAATTTCGAGGTATTGCTCATGGTGTATGCGAATTGTTATGGATAAAAAATATCTTGAGGGACTTAGGTATTGAATATGTTGAATCAATGAATCTCCACTGTGATAATAAGGCAACCATCAAAATTGCAAAAAATCCGGTTCAACATGATCGCACTAAACATGTTGAAGTTTACCAACCTTTATTTGACTATCATTTACCCCTTTGGCCAACCCTTTTTGGTACGTTGTTATGGTTGGTCCTTTATATATGGGTGTTTTTAAGTCCATTGAAACTTTTTATTGGTACTTTTGGGTTTTTTATTGTCGTCTTTTGAATGACAGGCATTCCCACTCTAGTGATTATTATCACTATTTTTATTCAAAATCCTTTGAGATTGGTTTCGACTTAAGTTTTATCACCAATTTCTACCTTTTACGAGTATGTGTTCAGTTTTGTACTTATCTTCGGGACACCGTGATGGAGGAGATTATTACTCTATCTATTTTATTTTTTTTAAGTTGGGATCACTGCCATTACCTCCCCGTTTGAGGGGGAGTGTTAGAAGATATGAATAAGTTGGAGTGTCATCGATGTAATTAATTTATGATTTTTATCTTTTCTTCACTCTTACTAGGGTGAAGAGTATACATGTAATATTGGTACTATTAGTATCTATAAATAGAGCTTAAGGGAGAAGGTTAAAAGAAGTTCATTACCCTATTTTTCCTCCTCTTTTCTCCAAATTTGTCACTCTTCCTCTTCTCCTCCTAAAACTTTTTCTCCACAACTTTTCTTCTTCTTCTCATCCCTTAATCTTCTTCTACTATGATTATACACCATGGAATCTTAAGTTTCAACCGAATTCTTTTCATTGCAAGTTGAAGTTATAAACTCCAACTTGAGGGGGAGTGTTGAAGAGCATATATGGAAGACTTTTATGACTTTCACAATAAGAAGTCTCACAGAACCAGAATTAATATGCTTGAGTCTTACAAGAGTCTCACAGGAGGAGGCCTCACAAAAGAGACTTAGTTAAAAGTGTTTTAGTTATGTTAGTATTATTTTTATGTTTAGTTGTTCAGTTGTTCTAGGACTTATATTTTAGTGTTTAACTTTAGGTGTAACTAGGATAAGGGTATTTTAATTGTAATTCAATTCTACTAGTTTCCTCTATTATAAATAGAGGTTCATTGTACTCTAATTACAAAAAATTAGTGAAGTTTTTATTTTTTCCAGAAATTGAATAATTTACTGTCTTGGGTTGTCTAATGGCACTTACAAAATAGTACATCTAAGGCCAATTATAATATTGCAAACACAAAACTTATACTACTTAATTGACCACAACAACTAATTTACAAAAGTTCACCCACACATAGGAATACAACAAAAAATAAGGTTATCCAACCTAGACCGAGAAAGGGATTTTGTACAACTAATCAAAAGGCACACCAATCGAGACCCACATAGGGATTTTTCAACATCTGTAGCCAAGTGCTTATGGTTCACAATAGCAGAAGTCAAGGCTTAACAGACTTTTTCCTCTCCCACTCAAGCCTCTCTCAATAAAATTGAGATGAATAAAATTTTGCCTACTAAAAGCTTGACAAAATATATGAGAGTTGCTTTCACTTCAACCCCCTATATCAACGTCTAGATTAGGCAGAATTCTCAATCAAGTGCGATGAAGGCTAATCAATGCTAAGTATGTATTTTATGAAAATATCAGCTCAAGTAATCCTTAATGACTTAATTTTAAATTTTATAATAAAACTAGATCGGTTTTTAAAATGTGGGTGGAATTACTTAAAGAAACTCAATATGAATAAAGGTTTCAAAGTTTAACCCCACAAGTAGTAATCTAAGCTTTAATGGATAATTTTAAAGTGCAAAGGCACAAGTTTAGAGTACCCGACCAAGTTCAATAAAAAAAATTTAAAACCAAAGCATATTGAGACTTGGATATTTAATATAGCCCCCAAAATCCAATATCATGCAAAAGGCCATTCAAATTTCCAAGAAAATTAGTTTGCTAAAATGTACAAAATGATTTCTAAGTACAAGAACAAAGATTCTAACATGAAAGATGCTAAGAAAAAAAAAATTCAAAGTAAAAGCTAAAAATTTATGACTTAGGCAATTGGTTTTTTGAAAACTCGAATCAAATCTCGAAATTTGATTTCAAAGTTAATATGTGCTTTGAAGTGGTTGTGGAAGCCTTAGGAGTCAAGAGAGATGTTGTTGAGAGCTAAAACAATATAAATAGATTAGTTTTCAACATTCAAAGATAGAACCACTGAGCTTAAAAAGGGCCTTATGTCTATTCAAATATCTTAGCAAAATCTCAGCTAAAAATCTTGATAATATATTTAACATTTTTTATTGAGCTACTAATCACATAGTCACTTACAGAATTTCTAGAATATCTTGCTTGGATTAAAACCTTCAATGTTGTTCCACAAATTTTTCGAAATGGTCGTTCAACCAATAATAGACCAATCGGACGGTCTTCAGTGAGCGCCTCCTTCTTCTCTTTGGGCATTCAGCTTGTTTGGCTTGGCCATTCGGATAGTTCATTGAAGTGTTAGTTCCCAAGGCTTTTCTCTCTCATTTCCAATCATGAGGTATTTGTTCAATTTTGTACAAGGTGTTTTATCGATTAGCCAAATGGATACTTACTACACCTTTTCTCTCTCATGGCCAATCGGACAATGGGCAATCCAGTTGGACGATCCTTGGCTGGTCGAACTGAGACCAACATGAAAGAAGAGGAGAGAGAAGCGAAGAAAGAGAGAACCTCGATAGACAAGTAGCTCCCTTGAAATATATCGGCCTTCTTCCTTGTCTTTTTTTTTTTTTTTATGTAAGTAATTGACTTTACTGATAATTAGTTGTAAATGTCATTTGGTTCCCCAAACATAGTAAATTAAACTTTGAGGTGCAAACACCTTGAGAGTGGATTAGGAACTTAAGTTTGGGTTGGGAACCACTATAAATCTCTATGTCCTTTGGGTTATTTATTTGTTGTGCATTGGTGTTGATTCTGAAATTAATTGTGCACACTAATATTATTCTAAAAGTGTGAACACACATAAATCAAAGTAAAAATATTACAAATTTAACCAACCTATTTTCCCCCTCCCCTCGCTAGGTTTGCTCCTCACATAACCTAATACAATGAAAGAAAAATTATATGAGGTTCATAAAAAAGTGACTAAAGTTTACACTTACAAAAGAAAAAAAAGTTACACAAGCTTCTTACATCAAAGGTATTACAACTACTGTAATACCTATGTGAAGAAAACACCTATTTCCATTCAGACTCCTGTTATAAATGACCTCCTCGGCTCCACCATCATTGGTAAGACAAGATATATCAAAGAAAGTTGATCAATGGATCTCCACAATGACCTCCCTCAAAATATTCAAGATGATATATCTCTGTCTTCGGACAAACACTTGGAAGCTCCTATGAAGTCAAGATACAAGACCTCGCCATACCTTAGAGAATCGCCATAGAGATTGTGACTCACATGCTTAATCCTAGGAAGGGCATCTTCTCAATGCTCACAACAGCTAACATCTTTTGGTTGATGGCGATCTTCCAAAAAGTCCCTTTGGATTAGGTACTTCATGGCCAATAGGATGGCTGATATTGTTGTTAGCTCGAGGGTGGATAGACTAACATTCGCTCAGGAGATCACTGCCATCCTCCTACATAGTGGTGTAGGTCTCTCAGATCAGGTGTTCTTGGACATGATGAAGAAGATGTCTGTTAGAGAAATTAAGGTTGGGAAGTTTGGTTTCGCAAAATGGTGAGGTCAGTGGATATAGAAGGAAAAGATATCGAAGGAGTCTGCCCCGTAGCCTAAAGCTTCCGGAGATGAGCTTAGTCCAGAGCCTCCTGTAGATCAGTTGGAGTTCACAAAGAGGAGAAGAACGGAAGAAGGCGGCTCATCATCCACCAACCGACTATTAGCACTAGGAGATGTCATTGATGATGTCAAGGCTACCTAGGTACCAGACCTACCCACATCGTACTAGTTGAAGGCAAGGCAGCAGAGGATCAAGCATCTCCTCGGCACCATTCTCAACCGACTCCCTCCTCGAGCTTAGCTGACCTAGGATTCACCCATTTCTTTTTTACTCAATGTTTACTTGTATGTATTGGTTTTTATACTTATACACACTATTTTACAAACATTGAACATCTTTATGATACGGTCTTTGAGCTTCCTTTTGTTATATCCTATGTATTTCAATTGTCCATCTTTTTTAGTATGATGACTATGCAAAGATTAATGGGGGGAGCTTATGATAATATTGCATCATTTACTTAACTCCAATCCTTAGGGATGAGTAATTTTTTATTTTTCCAAGTAAGGTTTTGTCATCATAAAAAAGGGGGGAGATTGTTGACAAAACTTAATTGAATTAACAACTTGAAAATCCAAGTATTTCAGATACTTCACCCTCAAGAGTTAAAGCATCTCAAAGTCTAAAGCGTCAAAGCCAAGTTCAAGACCTCAAGCACAATTGAAGAACATATCTTGAAGAAGTACCCACAAGGAAAAAGACAACAAGAATACTAGAGTTCAAGTGTAATAGACAAATGTCTAAACTCGATCATTTTTTTAAGAGCACATTCTAAACTCCCTTTCCTTAAGTACATTTGTGAAATCAGACCTTTAGGTTATAAATTACAAATAGTCATGTTTAATATCATCATAAACATCATTTTGAACATGCCATAACACTTTTAAAAAGTCTACTCTTTTAAACTAGCATTAGAATGATCGATCAGCACTGGCAATGAATGATCATCCAAAACAGTGCAAGCCAAAAATATAAGGCACGATCGATCAACCATAGTCGATTGATCGACCATCCATGACATGGCCATTTCATGCTATAATACATGATCGATTATCCCACTTGGATTGATCGATCATTACTATCCAGGCAAGCTAATTTCACATAGAATGATCGATTAATCAGAACCTTGCCAGTAGGGAACTTCAAGCATGATCGATCATATGAAAAAACACTAATCAATCATACTTTTAATGCACAACCAAAGGGAATTTCGATTGGTCAATCAATCACTGGCAATGATTGATCAACTTAACTTTTTTGGACCAATGGTAACATATTGATCTATTAGTCCATTGATCAATTAATAATTGTCTGACAGAAAAGTAGTTGTTATGATCAATTAATCTATCAATCATTAACAACGATCGATCAATCAAAGTACTGATTTTTACAAACGGGCAAATAACATCTAGTTTGAGATGGGGAAGCTATAAATACCCCATCAAACCGTGAGTAAAGGTGTGAATGAGCATTTATTGGCATATCTTCAAGGCACTATCCTTTATCTTTCAAATTTTCATCAAAAGTGTTTTAGAGAGAAAGAGAGAGTTACACACTTTGAAATTCTTATCCTCTTTCAGTCATCCTTGTATTCATCATAGTACAAACTCCTTGATAATTTCATAATGTGCTACAAAGGAGGAGACAATTTGAATATCTCAAGGAGAAACATCTCTCCAAGTAAGGGTGTACCTTTTTTCCTTCTTTTTTATGTATTGTGAAAGATTCATCTAGAACCTGTTAATCTAGATAGAAAGACCTAACTAGAGCTAAAATCTAGCAGTAATCTATTGGGGAGACTGGTGTTGTGTAAATTCATGTATTGAGTTACACGCGGCCAAAAAGAGCCAGAATCTCTTTTGTAAATTTCCAGCTATTAGAGTAATTAGTGGAATTGTTCCAAGTAAGGGTTCTTGGGCGGTGACTACCACTAGGAGAACATCGATAACAAAAAATCTATTTGTCCATGTGTTGTGCACATGTTCTTCTTTAATTTGAATTGCTTTTATGCATGAATGTTTAATCACATACACAACTCATTTTTTAATTTGAATATCTCAATTCACCCCTTTCTTGAGAAACCACCAGGGCCAACAAGTTCAACATGAAATCACCGTAAGTATGAGTAAGAATTTTAAAACTAAGAGTTCGGGTGTACTTAGTTTTTGAAGTACAACTCAATCAACCAATAGATATAAAAATGAATGCTCCGTTGTTAGTTTCCACCACGTTGCATGGGATTCTCACGACATAAAATGCAAATTGTGTTGCCAAGAAAAATCAAAACGATGAAAAAAAAATCATCAGATGTCGCATGGTATCCATCGTTACTATGTTGCATGGCATTTTCTTGGATCAAATGGAAGTTTTTCAAATAGAAAACAATATTTTTTATTTTGAATAATTGAAAAAAAAAATGTAAGAATCAATTACGAATGCAAAACTGAGGATCTTTTGTGCCGTTATACAAAATGATACTCTACTTGTGATTGACAAACACTAGGGGATACGCTCTTCTCTGTTTCCTGAGAATTTCAGAGACTACTGGATTCACTACCTTGTGAGCTGCCAGCACCACAGCCGGGGACCCGTTTAGGTACCTTCATTCGCCGGTCAGTCGATAAATTTATTATTTATTGTCTGTACCTTCATTCTCCGGTCAGTCTATAAATTTAGTCTCTATTCTCGGTTCATATGCTTGAGTTATGGCCTCGCACTTGCCACTGACCATTTCACAATTTGAGGCCACATGCTGCTCTGCTCTACTCGTCTGTTCATATCCAAGGGTGCTGCTATCAAGTTTAACACCATGTAAGAATATGAACTTCAATGCGGTCTTGAAGCAAAAACAAAGTGACAAATTAAAATTGGATTGGCACTCGCTGGCCTCAATCACACATGGGGTCGGAAATCAAGCAGAACCCTAAAAAGCTATTTGACAACCAAATACCACACATGTTTCAATGCATAACCACAATGTAGGATAAACAAGAAATGATCCGGGCCTTATTGAAACGACTAAACAGCGTCATGTGAGGCCAATGGCCACAGATATTAAACTCAACTGCAAGATGACCCATCCAGAGACAACTGCTCTTCACTTTAACTTGTGGATGGTTTTCATGTCAGCAACCTCCTCAAGATTGCCCTTTTCAAGATGATCCCACCATTTGAGCAGGAAGTTGTCCACAACAAGCCTGAACCAAGGTGAAAGTTGGACACCATCTTCATGGGCATCTGCTTTCCTCAGCAACTCTTTTAACTGCTCCCGATCAACATACTTCACATCGGCAACCTCATCAGGATTTGGGTTCAAGGTGACATCCCGCACAATGAAAAGTAAATAATCCACTGAAAGAAAAAAAAATTAGACATCAAAGTTCAAGTCAGTGTGCTACTCAAGCCAGACGATCAGGAGTCGGAACAATCAGAATATTACATGTAGAACAAGCAAAATGCAAGGTAATTATGTAAGCATATGCTGGACCAGGCTGTACCTTCATGCTCACCCCACTTGCCATCAGATGGGGCCTTGTATAGCATTCGGCCAAGAGGGACAAACTGATCAACTGGTAACTCTTCAGGAGGAATACCCAATTCATCCAAAAGTTTTCTTTGAGCAGCATTTCTAACCCCTGTTTGAGAAAGAAGCACAAAGGTGATGGCAATGAAGGAGAAAATGGGAAAACTAAAGCAAGTAGCTGAGATAAATTACCTAGGTAGTTCTCCTCTATAAGCTCAGATTCTCGGTAAAGGGGATGGCTGCAGCAAGTGTTTGTCCATACCAAAGGAAATGTTACTTTTGTTGCAGAACGTTGCTGTGAAAAAAGAAGAGAATTGTATTGAGTTGCATGGATGGAAAAATAACAAAATGTGAAGGCAAAAATAACATTTTTCCAACAGCCAATCAAGTTGCATGTAACACATTGATGGATGAGCACACATCTTGAAATAGCAAACTGAATTATATAAGCTATGGTGCAGAGCATGTCCATGAAATAATAAACTTGCTTAGAAAATAATACTAAACAAACTATGTTTCCTACAATACAGTCATTGCAAATTCCGGATGATGTGTATTATTCTTCCTCATTCCCCTTACATAAAATCTTTATTGCCATTCAAAAAATCAAAAAAGAAAAAAAGAAAAAACTTCTGGATGGATTGGCTACAACGGGGAGATTACTTCCCTTTGTCTTTCACTACTTACTAATTTGACATAAAATTACTTCAAATTGAATATAGAAAAAGAAATTGACAATTTCACTAACACAAAAGCAAATACAATACTTCAATTAAGGAGCAAAAACACTCCACAAACCTGAAGTAGCAGTTCATATTTCGTATTGAAGAGAAACACGCTAAAGGCCCTATGCAAGAGATTTTCCGAATCAATTTTCTCCATCAGATGGCCTGGATGACAAAAGAGAAGACATTATACTCAACCAAATATATATTGCCCAAATAATGTAATGTTAAAACTATTGATGCATCAACCATAACGAAAACAACGATCTAAATTTACCACAAGAAAATTGTAAATATTCACAAAATTTCAGTTGTAAAAATTCATGAAGTTACCTTTACTGCTTGTTAAGTAGAATTTATAAGCTCTACAATAGGTTTCTGTGTAGGTCAAGGACCACAAATTACAGTGTCATCACAACATAAATATAACTACCTTCTATCAGAAACATGGGTGTGTTATGAACCATCAGCAGCATATAAACTTGACCGAAACCTTATAGGAAAATACATGGCTTGAGAGAAAGGGACAGTATATTTGTGTTTTTTAATCATGAAAGCTTGATGGTATATAATTTTCAGTCAAGAAATTATATATATGAAAGGGGATGAAGAAAAGTAAAATAAAATTTTTACCAAAATTACTCAACCAGAAAAAATTCTATAGGAAGCCCCATCTGAGAGACGGTCATCCATTTAATCTTGAAAAGTTGGCCGGGAAGTGGGTTTGTAATCTTGACAAGTTAAATGCTTGGTAGCAAGCTAACATGTTAACAATTTAATGCTTAATGGCATACTATTTTGATAACATGTTTGTTGAATGTTGTAAGGGGTATTTTTTGCATTTTACTTATGGGTAGACTGATCACTGTCCTCTCCCTCTTAAGATATCTCTAAGTTCATTTCTGTAGTTTTTTTTTTTTGTATTAGATCTTTATAAATATCATGTTCTATTAAGGGAGAGGGATACTTGAGTTTTTTGTAATGTTTCATCCAAACCTAACATCATTTAAAGGGGGAAGTTGGGGTTGACAAAGACTGAATTAGCATATTCTCTCTCATTGACACAAACCAGAATACTCTCCTCTTGCTCTACCTCTTCATTTCTCTCTCTCTATTCTATCCAAAGCAGCAAATCCACAATGGTACATGCTTAGTACCTTAAAAAGTTGTTGCAATGTCCCTGAGGTTCCAAGTGTCTAAAATCACTACAATGGCCTCTTTGACAGCAAATTTCTTTAGGTTACCTAAAAGTGGAATGGGCCCTAGTAAACTGTAAATTCCAACAAAACTGTTGGATGAATAACCAGAATAAAATGCATTATTACAGGTACAAATGTACTGGTCAATTCCTTTAAATTTCCATTTTATGAAAAATCTTCTTGAAAGAAGATAAATAAAAATTAGGCATATTTTTCCCAAATATAAGAGAGGAGTAAGCAAACAATATCTACCAAAATAACAAATGATTTGTTTCCTTCTGAAAGCTAATTGATGGATCTAAAACACTGTACAACTCAAAGAATAAGGCAAACTAAAAGGATTCAGAGAACTTATAATGGTTTTGCAGTACACTTCACTTACAGTTGTATTTGGAGTCATGTCCAATAACAATATCTTGCTCATCCACCAATATACATCTGCATGAAATGTGGAGACTCATCATATGCTTCAAGAAGAAGAAAAACACAAAGTAGTCTTTGTAATTCCTTTAACTGTATATCATACAGACCAAAATGATAGTATGCATTAGAACAGTGAAAGTTGTAGATAGCATCTACATATGGGAGAAGCAAACAAGGGATAAGAAGGCTGCCTGTGCAGCAACAGACTTTAACCTACGATTTTTTTCCTTTGCTTAAAAAACACAGTAAAACTGTCAATTATAATATGGATAGAAAGAATATGTATAAAGATATTTGCTTGATTTCTATGAAGTTGAGTTATGACCACTCTGAACAATCCCCACTTGACATTAAAGGTTCCTGTTCTGTATTATGTCATAGCTCTATAAGAAATTGTAATCACAATTTTGGAAATAATGAAGATCCATTTTTACAATAAGCTAAAAAAATAGTGTAAGAGTCAATGTTTTCAAAGCAAGAATGGGTTATAAAAAAAAACCATCAGCTTTCTTTAATATGAACAGTATGCATATTTACAATCTCTAATTATGGTTGTCATAGTACACAATTTACCAACAAATCAAACAAAGGTTAGAATTTTAATCTCTCTCTCTCTCTCTCTCTCTCTCTCTCACCAATAGCAAGTCGTTCTCCCACCTTAGAATGCAAAATAACTCAATCAACAACAAGTCCCCATCACTCAACAGGAAATCAGGTGTTAAGCACAAAGATACAGAAGAGCAATGTACCCATAGGGAATCGATGGAGGTTTCTTCTAAAAAGATATCTAAGCACCCTCAAGAGACATCAGTTTTTGCTACAGCAGATGTTAAGGATGTTGAACATTCTCCAAAAGCAATAAATGACGAAAATCAAACCCCAACAGCTATTCACCAAAGTTTTCAAATTTGAAATTTGAACAATCAAAGCTACGACATCTCAGCCCGAAAGCCATGACCAATGAATGGAGGCAGCTATCCACATCATCAATCAGGCTTAAGCTTCCTTTGCTGAATCCAATTCAAGCCTCAATTGAATGCCCATGGTGATGTTCATTCAAGACCTTGAAGAAAAGCCCAGCACAACAGACCACCCTCAAGCCAACTGATTCGAGACACAAATGCCCAATTACTTAATGAGGCATATCCACCCGAGCCAGCTGCAATTCTGTTGGAGGCCGGATTCCTTTGTTACAACCTTGCCCAAAGACATCATCTCATCTTCTTTGTGGACAAGATTCAGCGTCATGGGAAGAACTAAGATGAAATTCACTTATGCCTGAAAAAGGGCCCAGAGATAGTTCAACTTACCGACATCCAAAAATCGAACAAGGTCTTCCACAGGGGATCCCCAAGCCTCGTCCCCTTTGTTCTGCAGCAGCACCAAGGCAACAAGCTTCCCAGAATTTGGCAAACGTCTACAACAATTGCTCCAGCCAACCTATTAACTTCAACACAAAGGGGGTCTATCAAAGGGGACAAACCACTAGTAGAAAGCAACACTTTTCAGCCCTCCCACTAGCAGTGGCGATGCTGTCAACAGAAGAAGGGAATCTTTCATGCACTGTAGGTTGTCAGATTATGCCTCTCTATGGGTGTTAAATACAACCCTGATAGAAGACTTACCCTTTATGTAAAGCTAGGCATTAGCAGAAAAGTTTTTCAACCGAAAAAGGTACTAGGAACTCTAATTCAAGAAAAAAAAAAAAAAATTGGAGACAATCTCAAACTCTACCGTAAGAGATGTCTAGTACAAAACCAAACCTGAATGGATTTTTTGAGATGCAAGGAGATCAGCCAAGGTTATTTTGATGAACTGGGATCCAAACTAGCTAGAGAAAATTGACCAATTGCAAGTGGAATTCACAGTAGCAGTTCAATTCATTTGTCAATCAGATAGGTTCTTGTGGTCAATAGCCTCTAATTATGGACCAAACCACCTAGCTCAGATACCTGATTTTTGGGCAAAACTCTCTCTATTGTCACAGTAGTATCCTCTCCATGGTTTAATTGGGGGTGACTTCAACACCACTCACTTTGCAAATGAGAAATCAAGTAGCTCAGGTCATGTTTCTATAGCTATAAAACAATTCTCTAATCTTAGTGAGGGCCTCGCCCTGATCAAGATCCCATATCTAGTGCTGCTTTTTGCCCCGGTCAAGCTTCTTCTATTTATAACTTTTCAATTACATCAAATAGGAAACTTCTACTTTAACTAAGATCTTAGTAAACAACTTTGACTAAGATTCTAACTTTAGAGAGTACATTAAATAGGAAAGTAGGACTTCTCATAGGAAACTAAGATTCACACCCCAAAACATGACCTTTTCACTTAAGACTCCTTTTTTTACTTAACTTTTTAACTTCTGTCAAAAGTATTGTCCAAAGGTAACTTCAAGACTTTCTAAATTTAACTCCCCTACCTCCCCCTTGCCATTTGTAACCCTCCTTTTTCTAGTCCACATGTGTTGTTATTTAAAATTATAAAAAAAATGAATTCTATCATTCCACTCATCCTCGAAGATTAACCTTGTCCTAAAGGTTGAAGAATTGGAAAACCAATGTATTCTTCAAGCTCCCAAGTTTTTTCTTCAATCAGGATAGATTCAACCTCTTGGTGCTTCTTGTCATAATAAATTTTCATACCCTGATGTGATAAGGTGAGGTGGCGCTTGATGAGCTTGAGGGTCAAATCTCGATCTAGCCAAGCTTCTTTTAGAGCAGCAATCTTTTGATCTTCCACGGAATGCAAAGAATTGTTCAACCATGTAAGCCCAAAAAGCTATGTCATCCTCGACTTTATGCTTAGGAAAGTCAAACCTAACCATCCTTGGTAGTAAGTAATTAGAACATGGGGGGAAATAATCAATGGAGGGTGGTTGTGCTAAGTGTGAGGCTGGATAATAGGTAGTGCATGGAGGTTAGGGTTCGTTTGTTGGTATGAATAAGTGTATACTTGTTGGGGAGGGGGAGGGCTTAGGGTTAGGGTTTGTGGAGTGAGTCAGGTTTGGGTTGATTTAGGAGATAGTGGTAAAGTGGGTAGGTATTGACATGGGTTAGGTGGTTGGAAACTGGAGTGTAGTATGGTGGTGCATGGGTTGGTGAGGGGTTTTATGATTGTAGGGGTGAAAAATATGAAGATTTGGTTGAGAAGGAGAGGGAGCGGTTAAGATGGATGGAAGATATTAGGGAGTTGAGTGAGAGACTGAGAGAGAAGTTTGGCTTGGAGGGAAGGTGGGTTGAGGAGGGTAAACGGCGTTAAGATTCAAAAAAAAAAAATTCATAAGGAAGGAAGTAGGGGATGGTTGGCATGGGCAACAAGAGCGGTGAGGCAAAAGGTGAAGAGGCTAGTGCAAGGACTGATTTGGATGAAGCTTCTTTATTAATAGGCTAATGAGAGGGGGGAGGAGGTCTAGAGACTTTCTTCCATACATGAATCCATCCAAAGTAAGAGTTTTTCAACTTGGATTGCTAAAAAAGAGAATTTTACCCCTATAGTGGATATCTGCTCCCCCCAAGTTGACATCTTTTCAAGCTATGCACGAATAACTAGCTAGGGCTAGCAGCATCTTCTATCTCTTTGTCAATGCTTTTTGTGTTCACCATGATTTGAGAAGGTCACAAAGAAGGCTACTCTAGTACCACTTTGATGGAACCCTTCTTAGAAAGTTCATATCTTTTCAGCCAAGTGCAAGGAAAGATTGAGAGAGGGAGATTATGAGGGTTGGGAGAAGAGTGAAAGGTAAATCTAAAGGATAAGAGAAGAAAAGAGAAGGAAATAAGGGACAGAGTGATCATGAGGAGAGAAGAGAAGAGGAAAGAGAGAGACGACCAGAGGAGAGAACAAGAAGGCAAAATTAAAAAAGGGTTTGGCTTCCTTTGTCTTATCCAAGCTTCTTCTATTTATAACTTTTCAATTACATCAAATAGAAGATTCCTACTTTAACTAAGACTTTAGTAAACAACTTTGATTAAGATTCTAATTTTAAATATTACATCAAATAGGAAAGTAGGACTCCTAATAGGAAACAAAGACTCGTTCCCTAAACATGACCTTTTTCACATAAGATTCCTTTTTTTACTTAAATGTTTTAGTTTTGTTAAGAGAATTGTCCAAAAATACCCTTCAAAGGTTGCTCCCCTCCCCCAATTTTTCACTTGGCTCCCAAGTAGTTCAAGACTTTCTAGATTTAACTGCCCTACTTCCCTTGTCATTTTTAACCATCCCTTTGCTTAGTCCATGTGCGCTAGGTTCTTGGCTACTCAGGACTGACTTTATCAGTTCTCTTCTAGCGCTAGTAGAGAGCCAAGCCCTTTTCATACCATTCTTCTACTAAAATAGAAAACCTTCCAGATTCTTAGAGCTCTCCTCCATTCAAATTCAAAACAGTACGCTGCATGAGAAAGAGTTTACAGATCTACTTCCACTGTGGTGGTCAAAACAAGACCCTACTGGACCAGCTGGCTTGAGATTCATGAAGGATTGAAGGGTCTGAAATTAAAGATAAAGGAATGTGTAATAATAACTTCAGCAGAATCTCAAAGCAGCAAGCTTGTAATTTATCTCGAATTCAGTACCTAGACACAGAAGAGGAGTCAAGAACCTTAACAATATTAAAGTAATGTTAAGAGATATATTAAAGGAAAAAAATAAAATTCAGAGTCTAAGAGAGGGAGTTTTGGAAACCGACGGCCTGCTTCAGGTGGCTGAGAGAATGTGATACAAACACAAAAAAAAATCATTCTATGGCCTCAGCCCATAGAAGGTGAAACAGAATCTCTTCAATCATTACCTATGGCACAATCAACTCTAAAAAGGAGGATATCATTCATAAGTTTCTGAGCTTTTATACTGTCCTATACAGAATAGTGAGCCATCTACACCAAAATCAGAAAATATACAAGTCAAATCTATACCATCAGATCTTTCAGCCTCACAAGAGGTCCACTTCTCCATTTCAAACCCATCTAAACTGATTGCCAAAGTGCTGCCCAGAAGACTCAAGAAGGCTCCTCCTTATATCAATAAGCAAGAAACAGAGTATCTTTACAAAGGGATGACAGATTCTGGTTTCCACATTCATTGCATATGAGTTACTAGATGCTTACAAAAAAGGGAGCAAAGAAGGTTTCCTAACGCTAGAAATGGAGAAGGTGTTCAATAGAGGACATTGGAAGTTCCTTGACTTCATGCTTTAAAAAATGGGCTTCAATCTCAAATGGAGGTTATGGATCAAAACTTGTGTCTTCTGCTATGTTTTCTCTCTTAATCATGAAACAGTGAAGGGCTAATTAAAAGGTACAAGAGGTCACAGACAAGGGGAACCCCTCTGCCCTCTCCTTTTCAACACCATAAGTGAAGCCTTATACTCTTTATTTCTTTTAGGGCAACTAAGGGGCTTCGTGTTTGAGCTCGATGGCTCCTCTATTCAAATTCCTTTATTTGCATATGACATGGTATTTTCTAAAATGGGTCTCTTAAACAAGTACTAAGCATCAAGGTAGTTCTTTCACTATATGAGATGGTAAATGGGCAGAAGATAAACTGAACTCTTGAGTGGGAAAAAAGTCTCATATTAAAAAAATGGGAAGAAAAGTTAACAAGTTATAAGACTGAACAATAGACTTTCTCAATAGCTAACCATTTTGGGATAGAACCGAGTTCAACCCAACAACCAAGAGTGGTATCAAAGCAAGTTGAGTGTTAGGCAAGGCTTAGTTTGTGCTCCCTAAGTTATCTGTGTGTCATGGGCTCTATGAGGTAGGTGTTTGTGTTATGGGCTCCATAAGGTAAGAGTCTCTATGTTGTGGACTCCGTGAAATAGGAGCTTGTGTGCCCCGTTGAGGGTTTTTCCCCACGTCTTAGGTCAGTTATGTATAAAGCCTGGACGTGAGAGGGAGTGTTGAGTGACAAAAAATCTCACATGAAAAAATGGGAAGAAGAGTTAAAGGGTTATAAAGTTGAGTAATAAGTCTCCTAACTAGCTAGTCATTTTGGGATAGAATCAGGTTCAACCCAACACCCAAGATGGACTCAATTCGTTCTCTATGGAGTAAACACCCCTCAAGAAAGGTTGGATTCTTCTTGCAATTCTAGGGTGCAAATTGTTTTCTTTCCCATCTAGCTATCTTGCTTTGCTTCTTTTTCGTGGCAGACACAATGGAGCTTTATGCTATATGGTGCTCAAAAGATTTGAAAGACAACTTGCTTCTTGGATAAGGAGGTTGGCAGGTAGAGAAACATTAATCAAATCAATTTTCGCAGGTCATTCCAAAAATTTCCTTTCACCTATTCATTGCCATAGAGAGTATAACTGCTAAGTTGGAAGCAACCCAAATAAAATTTTTGTGATGGGCTTTTCGAACAAATTTTACTTTTCTTTGGTAAAACAAGAGGAAGTTTGCAAGAAGAAAAACGATGAAGCATTGGGCATCAGAAAGCAAAACTAATGCAGGTGGCATTCCTTACTAAATGCTTGTGGCAATTTGCCATTTCTAGGAACTATTTGTGGAGGAAAATTTTAAACTGTTACTATAGTTTTGACCAACAAACTTGGCCCCCCATGGAGACTCCAACATATAGAACTTCTAACAGTTGGAGAGTAATTTGTATGTCCAAGGACTTCTTCACTCCTTATATCAGGTTTCAAATTAAACATGGGAATCTCACTAATTTCTGGTCAGATACTTGGCTTGGAGGTGCTGTCCTAAAGGAACAATTTTTCAAGGTTATGCATCTTAGACTTGAATAAAGAGGTCTTGCTTTCAGATTTGAGATGCTTCGATGGGCGAATTCAGCTAGGAACTTCTAGTTTAGATGAGCTCTTAATGATATGGAAGCTGCTGACATATCAAGCCTGTTTGAACCAGCTATAATCTCTCTTTCTCAGGCATGATAACTATGATGAATTAATCTGGACTCCATGTCTAGCCAAATTCTCTACTGCCTCTCAATACTGCCACCTTGTTGGGTGCCCCAACAGTTCTGATTGGAGCCCAATGTCCTTTGCTTAGAAACTCATTGACCCTCCTAAAGCATTGCATTTCGTTTGGACCATCCACGAGAGGATCCTCACTTGTGCTGGACTGCAAAGAAGAGGGAGCCCAGTGGTCAATACCATCTGTAAATTTTGTGGGCAGGCTGAAGAAACATAAACCATCGACTATTGCACTGTCCTCTCAGTGTTTCAGTGGGGTGTTATTCTCAACAAATTTAGTATCCACTTCTGCATGTAAAAGTCCTTTCCTGAATTCATTGATCAGTGCTACTCATGGAACTTCCCTATAGCAGGCAGAAATACAAGGAAGGCAGTCATTGGACGATGTCTTGGTTACTGTGAAAAGAGTGACAGAACATTTAACAGATTATCTAGGTCAATGAGTAGCGTAATTGAAAGAATTTTCAGGCCATAGTACTAACGACAGACACATACAAAGGGCTACCCTTCTTTGGTTTTCTCTCATCAGAAATTATAGGAAGCTAGTTGGCACTTTCTTATGTAATTGCAGAGATCGAGTTCCTTGATCTACACTCATTATATCTCTTCTTCCCCTTTCTGTAATTGTTTTCCTAGCAACAAAGAGAATCAACTTTAAAAAAAAACAATGGCTTTTCTTTCAATCTTACCGTGAACACTCTCGATAGTAGACTATTCATCATGAAACATATTATCTTTACACTGTAACACATAAATCTAAAACATCCATCAGAATCTGCAACAAACTTAGCATGCAGAGAAAGTACGCGCCAGTGAAGGCTTATACCAGATTCCTCCAAAAGCGAAAAGTCAAAAGCAAGCAGATCCTAATATAAGCACATCCACACATTATTCTTTTCCTTTGCAATCACCTCGGAGCTTGACCTCTACAAGATCCAGCCAGAATATCAAAGAAGAAAAACCAAATTACTCTCAAACTTCAGTAGTAACAAACACCGCGATCCCAGTTACTAAAAAACAGGCGGCCTGTTCACCAATATTGAGTTACGAGTATATCAACCAAATCATCGTGAATCAGAAAAGAAGCAGAGAGTAAAACGTAGATAGTATAAAGAGAAAATGAAGAAGAACGAAGCACGAGAAGAAGAACGAGGCACGCACTCGTCTTCGAACATGAGGCGCTTCTGTACAGCGTCCATAGCCAAATCTGCAACGGCGTCTCCCATGGTTGAAGGCTTGGAAGCGGCAGAGCAGAACACTCTCAATCCCGAAAAGCCAGACGTTAAAGATACCTGACGAGCAGGAGAAAAAAGGGTTGTGCTCGGATTTAAATGCCGAGGCGAGGAAAAGATACGGTTTGCGGGTATCGCTGCCCTGGACAGAATACACATCCCCGACATTCGCGTTGGGACCTTTCCCCTTATCCTCGACGCAATTAAAACAAAATTGTTATTTGACCTGTTCCAGAGCATCTCTGACTCTCCCCATCCCTCCAACTCGTGCTTGAAACAAATTCTCAATTCTCAAAGCCATACCATTTTCGTTTCTCTTTCCTCTCTGAAAATTTCGTTGGAGGAGCAAGTGCAACGAAAAGGAAAATAATAAAGAGGTGTCTGGTGGTCTCCATGCGACACGTTTTTCTGAGATAGAATCAAAAGGGTGGCTCTGTCCGACATGGATGACTGTGGTTGGAAACGATGGGTCACACATGGCGGCAGCCACCGCACGTCACCGTGAGACGTGACAAATTAGGCTACCATCGCCATCCATTAGATACTGATATTTGTCTGACAGTAAACCAACCATGAATTTCCTGTCCAATCGAACAAATGGATTTTTTCGTTGGCTAATCTGGGGGTTCGTCATACAATGAAAAAAAGTGGCGAGGCTCATCTGTTTTATTATATTTATAATAATAATACTATTATTGTATCATTAAAATTTAATAAAAATAAAAAAAACAAACACTAATGGTTAAATTGAAAATTAGGTATACTTAAACTATATAGACCTAAATCTCTATCAGAATTATTTTTCTATTATCAAGCACTTTAGTTGTTAAACATTGTAGCCTGAAGATAATTTTAAAGAAATCCAACAACATTAATTTTCAAATAAAACCTCTTCTATCATCTAAATACAGCCATCCAAAATCTAGATGTCGTATTTTCGAATATGACCTAATTCTTATCAGAGCCCACTGAATTCATTAACTTCGTATTAAATTAGTATTTAATTTATTATTTATTAAATAGTGGATATGGATAATGGTTATTTCGTAGTTAATTACCTCTGATTACCTGGAAATATTTAAAGATAATTTTACGTTCCAATTTTAGTAATATAAAAGTTTACATAACCCTGATATTTTTCCAAACTTGCAAAAACCCTAACATTCTCTCCCTAATCCCTAAACCAATCTCATTATCTTCTTTGTCCACTATAGCATATTTTTTGTATGAAATTATTAAATTTCTTTATTTTTTTGTGAATCTTGAAGAGGAAAGTAGGTATCATCCTTTCTTAGTCATTCATCCAATATGAGGGAAGCATTGCCTTACCCTTTTCTTTTGAATATTTAAAACAAAATCTAGAAGAAAAGGGGACATAGGTAGGGGTGGCTCCAAGCCAAATCGGCTTGCAAATCGTTCGAGTTCAATTCAGTCTAGTTTTTACCTAAACTCGGCTCGAGCTCAAACTTAAAATAAGGCTCGTTAAATATAACAAACTAAACTTGAGAATTTTCAAGTCGGCTTGCTAGCTGATGAGCTGATTCATTAGCATATTATTTTTTTCAAAAATACTCTTTACTCTAATTGATCTCGTCAATTCCCTCTTTAGTTGGTTAATAATTACTCTTATTTACCTCAAACCTCAAAGACGATCGATAGTTCAACCCTTTTGGGTTTTTCAACATCTAATGTTATTTGTTTGCCTATGGAATAAAGTTAGATAACATTCTTTACTGATCTTCATAATTGACTCCAAGTATATGAAATAAAGACAATATCCTTACTAAAATCCTACTCATGGAATTAATTCCAAGTGTCTTTCCGGTAATCATAGAGAAAAAATGTAAATGAAAAATTTCTCATTCAATAGAAAATTTCTAATGTTTGGGTCAATTTTAAGGGTTAGAAATTTTTTTATGCAAATCTTCTGCTACAAAATTTTAAAAAGGAAAATAAGTATTCTATTGCTCCTATAAGATAAAATGGAAAAATAAATAGAAGGCACCAACACAAACAAAAAAACCAACCAAGTAGATTATTTAATATAAAAATTATTAATCAAAAATAGATCATAAATAATATTTGCATTGATATTTTTTTTTTTATTTTCCTAAGGTAGTAAAAATGTTCCCATATAGAAGTGCCACCTATTTTTGCTAAAAAAAGGGATTGGACATAATAATTTGTCCACCACTAATCCCTCTTTAATCGAAATATCAAAATGTTATATTTTCATTGAAGTGAAGATTTTTCACCCAAATTGAAGTTAGCAAATGATTTATGTTGATTTCTAGGGTTAACACATAAACACATGAGAACTCAAGGGAAGGATTGAAGAGATGAACTTCAGCTCTCGCGAGAGAGGGAAGAAACCAAGAGAGAAAAAAGAAGAAGAAAAGAGAGAGAGAGAGAGAGGTGTGAAGAAGAATTTGAGCAAAGAGTAAGGGGGGACTTGAGTGTTCTACCCCCTGCCTTGATATTGTATTTATAGTTGTATAAAGTTGTTTACAATGAATGACTACAATGCTTATACAGTTACATGCTTAAAAGGAAAAAGGACATAAGAGGACATACACCAACTTACATAATTATAATTTTATACCATCTTTATGAAAATTCTTCTTATTTCTAGCCATGCCACCACTACATATGTGGGTGCCTTTTGACACTCCCCCTAAAATTGGTGTTTGTAATTTCGCTATGCAAATAATCTTTGTCAAGAAACTTATGTGCTTGTAAAAAAATTGATTGTCTTGTTTTGATTCATCTTGTTTATACTCCTCATCTTGTGCTCATCTTGTTCTCTCCCTTGGAATTCTTCATTATTGATTACTTCTTTCTAGTATTTCTTCTTCTAATTCTCTCCCTCAAATTAATGATCTCTTTGTTTTTTACCAAGAGACGCAATTTGCACAGCATAATGGTGAAAAAAATAATAATCATTCCTAGCCGTACAACAAAGCTTCATACACCAGTCAAAGCAGTCATAGTCTGAAACACCCTTCGCTCAATTTCAATGGTAGAAAAATAACCCAACTTTAGGGAACAACAAAGAAGCTATTGACATTTTAAGGATAGCTTAAACGTAAAATCTTGACTAGAGTTTGAAACAAATAGGAAAGTTAACTAACATTAATAACTCAAAAAGTGAAGTAAAAAAATCAGCTTAAATTCCGATTTTCACATACCACATGCTACCAACATGACCTTTAATTTTTACAATATGGATATCTCTCTCTAGAAATATCAGATTGAGAAATGGTTAATTGGGATATAAAGTAGACTCACATAACTTTCTTTTAAAATATAATTCTCAATATAAATTCTCAGCTATGTTGATACAAATCATTCAAAAAATTGAGGTTTTTTGTTGCTATTCAAAACTGTTCTACTACAAGACCTTTCCCACTTCATATGTCGATTTCACTTTCTAGAAAAATTTGACTTTAACCATTTTTTTTTAGATGGCGAATTTGAGCCAAATGGGAAAGACTTGAATGTTTCTACCTCATGTCTTGAGGTTGAATTTATAGTTATATAAAAGTATTTATAATGATTACAATACCCTTAATGTTATATGATTCAAAAAAGAAAAAAACCAAAAACATATACTAATTTGCATAAATACAATTTAATATCATTATTATATAAAATTTTCTTATTTACTAGTCATACCACCATTACACATGCGAATGTCTTTTAACATTCTCAGAATAAATATAATATAACATATATCTAAGGCTGGATCATTTAACTCTCACAATTGATAACAAATTAATTACTTCTCTTGCTTACTTCACATGTTACAAATTTCAATGCAACAACACATGGAGAGTAGAGGGACCTCCACATGCTGCAGAGGAGAGAGAGAGAGAGAGAGAGAGAGAGAGAGAGAGAGAGAGAGTGTGACCCTCTTTTGTCTAACGCAATTAAAACAATTAAATTGAAAACTACATTTAATATATTTAAAATAATATAAATATTAAATAATAATAATAATTAAAAAATAAATATAAATTTATACTTAATTTTATAATTAAATCATATTTAACTCAACATTCATAGTTAAATTAAACTAAAATATTATTCATCCTCTACAATGAACATATTCTAACTAGAAATATGTGCGAAATTATACCAACAAAAGTTCTTTGGCTTTTTCGTGATGAATGTTTGTTCCACTTAATTCATCCTTTCCATCAAAATGTTAAAAATATGATCTCAGATATTTTTTATTACTCCAATAACAAACCACGAAAAGTCATAATAAAAAACTAGATTTCTCAAAAATTAGTCTAAAAATTAAAAATCTCTAATGGCAGCACAAACGGACTCTTAAGAAATAATAATCAAAACGATACAAAAGTGAAGGTATAAAACGGACTCTGCAAGTCTTAACAGGGGAGAAGAACTCTGCAAGTCTCTCTGAAGTCTTAACGGGGGAGGAAGGGGAGAGACTTTTTTCTGACAAACGTATACTAGGATCATGATAACCTGGAATGTCACTCAAGTTCCAGAGCAAACCACCCCCGCCCCAACGGGAAATAGCAAACAGAAGCCGATTCCTGCGAAAAAGCTTCAAAGTGAAATCTCTAACATTCCTAGAGAAAAAAGGTCATCTGAGCTGCCGGATTCAATATCCACGAACAGAAAATAAAAAATAAAAAACCATCAGAGGATTCCAAGATGTGAAAAAGAAATGCGACCAAACATGGTTATATAAAATGATATATGACATTCCACAATGGGTAGTTCTTCTCGAACTGAAGATTAACTAACAAAAACTTCCTACATAAAAAATTTAACAAAACAGGCACATTTTGACAACAAGATACAGAACCAAAGCTTGGTGATTTGTTCAGAAGAAGAATGACTAAACACTGTGATATCTGTACAGCAGCAATTAGAAAAGCATAAGGTTCAATACCATCAAACAGAAACCCGTTGAATAAATTCAGTAGCACGCTAAAAATGGACTATTTTTTCGTTGGAAGGGAAAGGCTTTCAGTCTCAAACATCAACATTAGAACTCTAATGTTAACTCTAATAAGGGAATCAGTCACCAAATGATGCAAAACACTGGAATTTGGCGTGCTCGGGCTACATCAGTTTTACACAGAACACCCAAATCACGAGACGAGAGGAAAAATATAGGGAAAACATATAGGGTCAGTTACTCGAAGGACCTTCAGCATTTCAGATACCGCGACCTCAAATAAGACTAGACTTGACCAAACCATACTACTCTGAATTGGAAAATCCGTACTGTACGAGTCACACTATCCAAAACCCTCAAATTACGATTACATCTCCAGAGATCTCAACAAAATCCCAAGTTTCTCTTTCGTTCTCCAATTGAGATTGGATTTCAAGGGAGTATTGAAAAACAAAAATCCAATGAACTAACGAGAAAGTAAATGCAAAAGGAAATGCAAGCTAATAAGTGAACCAAGCAGAAATATCGTCCTCGTTCCTTCTTACTCAGATGGAACCTCCAAATCTCCATCAGTTATCTCCTGCTGCATATCTTTAGGATCCTTCCCATCTACGGTACATCCAACAGATACGCAAGTCCCCAGAATCTCCTTCACAGTACCCCGAAGGTCTTTAGCCATTGATCTTGGCTTCATTATCCGAGCGATCTCGATCACATCATCGAGCGAGATATTCCCCGAATGCTTGATGTTCTTCGTTTTCTTCCGGTCTCGCTCCGGCTCCTTAAGGGCTTTGATGACGAGAGCGGCGGCGGACGGGACAACCGACACCTTCGCCTGACGGTTCTGAACGGTGAGTTTTACGGTAACACGCAGGCCCTTCCAATCTTTAGCGGTCTCCTTCGCAATATCTTCTCCGATCTTTTTCGGGGAGAGACCGAGAGGACCGATTTTGGGAGCGAGAGAACTAGCCGCGCCTACTTCACCGCCGGTGACGCGAACGAAGACATCGATGACCTGAGAGGGGTCGAACTTGGGCGGCATGGCGGCAGAGGCTTCGAGCAGACAGGTAAACGAATTAGGGTTTTAGAGAAGATCGCTGAAGAGCCTATACACTACGCTTCGAAGAGTTTTTATAGAGCTAGGGTTTTGCCGACCGCATCAACTGACGCTTTTGCCCTTACTTACTTGTGCTATTTTCTTTTAACGGTATATTTGCATTTGCTTTACTTGCATAGTAGGAGAAGCAAGAAGGGCTTCGTTTTAATATGAATGGCAATGGCTTGGGTTTTGCTAATTTCTTATAAAACATGTTTCTCACATAAATAAATGCATAAAGCAATGATTATGATTATTTTTTATGAATGTTATTTAAACTAATTTTATTTATTTATTTAGGAAGTAGTTATAACGGCTTTTCAAGAGGGATGAATTGAGATTCAAAGCTAAAAAAAATTGGCACTTATATGTAAAAATTAGATTAGTACAAATAACAAATGCACACGCCACAACACAAGACAAAAGATTTTTGTTCTCGATATTCCCTAGTGGTAATCATCGCCCAAGAACCCTTACTCGAAAAGGTTTCACTAATAAGCTCTAGTAGCTGTAATTTTCACAAAAAATATTTTGGTTCTCTTTGTAAGCCATGTGTAATGCCTAATTACCCAAAATAAATCTCTCATTGAGATTTTACAACTAGATTACACCTCTAGTAAGTTTCCCTTTCTAGATTTTAGGTTCTAGAGTACCTTCGAGAAAACAAATGGAAAATATACAAAGAAAAAGAAAATTTACACTGTTTTTTAATGGAGAGAACCTTCTCCTAGTAATTTCCAACCTTCCAATCCTCATATGCACAAGAGATGAAATGTAGAGTTTGAATGCTAGGATGCAAAGTGACTTTGAGAGAGGAAAGGTGTTGGCCCAAGTGGCTTCTCAAGAGGAGGGAGAAATGAGTTATTTCAAATTAAAACTTAGTATGCTAAATTAAAAAAATGAAGTAAACATATATTCAAAATATGCACACACCATAAATTTAACACAATTATGTTTTTTTATCAATGTTCCCCTAATGGTATTCACCGCCCATGAACTTGCTTTGGAAAATCCACTAATTAGCTCTATTAGATGAAATTAAGATAAATGAGATTTTGACTATCTTTTAAGCCATTTGTATGTTAAAATACACAGACTTACAAAAATCTCCTTTCTTTGAGATTAATTGGCTAAATTTTAGCTCTAGCGGGTTCTTATATCTCGAATTAAAGGTTCTAGATCAACCTATGAAGCAAAGAGTACAAATACAAAAGAAGAAAAACCTACACCCTTGAATTTGATGGAGAGACATTCTTCTCCTTTAAGATATCCAAGCCTCAAACTTTGAAGCATGACTAGGAATAATTTGGAACTTCACGTAGTATGATGCAAGGAGAGATTTAAGAGATGGAGTTTGTAATTTATAATTTTTTTTTTCTCTCAAAAATGGATTTGGATGGAATTTCAAGTAAAGATTGTTTTGAATGAAGTAGGTTTCCAACAAAAAAAAAATCCTCAATGAATGCTCTAAAGCACATTTCATGGTGTATTTATAACTTCCCAAGCCAAACTAGCCGTTATATGGCGATTTGCAAAAGGCTGGCAACTCAATGATCGATCAATGAAAAACTATTGTCTATCAACCTGTGTAATGGCTACATATTTGTCAGACCTTAGCCTAAGTGATTGATCAGTTGATCGATCAATGCATGTCTGGCCTTTTAGAAAACTTAAGTTGATTGATCGATCACGTAGTGAAAATCTGGCTGTCAATGCATGTTTGGCCTTTTAGAAAACTTAAGTTGATTGATCATGTAGTGAAGCTTTGGTTGTGCAAGACTAAGTATGATGTCTGGCCTTTTAGAAAACTTAAGTCTGATCGATCATGTTTTATGTCCCTCATTGGCATAGTTTTGTGTGATCGATAAATACATGGGTATGATCAATCATGTCTTATAATTTTTCAATACCTGGACATGTATGGTCGATCAGTCCAATGGGAATGATTGATCATATTTTATAGTTCATTATAGCATAGTTCTGTCTGATTGATCAATCAACCTGATTGATTGATCATGCCTTATATTTTGTACTTGATAACCCTCTGGATAATCCATCATTACCAGAAACTGATGGTTCATGCCACAACCAATTTTCTAAATTAGGCTTCTAAGCATGATAAAAATTATCATAAGAGCTTCTAACAAGTTCAAAACTTTGGTATGGATTGAAAAAACATGTTTTGAAAGATATATGTCCTAAAACTCATTTGTACCTCAATTTTGAAGTTTTGGTGTTATACTCGTACATAATTAAAGTTCTTGAAACCTTTCTATACATCTTAGACTCTAATCTCCAAGTCCTCATTCCTTCACTTGTGGGGTGCTTTTTCAAGATGACTTGACACATGAATCGAGTTTGAGGTTTTGAGATGCATTTGCCTGCTCTTTGTCAAATACTTTAATTTTTGTGTCTCTTGAAGGAAAAACATCTACAATGCTAAATTTACAACAGTTAGCACTAATAAATTTTGTCTTCATCAAAATATGGATGAGAGTCAACTCTAGGCCAACAATCAGCCCCTTTTTTTATTATGATAAAACCTAGCATATAAAGCTAAAAATAACATTGCCCATATGCGTAAAGAGTATTAAAATAATTGAAGTACTTGAATTCAATTTTATAGTTAGATCCCTTTGAATTTATGCATATAAGATTTTTAAAATTTGTTTTTTTGCATAATTCTTTCTCGCTGTTTCATCACCCTTTTGTCATGAGCAAAAGATGTGAAATTTTGAATAAAAGGTGGATCATGGCCATTTATTTCATAGATTATCAATGTCATAGAAAATTTGAGTTGATTACATAAATATAAGTAAATTGAATTACAGGTATCAACTCCAGGTTAACCTAGCAATATAGTAAGTTGATCCTAAAATTGAGGTGACAGAGGAAGCGATAGGAGGCTGATGATGTTAGAAGGGACCGAAGCTCAAGTTGGCCTGCCTTATGCTTTTGTTGCCCAGCCTTTAGTTTCACAATGTCTTCCTTTAGCCTATGAAGTTGGTTAGTTGAGGAAGAGGAGACATTGATTCTCTTTCTCTTTACAAATTGAAATTGATCTCCCTGACATTGCAGGGCTCAACTCATCTCATTGTGTCCTTGGGAACCCATCACTGTTGACCTAGAGTTAACTCTCATCCATATTTTGATGATAATAAAACTTAATAGTGTTAACAATTATAAATTTTAGCATTTAAGGGGTTTTTCCTTCAAAAGACATACAAATCAAAGTCTTTGCAAAATAACCGATATATGCATCTCAAAAGCTCAAGTTCTATCGTGTGTCAAGTCATCTTGAAGAAGTACCCATAAGTGAACAAATGAATATTGGAAGTTTTAGAGTCCAAGTTGTTTAGAAAATCTCAAGAACCCTAACTATGTAAGAGAGCATCCCCAACTCTTCAAAATTGAGGTACAAATAAAATTTTGAAGCTTCAGGGGATATTGCATTCACATATTTCACCGATGCATACCCAAGTTTTAAACGTGTTAGAATCATTTAGGATAATTTTTTATTAAGCTTTGAAGACTAGATTAGCAAACTGGCTTTGGCATGATCAACCATTACCTGCCAATGATAGATCATCCATAATGCAACCTAGCTATAACTATAAAGCATGATTGATCAATCACCCAAATAGAAATTGGCCATAATGAGCTATAAAGCATGATCCATCAGTCACCCAGACAAAATTTGGCCATAATGAGCGTCCATGTTGGACCGAGTGATCATCTATGTCAAGGCATTGAAAAATTATAAAGCATAATCAATCATACCTACAATATTGATCGATCATACAAAAGAATGAAATTAGGGACACAAAGCATGATCTATTATACACAATTCATTGATCGATCAAACTTAGTTTTGCATAGCCAGAACAATCAATGCATAATCGATTAGTCTTGATGGATTGTTTGATTAACTTAAACTTTTTAATATGTCAAATAAGCATTGATCAATCAACTGATTGGCAAATTAGCCTAAAGTCTAACAAAAATATAGTTAGTACATATGATTGATCAATCATTACTTTGCATTGATCAATCATTGAGTTATACCTTTTTTTTTTTTTCCAAATGACCAAATAACAACTAGTTTTGCTTGGAGCAGTTATAAATACCTTACCAAACATTCCTAAACATAATTATTGAGCATTTATTTGAAAACCTACCACTTTCAAAGCAATCTTTACTTAAAATCCACTTCAAAATCATTTTTGAGAGAAAAAGAACGAGAAACCTTGCAAAATCCCATTTCTCTCAAATTTATCCATGCAACTTTAGAATCAAGCTCCAAATACATCTTAATTTGTACTTCAAGTTGAAGGCTTGAAATTTTCAAAGGAGAATGTTGTCTCTTCACCAAATTCAAGGGAATAAGCTTTTCTTCTTTTGTATTTTTATGTTTCAATTCATAGGTTGTTGATCTAGAACCTTTAATTCTAGAAAGAAAAGCTTCTTAGAGCTAGGATCTAGTTGATAAATCTCAGGGGAGATTATTGTAATTGTGTATTTGAGCATACAATTGGCTTAAAAGAAAGCTAAAATATTTTTTGTGTAAATTCCAAGTAATAGAGCTAATTAATAGAATTTCCTAAGCAAAGGTTCTTGGGAGGTGAATACTACTAGGGAACATTGATAACAAAAAATCTTTGTGTTTATTTGAGGTATGTGCATTTTACATTTTATTTTATTTAAATTTCAATGTGCCACACTTAGCTAACAATTGTAAAAAGTCAATTCAACACCCCCTCCCCCCTACCCCACCTAGGCTAACAATTGGCATCATAGCAGGTTTTTGCACTTATTGAAATCAAAATCTTACTTGATTTCTAAATCTTGATTTCATGGCATCTCAAAACAAGTTGCTTCTTCCTGAAGGACAATTAGCCAACCGTCCACCATTATTCAATGGAGTAAATTATGAATATTGGAAGGTAAGAATGTAGTTCTTCCTCTAATCCATAGATTGAGACATTTTGCATGTGACCAAGAGTGACCAATTTCAGCTACAAAAATCAGAAGATTGTTACCTAGTCACAAAAGAATTTAATGAGCTCATTAGGGAAGACATAGAGTAACTCAGAACAAACTAAGGCAATTAACATTTTATTGTATGCCTTAGGGCTAAATGAGTTCAATAGGATCTCAACATGTAAAACTGCCAAAGAAATCTAGGACAAACTTGAAGTGATCCATGAAGGAACCAATTGGGTCAAGGACTCTAGAATTACCCTTTTGATCGCCCAATATGATGAATTTAAACTGAAACCAGGAGAATTAATTACTAAGACGAACTTTAAGTTCACTCATATTATCAATAATTTGAACATCCTAGGAGAAGAGATGTCACCATATAGGCAAAAAGACAAGCTTCTCAAGACTCCTCCAAATTCATGGGTCATGAGGAAGAGATCCATTCGTGAGAATGCTAACTTTAGGACAATGAGCTCAAAAAAGTTGGGATATGTTGGAAGATGGGCTCAAGCCCACAAGCTCAAGGCTAATAAGCCCACACGTCTAAGTGGTGGCATATGGGTAAAATAGGATATTTTTCATAAATATGGCATAAAGGTGTAAATACTTGTTCTTTTTATGTCTCTTCTTTTATCAAGTTGTAGCCCTAAGGGCATTGTAAAGCTATAAATAAAGGCATTGGCTAAGAGGTAGAACAATGAAGCTCTCCCCTCTTTTCTCAAAAAATTCATCCAGTCTCCCTCCTCACTTGGTCGGCTCACCTGCTTTTACCTCAATCCAAACTCTCTCCATCTTGGTTCTTCTCCTTCTCCTTCTCCTTCTCCTCTCCTTCCTCTCTTCTTCTTCTTCTTCTTCTTCGTTGATCTAAATTCCTCTACATGGGATCCTTAATTCTAGATGGTATCAAAGCAAGGACTTTAGGATCCCCCTTTATGAGGTATACAAGGAATTATTTATGAATTTTGTCCAAAAATTTGTTCATGAATGAAGGAGTCCGACCATGAAGAGATAAGTCAATTCTGGCCATTATTTATATACTTTTTCTTTAATTGTTGAATTCTTGATTTATGAATTACATCAAGTCAACATAATCTTCATATGAGAGGTTGTGAAGATTTATCTCTTATGACTACGAAGATGTTATAATCTTAATCTTCTTATAGCTAAATTATAAGCTTGATCAAGATTAGTTACTACTAGTGTCTTATCAAGATTGATAAATTGATGATTTATGATTCGGTTACCTTTATGTAACTTAGGTGGTTAGTCAACAAACTGGAAATTTGATCTTCATCTTCATCTCATGCATCTACATGATCTTCATCTTCGAAATGGGTGTTAGTGTGGACAAGTTCATGTTCGAAATCTTCAAAATAGGGTGTTAGTATGGACAAGTTCATCTTCATCTTCATCTTCGAAATTTAAAACCATTGATTTTATTAATTATAAAAATGAGTTAATTAAACCAAGTGTTTGAGTTAACAATATTTTAATTACGACTATTAAATCACTAATACAATAGAGTAAATAAAAAATAAAAATGATTAATGAATAAAAAGTATTATATTAATAACATAAGATAGATTTTTTACATGGTATTAATTAATAATATATTTTCACAAAATTAAAAGTAATTAATTAATCAAATGCATACTTTAATTATATTTTATTTACCAAAGACTTAAATATGAAGTTTAATATAGTAATAAATTTGATATAGTGCTGGGTTGCCAGGTTGCGTTAGGCACTGAACCGGCGCCACATTAATTTTTTCCTAACTTAGGAAAATCAAATTTTCCAACAGTGTCTTCTTCCCACGGCGCCGAAAAACCAGAGATCACAACGAACAGAGAAAATCAATCCAAGCAGCTAATCAAGCTCCAACCGAATTTACGGAGCAGATCAATACGGCTTGTCCCCAACCTCGAAAGTAGGGTCTGTATGCCGACGTCTCCACTTGTGCCCAAGTAACACCCGCAATAGCTATGTCCACCCTATGAAGCCCAAAACTGAAGCTTATTTTTATTTTTTTAGTTGGCCCGGTCCGAGTTGGCCTGGGTTGACTTGGTTCAGTAAGCCCGGTCCAGTGCGCGACTTAGCGTACTGCACTGATTAAATTTTCCTAACTTAGGTAAATTGTAATCGGAAGCCTTCTTCCTCCTTATGTGGAAATTTCGCTGACGGGTCGTTTGTCACTGTGCTGCCGAGATGGAGGTTGAGCGGAAATGTCGCCGATGGAATCTCCTGCTTCTCCGGTGGCAAATTGCAGCCCATTGGGGCTTTGCCGCGTGGAGAGTTTCTTAGATAGAGGGCTCTCGAAAACCTGTTAAGCTCTGTTTCTCAGCCCCCCGGAATAGAGAACCCTTGCGGAAATTTCGCCGACGGAGTCTCCTGCTTCTCCGGTGGCGAATCGCAGTTCATTGGGGCTTCGCCGCTTGGAAAGTTTTCGAGACAGAGTGCGGGACAGAGGAAGAAAAAAAGGAAAAAGAGGACATGCGAGAGAGGGGGTGTGAGGAGAGAGAGGGGAAAAGGAAGTGTCGCGCGTCCTTCATCTCAAAGAAGATCAAATATGGCCTTCTTTGAAATGAAGGATTTTAAACCATGGAGATGAAAGACTGTTTCATCACCTGCATCCTGATAAAATGTCATCTACTCTCCACTAACGACTTCAACTGTTGAAGGGCGTCATGCGGTTGAAGATCATCTCGGACTTCAAGTTGACTAATCCCCCCTTATGTAACTTGGATCAATTTTCTTTGAGGTGGAATTCCAGCATATATTTTTGTAAATTCTCCACTTGACGCTACTCATGGGATCTTTTTATGTTGTTGGATGACCGTCATATGGTTAAAATTCCAACATCTACTTATCTCTATTACTTTACTGCTCTTAAATTGGAACGATTGCCTTTTTTTTTTTTTTATGTTGGCGTGTTCTCATGAGTTGAGAAAAGTTTGCTTCCTAGAGTTCTGATTTGCCTCTAAGTATCTCTAAAGAAGATAGTGGTTTTCACATGTTTGCCCACGATTTGTGTTGGAGTTTGGATTAAGGCATAAAAGTTTACATCTATCTTCTCCTCTTTGTTTTTCTATAAGAATATAGGAGAAATTGAGTGATGGTTGGATCTTGTCCCCACTTGACAAAAGCACAAATTCCTTGATGATTTGGTGCTTGCTCTCATGAAAAATTTCTATTTTTCCATTGTCGGTGTCTGATTTGGTCCACAGTTTCTTCAAATAGCATTTAGTAATTGTTATTTGAAGACGCCCCTTGCGATTGACCTCGGCATTTGAATTGCTTCATGATGGAGATTGGACATACAAGTAGTAAGAGTGACATACTCCGCATTACTACAATTCCATTAAGAAGTCTCTCCAATTATCTTAGTTGGTCACGATCGATACGATGGGTTCTCATTACTGGTGACCTTCTCAGTTATGTAATCAAACTTCTTCCTCTGATTGATGAAGAATATGTAGTCTACCTTAAGTGGGTTAAAAATTATAACTAGGTTATTAGTTGGCTCATCAATAACATGGAAATGTATGTAGCTAACAATGTGGTCCACTTGGAGACAGCCAAGGATGTTTGGGACACATGTGCTAAGTTATACTCCAGTACGGCGTCCTTACAAAAAGTATTCGATGTCTTACAAAGTATGTTGAATACTAAAGAAGAATATAACATTCATGAGTTTTTTACTAGGATTTGGGGCCTTCTCCAAGAATGAAACATCGCTCAGCCATATTCAACTGACATTTGAGTTCAAGAAAGGCAATGGGAGGCCTTGGCAACAACCATTTGCTTGACAAATATTAAGTCCTACCTTAAGGTTTCTAAGACCCAGCTTCTTAGCTCCGCTCTTTCGTCCTTCGATGACATCAGTGCCATGTAGCTACAGATCCCTGATCTATCTCCTACTTCCCCCATTGATGCTACATCTGATATGTGCTCCAGCAATAGGGGTACATCATCATCATACCGAGGATGCGAAAGAAATATAAGAGAGGGTCACAGTAGAGGTGGTAGAATGGGTTTAACTCATTCCCGCATTGAGCCTCGCCTTTGCACTTGTGGTGGTTAGAACCACTTTGTAGAAACCTGCTGGAAACTTCATGGCAAACTTGATTGAGCCATGACTAACCCAACTTCTGTTAATGTTGATAAACGGGAAGAAAAGGTTGACTCCCAATCCAAAAAAGTGACTCTCACTGCTGAAGACTATGTCGCATTTCAGAAGATGAAGTCTCTAATGGAGTCCTCCATTCCACCGTTACCTACTGTTGCTACCACCATTGTCTCAGGTATGCTTTCTTCCTCTTCATCCTCTTCCTCTTGGATCATCGACTCTGGGGCCTCCGAACATCTGTCAGGTAACAAACACATGCTTCATTCCTTATCTCCATGTCTGCCCCCAAAATTTTGTCATTATTGCTAATGGTACCCAAATCAAGGTACTTGGCAAGGGTTCCTCATCTCTTACATCTTCTAGCCATCTTCAAGATAATTTGTTTGTCCCTCAATTTCCTTTAAATTTTCTTTCAGTTAGTCAACTAACAAAAAATTTGAATTGTTTTATCACCTTCTCACCCTCTTCTTGTACATTTTATGATCTAACTATGAAATGGATGATTGGTGGCGGTCATGAAAAGGGGGTTTGTACTACTTCACTCTTCTGCCATTAGCTGCCCTATCATCCAGTATATCTGAGGCACAACGTTGACACAATTGGCTTGGCCATCCATCTAAATCTTCACTTTGCTTTATCACCTTCTCACCCTCTTCTTGTACATTTTATGATCTAACTACGAAATGGGTGATTGGTGGTGGTCATGAAAAGGGGGTTTGTACTACTTCACAATTCTGCCATTAGCTGCCCTATCATCCAGTATATCTGAGGCACAACTTTGACACAATTGGCTTGGCCATCCATCTAAATCTTCACTTTGTCATTTACTTCCTTCATTAAAATCACTTTCTAATTTTAATTGTGAGGTTTGTCAATTAAGTAAACACCATAGGAGTACATATTCTCCTCACCTTACAACTATAAGTGCTGCTCCTTTTGCTTTAATACACTCTAATGCATGGGGACTTTTGTGTGTCTCTTATATTTCTCATGTTAAATACTTTGTTACATTTTTTGATGACTTTACTCGAGTCACGTGGTTATGTCTATTTAAAGAATGATCTGAAATCTTTCCTATTTTTAAAACCTTTCATGCTACGGTGTTGACTCAATTTGGAAAGAATCCTTAGGTCTGATAATGCTAAGGAATACTTATCCAGTGAGTTCCAATCATTTTGTGTCAGTAATGGGCTTATCCATCAAACATCGTGTACCTATAACCCTCAATAGAATGGTGTTGCTGAAAGAAAGAATCACCACCTTCTTGAAGTTGTTCAAGGCCTCCTCTACTCCATGAAGGTACCCTACTTTTATTTGCCTCATGTTATACTTACGACCTGTTTTCTTATCAATAGGTTACCTTCATCTGTTCTTAGCAATAAAACTCCTTACTCTGTTTTATTTCATGGTGAAGATCCATTTTCTCTTCCTCTTAAGGTTTTTGGATGTACATGTTTTGTCCATGTCACTTCCCCACAAAAGAGTAAGTTTGATCCTCGTTCTATGAGGTGTATTTATTTGGGATACTATCGCACCCATAAAGGATATGTCTATTACAATCCTATCCATTTGAGAATGCTTGTATCTCGAGATGTGACCGTTTTTTAGGACATCCTTCTACTCCTCGCATGATACTCCTCCAAGGTTGGCATTTCATCCTACCACTCCTTGTCCACGTTTGCCTTTCAATGTCGATATTGCTCAACCCCCTGAAGCACCTGCTACCACCTCACCTACGGAGTTGTCGGATCCACCCGAGGTAAGTCCTTCTCCTCCTATGTTTGGGCTAGAATTTGATACTCGACCTATTGATTTAAGAAAGAAACATAATTTTTGTACTACTGACCCTATCTTGAACTCTATGCCTCACCGTCATTTGTCTTCATATTACTCTTAGTTCCTTGCATCTCTTTCTTCTAATTCCATTCCACACTCCTATCATGAGGCCCTATAACATCCAGGATGGAAGATGGCTATGGATGAAGAAATGCACACCTTATATGAGAATCAAAACTGGTACTTAGCATCGCTCCCAAAAGGAAAAAAAATAGTTGGTTGTAAATGGGTTTTTTTCATTTAAACATAACCCATATGGGTCTATTACTCGCCTTAAAACCAAACTCATTGCTAAGGATACACTCAGTGTTATGGGATAGATTATGAGGAGACCTCTCCTGTTGCAAAATTAAATTTGGTACGTATCCTCTTATCTCTTGCTACTAATTGATCATGGCCCGTATATCAAAAGGTGATATACGCGAGGAAATTTATATGGTTCAACCACCAGGTTATGTGGTTGAGGGGGAGTTGGTATGTCGGTTACAAAAATCCTTATATGGACTCAAACAGTCCCCTCGAGCATGGTTTGATAAATTTAGCCAAATGCTTCTACGGTTTGGTTTTCATCGGTGCTCGGTAGATCATTCAATATATTTAAAGATACCATTAAAGGAAAAATATTATTAGCTATATATGTTGATGATATTATCTTAACTGATGATGATGCACATAGCACATAGGAAGTGAAAAATATGATATTTTAGGAATTCAAAACTAAAGATCTAGGACTGCTTAAATATTTTTTTAAGCATAAAAGTTCTTCGATCCAAACATGGAATAATATTGTCTCATCAAAAATATATTTTGGACCTCCTCGAAGAAATAGGAATGAAGGGGTATCGACCAGTTGACACACCTATGGATACAAATGTAAAATTATGTGTAACAATTGGAGAAGATATTGATATTGGCAAATATCAAAGACTTATGGGAAAACTGATCTATCTCACGATAACTAGACCAGACATATCATATGTTGTAATCGTGGCGAGTCAACTCATGCACAAACTACAACTTACCCACTAGCAGGCCTTAGAAAGAATATTATGATACCTAAATGGAGCTCCATGAAGAGGATTGCTTTATAAAAAAACATGGGCACTTCAACATAGAAGGCTTCTCAGATGCAGATTGGGCTGGATCACTTGATGATAGGAAGTTTGCGTCTGGATATTGAACTCTTGTTGGAGGGAACTTGGTTACATGGAAAAGTAAAAAGCACAATGTGGTTGCAAGATCTAGCGTCGAAGCAGAATACAGAGTTATGACTCACATAGTTAGTGAACTCTTATGGATCAGGACCCTTCTTACCAAATTAGGATTTTATAAAGGAGGCCCCATGCGTCTACATTGTAATAACCAATCAACCATTCATATTACTTCAAATCCAGTCTTCCATGAAAGGACTAAACACATTGAGGTAGATTGTCACTTAATATGGAAGAAGTTTCAAGGAAGAATAATCTCCCTCAAACATGTTTCATCTCAAGAGAAAGTAGCAGATATCCTCACTAAACCAATTACCTCTAAAATCCTATCATATATATGTGGCAAACTGGGTATCTATGATGTTTTTTCTCCTCCAACTTGAGGAGGAGTGTTGGAAGATGGGCTCAAGCCCACAAGCTCAAGGCTAGTAATCCCACAAGTCTAAGTGGTGACATATGGGTAAAATAGGATACTTTCCATAAAGATGGCATAAAGGTGTAAATACTTGTTCTTTTTATGTCTCTTATTTTATCAAGTCGTACCCGTAAGGGCATTCTAAAGCAATAAATATAGGCACTCGCGAAGAGGTAGAGCATTGAAGCTCTCCCCTCTTTTCTCAAGAAATTTATCCAGCCTCACTCCTCACTTGGTTGGTGCACCTCTTCTCCCTTAATCCAAACTCTCTCCATCTTGGTTCTTCTCCTTCTCCACTCCTTCCTCTCTTCCTCTTCTTCATTGATCTAAAGTCCTCCACATGGGATCTTAAATTCTACAGGATCCTCCCAGCGTATGAGATGGAACCCAAAGAAAAAGAGGATGAGAAATATGAAAGGAAAACTCTTGCTCTTAAGGTCAAATCTAGTGTGAATGATGATACTAGTGAAGAAAGCTCTAATGAGGTGGGCTTTTATCACTAGGCATCTTCAACAGATGTATAGGAAAAAGAAAAAAACATTAGCAGATGCCAACTCAGGAACCAAAATGACTAAGTCTTTTAAAAGAACTGATGTTTGTTATGAGTTGTGAGAACCAAGGTGTAGAAGAAATAAATTTCCAAACCTAGAAGAAGAAAGTCTTGATCTCAACTTGGGATGCGATGGAAGATAAGTCCAACCACTCCGAGGAAGAAGAGAGTGATGTGGTGTCATAGCCATTGAAGATGATGAATCCACTACTTCAAAAGAGGTAGACGACTTGGACTATGAAAATGAATTGGAATTTTTTCTAGAAAAATCAATTCATAGTCTAAATAAATATAAGGAAAACTACAATGCTTAAAAACAAGAAATTGCAAAGCTCAAAAGTGAGTTTGTTGCCTTGAAGGAAATAAATGAAAGCCATATGGCAAATGCTTCAACGCAAAGCGGTGTGATCAATAGACTCTCTTGATATAGGCTAGCTTTTGAGAAGAAAAGTATTGAGTTAGAACACCAACTTAAAACCCTATCTCAAAAGAACACTCCTAAAAGGAAAATTGGGAAGAACAAGGAAAGACAAAATCAAACGTTCATTCCCGTCCCTAACTTTAGATGTCACTGTTGCAATGAGTTGGGTTGTGCCCACATTTGCCAAATCAAAAACACAAATGGCATCCAACAAAGTTGGGTTCCCAAAGAAACCAATAGGGTTGTGGTAACCCACAAATCCTCAGGCATAAAAAAGTGGATGCCCAAAATATTTAGTTGATCAAGGGCTTTCCCAAAAGGGACCTAACCTCAATGGGATCTCTAGGGGTTGAGCTTTTTGTGATATAGGTATGTCTTCGAGCCAAGGCACCAAAGAATATGTGGATCCTAGATAACAAGTGTTCGAGGCACATGATCGATGATAAGAACGAGTTCATTGAACTTGTACCAAAAGACGGTGGTCTTGTAACATTTGGAGACAAAACAAAGGTATCATCAAAGAAATTGTTAAAATACGTACCTCTAACTCTTTCATATCCAATGTCTATTATGATTAAGATTTGAAGCATGATTCACTTATCATTAGTCAATTTTGTGACAAAGGAAACAAAGTCTCCAAATGCTTAGTAAAGAATGAAAATGATGAACTAGTTTTAGAGGGACATAGAAATAGAAATCTCTATATTGTGAACATAGTTAACTTTCTCTCAACTAGTACCATCTATTTGGGTGAAAATGTTGATGAATGTTGGTTATGACAAAAGAGGCTAGGACATATAATTATAGGCTCATTGAACAAATTAGTGAATAAAAACCTAGTGAGAGGACTACCAAATCATAAATTTGTAAGAGAGAAACCTTGTGATGTTTGCCAACTTGGAAAACAACACAAAAACTCTTTCAAAGCTAAAAAATGTAGTTTCACCTCTCGACCTCTTCAACTAATCCATATGGATTTAGTTGGATTTACTTGAACCTTGAACTTGAATGGAAAGCATCTCACCTTAATGATTGTAGATGACTATTCCAGGTTCACTTGGGTAGATTTCTTAGCTCATAAGGATGATGTTATTCCAACCTTTACAAAGCTATGTGAGGAAGTTAAAAAAGAACAAGATTGTAACATTGTCAAAATTAGGAGTGACCATAGAGGAGAATTTTAAAATTCATACTTCAAGGAATATTCCACATGACATGACATGACATGACATAGACCATACATTATCATCTCCATGAACTCCTCAACAAAATAGTGTTGTTGAGAGGAGAAACAAAACACTAATTGAAATGGCAAGAGCTATGTTACATTCATAAAATACGTCACACAGATTTTAAGTTGAAGCTCGAAATACATCTTCATTCGTGTTGCAAATTGGAGGCTTGGAAATTTCAATGGACAAGGTTGTCCCTCCACCAAATTCAAGGGTGTAAGCTTTTCTTCATTTGTATTTTGATGTTTTGACTCATAGGTTGATCTAGAACCTTTAAATCTAGATAGAAGAACTTCCTAGAGCTAGAATCTAGTTGATAAATCTTAGGGGAGATTATTGTAATCATATATTTGAGCATACATGTGGCTTAAAGGAGAGTTGGAATATCTTGTGCGTAAATTCTAGCTAATAGAACTAGTAAGTAGAAATTCCAAATGTTGGCCTAGGTTGCTTCTCAAGAGGGGTGGGGGTTGTGAATTGAGTTTTTACAATATTAAACATAAGTGTGCAATAATTTGAGTAAATAAAAAATGCAAGTATTGAGGCAAAACTTAACACAAAAAATAACACAACTACAATTTGAGATATGACAAAGAGCATCCCTCACATCCCACAATCCTTTGAGTTTGGTAAAATAGGAGTCAACAGACATATTATGTTGTACGCAATCATGTATCTCATTTTCAATATGAAATAGTTGGATGTTGTTTACCTAAGAAAAATATTTGCACAATTCACTCCAAAACTGCTTGTGCTCCATCACAATAGAACATTCTTGTCACAATATCCTTGGAGATCGAACTCAATAACCAGGTTTTGACAAGATTGTAGTAACGAATCCATTGCTGCAATTCATTGTCTATATCCTTGTTTGGTAGCTTTTTTTTATCCATCAACAAAGCCATAATTGTTCTTGTCTGTTAGAGCCATAGTCATAAAATGAGTCCATGTGCTATATAATAACCAAGTTATGGTAGGAGAACCAAGTTAAGCTGATTTGAATGGTGAAGATACAATGGGTGATCAGGATTAGCAAGTTTAAATTCTATGCTCAACTGAGTTGGTTTCTTCAAGTTGCTTTCATCTCCCATGGTTGGATTCTATCGGTCGGGTGCAAAGCCAAAGCAGACAATAGAGAGAGGCCCAAAGCATTGAATCTGTTAAGTGAACCAATAACCCCACTTTTATGAGAAGGAACAATCTCTCTGAAAATCCCATTAGCCTTCCTAGATTCTAACATTTGGGATTCGTGATAGATGTTCCAGCGATAAAGTTGTTTAATGCGGGTCATGTGGTTCTCAAGTGGAAAATGTCGAATCTTACGCTGGAATTGAGGAATGGATCGACATCATTGATTGCAACAGTGTCATCCTCGGAGTCGGAGGCTAGATTACTAGGAAAGAATCGTGATAGCGCCTGTCATGCCTGACCTGAGTTCGTTCCCCGATAATGGCACCATAGTGATTTATGTGTTGGTCGAGATGTTCTCGATGGTATCGTCAAAGAAGTCAAAAGCGGCGACAAGGCCTGCTGCGTAGCCAAAAGTAGCGACGAAGCCTACCATGGAGTCGGAAGCGGCGACGGGGTTTGCCGTGGAGCTAGAAGTGGAGATAGGGCCTACCGTGATGACAGATTTGATGAGCTTCAGAGAAAGGGATCATAGTCCCTCTCGTCAGAGAATGGTGATGCCATGGATCTATCTTCTATGTATGACAAAGGGAGAAGGACGACGATGTCCAAAACCAACTCTGATACCATGAGAAAACAATATTTTTTATATTGATTATGTAACAAGGTTACATATTTATAAAAGATACATATACAATTACTCTTGTAAATCATATCCAAATGAAATCCTACAATCTTTACAAAATAATTTTCCTATTCTACATATTTTCTTTCCAACAATCTCAAAATAATTTTTACTTTCCTATCTTTAACAGAGTGGAATCCATAGGTAGATAGATGCCTCGTTAAAATCGTGTGGTTTCATACCCTCGTAGGATGATCAAAGCTTTTGCAAAGGGAAGAAGAAAATGGTTATTTTGGAAAAAGAAACAAACTCAAGCAAAGATGATGCTTATTGGAATACAAGCTTAGAATAGTCTTGGGAAGAAGGGATTTTGGAAGAAGAAGAGATTAATGAAAGAATGTGGATAAGAGAACGATACCAAAGAAGAAACGATGACTCAACAAGAATAAACGAAAGGGAGGTCAATATTTGGGAAGAAAGAAGAGATAAATGGAAGAGAGTGGCTGAGAGAAACGATACCAAAGCAAAGTCGCAAGAAGAAAGGACGGGTGGAAGAGAGGGGAGAGAGGGAGAATCTCCAGTTTTAAAAAGCTTTTTAAGATTTTGGTTATTAGAATATCGATACAATCCAAATAAACTTGTTTCTATAAAGTGTTTTTTTTTTTTCATTTGATTTTTTCTATAAAGTGCATATTTTTTCAAAAGGTACTTTTTTCTGCCAAAAAAAGGTTTTGCCATACCCGCAGCTTCGAATATTTTCTCAAGTAAAGACGATTGAACGACATATGAGTGTAATGCCGAATCGTGTCAGAGATGGGCCAATATCCTTATCTAATATGTGAAAATAATACAAGATAATATGCTGGGTCATACCCTTGATGTGTATCAGAAATTGAATACGCCCAGTTCTGCTTACAACCCCCTAAGCATATCAAGCATCGTATCTCCAATCAGTAACGGACAATGCCTAAATAGCAACATTAACAATTTTACAAGAAAACTTTTTTTTAAAAAAAAAATTATAAAAAGGTCAAAATAAAATTAAAAAACAACATCATTAATATCTACAGGACAATGTTCTTGAAAGGTGACGATGCATATACTCCCTTTGCAAATGAATGCCTACATATGCATACCATTAAAGGCTCATAATAGTAAAAAAACTAATTTGATAGCATCATTTGAGCTGTGCTCAAAGTAGTTTGATGGTAGCGAGTAAAAACCAATTTCATGAATAGATTCTGTTCATCAAGCCAATATGCTAGCAGCCAGAAAGTTTATATATCACAAACATAGAAAAGGCCACTCCGCTGGCCACTAACAAATCATTCCATAACACATAAATAGAACAGTCATGTAGACCAATAGTGGGTCCCTGTCTAATCTTTTGGTACCTTTGCAAACAATAAACAGCACAAATAACTGATCAATAAGAAGAATCTAGGGAAATTTTCTTGCCCTCACTGAAGACTTTTTGCAGTAATAAATAAACTTTATCTTGCTACAAACACATGAAATTCATTCAAAATTCACAGTTTAACAACCATTAACTTTTTATAAACTTGTATATAAATAATGATTTTCAAGCCCCATTTTTACTAATAATCTCTTTTGTGTTCTTCTGTGGGTGCTTAAGAGATGAATTAAATACAAACAAGAATCTAATAAAACCAGTCAGTCGGGTTTCCAAGGGATTGTCTTTTCTCAGCTATAACATTGTTGCGGCTTCCATCGGAAGAAAAAATATTTCAACTAGTTCTGTTCCGAATGCATATGTTAAAATCACTTGCAAGATCAAAATATTCTAGGTGAACATAGATTGTGTTATGGAGTACAGAGATTTCTAAGGTCCTCCTCTTTAGCAAAAGAGGTTGGTATGAGCCTTGATGCATAAGGATAAAGGTCCTTGTACGAATTCCTTATGGTCCCTTCAGCTACTCCAGTGGCTAGTGAAATATCTGCAACAACAACATGAAAACTCAAAAACCTTCTCAAACAATAAAAACATAACTAGAGCACCAACTCTTTCTCCTATTTCTAGTTAATGATGTAAGCACATTGTGAGTGTCAATCTCCAAATGTACAAAACAAAGTACAACTGCATGCCTGTTATCAAGTAAATACAGAACAAATTTGTAGCAACGAAGCAGCACTACCATCATCGGTAACAGACTTCAAAATCAGATCACTACTAATATTGTTAGAAACACCTTTTGCTGTCCATAGTGAGCCAAGTCAATAGAGGGTCTTTTCCTGTTAGTGCTTTATAGGATGTGTGTATAGGAGAACAGATTAATACCGTTACTACTAAATAATAATAAATTAATAACATAAATAATCATGTAAAAAAGGTATTCTTTTGCTACCTCTAAGAAGCTTCTTCTCTTCTGACAACTGGGTAATCATGTAAATAACTGCTGCTGCTATGGATATAGGGCTCCTCCTGAAAAAAGTAATTAAAAAATTTGTCATGAAAAGAAAGAAAGAAAGTAAAGAAAGAAGACAAAAATCTGAGAATATAACAGTAACAGTATTGATTGAAGTCGATCCTTGTAGAATTGGTAAAATTCAAAAAGAAAGTTGCTCTTGCCTAATCTTAAAAAGGCAGAATATTCAAGTTAGTAACTAAAAGATTGGGCAAATTCAATTTACAGACATCACTCTGTGCAATTCAGAAGAAAAGACTAATAACATGCATTAAGTATCCAGTTAATACACAGAGCACCTGCAAGTAAAAAGCTCATGCCACTTGCTTGGGCATGCCAACTAGTAAATCCATAAATAATAAATAAAAATAATAATAATTAAATAAAAAGTATATATAGCGAGAGAGAGAGAGAGAGAGAGACTCAAAGTCTAGAAAAGGTTGGCAGCAGCAACCTGTTTCCCTCTTTAAAAAATCGCCCTATTAACTAGATGCCAATCACTCCAATATACTTGTAACAATATCATTTTTCCATTTTTTTATTCAAAAAAAAAAAAGTAGTAATACTGAGGACATAGGATAGAAAAAAAAATAGTCAATCAAATCTAGAAGAAACACTTCCATCTTCAAAAATTGATGCAACATGAAATTTTTCTTAAATCATTAATTACAAATTCAATAATTTACATATTTATAAAAAGAATATAGGCATACACAATCTCCTTCAAAAGAAATAACATTAATAAATAGAAATGAACAGTAAAGAGATGCAGTCTTTGTCTCTTTTCAGCAGGGAGAGCCTTAATTCATAGCCCAAAATCTTATATAATTAAGTGCTAAGGCTTGTTTCATTTTGACCAAATCATTGCCAAGTAGCATATGATAACATATAGTGAAAATTAGTATCTGTATTTGTTTCTATTTACAAGAGAAATTAATAAAGAATTAGATAGCTGAAAGTGAACATTAAGCAAAATAAAAGTCAATATCAATCATTTACAAAAAGATAAACTGAAACAAAAAATAACCTTCAAAATTGTATCAAGCAATTTAAAATATGGAAATTCGTATAGAATAAAAGAGAGCGAGATAAATAAAGTTAAAGCAATTAAAAGAATGGACGTAATGAACCCCATCAGGAGCAAATGTGACCTTCAGGTCATGATTTTAGCATGTTCCTCAAAAGAAAGTTAAAACAAAATGGTTGCCCGGACTAAAAGGAACTCAGTGGTACCTTATATCAAGCTCTTCCGACTTCTGAACAGCTTCTTGGGCTGCCTTCACTGCTTGATTTGTCATACCAAGATGGGAACAAAATCTTCGCTGCAACATCGGGTCGAGGACACAACCAGAGAGCCATTAGAAACGCAACTTCCAAAATGGCATGTAAAATTACAAAAAAATGATAATACATACCAGAAAATCACCAGCATGTATGGTTCCCATCTCCATGGATTGACCCATCTCTAGCTCCAACTGTTTCACGATGTACTCTTTTGCCCGGCCAATTTCCTTTTTGGTGGCTCCATTGGCAACAGAGCAAATTTCTATTTGAAAGTCACAAATTCAAGCAGGGAAGCTCATACTATACTGAAAGATAAATGAAAAAGCATCCAGATGTTGATTAAGGCTTAAGCTGTACCCTTTACTGTGCGGGGTTTGTCTTCTTGCCGACAAGCAATATAAATACAAGCAGCCAAGATGGCATCCTGATTTCTACCTCGGATAGACTTTAGATCTTCCACTTTTTTGTAAATCTCATTTGCTCGATCCTGAAAAAGCAATTCCAAATCACTAAAACACTTGGATAAAATATGAAGGAAGCATAATTCCGCTTGTCTTAAATATTTTTATACATTTTCAACGTGTACTTTTATAAAATTTCAAATATTTTCAAAAGTAGATTCAACTGAATGAAAAGAATATTTCAAAACCTTTTTGGAAAAATTTATCATCTTTGGTATCATCTTAGTGGTGACTCAAGCTACGGCCACCGATCCGTTGTCAATAAAGTAAACAACTGGAAAGTGTTCAACTACATTTCTCTCTAAGTTCTATTCAAGAAGCACTTGCATGCAATTCCAAAATTAGAGAAGTATTTTGCGACAATATTCCAAGCTATGTGCAAAATCTAACTCCTGCCGCAACCAACTAACCACAATCTGGGGAAAGTATCATCAACAAATTTTCCAATCATCCACATTTGAAGTACTCAGTATTGACTAGAATTCCTCTTATAGGAAAAGGAAAGCACTTCACCATCAGATTAAAAATATGTAAAAGAGATAAGAAAACCAACTATTTGTTCAAGGAAGAATCCCACTGTACACAAGTCAGCATAGTGAATAATCCAACTTATTTCAGTCAAGGCACTCTAAATAAGTACATCACCCATTAAATCAACCACTATCCTTTAACAAGTCAACTTAAGAATTAGAAGATGACCAGCTGCAAACGATGACAGATATATGGGCTGGAATATTTAGGTCAGTAAATCCTAATGACAAATACATTATAAATTGAATATGAGTATAAGGAGTTTATTCCTTTCTAGGAAAACTGCTGCACACCACTTGACATGCTGATACAGAATACAGAAGAGAATTTTAATAAGAAAAGAGTCGACAAAAATAATATTTCAGTATCCCAGTATTCCAATTGAATGACTTGAGTTCAGTCAGAAGCTGAGACAACCGAAACAAAGATTTACAACTGAAATTTGCCCTTATTTCTCTTTCAAGTGGTGAGAAAACAATTGAAGAAGGTAAACCTCATAATGGAGCTAGCAAATGACAGAGTAGAAAGGAGGATTGTTCAAATAGCAAACCTCAACATAGTTCGAAACAAACTCCGATTATAATAATATATTCTTTGCCATGAAACAAATGAATAAGCAATTGCTCAGAATAACTTAACGGCAAGAAAGTTGTATTCCAGATAGAAATCGTCTGAAAAATGCTAACATGGAATGACTATTTTCTTCGTAAGTTACTATTGGAGAAACAGATGTTGCCTTAGAATGCATATTTATTACACCAGTTGATGCATTTTACCTTTATTGTAGCAACCAGTCCCAACCTGGATAGCAAATGATGTAGTCAATATATTTCCATACTTCAATTTAAAGAACAAAGCAATAGAAACACTTGCAAAGAATATAATGGATCAATATGATCAAACATGCAATGAGAGATATACTAGAAGATCAAAACAAGTATATAAAAGAGCAAACCTATCAGCCATTGTGGCTATCTTGCGAAATGCAACAATCAGAGATCGGTCGGGATTGGAACCACGGTTCTGCCAACGCCCAAGAGAGGACGAAAGAAAATCGCCCTGAGCTCCATTGGGCATGGATATGACAGTAGACAGACCACCATCAGTTAAGAGAGGATTAGAGGGTCCACCAACACGAACAGGATCATTGTCACCTGACTCATTAGCAAAGGTCCTCCACTCAGAAGTCTCATCAATGGAATGGGCCTCTAGGACCAATCCACATTCTGTGCACACTGTGTCACCTGCAGAGTGGTCAAAAGCTACTTCTGTACTCTTCTTGCAGTCAAAGCAATACGCATCTGCCATGGATCACAACAACTGTTCTTCTACTTTCCGTCTCTTGTTCTGTTTTCACGCTTGTTCAATTCTTATAATCTCTTAATGTCTTTCCTATACAACCACCTGATCACAAAGGAATAATGAATGAAAAAGATAAAATCTACCAATCGATGTCTTAGATGAAGTAGGAGAAATTTGTTTTTGTAATCGCAGGGAAATTATGGCATTAAGCCGACTTCTTTATCTACTTTTTCCAAGCCTTGCCCGGCCGGCCACATGAATCCATGGCATCGATCCAGACATTTTGCAATTGAAATACCAACTGATCACACGACATGGTAAATAAACGAGGCAACATCTAGTGATGAAACAAATGAGATAGCAGCAAACTCAGTCAAAAGAGGGTGATAATAGAGAAAGTAATTCAAGAAGAAATGAGCAATCAATGAACTCAAACAGAGATCTGAAAATACCTTCCCATCATTTTGATCAATTCGTGAATCGGAACTTCAACAAGATATGAGGTAGGCATTGAAAGTGATCAAATTCGTAAGAGCAAATAATCGAATTACAGAGTTAGGACCCAAAAAATTGCGAGAAATAAGACATCGATACCCTAATGCGTGGGAATAAAAATAAGATTTAACAAACAGAAAAAAGACAGGAAAAAGAAATGTAAAGGGTGACACTGACCTGATAGTAGACGGAGGCGAAGATTGCTGTGGCAGAGGAACGTTGGCTGAAGTTGGGTTAATAACACTGATCTCCTCACAATCGAAACTCGTAAGGTTTTATGCAATCAAGATAATAAAATAATTTTAAAAAATTACAAAGATCCTCCAAATGCGAGCTTGAAACGAAGGGCACCCGTTAGCAAACACCCTCGACAGCGTTTTATTTTGACGTCGAGTGCAACACCAAATACTTTGATTTTCTATTTAAGGACAGTTTCTGTGAGAGCGAAACGGCAGCATGCAAGAAAACTTTGCCAGGATAGAAAGTGAGAGAGACAGTTGTTGCCGCTTCTCGCTACCGATCTTTTAGCTGTTTGTATCTAGCATCTACATGTAGTCAGGCTGGCAACTTTTGAGCCTTGAGGTGGAGAGTTGGCCTCGGGTTAAGTTTGCCACAGGGAAACCTGCTGATATTTTTAAATGAGCAAAAAGCACTACACTAAAGAGAGGATAACTCCTATAAGTACATAAGATGGCTGTTCAGATGCATCGACAATTGGTTAATCTTTAGATTGATCAAAATTACACAAACATCATGGAACAACATTTTCCCAAACCTGCCCCCCCAAAAAGTTTATGTCCTTGTGGCTCATCCCAATGATAGAAAGTAATATAATAATACCTTGGAAAATACAAGAATTGACCCAATGATGTTTCTAGGTCATATGTTGTGGTGGGGTTTAACAATACTCTTCAAATCATGTATTTCAAAATTTTAACTATAGAAGATATTTTGGCTATACTACAAACCAAATACAACAATTCTTTACACTCTCAATATCAATAACTTATTGGAACCCATAGAAAAGAAAAGAAAAGTTATTTTCGTTTGTTTGGCAAATAGAGAATCGTTGAGAGAAAACTTAGTTAATAATTTTTCTCTCAAAAAATTATGGAATTTGGGGAGAAAAGAAAAGAAGTGGAAACTTGAGAGAAAATCTTAATCATAAAAAGTTAAAAGTATTGTTAATTTTCTTTTCTTTTTCATTTTTCACTTGTATCCAAATAAGAAAAATTATATTTCTCTTCCATTTTCTCTCTCATTTTCCATGGACATCCAAACAATAGGAAAAAAAACTCTTTTATTTTATTTTATTTTCTCTTTCTCTTTCTTTGATCTTCTTTTTCTTTTCTCTCCACTTTCTATGGTCCAAACACAACCTTTATTCGAGCAAAATGTGAAGAAAGTGTCGCACAAGAAAGCATGCACATGACATTACAAATGAACTAGTTTATCATGGTCTTGTGGTATATCCTTTGATAAGAAACCAAAGTCGATACTATTATCAACTCTTTCCCAAAATCTCATAAATACATTGTGAATTTCTAGTCTTTGTCTAAGTCGAAGGGGACAATAGAATAACAAGTCAATATGATTGACCACCAAGTAGATAAGATGGTCCAAAATTCAATATGAATTATGCAAAACCAATGAGTACTCATTTGGCTAGTCACTTTAGGCTATCTAAGGAACAGTCACCTTCTATAGAGCAGGAGCGAGCCAACATGGCCAATGTGCCTTATGTTTCTGCTATTGGCAGTCCCCATGTATGTCATTGTGATCACTAGACCAGACAGAGCTCATGTAGTGGAAGATGTGAGCAGATATATGAGTAATCCAGCTAAGCAACCTTGGGAAGTAATGAAGTGGATTCTCAGGTATTTGAGAGGTACTACAGACTCAACCTTATGTTTCAGAAAGTCAGAACAGGGATTATAGGGTTATGTAGATGCTGACATGGTTGGAGATATTGATGGCAGGAAGAGTACCACTAGATATGTATACACATTGGGTGGTACAATAGTTGGTTGGGTCTCTAAGTTGTAGAAAATAATTGTTTTTTCCACTACTGAGGCAGAATATATTATTGTGACCGAAGCTAGCAAAGAGTTGGTATAGTTGCAGTCTTTCTGAGAAGAATTAGGTCTCAAGCATGGGAAGAATGTGTTGTATTGTGACAGTTAGAGTACTATTCATTTAACAAAGAACCCTGTTTATCATGCCAGAACAAAGCACATACAGGTGCGTTATTGCTTCATTAGATCGGCTCTTGAAAATGAAGTATTAGCACTTGATTCAAGGGAGTCAGAATCCGGCTGATATGTTGACAAAGACTGTTACGACTGAGAAACTGAAGTTGTGTGCAACTTCAATTGGACTTCTCTCTGAGGATTGAGAAGTTGTTACCGTTGCAGAGGAGATAATTATGATGGATTAGTCTCCAAATGGGAGATTGTTAAGTTGCGGAACCTAAGCAACGCCCAATGCTGAGTCGATATGCGGTTTGGGAATTTCACTCTTGTAAAGCAGTTGCCCTAGTTTTCTTTTTATAATTGGGAGGGGGACGCTAATAGGGTTTTATCACTCATCATCCCGAGGAGCATCATCTGTTGCGGCCTAAGAGAGGTTAGAGAAACATACCGGTAAGTGTGTGATTTTTCTTGTAAAGTATTTCATCTTCATAGTGGATTACTGCAGCATCAAAATACAGGACGTAGTCTCACCTTGAGGCAAACCTGTATAAATGTTGTTGTTTTTTCGTGCTTACTTTTACTTCCTTCCACGATTATTATTATTGCTCTCATTAGTTTGGAATTAGGACATCTAATTCCTAACAGTAAAAGAGGCAGAGAAGAAGAAAAAAAAGGACAAGAGAAGGAACTTGGGTAAAGAAGGGAGAAAGAGAGAAAAGGGGACATAACCTTTAGGCTAAGAGAGCTTGGACTAATTTGAAGAAGGGAAGAGAGACTTGATTGAAACCCTTCATCCAAGACCCTTTTTCTATTACATATTTAGTAAAACTCCTCAATCAATTAAGACCCCTAATTACATCAATCAAGGAAGATAAATTACATCAATCAAAGACGATAAATTACATCAATCAGTTACATTAATCAAGGAAGATTAACAAATCTTCCATATCATGTGAGGACACCTCATGAAGATTCTACCTCGTGTGATGACTCATCATGCCACCTCATGTGGGCATGGTGGGTTTGGTCCCACCTTCTAAAAAAATTGAATTGAATGGTTACAAGGCATAGAGGGACTAGAGCTATTTCCTAAAAACCTTTTATATGGGACTAACATAATACATCTTCTTTCTTGCAAGGCAAGCAAGCCTTAGATTATGTTAGTGTTGGCCTAGGTGGCTTCTCAAGAGAAGGGTAAATTGAGAATATAAAATATAACTTAAGTGGTTAAATTACAAAGTCAATGTAAAAAATTTAAGAGAAAAAACAGATACCAAAAGGAGATCAAAATGTTTTTTTGATTTGCCCACAACCATTGTAGGGAAAATTCCACTAATATGCTCTCTTAATTGAAATTTATAGGCAAAGATATTTCAACTCTCTTTAAGCCAAGTGTAATACCCAATTATACATGACAAATCTCTCCTAAGAGATCATCTTATAGTTAGATTCTGGCTCTAGCGGGCACTCCCCTTTTAAATTATGATTCTAGAAAATCTATTTCACAAGAAAATGAGAATACAAAAGAGAAAAGAGAAACTTATACCTTCTTAAAGGAGAGAACCATATCCTAGAGAGATCCAAGCTTCCAATCCTTTGAGTAGAAGAAGAGAGTGTATGGACCTTGATTTAGCTAATGCTAAGAGATCTGAGAGAAAATACGGGATTTGAGCAGCACATTCAACTTTTTCTCTCTAAAAGAGTAGATTTGTAATTTCAAGTGTGAAACCTTTTGTAAATCATTTAGTAGGCCAATAAACGTTAGTTGTTACACCAACCCCCCCCCCCCCCCCCCCCCCCCCCCCAAACGAGTTTGGACACAGTCGTCTTCTAACCATTTTCAAAAAACAAAGTTGTAAAAAGTATTGATCAATCAATGAGAATGAATGATCGATCAATTATATATAACAACTATATTTTTTGAGTTCTCTAAGCCTATTGAACAACCAAATAATCAATCAATTGAGTTTTCAACCCTTTATAAAACGCATTGACCGATCATGCTTTATAGAATTGGCTAGGTAGTATTTTGTATGATCAATTACTACAATGGATGATCAATCAAGCTTTATAAATTCTTAAGTATTGATTGACCAAAGAATCAATCAATGAGTTTTCAACCCTTTACAAAACTCATTGATCAATCATGCTTTATAGAATTGGCTAGGTAGTGTTTTTGTATGATCGATCATACTACAATGGATGATCAATCAAGCTTTATAAATTCTTAAGTATTGATCAATAAATGAAAATGAATGTTCGATCAACTATGTATCACGACTATATTTTTTGAGTTCTCAAAGCCTAATGATTGATCAAAGAATCAATCAATGAGTTTTCAACCCTTTACAAAACTCATAGATCGATCATGCTTTATAGAATTGGTTAGGTAGTGTTTTGTATAATCGATCATACTACAATGGATGATCAATCAAACTTTATAAATTCTCCCTTACTACATTTTTTCTAATCAATCTTACCTATGTAGGATGATCGATCATGTTGTATAGATTCTACTAGATTGCATTTTGGATGATCGATCAAGTCTATATAGGTTGATCGATCATGCCTACTGCCAACTTGCCAATTTGTACTATAAATATGATATAGGCTACTAAGGGAGTAAAATTTTCAAATCATTTGTATGTATCGATAAAACATAGTTTGAAGAATTTTTATGCCCTAAAGCTCCAATGCTCATAAATACCTTAGGATTGAAATTTTGGTTGAATGTCCTCTTATAAAGCTAGAGTTCTTGAAATTTTTCCATGTGAATGGGCTCTTGATCATCAAATCTTCAAGCTTCTTTGTAAATGCTTCTTCAAGATGACTTGACAATGCATTTCTACATGGGGTTTTGTATTGATTTTGCTTATTCTTCTTCATAGATCGTGATTTTTATTTCTTGAAGGAAATCTTAAATGCTTGAATCGCAATTAATTTTTTTATCATCAAAATATGGCATGAGGGTCAACCTATGTCTACAATCTCCCCCTTTTTGATTATGATAAAACCTAACTTGTAGAAATTTAAAACATAATCCCATAAGAGTATTTCATGCATGTCTTTTATTACTCTTACTCCTAAATTTTTGCATTCAAATTTGAATTTCATTTAAAGATAATATCAATGTTCTCTCCCCCTTTTGTCATAGATAAAAAAGAGAAGCTCAAGGAGTACAATGGGTAAAAGGGTAAAAATATATGTATTTCATTTCATAATTTTAAAAATATTACATAGGAGTACAAGAAATACAATTGAACACCAAATTTTAAGTACCAAATAATGTAAAATGATCACAACCTGGGTCAATATTAAACTTGAAACTTAGGATTTCATGATGTATAATCACAATAAAAGAGGATTAAGGGGTGAGAAGAAGAAAAAGAGTTGTGGAGAGAAGGTTTTAGGAGGAGAAGAGGAAGAATGACGAATTTGGAGAAAGTAGGAGGAATAATAGGGTAATAGACTTATCCAAACCCTCCCTCTTAAGTTGCATTTATAGATATCAAAAGTACTAATATTACAGGAATTCCCTTCATCCTAGTAAGAGTGAACAAGAGACATAAATCATAAACTAATTACATCAGTGTCATCTTTAGGAGATGACTTTTTATTTACCATCTTGCCACTATTGTGCGGGCTTGTGGGCCTTCTCCTTGTTATGTGGGTTTGAGCCCATCTTCCACATACTTGGACAAGTGGGTTTGGGCCCATCTTCCAACACCCCCTCAAGCCGGGGGAGAGAGAACATTATTAAATGCTATCAATGGTGTATAAGATATTCCCATATAAAATAGTTGTCCACCATATCTTTGAACCCCATCATAGACTTATCCAAACCCTCCCCCTTAAATTGCATTTATAGATATCAAAAGTACTAATATTACAAGAATTCTCTTCATCCTAGTAAGAATGAATAAGAGACATAAATCATAAACTACTGTGTGGACCTTCTCCTTGGTAAGTGGGTTTGAGCCCATCTTCCACGTACTTGGACGTGTGGGTTTGGGCCCATCATCCAACACTCCCCCTCAAGTTGGGGGAGAGAGAACATCATAAATGTTATAAATGGTGTATAAAATCTTCCCATATAAAATAGATGTCCACCATATCTTTGAAACCCCCCCCCCCCCCCTGGCATAATATAAGAGAGAGTAAAATCACTCTTAGCCATAAGAAATCAGTCCATACTCTATTTCACAGGCGGAAAAGTAGCCCTACTGTGGGACACAAAGTCTACCCACTTTCTTAGGGTAGCTAAAAAATACCTCTTGGATGAATAAACCAAACGATAACGAATTGTCTCAACACTAGTGGGTTCGGTTGGGATACAACCACACAACGAGTTACTGCATATCATTTTGTATGGCAAGACTACATAAAGGTCAGTAAATCATGATATATTGTAAAACATTTTTTATGTTTTAGACATTACTAGAACTTTATTCCAAGTCATCTAAAGGATATTTTATTTCGGTAGGAACATAGAGATGTTAAAAATTATATAAAACAAGGTTGCCCCCTTTACGACAAATTGGTTTGGTAGTGGGAAACTCAATAGCCACGGGGACAACTAGTATAACTCATGTAGATGTAGACGATGAACTCCTCCATGGTGGCACAAGCTGGTGGGACCCACCATGAGGACATGGGCTGGATTTACTCTATTACAATATGGAACCGACCATAGTGGCACAAGTTGGTGGGACCCACCACGAGAACGTGGGACCCCAAGAAGATTCCTCATGTTGTGGACTCAATAGCACACCGAGTCACCCAAAGGAGGAGGCAATGACTCATTGAGTTCATTAGTTTTAAATTTCATATTTTATATTGTTTTAAGTCTAATTTTTCATTAATTATGTAATAACCTAGGACGTAGGGGCAGAATTATCATTTTTTAGCCCTAAAACACTTATGACGTCAAACCCTATTTAGGCCCTGTTAGTGCGCAGCGTAAGTGAAATGTATTTCACTGACGCTGGATAAATGGAGCCAAAATGCATTAGTGCGCAACGTAAGTGCAGGGGGAAAGTGAAATACAGATGTATTTCGCTTCCCCCCATTTTAGGCATAAAGCCATGGTAAGTGAATTCAGAGGGGTCGAACTCTGAATTCACTTACCATCGCTCAATTACATCTCGGGCTCGGGTTGTTGGGAAGGAAGCTCTATCGAACGAGGGTTTCAGACAAAAAAAAATTTCTCTCTCGCTCACTCATGACCTTTGGCGATTTCAATTGTCCTCTGTTGTGCGATCTTCGACTTCTCTTCTCTCTTGACCTCCCTCTCCTCTCCCTCTCGACCTCCGTCGCAGAGCACGGGAGATTGAGCCTCTGTCGCAGAGCCTCTCAGCTTCCCTCTCTACTCTCCCTCGGCGTACCGTCGGAGCGCCGCCTCTGTTGCCGTTGCCCGCTGTCGTAATCTCCTGCCGCTGAGGAAGACGACGTGCGCCGTGAGGAAGACGATGGTTTAATTTTTCTTGACTTAGGAAAAATTAAACCATCGTCGTAAAAATAATAATTTTTATTTTTATTTATAAAATAATTATTTTTATTTATTTAATATATTTATTTTATAATTACTACATTAAATTAGTGATTTAATAGTCATAATTAAAATATTTCATAAATTGTTTTGGTTAAATTATCCTATTGCTATAATTAATTAAACCCATGGTTTTAAATTTTGTGATAATATATTATTAATTAACAATACATAAAAATATATTATGTTATTGATAAATAAATATTTATTTATTATATTCATGTTTTTATTATTGTATTAAACTAGTGGTTTTTAATGTTAAAACATATCTTATGTTATTAAAAAATAATTTATTTATGTATTATATTCACTTATGTTATTTTTTTATTTTTTTATTAATGTATTCTAGTCACACGTAATTAGTGTATTAATTTATAATAAACTATAATCATTAAGTAATATAATATAGTTTTTCATTAATTAGGATATTAACATATTCTAATAACATTTTAAATCACTTATAGGCCCTGTTAGTGCGCAATGTAAGTGAAATGTATTAACTAATATTAATTTAATTTTCTAAAAGTCAGATATATCAAAATATTGTATTTAATAAATAATTTATATACACTTTACACCACACTTTCCATTGTGCACACTAACACAAACAAGTACTTTACACTGTACTTTACATTGTGCACATTAACACAAACAAGTACTTTACACTGCGCTTTCCATTGTGCACACTAACACAAACAAGTACTTTACATTCCTTCTCACTTTCCCCAAGGAAAGTACTTTACATTATAATCCACTTCCCCTCTGCACTTACAAAGTGCACTAACCCTCCCCCCCCCCCTTAAAGGGTAAAGAAATAGAGAAAATGAAGTATTGAATTAGGTTAAATAGGGTTTGGAGTTCTCCTTGACGAGCTCTAGGGTTGGGAGGTATCCTTGACGAGTTCCAAGGTATGGTTCTTTTGATTTGATCTTTATTTCTTTTCTCTTTGAATTATGTTTGTATTGAGATTATTCAAGAGAAAGGGAGAGGTGTTTGAATACTGTTTTTCGAGCTCAAGGAGGGGCTTTAGCCTCCTTCACGTCTACAGCAATAAGAGGGAAGAATTTTTCCTAATTTCGAGCAAGAAAAAAGAGGGTTTGATTCCCTAATCGAGTAACTCATTCAAAGAGGCAGCTTTAGCCTCTAACCGAGTAAGGGAGGGTTAAGAAGTCCTAATCTCTCCTACGTGGGTAGTAGCAATCCTTCTAGAGGGACCCTACCCTTGTTGACGTGAGCATCAAAAAGGGGTTTCACCCTTCCTGGTCAAGAACAGCAAGATAAGTCTTTTATTTAGCTAGAAGACTAAGAAAATGAAACTCATTTTCAAGCATAACGAGAACAGGAAGAGAAAGGGAATTCTTTGTTTCATTACTGTGATCAAGAACCCTAATATAGTTCTGGATTCGCAATTACCTCGCCGAGTTACTAGATCCATGGCTAGGGACTATATCAACTTGGTATCAGAGCGGGTGACACGGCGGAGAACATCATGAATGAATTAAGGAAGTTGGTGCTCAGAGGTCAGGCAGAGAATGACAGAAAAATTGCTCAAATCATGGAGGTATTTCCTAATATAAATCTTGAGATTGAGAGACTTAATGGGATGATGAGAAATATGACCACTGGAAGGAACAGAGGGGAAGATGAGTTTGTTGGGCGCACTAGTTATCCTGGCCAGCTTGGAAACTTCAACCAGGGAAGAGGCACTGTACGCAGGTATACAAAACTTAATTTTCCTACTTTTAATGGGTTAGAAGGCCCTTTGATTTGGTTGCATAGGTGTGAAATAAATTGTATCCATCAAAGAACAGCAGCTAATGATATGGTAGGGTTGGCGGCTTTCCACTTGCTTGGGGAACCACAGCTTTGGTATCATCAAGTTGAGTCGGATAGATTATTGATAGATTGGGAAGAGTTTAAAGAATTAGGCACTATACGCTTTGGTCCTCCAGCCTACAACAACCCCTTGGGGGATTTGGTATTGTTACAACAAACTAGTCTAGTGGAGCTCTATCAAAAACAATTCCAGGAAAAATTAACAAGAGTTGGCCGGATAGTTCGCGTAGACCAGCAGATCAATTTATTTACAGTGGGCCTTAATGAGTCATTATGACTAGAGGTGGAGCTACATGCACCTGCTGACTTAGCTCGAGCAATGTAACTTTGACAAAAAGTTCAAAACACGAGGCCAGCATGCAAGGGGACTATAACACTTCCTCCACTTGGCAAGGGCGACGAAATACTTCTCCTCAGGTGCCACATCCAACATTACCTCGTCCGAGAAACAATCCGAGTACTACTCTAGCATCCGACACCCAATCTAGTACTCATCCACCTCATTATATAAAAAAAATCGACAAGTGCTGAGATGGCGGAACGGAGGTCCAAGAATTTGTGCTACAACTGTGATGAACTGTACCAGGCAGGTCACCAATGTAAAAGGTTGTTTTGGCTCAAAGTGGATGAAACATAGGATACAAATGATACTGATGATATTATTGAGGAGGAACAACCAGAAATCTCTTCGCATGCTATTACTGGGCAAAAATCTACCAAAACTATGCTAGTCAAAGCTTAGGTCCTCGACCAGGAACTTGTGGGAGTAGTGGATTCGGGAAGTACACACAATTTTCTTAGCTTAACTGCTGCTCAGCATCTGCAGTTATAGATCCTTCCACATCCTACAACCACAGTTTTAGTGGCCAATGGAGAGAAAGTCCTTAGCTACAAGATCAACAAAACGACAAATTTTTTCATTGGTACAACTTTATTTCATGTAGAATTTTTTGTCATACCCTTGGCCGGCTTTGATATGTTGTTAGGCATTAAATGGTTACAAACATTGGGCCCCATTCTGTGGGACTTCTCTGCTTTAACGATAAGCTTTGTATTGCGCGGTAGTCAAATGTTTTTACAGGGGAGTCAGGTGGACAAACCCAGACAACACTATTGAAAATCTTATTGATGAGTTCTCCAACCTCTTCCATGAGCCTTCCGGATTGCCTCCTTTGAGGCACTACGATCATCGGATCTGTTTAAAACTAGGTTCTGAAGTGGTGGTAGCTCGACCGTACTGGTATCCACACCTACAGAAAGATGAAATTGAGAGATAGTGTCAGACTATGTTACAACAGGGCCTTATTTGTAGCAGCCGGTCCCCGTTCTCTTCACTTGTGTTGCTCGTGAAGAAACATGATGGCACATGGAGGTCTTGTATTGATTATTGGGAGTTAAATGCTCAGACAGTGAAGGATAAGTTTCCTATCCCGGTAGTGGAGGAGCTCTTGGATGAATTACATGGGTCGAGGATCTTTACTAAACTGGACTTACACTCTGGATATCATCAGCTCCGTATGCACCCCTCCGACATTAAGAAGATAGCCTTCCGTACACATCACGGCCATTTTGAATTTGTGGTCATGTCGTTCGGCTTATCAAATACACCCTCCACTTTTCAAGTACTGATGAATGATGTATTTAGCAACTATCTTCGAAAATTCGTACTTATTTTTTTTATGATATACTCATATATAGCAAGTCTGGCGAAGAGCATTTAGCGCATTTACAGATTGTTTTTGAATTATTACGAGCACATCAACTCTATTTGAATAAATCCAAATGGACTTTTGCGGCTTCACATGTCGCTTATCTCAGCCATATTATATCACATGAGGGGGTTAATGTTGATCCCTGAGAAGATTCAGGTCATTCATGATTGGCCACAGCCTCAATCTTGCTCAGCTTTGCGAGGATTTTTGGGTCTAGCAGGATACTACCGCAAATTCATTCAGAATTATGGTCCGTTGGCAGCACCTTTGACTAGTCTCCTCAAGAAGAAGTCCTTTATTTGGAAAGAGGAGGCCACACAGTCCTTTGAGGCCCTCAAAACAGCTCTTGCCTCCACACCTGTCTTACAACTTCCCAATTTTAAAGACTTATTTTTGGTTGAGTGCGACGCTTCTGGTGGGGGCATTGGGGCCGTCTTACAGCAGCAATGACATCCCATTGCATATTTCAGCCGCCAGTTGGCAGTTCGTCACAAATTGGCAGCGTATGAACAGAAATTAATAGGGATGGTCAAGGCGGTCCAACACTGGCGCCCTTACTTATGGGATCGTGCATTTCTCATTCGTATTGATCACTATAACCTTAAATTCTTATTGGAACAACGTCTCACAACTTCGCTACGGCAACATTGGATCAGTAAGTTGATGGGATTCGACTTTTCGGTGGAGTACCGTTCCGAAAGATTAAACAAGGCAGCAAATGCCTTGTCACGGCGTTTTGAAAATTAGCAGCTCATATATGCGACCAGCCAGCCTCGTTTCCTCGTCCTAGACTTGGTGAGAGAAGCCCATGCCTCTCTTCCGGACCTATAAGAGCTACACAGAAAAATTTCAGAGGCGACAATGGAGTCTAAGTGGTCCATCCAGGATTCACTTATTTGCTACAAACAACGGATTTTTCTTCCCTGCACTTTCGAGTTGATTCGGGCCATTCTCTCTGCATACCATGATAACACACATGAAGGCCTTCAAAAAACTTTGCAACGCATTCACGTAGATTTTTATTGGCAAGCCATGAAGACCTCCATTGCGACATATGTCTTAGAATGTCAGGTATGTCAACACAACAAAGCCAACCACTTTAGTCCAGCAGGTCTTCTACAGCTTCTCGCCGTCCCTACACAGGTATGGGTCGATATTTCGATGGACTTTGTTGAGGGTTTTCCATAGTCTATTAGAAAATCAGTACTATTTGTGGTGGTCAATTTGTTCTCCAAGTATGCACATTTTATTCCTCTGGCTCATCCATATACAGCATCATGGGTAACACAGACTTTCCTTGAGCATATTGTCCGATTACATGGCATTCTAGAATCTATTATCAGTGATCGGAACGGGGTATTTATAGCACTTTCTAGCGGGAAATTTTTTGTCTAAGCGGCACGAAATTGAAATTCTCATCCGGATATCATCCTCAAACAGATGGCCAAACTGAGGTGGTTAATCGCACTGTCGAAATGTATCTACGGTGCTTTGTTGGAGATCGTCCAAAGCAATGGGTTCAATGGCTACCGTGGGCTGAATATTGTTACAATACTTCGTTCCACTCTGCTTTTCAATCCTCTCCTTTCAGGGATCTTTATGGCAGGGATGCCCCTCTCCTTCTCTCTTATACTCCAGGGTCCACCCGCATGGACGCCATTGATCAGGCACTCATGGATCGCGACCAGGTATTACAGACTATTGCAGAACGCCTACGGCGAGCTCAAGTTCGCATTAAAGATGTCTATGACAAGGGACACTGAGATGTCTCATACGAGGTAGGGGACTATGTTTGGTTACACCTACAACCGTACCGCCAGTAGTCTATTGCGGGACCATCGCGCCATAAGCTCTCCCCCAAGTATTTTGGGTTTTTCTCCATTATTAGGCGCATGGGGCCGATGGCCTATCAACTACAACTCCTAGCCACGGCCAAGCTGCATGATGTGTTTCATTTCTCCCTCCTGAAACCGTATACGAAGTCACTGCCTACATCCACTCCGGTCCTTCCTCCAGTGGACAAGGGATACGTCATTCTTACACCCTCCACGGTGTTACGTGCCCATTTGGTCAATGACCAGTGGGAGATTCTAGTCCAGTGGACAGCTATAGAACCTGAAGCAGCTACTTGGGAGTGGTTAGACACCTTCAAACAGGTATACCCAGCTTACGAGCTTGAGGACAAGCTCTTTCTCCAAGGGGAGGCAGATGTTGTGGACTCAATAGCACATTGAGTCACCCAAAGGAGGAGGCAATGACCCACTGAGTTCATTAATTTTAAATTTCATATTTTATATTGATTTAAGTCTAATTTTTCATTAATTATGTAATGAGCAAGGACGTAGGAGCAGAATTGTCATTTTTTAGCCCTCAAACAGTTATGACGACAAACCCTATTTAAAGGGTAAAGAAATAGAAAAAATGAAGTATTGAATTAGGTTAAACAGGGTTTGGAGTTCTCCTTGATGAGCTCTAGGGTTGGGAGGTCTCCTTGACGAGCTCCAAGGTATGGTTCTTTTGATTTGATATTTATTTCTTCTCTCTTTGAACTCTGTTTGCATGGAGATTATTCAAGTGAAAGGTAGAGGTGTTTGAATACTGTTTACCGAGCTCAAGGAGGGGCTTTAGCCTCCACGTCTACAGCACTAAGAGGGAAGAATTTGTCCTAATTTCGAGCAAGAAAAGAGAGGGTTTGATTCCCTAATCGAGTAATTCATTCAAAGAGGCAGCTTTAGCCTCTAACCGAGTAAGGGAGGGTTAGGAAGTCCTAATCTCTCCTATGTGGGCAATTGTAATCCTTCTAGAGGGACCCTATCCTCATTGATCAAAAAGGGGTTTCACCCTTCCTGGCCAAGAACAGCAAGATAAGTCTTTTATTTATCTAAAAGACTAAGAAAAGGAAACTCCTTTTCAAGCATAACGAGATCAGGAAGAGAAATGGAGTTGTTTACTGTATTACCGTGATCAAGAACCCTAATATAGTGCTGGATTCACAATTACCTCACCAAGTTACTAGACCCATGCTAGGAACAATATCATCTCATGAGTTAGAATTTTAGTTATATTAAATCTCTAGTAGATTATGTTATCTTTTCAAGATATATTTATCTTAGAGACAAAGAGTTTGAATAATGTTAGAATTCTAGTTTGCATCGAGTTATCTTATTATGATAGGTTTATCTTTAAGAGTTAGAATTTGAATGTAATTAGGACTCTACCATGTCCTCGACTATAAATAGAGGACTTGGTACATAGATTGAAAAAAGGTTTTTGATGATTATTGATATGGTGAGTGATTCACTTTTCCAAACTTATCAAGGTTTCCTTGTGGCGTTCTATTAAGCACCTAGCCAATACTATCCAAAAGACCGGCATGTTAGGAGCGAAAGACATAGGTACTTAACCTCAGGATCATAACATCACACCCCACCTTCACGAACTGACGACCAAGGCGGCACAACGACACTGGACCAACCGACACTCGCAACGGCTGCGCGACCTACCAGTAATTTTAATCCAGCCTCTACGTGCCTCGGGAAGCGAACTCACGATGTGGAAGCTCACTCTGATACCAAATGTTAAGCACCTAGCTAATACTACCCAAAGACCGGCCTGTTAGGAGCGGAAGACATAGGTACTTAACCCAAGGACCATAACACGTTCAATATCGACTAATCAAACGGATTTTCCATCCCCGTTTATGGCATCTTCACTATACCAAGGTTCTTGTTTTACTAATCAACGGATCACGGTTTCCATCAAACTTGAAAAATCTTGGGGACGATTTCCAGATTTGGTATCGGGTTTCATCACGAGTTGACGTGGTTCGTATCCGTTAGTATCAGAGCTTTGGTTCATGAAGTTTGCCTATCCTTTTTTTTGTTTATTTTTCTTTGTTGTCAAAGCCATTTTTTTTCTTTTTTTGACCAACAAAAAACAAATCCAAAAAATAAAAAGAGAAGACGAACGACTGATTTAGCCGTTGCCGAGAAGGAGGAGAAAAAAAACTCTCGTTCGGCTGCTTCTATATTCGTGCCATCGCCGAAGAAGGAGGTTGTTTTGCGCCGTTGCCGAAGACAAAAAAAGAGAGAGAAACGCTGTTGTTGAGGCTCGCGAAAGAGGAGGAGTTTTTTTTTTTGCTTCTCTGTTCGTGTCGTTGCCGAAGAAGGAGAAGCCTTCTCGATGCCGTCGCCGGAGAAGGAGAAGCTCTGTTCGGCGTCGTTGCCGAAGAAGCCAAAAAAAAAATTTGCGCCAGCGAAGACGACGGACACTGAGCCCGTCGAATTATCACCGAACTCTCGGTTGGTTCTTCCGAGCAAGTCTGACGTTCCTTTATCCTCAGAAAACCACTGGGATGCCGTCTCTGGTCTCGGTGCCGTGAGGAAAAAAAATAAAGACCGTCGCCCGCCCTGCTCGATGCCGTGTGGAAAACGAATTGAAGCATCAGTTCTCGACAAGGTTCCGAACTTACCGACGCCCGCACTGTTCGGGATCGGCAGAAGGCAGAAGATGACCCCGATTAAATTTTTCCTTCCTTAGGAAAAATTTAATCAGTGTTGGAACCGGGAACTTAGTGAGCTGAGTTTCACGCCAGACCGAGGCCACTGAACCGAGTCAACCCAGGCCTACTCGGACCGGGTCAACTCAATGAGTCAACTCGGGTTAAAAAAAAGGGTATTCCGAGGCCAACTCGGATCGGGTCAACTTGGATCAAAGCAAAAAAAAAAAAAAAAAAAGTACTGGACCCATTCTCTTTTGCATGTTATTATAACCTTGTTTGCAGATTTTTAATCATGTCATATGATCAAGAGATTCCATCATCCGGTGTTCAGAATCTATAAATGCAAACATTAATGGGAGAGATGAGATAGATGATGAGGGCGGAGTTAAAAGACATACATGGGAGGTTGGATAGGGCAGAAAAGGGAACACAATGGGGGCAACCTGCATTTGTTGCCAACAACCCAAGGAGGAACAGGATGTACCGAATGGAAGTTGAGGATATGAGTGAATTTGATGATTAGATGAGGAGTCTGATAGGATGTCAATGGGCAGTCATAGGAGGTATGACTGGAATAGAAAAGCTAGGAACCGGGTAGATAACAACTTGGGAAATATTAAGATGAAAATTCCCGCGTTTCAAGGCAAAAATGATCCTAACGCATACATCGAATTGGAAAAGAAGATGGAGTTGGTTTTCGATTGTCACGACTACTCGGAGAACAAGAAGGTAAAACTCGCTGCAATTGAATTTACTAATAATGCTATTGTGTGGTGGACCAGTTGTGCATCAATAGGAGGTGGAATGGAGAACGTCCTATTGAAAATTGGGATGAGATGAAGAAAGTGATGAGACGACAATTTGTACTAAGTCATTACTACCGGGATCTATACCTCAAGCTGCAAGGTTTTTATCAAGGTAACCGAAGTGTTGATGATTATTATAAATAGATGGAGATGACTATGATTAGAGTCAATGTGGAGGAGGATCGATAGGCGACAATGGCCATATTTTTGAATGGTTTAAACCAAGAGATTTCTAACACAATCGAGATACACCATTATGTGGAATTGGAGGATTTGGTGCATATGGCAATCAAAGTTGAGAGGTAACTCAAGAGGGGTGGTACACGGCCAAGACCAGAGAATTCGAGTATAGCACTTGGAAGTCAAACTACCCAACAACAGAAGAAAATCCGTCCACCTTCAAAGCCAAATACAAGCCAAAAACAGTCACCACTACCATGGATTCTCAATGTAAATCAGCCCCTATTTCGACTCATTCTAGTGAGAATAAATGTTTAAACTGTCAGGGGAGAGGACACGCAGCTTGCCAATGTCCAAACAAGTGAGTTATGGTGATCCGGGAAAACGATGAAATTGATTTCGAAGACAAAGCTTATCTATATGACATGCCACCATAGGAGGACGACCCCATCGGAGATGAGGAGTTCTGGGCAGATAATGGTGAAATGCTTGGACTAGTCGCATGACGTGCCTTAAGTTTGCCAGCTAAAGAAGAGGAAGTAAGGGTTATGAAGCAAGTTGTGGTACCATTTCGAATTGGTAAATATGAGGATGAGGTATTGTATGATGTGGTAGCGATGCAAGTTGGACATCTCCTCTTAGGCAAAACGTGGCAATTTTACAGACTTGTGCAGTATGACGGCTTCACCAACAAGTACTCATTCGCCTACAATCAGGGGACAATCACTCTAGTTCCGATGACACCAAAACAAGTATATGAAGATCGAGTGAGGTTGCAACAGTTGAGTAAGGTCGACCCTGGTGAGGATTTGAGGACAAATCCTTCTCAAGAGGGGGGGAATGATGTGAACAAAGGTTGGTTTTACTCTGTTATATTATGAGATCCACAATGGTGGCACAAGCTGGTGGGACACCATGAGGATGTGGGCTGGATTTACTCTATTACAATATGGGTCCAACCATGGTGGCACAAGTTGGTGGGACCCACCATGAGGGGACCCCAAGAAGAGTCCTCATGAGTTAGAATTTTAGTTATATTAGATCTCTAGTCGATTATGTTATCTTTTCAAGATATGATTATCTTAAAAGAAAAGAGTTTGAGTTATGTTAGAATTCTAATTTACATTATCTTATTATGATAGGTTTATCTTTAAGAGTTAGCATTTGAATGTAATTAGGACTCCACCACATCCTCCACTATAAATAGAGGACCTAGTACATAGATTGAAAAAAGGTTTTTGATGATTATGGATATGGTGAGTAGTTCACTTTTTCGAACTTATCAAGGTTTCCTTGTGGCGTTCAATATCGACTTATCAAACGGATTTTCCATCCCCATTTGTGGCATCTACACTATACTAAGGTTCTTGCTTTGCTAAGCAACGGGTCGTGATTTCCATTAAAGTTGAAAGATCTTGGAGACAATTTCCAGATTTGGTATCGGGTTTTGTCACGGGTTGACGTGGTTCGTATCAGTAACGGCTAGTTTTTTTTATCAATGGATGATCAATCAATTGAGATTCATGCTGGCTATGCAATGCAGGTATGATCGATTAGTGTATTTTCTTATGATCAACCATGCATGTTTTATGTCATTTACTGACAAAGTTCTAACTGATCGATCAATCAAGAGGGATGATCGATCATTCCATGAAAATTTTGTTTGCCTGAACAGTAATAATCGATTCATCCCAGTGGGATAATCGATTATGTGTTATAGCATTAAATGGCCATGTCCTAGATGATCAATCAATCGACTATGGTTGATCGATCATACTTTATATTTTTGGCCTGCACAGTTTTGGATGATCAATCATTACCACTGGTTGATCGATCATTCCAGTGTCAGTTTAACAATGTAGAATTTTTAAAGCATGAAAATTTCTCCCTATGTATATGTTTATAAATGATGTTTATGATGATCCTAAACATGTCTATATACAATTTATAAGCACAAATGTACTTAAGGAATAGGAAGTTTGGAATTGCTTTCTTATAATGCATGAACTCTAGCTTGTTATTACCTAAAAATATTTGGAGCTTTTATTCATCATCATATATAAGGGCATTCTAATCCCTGGTGCTTGCTTAAACCCTAATATTTTATATAAGATGAAGAGGTAAGGACTCAGATACAGGAGCTGTCTTTGAGACCCTAACCGTCTCTTAAACTCTGGTTTTCTTCTTGTAAGTTTTTCTCTTCTTTTTCTCTTACCTTCCCGCAACGTGCTGTTGCCATGTCATAGTGGGTTTTTTTCTTTTACTTCAGCATTCACAGCTAGTGCACATCACTGCACCGGACGCTTTGACAAAGATTATATTTGATAGTGTTGTTCATACCCACTTGCTAGAAAGGTACCCATCAGAAATTATCGTTTGCTAGTTTATCGACCAATTTCATGTTGGAAATCAGGTCATAGATAACTTTGGAAAGACCTCTCTCTCTAAACACGCTAAAGCATACTACCCTAATCCTGACTGTTTTGTTAATCGGGTGTAGACGCATTACATGACCATACATTAAAAACATCAAAGAGTTAAAAAAGATAATAAAATAAAGAAGAAAAGACGTTCGCAGTTTAGATGATTTTAACGAGTACTTGCTGACTATAATCTACTCGTGTCAAACATGAAACCAAAACTCTTTGTTTGTCATTTTTTAATGAGTCAAAACTTAGGGGATCGGGTCAGGTCCCTTTTGGCCATCCCTAGATTGAGATGAACGATAAAGATATAGGCTGCCCATTTGTGTGGGTCATCGACAGTCCTGTGCTTAAAAAAAAAAATCATTTACTTTTTGTATAGGAGGAGAACTAACTGGAATTGTACTTTCACTTCCCTTCCTTCTCCCTCTCTCTACTCTCCACATTCGATGGGCTTCGCCATAGAATGCAAATTTTAATGGCCAATTTGGAAATGTATTGGCTTAAATATGTGAATTTAGCATTTAACCAGATCCAAAACCAATAAACCATTCTGACATTTAAGGAAGCAGCAAATACAAGTATAGAACTACTGAAATGGAATATACATTCCAAGAATGGCTGCTTGCCTAGGAAAAAACCAAGATGCTATTAACCCTGTCCGAATCGAAAAGAATGTAAAGATCACTGTGGTTGACACGAACTTGAAGAAATAACAGATCGTTCAAACAACAGTGAAGCTCCATAGATATTCACAAGCTTTCATCAGGTCATACTAGAGCAGTTAAAAGAACAAAAGGATAAAAAATACATGGGCCGGACACCATTTTCTTCCCTCTTGCAGGACAGATTCCAACTAACAAGACCATCTAGAAGTAAGGAAACAGCAACAGGCAAGACAGACAAGAACCTAAAGCCCAAAATCAAAAGCCAGTAAAAGCTAGAGACAAGCTCCGTCTCCTGTAATTCATGCTTCACCATACAGAACAAACAAAAAAGAAAGACAAAGTAAAAGGCAAACAGATGGTGGACTGATTTCTGAAATTAGAAAAAAATAAACTAATACCCTGAATTTCTGAAGCTATGTTACCCGGTTCTGGTGGATGATTAAACAACGTCAGCAACTGCACTCCAGGTCAACAAGTGCTGAATTAGCAAAGACTTCTTCCAGAAAGCTGCTGGCTTTCATTTCCCATATGAGAAACAGGCAACTGGAAAACATTGGAATCTTATCATTTCATGAAGCAGAACACTGCAGCCGTTCGCCCTGTGAATTGTTTTGTGTGGTTCCGTTGCTTCTTTCTAAGATCAGCTCCAATCATCCAAAGCTTTCGTGTAGACATCTGCAAGACCAAGGGGAAATTAGAACCAAGGAACAGTAAGAATATATCACACACATGACTATAAGGTTTTAAGTGAATAGACAATGCAAAAAAGCCCAATAAATGAGATGAAAGAGCTAGGCCATCAAAACATCCATTTAGCTATCTCTTCACCCCTCTGGATCAAGCCAAAACATACAAACAAGCTTCCAACAAGTCCCACATACAGCATCCAAGACCGATGCGATGAATCTCATTATCTATACTATGTGAATACAACCATACAAATTCTAGTCACAATGAGGTAAATAAACAATCAAATGATGCACATGTAAACTAAATGAAGTCTCACGCGAAGATGGTAAAAGTGATCAAAGGAGGAAATGCTGAGGAACTAAGAAAAAATTGAAGCAAGAAATGCCACCTAAGCATGAAGTATAATCTACAAGCTACGAAAAAGTCAAAAGGAAATTTGACATGATAACCAGGAGTAGCTCCAATAACTGACAACAATGAAGGATAAAAAGTTGCCTTCGTGAAAGCAAGTGGTAAGATGTTTATTCATCCTCAGATTTAGAACAAAGCATCCCCAAATGAATTAATCAAGTTTAAAGCATGCATGTATCATGTTAGCCACATGCTTGATTTCACCACTAACACACATCACATAGTTCCCAGGTGTCCTCATACTTGATGATTTTATTTACAGATTGTAGAAGCATAGCCATGGTCACTAAAAATATGCAAGGGCTATTCTATTAGAAAGTAATTTGGAAGTCATGTTATAATTTTGCTCCAAAAGAGCCATAGAGAATTTAGCCAGTTTTCATTCTCAGTGATCTTCATTTCACATGTAGTTATGACCCAAGGCAAGGGTTTGGAAAGAACAAATTCAAGGGTATAGGAATGACACGTACTTAGAAGAAGTTAGATGAAGCCATACTAATTCATGACAAAAAAAGGTGCATCGATGTTGTTTGTATTCAAAACAGAACATCTTTCACTAAATTACTCAATTCTTCAAACATTTTCTCAATAAGTAAATCCAAATAGGAAATTCTTAGCAAACCATCTTTTTACCCCATTTTTGTGAATTATCACTGAATCCTTAGTTTCCAATGAAAGATTCCAGTGCTTCTATTAGGATGAACGGCTTCAAGTTATGCAACATTTTCTATTCAGAGAAAGAAAAAAGAAATAGTAAAAAATTCTTTCTGATTTCTCCGACTATTATCTTTAATAAAGACTTACAGAAATACTTTTTGAGGTCTAATAGTTTTGACTCTTTAAGAACAGACAACTAAGCAAGAAAGAAAACATAATAGAATGCAAGCATTAATGACGAAGGAAAAAATGGGCCTGGTCATAATAGAGAATTAACTCAATCACGTTAAGTTTCATTAAGGAGACTAGAGCAGGCTACCATGGGAAATAATAATTATAAATAAAATAATGCGAATCTATTATGTTATATGGGCCTGTATAAATATGAACCAGCATTTATATGATATATCATATACAGAAAAGAACATAGTTTTTTGGTGTGATGAAATGAAAGCATTAAATATGAATAAAAAGGGCCTGCTCTTACAGGCTGGGCCTGGTCTCACAGGTTACGACTGTTGAGAAAGGCTACATAGGCAATCCTTGTAAATATAAAGAAATCCCCCGAGTAAATGAATCATTTATAAACTGTGAGGCAAGGATCTGGTCAAAGGACAGGCCTATACTCCTCAAAATATCAATTATTTTATTGAAAGAATGAAGTTTAAATATGTATGATTATTTTATTTGTTGAAGGACTAAAAACTACCTGAGATTAAATTCAGAACGGAGCCTCAAGTGATTCATCCCAAACTTCTGCACTCCCATTGGAGGCATCTTCACCATCTTCTTCCATAGAAAGCCTAATATATTCTCTATGAGCAAAGCGGTCCCACTCCGTCAATGTAGGATCTTCTCGCTCCTGTTCAAACCATTTGAACCAAAAGGTTAACAATAACGTTTTTTATGAGCATCATGTACAAAGTGTAAATGCTGAACATACCTGACGAATAAGGAAGGGATCACGAGTTTCAAATGCCATGAATTTATTCAAATTGAAAAGAATGTTGAAAACATTTCCTGAAAGCTTGCATCCCTTTAAGTCCGGTAGAGTAAAATAGCTCTCTCTCTGCAAGCAAAGGAGCAAGTTGTCACCAACAAGATTAAATACCAAGAATTTTCTGAGAGTGGTTGCAAGAAACTTACTGCTGGCCCAATCATGTCAACCATCTGGCATAAAATATCCTCAAAGAGCACCGGTTCCTGGGCCATGCACTCCATGCGATGCAATTGCTCCTCATAAAAGAATTGCATTTCATTGGGAGTGAGCACTCCGTTGCCATCTAAATCTATACATTTGAACCTGAAACAAAAAAAAAAAATGCAACTTCTCAAATGCCAATACTAAGAAAAATGACAAAACAGCACTTCCCTGAATGTCCTTATTAATGCCTAATCCTGACAGCTACTTCATGTTTAAGGCAATCAATCCAAGGTGGTTGCACCAGAACAAACAAATAGTATGTTATCTCAACACCATTTCTACCATCAGTTTTAACAAGAATCATTTACTTGTTTCCAAAAACTATATCCCTGTGACAACTATTTATAAATGTTTACAACTTTCTGTTTCATATGGTAGTGCTTGTATCATCAAGCAGGAATTTTTATTATATATCTAGCATAATTCCTTAATGACTATGTGTAGATAAAATCAAACTTTATTTGGTGTTCTGTCTTTGTACCTGTAGAGTTTTGCAACCTTGAACCACATGGCGTTTTTTATACCCGATGGTACATTGAAGGCAAGAAGCCATCAATTTTAAGTGTTTTAGCACATTGCAGTACCACTCAAATGAAATGGATCCGCAGACATAATTCTACACATTCAGTAATGACCGAATGGATAAAATTCTAAGCTCTTGAGGATCCGGGCATGTAGCTTACATGCAGTTTAACAACAAAATTTTCATGAGGGATCCTATCTTCAATGTGTTTCCACAAGAAAATAAACAAGCTCAGAAAACAAGTTCAAATGATCAACAGCAGAATCAAAACACACAGCAGAGTAACATTGATCACACTACTCAGAAAATGAAACATAAATAGAATACCAGTATTCAAGACTAGGCTCAGATGATTTATCCTCCTCTGACAACATGAAGTAAACAAAATCCTCATATCCCATCTTCCCCTCAACTTTGCTTGTAAACTTTCTTGGAATCTAAAAGTGAACAAAACAAAAGCATAATGGGAGGATAAATTTGAAATAGATCTCATTTTACAAAGAGATGGAAGGTGATGGTCAGTTTGAGGTAAATACAAACCTGCGAAAAAATTCTATCCACAATCCTGTATGTTAGAGCATGGTTTCCATATCTAATTAGATTTTCTTTGTCAATAAAGAAATCATGATCCGTATCCAATTCCCAGAACTTGCAGTATATCACATAAAAGTGTTCATAAGAGAAATACCTGCACAACACCAAAATTGATTAAGATTATGCTACACATAAAGCATTTGCATCACATGCAACAGCCTTACTAACTACATCTTGAACCAGGGATTAAACCCTCCAAGAATTATTCATGTTGCCTGACAGATTAAAAAAAAAAAAATCTAACATACTCCACAAAGGTAGACATTTAAATCTTCTGCATTTTCTTTTTTCTGAAAAGCAAACATCCATTTCAAAGCCCTAAGGCAAGGAGCATAAAATGGAAGAGGGAGACCTCGTAAATGAAGGATTGGAGGGTAACCTCCTCCTTAGCAAAAGATCGGCATAACCATTTGTTGATCTAGGAACGCAATACTAATTACAAACACAGTCCAAACAGAAATCCAGGATTTGAAAAAGGGCTGACCAATGGTGCCAAGAAGGGTCCTTTTTCCAGAACACCATCTAATGACACAACTAGTCCCCTTCAACATGAACCTTCCATTGAAAGTTATCAAGAACGATCTGCAACGCATGAAGCAGGGCGAGAAGCATAACAGAACTTGAGTCAAAGAATCCCATAGGGCCAGCAAACAAAGCCAGGATATCAACATTTAATTTTCTAAAGATACCCCCAAAACCTGGAGTTACGGGGTTACAAATATAAGACCCATCAAATTTGAGCTTATGGACACCATCCTCAGGAGGCATTGTGTGCAGACTTCGTAGGCGCAGATAAACCAGTAACAAATCTTCAATTATACCTGAGAAGGCCACCTTTGATCTCCTCAAAAGCTTCTAGAGTCCAAAGCCGAAAGGCAATGCGAGACAATTTTTTTAGCGACAGTAATCCAGGAAGAAGAAATCCGCCTAAAACACCTCTTGTTTCTTCCCAGCAGCCCCACAGAATGCAGGCTAGGAAGGCCTTAAGCATTATCTTTCCCAACGAAGAAAGATAAATACCAGAAGACATGGAGATAACGTTGTAAAAGAATTGCGAGAGGCAAAAAAGTAAATCGAACAGATTGAGGTAGTGGGTCCAAATTTTCCAAAAGAAACTACAATTAATAACCATGTGATCAATGCTCTCATCCACCCGACCATAGAAAAAGCAGGTCTTACTTCGAAGGGCTGAACTAGCACTAACCAAATTATCCCTGGTTAAGATTTTCCCATGTCGAGGACTTCAGATAAAGAATTTGATTTTGGGAGGTCAGAGAGAGATGACACGGAAGATGAAGCATGATGATGATCAAGCGAGACCACCACCAACATCTCATAGCAAGAAGCCACAGTGAATTTTCTGCATGGCTCTCAGCTTGTACATTTGATGTCTCAAGAAACATTTCTCTTTAAGTTGGATCCAGGTCCATCCCAAAATATTTTTTTTTGTAACAATGAGAAAATAGATTTCATCAACTTGTTTACATAAAATTATAGCATCACTGTCCCCAAAACAATTTCATACATGTCTGTCACGTCTGTCCAAATAAGCAGATAACAACATTTCCCACTACCCTTAGTAACTAGTAAAAAGTAGCCTGGAAATGATAAAAGTAGTATCCCCTTAATGATGCTCATACTCTCTAAGAAAATGGAGCTCAATATGCCAGAACACAAATTCAGGAAGCATAAGCTTTCATCAACTTCAAGAAAGAACAGAAATTAACAAAAAAGTCAAAATCACAGAATGTAGAAGAACATCAGGTAAGAATGCTACCTATTGTAATAACCAGAAAATAATTGGAGAGCCTCTTGACAAGGCGCTTAGAATGGAATATCAGACATAAGCCACAAGGCATTTAAATATCAATGTGGGCCATATAAGCCCCAAGAACAACCCATAGTCGTCTTTAATATTTCTTTTATTTATTTTGGTTTCGTTTTTATAGTGAGGCTACCGCAATATGAACTTGCTCTTCAAATTTTCAGTTCTCATTTCCTCCAAAAGCTGGTAGAAGATTTGCTTTCTTGAAGCAAGTTTGTCTTCTCATTATAGAAACAAGGTTCAGAAAGCCATATGGCATTAAACCACTGCAATCTAGGAAGATGACACTTCTAGAGCTGCATATTAACTACAACCTGAAACAAGGAGAACAAAACCTGCATTTACATATTGTTTCTCTAAATATTTACTCATCCCTATAGGTCAAGTGGCATCACACTCTTTGGTAGCTAATGGTGTGTCAGATAGGCTAGATAAGAATGGTACATCAAAGCAATCTGTCATTGAGGTAAAGGCACTTGTCCCCAAAGAGACCAGAGGCCTTGCCTCTCGCTCTTTCTTATATTTCATTATTCTTTCTTAAATAAAATTTGATATTCAGTGTAAAGAAAATATCATTTTTTAATTTTCAAAAAAAAAAATAATTACGTTTCATAATGACACTTTTACATACTGATATTACCCACTAAAATATCTATCTTGGTCTCTCTTTTTCTTACCATCCCTCTTAAATATCTATAAAGCTTCATCCTTGAGAATTCGAAGGGCAGTCGACCTCATGTAAAAGAGATTTACTCTCTCTAACTATGCACGCACTAATTAAATTTAACCTGACAGGACACCAAGCTTTTTTTTTTTGTAACAGAGAAAAATACATAAGCTATAGGAGCAAATCCCTAACAACAAGAGATTGTAGATTTGCTCTAGTCTTGGCAAGCACTTCTGCTGCCAAATTGGCAGATCTCGGAATGTGAGACCAAATACAAGAAAATTGATAAGCAATTTCTACAATCTCCCTAAAAGAGTCCCAATGGTGCCACGGGGGAGAGAAAGCATACTCGCACCAACAAATTACTACCTTTGAGTCTCCTTTAATATGTAGAGGGCCACTGCAATTGTCTCTGAAAACGCAAAGCCCATCAAGAAGACCTAGAAGCTCAACCGACGTGGAATCAACAATGCCTAACGGGCCAGCATACGAGAAAAGCTGGTTGCCAGAGGGGTCTAAGATAATTCCCCAAAACCTGCGATCCTGGGATTGCCCAGCGAGAACCGTCAAAATTCAACTTTAGGAAACCGTGCTTTGGGGGGGATCTATTCCTGCATGACTAGGGCCTTGAAAGCAAACCTCATTCTTGCCATTGTGATCCAGTTGTCACAGATAGAGGTGCCCACATAAGAGGAGAAAGGTCACTTGGTAAGAAGCCATATTGAGATTTGACCCAAGACACGTTCAGCTACTCTCTTCGTGGAATCACATTTAGCCTCAAAACGCTTGTGGTTGTGCTCATTCCAAATCCCTTAGGGAGTGAAAACAGTGCAGGCAGAGACCATAAGTTTTCCAAGCCCGGGGAAGGAGGTACCAATGAGCGACTTACTAAAAGATAGCAGATCAGCCGACATACAGAATTGAAGCCCCTTCTTACTTAGGATTGAGGTCCACACTTTCCATGAGTAAGAGCATTGAAGTAGGGTGTGATTGGCTGTCTCATTATTTGAGTTGTAGAAGGGGCAGAGAGGATCAATAGCAAGGTGGCCTCGTCTTCTGAGTACATCAACTGTGAGTATTTTCCCTTGCAAGGCGCTCCATATGAAAAAAATTATCTTTGGCGGAACACAAAGACGCCACGCAAAGAAGATCTCATGAACACTTTGGTTTAGATGCCAACCATTGATAAATTTGTAAGCGGAGGGTACTGAGATGATGCCACTTTTGTCTGGCCACCAAATCAGATTGTCGACTTCTGAAGGCCTCAATCTTAAAGACTGAAGAGATTCCATTAAACTACAAGCCTCTAATGCCTTAGTATCCGAAAGACGTTGCCTAGGGTGCAGGTTCAAACCATCTCCCTCAAAAGCCTTAGCAATTGATATCTCCTTTCGAGAAGATAGGAGAAAAAAATTCCTGGACAAAGATTGAAAGGGTTCCTGTCCTATCCACCAATCCTCCCAGAAATTCAAAGATCTGCAATTTTCAACATAAAATCTGATAGCAGAGGCGAAAGCGGGGATAAGAGAATATATCGATCTCCAAATTGGGGATAAACCCCTACGATTACCTCCCGAAATCCACTATGGAGAAGGACAACCAAGTTTGGCTTTTACCATTTCCTTCCAAAGATTGGAAGAAATAGTGTTAAACTTCCAAATCCATTTTAAAAGCATAGCTTGATTCATTTCCTTTGATTTCCGAATCCCCAAACCACCCATCTATTTTGGTAAGTAGACCTCCTCCCATTTGACCAAATGGTATTTAAAGGCATTACTAGATCCTCTCCAAAGAAATCTTCTTTTTAACTTGTCCATGTCTTTGTATATGGAAGCAGGACAGGGCATAAAAGATAGAGCATAATTCGGAATGCCTGCAATACAGACTTTAAGAGAGTGAGTCTTCTTGCTTTGCTAAGAAAATGGCCATTCTAGGATGCCAGAGGGGTCTCAATCTTTTCCATCACAGGGTTCCACAGACTTTGGTTTATTCAACCATTGAAGAGGGGAAGGCCAACATAAGTGGACGGGATGCTAGATGTCTTACATCCAAAGAGATTTGCCATCTCATCAACAAGATCGGGACTTACATTGAAACCCATGAGGGAAGTTTTCCCCCAGTTAGCTTTCTGCCCCGAGGCTAGTTCAAACAGTCCAACAACTGCTTTCAACCTTCTAGCGCCATCCATGTTACCAATCCCAAAAATGATAGTATCATCCGCATATTGTAATATGGGGATATTAAAAGCCTTCTGGTTGCTAGTTGAAGGCAGCCACCCAAGATTCACCGCCAAGTAAAGCATCGAGTAGAGAAATTCTGCTATAATATTGAAGAGAAGCAGAGAGAGCGGGTCTCCTTGCTTGATGCACCTGAACCCTTTGAAATACCCGCAGACCGTGCCGTTGAGAATAAGAGAATACGACACCAAGCTCACACAACACCTGATCCAGAACCTCCACTTTGCACCGAAGCCCATTTTCTTTATTAACTCATCAAGGAGTACCCAATTTACACAATCGAAAACCTTTTCTAGGTCAAGCTTGAGGGCGATTCTTGGATCCTTGCTACGACTGAAATGATCGATGAGCTCATGAGCTGCCATAGTGGAGTCTAGGTTTTCTCTCCCCTTCAGGAAAGTGCATTGCCCACAGTGAATGACGATAGGGAGCATGACCTTTAGCCTGTGCGCCAAAATTCTTGCAATGATCATATATGCACTTGTTACGAGACTGATAGGCCAGAAGTCTTCTGTGTAATAAAAGTTGCGCCGATGCTACGAAAAGTGATACCATTCGTGAAAAAACCATGAATCATATAAGAGATGTCCTCCTTGAGCCTTGGCCAAAACCTTTTAAGAAAATCTCCATTGAAACCATCTAGTCCTGGAGCCTTGTCACAGTCCATACCAAGGACAGCCCTCTCAATGTCTCTAGCTGAGAAAGGGGACTATAATAGGGAGGCTGCTGCATGGGAGAGTCGGGAGAAACATATGTGCTGGACTTTTGGCCTATTAGTACATTCCTCTGAATATAGATCTGAGAAAAACTAAACCAACACATTAGTGATTGAGGTTCAACACGAAGTTACCTCATTATTAATACATAATGAGGTAATTCAGTTGGATCTCCTTCTTGTCGATGCGACGGCATGGAAAAACTTGGTGTTAGCATCACCTTCTTTCAGCCACTTAAATCTGGCTCTTTGCTTCCATCGAATTTTCTCTTAATGAAGTATAGTATTAAGTTCAAATTTCAGAAAATTTTGGGAAGTGAACTCAGCAGGAGATAAATACCTTTGTTCCTCCACCAAGTCAAGATCTGCAATCCGAGAGAGGAGAGATGCCTTCTCGGCACCCAAAGAGGCACGACATCTTGAAGCCCATTCCTTAATTTTTCCTTTTAAAAATAGCATTTTGAGAGGGAAAGCCCACTCTCTCCTACCGTAGCTTGGACCTTCACCTCACCATCCATTTATAAGAGAATCAAAAATTTTCTCAGATAGCCAAGAGTTTTCAAATCGAAAAGGTGCAAGCCCCCATTTTTCAAAAGAGGTGGAGAGCATTATAGGCTAGTGATCAGATCCCACCTTGTTGAGCACCGGTCCAGTAACATTGCCAAAAAGCTACAACCAGTCAGGGCAGGCCAAAAACCGGTCCAGTTTTGAGAGAATGGGTTACTGCTGACCGTTTGACCAAGTATAACCTTTTTCTAAAGAGAGATATCTCATCAAGACAGCAACCACTAATGAAATCCAAGAAACCCCGCATTGAAGGAGATATGGAGTTTGTCGGAGGCTTCTTCTCATTATAGAAACGGAGAGCGTTAAAATCCCCCGCAAATAGCTAGGGTAATCTCCACAACTTCTATAGCTCGAAGAGCTCTTCTCAAAAAAGAACCTTCTCTCTCTATATCTTGTAGGGGCATAAACTCCTGCCACACACCATACTCAACCAGAGGGTTGGTTACGAAACTGGATTGCCAAAGAGAAGCGGCCTTCAGTAATATTGAGAGCATCAAAATTTGCGGAGTCCCAGGCAACGAAAATGCCGCTGGAGTGACCAATGACGTTGACTACCACCCACTTTATTGAAGGGCATGTCCATAGATCCTTGGCAATGGCATCAGTCATCTCCTGACATTTCGTCTCTTTAAGAATCACAATAGAGGGCTTATACTGGGAAAGGAAACTAGAAATCGTACCGTGTTTGCGGACTGCACCAATTCCTCTGACATTCCATGATAGCATAATAATTTGTTACCTTTCTTTTGGGCTCCCGGAGTGGTGTTGTCCCCCGGCAACAAACCCTTATAAACAACTCCCATTAGGCACGCCAAGTTCATCATTTACTGCCACGTCTCATCATCATATTTGTGGCGTTCAACTTGAAGTTCCTCCACCAGCGAAACGACCTTTCATTTGAGGAAGGGAAGGAGGTCTCAAGAGGCAAAAGTTTGGTCGAACGAGATTCACCATGATGAAAAGTGGTTTCTTGGCGATGCCTTCTTCTTTGGTAGGTTGCTAGGACTGGGGGAGAGGTCGAGTGCATGGAAGCAGTGGCTTCAGATGTTGATGCAGTGTCAGGTTGAAGAAAGTGAGAGGGGAAGTGGGAGGCGACGCCATAGGAAGGGTATCTTGTCCGGCCAAATTGTTTTGGTGGCTGAGTTCTGTGTGAGTGTTGTCTAAATACCAAGCTAGTACTCCTCAGCTAGCCCTGCTAGTCATGCCAACCAGATGGAGGCTATTAAGAGAAAATTCCTTGGGAGGAGATAATTTCAAACATCTTGTCAGCATACTAACACAAAATCAGATCTTGGCATTAGGCTAATTGGGCCACAGAATCATGCCCAACTGTCAAAATGGTTATAGAGACTTTTCCATGCTAAGGACACAAATAGGAACAATCTAGTGATTAATACATATAGATACAATGATCAGACTAAACATCTTTTGGGCCCATCCACTCATTTGCACCTAGCCTTTGAAAATCAATTGGTAAGATTTTCCCCAGCTGTCCCTGGAACTTATATCCGTGTCTGGAGGGTAACTCATACTATGTTATGGTTTAATGAGTGGACATGGCAGTGTTCTTTCCCTAATATTTTTGGGATTGCTAAAGACCCTCAAATTCTATTCAAAGATCCCTCCTTAAAAGGGAAACTGTAGATCTTGGGACCTGAATTTGAGGCTTGGTCCATCCAGTCATGAACCCTTTAAAGTATGCAATTCATGTTTCCTTTCTTCATTTGCACTCATGGTAGAGGAGCAGGAGATGACCATATGGTGTGAAGAAGCTCTTCTGGATCTTGCCTTAAAAGTGTCAAGAATATTTTGGTTCCTCCAAACGCTTTCCCACATGCTACTAAAGGTAAAATTCTCTGTATTAACTAATTAAAAGGCAGAAATCAATTGAGAACCAAATTTACAAACTACATGGTGACTTTCTCTCTCATTTTTGCCTCTTCTGCCCCTCACTTTTCAAGCTCCTTATGATCCTCCTCTGAAAGTTTGCACCCAATTTTGATTCCCCTCGGCTGTGGTCATCTGTGGGTTTCAGTAGAAAATTGCCCCTCCCACCATAGACACTTCCTTACAGTTGGTTTATGAGATTAGGCCATCTGTAACACCTTTCCATCAAGTGGACACAAACCCCTTAGCAGTACTAACTGTGTTGCTGATTTATTGATTAGAAGTAGTGCCTCCACACAAGAGTTCTTTGAGGAGAATACATTTTTGATAAAGTAGCCGTCAGTTGTATTTTGTTGGCTCTTTTGCATGTGGTGGTTTCTTTGCTCCAGTGTCCCTCAATGGAGATCTTCTGTAATTTTTTGCGCTTTTTAATGAATTTCTTTACACATTGTGCACCCTCAGAAAAATTAAGTTCTTTTATATGATATCAAAAATCAGGCAATACTTGAAAGTCAGTAATCCAGAAAGCTTAAGACGACAGCCAGATCCAACAGACCACTGTGGGCTGCTCCACTAGCAGTTTAGGAAGATAGATGTGATGGAAAGAGCTTTAACAATCTGCAAGAACAACCATTTCAAAAGCATTCTCAATTCTAGCAGTTTGCATCTTATAATTGAACCGGACATAGGCTGCTTAATAACTATTGTAAGTTAGGTTTGGATGAAATTGGTGATGACAATGATTATGATGAACATTGGAGCAAGGTTTTCAGGTTTGATTTTCCCAAAATTAGATGCATCTAGTTTTGAAAGTCTGCTGGCTGGACGTTGCTAAAGTAAGAAGAAGATGACCTGAGTTTTACGATTCTTTGCAAAATGGCAACGGAGGTTCTCATCTGAATAGCAAGCACTATGAAGGAGACTTATAGCAACTAAATACCTGTCATGCAGCCAGTGGTCTCCCATAGCATCCCCAATAGCAGTTCTTCAGCCTTGTGGAATCCATCAGTAACCAAAAGGCATGTTGAGAAATGATATGAAAAGCCATGCTTGGGAGGGAAGACTTCAAATTCTGATCTATGGATTGAGAGTACAAAACTCAACTCAGCATTTCCAAGGCTATTCAGATTAGCTCAATATCAAAGCATTGCACTCCAGAATCCCGAGACAACAGAGGGCTACCTAAATCTGAGAAGACCCTAAATGATGCTGAAATGGAGTTGTCAAGTCTACTCTCAATGCTGGATTCTACCTTTCTCTTAAAAGCTGGTGAAGATACTCCATTTGGAGTCCATGCTCCGGTCTTTTCTCAGTACCAAGCAACTAGGACTTGCCAAGTTCCCCTCTCATTGCAGAAGTATCAAGCATCAGCTCTATCTAAAAATTGCAAGTGCAACCCACACCCTCCCAAGGTGCTGCATTTCTTGTGGACTACAGCACATTGAAAAATCCCAAAAAATCCCAACTTGTGAGGAATTATCAGAAGGAATGGGGATGCAGATGAGTCAGTCACATATTATTCCTTTGTTTCTTCAGCTCTGCCATTTGGAGAGCTATCCTCAGTAGATTTAAATTTGGCAAAAGCACTTGCCTTCCTAGCAGCTTCTCCACCTATATCCAACATTTTCATAAGAGCTCAATTCCTTAGATTTGGAACTCACTGTGGAGACTAGCTCTTGCTGTACTTGGCAGCATACTCCTAGGCCTGCCAATAGTGCAGCCAGCTCTCTAGTGAGAGATGGATCAGCTCCACAGCAGCTCACTATCTAGAGGTCATTTCCTTTATGATCTTTGTACTCATGGTGTAGGTATTTCTTTTTGCGGTGGGCTGTCTTACCCCCTCTTGTATTATTTCTCATACCTTTTGCTCTTTGAGCCTTATTGAATTTTAATTCTTATTGTCTTCAAACAAACAAACAAACAAACAAACAAACAAAAGATTAGCTCTTGCTGTAATCTCTTAGTGTTCGATAGAAGTGCAAAAAAGAACATTCCAATTGGTTTCATAGCTCATTGGCAAAAGTTAAATTTTGATGGCATAATCTCTAGTAATCTGGACCCTACTGGGGTTGGATGGGCAAATGCTCTTTAAGTGAATTGGCTAAAGTTAAATTTTGATGGCAGACCCTTTTGTAATCAGGGCCCTATTGGGGTTGGAAGCATGATCAGGAATTATGAGGGTCTAGTATTGCTCTCATTCTCAGGCCCATCTAGTTCATGCAGCTCCTCAAAGACAGAACTCAGTTCTTAAAATTTCATAGACTCAATGATCACGTTGGATTGAACCCAATTCCATCTCAAATGACTAGCCACTTAAGAGGCATATTTCTCAATCTTATAACTCATTAACTTTTCTTCTCATTTCTCAAAGTCCCACTCAACAACCCCTCACGTCCAGGCTTACGAGCCTTAGACACAGGTATAGACTCCCACATCATGGAGCCCACAACATGCAAATAACCTAGTGAACACAAACTAGCCTTGGCCCATGCACACATCCTACTCTGATACCACTGAGGAGATACCAAGACATTTTGTACTGAAGAAGGAATGTTACAAGATCAGGACAATGTAAACTTTTTACACTGTCTAGAAAGATAATAAAAAGAGACAAAATTACAAATAGGATCTCTCGTTGGCTTGCAGATACCTTTTCTAACAACAACAGGAAGATGCAAATTACTTACCTGAGGATGCTTTGGGGCCTTCTTTTGAAATTGGGGCTTGCTGGGCTGCGTTCAGCCGGAGAACCAACTTTCGCTGACAACACAATCATTCATACAATTTTGACACCAAGCTATTTTATCAAAAGATGAAGAGGGTTTTGGGAAGGTGGGAGAGAGAGCTTTTGCTCATTTCTTAACCCACTTCCGTCTCTGATATACCTATAGTGGCTTTTGTGTTGCAATATTAGGCATGGAGTTAGGAACATCCTCCACAGGACTGGGAGCAACAATAGATGTTCTGGACTCCTTGTCTAACTCAGAGAAGAATGGAATATCTTTAAAGAATGTTATATCAGCAAATATAAACGTGTTTGGTTATATACGAGAATAGACAAGAAACACACATTTAATAGCTCAAAAAGACCTTATCAATAGAGAAACCAAACACGTGTACAAAACACACACATCCAAATTTATGGGCACAGTGAGAAAATAATGCAGTTTTAAAATTTAGTATTTAGAGAGGAACCTTTCTTCCAAGTACAAAAGAAGGCATCCTATAGATGAGAAAGCATGTAGTAAGCACTACATCACAGTAATAAGATTTTGGGAGATGCATATGAAGTAACATAGTACGAGCAAATTTCAGAAGAAGACGATTTTCTCTCTGCTACGCCATTTTGTTGTGGAGTAAGCACACATGAAAAACAATAAATTATCCCATGAATCCGACAGAAGATATCAAATTTTTATTACTAAATTTTAGCCTACTATTAGTATCGAACATTCAAAGAGATGCATCAAATTAAGTTTTATTTCATATAAAAAGTCTGAAATACATTGAACACCTGAGACTTCTCATGTAAAAGCTACACCCAAGTAGAACAATTGAAATCATCAATAAAGAATTCAAAATACTTTTTTTATAAAGATGTATTTATATTAAAAAGAGAAATTTTACCAAGGAAGAGGGAGTAAATCCCTAACAACAAGAGATTGCAAGGTCGCGCCCTGCTTGGCTAGCACATCTGCTGCCAAATTTGCGGATCTCGGAATGTGAAACCAAATACAAGAGAGTAGTGAGGTAATATCTAAAATCTCCCGAAAGATGTCCCAATGGTGCCACGGTGGAGGGGAAGCACACTCGCACCATCCAATAACCACCTTTGAGTCCCCTTCAATGTGAAGGGGACCACTGCAATTGTCTCTGAAAACGCGAAGCCCATTGAGGAGGCCATAGAACTCAGCCAACGTTGAATCGGAAATACCTAACGGGCCGGCATAAGAGAAACACTAATTGCTAGATGGATCCGAAATAACTCCCCCAAAACCAGTGATCCCAGGATTGTCGAAAGAAGATTCATCAAAATTCAACTTCAGGTAACCAACTTCCGGGGTAGTCCACTCCTGCATGACTAGAACCTTGGTCCCAAAGTACATCTTTGCCAAATTGCTCCAGTTATCATGGATAGAGGTACCCTTGAAGTAAGAAAAGGATTTCTTAGTCAGAAGCCAAGTGGAAATTTGCCCCGACACCCTGTCCGCTACCCTTACCGTTGATTCACTTCTAGTATTAAAACGCCTTCGATTACGGTCATTCCAAAGCCCCCACGGAACGAAACTAGCACAAGCGGAGATCATCACTTCATCGAGACAAGGAAGGAGATAGCCGATGAGCGACTTACTGAAGGAGATCAGATCAGCAGACATACAGAATTGCAGCCCTAACTTACAGAGGACAAAGGTCCACACATTCCATGAAAAGGAGTATAACAAAGAAAACAAGGAACTAGACATGGTCCCCATACATTAGAGTGTACTATTTCAAACAGACTACTACTTTTTGTCTGACTCAAAAGGAAATAAAGTCTAATGATACTTGTCGAGTTGACACGACTCAAACTGAAAAGATAAACTGGAAGGTAATTCTGGAAATAACTGAGTCAATTTTGTTGGAGAAGGATGTCTTAACTGCAAAGCCATTGAAATGGTGAGACAGTAGCATGGAATGTGGAGGAGTCTTTTGTGGTGAGCCTTCTAAATGATAAAGTCCATCTCTCTCATGCCCTAAACCAATCATCCTTCTCGTCGTGAGATACTAAAATACATAATGAGTAGGATAAAACGTAATTGAGCAATTTATAAATTTTGTGAGTTGACTAACTAATAGGAGATTAATAGGAAACTTTGGAACAAATAATACTAAGTGTAATGACAACGAAGACTTAGGCTGAATTTCGCCCACTCCATGGACAGGAGGTATTGACCCATCAACGTAAGTGACATGTTTAAAAGAATATGATGGACTAAGATTTTTGAAGAGATATGACAAACTTGACATGTGTGATGATGCTCTTGAGTCAATAACCTAGGAAGAAACACGATTCACATACAAGGCAAATGTACCTCAACTTGTAAGAGTGGCAATAGGAAGTGTAGGCTAAGCTATAAATGCAGAGGAGGAGGATACTCATGCCAACTAAGCAAATTCTTTGTGCTAGTTGCAAGAGCTCATCATGAGAACTAGGGACAATACCAACTGTTCTACTGGAAGAGGTCTCATTGCCATCATGAACAATAAAGTTGGCTCATGCTAGTTTACCAAACTTATCCCAACACTTATCTGAAAATTGGTTTGTCTACAATGTACACACCTTTTTTCAACTTTGCCATCACCACAACATTGACCTCTACGAGAACCATCACGGTCTTTACCCCTACCATTTGCACCACAACCTCTCACAGTCTAATCATCCTTGAGTATGAAGATTAGCTGCATCAACCCCTTTAGCTACTTTGCTATCTTTTGATGTTATTGTTGTCTCTACACACATTAACTTGTTGAATACTTTAGAGAGTGATGGAATGTCATTTGAGGTAAGTAAGTAGGCTCGAATTGCATCAAATCTGGTCCCAAGCCAGCCAGGAACTTTGCTACATGAATCTATCTCCATTGTTTTCTAAGCTCTATTCCTTTGTGTTGAAGCCATGAAAAATGTTAATTTCTCGCCAAATGCTCTACAACTCACAATAATAATCAATCACTTTCCTTTCACCTCTTTCCAAACTGAACAATTTAACATAAAATTCATACACTCAAGAGAGATTACTCTCCTATGCATATAAAGCTTCAAGAGACATTCATATTTCCTTAGCTATTTTGCAATTCAGAATCTAACTTCTCAACTTAGAGCCCATATCGTTGAATAACCAAGGCATAATCTAGCTATTATCCGCTTCCCAATCATCAGTACTAGGAATCGATAGATCATCTCTAATATATTTAGGTTTTCTTTTAGCGTTTAAATAAATGCCCACAGACTAGGATCAACTCAGATAGTTTTGACCATTCAACTTCTTTATAGCGATAATAATAATGTCTTTCCCTTTAGAACTCCCAAACTCTCTCGTAGAGTTATTATCTCACCAGAATCAGCCATAGATGATGAATACAATCAACATAGGAAAGATATATATCAAGCATAAAGTAGTGTTTGTGTAAGCAATGTGGACCCCACTACAATAATTACAGTTTTGAATAAGAAATCCAATCCGAACACAACCATACAAATTCACACCCAATAATACCAATTGACACCTTAAACAAGTCAAATCTCTCAAAAAAATATGTTGACATCAGCCTTATTGTGGGTGAGTAGACACTAGACATAGGATTCAAACCCTCAGCACACTTCAATCAGGAAAAATCCTAAGTAACAACCCTCTTGGAGCACAATCAAGCATATAACTACTCAATTGGCATTGCAAGCCATGAACCCTAGGGTTATGGCACAAAAAAGATGGAAAAAATCTAACCATGGCATCTAATCAACAACAAATTCTGAAACCCCTTTCCTAGAAATTGAAACGTTAAGAGAAGAAGAAACAGAAGTATTTACAAGCTCTAAATCAAGACCCTATTACTCTGATACCATGGAAAAAAATGCAAAAAAAAGGCTGAGGAAGAAAGGAGAAAGAGAGTTAGAGAGAAGAGGAGTTTGTTGATAGAGGCACTCAATGGGGATGAAAATCAACCCCTTTTTCCCTTTAATTAATGACTTAAAGTGACTTAATGTCTATTTACACAATTACCCATCTTAACTAGAACCCATATAACTCTCTAACTACACACCAAAATAACACGTAATCTAGACTGTAGACTTCTAACAAACACCTAATTTTGCTAACATTCCTACAAACTAATATAGAGAATATAAAAAGACCAAAATAACCTTGATATTTAACACTCCTCCTTAAGATAGAGCATATATGTCTAGAAGCCTTAGGTTGTAACAAAATATCCCAAATTCATGCTTACTCAAAATTTTAGTAAAAATATCACTAAGTTGGTTTCCTAGCTGAACTTGTTGGAGTAACAACTTCCTTCCCCATCACTACATCTTGAATGAAGTGATAGTCGATTTCTATATGTTTAATTTGCTCACGGAACACTAGATTTTTTGCAATGAATGGCACATGGTTATCACACTATGTACATAATCATTGGTTCTATAGCATGTGAGTTCAACTCCTAGAGGACAGATTTGACCACATTGGCTCACTTACCATGTGGATAATTGTTTTGTGCTTTGCTTCTACACTTAAGCAAACCACTACATTTTGCTTCTTGCTCTTCCAACTAATTAAATTCCCACCTACAAACATACAATACACACTTGTAGACTTTTGATCCATCTTAGACCCTGCATAATTTGCGTCCAAAAAAAGCCTCTATCTGTGAATGAATATGGGGCTCAAAAAACAACCCTTTCCCAAGCGATCCTTATAAATACTTCAAAATTCTCTGAGTAGCTTCCAAATGTACTTTATGTGGATGCTCTATGAACTGACTCACCACACTTATTACAGCAAATGATATCTGAATGTGTAACTATAGCATAAATCAATTTACCGACCAACATCCAATACATTATTTTATCTCAAAGTTCATAACTGCTCTCATGGGCCTACAAAGTGTCCACAACACACAAACAACGTGACTCTCACCTCATGGAGCCCATACAACAGGGGAGCACACACTAGGCCTCAACCCACACAGACAACCTGCTTTGATACCATTGTTGGATTGAGCCAAGTTCCATTCCAAAATGACTAGCCACTAAGGGGGGCTAAAGCTAATCTTACTAATTAACTTTTTTTTCTCATTTCTCCATGTAAGATATTTACCCACTCAACAAATCATTGTAAGATGACTCTACTCCAGTCATCTTATCATTCTCCAAAAGCTTGTTGACCCTCCCTCAAAGTTGAGATTCAAATTTGATGAAATATCATTCTCTTGGAAGCATATTCTTTGTTTGCAAATGGTTTTTGTAATCCATTAGCTAAAAGGTGTTTCTAGGCAACTCCTTGTTTTTAGGAACTTCTGCACTCCCCATGCTTGTAATTTTGTTTGTAATCATGAAAAATCAAACAACATTTCAAAAGAATTAAAAAAAAAAATGACATCTACCTATAGTTTTCTTTTGAATGTAAACACATTGCCTACCACGGAGATTATGAATTAAAAAATAGAACTCTAACAGTTCCTGCCAGGTTGGTATCTCACCCTCCTATAATAATTTCAACTTTATGATGGAGGGAATGGTATCAGAAGAATTGAGTTCATTGTTTTAGAACCATGAAACTTAAAGTGAGAGAGTAGAAATCAATTACTAAGATTTTTTTCCTCCTTGCCTTTGGGTTTTTGGAATAAAATCTCCTAGCTCAGAAAGATTTCACACATTTCTATTTGTGGGTGTTTTGAGGGGAATATTCTAAAAGCGCAATATGGTTCGCATTTTGGAAGTGACATTGATAACAGCATGCTAAATGAACACCATTTATATAAGTCATTGTCAAGTGACAAAATAATATCCAGGTGTCTCCTAATGCATCTTATATAATGTTGCAACTATGTCTCAATAATGTATCTTTTCAATTTAAATTGAAAAGCTGAAGGTAATACCTCAACTTTTGGAGGCAAAGCAGAACATAGTGGTTCTCAAATGTCTTCATTATATTCTCTTTCATTAGTGTAGAAAAATATCAATTTAAGCAAACTTACCGCAAGACTTTGTTAATGTCTTCCTCTTCATCAGCATGCTGCATTGCAGCAATTAGATTTCCACGTTTGAGCTCTCTGAGTGTAAGATGACCATTTCCTGATCTATTTATGTAATAGAATATTCTGTATATAACAGTTTCAGCTGGTCCAAAGATCAACGAATCAGTTCAATGAAGTTGCAACAGACAATCTTGAGGAATATCATAGATGATGCAAATGGAATAGGTTGCAAGCACCAAGAACATTGCGAGCAGACGGACATGGAACAAAAAAAATCACCACAGAATTAACACAAACAATAGTGCTTAACACTAAACATTACAGTATCCCATATTATAATAACCTGGAAAAAAATTGAAGACAGGTTTTACATGTAGCAATTAAGTCAAGTTTCAAAGGCCTGCCAAATAGAATTTTGTCCCTGAGAGATATATTCCCAAAACAAACTGAAATATATCAACACAATACTGAAGCAGCCATGTTGTGATAATTTGAAGAAGCTTTAGCATCTCATAGCTTAAACATCTTTTTTCTTCAGACCAAAAATGTAATCTTTTTTTTTTTTTTGAAAGTTTAACCATTATCCTTCTAAAAAACAAAACTATATTTCATTAGGATAAAAATTTTAAATTTTATCTGAAGAGAACATATCCTTCACGGGAAATCTCAAATGGCCATTCCTTCAAAATCAGTCTCACTGAAACAATGAAAATAAAGGGTTTGCCTGTATAGCTGACAAACAAAGAATGAACATAAAATGCTTAACCTAAGAAAGCTGCCATTTGGCATTTTCCAATTGATGGAAATATTTCTTAACTAGTTGCATTTTTTTACTGTCTACTGTTCCAGAATGGCTGAAAAGGAAATGTCTGTCATTTGTCTAGGAGGATTTTCTTTTTAACCAGTGGCATGAGTTTTTTAACTCCATTTCGCATTGCTGTAAAATGCTTCTTTTTCAACTAGTTGCATGAATTTTTTAACTTAACTTCATATCATTCTAAAAAAGCTTCTCAGCAACACATCATTGGATCCAACAAGCACTGTGGTCATTGCCTATGAATCTACAGATAATCTTGAATCGAACCCATGGTCAATGTCAGCTAATCTACTATGGTATACATATCAGCCTGCTGTCTCACATTGGCTGTGTCTCAGGAAACTCAACAACAAGAACATCAACCTTGATGATTTATTAATAATAAGACCATGAAGTCTAGCTGATGCATGTCCATCTTTAGATCTATCATTCATTTTCTATTTAAATCCATATCCAAATGCACCTAACCCAATTGAAACAGCAAGCAAAACAAAGAGCACCATATAAGCCCATTCATATCTCCTAAATATCAGGTGAAATATAACACAAATAATTCTACAAAATGAATCCAAAGTTTCTCAAAAAATTAAAAATAAATAAATATAGTGAACAGAAAATTAAAAAAAATGGAAGTTCCTTCCAGTATTCTCAATTGCTTCCAGTTATAGCACATGCTTGATCAGAACAACATACCGTATCTTTCCTGAAACTCAGGTGTACTCTGTAAGAACTCCAACCCAGGGTGTGTAGCCAAAAGCTCTCGTAGAACAGGTTTAAAGTCCTCCTGGATCCATTCTACTAATTAGCACGTGAAGGAAATATAGAACAAATGCAATCTAAAGCACCAGGAGAGAAAGAATAACAGGAAATAAATAGGATCTGGAATGGAAATTGAGATGAAAGAAAATTAACTGGAAGCCTTAGAAACTTACAAGAAGGGATCACATAACAAACATTAAATATATAAGCTACAAAAGTGATCTCAAGGAATAGTTACTTACAAAATATTATTTACAGCAACTCTAACATATACTAGATGACTTGATTAAACAACTTATTAGATCCAAACAAGTTTTAAATTCTTAACTTTTTCATTTCAACCAAACATATAAACTATCTAATTTCAAGCTAAGTTTCAATTATGTTCACAATGAATTTCACTAAGAGTTTCATTCAATTTTCACAAATATTTACACAAATTTTCTCAAATGTTTCTCATGGAAATCGTGAAAGCTCTCCTTTCAGGTTTCAAAAACAGATTTCCAGGTAGACAAGTTTCCAAGCTCTAACCCTAGGAAAGAGCTTATGGTAAATTTGATTTGAAGTCTATATTTGTAAGCTTTACAGCTTTTTGTTCTCAAAGGGACTCCCATCCCGGTGCAGCAACAGACCAATTTTCAGGCCCATTTATCAAAGTTCACATCTAAAATCTGAACCTTATCCTACTTTCCTCTGACAAAATACCACGTGTAAAATGATAACTTAAATGTTCCATTCACGATATAATTTATAACAGCTGTTTCATCTAATTTTTTTTAATGATTTCGTTTTTAAAAACAGGTAAGTGGTACTTTTATCTGATTGGAAATCATATTCTGGCTCACTCATGTTTTAAAAGAAATCTATATCAAATCAGCATCATTTCCAAAAAAAAAAAAAAAAAAAAAAAAAAAAACCTATATCATTAATCAGTTTTTAACTACATCTTGAAGTTTCCCATTCTTTTTGTTTGATAGATATATTAGATCATATTTCCTTGTTCTACCTGTTGAAATTGGTTTTTTGCCAGACAGATATATACTAGAACACATTTCCTTGTTCTACTTGTTGAAATTGGGTTTTTGCCAGACAGATGTATTGGATCATATTTCCTTGTTCTACCCGTTGAAAATGGTTTTGGGCCAAGATTTATAATTTTTTGAACTTGTACATATAAAAAAATAAAAAATAAAAAAGATACTTTAGCAACGAGTGAAAGATAAAATTGATAGTTAGAAAAAAAAAAAAGATAAACTTTAGCAATGAGGGAAGAAAAATTTGATAGTTAGAGATGTATGAAAGCTCTGGTGCATTTGAGAATAAAAACAAGGTCATCTATCATGCGCCGTGAACAAAAAAGTAAGATGCATATATGCGAGAAAGAATGGTAGATTTCAACATAAAAAAATTGAACCTAAAAGACAATAACATGCGCATAACTAGGTTTTTAACCACAACAAAACTATTATTAAAAGATTTTTTTAATGATATCTGAGCTTTAGAAATAATTTTACTAAAATAAGATTAGCTAAAAAACTTTGCATTACATTATCTTCTCTTATAACTTTTTTCATTTTTAAACAGGTCTTATATATCTTATTGTCAAATGGATTTCATGCAGCCATTGGTTCATCTAATTTAGATTGGACCAACTTTCAGCTCAACATACAAGCAGTACTTGATCAAGTCAAATCTCCCTGAGAGTGGGATCGTGCCCAAGTATATATTTGTAACCAGTTCCCTTTTTAGTTGAGAAGGATTTACTGAAAAGAGACCTGACTCATTCTAAGTGACAAAAACCATCTTCAGACCCGGCGAATAAAATATGAACCAGCTTAAGCCATAAGCTCAGCGCAGTCCTGACAAAACCAGGTTTCCAATCTGTCAAAAAGACCCATCTATAGCTTTAACGGAAGCTTTTGAAGATCCAGTACACAGACCTGTGTAAGATAATTGCGATTTGGTTGTTTTAATATCAGGAATATTGGAGTCGCCGTATCCATCATCAACATGTTGCTGTTGATCCAATAATCAACAAATGCATCCCTGCAACAACAGTTAGAAGTCGTGTTCTCATAAGAAGAAGCAAGAGACAGTAACAAAATACAAGAATTGGACTTGTCATAATTACATCACAAGCACCACTGATTATACTGGGGATTTACCATGCAAGTGCATCCTTTTTTTTTTTGAATGTTCATGCTAGAGCATCTTGATTTCCTTAAATAGAAAACATAAGGTGTATTGAACAACCTACCTGCACAAATTGATTTCCTTACATAAAAAACTTAAAGGATTGAGACTAAAGCCTAGTAGCGCCATTCAGGGCTAGAAATTGAAGAGATTCATGATATGATAATGGCAATTGGCTGGAAAATATCATCAAGACACTTTCCAAGAGATCATTTCATATGTATTTAAATATCTTTGCCTTTCCTGCAAATTACTTAATCCCTTTCCTGCCTTCACTCTTGAATTTCTTATGGAAGATTCAATAAGCCACGCATGCAATTGTCCCCTTTAGCAAAATTTTCAGGAAATTTACATCCAATCTCCACTGGTTAAAATTTGACATAGGTAAAGCAGGCATAATTTTCAGGTCAATCTTCCACATCAGAAATCTTTTTTAAGCAATAAAGGGAACCAGAGCAGAAAAAAAGTCATCAAGAAGAAACTGATTCCACAGATTCCCAAAGGGTCCTAGTAGGGCTTGAGGTTTCAAACTTCAAACAATCCCTATCCAAGATAGATTTCAATATATCAGTATATAGTTCTGTAAGTCGTAATAGCCCCACATAGATAAATGTCAAAAAAAACGTTGGTTTATAAAGTTAAGAAATACACCTCCTAAATACCTAGTCATTTTGGGTTGAAACAGGGTCCAGTCTTAACATGGTAGCAGAGCAAAACGTCTGCCTAGACATTGGCCCAGATTATGCCCCGTTGAGTTATCCATGTTTGAGGTCTGTTATGTGTATACGTGTCCTAGAAATGAGAGGTAGTCTCAGTGGGAATAGTTCCACATAGATAAATATTAAGAAAATTTGTTGGTTTATAAGGTTGAGCAATAGGCCTCCTTAATGACTAGTCATTTTGGGAAAGAACCTGGATCAATCTTAACAAGCCCTAAGGAAAGGACCAAAGATTCAAACCATTTAGCCTAAAATCAATCGACTGCCAAGGTGGTTTTAGACCAGCACAAAAGAAACAATCTCGTTGAACAAAGAGAGTTTGCTGAATCATTGGCAAATTCAGCAGGCCCAAAAACATGTCAAGGTAAAAAAACTCATGCCAAGCCGAATATAGCAAAAAAAACTAAGGCAAAAAAAACATGATACCTTTATTAATCAAACTGAGCACTAGTGTTACAACATAGGGTAAAACATAAAGTATTACAACATAGGGTACAAAAAGTATAAACAACTCAAGGATCTAAAGCTCAAGCAAGGTCCCTAAAGCCTTCTATAGGTTATTAGTAGCTATAGATGCCCTCTATGGATGGCTGCAGGTTTCTTAGTATTTATCATAAACATTTTAGGTGGTGCCTCCCTGCACAACTGTTTGGAGTTAATACAAAGGTACAGGTGCAACTAAAAATAATAAATACACACACATACACACAAGTACAGCAATAAACTAAACAATATTCAATGTTCAAATAATTCCAAGAAAGTGTACATGCGCCCAAATCCATTAATGCTGGGAAATTTTTCTTTGGTCTCTGTCATATGTATTAGAAAACCATGAAGAATTCAACAAAAACTTATCAGTAAAATATTCCACTAGCTCACTATACACTATATACAGGATAGCTGCAGAAATCAGGAAAGAAACACAATCAAAGCTTTTTAAAGTACATTAGGAAATGGTCAGAGAGAAGGTAGATATAGACAGCTACAGAACCATCAGATTCAGATTAAAAACTGGATCAGGTAAGAGAATAGACCAAGAAATCCAATTACTTTCAACTAAGGAGCTAGCACACTACTCAGTCTTACAACTTAAGTTCAAAAACCGTTGCCCAAGGTTACCAAGGCAGTATAAGCCATAAATACCCACTCAATTAAGGATTACAGGACCTCAAGCACAAATTGAAAAAAATTTAGGAGAAAAGACCACAAGCACACTTTAGGCCTGGTAATAACCTGAAGAAACAGAAACAAAAAACAGGACAGAGAAAGAAATCACCAAGGATAACTGAATGTGCAAACCTTGTCACAAGCCCGGTGCAGTCAACGTCTATCTTTCTGAAGAGTGTGCTGGAGAAAAACGATGGTAGCTTGCAAACATCCTTCGTAAGTGTTTTAAATTCTGATGCTGTTGAGAGAATGGATTTAGCAGCTCAACTAAGAAACTCTAAGAAATATGAGGCAGTATAGATGAATTTCTCACCATGGGCCTGTAATCCATCCAAATGACCAAAGAAAAGATGATGAATTCTTGACAGGCAATGCTCTTTCAGTTCATTTGGAGGTGGGCGCCCATTCTGAAAGTAGAACTGCAAGCATCACAAGCATTCCATTATACTCTAATGTCAACATAAAACCTCACTGCAGAACAATTGAAGAAAAAGAAGAGCAGTAGTTGCAAGGGCAATAGCATCTTTTAACTTAATTTTCAATTTATTTTCATACATTACTAGTAGATCTTTATATTAGTTAATTAATTCATACCTGAGGTATCATTTCTCTCACTGGCTCACTCACTACTTTCAGAGGAGAGCCTAAAAAGGATGGACCAATACGTTTTGATACTCGAGGAGAACCAGAAGTACTTCTTGGTGAAAGTGGAGGTGCACTGCCAGCAGGAAACATGGAAGGCAAATTGTTACTAGCAGAAGCATTTGGACCGCTAGAGTTGGCAGGGGCATTGAGGGGGGTTCCTGCCTTGGCATCATCAAGCAAGGTTCTCACCTGCATGCACATTGCAATAATTAAACATTTCTTCCAAAATAGAAATGGATACCCAAGTCAGTTCATAAACCATTGAAACCACATATATTATGATAATTGGGGGAGAGTGAAATAACTAATAGCACATTGCTGTAGAATACAATACTTTTTAATAACAGCTGCAGTATATAACTAGTACAAGAGTGTCCGAAGTCCTAGAATTAAGAAACAATCATGGAAATAATTGAAAAAGATTAACAACCTTAAAAATAAAATAAAATAAAAAACTCATAATGTTGGTAGATACAAATATCGATACAGCTACCTGAAGCAACTCAATAGGAATAATACAATAAAGTGCATTGTCAAATACAATTACTATAGGAGATTTGACACTACAATACTACAATACTAAAAAACATTACAATACTTAATATGCCTCATAAAGACACTACAGTACTAAAAAACCCACTACTGCTCAAACTGTACACTAGAAAAAATACAGAATGCAGCAAAACGATTAGATCTTTCCTGTATGAAGTCCAGTTCAGGAAACAAGACTATTATTTTCTGAGACAAAATATAAATATAGAGGGTAATAATCACCACTTTTCTAAGTATCAACTCCATCAACCTTTCTTGTCTATGGACCTTTCTATCCAGGCCTTAAAAAGCATCATTCATTTATTCCAATTTACCTTTTAAATAAATGCTTATTTGTATACTTGAAATGGATAATATCTAGAGGTTCTAACCAAAAGCAGCAATAATGATAGGCTTCAGAGTTTTCGGTTTCTCTTTTTTAACTAGTCAGAGATCCCACCTACGGCTGTTTGGTCTAGTGGTATTCTCTTTACATCAGGGGCGTCAGGTCACGAGTTCGAATCGTGCCACGCCCCTCTAAAAAACTAGTCAGAGATCCCTCATATCAAGTCATAATGGAACATTAACTGACTTAGCATCCTTGAGCCTTCACTGAAATTTGACTATTACATAATCATTAAATGAGTAATATCCGAACTAATCCACAAAAGTGTTTCATTTGTATTTAACAATTATGGACATATGTCATCGTCTAACATACTTGCAAAATTATATGTTCTCATTGTCAGCAAATGAAAAATTCTAGGTGTCACTCAACTGACGGAATTTGCTCATCAACAAGAAATTATTACAGAGGGCACAAAGGTATAGCATGAATTCTTTGACATGCATCAGTAGGTTAATTCGATGGAGAAAACTGACTAGAACTGACCCAGGATTGCTTCATAACTTCAATTTGGCACTGGAAGTCCGATGCTGTTTCATTAACTTTTTTCCTAAGCACATCTTCACAACAGTCAACGATCAAACTTACAAATAGTGCCAGAAACATCACTCTCCACAACTATATGACAACCGACCTATTCCAATAGACTATTCTTAATACAAGCTGAATAAGGCCGAGGTGGTAGACAGAATAGAGTATGCTCGTGAGCTTAAACAGGAAACATGTTAACGAAATATGGAAACCTAGACTATCCTCACAGAATTACAAGTAAGAGAACATTAAAAAGGAATATAATAAAAAACTAAACAAGAAATACACATACCAGCCGACTGGTTTCAGGAATTGAAAGCCACTGCGAGAATAGCTCATCGGCGAGGTAGGGATTTGCTTTAAGCGACACCGAAGAAACCTCTGGAAGCTGTAACAATTCAGGATCAAGGGACGCCAGGTCCGCAACGAGTTCCACGTCCATCACAGCAAGTAACTCCAGTCGTTCATAAAATCAAGAATTAATTCAAAAAAAGAAACGGAAGGGGCCCAGATCTCAACACCTCGTCCTTTCTGAAACCAAAGAGTGCTGCAATCGAAAATCAAAACCCAACCCTAGTTCTAAGTCCCGACATCTAGACAGAACGGAACCCAGATCTCTACAATCCTTTCAAGCAATTCAGTCCATTTTCGCTCCCCGCCATTGACATCCCATCACCCACTCTTCCCATGCCTGCACCAACAAACAACGAAACCTGGATGTGCTCAGCGACTTTAAAAGGCCCAGATCTTCACGGATTTCTGATGATGATCATCTATTTTTTTGGTTCCGAGGCTTCATAAATTATGAATAAAGAGAGCAGAAATCTGGTGGAGCCGGTAAGCGACGATGCAAACAAAAATTAATACAGAAACGGAAATGGATTCCTCCAGAGCCTGAAGGCAATTCACGAGTTATACGCGATTTACGCTGATGGTCGAGAACCAGGAAACCCTTCGCAAAGAGCCAGGCAGAGGGAAAGAGAGCAGAAACCACAAACCCAAATGTCCACACTCTTATAACAACTGAAACTGCGTCAAAAGTCGACTCGGACAAAAAGCCTTCGTGTATCTACGTATAACATTCCGTATTTATGTGTCAGTATGTTCTTGTGGGATCTACTCCAAATCAAGGATCGAGGGCTGAGATGATAGATTAATGTCGGTGGGCCCGAAGGTGTATGTATGAGTCCCACAATGGATCCATTAACATGAACAAATAAGAGGTATCTCTTTTAAAGAGTTTTTTGTTTCAGTAAATTCGGCATCTAGTATCAAACTAAGTAAATGTTATAAAATTATATTAATATTTATATTTATAAAAATATAAATTTTGATAAAATAGAAATTCACCCTAAGAAAAACAATACAATAAGGAATAAATTTATTTCACTACCCACTTTATGGCACTTTCCAATTTATGGGCGAACGTACGAAAACTCTAAAAAGAAAATAAATTACCTTAAGTGTCCCTGGTTGGAAATTTATATCCTAGGAAAAGTTAAAAATATTTTTCTTACGATACACATTTTCAAGAAAACCTTATGATAAAATCCAGTGCCTTACTAAGGAAATTACATGAAAAGTTTTTAAAATTTCCAAAGAAAATCAAACGGATCTATTAGTGCCTTTTTCTAGGAAAATAAATAAAAATTAATAATCAATCTCATACATTACCATACTTATTCGATAATTTAATAGTAAAATAAAATTTTAAATACAAAATTGTTATAAAAATTTGTCTTGTGTTGAAAGTATTATAACATCAATTGTTAAATACTTATTCAAAATTTTCCATATGGTTTTCCGACCCATCTGGGTTGAGAAATCTCACCTGGAAAATTATATGAAATTTTTGGTAAAAAATTCTAACTAAAAAAGTATTTCTAGGAAACATAAGGCACTAATGGGTTCTTGTAAATGTAGTTTTACTATAAATATTTTCCCAATGTTTCCTAAAAAATGCACTAATTAACAAGGCTTCAATGAACTTCAATTTTCTCTTCTTTGGTAATTTATTTCTTTATTCACTAATTCCCTCTCTAAACCTAGTTGTAGCACATTTAATGGAACATGTTCAATATTAATTATGACTTATATGATAATTTAAAATACTTTTTCTAATACACAAAAAATTCTACAATGATGACTTTTTATTTTATTTTATGTTAATCTGCTTTTATTTTGTCATTATATAACGAGAACAAGCCCTCTAGATTAGGGTCACAATGATTTTTTCAAAACCTAAACCTACTTTGTAAACCTAATCTACAAATTTGTTTATGTAAAAATTTGTGACGAGATTGAAAACCCTAACTTCATCCCCAGTCCATCCTTCTACTCTCCAACCTCACACCCACCCTCATCCCAATAGTAGGCCAATCAATCATTATCATAACCGTATGGAAAAATATAAATAAATAAAAGGTAATAAAATCATAAAATTAACCAAAACACACAAAATTTATGTTTCCATGAATGTCTTTTTTTTAACTAAAAAATCTCTTTTGTTTCAATAATATCGATACTTTTTTTAAAATTAATAAAAGGCAACTATGTAGTAAACCACTACAAGTAAAGTTTTCATAGGTTAGGGTTGGCGCAACGAGCCCTACTTATGTGGGGGTTTTTCTCACACCCTATCTCATCCACAGGTTTTTTTCTACTACTAGAACATATTCTTGTTTATAACCCACATTGCGTGATAGAACAATCATTTCCCAGCTAATTAGTACATGAAGAATGTCTTGCACGACTTAATTACAAAAAAAGTTGTAATCCGTTGGATCTTAACTGTACAGTTATTTGCAAAATATGATCCAAGTGGTTGTAGTTAAAAATATGACATTTAAGAAGGACATATTTAAAAATTACCTTTAGAAATATTAGTTAAGTAAGTGTTCACTAAAGAAAATCTGTATTATGGCTCAATCATAACCTCATATATTATAATTTAAAAAGGATATATTAAAAAGGACCCAAGTGGATGAATCGAAACCATGGGAGGAGGATTTAGCTCATCCACCCTTTTTATATTAACTGAGTTGGTGATACATAAATGGATTGTGTGAACTATCAAGATAGTAAAAGATATTAATGAATAAATTATCTATACACCCCTAAAATATGACAAGAGCCGCACAATTTCGAAATGCCTCAATTTCCATGTGGAACGATAAATGATGGTTGTATCCTATTACTTTTGAACATGCGTCGTTTATATGTACTAAACTTGTAACTTGATGATTTTAATATTAAAGGCATGAACTCGTTATTAGAATAATCTTTTTTTAGGTTATTAATAAAGTTGTATATGTATTTATTTATTATTTTTGTTCAATTTTATTACTATATTAAACTTCATATTTAAGTCTCTGGTAAATAAAATATAATTAAAGTATGCATTTGATTAATTAATTACTTTTAATTTTGTCAAAATATATTATTAATTAATACCATGTAAAAATTCTATCTTATGTTATTAATATAATACTTTTTTATTCATCGTATTTATTTTTTATTTGCTCTATTGTATTAGTGATTTAATAGTGGTAATTAAAATATTGTTAACTCAAACACTTGGTTTAAATAACTTATTTTTATAATTAATAAAATCAATAGTTTTAAATTTCGAAAATGAAGATGAAGATGAACTTGTCCACACTAACAGCCTATTTTGAAGATTTCGAAGATAAACTTGTCCACACTAACACCCATTTTGAAGATGAAGATCATGTAGATGCATAAGATGAAGATGAAGATGAAGATCAAATTTCTAGTTTGTTGACTAACCCACCCCCCTTAAGCAACCCTGATGGTAGGTTCATAGCTACACATCCTTATAATAGGTCAAAATTACTTATACACTCCTCCAAATAACTTATGTTAATTTTAGCTAGACAAAATATATAATCATGATTGAGGAAAAAAAAAAGATTCATGTTATAGTAGATCAAACATATGCCTCTATCCTGTAATTATAGATGATATTATCAGGGGCTTACGTAATGGGTCTCATAGGTAGGATTTATTCTTTTCTCATTGGTAGTTGATGTTCAACTGTTCAAATTTAATAAAAGTAAAAAATGGGTATGTAAATATTTTTATTATATTGAGGAAAAATATAGGCATTAATATGTTCTTGTGACAATTAAAATTTATTAAAAGTAAAAAATGGGTTTGTCTGTAAATTTCATTATATTAATAAAAAATCTAGGCACTAATTTGATTACTAGAATATGTCATATTGAAAAGGCCTATAAAATATTATCCATTAATTATTTATCTTAAAAAGCTAATGCAATATAATATAGAAACCCAACCCTTAATGGAATTAAAGGCCCCATTAGTGTCAATTTTTAAATGGTGAGAAATATTTTTCTATGTTCTCAATTATTAGACCTCCACTTTTTTAAAAGCATGTTCAAGTACTACATTATAACATGAAAATGAATCATTTGTAGATAAAAAGAAAGAAAGATAGATGACATTTTTATTACCATCAATAAATTTATTAATAATTTTTTCAAAGCAACATTAATTGGTGCAATTTGCATAGTTATCGCCAACTTATATTTGATTAGCAAGAAAGCCAAGCTCCAAAATTGACATGATCCATTATCAATGGACAAAAAATGTTCATTTGTGGACTACAAAGAATGTGTAGGTTATGTTTATGCACAAGTATAATATTGAAAAAAATGTGATCATAAATTTTAAAATGATCTATAATTGATTGTCTTAATAACAATAAAGTGGAAGATAATCTACTACATCAAATTTTATTAAAAAATAACCAACTCCTTGTGCATCCATGAGGGCCAAAAAGTTGGAATATTTAGACAAAAAAGGACTATTTTGTCTTCAAAAGTCATTCAAACGATCAAACATTTTGAAAATTCTAGAGCAGCAAAAAGAATTGAATTGCATCACACAAAACCAATGGACCCACAATTAATCATTACATAAGAGTCATAATTATCATTTACTGATTTACTCATATCCATTTAACAATTTTTTTTTTTTAAAAAAAACTAATCAAACATTCTTCCTTGCTTTAGAACCTACCTATCTTTTGATAGTATCCTAAGCCTAAGCTGGTTGTAATCCTCAAGACATTGTTTCAACTAATTTTTCTCATCAACAAAAAGATATAATTAGACTCCTTTTGGGTTAGGGTTAAGGATAAGGTGGAAGATGATGAACGTTGATTCAACTAATTATTCTTATCAACTAAAGGAAGTAGTTAGGTTCCACTGGGTTTAGAATTTAGGTTTAAGTGGAAGACAATATAATTCTTTTCGTCAACTAAAAGAGGTAGCTACACCTCTTTTGGGTATACGGTTTAAAGTTTAGGTTTAAGGGGAAGATGATATAATGACTAAACTTACAACTAAATGTTTTTATTTTATCATTTATATTATCAATTGAGAATAAATAGGTGGATTCTTTTCTTTTTTTTTACAGAAAATATCGTTTAGTTCACGCCCAACCAAACAATGTTACCCCTGCATATTATTTGTAAAACTAGATACTTAATAATAATGAGTGGACCTATTTGTGATACTACTCTTATAGATTTTATATGTTTTAAATTTCAAAAGTGCTAGCATAATATATGATATATATATATTTTTATTTTAATAATCATTTAGATAAAGACAACTAGGCGTGGAGCCATCAATTGATATGTTTATTATATAAGATAATATGCATCAATGGAAGGCAGGAGGCTCTGAGACATCCTGGATGGAAGACAATGATGGAGGAAAACATATATGCTTCATATTAGAATCAAACATGGACCTTGGTTCCGCTTCCTTCCATGAAGAAACTCATGGGCGGTAAATGGGTTTTTACCATCAAGCACAATCTCAATGGTTTTGTAGCTGGTCTTAAAGCCCATTTCGTCGCCAAAGGCTACACTTAGTACAATGGAGTTGATTATGAGGAAACCTTCTTTCTACTGGCCAAGTTAAATCCGGTACGAATCCAACTATCACTTGCTACAAATTCTTCTTTGCTGGTATATCAACTCGATGTGAAAATTACCTTTTCAAAAGGTGATATCAAGGAGTAGATATCCAACTATATGCAACAACTACCAGGTTTTGTGGTTGAGGGGGAGTTGGTATGCAAATTTAAGAAATCATTATATGGCTTAATAGAGTCTCCTCGGATTTGGTTCAACAAATTTAGCCAAACAATGTTGCAACTTGGGTTCCATTGAAGCTTCATTGATCATTCTGTATTTGTCAAGAACACCTTGAAGGGAAGTGTATTACTGGCAGTTTATGTAGATGATATTATTGTAACTGACAGTGATGCAAAATGAATACAAGAAATCTAAGCGAATATATGCAAGAATTTCAAAACAAAAGACCTTCGACTTTTGAAATATTTTTTGGGTATTGAAGTCTTCTAGCCAAAACATGAGATTATCTTATCTTAGAGGAAGTATGTTCTTTATTTGCTATAAGACACATGGATGATGGGATGTCGACCGGAAGATAATCCTTTGAATGCTAACACCAAGTTGTGTGTAAGCTTTGATGAAAATGTGGATGTAGGAAAATATCAGAGGTTTTTTTGGGAAAATCATTTATCTTACAATAACCAGACCAAATTTAGCATATGTCATAATTGTGGTTAATCAATACATGCATAAATTACAAGTTATTCAAGCTCTGGAAAGAATCCTCTGATATTTAAAAGGAGCTCTTGGCAAGGGACTTCTACATAAATGTCACGGTCACCTCAACATTGAAGGATTTGCAGATGCATATTCGGCTGGATCACCTGATGACAGGAAATCCACTTCAGGGTATTGTAACTTGGTTGGAGGGAACTTGGTTACATGAAAATCAGAATGTGGTTACTAGATCCAATGTTGAAGCAGAATACAAGACTATGGGGCATGCAGTGAGTGAGCTTCTATGGATCAAATCTCTCTTCACTGAATTAGGGTTCCACAAAAACACCCCTAAAAAACTCTATTATGACAACCAAACAACCATCCACATTACTTCAAATCTAGTCTTCTACGAGAGAACAAAACATATTGAGGTAGATTATCACTTTATACCAAAAAAATTTCAAGCTGGCATTATTTCTCTCAAACATGTTTCATCTAAAGGACAAACAACATATATAAACTCACGAAGCATATCTCATCCAAGAAATAAACTACTATATGCAACAAGTTGGGTATCTACGACGTTTTCTTTTCCCCTACTTGAGGAGGGTGTTGGAAGACATCTCAAAGGGGCATTACGGTAAATACCTTCCCCACGTCAAAGAGATGGCAAATGGTATAAATGAATGTCCTTCTCATAATGATGGACAAGGGTGTAAATAGAGAAGATGATTGTTGATTTTCAGGACTCAATGGATTTAGCTCATGGAGAAAAAGGGAGAGAGACCTAATGGGAGAAAACAGGAAGAAAAAAAGGTTATGGAGTTTATGCCCTAACCCTCCCCTGAAGCTCTATTTATAGATTAAAAAAATTATTGTATTACAATAATACCCCTAAACTTAGGATTTAGGGTTTAAGGTTTTAACCCTAGAACTTTAACCTAATTACATCAATGTCATCTCTATGAGATGGACCTTTATTTACCATCCTGCCATCATTGTATGTAGGCCTATGGGCCTTCTCCTTGATTTGTGGGCCTTGAGACCGTTTTCTATATCTTTTGGATGTATGGACCTTCCTTGGTCATATGGGCTTGAACCCATCTTCCAATACACTTGGATATGTGGGCCTTCTTTGGTCGTGTGGGCTTGGGCCTTATCTTCCAACACTCCCCCTCAAGTTGGGGGTGAGAGAACAACATGAACTTCCAGTTTGTTGCAAATGATGTATAAAATGACACATATTCCAATATGCCTTTATCTTTCAGCACTCCCTCTCAAGCTGGTGCATCCTTCCATGAGGGTCTGCTGGCATAATATAAGTGAGAGTAAAAATCACTCCTAGCCGTTGGGACGTTGCTTCATACTCTAATCTTAACCCATGCTGGATGTAGGGCACACTCCATCTTCTGTAGGTAGTGTGTCTATCGGCATTGCTATGAAGTGTCCACCTCCACCACCTTTTCCCTCCACAGGACAACAACTCTCAAGTGGTAGAATAATAAAATCCATTATAGGGGGGGGGGGGGGGGGGGGGTGGGGGGAAGCGGGCTTATTTATCATGGTGTCCCAATCCAGACACCGACTCTCATGGTGTTCCAACCGTGATATTTTTTAGAGTTAAATAAATGATGGTGTCCCAATTCGGGCACCAACTGTCATGGTGTCCCAACCATGACACTTTTGACAGTCAAATAAATTATGGTATGAGAAAAGGTATTGATGCCACCTTTTCTTTAATAATAATGTCTTATCCAAAGAGACACAATAGCAACAACTGACATGGCTTTGGGCCCATATAACACGAACCAAAAATCCTTGTAAAATTGACCCATGAAATAATCTAATGCAAGTATCTGTACCAAATAATATCCTGACCAAGGAATAATTTTACAATACTTCAAAATAATAATTCATCCATAGAAAAAATATCGAGTCGCGCTGAAATATGTAGGGTCAACAAATTCCATTGTTACTGATGACCCATCTAAATGCAAAAGATCTCGAAGAACATGCACAAGATACCAACATGCCAAAAAAAAAAAACATTGTCTCATAGAGAAATAAAAAGAAAAGAATTTATCTTTTTTGAATCGACATATGGTGGTCTTCTTCAAACCGAGCAACAATGAAGTAAAATGGAATCCTTAAATCACTACTTTGATATCATGTTGAACTCAAGATTCCATAATATTAAAGTCTTCAATGTAGATTGTAGAAGAGAAGAGAGAAAGGAACGAGCGTGAGAGGAATGAAGAGAGAGAGAGAGAGGAGGAAAGGGAAGAGAGGGGATAAGGGTTGTGAAAGATACCCAAACCTTCTCCCTTAACCTTTATTTATAGATATCAAGAATACATAAATTTCAAGTATACCCTTCACTCTAGTGAGAGGGAGGTGGTAATGCTTATATAGGCAGATTCCAACGGTTGGTTGGAAAACCGATCTATTTCATAGTTATATGACTATACATCTCTTATTCTGTAAGTGTCATAAGCCAATATGTGCATCAACTTCAACAGTCTCATTGGATGACTTTGGAGAGAATTCTTCAGTATTTGAAGAAAAATACAAGTCAAGGATTGTTATGAAAATGACATGAGTGTATTATTATCGAAGGTTTTGTAGATACAGATTGAATTAGTTCTACTAATAGTAGAAAATTTACCTTTGGTTATTGTCCAACTATAGGAGGAAATATGGTCACTTGAAGAACTGAAAAACAAAATGTTGTAGAGAGAACAAGTGCTGAGGTAGAATATAGGATCATTGCACATGTAATAAGTTAATTGTTATGTCTGAAACCACTAATGGCAAAACTTAATTTTCCAATAACCAAGCCCATGCAACTCCATTGTGGCATTAAAACTACCATTCACACTACAGCCAACCTAGTCTTCTATGAAAGATTAAAGCAAATTGAAATAGATAGTCATTTATTCGGGAAAAAATACAAGTTGTTGTCATATCTATGCAGTACATTCCATCAAAAAATCAATTGGAATTTTTTTTATAAAGGCTATATCAATAGGACCTCTCTCTGTGACGTGCTCCAAGTTGGAATTATTTGATTTTTTTGCACAAACTTGAAGGAGAGTGTTGAAGAAATATTTGCGGCATACCTTATAATTAGGTTGATGAGTGGTAAAACTTGTAATTATAAGGTACTTTACATTTTCTTTCCTTCATGTGCGAGGATTTTCTGATCCTCACCTATAAATAAGAAGAAAGAGGGTGGTGGAGATGTGCTGATTCCAACTAGCTTTGCTAATCGAGCAAACTTTACTCTCCTACTCTAGATTCTTTTAGATAGGAAAAATTAGAATGTAATAGGATTTGAGTGGGTGTTCACTATTAAACATAACTCATATAGCATAATTGAAAGGCTTAAAGCTCGACTGGTTGTTGAAGAATATACTCAATGTTATGAAGTTGATTATGAGGAGATATTCTCTCATGGCCAAATTAAATTCGATACAAATTCCTTTATCACTTGTTGTAAATTTTCAACGGTCCTTATATCAACTTGATATGAAAAATGTATTCATTAATAGAGATAATAAAAAAAGAGATTGACATGGATCAACCACCTGGATTTTTAGTTGGGGGGGGGGGGGGGGGGGGGGGGGGGCGGGGGGAGTCCATGTGCGAATTACAAAAATCTTTGTATGGGCTAAAATAATCACTGAGAGCATGACTTGATATGTTTAGTAGAGGAATGTTTCAGTTTGATTTTAAAAGATGTGTGGTAGATCACTCAACATTTGTCAAACATGTTAAAGGAGTTATTCTCCGAGTTGTATATATAGATGATATTATTATAATGGCTAATGGTTTAGAAAGTATTAGGCAGGTGAAAGAGAAGTTGTGTAATGAATTTGAAACAAAAGACTTGATACTCCTCAAATATTTCATTAGGATTGAGGTGATGTGATCTAGGTATGACATTGTTTTGTTAGAAAGGACATATGTGCTTTATTTGCTTAGTGAGATAGGGATGTTGGGCTATCCTCTTGGAGACACTCCGGTGGACACTAGTGTGACACTGTTCTGGAGAAGATTTATGTATGGGAAGTACCAAAGACTAGTAGAAAAATTGATATATCTCACTGTAACCAGACCTGACATTTTTTTTGTAGTAAGTGTTGTAAGCTAGTATGTGCATAGGTTTTAGAATTCTCACGGGAAAGCTCTAGAATGAATCCTTTAATAGTTGAAAAAATCTCCTAGACGAGGACTTCTATAAAAATACTATGGTCATATTAATGTTGAAAGCTTTGCAGATACTAATTGGGTAGGCTCTTTGGTGACAAGAAATCTACCTTTGGATATTGCAAATTCTTTAGAGAAAATCTGGTAACTTGGAAGAGCAAAAAAAAATGTGGTTACTCGATTTAGTATAGTGACAAAATATAGAATCACGACACATGCAGTGAGTGAATTGGGGTGGATTAAGTCTCTCCTTTCAGAATTGGAATTCAATAGAGACATTCAAATGAAACTCCATTATCATAATCAAACAACCAACTTCCATGAAAGGATAGAGAAAATTGCAAGATGGTATCATAAGCCTTGAATATATTCCTTGTCGAGGGCAAGTTCATGATATACTCACAAAGCCTATTGTGACAAAGAAACTAAACACTACACGTTCAAAGTTGGGACTTTATGATGTTTATACTCCATCTTGAGGGGGAGGATTAATAGACAAGAATGTCCAAGAGCAAGTATAGAAGAGTCTTACATGACTCTGACAACAAGAAGTCTCAGAAGCAACAATCCATATAGCGGAATTTTATAGGAGTCTAATGGGAGGAAGTCTCACAAAAATACACCAGTTAAAAGATTATTTTAGTATGTTTAGTTGTTTAATTACTTTATGACTTATCTTTAAGAGTTAAACTTTGGGTACAATTGGGATATGGGTAATTTATTTATAGTCTTATTCTACTTTTTTCTTCTATTATAAATAAAGACTAATTGTACTTAGTAGTTATAATCAGGTTAGTTGATATATTTATCTTCTCTGGAAATTCAACATGGTATCAAAACGGGTTAGTTGACTCGATTAACAAATAAAGACAATGAAGCACTATTACGGTGTAATCTTAACCTTTAATATTCATTGCTTAGTCTTTATTTTATCCTATTAGTGTCTCTCCTAGTTTATTTTTTTTCTACTTTCTCCCCTATTTGTTTTAGCACAGTTTATTCTTCTTCCTGTAACCCTTGCATATCGGCAAACCCTTGTTTTTCTCTAGCTCTCTGTTCGTGCCCTCTCTTCCACGTACTCTCTTCTTCTACTGCTGCAACACGTCATGATTATTTATATTCATGATCTTTTCTGTTAGATAGTATAAGTTTGGAAACCAACGCATTTGTGAGGTGAAGGTTCTTCTTAGCATAACATAGACAGAGAGAGACAAAGAGATTGACTTGATGCTGCCTGCGCATCGTGTAAGCACGTGAGAAAGAAGTACAGCAAGGATCGACACACTTCTCATGGTGTTGAGGAATACCTGCACATAGACAGTGCTAGATTTGTCGATGCTGTTGGTGGATTTTCTGATACATGGTTGATATGCTGAGAAATGATTTGAGTTTCTGGTTTGCTAATTGTTGTTGCCACTACAACAACATAAAGTTGCTGAGACTTAATTGGAAGATGCTCATGTCAGAAAGAGAAAGTGTCGACAGTGGAAATCTGATGGAGGAAGATGCAGTGCTTGATGGTCTATTATGTCTTCCACAAGTGGATGGATTGGACGCTAAAAGGTACAATAGCAAAGGCAAAAGCAGACAGAATCATTGTGTTTGAGAATGCATGCCGTCGGTTAGTTCTCTCAAGTTTTTGAATTTTGCTGCTATCTCAATATTATCCGAAGGTGCTGGAATTCTTATTTGAGCAAATAAATCAACATCAATTGCCAAGGGGGAGAATGCTTTATTTGGGGTCTTGGTCCGGGTCAATTTTATATGGTTCAGACAAATCGGACCGATCTGGTCTTAAATTGTTATACAAATTCAATAAAATTATTATTTTTGGTTATAAGGGGAGATCACACGAGGTGATTTAGCTTGAGGTGTCTTTTCTACTGTTGGCTTGCTCGTGCTTTGGTTGCATATTCTCTGCATTATGTCTACAAAAATTTTGCTCTTCCTAGAAATTTCTTTGTTTGAGCTCATACTTGGTCTAACTTAGTTGCTATTTTTACAACACTATTATAGTCTCATTCTTATTTTATTAACATGGTGCTTCTTTTATCTATCTTTTGTTCCCCCTCCAACCTTTTTATTCGGTCTACCTTTCTCCTACCATCGCTTTTTGGACTCTTATGTATCCTTTAGGCCAACCATTTGTTAAGTTGCTTGGGTTAGTTCGTGTTTTTTAAGTCCATTTATTATTTTTTACTAGTACTTTTAAGTGGGTTCTTTTATCGCTGTCCTTTGAGTGATAGACATTACCTTATTTAATTATAATCATTATTTTGTGTTTAAAATCCTTAGGTTGGTTTTGACTCCTTTTTATCACCCATATTTTATTGTTTGAGAGTCTGCATCTGATTGAGTATTTATCCTTGGGACATTTTAATGGAGGAGATAATTCATACAATAAATTTTTGTTTCAAGTTAGGATAACTACTGTTACCTCCCATCTTGATAGGAGAATAAGTGACAAAATCTACCATGAAGAATTCCACATGTTGTGGTAATAAAATTTTCTCTCACTCGAATATCTAAATCAGAGGAAGTATAATATAAAGAATTTTTTTCTTGAAGACCAATATATTTTTCTTTGCAAGTTGAAGTTTTAAACTCCAGTTTAAGGGAGAGTGTCGAAGAGTAGGTATGGAAACATTGCTGTCACAACAAGAAGTCTCACAGAGCAACAATCCATATGGCATAATCTTATAAGAGTCTCACGGGAGGAAGTCTCATAGAAATGTATCAATTAAAAGTTTTATTTTATTTTATTATTCTATCCATTTTCAATTAATTAATTACTCTAGGACTTATCTTTAAGAGTTAGACTTTGGGTGTAATGGGGACATGGGGAGTTTATTCGTAAACTAATTCTATTTTTTTCCTCTATTATAAATAGAGGCTCATTGTATTATGTTATAAACAAGCCAGTGATCTATTTTTCTTCTCTAGAAATTACGGCTTATATAAAGCCTAAGGGGGAGGATTAGGGCTTCACTTTGAAACCATAATCCATTCTTGCCCTCTCCTCCTACATGAGCTTCTCATCATCTCTTCTCTCCTTTGAACCCACATCTTCTCCTCACAAATCACTCCCTTTTCTCTTCGTCTCTCCTCTACTTACTCAAAGACTTTTTAAGGCTGTGATAATGGAATTTAAGATTTTAACACTTTTTGATAATAACAAAATGAGTAACTTGAAAGTGTGCTATTAATGGTGTTAGTAGTTTATTGTAAGCACATGCTTTCCAACTCAAATTTATGTGATCTATGGCGCAAGCTCAAGATAAGACAATGATCAATCATGTTGACAAGTTAAGACCCAAAGGAAAAAATCATTGAATAAATGTTGTTGTGAAGAAGTACTTACATTAAAAAGAATTTTAATGATTCTCAAGTGTCATAGAGAATCTCAAGAACTCTAACTATGTAAAAGGATAATCTGCCAACTTTCGATTCTTAAGCACAAGCTTGCATTGGAGCATTAGGACATGCAATATTTTTTTAAACCCATGTTTTTACAATGCATATAAATGTTTTAGAAACTTTGGTTCCCTTAGAAATGGCTGGAATCATGCTTAGGACTTAGTTTTGTATACTAGCAATAGGTATGATCAATGACAATCGATCATTCATATGGAAGCCATGCAGAATTTGCAAAGCATGATCGATCATCGTGTATAGGTATGATCAATCATCCCAAAAGCATGATTGATCATCCTGATTTGCTTGCTCGATCATACAAAACACTGCCAAACCAATTTTATAAAGTATGATCGATCAATAGATGAGGCATGATCTGTCAACCTATTTTACGAAGGGCTACAAAATGGTTAATTGGTGAATTGATTGGTCATTAGGTTTAGGAAACTTAAAAATATAGCCATTATAGTCGCACGATCGATCAATGAAAAGGCATGATTGAGCATCCTTTTTTCTAGCTTTTGGGAAATGGTAAAAACCAACTATTTGGGCTAGGAATCTTATAAATCCACCCAAAAAATCTTTTCCCCCATGAGGTTGTGTGCATCTCCTCCTATTTTACCTATTTATTTACTTTAGATTGCATTCAAGAGCTTAAATTTTTATTTTAGGTTCAACTCACCCCCCTTTGAGATGCCACCTTGGCCAACAATTGGTTTGAGAGTAGACCTGAACCATTTGAAATCCAAAATTTGACTTGATTTCATTCAATCAATTTTTATGAAATCTAAAGAAGATATTATGTTCCAAGAGGGTCATGATCCCTATTTCACACCTATGCTTTATAGTTTCATTGGTGGAAAATTAGAATGATCTTTTCCTTACAATCTATTGGATTTGAATTATGGGAAACAATCATTGATGGAATCTTTTCCCCATCCAAAAACTTAAAAAGAAGACCTATTTCAGAATTGGTATGTGATTGGGATGACTTGGACATTGTAACAGTTGATGGCAATATTATGGCTATGAAACTCATACTTAGATCCTTGACTGATGAATTGCTAGATTCTTTCTCTTGTAAATTAGCCAAAGATTTATGTGATAAACTAGAATCTAATTTGTATAGGAATATTGGAGTGTGACTTTTCACACTCCAAGTGCACTACACAGAGACATTGTAGGTATCGAAGATTGAATGTTCTCATGCTTAGTTGAAACATCATCTCATATAGAGATGAGACGTTAGGGAATTATAATTATAAGGAAGTAGACAAGGAAGAAATTATGAGACAATTAGGTAAATTCATGTCCTCACTTAGAGGAAAAGAAAAAGTAAATAAAAAATTAATTGATTAACTCTGACAACTTTAAAAAGAAATTGAATCCTTGAAATCTGGTTTTCCCTCCACGCTAGAAGAGCTTAGAGAAGAAATTGAAAGCCTCATCTCAAAATGCAAAACACTTGAATTCCATTCTTAAATTATTCATAAGTTGAGAATTAAAAATGACAAACTTTGCACTAGCATTTTAGATCTTCATGAAGAAAACAAAATGCTATAACCCACAAAAAGGTAGCTAAAAGAAAAGCCTCAGACTTATCCTGTGCTTTATAGATTAACTTTAGGAAAAGTCACTCATTTGGATAAATTAGAGCATTAAACAAAGAATGCGAAAAAAGTGGAGACTCGAAAGGAAATAAAATCCAAAAGTTCTCATAGGAGGAGGGTGACAAGGTCACAACATTACCTATGCATAATGATGCATGTTACAAATGTAGAACCATTGGCCATTATGCATTTGATTGCTTAGCTAAAAGATAAAAACTAAATGGGTGAAGAAAATTTAGATTCCCATGGGAAGGCTAACTTTATCTTCAAATGTGAAGCAAATTTATGCTAATTTAAATGTCAAATATTTGAGACCTTCGAAGCTAAGTGTCTCTAAACTCAAACTAAATGCAAAAATCCAAATCCTTGTAGTTTTAGAAATTTGTGCAAAATTTACGATTCAATTGATTTACGGAGACTAATCATTGTAAGTTGGTTGTGAATTATCCTTACCTCATTAACTAAGCTTAAAACTGGTTCTTATGGAATTAAGCTGACTTAGAAAATTAAACGTTCAACATTAACTAAATTTTGTATAGCACTTGGTTTTATTGCAGTCGAGGATTGAGAGATTAGATGAATCTGAAACCTTAAACTTAGATTGTTAAATACATTATACTCTTAGTGCTACTTGTGTGGACTTTTGACTTAGAACATATTTGAAAATTAGATCCAAAATAAGATTCATAGAAGTAAACTAAAAATTAAAATTTCATTATACCACAACAAAGTGAATTCAATTAACATAATAAATTTGGCCACTTCTTTTACATGTGCTTTGTTCACAATCATTGATTTTCTACTCTTGCAATTCATGATGTTGGGATGTACTTGGGTAGACTCTAAGTATATTTTAGGTATTTCCCTAGAATTAGAATGGATATACATTGAGGGAAAAAGTTTGTTGGAGAAATGAAACTCATAAAATATTTTGCCTGTACACAAACTAATCAAGCCTAATAGAAACGAATTAGGACATAATTAGAAGATACTTAAAAAAGTTTGGTCCTACATACATTAGAGTCCATGTAGCCAAAACATAGATTCAATAAGAAATGTTAAATGTGTGGTTACTTAGAATGCCCTTCACTAGCTTATGGAAGTATATTGAAAATCTCATAAACCAAGTGCATGAAATGATTATTAAAATCACTTGGCATAGGCAAATTTGGTTAATGAGTTGGGTGAAATAGCTAATAGTTTACTAACTAAGTAGGCCAAGGGAATGAAATGCTAAATACTTTTCATTCAAAGGTGATAAAATAGCTAATGAGGGAAGGCTATCCATATACAACTCGTATGGTGTTTTTTTAAAGTATGGGCCTAATGCTATCTCAATTAACCACATAACAAGCTGTATTAAAACCTTCAGCCCAAAAGCTACGAGGCATGTCATGTCTAATCTTGATTATGCTAAAGCCTTGTTCTTTATATACTTTTTCACATAGCTTAGAAAAGGCTGGAAAAGCATCATCCTTGTTGACTAGGAAGTCTACTCAAGTGAACCTAGAGTAATCATCCACTACCACCAAGGCATGACATTTTCCATTTAGGCTTAAGGTGTAGGCGGGTCCAAGTGATTCCATATGGATTAGTTGTAGTATGTTGAGGTATAAGGCCAACACATATAGACAAGAGATCTCAAGGGAATGAGATAAGAGAGGAGAGAAAAAACCAAGGGAGAGAAAGAAGAAGAAAAGAGAGAAAGGTGTAAGAAAAAAACTGAGCCTAAAAGAAGAGGCTTGAATGCTCTTTCCCATGCCTTGAGGTTGTATTTATAGTTATGGGAAGGTGTTTACAAAGCCTACAATGCCCTTAGGGTGACATGCTTCATGTTGAATTTATGGAAAAGTGAAAAAAAAATTCATTGACTTAATGTAATCAGAGTACATGAACCTCTATTTATAATAGAGGAAAGTAGTAGAGTCCTATTACAATTAAACTACCCTTGTCCCAATTACACCCAAAATCTGACACTTAAAGATAAGTCCTAACATAATTAAATAACTCAACATATAAAGAAGACTAACATAACTAAAATACCTTTAAACTGAAACTCTTTTGTGAGACACTTGTAAGACTCTACCAAATTAATTCTGGCTTTGTGAGATTGCTTTCTGTGAGAGTCATGTAAGAGGCTTCCATTTCTTCTCTTCAACACTTCAAAATGAAAAAGACATAGGAAGACATACACCAACTTGCATAATTACAATTCTATGTTATCTCTATAGAAGTTCTCTTTATTCACATGCGTGTCTTTTAACACTCTCTCTCAAGCTGGTGTTTGTAACTTCACTTGTAAATAATCTTGGTCAATAAACTTGTGTGCTTGAAAAGAAATTTTGGTTGCCTTGATTTGATTCATCTAACTTTTGTTTACATCTTGCTTGTAGTCGTCATCTTGTCTCCCCTTGGATATTCTAGTCATATAAAACTTGATTACCACCTCTTTCTTGTATTTCTTCTCCTATTTGTTCCCCTCAAGATGTGGATCTCTTTGTTCTTTACCAAGAGACCCAACTTGCACAAAATAATGGTTAGAGAAGAAAATTCACTTCTCGCCATATGACAAAGCTCCGGACACTAGTGAAAATAGTTATAGTCTGCAACACATTGCTCAATTTTAAAGACAAAAAAATCCAACTTTAGTGCACAACAAAGAGACTACTCACTTTTTTAAGGTTAGCTCAAACATAAATTACCTCTTGGGTCAGAATAAAAGATTTGACCCAAGCTGGATGTTGGTTACACTTTACTTTTTAAGTTGTGAGTTTAGGCATTGCTCTAAAGTAATGAAAATAGAAGATGATAAACTGAAGAAATAATAGAGGCAAATGATTTTAACTGGAAAGAGGTGACTATGCAACACTTATACATCCAAATGAAACTAGAATACTATTTTTTAAACTAGGGGAGACTATAACGGTAGAATTTAATTATCTTAACAAATTTGACCAAGTATAACTTTTGGGGGTTGACAAAGTTTGACTCAAGAGGGAGATAAAAAATAATTCCTCTAACATGATGATTAAGGAAACTTAAAAAGTATCTTCAATAAGAAAGTGTTATGATGGAACATAGTAATGGAAACTTTCTAAACATAGACTTCTCATATAGGGCAATAACTTTTTAACTCAACTCGACCAATTTGCAAAGAAAAATATTCAAGAGATAATTTCTATAATAAGAGAAATCAAGGACACTAATATTTGGACTTTCGAATGAGCAAATAAGACTTTCTAATTCAAAAATTTCAGACTTTCTCAAAAAAGGAAACTAAACTCATAATGGGAAAGACTTCTTTTGAGGAAACTAACGTAATATGAGATCAAGAAAAAGAAAATTTTTAGGAAGGAAGGATACTCAAGTTGGTCAAATCTTGATTAGATTTTGAAAACAAATAGGAAACTTAACCAACATCAACGACTAAAAAAGTGAAGCAAAACATTCCGCTTAAATTCGGATTTTTGTATCCAACAAATACCAACATGAGCTTTGATTCATCCCATGTGGATATCTCTCTCTAGAAAGATCTAATTGAGAAATATTTTGTTGGGATAGAAAGTAGAATCACATATATTTATTTTGAGATGTAATTTTCATTATAAAATCTAAGTCATGTTGGTACAAACTGTCCAAAAAGTTGAGGTTTTCTTATGCTACTTGAACCTTTTCTTTTGTTTGACCTTTGTTGCTTCAGATGTTGATTTCTTTATCTAGGAAAATATGATTTCAAAAATTATTTTTGAGTTAGAAACTAGACTCAATGATATTATCAACAATATATAATTTGATATATAAAAAAGTATTTTAAAAGAGTTGAAAATCCAATGCAAAACATAAATTATAAAATAAGACTAAAGAGTTATAAAAAAATAAAAAGAATTATAATTTAGAAATAAGACTAAAGCTGGATGTTGGGTACACTCATTTAATTTTTAAGTAGTGGGTCTTGGCATTGGATGTTGGGTACATTCTTTTATACAAGAGAAACTCCTCTTTCTTCTTTTTATTTTTCTTATTCTTCTTCTTCATCCATTTCTTCTCTATCTTCTTCTCCTTTTCCATCTTAGATCTTTGCATGTTCTGATACCATTTTGATTTCTAAGGCCATACATAAACACAAAAGATCTTAAGGGAAGGAGAGAAGAAAAGAACTCTAGCTATTGAAAGAGAGGACAAAAGAAACCAAGGAAGATGAAGAAGAGGAAAAGAAAGAGAGGTGTATGGACGAATTTGAGCCGTGTAGAAGAGGCTTGAATGCTCTACCCCATGCCTTGATGTTGTATTTATAGTTGTGGGAAGGTGTTTACAATGAGTATGATGCCTTTAGGGCTACATGCTTAAAAAAGAAAAGGATATAAGTGGACATACACCAGTTTGCATAATTACAATTTCTCATTCTTTACTAGCCATGCGACCCGTACATATGTGAGTGTCTTTTAACACAGTGGTCTTGTGATGAAGACAATATTTTTGGATTTAAAAGAGATTTTGTGTTATTTTCCAAGTTGGCAAACATCACAAGGTTTCTCTCTTACAAACCTTTGTTTGGTTGTCCACTCACTAGACTTCATAGTCAATATTTTCAATAAATCCATTCCAACATGTCTTGGTCTCTTATGCCATAACCAATATTCATCCAAATTAGCACCCAAACATATAGAACTTGTTGAAGATAATTCTAAAATGTCGACAACAATCAATTTCTTATTTCTTTGTTCCTCTAAGACTATTTTCACCATTTTCAGTTTTGGCTATGCATTTATCCTTTTGAAATAATACTTTATTACATTTGTCTTTAATGCTAAATAATTCAAGCATCAACCCTTCCACGTAATAAACATTTGAAATGGAAAAGTTAGAAGTACCTATTTTTCCAATTCCTATAGTGGTAGCTTTTCCATTATCTTCAAATGTTACATAACTTCCATTCTTATGGATTAGTTTCACAAATTTGTTTTTATCATTGGTCATATACCTTGAGCACCCACTATCCGTAATTCATACATTTGTTGGTACTTCAGCTTGGAGATATGCCTATAAGAGAAAGCAAATCATCCCCTCAAGGCCCCAACCAAATTGCATCTATTTGAGAAACCATTTTCCAATACATTCTCCTTGGGTATCTAAATTTGCTTACTTGTTGATTTTTTGGTAGTTTCAAAGTTTTCATTGGATTTAGGTATCAACATTTGTTTCACACCATGCCCATTTTAAAGTTTGCATATATGTGCATAATGCCCTAATGATTGCATTAATAGCATCTAGCATAAGGCATGCATGTGTGATTTTGCAGCACCTCTTGTTCTTCCTATGGGACCTCCTTGTTACATTCTTTTGAGATTTAGCAATTTTGAGTTTTTTTTTCCAGCTCGATGCTTTTCTTTTCAAATGCTAGTTTATCTTGATAAAATATCAGCTAACTCTTTCTGCCTTCAAGCATTAGCAATAGGGCCATCATTTGCTTCTTTAAGAGCAACTATTTCACCCTTACTCTTGTAATTTCTTGCTTTTGGGCATGACTTCTATCATTGTATTTATTGCTCTTTACAGATTCTTCTAGAAATTGTCTAATTTATTCTCATATTAGAATCACTGACCTATTCTGATGTGGTGGAATCATCATCTTCATAAGCCATAAGACGAACATCACACTCACCCTTTCATGAATGGTTGAATTCACTATCCAAGGCATGCGAAACTGAGACAAAAAAATTCTTCTTTTTCTTCTTGAGATCTTTGTTGATGGATGGTGAGCACTTCTTGATATGTAGGCATTTGTTTTTTCTATGCCCTGACTTACCACCATCAAAACAAACATCAGTCCTTTCAAAATTTTTATTGTAATCACCTTTATTATGACCTTTCCTAGAGTTTCTCTTCTTTGTATACATCTTTAATAAGTACCCAGTGATAAAGTTTACTTCACTAGAGCTCTCTTCTCTAGAACAACTAGGATCACTCGGACCGGGTTTTGATTTAAGTGAAAATGTTCTTTCCATTCACCTAGATTTACTTACGTCCTAAATTTGTTGATAAAAATTTTAATCTAAGTAAGTTTATAATTTGCAGTTCATAGCATTTCACATGCATCTCCTTTAAGTGAAGCAATTATAAGGTTTACGAGGAAGAACTGATAAATCCAACTAGACCTCAAGCCAAAATGAATAATCAAGTCACATTGAAGAAGCACCTTGGGGAAGAAAGAACAATTTGTGAGATGCATGCCGAATTTTATATAGGTATTATATACATAGATTATGCTCAATTTTAAGTAGAGGTCATGCCCAATCTTATACATGTATTATCTATATAGGTTATGCCCAATTTTATGTAAAATGTTTGCTTAATTTTATATATAATTTATTTGATATATATTTTTTGAAGAGTTTTAAATGTATGTTGAAGCTTGGGCTCGGCTCGAACTCAGTTAAAATTTTTGGGCTCGAGCTCAATAATAATTTTAGACTCGAGACGAGGCTCGACTCGAAATATTTAAATCAAGCTCGGATCGAACATAGGTAGGTTCAGGCTCGGCTCGGCTCGATGCCAGCCCTAGTGGGAAGGAGGCTCCTAGCACTTAGGTGGCGACGGATGTGCTGACGGGGACGGGAATGTTGACCGCCTTGAGAGTTGCTTCCAGGTTCTTGATGGTAGGCAAGATGTGAACAGAGAGGTTCCTAGAATGACCTCGTTGCCAATTGAGATGTACTGGAATTGCACAGAGTTCAATTTCTCCCCTACTCCGCCATTCTTCTCCTTCCAGGCTGGAAACATGAAAATGGAGGAAATAATTGCAGCAAGGGAAGAGTCTAATATTTTGATGACCATTGAAAGTCAAACAAAGGCAGAGATACTTCGCTGCCTTGGCCATGAGCTCAATGTAGTGACGATGAAACCAACCTTAGTCAACTATAGCCGTTTCCCGGATGAAACCAACCTCTTGTGAACCCATTCTCTTTAGGTCAGAGGGACGATCTGTTATCTGGACATGGTAATTATGACATTTGTGAGTTTAATGGTTGTAAAGTTGGTGGAGAAAGCAAGCAAAAACAAACAGATGGGATGGTAGGACTCAGTCGCCCGTTGTTGCTCCTCGAACTATTATGGGTCCACTTGTAATGGTTTGGATAATTCAAAGAGAAAAAAATTGAAAATCTGAAAAAACATAAGGAGACGACACGGAAGCACGTGCCCAATATAAAACATTGGGAATTCTAAAAACTATAACTACGAGTCTTGAAAATCAATGCTCTGATACCATGTTGGTTTTCATGACTCAATGAATTTAACTCATAGAGAAAAAAAGAGACAAAGTATTAGGAGAAAACAGAAGGAAGAAATAGGTTATAAACTTGTGTCTGAACTCTCCCTATGAGGCTCAGTTTAGAGATGAATAAGATTTTAATAATATAATAATACCCCTAAAACTTAAACCAATTACATCAATGTTATCTTTATGAGATGACTCTTTATTTACCATCATGCTACCACTGTGTTGGCCTTCTCCTTGGTATATGGGCCTTGAGCCCATCTTCCTCCTCTCTAGGATGTGTGGGCCTTATTTGGTCTTGTGGGTTTGAGCCAATCTTCTACACTTGGAGGTATGGGTCTTCCTTGGTCTTGTGAACTTAGGCCCACCTTCCAACAAGATAAAAGAGGGGAAACATAATGATCTACCCCTTGCCTTAAGTCTCTATTTATAGTTAATGAAGGAAGTTTAGAATGATTACATTGCCCTTAGGATTACAAGCTCTCAAAAGGAAAAGAGCGAGTCCGAGAAGGAGAAAAGAGAGGGAGAAGAGACAGAGAGATATTTGTGAGATGCTGAAAGGGAGAAGAGAGGGAGAAGAGACAGAGAGATAAGAGAGAGGGAGAAGCGAGCAGGAGGTTCAAAGGGAGAGCGAGTCTGAGAAGGAGAGAAGGACGCCGTAGAGAGGGAGACCGGAGAGAGAGAGAGACCGGAGAGGGACGGTGGAGATAAGAGAGGGAGTAGAGAACGAGAGAGGGTTGTAGAACGAAAGAGAGATGCGGGAACCAGAGAGCGAAAATGAGAGTGACGGTGTGCGAGAGACAGAGGCCTGAGAGAGCTTCCCGTGAGTGTCATGTACATGATTCTCAAAATCGGACGGAAAACGCTTTCTGCCGTTTACTCTTGGGATATGAACTCCTGAGTCATGGACAATCATGTACATGACATGATCTTTGGCGCTCCCTAATGACATCAGGATATGAACTGAGTCATGTTGACTAACCCCCCGTGGAAAACAGAGCAGGACAATAGTAGAGGATAGCCGTCGATGAACCAACGAGAATTTTCAAAAAAACAGAGGGCTTTGGGTACTTGGGCACAATCACGAAGGCAAAGTCCATTGAGAAGGAGAAAGCAGAGTTACCATTAGAACCATTCTTGAAGCGAAACGGAGAAGGGTGGAAGGTGGTCTCTTGCGGTCCCTAAAAATAACTACAGAAGCAACATCTTAGAATATTCGCCATTAATGGATGGGAAAAGGGAGGCAAAATAGTTCTACTGCAACCCAAGAGGCGGCCCTCTTCCCCATCAATTCTAAACACTGCATTCCTTCTCTCCCCTCTTTCCTTTGTTCTCTTTTGTCTTCTCCGAGGGAGAACATGCGGGAATAATTTGAACAAAAGGCAACCCAATTTGTAAATTGTAACTACTGAAGAGGATCCCTTCAAATGGGACATGTTGTTGGTAGATTATGTTCGTTGCGATTCTCGCGTAGTCTTTCAAGGTTACGTTCGCAGTAGTTGGATCAAATCCAGTCCCAAGTTGATTAGTCGACGCGGTAGTCTTGAATTGAGACGGATCCACACGACGATCTCTTCCGGAAGCCATTAGGTTCCGGTAATCCGCACAGGCCTCGAAAAAACAGCAGTAAACGACCAATAAAAAAAAATTCCAACAACTATACAAAAGAAATCAATATAAGAAAAAAAAATTAATAGGTTTTTGGAATCTTGAAAACCATATTACGAATCTTGAAAATCAATTATTTGATACCATGTTGATTTTTATGACTCTATAGGAGAAAATAAGAGAAAAAAAGTGATTATAGACTCATATCGTAATTCTCCGCTTGAAGCTCAATTTATAGATTGATAAAATTATAATAATACCCCTGGAACTTAAACTAATTATATCAATCCCCATCTGATGACTCTTTATTTATCATCGTATCATCACTTGTGTGTGCCTTCTTTTGTCGTATGAACTTGGGCTCATCTTACAACAGCTCTCAAACTTGAAAAATTTCTCAAAAGTATTTTCGAATGAAAGAGTGAATCTTAGCTTTGAAAAATTCACTACTCTATACATTCCTTTTCTTGCATTGCATACTCGACAAACTCACTTACTCCACATTGTGTTATTGAATAAGTGAAAACTTGGATTTCTCAAAAGATAAAAACTTTCCTTTATGAAAAGTTCATATAGGATTTGTTGCTTTCAAATAACTAAAACTCACGTTTTTCTTTTCTGATTGAATGTTGTGAAATGCACCTTTTTGCTACTTTGCGCTGGGACCAAACCCAGACCACAACTATAAGAGTTACAGTCGGTACTTTTTCCCAATTTAAATAAACGGATTGCAATTGGACGAACCTGGTGGTTTCAAGTTGATTAAACCATATTCAAATCAGGTTGAATCGTATCGGATCATTACGGTGGTGATCTACCTATGAAACTGGTCCAGTGGCTTTAGGACGGCCAAGGAGAATAATCAGTCGGCGAGATTTTAATAGACGTCCATTGGAAAATGAAAATTGTGTTATTGACAGAACAAAACATGTACCTGCACATATTGGGAGGACCGAGAACCCTAGGAAAAAAACAAAAAACAGGGCTTTTTCTCTGCGTCTTCCCTGCGTTTACTTACTAAGAACCTCTCCTACAATTTTATTTGCATCTGATTGGGGAGGGGCAATCATTGTTTCAAATTTTGAGAGATCAAATATGAACATTTTTTCGAAGAGGCCGACAGCAAAAGGTACGGTCCCCGAATCCTTGTTGAATCGTTGTCCTTCTGTTTTGCCTGTGAATCTTCGTGTTCTACAACCCTTCGAAGCTTTGTTATGTCTAAATTGGTATACTTTTGTTTTATTTGATGAATTTGTACTCTTCTAATTATTCCTTCAGCACAAGGATGTGGACTTGTCGATGAATTTGTGTTCTGGCATGGGTTTGGTTATTATATCAGCACGAGGATAGGGACTCGTTTATGGAATTGAATTATTTTTGTCGTTAAGTTCAGTGAATTAGGCTTAAAATCAGATCGGATTATTCTTAGGTGCTTTGCAGTTGACGATTTCTATTCAGTCTTATATTAGTGCAGTTGTGTACACGAATTCTTTTTATGATGAATTTTTTTCCGTTATTGTTCCAGAGGTGATGCGGTCGAGTAAAAGAGAAATGGCTAATGCTACTAGAGGTATTTCTCAGTTTCCAGATGTATCTGTTGCGATGCTAGAAATAAAACTTCAGGCTCTCTTCTGTTACTTCATACGAACTCCAAATTCATATCAAATTCATATTTGCTTAACCAAACCTTGGCATCTTTTGTCCGTTTAATTACCAAATTGGATGGGCAGTATCACATTTGCCTGTTAACTGCTACTTAAACAATTGTATCCAAGCTAACTGTTCATGGAGATTACGGATATAGATTCATGCAAATGTCTTATTCTTAGATTTTAACTGGTTGAAGTTTATGAATTCTGTGTCTTATCATAGCTTGGAAGTAAGATTTTTCTTGTTTTTTCGAAGATAATTTTTCTCTGCTAAAGGCCACTGTCATTGCTACATACTAAGTATTGTTTATTTCCAAACTATTGTGTTTATATTGTCATAGATCTTGTATGCTGTCTGTGACTTGCTGTAATTAAATATGATTTTGACTTGTATAGTTGTTTTTGACGTCTCTGTTAAAATTGAGATGAAACACAGTTTCACTAGCTGAAAATTATCTTCTAATGTTGTGTATTGTAATCAGATAATAATATCTTTTCATTCCTCTGTTTATCTCATTGTGAAAAAGGAAGCTTTTTACACTACTCAGTTTGGAGTATGTTGTACACTGAATACTTGTTGATGAAGCTATTACACCCTGATATGAGGCATATATGTGTCTGATGTTGAATTGCCATTATTATGTTTCTCCAAAAGAAGGAGATTTAGGATAGGATGTGCATAATGATTTCTTGACATACTAAAATTTATCCTTCAGGGTTAAGGATATTAAAATATCTTTGTGAGTGTAGGTTGTCATACATTATTGGCCTTTCACTCGAGTTGCTATTTCTGTTTCAGGTATCGAGAGGGAAATTGCAATGTTGCAGTCAGAGGTATGTTACGGACCAAGAGGTTATATGCTTCCACATAATACCACATCTGCTACACGATGCTGTTAGCTTTTAACTTATGATAGTTTTTTAACAGGAGAAAAAACTGGTTGCTGAAATAAAGAGGATTGCTAAAACTGGCAATGAGGTATGTGTTCTAACAGAAAAAGGGCAGAAGCAATGTATTATTTATTCCTACATGTTCTGCAGGTCAGACTTGCAAGAAAAGATCATCATTGTTGTTGTTGTTGTTTTCTTGCCTAAGCTCAAGGGGCAGCTAGGATTACCCTGTTTATTTGGCAAGTTTCTGTATCTTTACAGGCTGCAACTAAAATTTTAGCTCATCAGCTTGTGAGGCTGCGACAACAAATAGCTAATTTACAGGGTAGTAGAGCTCAAATGCGAGGCATAGCAACTCATACGCAGGTTCATCAAAAAATCTGTCTCAGTCTTAGTCTCTCTCTCTCTCTCTCTCTCTCTCTGTCTCTCTCCTCCCACAATGTCTTCAGCTTACCAGTGTAATTCTGATTGCAGGCAATGCATGCAAATACATCAGTGGCAGCTGGCATGAAAGGTGCTAGTAAGGCAATGGCTGCCATGAATAAGGTTTGACAAAGTTACATATTGATTGGTTGGAAAATTCTCATGTGATCGTTCAGGCTTATATAAAATGCTTTGCGTTTTTGTAATGGCCTTCTAGCAGTAGACCTTGTTTTATCTTCACCTCAAGTAACAGATTTGTCTTTTTATATTTCTTTGTTCTATGCCTTACCTGTCTTGTCATTCTTTGGCAGCAAATGGAACCTGCGAAGCAGGCAAAAATAATGCAAGAATTTCAGAAGCAATCAGCTCAGATGGATATGACTGTAAGATTTCATACTGGATCAACATTGTAACATAATTTTGTTGCTCACAAATAATTAAGCAACTGAAGAATTTCATTTAAGAGTTAAAGAAACACTATTTAGTACAAAATCTTCTGCTGCCGGACTTATTTGTCTTATTTTAATTTTCAACTTCAGACAGAGATGATGTCTGAGTCCATTGACGATGCATTGGATAATGATGAGGCAGAAGAGGAAACTGAGGAGTTAACTAATCAGGTAAGCAACTAAAAATGATCTGGTAGATCATATCATTTTCTTGCGTTTTATGACTTTTGCACTAAGAATTAACTTCTTTTCAAATTTTCTGAAGAGATGTTTATCTTTAATCTGGCTACTTTGCAGGTGTTGGATGAAATTGGTGTTGATATTGCATCACAGGTTGGTTTTTTAGCATGCATGTATTTTCGGAGCTCTCTTATATTGTTATCTGTAGTTCTACAATGAAACTGATTTGGGTCCAAAACTTCATGACAGTTATCATCTGCTCCAAAAGGAAGGATTGCAGGAAAGGGTCAGGAAGTCGACAGGTATGTGTTGTTTGTAACCTTCGTACATTTGATATGTAAATATCTTCTTCTTTGTTGAACTGCTTGTTTGAAGCTTCATAACTTCTCCTAATATTAAGAATCTCAACTCCTGTGGTGAACATTGGATTAGAGAGAGAGAGAGAGAGAGAGAGAGAGAATTTTTTCATTTAATTTCATTTTCGTGGGACAGAATAGAGTAATGCAATTTGGGAAAACATGTAGGTTTCTAGTTTCTACCACTATTTTGTGGCAGAAAGAAATAGGTTTTCACTTGTTTAAAAAGTGGCAAGTTTCCACCAAAATTTTGGTGTTTGCATATTTTAATATTCTAAAAGCCTTGAGCAATGGTATGTCTGTTTGGCCGACTCGATGTTCACGTATATCCATTATCAATCTTCTCTGTTCTCTTAAGCTGGTACCTGATTTCCTGATTAATGTCCAATTCTTGTACATGCCATGTGCTTCCTGGATCTTTTTCGGTTTGATGTTTATACCACTTATATAGCATCCATATTTAATGAGCTTCTAAACAATTTTTCTAGTGGACATGTTTTAACCAGTCATTCTCTTATTTCATTGTCAATTTGCAGTTCGGATGTGGAAGAGCTTGAGAAGCGATTGGCTTCTCTCAGAAACCCCTGAGATGGCTGGAATATCTGTACAGTTCCAAAATTTGATTTAGGTAACCTGAAACGTATCTTAAACTGTATAGAACTAATATATGTTTTTTCTGCTCTTTAGTTAATCTTCAAAACAGTATATAGGATTATAATCTTCAAAACAGTATATAAGATTACTTTCACGTTTTGTAAAAAATTAATTGGATAGTGGGGAGGCTCTGTTTCATTGAGCAAAGTGGACAACAGAATAGGTTTCCCTGTCCAGAGTCTGAACTCCTATCTCGCACAGATATCAACATCAAACGTGTTTGAGGAAAACAAATTACCCAAAACAAAATTGAACTTTTCTTTTTTCAGACGCTAAAAATTCTAACAATGACAACGTTGACTTGTTACGTCCAAATATGGGTGCCTCTGACCAACGAGTTTGGCCCCGGGTACAACCATTTAAAAATTAAATTTCCAAACAACTCAAAGGTTGAAAGCTAACTCCGGGTAGATGAGGAAACCGTCCACTGTCTGTCTCCAAGGTAGGAGCATCCCTCCCCTCTCTAATGTTCTTGTCAGTCTCCTTTTGTCATGCGGACAAAGGGAACAAAGGGAGGATTTCCCTTTCTTTCGATAAACTTGGAATAAAACTTTTCCTTCTTAGGGGTGGAATTGGAAAAATCCAAGAGGGACTCTGTCTGGGGAGCAAGTTAGCCTCTGACTTTATGGGTTCGAAACTAGGTTTAATATACAAATACATGAACATTTCGGTTAGGATTGGGATTTTTAGCAACTGTGTGGAGGAAAGAGCCCCCAAATATGCTACAAATGACACGAGGTATTAAATTGAATAAACATTTAACACCTTAACAAGGGTAGACAAGCAAACATAAATGTTAGAAGATTTCTACTTATATTTTGGGAGATAATAATTTTGCTTGTTGGAATGGGTTAAGAATACAAGAACAAGATAAGAAGATTTGAGATGAAATTGAAGAATCAACTTTGTTATAATTTAAGACCAGGCACACCCTATTCACTTATTCTTCTTCAATATCAGAAAACGGAGGTGATAGAAAGAAGAGAGAGCCTCAAGAGAGAGAGAGAGAGAGAGAGAGAGAGAGAGAGAGAGAGAGAGAGAGAGAGCTTGCCTATGTGGGCGTTGTATGTGATAGCTTTTGTTTGAACCTATATCATTATGCATAAAATAAGGTTTAAAATAGGCCTTGCACATTGAATCAATTGAAAAAGAAAAAAACACACACACACATAGAGGAATTAAGAAAAACCAAGTTAATTTAAGAGAAGTTTGTTCCTCACTAGACATTTCAAGTCGGGTGTACTTTAAAATTCTGGTTCTACGTTGAGTATCAAAGATCATTATGCATAAAATAAGGTTTAAAATAGGCCTTGCCATGACCCCTTTGTTCCTCCAGTATTTGATGGGACTCACCATAAAGTGTGAGAATACGAGATGAAAGTATTCATCAAGCCAAAAAATCCAGGCATGTGGATAGTCAATTTGTGATCAACCCCATCTCCTAGCTCAAATAGTAAATGGCATACTCATCCCCAAATTGGAATGTGAATGGGACGAGAAGGATGTAGCTGAAGTAAATGACAATGCCTTGGATGCAAGATTATTACTAAAAGTATTGAGTAATAAAAGACACCCACATGTGTAGAGATGACATGACTAGTAAATAAAGAGAACTATTAAAGAGATGACATATAATTGTAATTATACAAGATGGTGTATGTTATCTAATGTCCATTTCCTTTTGAAGTATGTAGCTCTAAGGATATTGTAGTCATTGTAAACACCTTCACGCAACTATAAGTATAACCTCAAGGCATGTAGTAGAGGATTCAAACTTCTTCATCTCGGCTTAAATTCGTCTATACACCTCTCTTTTTTCCTCTTTTTTCTCTCCCGTGGTTTCTTTTCTCCTCTCCCAAGAGCTAGAATTCCTCTCTTCTCTCCTTCCCTTGAGATCTCTTGTATTTATGTGTTGTTGCTAGAAATCAACATGGTATTAGAGTGGGCAAAGATTTGAGATGGAAAAGGAGAAGATGGAGAAGAAAGGGAGGAAAATGAAGAAGAAAAAAGAGGAGTTTCTCGTTTTTCTTTAAGTCTTTTTTTTCCAATTCCTGATTTTCATTAGATGTTTTGCTCTCTTACCGTATGTTTCCTATAACAAATTATATACTGTTGGAAATATCTTTGAGTCTATTTTACAACTAAAAAAGAATCGTTGAAATTAGATTTTTTTAGAAAGAGAAATCTACATCTGAAGCAATAAAGGTCAAGTAGCTGAAATGTTTCGTGTAACAGCAGAAAACCTCAACTTTATGAACAGTTTGTATCGATATTACTGAGGATTTTGTTAGAAGATGGGCTCAAGCCCACATGTCCAAGAGGTGGCATCTTGGTTAATAAGAAGACTTCTCATAAAGATGACATGAAGATGTAATTATATTTCTATTTATGTCTTCTCTTGTAAAGGTTATACCCCTAAGGGCATTGTAGTCATTGTTACATACACTAAAAAAACTATAAATAGAGGCCCTTGGCTAAGAGGTAGAGCATTAAGTTCTCTCCTCTCTTCTCGATCTCGTCCAAGCCCTCCTCTCCCTTCTCTTGGAAGCCGAGCTCTAAACTCTCTCTCCTTTCTTTCTTCTTCACTTTCTTCTCCTTCTCCTTCTTCTTCTTCTTCTCCTCTCCCCCCTTGGCTCAAGATCAATATGAAGGAGTCCTAAAATTTACATGGTATTAGAGCTTAGTATTTAGGATTCCCACGTTGAAGTAATGCTTAAGTACCTTTGAAGGTCTCATGCAAGGTGCTTTTGAAGGAAGAGATTCAACCATGGAAAATAAGTGATTTCTGGTTATTTTTTTCATACATTCATGCTATGTACCAAACCTTTAATCTCTATATTACATAAAAAAAAAACAAATGGCTTTGATATGAGAAGTTGTGAAAGCTCATACTTGATGTTTAGAGGATATTATGTCCTTGATCTTCTTGCACTCAAATATTACAAGTTTGATCAAGATCGGTTGCCTAAAAAGTTTATGAAGACCTATTGATTATGAAGTTGATGGTTATATGATGGAAGAATAATATGAGACTTGCATGAGACTTAGATTGATCTCTCATTATTCATGACCAATACTTTTACTTTATTTTTTGGATTAAATCAAGTTATTTTATGGTTTATGGTACTCGGATTCTCCAAACATGAAGAAATTGTTTGTGGAATTTTGCTGAGCTCAAAGAGTAGTTATTTTTGATGATTTATGAAATTTGGAAGTTGCTAAGTCCTTCTCCAACTCTTTAAGACTTATGAACAATTTCATTGCCAAAAGTTTTTTTTGGAAATGAGTAAGGGAAATGTGTCCTTTTAAGTGATAAAGATGACAACTATCGTAAAGAAGAATTAAGCCAAGATTGGTTTTAAGAATAAGCCACGAGTTCTTGAGTTTTTGAAGACCAGAAAAAGGGGATTTGAATTGGTATTGAATGAGTGTATGATCTACTTCACTTAAAGCACATTTTGGACAACATATCATTGTGTCAATTTCTACTTAAGCTTGACAAAGTGACCTTACTTCAGTCCCAATTAGTTCTTCAATATTGGATTATAGCAATTGCGCCAAATGAATTGGAATTTCTGTTTGATTGGATCTTCATCATAACTTCTTCTTGTTTGTGCTTTGCTAAGCATTTGTTGACTTAAGATGTCTGAAGGAAATACAATTAGTAAGAGTGACATACTCAAAATTACTACTATTCTTTTAAGGGGATTACCCAATTATCTTAGTCAGTCTCAATCAGTTAAAAGATTTCTTATTACTCGAGATCTTCTCGGTCACTTAGTCACTTAACCAATCATTCTCCACCGATTGATGAAGCAAGTTTATCTTATTTAAAGTGGGTTAAGGATGACAATTTGGTAATTAGTTGGCTTATTAATAGTATGGAAGAACATGTAGCCAACAATGTTGTCCACTTAGAATCAGCCAAACATATTTGGGACACTTGTACTAAGTTATATTATAGTACGACGACTTTACAAAGTTATTTGACATATTGCAAAAGATGCTCAATACTAAGCAAGGAGATAATCTTCATGAATATTTGGCTCGATTTCGAAGTTTACTTCAAGAGTGGAAGATCACTCAACCATACTCCACTGATATTTCGGTTCAAGAAAGGCAAAGGGAAGCTTTAACAGCAACAATTTGTTTGACAAATATCAAGCCTTACCTTGAAGTTGCTAAGACTCAACTTCTTAGCTCCTCCGGGTTTCCTTCATTTGATGATATAAGTTCAGCATTATTTCAAATTCCCAATCCTTCTCCTAACTCAAATAATAATGCTTCATCTGGTATGTATTCAGGTAAAAGGGGTACTTCATCCTCCAACCGAGGGTGAGATAGAAATTCTAGAGGAGGCAGAACAAGAGGTGGTAGAACTGGTTCTAGTTGCTCTTGCATAGAGCCTCGAGAATGCACTTATTGTGATGGTCAAAACCACCTTGTGGAAACTTGTTGGAAGCTTCATGGCAAACCGGAATGGACCAAGGCTAATCCAGTCTTTGTTACTAATGATAAATGGGAAGAAATGGTTAAATCACAAACTTGAAAAATGACTCTCACTCATGAAGATTATGAAATGTTTCAAAACATGAAGTCATTAATGGGATCTTCCCTTACATCCTCACCTACGACTATTACCACTATCGCTTCAGGTATGCTTTCTTCTACCTCCTCCTCGGGATCTTGGATAATAGACTTAGGGGCTTTTGAACATCTCTCAAGTAACAAACATATGTTAAATTCTTTATCTCCATGTATTCTCGATAAGTTTGTTACTATAGCTAATGGTTCCCAAACCAAAGTACTTGGCAAAGGATCGTCCCCTATTACACCTTCTATCCTACTTCGAGATATCCTATTTGTTCCTCAATTCTCTTTAAACTTACTCTCAATAAGTTGGCTCACAAAACATCTCAATTGCTCCATCACTTTATCACCCTCTTCTTGTGTATTTCAGGATCTAATAACGAAGCAGGTGATTGGTAGAGGCCATGAACAAGGGGTTTGTATTACTTGGACCTGCCTCTGTTAGCTGCACTTTCATCTTCTCCATCTGAGGCACAATTATGGCACAACTGGCTTGGCCATCCTTCTACATCTTCTCTTCGGCATTTATTTCCTTCTTTAAATTATTTGTATAGTTTAAATTACAATGTTTGTCAATTAAGCAAACACTAGAGAAATACATATTCTCCTAGCCCTACCAATAAAAGTGTTGCTCGCTTTTCTTTAGTATACTCTGATGTATGGGAACCTTTGAGTGTCTTAAATATTTCTCAAGTTAAATATTTTGTTACCTTTGTTGATGATTTTACTCAGGTTACTTGGTTATATTTGTTTAAAGAACGATCTGAATTTTTTTCTATCTTTAAGGCATTTCATGTTATGGTATTAACCTAGTTTAGTAAGAAAATTCAAGTACTTAGGTTTGATAATGCTAAAGAGTACTTATCAAGTGAATTTCAAACCTTTTGTCAAGATAATGGCCTTATCCATCAAACATAATGTGCCTACACATCTTAGCAAAATGGTGTTGCAGAAAGAAATAATTATCATCTCCTTGAGGTTGCCCGGGGCCTCCTCTACTCCATCAAGGTACCTTACTTTTATTGACCTCATGCCATACTTACAACCTACTTTCTTATCAATAGGTTACCTTCATTTGTACCTCATATGACTCCAAATTTCTGTATTATTTTCTAGTGAAGACCCATTTTCTCTTATCATTAAGGTCTTTGGGTGCACTTGTTTTGTTCATCTCACATCTCCTCAGAAAAATAAACTTTCTCCTCGCTCTATGAAGTGCATTTTCTTGGGCTACTCTCTCACCAAGAAAGGTTATACCTATTACAATCATACCTTTCGGTGGTTACTTGTGTTTATGGATGTGACTTTTTTTAGGGCACCTCATTATATTCCACGAATGATGCCCTTCTGAGTCTTTCATTCTCTCCGCCCACTCCTTGTCCATTTGTGCCTTTTAATGTCGATGTCATTTTGCCCCCCGACGCATCAGCCATTTGTGGAGTTTTCAGAGCCAACCGAGGTAAGTCCTTCCCCTATTCCGTTTGGTCCACAGTTTGATACTCGACCCTTTGATCTAAGAAAAAACCCCCACACTTGCACTACTTCTCATCCTATCTCCAACTTTATGTCTCACCATCAGTTGTCTTCCACACGTTATCAGTTCCTTGCATCTCTTTCTTCCATCTCTATTCTGTAGTCCAATCAGGAGACCCTAAAACATCCAGGATGGAAGACAACTATGGATGAGGAAATACAAGCCTTATATGGAAATCAAACATGGACCTTAGCACTGCTTATGATAGCTAAGAAACCAGTGGGTTGTAAATGGGTTTTTACTGTCAAACATAATCCGAATGCGTTACTCGCCTTAAGGCCCGCCTCATTGCTAAAGGGTACGCTCAATATTATGGAGTGGATTATGCGGAGACCTTCTCTCCTACTACCAAGTTAAATTCGGTATGTATCTTGTTATCACTTACCGTTAACTCTTCATGGCCCGTCTATAAACTTGATGTAAAAAATTCTTTCTTAAATGGTGATATACGCGAGAAAATTAATATGATTCAATTATCTGGTTATATGGTTGAGGGGGAGTCCGTATGCAGCTTAAAAAAGTCCTTATATGGGCTTAAACAATCTCCTCGGGTCTGGTTTGATAAATTCAACCAAACACTACTACGGTTTGAATTTTGTCGGTGCTCCGTAGATCATTCGGTATTTATTAAAGATCCCTTGAAAGGAAAGGTATTAATGGATGTGTACGTTGATGATATTGTCTTAACCGACAATGATGAAAATAATATACAAGAAGTCGAAAACATGATATGTTATGAATTTAAAACCAAAAATCTTGGACTTCTTAATTATTCTCTGGGCATTGATGTTCTTCAGTCCAAATATGGGATAATATTATATTAGAGGAAGTATGTCTTGGACCTTCTTGAAGAAACAGGAATGATGGGGTGTTGCCCAACTGACACACCTATTGATGCTAATATTAAATTATGTGCAAGTTTTGGAGAAGATATTGATATTGGCAAATATCAAAGACTCGTGGGCAAACTTATCTACCTCACAATAACTAGACCAAACATATCATATGTCATAAGTGTGGTGAGTCGGTACATGCATAAACCACAACTTACCCATTGTCAAGCCTTGGAGAGGATATTACGATGTTTAAAAGGAGCTCCAGGAAGAGGATTACTCTATACAAAAAATGGCCTCTGCAACATACAAGGTTTCTCTAATGCAGATTGGGCTGGATCACCAAATGACAGAAAGTCCATTTCTAGATATTGCACTCTTGTTGGAGGGAACCTGGTGACATGGAGAAACAAGAAGCAGAATGTGGTTGCGAGATCTAGTGCAGAAGCATGATACAAGGTTATGGCTCATGTTGAAACTTAGGATTCCATGATGTATAATCACAGTAGAAGAGGATTAAGGGATGAGAAGAAGAAGAAGAGTTGTGGAGAGAAGGATTTAGGAAGAGTAACGAATTTGGAGAAAAGAGGAGGAAGAATAGGGTAATGGACTTATCCAAACCCTCCTTAAGTTGTATTTATAAATATCAAAAGTACTACTTTTACAAGAATACCCTTCACCCTAGTAAGATTGAATAAGAGACGTAAATCATAAACTAATTAAATCAGTTCACTCTTTATTTACCATTATGCCACCGATGTGTGGGCTTGTGGGTCTTCTCTGTGGTATGTGAGCTTAAGCCCATCTTCCACGCACTTGGACATGTGGGCCTTCCTTGGTTGTGTGGGCTTGGGCCCATCTTCCAACACTCGCCCTCAAGCTTGGGGTGAGAGAATATCATAAATACCTAGCTTGCTGCAAATGGTGTATATGATCTTCCCATATAAAATGGCAGTCCACCATATCTTCCAACAACTCACACAGTCAGTGAACTCTTATGGATCAGGTCCCACCTTACCAAATTAGGATTTTATGAAGGAGGTTCTATGGGTCTATATTGTGATAACCAAGTAGTTATTCATATCACTTCAAATCCGGTCTTCCATGAAAGGAATAAACACATTGAGGTGGACTACCACTTTATACAGGAGAAATTTTAAGTGGGTATAATCTCCCTCAAACATGTTTCATCAAAAGAGCAAGTAGCAGATATTCCTACAAAATCGGTTATGTCTAAGATCCTATCTTTTATATGTGGCAAGTTGGGTATTTATGATGTTTTCTCCTCCACCTTGAGGGGCAGTGTTAGAAGATGGGCTCAACCCCACACGTCCAAGAGGTGGTGTCTTGGTAAATAAGAAGACTTCTCATTAAGATGACATGAAGATGTAATTACATGTTTATTTATGTGTCTTCTCTTGTAAAGGTTGTAGCCCTAAGGGCATTGCAGACATTGTAACATACACTAAAAAAGCTATAAATAGAGGCCTTGGGCTGAGAGGTAGAGCATTAAGTTCTCTCTGCTCTTCTCAAACTCGTCCAAGCTCTCCTCTCCCTTCTCTTGGAAGTCGAGCTCTAAACTCTCTCTCCTTTCTCTCTTTTGCTCCTTTTGCTTTTTCTCCTCTCCCTCCTTGGCTTGAGATCAATATGAAGGAGTCCTAAATTCTACAAATTTATATTGAGATTAATATCTATTAAATTTAGGACTACATGTTTGAAACCTCGAGCATGATGAGAGAAGGAGAAGGAGATGAGAAGGGAGAGAGGAGAAAAAGAGAAAAGAGAGAGAGAGAGAGAGAGAGAGAGAGAGAGAGAGAGAGAGAGAGAGAGCTAGGGTAGAGAGGAGAGAAGAGAAGATAGAAAATAGACTTTAGGCTAGAGAGAGATTCTTCCACGAGTTGAGAAGAGGAGAGTTTGATTGAATTCTTCAACCAAAACCCCTATTTATACTATTTCCATTACATATTTATGGAAACTCCTCAATCAATTAGGATCCCTAATATCCTTAATTACATCAATCAAGGGAAGAAAAATCAATTACATTAATCAAGGAAGATTGCCAAATCTTCCAACTCATGTGATGACTCATCATGCCACCTCATGTGGTGCCTCATCATGCCAGCTCGTGTGGTCATGGTGGGCTTGGTACCTTGTAATACTCCCCCTCAAGCTAGGGGTGAGTAAACATTGTAAATGCCCAGCTTGCTATAGTAGACAAGATTTTATGGGTGACTGGTTTGGTGAGAATGTCTGCAACTTGCCCTTGTGAGGAGATATGTTTGAGAGATAATATGCCGACTTGGAATTTCTCTTGTATAAAATGACAATCTACCTCAATGGGCTTTGTTCTCTCATGGAAGACCGGATTTGAAGTGATATGTATCGCCGCTTGATTATCACAATGTAGATTCATAGGAGCTTCTTTATAAAATCCTAGTTTAGTGAGAATCTAATCCATAGAAGCTCACTAATTGTGTGTGTCATAGCTCTGTATTATGCTTTTGCACTGGACCTTGCTACTACATTTTGCTTCTTGCTTCTCCATGTAACCTAGTTCCCTCCAATCATTGTACAATATCCCGAAGTAGAATTTCTGTCATCTGGGGATCCGGCCTAGTTTGCATCTGAGAATCCTTCTATGTTGAAGTGACCATAGTTCTTATAGAGAAACCCTCTTCCTGGAGCTCCTTTCAAATATCGCAATATTCTTTCTAGTGCTTGCCAATGCGTAAGTTGTAGTTTGTGCATTTCAATATATCCGTCCTTGTTACACAAAGATAAATGAGTTTCTCCACAAGTCTTTGATATTTTTTCGATATCCACATCTTCTCCAGTGCCTGTAGATAATTTTGTATTTGAATCCATATGGGTTTCTGCTGATCTACACCCCATCATTCATGTCTCTTCCAGTAGATCAAGGACATATTTTCTTTGAGATAATATGATCTCATGTTTGGACTGTAGTACTTCAATACCTAGAAAGTATTTAAGTAGTCCAAAATATTTTGTTTTGAATTCTTCACATATCTTTTCCTTTGTTTCCTGAATGCCCTCGAGATCACTGTCAATTAAGACAATATCATCAACATCTACAACCAAAATCACTTTCCCTTTAGGTGTGTCTTTAAGAAACACAGAGTGATATACGAAAAATCTGTGAAATCCGGCCTATATCAGTGCTTGGCTAAATTTATCAAAACATGCACGAGGAGGTTATTTCATACCATAAAGCGATTTCTTCAATAGACATACAGACTCCCCTCGACCAAAAATTCAGGTGATTGTTGCATAAATTTCTTCCTTTATATCCCCATTGAGGAAAAAAAAGTTCACATCAAGCTGATAGGCTAGCCAGGAAGAATTATCAGCAAGAGATAATAAAATACGTACCAAGTTCATTTTGGCCACCGGAGAGAATGTTTCCTCATAATTGATCCCATAACACTACGTATAGCCTTTGGCAATGAGGCGGGCCTTAAGGCAAGTAACTGACCCATCCGGATTGTGTTTAACTGTATAGACCCACTTACAGCCGACAAGTTTTTTTCCTAATGAAAGAGGAACTAGAGCCCATGTCTGATTCTCATTGATTGCCCACTTTTCTTTGTCCATTACCGCTTTCCACCCTAGATGTTTCAGAGCCTCTTGAGAGGCTTGTGGGATAAAGATGGAGGAGATAGACACAAGAAATTGACAACATGAAGAGGATAAACAATGGTGAGACACAAAATTGGATATGGGGTGAGAAGTAGAGGGCCTAGTGCAAGTTCTAGGTTCTTTTCTTAAGGCGATGGGTCGAGTATCATATTGTAATCCAAAAGGAACATGAGAAGATGGACTTACTTCGATGTGATCCATACTCCGCAAGTGTGGTGTCAGCCAGTGCTTTAGGGGGTTGAACATTTTCCGTAGCACCGGGCACAACTGGTTGAGGAGAGGCCAGTATAGAAGAGAGACCAGGAGGGGCATCGTCAGTGTAGTAGGAAGAGTCTTAAAAAAAAGTTACATCCCTAGACACAAGTAATCTTTGGAGAGAGGGATTGTAGCAAATATAACCCTTCAACATACGAGAGTATCCTAAGAAGATACACTTGAAAACTTTTGGATCAAGTTTACTATGTTATGGGGAGGTCATATGAACAAAGCATGTACAATTGAAGACTTTCAAGGGAAGCGAAAAAGGATCACTATGTTGAAAAAATAAGGAATATGGAAATTTATGATCGAGAACAAAAGAGGGAAACCTATTTATAAGAAAGCATGCAGTAAGGATGGCATGTGACCAATAAAAGTTTGGTACTTCCATGGTATACAAAAAGTTGCAAGCTACCTCAAGAAGGTGACGGTTCTTCTATTCTGCTACACCATTCTTTTGGGGGGTATAGGCACTAGATGTTTGATGGATAATGTTATTCTCTTAACAAAAATAGTCAAGATCTCTAGAAGTATATTATTTGACTTTATCATACCTAAGTACCTTGATTTTCTAACCAAATTGAGTGACAACTATAGCATGAAAGGATTTAAAAACGGAAGGTATTTCATATTGTTCTTTAAAGACAAATAGCCATGTGGTACGAGTAAAATCATCAATAAAGGTATTAAAGTACTTGACTCGAGAAATATTTGAAACGCTCAAGGAGCAACACTTTTAAGTTCTGGACAAGGTGAGTATGTGGTCCTCTGGTGTTTACTTAGTGACGCACTTCACAATTTAAACTTGACCTATCCTTAAAGGTAGGAAAAAGAAGATGAAGAGATTCCACAGATGGATGTCCCAACCAATTGTGCCATAGACTCTTCTCAGTTTCCTTGGTTGAGAAGGCATTTATTTGAGGCACATCAAGGTAGTAAAGCTCCCCTTGTTCATGGCCTCCACCAATCACTTGCTTTATTGTAAGATCCTAAAACACACAGGAAATGGGTGAGAAGGTAATTGAGCAATTGAATTGTTGTGTTAGCTGACTAATAGATAAAAGATTCATGAAAAATGTCAGAACAGAAAGAATATTAGTGAGTGGAAGTGGTGTAACAAAGGTGGATCCTTTCACGAGAACTTTAGTTTAGGAGTCGTCAGCTATAGTAACAAATTTATTCGAGACACATGGAGAAACTGAGTGGAGTATATTTTTGTTATATATGAGATGCTTGGAGGCCCCTGAGTCAATTATCCAGGATGAAGAGGAGGAAGTAGCAGAGAGCATATCTGAAGCGATGGTGGCAGCAGTAGTTGAGGAGGAACTTGGAGGAGAGACCATCAGAGTTTTTTATTTTCTAGAATAAGTCATACTCATCATCGTTAAGGGTTTTCTATTTTGTTGATGAGGTAGGTTGGTCCTCCGTTGTACCACTTACTGAGGTTTGATTAGCCTTAACCCATTCTAACATGCCATGGATTTTCCAACACTGATCTATAGTGTGGCCATATTTCCCACAATGGGTGCAATCCCTACCTTATGTTCTGAAGAAACCATTCCTTCCACCTCTTCCTTGTATTCATCTATAATTTCTTCCACATCCACAATCGGTTGATGTTCCCCTATGCCCGGAGTACATAGCGGATGACACTTTAGTAGGATAAGGGGAAGAAGAGTTTGGAATGCAGAGTAATGTGATACATACATCATCAAAGGTGGGAATAGTAGAGGTGCTAAGGAGTTGGCTTTTAGCAACCTCGAGATATGGCTTAATATTTTCTAGGAAAATGGTGATGGCTAAGGTTTCTTTCTGCTTGTCTTGGACAGAGACATCAATGGAGGCTGAGCTAGCTTCCATTCTTGAAGAAGGCCTCTAAAATGAGTCAAATATTCATGGATATTTTCTCCTTGTTTTCTTTGGAGAATATCATATGGCCTATGTAAGTTATCGGAGCTAGAGTACAACTTATCACATGTCTCTCAAATTTGTTTGACGGTGTCAAGATGAACAACATTGCTGGATACAGGTTCTTCCATGTTGTTGATGAGCTAACTAATTACCAAAGTATCATTTTTAACCACTTAGCATAAGCAACATTTTCTTCATTAATGGGTGGCCTAAGTTTGGTGAGGTGACCAAGTAGGTCCCTTGTTATAAAGAACCGTCGAACCGATGTGGACAAGCTCAAGAAATTTGATATCCCTCGCAAGGGTATAGTAGTAATTTTGAGAATATAATTCTTGCTTCCCATGTATTCTTCAACCAAAAGAGGCAATTCAAGGGTAATAATTTACCCAAATTTGAAGTAGCCTAAGTAAGCGACTCGTAGATTCAAGTGCAGCCAAGACTAGCTTGGGTAAGGAGGGTACCCTCTTAAGCCAGTAAACTTGCTGACCAAAAATTTTTATAATCAATTCTCTAGTCTTCCTTGTATAGAATAACAAAAAACAATCAATAAGCATGAGGTCAAGTAAGGTGAGGTGTCAATTCTGAATTAGACTTTTCCAAGATCATTCCAAAAATATATTCGACTTCAACTTGGAATAAACCAGTCTAGATTTAGTTCCTCATGAATTAAGCAAGATATGATTGATTGAAAATTAAACAAATTAGGCCTAATCAAGAAGATATTGATTGAATGTGAGATCTAAAAAAATAGCAATCTTTCTTCAAATAGATTGGCGCCAACTAGACTTTCCAAAGGACCACTTCCTTACTTATTTTTTGCTTGCTTCCTTTTTATGTAAAACACAATATTATATTATTGATTTTTCAAGAACAATCAGCCAACTCATGGTTCTCAAAAAATTCTTCAAAAAATCACAAAAGCGAATAGAGTTCTTCAAACAACCAGGTTAATTGAGAAGCATAGCATAAAAGCTAACTAATTAGATTATGAAATCCAATGGATAAAATACCACTCATAATAGGCTCAAGAACATTTTTCTTCATCAGGAAAATCTTGTTCCCATGAAATTATAACTTTCTATACAGAAAATCTCAACATAAACCAATTTTCAGCCAAGAACTTGCAAACCGACAAAACTACCTTGGTCAACTTCTTCTAATTGGAGATGCATAAATCTCAATAATTTCATAAGATGGAGATAACAATAAAATCATCTCTAAACCATCTTCTAAAGGTCAGAAAACCAAGAGCATGAAGTCATAATAACAAAAATAAAAAACTTATCTCACAAGCTTCTACCTTGCTTCACAAAGGGCCTTCTATGAGTAACTTTGATCATAACTTCTTAGAGTATTGTTTTGACGTAGGGATCCTAAATTTGATGTTCTGATACCATGTTGAATTTAGGACCCATGTTTGAAACCTCGAGCAAGATGAGAGAGGGAGAAGAGAAGGGAAAGAGAGGAGAAAAAGAGCAAAGAGAGAGAGAGAGAGAGAGCTTGGGTAAAGAGGAGAGAAGAGAAAAGAGACTTTAGGCTAGAGAGAGATTCTTCCACGAGTTGAGAAGATGAGGGCTTGATTGAATTCTTCAACCAAGACCCCTATTTATACTATTTCCATTACATATTTAGGGAAACTCCTCAATCAATTAGGATCCCTAATATCCCTAATTACATCAATCAAGGAAAGATAAATCAATTACATTAATCAAAGAAGATTGCCAAATCTTCTAACTCATGTGATGAGGACTCTATCTCGTGTGATGACTCATCATGCCAGCTCGTGTGGTCATGGTAGGTTTGGTCCACCTTGTAACAATATCTCAAAAGAAAGCCATGTGAGTCTAATTTCTATCCCAATAAAATGTTGCTCAATATGATCTTTTCAGAAAGAGTTATCCACATTGGAAGAATCAAAAGTCATGTTGGTATCAGGTTGCATGCAAAGATCCGAATTTAAGTTGAAGTTTTTGCTCCACTTTTTGAATTGCTAATGTTTGACTTTCCTATTTGTTTTCAAAATCCAGTTAAGATTTTACTGACTTGAGTATCTTTCCTTCCTTAAAAGTTTATTTTGTTTGATCTCACATTATATTAGTTTCCTTAGGAGAAGTCTTTCCCATTATGAGTTTAGTTTCTCTTTTGATAGTCTGAATTGAATTAGAAAGTCTTGTTTCCTAATTCTAGATTCCAAATATTAGTGTCCTAAATCTTCCTTATTCCATAAATTCTCTTGAATATTTTGTTCCAAATTGGTCAAGTTGTGTTAAATAGTAATTGCCTTATTTGAGAAGTCTATTTTTAGAAAGTTTTCATTATTTTGTTCCATTTTTTAAAGTTTCCTTGATCATCATGTTAATAGAGGAATTATTTTTTTACTTCCCTCTTGAGTAAAACTTGATCTTTTTTATCCGTCTATTGGTCTAAAAGTGCCTCTTTCTTACTTGGAAGTATGTAGAGTTGCATTGTGTGCCTACTTCCTTTTGAAGTATGAGAGCAGCTATATTTTATTTCACACACTTAATTCCTCAAAGTACTTTCTTCAATTTGTGTTTGATAAAATCACTTTAGAGTAATGCCTATAGACCCACTACCTAAAAGTATAGGAGTGTGTCTAACATCCAACTTGAGTCAAATCTTCTTCACCCAAGAGGTGATGTATATTTGAGCTACCCTTAAAAAGTTAGTCTCTTTGTTGTGCCCTAAAGATGGGTTGTTTTTCCTCTATTGAAATTGAGCGGAGTGTGTTTTAAACTATGACTTTTTTACTAGTGGATGAAGCTTTGTCAAATGTTTAGGAGTGATTTTTCTTGTCTCACCATTATGATGTGCAAGTTGGATCTCTTAGTAAAGAACAAAGAGATCCTTAGTTTGAGGGGGAGAAGTACAAGAAGAAGTACAAGAAAGAGGTAATCAATAATGAAGAATTACACATATTGTAGTAATCAAGTTTTGTGTGGCTAGAATATCTAAGGGGGAGACACGATGAGAACAAGATGAAAAATACAAGCAAGATGTGAACAAGAACAAGATGAATCAAACAAAGCAATTAAAAAGTTTTTTTTCGAGCACACAATTTTCTTAACTAACATTATTTGCAAGTGACGTAACAAACACCACCTTCAGTGCCACGTGTGTAGAGGTGGCATAGCTAGTAAATAAGGAGAACTTTAATAGAGATGTCATAGAATTATAATTGTGCAAGATGGTATATGTCTTCTTTTGTCTTTTTCCTTCTAAAGCATGTAGTCCTAAGGGCATTTTAGTCATCGTAAGCACCTTCCTACAACTATAAATTCAACCTCAATGCATGGGGTAGAGATTTCAAGCCTCCTCCTCTTGGCTCAAATTCATCCATACACCTCTCTCTTTTCCTCTTCCTTCTCTCCCATGGTTTCTTCTCTCCTCTCTCCCAATAGCTAGAATTCATTTTTTCTCTCCTTCCCTTGAGATCTCTTGTATTTATGTGTTGTTCCTAAAAATCAACAAATTAGTTGATTCAGTACAATCTTGTAAATCATCTAAAGAAAATTGGGACATACTAGAAGTAAAACACTCTAGGAACAATGAGTGTAGCACATCTCACTTAGAATGCACATTTGAGCACATATGCTTAGTAGGAGATGTTATCCCATTTGGAGATGAGATTAGGAGTGAGAGGATGAGGAGCCCAACTTGGCAAAATTATTATCCTTGCCAATGAATCAATGATTTCATTGAAAAAGAAAACCAAAGAAAGTAAAGAACTTAATGTGAAGCTCAGTAAGGTGGAAAAGGAGATTGACTCAAAATTTGAGACTTCCCCATGGAGAATTAAGAGATGAATATGAAAATGTCTATGAAAATGCATTAGAGCGCCAAGAAAAAATGAGCTCTTGAAGTCCCCAAAGGTGTTGGCCGAAAGAAGAGCCAATGAGTTATCCCTTGTCTTAGTGAATATGACTGTAAGGAAGTCATTCTTAAGAAGAACCTACCTTGGAGAGGAACAAAGAGAAGAAAGAAAAATATTGAAATAATCTATAAAGCTATGGGTCATCGCACAGACAAGCATGCCAATATTATGGATCCAAAAGTCACTATGCATTTGAATGTTCAATTAGAAAATTTGGGCTTAAGGGGATGAAGTAAGTTTAGATACTCAAAGGTAGATTAAACTTGACTTCAATTATGAGGGTTGTGGGACCTAAACAAATTTGTGTACCCCAAGATCATTTGACTACCATATATGGTTATATGGTTTCCTACCCAAGCTATGAAAAAGTAATGTGAAGTTCATTGAGAGACATTGATTTTTCCATTATGGCTTAGACCATGGATTGTAGTGATGATTAGAGGAATGAGACTCTAGACTTTGAAATTTGCTAAACCTATCCTCTGGTAATACAAATGAATTCTCTTTACTGAAGTTGATTTGCATAGGAAAATTAATGAGCAATGAAACTTTGAAAAAATGAAGAACCAAAATTAAAAATTCATAGGTTTCCCAACCTCTTCAAACTTAAAATAGGACAATGAAGAAGAGAAGTAGGCCATCGACCTAAGGTGTGAGCAATGCATATTCCATCTCATGAATCCTTCAACTCCACATTATTTTTAAAGCCAATGACCCAAGGGGACCAATTAGCCAAAGACATGTTCGTAAGGCATGAATATCCATAAATAGATAGACTTGGAATCAAATGCACTTGTGATCTAATTTGCATTGAAGATCTCGAAAAATCTCAATATTTTGGCAAAGAAAATCATCTTACATGACTTTAAAAAAAAAAAAAAAAATCTCACTAAGGAATAATTAGCCATCTTTGAACGAATAATCATAACTGCTCAAACAAGAAAAACAACCATTTTTTTTTTGCTAGACATTTGTTATCTAACAGATGACTGGAATATTCAGACCACTTAGTTCCCTTAACGTGAAAGAACAAAAAACAGTATTTGTAGCGCCAAAGTGACCATTTGCTAGACATCGTTGTGAACCCTTTTCCTATGCAGGGCTTGCCAGAAGAAAAGATATTTGGAAGTCTTCAAACGCCAACAGTAACTGATTACAGACTCGCAATATATGGACATAAACCCCACCGTGCAATTCTAAAATGATATATGGACGTAACCCCACCGTGCAATTCTATTTGTATACTAAAGCTTTTCCTTCTGCTCTCTGTTCCCTCACTTTCGCTTGTTAGCACTGATCGATAATATTTCAAAGCTGCGAAGAGGGTCATCACGTGTTCCTCTGGTTGCTGCTGTCCTGGTAATAGACCTAGATGACTCGAACCCTGATTGCCCTCTTTGAGTGGTGGAAGGACGACCTGTACTTGCAGAAAGAAGCCTGCTTGTCCTAATAACATTAGGATCACAAGGCTCTCCGGAAGAACTGGGCCTGCTACTTGACAGTACAGCCCTCCTTGATGTACTACCATTACGAGATGATGAACCACGCCCCCGCTCCACATCGTTTGCCTGAAACATTTATACATGAAGAACAAAGATGAGAAAAGGTTATGGAGAAAAACAATTTCAATTTGAAGTTCTTTAGTGAACTGGTGGGGGTTCAAAATATGAACTTGGATTTGCGTCTGATGGAGGTTGTGAAGAAGGTTGGCAAACAAAACAAAACAAGAACAAACATTCTAAAAGGTCTGCAGCATCGATTCGATTTAACTTTTCAAAGCAATTTTTGGGAACAGCCACTATAACAGAGTAGCTTATCCATCAGTAACTTAATACACCATTCCTGCATGCACCTTCACTACCATCAAAGGGTCTCAGACCCCACTTCTCCCACATGATGCACATAGCCAGTTTCTACTCCGAAAGGAGTATCGAAGGTGTCAATGCCTAAACAACTATCATGGTGGCAGTATCGCAACTAAACAACAGTTTGGTGGTGCTTTTTTTTGTGAATGGTTATCGTAACTTTTATATTTGAGTCTGTGGAAGTATGGCATTTGCAAGTCATTTAGAATGACCCAAGAAGAGATGGTGGATCACACAAGTATCAAATATGGCCCATCTAACTGAAGCTGGTTCTTGAGCATGTAAGCAATAGTTTAGACATTTTAATTGGTCAGAGATTAAGGTTTTTCCTACAACTCAGAATCACTGCATGCAGAACTCCAAAAAGGTATCAAAGATTGCTTATATGCCAAAAGTCGGCCATCTAGTTTTTTACTCCTTTGAAACTGGTTTCTAGTCGATTGAAAGCCCAGCATACATGATGTAACCTTTTCAATTAAAATAACCTACCACTTCTTTGGATGAAGAGTCTTCCGTCTTGTGTTTGGAGTGATCTCCGTGCAAACCAGAACTATTTCTTCTAGCAAATGCCTCAACAGCACCAGAAAATCTGTCACGGATTTCTTGTCCCACTACAAGAAATAAAGCACAAAGCCTCAGTCAAAATTCATACAGCTGGACCAGAGACTCCATAATTAGTTCTTGAGCAAAAGAGCAGACCTGAAGGTCTTTCAGCAGATGGACCAGCTGCCGGACCAGTTTTTCCAGAGGACTGCTGGAAGATGACAAAACACATATCAACACATATTGCTCATATTTGGTTTTGCATGTACAAACATAAAATCTGGCACAGACCATGATGCTCATAATTGTGTTTTCCACTGTTGTTAAAAGCAATTATATCGTTGGCTAGGGAGCTCCATTTCAGCTAATAATCTAGATGTCAATGGGCAGGTTAGCATTTTCAATTGGGAATGGGAATGAAAACTAGGTGATCACTGGGTGATACCCCAGTAACTAACAAAACCACATCAATAAAGGACAGCCCAAACCCAAATATCCAAAAACATTTACTTTTCTTTCTACATTCTACAATTCACCATATCTTTGCTAAGCAGAATCCCCTACATAAGCACCAGGGTCATTGCCTAGGTAATTGAACTGTTTTGTGGGATAATGTGCAAATTTTATTAAAAGGAAAAAAAACAGAAAAACAACAGGGGGCCAAGAAATCCACAAACTCACACCCTGGGTAGGGGGACCCTAAGCATTACAGGTTAATTACAATATCTTGCTGCATATGACCCATTTTAGTATAGTGATCAGCAAGAAAATTTGCCTCTTGAGGAACCTTTGACCATTCAATTGTCAATCCAGTGATCAAATCCTCATTTGCAAAAATTCCTGGTCAAATCTCCAGCTGAATCGGACTTTTAGTTGCAAAATTTGCATCATACAATGGAAGCATAGTTAATTATAAAAACACTGAATCATAACAATTACAGCTCCTTTAAGATTTATCAAATATGAGAGGTATGTTTTGCACAAGTAAACATGCCAAATCTTACATGTGCTAACAAAAATTCAATAACAAGGGATCTTATACAAGTATTTACCCTTGATCTCGCATTAGCCCCAATTTGAGGATATTTCAAGATAGTCCAGTCAAATACATAATCAAACTGATAACCTGAAAAAACAAGAATCAGAAAATAAAAGCAAGTTTTAGAAATTCTAGAAACAAATCTTAGCAAGACAGAGGTTCTTTTTAGATATCAGATGGACAATACTCAGGTTGACCATGGAATTGGGCCCTATACCAGAGACGGTCTTTAAACTTCTCTAGCCTCTACATGTAATATAGAGACCTAATCATGATAAGACCTAGCAAACAAGGGTGTCATCGGCCCTTATGTTTCGATTCTCCATTACCCTTACAGCATGTCCTTGTCACTCTCTAGGCCTTAGGATCTTATACTTTTGAGCTTATTTAGTAGAAACTTAACAAGTAAAAGCACCCCAAGACCACACACTAGTTCCAGTCTCCAGCTGGAAGATCCATCAGTGGAACTATGTGACTCATCAGCAAAACCAGCCCGTCTAAGTTTTATTTAAGGATTTTAGTGCATACCTTCTCGAATGAAGAGATCACGAAAAAGCCGTTTTAGATAAGAGTAATCAGGCTTGTCATCAAATCGCAAAGAACGACAGTAGTGAAAATATGATATGAATTCTGATGGATAGGATCTGCATAGCACCTGTTGAACAAAAATCATAAAATGTATAATATAACTTAATATTACCATAAACAAGAAAAGAAGTATAGTTATTCCAAAAGAAGTGCAAATTAGCTATTAGGCAGATGCAGTAACTCTAAGATTAGAAACTTCATGAACTAGTAAACCAAAATAAGACTCCGCGGTCTGGAAAGCACATTACACTAAATAAAGTAGCAAAAGTGGATACCTCAATGGGAGTTATCATCTTCTTTTCACCGATTTTGTCATACTTTTGCTTTTTAGTGCCAGCTTTCAAACCCTGCCAGGGAAGGCTGGTCCCAAAATAAACCACATAACAAGGGTCAAATGGTGAAAGTTACATAAGAGTAGTACAGCCATTAGTTCCAGCATGAAATAGGAGAAAAAAAAATTTTAAAACAATTGCACACCTTCCTCTTAAGAAATACATAAGGACATAACCAAGAGACTCCAGATCATCTCTCCTGCTTTGTTCTGAAAGCATAAAAGAACTCCAATCGGTTCAAAACCATCACATTAAAATTATCCAAAAATGAAAATTCAAAACATTTTATCATCGACTACTGCCAGTACATCAACCGCTTACCAACTCCAAGGTGCGTATTAACACTTGCATATCGAGCCGTCCCAGTCAAGTTCTTGTTTTCCCTGTAAAGGAAGAGTTAGTACCATAACTGAAGGCTAGCAAAAAAGATCAAAGGACAAAAGTCTGTGAAGCAATAAAAATCCATAAGAAGTAAGCAATTTTATTTCTTCAAGGACCAAATCATGAAGAGCTAAGACAAACAGTCAACTGCAACAAGACTAAATTCAAACGCACACTCACATGTAAAACTGATTTGAATGTGTCTGAAACAGCAAAAGGCCAAATAACTAGTATTCCAAACAACAGTGAGATGGAAGGGAATGAGATAACACCCTCTCCTCCAAAGCAAGCAATAAATACACCAAGCACAGATGAAGCTTACCTGTATGCGATATGCTTATGAGTCTGAAGGTCCCGATACTTTTTTGCAAGACCATAGTCAATGATATAGACCTGTCAGCAGGAACAAAACAGAGGCTTAAATCCAGGATTATATCTACAACATTTATTCACCATTTTAACCTACAAGAAGCAGAGGCATATAGAACAATGGAAACACAGAAGTTCAGAAATGAGATTAACCAAACTCTTATCATTCTTAGTAGAAGATGGACAATTTCATATCAAAGAGGGAAACTTTTACTAGACATAGGAGACAAAAGAATGAACCTATCAACAGTAGCCTAGGCCCTTCTAGGGATCTGAAAGTGAACTAGAGGAGACATAATACTGATAGCTACATTTCTGCGTTGATATAACCCTAACATACAATAATTTATGTGAAGAAATTATTATACCACCATCCTCAATCTCTTCAAAATAGAGGTCATTGAGTTAATTACTGCAAATCTTTTACAATGATAACTGTGAAGTTGGGTCCAACGCCCATCCCAAATGACTAGCCAACTTAGGAAGCCTCTTTCCCAACTAACAAACTCAAAATTTTTGTACTTACTAATCCATGTGGGACTATTCCTTACACTCCTCCTTACTTGTAGGTTTTTTTTGTGGCTCTACAAGTGGATAATTTAGGTGTAGGCCCTCTTTTGTGGCTCTACAAGTGGATAATTTAGGTGTAGGCTCTCTTTTTGTCGCTCTACAAATGGATAATTTGGGTGGAGGCCCACATATGAGTACCTGCTCTAATACCATGTAAAATTGGGTCCAAGGCCCATCCCAAAATGACTAGCCAACTTAAGAAGCCTTTTTCCCAACTAATAAACTCAAGATCTTTGTACTCACTAATCCATGTGGGACTATTCCTCAACAATAACAAAAGGATGTGAGAGCTTAACCACAATCCTTAATTATAACAAAAGAGCATCTTAGATGTCTGGTTGCATCTGAAATTCCTAGAGGGTCATGAGGATATAAACAAAGAGAGTCACACAGTAGTGATGGCAACAGGTCCAACAGGGGTCAGGTTTCAGGAAATACAACCACGCCCCGCCACCTCATCCCCAATCCATTCCTGTTTAAAACTGTGACAAAGTTAGATTTCTAACCCCATCCCCACCTCATCCCCCAAAATTTTCATTTATGCCTAAAAAAATGAATATTTAACTTCATTGTTTTTTTTGTCTATGAAATAATTGAGGGCATAATCATAATTAGTTAACGTGGGTCAAAATTTCCCTTTCCTAAACTACCTCACCTCATCGCCAGAAAGTTTCATTTATGCCTAAAAAATGAATATTTAACTTCAATGTTTTTGTTGTTTGTGAAATAATTGAGGGTATAATCATAATTAGTTCACGTGGGTCAAAATTTCCCTTTCCTAAACTGCCTCACCGCCCACCAGTTGCCTACACCCCAACCTTGTCCACACCTTGTCCAAGCATCCTCGGTCCATCCCTTGTTTTGGCCCATGGCTCATTCAACCTTTTACATAATTGACTAAAAATATATTAAAAAATACAAAAAATTAAACCTTGTGGGTCAGGTTTAGGGTTGGGAAGGGAAAACTTGTCCCCACCTCGAACTTGCACAGGGTTTTTCCCCTTCATCCCTTCCTTGCTTCACAAGGTGAGGGGGAACCCAATCTCAGGGGATTTTGGTCGGATTACCCATTTAACCTAACCCAAATCCTGTCCTACATGGTTCACACTAGAACCATTGTTACCACATTGACCACCTATTGGCAGAAAATGACAGCATCCAACAAAATATGGTTTCCATTGAGCTGGTAATTTTTTATCATTTTTCCGTGTTGTTTGAGCATGGCAGCTCAACTCTGTTTAGAATTTGACTTCATCAGTACCTCTCCCTTAGTCTGCCACCCCCAACTATCTCCTTTTACATCTGACATATCTTTTCTATAAAAAGGGGCATGCCTCCTGGTGTCCAATGATGTTCAGCTTAGGAGTTCAGGAGAAGTTCAACATTCTTACAGTCCTTCTCACACTTTTAACAAATGGCAAGGCACAATATCTGATGAAGATTTGAAATGTGTAAGCAGGAGACGGTCAATTTCCACACACAAAAAAAAAAAAAAGTCTTATTTTCAGCACCACCTTTTTCAAGTAACATTGAAGATGCGATTCTCACAAGTAAATTTCTCAGTATTTCCTTTAAGTACTGAGCTGAATAAATACTGAGCAATTTCATAGGTGAGAACTTGATCAGATTTGGAACAATAACATGCATTGACAAAAGAATAAACATATAAAATTATGACAGAGCTGAATCAATTTTAGTACTGATCTGAACTTTTTTGTTTTATGTTGCAACTATCACACAACAAATGACTTGTAGCATTCTCCAAAGTTTGTTAAACTGCAAAGGTTAAATCAAGCCGAGATGTAGAAATTAAGAAAAGTTCCAGAAAAGGACTTCACCTCAACACATTACATAAATCAAATTTGAGAGGTGCAGTAAACGCATCTTACACGGTAAGCAATGCTCAGTCCCATCTAAGAAAGCATAATTTTATGTGATCCACAAGAACATTGAAAGCAAAATTTTGGTATTACCAATTAAATCCTAAATACTAGGTACAGGAATACCACAAATAAGCTACATAGCACCAGATCTGATGATACAAAGAATCTTGTTGGACAGGCAAATCCCAGAACCCAATGAGAAAGAGCTTAACAACACAGATTCAACAAAAAACTAAGGCAACTCCTCAAGAACATCAACAAAGCCTTTTTAAAACAATGAAGAGGAATCTAGTCTGTATTAAGCAATATTTTTCAGGACGCATTAAGAATGGTACCTGGTTAGCTCTGCGACCTAAACCCATCAGAAAGTTATCTGGCTTTATGTCTCGGTGGAGGAAACCCCTTGCGTGCATGAATTCAATTCGGTTGATCTACGCATGCACAACAAATCTACATGAGCATGCAATTTTATATTGAAAGGCACTTAACCACAATTATCAACCTTTATGACAAAAAAAAGAAAGACAATCAATCAAATACAGCTTACCAGCTGATCTGCCAGCATCAAAGCTGTTTTTAGGCTGAATTTTCTACTGCAGTAGTTGAACAAGTCTTCCAGACTTGGTCCAAGAAGGTCAATGGCCATGACATTGTACTCACCCTCCACTCCAAACCATTTAAGATGGGGAATTCCGGCTTCATAGGAAAAGTAACAATAAGGCTCAGCATAAGAGTTGATTGACAAGGCAAGTCAACAGAACCAACAGATGGTGACTTACTGCCCCCTTGGAGAAGCATGTATAACTTGGACTCGTAATGAAGCTGAGGATGCTTAGTCTTCACAGATTCCTGTAGATTGTGGCACAATTAAAACAAGAATCGAGATGATATAATAACTATTTGGCAAGCACTACAGAGCTAAAAAGCTGCAGGAGACAGAAGATAGTTTTTTAAAAGAAGCATCAGCAGCATGGAAGCCTCACTTTTAGATTTTTTGAAAAGGTTCACTTTCATGAATTTAAAAGCAGACTACCCAAGAAAGGCAGGCAGTCTGCAATCCTCCAAATCAGAAATCAGAAATTGAAACTGCAATGTTTAATTCATATCCACTTTTTCCCCATCCTTTCAAGAAACCAGCAAGTTCCTATAGGAAAAGTTGCCCAGGAAAGAAAAGCTTTGAAGGAAGATGATCTGTAAAAAAAAAAACTTATGGAAGGGATCACAACTTACCAGTTTGATAGCTACTTCCTCTCCGGTTTGAATGTTAACACCTAGTTCGAACCAGAATAAAGGCAAATAAAATTTCGTTCAAGAAATCACAGAATATCTGCTCCACTGAAGTAAGAAATCAAACTCCAAAAGTTTCGGCACATACCTAGATAAAGGTCACCAAAGGATCCACTTCCAATCTTGCGACCCAGTTTAAACTTTCCACCAATGACACGCTCCATGATCCAAACCGACAAAAAGATCTTAGATATCTGATCGTACGAAGGACGCTACGAGCTCAATCTTTCTCTATTTATTTCAACTTTCTCGTCTGTTTAGCTTGTTCTTAGATTGGAATAGAACACAGCTCAGTGGCCACAGAGAGGACTTTCGCGATTACGCGAATGCCTCTGTCAAGAAATACTAAATCTCAATCTAAAGAAGCAAAAATACCGCTAAAACTCACTGGATTTACACCTCTCACTAAACAGAAATCCAAAAATGCATCCGTTTAGCGAAGGCCACAGAAAAATGACCTCAAGAGGCAAGCCTTTTCGACGACAGCTCGAGTCTTCGATACCTAACTCACCAACAGCAGCAAGACAGACGAGAATCTTTCTGATTAGTAAAACTGCAAGAATCCCGTCCGACAAAACGCACCTTATCTTTTCTCGGGATCAACAAAAAAACAATCCGCGAAGCTCAAAACCAGCAAACCACCATTACATTAAAAAAAAAAAAAAAAAAACTTATCTGCACCTCAGCCAATCAAATCCCAGAATCTCCATCCAAACCCTCCGTCACCGGCGAATCGAAGCCCTAATTTCACACCAACCCTTGAATCCAAACCATCATTCTCACAATAACCACCGACATTCACCAAAAGAATCGACCACGATTGAAACCGACGATGAAGAAGCTCAATCAACGACAGCCAAAAGGTACCGGTTACCGTATTACCGAAAGTAATGCCGCAAAAATCCGCGGACGGCGCCGGTTCCGCACCCAATTTCTTCAGATCGGCAGCAACAAACCCGAGGCAAATACATCTTCAAAACCATCAAAAAACTTCACGAAGCGAATAAAGAAACATGGCAACACCGCGAGGGATATAGGCCGCAGGCAAGAAAGACAGAAAGAGAGAGAGAGAGAGAGAGAGGAGATGGTAAAGGGAAGAGCGAAGAAAACAGGCAGTGAAGAAAGGAGAAGGCAGGAGGGAAGATTTTCTATTGATTTCTTAATTTTCTCATAATTAAAACACCGACCATACTATATACAAATCGCACATAAAGACTTGAAATCCTAGATTGAACGAGAATTAACAGATAAGAAAGAAAACTAAACCAGGGGAGAAGCCAAACCGACTCGATACAGGTACCTCCCTCCACCCATGGAAAATTAAAAAAAAAAAACTGAAAATAATAAAACATATAGAATTTGAAGAGAAAAAAATAAAAACTTGAGATAAAATTTTAATCATCGAAATTTTAAAATATTTTTTTATTTTCCATATTTATCTCAATATGAGAAATATTTTTCTTTCATTTTCTCTCTTATATTCCATGGGCATCCAAACAAGAGAAAATAACTCTTCTTAAGAAATTTTCTAGAATGATGTCTCTACTCATCCGATTAAAAGGGTTGATTAACTATAATCCATCCCAATGCACACAAAAAAAGAAAGAAATTACAACTCTTTTGCCTTAAAGTGAGGTAGAAAGGATCACATCTGCATTTGGTTCTTCTGTTATAACATTTTAACCACATCGATAGGTTGAATCGGGGTTCAACTATTCTCGATCTCTTATCCATATTGCAAGGTTTGTAAGACCTAGAGAAAATAAAAAAACCTGATTGAACAGATTGGATTTATTGATTTAAATTGGTGAACCAAGTGACCTAATCTAATGGGTCCAAGTCTATGTATAGAGGTTTTTACTTTTTATCTTTTCATATGCCAAACTAGTTGGCTCATGGAGTTTAACAAAGAGAGTATATAAGAAATTCTAGCATTTTTAAACCAACCAAATTCAAGAACTCTAGTCATATAAGAGGAAAACCAACCAAATTTCAATCCTAAGGTACTCAAAAGCATTGAAGCTTTAGAACATGAAATATTTCAAAATCATGTTTTATCAATGCATAAAAATAATTTTGTAATGACTAAATTCCTTAGTATAGCGTATATTATGCTTAAGATTCAAATTAGTGTATTGCCCTATAACATGATCGGTCAACCTTAGAATGTGAGAGATTTGAACTCCATTCTTTCTACATTCATGAGTAGAGAAATGAAAATAACAACTTTAGCTCTAGGATTTTGGAATGTCAATAAGAAAACAAAATGCTAAAATCCCACAAATGAGTACCTAAAAAAAAGCTTCAACCTTATCCCATACTTTAGAAACATTAACTTTATTAAAAGTCACTCCTTCGGATGAATCATAAGATCAAACATGAAATGTGAGAAATGTGGGAATTGGAGCTAAAGTCCATGAAGGAAAGAAAATCTAGAAGTGCTCATAAGACAAATGTGATAAAGGTTATTGCATCACCTATGTATAAAAATTCATGTTATAAATATGGAACCACAATTGATCCAGTACGAAAAGCCATTTGGTGCGAAACATGTGAAATGGCTATCTCAGTCATTCGATCATGATCAAACAGCTGAGTTGAGATAGCTGTTTCGCATGTTTTATACCACATGACTTTTCGTATTGGATCAACCCTCAATATGGAACTATAAGCAATTATACATTTGAGTACTCAATTAAAAAATCAAAGCTAAATAGGATGAAGCAAATTTGGCTTTTCAAGGGAAATCTAAATTTGTCTTCAAATATTGAGATGGTGAGACCCAAACAAATTTGGGTACCTAAGGAACTTGATCTTCAAGCAAGGAGTGCAGTCTATGAGCCAAGCTATGTACTAAATAGAAACCATCTTAATAGCTTGCGGACATAAATTGTGCAAATGAAACTCTATACATGATATTCATGCCAATTCGAAGATTCTTACATGGAACTTGATTTTGGGGATTGATACATTGATAATTTCATCATTTAACCACATATGCAAATCCTTGACTTATTTATGCACACTTGGAATTTCTATGAAAGTCAAAATCCTATATGAACTAGCACTTTAGTAATCAATTGCTAAAGGTACATTAAACTATCATTAGCCAATGACATGTCAAGGAAAGATTATGTTAATTTCCAACCCGATCTGAATTTTGTTGGAAATAATTTTAGTTGTTCTTAAGTAAGGTTGCGCATATGAAGAGTAAAGTGATTACTCTTGATCCATACTTCTTGTTAAATTAAGTAGTTATGGCTCAATTGATTGACTCGTGTCTACATGGATAATCTTAACTCATATTTTGAAATCCATGTCCATTTTAATCACTACAAGAGATTCATATGAATCTACACATGCTCAACTAGAACAACTACCCTTAAGGTGGTAAGGCCTACTCTCTAAGACAGAGAAGAAAAACTCTTTAAAATGAGTAGTTTTTCTTGTTAACGTGTTGATGCATTCCATACCTTCTATAGCCTCAAATAAGAATTCATAATTGAGAAAGGATCATGCATCTTATCTTTTGGAGTATCTAGAGAGCGTAACAAGTCACTTTCGGATATTAAATATCATCTACCTTATAATATTAGTGGTTGAATTTGGTCCTCAATTACAAGCATTAAATTTCATGAATCAGATAGATAATACTTTGATAATTCCTATAATCAATCCAATAAAGGTAGTCTTAGTTGACTCTCTATGAGTCAAATCAATTGCCCAAGAATCCCTGATTTGTTACTTCGGTTCAAATCAGCCTAATAATTCCATCTAAGACTACTCTTGATCCAACGTAGGTTAAAAGTCAAATAATTTAAGACCTCTCCAACCTCAATCTAAAAGAAAAAAAATTCAAACCCTTGTAGTTTTAGAAGCTTGAGAAAAATTTATGATTCGATTGATTTAAGGAGACTAATCAATGCAAGTTGATAATTAGGATTAAAAGCTTGGATTAATCTTACCTCTTTAATTAAGCTTGAAACTAGTTCTTGTGAAATTAAGCTAACTTAGAAAATTAAACATTCCACAATAACTAAAATTTGAATTGCACTTGGTTTCAGCTCAATTGAGGATTGGGAGATTAAGTGAATCTGAAACTTTAAGCTTAGATTCTTGAATCTAGTACTCTTAGTGGTACTTGTGTGAACTTTTGACTTAGAACACATTTGAAAATTAAACACATAGTCAAATTTTCAAATTTAGAGTATACTTATACCCACAACAAAATGAATTTAATCAACAGTTGGTAAATTTAACCACTTTGCTGACATGAGCGTAGTTGACAATCATTGATTTGTTACTCTTGCAAGACATGATGTTTCGATATACTTGGGTAAACTATTAATTAAGTGGTTTTCTAGAATTAGAATGGTTACACGTTGAGGAAAATGTTAGCATGTTAGAGAAATGAAACCAATAAAATTATGTGCCTCTATACAAACTAATCAAGCATAATGTGATAGAAATGGATTATGACCCAATTAGAAGACAATAAAAAATTCTTTAGGTTTGAGAAATTTTTGTGCGAAAAATAAAATTGAAGATGAAAGAAACAAAATGCACAAACAATTTTACGTTGTTCAGCCCTAGGAGCCTAATCCATGGACAAAAAGAGAGGGTGAAATTTTATTAAATCAAAATGAATGTTTACAATCAATACAAACTTGTTATAGGCTAAAGAAGAATTATTTAATTTCTTAATTAAGGATTCAAATTTTCTTAATTTAAGAAAAAACAAGCAATCAAGATTTTCTCTTGATTTTAGGAAATCATGACAAATCAATCTCTCTTGATTGATTTGTCATTAATTTCCTAAAATAATACATAATTTAACTCCAATTTTTTTATTTCAAAATTAATATAATTTCTCTCTTAACGTTCCCCCTCAAGTTGTATTGGGGGTAAGAGGAAATACAACTTGTTGTCTTGCACGATAGAACCTTCATCTTGTGAAGGAGACTTTCTTTGTGCTTAGCATCATTGACAGTGTGATGTAGTGTCATATGGGATGGAAAAAATCTTGATGAGATAGTAATGACTATGGAGGGGGTCATCCGACTAGCACGTCCAATATCAATCTTGTTAAAAAAAATTATACAATCAAATAATGTGATAAAAATGACATCAAATAGTGGTAGATGGATTATAAAAAATAATATAATATGATATCTGAAATTGGGTTTAGGATATGAGATTGTATCAGTCACACAACTCCTATTCCTAATACCAAATAAAAAAATATCCCCTAACTGATTCAATAAATAAATCCCTTCTTAATTCTTTCCCTTTGTTTTAAAAATAATAAATAGAGGATTTTTAAGAAAAATAACTGTGAAAATTTGATAAAAAATAAATGAAAAACGAGGGGAAATATGAGATTTTTTTGTTTGAACAAAAAATTGGTCTGGTTCAAATTAAAAAAATGAGAAAACCAAACCAAAAATAGTAAACGCAAAATGGAACGGGGTCAAATCTTGTATTTGGATTGCAAGTCAGATCTGGATCCCAGAAGCAAGTTGTGATGTAGATACTGAAGTAGATGAGGTGTGTTTAGGCGGATTCTCAATCGATTTTCCAACGTGGATCTGATATTGCGGATTGGATTGCAGAACGGACACTCAAGTCGAAAGCGAACCCATGTGTTAGATAGACACACGATTAAGCGCAACAGAGCCGGTACCATTGTATCGGGACTGAGTGCATTTCTAGCATCGAAGTTGGTTTCTAAAAACATGCCTATTTGGGTGAGACAAACTGGCTCGTTGTCTTCCTTTTGACGCAAAATGAGCTAGAGAGTTTAAAAACTCAATTACAACATCATTGTTTGACCAAAAAAAGAGGGGAAATACTCGTATTTGAGTCCTTTTTCAAAATAAGGATTCAATTTAAATAAAGAATCACAATATTACAATAAAAAAGTAATTCAAAAAAATGGTGCCCATCGATCAAAATACAAAATTATAAACCATTAATGGATTTTGATGAAACAAGAGGCACAATGCTCGTAGTATGGCAATCTATCTAAGTCATAAATCAATTTAAATGAAAAACAACATAATAAATAACACATGAAAATTATGAAAAAATTAACAGAGAAACAAAAAATAGCCAAAATCAAACTTTCGTCTCTGATACCATGATAAATTTTTATTCAAAAATAAAATTGAAGATGAAAGGAAAAAAATGCACAAACCAATTTTACGATATTCAAAGCTAGGAGCCTAATCCACGGATAGAAAGAGAGAGGAAATTTTTTTATTGAATCGGAATAAATTTTTACAATCAATACAAACGTATTTATAGACTAAAGAAGGATTATTTAATTCCTTAATTAAGGATTTGAATTTCCTTAATTTAAGAAATAAAAATGAATCAAGATTTTCTCTTGATTTTAGGAAAGCATGAGATTGATTTGTCATTAATGTTCTAAATTATTACATAATTTAATTCCAAAATTTTAATTGCAAAATTAAGTTAATTTCTCTCTTACCTAGGTCCTACTACCATTAAAGTCTATATAGCCCAAAATTAGATAAATTGAGAAATCTTATATGTGTGGCTCCTTTGGATGCCTTTCGCCTAGTTTATGAAAGTATATTAAAAATCTCATAAGACAAGAACATGAAAAGATTATTAAAATCTCTTAGTATAGGCAAATTAGGCTTATATCATCATTAGCATTGGATAATAAAAGCTTAGGAGTTGGGTGAGTTAAAAAGGATAAAACTTGATTAAATGCATATTAGGTACTTTACTTAGGTAACCTTTACTGTGGAATTAATGTTCTTGTTTTTGGATCTCTATCAAGGTCTTGAGAATCTCATCTCATTGTTGTGAATAATTTTTGATTGAGAATTTGATTTTATGCATGATTTTTATGTTGGATCCTTATACATTTATATAAACTTAAACTTAAGTAATTCTTATCTCATTGGCTACAAAAGTTTAAAAAGTGTTTTGAATTCAAGTTTACCTTATGTTAAATTAAAAATTGGCATTCACCCTTCAAAGAGTAGTAAAAAACTTAGGGAAAATAGTACAAATTTATGTAAAAAGTTCCCACAAAGCACAAAGGTCTAAGATTAAAATATGAATCTTATAAATTTAGACCAATGACAAAATTTCAAATCGTGTTGTTGTACATAGAGCTGTGCGACCCTCTCTTGAGTCTCAACCAATCTCATTCTTTGAGTACGAGGCCATATAATTAACTCTTTACAAATCAAAGATAGAAATCCAAATCATATGTGTAAATTGCATAAAGTTTTGTATAGTTTGAAGCAAGCTCAAAGAGCTCATGGCTTAGAACAAAATGGGTAGAAAAGAGGGGTGGATAAACCTTGTTTATTATGAGTCATGAACAAGATTTTATTATTGTCTAAATCTAGGTGAATGATATTGTTTTTGGCTCTACTATCACCGCCTTATGTAAAAACAATTTCAAAGTCATGAAAAATGAAGTTGATGGGTGAACTTTCATTCTTCCTTGTTCTTGAAGTGGTTCAAAATGGAAAAAAATTTATGAATCAGTTCAAGTCCACAAAAGGACACTATAAATAAATACAATTTGAAACCTATTAGCACACCTTTGTCAGCATCCTTGAAAATTGACTAGGATGAATCTAGTAGACCCATAGAATTTAAAAAAAAAAACATCCACGACTATAATAGTTTCTCTCCCGTTCTTTGTATCTAGAGCATTATGCATACAGTTTTTCCTATGCTCTAGATTCCAATACTAGTTGCTATAAAGACATATTCCCAGCACTTAGGTATTCGATACTCCACATTCAACCATAGACTTAATTCGGGTACTTTGATGTCGATTTTGCAAGTTACTAATTTGATAGAAAGAGTACTAGTGGTAGTTGTGAAATGATAGAAAATATGTTAGTTTCCTGGCTTTGTAAAGAACAACTTTATATGGTTCTTTCCACCACCATGGCGAAGTATATAACTGTTGGAAGTTGTTGTGCTCAACTCCTATATATGAAACAACAAACATCAAACTATGGATTGAATAAAAAACAAAACTCTTTTCTATTGTAACAATTTGAGTGCCATTAGCTTAAGTAAGAACCTAGCTCACCATTCTCAGTCCAAATATATTGAAATTGGATACAACTAGAGAATTGGTTAAAATCAGACTAATCAAAATTGAAGTTATTTCTACCAAAAAAAATGAGTGAACATTTTCATTAAGCCTTAGGAATTGGTTGATTCTCTAAGATAGGAGGAGAATTAGGGATTTAGGGAGTTAAGTGCAACCTTCCTTAGACTAGCTAGCTCAAGATTAGTGATGATTAAGGGTATCCTAATTAAAAATGAATTTAGAACTTGAAAAGAATTAAAAATATTTCAAACTTGAAAATTCAGGTGTGAAGCCCAGGATGAACATTACTCATATAGCTTTTACATCTTATACATCCCTTTTGTAATGTTATAAAAAATTAATGAAAAACTTCTCTACTTTTGTTTCTACTTGTTCCTTACTTGAGTATTACCTATTTTATGGATGACAAAAAAGGGGGAAAAAGTGTAGCATAGATTAAGGGGGAGTCTACACCGAATAGGACCACATAAGAACGTTGATTTTCATGACTCTATAGATTTAGCTCATGGAGAAAATGAGATAGGGAAATTGGATGAAAACAAGAGGAAGAAAGAGGTTATGGACTTGTGCCCTAACCCTCCTCCTAAGGCTCAATTTATTGACAAATTAGATTATAATATTATAATAATACCCTTAAAAATTAAAATAATTACATCAATGTCATCTTTATAATATGACTCTTTATTTACCATAATACCATCACTGTGTGGGCCTATGGGCCTTCTCACTGGTCTATGGGTCTTGAGCCCATCTTCCACGTGTTGGCCATCTTTAGTCTTATGGTTTGAGCCCATCTTCTAACACACTTGGACGTGTGGGCCTTCCTTGGTCATGTGGGCATGGGTTCATCTTCCACCACTCCCCCTCACACTAGGGGTGTTCATGAATGCCTAGCTTGTTACAAATGGTGTATAAGATTTTTTCATATAAAATGGTAGTCCACCATATCTTCCAACACTCCCCCTCAAGCTGGTCATCACTTTGTTTTTTTCTAAGAGACCCAGCTGGCATAATAAAAGAGAGTAAAATCACTCCTAGCCGTAAGACATCGCTCCATACTCCAGTCAAATGGTTATAGTAAAAAATAGTTTACGTTCAATTTCATAGGCGAAAGGGTAGCCCTATTGTGGGACACAGAGTCTACCCACTTTCTCAAGATAGCTAAAAAAAACACCTCTTAGGCGAATAATAGACTTGATTCACACTAGATGTTGGGCACATTCATATCCTTTGTAGGTAGTGGGTCTATAGGCATTACTCAAAAGTATAACAATAAACTCATTCATCACGATGTCCCTCCACAAGGTATCGACTCTCAAATTGTAGGAGTAAAAATGCCAAATAATGAGGTATAGGGTAATCACCAGAAGATAACATTATGGGGCCATCATGTGCGTTTTTCTTTATCAAAATAACCAATGCTGACAACAATCAGCAACTAAGAAGTTCGTCTTTAATAATAATGTCTCAATCCGAGAGATACAATAGCATTTGCTGAAATGGGCCTAGGCCCATATAATACGTACCAAATAATGAAAATCCTTAAAAATGACCCATAAAATAATTTGTAGATAGTCCATCACTAATTAAAGAAGTTGCACCAAGTAATATGTTGGAACCAAGTAATAAGTTGTCAATACTTTAAAATAATAATCCAGCCAGAGATAGGGGACTGAGTCGAGCCAAATTAGGTATTAGACCAATATAACCAAGTCGCAGGAGAAATAGGTATAGAGCTCAAGACCCAAACTCTTATAACCGAGGCAGAAAGCAAGTGAGTTGAGTCAAGTTGGCCCGGGTTCAAGTTGACTCAATCTGAGTTGACCCAAGTTAACTCAGTAGAACAGAAAACAGTTAAACCGAGGGAGAGATTGACTTTAACCTAGGCAAAACCGAAACACTCAGGTCCGAGTCGACTAGATAGAGTTTGGTCCGAGACTCGAGCAAAAGATTAAAATCTTGCCACCTATCATGGCAGGATTTAAATTCAGAACCAACATCTCCTTCTTCCCGCGATGCTAGTGTTTGCCGAAACTCCAGAAACCACAATGGGATCGTCGTCCAAAAACAGCTACACAATGTCACAAGAAAGCAAATTGAACACTTGGAAACAATCAAAGTAGAATTTGTTAAATTGGGTCGAATGCCCTATCCCAAAATAACTAGCCACTTAAGAAACCTCTTATGTCAAATAATAAATTCAAAATTTTTGATCTCACAAATCCATGTGGGACTATTCCTTAATAGTCCCCTTCACGTGTAGGCACGTGGATAATTTGGGTAGAGGACCTCACATGTAGGCATATGTATAATTTGGGTAGAGACCTTATCCCCAAATGACTAGCCACTTAAGAAACTTTTTTTTGCTAACTAATAAACTCAAGATCTTTGATCTCACTGATCCATGTGGGACTATTCTTTAATAGAATCAAATACTCTTGCAGATTTCCTGGCTTGCATCTCTGTCTTCCTCGCTATGCCAGTGTGACAGCAGAACCATGCGGGCCAGTGATCGCCAAGTTTCCATAACCAACAACTCAACAATTCTGAATTTATTGTATATATCATCCAAACAATAAAAATCGTAACCTTCTAAAAGTAGCAACATCCCAAAAACAGAGATGGTAATTGATGTCGGACAAATATTCCAAAAATAAATAGAAAATACTCCTCTGTTTTGCGTTAGATTCCAGCTGAAAAACTTTCCAAAAGAAATTTCAGATGCGAGCGGTGAAGCTCGGAGTAAGACGAGATTAAATAGCGCGGACAAGATTGACGAAGAATAATCCCAGATTGCCAATGAGAGCAATGAAGAAAATGTTGCGAGTGCAGTAAGCTCAATAAGCGATCCAGCGTGAGTCCAGTTCGGATCACCACAGATCACCAGACAGAAGGAGAGCTTTAGGATACCAAAAAAATTATCGTTGACAGGCGAATCACCGGCGCAATAAGGACTCGATCTGGGCTTGCTCTTTTCCAATATATGCGCCTTTGAATCAGGGAAATGAGGGAAAGGAAAAGGTCTCCTTATGTCTCCCTCTCTACGGACTTCTACTAGTGCTCAACCGAGGATTAATTGCTCTGACGCTGAAAGTACATCTGTGGAGCATTCACAATGCTAACCATGGATGCTTTCCCCTGCATGGAGGCGGTCTTAGGCATCATGACCTTGATGTATCTGGACTTGAGGTAACATGCTGCTCTGAAGCTGCCTAGAAGCTGCCAAGTCTTCCGAAACCTTTGATAGGAGTTGTGGGCCAACAAAAAACATTAAGAAATGTCGGGCATACAGCCTTGTTAAAAGCTACTTCCACTTTGTCCATGGATCAATAACAATTTTAATGGACACAAAAATCTTGTACTTTGGTATACTGCCTTGATTTTGGAAGAGTTCTGGAAAATTTCTTATATACATGGGTTGGAGATTGTTCCCAGGAAGATGTAAAGTGGGAACATTTGACTGCAGCCAAGCCAGGGAAGAATGGGAGATCTCATTGGTGGAAGGAGACATAACAGAAATAGTGGAAGGTGGTCCGAGTTGGCCCGACTCGTTGGTTTAACTCGACAACTCCAAGTTTTATGTAAAACTTTTTGGTTCAATTGCCAATGATCTGATTTTTAAGCTCTCACAATGCTTTCAGGCGGACACCAATATCGAAGGAGGCGATCCTCTCGATAAACTCCTTCTGGTGGTTGCCTCAAGGCATACTGGCATGGTGGCAATTACTAGCAACAGGAGCACAAAAACAAGGGCACGATAAAGAAAAAATAAAAAATAAAAAAGTTTGGAATTTTAAAATACCATGGCTACAAGTTTTGAAAATCAATGCTCTGATATCATGTTGTTTTTTAGTACTCCATATATTTAGCTCATTGAAAAAATGAGAGAAAGACTTATTGGGAAAAAGTAGGAGGAAGAAAGATGTTATGGATTTGTCCTAACCCTCCTCCTAAGGCTTAATTTATAGATGAATAAGATTATATTATTACAATAATACCCCTAAAGCTTAAACTAATTACATCAATGTTATCTTTATGAGATGACTATTTATTTACCATAATAACATCACTATATGGGCCTATGAGCCTTCCCCTTAGTCTATGGGCCTTGATCACATCTTCCACCTCTCTTGGATGTATGGGTTTTCCCTAATTTTATGGGTTTGAGCCCATCTTCTAACACACTTAGATGTGTGGGCCTTCCTTGGTCGTGTGGACACTGGCCCATCTTCCAACAACAAAGACTCATGCATGTACAAGTTAAGGGGAGCCCGTATTTATGGAATTAAGTCCTTGTGTTGTAATGCTAGAACATTTACGACTTCATTTTGTTGACCTAAAGTTGACTCTCATCCGTATTTTGATGACAAAAAAAACTTAATTGAGCTAATAATTTCAAATTTAACATTTAAGAGGTTTTTCCTTCAAGAAACACAAAAATCAAGGTCTTTGCAAAAGAATCGACAAATGCATCTCAAGACCTCAAACTCCATTTATGTCTCAAGTCATCTTGAAGAAGCACTCACGAGTGAATAAATGAAGAATGGAAGCATACGGTCCACATTGTCTAAAAAAATCACAAGAACTCTAACCATGTAAGAGAGTGGTTCCAAATCTTCAAATTTGAGGTATAAATGAACTTTTTTGGAGCTATAGGACATATTACATTCAAAACCTATTTTACCAATGCATATCTATCTAAGTTTTAAACATGTTAGAATCACTTAAGATAAATTTTTATCATACTTTGAAGCCTAGATTAGAAACCTAGTTTTGGCATGATCGACCATTATCTACCAATGATCAATCATCTAAAATGCAAACTGGTTGTAAATATAAAGCATGATTGATCAATCGGGATGATTTATCGATCAAACAAAATTTGACCAAAATGTACTATAAAGCATGATCAATCAATCATGTCTAGGCATTAAAAATTATAAAGCATGATTGATCGTGTCAACAATATTGATCGATCATACAAAAATATGCCAAAGAGGGATACAATGCATGATCGATTCGACACAAGTTACTGATGGATCATATATAGTTTTGCATAACCAAGAATATCAATGCATAATTGATCAGTTGGTGTGGACTGATCGATCAACTTTAAATTTCTAACCTACCAAACAAGCATTGATCGATCAGTTGATTGATTGATCAGCCTAAAGTCTAACAACCATTACACATGATTGAGCAATCATTACTTTTCATTGATTGATTATTGAATTGTCAGCATTATGAAAATAGCTAAATAGCGGCCAGTATGGCTTGGAAAAGCTATAAATACCCACCAAACATGCCTTAGCATAATTACTGAGTATTTATTTGCAATTCTTGTCACCATTTTGCAAATAGCTAAATAACGGCCAGTATAACTTGGGAAAGCTATAAATACCCACCAAACATGCCTTAACATAGTTACTGAGTATTTATTTGCAATTCTACCATATCTAATGCATTCCATACTCGAAATCCATTTCAAAATCATTTAAAGAGCTAGAGACTTTGCAAAAAGCCCATTTCTCTCCTGACATCACACTCTATTAAACTCCAAATCATCTTCATTCGTGCACAAAATTGGAGGCTTGAAGTTTTCAAAGGAGAAAGGCTTAGAGGACATAATTGCCACTTTGTTTAATTGTTTCGTTTGAACCCATAGAAAAGAAAATTAATCGTTATCATAGTTTTCATTAACTATTTTTAAAAATAATAATAATCAAATTCTTATTTTTTTCTTTTCTTTTCTTTTATAGGTTCCATCGAGGATAAGTGCCAGATTATTGAGCATAAAGAGAAGGCTAAAGGGGTCTGCGTTAACGGCACGCATTAATTCCCCGAATATTTAGAAAACAGATGTGAAAAGAATTGATTCAACATTAACTTTCAGAACAAATTCAAAATTTACAAAACACTTTCCCCTTTCCATCGCATCCACCGTTGGCTGACCATAGGAAAGAAGAAAATAATTAAAATGACTTGTCTAAGCAAGTTTGCTTGAATCTGAGTCCACTTGGTTATCCGCTGCTTTTTCCAAATTTAATTACAATTGTGTGTGTGTGTGTGTGTGTGTGTGTCTACGGAGTAGATAGATTCTGGTCCTTGGGAACTTCTAATTGTGAAGGCAAAAGGCTGAGAAAGCTCCCTTGCATGGGCTGATCCTCTGCATTCGACTCTTCTGCAATATGTGAAACAAAGAATGAGAATTGTACAACCCCCTGAAGATGCGATCAATAAAACCAGTGCAATTTACAGCTTATAACAAGTTCAAATTCCAACCACATGTTCAGCTTTGGCAAAGGCTTTTGCCTTTAGAGACTGAAGAGTTTTACAGTAGATGTATCAAATGTGCAAATGGAATGAGCTCAATCACCCATATTTTAAACTAAAGAGAGGAAATATACCAAACAGCGACTTGATAGAAGGTCTCTTTGATTTTGAGCTCTTCTTCTTCAATTCAGCTACAAAAAGGAACATGCAAGAATCAGTGCACAGAAACTGGGAGAGAGAGAGAGAGAGAGAGAGAGAGAGGAGAGAGAGAGAGAGAGGACCTATTCCCGGTACTTCATTGTCATTTACAACTTCAAAATTCTTGTAAGTGTAGCCAACAAAGTTAATGTCCTTTGATGAAAGCATCTGGAGCCCAACAGAGAAGGCACCAATTGCGTTAATGATGTGAAGCCAGAAAATAAACCCCATTATGAACACATTCTTCGGATAGTAATCTAGCATAAAACTAGGTATTCAACAACAAACTGTGGACCTCCATAGCACCACAATCATATTAAAATTTCTGATCAAGTTGAGTGAGCAAGACAGCTCTTTCTGCATATCATTGCCCTGGATAGCATTTACAGTGGACATTTCATATATAATGGCCAACATCAAAAACAAATAGCAGTCACACTCCACTTGGATAGGAAACTCTCACAATCTATGATTCCAAAGTTTCCAGGCAACTGCACAAGCTGAATTTGCCAATATGTTATTTGATGATAAAAAAAAAGCTGATCAGATCAAGTATTTCAGAAAGAACAAGAAACCAACCAATTCATGAACAATAAAAAATTCTCATGTGTGATAAATTGAGACCACAAAACAAACAGCTTAGACAGAAATCATGCATGCTCCACTTTCATGTGGAGTTGAGATATAAATCCACCTAGTAAAGATGCATACCTTTCTCCAAGGACCTTGCTTTGTAATGGGCTGAACTTGGTTTGCTGACTGCGGGAAGAAACCATAAGAAATTTGATGAGAATACATATATTTATAAATACTTAGCAAGTAACCTACAATAGCTAAGTAGAAGAGCATTTTACTTCCTCAAACTTCTCAAAGTTTTGAGTATCCAATTCATCATTGACCTCAGGAATGAATGCGGCTTCCATCTGGTATAATCTCTCCCATGCAATGCCCGTAAACCATGGGTGAGCCTGAAGTTGTCAAGAGAAGTAACGGATATCCTCAGTATGACATTCTGATCTTTTAATGACATTGAACTCTTAACATATGACACCATAATAAACCTTTATTTCATCAGAGCCTTTAGTCCCAAGCCTTTGCTCAACATTGCACAAGAGTTTGCTGATGAGATCCTTTGCTTCAGGAGATAGCCTTGCTTCTTCAGGAAACTTCAAATGAGTTTTCCAATTTACTATCTGTATAAACAGAAACAAGTATGTCCAAATTAGATTGTTATGTTTATTCCACTAAAGTGAAGTTGATCTCCATCAGTGGTCCAAACAAACAATAAAATAGAGAAACCGGAAAAAATGAAAAGTTCTGAATAAGCAGCTGCATGTAACAAAGCACTCTTTGTAACTATGGTGAAGCATCTGACAAACAATGCCCTTGATGAAATTCAATAAGTAGGAAGAAATGCTGCAGAAGCATAAAAAAGGTCTAATGCACTTACATGAATAAAGATTACAAAAGGCCCAGTTGTAATTTCATCTTTACATGCTTACCTTACGACAAGTGGTCATAGGTTCATCAGAATAAAAGGGAGGATATCCTACTAACATTTCGTACATAATAGCTCCAAGAGACCACCTGTTACAATAAGAAAATAGAAGAAACAGAAGGAAAATGTCCTTACAGAGCATCTTCATGTGATACTAAAAAAGTATGTTAGGAGAACAGAAGTTAAATACCAGTCACATTCCATTCCATAGCCCTTCTTTAGCAGAACTTCTGGAGCAATATAATCAGGCGTACCAACAGTAGAATAAGCCTACACTTTTTTCAGACAAGCAGAAACACCAAGAGAAACTTTAGAGTGAAAAGAATTTACAATACCAACATGGTAAAATTATAGAAAACATAAAAGAAAATAATCTGATTTACCATACAAGAAAATAAAGACAATAAAGTGAAAATTTTCAAGTGGAAAAATTATCATACTAGAAAACATTTTATTAATCTGATTAATCTAGAAACTTTACCAGCATTCTCCTGTTCCTTTGCCAATGTTGCAGTTGTTCCTGCTGGCTACGTTTTGGTGCAGGAGAGCGTGAATCATTTTGTAAAGTCCCACCGAGATTGTTGCCTGTTATAAGATCCTTTTCATGCAGATTTGGAAAATTGTTGCAATCCAATGGCTTACAAAGTCCAAAATCAGATAGCCTCATGTGACCATTTTTATCTAATAACAAATTATCAGGCTTGATATCTCTGTAGAAAGACATAAAGAAGTTAAACTTCAACATTCTCACTTTGTACTTCGGATTTTGATTCAATATAGCGCACAAAATGCTAGCTACCTATGAATATAATTGTGCTTGTGAATAGACTCAATAGCCAGGACAGTTTCTCCAACATAGAATCTTGCCTCATCTTCTGTCAGTGTATCTTTTCTCATGAGGAGAGTCATCACATCTCCACCTGGCAGATACTCCATAATGAGGTACAGATACTCATCATCTTGGAAGGAGAAATAAAGTTTGACGATACAATTGCTGTCAACTTCTGCAAGAAGATTCCGTTCTGCTTTTACATGTTCAACCTGAATCATTTATTTAACATTAGTTACTTAGTGACACAAAAGAAACTTTCCACATGAAATGCCTCTGCAGATAGATACCTGTCCTCTACGAAGCATTTCTGATTTCTTCAGCTTTTTCATTGCATAAACATTGCCATTTGCCTTCTCCCTGCAGATTCTGACCTGCATCACAAAATCAAAAACACATTTGCATAAATCACAGAGTAAAATGTTTTAATTCTACAATACCAAGATGTCATGAGGGAACAGATTACTTTAGATTTTATAAACACGGGCCATTAAACATACAGTATGCAGAGCTTCCAGCTAAGTTCACTAGCCAAAACAAAACCATTTGCAAACAACAGCACATGGACAACATGAACAGCCATATATCAATGTTCATGCTCACATATGAAAAACATGAACAGATATTCAAGAATGGGGACAGGCCATTGAAGTCCTTTGAGCTTTGCATCCTATCAAACTCATTATCTTAAGTCACATACTTATAGATCATTGACTCAATATTTCTAATGTGATGTTCAGTGGACAAAAGCAAAGAAAATATAGAACCCTGTGGGAGCTATAAACCCTGCTTCTTCTGAAATCCAAAATTTCAGGGTCTCGTTCACAAATATATATTTTTTAACACAATCATCTGCTCTGAATGGTAAACCAATGGCAAACTAGGTATAGTCGGCTTATGTGTCTTATGAACCCAAGTATAGGTCAGAGTCTACAGGAAGAAGTTGTCAACTTCCGGCCTCTATGTGGATCAAACTCTCAATCACCACATTTTGTTTTCTTTTAGAAGTCCATCAGTTACCAAATGCCAATAGAAAGGATTTCTTTCCCCAACGAAAAAGGCAAAAGAGAAAATTAGAAAACAAAATAAGTGAACCACAAAACACGTAGTTGGGATACTACACTAATGTAAAATGCAGATGTAGGTTCATAGATCTGCCAGTATTGATCATATGTAGGAGGAAAACCTCCATACCAATCAGAGGACATTGGAGAATGATACAAACAACAATAGATAAGAGTTTCAGCCAAAACAACCAAAGGAACTTTGGCGTCAAATAAAGGAAAACTAACAGTACATATATCATATTAAAAACATACTTCTCCAAAAGCTCCCTTGCCTATCATGGTCAATTGCTCAAAATCGTCAACACCCATTTTATGCCTTTGAAGGCGCATATATTCTGTTTCCTTCTTCTCCAAATATTTTAGAAGATTGTCTTGGTCTTCTTCTGATACATCAGCATCAGCCAATTTCTTTTCTAAAAGCCAGCGTCTATTTAAGAAACAGAGGACAAAACATGAAGATCAAAAGTCAACATAAAATGCTAAAACATTAAGTGCAAGGTCAGATGACTGAAAGTAATGTACATTTCAAAATAAATTAGTCTCCTAAAGTAGATAATAAAAATGATTACAACTGCAGGAGTTTAACAACTAATACTGCATAAATGCATTTGTTTTCACTCTAATTTACTGGATTAAAGTTGCAAACAGAGATGTCTAACTGAAGCCACTTAAGCCATTGAGCCAATTTCAGAGAGAGAGAGAGTGCACAGCCATTGAGCCAAATTTCAGATCAAGGACATCAGTTAAGTGAAAGGACTGGGAATAAATGCTAGGAGGCTGTAGTGAACACTCTAATGAATGCTATGTGATAAGCATATATAAAAAAAACTCTGTCTGAGAAATTTTAGAGAAGTCATGTGCTATGGAAAAGTTGCCAGGGAGAAAAGAGGCACCCTCTACAAAAAAAATGGGGCTACAAGAAGCGAATGATGGGGTGGATATGTGGCAATCTAGGAGAAACAAAATCAGGGCTGAAAACTTTTGAGAAAAGTTAGAGTAGCACCTATATGCAAGAAAAAAGAGAGACATTTGAAATTATTTCAGTATGCTTGAAAACAGTCTAGTATTGCACCAACTAGAAGGGTATTGCAATTACTGGTTGAGGGACCAAAAAAAAAAAGTAGATATCCAAAAATGATATGGATTGAAGCGGACAGTAACTGAGGTAAGAAATTCCAGAGCAAATTGAAGGATTCATGTGGTTGACACCAACATTTTTGAAGAAAAACTCAGATGACCATGATGGTGATGTCAAGTGAAATAACAATCGGCAATAAAATAAAAATGGTAGAGACCTATTATGCAGTAAGGCATACACATGGCCCTAACAAACAAGAATACTTATTTTTTGCAGCAAAAAGGTTTTGTTCACAACCACACTGCAAAGTCATTGTCATGTATAGGACACAACAGCCTGACGTTGGTAATGAGGGATATAAGCAACCTAGTTCTCTAAGATGTCTTATAGAGAGGCAAACTAAAGGAGAAATGTGTAATCACATCCTGTATTCATGTAATTACTCCACACCAATCTATTTTTCTGCAGTAAGCTTTCAGTAGTAATTAATGTATTGAATAGAATACAATCTTGTGAATTGGGCCATTGGTTCAATGGTTACATGGGAGAATTTTTAGTATAAGGTACTGGGTTCAAGTCTCACAAGGGGGTATAGGGCGTAATATGCGTGTGTAAGCAGTATGAAAAAAAAAAACTGAGACCCTCTTGAAAGGAATACAGAATACAAACCGCCCACTGCCCATACCTCTCTCTCCGTTCCTGCAAGTTCTTCATCTGCTCTTTATAATGGTTTTCTATATACTGTTTTGCTGCAGCAACCTTCTGCTTTGTGGCATTCGAAGGCGGTTCTTCAGTTGCAGATGGCTTAACGCTATCTTTCCCATTGGTCGATGTATCTTTTTTCGCTGGGGAAGACCTCAATTTATCTCGAGGTTGAAACTTCTGAAACCAACTCCGAGCGGAATCCATTTGTAACCAGTCAAAATTAAAAGAACTGCATCCCCTTAAATTTCATTCTCCGCTTCTCCCAACTAGAACAACAACAAAAACAGAGCAACCACAACATGCTCTTTCACAGCAATCTCAACTAGAGCAGGGGGATCCCAATTTGAAATCCAATAAACAAAGACAAACCCATAGCTCTAGATTACGGTTCTTTTCCCACTCATCCAGAAAAGAAAGAAGAACTCTTCGTCAACAATTTTGGTGTGGTACGATGTGGTATAGACTCAGAGACAAAAAGAGAAGAAACCCAAGCTCGAACCGATTGAAAATGACCAACAGCCAAGTCGAATTTGACCAACCCAAATGCTAGTACGACCCATCACGACGCTGAGATAGTTAGGTCCATCCAGAAAGCACGAGATAGACGGGATCAGGGGGCAAAAGCCCTAATTCGGTTGGTAAAACGGACCTACAGGGAAGGAAATCAAACGCAGAAGACGAAGTAAAGCAGATGGGTCGGTAGAGAGTTTGGGCAACCGCGTGAATTGGCGGGTACCAGAATGGCCTGTAATCCATAAAAAGGACGGAAGCCGAACAACAGCGCGCCATTATCGGTGCATTACAAAAGCGAGAACGTCCACCTCCCAGAAACCAACATCCGTACCATACAAAAAGAGTTTTAAAATAAGGTTTTCCAGACGCAAAACGCGGCCTTCAGGGAATCGAGAAATTTCACGGCGTCAATTAGATTCGGAGCAGAAGATAGACAGAAATGGGCGCGAGAAAAAAAACGAAAAATCGTCCTCTGGTCATAAACTCCCAATCCCCAAATACGGGCATTAACCGTCATATCGTATTTTAATAAATACAAACAATTGAGGCTCCTATCTTTATATTCATATAAATATTTTCTTTTATTCTAACAACTCTTTATAATAAACATTTATCATACTAGAAAGAGAGACTTCTAAACCTTATAATACACTATGCTGCTTCACTCTTAACCTTATTCTTCAATACCCACATATTAATCCATTATTTTTTTTATTATAAGCTTTCACTTTGAATTTAATTTTTTTTTATATTTTTTACTTTCTTTACCCCACCCGCCCTTTCGGTAAATAATATCCAAATTTATTGTAAAACATATTGATACCTATAACACTCCTCTTTGTGACAACTTTTGTCTTGCTTTTTTATAATCGATTATCATTTTTTCATAATACCTCGATTGAAAAGAGTTACATATGTGTATATATTGTTGGCAACCCGCGAACCCTGTTACATTAGTATACTTCTTTCTATGAGATTATTTATACTAATTTTTTAAGATAGTAAAAAACAAATATTTTTATTTCTAGAGCAATGATATGTACCTTGAAAAGCACCACTAATTTTGTATGTATTTTCCATATAAAAAAGTAGCTAATTTGTTCATAATTTGGTTTTGCCACCCAAGTGTTGTGATTAGAGGACAATTATCAGAAATAGTGGTCATGGCAGCTTGCAATGAGACACACTTGCAAGATAGTTAGGAATAGGGTTTGTCGATAAAAGGTTGATTAGGAAATGTGTATGCTTAGTGGGGGGTGACATTTATCATGTGGCCAAAGGTTGGCAACCAAAGGGTAAGTGGCTTGCTTGTGTGAATAGTGTGGATACCTTATGAATAGAGGGGAAGGAGAGATGTAGTTGTCAATGTTCTTGCTTGGAAAGTGTAGGGATAAGAAGAGAATAATGTTATGATACTTTATGTGTAGATCATAAGGGGAATAACTTCTTCTTGCTATACCCTTTTGATATGACATCACAACTTTGTTTCTACACTATTATCCAAAAACACACAAGACAAGACAATGATTTTTCCCATGGATGAGAAACTCCAATATTGTTATGAAAAAAAAATGTAAAGTTCAAGAGATATTCTTTCTTCGTTTCTCCTCTCCTCTCTTCATTATCTTTCTTCTTTTTTTTCTTTTCTTTTCTTCTGAAAAAGAGATAGAGGTAGGAACAGGAGCATTTTAATTAAAGTGGCAACTTGTTCAACTTTCTAAAAGTGCATATAGAATAAAAATATTTACCTATTTAAGGATTTAAATAGAGATAACTCAATAAATTATAGCTCCTATAGGTATAAGAAAAAAGACCCTTTTATATAAGAGATAATTGTTGAAAGATGGCCCCAATTCCACACGACCAAGGAAGGCGCACACATCCAAGTGTGTGAAAGATGGGCTCAAGCCCACAAACCAAGGAGAAATTATAGCTCCTGGGCTTACCACGCCCCCAGGAGGGGGGCTTCCTACACCCCTTCCAACCCCCACAGCAACCTAACCGTGAAGGTTGATCCGCAACCAACTCAGCTTAAGGTATTAATTAAGCTCCACATCTTAACAAATTTATAAAGAGAATTATATATCAAAAGAAAGATATGTAAGTATAATTTCTTAACTATTCAACTAATTCTCTTTTTAATTTTTTTAGATGGATATATTAATCTCGAAAGACTCAATGGTCAGATTATAGAGTCTGAAATCTATCGGATTATTTATCTCAAAAGAAGTATCTTTTTTGAAGAGAAGTTATACTTAGTTTAAAGGTATTTAATTCTAGTTTTATAAGGAGAAAAATTCAAGTCAATTTGATCTATATTTAAGGAGATATTCACATTGAAAGAATCAAAGATCAAGCTGGTATAATGTTGCATGCGAAGATTAGACTTTAATCCGAATTTTTTGCTTAACTTTTTGAGTTGTTGTTATCGATAAAAAAATAATAAGGAAGTATTTCATGATCTACCCTTGAAAAGTTTCTGTTTGTTAACTAACAATATCTGGAAAGAATCTTTAAAAGATCATCTTATTTTAAGAAACGTTCCTTGATTTATTTGTCAAAGATTGTCTTGCCTAAATAATTCAAGTAAAAAGGGCAAGGAAAGATTTCTTCTTCTATTGCTAAGTTGAAACAAATGGAAGGAAGAAACTACCTTATTTAGAATATTTTTCCAGCAATGAATTGTGTTAGATTTTGTTGGTAATTTGAAAGATTACAAAGATTTTGATTTGGTATCATTATCTAAAAAATTAAGACAAGAAAAGATTAAAATATTTGGATTTGCTTGAGTTGTTTTACAATATTTGAGCTAGTGAAGTTTTTTTAACTTGATCATACAAGATGTGGATTAGCACTTGAGCTTGCAAAATATTTATATACTTCAAGCTGAGATCATTGGCATTATCTCTCAACTTGAGGGGGAGAATAGAAGGAGAAGTATGAAGGATAAGCAAATTGGAGATTGTTTGATTTATTGATTATCAAACAACACTTGGTTCAACTTATTATTGACAATCTATTACTCGATTCGACTCACTCATTGACTATCAAAGTTATTATCTGCTATCTGCTACCTACTTGGCTTCGGTTTGATTATTACCCTGAATTATTACCTTGGATTATCCTTAGCTTATTACTTGGTGCATAGCTTCCTTATCCAAGAATAGACTTGCTGCAAATTATTTTATGTGTCCTTATTGCTCTTAAAGACTTTTACTTCCTACCAGTTATCCGCTGGTATATAACTACCTATTTGGTACGTGTTATTTGGGTCAAGGCCCATTTCAACTGTTGATATTATGTCTCTCTGATTGAGACATTATTATTGAAGGAGCACTTCTCAGTTGGTGATTGTTGTCAACATTGGTTGCTTTGATGAAGAAGAAAGCACATGGTGCCCCCAAAATATTATCTTTCGATGATTACCTTTTACCCCCTTATTTGGCCTTTTTACTCCTATCATTTGAGAGTCGATGCCTTGTGGAGGGACACCGTGATGGAGGAGTTTGGTACTACACTTTTGAGCAATGCCTATAAAACCACTACCAACAAAGGATAAGCGTGTACCCAATATCCAGTGTGAATCAAGTCTATTATTCACCCAAGAGTTGTGTTTTTTAGCTACCCAGACAAAGTGGGTAGACTATATACCCCATATTGGGACTACTTTTCCGACAATGAAATTGAGCGGAAAATATTTTTTACTATTGACCATTTGACTGGAGTACGGAGCGGTGTCTTATGACTAGGAGTATTTTACTCGCTCTTATATTATGCCAGTTGAGTCACTTGGAAAAAAGAGACCGCCAACTTGAGAGGGAGTGTTGGAAGATATGGTGGACTGCAATTTTATACGAGAAAATTTTATACACCATTTGCGATAAGCTAGACATTTATGATGTTCTTTATCCCCTAGTTTGAGGGGGAGTGTAGAAAGATGGACCCAAACCCACACAACCAAGGAAGGCTAACACATCCAAGTGTGTGAAAGATGGCTCAAGCCCACAAACCAAGGAAAAGGCCCACAGGCTCACATAGTGGTGGCATGATGGTAAATAAAAAGTCATCTCATAAAGATGGCACTGCTGTAATTAGTTTGTGATTTATGTCACTTATTCACTCTTATTAGGGTGAAGGATATTCTTGTAATATTAATACTTTTGATAACTATAAATATAACTTTAGGGGGAAGGTTTGGACAAGTCCATTACCATATTCTTCCTCCTATTTTCTCCAAATTCATCACTCTTTGAGTCTTCCTCTTCTCCTCCTAAAACCTTATCTCCACAACTCTTCTTCTTCTTCTCAACCCTTAATTCTCTTCTACTATGATTATACATCATGGAATCCTAAGTTTCAATACTTAAGTACATATTTAATTAATATTTACCTATATTTTTATAATTTTTTAATCTTATTTATGTTTTATAATTTCAATCATACTTTAATAAATATATTTAATAATTTTAAATTCCAAACTACCTATGGATATCAAATAAATAAATGGTAACAAAATGCCCTTTATCCATTCCATTTGTTACCTGTGTGAAATTAGTTATAGAAAATCAAAGCGGGTCATAAAATATCTCTTACTTGTTGTTTTCTTTAATTATAATTGTATTATTAGGATATATTTTGAAGGGCTAACTTTCATACAATTTCTAAAATGATTTGTCTGTAACTTACAAGTTAGAGTTGCTATTCATGTTTCCATGTGATAGAACTTTCGGTATTAATGTTGTCATATACATGGAATGAAAAAGGCACAAAAAGGGACTAGATGGTTAGACTTTGAAAAACCTAAATTAGTCCCCCTCAACCTGTTGAAATTTCAACCTCACTCCCACCAGTCAAAGCTCCATGTTTTGCCCTACATCTTCCTTGTACTCGCTTCCTTATCACCGAACAATTGATGTTGGAGAGATAGCTCATAAAAAGGGAGTGTCTCCTTTGCTCTCTTCTTCCACAGGAAAAAAAAAAAAAAATTAAGTTGGTAGACGAGGGGAACCATCTTGCTCCCTTTTCTGTAAGCTAGCTACAACAACAAGAGTTTAAGGCCACCATCTACTCTCTATTCAATATTTTATATTATAAAAGCAAAGAAAATAAAAAGTTAACACTTTTTCTCCTTCAAATATAAACATACATTAAAAAATAACTTACCTACATTATTATAGACAAAGCACTTAAAATCCAATCACTATCTTTCATTGAACTTCTTCTTAGTAATTCTTTTAAATTTACAAATTTATTAAACATTGTCACCCTTATGCAAAAAATGGCTACTTATTTCAAAAATCAAAATGGATAACATAATGCACTTTTTAGTTGTAGGGTGCTTCACACTCATAACACTTTGATGATCGAGAAAATTTTCACAACTGTTGATTGTCCTCACACAAATTTTCAAATTATAAAAACTAAAATTTTTACAAAGTTTGATGCCTAACCAAATTATGCATGCTTCTGAAACCAGTTCCACCATGGATGTGTACTATTCACCCTTGCAAGTATTGGTCGAATCACAATTACGAACTATTAAAGTTGAGGATGTGAAGGGAATTTTTGTCATTTTTATGCACATATTTTCCCTTTAAAATTAGGAAAGTATTTGTCAAGTTACGGTGGATGTTAGGTTCAATTTTAGGTTAATATGTTTTATACTCTATGAGATACAAATACTCTAGTCTAGAAATGTGTTGACTATAGATGGATTCTCATATTGCTTTTGATGATAACAAAACTTAATTAAGCTAATAACTTGCAACTCCAATATTTCAGATACTTAACCTTCGAAAGCACCTCAAGGTCTAAAGCATCAAAGCCAAAATAAAGACCTCAAACACAAAATGAAGAACATCTCTTGAAAAAGCACCCACAAGGAATAAGTGAACTTGAAGACTCTAGTTGAAGCTTCGATAGACAACTAGTTAAAGTTGGTCATATTATGTAAGATACTTTTCTAAATCTTATTCTTATGTACTTGTGAGGTAGGAGCTTTAGGATATTAAATTTCATATACATATTTAGAATCATCGTAGATATCATTTAAAAACATGTTAATACACTTAAAGAGAAATTTTCATACTTTATAAAGGCATATAATTTTATCTAGCATTGGAATGATCGATCGGTCACTATGATCGATCATCCATAACTGTGCAAGTCATAAATATAAAGCATGATCGAACAACCATAATCGATTGATCGATCATCCAGAACAAAACCATTTCATGCTATAACACATAATCAATCATCCAACATAGATTGATCAATCATAGTTCTCCAGGCAAGCTGACTTAACATAGAATGATCAATCAAATTATAAGATTGATTGATGAGATAGAACCTTGCCAATATGGGACTTCAATAACAATTGATCAAATAAAAATACATTGATCGATCATAATTGTATTGCACAGCCAGTGGGAATCTTGATTGATCGATCAACCTCTGACAATAATCGATCAACTTAAACTTTTATGGAGTATTGAATTTATGGAAAAGTGAAACACTTCATTAACATAAATAACTTGTTGTAATCAGAGTACATGAACCTCTATTTGTAGTAGAGTCCAATTACAATAAAACTACCCTTGTCCCAGTTACACCCAAACTCTAACATTTAAAGATAAGTCCTAACATAATTAAATAACCCAATATTGATAAAAGGCAAACATAACTCAAACTAAAACCCTTCTTGGGCGTGACCCTAAGATAAAGATACTTTTGTGAGTCCTTCTTGATCTTCCAACTGATGTGATAAGGATGCCAGCTCATGGTAATCATTGTGGGTCCTACTTCTTATGGGCTTGGGCCCATCTTGTGGGTCTTCCTTGGTCGTGTGACACATCTTATAATAATCTTAGATATGTGGGCCTTCCTTAGTCGTGTGGGCTTGAGCTTATCTTCCAACACTCCCTCCTAAAGCTGGGGGTGAGAGAACAACATGAACTCCCAGCTTGCTGCAAAATATGTATAGAATATTTTTGTATAAAATGGCACATCTTCCGATATGCCTTCATCTTCCAACATTCTCCCTCACGCTATGGCGTCCTTCCATGAGGCCCTACGACATTATATAAGTGAGAGTAAAAATCGCTCCTAGTCGGTAAGCCATTGCTTCATACTCCAGTTCTAATGCTGGATGTAGCGCACACTCCGTCTTCTATCGGTACTGTGTCTATCGGCATTGCTTTGAAGTGTCCACCACCGTGTCCCTCCACAGGACACCAAAAGACAACGACTCTCAAAGTGGTAGGAGACATAAAAGCCATTACACGAGGTGTGTGTGTGTGTGTGTGTGTGTGTGTGTCGGGGGGGGGGGGGGGGGGGGGGGGGGGGGGGGGGGTGGAGGGATGGATGATGACATAGATGTAATAATAAGTTTCTCCGTCATGGTTTCCCAATGTGATATATAACAAGAAAGAGAACCCAAGAAATAATGTCCCCAAAGAGATATAATAGCAGCAACTGTATATAACACGACCATCTTCGAACACATATAACATGAACCAAATAATAAAGTTTGTAAAACAACCCATGAAATAATCTGATATAAAAATTTCTTCTTAGATGCACAAGCTTCATCTTTTGTGCTCCCCCTTTCTTGAATATTTTGGTCACATAAACTTATTCACAACATATAAAATAAAATACTTTTTTCTTGTACTTATTCTACTTCTCCCCCCTCAAGCTGGGAGGTAATGACGGTGATCCCAATTTGAACCAAATATCATAGATGTAGCAATAGGCCCAAATAACAGAGATGTATAAATAAGCCCTCAAACAAGAGACAAGTGAGATATTTTCCTGATATATCAAATAAAAAAGTGACGCAAAACAATTGGCATAAATTCGGATTTTTTAATACAGCAAAATACCAGCATTACCTTTGATTCTTCCAATGCGAATATATCTTTAAATATAGATTAGATTGACATAAAAAAATTCCTTCTGAAACTAGACTTAAATACCTTTCATCCAAATGTAACTTCACTTCACAAAATATAATTATCAGAAGATAAATAATCTGATAGGTTTCGGTCTCTGTCATCAGGCCGAACTAAGTATTGTTTCTCTTATTTTTCCAGAATGACCATTGACTCTTCCAAGCTAAATATATCCTTATAAAAAAATCATACCAAGAATTTGTTGAATATTTAAGAAAATAGACTTACATATCTTTCTTTTGATATATAATTCTTCATATAAAGTCTCTTCCTTGATAGCATAAAATACCTCGAAAGTTGAGGCTCTTTGCCACCGTCGAACCTCTTTTTAAATCTGACCTTTGCTATTTCAAATATCGATTTCTCTTTGTAGATAACTCAGATAAAAAATTGGTTGAATAGGTAAAAGAATAGACTTATAGATATTTCTTTTGATATATATCTCTTCATATAAAGTCTAGTTCTTGATAGCAAAAAATACCTCAGAAACTGAACCTCTTTGCTGCTGCTCGAACCACTTTTGCAATCTAACCTTCGCTCATTCAAATATCGATATCTCTCTTTTGGTAACTCCGATTGGAACCAATCATTTTTATTTGGAAATTAGATTCAAATATATTTTTGTCAATATATAATTTTTAATATGAAAAACTCCGCATAGAGGTAAAAAATGCAAAGAAAACTATAGGTATAGGGAGACTAAAAAAAAATAACTACGAACCTAGACTTAGAGTTTAGGGTTTAGAGAAAATGATCACATTACCTCCAAGTCCACTCACAGAACCTGCTCTGATACCATGTTGAATTATGGAAAAGTGAAATACTTCATTGATATCATTAATTTGTTGTAATCAGAGTACATGAACCTCTATTTATAATAGAGGAAGGTAGTAGAGTACAATTACAATAAAACTACCCTTGTCCCAATTACACCCAAACTCTAACACTTAAAGATAAGTCCTAACATAATTAAATAACTCAATATTGATAAAATACAAACATAATTCATACTAAAACTCCTCTTGGTCGTGACCCTAAGATAAAGATACTTTTGTGAGTCCTTCTTGATCTTCCAACTGATGTGATAAGGATGCCAGCTCATGGTAATCATTGTGGGTCCTACTTCTTATAGGCTTGGGCATATCTTGTAGGCCTTCCTTGGTCTTGTGGCCCATCTTATAATAATCTTAGATATGTGGGCTTTCCTTGGTCGTGTGGGCTTGAGATTATCTTCCAACATGGAGCAACGACAACCTATTGACCGATCAATCCATCGATCAATAAGTAGTCATTGTGAAGAAAAAGTAGTCATTATGATCTATTGAACGATTAGTCACTTACCTATGATCGATCAATCAACGGTTTAATTTTTGCCAATGGGCAAATACCGACTAGTTTGAATTGGGGAGATAGCTCATAAAAAGGGAGTGTCTCCTTGTCTCTCTTTTTCTATAAAAAAAAATAATAATAAAAAAAAAAGATGGTAGTGAGAGGGGGAACGATCTCCCTCCCTTTTCTGTAAGCTTGCTGCAACAACAAGAGCTTAAGGTCACCATCTACTCTCTATTCAATATTTTAAATTATAAAAGAAAAAAATAAAAAGATAACACTTTTTCTCCTTCAAGTATACATTAAAAAATAACTTCCCCTCATTATTATAGACAAAGCACTTAAAATCCAATCACTGTCCTTCATTGAACCTCTTCTTAGTAATTCTTTTAAACTTAAAAATTTATTAAACATTGTCACCCTTATGCAAAAAATGACTACTTATTTCAAAAATCAAAATGGATAAAAAAAATGCACTTTTTAGCTATAGGGTGCTTCACATTCCTAACACCTTGATGATCATAAAAATTTTCACAACCGTTGACTATCCTCACACAAATTTCCAAATTATGAAAAGTAAAATTTCTACAAAGTTTGATGCCTAACCAAATTATGCATGCTTCTGAAATCAGTCCCACCATGGATGGGTACTATTCATCCTTGCAAGTAATTGGTTTGACAAGTACAAACAATTAAAGTTAAGGATTTTAAGGGTATTTTAGTCATTTTTATGCACGTGTTTCCCTTTAAAATTATGAGAGTATATATCTAATTATGGTGGATGTTAGGTTCAATTTTCAGGTTAATCTGTTTTACACCCTATGAGATACAAATAATATAGTCTAGAAAGGTGTGACCATAGGTTGACTCTCACATTGCTTTGATGATAACAAAAGTCAATTGAGCTAATAACTTACAAATATAGTATTTCATATACTTCACCGTCAAAAGCATCTCAAGGTCTAAAGTATAAAATCCAAAATGAAGAACATCTCTTGAAGAAGGACCCACAAGGAAGAAGTTAACGTGAAGACTTGAGTTCCAACTTCAATAGACAAATAGTTAAACTCAGTCATATTATGTAAGAGAGTTTTATAACTCCTATTCCTTAAGTACTTGAAAAGATTAGAGCTTTAGATATTAAATTGCATATACATGTTTAGAATCATCATACATATCATTTAGAAACATGTTAAAGCACTTAGAGAGAAATTTTCATTGTTAATAAAGGTATATAAATTTATCTAGCATTGGAATGATCAATCATCCACTGACTATGACCGATCTTCCAAAATTGTGCAAGCCAGAAATATAAAGCATGACCGATCATCCAGTAGAGATTGATCGATCATAGTGTTCCAGGCAAACTGAATTAACATTGAATGATCAAGCATCCTATCAGATTGATCTATCAAACAGAACTTTGCCAATAAGGGACTTCAAGCTTGATTGATTAAATGAAAATACACTGATTGGTCATAATTGTATTGCACAGCCAGTGGGAATCTCTATTGATCGATGAGCCACTGACAATAATCGATTAACTTTAATTTTTTTGGAGCAATGGTAACATGTTTATTGATCAATCCATTGATCAATAAGTAGCCATTGTGAAGAAAAAGTAGAGTTATGATTGATTGATTGATCAGTCACTTACCAGTGATCAATCAATCAATGGTCTGATTTTTGCCAACGGGCAAATAATGGTTAGTTTGAGTTAGGGAAGCTATAAATACCCCCACCAAACCATGAGTAAAGAGGGGCATGAGCATTTATTGGCATATATTTAAGCCACCAAACTTTATCTTGCAAATTTCATTTCAAAAGTGTTTTAGAGAGAAAGAGAGTGATCCCACTTTGAAAAACCTTCATTTCTTTCAATCATCCTTACATTCATGATAGTACAATCTCCTTGATCATTATATAATGTGCTACAAAGGATGAAGAAGCTTGAAATCTCTCAAGGAGAAGCATCTCTCCAAGGGGTTATTTTTCCCTTTCATTTATTTTATTTGTGAAAAGTTCATCTAGAACTTGATAATCTGGATTGAAAGGCCTGGCTAGAGCTAGAATCTAGCAACAACCTCTTGGGGAGATTGGGTTGTATGAAAATCATGTGTTGAGCTACACGTAATAGTGGAAATTTTCCAAAACAAGGGTTCTTGGGTGATGACTACAACTAGGGGAACAACGAGAATATAAAATCTTTTTGTCCCTATGGTGTGTGCATGATTGTACTTACATTGAATATCTTAATTGCATGATATTTTGCTTTCTTGCACAAACCAATTTTAATTTGAATATCTCAATTTTACCCCCTCTTGAGAAGCCACTTTGGGCCAACAAAAGGTATTTCTAGCCATGTACATATTTTTTTTTACTTGAATGACCTATTTAATAAAGAGATAGGTCAAATTCTGACATCATGGAGGGTGCACCACACTAATATACTTCTAAATCCTCTTTTTCTCATCTTTCTTTTCTCTTTCTTCTCTAGTCCACCTATTCCTCTTATTTTTATATGGTATCATAAAAAAAGATCCATTTGAAATGAATTGAATATATGAAAAAAAGAAATATTTCATTGACTTATTATAATCAGAGTACATGAACCTCTATTTATAATAGAGGAAGGTAGTAGAGTCTAATTACAATAAAACTATTTTTGTCCCAATTGCACCCAAACTCTAACACTTAAAGATAAGTCCTAGCACAATTAAATAACTTCTTATAAATAGAACACAACATAACTCAAACTAGAACTCTTCTATGAGGACGTGAACATATGTTAAAGATGCCAGTTCGTGGCTATCTTTGTGGGTCCCACTTGATCTTCTAACCAACTCGTGGTTATCGTTGTGAGTTCTTCTTGATCTTCCAACCAGGTTGTGGTTATCTTTGTGGGTCCCGCTTTATCTTCCAACTTATGTGATAAGGATGCCAGCTCGTGGTAATCATGGTGGGTCTTACTTCTTATGGGCTTGGGCCCATTTGACAATACTCTTAGATATGTGGGCCTTCCTTGGTTGTGTGGCCCATTTGACAATACTCTTAGATATGCGGGTCTTCCTTGGTCACGTGGCACATCTTACAATACTCTTAGATATGTGTGTCTTCCTTGGTCGTGTGGCCCATCTTACAATACTATTAGATATGTGGGTTTTCCTTGTTCGTGTGGGCTTGGGCCCATCTTCCAACACTCTCCCTCAAGTTGGGGGTGAAAGAACATCATGAACTCCCAGCTTGTTGAAAATGATGTATTGGATCTTTTAGTATAAAATGGCAGTCATCCATATCTTCCAACACTCTCCCTCAAGTTGGGGGTAAAAGAACATCATGAACTCCCAGCTTGCTGAAAATGATGTATTGGATCTTTTAGTATAAAATGGCAGTCCTCCATATCTTCCAACACTCCCCCTCAAGCTGATGCTCCTCCATGAGGCCCAGTTGTCATGAGATAAGTGAGAGTAAAATCACTCCAAGCCGTATGACATTGCTCCATACTCCAGTAGGTTGGAGCACACTTCTATCTTCTGTAGGTAGTGGGTCTATACGCAATGTTCAAAAGTTTAATAAAACTCCTCTATCACCTTGTCCCTCCACAGGACTGCGACTCTCAAGTGGTAGGTGTAATAAATGCCAATTAAGGGGGTTATAACATAGATGTAGTAATAAGTTCTTCCATCACGGTGAAGTAACATAAATGTAGTAATAAGTTCATTCATCATTGTGTCCCAACCCGGGCACCGACTCTCACAGGTAGAAATTAACAGGTAACATTGATGTAGTAATAAGCACCTCTGTCACGGTGTAACAATTGTAGCAACACTCATAAGGTTACAATAAGGGTTGGCCCAAAGATATTTGTGAGAGTCAAATAAAGGATGGTATGAGAAAGGATATTGAGGCCACCACTTCTTCAATAATAAAGTATCACCCAAAGAGACACAATAGTTGCAGCTGAAATGGGATTGAGCCCATATAACACGAACCAAACTAATAAACCTTGTAAAAGGACCCATGAAATAATCAAATGGAAAAATTTCTTCTTAGATGCAAAAGCTTCATCTTTTATGCTCCCCCTTTCTTGAATATTTTGGTCACATAAAACTTATCCACAACATATGGAATAAAATACCTTTTTTTTGTACTTCTTCTACTTCTCCCCCTCAAACTGGGAGGTAATGGCAATGATCTTATCTTAAACCAAATATCATAGATGTAGTAATAAGCCATCAAACCAGGGAGAAGTGAAATATTTTACTGATGTAGCAACTCAAAAAGAAACACAAAACAATCGACTTAAATTTGAATTTTTCAATGCAACAGTATACCAACATGACCTTTGATTTTTCCAATACGAATATATATTTAAATATAAATCAGATTGACATGAAATTTTCGCCTTCTAAAACTAGTCTTAAATACCTTTCATCCAAGAATAACTTCACTTTATAAATTATACTTCTTTTGAGATAAATAATCTGATAGATTTCGGTCATTGTAATCTGGCCAAACTATGTATTTTTTCTCCTTTTGCCAGCATGACCATTGACTCTTCCAAGATTAATATCTCCTTATAAAAACTCAGATAGAGAATTAGTTGAATAGGTAAGAAAATATACTCATATATATTTCTTTTTATATATAATTCTCCATATAAAGTCTCATTCCTGATAGCATAAAATACCTCGGAAGTTGAAGCTTTCTGCTATTGCTAGAACCTTTTTTGCAATCTGATAGTTGCTGATTCAAATATTGATTTCTCTTTGTAGATAACTCCAATTGGAAAAAAAATTATTTTTCTTTGGAAAATAGACTCAAATATCTTTCCGTCAATATATAATGTAAAATATGAAAAGTTCAGTGTAGAGGTGAAAAATATAAAACAACTAATAGGTGTAGAGACTAAAAAAAAAAAGATAAATACGAAACCTAAACTGCTTGAAATAATAGATCAGAAAAGGACCACATTATCTTTGTGGGTTGGCCGAGTCAACTCACAAAACTTGTTCTGATACCGTGTTGAATTTATGGAAAAGAGAAATACTTCATTGACTTAATATAATCAGAGTACATGAACCTCTATTTATAATAGAGGAAGGTAGTAGAGTCCAATTAAAATAAAACTACCTTTGTCCCAATTATATCCAAACTCTAACACTTAAAGATAAGACCAAGCATAGTTAAATAACTAATAGAACTCAAACTAGAACTCTTCTATGATGACGTGACCATAAGATAAAGATGTCAGCTCGTGGCTATCTTTGTGGATTCCACTTGATCTTCTAACCAGCTCGTTGTTATCTTTGTAAGTCCTTGATCTTTCATCCAGCTTGTGGTTATTTTTGTGAGTCCCAGTTGATCTTCCAACTAATGTGATATGGATGCCAGATAGTGGTAATCATGGTGGGTCCTACATCTTATGGGTTTGGGCCCATCTTACAATACTCTTAGAAATGTGGGTCTTCTTTGGTCGTGTGACCCATCTTACAATACTCTTAGATATGTGGGCATTCCTTGGTCGTGTTGCCCATCTTACAATACTCTTAGATATGTGGGTCTTCCTTGGTCAGGTGGCCCATCTTACAATACTCTTAGATATGTGGGCATTTCTTGGTCATGTGGGTTTGAGCCCATCTTCCAACAAAGTGACATTTTAGTTGATCTTTCTTCTTGTTCTCAGCCTACGTCATCTGTAAGAAGTGTGTTTCTCAAATTCGCTACTAAGTAGAGTTACGTTAAATATTTTTTATTTGTTTTATGTCATAACCCTAAGGTTGATGGTTTGTGCTACCTATTGAGTGATTATCTACGTTTTTTGTGCCCCTGGAGGGTTGTTAGTAGCTATCTCCTTTTACTTGTGCCTCCATAGACTCCCAAACCTATACTTGGATCTTTGTTATCTCTCGATGTTCTTGTAATGAGGTCATCTCATGCTATTATAATCTATCTTAGTGGTTTTTGTGGGCATTGAAGAATGGCCCAAATTTTTGCTAGACGTGTGGGTCCACATGTTAGGTTCTTCCCTTGCCATAGATCGAGTCACCCTTCTTTCCTCTCTTCCCTCCATAGATGCTCTTGACGCTGGAAGAGAATTCTTGTTTCTGGAACGTGGAATGATGGAAATCAAATAGAACGAAGGAGCTTTGAAGGAAGCTCAACCTGGAACTCAGAGGGAAAATCCGACCTAGACCTCTGAGGGAGAATCTGACCTGTTTAATCTAATTTTCTCAATACTTGATTTCTCCTTCCCTTGACGTCCCCCTAAATAGGGTTGAGGACGGAATTACAAAGGTGACCCATAGGTCAAGTGGTTCACGCCACATTACAACTAAACCAACCCAAAGTAAACCAACCTAAATAAAATTACATGAAAACTAAATTGACATAATTTAATTCTTATGCCTATGGATAACTCGTGATGCTATGGAGTCCATAACACCACATCATTTGCATAGAACATTTGGTGTATTAGTACACTCCTTGTTGGAGTTGTGTTCTTGGATTGCAATTTGTCTCATATTGTTTTAGGTGTTTTCATAGGTAGTTATGTCTGATCTAAGAGAAGTGATTACTTCAGTCAAAGATATTGTGCATACAAGAAAGGATGTAATTATTATTATTATTATTATAGAGAATTTGAGTGGTTCAAACTACTTGTGTTGGGCCAAATATGTAAAGATCTACTTTTAAGGCCATAAGGAAAGAAAAAATTTTTATGGGCAATCCTCTACAACCACTTACGAATAATTGGGAAGTTACAAATTTTTTATGCTCCAATAGTTGTTTCCAAAGTTACCCTCCTTGTAGTTTCAATGTGATTTGTATCAATTTGAGAAGCACCATAGAATGTCTTTTCCTTCACATTCATGTAATTGATTGTAGTTTATTTGAGATTGTTTACTCAGATGCATGGGAATCATATCAACTTCCCAAACTTTTTGGTTATCGTTATTTTGTCTCTTTGATCAATGCTTACAGTAAGTCCACTTAGGTGTAATTACTTCCTCTCAGCCTACATGTATTTGGATCTATTTACTATTTTCAAGTTCTTGGTCTTTCAATTGATAAATTCTTTTACGGTTGTTTAAATGTGCTTTTCTTGGGTATTTGTGCTCATTAAAATGATACAAATGCTATTGTCTTTCTACCAAGAAAAAATATGTCTTTACCGATGTTACATTTTTGGAGAATGTTCCGTTTTTTTTCTTGTGGAAGATGTTCCTACTTTGTACCAATTCTTGAAGTTGTTTAAAGAACACCAAAGCCAACTATACCAGCAATGGATGCCTTCCAAGGTTACCATTACAGTGCCTCCCCTTCCACCCGTGTCAGCACCATTTTTACCAAAGTTTTTTAAAAAAATCATAATTTTTAGTGTCTCTAAATATAAAGATATTTTGGTTATTTTACAAGAGTGTTTATCTAATTATAATGGATATTAAATTCTGCTTTTATATTGTAGGAGATTCAAATAATTTAGTCCAAGTCTACATTCTTCACTTAAGTGACCTATTTAATAAAGAAAATCCGGTGAAAAACATGTGAAACACTATGTCAATGATCCGATTATGATCAACAGCTATCTCAACCGTCTAATCATGAATGACTATCTCAGCCTCCGATCACGATCAACGGCTATTTCAACCATCCGATCATGAACGACTATCTCAGCCTCCGATCACGATCAACGGCTATCTCAACCATCCGATCAACGACTATCTCAACCGTCCGATCATGATTGAAAGACTGAGATAACCGTTTCACATATTTTACACCAAATGATGACTTTTTATATTAGATAAGCTATGCAAATTCTGACCTAGTAGAAAGTGCCAATACCACTTCTAAATCCTCTTCTTTCTTTTCTCGTTCCTCTTTATTCCATCTATTTCTCTTATTTTACACGAACTTCTAAACTGAATTCTCATAGATGATCGGCTTAGGACTAGTACTAAATCTGATTCCACATGATAAGTTCTTGCGAACACCAGACAATTAATATAAAAACTTGGTGTACTTAGCTTACAAATAAGGCTCATAGATGATATCAAATGCCAATTATTGTAACTACAAATGCACAATTTATAGAACTTAATGGAACAACAGGATCCCGCAAGCCAACTACGGGGATGGACCATGAAGCTTATTGATGTCATGATTAACACAAGCTGAAGCAAGGCCTCATGCTTGACCCCTGGTTCATAAAAAAATCCAACACAAAACTCTGACATGATGTACCCATTACATCAAGCTGGTGAATTTGTATCATCTGTCTAAACAGAAATAGAAAGAGGAAAATCAACTATAGTATGCCTTAGGATTCAAAACTTACTGGGAGGTAAGACTTGGTTTAGGATTTAAGACATGATTCAATAACCAGTTAGTAGGATGGAAGCACTTTGCAAATCACTGATCTGTGATAGTTTCTCAGGTTTCCTCAATTCACCATAAAGAGAAAAAGCAAGAGACTAACGATAGTAGGCCATGTGTCTGGATGGCCTAAGAGGAGAAGTGTCAAAGGGGGAAGCACGGGAGGGCTGGCTTGAGGGATTCAAAACATTCTTGGAGGTAGACTTGGTTTCTGATCGAAGCCATGACTCAACAACAGAGAGCAGATTGGAAGCACATTTCAATTCACAGAGCTCTGATAGTTTTTCAGCTTTCCTCAATTCACCATCTTGGATGTATGCAACATCTGTTGCCCAAGTCTCCAAGCCATCAAAGATATGAGTAGCATAAACAATCGTGGCTCCTCTCTGAAGAAAATTAAGCTTCTTATTAGCTACGGGAAGCTGTCTGAAATAAATTAATGTGAAGAAATAAAACTTCGGGGGAGGCACATGATCAATTTATTTACCTGCTGGCATTCTTCCTTAAAGAAATCAAGTAAATCCAGTCTTGCTACAACATCCAGATCAACAGTGACCTCATCAAGCAGAAGCACCTGTATTTCAATGGTTCAGACAATTAGAAATACATTTTGAGGATAAAGTTGTAAAAAACAGCAACTCTTGTTCATAATTGCCACACATATTTGTACAATCAGGTATACATTAAACCATCCCCAAGGATTAGTGACCCCCTAGGGAGATCTGTCCATGAAAGCCAACCTTGATAAGAAGAATGTTCTAACTCATTTCTACAGAATACAATTGGCCTTCACAACCATGGCCTTGAGAAATAGCCTGCTATTCTTTCTCCCACTTCGTACAGCCTGCATACTAAGAATCAAGACGTACAACAGCCAGACCAAGCACAGATCAAATAGAATGACCTAGAAGATCCCACCTATGTTAAGTGCATAAATCTTATCTAAGAGACAAAATTACCTGGAAAGGATGAAGAAGGCCCATGCAAATTTGGACCCTGCGTCGCTGCCCATCAGAAACTTTATGCATCCGCCACCGCAAATCAATATCAAGGAGCTCAATCAACTTCTCTCTCCTAACTGGATCTATCCCTTCAACTACAAAAGTAAAAAGAAGAAGAAAAAAAAAGATAACAGAAGCAAAAGAAGTCACTCTCATGAACAAGAGTGCTGCATTCTGATAGGAAATGAACTAGAATTTCCTGTCCCTACTAAGTCACTGGCACACCCAAACGGAGAGATAACTATCATCCGCAGCCTCTTGCAATAATAATTACTTAGTATGCCACACATTTCTTTGTTTGTGATTTGTTAAATGCACTGAAGCATTTCTTAATGAAATTACAGACCTTATGTAGCCAAGAGACAACAAAGTACAGAGCCATGGCGTAGCTCAAACATTGAACAGCACAACTTACCTCCAAAAATCATGTGTTCAGCAGAGAAATCTCCTTGGAGTGGAATTTCGCCCTGCAATTATATAAAATCGGTGTTATGAAGCAGTATGTCAATTATTTTTCTCTCTTTGTTGACACTTTTGTGATTAATTGCAAGTTACGTCCAAAAACAATGTGCAGAAAGTGAGAAGGGTAAGCACAGAATAAGAGAGACAAAGACTCACAGCGGAACCAACACTTTTGCTCCAGGAACCTCCTAGATAGGCAAGGTCGCCACTACAAACAAGAGAAGTGTCATGAAAAGCAGAACTGTTCAGCACTCGGACAACTTCTTTACCCCCCACCATGTGCTTTCCTGCCATAATCCTCAACAAAGTAGTCTTCCCTGCAATAGAGATGATAATATTAGATACATTAGGCAACACGGTTCCAACTTCACGGTATAAGACAACATTTTGAGCTAATAGCGATGAAAAATCCAGGACAACGAGTATCTGACTCTACATTTGTAAAGAACTTTGTAGTAGCACAATGCACCCGTCTTCCAATTAACCAATGGACTGAGAAGTTTGAGAATGATGGAAATTTATGAATAAATCAACTTAAAAGCAGACCTGGTTTTTTCCAATTTTATTTTTATTTTGTTCCAAATTAATAATTTGCGTAGTAGTTAGGGTTAGATGCTGGACTTCGGATAGGTGACTGACGAACAGGTTAGCAATACGACTTATTGTTCTTGAGAGCAACAAAGTTCATCACCCACACAACAATCAGGTCATGATCAGGTGAGCGAATGGAAACATCTAGGCTCCAAGAAGATTCGGAGGTCATATTTCAGTGTTAGGAAAGAGAGTAATCCCCTCACAGCGCGCGACGAATTTATGATAGCTCAGAAACAATTAGAAACAGATTAAAGAATAAATCCCGGTGGAACATAAGCGAAAGCGAATCAATTGAAGTCAATGAAATCGAATGTACCGGATCCATTGGCTCCAACAAGAAGGCATCGGGATCCCGGAGAGACGTTGAGATTGAACTTGGTGAAGAACGGGGATTGGCCTTCGTAAGCGAATTGTAGAGCACATACTTGGATGCTGGCGTACCCGTCCTTCGACTGGCCGACTCCAGTCCCCATTATGTCCATCCACAAGCCTCACAGACCTGTGGGCATTTCTCCGTAGTTTTAAAACTTCCGTGAACGGAGGCACCAACCACCTTCATACGTGGGCAGAGATTTTCCTAACATGTGTCATCTTGTGATATGGCCAACAAATTGATTTTTTTGTTATTTTTAAATAATTTTAAGTAATAACAAGGGTAAGGTTTAGAGGAGGATGAGTGCAATAATCGGCATTCAAGGGAGTAAAGTATAATTCTATAATTCTCTAGGAGGTGGATATAATTAACATTTTATTCATAAAAGCTGGCGATGGTAGACCGTAGACCAAAGAACAAAGAGCAAACAAACGATTTACTGCTTCTTATTCCTCTGCTGAAAGTATGAGAGAGGACTCGGAAACAACCCGAACCAGCGGCGCAGCGGCGACGGCGAGTCGTCTCATCCGAGAATCGGTCGTTTTCCACCTCCAGCTGGGTTCCTTATTGAAGAATTCAATTTTAAGGATCCTTTAGCGGTCGTAATTCACCTGGTGATCTCCTATTTTTTAATTAGAAAAAATTTGTTCTCTACATTATTTGCTGTGACTTCAGATTCCTCTTTGCTGTCTTATCGTTCGTTACTCGTTCGTGATTCCAGCGCGCTTCTGGAAGATTTTTTCTTTTTAGTTTGTTGTTTGGGTATTTTGTTCTCGAATTCTCCGTTGTCCCGTTACGACGTCGACTCTTGTAAAAAAATGTATTGACTTGGATTGATGCAGATTAAGAATCAAAATATGTCATTTTCTTTTGTTTTGGTCAAATTTGTGTCGAATTTTGGGAGTTTGTTGTGAACGAAGGTATATGCTAGTTTTTTTAAGATAATATTCTGTTCATTTGCTTCGGTTCTCAACCATTATGTTCTTTTGGCAGGGGGCCACGGTTTGGCGACATTATACATAGCAAGTGAGAAACATACCCAACACAATGAAGGGAGAAGAGGAGGATAATCTTCTATTAAGCAGTTTAGGCATCAAATCCGCTAATCCCGAAGATATTGAACGTGATGTAATCAAACAGGTATCTCTCAAGCTATACTCACTCTGACGTGATTTTTAAGGGTTTAGTCTTGCATGCTTATAATTATTTTATTTCTGTCTCTTGGTTTTGGCATAAACTGAAATGGTCGTCCTTTCTGGGAGAAGATATACTTTTTTTCCATGTTTTTTATTCCATTCTCAGATTTGAATGGCAGAAAGTAAACAGGAATGCATATAATATATGTCAGACCACAATCTAGATTTTGGAAATCGAAGGTTCTATTGTGGATTAGTGAATGTATATGTATTGAGTGCTGAACGTGACTACTTGGAAGTGGTCTGTATAATGATGGGAACATAGAAGGATATGATTAATGCATGAAGCATTGGGACGCTGTGAGTCAGACATTAAACTTTACAAGACCTTAGAACTGTATAAACGAAAATTATCTGTTTAATTCAAACTTTTGAAAAACATTTTCATTTTAATTTTTTTTCAGAACCCATGCCTGTGATGAGTTGCACTTTGTTGTACTTAATAAAAAGAATGTAAGCTTTCATTGGAGTCATAACATGCTTCCTTTAGAAATTGGATATATGAGGCAACAGGAAATTGATCTAAAAGCTAATATGATATTTTTTGGGCATATGACATCATTAGGGTGTCTAGTTCATATAATTTCAATGGCTATTTCTTGACCATTGCAGGCAAAGAATTATGCTGGAGGTAGCATTGAAGTTAGAGAATGCAGTGAGGAGGAAGAACTTGACCATAAGCCACCTTCTACCAGTCGAGCCAAAATCTCCAGTAGGCTTAGAGCCTTAGAAGTTGAAATAGAAGCTGTTGCAGAAACTGTTCAACATACAAAAAGAACTGTGAATATTGAAATTGTTGGGGAAGGAGACCAAGTGGATGATAAGAAGGATTCTCTTCAAAGTTCTGACAGTGGACTAGCCCTTCAACATGCACTAGCTACTGATCGTCTTAGAAGCCTAAAGAGAACAAAAGCTCAGCTCCAAAGAGAACTTGATGATCTTGTGGAGAATGATCCTGAGGAGGATATTCTGTTAGACAAGTTAGTTAAGGAAGAGCCAAAGCTGAAGAGAAAGTTGAAAGAAGTTCAGTCTTCAGGCAAGGATTCCAAAAAACGTCAGAAAGTTGTGGCATTTGATGATGATTTAGGTTTTGATGCAGTCCTTGATGCAGCATCAGCAGGATTTGTTGAAACAGTGAGTTCGATACAACTTTTCTCTCTAATGTTACCTTTCAGAAATGGATACCAACAAATTTGTTTTCTAAAAGGAAGGAAACACTCTGTATATGCCTTGTCATTGGCTTGAAATTTTGAGAGGCCAATTGAAGGCATTTCTAGTTCTTGTTCTTTAGCATGAGTTTTTGGTGCTTGTAAGTAAATCGGTATTCTACCTACTAATTGATCCTCAAGCTTAAAGTGTTTGTCTATCAGGAAAGAGATGAATTGGTCCGTAAAGGCATCTTAACTCCTTTTCACAAGCTTAAAGGTTTCGAGCGTAGACTTGAACAACCAGGCCCATCAAACCAGAATTCTTCAGTTGACGAGGACCCAAATGAGACTCTTGCAGCTGTCTCCATACCTAAAGTGTCTCAATCATTCTCTGAGATTGCAAAATCTCGCCCGACTACCAAACTCCTTGATGTAGAGGCATTACCAAAACTGGAAGCACCTACACGTCCTTTTATCAGACTAAAAGTTCCTCTAAGAGTTCCAGATCTCGAAGGTGCTGAGGGACCTGATGTGAAAAAAGGAAAACTTAAAAAAAAGAGGAGACCTTTACCTGGCAAAAGGTGGAGAATAATTGCTTCACAAGAGGAGCTGCTGAATGGAAATGGTATGCTTATTTTCTTTTCCCTAAAAGTACTTTGTGATTGTTGAACTTGTGCATGGTTCAAATTTTGCATCTTTACCATTTGAAAGTTTTATATGCAGAAAAAGACTTGGAAACATCTGATTTTGAGGAAGAAAACCTAGAAGAGATCGATGATCCCTGTGATAATCAGCACACTTATGTAACTCTTGAGGGAGGACTAAAAATTCCAGAGAACATCTTTTCTCATCTCTTTGATTTTCAAAAAGTTGGTGTTCAGTGGCTATGGGAATTACACTGCCAAAGAGCTGGTGGTATTTTAGGAGATGAGATGGGTTTGGGGAAGACGATTCAGGTCTTGTCTTTCCTTGCATCTCTGCATTTTAGTGACATGTACAAGCCCAGTATCGTCATCTGTCCTGTAACCCTTCTGCGACAGTGGAAGAGGGAAGCCCAGAAATGGTATCCTAGTTTTCATGTAGAGATACTGCATGATTCAGTTCAAATTCCCTCTGGTAGAAAGAAAAAAGGAAAATCCGATGATTCTTGTAGTGAAACAGACGAGTCATGGGATAGTGATAGTGAAAGGCCCACTCCAGTTCGTTCTACTAAAAAGTGGGATCACTTGATTGATCGTGTATTTAAATCAGAATGTGGGTTGCTCATCACAACCTATGAGCAAATCCGTTTACATGGGGAGAAACTGCTGGATGTTGAATGGGGATATGCTGTATTGGATGAGGGGCACAGGATTCGAAACCCTAATGCTGAAGTTACACTGGTCTGCAAACAGCTCCAAACTGTACACCGTATAATTATGACTGGTGCACCCATTCAGAACAAGCTCTCTGAGTTGTGGTCTTTGTTTGATTTTGTTTTTCCGGGCAAATTAGGTGTTTTGCCCGTGTTTGAGACTGAGTTTGCTGTTCCTATCACTGTTGGTGGTTATGCTAATGCCACTCCATTACAAGTATCTACTGCTTACAGATGTGCAGTTGTTTTGCGTGATCTTATAATGCCTTACCTTCTCCGACGAATGAAGGCTGATGTAAATGCACAACTTCCAAAGAAAACTGAACATGTCCTATTTTGCAGTTTGACTTCTGAGCAGAGAGCAGCATATCGAGCTTTTTTAGCTAGCTCTGAAGTGGAGCAAATATTTGATGGAAATAGAAATTCTCTTTATGGGATTGATATAATGAGAAAGATTTGTAACCATCCTGATCTGCTGGAAAGAGAACATTCTGCAAGTCACCCTGATTATGGAAATCCGGAGAGAAGTGGGAAGATGAAAGTTGTTGCACAAGTACTAAAGTTGTGGAAGGACCAAGGCCACCGGGTTCTTCTTTTCGCTCAGACACAACAAATGCTAGATATTCTTGAAACATTCTTGATTGGAGCTGGACATGTGTACCGGCGGATGGATGGGCTTACTCCTGTCAAACACAGGATGGCCCTGATAGATGAATTCAATGACACTACAGATGTTTTTATTTTTATTTTAACAACTAAAGTAGGAGGGTTGGGAACCAATTTGACGGGTGCCAACAGAGTGATAATATTTGATCCAGATTGGAATCCTTCAACAGATATGCAGGTAATTCCCTTGAGTGGTTTATTTGTTCTCTCTTTGTCACATCTTTTTTTTTAAAACTGTTGTGCAAGTATCTTCATTCATAATTTGATTCTATGTAAAAGTTGATTTGGCTGTGTTTGGAGACTGATGGGGAGACGATTCTCTAAACCAGGCTAGAGAACGTGCTTGGCGAATCGGGCAGAAACGGGATGTAACAGTCTATAGATTGATTACAAGAGGGACCATAGAGGAGAAGGTCTACCACAGGCAAATCTACAAGCATTTCTTGACGAATAAGATACTGAAGAACCCACAACAAAGAAGGTTCTTTAAAGCCAGAGATATGAAGGATCTTTTCACTTTGCAAGATGATCAAGATGGTGGTGCCACAGAAACATCAAATATTTTTAGTCAATTGTATGAAGAGGTGAACGCTGGTGTAGATGATCATAAGCAAGAGAAATTTGAATCCTCGACTCTGGCCTCGACTGATATTTCTCCCCTTGGAGATAAAAAAGGTTGTCTTGATGGAGCATCCACTATTGAACTGCAAGGAGAGGTTGATCAGAGTGGTGAAGTAGATGAAGTAGATGAAGAAACAAATCTGCTAAAAAATCTCTTTGATGCGCATGGACTCCATGTAAGATTTCCCTCTGGCATGTCTCTTTATTTTGGTTTGTTCATGTCCACTGCACAGATGGCTCAATTATGATGACCTAGTCTCTTAATAATCCCCATGAATGTGGTTATAAAGCCTTTGGAGGACGATGTCTTAACCTTCTGGTTAGTTCATTATAAATAAATTATCAGGAAACTAAACATCAATCACTGTTGAGGATTGCCTCACTAGTCTATTGGGTCCCTCCCCATCCACTTGGTTGTTTATAGACCGCTGGTCGTAGCACTTTGAGTTGGGATTTGCTGAAACCAGATTATGGCTAATGTTCATGATTGAGCTGCATACATGGGTTGCTCCAGACTCAGATTTCAGCTTACCAGTGACTGGTTCAACAAATCTTGTTTCTTATCTGTCAATTTGTCATGTGTCAATGCATTGAAAACCAGTTTAGAAACTCTATTCCTTTAATGTATGTAAATAATTGTTTTTTCTCTTTATCAGAGTGCAATGAACCATGACATGATAATGAATGCCAATGATGGAGAAAAGATGAGGCTTGATGAGCAAGCTTCCCAAGTTGCACAAAGGGCTGCTGAAGCATTGCGTGAATCACGGAAGCTCCGGAGCCGAGATGGTGTTTCAATTCCAACATGGACCGGAAGAGCTGGTGCTGCTGGTGCTCCGCCGGCTGTTCGTAGAAAATTTGGCTCAACAGTAAATACACACTTCAATTCTTCAAAGCCTTTGGAGGAGTCATCTGGAAATGGTGGACCTTGCAAACCCATTGACTTTGCAGCTGGCATCTCTTCTGGGAAGGCTTTATCTTCAGCAGACTTACTATCTAGAATTAGGGAGACAAGAGAGAGAGCCGAAGCTGATGGCCATGATTGTCAAGGTGGTTCTTCCTCTGGCTCTCATTCCAGTGCACGAAATCGAGGGGGCAGCAGGGGTTCTAAGGCTCCAGTTAAGTTTGTGCAGCCCGAGGTATTGATTCGCCAGCTCTGTACATTCATACAGTTACAAGGTGGAACTACCAAATCTTCTTTTATAGTACAACACTTTAAAAACAAAGTACCCTCCAAAGATCTGGGTCTCTTTAAGAACCTTCTCCGTGAAATAGCCATACTGCAGAAAGACCAAAACGGGTGTTCCATATGGGTTCTCAAGGCAGAGTATAAACATTAGCAATCTCTCAGTGTGGCAATTCAATTTTGTGCAGTTTGGATCCAGACATTTAAGCTGCTGCAACCAAGTTCTTTCGAAGAAGGTAGTAATTGTGCATGTTTAAACGAGGCTCCTCCCTTACTTTGAATAACTGCAGGTAGCATATAGGTATTGGAAGGGGAAACCGCTTACTGTGAGGATCCATCTTATCTGCCATTTTTGGTGTATAGATTTGGTAAAACTGCTTCGGCTCATTGTAGAAATTCTTTTGATTCTTTTTGTTGTCTAATAGAGTGCCCTATTTGAAAGAGAATTTTTGAATTTAACCTCTCAAGACCTGTACTGCCTCAGAATTCTGGGCCAACAAATTTAAAAGAAAAAACAGTTCTTTTCTAATCTTGAGTGTGTAATGGAACTATTTACAGCTTTGGTATTGGAAACGCTTGTTGTAACAGCTTATGTGGGTGCACCAGAAATTGTGCGAAGGGAGAAGAGCTGTGACAACCCTCAAAATAGTTCAATTCCAGAATAAAACAGGAGTCTGAGTTTGTTTGGCATTTCTGTTGACACTGTCACTTTATATCAGAATCAAGCTAGTTGGAGTTTAGAAATTGGAGTAGACGACAGGAAATCTGAAAGTGTGTGACCAGAAATAATCAAGCTAGTTGGAGTTTAGAAATTGGAGTAGACGACAGGAAATCTGAAAGTGTGTGACCAGAAATTGAGCTATGCAACATTCATTGATTATTTTCCGACAAGAACAATACAACGCCTATCTCATGCCTCTCAAGCCGAAAGAAATAAACAAAGGAAAGAAAAACAAAAACGTTATGAAGAATACAAGGAAGGTTATCTTCGAATTACGCAGATGCTGTCATAGATTTAAAACGCTGCCCATCCCGACGCTGTACTCTTTGCTGAATCTGACCCGGTGGAAGGAAGACTTCTCTGCAAAATAACCAGCACCCAAATGTCAGAAAAGTAGCAGATTTCTCATGGGTCTATCATCGTCTATCAGTAATTTTACAACAGTACTCGACCAAAACCTTTAATACAAGGGATAATCACGGATTGCGCATATGTACTTAAAAGACTGTTTAGAACACCGAAAGTAGAGAGAAAAAAAAAAAAAAAGGTTTTTCTTCTCTTGTTTGGATACCCATGGAAAATGAGAGAGAAAATGAATATAGTTTATCTTGTTTGGATACAAGTGAAAAAAAAATTAGAAATATTTTAATTTTTTTATGATTAAGATTTTCTATCAAGTTTCCATTTCTTTTTTTTCTCCCAAAATTCCATCATTTTGTTAGAGAAATTTTTTTCACTAAAAGAGAAAATGACTTTCCATCTTGTTTTCTTTTTTCTCCATGATTCTCTGCTGCCAAACAGCAGAAAATCACTTTCTTTCTCCTTTTTTTTTCTTTTCTAGGGGTTCCAAACAGACCATAAGAGACACTACCTGAACCCACTTGAACATGTTCAGCTACCAATGAATCACAATGCCCCATGGCGGACAAGAGACACAAGAATTAGAATTTGTTACTGTATGTGAATGGAGAAGAAACTATTCAAGAAATACCCAACCGACAGTGTTAAGGTCATAAGACCATAAATTTCGACACCATGTAAATAGCCCACTACCACTACTGAATACTACAGTTAAAGTCCAGTCTGCACTCGGCCTACCAACGGCTTGTATTGATGCTCACTTGATTCAGCCAAAGGTCGAGTTGGTTCATCGGGGAGGCCAATAAGACACTACGAGGGCTTTCTAACTTAGAAAATAGCTATAAAAGTGCATTTTACCATCATTTCAAGAGAGTAGATTTGGATGAAAAGCATGAGAGAGAGAGAGAGAGAGAGACCTCAAGAACTGAAAGATCTGATAAAGAATCAGCTGTATGCCTTTTGTCCTCATTCACAGGCTCGAGTTCAACTGCATGCGGAGAAGTCATTCGAGCAGCCACAGGGTCATTGGGTGGGGGAGGAAGAGCTGACCTGATTTTTCCAGCCCCACTTGGTGGCGGTGCAAGAGAAACATTTAGCTTTCCAGAGTTAGAACCACTTCCTGACAAGCCTGCAGCTGAGAGCATACCAGCTCTGCTAGATGGTTTGGGCTTGACATTTATCCGGATAGTCTCCCCGTCCTAAAAACAAAAAGTTAGCAATTAAATCTTAGGAAAGAAGAAAAAGTACCAGCATTTATGTATGCAATGTAAGAGAGTCTCTTGGAGTCAAGTGCAAAGATATTGTGAAGGAGTCACAGCACCTGTCTATGAAACTAAGGTAATATAGAGATTTTTTTCTTTTGACAACAATAAATAGAGATCTACTGCACAGTAATTTACAAAGAAGTTCTAGCCATACAGGGGGTGCCTAGGAAGTGAGGTACCACATACCCCATTTCCTTCTGCATGGAACCCTTTTTTTTTTATATCTTGTAATAAGATACATCTGCAAATTTGGACACCTCTCAAGACTTAAAACAAGCAGTTTTCGAAAGGATATTGATGTAAGAAATGTTTTTGCCACATCTTTGGGAAGTTTTCGAACATATAATCTGCTCCTCTGCTCTAAGTGTTCATTGTAATATAAAAACAATCAAAAGGTAAAGTATTGAAAATTTCATTATAAGCTGTAGACTAAATCGGTCTTTGTTTACTACTTAACTATACCTCTTCAGCTTGTATAGTAATTTTTTTATGGTTATGACCACTATATGTTCCTATTTTGAAGAGAAGATATACAAACCTTAAAGAGCGGTGTTTCTCAGTCAGCATGAATGAGCAGAATATATGGCTAAAAATAAACCATCAGTAAGTCTTCCATTTTTTAAAAAATTTAACCTCATGAACATCTTGAGGATTCAACTTCCTTCACATTTGCTTCCCCAAATGTGACATTCAAGTTCTAATAACATTAACTACCACCCTGACTACAGTTATTTACATGTGAGAACAGAGCATTAAATTTTGCCAATATTAAGTATAAAAAGTTAGTAATAGTATCCACACTGATTGTACTAATATCCATAAAAAAGATGTATATCAGGAAAAGAATGGGATTTACTGAGTTTGCAATTTCAGTACTGGGATATGTATTCTGCAATTCTATCAGCATATTTCTTTCCAGAATACAGAATCCTAAAGTTAAGGTGCTCTCCATGGATTACTGCTGACATTAGAGAGAATAGAAGAAAGAGAAAGAAAGAAAAGACAAAAAGAGAAGGAAGAAAGGAGTACAGAGAGGTGGAGGAGAAGAGAAACAGAGAGAAAGAGAGGAGCAGAGGGGGAGGAAAGAAGCTCTCCTTCTGTAATTCACTCAATCTCTGACAAAAAAAAATTCTCCAAAGATGTGAAAAATAAAGTTTAGTAAGAAAAAGGGAAGAGAGAAAAGTGATGCTGGGGGAGAGATAAGAGGAAAGGAGAAAGAAGAGGTTTTCTCTTTCTTTTGGCATTTTATTTCCTTTCACTCAAAATGGATGTGGACCTCTGCAAGGATAATGAACAGACTGTAATTCCATAGAGAAAGGAGAAGTTCCTCTTCTGAATTTTTATTCCCTTCATAACATAATGAAAATGACATTCTGAAGCATGGGAAACAGCAGATATTCCTGTTCTACAGTACTTATCTTAAACATGGTCTTGTTCTTATCAATAGAAAATTCTCTACATATAAAGTTACCAAATGGTTGAAACACTTCTTTCTCTCAATCATTGACACTCTTTTTCTACTTTAAATGTCTGAAAACAACAATATAGTAACTGACAGAAATTAGAACATCCAGTTAAAAAGAAAAAAATAGGAGTCAGAATGTCAAACGTAGTGTAAGGGAAGGTTAGTCATTTTACATTGTGTATTTCGCTGAGAGTACTGCTCATGTTTAGAATGTTGAGACGAATCTATAGTTCAGTTTTTACATTGTTTAGAACTGTGGTTAGGAAGTTAAAAAGAGTTATGTACAAGAGAGTAATTCTGTAATTATACCTCAAACCACTTTAAGTTAATAAGAAAAAAGAGGGGTCGTGTACTGACCTAATGAGAGCCTACTTGACGTGCTCTTCCAGTCTCTCTCCTCTCCTTCTGTCCTTCTTCACTCTTCATTATTCGCCTATTTTATATTCTCTTTCATGATATCAGAGCAGCAAGGTTGAGCCCATAAAACTCTTCTTCCTATTTTAATGCAGCAACTCTTCAAAGAAGGGGATTTCAGGATTTACTACTGACTGAGAGTCAAGGTTTGATTTTTCTTGTTTCCTACAGTGTGTAATAATCCTCGGATTAATGGTCTGTGCTGCCAATTGAGCAAGTTCTATGTCTAATTAGTGCCCCAAGGGAGTTTTGACTTGGGATATCCCATCTGTAGTGTGCAGGGTACTAACCCTGTGCCTAGTGCTTGCGTCATCTTCAGGGGGGCAGATATCAGCCAATTTCTTGCAATTTTTGGAGGTAAGGCTGAAATTATTCTTGTTGAAGGTGTTTTGGTTGAAATTTGAGTTTCTGATCAAAGCCCTAATAATTGAGCTGGGGCCCACATAGCCTGTGTAGGCATCACTCCATGGTGACTTTAATTTTTTAATTGAGTTGGCTGTTATTTATTACTTATGGTTGATTCTGGTAAGATAATCACCTCACACAATGCTAATTCATATGCATGCTCCCAAGTTGTATTGAGGTAATATTGTGCTTACTGTTTGTTTTCTTATAAACAAGATGGTGCAGGACAAGGTACGTCCTTTAATTTTCTGCTTCCGATTGTGGCGTTTGGAATGGGAAGTAATACAAACAGAAAGGAAAAGGGGAATTGAGAAGAAGAAGAGAAGAAAGAGAAGAATAGACAAGAAGAAGAGGGAGAACGGGAAGATAAGACGCAGAGGAAAAATCTTAATTCATTTTTAATAATCACTAACCCGATTAAAATCAATTAATAAAAGAGAAACTAAAATTCAAAATTCAAAAAAGGGATAAATCACTAGCTGATAAATCTCATAAAATCAGGAAGATAAAAACAAAAAAAAAAGCAGGTAAATGAATTACAAAAATATGGAATCACCCAACCACAATGTGGTGAGTCCTGGCGGGGTCCTATGCCTCCGAGTGTATACTCGGGTGAGTGGTGGCATACTGGATAGCATGCTGACCGAATTACCAAAATCGATGACATGCTGGATATCACGCATATGAGGCAGTGCATTAGGAAGATCCTGGGGAAAAACATCTGGGAAGTCCTGTAAAATGGACTCTACCTCTGGTGAAGGATCTTCAAAGGGGTGTACAGGTGCCACGCGGGCTACCAATAAAAAAATGTAGATTCATGCAGCATTTCTTGCTCCAGATCCTTGAGACTAATGATGTGTAAAGTTTTCTTTTGAGTGTTCAGTTGTCCCTTACCTTGTGTTATGGGCTTAGGTGGTAGTGGCTTGAGGTGGATAGTCTTTCCTTTAAACACAAAGGAACAAATTTTAGAGCACCTATAAATGGTGGCATCCAAATCATAAAGCCACAGTCTACCCAAAATAATATGACCCACATCCATGGTAATCACATTACACCAAATATCTTCCTTGTATTCAAGGAATTGACTGGGAATCAAACACCGTCCTTCAACTAAGATGGAAGTGTCATTGACCTATGAAACCCGATACGGTCTAGGGTGTGGAATGGTCTCAAGGCCTAGGTGGGTAACAGTACGAGACGATACAGCATTGATGCAACTGCCGCTATCAATGATGACTTTACAACCCTTGTCGCCACACTTAATATAAGTATGAAATATAATAGTTTGACACTAGTCATCAGACTCTTTGGGTTGAGTCAACGCACATTGGACAATATTCATTATGGGGATGGAAGTGGTAATAGACCTGATGCAACTTAGACTGCTCGAGTTGTCCTCACATTTTTCTTCTAATAGATCAAAATCGGTCAGGTCAAGCTCATACTCTATATTCTCCTAATTGTCTTACGGTGACTCTTGATCCTCAATGAGTAGGGCCCAAGTACTACAATTGAACGTAATGTAGCCAAATCCTTGGCATTTATGACACTGAATTCTAGAATTGAATTTGGACACATCTTTCCCTATTCCTGAAATAGGGGGTTCCGAAGTGCGATTCACTCTCAAAGGGGGTGCCCCTGATGGTGGATGACCTAAAAAGCATTGGACGAGTGTCAATCCCACATGTAAGTGAGAACTTGGAGGCTAGCTCGTAATTATGTGCAAGTGCATAAGCATCCTCCATTGTTGTGACACCTCAAAGTAGCATTTCACGCCTAAGGTCATCATTGAAGCCTTTTCTAAATCAACTCAAGGTAATCACCTCATCTTCAATGACAAAACAATGCATCCGAAACTTATCAAACCGAGTGATGTATTCGCCGAAGGACTTATTTCCCTGCCTAAGATTGTGCCACTAATCTAAGAGAGTGCTTCGATAGGAAGGGGAAAGGTATTTAGTCTATAATTTGAGCTTCATTTTCTCCCAATGTGTAATAGGAGGTTCACACCTTCTAGCGATATCCTTCTCAACAGTTTCCCAGAAAAGTTGAGCAGTGCCAGTTAAAGTCATTTTGGTAAACCTAACCTTCCTATCCTCAGATAGTTCATACAACTCGAAAAATCGGTCCATCTCACGAACCCATGTGGAAAATACCCATGGATCCAAACGACCATCAAATACAAGGGCCTCGACCTTTATATGTTTCAAAATTTTGTCTTCGGGCACCTCATAGCACTGGGGGTAGGATGCATAATTCCTAAAAGAAAGGAATATATGAGGATGAGCACGTGGGAAGTCCTCCTCTTTAGTACCATAACCTCTAGGAGACCTAGCTTCTATAGGGCTTTTCCTTTTGGTTGATTGAATTTCTAGGACAATGAGTCTATCATTAATGGTGCCAAGTTGTTCTCAAATCAACAAAGATGCAAGACAAGAGTGTATAGACTAATAAGGTAAAGGAAAAAATGAAACTAAAACAGTTACATAGATCACACTAATTGGCCAAGCTTCAAAATTAACAATAAGAATTGAAAGCACATAGGTAATGTAGGCACACAAAAACTAAATGTCATTATTCTTCTTTTTTAGCACGGATTTTGAGGTCTAATTAATGTTGGTACAACTAACTACCAGCACAAAAATAAATATTAATGCAATTTAAGATAAACCGTGTAATACCGAAGAGGGGTAGAACGACGTAACCTGGTAGGCTGGTTGGGGTGGACAGAAGTGACGTATGCAATATAAACAATGAGCTAGAGCAAACAAGTTGATGATGATTCTCCCTTTCTTTTAAAAATTATGAAGACTTACACATGCAAATCACTCACGATTGGAATTAAAGGCCATAAGGGGGGGTGCCAGACTTTGGTTCGGTGCTGGTGACGAGACGATGTTGGTTGTCGATGGGGGCGATGGTTCCGGCTGACAACGGCAACGGTGTTTTTAGCGGTGGCGAGGTACGTTACACAACTATTGACGATGAAATGAAAGATCAAGCTCATGTTCAATGAGGAGCATCGGTGGACGGTGTCGCTAGCAGACCAATGATGGAAGACGGTGTTGCAAGACGGCAACAATGATAGAAAGACCTCAAAGATGAGTGTCGATGGCTAAAATCAGGGTTTTCAGCGGTGATGTGGTATTTGCGAGAGGTTGGGTGCAGTCACAAGTGACGGCGGAGAAAGAGAAAGAGAAAGAGGTCGGTCTATTGGTGAGGACCAGCGATTGGATGATCGATTGACTGAGGTGTTAGGTCGACGTGTTGATGCTGCGTAGCTTTGAAAGTCAGCTCGAAGAGGAAAGGCTGAGAATTGAGAAGTTAATTTGGGTTGAGGAAGGGGTTAGTTTTAATTGAGTAGTGGTTGGTTTCGTTAAAGCAAGAAGGATGGGCGCCAAGAGGATGTCGGAGGAGGTGAAGGCTCACCAAAGGGATCATCGGATCTGATACCAAACTGATGCGGGACGAGATATATCCTTTAATTTTTTGGTTCCAATTGTGGCGTTTGGAATGGGAAGTGATAGAAACAAAAAGGAAAAGGGAGTTGAGAAGTAGAAAGAGAATAATAGACAAGAAAAAGACGAAGAAGGAGAAGAGAAGAAGCAGAAGGAAAATCTTAATTCATCTTCAATAATCACTAATCCGATTACAATCAATTAATAAAAGAGAAACTAAAATTCAAAATTCATAAAAGAGATAAATCACTAACTGATAAATCTCGTAAAATCAGGAAGATATAAACAAAATAAAATCAGATAAATGAATTAAAAAAAATATGGAATCACCCAACCACAATGTGATGGGTCTTGGTGGGGCCCTATGCCTCTAAGTAAACTCGGGTGATTGGTGGCATACTGATGTCCCCACCAAAAGATACCTTCTTAAGCACTTGGAGGCAAAGTTCCCCTCCAAATACTAAACCATCTGCTACATTGTTTCCCACTTGTCTCATATTTTTGGATGTGTCGATTTTACTTATGATACATCTGCTAAAAAATTGTCTACTTGTGCAATCAAGTGTATTTTTTGGGGTTATTGTTATACACTGAAGGGATATAATGTTGTCTATCCACTAGAAAGACGTTTATATCTGTCGTTGAGACATTTTTTGAAGATGTTTCTTTCTTTTCTCTCTGACAAGGAATCAACTCCATCTCTTGCAGATACATGTATAGTTGCTTTTACTTATGTGGAAGATTTTCCTCGCTACCCTTACAGGTATATCAACGGCAGAAAACTGTTCGAACATTAGTCAAGGTTCCCTCTCTCTCACTTGTTGCAGAATCCTCTTCGTCAACAACTCTTGAGGTAACCGGTTTAGATCTTCCTATTGCTCTTTGTAAAGGCGTACGTATGTCCACTAGAAATCCGTTGTCTCGGTATGTGTCCTAAGGTTTGTTGTCCACTCGGTACAAACAATCTGTTATGTCTTTGTCTTCCTATACTATTCCTTCTTCAGTAAAAAATACTCTCTTGCCTCTTCAATGGAAGCAGACTAGGGATGTTGAGATAGAGGCACAACGTAATGGAGGTACATGGAGTTTATGTGACCACCTTCGGATGCTACAGTTGTGGGATGTCGTTGGGTTTACAGTATGAAGTATAGAGCATAAGGATCTATTGACAAATATAAAGCTAGATTGGTGGCAAAGAGGCATACTCAAACTATGGCATCGATGTTTTTGAGACCTTCTCACCCATTGCCAAATGGACTTTTTGTTTGCACTCTTGTATTTGTTGCAGTTAACCAAGGATGGCCCTTGTACCAATTGGACATTAAAAATGCCTTCTTAAATGGAGATTTAGATGATGAGGTAAGGGGAGACTGGACAATGTGCAGATTGAGGAAGGTAATTTATGGACTCAAACAGAGTCCTAGGGTATGATTTGAGAAGTTCAGCTAGGTAGTAATGTCTTTTGAGCTCTCAGGGAGCCATTGATCACTCTCTTTTTGTTATGAAGCGCTCATTTGAAATTGTAGTATCACTTGTCTATGTTGATGATATCATCTTGTCAGGGATTGATAAGAAAGGAATTGAGGCAGTAAAGGACCATCTTGCTAAACATTCCCAACCAAAGATCTAGGTTCTTTAAGATACGTCTTTGGGATAGAAGTTGTCAGAAACAAAGTGGGGCTTGTCTCACCACAAAGGAAATAGTAATTGATATGCTACAAGAGTATGACTTCCTGTGGAGACACCTACCAAAGTTGGTAATGATCTTCATGGTGATGAGCTTAGAGACAGAAAAAAATGTGTCAAATATTTAATTAGGAAGGTGATTTATGCCACAATTACTCGTCCTGGTACATCATTTTCCATAAGTGTAGTAAGTCAATTCATGGAACATTTACGCAAAATTTGTTTGAAGGCTGCTCAAAGGATATTAAGATATTTTAAAGGGTCACCTGGAAAAGGGTTGCTTTTTTAACCTCATAATCATTTTAAAATATAAACTTTATTAGATGCAAACTATGTTAGATCCTAGCGACATTGGAAGTCCATGTTTGGTTATTGTATGTTTATAGGAGAAAACTTGGTAAGTTTAAAGAGCCAAAAGCAAAATGTAGTTGCTTGTTCTAGTGCAAAAGCTGAGTATAGAGCTATGGCTTATACTATAAGCGAGCTAATGTAGGTAAGATATTTTCTTTAGGAGTAAAATTAACATGCTACATAACCTATGACCATGTATTGTGATAACTAGGCAACCATTTTCATTGCAAGTAATCTAGTGTTTCATGAAAGAACCAAACATATAGAGGTTAACTGCCACTTTATTCAAGATGTGGTAATGAGAAAAGAATTTGTTACCCCCTATGTCCGTTATAGTGATCAGGTTGGTGATGTCTTTATTAAAGCCTCAGGTAGAAGTGACTTTGGGACATTTTATTACAAGCTTGGGGCTCTTAGACATATATGCTCCAACTTGAAGGGGGAGTGTTAAATGTATTGTAAGGGTAGTTTAATCATTTTACATTGTTTGTGTACTTCGGTGAGAATATCATCATGTTTAGAATGTTGAGATGAGTCTATGGTTCAGTTCTTATGTTGTTTAGAGATGTGGTTAGGAAGTTATAAGGAGTTACGTTCAAGAAGAGGGGTAATTCTGTAATTAATCTCAAACCACTTAAGTTAATAAGAAGAGAGAGGGGTCATGAGAGCCGATTAGACGCTCTCTTTCAGTCTCTCGTCTCTCGTTCTTTTCTTCTCTCTTCATTATCCTCCTATTTTTTTATTTTCTTTCACAGAAATACAAGATGAAGAGACAAGCATAAATACAAGAAACAGCAAACAAGAAAGACCATATAGGAAATCTGGTGAGGCCCCAATTGTCAGGCACAACCTCATCATCAAACTATATTTTCACCCTGCCACTTCAACCAACTTTGGCAGCCAAAGCTTCTGCTTTCAGATAATGGATAATAATAAAAGCAACACCAGCATTAAAAAAAAAGTTCTAAAGTTATGGTTATAAACCAGGATGTGAGCAGCATGAAGCTGACTAGATCAAATTTCAGCAAAAGAGAAGCAATTACCAAGGCACCTCTTTTGGAACCTTTGACCTCTTCTAAGCATGGGTAACCAAGACTGAATTTTCATCGCTTGCCCTTGTTCTCAACTTGTACACATCATAAGACAGACCCCCTTATGCTTTCTCTTTTTTTTCTTTTGGACCCTTTTCTTCCCAAATGAGCTTCAGGTAAAAGAAGTGGCACATCTTTCAACTTACTCTCTGTCATACTTCAAAAGCGACAACATGAATTCTGTTAACAAATACGTATACACGGCAATGTGAATAACACTTTAGTGAATGTATTCCGTATAGACAAGAGACTTTCTCTATGCACAAGTACCCCATGATACATCTATAAGTTCTATTTGTGGGTTCCATCTTGCACCTCTCCTGGAAAGACTAGTTGTGTTTTGCAGTCTGGAGAGATCTCTTGCCAAAATGGCAAAAGTCTTTCCACATACATGGAGGAGTGCAGACAGAAAAATCAGCCCATTAACCTGTAGTGCCCATGCTCTCCCACCCCTGTCCACCAGTACAGAGGGAGATTTTTTTTTCTTGTCATATTTTATTAGATAGCTCCAACTAAACACCGTGCCAGCCTCTCAAAGTCCTATGTAATGCATACAGATTTGATGCCACAGAAACACAAACCTTTATTAAACTATTGCCTCTCTAGACCAGTGTCGCCAATTGGAGCAACAAAATCAACCAGCCAATGAGATAAATGGTCCTAGACATAGACAAAGCAAGACCAATTTTGCTAGACTTGTATTTGTTGATCCTACTAACACATTTGCCGCTCACATACAAAAGAAAGATCCACTCGATCGTTCAGTGAAAGCAAATTTTCAGGATCAGCCATGGTAAAAACGTATGCAGAAGCCAAGTTCCTAAAATGAAAGGATGTACCATTATCCTCTAAATATGAAGAATTTCAAGTTCAGTAGTCCGTGTAACATCAGAAGAATAATGTTCCTACTTACAGGAATAACATCACCGACGAAAGCTGCAAAATCTGAAGTATCAAACAAATTCATCCTTTCCTCGCCCATAAAAAAAAAAAAGCTTGCGTAACAAGTTCACATTTTGCAGTGGAAATAAAAATAAAATAAAATAAATGAGATAAGAGTTTTTATTCCAATTGATTAAAAGATAATACCTTTAATCTATGGTTCACTGCTGGATGAATATCGATTTGGCAATCTTCATTCACTTCTCCAGTCTCCCTTTCATGTTCCCTCTTCACATACTTCTCATGATCTGACAAAGCGACGTTAAAATCAAATGCTTCATTCCGCTCCGTGAATCCTAACCCTATAAACGCATGTTTGCCCATCCCGTCCTCAATTTTCAGCACAAAGTACCGAGATGAGTCAAGAACAGTTTCCACAGAATTCTCTCTTTGGCCGGGGTAAACGAAGCAAGCAGCAAATAGCTCGCCTGAATTGGGATCCTCCAGGCGAATCTCACATCTATCCTTACAAGAAACTACTCTGAGACGTCCTGACCAGATCTTGTCTGATTGCAGCCACTCGCCACATTTGTATCCGCCACTGGTAGTCCGAGGCGGAATTTTGTAGACGGAGACTTCACGAACCACCAAAAGAGTGTGCTCGAAAGAGTCCTCTTCCTCAAACGACATATTGTCTCTTTGAGCTCTAAGACTTGTTTGGAATAGTTTGGCGGGTCTAAATTCCAAAGTTCAAATCGTAAGGAACCGAGTCCGAGATTGTGACTCAAAACATGTATTTCAACAATAAGAGGTGAAAACTTGATCGAATTTAAAAAGGGCAAAAGGGTTTCTTCCGGAGGGCTTTTGCTAGGGGCGACAAAACGCTCGACTAGGAAAGCTTTTTGCAGTTTCAACACGAGTTGAAAAAAATGGTCCGTCTGTTACAATGCCAAGCTTGTCGGTATCTAAGAATGCGAAACCGTAACCTTGCAGACGCGGAATCTAGAATCCTAGATTTGGCCTTCAGAGCCAGCGAGAAGGCATTAGGCAATTTCAAGGTTCTTTCTAAAAAAATGAAGAATCTATCAGTTTTCAGAAGATCGACATCGAAACTGCGCCTCTTCGAAATACCTGAAACCTGCGTTTCGGAGAATCTGGCCGGTTCGGTTTCCGAGCACGGAAATTTAACAACAAGACGCGGTAGAGAGAGGGAAACAGGGGCTGAGATTGGTGGATTAGCAGGTAGTATTGACGACGTGAAATTAGAGGTAATTTGATGTGGATCTGAAAAATAACCTCCCAAAATGATGTATTTTCAAATGTGATCGTATAGTTAGAATCTAAAGGGGGACATTTACCTATAGGTTGTAAACATGGCAGGCTAATCCGATACCAAAAACGTGTAAACCATGGAAAACGGCTAAGATAGTCGTTGATCATGATCAGATAACTGAGATAATGTTTCGCATCAAATGGTTTTCGTATTGGATCACCACTCTCGGTTGTTAATATAATTTTAATAAAAACATTAAATATTAAAATATTTTTATTTTTCTATATTTTACATAAAATAAAAGTTGGAGGAGAGAAAAAGGGGGGCAGGGGGGTGGAGAAGCAATGTAATTGTTAATTTAATGAATTAGAAATGTGACATCTACAAGACAACATTTTTCTATGACATGAAGGACTTATTTGAAACTCATCCTTCAATACATGGTCTATCACTTCTTCTTTTCACTCTTTTCAAACATATATAAGGTTTTTAACCAAATAATTCACATTTTCTTCTTCTATATCAAATGAGAAAATGTGACCAACTTTCTCAAAAATGGGTTTCTCTTTCTTTGATGAAAATAAGGTGTATATTATGAAATATTATGTGATATAACATTTTATAGTATAAATATAAGCATTAATAGTATTACATAGTAGGGTTTACCCACATAGTGCATAAAATGGGGTTACCTAAAGTTACTTATAATAAGTTGCCTATAAGGCCAATTATAATGTTACCCTTAAAGGAACTTACGATCATTCAATTGACCACAACAACCAACCTAAGAATAACCTAAACTCACAAAGGGATTTTCTAGTAGCTTACTAGGCATTCTTTTCTAAACTCGCAAAGGAATTTTCTAATAGTTTACTAGGCAATTTTTTCTAGACCCACGAAGGGATTTTATGACAGCAACTTAGTAAACACCTAGGCCTAGATCTACCAAGGGTTTTTCAGCATTATTTACCTTCACAAGGAATCATGGCTCATAGAAACAACAACTAAGTCTTCCTAGCATTTTCCTCTTCGGTCGCATAGGCCTCTCTCGTTCAAATTGAGTTGAGGATAGTCTTATCTCGGCAAGGGTTACTTGCTTAGAATTCAACCCAAATATAAAAACCTCTCAATAAGGAAGATGTTAGGTCCTTGAATGACTAGATTCCAAAGTTCAAAGCTCTTAGTATAATTAGATTGATTTTGAAATATAGGGACACTTAAAAACAGCTCAATCAAATGATGTTATCACAATATAATCCATAAATAATGTTTTGAACAATTTTGTTGATTTTTAAGTATAAGAACTTTCAGTTCAAATTTACTTAACCAAGTGTATTCTATTGGACTTTTCAAGTACCCAAATCCTATCCCAAAATATGGTTTCAAAGTATGAAAGCTCTTAGGAGTTACAGCATTTACCGTCTAGAGAGAGAAAATTTGGGGAGAAATCAACTCAAATAGATGAGTTCTCTGCATTCAAAAATAGAACCATTGAGCTAAAAACTGGATATTTTATCCTTTCCAAATATCAAAAAATCTAAATTAAAAATTCTTAATAAAATACTTCATTTTTTTATATAATGAGTTGCTAATCATATAGATAGGTCACTTACATATTTTAGACTTCCATCTTGCATAGATCAAGACCTTCATTCTAGTTTTGCAACTTTTATGGAATAGGCTATTCGGATGTTTGTAAACTAGTTTGACTCTTTGTTAGACATCTTTTCTTCTTCTTTCGGGTGTTTGGCTTATTTTGCATGGATATTCAAACGATTTGTTTAATGGATGCTTCAATGGTTTTTCTCTCTACAAGAATATTGTTGCCTCAACTAAAATTTTAACTATGAAATTATTATTTTAACATTTGGTGAAAAAATTTGATGTACAAAAAAAACTATTTCCAATGAAAAATTTCACAGAAAATAGTTTTTTGGAAAAATTAATATCACCAACAAAAAATGTTCAGTAGATATGTGGGAAAGAAACATTTTTTTTATAGAAAATGGTTTTCGTCAATAAATATTTTCTACCAGTACTAAAAAAACATATATCTTCGGGCCAAAAAATATTTTGTCCATAAATACTTTATATTTTTTTATTGCTTCTCACTCATATGGGGTTGACTCCCTCATATGGGAAAAAGAAAGATATTTGGTAGCAAAACTTAACCTTTATTGGTAAATATTATTATTTGAATAATATAATTATATATATTCATTGAAAATTTTAATTTTTGCTACCAATAGTCAATATTAGGGGCAAAACATATTCTAGTAATAAATATTTATGTCTATTATTGCTTCTCGCTGAGATGGGGTCGAATCCTTCCCATATAATTGACTCTCCCACCATACACGGAAAAAGATATTTGGTAGCAAATTTTGAATTTTACAACTGAATATTATTATTTAGATAAATTTAATTATAAAAATTCTTCATCAAAACATATTTTTCATCACCAATAGTCAATATTAGGGGCAAACAATATTTCACTATTAAATACTTTATATTTTCCATTGCTTCTCACTTAGATATACAAGGGTCGACTCATTTTTTAATTCCAATATTTACTGTTAGCTATGGTCGACTTTTTTTTTTCTTCTCATTCTGATGGAGTTGACTCTTCTCCATGTACTCGACTCTCCACATATGGAGAAAAATATATTTACAGCAAAAATTTGAATTTTGTTACGAATACATTAAGTTTTTTATTTTTTCAAATATCTTATGTGTATTATATTAGTTTTTAAACACAGTTGTGTGTAAAATTCAAATAATATTGCTAAATAACATTTTGAATAAATTTAATAACATATTATCTTCATTAAATGGATGTTAAATTTTAAATATAGCTTTAAAATAATTGTTTTAAAAATTAAACATTAAACTTTAAAATACAATTAAAAAAGGTAAACTGATATAGTGCAAATATTATTAAAAAATAATTTATCTTATTTTAAAAATGATGATAATTGTATTGATAAAGTTTATATGAATAAAAATTATTACAAATTAGTATATACAGTTTTGATATAAAAATAATTATATATTTCCCACTAATGAACGCCTAAGTGAATAATTTTATAATTAAATTTATGATTATTTTTATAATTAATTTTTATCAGACTGATATCTAAATTTAAGTGAATTAAGGTCTAAGCTGAAATAATTATCTAATTTAATATTTTAAATAATTAGGTTAATGCAATATAACCTTATGACGTTTATCTTATTTATCAAGTGAGTTAATGTAAATAATTAAGTACAATCTATTGCATAATAAGGCTAATATAATTAACATCATATACCTTATTAGTGATGAATTAAGTTTAACATAATGGCTATTAATTTTCAATTAAATGGGTATACTCAGTCAAGTTAACTAAGTATACCTTAGTTACTTAAAGGATGGGCCAATTTTGTGTACCTTGTATACCTTAATGATTAATCAAGTGTACTTAGAGGGGTTTAGGTTGTTGATTAGTTAGGTTAGTGTAATATGACATTAGGTGTACATTACCCAAAAATTTAAGCTTTACTAGAGAAACATATAAACTTAGTGATTAATTATTTTTCCTTTTATGATTTAATTTGTAGTTGATCTATATTAAGTTATTTTTATAACTTTTATGTGAATGAAATAAATTATTTAATTTAATAATGTGAATAATATATTATGTTTTTATTTTATCTAATTTAAATACAATAAAATAACTTGTTAAATGAATGTGTATTTTTATTAAAATGATAAATAATTTTGAAAATATTTTAGGTGTATTTGACTAGTTTTTAAACATAGTTATGTACAAAATTTAAATTATATGTCATAAATAATACTATCAAATAAATTTAAAAACTTGACTAACAGATTTCATATATGGCCCTGATATTAAAAAAATTGAACTTCTGCCCTATGCATGGGGTGTTTTTGTTACTACTCACTTAGATAGGTTTAGGGCTTAGGGTTTAGATGGGTCGACTCCTATTGTGAGTTCTTCCCAATAGCAGTCGACTCTTATTGTGAGTAGGGGTGGCATCGAGCCGAGTTGAGCCTGAACCTGCCTATGTTCGTGTTTAGTTTGATTTAAATATTTTGAACTCGAGCTCGAGCCTAAAATTGTTATCGAGCTCGAGCCTAATAATTTTAACCTAGTTCGAGCCGAGCTTGAGCTTCAACATTCATTTAAAACTTTTAAAAAATACATGTCAGATAAATTGAATATAAAATTATGTATACATTTTACAAAAAATTGGGAATGGCCTCTACTTAAAATTGGGCATAAGGGTGGCATCAAATCCAGGAGTCCGAACCTTGTTCAAGCCGAGCTTGATTTAAATATTTCGAACTCGAGCCTAATAATTTTAACTAAGTTTGAGCTCGAGCTCTAGCCAAGTTCGAGCTTAACCTACATTTAATACTCCATATAAAATATATGTCAAATAAATTATATATAAAATTATGCATACATTTTAAAAAAAGAATGATAGGGGAGGTTCAGGATTGAATTTCAATAATGGATTAAAACTCACCAATATTAATCTTTTTTACTCCAAATATTTTCTTGTTTGTTTTGTAACTTTTGAATATGGTCATAATTTTACTATGGCCTCCTTAATGCCCCTGGTTGAAAATTTATATTATAGGAAAAACTAGAAATATTTTTCCGATGATACATATTTCCAAAAACAAACCTTTAAATAAAATCCTATTACTATTAGTGACTTATTAGAAAATTATAAGAAATATTTTAAATTTTTCTTAGGAAAGTTAAATGGACCTTTTATTGCCTCTTCTAGGGAAATAAATAAAAATTAATAATCAATCTAATATATTACTATACTTATCGATAAATTTTTAATCAAATAAAATGTCAAACACAAAATTGCAATGAAAATTGTTTCATGCTAAAAGTATTATAGCATCAATTATCAAATACTTATTCAAAAACAATTTATACAATTTTGCCAAGAAAATCTTACTTAGAAAATTATATATTTTTTTAATAAGAATTTTCACTTAGAAAAATATTTACAAAAAAATAAGACACTAATAGTCCCTAGAAACTTATTTCTACTAAAATATATTTTCAATTTCTTCAAGAGCCATGAGGAAGGAGAGTTTAAGGATTTTTTTTTTCACTTTATGATCTCGCATTGGGGGGGGGGGGAAGGGAATTATTTCTCCACTGAACTTAGATATTTTCCGCCGAGACGCCGTGGGAAGGGGGTTACGGCACCGGCGAGTAGAGGTGGCATCGAGCCGAGCCGAGCCCGAACTTGCCTATGTTCGAGCCGAGTTTGATTTAAATATTTCGAACCCGAGCTTGAGCCAAGCCTAGCTCGAGCCTAAAATTGTTATCAAACTCGAGCCTAATAATTTTAACTGAGCTCGAGCTTCAACATTTATTTAAAACTTTAAAAAAAATACATGTCTCAAGTTCGTGCTCCAACATACATTTAAATTTTTCAAAAAATACATGTCAAATAAATTGTATATAAAATTATGCATGCATTTTACATAAAATTGGGAATGACCTCTACTTAAAATTGGGCATAAGGGTGACATCGAATCCAACTGAGTTTAAACCTTGTTCAAGCTAAGCTTGATTTAAATATTTTGAACTCGAGCTCGAGCCGACCCTGGCCTCGCACTTACAATCGTAATTGAACTCGAGCCTAATAATTTTAACTAAGTTCAAGCTCGAGCTCTAGCCGAGTTCGAGCTTATCCTACATTTAATACTCTATATAAAAATATATAAAATTATACATACATTTTTAAAAAAGAATGATAGGGGAGGTTCAAGATTGAATTTCAATAATGGATTAAAACGCACCAATATTAATTTTTTTTACTCCAAATGTTGTTCAGCTGGTTTTGTAATTTTTGAATCTGGCCATAAATTACTATGGCCTCCTTAATGCCCCTGGTTGAAAATTTATATTCAAGGAAAAACTAGAAATATTTTTCCTATGATACATATTTAAAAAAAAAACTTTAAATAAAATCCTATTACTATTTGTGACTTATTAGAAAATTACAAGAAATATTTTAAATTTTTCTTAGGAAAGTTAAATGGATCTCTTATTGCCTCTTCTAGGGAAATAAATACAGCATCAACTGACAAACACTTATTCAAAAACTTTTATACGATTTTCTAGCCCATCTTGAGGAAAATCTTACTTAGAAAATTATATGATTTTCTAAATAAGAATTTTTATTTAGAAAAATATTTAGAAAAATATTTAGAAAAAATATGAGACACTTATAGTCCCTATAAACTTATTTCTACTAAAATGTATTTTCAATTTCTTCAAAAGCCATGAGGAAGGAGAGTTTAAGGATTTTTTTTTTTCACTTTATGATCTTGCACATGCGAAATCATCTTTGCGCACAAGGAGGGGGGGGCTGGTTCAGGTTTTTCGCCAAGACGATGCAGAGGGAAGGGGGTTATGGTGTCGGCGAGGACCTGTCGTAGAGGATGATGGTTGCGACAGATTCAGAGGCAAAGGCGAGGGGAGGAAGAAATTGAACGAACGACTACAGAGACGGCCAGCGAGCAGCTGTCGACGATGACAACAACGGACGGGAGGGGTGATGTGAAATTTAATTACATCGGCTTTTATACCTCGCAAGTGTACGAATCGTTCATGTAATCTAGCCGGAAGCGAGGGTCATATCCACAGGGAGGACTAAATTTTGTGTATTCTTTAGTCAACTAGCCTAACCAAATATGATGAATTAATCTGAACTAAACACTAATTATATCCTAAATTATCAAGCAATAATCTAATTAACTACTTGCACAACAGAAAACGTCAACTCTGGATTTTACCATTATTTGTGCCTCTCTCGAGCACCACGTAACCACGAATCCGGATTCTCAATCCTTGCGTTTAGCCCCTCTCGGGCGCCTAGAGTTAATGACAGAGATCGAATTACAATAAAATACAGAGAATCAATTTCCTATTGTGATGATGCTAAAATTATCAACTCTGGATTTTATCGTGATTCGTGCCTCTCTCGAGCGCCACATAACCATGAATCCGAATTCTCAATCCTTGCGTCTAGCCCCTCTCGGGCGCATAGAGTGAAAGACAGAAATTGGATTAAAATACAAAAATCCAACCTAAATTACAATCCTATCCTAACTAGCTAATTTAATCAAATATTCGAAAAACAAATATTCGTTAAACATTAATTATCAAATCAAATTTAATAAACATTCAAAACCTAAGTTCAAACTATAGGAAAATTCAATTACAAAATGACGGATTACTCCCCTTCTCCTTCCTCTCGCTCGAGCAGCACAGGCTCGTTCTCACGGGTGCTGCAATTTCCCGAAATTGATGGCTTCGGGTTGCAAGAGCGAGTGGCCGGAGGTAGAGACGACGCCGACGAAGAGGGATAGAAACCCACGGATGGAGGTGGTGTGGCGGATGACGGAATGGAGCCGAAATCGTCTGACCGGCTCTCTCGAGTCTCGGTCGGAGTCGAAATAGCTTCGAAAATGGTCGAAAATGGGTAATCGACACCGGAGGATGGTCGAAATGCGGAATCGGCGCCGGAGGACCCCTCTCGGGTCACCTCTTGGCCTGGCGAGCAGAGAATGGCAACGTCGAACTCGCCACGATGGAGACTCTCTCGAGCTCTCCTCGGGTCTGTTCTCGGTTGCCGGATAGTGGTGGATGACGGTGACATACGGTTGACGGCCTCCCCTGTTTCTCCCTTCTTTCCGGTCAACGGCCCCCTCTGTTTTTCCCCTCGAGCTCCCTTTTCTTTCAAAACGCCATTACCCTAAAAATCTCCCCCTTTCACTAATGACATTTTGGTAAATATCTCTTTCTCCACCAAAATTCTCCTGAAATTCAATAATTGAATCCATAAGAATCATTTCAAGAAGAAATAAACCCTAAAAACAATGAAATATAATTCAGGAGAGAAAAATATGCAATATAGACAGTGATTAATACCAAATTCAATAAATGCATGTTTCATTTGAAAACCGATAAATACCCACCTATAACACAATTATAAGGGCTATTCTATTATAATTAACCTAGTTCTCATGTCAGAATCTGGCATCTATCACACCCCCAAACCTAAATCTTTGTTAGTCCCTAGCAAAACAACAATAGAACCAAAATTAAGCCTAGGAAAACAAAATACCACTTTCGTAGGGAACACAATTGCATTTAGCGTATGCAACAAGCCGTTAAACCCCTACTTGACGGTAGTGGACGAGTTGTGTCTCGTGAGGGTTTGCATGGAATTTACCCACCAAATTCGTCTAAATCAATAATATAAAAGAAAACTCAAGAAAATTTACTCCTCATTAGCATATGACTAACACTTAGTATCGTAAAATATCAGAAAATTATTTGAAACCCTGCTCAATTTGAAGACCTGTGTAAAATATAGCACATTATCAATCCAAATACACTCATTGTTACTCCACCTGAACCAATGTGACCCATCAACAATTACTTCAACAGAACAAAGAGGCAACAAATAACAATAAAATCCTGGTTACATCACAATTAAGAGAAAATAGTAGAGTAAGCCTTTTGTCTGACAATCTCACAAAAGAAGTATACAAATTTCAATCTTGACCTGCAACTTCTTTCAACTTACAATTCATCATCAAAGTTAAGGGAACTCATTGCTTCCAGATTTAAACCTATTTTTCGCTATTACCAGCGCATTTTTGCTATTACCAGCGTAATTTTTGTTTCACTGAATACTTTTGGTATTACCACCATTTTGTATTCGTCTTCACTGCACATGCACTTATTTTTAAGTAACAGACTATTCCGTTGCATGTCCCTGGGTTTGCCCAGGCTGTTTCTGAGGTTATCTGTCTTTTGCAAGCAAGAGCATTTCCATCTGCATTCATACATTACAACAAGGAATTTCACTGAGATATAAAAAAGAATGAGTTCAAATAGACATACAAGACTATTCAGACTAACATAGATCAATACTAGATTTACATGTTCTCTGTTGCAACTAAGTTCCAAGTCTAATGTAATAGTAATTTATCCTACTGAATTCTCATGGATCACAACAAATGATATCAGATTTCTAATAGGCATATTCTACACAGTTTTACAAAAAATTTTGATACACATTTGAGCAACTTATTTTAACTCTACTAAAGTTAACCACATACTAAGAGGAGTAATTTGAAAACCATGAACAAAAATCAAAAGAAAATCATTGCTAAGACATAAAAGAGCCATTCTCACACCCCCCCCCCCCCCCCCCCCCCCAAACCTAAACCTGACATTGTCCTCAATAGGGAAAAGTTAATACACCAGAACGACTACAAAAAGGAATAACATCTGAAGAATAATAAAACTCATGGAAACCACATGCTCCATTGGCACACAAGAAGTAAAGCGAAGCCAAACAGTGCAAGGAAAAGAGATATCAACAAACACCCCCAAACCTAGAGCATGACACATCCTCAAACAAATCAACTAACAATCACTAAAATATCTGATTTACTAGACGATTTATTGCTGGCCTTAACGTCGGTTCTGGTGCCAGTCTTCTCGTCTAGTAGCTACTACTCTAGTTGACTCATAGCTTAGCTAGTTATACTCCAGTAGAGTGAGGGTTAAGCTCCCTCAGGGCTCCTAAATCCATAGGTGGGACCATATGTGTTTGGTCATCAACAATAATACCGAAGAGTCAATAAAGACCCCCAGGAATGATACATAGTCTCCCTCGAAGAAGGTTTACTCGTATCAGTCGTACCCGTAGATAATCATCCGTAGATGAAACCGCTATCCCACATCACACTTTGAAGAAATCTCCGTGTGACTGGCCACTGAAGGCAGCAGGAATCACGCGCTGAACACGAGTCCTTGAGTTACTCACCATAAGGTTTTCATTCAATACTTCAAGATCGAACTGGTCAATCCCAAAACGGTTGTTTGAGTACAGACCTCTCAAACTAGGGACCAAAAGCCTGGTCATCGACTACCGGAACCATTTATGCTCTCAGCCGGCAAGAGAGTACCCCGAGTCCATGACGGGGCCGGCATCGCTGGGGGATCTCCAATCAATCAAGACCAGAGTACACCAAAGGTTATCCCAATAAGAATGAATAAACCAAAAATAAAAACTGAAATGTAATAGAAACGTGGGGATTGCCCACAATGTGCTAAGTTTATATTCGTGAGCAAGACTCTGACGCAGTCAAGATGAATGGACAGGTTCCTCCAAGAAAATCACCATCACCTCCTCCAGTGGGGGACATTCTCATGATACGATTTGAGCCTTTGACCGTTAACTTTGAAGACCGACCCGTCTCAGTGATTGCGGATCTTCAACAGCACCATGAGGAAACACCTGTGTAACCTCAAATGGACTGGACCACCTGGATCTCAGCTTCCCTGGAAACGAATGCAATCGTGAGTTATAAAGTAAAACATTCTACCCAATAGTAAAAGACTTGCGAAAAATAGATTTATCATGTAAAAGCTTTGTTCGCTCCTTATACAGTTTGGCATTCTCATAAGCATCATGACGTATCTCCTCCAACTCATTCAATTGCAATTTTCTCTCCTCACCCGCTTGAGTCAAATCAAAATTCAAAGCCTTAATGGCCCAATAAGCTCTATGCTCAAGCTCAATAGGTAGATGACATATTTTGCCGAACACTAGGCGACATGGAGACATCCCAATAGGAGTCATAAGCAAGTTTTTTTTTTTTTTTTAATCCTAACCTGAGACCATGGAGAACAAAGAAATACACTTAATACGTGCTTCCCCGGCAATGGCGCCAAAAACTTGATGTGAAATTTAATTACATCGGCTTTTATACCTCGCAAGCGTAGGAATCGTTCATGTAATCTAGCGGGAAGCGAGGGTCATATCCACAGGGAGGACTAAATTTTGTTTATTCTTCAGTCAACTAGCCTAAGCAAATATGATGAATTAATCTGAACTAAACACTAATTATATCCTAAATTATCAAGCAATAATCTAATTAACTACTTGCACAACAAGAAACGTCAACTCTGGATTTTATCGTGATTCTTGCCTCTCTCGAGCGCCACGTAACCACGAATCCGGATTCTCAATCCTTGCGTCTAGCCCCTCTCGGGCGCCTAGAGTTAATGACAGAGATCGGATTACAATAAAATGCAGAGAATCAATTTCCTATTGTGATGATGCTAAAATTATCAACTCTGGATTTTACCGTGATTTGTGCCTCTTTCGAGCGCCACGTAACCACGAATCCGGATTCTCAATCCTTGCGTCTAGCCCCTCTCAGGCGCATAGAGTGAAAGACAGAAATTGGATTAAAATACCAAAATCCAATCTAAATTACAATCCTACCCTAACTAGCTAATTTAATCAAATATCCGAAAAATAAATATTCGTTAAACATTAATTATCAAATCAAATTTAATAAACATTCAAAACCTAAGTTCAAACTATAAGAAAATTAAATTACAAAATGACGGATTACTCCCCTTCTCCTTCCTCTCGCTCGGGCAGCACATGCTCGTTCTCACGGGTGCTGCAATTTCCCGAAATTGATGGCTTTGGGTTGCAAGAGTGAGTAGCCGGAGGTAGAGATGATGCCGGCAAAGAGGCATAGAAACCCACCGATGGAGGTGGTGCAGCGGACGATGGAATGGAGTCGAAATCCTCTGACCGGCTCTCTCGAGTCTCGGTCGAAGTCGAAATAGCTTCGAAAATGGTTGGAAATGGGGTAATCGACGTCGAAGGATGGTCGGAATGCGGAATTGGCGCCGGAGGAGCCCTCTCGGGTCACCTCTCGGCCTGGCGAGCAGAGAATGGCGCCGCGATGGAGACTCTCTCGTGCTCTCCTCGGGTCTGTTCTCGGTTGCCGGATGGTGGTGGACGACGGTGACGAACGGTCGGCGGCCTCCCCTGTTTCTCCCTTCTTTCCAGTCAACGACCCCCTTTGTTTTTCCCCTCGAGATTCCTTTTCTTTTCAAAACGCCGTTACCCTAAAAATCTCCCCCTTTCACTAATGGCATTTTGGTAAATATCTCCTTCTCCACCAAAATTCTCCTGAAATTCAATAATTGAATCCATAAAAATCATTTCAGGAAGAAATAAACCCTAAAAGCAATGAAATATAATTCAGGAGAGAAAAATATGCAATATAGACAGTGATTAATACCAAATTCAATAAATGCACGTTTCATTTGAAAATCGATAAATACCCACCTATAACACAATTATGAGGGCTATTCTATTATAATTAACCTAGTTCTCATGTCAGAATCTGGCATCTATCAAGGGGCTCGGTGGTGATGAGGGGAGGAGATGGAAGCGGCAGCGACAGAAACAGAGGTGAAGGCGAGGGGAGGAAGAAATCGAACGGACGGCTATAGAGGCGGCCAATGAGCAGTTGTCAATGGTGACAATAGCGGAAGTGAGGCCCCCTCGCTCCATCTAGCGCTCTCCGTTCCCCTGCTCCTAGTTCTGACTCGGTCCGTTAACGAGCCGTCGAGCTTGGCTCGTTAATTTAAACAAGTCAATCCCGGATCTTGAACTCAACTCGAAATCCAAGGATAATTGAACCGAGCCGCTCGTTTGCCAGCTTGGTTCGAAGCCACTCTTGATTTTGAGCTCTTCCCAATAGGGGTTCGTCTTCTTCCGTTAGGGGGGGTTGACTCCTGAGTTGACTTTGCAAAAAACTAAAAGGATAAAAAAATATTTCGGGCAGGTGTTTTTTTCCCACCCGTTATCCTTCCCTCTTCTCTTCCTCTAGCTCTACGCACTACTTCCGTCGTTGTTGTTATCAGCCCTATCGTCCCTGTCCGAGCTCCGTCGTCAGTCTCATTGTCGCCAACTGAGCTCCATCCTTGGTCTTGACATCACTGTTGGAACTCCATCGTCGATCTCGTCGTTGCCGTCTAAGCTCGTCTACAGGTTCCGTTGTCGCTGTCTAAGCTCTCTGCCATGGGTCAGGTATGCAGTTCTTTTAACTATTTTTTTGTTGTTCTTTATGCGTGATTGTTTGGTGTTTTGCCGGGTAGAGGGAGGGGGCGATGGCTTAGGGAGTGGGGGTTGTTGGCCTAGAGGTGCACATGAGAGAGAGAGAGAGAGAGAGAGAGAGAGATGTTGGATATGTTGCATGCCATTATTTAAACCAACAACATTTTTGGAGCATTACACAATGGTGAATGTTTTCTATTGAATTGGATAATATTTCAGTGCTTGCAATAGTGTTTATACGGTGAGGAGTTTTCTCCATCGAAGTCGTGGTATGAGACCATCCCATGGATTTTTTTTAAATTGGTTTGTGTGTTAATTTGATGGTGATTGTTTTTATCGAGAGTATTGAATTCTAGGGTTTAATCCATAGATACTTTGGTTTGAGAAGAAGAAAAAAAGAGAAAATAAGAAGGAGAAGCCAGAGCACAAGTTGATGAAAGAAACTTTAGGGGTTAAGAGAAAGCAGGAGTTTTAGCTCTTCCCCCCTCTCTTTCTTATTTATATAGGTGGGGTATAGATGCCCTAACAAATAAGAATAAAAAAGAACACTTAAACTAACCACTAATTATAGTTTATGTCACTCACTCTCACAATTATATAAAGTACGATGCTAACTACTTTAATAGAGAGAAAATTTTCAGAGTGCTATGTAAGGGTGTCCATGTAGTGAAGAGTTTTCTCTATTGGAGCCAAGGTTGGTATAATGGGACCATCTCAAGGACTATATTAAGAAGGATTATGTGTCTATTGTTGTTACAAAATGAATGAGTAAGTTCAATAAGAAATCGTGCTTGGCAAAACCATGAAATTAATAATTGTGCATAATGCGATCATTTCATGGATAATATTCATTTATAAACATCCTTTCTTCATGCTTGCATTCAAGTAGAATGACCAAACCATAATTTTATTATTGAGGAAGATAATCAGTGGTAGGAAGACTGTGAATTAGAAGAAGAGGAGGATGAAAATGAGGAAGAAGGAAAAGTGGTTGATAGGGAAGAAGCAAATGATGAAGATGAAATTGAAGTTGGAGAAGAAGAGGAAGACGAAGATATAGCAGAAGAAAGTAGGCAAAATGATGATCAATTCATGGATGACCCATGTTAAATGTAAAAATCAAAATAATTATTTTTAATTTTGTTTTATTTAATACTCAATCTAGTTATATTGATCAATTATATGATTCACTAGCATGTCACTAGATGGCCACACCTTCCATCATAATCACTGGAGTAGCCTAAGTTACAACTGTTGAAGGTAGAACTCTCCACTCATTTTGCTATCAAAGACATATATAAATTTGAGCTGTGACCGTGCTGGGAATCTTTTGTTTTTCCTAAATGTTGAGGAGATCAAATATCAAATCTGAAAATGCTTGAAAATAAACAATCCAACAAAAGTCATTTGTCCAAGTTCACCATGAGATTGTATGTATAATATTATTGACATTTTTATTTCTTTTCTTAAAGGTTTAAGGATCTAACTTCATTTTATATTACGTTTATAGGATGTGGTCAACAAAATCAATTTCTTGAAGAACACCCACTCTTAACAAGCCAGTGGACAGGCAATTGAAAAAAATAGACTTGTCCATGTTAGTATTACATATTTTTATGTTTTATTTAATTTTATTAATTAGATTTAGATAAAATATTAATTATTATGTACAACTTTAATAAGAATAGATGGACAGTTTAGTCCAGGAGGCCCAAGTTGTAGTTGTAAATCAACTATAATGCCATATATGATCAGGTGCTAGGTGTTCAAGTTGGCTCTGAGAAGGGGATGTGTCTTGGTGCGCCCCTTTCCTATGGCTCAAAGTTTAGGTACCACCAATGCAGGCCGGGTCAATGACTTGAAGAACTCGAATGGGGAGCTTGCACCTAAGGGTGGCTTCGAACCGAGCCGGCTCGCGAGCCACTCGAGTTCGGCTCGGTTTCGGCTCGGTTCGAAACGTTATATTTCAAGCTCGAGCCGAGCTCGAACTCAGGGATGGGCTCGTTTACATTAACGAGTCGAGCTCGAGCAGAGCCCGGTTCGGCTCGCGAGCCGACTCGTTAATATAACGAGCGATTCGGGATCGGGGATCGGGAGACGGAGACCTCTTCAATTCGGGAAATTTCTCTGCGAAACCCATACCTCCGTCTGCCATTTCCATGCCGTTTCAGCGTGATTTCTTGCGGAAATCGCTGTCCGTCGGCAGGTATTCAGGGGAAATGGGGGATTTGGTCTTCAAATCCCTCGTTCTCCCTCTCCCTCTTCGAGTCCTCGATTTATTCCTCTACGATTTCTGTCTTCCTTCCTCAAAGATTTCTTTCTCGCCTTCCTCTTCGATTTCTTCATCCAAGCTTTTCCTCGCCGACGAGACGAAATCGACGGTCCGACGGAAGGAGGTAAGATTTTTATTTAATCTTTCTATTTTTTTTGGTCGCCGAGCTAACCTAAAAAATCTCTAACTCTCTCTTCGTTTCTCAGCAGTGCTCCTTCATTATTGGAAAGTTTTTTTGGATATCCGAATGGCACACTCTGTTTCTGTAAGCAAACTCAGCTCTGTTTTTTTTTTTTTTTTTATATTTCCAGCTGACAGTTCAAATACACTCGGGAAGAAATCATTGTAAGAAAACTGGTATGAATTTTATTTCATGATTTTGAGTGTTGATACTGTTTGATTTTTTGAAATGGTGAGTTCTTGATTTAAGGGTAGAATGTAAGAAGATCATTTTATACAGATTGTATAAGGTTGACCTATTTTATTCTCTTAATGTATTTTTTTGCTTGAGTGTGCCATCAATTGCATTCTAGCTGGTTGAGAGCCAGGGAACTTCATACTGAGCTAACATTCAAGAAGGAAAGGAAGGGTGGGGGAGAAAAATCCCCCACCTTGTCATTTGTTATGTTTTTGTATATCTCAGAATGACTTACTAAGCTCAATTGCTATAATGTTTGGAAAATAGTTGGTTGGTTGTCAATGATTTTTTTGCTCAAATTATATTGTTCTTCATAAATGAAGTTATTATTCTAGACTTTCAAATATTTTTATGTTGTGGGATCTTGTTTCTTTTTTGCCTTCTTATTTTTAGGTGTCTGGCCTCTTATAAAATTTTGTACGTTTATCATATATTTCAGCAATAAACAGCAATGGTATTCAAATTGTTACTTGATATATTTTAGCAATGGAATTTTATTTCATGATTTTGAGTGTTAATAACATATTCTGTTCAATAATACTCTATTATAGTTAATGGAATCAGGAGCTTTCTTAATTGCATCCAACTTCTCTTTATTATAAAAAAGAATAAAAAAAGTTAGTTTTTGTCCTTCTTTCTTAATTCTCATTGAACTTATATCTACTCCTGTTACTGGTATAGTGGGGTATTGAGGTTGAATTTTTTTTTTTTTTTTTTATCATTAATTTCTTGGTATTGAGGTTGAATTTCATCAGAATATTAGAAGAGAATGTTGGTGTGCTTATTTCCTTATCTTAGAAGTTTCTAAATTTATATATAAAAAAAGGATCGGTATATTGGACTGGAAACTATTGGGTGCAGGGCTACTGGCTCAAAGAGACCCCGCTGCATTGAAAGACAAGGGTCGTTCCCGATTGTCACAATGTCACGTACCTTCCTCTAAGAATAAACAAGTATCTTAAATTATGTGTAGGATCTTTGTTGTTCGGATAACTTTCTTTTCTCTATGTTTTTAATTTGTAATTTTATTTTTTTGTAGAAGTAAGAATGTCAACACCTCCTCAATTGACATCAATAATTAACACTAGTTCTAGTGTAACTATAAATAGTGACTCAACTCCACCAGAGTCACTACCCTCTGTCATAGAAGTGGGCCCAGATGAAATTACCATAAATGAGGATGAAGGTGATTCTACTCATACCTCCAAAAGACAAAAAAAGTCTCATGTGTGGTTGGAATTCAAAGAAGTATCACTTAATGGTACAAAAAAGGCTCAGTGTGTTCATTGTAAAATCAATTTGAGTGTTATTAGTAGTGGAATGACCACACATATGAGTCGACATTTGAAAAGTTGCACTAGTAGAAAAGTGGCAATGAGAAAACAAAAAACCTTAAACTTTCAACCAGTGGGAGCGGGGTCTAATGTTGATCAGAGTCTATCTGGACTTTCTTTTATGGATTTTGGAAGAAATTATGATCAAGCTAAAATGAGAGTACTCATTGGATTCTTATGCATGAGCATCCATTCATGATACTAGAAGAGGAGGGATTTAATTTCGTAATGAAGATGACAAATATGAATTATGAGAAAATATCTCGGAAGACTATTAAGAAGGAGTGTATGGAGGTGTATGAGGCAGAGAAAAAGAAATTGAAAATTTTGTTAAAAGAGATTAACAAGATTAGTCTTACCACGGATCTTTGGAAGTCTCAAAATCAAAAAATTGAATACATGGTTATTACTGGGCATTTTATTGACAGTAATTGGAAGCTACAAAAACGAGTCTTGAGTTTTGTGCATGTTCCTCCTCCTCCTCGTGGCGTTGATATAGTAGATGCTATTTACAAGTGTTTGAAAGAGTGGGAGATTGAAAATAAAAATTTTAGTATTTCAGTTGATAATGCTGCATATAATGATGTTTGTATCAGAGTTTTGAAACAAGATTTTTCAAGGAAAAAAAATTTGGTGTGTGGTGGAAAGTTGTTTCATGTGCGTTGTTGTGCTCATATTTTGAACTTATTAGTCCAAGATGGTCTTGTTCAGATTAAAGATATCATTGATAATGTGCGTGAAAGTGTCAAATTCATAAAGTTTGAGGCTAGACTTCATACTTTTTCTGAAATTGTACAACAATTAGAACTTGGTGAAAAGAGGTTGGTTATTGATTGTCCAACTCGTTGGAACTCTACTTATGACATGTTGTCTTCTGCATTAAAATTCAAAGATGCATTCTCTAGATTTAAAGTTAGAAAACCAACATATGATTGTTTGCCAAGTTTTGATGAATGGGAAAAAGTTGACATGGTGTGTGAGATTTTAGAAGTTTTTAATGCAGTTACTAATATAATTTCTGGGAGTGACTACCCTACTTCTAATTTGTACCTTAGTGAGGTATATAGGGTAAAAGAAGTTCTGGATTTTCATTCTACAAATGAAAAAATTTTCATTAGGACAATGGTTAGTAGAATGAAAGAGAAATTTGAGAAGTATTGGGGTGAATGCAATTTATTGATGGTTGTTGCTTCAGTTTTGGATCCAAGGGTCAAATTAAAGTTGATCGAAATGTGTTTTCCAGTGATATATTCTATGGAGGAAGCTACAATGAATATAAATTTAGTTCGACGCACCTTATATGAGATCTACGATGAATATGTATCCTTATATAATGTGGATATTAGAAATGAAGAGATTGTTTCAAGTACTAGTAGCTCTATGGGTGTTTCCACAAGTCGTAGGCCTTCATCAAGTTCAGGTTGGTCAAAGTTGATGAGTTATATGAAACAAAAGGATGCAGTTAATTTACCAAGGTCAGAATTGGAAATTTATCTTGAAGAAGGTGTATATAGTTGTGAGGAAACTTCACAATATGATTTTGATGTTTTAGAATGGTGGAAAGTGAATCATATAAAATTTCGAGTATTATCTAAGATGGCAGCAGACATCCGTGTAATTCCCATATCCACAGTAGCTTCAGAGTCTACATTTAGTGCTGGTGGTAGAGTAATAGACTCATATTGTTCTTCCTTGGCACCAAATACAGTTCAAGCTTTGATTTTTGGCAGTGATTGGATTCGGGTTCTTCACGGTATAAAGAAAAATCAAAAGGTGAATTTCTTTGATCAATTCTTTATTATGATATTTTTTAGTATATTTTTTAGTATATTTTTTAGTTTTATTTATTAAAATTTTGTTTTATGATTACAGCCTGAGAAGAAGAGTGTAGAGATAATGCTACCAGCTACATGATTTTTCATGTTTCTCTCATCATGGTAATTTTAATATTTTTAACGACATTAAGTAACTAGTAATGGAAGAGTATTTTTTTATCTGACAATAACTAATTTTATTTTTTTGTTTTTGTCGTAGGTGGAGATTTTGCTCATGCAGGGATGTATATTATTTTCTAGCATTAAGAGAAACAATTATAGTTTGTAATTTTATAATGGATTTATAGTTTTTATTTGGGTGATTGTAAATTGATAGTGATATTTCATTTAACTTTGTTGTGTTTGATTATTGTATGAAGTTTATTTATAATATTATGCAGTGTATGAAGTGTTTAGACTATTTTATGAAGTATTTATGGAATTTATAGATAATTTTATGGAGTATTTATGGAGTGTTTATGGAGTGTTTATGGAGTATTTATGGAGTATTTATGCAGGTATTATGTATATTGATTATGTCCAATTTTAAGTAGAGGTCATGCCGAATTTTATACAGGTATTATATACATAAATTATATTCAATTTTAAGAAGAGGTTATGCCTCAATCTTATACATGTATTATATATATAGGTTATGCTTAATTTCTTGTAGAGGTCATGTCCAATTTTATGTAAAATGTATTTATAATTTTATATATAATTAATTTGATATATATTTTTTGAAAATTTTTAAATGTATGTTGAGGCTAGAGTTCGGCTCGAAGCTCGGCTCGAGCTCGGTTAAGATTTTTGGGCTCGAGCTCGATAACAATTTTAGGCTCGAGACAAGGCTCGACTCAAAGCTTGGCTCGAAATATTTAAATCAAGCTCAGCTCGAACATAGGCAGGTTCGGGCTCGGCTCGGCTCGATGCCACCCCTACTTACACCAATGAGGGAAATAGTCACACAATAGGCACAACAATTAACAAAGTAGACACTACAGTTAGTAGAGCTGACATAGTTAGTAAAACAACATATTGTTAAGAGTGGGCTTTAAGCTCAGATGGCTTAGATGATGAGTTTTTTTATTTCTCGTTAACAACTCAAGCTCCTCTCACCTTGGTCCTTCATTATAGCACGCTATTTTTGTATTTTATGTATATACATAAAATAATTTTTAACTTTATTTTTTGTGCACTATTATTGTATATTTGGCAAAATAAATAAAATTTTGAATTCATATTTTTTACTTTGCATTTTTATTTTATTAACTATTTTCAATAAGTATACAACATATTAAGAAAATAATAAATATAATTAAGAAAATCATTGATGAAAATTTCCCCAATAAATATTTTAAAATAAATCAATAAATAGATACTTTATCAATGAAATATTTTATTAATAAATAATTATTTTTTGATTTTTTAATATTTTAATTAAAATTTTACTATAACGAAATATTTTACTAAAAATAGTTTTCTAAAAAAAATAAAAAATAAGAATTGAATTTTTTTCTCAAAAATATTTTTATTCATTTAAGAATTAAGTTTTAAATGTTATAAATAAATAAAATATCGTATAAAAATTACTTATGAGAAATAAGTTTTAGAAAAAAATAATTTGGTGAAAAAATTCACTGCCAAATGCTTAATTATTGGGGGTGAAATTTGATATTTTTGAGATTACCTTATTATCAACGGGTTATTATCGACAAATTTCTCGACAAAAGAATCACTGAGAAAGTTTTAGCGGGAAAATTTAATATTTTATCAGCCAGTTTTTGTTGAAAAATAGAAATTTTGTGAAGTTTCTCTCCTGGCTGTTCAAATAATCTCTACCAGGTTGATCGACTTTCATTGACCACTCCTCTTTTATTTAGTGCGGTCAATTGGGTTGTCAAATGGGTACTTTTAGTCATTTTCTCTCTTATGTCGGATTGTATGGAGAATGTTCAGTTTGACAATGCCTTCTTGTCTTAGCCACATTTCCTTCTTTTCATTTTCTACCTTCATAGAGCTAGTCATTTAGACATCTAGGCGAATCGTCTAAAATATAACCTTTTCTTTCTCCATTATAGTTAAAAGGTGTAGCAAGGCTGGTTGGATGATGTGTTTTTTGGCATGAGCGACTTGCTTCCTGAGCCACTAAGACAAATAATGGCCTGTTGAATGGATATGCTACCAAAAATTTCCTTTGGGTTTTTTTTGAGCTGCAAGGTATACTTATACATCTCATTAGTATCTTAAGTGTTCCTTCTCATAAAAATTATCTCAATAAATATTTTGAGACTAACAAAAATTGAAAGTTCATTTTAACGTTGTTTATTTTCTCAAAATAATTTTTGTTATTATTATTGTGAGTATAAAACAAGGACAATAAGGAATTTAAAAAAATACCTGATATTTTAATTCAAATATTTTTTGGATATAAGATGTAATATCATCCCATCTCATTTCACTTAATTTTTTCAGTAAATCTTTATTTATTTGTCTGTTGGCACTTGGTATGGGTGTTTTCCAAGCTTGTGATTTGGGATTATTTGGATATCTACAGGCTTATACTCCAGTAGTCCAACTTCTGATAATAGATCTATGATATATTTTCATTGGGAAATGAATATGCTTTGCTTGGACCTAGGAACTTAGATTCCTAGAAAATATTTGAGTCCTCTCAGATTTTTCATCTCAAATTTTGTTGCCAATTTCTCTTGAAGTTTTGCTATTTCTTTTGGTTCATCTCTTGTAATGATCATATCGTCTATATACACTATCAAAACTATTACTTTACCTCGTCGATACATTAAGAATATTGTATGATCCGAGTTACTATGTTTAAAACCATATTTTCGCATTGCCAAACTCAATCTCCCAAACTACGCTTTAGGAGAATGTTTCAAGCCATATAAAGTTCGTTGGAGTTTGCACATTGTCCTTGCTTCAAAATTTGCTATATATCCTGGAGGAACATCCATGTAGATTTCTTCTTCAAGATCTCCATGGAAAAAAAATATTTTTAACGTCAAATTGGTGCAGCGGCCAATCAAGATTAGTTGCAAGAGATAACAAAACCCTAACAGTATTCAATTTTGCCACCAATGAGAATGTCTCTTAATAATCCACATCATATGTCTGTGTATATCATTTTGCTACTAGCCTTACTTTGTACCGTTTAACTGCTCCATCAGATTTGTATTTGTAAAAGAACAAGACTTAAGTCTCATTTGTCATTAATGCCTCCGTTTCTTCCTTCATGGCTTGAGCCCACTTAGGGTCTATTAGAGCTTCATGAACACTTGTGGGAACATGGTGTAGGGAGAGTTCATTTACAAACTTCTTGAGGAGTTCAGACAGTTCTTATGTAGACACATAATTGGCAATATGATATTTCAATTTGTTTCCCTCTACTTCGAGGGAATATCTATTTGGTGGTTTGCCCCGATTGTGCCTGACAAGTAATTCATAGCCAACAAGAGTAGCCATATCATTAAAATTTTGAGCTGTGACAAGATTACTTACATCAATAATATTCTCAGGAGATGGGTCGTTGGATACTAAGGGGAAGAGGGGTACTACTTCATCAATTTCTGAGGATATCTTCTTTGGATCTAGTTCCACAATGGTCGTTACATCGGAGTTGTTGGCCATGCATTTGGGGTGCCCCCTTCATCCCTTGCATAGGGCTTCTTGGATCCTCGTATCGAGACCCTTACAATTCGATTACAAGATACTCATTATATTTCTTGTATCAGGTTGTATTAAGTCTATCTTAGGTTTAAAGAGAATACTAAAAAGTTGTCAAACCTGATACATTGTATCATGACTAGTACATGGACCCTTAATTTTTATATTTACTTGAAATGTGGCATGTATCATAGGACCCCATGTCTCCTCTAGGGAAGGTGAAAGGGAGAAGCCTTTTCTCCTTGTCTAGTAGAGGGAGGAAGTGGAAAAGGGTTCCTCCCCCTCCCATAAATTGGAGAGGCAAGGGAGCAAAGGTGGTTGTTAGTTCTTTTGTTTGCAAGAGAAGGGACCCAATAGAGGTGCACACCCCTGTCCCCCTTCTACTTCTTGTGCTAAAAGAGTTGAGTTTGCTAGTATCACAAAGTAGTATGGGCTAGTCTTTTCCAATGAGAGGTGAATGAAATTTCCAATGAGAGTTGTTGGGTCCAGTTCGTTCGGGTTCCCTGTGAAACCCGACGGGGTGCCGACCCCTTCCCGGCCGTGGACATCACCTCGAGACTCTTTCTCTCTCACTTTTTATTTCCTTTTTCTCTCGATTTGCTCGCCCCGGCCGTGCACAACACCTCAAGAGTCTCTCTCTCACTTTCTCTCTCTCATTTTTTATTTCCTTTTTCTCTCGACTTGCTCTCCTACCAAATGCAGCCTTGATAATTCGCACCATCTTCTCTGCGCAGTAAAAGAGAAAAAGGATATGTTTTCAATTGATCGGGGAATTCCCTACTCACTGGCACCTTTGACAATGCCATTACTTCTTCCGTGTATCCCATAAAAAGAGTAAATAGCATCTTGAACTCGAAGGGCTCTCGCATGTCACTGACCCAAAAATTCTAAAAGCAGCATATCAGTGTTCTTATATAAGATAGAAGATAACCAAACATTTTCACGACGTGTCAAGGTAATTTTTGTGTAGAAATTGTGTTATATTCAAAGATTGGGTGTTTTTTCTATTCCGTTAAACTCCGTATGTGCTGTGGTTTTAATTTTATTTGCTTTTGTTGTATTTTATTTTACTGAAGCAGAACCTGTTTCTATATGGGTTTACTGAAAATTCCTCTCTTTTTGTTTGGTGAAGTTATTGATTTTCTTAAAATACAGTTAACATAAACATGACGATGGCTGAGCAGTCGACTCCTCAAGGAAATGATCTACTGGTTCAATTGGAGACTATACTTGAATCTGATCCACTCATGTAAGCTCTTTTTCTGTCTTTTTCTGTTTTAGTAAGTTTATACATGTCAAACTTTCGGACACTGTTAAAACCGATGTGCTACAGGACAGCTTTGGGCTTCTATGTCTCTGTTATCTTGATATCTTTATCCAACAACTCCTCCCAGGCGGCCAACACCATGCGCCACAGGACACAACTGTATCTCGATTAGTTTATTGAATTTCTGTCTAAGATGCTTGAATTAATCACAATTTATCTTTTTGTTTTCCCGCAGTAAGATTATTATGTTATATTTCAGATATGCAATATTATATCACTGGTGATTGAAGTTGTCCGTCATATATGTATTTCTGAATATTGTCAGTCTTTATTTAGTTCCTTCTCTTGTCTTTTTCTCTCTGGGGAACTCTATATAGTTTTTAATGTTAGTGTTTATGGCAAACAGTGATGAAGTTGGGTTCGTTCCTCCTGCTCAAATCGTAGAACTGAATGAAAAAGCAGATGATTTGCCTCGTTTATCTGCTGATTGTGTGGATTCAATGGTAGAGGTTGTGACTACCAATTTTTGGAGCAAAGATCATAAACTAGCTATATCTATGGAGGTGTTACAGCCATTGCTGGAAGTTGCCAAGCATGCATTTACTGTTGCCAGCAAGCAGTATAAGACATTTGTGGATTTACCACTCGATAGGATCTGTGTTGGTAGTTCAGAGTCTGAAAGTTTTCTTGAAAAAGAAGTTATGAAACATGGCAAGGCTCTTCTATTGCTAAGTTATGATTTCAGGAGCGCATGGAATTCAAGGTTTTACCGTTCTCTGCTTTAAATTTAAGCCTGTTGCTTTAGTTTGTATCTTATATCTTGTTCAGGGAGGTCTCCCGTAGTAGTCGTCATTATCAGCAATATCGCATTAGTTTATGAGATTTGACACCCTTTATATGATGCAATACTATGCTTTGGAATATGTTTGCAAAAATAAGAATTAACTCAATGTTAAGCAAGGGCCTGTCCCTGCTTCAAGCATACTCACATGTACTGAGTGTTGGTCATTTTGCTCATTTATGCTTTCCTCTGTTGAGCAGGAAACTAGTTGCTTCAAGGAAGAAAAATCTCTCATTATATATGGAAGAACTCCTGTTGTCAACACTTATTCTATCATATGCACCCAAAAGTGAAGAGGCTTGGAGCTATAGGTACTCTGGTGTTTAACAAGTTTATGGGTTGGAAAAAAATATCATGAACAAATTTTGGTTGTGCAGTTTTTTCTTTTGAAGGAAGTCCTATAAATATGTATACAATATGTACATCTTATAAACCAATCATATCTCTCTGCCATTACACACACAACTTTTTGATGGAAAATGCTGCTGATTTTGGTTAAGGCATGATTTAGTGCTGCAGCTATTTTCCTCTTGATGTTGTTTTTTTCATGAATGTGTTTGTAAACACAAATGTATGTACTTACATGTAAAATAGTCTACAAGTAATTGGTTTAGTAGGCTCTACATCAAGTTTATGTGATCCAATTTTTTCATCCAAATCTGGGCATGAAAATGAGTAGAATCGATTAATTCGATATCATTTGACTTATTTATTTTTGAGAAATAACCTTCAAAATTTGCATGATTACAACAATTCATTCATGAGAGATTTTGCCTTTAGTTGATATTTTGATCAGGTACGTAGTTCAGGCTGAAACTTTTAGTATGTTAGTCATTTTATGGCTAATTATTAATGGATGTTTGCAACAAAAAAAGATTTTTCTTGTAGTAGATTTTCCTCAAGTACTTGCAGGCTAATATTTTCCTATGTACGTTTACAAGAAAAATGGATAGCAGACTCACCTGTATTAGTTTGCTTGGCTCAATTTTTAATTTGGCCCTGGATTTTGATTTTTCCTTTTTTTGAACTTCTACTAGGGTTAGGTTCAATGCTTAAATTTTAATTACTATATGCTACATTTATTTATGCTTGTATGGGTTATGGTTGACGTTAACTTTAAATTTGTTTCTATTTTTGTCATTTTTATGAAAAAGGGTTCTCGTCATGAGATTTATCAGATTGCTGTTTTATAGTGCTGTTATCTTCATTTCATCATTTGAAACTATCAAAAGTCAAAAAGAAAAGTTGACAACTATCATGAATAGATAAGAAAAGAAAAGGATGTAAAAGAGGTAGAAATGAAATTTCAAAATTTAGGTGTGAAACATTTAGGCTAAACTAGGCATGGACTTGCATAATCGTTTCTCTATGAACAAAAAAAAGCTTTTTCTTCTATTTATCTTGGCCCTGGATTTTGATTTTTCCTTTTTTTGAACTTCTACTAGGTTTAGGTTCAATGCTTAAATTTTAATTACTATATGCTACATTTATTTATGTTTGTATGGGTTATAGTTGATGTTAACTTTAAATATGTTTCTATTTTTGTCATTTTTATGAAAAAAGGTTATCATCATGAGATTTATCAGATTGCTGTTTATAGTGCTGTTATCTTCATTTCATCATTTGAAACTATAAAAAGTCAAAAAGAAAAGTTGACATCTATCATGAATAGACAAGAAAAGAAAAGGATGTAAAAGAGGTAGAAATGAAATTTCAACATTTAGGTGTGAAACATTTAGGCTAAACTAGGCATGGACTTGCATAATCGTTTCTCTATGAACAAAAAAAGCTTTTTCTTCTATGTATCTGTGTTGACTAAATCTTTTAACTCTTTAGATATGGTATCTACAATATCTTCAGTTGTTTTTTTATATTTACAACAATTCCGTTATTTATATTTGTCATATCTAAGTAGTAATATAAATGACCGTGAAATGGTTATTAACCATGGATACCTGTGAAAGTAAAAGGATGTTGTTAGGAACATTAAAAAAATAAAAATGAATGTTGATAGGAGAAGATGAAGTTTAAGCCAGTTTATTATAACTCACCCTAGTAGCTTAAATTGAATATTGGGTACCCATAACTTACGTAGAATTGAGGGTCCACATTCAAGTCCATATCAATGGGATGTCCACCTACTTTTTAGGTTAACCATTATATTTGGATTTAATGGCTTAAATTATATTCTTCTTGTTTTTTATATTTCTTTTGTTTGTAGGAGTTCATAATTTATGTTGATTTTATAACTATTTTGAATAAGAGCTCTTGTATCGGAAGGTAGCTTGTGGGTGGTCCCACATTTTGTTTTTTTATAGTGCTTCCATTCATGTTGAAGCATCTTATTATATATTTTATTTTGAATAATTATGAATAAAGAATAGACACAATACTATTGTTGTAACTATAGTGGATTTTTAAGATGGGAGGGTTGGAGGGTAAGTACTAACAAACATCAACCATGGCACAGAGGAAAAGAAAAAAAGACTGTAAAATAAGAATTGAAATTAGTCCCACGTTGGATGTAGAATAATCCATAACGTTGTATGAGAACTCCAAGCTTGAGTTGGATGCCTTTTTGAAAAAAAATTATTTGACAGAACAGATGAAATTGTTCATCAATATATTTTTTATTTCACTGAAAACCTTTCTGTCAACTTCTTTTTTTATCACTGAATCCCTTTGAATGGTAAGAGCTATTTCTTACATGCCCAAATCTTTTCCAGGCGATGGGTGATCAAAATGATTGATGGGACGTTCCCAAATACGCAGGACATACTGAAGAATGAATCAGAACTAGTAGAGAAAATTGCTGAGGTCTATTTCAACGTTCTGGCATCGGGTACCATAGAGTAGTAAAGGTTTATTCAGTTTTCATTTGATGATTTTTTGTGAGTCAGTAATTCTTTTTAAGAGTGCTACATCTAATAGAAAATGAAACCAGCTTATCCTTGGTTCTAGTCGTCTTACCAATGTGCATCCTGTCTAGTTTTTGTAATGCTTGGTTCTCTTCTAGACCTCTCAAAAGTAATTAAACCTGAAAATGTAAAATCAAATTTGAAAACAAGGCACATGTTAAAGATTTTTCTTCTTCTAATATAGATATCTTTTGTTTCCATTCAAAAAAATTTGAGATGTCTTTACTGCAGCAATTTATGGATATATAGGTAGAGCAGCAAATCTCTTTCACAGGCCGTGGACATTAAGAATCTTCTCACCAGACTTTCATGCAGTACCTGTTGTCTATCTTCTTCTTACCTTCTCAGCAGACTTTTATATCGTATCCTGATGCCTATCTTCTTCATTTCCTTTGCCAGTTTTTTCTTATCCATTTGGTTCTTTTACCTAGCAATGGCTATAAAGTGGCTGAAGCATGGTCCTTATATTGAGAAAATGAAATATTTTATGAGATCTGCTGTTGTGTCCCGTTTCTTAATTATGCTTTTGTTGCATTTACTTCATTGTAAAAAGTATTTATTTTAGACCTCTTATTTTTTTTAGTGGTGTTATTCTTTGTTTCTGTCTTAATTAATTGGTAATATTGTTATGCCTTTTCTTAGGCCAAACTTGTTGTCTACCTTATCATTCTGCATCTTTAGTTTCTGCTTTGGTGAATTTATAAGGCTGAAGGCCATAAAGAAGTACAAAGAGGAAGATCATGCTCATGTTTTGTAGATAACGAAGATTGCAACCCTCTTATGTTATAGACATGCTTAATTCTGTCTGTTTTTTTATATCTCAGAAATTGAAAATGAACTATCGTGCATGGTATCATCGATGCTGGCTTGTCTCCTACATGACAGGACAACAGGTTTGAACTTTATTTATTTTATTTTTTTTGTCTCAGCTTATGTTGTACATATTTCAACAGTTAACAACTCATTCTTAGTTGAAATCGTAAGAGCTATTCACAGTTGCCAGTATATCAAATTTTTCGTAAAAACTATGAGATGCAAAAATAAACACTTTAATATGTTGATACTCTTAAATGAGTCGGACAGAAAATTCATTGATTGATATTGTTGGGTTGAGCTCAGTGCTTTTCCAAAATGACTAGCCACTTAAGAGGCTTATTGTTCGATCTTACAGCTCATTAACTGTTCTTCCCATTTCCTGATGTGGGACTTTTTCCTACTCAACAGTCCCCCTCATGCCCCGGTGTTACACGTAATGGGCCTGAGATATGGGTAGAAACTCCTAATGGAGTAAACAACACATAGACTCCCTCCTCATAGAGCCCACAACACATAGAGTCCTATCTCATGAAGCTCACAGCACACAAATAACTTGGAGAGCAGAAACTGGGCCTCGACCCACTCCCATATCCTACTCAAATACCATTTGTTAGGTTGAGCCTGATTGCATCTCAGTGTAAAATAGAAAGATAGAAGAAAAAATGAAGAGAAAAGAGAGGAAATAAGAAGAACAAAGGAGAGAATAAGGCTGCGTTGAACATACTTGATGGGGAAAAGTTGACCCCTATCTTCTTTTATTATTCTCACTTAAGTTCTTTTACAACTTAACAAAAATGCCACTTTTTTTTTGAGAAAAAAAGTGTGAATATATTGCAAAGAAGATAGAGAATACAATACCTTGCTAGAGAGGCCTTCCTCCACAACAAGTTGTTGGAGGGAAACGCCTTTTTTAGCTTGAATGTCAGCTAAATAATTAGCAGATCTTGGAATGTGATTCCATTTACATTGAATTTGGGAAATTAAAGTACATATATCATCAAATAACTCCCAATGCCGCCAAGGAGGTTTGGAAGGCTTCGTACACCAATTGATAATAACTTTTGAATCGCCTTCAACATAAAGGAGGCCTTCCAGTTTTTGCTTGAAAAGTTTCACCCCGTTATATAGCCCGTGTAATTCAGCACATGTTGAATTTGATATCCCAATTGGCCATGCATATGAAAAAAGAAGGTTCTTGTTTTCATCATGAATTACTCCGCCATATCCAGTAGGCCCCGGGCATCCAAACACACTTCCATCGAAGCTTAATTTGAAGTGCCCTACGGGAGGTCTAGACCATATTGCCATTTCAGGAGGTCTAGCCGGAGAAGACATTTCTCAATAAGACGCCAGTTTCCGCACAAGTTTGATCCTTGTAAGTTATAGAATTCCTTTCGTAAGAGTATCCAAGAGGATACTTACCCAATGATTTTGTCACATAGAATTTTCCATGGAAGAGAGTTTTGATTAAATTTCCTGTTGTTTCTCTCTTTCCATAAATTCTAGACCATGTATCCAATACAACAAGATATTAATATTTTCCCCAGTTTGGGAAGATGAGCTCTTATAGTAGTGAAGATTGTGTCGTGTAGGTATTGCGACGGGCAATATTGTAACCCTATTTTATTCATCAGTTCGGTCCAGACCAAACGGGCATATTCGCAATGCAAAAGGGTGTGATCAGCAGTTTCAGGGGATGAATTGCAGAATGGGCACAATGGATTCGGAACACTATTTCCATGTCGCAATAATGCGTCTGAAGTTAAGATTTTCTTTCGGCAAACGGTCCAAATGAAAAACTTTGCGCGAGGAACAAAAATGCCAGTTATAAGAGGATTTATACATATGTGAAAAATGGCTTTAAAACATTCAGAATTTACATGTTGAAGCACACCAACTTCAAACTACTAATCTGGCCCCTTTGACTACAATATTACAGAACTACCAACATATGAAATTACTAAAATACCCCTGACTTCTAACAGTATCCTCTTCTTTATTTATTTATTTATTTATTTATTTATATTTTCATTAATGTTATCTAGTTCTTATAAAGTTGGGCCAAACCATAATGAATCCATGCATTCCTAGGTTTTTGATGAGTTCAATCAATCAAGAAAATGGGCAGAATTGCATGTTGCAGATAACTGTTGCTTCCACTATCGAAGAGTGAGTGTCTGATCCCCTCGCTTGACTGCTTTGTCATTTCAAGATGGTCTATGCAGACTGCATTCGTGCAGTTGATATAATCTGTGTTGATGTGGATTGCTTATCTTCTTTTAGTTGAGATTCTCTTTTCTTGCTGCAGTGCTGATTCAGCTGAAGATGATGTTTTCTTATCTTTCTTGTCCTTTTGATAATGTGATTGATGAAGTTGTTCCTTATCATTGTATTTCTTTTACTTGTTCAATGCAGCGGCTTATGTGTAGGATGCTGGAGGACTATTACTTGCAACAGAGGGCAGAACACTGCCTTTTTTACAGCTCCGATCTTTCTTTAATGTGGAAGGTAAGTGTGTGGGAAAGGAGTGGTGACAGTAGGAATCATCATAACATTTTTATGATAAAATTTTTATTCTGTGCTGGAGATATTTTCAAAATCATGATTCAATTGTTTTTCCCTACTTTCAGTTTCTTTTTTACATTTATAAGAATAAAAATACCTGTGTTTTCCTATGAGATTTGGCAAAAAATAAATAGACAAATGGCTGGTTATTCTAGTAAGTTTTATACTTGGAATGATTATGTTTTGCATAACTGAAACAATGTCTAAAATTTTTTGACTGCATGGCTTTTGCAGGAGGAACTCAACTGGAATGAGCTGCTGATCAAACGTTTCATAGGAAGAGAGGTGTCTGTCTTCTTATTCTCCTCTTATTATTTGAAAATTTTTGGCTTGGTCCATATATGTGAACTTCTGCCACTTGGCACCACTTGGACCTTACTCTCTGTACACCATGGAGTCATGTAGCTTATCTGGGCTTTGGTGCAGGCTTTATGGGTTCATCGGCGCTTTCTTTCTCTGTCTTGGATGAAGCATTTTGTTTCTCACAGCTCACACAAAACCCATTTGGATGGTTTTCTGGATCATGAGTTGCAGCTAATTCATACTTGTTTGCATGGTGGTGGTGATGATTTTGTTGACAGTGAGGCTCATGCAGAACTTGCTTCTGCTTATATTCTCTGGATATCACTGGTATTGAACCAATTGTGGGCTTTTAGGTTTTTCAAAGTTTCTAAATAATAAGCTTCACATCAAGTATAATTTACCCCTTTTCAATGTTTTATCAGCAAGTTCCCAAAGATCTAGGAGCAGCATTTCAAGCAAAGCTAAGGAAAATTGGGCAACTGAAGACCATAGTTAAATCTTGCCCTGGGAAGCAGCTGCTATTTGGGGATTTGGTGGATGACATTTCATAGAAAAGGAAAAGGACATACTTCTTTCTCAAGAGTTTGTGTGATAGTCCGTGAGAATTGATTTTATTTTATTTTATTTTTTCTCATTAGCAAATAAAGGTGTGTAGACCAACCCACTATGAATTTCAGAGCCCTTAGTGCAGAGTTAGAAAACATGGCGAGTCGACTTATGACTCGGTTGAGTTATCTAGGATCAGATGAAATGGAATCTTGAGTTTAGTAAAAATGAGATGTAAATTTTACTGTAACTTGGTCTAGTTTTCTGTGTTAACTCGATAATTAAGCAGACTTTAATCTTAAGACCCATTTTTCTGCCAGGTCTAATATGATGCCCACGTCCACTAAAGACATAAATGATGCATTGTTTATGAAGGAATAGGTAGATTTTTTTAAGTAATATACTTTCATTTTCCTTTATATCCCTAGTCATCTAGTTGTTGAATGAGATACCGAATGATTATTTCCAACGTTTCTCAATGTGATTCTTGTGGTTGATGCATATACTGGTTGATAGCACCGGCCAAATAGAAAATATCTAGTTTTGTGACCGTGAGATAGAGTAGTTTTTCAACTAATTGTTGAAACCGACCAATATCAACATCACTACCAGTTCCTGCACACAATTTAACATCAGACTCCATAGGTGTGTTTGTAGGCTTGCATCTAAGCAACACGATCTCCTTCAACAAATCAAGTACATACTTCTTGTGTGATATGACTATACCATGTTTGGATTGAAGAACTTCAATCCTGAGGAAGTACCTAAGAAGCTCGAGGTCCTTAGTTTATAACTCCTTATTAAGGTCCCGCTTTACCTATTGAATGCCACAAAGGTCAGTACCCGTAATAACAATATCATCTACATATACCACCTTAAGAATGTTGCCCCTTAGAGAAATTTTGGTAAACATTGAGTGATCACTTTCACTCCTCTTGAACCCAAGTTTTGTAACTACAATGGTAAATTTATCAAACCAAGCTAGCAGAGACTATTTCAACCCATATATTACTTTATTCAATTGACATACTTTCTCCCCTTCAACCACATAACCAGGTGGTAGATACATGTAGACTTCCTTAGAGAGTATATAATTCAAGAAAACATTCTTGACATCTAATAGATGTAATTCCCATTTAAAATTGCCCGGTAGAGAAATAAGAACTTTGATTGAGTTCATCTTGGCAACATGAGAAATGGTTTCATCATAATCAATATTGTAAGACTGATTATAACATTTACCATCCAACTGAGCTTTGCATCTAGCAATAGAACCATTTGGATTATAATTTAGGGAGAAGACCCATTTGCACTCGATTGCCTATTTTCTTGGCCGAGAAGAATTGAATTGAACCATATGCCTTTGTGACTATCAAAAACTTGAATTGAATCTATCATAATGTCAAACATAAGGTGAAACTTATCTGATTAAGGAAAAAAACTTGTTGAATTGATTTAAACCTTTTCCTCATCTTCAAAACTAGACGAACCCTTTATTGCTTGAAGGCTGAATTGAGTTTCCTGTCCACTAAACTTTCATAACTTGATCAACATTACTTTAAACCCTAGAATTCTAACTCTAATACTATGTTGAATTCTAGGGTTTAATCCATGATTAACTTGGTTTGAGAAGAAGAAGAAGAAAGAAGAAGAAATGAGGAAGAGAAGAAAAGATGAGAAGGACAAGGTAAGAGCACGAGTTGAGGAGAGAAACTTTAGCGGTTGAGAGAGAACACGAGTTTCAGCTCCTCCCCCTCTCTTTCTTATTTATATAGGTAGACATAGATGTCTTAATACATAAAAAAAAAAAAAAAGAACACTTAAACTAACCACTAATTATAACTTATGTCATTCACTCTCGTAATTACATAGAATACCACTCAAACTAACTCAACACTAGTTAAGTAAACAAAGTTAAAGATTAAAGATAATTTCAACAGAATGTTGATGAGAGGAAAAATTATTTCTTGCCCGTCTTTTGTCTGCGACTTAGAATAATTTCTTTTAATAATAACTAATATGAGTCAAGCATTGCAATTCTTCTTGCTTGATTCAAATCTTTGCACAGATTATTCAAGCCAATATGTTGGCTTGTATTTTCGCTATTATTTTGTGCTTCCCCATTTTTTTTATTTTTTTAAAAAGTCACTCATTTATAAGAATATCATTTATTTTATTATATTTATAAAATATTTATTTTATTTAAAATAATAAAATTTAGAAACAAATCTCAAATGAACATCAACATGAGTGTATGAGATAATTAATAAAAATAAAATAAAAATAAATTATTTTTATATCTTTAATTTAAATATGATGGTTAAATTAAGCTTATGAGTACTTTAAGTTTAAACTTTTTTAATTTTATAATATAATATTTCTAATTTAGTGGCCTTTTTTAATATATAATGTATCTTATATTGTATTAATAGATAATAGATTAAGTTTTTAATATGTATAATATATTTTATATTATGAATATGTAATATTTGTAGTATTATATTATGATTCTTAATATAGTTTCAATATGATATAACTTTATTTATAATATAGTTTCAACCGGAGGGTCCTGAACCGGCCTGCTCCCAACGACGATGGCCGGTCCGATTTTTACGATATTGGTTGCGGTGCGAGGCCTGTGCCCTTGTTAAAGACGAGGGCTAACATGGTAATTGTCTCTCTCCACTGGTTATTAGGGTTTTGCTAGGGTTTGGCACATTCACGGCAAGCTTGGCTAATCTCTTCCAACTTTGAAGACGCTTCGCAGTAGCTGGTGATTGGACTTCCCTTCGCTACGTGATTTATCGTTTATTTCTTTGTTTCAATCGCTCCTTTTCCCCCTGAATTTCTCTTGTCCTGGCTTATCCCTCTATATGACGTAAAAGCTCGTATGAGTTCTTCAGTCTTCGCAACCGCTGCTTTATTCCTTCTTTAGAGGTTCTCTTCTCTTGTTGTGTTTGTATTCATTTCTTCTCCTGGCGAAGCTAGCTCTTCTATCCTTTTCCACTTCAACTTATATGCAATTGGAGTTAATGTCTTCCTTCTCTATGCCCTTTTAAATACGTAGATAGAATTCGATTCGAAAAAAATCTAATTTGTGATGTAAAGGTTATTAATACGTGGTCTTAATTCTTTTGTTCTCGATGGTTAAATGACGTAGTGCTAGAAAATCACTTTGATGACTTGGGAGATAGCTTTTCCTAGACGTCTATCTGCTTCAGGAAAGCAGACCAGCATAGGAAGCTATCATTAGATTTTTGTCTCTTAGTTTTTCGATTTTGATTTGATACGAGTGAATGCGATTGTATTTTCAGTTAAAAGTATTCTCACTAACTTTCCTTGGTCTTTGTTGGCGAGACATTTCTGATTCTTGTGTATGTGACAACCTTTGCTGATATTGTAATTTGTAATAATTTGGACAGGTTAGAGTTCTTCAACCATGTATCTTCAGTGTTATATAAACGAAAATGGAGATAAAGTATACACCACTAAGGTATGTATGTTTGCTCTTTCATCCTGGTTAGATAAGTCATATTCCCTTTTCCAAAGATCATATTTTGTTGTCTGCTCCATGGTTGATGGTCTTTTTTTCTTTTTACCTTTTCTGTTGTAAATACTTGAGTTGAAGTTACTGTATTCAAATGCAAATAGGCACTTTCTTATGTTTTAATTCTGATCTGCTGATACATTTGCATTAATAAGATCATAACTCATGAGCTGGGCTGGGGGGTTTTCATTATTGATAAAGTAATTCCACACAAGAAATGCATGGTAAGCCTATATACAGTCAGAATCACTTCTGGTGGTTGGTTGAGTCCTTGGCACTGTGGTCACTGTGTGGACTTTCTTAATGTGATTTTATGCTTCAAGTCTATATTTGGTGTTTGTATATAATATCTGGAAAAAGGGAAATATGTAAACTCCCCTCTTCAATTTTTTTTTATATTAAGAAACCTTTTTTTTTCTTTTGTTTAGCCTCACTAAAATACTAAACAGTTTATTTGTACCCTTTTATTAACTGGTTCTATTAAATTTCACTTTATTAAACATTACAATATTAGAAAATTCCCTTTGTTATATAAAGAATTCTTTTATCATTTATTTTCTGTTTCCTATTTATTGGTAAAATCAAGTTATTATTTTTTTTAAATTTTGGCCTTTTGCGATCCAATTATCTTCGACTCTGTTGAATCCTGTGGTGGTATGTTCTTTAGGATAGCCTACTGGTTGCTTGATTTAGACATTTCCACTGGTAAAATCTGAAAAAAAGATGCAAATTCCTTACTGTTAGTATCCTTTAACTACAGAGCCCACTTTTCAATCCAATTGAAACAAAGAAAGATTTTGTGCTTACCTAAGTTGTCTTTCATAAAGCCAGATTTTTCTTTACATTAAAAATGGTCATATGTTCTTAGCTATTCAAACCTAGACTATTTAACATCTTTAGTGAGTATGGAACATAGGTTACTGATTCAATTAGAATCAATGAGTTTAAGGGGATCAAGCTCAAGGGCAAACGAAGCTGGTTGCAGATGGGTGAATTAATTGCTTGAGTGGAGTTTCTCTTGTTCAACTTTTAAGAGTTAATGAGCTGATGACGTTCAGAGGATCCTAGCATTGAGTGTAAGGAAAATTTTTGTTGTGTGGTTGGCAAAATAGTTGTGAACTGTATCAATACTGATTCGATCATCCAGAATACTATGGAAAAGAGAAAAACAAAACTCCATAATTCAAAAGATTATGAAGGAGAGTTTTTTTCATAAAAAAGAGTATTATAGATATCCTGGAATTCAATCAAATTCTGTTTAGTGGAATTTGCTACCTTGGGGCTGAAACTAACATTTATCTTTTGGTTGTTTTGTTATAACTTGCTTCAGTAAAGTTAAAGAGAATTAATCCAATCAAAGAAATTGTTTGATATAAACATTTTGAAACGCTGTGGTAGACATGACCCAAAATTCTTAAGTTGCTTATATCTGTAAAAAAATCGAACATAAATATCTGATATACTTCAATAAAAGATGACCATTGGCTATTTCTCTTGTATGGTTGCCAAATTGAGAATGGTTATCAATTTACTTTTATTTGGGTAGTTTTTGCTTTTTGATATAATTATGGAATCAGTCTCAACCTTCCAATTTCCATCTAGGGACCCTTCAGATCAGTTTGCAGAACTGTTCACAATTTAGTTTGAACCACCATTTAAAAAAAAAGTTCAATAAGTTCACAAAAAATATGAAGCTAAGTTTGAAAAGAAGATAATAGTTAATTAATTTTGTGTAAAAATATTAACTAATTTTGTTTGTCAATCTGGCAAATACTATTTGTTGTCTTTTACAATACTGTTTCAATGAGTTTGAGATGTATAGAAACCTAAGCATGAAGGTATATCTGAAAGTATAGGCCAAATAATACCTAAAGATGTCTGCCAAGGCATCTTTACGGAATCAATTTTGATGAATTTGTCAGCTTTGCTTCTCATCATTTCTATTGTAGTGATTATGTGCTCCTCTTTTAAAATAGAACTATTTCACCATTAGTTCATTAGAGTCATCTTATTTCAATAGTTTTCTGCAAATAGTTATTTTTACTCTATTATCTGACACATATATATCTCTTCTTGCAGAAAGAATCACCACTGGGTTTGGCAACACAATCTGCTCACCCTGGTAACTTGATAGATATAATTTATACATATGCCATGAGTTGGTCTTAGCTTCTTCCAAACAATGTTTATATGCCGAATCTTCTCTTACTCATGGACTTGTTTTTCTTCCGGACAAAAACAAATTTTAAAATGATTTATGTGAATTTTTTAATGTGGTCTAGTCGATTGAGCAACCTACCTGTCAACTAGATCAATTATTTCAGGTTACTTCAGGTCTTGGTTCAAGTTTAGATTAATTTTGACACATATTAGTTGCGACTAAGATTTTGCATTCTTTCTTGTTTGCTTAGTGTCTAAGGGTACACCTCAGCATTTTCCTTTGACTTCATACATGTGAAATTTGAAAAACGGTTTTATAAAGGCTTTCAAAAAAGTGAGAAAGTATCTTAAAATTTTCACCAGTTCTCGGACATTGTCTTCTGCTGTTCACCTTATCAACACAAATGCATCGCCAGTGCAAGCATTGGGAGCTGCTTTATTTATCATTTGGGCAATGATATAGGTGCATTGAAATGTACCTTGAAACTTGTCCGTCTTAAGTTACTAGTTGATAATACCATTGGTTTGCTTAAACCAACTTTTCAATAGATCCACTTCGATATCACTGGTTTTAAGACATAAAATTGTAGTTTTTGTCATTTTTTTCCTCAGATTGATTCCTTGTATTTGAGGTTTATAACTGATTTAACATAATGTGTCTCTTTACTTATTTGCATTCTTTTACTGTCCGCAGCACGATTTTCTCCGGATGACAAGTATTCGAGACAGCGCGTTCTTTTGAAGAAACGATTTGGTTTGTTGCCGACACAGAAACCACCCCTGAAATACTGAGAAACCCATGTTTCTGAGGTAGAAACTTCTGCAGAGGCATAAGAATTGTCGTGATGTGTAATTTACTGAGAACAGAATCTGAGAGATTGTGAAGGCTTAACAACAAATGTTTATTACAGATTGATGATCGAGTGTCTTTTGGCTTTGAGAGGGCAAAACTCTAATATTATGTGATGATAGTGTCTTTTGAGTTCTAGACTGGATTGTTGATTTTAGTCAGCTCCAAAATCTGACGAGCAGATCAGTTGATTTTGCAAAAAGGAAAAAAACAGTAGATATTGATGAGTTTTAGAGGCTCTCGTAGCTCAATAACTTGCCACTCTTGGTTCTACCCTGGAATAAGGCATCATTGCCAAAGGGCAGACGAAAACTTGGGGTTTGATTACCATCTGGACTCGAAAATTCAAAATGAATTAAAGGTTTTTGCCTAGAATATGACAAATATGGCAAATAGTTGAGGGGGAAAAGGGGGTTTTTAAGGCCACTCTCCCCCTTATCTGTTATTTCAAAGGGACAGGGCAGGGCCTCCCTCATCTCTGAAGGAAGGACAGGCTTCTCCCACTACTACACTTACTCTGTTACTTCAAATGGAGAGGGCAGGGCCTCCCTTACCTCTCCCTCATCTCTGAAGGAAGGACAGGCTTCTCCCACTGCTATACTTCTCTGTTACTTCAAAGGAAGAGGGCAGGGCCACCATTACAACCCCCTCCCCGCCCGCCCCCCCCCCCTCATCTCTGAAGGAAGGTAGACAGGCTTCTCCCACTACTACACTTCTCTGCTTCTTCAAAGGGAGAGAGCAGGGCCTCGCTTACCCATCCCTCATCTCTGAAGGAAGGTAGGACAGGCTTCTCCCACTACTACAAGTGAAAACCGGAGAAATAAAAATACAAGTAAATTTTATTATTTTATGATCAAATTAAACTAAAATCAAGATTAGTTTGATTAGTAGCTGCAATTAAAGTAAAAAATAGGAGTAATTTTTTATAAAAAACACACTTGAAGATCATACCAGAAGGTTTATCTAATTCTGAAAGATTGTGGTTGTAAGCTTTTCACACAAACAAAATCAAGATTAGTTTGATTAGTAGCTGCAAGCCTGCAATTGAACAGGGACTAATGGGTGATGCATACGAATTATCTGATACACTAAAGGCTCTCCTCTTTTCTATTCTATTCTCTCTGTGATCTCAAGTCTACCACATATTTTCTCACGGCCAATTTGCGAAAACCGACGATATCTTCGATTCTCCCTGCATTCTACGGCTCAGATATTTTCTTCTGCCAAACGAATGGATTTCTTCTACTTCCCTATTCGCTCTATTCATTCTCTGCACACGCTTTCTCCAGACGCCAGAAGAATCATGGGCATGTAAGGGTCGTGCGTGCCTCTATTTGTTCTTCCTTCCCTTTGCCTTCCCTGTATCCCCTCCCTTCACTCCATGTTACCCATAACTCAGCTTCGTCAAGCTTAAGTGTTTGAGCAGCAGATGCGCTACGGTTGGGCCAGAAACTTGAAGAAGTCATCCCATGGCTTCCCTGACCACCGATTTTTTCTCACACTCCCTTTCTGTCAGCGACCGCTTAAAACCTCGTTTTCGTTACTCCTATTGTTGCATTTTCTGCTGCACTAGTTCTAATCGGAGAAATCCACCTAGGTTAAGGGCTTCGACTGTAACGAAAGCAACCCAAGCTCAATCACTTGATTACAAACAAACCCATTTCATGAAGCTTCTCAACAGATCCTGTAAAACAGGCAAGTACGATGAAGCACTCCATTTCCTTGAATACATGGTGAAAAAGGGTTACCGACCTGATGTGATTCTCTGTACCAAGCTTATAAAGGGCTTTTTCAACTTAAGAAATGTTGACAAAGCAGTTAGGGTCATGGATATTCTAGAGTCTCATGGAAGCCCTGACGTTTTCGCCTACAATGCTTTGATAAGTGGGTTTTGCAAGGCAAATCGGATAGAATCTGCCACCGAGGTTTTACAGCGCATGAGGTCCCGAGGTTGTACACCTGACACTGTTACTTACAATATCCTCATAGGAAATCTTTGCTCAAGAGGAAAACTGGATTTAGCGCTGAAGCTTTTGGATGGTTTGCTGGAAGACAATTGCCATCCGAGTGTGGTTACATACACGATTATCATAGAAGCAACCATCACTGCAGGAGGGATAAATGCCGCAATGAGCCGCTTAAATGAAATGTCTGCTAAAGGTCTTGTTCCTGATATGTATACTTACAATGTCATCGTCAGAGGGATTTGCAAAGAAGGGATGGTTGATAGAGCTTGGGAATTTCTTAAGAGCTTGCCTTCAATGGGTTGTGAACCAGATGTCATTTCATACAACATTCTATTACGGGGATTCCTGAGTCAAAGGAGATGGGAAGATGGAGAGAAACTGGTGGGCGAGATGATCTCAAGAGGGTGTAAGCCAAATGTTGTTACTTACAGCATCTTGATCAACTCTCTGTGTCAAGAGGGTAAGGTCGAAAAGGCGATGACATTGTTGAAAGAAATGGTGGCTACAGGAATGGCTCCAGATACTTACAGTTATGACCCCCTGATTTCAGCTTTCTGCAAAGAAGGCAAGTTGGATGTGGCAATTGGGTTCTTGGATTATATGATATCAAATGGGTGTATCCCTGATATTGTTAACTACAATACAATCTTGGGAGCTCTCTGTAAGAGTGGAAATGCAGATCAGGCTTTGGAGATGTTCTACAAACTAGAAACAACTGGTTGTTCTCCAAATGTGAGTACTTACAATACAATGATTGGAGGCTTGTGGAATAGTGGAAACCAAGCAAGGGCTCTGGAGACGTTATCGGAGATGATGGAAAAAGGGACTGAGCCTGATGAAATCACCTACAATGCTTTGATATCATGTTTGTGTAGAGATGGAATGGTGGAAGAGGCAATTGAAATGATGAATGACATGGAATGTGGCGGGTTTCGACCCACAGCAATCACATATAATAGTGTTCTACTTGGTCTATGTAAGGCACATAGGATTGATGCAGCTATAAATGTTCTTGCACAAATGGTTGAGAAGGGGTGCAGACCGAACGAAACTACTTATGTTCTACTCACAGAAGGCTTGGCCTACGCTGGATGGAGAGCTGAAGCTATGGAACTGGCGAATGAGTTGGTCGCTAGGCGTGCTGTTTCTGTTGAATTTCTGAAACGCTTGAACAGGAATTTCGCCATACTAGCTTCGTAGTGAGAATCCCCATTCAGAATTGATGATTGGCTGTTGCTTCCTGAGGTTGAATTCAGTATATTGTAATGTGCCTTTCCAACGGGAGATCTGAAGCTGTTGCAAGTCTCTCTGTTCCCAGGCCCCCTTCTCCTTCTGGAACTCCCATATTTGTTTTCTTCCCCTTTCTGGGTTTTTCCTTGCTGCCCTTCAGCTACTGCTCCAGTCTCCTGCGTCTGTCAAACAAAAACCTCTTCTTCTGCTGCTATACGTCTCCACTCCTCCACCTCTCCTACGTAGTAAATGAGAGGATCAGCAAAGAAGGAAGGAAAACAAGAGAAGTGAGAGTGAAGAAGCAAAGGAGGGTCAGTTAAAGGGGAAAGAAGAAGGCAAAAATGAAAAATACTGTGACATATTCCGCGTGCTTTTGCCACATTAGTTCTCTGTTTCTGTGTATAATTGGCATCTTCAAACTGAATTTCGAAACTATATTGATAACGTTACTAATAAGCTCTCTTGTCCATGTTCCACTGGTCGATGATGAGCAATGTGTTATGCATATGAGATTTTTTTTGCCCTGTCGTTTATTTTCACCTTGTTCAGTATGAAATTCGGACGACATCCGCGAGGAGAGAGAACATCATTCATCCAATTGAACACTGAAGATTCTCCTTTCACCATATGATGGACTTTTAAAAAGACAGTTCCGGTATTTTCAAAAAATAAAGCCATTTTGGTTCCGTGAGGACATATAAAGCTATGATTCATTTGAACCAGTAATGTCAATAGGGCAAGAATAGAGAGAAGTAGGATTTCAAACCATGCCTTCACATCCTGCAGGCCCTGGCTTGCCTTTAAACTGCCATTAACGTTTAGTTTATAGCAGTCAAAGGGTGGGGGGTCTCCAAGAATAAAATCAGATGCCAACCATACTAGTGACACTAATAAAAACACCTAAACCATTGTTTTTCCCAGCCTAAAAGAGAACCAAATGAGTGATTCTTTCCATGACGAATCCAATGGAGTTTGCTTAGCCTTCAAAACTTACATACTGCTTGTTGTACAGGTGAAGGTGTTTTTCTGCCATTTCGTTTCTATCTCGTGAGAGTTGGGATGGAGACGGTGAAGATGTAAATAGATCCAAGGCGAGGGAGAGAAGAGCAAAAGAAGAAAACAAGTACTGCAAAAGTGGAAAAATTTAAGGGAGCTAACGTGTTCTCCTACCATAAAATATTTTCATGTCTTGGGTTGGCGAGTTGAGCTTGATTAAGTTTGATTATGCTCCACCAAACTCCCAACTCGGATAAAAATCTAACTAAACCGAGTTGAAACTGCTTTAAGCCCGCTTACCCGGCTGAGTTAGCTGCGGTTTGACTGTTTTTCAGGTTTATAATGCCTATTTGTGAGTTTTATGCTAGACTTTTACACACACCTGGACTCAAGCTCCTTTCAATCTGAGATCTTAGAGAGCCAGATTTAAAGAAAAAACAGGGATTAATCTGATGGATCAGCCGATTCGACCAATGAACAGGTCGACCCGGACCAGTTCGGCATACATTTGGAGAGATTTTGACTTCACAGGCTGGTTTTGGGCAGGGACTTCCAGAAAACCACTCACAAAAGTACATCCCTCTTGGATCTAACGATTTTGGTCAGAATTTTCGTTTTGCTTTGATTTTCTTCCGGAAAGCAATTTGAATGCCAAAATTTCTGATTGTCCCACCCAAAAACTGAATCTATCTAGGAATTCACATACAAACCTATAAAGAATAGTTGTTGGTTGAACTGAACACGATTTTGTATTTATTTAGAGTAGTATTTATATACAATTTTACAACAAAAATTACCTAAACAGAAAGGTGGTTTAGAGGAGTTAAGAGGAGTTCTATTCTTATGGACGACTCAACTGATTAGTTGATGAATTTTTACAGAGTCAAAGTATTCTGTTCATTATGCCCCTCAAGGTAGGCTACAATTAGAGAGGCCAATCGTGTCTCTTAGCAACTGAAATTGTGAACGAGGCAATGACTTGGTAAGGAGATCAACAAGTTGGTCAACAAAAGCAACATGAGCAACACAAAGTAGACCAGATTGAACCTGATCACGGATGAAGCGATAATCAAATGCTACATGTTTCATTCTAGAGTGAAACACGGGAATGGAGCTTAATTGAGTGGCACTAATATTATCACAATAGACAACAAGAGAAGACTGCAAAGTCACAACAAATTCAGTAAGTATAAAACACACCCACCGAAGTTTAGCAGCAGTAGCAACAACTGATCGATACTTAGCCTCAGTAGAAGAATGCGCAATAGTGTGTTGCTTCGTTGAACTCCAGGAAATGAGATTATGCCCAAGATAGATAAAGTAGGTACTAATGGAGTAATCATCTTTATTGCCATCCCCATCGGCATCCGAGAACCCATGAAGAGATAGGAGACTTACAATGTAGAAGAGGTCCTTTATCTGATGTGCCACATAAATACCATAACATCCGTTTAACAAGTACCCAATGCTTGTCAGTCGATTGATGCATAAACTGAAACATTTTAGTGACAACAAAGGAAATATCAGGTCGAGTGAGATAGAGAGAGAGATAGCAGGCTGATAACTACTTCACGAAACTCAGATGGATCAGAAAGAGGAGAGTTTGAGGTCATGGTGAGTGATGAAGAGTTTGTCGGCAATGGGGTGAGAATAGTTTTAGCATCTTCCATACGAGTCCTTTTGAGTAGGTCTTGAATGTATTTGCACTGAGAGAGTAATATGCCACTGCGATGCGAAATAACCTCAACTCCAAACAAGTAAGAAAGAGGGTCGAAATCTTTTAGAGAGAAATGTTGAGCGAGGCAATCAACAAATTGAGAAATAACGTCATCACTATTACCAGTAATAATAATATCTTCGACATACACTTGTAGAAATAGAACATGATCGCCAATATTGAGAGTAAATAGGAAAGTATCAGAGTGAAAATTCTTGAAACCTGAACCCACAAGAAATTGACACAATTCATGATACCAAGTCCGTGGAGCCTGTTTGAGACCATAAATAGTTTTATGAAGTTCGTAGACATAAGTTGGATGATCTGAATCAACAAAGTCCGAAGGTTGTGCCATATAAATATTTTGTGAGAGTTGGCCTTGAAGAAAGACATTATTGATATTAAATTGACGAAGGGACCAACCATTGCTAATTACAATATTAAGTACAAGTCTCACAGTTGTGGGTTTAATAACCCGGCTAAAAGTCTCATGGTAATCCAGACCTGGTTGTTGATGAAATCCTTAGGCCACAAGATGACCTTTGAATCTGTCAATAAACCTGTTAGAGTGTCTTTTGATTAAAAAAATCCATTTACAACCAACAAAATTAGTGATACCATCATAAGGAACTCGTTCCCAAGTCCCATTACAAGCGAGAGCATCATATTCTGTTGAATTTATGGAAAAGAGAAATACTTCATGAAATTTTTTATAATCAGAATACATGAACCCCTATTTATAATAGAGGAAAGTAATAGAGTCTAATTAAAATTAAACTACCCTTGTCCCAATTGTACCCAAACTCTAACACTTAAAGATAAGTCCTAACATAATTAAATAACTCAACATAAATAGAAGATTAACATAACTAAAACACCTTTAAGCTGAAAATCTTTTGTGATACCTTTTGTGAGACTCTTATAAGATTCCATCATTTTAATCATAGCTCTATGAGACTGCTTACTGTGAGAGTCATGTAAGAGACTTTCATATCTTCTCTGCAACACTCCCCCTCAAGCTAAAGTTTATAACTTCAGCTTGCAATGAAAAAGATTCTTGATCTTCAATTGTCTTTGTTATAAAAATTTCTTCTTAGATGCAAAAAATTTCATCTTTTGTACTCCCCCTTTCTTAAATATTTTTGTCACATTAAAATTTCCACAACATATGGAATAAAATACCTATTTCATGTATTTCTTCTTCTACTTATCCCCCTCAAATTAGGAGGTAATGGCAATGATCCTAGCTTGAACCAAATAACATAGATGTAGTAATAAGCTCCTCCATCATGGTATCCCAAGTATAAGTACGACACCAAGTACAAACCTACAAAGGGTAGAAATGGGTGATAAGTGGTTAATGCCTGTCTTTCACAAGACGACGATAAAAGACCCACAGATACATATAAAAAGTCTCAATGGACTTAAAACACCCGTATATATATGTGTGTGTGTGTGTGTGTGTGTGTATAAAGGTAAACCAACCGAAGCAACACATAAGAGGTTGGCCCAAAGGGGTATGTGAGAGTCAAATAAAGGATAGTAGGAGAAAGGTTGCCAAATAACCAATGGGTAATGGGTAAAAGAGGAAGATAAGATGTTGAGGCCACTATGTGCTTCATTTTTCTAAGAAATTCAAATTTCGCATCAAAGGAACCAATGCCTACAACATCCAGCAAATAATGAACCCAAGTGAAGCAACCGAAGAGTTCTTCTTCAGAAATAATGTCTCAATCAAAGAGACTCAATAACAGTAGCGGAAATGGGCCAATGCCCAAATAAAATACAGCACTTGTGTAGTTGTATAGTAGCAAATAACTAGTAAATAATAGAACTCCTTAAGGGTAATAAGGACACATGAAATAGCCTACAACAAGTCCATTAGTAAATAAGGAAGTTAAACAAAAATAGTATGTTGGAACTGAGTAATAATCCAAGATAATAATCCAGCTGGAGATAGAGAATTGAGTTGAACTGAGTCAAATAGTAGAATAATATAACTGAGTCAATAGAAATATATAGAACTCGGAACCCAAACATGTATAACCGAGGCAGGAAATAAGTGGCCGAGTCAGGTTGACCCCGGACTGGGTTGGGCTGAATCAACTCTACTCGCTAGGGTAAACCAAGCGGAATAGATGACTCTCGGGTTACTAGTTCACTGGGTTGACCCGATAATGTCTAGTATGAGTTGGGCTCAGCGCTCAATTAAAACCAGTTTCCTAACTTAGGGAAACTTTAATTCAGCAACAATGCCTTCTTCTTCCCGACAACGCTGAACAACTCGGAGATAGAGAGATAGGATAAGCTGTTAATTGGAAGGTAAGTATTTTTGGAAGATGTCGACAACCGGTGAGAGCAAATAACTTGGCTAAAATAGAGTTCTCGGCGGAGGAAATAATCTAGTGAGTTGAAACAGAAAACGACAAAAATAAGGCAGGGAAGGAATAGTTGTTGCCGCTGCAGCCTGTTATCGTTGTCCCCGCTTCCGAACAGAGCGGGACAGCGATGAACCACGATAGATCTTAATCTTAGCAGAAATAGAATGGTAGATGGCAGATAGTTTGCGAGATCAGTGGCCTTCGTCTTCGACCTCCAGAAGCAGAAATAGAGCCGTCGATGAAGAGAAATAGTGTCGTCTTCTTCTTCCCCGACGACACCGAACAGAGCAGAAAAATCAGAGAGGTGTAACTGGCGATGAAAGAAGTTTCAGAATCAGAGAAACAACAACAAAGATGTCTTCTTCCCCGCTTTTGAACAGAGCGGGATAGTAGTGAGACCAAAGAGGGATCGTCGCGGTCACCGATGATGAACCAGAGATCCCAAAGAAGCAACAATAATAGGCAGAGTAATCAACTTGGCATATAACTCGACAATAATTAACTCTGAACCAGATGACCAGAGTAATCAACTAGCACTCAATAGATTAATCAGATTAACTCAGTAGAGCAGTACGGTAGGTGGTAGTGGGTCCTGACGAAGAGATCTTGCCTCGGCAATGCCATTCCCTCCTCTGCGCGAGATAAGATTTGAAAACAAAATAAAATAACACAACAACACCTAATCGATGCCAATTTCAGGATCTCTTCAATCCAAACAAAATGGAATCAGACAGACCAAAAAGGGAGATAGGATAAGCCCTTATCTAGAAGGCAAAAGAAGTAACCAATTGTGAGCCAGCATAGACAGCACAGATGAGGTAGTAAATTGAACTCTCGGAATCAATCACCGAGAGCAGTAGTAAACAATGGGTATAGGTGCTGAAAAGAGGGGAAAAATGATAGTTACGAACCTAAATTGTTAGAGATCTTAGATTAGAAAAAAAATTATATTATCTTTGTGGGTTGATTGAGTCAACTCATAAAATTTGCTCTTATACCATGTTGAGTTTATAGAAAAGAGAAATACTTCGTTGACTTTTTTGTAATCAGAGTACATGGACCCCTATTTATAATAGAGGAAAGTAGTACAGTCCAATTACAATTAAACTACCCTTGTCCCAATTACACCCAAACTCTAACACTTAAAGATAAGTCCTAGCATAATTAAATAACTCAACATAAATAGAAGACTAACATAATTAAAACACCTTTAAACTGAAACTCTTCTGTGATACCTCATTTGGTGAGACTCTTATAAGACTACCATATTAATTCTAGCTCTACGAGACTGCTTAATATGAGAGTCATATACGAGGCTTTCATATCTTCTCTTCAAGAAGTATTCAAGAAAATATTCCATATGTTATGGTAATTTTAATGTGACAAAAATATTCAAGAAAGGGAGAGCACAATAGATGATGTTTTTGCATCTAAGAAGAGTTGTATTTGTGAAGAATTTTTTCCAGCAAAACAAAATTGAAGAAAGTAGAAGAAGAAGTAAGAGGCTTTCATATCTTCTCTTCAACATGTTCAATTAGTTGGATTTGCACTAATCTGCATATGTGCATCAAATATTAAGTTTGCACGAATGGTTGCTTTAAAATATAGAAATTTCTCATGAAGCTCATCAAAGGTGATGGGTGCATCTTGAGCTTGAACAATACAAACAAGCTATTTTTAGTCATCTCCCAGTCCATCCCAGACCTTTTCGGTAAGATCTTCCACATCCATTGGTTCTCCTAGTATGGAAAGCTCATGTACACGAGATTTAATGTATTGAAGAAAATCAGTGATATTCATAGTATCTTTTGTGGGATTTTTTAGAAGATTCTTGACTTGTTTAATCCTGCCACAGGATGGGTTGGCGTAAGTATTGGCAATATTAGTCCATGCTTTTCCTAGAGGTGGTGGCTCGAGCAATGAATGATATAATTATAGGAGATAGAGTGCCAATGAGGGCATTATGAATCAGTAGAACTTGTCGGATCCAGACATTATAAACTAGATTTGGAAAGAGATTTGCAGTGTGGGTCTTCGGTGGGACAGGGTTTGGAGCCATCAATGTACCCAAGGATATCATACCCAATGAAGATAGTTTTAAATTGAAGCTTCCATGAGAGATAGTTGGTAGACGTGAGTTTGAGAGGAGCTTGAGCAGAAATATTAATGGTAATAAGATGGAATTCATTGGTGTTGAGCACTATTGGGTATATTGGAGCATTTAGAGCTTCACTTGTAGTGGACTTAGTGATTGATCTGGTTGAGTCAACTTACATAAAATAGGCAGTGAGCTAGAACGACAAGGTGCCAGGATGTCGAGAAGTTCGTCTCCGACAACAACAATAGAGACGACGGTGATGAGTGTCTTCTATGGCGACAACAATGCTTTGACGATGTTGAACAAGGGTCGTTGGTGCGACCTAAAGGAAGAAATATGAATCACTTCAGAAGTTGCTATAGTTTAGGTCTTAGGCAACATAGTTTGGTTAATCCGCTTGCCGATGATGTTGGGTACCAAAAAGTTGTAGGTGGTGCCCTTGACAGGGACGATTTTCATCGATGGGGATGAGGGATTCATTAACGGAAGTGATCTGGGAGCCGAACTCATAAGCTAGACGAGCATGGAGATGCTCAAATCGTAGTCGATGGAGATGGTGTAGCTCGTAGTCAATAGTGCAGAAGAAGTGAGGAATTAATGGGAAGAGGAAGGTGCCGCTTTGATACCATATAAAGAATTGTTGTTGGTTGAACTGAACACGATTGTGTATTGATTTAGAGTAGTATTTATATGCAGTTTTACAACAAGAATCACTAAAATAGAAGGGTGATTCAGAAGAGTCAGAGGGGTCATAGGAGTTCTATTCTTATGGATGACTCAACTGATTAGTTGATGAATTTTTACAAATTCAAAGTATTATGTTCTTTAAAACCAATCTGGAAAACTTCCTTCCCTTTACTTACTATTATCGATCTCACACTTCTCCTCTTTTCGTAAAGAGATCAATTTCTAATCCCCGAATCAACTAATTCTGATTCAATATCAAAGGTTCAAGTACTTTATTTTCTTTCTTCCCCCTTCGGATTTCTCTATCTCTTTCTCAGTTCCTCTGGTTTCGCCCAAACCATGCTATAATTTCGTGACAATGTGCTCAGAATCTTGAGTGGAAAAAGACGATATAGAGAACTCCATTGAAACGTTGTGGTGGAAGGAGACGAAGCTTGTGGTGATAGCGAAAAAAGAGAGACAAAGCTCATTGACTTACGAGTAATTTTTTATAGGTTAGAGCTTGGCCTTATGAGAATATTTCGAATTTGAGCTTGAGTTAAAATTGAACTTGAGCTTGAACTCAAGAATTTTAACAAAGTTTGAGTTTGAGTTCGAGATCGAGCCAAGTTCGATCTCTAACCTATATTTTAAACTTTGCATTAAAATACATGTCTAATAAGCTGAATATAAACTTTGCACAAAATTGTGCATGAACTCTACATAAAATTGTGCATAAACTTTGTATGTAATTGTTCATAAACACTACATAAATTTGTGCATAATCAACAATATAAATTTTATGTTCACCCAAACAAAAACTATAGATCAAGTATCAATTTGGATTGCTTAGACAAAGATTATGAACCAAATATTAAACTTAAAATTTGTAATTTTGTTGTTCACAATCACAAAATTTATCTAGTTTTAAGAATGGAAACTCATTCTTAAAAAACCAAAATGAAAGAAAAACTCCAAATCTTTCCCCTCGTGCTAATTTTTTTTGTTAAGTCTCAGTTCCCTCAAACGCTTGAGCAAAATCTCCACCTATGACATAAAAAAAAAACTTATTATTGTGTGATAAAAAATATAGTCTTCCACTACTCATTAATGAATGTAATTGGTAGCACAAGTTGTTTCTCATGTTGCAATCATCAACCAAAAATTTAATAAATAAAACTAAAATATTCATAAGAAAAGTATCACAAAGAATTATTATCTAATATTAGTTCACCTTTTGATTTGTTATTGACACCTTGAAAAACCCAAATCCAATCACTACCATAAATCAAAGTTTGAACTATATTTGAAGCCAAGAAAGAATGATACATGTCTATTATTCTACCACCAACACTAAAAGTAGACTTTGATGCTACTGTAGATATGAAAATTTCAAGAATCTCTACAGTCATCTTAGATAATACCCAAAATTTAAGTTACTAACTTTCCACCATTCTAAAACATCAAAATTATATTTCGAAGTTCTCTCCACAAATATACACACGTTTTTCAAGATAATTATCCAATTTTGGCTTTGATGAATTCACTACTTCCATTTATTTTCTATAACTCATTAACTTTGACTAACCTGAACTTGATGAAAAATGTCCAAAATTTAAGTTATTCACTTTCCACCATTCTAAAACATCAAAATCATATTGTGAGGTTCCCTTGACAAATATACACACCTTCTTCAAGATAATTATCCAATTCCAACTTTGATGAATTTACTATTTTCACTTATTTCATATAAGTTATTAACTTTGACCAACTTGAATTTGATGAAGAATGTGACCTAAAACTTGTGGAAATAGCTAAAGAACTAACACTAAAATGGTCTCTTCATTACTAATTCTCAAATCACACATGACTACATATTCACCATAAATTTTGAATAAGGTCCTTCGAACTAAGTTTATATTCGTTCCTGTTTTCAATTTAAAATATATCTTTGGAGAACACATCCCAATCAATTTTAATTTGACCCTTGGATCCAAAACTTAAGCAACAACCATCAACAAATTGTATTCTCCTCGGTACTTCACAAAATTTTCTTTCATTTTACTATCATTGTCCTAATGAAAACATTTTTCATTCATAGAATGAAAATTCAAAACTTCGTGTACCCTATATTTCTTAGATTCTATACCTAGCTACAATTGTTGCAAAGTTTCAGGAAAAGTATGAAGTCTTGCCTTAGACTGATTAATGAATTTGATATTCTCACGCATTTTCTCAATGATATCCTTAATTTCACCAAGACCATCTTGGGCTAATAAAATTTAGAATATGAGTACAACAACACACATGAAACAACTTTCCACCATAAAACAAATTTTTATTTCTTGAAAAATCATTTATCAAAACTCTCAAACAAATATCATTATATGCATATCAACTGAGATACTGAATGTTTTATTTCAATTTTCTAATCTTTCAAACACTTGCAAATAACATATGCTATGTTAACACCATGACAAGGAGGAGGAACATGCATGAAACTCAAAACTTGTTTTTGTAACTTTCAATTATAACTAATGAAATGCCCAATAATAACCATATTAGGATTTTTTATTTTGAGACTTCCAAAGATTTGTTGTAAGAATAATCTTATTAATATATTTCAATAAATTTTTCAATTTTTTTCTTTGCCTCATACACCTCCACACACTCATTCTTAAAGGTCTTACGAGATTTTTTTTTATAATTCACATTTGCCATCTTCATTAAAAAAAAAATCCTTCATCTTCTACTTGTTGACCGTAGGTTGACTCCCTTATTAATTTTGATGATAATAAAATTTAATAGATCTAAAAATTTACAAATCAATTATTTCAGGTACTTTACCTTTAAGAGTCAATGCATCTGAATGTCTAAAACTTCAAAATGACAAAGCCTACTCAAGACCTCAAGCATCAGTGAAGGAAGTCTCTTGAAGAAGCACCCACAAGGACGAAGACAACAAGAAGACTAGAGTTCAATGTAAAATTTTTATGTCTAAACTCAATCACATTGTAAAAGAGTATACTTAAACTCTCTTCTTTGAGTACAATAGTGATATATTGCATGTAGACATGTTTAAGAACATCATAAAAATTAGAACATGTGTTGAGCACTTAAACAAAATCATTATCATTCTTTTAAAGTCAACTTAGTTGATCTAACACTAGACTAATCGATCATCCTCTGCCAATGATTGATCATCCAGAAGTGTGCATGCCAAAATATAAAGGATGATTGATCATCCAAAACATGGTCATTTCATGCTATAAAACATGATTGATCATCCTATTTGGATTGATCGATCAATACTATCCAGGAAAGAAATTTTTTACATGGAATGATCGATCATCCCACCAGATTGATTGATTAGACAAAATCTTACTAGTTAGGGACTTAAAGCATGATCGATCATAGGAAGTTCATTGATTGATCATACTTGCATTGCACAACCACTGAGAATTCTGATTAATCGATCACCCCCTATGATCGATCAACTTAAATTTTGAGGACCAGCGGTAACATATTGATCGATCAGTCCATCGATCAACCAGTCACTTTCTGACAGAAAAATAGTTGTTATGATCGATTAATCGATAAATCACTTTACCGATTTTTACAAACGAGCAAAAAACTACTAGTTTGGCTTGGGGAAATTATAAATATCCCACCAAACCACACATAAAGCAGTTAATGAGTATTTATTGACAAATATTTTGAGCATTTACCCTTATACTTGTAAATCTTCTCTAAAGTGAATTTTGAGTGAAAGTGAGCTACAAACTTGCATATCCTTCGGTCTTTCTTCTACCTATTCCTTGCATTTCATATAATCAAGCTCCTATACTGTGCTGGAAAGAGGTGGATGCTTGGAGCTCTCAAGGAGAAGGTACTCTCCAGGTAAAGGTTGTAGTTTTCTTTTCTTTTGTTTAAATTTATGAAAGGTTCATCTAGAACCTATTCAATCTAGATAGAAAGGGTCGACTAGAGCTAGAATCTAGCATCAATCTCTTGGGGAGATTGTCCTTTGTAAAAGTCTGTATTGAGTTACACGTGGCTTAAAAAAAGTCAGAATCTCTTGTGTAAATTCTAGCTATTAGAGCTTTATGATAGTGGAATTTCCCATGCAAGGATTCTTAGGTGGTGAATACCATTAAAGGAAAATTGATGACAAAAATTCTCCTTGTGTTATGGTGTGTGCATTTTTATTTTCCATCTAAATTGCAAATTTTCATGATATTTTATATACATGCCTTACATACCTTATAATTTGAAATACTCACTTCACCCCACACCCTCCCTCCTCCTCTTGAGAAGCTACCTAGGACAACAATTGGTCTCAGAGCAAGCTAATTACTTAAATTGAAATCAAAATCCAGTTATTAGAGCTTTAAAATAGTGACTTCTCAAGCAAGGGTTCTGGGTGGCGAATACCATTAGGGGAATATTGATAATAAAAATAATCCTTGTGTTATGGTGTGTGGTTTGTTTATTTTTCATCCAAATTAGGAATTTGTATGATATTTTACATACAAGCCTTAAATAGCTTAAAACTTGAAATACTTCCCCACCCCCACCGAGAAGCCACCTAGATCAACATCCACTAGAATTGAAGAGTTGCTAGTTAGTTGGCAATCTTTCATATCTCCAAGCATTATACTTGGAATATTGTTACATGTTGAAAAAGTTGCCTAATAACGTAGCCAACCTTATTAACCTAAGATACTTCAATATAATCAATTGTGAGGGTTTGACTTCTTGGCCTACTTAGATAGGGAAACTTGAAAATTTAAGATTAAAGCTTTAGTTCATTGTTTGGGAAGGATGTTGGGAAGTGTGGAATTTACGATTCTATGGTGGAAGACCTTGATCAAGGTGGTAGAGAAAGAGAGGAGGAAGAAGAAGAGAAGAAAAGGGTGAAGACAGGAGAAGAGAGGAGAAAGAGAGGGATGGTTGGTAGAGAAAGAAGGAGTGAGCTCTTGGGAAAAGAGAGAATAGGCTAGGGATGAATTATGAGAAGAGGAGAGGTTTGATGCTCTACCCCATGCTTTGATACTCTTGTTTATAGTTGTGGGAGGAGGTTTACAATGAATACAATGCCCTTAGGGCTACAAGTTTTATGAAAGAAATGACATAAGTAAACATACATTATCTTACATAATTACACCCTCATGCCTTCCTTGTGAAGATCACTTTATTGCCACCTTTAGACGTGGGGGAGGAGTTCTGTCTTTTTTTACCGTTTGTGCCACCCTTCATGGGTGCCTTCTAATAGGAAGAACATAGTAGAACTGCAAGGATTGAACAGTCTAAAAGGTAAACTTGTCATTGAAGAGCTTAAAAATCTAACTGATGGGGAAGAGGCTAAGGAAGCTGATTTGAAGAATAAACAACTTAATAAGTTGGAATTACATAACATAGCTAAGGTTGATGGTGAATTTCTCTATAGTTAAAAAAAAAAAATTCTTAACATGCATATTTTATTTATTACTATTGTTACCCTTGGCTATAGATATTATAATTTAGGAAGATAGAAATAAATCTCCACATGCATCCAATAAGAAAGAGATATTAAAGTAAAAAAAATAGAAAACAGAAAACATGCAATAAGTATTAAAAAAATATCTTATTTTTTGTTCAAACCCAACTTATCTGAAGCTATAACAAAATCATATGAGAGAAGAAAATAGAACGAAAGAGAAAAGAAAAGTGATGAGGAGAACTGAAAGAATCACGACAATGAAACTTGAAACCCATTAACCAATCAAATTGATACAATACCACTTCGGCAGGGGTGCAACAAGATGGAGATTCACACTCTTCAATTTAAGTTCCTCAATTTAAAGGATTCGAGTAATTTCAACTTTTTATTTATTGACTAGTGACTATTTTATACCCGATTTTTTCAATCAAGAATTGAAAAGAGTGGTGCTTTATCTTTATATATATATATATATATATATATATATTATACATATTATCAAAATTCTAATATATTAAGATTGTTAGGTTACGAAGAAAAAAATTACCTAAATTTCTCTTGTTCAAAAAATAATTAAAACAGAGAAAAACGCGTTCCGTTACTCAAAGTATGACAAATTAATGGGTTCCCCCCTAGCTTGAGGCTTTGGCGAGTCAAGCAAGCGCATTGCGCACTCAGCTTACATTAGTGAGAAATTTCTATTGATCCACCCTACAATAAGATTGGCTTCTTTCATCTCGCCGGTGCGGTCTCTGATCAGAAAGCCCTGACGCCGGTCAGAACAGAAATTAAGCGAAGCGAAGCAGGTTGAGGAAAAATGACGGAGGCGATGGTAAGGAAGAAGCCCGGCATGGTTAGCGTCAAGGAGATGCCAGTTCTGCAGGACGGTCCGCCGCCCGGCGGTTTTCCGCCGGTCCGTTACGCTCGCCGTATTCCGAACAAGGGACCCAGCGCCGCCGCCATATTTCTCGCCACCTTTGGTGCCTTTTCCTATGGCATGTACCAAGTCGGCCAGGGAAACAAGATCCGACGGTCAGCATTTCTTTTCTCGTCTCTTCTCGTGCTAATATCTTTGTTGATTTCTCCAATATTTACTTTTACCCTGAGCGAAATGCTCTATTCTTAGAATTAGGGTACGTGAAGCGTGCTGATTTGGATCACTCACCCGGAATAGGTTCAGTTTCGTCTGTGATTTGGTTGCTTCAATTTTGGGGCCGTTTCTCTGGTTGGAACCCGATTAGCTTTTCTGTTTCTATCCTTTATTTTTTTTTTCCTCTGTCTTGTAACTAAGATAGAGTTATCTTACATTCTATAATTTTAATCTAAATTGCAACTTTTCATGGGACGAGTTATAGAGTTGGATTATCTGACTTTTCCATCTACTTGAACAATGAACAGGTTTACCTTTTTCCTCGCGTTTCTCAGAACTAGAACTTAATTGAATATGTTATCTTTTCTACCTCATAGTTTTGTATTTTGTTGTTTGTTTATTTCCGCCTCGCCTCTTATATGGTTATTAATTCAGGAATATTCTCATTTTTCTGCTCTTCTTCTGCATATTATAAGTTCTGAAGAACATTTTTTTATCTTAATAAGTTTTGTATTCCCTGATCCTATTTTGTTCCTAAACTCCATCAGAGTTTTCTAAAAACAGTCTGCAATTTTTAACTGCTCTTGTTTGCCTCCATTCTTCGCAATGATGACAGAATCATGTTGGGGTACTCAGCTGCTTCATTATGCTGTTGTCTTTTATGATTCATGATTTGTGATTAGCCACGGTAGTGCTTGCAAGTGTTAGCACTGAACCATGAAATGGGCATATAAAAAGTAGTTTTTGAGCTTTCTGAGTTAGTGTTTTGGAGCAAATTTTTGCATCTCTAGGAAGAACAATTTCTCTGGATGACTTTTTGTTGTCTAGAAAAGCTACCTGGCCTTTATTGAACCGGATTTTCTGTTGCTAGTGCTGAACCTAGTCTATAAGTGCATGGGTCCATAAAACAAACTGGTTCTTTTGTTGGGATGAGATTTTTGTAAAGCCATGCTTATTTTCTTTATTTCTTCCTAAGAGACATTGGTTGAACTGTTGGATACCAATTCATATTTTTATGCTATTCATGGGCCAAAGCAATGGAAGCACATTTCCTGTGCAGTCCACTTCTTTGAGATTTTCAAATTCAAAACATAATTTTCTTACCCTATTCTAGGCTTCTCTAGTGACCTGTGCAATCTGTAATATTATCTGAATTGTTGGTGGGGTCCCGACTGCAAATTATGAAGTAATAAGTTACTTTCAGAAACTTACTGTTAGAAGATGGGCTCAAGCCCACACGATCAAGGAAGGCCCACACATCCAAGGAGAAGGCTCACACGTTCAAGAGAGTTAGTATCATGGTAAATAAGAAGACTTCTCATAAAGATGGCACAAGGATGTAATTAGTCAAGGAGGAACATGTCTAGTTATGTAAAACTTTTAGCCCTAAGGGCATTATGGGCCATCATAACATCCTCTAAAAAACTATAAATAGAGGTCCTTGGCTTGGGGTAGAACATCCAAGCTCCCCCTCTCCCCCCTCCCCCCCCCCGCCTTCTCTTAATTCGTCCAAGCTCTCTCTTAGCCTAAAGGTTCACTCTCTCCCTTTCTCTCTTCTCGTCTTCTTTTCTTCTCATCTCTCTCTCTCTTTTACTTTGCTCGAGGTTATAGTCATGAGATCCTAAATTCAACATGGTATCAGAGTGGGAAAAGATCTGAGATGGTAAAGGAGAAGAAGGGGAGGAAGAAGAAGAAAAAAAGAAAAGAAAAAGAAACAAGAGGAGTTCTTTACTCTTCTTTCCCAATTCATGTTTTTCATTGGATTTTTAACTCTCTTATTGTATGATTCATATAGAAAATTATATATCATTGGAAAGATATTTGAGTGTAGTTTCCAACTAAAAAAGAATCGTTGAGATCAGATTTTTCTAGAAAGTGAAATTGACATATGAAGTAGCAAAGGTCAAGCAGTAGAAAAGTTTCATGCAACACATGAAAGCTTAAACTTTCGAGCTGTTGTATGCCATCAAGAATGAGACTTTACAAAGAGAATTATATATCAAAAGAAAGATCTATAAGTCCATTTTCTTACCTATTCAACTAATTCTCAATTTGAGTTTTTTATATGGAGATATTGATCTCAGAAGAGTCAATGGTCATGCTGGCTAAAGGAGAAAGAGTACTCAGTTCTGCCAAATTACAGAGTTTGAAATCTATTAGATTATTTATCTCAAAAGAAGTATATTTTATGAAGAGAAGTTATAATTGGATGAAAGGTTTTTAAATCTAGTTTCAAAAGGAGAAAATTTTGTGTCAATCTGATATATATTTAAGGAGATATTCATATTGGAAGAATCAAAGGTCATACTGGTATCCCGTTGCATGTGAAGATCCAAATTCAAGCTGAATTTTTTGCTTCATTTTTTGAGTTGTTATTAATCAACAATATCAGGAAAGTATCTCATTTCTACCCTTGGAAAGTTTCTGTTTGTTAACTAACAATATCTAGAAAGAATCTTTAGAAGATCATCTTATTATCAAAAATTTTCCTTAATTTATTTGTCAAACAGAAGAAGTGTTCCTATTCTGAATTATGAACCTTTTCGGCTAGCCACGAATTTTGTGAGATTTTGTTGGTGATTTGGAAAGATTACAAAAATCTAATTTAAAGCATAGAAATATTGATTTTTTGGTAAGTGGTGTCATAATACAAGGGAAAATTTCCTTATTTATTTTTGGAAGTTGCTGATTTTATGAATGATATGATGTGGTGGATAATTTGATTATCATCCTTTTGATTAAGAAAAATATGATTTTTGGCCTGCCAAGAGTTTCCTTAATTAAGTGCATAATTAATTGAAATTGAGTTCATGTTGAAATTGAAAGATTGGGCTCAGATTCTTCCTTGAGCTGAGTTGGTTCAAGTTGTCACTTACTTGGGCTCTTTGATTTGGTTTAGTTCTTCTTATACATATTTTTCCAATTGATATTTGAGTTATTACTACTAGCCTCCTTAATTAGTGGATTAAAAATTGAGATGGAAAATTGACCTAAGCCCATCATCAACTTGGGCTAGCACAATTTACCAAGGAAGGATATCCCGGGCTAAGTTTAGTGATAAGGTGATTCATAATTTTTTTTGGTGAACTTGTACTTAATTTATTCTTTCTTGAGTTGATTATTAGCCCTTGCGAGTCGTAAGAGGATCAGTAGCTCTCGGTTTGAAGTTTACCAAGGCTTGGAAATTACTTTCTTACTTCATCCTTTACAAGCAACTTATTACTCGGTTCCAACTTATTATTGGGTGCACATTCTCCTTATTCAAGGATGGTCTCGTTGCGGATTATTTCATATGTCATTATTAAGGACTTTCATTATTTGGTATGTGTTATTTGGGCATTGGCCTATATCTGTTACTGCTATTGTGTCTCTTTGACTGAGACATTATTATTGAAAAAGAACTTGGTTGTTGAATGTTGTCAGCATTGGTTATTCTGATAAAGAAGAAAGTACATGGTGGCCCCATAATATTATCTTCCAGTAATTACCTTTTTACCCCCTTATTTGGTAAATTTATTCCTACCATTTGAGAGTTGGTGGCCTATGTTGGGACATTGTGATGGAGGAGCTTATTACTACACTTCTAAGCAATGCCTATAGACCCACTACCTATAGAGGATAGGAGTGTGTCCAACATCCAATGTGAGTCAAGTCTATTATTCACCCAAGAGGTGTTTTTTTGAGCTACCCTGAGGAAGTGGGCAGGCTCTGTGTCCCATAGTAGGGCTGCTTTTTTGCTTGTGAAATTGAATAGAAAGTATTTTTTACTATGGCCATTTGACTGGAGTATGGAGCTGTCTTACGGCTAGGAGTTATTTTACTCTCTCTTATATTATGCTAGTTGGGTCTCTTGGTAAAGAACAAATAGACCACCATCATGAGGGTGAGTGTTGGAAGATATGATGAACTACCATTTTATACGGGAAGATCCTATACACCGTTTGTAGCAAGTTGGACATTTATGATGTTCTCTCACCCCCAACTTGAGGGGGAATGTTGGAAGATGGGCTCAAACCTACACAACCAAGGAAGGTCCACACATCCAAGGAGAAGGCCTACACGTCTAAGAGAGGTGGCATCATGGTAAATAAGAAGACTTCTCATAAAGATGACACAAGGATGTAATTAGTTAAAGAGGAACATGTTAACTCTTTTCTTATGTAAAACTTTGCATTATGGACATCGTAACATCCTCTAAAAAACTATAAATAGAGGCCCTTGGTTTGGCCGCTTCTCTTAATTCGTCCAAGCTCTTTGTTAGCCTAAAGACTCACTCTCTCCCTTTCTCTCTTCTCTTCTTCTTTTGTTCTCCTCTCCTTTTCTTACTTAGCTCGAGGTTCTAGTAATGGGATCCTAAATTCAACACTTACACCTATTATAATTTTTTTTATGAAAATTGAAAATTTTGTTTGATACAAAGTGTTATGCACTTTTCCTCTTTCTATCATAAAGAACTTTTCTCAAGCTAAAAAGATTCTTCCGCCCAAAGATTTGATTTGTGTTTCTCTGTACCTTCAATGACTGTTGTTGTCTGTTATTTCATGGTTCGTTGCTAGTTTTACTGTATGAAAAATTATTGATTACTTAGTGGCATTGCTTGAAGCTACAGTAGTTTTACTTTTGCAGTGTAGGTTTTGCACCCTTGACAATCTGTATTACCGATCTGGGTCAAAAATTTGTATGTGTACTATATTGGAAGACTAGTGTTAATAAAAGAATTAAATGACTTTGTGAACATGATATTGGTTTATGTTCTTCTTGAAACGGAAAAGAGCTGTAAAATTATTTAGTGTTTCTTGTGTCTGGTTTTAAGGCTTCTTTATCTGATTAGACATGAGAATCAGTGGCTCAATTTACAGGCAGTTGTATTTTAGCCATCAGGGCTGCAATTCTTTGCTCTCTATACTCATATGTGATACTCTTGTATTGGTTTAGAGCTCTTAAAGAGGAGAAATATGCTGCTCGTAGGGCTATAATTCCCTTGCTTCAAGCAGAAGAGGATGAAAGGTAAGGGTGATCTTTGTTGTTGGCTAATGTTATTACTCTTAATTCCTGCTTACGAATCCGAAATGTGTTGTTCCTAGATTCGTTATGGAGTGGAAGAAGTCTCTGGAAGAAGAGGCAAAGATAATGAAAGATGTACCTGGTTGGAAGGTTGGTGAAAGTGTTTACCACTCTGGGAGATGGATGCCACCTGCTACAGGTGAGCTCCGCCCTGACGTCTGGTGAGCACATTTTGACAGAAGTGACTCACAAGTTATGTGACAGTCGTGGGTTTGAACAAAACCATTGTCTTTGTTAATAACTCGAAGTTGTATCACTCCAAGGGAGGAAATGGTAATCAGATTTTCGCAATAAATTGATATGCTTAGATGCCTTTGCTTTTTTTTGATTCTCATTGTTGTAGTTTGAATTTGGTGATTTAGTATCTTGCGAAAAAAAGTTCTAAACGCCGCCTTATAAAAGAAAGTCCAAATGTCAATCTGCTTAAAGAATCTGTCAAAAGTTTGGTTTCAATCTTCTATGACATGGATCATTTTGACAATTTATATCGCCTTGAAGGTGGTTTATGACTTGTGACACAGGAAGTGTTTTACTCGTCTGTTGTAATCTCTTCTACTTCTCATAGGAAATTTTGGTTTCAATCTTCTATGAGGATCATTTGTGTTTGCCTGACCCCTTCTGCTCTCTTTGCTCCACCTGATATATCTCTTCTACTTCTCATAGCAGATTCTTTTCCCCTCGAGATTTCATGATGGATGCAGTTTAGTTGTTCTTAGTTTTTGTTTTTAATCAGCTGAATGTCATTTCACTGGCGATTTCCTTTGATTGATCTGTAGTTTCATGTTTTTGTTTCTCCTCTCTTGTTGCTGGAATTTTCATATTTCTAATAAGACATTCTATGATACTAATATCAAACTTTTCATGTTTAAATAAACGAAACATGAGGTTTTTTATACCACTCTCATGGTAGGCATTTGCATTAAGGGTGTAAATGGGTAACAAAAGGAACAAGTAATGGGTATTTCATTACTGTTTCTCCTCAAACCAAAGAAGGCATTCCATTCTCCATTTGTGTAACTTGTAATAATATACTTAAAACAAACATGTATACCTAAACACCAATTTAACCAAAACAAACATGATTACTACGTTGATAAGTAATTTAATGTAGAATTAAAATATATTAATATTTTAATTAATTAAATATTATATTATATTAATTAATTAATGCAGTTTATTGTACATTAACACAGTAATTACTCGTGACAATTAATTGTGCACTGATTGATTATAAAATATAAATAAATACAAAGTAAAAAATAACATAAATGAATATAATAAATTAATTTATTATTTTATTAATAACACAAGTTGGATTTTTTATATAGTACTAATTAATAATATATTTCCATTAAATTAAAAAAGGATTAGTTTAATTATTTATAAAAATAGGATAATTATTGAATAATAATTGATCAAATGATTACTTTAACTATATTTTAAGTACCGGTCTTAAATATCTAATTTCAACATAGTAATAAAATTTATGAATACAATAAATAAATAAATATACTATTTTATCCATAACCTAAGATAGATTATTAATAACATATATATATAATTAAAAATTAAAAAAACATGCTTGAAAATTAACCAAATTACTCGTAGTAATCCTTAATTTACAGCATAAAACGTTTATGCCTTGGAAGAGAGGGTTACTCAAGTTACTCGTTTAATACATGTGAAGGACAAGATACATGTTCAAAAGCAATAAGATACAACCATCATTTATCATTTCATATATGAGTCGCTATGGCATCTCGATATTGTGTGACTCTTGTGGGTTCTAATGTATGTTGCCTCAGAATGTTTGTTGATTGGTTGTCCTCATCTACAAAACCATCACTATCATCGTTATCTGCATCATCATTTACACCTACTAATTGGACCACATTTTGCTGTCTTCTTTTAAGGTCCAAATGTCATATGTTCGAACATTTTGCTGTCATCTTCGAGCCATTTCTAATCTAAATTCAAGATGCTCTTCATGGAAAAAACTTTATCAGATAACTTTTACCCGTCATAGTAACTAGGGACACATGGAAACACAAAAAACAACTGAAAAAAATACCACGTGGTGGATATTTATAACACCCAAATATCCTCACCACATGGCAAGATCATTCCATAGCACTTCAAAATTATTCAATAACATTCTATAACATTTAAAAATTAATCAAACTAATTCGATTGCAGATGCCCTAAACCCTAAACACACTCATCAAGTCTAAATTCACCGAACACCCCTGGTAGAGCCCCATATGACTTCTCAGTCACTACGAACCGTACCTCATTAGTGATGGGGGTCGGATTTCGTGGGCTAATGGACACCCGTGTAGGCGACTTAGCCTAGTTTGAACTAGATTCATCCTACTCTCCATTAGCCCCTAAACCCTGAACCTTAAACCCTAAAAGTCCCAAACCCTGAACCCTAAACCCTAATTCCATAAAGTACAAAACCCTAAACTCTAATTCTTGAAAGTAAACTAAACCTTAAACTCTAATTCCAAAAAGTACAAAACCCTAAACCCACAACCCTAAATCTTAAGACCGAAAACCCTAAAAAAAACCCTCAACCCTAAACCTTCAACCCTAAATACCCTTAATCTTACTCTAAATATCCTAAACCCTAACCCTAAACCAGAAATTATACACTAAAGACAAAGTTTAAATACCATAAACCCTAACCCTAAAACCCAAAATTATGGAGTAACTAAACAATCAATAAAAATACCACACACAAAAATTAAAATTATATCAAATACAACAATATATTAATTGAAAAAAATTAGGGTTTAGGGCTTCCTTCTAAAATTTTGGAAAAACTGAAGCCCAATGGGGAAATCAAGGGAAATCAAAGTTCAATCAAAGAAATCAACTCTGAAATGGGGAAAATCGAAGGAAATTGAAACAAAATGGGAGAAATCGAAGGAAATTAGGAGGATTTTAAGGGGAGAAGAGAGAAGCGAGAGGGACAAGGGAGAATGGAGAGGGAGAGGGAGGTTGAGAGAGAGAAGAGAGTCGAGAAGGGAGAAGCTAGAGCGAGGCCAAGAGGGAGAAGGGAGTGTGAGAGGGTGAAGAGAGTGCATAGACGAAGTCGAGAGGGAGAAGAAAAAAAATTCGAGAGGAAGAGTCGTGTCCCAACGGCTTCAAGTGGTTGACTCACAAAAATGGGTGGATTCCTGATTTCATTATTTAAGTCCGGGGTGGCTTCATCCCCATCATGGGCTTCATTCAGTTGAAGCTGGCGCTGGTAACAGCTTCTTTGAATGACCTAAGTAATACGGGTGAACTTCATCTCCTGATTCATGTTGACTAACCCCTAGTGTCCTATTTTAAAACCCCTAAAGAGTAACAACCTCCCCCTTTAATTTGCATTTTTTAACAAAGCCACATCTTTCAATAATCGTTGGTCACCACTTGTTACCATTAAACTCTGTTCCCCCTAGTTCCTCCCTTCTTCTTTCTACTACTGTTAATTGACTTTGACATTCATAGGAGAGGGAAGTGTCAAAAAATTCTAAGGCGCCATTAGTCACCCTAGTTGGAAATTTATATCCCAGGTTTTCCTAAGATTTATATATTTCTACGAAGCCCTATTAGTGCCTTATTAGGAAATTATATTGAAAATTATAAAATTTCCTTAGAAGCCCTATTACTGATTTTTTTAAGGAGATATATGCAAATTATTAATCACTCTAATACATAACCATACTTATCTTATAATTTTTTTTTGTAAAATAAGATGTTAAAAATAAAATTTTAAATCTTTTTATCTAAAACAAATAAGATGTTAAATGCTCTATTCCACTCAACATATCATCCCACATTTGAGCTATTATATCGTTATGAAAAGGTTTAGCTCATTCATTTTATTCATTTGATCTATTATAAAAGCAAAATATATGCCAACAACAAAATTCCAAATTTTCATGGATAAGTCAGACTTTGATAAACATTAACTACTATATATAAAAGCATGTAAGTGATTTTCTACTCTTTCAATCGATGTTCCGTGCTTAGCAACATCCAAAGTGAAAAGTAAAAAATGGAAAACAGCTAAGGCTACTAGAGGGTTAAGGATAAAGATAAAAGAGAAAGAGAGCAAAGAATGAAAGGGGCACCTAGTCATTATAGAGAGAGAGAGAGAGAGAGAGAGAGAGAGAGAGAGAGAGAGAGAGAGAGAAGTGGTACTTAGTATTAGTGCAATTTACTCTTAAACATAGAGCTTAAGAGAACAAACATACTTGCAAATATTCTTACAATTTACTCCAAATAGTAAAACCAACCAAATATTCTACAAACTTGCAAATCAAATAGTTCCTTTTCAATTTTCTCATTTTGATTGTTGAGTGATGTTAGCCTACTACAACTTTTAATACGGGATGTTGCTTCTCTCAAGTCTTTCTCCATCTCCTGCAAGAAATGACAAAAAGGAAGTCTAGCCACCCGAACATCAAACTCTTTCTTGAGAAAACATTTGCCATCAAACAGTTAGACATGTACACTATTTAGACGTACAAAGAAGATGACATAATTTATTAAGTCTTCAGGTATCACTTATTTTTCCTTAACACCGAGGCAAAAAGAAGAAAGAACCGATAAAAGGGTCTAATACAAAGTAAAAGTAGATCAATTAGACCAATTGTATTGATGGTTTTCTAGACGAAATATGGACCAAAGAAAAATGAATAGAAAGAGTGAAAAAGAAATTTTCTAGAGAATACTCACCAATATTTACTCTATGGTCACCGTTGATTGATAACTAATCTACTCGTAAACTTGTTGAATGTTTCACACAAAATAATACCCAAATAATATCAAGAGTGCAAGAGTTAAACGATAAATTACTACTGAAATGACCTAGTTCCCTCAAGAAAACCAAGAAGTAAAGGAAATCCTGAAATTTGAGTTTTGACTGGAGAACAGTAAAAACATAGCTAGCTACATGTTCTTGGTCATTGACCTATAGAGAAATTTTCCATTAAATTCAAATGAGAATCCCATGCCATCCCATGAATGAAGAAGAAGTGCATGCTGACATGAACGCAAAAATGCATATCTAGACAAATGAATGAACCACCACAACAAATAATCACCTCTAACAATTTTTTACTTAAATAATGACAAACTATTTTTTGCCACTTCTCATAATGGTTGTCTTCCTATTTATTTTTAAAAGATAACCACGTGTATAGGGGTGGCATGCCTAGTAAATAAGAAGAACTTCATCTAGATGACATAAAGTTGTAATTATGCAACCTGGTATATGTCCTCTTATGTCTTTTTCCTTTTAAAACATGTAGCCCTGGGGGTATTGTAGTTATTGTAAACACTTTCCCACAACTATAAATATAGCCTCAAGGCATGGGGTAGAGCATTCAAGCTTCTACTATTGGCTCAAATTCATCCTTACACATCTTTCCTTTCCTCTTTTTTCTCCCTTGATTTCTTCTCTCCTCTCTCCTAGAGCAAGAGTACCTCTCTTCTCACTTTTCCATGAGATCTCTTGTGTTTATTTATTGGCACTAGAATTCAACATGGTATCAACATGGAAGATGAGAAGAAGATAGAGAAGAAAGGGAGAAACAAGAAGAAGAAGAAAAAGAAAAAGTAAAAAGAGGAGTTTCCAATTTTCCCTTTTAGTCTTCTTTCTCAATTCCTATTTATATTGGCTTTCTTACTCTCTTAACCATAAGTTTTATATAACAGATTATATACCATTAGAAAGATTGTTGAGTCTAACTTCCAACTCAAAAGGAATATTTTAAATCAAATTTTTCTAGAGTGGTATATCTACATCTGAAGTAGAAAAGTTTTTGATAGCATGAAAAAACCTCAACTTTATGAACAGTTTGTACAAACATGACCAAAAATTTATATTATGAAATATATCTCAAAAGAAAGCTATGTGAGTCTATTTTCTATCCCAATAAATCATTTCTTAATATAATATTTATATAGAGAGATATCCATATTGGAAGAATCAAAGGTCATGTTAGTAGCCTGTTGCATACGAAAATAAGAATTTAATCTGATTTTTTTTCTTCACTTTTTGAGTTGTTAATATTGGTTAAGTTTCTTATTTTTTTTCAATATTTAGTCAATATTTTGCCAACTTGAGTATCTTTCCTTATAAGTTTCATTTCTTTGATCTCACACTACATTAGATTTCTTAAGAGAAATCTTTCCCTATATGAGTGTAACTTCTTTTTTAATGAAGTCTGAAAATTTTGAATTAGAAAGTCTTGTTTGCTTAATTCTAGATTCCAAATATTAGTGTTCTAAATTCCCTTTTTCCATAATTTATCTTTTGAATATTTTCTTTCCAAATTGGTCAAGTGTATTAAGAGGTAATTGCCTTATATGAGAAGTCCATGTTTAGAAAATTTCCATTATTGTTCCATCTCAAAACTTTTTTATAGAAGTTTTTTTTAAAGTTTCCTCAATCATCATGTTCATAGAGGAATTATTATTTTTATCTCCCTCTTGACTTGGTCAATTTTGTTACCTTATTTCAATACTACCATTACAGTCTCCAGCTTATTATGGCGGTGGTTATTTTCTCTGGTTTTAATCCTCCATTACCAGTTTATTTGGTTGTCTTTCTCCTACCATAATTTTTTTTTACTATCGTTTACCCTCTTAGGCCATCCCCATTGGTGCGTTGTTTTGGTTGGTCCTCTTTTTTTAAAGGGTTCAAGGATTTGCCGATTAATGCTCATTAATTTTTCTTTGTGTGGTTTGGTGGGGTATTTATAACTTTCCCAAGCCAAACTAGCCCTTTTTTGCCTATTTGAAAAAATCAGATCGTAGGTTGATCAATCACTTTATAGTGATTGATCAATCAATCGATCATAATGGCTCTTTCTTGTCAAGATATAACTTATTGATTGATGGACTAATTGATCAATATGTTTTCGTTGGTCATGAAACATTAAGTTGATCGATCATTGCCAAGGGATGATTGATCAATCAGAATTCCCTCTGGCTGTGTAATGCAAGTATGATTGATCAATGAACTTTCTATGATCGATTTTGCTTTATGGCCTTGACTGACAGGATTTTGTTTGATCAATCAATCATGTGGGATGATTGATCATTCCATGTGACATTCACTTTTCAAGACAATACTTATCGATCAATCCAAATTGGATAATCAATCAATTGACTATGGTTGATCGATCAATCGACTATAGTTGATCAATCATGCTTTATAATGTTAACATGGACACTTCAGAATGATCGATCATTCCAGTGCCAGTTTAGCTAAATTGACTTTCAAAGCATGAGAATGCTTTAACCTAAGTGCTCTAACATGTTCTATAGGATGTATATTATGTTCCTAACCATGTTTATATGCAATGAATGTCCTAAATGTCCATTTTCACTATTGTGCTTTAAAGAAAGGAATTAGGATAGTTTTCTTACATTTGTGATTGAGTTTTGACATATATCATTTACACTTAAACTCCAGTCTTTTCGTTGTCTTCTTCTTCATGGGTGGTTCTTCAAGAGATGCCCTTTTATGTTATTTGAGGTCTAGTGTAGACTTGATCATTTTGAAGTTTTGGACCTTAAGTGTATTGGCTCTTGAAGGTAAAGTATCTGAAATACTTTGGTTTGTAAATTGTTAGTTTTATTAAGTTTTATTATCATCAAAATCAATAAGAAAGTCAACCTAAGGTCAACAAATTCTACTTGAGGGAAGAGAAGTAAAGAGGAAGAATGAGGGTCTCAGTTAGGGTTATATTTTTTCCTTCCTCCTCTAGCTTCTATTTATAATATTCTTCTAGCGAAAAATTATAAATATGGCACTAGGTTTGGAATAAGTAAAGTAAACCCATTCTGAAACATAATTTCAATTGTACTCCAATCTCTTTAGTTCTTCACCATGCTTGTTGAATCTGTTACACTCTTTCCCTAAATCCCCGAAACCTCTCCCCTTGCCATAATTACTCCCTCCCACTCTCTCTTCGTGGGTCCTCCCTTCCCCCATCACTAAGTCCCCTTGGGTTTCCCCATATCATCACTAAGTCTCCTCACATTATCACTCAGGCCACAATTATAGGTAAAGACTTAAATTAGACTCTATCTAAGTATGCTTACCAAGTCAAATGCATGCATGTGAATGTCTTTTTCTCTCATTCTTCAAGGAAAAGTATATGGGCACTATATTGGTCTCTATGAGTGGTTGTGGAGATGCTCCTTTGATACAATTGTAGTGCTATAGAAGAAGATTTTTATTGGCTAACCGAATACTTGCTAGTAAAATTGTTTGGTCATTACAACTTGGATTCTACTATATCATTACACTTTCTATCTAACTTTATGCAAATCTAATGAATAGACAATGGGTTAGAATTGTTGCTTATCAATACTAGTATTTTTCTTGTGCTTCAACGGTTGGTCCTTATTATAACTCACATATAAAAAACGCCTTGATTCAGCTTTATACTCGTAGGGGGGATTTTGTTCTTGATCTTTCTTGGGGAAAAGTATTTAAAGATATGATGTTAAATATAAGTTGTTCTCATTTTGTTCATTTGTTTTTAAAAAATTTCAAAATATGATGAGTTTGTTATGTCTTTTTAATGTGATATTCTTAAGAAGTAGAGAAACTGAATCGTAGTGATGAAGAGATTGAAGGAAATAAACTAGTAGAAGTTATTGGGATAATGTAAAATTTGGATAAGATCAAGAAGAAGATGGAGATGATTTGAAGGAAGAAATTAACCAGTCTATAGTCTTAACATTAGGTTGGAAGAGAAATGAACAAACTGTATTAACTAACGGATTTTATAACAATATAGTAGCTCAAATGTGGAACAATATGTAGAGTGAAATAATTGATTTAACATGAGCAATTAGGTTGTAGATAAAAAAAAAAAAAGTTTTAAATTTTGATATGATTTTACTAAAAATTTATCAAATAAGTATGATAAAGTGATTAATAAGTTTTCATATATTTCCATAAAAAATGCACTAATAGATAGAGGAAAATTTAAAATTTTCCATGTAAGTTTGACACTAATAAGTTTTTATATTGAAGGTTTATTGAAAATGTGAATCTCTCAGGCTGTGTTTGGAACTTAAAAAGTGGAAAAAAAGAAAAAAAAAAGAGAAAGAGAAAAAGAAAGAAAAAAAAGTTTCTTTTCTCTTATTTGGATACCCAAATTCCAAACATTTTGTGAGAAAAAAATTATTAACTAAGATAGAATTTCTTATTTTCTTTTCTCTAAATGATTCTCGTCTGTCAAACAACAGAAAATAATTTTATCTCTCATTATTTTTTATACTGGGCACTAACGGCCTAAGAGTATCATAATTTCCCGGGCCCCTAAGAATTTAGATTCTTGGTTAATATAAATCCACAAACATTTCACTTTAATTTTCTTATTTTCTTTGCTCTAAATGATTCTCCTCCTCTGTCAAACAACAGAAAATAATTTTATCTCTCGTTGTTTTTTTACACTGGGCACTAACGGCCTAAGAGTATCATAATTTCCATAATTTAGAACCTTGGTTAATATAAATCCCACAAAGCATTTCGCTTTAATTTGCCGACAGAAAACAATGGCTTCCATGACAAAGTTAAAGCAGTTTTGTCGACGTGAACAACTCAGGATCAAGCATTTCCCCTTAACTTTTCGGTTTTCTGGTCGCTAAACTGTCGAGAAAATATCAATAGCAGTAGCCAAGGAAGGTAATAATCATGGAACAGTGAAAGCCAGAGAAGAGAACAGAGGAAGCAGACATTAATAAAAGAAAACGAAAGAAAATGACGGTTTCCTGTTCTTAAATCTTAAGACGGTGTGAACACGAGATGAGAGCTCTAAGGGTCTGGCAACTGGATCAAAGAGTCGTAATTAATATCCCTACACTGCCAAAAGGAAAAAAAGCCATGCCTGTCACCGGCGCTCTGTCGCGCTCGGTGCCGCGATTTCTCGCTCCGTCAGGTCCATGTCTTTGCATGGAAATCGGAATGGAAGGAGTTTGTAAAAATATAAATGCGGCGCGAGCAGTTGTCGCCCTGACGGCCGGTCACCGACAAATTTCATCAAATACTCCTTTTTCCCCTGCAGAATTATCACTAACAATGGTCGAATCGTAAAATAATTAGAGAAAATACTTTGACCTGGTTTATTGCCCTCTTAATTCTAATCTCCCTATTTATGGAATAATTAATCATCTGTCTCTTTTATATGCCTCATTTAGGGTTATTTTAACCCCTCGTTTGACGTCTGTCATTGTCAAACGAGATAAATTCGCGAGACGAGACCAAAGAGTATTATTCTCTCGTCTCGTCTATTGGCACCGAAACCCGAAAATAAACGAATATTTGGTATGCATTAGAAATTTAGAGGCTCTCATTCTCTCGCTTGTGGGTCTGTGTCCCAGATCTTGCACTCACTCGACCCGATTTTGCTCTGCCAACCGTCCCTTCCCTCTCCCTTCTTCCAAGTGGAGACTGCCCCTGCTTCAGTTCTTGAGGTTCGATCTGGATCTGCGTCTCCTGTAACTGTGAGTTCTTGTATACCCGCGTTTATCTTATCTGTTTTGTTGAGAAGTTGAGAGATTAACCTGGAATTTAATGCATTCGTTTCAGATTGAATGTTGGTTGGGAGGTTAACTCGGAGTTGTCTGTTTTCTGGTTGTGAATCCTGGAGATTGTGGAAGTATCTTGAATTTGGTCTGTTGGACGCCGTTTCTGGCGTTTTTTCCCGGATCTGCTAGGTTAATTAGCTCGATCTGCTTTTTCCGTCTGTTTGCTACCAAAGTATCGAAATTATCTTGTTTTGATACTTACTTACTTTTTTCTGGAGAGTGTATTCACTTGCTTCGTCTTTTGCTTCTGCTACTGCCTGGTGCTCCGGGTTTCGCCGTAAATGGAGAGAATTGTAAATTTGCTTTTTTTTTTTTTTTTTTTTTTTGTGGATTCGGTGGAAAAGCATTTGTTAATTTCTATAGTTATTCAAAGGAGGAGGATCTGTTCACTTTTTTTACTGTGGATCTTTGGAGGTTTTGCCGACCGAGACTTTCGAAGTGCTCACTGTTTGTAGATGATAAATTTCTTTCGATGTTGCTTTCGGTGTCTTCCCTGCCCAGACATGGTTGGAATGGTTCGCGACATAGTTTCTCTTTCGTTTTGCAAAATGCTTCACGTTGTGTTTAGTGTAAATAGAGGAGAAAATGGTGGATACTAAAGTTCATACGGTAGTTGGAATCGTAGGCAGGCTTTAGTGTGTTGTACCTGGTGGATCGATCTCATCTGGCAGATTTTATTCCTTCTGACTAAAATTCTATCTTATCTGGAATGTCAACCAACATGACACCTTTTCAATCCTAAATAGAGGTTTTACCTTTCTTCAGTTGAACTTGGTCAGTTTTACTATTAGATGTCGAGTCTCATGCTGTTATGAGCACAAAAGAATGACAAGTTGAATCAATTAATATCTAGAGTCGTTTGTTTTACTCTGGGTAACTTTTCTGACTATTTAGGGGTTCAACAGATTTTACTCATAATTTCTTTGTTGGCTGACTTTTTCAGGGTTTCAGTTTCCAATCTCAATTGGACACCACTTCTGGAGTTTCTCTGAAAGCTTTGTTCTGTGGGATTCACAAACTTATGGTGTCAAACTTGGCTGCTGTTCTTGTTGTGCAGTGAGTAGAACCATCCTTTTGGAGTGCTTCTGGGGTAATTTTGTTAAACTTGAAGAGGATAACTAAAACAAATAGTGGCTCTAGTTCAATTTTGAGATCATGAGGGGAAGGCCAGATGGAGCTCAAAAGAAACAGTTGGTCACCACATTGTTTGTTGTGGGGGTTTTGGTTGTTTTCCTCTTCTTTTATTTTGGATCTGGTTCCCAACATAGTGCGTCTGCCATGGAATATGGTAAAACTTTGAGAAAACTTGGTTCCTCTTATTTGGGCGGTGATGATGATAGCGAGCTTAATAAGCAAGATGAGTCCAAATATGCACTGGACGATGGAGATAATTCAACTACACCAAAGAGCTTTCCTGTTAGTTTCCATCAACTCTATCTTGTCTTTACTTCTAGTGTTCTGGCAGTTCTGTGAAGCTCACACTTCTATTCTTCTCTATGTTCAAAGGTTTGTGATGACAGGCATTCAGAGTTAATACCCTGCCTAGACAGGAATCTTCATTACCAGCTGAGGTTGAAGCTAGATTTGTCTTTAATGGAACACTATGAGAGGCATTGCCCTCCAGCTGAAAGGCGCTTCAATTGCTTAATTCCCCCTCCACGTGGCTATAAGGTTGGTAGTCCTTTTCCTTTTATGTGCATTCTAAGGAAGAGCTTAGTGGGAATCTCCTTTGAGATCTTTATGTCATAGCAGCAGTTCTAATAGGGATTTTAATGTGTGCTTGCAGGTTCCGATAAAGTGGCCAAAAAGTAGAGATCAAGTGTGGAAGGTTAACATTCCTCACACTCACCTTGCACATGAGAAATCTGATCAGAACTGGATGGTTGACAAAGGTGAAAGGATTGAATTTCCTGGAGGAGGCACTCACTTTCATTATGGTGCAGATAAATATATTGCTTCACTTGCAAATGTAAGTGTAATTTCCTTTTGATGGATTACCACAAAAGAGAAGAGGTAACAAACAGTCTTCTTTTTCTTTTTTCGAAAGCAGTAATTGTAATCCTTTTTAGGAGTGTTTTATGTTTTATTATTGTTTCTTTAATGTTGTGTATTAACTAGTTATCTATTTTGCACCTTTATATTTCCATGGTTTTTTATATTGGTTTATGATATCTTTGGTTATTCTAACTTTGATATTCATTAAATTTCTTTATTTTTTGCATATTTATTAACTTTAAGTAAAAAACAATTATGTTTCTATTTCTGATTCTATCCAACAGATGCTCAACTTTACAAACAATAACTTAAACAATGAGGGGAGGATCAGGACTGTTCTTGACGTGGGGTGTGGGGTTGCAAGCTTTGGGGGATATCTTCTGTCATATGATATCATAGCTATGTCAGTAGCACCCAATGATGTGCATCAAAACCAGATTCAGTTTGCCCTAGAAAGAGGAATTCCTGCATATCTTGGCGTCTTAGGGACAAAGAGGCTGCCTTACCCTAGCAGATCCTTTGAACTTGCTCACTGTTCCCGCTGTAGGATAGATTGGCTTCAGAAGGATGGGATTCTTCTCCTTGAGTTGGATAGATTGCTCAGGCCAGGAGGATATTTTGCTTACTCATCACCAGAAGCATATGCTCAAGACGAAGAAGATATCCATATCTGGAAACAGATGAGTGCTCTTGTGGAGAGGATGTGCTGGAAAATTGCTGCCAAGAGAAACCAAACTGTCATTTGGGTTAAGCCTCTGACAAATGACTGCTACCTGGAAAGAGAGCCTGGAACTCTTCCTCCTCTGTGCAGATCTGATGATGATCCAGACGCTGTGTGGAATGTACGCATGGAAGCTTGTATCACACCTTACTCTGAACGTGAGTATACTCCTTTAGACTTTTTAGTTCATATTAACTCACATATTTAAGAACCTTTCTTTTTCTTGTTCTTTTCAATTTTTTGGTTTACTTCAACAGTCAATTTATAAACATATTCTTTCCCTTGCATCTGAAATCCAAACATGTTTTTGGCTGATAGATGATAACTACAAAAGCTTAAAATCCATTTTTAAAGCCAGCACTTGAATACGATCCACTATGAAATGTTTTCCTGAGAAAAAAAGTTTCACTATTTTCTGGAGAAAAATGATCCATCATTCTGCTAGAGTTTGGCAAGTGGAAGCTACTTTTTTTTTCTTCTTAATTTGGAATCTCTTATATTTGCTCCTTTCTTTAGAACCCACAAGCAAATAAAAAGTGCACTTGTGATTAGATTGGCTCATTGTCAAATCTTCTGAGTTCAACTGGACAGTGTTAGTAAATTTTTTGTCTCCACATAGATATTATTGCCATCATCAATTGTGTTGACCTGCAGACTGCACATGTTCCATTGATTTCACTCTAAAAGCTCTTCCATATAGTCAACGCCATTTAATGTTAAGTTGCTTACTGAAATGTTATGTAGGTGAAGCATGTTTAGTGCTACACCCTGAGAGATGATTTACCTTTTTCACATTGTAGGCTGGGATATTTGGGAGTGTTTTGAGTTGGAGCATGGTTGTGTCTACCATCTTATTTGAATAACATTTCCTCTTTTAATTAGTTTCTGTTTTTGTGTTGAGCAGAAGTCACTTGCTCTTTAATTATTTGATACTCCAAAATTTGGAGAGTATACATGACTGCTATCTGTACATTACTCAATTTCTAGTATCATTTCATTGAGTGCTTTACTAAATTGAATGCATGACAAATTTTATGTAAATTTACCAGAGACTCAGAGGGCTCACGGAAGTGGATTGGTTCCATGGCCAGCTCGTTTAACTGCTGGTCCTCCTCGTCTTGCTGATTTTGGCTATTCTAACAACATGTTTGAGAAAGACACGGTAATCTGTGCATATTGGCTTTTGAGATTTGTTGCATCATGGACTGGTATTCTTGCATGTGTTTATCTAGTGCAAGCTCGTGTTGGGGTGACATATGATAAAATAGTTGTTTATGGGATGCAGGAAACATGGCAGCGCAGAGTTGAGAACTATTGGAATCTGTTGGGACGAAAGATTAGGTCAGATACCCTAAGAAATTTGATGGACATGAAAGCCAACTTGGGATCATTTGGTGCAGCACTTAAGGACAAGGATGTATGGATAATGAATGTCGTGCCAGAGGATGGACCAAACACTCTGAAGATAGTATATGACAGAGGCTTGATTGGTTCTGTGCATGACTGGTAAGTTACTATGATACCCACCGTCATTCTTTAGTTTTATTAACCTTTGTATTGGTGTGATGCATATGGAAATTTGTTAACCTTAATTATCACTTTCTTGTGATAGGTGTCAATCATTTTCATCATACCCCCGGACTTATGATCTACTTCATGCTTGGACCATATTCTCTGACATCGAGAAGAAAGGATGTAGTGGGGAGGACCTTCTGCTTGAGATGGACCGTTTACTTAGGCCTACTGGGTTTATAATCATCCGAGACAAGAAATCAGTAGTGGACTTTGTCAAGAAGTATATATCCCAGTTGCACTGGGAAACAGTGGCATTGGCTGATTCTGAGGATTCAGAGTCGGAAGAGGAAGAAGAAAAGGTATTTATCATCCAAAAGAAGATGTGGCTCCCAGGAGAAGGCAGCCTTAAGGATTCAATCTAAGTGTGCCCCACCTATTTATCAATCTTTTACCACAATTTGTGTCATTTTTTTCCATCTCGCTGTAGTAATCTCGGAAGTGTGGGGAAGAGCAGTTTGGCTGCTATTATCTTACATTCATTAATTATGGTATTCTAGATATTCTTTTGACTTCGATGCAGCTCCGGTGGTGACCGTGATAAGAGAGAGAAATTAGTTTGGAAAGTAAAACTTTGGATAGTGTATTGGTTTGTATAATTTGATTTAGGTTTTCTCCCGCAACTTCATTTACCTTTGACCTTTGTTGATGATTCCACTTATTTTTTAAGTGTCTTATTTCATTTTGCACAAATCTTTCTCTCTACGGAGAACTTAACCATCCATTTAAAATTATAAAGACACTATGTAAGATAAAGTTTAGAGAAGTTGCATGGGAGAAAGCCGAACTGTTGATCTTGGATTATAATTGCATGACTATAATTGTAATGTTTTCTAAAATTAATATAAATAAGAATATTAAATGGCAGACTGTCAGTTCTCTTTGGCACGTTCAAAGAAACAAATTGTGAGGTGATGGGTGAGAACATGCACCATTCTATAAAAAAACACAGTCGGTCAATGAGTCGAAGACTGAACCGCGACCTCGAGTCAAGGAGTCAACCAGGGTTCCCACGATTAGCCGCTCGAGTCAGATAACCAAGTCGGCCTAGACTCGGAGACTCGAAGGGAAGATCCGAAGACGTTCCGCACCAAGAGGAAGACAAGTTTTACCAAGTAAAAAGAGGATTTTGGAAGACCCTGTCCGCTGAAAAGCTTTGGCGCGGATCTCTCTTGACAGCGCCTTCTCTTTTTCCACGGTCTTCATTAAGCTTGATTTTCTTTCAGAAACCCCCCCAAAACCAAAAAAACACACAAAAAAAAAAAAAGAAGATAGAAAGGAGAAACTTGGTTGCAAACTACCTGTTCGAAGAATCGTCTTGCTGAAAATGAAATCTTAACTTGTGAATGAAGTGGAAATGTGGAGGCAGCTGCGGGTCGTTTCTCCTTTAGTCACTTCTCTCAAATCCTCCCTTCGTCAGGTAACCCTTCTCGTTCCAAAATTTTTGAAGTTCCTTTCATGGTTGATACCTGGTATGATCGGCCTTAATGTTATTTCTCTTTGTTTATTTCTCTTTGTGGTTTCCTATGTCTAGTTTTTGGAAGAACAGAGTTTGAATAATGATCGTTTGGCATCATGATTTGGTGAGCTGAGCGAAATAAATTCGGCATGGTTATTGATTACCTAAAAGACCATGATTGTTTTCTTTGTACAACAGCTTACATGATCTCATAGATTGGATTCTTATTTCATTCCTCACATGTTGTACAGTGAAAAAATTCTCTCATTATCTAATTCCTAAAGGAGCTCTCTTCTTGTCTTTAATGTTGCCGCTAATTTGTTTGATTATAAATGAGAAAGTCAATCGGTTAAAAAACTGATAGTGTCCTATCCATCATACAGATGTCTGCTTGTATTTTGTTTTATTTTTTCGTTATATTAAAGCATTATACTTCAACTCCATTATCTTATTAAAACTTCTTACATAAGCTCTTTTCATATATGTTCATTTTTAGCATATTTAAATTTCCTTTGGTGCATCTATGTTCAGGAAAAATAAAAATCCTTTGGGCCATCAACATCTGCTTTTTAATTGTTCTACCAGAACTCTTTTGTCTTTTGAACTTTTTTTTAAAACTACTACTTCATTTCTTTATTTTTAATTCAGGTATGTGGATGAATTCTAATGCAGGTACCGGCTACATGGAGCTATATGGAAGCCTTCTCTGCAGATTCTATGAATATGGTGTGTTGGTATTTGTCAACTTATTTCAGTGTGCTTTGAATCTTAGTTAGTTACATTGATTTTGGGTTATGGTAGAATTTGAGAAATTAATAGTAATTTGCATCTAATTTGATTGTTGACATGCACTTACTTCTAATTTGATTGTTGACAACCACATATTTGATGTAACTATGTAATTGTTGATGCCTCAGAGAAGATTTAATTCCTCTTTTGTTCTTTCTCTTCCCATACCTTTTCTTTATGCAGGCCAAAGAGAAGGCATATTCCCATATGAAGAATCTATTTCTAACTTTTGTTCTAGGTGAGCTCTGTCAGTTTTCTGTTTCACGTGCCCAAGCTTTACTTTGATTGTGCATCGTTTTTTGCTGCTCAAACATGCTGAAGTGAAATAGAAACTGGTGGTTGGCTTTTAGTAGCTCTCATTTGCCATCACTTTTTTCACCTGCATATTTTACCATTGAATTCTGGACAAATTTGTAAAGAATACTTTTTTTCCTATTTTCACCAGCTGAATTGTTGCTTTTTTGTCATGGTTCCAGGTGGGCCTGGTAGTGGAAAAGGTACTCAATGTGAAAAGATTGTAGAAACGTATGGATTCACACACCTGAGTGCTGGTGATCTTCTGAGACGGGAGATAGCCTCAAAGAGTGAAAATGGGTACTTCTGAAGATTAAATTTTCTTTGTTAAGTACCATGCTGTTTACTGCTTTAAGTGCTCTAACTGATGGTTTAGGTTTATATTTCAGAGCTGTGATTCTTGACATTATTAAGGAAGGAAAGATAGTCCCTTCCAGTATAACTGTGAAGCTGATCCAAGACGAAATTGAATCAAGTGAGAACTCTAAATTTCTCATTGATGGTTTTCCACGAAGCGACGAAAACCGTATTGCATTTGAAAAAAATGTGAGTGAAATTTTCATTTCTTTGTGCAAGATATGTAAGAGAGAAATGCTATTAGAAACGATATTTGAGAAACATAGATTTATTTAGCTTTTTGAAATTTTATTTCATCTGGAAATAGGAAATTTCCATTATCAAGAGAATTTTCAAGAGAATGTGTATGATGTTAAATTTCTGATGTGATTCTCCAATGATAAAATGCAGATTGGAAGGGAACCGGATCTTGTACTTTTCTTTGACTGCCCTGAAGAAGAAATGGTGAAAAGGGTCCTAAGCCGTAACCAGGTTTTGCTGTTGTAAAACGCTTCTGTTTCCTTGGCTTGAAACATGGGTTGTTCATGCTTTGATTTCGTCTGATATTCATTTACTATGGGCTTTTCCATTTCTCTCAGGGTCGAGTTGATGATAATATAGAGACAATTAAGAAACGCCTGGTTGTCTATCATGAATCGAACCTTCCTATTGTAAATTACTATGCTGAGAAAGGAAAGGTTCACAAGGTAATCCTCATTTTATTTCTGAAATCTAAATTTATGATCTTAATGTTGTTAAAGATCTGTCTTGTGGGTCTCACAAATTTATAAATTTATGAGCATGAATGTTGCTTCATGCAGATCAGTGCAGTTGGTTCTGTAGATGAGATTTTTGAACAGGTCCAGCAGATCTTTTCCAAATACAAGGTATGGCATTTGGCCAATTTGATGTCTTTATTTAGCTCGTGACCTGTGATGGTAAGCCTCAAATATGTTGTTCAATCTTTTAGTGCTTGTTGGCAAGCAGGCTGATTTTCTTTTGTTTTTGTCCCATTTGAGCACTGGCTAATTTATTTACTCCCAAGTTGATATATTCATGTTTATTTCAGTGTTTACTAGATCAATCTTCGAATGAAAGCTTTCCAGTAACATCTAGAGCTCTTCACAAAACGATGAGGACGTAAATACAGGAAATAGCTAACAGAGATCTCTCAGTGACCCAGTGTTCGAATAAGAATAGCTCCTTTTATTTTTATTTTTTGTCCTTTCTGTTACCTGGTGAGGATGTTAGTCAGCAGAAATGTTCTTTAAATTTCTTTTCTTACCTTGATGTCTCAATGCATAAAGCATGGGATCAATTTTCCTCCTGAGGTCGTATACAAAGTGAAAGTAGACTTCTCAGAAGCCTGGAAATGTACTAGATCTGTTGAAAAATGGATGGCAAGAAATTTGATCTATTAATGCTTAATAATTTCCCTTTCCGTTGTAAGCCAATCTTAATCAATGAAAATTCTTGTTTTTTTCAGTTAAAAAGATGATTCAAGCAAAATAATTAAATTTAATGCCTTAAGACCAATGTTATAAAACTGGGTTCGGTCATTGATCCGCCAAGGTGCTCTAGCTCGGTTGAACCCGGGATGAATCTGATTGCTAGTTGATCTGTGATGATATTATTTGATAATTAAAATTAGGGGAAGCTTCTCCCATCCTCTAATATCTTGGTTTTTGTTATGGATAGGGGAACCCTCCCTTATCACTCCATTGAATAGGAGGGGGAAAGAGGTCCCAGCTCCTTCCCCCTTCCCTTTTGTATGCAGAGAGGCAAAGCGGGAGAGGGAGGGTGGGCATTATCCCTCTCCTGCCCCCTGTTGGTTTTGTCAAGGGAGGAGCCCCAATATGTGGCACTGGGGAGCTTCTTGTCTTTACTTAGTTGTGTATTCTTCATGGTTTATGCATAAAACGGTTTTGTGGCTTTCCGGTGTAGGGTCCTATGCAAGCCCAGATCGGGTTTTATACAGTTATTTTCACACCCTGCTGTGGCGGCTGCTTCTTCTTTCTCTCCCTGCATTGCTCCTTCACCCTCTAAAACCCTAAAATCAATTCCCAAATCTCTAGTTGGGTTGAGCTTTCTCTCCTCCTCCGCTAAGACCGTTAAACTTCTCCTCTCTTGGGTTTTTAAGGGTGCCCCCGTTATTGCTTGGGGTGCTGCTGTCGTCTCCATGGCGGCTATTAAATCCCCGACCTCTCTAATTTTGAGACATCGGTTTTCAAAAAAGAAAAAGCCACGCTTATAGGACAGGATGAGGTATTTATTTCCTCCAGCTCATAAGCAAGTCCCTGGAAAACTCAGTATCGAGGGATAGTACTGACTTGTTTTGCTGTTCGGTGCCAGTGAAAAGCCCACACATGAAAGAGTGTACCATATGTATGTTGGACTAACAATCACCACCACCACCAACATCAGCGCAACCTTCCAGTTCTCCGTCTCCAGAGAAACACCAGTCGAAGACAAGCTAAGCAGTAGGAGTCCTGTCACTCATTCAAAGCATCTACTCGCTGTTATGTGTTGTGCGATTCTCAGCGACCCGTTGGGTCTCTTATGCCCAGAATGCTTTTAAGATCATCATAATTTGTGGTTCTGTTCAGCCTGCCCAACGACGTAAAAATTTACAGGCAGGGCCGCTTTAATTCGATTTTCTTTCTTTCTGGCTTTGGTCATAAACTAGTGAAGTCTGAACTCTGACATTTCTGATCCGCTTCCTCTTTGTATTCCACCGTACAAGTTCATAACGACGACACGAGGTTCGTAGAGTTCATCAGTTTTTCTTTCACAGAGTTGATTCAAACGGCGGGAATCGACAGAATGAAAATCATTTACAGTCGAGAAGTTTAAAGATGATCCAAATCGAGCGCATAAAATGAAAGGACGACGTTGAGGTAGTGACAGACCATTTCAGGGGGCCATCCATAAATTGTCGGCCATGACCAGTGAACTTTGTTTTCATTTTCCACAAATCACAATGCTGCTACCTACTTTACTATACAAAGCGATTTCAATTTGTTTCTGTGATTGGACCTGTCTCACGAAAGTCGGTTTCTTTTATTTAAAAAAAAAAACAAAAAACTTGATTTGTTTCTGGTTTTTAAAGCGGAGAGAAGAAGAAGGAAGGGACTACATGCTTCAAAAGAAAAAAAAACATCATAGTACATACACTAGCTTGCATAATCACAATTTTATGCTATCTCTATGAAAGTTCTCTTTATTTACTAGTCATGTCATCCCTACCCACATGAGTATTTCTTAACACTCCCCTTCAAGTTGGTGTTTGATGTCATTATTAAAAATATCTTTCAACATAATTCACTATGGTATAAGAGCTGGCATTCTAGGGTTTACATTAAATTTGATCGAGTTATGAAAGTTTAGTAGAAAGGAAACTCAATTCAGCCTTCAAGGAGCAATTCAGCAAGTTTTCTCCTTTATTAGATAATTTTCACCTTATTTTCATATTATGAGGTATTCAATTCAAGTTTTTGATAATCATAAAGTTGTTTTTTCACTAAAGCCTAATTATTCCCCTCAAAATTCTTTTTTTTTCCTTCATATAAATGCGAAAATCATCTATTTGTCATGCACATGAGTTTCCTTTATTCCTTGTTTGTTTGATTTAATTTTTATGCCAAAAATTCTTCCTTAGGAATCCGAAAAATCCTCTTGAAACTATTCTTAAGTTCTGGTTTGTTGAAGGTATGGCTTCTCAATTAAGTTGTTAAAACCCTGAGTTAGGGTTTGAAGAATAGTTTTGGAAAGTAATCAGTAGTTCTAGTTTATGTTCTATTGCTTTCTTACTAGTACCTAGTTTGTTTGTTTTTTTCTTTTTTTTTTTATCACCATTGGTTATTAAGTGATCAGAATTTTGGTTTGGAATCTCAAATAGCAACAAAAAAAAAATCGACAAAAGGGGTCATGCTCGTGTGATCTATTGGCTGGTTTCCTTGCTTGTTACTTGTTGAATTTGATCACTTGACATTACATAGTTGTTCATTCCATTACTTCAAATATTTGTTAGTTTTGATAAAGTCTTGTTCTCTTTCCTCCTAAGTTAACCTAAAGGTGTTAGTTTTCTAGAGAAAAAAAAGTTCTTTTGTACGTCATGATGTCTAAATTGTCAAATACTTCATCTTCCTCTATATATGTCAATTTCAACAAAAATGATCAATTCAGAATTACTTGTTTTGGTCTCAATGAGTGAAACATTTTTTATTACTAGAGACCTTGTTGAGCATATAACTCAGCCTCCTATGCATGTGGATCAACCCTCTCACCATAAGTGGTTGAGGGAAGACACACTTGTTATTAAGTGGCTAATTAATAGTATGGAAGAACATGTGGCAAACAATGTGGTACACTTAGAGATAGTCAAAGCAATATGGAACATATATTTTGAATTATATTCTGCCCTTAACAGTCTACAAAATATTTATGATATTTTTCTGGAGACGCACAACACAAAGTGTAAAGACAATCTTTATGAGTACTTTGCTAGATTCAGAGGGTTGTTACAAGAACGAAATGTTACACAAACATATGCACTCGATGTTGCCATACAGGAAAAGCATAGGGAAGACATGGTCTCAACTATATGTCTTGAAAATCTACCACCCTACTTGGATGTTTCCAAGTTACAAGTACTTACCTCTATTGCAAAACCTTCTTTTAATGATGTGTGTGCAACCATGCTACGAATTCCAGTTGAGTCCAACAGTTAACTAGAACAAGTAAAAACCTCAGTTGTGTTCACATAAGGGAGGGAACAATGATTCTAGTAGAGGTAAAGGAAGAGGTGGAAAGACACCTAGCAGACGAAGAGGTAGAGGTGGGAATGCTCCTACCTCTAATATTGGTGGTTAGCAAAAGAAGTGTACCTTTTGTGGTCTCAACAACTATCTAGTTGAAAATTGTTGGAACCTACATAGCAAACCACCTTAATTCAAGGTTAATTAAACATCAACCTCTACTACATCTACCCACAATGAAGCACCATTAGAGTCCTCCAGAGGAAGATTGACTCTATCAAAAGAGGATCATGAATTGTTTCAGAAGTTCAACAATATGATGGTTGCTCCCCAAAGTAACACAATCGTCACATTTGCTACTACTGGTACATATCCATTTCTCTCTTGCTCGAGCAATTCACCTTGGATCATTGATTATGAAGCCTCTGAGCACCTCAAAGGTAAAATTAAAATTTGTCCTCTATGACACCATGCACTTTAGATCATTTTTCTCCATTACAAATGGATCATAAACTAGGATTCAAGGTACTGATACATCCACCATTTCACCATCATTTTCACTTCCTAATGTCTTGTTTGTCCCTCAATTTCTATTGAATCTTATATTGGTGAGTCAATTGACCAAAAAACTAAGTTGTTCTGTTACCTTTTTTCCATCTCAGTGTGCTTTCGAACATCAAGATGAAATAGGTGATGGGTGGAGGCCATGAGAGAGGGAGCCTTTACTATATGGATCCTACTACATTGACAGTAGTAGCAACAACCACAATAGAAGAGGCATCTAAATGGCATAAAAGGTTTGGCCATCCCTCATTAACAAATTTAAAAAGTTTTCTTTCACTTCATTCAGCTTCAGAATTGTCATGTAAATTTTGTTAACTTGGAAAACATCATAGATCGGTTTTTCAACCCAGGCAAAACAATATTGCTTCTAGTCCTTTTACTTTAGTTCATTTGGATGTGTGGGGACCTTTTAATGTACCAAATATATCTCAATCTAAGTATTTTTTATATTTTTGGATGATTACTCTAGAGTTATATGGTTATATTTGATGAAGGAGAAGGTTGAGGTATTTCCTATTTTCATCTCCTTTTGTGTTATGGCAGAAAATCAGTTTAAAACCAAGGTCAAAATCTTTCAGTTTGATAAAACAAAAGAGTATTTTTCCTCAACCTTTCAATTTTTTTGCAAGTAAAAAGGGATCATTCACCAATCGTCATGTGTTTATACACATTAATAGAATGGTGTATCCGAAAGAAAATATTTCCATTTTGTAGAAATTGGCCAAATTATTATGTTGTCTATGGATGTTCTCTAGTTTTATTGGTCTCATGCAATCCACATTGTTTGTTTTTTTTATATTAACCTTATGCCCTCCACTGTGCTCAAAGGTACCACCCCCTTCTCCAAATCGTTTCCTTACTCAGTTGCCTTTTCGTTAGCACCAAAGGTATTTGGGTGCACATCTTTTGTTCATCACTTGGGGCCTCCCTACGGTAAAGCCCTTCCCCAGGCTGTTAAGTGCATTTTCTTGGGGTATTCCGAAGATAAAAAATGTTATGTATGTTATTTTCTGTCCTTGAAGGAAACATTTAACTCAACTAATCTTTCCTTTTTTTAGCATCAACCCTATTTTTCTGCTAGCTCTCCTCCTAGATTCTCATCATTTATAGGGATGACAAAGCCACTTATTCATGTGGATTATGATTTACAGGTCATGGACCAATCTTTTGAAGACCCTCTCACTACACCCATTGATCGATCATTTAGATTTCTTCAGTGATCCTGAGGTATGTTCTCCTTCTTCATCTCTGGTCGTTTATGGACCACCTTTTGCTACTAGGCCCATTGCTCTTTGCAGAGCCCCGCTCCACTACTGTTAGACCTCCATCCACTTCATACCTGATCTCTCATTATATTTCCACTCAATGTTTGTCTCTGAGTTGTGTCTTTTTTTTGTTCACATTGTCTTCTTCCTCCATTCCTACCTACTATGAGAAGGCTTTCACTGATCAGAGGTGGAAATCTACCATGGATGAAGAGATTTAGGCTATGTACCACAATTCTACTTGGCATTTGGCCATTCTTCTGCCAAGAAAAAAAGGTAATTGGGTGCAAATGTGTCTACTCTCTAAAGTATAATCCAGATGGTTCTATTGCTAGATACAAGGCTAGGTTGGTTGATAAAGGTTATACCCAGTCTTACGGTATTGATTATGATGAAACCCTTTCTCATGTTGCCAAGATGATCTCTAGTAGCCATTTTTTATTGGGAGTTACATCAATTGGATGTCAAGAAGGCCTTCTTGAATGATATATTCTTTGAGGAAGTCTACATGTGCCAACCATCTGGTTATGTGGTTGAGGGGGAGAAAGTATGTCAGCTGAATAAAGCAGTATATGAGTTGAAACAGTCTCTACAGGCATCGTTCTATGGTTATAAAACTTGGGTTCAAGAAGTGTGAATGTGATTACTCAGTGTTTATCTAGAATTCCACTTAGGACAACATTCTTATGGTGGTTTATGTGGATGACATTATTATTATAGGCAATGACCTTAGTGGCATTCAGTAGATAAAGCAGGATCTTAATAGGAGTTCCAAACAAAGGACCTCGGACATCTCAAGTACTTACTTGGGATTGAAGCTCTTTAGTCCAAACATAGTATAATCCTATCACAAAGGAAGTACGCACTTGATTTGTTGAAGGGGATCAGAATGCTTGGATGCAAGCCTGTGAACACATCTATAGAACCTAATATTAAGTTGTATGCAAGAACTGGTAGTGATGTTGTTATTGGTCGGTTTAAATGTTTAGTTAGGAAGCTGATATATCTCACAATCACAAAACTAAATATTTCCTATTCGGTCAATGTTATCAACTAGCATATGTATTAACCACAAAATCACATTGGGAAGCATTGGAAAAAATCCTTCAATGTCTCAAGAAAAGTCTAGGTCAAGGGTTGCTATATAAATGTCATGATCATACATTAATTGAAGGCTTTGCTAAGGCTAACTGGGTTGGGTCTCCTGATGATAGAAAATCCACATTTGGTTACTGTGCAATTATTGTGGGCAAGCTAGTCACCTAGAGAAGCAAAAAACAAAATGTTGGGGCTAGATCAAGTGCAGAAGTAGAATATCAAGCTATGACACTTGTAGTAAGTGAATTGTTATGCTTAAAATCATTCATGACTGAGTTTGGGTTCCAGATAACCAAGCCTATACAACTTCTTTGTGAAAATCAGGCAGTCATCCATATTGCGACAAAACTAATCTTTCATGAGAAAACCAAGCAAATTGAGGTAAACTGTAATTTCATATGAGGAAAACTTCAAGCCAAAATAATATCTACGCAGTATATCCCTTCAAGGAATCAATTGGTGGACATCTTCACGAAGGCTACTCTGCAAAGTCACTCACAGATACCTGCTCTTAAGTTAGGAATATTTGACGTTTTCTACCTAGTTTGAGGAGGAGTGTTGAAGTACTTGAATCAATTGGTGGACATCTTCACGAAGGCTACTCTGCAAAGTCACTCACAGATACCTGCTCTTAAGTTAGGAATATTTGATGTTTCTACCTAGTTTGAGGAGGAGTATTGAAGTAGTTTGAGTGATATTCTATGTAATTATGAGATTGAGTGGAATAAATTCTTACAAATAGATAGTGTCTTTCTCTCTTTGGTAATAAAATTTCTCTCAAAAAGGGATGGAATTAGGGGAGAAAAAAATAGAAACTTTAGAGAAAATTTTAATTATCAAAATTTTAAAATATTACTATTTTTTATTTCTTTTTTACATGTATCCAAAAGAAACTACATTTCTCTTCCATTTTTTCTCTCATTTTTCACTTATAGATTCTAAACCTCTTTATCTTCTTTTCTCTCCACCTTTTGTGTTCCAAACACAACATTAGAGCTAAGGCGGTTGGAGGAGAAATTACCAACTTCGGTAACTTCGATTTCCACTCCAATAGATTCCCATAGGTTTTGTTCGGAACATCGAAAGTGGAGAGAAAAGAAATAGAAAAGAAGAGAAAATTAGTAGTTTTTTAAAATTTAATGATTAAAATTTTCTCTCAAGTGTCTATTTCTTTTCTTTCCAAATTCTATCTTTTTTCTGAGAAAAAAAATTATTAATTATTTTCTCTTATTTTCTTTTCTCTCAATAATTATGTGGTCAACACAAAAAAAATAACTTTCTTTCCTTTATTTTGTTTACAGACCCTTAGCATATAGATAGAAGAGTTATTTTGGTCCAACTATGAGCCCCAAGGGAGATTCTGTATTAGAGGTCCACGTGTAGTGCGTAATACGCACCAGTGTCCAAGTTAGATAGTTGTCCGAACTGAACTCCCTCTCCCTTCTCCCTCTCTCTTCTCCTCTCCCTCTCGGCCTTCGTTGAGACCCTGCTATGGCGGATGCTTCTTCTTTCTCTCCCTGCATTGCTCCTTCACCCTCTAAAACCCTAAAATCAGTATCCAAATCTCTAGTTGGGTTGGGCTTTCTCTCCTCCTTCGCTAAGACCTTTAAACCTCTCCTCTCTAGGGTTTCTAAGGGTGTTACCGCTGTTGCTCAGGGTGCTGTTGTCGGAGCTCGCATGGTCTCATGGCGGCTATTTGTTATAAGCCTAGCAGTTCACCTGGTCCCGCCCTGGGCGACTCGGATCCTGGGTTAAGTACCTATGTCTTCCGCTCCTAATTGGCCATTTTTTTGGGTAATACTGACTAAGTACCTAACATTTGGTATCAGAGCCAGACCTAGTTGCGAGTTTGAATTCCGGCGGTGACCTGGGTAGGCCGTCGCAGAAGTACCTATGTCTTCCGCTTCTAACAGGCCGGTCTTTTGGGTAGTATTGGCTAGGTGCATAACATTTGGTATCAGAGCCAGGCCTACGTTGCGAGTTCGAATCCCGACGGATACACCTTGCGCTAGTGGAAGGGGTGACCTGGGTAGGCCATTGGAGAGCGAAGGGGGTGGCCAGAGTGGGCTTCTCGCCCCGTGGGTCGTCTCTAGCGTTGGGCCACCGTGGACGTCGGCTCTTCCCACGAGGGAGTGATGTTATAAGCCTAACAGTTCACCGGGTCCCGCCCTGGGCGACTCAGATCCTAGGTTAAGTACCTATGTCTTTCGCTCCTAATAGGCCGATCTTTTGTGTAGTATTGGATAGGTACCTAACATTTAGTATCATAGCCAGACCTACGTTACAAGTTCGAAATCTCGACGGATACACCTTGTGCTAGTGGAAGGGGCGACTTAGGTAGACCATCCCCGAACATTGTGTCGTCGTGGACGTCGATTCTTCCAATGGGGGAATGATGTTATAAGCCTAGTAGCTCACCCGGTCCCGCCTTGGGCAACTCAGATCATGGGTTAAATACCTATATCTTTTGCTTCTAACAAGTCGATCTTTTGGGTAGTATTGGTTAGGTGCATAACATTTGGTATCAGAGCCAGACCTACGTGGCGAGTTCGAATCCCGACGGATACACCTTGCGCTAGGGGAAGGGGAGAACTGGGTAGGCCGTCGCAGAGCGAAGGGGGTGACTAGAGTGGGCTTCCCGCCCCGTCGGCCGTCGCTAGTGTTGGGCCGCCGTGGATGTCGGCTCTTCCAACGAGGGAGTGATGTTATAAGCCTAGCAGCTCACCCGGTCCCACCCTGGCGACTCGGATCCCGGGTTAAGTTCCTATGTCTTCCACTCCTAACAGGCCGGTCTTTTGGGTAGTGTTGGTTAGGTGCATAATACTATTAAATCCCCGACCTCTCTAGATTTTGAGACATTGGTTTTCAAAAAAGGAAAGGTCACGATTGTAGGATAGGATGAGGTATTTATAATTTTTTGGATGCTAATGCTTTTCCTTTTTGGGGATTTTTGAGTTTATTGACTTAAATCTATGGAGTTTATTTCGGTACATTGTGAGAGGAGGGAGGGATCTGTTTCAGTTGTTGCCGTATGCGTTCAAGGGGATTAAGCAAATTGGTGTCATTGGGTGGGGTTCTCAGTTGATTTTTTTGCTCTACTGCGGAATTTGAGAGATTCGTTTGCCGATGCGAAGTCCAACATCATTGTAAAGGTGAGCTCTTTCTTAAATCTTTTAATATTTTTGAAGTTTTTCTTTAGTTATATAGTATCTAGCTTCTTCTTCTTCTTTTTTCTGATTTTTTGTTTGGGAATCTTATGTCATGTCTAAGTAATATCTGAATGTTCCAGGTGGATAAAATGACTAGATTTTTTTATTTTTTTTATTTTTTATGGTTCTTAGTGGCGAAACAAAGGGGGACAGTTTTTCTCTGTCTAATATCGGGTTTAAGAATCTCTGTACTTTCCCACAAAATTCTTCACATATGCAATTCTTTGTAGATGTAAAAACTTCATATTTTGTATTCCCCTTTTTTTGAATATTTTGGTCACATAAAAATTACCACAAAATGTGGGATAAAATACCTTTTTTTTGTACTTCTTATTCTACTTCTCCCCCTCAAGCTAGAAGGTATCAATGTAATCCTAGTTTGAAACAAAAACATAATTACATTTATTATCTCCTCCATCAAGGTATCTCAAGGATAAGAACTCAATCGAATATAAACTCTCAAAAAAGAAAAAAAAGTTCGAAACCAACCTCATAGGATTTCAAACAAAAATAATAATAATAATCACTAAAAAAGATAATACATTTCACTCAAAGGACGATGATAAAAACCCACTAAGGATTCTCAAAGTCTCAATGGACTTAAAACACCCATATGTATAAGGGTGGCATCGAGTCAAGTCGAACCGACCTACATACGGTTTGATTTAAATACTTGGAACTCGAGCTCGCTCATTTTCTCTCTCATTTTCCAACCTCTTTATCTTCTTTTCTCTCCACCTTTTGTATTCCAAAACCAACTTAGGTAACTCCGATTTCCACTCCAAGAGATTTTCTTAGGTTTTGTTTAGAACATCGAGAGTGGAGAGAAAAGAAATAGAAGATAAGAGAAAATTAGTAGTTTTTAGAAATTTAATGATTACGATTTTCTCTCAAGTGTCTATTTCTTTTCTTTCTAAATTCTATCGTTTTGTGAGAAAAAAATTATTAATTATTTTTTTTATTTTCTTTTAAAGATTATAGATCCACGTCTAGTGCGTAATACGCACCAGTGTAGATTGCTGTTTCACCTTGCCTTTATCATTTTGTCTTCTCTGTCTACCCGAAGGGTAGGGTTTTATACAGTTATCACACCCTGCTATGGCGGCTCTCTCTACCTGCCTTGCTTCACCATCTCAAACCCTAACATCAGTACGGTTAGGCTTTCTCTCCTCCTCCACTAAGACTGTTAAACCTCTCCTCGGTGCCGCCGCTGTTGCTCGGGGAGCTGCTGTCGGAGCTCGCATGGTCTCCATGGCGCCTATTAGATCCCCGACCTCTCTAGATTTTGAGACATCGGTTTTCAACAAAGAAAAGGCAACGCTGGCTGGAGAGGAAGAGGTATGTACATTTTTTTCGCTGCTAATGCCTTACCTTTTTTGCGGATTTTTGAGTTTATCAACTGAAATCTGTGGAGTTTATTTCAGTACATTGTGAGAGGAGGGAGGGATCTGTTTCAGTCGCTGCCGGATGCGTTCAAGGGGATTAAGCAGATTGGTGTCATTGGGTGGGGTTCTCAGGTGAATTTTTTGCTCTACTGCAGCTCTTTTGTAGTATCTTCGATAGCATCACGACTTTTGATTTCCGATTTCTTTTGTTATGAACTTCTTGTTTGTACTTAGTTATTTATTCTTCGTGGTTAAACGGTTTTGTGGCTTTCCGGTGTAGGGTCCTGCGCAAGCCCAGAATTTGAGAGATTCGCTTGCCGAGGCGAAGTCCAACATCATCGTAAAGGTGAGCTCTTTCTTAAATCTTTTAATATTTTTGAAAATTTTCTTTATTTATATAGTATCTAGCTTCTTTTTTTCTTTCTGATTTTTGGTTTGGGAATCTTATGTCATATCTGAGGAATATCTGAATGTTCCAGGTGGATAAAATGAGTAGATTTTTTTTTTTTTTAAATGGTTCTCTCGCGTATAATGTAAGAAATGTACCAGTATTGCACTGGATTATCTTAGTGGCGATCCAAAAGGGGACATTTTTTCTCTGTCTAATATCGGGTTTAAGAATAATCTCTGTACTTTCCATTGGAAGAGAGTCAATGATTTTGTCCACCTTTTTTTATAATTTTTTCTTATCTAGAATTTCCCTTGTTTTATGGTATGTGGTTTAAAATATTATGTCATGCCTGAGGGTGTCATGCCTGAGGGATATCTGACTGTTCCTGGTGGATCAAATAAGTAGATTCTTTTTGAGAGTTCTCTTGCTTATTATTTAACATTATGTACTTGTGTTTCACTGGATTATGGAATTGGCCATAAAAAAAAGGAGGCATTTCTCTGTGTCTAATTGCAGTTTTAAGTATGATTTCTGTCTTTCAATTGGAAGTGAGTCAATAATTTTGCATGCACTGCTTTCACCCTGTTTTTGGTAATGTTGGTTTCTCTGTTCCCTTAAGATGTTAATTATCAAATAATTAACATGCCACTGGAATATACTGGAGCTTTCTTGTAGGCTTCAGTTAGTTGGTGTTGGCTTGAAATTCCAATGACAATAATGAATTTGTTGAAATTAGTATGCTGTTGAAGATTATCATAACATGCTTGAGTCAGTTAGTTTGACAGCTCAAAACATTGATGTTGAATACATAATATCCTGATATAAAGCCATCAGTAAGTGCTGAACAGGCATGTCCTTCATAAGGATAGTCAGCTTCTTAGTGTGACTCTGGGTTTTTTGCTCAGTGGTCACATGGGGTGTCTTAAGTGTGTGGTTTGAGGATAAGGGTGTGTGTACGTAATCAACCCTCCCAACACCAAAATAAAAAGTAAAAAAGTAAAAGTCAACTCATAGGTTAGTTATCCTATAAACCATGATGTTGACTTCTGTATTTATTTGTATTTTTCTTAATAATGCTTTTGTCTGTATCTCATCTTTTTCTAATTTTTTTTTCTTCTCTGTGCTGCTATGTTGAAAGTGTCAGTTTGTCACTGCAATGTTTTTGGGGTATGACCAATGGTTGTCACCTATTAAAATTAGAAGTTTAGTCACCATTTAATTGCAGGAGCATCTATGAGATTTCTCTATGAACTATGCTTGTATGTTATATGTCAAGGCTCCTGCTGTCATTTACCTAATTTTCTTGTCCTTTAAAAATAGAAAATTAAAGATTTTCTGATAATTGGTAAAATAGCTAAATTTGAGTGTCCATTGTAGCATCATATCAAATTTTTTATGTGTTAGTTGAACTGATTTCCATGGGCTTCATTGTATGTGGTTCGTGTAGATTGGATTGAGGAAAGGTTCTAGTTCCTTTGCTGAAGCACGTGCTGCTGGATTTTCTGAGCAAGATGGAACTTTGGGTGATATATGGGAAACAGTTGCAGGCAGTGACCTTGTTTTGCTTTTAATATCTGATGCTGCACAGGTTTGATTTATATATGCTTTAATCTACCACATAATTGGTTTTGCATTTGTGATAATCATTTTGCATTCAGCTTGTGTGAGTAGTTGCTTCTCTTTTGCAGGCAGATAACTATGAGAAAATATTTTCTCACATGAAACCAAACAGCATTCTTGGACTTTCACATGGATTCCTCCTTGGACATCTGCAGTCCCTGGGGCAAGACTTCCCTAAGAACATCAGTGTAATTGCAGTCTGCCCGAAAGGGATGGGGCCATCTGTAAGAAGGTTGTATGTTCAAGGAAAGGAGATAAATGGTGCTGGAATAAATTCTAGTTTTGCTGTTCACCAGGTTTTACTCTTTCCTTGTTATGAGTTATGAGTTATGATGGGTTATAACTTTGTGCCAACCGCTCTTAGTTTTTATATTTTTTTCCTACCGTAGGATGTTGATGGCAGAGCTACAGATGTTGCCCTGGGATGGTCTGTAGCACTTGGTTCTCCTTTTACATTTGCCACTACATTGGAGCAGGAGTACAAGAGTGACATTTTCGGGGAGCGGGGTTAGTTCAAGTTGCTGCTTTTTAACAGTTTGCAGTTGTCCAACTTGGACTTTGATATTTTCGGGAAGTGAGGTTTAGTTGTTGCTTTGAACAGTATTCCATCGTCCATCCTAGACTTTGATATTTATTCATGTTACTTGTGATTAGGAATTTTACTTGGTGCCGTGCATGGCATTGTTGAGGCCTTGTTTAGAAGGTACACAGAAAATGGAATGAATGAGGATTTGGCATACAAGAACACTGTTGAGTGTATTACTGGGATTATATCAAAGACTATTTCAACTCAGGTACCAAGTTGTGTTCTTGAACACTGGGATTTTATTTGTCGTTTCTCTTTGTCCTAGCTGTTAATGATATAATGTCACTAGGGCATGTTGGCTGTATACAATGCGCTGTCTGAGGAAGGTAAAAAGGAATTTGAGATGGCGTACAGTGCATCATTCTATCCTTGCATGGACATTTTATATGAGTGTTACGAGGATGTTGCTAGTGGAAGTGAGATAAGAAGTGTTGTCTTGGCAGGCCGTCGATTTTATGTAAGTTTCCTTTTTATTTATATTTGTTTTGGTCGTGCTAGCTGAGCCTTAAATGTCATTATTTCTTTTGTCTAATGTTTTCATGTGTACAGTTTGAGGCATTTTGAGAACCATTCTCTTGAGGGGAGGTTCCTGAAACTGCATGACTGACGTACTTACTGGAATTTGGTTAATGTGCATTTTTATAGTAATAGATTCCAGGATACAGAACTAAGTTATTATGCTCCTGGAAATTATTTTAGAAAGATGTCTTTGTCTCTTGTTTTAGGAAGGAATTAGGGGAACAAAGTTGTCACCTTTCATGCGATGATAATGGACATCTGAGTATTACAGTTCCATACAGTCCCCCTTAGTGGAATGCTCAAACACCTAATTGGCTCTTGGCTGTGATGCTTGATGGCAGGAAAAAGAAGGGTTGCCTGCCTTCCCTATGGGCAAAATTGACCAAACAAGGATGTGGAAAGTAGGTGAAAAAGTCCGATCAACAAGGCCTCAAGGTGATCTAGGCCCTTTGCATCCCTTCACAGCTGGTGTTTATGTGGCTCTAATGATGGCCCAGGTACGATCAGTTCCAACATGTTGCTTCTCGCCTGTATAATCCATATCTCTCTGTATCTGATGATTGCCCTTTATAAAAAAACAGATTGAAGTCTTGAGAAAGAAGGGACATTCATACTCAGAAATCATCAATGAAAGTGTGATAGAGTCTGTGGATTCCTTGAACCCTTTCATGCATGCTCGTGGTGTCTCCTTCATGGTTGATAACTGTTCAACAACGGCAAGGTTGGGATCCAGAAAGTGGGCTCCTCGGTTCGACTATATTCTCACCCAACAGGCTCTAGTGGCCGTCGACAAGGGTTCATCGATCAACCAGGATCTCCTTAGCAACTTCTTCTCTGATCCTGTTCACAGTGCAATTGAAATTTGTGCTCAGTTGAGGCCTGCGGTGGACATCTCAGTCCCAGCGGATGCAGATTTTGTTCGTCCTGAGTTGCGTTAGTGAGTCAACTAGGTAACCACATAGGAGTTTTATTGGGTTGCAATTTTAGACTTTATCTAGTCTGCGTGTGGAAGTTTTGCACATGAGCCTGCTTGACATTTTGGCAAAGACTGAAGTAATGAGCTTGGTGGATAACATTTTGGTATTCATCTCATCCTTTTGTTGATTTTAAAGGTAACAAATTATCCTCAAAAATCAATATTTATATTTTTCTCTTTTGTGTTTTGTGTTTTATATATTTTTTAAGATTTATTTAATCCTAAAATTAATACTAACATGCCTGTGATAATATTATTGAACTATGACTGTTGACATGTAACTATGTTTAGTATCATCCTAGGTGAGCCGGTGACATCCTTCAAAGGATCATGATGTTTTTTAGATTATATTTAATACCAATCATACAAAAAAATTACAATGACTACTTTGCTCAATTTAGAGGATACTTGTAAGAGTGCAATTTTATTCCACCGATATTTTTGTTAAAGAAAGATAAAGAGAGGAATTAGTTGGAGACGAGAGATTGATCAATCCAAAGTTTTGATTGATCAAACCATCACTTAAATTTATGGATCATATTTTAGCCTATTGATTTTTTTCTGGTTGATTAATCATTGGCAGACAATGGTTTCGGAGAAATTTTTTTTTTTTTCTTGCTTGCTCGCTCGCAACCTTTGGTAACTTTAATCGCCCTACTCCTGCTTCTCTCCTCTCTCAGCCTCCTTCTCAAATTGTGTTGCAGAACACGGGAGGCTGAGCCTTTGTCGCAGAGCCTTTCGGCCTCCCTCTCTTCCCTCCTAAGTAAAGTTTCTTAAAAACAATTCAGAAGTTTCTGCTTCCATTCCTCTATTTGCTTTCTAGTAGTTAGTGACAACTTCAAATATGTTTTGAAAAGTTTTGAGAAATATGTTATTGAGACAGGATGTTAATAGCTGGATTTGATGTGTTCATAGAAATCTCCCTTAAAAATAGCAATCAATCCAGAACATCAAATAATGGATGAACATGTGCAAAAGTTACCTGAAATGAAAGTAACAGAAATTGACATGTCCATACTTGAAATAATAATGCAGCCAGGATAAGCAGCATCCACAAGATTCCTGCCACAAGAGCCAACCGTATAAAACCTCTTTTCCAAATGATCTTCATAGCAATTTCTGGAGAGATCCTTCCTGAAGACAACAGTCCATCTTCAACGTCTGCGTTTACAGAAAATAGAACAAATCTATGCACATCCTGGAACAACAACACCAAAGACAACAGTCCTTCCTTATATTCACACTTAAAAAATGCAAAATCATAATTAGGCAAGGGGAACTTTGACCTAATCCGAGAACATGCAGCAAAACCAAATCAAGCTCAAACTTGATGAGGTTATGGGTCAGGTGTGCTCACCTGATCAAGAATTGGGTTGGGTTTGGGTTAAACGTCTAGATCCAAATCCAAACTAGACACTACCTGGTACATGCCTTTTTTAAGCGAAAACAAAAATAAGATGGAGAAGAAGTGACCTAACTGTAAGACTCCTTCAACAGATAATTACTGATGTTGGGCTTTTCAGTCTGCTTTTTTTTGACCCCACCCTCAGTAAAAGAGATCACAAAGGATCGAGCTCCATTGCTAGCTTTATTTACCAATCTACCCACAAAAGATCAAAGATCACAAATAAGGATCTGTTAGAATAACAGTCCAAGGGCATTTTGATCTTTTACTATGTTCTGATTTATCTTAACATATGTCTGTTAGTTAGATGACTACATTAAACTCTAATGTTTCCAGTTTCATTAAAATCAGAATTGTATTTTATGAGCTATAAGATTTTTTGTAATTAAGGGCATTTTTGTCCTTCTTGTAATTATCACTTATAGGGTTTAATAAAGAGAGCCAAGGCTGCTCCCTTTCCTCTTCTCTTAAACTTTTTGCCTTCTCTTCCTCTCTCAAATATCCTTCTTTACATGGTATCAGAGCAATGAAGGCGATCTTAGGCAAATCTTCTTCAGTTTTTGGCTTCTTCCTCTCCATTCAGCAAACCTATTGAAGTTTACTTCCAAAAATTTCTGGACTGGTAGGATGAAACTCAATTTTTCCTCTTTTCTTCCTGCCTTAACCAATTGGTTGATGGCCTTTACTCTCAACTGAGTAAATACAATGATTTGAAGCCCTTTAAGGGCTACTTGAAGCCCTAGCTTCATTACTGACTGAAGAACCTACCAAGGCTTGCGTCATCCTCTCAATTACCTGGGTCATCCATTCTTTATGCAATTAAGTTGATGTTTACTCAAGTTTCTATCTCAATTACAAAGTGCAACTGCTGTCCATTGCTGGTTGGGTACTTTTGAGTGAAATTGTGCCCTAATTCCTTAAATTGAAGGGCCCACTTGCCTATGCAAGGTAAAATGAATTGGGGAAAGTGATCCTTTGTGTAGTTAAACACATATGCATTGAATTAGGATCTTTTAGAGGAAATCAGATAGCTGAATCCAGCACACAGGTTGCTGTCCAAAAAACAACTGAGAGTTTAGAAGGAAAACACTCTCAACCTTTTCAGATAATATCTATCAGATTGAATGAGTCAAACTATGTGAATTAGTCAAGGTCTGTTCTTATGTTTCTGAAGGCTAGAAGAATGGCTAAACACATAAGAGATGATCCCCCTAACCAATTATTAAGGATTGGGAAGCAGAGATAGTCAAGTTATGACTTGGTTGGCAAACAGTACGGAGTCATGGTTTAGTGACCAAATTTTGAGTTGTGGAACAGCAAAGGAAATGCGAACAACCTCGGTTTCTATTTTGTCTCAACAGAGTAATTTGTCTCAGATTTATGAGACATGACAAGTATTTTAATATGAAGAGAGGAGATAGATCATATAAATTGCTAGAAAAACTAAGGCTCTTACAGCATGTGATTAGATGGAGAGGAAGAAGCTATTCAGGCCATTAACAATTCGATGGATCGCTTCACCTCTCGCATGCAAGGCTTCAATGAACAAGCTGACCAGGTTGAAGCTAATTTAATGAAAGTCAAACTTACAACCCAATAACTCTCAGCGGCCACTAAAACTCTCTTGGACCCAACTAAACAAGCTAGAGCTCAACCAAAGGAAGTTCAACATGATTTTGGCCAACTTGAGAGACCTATGCCAAGTTAAGGCAAAAGATAACAAATTGAATGAGAATGCTGCAAAAACAGCGGCTTACAGTCAACATGAGGCTAAAGTTGAGCCTGAAGAGTGTGATATCGAACCGAAATGGGAGAAAATGCATCTGGTCAAGCTAAAAGTACATGAAAGCCAACCAGAAGACAAAGATGCTGAACTCATTTCACAAAGGCTGCACCTAAGAAGATTCAGCAGCCAAGGTTAGCTAAGCTCAATTTCTTGAAGCTCATGAATGAAAAGGATCCCACCAATTCAGATTAAGAAGTAAAACAAATTTCAAAGTCTTGCCAGGTCGTGGAAGACAAGAAAGCACAAATGGGATGCTTTGTCATCATGTTGAAGGTGGAGTTCCACTGACCTGCAAATGATCAAATTGTATAGCTGATATCTTCATCAAGAAATGGAGGCACTACCTTGGGGGTAGCCATGCACAACAGTGTATCTTAATTGTCACTGGAGATGCTAGTGACTACTTGTGTGGTATGACTAGTTTGCAGTTCGATCCTCGATTGGGTGCAAACATCCATAAAAATGTTAGACCATGGGAAGAAGGATGACACAAGTCAAGACACAACTACAGTGGCTGAACCTTGAGGACAAGGTGTCTTGAAGGAGGGGAGTAATGATAGGCATTTTGTATTTAAATTATTGTCTAAGATACTCATTCAGAATTAAGTGTTAAAGGAGTAGCTTTGGCATTTATGAAATCATATTAGGGTAGTAATTTGGCACCACTTAAGGGAGGGGTGTAGGGTAGTTTTGGTACTACATTTTTGGGTATATTTTAGAGAATATGTAGAGAAAGTTTTGGTACTATGCCTATAATATTTTAGGAAAATGTGGGGACTTGTTATGGACTCATTAGGGGTTTATTTGCAATTTCTATTCATTAGGGGTTTATTTGTAATTTGTAGAACTTATGGCCTTTTGGCATGTTTTCCCTAATTCTCTATATAAGGGTGTAAGATAAATGAGAAGGTAAGCATTGAATTAATTAGTTGTAATCAGGTCAGAAGTTGACATTCTTAAGCTACAAATAGAAGAGATGTTGAAGGAGAGCCTCAGACTAGCTACATGAAATACAGCCTATTATATACATAGATTGATACATACATATAGATATATAATACATAAATACAGATATTCTGCCTATAGATACATGTATACACAGACACAGCTCCTTCCCTCCCTACCTCTCAATGTTGGAAGGACAAAGAGAAACGGCGCCCCTCCTCTCCCAGTGAGAGTCAAAAGGGGAAAGCCGGAGCCTCCTCCCTCTACAAGGCAGTCAGGCAAAAACAAGGAATAAGGAGCACACATCCCTTGCCCTTGCTATGCAGTGGTAGTGCAGGGACAGATGGTGGCTTCAACCTCCCCCACCTTTGTTATACTAATTCCAGAAATCATGTGCCTTCCCAAAGGGTTCCTCCTAAAAGCATTCTTGCTGCATCAGCTATCCAATTTCCATTAACTCTTATAACCAAATTATTTCCTTGCACCATCCATCGACCATTCTAGATAGATATCTTGCTCCATCTAGATCTAGATTGACTCTTGTTGTGAACTAATGTTCTAGTTATCTGGTTAATACTGGTTGAAATTCTGCTTTTGCTTTTATCGGTATCCTATGGATTCCTATTTTTCCAATTTTTCCCAAGTAGTAATTTTTTTTAGTTACCCTTAAAATACTGAATAAGCTTTTTTCAATGCCCTCAAATTGAACTTGTTTGCTTTTGACATTGACCGATACTATTTTTTAAGCTGGTGTATGGTGTCTTGTCATTTGGCTAGGAGTGATATTTTCTTTTCTCATATTAGTTTTTTTGGCCAAGGTGGCTTCTCAAAGGAGGGGAGTGAACTGAGTTTTTAAGTTTTAAAAAGTTAAGGTGTGCAAGAATTAAATCAAATAAATATGTAAATAAAATAGGTAGAAATTCACTCACCACAAGCTGAACACAAATAGTTTGTTATTGATGTTTCCCTATTGGTATTCATTGCCTAAGAAATTCTTCTAATAATTGTTCTATTAGCTTGGAATTACAAGAAAGAAAATCCTACTCTCCTTCAAGTCATGTCTATACTCAAATAAACGATTACAACTTAATCTCCCCGAGAGATTAACTAGATTTTAGTTATAGTAAGCTTTTTTTTATCTAGATTTATTACAGTTTTACATGAACCTATTAGCAAATGAAAAATTACAAGAAATGTCAAAATTTACTCTATTGTAATTGGAGAGATACCCTTCTCCTTTGAGAGCTCCAAGCTTCCAACCTTTGATCCATGATGGTGAAATTAAGGGTTCGACTAAAGTGAATGCAAGGAGATGGAAGTAGAAAGAAATGCAAAGATTTTTTAAAGTGTGGCTTTCTCTTTCTCAAAATTACACTTTGGCCCTATTAGTGCCCTTTGTAAGTGAAATGTATTTCACTTACGCTGGGTAAAAGGAACACATCGTAAGTGTAGGGGAAAAGTAAAATACAACTGTATTTCACTTTCCCCCGTTTTAGGCATAATGGGAGGGAAAGTGAATTTAGAGGGGTCGAGCTCTGAATTCACTTTCCCTCTCTCAATTACATCGGCCTCGGGCCGTCGGGTAGGAAGTCTTTGTCTCGCGAGGGCTTCGGAGAAAAAAAAAATTCTCTCTCACTCATGACTTTGACGATTTCAATCACCCTCTGTGCGACCTGTCTCCGATGCTCGACTCCCTTCCTCTCGCTGTCCCCAGCACCGACGACTTCGGCGACTTCTCTCCCCTATCTGCAACCTCTCTAGCTCCTCTCTCGCTCGTGACCTTCGACAATTTTAGTCTCCCTCTCTGCGACCTCTCCCCGGCGCTCGACTCTTTTCCTCTCGCTGTCCCCTGCATCGAAGACTTCTCTCCCCTCTCTGCAACCTCCATTATTCGTTCCTCTCGTTGCAACCTGTTATTCGTTCCGCTCGCTGAGCAAGGAAGATGAGCTACAACAACCTATTTATGTTCTGTTTTTTATTTTATATTCATATTTTGGACTTTTTCATTATGCAATACTTAGTATTTAATTACTTGCCAATTATAATCTTTAATTATACAGGATAATTAAAACTAATAATTTCTTTTTATTTTATTTTGTTCCTTTTAAAATAATTTTAACTTTGTTTAATGTTTGGGTCGAGTGGAGTTTCTAAACACTCAACCTAACCTCGAGCCATATTTTTAAGAACTCAACTTTACCCGAACCCTTAACCTTAAACCCCTACTTCTAATTTGACAAAAAAACAGGCTAAAAAAAGGAACTAGATCCACCCTGTTTCCCCACCCTAATTTGACAAATATTTTGTGTATTGTATTTTTGTATATACAATTGTAATTTTTTTATATTAAATAAGTGATTGAGTTATATTTGTTTTATTTTTATTTTTATTATTACGATGTTTGTGTAGTACGCTGTGTAGAATGATGTTTGTATAATTATTTAATATTTTGATATTATAAAATTATAACTTTAATAATATAAAAGTAAGCATTTATTTAATTGTTATATATAATATGTTTTATTTATTAACTAATATTAATTTAATTTTCTGAAAGTCAGTTATATCAAAATATTTTATTTAATAAATAATTTATCTGTACTTTACACCACACTTTCTATTGTGCACACTAACACAAACAAGTACTTTACACTGCATTTTTCATTGCGCACACTAGTACAAACAAGTACTTTACATTCCTTCTCACTTTCCCTCGAGGAAGTACTTTACATTCCCTCCCACTTTCCCCCTGAACTTACATTGTGCACTAACCCCCGCTTAGGAAGGATTTCTAAATGATTTGGAATAAAAGCAAGTCGGTATGCCAATAAAAAGCTCTTTAAGTTTTGAAAGGGAGATTTGGTGGGGGTATTTATAAGTTTCCCAAGCCAAACTAGTTGTTTTTTGCCTATTTGAAAAAGTTGATTGTACAATGATTGATTAGTGTAAAGTGATTGATCGATCAATCGTATGTAAAGACTATTTTTCTGTCAAAATGTGACTTATTGATCGATGGTATGATTGATCAATATCTTCCTGTTGGGTATAATATTTTAAGTTAATCGATCCATGTACATGGTATGATTGATCAATCAGAATTCCACTAGTAGAGCATAACAAGTATGATCAATCAATGGTCTTGCTATGATCGATTATGCTTTATGTCCTTGATTGGTAAAGTTCTGTATGATCACTCATTCATTGAGGTTGATTGATCAATCAACATGAATTTGCTTTGCTTGGATAATATTGATTTATCACTCCAATTGGGATGTTCGATCATGCTTTATAGCACAATTTGTTCATGTTTTAAATGACCAATCAATTGACCTTGGTTGATCGATCATGCTTTATATTTTTTGCCTGTGCAATTCTGATTGATCGATTATTGGCGGATGCAAATCATTTAAAAACATGAAAATTTATTCCTAAGTGATTCTAACATGTATGAAATGTGTGTTTGGATTTTAAAAAACATGTTTGAATGCAAAGTATGTCCTAAAACTCCAAAATTTGTATTGTACCTCAAGTTTTGAAAGAATTGGGTTGTTCTCTTACATAGATGAGTTTTAGAGTTATCTCAATAATTAGTAAACTCTATTCTTCAATTTTTCCTTTTCTTTTGTGGATGCTTCTTCAAGAGTGCTTTGACATTCCATAAAGTTTGAGGTCTTTGAAAAGTTTTTGTCGATCCAATGCTTAGACCTTTGAATTCCGTATCTCTTGAAGAAAATGCATCTGAAATACTAAAATTACAACTGTTAGATCAATTAAATTTTTGTCATCAAAATCAAGAAGGGAGTCAACAAGTTTTCTGTAAGCTAGGTCTCTTGGAAAAAGAAAGAGAGATCCCTAGCTTGGTAAAAAAAAATTCATGACCATGAAATAAAGGGGAGAATGAGAAATGTGAAAAATGAGATAGGTGATAACGCCTATTGTGAATAATTTTATGACCTTGAATTGTAGTAAAAATTTCTTGTGACTAATAATGAGGAATTCTGCAAGCTTTGGTAAAGAATATACAAATAAAGGGGAGCATGAGAAGTATAAAAAACGAGATAAGGGATAAAGCCTACAATGAAGAATTTCGTGACCATGAGTTATGGTAAAAATTTTTTGTAGCCACTAATAAAGAATTCCACAAGCTTTGGTAAAGAACATCCAAATAAAGGGAGAATGGAAGATAAAAATTGCATCTTTGAAAGTTTTTCCAGTCAAAAGTATTGAAGAAGGAAGATTGAAGATCGAAAAAAATTTCTTTGCAAGTTGAAATTACAAACTCTAGCTTGAGGTAGAGTATTAAAAAAGTAATTATAGAAGCATCTTACATGACTCTTATGACAAGGAGTCTCATAATCAAGGAATTAATATAACAGTCTTTTATGAGTCTCATCTAAAGAAGTCTCTCACAAGAAGTCTTTTAGTACTATTAGTTATCTATTTATGTAATAGTTGTTTACATGTTTTAGGTCTTCTTTTAGGAATTCTACTTTGGTGTAATTGAGACTTTAGTAGTTTAATTGTACTTTGTTTTTAGTTATTTTCTATTGTAAATAGAGCACCAATGTACTTATTCTGCAGAATTAGTGAATACAAATTTCTCCCATCTTTTTCTTGTAAATTTCAACTTACCTCAAAGTTAACTCACTATGTTCAACTATCAACTGATATTTACAAAGGGGGGGGGGGGGAGTTTTGTCTACGAACTTCAAATTCATTTCAATCATCTACATGAACTTCAACTTCAAATTTGGTGTTAGTGTGGACGAGTTCATGTGCATTGGAAAACAATTTCCAATGTTAGTGCCCCAAAATGAGAAAAATATAAAAAACAAGAGAATGAGTAACTTGTAATAATATACTTAAATAAAACATAATACCTAAACCCCAAATTAGGTAAAACAAACATGATTACTACACGAATAAGTAATTTAATGTATAATTAAAATATATTAATATACTAATTAATTAAATTAGATATTATATTATTTAATGATTGCAGTTTATTGTACATTAATACAATAATTACGTGAACCAATTAACTGTGCACATAATTAATTATAATTTTTTTTAAAATTAACATAAACGAATATAATAAATTAAGTTATTAATTTATTAATAACATATGATATACTTTAACATAAAAAGGAATGATTAAAAAGAATTGATCAAATGCTAACTTTAACACACTATATATTTTTATGTATTATTAATTAATAATATTTTTTCGTCAAATTTAAAACCATTGGTTTTATTAATTTTATAAATGGGTTAATTAAACCAAAATAAATATAATGAATACATAAAAATATTATTTTATTAATAACACAAGATGGATTTTTATTTAGTATTAATAATATATTCCCACAATAATATAGATTTTTTTTGACACCGAGTTGAATCGGATTAACTCGGCTGAACTTGGGCTGGTCCAGTCCGAGACTCGGGCAGAACCAATGGTTTAATTTTTCTTAACTTATGAAAAATTAAATTGGCCTCTTCTTCTTCACGGTGCTGCAATGGGGGCTCTGCGACGGAGTAGCCCTAGGGGGGCGCTACGAGGGTTGTGATGGAGGCGGTGAATCAACAGAGGCGCTCCGACAGGGAAAGGGGGCGCTGAGAGGGCTGCGACGGAGACGGTGTTCGATGTCAGGAGGCCGGAAGGTACAACGGCTTGCTGCGATGGAGACGTCGGGACAGACCAAGAGGGAGAAGTGAGCGGGAGAGAAAGAAAAACAAATTCAGCCTCCTATGACGACACGTCCCGCTCGCTTCATCTGGATGATTCACAAAATACTTCGGAATCCGAAATCCGGAAATTAAACCGTCGGTGTTATTTTCGGATTGATCAATATGAATTGGGCGCTGGTGCACCACTAACTACGTTAGGAGATGAACCGAGTAATGTGACTGAAGTTCATATCCTGATTCAAGTTGACTAACCCCCCTAAAATTCTATCCCATAGGGACTTAGGTCACTCAAGTAACCACACCAACCAATATGCACAACTCATCCTTTCACAAATATAGTACTCTAGGTTCTCTAGCCTAAACCCACACTTGGGATTTGTAGCAGCTAATAGACACTCTTGCCTAGAATCCACAAAGGATTTTTTGCAGCAAATTAGTCTTTCTAGCCTATCTATACCTGTAAGGGGATTTCATGTACATATCAAAGGCTTATAACTAGAAATCCTCAACCACAACAACTTTTCTCAACAAGTTGAGGGATGGTCTTGCTTATACAAGGTTTTAGCAAATGTTTTCAAGGGTCACTTGCTTACACTTAATATACAGACTATGCTTATTTGTCAAGCTGAATTTAAAATTTCATGCACACACAAAGTATGCAACCAATCCTATGTACCCAATCTACATGGGAGTAGTTCAATAAATCCTTAATTGACTTGATTTCAAATTTGTGCAAATTCTCTTTCTCCTTAGCCACTTCAATGAACAAGAACTCACAATTTTGAAGAGTTCTTGGTGGATTTATGCATCAAGAGTCACATGTGCAAGTTTGTGAGGATTCTCACTTTGCTATCATGTCTTTTTTAAAATAAAAATTCCTTCTTCCTCCTAAGGATTCCACACTTCTTTAAAGGAAATCCACCTTTCTAAGTTTGAGATGGAACACAATACTATTGAAGACACAATACATGACAACAAATGTCTTGAAAAATAGAACTTTTCTTTGTTTATGGTATAAAGAACTGGGGTAATCAGACTGCACCAAATCTTGGGTCTCTTCTTTGAATGAGTGATAAATGTTATTTGGAAGATTCTGTATTACTTCAAGATGTGCGCATTGTCTTATGTTATCTTGATGAAGCATTGAGTTCCAAAGATCTGGGCATGAAAGTTGTGTGGTTTCTTCAAAAATTAATAGGGGTGGAACATCTTTTGATTAAGCTGAACGTTTCCTCGATTGGGTAGAGTGTTTTTTGACAGTCATGCCATGCACTAGGTGAAGAAGTTTCACATAAATGTGGACCTCCATGATGCTCTTCAAGTGGTTATCCTCAACAGTTCCTTTGGTACGGAAGAGCTTGATATTTGTTTGAGGAAGTTTGCTTAACGTTCTCTCACCCTCTAGAACACACAAGATTCGGATCACCGAGGCCTATGACTTATGTTGCCATGAAATTGACTTCATCCAATATTTGTACAACAATTCTGATGTTCTTAAGAAGCTCACAATCAAGCCAATGATCAACTAAAAAGTCTTTTATTTTTTATCTCTTGAATTGTTAAGCTACATCCATGTAAACTTTTACAAATTTATGTATTTTGTCTCTTTGATTGAGCAAAATTTGTTGATCTCACTCATACTTTCATGATTTAATTTTTGGAATACCTTCATTTGGATTCTAATGCTTTTTCTTTTCATGCTAAAGTGTTTCTTCATCTACTTTATTGGCATAAAAAATTGCACATCAAAGGGGTACTTTTGTAAATTTATTTTTCCAAGGATATTTTGGTAATTTTCACCAAATAGGGAAATTGTACCATAAGGATGTGAAATAAATTCCTAGAGCAAAATCATGTGTAAAAAAATTTAGAAAGCCTATTTTCTATATTTTTAAGTATAAGAGGTATTTGGTAATTTTTGGTCAAAATTCAAGAATTATGTATAATAATATCCAAGTGTCCTTAGTCTAGGAACATTATATTTCTAGGAGATTGATTGTATAAGGCCCCTTTTATGTAATTTTTATGCAAAGGGGAGAGTGATCCAACGGTACAAGCCAACAAGCTATGAACAACTTAAGCTCAAAGAATCTAACACGAAGCCCATCTTGGCCCAACACCAACTCAACTTGGTTAAATCTGACCCTAACCAAACTATTAGGAATTAGACGCCCTAATTCCAAACTAACGAGAGTAATAATAATAATCGCGAAAGAAAAGAAAAACAAAAACGAAAATACAACAAGATTTATACAGGTTCACCTCAAGGTGAAACTACGTCTTGTCTTCTGCTGCTACAGTAATCCACTATGAAGATGAAATAATTTACAAAGAGAAATCACACTCACTTACATGTGTTTTTCTCTAACCTCTCTCAGGCTGTAACTCAAAGTCCTTCTTCGAGATAATAATCAAATCCTAATAGTGGCGCCCCAGATATAAAGAGGAAACTAGGACAACCGCTATACATGTGTAAAATTTCCAAAATGCCCTTAATGAAACAACATTTAATATATCCGAGTACCGACTTATTGTAGGGCGTTGATTAGGCTCCACAACTTAACACAAACCAGGTCCAAGTTAAACCAAACAAAAACTAAACTAACCAAAAATGAACAAAAAGAAGCTAAGAGACAAATAACCTTTGAGCTTTTGTAATAGATGATCTTTGCATATTGTAACTCTTGTAACTGATATCCCATGTTCTCCCTCCATAATGAGCTTGAGAGATCATTATAGATGTTGAATTTTTGGAAAGGATAAAAATTTCATTGACCTGAAGTAATCTGAGTACATGAGCCCCTATTTATAATAGAGGAAATTAATAGAGTCCAATTACAATTAAAGTACCCTTGTCTCAATTACACCCAAAGTCTAACAATTAAAGATAATTAAACATTAACATAAATAGAAGACTAATATAACTAAAACACTTTTAAACTGAGACTCTTCTACGAGACCACCTTATGTGAGACTCTTGTAAAACTCCACCATATTAATTATGGCTCTATGTGACTTCTTACTATGAGAGTCATGTAAGAGCTTTCCATATTTTCTCTTCAACACTCTTCCTCAAGTTGGAATTTAGAACTTCAGCTTGCAATGAAAAAGATTTTTGGTCTTCAATTTCCTTTGCCGCAAAAAAGTCTTCATAGGTGCAAAAACTTCATCTTTTGTGCTCCCCCTTTCTTGAATATTTTGGTCACATAAAAATTGTTGCAACATGTGAAACAAAATACTTCTTTTTTGTACTTCTTCTTCTACTTCTCCCCCTCAAGTTGGGGATAAAAAGAACATAGAGATCCAACTTGGACAAAATACAATATTGGAGAAGAAAATCACTCCTAGCTGCATGAAAAAGCTCCATACACCAGTCAAAATGGTCAGTCTAAAATACACTTCGTTCAATTTGAAAGGCAAAAAAATAGTCCAACTTTTGGGTTTAAAAAAAAGAGTATTCACTTTTAAGGGTAGCTCAAACACAAATCACCTCTTGGGTGAAGAATAAAAGACTTGATTCAAACTAGATATTGGGCACACTCTTATAGTTTTTAGTTAGTTGGTTTAGGCATTGCTCTGAAGTGATAAAAACATAAGATGATATACTAAAGAAATAATTGAGAAAATCAACTTTAACCGGAAGGAGGAGACTATGTAACACTCATACTTCCAAAGTGACATTTTTTTTTAGAAAACTAGGGGAGACTATAATGATAGAACTGAATAAAATTGACCAAGTATAACTTTATTTGGGTGAGTACAATTTTTTGGAGTTAACTAATAAAAATACAAAACTTGAAAACAACTTTGATGCAAGATATTGCATATCTTGAATGAGCACATCATAGAGTGATTAAGTTGGACAAAAAAACTCTGATTAGAAGACAATTTTGAGTAAAAAATTCAGATTTTAACAGAAAAGGAAACTCAAATCACATCAATGCTTGGAGAGATAATAGGAGAGAAAAAAGAGATAAAGGAGAGATTTTTTGCAAAACTGACTTTTGATACTTTTGATATCAATATCTCCACAAATATAGCTCAAAATTACAAAAATTTTGTTTCTAAAGAAACTAGACTCAAATATATTTCATTGAAGCATAAATTCTTTTCATAAAATATATTTATTTTGAGATAAAGAAGCTGATATATTTTTGGATTTGTAATCTAGCTGAACTGGATACTCTTTCTTCTTTGGCTAGCATGACCATTGACTCTTCCAAGAACGATATCTCCCTCTAAAAAACTCAGATTCAGAATTGGTTGAATATGTAAGAAAATAGACTTATAAATATTTCTTTGGATTTATAATTCTCCTTGTAAAGTGTCCTTCTTGATGGCATAAGATGGATCAAAATTTGAAGCTTTCTACTGCTACTTGAACCTTTCTTGCAGTCTGACTTTCCTACTTCAAATATCGATTTCTCTTTGTATAGAACTTCAATTGAAAAAATTCATTTTATGTTGGAAAGTAGACTCGAATATCTTTCCATAAATATATAATTTACAATATGAAAAGCTCATTATTGACGTTTGAACACCAAGAAAATAACAGGTATTAGAATTGAAAAGAGAAAAAAAGATCGAATATGAACCTAAACTACTAGAGATAATAGATTCGAAAAGGATCACATTATCTTTATGGGTTGACCAAGTCAACTCACAGAACCTGCTCTGATACCATGTTGACTTTTTAGAAAAGAGAAAAACTTCATTGACTTTATGTAACCTGAGTACATGAGCCCCTATTTATAATAGAGGAAATTAATAGAGTCCAATTACAATTAAAGTTCCATTGTCCCAATTGCTCTCAAAGTCTAACACTTAAAGATAAGTCCTGGCATAATTAAACAACTCAACATAAATAGAAGACTAATATCACTAAAACACCTTTAAACTGAGACTCTTCTGTAAGACTCCACCATATTAATTTTGGCTCTGTGAAAATTCTTACCATGAGAGTCATATAGGAGCCTTCTATATTTTCTCTTCAACAGTAGAAAGGGATCAATAATAAAAATTGAGGAGGTCTTGTGTCTTGAAAGGGGTCTTTGAAGGACAACTTTTGTCTAGGCTCTAGAAAATTAGACGTCAAAAGGGAAAGGAAAATTGTTGTTGTGCTACTTTAAAAAAAAAAACTTGATGTCTTGCAAGGTTCTTGCACTCAACCAAAAACTTGAGGAGAAGAATTAAAGGCATATTTTTTTTTATTTGGAGTAGTAAATTGTAGGTTGTTATAAGAAGTCTTTTCCTTGTAGCAATCGAATAACAAATCCACTATGTATTAATTTAAATTAATAAATTTGTAATTCTTTCTTTCAAACTACTTTTATTGTAAGCTTTTTCTATGAGTTGAATCGCATCACCAATAACCATTCACCACAAACAAATTTATGGCATACTTGGTGGGACCTGTTCATCCTCCCATCTCTCCTCCTCAAGGTCCAATCTCCCTCTCTCTGATCAAGGCCTTCATCAAATACTTATATGTCAAGGAAGAAACAAAGAGCATCAAAGAAGAAAAATGAAAACATGACCATCATAAAAAAATGGCACCTTTCTTGCCACAATTAAAGAGAGATACTACCATATCACCTACCATGCATAAAGTTGCCACAATGATAGCCAAAAAATTCACTAGCAACTAGCCATCTTCAAGCACCCATCCATCTGGAAATGGGTAGCAAAGCCTATTCCAAATTACAACAAGTTTTCTCCATTGACAGGTTGTAAGGGACCAATCAACAATGACTTTTTGAAAGTGAGAAGCTAGGGGGTTGCATGCGGCACATCTCGCTACGTTGAGAATAGTCGTGACTCCTACTTTCTGGGCAAGGCTACCTACCTATGCCATAGACAAAAAAATTGTTGATGTTAAATTCTAGGGCCTTAGCATGGAGAGAATTTGGTGAGAGGAAAAGAAAGAGGGAAGATCAAAAGAATAATAGGAAGACAAGCTATAGTTTTTAGGAGAGAGAATGCTAGATGTGTGAGAGAAACCTTGAGAAGAGAAAACTTCCCCAGGGTCCTAGGGTTGAGCTCTGTTGGAAGACATCTCTTCTAATATTTCCAAATAGCAGACAACAACTACCAATCACAAAGCATAAGCTAAAGACTGACATGTTGATAGAAGTACTTTAAAGGAGCTTCATTCTACGTATAATTGGATTCCACCTATCGAGAAGCCCAAAAAAGGGTGTCACGCGATGCTTTGATTTGGGTTTACCCGATGTTCAATGGATCAATATTTTTAAATAACACCACAAAGGTAGTTGTATTACTTGCAGTAGATGAGGATGATATTGTTTTGACAAGTAGTGATATAGGTAGCATAAGTCAGGTCAAATACAAGATATGTAGTGAGTTCAAAACAAAGGACTTAGGACTCCTCAAATATTTCATTGGCATTGAAGTCTTCCACTTCGAGCATGGTATTGTCCTATCACAAAGGAAATATGTACTTGACCTAGTTGAAGATACAAGAATGTTGGGATGTCGACTGGCTGATACTCTTATGGATGCAAATACCAAACTATGTGCAAGCTCTGAAGAAGATATTGATGTGAGTAAATACAAGAGGCAGGTAGGAAAACTTATTTAACTTACATTGACCAAACTGGATATTTCTCAGGTTATAAGTGTTGTCTATCAATACATACATAAACCCCAACTTACTCACTCACAAGCATTGGAAAGGATTATCAAATATTTGAAAAAGACTCTAGGAAAGGGACTCTTATATAAATGTCATGGTCATTTTAACATTGAAGGTTTTGCTGGTGCATACTAAGCTGGACCTCCTTATGATACAAAATTCACCTCTGGGTATTGGACTTTAGTTGGAAGCAATTTAGTCACCTGGAAGAGTAAAAAATAAAATGTTGTTGCTAGATTCAATGTCGAGGCCAAATATAAAACTATGAGCCATACAGTAAGTGAAATTTTATGGATTAAATCTCTCCTGACAGAATTAGGGTTCAACAAAAAGGCTCATATGGAACTTCACTGTGACAATCAAGCAACCATTAATATTGGTTCAAATTCAGTCTTCGACGAGAGAACAAAGCATATTGAAGCAGACTGTCACTTTATATGAGAAAAATTATAAGCTAGTATTATATATCTCAAACATGTTTCATCTCAAGGGCAAGTTGTTGATATTTTCACAAAGCCGGTTACATCAAATACTGAGACCACTATATGCACCAAACTGGGTATCTATGACATCTTCTCACCACCAACTTGAGGGGGAGTGTTAGATATGATTTATCTCTAGTGGCATTGATGTAAGTCCTTGATTTCTTGTCCATTTCCCATCCTATTTGGGTGAAGTCAATGTTGTAATTATTATTCTTTCACATTTATAAATAAAGCATAAGGGGGGGGGGGGAGGAGAATTAGGGTAGTGCTTTCACTACCCTAATCCTCTCATTCCCCAAAGTCCACTCCTCCTCTCTCAAACCAGTCGTTCCTCTTTTCTCTCTCTTCTTACTTTTCTCTTCTTTCTCTCTTCTCTTCTCTTCTTCTTCTTCTTCTTCTTCTTCTTCTTCTTCTTCTTCTTCTTCTTCTTCTTCTTCTTCTTCTTCTTCTTCTTCTTCTTTGTTTCTTCCTCTCTTTCATTGTCTCAACCGAACCTAATCACCATGGAATCCTGAAAAAAACACCCTAGAAGTTTCTATTTTTTGGTCAATTGTGGTAAAAAAGTTTCTCCCATGTAATGTTAATTCATTCCTTTAAAAAAATTTGAAAAGAAACGATAGAAATCCAATCTTCTGATATTTTTAAAGATTAGTTAGTTGTATTAATCTATTGGTTTAATAAGTACCTTATTCGTTTTTGGAAGTATGAGTATTGTATTGCCACCTCCTTTCATTCAAAGTATAGGTACTGCTATATTTATGTTCCTCTAATATTTCATCAATTTAACACTTCTTATTTTTTTATCACTTAGACATAATGCCTATAGACCCACTACCTACAAAGTACAAGAGTGTCCCAAAATCTAGCTTGAGTCAAGCCTTTTTTATTAACCCAGGTGTATTTTTTCTGTGCTACCCTTAAAAAAGTGAGTAATCTCTTTTTCATGCCTAAAATTAGGCTTTTTCTACCTTTGAAATTATGTAGAGTTTTTTTTCAGACTTTGACCATTTTGAATGGTGTATGGAGTTTTGTGGTAAGACTAAGTGTGATTTTCTTGTCCCACATTTGTGTTGTCCAAGTTTAGTCTTTAAGTCATTTTTATCCCTAGTTTGAACGGGAAAAGTAGAAAAAGAAGTAGAAAGAAAGAGGTTTTTTATTTTATGTGACTAGAATATTCTAGTAAGTGGGAGAATAAATATGAAGATTTACATCTATAAAGATTTTTTTTCAGCCAAAAAATATCTGAAGAATTTTTTTCTTTGCAAGTTGAAGTTACAAACTCCAACTTGAGGGAAAATGTAGAAGAGTAATTATGGAAGAATCTTACATGACTCTCATATGAAGAAGGCTCAAAGAAAGAGAATTGAAATGGAGGAGTCTAACACGAATCTCATGGGACCAAGTTTGACAAGAGGGTCTTAATTCAAATGTGTTTTAATTATGTTGGTTTTCTATTGTTTAGCTTGGTTATCATTAGGAGTACTATTATGGGAATAACTGAGATTTTGAAAGTTTAATTTTATTAAAATTCTGAGATACATTCACGTGAAATCATTTGAAAAACTGGAGAGTAGGGCGACATATCATTCTCTCCTTCAATATGCATATTCGATTTTATGCGTATGACGGGGTATGGGATGCATAGACGTGGAGCAAACGCTCATAGTGTGTTTGACGAGATGAGAAAGGCTGGTCTAGTTCTGATGGGGTTAATTTTGTTGTTTGTGCTATATGTGTGCCATCATTCAGGAATGGTGGAATATGAGTTCGAGTACTTCAATAACATGAATAAGAAATATGATGTTGTGGCTGGCATTGATCATTTGGCTTGCATGTTGGACCTTTTCGGTCGTGCTGGTCGATTGAGTGAAGCAAAAAGAACTTATAGAGACAATTTCGATGAAATCGACATCACTTTTGTGGCTTGCATTGCTTAGAGAATGTAGAGTTCATGTAATGTTGAGCTTGGGGAATATGCAGGAAAGAGACTTTTAGAGCTGGAACTTTGAAATGATGGTTTCAAACATGCTATGCCAATGCATGATAGTGGAGGAGTGTTCCTCTCATTAGAAGACTCATGAAGGGGGCATAAGAGTTCTTTGTCTCATGTTGAGCGTCTATTGCCTTCTCCTTATTTACCAACATTTACATAGCAAAACAGTTGAAGTTATGTCTGAAACAAAACTTTGGGGAAGAAAAGAAAATTGAGAAAACAGAAAAGGGTGTCCAAGCAATCAATTGTCAAGCAACAAAGGAACCTTTTCGTAGTAGATGATGAGCACCCGGGGGTTGATGTAGGAAGCAAAGAGTTGCTAAAAGCTGTTTTGAGGTAATTTGACAGTCTTATTGTCTTTCTACCTAAAAAGTTGTAGCGAGCGATGATAAAATGGGCAGAATGAGGATGATGACAACAACTGTTCCGAGTAGGAAGGCGATACAAGTCCACTTCCTTGAGCTTTTCTGGTGTTCCTTCGCCGTGTAGAGCTGTTCGGTCCCTCGCCGTACAAACGAGCTTGCATGGGCGACATTGCTTTCAATATCGTTGAGCTGCTGTCCCTGTGCTTCAACCAAAGCAGCCATATCGAGAAAAACTTGGTGCAGATCAAGTAGGTGTTTCTCGATCTCCTTGACGGCGTCGTGGCGTTCCTGCATCTCTGAGATGGTGTCCAAGATTTGGCCTCTGCCCTGCTCTTGTATGGCCTTCTGCAAAAATGTTTCACTTTCTCCCGAGGAGATTAAATTCTCAATGGTCTGTTCATCAGCTTTCTCGCCGGTGATGGTGAAATACCGTCGCTCTACTGTCTCCTTATACTCGGCGGTCATCTTGGCCCTCAGATCTTGAAAATCATCCATGAGGTCCTTGAGTTTCTTGCCTAGGCCACTGACGACGGACGTCCGGGTCCTGTCGGCAGAACTGCCGGGGCCGCATCCGGGGAGCTTTCGGTGTGCCACATTGGATTTATCTAGATTTTCCAGCTTCGCCTTGACAACCTTCACTCGTTTGAGCACCTGCTCGACGTCGGAGTCCATGCGCGCACGGACTTCTTTCATGGTCTTGGCATTGTGGACGGTCTTGCTCTCCTCGTTGAGATCCTGGAGCTGCTTGTAGAGGCGCTCCACCCAGCGTATATCATCCTTAACGTTCTCAACATCTTCGAAAAATCTGTCCAGATTGACTGTCTCTTTCCCCTCGCCTCCTTCCTCCATGGCCACGTGTTCCATATCATCCATCTGAACCTGCTCCTTCAGGTCCGTGTACTTCTTGAAGGAACTTGAGAAGAGGTCGTTCATTGCTGCAGCACCGTCTGCTTTCGACTTGCCTTTTTCTTCTTCCTTCCGCCTTAATTTGATGAATCGATTGGCAGTTTGATCGATTATGAAAACGGCGTTATCATCTGCTAGCAGGAAGCATTAGACGCCGAACGAAGGTTAGAGATTGGACGAGGAAGAGTTTATCTTCGCCATTCTCATCTTCATATCGTTGTCTGCTTTTTGTGCCTTGTCTCTTCGTCGCCGTCGTCGTTTTCTTCTTCGTTGCCGTGGTTCTACAACTTAATTTGTTCTGGCATCGAAGACTGGAAGGAGAAGATAGTGAAATCTAAAAAATCGAGAAAGAGAAACAAGAAGAAGAAATGATTCCATGGAAAGAATGGAAGAGAATTTAAACGGTAAATAGGATGCAAGGAAAAATGCGTCCAAGAGATTGCCACGTGGTGGTTCCTACTTCAATAAAAGCCCGGTTAGGAAGCTCTTCCAGTCGCTTTTTTGTTGTCTTTCCTGGACGGAAAAACGAAAGGACGACACACCTCGGCGACTTAATCAGGCGAACAGAAAATTTACTTTTTTTTTTTTTTTTATTCTGCAGAATCGAATTACTCACTACGAAGAAGAGAATCTTTTAGCGCAACAGGGAAGGGAGTAAACTTGTGTCACCTCCGGCCTCTCTTTACCGCCATTAATGGACTATGCTAAGAAAGCATCCATGTTTGCGGCTCTTTTCTATATTAACAAAGTATCCCCTTCTATAAGATTTTCCAAAGAGAAAATACAAAATAAAACTGAAGTGCTTATGGTGCAGTTAAAAGTAAATAGATAGGTAAAAAATAAGGCACATGCACACAACAACAAAGAGGCAATTTTTTTTTTTTTTATTATTGATGTTCCCCTAGTGGTAATCATCGTTGAAGAACTTTTTTTTATGGAAATATTTCAATATCTTACTCTAATAGCAAAATTACAAAGAGATTCCAACTTTTTTGTAAGACATGCGTACTACCCAATTACACTATCTCAATCACTCCTCAAGAGCTTCACATACAAACTATATTATAGCTCTAATGGGCACTCCCTTTCTAAATTCAAGGTTATAGAAATGACAATTCTTCAAGCTTTCCAGGTACTAGAGAACTTCTTCTAAAGAAAAGTGAATACATCTTTCTTTTGGAGAGGTAATCCTTCCCCTAGTGGGATCGCAACCTCTAATCTTTAACCACATGGAATAAAATTTGGAAATATATGCAAATTTGGGTTTTTTCTCATGTAGAAGGGTAAAGTTGGAACTTGAAGCACAAAAATATTTCTTCAAATGTTTCATATGCCAATGTATGCTCACTAAATGATCTTTTACAAGTTTAGAAGCTTATATATATGAATCCTAGCCAAAATAGCTTTTTTTCACCATTTTCAAAAAGCTGCAAAAAGGGTTGATCATCAATGAAAAGGTATGATCGATCAATTGTGCATACGACTATATCTTGGAGATCCTATGACCTTATGGTCGATAATACCATCGATCAATGTGAGTTTTTATTGTATAGTTGATTGATCAAGTCTTTATACTTTGGCCTGACATGTCTTCAATTGATCAATCATGCCTTACATAGATTAATCAGTCAAGCTTTATAACTTTCACCTAAAAAAATTGAATGATCGATCATACCTACAGAGGTTGATCGACCATGCTATATAAAACAACCTGTCAAGCCTTCTCATTGATTAATCATGCTCATAGGTTGATCAATCAAGCCTTTATATTGACTGTTTGTTGCCTATGTATGATTGATCAAGCCTTATGCAGGTTGATCGATCATTCTATTTTGGTAGTGTGTAGACTTAAGTGAAAAAAATAATTTAGGTCAATTTAAATTAATGAAGGGCTTCAAAAAATTTGAGTGAGCTTTGAAAACATGATTTTGGAAATATTTTGTATGTCCTATACTCCAACAAAAAAAATCATATTCAAGGTTTAAAAACTTGATGGTTAATATCTTTACATAGCTAGAGTTCTTGAAATTTTTTATTTTTCCTAAATTCTAGGTTTTCAAAACTTCATTCTTCACCTAGGTGCTTCTTCAATATGACTAGGTCTTCATATTTAGCTTGCAGGAAATGCATGTGAATGCAATAAATTCAAATTTGTTAGGTTAGCTTGAGTTTTATTATCATCAAAACATGGGAATGAGTCAACCTTGGTTAACAATCTCCCACTTTTTTATATTGACAAAACCTAGCTTGTGAAATATGAAAATTTCTCCAAGTGTGGTGAAACATGCATGGGTTTTAGAGTCTCCCCCTCAACTTGTGCATGCATGAGAATGTTAGTTAAAAATATTTTAATTTTAACTCTCCCCCTCAAGTTATGCTTATGTTCTCTCCCAATTGTGTCATAATTTGAAAAGAAACAAAAAATTGCAAATAATGAAGTTTCAAAATGGGAGAAGATAGAAATTAAAACCCTTGTAGTTTGAGAAGTTTGAAAAAAAATAATGATTCAACTGATTTATGGAGACTAATCAATGCACGTTAGTTATGAGGATGAAAAGGTTGACTGAACCTTACCTACTTAACCAAGCTTGAAAATGGTTCCCCTTCACAAACACCGATCAACCGATGGCATCATAGTCAAGTTGCACACTAGTAGCTCAAGCCTCCTGGACTAAGTTGTCCATCTATTTCTACTGAAGTTATATATAGCAATGAATTGTTTGTATGAATTTAATTCAAAAACAAAATATGAAAATAACTATTGGATTCTAGGGTTTAATCCATAGATAACTTGGTTTAAGAAAAAGAAGAAGAAAGAAGGAAGAAGAGAAAAGAAGGTGAGAAGGAGAAGGCAACAACTCAAGTTGAGGAGAGAGACTTTAGGGGTGAAGAGAGACTAGAGTTTTTTGCTCCTCCCCTACTCTTTCTTATTTATTTAGGTGGGTCATGCATGCCCTAATACATAGTAATAAAAAAGAACATTTAAACTGACCACTTACAACTTAGGCCACTCTATCTCATTATTACATAGAAACCATTCAAACTACTTCAAAACTCCCCCTAAAGTTGGGGAGAAAACATCAAATATTTCCAGCTTGGAGCAAGTATCTTTCAGTGACTTTGCAACAATAGCCTTTGTGAAGATGTCTGCCAATTGATTCTTTGAAGGGATATATAGCATAAATATTATTCTGGCTTGAAAATTTTCTCGTATGAAATGACAGTCTATCTCAATGTGCTTTATTCTCTCACGAAATACTGGATTGGTTGCATTATGGATAGTTGTCTAGTTGTCACAGTGAAACTATATAACCTTGGTTATCTAGAACCCAAACTCAGTAATGAATGATTTTAATCACAACAATTTACTTTCAACAAGTGACATAGCACGATATTCCAGTTCCCCACTCGATCTAGCCATTATGTTTTGTTTTTTTCTTCTCCAGGTGACTAGATTGCCCCCAATAGTTGTGAAGTAACTAGAGGTGGATTTTCTATTATCAAGGGTCCCAACCCAATCAGCATCAACAAAACTTTCAATTTTTGTATGACTATGACATTTATCTAGCAGCCCTTGACCTGGACTTTTCTTGAGATACCTAGATTGCCCCCAATAGTTGTGAAAAACTAGAGGTGGTTTTTTTGTTATCTAGGGTCCCAGCCCAGTCAACATCAGCAAAGCTTTCAATTTTTTTATGACCATGACATTTATATAGTAGCCCTTGATGTGGATTTTTGTTTAGATACTGAAGGATTCTTTCCAACACTTCCCAATGTGCTTGTTGTGGTTGTTGCATATATTAATAAGAAATATCTTGTCTTGTGACTATGAGATAGTTCAACTTCCCAACTAACTATTGGAACCAACCAACATCAACTTCACTACCAGTTCTTGTACACAATTTAACGTTTGGTTCCATAGGTGTGTCCATAGGCTTGCATCCAACCATTCTGGTCTCCTTTAACAAATCAAGTACGTACTTCCTTTGTGATAGGACTATACCATGTCTGGATTGAAGAAATTTCATCCCAATGAAGTCCTTGAGAAGCTCGAGGTCCTTGGTTTGGAACTCCTTATTAAGGTCCTGCTTTACTTGGTGAATGCCACAAAGGTCATTGCCTATAATAACAATATCGTTCACATATACCGCCCTTAGTGGAATTTCTAGTAAACACTAAATGATCACTTTCACACCTCTTTATCCCAAGTTTTATAATAACAATGGTAAATTTATCAAACCAAGCCACAGAGACTGTTTCAACTCATATATTGTTGTATTCAGCTGACATACTGTTGGAAGATGGGCTCAAGCCCACAAGCACAAGGCTAGAAGCCCCCACGTCAAATGAATGGCAAAGTGGTTATTTATGGTATGTTCGATAAGGATGGCATGAAGATGTAAATACATTGTCTTAGTATGTCTTTTAATTTATTGAGTTGCAACCCTAAGGGCTTTGTAACACTATAAATAAGAGCATTGGCAAAAAGGTAAGGTATTCAAGCCTTCTCCTCTCTTTGAGAAATCGTCTAGCCACTCCCTCTTCTCCCTTGATGAAGCCTCTCCTTCCATTAATCCAAAATCTCCTTTCTAACGTCCTTCTCCTTTCTTCCTCTTCTCTCTCTTCTCTCCTTCTTCTTCCATGTTACCCTAGAGTCATTCTCATGGGTCCTAACTTCTACACATACTTTCTCTCCCTCAACTACATAACCAAGTGGTTGGCACATGTAAACATCCTCAGAGAGTATACCATTCAAGAAAACATTCTTGACATTTACCTAATGTAACTCCCATTTAAAATTGCCTGCTAGAGAAATAATAACTTTGATCGAGTTCATCTTAGAAATAGGAGAAAATGTTTCATCATAATCAATATCATAAGACTACATATAACCTTTAGCAACCAATTGAGCCTTGTATCTAGTAATAGAACCATTTAGATTATACTCTAGGGAAAAGATACATTTGCACCCGATTGCCTTTCTTCTTGGTGGAAGAGTGGCCAAATACCAAGTGGAATTGTGGTACATAGCCTGAATCTCTTCATCCATGGTAGATTTCCACCTCGGATTGGTAAAAGCTTGCTCATAGCAGGTAGAAATGGTGGGAGAAGACATTGTGGACAAAAAAGATACATAATACAGAGACAAACGGTGAGTGAAAACATAATGAGAGATAGGGCACGAAGTGGATGGAGGTCTAACAATAGTGAAGAGGGGCTCTTTGCAAAGAACAATGGGCCTAGTATCATAAGGTGGTCCATAACCTAATAGAGATGAAGGAGGAGAACATACTTCAGGATCATCTTAAGACTCCACACGTGACTGATGAATGGGTGTAGTGAGAGGGTCTTTAGAAGGTTGGTCCACAGTAGAAAAATCATAATCCATGGGAATAAGTGGATTTGGCATCTCTGTAGAGGATGAGAAACTAGGAGAAGAGCTAGCAGAAAAATAGGGTTGATGCTTAAAAAATAAAACATCAGTTGAGATAAACATTTTCTTAAAGGACGAAGAGTCAAACACATAGCATTTTTTTTTTATCTTTGGAATACCCCAAGAAAATGCACTTAACAACCCACTAAAGGAATTTACCCTGGGGAGGTCCCAAGTGATGAACAAAAGATGTGCATCCAAATACCTTAGGTGCCAATGGGAAGGCAACTAAATTAGGAAACAATTTAGAGAAGGGAATGGCACTGTTGAAAACATTGGAGGGCATACAGTTAATAAAAAAAAACAAAGTGAGGGCTGCATAAAGCCAACAAAATTGGGGAACATTCATAGATAACAAAATAGTTTGACGTTCTATAAGATGGTGATGTTTTCTTTCGGGTACATCATTCTGTTGAGGTGTATAAACACATGACAATTGATGAATGATACCTTTTTCTTTGCAAAATTTTTGAAAGGGAGGGGAAAACTACTATTTCATGATATCAAATTGAAAGATTGGTGCTAAATTGATTTTCCACCATACAACAAAAGAGGTGAAAATAGGAAATACCTCAGCATTGTCCTTCAGCAAATATAACTATGTAACTTCGAGTAATCATTCAAAAATATAAAAAAATACTTAGATTGGGATATATTTGGGACAATAATAGGTCCCCACACATCAAAATGAACTAAAGTAAAAGGATTGGAAGCAATATTGTTTTTCCAGGGTTGAAAAATTGATTGATGGTGTTTCCCAATCTCACAAAATTCACATGACAAACATGAAACCTAATGAAAGGAAGGAAAACTTTTTAAATTTTCTAATGAGGGATGGCCAAACCTTTTATGCCATTTGGAAGCCACTTTTTTTGTGGTTGCAGCTATTGTTGTCAATGTAGTAGGGTCCATATAAAAAAGGCCCCCTCTCTCATGGTCGACACCAGTCACGTCTTAATGTCCTAAAACACACAATGATATGGAAAAAAAATTAATAGAACAATTTAGTCTTTTGGTCAATTGACTCAATGATATAAGACTCAAGAGCAATTGAGGGACAAATAAGAAATTAGATAGTAAAAACGATGGTGAAATGGTGGATATACTACTATCCTGAATCCTAGTTTGTGATCCATCTACGATGGAGACATAGTGATCTAAAGTGCATGGTGTCATAGAGGATGTTTGAAGATGGGCTCAAGCCCACATGACCAAAGAGAAGGTCCACACGTCCAGGAGAGGTGGCAAGATGGTAAATAAGAAGTCACCTCATAAAAATGGCACAAGGAATTTAATTAGCTAAGAAGAACATGTTTACTTATGTCTTTTCTTATGTAAAGCTTGGAGTCCTAAGGACATTATAGACATTGTAACATCCTATCAAAAACTATAAATAGAGGCCCTGGCTGGGGGTAGAGCATCAAGCTCTCTCCTCTTCTCTTAATTCGTCCAAGGATTCTCTCTTGTTTCTCTCCCTTTTCTGTCTTCTCTAGCAGAGCTCTTGCTCTTTATCTCCTCTCTCTTTTTCTCTTCTCTTCTTCTTCTTCTCCTTCTTTTCCTTCTTCCCCCTCTCACTGCCTTGATTGAGGTTCATATCATGGGATCTTAAATTCTACATGGTATCAGAGCATAGTATTTAGTATCCTCATGTTGAAGTGATGCTCAAGGCTTTTCAATGACCAAAGTCTCATTCAAGTCACTCATGAAGCAAGGAATTGAGCTAAGAGAAAGATAAAAATTTCTTGATATTCATCCTTTACACTCTTTTAAAACAAGATTTCAAAGCCCTTGATCTATGTTTTTTGAGTCAAGAGGTAATGATTTTCATATAAATATCATGAAGTTATTCTTTTTATTTGAAGAACAAGTTATAATCTTGTTTACTCGGTGTACAAGTTTTTTTAATCAAGTTTGGTTACTTGCATGAAAATTATCATTTTATTGATGGAAAATTTTTTGTAAGACTTAAGTTTAGTCTTCTCTAGCAGAGCTCTTGCTCTTTCTCTCCTCTCTCTTTTTCTCTTCTCTTCTTCTTCTTCTCCTTCTTCCCCCTCTCACTGCCTTGATTGAGGTTCATATCATAGGATCTTAAATTCTACAGGGTATCAAAGCATAGTATTTAGTATCCTCATGTTGAAGTGATGCTCAAGCTTTTTCAATGATCAAAGTCTCATGCAAGTCACTCATGAAGCAAGGAATTGAGCTAAGAGAAAGATAAAAATTTCTTGATATTCATCCTTTACACTCTTTTACAACAAGATTTCAAAGCCCTTGATCTATGTTTTTTGAGTCAAGAGGTGATGATTTTCATATAAATATCATGAAGTTATTCTTTGTTATTTGAAGAACAAGTTATAATCTTGTTTACTCGGTGTACAAGTTTTTTTAATCTAGTTTGGTTACTTGCATGAAAATTATCATTTTATGTGATGGAAAAATTGTTATAAGACTAAGTTTGGTATTTGCATGAGACTAAACTCGATCTCCTAAGGTTAAAGGACTGATTTTTGGTCTAAAAAGATTTGCTTTGAATTTGGTTTATGCTACTCTTATCAATCTTCTCAAATCAAGCATGAAGGTTGGTTTTTATGGTTTGTCGAGCATGAACAACAGCAATTAATGATTTTTTGTTTTTGAGAATTGCTCTCCTTTATCTCCCTCCCACGTTGGAAATAAAAGAAGATTTACTTACCCAAATATTTCAAGAAAAAAAAACAAGAAAACTTGTTTTTTTACTACTAAGCTTGGTGCCATTCAAGGAAGAAAACTTCCATTTTAGAACTTTTTTGGCCAGCCATGAATTTTGTGAGACTTCGTTGGTGATTTGGAATGATTAAAAAAGTATAATTTGATATCCTTGAATTAATGCAAGGAAAGATTGATTTTTTCGTGAGTGGTACCATAATACAAGGGAAGGTTCCCTTATTTATAATTTGAAGTTGTTGATTTTATGAAACTATTTCTTAAGATCACGATTTGGTGGATAATTTGATTATCCCTTTTTGATTAAGAAAGGCATGATTTTTTGGCCAGCCAAGAATTTTCTTCATTAAGTGCATGATTAATTGACTAAAGTCAATAATTGAGTTCAAGTTGAAATTGGAAGATTGGGCTCAGATTCTTCCTTGAGCCGAGTTGGTTAAAGTTGACACTTACTTGGGCTCATTGATTTGGTTTGGTTGGGCTTGGAAATTACTTTCTTCTTTCATCCTTTACAATTTTTACTTGTCTCCCTTAGCTGAAGAACATAGTGGAAGTAAGAACGATGTTCTTAAGATTACCATACCCTTAAGAGGGTTATCTAATTACTTAAGCTGATCAAAATCGGTTAGGAGATTCCTTATTACACGAAACCTATTTGATCACCTGACCATGTTAGGACTACCTCTTGATGAATAAGATATGAATTAAAATAAGTGGTTTAAAAACTAATAAATTGGTGATTAGTTGGATTATAAATAGCATGGAGGAGTGAGTAGTTAATAAAATAATCCATCTAGAGATGGCTAAACAAATTTGGGATACATGTCTCAAGCTATACTCAAGCACTGATAGTCTCCAAAAGTTATATGATGTTTTACAAAACATGTTCAATACCAAACAAGGAGACAACTTACATGAGTACTTGGCAAGATTCAGAGGTCTCATTCTAGAGTGGAAGTTAGCTTATCCTTACTCCACTAATGTCTCTATTCAAGAAAAACAAGAGGCTTTAATAATTGCTATTTGTCTAGCAAACATCAAGCCTTACCTTGAGGTTGGTAAAACTCAACTCCTTAGCTCCTCCGCTATTCCAACATTTGATGATGTATGTGCCACCTTACTCAAAATTCCATATTCTTCTTCCACCTCTCGTAATGAAGTATTATCAGCCATGTACTCCAGTAATAGTGGCACATCTTCCACCAACCGAGGCCAAAGAAGAGGTGGAAGGACTAGTCCATCCAGTACAGACAACCAGGGATGCACTCATTGTGGGAGGTCCAACCATACTATAGAAAATTGTTGGAAACTCAATGGAAACCCAGACTAGTCCACGACTAATCAGGCCTCAGTCAACGGTAAAAAGAAGGACAAGTCTGAACTACAATCAAACATAAGACCCTCACAAATGATGAGTATGAACAATTATAGAGAATGAAAACTCTGATAGTAGCTCCTCGTATATATTCCATTACTACTGCTGCCACCACTCCTTCAGGTATGCTTTCTGCCACTACCTTCTCTTCATCCTGGATTATTGACTCAAGGGCCTCATAGCATCTCACAGGTAACAAAGGTCTACTACATTCTTTATCTCCATGCCTTTCTGATAAATTTTTTATCATAGTCGATGGATCCCAAACCAAAGTTCTCGGGAAATGATCCACCTTTGCTATACCATCACTTCAGCTCAAAGATATCCTATTTGTTCTAACTTTTCCCTTGAACCTATTATCTGTCAGTCAATTTACTAAACACTTTAATTGCCCCATCCCCTTCTCACCCTCTTCTTGTGTGTTTCGGGATCTAATGATGAAGCAGGTGACTGGTAGAGGCCGTGAATAAGGAACTTGCCTCAAATAATGCATTCTCAACAAGCAAACCAAAGCAAGATTATGGCATAATCGGTTGGGACACCCCTTAGCACCATCTCTTCAACATCACTTTCCAGCATTTAAAAATTTGTCAATTTTAAATGTGAAGTGTGTCATCTAAGCAAACACCAGAGACCCACATACTCTTCTCGGATTGAACTCAAAGGTGTTGCACCTTTTTTCCTTTGAAAGGAACTTCAAGAAAACAACTTCTCTACAAAAACTATAGTCACTATTGGGTTAGATCCCCGAATGATAGAAAATCCACCTCTAGGTATTGTACAATGATTGGAGGAAACTTGGTTGCATGGAGAAGCAAGAAGCAAAATGTGGTTGCAAGGTCCAGTGTAGAAGTAGAATACAGGACCATGGCACACACAGTCAATGAACCCCTGTGGATCAAGTCCCTTCTTACTAAGTTGGGATTCTATAAAAGAGCTTCTATGGATCTACATTGCGATTATCTAGTAGCAATCCATTTCACTTCAAATCTAGTATTTCATGAAAGAACAAAACACGTTGAGGTGGACTATCACTTTATACAAGAAAAATTTCATGTCAACATATTATTCCTCAGACATATCTCCCCACAAGGATAAATTACAGACATCTTACAAAGTCAAGCACTTGCAAAATCCTACCCACCATTTGTAGTAACATGGGCAATTACAATGTTTTCTCACCCTCGGCTTGAGGGGCAGTTTAGAAGATGGGCTCAAGCCCACACAAGTACAAAAAAGGCCCACATGTCCAAGAGGGATGGCATGATAGTAAAGAAGATGGCATCCCATAAAGATGGCATAAGGGTGTAATTAGTGAAGGATAACATGTCTACTTACATATTTTCTTATGTAAAACTTGTAGCCCTAAGTGCATTATGGATAATGTATCATCCTCTAAAAAACTATAAATAGAAGCCCTTGGCTTGGGGTAGAGCGTCAAGTCTCTCTCTCTCCTTCGCTCAATTCGTCCAAGCTCTCTTAGCCTAAAGGCTCTCTCCCTTTTTTCTCTTTCTCCATTATTTACCCGAGTTCTCTTCTCTTCTTCTCTCTTTCTTTTCTTCTCTTCTTCTCTCCCTCTCTTACTTTGCTTGAGTTTCTAATCATGGGGTCTTAAATTCAACATCAGCTCACTAATTTCTTTTGCAATCGGAATGACGTTTTCAAGTTTTTTAGCCTCAAAAAGGTAATTCTTGGTTATATGTCAGATGACCCAATCAATGGATTGAATGAAGAACTTCATTCTTACCTTCCAATATCTATAATTTATTCCATTGAACAAAGGTAGACGGTTGGTAAATTAACCTTTGGGAAGGAACAATTTATCTTGAGATGCCATCTATCTTATTTTTCAAAATCAAGGGGGTTTTGAACTCTATTAAGTTCTTGGTCTGCTTTGATACCAATCGTTGGCCCAGGTTGCTTCTCAAGAGAGAGAGAGTTGAGATATTCAAATTAAAAATGACTTGTGCATGTAATTAAAAATGTATGCATAAAATCAATTCAATGTAAAGAACAACACGCCTACACCACAAGGACAATTAGTTTTTCGTTATCGATGTTCCCTAGTGGTAGTCACTGTCAAAGCTAGGTGGTTTCGTCCACCACTGATGGTTTAGGTACTTGGCTTTCCGTACTTAACAGACCGGTTTTTTGGGTTGTATTGGCTAGGCATTTGACATGGTATCAGAGTTGGGCAACGTGTTCTGCGTTCGAATCCTGGCGGAAGCGGTAGGCAACGGGAACTGTGGGTGTCAAAGTTGGCGGTGGTTTCATCCACCGCTGGTCTTTGGATAAGTATTGTGTTTTCCGCACCTAATAGACCGATCTTTTAGGTTGTATTGGCTACGCGTTTGACATGGTATCAGAGTTCGAAACCACGCTCCGCGATCGAATCTCGACGAAAACGGTAGGGAACGGGAACGGTAGGTGTCAGAGCTAGGTGGTTCCGGTCCACTTGGGTTAGGTTCCGTCCACCCCTGGTCCACCTGGGTTAGGTACTCGGATTTTCGCACTTAACGGACCGGTCTTTTGGGTTGTATTGGCTAGGCATTTGACATGGTATCAGAGCTGGGCACCACGTTCCGTGTTCGAATCTCTGGTGAAGCGGCAGGGAACGGGAACGGTGGGTGTTAGAGCTAAGTGGTTTCCTTCCACCACTGATGGGTTAGGTACTTGGCTTTTCGCACTTAATAAAACGGTCTTTTGGGTTGTATTGGCTAAGCGTTTGACAATCACCGCCCAAGAACCCTTGCATGGGAATATTCCTCTATTAAGCTCTAATAGTTAAAAAAATAAAAAAGAGATTCCAGATCTGTTTGGCCACATGTAGCTCAATACATGATTTTACATAATGCCAATCTCCACAAAAGATTGTTGCTAGATTCTAGCTCTAACAAGGCCTTTTTATCTAGATTAATAAATTCCAGATGAACCTTTTACAATTACATAAAAAGACAGGGAAAAGTTACACCCTTAATAGAGAGATGCTTCTCCTTGAGAGATTCAAGTTTCCTCCTCCTTTGTAGCACATTGTGAATAGATCAAGGAGTTTGTACTATGATGAGTGCAAGGATGATTGAGAGAGAATAAGGTTTTCAAAGTGTGTGGCTCTCTCTTTTTTTCTCTAAAATATTTTTATGGAAATTTACTAGATAAAGGATAGTGGCTTGAAGATATGCCAATAAATGCTCATTCACTCCTTTACTCACATTTTTGTGGGGTATTTATAGCTTCCCCAATTCAAACTAGTTATTATTTGCCCATTTGCAAAAAATCAATACTTTGATTGATCGATCAATGTTAAGTGATTGAGTGATCAATCGATCGTAATGACTAGTTTTTTGTTTGACAGTGATTGATTGATGGACTAATCGATCAATATATTACCGTCGGTCCATAAAAGTCAAGTTGATTGATCATAATCAGTGGATGATCGATCAATCAAAATTCCCTCTGGCTGTGCAATGCAAGTATGATCGATCAATATATTTTCCTTTGATTGATCATGTTTTATGTCCCTTACTAGCAAGGTTCTGACTGATGAATCAACCAAGAGGGATGATCGATCATTCCACGAAATGTTTTTTTGCCTGGATAGTAATGATTGGTCAATCCAAGTGGTCAATATGAAATGGTCATGTCCTGGATGATCAATCAATCAACTATGGTTGATCGATCATGCTTTATATTCCTGGCTTGCACAATTCTGGATGATCGATTAAAACTAGTGGTTGATCGATCATTCCAATCCCAGTTTAAAAATGTAGACTTTTTAAAGCACGAGAATTTTTTTCTAAGTGCTCTAACATGTTTATAAATGATGTTTATGATGATCCTAAACATGCCTATATACAATTTATAACCTAAAGCTCCGATTTCACAAATTTATAACCTAAAGAATAGGAAGTTTAGAATGCTCTCTTAAAAATATGATTGAGTTTAGATATTTGTATATGATGCTTCTTCAAGTCCTCTTGAAGGTGAAGTATATGAAATACTTGAATCTTCAAGTTGTTAGTTCAATCAAGTTTTCTTATCATCAAAAGAAATATGGGAGTCAACCTACAGTCAACATCCTTGGCATTGAAGTCTTCCCATCCAAGCAAAGTATTGTCCTATTACAAAGGAAATATGTACTTGACCTACTTGAAGATACAAGAATGTTGAGATGTCAACCGGCCGATACTTTTATGGATGCAAATACTAAAGTATGTGCAGGCTCTGGAGAAGATAATGATACCAGAGGCTGGTAGGGAAGTTTATTTATCTTTTTATGACCAGACCAAATAATTCTCACGTTGTAAGTATTGTCAGTCAAGACATGCATAAACCACAACTTACTCATTGGCAAGCATTGGAAAGGGTTCTCAGATACTAGAAAAAAGCTCCAGGAAAGAGACTCTTATATAAATGTCACAATTTTTTTAACATTGAAGGCTTTGTTGATGTAGATTGAGTTGGATCTCCTGATGATAAAAAATTCACATATGGGTATTGTACTTTAGTTAGAGGCATTTAGTCACCTAGAAGAGTAAAAAACAAAATGTTGTTGCAAGATCAGTGTCGACGTTGAATATAGAGCTATGGTCCATATAGTAAGTGAGCTTCCATTGTTTAAATCTCTCCTAACATAGTTAGGGTTCAGCAAAAAGGCACCTATGGAACTTCATTGTGACAATCAAGGAGCCATTCACATTTCTTCTAATCCAATCTTCCACTGATACACACTAATATGAGAAGAACTTTCACAAATGATAGCATTAAACCACGAGGATAAAGGGGCTGCAAATAAAGCAAACTTGGCTTACCAACAGTATAGTATACACCAAAAAGTTCGACACAATGAAGATAAAAAAAAAGAATAATATTTTTAGTAGAAAATTTAATAAAAATTTGGTGTTCTCCCTTAATACAGACAAGAGAAGTCTTAATTAGAACCACTGTGAAAGAACATGAGAAATCTAATACAAGAGGTACTTAGAGGTTGAACTTTGGTATCCATAATGACACCTTGAACACTTCACTCACCTTACAGGAGGGAAAGAAGAAATTAAAATCATAAAGCATTAGGAAAAATGTCAAAGACAAAGGAAGAACTATTAAATCCCATAGTTAAAAAATCAGAAAGTCATATGCTCAAGATTCTTATTTTTTATCCTCTAAATGATATTTACTACCAAATTACAGAAAATTACTTCCTCTCTAATTTTCTTTTCTTTTCTTTTCTTTTAGACGGCTCCTAAATACATTCTAAGGATTGTTTGGAAGTTAATAAATTTTTTCTCACAAAATGATGGAATTCGGGGAGAAAAAAAAAGAAATAAAAACTTGAGAGAAATTTTTAATCATCAAAATTTTAAAATATTACCGAGTTTATTTTTTTTTTTTTTCGACTTGTATCTAAATAAGAGAAACTATATTTTTCTTCTATTTTCTCTCATAGTTTTCATGGGCTGACGGCACAAAAGAAAAGAATCCTCATCGTGTGTGCAAAAAAATCAGTCATACGCCGTGTACTACTATTCCCATTGTAAAAAGACATCCGGGTTTCTCTTTTTACCAAAGTTACCTTGCCAAGTCTTAGAAAATTTCCAGGGCACAAGACTTGCAGCTTGCAATGACATCCCAAGGCTTTGTAGGTTTCTTCAAGGCCCCTGTACTGGTAATGTGGGTTCTCTATTAGTCGCTGAAAAGAAGCCATCTCCTCAATTATAAGGATTCACATCAGATGATCAAATGATAAGCTATTTTCTGAAGAAAATCAGACAGGTTCGAACGCCTACGAATTCTTATTTTCAGGACACGGAAATCTGAAGACAGTAGACAAACTGTTATTTAGGTTTGGAAAAGATGACACCCGTTGCTTTGATAACGACAAGAATCACCCATGTGCATTCTAAAGCTATTGCCAGACGAATTTCTGGCTAAATACATAAGCTCCTACCAAACTCAGAAAACAGCCCAGCGAAGAAGATTTCCATTTCTTACAAGATTCGAACAGATTTTGCTAATTCATTCGCTTTTCTTTTTTAAATATGTTAAGTTTGACTCTGTCGCTTTTGGAGCCAGAAGATCCTCTCTCTTTTTTTCTGTCGTTGTTCTTAAGGATAAAGATCAACTCTGGCTAACTTGGCCGGTTTTGTTGTCGACTATGTAGCGAAGAACATCATAAAACTCATTAGAGAAGAGAAATTTTGTCAAAAAAAAAAAAAAAATCCGTAGAAAAGCGATGCTACGCCACTGCGATAGCAAAAGCCACCGACTTGTCTCTCACATCTGTGGCTGTGCAATTCTGTTCTTATCTTCCTCCGCAGCCGTGTATCTGCTTCTCAAGTCGACTGGGACGTCGAGACGGGGAAAAGCAATCCCTGGGCGTCAACTCAGGCAAAGATCACTCACCCTCAGTGGTCAGTGGTCACCATCTCTCGCCCGTCTCTGTTATCATCCTTATCCGACTAGAGCCGCAAATTAGTGTCAATCACTTCGAGCTAACGAAGATCCTTCATTCGTTGTTCGGAAAGGACACCCAGAAAGGGATGGATTTGCCCATCTTGGCAGAAATCATGCAGAAAACCATGGGATGTCAGACGCGTTAGGGTCAAGACCAGAATGCCGTATAGAATTTTCTAAGCCTTCCGTAGGCGTTAATTCGGAATCCGGTCGGCCACTTTGGACAGTCCCTTGTCAAATAATTCTCCTTCAGATAGAAAATTGAAAATTGAAAATTTTTCAAGTCGTCTTTAGTCTTCTTCATTATATGTACAATGGTACCGTTCCGATTTTACAATCCATAGGACCGGCACAAAAGGCTGAAAAACCCAAAACCAAAACCAAAAACAAAAAAGAAAGCAAAACTGAGCACGACTTCGGTAGGCTCACAGATGCAACGAGCAAGCCGAGAAAACATAACCCGAGTACTCAACTGGGGTTTCCAATTGGGACCACTTCTTGCTCCCGCTTAGTTCCAACACGCACGCTACGTACTTCACTGTTCCCTCCTCGCCGTTGCTTGACCCGATCATAAATACCTGATCTGACGGTCCCGCGCCCTCCACGACGGTGACGCATGGCGAGGACCGAATCCCCTCCGGCACCGGGGCTACCACTCTCCACGCTCTCTCCTTCCAATCGTACTCCCGCACCCCTCTGTGATTCCCTCCGTTGCCCCCGCTCGCGTCGGTGAACCAGAGGCTCGGGAAGGACACGTCCGTCAATTCGCTTTTCCGTTTTTCTTTCGGAGGCAGGCAAACTGTGGAAGCTCTTGGGCTGGCGTTCGGATAAGCCCAAACGCCATCGACCCGGGTCCAGAAGCACCGCACCGTGTCGTATAACTCGGCTGATGAGTCGAACTGTCCCTGCGACTCGGTGCCGTATCCGCTAAGCACCCAGAAGAACCGGCCGTCTCCGGTCGAGAACCCCTGACACTCGTCGCGTTCGTCCGCCATATCAGGCAGCGGCCGCCACGTGTTGGTTTCGGGATCGTAGAGCTCCGCCGACCTCAACGCATTCTTTTGATTGTCGTGTCCGCCGGCCACGTATACGAAGGGCCCAACCGCCGCACAGGCGAAGAAGGAGCGGGCGGTCGACATGCTAGAGCCCCGGTACCATCCGCCACCCTTGACGAAATCGTACACGTATACGTCCGCTATGGAGTCGAGAGTTTTGGGATCCCATCCTCCAATGAGGACCAGCTTCCCGGCGACGGCGACGCATTGGCAGAACATGGGGATGCCGGCGGGTAACAAGGGTGTCTCCGGAAGTCTCCGCCAAGTGTTATTGGTCGCGTTGTAGACAGTGAGGGCGTAAACAGGTGGAGTCTTGGTCCCGCTCTGCTTCTGTTCGGATCGGGCTCGCACCGGCGAGCTGACGATTGCTTGTACTAGGCAAATCAAATCCTCTCCTTTGGCAGCAATTCGCCGATGGGCATAGAAGGAAGGATCAGAGAGCAGCCTTTTCCACCTACAGCAGACGGATTTGAGTCCGGAATGAGATTGATAAGGAACCCTGATAAGACAATCCAAAGCAATTTCGTCGGGCAATCCCGCTATAAGACTCTGGTATTCCAAATGCTCCTTCATTTTCAGAATAGAAGAAACAGAATCAAGCTGGGAAACTTATATGCCTAAAACGGAGACCGAGTGCGTGGAGCAAAAAGAAAGGGACGAACAAATTAGGCTTCCTCTTCGGCTATTACAGGGAATTTGTTATAGTTTCAAGGCAGAGAAGAGCTCCAGTTCTACAATGGGAGCTGTAACAGTGGCGTGAAAGAGTGAGAGAGAAGCAATGTGGGGAGATTGGGTCAGAGACGGAGGGGTTTATGTAGACCCACTAATTGATTTCTTCTGAAGGCTTGTGGATTTTTGTTCTTATTTATTTATTTATTTATTTATTTATTTTGAGACAGAATTACAGAAACGACGGGCATGTAGATGGGATGCGCATAGGCGATGGTTATGAGGAAAGAGAGAAGGAAACATATCCTTAATTCCTTGGAGACTTCAAACTTATCTATTAATTACTGTCTCCTTCCTCTGTCACATGCGTATAAAATATATACAAATACGTGATTAATGTTTCCAAAGCTACATCCATCCGTTTTCCTTTATTAGGATTGTTTACACGCCCAAGAAAGCTTATGTTGGGATTAAAATAAATGGTTTTTTGGAGTTTGGAGAGTGGTCAACTTTTCTACAAGGTTTTTCTTAAAGTAAAAATAGCCTATAAAAAGTAAGAGTAAAATACATATGGGACGGGACTAATGATGTAATATGTGAGGTATAAATGTACTAAGCCTTAGTGTTGTTTTATATATGTATCCTTTAGGTCAAATAAGGGCTAAACTGGTCTTTGTCCTATCACTATGGTGGTTTTTGAAGAGGAAGATCCCTGTCTTGTAGGGTAAAATGACAACCACTTCGAGTCCATGTCCATATATAATAATTGATATGATAAGAGCACAATAGGTACGCGCAAATGCCTAGCTCAATTAGTTAGAGCGTTGTGTCAAAATTCTAGAGTTCTTGAAAGGAAAAGAAGAAATATCCTCCATTTGATCCAATTCGAGAAGTCATAAAAGATCTTGTAGAGTTTGTGGGTCTGTGTACTTATGCATGTCTAACTATTTAATTATTTAATTATTTTTTGTCTGATCGGTGAAACAGACTGACAAAAGGTATGCATCGGCAATTTGGCATTAATAAAGTGTTTATTGAAGTTTTATGAGTTTGCATTTGTTATTTCCATCAATTTCGAAAGAGATTTGAACTTCTAGAATGGGAAAAGAAAACTCACTGAACAAAACATTGAAATCTGAACCGTTTCATGGGAAAAAAAAAAACTTCAGTAGATGGTAGAAATTGATGGAATACTGGTTAATAACTCTAGAGTTGTTTTATGTAGTTGTAAGTGCCCCACCAGTTAGTAGCCCAAAGGATCATAAACTAGCAAGATCAAGTGTTAAACACAAATATGAGAAAGATGCTTATATGTGTCGTGGTCCGATCCTTAGTACACTAAGCAACAATTTCTATGACTTGTATTCTGATGCAAAAAGTGCAAAAAGGTTTATAGAAGACTTTAGAGTCGAACTACGCAACAAACAAAGTTTGAACATAATTTTTATATAGGAGAGTATTTCACCTACACAATGGTAGATGGGAAATCAGTAATTGATCAAACACATGAAATTTAAAACATTGTTGCTAAGATTATCACCAAGGGTTTTCCTATTAATGATAGAATATAAGTATTAGCCCTCATAGGAAAACTTCCTCCATCATGGTCAGACTTCAAGATTCAAATGAAACATAAAAGAGAACTTCCCACATTAGGCAAAGTGTTGGTGTCGATTTAGATAGAAGGAAAACACAAAAATAACACCGAGAAAAACTTGGGCAACGAATCTAAAGTTAGTGGAAGAGCAAATTTGATAGAATAAAAAAAGATTAACTTCATAAAGAAGAAGCCCAAAAAATTTCTCGGTAAGCCTAAGCCTAAATAGAAAATTTAGAAGGAACAAAACAAGAGGGCACATTATGTTTGTGGAAATCCGGGTCACTTTGCTAAACAGTGTAGACACAAGATAAATAAAGGGCAAGGTGATAGTACGACTCAAGCAAACATGATAATCGGAACTAGTGGATCCGATGACAGGTTATTAATATCTAACTTTAAATAAATTTGACATGTAATCCAATCGATTAGTGGATTGACACAAGAGCAGTTGTTCATATTTGATATGATATTTTTCCACATTTTATTTCTACCAGGAGGTCAAAGGGAGAACTGTGACAATGAAGTTCACATTCGGGAACGCTCTCACTCTTCACAATGTGCAGTAAGTGCCAGACGTACAAAAGAATCTTATTAGCGGTTTCCTTCTGAGTCAGTTAGGCTAAAATTTAGTGTTTGAATCGAATAAAGTTGTAATTACCAAGGGTGGGTCTTTTTTAGGGAAGGGTTATGTTTTTGATGGTTTATTCAAATTAAATATAATTTCTACCAAAAATATCAATGAGAATAAAGCTTTGTATTATGTCATACTAGTTGACTCTTTTGACTTATGGCATGGTAGACTTGGACATGTACATATGAATACTCTAAAAAGAATGATGAACTTAGATTTAATACCAAAAATAAAACAGAGTTAAGAAATAAGTGTGAGATATGTGTCCAATTAAAACTACCTAGAAAGCCATTTAAGTCAACTAGTAGAAGCTCTGACCTTCTAGAGCTTATACACAGTGACATCTATGAGATGAGCGGTATTTTGACCAGAAGAGGAAAAAGTCATTTTATTACCTTCGTAAATGATATGTCAAAATATTGTTGTGTGTATCTAATTAGGACCAAGGGTGAACCATTAGAAAATTTTAAAATTTATAAATCAAAAGTAGAAAATAAAACCCTAAAAAATTAAAAAGACATAGGTCGGATAGAGGAGAAGAATATAGTTGTATAGGATTTGAAAAATTCAGTGAGGAACATGGTATCATACACGAGACCACAAATTTTATCCTCCTCAGTCCAATGGTGTATCAGAATGGAAAAATAGAACATTTTTAAACACGATTAATTCTATATTGTCCAGTTTTGGTTTTCCCAACAATATGTTGGGAAAAGTTTTACTTTCAACATGTAAAATACTTAATCACATTCCACACAAGGACACTCAAAAAACACTATATGAGTTATGGTGGGGTAGAAGACCTATTCTTAAATACTAAAGTATAGGGTTGTCTTGCTAAAGTTAAAATTAACTTTTACTGGACAAAGCCAAGTCCTATGACCTACTATGCAATTTTCATAGGAAATGTAAAAAACAACAGTGCATATTGGTTTTTAGTAGTACATTCAGGCTTACCTAAAATTTCTGTAAATAGTATCAAAGAATCTTATGATGTTGTATTTTTTGAAACTGTCTTTCCTATGAAAGAAAGAAGAAAATTAGAAGTAGGAGAGACTTCTAGATACCGCGATGAGGATGCTGAAACAATGCCACAAATTGAACTTAGGTGGAGTAAGATACCTAGGAGATGATTTTTACACATTCCTCATAGAGTATGATCCATTGACTTCTACCGAAGCAATGAAATCTAGTGAAGCATTTGTGTGGGAGGAAGTAGTTAAAAGTGAAATGGATTTAATTCATTCACACCATACATGGAATTAACATACATACCTCCAAGGTCTAAATGGATTTTCAAAAGGAAACATAATCTTGAGGGGTCCATAGAAAAATACAATGCTACATTAGCTGTTAAAGGTTTTAGTCAAAGAGAAGGGGTCAATTTTTTAGACACTTATTTACTAGTCACTAGGATAACTACAATTCAAGTGCTCTAGCTGCATCATATAACCTCGAAATACATCAGATGGATCTTAAAACAATCTTTCTCAATGGCGAATTAGAGGAAGAAATTTATATGAAACAACTATAGAGTTTTATAGTTCCTGGTCATAAGAATAAGGTGTGTAAACTAGTCAAATCTTTTGTAGTCTACAACAAACTGCTAGGCAGTGGCATAAAATTTTTGATAGGGTAATTCTATCATATGGTTTCAAAATATGTGATTTTGATAAATTTTTATATTTGAATATATACTACAAGTCTTTTATTATCTTATGTCTTTATGTTGATGACATCTTGATATTTGGAAATAAAAATATCAAAATATTTGATGTAAAAAAAAACCTAAATGATAATTTTGATATGAAAACCTAGGGTTAACAAATGTGATATTAGGAATCAGAATAATTAAAAATAAAAATGAAATATTTTTGATTCAATCTCATTATGTGGAAAAAAGTTTTGAAATGGTTAAGATATGAAAACTGTAAACAAGTTTGCACACCATATGATTCTAACTTAAAATTAAAGAAGAATGGAGGGGACAGTGTTTCACAGTTGAGGTACTCTCAAATTATTGGAAATCTCTTGTATTTATCAAATTATACCAGACCAAATATTTCCTACATGGTAGGAAGACTGAGTAGGTATATGAGTAACCCGATAAAACTCATTAGGATGCTATTGAAAGACTTCTTAAATATTTGAAAGGTACTAATAATTACGGAATACACTATTCTAGTTTTCCCATTGTACTAGAAAGGTACAATGATGCTTATTGGATTTTTTATTTCAATAATACTAAAAGTCACTAGAAGTTTTGTATTTACACTATGTGGTGGGGTTGTCGCTTGAAAATTTTCCAAGCAGCCCTTGATTACCAGATCTAACATGGAGGCTGAGATAGTAGCCTTAGACTTGGCAGGTGGAAAAGTTGTATGGCTTAGGAGTCTATTATCATACTTTCCCATGATGGATAAGCCAATTCTAGCTATCTTAAATAATTATGATAATCAGGCGACTTTTATGAAAATTAAAAGTAAAAATCATAATTCAAAGTCGTCTAGGCATATTCAGCTTCAATATAAAATTTTGGGAAAACTCACATCCACTAAAGTTATAACCTTGAGTTGTATTAAATTAGTGAAAAACTTGACAAAAAACATTTGACCAAGGGCTTGTCTAGAGGACAAGTATAGTATGCTTCGAGGGGGATGTGATTATAGCTTATTACTAAGAGTCACTGTCAGTAGCAACCCAACTTATCTTACTAGAAATCCCAAGATGAAGGTTCAATGGGGAAAATAAGTTGAATAAGTGATTAGTAGGAGCAACAAATTAAAGTGAATTTTATTCACGTCCCATATCTATAAAGTAGGTGCTCAACTGCACTGGATATGAGATTGGTGTATCACATTAGTGATATCAAGGCTATTATAGCAAGGTATAGAAATGTAATATACCCTTGGAGATATCACCAATGTGAGTGTGTGATTGTGTGGCAGCAATCTAATAGAGAATTAAGGCTTGCTCTCTAAGAGGCACTAACAATTCAAGATACACGTGCATGGCCGTAACATGCTACCTCGATGAAACTCACATGCAATATTAAAATTTAGTTGTTCGGTATTCTCAAAGCCTACACATAAAGTCTAAGTTCAAGATTCGTTCACTTAGGACTGGTGTAAGCGGTGAAATTCCAACTAGATGCAGGTTCAAGTCTGAAAGACACTTGTCATCGAAAGTTATAGTGTACTAATTGCTCGAACTTTGCCCAATATAAGCACATCTTGGTTTTCAATTTTTTTAAAAAAGGTGGGGAATGTCAATTTTTTTGAAAAAATAAAATAAAAGGGTCGTGTGTATGCGTAGCTCAATTGGTTAAAGCATTGTGTCAAAATGCCAAGGTTGCAGGTTTAAGACTTGCCTGGACCAAAGACATGTATTTTCATTTGGTTCCATTTCCTTCAGTCTCATCTCTAAAGGGAACTTCTTGGGTTAAATACAAATACCCTCCTTTCCTCCTTGAGTTCATGTGACACTCACACATGCGCACATGAACGTGGTCTGTCGGACATGTTTTTGGGTGGGCTCGCATGTTACCTGTGTGACATATAGGCCAAAGCAAGATGAGTTTTTTTATCGGATCAATCCGACCATTGGAATGAATCAAGATCAGAGGCGTTGGATGAAAATAGTTACAGATCTTAACCATCGGATTAGGCAGTTACAAATTTGAATCGTCAAATCAAAGTGGTTACAAATTCGAATGGTCAAATTGTGTCGTTGCAGATTTAATGGTAAAGTCGTAAATGATTCGAACCATTAGATCAAATCGATTATAGATTTAGAAGGTTAGATCAAAGGGTAGTTTTTTCCCAGAAGAGTCTATATATAGCAAAGACAGTGAATACACGCCTCGGACCTAACAACATATCGACAAAAAATACATATCAACACCAAATTTAATTTGGGTTTATTAAATTATTTATTGCAGTTATGTGAGTTTGCATGTATTATTTCCATCATGTTGAACACACATGACAATGGGTTCACTTTCAAGTGAAAAGTGGTTATGCCTATGCAATGGCATAAGGTGTCTAGCACTACTGTTTAGCCCTCACTAGACAGCCTAATGTGATTCACATTTATGATATTTCAACTGATTAAACTATCTTCCATGATAATGCTTTTCAATTGATTAAACTCCCTTGCACAAAATAGAACGGGTACGTGTCCATAAGAGTCACCGAAGTGGAAAATTGGGGAGAGGAAGGTCCTCCTTGGTTCTCTTTATTTGGAACACGTTGAACATGTGGCCCTTCCAGTTTGACTAGACAAAAAGCATTTGGCTCTCTTTATGTCATAAACAAAATCCGACCTAAATTAATATGATACATAAATTAAAATAGATTGGATTAGTAGTGTATACCAGACCAAATCTCCAAATAAGTTATTTTATTATGATTTATTTATAATATATTAGTAATTTATTTGCATTTTTTGAAGCATGAATAAATGGTTGCCACTATAGAGAAGAGATAAAAGAATAATTTCCCGATGGTATTACTTTCATTGATACATGTATTTATAGTTACATAATGATAAAAAGGATTTACATGAATGTAGAGTTACACGTGTACATGACTCTAGAGGTAGAAGTTGAGACAATCTCAACTTCTCTTAACTTGATCATCTTGATCTCTATCAGCCACACCTTTAATATTCCCATGTATCCATCACACACTGCTATGATATTTCTTTGATTTTACTTTAGTTTAATCATATGATTAGTAGCACCCTAATGTAGTCATCTATTTAAGTTAGTATAGGTGAAGAGATTTTTAATAGCTATTAAGTATAAGCTGATAGACCAATGAAAGGATTTTCAATAACTACCAATCAGTTTATCCAAGTTTTAACTGGTTTTAAAATGTACAATGTCTCATTTTTATAAATGTTAAGTCACTTACACATTTTGGATATCAACAACTTCAGAATCTGAGCCTAACATCATGTGAATTTGAATTTTTGTAGAAAGAGGTTAACATCAACTTCTTTTGTGAATTTGTAGCTTCTTTTAGTGGGATACAATAGTTTACTCCTTTATGTAGTCGATTTTTTTTTTTTTTTGTCTCTCTGGTAGCCCTTCTGCTTTCACAAAGGGCCCGACTCCTTTTATTTTCAAAACTCATTGTTTTTAGGGGTCAAGTCTTTTTGTCACTTTCTCTAGTGAAAATAAGTCAATTCCTTTTGGTGTCATCGACTCATCTAAACTTTTATACTACAAGTCTTCAACTATCTTGACGGGGTCAACTTTTTTTAAAAGAAAAAATTCACAATTTATTGACTCCTTTTAGCTTTTATGCATCAAGTCTTCATGTTCTCTATCGAAAGTGTTCTACTCTTTATCTATGGACTCGTTTCCTTTTGTCTAATTTTTTTTATTTATGATTAAAAAAGAGTTGTGGGAGTATAAAGCAACTGTGTTATCGTATTTTTATTTATGTTTTTTGAAACTATGATTTTATTTAAAAAAATAAATATACTTAGGTTCCATAGATTTTATATTGGTCAATCTAATGACTTAGAAATTAATAAACTTCACTTGGAAGTAATAAAATACTTGAAGTGATTATGCTTATAGCATATTATTATACTTGCTCTTTTATATCATATTTTTATTTACATTTATATAGTGTATATTCTTCTTCGGTCTCTTTTATTTATTATAGAAACTAATATTTTAGATTTAAATTTTTTGTATATTTGTAAAGAATAAAATTTATTTCAGCCCGTAATATAAATCGTATCCATATAGAAATGGATTGCATGTAGATTTTTAAGTTATCGATAAAAATGCACAAGATCTGTAGATGAATAAAAATTATTAAAATTTTAAAATTTAAGCTATAACGAATCACATATAGATCTTAAGATCTATATTATTCTAAAAAAATTAGTTAAAAAAAAAGAGAATTTGATCATTATCTTATTTTTATTAAAAAATTTAAAAATAATAATAATTGAATTATTTTTTTTAGGGTTCTAAGAACCAATCAAAAATTAAAAAATTATCTATTATTATTTCCAAAAATAATTAGTAAAAAGAAGAATTTGATTATTATCTTTTTTTAATAATAAAATTCTTATTTTCTTTTTTTAGGGTTTCAAATATACCTGGATTTAAAATTTTATAAAGTTAATTTTAGATTTTGTTCGTGAGAGCGGCTCTTTGATGTACACCGAGGGTGCAGTTCGGGTCGGATTCAACTGACGTGACGTTGACTGAAACTAATTAAGGTTAACCTAATGTTAAACACGATTAAAATAGTAATCGGTGTCGTGGTGTCCCGTCGTAACTAAATCCTGGTCTTAGATGGGCATGCAAATTGGCATGAAAGGCATGATGATGTGTGGAAGGCGCATGATGCATCCACATCCGGAGGGCCCACAGCTTGGCCCTTCGAAATGAAAAAGAACAGAGATTCTGTTAAAAAGATGGGTCAGTGGTAATCCGACTGGCTGTGGCGAGGACGACAACTGACAGCTTCTAGAAATTTCTAGAAGATGCATTATTTCGCCCAGCCGCGGCGCCTACGCCAGCGTTTGCAATTACTTACTAAGTCGGCTGCGAGTGGGGACCCACGCCTTGAACTGAAGCGGATATGATATGCTTCATGAGGCGGGCCCTACTCTATGTGGGGTATCATTTTCCTTTTTCTTAAAGAAACAGGCAAATATCTCCGGGCCAAGCGAATAGCTCTTTCCTATGTATAATAATCAACTTCCTCCTCATGGCTCACGCAGGGAAAATACAACCATTCTGTTAACTGAATTGACCATCCATCCATGGATGCTCTCATTGATCTTAAATGGAGGGCGACACTGGTCCAGGGTTGGGGCATCCCTTCCATAATGGAACAATATCACTCTTGTCAAATATAAAAAGTCATTTTTATCAAAACATGCAAAATATCATTTAATTATGATCAATAGCTATCTCAATTGTTTCGCAAATTTTGTACTAAATAACTTTTCGTATTGGATCAGCTGTATATTGAACAGATCGATTGTGTTTCAAATATCAATGAGGAAAGAGCACATGTGTCATGACTGTTAGGGTTATCGGAAAACAGACCCGCCTCCTAATTTTTCTATTATCCATGGGGAAAGAGACGGTCCCTAATAGTCTCACATTCCTAATTTTCCTATTATCCGTGCTCACATAGATTAATGAATACATAGATCTTGAATTTATTAATTAAAAAATTAAATTAATTAATCATTTTGGAATAAATATTAGATCCAAACTTCACATTTGAGGACTAAATACTGGAGAGAAATCAGTAGATTTTTTGCGGTGTGGCAGTGGATAGATCCGATGCGAGATTTGATCCGTCATTAAAATGGGCGAAAAAGTAGAGGGAGAGTCCGACCATTACGACATCTAATTTGAAGATTTTGAATCGTATAATTGAGACGCAGTCGAAGCGGACCGAAAGTGATTTATTTACTTAGTCGTGACTGAACTGAATCATTCATATAATAATAAAGCCACTTATTCTGTCTGCTACGTTGCTTCTCTTAAATGGGCCCATTTCTTGGCCGGCCACGATGACTTCGCCTGGATTCGAACCATTTTTTAAAACGTTGTTGAATCCAAGGCTGGAATTCTAGATAATCGAATCGAGACAGCAATCTCGAACTTGGCCGTGCAGGGAATCAACGTGACCTGACACGGATTTCACGTTTGTTTGCAGAAACAAACGGAATTGAAGAATTTTCTATAGCAATCGTTGCCCACTTTCCACCAAAGTCTTTTTGGAACTCCGTCAACACATGATCTCCTATGGGGGGGGGGGGGGGTTCCCCAACATGAGAAAAACATAAAAAACAAGAAAATCTCTAAACCTTTACAGTACACTTAATTACAACATAATCCTTAAACCCCAAATTAGGTAAAACAACCATTATTATTACACGAATAAGTTATTTAATGTATAATTAAATATATTAATATATTTATTAATTAAATTAGATATTTTATTGTGCATTAATATGGTAATTACATGAGCCAATGAAATACGTATATGATTTATTACAAATAATAAATAAATAACGTTATAAATAAAAAAACGAAAGCAATACGTTAAGTTATTAATTTATTAATAACATATGATATACTTTAACCTAAAAATGAATAATTTAAGAGAAAAAATTGATCTAATCATAACTTTAACACACAATATATTTGTACATGATATATTTTATGTATTATTAATTAATAATATATTATCACAAAATTTAAAACCATTGGTTTAATTAACTATAGCAATCGGATAATTATGCCAAAATAATTTATCAAATATTTATTTTAACAATATTTTAATTATGAATATTAAATCACTATTTTAATATAGTAATTGTAAAATCAAAATAATTATTTTATAAATAAAAATAATTATTTTATAAATAAAAATGATAAATTAATGATTTTTTATGAAGATAGTTTAATTTTTCCTAACTTAGGAAAAATTAAACATCTTCGTCTTCCTCCACAGTGAACCAGCGGGCAACGGCGATGGCGGCGGGGACGGCCTAGGCAAAGGCAACGGTCGCGGGCAATGCCGACAGAGGCGGCGCTCCGACGATACGCCGAGAGGGAGAAGAGAGGGAGGCCGAGAAGCTCTGCAACAGAGCTCGACCTCCCGTGCTCTACGGGAATGAGAGAGGGCTGCGGTAATGAGAGAGGGAGCAGAGAATGAGAGAGGGCTGCGGGAATGGAGACGAGAGAGGGAGTAGAGAATGAGAGAGAGTTGTAGGAACGAGAGAAGGCTGCGGGAACGGAGACGAGCGAGGGCTGCGGGAATGGAGATGAGAGAGGGCTGCGGGAATGCAATGGTAGAGAGGTGTGCGGCAGAGAGAGCCCCGAAAGACAGCCCCGCGCGAGAGTCATGTAGATGATTCTCAAAATCGGGCGGAAAGCGCTTTCCGCCGTTTACTCTTGGGACATGAACTCTTGATTCATGTATATTCATGTACATGACATGAATTTCGGCGCCCCCTAACGACACCAGGACATGAACTGTGTAATGCGCATGAAGATTATGTCCTATGGGGGGTTAGTGAACTTGAAGTCCGAGATGAAGGTCAACCGCATGACGCCCTTCATCAGTTGAAGTCGTTAGTGGAGCGCAGATGACATTTTATCTGGATCGTTCATCTCCACGTTTTAAAATCCTTCATCTCATTTAAGACCATTTTTTATCTTCTTCGAGATGAAGGACGCGCGCGGCTTGGTATTTTTTTCCCCTTTCTCTCCTCGCACAACCTTCTCTCGTGCGTCCTCTTTTCCCTTTTTTCCTCCCTCTCTCCCACACCCCCTCTCTCGTCTCCCTACGCCCCCGACATCGCTGCTCCCTCTCTTCTCTCGAACTCTTGTCTCCGGCCTCCGTCTTTCGGTCTTCTCTCGGACTGATTAACAGAATATTTCGGAAACTCCTCTGATTGCCATCTCTATTTTTCTGTTGCCGTTGCATTTTCATACCGAGATACATATCCGTGAGCTTCCGAAATTTTTTATCTTCCTTGTTGGATTGATTTTATTGATGTTTATTCGGAGGAGTTTATTCTGGAACCCGTTTTGATCTGCTCCGTAAATTTGGTTGGAGCTTGATTAGCTGCCTGGTTGATTTCTCTGTTCGTCGTGATCTCTGGTTTTTCGGCGCCATGGGAAGATGACACTGTTGGAAAATTTGATTTTCCTAAGTTAGGAAAAAATTAATGTGGCGCCGGTTCAGCGCCTGATGCAACCCAGCAACCCAGCACTATATCAATTTTATTACTATATTAAACTTCATATTTAAATCTTTGGTAAATAAAATATAATTAAAGTATGCATTTGATTAATTAATTACTTTTAATTTTTTGAAAATATATTATTAATTAATACCATGTAAAAAATCTATCTTATGTTATTAATATAATATTTTTTATTTATTAATCATATTTATTTTTTATTTACTCTATTGTATTAGTGATTTAATAGTGGTAATTAAAATATTGTTAACTCAAGCACTTGGTTTAATTAACTCATTTTTATAATTAATAAAATCAATGGTTTTAAATTTCAAAGATGAAGATGAAGATGAACTTGTCCACACTAACACCCTATTTCGAAGATTTCGAACATGAACTTGTCCACACTAACACCTATTTCGAAGATGAAGATCATGTAGATGCAAGAGATGAAGATGAAGATGAAGATCAAATTTCCAGTTTGTTGACTAACCCCCTTTGTACAATTATTTGTCATGGATTACCAGCAAGGTATTGTATATCCTATTTTATGATGGAAATTTCTCACCTGGAGCAAATGTGGGTTATCGTTATTGACCAAACGACTACCTTGGTAGAGTTGAGGGAGTTAATATGTGCATGTGCAAGCATTGACAATATAATATTTAACATCTCTACACATTACCAACACATATGATAGCCCAAGCGTCACTCCTTTGAACATAATTGATGACATTGATTTGCAAGCAATCTTCCCAATCGCTATGATAAGCCTTTCTAATGTCTTGTTTGTCCCTCAATTTTCGTTGAATCTTATGTCGATGAGTCAATTGACCTAAAGGCTAAATTATTTTGTTGCTTTCTTTTTCATCTCATTGTTTGTTTCAAGACATCAAGATGAAATAGGTGATTTCTAGAGGCCATAAGATTGGAAGCCTTTACTATATGAACTCTACTTCATTAACAGCAGTAGCAACAACCACAACATAAGAGGATACAAAATGGCATAAAAGGCTTGGTCATTCCTCATTAGAAAATTTAAAAAGTTTTGTTCCTTCCTTTCATTCGGTTTCATAGCTGTCATGTAAATTTTGTGAGCTTCGAAAACACCATAGATCAATTTTGCAATCCAAGCAAAACAATATTGCTACTAATCCTTTTACTGTAGTTCATTTGGATGTGTGGGGTCATGTTAATGTAGCAAAATATATCTCAATCTAAGTATCTTTTTATATTTATGGATGAATATTTGAGAATTACAACTTAAATTTTCTGGAGCAACGGTAACATATTGAATGATCAGTCCATCAATCAATAAGTCATTGTTTGATATAAAACTAGTTATGATCAATTGATTGACGAGTCACTTACTAATGATAGATCAATCAACGGTATGTTTTTTTCCAATAGACAAATAACGACTAGTTTGAGTTGGGGAAACTATAAATACCCCAACAAACCATGTGTAAAGAGTGGCATGAGCATTTATTGGCATATATTCAAGCCAAAAAGTTTTATCTTGCAAATTCCCTTTCAAAAGGTACTTCAGAGAGAAAGAGAGTGATCCTACCTTTTAGAAACTTTCATCTCTTTAAATCATCCTTGCATGCATGATAGTACAAGTTCTTTGATCATTCTACGATGAACAACAAAATAGGAGAAAACTCAAAATCTCTCAAGGAGAAGTGTCTCTCCAAGTAAGGGTGTAAAATTTTCCCTTTCTTTTATGAAATTATGAAAGGTTCATCTAGAACCTAATAATCTAGATAGAAATGCATAGTTAGAGCTAGAATCTAGCAACAATCTCTTTGGGAGATTGGGTTGTATGAAAATCCTGTATTGAGTTATAAGCAGTTGAAGAGAGCAGGAGTCTTTTTGTCATTGTTCAGCTATTAGAGCGTAATAGTGGACATTTTCACAACCAAGGGTTTATGGGCGGTGACTAGCACTAGGGGAAAATCGAGAACAAAAAATCTTATAGTCCCTATAGTGTATGCATGTCGATTCTCACAATGAATTGCTTATATGCACGATATTTCATTTACTTGCACAAATTGGTTTTAAGTTGAATCACTCAATTGGTATTAAAACATACTTAATTGAAGTCAAAATCTCCTTGACTTTGAAAAACAATAAATGACATCTCAAGACAAATGGCTCCTTCTAAAAGGACAATCTGTCAACCATCCTTTGCTATTTAATGGAACAAATTATGGATATTGAAAGGTAAGAATGGAGTTCTTTTTTCAATCCATGGATTGGGATATTTGTTATGTAACCAAGAATAGACCTTTTACGCAAAAAAAAAGCTATAAAATGGCATCTTTGTTGCATAGGAATTTAGTGAACTAACTAGGGAAGACAAGGAGCAACTCAAAACAAACTCCAAGGCCACAACTCTCTTTTTATGTGCCTTAGGACTAAACGAGTTCAATAGGGTCTCCGCATGTAAGACTGCAAAAGAAATTTGGGAAAATTTTGAGGTCACACATGAAGAAACCACCGGAGTAAAAGACTCTAGGATCAACGTTTTGATGGCCCAATATGACGAATTCAAAATAAAACCAGGGGAGTCAAATTTTGAGATGAACTCAAGGTTCACTCATATTATAAATGAGTTAAATATCTTAGGAAAATAAATTTTCTTATATAGGCACAATGATAATCTTCTCAAGGCACTTCCAAAGTCATAGGACATGAAGAAGACAACCATTCCTGAGAATACTAACTTTAGATTTACTAGGTTGGAAGACCTACTAGGAATTCTTCTCACATATGAGATGGAACCTAAAGATGTAGAGGAAGAGCAACCTAAGAAGAAGAACATTGCTCTTAAAGCCAAAACTTGTGTTGAAATCAGTTCTAGTGAAGAGAGCTCAAATGAAATTACTTTTATCACTAGACATCTTCAAAGAGTCCATAGGAAGAAAAGAAACTTTAGAAAAAGGCCAATCCGGAGTTCAAAATGACAAATTTTAAAAGAAAATTGATGTTTGTTTTGAGTGTGGTAAACCAGGACAGAAGGAAAAAAGTCCAAAGTTAGAAGAAAGAACCCCATCCTCAAGCAAAGATCCAAAGAACAAGAAGATGAAACTCTTGATCTTAGATTGGGATCCATTGGAGGAAGAGTCTAGTCACTATAAAGATGAAGAAAATGATAACGAGTCAACAATTTCCAAAGACGTAAGCGACTCAGACTATGAGCACGAACTTGAATTAATTTTTTAAAAAAATCATTCATGGACTAAATAAGTACAAAGAAAGTGCAATACTCAATTAAACAAGATTTCAAAGCTCAAGGAAGAGTTAATTATCTTGAAAGAGGCAAGTGAAAGCCACTAAACTAATGCCTCAAGACATTGGATTGATAGTTAAGCTATCAAGTGATAGACTTGCTTTTGAGAAGAAGAGCTTAGACATAAAATAAAAAGTCAAAATTATCTCTCTCAAATCCACATCCATGAGGAAAGTTGGAAAGAAAAAATAATGAAAAATAAGAAATTTTCTCCCATTCCTCACATTAGACGCCACTATTGCAATGAGTTGGGTAATTATGCCCATATTTGCAAAGTTAAGAATGAAAACGACATCAAACAAACTTGGGTATCCAAATCAACCAAAAAGGTTGTGGTAACCCAAAAAAACTTGGGCAAACAATCTTGGAAGCCCAAATTACCTAACACCCCAAATGATATCCGAAGGAAACCACCACTAAATGGGTCTCTAAGGGTTAAATCTTTTATGGTGTAGGTATGTCTCTGAGCCAAGGCACCAAAAAATATTTGAATTTTGGATTGCAATTGCTCAAGCACATGATTGGTGACAAAAAGAAGTCTGTTGAACTAAATCCAAAATATGGAGGTCATGTAACTTTTGGAGACAATAGCAATGGTACCATAAAAGGTGTTAGTAAATTCAGTATCTCAACCTCTTTCATAATTTATGTTTATTTTGTTGAAGGGTTGATGCATGAGTTACTTAGAATTAGTTAATTCTATGATAAATGAAATAAGGTTTTATTTGAAAAGCACAAATGTTTAGTAAAGAATGAAAATGTTGAACTAGTGCTAGAGGCACATAGAAATAGGAATCTCTATGTTGCTAACATAGTCAATAAACCATCAACTAGTGCCATATGTTTGGGTATGAAAACTTATGAATCTTAGTTATGGCATAAGATACTAGGATACATTGGAATTGATTCCCTGAAAAAATTAGTGAAAAAGAACCTAGTGAGAGAACTATCTAATCAAAATTTTGTAGAAGAAAAACCTTGTGATGCTTGCTAACTTCGAAAGCAACACAAAACCTCATTCAACCTCTTGGCCTCTTCAACTAATTCACATGGATTTAGTTGGACAGACTTGAACCTTAAGCTTAAATGGGAAGCACTTCACCCTAAGGGTGGTAGACGACTATTCAAGGTTGACATGGGTAGATTTCCTAGCCGACAAGGATGATGTTTTTACAGCCTTTGCGAAATTATGTGAAAATGTTCAAAAGGAACAACGCTATATCCCTATCAAAATTAGGAGTGACTATGAAGGAGAATTTGAAAATTCACATTTTGAAGAATATTGCACAAAGAATGGTATAGACCATACATTCTTAGCCACTCGAACTCCTCAACAAAATGGTGTTGTTAAGATAAGAAATTGTTCCTTAATTGAAATGGATTGAGTTATGCTTCTACAACACACCACAAAGTTTTTGGGCCAAAATTGTGAACACCATATGTTATATTTGTTGATTTTAAAGACTCCATGGATTACCTCATGGAGAAAGAGGAAGAATTCACATTGGAGAAGAAAAGGGAGAAATAATGAGGTTATGGACTAGTGTCCAAAATCTCCCCCTAAAACTCTATTTGTAAATGAATAAAAATATAATATTATAATTATGCCTTTCACCCTAGAAGAATGAAGAAGAGACAAAAAATATAAACTAATTACATCAATGCCACCCTAATTACATCATATATTCCAACACTCCCCCTCAAGATGGGAGGTAATGGCAGTGATCCCAGCTTGAACCAAATAACATAGATGTTGTAATAAGCTCCTCCATCATGGTGTCCCAACTCTAGGCACCAACTCTCAAATGGTAGAAATGGGTAATAAAATATAAGTCAAAACCAACCTCAAAGGATTTCAACCAAATATAGTGATAATAATCACTAAAGTGGGTAATGCATGTCATTCACAAGGCGGCGATAAAAGGCCCACGGGTACCAATAAAAAGTCTCAAAAGACTTAAAACACTCATATAAATAAAAGAGACCAACAAAACAATGTTTCAACAGGGTTGGCCAAAGGGGTAAGTGAGAGTCAAATAAAGAACAATAGGAGAAAGGCTGCCAAATAACCAATTGGTAATGGTAATTAGGAAGATAAGATGTTGAGACCTCTATGTACTTTATTTTCCTAAGAAATTCAAATTCCGCATCAGACACACCAATGCTAACAATAGTCAACAAAAATAATGAACCCAAGACTAGCAACCGGGGAGTTCTTCTTCAGTAATAATGTTGTTTCAATCAAAGAGTCACAAAAGCAACAGTGGAAATAGGCAAATGCTCAAATAACATGTACCAAATGTGCAGTTGTATAGCAGCGGATAACCAGTAAATAATGAAAGTCCACATAAAATAATCCACAGCGAGTCCATCCTTCAACAAGGACAATGCGTACCAAATAATAAGTTGGAACCGAGTAATAAGGTGCCTATAATCCAAGATAATAATCAAGCTGGAGCCAAGAGAATGAGTGAGACTGAGGAAAACAATTGAGTCAAGCCAAGTTAGGTATCAAACCAATATAGCCGAGTCACGGGAGGAATCAGTATAGAACTCGGGATCCAGACCCGTATAACAGAGGCAGAGAGCAAGTAGACTAAGTCATGCTTACTCGAGTCTGAGTTGACCTGGGTTAACTCAAGAAGATTGATGGACCAAGTCAGGCACAAAAGTAGGTCATTGGTTCGCTGGGTTAAATTCTACAGCCACCTAACTTGGTTGTAGTTTAATTCATAAATAGTGTCTTCGTCTTCTAGTGCGACGCTGGCTTCTAAACAGAGCAAGATCAAACTAGCTCAGTGAACCAGCCAACAAAAACTCGTAATGGACAACAACACAGCAGCAGAGATTACGACAAGATACCAAGTAGAGTGAGGACAGACAGAAAGGTCATCTTCTCGAAAATTTGATCAGGTTAATTGTGATGAACAACGAGATTAACGTTGTTATCAATTAGCAACAAATAGGGAATTTCACTTAAATACCCATTTAAAATAAAATATTTTTAAAAATACCGACGTCATCAAAATATTTCTAAAACTACCCAACTTTGACCGGTCAAATGCCTATGTGTGCAATCAAAAGCGACACATAAGCTTTGACTACTTATGTGTTGCCACATCATCTGTGCAGTAAACATTGATCGACACGTCGTCTATCACGTCATTATTTTACCATGTCATCTACCACGTAAGCTGACACGTCATTAAATAAAAATTAAATAATCCTTACCGTATTCCACCGCATTGTTTTTCAAAATAAGTTATTTTAAATGCCTTATGTGTCCCCTTTCATCTTTCTCCTCTCCTCTCCTCTCGCCCTCTCGCCGCCGCTGCTCGGCCTCCTCTCCTCTCCTCTTGCCCCCTCTCCTCTCGCCCTCTCGCCGCCGCCGCTCGGCCTCCTCTCCTCTCCTCTTGCCCCCTCTCCTCTCCTCTCACCCCCTCTCCTCTCGCCCTCTCACCGCCGCTTGGCCTCGGCCTTCTCTAGCCTTGCCCTCTCTCCTCTCGCTGTCGTCGCTTGGCCTCGACCTGCTCTCCTCTCCTCTTTCCCCCTCTCCTCTCGCCCTCTCACTGCCGCTCGGGCTCGGCCTCCTTTGGCCTCGCCCTCTCTCCTCTTGCTGCCGTCGCTCAGCCTCAGCTTCCTCTCCTCTCCCCCCTCTCCCTTCTCCTCTCCTCTCCTCTCTCCCCTCTCCTCTCCCCTCTCGCAGTGCCTGCTGCCGCCGCTCCCCACCGCTCGGCCTCAGACTTCGCCCTCGACGCCCCCCTCTCAATTAAAAAATTAAAAAATTAAAAAATATTTTAAATCGATAAAAAAATGTGTTAAATTAGAAAGAGTAAATTTTTTTAATTAATTATATATTTATTTTATTTTTAATTATTTTAAATATAAGGTAATAATAAATTTGAAAAAAAAACGTATTGATAAATTTGATTTTTAAACTCAAAACTAAAATTTTCAAATTTTTTTATTAAAATAATTTTTAAATCGATAAGAAAAAGGTGTTAAAATGGTAAGAATAAGATTTTATATAACTTATTATTTTAAATATAAGGTAATAAAAAGTGTACCGGTACAGTTATTTATTAAACTCAAGTAAAAAATTTATATTTTTTCAGTTATTAAATATTTTTAATTGATAATAAAAGGTGTTGTGAGATTTTTAATTAACTAATATATATTTTTAATAATTTATTATTTTTTAAATAATATGATAAAAATTATACAAATAAATTATATTTTTAAACTCTAAAATAATTTTTAGGCTTCCAGACATAACATTTATTACTTTTCCCAAAGATAAATGTCCAATATTGTAGATATTAGGTAATAAAAATGTATCTGATTTTTTTTATTTTTTTTAAATTAATTTTTATTTAATGACATGTTAGCTTACGTGGCAGATAATATGGTAAAATAATGACGTGACAGACGACGTGTCGATCTATATTTACTACACAGATGACATGGCGATACATAAGCAGTCAAAGCTTATGTGTTGCTTTTGACTGCACACATAGGCATTTGACGGGTCAAAGTTGGGTAATTTTAGAAATATTTTGATGATGTCGGTATTTTTAAAAATATTTTATTTTAAATGGATATTTAAGTGAGCAGAAATAATGCCATCAATTAACTCGGAATTATTTTTCTGATTGACGGCAGAAATAAGCCGAGCAGAATCACCGAGCAGAAGAAAACAAATGTAATCAGCAACTTTCCAAATAGCATCAGAACATAATACCATCAATTTAGCAATTTTCCATGAGAGCTGCAGTTTTACAGCATAGACCGTTCCACCGTTGCAGAATCTAAAGATCAACTTTCAGATAATACGATTCTGAGTTGGCACTAGTAAGCTAGGATACGTAACTTTAACCTTTTTGAACTTGATTAAAGTAGTCAGATGGACCCAAGTGAAACCAAGATATGATTCGCTGAATATCTAGTGAAGCAATTTTCAAAGTGAAATATCAAGTGAACCAGAGATCACCGAGTCGAGCCTCACTCTACTCAATTACCGGCGCTGAGTATCAATCCAGACATATGAGTCAGATACAACGAGCACCACTTATACCAGCATAAGTTCAGGACATCTGGAATTTTCATAGAGTAATTCAGGTTCAAAGTACACTACCGATAGTCAACTGAGACTCAGAGAGTCAACTGAGTTCTTCCATAAATAGTAGAGTAATGGATAACAAGGTGTCGAAAATCCAGCTAGCTTGGGAGACGTGTTCCGAAAATTTTCGATATCACCACCAGAAAAACTTTTGAATGAAAACATCAACCAGCTGGTTCTTTCCTGGTATATTGATGCAACGGAAAAACCGCAAGGTAGTCAAAATAGAGAAGAGATCTTCCAAAGATTAGACACCAACGAAGCAACTTTTCCTTGGTATGTATAAATAGCTGGAATCTTCTATAATGTAAAGATCCTTGTTGTATGGTGCTGGGAGGACGAAATTATGAAGGGATATTGGTGAAACCAAAGAGAGATATACTGCTATGATCAAAGAAGATATACTGTTGTGACATCGGTAGTTGTATATACCAACCAGAATGAAATATACTATTGTGATCTCCTTTACCTTCGGAATGAGATATTATGCCAACCAGAGAATAATGTTGTGATCACACGAAATCATCAATGAAACTTGTGAGAAGTAGCAACGTACCAATAAAAAATTGATGTTGTTGTGAGAAGGCAGCTCTGTCACCATAAGTCGATAACCTATGTTGTTGATATGCCAACCAAGCAAATATGAAAACTTCACGTAGATACCAGATCACGGATTGCAGCAACTAAGCACCTTTTGCCAGAGATTCTGGGACGGAATGGAGTTGTTGGTCCAGAGGATGATTTTGTAGATAGCAGTGCCATGCTAGTCATCTAGTATCAATCCTTGTCTTCAGAATGATTCCTCAACAAGCAATATCATTATCCAGAAGCGAAACCTCTTGCCTTCTAGATTCCACAAGAAGCGCACGTTCCACTGAACTTTTATCTGAACAAATATCCAACGCACCCGCAGTATAACTCGATGGAAGGACTGTTTGAGGAACAAAAGGAGCATATGTTGTTTCTCTTTCAGTAGCAAGCCATTGAGCACAAAATAATCGCGTTGAAATAATGCTCAATGGAAACCATGTCAGCGCTGGGCAATCGGATCCGAACCGCAAAACTAAAAATGTGCATGTGGTACTCAAGCTAGCTCAACGAAAAGCTAGTAGATTGGCATGCTCAGCAGCAAAGAATGTAGGTACTTGCAGATTCAAGTATTCAAGGAGAAAAAACTTTACCAAAGAAAAACATATGACAATAGTAAAGGACAGTAGAAGAAAAATGAGTTCAAAGTAGAAAAATAAATAATTGGAATCCTAAAAACTCATAGCTACAAGTCAATATCAATTATCTGATACTTTGTTGATTTTCATGACTCTATAGATTACCACATGGAGTAAGAGGAAGAACACACATTGGAGAAGAAAAAGGAGAAAGAAGGCTTGTATCCAAGCCCTCCCCATGAAGCTCTATTTATAAAATAATAAAAATATATTATTATAATTATACCATTTACCTCAGAAGAGTTAAGAAGAGACAAGAAATAGAAATTAATTACATCAGTGCCACCCTAATTACATCATATCTTCGAACAATATCGTTAAGCATAAGGCCACTTCTCAACAAAACTCCGTATGAGTTGTAGGGGTGGCATCGAGCCGAGCCTGAACCTGCCTATGTTCGAGCCGAGCTTGATTTAAATATTTCAAACTTGAGTTGGAGCCAAGCCTAGACTCGGGCCTAAAATTGTTATCGAGCGAGAGCCTAATAATTTTAACCGAGTTCGAGCCGAACTCAAGCTTCAACATTCATTTAAAACTTTTCAAAAAATACATGTCTCGAGTTCGTGCTCCAACAAACATTTGAAACTTTTCAAAAAATACATGTCAAATAAATTGTATATAAAATTATGCATACATTTTACCTAAAATTGGGAATGATCTCTACTTAAAATTAGGCATAAGGGTGACATCGAATCCAGCTGAGTCTGAACTTTGTTCAAGCCGAACTTGATTTAAATATTTCAAACTTGAGCTCAAGCCGACCATAGCCTCGAGCCTAAAATTGTAATCAAACTCGAGCCTAATAATTTTAACCGAGTTCAACCTTAACCTACATTTAATACACTATATAAAATATATGTCAAATAAATTATATATAAAATTATGCATTCATTTTAAAAAAGAATGATAAGGGAGGTTCAGGATTGAATTTCAATAATGGATTAGAACACACCAATATTAATCTTTTTTACTTCTAATATTGTCTTGCTTATTTTGTAATTTTTGAATCTGGCCATAAATTTACTATGGCCTCCTTAGTGCCTCTGGTTGAAAATTTATATTCTAGGAAAAACTAAAAATATTTTTCCTATGATACATATTTCTAAAAAAAACTTTAAATAAAATCCTATTACTATTAGTGACTTATTATAAAATTACAAGAAATATTTTAAAATTTTCTTAGGAAAGTTAAATGGACCTCTTATTGCCTCTTCTAGGGAAATAAATAAAAATTAATAATCAATCTAATATATTATTATAGTTATCGATAAATTTTTAATCAAATAAAATCTCAAGCACAAATTTGCTGTGAAAATTGCCTCATGCTAAAAGTATTACAACATCAACTATCAAATACTTATTCAAAACTTTTCTATACGGTTTTCTAGCCCATCTTGGCAGGAAAATCTTACTTAGAAAATTATATGATTTTTTTAATAAGAATTTTCAATTAGAAAAATGTTTACAAAAAACATGAGACACTAATAGTCCTTAGAAATGTATTTTCAATTTCTTCAAGAGTCATGAGGAAGGAGAGTTTAAGATTATTTTTTTTTAACTTTATGATCTCACACATGCGAAATCGTCTTCACATGGGGGGGGAGACACAACAGCGGACGGGAGGGGCTCGATGGTGACGAGGGGATGAAGAATCCCCCCTCCCCCCCCCCCCCCCCTCTCTCTCTCACTCCCACTCCCGACTCAGCCCGTTAACGAGACAGCTCGCAAGCTTTCAAGCCGAACCTTGATTTAGTCGAGCTCGGCTCGTTAATTTAAACGAGTTGATCCCGGATCTCAAACTCAGTTCGAGATCCAGGTATACTAAATTGAACCGAGCTGAAACCGAGGCGAGCTCGAGCCGCTCTCGAATCAGCTCGGTTCAAAGCCACCCCTAATGAGTTGTATACATGCACCCTTCCTAATATTACATATTCCAAAACCTTGGAATTCAATGTACTCATATTGAAAGAACCAAAACAAAATAAAAATTAGGGAAATTTGATTCTAGAGCTGATATAGGAATTTTCTTGTGTTATTCTACCCATAGAAAAGCATATATAGTATATAACAAGATATCTATGAGAGTAGAGTCAGTTCATGTTGAGTTTGACCAATCCGATTAACCAAATGCAACTCCAACTCCAAATTCTGATCATGAAGAAGGAAACCCCTTCGATTTATCACCAGGATGTCAACCTCAAGACCAAAATCTTGAAGAGAACCCAATTGAACCGAATAACCAAGTAGAGCCACCTATGGAGCCAAAGAACTATAAGTTCATGGTTGAACATCCTCTAGAACAAATCATTGGTGACCCCAAATGCATAATTGTAACTAGAAGAGCAACTCATGAGACTATGGTAAACAGTGCCTTCATTTCTCACATAGAGCCCAAATGCTTTATTGAAGCAGAAAAAAATGACTTTTGGATTATAGCAATACAAGAAGATTTTGAATCAATTTGAAAGAAACAAAGTTTGGACTCTAGTACCTAGACCTGAAAATCAACAAGTCATTGGAACAAAATGGGTCTTTAGGAACAAAGCAAATGAACAAAATCAAGTAGTGAGAAACAAAACTAGAATAGTTACCAAAGGGTATAACCAAGAAGAAGGTATAGATTTTGAAGAAAACTATATACCCGTGGCGAGACTAATAGCAATTCGAATCTTCCTAGCCTATGCTTGTCATGTGAAATTCAAGTTGTACCAAATCGATGTAAAGAGCGCATTTTGGTACATACTTGAAAAAGTATATGTTGAGCAACACAAAGAGTTTGAAAATGTGAGTAAGCTTGACCATATATACAAATTTCATAAAACATTATATGGGTTGAAGCAAGCTCCAAGAGTGTGGTATGAAAGATTAAGGGAATTCTTAGAAAAAAATGGTTGTAAGAGAGGAAGCGTAGATAAGACTCTATTTACCAAGAACCATGATCAAGACTTAATTATTGTTCAAATTTATGCGGATGATATCATATTTGGTTCTACAAATCCCTCTCATTATCAATAATTTGCTAGTGTAATGAAGAATGAGATTGAAATGAGTTTAATGGGTGAAGTCACATTCTTCCTTGTACGTCAAGTAAATCAAACTAAAAATGGCAAATTCATAAATCAATCCAAATACACTAAAGGAATGTTTAAGAGATTACACATTAAAAATCTTAAGTCAATTAGCACACCCATGAGTTCATCCTTGAAACTTGACTCTTGGTAGGGCTATAGATAAAAAATTGTATAAAAGCATGATTAGATCCCTAATTTACCTTTCAACCAGTAGACCGGATATAATATTTCTTGGTATGCCTATGTGCTAGATATAAATATGAACTTAGAGAATCTCACTTAGTGGCGGTAAAAAGAATTTTCCATTATCTACTTGTGACACCCAATTTATGTCTTTGGTACTCAAACTCTTCAACCATTGATCTAGTCGGTTACTCATATGCTGATTTTATGGGTTGCAAAATTGACAGAAAGAGTACAAGTGGTAGTTACCAATTACTTGGAAATATGGTTGTCTATTGGTTTTCTACGAAACAACTCTCAATTTCACTATCCACCAAAGTTGAATACATAGCATGTGAAAGTTGTTGCACTCGACTTCTTTGGTTGAAACAACAACTAGATGATTACGCCTTCCAATCCATTGTGACAACATGAGCGCCATAAGCCTAAGAAAAAATCATGTTCACCACTCACGATCAAAACACATCGAAATTAGACATCATTTAACTAGAAAGCTGGTCCAAACCAAGGTTATTAGATTTGAGTGTCCCCACTAAAAATCAATTAGTGGATATTTTTACCAAGCCATTAGGATGACCATTTCTCTATGATTTGATGAGAGCTAGGCATGAGTAACCCACCTTGATTCACCTCAGCTAAAAATTTTGAGCTTAAGGAATACATCCCATGGTTATAGTGTCAAAAAAGTGGAATGGAAATCAAAAGATCAACATTTCAGTCACTCTGTTAAGATCATTGATTGATCAATGCCTATTGTTTGATTGATTAACTTAAGTGATTGATCGATTATTCACAACATGAACAGAGAAGATGAAGAGCCACATTCAAAATTTTCACCCATCTCTTCATCACAAATCATTCCAAAACTCATTCCAATGATTTTATAAAGCTCCAGTGACCAAAAATCACTACTTCACTTTTGACTTTAAGAGATTTTTCATTCAAATCCGAGGCTAAAACCTTCATTTCATCACTTTATCTCTCAAAACCGAATAGAGAAAATATAGTTAGAACCAAGCTCATTGCAAAGAAGAAGATTAAGAGGAAGAAGAAGGTTACTTGCCAAGAAATGGCAAATTGGAAGGAGCATTTTCTCCCACGAACTAAAGGAAATAAGTATCTCCAGCACTTCGCCTCAAAGAGTATAGTTGAGCCTAGTAAGCTCGATCTCTCCTTTTGCACATGAGAGTTGCTTTTTTTGAGAATATATCTAGTGGTTACAAAGGCATATTGGAATGTGAAGAAGACATTTACCTTGTGGTCAAATTCTTCTACACAAACTTTGAGGTGGAAGAAACCACCTCATGCAACCTCCGCCTCATGAGCTTTGTCAAGAATACTCGTATATCTATTGAGACTAGTGAGATCACAACTTGGTTTAAGACGACGTCTATGAGACGTACAATTCATCAAAGAGAGCTGGCCTATGGATCTTCATCCAGGCTGCCCTCAAAATTTCCAAGATGCCATTCAAATATCGCTTGGGAAAACTTGGGGTAGCTCCTACGAGGTTAAGATAAAAGATTTAAGCATGGAGCATTGGATCTTCATGGAGATTGTGACTCATTTCCTCAATCCAAGGAAAGACACATTCTCTCGCCTCACTACAGCCAACATCTTCTGGCTTTGGTACATTATCAAGAGGATTCCACTGGATTATAGCTACATTACGGGAAGGCATATGTTGGACATAGCTGCTAGTACTCGAGCTGATGGCCTCTCATTTTCCATAAAGATCACCACTATCTTTTGAGTATTTGAAGTAGATTTGTTGGATGAGTTGTACATGGACATCACAAGGAATATGTCCATAGGAGAAGTCAATGTTGGAAAGTTTGGGTTTTCCAAGACGCATGGAGAAAGAGAAGACCAAATGAGACAGCCCCGCAACAAGCTGCTTACGGAGACAAAATGAGTCCAAAGCCTCCCACGGACCAATACAAATTCACGAAGAGGAGAAGAATGGAAGAGGGTGCATCATCATCTACTGATCAGCTCTATATTATTGAAGAACCCATTGATGATGTTCGGGCTACTTAGGTAGGGATTATGTCTTGCTTCGATGAGGTGATGGCATGGCTACTAGGGATCGAGCAGTAGTTTGACATCATCCTTAGCCGATTCCCGCCTTTAGCCTAGTTGACCATAGGATCCACCCATTTTTTTGTCTCCCGTGTACATTATTTTATGTATGTTTTAATTTTATACTTATGCACATGTTGTAATCATTTGAACAAATTCTATGACATGGCCATTGGTCCACTTTTTTTTTTTTAATACTATGCATTCAATTTTACCATCTTTTTTAGTATGACAAAAGGGGGACAAGAAAATTCAGGGAAGTTGGATCAAAATGACCTAGCACTCATAAAATTAATCTTAAAAATATTAAAAAAAACTATGCACAAATTAAGGGGTAGTGTATGATATAATTGCATATTCAGTTTAATCCAACCCTTAGGGAAGTGTTGTCTTTATTTTTTTCCAAGTTAAGTTTTGTCATCATAAAAAAAGGGGGAGATTGTTGACCATACATTGACTCTCGCATTGCTTTTGATGATAAAAAAACTTAAATACAAATCTATTATTTCAAATACTTAACCTTCAAGAGCATCTCAATGTCTAAAGCATCAAGCACAAAATGAAGAACATCTCTTGAATAAACACCCACAAGGAAGATTTCAACGTGAAGACCTGATTTCAAGCATCAAAGATATAAGTTTAAACATAGTCATTTATGTAAGAGAGTATTTTAAGTCCTATTCCTTAAGTACTTGTGAAGATCAAAGTTTTAGGATATTAAATTTCATATAGACATGTTTAGAATCATCATACATATCATTTAGAAACATGTTAAAGCACTTAGAGAGAAATTATCATACTTTATAAATATATAATTTTATATCTGGCATTTGAATGATCGATCAGTCATTGACTATGATTAATCATCGAAGACTGTACAGGCCAGAAATATAAAGTGTGACTGATCAATCATCTAGGACATGATCATTTCATGCTATAACGCATGATCAATCATCCCTCTAAGATTGATCAATTATAGTTGTCCAAGCAAGCTAAATTAACATGGAATGATCGATCAGCCCTCCAGATTGATCGATTAGTCAGAACCTTGCGAGTAAGGGACTTCAAGCATGATCAATCAAATGAAAACACATTGATCAATAGTACTTGCATTGTACAGCTAGAGGGAATCACGATTGATCGATCAGTCACTGGCAATGATCGATCAACTTAAATTTTCTGGAGCAACGATAACATATTAATTGATCAGTCCATTGATCAATAAGTCATTGTCTGATAGAAAACTATTTGCTATGATCGATTGATCAATTAATCACTTACCAGTGATCGATCAATCAATGTTCTAATTTTTTCTAAGGGAAAAATAATAGCTAGTTTGAGTTGGGGAAGTTATAAATACCCCACCAAAACATTGAGTAAATAAGGGCATGAGCATTTATTCGCATAAATTCAAGCCACAAGCTTTATCTTACAAATTTCCTTTCAAAAAGTATTTTAGAGAGAAAGAGAGTGATCCTACCTTTGAAAAACTTTCATCTCTTTCAATCATCCTTGAATGCATTATATTACAAGCTCCTTGATCATTCTACAATGTGCTACAAAGGAGGAGGAAGCTTGCAATCTCTCAAGGAGAAGCGTTTCTCCATGTAAGGTTGTAAAATTTTCCCTTTCTTTTATGAAATTATGAAAGGTTCATCTAGAACCTAATAATCTAAATAAAAAGGCCTAGCTAGAGCTAGAATCTAGCAACAATCACTTGGGGAGATTAGGTTGTATGAAAATCATGTAAGTTGCACATGGTTGAAGTGAGCCGGAATCTCTTTACAATTTTTTACCTATTAGAGGGTAATAGTGTAAATTTTCCCAAGTAAAGGTTATTGGGTGGTGACTACCACTAGAGGAACATAGAGAAATAAAATATTTTTGTCCCTATGGTGAGTGAATGCATATACTTACATTGAATTGCTTATATGCATGATATTTTATTTACTTACACAAATAGTTTTTGAGTTGAATAATTCAATTCAAACCTATTGAGAAGCCACCTCGGCCAACAAAGTTCACTATATTGGATAAATAAATATATACACCAATTAGGAAAAGTTAGAAAATAGCTTACAAAAGAAGCTCCATATAAAAGACTAAGGTAAAATCCCATGTACCTCTATTTCTTATTTCTCCTCTTCCTCTCCTTTTTCTCTTTCTCTAACTTAAAATAAAAGAAAAAAGTTGTAGTAGGTATTGGCCCCTTGAGTTTCTCCTCAAAGTATCGATCGCATTGTTTTGCGACAAAGCAACTCTGAAAGTAACATTGTCCTCAAGTATGATAATGGACCCTTTAATGCCGCTAACACTTTGATAAACAGGATTTTATATAAGTACAAGTTTTAATACCATAGTAAGTTGGGTCCAAATCTATCTCGAATGTCACTAACCAAGACTTAAACCAATTCATGTAAGGGAAATTGCAAAGTAGAAAATAAAATCTCAGTATCGTTACTTTAGGGAACAACCATATCACATATGAAAAGGACACCGTGAAATTTATTGGCCTACTCTTAAGGATTTTTTGTGCACGTATCTGGAGTTTAAACACAACCATTGGGTCTCTTATTTAGTTTCTTCTTTTATGATGTGGCTAACGGGTATTTCACCCACCCAAGATAACACACTACTACGAGAAAGACATAAAATCTGTATTTCACCCACCCAAGATAACACACTACTACGAGAAAGACATAAAATCTATGTAGTTTGGTGAATTGTGCCTAGTCCACAGGAAGAGCAAAGAAAATTTTACTATATTGGAGCAATTAATACAAACACCAATTAGGGAAGAGTTAGAAAATAGCTTACAAAGGAATATGGTAAGATCCAAAAGTCACCTTTTCTCCTTTATCCTATTCCTTATCTTCTTCGTTTCTCTCTCCCTCATTTCCCTCTCTTCCTTTTTAAAAAGAAGAAAAAGAAGAAGAAGAAGAAGAAGAAAGAAGAAAATACACTAGGTATTGGACCCTAGAGTTTGTCCCCATGGTATGTACTACAACTTGCTTTGCATCCAGATAACTCCTTAAGTAACATTAGCCTCACATCACTATGGATCCTTTATTAACGTTTACATCTTGATAACAAGCTTTACACTTATAACTATCTATTTTAATACCATATTTGAGTTGGGACCAAATATATCTCTAACATGACTAACCAAGACTTAAATCCTTTCCTGTAAGAGAACTTGTGAAGTGGAAAATGATATTTTTGCTTTGTTGCATTGGAGAGCAATCATAACACATTACCAAAATGTTAACAGATAGGCTCAAGCCCACACGAGTATGGAGAAGGCCCACACGTCCAAGAGGGGTGGCATGATTGTAAATAAGATGTCATCTTATAAAAATCTCACAAGGATGTAATTAGTCAAGGAGAACATATCTACTTATGTCTTTTCTCATGTAAAGCTTGTACCCCTAAGGGATTTATAGACATTGTAACATCCTCTCAAAAATTATAAATAGAGGCCCTTTTCTTGGGGTAGAGCATCAAGTCTTTCTCCCCTTCTCTCAATTCATCAATGCTCTCCTAGCCTAAAGGCTCTCTCCTTTTTATCTCTTTCTCCCTTCGTTACCCAAGTTCTTTCTCTTCTTCTCTCTCTCTTACTTTGCTCGATGTTCTAATCATGGGGTCCTAAATTCTACATGGTATTAGAGCAGTGAATTTAAGATCCCCACATCAAGATGATGCTCTAAAGTTTCTATGATCAAAACTACTCTTGCATGGCCCCTTGTGAAGAACAATTCAAGCGTGTTGAGATAAGTTTCTTGTTCTCGTTATTATTATCTCTTGATGGCTTCTTGATCTCGTTTTTTTATCTCTAGAGGATGATTTAGAGATTATCCTTATCATCTTATGAGACTATTGAGATTTATATATCTCAGTTTGGAAGAAGCTTGTAAAGGCTAGATTTTTTTAGTTGGTTTGCAAGTTTTTGACTAAAATCAGTTAAGTTGATTTTTTATTTTATTTTTTTTCATGGGAAGCTACTATTCATGCATGCAAGATTTGTCTCTATTGAAAATCCATTCTCTCATATTTTTTTATGATCCAATTTTGATGTTTTTGAGTTTTAAGAAGTTATGAGGTAAAGTGTGATACTTCTTCCTCCCTTGATGCTCCTTTGAAGAGTTGTTTTTTGAAGAATTGAGATTATTCAGTTTTTTTATTCAAAACCACAAGCTTTTCTTCTCCTTGAATAGATTCCCACATGAAGCTAAGGTTTGGAGATCTATTTACAAAATAAATAAATAAATAGGAAGGAAGTAGAATTTCAAGTTGTTCTCTTGGTAAGAGCAAGGTGGCGCCAATGTATTTGAGGCAAGTTTCTTCTCTTTTTTTTTTAGATGTCAAACCTCCTCAAGATCTCCTTGATTAGGCTTGATTTTTTTATTCCATGTCAATCATATCTTGCCTAAATAAAAAAGGGCTGAATCTAGCCTGGTTGGCATCAACATTATTGTTGGAAAGATTTGGAAATCTTAGTCTCTCGGCAATGAAAAAGAAATTGCTCCCTTGATGTTCTTGATTGTTGTTTTTTCTCTTACTCTAAAAGGAAGATAATAGGTCTGATTAAAGCATCTTTAACATCTCATCTTGCCTCAAATATTAAGGAGAAAATCCAGACTTAGATCTGTGAGTTAGCATCCACAATTGCTTTGGAAAAATGTTGGATGATCTTTATATCTTGGCAAGGTTAAAATGGTTGATTCGTGCATAATCTGGTGCTTGATTGCCTATTTCTTCTCAATCAAAAAGGAAAGATAAGAGAATTGATTCCACTATTTTCAAACAGCATGTGTCTTTGATTAGAGGTAGTATACTAGGAAAATATAGTCAAACTTGGGCTGCCTTGGTGTCCTACCCGAGTTGGTCTATTTTGTGAAAGAGGGAAATTGTTGGCTTGATTTGACTCTTGGTTATTGAAGCTTATTCCTTAGGATATATCACTTCTCTTGTTGAGTACAATTTTCATTCTCAAATGGCTGAAGAACACATTAGTAGTAAGAGTGAAATCCTCAAGATCACAACTATTACCCTTGAGAGGGTTATCCAATTACTTGAGCTGGCAAAATTGGTTGCAAGGTGTTTTACTACACAAGACCTGCTCGGTCACCTTACCAAGCTTGGACCACCTATTCATGAAGAGGATAATACTTACATAAGTGGTTGAAGAATGACACCTTGGTGGTTAGTTAGCTCATCAACAACATGGAAGAGTAAGTAGTCAACAATGTAATCCACTTGGATATAGCCAAACATGTTTGGGACACGTGTCAAACTATACTCTAACACAAACAGTTTACAAAAAATTGTATGATGTCTTCCGAAGTATGTTTAATGCCAGACAAGGAGACAACTTATAAGAGTACTTGGGAAGATTTAAAAGTCTTATTCAAGAATGGAAGCTAGCCCAGCCTAGCACCACCGATGTCTCTGTTCGAGACGTGCAGAAGGAAGTCTTAGCAACCGCTATTTGTTTAGAAAATATTAAAACTTATCTTGAGGTTGTTAAAACTCAACTCAACTTCTCCGCTATTCCCACTTTTGATGATGTATGTGTCACCTTACTCCGCATTCCATATTCTTCTTCCCTTACGCCTATTGAAGTATCATCAGCGATGTACTCCGGTAATAGGGGCACATCCTCTACCAACCGAGGTCGTGGTAGAGGTTATAGAGGAGGACGAGGAAGAGGTGGAAGGATTGGTCCATCCAAAACAAACAACAAAGAATGCACTCACTATGGGGGATTTGGCCACACCATCGAGTATAGCTTGAAACTCCAGGGCAAGCCAGAATGTGCCACAACTAATCAAACCTCAGCCAGTGGCACAAAGGAGGACAAGTCTTCACCACCGTCAGACAAAAAGACCCTCATTGATGATGAGTATGACCTATTCTTGAGGATGAAAACTCTGATGGTCTCTCCTCCAAGCTCCTCCACTACTGCTACTGCCACCACCACTTCAAGTATGCTTTTTGCTACTACCTCCTTTGCATCTTGGATTATTGACTCAAGGGCCTCCAAGCATCTCACTGGTAATAAAGGTCTACTACACTCTATCTCTCCTTGTCTTTCTGATAAATTTATTACCATAGTTGATGGGTCCCAAACTAAAGTCCTCGGGAAAGAATCCACGTCTATTATGCCATCACTTCCGCTTACAAACATCCTCTTTGTTCCTACCTTTCCCTTGAACTTCTTGTTTGTAAGTCAGCTTACTAAATATTTTAATTACTCCTTCACCTTCTCACCCACTTCTTGTGTGTTTCAGGATTTTAAAATGAAGTGGGTGATTGGTGGACGCCGTGAACAAGTGGAGCTCTACTACCTGGATGTGCCTCAAATAAATGCAATTTCAACCAAACACTCCAAGGCGAGACTGTGCCATAATCGTTTGGGACATCCCTTGCACCATCTCTTCACCTTCTCTTTCCTACATTCAAAAAATTGTCAAATTTAAATTATGAAGTGTGTCAACTAAGCAAACACTAGAGGACCACATATTCTCCTTAGACTAAACTTAAAGGTCTTGCTCTCTTTTCTTTGACCCACACAGATGTATAGGGACCTTTGAGCATCTTAAGCATTACCAGAGTTAAGTAGTTTATTACCTTTATTGATGATTTAACTCATGCCATATGGATATTCCTGTTTAAAGAGAGATCTGAAATTTTATCCATCTTTAAGTCCTTTCATGCTATGGTGGTCACTCAATTTGGTAAAAAATAAATAAATTACTTTGTTCTAATAATGCCAAAGAATTTCTCTCTAGTAACCTTGACTTCATGTGTCAAGAGAATGGCATTATACATCAGTCTTGTGTTGACACCCCTCAATAGAACATTGTAGTAGAACGGAAGAACCGTCATCTCCTAGAGGTAGTTTGCGGCTTATTATACTCTATGAAAGCACCATACTTCTATTGGTGACATGCAATACTTACTGCATTATTTCTCATTAATAGGCTACCCTCATCCGTTCTTAGTCATAAATCCCTATACTCATTATTATTTTCAAATGATGAACCTTTTTTGTTTCCTTTGAGAGTCTTCGGGTATATATGTTTTCTTCATGTTACGTCACCTCAACGAAGTAAACTTGATCCAAAATCTATCAATTGTATCTTCTTAGGATACTCTTGAACACACAACGATTATGTTTGCTATAATTCTACTCTCCAATGGTTACTTGTGTTTAGGGATGTGAATTTTTGTAATACACTTCATGCTACTCTAAAAATGTTCTTCCAAGTCTCTCATCTGTACAAGCCTCTCCTCAACTAGTTGTGCCCCGTGCTGCAAAAAACTCTTCAACCCCCTGAAGCTTTGGCCAATATCACATATGTGGAGTTTACAGATCCCATGAAGGTAATTTTATCTCTTCCTGTTACATTTGAACGACAATATGACACTCGGCCTATCACCTTAAGGAAAGAACCTAGAACTTGCACTAGACCTCTACCCCTCACCCCATATCCAATTTTGTGTCTCACCATCGTTTGTCTTCTTCATGTTGTCAATTTCTTGCATCTATCTCCTTCATCTTTGTACCACAGTCCTATCAAGAGGCTCTGATGCATCTAGGATGGAAGGCGGCAATGGAAGAAGAAATGTAGGCACTATATGAGAATCAAACTTGGGCTCTAGTTCCTCTTCCTTTAGGCAAGAAACCCATTGGCTATAAGTGGGTATATACGGTTAAACATAATCTGGATGGATCACTTGCTTGTCTTAAGGCATGCCTCATTGCCAAAGGCTATACTTAGTGTTATGGAATCGATTATGAAGAAACATTATCTCCGGTGGAAAAATTGAACTCGTTACATATATTGTTATCCTATGCTGCTAATTCCTCCTGGCCGGTCTATCAGCTTGATGTGAAAAATACTTTCCTAAATGGGGATATTAAAGAAGAAATTTATATGCAACCACCACTTGGATTTGTGGTTGAGGGGAAGTCGGTATGTCGATTGAGGAAATCTCTATATGGTCTGAAACAGTCTCCTTCTGCATGGTTTCATAAATTTAGCCAAGCATTGATACGGGCTAGATTTCACTGATGTTCAGTAGATCACTCGTTTATTAAAGACACTATCAAAGGGGAAGTACTTCCGGCAGTCTATGTTGATGATATTGTCTTAACTAGTAGTGATTTTGATGGCATTCAGGAAGCCAAAAAGAAGATATGTGTAGAGTTCAAGACAAAATACCTTGGACTACTTAAATACTTTCTGGGTATTGAGGTGTTACAGTCTAACCATGGGATTATACTATCTCGGAGGAAATATGTCCTTCACTATTGGAGGAGACAATAATGATGGGGTGTAGACCAGCAGATACCCCCATAGGTTCAAATACAAAATTATTTGCAGGCTCTGGAGAAGATGTGGATATAGAGAAATATCAAAAACTTGTAGGAAAACTTATTTATCTCTATGTAATAAGACCAGATCTCTCATATGCAGTAAGTGTGGTAAGTTAATACATGTACAAACCACAACTTACTCATTGGTAAGCATTGGAAAGGATATTGTGATATGTTAGGAATTAGATGCCCTAATTCCAAACTAACGAGAGCAATAATAATAATCGCGAAAAAAGAAAAAAGCAAGCACAAAAAAATAACAAGATTTATACAGGTTCGCCTCAAGGTGAGACTACGTCCTGTCTTCTACCGCTGCAGTAATCCACTATAAAGATTAAATGGTTTACAGGAGATATCGCACACACTTACAGGTGTTTTCTCTAACCTCTCTCGGGCTACAACTCTAGCTCCTTCTTAGTGATGATTACTCAATTTATGGAAAAGATAAATACTTCATTGACTTGTTATAATCAAAGTACATGAACCTCTATTTATAATAGAGGAAGGTAGTAGAGTCCTATTGCGATAAAACTACCTTTGTCCCAATTACACTCAAACTCTTAACACTTGAAGATAAGTCCTATTGTAATTAAATAAACCACAATAAATAGAAGATTAGCCTGACTAAAACTCTTTTAAACTGAAACTCTTCTATGGCACATGATCATGATAAGGATGCCAACTCGTGGCTATCTATGTGGGTCCCACTTGATCTTCCAACTTATGTGATAAGGATGTCATCTTGTGGTTATCATGGTGGGTCCTACTTCTTATGGGCTTGGACCCATCTTCCAATACATGCTCTACCTTAGATATGTGGACCTTCCTTGGTCTTGTGGGCTTGAGCCCATCTTCCAATACTCCCCCTCAAGCTGGAGGTGAGAGAACATCATGAATTCCGAGCTTGCTGCAAATGATGTGTAAAATTTTTTTTTATAAAATGGCAATCCTCCATATCTTCCAACAATGATGAAAACCTAATAGTGGCGCCCCTCAATTATAAAGAGAAAATTAGGGCAACTGCGATACGAGAGTAAAATTCCAAAATTGTCCTTAATGATACAACAGTTAATATATCATAGACCGGACAGGGGCTCCACCCCCTCATCCCTAGGAGGGGGCTTCCAACACCCACGACGACCTTACCGCGAAGGTTGATCTACATACCGACTCAGCGTAGGGCATTGATTAGGCTCCACAACTCAATAATCTCTTACTTGGAGACTAATCCATCATCAATATCTCCTTTGCATTAGCAAGAACTTCTCAATCCTTAGAGAGAAGTCCAATTAAAGTTGCACACAACTTCGGTTTTTCAATCATAACAGTCTTTGTCAACATATCAACCGGATTCTGACTCCCTTGAATCTTCTCAAGTGCTAATACTCCATCTTTAAGAGCCGATCTACTGAAGTGGTAATGTACCTATATGTGCATTGTTCTAGCATGATAAACAAAGTTCTTTGTTAAATGAATAGCACTCTGACTGTCACAATATAACACATTCTTCCCATGCTTGAGACCTAATTCTTTCCAAAAAGACTATAGCCATACCATCTCTTTGCTGGCTTCGGTCATGGCAACATATTCTGTCTCAGTAGTGGAAAGAGAAACTATCTTATGCAACTTAGAAACCCAACTAATTGTTGTACCACCCAATGTGTATACATATCTAGTAGTACTCTTCCTACTATCAATGTCTCTAGCCATGTTAGCATCTACATAACCCTGTAATCCCAATTCTAACTTTCTGAAACATAAGGCTGAATCTACAATGCCTCTCAAATACCTGAGAATCCACTTCATTGGTTCCCAATATTGCTTACCCATATTACTCATATATCTGCTCACAACTCCCACTGCATGAGCTATGTCTGGTCTAGTGCACATCAGGGCATACATGAGACTACCAATAGCAGAAGCATAAGGCACATTGACCATGTTGGCTCACTCTTGCCTTGCAGAAGGTGACTGATCCTTAGATAGCCTAAAGTGATTAGCTCAAGGAGTACTCACTAGTTTTGCATCATTCATGTTGAATCTACTCAGCACCTTCTTCACATATTCTTCTTGTGACAGTTTCAAGACATCAATGTCCCTAGTAATCCTCATCCCAAGGATTTGTTTTGTAGCACCCAAATCCTTCATTGCAAACTTCTTGGACAACTCCCTTTTCAACTTATCTATTTCTTGTTTGCAAGTACTTTCTATCAACATCTCATCAACATATAGCAGTCGAATGATGTAGGAGTCATCAAGTTTCTTCACATAACAACAATGATCCGCCTAGCACCTTAAGAAACCATTACTGCTCATAAAGATGTCAAACTTCCTATACCATTGTCTTGGAGCCTGTTTAAGACCATACAAACTCTTTTGAAGTTTGCACACCATTTTCTCCTTTCCACGTGCTTTGAAACCCTATGGCTACATTATGTAAATTTCTTCCTCCAAATCACCATGAAGAAAGGTTGTTTTCACATTCAACTGTTCTAAGTGCAAGTCTTCATTTGTCACTAGTCCAAGCACTATTCGAATAGTAGTCAATTTCACTACTGGAGAAAAAATCTCAATGTTGTCAATGCCTTCTTTTTGTTGAAAGCCATTTACCACCAATTTTGCCTTGTACCGATTGCTGCTATCATGTTCATCTTTTATTCGGTACACCCATTTGTTCTGCAAGGCATTCATCTCTTTTGGTAACTCGATCAACTACCATGTCTGATTGGATAATAGTGAATCCATCTTATCCCACATGGCCAACTCCCACTTGGGTGATTCATTAGCTTGCACGACTTCCTCATAACTCTTTCGTTCACCTTTATCAATAAATAAAATATAATTCAGTGCATAGGAGTACCTATGGTGGTCTGCTAGTTCTGGAAAATCTCCTGAGTTCAATCACAAGAATGTCCTAATCTACTTCTGACGGTATATTTTCCTGGTCTTCCTGAGCGATATTCTCCATGTTAGGAATTAGATGGCCTAATTCCAAACTAATGAGAGCAACCATAGTAAACGCAGTAGAAGGGAAAAACAAGCACGAAAAAGCACAACATGATTTATACAGGTTCACCTCAAGGTGAGACTACATCCTATCTTTCGCCGCTGCAATAATCCACTATAAAGATGAAATAGTTTACAAGAGAAATCGCACACTTACAGGTGTTTCTCTCTAACCTCTCAAGCTATAACTCAAGATGCTCCTTGGATTAAGATAATTAAACGCTAATAGCGGCGCCCCTCAATTACAAAGAAAAAATTAGGGCAACCACGTTACAAGAGTAAAATTTCCAAATTGCCTTTAATGAAACAACAGTCAAACCTTCTTACCGATCCGCAACCAACTCAGCGTAGGGCGTTAATTAGGCTCCACAACTTAACACTCCATCTCAATAACTAGAAGATCTCTCAACTGAATCACTTTAGACTTCTTGGCTTCATCACTTGTGCTCTCAGACTCTGTTCTTAACCTGTCTTTATACATGGTACATTCATTGAAGATCACGTCCTTGCTCCTGATAACCATACGACTTTGGTCATCCCAGAAGTGATAACCAAACTCTGTACCACCATAGCCGATAAAAAAACATATCTTAGATTTAGTTTCAAGTTTACTTCTAATAGAAAAATCAATATAAGTATAAGAAACACAACCAAAAACTTTCAAGAAAGAAAGGTTTACCTCTTTGCCGCTCTAGACTTCTTCTGGTATTTTGCAATCCAATGGTGTTGAAGGACCTTTGTTGATCAATTAGGCAGCAGTGCTAATAGCCTCAAACCATAACATCTTTGGCAATCCCGCATGTAATCTCATGCTCTTAGAACGCTTGTTCAAGGTCCTGTTCATCCTCTCTGCTACACCATTTTGTTGAGGTTTTCCAGAAATAGACTTCTTTAACTTGATTCCATTATCAACACAGTACCGCTTGAAATCATCATCTATGTAGTCTCCCCCATTATCTGATTGCAAGCACTTCACCTTCAAATCTATCTCATTCTCATCCATTGCTCTCCATCTCTTCAATGTATCAAAGACATTAGATTTCTTTTTCAAGAAATAAACCCATACCTTTCTACTTGCTTCATCAATAAATACCACATAGTAATTAGAACCACCAAGGGAATTAACGGTTGAATGCCCCCACACATCTGTGTGAACCAACTTCAATTTTGCTTCTTCTTTTTTTGCTCCTTTCCAACCTTAGAAAAGGTAACCATTTTTTGCTTGCCAAAAATACAGCTTTCACACAAACTGTTATTTATAATTTTTAACCCTAGTAGCTTCCCTTTAGATTGAGGCACTTTCATTCCCTTCTCACTCATGTGAACAAGCCAATAATGCCACGAATCAGAATCAGTAATAGCATCAACAACTGCAACCATGTGTCTGCAATTGGAAGTGATGTAAAGAGTTTTAGTTTTAACTCCTCATGCAATAACCATGGCTCCCTTAGTGAAAGTCACATTATGACTTTACATGCAGCACCATTAAAAGTCACATTATGACCTTCATCATCAAGCTGCCCTACTGAGATCATATTATGCATCAGTTTTGGTACATGTTTCACCTTGTGAATTTTCCACACTTACCTGTTTGACACCCTCAAACTGACATTACCAATACCAACAATATCCAAAGGTTCTACATTAGCAAGATACACCTTCCTGTGATTTCTAGCAACATAATTCTTTATGATCTCACGATGTGCAGTGGTGTGAAAAGAAGCTCCATAATCTAACACCCAAGAGCTAATAGGGCTATCAACCAACAAGAGTAAAACATCTTGTACCTCTTCAGTCACCGCATTTGTAGCATCGTTTCTTTTTCATCCTTCTTCGGTGCTCTGTAGTTCTTCTTTATGTGATTAAACTTGCCACAATTCCATCACTCCATTTTCCTTCTGAATTTGGACTTGCTTCTACCATTCCTTGACTTCCCTCTACCATTGCCCTTGTTGGAATTTTTTTCAAAGTTTCTGCCCATAGTATCGACACTTAGGGAAGAATTAGATGTCGATGATTCTCCGAAGTCCTTTCTACGAACTTCCTCCGCAAGAATAGTATCCCAAACATCATTAAATATCAACTTCCCGTTACCCACAGAGTTGCTGACCACAGCCCTCCTAGGCTCCCAATAATTTGGTAGAGACGTTGAAAGAATTAAAGCATGAACTTCATCATCAAATTTAATTTGAATGGTGGTAAATTGATTGACAATTGTGCTAAACTCATTCAAATGCGATGCCACTAATGTATTTTCTGTCATCTTTAAATTAAAGAGTTTTTTTCATGAGATGTACCTTATTATTTGCGGAAGTCTTCTCATATATATCAGACAGAATATTCATCATCCATGTTGTGGTTTTCTCCGACGCCACGTTGTGAGCAACGTTCTTCAACAGTGTTAACCGGACTACTCCCAACACCTACCTATCGAGGAGATTTCACTCATAATCTTTCATACCTTCTAGTTTCATATCTAAAAGTGGTGCGTGTAGTTTTTTACTGTAAAGATAATCTTCGATTTGCATCCCCTGGAATACAAAATCCATACCATCAAACTTGTTGATTCCAAGTGTTGATCCTTCTCCTCCAGCCATTGCTCTCAATCATGAACCAAAGTTTTGATACCACTTGTTAGGAATTAGACGCCCTAATTCCAAACTTACGAAAGCAATAATAATAATCGTGGTAGAAAAAAAAAGCAAGCACGAAAAAACAACAAGATTTATACAAGTTCGCCTCAAGGTGAGACTACGTCTTATCTTCCGCCGCTACAGTGATCCACTATAAAGATAAAATACTTTACAAGAGAAATCGTACACACAAGTGTTTTCAAAACCACTCTCGGGCTACAACTCCAACTCCTCGATGATGATAAAACACTAATAGCGGCGCCCCTCAATTAAAAAGAGAAAATTAGGGCAACCACGCTACAAGAGTAAATTTCTTAAACTACCCTTAATGAAACAACAGTTAATATATCGTGGACCGGGCAGGGGCTCCACCCCCACATCCCCAGGAGGGGGGCTTACCACCCCCCTTCCAACCCCTACATCAACCTTACCACTAAGGTCGATCCGCGTACCGACTCACCATAGGACGTTGATTAGGTTCTACAACTTAACATTATATTTGAAAGGAGCTCCAGGAAGAGGGTTTCTTTATAAGAACATGGTCATTTCAACATATAAAGGTTCTCAGATGCAGACTAGGGCAGATCCTTGGATGACAGAAAATCCACTTCTGGGTATTGTACAATAATTGGAGGAAATATGGTTACATGGAGAAGTAAGAAGCAGAATACATGGCCATAGCACACACAGTCAGTGAGCTTCTATGGATAAGGTCCCTTCTCACTGAACTGGTATTCTATAAAGGAGCCATTGTGGATCTGTACTACGATAATCAAGCAACGATTCATATCACTTACAAATTTGGTCTTCCATGAAAGACCAAAACACATTGAGGTGGACTAGCACTTCATATGAGAAATTTTTTTAAGCCGGCATAATATCCCTCAAACATATCTCCTCACAAGGACAAGTTGCAGACATCCTCACAAAGCCAGTCACTCACAAAATCATGTCCACCATTTGCAGCGAGCTAGGCATTTAGAATGTTTTCCCACCCCCAACTTGAAGGAGAGAGTGTTAGAACATGGATTCAAGCCCACACGAATATGGAGAAGACCCACACGTCCAAGAGGGGTGGCATGATTGTAAATAAGGTATCATCTCATAAAGATAGCATAAAGGTGTAATTAGTCAAGTAGAACATGTCTACTTATATCTTTTCTCATGTAAAACTTGTAGCCCTAAGGGCATTATAAACATTGTAACACCCTTTCAAAAACTATAAATAGAGGTTTTTGGCTTGGGAGCATAAAGGCTCTTTTCTCTTCTCTCAATTTGTCTAAACTCTCTTAGCCTAAAGGCTCGCTCCATTTTCTCTCCTTCTCCCTTTACCCGAGTTTCTTCTCTTCTTCTCTCCCTCTCTTACTTTACTCGAGGTTCTAATCATAGGGTCACAAATTCAACATAAAGAAAGAACACATGGTGACATTTTTTAGCGTATGCTAGAGAAACCCTAAATTGTTTTGTATGCACAAATCTAGAGTTTGAGGTAACGTCTAGATCTGCCATATTGTTTCTTCTCCTATTATGTGACTGTTTGGTAATTCACTTACCCAAGATCATACAGTGTCATAAAAGTAGGGCAAAAATAACACATAATTTATGTAGTTCGTCAAGTCATACCTACTTCTACAGGGAGAACCGAGAGGAATTTCACTATATTGCACTATATTGAACCGAGGGCTCACCAGTACACCGAAAAAAGTAGTAAGAGGATAAACTTTATCCACGGAAGTGGAAAAAAATATTAAGTCATTTCGATCAGAAAGTTAAGATAAGATTAAAAAGCACAGAAAGTTTGATGCAATTCACTTTATCTAAATAAATTACTTGATCTCATTTTGTGCACAATGGGAAGAAAGTAAACCCACTAATCAGTGTGATATTTCACTTTTTTTTCCTGAGAATTTTAAGATAGATTTAACAGAGAAGGTAGATAAGAGTACTAAAAAGAAAACATCAGCTTCCTCTAAGATGATCTAATTTCTCTTTGGATGCCCGCCTTTTTGTTTGCTACGAACATATTGAAAATGCAACACAAAGTATGGGTCTCTTGATCCTCTAGTTTACAACTAAAGCTACAACGAATGATGGCCATTACACCACATGACATCACTAGTCAATACTTTTTATGGAGAATTCCTTACACTAGTAATAGTAATTCAACAAATAGACAAACCCTCTCAGGTAATGCTCCGAAGAACTCCTGTATTGTACTTGTTTGTCCCTTCTCTTTGAATGAAATGTTTTGCAAGCATTTTATGCCTCGCCAGTAGGATCTTTTAGGCTAACTACCTCATGTACAGCAGAAAAATCATTGACGCCATAGCCCAAACTTCTTGCCTTTTTAAAGGCCTACATAGGGAAAGTTGAATAACTAATAATTAGAAGAATACATGGCACTTAGAGGGAGAGGGAAAGAGAGAGGAGCAAACCTCATTAGCTGCAGCTGCTACAGGCATGGAGACTGCATTTTCGTCACCAAGAGCAAGAGCTAACCTCATATCCTTCTGCTGATGCTTCAGAGGGAAAGCAGGAGGATAACTACCCTTGATCATAGTGGGTCCCTTCAATTTGAACATTGGATTTGCAATTGCACCCAGATCCTGAATAATTATATCATAAAAACACAGCTGATTGCCAGAAGCCAAGAATTCAAGAACCAAAAAACAGATCAAAACTTTTTACAAGCCATATATCCTACCAATACATCTAAAAGCGTCTGTTGGTTCAGCCCACTCCTATCAGCCAAAACAAGTCCTTCAGAAAAAGCATTCATCATACTGCACACAGAGTTAATCACTTTAGATTGAGAAATTCTAAAGAACAGACTGGACAAACTTCAGTAAGCATGTCTGGTCACCAGAGTTTTTTTATCATACACATTTTCTATAATTTTATTATAAATATGAGGGAGTGAAATAAAAAAAATTAATGTTTCATCCATTACAAACCATGAAAACATCATCACTAGTTCAGGTATTAAACTGATAGAATACAGCTCTTGATGAGACTCTAAGCAATCAAGAATAAATTCTGAAAGGCAAGCCAACCCCACCTCATCCATGTTTAGCAATTTGTTGGCCTCAAATTCTATTATGACCAAGATGACGCAGGACTAGGTGCCATAATAGTGGCATCTGTGTGTGAAGGTAAGCCTTGTATTCTTGTTGGGGAATCTATCCCCTTAGGGCTTTTCCCTTTTCTATTTTGCTCTTTTTTTATGAAAACTCACTATATTTCAAAAAAGAACAATGGTCTCTGAGCATGATGGTGGATCCCAATCCTAGGTAGCCACTTCGAAGGAAGGACATGGAAAGCCTTACTGAATTATAGAATGACATTCTACATATGAGAGACCATAGAGAGTGTTTGTAATCCTGATTCAAAGTATCAGCTTATATTCTCAAAAAAGAAATTATCAGCTCATAATTTATAAGTATATCTGAAGCATAAGAAATTTGTTAGTCATACAAGGTTCAAGTCACTGCATGCCATTTATTTGACATTTACTTCAAGAAGATATAATGAGAAAAATAAACTAAAGGCATTTAATCAAATTACATTGACAGTGTAAATGAAGAGCAATACAAAATGAACATATTTTAACTTGTTTTATCATTTTAACTATTCTTGAATTTCTAGCACTTTTAATAAAAGTGTTAAGGAATAGTCACATGGATTAGTGAGTACAAAGATCTTGAGTTTATTAGTTGGAAAAGAGGTTTCCTAAGTTGGCTAGTCATTTTGGGATGGGCATTGGATCCAACTTCACATGGTATCAGAGCAGGTACTCATATGTGAGCCTACACCTAAACTATATACTTGTAGAGCCACAAAAGAGGGCCTACACCTAAATATCCACTTGTAGAACCACAAAAAAGGGCATACACGTGAGGGGGAGTGTTAAGGAATAGTCCCACATGGATTAGTGAGTACAAAGATCTTGAATTTATTAGCTGAAAAAGAGGTTTCCTAAGTTGGTTAGTCATTTTGGGATGGGCATTGGACCCAACTTCACGAAAAGGTTTCATTCCGCAAAACCTAGGCAAAAGGCTAATTGATTTCTATTAGATATAGTTTGATTTCGTCCCAAAATGACTAGCCACTTAGGAGTATTGCTCAACATAATAACACTTTTTAACTCTTATCAATGTGATCTATTCCCATTCAACACTCCCCTTCATTTCTAGGCTTACATATAACAGACCTGAAACCTGAAAACAAATTGATAATGGAGCACAAACAGGACTTGGGCAAAAGTAGACATCCTGCCCTGATACCACTATTGGAATAAGCACGACTCCATCCTAAAATGACTAACCACTTAGGAAGCCTATTGCTTGTAGTCGAATAACACTTCTTAATTCTTATCAACATAGGACTATTCCCACTCAACAACGTCCATTAAAGCCTCATCTAAAATGTTAACTGTCATATCTCATATCTCATGCATAGCAAAAAAGGTTACCTGCCCATTATCATGTTGACCACAAGCTTCATTTTAGCTCCATTACCAACCTCCCCCAAATAGAAGGATTTCTTCCCCATGACATCGAAAGCAGGAACTGCTTCCTCATACAGCGCCTGCAATTACAAATAAATTGGTGGAAAATGCTGCTCTTTAGTTAAGAAGGTTTTGCCATGAAACTAGTTCTGCTCTTCACACACCCAAAAGGTACACCATTTGCAAATTACAACGTTGAGGACGCTTGCAAAATAACCTGCATCTGGAGCACCCACGTGGGGCCTAGGAATAATTGAATACTAAGTCGCAGAAAAAAAAATAATGTGTCATGGGTAAGGCATACAGTTTATCTATTTACCTTCTCTCCAGCAGCAAGGATGACAAGCTGGCCATCTTCAGCTGGTTTTTTACTACCTGAAACAGGAGCTTCAAGAAAATATCCACCCTTCTTTGTGATTGCCTAAAGAGAATTAGAGATGCCTTCAGTCTAAAAATTTGCAATAATTAGACACATACTTAAGCACTCAACTAATAGGTAATTGTTGGGAGATGTGAGGAGCAGGTTTTTTTTTGTAATTATACCCTTTTTCTAAAGATTTTTTTTTTAAAATGAGGACAGAAGGTTCATTTAGCTTAAGTGACCACTAGTTGTTTAGTTAGGGGCATTCTAGTCATCTTAAGTATTAAGCTTGTGTAACATGTATAAAGCAGAATCAAAGGTCAGCTTTCAACCCATCCCTAATCTCCAATTTTACAAGAAAAAACAAATAAAGGAGTTGCTTGTTGTTCCTCTTTTTTATCTCAAATCTTTCTCACTTTTTACCACTTAAGGTATCAGAATAGGACAATTGCTGTTGAGGCCTACTTTTTGCTTGTTTGGTTTGTATCCTATTTGTATTATCCACGTTTTAGGTCTGTTAATCATTTGTTTTAAGTCTGGACATGAGAGGGAATGTTATTAGGTGTAAACCTACATAGATTAGTAGTGTCAGGAAAGACCCATATTAATTAGTTGAGAAAAAGCCTCCTTCAGCTAATAAATTGGCAATAGATCTAGACCCAACTTTAACAGTAGTAAAGACAAAATCATTGAAATATTTCATCAAAAATTGGTAAATATGCACAGGACACAACAGGTAGGTCGGCTTAATAATATTTGATAGTTCCAGAACAACTGGTTCAATCAAGAGAAGAACATATCTTTTTATATGCATTCTGAAGGTAGCCACTGCCTGCCCAGTGCACTAAACTTCAAAACACAGCTCATAGTTGGCCCAATTGTTTTTCAGCTCAGTTCCTAACAAGTCATCCACTCTATGAATAAACTAGGGATGGAATTCTAGAACCCATAACATTATCACAGTTCATCTACTGCATAAACAGCAGACCTTTTATAATTGGAAAGAGGAAAAAACATTAAGATCCTAAAATGGTATCAGAAAGACCATAATAAAGACCTCACTAATCTTTGATGATGTGTCTGCATCAACTGTTGACATGTCAATGTAGCCTTTTCCACTGGATATTTCCCCAAGCACCCCACCTTTGTCAAAAACAACCTGAAAGAGAAGAACAACAACAGAAAATAATTTTTCTGATAAATAAATTTACAGTAATAATGGTAGTTGCAGGAGTAATAATAGTGATGTTCACATAATCTTCAAAATATTAACCATGATGAATACAAAAGATCTCAACCATAAAAACAAAATACTCAATTTGCTGACCGAGAGAGCAGCAGCTGGATCAGATAACACTGCTATTGTATACTTGCACTTCTTTATAACTGCAGCAGGGGTTTCTCCTATTGAGGCACCATGTTCAACAAGCTCTTCACACTGCAGTGATAAGTTCAAAGAAATTACTAATCAAGAACATTACTTTTCAAAACAACCTATCTACAACACATTTGACATGCATCTGGCTTTTCAGGTTCTCTTTAAGACCGAAGTGTAAGATTTCTTCTCGCTGCTTCAATGAAGCAGCAGTTTCTATATTCATACAGAATAAAATGCACAACCTGATTACCTTTGACAAGTATCTAGTTTTACTGGCTTTGGTCTTTCTGCATACCAGAATGAACCAATAACCATTCAGGCCTCTTCTACATATTAGCAAATTTTTCAATCTATCAGCTCCTTTATATTCACTCGTCTCTATTCTTTTCAACATAATGGATGTTCAATGAGAAACTTGTGGCTTGCGTTATGCATCCCAAATTAATTTCAGAACATGCTCTCCTCTTCAAGAATCCAGCTTCACAGCAAAAATTATACATGAATTGACAAAAACATCAACAAATCTTTCATTTTATTTTTTGAAAAAAAGAGGAACTATTTCTTTATTCACCATAATTCACTTCACTGGGACAGCACACATTTCAATTTGATGAATTTATTTATATATCACAGTTATCATCATCACCGGAGCCCTGTTTGAGTCAGTAACCTGACTCATTCCTCCATTTGCTTCCATCATTTGCTAGCTCTATTCCTAGATTTGGCCTTCTTCAACTCTTTCATTCACATAGCCTTCTTTCTCGTCTCTCAATCAGCATAGGTAAAACCCTTCTATGTTGCATAAGCTCAAATTACAACTCCTTGCTTCTAATATATTGCTTGCCAATTGGCTTTCTTAACTTGGTCTCATATCCACCCAGCATTCTCATCTCTGCAACTTCATCTTCCATAACAGGAGCTAATTCACTAGCTAAGACCTCTCTCAATAAAGCATGTCCGATCTTACATGTCTAGTGGCTGTCACTTGTTAATTAACCTTTCCAACAAAGTATAGCTAGAAAACTAAGGTCAATATCAATAAATATGGTATACAACCTTATTTATTTTATTTACTTTCTTGAAATGGCTATGCAACCTTTCAGTTTGCAGTGCTGAAACAAGAGATATTGTTCGGAACAGCAGGTGATGGGGACTAGCTGAGAGGAGCTTCATGGAACTCAAAACACTGAATAGTTCTCACAAGTACAATATATTAGAACTGAAACAATTGACCAAACACATCCATTGCAATCAATCTGTTTATTCCAATAACTCAAATGATATGGATTCGTGTAGGTTTGTACCTTTTTTTTCTTTTTTTTCTTTTTTTGACACGGTGGATGACGTAGATACACCCATTTTTATCAATATATCAGAAATATTATTAGCAGCGGTCATGGTGTGCTGCCAAGAGACTATCAATGGAATGAAACATCTTTGAATTCCTCGAATAAGTATCTAAACTGCGATGGCAGATTGGAACTTCCCTTCTTCCAACTAATAGCTATAGCCAAATTATCTTTGACGATTAGAGGGGCTGAGGGTTGCTGCACATATAGTTTTAAGTGTTAACTAAGAGCTGAAATCTCAGCCTCAGCCGAGTCATCCAGCCAATGGACCCTGAAAAAGCTAACAGAACGAGCCTTTGTGATCCCTAAACAAACCCATCCAACACCAACACCCTCCCACCCCACCCCACCCCTACGCACCCCTGAAGGCCCCGGGTTACCAATTGCACTGTCATCAAATTCGATTTAAAGCTCCCTTAGGGAAAACCATGCAGAAAGTGTGGGCAGAGTGATTTCTGAAAGTTGCAACAAACAGCCAATGCTTGTTAATGAAAGTGGTATTGGAGGAAGCCCTTAATATATTTTAGCCCAAGTGGGAATAGAGAGTAGGGGCCATTTGATAAGACCTCCCGCTTAAGAAGCGACCTGTTAAAAGTTCTGTTGTTATGCTGCTTCCATAAGAACCATGGGACAGCAGCTATAATGGCTTTTCAAAGGATTTGACCAGCCTACGGCAAACTCTGGTTGAAGTTTGAGCTATAAAATCAGGAACGGAGAATAGGGAGTGTTGGAATATGTAGAAGAACAAGATTGAAGAGGTTAAGGTTTACAAACTCCTCTCCCCTATTTATAACTTAAATAATATAAAAAATTATATTTATGTCCCTGCAGCCCATAAAACCTAGGAATCTGCTTTCTACAAGAAATAGCTTTCCTAGAATATAAAGTAAACTAAACAAACTCTAATTATACTATCCAACGCTCCCTTAACCTGGAGCATATAGCTTCAGTTTGTCACAAAATTTGTCTCTCAATTCCCCTTTTAAGCATAAATTAAAAATACAAAAAAGTGGTCTTCAAAAAATAGTGGTCTATGTGACTTAAACTAATTGTGGCTTTAGTTATTTTTGACTTTTGAGCTTGCACATCTATTTCACACACTTATAGTCTTTCTCCCCCTCAAGCTGAGTAGTAGATGGCAATGATCTCAGCTTGAACATAAAAAACACTGCAACAATCATCTTCCTCCATCTCCCTTGGAATAACTGACTGTCTTGAGGTGTCCTAATAAATATTGAACCGGACACAGACACCCGCAACCCTAACTAGAGGGTAAAACCAAGAATAGGTAAAAGAAATATGGGTGACAAAAATAAAAAAATTTAAAACGGACACTGGATTGAACACAAAATAGTGATAACAATCAGTAAGCAATAAAAGCAAGTCACGCAAGGACGGCAATAGAAACCCATGTAAAGGCAATCGAAAACTCACTAAAGGGCAATAAAACACCCATGTATAACAAAATAAGAATACCAACTTATGGAACTCAAACAAAGGGATTGACAATTTTCTCAGCATAAAATTTGGATCACATAAAGTAACAGTCTGAATAGACATAAAGAGTTTCAAAGCAAAAATAAAAAATTAGTCTTAAAAAATAAGAGAGAGCCCTCAAAATACAAGATGAAATGAGAGATAGGTAAAAAAAATGTTAGGAAACAGTATAAGGGGCAATTTGTTTATTTTGAAATTATCTGTATTTTCTAGTGAGGTTACTCTCTTATTTAATTATGCTTAAGTATCCCTATGGTCCAATTTTCATGTAATTTGGAGGTGTAGAGTGGGAATTTTAAGTAGTTCAGTATATGAGAGTATTTTTGTCATTGTACTCATGTTTCACTTAAGTGAATAAGAAGCGTTAGGGATAGAGTTCTAATCCCTAAGGACAGCTCTCCCTTTACTCTCTATTGGAAGATAAGATGTAATTAGGGTGTCATTAATGTAATTAGTTTATGTTTTTGTCTCATATTCACTCTGACTAGGGTGAAGGGTATAATTGTAATATTGATACTTTTATCATTTATAAATAGAGCTTAAGAGGGAGAGCTTGGACTAAAGTCCATTACCCTATTCTTCCTCCTCTTTTCTCCAAATTCGTCACTCTACCTCTTCTTCTCCTAAAACCTTCTCTCCACAACTTTTCTTCTTCTTCTCACCCCTTAATCCTCTTCTACTGTGATAATACATCATGGAATCCTAAGTTTCAACACTCTCCTTTACAGTAGCTTTCTCTCCACTAGTATCTACCGATGTGACATTTTTTTAAGATATTTTTTTCTTCTCTTCAACTACTACGGATATTATTCAACCTTTCATAGGTCCAAGAATTATTGCTCCCGCGTTGTGGAGGATGTTCCTAGTCCATCACGAGCTACCTCTACAAAAAAATCCCTTACAAGTATATCAACAAACGCATGCCAGTCAACACGAAGCATAAGCTCCCTCTCTCCTACCTGTTCTAGAATCATCCTCTTCACCTGCAGATCCTAAGGTAACTGATTTACATGTCCCTATTGCTCCTTAAATAGGTATCCATAAGTCTACTCGATATCCATTCTCCAATTATATGTCTTTTGATTCCAATACAAAAGCTTGTTTTGTCCTTATCTTCTTGTGTCATTCTTTCTTCTGTGCAGGATGCTCCTTATCTCCTCAGTGGAAGCAAGCTTTGGATATTGAGATGGAGGCATTACGCGACAGAGGTACATGGATTTAGTGTGATATGCCTCCTAGTGCTACTATTATTGGGTATCGTTGGGTATACACTGTGAAATACAGAGCGGATGGTTCCATGGAGAAATATAAAGCACTAGGACACTTGTTTATTGTCATTATGAACACTTTTTCAGCTTGACATTAAAAATATCTTCTTGTACGGTGACTTAGAAGAAGAGGTCTATATGGAGCAACCTCCTGGGTATGTTGTACAAGGGGAGACTAGAAAGGTGTGTAGACTAAAGAAGGATGGTCTTAAATAGAGCCCTAGGGTATGGTTTAAGAAGTACAACCAAGTAGTCATGACCTTTGGATTCTCTCGGAGTCATTGTAATCGCTCTCTCTTTGTCATGACACAGACATCTAGGATTGTGGTACTACTAGTGTATGTGGATGATATTATTTTATCAGGGAGTGATATAAAGGGCATTAAGGAGATAAAGGAACACCTTACTAAACGTTTCTAGAGCAAAGATCTGGGGCCTTTAAAATATTTCCTTGAAATTGTTGTTGCCAAAAGTAAGGTTATGATTTTATTAACATAGAGGAAGTATGTTACAAATATGTTACATGAGTATGGCCGTACAAAACCAGTGGAGACACCTATGGAAGTTGGTCATGATCTTTATGACAAAAGTAGTGACGAACTCAAGGACAAACATCATATCGCAAACTAGTAAGGAAATTGATCTATGACACAGTCACCTGTCCTGATGTATCTTTTTTTGCCAATGTGGTTCTCCAATTCATGGAATGTCTGGACAAGATACATTTAGAGGCTACACAAAGAATATTACCAGGAAAATGGTTGATCTTTAAACCTCATGGTCACTAGAAGATAAAAGTCTTTTTAGATGCAGATTATGTTGGATCTAAACTTGACAGAAAATCCACCACTGACTATTATGTGTTTTTAGGAGGAAATTTGATAATTTGGAAGAGCATAAAGCAAAACATTGTGGCTCGTTCTAGTGTAAAAGCTGAGTTTAGAGCTATAGCTCATACTATCAGTGAGTTGATGTGGGTGAGATCAGGTGTTCAAGAGTTAAATCTACATATTACTAAATCTATGGCCATGTAGTGATAATCAAGTAGTTATATTCATTGTGGGAAAATTATTTTATAAAAGAACAAAACATATAGAAGTTGATTGCCATTTTATTCGAGATACAATGATGAGGAATGAAGTTGTTACCCCCCATATTCACCCTAGTGATCAAGTAGGTAATATGTTTACTAAATCTTTGGGTAAAAGCGAATTAGGGGTTTTCTGTAACAAGCTAGGACATATGGACATCTAAGCTCCAACTTGAAGGATAGTGTTAGAAAACAATATAAGGGGCAGTTTGGTCATTTTATATGATCTATATTTTTTAGTGACGGTACTATCTTATTCATTTATTTTCTAGTGAGGGCACTATCTTATTCATTTATTTTCTAGTGAGGGTACTATCTTATTTAGTATGCTTAAGTATCCCTATGGTCCAATTTGCATGTAATTTGGAGGTGCAGAGTCAGAGTCAGTAGTAAAGTGTTTGAGGGTATATTTGTCATCGTATTCATGTTTCACTTAAGTGAATAAGAAGGGTTAGGGATCGAGTTCTGATCCCTAACGAGAGCTCTCCCTTTGCTCTCTTTTACAGCAGCTTTCTCTCCTTTCTTTCTCCTCTCAATCTTCTTTATTTCATTCTTTCACATAAAATTTTCAAACAAAAAACTTACAGGGATTAATTTTGAAGATGTGCAATAAATGTCACTAATCCAAAGTGCACAAAGATTCGAGACAACAATAGAAATGTCAACAAAAGAATATGATAAAAAAAAAAAAAAACTACAGAATTGCTCACAAGCTCGACCATGAATATTGACTAGTGAACTTAAACATGAACTTTCACCACAAATGGCAAAGAAAATAACCAAAAATTTGACCAGTATATGAACCAGAGAAGCAACCTTCATATAGAATTTGACCAAATAATACATCAAATGAAAACAATAACAATGTTGTAAAAGAAAAAACAGACTTTATGAATGATATCAAGATGAGCAGATATCAAGCAAACAATAAAAGACAAGCTACTAACTGGCCCTTGAATCCACCAAATAAGAAATACAGGAACTTGAAGTCAGCACCAATATCAGCCTCGTTCCCCATAATGAACTCCTGGAAGGAACAAGACAACAACTATAGGAGCCATATATTAACCAGAATATAATAGAAGTGACCCTGCTGTCTCAAGTTGGTACAGCTTTCATGTCACATCTTCAGGCTTACAATGGAACTGGAACATGACTTCAAATTGAATCAACTCCAAAGAATTTTTACCTAATTTGTGCAATGTAGAAGGAAAAAGTCGATCATATCCACGAGAAGCTCCAAGGTGGATTCCAATGTTGACAAGAAAGAGGCAACACCTAATCTTGCCCAAGAAGGTACCCCTTCTAAGAATTGAAGGTTCTTGAGAGTGTAGATTAGTTGTGTCTGTGAGATCAAAACATTTGATACTCCCGGCCTTTTGAAATCACAATTGCTGAATTCAGCTCAATGGGAGATTGTGGGTTCAGGTCCCACCATAATTGCTAAAAGACATGGCAGGAGAATCCAAGAGGCAAAATGACTCTATAGTCTCTGAGTTTGGAGAGAAAAAAATTACTTTTCATGTTTCAACGGCCAAGACAGACAACACTTGAACTCATCATTGCCTGGATGGGCAAGCCATCATACTGATCTTCAAGGAAAGATCTCTGAAAACCTAGAAAACAATGGGTCCTTGTTCGATTGGGATGGATGCAATGGAGAAACGGAAAGTTTCGTTCATTGTAATGGTTGATCCTGATTCGCGAGTCTTCAAGAATGGTGATCTAGTCATTGAGGGAGACAAACTTAATACTATCAGTAAGTCTTTCGAAATCCTATGGCAGTACTAAGATGTCGCCACTGAGGTTGTCGATCCAGGAGAATGAATCTTGCTTCCAAGTTTCATAAACACTCAACACTCATGGTCGCACCTCTCAACAACTTGCTTCTAGGTGTCGGTGCCACTTGCATACCTCAAAAGATCAACGTATGAGAGAGGTTCTGAATGGGTGTATCTGGAAGAACCCATAACTCAGTTGCCCTCTTTAAAACAGAGAAGACGACTTGACTACTGGTGTAACACTTTCTTTTTTTTTTTACCAAGCATAAGCTCAAATTAGTGGCAAAAATAACAATAACCAAAGAGGTAGGAGACAACCTAGCAAACCAGAATTTGGGAAGAGAAGTAGAGGGGAGCAAAGAAAAACTTGGGATTAAAACACTGTAAATTTATTTACAAAGACAAAAATATAACCTATGAGTTAGAACTTGACTATAAGAAGAAACAAATCATTGTCTCTATGAGTTGATGAGCGTCAACTTACAAACCCTAGAGAAGCCTGCTCTGATACCATGTTGGAATTTACAAGAGAAAAATATGAGAGAGGTTAGGGTTTATTAACTCCTTTCCCCTATTTATAATTTAAACAATATAAAAAATTACATTCATATCTCTGCAGCCCATAAAACCTAAAAATCTACTTTTTACAAGAAATGTTTTCCTAGAAAATAAACTAAATAAACTCTCTAAGTATATTTTCCAACAATCAGTAATACTTGAGAGAGCAAACATGTTAAAGATAGCTCCCCAAACTGAGGCGCAGAATGAGCAGTGCAGCATGATGTGATCCACAAATTCTTCCTCAGCACTGCAAAACTTTCACAAAGAGTTAACTATTGGGCAACCTCGCTTATACAACTCATCACCTGCAAGGATTTTCTTATGGGCAGCATCCAATAAAGTGTAAGACCTTGCTGGCCCAAATAACTTCCATACAAAAGTTGCCTTACTTGGAGCATTCTGAGAGGAAGCACTTAGGAACTTCTTACAGAGTGAAGGAGCACCTGAAGGTTCCAAAGACCATACAATATCATCATTGCCATTTTTAGGAAAATAGAAGGTTTCCAACCTATCAGTGGTGTCCTCCTCAGTTAGAGCTCGTCTGAAGTAAAAGTTCCATGCTTTTCTAGATCCTTCCCCTTGCTTTTAGCTCTTGTATGATGACATATTTACTGAGGAATAGATTGTAGAGCCTTGGAAGTTAACTTTTTAGCATAGAATCCCCAAGCAAGAGGTTTGTCCAGTGAGTTATGAGCAGGATTACACCAGATTGAAGCAGTGGTGAAGCCAAGTGAGTTAACCTCCAGCTCTTCTGCTATTTTTTTTTTAAATACTAGAAAGCTTCTTTTTTTCCCTGTAATGATAAGATCAAATTATAAACAAGGGAGGCAGACCCTAACCCTCAGATTACAGGGACAGCAGCTCCCAGCAACAAAATATTGCCAGGAGACAACTTCTTTGGCTAACTGACCCACTAGAGAATTTGATCATTGAAGGGTGTGCCGCCATCCTATAGTCCAATTTAAGATGATAGCAGCGATTTCATCAAATATATACCCCAGCTTCTGGGGGTCAGTGAATTTCGATTCTCATGAGATTACTATTGCTGAATCTCCTTCGATATCTATTAGCACTGAGAAGTTCTGGGAAAAGAGATGAACTCCTGAGAGGAGAAAACCCAGCTCTACCTCCGCCAAGCCACAAATTCTGGTATGGCCAGATAAACAGAGAAGGATGGATCCTGTGAGCACATGCAATGTGAGGCATTTTACATGTCTAGCATTTTAGGCCTCATCATCAAGGTCACATCTAATGATGGGTTTATGAAGCTCTTAGGATATCCAGTTAACAGAAGTAATAGGTTTGGAATGACTCCAAAATTCCTCAAGGAGGATTCTACCATTTCACAAGTATTTCTTAGGCAGCATGGCTAGAAAGGATATTATCCTAATGAAGAAATCAAGGGCACAAGATATCCAAAAGACTAAATGAACATAGAGAAATTCTTTCAAAATTTTACTTCAGAAATGGCTTATATGAAGAGAAGTAAGTAGCAAAACGGAGTCTTTCAGCAGAAAATCAGAGGATTCACATTCATTGCACAATAGCCACCTATTTCAGAAAGCCTAATAATTTTCATTTTGTTCTACTTCAAATTTTAGTAGAAGGCTATAAAAGTGTCAGATTCTTGTGGTAAAAAAATTGATATTGACTAGTGGAACCTTTCCGAAATTAAAAAGGTAACCTACGTTTTAGTGCAGTGGCTGGTTTAAAGCTTGTCTGTGTCTCTCTGTGTAAATGTGTAGATTTTCCAATATCTCACGCTTTTGGAGTACATAAAAACGATTACAGTGGAATATACATTGGAAACACTTGCATTTCCTTCTTATACTGCGTTTGAAGGTTCTACCAGATCCAGAACTCTATTTTAGACCATTACACCAACAATAACAGACTCAAATTCATCAAGCAACGTCAATGCACCCTGGCAAAGCTAAATAAAGGGCTAAAATGAACATTGATAAGAATCTAGATGATACAAAAAAACTAGATCAACAGCGTTGCCAAAGCTCATGGAGGTGTATCCGTATTTGGCTGGGTTGTCAAGCGTACTCGTGAAGAAAACGATCTTACATGGAAATGAAAGGATCAGTAGTTATTAATGAACGAATCTTGCAGAATACAAATGCACTCTAACAAAGTCAATAGAGGGACTAAAATGAACACCCAAGATAAGAGGTCAGATGATATAAAAAAATAGAAAATTTATATCAAATTCCCGTAAGTATTGCAATTCCTTTAAAAAAAAGTAAAATAATATATAACAAAATCGCCGATGAAAGAAAAAGATTGATCATGAACTTAATATATCTCCGTCAATGAAACAGGATATAATTGTAAGGAAGTGAAAAGTGGCTAGGAGAAGAGGTTATCAGTACCTTTGAGAGAGTCCGGTTCCATACTGTGACCTTAAATCCGTTTTTCAGCAGATTCATAGACATTGCCTTTCCCATTATTCCTAAGCCCAGAAATCCGACCTCCATTTCTGCAGTTTCTCTAGCACAGGTTGATCCACGGACTCGGAAAAAGCTGCTGCTCCACTTCTCTGCTCAGTTTTTTTCCACGTTTGATTAAACGACAGATGAAGAAGTATTAAAGATTAAAAGCCACGATAATCTATTTCTGATGGCGTTATCTAGCTGTCGAATCCAAGCGCTGCAGTGACCACTGACCACAGATGAACGACGGGTCGATGTCGTCCACGTCATATTCTCAATATATACGCCGGCCAGATTCCTGGAGCTGTTCTTCATTGGAAAATCGTCACTCTTTAAATGGAGTCTTTCAGCTAATAGGAAAAGGCTAATAGGAAAAGGCCACGCAAGGGTACTTAAGCTTCACAATCGCAAGACGTATAAGAACTCGTGGTAGACCACCGCCTATCGCCGAGTTGGACCTGATTCAACCAAACCTGAATTTCTATTTACGTGTAAAAATGTAGAAATATGGAAGGGAAAAATCTACTGACTCGGCAGCTTTTGCTGCGCAAACGGTAAACAGTGATGAGTATACTGCCCCATATACACTAGTACGCTCTAATAGTTAGAAATTTACAAAGAGATTTCTGGCTCTCGTCAGTAACATGTAGTTCAATACATAATTTTAATATAACCCAATCTCTCCAAGAGATTGTTTCTAGATTCTAGGTCTAGCTAGGCCTTTCTATCTAGATTAAGAAGTTCTAGATGAATCTTTCACAAATACATAAAAGAAAAGGAAAATTTTATACCTTTACTTGGAGATACGCTCCTCCTTAAGAGATTTCAAGTTTCCTCTTTATTTATAGCACATTGTAAATTGGTCAAGGAGCTTGTACTATTATGTATACAAGGATGATTGAAAAAGATGAAAGTTTTTCAAAGGTAGGATTACTTTCTTTCTCTCTAAAGCACTTTTGAAAAGGAATTTGCAATATCAAGCTTTGTAGCTTAAATATATACCAATAAATGCTCATGTCTCTCTTTAATCACGATTTGGTGAGGTATTTATATTTTCCCCAACTCAAACTAGTTATCATTTACTCATTGGCAAAAATTAGATTATTGATTGATCGATCAATATGTTATTATTACTCTAGAAAAGTTAAGTTGATCAATCATTGTCAGTGATTGATCGATCAATCGAGATTTCCTCTAGTGGTGCAATACAAGTATGATCAATTAGAGTAATTTTATTTGATCAATCATGCTTGAAGTCCCTTTCTGAAAAGGCTATGTCTGATCAATCAATCTGGAGGGATGATCAATCATTCTATGTTAATTCAGCTTGCCTAAACAGCTATGATTGATCAATCTCTATGGGATGATCAATCCTACATTATAGCATGAAATGGCCATATCCTGGATGATTGATCAATCATGCTTTACATTTTTGACATGCATAGTTATGGATAATCGATCATATTCAGTGATTGATAGATCATTCCAATGCCAAATAAAATTATATGTCTTTATAAAGCATGGAAATTTCTCTTTAAGTGTTTTAACATATTTCTAAATGATATTTATGATGATTCTAAACATGTCTATATGCAATTTAATATCCTAAAGCTCCAATCTTTCAAGTACTTAAGGAATAGGAGTTAAAATACTTTCTTACATAACTTGAGTTAGTTTAAATATTTGTCTATTGAAGCTTGAACTCAAGTCTTCCCGTTGACTTCTTCCTTATGGGTGCTTCTACATGAGATGTTTTTCATTTTGTACTTGAGGTCTTCATTTTGGCTTTGATGCTTTAGACCTTGAGATGCTCTTGAAGGTTAAGAATTTGAAATACTCGATTTGCGAGTTATTAGTCAATTAAGTTTGTTATCATCAAAAGTAATGTGAGAGTCAACATATGGTCAATAATCTCCCTCTTTTTATGATAACAAAACATAACTTGGAAAAAAATAAAGATAACATTTCCCTAAGGGTTAGAGTTAAGTGAATATGCAATTATATCATATGGTCCCCTTAATTTGTGCATAGTTTGTTTTTAATACTTTTAAGTGCAATTTTATGAGTGCTAGGTCATTTTGATCCAAGTTCCCTAAATTTTTTGCTCCCCTTTTTTGTCATACTCAAAAAGATAGTAAAATTGAATGCATAGTATTAAACAAAAGGTGGTTCAATGGCCATGTCCTAATAGATGTTCAAGTGATTAAAAAATGTGTATAAGTATAAAGTGAAAACATACACGTATAAATCATGTACTCTATGAATCAAAAAATGAGTGGATCCTATGGTCAACTAAGTTGAAGGCGGAAGGCAGCTAAGGATGGTATCTAGTTGGTTATCAACCCTAAACCCTAAACCTTGTCGATGTTGGACATGATAGCTACCCGAGTAGCCTGAGCATCATCGATGGCGTCTTCCATAATAGAGAGTTGATCAGAGATGATGATGCATCCTCTTCCGTGTTAAGTTGTGGAGCCTAATAAACACCTTACGCTAATTTGGTACGTGGATCCACGATATATGAACTATTGTTTCATTAAGGGTAGTTTTGTATTGCGGTTGCCCTAGTTTTCTCTTTATCTTTGGGGTGCCACTATTAGGGTTTTATCATCCGAGGAGCATCTTGAGTTGCAGCCCGAGAAAGGTTAGAGAAAACACTTGTAAGTGTGTGTGATTTCTCTTGTAAACTATTTCATCTTTATAGTGAATTACTGCAGCAGCGGAAGACAGGACATAGTATCACCTTGAGGCAAACTTGTATAAATCTCGTGTGTGTTCTTTGTGCTTGTTTTTTCCTTCTTCCATAATTATTATTATTTCTCTCGTTAGTTTGGAATTAGGGTATCTAATTCCTAACATTTGGTTGTTCTCCTCTTTGCGAATTCGTACTAGTCCGCCAGAGGCTCTTGACTCATTTCATTTCCGAAAGTTGCTTGTTGTGGGACTTTCTCCTTTGGTATTTTATCCTTATGAATCTATTGTCCATGCCACTTAACGAACCCAAACTTTCCAACTTTTACTTCTCCAATGAACATCTTCCTTGTCATGTCCACAAAAACCTCATCTGATAGATCCACTCCAAAGACACGGATAAGAGTGGTAATCACTTTGGTGATGGGAAGGCTATCAGCTCAAGTACTTGTTGCTATATCTAACATGCAACATGTCATAAAATATTTGTAATCGAGCAGAACTCCCTTGATAATAACCCATAGCCAGAAGATGTCAGCTGTAGTGAGATAGGAAAATGTGTCTTTCCTCAGATCGAGGAAATGTGTCACAATTTCCATAAAGACCCAATGTTGCATACTTGAGTCTTTTATTTTAACCTCATCGGAGCTGCCACACATTTTCCCAAGAGATATTTGGATGGCATCTTGGATATTTTGAGTGCAGTCCGGTTTATGAATCTTGTTAATGTTGAATTTATGGAAAAGAGAAATACTTCATTGACTTATTATAATCAAAGTACATGAACCTCTATTTATGATAAATGAAGGTAGTAGAGTCCAATTATAATAAAACTACATTTGTCCCAATTATACCCAAACTCTAATACTTAAAGAGAAGTCCTAGCATAATTAAATAACTCAGTATAAATAGAAGACAACATAACTCAAACTAGAATTCTTCTATAAGGACGTAACCATCAGATAAAGATGTCAGCTCATGGTTATCTTTGTGGGTCCCACTTGATCTTCTAACTAGCTTGTTGTTATCTTTGTGAGCTCTTCTTGATCTTCCCACTTGCTTGTGGTTATCTTTGTGAGTCCCACTTGATCATCCAACTTATGTGATAAGGATGTTAGTTCATGGTAATCATGGTGGGTCCTACTTATTATGGGTCTGGGCCCATCTTAAAATACTCTTAGATATGTCACCCTTCCTTGGCTGTGTGACCCATCTTACAATACTCTTAGATATGTCACCCTTCCTTGGTCGTGTGACCCATCTTACAATACTCTTAGATATGTCACCCTTCCTTGGTCGTGTGACCCATCTTACAATACTCTTAGATATGTGGATACCAGAATGACCTTAGTTTCTTCCAATGCGAATATATCTTTAAATATAAATCAGATTGATATGAAATTTTCTCATACTTAAATAAATTTCGTCCAAGTATAAATTCTCTTCATAAATTATACTTCTTTTGAGATAAATAATCTGATAGATTTCGGTCACTGTAATTTGGCCGAACTATTCACTTTTTATCTCCTTTTTTCATCATGACCATTGACTCTTCCAAGATCAATATCTCTTTAGAAAAAACTCAAATAGAGAATTGGTTGAATATATAATAAAATATACTTACAATATTTCTTTTGATATATAATTCTCCATATAAAGTTGTGTTCTTGATATCATAAAGCACCTCCGAAGTTAAAGCTTTCTACTGTTGCTCGAACCTCTTTTGCAATCTGACCTTTGCTGCTTCAAATATCAATATCTTTTTGTAGATAACTCAGATCGAGAATTGGTTGTATAGGTAAAAAAATAGACTTACATATCTTTCTTTTGATATATAATTCTTCATATAAAGTCTAGTATTTGATAGTATAAAATACCTCATAAACTAAAGCTTTCTGTTGTAGCTCGAACCCTTTTTTTTCAATCTGGTCTTTCCTGCTTCAAATATCAATTTCCCTTTTAAAATAACTCTGATTGGAAAAAATCATTTTTCATTGGAAAGTAGACTCGAAAATATTTCCGTAAATATATAATTTTCAATATGAAAAACTCAGTATAGAAGTGAAAAAAAAAAGATAAATATGAAACATAAACTGCTTGAAATAATAGACCATAAAAGGATCACATTATCTTTGTGGGTTGACCTAGTCAACTCACAGAACATGCTCTGATACCATGTTGAATTTATGGAAAATAAAAATATTTCATTAATTTATTATAATCAGAGTACATGAACCTCTATTTATAATAGAGGAAGGTAGTAGAGTCCAATTACAATAAAATTACCTTTGTCCCAATTACACCCAAACTCTAACACTTAAAGAGAAGTCCTAGCATAATTAAATAATTCAATGTAAATAGAAGATAAAATAACTCAAACTAGAACTCAGCGCGTGGCTATCTTTGTGGATCCCACTTGATCTTCTAACCAACTCGTTGTTATCTTTGTGAGTCCTTCTTGATCTTCCAACTAGCTTGCGGTTATCTTTGTGAGTCCCACTTGATCTTCCAACATATGTGATAAGGATGTCAGCTCGTGGTAATCATGGTGGGTCCTACTTCTTATGGGTTTGGGTCCATCTTACAATACTTTTAGATATGTGGATCTTCCTTGGTCGTGTGGCCCATCTTACTTTACTCTTAGAGATGTGAGCCTTCCTTGGTCGTGCGGGCTTGGGCCCATCTTCCAACATACCCAATGTTGCATACTTGAGTCTTTTATTTTAACTTCATAGGAGCTTCCACACGTTTGCCCAAGAGATATTTGGATGGCATCTTGGATATTTTAAGTGAAGTCCGGATGAAGATTCATGGGCCAACTCTCTTTTATGAATCTTGTTAATCCCATAGACATTGTCCCAAGCCGAGCACCAAGCTCACTAGACTTGATTGAGATATGTGTGCTCTTTACATAGCTCGTGAGCTGAATGTCACATGAGGAGGGTTCTTCTACCTCCAAATTGATGTAGAAGACTTTCCCTAGGAGAGGGTAAATCTCTTCATCACTCTATAATATGCCTTTGTAAGATCGAAATAGTTTATCAAAATCAACAATCTCTTGTTCGCAAAAAGAGAGCAATTTTACTTGGTTCAACTATGTTCTTAGTGGCAAAGTGTTGGAGATACTTATCTTTTTGAATCTGTGATAGGAAATGCTCCTTGTTGGAAGACATCTCAAAGTGGCATCAATGTAAATACCTCTCCCTAGTCAAAGAGATGGCAAAAGTGGCAATTAAAAGGTCTTTTCATAAGGATAGCATAGGGGTGTAATTAAGGAAGATGATGTATGTCTACTTATGTCTTTTCTTTTTCAAATTTTGTAGCCCAAAGAGCATTGTAATCATTGTGAACCTCCTTACACAACTATAAACAGAGGTTCAAGGCATGAAGTAGATCATTTAGTCTCTCAAATTCATCCCTAGCTTTCTCTCTTCTCCCAAGCTCTCTCCCTCTCCATCTCTCTAGTCATCTCTTCCCTTTACCTCTCTTCTTCTTTCTTCCTTTGTCTTTGAGAAGATTATAAAATTCACCACACTCTCGGGTGAGTTCTTCTATTAATTTATAGATGTGTGTGTATCAATTACAGATATTACAATTGATTACAGAAATTGTAATTTGTACATGAAAGGTATGAAGGAGCCAGATTAGCTCTTGTAATTGTGGAGCGTAATCCTCTGTAAAGAATATCCTAAACAGGGCAGTGTTCTGTTTTGGCAATATCTTCAACAGCCCCCCGCAAGCTTAGCGTCGGATTAGGACAGACGTGTAGCTTGAATCGAAAGAACTGAAAGAGAGGCCGAGAGACGCCTTTGGTGAAGATATTTGCAACCTGTAAGTGAGAGGGCACGTATTGAGTGCGAATTTTGCTAGCAGCAACAAGTTCACGCAAAAAATGAATGTCTAGCTCAACATGCTTGGCCCGTTTGTGGACAATAGGGTTGGAACTCAGGAAGAGAGCACTTTTGTTATCGCATAAGAGAAGTGGCCGCTCAGGGAGGGAAACTTTGAGATCACGAAGTAGATGGGTGAGCCAGATAAGTTCGGCGGCCGTGAGAACAAGAGCACGATATTCAAACTCACAGCTGGAACGAGAAACTGTAGGTTGCTTCTTGGCACTCCATGAGACTAAGGTATCACCAAGGTAAATAGAGTAACCCGAGGTGGAGCGGCGAGTGTCAGGACATCCGGCCCAGTCAGCATCAGAACAAGCAACTAAAGATCCCGGTGAAGCGGATGGACGGAAGGACAAACCATAATGGAGAGTACCTTTGACATATCAAAGAATGCGCTTAACAACAAGGAAGTGGTCAATAGTGGGAGAGTGTAAAAATTGACTTACTGAGTTGATAGCATGACCAATATCAGGACGCGTGATGGTCAAATACTGAAGAGCACCAACAAGGGATCAGTAAAGAGTGGGGTCCGAAAACAACGGACCAACAGAGGATAAATGCTGAGAAACCACCATAGGAGTGTGCACAGGCTTGTTGTCAAGTAATTTAGCCCGGGCAAGGATGTCGCGTGCATACTTCAGTTGACTGAGAAATAGGCCATCAGTGGTTGGTGTAGCTTCAAGACCAAGAAAATAGCTGAGGGAGGCCAAGTCTTTAGTAGCAAATTCATAATGAAGCTTGGTGGCAAAGCTATCAAGAAGAGAAGGATTGTTGCCCATAATAATAATATCATCGACCTATAATAGCAGATAAAGGATGTCAGAGTGCCGATGAAAGACGAAGAGCGATGGGTTAGCACGACTGCTGTAGAAACCAAGATGAATAAGGAAAGAGTTGAACCGTTCAAACCAGGCTCGAGGGGCTTGCTTAAGGCCATAGAGAGCTAGCTTTCTAAAGCTTGCAAACATGATCAGGAAAACGAGGATCAACATACCCCGGTGGCTGTTCCATATAGACTTGTTCATTGAGAGTACCATTTAGGAAAGCATTTTTGACATCCAATTGACGGAGAGACCAGCGATTTGTGACAGCAATAGAGAGCACAACCCGAATAGTAGTAGCTTTGATGACAGGACTAAAGGTGTTGGTGTAATCAAGACCTGAGACTTGTGTGAACCCCTTTGCAACAATACGAGCTTTGAAGCGCTCAATAGAACCATCAGGCAAGTATTTGGTCCGAAAAAACCCATTTAGAACCCACAATATTGGTATGAGCCGGACGAGGAACCAAATTCCAGGTACAGGTATTTTGTAGAGCTTGAATTTCGTCATCCATAGCGGCTAGCCAGGCAAGATTCTTGGCAGCTGATTTGAACCCTTTGGGTGTAGAAGCTGTCAAGAGAGCATAAAGGAGACTAGAAGAACCAGAGTAAGCAAGATCAGCTGAGTGACGAGGTTTAAAAATTCCAGCCTGAGCACGTGTGAGCATAGGATGAGAGCGCATCGAGAGTGCGACAAAAGGAGCAGGAGGTCTAGTCGGACCTGAATCTGCGGGCAGCAGAGGTGGACCTGTAAGCGAATCAATGGCCTGCAAAATCTCATCCACAGGATCAGTGCAAATAACACAGGGACGAGAGCCGGATGGAGTAATGTGCGGGGAATGGGGTGCCAGGGGAGATGGGGACAAGACTGGAGGAGTTTGACCATGTTCCAAGAAGTTGGAGAATTGGAGAAAGGAGAGAGGTTTAGCCTGAGAGGATGCTAAGAAAGGGGAAAATGTCTTAACAAATTGGGCATGTCTGGTGATATATATGCGAGAAGTAAGGGGATCAAGGCAACGAAAAGCTTTATAAGATGAGCAATACCCCATAAAAATACATAGAAGACTACACGGGGAAAATTTGTTAGGCATATAATCACGTAAACAGGGATAAACACGACAACCAAAGGGATGGAAATTTGCATAATTGGGAGAGAAACCAAACAGAAGTTCAAAGGGGGACTTACAGTCTAGAAGAGGTGTTGGCAATCGGTTGATGATGTAGGCAGCAGTGCTAAAGGCATCAACCCAGTACCGAGTAGAGACGTGAGAATGAAAAGTAGAGCTAAACCAGTTTCAGTGACATGACAATGTTTGCGTTCAGCACGATCGTTTTGAGCAGGGGTATAAGGACAAGATAGTTGATGATGAATACCAGATTGACGAAGGTGATTTTTAAAACAATTGCTTGTAAATTCAGCACCACCATCACTTTGGAAAATTTTATTAAGAGCAGAATGTTGATTTTCCACAAATTTTTGAAATTAAAAAAAAATATCATAAAAGTCAGATTTCAATTTCAATGGATAAAGCCAAGTAAAACGAGAAAAATCATCAACAAATAAGACATAGTAGACAAACCCCAAGTTTGATGTTACTAGAGATGGACCCCATAAATCGCAGTGAATTAGCTCTAACACATGAGACGATCGTTTTTCATTTCGAGAAAATGGTAAACGATGACTTTTGGAAAGTTGACATGTGTCACATAATTTAGGAGAGGGTAATAAAGAAGTAAGAAAAGCTGGCCTGTTTTATTTATTAAAGAAAGGACAGAATGATGCACATGACCTAGATGAGCATGCCATAATCCATATGAGGCATGGAGAATTTTATTGTGCAAAATAGAAATGAAGGCAGAGTTGCCATGCTCAAGCACATATAAACCCCCATCACGTCTACCGGTTGCCACCACCTTTCCCGTTTGACAATTCTGAATAGTAAAAAAAATCATTAGTAAATGTAACAGATAAAGGATAATCATTGGTCAATTTACTAATAGATAAGAGATTTTTGGTAAGGTGGGGAACGACTAAGACATTTAACAATTTGAGGTTTGGGGAATGGTAGAGATGACCTGTATGGGTAATTGGTAGGGATGCCCCATTGCCTAAAATTACATGATCCTTACTCGTGTATGAGACAAACTGGTCCAGTGTGGAGTGAGAAGGGGTCATGTGGGCTAACGCACCCGTGTCCACGAACCAGTCAGATGAGTCATTTGGTTCGGACAGGGAGAGCGTCAAACCAAAATTTTTGGCAAGCTGCGCCGATGGCTCCTGCAGGGAATACCTTTGGCGACACCGATCGGCATAGTGGTCGTCCTGACGGCAAATCTGGCATCTCGGCGGTCGGCGACGATGATTAGGGTTGAAATGACCCTGGCTGGACGAGAAATCACCGTTGTAGCCATGGCTGGAAGAGTTTTGCGAGTTATTTCCAGAGTTCCGGCCGTGATAGTTGTCGCGGCCGTGATTAGGACGAGAAGAGGTGCCGATCGAGAGGAGGAAGACTGATTTGCCGTGAATGTGGCAGTAGAGGGCATCGGACTTCCAGCGACTTCTGAAAAATTTTGAAGCTTTCGGCCTTCGAAATCATATCTGAAAAACAGGGGAGAGGTGTTTGCGCCATCTGGGCGGTGGAGAAGCTGGAGAAATCAGGGCAAAAGACAGTGAAGAAACCAGTGGACCTTGTCGGTGTTGTCAACGGGGTGCCCAATGGCATGAAGCTGATCGCACAGAGCTTTGAAAGCTCGAGCGTAGGTGGAGACTGGTCGATTTCCACGTTTCATCAGTTGGAGACCGTCCTTGAGGCGAATCTCCCGAGCTTTTGATCGGTGACTGAAGGAGTTTTCGAGGGCAGTCCACACCTCACGAGCGGTGGTCAGGCCAACGGCTTCTGCCATGGCCTCTTCTGACAGCGACAATAGCAGAAGGCTGAGAAGGCGTTGGTTTGTCGCCTTCCATGCCAGAAATTTCGGATTTGGCATCTGGGAAGTGGGGGGATCAAACGACAGTGGTGGTGCAAGAGTGCCATCCACATGGCTCAGTAGACCTTGGCTGTCGAGAAGAGGAAGAAATTGGCTCTTCCAGAGGAGATAATTTGAAGAGGAGAGCTTGATGGTGATCATATGAATCAAGGTGTTGAATGGGAGGAGATAGGAAGAGAAATTTGACGCCATTGAAGATAGAGGGATGTTAATCCAAACGTAGCTCTGATACCATGAGAAGATTATAAAATTCACCACACTCTCGGGTGAGTTCTTCTATTAATTTATAGATGTGTGTGTATCAATTACAAAAATTACAATTGATTACAGAAATTGTAATTTGTACAGGAAAGGTATGAAGGAGCCAAATTAGCTCCTGTAATTGTGGAGCGTAATCCTCTGTAAAGAATATCCTAAACAGGGTAGTGTTCTGTTTTGGCAATATCTTCAACAGTCTTTCTTCTCCTCTTTTTCTTCCTTTCCTATCTCACCACGTTGGTTGAGGACCTTGTCATGGGATCCTAAATTCAACACTCCTTCCAATTTGGCATTTCCTTGCAAACATCATTCTCCTTTCTCGGTGTCTTCTTCTTTGCAATGACCTTGGTTCACACCATGCTGCTCGGTTTAGTTTTGAGAGAAAAATAGATGAAATTTGGGTTTTAGCCTCATATTTGAATGAAAAACTCTCAAAAAACGAAAGTGAAATAGGCATTTTAGGTTACTAGAGCTCTAGAAAATCGTTGGAATGGGTTTTGGAATGATTTGGGATGAAGAAATTGTTAGGAAACTCACATTTCTTATTCTAATTTGGGCAACATATTTAGTATTCAATTATATTTACTATTTAATGGAATAGGCCGAAATTAAGTGATCTAATTTTGTTAAGCCTATTAAGGAATATGGGTCATGGATATGGGCCAATTGAGTATATACCATAGGGAATTATGGGAACCCTATATAAGGAGTGGGGGGTTAGTTAACTTGATGCATGAGATGAACTTCAACCACATTACTCAGTTTATCTCCTGATGTCGTTAGTGGAGAACCAAACTTCAAGTCATCTAGATGACTAAGATGAATCCAAAAATCATCTCCACGTTTTAAGTTATGGAATTTGGTTTCTGCCCCTTTTTGCCAATCATCCAGATGAAGTAAACGTCGGGGTTCGAACCCTCGGCGATTTTTCCCCCCTCTCTCTCCCGCACCCCCTCTCTCGGTCTCTTCATTTTTTATTTTTTTCGCCCTCTCTCCTGCAGCCCCTCTCTCGTCTCCCTACGGCCTTCGATCTCTCTGCTCCCTCTCTTCTCTCCATAGTCTCTCTCCGGTCTCTGTCTCTCCGGCCTCCATCTCTTTGTAGCCTCCCTATCCGTTATCCCTCTTGTTACGAACGTCCTCTAGGGCATCCGTCTCTCTATCTCGGACTCACTCTCCCTCTCGCTTCTCCCTCTCTCTTATCCCTCTCGGCCTCCTTCTCTTCTCTCTCTCTTCTCCCTCTCTTCTCCCTTTTGGCCTCCCACTCTCTCCTCCCTCTCGCTATTTTTTTCCCCCAAGATACCTTCCAATTTTGTTCTATTTTCCCCATTTCGATTTTCTTTGATTTTGACATTTGGGCATCGATTGCATAATTTCTACTTCAATTCGGCATCGGTTTCCCCATTCGGCTTCAATTTCTTCGGTTTTCCCCCAAATTCAGAAGGTATGACTAAACTCTAATTTTTTTTCGATTAAATTAGTGTTGTATTTGATTTAATTTTAGTTTCAATGCCTAATTGGGGGTTATTTGTGCATAATTGTGGGATTTAGGGTCTAAATTCTTGATTAGGGTTAGGGTTTGTTTTTAGGTTTTGGTGCTTGGTATTTAAGGGTTAAGGATTTATGGTATTTTTAGGGTTTAGGTTTTGGAATTAGGGTTTAGTTTTCTTTTTCAAATTTTTTTTAGGGTTTAGGTCTTTCGGGTGATAGGGTTTAGGATTTGGGGTTTGGGGCTTTTTGGGTTTTTAAGGTCTAGGGTTTTTTGTTTAGGGTTTAGGGCTTTTAAGGTTTAGGGAGGGGGGGGTCGAGGGTTTAGGGTTTTACGTTCTGGAATTAGTGTTTAGGGTTTAGGGTTTAGGAGGTGATAGGGTTTAGGGTTTAGGGAGTTTAGGGTTTATTAAAGTTTTTTTAGTCCAGTTCAATTAAGGCTGAGTCACCTACATGGGCGTCCATTAGCCAACGAAACCTGACCCCCCTGCGAAGTCTAATGGGGCTCTACCAGGGGTGTTCGGTGAATTTGGACTTGATGTGTGTGTTTTTGCATTGTTTAGTGCATTTGTAGCAGTGAAAATAGTTTGATTAATTTTGAAATATTTCAGAATTTTGTTAAAAATTTTTGAAGTGCTCTGGAATATTTTTGCCATGTGGTGAGGAGATTCGGGTGTTATACATATCCACCACATGGTATTCTATGTTTTGTAAGTGTTTCCTTGATGGGTCAAGGTTGTTTGATAAAAAAATTTCCATGAGGACCATCTCGGATGTAGATTATAAATGGTTGTAAGAAGACAACAAACTGCTCGACCATATGACATTTGGACCTTCGAAGATGACAGGAAAATGCTCGATCTCTTAGTCGAGCGGGTCAATATAGGGTACAAGTTGCCTAATGGGGTTTGGAAGCATGAAGTATATATGGACTGTGTTAATAAGTTCAATGAAGATGCAATCAATAAAAAAATTGTTGTGCAGCTCAAGAATCGAACAAGATCATATAAGAAAACATACCAAACGGTAACGAGTTGTATCAACACTAGTGGGTTCGGTTGGGATGCAACCACACAACGAGTTACTACATGTGATTCTGTATGGCTTGACTACATAAAGGCCAGTAAATCATAATGTACTATAAAATATTTTTTATGTTTTCCAAGTTACTATAACTCTATTCCAAGACGTCTAAATGATGTTTTATTCTTGTAGGAGCATAGAGATGCTAAGAAGTATAGACGTGAAGGTTGCCCCTTGTACGACAAATTGGTTGTGGTGGTGAGGAACGCAATAACCATAGGGACAGGAAGTGTAACTGTTGTAGATCAGGGCGATGAACTCCTCCGTGAGTCAGAACATGTCCTGATGGACGAGCCTGAGGATGTTGATATAGTTAGGGATACCCCATTGCCATTCTTCAGCGGTAATGAGTGACAGCTGATCAATCTCGAAGAAGTAACCGGTCATCTTCAAGTCGTCGTAGAAAGAGAAGCGAAATGTCCGGTGATGACACTGGTAGATTCATTGATACAATGAAGGAAATCGCTCAGGTAATGAAGGAAATCACTCAGGCAATGAAGGATGTCGTCAAGCCTAAAGAGGGCGATATTGAAAGAGATTGGGTCAAAGCCCTTAGGGAAATCCTGGACTTGTAGGTAGACTTGAAGTTTCGTGCTCCTGTATGGTTGGATACGCCAAGTAAGAAGTCATATTTACGGAGATGACATGTAAGAGCATGTCGAGTGGCTTGAATATTGTGCAACAAACTATTTGTAATGCGTTTTAAGTCCATTATCTTCTTTGGGAATATTGTTATGTATTAGGTATGATGTTTGAATTATGACGTTGCAAGACTTCTTAGTATGGTTAATATTTTTATTTTATATGATTGTTGTGTTAATATATTGCATGGATGAATATGGATGTGGACAATTAAATGAATATGGTTGCGTAGGGATGTGATTGAAGGTAGGATGTGGTAATGTGGATGAATATGGTTGTGTATAGGTGTGATTTCAAATAGGTTATGATTGAAGATTGATATTTATTTATATTTTTTAGTTTTAGGCGATTGAATTTGTAGATTTCCATGGATATTATGACAGACAAAGAAAAGATTGCAACTATTATTGCATTCACAAGTTTCTTTTTCGCCATGGGAAGATATTATCTCTACCATTGCAACAAACATGTACCATGTTCTTATGAGATTAATGGTCTATTGTATTTGTAAAATGCACTAGACAGATCACCAGTTAAATTTTGGAAAGTTTACAGGATGAATCAAATAGTATTTCGTAAATTGGCAAAGATACTTACTAGTAGAGGGTTTTTATCAGCCACAAAGACCATCTCAATGGAAGAACAACTTGCATATTTCCTTTTAACTGTTAGTCAACAACAATCTTATAGTGTCACAACAGAGATGTTTGATAGATCGAACTGGACCATAAGTAGGTATTTCAACAAGGTGTTGGATGCAATCCTCAAAGTTCACTCTTATTACATCATACGGCCTTCGGAACGCACACACTCGAAGATTTTAAGCAATTCAATGTTTTATCCGTAGTTCAAGGTAACATCACTTCCTCTAACTAAACAATTTTTTTATTAATATACAAAGTTAGTCAATATTAATTGAAATTGTATAATTAGGATTGTATTGGGGCTATTGATGGAACTCATATCAAAGTGAGCATTCCACATGAAAAACAACAATGGTTCTAAAACAAAAAGGGTTATCTCTCACAAAATGTGATGATAGCATGTTCATTTGACATGCAATTCACTTATGTACTTGTTGGATGGGAGGGATCAACAGCTGATTCCCGTGTACTAAATGACGCATTAACTCGCCAAGATAGAATCTTTGTACCTGAAGGTAAATAATATATTTTTATGCAGTCATTTTTTATCTATTTTGTCTTTAATTATTTTATGTGGAATATAATTTCTATTATAGGTAAATATTATCTAGTCAATGTTGGTTATGCAAATCTTCCGGGACTGTTGGCTCTAAATCGAGGAACTCGAAATCATCTGAAAGAATTTGGAGATAATATTCCTAGAAATGAACAAGAATTATTCAACCGAAGACACTCATCTTTGCGGAATACTATTGAGCGAATTTTTGGTGTTTTAAAAACTCGATTTCAAATGTTGAAAGGTGCTCATCCATTTTCTTTTAAGATCCAGAAAAAAAATTATACTTGTTTGTTGCATATTGCACAATTATATACGTGGAGAGGATTACGATGATCTATTTGAATTGGAAGATGATGATTCGGGTGGCGAGTTCGATGGAGGAGGTGATGCAGTCCAATTAGGTGCCATGGATGATACAAACAGCAACGTTAGCGATGGTTTAAGGATGAAGGTAGCCAAGTAACAACCTTTTAGAGGCAGCGTGCATTAGCATCGACAAGAGCCGCACAATTTCGAGATACCATAGCGACTTCCATGTGGAATGATAAATGATGGTTGTATCTTATTGCTTTTGAACATGTGTCGTTCATATGTACTAAACTTGTAACTTGATGATTTTAATAGTAAAGGCACGAACTCGTTATTTGAATAATCTTTCTTTTAGGTTATTAATAAAGTTGTATATTTATTTATTTAATATTTTCGTTAAATTTATTTCTATATTAAACTTGATATTTAAGTCTTGTAAATAAAATATAGTTAAAGTATGCATTTGATTAATTAATTATTTTAAATTTTGTGGAAATATATTATTAATTAATACCATGTAAAAAATCCATCTTATGTTATTAATAAAATATGTTTTTATTTATTAATTATATTTTTTTATTACTCTATTGTATTAGTGATTTAATAGTGATAATTAAAATATTGTTAACTCAAGCATTTGATCAATTATTTTGGTTTAATTAACTCATTTTATAATTAATAAAATCAAAGATTTTAAATTTAATGGAAAAATATTATTAATTAATAATATGTAAAATATATAGTGTGTTAAAGTTAGCATTTGATAGATTTTTCTTGTTTAATCATGACTTTTTTATGTTAAAGTATACCATATATTATCAATAAATTAATAACTAAACGTATTATATTCATTTATATTATTTTTAACGTTATTTATTTATTTTTTATTATTAATCATGTGCACAATTAATTGGCTCACGTAATTATTGTATTAATGTACAATAAACAGTAATCATTAACTAATATAATATGTACTTCGGTTAATTAGTATATTAATTTATTTTAGTTATACATTAAATTAGTTATTCATGTAGTAATAATGTTTGTTTTACCTAATTTAATGTTTAAGTATTATATTTTAATTAAGCATACTATTACAAGTTACTAATTCTCTTATTTTCCATATTTTTCTCATTTGGGGGCACTAACACTGGAAATTGGTTTTTAGTACACATGAACTCTTCCACACTAACACCCAGTTCGAAGATGAAGTTCATATAGATGAATGAAATGAATTTGAATCAGGAGATGAAGATAAACTTCAAATTTTATGTTTGTTGACTAACCCCCCCCCCCCCCCCCCCTGTTATGGTTATGGTCCCCAATAAACTAAATCATACACAGTTTCTCTTCTCCCCATCTGCAAGAGTGACGAATGTCCCATTGAGGAACTAAGGAGATTTAGTTGAGGAAGATTACAAACCAATCATTCGTTCGTATTGATTGCCGCAAAATTTTGCAACATTAGGTGATCGTTTGGAACAAATCTAGGTATTTATTTTGAATCCTAATATTCCGACATGATGTAAATTTGGGTCTCCTATTGAGATTCTCCTAGAGCCAATCAGTGCTCAGTTTGAAAGATGGGTTGCAAATAGTCCAGATCTTAAAGATTTTAAAAAAATTCGATTAGGAGTAGATACACTCCTATTTTTTATGCAATTTACCCTTCCAAGGACATGGAGATGGGATTGCAAATCAACCTTTAATGATATTGGCCTGCCAATTATGTAGCAAATTTTCCATATAAGGTGAAGGAAAAAGTTTCCTAATATGGAATCCAAAGTTGCATATATAAAGTTTGTCATTCTCAATAATGAGAATTTACCCCAAAAATTTATTCAATAATAATAAAGTCCAATTAAGGGTAATATCCGAATATTTCGGATGATGATCTAACGATCAAAATTTTAGAATCAATGAAGGAGTCGATGACTGAATTTATGGGATTCTCCTCCTCCGATGACTGAATTTATGGGATTCTCCTCCTCCTGACATGTCTATCTCTACTCCTCCTTTCCACAACATGTGTTTTTGGAACCCACATGGCAGCAGAAAAAGAAAAGAAGTCATCGACAAAGAAGATTCTCTATAAAGATGGCATCCTTCCAGGATAAGGAAGCATCTTTCAAAGAGAGAGCATTCAAAGAGATAGTGGACAACTGGCCCATTCTCATAAAAAAACAAATACCACTTTGATGTCTTGTGGTTGGTCATCTTCCATACTGCATCTAGATTTAATTTGAAGTCTTTGGATCATCAATTATAGAGGATAGTCGTAAAGAACCTCAATTATAGAGGTTACTTGTGAGTTTTTTATCCTCTCGGTTTGTAAGGCATAACTTAGCGAAGTTCAAGTGTGTGGCTAGTGCTTCGCCCGAGTATACCGAAGAGATGGATTAGGGCCACTAGAGGAATACTGAGCTAGTGCTTCGCCCGAGTCGGGTAGACTCGATACTCGTCAAGGCTAGAGAGAGAAAACGGGCCTTGTTTTACTTGTGCGAAAAATGATGAATCTGAAATGACAGAGTTTGGTATTGTTATAGGCTTTTGGGGGTTTTGTACTGTTTTGATATTTAATAGGTCACGGAGGATCGCCAATTATCGATTTTGTGATGACATCATAGAAAAAGTTATTGTGGCAATGATTATATGGTTTGCTAGACTCAAGACAAAGATCCATAGGCATCTATTAAAACCAAGACGATGGATAGGTAAACGTTTTTTGACTTATACATTTTATCAGTCTTTTATTTCACAAATACAAAACGCTTACTCTACTTTTTTTTGACAATTTTAGGGACTATTGGCGCAGAGTATGAATTATCAGCTTATTTGTGCAAGAAGTCGTACCTACGTAGGTGATTGATTGATACTATAATGGCATAGAAATAATGTTGGTACAAGTTATCATCAATGGTTTTTGCCCAGTATGTATCTATTTGGTTTGATTATGTGAAAACTTTTAGTAGTTTTATTTTCATTTTACAACAATTAAGAGGTATTAAAGTAAAACTACAAAAACCATAAAATTTCTTTCTCAGAATAAGCAAAGCTATTTATAAGAAGAGTTTTAACTTTCAAAAGTAGATTTTTACTTTCAAAAGTTAGATTGATACTTTCAAAGTTTTAACTTTCAAAAGTAATTGAATGATTATACTTTCAAAAGAGATTTCAACACTTTTGTTTATTGAAAGAAAAATAGCTAGTTCTCTGAAAAATCCAAATAAATATGATTATACTTATTTTTACTAAAGGATTTTTTATGTGCACATTAAGCTTAGATCATTTGTCTTTTCCCATTAGCAAAGGAGTCACCAACAATTTATAAAGTCAGTCTCTTACATAAATCAAATAATATCTTATAGAAAATATAAAAGCCAAGCCAAAACCATATAAACCAATCAAATAGAAGTCAAGGTATTTCTGTTGATTTCTTAAAATATTTTACAAAGGCAAATTTGGTCTTTATTTGAACGAGGGTAATGGGAGGCTATACTTCTTTGCTCATTCTCTCTGATCTATTCACTGCACCCATCCCCCTATACGCCACCGATATAGGTAACAAATCACACAAGCAAGGCATGCAGCTCTACATGCCAACCATCACAAATGTCACCATGCCATGATGATTTATCCTTCCCGTCAAGGCCGGCCTACATGATGGCTATCAACTCGAATGACAACAAAGAAGATGATCGTGCCTCACATCACAGGAAATTTGACTCTCCAAGGAAAGTAGAAAATATACTAAAAGACCTTGTAAAATAAGAAAGTATCTCAATGTTAAAAAATGTAAACATTATATGCGTTGTTGTACAGGGCTGATTATTATTCATATCCACCAAATTAATCAAAGTCACTCACTATTTGCACGTTCTTCATGATAGGTGATCTCATGCAACACTAGCTACACAATCTCATGTAAAGTTAAATACATCCACACATGTGGCACCAGGACCCACTAGTGAAGATAAAGATGAAGAATCTGTTGGACATGTTGAAAAGATCTCTCCCGTGTGTAACACAAGTTGATCACGAACAAAAGAGTTTCATCCAATCAAACACTCTAAGAAGGAATGATCATCTCCAAGGATTGGTTCAACTAGGAAAGTCCTTGTTAAAAAGTCTCCTTCCAACATATTTAACCTGCAGATGCTCAAGAAACAATATAGTAGCTTAAGAAACATACTGGTAATACGGAGAATTCTGTTCCCTGTTTCTACTAGTAAAATTTCCTCCGAAAATAATTCTCTTTTTCCGTCAGTGTGATGAGAGACACTAGTGGGTTGACTCGAAGCTTCCATTAAAAGTTCGTCCGGGGCTTCGACAAGCGGGGATGACAGGAGCTCAAACTGCTTCCTGTATGCGACGATGGTGTCGTCCTGCCGGAGTGCGAGGTGAACCTCGTACAGACCTCTGGTCTGCTACGGATTGAAGCGTCGGAGGAGGGCCGACTGGAACTGCGACCTGGTACGCATCAAAACTCTGGTTTCTACTATCTGAAACCAGTCTGGAGCTGTTTCCTCCAGGCAAACGACGTTCGATGGGATCTTATCTTCCTCTTCGATGGCATTGATGGCGAAATACCGGTCGGCGCGGTAGAACCAGCCTGATGGGTCTTCACCGAAAAAAATCTAGGTAGCTCCAATCTCCTTCTTCTCTGTTCCGTGGGTGCTTCTCCTCGATTCCCTCCTCCGAAGCGTCGCTCGCTCCTCTTAAGCCGTCGATATCTCTCCTATCGGCGAGTTATCCTTGGTTCTCATCCCTTCCCAGAGTTCCATAGGAAGCTCTCGTATTAACTTCATGTCGATTTCGAGTTCTTCCATTCCACCCTTCAATTCCGAAACCTCCTTTTCTACTGATTTCCCATCTTCGATCTCACCATATCCAGCCCGACCTCACTCTGATACCAGAGTGTTGGAGACCAAACCTACAGTAGGCCTACCTGCTCTCACCGAGCCCATGAAGATGATCCTCTCCAGACTTCCAGGGTCTGGAAGCCTCCCTCTCTGCAGATTTTTCTGTCCCTCCCTCTCTCTGTCAGCTCCCCCTTAATTCTTTATTTCCTTAACAAACTGTCCTTAAGGGACAGTTCCGTTGCTGCTGCTGCAAGATGGATCTACCACCCTGGGTGCTGAGTTATTTCCGTCTTTTACAAGATTAGATGTCATTTCTTTAATGGGGATGGAACTGACGAATTTGGATGACGAACTGCAGAAAGTTGAAGAGGGACTTGAAAAGGCGTCTGAAATTTCAAACCATGGGCTGGAGTTGGAGGATGATCCCGAGTACCGACTAAAATTTGAGTGTAATGCCTTGAGTTGATATTGAGAATGAAATTGTTATCATCCACAATTCCATTCGGGACAATTATCGCTTAAAGTCCCCTGAGCATCACCCAATCGATTATGCTGGAGTTGTAAAAAGATTGGAAATGAGATGGGACTTGACTTTAGTTGACCTTGAAGGGCTTCTACCATCTGCTATTATAATGGTTGTTTCTGTGACTGCCTCAACTACAACTTGTAAGCCTCTTCCAGACGAGAATCTGCAAAAGACCATTGATGCCTGTGACCGAGCTCTTACTCTTGACTCTGCTAAGAAGAAGGTCATAGACTTTGTGGAAAGTATAATGGTGCCCCACAACTTTCTGCGATAGTTGGAAGTGCAGTGGTTGCAAAGCTGATGGGCACAGCTGGCGGGCAAGAAAATGCCTTTTGAGTTGAAGGACATATTTAATATAAATCATTAGTAATTTAAATGTTTATTATCATTAAGACTATCACAATGATAATCTTGAGACCAATAATAGAACTGGGTTGTTGAGGCAATGTATCATGGTTATCCAATTTGATTTTTGTACTGAAACTTAGATTTGCCTTATTTTCTCCAAACTGTGGATAATCAGAAGGAGATATATGGAGGAATTTCAAGCTTTAAAGGCCCCAAGATGAGATAAGCAAATTGATTGAGATAATCTCTTTAAAAACCAATAGTAAAAGAAAATTCAAGCCTCCTTCAAACATAAAAGAGGAAAATGATTTGATCCAATTCAAAGAATGGTTTTATCATCTTGTTTGATTACTCTAGCTCAAACATATTGTACCATAAAATCTTGGAGTTGTGGTCACTCTTTCTCTGGTCTTCTGCTCTGTTTTCCACTTTTTTGATTTTTTATTTATCTTCTTTTTTTTCCTCATGCCTTATCCTGATGTATTAAAAGTATTAATACCCTCTATCAAAGTGTTTTTATAACAAAGTATCCTATTTATTTATTTATTTATTTATTTATATAAATACATGAATTTTAATAATATATTTAATTACTAATTTAAGAGTGATGATGTAGATATTATAAAGTAAGGATTTGTTCAAGCGACTAGAAATTAAAAAAGTAATCATCTTTATTTAGATTTTTTTATTTTTATTTTTTATTTTTATAATTAATTAAAATATTTTTTATTTTCATTGTAATTATTTTATTAATTTATACTACACTAAAATTTATCTTATTTTATTAATAAAATTGACTGGTTATCCGTTCCAATTTGTAACCATGACCAAGTCTACATTTTCTGCATGCGGAGACCCCTCGTTCAATGAACCGTTAGTGTTGTGCATTTATTTCTTGAACAATGGTTGGGTTTTTCTACAGAAATGAAAAGTCTAAGTCTTCGCCTGAAAGCAACAGGACCAATAGATTAGGACTCTCTTGGATCAAATAGCTCCTCCTTCTAACATGCTGAGGGCAACTGGGTGTTCCAAATTTATGACCATCACCAACCAGCTCTATATTTGCTTTCATGGAGCCCTACTCGTCCATTTCAGCAAAAGACTTATCTAACCAACCGGATGGGCGATAGAAATTTCTAACCCATTGGACGGGGAAGGCTATGACACCGAAAAGTATTTTAGAAACGAATGAGTTGGTGTCTCCATTTTTATTGTGTTGACGTACAGAATGGTTCTTTTGGTGCCAAATACAAGGAAGGCTATGCAAAAACTAACCCATTGGATGAGCGATTGAAATTTCTAACCCATTGGACGGGGTAGGCTATGATACCGAAAGGTCTTTTAGAAAAGAACGAGTTGGAGTCTCCATTTTCTAACCCATTGGACGGGCCATAAATCATTGTAGACACAGACAAAAGTCATAGAAATTTCTAACCCATTGGACGGGCCATAAATCATTGTAAACAAGGCTATTGTGTATAAGAACTCTTTGATGTAAGATAGTAAAAATACTAAAATGGTTAAATATTTTAAATATTTCAAAATTACTAAGTCAAGTATTAACCTGTAAGCAACAGGACCAGTAAATTAGGACTCTCTGGATCAAATGACTCCTCCTTCCAACATGTTGAGGGTAAGTGGGTGTTCCAAATTAATGAACCATCACCAACCAGCTCTATATTTGCTTTCATGGAGCCCTACTCGTCCATTTCAGCAAAAGACTAATCTTCTCACTTTTCAAGCCCAAAACAAGCGTTGGAAAATGACTAAATGGTTGTTGGGTACAGTTGTAGCGTGTCGTCGAGGGTTCAAATGACTCCTCCTTCCAAGACGCTGAGTAGGGGGTGGTCCAGATGCAGGAAAATAAAGCTCAGTAGCCTAAACTTGAGACGCATGGCCCCAAGAATAATATCCTTCCAGCATTATAGACAAGTACAATAATAAAAATTGTGATCCCAAGAATAATATCCTTCCAGCATTATAGACGAGTAACAGAAAAAAAAGTCAAGTCTTCGCCTAAAAGCAACAGGACCAGTAAATTAGGTCTCTCTTGGATCAAATGGCTCCTCCTTCCAACACGCTGAGGGCAACTGGGTGTTCCAAATTTATGACCATCACCAACCAGCTCTATATTTGTTTTCATAGAGCCCTACTCGTCCATTTCAGCAAAAGACTTATCTAACCAATCGGACGGGCGATAGAAATTTCTAACCCATTGGATAGGGAAGGCTATGACACCGAAAAATATTTTAGAAACGAACAAGTTGGGGTCTCCATTTTTAATGTGTTGACGTGTAGAATGATTCTTCTGGGGCCAAAGACAGGGAAGGTTATGCAAATTCTAACCAACTGGACGGGCGATAGAAATTTCTAATCCATTGGGCGGGGAAGGCTATGACACCGAAAAGTATTTTAGAAACGAACGAGCTGGGGTCTCCATTTTTATTGCGTTGTCGTGCAGAATGATTCTTCTCGGGCCAAAGACGGGAAGACTATGCAAATTCTAACCTATGACACTGAAAGGTCTTTAAGAAAAGAACGAGTTGGAGTCTCCATTTTCTAACCCATTGGACGGGCCATAAATCATTGTAAACAAGGCTATTTGGTATAAGAACTCTTTGATGTAAGATAGTAAAAATACTAAAATGGTTAAATATTTTAAATATTTCAAAATTACTAAGTCAAATATTAGCCTGAAAGCAATAGGACCAGTAAATTAGGACTCTCTGGATCAAATGACTCCTCCTTCCAACATGCTGAGGGTTAGTGGGTGTTCCAAATTAATGAACCATCACCAACCAGCTCTATATTTGCTTTCATGGAACCCTACTCGTCCATTTCAGCAAAAGACTTATCTTCTCACTTTTCAGTATTTCTAGCCCAAAACATGCGTTGGAAAATGACTAAATGGCTATTGGGTACAGTTGTAGCGTGTCGTCGAGGGCTTCAAATGACTCCTCCTTCCAAGACGCTGTGTGGCCAGATGCAGGAAAACAAAGCTCAGTAGCCTAAGCTTGAGACGCTTTGTGGCCCCAAGAATAATGTCCTTCCAGCATTATAGACGAGTAAGAGAAAAAAAAGTATAGCCTTTGTACTTATAATATTTAAACTTCAATTACATTTTAGCCTCCTCATTTTACTAATTCCCAACTATAACCTTAATATTATAAGTGCTAAGGGTGACCATGTGACCGACATCATTAATTACTTTTATTGTTTATTATTTTATCCAAAACAGCAAGTCAAAATAATACACGTGTCATTATGCTGGATGCGGTCAAGTCCCTATGTCATTTCAATATATTTCTGTATAGAAATATATTTCTCAACCCATGTCTTCATAAACGAATGAATTGGGGTCTCCCGTTTTTATTTTTATTGCGTTTACGTGCAGATTGATTCTTCTGGTGCCAAAGACAGGAGAAGGCTATACAAATTTTCTAACCCACTCGACGAGCAATAAATCATCCTAGATAAATCTATAAATAACCAAAGGAATTCTTTCTTCTCCATATCTTGTAATCAACATCATGGGTACTTCAATTCCCGCTCTTCTTTTTTTCCTGTTCTTTTCCTTCTTTTTCTCAATACTAATGTCACTAGCTGCCATGAACACGAGAGACAAGTTCTCAAGTTCAAACACGGCCTTTATGATCCTGCAAGTATGCTCTCTTCGTGGGTAGGGGAGGATTGTTGCAAATGGACTGGTGTAGGCTGCATGAATACCACTGGTCAAGCTATTATGCTGGATCTTTGGAATGAATACTACAACACCACTTTGGGTGGTAAAATCTATTCATCTTTGATTCATTTGAAGCATCTAAAGTATTTGGATTTGAGTTGGAACAATTTCGATGTAACTCATATCCCCAAATATTTTGGTTCTTTCGAACATCTCAGATATCTAAATCTCTCGTATGCAAATTTTGATGGAAAGATTCCATACCAGCTTGGCAACCTTTCTAATTTGCATACTCTAGATCTCAGAGATGCTTTATTGTATTCCACTAGTGTTGTTGATGACCTTGCTTGGCTTTCCTCTCTCTCTTTTTTACAATACCTTGATCTCTCATGGGTAAACCTTACAAGGGCACTGAATTGGTAGCAAGAAATCAACAAGGTTTCCTCTTTGAAAGAGTTACATTTGAGCGATTGCATGTTAGGAAATATCCATTCCTCATTCCCATTTTCTAACCTCACATCTATAAATGTCCTTGATTTATCTTACAACGAATTTAATTCTACATTACCCCATTGGTTGACAAATTTCAGCAGCCTTGTATATCTTGATCTAAGTGGAAATCGACTTAGTGGCTCAATCCCATCTGCTATGGGAAATCTCACTTCTTTTGAGTTTCTTGACTTGAGGTCAAATTCCATTGATGGTAGGATTCCAAGAAGTTTCAGTAATTTATGCAATTTGAGGATTTTACAGTTATCAGATAATTCTATTAATAGTTGGGAGAGATTGACAAGATGTCTTGCCAATAGCTTGGAAACCTTGGATGTGAGTAGAAATCAATTAACAGGAGTTTTGCCTAATTGGTTGATAAATTTCAGCAGCCTTGCATATCTCGATCTAAGTGGAAATCGGTTTAGTGGCTCAATCCCATCTGCTATGGGAAATCTCACTTCTCTTGAGTTTCTTGACTTGAGCAACAATTCCATTGATGGTAGGATTCCAAGAAGTTTCAGTAATTTATGCAATTTGAGGATTTTACAGTTAGCTGAAAATTCTATTAGTAGTTGGGAGAGATTGACAAGATGTCTTGCCAATAGCTTGGAAACCTTGGATGTGAGTAGAAATCAATTAACAGGAGTTTTGCCTAATTGGTTGATAAATTTCAGCAGCCTTGCATATCTCAATCTAAGTGGAAATCGGTTTAGTGGCTCAATCCCATCTGCTATGAGAAATCTCACTTCTCTTGAGTTTCTTGACTTGAGCAACAATTCCATTGATGGTAGGATTCCAAGAAGTTTCAGTAATTTATGCAATTTGAGGATTTTACAGTTAGCTGAAAATTCTATTAGTAGTTGGGAGAGATTGACAAGATGTCTTGCCAACAGCTTAGAAACCTTGGATGTGAGTGAAAATCAGTTAACAGGAGATTTGCCTAATTGGTTGACAAATTTCAGCAGCCTTGTATATCTTGATCTATATGGAAATGAGTTTAGTGGCTCAATCCCATCTGTTATGGGAAATCTCACTTCTCTTGAGTTTCTTGACTTGAGCAACAATTCCATTGATGGTAGGATTCCAAGAAGTTTCAGTAATTTATGCAATTTGAGGATTTTACAGTTAACTGAAAATTCTATTAGTAGTTGTAAGAGATTTACAAGATGTCTTGCCAATAGCTTGGAAACCTTGGATGTGAGTTAAAATCAGTTAACAGGAGATTTGCCTAATTGGTTGACAAATTTCAGCAGCCTTGTATATCTTGATCTATATGGAAATGAGTTTAGTGGCTCAATCCTAAAGTGATCACTTAGCGATCACTAAGTGGCCCTAATCCCAACTGATGGATTCGCTCGGTCCCGATCGATCGACACTGGCTCAATGCAGGAAAGCAGATTCATCTCCCCTTACCCAACACAACCCACCGAAATTTCACAAACAAATTAGAGCCTCCAAAGAAGGAGAACCAAAGCAAGAAACATCCACTAAACAAACACAAAGCGAAACAAAATGGAAAAAATGCACAAAAATCCATCTGATTTCTCGGTGTCCTCATAACAAGCACCATCAGAACGGTGCAAAGAATGCCAAAAAAAAACCCCGACATTTGAGAGATCTTTGGTGGTCGGGGATCTCGAAGAAAGAATAAACCCTAGACTGGAGACTCCACGGATCGGTTGAGAAGGTAACCTGGTCGGAGATGGACAGGAAGAGCCATCCAATACTTTTATTGGGAAATGACATAACCGATTTTGTACATAGGGGAGAGAAGAGTAGAGAGAGAGGAGAGTGGAGAACGAGAGTGCGAGAGCGCGGGCACAGGTAAGAGGAGAGCGGAGAGCGAGAGCGAAAAATCGTTCAAGAGTAGAGTGAAAATGAATTCACCGGTATCATGGAGTGAATTAACGAGTGAGGTAAATTTCCCCTGTGAAAGTGAATTTACTTTCACATACAGAGTGCACAGATGGCTTTAAACTCTCCTGGGCAATTTGTATGGGCGTATGATGCATTTATTTGACTACCAATTTGTAGGGGAAGAGTGTAGGACCACTATGGTGTCTTTGTTCCGGACCCAAACAGGGTTTTTATTTATTTCCCGTCCCCTCTTGTGAAGGGGTACTCTCCCCTACATTAGCTAGGCGAGCGGTCCGTCTAGCAATCAGGTTTTGACTGGTTCGCACATTAAATGCTAACTTAGACCTCATGAAGCGACTAGGTTCCACTTACCCCTTTCAATAGATTGGTATGGCCTTGATTGTATCTAATAACTGATGTAAACTTCCATTTAAATATGTTTCAATCATTTTGAATTACTTTTGTTTATGTTTCCAATTGATTTACTGTGTTGCATATAGCGGCGGAGATCGTTTACGTTAAAAAGATCCTCAAGTTGCTTCTTCGGCTAAACCAAATCATCAAAATGGAAAATTAAAATAATAATAATAATATATATATATATATATTATTTTTTGAATGGAGTATCATCATCCGGATGCTCTTCTTATATTTTATTTTTTTACAAAATTCACTATAATTTTGCTGAATAAATGCAGTATTATTACGAGGGGAAAAGCACAAGAGAAGGACAAAGTGAGACGAAGTTTTTTAAGAGAGCAGTACGCCGCTCTTGCGAGCGACGTCTCCGTCATAGAGCAAAGAAAGATCGAGATCCTGCCCTACTCCGAGTGGTGCGGTACCAGTGGCGAATCAGATTTCGTTCTTCGGTGCCAACAACGAGGAAGGCGAGTCCGAGAGGAAGAAGGGTTCCTTGGATGGAATTAGACCGTAGAAATACGAAAAGGGAGACAACGAGGGTTTGAAATTAAACCTGCCCAAAGTTGGGAGCGGGATTTAATTTTGAAGACCAATGACTCAAACTCTGACAGATCACTCGGACCAAACCAGATCAGACAAAGACTCGAATTGGACCAGATTCGGACCAGACTAGAGAAGACAAGACTCGACATGGACCCAAGCCCACACGACCAAGGAAGGTCTACATATCAAGTGTCTTGGAAGATGGGTTCAAGGCTCTTAGGCCAAGGAGAAAGCCCCAGGCTCATACAATGATGGCATGATGAGTCCTACACAATAAGAAGTCTTATAGAGCCAAAATTATTATGGAAGCAAGTCTCACAGAAGAGTTTCAGTTTAAAAGTGTTTTAGTTATGCTAGTCTTCTATTTATGTTTGAGTTATTTAATTATTCTAGGACTTATAAGTGTTTGAGTTTGGGCGTAATTGGGAAGAGAGTAGTTTAATTGTATATTGGACTCTACTACTTTCCTCTATTATAAATAGGGGGTTCAAGTACACTGATTACAACAAGTCAATAAGTATTTCTCTTTTCCATAAACTCAACATGGTATCAGAACAGGTTTTATGAGTTGACTCGGTCAACCCACAGAGATAATGTGATCTTTTCTGATCAATTATCTCTAGCAATTTAGGTTTGTATTTATTTTATTTTTTTCTCTTTTTAGTCCTTATACCCATTGTTTTCTTTGCGTTTTTACCTTTATACTAAGATTTTCATCTTGCATATTATATGTTGATGGAAAGATATTCGAGTCTACTTTCCAAGGAAAAATGATTTTTTGAAATTGGAGTTATATACAAAGAGTAATTAATATTTTAAGAAGTAAATGTTAGATTGAAAAAGAGGCTCAAATAGCAGTAGAAAGCTTAAACTTCCGAGCTATTTCATGTTATCAAGAACGAGACTTTATATGGAGAATTATGTATCAAAAGAAAGATATGTAAGTCTATTTTATTACCTATTCAACCAATTCTCGATCTGAGTTTTTTATACAGAGATATTGATCTTGGAAGAGTCAATGGTTATGCTAGCAAAAGGAGAAAAAATACTTAGGATTATAGAGACCGAAATCTATCAGATTATATATTTCAATAGAAGTATATTTTATGAAGAGAGGTTATACTTGGATGAAAGGTATTTAAGTATATTTTCAAAAGGAGAAAGTTTTATATCAATCTGATCTATATTTAAGGATATTGGAAGAATCAAAGGTCATGTTGGTATACTATTGCATTGAAAAATCCAAATTTAAACCGAATTTTTTACGTCACTTTTAGAGATATTATTATTGAAAATGGACTTCTTAGTTGTTGATTTTTATCAGCATTGGCTATTTTGATGGATGACAAAAGCCAAGGTGGCCCCAAAATATTATCTTCTGGGTAATTACCCATTACATCCTTTAATTGGCATTTATTACTCCTACCACTTGAGAGTCGGTGTCCCGGGTTGGGACACTGTGATGAAGGAGTTTTACTATATTTCTGAGCACTACGTATAGACCCACTAGATTTTTAATATTTTTTAAAAATTGATTTTTGGTTGAGTTGTCATGTAGAAAGATCAAGGTTGAGTCATGCGAGTCAAGCCACTTAGGTGAGTCGAACCTAACACGTACTGGGGATTATTAGGCAATGAGTCAAGATTTGGTATCGTTGGACATGAAATACCAATTCCAATTCTAAAAGTCATGATCTTTACACTATTAGGTTTTATACTTTTGTTTCATTTTCTCCTTCCAAACAATTATTTAGACTTTGACCTACAATACACTAAGTTTATGCCTTGAGAAAAATTACAATATTTAGTTTTTATATATACTATATTATATATCAAATTAAGATATGTTTTCCTTATTTATTTATTTTTTATAAATATTTTCCTCCCGAGTTGGGTCCGGGTCCCATGTACACTTTTAACAATATCTATAAGATTAGGGATATCCTCGTAATTACAGAGAACAAAGGGTGATATATGTAATTAAGAATTAGGAGATGAAAAAGAAAGTAAAGGGGAAAAAAGGAAATAGCTCCACCATAAGTCCTCTTTCTTCTTCGATGTGAACGCAGAGAGGAGAAGGTTGTGACTAAAAGGTCGATAACCGGGAAAGGTGAGAACAATAAGGGGCGATATCGGAGTAGAGAAAGATAATTTAACCCGTGAGGTTCTGATATATTTATATGAACTAGAATAAAGTGCAGAAATAGATTCGAGACGAAAAGAATAAAAAGGGTTAATGTGTAAAAGAAAGGGTTAGAGGCGGCCGGATGTACAATGGATTTTTATTTCTTTATCTTCATCAGGTGATTCTCTATACTTTTTCTTTTTTGTTATTCGTTCGTGTACAATCTGTTCGCTTTCGTTTTGCGAGATTTCGTTTTCTTTTCTCTTTGTATTTTTTTCTTTTCATGGTTTTCCTTAATTGTATTATTTTTTTTTCCTTTTTAATTTTCTAATCTTATGAGAGAGCCAAGGGAAAGGTGAGTTTCTATCCATGCCTTTTGAATTAAATTTGCTATTTAGGCTGTTAATAGGCTGCTCCATATTTTTCAAATGGTTCTGGAATTTCTGTATTATTCCTTTAAAGCCATGCTGTGATTGAATTGATTGAGGAAAACTACTCCCTTGCCCTGGTTGGAACATTCGGCTGCTATTTAGTAAATATCAGAGAAGTCGAATGGGGAAACTATCCTGATCTATGCTATCTTCCAACTTTTTTTTTTTTTTAAATGTCTTCTAAATTATTGTAATTTGTGTTATGATTATCATCTGTTGTTGGATTCTTATTATGACTGCTCTATCCCATCATGTTATGATTCATGGGATTGTCTGTTATTATTATCAATATTATGGTTGTCTATTCTTAATATCAGTAATAATAATAATTGTAATATTTATGTTTTTTAATGTCATGTGGACCTTGTAGTCAAGGCTTAGCGGTTTAGTAAGCATGTTTGCCTTGCTACTGTCATCAATTGTTTGGAATTCCTCAAGCACCGTTTTCTTTGGGGAGGACCCAATAGTGAAAGGAAATATCACCTCGTGAAATGGTCTGACATCTGTCAGCTTATGTTTCTCGGTGGTCTCGGTATCAGAAGCATAGCTAGCACTAATTCAGCATACTTAAATGGATTTGGTGCTTCAATACCCATCCTGCGCTGATTTGAAGATCTTTGGTCGCTGCCAAAGCTGGAAAGTAGGATGGCTGGTGGATGGAAGGAGGTCATCGCTATAAGCTATTGCCAATTTGAAGGAAAATCTCCCTCCTCCTTCCCAAATTCTCAGATGCTGTTAAGTGCTTCCTTGGAAATAAGCTTCAGATCAAATTCTGGTCGGATTGGTGGTTGGGTGATAAACCATTGACCAATACCTTCAGCTCCATTTCAAGCCTCTCAAACCTTCCTTCAGCCTCAATCGCTCAAATCTGGCAGAACCTCGGCTGCTGGAATTTTCAACTTCGCACAACCCTCACTGATACTGAAACCTTGGAGTTTTCAAACCTCCTCTCCAACCTAGCTAATGTTAAAATCAGAAACCATATTCCAGACACTTTTATCTGGACCCCTTGCTCCAAAGGCTCCTTCACTGCTGCTTCTGCCTATAATCACATTCTAGGCCTTAGCACCACTTAGCCTCGCCACCTTGCTATGCTGGCCTGGTCTCTCCTTGTCCCCCTTGAGCTAAGTTCTTCATTTGGTGCACCTATAGAAACAAAGTCCTCACCTTTGATGCCTTGATCAGACGTGGGACCCATGTCCCTGACCCGTCTTGCCCCTTCTGCCGAGGCACTCCGAAATCTGTCACTCACCCAATCTATCTAGGCCAACCTTCTAAAAAGAATTGCATACAATTTTGAGTTCCCTATAATCTTTCATCCACGATTCAATCCATCACCAACTCTCGGTTCCCTAAGCTCGGCAAAATGTTAATCTGTAGTTGTTCAGGTCACATTCCTTGGGCACTTTGGAAGGAGAGAAACAAAAGGAAATTCCAGTTCTAATCCTCCACTGTCTCTGTGCTTGCTGAGCACATCACTGACCAGGTCTCCACCTGGCTCCTTATGAAGAAAGAATTCCTCCACCTTAGCAACTCTAATTTCTGGATTGGCACTTGGTTGCAGCTATGGCGGGAGCCTCACGTCCTCCAAACTTGATTGTCTGGTTTCCTCTTCTTCCTGTTCACCTCAAGTTGAACTTCGATGGCAGCGCCTTTGGTCGTCCTGGGCCTGCGGGTTTTGGCGCAGTAATTCATGATGACAACAACAACCTCCTTCTTTCCTTTGCTGGTCCTTTGGGTATATCTGATTTCACCTCCGCAGAATTTTCCGGACTACTTCAAGGCCTTATAATCTTCTAAGAACAATTCTTGAGTCCCCTTATCATCGAAGGGGATTCCAAAGTAGTCATTGATTGGTGCGCCAAATTCAAGACCCCCACCTGGTGACACTGGGAAGTCTTTCTAGATATCTGCAACATCTCCTCCTCCTTTAATTGTACTTAGGTGCATGCACCCAAATCCGCCAATCACCTTGTGCTCTTATATGCTAAATAGGGATCTTCCCTCCAAACCCTTATTGTGGAGGGAGGCTCCATCTTCTAGGTTGTATTTTCTCTCTCATTTTCTTTCATAAATTCACACATTCTATAAACTTTTTTTTTTTTAGCATTTTCCTTGGGGTAGCAATCCACAAAAAAATTAAGATATTTGGTGAGCCACTTAAGTTCCAGACAGGGGAACAAGTGTTCACTTTCTGATTGTTGGGAGACCCAATGAGCTGATTGTATAGAGATGAACTAGAGACCTGCTGTAGTTAGTGTTCAGATTAGCTACTTTTTGCCTGCCTTGCTGAGTTAGACAGATTCTAGGATCTTTAACAACTGAGAGACATCAGATATTTCTTCATTATGCAATGCCCTTCTGAATAGGGTATCCCATGATTGCCATCTGATATCATTCTGGAATCTTGTACCATGGCACATCTGCGCCGAGTAAGATTGAACAGCTGAGGAACTGATATTGAAGAGGTGTGGCTTCAAGCCAAAGGTCTGACCAGAATTGGATGTTAATACCATATCTGACATAAACCTGATATATGGGAGAAAATGTTGTTCATACTTGAAAATTGCCATCAAGATGTATTAAGGAGTCTCCATGTGAACCAGAACTCATCCCCATACCTGTATTTACAGTTCGTCACCTGTCTCTAAAATCAAATATTCGTAGTTTGAAAGTGCCGTAGCCATTTTGACAAAAGAGCTTCTTGCATTAAATTCAATTTCTTGATGCTCAATTCCCCGTCGTTTTCTTTTACCAACTTTTACCCACTTAGCTAGAGGGTATCCAAATTTCTCCTAGCACCACAATAAGAATTTTTGGTGGATGGCTTGAACGAGAGAGTAGATGGGACAGTGAGAGGGGAGTTACGTTTTTTTTAAAACAGTCAGAGTTTCATTAAAGCAGGAAAAACTTAAAAAAAGACGATAGCCAAGCAAGCTACAAAAAGTAATGGTGCTTCCTTTCCGAGAAGCTATTCTTCAATTCTTTCAAGGACTTGATTCTGTGAGGTTTCATTAGACCTGTCATGTAAAAAAGGAAGGCCAGTAACCAGATGGGAATTCCAAAAGCTTACATCCCGGCACCTTGGCCAGCTCCTCCAATCTTTCTTGATTTACATGCACAATGCAAGGCCAAATGTAGTCCAATTTACCTTTTGCCCAGATATCTTGTATATTGATCGGAGTGCTCTCAAACCAACATTTTCCTCAGTCGACTTGTCACAAAAGCATATGGTGTGGTGTTCTAAGACTCACTTTTCTGAAAAGAAATATTTGTATGGCTCTTAGGTGATATCTACATTTTTTTTCTGTTTGGGAAGTTTCTAACCGTGTAGGGAGACTTTAAACATTGGATTGAATAGAAAGCCAATTTAACCCCATGAGATGTGAATTCGAATGACATGTTAGTATTTGTACCATATACTCGCAATACCTGTCGGCAAGTTGGATGATGAAAATGACTGATAGCTGTGTAATTTGGCTAACAAATAGAAGGCTGAACCATGAACTTTTGGTAGTTACACTGACAATGAAATTTAGGCATGCCAAAATATATTTTCAGTTTGTTGATACCTGAAACTGTTGGACTAGCATGTCCTCTATAAAGTTAAAGAAAAAACCATAGGATAACTTCAACGGTAGAATGCTAATAACTGGTCAAGATGATTTCCTCAGTAAATATTCTCCTCAACGGTGTCTTAACGTTAGAGCATGTAGAATGGTATTATGAAGTCATCAAGTTGGTTTGTCTCTTTCAGCATACTTTGTCTTAGATATGGACTCACTTATCACATCATTAAATTAGTTCCTTATTATTATTATTTTTTTTTTATTTTTTAAAAGATGACATACCTTATATGATATACTTTTTATATAATTTTCAGGTAAGCTGTCTGCAATTCTGTCAACCTTTCCTAGCACCGTCTCCAAGTTACTTTCAAAGGGGCCTGCAGTTTTGCTGGTTATAAGGTTTGAATATTTATTCTGTTGCCTTCTCTATTCTTTTGGTTTTTATTATATGACCTTCGTATACAAGAAATTGTCATACCTGTTCATTTTATGTCTATGTACTATGATTCATGCACTGCGATAACCTATTCTTCTTTTCCTGTATTCATTCTCTCAGTGAACTTCATGCACTGGAGAGAAGTTCACGACCATAGCCTCTTCTTATTTCTCTAGTTAGAATAAGACCAAAGTACATAAGTGCCCTTTCTACCTTAGTTACACAAATAAGTATTCTGAGCATAAAGCTAAACTTATCTCTAGATTAGCCAATGTGAGGAGATAGTTAACATAGAATGTAAAAATCTTAAACGACTCTATATGTGAAAGCACAAATTGCCCTTGGAATGTGTCTTTCAACACTCCTTAAGTTGAAGCATTAGTTGTTAAACAACCCCAGCTTGTTACATATAGCAGCCATGTTTTTTTGTAAGTGCCTTGGTGAAGATGTTGCCTCACAGATTTGTAGGTCTGTCATGTAGGGTAGTTATTTTTGCCACCCATGACTGCATTTCTTATAAAGTGGCAATCAATTTCAATATGTTTTGTTTGCTCTTGGAAGACTGGGTTTACCCAAATAGACTGGGTTACCAATTACCTTAGGTTTTTCACAGTTGAACCCAAATTCAACTATTAGAGACTTTACCCACAACAATCATTCCCTGTGTGCTTCAGCGCTAGATATAGCCACATCGAACAATTTCTTGCTTTTCCATGTTACTAAATTTCAACCATTAAAAACATAGTACCCACTAGTTGACCTTCTATCTAATTTAAAATTGACATAGTCAGCGTTTGAAAAACCCTTATTCTTCAAGTGTTTAGAAGATAAACACAACAATCTGTTCCCTCGGAAGACCTTCAAGTACCTCAAATATTTTGCATTGCGGTGTACATGTGGGTTTTCCATAAACTAACAACTCTTACTGCATAAGATAAAAACGTTATAGCCAAGTCAAGTGCTGAAGTTGGGTATAGGGCTATAACTCATATGGTAAGTGAGTTAATGCGGGTGAGCTCTGTGGTCAGAGAATTTAAATTACAGAAAGATGAATCTATGACTATGTACTACGATAACTAGGCAACTATATTTATTGCAGGAAATCGGGTACTCTATGAAAGAACCAATCATTTTGAAGTGGATTGTCACTTCATTCGAGATGTTGTAACGAAGAGGGAAGTCATCATTCCCTATGTTTGGTTTGGTGATCAAGTGGCAAATGTGTTTACTAAATCATTGGGAAGACGTGAATTTGGGTCTTTCTATGGCAAGTTGGGTCTCATGGATATAAGCTCCAGTTTGAGGGGGAGTGTTAGAAATCAGCAGAATGGCAATTTGGTCTTTTTACATCAGTTGTGATCTCTAGAGATGACAGTATATTGTTCAGCATGTTTATTTTATCTATAGTCCAAATTTGGTGTAATTTGAGTGAGTGTATTGGGAGATATAAGGGTTTAGTTGAAACATAACTAATGAGGGGCATTTTTTGTAATTGATTGAAACTTAAGTGAATAAAAGAAATTGGGGGTCGAGCACGATCCCCAACTAGAGCTGTTTTTCAGTCTCACTTTTCTCTCTTTCTTCTCTTTTTCTCTCTCTAAAATCTCCAATTTCACTTCTTTTTTTCATATTCTCTCTAGGGGCTTCCTATTTACTTGTAGTGGTGTACCTTTCAGGAATTGGTTTATAGTAGCACCCCAGGTTTAAAGTATTGCTTATTTATTTCAGGTCTCCTGAAATTTTGTTGCATTCTTTTATCCTGATCAGAAAGAAGTGCTTGAATTGTGAATCAAATGTAACCGCATTTGTTGCTGGCACTGCTAAAAAAATAATCATTATGACATTCTAAAAATCGGATGGCATTTGTTCATGCTACATGCTATCGAAGCACCTACTATATCTTAGTAGTTCCGCACAAGTCTCACATTCGTGCAAGATTATCAATGGATGCAGTGAGATTTGTTTCAACAATTGTCCTGCCATTCTTCTGAAAGCAAAAAGTCAAAATTGTCATGGGTGTGCTTTTTACAAATATACTATAAAGACCTCCTACACACTAAATATGTGAAGGTTGCTACTGTAGACAATGTAATTTTAAGTTGCACTTAAAGAATAAAAAAGGGCTGATGAAGACTTTGTTCTACCACTTATGTTTACTTGCACAACAGCCTTTGCTGCCATCTATACACCTATCTTTTAACTTGACCATGAACTTGAAGCATGGACAATAGGACTAATCATTTTTAGTGTAGTCCTTCGGCCTCCAATGAGATTCGTCCAATTGATTGGTGCATCAGGCAGATTTAATAGGACTGAAATGCAGAGAAGGTCCTTGTGTGAAATATCCCATCTTAGAACAATATTTCAACTGCAATGGTACATCCCATCTTGCCATTTCAGTTCGGATACAGAAGATGTACCATATGCAGATGTGCCAAAACCAAATCAAAGACAGGAACGGAAACCATACCCAACACCGATGAAAGTGCTGATATGGAGAGCTAAGGAGGAGAAAAAGGCCAGAAGAGAAAACCCATGTCAGATTCTTAATCCCCCCGATAATGGGCTTCTTGTACCAGAACTCGTTGAGGTGGCTCATGAAGTGAACCAGGCAAGGGAATTAGTGCTGGATGGTCTGGTGAAACTCATTGGCGTTGTGGTTCCAGTGAATCGATGCAGGTAAGATCCAGAATCCAATCTGTTTTCTGGATACTTCTAAAGAGCTTGGCTTGTTCATATCATTCTTTTTCGGTTATATTTGGAAATTTAATACTTTCATATTAAAGAAAAATATTTCCCTTACCTTGATCAGGTTTTGCTCTGAAGTTCATGTAGGCCACAGTGGTCATGAAATTCGTACCTGTACTGGGCCGAAGAGTGGTCTCAGGAGTGCCACTCATGTATGGAGAAAAGGTGGCATTGACGATGTTATGTATTTTCCCCACTGCTACCATCTTTATGATCGAGTTGGTAAACCAAGAATTGGACACAAGGAAAGGTTCCAAGTCCGAAGGCTCCCTGCCATTTTAGAGCTTTGTATACAAGCTGGGCTAGATCTTGAAGATTATCCAGCCAAGAGAAGAACAAGACCCATTTATGCCATTGATGGAAGGATCATAGATTTTGAGATTGAGAAAGAAGAGGCAGATAATGACAAAGAGTTATGTAACGAGTCTGACGGCAAGACAAGGATTGGTAGTGAGAGTGGATTGAGCTCAACAGAGTTGAGTGAGAGGACATTGGAGTCATGGCTTCAGATGAGAGAAGGAACTCGTATGCTGATGAAGAGGTATTATGTGAATACATGTGGATATTGTCCTGAAGTTCAGGTAGGGTCCAAGGGCCACAAGGTAAGAGCATGCAAGGCTGCAAGGCATCAGTTCAGGAAGGGGCTGCATGCATGGCAGGAAGCAACACTAGATGATTTGATTGGCCCCAACTACGTGTGGCATGTACGGGACCCACAAGGGCCTCCCTTGGCGAATGAGTTGAAGAGATATTATGGCAAGGCTCCGGCTGTTGTTGAGTTGTGTGTGCAAGCAGGTGCACCGGTACCAAAAGAATATAAGAGTATGATGAGGTTGGATGTGGTTCCTCCCCATCGTGATGAAATAGACCTTGTTACTTGAGTGGCACAACCTGGAGGTGTTGATGAAAACTAGGAACATGGAGACTGGCCAACACAGATTACAAACTTCAGCTTGCTGGCCTGATCTCTTCTCGATAACGTTTTTAGAGTTTGTCATTGGAAGGCCTGTGAAGAGATACTGATATCTTGACTTTGCAGCGCAACGGCCCAATGATCCTGGATCTTTCCCTGTAAAAGGTGGTCTTGAAGTGTGACCAACATGAGAATGAGATTCTGGGGTCATGTAGTACGTTGATGAGAATTTACCATCAATATTAGGAGAGGCAGAACAAGTGTTTTCTTTTCACACTATCGAAATGCGAGTTTCAGTGAGCTCACATTTCGATTTTGATCAGAGAGCCCAGCAAAGCCCCAGCTGAAGTGAGCGCTCGAATCAAAGCGAGACAAGCCGGCCTGTTTGAGGAAAAACTTAATGCCATTTTGCTTTAGCAGAGCAACAAAAGGAGATTATTGATACGTATTTGGATCTTGAGAAGGATCGATTTTAGTGAGGACCTGCGGCCGAACATGGATTCTGGGTTTGTAGAAAGATTTTGACATAGTGATAATTATACTTGCGTTATTTTTATAGCATTACCTTTATCTATTCCATTACATGATATGAGAAAAATAAACTAACGAATTTTTTGATAGCCTTTAGACGTTGGAAGAAAAAACAAGGTGATTTTTCTTTTTCATCAATAAAACATTTCATTCCGTCCAGCATGAGCAAACAGAGTGACCAAACACAAAAGACAATTACCAGTAACTTCAGCATATGAAAACCTCCGTCCGAATTTGACAGTTTGTGGAGCAGAAATCTACTGTAACTGACCCATCATATTTCTTCTGCCTCTGGAAGTTTCAATTTCAGCGGGAGTACCAAACGCAAGACGAAATTCCTAGGGACTTGGCATTTGCTATCGATGATGTCAATAGTCACTTTTTTAATCTTCTTTGAGCCCAACTTACCGAAATCTAAACAACTTTGCAAGGTACCAAACTGTTCCAGCTGCTCTTGTCACAGTTGCTAAACAAAATAAGCTTAGCATGAGCAAGGGAGATTAGAGCTAAACAACAGTAAATGAGTATTAGAGCGAAACGTTTTCAAAAAAATATCAAACCATGGTCTTGAATAGTTTCTCTTTACCTTGGTTGAAACTGTTTTAAAACTCACAACTGAAAATTTCAAACTCCATTCAATCTATAGGGGAATCAATTGGCTAAGACTTCTGAATTGATTGGTCAAAACAGTATCATTTGATTAAGTAAAATGTTTAGATTTGTCTATAACACAGATCAATCAATTGACCAGAATTTTTACAGAGCTCAATTGATGAAATTTTTATTCACTTCAATTGATGGAGTGTACTTAAATTTGCACATAATTTGTCATCAATTATTTGTTTTTTTTTTCTAGCTATTGGATTTTCTCAAGTTAGAGTTTTTGGATAGTGAATACCAATAAAGAAAACTTTCGACAAAATGTTTGTCTGGTGTGGTGGTGCTTGTTGCTTTTTGCTTTAATTCCTTTTTATCAATATTCAATTGATTAATTTGTTTCCCCTAAGTAGCTCAATATAAATTAATGTATTTTGGGTTTTAATGTTTTCTTACTTTGCATACATTCAATTCACCCCTTTGCCACCTAGGACAACATCTTCACCCTTTGTGTCTCCTAACTCACCCTTAAGATTGTTATTTGGCTTGAATATGAGAAAGTTAACATGTGCCAATCGGGGCCTGAGTCACATTGCTTGAGGGTTTACTATAACCCTTTTAATGGCTTTGATGACTAACCTCTTCTACCTTATCTACTTGTTGCCCTTGCTCAAACCCTAAGTGTTTGCATGGAGTTGGGAAAGCTAAAGGTACTAATGAACTATGATCATGGTGCTTTTCTTGGCTGCACTCACCCACGAATATTATAAGTGTTTCTCTTACTTCTGTGTCTGATAAGAGAGTCCATTGTGTCTCCACTATCCAGATTCTTGCAATAAGCATTCTCAGATCACCTATGCCTTAAGACTATTCAAATTTTGGTGCCACTAGTGACCAAATTTGTTTTCAAGACTATCTTTCTTTTGTGAATATCATAAAATATCAATCACCTCACATTCATTTTTGTTGATCCAAATGGTTAGACCATCCATGCATGTTATAAGATCATCTTCTAGAATAGAACCTCAATAGGATCAATTTGTGCACATTTAAATTGTGCTAGAGTTTTAGGGGTTATGATTCACTTGGAGCCTTCACCAATCAAGTTCTAAACAATCATTGCAACTGTTACAATGAGATCGGAAAGAGGGGAGGGGGAATAGGTTCGTTAACTTTTTCTGTAATTTTTACTTTTTTTACTTTTACCCAATGTGCGTTCACACGTTTAATTAATTCTATCAAGTGCAAACAACACAAAATTTATAGAGTTCACAATCCTCTATGTGGATTCCTAATCGACTCCCAAGATGTTTGCACCTCCGAGTAATTTGCTTTATTTGAGTTGTCAAATAATACTTACATCAATTGTCTCTATAACCAATTATAATGTTGCCTAGACATGGACTTATGCTACTTAATTGATCACAATAACCCATTGCAATGTACACCCTAATGGATGTTTTAGAAGTAAACTAGGTTATCCTATCTAGGCCTATAAAAGGATTTTTCAAAAGTAAACTAAAAAGTCTTGCCTAGACCCACAAAGAGATTTGAAACAGTTCACTTGGCACACGAATCTAAGCCCAAACAAGAATTTTTAGCAACACCGACCAACAATAGGTTAATAGTAAGTAGTAGCAAACAAAAGTTAATAGTCTTTACTACTCAATCACACAAGCTTCTCTCACTTATAGGCAGATTTACAATACAAACACAATATGAATAAATACACTAATTCTCAGTACCTATTCAAAATAATGATTACTCAATAGGTTATTAATATAATCAAAGTTTAAAATTTAAGGCTCAAAGTAGAATACATATTGGTTTTTCAAATATGGGGGAATGCACAAAATCAGCTCAAACCAAATAATATTTTCAAAGTGTGAATCCATAAGTAGCACTCAATGGGAACACTTGTTTAGATGTACATGATCAAGCACCAATTGATTCAAAATACAAGCACTTAAATACTTGGATTTTGAAAGGTCAACCCCAAAATATAATACTATGCTACTGCCCCTTTAAATTCGAATGCTAGAATGAATGACATGATTCCGAAGTATGAGAGTAATGATTCAAGCATAAGATATGCTAAATAGATCAAGATTTGAAAATATATAAAAGCTCAATAACATTGCAAATTCAAACTAAGTGCACCTAAGAGTTGTCATGGAAGCCTTAGAAGTCAAGAAAAATAAAAATCAGGGAAAGTTCGACTTAAGTTGATGAGTTTTTAACATTAAGAAATAGAGCCATTGAGTTCAAAAACGGATATTTTATCCTTTAGCAAATTGCGGTGAAATCTCAACTCAAAATCATGAGAAAATATTTAATATTTTCGTTATGAGATGCTATGCACATCGATAGGTCAGTAAAAATATTTGGAAACTTATTTTGATTGGATCAAAGTCTTCAACCTCGTTTCACAACAATCTTGAGAACAAATATTCTCAAATTTCGCACACGAAGCATCACATTGATCAAAAGAATGGTCAAAACTTGGGGTTTGATTTTTCTTCTCCATTTGAGCTTGCAATGACTCCACTCTTACATCTACTAGGTGGTTTCTTAGAAATTAATTGTTGTTCTCCAAGGAAGCCTCTTTTCTTATCCTTACTTAGGGTGTATGACCTCCTTATGGGCTAGATTTTCTCTATCTTACCACTTCCTTTTGTTTTCTTCTTTTTGTTAGGTCCTACTTTGCCTTATTCTCCTCAATCTCCTTCTAAAGAGTCTCCTCCTCTATACTCCATATGGAGGTTTTCTCAATCATCCTTCATTATCATTTACTTCATATTTTTTATTTTTGCCTCATTTGTCTCATTCTCATTCACTTAATCTTCCTTTTAGCTTTTTTTTTTTTCTATTTATAATAGAGGAAGGTAGTAGAGTCCAATTACAATTAAACTACATTTGTCCCAATTACACCCAAACTCTAACACTTAAAGATAAGTCCTAGCATAATTAAATAACCCAATATAAATAGAAGACTAACATGACTAAAACACCTTTAAACTGAAACTCTTATGTGAGACCTACTTTCATAATTATTTTGGCTCTGTTAGACTTCTTATTGTGTAGGAGTCATCATGCTACCTCACATGATCATGGTGGATCCCACCAACTCTCGTGTGATCATGGTGGGTCCATCTTCCAACACTCTTGAATATGTGAGCCTTCCTTAGTCGTGTGGGCTTGGGCCCATCTTCCAACATGGAATAAAGACTAGAACATACAAGAATAAATTCCTTGAACAAACAAGTGATGAAGAACCTAGTGAGAGGACGACTAGATCAAAAGTTTGTAAGAGAGACCTCTACATGCTTAGCCTTGAAAGAAATTTTGTGTTGCTTTCCAAGTTGGAAAGCAACACAAAATTTCTTCAAGGCTAAGCATGTAGTTTCAACCTCTCATCCTCTTCAACTAATCCACATGAACTTAGTTGGACCTACCCGAACCTTAAGCCTAAATGGGAAGTATTTCACCCTAGTGGTGGTAGATGACTATTCAAGGTTGACATGGGTAGATTTCCTAGCTCACAAGGAAGATGTTTTTCCACCTTTTGTTAAACTATGTGAAAAAATTCAAAAAGGGCAAGGTTATAGCATTGTCAAAATTAGGGACTATGGAGGAAAATTTGAAAATTCACACTTTGAGAAATTGCACAAAGCATGGTATGGACCATAAAATATCAACTAGTCAATCTCCTAAAAAATGGTGTTGTTGAGAGAAGAAAACAAACCTAATTGAAATGGCTAGAGCTATGCATCATGCATACAACATGCCACAGGTTTTAGGCTGAAGCTATAAACACCACATGTTATATCACTAACCAAGTTAGCAAGCCACTTCTCTACAAAACTTCATATGAGTTGTATATGAGCACCTTTCCCAACATTACATATTTTAGAACTTTGGATGCAAAGTATTCATATTGAAAGGACCAAAGGAAAAAATAGGGAAATTTGACTCTAGAGCTGATATAAGAATTTTCTTGGGTTATTCTACTCATAGCAAAACTTATAGAATTTATAACAAGACATCTATGAGAGTAGAGGTACATGTTGAATTTGATGAATCTGATTTGCCAAATCCAACTCTAACTCCAACTCCAACTCCAACTCCAATTTCTGATGATGAAGAGGGAAACCCCTTTGATTCATCCTCGGGATCTCCACCTCAAGACCACAATCTCGAAGAGAACCCAAATTAGTCGAATAACCTAGGAGAACCACCTGTGGAGCCAAAGAACTACAAGTTCATGGCTAATAATTCTTTGGAAAAAATTATTGGTGACCCTCAAGGCAAAGTTACAATAAGAAGAGTAACTCATGAGACTATGGCAAATAGTGCCTTCATTTCTCAAATAGAGCCCAAAAACTTTGCCTAGGCCGAAAAAGATGATTTTTTGGATTATGGCAATGCAAGAAGATTTGAATAAATTTGAAAGAAATAAAGTTTGGACTCTAGTACCTAGACCTAAAAATCAACAAGTCATATGAACGAAATGGATATTTAGGAACAAAGCAAATGATGAAAAACAAATAGTGAGAAACAAAGCTAGGTTAGTTGCCAAAGGATATTAACATGAAGGCATAGATTTTGAACTAACCTATGCATCCGTGGCAAGACTAGAAGCAATTTGACTCTTCCTAGCTTGTCACATAAAATTCAAATTGTACCAAGTGGATGTAAATAGTGCATTTTCAAATGGATGCATTCAAGAAGAAGTATATGTAGAACAACTCGAAGGTTTTGAAGATATGAGCAATCTTGAACATGTCTTCAAATTGCATAAGGTTTTGTGTTAAGCACCTAGCCAATACTACCCAAATGACCGGCCTGTTAGGAGCGGAAGACATAGGTATTTAACCCAGGACCATAACATCACACCCCACCTTCACGAGTCGACGACCACGGCGGCGCAGAGACACTGGCCCAACCGTAGCCTACCAGTAATTTTAATCCAGCCTCCGCGACCTACCAGTAATTTTAATCCAGCCTCTACGCGTCCCGAGACTCGAACTCGCGACGTGGGAGCTTGCTCTGATACCAAATGTTAAGCACCTAGCCAATACTACCCAAAAGACCGGCCTGTTAGGAGCAAAAGACATAGGTACTCAACCCAAGACCATAACACTTTGTATGGGTTAAAGTAAGCTCCTAGAGTGTGATATGAAAGATTAAGTGATTTTTTTAGAAAAGAATAGCTATAAGTGAGGAAGCGTAGACAAGACGCTACTTACTAAGAACCATGATGAAGATTTGATTATCTTTTAAATTTATGTGGATGATATGTTCTACAAACCCCTCTCAATGTCAAGAAGTTGCAAGTGTAATGAAGAATGAGTTTGAAATGAGTTTAATAGGTGAACTCATATTCTTCCTTGGACTTCCAAGCTACACAAACCGAAAATGACACATTTATAAGTTTGTCCAAATATACTAAGGGATTGCTTAAGAGATTCAACATGGTAAATCTTAAGTCAATTAGCATACCTATGAGTTCGTCCTTGAAACTTGACCCAGACGACTCTAGTAAGACTATAGATAAAAAAACTCTATAGAAGCATGGAAGGATCCCTACTACACATTTTAGGCAGTCGATTGGATATAATGTTCTCGGTATACCTATGTGCTAGATTTCAATCCAATCTTGGAGAATCTCACTTAGTGGTAGTGAAAAGAATTTTCTATCATCTATTTGGGACACCCAACTTAGGTATTTAGTACTCAAATTCTTCTACCATTGATCTAGTTGGTTACTTGGATGTTGATAATACTAGTTGCAAAATTGACAGTAATAGTACAAGTGGTAGTTGCCAATTACTTGGAAATATGCTTGTCTCTTGGTTTTCCAAGAAACAATATTCAACTACACTATCCACTATGAAAGCTGAATACATGGCATGTGGAAGTTGTTGTGCTCAACTTCTTTGGATGAAACAATAATTAGATGACTACGACTTAGAGCAAAAAGAAATTCCAATCCATTGTGATAACATGAGCGATATAAGTCTAAGTAAGAATCTAGTTCACCACAGTCGAAAAAGCACAGAGAAATTAGATATTATTGTATCAAAGAGTTGGTTCAAACCAATGTTATTAAGATTGAGTTTGTCCCCACCAAAAATCAATTAGCAGATATCTTTACAAAGCCATTAGGATTTGACTATTTCTCTAAGCGTTGAGGAGAACAAGGCATGAGCAACACACCTTGATGCACTGAGGTTGAAAATTTTGAGCATAATGAACACATCCCATCATTGCAGTGCCAAAAGAGTAAAGGGGAAATCAAAAGATTACATTTCAGTTACTCTTCAAAGGTCATTGATGGATCAATGCATATTGGTTGATAGATCAACTAAAGTCATTGATCAATCAATTGAAACAGAATGATCGATCATTCGCAACGCAAATAGAGAAGATGAAGAAACAAAATCAAATTTTTAACCCTTATCTTTATCTTAAATCATTCCAAACCTCTTTCCAATGATTTTTCAGAGCTCCAGTGACCCCAATCCTTGATTCCACTTTCATTTTTGAGAGATTTCTCATCAAATCCGAGGCTAAAACCCTCATTTTCACATTTTCTCTCAAAACCGAACCGAGCAACAATGGTTAGGACCAAGGTCATTGCCAAAAAGAAGACTCCAAGGAAGGAGAACGATGCTTTTGAAGAAATGCCGAATTGGAGGGAGTACTTTCATACAAGACACCAACGAGAAAGGTATTTTTCCACCTTTGCTTCCAAAAGTGTCGTTGAGCCAACAAAGGTTGATATTCCCTTTTGTGAGAGGGAAATTTGTGGATTTAAAGAGCTACTCCAGCCCTGTAGAGGCTTATTGGAAAGAGGAGAGCCTGTGTATCCCCTTCTTGTGAAAATGTTTTACACAAATTTAGAAATTGAGGAGCTTGGGCACCATAGCCTTTGGATTTCTTCCTATGTGAAGAAAACACCTATTTCCATTCTAACTCCAGCTCTGAATGACCTCCTTGGCTCCACTGTCATAGGCATGATGAGGTATGTTAAATAAAATTGGTTGACAGATCTCCATGAGGACCTCCCACAAAATATTCGAGATGCTATCCTCTTAGTCTTTGGTTAGATAGTTGGGAGTTCCTATGAGGTCAGGGTATGGGACCTTACCATGTCTCAGAGAGTCACCATGGAGATTGTGAATCATGTGTTTAACCCAAGAATGTGCACCTTCTCAAGGCTCACAACGATCGACATTTTTGGTTGGTGGTGATCTTTCAGAAGGCCTACTCAACTTTGGAGACTCCATGGATCTTCCAAAATGCTCTACTCAACTTTGGAGACTTCATGGTTAGTAGGATAGCTGATATCATAGTTAGCTCAAGAGCGGATAGTCTACTATATTCTCTTAGGAGATCACAACCATCCTTCTACATAGCAGAGTGGACCTCTCAGATGAGGTATCGATGGACATGACTAAGAAGATGTCCATCAGGGAGATCAAGATTGGAAAGTTCGGCTTCACCAAGTGGCAAGGTCAGTGGATTCAAAAGGATAAGATAGCGAAGGAATCTGCCCCTCAACCTACAAATTTTGGAGATGAGCTTAGTCTAGAGCATCCAACGGATCAATTTGAATTCGTGAAGTGGAGAAGAATAGAAGAAGGCGAGTTGCCATCCAGCGATCAATTATCAGCATTAGAGGATGTCGTGGATGATGTTAGGGCTACCCAGGTAGCTATCCTATTCACTCTAGATGAGTTAAAGCTCAGACAACAAAGGATCAAGCACTTCCTCGAGACCTTCCTCAATTGACTCCCGCCTCTAGCTTTGTTGTCCTAGGATCCACTCATCTTTTTGACTCCTTGTGTACATGTTTTGATGATATATTTTTATGTGTTCACTTTTATGTTGTGTACACACTGTTTTGTGAAGCATTGAAAATTATATGATACAACTTTTAAGCCACTTTTTTCTTATATCTTGTGCATTTAATTGCCAATTTTTTTAGCATGATAAAATGGGGGAGAAAATTGGGAACTTGAATCAAAAGACCTAGGCACTCACAAAATTGGAAATCTTATGCTTAAAAGGATTAAAACACACTATGCAGAGATTAAGGGGGACTTGCTATTAAAATTGCATCATTTACTTAACTCCAACACTTAGGGAAGTTTATATTTTTATTTTTCCAAGTTAGGTTTTGTCATCATAAAAAAAGGGGAGGTTGTTGACCGTAGGTTGACTCCCATATTACTTTTAATTATTACAAAACTTAATTGATCTTAAAACTTAAAAATATAAGTATTTCAAATACTTTACCTTCAAGAGTATATGCATTTAAAGGTCTAAAGCTTCCAGCCAAAACTGAAGACTTCAAGCACATTTGAAGAACATCTCTTGAAGAAGCACCCACAAGGAAGATGACAATGAGAAGACTAGAGTTCAAGTATAATAGACAAATGGCTAAACTCAATCATTTTTTGTAAGAGAGTATTTTAAACTCTTGTTTTTAAGTACATATGTGAAATCGGAGCTTTAGTTTATAATTTCACTTAGACAAGTTTAGTGACATTATAAACATCATTTAGAATATGCTAGATTACTCAGAGAAAAATATTTCCATGCTTTTAAAAGTTTACACTTTTGAAATGGCATTGGAATGATCGATCAACCACTAGTAATGATCAATCAGCAACTGCTAATGATCGATCATAAAAAATTGCGTAGGCAAACATATAAATCATGGTCGATCAACCATAGTCGATTGATCGATCATCCAGGACATGGCCATTTCATGTTATAATGCATGATAGATCATCCCACTTGGATTGATCAATCAATATTGTCTAGGCAAGTGAATTTTGCAAGGAATGATCGATCATCCCACATGATTGATCAATCAAACTGCACATTTCCAATAAGTAACAATAAGCATGATCGATCATAGGAAAATACTCTAATCAATCATAGTTGTATTGCACAACCAGGGAAAATCTCGATTTATCGATCAACCACTGGTAATGTTCGTTCAACTTATCTTTGTTGGCCCAATGGTAACTTATTGACCGATTAGTCCATCGATTAATAAGTCAATGTCTGACATAAACGTATCTGTTATGATCAATCAATCACTTTATAGTGAATCAATTACTTTACAGTGGTCGATCAATCAAAATACTGATTTTTGCAAGTGGGCAAATAATGGCTAGTTTGTGTTGGGAAAACTATAAATACGTCACCAAATTGACAAATCCTGAATCCATCGCTCTCTATCTTGCAAATATCCCTTAAAAGTGCATTAGAGTGAAAGAGAGAGTCTTACATGTTTAAAAGATCAATTTTCTCTTTCAATCAATCCTTGCATTCATATAGTCCAAGCTCCTTAATCATTTCACATTGTGCTACAAAAGGGGGAGGAAGCTTGAATATCTCACGAAGAAGCATCTCTCCAAGTAAAATTTTTACCTTTCTTTTAAAATTGTATTTGTAAAAGGTTCATCTAGAATATATTTAATCTAGATGAAAAACCTAACTAGAGCTAGAATCTGGCAACAATCTCTTGGGGAGATTGGGATTGTACAAATCGTGTATTGAGCTACACGTGGCCAAAGAGAGCCGAAATCTTCTTTGTATATTTTCAGCTATTAGATCATATAGTGTAAATTTTCTAAGGGTTCTTGGGTAGTGACTACCACTACGGGAACATCAATAAAAAAAAATCTATTTGGCCCTATGGTTTATGCATGTTATACTTTATATTGATTTGCTTTTATGTATGAATTTTTAACTATACGCATAACTCAATTTTAATTTGAATATTTCAATTGACCCCCTTTTGAGAAGCCACCTGGGCCAACATCTTCCCCTCCCTCCTCCCCCTCATGCCTCTCACTCGTTCCTTTCACCCTATTTGCCTCTACCTCCTATTCCATTCGTTCCTTTCACCCTATTTACCTCTACCTCCTATTCCATTCATCCATTTCCCCTCATCCCCCTCCTCTATTTCCCTCTCGTATTTCTTTCCTCATTCCCTATCTTCCTCTAACCTTCCCATCCTCTTTCCCTTTGCCACTATTCACCATACACCCACTCCCTCTCTCCCTCTCTCTCTAGTCCCATCTTCATATATTCCTCTCTCTCTCTCTCTCTCTCTCTCTCTCTCTTCTCCTCTTCTCCTCTTCCCCTCGTCTCCCTTCTTCATCCCTACATCCCTTGCCTTCTCCTCCCTTCCCCCTCCCCTTGTTCTCCCCCATCTCCCTTTATTTCTTTTCCTCACCCTCTCTCTCCTCTCCCTTCCCCTACCTCTCCGAGTCCCTTCTCCCTACATCCTTGGCCTCTGCTCCTTTACTCCTCCCCCTCATCTACCCTTCCCTTTCCTAAAGTTTTAAGGTATTTTGGAATCAATGCATGGTTTTGATTACTCACATTTGACATAATTTGTGAAAGTTTCATAAGTCCATACACAACTGATGGTGACCCAAGTGAATGAAAGTTGGTCAAGATTAATTATTTAAAAAAAAATTGTATCAAAAGTGAGAGACATAATTCAGAGTGGTAGAAAGTTCTTTGATTGGATCGTTCTAGTTAAAGAGGTTCATTGTTTCCGAATAAGAGGTGAGTCTTTCTTGATCTGAGTCATCCGAGTTATACATTTATGGGAGGTTAGTCCACAATGAACTTGAATTGAAGTGAAATAAATTGATTCAACTTCTACTCATGTTTGGGTGTTAGTGTAGACGAGTTTAAGTAGCTGGAAAACAGATTCCAGTGTTAGTGCCCCCAAATGAAAAATATGATATAAAGAAGAGAATGCGTAACCTTTTATAATATACTTAAATAGAATATATACCTACACATATAATTAATCAAAATAAACGTGGTTACTACACTTATAAGTGATTTAACGTGTAGTATTAGAATATATTAATATCCTAATTAATAAAAAAATATATTATATTACTTAATGATTATAGTTTATTATAAATTAAAACAATAATTACGTGTGACTAGAATAAATTATACAAAATTAAGAAAAAAATTAAAAAATAACATAAGAGAATATAATAAATAAACCTAATGGTTTAATTAATTATAGCAATTGGATAATTAAACCAATTAATGATTACAATTTATTATAAATTAATATACTAATTACGTGTGATAAGAATAAATTATTTAAAATAAATAAAAAAGTTAAAAATAACATTAGTGACTATAATAAATAAATAAATTATTTTTTAATAACATAAGATATAGTTTAACATTAAAACTAACTATTTTAATACAAAATAAAAAATACATAATAAATAAATAAATATGTTAATTTATCAATAACATAATATTTATTTTACTATTATTAATTAATAATATATTAACAAAAAATGAAAAACTAATGGTTTAATTAATTGGATAATTAAACCAATTAAACATCATCTTCCTCAGTTGCGGGTCAGCGGGCAACAACGACAGCGACGACGGAGGTGATGTTCCGACGGAGGTCGAGAGGGAGAGGGAGAATAACGAATGACGATAAAATTTTCCTTTCAAGGGGGGAAAAGCAACACGCGTCGCGCGAGGAAAATAGTTGATTCGCAAAATAGGTATGAATCAACTTTTCCCCGATTTTGCCTGAGTGAATGAAATGGTGTAATCTCACTTCAATTCAATTCTTTCTATACTAACGCCATTATTTGATGAACTAGGTAATGCGGAGGGAAATTTATAAACTTCAAAAAATTATATAAAAATGAGAGCATCTTTGACCTCTATTGAATCTGAAGCAAGTTAGACTACGCGGGAGGGAGCCCAGCATTTATCTCTGAATGGATCTCCAGATTTTTCCGACTCACCGAGCTGAAACACCAGCCGCAAATTCTCGGCATCACTATGCGGGCCATTTGAAGGATTAAATGGCAACGTGGCCCAATAACGTCCCAGTAAGAAGATATATCCGCCAATGAAAATCACCATTTGGATACGCCTATCGCCAGACCCTTCCTCTCCTTTATACTCGGCGTCCTCCCTGCTTTCCCACCCTCAACACCACCACCATCACCACCACCCTACAGGTCAACCAGACCAGGCAATCCCCTCAACACCTAGAGAAGATTCACGGAGAGGATAATGGCCTCGACTGCTTTACGGAGCTGTGGAGTGGCGGCCATGTTTCCGTCTCTGCTCTCGTCTTCCAAATCAATCTTTGCTAACGCAATTGCTCTACCAAATACCTGCTCTAACACCTCATCGCGTTTCACTATGTCCGCCGACTGGATGCCCGGTCAGCCTCGCCCGCCTTACCTCGACGGCTCAGCCCCCGGGTAACTGATCCCTCTAATGGAATCTTCTTGTTTAGTTCTTTCAAGAAGAATGATTAAGGTTTCTCTGACATGTTCTTTGTTCCACGCGGTCAGTGACTTTGGGTTCGACCCTCTTCGGCTTGGGGAAGTGCCTGAAAATCTAGAAAGATTCAAGGAGTCTGAACTTATTCACTGCAGATGGGCCATGCTTGCAGTAGTAAGTTCTTCCTGTCTTATCTTAGTAAATGAAATATGAAGCCCTGGTGGTGACAAATAGGTGATATGTTTGGGAAGTCCCCAGACCCAAATAAATCTAGTCTCAGTTGAGTTAGCTTGTGATTGAATTATGCCCATCTGATGGCTTCATTCTTGCAGCCAGGGATCTTGATGCCAGAGGCTCTGGGTTTGGGCAACTGGGTGAAAGCTCAAGAGTGGGCTGCGATCCCAGGTGGCCAAGCAACCTACCTTGGAAACCCTGTCCCATGGGGCACCCTTCCAACTATTCTTGTTATTGAATTTCTGGCCATTGCTTTTGTGGAGCACCAAAGAAGCATGGAGAAAGATCCCGAGAAGAAGAAGTACCCAGGTGGAGCCTTCGACCCTTTAGGCTACTCCAAGGACCCTGTCAAGTTTAACGAATACAAGATCAAGGAAGTAAAAAACGGTACCTTCTCATGAGCTCATCTCTATCTATTCTATCCTTTATTTGATCTTTCTGGAGTAATTTGGTAATCGATTGCTCTTTATTTTGGCATTTGTTTTTCAGGCCGTCTTGCACTGTTAGCATTTGTAGGTTTCTGTGTCCAGCAATCCGCTTACCCAGGGACTGGTCCACTGGAGAACTTGGCAACCCACTTGGCCGACCCTTGGCACAACAACATTGGCGACGTCCTCATCCCTAGAACCCTTTTGCCTTGAACAAGTATCTAGAATTTCACTGTACACTCTCCACTGTTCTCGTATGTATGAATCAGAGTTTTGTCTTCATTTCTTGATCTTTATAATTTGGTGCGGGCTTCCTAAGCGACTCCTTTAACGGTCCAAACTCCGAATACAAGGTACAGGGCAGAAACCCAATTTGCATCGAGCAATGTCTGCAAAACTTCTGATCTTGTTTTTCAAAAAATGGAGTTGTCAGCCATTACTGAATCTGCTGTATTTGAAGAAGTGGCATAATAGCCTTTTTATTCGTTGAATTCTCTAAGAGATTCTACACGTGTATATACAACCAAGAACTAGATGCTAGACCTCTAGATGCTATGGCAAATTAAAAAGATTTAAAAAAATTACAATCAAAACAGAATGTGAGAGGAAGACCAAGTCATGTGTAAAAACCAAAAATATCTCCCTTTCGATAATCTCCCTCAAGTTGGGGATGAAATACTTTGAATCCACATCTTGTCCTTCAAAAAGAGAACTGCTTATGCTAGTTGATATTGAGTGTTCACATGTAGAGTCTTGATAGTCCTTCTTGCAATTTGTCTTGAACAATATGACAATCGACCTTTATGTGTTTGGTTAGTTTATGAAAAAATCGGATTGGTAGCAATGTGCAATCTTGCCAGATTACCGCATAATAAAAAGATTGATTGTTGATTGAAAGTTAACTCCCTTCTTGATTTTAATGATAACAAAACTTAATTGAACTAACAATTGTAATTTTAGTTCAAATACACAAAATTGAAAGGTCTAAGCATTGAATCGACAAAAACTTTTCAAAGACCTCAAGCTCCATGAAATGTTAAAACACTCTTGAAGAAGCACCTTCAGAAGAAGAAGAAAAATTGAAAGACTAGAGTTTAAGAATTATTGAGATAAGTCAAAAACTCAGTCTATGTAAGATAGCAACCCAATTCTTCCAAAACTTGAGGTACAATACAAAATTTAGAGATTTAGGACATACTTTGCATTCAAACATGTTTTTACAAATGCATACACATATTTCATACATGGTAGAATCACTTAGGATCACAAATTCCCATGCTTAAAAAATTCACATAGTGAATTGGCCCTGGAATGATCGATTAGCATCTGCCAATGATTGATCAACGAGAAGTGCACATGCCAAAAATATAAAGCATGATTGATCAACCAAGGTTGATTAATTGATCATCCAGAACATGGTCACATTCTGACAGAAAAATAGTCGTTGCACATAATTGATCGATCAACCACTTTACACTAATCGATCATTGTAAAATCAACTTTTGGCAAACGGGCAAAAAATGACTAGTTTTGCTTGGGAAACTTATAAATGCACCACCAAACCTCCCATTTGAAAAAATGCTTTTATTGGCATACCTACTTGCTTTTATTCTCAATCATTTGAAAATCCTTCCTAAATGCACTTTTGAGAATGAGAGAGCTACATTTAGCATAATCTATACATTAATTTCTCTTTCCATCTCCTTGCATTCACATTAGTTAAGCTTCTACATTTTCCATTGTGCATCAAAGGCTAAAAGTTTGAAACTTTCAAAGGAGAGGTATCTCTCCAATTACAAGGGCGTAAGTTTTACATTTCATGTAATTTTTCATTTTCTAATAGATTCATCTAGAACCTTGATAAATTTGTTAAGAGAAAAATTAAATTATTTTTTATTTCTTAAATTAAAGAAATTTGAATCCTATAAAGTGGGACAAGCAAGACAAAAAGACAAAAACAAATGCTTCAAGTGTGAAAACATAAACTATTTCTTTGTTGATTGTTTGGTTAATAAGAAGGAAACTAAGTCATCCAAGAAAAAAAGGCATTGAGGGCTGAAACGTGGGATGAATCACTCTTCGATTTAGAGAATAAAGCTCAAGAAGAATATGATGTGACCAACCTTGCCCTCAAGGCCATAGGTATGCTCTGAACTAGATGATAAAGATTGTGATTTCTATGAGTTAATTGAAAATTGTGAAATTCTATTAGTAAAAATTAGGAAGTTGGCTAAACGCTATAATGTTGAGAAAGTTGAGAAAGATGACATAGTTTCTAAACTAGACACATTTAAGTAGTGCGTATGAGAAGTTAGTCGAACAACACAATGAGTGTAGAAATATTTATCTAAGTGTAGAATCACATAATGTTTGTATAAGTAATGAAGATCATGAGGATTTAAAAGTTGAATATGCATCTTTAAAAAAAGAAAATGGATAAAATGAAAAGAGGATTTTTATTTAGAATGGAGTCAAATTGAAAACTAGACGCATTTAAGTAGTGCGTATGAGAAGTTAGTCGAAAAATACAATGAGTGTAGAAATATTTATCTAAGTGTAGAATCACATAATGTTTGTATAAGCAATGAAGATCATGAGGATTTAAAAGTTGAATATGCATCTTTAAAAAAATAAAATGGATAAAATGAAAAGAGGATTCTTATTTAGAATGGAATCAAATCATATTTTCTCAAAGCCTGAGACAAGTTTTAAAATGAAAGGAAGAGTCAAATCCTAATTGGAAAGGAGTCGATTTTTGCTAACTCCAATAAGTCACAAACTGTCCTAGAGGAGTCAACTTCTTAGCATGGATTTGACCAATTGTGCATCTCTTCCTCTTCCAAACTCAATCTTCAAGTTTCTAGACCGAAATCCAAGATCAACGAGGAAGAGAAGGACTCAAAAATTAAACCCTCTGCATCGCATCAAGGACCTAGTTTGTATCAAGCAAGACAACCTGCTCGCACAAACTTTGAACAGAAAGGAAATTACAACACATTGATTGAAGGAAGATCACATTGATTTGTATAAAAAATTCAAGGCACCTATATGATACCATGCATGAAAACATGCATGATATTTTTGTTTATTTTTTATGGGTTTTTCAAAAAAACTATACAAACTTATGTAAACTCACCTCATTCATTCATTCAAATAATTCATACTCTTGGCTTTGGTTTTGTTCTTGAATCTCAATTGCCTTGAAGCTTCCTTTCCATACATTCATGGTGGTTTGAATTCTTTCACGGTATCAGAGCAAACGATTTTAATCCTAAGAAGGTTAATTTCGTTCATGAAAAAAAGGTATTCTTCCATTGATTCTATATCTCATACAAGTTCTCTTCTTCACCTTCTTATTCTTACACAAACATTGCCTTAGGAATCCTATTTTTGCTTAAATCTTCTTCTATCATTTTTTGTAAAAAAGGGCAGCAGCGCCATCTCAATGCAATCAAATCTGCCTCTCAAGTCAGTTACATCTTTATTGCTCTCATTTCAATTAATTTTTTTTCCAACAACTATGTGTTATGGAGAACTCAATAGATTCCGTCTTTGAAATCTTAATGCCTCAATGGATTCCTTGATGGATCTTTTATACCTCCACCTTAGTTCGTCAATGACAATGTTACCCATCCATAATAATCCATCATTTGAAGAATGGGATCTTGAAGACCAATTATTTGTTTGTTGGTTTAGTACTATAATGACTGAAGAAGCCCTTTGCCATGTGGTTGGACTTAAAACTGGATGAGATATATGACAAAAATACGACATTATCTTTGCAAATCAGTCAAAGGTACGTGAAATGCATGTTCGCCAAACACTATAAACAATGTAGAAGACAAATGATGAAATGTTGAATGACTATGTTTCAAAGTTCAAAGGAATACCATGTGAAGTCCTATCTCAAAATAAGACAAATCATTTTGGCTTCTCCATAGCCTAAATGGCCCATATGAATCCTTGGTCACAACAATGCTTGTTCGACCTCCACTGGATCATTGCTAGTGATTACACGAGCTGCTAATTTAGCAATTTATTTTAGGAAACTTGATATTGATGTTACTACTGATTTCCCGAAAAATTCTCTAATCGACATTTTGAATTTAATTTGTCGGGAAGAGGGTCTTTGTTTCTGCTAGCTAGGAGAGAAAAAATACTATTAATATAGTTTTAATTTTACGGGTTAACCTAGTGGGTGGGCTCCTGATACTGTTCTGCTCACATTAACCTAGCGACTCAGACCGAGTAAATTCGGTCTAGTTCAACTTTATCGGGGTCAGCCTGACTCGGCTATATTGGTCTACTACTTGACACGGCTCGACTCAAACCCTTAACTCTGGCTTGATATTATCTTGAATTAATAGACATCCTATTCCTCGGCCAAAATATTACTTGGTGCACAACCTTTTAAAGGAATCACGTCAGATTATTTTTATGGATTTTCATTATTTGGTACGTGTTATTTGGGCCCAGGCCTATTCCAACTTCTTCTATTGTATCTCTTTGATAGAGACATTACTATTGAACGACTTCTCGGTTGTTGATTGTTGTCAGCATTGGTTACTCTGATGAAGAAGAAAGCACATGGTGGCCCTAGAAAATATCTAGGGGGGGGGGTGTGTTGGTTAGTAGATTTGATGGACTGTCATTTTATATTGGAAGTTCCTATACACCATTTGCAACAAACTGGGCGTTTACGATGTTCTCTCATCCCCTGCTTGAGGGGTGTGGGGGGGGGGATTGGAATATGGGCCCAAGCCCACACAAATAAGGAGGGCCCACACATCAAAGTGTGTGGAAGATGGACTCAAGCCCACATGACTAATGAAGGCTCACATATCCAAGAGAGGTAGAAGATGGGCTCAAGCTCACAAACCAAGAAGAATGCCCACAAGCCCACGTAGTGGTGGCATGATGGTAAGTAAAGAGTCATCTAATAAAGATGTTGTTGATGTAATTAGTTTATGCTCCACTTTGTTTGAGGTTCCAAGCATGGGGTCTCTTTTCTTCCTTTTCTCCATGAGCTAAATCCATGGAATCCTTAAAATTAACACTCAAAAAATCTATATACGATCTCAAACAAGCCCCTCATTCTTGGTATGCTCGATCTAGAAACTTCTTACTTCAATTTGGTTTTCAAATCAGTAAAATAAATCCTTCTTTTTTTATCATTATTCATCTGACCATCTATACCAGCTTCTTTAAGTTGATGATATATTCTTATAGAAAATAATCCCTCTCTCAGTGATACTTTTGAAACAACCTTAAGTGCTACCTTTTCCATAAAAAGTGTAGATCCTCTCAATCTTTTCGTAGGAATTCAAGTTCACAGAAATCCCAAAAACCTTTTCTTCATCAAACTCAATACCTGAAAGACATCCTACATCGATCATTTCCGCTACGCATCATTTACCACCATGAAGTCGTCGCATGGTAAAATATGCAACTGAGAAGGCTACTGGACCGGTCCACAATCACATCGTAGGAGAAGACACCATCCACATTAGCCGAGATTTTTCGGTCTAGAAATTTTGTCGAGTAGCAGTTAAAAGTGCCATCTAGTCTATAGAGGAGATCGTATGCAATGGCAAAAAGAAATTTGGATGGACTTTTTCTACAAAACCTTGTTCGACAGGGGTGGACGTAAAATAATAGCAATTGGAATAAGTGAAAAAAATAATATGGGTAGGCCAACTCTGAATGATCAGCCAAGACAGTAAGAAAGAAATTCTAAAAAAACATACTATGAGTCCTGAAAATCAATGCTCTGATACCATGTTAATTTTCTGGACTCCATGGATTTAGCTCATGGAGAAAAAGGGAGACAACATGTTGGAAGAAAACAGGGGGAAAAAAGAGGTTATAGACTTGTGTCCTAACCCTTCTCTTGAAGCTCAATTTAGATTAATAATCATACGATATTATAATTATGCCCTTGAAACTTAAACTAATTACATCAATGCCATATTTATGAGATGACCTTTTATTTACCATCATGCCATCACTTGTGGGCATGTGGGTCTCCTTGGTTTATGGGCCTCGAGCCCGTATTCTACCTCTCTTGGATGTGTGGGTCTTCCTCGGTCTTGTGGGTTTGAGCCCATCTTCCACACACTTGGATCTGTGGGCCTTCCTTGGTTGTGTGGGCTTGGACCCATCTTCTAATACAAACCAAGCCCATATAAAGACTTCCTCAATATAAAGACTTCCTCAATCTGCATATTGACTCCCCTCAACCACAAACCCAAGTGGTTGATGCATACTGACTCTCCCTCAACCACAAACCAGTAAAAAATGCATTCTTCACATCCAACTAATAAACCAGCCAAGAGGAATTACTAGTGAGTGATAATAAGATTTTCAAGGAATTTAATTTGGCCGATGGGTAGAAAGTTTCCTCAGAATCTACTCCATAGTACTGAGTATACCCTTTTGCAACTAGACGGACCTTGAGATGAACTATAGAACCATCTAAATTGTGCTTGATAGTAAAAATATATTTATAGTCGGCTTCTTGCCGGGAGGAAGTGGAATCAAGGCCTAAGTCTGATTGTCATATAATGCATTCATTTTATCTTCCATTGCTGACTTCCATCCTGGATGCCTCAGAGCCTTCTGATACGACTATGCGACAAAGACAGAAGAGATAGATGCAAGAAATTTGTATTAAGAAGAAGACAAATGATGGTGAGAAACAAATTTGGATATATGATAAGAGGTAGAGGGCCTATTACAAGTCTTGGGGTTCCTTTCTAAGAACTATGGGTCGTGTATCAAACTATGGATCAAATACAAGAAGGGAAGATGGACTTACCTTAGAGGGATCTGTAAACTTCATAGGTGTGGTCTCGGTCGATGCTTCATGGGGCTAAATAGAGAGATCTACATCAAGTGGCATAAAAGGCGTCAGAGCCGCTTGAATAGATGAAAGACCTAGAGGAGCATCATTTGAAGAATAAAGTGATGTATTCTAAAAAAATGTAACATCCCTGGAGACAATTAACTTTCGCAGAGAATGATTATAGCAAAATATCCTTTTTGGGTATGAGAGTAACAAAAAAAAACATTTAATAGCCTTCGGGTCCAACTTATTTTTTTGTGGGGATGTGATATGAATGAAACATGTGTAACTAAAGACCTTCAAAGGAAGGGAGAAAGGGTCATCATTTAGAAATAAAAAGGAATATGGGGACTTATGACCAAGTCTCGAAGATGGTAGCCTATTACTAAGAAAACATGTTGTAAGAATCGCATGAGCCCAGTAAAAATAGGGCACATTCATGGAGTAGAGTAGGCCATGTGCTACCTCAAGGAGATGTCGATTTTTTATTTCGATTACACCATTTTGTAGAGGGGTGTAGGGACAAGATGTCTAATGGATAATATAGTTATCCTTACAAAGGATTGAAACTCTCTTGATAGATATTCTTTGGCATTATCAGAATAAAGGACTTTAATCATTTAACCAAATTGAGTGGAGACCATGCATAAAATTATTTAAAATAAAAAGGATTTCATACCTATATTTAAATAAAAATATTCACATAACTCAGGTAAAATCATTAGCAAATGTAAAAAAATACTTATCTTGAAAGATATTTGAGATACTCAAAGGTCCCCATACATCTGAATGAATCAATGAATAAGGAGCAACACCTTTAAGTTCAGCTCGAGGAGAATACGTTGTCCTCTGGTGTTTGCTCAATTGACATACTTCATAATTCAGATCAGACAAAGTTTTCAAAAAAGGAAACAAGTGTTGAAGAGATGATGCTAACGGATGCCCGAATTTGTTGTGCCATAATTTTGCCTTTGTTTGAGAAGTGGAAATTGTAGTCACGTGAGGTAAATCTAATTAATAGAGCCCCCCCCTGTTCATGTCCTCCACCAATCATCTCTTTTATTATTAGATCTTGTTGGATCCTGAAAAACACAAAAAAGAAGGTGAGAGGGTAATAGGACAATTAAACCTTTTTGTTAATTGGCTAACAGGCAACAAATTTAACGGGAACTAGGGAATAAATAAGACATCAGTAAGCGAAAGTGTGGGTGTAGCAGAGGAAGATCTCTTTCCAAGAACTTTGGTTTGAGACCCATCTGCCATTGTAACAGACTTCTCTGGTAAACATGAAGAGATGGAATGTAAAAGATTCTTAGTACTTGTAAGATACCCAGAGGCCCCTGAGTCAATGATCCAGAATGAAGAGGAGGAAGTGGCAAAGATCATACTTGATGCGGTGGTGGCAACAATAGTAGTAGAAGATGTAAGAGTAGATACAATCAAGGTCTTCATTCTCTGTAATAATTTATAATCATCATCTGAGATAGTCTTCTTGCCTTTTTGTAACATGAATTTTTCTTCATTCTTTTCATTGCTATTAGCCGATGCCTGGTTGGCAGTAGCCCAATCTGGCTTTCCATGAAGTTTCTAACAAGTGTGCACTATATGATTCAGTCCACCATAGTGAGTGCATACCTGGTTATCACTCCTCGAAGGACCAGAATCAGTTCTACCACCTCTTCCTTTGTCTCCTCAATAATTTCTACCCTGCCCTTTCTTGGTAGAATTTGTACCCCTATTACCTGAATACATAGAAGATGATACCTTAATTTAAGAGGTGGAAGAAGGATCTGATATCCGAAGTAATATGACACTTATATCATCAAAGGATGGAAGTGCTGAGGAGCTAAAAAGTTGAGATTTGGCCACCTCAAGATATGACTTGATATTGGCCAAACAAATGCAAAATTCTAAGACCTCCCGCTGCTTTTCTTGAACAGAGATGTCAACGGAGTAGGACTGAGCAATTTTTCACTTCTGAATCAACCCTCTAAACCGAGCCAAGTACTCATGTAGATTCTCCCTTTGTTTTGTATTAAACGTTTTGAAAAACATCATATAACTTCTGTAGGTTCTCTGTACTAGAGTACAACTTTGCACAGGTGTCCCAATTTTTTTTGTGGTCTCAAGGTGGATGACATTATTATCCACATGCTCCTCCATGCTGTTTATTAACCAACTGATGACCAAAATGTCATTCTTGAGCCATTTAATATATGAATTATCTTCTTCATCAACTAGTGGAGTTGGTTTGGTTAAATGTCCTAAGAGGTCTTGAGTGATGAGAAACCTCCAAACTGATTAGGATTAGCTCTGATAGTTAGACAACCCTCTCAAGGGTATAATGGTAATCTTGAGAGGTTCACTTTTACTAACCATGTAATCTTCACCCATCAAGTACCAAATCGGTAATACTCTTATGCAATATAAGCTAAGCGATGTAACCAAGGATTAATAACTGAGGCTTAAGGGGAGAAAACCAAGGCTTAACAATCCTCAACCATACACTAATTCACTTCTTCTATCATTAACCAACCCAACCAAGCTGAGATAAAGATGAACCAACAAGAGAGAAGGAAGAGGCAACCCAAGCGTAACTTAGCATTAATCAACAATCATGCATCAAATAACGATTCCTCATGTTGAACAATATCATGAAAGGTGGATCTCATACCTTTCACAAGTACAAAACAATCTTAAAGGTATATCAAATCTCAAAGGTAGCTTCAATAGAGGCTTAACCCGAGGATGCAAACAAGGGGATATCGAGAGATAATAGAATAAAGGCAGTCTAAGATCAGTAACTATCATAATTTAATCAAGCATTTAAACAAATAGATGATCACCCCACGTATTGTCATCCCATCTAGGAAAATTTTCCAATCTTCCTTAATTATCTTAGATCAAATCAAATCCTTTTAAGAAGGAAAATTTCCTTCCAAGTAAGATGCACCAACTTAGATAACAAATCACTGTTAAGTTGTGAAGCCTAATTAACGCCCTATGCTGAGTTGGTTGGGGATCGATTTGTACGGTCAGGTCATCGTGGGGGTTGGAAGAGGGGGGGGGGGGGGGGGGGGGAGCAGTTCAAGTGTTTGCTTTATCAATAAGAAAAAATCCACGTGAAGCTTGATAAACAAAGTTTCTTAATCACCATCTCAATGTGGGGATCCTGAATCATTAATCTATTGATTTGATGAGTGCCTCTTCTTATGACTAAAATTTTTAAATTTAAAGTCTCAACTTGGAAGTACAAGTGTTGCTGCATGATGCGTCACCTTCTTAGATTTAGAAAATTAGTGTAGAAGTATGAGTATTGTTATCGTTGACTTCCTTAGTATTTCTTCAACTTATCATCTTTTAGTTTTCCATTACTTCAGAGCAATACCTATAGATTCACTACTTGTAAAAGTATAGAAGTATGCTCCAACATGAGTCAATTTTTTTATTCACTAGATTTTTTTAGCTACCCTTAGAAAAATGAATAGTCTTTTTTTTAAATGCCCTAAAATTGGTTTTTTCTGCCTTTAAAATTGAGCAAAGTTTTTCTTTCAAACTTAAACTGTTTTGACGTATGTATAGAGTTTTGTTATTTGGTTAGGAATGAATTTTTCCTTCTCTCATATTTGTTTTGTCCAAGTTAGGTCCCTAATGTCTTTTTTTTATCAACTGTTTGAGAGGAAGAAATAGAACAAGAAAGAGGTATTGAAGAGCCTACAATAAAGAATTTCATGTATTAAGGTAAAAATAATTATGTTGATAGTAATAAAAGACATCCAAGTAAGGGGAGAATTGAAAATGAAGAATTTTTGCAACCCAAAGTTTTGAAGAAAAAGACCAAGAATTTGTTATTCACAAGTTGAAGTTAGCAACTCTAGTTTGAAGAGGGGTGAAGAAGCATATATAGAAGAGTATTATATCACAAAAATAAGTCTCATAGTAGAATAATTAATATTGTGAAGTCTTACAGGAGTCTCATAGGAAGAAGTCTCACACAAGTATTTTAGTTTGAAGGTATTTTAGTTATTTTAATTCTCTGTAATTATCATTTATTTTTATTCTAATTAGGTGTTTAAGGGTAGTTTAATCCGATATAGGTTTTGTAATAGAGTTTGTTATTGTAGGTTTCTCAGGAGTAATTAAAAATTTATTTTCTTATCTTCTTGATAGAAAAAACCCTAATAGAAAAAGCCCGTCTCGCAACTCAAAATTCGATGCGCTCATGCGCACCATGCCAGCAGTTGAGCTTTCAGCTGGTAACCGAGTCGTTGCGGAGGCCAGAGAAATTGTACAACAAACGCGACCCCGCGCTCTGCTTCTCTGTTTTTTTTTTCCCCCTTTATTTTCTGTTGTTTTTCTCACCTGGCTACTTTTTCTTCTGTTTCATGGAAGATGTCAGACAACAACGACAGCACATTCCATAGCCAACTCGTTTGAGATACGCCGGTAATTTTTGTTCTCTTTCTCATTTGCTCTTCTGATCCAGTCAAATGCCCCTGTCAAGGATTCCTCAAAACGAGACCTCTCTGTCCTCCTCTTTCTTTCTGCTGGAAATAATTGATTTTCTTTTTCCCATTCGAAGCATCAGCACAATCGTATCGCCACATTCCCACTGAATTTCCGAGGAAAGGTTTTTTCTTCTGTGATGAGGGTAATTCGGCTTCCGATTACCTCCTGAGATTGCTGTTCGTCTTCCTAGCCGGAAGGGCACTTTCCCCTTATGACCCTGAACCGGGTTCTTAAGTTTTTTAAAAGTCGAAGATATACAGGGTCTCTCGCATAATCGACGCTAGATTTTGCTACCGTTTTGTTGGTTGTTAGGGTGCAGGATTCCTGAGTTGTGAGTAGATTTTCCCTCTTCCTCCTCCTTCTCCTCCTTAATTTCCGTTTTTCATCGTAAGTTAGGTCACCAAATCCATTTTACTCTATGGGGGAATGCACTATGAAAGGCACTCTCCTATCATGCTTAGCGTTCGAGAGCCCTGTGCTCTTTGTCTCATTCGAAAATTCTGCAGACCTTTTAATATATTTCTTTTATTTTATTCTACACTTATTCTTTTCTTTTTGGTGTAGGAATAGGCCAATACACTGGCATTGTTGTTGGAGGAAAAAAAGGGACGTGTACAATAGGTATTTTAAGTAGCTGGATTTTTCTCCAAGATGGTCGTGCAGAACCAGAGCGGCATCTTCATCGTTGTCATTAGCTGCTTCATTCAGTTATGCGATTGGCATCCATTGGGATAACAAAATTGGTCTTGGGCGGAAGTGCCTTATATTCTTCCCTTAAGTTTTTGTCAGGTATGTCTACTGAGAAATCCGTTTCCACTTCTCTATGATCAGCAAACGTAACTGCAGAGGTATCGTTGTTTGGATCCTAAGGTTGTTACGTTATTCTTCATACCCGAGGATTTACAATATGTACTTCGAAAATATTGTTTTTTTTTCTTTTACATATCATCAGAATTTTGTGAGGATTACGATAACCATGTATTCTTTAAAACCTGAATGCATAACACTAGCCTAGCTTACCATACTTGATCACTGATATCTGCTTCGATATGACCAATAATCATGCGTTAACTTAATAATGGTTGACTGATTGTTGCTTCAGTTGTTATATGTATTAAAATTTCCATAAATTTGGATTTTGTATCCATATTATATATTCAATACAAAAAGAAAAAAGAAAGAGTGAGCAGTTTTCTAAAATCTCCAAAATCACCAAGAACATTTCAAGCATGACACTCACTGTTGTTGCTGCGTATGCAAACTGGGAGTATTCCATGATTCGAATTGTTATACATTTGTAAATTTTGTCATAGTTGAACTCTGTGGCCTTGAATTCTGAGATATGGCAAAACTAAAAGATCCTGGAAACATAATTTGTCTTTCTTGTTGCTAAAATATTGAGGCTATGTCAATGGTTCTCCTTCTTTTCACTGAATCATTTCCCAGCAAGTCTTTCTCCATGCATGTCATTTTTTACCTTACTGGACTTTTATGGCTTTGCCTTCCAAAATTATGGACCTTTTTGCTTTAAAGGTCCACACTCAATATGTTGAAACTTTCTTATTTTCTCATAAGATCAATATTGGCCCTAAGTGCTTCTTTAAATATGCTTAAATCCTATTTTCTGTTGCCTACTTCTCAAGGTCGCTTATTCCCAATTGTTTTTTACCCTTTACCACCTTTTGTGTAACTTTGGTGCTCCTAATTCCTAGTTCCAACCTTAGTATGCTTTACGAAATTCACTAAAGCAGTGTTTTGGGAAATTGACCTTTTCATGATCCTTTCCCTTCTCCTCACAATGTTGTACCCATGACTCGACCAGCTAGATGGTTCTCTTTGTCGGCTTCATCATTTTATTAAATTCACCAACATTAAATAAATGCAAAAATTAAGAATTAGCACGTTTTTATATTTGCATGGAGAAAATACAGATTCAATTTTTTGTCAGGAGCAAGTTTGTTACAGGTAGGTTCACTGAAAATGTGAACAACATTTAAAATTCAAGGTTTTTTTTTTAATTCAGTATGTGGTTTACATTCTGTGCTTTTATGGTTTTGGAACTGCTGGTGAAAGTTGTAAATACTGGAGTTTGAAACCTTTCTACTGTGTCCGGTAAGTCACACAAGTTATTTGTCATTTTGTTTGTTCAAGCCATATTTACATCTGTCAAGTAGCGAGTTCTTATGTTTGAGAAGAGCTTTTCTGTACAAGCTTGAAACAAATGGGGTGCTGTGGCTGCTTTGGATTCTTGAGGAAGCGTCACAGAGCCTTGAGACCTAGTTGTGGCTCTGGTGCTCGATACTCCCAGGAGTTTTTGTTAGCAGATAGTATGGATGATGTGGATGGAATATTTTACAATGGTGAATCTGGTATTCTTCATGGATGTGACGGTGAGTCACAATTGAGGAGTAAAGCTGCTGAAGAAATTCTTTTATTTCAAGCTCAAAATGGAATGTTATGTAGAGAAATTCCAGTTAAGGAGACTCAGCATGCTACAAGATCAGAGGTGGGTAAAAGAGAACCCTACTTGCATTTTAAACGATAAGTTTCTCTTGTGTAATAATTTGATTATGCATGCACTGAGTTCTGTTTTTTACCCCCAATTTATGATTAGGATGAAGATGGGAATAAGATGGTCAATGAATATGTTCGTGTATGCAAGATTGGTTCTGGCAGTTATGGGAAAGTGGTAAGATATGTCCATGCACTTGGCATGACGAGATCACTCTTTATTGGATTACGTGACAACTAGTATTATTTTTGCCATGTAACAGGTTTTGTACAGAAGCACCGCAGATGGAAAGCAGTACGCAGTTAAGGTAATTTCTTTGTGTGCAAAGTAAATGCATGGGGGCTTTGGACTGTTGGGAGAAGCCCCTTTTTTTTGTTTTTTTTTTGTTTTTAGATTTTTGTCTTCTCTCTAGAATTGGACAAACCCTATTTGGAACGTTGACTGTGTTTCTTGACATAGTCTTGGTTATACATTATGTTTGTCTTTGTTCTTATCTCTGTTTATTCTCTGAAACCCCATTTTTACTTTTATTTGTATTGTTTGAGGTTATATTATCTCCTCTTGTAATTCTAAAGTTGATCATATCTTTGATCCTTGTATTTATTCTATCATTCATTCCATGTTTCATCCTGCAGGCTTTCCATAAGTCTTATTTATTGAAATTGCGAGTTGCACCTTCAGAAACTGCTATGACTGATGTTCTTAGAGAGGTCAGTTCTTTCCTTGTGCAAATGTATCACCATAATTTTGCACTATGTTTTCTCATGAATTTAACTTTTGCTTTGATGTGAATTCCTAGATGCATTTCATTGACTGGTATTTTTTTGTTGTCTTTCAAGTTTGTGTTATTGATTTTATTTCTTCTTTGTTGTATCTCTTCTGGTGCTCCCAAGATACTTCCTCTTGCATCCTGCTGTTTTAATGAACTTTTTCTTGTTGTGCTCAAAAAGACAAAAGATAATCAGATGAAACCAGTTTTATCAGACCTAGATCAACGCCAGTTGGTTGAACCAGGTTCCACCAGATCCAGTCACTGCACCTGGTTTGAGACACAAAAAATCTTGGATTCTACCAGAAATAGGCTAACCTTCTGATCGGTCAGGTGAGGTGGAGGCTGGTTGTGTGGAGGAAATCCTTCCGCTGCTCAACACCAAAACACCTCCCTCCTGGCATCTACAGGGCGTGGCACGGCGCTCCATCACTTGTCAGTGGAGAATAAATGAAGGAGCAGCCCCCTTCCTCCTTATCTTTGTACAAGTAACAGATAGGAGGGCTCCCCTGCCTCCCCCCTTTTTATTGCCAATGTTGGAGAAGTCTCTAGCCTCCCCACCATTATGTGGAACTGTATGACAGGTAGGAGGGCAGCGAAGCCCTTCCCTGTGCATCCAAAATAGGGAGATTCTCCTCCTCTCTCCACTATGTGCAGAATTGGGGAAGGCATCTTGTCAATCCAGCTTCTTTTGTTCAATTTTTTTATGTAATTTATTGTTTTATGACATCATGATGATGCCATAGCAATTCAACTTTTTTTGTGGTTGAATCTGGTTGACAAACACAGCACACCTCATATTGTTGATGACAGGACCGAGTCTAATAATATTGGATCAACAATTTCATTCAAACAAATTATCAGATTTTTTGAGAAACAAAATCATCATATGAATATCTTTGCATCTAACTCACTCAGTCTTGATGGGGAAACAAGAAAGTTTAAGGAAAATTTTGATTCTACTGGATGTGGGGTTGCAGACCTTTATGAGTGTTTTCTCAGCTTAATTGTATGAAATTTATGTTTTTCCTTTACAGGTTTCAATAATGAAAATGTTGGACCATCCCAATATAGTAAATCTGATAGAGGTGATCAATGATCCAAACACTGATAACTTCTACATGGGTAATTCATGTCATTAGTTATTCATTTTTTCTCTTAATAGCAAATAAGCTATTTAGCACGATCAGCTAAAAGCTTATAGATCATTCGTTTTTGACTTAGAAAAGTTGATCTGCAGTTTTGGAGTATGTTGAAGGGAAATGGGTTTGCGAGGGCTCTGGTCCACCTGGCGGCCTAGGAGAAAATACTGCTAGAAGATACCTCCGTGACATAGTTGAAGGGCTCATGTATCTTCATTCTCATGTAAGTTGCTTGTAGTTTGAAGAATTATTGCATTCTGAATACAATTACTTTCCCAGCATTTGTCTTCCTTCATATACTTAACTTTTAACTTTTATAGGAATAGGTTAAAGATATATTTTCTTCTGTTGTGTACATAAAGTTCATTATGTTTGTATTGTTTTTATCATTGTTGTGTCTTCTGGTTTTATTTATTTTTGTCAAGAGTGCAAATATTAGTCTACTCTGTGGCTAGTATGCCTTGGCCCTGAACCATACATAGAGCTTGATATGTCTTCTACTAGAATCCTGTGCTGAAGCTTTTTGATAGAGCTGAGATTCTGCTTATTTTCATCTAAAGATGGAGTTGCCAAAAAAATCAAACCTGGACATAATGGTAACACTTGACATGCTTAGTAAGCACAATGAATCCACAATGTCTGCAGTCTAATATTAACACTGAAGAGAATGGCCAATGAGAGTTTCATTCTCCAAAACCCATCTATTAACACCCTCTGAATCTCTGTCAACCATGAGTCACTCAAAGTAGTGATCAGAGTTCAACCAGAGTTCAATATTGATAAAACAGTGCATACTCAAGTTTTTGTGGAAAAGTTTCATGTAGTATTACTAAATTCACTTAGTCTCAGTTGGTAACCATTAAAAACTTGGTTGGTTCTGGCAATGTCCATTGTGAAAGAAAATGATGAGAAAAGGGGGAAAGAGGGGGAAGGAGAGGGAGAAGGGGGTGAGTTGCATATTCTTTCTGACTTCTAATCTTTATTCAATGATGGCTAGGTCCAAATGGGAGCATGTAGGTTATTACCATTAATCATGTTGTTCAAACTTGGTTCATGGAATGAGATTTGTACTACCCTTCAAACAAAAAGCCTTCCTTTTTCAGCTGGAAGCACTGATCTCAGTGGTTTCCATTCTATGGAGAAATCATAGTTTGGTTTGCTAAAAATGCTTTTCCAAATTACCTCGTAATTATGATTGGAGTTCAAATACGAAATTGCTTACCGGATTGGAAAAGGGTTTTATTGAGTTGGAAAAGCCTCATATTAATAGACGTTAATAAATGTTAAGCCTCCTAACTGGGTAGTTATTTTGGGATGGAACTGACCTTCAATCTAATGGTGCATCGGAGTAGGATATGTGTGTGGGCTAAGATCAGTTTGTGCTCTGATGGATGGGAGTTTGTGCTCACATCTCAGGTTCATTACGTGCAAGCTGGATGTGAGGGAAGTGTTGAGTGGGAAAAAATTTATATTGATAAATGTTCAGAAACGTTGTTGGTTATAAGGATGAGCAATAATCTTCCTAAGTGAGTAGTCATTGTGGGATGGGACCTGGCTCAATCCAACAATTCCTTTTTCTTACAAGTATTTCTACATTAATCTCTTTTAGAGGTCATGTTGAAGAGCTTCCTGGTTTCTTGTTGTTGTTTTATGGCCCAGCCGAAGAATGGTCAGGATGTAGCAACCTCTTTGTTTTTATTTTTTTCCCCAATTTTCCTCCTGACTTTAGGACTCATAATACATTTCTAAACTTCCTTTTTGACAACAGAATATTGTGCATGGGGACATTAAACCTGACAATCTACTAGTGGCGAGCAGTGGTACTGTGAAAATAGGAGATTTCAGTGTAAGCCAGGTTTTTGAGGTAAGCTGTTTTGTTACTTGACTACCAGTGACTCGGATGCAGGAGCATGCATAATTTATCTGATTGATGTATCTCTCTCTCTCTCTCTCTCTCTCTCTCTCTCTCTCTCATCTCTGATTTTTCTTCCTTGAATTCCCCATTTACTTGCGGTGTTATTTGCAGGATGACAATGATGAGCTTCGTAGATCACCAGGCACTCCTGTGTTCACTGCACCAGAATGTTGTTTAGGTGCAGCATTTTAGTTGTAAAATGATATTCATTTAACTTCGGTGCTTTTGAGCCCTGATCAGAACCTTGTTGTTTGTTTGCTTGAGCAGGTTTAACTTACTATGGTAGAGCTGCAGATACATGGGCTGTAGGTGTTACCTTGTATTGTATTGTATTTGGTCAATACCCATTTCTTGGGGACACTCTACAGGATACATATGACAAGGTGCTACTTTTTGTACTTGACACTTTTCCCTCTTATCTCTTTGACTTATGCTTATGAATGCAACTTGGCCTGATAAAAGTGCATCTTGGTGTACCAGATCGTTAATAAACCTTTATCTTTCCCAGAGGAACCAACTTCACAGTTGAAGAACTTATTAGAAGGGCTTCTCTGCAAAGGTAGTGTAGATGGCCAAGGTTGCTTTTTCATTATATTTTCATTTGTACAAATTATTTTGATTGTATATTTTTTCAAGTTTTCACTCGATTCAAATGGAATATTTTCAGTCTAAAATGAAGTTTTGGTTGTACAGATCCAAAAAAGCGGATTAGCCTGGGTGGTGTTGCAATTCATCCATGGGTAGTGGGGGAGGATGGGCCTGTGCTCAAGTATTTGTGTCGGTGCAAGCGCAGAAGTTTCCAAAGTGAAGAATCTGCCCAAGATGTGAAGGATGCTAACAACGTGAATGATGCTAACTCAATTTCTTCCATAATTTAACGATCATTCTATACAGAAAGAAGAAGCTAGGTAGGTCGGTGTTTTCTACCTGTGAAAGTATTGAAAGAGAGTATGGGATTGATGCACAAAAAGTAAGTTGACAGTGTGTGATCCAATTTGAGGTACGTGAAAAGGATACTGTGGTTTTGTTTAGGGAGTATTGACTTACCTTGATGAGGTAAAAAAGACCAACTGGAATTGACTAGATCCAGGTAAGACAATTACTTGGTATGTTTAATCTTTTAAAGGAGGCTTCCAGTTTGTATTAAAAGTAGAGACAGTTTGTATTAAAAGTACTAATCAATACATTGACCAAATAATTCCTAAGCTAAACTAATTAAAACAAACAAAACTAAAAAAATTACATACGAAGAGAAGGAAACCGAGGAAAACGAGAGTGGAGGAATTGAGCAAGGCAGATCGAGGAAGAAGGGAAATCCGTGATTGTCTTACCTGGATCTAGTCATTGGCGACCAGGAGAGACGAGATGATGTTCCGAGGTGGAAAAGACCAGAAAACCTTGAAGATTGACGGTAAATAGGTTTGGGAGTGAAGAAATAGGGGAAAGACATTGGAAGAGGGGGGAAGTTGCTTAAATTTTTCAGAATCTGGCGTAGAAACAATCGAAATGGGAGAGGAGCTCCTCGGGGAGTTGAGTTAGAGCAGCGAATTGGCTCCACAATCCGCAACTTGCCGCGTCTCCATAATCTATTACCCGATTATAATAATCCAGGGCAGATTAGGTATTTGGGGTGGTTTTGCCCTTTGAGCCAACTCCACATTTTTGTAGCAAATCCATATGGTCAAGAGTGGTGATCAACAATTTACGATTGGGGGGTGGCTGTCCTCTATCTCTCGTTGTTAGGCTGTCTGCAAGTGATATTATTATTAGTGTTCTCTATCTCTCGTTGTTAGGCTGCCTGCAAGTGATATTATCATTAGTGTGCTTCCTGCAAACAATTATGATGGGCTGGGGTTGCCATTAGGTGTCTCACCAGGAGGTTCTAAGTTTTTTAATAGCTTAAGACCTTTCAACCAAATTACCCGTCTTGGAAAATCAGGAAACAATTCGGAGAAGTGGGTGGTACCTTTGAGCACACGGGAGGACATATGGTTAATGAAAAAACATGTAGTGATGATTGCATAAGGCAAAAAAAATGGTGAATATTCATAGATAGCATAATAGTTCGACCAACTTTTACAAGATGGCGATGCTTTCTTTCGGATACACCATTCTATTGAGGGAAAGGAAAAATACTCTTTAACATTTTCAGATTGAAAGATTTTGACCTTGGTTTTAAATTAATTTTTCACCATAACATAAAAAGGAGGTGAAAATAAGAAATACCTTAAACCTGTCCTTTATCAAATATAACCATGTAACTCTCAAGTAATCATCCAAAAATATAAAAAAAAAATTTAGATTGAGATATGTTTGAATTTAGGATCCCAAGACAAGGTCTTCGACTAATGTAGTGAAAGAGGAGAGGAAGAAAAGGAGGAGAAGAGAAAGAAGAGATAACTTGGCTAGAGAGATGGAGAGAGAGAGAGCTTGGAAAAGAAAACAATTCTAAGGACGAATTTGAGAGAGAAGAGGGGAGACTTAATGGACCTTGAACCTCTATTTATAGTTGTGGAAGGAAGTATGTAATGACTACCATGCCCTCAGGGCTACGAGCTTTGAAAAGAAAAAACATAAGTAGACATACATCATCTTAGATAATTACGCCTTTGTACCAACCTTATGAAAAGACCTTTAAATTACCTCCTTGATGTGGGGAAGGTAATTACTTTGATTCCACTTCGAGATGTCTTCCTACACTCGCCCTCAAGTTGGAGGAGAGAAAACAACGTAGATACCCAGCTTAAAGCATATAGTGGTTAAAATCTCGAATGTGGCTGGTTTTGTAAGAATGTCTGCTAGCTGCTCTTGTGATGAAACATGTCAGAGAGATAAGATACCAGCCTAAAATTTCTCTCGTATAAAATGACAATCTACTTCAATGTGTTTTGTCCTCTCGTGGAAGACATGATTTGAAGTGATATGAATAACCGCTTGGTTGTCGTAATATAATTCCATAGAAGTTCCTTTATAAAACCCCAATTAAGTAAGAAGGGATCTGATCCATAAAAACTCACTAACTGTGTATGCCATAAGTTTGTACTCTATTTCTGCACTAGATCTCATAACAATATTCTACTTTTTGCTTTTCCATTTAACCAGGTTACCTCCAACTAAGGTACATTACCTTGAAGCGGACTTCCTGTCATCAGGTGATCCAACCCAATCTGATTTGAAAAACTTTTTATGTCGAAGTGGTCATGATTCTTATAAAGAAACCCTTACTCCAAAGCTCCTTTTAAATATCCTAGTATCCTCTCCAAGGCTTGCCAATGGGTAAGTTGTGGGTTGTATATGATAAATCTGGTTTGGTCACTATGAAGTAAATAAACTTTTCCATGAGCCTTTGATATTTACCCATATCAACATCTTCTCCAAAGCTTGAACATAACTCTTGTGTTGGCATATGTTGATTTTCAGGACTCCATGGATTTAGCTCATGGAGAAAAAGAGAGACACCCATTGGGAGAAAATAGGAGGAAGAACAGGTTATGGACTTGTTGTCCTAACCCTTCCCCTAAGCTCAATTTATAGATTAATCAAACTTCAATATTATAATTATGCCCTGGAACTTAACCTAATTACATCAATGTCATATCTATGAGATGACTTTTTATTTACCATCCTGTCATCATTGTATGGGCCCGTGGGTCTTCTCCTTGGTCTATGGGCCTTGAACCCATTTTCCATATTTCTTGGATATGTGGGTTTTCCTTGGTCTTATGGGCTTGGACCCATCTTCCAACACACTTAGATATGTGGGTCGTCCTTGGTCGTATGGGCTTAGGCCTATCTTCCAACACTCCCCTTGAAGTTGGTGGTGATAAAACATCATGAACTTCCAGCTTGTTGCAAATAATGTATAAGATCTTCTCATATAAAATGGCAGTCCTTCATATCTTCCAAGACTCTTCATGCTGGTGGTCTCTTCAATGAAGCCCAGTTGGCATAAGATAAGTGAGAGTAAAATCACTCCAAATCATATGACATCACTCCATACTCCAATCATAACTCATGTTAGATGTAGGGTACACTCCTATCTTCTGTAGGTAGTGGGTCTATACGCAATACTCAGAAGTGTAATAAAATTCCTCCATCACCGTGTCCCTTTACATGACATTGACTCTCAAATGGTAGGAGTAATAAATACAGATTAAGGGGCGTAACGAAAGATAATATTCTGGGGCCACCTTAGCTTTCTTTATCATCAAAATAACCAATGTTGATAAAAATCAGCAATTGAGAAGTCCTTCAATCATAATGTCTCATCCAAAGATACACAATAACAACAGCTAAAATGGACCTGGTCCCATTAACATGTACAAAATAATAAAAAATCCTTATAAAGAGACTCATGAAATAATCCGATGCGAATATCTGCATCATATAATGTGTTAACCAAGGAATAAGCTGCCAATACCTCAAAATAATAATCCACTCAGGATAAAGAACCGAGTCGAGCCGAGTCACGAAAGAAATATGTATAGAACTCGGGACCCGAACACGTATAGCTAGGCAAAAAAACAAGTGGGCCAAGTCAAGTTGATCCGGACAGGGTTGATCCGAGTTAACTCAACAGATCAGAAACATCAAGTGATCGTTGGGTTGACCCGGCAACATCTGGTCCGAGTTAGGCTCGGCACTGAACCAGGATTTAATTTTCCTAGCTTATGAAAAATTAAATCTGGCAACTCATCTTCTTCTTCCGTGATGCCGAACAACTCGGGAGACCAGAGACGGCAGGGAGGTATTGTCGTGGCAATCAGATAGTTTTCAGAAAAGGAATAGAAAGATCAAGATTAAATTTCGTGAATCAAGCGGCAATAAATCCGTGGAGTCGAAGCTGGCGATGAACCTCGTAGGCTGGACTAATGTCTTCATCCTCCCGTAGCAGTGTCTAGCTGGCGATGAAGATGAGCCAGAAAAGTTTTCGGAAAAGGAAACAATGGCTGGTTCAAAATAATTTTTTCGGATTTTGAACTCGCTGGAAGGAAGACTGAACTGGAAAGCAGTGATCCAACAACTTCATTCCAGAAAAAAAGCGGAGAGTAAGACGCCAGCAGAGAGTTTCTGAGAAAAGAAACAGCAACTCGGGAGATAAATTCCGAAACAGCGTCCGAAACAGAAATAAGATCCCGGATGACAGCCAGCAGAGAGATGAAGCAGAGTGTTGTAACAACATCGTGCTTGGAAAAGAAGTGCCAGATATCACGATATAAGAGATACCAATTGAGGATTATGGACCAAGAATTGATTTGCCGAATCCGTCTTCGGAATCTGCTGTTAACCACAGCATAGAGGCATATACAGTAACGGTAGCAGCAGATTTTCTCGCGGCGTTTTTGTTCTATTTGCTTTGTTTTTTGAATTTGGTGATTTCTTCCGAGTAGAGTCGTCGAGGAAGACAACGAAAACAAGAATGCACCAACCGTGGCCGATGGTCCCCGAGATGCCCCCTTTATTTCCTGCTAGCAATATCACAACTGAGCAGATTCGAAGTTTCCTGGATGAGAACAAGAAGCGGATTTTTGCAATCCTGAATAACAAAAACCTTGGGAAGCTGACACTCAGTACCAACCAAAGCTGCAACATAATGTAATGTATCTTGCTGCCATCGCTGATGCTCAACCACAGGCTCGTCCTGTACATTCTCAGATGCCTCCGCCTGTGGCCTTGCAGCAGGGAGGACACTTCATGCAGCATCCACGGGGGAACGACGCTGCGCTAAGCAATCTGTCAGAGCCACTGTACGAGCATAAGAGAAAAAAATAACAATAATATGATGAAAAACTAAGCAAAGAAAAAAAAAATGATGGATTTTTTGAATCCTGAAAAACTATAGATGTGAATCCTGAAAATCAAGGCTTTGATACCATGTTGATCTTGAGGATTTCATGGATTTAACTCATGGAGAAAAAAAAAAAAAAAAGACCATTAGGAGAAAACAGGACTTGGTTGTTCTAACCTTCCCCTAACCTCAAATTATAAATTAATCAAACTTTAATATTATAATTATGCCCATGGAACTTAACCTAATTACATCAATGCTATTTTTATAAGATGACTATTTATTTACCATCCTGCTATCATTGTGTGAGCCTTCTACTTGGTCAATGGGCCTTAAGCCCATCTTCCACATCTCTTGGATGTGTGTGGCTTCCTTGGTCTTATGGGCAAGAGCCCATCTTCCAACACACTTGGATATGTGGACCTTCCATGGTCGTGTGGGCTTGGGCCCATCTTCCAACAACATCCATAGGAGTGTCTAATGGTCGACACACCATCATCCCTATGTTCTCTAGTAGATCTAAAACATACTTTCTCTAGGATAATACAGTCTCATGCTTTGATGGGAATACCTCAACACCTAAAACATATTTTAGAAGTCCAAGATCCTTCGTTTAAATTTTTGTGCATATTTTCTTTTTGACTTCTTTCATGTTGTCCACATCACTGCCAATTAAGAAGATATCATCTACATAAACTGCTAGTAATGATTTTCCCTTTAAGGTATTCTTGACAAAGATAGAATGATTTACTGAACATCGACTAAAATAACAAGCGTATAAGGATTTAAAGCTAAGTACTGAAGATGGTAGTATATTAATAAGGAGGTAAACCATACGAATGGAATGAGGCTGGTAAACGTAGGGCACCATCATAGAGTAGAGTAAGCCTTGGGCTACCTCGAGGAGATGTTAGTTTTGTCATTTGGCTACACCATTTTGTTGAGGGGTATACACACAAGATGTTTGATGGATAATTTCATTATCCTAACAAAAAGATTGAAATTCACTAGATAGGTAATGTTTGGCATTATTTGGCTGAAACATTTGTATTTGTTTTCCAAACTGAGTGGACACCATGGCATGAAAGGACTTAAATATGGAAAAAAAATTTAGACTGTTTTTTAAACATAAATAGCCATGTGACTTGAATGAAGTCATAAAAAAAGTGACAAAGTACTTGAAATATGTTTGAGATACTTAAGTGTCCCCATACATCTAAATGAATTAATGAAAAGGGACAAACAGATTTTAAGTTCAGTTCGAGGAGAATTTGTTGTCTTCTAGTTTGCTCAATTGACAAACTTTACAATTTAAACTTGATAAAGTTTTTAAAGATGGAAATAAGTACTGAAATGATGCTCCTTATGGATGGCCAAACTGATTGTGCCATAATCTTGCCTTTGACTGAGAAATGGAGACCGTAGTGATTGGAGACATGTTTAAATAATAAAGGTCCCCTATTCACAGCTTTTACCAATCACCTATTTCGTTATTAGATCCTGGAAAATACAAGAAGAAGGTAAGAAGGTTGTTGAAATATACAAACAAGTGTAATTGTCATTATTGTAAATACCTTATTTTTTGTCTCTTTTTCACTCTTTCTAGGGTGAAGGGTATACTTATAATTTGTGTACTCTTGACATCTAAAAATAAAGGCTAAAGGGGGGGGGGGGGGTGTGTGGTAGTGTTGGGTTTGTAAGTCCACAACCCTTATTCTCCCCTCAATTCTCTCCTCTCTCCCAACTATCATTTCTCTTATTTCTTCTTCTTCTTCTTCTTCCCTCTTTTTTCATTGTCTTAGGTTTATTGAATTTAGGATCCCATGATTAGAACCTCTCACAAAGTAAGAGAGGGAGAAGAGAAGAAAATAAGTAGAAAAGAGAATAGAAGAGAGAAAGGGAGAGAGAGAGCATTTTGGCTAAGAGAGAGCTTGGATGAATTAAGAGAAGGGGAGAGAGCTTGAAACCTCTACCCCAAGCCAAGGGCCTCTATTTATAGTTTTTGAGAGGATGTTACGATGCCCATAATGCCCTGAGGGCTACAAACATTACATAAGAAAAGACATAAGTAGACATGTTCCTCCTTAACTAATTACATCCTCGTGCCATCTTTATGAGAAATCTTCTTATTTACCATGATGCCACCTCTCTTGGACGTGTGGGCCTTCCTTGGTCGTATGAGCTTGAGCTCATCTTCCAACACTCTACCTTAAGCTGAGGGTGCGAAAACATCATAAACGACTAGCTTGCTACAAATGGTGTATAGCCATCATATCTTCCAACAAGGTTGAAAACTTTATAATATAGAATCCTGAAATCAACATGGTATCAAAGCTGTGATTTCAAGATTCCAATTATTTTTTTTCTACTCGGATTATGATTCATGAAAAACTGGTCGGCATGGAGTTGGATTTTTTTTTTTTTTTGGCAATGCCTGAATTGAAGGATGATTCTTTCTTATATCTCTTCTTTTGCCGATACTAATCTACTACTAGTATCGGTACTATTATTTTGGTATCTATTTTTTGTTAGACGGTTCTCTAATCGTCACCTAGATGACCCATCTCTCGGTGTTTCCTAGTTACAACCTCTCACCTTCTTGTCATTTGGTGGTCTCCTTTGATGGAAATAAGGAGTATAAGAAAAGGGTTTGGTCTAGCAGAGGCATGCCTAGACGTTGCCATCGACGAGCCTCTACGATAGACGAGACACTCTGTTCACCGCACTTCGTTCGCAGAAAATTGACACCACGTCAAGAGGTACATTCTTCATGAGTTTCATTTTTTTATTGAAAAATTCATGATATTAGTAGTCCTACATTTGGTATCAGAGCAACCTTCTTTGATATGGCTTAATTTCCGTGGAGAGCGACGCTCCGCGCGTATGCTACGAGCGCTGGCGCTGTGAAGCCAAATGGCATCTTGCCTTAGCGTTGTGCGTTAGCCAGAGTCGCCATCGTAATCCGGCATTGAAGCTGTGACAAAGGCCAGCTATGAGCGACGACGGACGAAGGCTCTTGGGCCTCTAAGGCAAAAGAAAGTTGTTGGCCAGTGCGGGGTGTGCCAGTGATGTCGACAATAGCCGCTGATGTTTGACAACACCGGTCAACGTCCGATCGAGGGTCGATGGTGGAAGCCATCAAGCGCCACCTCTGCATGTGGTTAGAGGTTGAAGTTGACCTCCAACGCGCATAAATAAAAAAAATGAAACTTATGGTTAATTTTCATTTCAATAACAAATCGACTCTTACCGATTGAGCAGGATCAAACTAGTTGAGACGAGTCGGGAGGGTTGAAGTGACTCGGACATTAAGGGTCAAATCGGGCGGTGAGGGTCGACTCGGATAGGTTGAGTCGGCTCGCCCGTTCCAATTCAATGTGTTGAGTCTCCCGAGAGAAGACCGACCCAACTCAGTTCTCAAAAATCATTTTTTTTTTTGTGCTAGTGGGGATCCAACCCACATGCTGGAAATAACTCTGGCACTAGTGACCATTAGGTCCACTGGCCATCATGTGTTATCGTTGTATACACATTTGATACATATTTACATTGCAATATCTATTTTTATGTAATTTCAATTCATATGAATTAAATAATTGAGCATGCACATATAGTTTTATCCTGTGCATATTTTGTTAATTTTTCAATTGTGAATTTTTTTTTAGGTTTGATGCATACTTTATTTTTATGCATATTTTAAGTTAACCTAAATATAATGAATTAATAATTGACATCAATTTTAGTCAATTATGTTTTATGTCATATTTGGGGTATACGTTTGAATAATTGAGTAATTGCGACAACATTCTTAATTATGCAAATGTCTAGTGACATTAAGTTTAGTCACATAAAGTTAATGACATTAAAATTGTGATTAATCATGGAGATATAATAATTTAACCCCATAAGGTGAATGTTATATTTAAGTGATTAATCAGAATGGGAAGGAAATATTTTTTTAAAAAATCTAGTTGCCCACAGGCCTAGAATATTCCTTTCAAACAAAATTTTGGGTCCCATCATAAAGAGACATAAATCGCATGTGTTACAATTTAAGCCCACATGAATGATTATAATGACACATTGATTTATTTGTTTGGATTATTTACATGAGTAAATATTAAAAAAAATTGCGTCATTACATGTTAAGTAAGTTTGTTGTCTATTTTGCACTTCTTCAAACTTTGTGTGTCCCAAACTTTGATTCCTCTATTATTCCCCTAAATGGAGAAAATTATTTTGAGTGGAAGGAGAAAATAATTTTGTTATTAGGGTGCATAGATCTTGACTTGGTACTTCGAGTGGATGAACCTCCAAATCCCACAGAATCCAGTACCCAAATTGAGAAAAAAACATCATTTGAACTTTGGGAGTGATCAAATCGATTAAGTTTGATCTTTATTAAGTCTCATATTGGGAAGAGTATTCATGGATCCATTCCTGCATGTGCCAAAGGCAAGGAATATCTTTAAGCTATTTAGGAACAGTTTGAGACTTCCAATAAGGCACTAGTGAGCACCCATATAACCCAAATGTGTTCCATGAAATTTATTGGCACCAAGGGTGTGCGTGAGCACATCATGCAAATGCGGGATGTGGCTGCAAGACTGAAATCAAAGGAGATTGAGATGTCTGAGTCATTTTTGGTCCACGTCATCTTTAACTCGCTTCTGTCTGCATATGTACCCTTCAAAATCTCTTATAACACACATAAGGATAAATGGTTAATTAATGAACTTTTGACCATGTGTGTACAAGAGGAAGGGAGGCTAAATTAGGAGATGATCGAAAGTGCGTATTTGATGACTCGAGACAAGAGAACTTTTAAGAAAGGAAAGGGAAAAACACCTCTTAATAAAGAATATAAGGGCGGTGTCAAATGTTTCTTCTGCAAGAAGAAAGGATATATAAAGAAAACCTACCCCAAATTCAAGCATTGGCTTGAAAAGAAAGGTAATCTCATATCCTTAGTGTGTTTTGAATCTTATTTGATTCATGCTTCTTATAACACTTGGAGGATTGATTTTGGTACTACAATTCACGTTGCCAACATCATGTAGGGTTTCTTGAACCAACAAAAACCGACGCCAAGTGAATGTTCCATCTATTCAGGAAACAAGATGGGTTCACATGTGGAGGTGGTTGGAACTTATAGACTTGTTTTAAATATTGGCTTTGTATTAGACATTGAAAGTACATTCTATGTTCCATCTTTTTCTAGAAGCCTTATCTCAGTTTCCAGACTTTCACTTTTTGGATTCAGTTTTAATTTCCTTGGAAATTCCCTTCAATTGTATAAAGACCATGTTCTTGTTGGACATGAAATTTTAGATGAAGAATTGCTCAAAATTTTATTAAACCCTACCTTTGATTGCAGTTTTACTATTGTGCATGGTATTAATGTTGGCATTAAGCGTAGTGTTATAAATGAGAAATCTTCCATGTTGTGGCATAGGAGATTAGGTAATATCTCTATTGATAGAATTAAAAGATTAGTTAATTATATAATCCTTGATGCTCTTGATTTTACTGATTTTAGTACATATGTGGATTGCATTAAAGGAAAGCAAATCAACAAGTACAAGAAAGGTGCCCAGAGAACTTCTAATGTCTTAGAAATCGTACACACTGATATTTCAAGTCCTTATGATGCATGTTTTAATGGTCAAAAGTATTTTATTACTTTTATTGATGACCATACACGATATATGTATATTTATCTGCTTTATGATAGAAGTGAAACACTAGATACTTTTAAGGTCTACAAAGCAGAAGTAGAGAAACAATTAGGCAAACAAATCAAAATCGTGAGGTCAAATAGAGGTGGTGAATATTATGGAAGGTATACTGAAACAGGACAATTGCATGGTCCCTTTGCAAGGTTTCTTGTGGAACAAAGTATTGTGCCACAATACACAATGCCTAGCTCACCGTCTCAAAATGGCGTGGCTAAAAGAAGAAATCGAACAATAATGGACATAGTGAGGAGTATGATTAGTAACTCTGATCTCCCATTGTCTTTGTAGATTGAAGCTCTCAAAACTGCAATCTATGTACTCAATAGGGTTCCAACCAAGGCGGTTCATAAAATGCTATTTGAGTTATGGAAAGGTTGGAAACATAGTTTAAGGCATGTACATGTTTGGGGTTTCCAGTTGAAGTTTGGATTTACAATCACATGAAACAAAGTTAGACTCTAGAACAATCAGTGGACATTTCATTGGCTATGTAGAAAAGTCTTAAGGGATACAAATTTTACTGCCCATCTCGTTCAACAAGAATTGTCGAATCTAAGAATGCAAAGTTCCTTGAGAATGATGAGATTAGTGGCAGTAGCCAACCTCAAAACTTAGTTTTTGAGGAGCAAACAAGTCCTCAACCATCCTACAATTTCGCATAGATTGGTTGTTGTTCATGATAATCATCAGGATTCGATTATTTAAGTACAACCAATAGTTGAAGAACGATCTCATCATGAGGATACCCCTATAGATCCAGTTACTCAACATTCTCAACCTGAAAATGTTGAAGTACCATTAAGAAGATCTTTAAGAGTTAGGAAACTTGCAATCTCTTCAGAATATGAAATGTACTTTCAAGAATTTGAAATAGATATTTGTACTGAAGATGATCCTATTATGTTTTCACATGCCATGAGTGGACATAAATCCACATTATGGATTGATGCCATGAAGGAAGAGTTGGATTCAATGGCTAAAAACCAAGTCTAGGATCTTGTTGAATTGCCTAAAAGGGGGAAAGACCATTGGCTATAAATGGGTTTTTAAAACTAAATGAAACTCTTTAGGCAATATTGAAAGATATAAGGCAAGACTTGTAGTTAAAGGATTTACTCAACAAGAAGGAATTGATTATCATGATACCTTCTCTCCTGTATCAAAGAAGGATTCATTTCAGATAATCATGGCATTAGTAGCTCATTATGATATGGAGTTACATCAAATGGATGTGAAATTGATTTTCCTCAAGGGAGACCTAGAAGAAGAAGTTTGCATGAAACAACCTGAAGGTTTCATTTCAAAGGGGAATGATCACTTGGTTTGTAGACGTAAGAAATCTATATATAGACTAAAACAAGCCTCCCATCAGTGGTATTTAAAATTCCATGATGTTATTTCTTCATTTGGTTTTACGGAGAATATCATGGATCAATGTATATACCATAAGGTCAGTAGGAGCAAAATAATTTTCTTAGTCCTGTATGTAGATGATATTCTACTTGCTTTAAGTGTTTTAGGATTACTTCATGAGGTCAAACGATTTCTCTCGGTGAAATTTGATATGAAAGATATGGGTGAAGATTCTTATGTCATACGCATAAAGGTTGATAGAGACAAATCCCAAAGGACATTAGGATTGTCTCAAGAAACCTATATCAACAAAATTCTAGAGAGATATCGTATGAATAATTGCTCATCTGATGTTTCACCTATTGTGAAAGGTGACAAATTGAGTTTGGAACAAAGTCCATGAAATAATTTAGAGAGGGAACAAATGAAAAATATTTCATATGCTTCTGTTGTTGGCAGTTTAATGTATGCTCAAGTTTGCACAAGACTTGACACAGTATATGTAGTGGGAATGTTGGGTAGATATCAAAGTAATCCTGGTTTAGACTATTGGAAAACTGCAAAGAAAGTCATACTATACCTTCAGGGGACTAAAGACTACAAGTTTACGTACAGATGATCTGATCATTTGGAAATGATTGGATATTCAGACTCTAATTTTGCTAGTTGCCTTGATTCGAGAAAGTCGACATCGGGATACGTTTTCTTATTAACTAGAGGGGGCATTTCTTGGAGAAGTGCAAAACATTCTTTGATTGCTACTTCTACCACAAAAGAAGAGTTTTTAGCATGTTTTGAAGCATCATCACAGGCTATATGGTTGAGGAGTTTTATTTTAGGGCTTAAAATTGTTGACACAATTTCTAAACCATTAAGGATTTATTGTGACAATTCTACAACAGGGTTTTTGGCCAAGAACAATAAGAGCGGAAGTCATAGTAAGTATATTGACATAAAGTTTTTAGCTATTCGAGAATATGTCAAAATAAATAAAGAGATTGTGTAACACATCAACACCGGATTAATGATTGTTGGTCCGTTGACAAAAGGTCTACCACCCGTTGCTTATAAGGGACATGTTGAACATATAGGACTCAATTCTATTATGTAATTTATGTAATTGAGATTCCCTTTATATTTGTATCGCAATTTGTCAATGAAAAATTTCATTAAGTTCATTTGTGTCTTCTCTTATTTGGTTGTATACATAAAGTTTAGAGAATGACAATATACGATGATCTTGAATGAGCATTATGAAAGTTTATTCATAAATAAATGTGTCACATAAGGTTCTCATTCAAAGGAGACAGTTGCATTGTAATACGTGGAAGGTAATACTTGCTCTAAAGGACTTATCACCACGATTAATGTAATTTAATCTTCTTTGTTTGAGTATAGGGATATTATATATATGGGAAACATTCATGAAGATTTATCAATAATCAATGATACATATTAATTATGTGCATGGGTCAAATGGGAGAATGTTAGAAGGTTTTCTAACTATCACCTAGGTGACCCGTAGCTTGGTGTTTCCCTTAAAGAGTGGTCACCGGTTGTAACTGGCGAGAGTTACAACCTCTCGCCTTCCCGTCACTTGGTGGTCTCCTTTGATGGAAATGAGGAGTATAAGAAAGGGTTTGATCTAGCAGAGGCATGCCTGGATGTTGTCATCGACGAACCTTTGCGATAGACAAGACACTTTGTTCGCCGGAAATTGACGCCATATTAGGAGGTACATTCTTCATGAGTTTCATTTACGTTTTATTGAGAAATTCATAATATTAGTAATCCTACTTTTTTTCTCTTTGATCCTACTTTGAGTAATTCCTAGTAATCAAGTACTCTGTGTGCTCGAGTTGCTACTCAATTGAATTCTTTGTTCTGAAAACCCGATACGTAAGTATAGGAGACTCGGATGATTATCAGCTCTTTTACTACTTTACAGAATCAGAGGATCCTCTGATTGTATGGCTGACAGGAGGCCCCGGCTGCTTTGCCTTAACTGAATTACTCTTCGAGATAGGCAAACTTCCTTTCTGGAACCAGCACTGCTATATTTCAGAAAGTTTTTTTTTTTACTCTACCATCTCTGCTACAGAGAAGAGGACAATGGCAATAATACGAAGATGATCTACTCGAAGAATATTGGTGGAAGATGTATCCGAGCAAGTTTTCAATAACTTTCTGTTCCCGTTTTGAAAAGCTCCGCTCCAGCAAATTTCAAGCCTAGATGCCTCTGTCACTGTGATCATTCAGGAAAGATTTTTGTTGTCGTATAATCTATTTTTGGGATGTTGCGGTTCTTATAAGAGGTGGATCAAGTCATTCTGAATTATCAAACTCAGCAAGATAAGCATTTCATTGATTGATCCGGAACTTGCCATGTCAATATTACCACGATTGCTGCTACCTCAGAATGGATTTCAGATCATATCTTTTCTCTGGTTTGGGTAATTGATTCGCAGCAAAATTTTCGGTTTTCCTTCTATGTCTTGGTTGCTGTTTGGATGTCTCCATAGCTTTATTAATTCCTGTTATTCATGCTTCAAAACGTGCTCCGACAGTTTTGTATCTCTGTCGCTATTTATCCAGTTGCTGCTTATCGGTTGCTTATCCAACTGTTGTTATTCAGCTGCTTATCGAGCTACTGTTTATCCAGATGCTGCTTATTCAATTACTCTTCCTACTGCTGATTCGTATCTACTGCTGCTGCTTGCATGTTACTTGATATTTGTCATTGATGTTGCCCTGCTCTGCTTGCCAATTTTATATTAATGTGGGCTTACTACTGCTGCTGTAGAGTTTGTTGTCTATACGACGACATCAAGGTGGCTTCTTCTTTGTTGCTTTCATCATAGAGGACCATTCTTGGTACTTTTCCTCTGGATTATCTGAGTGCATAGCATATGATACCTCAATTTGAGAGGTGGAAGAGGGGTCTGAAGTAGTGTGGCACTAATGTCATTAGAAGATGGAAGTGTTGAGGAGTTGAGAAGTTGAGATTTGACCACTTCTAGGTATGACTTGATATTAGCCAAACAAATAGCAGCTACTAAGGCCTCCCGTTGTTTTTCTTGAATCGATATAACTATGGAGTAAGGATGAGTGATTTTCCACTCATGAATCAACCCTTTAAACCGAGTCAAGTACTCATGTAGATTTTTCCCTTGTTTGGTATTAAACATGTTTTGAAAAACATCATATAACTTCTATAAGTTCTTTGTACTAGAATACAACTTTGGCACAGGTGTCCCAAATCCACTTTGTGGTCTAAAGGTGAACAACATAGATGGTTACATGCTCATCCATGCTATCAATTAACCAACTGATGACCAAAGTATCATTCTTGAGCCATTTAACATAAAAAATATCTTCCTCATCAACCAGTGGATGTGGTTTGGTTAGATGTCCTAAGAAGTCATGAGTGATGAGAAACCTCCTAACCGATTGTGACCAATTCAGATAGTCAGATAGCCCTCTCAAGGGTATGATAGTAATTTTAAGAAGATCACTTTTGCTTCCCATGTAATCGTTAGCCATCACTTAATTCTCAAGAAGTTTACTTATATGCAATATATCAAACCGACTCAATTTTCAAACAAGCTGAGGCAACTAAAACATAAGCCAACCAAGAGGGAAAAGATCAACCTGAGCCTAATAGGCATTCATCATCAATCATGTATCAACCCAAAACAAATATAAATCAACCAAATATTTCAAGTGCTGGCTTGTAATACAAGTTGCTCTTGAAGACATATCAAATCTCAAATGCCTTGAAATAGCTTCAACTAAGGAAGGATCAAACATGGGAAGTGCATGGGAACATAATTCGGATGTAGCAAATATTCTGACTTGTCATACTGTAAGGCAAGTAAATAATCATCACCGTATCAATCATACCAACTAGGAAAGGTTTCTAACCTTCCTCAATCTGGAAACAATCAAGAATCAAATCATTTTTTCTCAAGTAGGGATATTTTCCTTCTAAGTAAGATGCACCAACTTGTATGCCAACTCACCGCCTTGACTTTCATATCCGTTTGAATAATTTTAGGTAAGGAAGTCCAAGAAATAATCCAACATAGAAGGTTGGATTTTATTGCTAGATCCAACACCTTCTTCCGAAAAAAAACTTATTCTCGGCAACCTCTCACAACCCTCTTCCAAGCTTTTTAGGAAGCAATAAGAGGAGCAGCTGATAACCGATTTTAACAACTCAAAAAATGATAGAAGAGAAAGCTTAGATCATGATAATCACATATGCCAATAGCATGGATAATAGATCTCGATCCATACGAAATTTTCAAACACAAAAACAACATTATACACAAGAGAGCAACAACATTACCAATCTTGCATGGTGGAGGGAAAAACCGAAAGCAACTTTTATGAAAGAATCACTTTCAAAGCAAGACATATAATCATTAAAATTCTATCCAGATTGGATGAAAAACTCGTCCATTAACCATCTTTTAGAGATAAAAAAAAATCAGTAACATCTCATTAAAGAGAAGAGCAACAGAGATAACTCATCTTGGCACAACTCACGTCTTGCTTCAACAATGAAAGCTCCATGTGAAACTTGATAAATAAAATCTCTTAATCATCATCTTGACATTGAGATCCTAAATTCACTACTCTGATACCATGTTGGATTTAGGATCCCATGATAATATTGTAGATAATCAGTTCAAGAGAGAGAAGAAACCGAAGTTGAAGTAGAGAGGGAGAAGAAGAATGAGAGAAGAAGAGAGAGAGAGAGATAAAAAGAGAGAAACCGAAGGTGAAGTAGAGAGGGAGAAGAAGAATGAGAGAAGAAGAGAGAGATAAGAAGAGAGAAACCAAAGTTGAGAGAGTTTGAGAGAAGGAGAGAATGAGGATTAGGTTAAGTGACATCCTAATCCTCCCCCTCAATGTAATTATAATAATGAGAGAGTCAATAATTACATAATTACCATTTACCCTGAGGAAGAAAAAGGGACAAAATAAAAAAAATAATTTACAACATGCGACTACTATGAGTTTATCTTCCAACAACTTTTACACTTAAATTCTAGTCTTCCTCCTTGTGGGTGCTTCTTCAAGAGACATTTCTTCAATGTTGTTTGAGGTCTTGAGTAGGCTTGATCGTTTTGAAGCTATAGACCTTGACGATATTTAACTTTAAGGACAACAAACAACAAACAACTAGAACAACCAAAGAAACAATGTGACAATGGCTGCTTGGAGTCTGTCTCCTCCAACTCACCAAGGAAATACATGCACAAAGACATGGTTGAGACTTGAGAACACTCAAAATTACAATTAGCACCTTTGAAACAACACCATCATCCAGAACAATAAAAAAAAAGTATTTATTGTTGTACCTTATGCCCACTTGTCTTGAAGATGCTGAAGGAAGCATGAAGTTTGCAGTAAGAGGTGGATGTTCAAGAAACCGACTACTACCATGCTTTTATAGAATATTATTGATTGTCGTGGTGATGTTATTGAGTATCATCTGAATGTCAGCATCCTCTTGGACAACAATAGAAACAAGGATGTGTGCACTTGTAGGATAGAACAACCAAGTGAGTAAAGTTGCGGGCTTCATAGCTATCGACTCATTGTTGTTACTTGGTGGCCTACTATTGTGCCTGGTTAACCAGTTTGGTTCATCCAAACTTAAAGCCGAAGTATCCAAAAAATGAGACCCTTGAGTAGTATACAAAGCTACCACGTTGTTAAGATATTATGCAACACTCCTTGTTGCTATTGTGCATGCATTGCCTCTAGTGTGAAACAGACAAAAGAAGAGTAAGTGAGGTCATGTGAGATCTATCATCAAGTGCAGAAGCCCAGTTTTCCATCACGCCTCACAATTCTTCGGTGTTGAGAGGCTGGGAATTGGTAGAGATGAGCACAATGACACTTGTGTGGCATATGTGACTCAAGGGGTGTTATGCTAGGATATGACGGTGGTCAACAATCTAATATTGTAGATCGGCTATGATTGGAAAAAGATTTGAGTTGTCATGGTTGTTTGAGTCCTATTGGAAGTAGGAGTGCTTGCTAGGTTTCTCAATCACAACAACAACTTTTGCCTCCCACTCAGAATGCAAGTTTGACTTGGATTATTAGACTAACACATCACACTAAAGTTAGGGGAGTGATGTTGAAGAAACAAAGAAATTATTTGGAACATATAAGATATGAAGACAACATTATTAATAACTGGTAGTTTGAGTCCTACTTAGAAATTGAAATTCCTAACACTGATGATGGGGCTCTGTTCACGGGGGTATTAATGAAGGCTGATTCTGACAAAATAAGGGAAGAAGCAAGCAAAATCGATGAACAAAAGTCTTGGGGATCCTTTTCAAGCCATTCTCATAATCAACATAATGGAGCCAGAACATGGAGGTATAACCAGATTTCGACAAAGTTGACCAATAGTGACCAAACGAAGTAACTGATCATACTAGCAATAAGAACAACTCCATATGAGGAATATGAGAGGAAGACTACAACTTGAACACAAGGATGTAAGTTGAAAGAACAAACAAATGAGGGCAAAATAAAAAAGATAAACTACACTAAAACCTAATTGGGTGAGAAACACATCATCTTTGTAAATTGATATTTTGTCAATTTGTAGACCTTGCACTGCTCTAATAACATATTGAATTTTTGGAGAAAAAGAATAATTCATTGACTTGATTTATAACTAAGTACAATAAGCCTCTATTTATAATAGATGAAATAGGTATAATCAGATTACAATTAAACTACCCATGTCCCAGTTACACCTAAAACTTAATTCTTAAAGATAAGTCCTAGAATAATTAAACAGCTGAATATAAATAGAAAACTAAAATAACTCAAACTCTTCATATTGAAATACTTTTGTGAGACTTCCTCCTTGTACGATTCTGCCATATTAATTATCGATCTGTGAGACTTCTTTCTATGAGAGATATATAAAACTTTTTCATACCTGTTCTTCAACATAATCCAAGATAAAGTTGGTTGAACATTAAGGGAAAGTTGAGACTTGGGAACCTGTCGACTAGTAATTGCTTTTATCTAAATCAAGTCAATGGGAGAGGAATTCCTTGCAGAGAGAGGTTAAGTCGATAACTTAAGAAGGTATATATTGTAAATATTTTCTATACGTGGCAGCTTGGGGCAAGATGTAATAGTATATATAATATGGAGAAGGCTCTATCCACTTTCTTCCTTGTCAATTTTATATTATAGATCAAACATGGGAACTTAAGAACAGAACAAGGTGCTTGTGTACTTTGTTTATATCGACTACTCATTTGGATCTTAGGATGAAGGATCCAAAATCCTAGACTTAGCTTGCAAAGATTTGGATTAAAAAACCAAAACACTTGTTCCTGATTTGGACGCGCTTATCTTGGCCAGACCATCAAAACTTTTGTCACTTTGCTATGATATTCGAGAGTTAATTAGTCTCTTTCTAATCATACATGCCTTCTTTGAGTGCATGTGATCAGGAGGGACTAACTCTGTTGCTAATCCATGGATGAGCAAATCAAAGTTCATTACGTAGAACATGGTAAAACAGTAAAAGAGAGATTTTTTGAGAACCACATAAGGAACTGCTACTACTTCTGCTTCAACCCAATTCATTTAGCCAGTTAGATTTACACACTTTCGAACAAAACTAGATTCAACTACATGTGTTTTGCGGACATCTGAAGATCCAACTGAAGAATCAGCCATTAAGTTCTTATTTTCGTTTTCTTTGTTACGCCCTAGTTTAAGGGATGGAAGAAGATGACAGTGATGGTCTAGTAATCTGGTTTTCCTAACATATTACATTTTCTGTGTCTACGTCTATGAACTTGATTTTGGCAGCCAATCTAATCGATTTCTTAATCTGTATGAATTGCAATTTTTAATTTTTTTTTATTACAATACATGTTTACATTATTTGATCTCTATTTTGAAGCAAGATGAACCAAAAAATAGCTGAAGCAGTCTTGTATTGAAGGAGAAGGGAGGACTTGCAGGCCTGGAGTTTAGAATAATGTCTAATAAGTTAAAACCCCTTTCCAGGGAAGGGGAGATCTGTAAAACAAAAACGCTCTTAGCTGCTGTCCCTGCAATTTTTTGGCCACAAGTAAAAGCTTTCTAGTAAACTGGGTATGTCTGAATCCAGAATGAGGAACTGTAACAACAACAATGCATGAAATTCATCCTTTTCTTCGTCCGGCTTTCCCTCAAGAATAGGTTGACATGAAAGCGAGCTTTCGGTGATACGACCCAGGCGTAATAATTCTATGATAAGCTTGAAAGGAGCAAGGTCCAAGGACTGGAGAGCCTAAGCTGGGTTATACCCATCCGCGGGACCAACGAGAGTGACAAGCACATATACGTTCGACTGTGTACATTCGACTCAGAAAGAAGACGATGGATTTTGAAAATGACTTGAAAATATCTGAGATGGATAAATGCTTGAAATCGTATACGGTACAAACAGAGAGATCTGCGAGCATACGCAATGCAAGAATGCGATATGCATGGCTCCTCGCACGCCATCCACATAGCCGATCGACGATTCGATGGACACTGCAAATGGCATACAGGGAGCCAGGCACATCGGTAGATGCTAAGTGACGACTTACCGTGAGTCTCAGTGTAGATACGCGCCTCTTCCTCTCTGCTAGTTCTTCTTTTTCATACCCCCTTCACGCACCGGAGTGGTCATGGGAGGAGAAAAGCGCAGTAAGAACCAGTAATATTAGCAAACGCCGTCCATGATGGTCGAGATGTGATGGTGAAAATGGGATTTATTGAGGGGGATCGATTGAAAGAAGATTTCTCCGGAAAATAAAAAATGATTTTTGAGGCAAATCGAAATGGAGTCGCGCCCGACAGACTTCCTCCTGTCAAACCCGCCCTCTACGGCCACCTTTTCTCTTGGTGGGGCTGCCCGAACTTGAAGAAGGTTATGTCAAGCTGCAACTTCTTGGCTGGGTTAGACTGGTAGGAAAAGAAAAGGAATTAGGAATAAAGGAAAAGAGAGAAGGCCCTCCAGGTGGGCTGTGGCCGGTTGGCTTTGCTCTTAGCAGCAACTAAATACTGAAAATTGGAGAGAGATGGTTGTTAAAGCTAGAAAATTCTCCAGAGCCTTGCGGGTTTCGAATTCTACTTTTCTGTGGTCTCGAAAGCGAAGTACCTTCCTCTCTGAAACGAATTTGTCTGGAGCGCTTGGAGTATCTGGATTCCTCACCCTACTCTACATTTGAAAGAGAAAGAAACCCATCTTTTCCTCTTTCTTTCCCTTCCCTTTTTCTCTTTTTGTTATGCGAACATTATTATATTGCATCCATAAATAAAGAGATTAGCACGACCCACGTACTGGCTCTCTTAGTTACCCTTTTTCAATTCAAACCGCGCCACCCCTTGGAGAATTGTTTGTAAACACAGAAGAGAAAGAGAGATAAACAAGGTTCTGGAGTTAGTTTTCCAAGGATAGGATACGCAACAAATCCATCTATCTGAACCCACGTTGGGGATGAGATTCAAAAAGTGATCAGTGATGGTCAAAACCTGCAGAGACTCGTAGGCAACGTTGCTGTTCACTTTCTTTCTGTAGGCGATGAAGATAAAGAGAAAGCTGTTGCTGCTGCTTTGGTTACCTTTCTCTCGAAGTAAATAAATTAGAAAGAAAAAGAGGAGGAGAGGTTGAGAATGGTAACTCCTTTGACGTTTTTTTATTTGGAAAGAATAAGTGTGGGAATCCGAGTGTCAGAGACACACAGGCTTTGGTGTTTGGACGAGAGTCGTACCCATCAGATTCCATCGCTTTCTTCCTTCCTCTCTCTTGTCTAGGCTTCATTCATTCTGGTTCTCCCAGTTCGGAACTCCTGTCTCCAGGTCCTAAGCATTTGTCCTTGCTCGGTTCTGGGCCAACTCCTGCACTCTGCACTCTCTTCCTCCATCTCGCTTATCGAACGAAAGCATCTCTGAACTGAGAAACACAGACCTGTAAGAAGCTTTATTTAACTGTTGCTGAGATTTAAGTTTTCGTTTATTTCTTCACTGATAAAGCTGAAACAAAAAGACAACTTGCGAATTCATCTTCATCAGAATGAGTTATCTAAAAGTGTAATCTCGTTACAGTTAAAATCCATCCTACCGCCTTGGTGATAAATAATCTCCTTGAAAATAGAAAACAGATTCCTTTTAGATGTAAATCTACGTTTTGTCACCTTAATTTATTTATAAAAAAATGGCGACACCAGGTAAGATTTAAGAAAGAGCAAGAAGTTGAACCAAGTCAAAATTTCAAATTTCCGTCTTAACTTCACTTAAGACTGTTCGACATCTCCACGATTTCTACTTTTTCTGATCTGGATGCTACTTTAGCTACTCGTATATTTTAAGGCAATCAGATTAACAAGATGCTAACCAATCAAATAATTGCATATTTGTTGAGACTGAAAGAGGGAGAAGATGATGAATATGCAAGAGAATAAACTGGAAAGAGAGAGGAATAAAATAATTTAAAATAATTAAAATAAATAAGTAAATAAGTGTAAGGTCTCATCTCCAAATGAACAAAATGAGTTATTATATTCTTGCTTTTAGGCGGAGTTTGAAATTATGGAATTCTTCTCAATTCATTTGCCCATTTCTCTTTTTCCATAGAATAGATTAAAAAAAATCAAATTCTTCCTTAACATTTACTTTCACTAGGAAATTACATTGGTAAATGTTAGAGATGATGTAGGCAATAATATTGATCAAGAATCCTTAATTGTATCAACTCCCAACAAAATGATATTATTGTCTTTTTCTGTAGTTGGTATTTCTTTGACCTATAAATAATAATGTGGAACCTAAAGGACGTATGCTAACTCAACAAGTTGCTTGTCTTCTTGGACTAGGGCTACAAAACATGAGCCACATAAGTAGAGTGTGTAATCCCCTATTTTGTTATTTCGTCCATTGCTTGAATTATAGCCTCGCATCAGAACAATTCACGAGACATGCTGAGTTTGAATATCAAAGCAAACCAGTCAAAAGGTCGAAGGAGGAAGTTCGGTAGTTTGATACCATCATAAGCATCAATATCTAACATTTTGAGCCCTCATTTCTTATCTTTTGAGTTGGTGTCACGAACCCTAATGTGTCTTTCACCTATTTCACATTTCATGGACTAAGAGTCTTCTTTTTCTTGTTACTAACATTAAATTTCACTAGTTTTGACTCAAGTATTACTCAAAGCATTTTGATAGATTTGGTTACTGTTGGAAGATATAAATAAGTTAAAGTGTCATTGATGTAATTAGTTTATGAATTTTATCTCTTATTCACTCTTACTAGGGTGAATGGTATACTTGTAATATTGGTACTTTTAGAATCTATAAATAAAACTTAAGGGAGAAGGTTTGGACAAGTCCAAAACCCTAATCTTCCTCCCTTTTCTCTCCTCAACGTGCTCCTCTTCTCTTGTCTCTCTTCCTCTTGGACGTGACCTCTCATCTTGACCTCTTCTCCTCTTCTACTTCATCCTTCTTTCTTCTCTCCTTTCTCACCTCAACATTGAAGACATTAATATCATACAATCTTGAAGTCGATATGGTATCAGAGCAACCATTTCAAGACTTCATAATCAAGTGCTCGGATTAAGGTTTTTCTCCCCGCAGTTTGATGCTGGAATAGCAATTAAGTAATCTTTATGTCTCTTTTTTTCTTTCCTCTCTACTTGAATGTGTAGATGTATGAGAGATGTTTTTTCTTGTTTTTATTTTATGAGATTTATGAAGAAAAACGTGAAGTTGTTCTAATCTATGCCTACAGAGCTCGATTCATGAGAATATTGAATGTTTATTTGGTTTAAAGAGACCGATATTTGTATTTTTGGAATGTTTTTGCAATTATTTGTTTATGGAATTTCATGGGTGGATTCAGTAGTTTAATTTTCTGTTTTTATGAGGCTGAGATGTAGATGACGAGTGACTGGTTGAAGTCATTCTTTCTAGTTGCTCTTGAATGTCTTGTCGTGAAAAAAATGGAGTGTTGAGTTCTGAAAATCAGAATCAAAGTGGTTTCTTCTTGCTCCCTTCTTGGCTCCAACGGGTCGAACTCTATAGGTTTGATCTCAGAGGTTTATTTTCAGATAGTTGTTGTTATTGGTTAACACAATTTAGAAAGTTGCTCAAGTTCTAACCTTGAAAGTTGTTGATTTCTTGCTTAAACAATATCTTGAAAGAATCTTTACAAGATCACATATTTTCATAAACTTTTTTTTATTTATTTGTCAAAGAGAGGAAGTTTTCCTATTCTGAATTAAGGCAACTTCCCAAACAAGTAGTTACTTGATTTAATGTTGTTAGTTACAGAAGTATCTATGGTAGGATTCTGATTTAGGATCAAACTTACAACGTGGGTTTCTTTCCTGTTTTTTAAGTAATCCTTCCAGCTTATTAACATCTCAGCACGTTGAAAAGTTTTTCTGGTTTCTGTTTTTTGTCAAGAGCACATTGGATCAGCACTTCTTATGTCATAATGCATAACATCCTTAGAGAGGTGGGCCCAAATAAGTTAAAAGCCCAATTACTCCAATAAGGAGAAAAGAAAATTATAAAGTAGTAAAGCTAATGTTCGCTTCATGTCTCAGCTCTAAACCCTTCGTCCCTATAGACCCCCACATTTAAGCAGCATAACTGTATAATTGTCCAGTCCCCCGCCCTTCATGAAATGACAAGCAAAGAGTGAAAGAATCTTTTCTTACGAAGAATTCTTCCTGGTTTTTTATTCATGGAATAAGAAAGGAAATATTTTATTAATGTTGTTAGAAGGAACTATTCTTTCAGAACTATTTGTAGTCCTTAAACCGTTACTTCTGGAATGTTAAATGTTGAAAGATGGGTTCAAGCCCACAAGCTCAAGGCAAGAAACTCACACGTCAAAGGAGTTGCCCATGTGTGAAATATGATACTTCACTTAAAGATGGCATAGAGGTGTAAATATGTATTCTTTTTATGTCTTTTATTTCATCAAGTTGTAGCCCTAAGGGCATTGTAAAGACTATAAATAAAGGCATTGGCTAAGAGGTAGAGCATTGAAGCACTCTCCTCTCTTTCCAAAAATTCGTTCAACCCTCACTTTCACGTTGACGCAAACCTCTTCTCCCTTAATCCAAAATCTCTCTTTCCACGTCCTTCTTCTTCTCCTCTTCATCTTTCTTCTTCTTCTTCTTCCTCGTAAATCTACAGTTCTTTTCATGAGATCCTAAATTGTACATGGTATCAGAGCAAGGAGTTTAGGATCCCTCTTGATGAAGTTATTTTGGAATTTGTTCAAGAAGTTGTAAAAGGAGTTCAGTCATGAAGAGATAAGTTCATTCTCTTCTTATTTATATTTTGTTTCCTTTCCTTATTTACATACTCCTTTTTACTATTTTTCTACTTCTTGAACTTTGAATCAATTACCTTAATGTTGTGAAGATTTATTTTTATGACTAAATTGATGTTATAATCTTGATCTTCTTATAAATCAATTACAAGAGTGATCAAGATCATTTGTTGTTTACGTCTTATGAAGATTGATGAGTAAGATTCAATTACCTTTATGTAACTTGGATCAATCTCATTTGAGGTAGAATTCCAGCACATGTTGTTGTAACTTCTCCTACTTAATGTTGCTCATGGGTTTGTGTTATGTTGTTGGATGCCCATTATATGTTTGGTGAAATTCCAGCAGTCATTTACCCTTTGCAGTTTCTTTTAAACTTCAACAATTGAATTTTTTTTTTTTTTTTACGTTGAAGTATCCCATGAGTTGAAGATAAATTTCTTCCAAGTATCTTGATTTACCTTTAAATCTTCTCTAAATATTTTTATTTATCTCTCGATTTGTGTTGGAGTTTAGATTAAGGCCTAATCGATTGCATCTACCTTTTTCTCTTTGTTTTTAAGAATACAAGAGGAGTTTGAGTGATGGCTAGATTTTATTCTCACTTGCTAAAGGCACAAATTTGTTGATAATTTGGTGTTTGCTCTCGTGAAAGAAATTGGCTCTTGTTCTCTTTTTTGGTGACTGATTTGGTCCACGGGTTCTTCAAATTACATTGAGTAATTGTTATTTGAAGAAAGCCCCTTCCCTTGACCTCCACATTTGACTAGCCTCATCATGGAGAGTGGACGCAACCATAATAAGAGTGATATACTCTGTATTACTACGATTCCACTACGAAGTCTCTCCAATTACATGAGTTGATCACAATCGGTCTGGAGGGTTCTTATTACTCGTGACCTCTTAAGCCACATTATTAAATTTCCTCCTCTGATTGATGAAGAAGATGAGACCTACCACAAGTGGATTAAAAATGATAACATGGTGATAAGTTGGCTCATCAATAGCATGGAAGAGCATGTGGCCAACAATGTGGTCCACTTGGAAACCGCCAAGGACGTATGGGACACTTGTATTTAAGTACCGCCTCATTGCAAAAAGTATATAATGTCTTAAAAAATATGTTGCATACAAAACATGGAGATAATATTCACGAATTTTTTGCCCGATTTCGAGGCCTTCTCCAAGAATGAAAAATAGCTCAACCATACTCCACTGATATTGTCATTCAAAAATGACAACGAGAAGCTTTGGCAGCAACCATATGCTTATCGAATATTAAACATTACCTTGAGGTTGCAAAAACTCAGCTTCTAAGTTCGTCCACTCTTCCATCCTTCAATGACATTAGTGCTACATTACTTCAGATACCTGATCCATCCCCTCCTTCTCCTATTGATGCCCCATCGGCGATGTTCTTTGGCAATCGAGGTACATCTTCAAAATACCGAGGACGGGGCAGAAATATGAGAGGGGCTAAAAATAGAGGTGGTCGAATGGGTCCAAATAATTCCCGTACTGAGCCTCGACTTTGCACTTAGTGTGGTGGTCAGAACCACCTTGTGGCAACATCCTGGAAACTTCATGACAAGCCTGATTGGCCCACGGCTAACCCAGTCTCTGTTAGCGTTGAGAAACATAAAGATAATGCTGAATCATCCTCCGAAAATGTGACTCTTTTTTCTGAAGAATATGTTGCATTTAAGAAAATGAAGTCCTTCATGGAATCCTCTATTCCCTCATCATCTACTGCTGCTACTACTATTGCCTAAGGTATATTTTCTTTCTCTTCTTCCTCTTCCTCTTGGATCATCGACTTCGAGGCCTTCGAACATCTATCAGGTAACAAACACTTGTTGCAGTCCTTATCTCCTTGTTATCCTCAAAAATTCGTTACTATTGCTAATGGTACCCAAACCAAGGTCCTTGGCAAAGGTTCCTCCTCTCTTACCTCATCTATTCCCCTTCAAGATGTTTTGGTTGTCCCTAAATTTCCTTTAAATTTTATCTCGGTTAGTCAAGTAACCAAACAATTAAATTGCTCTATAACCTTTTCACCGTCTTCTTGAGTATTTCAAGATCTCACTACGAAGCAGGTGATTGGTGGCGGCCATGAAAAGGGGGGTTTGTACTACTTCACTCTTCTACCATTAGCTGCATTATCATCCACTACATCTGAGGCCCAACTTTGGCACAATCGACTTGGTCATCCGTTTACCCCTTCACTTCGTTCTTTGCTTCCGTCCTTAAAAGAATTTTCTAATTTCAGTTGTGAGATTTGTCAATTAAGTAAACATATTAGGAGTACATATTCTCCTCGTCTTACAACTACAAGTACTGCTCTTTTTTAGCTAATACATTTTGGTGTATGGGGACCTTTATGTGTCTCAAATATTTCCCAAGTTAAATATTTTGTCATTTTTGTTGATGATTTTACCCGAGTGACTTGGTTATATTTATTTAAAGAGCGTTCAGAAATTCTTCCTTTGTTTAAAAATTTTCATGTTATGGTCTTGATACAATTTTGGAAGAAAATTCAAATCCTTAGATCTGATAATGCTAAGGAATACATGTCTAATGAATTCAAATCATTTTGTGAGAGTAATAGGCTTATTCATCAAACATCATGTGCCTATACTCCTCTACAAAATGGTGTTGTTGAAAGGAAGAATCGTCATCTTCTGGAAGTTGCTCTGGGCCTCCTCTACTCCATGAAGGTACCCTATTTCTTTTGGCCTCATGCTATACTTACAACATGCTTTCTTATTAATAGGTTACCTTCATCAGTTTTTCATCATAAAACTCCTTAATCTGTGTTATTTAATGGTGAATATCCTTTTTCTCTTCCTTTGAAAGTGTTTGGATGTACATATTTTGTTCATGTTACATCCCCACATAAAGATAAACTTGATCCTCGGTCTTTGAGGTGCATTTTTTTGGGGTACTCTCGCACCCAAAAAGGTTATGTCTGTTACAATCCTACCCTTCAGAGGATGCTTATCTCTAGAGATGTGCCTTTCTTTGAGGACACCTCCTTCTACTCCTCCCATGATGCTCCTCCAAGATGGACTTGTCCTTCTACCACTCCTTGTCCGCTTGTGCCTTTCAATCTTGAAGTTAACCCAACCCTTGATGCACCGGTCGTACTTTCACCTGTAGAGTTGTTGGATCCACCAGAGGTAAGTCCTTCTCCTCCTATGTATGGACTTGAATTTGATACTCGGCCTATTGCTTTAAGAAAGGAGTGTCGTTCTTGTACTACTTCACATCTTATCTCAAATTTTGTCTCACCATGGCTTGTCTTTTGAGTATTTTTAATTCCTTGTGTCTCTTTCTTCTACTTCCATTCCACAGTCGTATCAGGACGCTCTGAGGCATCCAGGATGGAAGGCGGCTATGGATGAAGAAATGCACACCTTATACGAAAATCAAACCCGATCCTTAACATCACTCCCAAAAGGTAAAAGATCGGTTGGTTGTAGATGGGTTTTTTTCGGTAAAACATAATCCGGATAGATCGGTTGCTCGTCTTAAAGCTCGACTCATTGCTAAGGGTTATACACAGTGCTATGGGACAGATTATGAGAAGACCTTCTATCCTATTGCAAAATTGAATTCAGTACGCATCATCTTATCTATTGCTACTAACTCATCATGGCACGTCTATCAATTGGATGTTAAAAATATTTTTTTAAATGGTGATATAAGTGAGGAAATTTATATGGTTCAACCACCTGGTTATGTGGTTGAGGGGGAATCAGTATGTCAGTTAAAAAAACCTTTATATGAGCTTAAGCAGTCCCCTCGGGTTTGGTTTGATAAATTTAGTCTAACACTTCTACGGTTTGGTTTTCATCGGTGCTCGGTTGATCATTCCGTATATTATAAAGATATTGTCAAAGAGAAAATATTATTGGCCGTATATGTGGATGATATTATCTTAACCGGTGATGATGCTCTTAGCATACAAGAGGTAAAAAAGATGATATGTCAGGAATTCAAGACCAAAGATCTTAGTATGCTTAAATATTTTTTGGGTATAGAAGTTCTGCAATCCAAACATGGGATAATATTGTCTCAAAGGAAATTAGTCTTGGATCTCCCTGAAGAAACAGGAATGAAGGGTTGTAGACTAGTCGACGCGCCTATGGATACAAATGTAAAATTATGTGCCTTAAATAAAGAAGATATTGATATTGGCAAATATCAAAGACTCGTGGGAAAACTAATTTATCTCACGGTAACTAGACCAAACATATCATATGTTATAAGTATAATAAGTCAATTCATGCACAAACCACAAATTACCCACTGATAGGCTTTAGAGAGAATATTACGTTACCTAAAAGGAGCTCCAGGAAGAGGATTGATGTATAAAAAACATGGGCACTGCAACATAGAAGGTTTCTCAGATGCAGATTGGGCTAGATCACCTGATAATAGAAAATCTACATCAAGATATTATACTCTGGTTGGAGTAAACTTGGTTACATGGAAAATTAAGAAGCAAAATGTGGTTGTAAGATCTAGCGCTGAAAGAGAATACAAAGCTATGGCCCATACCGTTCGTGAACTTTTCTGGGTTAGGACCCTTCTTAGCGAATTAGGTTTTTATAAAAAAGGGTTCATGGGTCTGCATTGTGATAATCAAGCAGTCATTCATATTACTTCAAATCCAGTTTTTCATGAAATAACTAAACATATTGAGGTGGATTGTCATTTTATACAGGAGAAGTTTCAAGCAGGAATAATCTCTCTCAAACATGTGTCATCACAAGAACAAATAGTTGATCCTCTCACTAAACCCGTTACATCTAAAATCCTATCGTTTATATATGACAAATTGGGTATTCATAATATCTTTTCTTCTCCAGCTTGAAGGAGAGTATTGGAAGATGGGCTTAAGCCCACAAACTCAAGGCAAGAAACTCACACGTCAATGGAGTTGCACATGTGTGAAATGTGATACTTCGCTTAAAGATGGCATAAAGGTGTAAATATGTGTTCTTTTTATGTCTTTTATGTCATCAAGTTGTATCCCTAAGGGCATTGTAAAGACAATAACTAAAGGCATTGGCTAAGAGGTAGAGCATTGAAGCACTCTCCTCTTTTTTCCACAAATTCATCCAACCCTCACTTTCACTATGAAACAAACCTCTTCTCCCTTAATCCAAACTCTCTTCTTCCAAGTCTCTTCTTCTTCTTCTTCCTCGTTGATCTAAAGTTCCTTTCGTGATATCCAAAGAAAAATTGAGGGAGGCAGAGAGCAATACCCGTCCAGAAAAGAAAACTCCATTCGTGAAGAAAATCCCGAAATCAAAGACGGTGAGAGAGAAAAGAAATTTGAGAGAGGGACGGAGCGAGATCCCTCCGGAACCAAAATTTCCGTTCAAGAAGAAAATCCCAAAATCAGAGATGGCGAGAGAGCAGAGACAACAAGAGAAATCGTGAGACCCCTTGGGGAAGAAAATTCTGGAACATCCTGATGGCTAGAGAGATAGACTTGGAGAGAGTAGAGACGGTGAGAGAAATCGCAAGACCCTTTCGGGGAGAAAATTCCGGAGCTTCCTGACGGTGAGTGAGACAAAGTCAGAGAGAGCAGAGACGGCGAGGAAAATCACCGGTGTCGACGTTGCCATCACCTCTGTTCTCGCCCGACCAAACGGTTGATCAGTGAGTGTCTTCATTTTCCAACGCTGCTTCTATGAGAGGAGCAGCGCCTGCTCGGGAGGAGATGAGAAAAAAACACGAGAAGAGAGTTTTGGGGAGAAGAAATTAAAAAAGGAAAAACGAGGAGAACCTCATGTCGCTTCGAGGTGAGAAAAGCAACACGACATTAAGGAAATAATAACAGCGCCTATTTTTGAGAGATTAAAAAAAAATAGGAGAGAAGAGAAAAAAAAACAAGAAGAGCGAAGAAATAAAAAAATGAAAAACGAGGAGAGCCTCGTTTTGCTTTGAGGTAAGAAAAGCAACGCTTTCTTCGAGGAGATAATAACGGTGCCTATTTTGAGGAGATTAAAAAACATAGGAGAGAAAAAAAAATTAATAATGGCAACCGAAAAAAGATTTGTTCAACTAGTAATTTCAAAGCTTGATGAACACACTAATGCATATTGATGGAAAATTTTCTATGCTCAATATTGGGATTCGATAGAGGAAGGGATCCCTTGCAAATGCAAAACTGAAGGATTTGAAGGTTAAGAATTATCTCTTCCAAGCTTTTGATCCATCAGTCCTGGAGACTATTTTGAATAAGGAAACATTAAAGAATATTTGGGATTCCTTGAAGCAAAAGTACAAGGGGACGGTACAAGTGCAGCGTGTACAACGATAAGCACTTCGAAAGGAATTTGAGGTGCTCAACATGAAGGTAAGAGAATCTATGAATGAATATTTTGCTTGAACCCTTACTATATAGCTAACAGGATGAGGATTCATGGTGAGAAAATGAAGGATATTGTGGTCATTGAAAAGATTCTAAGATCTATGACTACAAAAATTGACTATATTGTGTGCTCTATTGAAGAGTCTATTGATCTAGACACCTTGTCTATTGATGTGCTACAAAACAGTCTTCTAGTGCATGAACAACGCATGAATAGTCATGTTGTGGAAGAACAAGCATTGAAAGTTACGTATGAAAGACAATTTGGAAGAAGAGGACAAGGTCGTGGCGGATTTAGAGGGAGAGGATGAGGTAGACAAAATTTTGACAAGTCTACCATTGAATGTTACAAGTGTCATAAGCTTGGACATATTCAATATGAATGCCCAATAAAGGGAACAGAGACAAAGGCACATTATGCAGAACTTAATGAAGAAATGCTATTAATGGTATATGTGAACTCCAAGGAAGCTTGTAAAGAGGAGCTATGATTTCTTGATTCAAGTTGCAGCAACCATATGTGTGGCAAGGAGTTTGTCTCCATGCTTGATGAAAGTTTTAACAATTTTTTAAAGTTGGGAGACAATTCAAGCATGGTTGTAATAGGAAAAGGAAACATACGAATGTTGGTGAATGGACTTGTGCAAGTCATCACTGAGGTGTTTTATGTTCCAGAACTGAAGTCTAATTTGTTAAGTATTGGATAACTACAAGAAAAGGGGCTTGCAATTCTCATACAGCATGGGAAATGTAAAATTTATCATCCTAAGAGAGGATTGATCATGGAGACTACAATGACCTCAAACAGAATGTTCATCTTACCTGTCCAGAAACAGAAAAAATAAGAAATATGTTTTTCTTCTCTTACAGAGGATCCAACCCAACTTTGGCACTCTAGATATGGACATTTAAGCTTCAATGACTTAAAAACTCTTCAATAGAAAATAATGGTGAATGGATTGCCTCAATTCACTGCTCCTTCGATGGTATGTGAAGACTGTTTAGTAGAAAAACAATGCAAAGATCCATTGCCAAAAGAGAGCACATGGAGGGCTTCTCAGAATCTTCAACTGATGCATGCCAACATCTGTGGACCAATCAACCCTACTTCAAACGACAAGAAAAGGTACCTAATCACTTTCATTCATGATTTTAACTACAAATCTTGGGTTTATTTCTTGGTTGATAAATCAAAAGCTTTCATTACTTTCAAGAATTATAAGAGTCGTGTTGAGAAAGAGATTGGTTCATATATAAGATATCTTCGCACTGATCATGGGGGAAAATTTACATCACATGAGTTCACAATTTTTTGTAAGAAAGACGGCATACGTAGACAACTGACTGCAGCATATACTCCACATTAGAACGGAGTTGGAGAGAGAAAGAACCAAACCATTATGAATATGGTTCGAAGCATTCTTTTAGGAAGAAATTGGATTGTCTATGTTTTGAATAGAAGTCCAACTTTGGTAGTTAAAAATATGACTCCGAAAGAAGCTTGAAGTGGAATTAAACCTTCAGTTGCTCATTTTAGGGTATTTGGCTACATATCACATGTTTATATTCCTGATAATAAGTGGATTAAGCTTGATGATAAGAGTGTGAGTTGTATTCTACTCAGAGTTAATGAGGAATCGAAGGCATACAGATAGTATGATCCAGTTTCTCAAAAGATAATTGTTAGCAAAGATGCGAAGTTTGAAGAAGAAAATAGTTCAGATTGGAACAAGAGTCATAAAGAATCTATTATAGTTGATCTGGATTGGGGAGAAAGTGTGAAAGAATCTCTCCAAATAAATAGCAATGGAGGAAACATTGAAGTTGATCATCGTAACAATTCAATAGAAGATATAGAGGGTGATTATTCAAATGAGTCAAATTAAGAAAATAGGTGGCAATGAAGAAAAAGTCAGAAGGCCACCAACTTGGATGAGAGATTACGAAAGTGGAGAAGGTCTCTCTGAGGAAGAAAATACTGCATACCCAAGCTTTGTTTGCAGGCAGTGATTCAATCTCATTTGGTGATGCTGTAAAAAGTATGAAGAGGAGAAAAGCAATGGATACAAAAATAGAAGCCATCGAGAGAAATGATATGTGGGAGTTGACAGACTTACCTGCTAAAGCAAAGAAGGTTGGGGTAAAATGGGTTTATAAGACAAAACTCAATGAGAATGGAGAAGTGCATAAGTACAAAGTCCGGTTGGTCGCAAAGGGATACACTCAAAACCATAGAGTAGAGTATACTGAGGTTTTTTCACCTGTAGCTCGGTTAGATACAATTCGACTGGTGATTTTTCTTGCGGTTTTAAAGGAATGGACAATCTATCAATTAGACGTAAAGTCAGCCTTCTTGCATGGTGAACTAAGTGAAAAAGTATTTGTCAAAAAACTACCTAATAAGCAAAAGGTTTTAAGACTAAAAAAAACCTTGTATGGACATAAAAAAGATCCACAAGCTTGGTATAGTCGTATAGAGTCTTATTTTATGAAAGAAAGATTTTAGAAATGCCACCATGAACAAACTTTATTCATCAAGACTGGAAATGGAAGTCAAATCTTAATTGTGTGTTTCTATGTGGATGATCTTATATTTACTGGAAATGATGAGTTTAAAAAAAAAACATGATGCTAGAATTTGATATGACTGATCTTGGAAAAATGAGATACTTTCTTGGCATTGAGGTGATGCAAATATCAGATGGCATCTTTATTACTCAAAAGAAATATGTATAGGAAGTGTTGGAAAGGTTCAACATGGACAAGTTCAACACAGTTTGCAATCCTATGGTTCCTAGATTCAAGCTCATGAAAAATGGAGATGGAGTGAGATATACAGTACTTTCTATAAGTAGATTGTGGGAAGTCTTATGTATTTGACTGCCACTCGTCCAGATATTATGTCTGTGGTGAGTCTCATCAATAGATTCATGAATTGCCCTATTGAACTTCATTTTCAAGCAGCAAAGAGAATATTAAGGTATTTGAAAGGTACTATTGATTTTGGTGTGTTCTACAAGGAGGTAAGAAGTGAGGAATTGATTGCCTACACAAATAATGATTATGTTGGGGATTTAGATGAGAGGAAAAGCATTTCAGGTTATGTGTTTATGATGGGCTCAAGAGCAGTGTCTATGTCCTCGAAGAAACAACCTGTAGTCACTTTGTCCACTACAAAAGTTGAGTTCATTGCTGCAACCTCATGTGCCTGTCAAGCAATATGGATAAAAAGGATATTGAAAAATCTCAGTCATGCTCAACATGATTCCACAACAGTTTACTGTGATAACAGTTAAGCAATCAAGCTTTCTAAAAATCCAGTGATGCATGGTCACTGTAAAAAAATTGATGTTCGTTTTCATTTCCTTCATGAGCTAACAAAAGATGAAATTGTAAAGATGGTTTATTGTCTTATGAAGGAGAAAGTTGCAGATATAATGATGAAGCCTTTAAATCTTAATGTGTTCTTGAAGATACGCGATATGTTGGGTGTTTGTTCGGATCTAGGTGTAAACTTATTGCTAAACGCATTCAATTTTAGAATGAACTATTCCTTCGGGACTATTTTTAGTCCTTAGACTGTTTCTTCCAAAATGTTAAATGGAAGGGCTTTTTGTTTCTCTGTGAGGCTATTTGTAAGCCATTTTTTATTTTTGATTAAACTGATTTTTCTACTCCTGAATTCTTGCTTGGTATACGAAATATTCAACAAGTTCGGTGTCTGAAACAAAGATATGATTTACATGCTCTTCTCTAGAGACTGAAATATATATCCTTGATGTTTTCCCAACTCGTCTAGCTCAAATCATCTGTAGAGCTTCGGAAAATGATAGTTCGATACTCAGTAGTCTACTTTCATCCCATTTATGGCTTAATCAAGATAAGGATTCTTCTTATTAAGTGATGCACAAAATGATGCTCTTTGCAAATCACAACGGTGTTAATCTATTCATGGTTAGTTAAGTTGATCATCCTCGTGACAGATCACACTGTCCCCAGAACACAAGCATTCCCTGATGTCCGAGTACCGCATAAGCTTGTCAATGTTATATAACTACTTAGATCTTCATTGGAAGAAGAACTCGGTGTGAAAGCTTTGAACTGGGTATTCGTTCAGTTCTAAATAATGGAACAAATAGTATGTAAAGAGTTTTTCTTTTTATGTCAAAGGTGACCAATTCGCTAAGTGGCAAGAGTAATCAAAAGTACGTGAAGTAATGTCCACTCATCCAAATTCACCCCATTTCATGGCTTCAAATATTTCTTGATCCCATCTATCATGTTATGTTCACTGTGTTTCTGTGTTTTGTAGTACCCCTGTCGGAAAGAATTGGCAAACAGTCAACCAAAAGTCTATAGAAGGTTTGCAAAGACCGAAGAAGCTAAAGTTTCAAATCCATCAAAGTAGTTGAAAAAATGATAAGGTGATAAAATCCTTTAAGGGACTTTAGGAGAAGCACAAAGTGATATATGGCTTCGCGTTGCCCTATATTTTGTGTAACTGTAATAAGGTTCTTTCAAGTGAAAGATGAAAGTTGATCTTGTAAATAAGTTTTGAATAAAGTAAATGCATTTTCTATGCACAAAGTGCATCGGTTATTGGTCTCTTCTTCGCGTTATTCATTACTTGAGTTACATGTAGCCTCCTCAAAAGGGAGTTAAAGATGCTTGTGAATTTACAGCTCCCCTGATAACGCTAGTTGAGGCTTTTTTGTTATGAACCTTTTTGGCCTACTACTACTAACTGATACGCATTGATTTAACCAATGGTTTCAATTTTAAAACCGGTTCTACTACATATTGTATCTCAAACTATAGAATTGACCAAAATCAGCATACAAAGGTTGCTTCCCAAGCCCTCGACGGAAGTTGACAGTAAATTTAGTTCTTGAGGTCATCAACCACTTCCAAAGCCAAGCAACATATGATGCTATTCACGGGTCCCTCAGACGAGGGTTTAGGGTTTAGAGTATAATTTTTGGACTTAGGGTTTAGAGTTAATTGAAATTACATTTTCTATGTGTTTAGGGTTTAGGCTTTTCAAGGGTTTATTGTTTAGGGTTTAATTTATATTTTTAATTTCATAAAATTTATAATTTCAATTGCATACCATGTTCATACCTATGAAGTAGGTTAGGGATTTAATTTTAGATGGTTGGAGGAAGAAAAGGAAAGGTTGTCATGGATGAATCTTATAGGACATCATTCAACACATGGACCTTCAATGAAGACAACAAGATGCTTGATCTCTTGATCGTGTAAGTCAATATGGGCAACAAGTTGCCCAATGGTGTTTGGAAACATGAGGTTTTTGTCGATTGCATCAATAAGTTCAACGAAGACGCAATGAATAAAAAAATGTGCGAGTTGTTAAAAAACCACGTAAGGATATGGAAGAAAACATACCAAAGAAACGAGTTGTCTCAATACCAGTGGCTTTGGTTGGGATCCAAGAACACAATGAGTTACTGCAAGTAATTCTGTCTAGAAAGACTACATCAAGGTCAATAAATCAAATATAGGAAAACATGTTTTTCGTATTACTAAGCACCATTCCTAGACTTTTAAAAGTTTTTTTTTCTAGTAGAAACACTCAGACATTGATAAATATATAGATGGAAAAGGTGCCCACTATACGGCATATTGACTTTGGTTGTGGGAAACTCCATAGCCATGAGGACAACTAGTCAAACTTGTGTGGAACTGGGTGATGACCTCCTTGTGGGCTAGAAGAGACACTGATTGATGAGATTGACGATGTTGATGCAATAAGGGAGATCCTTTCGCCATTCCGTAGTGGTAATGATTTGCGCCTGAGCAACAATGAAGAGGCCAACCATCATCTTCTACCCATCATAGGAAATCCCAAAAGCTCCTTGATGATGCTAGCAAGTTCATTGATGCAATGACCAGTATTGCAGAAATATTTATTGACATCTTCCAAAATAAATATGTTAATACAAGACTTCCATGGTATGAAACCCTCTTGGAAATCCCTGACCTTTCGAGTGACTTGAAATATTGCACTCCTTAGTGGTTGAACATTGTAGATAAAAAGGACATGTTCTTTAGGATGACAATGGAAGGGTGGCGTGATTAACTTGATTTTAATTACCATGAATTGTAAGCATCGATGAATGATTGTACTTACTTTTTTATGGTGCTATTGACTTTGGGACATCTAATCTTCATTAATTATGTTTTAATAGTTATGACATTGCAAGACTTGGATGATTGTACTTGTTATCAATCTCATTATGTTTTTTAATTATTATCTTTATGTTAATTATTATGTTAGTGGATGAATGTCTTTTGATTGTGGTTGTGTATGAATATGGATGTGATTGGAGTTCTAGATGTGGTTGTAGTTATAGATGTGATTATTGATATAGAAGTGATTGTGGTGAAGATAGGAGTGTGTTTGTGATTATGTTTTTGTGTTGATACAGGTTGTGATTGTGATTATGATTGTGATTGTGGTGAAGATAGGGGTGTATTTGTGTTGATACAGGTTGTGGATTTGTGGTTATGATTGTGTTTGCAGGCTTTCGTGGATAATTTGTCACACAAACAAAATATTAGCATTATATTTGCCTTCAACACAATTATGTTCTTTATGACAATATATTATCTATTTTATTGCAATAAGCATATACAACGTTCTTATAGGATCGGTGGTTCATTGTATTTGAAAAAGGCATTAGAAAAATTACATGTTAAATTTTGGAAATTTTACAGGATTAATCAAACTGTCTTTCTCAAATTGGTCGAGATATTAAAGAGTAGAAGATTCTTATCAGACACAAAGACCATCTCAGTGGAAGAACAACTTACATATTTTCTCGTCACTATTGGTCAACAACGATCGTACAATATCACATTAGAGATGTTTGATAAACCAAATTGGACCATAAACAAATATTTTAATAAGGTGTTGGATGTTATTGTGAAATTACACTCTGATTACATCAAATAGCCTTTGGGACGTATTCACACCTAGATTTTAAACAATCACATGTTTTATCCTTACTTTAAGGTAACATCGAAGCCATCTAGTAAATAATTTTAGGTTCATATCATTTTTATGCTTGTATTAATTGAAATTGTGTCATTAGCATTGTATTGGGGCTATTGATAGAACTCATGTCAAAACTTACATCCCGTTTGATCAACAAACAAGATTCTACAACTAGAAAGGTTTTCTCTCACAGAATGTAATAGCAGCATGTACATTTGACATGTAATTCACTTATGAATTTGTTGGATGGGAAGGATCATCAAGTAATTGACGTGTTTTGAAGTCATCATTGACGAGACGAGATAAACTCAGGGTACCGGAATGTAAATAATATTTATGTACTTAGTATTTTTTTATCTATTATTATCTTCAATTAATTCATGTGGAATATATCTTCTATTGTAGGTAAAATATTATTTAGTCGATGCTGGTTATGCAAATCTTTCAGGATTCTTGGCTCTGTATCGATGTATTCGTTATCATTTGCAAGAATTTGGAGATAATCTTCGTAAAATTGAGAAAGAATTGTTCAACCAAAGGCACTCATCCTTGAAGACTACTATTGAGCGTACTTTTGGGGCTTTAAAAGCTTGATTTCAAATATTGAAAGACACTCCTCCATTTACTTTTGAGAACCAGATAAAAAGTGTAATTGTTTGTTGTATATTACATAATTATATACGTACGAAGCATTACAAAGATATCTTTGAAATTGAAGAGGATGAGTTTGGTGGAGAAAAAGATGATGATGAAGATAGAGATGATAAGAATATTACGACAAATGAATATTCGGAGGGAACATGTAGTATAATCTGCGAGCATCATATTACCAAGATGTGTTAGAACCTCATATGTGGCGTAATTATTGATTATTGTATCTTACTGAATATGAACATATAGATTATCTTTCACAAGTACTAACTTGATGTTTTTTATCTTAATGAATTTGTATTTGTGTTACATGATTATGAATTATTTTTTATATTAAAGACACAAATATGTTGTCATTTAAACGTTTAATTTTATACTGCGAATTGTGCACTTGTACAAATCTATCAATTCATTATTAAGTATTTTTTTAAAATATTTTATCAAGGTTTAAAAGTATTAACCTTTTATTTGTTTTTTATTTTTTATTTGTTATAATTAGTTAAACTAATAATTTTTTTTTACTTCATAATTATATTATTAATTTATACTACACTAAAATCTATCTTATGTTATAAATAAAATACTATATTTATTTATTTATTATATTCATTACACTTAATACTATATTAAATTACTAATTTTAAGAGTGATAATTAAGATATTTTTAAAGTAAGAATTTGATCAATCATCTAAACATTATAAAAGTTAAAAAAAATTATGTATTCTATATTTATAATTAATTAAATTAATAATTTAATTTAACTCGTAATTATTGTATTTTTTTAGACTAAACTACAATCTATCTTAATTTATTAATAAATTACCCTATTTAATTATGTATTATGTTAATATATTTTAACATTGTATTACATTACTAATTATAAAAGTAACCATGTTTGTTTAGGTATATTATAAAAATAATTCATTCTTTTTTTCCACTACTTTTTCCATTTTATGGGCTAACACAAAAGTACTTTCCGATGCACTTTCATCCGCACACTAACACAAAAAAATAATTCACTCTCGCTTTCTCTTTTTATTTCCCTTCCATGTGAGAGAAAAAATTTTCCGCAACCTTCGTCCAAATCACAGGAGCCCGTCTTTAACTTCCCTCTGAGAAGAAAAAAATTGAAATGCAAACAAGGCTACAGCACTAAATCGCTATCTACCAGACCGCGATCTGCACATCAGTGGTCGAGCTGGAATTCCACTGGGGTTTTCAACTGTGGGCACTCGGAAAGATGCTAAGAAAGCCATCTGAAGTGAAATGAAAGAATCTGTAAGTCTTGAAACCGCTCGGTTTGAAGAGAATGATTACACTTGGCAAGAAGGAAGACGATTGGAAAGGATTCACTTTATCAATAGCAACAGACAGATTCATATCTGAGAAGTAACGATAGCGAGTGAACACCTGCTTACGGCTCACGAGAAACTAGAAATTCGAAAAGCAAGCAATCAGGAAATATAATAAAAAAAATGAGATCACAGTTGATCACAGTGGAGGTAATTTCAAGAGCTCCAATTGGTGCATCCAATTTGAAGAAGGAACCACATTCCTACTGCGAAATAGCTGCCCAGCTTCTACTCCGAAGAATCTTCTTTAGAAGGCAGTACAGCCAATTAGTCCCCAGCCAACTCAACTCAATTCACAGGTTCGCGATCGGTATTGGATTTTGACCTATGAATGGCCACAGATTTCTTTTGCATATATGAACCATGCAGTAAGAAAAGACGCAAAATAACAATAATAAAGGGAGCATAAGAATGGAAAAGCATATAAAACTAGTGTAGTTGAATCTGAAAATTGAAAAGTTCATTCCTATATCCATGTGTTCCAAATAGAGTACATGACAGGAGTAGAAGTTATACAAGTCGATTGAGAATTGTGTCACTGACCAAAAGAATCAGAGTCTCTAAACAAATACAGTTCTTTTTCCTGAACAGAGAGGAAGTAGCCTGTGAATTATAAAGAGAAAGGACAGATGAGCCTAAAGGGCTTGTTGACAGTACCTATCCCATCCACTCTCTTGCAAGCGGCAGAAGATTCAGCATCAGAACTATGTATCCTGCTACGAAATTTTTGTAAATGACAAAATACTTTCTCAAATGGAAAACCGAAGAAGCCTGAAGAACATTTGGTCAATGGATAAGAAGAAAGCTGAACGATCTAAAAAAGTATAATGGACCTTCAATTTTTTGGCTGAGTAATTTGACATCCTTAGCTGCATCCTGTCAAAACCATAATAAACCTGAGAAAAAGTAGTACTCAACAACCCATAATAGCACAATTGTAAACAAACACACCAACATGCTCCTTGACAGCAAGGACTTTCCATGCCAGGGTCCCTCCCTCGCTGCCATCCTTGGGGCACCACGAATTAAGAACAATGCTATCACCCTCTGGCCCTCTCTGCCCTCCCACAACTAGCAGCTCCTTTCCAAAGGCCTTAAAAGCCAGACCCCATCCATTCGATGAGTCGGCCCTCACAGGCAACCTGCCCAACAGAATCCAACTGTTTTTATCCTTATCATACTTCTTTACCATGTTTGTCACATGTTCAACTGCATATAGCTGGTTATCTACAACTGCCACGAGAGGAGGTGCTTGGGATGCCCTATTAACATTAGGATACATACCCTCAATCTTCCTCCATGTCCTTGTCTGAAGATTGTATTCCTCACCACAGGTCAAAGAAACAGTTGGACTTGACATACCCCCAATGACATAAAACTTTCCATCCATGAAAAAACCAGAACAAAGCTTACGAGGAGAATGCATATTAGGCAGGAGCTCCCATCTACGAGTCTCAGAATTATATAGCTCTGCAGATTTCAAGACAACCCCACTCTTATCACTTCCTCCAGCAACAATGGCAACTGAACCAGAGCTACCTGAAGCAAATAAGCAGCGTGAAAGATTCATCCCAGAACACTTGATCCAATTCCGACTCACCAAACTGTATCTCCAAATTGCAAAATCCAACAACTCTCTGCCAAAGACTAATAATTCATTGCCAACGGTTAAAGATTCCTTATCAGCATATTTAAAGCACTCATCGCAAGGGATTTCAAGCAGAGTCATCCATTTCTTTCTAACATGATCAAAGGACTCCCAGCCACGGGGATCACAGACTAGATAGACCCAATGTTCAGCAATAGCCATTTGCTTCCTCAAGCCAAACAGATAGCCACTTGAGATAAGAGACTTGAATTTTGTGTTGAGGCAAGCGAGGGAGGCATAATCCGATCTAGATACCGAAGCAAGGCAGTTCAAAGCAATATCATCATGAAGACCAGGGAAGAGAGAATCACATGAACCACGACAACGGCGGCCATCATCATCTTCTCCATTTGATCTCATTTTTAGGATAAGCGATTTTTCTTCTTCCTCTGATGAATTCTCTAAGCCTGAGTTCACCTTAGTACCTAATATGATAGGACAACTTCTTCAATCTAGCAGTTTCTAGAAGCATGATATCCAATCCTTCACTCAAAAGGTCAAATTATTATCCTCAAGCCACAACGTTTTTCAGGTGAGAAAGGTAGACTGCAAATTCATTTGTTGCAGCTCCTGATCATGCTCAAAGAAATAAGCAGTATTCCATTTATTGGCACCATAACAAAATGCTCCATCTATCGCTCCCTCTTCAAGACTCAAGTTGAAACAATGATCTAAAAGTTTCCTTTTCCAGATAAATACCCAGATCTCATGGATTTACAAGACAGAGGATCCCACACCATCTGGAAAACACGACCGGGAGATGCCTCCATATAATCAAATTATGTTTTATCGGTCGAAGTAAAAATCAGGTCACTGAAATCCAAATAATCGAGACTAGAGAAATCAAGTCTTCAACCCAAAGTCCAAAGCTATAATTTCCGAAGAAAGACAAGAATAAAGCATTTTCGCAAAAGCATCGCAGGCGTTCCATTTTCTGGAGACATCTCAATCCAGACGCTCTCAAAACGAAGAATGAAAGCGTGAAGGTTACCAATAACAGAACACCGGCGTCCCCAGACCTTACTTCGTACCAAAATGTCCGTCTTTTCCAGCGCGATCTCGAACTGAAAGATCAAGCCTCAAACCGAATCTAGAAACATCAGATCCTAATCCGACCGCAAGAATCCATCGATGAGAGTCAATTGCTCCTGCTGAAATCGCTAGAAGCCCTTGTTACGGTTTCAATTTTGAAGAAAAAGGTATATAAAAACAACACAGCAACAAGGAAAAGAAACAGCAGCAGCCGACGAGGAGAAGAAGCAAAAACTTTCCAACGCAAAATCTAGTGAATAAACGACAAGAGATTGAACGTTACTAACCTAGGAAACAACTCCTCGCCAGGAATCTGATACACTGATCGGAATTCCTTTCTGACTACCCCGAGGAAGAGCGTTTCATCGGCAAGTTCTCGCCGGATTCCTTGCCGTGTTTTTTTCAGTTAGAAGTAATGACGACGAGGAGAAGAGAACGAACAAAGCTCTGCATTCTCTCTCTCTCTCTCGGACTTCTGACTTGGCTCCACCGTTTTTTTCCTTTTTCTCTTTTTCCCTTTTTTTCCTCTTATTTAATCCCTCCTAGCGGATTGCTGGGTTGCTAATTGCTGCTCTCTTCCACCGTTCCACGGCATAAAAAATCGCCACTCGGTCGAGTCCGTGCGGGTAACAAGACCTACAGAAGAGTGAAGATCACTCCAACTCAGCCTAGAGAGAGGCAACCACGAAGAACTTAATTAAGCTTAAATTTGAAGAGATTTGGAGACCCAATACATAGAAGAGCATGGCCGAGGAAACGGCGGATTAAAATAATCAGGTAAGCTTAAACTTTAGGCCTCTCATGAATTTACCCGTGTTAAAAGCCCAATTCATGGCCTTGCAAGAGATAAGGTTGTCATCACTCGCCTCACCTGTATCTTGAATATTTGTCCTTTGCTTGCCTCATACATTTTTGCCGTTTCAGGAAACTGGAATAAAAAAACAAATGAGCAATCAGCTGACCCCCCAACAAACAGATTAAAAGAGGCTTTCATCTTTTTCTTTCTGCAGATCCATCCATCGATCGAACGAACGATCGCTGCCCAAGAGTGAAAAACAACTCTTCTGACATTAAAAGTGAGTTGCGATACCATCCGAGTTGTTCGGAGTGAGAATGAGAAAGTGAAACAGCTGAGTAGCTGCGTGCGTGCGTAACTGAGTTGAGTCAACGAGTGGAGGAGATCATTAATGTGTCCAGGGGTGCTAAATTGTCTCAATCGACCGGTGATACAAGATCATCTAATGTTCTTGTTTGTTAATATAATAAACACTGATGGAGTTATTTGCTATTTCTTTTAAGTCCATTAATGTAGTCATTATACATTAGTATGCTCCGTTACAAAATTTTGAACTCCTCTGTAATAAGCTCAAGCCGGGCTCGAACTCATTTAAAATTTTAGGATCGAATTCGAATTTTAGGTTAGAAACTGAGTTTGAGTTTGAGCTTGGCTCGGCTCGATGGCACCTGTAGCGGTGGTGCTCGTTACCCAGCACTAAGCTTTTCTTCTCGTATACATCTTGGCGCATGTTAGCAGATCTCTGGGAAGAAACCGCAGTAGAGACTAGAGAGTTCGGAGTATAGACGAAAGTCGGTTAACTCTGGACATTAAAAACCTTATCATAAGACATCACGCATGGACTGGAACAGTTGCTGCTGCGCCTCCAAAATCCTTTTAATGGCCGAAAACAGCATCGAATTCTTTTATGGACGACATTGCATCTTTGTCTTTCCTGTTTTACAACTGACGGCCGCAGAAGAGAGAAGTGTCTTTTCATTCTTTGTTGTTTTTCTTTAGGCCGAATGGTAATGCTCTCAAGCGAATCTAGCCTGGTTTGGAAAAAGTAAAAGCGCGACGACGATGACAAACCTGCTCTCGGTGCTGCTCTTTAGATGTGGGCGACACCAAGTCGGAAAGCGGAACCGCCATCATTCTTCAATCTAATCTCTGAAGTCCTAATCTCTGTTATTATTTGAGAATGTCCTAATTTTTTACTACATGAATTGAAGTTTTTAGTTTTTACTCTCTCGTTCGAAGAAAATAAAAAAATGAAAGAGGACAAGCAAGCAGCTTGAAATGTTCTGAGCTTTCAATGGGTATGGCTTCCATATACTACTTTAATTTTTTTTTCTTTTTCGAAGTAAAAACGTTTTTAAACCTCTGCTTGAGGCAGTTGAAGATGATAACCAGAAAGCCAAGCCAAGATTCAGCAAAGGGTTGCTTTGAGCTTTTAATTCTCTGTTGGGTAAGTTGACATTGGAGTCTTCTTCCCCAAAAGTTGTTGTACTCCTGGACCCTTCTTCCTGGGTAAAACCAAACAAATTTTGGCTGCAATTGGGAACTTGGATGTCTTACAGCCGCTGTGTCAGCTGAGGTAGAGAAACGGAGGATAAGTTTCTGGGCAAATGCCAACGGATCCAATGCTATTGAAAAATAACATTAACCAGTGGCATCGGAAACAGTATTCGCTCCTTTTATCATAAAAAGAAGGAAAGCAGTGAAACAGACCAGAACCATCTATCTCATCAGCAAACTGCCAAAAATAATCTTAACAAATCATCCTTTTTCAGAAACTGGTGCGCGAAATTATTCCTTGGCACTAGCAGGCTTCAAGCACAGTAAATCAAAAGAAAGAACCGATGCATCGCTACCGTTACGCTATCAAAAAAAGAAACTATATAGAAACCAATTAAAAATTCATCAAAGTAGGAAAATAAAAGTCCGCTTCAAGAACAGTAAATTAAATGAACGAACCGAATAATGAAGACAAACGAGTAAAGGCATCAGTAAAGAGGGAAGCTTATCTGCATAGATTTCAGGGGTTTAAAGACAGTTTGCAGTGCTTCGTTTGCCTCCTACCCTTCAAAAAGCAGATAAGGATGGACAGAGGTAAACAACAGTATCTTCCTTCCTCGCACGAAGAAAAAAGAAAGAGGGGGGATCTGTCCATGAAAGACCACCATTCGTCTTTAATCCTGAAAAATTAATGGGGGTGGTACAGAAGCTGTAAATCGCATCTGCTTGATGTTTAGATGAGAATTTTGGTCTCGCACTTACGTAGGGTGGGTTCGAATTGGCGCTAAGTGATTTGACTTATAGAATTCTTTTTATGGCTTCTTCAACTCTTGTAGCTCTCTGTTTGACTTTTAGGTGCTCCCAAATGGCACAATGATCTCTATTTATGGGGTGCTGGGGTGAACCCTACAGTTCTTGGATGTTGGGGGTGGAGTGTCTTTTGAGACCATGATATGTGGAGACCTCAAGTCCTTCTCCCTTGAGAGCTCCCTTGAGAGCGTGACATGTAGTAGGACTAAGTCTACTTTCCTTAAGATTCAGATGTGTGGTAGGACCATGTCTCCTGCCACGTATATGATGATGTAGACCGTGTTATGCCATGTGGAGCTCTTGTTGGTGCCATGTATCAACTCCTTCACTTGTATGACACCTAAGTGGTACCTTCATATACCTTGATTTTGGTGGTGGTCCGGTACAATTGGCTTCATCTTGAGCATTAATCAAGCTTCAATTTCAATAATTGATTAGATTCTAACTAAAACTTTGGTCTTGACAACTAATGATCAATTTCACTATCCTTTAACACTTTCATTATTGGGATATTTCATTTTGACCATCAATCAACTAGTGGCCAAGTTCTTTCGAAGATCAACGATCCTAACCATCGGTCTAGGTTGTAAATTTTGGACTTTGTTATTCGAGTAGATGAAAAAGTCTCGGAGCACCTTTTTTTTTAAGTGAGATTCATCATCCAACTTCATGAACATTTTTTCATTTTGATACCTGAAATCAAAGTGGCTCCTTTGAATCGCATGAATTGATTGTCTTTGTTTTTTTAATGGATCAATTCATTCAAGTCTAATTAATTCGGCAGGTCAACTTAGATAGTGCCATAGCCTTTTTTAAAACCATAATTCGTGGTTTTCTATTAGCTGTGATCATGAAATACTCGTTTCGAATTATATCAAATTATTTCTAAAGTTTATCCAATTATATTTTTGTTCTTATAGCTATGTGTACCCACCTCTGGTAGCGTTATTACAAAAACTAAAATTGTTTAACCAGCTTTGGACTTACAAAGGCGTTGGTCGGTAACACAAGAGAAGATTACAAGTGATTTTTAGGTCCTGTTGGAAGATGGACCCAAGCCCACGACCAAAGAAGATCCACACATCCAAGTATATTAGAAGATGAGTTCAAGCCCATAAGACCCAAGAAGGTCCACACATTTAAGAGATGTGGAATATGAGTTCAAGGCCCACATATCAAGGAGAAGGCATGAATAGGCCCACACAATGATGGCAAAATGGTAAATAAAGAGTCATCTCATAGAGATGACATTGATGTAGTTAGTTTAAGTTTTAGGGGTATTATTGTAATAGAGTAGTTTTATCAATCTATAAATTGAGCTTAAGGGGGAGGGTTAGGACATAAGTCCATAACCTCTTCTCCCTCTAGTTTTCTCCCAATGGGTGTCTCTCTCTTTTTCTCCATGAGCTAAATCCATGGAGTCTTGAAAATCAACATAGTATCAGATCATTGATTTTCAGGAATTAGAGTTATGGTGTTTTAGAATCCCATTCAGAGTTACTCTACGCATATACGATTTGCTAATAGTTATGTTTCTAGTTTAAGGCGAGAACTCATGTCAGTATGACAAGATATCTTCTCTCACTCTACTCAAATAGCTTGTTGCCAATCGCATGCTTCATTTGATTTCTTGAATATCTGTGAAGACATTATATAAGATAAAGGATCATCTTCAACTTATACAAGAAGTTGGAATCTCTTATTAAGGAGGACATACATCAAAGGATAAAGCCTGCTCGATTTGCAGCTTCTTGGACTAAATTCTAGTGATCTTGTGTTGATTAACTCGTATTGCCATGGAGCAACATTAACTCTCCAATATCTTCTTCACTAGACTTGGGTAGTTCGTACTGCTTTGGACAATATTCTAACAACATAGAAGCTCACAGTAGTTGATGATCTTGATTCATTTGGGATCATTCCACCTGTAAACTCTTTCATCGGCATCGCTGGCATCTAATCTCTCTTTGCGATTTTTTTTCTCACAACATCGATTTGGTATCCACTGTGTGAGAATTGGCTCTCTACTCTGGTTGCTCGATGATTTGTGATCTCGTGTGACCCGATCACTTCAACATTATCTCACGTATCTTGGCAGACCGTAGTTGGCTTTGTTAATTTGGTTGGAGCTTGGTTGGAAGATCATTGTGTGCTCTGTAGTTTCCAGAATTCCCTTCAATTTGGTTGGAGTTTGGTTGGAAGATCATTGTGTGCTCTGTAGTTGTCTTCGCTGGAGACAACTTGGTGTGGTTCTCTGATTGGAATTAGCAACAAATATGAATTCCTTTAGAAACAGATCAAGGCTTCATCAAATATGAAGTTTCTGATTGCAATCACACAGTTGTCTAGATAATTGCAATCTCATAGTTCTTTGTAGAGCACTTTAAACAATAGATTTATTCTCTGTTGCTGTTGGACGTCTTCATTGGCTGGCAGAAGATTATTGAGGAATATTATCCTGCTAGCATTGTCCATCTCAATCCATTAGACTCTAAAGTCTCTGTTGGTTCCACTGAGAGCTATTGATTTCTAGCCAACAGGCTCTCTACTGGATTGATTTATTACTAGAAGCCCTTCATCGGCTCGCCTGGTTCTGCTGTCACACTGGCATCGCAAGGAAGACGGAGATGTTATTCTTCTCTGAGATTTTCTGCTTATCCTAAATTTTTTTTCCATCTTCGGAAGTTTCGTTTCTATTTTTACTAATCACTCTGCTGGATCGCACTGATTGCTACTGATTTCCTGCAATTCTTGCTCGTCTCTTCCCTGTCTGATTGCCATCTCAGGAGCTACTATTTTTTTTTAAATTAATTTGTTGCTGCATTGGTGAGCTATTTCCAAGTTTCAGTTGGCTGGCATGCTTTGTTAATCTATCGTCAATCACTATCTGATTATTGTCGAAGTTCATTGTTGCCTTACCGTCTATTCACTAGATTGAGTTTCCCGTTGTTGTTGTCAGAGAAGATGATTTTACTGTGAGATTGTCGAGTCCTATTTTTGTTTCTGCTCGTTGGATTATTTCCTCCGTTGAGAATATTGCTGCCACTGAGTTGTCTACATCACGGAGTCCATTACAACTTTCGTCGAGGGGGGAGAAGAAGAAGTTCATTTTGCAGAGTTAACTCAGACCACCTCGGACTGACTCAACCTGGTTCGGGTCAACTCGATCTAGTCAATTTTACTTGACCCACTTGCTTATTGCCTCTGTTATACAGTCCGGGTCCTGAGTTCTTTATCGATTCCTTCCATGACTCGGCTATATTGTTTTGATACTTGACTTGACTTGACTCAATCCCTTGTCTCTTGCTGGATTATTATTTTGAAGTATTGGCAGCTTATTCCTTGGTTAACATATTATTTGGTGCACAACCTTCTAATGTATTCGCAATTGTGGGTCCTTGGATTTTCATTATTTGGTACGTGTTATTGGACCCAAACTCATTTCAATTATTGCTATTGTGTCTCTTTGGTTGAAACATTATTATTGAAGAAGGACTTCTTAGTTGCAGATTGTTGTCTGCATTGGTTATTCTGATGAAGAAGAAAACACATAGTGGCCCTAGAATATTATCTTCCGAGTGATTACCTGTTACCCCCTCCTACCATTTAAGAGTCGGTGTCCTGTGGAAGGACACAGTGATGGAGGAGTTTTATTATACTTCTGAGCAAAACCTATAGACCCACTACCTACAGAAGATAGGAATGTGTCTAACATCCAGCATGATTTATTTGATTGGAGTATGAAGCGATGTTTTATGACTAGGAGTGATTTTACTCTCACTTATATTATACCACTTGGGCCTATTAGAAGAAGACCTCCAACTTGCAGGGGAGAGTTGGAAGATATATTGAACTACCATTTTATACGAGAAGATTCTATATACTATTTGTAGCAAGTTGGGCGTTCATGATGTTCTCTCACCCACAACTTGAGGTGGAGTGTTGGAAGATGGGCCCAAGTCCACATGAACAAGGAAGACCCACACATCCAAGTGTTTTAGAAGATGGGCTCAAGCCCATAAGACCGAGGACGATACACACATCCAAGAGATGTGGAATATGGGTTCAAGACCCACATATCAAGGAGAAGGCCCTTATGCCCACATAGTGATGGTAGGATGGTAAATAAAGAGTTATATCATAGAGATGACATTCATATAATTAGTTTAAGTTCTGGAGATATTATTATAATAGTGTAGTTTTATCAATCTATAAATTGAGCTTCAGGGGGAAGGTTAGGATATAAGTCCATAACTTCTTCGTCTTCATGTTTTCTCCCAATGGGTGTTTCTCTCCTTTTCTCCATGAGCTAAATCCATGGAGTCCTTGCAATCAATAGGTCCTGTCTCTAGTGACCCTTTGATTTGATTACCACAACGATTTCACAACACTTTTTTAAGGAAGTCAATTGATTTGGATCTTAAGCTTTGAGTAATTTTAGCCTGATGGTTAGATGAGAATTTTGGTCTCGCACTTATGTATGGTGGGTTCGAATGGCAAGGCTCAAGTTATCTGACTTCTAGAATATTTTTTGCTGCTTCTTATGTTCTTGTAGCTCTCTGTTTGACTCCTAGGTGCTCCCAAATGGCAAAATTATCTCTATTTATAGAGGGGTGAACCCTAAAGTTTTTTACCAAGTTCTTGTTTTCTTGGATGTTGACACATGGCAAGATCAAGTCCTTGTCTTTCAAAATCATGATATGTGGCGATGAGGGTATTCTTGTAATATTAATACTTTTGATATCTATAAATACAACTTAAGGGGGAGGGTTTGGCCAACTCTATAACCCTATTTCCACACTCCTCCCCCTTTTCTCCAAATTCGTCACTCTTCTTTTTCCCCTCCTAAAACTCTCTCCACAACTCTTCTTCATCTTCTCACCCCTTAATCTTTTTTTATTGTGATTATACATTAAGTAATCCTAAGTTTCAACAGTCACTATAGTCGATGGATCCCAAACCAAAGTTCTTGGGAAGGGATCCTCCTCTTTTACACCTTTGCTTCCGCTTAGTGATGTCTTATTTGATCCACAGTTTCCCTTAAATGTATTGTCTATTAGTTTGCTAACAATATGATTCAAGTGCTCCATCACCTTCTCACCTTCTTCTTGTGTTTTTTAGGATCTAACGATGAAGCATGTGATTGGTGGAGGCCATGAACAAAGGGGCCTTTATTACTTGGACTTCTCTCTGGTGATTGTACTTTCCACTTCTTAGACCGAGGCAAGATTATGGCACAACCGGTGCAGACATCCGTCTACAACATGACATCAATAATAATTTTCGTTTTTGAAAACCTTATCTGGTTTAAACTATGACGTAAGGGTTCAATACATAGTATGAATTTATAGAAAAAAAATAACCAAAAATCACTTATCTTTCCATGTTTGAATCTCTTCCTTCTAAAGCACCTTGCATAAAACCTTCAAAGTTACTTAAGTATCACTTCAACGTGGAAGTCTTAAATCCTTAGCTTTGATACCATGTAGAATTTAGGACTCCTTCATATTGGTCTCGAGCCAAAGAGGCAGAGGAGAAGGAGAAGAAGGAAAGTAAGAAGAGAAAAGGAGAGAAAGGAGAGAAGGCTTAGAGATGGGCTTCCAAGAGAAAGGAGAGGACAGTTGGACGAGTTTGAGAAGATAGGAGAGAACTTAATGCTCTACCTCTTAGCCAAGGGCTTTTGTTTATAGTTTTTTTAGTGTATGTTACAATAACTATAATGCCCTTAGGGCTACAACCTTACAAGAGAAGAGACATAAATAGACAAGTAATTATATCTTCATGACATCTTTATGAGAAGTCTTCTTATTTACCAAGATGTCACCTTTTGGACAATTGGGCTTTCTTCATTGGACCTATGGGCTAGAGCCCATCTTATAACAAGAGGCAGAGTGTAAGCGGACTGAATCAGGTTGACCCGATCCAAGTTGACTCGGTCTGAGTTGGTCTGAGTTAACACAAGCAGAACGCCGATCCGAGTCAGGCGCACCAGTATGTTGCTAGGTTAACTCACTAGATTAAAATCAACAACCATCTAACTTGGCAGTATTTTAATTCGGAAGCAGTGTTGTCGTCTCTGGCAACAAAAATGGGAGTACTAAGGATCTTCCAAAAAAAAAAAAAATGGAAATAAAAACAGTCAGCCAATAGCTCGGGAGTAGTAAGGATCTTCCAAAAAAATATTCATCGAGATCAATCAATGATGATACCTTGTTGTTGACGCCTCGGAAGAGATTCAAAATAACAGCAAAGATTGCGGTTCCAGCAAGATCAATTATACCAAGATAATGTCCAGCGCATGACCTGTTGGATGAGGAAGAAAGTAGTTGTAATCAGTAACCTGTTTGACTGAAAATATCCAACAACGTAGTGAGGGAACGTAATCACACAAATTCAGCAGTTGGCCAAGATAGTTTTGGCTTGCTAACGGAAAACAACAACTTTCGAAAAACAGCAATGCAGAACCTTTCGAAGATAGCCAACATTGATTTAGGTAGCTCGGTAGAGTAATTACTTCTGGAGATTAATCAACGCGTATCGAACATTACGGGAGATGGATTTTCTCGGGATAATGTCTGGCTAGATGAGAGAGCATTGACCGAGATCCAGCAGGAGTTTTCGTCCAGAGATAAATCAACAGAGGAAAATCAGCAACTTGAGATTATCTCCGCGTGATAACAGATGATCAATAACTTCCCAGTATGTAGAGAACCATTGACTAAAGCAGGCATTGTCTTCTGTCTCTCCCGATTTGTACATTGCCAACCGTTGATCAATCACTGCGTAAAAAATCAGGTGGACCTTGGTTGCCAATTCGTCTACACGATCTCTGATGAGTGCACCTTCGTGCTTGTCCTCGATATCTATTTCATCCATGGAGGTAAGCAAAGACCAGAGGATGCCAATGACTAGGTCTCACATCAATGCAAACTTCACAGACCTGAAAATGGCCAACGTCAGCTCAAGCATGAAAACGATGCAATGGGCTATGACCAGACTGCTGCAATACTTAGAGATCATGCTAAAAGCCCAATAGGAAGTGGAAAAAGTTGTGGGAATGGGTCACATCATAGAAGAATTCTCGAAAAAAAAAACAGCACCGTCCAAGCCAAACAGAGAGGATTGGTAATGGTAGAGTAATGCCGGGCAACAGGAGAAAAACAATATCAAAAATAAAGTTCTAGCAAGGATGAAAAATAAAATATCAATATGAGCAAAAAAAAATAATGGGTTTTTGGAATCCTGAAAACCATAGTTGTGAATCTTGAAAATCAACAAATCAATACTCTAATACCATGTTGATTTTCAGGACTCCGTGGATTATCCAACGGAGAAAAGGAGAGAAGGCACATTGGGGAGAAAATAGGAGGAAGAATGAGGTTATGGAGTTGTGTCCAAACCCTCCCCTTTGTTAAATAGTGGAGCCTAATCAATACCCTACGCTGAGTCGGTACGTGGATCGACCTTCACGGTAAGGTTGTCGTGGGGATATATTAACTGATGTTTCCATAAGGGAAGTTTGAGAATTCTACTCTTGTATCACGGTTGCCCCAGTTTTCTCTTTATATTTGGGGCACCGATATTAGGGTTTTATCATCTGATGAGCATTAGTTGCAGTTGAGAGAGGTTAGAGATAAACAACACCTGTAAGTGTGCGATCTCTCTTATAAAATATTTCATCTTCATAGTGGATTACAGGAGTGGCGGAAGACAGGACGTAGTCTCACCTTGAGGTGAACCTGTATAAATCTTGCTTGTTATAGTGTTTGATTTTCTTTTCTTCCGTGATTATTATTATTGCTCTCTCTAGTTTGGAATTAGGGCATCTAATTTCTAACACCCCTGAAGCTCTATTTATAGATGAATAAAAGTATAATATTATAATTATACCCTTCACCCTAAAAGAGTGATGAAGAAATAAGAAACTTAAACTAATTACATCAATGTCATATTTATGATATAACTTCTTATTTACCATCATGCCACCTCTCTTGGACGTGTGAGTCTTCTCCTTGGTCATGTGGTCTTAAGCCCATTTTCTAACAAAATCTTTAGGTAAGTCAATCTTTCACTGATCTCAACACAGAAGGGAGGAAAAAGGTAATGTTCATGCAACCAAAGAATCACCAAACCATTACCTTAGGCTCAACAACCCAAAAAAACAAAAAAAATCCTCCTTGAGCTTGGTTTGAGAAGAACAATGAGAGTATCATAGAAATTTGACTTAAAACAAATTATTAAGTACAATAAAAAAACTCACCCTTCAACCATGTAAACTAGAGGAGATAGAGCTTAATGTCATATGACTTTTTAACACATAAATATCAACTTTATCATGCAAACATCAAACTTGATTAATTGACTTCAAATCTTGTAATCCGAGTGCTAGGAAAACTAGATTATAACCTCCTCTAAATACCAAGAAGTAACTTTCTCAACTTCTATATGAAAGCCATTCACTCTTGACTTAAATCGTAGATCAAGGACTCAACAAAGACAACTTATCTTCCCTTGGCTCGATTCCTTGCTTCATGAGTAGTTTGCATAAGACTTTGATCATCATAAGAACTTAAGCATCACTTCAACGTGGGAATCCTAAATTCAAAGCTTTGACACCATATTGAATTTAGGACCCATGATTAGAACCTCGAACAAGGCAGTGAGAGAGAGAGAGAAAAGAAGAAAGAGAGAAGAGAAGAAGAGAAGAAAAGAAAAGAGAGCAAGAGAGGAGCTTGGCTAAAGGGGAGAGAGAGAGAGAGACAGAGAGAGCTTATGGACGAATTGAGAGAAGAGAAGAGAGACTTGATGCTCTACCCCAAGCCAAGGTCCTCTATTTATAGTTTTTTGGAGGATGTTACAATATCTATAATGCTCTTAGGGCTACAAAATTTACATAAGAAAAGACATAAGTAGACATATACCCCTTGACTAATTACACCTTTGTGCCATCTTTAGGAAATAAATTCTTATTTACCATCATGCCACCTCTCTTGGACGTGTGAGCTTTCTCTATACTTGTGTGGGCTTGAGCCCATCTTCTAACACAACTTATCACCAAAAGAAAGAAAACATTGCATTTGTTGTATTCTTATTCTATCGCATGAAACAACTCAAAATTATTTTAAGTTCCAACATAGTTCTTATTTTGAACCTTTAGGTACCATAAAACACTTCAACTTGTCTTCATAACAGTTCAATTTTTGAAGAAAACCCAGCAGGAAGATGCATAGAATCTGCTATGGTTCGTAACTTGTGGTAATAATGAGACACCAAAATATTTTTTTCATGAAAAGGTGTGTTGTTTCATATGATATAACAACATATGAATTCCATGCATGAAGTGGACATAAACAAGCATCTTCCACCCTTCAATATAGGTTCAAAACTCTAGCAATCAAATCAAGAAAAAAAACAAATCTTGAATGGATAATGACCAACTCCTGTCGAGTGCTTCAAGGCATATCATGGCAACCGGATGAAAAGAAAAATAACTTGGATGAGGAATCCTGAATTTGGTCTGTAACCATGTAGTTTTTAGGATTCCATGATGTTTATGTGTTCAACGTTGAGGTACTGAAAGAAGGAAGAAAGAAGGAGAAGAGAAGAGAAGAGTAGAGAAGAAGAGGAGAGAGAGAAGGAGAGAAGATGGATGACTGAGTTAGGAAAAGAGAGAGAGCACGTTGGAAAGAGAGGAGAGGATTAGGGTTGTGATCTTGTCCTAATCCTCCTCCTCAAGCATTATTTATAGAGTTCAAAGAGTAAAAGTTCATACACACAAATCACAAATCATTAATCGATCATACATAGTTTTGCATAATCAAGAGGATCAATGCATGATCAATCACTCAAGGTAGACTGATTAATCAACTCAAATTTTCTATAGCCAGGCATTCATTTCAAAGTCCATTTTTAGTGGAAAAAAAAAGAGCTAAAGATTGCGCAAAAATCCCATTTCTCTCAAATTCCTTGTTTTGCTCTCCATCAAGCCCCAAAATCATTTTTATTCGTGCTTCAAAGTTGTTGGCTCAAAGATCCCAAAGGAGAAGGTTGTTTCTCTACTAAATACAAGGGTGTAAGTTTTTCTTATTTTGTATTCTTACATTTATATTCATAGGTTGAACTAGGACCTTAATTCTTGATAGAATTGTTAGGAATTAGACGCCCTAATTCCAAACTAACGAGAGCAATAATAGTAATCACGGAAGAAAGGAAAATCAAGCACAAAAATACAACAAGATTTATACAGGTTCGCCTCAAGTTGAGACTACGTCCTGTCTTCCGCTGCTGTAGTAATCCACTATAAAGATGAAATAGTTTACAAGAAAAATCGTATACACTTACAGGTGTTTTCTCTAACCTCTCTGGGGCTGCAACACTAGCTCCTTCTCGGTGATGATAAAAAACCTTAACAACAACGCTCCCAAATATAAAGGAAAAATTAGGGCAACGGGATTACAAGTGTGAAATTTCCAAACTACCCTTAATGCACAACAGTTGATATATCGTGGACCCGCCCGGGGCTCCGTGACAGTGTAAGGTGTTAACTAGGCTCCACAACTTAATAAGAAGAACTTGCAAGAACTAGAGTCTAGCTGAAAAACTCAAGGGAGATTACTATAATCATGTATTTGAGCATACTTGTGGCTTAAAAGAGCCAAAATATCTTATGTGTAAATTCCAACTAATAGAGATATTTAGAGAAACCCCCCCCCCCCCCCCCCCCCCCCTCTTAAACACTTAACAACGACGCTCCCAAATATAAAGGAAAAATTAGGGCAACGGGATTACAAGTGTGAAATTTCCAAATTACCCTTAATGACACAACAGTTGATATATCGTGGACCCGCCTGGGGCTCCGCGATAGAGTGTAAGGTGTTAACTAGGCTCCACAACTTAACAAAAAGAGTTTGCTAGAACTAGAGTCTAGCTGAAAAACTCAAGGGAGATTACTGTGATCATGTATTTGAGCATACTTGTGGCTTAAAAGAGCCAAAATATCTTATGTGTAAATTCCAACTAATAGAGACATTTAGTGAAACCACCCCACCCCACCCTCTCCTCTTGAGAAGCCACCTGGCCAGCAGAAGTGGAAAAATCTCAAATACTTAGTTCTACAGCTAAACCTTCCTTTAATGATATATGTGTTGCTGTGTATCAAGTTCCAACCAAAGAAGAATCAAAAGCTCAAGATCAAAATCACACGAAAACCTTTGTCATATTCTCTCAAGGTAGAGGATCTCTTAATTCATCAAGAGGACCAAGAAGAAATGGAAGAGGTCATGGCAATGTCAACAAAGAAAGTGGTACGTCTGATTCCTCATATTCCTATTCTTTCACTTATTGTGATTTTCCTAATCATGAATGAGACAAGTGTTGGAAACTTCATGGTTGATCGATAAATATGAATCAAATTAGTGAATCACAAGAGGTCTATTCTAAAAAAAAAAAAAATAGAACCCTCACTGATGAGGATTATGAAACCTTTCAAAGGTTGAAAAATATATTCATTACCACTCTAGCACCTCTTCAGCTACCGTGGAGTTCTTTTAATGGAGTTTGCTTTCTTATTAAGTTTTTTTTTTAAGTTTCCTCAATCATCATGTTCATAGAAGAATTTTTTTTTTATCTTCCTCTTGAGTCAAACCATGTCACTTTTATCCATTTATTTGTGTAAAATAATCTCCTTCTTACTTGAAAGTATGAAGAGTTGCATTGCGTGCCTCCTTTCAACTGAAGTATGAGAGTTCTTATCTCCCTTAATTCCTTAAAGTACTTTTTTTCAATTTGTGTTTTATTAAAATACATCACAACAATGCTTATATACCCACTCCTTGCAAAGATCAAGAGTGTGCATAACATCGAGTTTGACTCAATTCGTTTTTTTTACCCAAGTGGTATTTTAAGCTACCTTTAAAAAGTTAGTAGACTCCTTTCACTGCTCTAAAATAGGTCGGACTGCCTTTATATTTGAAAGGCCTTTTCAAACTGAAGATGGAGTCTTCTCATTGGGCTAGGAGTGATTTTTCTTCTCTCACCGTTATTTTGTGCAACTTAGGTCTCTAGGTAAAAAACAAAGAGATCCCTAGCTTGAGGGGGAGAACTACAAGAAGTACAAGACAAAGGTAACCACCAATAAGAATTCCACGTGTTGTGGTAATCAAATTTTGTGTGACTAGAATATCCAAGTAAGGAGGAGAACAAGATGGAGACTACAAGCAAGATGTGAATAAGAACAAGATGGAGACAACAAGCAAGATGTGAATAAGAATAAGATGAATCAAAGCAAGGAAATCATAATTTCTTATCAAACACATAAGTGTCTTGACCAAGATTATTTGTAAAAGTGAAATTACAAACGCTGGCTTGAGGAGGAGTGTTAAAAGATACCCACATGTGTAGGGTGGCATTATGGTAAATAGGACAAGTCTTAACTAAGAGGTTGCATGAATTTTTAATTATATAAGTAGGTGTATATCCCTTATATCTTTTTTCTCTTAAGAGGTGTAGCCCTAAGGGTCATTATTGACATTGTAAACATCTCTCTGTAACTATAATACAACACAATGGGCATAGGAAAATGTATCAAGCCTCTTGCCTCAATTCGTCCCATTGCTCCTCTCTTTTCTCCTCATCTTTCTCCTCTACGTTTTCTCCTTCTTCACCCCCCTCAAGCTAGATCTCTCTCTCACTCTTCTCTTCTCGTCTCATCTTCCCTCTTCTCTCTTCCTTTAGACTCTTGTAATTATGTGAAGAAGGCCCCAGAAATTAATAATTGCCAAAAATATATTTGAGTGCAGTTTCAAACTCAAAAATAACTTTGTCGATCGGAGTTTTATACAAAAAGAAATCATCATCTAAAGCAACAAAGGTCATGCAATAGAAATGAAGCAAAGAGTAGAAGAAAGCTTCCTCTTTTGAGATGTTTTGTTCCATCAACAAGGAGAATTTATATATAGAACTTCATCTCAAAAGAAAACTCTATGAGTCTACTTTCAATCCCAGTAATATGTTTCTTAATACAATATTTTTGAAGAGAGATATCAACATCAAAAAAATTAAAGGTCTAGTTGATAGCCTTTTTGCACGAGGAAAGTCAAAATTTATGTCGATTTTTTCTTTTCGTTTTGAGTTTCAAATCTTGGTTTGACTAAGTTCCTTAATTTTTTTTCAAACTCTAGTGCAAGTCTTTGCCAACTTTAATATATTTCATTCCTTAAAGAGTTTTTTTTTTCTTTGATCTCACATTACATGAGTTTCCTTATGAGAAGTCTCCCTACAAGAGTTTAGTTTCTTTTTTTTTTCGAAATCTAAAATTTCTAGATTAAAAATAATGTTTTCCTTATTCTAAATTCAAAATATACTTTTCCTAAATCTCCCTTATTGCAGATTTTTTTTGAAAAATTTTCTTTTCAAATTGGTCAAGATATGTTAAAAATAATTGCCTTACATTGAGAATTTTGTTTCCAAAAGGTATTTATTATTATGTTTTGTTTCAAAACTTTTCATATTGAAGTTTTTTTTGTAAGTTTTCTCAATCATATATATTCATAGAAGAATTATTTTATCTCTTTCTTGAGTCAAACCTAGTCACTTTTTCTCCATCTATTGGTCTAAAAACAATTTCTTATTTGGAAGTATGAACAATTGCATTATACACCTTATTCTATTTGAAGTATGAGAGTTGATATCTTTTTATTCATACCCTTAATATCTTTCACAAGAGAATTTGTTCTTCAAACCACATAAGACTAGAATTTATTTACTAAGATTATTTGTAAACGAAAGTTACAAACTCCAACTTGAGGGAAATGTTAATAAAGCCATATCAATGAGTCTAAAATCAGTCTCATGTAAAACATATCTCATAAGTTTCATATAGTCTAAGGTGAATCTCATGCAAGACAAGTCTCATAATAAAAACAAGCCCAAAAACAAAGGTAGACTAAAGAGGAAGATTTGCTCTTACTCTTTGTTTTAGTTTACTTGTAATTATTCTCATTAGATTTTGTGAGATATTCTTAGTTGAATTTAGGATTTATTTTTTTTAGTAAGATTCAAGTTGTATTCCGGTATAAATAGACAAGATGTACGAGGGAGAAATGCATCTCTCTCAATCAATACCAGCCACTTACTCCTTGTCTTCTCTTTTCTCTCTCAACTTTTCTCTTCGGTCTTCGCTCCTCTTTCGTCTCTTCTATCTTTCAAGGTTCATCTCTAAAAATCAGCAATGTTACTTTCTCAATTAGGATCTAATCATTGAGACGCGGTTCTCCTTTGCTCGTCCACCGACACCCGCAGGCCCTCGGACGATATTAGACGTCCGACTACCCGCCTCGATGTGGAAGTTTTTGGACGCGGTCACTCACCTGGCGACGACGACCACGTGGCCATGGCGACTGACAGATTCTTATCTCTTGTCTTTTCGACGTACGGAGCTTCTCGCTCCATTATAGGCTTGAGGAAGCCTCGTGGCCTTTGGGAAACCACTAGCCAGATCTAGGTTTTTGTGACCTCTCGGGGCTCGCCTGCTTCTTTAGCCGCTTCTGTTTTATTTTCGTTTCTCGGAGCTCTTACTCTGGAGAATGTAGAGGGGGGCGGGAAGGCCAGGCAATTTTGAGATGAGATCGAAGACGAAGATGCGCCCGTGGTTCGAGCCGATGTGGAGGAGGATGTCCATGAGGGTTTTGTTAGGGTTTGATAAATCACAGGGGCTCCTCGTTGGTGGGAATCACACCTCTTCCAGGTTTTGCACTCGCTAATTCTTCTGCTTACTTGTCGTTTGGCTTTGATTTCCTCTTTTTATATCTTTTCCTTGTGAAAGATATAAATCTTTCTATCAGGAAGAGAAATTTTTATCCCCGATACGCCGGCCGCTCCGGTCGAGATAAAGCGTCGAAATCTAATGATAAATGGTCGGGTTTTTTCGGGTGAAATTTGGGCTTTAGCGTCGCAATTGTTTGATGAAAAATTTCTCCTGGGAAATCCCCTTATCTGCAATCAATACATGCGTCCTATTGCTGTTTGAAAGGACTGATTGGGTTGCATTTCCCTTGAAAGATCCGATCCTTCTTCGTTTGGGAAGTTTTACGTTCGGGTTTCGGGGAAATCAGTTTTAATCTCCCCTACTCTGTTCGGCAGCGAAGCCATGGCTTTCAAGGTTATTGAATTGCAAAAGGTTCGCGCTGCCATTCTGAGGCGCGTCCTTCTTCGTACTTTTATGCTGTTGGCTGCACTAGCGATGTTTCCATTCATGCAATTTGTGGCACGCATTGATTCCATGAATTTCTCCGACTGCGCTTCCAAGCCTACCTTTTTTGGAAGGTATTTGAAACCTCTCACTTTCTATCCTGTTCCTCTCGTAGAGTCTCCCTTGGAGCCAACTCTGTGTCAGGTAGACGTCAATGTCACATCCGATTTGTTTAGAGAGCTGATGAGAATGAAACTATTGACATCCGGTGCTAAAGCTCTCTGCTTAGGGGATAGATCGAGTCCTACTGTTTCCGCAATGGAAAACCTAGGATTTCCCAACGTTTTCATCTTCACTCGACCCCCCTTTACCTCCCACCGGAGTTTGTTTAACAAGCTCACTTTTGATGATAACTCCTTTGATTTCGTCTTTGCGGGTGGACTGCATGAAGTCTCCGTCCCTGCTCTCCTTTTGCTTGAAATTGAGCGAGTTCTGAAACCTGGTGGGATTGGAGCAATGCTTGTGGGAGCTGCCGGTTCTGCCCCGGGTACTCTGATAAAGGCTGCCACGCCAATCTCGTCCTTCTTGAGAAGCTCCGAAGTTGTTCATGTTGGTCGTGTCCATTCTTTCACTTTGGTAGTCTTTAAAAAGGCCAACCGATTCAGTTCTTTTGAGGATTATCCTCTTCCACAGGGATGCCTTTCAGTTACGAACAACAAACCCTATATGGAATCATTGGAACCTCTTTATGAGGAGAAGCAGATGGGAACAGAACAGAAATTTACATTCCTGACGGAACTCGTGAACATCTCGGATCGAAACCGACTGATATATATTGATGTTGGGGCAGGAAATTTTACTGATTCTAGCATTTCGAAGTTATTTCTACCTCTATATCCTAAGCAGTCTATTCCCTTAAATATTTACGCTCTGGAACACGACTCAGCTTTGCTCCCTGCTTATGCTGGAAGGCACGATGTCACCTTTGTTTATTACCCTGAGTTGTCCGAAAAGTGGGCTGATACTGACTCATCTTTTTCCGAAGAAACGGACCCTTTTGATGTTGAAGAACCAGAACTGTTTGATTTTCTTGGATGGTTCAGAGAAACAGTGGCGATGGGTGACTTCGTGGTTATAAAAATGAGTGCAGGAGGAGCGGGGTTGGGACTCCTTCATGAGCTGTTTGAGAGTGGATCCATTTGCCTCGTTGACGAGCTCTTCCTTCACTGCACGAACTATCCCGATGTTCATGATGCAAGAGGTGGAGATTGCTCGCAGTTGTTTAAAACTATTAGAAATAAGGGTGTCTTCGTCCACCAGTGGGTGGAGTAAGGCAGGCAGGTTAGTGGTCTTTGTTGCGCTTCGTAGTAAATCGTCGCCGTCGTCGCCGTGAATGGGTTGGTGTGTGTTTTGTCGTCGGTTTGTAATGTGGCTTTGTCAATCTTGTTCCGTGTCATTGTCTGATGTATGTGTGTGGCTTGTGCCGGTCCTGTCTTGCACGCTGGCATGAATAAAAGGGTTAGCCTCCGTAGCTGTCGCTTTTTTCATTTCTTTGGATTTTCTTCATATCTGGCTGTAATAAACCTTATAACTTGTCATTTTACAATCAGCTCGTATGCTTTCTAGGTTTGGTTATTATGTTGTGGACAATGGTTCTGAAGCATATTAAACTATTTTGATCCTACTACTAATATCTGTCTAATGCTGAATTTGATGTTCTGATTTGCATCAATTGATAGATTTTAGAGAAGGTATGGAAGCACCACTCCGACATTACTCAATAAAATACCAGAAAAGCATTATAACCTAGATGAATGCAGCTTTGATGTGATTTTCAGTCTCACAAGGCATATCAACCGATTTGTGGGTCGACTTTTCTGTGATCTTAGATTGGTATTTCTAAAGTATAAAACTAAGCTCTATACCTTATAAAGGTACAAGGGCTGACCGACAATCATTGATGTTGGACCTCTTGACAAGATAATATTGATTCACTAGCTTCTCATAACGGATCACTTACCTCCCCGTTTTGCTTAGGCGGGAGTTAAAAACCTTGTAAATTTCTTCCCCTGCCGAAGACCTCACGATTTGGAAGTTTAATTTCTGCATTCTAGCTGCAGATTCTAATAGAGAACAGACTCCCGTGTCATATAATTCACATCTAGAGGGGAAAAAATACAAAAAATAACTTGAACATAAAGCAAGAGAATGCAATTCCTTCCTAAGAGATAGAATTTCACTTTCCCTAGAGACAAGAGTTTGGGTGGTTGCACTTCTTCTTTCTATTATTATGATAATTTGCAGAAATTGGCAGATTATTCAGAATATTACACTAATGCGCACAAACGATCAAAATCACTTAGAAACTATATCTGATTAACCAATCGATCTCTCTGATGGAAATTTAAATAATTTGTAAATGGACTTACTGCATACAACTCGGTCGATGTTACAACATCCTTCCCTCTTCCCTCTGGGTTCTTCAGCGCAAGGGGCCGTACTAAATCTTGCTTTAAATGGACAGACTAGCAGCCTCAAGACTAGGCTTCTCCAATGGTTCTTGCAGAGATGGATTGATAGGGAACAACTCACATTGTGCATTCTGCAACATCAGCTCGTCCATCAGAACCAGTGAAACCATGGCTTCCACCATTGGCACAGCTGTTAGCACCAAAAAGAGCAATTATTTTTGCTAGCATATACACTAAGCCCCCTAAGAAATCAGAAGTCTAAAAGTAGCTAAAGAAATTTTAATCAGAGTTATAGTCACAAACCTCGAGGAACCACACAAGGATCATGGCGGCCACGGGCAATTAGCTCAGTTTCCTGTCCGTCTCTAGTTACAGTGTTCTGTTTTCTCTGCAGACACGAGTTGTAATCCCTTTAAGTAAGGAATACTTGTCTACAGCAATTCCTATATCTATAGATATCCTAAATATGAAGCCAGCTTAAACACGTCATTTAAGATTAAGAGAAACCGACTTACAGCAATTGTAGATGTCGGTTTGAAAGCTATTCTCATTATTATGGTTTCACCATTGGATATTCCTCCCTGTGCAGATGGTTCAGGAGACTTGTAAAAAAGGATTCTTAATTAGAAGTATTGGAAGGAGAGAATGAAAATTTACCTGTATTCCGCCAGATCTGTTTGTTCTGGTACGGATTTTTCCATGTTCGTCTGTATAAAATTCATCATTGTGTTCACTCACAGTCAAGAAAGTACCTACAAAATGTTGTTACAGATAATCACCAGTAAGTCTTCTTGATATAGTGACTATCTCAAGCTTAATAGACTATTACTAGACAGCATCAGCTTATCTACCTGCAAATCCGCTACCAAATTCAAATCCCTTGGTTGCTGGTAGTGACATGCATGCTTTAGCAAGCTCTAACTACAGCAACCAGCAACCAGTAGAGTCATGGGAAGACATCATATAAGAAACTAACTACAGCATCTAACCTTCAGAAACACCAGAAAGTATTTTGCATGTATCAGTCTCTTTCCTGGGGATTGTTATTCTACTTTGCCCAAAATTGATCAGCACACCAAACAAAAAGTCAAAAACCCAAGAAAATTATAAGTGAGAACGAATATCAGTACATGGTATAGCATTAGGTTAGAGCATCTAAAATATAACATCACTCTTAAGAAGAGGATTGCCCATGTGCTTCAAGTAGTCCAGAGTAATGCAATACGTAGTTACAGAAAATGGACATAACTGACTTTACGGAGACAAGTAACTTATTGTATGTACTGATAATTAATCTACCAGCGACATTATGTGCTACTCTCTCTCCATGACGAAAGATCCTTTTGAAGAAAAAATATATCGAGTAACCTTCATGTTATTATGGATTGATCAGGAATTTCATAGGCAATGCTCAATTCAAATGAGGCTCGCCAGCAATTAAGATGCTGGCTAGGTTGAAGCTCAACACTAATAAATACTTCATGAACAATTCTTATAATGATGACGGTTTGTGTTCCCTACAACATGTTCTCTTTTACTTCTGTTAGTTACTGGTCCAATAAAAGAGAGAAGAAAAAACACAAAAATTTATATGTAAATCATATAATACCTTCTATCAAGTTCTACTTGCATGTCAGCTTCTGAAAGAGGGATACGAGGAGGGCATCCATCAATGACACACCCAACACCTCCTCCATGGGATTCACCATAAGTTGAGACACGAAACAAAGTCCCAAATGAACTTCCGGTACCGGCGTTGACCTCTGAGATTTGAAGAACAACATTTAGATCTTATATAGTTTGTCATAAAAAAAAAGAACCACAAAGTAAAGAGCAAAAGTTCTGCGATGTAGAGGCCAGATCAGAAGTGAAGTGACTCTACAAGTTAAAGAGTAAGCTCAAGTCACAAGCTCTACGCATTTGTTCGTGGAAACAATGAAATGAGTACGGCTCCATCATAAGGATTAATATAAAACAAACAATAAAGAAATAAATGAGAAAAAAAAAAAAGCACGACTTTCAGAAAATAGAACTAAAACTAACTCAACCAGTGGGTCGACCAGCTCAACAGAAGGAACAATAGTGACTAGGGAACAAAAATGTCTAAGCTCCAGATGAGAAAAAAAAAAAACAACTTAAGCAGACTTGGGATCCGTATCACAAATAAGACCTTAAATAGGAGATCATCTCAGCAGCTTTAAGCAGATAATGTAAATTGGAAGACAAAACAGAAATCTACCCTCAACTAAAGCCAGAACTAAATAATTTCGTTTACGATCCAAGACCGAGTTGACTTGAGAAAGAACGATTGAATTTAGACGCAAGGGATACAAATTAAGAGGAAAATCAAAGAATTACCAAGCCTTCTGTGAACATCCCTCCGCTGGAAAGAGATGTGCACGGCAGGAACGGATAACCTGCGGAGATCGGACGCCCGAAAACCTAAACCACAGGCTTCATCGGTTGTAGATCTCTTGAAGAAGGTAGTAGACGACAGAGACGACGCCATGGTCGCCGATTAATAAAAAAAGAGAAGAAACAGAGGAGACGGAAGTGGGAAATAAGGAGGGGATTTATTTAGCTAACTGGGGCGAGCGGTTCAACGTGGACAATTTAAATAAGCACGTGGTACACATTGCTTTTTGACAACTCCGTTGCATGCTGGTCTGACGTCGTCCAAGGCCAAACACGTGAGACACGTGCAAATGGTAAGAAATGAAAACCGTAACGTTACATAAGAGATTGTTCAAGCATTACAATGCAAATCCAACGCTGACTGTTGAGTTTCCGGTTAGCTGCCGATCGCCCGTTACAACCCACAAACGCCGCAGCAAACTGCATGGCCAAATCAGGTTTTTTTTTTTTTATCTTCTCAATTCCATTATTACACAAGCTGTGAACGAAGGAAGACGCTTTTTAGGACTTTAAGCGTCAACCCTTCATCCAGAGTTTCTCAACTTGAGCTTTCATGGCCGACTGAGCTCCCATTCCCTCCGTCAGTAGCGTTGTTCACCTTGATTTCCAACAACCGCTCCACTGGCTGTCTGCATATCGGACATCTATTTGTCTGGAACCGCAGAACCTTTGCACATCCGCTGCACATACACTACAAATCCAAGTACCAGATTCTTGTATTAGCAGAAAATTCGAACTTTTGCAAGGAAAAGATTTAGTAAATGTAGCCGTACCATATGCCTGCAGGGGAGAACAGTAGTATCTCGAGGTTCCGACAAACAGATTACACACTCTTTGCCGGGATCATTTCCATCAAAATCATTGTCTACTGAATTGCCTATACCATATATTTCCTGCAATTCATAGCGCATATTGTTCACCCACAGTATCTGTTTCACCACTCTTACAAGATATTCTCCCTGATCCTTCTTCTCAAAAACTGCTTGCGTGATCTGAGAGTTTATGCCAGCTTGTGTTGGTTTTTCACCACCTGATCCATTATCTCCAGTAGGTGATGATGCTTCGGCCTTCACAGCAAGAGGATAAACTTCTCCTATATCTCCCATCTTCAGTAACTCTGATTCCTCAAACATTGAGAAGTTGATTCCTGTCCCTGAAGGTTGTCTGAACTTCTGGCCCAGACCTTTCTCGAAAGATGTAGTCACAGGTTCCAAGTTTTCTTTGGTTGAAGTCAAGTTGCAGTCTGCACCTTCTTTAGCAAAGAATATAAGAGTGATGCTGCAGCAAAGAGGTGAAGAGAATTCTTTAAATAGCTGAATGTGTGTAAAGAGTTCAAATTTTATCCACCTTTGAAGTTGAGGAAAACCACAAAAAGAGAACAAAGAGGAAGAAATCTTCACAACTATAGTAACAGGGGCCATCAAAAACTTTTTCATCAATAAAGCTGTCTTTCTCAATCTTACAAAGATTTTCCTTCTATCAATTTTGTTATGGGCGAAGCATATAATCAGAAACTTGACGTATAATTCAAATCTAATATTCAGCAGTGCACCACATGATGAACACAAAAACTTATATGTTAATTGCACACCATTCAAATGAGATGGATTTTTGGCATACACCATGTAGATGGAACAATAGGAGGAAAATTTTGAGTTTCCCTTGACATAATAGAGGACAATTATTAGTTGGCCACTGTATAATAACTTGGACGACTTGTAATTAACACGCAACAGGGTTCCACAAAACCCTCTAGCAAATACTGGAAAAGAATTATATGGTAATAATCATCATCATAGCTTTTGTTAGAAAAGGAAAGTAAAACAGCTTTATGCAAACTACATAAATCCTCCTTTTTAATTTTTAATAAAATAATAAAAATGGTAACAGCACTAAAATATAATAGCAATTTAAGAAAAAACAACCCAACATTAAAACAATAGGGCCAACGAAAAGCCAAGATGAAATACAGTAAGAACAGTTTCCCTAAAGGATAATTTTCATCAAAAACATTTCCAAACAGCATAGACCTAGACCATTAACAGAAACCACTGAGCAATATTTTCACAAAGACTGCAACAGCATGGAATCTTGCTAAAATTTTGGAATAGCTAATGTACTTTCTTGCGAAATTTGCCTAGTATAATAGCAAAAGCAAGGCCACCATGATCATCTCTTATTCTGGACTGAAAAGGACAATCATCCAGCTGGGTTACATTCCAGGCCTGGTTGGAGGTGAAGACCAGAAGAAATGATTGCACGTACTGTAAGAAAGAAGAGACAATATACAGTCATCTGTCCCAGCCTCACTTAAAAAGGCATTCTGATGCGTGATTTGTTGATTCCGATTGTGAAATTATGGAAGAAGAGAGGAGAAACAGAGAAAAAAAGAGGAATAGAGAAGAGGAAGGAGAAGATTATAAAGGAAGAAGAGAGAGATAGGGAAGGAAGAGAAGTAGGAGGAAATTTTAATTCATCATTGATCTATCCTCTCACATCCGATTACAATCCATTAATAAAGGAAAAAAAACTGAAATTCAAATTTCATAAAAGAGATAAATCACTAACTGATAAATCTCGTAAAATCAGGAAAATAAAAACAAAATAAAATAAAATATATAAATTACAAAAAATGGAATCACCCAGCCACAATGTGGTGGGTCCAGATGGAACCCGCTGCCTCCAAGTGTAAACTCGTGTAACTGGTAGCACACTAGTGTCCCCACGAACTCTCCCAAGGTAGGCAAACCTCAACCCTGTTGAGTGTAGCTCCTGAAGGCTCTGATAATACTCAAACAAATCCAGTTCCAACTGCTGCCGTGTCTCGTGAGAAATCCGCGTGTTGTCTGAATTTGGACGCCCCGCCCAACTTACTAAGAAATGTTTAACTACACCATTCTTGGTAAAAACCACTTGTTCATCTAAAAGAGCATCAATATGATCTTTTTGTGCTGATGGTAGGGGAAAAGAGGAAGGAGTCAAAGGGGTTGCAAGGGTGGGAATAGGTGCTGTATCGAACGAAGTGGTAGAGTCAGAAAGGGTCAGACAAAATGGATCATCAAGAATGGGAGGAGAACCCCAGTATGCAATCAAATCCTCAATGTCAAAAGTGGAGTTAATGCCAGATTCAAGTGGCAAGCCCTGAATGTAGCCGCTTGGGTCAAATCCAAACATGACATAATCACCCTCATTAAATTCTTTAGCATTTTTGTATATATCAACATACATTTTGTATTGGACATTACATGCGTGAATATGTTTATTAACTTCAGCATGCAATTCTTGGACTCGACGTGCAAATGAAACGGTAGACTCAAAAACCCTAGCATGGGGGGTCATTGGTATGAGATCTAAAAGTTTCCCTGGTTGATACCCATGGACAACTTGAAACGGACTCATACCTACAGACCTATTCACTGAATTGTTGTATGCAAATTGTGCCGCTAGAAGAATTAGGTTCCATGTCTAATGATGGTCACTAACAAGGCATCGAAATAGGTTCCCTAAACTACAGTTAACGACTTCAATCTGACCATCAATCTGTGGATGGTAAGCAGTAGAAAATTTCAATTGTATACCTACTAAGTGCCACAAAGCTTTCCAAAAGTCGCTCATGAAGCCAACATCCTTATCAGAAACTATGGTCTGAGAAAGACCGTATAGCTTGACGATCTCGTAAAAAAATAGTCGAGCGACTTTGGATGCATTGGAAGTTTTAGCACAGGGGATAAAATGAACCATCTTGGAAAAAAATGATCTACCACAACAAAGATAGTCATTTTTCCAAAAGGTGCGTGATAGACCTAAGACAAAATCGATGTTGAGGTCTTGCCAAGGGCATGTAGGGACTAGTAAGGGTATATATAACCCAGTGTTTTGCTTCTTATGTTTACCCAATTGACATGTCCCTACATTGTTCAACCAATTTTGTGATGTCCCTTTTTAAGCTCGGCCAATAAAATCGACTTTCCACCTCCTCAATTGTTTTATTTTGCCCAAAAAGTCCCCCCGAGTCCTCCCGCATGGACTTTCTAAACCAAAAAGTGTGGCACCGATATACGGGGAACACGGAACTTATCTGCTCGAAATAAATAGTCATCTTGGATATAGAAGTCAGTGATGATGCGCCGTTGTCCCTCTCACAATTCGGTGTACACCTTAACAAAATCAAGACAGGAAGTGTAGTCATCTTTGATCTTCTCAAAACAAGAAACTTGCACACTCACAATGGACAATAAGCTAATCTTGCAACTAAGGGCATCTGCCACTTTATTCACACTCCAGAATTGGTGCTTCAAGACAAAAAAGCATGGTTGTAGGTACTCAACCCATCGCTTTATGCCTACAATTAAGTTTCTTTTGTCAATTGAGATATCGAAGGGCCTCGTGATCGAAGTACAAGACAAATTCATGTGGAAGGAGATAGTGACGCCAATAATGTAAAGCTTGTACAACCGCATAGAATTCCTTGCCTTAGGTCAAGTACTTTTGTTTTACGTCGTAAAAATTTTCACTAAAATACGCAAGATGTCACTCTCAACTTGGTACTCCACTTATTCCGATAACTGATGCATCGCATTCTAGCTTCGAAAATCTTAAAAAAATCAAGTAATCTCATAATAGGTGCCTCAGTTACACATTTCTTAATTTCTTGGAAAGCGCGAGAGGTAGATTTTGACCACAAGAACTCCCCTCTCTTCATGCAATTTGTGATGGGTGCCATGATGAATCCCCATCATCGGTAAAAAATGGCTAAGCCATAAAAAACAACGACCCTCATGAATAGTAGTAGGTTCCAACCACTCAACAATTGTTTTTACTTTCTAGGGATTTGCCATGATACTAGCAGAAGTTACTACAAAACCCAAGAAAACCACTTGATCAGCCAGGAAGGAACATTTGTGGAGAATGGCATAAAGTTTTTCCTTTTGGAGCATGTGGCAAACCAGGCAGATGTGGTCAAGGTGTTGGTCTTTTGGTTTGGCTATAAATGAGGATGTCATCAAAATAGACCACCAAGAACTGTCAAGAAACGGTCGAAGCACCTGTGTCATCATATGCATAAAAGTCCTAGGAGAATTTGACAATCCAAATGGCATAACGATCCATTCATACAGCCCCCATCTTTTGTCTTAAAGGCCGTCTTCCATTCGCCCCCCTGGCAGACCTGAATCTGGTGATAACCACTTTTAAGGTCAATCTTTGAAAATATAATGGCACCCATCAACATATCTATCATATCATCCAGCCGAAAATCGGAAACCGATACTTCAGAGTGATTTTGTTGATGGCCTTACTGTCCACACACTTTCGCCAAGTGACATCCTTCTTTGGTGTGAGTATGGCCGATACTGCGCAAGGACTTAAACTCTCCCTAATGAATCCCTTTCGGATGGATTCATTCACATACCGTTGTAATTCTCCATGTTTAGCGGGATTCATTCGATAATGTAGTCCATTTGAAAATATGGCTCTCTGCATCATATCTATGGCATCTTCGGGAAAGACATCCTAAAATTCTCGTAAGATGGACTCAACTTCAGGCAAGGGGTCGCCTGAGGATTTCACAGGTACCTCGCACGCAACCACTGCAAAAATTGTAGACTCATGTAGCATTTCATGTTCCACATCTTTGGGACTGATAAAATGCAAGGTTTTCTTTTGGGAGCTCGCTTGTGTTTTGTGTTGCATAACAGGTTTTGGAGGCAGTGGTTTAAGGTGGATGGTCTTTCCATTAAACAAGGAGCAAATATTTAAGCGCCCATAAATGGTAACATCTCGATCATAAAACCAGGGCCTACACAAAATGATGTGACCCACATCCATGGCAAATACATCACACCAGATGTCTTCCTTGTATTAGAGGAATTGAATAGGAACCAGACAGAAATGGAGGCGCCATCGACCCACGAAACTCGATAGGGCTTGGGATGTGGAACTGTCTTTGGGCCGAGGTGGGTAACGGTGCAGGATGACACAGCATTAATGCAACTATCACTATCAATGATAACCTTGCAGCCTTTCCAATGCTAATTGTTAGACTCTGTGGGCTGAGTCAAAGCACAATCGGCAACATTGAGTCTGTTGACAAGAGTGTGAGCATGCCTGACACAATTCACAGTAGTTATATTTTTCTCACCTGTCTCATCTAGGAGATCAAAGTTGGCGGGATCAGGCTCGTATGCCACGTTTTCCTGGTCTTCCTGCTATTTTCCGAATCCTCGATAAGAAGGGCTTGAGTGCTACAATTGGACACGATATACCCAAATCCTCGACACTTATGACACTAAATCCTCAAATTAAATTTTGACAACTCTTTTCCTGCCCCTGATGGAGGGGTGTCCAAATTGCGACTCAAGTCTCTAGGGGGAGGAGCTCCTAAAATTGACTTTCCAGAGACTTGAGGACTGGTGGTGGAAGATCTAAAAGACATTGTATGGGTGTCTAACCCTTGTGTGGGTGAAAATTTGGAGGCCAACTCGTAATTATGTGCAAAAGCATAAGCATCCTCATCTCTCGTCTAAGGTCATCATGTAGGCCCTTTCAAAACCTGCTTAGAGTGATGACCTCATCTTCCATAACAAAACACCGCATTCAATACTCATCAAATTGAGTAATGTACTAGGCGACTGATTTATGCCCCTGGCTAAGAGTGTGTCACTGACCTAGAAAGGGTGCTTCTATAGGAAGGAGGAAGGTACTTTGTTTGGAGCTTGAGTTTCATTTCCTCCCAATGAGTAAAAGGAGGCTCACGTCTCCTCCCAATATCCATTTCAACGTTTTCCCAGAAAAGTTAAGCAGTACCTATCAATTTCATTTTTGCGAACCTGGCTTTTTTATCTTCAGAAAGGTTGTACCACTCCCAAAACCGATCCATCTCACAAACCCACGTGAAAAATACCCATGGATCTAAATGACCATCACATGTAGGGGCCTTGACTCTTATGTCTTTCAAAACTTTGTCTTCAGGTCCCTCGTGATTCTGGGGGTAGGATGCATGATTCCTAGAAAGAGGAAATATGTGAGAACAAGCACGAAAGAAGTCCTCTTCAGTGTCATAACCCATAGGAGATCTAGCTTCTATAGAGCGTTTATCTTTGGTTAAATGAATTTCTAGGGTCGTGAATTTATCATTAATGGTGCGCAGCCCCTTGTAGTAAGGGAGCCTATGGCGCCCTGAAGCCGCTGTCAATGTTGTTTCTATCACCCCGTATCATCTTTGATGCATTTCCCAACATGCTGCGACCACTACGTAAATGCATGTACTATTGAGTTCCGACAAATAAGCTCAAACAAACTCTATGCTTGTTAAAGTGTCTTGCTTATGGTTCGTTTTGTGACTAAGTCATAATTCAAATCAACAAAGATGTAAGATAAGAGTGCACTGTATAATAAGATAAAGGAATGAATGAAACTAAAGTAGTAGCATAAATCATACTGATTGGCCAAGCTTCAAAATTAACAATGAGAATAAAAAGCACACAGGTAAAACAGACACAAAAATAAACATGGTTTTTCTTTTTGGCACGGATTTCAAGGTACAAAGTTTGAGATCTAATTGATGTTGGTACACTATCTACCAACACAAAAATAAATATCAATGAACTCGAATGTAATACCAGAGAGGGGTAGAACGACAAACCTGAAAGGCTTGGTTGGGGTGACCGTAGTGACGTATGCAATGCAGACAACAAGCTGGGGCTGGAAATGGAGCTGGAGCGAACAAGCTAATGATGACTCTTGTTTTTTTTTGTACCATTTTTTATTTCTTGTTTCGCACATGCAACTATCGCACGTGCGGATCACTTAAGTCACAAGTGCGATAATCGCACGTATGCGTTGAGCTCCTCTTCAAGGTGCCCAATTAATCAAAAATTCTGATTAATTGAAGCAAAGCGAGAGGCGAGCCGAGGGAATGGCAAAAATGGCAACGTCGAATGGCCCTAGGTCAGGTGATGGCATCGGCTGTCTACGGGCAGCAGATCGCTAGAGGGCAATGGCGGCGATGGAGTGGTTGCGTGGATCTGTAGAGACAAAGCTCGGGAGGACGATTGGTAATGGCTCAAGAGGGGGGCAAGGTCTTCACCAGCAACAGGGAGCGACGACAGCAACGTTGACGGTAGAGAGTGACCACAATGGTTATAATTGATATGGCAAAATCGCCAGCAATGAGGTAAGTATGCAACGAATTTTTTTTTTTTTTTTTTGTGTGTGTGTTTGGCAATGCCATCTCAAGGTTCCTACAGATCACAACCAGGGAACAAGTAATTGGAGCTTTGGCAGGTGGCAGCAAATAGAGATCTTCGGTGGTGGGGGGGCTTCAAAGAGATTTCCGAAAAGATTTCAGCTCTGGATGAGAGCTTCAGTGAGATTGCCGAAACGATTTCAATTTTTGGATGTCTTTGGCGATGGGTCTTCAGATTGGAACGTTTGCTCTGATACCAAAATGATGCGGGACATGCATATTTGTTGATTCCAATGGTAAAATTGGGGAAGAAGAGAAGAGAAACAAAGAAAACAAGAGGAATTGACAAGAAGAAGAAGGGGAAGATTAGAAGGAAGAAGAGAGAGATCGGGAAGGAAGAGCAGTAGGAGGAAATTTTAATTCATCATCAATCTATCTATCCTCTCTGATCCGATTACAATCCATTAATAAAGGAAAAAAACTGAAATTCAAAATTCAAAAAATAGATAAATCACTAACTGATAAATCTCGTAAAGTCAGGAAAATAAAAAAAATAAAAAATGAAATAAATAAATTACAAAAATATGGAATGACCCAACCACAATGTAGTGGGTCATAGTTGGGCCCGCTGCCTCCGAGTGTAAAGTCATGTGACTATTGGCACACCGGTGTCCACACCACATTCGGAATCCATACCCAAAAACTTTACTTGATGAATAGAAGGCAATATTATAAAGATCAGGAGACAAAAAAATTGCAAGCTTATTGTAATTAACCATTCTAGAACCCAACAAGTTTACTCTATTTCTGGGTTAGCCATCTCTATAAGCTACATGTTTGTTCTCTCTTCAACCATAATCTCAGAGAAAAGCTGGAATCTCAGACTCAAAACCATAACATAGTATTCTGCTAATCTGCCCATGAGGCTCCAAGGGATCAGGCTTCTGTAACTAGGAGTACCCTTTGGTTTTTTATTTGGAAGAAGAAGAAACAGAATAAGGATCCTTTTTCTTGAATATCTGGAAGAAGAAGAATCCTTCATTGGAACACCTTCCATTAAGTCAAAGATCTTAGTGAAAGATCAAGATCTCATTTTGGCATGATATCCAACCGACAGAAAACAGGCATCAACGAAAAATCATGCAATAGCCATTCTATTATTTTTGCCCTGTTTTTTTGAAAGTTGACTTCAAAGGTGTTTCAGGAAAAAATGATCTTGTCACAAAAAAAAAAAGCAAAAACAGTAAAATGACTTGAACCACCACATCATTCTCTACCATATATTTAGAATCATTGACCAAAAAATAGTTCATAATTGACCAGCTCACTAGTATTAAACTAATCAATGAACAAAAAAAAAGTGCATTCGAATATGTTAGGAAGCTTCACATCAGACGATCAAAAACACAAGATCCAATATAAGAAAGGCAAAAAATATGAACCTATAATGAAATAATAGCCAAAGTTCAGCAAACAAGCCTACGTAAGTCTGCATTTTTTGTCTCTTCGTGGGGTAAGAAGCATGCAATGGAATCCTTTTAGTTTTTTATGTCACTAGAGGTAGTGACCTCTAATGGTTTTTATACCAAATATTTAGAGTCATTGACCAAAAAGTAGTCCATAATTGACCTGCTCACAAGTATTAAACTTATCAATGAACCAAAAAAAAAGGTGCATTCGAATATGTTAGGAAACTTCACATCAGACGACGAAAAAACACAAGATCCAATATAAGAAAGGGGGAAAATATCAACCTATGATGAAATAATAGCCAAAGTTCAGCAAACAAGCCTAAGTAAGTCTGCATTTTTTATTTTTTTTTTGTCTTCGTGGGGTAAGAAGCAGGCAACGAAATCCCTTTTAGTTCTGATGTCATTAGAGGTAGTGACCTCTAATGGTTTTTCGAAATTCGGTAAATTCTATGCCTACTACTCACCAAATAAAGTTTAAGAAAAAAAAAAAAAAAGTCTTACCTTCCAGCAACAGTAGCATCGAAGGTGAACGCGACAAGATACTGCCCAGGGTTGTCCTCGTCAGGCTCCACTCTTAGAGTCTCCTTTTTAAGATTGACATCGTTACGGATGGTTACGGCTTTCTGGTGCTCAACAAAAGCAGCTTGAGGAGGCGGAACAGGGCCGCAAGGATAGCGTGGTCCGCCCCATGTCGGATGTGGAAGGGAAGGATCCATATGAGGAACAGCGGCACCACGATGATGATGATCAAAGGAAGCCGGCAAGGGGACAGGAGGAGAAGGGTAATAGGCTGAATAAGGATAATATTGCGGAGGATTTGGGTTCGGATAGGGGGGTGGGTAAGGCGTTGCAGCAGCGAAAACGAAACGGTTGCCGGCCATTTCTGGTTGAGGGGGATGTGGGACGGGGGATGGAGGGCGGCCGCCGTGCGGCGCGTGTCTTCGCCGATGGGTATGGCTGCTACCGGCGTTACCCATCGTTGGTTTATCTCTTCTTCCTTGTGGAAGGAACAAGAAGGCCTTTAAATTTCACGAGCGTACAGACTATTCCTTTTTCACGCGTGCCGAAAAAGAGAGAAATCTTTTTCTTTCTATTTTACGCGTTACGAAGGAATAGCTGGAGCTTGGAGCCGACTAAAACTTTATCGGCGCACGAAAATGAGGAACAACAGGTATTGGAGAAAGAAATGCCAACGGAAAAAAATAAAAAAGCTTCGGAAACGTTATGGAAATCTTAAAATCTTTATTGCCTACACTAAGCAGGCGAAACCAGTGAAACACAATCCTCAAATCCTCAATTTTAAGCTAAGCAGGCTTCAAACGCTTTAGAACACGGGTATTCAGGAAGCGCTTTCTGGGCTTTACCGAAAAGGCCAAAATCCTATAAAGCCCTGATCGAGCTTCTACACATGCCCTCCTCCCTCTCTCTGAGATTGATCGAGAAGGAGAAAACAAAATCCCAATAATCAGAAAACCCACGAAGTACGAAAAGTCTCACGAGCCTTAAAACACCAAGAATGACTGACCCTATTTTCGGGCAGAAACTTCTCGAATTATCACAACTCACTCCGGGGAAGATAAACGAATGAATCCGCCATTCTATCGACGGCAGAGACGATGACTTCCGGTTAGTTTTCCTTTTCCTCCCTTGAGGAGGAAACGAAACCTCTATAAACTTTTCAGAGAAGAGAAACTGGAAGATCTCTATCTATTTCTGAGTCAGAGAAATCTACCGGGCTTCTGGATGGCATCATTTGCAGCCTGCCGTTTCGAGAAACTGTTGGCTGTGCTTTAGATGGATAATCTACACCTATGAAAAAGAAATCGAAAATAGCAACTGTGGGAATCTTTGGTTGGTTTTTGGTGATGGGATTGCGTAAAGCTCCACCCACAGCAGCAACAAGGAGAAGAAATACTGTAACTCAAAACTAAAATAATAATTCTATTAGAATAATAGAATAGAACTTGCATAACATCTCGTGACTGAACCAATTCTACTTGTTTGAACCAGCTGAATTCGACCCAATCGTGGACCCAAACCGGACCTGGACCCTGATTGAATCTTTAAAACGTTGTCAAAGTTCAACCAGTAGAACCTCTGCTCATCCTTTTCCAAAATGCTCATACATAATCCCTTTCGAAGGTTCGACCAAACCCAGATCTCCCCTGAACTGGAACCCGAACTCCTACTCTATCATCTTCCACAAGGACGCTATCCCCAGGACATTCAAATAGCGAGAAGGAGAAAGTGCAGGAACGTTGATGGGATCCTCGGCGGAGTCAGAAGCCCCCCGGAGCAGGCTTTGTCCACGGCACCATTGTTATTGGAATTCTCAACGCTGGCTCCACAAGCAAATTCTCATAAGAAGAGGTGTTTTCTGAAGTGCATTCGAGTACCGCCGGAGATTACTATATAGAATCATGGGAAGTAGATAGGTACTGTTGCTCTTGGGAGACGAGAGATTCCTCCTAGTTTGCCTATTACATTGGTAGCAGTGTTGTTGGTAGTGACGAGACGGGATGATGATCGTCTGATATTCCAACACGGCTTGCATCTTTGCTAGGTATTGCAAAAAGTGAAAAGAGCGCTGCCTTGATACGAAAATATGGTATACTATTCGTAACAAAGTTGCGGTAACGATGAGTTCCTCCTCGTCACTCTATTTCCATTCAACCGAGCAAAGATTCCGTAGGCGAACTCAAATTGGAACCGAACAAACCAAACTCGCAAGGAAACTCGCCTGGAAAGCAGATCCCAATAGGCTTCTCCGCAAACCAGACAGCTCAATCCTCTCCGCTCTGGTGAAACCCCAGTTTCTTCAACCATGATAGGCAAGGAAGGTTGTGGGAGTATAAGAGTTTCTTTTTATCCGGAGGCTTTTCGAGCCACTCGCCTTCTACCTTTGGAAAAAGAATTATCGGGGATGTGAACCTGTTGAAGATAAACTTGAAAACGGAAATCTGGTTGATAAGTAGGATTTGAATTTTTTTAATTGATTCGGCCTCTTGTATAAATCTGTAACCTTGTTACATAGAGTGACTCCGATCCCCTTCTCGCCTATCAAATCCGTCACCGCTTTCGGCTTCTCAGCACGTCTTGTTGCGGCTTCCGGCTTCGCAGCACGTCTTGTTGCCGCTTCCCGTGATACCATACTCCGCAACAGTCCCTCTTGCAGAGCCGAACCTAACGGGTCTTACCATCTGAAAATAACTCATCTTATAATCCGAAATGTACTTCCTGTCTTTTAATTCAAACGGGATACGTAAGTATGTCGGCATTCCACCCAAATTATCTACGTACCATATGGGAGGGTCTCCACCCAAAATTATCCATGTGCTTCCACGTGAGGGGGAGTGTTAAGAAATAGTCTTACATGGATTAATAAGATAAAAGATCTTGAATTAATTAGTAGGTGGAAGAGGTTTATTAAGTAGCTAGTCATTTTGGGATAGGTTATTCGACCCAACTTAACATGGTATCAGAGCGATGATCTTGAAATTACTCCTTTCAATTTTTTTTCCGTCTGTCTCGCTGCCTCTTCCAGTTCCGGTGTCGCTTCCGTCGAGGTCCAAACCCTCGTTCGACAAACGAAGACATATTTGCGCTCATCGTCGAGAGAAGCGACCAATGCTCTTTTATTCTTTGGCAAAGGTCTCTCCCAGATCTAGGAACAACAGCATCAAGGTTTCATCTTCCCGACTGTCTTCGTCGCTGCCATTTCCGACTTCGCCCAAGTTCTGGATTCATTGTTGAGCCTTCCAGCCTCCTAGCGTCCTCCTAGCACTGCACCTTCCGACCTTCCTCTGTCGCACAGACGTCGCTAGAAAATCGCACTCTGAAATTCTGCCTGGCGCACTGACGACGTTCGCAATTTGCACCAACATCCTCTCTTTGCCAAGACGCCCATTGTAACCTGAACCGACATTCGAGTCGACATCCACAAACGTTGAGGTGTCTAGCTCGAAGTTCAAGCCAACACTCCACTCTAGGGCACAGTTGTCGAGGCATCTAGCCCGAAGACCGAACCGCTGCCCGAGCACACTAGTGTCTTGTCATTTGGCCTTGCAACGCCAGATAAGATCACGTAGACCAAAAAAACGACGCTACAGGAATTACATTCCAACAAGTATATCGTAAAATATGACATCCAACTTTGCTAATCCGAATCACCCACTATATCTTCACCATTCAGATCAGCAAGTGTTGGTTCTTGTACCACAACTTCTCACTGAGGACAATTATAGCACATGGCATCATTCCATGATTATAGCCCTCACCATCAAAAACAAATTTGGTTTTGTTGATGGATATATACAATATCCAGATAACGATACCGACAATGAATTACAATAGTGGATTTGTTGTGATAACCTTGTCAAAACTTGGTTATTGAGTTCGATCTCCAGAGATATTGCAGCAAACGTATTCTATTGTGATGGAGCACAAACAGTTTGGAATGAATTGTGCGACTGTTTTTCTCAAGCAAACAACATCCAATTATTTCACATTGAGAATTAAATACATTATTGCATACAAAATTCTACGTATGTTATTTCATACTGACAGCGGCTAGCAAATACAACCCAATAGACCGATCTGTTAGGTGCGAAAAGCTACCACCTACAAGAGTGGACGGAACCACTCTAATTCGAACACGGGACGTGGCGTGCCTATCTCTGATATCATGATAAAGTCCTAGGTAAGAATCTTTCCCAGGAGGTCACCCATCCTAGAATTACTCTCGCCCCAGCTCGTTTAACTACGAAGTTCTGAGTCAAATACCTAGCCAATACAACCCGAAAAGACTAGCCATTTAAAGTGCGAAAAGCCAAGTACCTAACTCAGACCATAAACTCTAATAAGAGTGGACGGAACTACTCTGACACCTACCCCACCCATTCTAGAGCCACTTCTCACAGGATACGAACGTGGGCCGTAGCGTGCCTAGCTCTGATACCATGTTAAAGTCTTAGGCAAGAGTACTTCCCATGAGGTCACCCATCCTAGAATTACTCTTGCCCAAACTCGCTTAACTTCGGAGTTCTGAGTCAGATACCTAGCCAATACAACCCGAAAAGACTAGTCATTTAAGGTGCGGAAAGCCATGTACCTAACTCAGACCACAAACTCTAACAAGAGTGGACGGAACCACTTTGACACCCCCCCCCCCCCCCATTCTGGAGCCGCTTCTCACGGGATACGAACGCGGGCCGTGGCGTGCCTAGCTCTGATACCATGTTAAAGTCCTAGGCAAGAGTACTTCCCAGGAGGTCACCCATCCTAGAATTATTCTTGCCCAAACTCGCTTAACTTCGGAGTTCTGAGTCAGATGCCTCGCTAATACAACCCGAAAAGACTAGTCATTTAAGGTGAGGAAAGCCAAGTACCTAACTCAGACCACAAACTCTAACAAGAGTGGACGGAACCACTCTGACACATGACTGTGGGATGAGAGACATTCTCTTTGTCCTATCTCACATTGTCATTGTGACTTTATGAAAGAGGAACTATCCTATCGAGAAACACAGAAAATCATCACGTTTCTCATGGGATTAAGTGAATATTTTACTACCATATGTGGGCAGATATTGACAATGGACCATTTGCCTAAGATCGACAAGGTTTATTCTCTAGTGCTCAGACATGAACCGCAGAAAGATGTATCTGATAAATGGAACATCATTCAACCTGAGGCAGCAACTTTCACTATCAGAAATTCAAAGAGTTCAGTTCTACAATGACTCTTGAAGGCAAGAGGATCATATCTGCAGAGGAGTTTGAATTACTCCAGAAGATAAAGCATATGATACCGTCTACCTTCATGAAGAATTTAAATTAATTCAAAAAATAAAGCACATGATGTCCCCGACTTCTTCACCATATCTTCCTTTAATTCCCCATTAACCTTTTATTTGGCAGCCTTTCTCCTACCATCCTTAATTTCTCCCGTTTACCCCCTTTGGCCAACCCTTTGGTGCGTTGCTTTGTGTTGGAAGATGGGCCCACGCCCACATGACCAAGGAAAGCCCACATATCCAAGTGTGTTGGAAGATGAGCCCAAACCCATAAGATATGGACCCACCATGATGACACGAGCTGGTGGGACCCACCATGATCACGTGAGGTGGCATTATGAGTCTTACCTAATAAGAAGTTTTACACAAGAAGAAGTATGTAAGAGCCACAATTATTATGAAAGGAGGTCTCACAAAAGAATTTCAGTTCAAAGGTGTTTTAGTCATGTTAGTCTTCTATTTATATTAGATTATTTTATTATGCTAGGACTTATCTTTAAGTGTTAGAGTTGAGTGTAATTGGAAAAAATGCAGTTTAATTGTAGTTGGATTCTACTACTTTTCCTCTATTATAATAGAGGTTCATGTACTCTGATTACAATAAGTCAATGAAGTATTTCTCTTTTCCATAAATTCAACATGGTATTAGAGCAGGTTCGGTGAGTTGACTTGGTCAACCCAGAAAGGTAATGTGATATTTTATGATTTATTATCTCTAATAGTTTAGGTTCATATTTATCTTTTTTTAATCCCTATACCCGTTATTTTCTTTACTATTTCACCTCTATACTGAGCTTTTCATATGACAAATTATATATTGACGAAAAGCTATTCGATTCTAATTTCCAATTATAAATGAGTTTTTTATAATTGGAGTTATCTACAAAGAGAAATCGATATTTGAAGCAGAAAAGTCCAGATTACAAAAGAGGTTCGAAGAGCACCAGAAAGCTTCAACTTCTGAGATATTTTATGTTATCAAGAACGAGACTTTATATGGAGAATTATATATCATAAGAAATATCTATAAGTCTATTTTCTTACCTATTCAACCAATTCTGGATCTGATTTTTTTATATGGAGATATTGATCTTGGAAGAGTCAATGGTCATGCTAGCAAAAAGAGAATGAGTACTTAGTTCGACCAGATTACAAAGACCAAAATTTATCAGATAATATATCTCAAGAGAAGTATCTTTTATGAAGAGAGTTATACTTGGATGAAAGTTATTTAAGTCTATTTTCATAAGGAGAAAGTTTCATATCAATCTGATCTATATTTCAGGAAATATTCGCATTGGAAGAATCAAATGTCATACTAGTATCCTGTTGCATTGAAAAATCAGAATTTAAGCCGATTATTTCGCATCGCTTTTTTAGTTACTGTTATTGATCAAGTATATCAGGAAAATATCTCATTTACCCCTTTTCGGTTACTACATCTATGATATTTGGTTCAAGCTGGGAACACTGCTATTACCTCCTAGCTTGAGGGGGAGAAGTACAAGAAGTACAAGAAAGAGGTATTTTATTCCATATATTGTGGTAAGTTTTATGAGATAAAAAAATTCAAGAAAGGGGAAGCACAAAAGATAAAGCTTTTGCATCTAAGAAGAAATCTTTGCAACAAAAAAAATTGAAGACCAAGAATTCTGACTTGTAATAATAATTGTGGCAATTATTGGTGATACCTGACTCGGGTCGACTCAAATCTATTTCTCCGACTAGATTATGTTAGTGTATCAATGCCCACCTCTCTCAAGTTACCGTTAATGTAATGTATTCACTGGCCCCCAAGTATGAGAAGCGCCAATGTGGATAGTGAGTAATTAGTTAATGGGTTCCAGCTTAGACGTTGATGAGGTCAAATTGTGACCGCAATGGTTACTTGTGAAGAAACTGTAAAACGGATAGTAGGGTTCGGGGCGTCAGCCTCGACGGTGGTCCAAAGGGGCTGGCCGCACAGTATGCACGTGTCATGATTGCATCACCAAGTGATGTCGTGGAGGACAACTAGATGACTTGCTCTACAAGCTTCCTAGATGGCTTGCTCTACAAGCTTACTAGATGGTGTGCTCTACAAGCTTCCTGATGGCTTGCTCTACAAGCTTCCTAGATGAAAAACACTTATAAATAGAGGTGTTCTTCAGTTGCATTGGTATCCAGAAAATGAGAGTTATTCCTTCTTCATTACTCTGTTTTATTGTTTAGTTTCTTCTTGTAATTTCTGTTCAATCTAGCAACCATTGTAGCTCTTCTAGAGCGTGTGGTGGGACGAAGTTTCTTATCGTATTTGTAATAGATCAGTGTTGTCTTTCTTCTTGATTGTTGTTTAGATGTTCCTTGGCTGAGCTTACTCTGTTTTACATGGTATCAGAGCTCTAGGGGACTCTTAACAATAATCATCTGTCGTAAAGCACAACATCATGACTGATCTTAAGCCTAGTAGCTCTTCTGCTAGTTCTGGTTCTGTACCAGCAATACGTATTCGTGCCCCAGCTTGCACAGAAGGTAAACTTGATGGCACGAACTATCTCCTGTGGAAGTTCAAAGTCACTATGATTCTGGACTCCTATGAACTTCTTGATATAGTTCTGGGAGTTGAACCTGTTGCCGTCACCAATGGTGGAAAGATCACTCCTCCTAATCCTCAGCTCGTCAAAGATTGGAGAAGGAAGAATGCTGATGCACTTTGTGCAATTGTCACAAGTATTCAAGATTCTGTCCTCACCCTGATTCAACATACTTCGAAGATGAATGAAGCATGGAACATACTGAAAAATCAGTATGAAACGAGGAACCAGACTCATATCCAAAATCTAGAAAATCAACTTGCTGTTGAAAGATTAAGTGAAGATGAGGCAGCAGAGTCTTTTATTACTAGGATGAAAAGCCTATTGATAAAATGGCTTCTGTTGGTATAGCCAAGTCAACAGAGGAACTTGCTCGAAGATGTATTCGAGTGCTGCCATAAAAATTTGATGGCCTCGTGACAGCACTCAATACACAAGTTCGTGATCCTCCGTTGACCTTTGAAGATTTCTCTGCCTTATTGATGGAGGAGGAGATGAGGCTAAAAGGTAGAGACAATCAGTCTGATTCTGCCTTCACAGCAAAAACAAAGGTTAGCAATGAAACAAAGAAGAAACAAAAGAGTAAGAAGTTCTTTGGATCTTGTTATTACTGTAACAAGAAGGGCCATGCTGTCAAAGATTGTAGAACACGAATCCACGATGAGAAGAACGACACAGTGAAACAAAACTGGAAGAATAGAGAATCTACAAATTCTGCAGAAATTGAGCTTCCTTTGTTCACTGTCACAGAGGAATCATGCTCTAGTGCTCATGTACAACAAAAGAGTACATGGGTGTTAGATTCTGGAGCTTCCCGACACATGACCAGCAAGAAAGAATTATACGATTATTTAAATCCTCTATAACAACCAATGAACGTGGTAGTCGGGAATAATGCGAGATGTCCCATTGAAGGGATAGGTACCATATCCATTAAGTCTGATGATGGAGAAAGTAAGAAGATAGCGGATGTTCTACTTGTTCCCCAAATCTCAAGAAACCTGTTGTCCGTAGCTGCAATTACAGACAAAGATTTGGAGGTACGGTTCAAGAAAAATGAATCTCTTATTCTTGATAAAAATGAGAACATAGTTGCAAGAGGTATCCGCAGGGATAACCTTTATGAAATCAACTCACTTTCTGTTGTTGTTGATGCCAAAAATAGTCAACTTTGGCATGAAAGATTCGGACACATTTCCATTCATGTGTTGAAGGAAATGCAGAAGAAAAATATGGTGACAGATTTGCCTTCAATTGATGTAATTGAAGAACCTTGTGAAGCTTGTATGCTGGGAGAGCAACAAAGAAAGTCATTTCCCAAAGAGAGTCAAAACAAATCAAAGGCTCTTCTAGAGTTAGTACATGTTAATCTCTGTGGGAAAATGACTACGATGGCGTTAGGAGGATTTTTCTACTTTATGCTGTTAGTTGACGATTATAGTAGAAAGATGTGGGTGTACTTCCTTCGGGACAAGGTTGATGCTCTTGCAAAATTCAAGGTGTGCATAAGCAAGTGACAAATGAGAACGCAACAACTGTGAAGAAGTTTCGTACAGATCATGGGGGGGAATTCTGTTATGCTGAATTCTCTAGCTACTGTAATTCAGTTGGCATCAAACGCCAACTTACTGCTCCACATACACCAGAACAAAATGGTGTAGTTGAACGTCGAAATCGAACAGTGGTGGAAATGGCTCGGTGCATTATAAAAGGTGTGGGCTACCAGATATGTTCTGGGGAGAAGCAGTAAATACAGCAATATATGTCCTAAATCGATGCTCCACAAAAGCATTGAATGACAAGACTCCAAATGAGGCTTACTCAGGTATGAAACCTTCTGTGTCTCATTTAAGAAAATTTGGGTGTGATTATTTTGTACATATTCCCAAAGAAAAAAGAAAGAAATTAGATGACAAGAGCAAGAAATGTATCTTCTTGGGTTATAGTAAAGAGTCTAAAGCATATAGACTCTATGATGTAGAGGCCAAGAAGTTAGTCATAAGCCGAGACGTGGTGTTTAATGAGTGACCATTCTCAATGGAGGATAATGATCCTGCCATTTTGTCACCAACCGATGAAGTAACTCACCAAGTGCCTGCTGAACAGCCAGTAAGTGATGTAGAAGATGTTTCTATTAAAAAAGAAACAACAACCCAACCTAGTGCACCCCCACGGAAGCCACAACCAAAGTGGGTGCACCAGCTCTTTGATGACAGAACTCCAGAAGTTGAAGATAAAAGCCCTTGTCCTGATGGGCTTAGACGACCAAAGAGAATAGAGGAGCAGAACAAAGCAGGACAACAACTTTTGAACATGGCTTTGAAGATTCAAATCATCGAGACGGTAAAAGAACCAGTAAGTGTGGAGGAAGCCATGTTAGATCCAAAATAGAGAGCTGCAATGCAATTAGAGTATTATAGTATCATAAAGAATGATACTTGGGAGATTGTTGATAAACCTCCTAACCGAAAGATCATTGGCAGCAAATAGATTTGGAAAACAAAGTACAAGGTTGACGGTACTCTTGAAAAATACAAAGCACGCCTTGTTGCTCAGGGATTCTCACAAATTGAAGGTTTTGATGTTGATGAGACCATCGCTCCAACAACAAAGATGACAACAATTCGGGTAGTTCTTGCAACTTTTGCTCATTATGGGTGGACGGTACATCAAATGGATGTAAAAATCTGCCTTTCTGAATGGGAAACTTGAGGAAGAAGTCTCCGTGGCACAACCACAAGGCTTTGAACTACCAAATGCAGAGGAGAAGGTATGTAAATTAAAAAAGGCCTTGTATGGTCTAAAGCAGGCACCACGAGCCTGGTACAAACGTATCGACTCTTTCTTTTTGAAGTGTGGGTTCTGTAGAAGTAAATATGAAGCAAATTTATATGTTCTTTGTGAACATGAGAAAAGAGTCATTGTAGTACTCTATGTAGATGACCTGGTAATCACTGGTGACCATGAAGACAACATTGTGAAGACTCGGGAATGGTTGAGCCAAGAGTTCGACATGACAGACTTAGGCCTTCTTCATTACTGCTTGGGAATTGAGGTATGGCAAAAATCTTATCATATTTTTATTTCTCAGGAACGTTATGCTCGAGAACTGTTATCTACTTTTGGCATGACCGAAATTAATCCAGTAGTCACCCCAATGGAAGTGAATACCAAGCTGTCAATCAATGACTCCTCTGAAAAGGTTGACAACAAGCTCTACAGAAAATTAGTTGGAAGTTTAATCTTCCTTTGTAACACAAGACCTGACATTAGCTATGGTGTGGGAGTGCTCAGTCGTTTTTCTAACAATCCAAGAAAAACGCACTGACAAGCTGGAATGTGAATCCTCAAATATCTCAAAGGTACTTTAACTTTTGGAGTATCTTACACAAGAGGAGATATTTTATCTGGGTATTGTGACTCAGATTGGGTTGGAGATATTGACACGAGGAAACCCGTTACTGGCTACGGATTCTTGTTTGGAAGTGGTATCATCTCATGGGCTAGTAAGAAACAACAAAAAGTTGCACTATCATCAACCGAAGCAGAGTATAAAGCTGCTTGTGTAGCAACCTGTGAAGCTGTGTGGCTACGACGCATCTTGACTGATATAGGTATTCCTTTGACTGAGTCAACTACCTTAAATTGTGACAGTCAAAGTTGCATAGCTATGGCGAAGAACCCAATGTTCCATGCTAGAACTAAACACATAGAGATTCAGTATCACTATGTAAGAGAACTGATTGAAGAGGAGACCATATACATGGAGTACTGCCCTACAAAAGACAACCATGCAGACATTTTTACCAAAGCACTAGGGAGTGCTCAGATGAACAAGCATCTTCGTGGCTTGGGCGTTGGCCCAAGAACATAGTCCAACAGAGGTGAACATTGAAGGGGGGTGTTAGTGTATCAATGCCCACCTCTCTCAAGTTACCGTTAATGTAATGTATTCACTGGCCCCCAAGTATGAGAAGCGCCAATGTCGATAGTGAGTAATTAGTTAACGGTTCCAGCTTAGACGCTGATAAGGTCAAATTGTGACCGCAATGGTTACTTGTGAAGAAACTGTAAAACGGATAGTAGGGTTCAGGGCGTCAGCCTCGACGGGGGTCCAAGGGGGCTGGCCGCACAATATGCATGTGTCACGATTGCATCACCAAGTGCCGTCGTGGAGGACAACTAGATGGCTTGCTCTACTAGCTTCCTAGATGGCTTGCTCTACAAGGTTCCTAGATGGCTTGTTCTACAAGCTTCCTAGATGAAAAACACTTATAAATAGAGGTGTTCTTCAGCTACATTGGTATCTAGAAAATGAGAGTTATTCCTTCTTCATTACTCTGTTTTATTTTTTAGTTTCTTCTTGTAATTTATGTTCAGTCCAGAAACCATTGAAGCTCTTCTAGAGCGTGTGGTGGGACGAAGTTTCTTATTGTATTTGTAATAGATCAGTGTTGGCTTTCTTCTTGATTGTTGTTTAGATGTTCTTGGGCTGAGCTTACTTTGTTTTACAGATTATTATTTTGAGGTACTCACAACATATTCCTTGGTCAACATATTATTTGGTGCAAATACTCGCATCGGATTATTTCATGGGTCCTTTTACAAGGATTTCTTTTATTTTGGTCTGTGTTATATGGGCCCAAGCCCATTTTATTTGCAACTATTGTGTCTCTTTGGATGAGACATTATTATTGAAGAAGTGGTGACCTCAATATCCTATCTTCTTGTTTAACCATTACCTATTGGTTCTTTGACAACCTTACTCCTACCATCCTTTATTTGATTCTCACATACATCTTTGGGCTAACCTTTTGTGTCTTGCTTCGGTTGGGAGTTTAAGTTCATCATGTATATTGGTGTTTTAGGTCCATTGAGACTTATATATATATATATATATATATATACTCGTGGGTCTTTTATCGCCGTCTTGTGAATGACATACATTTATCACCCACTTTTACTTGTGAGAGTTAGTGCCCTGGTTGGGACACCGTGATAGAGGAGCTTATTACTACATATATGTTACCCCCCTTAATTGACATTTATTACTCCTACCACTTGAGAGTCGTTGTCCTGTGGAGGGACACGGTGATGGAAGAATTTTACTACACTTCTGAACACTATGTAAAAACCCACTACCTGCGAAAGATAGAAGTGCCACTACCTGCGAATGATAGGAGTGCCACTACCTGCGAATGATAGGACTGTGCCCTACATCCAGCATGGGTTATGATTGGAGTATGGAGTGATGTCATACGGCTTGGAATGATTTTACTCTCACTTTTCTTATGCCAGATGAGCCTCATGGAAGAGAGCATCAGCGTGAGGGAGAGTGTTGGAAGATATGGAGGACTGCCATTTTATACGAGAAGATCCTATACATCATTTGCACCAAGCTAGGAGTTCATTATGTTCTCTCACCCCCAGTTGAGGGGGAGTGTTGGAAGATGGGCCAAAGCCCACACGACCAAGGAAGGCCCACATATCCAAGTGTATTGGAAGATGGGCCCAAACCCATATGACCAAGGAAGGCCCACATATTCAAGTGTGTTGAAAGATGGACTTAAGACCATAAGATATGGACCCACCATGATCACACGAGCTAGTGGGACCCACCATGATCATGTGAGGTGGCATTATGAGTCTTACACAAGAAGAAGTTTGTAAGAGCCACAATTATTATGGAAGGAGGTCTCACAGAAGAATTTCAGTTTAAAGGTGTTTTAGTCATATTAGTCTTCTATTTATATTGGGTTATTTAATTATTCTAGGACTTATCTTTTAAGTGTTAGAGTTTGGGTGTAACTGGGACAAGGGTAGTTTAATTGTAGTTGGAATCTACTAATTTTCTCTATTATAAATAGAGGTTCATGTACTCTATCATAATAAGTCAATGAAGTATTTATCTTTTCCATAAATTCAACACTTTGGTTGGTCCTTTTTATATGTATATGTTTTTAAGTCCAGTGAGACTTTTTTATTGGTAACCCTTGGATTTTTATCGTCGTCTTGTGAGTGACAGACATTAACCACTTTAATGATTAATGACACTATTTTTGTTTGAAATCCTTTGAGGTTGGTTTTGACTTATGTTTTAATCACCCTTTTTTTTTTAACACTTTTTGAGAGTCTGTGTTTGATTTCGTACTTATCCTTTGGATACCTTAATGGAGGAGATAATTACTACATCTATTTTATTTGTTTCAAGTTGAGATCACTGCCATTACCTCCGAGTTTGAGAGTGAGTGTTGGAAGATATGAATAAGTTGAGATGTCATTGATGTAATTATCTTATGATTTTTGTCTTTTATTCACTCATATGAGGGTGAAGGGCATACTTGTAATATTGATACTTTAGGCATCTATAAATAAAACTTAAGGGGGAGGGTTTGGATACAAGTCTATAACCCTATTTGGGATCCTCTTTTTCCTCAACGTGCTCACATCTCTCACCTATTTCTCTTGGACGTCCCCTTCTCCGTTCTTTCTTCTCTCTTCTTCCTTCCCTTCTTTACCCAAGATTGTCATCTATGAAATCTTGATAATCAACACCCTAGAACATAAATAATTAACACCCTAGTTACACCTAAAATCAAACACTAAAAGATAAGTTCTACAATAATTAAACAACTGAACATAAATAAAATACTAGTATAACTGAAACACCTATAACTAAGGATCTTCTGTGAGACCTCCTCCTGTGAGACTCCTATAAGACTCCAATATATTAATTATGGCTCTATGAGACTTCTTGATGTGAGAGACATGTAAGACTCTTTCATACATGTTCTTTAACATTATGTGGGTAAAAGGATGATATTATCCAAATCCTTAAATTTGATAAATTGTTTTGCTTCTTACCTAATTAAAATTGAATTGGTAAAGCAATAGAGCTAATAATTGGTAAAATTGATAGCCCTATTACCTACTTTATTTGGTTCTTTATAAAGATCAATCATGTTGGTAAGTTCAGAAGAAGTTCATTCCAAGATGAGAAATGAAAAGTTTATAGGTGACAGATTTAGTTGGACTTCAATAATTTCTTCTTTGATAATTGGCAAAAAAATTAGTAGGCCTATGAACACTTTATTTTGTTCTTTTATAAATTATTATATTGGTAAATTCAAAGGAACTTCATCCCAATATCAGATATGAAAATTTTATAATTGAATGATTTATGTGGACTTTGATAATTTCTTCAGGCAAAACCCTTTGATAATGTTATGAGGGTAAAATGATGATATTTTCTAAATCCTTAAGCAGATAAATATTTTTGCTTCCTTCGTACTTAAAATTGAATTGGTAAAGCAATTGAATTGATAACTGGTAAAAAATGGTAACCCTGTTACCACTTTATTTAGTCCTTCAAATAAATTATTTATATTAGTAAATTTTAAATAAGTTCATTCCTGTATTAGAAATGAAAAGTCTGTAAGTGAAGGATTTCAATAATTTCTTTGAACAAAAGCCTTTTAGGTGATTTTAAAATATGAATTTTTTAGATGTCATAATTTTAATGTAGTCAAATTTAAAATATTAAGAAAATAATCAACAATTAAGTTTAAGAGTAAAATAACTATATAAAATTCAAAATATTATTTTTAAATTTATTAAAAATAAAACAAGAGTCTAGCTATTGATGGGTCCCTCTTTTTCCAACAATGAGGGGGGGGGGGGGGCAACCCTTTGTATTTGTCATTTCAAGAAGAAGGGAAAATGCTCCCTATCTTACTTTCTCTTAGACTAAAGATGGTTGCCTCCTCTATTGTCCTATTTCTTAACACAGGGGCCAACTTTCGTCCTTGCTCTCCCAACCATGCTAGGGAGGGGGAGGGGGCAGCCACTTCCCCTCTCTTTCTCTTGCGTGTGAAAGAGGAGAAAGGAAGGGTGGCCGGCCACCTCCCTCCTTTCCTGCCTCACAAGCAAGGAGGGGAGGTGGACTAATTATTTGAAGTACAAAGTGAGGTTAGGCGGGTTGATTTTTTGAAGTAAAATTTTTTAATGAGTTTTTAAAAGCCATAATTTCATAATTTTGTATTAGGGCCTGTTAATGGTGTCGCCTTAATTTTCTATTAGATTTGAATCACAATTGCGTATTCAAAAACATATTTTTTTAAATGCACTAAGCTACATAATCTCCTCTGTGTTTTTGGCTCCAGAAACGCTGGTGTTCTGCATATTTATGAGCTCCTGCCTACAACTCATAAGCAGATGCCAATCTCAAATGGCCAACACTTCTAATCCAGAACGCGCTGAGAGATGCCCGAATCTTTAACAGAAAGCAACAGCAACCAGAATCCGAACTGATGAGACAACGCCATCAGTAGCTACTCAAAACGTAAGTATTCATTTTTATGGTTCCATCACTGATCTACATGGAATTAACTCTCGCTTATATCTTATTTCAGGTGGAAGGTTTCGTCAGCCGGCTGCTTTAATCGTGCGACGAAGATAACGGAAGATTCATAGCGGTAATACGATCGGAACAGGCCACAAATTAATCTAAAAGTGGCTTTCCAAGTTGAGAGTGACACGGACCCAGAGACAAAGCTAGCCGGTTTCGATCTTTGAGCAACTCGAGCATGTATAAATGGCCATCCGTTAACTGGAAGAGATGACGATGACTTTCTTTGTCCACACGAAGTACGTTCAATCAGCTGGGGCCAACGTGCAGTCAGCCATGGGCAGTCTTTGTCTTCAAGTAAAACCAGGAAAGTCTTTTTTACTTCCCAGTGTTTTCAGTTGTCTGCTCCACCATGGATCCCCGCTGGTTCATGCACACAGAAGAATAAATTAGGCTGCGCTTGGTAGATAATGTTCTGGGGACAAACACACAGTATTTGCAGTATCTGGTGAGGTCGAACTCAGTGAAGGGGTAAGCGATGAAATCAAGAAACAAAAAAACACTCAATGACAGCACTGGAGTCTGGTTTTTTATGTATAGATGATCGACACATGCTTTTTGGCTTTTTTAGTGGAAGAATTTAAAGAAAACGGAAGAATACAAAGTTAGTGATGAAGATTCGATTGAGAATAGTTAAAATCACGGGGAATCTGTTTCTTAATCCATGTTGGAGTATAGTCTTGGATTCTTTTTACAACTTCCGTCGGCCAAGAAATGTATCTTTCCACCATGATTGAAGTTCAAACTTCCACCTTATGCCTAGCTTTAAGAGCAGAAAGACAATCCGACATTTGCTTTAATTGATTTGACGGAAGAACAAGGAAAAGCTTTGTATATAAAAATTATTATCTCAGTAGCTGATTGTGGATCGCTTCTTCTGTTTTTCCTCTGTTGAAGATCGAGGACCAGTCGGTCTGTTATGCAGCGTCGGTGGAAGCTTGTATGCCCTTCGAAGAAGAAAGTAAGGCTGTGAAATGGTCGTATTGTGGGTTAGTATTGTACATCAGATCAGGGGACTTCAAAATCTACATATGATCCATTTTCATATGGATCTAGTTAAGTGCAGATTCGAGCAGCCTATTCAGTGAATTAGAATGAACGATTTTAATAAAAATTCTCTCAATTTGAAGTAACAATTTCACATTTCATGACTCCTAATTGCATCTTGATCAAAATAGGAACGATGTAATTTCTAAGTCAGTTTGCAAATGGAGAGAGTCAATTAGAATCTTATGAAATAATAAGATATTCATGTATTATTATTATTATTATTATTATTATTATTATTTCCAGTTGTAATCGAGGAAGTATCAAAATTAGAAAAATAATTTTTAAGTAAGTATCACTTTGATAGACATAAAGTGATGAGGTGATTCTTAGCATGTGCATTGCAAAAGTTAGAAGAGATTTTACACTTGAGTAAAATAGTTTATATAAATAATTACAACCTTGATAGCTGTTGAACTGTATAGTTGTATAGCGTGATCGGAGGAAACTGTATAGTGTGATTGTTTCCTCCGATCCCATGAATTTTATTCTTGATTTTATCCTTGATTTTATGATCTAAATTGATCCTAAAATCGACTTGTAATGTATTATAAATAGCCTCCTAGACGAAGAAGAATACATCATTGAAAATTATCTTGAAGGTTCTTTTTTTACATGGTATCAGAGCAGGTCGGTCCCGAGTTCGAATCCCGCTCCCTCCGATTTCCACAAGCCCTGAATTTCACAGATTTCCCCGTATGGGGGAGTATTGAGATATTTATATCGGGCTAGTCCTTATCGTCTTTATACATACTTGTTGCGTCTTCTCTAATGCCTAGAGGTTTTAGCGCAACTGGTTTCAACATGGTATCAGAGCAGGAGAAGTTTTTCTGCCGTCGCCAAAGACACTATCGCCGAAGAACAGAGCAGAAGCTCTGCCTCCTAGCCGAAGCGCACAAAGAGCTGGTTTAAAACCAGCTTCTGAACGTCGCAGACGACGCTGATGACGCCGACGACACCGATGACGGCATCATCAGCCCGGACGTTGCCGCCGACGACCGTTACACCGAAGACACTCTGTCGTCGCCATATCCTCGTCTTCGTCCACCACCCACTCCAGCGGAACTTCCGTCGCCGACGATCGTACCGTTAGCCAGCGAGGAAGAGGCGCACGACTGTCTCCTCTACTGTCGCAGAAAAATTCAGGTTGTAGCTGAAGACGAAGGCAATGCCGAAATAGCTGTCATCAGCGACCACCAATCACCGTCGATGAAAGAACCACCAGCCCCGTTGCTGACCACCGCCGTCGCCGAAGTAAGCTGAAGGACGACCGTCGACGAAACCAGAAGGCTTGCCGTCGCCGAAGACGGAGACGACCTGGTACGCGAAAAACAATTTTTTTCGCTTAACTTAGGTATGATTTCATTATTCATTATTCTGCCAACTCGGACCACAACTGAACCGAACCCAAACTGGGCCTGAACAAAACCGGACCTGAACCAAACCTGAACTGAACACAAACTCGGACCGAATCGGACTACTTCCCGAATCGGACCCAAAATTCGAGTAAACCCAGAGACAAAAAATGGGGAGCTATCGTCCAATTTCTAACAAAGCTAACAACCGGGTATGTACTCACAGCGGGGAAAAAGGTCATTCGCAACAGCATTGTTACGAGATTATTGGTTATCCAAAGTGGTGGGACTTCTCAAAAATACCTCGGACAAAGATTGTTGGGGAAAAGTTGTTGCCTACGACGAATGTTGCCCATCTAGGTATTATCAGTAAAGCTTCAGTATTCTCTGCATATTCTAATAATAGAAATTGGGTTATTGATACAGGTGCATCCGATCACATGACGAGGGATTCCAGTCAGTTAAAATCTGTCCTACCTTCTCCTCAATCCGTTATTTCTACCGCCAATGGTAGTTCCTCTCCTATTACTGGGGAAGGATCAATTATCTTGTTGAATAATCTTACATTAGATATTGTCCTTCCTGTTCCATCTCTTGAATATAATTTGTTGTCTATTAGCCAAATTACTTCAACTCTTGCTTGTACTGTAACTTTCTGGCCCTCCTATTGTGTCTTTCAGGATATTCTAACCCGGAAGATTCTTGATTATGGCGTTAGACGAGGCAAACTCTACTATTTGAATTTAACAGAGAACGGGGGATCAAAAATTAGTCAGGCAAATCAAGCTAGTAGTGAAGACAGTGCTTGAGTAACTATATGGTTATGGCATTGAAGACTCGGTCATCTTTCCCTTGGTTTTCTTAAGAAATTGTGACCACAACTATTTTCAAGTTTGAATAATTTGGATTTTCATTGTGACAATTGTGAACTGGCTAAGAGCCACCGTATCACTTATTTACCGAGTTTGAATAAGAGTTTTGAACCTTTTGAGGTTATTCATTCTGATGTTTGGTGTCCTGCAATGGTTCCCTCTATTTCTCAAGCTCAGTATTTTGTGACCTTTATTGATGAATGCACCAGAATGACTTGGGTATCCTTGCTTATAAAAAAGAGTGAGATGTGTCTAGTTTTTCAGAAATTTCACCAAATGTTACACACTAAGTACCAGAAGCAGGTTCGTATTTTGCGATCTAACAATGGTACTGAGTTTGTCGATGCTTCTCTTAGTATTTTTCTGAACATTCATGGAATTCGTCATCAGACGTCATGCACCTACACTCCCCAACAAAATGGATTGGCAGAGAGGAATAATAGACAACTTTTGGAAGTAGTGCGTGCCTCTCTCTTTGGCATGAACATGCCTCGATTTTATTGGGGCGAAGCTATCAAATCTGTTGCCTACCTTATCAATTGAACACATTCTCGAGTTATAGACTTTCAAACTCCTCAACAAAAAATTCACTCCCTAATTTTCATTCCCCATCTTCCGAATCTTGAACCCCGGGTTTTTGGGTGTACTGTATATGTTCATATCCCAAAAGTCTTGCGAAATAAACTTGATCCATGTGCCAAACAATGTGTTTTTGTTGTCTATTTTGATTTTCAAAAAAGGATATCGGTGCTATGATCCAGACACCCGAAAGCTCCATGTAACTCTAGATGCCTCTTTCCATGAATTAAAACCTTATTACGTAGGGGGAGTCTCTCAGAATTCTCTTCAGGGGAGAGCTCAAATGAAGAGAATAGCGGAGGGGCTGAGTTTATTGAGTTAGAAGCGGTGAATAACATGTTTAATCAACAAGAGAATAGTGGAGGTGTTGAGTTAGAAGTGCTGAATGAATTTTTTAACCAACCAGGTTGTCTTGATGTGCAACAAGACTGTGCTCCCAACCATGAAGCCGAGAGTGAATCATTAATTGCTCCTGAAGAATCCTCAGAGTTGCCTTCGTCTGCACCATCAACTAAAGAATCAATCCAGAATATTCCTCCTCAGGTAAATACGAATCATGTGTTTGATGAACCTATTGAAATATGTGTTCCTACAGAAAATATAACTCCTAGATATCCACAAAGATTGAATAGGGAAGTTCCAAAAAAATAGTATGAACCTGATCTTGAAGCCAAGATCAAATACTCAATCAACAACTATGTGTCATCTCATAGGTTGACTAAATCGTATGCATTTACTGTTAATCAATTGTCCAGGGTTTCTATTCTTAGTAATGTGCAGGATGCATTAGCTGATACAAAATGGAAAAAGGCGATGAACGAAGAGATGGAGGCTCAACAAAAGAATGCCACTTGGGAACTTGTTCCCCAACCTAAAGGAGTAAAGACAATTAGATGTCAATGGGTATTCACATTGAAACTCAAATCGGATGGAAGTATTGACAAATATAAAGCTCGGCTAGTTGCAAAGGGATATACGCAAAGGTATGAGATAGACTATTAGGATACTTTTGCACCAGTAGCTAAGATCAAAAGTTTTCACATTCTTATATCTATCAGCAAATTGAGACTGGCCTCTGAAACAGTTTGACGTTAAAAATGCATTCCTTAATGGAGACTTAGAAGAAGAAGTCTACATGGAGCTACCACCCGGAGTTAAAAGTGGTTCTTTGTGTCAAGGTGAAGTTTGTAAATTGAAGAAGTCATTATATGGGATTAAACAGTCACCTAGAGCATGGTTTGGGAGATTATCGGCTACAATGAAGGAGTTTAGCTATAAGCAAAGTAACTCCGATTATACTTTGTTTAACAAACACAAAGAAGGAAAAGTAACAGCTTTAATTGTATATATTGATGATATGGTCGTGACAGGAGATGACCCATGTGAAATGCAAGCTTTACAGGAGTATTTAGCGACTAAATTGGAAATGAAGGATCTCGAACAACTTAAATATTTTTTGAGAATTGAAGTTGCAAGATCGAAACATGGAGTCTTCCTTTCACAGTGAAATTATGTGTTGGATCTTCTAGCCGAAATCGGAATTCTTGATTGTAAACCGATAGAGACGCCCATGGAAATGAATCATAAGCTCAGAATTCTCCCAGATCAAAACCCAACAGACAAAGGGCGTTATCAAAGATTAATTGGAAGATTAATCTACCTATCGCACACAAGGCCCGATGTAGCATATGCAGTGAGCGTTGTGAGTCAGTTCATGCATGCACCAAGTGAAGAACATATGGAAGCAGTCTATCGGATCTTGAGATATTTAAAGAGTGCTCCAAGAAAAAGGTTGCTATTCTCAAAAAATGGTATGTCTAATATTGAAGGATACACAGATTCTGATTAGGCAGGTGATCAAACAACTAGAAGATCCACATCGGGTTACTTTACTTTTGTGGAAGGGAATCTTGTTACTTAGAAAAGTAAAAAAACAGAAGGTAGTATCAAGATCAAGTGCTGAAGCTGAATTTCGAGGTATGGCTCATGGTGTATGCGAGTTGTTATGGATACATAATATACTTAGGGACTTAGGGGTTGAATACGACAAACCTATGAATCTTCACTATGATAGCAAGGTAGCCATCACAATTGCACAAAATCCGGTTCAACATGATCGCACTAAACATGTTGAAGTTAATCGTCATTTCATCAAAGAGAACCTCGATGCAAAGATTATACAATTCCCCTTTATTCAATCTGAGAGTCAGATGGCAGATATGCTCACGAAGGCAGTATCAGGGAAAACATTTCATGGTATAATTGACAAGTTGGGCTTGACTGATATCTATGCACCAACTTGAGGGAGAGTGTTGAACTGTATAGCTGTATAGCGTGATTGTTTCCTCCGATCCCGTGATTGTATTCTTGATTTTATCCCTTGATTTTAGGATCTAAATTGATCCTAAAATCGACTTGTAATGTATTATAAATAGCCTCCTAGATGAAGAACAATACATCATTGAAAATTATCTAGATGGTTATTTTTTTACAATAGCAAACACGAGTTGTCCATCTACTTATTGAATCAACTATATATATCAAGCAAGTATTAATCAAATGCACTAAATACTTAGATAGACTACGGGAGTTTGGACTTTGTCATTAACATCTTTTTAATTAGCCAAAGAGACTTTCTAGTTGCACTAAATACAGTTGTGAAGCATAATCCAAATGGTTCCATGGCCCGTCTCAAAGCCCGTCTAGTAGCAAAGGGGTACACATAATGTTATGGAGTTGATTACGAAGAGACTTTCTCTCCTATGGCCAATTTAATTTGGTACATATCTTGTTACCACTTACTGCAAATTCTTCTTGGTCAATATATCAACTGGATGCGAAAAATATTTTCTTAAATGGTGATATAAAGGAGCAAATCTATATGCATCAACCACCGGGATTTGTGGTAGAGGGGAAGTCGATATGCAGATTGAAGAAATCTTTGAATGGTTTAAAACAATCTCTTTGTGCTTGGTTTGATAAATTTAGCCAAGTGATGCTTTGATATACATTTACAAGGTATTCAGTAGATCACTCCGTCTTTGTAAAGAATACCTCAAAGGAAATTATATTATTGGCAGTTTACGTGGATGATATTGTTTTGACTGAGAGTGATACAAATAGTATAAAGGAAGTCAAACAAAAAATATGCAATGAATTCAAAACAAAAGACGTAAGACTTCTTAAATATTTTTTGGCATTGAAGTCTTCCAGTCAAAGCATGACATTGTCTTATCTAAGAGGAAATACTTTCCTAATCTACTTGAGGACATAAGAATGATAAGATGTGGACCGATAGATACTCCTATCGATGCTAAACCAAAGTTATATGCAGGCTCCAATGAATATGTTGACGTGGGTAAATATGTGAAACTCGTAGGAAAACTTATTTATCTCAAGGTGACCATACCAAACATATCATATGCAGTAAGTGTGGCTAGTCAGTATATGGTTAAACCATAACTTACTCATTGGCAAGCTTTGGAGAGGATTCTCAATTCTCAAATATTTAAAAAAAGTTTATATAAATATCATGGCCACTTTGACATTGAAAGATTTGTAGATGAAGATTGGGTTGTGTTGAATTTCTGGAAAAGAGAAAATTTTCACTAACTTATTATAATTTGAGTACAATGAAGTTCTATTTATAATAGAGGAAACAAGTAGAATCCAATTACAATTAAACTATCCTTATCCCAATTATGCCCAAAATTAAACATTAAAATATAAGTCCTAGAGCAATTGAATATAAATAAAATACTAACATAACTAGAACAATAACCCCTCCCCCCCCCCCCCCCCCCCCCCCCCCCCCCCCCCCACCCTCCTCTCATGCTAGAGTTTATAACTTCAACTTGCAAGGAAAATTATTCTCGATCTTCAATTTTATTTTGTTGAAAAAAAATCTTGATAAATACAAAAAACTTCATCTTTTGTGCTCCCCCTTTCTTGAATATTTTGTTCATATAAAAACTACCACAATATGTGGAACAAAATACCTCTTTCTTGTACTTCTCCACCTCAAGTTGGGAATAAAAATTACATAGAGACCCAACTTGGACAAAACACAATATGGGAGAAGAATATTACTCCTAGCCATACGACAAAGCTCCAAACACCAATCAAAATGGTCATAATCTAAAACACACTCCACTCAATTTTAAAGATAGAAAAATTGCCCAACTTTAGGGCACAACAAAGAGACTATCAATTTCAAGGTTAGCTCAAACAGAAATCACATCTTGTATGAAGAACACAAGACCTGGCTCATGCTGAATTTTTGGCACACTCTTATACTTTTAGGTGGTGGGTCTAGGCATGGCTCTGAAGTGATAAAAATACAAGATGATAAACTGAAGAAGTGCTAGAGAAAAACAATTTTAACTGGAATGAGGCGACTATGCAACACTCACACTTCCAAAGTTACTTTTTTTTTTTAAAAAAAAAACACTAGAGGAGATTTTAATGGTAGAACTTAATAAATTTGAACAAGTATAACTTTTTTGGGGTGACTATAATTTTTCAGAGTTAACTATGCAGAAGATACACAACCTCGTAACAAAAACGGAAAACATAAAAACAACATTAAAGCAAGATATAACTTACCTTGAATGAGCACATCATGGAGTGAATAAGCATGACAAAAAAATCTCTTATTAGAAGAGAAATTTGGATAAAAATGGAATTTTGGGAGAAAAGGAAACTCAATTCTCATCAATGCAAGGAGAGATTAAAGGAGAGAAAATAGGGAAAAAAAAGAAATTTTTGGCGGAATTGACCTTGGTACTTTTGATATATCGATATCTCCAAAAAAATAGCTCAAAATCACAAAAAATTGTTGATCAAGAAACTATACTCAAATAGATTTAAATTTATACACAATTAGACGTAAAAAACTATGTTCTTGAATATTTTATGATCTCTTTATTTTCTTGTCTTTGTGGCTTGACCCTTAACGACTCCAATGCATCTCCTTAAATATAGATCAGATTGACAAGAGATTTTCTCCTTATGAAACAAGACTTTGATACCTTTCAAATAAATATAACTTTTTGTCTTAAAAATTAATTTTTTTAAAGAAATAATGATAGATTTCATACTCTTTAATCTTACTGAACTGAGTACTTGTTCTTCTTTGGCCTGCGTGACCATTGACTATTCCAAAATCGATATATCCCTGTAGAAAACTCAAATTTTGAATTGATTAGATAGGTATGAAAATGGACTTAAGTATATTCCTTTTGATATATATATATTTACCCGTATAAAGTCTCATTCTTGATGGCTTAAATCGGCTCAAAAAGTGAAACTTTTCGCTGCTGCTCGAAACTCTCTAGTAATCTGACCTTTGCCGCTTCAAATATCAATTTCTCTTTGTAAAAAACTCTGGTGTCCAAAATCATTTTTGAGTTGGAAATTAGACTCAATGATATTTTTGTCAAATATAATTATAAATATTAATTTAAGGTGAGAATGCCAAGAAACCATTGGGTACCGAGACATGAAAAAATGAAAAAAGATACAATATTGAATTTTTGGGAAAGAGAAAAACTTCTTTAACTTATTGTAATTTGAGTACAATGAGCCTCTATTTATAATAGAGGATATTAGAAGATGGACTCAAGTCCACACGTCCAAGGAGAAGGCCTACATGTCCAAGAGAGGTGGTATCTTGGTAAATAAGAAGACTTCTCTTAAAGATGGTATAAGGATATAATTATTCAAGGAGAAACATGTCTACTTATATCTTTTCTTATGTAAATCTTGAAGCCCTAAGGGCATCATAGATGTTGTAACATCCTCTAAAAAACTATAAATAGAGGCCTTTGTTTTGGGGTGGAGCATCAAGATCTCTCCCCTTGTCTCAATTCATCCAAGATCCCTTTGAAACCTTAAAGGCTCTTCTCCTCTTTCTCTTGCCCTCTTTTCTTCTGTAGCCGAGTTCTCTCTTTCCCTCTCTTCCCTTCTCTTCTTCTTCTCTTCTTCTTCTCTTCACCTCTCAAACTCTTCTTTGTTCGAGGTCTTAATCAAGGATGCTAAATTTAACATGGTATCAGAGCCATGAATTTAAGATCCCAATGTCAAAAGAAGATGCTCTAAAAGTTTGATGATCAAGTCATCCGTTGAAGGCTCTTTGAAAAAGCGAACTCATTGAGATAAGTTGATTATCTTTATTTTATCTCCTCATGATATGAAGAAGCTCTAATACTCAGATAATTGAATTCTTTTCAATCCCAACTTGTGGTTATTGTGATTTTAAGATTGGATTCTTGAGGCTTAAAAGATAACTACATCAATTATATGTTGCTTCTCTCATTGCCTCTTATTCATTAAAATCGGTTTGATACAAGTGATGATGAAAGTTCTTTTTTAAAGCATCACTTGGTTTTTTCTTTACTTCACCATAAGCTTATGATACTCTATGTTCTTCTCAAAGCCATGCATGCGAAGTTACTCAAGATTTTTCCCAATGATCAGATATTAAGTTCGAAGAGGCATTACCAAGTTTTTTCCTCAAATCGAGCATGAAGAATGAACTTCTTTGGTTTGCCGAACATGAACAGCAGTATTTGGTGATTTTTTATATTGAGAATTAATCTCCTTTCTCACCCTCACACGTTGAGAATAAGAGAAGATTTACTTTCCCAAATATCTCAAGAAAAAAAGGCTAGGAAAATTTTTCACTACCTCTCATGGCGGCATTTAAGGAAGGAAACTTCCCCTTTTAGACTCCCTTTTTTTGGCCAACCACGAATTTGGAAAGATGGTATTAGATTTTTAGAAATATTATAAGAATCAAATTTGATATCCTTGAGTATGAAGGCAAGGAAAGATTAGTTTTTTTGGCAAGTGATGCCATAATACAAGGAAAACTTTCCTTATTTATATTTGAAGTGGCTGATTTTGTGGAAGATCTTCTAAGATCATGAGTTGGTGAAATATTTGGTTTGATCAAGAAAGATATGATTTTGTTTGGCCAGCCAAGAAGTTCCTTAATTAATTGCATTGACTAAAGTCAATAATTGAAGATTGAAATTGAAGGTTTGAGCTCGGATTCTCTCTTGAGCCGAGTTGGTTCAAATTGATTGGTTCTTGGGCTTGAAAAATATTTGTTGAAGTTTCTTTCCTATGCTTTATTTGAGTGAATTTTTACTCACGATTTGCCTTTCATGGCTGAAGAACATATTGGAAGTAAGAATGAAGTTTTTAGGATTGCCACTATACCCTTAAAAGAGTTATCTAATTACTTGAGTTGGTAACGATTGGTTAGGAGACTCCTTATTACCCAAGACCTATTAGGTCACTTGATCAAGCTATGATCAAGTATTGATGAAAAAGACATCAATTACAATAAGTGGTTAAAAAATGATACCTTGGTGATTAGTTGACTTATAAACAACATGGAGGAATTTATAGCTAATAATGTAATCCATCTAGAGATAGTTAAACAAATTTGGGATACATGTCTCAAGTTAAACTCAAGCACTGATAGTCTCCAAAAGTTATATGATGTTTTACAAAGTATGTTTAATACCAAACAAGGAGACAACTTACATGAGTATTTAGCAAGATTCAGGGGTCTCATTCTAGAGTATTTGGCAAGATTCAGGGGTCTCATTCTAGAGTATTTGGCAAGATTCATGGGTCTCATTGGTCTTACTCCACCAATGTCTCTATTCAAGAAAAATAGAGGGAAGCCTTAGCCACCTCTATTTATCTAGCAAACATCATGCCTTATCTTGAGATTGCCAAAACTCAACTTCTTAGTACCTCCACTATTCCAACATTTGATGATGTATGTGGCCACGTTACTTAGAATTCTAGATTCTTCTTCCACCTCCTATAATGAAGTATCATTAACCATGTACTCCTGTAATAGGGCCACATCTTCCACCAACTGAGGTCATGGTCCACCAACTGAGGTCATGGTAGAAGTTATAGAGGAGACCGGAGAAGAGGAGGAATGCCCGGTCCATCCAGAACAAACAACCAGGGATGCGCTCATTGTGGGAGGTCCAACCATACTATAGAAAATTGATGGAAACTCGATGGAAAGCTAGACTAGACCATGGCTAACCAGGCCTCAGTCTACAGTAAAAAGGAGAACAAGTGAGAACCACAGTCAGAAAAAAAGACCCTCACTAATGAAGAGTATGAACTATTCCACAAAAGGAAAACTCTGATGGTATCTCCTACCACACCTTCACCACCACTTCAGGTATGCTTTCTACCACTACCTCTCTTTCATCCTTGATTATTGACTCAGGGGCTTTAGAGCATCTTTTGGGTAAGAAAGGTCTACTAAATTCTTTATCTCTATGTCTCTCTGATAAATTTGTTACCATAATTGCTGGATCCCAAACCAAGGTTCTCGGGAAAGGATCCACCTCTGTTACTCCATCAAAGATATCCTATTTGTTCCAACCTTTCCCTTGAACATATTGTCTATCAGTCAACATACTAAACACTTTAATTGCTCCATCACCTTCTCACCCTCTTCTTGTGTTTTTCATTATTTAACAACGAATCGAGTGATAGGTGGAGGCCGTGAACAAGAGGGGCTTTACTACTTGGACTTGCCTCAAATAAGTGTAATCTCAACCAAGCAAACAAAGGCAAGATTATGGCATAATTGGTTGGGACACCCTCAACACCACCTCTTCAATATCTCTTTCCAACCTTTAAAAATTTGTCATTTTTAAACCATGAAGTGTGTCAACTAACTAGAGGATCACATACTCTCCTCGGACTGAAGTTAAAGGTATTGCTCTTTTTTCCTTGATTTACACTGATATATGGGGACCATTAAGTGTCTCAAACATTTTCAGAGTTAAGTACTTTATCACTTTTATTGATTGTTGGAAGATGGGTTCAAATTCACACAACCAAGAAAGGCCCACCCGTCCAAGTGTGTTAAAAGATGGGTTCAAACCCACACAACCAAGGAATGTCCACACATCTAAGAGAGATGGAAGATGGGTTCAAGCCCACAAACCAAAAAGAAGGCCCACACGTGGTAGCATGATGGTAAATAAAGAATAATCTCATAAAGATGACATTGATATAATTAGTTTAAGTTTTAAGGGTATAATTACAATATTATAGTTTTACTTTTCTCTAAATCGAGCTTCAAGGGAGAGGGTTAGGACATAAGTCCATAACCTCTTTCTTCCTTCCATTTTCTTCTCAATATGCCATCTCTCCTTTTCTCCATGACTAGATCCATGGAATCCTAGAAATCAACATGGTATTAGAGTATTGGTTTTCAGGACTCCTAGTTATGGTTTTTTGAATTCTCATTTTTTAATATTGGGCACATGCCTCCACGTCGTCTCTTTATTTTTTTCTTTCTTCAGATTCTCAGCATGAATTTTTTTTTTTCCAGAGAGCTGGTCCATAAATTTTCCTGATAGAGAAAAGAGAAAACGGAGTCTATGCTTCATTTGAGTCTAGTTTGAAGAGAAAGGAATTGTCTAAGTCAGAGTTCAATTATCCAAATGGGCAAACCAGTTGTAGCAAGTTGATCAATGGTAGATCTCATGTAAGCCAGGTTAACACTCTCGAAGTGACCAACCAGTCCAATGGTCCTTGTGACTTGGTCTCATTCACCTTCTTGATATATTCAGATGGAGTAACAACGTGGTCACCACAATTCTCAAGGGTGTTAAACTCATTCAAAAACGCAGTCGTCCTTCTGTCCAACCGGAGAGCTTTCCAGTAAGCGTCAGTCAAAAATCCATCCCCATGCTTTCCAGTAAGCGTCAGTCAAAAATCCATCCCCATGCTTTCCAGTCATAGAAATTGAAATGCAGATTCTCATTCATGACGTCCCATCTGTTCACCTGGCATGCGTATCTCAACATGACGGAGTTGATCCTCTCGTTCACCACCGCTCTTAGCTGGTCCAACGAAAGGTTGTTGGTCCAATCGCATAAGACGTATCCTTTGACGGCGAGGTCGTGTTGCTTTGCAAAGGTGAACAAGATGTATTCACTGTCAGAGATTGGATTGATGAGATCATCGTCCAACAAATCACGTGAAAATCTCTCTGCTTCTAGAGAGCTGCAGCTGGAACAACTATTCTTCTGGAACGAGCAACGAAGACATTTTTTTTCGGACATTATCTTGCTGTCAATCCAAGTATCTTCACTTCCTCGTCAATCCGGAAAATAATTCCGAGTTTATGATAACTTTGTTGTCTGATTGCCATCTTCAGAAGATTCGTTTCTGTTCCTTCTTCTTCGAAATTTTCTCTGCTAGATCGTTGCTGCTGTTTTTTTCGGAAACTAATATGCCGCTGCCTCTGTTATCTTATTTGCGGAAGTCTCTGGTTCGTGTCTTCGCTAGCATTGAATCGGATTGATATTCCAGTCATTGTGCCAGCTTCATTGCCATTTTCTGGAGGAAGAAGACCCGGCTATTATGGTTCTCAGTGGTTCATCGCCGACTATGACTCTGCTGTCCATTCCAAGTTCCCGCCAGCTGGTTTACTGAGCTGGTTTGTCCGCTGTTTGGAAGCCAGTGTTGCGTGGAAGACGGAGACATTGCTTCCGAATTAAAATCCTCCCAATTAGGTGACTGCTGATTTTCATTCAACGTGTTAACCCAGCGAACCAGCGCCTTACTATTTTGGTGAGACTCGGACCAAGTCCACTCGGTCTGGGTCAAGCTGACTCAGCTCAATTGCTCCTTGCCTCTTTTATATTGGTCTGGGTCCCGAGTTCTATACCGACTTCTCTCGCGACTTAGCTATATTGGTTTGCTACTTGATTCAGTTCGAATAAGTCCCTTGGCTGTAGCTTGATTATTATTTTTGATTTTTGGCCGCTTATTACTTGGTTCCTTATTCAAGGATAGACTCTTTGAAGATTATTTCATGCTTCATTATTAAGGCCCCAGGCCTATTTCCGTTGCTGCTATTGTGTTTCTCTGACTGTGACATTATTATTGAAGAAGAACTTCTCGGTTGCTGATTGTTGTCAGCAGTAATTATTCTTATGAAGAAAAATTAACATGTTGACCTCATCATATTATCTTTCAGTGATTCTCCATTATCCTTTTAAAATCACTTCTGAGCAATGCTTATAGACCCACTACCTAAAGAGGATAGGAGTGAGCCCAACATCTAAGGTCAGTCAAGTCTATTATTTACCCAAGAGGTGTTTTTTTAGCTATCCTAAGAAAGTGGGTAGACTATGTACCCCACAATTAGGCTTCTTTTTCGCCTTTGAAATTGAGTGGAGAGTATTTCTAACTATGATCAATTGTCTAGAGTATGGAATTTTTTCATATGGCTTGGAGTGATTTTTTTCTCTAATATCATTATGCTAGCTAGGTCTTTTGACATGAACAAAGGGCCCACCAACTTGAGGGAGAGTGTCGAAAGATATGGTGGACTGCCATTTTATACAAGAAAATCTTATATATCATTTGCAGCAAGTTGGACATTTATGATGTTCTCTCACCCCTAGCTTGAGGGGGAGTGTTAGAAGATGGGCTCAAACCCACACGTCCAAGTGTATTAGAAGATGTGGTTGAAGCCCACAGACCAAGGAGAAGAGCCACACGTGGTGGCATGATGGTAAATAAAGAGTCATCTCATAAAGATGGCATTGATGTAATTAGTTTAAGTTTTGGGGGCATAATTATAATATTATAATTTTACTTATCTATAAATAGAGCTTCAGTGGGAGAGTTAGAACACAAGTCCATAACCTCTTTCTTCCTCCTGTTTTCTCCCCAATATGTTGTCTCTTCTCTTCTCCATGAGCTAATACATAGAGTCCTAAAAATCAACATTGATGATTTTACTCAAGTCACATGGATATTTAAGTCCTTTCATGCTACATTGACCACTTAATTTGCCATAAAAATAAAACTACTTCGCTCTGATAATGCCAAAGAGTATTTCTCTAGACGTAGCCTGCGACTTACTATACTACATGAAAGTACCATACTTCTACTGACCACATGTCATACTTACTGTTTGCTTTCTTATTAATAGGTTACCCTCATCCTTACTCAGTCATAAATCTCCATACTTTTTATTATTTCCAAACGACGAACCATTTTCACTTCCTTTAAGAGCTTTGGGTGCACATGTTTTGTTCATGTTACATCACCTTAGAGAAATAAACTTAACCCAAAATTTATCAAATGTATCTTCTTGGGATACTCTCGCACACAAAAAGATTATGTTAGTTATAATCCTATTCTTCAAAGGTTACTTGTGTCTAGGGATGTGACCTTCTTTGAAGACACTTCATACTACTCCTCCAAAAATGCTCATCAAGTTCTCTCATTTGTATATGCCTCTCTTCGACTGGTTGTGCCCCGTACTACAAATATTCTTCAACCCCCTGAAGTATTGACCGATACCACACCTGCGGAGTTTACGGATCCTACATTAGTAAGTCCATCTCCACCTACTTCTATTCCATTTGGACCACAATATGATACTCGGCGTATAGCCTTAAGGAAAGGACCCATGACTTGTGCTAGGCCCTCTACTTCTCACTCAATATCCAATTTTTTGTCTCACCATCGTTTGTCTTCTTCATGTTGTCAATTTTTTGCATCTATTTCTTCTATCTTTTTGCCACAGTCCTATCAGGAGGCTCTCTGAGGCATTCAGGATGGAAGACAGTAATGGAAGAAGAAATGCATGCACTATATGAGAATCTGAAATAGGCTCTAGTTCCTCTTACTTCAGGCAAGAAACCTGTGGGTTATAAGTGGGTTTATACAGTTAAACATAATCTAGATGGACCAGTTACTCACCTTAAGGCATGCCTCATTGCCAAAGGCTATACTCAGTGCTATGAAATCAATTATGAAGAAACATTCTCTCTGGTGGCCAAATTGAACTCGATACGTATATTATTATTCCTTGTTACTAATTCCTTCTAGCAGGTATATCAATTTGATGTAAAAAATGTTTTCTTAAATGGGGATATTAAAGAAGAAATATATATGCAACATCCACTTGGATTTGTGGTTGAGGGGGAGTCGATATGTAGATTGAGGAAATCTCTATATGGTTTGAAACAGTCTCATTGTTCGCGGTTTGATAAATTGAGCCAAACACTTATATGGGTAGGATTTCATCGATGCTCAGTAGATCACTCTGTATTTATTAATGATACCCCAAAGGGAAAGTTCTTATGGCAGTCTATGTAGTGTCAGGAGGCTGGCCAATACAACTTAAAAGACTAGTCATTTAGGTGCGGAAAACCAACCTAATCAAGAGAGGTGGACCGGAACCACCTCTGACACCCACCCCTACCCTTACAGCTCCCCGCGGGGTTTGAAGGTGAGACATGCCGGACCTGGCTCTGATACTATGTCAAGAGGTTAGCCGATACTACCTAAAAGACTAGTCGTTTAGGTGCAGAAGGCTGACCTACTCAAGAGAGGTGGACCGGAACTACCTCTGACATATAGATGATATTGTCTTAACCAACAATGATTCATATGATATTCAAGAGGCCAAAAAAAAAAAAAAGATATGTGAAGAGTTCAAAACAAAAGACCTTGGACTACCTAAATACATTTTAAGTATTGAGGACTTACAGTCTAAGCTTGGGATCAAACTCTCTTAGAGAAAATATGTCCTTGATCTACTTGAGGAGACAAGAATGATGCGATGTAGACCAGCAGATACCCCTATGGATTCAAATACCAAGCTATTTGTAGGCTCTGGAGAAGTTGTGGATATCGAGAAATGTGAAAGACTTGTGGTAAAACTTATTTACATTAGTGTAACAAGACTAGCCATATCAAATGCAATAAGTATTGTAAGTTAATACATGCACATTCCACGAGTTACTCATCGGCACGCTTTGGAAAAAATATTACAATATTTGAAAGGAGCTGCGGGAAGAGGGCTTCTCTATAAAAATCATGGACACTTCGACATAGAAGGGTTCTCGGATGCAGACTGGGTCGGATCTTTGGATGATAGAAAGTCTACTTCTGGGTGCTTTGCGAAGTTTGTAGACATGGTGGGGATGATCACGATCAATGAAGCCTGGTGGTTGTGCCATAAAAACATCCTTAGACAAGGTACCTTGGAGAAACACATTATTGACATCAAGTTACCGAAGCGACCATAGCCACGACTTATGGCAAGACTAAGAATAATGGGAATAGTGGTAGGCTTGACAACAGAATTAAAGGTTTCATGATAATCAATCCTAGGGCGCTGGTAAAACCCTTAGGAAACTAAGCAAGCCTTGTACTTGTCAATAGAGCCATCAGATAGATCTTTAGTACAAAAAAATTATTTGCATCTAACCAGATTCTATGAGGGATCCAAGGGAACAAGTTCCCATGTCCCATTCCAAACAAGAGCTTCATACTCATCAGACGTACCTGATGCCATTTGGGATCAGTGAGAGGTTGAGTCATGGTAGTTGGTTCATAGTCGATGGATGAAAGAAGTTGGGCTATGAAGTTTAATTTTTGGATGGGCTTGGAAATGTTGTTCTTGGATCTGGTGACAATAACACGAGGAGGGGAGGAAGAAGGAAAGGATAATGGGTGTGGGTCGTCCGATGTTTTAGTCGAGTTAGGTGTTGTAGTGGGGTTTGGTGTTGGAGTGGGGTTAGGTGCAAGGTCTTGAATGGAGCTTTTAGAGAGCGTAGGAATCTCATATGTGGTGGATGTGTCGGTAACAAAAAGTAAGGGCACAAACGTATAGCAATGGGAGAGTGTGTCAAACACAGAACGATCGCTGTGAGACTGAAGTGTAATGAAGGGGAAGATAGACTCAACGAATTTTGCATGAAGTGATGCAAAAAGATGAGAGGTAGTGGGTTCAAGACATAAATAGGCACTTTGAGTGGTAGAGTACCCAAGAAAGACACAAGAAGAGTAATGTGGATTGAGTTTGTGGGAGTATGGTCTAAACCATAGATAACAGAAAAACCTATTTCAACAATATTACGATGTCGCCATTCAAAATACCCATTGTGTTTAGCCGTATGTGGAGGGGACATGAGATGAGAAATGCAATTGGTAGTTAGAAAAGAGAACATTGCTTTATATTCTCCCTCATTATCAGAATAGAGTGTTTTAAGTACTGGCCAAAGTACTCTAGGCTTCATGAGAAGTCCTTAATTGAGTGATAAGCGTAATGAGAAATGGTATGAGAGAGCTGACAAAAGCACCAAAAATATATTTGTCCTGACCAAGCCATGTATGGTATTAGGGATTAGGAGCTGCAAGATTATTGACAGTCTTTGTGGTTGAGGGTGCAGGATAAGAACCATCAACGAACTTGTAGAGATCATAACCAATAAGAGTAGTTTCCATCTAAAACTTTCAACAAAGATAATTTGTGGATGTGTGATTGACATAATTATAGATGTTGAGCACCAAAAGAGGTTTGGTTGGGTCATGGACATTGGGAATTGTGGTTTGAATCTCTTCATTAGCCATGAGCACAAAGTCAGACGAGGCTTTGAGTAGTTTTTTTTTTCTCGCAATGTGAGATTCGCACTTGGGGCTCACTTGGACAACGTGAGTCGGCCTCTTCTCTAAGACTTTGATTAATTAGAAATCTGATTAATCGAAGCTTAGATCAAAGGTCTGCATTGAGGAGGAAGGAGGCAGCGACGATGATGGCAGCTTTGGAGTGGTCATCGAATATGTCAGTTGACATTGGCGACGAGCAAATAGAAAAGTGAAAGAGGGAATGACGAGTTACCTGGTTTAATAGACAACGTTGGTTTATGTCGAATTTTTCCAATAGTGGTGGAGAGAGGAACTTCTAGAGGGGTTCTAGAGATGAGTGATGCTGCTCTAGACGGGTCTTCAGCAACGGGGAGGGGGATTGCTAATCGAGAGCTTTGACGGGTCTTCAGCGTCGGGAAGGAGGATTGTCGATCGAGAGCTCTGATACTAATTAGAATGAAGAATATTTTGTCGTCCTTTACATTCATGAATCACAAGTATTTATAGGTTAGAAGTCTAATTGTGATGCAAGCAAGTAGTAAGGTGAAATTTTCAGATACATATTTATCGTAATCAAGCTTTTAATAAGATCAGTTCAAGGCAAGTCTCATTCCAATGGCATTCATGACGCCTAATGAAATTTAAATTAGTTATCAAGTACATTGAAGTGTATGAAGGTTTACCTGGCATATCTAGTTGTGTTGTGTTAAATTTAGAGAAAAATATAATCAAAATTACAACAAGGATACTATGGCCAATCAGGCTATTTTCAAGTGGTCTTACCAAAATGTCCTAAAGAAAATATTAATCACCCTAAACCCTAATTCCAGAACCCTCAAATACCGAGCACCAAACGCTAAAAACAAACCCTAACCCTAATCAAGAATTTTGATCCTAAATCCCACAATTATGCACAAATAACCCCAAATTAGGCACTGAAACTAAAATTAAATCAAATACAACACTAATTTAATAGAAAAAAATTAGGGTTTAGTCATACCTCCTAAAATTTGGGGAAAACCGAAGGTGAAAGGTGAAATCGATGCCTAATTAAAGTAGAAATTAAGCAATTGATGCCCAAATGTCAAAATCGAAGAAAATCGAAATCGAAATGGGAAAAATCGAACAAAATCGGAAGGTATTTTGGAGGAAAAGAGAATAGCAAGAGGGAGAAGGGATTGGGAGGCCGAAAGAGAGAAGAGAGGGAGGTCGAGAGGGATAAGAGAGAGGGAGAAGCGAGAGAGGGAGACTGGAGACCGAGTCCGAGAGAAGAGAGGGAACAGAGACCTCGGGGGCACAGGGAGACGAGAGAGGGGATGCGGGGGATAGGGCGAAAAAAATGAAAATGAGAAGAGACCGAGATACGAAGGCCAGAGAGCGAGTCCGAGAGAAGAGAGGGAGCAGAGACCTCGGGGGCGCAGGGAGATGAGAGAGGGGATGTGGGAGAGAAAAAAATGAAAATAAGAAGAAAGCGAGAGAGAGGAGGTGCGGAGAGAGAGAGGAAAAAAAGTCAAGGGTTCGAACCTGGGCATTTAATTCATCTGGATGATTGACAATTTTGGGTGAAAACCAGATTCCATAAATTATAACATGGAGATGATGTTCAGTTTCATCTTAGTCATCGAGATAATTTGAAGTCCGGCGCTTCACTAACAATGTCCGGAGATGAACTAAGTAATACAACTGAAGCTCATTTCTTACATCAAGTTGACTAACCCCTCACAATAGATATAAGTGACTTTAATTCTCGTTCGTCAATCCAACCAGGGCAAGCTATATACAATCACCTACTCACAAATATGGCATCTTGTGTCAAATCATGGGTTATAGGAAAGTTAACTGTTTGATGCTGTCAATGTGATCCTTTCTTTTAAGCTAACCCATGCTTGACAAAGGCAATCAATCATCCACGCAGATATCCTCGACTTATATTTTAAGAACCAATCTAGTTGTGCTTATTGGTCTCTCCTTTTTATGCTGATCATGTCTTCTTGGGAGAAACCCCTCTCTGATTAATAATATTATATAGCTCTAGAATTATTCTTCCTTGGCTCATGGTTATCCCAACGCCGTTGTTTAAGCTTTAAAGTAATGCTACCCTCCGCCCAGTGGATGTTGGCCAATCACTATATATAAACAGTTCTTGATTAGACTTCTCATTATCCGTTTCATATGCCCTTTAGTCCGCTCAAATTTTTACCCATCTTCGTTACCATGGGACTCTTCAAACCTTTCGAAAGACTTTCTTCACAGGGCTTAATCCTTACTTATTCATACTCACCTGATATAATAATGCTGGTGCCGTTAATTGCACGTGTAAGAACAGTTTGACGTCGAAAAGGAAGATTCCCTTCCAGCGGTAGGTGCAGGAGGAAACAGAAACAAGGAAATTATTGAAAGTTGGGTGCGCATAAACATATATTAACCAAAAGGCGAGAGATCGACTCTTTAGTCTTTGCCATCTTTAAATACACGACAAGTGCCAAAAGAAACATTAGGACTGCATTACTTGGTCGAGTGATGTTTAATAACTCAAAAATCTTGTTCATGGGGACCTCAAGTTCTCAAAAGTTGATTCCTCACACTAATGAGAAGCCACGGTTTCTTTCATATTAATAGACTATGAAAAAGCATGAAGCTTGTCTACCTACTACGAAAAGCTGCGATGCCTTCCAAACTGTAGGAATCTTGAACACAAATGACTTCTAAGGAATTGGAGGCTTGTAGCAGGCAAGCAAGTAGTTGGCAATGATGATTAAGATTAGAGGACAATCTAGTGAGCAAACGAAGTGCACTCGTGATTCGATTCCATGGAGATTGCTCGCGACCCGCCCGATGGGACATCACTTATGCAGAAAAGACTCATTTCTGCAGGTGATTCAAGTATAGTAGATTGTGATGTTTCTTTTAATGCCAAACTGGGCGAGATGAAAGAGAATAGATGTAAAGAACTTGCTTGCTTCCTGTTGATTTCTTGATCCCCAAAACAGAATTGCATTTTCACTAGTCGATGTTAATTAAGGACCCACTGGATTTCTTAGCAACAAGTAACCATTACGTGGAGAGGACCACCGATAGTTGGATTCTAAATTACATTGTGTGGGGGAGAAGTACATAGTGTTAGATATTAAACTCAACCACGTTAGATGATGAAATGAACCACAACTTTATAATTGATTAAGGATGATATTTATACAATTTAGAATAGGTAAAATAAGTTTTACATAAATCCAATGAGATCTTATTCGATAATTGAAAGGATGAAAGGATTATGCTTATCCCTTATCATACCTCCACAAGATAGGCAATTGTTAGAGAGGCTAATTTTGTCTCGTTGGCCCTGGCTATGTAAGAGATTTATTTCGAGGGTTCTTGGAAGTAAAATGACAAGAAGAACGGCACCGGTAGCTGTTGTGGCGAACAGAATTGGAGAGAGCTCATCGTCCGTTGAAGAGATGTGGAAAAGTAGTGGCTGGGGCGGACGAAATTGAAGAGAACTCATCGTACGGTGAAAATAAGTAGATGAGCAGTGGTTGGGGCGGACGAAATTGGAGAAAACACTTCATCTCATGAAGAGTTGTCAAAGAGTAGCGGCTAGGGTGGATGGAATCGAAGACAATGCATCGTCCGGTGAAGAGATGTGGAAGAGCAGTGACACTAGTAGCAACTAGGAATTGGTGCAAACTCATCATCTGGTGAAGAGATGTGGTGGAAGAGCAGCAGCACTGGTAGTGGCTAGGGCGAACGAAATCGGAGAGAACTCATTATCCGGTGAAGAGAGGTGGAAAAGCAATGGCACTGGTAGCGGCTGGGCCAAATGGAATAAAAGATAACGCATTGTCCGGTGAAGAAAAGTGGATGAGCAACAACAATGGTAGTGGTAGGGGCGGGCGGAATCGGAGAGAACACATCGCCCGGTGAAAATTTGTGGAAGAGTAGCGTTAGTGGTAGCAGCTGGGCCAGATAGAAAGAAATGTGGAAGAGCAGCGGTTGACAGTGAGATTTTTTTTTCTCTTGCATGTGCAAAATTCTTTTTTAGGGCTTCAATTAATCAAGTTGATTAATTGAAGCTCACCAAGAGATGCAAATGGGGCAAGGGATCTACCAACCGATGACGACAACGACAACAAGGAGTGACGGTTGTGGTGGCGGTGGCAATTGGCGGTTGTGATGATGGTGGTAGGGGGCAGTTGTGACTACAACGGTGTCTACGACTCCAATAGATGGTGACAGCGACAACAAAGACTGAAGATTGTGGAAGAGGAGACAGTTGCAGTAAAAGAAATATTCACAAATGGAGTTGACGACGACAACATCGCTACGAATCCAATGAAGGTCGAGAAAGCTGAGAAGGTTGCTGCCGTGATTAGCGATTTGACAGAATCGACGACATAGAGTCAAAATCTGCAGGTGGTAGCAGCAAGGACTCTTTAACCTCTTGCTAACAAAGTCGGGAGCAAAGGAATGATGGCGACAGGCACAGAAAGGAAGCAACAACGATGTCAAGCGACCTAAAGGTTGGGACAAGAAGGAGAAGTCGTGGTGACAGTGGAGGTGACAACAAAGGTTGGAGACGGTGGAGGTTGGCAATGAAGGATGCATCATCTACCAGAAGTCTGAAGGGTGACTAAAGGAAGAACAGCGAAGGGTTTCAGAGCTAGTGGGAGGGAGAGGAGAGAAAAGGGAGGGAAACTTCTTTTTTTTTCGAGAGGAGAGAGCTGGTGGTTCAACTTGAGTTGTGATGGGCGGCGAGGATTTCAAAAAATAAAACAATTGGAAGAAGTTAGATGTAGTTGTGACGGGCGGCGAGGATTTCAAAAAATAAAACAATTGGAAGAAGGTAGATGTAGAGAGTGAGTTATAGGTGCGATGGTGGGAGAGAGCGAGGTGGACGAAATTGAGAACGCATCGTCCGAGTGGTTTAGCTTGGGAGGGTGTGGCAGAGAGGGAGTTACGGGTGGAGAGGTAGAGGAAACAGGAAAAAAAAATTAGATGATGGCAGTTACAAAAGATCGATTGCTCTGATACCATATTAGATATTGAAATGAACTAAGTTAGAGGATGAATTGAACCACACCTTCTCGATTCTCCATCAAGAGTAATTCTTTTCATGACAATTGACTGATGAAACCCAACAACCTTGAGGGTTGTGGAAAACTTCAAAAACCACTGTCTATAAGCTCGTTTCAGGCCATATAGGGACTTGTTGAGTTTGCACACTCGAGTCTCCCCCTTTGGTCCAAAATCGGGAGGTATGGACATGTATACATCTTCATTAAAATCACTATATAAGAATACATTGTTGATATCGAGTTGGTGAATATGTCATCTTTGAATAGTGGAAACACTCAGTAGAACACGTACAGTCACTAGCTTGGCAACTAGGGCGAACGTCTCTTGATAATCGAGTCCTTCAACCTGATTGTATCCTTTGGCGACTAAAAACACTTTGTAATGCTCGACAGAGTCATCATATTTGAGTTTTACTTTGTATACCTATTTATATCTAATGGGTTTCTTGCCAGGTGGAAGAGAAATGAGTGTCCATGTATAGTTAGCCTGTAGTGTTTGAATTTCATTATGCATGGCTTGACACCATTATGCATGGCTTGACACCATTAAAGATCGCTCTGACTTGTAAGAAACTAGTTAATTTTTTTGGTAATGGTTAATGAATTTGTAAAAGCTTTACGAAGACCACACCAGAAACATATGATTATTCACGGTAGGGTCACTTCTACATAAAAAAAATTGAAGAAAATTGAGTGGCTTACTTGGTCTAGTAGAGAAGGTATCTAGGGCGAAAAATCATTATCATCATTATCTTTATTTTTCTTTTTCTTTATATAACCGCAAGAGAACGAGAGAGCGGTGAATATCAGTGAGGCGAGTTGGTTGCATCAAAGCAAGCGTGTCTCCTTCAAATTCAATTACTCCAATTAAATCATTCCTCAAAGCACTTTCGCCTGCCAAAAGGATGTAGAAGCTGGGCGATGGAATGGTGAAACTGCCCAGCACTAGCCACCGACCGCCCCTAGTGTCAGTAAGGGAAGTGAATGAGTCCAAATTTAAGACACGATGACAGAAACAATACAAAATATTACAATCATCTTATCAGAGAGGACCCAGAAGGGAGATTTTCTCGCTTTTTTCAATAATACAAATGAGGGAGAGGGAACAAGAAGGAAGAAAGCGTCAGTACGCATCGACACCACCACCTTCTCCTTCGTAATCCTCCAAACGCCAACAGCAAGGACCCATTCTATCACCCATCCCTTCAACGAGATTTGGTCGGCTCGTCAATCGTCAAAGATATCCCTTTCGTCTTGTGGGAGTAGCCCCTGAGCTCTTTTGTAGGGTAACCTTCGGCTTTCCCTTCAGTACACATCGTGACAGTAAGAACCGATCGCTCATTTGCTTTCTTCTCAAACGAAAACAAGCACGAGGCAAAAGCAGAGGAATGAGCACTGGTTTGACTTGGAAAAACGCCTCCGTTGGTATGAAAAGGGTCGTCCTGTTGCCGGTCGCCCAGCAAGCAAAAAATCCAAAAGAGATCTTGGTGGGTCTTGTTCTACAGGCGCTTTTCCTTCACCCTCCTCTTTCTTCTAAAAAGTAAAAGCTAGCTGCGACCATCTCTTTCCCTCTTCCGCAGTCCGGTTTTCCCTTTCAACCTGCATTTGCAACGCCAGCCGAAAAAGAGCAATATGTTAATTATCGACCAGAAGGTAAAACCGACCCCTCTGCAACAAATACAATTGCTAAGGTAGCGATTACAGGCTCTGTCTCCGCATGATAAGAGGATTACAAGGACGAAATCCGCTTCGTTTTTTGTAAAATAACTAGCCACCATCAAGAAATCAGATTAGCAATTACAGAGTCGCAGCCTGATACAATGGCTAACCACAGGGAAGACTTTCTTGAAACAGTCAAAAGGCCAAAAAGGCCCTTTTGCCAGCGTGCGCCGGAGTCGGAAGAGGGGACTTTCTCATTTGTTGCAGTTTAAATTGCATTTATCCAGCTGATAACTGACCTTTGGGTCGCTGTTATTCCAATTAAATTTTAGTATGTTCGTCGCCATTAATTCTGTAGGAACAGCAGCATAAAATTTAAGAACAGGAACGCCCCTAATCTCATTAAACTGAGATTTTCTCATGCTCAGAGATAAGACTGAGAAAGTGTGTCAAAACAAGCAGATACAGAGCTAATTTTCACGCTTTTCATTCATTTCAGATTTCATTTGGCAATAAAATGAGGAATCGAAAAGAGTTACAAAATCATCCCTACTCTCAATGACCTGAATATGTGTACAAGGATGGTTTCAGAGAATGAGAACACTTACTCACTACAAATTGAGGATTTAAGTGATTCTCGGAGCTGCCTGCTTGAACGCAACAGTGGGAGCTATTCTGCAGCTCCTCCTCTGATGCTCCAGTACCAGCTGTCCAGCAAACCAGTCCAACTTCTCCGCATTCGTCAATCCACCGATCCTCTTCCCCCCAAACAGCACCGATTCCACATTCTTCTGTTTTAGCATCTCGTCGGCAACTGCTGAAAGCATTTTCACGTTATTGGGGCTTGAATCAGAGTCGATGTTGGTCGACCACTGTCCCACATTAGATCCATTTGCCTGTAAAAAAAAAAAAATGCCACCACCATCTTTAGAAACTTCAAATGGAAAAAACGAGATGCCAAAACATCCACCATTTTCACGACAGACGGCGTCTTTGACTCTTTGTTTCTATAAAAGGCCCTGAAATAACAGCTTTCTTCCCAAAGTAAAGAAACACCTGGTCACCGTTTTAAAACCCCTACCTGTCCTCATCCGTGAAGACAAGCTAATCAACGCAGCTCATTGATGCTTCCAGCACTGCTCAGAGAGGAACGATCAACCCACCTCTCCTCCACAGCAAACATTCAGAAAGAGAATAAACCTACTAATGAGCTGTCCATCTAAGTTCAATAATGGAAATGGTAATGTTTTGACACAAGATTGAACTATGCTAACAAACTGATTCAGTTTTGATTCCACCACAATTACTAGGAAGGGATCACTGTTTTCGCGAAGAAAACTGTCGAGCGTGCCCTAAGTCTTCCCCTCTTCTTCCACAACCTCAATAACAAAATGACAAGTATCTCAGAGGAGCTGTCCCCGAGCAAACCCCGCCACCTATCAACCGAGAAAACAAAGAAAACAGAAACTCTCCGAACGAAAACCCGACTCCCGTCCTTGACGGAGCTGACATTGTGTCCTGACACGTATAACCGTTACGTGCTAAACAGCCTAACGGACAAGAAGACGACGAGCACTGTGTCTATATGGCGCATGTTAGACAGTTTCTGTGACTCTTGTCGGGTTGTTTGCGGCTTACCTGAATCCGAACATAATTGCTGCTCCGGCTTTGCCCGAAGGTCATCGCCACCGCGTGGTCCACCAAATCCGCAGCTCCGTCGCCGGCGATTCTGGCCATCGGCTTCGCCCACTCCTTGGCTTTCCACCCTTTCACCTGCTCGAACTCGTAGGTCCCCTCCATCAGCTGCCCGCTCCCTAATGACAGCACCAGCAGGTCCTCCACCCCCCGCACAAACGGGAACTCCTGCTTGTTGTGCAGCACGTGAGTGATTGCCGCCGCTGCCGGATTGTTCATCGCCAGCCCTCCGTCCACCGCCACGCACCGAGTCTGTCCGTCCACTGACTTCATCTCCAATGGCTCGAACACGCCCGGCAATGCCGATGTCGCACGGCACACTTCCCACAGCCGGAAGTCGTAGCTGTCCGTCTCCAATGCGTCTGCTCGGGAGAACAAAAATGGCGCCGAGCTCGAAAGGTCGTAGCAAGGAATTAAAACTGGCTTTATTGTATCTTTGAGCGTCATAGACGAAAACAGCCCTTTCATTGACTTCTCCATTGCGGCCGTCGCCGTTTCAGACTCCGGTCTTTTGCTTCCTTTCAGAATCCGGCGAATAAGACCGCCGCCGCCGTGCGACCTGCGGAAGAATCTCTTCCCTTGTTCCGCGAGAAATTTCCATGTTTCCTCAGCCCGAAAAGTGGGGCGGTTCTCTTCGCCTTGATAGGAGAAGAGCATCGCGGTGAAAATCCCGCCGATGCCGGTGCCTGCAGCGACGTCGAAGTAGTCGGCGATTCGAGCCTCAGGATCGCCGGATTTAGTCTTTAGGGCCTGTTCTAGGTAGGCGAGAGTTTTGCCAGAGAGGATGCCTCGCATACCTCCGCCGTCGATGCTCAGGATACATATTTTTCCTCTCTGGTTCTTGATTGATGCGATGTTGCTGGAATCGTCGGCCGGTGCTGTAACTGGTACAGGAGTGTCATCTTTTACCTCAGTGACGATGGCGGGGATCTGTTTGGGGACCCAGAGCTTCTGATCGTCATAACCGAAGAGAAACTTGCTTTCGAGGATGGAGAAGATCTCGTAACTGAGCTTATCCGTGTCAATGCTGGGTTCCTGCATTTCAGATGGATTACACGCCATTTCCTTGTGCCCTTTTTTCCCAATCTGGTCGCCTCTCAGATGAATGCTTTTAACCCTGTCTCTATTCCCTCAACCCGACGGGGATGGCCTAGGCGGACCTGGGTTTAAGGATTCTTTAGTGCTTTAAACGGTTTCGTGAAAGAAATAACGCCTCTTCCTAAAGCTTCGTTTTTAAAACCGTAAGGAGGTTTTGCCGCTTCTCGGTCCCGCCAAGAGATCGCCCCCCCTCCGAAATTCTCTGCTCTTTAACGAATTCCCGTCGATTTCAGATTCGTATCCTTTGTCCGTGCAAACGCTCGAGGAGATGGATTTATCACTTTATCAGATACTTGGGACAGTTTTCTTAGCAAATGTTCTTGAGCTTTTTCGACATCGGTAATCCCCAAAGCGCCTTCTCATGTGCTACTCAAGAATAGAAGAACTTCTGCAAAGATTGAAAGGCGAAATGACGTTCTTCCAATCAACTTTTTTCTCCTTCATCAACCTCTCATCACATCACCTTCCTGAGACTAGCCCCTCGTTATCAGAAGAAATTGAAAGAATTATGCTCTCGTTGTCTCTGAAGAATGGTCTCACCCCTTTCTTGAGCACGCCCAATAAGCGCAGATTAAAAAACCACAAAAGAACGAGGAAAGCACGGAACGAAGGGAGAGAGAGCTCACGAAGGAAAGCAGGAGCAGCGGACGCAGTGGGGATTCAGAGCATGTCTGCTGGTTTTAATACCCGAGAGATTTCCAATCCTCCGATCCCTGTCTGCTGGTTTTAATCCCACCCCTCTCTCTCTCTCTCTCTCTCTCTCTCTCTCCCCGACCCTCGTTTTCTTGTCTTTCTTGCTCGTCTCTTCGGGTTACAAAGTAACCTTGGTTACGGAAATGGAGTCACAAGGGGTTGGCTGACTTAAAAGACTTTCAGGTCGTGCCCTCCCACGCCTGGGATGTACTGGGATGTACTCTTCGTGCGCCATTGTTTCTCCGAGATGGACGGCGTTTATTCCAAATTTTCTTGGCGCGTGGAGCCCAGCTCTCTCTCTCTCTCTCTTGCAGCTACGGCCATGGCAACAATCGTCCAAGCGCATTCAATTGTTAAGAGTGAAAATCTTTCCTCCACAGTAAGGCAGCCAGCGGGTCCTTCATCGTTCTCCTAATTTCTTCTAGTCGGAAATCCCACACAAAGAACTCCCTTTCGTGATTCAAGGGACAAAACAATATTCTCCAAGACTTGTGTTCCTTCCTGTAATAAAACATGAGACGACCACAAATCAGCCACGGTTTCATGTTTGGCACGTTAATGAATTGCTTCAAGAGAAGGGAAATTAAGAACTCGCAGCCTGCGGAGGCGATGGTAACTACACTTGCAATGTCACAAATACGATTTACCTGTGACATGGCTGCAAGTTTAATAGCCCACAGGCTACCAAAACTTCATCCCACCACCATGTTTACTACTTTTAACTCTTTTGATTTAGAAGATAATGTAGGAATTGATTGTTGATAGTTGTAACTGTTAGAAAGTTGATTCAAGAGATAATTTAGGAATTGATTGTTTGCTATTAATTGTATATTCTTATGCATATACTCCATATTTACTAAGAAGAGAATTATGGGTTTTGGTAACCTCTTTTATGGCATCAGATCTTCAACCCTATTAATTGTCTCAAAAAAATATTTCGACAACCTTCAAGCCTTTTGTACACTTATTGTCTCCTACTCGCCATTGCTTTTCGCATGTTGTCCACCTTGAAAGTTTATATTTTGCGACGGTTCTTCTATTGTAAGATTTTTTACTCTTTCTACCATACAACCTACTTAAAGCATTGTAATTTTTTTTTTTTAATTTTTTTTTTGTTTTTGCTCTTTGGGAAGATTTTCCTTTTCTTGAATCTTTGTGCTACAAGACTTGAAATTGATTTCTTTGCCATCATGAGTTCTACAAATGAGGCTTTATAGCCTATTAATGTTGAATTTGATGGGTCCAATTATATCTTTTGGTCTCAATGTATGAAAGATTATCTTAATGGATGTCGTTTATGGAACATTGTGGATAGTTTTGAATCTCAACATAGTGAAACATATGCAAAGAAATTCAAAGAGTGGAAAATGAATATGAATAATTCTAAAATCATTTCATGGATTCACTCAACTTATAAGCAATTTATTGCTTTATCTACTGGTAAGACCACATCCTTTAAACAAGTATGGGACAAGCTCAGGGCAACCTACCTTCATACGGATTTTATCTGTGCCTATCAGTTAGAGATGTAGATTCATGCATTAAAACATCTACCTTCTCAGAATATTTCTGAATTTTATTCTCAAATAACAATTTTATGGGACCAGTTAACCATAATTGAACCCGAATGGACAAAAACACATGATGGGTATTAGGTACTATGTGAACGGATGAAACTTGTTCAATTTCTTCTTGCCCTCACCGATGATTTTGAGGTAGTCAGGAGTTCGATTCTTCATCATAAGCTGCTGCCCACTACTGATGACATTCTTCTCGAACTACTTGCTGAGCAGGCTAGTAAAGGAATGTCCACGCCTCTGCCATCTAATATTTCTCTTGCTACTTTATCTAAGGGTTCAGGGAAGAAACCATTTTGTGTTTACTGTCGCAAAAGTGGACATTGGAAAGATGATTGGCTTTGTCTCAAATGCTACAACAATGCTAGTTCCTCTAGAGCTGTAGCAGTGGAGGCCATTTCTGAAACTCCTACTCGGGAAATTGTAGAGGAGGCACCCTATTCTTCATTCACATATGAAGAAGTGCAATTGATCCGTATGATTCTCATGGTTCCAGGTAATTCTCATCTTGAAACTTTTTCCAAGTCGGGTACATCTCGTCACTCTTTGTGGTTCTTAGACTCTGGAGAGTTTAATCATATGACTTTTAACCCTGCTAATCTTTCCCATTCTAATCATGTTAAAAATTCCTTTTTGAATTATACAACTAATAACACTCCTCTTCCCATTACAAAGATTGGCATGGTTAATACAAGTTTACCCAATGTTTTACTTGTATTAAACCTTTCCATGAACCTTATAAACTTTAGTCAATTATGTGATCAAGGTAATCATATTTAATTCACTGCCTCAGGCTGTGCTGTGCAGGATCATTAGACAAGGAAATCATGTGGGAAAGGTGTCGAGTTGGACATCTCTATTGCATCAAGTCTCTCCATCTTCCATCACCTTCTTGTATTGTGTTGAGTTTTAGAACTCCATGGATCACATCTTCGGTAAAGAAGAGAAGGACACGTAGGAGAAGAAAAGGGAGGAAGAATAGGGTTATGGACTTAGTACAAACCCTCCCCCTTAAGCTATATTTATATATGATAAAAAGTAAAATATTACAATTATACCCTTCACCCTAGTAAGAGTGCAGAAGAGACAAAGAACATAAACTAATTACATCATATCTTCCAACACTCCCCCTCAAGCTGGGAGGTAATGGCAGTGATCCTAGTTTGAAACAAATAACAGAGATTTAGTAATAATCTCCTCCATCATGGTGGCCCAAGTATAAGTACAAAACCGGGCAGTGACTCTCACAGGGTAGAAATGGGTGAAAGAACTTAAGTCGAAACCAACGTCAAATGATTTCGAACAAATATAGTGATAATAATCACTAAAGTGTGTCATTCACAAGCCGACAATAAAAAATCCATGGGTACCAATAAACAGTCTCAATGGACTTAAAAAACACCCATATATATAAAAAGGACCAACTAAAGCAACACTCCAAAAAGGGTTGGCCAAAGGGGTAAGTGAGGGTCGAATAAAGGACAGTAGGAGAAAGGCTGCCAAGTAATAAAGGGTAATGGGGAATGATAAGGAAGATACGATGAAGAAGTAGTGGTCATCATGTGCTTTATTTTCCTAAGGAATTCTCATATGAACCAATGCTGACAACAGTCAGCAAATAATGAACCCAAGGCAAGCAACCGAGGATTTCTTCTTTAATAATAGTCTCAGTCAAAGAGACACAATAGCAACTGTGGAAATGGGTCAATTCTCAAATAACACGTACCAAATATGCAGTTGTATAGCTGTGGATAATTAGTAAAAATGAAAATTCTTAAGAGTAATAAGGAAACATGAATTAATCTGTAGTGAGTCCATCCTTGAATAATAGAACAGTGCACCAAGTAGTAAGCAGAAAATAATCCAAGGTAATAATCAAGTTGTAGCAGATAGCAAATAGCAGCTTTGACAGTGGGTGAGTGAATCAAGTCGAGTCATAAAAAAATGAGTCACGTTGAGTCAAGACGAGTCAAGTACTAAGTCAATTCGAGCAGAGTGGAAGACTTGGAATAAGTCAAGCGAGTCAGGCTGACTCATGAGTCCGAGTTGACTCGATCCAAGTTAACCCGGGTTAACAATATCAATATGATTATCAGGTCGCTGGTTTGAACCCGACATAACAGTACTAATAAGCAGTTGGGGATGTAATTTTTCCCATTAGATGATCCCCTTTCACCTCTCTCTCTCTCTCTCTCTCGGCTTCCCTCCTGTCTCAGTGGTCAGTCGGCATATTAACAAACAAAGACCCTTGATTGAAGAGCAATATGCAGTAACTCAGAAATGCCAGATTGAACTATGGGGATCAATCAGAGATCATGATAATAAGGATAGACAACAAAAAGGATTCCAAAGCATCACTCCAAGAGGATCAATCTGATCCAACACCAACAAAAACCAGCTCAGTAACTCCAAAAATAAACTAGCCGACTGAATGCAAGATGATTAGATGACTAGTGAGATTGAGGTTGTTTTCGATCAACAAAAAATAGCCAGAAATAGCAACGAACACACACAACAATGTTCGGGATGGCATAGCATAGACAACTACGTGTTAGGAATTAGACACCTTAATTCAAAATTAATGAGACCAATAATAATAATCATGGAAGAAGAAAAAACAAACAATAAAATTTATACAGGTTTGCCTCAAGGTGAAACTACGTCCAGTCTTTTGTCGATGCAGTAATCCACTATGAAGATGAAATAGTTTACAAGAGAAATCGCACACAGTTACAAGTATTTTTTCTCTAACCTCTCTCGGGCCTCAAATCAAGATGCTTCTCGAATGATGATAAAACCCTAATAGTGGTGCCCCATCAATTATTAAGAGAAAACTATGACAATCACTTTATAAGAGTGAAAATCTCAAACTACCCTTAATGAAATAACAGTTAATACAAGGTCGATCTACGTACCGACTCACCATAAGGCATTGATTAGGCTTCACAACTTAACACTATGAAGACGTAAGATAATTTCTCACTGATTGAGAGCAACAATCCAGTTTATAATTTTTGTAATCAAGCTAGACGAGATTGACGACAACTCTGGATAGTGACTTTCTAATCGAATTCCAGATTGTTGAGAATACCAGATGACCAGCAATAGTAGTAAGTTACCAAGTAGTAGTGAAATATGATCTGCCAGAGAACATTCAAAACAATAATGTTCCTTGATTGAGTAGAGAATGGACAGAAATAGATGAAAGATACAAGATCAATGGAAACTATGGATGGCAATGCAAAGATTGACAATTGTGCATGCTAGGTGTATGTAAAAAAATGGCAATGCAAGGGAAGACTTCAGTTGCAACTCTTCTTTGTTCTATAGTAGCACAAACAATGGCCACTGGCGTCCTCTAGCAGTGTGGCAAAAATGGGACAGGATGCCAATCTATGTTTCCTATTCGGCGGCGCAAGGTGATGCTCGGAGAAGGCACGATAATGAAATGAGAAATTGGATAGAGTAGCACAACAAAAGAGATTAGGGGATGCAAAAAATTTGATCATTGATGTTGTTGTGAAAGCAACTTCTTCACCCGAAGACTATCTTTTGGATCAACGGCTCTTCCCAAGGAAACAAAATAGCTTTGCCACCAAGTCCAACCAGAACAGGGTTGACAACAAAGAATCTCAAGGTGGACGCTTATTCTATCTGACAACAAGCAAGTGGTCTGAAGTGCACTGTTACTAGCAAGAGAGGTTTGGGGATTCCTCACAAAAGAACAAAAGGACAGTCAATCATGCATCTATTAATGCACAATTTGATTAGAAAGAAGCAACACAAAATGCCATTAAACAACTCCTCTTAATGGTAAACCAGTAAGGATCATATTCTCAATGGGATCCTAGTATTGAATGCTTCAAAAAATCGGCCCTCTTGCACAAGGCACCAACATGCCAAAAAAAAAAAAAAAAACTTACTGTTTCATAGAGAACTAAAGATGAAAATTTGTTATCTTTTCTGAATTAGCATAGGTAGTCTTCTTCAAACCGAACGACACCTTAATACCTCATATCCAAATAGCAAAGTAGTCCATTATTATGAGTCCTGAAAATAAATGCTCTAATACCATGTTGATTTTTAGGACTTCATGGATTACATCTTCCGTAAAGAAGAGAATGACACATTGGAGAAGAAAAGGGAGGAAGAACAATTTTATGGACTTAGACCAAACCCTCCATCTTAAGCTATATTTATAGACTATGAAAATATAATATTATAATTATACCCTTCACCTTATTAAGAGTAAAGAAGAGACAAGAAACATAGACTAATTACATCAATGATACCTTAATTACGTCATATCTTCCAACATATTGCTACTAGTCCCACCTCATCTCTTTGGCACAATCGTCTAGGACATCTTTCTTTTGATTGTTTTAAAATTTCATCTTCTTCTGACTATTTGGAATCTGGTACTTCTATTAAACATGTTAATTGTGAACATTGCATCTTAGGCCAACAAACTATTTTACCTTTTCGGTTGAGTTCTAGGATGAGTACAAGTATTTTTTATTTAATTCATAGTGATGTTTGAACTTGCAATATTCTCTCTTAGTGGTGCTTGTTATTATGTGCTTTTTATTGGTGATTTTTCTTGATATATTGGGCTTTATGTGATTCATCTAAAGTTTGATGTCTATAAAGTGTATATTGAATTCATCACTATGATTTTCACACAATTCTCCAAAAGAATTAAAATCTTTCGATTTGATTATGCTGGTGAATTTCGTTTTATTGCTTTTATAGACCCTCTTGAATCTCATGGCACCATTCCCTTGTCTAGATACACCATAACAAAATGGCGTGGTTGAGATTAAACATTGTTACATAATTGAGAGTACTCACACCATACTTCTTTGTTCTCGATTGCCCAAGTCCTTTTGAGGAGAGGTTGTTTCCACTGCTACATATCTCATCAATCGCACCCCGACACCGCCTCTACAAAGCAGGTCACCTTACGAACTTCTTTTCAATGTAGTTTCATCCTAGTCTCATTTACAGACTTTCAGTTCCAATTGTTGTCTCGTTGCCTATTGTTGAGCATACAAATTTGTTAGAAGGCACCCATGTGAAGGGTGGCACAACTAGTAACAAGGAGGAACTCCTCACCCACGTCTAGCAGTGGCAAGAAAAACTACATTAAGTGATCTTCATAAGGATCGCATAAGGGTGTAATTATATAAGATTGTATGTCTACTTATGTGTTGTCTTTCATAAAGCTTGTAGTTGTAAGGGCATTGTAGCCATTGTAAACCTCCTCCACAACTATAAATAAGAGCCTCAAGGTATGAGGTAGAGCATCAAGTCTCTCCTATTCTCCTACTTTGTCCCTAACCTATTCTCTCTTTTCCCAAGGGCTATCTCCCTCTTTCTCAACCAAGCGTCCCTCTCTTCCTCTTCTCTTCTTCTCTCCTCTTCCTTTCTTCTCTACTTCTTCCTCCTCTCCTTCTCCACCACCTTGATCAAGGCCTTCCACCATGGAATCCTAAAATTTACATGGTATCAGAGCAATGGTTTTAGGATTCCAAGTCCCTCGGTTAAGGTCTTAATCATACGAGTTTATCAAGATTGCCAAGTTGGAGTTTCGGTTGAAGCAAACTTAACCAACTCATGCTCATCCAAGATAAGTGTTCTTCTCTTTTTTTTAGATGATTATTTATGATTAACCTCATGAAGAAGGTAGAATAATGAGTATTATCCTCTTATTTTCATGAATATTAAGTGATGCTATTTTTTATGAATCAATTTAAGGTTTTTTTATTCGGTTTCCTCTCATTCATACAAGTATCGGTTAAGAAACAGTTTTCTATATTTTACTGCTGTTTTTTATCTTTGAAAATTTATTGAAATCAAGATTAGTTGATTTTATACTGAAATAATGGTGTATTATGCTATTACCATGGCAAAAATTATTTGAACAGCCCCATAAGGTACTCTTGGATGTGTATTGCTTGTTTTTCTCCACCATTGAATTCTTGGTGTCATCAAGGCAAGGAGAATTTTTTTTTTTTTTGGCAAGAAGGTTGTTGAATTCAGAAACATTTAGGTCCTTCTAATAATGAAATATATTCTGAGATTTATTTCTTTAAATACTCAAGAGCAAAAGAAAATTCCAAAGGCTGAGATTTCTTTACATATGGGGCATGCACTTCAAGGAGGAAAGTTTGCTTCTTTGGAATTGACTTGATTTTAGGCAAGATTTGAAGATTTGATGATTTGATTTGATCTTATTTTGGATTTGGAGAGTTTTTCTTGATTAATAATGATATTAGAATCCTTCTAAATTGCATGGGCAGGCATATGGAAGGTTTATTCTTGTTTGAATGCATGCATGAATTGATGTTCAGATTTAAGAAAAACAACACTTGATATGTGATCTCCTTGATTCATTTGTTGCTTTCTTATCTTAATTCTGGATTTTTGCACCCTATGCATGAATCTAGGTCTCTTGGATTTAATTCATCTTTGGCATTAGAACCACGAGGACATGTAGTTAAGAGATTGTTGTCCCACGTCAAAGGAAAAAAGGGGTGCTGAAATTTCAACAAGTGTAAATGATTCTTGAAGATACAACTTCAGCTCATAATTTCTTTGAGTGGGATTACTTGTTTAGTTGTTAAAAATTCATGGCTAAAGATATTGGATTTAATATGGCTGGGAAAAGTAACCTACTCAAAATCACCACAATTTTTCTTAAGTGGTTATCATATTATTTGATTTGGTCACAATCTGTTAAGAGATTTCTCACCACTCGTGACTTGTTGAGTCACTTGAATAAGCCACCTCCTCTTCTAGATGAGAAAGATAGTGTATACACCAACTGGATAAAGGAGGATACACTTGTCCTAAGTGGGTTGATTAACAACATGGAAGAGTGTTAAAAATAGTGTGGTGCTTCTTGAGACTACTAAACAAGTGTGGGATACTTGTGTAAAGCTATACACTAGTGCCAACAACTTGCAAAAATTATACGAAGTTTTGAAAACAGTGTATAATACCAAGCAAAGAGATAATGTACATGACTATATTTCAAGGTTTAGAGGTCTCATTCAAGAGTGGAAACTTGTTCAACCCTATTCTGTGGACATTTTGGTTCAAGAGAAACAAAAGGATGCATTAGCAGTAGCCATCTATCTTGCCAATGTCAAACCATATCTTGAGGTACCCAAGACTCAAATCCTCAGGTCAACAACTCTTCCCTCCTTTGATGATATATTACACTTATACGTATCCCGAATCCATCCACCACCTCCCAAGTTGATGTCTCATCAACCTTGTACTCTAATAATAGAGATGGTAGTTCCAGTAATTAGGGTCAGGGAAGAAATACTAGAGGTGATAGGAATGGGGAAGGTTCTTCTCAATCTAAAAATCAAACTTGTTCTCACTATGGGAAAACAGGTCACATAGTAGACACTTGTTGGAAAATTTGTGGGAAACCAGACTGGGTTACAACCAACCAAACTTTTACCAATAGTGGAGATAAGGTAGAGAACAGATTTGACACAACCAAAGGCAAGAAAACTGTATCCGAAGAAGGCTATGATTTACTTCAACGGATGAAGAGTATAATAATATCTCCCAGAAACAAGACCTGTCCCACTATTGCATCTACAACTATCTCAGGTATGATCTCAGATACTTCACCTTCTCCATCTTAGATTATTGACTCTAGGGCCTCTGAGCACTTGATAGGTAATTGTAATCTTCTGAGTTCTATCTCCCCTTGTTTGACTGATAAATTTGTTTGCATAACAAATTGATCCCAAACCAAGGTCCAAGGCATGGAGTCCACTTATACTACACCGACATTGCACTTACAAGATGTGCTTTTTGTTCCTCAATTTTCTTTAAATCTTCTATTAGTCAGTCAATTAATAAAAATATTTAATTGTTCCATTACTTTTTCTCCTACCTCTTGTGTCTTTCAGGACCTTCAAACAAAACATGTGATTGGTAGAGACCATGCACAGGGGGAAAATAGTTAGCAGACTCAGCCGCAACCAGATCACAGCACCAAGCCCTTCACAACAGACTAAGCCACCCGTCTTTGTAAACATTTGATTCCATCATTACAATCTATTTCTCATTTGCACTGTGAAAGTTGTCAACTGAGTAAACACCAGGGTAGTACTTACTCCCCTCGAGGTTAAATCAAAGGTGTTGCGTCTTTTTATTTAGTCCATACTAATGTGTGGGGACCCTTGAACATTTCTAATGTTTCTCATTAAAAGTATTTTATTATATTTTTTTATGACTTCTCTCGAGTTACATGGTTATTTTTACTTAAAGATAGATTGAAGGTATTAACTACTTTCAAATCCTTTTGTGCTATCTCTACTCGGTTTAATACCACCTTAAAGGTTCTCTGGTCCGATAATGCAAAAGAATATATGTCGAGAGAATTCCAATCCTTTGGCTATGATAATGGAATCTTACATTAAACCTCTTTTGTTTCACATCGTAGCAAAATGGTGTGGCTAAAAAAAAAATATAGACACCTTCTTGAGGTTGCTCGTGCCCTTCTTAAGCATATGCATGTGCCCAACTTCTATTGGCCCCATTCTATCCTTAGAACATGCTTTCTCATCAAAAAGTTGTCATCATCAGTTCTAAATGCTCAACCACCCTTCTCCCATATCTTTCCTACTGAAGACATGTTTTTCCTTCCTATGAAAGTGTTTGGTTGTACTTGCTTTATCCATGTCACATCTCCACTTGCAACTAAATTAGAGCCCAAAGCCATAAAATGTAATTTTTTGGGCTACTCTCATACTCAAAAAGGATACTTGTGTTATAATCTTTCACTCAAGAAAATTTTCATATCCAAAGATGTGACCTTTTTTGAAGATCAGCCTTTTATTCGTCCACTGGTGCCCCATCTGGTTTCTCTCCTACAAATGAATTTCCTCATCCTACTGTGCCCATTGAAGACTAAAAAATTGATGATCATGATCAATTATCTTTTCAACCCCCTAAAGCATTGGCTGACACCTCGCCTATGGAGTCTCCAAATCCTTCAGAGGTCAGTTCACCCTCTTTTCCTCATATGTTTTGTCCTCCCTTTGATACTTGACCAATTGTTCTTAAAAAGGAACTAATGTCTTGTACACGACCATCTACCTCTCACCCCATCTCCATTTTTTTATCTACTCATCAATTATCACCATCTTTTCATCATTTCCTTGCCTCCATATCATCTACCTCTATTCATCAGTCTTATCAAGAGGCCCTTCAACATCTAGGATGGAAAGCAGCGATGGATGAAGAAATGGCAGACCTATATAAAAATTAGACTTGGACACTTGTTCCCCTTCTATTAGGGAAACAATGAGTGGGTTGTAAGTGGGTATTCACTATTAAACACAATCCGGATAGTTCTGTGGTGTATGCCTTAAAGCTTGCCTCGTAGAGAAAGGCTACACATAGTATTATGGTGTTAACTATGAGGAAACATTTTCCCTCGTCGCTAAACTCAACTCAGTACACCTCTTAATATCTCTTGCTGCTTGGTCTTGTTGGTCAGTGTTTCAGCTCGATGTAAAAAATGTTTTTCTTAATGGAGATATTAAGGAGGATATTTATATATAGCAACCACCTGGTTATGTAGTTGAGGGGGACTTGGTATTCTATTTACAGTAATCCTTATATGGGTTGAAGCTGTCTCCGTGAGTTTGGTTTGATAAGTGTAGTCAAATTCACCAGGTGTTCTATGGACCATTCAGTATTTGTCAAGCACACTAAGAAGGGTGTGGTGCTACTTGCTTTATACGTGGATGACATTATTTTGATGGGAAGTAATACTGAAAGCATAAGTCAAATTAAACAAAAGATATGCATTGAATTCAAGACAAAAAGTTGGAACTCCTAAGTACTTCCTCGGTATTGAAGTTCTTCAGTCCATGCATGGAATTATCCTATCATATTTAATTCAGGATCCCAAGATTAGAACCTCGAGCAAAGTAAGAGAGGGAGAAAAGAAGAGAAAAAGAGAGAGAACTAGGGTAAAGAAGGGAGAAAGAGAGAAAAAGGAGAGAGCCTTTAGGCTGAGAGAGTTGGATGAATTTGGAGAAGGGGAGAGAAACTTGATTGAAAAATCCTTCAACCAAGACCCCTATTTATACTTTTTTCATTACATATTTAGGAAAACTCCTCAATCAATTAGGATCCGTAATTACATCATTCAAGGAAGATTACAAAAGCTTCCACCTCATGTGATGACACCTCATGCCACCTCTTGGATGTGTGGGCATAGTAGGCTTGGTCCCACCTTCTAACACTCCCCCTCAAGTTAGGGGTGAGAAAACATCATAGGTGCCCAACTTACTGCAAATGATTGACAGGATTATAATAGTGAGTGGTTTGGTGAAAATGTCTACAAATTGTCCTCGTGAGGAGATATATTTGAGAGATAATATGTCGGCTTAGAATTTCTCTCATATAAAGTGGCAATCCACCTCAATGCGTTTTGTTCTATTACGGAAGACCGGATTTGAGGTGATATGAATCGCTGCTTGATTATCGCAATATAGATCTATGAGGGTTCTTTATAGAATCACAATTCACTGAGAAGGGACTTGATCCATAGAAGTTCACTGAGTGTATGTGCCATGGTCCTGTATTCTGCTTTTGTATTGGACATTGCAACTATATTCTGCTTCTTGCATCTCCATGTAGCCAACTTTCCTCCAACCATTGTACAGTATCCCAAAGTAGATTTTTTGTCTGTCTTCTGGGGATCCAGCCCAGTCTTCATCTAAAAACCCTTTTAGGTTCTTCTAGAGAAGCCTTCTTCCAATGTGTAAGTTATAATTTGTGCATGTATTGACTCACCACACTCACTACATATGAAATATCCGACCTTATTACATAAAGATTAATGAGTTTTTCTACAAATTTTTAATATTTTTCGATATCCACATCTTCTCCAGTGCCTACAAATAATTTTGTATTTTATCCATAGGAGTTTCTGTTGGTCTACATCCCATCATTCTTGTCTCCTCCAATAGATCAAGGATATAGTTCCTTTGAGATAGTATAATCCCATGTTTGGATTATAGCACTTCAATACCTAAAAATTATTTAAGTAGTTCAAGATCTTTTGTCTTGAACTCTTCACATATCTTTTCCTTGGTTTTATGAATTCCCTCGAAATCACTACTGGTTAAGACAAAATCATCAACATAGACGGCCAAAAGTACTTTCCCTTTAAGGGTGTTTTCAATATACACAAAGTGATCTAAAAAACATCTATGAAATCTGGCCTGTGTTAGTGATTGGCTAAATTTATCAAACTATGCACGAGGAGACTGTTTCAAACCATAAAGGAATTTCTTCAATCAACATACAAATTGCCCCTCAACAACAAATACAGGTGGTTGTTGCATAGAAATTTCTTCTTTTAAGTTCCCATTGAGGAAAACGTTGTTCACATCAACTTGATAAACTAGCCAAGAAGAATTAGCAGCAAAGGATAATAAGATACATACTGAGTTCAATTTGACCACTAGAGAAAAAATTGCTCATAATTGATCCCATAGCATTGGGTATAGGCTTTAGAAACAAGGCAGGTCTTAAGGCGTACAACTGACCCATCCGAATTATGTTTATTCATATAAATCAGACATGGGTGCTAGTTCCTCTTCCTTCAGGCAAGAGACTTGTCAGCTGTAAGTGGGTCTGTATTTCCATAGAGTGCTTGTATTTCCTCTTCCATTGTCGCATTCCACCTTGGATGTCTCAAAGCCTCCTGATAGGACTAGACAAAGATGGAGGATATAGACTCAACAAATTAACAACATGAAGAAGACAGACGATGGTGAGACACAAAATTTGATATGAGATGAGAAGTAGAGGGCCTAGTGCAAGTTTTGGGTTCCTTCCTTAAGGTGATATGTCGAGTATCATATTGTGGTCCAAAAGGAATAGGAAAAGATGGACTTACCTCGATGGGATCCACAAACTCTGCAGGTATAGTGTCGGCCCATGCTTCAAGGGGTTGAACAGTTTCCATAGCATGGGGTAATACTGGTCAAGGAGAGGTTGGGACAAAGGAGAGACCTGGAGAGGTAGTTTTTTAGTAGTATGAAGAGTCTTTGAAAAATGTTACATCTCTAGACACAACCTTTGAATAGTAGGATTATAGCAAACATAACCCTTCTGTGTGCGAGAGTATCCTAATAAGATACACTTGACAGATTTCAGATCAAGTTTACTACGCTATGGAGAGGTAACATGAACAAAACATGTACACCGAAGACTTTCCAGGGAAGTGAAAAGGATCACCATGTGGAAACAATAACGAATTTGAGAATTTATGACTGAGAATGGAAGAAGGTAGCCCAGTTATAAGAATGCACGCAATAAGGATGGCATGTGGTCAGTAAAAGCATGGTACTTTCATAGTATATTATAAGTTGTGAGCTACCTCGAGAAGATAATGTCATTTTCTTGACAGAAGGAGTAAAGGTCAATAGAGATATATTTTTTGGTATTATTGGACCAAAGTACTTTTATTTTATGGCCAAATTCAGTGACTACCATAGCATGAAAGGATTTAAAGATTGATGGTATTTCGGATTGCTCTTTAAAAAGAAATAGTCATGTGGTACGAGTAAAATCATCAATGAAGGTAATAAAGTACTTACCTAGGGAAATGTTTGAGACGCTGAAGGGTCCCCATGCATATGTGTGAATTAACGAAAAAGGAGCAACACCTTTAATTTCATGCCAAGGAGAGTAAATGGTCCTCTAATGTTTGTTCAATTGACACACTTCACAATTTAAACTTGAAATATTTTTAAAAGTAGGAAACAGAAGCTAAAGAAAATGGGCGATTGGATGTCCCAACCAATTATGCCATAGACTTACCTCAGTGTGCTTGGTTGAGATGGCATTGATTTGAGGCACGTCCAAGTAGTAGAGCCCCCCTTGTTCTCGGCCTCCACCAATCACCTACTTTGTTGTAAGATCGTAAAATACATAGGAAGTGGGTGAGAAGGTGATGGAACAATTAAAATGGTGAATAAGTTGACTAATAGATGAAAGGTTTAAGGGAAAGGTAGGAAAAAAAGGATATCTATGACCGAAAGTTATGTCGTAACAGAGGTGGATCATTTCCCAAGAACTTTAGTCTAGGATCCATTAGCAATGGTAACAAATTTATTTGAGGGATAAGGAGAGACAAAATGGTGTAGACTTTTGTTGCCTGTTAGATGCTCGGAGGCCCAGAGTCAATTATCTGGGATGAAGAGGAGGAAGTGGTAGAGAGTATACTTGAAGTGGTGGTGGTAGCAGTTGTTGAGGAGGAACTTGGAGGAGAAACCATCAGAGTTTTTATTTTTTGAAATAAGTCATACTCATCATCGGTAAAGGTATTCTTTTTTGTTGGTTGGGCAGACCTGTCCTCCTTTGTACTACTTGTTGAGGCTTGATTAGCCTTGGCCCATTCTAGCGTGCCATAGATTTTCCAACACTGATTGATAGTGTGACCATATTTCCCACAGTGGGTGCATTCCTTGCCTTCTATTTTGGAGGAACCATTCCTTCATCCTCCTCTATAATTTCTTCCACGGCCTCAACTGCAATCGGTTGATTCGGTACCCGAATCAACATAACAAGATCTTTTAGCTCCAACTCACTCAATCTTGACTCGGTCCCTTGACTCAATGGGACTCATTTTTGTGGTTCGGCTTAACTTAGGATCCTATGCTTCCTTATTAACGAACTGACTCAGTGCAGATTATTTCATATGTCCTTATTACTCTTAAAGACTTTCATTAATACCGATTATTCGCTACTATACAACTGCATATTTGGTACGTGTTACTTGGGCATTGGCTCATTACTATTGTTGTTATTTTGTGTCTTTGATTGAGATATTATTATTGAAGATGAACTACATGGTTGCTTGTCTTGGGTTCATTATTTGTTGATTGTTTATGGCATTTGTTCATCTGATGAAGAATTTGAATTTCTTACGAAAATAAAGCACATGGTGGCCCCAACATCTTATCTTCCTTTGACTCTCCATTACCTTCTTATTATTTTGCAGCATTTCTCCTATTGTCCTATATTTGACTCTCACTTACCCCTTTGGCCAACTCTTTTGGTGTATTTCTTTGGTTGGTCATTTACATATATATGGGTGTTTTTAAAATCCATCGAAATTTTTTATTAGTACCCTTGGGTTTTTTATCGTTGTCTTGTGAATGGCAGGCATTACCCACTTTAGTGATTATTATCACTATATTTGTTTAAAATCTTTTGAGGTTGGTTTCGACTTATGTTCTTTCACCCATTTCTACCCTTTGAGAGTATGTGCCCAGTTTTGTACTTATACTTGGGCAACCGTGATAGAAGATATTATTACTACATCAATCGTATTTGTTTCAAGCTAGGATCACTGCCATTACCTCCTAACCTAATGGGGGTATTGGAAGATATGATGTAATTAGTTTATGTTTTTTTGTCTTTTCTTCACTCTTTCTAGGGTGAAGGGTATAATTATAATATTATACTTTTATCATCTATAAATATAGCTTAAGGGGGAGGGTTTGGACTGGGTCCATAAACCTATTTTTCCTCATCTTTTCTCCTTCTCCAAATTCATCACTCTTCTTCTTCTCCTCCTAAACCTTCTCTCTACAACGCTTCTTCCTCTTCTCAACCCTTAATCTTCTTCTACTTTGATCATACATCATGGAATCCTAAGTTCTAATAATGATATTTCAAGACAGGTGGATAAGTGTTATTTATTGTAGTGACTATTTCACTAAGACCAATTAGTTAGTCAAAGGGACCCCGCATTGCACTAAGAAGAGCTACTAGTCTCACCAAATAAATTTAAATGGAACCAATAATATAAAAATTGAGTGGGTCAACCAAGTTTAATCACTAGTTCAAAGAACAAGGTTTAACTCATTGAACTAGATGACATTATTATATATTATTCATATTTAAAAAAAAATAGAGTTCTGCCCCATGTTATGAAGTGGTGAGAGCTAGGGTTGTAAATAAGTTAGGTCGAATCTTGAGATCCACATACAATCGAATGTTGATCGGGTTTAAATATTTGAACCACACACTATTGTAAATCAATCGGCTCAAGTTAATTAATAATTTTTATTCACCTATAGACCTTGCGGATCAATACAGATAATTTTCAAATCCACTTATGATCCATTTCTATGTGAATCAAATTGAGTGTGAATTGTAGCCGATCATATTGCGAATTAGAATGATTTTTTCATACTTTATTTGAATGATTTTTTTATACTTTATTTATTCAACTTAGTTACAATAGACAAACTTACTTAAACTTTAAATGTACAATAAAAGTTTATAATATGCATTTAAATAATGATGGATACCGAAGAAGTAACATATATAATACATACGTATATAAAAATTTAATATATAAGAGAAAGTGTAATAATCTGAAATAAAAATAATCACATCAACTATGTGATTAGCTCAAAATAAATTTTATTAATTGCAACAAAGTCATTGAATTGATCGTTACAAAATTTAGTTACGACATTTTTAAATATAAGCATCCATAAGAGAACAACTAGTGCATTTAAAAACACATTCATAAATTTACACTTTAAAAAGACATAAATAAAAATATATAACACATTATCCACATGTCCCCATGACTCTTCTTTTCATCATCAATAAAAATTTGGGCAAAAGGAGTCAACTCCATGCATACATAAGATTCAAGCACTTCAATAGGGAAGACGAAAACTTGAAGCATAAAGGCTAAAATCAGTCCAACACATTCAGAAGAGTCGACCCGTTCAATTGAATAAATGAAGAAATAAAGTTAAAACCTTTAGTATGAGGGTTGAAGACTTGAAACACAAAATTCCATAGGAGTCGACCGCTTCGTAGTAGATACAATGAGAAAAGGAATCGACCCTTCAAAATAGTAAGTGTTCAAAATGAAAGGAATCAACTCCTTCATGAAGCAAAAACCTTAAAGGTTGAAAAAGAAGAACCCCTGGATATAGTGAATTTTAAATTAGAAAGAAATTGACGCTTTGTATAAATAGAAGAGCTACTAAGATTAGAAAAAAAGTCAACCATATCAAAGGAGTCAACTACATATACCTCCTCCTGAAGCAAGCCAGAAATTCAAAAAAGGGTCAACTACTTCCACTGGAGTAGACCCCTTTCAAATTGGCATAATGTCAAGTCCATGTTTAGTGATTGTAGCTCTCCAAAATACGTAAATGATATATTACTATGTTTAGCAACAAAAATAGGATTTAATGTATATTTTTCATAATATTAAGAATTGATTGGGACCAACTTTTGTTGGATGAAAAAAAAGTCATTTTTTCAACCATAAGTGCAAGTTTTTAAAATGTAGGTAAAATTTCTATTTAACTCAAGTCCCAAAACTCGTAACCAATAAGCTACAATGGTTTTCAAAACTCTCAAGCCATTCCACACGATTTGTGAAGTTTTTACCTCCTCTATAAGTTCAAATGAAAGTAAAATTTCATATTTTTCTTTATAAATTTAATATTTCAATGCTAGTATTGTCAAATTTGACGAGAATTTTTAGGATTTGTGTCAAATGATTTTTAAATCATATAAAATTTTGTTTTTACACTTTGAATGCTTGATTGATCAGTTTTTCTATAAGACCCATTTTGTAGTCACTCTTGTGGTTTTAATTTTATATAATTATATCCGAATTGTTGGTAGATTCACGTTAGGTTGGTATAATCTTTTATCGATCGTGACTATAATACCTGCTTATTAAGAGATATTATTTTTCTTAATTTGAAAAATGAGGAACCCTTGTATTTGTAAATCAATTAAAACTTTTATAAACTTGTTAGTAACGGTTAGAAAATGCATTCATGGGTCTAGGTGTTTGTACCTAGTTGCTACTAATAATAAGTCCCAAGATGTGGGTAAGTATTGTATGCACCCCTCGAGTTTGATGATGTAAATGTTGTCTGAACTTGTTATTTAGTGACTTGAACTCTAAAGGGTTGTGACCCATTATAAAAATACTTGTGCGTTTGTATTGATATCTAAATTGCTTATATTTAACTAAAAGATCACAATTGTCACCTCTTCCCCTCCCCTCCCAACCACCGCCGCCGCCGCCGCCGCCACCACCACCACCAATAAAATAAGATCCAAGATAAAATACAACCAAGTCTCATTAAATCAAATGTTACTTTTCCACTATCATCTATTTCATTAAAACATGTGGAAACATTAAAAGTGTGAAAACCATTTACTCATGCAATCAAATTATTATATATAAATTATAATCAAATAAATTATTTTTTTAAAACAATAGATCCAATTCGATCTATTTTCATATGCACATCAGATCAATTTGAATCGGGTTTTGTGTATGACATATCTATATATATGGATCTATATATTTTTCACCCAAATACTAATTCAATCTATTTATTCGTGTATTGGATTGAGTTTGACATATAAGCGGGTTTGAACTAAGGATTAACCCAACCCATTTACAGCCCTAGTAAGGATAATCCCTTTCTTCTGAAAGGGTAAAAGAGGGGAGGGCCTCCCCCAACAAAAGGAAAGGGGAAGAGGGGAAGACAAGGGAGAAGCATTCCCTACTCTATATGTTACAAAGAGAGGGAGGGGGCTCTCCCCTGCCCGCTTCCCGCCGGTGATCAGTCTAATCTTATCCCAAACTTTCAGGGATGAACTGTGAAAACTGGTATGAATTCCCCTTTCCCTCCGGGAGCCAAGTTCCGGTGACTCACTTTCGAAAGGGGAATTCCCCCTGCCCGCTTCCGGCCGGTGAGCTTCATGTGCCTCTTCTTCATCTTATCTTTTTTATACCCATGAAACTTTTGCACTGATTCAAAAATCTGCGCGTTCTAAGTTTTCATGCTCTGCATCCATCTGAATCCGAAAAGACGCAACAAATTGAAGCTGCTTCTACAAAAATATCTTATCACCAGGGTACGAGCAGAAACAGACAAAAAATCTCAGAAAGCGGAGTCTTCCACTAGAAAACTCTCAGCCCGGTTGATCACATTCACAAATTGATTCGATAAATGAGCATCCACGCTTAGAGTTATCATTCACAGAGAAAGTTACGAGCAGTTGAGGCATCATCTCAACCAACAGAAAACTTCAACCCACCTCGGTACATGAAGGGTTAAACATACTTGATTTGACGGATGATCATCACCAGCATCCCACAAGTTCAGGACTTGGCAAAGCTGATTGGTTCAATAACTAAAACCAGTCTTGACGCTCCAGGAACAGTCCCAGAACTGCTCAGTAGAAATTCAGAATCAACTCTACCGCGCCATTGCTTACCAGCAAGTAGCACAGGGACTGAACAGCTTCTCAAGCAGTTTAATTAAGACTGAGCAATGGCTATAAGAAGAGTACTTGAAAGGCTTCCTTTTCATCAATCTAATAAAAATAGAGATGGAAGACATTGTTACAAGTATCAGCTAGAGGCTTTTCACAGTGACTCGAGATTGAGATGAAACACGAAGAGAACACCCAAATAAAAATACAATCTCACAATCGTCTAATTATGCACCATGAAACTCAAGGCAGGAGGTAGACTCTTACAGCCATGCCATCTGAGCTGGTTCTCAGGTTACTTTTATAAGTTCCCAAATGGGTAGGTCTTGGCAAAAGGGCAACCAATTTCCTAGAATAAAAAGTATTAAAGCAAAGGGAAAAGAAAACACGAGGGATGACTACAAAAACTAACCTGCTTTATTCACCGTGCCCTGATCTCCCCCAACCCTGCCCCCCTCAGCTGTGTAAGCTACTAATCTCCATTTGGGTCTTCATATAAAACTGCATTCTCTGCAATTCAAGCTCCCTCAAGAAACCCATCCGCTGTTTCTCCATCTCTGTCACTTGCTTCAGCTTCGCTCTCTCCACTCTCTCATACACCTCCCCAAATCTCTCTATCGCCCTTGTTAACTCTCTCAGGGGATCCCCTCCTCCTCGGTCACCCTCCTTCTCCAACCTTCTCTTCTTCCCATTTACCATCTCCGGTGGGAAACTGTCACTGGAATCTTCCGAATTCGCATGATACTGGCGTACGGAGCGGGCTCTAGTCGGCACGGTGAGGGGCAATTTAGCCACAGGGGGTTGTGGAGGTGGCAAAGCAGGGGGTTTTGGAGTGGCGGTAGGTCCGCCTATGAGTCGGTCCAGCTTCTGAAAGAAGATCCAATTGGAATGTCCACCGCCAGTGGTAATCTTCCCCTTCTCGACCTTGTACTTCTTCTTCAAAGTGTCGATTCTATTCTTACATTGAACATCGGTCTTAGAAGTTTTCCGGTAATTCTCACGGGAAGTAACGGCATCAGCGACCTCCTGCCAGTGGTTGTGCTTGAGATTCCCGCGGCTGAGATGCAGATAACGCTCGCCCCAAGCATCAATAAGAGTGTCAGTGGCACCCTCGCTCCAGCAATCCTCACGGCCGCCGCCGGGAGGGCGAGGGTTCTGAATAGGGAGCGCAAGGGTTAGGTTTTTGTGGGAAGGGGGCGCAGGGGCCGCTAGGGTTACAGTCGGAGGCACCGGACGGGAAGCCGGAGGCAGCGAGGAAACGGCGATCGGCGGTGGCTGGTGCGAGATATCGTCGTTTTCGTTTTCGTTTTCATCGTCGTCCTCGTCAAGATCGTAATCCTGATTATGCTCCTGTTCCTGCTCTTGCTCCTCTTCCTCGTTTGAGTCGTCTTCCATGGTGGGAGGAGACCAAGATCCGGCGACGCAGAGGGTGGCAAATTAGAAAAGGGCGAGTGAAAGGGGACAACGGCAAGGGAGGAGCAGGGAAAGCGCAGGAGAGGAGGAGAAAGCAGATAGGGTTCCGTGTGCCCACCGGCGGAGGGTTGACGGGCGTTTTTACGGGTGCGAGTATGTGGATTTGTCATCTTTTCGATATTAAAATTTGGTAATGTAATTAGGTTGTTCTTCTAACTTCTAAAGGGTTTTTTTTTTTCTCTCTCTCTCACTCTCTCTCTCTCTTGTTTTTCCTTTCTGAAGTCGCGTGGGGGCTTTAGACGGGGAAACGGGCGGATCTGATGCCGTCCGTCCAGAATCTGGGGCGACCATGGACGTGGACGAGCACGAAGGTTTTCGACGCCTTACGTGGCCCTCTTTCATTTGTGGGGCCCAGTATCCTACTTATTCTTTACCAATTCCACTAACTCGATTGTCTCAGTAAGATTTTCTGTTGGTCCGAGGCCCATGACCCAGCCGTCCATAGCTGTCTTAACTATAAATCGGACCGGTTGAATCATATTAGCTTACCAAACTATTGTATTGTGTTAATAGCTAATGAATTAACCAATATATAATAAATTTAAGGGTACCATCCCACTTTGGTCCAACCTATGGTTGAACCCGGTTTAAGGGTAGCATGATTAATTGCTTTTGTGGGTGTCTAGTATGTGTCTATTCAACTTTAGCTCTTCTTGTATCTACTTTCAACTAAAACTAGTTAGAATTTCTTAAGAGTTGCTAAAGGTATCCTTTCTTAATTATTTGCCTTCTTGTTCTTTGCAGTGGAAAAAACAGGATTTCTTGGGCCAACACATAAACACAAGAGATCTCAAGCGAAGGAGAGAAAAGAGGAGTTCTAACCCTTGGGAGAGAAGAGAGATAATCAGTCTAAGTGTGGGATAATATTATCTCAGAGAAAGTATGTCTTAAGACTTTTTAAGTATTTTCTGAGCATTGAGGTTTTTTAGTCCAAGTATGGGATAATATTATCTCAAATGAAGTATTTCTTGGACCTTCTTGAAAAAATGGGAATGATGGGGTGTCGCCTAGTTGACACATCTATGGATGCCAATATTAAACTATGTGCAAGTTTTGGAGAAGATTTTGATATTGGTAAATATCAAAGACTTGTAGGCAAACTTTATCTACCTCGTAGTAATTAAACCAGACATATCATATGCTATAAGTGTGGTGAGTCAGTACATGCATAAACCACAACTTACCCATTGGCAAACATTGGAGAAGATATTACGATATTTAAAAGGAGTTGCAGGAAGAGGATTACTTTATAAGAAAAATAGTCACTTCAACATAGAAGGTTTTTTGAATGCAGATTGAGTTGGATCACTTGATGATAGGAAGTCCACTTATGGATATTGCACTCTTATTGGAGGGAACCTAGTTACATGGAGAACCAATAAGCAAAATGTGGTTGCGAGACCTAGTGCAGAAACAAAATACAGGGTTATGACTCATCTAGTCAGTGAACTCTTATGGATCAGGTCCCTTTTTGCCAAATTGGGATTTTATAAAGGAGGTTCTATGGGTCTATATTGTGATAACCAAGCAGCTATTCATATCACTTCAAATCCGGTTTTGCATGAAAGGACAAAACACGTTGAGGTGGACTGCCATTTTATACAGGAGAAATTTCAAGCGAGTATAATCTCCCTCAAACATGTATTATCGCAAGAGCAAGTAGCTGATATTCTTACAAAATCGATCACATTTATGATTCTATTTTTTATATGTGGCAAACTAAGTATTTATGATGTTTTATCTCCTCCAACTTGAGGGGGAGTGTTAGAAAATGAGCTCAAACCCACACGACCAAGGATAAAAGCCCACACATTTAAGAGGTGGCATCTTGGTAAATAAGAAGACTTCTCATAAAGATGACATGAAGATGTAATTACATGTCTATTTATGTCTCTTCTCTTATAAAGACTGTAGCCCTAAGGGTATTGTAGTTATTGTAACATATACTCTAAAAATTATAAATAGAGGCCCTTGGCTAATAGGAAGAACATTAAGTCATCTCCTCTCTTCACAAGTTCGTCTAAGCTTTCCTCTCCCTTCTCTTGGTAATCGAGCTCTAAACCCTCTCTTTTTCTCTCTTCTTTCTATCTTCTTCTTCTCTCCCTCCTTTACTTGAGATTAATATGATGAAGTCATAAATCCTACATGGTAAACAAAACTAGCAACAAAATCGAAAGGAGAAAATAGACCATGCATGAAAAAAAAATCATACAGGATTCATGAATCAAACAAAATGAAGCAGTAAGCCAAATCAGGGGAGAAGAGAGGGAGGGAATGAATAGAATGAGAGGGGTTGATAAAGATCACAAAAGGGGGGGAAACAGGTGGAGAGGAGACGGAGGAGAGGGAGAGAGTCTCGCTTGTAGAGAGAGGGGGTATCGCTTTTTGTAGGAAAAATTAGGTCAAGCAAGGTTGACCCAATGTTTTTCTAGGTAGTAATTTTCCCTCATCTGATGATATTCTATGTAAATATGTATTTCCTGGAAAAATGGAACACTAATGAATCTAGGAAATATTTTTCTAGCTTTTCATGGAAAATGCACTAATAGGGCCTTAATTTCCTTTTTCTAAAAAGAAATTTTTTGCCCAAGTGGCTTATCAAGAGGGGGGTGAATTGAGATTATTAAATTAAAACTTAGTTGTGTGTGTAGCTAAAAATCATGCATAAAACCAATTGTAAGCAACTCAAATGTGGGATAATATGTAGAGTAGAATAATTGACTTACACACAACCGATTTGTTTTAGATACAAAAGTTTTCAAGTTTTATACTTGATATTTTATTTTATTTTATTAACAATTTATGGTAATATATAAAACTGATTATTATTTTTTATTTATTTCCTGAGAAAATACACTAATAGGTTTATTTAATTTGTCCTGAAAAATATTAAATTAATTAATTTAATTTTTTAGTAAGTCATTAATAGAATTTTATTGAAGGTTTCTTGAAAATATATATCCTTGAAACAGTCATTAAATAAACGCCTAACAAGGCGTTTATTGTGTATTACTCCCACCTGAGTCCTGTATGGAGTACGGACTAGGTATCCAGAAGCTCAGACTTCAGACGGAGTTCAGAGACCATCTGTCTTTTAGACAGAACCTCGCTGATAATTACGCTCCAAAATTTACCCTATCCGGTATCCATAATATACCAAAACGGCGGGAAGAAAAACGGATTAAACGATTCCTACTGAAACAGCAGAAAGAAGAAGAGACCACAGATGAATATTTCAGCAAAAATTGCTGAAAGATTGCCATATCTCCACCGCCGTCTTCGTGAGGATTTGCCGTCTCTCAGAGGTGCACCTTAGAAAATCGTCAGTTTTCTTTTTCTCTCTCTCTCCCTCCCTCTCTCTTATGATGCTTATATCCCTCTTTCGTTTCTTCGTCAATATCAGACTGTCTTTGCTGTTTCTCAACCAAAAAATATGAGTTCATCTTATGTTTTCAGTGTTAGTGTAAGAATTTTACAGTTAGTAAAAACTAGATTTCAAGTCAGTCTGCTCTCTCCTCGATTTTGGCTTTCTCTAAGCTACAAACCCCTGCTTCCCTCTTTTATGCTTCGTGGGTTGGGGTATTTTTATTTTGTCTGTCATAATAACTATAGTTTCTAACATTTTTATTTGTGTGAATGTTTAGGTCTACACAACTTGCGGTTTTCCCCGTCTCTGCACAAAACCAGAGGAGCTATTGGGGGATTTTCAAAGAAAATGGCTTTTGATTGGAATGGATACGGAGCGGATCTTGCTGTTGAAACAGGGACTGTTCTTCCTGCATTAGAAGTTCATGCTGAAGAAGCAATTCAAGCAATTAAAGCTCAAAAAGTCATTGCAGTTCCCACAGATACCCTTTACGGTTTTGCATGTGATGCCTGGTAGGATTCAAAGTTCAAACCAAATTAGCCTTTATGATTTCTCTGTTCTTATTATATATCGTCTCATTAGATAATGTCTGATGAAAAACCTCAATAGTTTTCAAGCAGCATACAAGCTTTTATTCTCGAATGTTCTTGTATGAATTTTGTAGGCTAGAAAGTTATTGCCTCTCCGACTGATACCAATTACGATTTTTCATGTGATGCCTTCAAAATTCAAACCAAATTAACCTTCGTGATTTGGTATTCATGTTGTTTTGTGGTTCATTAGATATTGTATGATGCAGACCTCAATACGTTTCATGGGGCGAACTGTTTCATGCTGCATTATTCTATTAATACTCATTATTAATGTGTGTGTGTGTGTAACGGTGGGGTGGGGGGGGCGGGTGTTGTCGTATTGCGCCGATCAAGCCCTTGAATCAGTTTTAGAGATGGATTAGTGCGGAAGTTCAAGAGAACGGATTGAGACTCGGCTTCCCTTTGTTAAAACTTCGTTAAGATATGCAAAATCAGAAGATTAGCATTCAACTTCAAATGACCTTATCTGCACCTTCAAATGATTTACAAGATTGTAGCACCTTAAATGATCCTTTCTGTGCCTTCAAATGTTTTGGTTTTTAGATCTCCATAGAAGGAAACAAAACAAGGATACTTTAACCTAAGTCAATACCAGTAGTAAAAGAAAATCAATTGATCCCTCTTGCTCTCTTTGTCTGTCTAATTGGTATGAACTTTGGGTAGATATCATAATCGTGGGTCTACAAAAGCATTACGACACTATTTAATGATTGTAGTTAGCATCTCAGAAGAAGGTGCTGATATTTGGGCCTACTTCCAATCAAGAATATTTTACCTGACGGACCATATGATAAATACTCCTATTCACCTCCTGCACCCAGTCTCCACCACTGTAAATAATTTATTGTCTTATGCAAATGTTCTTGCAGCTCTGAAGAAGCTGTCCATAGAATTTATGAAATCAAGGGACGTAAACATACAAGCCCCATGGCAATTTGTGTTGGTGATGTAATGGATATAACACGTTTTGCAGAGACCAATCATTTACCTCATGGGTTGCTAGAGAACCTGCTGCCTGGACCTGTTACTGTTGTGCTTAAGCGAGGTATGCTTGATGATCATTATGAGGGAAAGTTGATCAGTTGACATATTCTTCTGCTTCTATTTTGAGTATAAAATGATGCTTGGTATGGTTTGCCACACTTATTCCTTGCAGGTGATTGTAGCATTCTTGAGAGGTCTTTGAACCCAGGCCTGGATACTATAGGAGTCCGAGTTCCAGATTCCAACTTCATCCGAAGAATAGCAAGTGGCTCTGGGAGTGCATTGGCCCTCACAAGTGCTAACCTAAGTGGGCAACCAAGTAGTGTCAGCATCAACGAGTTTGGAAATCTCTGGCAGCATTGTGCATATGTCTATGATGGTGGCATACTACCTGCAGGGCGAGCCGGTTCAACAGTTGTAGAACTCACAGAACCAGGACTTTACAAGATCCTTCGACCTGGAAGGTAAGCAAATATATTTGCTGCAGTGCTATCAAAGTCATCTATTGTGTGTCATGTATGTTTCAGATTGTGCTACTGTAGTCTTGTTTTGCACTCAAAGTTGTGGGCACTACAACAGAAAGCGTTAAACTAAGGCTGTGTGGGTCAATAAAGAACTATAGGAAAAAATGAGTGGCAAAAATTATTATGTTTGACAAAAACTTTTTGGTGCTTGTGCCAGTTTCTGGGAATGTTAAATGTTTTGTTTTACTCCTCTTAAATCCTTTTACCTTTAAAAAATGTTAAAGAGGATAGGAAAATGGGGTTTTTATTGCTCCAATAGGAAATCATGGGAAAGATAAACCAAGAAGCAATAAAGTGGTTTTTTTATCATTCATCTCTTCTACCGTTTCTTTTATTATTATAAAAAAAACTTTATATTTTGATTTTTGTATAGACAGTAGACACAAGCACTAAATTAGTTTTTCTGCTTTATGTTTTTATTATTTATCAACCTTTTTCTCTAGTGCATACACAAACACTACAATTAATTCTTTCATTTTTTACAGCGGCACAAAAGCAATAAAATTTCAGTTTGGTGAAATTCATTCCAATGAAGAAATTGTTCAAAGAAAAAATAATTTTCCCATCATTTTGTTTCCTATAGTTGCACAAACAGTCCTTATTACTAATGCACTAAATGGCCTGTAATCTCAGATTTCCTAGAACTATTGAGAAACATGTTCTGATACTGCCATAAGCTGCAGAGACGAGTATTAATGCCCCTGTAGACCTGAGCAATGTAGGGTCTTGCTAGTCCTTGATTTGGGAAACAATTTGTTGGCCTCTTGGGAGCAGCAGTCCTTTTAGTCCAATAACGACTAAAAGTTACAATTTTTTTCCTGTAGGTATTGGTGTAGGGATATATGATAGTTTTGTGCCTTATGTATTTCAAGCACTTCACTGTGAACTAGTAAATCAGTCTGCTAAGTTGTTTAAAATATGCAACTACTGTCCTGGGTTCATGCCATGGAAGCAGATGGCTGGTTCTTATTATTGATGTTTCTGTGATTTTCATGTACATGAGTTGCAGTGCAATGGAGGAAACTGTGAAAACCCTTGAGAAATTTGGCATTCAGAACGAGCACTGAAATTTGGCATCGATGGTCGACCAGAGCCTGCGGCGAGAGTGTGTTCTTCAGAACTCTTTTTCTCTGTTGAAATTGTAAGTGATGCTTGCTGTGGATATCATTTCCAGAGGTCTATTGATGATTGTAATCAAATATTATTATTATCAAAGAAAAATCTCAATGATTGATTAAAAATGATGATATTTTATCTAAAATCAGTAAAGGGATTATGGGAGAATTCGAGTTTGAAATAGAGGAAGAAACAAAGGCAAAAGAGAATGGGAGTGTTTATTGATTTGCTTAGTATTTTTTTATTTTTTTTTATGAAGGATTTGCTTAGTATTTCACACAATTATTATTTTATTTTAATAAGTACCCTTAATTTTTTTAAGTTTTTAAATTGTTGAGTGTCTCAACTCTCAATCATCTTTCTTCCAACATGATTTCTTCAGTTCTATCTGTCATGGGATGTCTAATTTGTTCTCAAATTTATTTAAAAGTTCTCAAAGTTCAGATAAGATGATGAGTTGATTTTAAATGGTTATCTTACAATACAAGAATTTGAACAAGACAAGGTTACCGTGATTAAATACAATCTTTGATCTTCATGATAAGAACAATTACTCTCAAGAATATTATTAGAAAAGATAAATGAAGAGAAGAAAGTAAGCTAAAGCCTCTGCCAACATTGAAAAAAAAAAATGAAAATTATAGCATGTTTGGAGAAATACATTTAACCATTCGTTTTTTACAGAAATGAATCATCCAAGAAAAGGCTTTACCCCACGAAGAGAAACAAGGAGAAGTTTGAAGAGCTGCCCAACCCTTCCTCCATTTTGCTGGGAAGCAGCTAAATTTTATTCCCTTACCAAATATTTTATTCTCACAATTACATCCATAATAGTATTCTTAATCATAATTTAAGTAAATAACTACTTAAAAGATAAATTCTAGAATAATTAAAAAACTTTTAGTAAAGTAGAAATCTTAAAATACTAAGGCCTTGTTAGTGCCTTTTTTCTAGGAAATGTTGGAAAAACATTTCTAGTAGAAATACGTTTTCGATGACCATTAATGCCTCATGTTTCCTTAAAACACTTTTCTAACTAGAAATTCTTACCAAGAAAATCATATAATTTTTCTGGTAAGATTTTTCCAACCAAGATGTGTTAGAAAACCATATGGAAAGTTTTTGAATAAGTATTTGACAATTAATGTTGTAATACTTTCAACACAAGATAAAATTTTTATGGCAATTTTATATTTGATAACTTATTTTAATGAAATTTGTTGGATAAGTATAGCAATGTATGAGATTTGATTACTAATTTTCATTTATTTCCCTAAAAAAGGCACTAACAGATTCATTTAATTTTCCATGTAATTTCTTAATAAGGCACTAATAAGATTTTATCTGAAGGTTTCTTGAAAATATATATCATAGGTAGGGGTGGCATCGAGCCGAGCCGAGCCCGAACCTGCTTATGTTCAAGTCGAGCTTGATTTAAATATTTCGAGCCAAGCTTCGAGCTGAGCCTCGTCTCAAGCCTAAAATTGTTATCGAGCTCGAGCCCAACGAGTTCGAGCTGAGCTTCGAGCCGAGCTCGAGCCTCAACATACATTTAAAAATTTTTAAAAAATATATATCGAATAAAATATATATAAAATTATGCATACATTTTACATAAAATCGGGCATAACTTATATATATAATATGTGTATAAGATTGGGCATAACCTCTACTTAAAATTGAGCATAATCTATATATATAATACTTGTATAAAATTCGGCATGACCTCTACTTAAAATTGGGCATAATCAATATACATAACACCTGCATAAACACTCCATAAACACTCCATAAAATTGTCTATACATTCCATAAACACTTCATGAAATTGTTTATACACTCCATAAAATAATCTAAACACTCCATACACTACATAACATTATAAATAAACTCCATACAATAATCAAACACAACAAAATTAAATAAAATATCACTATCAATTTACAATCACCCAAATAAAAACTATAAATCCTTTAAATAAAATCCTATTACTATTACTAACTTACTAGAAAATTACAAGAAATATTTTAAATTTTTCTTAGGAAAGTTAAATGGACCTCTTATTGCTTTTTCTAAGGAAATAAATAAAAATTAATAATTAATCTAATATATTATTATACTTATCGATAAATTTTTAATCACATAAAATGTCAAACACAAAATTGCTATGAAAATTGCCTCATGCTCAAAGTATTATATCATCAACTGTCAAATACTTATTCAAAATTTTTCTATATGGTTTTCTAATCCATCTTGGCAAGAAAATCTTACTTGGAAAATTATATGATTTTTTAAAAAGAATTTATAATTAAAAAATATTTTGAAAAAATATGAGGCACTAATGGTCCCTATATTTCTATTAAAAGTGTCTTTTCAACATTTATTGAAAAAACCACTAATAGTCTCTAGAAACGTATTTCTACTAAAATATCTTTTCAATTTATTTAAGAGTCATGAGGAAGGGACAAAGAGTTTTTTTTTCCTTGTTTATGATCTCACACGTAGGGGTGGCTTTGAATAAATTATATATAAAATTATGCATACATTTTTAAAAAATATAATGATAGGGGAGGTTCAGGATTGAATTTCAATAATGGATTAAAATGCACCAATATTAATATTTTTTACTCCAATTGTTGTCGAGCTTGTTTTGTAATTTTTGAATATGTTTATGGCCTCCTTAGTGCCCCTAGATAAAAATTTATATTCTAGGAAAAACTAAAAATATTTTTCCTATGATACGTATTCCCAAAAAAACCTTTAAATAAAATCTTATTACTATTAGTAACTTATTAGAAAATTACGGGAAATATTTTAAAATTTTCTTAAGAAAGTTAAATGGACCTTTTATTGTCTCTTCTAGGGAAATAAATACAAATTAATAATCAATCTAATATATTATTATACTTATCGATAAATTTTTAATTAAATAAAATATCAAACATAAAATTGCAATGAAAATTGATTCATGCTAAAAGTATTACAGCATCAACTGTTAAATACTTATTCAAAAATTTTCTAGACAGTTTTCTACCCCCCCATCTTGGTACGAAAAATCTTACTTAGAAAATTATATAATTTTTAATAAAAAATTTCAATTAAAAAAATATTTTAAAAAAAATGAGACACTAATAGTTTATAGAAAATTATTTCTATAAAATTTATTTTTAATTTTTTCCAGAGGAAAAAGTTTTTTTTATTTTTTTATTTTATGATCTCACACGTGTGAGATCATCTTCTCGCGAGGAAGGGGGAGATTATTTCTCCCCTGTTCTGGTTTTCCGTCGAGACGACGCGGAGGGAAGGGGGTTAAGGCGCCAGGGAGGACCTATCGTCGGGGATGATGGCTACGATGGAGTCGGTGGCGACGGAAGCGGCAGTGACGGAAGCAGCGGCGATGGAAACAGAGGCGACGACGAGGAGAGGAAGAAATCGAACGGACGACCACAGAGGCGGCCAGCGAGCAGCTGTGACGGCGGTATAGACGCCGGCGAATAGCTACGACTGCGTTAGAGGCGGCGACAACAACCGATGGGAGGGGACAGCGGTGACGAGGGGGGAGGAAAAATTTTCCCCCCCCTCGCTCTCGCTCCTGCTCCTGCTCCTGCTCCTGCTCCCCCGCTTGCTCGTGATCCATACCGATTCATACCGATCCGATTCATTTCGAGCTAGTTCGCGAGTCGACGAACCGAACCTAGCTTTGGTCGAGCTCGGCTCGTTAAGGTAAACGAGCCGATTTTGGTGCTCGAGCTCGATAAATGACGAGTCGAACCGAGCTGATACCGAGCAGAACCGAGCCGGCTCGCGAACCGGCTCGGTTTGAAGCCACCCCTAATCATAGGAAAAGCATCTCTAGCTACTCCTGGGATATAAATTTCCAACCAGGGGCACTAACGGAGCCTAAACCTCCTCCTTGGCCACAACTCTTTTCCTTAAGATATTTTTCCATAAGAGTCATGTAAATCTCTTCCATATTTATTATTCACATTCCCCCTCAAACTGTAGTTTGTAGCTTTTAGTTTGCAAAGAAAAATATTTTTGGTCTTCAAGTTTATTCTTCAATCTTGATTGGCTCAAAAAATTATTGTGTTCTTCCCTTTTCTTGGATATTTTGGTAATATAAAAACTATCACAACATGTAGAATAAAACACGAAACCATTTCTTCTTACTTATTCTTCTACTTATCTCCCTCAAGCCGGGGATCACTCTTTCTTTTTCAAGAGGGTCAAATTGCACAAAATAATTATAGGAAAAGAAAAATTACTCCTATTCATAAGACAAAACTCCTTACACTAGTTTTGACAAAAAGTCCACTTAATTTCAAAGGCAAACCTAGCCCAACATTAAGGCAAAAAAAAGAAAAATAGTCTATATTCTCATTTTATAATGATAGCTTAAAAATACCACTTGGGTAAAAAGAATAAAATAATTGACTATAAGTTGGATGTTGGGAGCACTCTTGTTCATTACAAGTAGTGAGTCTATAAACATTGTTGCAAAGTAATAAAAAATAAAAGATAAGTTAAAAAATACTAGAGGAACAAAAATAACAACACTTATATTTCAGATAGAAGGAGATGACAATGCAACATTTATACGTCTAAAATATGAATTCTTAAATTTAATAACTTCAAACAGAAAGAGGCAACAAACCGAGTTTCTAAACTTAAAGAAAATAAGGTGTTTATCAAATCAATAGACTAATGAGAGTGAATAGTTTTAACATTCAAGAGGAGAGACTATAACAATAAATGTACTAAAAGAATAATAACATATATAAACATCAAATTGACTTTTAGAAGAGACCAAGTTATGGAAAATAGTGTTTAAGAAGCAAGCCAGAATCAACAATGTCACCGACAATGTGAAAGATTAGAATTAGATATTCATAATAATGAAAACAACAAGCCAAAAAGGTTGAAGGAAAGTGTTGTAAAGCATAATAGAGAAATCTCAACTTGGAAATATGGAAAGAAGACTTTGAATTCCCATAAAAAAAAAATATTGACAACACCAATGAACCATAGAAACGAAAATTACCCAATGACCATAGTACTAAAGTCGTAACCAATGGATACCAATTGAAGGTCAACCAAAGAAACATAGAATTTTCACGTAAATATCCTTAATTCAAGAAAAAAAAAGTGCATAGAGCAAATGCCTAGAAGCCAAAGAACAGGAAAAATAAAACATATGAGAGGAGATAAATGACTGCCCCTCTCCTCTGTCTTAGTTTTCTCAGAGTGACTTTGATCTCTAAATTCTTGCTTCAATAAAAATTTGTTTCTAGCCCCCAAAGTTTGCCCATGAATTAATCAAATAAGACAACAACCATATATCCAAGCAACACCAAAAACTATTATTATGGTATGATCTTCTTCCAAATAATTACTCTGGTCCTATGCTTCTTCTTAAGGAATATTTTCAAACATACATTTATGTGTCCTTTGCAAATAACAACTATTTTCAAAATAAGATGTAGCCATCCAAGGTTGTAATGCTTCCGACTTGAGATAATTGCCACGAGGATCGCACAAACACTCTCACTAGAAGCATTTTCACTTTGTTGATCATTTGAAACAAAAGAGACGAGTGATCTTATCTTGGCTTGCCCCTCTTTGGGGGGTTAGTCAACATGACTTAGGACATGATCTTCATGCGCATTACTCAGTTCATGTCCTGATGTCGTTAGGGAGCGCCAAATTTCATGTCATGTACATGATCATCCATGACTCAGAAGTTCATGTCCCAAGAGTAAACGACGAAAAGTGTTTTCCGCCCGATTTTGAGAATCATGTACATGACTCACATGTGGGGCTCTCTCTGGCGCACATCGTCTCTCTCATTTATGCTCATTTCGTTCCTGCAGTCCCTCTGTCGTCTCCCTAAACCCCGAGCTCTCTGCTCCCTCTTTTCTCCCTCTCGGCGTACCGTCAGAGCGCCGCCTCTATCGTCGTTGTCCGCCGCCGTTGCTCGTTGGCTCGCCGCTGAGGAAGACGACAATGGTTTAATTTTTCCTAAGTTAGGAAAAATCAAACTATCGTCATAAAAATCATTAATTTATAAATTTTATTTATAAAATATTTATTTTTTATTTATTTAATATATTTATTTTATGATTACTATAATAAAATAATGATTTAATAGTCATAATTAAAATATTTATAAAATAAATATTTGATAAATTATTTTGGCATAATTATCCAATTGCTATAGTTAATTAAACCAATTGTTTTAAATTTTGTGATAATATATTATTAATTAATAATACATAAAATATATTATATACAAATATATAGTGTGTTAAAGTTATGATTAGATCAATTTTTTCTCTTAAATTATTTATTTTTAGGTTAAAGTATATCATATGTTATTAATAAATTAATAACTCAATGTATTACTTTTGTTTTTGTTATTTATAACATTATTTATTTATTATTTGTAATTAATCATGTGCATATTTAATTGGCTCATGTAATTACCATATTAATGCATAATAAAATATCTAATTCAATTAATACATATATTAATATATTTAATTATACATTAAATAACTTATTCGTGTAGTAATAATGGTTGTTTTACCTAATTTGGGGTTTAAGGATTATGTTGTAATTAAGTGTACTGTAAGGGTTTAGGGATTCTCTTATTTTTTATATTTTTTTCATGGGGCACTAACACTGGAAACTGTTTTTTAGTTCACATAAAGTCGTCAACACTAACACCAAGTGCGAAGATGATCTTCATGTACATGACTTACATAATCTTCATGCTAGACATGAACTTGAACTCCAAAAATTCATTTAGGGGACTAACCCCCCCTTTGTTGCTTATTTCTTTCTCTTCCAAAGAGTCTACCTAAATATTTTTGTCTTTGACATGGGGGTTTAGTAGAGACATCATTAAATCTCTAATCTTGCACAAAGACATAAACTTGTAGGACAAAGACTCAAGCTAATGACATACATATAAAGTCTATGCCGTCTCCAGATGATTACACCTACGTCATAGGATTAGGAGGTGAGAATGGATTTGAATTTTAGGTGTGCCCAAGTGACCAGAGAAAGGCACTGACGGTTTTCATAGTTTTGGTTCAAGAGTCAGTGGTGAAGCTTGTGGCAAGTGTCGTACTAGTTGCGAAACCTTAGCTGCAACAAAAAAGTTGTCATTCGCTTGTCACTTTCCTTCGAGGATTGGAATCGCAACACCGACGACTTAGGTGTCAAAAATCGCTTTGTGGACAAGGATTTTGATATTAAATTCGATAAACCATTTGATAAAACAAGTAGAGAAAAAAAGCCTACAACTTTGACTCCATGGCGAAGAGAAATGGAAGCCCAATCTACCATACAAAAGCGGAGTTTAGCAAGAAAAAGTGAGCCAAACAATATTGAAAACTAGGTTGATAAACACTATTGTAAGTAAAAGTTGAATAGAATAGAAGAACATTAAATACTAAAAGTTAGGAATCACATAAAATAAGTGCTTCAATGTCTCTGTGAGTTGATCGAGGCAACTCACAAAATTTTCTCTAATATCATGTTAATTTTTTGGAAAAAAACAATTCATTAACTTGTTAAATTTGAGTACATTGAGCCTTTTATTTATAATTGAGAAAAGGCATAGAATCGTAATGAAATTAAACTATCGATGTCCCAATTACATTCAGAGTAAAATTCTTAATCATAATAACAGTAAGCATTTACTTAAAGATAAATCTTAAGACAATTAAATAACTTCTTAAGTAGAAATCTGAAATACTAAACTTCTTCCTGGGTTATAACTCCTTCCTATGATATAACTTTCATAAGAGATGTAAAATTCTTTCGTGTCTATTCTTTAACACTTGATATTAAGCAGGTACTCGAACCTTCTTTAAAAATGATCATATTATCCCCTTTAATCATACAACTTGAAATACAAAGTGGGTGTGGCGTTAGTATTTCATCCTCAAATACAAAGTGAGCTGGGTTTAAAGTTGGATTGGACTTGGGTCATTGATCTCTCACCAATTACATTAGGGGCCTATTAGTGCACTCAGTAAGTGAGATTTCACTTTTACTAGATAAAGTACCAAAAAAAAAAAAAAAAAACGATAGGTCACTCTGTAAGTTACGAGTGAAATTGAATTACATAAGTAATTCACTTTCACTCGTTCAGTTCCCTTGTCAAAAGAAAGAAGGAAGGCCGGTCTGCCCTCACGAGAGTTGAAAAGTTCATCATCCCCAAGTTTGGCTTGCATGAACAAAGCCACCCCACAACAATGTCTTCAACCCAATTCCTTCTTCTCTTAATCAATCCATTCTTCCACGAAAAACCCACCTCACCCGCACCATCTCATCTAATTACTTGAACTCTACAATCGCACCTTGGGGTGGAGGGTCACGAGCCAATTCTCTGGTTAGATTCCGTGAACTCGAACCTATATTAGAGGCTCCATGGCCATCGACGCTAGTTTTGAATGGCCAAAAAGAAGGAGACGCAAAAGAAGAATTCAGCTTCTCGATACCAAGTTTCTCCAACATCGATATCATTGAAGGAAAATAAGTTACAGTGCCGCAGTCACAGGCCAATTCTCCGGTTAGATTTCGTGAACTCGAACCTATATTAGAGGCTCCACGGACATCGACGCTAGTGTAGAATGGCAAAAAAGAAGGAGACGCAAAAGAAGAATTCAGCTTCTCGATACCAAGTTTCTCCAACATCAATATCATTGAAGGAAAATAAGTTAGAGTGTCGCAGTTGTTCGACTTGTGGAACGGAGCAGAGAAGGATTCTTCCCTGAAACCACTTGTGTCAGCTATGTACATGATTGCCAGGTTGGGGTTCATACAGAAAATTGTATATTGAGAAAAAAAAGAAAATTTCGGGCAAAAAAGAAATACAAGAAAAAGAGAAAACTTTGCAATAGGGCAGATAAGGGTTTTTCCCCAAAACCACCTATGTCAGCTATGTACATGGTCGCCGGTTTGGGGTTCATAATGAAAAATGTAAATTGAGAAAATCCATTTAATAGCAAACTTAATGAATAATTAATAAAATAATTAATTTAATTTTTAATTATTTATTAATTTATTGCAAGTTAAAATCTATCTTAATGCACTTATAAAGAAAGTTAAGTACAAATATCTTAAGAGTTAATAAACTAACTTTATATAATAAAATATCCTTTTTATATAAATTGATGATGGTTAATATTATATTTAATTATTAGTTTATGAGTGAGAATTTAGATATTACAAAATTATAATTTGATTAACTATTTTAATATTATAATATAATTATTTGTTTAATTATTATTTTTAGATATTTAATTAATTAACTTATATTAATATAATTTTTTAAGTATTTCGTAATTCATCACAAATTAAAATTGATGTTTTTGTTTATTAATAAAAAAATTTAAGTAAAAATTATAAAAGTCAAATCTATCATAATATTTTATTAATAAAAATTCTCTTTCACTTTACACTGCACTTTCCATTATGCATACTAATACAAATAAGTACTTTACATTGCACTTTTCATTGCACACTCTAGCACAAAAAAATAATTTACTTTCATTGGAAATTTCCTTTGACTTTGACTTTGACTTTGACTTTTCCTTTCCACATCACTTCCAAAGAGCAGACCCCCTAAATTGGAGTGAACGCTTCAGCACGAGCACGCTTATCGTGGTGCCAACATTTCTTTTTTCAAAGCTTCGATTCGTGGGTTTCTATAGCTCTATTAGTGTCCTTTGTAAGTGAAATGTATTTCACTTATGCTAGGTAAAATGCACTAAAACCCGTTAGTGCCCTCTGTATGTTGGGAGGGAAAGTGAATTCAGAGGGGTCAAGCTCTGAATTCACTTTTCGTCCATCAATTAAATCGGGTTGTCGGGAGGGCTGTCAAATGAAAGCTTGGAGAAAAAAAAAAATTGGCTCCTCTCTCGCTCGCGACCTTTGGCGATTTCAATCGGCCCCTCTACAACCTCTCCCCGGAGCTCGATGAACCTCTCTTCCTCTCGCCATTCCCAGTACCAACGACCTTTAGTGACTTTTCTCCCCCCTTTGCAACCTCTCTGGCTCGATTAGAAAGAAACTAGGGTTTCTTCCTGAAAATCGAAGGTTCGTTCTTTTTGTTGTTTCTAAATCATTCTTTTGCTTCTCATTTTAATTTTCGGCTCCATTTTCGGAATCGTTCCTTTGCCACTGCAGCCCTTCTCGTTCTATCCGATAGAAATTTTGGTAGTTCTGTAAGTTCTATAAGTTCAGAATCGTTCCTAACCTATACCTTTGTTTTATGTCACATTGAGTCCAATTTCATAAATTTCATTCTCTAGATTGTGAGATGAAGGGATGGATGCCATAAGATCCTCAAATTTCAGAGGTGAGTGTCGGGCAGTGTACTGGAACTTACAAAACTTACAGAACCTGTATCTGACCACTGTTTTCAGCAGTGATGTTGGAGATTATCTAACATGCTTCTTTCTAGTGTGTTTGTGTATTAAACCAGAGAAGTTAATGATCTCGTTGATCATCTAGTACACATTGGAGTTTCCTGTGATCACCTAGTTGTGATTGTCTAGTAGGAAGAAAACTTACAGAAGATGTGATCACCTAGTTGTGATCATCTAGACTCTCTATATTAGTTTGGTGTTTGGTGTTATGATCCAAATTCCAACTCAAAGCTCAGGAAGCAAACCATTGAAAAAGGAAGAAAATATAAGATGCAAATGTAGTTATTCTAAGGAGGTCAGAATTACATTCCTATATTTTTTTTCTAGAGTGCCCATCTACATTATTTATGAACTTATATCTTAGCTATGAACTATGAGTTTGAGTCTAGACACACTGTACTAAGTAATTCCAATTCCACAACCACAAGAAAGTCATGAACAACATTCATACCCAACAGCAATAGCACTTGCATCAAAACTTCCTCTATCAATAACTGTATTGAAATGGAAATCCCTGTGTGAAAACTTTCGATTTCCGACATTGCTAGTCTTAGACTTCTCTTTTGCTATCTCTGAAAGAGATGGAGAAGATTCAACCAAATTTCTTTTGGACTCAGGTTCATCATCAACTTCTGCAATCCTAACAAAGAAATGAGAGTTCCTAAATCGACTCCAAAAGTGTTTGAGTTCTTTCTTTGTGTGTTTCTGGGGTTTTATTTTGCTGCTTACCATTTTGGTCAACTAAACTATTTTTACTCATGCCAACAACAACCTTAAATGGGGTTATAACTTTGGTATCCCTGCTTTGATATGGAAAGCATGCCAGTATATGAAGTTGTTCATCTGCAGGTAAAATCAAGGTTTTTGTCACGAGTACAAGTTCAAGCTTGTTGCACCTTTGTCACAAGTACAAAATCAAGGTTTTTGTCACCAGTGAAGAAGATGATTCAAATGATGATTATAGTGGAGAACATTGTGATGATAACAATGCAAATGAACATGAAAATGAAGACAATGATAGTGGTGATGATTTTGAGGATGATGTGGACACTCAAAGAAGTACTCAGAGGGAGTCTGCAGTGCAATCTACAAGAGCAACGTATTTTCGAGATGTATTAGCAATTCAGATGTGGCAAAATTATTGACTATTATGTTTTAATGCCATTAAATATTTTTTTGTGCTGTATTTTGTATGTACAGTTGTAGGTATTTTATATTAATTAGGTTATTGAGTTATATTTGTATTATTTTTAATTTTATTAGTACGATGTTTGCATAATACACTGGGTAATGAATTTAAACAAATATAATTGCATATATACATTAGTTTAAGAGTGAGAATTGAAGCACTTTTAATATAAAAATTACATTAAGTTTTTGGATATTATAAAAGTAAGTATTTGTGTAAATATTTTACTTTTTTATAAATTATGTTAATAAATTAATATTATTTTGATTTTACTAATATATATTAAGTTAATAAATATTTTATAATATCCTTTTTATATAATTATTTCGTATTTAAATATTACATAATTAAAATTTGATTACAATTTTAATAGTATAAAAGTAAGTATTTATTTAATAATTAAATTTAATATATTTTATTTATTAACTAATATTAATTTAATATTATGAAAGTCAGATATATCAAAATATTTTATTTAAGAAATAATCTCTAAACTTTAAACTGGTGCACATTGTATTGTACTCATTAACAAAAACAATTACTTTATATTATGTTTTCCACTGCTCACACTAACACAAAAGTTCTTCGCTTCCCAAACGGGGAAAGTATTTACACTTTCCTAGTAACTTCAAAGAAGTGGTAGCTGCCTCAGAAAGCCGAAGCACTGGAGCAAGCCTAGGTCGAAGAAACGGAAAAGAAAGAGCTCAATGATGAAGATAGCAGAGGTCCAGTCGACTACAAAGAAACAGCGAGTTGCTACTTATACTCACATCAAAGGCATCGGTCTCGAGGTGATCCTCCTGCTCCCTCGTTAATACTTCTTTGTCATGCCAAAATAAAAAATACATTCTTTCGTCTCTTTTGCCGTTGGGTCCCCCTGCATTTTTTGCTTGAAGCAACGTCTCCGGCTAGAAACATAAGTAGTCTTTAGTTTTAAGCTTTTAGGAATTAGATTTTTCGCATTTATTTTGCCTCTGTTGCGGTTTTTCGTGATTTCGAATTGTCAAAATTTTGCAAGTTTCTCATTACTTTTTGGTTGTGGTAAAAAATCTAACTAAAGGAAAGGAAAAGAGACACTTCGCTGGCTCTGTGTTTTGTTTGAATGGTTGATGTAATTCGTAGTTTAGAGAACTTAGGTGGTTTAATATAATTGACAAATTTTTAGAGCCGTGGCAGTATCTATGGAGTTTATTCGTTCATTATCTGTCGCCTAAGTTGATTGTGTGGAAGATCATCAAAGAGGCAAGGTGACTATCTTCAGAAGGGAGATAGTGTGACAGTAACTAGTATTTGTTTTTAGTAACTAATGAAAGTTATATCTAGTTCCTGGACTGTGTGTGCCTCTTAGCAACATTACTTTTAGTGCATAATTTATGGAAAATTCTTACCAGAGAGAAAAATAAGTTGTATAAAGGATAATAGGATGCATTCGTGTCAGCACAATCCTTTTCACATAGCCTTCCTGTTGGCCCTTATTCGTCAGGGTAATATGCTTTTGAAGGTCTGGATTAATGAAATTTTGGCTTTGGTTTCTAATGAATTATATTATTTTTATTATTTTTGAATGTTTGCTTTACCCTTGTGAGACTTGAACTCAAGAACTTGAACTAAAAACCCAAATGTCGCCATTGAGCCAGAAACATTAGTCATGTTATTGTTACCTCTCTGAAATGAGATTTATCATCTTCTTGTGACTGTGTAGACCTTTTGTCTGAGTAAGCTGTATATACCTTCAATGTCATTGTTCGAATCTTCTTAGGCTATTTCTCCTGATGATTGGGTCTTTAGTCCATATTGCTCATGTTTGTAGTTTGCACTAGAAATATTTTATAAACTACTAAGAGCTCAGTGAGTATGCACATGACAAACTAAGGACTTGCTATTTATGCAGTCATTCAGCCCTCATCATGTAATAATATGGTATGTCATGGCTTTGTTGATGAGAGTGAAGAATCTATAGATGTAGCTAGGACTTAAGACTAACCAAAAGTTGAGTTTGTTGTTCCAGGAATTGAAAAGGTTTTATTAAGCATGCATTTTTGTTGCTTTTCCTTTTCTAGTAGTTGGAAATAGTGCAGTGTAACCTAAGGCCATGTGGTCTGATGGTATTCTCTTTACAACCAGGAGCGTCAGGTCGCAACTTCGAATTGCGTCACGCCCTCTCAAAAAAAAAAAAAAAAAAAAAAGTGCAGTGCTTTTTTTTTTTTTTTTTGAAAAAGGCGGATTTCATTAAAGACAACAGCCTACAATGGGGGATGATCAACACAAGGAGAGATCAACCCTGTCTTTTGCTAATTTTTTTGTGTGCCCATTGGCACTTCTATTAACATGAGACCAGCTGCATACAACACTATCAGCAGGGAAGCATATCTCAAGATTAAAATTCGGGTGCCTCCAGTGTTAAAATTGTTTTGGGAGCTCAAATATTTCGATTCTAGGTTTTGGTTTGTGGATTATATGCATTTCTGCTTTATTCCCTTGGCTATCAATTGATGTTAGTGTCAAGAATGAAAATTAGAATTTTTTTTTTTGAAATAGGAAAAAAACTGGAATAAAAATTTAATTTACGGTGCTTCAGATGAGTCTTGGCTACTATCTTGATTAAGGACTTGTTAATGCTTACAGCTTCATGATTTCTTTCAAATTCCCTCTTTGTGTTTATAACATTGTTTCATTTCATGATAATGCACCTGTGCATTTCAGCCTAGTGGAGGCGATACATATGGCTGCAGGATTTGTAGGTCAAGTGGGAGCCAGAGAAGCAGCTGGCCTTGTTGTCGACACGATAAGGCAGAAGAAGATGGCAGGGTGGGCACTTCTACTAGCTGGTCCTCCTGGTACTGGCAAGACTGCATTGGCTCTTGGAATAGCTGAGGAGCTAGGAACCAAGGTACTTTTCATATTATTTGGTTTTCTTTGGTGGCGCATGCTATTGTGGCAATTCCTCTAGTGCATAAATATGGACAAACATATATACACCATGGACATGAATGCACAAAGAAAAGATGATGGGGACATCCCTCGTGTGCCACCGATTACACGAGTCTATACTCAGAGACACCGGACTACGACAAGACCCACCATGTTGTGGTTGGGGAATTAGGTGTTTAGGACAGATTAATTGTTATTTTATTTGTTTATATTTTATATTGTCCTTAGAAGTAATTTTATTTGTTCAGGGGTATTTTGGTCTTTAAGGGCATTTTTACTATTAGGGGTATTTTGGTTATTTTGAAATGTTTTAGGGTTTTGGGTCGCTATTTAAACCCGTTATGCTTATAATTGAGGATCATTGATGAGTTGATAATTTTTCTTCTTCGTTCTCTCTTTCTTCCTTCTTCTTCTCCTTCTTATATTTCTCTGTTCTCCTTCATTGCAACCATACTTGACGCTCGTTCTGCGTCAAAACATTTTCTGTAGGTGTTATCAAGCTAGGTAATAAGCCATTTTTTGGTTGTGGATATATAAGCCTTACTCTGCATGTTAGTTATCGTAATTTAGGTTTGCTCAGCCTGGAGAAGGGCTTAATCTGAGTTACATAGCATAGCCTAAATTCGACTACTGCCTTATTGTCCTAATCAACCGACTTCATTGAGAAAGATTACTTTTTTTAGGGCAAGAGATTGATAGCGAGACCTTAAATCAAATTGTGGGTCTCATGATATATCTTTTTTTGAAAAAGTCTCTCCTTAGTCTCATGATATATCTCAGTATAGAGAATGTGAGCAGGGATCTTTATTTGTTTATAAACTCTCCCAGCGGGTTGGTAATCCCCGGAATAGCTAAAATTTGACTAATGCCTTATTGTTGAGCAATGAATGGCCCAAGTCACAAAATTCTAATGGGGACACCAAAACAGAGATCTGTTTCTAGGTTGTCCACAATTGAGCAGCTGTCATATATATATGATGCCATTTTTTATTTGCTGATGTTTACATATTATATTACTACAAATGATCAAATGCAGGTTCCTTTTTGCCCTATGGTGGGATCAGAAGTCTATTCCTCGGAAGTAAAAAAGGCTGAGGTGCTTATGGAAAACTTTCGAAGGTCAATTGGTCTGCGTATCAAATAAAATAAAGAAGTCTATGAAGGAGAGGCAAGCTTTTCCTGCCAAGGACTTGAGAAGAGTGCATTTTACTTCTCCTTGTCAGTTTCATTGTACAATCCTTTTTTCTTTTGCCTGGGAATGGTTCTATATCTTATGCTTGTTGTTACTCTTGATTAGGTGACTGAGCTTTCTCCTGAAGAAACTGAGAGTTCAACTGGTGGCTATGGAAAAAGCATTAGTCATGTTATTATTGGACTCAAAACTGTTAAATGAACCAAATAGCTGAAGTTGGATCCAACTATATATGATGCTTTAATTAAAGAGAAGGTATGAAAGACTCACTCCTATGCCTATTTACAGCATTTTCTAATCAGGTATAGTAGCTTCTGATAGAGAGTCAGTCATCTATAATATATGGTGCAGGTTGCTGCTGGTGATGTTATATACATTGAGGCAAATAGTGGAGTGGTGAAAAGGGTTGGTAGAAGTGATGATTTGGCATCAGAATTTGACTTAGAAGCTGAAGAATATGTTCCACTTCCCAAAGGGGAGGTTCACAAAAAGAAGGAACTAGTTCAGGTATCTATTATTTTACTGTACTCGGTTTTTTATGAAGGTATTTTTGGGATCTAGTGCACTAGTAATGTGTATCACCTTGGAGCCATTGTTGTAATCATGGTTTTACTTTCATAATATTGAGGTAAAAAACATTTGTAATAGTTTCTGTTATTTGTCAATTTCCTCTACAGGATGTTACGCTGCATGATCTGGTTGCTGCAAATGCTCGCCCACAAGGAGGCCAAGATATGTTAAGGAATTGTCCTACATAGATTAGTGAGTACAAAGATTTTGAGTTTATTAGTTGGGAAAGAGGCTTCTTAAGGTGGTTGCTCATTTTGGGATGAGCCTTAGACCCAACTTTATATGGTATCAGAGCAGGTACTCATATATGGGTCTACACCTAAACTATCTACTTGTAGAGCCACAAAAGAGGGCCTACACCTAAACTATCCACTTGTAGAGCCAAAAAAAAAGGGGTCTACACGTGAGGGGGAGTGTTAAGGAATAGTCTCACATGGATTAGTGAGCACAAAGATCTTGAGTTTATTAGTTGGGAAAGAGGCTTCCTAAGGTGGCTAGTCATTTTGAGATAAGCTTTAGACCCAACTTTACATATTGTCTTTGATGGGTCAGATGATGAAACCCAGAAAGACTGAAATTACTGACAAACTACACCAAGAAATAAATAAGGTCTTTTATTTTATCCTGGACATATTTTTTTCTTCAGAATAGTAATCATATCGTGCCAGGCATAGTAAAAGTTTCATGGAAACAGGTTGTGAACAGATATATTGATGGAGTAGCAGAGCTTGTCCCAGGTGTTCGTTCATTGATGAGGTATTATCTTCTTCCTAAGTCTGGTTACTTACTAGAATGCTTGGTCTTACGGTGAGTGTCAAAATGTTTGAAGGTTCATATGCTTGATATGGAATGTTTTTCTTACCTTAATTGTGCTGTAGAAAGCTCTTTATCACCCATTGTAATTTTTGCTACAAACAGGGGGATCTGTAACATAAGGTATTTATACTATTAACTTCAATTGTCAATTTAAAAGCTGAAAGGGCATGCATATTTTTGTGGCATAGTTGTTAATCACTTATTATTTTCTCTTGTTTTTGTTGATTTTGGACTTACAAAGGAACAGATATGAGCTGCCCACATGGCATACCTGTTGATTTATTGGATCACCTAGTGATCATACGAACGGAGACTTATGGACCTGCTGACATGATGCAGGTATTTGGTCATCTATCATTAGGTGGCACACTGGCTTAAGTTCTTGTATTTAATGGTTGGTTTTTCCATTCCCAGATATTAGCAGTATTTGCCCAGGTTGAGGAATTGGTCATTGATGAGGAAAGCCTCATCTACCTTGGAGAGATAGGGCAACGAGCATCACTCAGGTCAGTTGGCTTTTTTTTTTTTTTTTATCAATTGTATAATTATTGTTTCTTACTTGAATACACTTCATTGCTAATGGCAGAGGTTTTTTTTCCCTTCTTCTAACTTGTCTCAACTTGAGTTTTGTGTGTGAACAATTTAAACAGTAGTAGTGTACTAATGGAGATTTAAGTAGTTGATACCATAGTGCTTGTGCATCCTAAGTAAGTTGGAGGCCAATATTGGTAAATAATAGTGAAATGCCACAAGAGTTCCAAGCATGGAAACGAATTTAGGAGTAGTATTATCAATTTGATTCTAAAAAGCGGGTAGAACTTTACATGCCTGCCAAGTCAACAAGGAGATAATGCTTTGATTTTATCAATTTCTGTCTTTAATCTATGCACTTTCATGTAGATGAAGCTAAAGAAACTACAGGTTTTCATCCCTTAAATACCACTTTTGGTCATCAAAGTGCATTTATCTGGACTAGTTATGTTCATTAGATTAAATAAACTTTCTTTGATCTGAGCCTTGGATCACCTAATTGGAGATAAATTCAAAGGTAGCAGTGGTTTGGAACCTTTCAGAACTTCCTGTGAATAATTTTGTGAAGTCTCTGGAATCTTGTATTGTATATTCCAGGAAAGTTTAATTTGGACATGTTTACTGTGAGAAGCACATATGAAACCTTATCATATTGCATATATATTTCATCATAGCAGCATATAAACTTTCACTGAGTTGGTTAAATTATATAAAATTCATGGAACTTCAAACAGTAGACTAACTGTCCAACGTAAACTCTTTCTTGACTTGGTTGTCTTGGGTCCTGGCTAGGTCAAACCCAACCAAATCTGAGACAACTTTGCTGAGGATGAAATGTTTTCTTTAGTCGCTTATATCTGATGAAGATAAGAATTTGAGAATACAATGAAATGCGAGATCAGATGATGTTTTTTAATTTTTTATTTTCATTTGAATTTGTTTTGGTGGATTTAGATTGTGGGCTTAGCTCATACCATAGCAGACCCATAGTTTAAGAAGAACTAATACATGATCACCTATAAGCTTGAGGCTATTAGAATCTAATGAGTTTTTCCTAGTTAGTGCAGTTTGCTGACAAGCTGGTAAGAATTTTCGGGCTATCTCGGAAAAAGGGTATGGCAATAGACGTATGGAGTAAATTGTTGATATATGAAATTGTTGGATGTATATCAGATTTATTAGATTTATGGATACCACATTCTGATACAGTAAGCCATGCATGTGACATGAGATTGTAATCTATTGTTTGCAAACTATAAAATTATAAAGAAATCACTATGTCAATATGAGTTATAAATTAAGGTTTGAGTCTGAAGAGAGAGAAGACAACGTAGTGTAAGAAGATTTAATAGGTTAGAGAGTCAAATATGGGGTTTGGAAAAATGCAATGTGAAATCTAGATGGCAGAATGTGGTCAGAAGTGTTGCACGAGGTGTTCTTAATAGGGTTCAAAGTAAGGATGAGTGTTTTGGTTTTTTGAGATGTCTTGCCCATGTTAAAATCTGAGATATCTCGAGTGTAACATTACATATGTTATTCTTAGTCAGGGGTGAGATGTCTGGTCCCTTGGAAATCCGAGACATGTTGCCCCAAACATGAGACATTGATGAAACACTCACTCCTTAGAGCATAAGGAACATTCTCAATATTTTGTTGCAACTTGAAAAATTCTCATTTTGGAACGAACGAGGTGACTTCGGATGGAGCGCCACCTGGGTCCTCCCAAGCGTACCCCTCGGATATAGGGGAACAAGAGAAAGAAGCACGCCGACCTCCCCAACCTGGAATCGTCGACGATGGGGAGGCTCCAGTCGCGCGAACCCGACAGTGGCCAGCAGACAATGGAAAAATGGCGGCAACGGACGAAGATGGATCCTGGAGCACGGCGAAAGGAAGGTCTTCGGCAAGGAAAGGAAATCTTAAAACCTGGAAATCATCGTGGGCTTGCGGTGAGTCGAAGATCTCTCTGGAACTTAAGCAAGAGCGAAGTGAAAAGGTAATACGAATCACTATTAGAAATGGATGAAGAAGCTCTTTCATTTCGATCCCTCTGGCTTCAATTTTGGATTTTGTGTGAAGTTTCGAGGATGGGGATACGGGGAGAGCGCCGAGACTACGTGAAATCCGGATCGGAGAGGTCTTTTTCTCCCTTTCTATTTTTCAGAAAAAGGGGATTAGAGAGCTCAAGATAATCTAGCGAAGGGGGACTACCATCATGGCGCACGTCTACCTACTAGAAATTTTCAGGTCCTCTCACTACTGGAAAGAATTGCAAAGCTCGATCATAGCCATAGGTGAGAAGTTCGCCGAGGTTCCTCCGACGAGAAACTTAAAAAGTAAGATCCTCCCCATAAATGACCTCTGTCACTTCCCTCCCCTTCAAACTCCCAACCAGGTAAACCTAACCCCTAATACACAAACTCCAAACATCACCTTCCTCCCACCCCCTCAGAAAATCCCTTACCTCACGGCCCAAAACTTGTATAAACTTACCCTTAGACACCTTCGTAACCGGAAAGATGAAGCTCAGTAATGGCGTAATCGTGAATATCTGAGTGCTGGAATAGCACAAGTCTCGCGGAACGGTTCTGTGACTCCTTCCAGCTTGAGCACAAAATAGCTTGGATGGAGCCCCGGAAATGCCTGGTTATTCTCAAATCGAGGGAGGAGGTAGAAGATATTCTAGTTAAGGGGAAATGGTTGAAGGAAGATGGCATTTTGGTGTCGACGTGGGAAGAAACCCCGGTGTGCCAACCACTCAGTCAATGGGTCTCGGTCCGAGGCCTCTCGGTCGAACTATGGACGGATGAAGTGCTAAATCAAATTTTCAGCTCATTCGGAAAGTTGATACGGTGGTTAGATACCATGTCGAAAAAATCAAAGCTCGATGTCACGACGACTTTCATAGACCCAAACTCACGTTGGATTGAACCTTGTTTCTTGAAACTTGTTTTCGGCGAGAAGTTTGTATGGATTGAGGTTTCTTTCAGGGAAACCTGTATGTTGAGGTTGTCAGAGTGTCATCGAACGTGATGCACGACTCCTGAGTTCCCAACCTGTTCGACATCCGGACGAGTCAACTCAGTGAGAACTCAACAGGACCCCTCCTGTTCAGGTGAGTCCACATCACTCCCAAGTTCTGATTCAAACTCAAACTCGGGTTTGATTTCTTTGGGTTGTTCTTCGAGATCTGGCATGGTCCCGACTCACGATGCCCCTCTGTCAGAAGGGTTTAAATCAATCCCAGATTCCCAAAATGAAAAAGTGACATATGTGTCAGATTCCCCATCCACTCTCTCTGTCCCGATATCTAAAGCCCCTCGGGCTCCGACCCAAACGTTTCAAAATTCAAATTTAAAGTGTCAGGTGAGATCCCCGAGACATGTCCCCTCAAATTTAGCTTCGGTTAACAAGTCAACTTTATGTGATCCAACTATAAAATCGGGCTCCCAAAAAGAAAATGTGTTAGACCACACTCCCTTTCCCCAACCCCAACACGGAATCTTCTCGTACTTCGGCTCCAAGCTATCAAATTTCGTTAGGTCTCTCGTCGCCTCTGTCAGAAAGGTTACCTCGTCAATCTTCTCAAACCCCGAAAATACATTTCCTCTGTGTCTACTTCGTTTTTTTCAACTTTCCCAAGTTCACCCACGAGCCTTCTTTCCAACCCTCTCTTCCAAAAGTCCTTCCATGTTTTACCCCTCGTACCATGAAACATCCCCGCAGAGTATGAGATTATCTGTCGGTCACAAAGACTTTGGTATCCTCGGGCACTCAACTAACCAAAAGGAGTCCTTCAATCTAAACCTCAAACCAAGTTCCTCACTTGCTCCTCATCTCGAGGGTCCAATCAACAGTAACATCTCGGGACTTGTCTCTTCGAGCACAGAGATTACAGGGACTTCTCTCGTGGACATCACACTCTTCCCCTCAAACTCTGTCTACTTCGGGGGACGGAATTACCAACCTCTTATCGATTCCAGCTTCCATCTGACTACTATTGAGCAAGACTCCCCCCCTCTGAGAACTGAAAGGTCGTCGGCCCTTACCTCACCCCCTCAAACTCACATGGAACCCAGACATCCCGACCATCCAGACCCGAAAACACACCTCCTTTACATCCAGTAACTCCCCCTGTCTCGGCTACATATCAAAGAAGAAGAAGGCGTATGGAAAATGATGTTTCTTAGGGTGAATCTATTCGTCTCCCTGATAGAAAATACTTTGCTCAACCTCCTTCTATTCCTAATGATAGATCAACTCGTCTTGTGGAGGAACGTCAAAGATATGACGATGAGACATGGAATCATATGATGCATTTGGCACGCCTTATGGGTGTTGTCTATAAAGGTTAGTTGCCTGGTGACAGTACTACGTCAGGAGTCAAAAATCGAGGTATCAAATGATTTTGATATCTTGGAATGTCAGAGGGATTGGTGTTGCCCGGAAGCGCAACATGATATCCAACTTCCTTTCCCAATTCAAACCATCTATATCTTCCAACAAACAAAATGTCAAGAGATGACAGATGACGTTGCTAAGGAGCTCTGGTCGTGCCCCTCAATTCAGTGGGTGGTGGTAAATGCTATTGGTTACTCCGGAGGGATCTTTGTAGCTTGGGACACGACAAAATTCGATTCTCTTAATGTCATCGAGGGTCGTTTCTCTTTGGGTATCCAAATTAGAGATCTTTCCTCCGGAAGAATTTGGTGCATGGGCGGCGTGTATGGTTCGACCAGGTATAGGGAGCGAAGCCTATTCTGGAATGAGCTCAGTGTACTTTAGTAGAATTGGACTCTCCCATGGATATTTGCGGGGGATTTTAATGCAATCAGATACTGTCATGAGAAGAAACCTCTGTCAACCCAAATTTCTGCTTCAATGTGAGGCTTCTCGGACTTCATTGGCGGATGTGGTTTGGATGAGATTCCTCTCTCCGGAAAGAACTACACTTGGACAAACGGCCAACAACAACCTATCCTATCAAAATTGGACCCTTTCTTGGCATGTTATGATTGGATGCAGCTGTTTGGGAATGTTACTGGACGAGTTCTCAATAAGGTAGGGTCTGATCATTGGCCTATCATGTTGACCACAATTTTTTAAAAAATGGGGACCCTCTCCTTTTCGTTTTGAAAACTCATGGTTGATGGAGTATAATTTTGAAGTTCTTATTGATAGTTGGTGGGCTGAAGGTTCTAGCTTTGGTAGAAGGGAGTGGGCCTTTTCCTCTGAGTCTGAGCATAAAAGGAAAAATAAAGGAGTGAGCTACTAGTCGACATGCCTCTTTGGGTACCGCGAAAGCCTCCCTTCTCTCTTAGATCGCGGCCTTGGACCTGGTGGAGGAAGAAAGGTACATAACTTCTGATGAGTTTTCTTCCAGAATTTCTCTAAATTCTAAGCTCAATACCATTTTGTGTCAAGAGAAGATTTGTTGGAAGCAAAGAGCCAAATTAAAATGGCTGAAGGAGGGGGATACAAACACTAAATTTTTCCACGTCGTTGCCTTGACAAAGAGGAGATCCAACTGAATTACCTCATTATGCATTAATAATGTGGTAACGTCGTGTCGGACTTCGATTACTAACGAGTTGATTAAGTTTTTTACATATCTATATTCGGAGTGCCCCAATCGGTCGAAGTTTCAACACAAAACTTCTCTCGACTCTCTCCAGCAGCCGCTTTACTGATTGAGTCCCCTTTCTCTTATGAAGAAATTGAGTGGCCAATTTTGGGCATGGAAAGCGATAGGGCCCCTGGCCCTAATGGCTTCAATGGAGATTTTCTAAAAAGATTTTGGTCTCGACTCAAGGAAGATATTATTGCAATGATTCATAGTTTCTTTAGAAATGGCATCACCTTCCATAGTATTGGTACCTTTTTTTTATCACTTTGGCTCCGAAGAAAGCTAGTGTTGAGAAACGAGAGTATTTTTGCCCAATCAATCTTTTTATGAGTGTATATAAAATCATTGCAAGAATCCTAGTTCATCGTTTAAAAGTACTGCTTCCTATCGTTATCCACATAGGGCAAGGAGTTTTCCTTAAGGGGAGAGAAATTTTAGACTCCACAATGGCAACCCATGAGCTCATGGATCACTTCTGTGTAATCAGGACCTGAGAATCGCCCTTAAGCTTGATTTGGAAAAAACTTTTGACAGAGTAAATTGGATCCTGCTTGATGAGATAAAGGAAAAAATGGGTTTCAGAGAAAAATGGCGATTATGGATCAGAACCTGTGAGCTTGGCATCGTATTCCCTCATCCTCAATTATTCGGTCTGTGGTTATTTCAAAGGAACTAAGGGGATCAGACAAGGTGACCCTCTCTCTCCACTCTTATTCAATATAGTAGTAGAATTCCTCTCCGCTATGTTTTATTCGGCTGTTAATCTTGGATGACTTCCCCCTACTAGTCCCCAGCAAACTTTTAATATCCCTATTCTACAATATGCGGATAACACCATATTATTTGGAATCGGAAATATTGATGGAGCCAGAAAGATCAAAGTAGTTTTGGGCCTCTTTGAATTAGCGTCTGGGCAGAAAATTAATTGGGGGAAAACTTCCCTCATCGGATTCAATGTTGGCCCTGAGCTTCTTGCAGGGATGACAAATTTATTTGGTTGTTCAACTACTAACCTCCCAGCAACGTACCTTGGTCTCCCTCTTTTCAATGGGCATATATCCCAAAGTCTATGGAACTCGGTGGTCGAAAAAATGGAGTCCCGATTAGCAACTTGGAAGGGGCGTCTCCTCAGTATAGGTTGTAGGCTAATCCTCATTAAGTCTTGTATTGTAGGCATCCCAAATTTTGCAGTCTTTCTTGCCTTGTCTTTCTTCTGTATGTAAAACCATGGATAAGATGAAAAGAAGGTTTCTTTGGAGGGGATCAAGTGATACATTTAAATATCACTTGGTTTGATGGGATGATGTTTGTCTGCTAAAGACATTGGGTGGACTGGGGATTCAGAAAACAAAAGAAATGAACCAAGCTTTGCTCATTAAATGGTTATGAAAGTTCAACACTAATTCTTCTAATCTATGGAAGGATATGGTTTGTGTCGAGTTGGGTTGGAACTCTCCTTGGTGGATGTCTGGTAGAAATCGGAGAGGATTGTCCTCAATATGGAGATCATTGTACCGACTTCTCTAGAATTTTTCCTCAGCCAGTAAATTCTATGTTGTAAACGGTTGATCCCTTAAATTTTGGGATGATTTGTGGACAGGGCAAGAGCCATTGCGGAATTCCTTTAGGAATCTATTCCTCCTTTCTACACAAAGGGAGATGTCAGTTGCCGATGCTTTTGAGGGGGGGAGGGGGGGTCGGAACCTGCACCCTCGAAAGGGCCTTTCAGATTCAGAGGCCTTGGAAGCGAGTAGTTTATTGGATTCCTTGAATTCTGTCAAAATGAGACCTTTTGATGCGAACAAGCTTATTTGGTGGCTTGACAAAAGCGGCACATTTTCAGTTTCATTTGCATATAGTTACATTAATGGCTGGGGTTCGACGCAAAAGGGAGCATGATATCCACTTTGTATGGCGTTTTTATGCACCTCCAAAGATAAAATTCTTCATGTGAAGCGCTTGTCAGAGTAAAATTCTCACGACTAATGTGCTTAGTAGAAGGGTCCCACCCATCTATCGACCCCCTCTGTACTGTCTACAACACTGAAGTAGAAACCGCTAGTCATATTCTTTTACATTGCTCCTTCTCATAGAATGTGTGGACCTCTGTTCTATGTAAGATGGGGCTGCAATTTTGTATATCAGCTGATTTGATCTCCTTCAGCAAGTCGATCGTTGGCCTCCCCCTTCCTGGTCTCAGAAAAGTGATGATCTCCGCCTGTACCAGCTTTGTACCATGGGGGTTCTAGAATGAACGCAACTGAAGGCAGTTTAATGCTAAAAGTGAATCAGAAGTAAGAGTAGTGGAAAAGGTATCAGAGCAAATATCCTCTTGGCTTATAACTAAGAAGGTTTTTTCCTCCTTCAAACGAACCTCTATCCGTGATAATTGGAGTATTTTAGCAAGGATGCACTTTGGGATCAAGGCTCCAGCAATGTAGGAGTGGACCCCCCCGAAAGCTGGATACTTAAAGTTGAATTTTGATGACTCTTCTCTTAGCAATCCAGGATCACTAGTTTTAGGAGAGTTATTTCGGATCCATCTAGCAATCAATGTTTCTCTTATGCCGGCCCGTTAGGTATTTTTTATTTTACGCTGGCTGAGCTCTATGGCCTCCTCATTGGGCTTCTCATTTACATTGAAGGAGATTCGAAGGTGGTCATTGGATGGTGCGAGCGTGTTTCCCCTCCACTGTGGAGATTTTAGATATTACCTCACTACACTCTTGTATTTGGTCTCACATTTCGAGATCTGCAAATTCGATTGCAGACGTGTTAGCCAAACAGGGAGTGTCCCTGCAATCTCTTGTTGTGAGGAATTTGTTCCATCTTCTTTTGTAATTTTCTCTTATTAATATAAATACATCGTTATAAAAAAATAAAAAAATAAAAACAAAAGGAACAATTAAATAAAAACATCTTGATGATCAACTGAGGCTGCAAAAGCTGCCTTATAAGAATTTCTTGAAGAATGACTTTTTCTCAAATATGAAGATTATAAATTACATAAATAAACAACAAATAAAGCTATATGGGTTGTTAAGCAAAGGAAGATCTATAACATACAATAAATTAGTAACTACTTAGGAGAGAAAGAAAACTATAAACAAGCAAAATTAGAGGAAATGAAAAGGAAAGATGTAAACTGTGTTAAAATGCATTAAGAGTAATGAAAATGTTCTTGTTGGAGGATGAGATCAAATAAAGGCCCTGAAACTCTTATTAGTAACTAATGAACAAATTTGGCTGAAGGATTTTGGAAACACAATAGATATTTGTAGCAATGACAGAGTGATTAATGAAAAAACAAGAAGCTTTAGCAAAGATGAAGATTAGAAAAATTACGCGGCCAAATATGATATGTGAATGTTCATGGAAAGAGAACTATGCTCTTGAATAAGATTTTAGATAGAGAAGTGTTGTTGTTGCGCCTGTTATTAAGAACAATTGAGTACTTCCAAAGTTATAATTGTAATTGGTGAAGAAAAATATTGATCACTATGGAATTATGGGAGAATGATAGAAAAGAGGTGTAGGTGGATCACTAGAAAAGTCAAAAAGCGATTTCCTTGGGTGATGAGCAATTTTCTTCCCTGGGCAACATGTTGTGGAATATCAGGACAAGAATCGTGTCATCTTCATTGATCTAAAGACGGTGGAAGTTGGTGAAGATTGAGAAGAAAAATTGTTTGTACAGGAGTGTTGTAGCTAGTAAGAGAATGATAGCTGGGGATGTGGAGGGTGTACATAAAAGGATCAATTTTATGCTTGTATCTGTTTGAACTTACTATGAATCCACGGCACCTTGAGATTTGGAAATGATTAGATTTTTTTGTAATCCATAATATGATAAATAGAATTAATATGGAAGTGGCGTTCTGAATCCTTGGTCAATCTAGGACTGGTTGTAGTATCTGCGGTTTTAATGGAGAAATTCAGGAAATCTGTCTCTGCTGTGAATTGAGGTTTAAGTTTAATCACAACGAGGACTGTTAAGTATGAGCAGTACTAAAGTACAATAATATGTAAGTTTGAAAGATAAAAGACTGTTAAGGTGGTTTTATGACAAAGCTAGGAAAGGAAAAAATGAGAGATGAATGTACTAAAGAAGTGAGAGTAGCACTAAAAGACTTAAAGAGAATTTTTTGGTATGCTTTAAGTAATGCACCTGATCGAAAGAGTTGAATGTGAACTAGGAATGGAGATAAGGCAGATTAAAGCTTTTAAATACTTTTTCTAATGAATTGTTTACTTTCAAACAATTACAGATATTATTCCTATACCCTTGAGCATCTTTAACTAAAAATGCCTTGGTTTGTTATCTTCTGAATCGTATGGCTTGAGTGTTGTTTCCACAAATTTGGTCTTTATGTTTTATCAGGACTGCACAAACTTGATATCTATCATGGCTTTCTTCCATGCAGTTCAGCTGTTATCACCTGCAAGCATTGATGCTAAGATGAATGGTAGAGACAATATCTGTAAGGTAAGTTAATTTCATCTTTTGCTTGGTCAAAATGGCTTTCAATGACCGTCACGTCCATATCTGAGCACAGAGAGCTTTCATTTTTTGGTGTAACTTTTGCTCCCTGTAATGTTTCTTTGGTGTATGACGGTAATCCTGATCTTTCATATTTACTCCATCCAGGCTGATCTACAGGAAGTCACTTCTCTCTACTTGGATGCAAAATCATCAGCAAGTCTGCTTCAGGAAAGATACATCTCTTGACTGCCATCGTTCTGATCATCCGAGTAAAAAAAGCATATGCTATATGATTGGAAACAGAATGGCATCCTAATGCAGAAACCTTGAAATTACAGCGTTTGCGTTTGCTATGTTTACTTCATGCTTGTACGGCCAAAACAGATCAGCACATTTTCTGAGTTGACCAGGCTATCCACTCAACCCTACTCACAACAAGATTGTACGAGAAATATGAACAGTATACCTTCTACGCCTCGTAGAAAGGTCAAATTGGAAAACCTCGAGACCCCTGATGACGTCACACCTGCCTCAATTCTTCGTGAGATGAGAAAAGATCAAATTGAGTTCATCACCCATCGGTGTTTAATTTACCTTGTTCCCAGGGCATACGTCGCAGCATGAAAATAATGGTAACAAAGGACATCACAATAACTTAGAGGGAAATGACCAACAAGACTACTACAGTAGAGAGCCGTCCAAGGAAATCAAAGAGAAAACATTACTAAATAAGAGCAGCAAAATCCTGTTATCAGTCCACGAAACAGCTTTAATAAACAATTCATCTGATAGATCAATGATCAGAGAGAGAACATGATAATTTTAATAATAAGAATGCTTCAATAATATTGATAACATGACCTTACCATCCAACGCCTGCCTAATGAACTATGCTGTACATATACGGCTTCAACAATTCCACCGAATCATTTGCTCCAATTCTCCTTCCTTTCCTCCCCAAGGTAAAGCTGTCAATCATCTATTCCTGCACAACACCTACCTCCTGTTCTACACGCCAGTAGTTAGTGTCATTGTACTCCAAAATGCCTACATCATCTGCACCTGTCTCAGGTATCTTTGACATGATGAGGTTCCTCCTCAGAGGCCCTGCCTCCCCCACTATTCCTTCTTTCAAAGCCAGCTCCATTGCTTTCTCTATTCCTTCCAACTCGACCCCAACAAATTCCACATCCTCTTCAAATAAAGAGAGCACACTCCGTGAACTCACTTCATTCCCCTTCAGACCATTGCTATAACCCATCTTGCCACTCTGTCCATTTGGAATCCCGGGTCCACCATCAGACTCTGAACCCATCACCGACCCCTCTGCTGTGTTTGGTTTGATATTTGTATGAGAAGCCACTCCGTCCTCAAATGGATTCCCATTTGACACACCCACCATAAAATTTGATGATGAATCAGACCGCCCTACCAACTCAGGTTGAGCCCCCTTGTCCGTATTCAAAACTCTCTCATAAGAGTAACCATTGGTAATGTTTCCATTTGAAATACTTGTACCAGAAGCAGACACGCTATTTATAGATGAACTTGATTTTTCAGCTATTGCCTCCTCTCCAACCACCACCTCATCATCGCTGCTACTACCACGATTGGCAGATCCTCCAGTGCCATTGAGATTAATCTCATCCATCCTTTCCAAAGGAGGACTAGTGCTCAGGGATTCATTTGCAACTATATCTTCTTGGAAAGTAAACCAGTTGGAATTAGTAAACACACAGCTGCAGCACAGATTTGCCATTTCAAATATCAGGTAATTAAAGGAAACAGTTCTCATTTGCATTATTCATAGATTACAGTAAGGATCCATAATTTGCTCCTAACTTCAGACAAAATTCTCATTACACACTGGTATCAGATCACCAAGAAATTTCCTGGCTCTTTACCCAAATGAGACAACAGAAGATTCCTGAGCAGATTTCAGACTCATCCATGGTACACAATCTAGCTGTCCAGATCAAAGAGAAAAAAATAAATCCCAGTGGGCTAGAAAAAATACCTCTCACGATCATCTCCCAGTCTTAGTGATGATATAACAACTTCAGCAGATTCATCTTCAAAGTAAACATCCTGTTTACAAAAATGCATATCAGAATATTGGTAATACAGTATTCAGTACAGAAATGCAGTTCATGAATATAAAGGTAATGAAACAGTTCTTTTAATAGTAAACACAACAATTTAAAATGCTTGCAATGGTAATAAATAATAATGTCAAATTACCTCATCATCCCGCTCAAGGTAACCATGGACCTATGCAGTTAGCACATTTGAAGAAGTAATTATTGTAAGAATAAAAAGAAAGTACACAATTAAGAAAAAGTATTCTACACAATCAGCACCAAGTGACCAAGTGATACCTCTTCACAATCTTCATTGTCATACATGTTGTTATATCTAAAGGCATTGCTTATATCATCAGCCAATGCAGATACATCATAATCACGGTGATGGAGTTCTTCATCATCACTGTCCCTTGTCCAGTCATGCAAGGCACTTGGGCGGCTGCAGATACAGGATAATGACACCACAACTCAGCCAAGTCCAGAAAAAGTTTATAAGAAATATTCCTCCCCCCCAAAACCAATGTGCTAATTACATGAAAGAATTTCTCATGAGAACAGACTAACATTAGTGACAAGTACCAATTTTTTTTATTTTTTTTTGGTAATGAACTAATCATAAATACCACCTGACATAATGCCTTTACCACTATTCACTTTTTTTTTAATAAATGTTTCTTGTAATAGTCCCAGTAATTCATTGTTGCTGAGAAGAGGAGACCAAAATGAAAATTAATGGAATATGAGTTTAAAAAACTTGACATTAAGCCAAAATGGCGAAACTAGACAAAGGAGGGACTAGGAGGGGTTGATCGTTACAATGAGAATTTTTCAGAGCATTTCAAATCCAGTTCCAATATTTCAAAATTTATTGCTCTTGAATTGTTCAGAGGCAAGATTTTGATCTTTTGGTAGATAACTGATCAATTGTTCTACTTGTGCTAACACATGCAGATTGAGAGTTTAAGCATACATACCCACAAGCCCATAGGTAAACATTTTCCACAGAATTACGTTCTTCTAAAATATTAGCTTGCCAATCAACCCATTCAGAATTTTCCTATGAAATGAAGGAAGATCAAAGCAAAAAAAAAAAAAAAGAGTTAGAATTTGTAATAAAAAAAAACTTAAATTTTGGTTCAGCTCAATCAAAATGTTCAATGAAGCAGATCATCTGAGAGATGGCAAAAGAATAGATATAAGAGCATTTCCATAGACCTGTAGATATCCATTAATATGGTTATTGCCAATCGTCAACTGAACAATCTTGTTTGCAATCCGAGTTATGTGTCCTATGTTGCCTATACGAGGTGACTTTCTTCCAACAGCACCGAATGTTGGCTGACAAATTCACAATGAATTACAACTCACAAATGTAACAGGACCAGAATGATGACATAAAATTAACCTTAATATACAGAATCATCAGACAGGATTATAAAGCACAAAAGAACTTTTTATACAGATTACCATATCTGACTCAGAAAGAACAGGATGCCTATCAGCATGGACAAACTTGCTGATTAAGTTACAATCTCGAAAGAGATGATCAACTACAGTATTATTATTGCACTCCAAGCATGATAATATGATGCTCTCAACATGATGGTGCAATGCATTATTGAAGGGGAACCTGCATCCATACAAAGACCACATTAAAAGGCAGAAGCTTTCTCCATATGCTGCCAAAGATCATTAGCTGACGAGAAAACTCACTGAAAAAACAGCTCTAGAACTCTCTGAATAGCACCGGAGCTAACCAAATCTTTTTCAGCAACATGATGACCAGTTTTCAAAAGCACTGCTATGAACTCCACAATCTGAATATGCAATTGCATGAAGAAACTAAAATATTAAAAAAGGATTACAAACTGTGGTAATCTCAGGTCATCTTGAGAAAAATAGTAGAAGTAAAAGTAACTTTCTCATTACTTTCAATAAATCAAACAGTTCATCCAGACGTATGCTGACTAGCTTCCTCATTCTTGATTAAGAAGAGAAGCCAAGCAAAATCAGGTTTTATAAATAAAGAGCTTCCTGCAACACCTCTAAAAATAAGAACAGCAGGATACACCATAGGCTATGCAGAATAACGATACTCTAAAGAAAAAATACCTTTAGCCGATGCTTCCCAAGTGGAGGTCGTAGTTCACCATAGGAAGTAGGCAGAACATTTTCATTATCAGTCACATTTAAAAGCTGAAGTAAGTCACCTGCACCAGTTGATCAGATACATCAGAGATGCCTGACAACAGAAGCTCTTCAAGAAAGTAATCATGAATCAGGTTCTAAAAACAATAATAAGTTTCTAAAGGTCAATGATTCATAAACTCATTGATGTCAACTGCTATTTTCTTCTTGGCAAGAGGAATGCTTATTTCCAATAAAATATGTGTATATTAAACATGAGTACAATCATTGATGCCGTTGAGAAATTAGAGAGACCTACGATGGACTAGGTAAAGGCTGTAAAAAGAGTTCTCTTAGACATTACTGTTCTTGAAATAAAAAACATTAAATTTGCCCGTGGATTAAACTAACATCAATTAGTGGCAATAAGCAATAATTTTACTTTTAGCTCACACTTGTACAAGTCCACACAAAGAATCCATCAAAGGATCAGCGCAACTTACTCCCACAACTTTCAAAGGAGCACAGAAGTTCCCGTTCTCCATTTCCACAAAGAAATTACAGAACTGAAAGAAAAAACAGACCTCAAAACACTACACTACCATTTAAAATTTGCGAAAATCCATAAATGTATAAGAGTTAATTAGGCACTAATTACAGAAACACGTGAATTGCAGCAAAATAGCAAGCGAGTTCATTGACAAGTTAAGAGCATTTTACATTTGATCCATTGAGGAGCTTGAAATCAGTAAAAACAGGACCTTGCATAGAAGAATTCAATTATGAAGCCAAAGAGGCTCTCTCATGAACATTAGCCTCTCCAATAGAAAAAACATCAGATAGAATACGCCATTTCGGATTTCTCACCGCCCATGCCAAAAGTGCATGTACTACTACTGTTCAGTTGTCCAACATTTTTTTTCTTTGTGCTCATTTTTCAACCAACTAATAAAATATAAAACACTGAAAAAGGACCCAAAGGTAACTGACAAAAGCAGCAAAAACACAACTAAAATTTTGGAGAAAAAGATACCAGTATTCCTGAAACTCACCAAGCTTAGGCAACATTGCACTGATAGTTTCAGGATTTACAGGAACAACAGATTCATATAAATGCTGGCTTCTGAAAGAATGAACCAGAGTAGATGAGCTTGATCTTTTGGGTTCCAATAAGGATATACACACAGATAGCGAATAGATAAGAGAAGATCTCGACGTTGAGCCTTCCAATGTGAAACCAAGAATCCTCTCAACAAAGCTACATACAAATGGACAATGGCATAGTAATTTACATTAAAACAATTTTTTTCTTGCAAAAACTGTTTGTTAAAAGTCTCATTTAATATTTATATACGCACTTTCATAAAAAAGAAAACAAATTTAAAGTATAGATAAAATGTACCTTGGACTAGATATTTTAACTTTCAGAGCTGAGGGAATATTTCGCGTTATTGCACAAAGCGTTTCTGATGCATTAGCATGTACTTCAGGAGGGCTCTAATCGATGAAATCAAGGTCAGCAGTGACAGTGAAAAGATCAAAATTACAAAAAAAAAAGAATTGTTTTATGGACAAAATGAAAAGAACCATGTAAACCAAAATTTCCCCTTCTCCATGTCAAAAAAAGTTTCCACAACACTGACGTGTATCAATCACTACAACAGAATCTCACTAGATATATTTTCTGACAGAACGAAGTCAAGAAAATTGAACACCAGCAGTGCTCCCAATAGAAAGCTTGGTCAGTTTCTTTTCCATAAATAGCAAAACCAAGGTTACTACAAAGAAAATAATTACGGTTGGCTAATTCAACTCAATCACAAACAGGGCGTTTCGCATGATTGTTAATGTCAACTCCAATTCTATCCTAAAATCACTAGCTGAAGTTTAGGAGATTTTTTTGAACTATATGACTTTTCCTGATATTAACCCATGCAAGGCAGATATCCTACTTTTATACCATCTTAAACTCAATGTCAGGTTCACCACAAAATGACTAGTTGAAGTTGGGAAGCTTTTTTCCAACTTATTATATAATGATTTTTCTAATATTAACGCATTTGGGATTATTCTTGTTGGATTCTAGGGCTTTAATGTTGGAAGCTCAAATGAAGAACGTGTGAATGAAAGCTAGACGGAAGAGAAGAAGATGAGAGAGAATTTTAAATTTGGGAAAAGAGAGAAGCTTAGCAAGGAGAGAGACAGGGAGAGCAAGTCCCTTCTCCTCTATAGTTAAGTAATAAAAATTACAAAGTTTCAAATATGCCCTTGCAGTAAAATACAAGTTTGGGCTTACATATACTGAATAATAAGCAATAAAGTATACAAATATAAGCAATTCAACACTCCCCCTCAACTTGGCGCATACAAATAAAAAATGTCTACCTTGAAACATGCTTCATATAAGGTCCACAATGCAATCACTTTGGTGAAGATATCGGCCAATTGATTCTTTGAGGCAACACATTGAGCCACAATTCTTCAGTCAATAATTTCTCTCTAATGAAGTGGCAATCAAGCCTGGCCTATAACAATATTAAGACATTTGCGAGTAAAATCCAGGCTATGCTTGATTGGCCCGCACCGACCACACTTAGGGACCTACGAGGTTTCCTTTGTCTTACAGGATACTATCGGAAATTTGTTTCGGGTTATGGAGATATTGTGCGACCTTTGACTGATCAATTAAAAAAACATAGGTTTGGGTGGTCGGATGAAACCACCGGGGCATTTGAGCATTTGAAGGAAGCCATGACTACAGTACCAGTTTTGGCTCTACCCGATTTTTTGAAACTGTTTGTTGTGGAGACCGATGCTTCTGGATATGGGCTAGGGGTTGTTTTACTGCAAGAGCAACGGCCGGTTGCATTTTTTAGCCAAGTATTGAGCGAACAAGCCAAATTGAAGTCTATTTATGAAAAAGAGCTCATGGCCATTGTGTTGACCATTCAGAAATGGCGTCCATACCTATTGGGCAGGAGGTTTTTGGTGCGAACTGATCAGCAAAGTTTAAAATTCTTGCTGGAACAGCGTCTCGTAAGTGTGGAATACCAGTGCTGGTTGGTGAAATTGATGGGCTATGACTTTGACATTCAATACCGACCGGGGGCAAGTAACCGAGTGGCGGATGCACTCTCTCGCAAACCGGACATGATGAATATAGCAGCAATTTCTGGGGTGCAATGGCTAGATATGGATGTGTTACAACAAGAAGTGGCAGAGGACTCATTCTTACAACAAGTTATTACCCGATTGGCAACTGGTGACAAAATAGTCGGGTTTTAAGTTGACCATGGGCAGCTCTTTTACAATGGCAGGTTGGTTTTGTCGGCGATTTCCTCTTTAATTCCAACATTATTGCGTGAATACCATTGCACACCTATTGGGGGCCATTCGGGAGAGGTTAAAACCTATAGAAGAATGGTTACGGACTTATATTGGCCGGGAATGAAGAAATATGTGACAAAATTCGTGCAAAATTGTGAGATTTGCCAAAAGAACAAACGGTTGGCAAGGTCCCCAGTTGGTCTTCTTCAGCATATTGATTTACCTGAGAGGGTTTGGGAGGATTTGACCATGGACTTTATTGAAGGGTTGCCCAAGTCAGAGGGCATGGATACCATTATGGTGGTGGTGGATATGTTGAGCAAGTATGCTCACTTTTTGGTGCTGCAACACCCATTTACAGCCAAAACCGTGGCTGATTTATTTGTGAAACAGGTGGTTCGATTGCATGGGGTGCCCAAGTCTATTATTTTGGATCGGGACAAGGTGTTTATGAGTCATTTCTGGCAGGAACTCTCTCATTTTCAAGGGACTGATTTGCGGCTCAGCACTGCCTACCACCCTCAAACAGATAGTCAATCTGAAGTGGTCAACAGGTGTTTGGAGACCTATCTTCAATGTTTTGCTTCTGATAGACCAAAAACTTGAGCAAAATAGTTGTCATGGGTGGAATATTGGTATAACACCAGCTTCCGTTCTTCTACGGGTACCACTCCATTCCGAGTCTTATACGGACGTGACCCTCTGTCCTTATTGTACTATAAGTCCGGGACAGCTACAGTTTCTGAAGTCGAACAGATTTTAGAGGAACGGGATGTGTATCTCGATGATTTGAAGATGCAATTACTGTGGGCTCAGCAGAGAATGAAGGCCACGGCTGATCTTAAAAGGAGGGATGAAGAGTTTCAGGTGGGGGATCGCGTGTTTGTAAAACTCAGACCCTATCGACAACGTTCCTTGGCCACTCAGCGTAGTGAGAAGTTGGCGGCACGTTTTTATGGACCTTTTGAGGTGGTGTTACGTGTTGGAAGCGTGGCTTACAAACTGCAACTTCCCCCAAAGTCCTCCGTACATCCGGTGTTTCATATCTCCCAGCTTCGTCTGGCAAAAGGAATATCACATTCATCTTCGCTTCTTCCTCCACAATTGAATGCTGAATTAGAGATATTGGTTGAACCTGCTGCAAGTTTGAATATACACAGAGTGGACAAAAAATGGGTAGCAACGGATGGAGGTTTTGGTGCAATGGAAGGACCTACCAGAGTTTGAAGCCACTTGGAAGGATTTTGAGGCAATGAGGCTCCAGTTTCCTGCTTTTCACCTTGAGGACAAGGTGAAAGTTTGGGCGGGGGGTAATAATAGGCCCCACATTAGTATTACCTACTCTAGAAGGATAATTAGAGGGTGATTAATGGGTCGGGGGCATTTTGGGAATTTGAGAAGGCTAATTGGTTTCGGTAGGGAATTTAGAGGGAGAGGAAGGGCGGTTGTTTCGTCTACAGAGTTGTGCATCAGGGAGAGTCTTGGTCTCTCGATACCAGTGGTTATCTTGCTGATTTTAGTGGAGTTCGATTGGGATTTCGATTTCAGAGTTTCCGTTTTTTGTGGTTATCGCTTTCACCGTCTGGGATTACTGTTATCGAAGTAGTTTGGCGTGATCGGGAGGTTATTGTCTACTCGAGGTTGGGTTTGCTGAGCTATTGAGGAATCACCGTCTACTCGAGGAGGTTATTTATTTTGATTTCAACAGCGAAGGTTCGTGATTTATTTCTCTTTGGCTTGAAACTCTTTTATTTTGGTTATCGGGGTTTATCAACATAACTACTTGATTATCACAGTAATGGTGCATAGGACTAATCATAGACATACCAAGCTCTCCAAGTAGAGACTTCAACCACATCATCTCACATATTGCTTGAGCCATTGCCGCATATTCTGCTTCAATGCTTGACTTAGCCACAACATTCTGCTTCTTATTTCTCCCAGTAACAATATTACCTCCAACAAAAATGTAATATTTACACACTTCTTCTTCAAAAAAAAAAAACATGTCAATAATATTTATACACTAGTCCTTGTCTCAGAGCCTTTCTCAAGTAGTGCAAAATTATATCCAAAGCATACCAATAACTAAGTTTTGGATTGTGCATGTACTGCTACTACATTAACCAGAAATAAAATTGTTAAAGAATAGTCCCACATGGATTAGTGAGAACAAATACGTTAAGTTTATTAGTTGGGAAAGAGGTTTCCTAAGATGGCTAGTCATTTTGGGATGGACCTTGGACCCAACTTCACATGGTATCAGAGCAAGTACTCGTACGTGGCCCTCCACCCAAATTATCCACATGTAAGAGCCCAGAGGGCCTACACGTGAGGAGTGTTAAAGAATAGTCCCACATGGATTAGTGAGAACATATATGTTGTGTTTATTAGTTGAAAAGAGGTTTCCTAAGATGGCTAGTCATTTTGGGATGGGCCTTGGACCCAACTTCACAAAAATGTCTAGTCAAGTAATAGTACGACAGATGAGCTTACCAACCATGTGCGTAAATCTTTCTAGATCAGTGAGAGTATCATCTGCTTCAGCCTCTGCAGATAATTTAACATTTGGATCCATGGGTATCACTACTAGCAGCACCCTAAGATCCATTTTCAGAAGGTCTAGCATAAATTTTCTTTGGAATAAAACTATGCCATATCTAGATTGTAACACTTCAATACCCAAGAAATATTTAAAGAGACCAGAATCTTTGGTTTGAAAATTATTACACAACCTGAGTGTTACCTTTTGCATTTCTGTTATCTCACTTCCTGTCAAGATTACATCATCTACATACACAAGCATAAGCATCACCCCTCCAGTTGTCCTCTTTACAGAAATTGAATGGTCCAAAAGCATCTCCTAAAATCAAACTATACAACCACCGAATTGAATCTATCAAACCAAGCTCAGGGGATTGTTTCAGACCACATAGGGACTTCTTTAACTTACAAATTATCTCCCCCTCAACCACAAAACCAAGATGGTTGGCTCATATAAACTTCCCCAGTGACGTCACCATTTAGAAAAGCATTTTTAATATCTACTTGATACAAGTCCCATTGAAAATTAGAGGCTAAAGATATGAGAATACGTCTAAATTCAATTTTGCCACCAAAGAAAAGTTTTTTTCATAGTAATATTGTAGGCCATGTAATATTGTAATTTTTTTCAGATTTTACACATTGATAATGGATTGGAATTCATGAATAAGAAATTTAGAGCATTTTGTCAAGGTCATGGTATAATTCATCAGTCTTCATGTGTGTTTACTCTACAGCAAAATATAATAGTTGAGTATAAGAATAGACATTTGTTAGAAGTGCAAGAACAATGCTTATCCATATGCATGTCCAAAGTCATACAGGGGTGATGCATTTCTTACTTCTTGTTTTTTTATCAATAGGATACCATCATCAGTACTTGGGGGTAATATTCCTCAATTGTTGAACCTATCAACTACATTGTTTCCAGTGTCTCCTAGTAGTCATTTTGCCCATGTTTTTGGTACATCATCAAATAAATTATCCCCACATGCAGTTGAATGTGTTTTTCAGAGATACTTTCGAACACAGAATGATACAAATGTTATTGTCATTCGCTGAGGAAAACATTTGTAGCTACAAATTTGACATTTTTTTAGGATGTTTTGTTCTTTTCTAACTCCGATGCAGTGTGTCCTCCATTAGTCTTAATTCCAGGTATTGCTGCTCTTGCTCATGTAAAAGATATGCCTTGTCCATGACAATCCATTGTTATAGGGAAACCCTCAGGTGTATCAATGACGTAAACATGGTCGGCAAGATGCCATAGTTCCCTCTCTCTCTCACAAGTTCCAGCATTTTCTTTGTCTTCAAATCCTGAGATAACTAATTTAAATCTTCCTATTGCTCTTCATAAAGGAGTTCATGTGTCTACTCGCCATCCATCATCCCATTATGTCTCTTTTGACTCTTTGTCTACCAAGTATAAGCAATTTTTAATGTCATTGTTCTCTTGTATTATTCCTTCTTCTGAGTAGGATACTCTTCAATCACCTCAATAAGCAGGCTATGGATGTTGAAATGGAAGAGGAGGTACATGGACCCGGTGCGACGCTCCTTCTAATGCTAATACAATTGTTTTGGGGCATACATAATTAAATACAAAGCAGATGGATCTATTGAACATATAAAGCTTGGTTAGATGTTAAAGGGTATACTCAAATGTACGGCATTGATGTCTTTGAGGTTTTTCCTCAATTGCACGGTTGACATTTGTACATATTGCAATTAACCAAAAATGATCATCGTTCCGACTAGATATTAAAGATGTTTTCTTTTATGGTGATTTAGTAGATGAAATTTATGTGGAGCAACCTCTTGGATATGTTGCTCAAGGGGAGATGGGAAAGGAATGTAAACTGAAGAAGGCAATTTATGGGTTTAAGTAGAGTCCTAGGGCACGGTTTGAGAAGTTTAGCCAAGTGGTGGTGTCCTTTGGGTTCTCATTGAGCCACCGTGATCATTCTCTATTTGTCATGAATAGGTCTTCTGGAACAGTAATTCTTCTTGGATATGTCGATGATATTATTCTATTAGGCATTGATATGCAAGGTATTGAAGATGTTAAGCATCATCTAGCTAAACACTTTCAGACAAAAGATTTGGGGACTTTGATATACTTCCTTAGGATAGAGCTTGTCAGAAATAAAGCTAGTATTGTATTAATACAGAGGAAATATGTCACTAACATGCTGCAAGAGTATGGCTTATTGGGAGCAAAACTTGTAAAAACACCCATGAATGTTGAGAATAATCTTGATGAGGACAATGGTGAAGAACTCAAGGATAGAAATATATTTCTCAGGTTGGTTGGAAAGTTGATCTATGTCACTATCATGAGACGAGATATATCATTCTCGATTAGCTTGGTGAGTTAGTTCATGGAACACTCATGGAAAGTTCATTTAGAAGTTGCTCAAAGAATCCTAAGGTACCTGAAGATCATCTGAAAATAGAAGTTTGTTCACATGTTGATTATGTTGGGTCCAAGCTTGACATAAGGTCCACTACATGGTATTGTGTATTTGTTGGGGGAAACCTGGTGAGCTAGAAAAGTAAGAAGCAAAATGTGGTCGCTCACTCCAATGCAGAAGCTGAGTATAGAACTATAGCTCATATAGTCAGTGAGTTAAGAGGGTAAAGCCGTTTATTCATAAATTGAACCTAAAGACTGATGCACCTATCGTGATGTACTTTGACAATCAGGCAACTATCTTTATTGTAAGTAACCTAGTATTTCATAAGCAGACCAAACATATAGAAGTGGATTGTCACTTTGTTTGAGATGCAGGGATGGAAAAGAAGTTACTATTCCTTTTGTACGATCAGATGATCAGCTTGGTGATGTTTTCACTAAAGCATTGGGTAAATGTGAATTTGGAAAATTTTGTAACAAGTTGAGTCCTTTAGATATATATACTCCAGCTAGAGGGGAAGTGTTAAATATGATGTAAGGGGTATTTTGGTTATTTCGCACGATGGGTATGTATCAGTTAATACTAGTAGAGTCAGTATGTATATATTAGTCTATGATGAGATATTGGGTTTTATGTGTATGAGGGGTAGAGATGGAATTTCATCTCTAATCACTTAAGTTAATAAAACCCTAATGGGGGTCGTTAGCCTCCCTTCCAAAATAGTTACACTCTTTTCTAAAAGTCTCTCTTTCTCTCTTCTCCACCCTCTCAACTCTCTTTTACTAACAATTTCACACTCATAGTATAAATTCATGTTAGGAAGAGATCGACCCCATTCATGACCTAAGTGGGAATTCCTCAACATGCCCTCAAATTCTCCTTCTCCTCTTGCCTTCTCTCTTCCAACCTCATACACTAGCTTCTTCTCTCTTCTTTCCCTTCTACTTTTTACACCTTAAGACTATGAAACCTAGAATCTAACATGGAATCAGAACAAGGATTCTAGGGTTTCAATTTGAAACTGCTCAGATTTTTCATGCAATTTTAGAAGAACACAACTCATGTGTCATGTAACAGAAATTGTAATTCACCAAGAATTCCACAAAGTTTTTTTCTTGAGAAATCCTTTTAGGGAATCTCTCCTTGAGTTCCTCAAGGTGCAATTTGAGTTTCTTATTTTTTTTAAATTTCTGGAATCCCTCCCCCCCCCCCCCCCAGCATAGCCTCTAAAACTTAATTTTTTGAAAGCCCCTTAAATCATCTCAAAAGAGGTCAGATTTAAAATATGCTATGGCCATGAAAATTTCAAGCACTCCTTTTGAGTTTCTCCTTTTAAAGTTTTATACTTTTTGAGTTATTGCATCTCATGTGAAAATCAAAACCCTAATTTAGGGTTTGATGCAACTCAGCCTTGATTCTACTTCTAATGCATGTAAGAGGTTTGCTTCTTTGTTTAATTGATCGAGTCATCCTCCTAAATATGTTTTGGCATCAATATCAAGTGTTGTGAAAGACAAAATCATACCTTTATCTGCTGACATAGAAAATTTGAATTTTATATATTGCTTCTTTATCTAACTCTTACATACTAAAGTTTGTTGATTTATTTTTATTCTTAGAAGTGTCTTTGTGTTGCTTCCTTCATAAGTGAGAGTGTGTCTCCATATATTCCGTTCTAGTATTTAATAGAATTCTTGGAAGTTTTTAAAATTTTGAGAGTTTACATCACTCATGGTTGAACACTCATCTTCTTCCCATGAATTTCAGAAATCTAATTCTTAAGAATCATTATAATTCCTTTGAAAGGTGTCTCAAATTATTTAGCCTGCTCTCAATCAGTCAAGAGATTTCTCGTTACTCATGACTAAGATGACACCTCACAAAGACACCTCCTTCATTAAAAGAAGAGGATTCTAGCTGAAAAAAATGGCTTGAAGAAGACTCTTTGGTGATTAATTGGCTTATTAACAATAAAAAAGAGTCAATGGCTAATAATATGCTCCACCTTGAAACAACCAAAAACATATGCGATACATGCCTCAAGCTTTATTCTAATACTGATAGTCTTCAAAGGATATGTGATGTTTTTAAGGCCATGTACAATATGAAGCAATCAAAAGATCTCAATGAGTAGTTTGCCTGTTTTAGAGGATTCTTGCAAGATTGGAAGTATGCCCAGCCTTACTCCATTGACATTGTTGTTCAAGAACGATAAAGAGAGGAATTAGTTGGAACTATAAGCCATGCTAATTTACAACCAGACCTGGATGTTGAAAAAACCCAAATTCTAAGATCATCTGCAAAGCCCTCATTTGACGACATATGTGTTATAAAGCTTCAGATTCCAGCCAAACAAACTGAGCAAAGAACTGAACCTTCTAAGACATCATTTGTGGTTAGTCAAGTTCGAGGTCAGACCAATCACGGAAGGGATCAAGGCAGAGGTTTTGGTAGAGGCGGAGGTAGAAGTTCTAGAGAGTCTTCAAGGGATTCTTCAAACCTGGAGATAATTTGTTCTTATATAATGACTTCATTTTTTTGGTACTCTTCCAGCCATTATTGCCACTACTAGTACAGGTATGTTTTTTACTTTTTCATGCTACAATTCTTCTTCTTGGATTATTGACTCAAGTGCCTCGGAACATCTCACTAGGAAGTTAGGCAATTTATCTTCCTTATCCCCATGTACTACTGACCAATTTGTGTCTTATTAAGGATGGCTCACAGACAAGTTCAAGCCATTGGTTCTTCCTCTCCTCATAACATCTCACTAAGAAGTTAGGCAATTTATGTTCCTTGTCCCCATGAACTACTGACCAATTTGTGTCTTATTAAGGATGACACAGACAAAAGTTGAAGCGATTGGTTTTTCCTCTCCTTCCCCAAATTTGCCTTTGTTGGATGTCTTATTTGTGCCTCAATTTGCATTGAAATCCATGTTTATCAGTCAAATTACCAATAAATTAAATTATTTTCTCACTTTTCACCCTTCTTATTGTGTTTTTCAGGCCAACCAGAATCTAAAACCATAAAATCTAACATTCAAGACTCCATGTTATGTATAGTGGATTGAGCAGCTGCAACAATTAAATCCTAGGATCCCTGTTTTGAAATCATGTTGGATTCTAAGGTTTTAGCATAGGAAGATCAAACAAGGAACGTGTGAAGAAAGCTAGATGGAAGAGGAGAGAAGCTTGGCGAGGAGTTGAAGAATGTGTGAAATAGAAAGGGAGAAAGAGAGAGCATGTTTCTACTCTACAGTTTGTACTCATTAGAAGTGAAAATTACAGAGTTCCCAACATGCCTTGTAAGAAAACCTAAGTATGGGCTTACATATACTAAGTAAATAAGATATAAACTACAAAAATATAAGCAATTCCACAATTCCCACTAACATTTTTGTAGGTTAGAATAGAGAATGTAACAGCTTCCATTGACTTGATTTGTCAGTTTTCTGTCTAATCCTGGATCAGACAACTTGGCCAAGATTGTATTTATTTTTCAGCAAATTACATCAGCATCTCTTTTCCCATCAAAATTCTAACAGAATTTTCTATGATGAAAAACCATGAGCATTGAGCCTCCACAGAGGAATTCTCTCACTAGTGAAACCAGCAGACATATACCACTTGTATGCACTAAAGAAAATAAAAGAAGAATAGAAAAGAAACAGAAAAACAATAAAATAATGGATCTCGGCCCTCTTCAATTGCCGTTTGTCCAAATATATAACAAAAAACCAAAGATCAACCTAACCTATTCTTACATGCACTATCAACCAGCTTACATTAAAAATGTGAAATCAAGGTCGCCATGCATACGCTCATTTAACACAGGCTGATCTCCTACTTTATTCCTTCCTTCAGAAACAATAAACTATTCAACATAGAAAGGCATCTAATACTTACAGATGGGCTCAATTTGTCCACAATCATTTCAAGCAAATTGCTATCAGCTAACCACTGCATCACATCCACAAAATTTGGATACATATGATCTTCGGTTCCCACAAGTCGAACCAGAACCTATGGAAGGAACATTTTGAAAAAAGAGGTCAACAGCAGAATGATCAAAGCAAAAAAACAGATGATGAATGGAAGGAACGTTTTAAAGAAAAAGGTCAACAGCAGAGTGATCACAGCAAATCAACAGATGACACACAATCCTGAGTTTTAGATGAAGAGATATAAAATTATTTCAAGGAAGACTAACTCAAGGGGCACCTGAAGGAGAATGATGAGCCTGTAATCAAGATATTGGTGTTCTCTAATTTATGGTTTCATGAATTTTTCAATTCCAGCAATTGAAAGACCAAACTAATGCGCACGAAGAAACAACGTTTTCTTTTAAAATAATAAATAATCAAGACATAATTGATGTGATAGTCACTTCAATCATAGATTTGAGTTTTAACTTACACTTAAGTCTTCACTGACTGATACAATCTCATATCCTAAACCATTTTCAAATATCATATTAATATATTTTTTCCATACACCATCTACCACTATTTCATCTCATTTTTTATGACATTATTTGCTTGTATAAATTTTTTTACAAGATGGATATAAGATGTGCTAGTTGGATGGTCCTCTCCATAGTCATTACCCTCTCATCAAGATTTTCTCCATCCCATATGACACTTCATCGCACAAGTACAAAGAAAGTTCCTTTTACAAGATGGAGGTTCTATCCTGCAAGACAGCAAGTTGTATTTCCTCTTACCCCCAATACAACTTGAGGGGAATGTTACGAGAGAAATTAAATTAAATTATGTAATAATTTAGGAAAATAATGACAAATCAATCAAGAGATTGATTTGTCACGATTTTCTAAAATCAAGAGAAAATCTTGATTGATTTTGATTTCATAAATTAAGGAAATTTGAATCCTTAATTAAGGAATCAAATAATCCTTCATTAGCCTATAAATAGGATTATATTAATTGTAAAATTCATTCTGATTCAATAAAATTTATCCCTCTCTTTTCGTTTGTGGATTAGGCTCCTAGGACAACCACGTAAAATTGGTTTGTGTTTTTTGTTCCTTTCATCATCAATGTCATTTTTGCTATGTTTAGGTGTGTCTCTCAACTCACTTTTTTTTTTAAAATGAGGCGATATTTTATTAGAAACAGCAAAAGCAAACTAGAAATTAGAGGAACTCTCCCCCTACAACAAGGGATTGGAGGGAGGCTCCATTTTTAGCAAGAGAATCAGCAAGCGAGTTTGCTGATCTCGGGGTGTGGATCCAATAACATTGAAAGGGGAAAATAAGATTAAAAAATTTGTGAAGAACATTCCAATGATGCCAAGGAGGAAATAAGGTGGTAGAACACCAGTTGATGACAATCAGCGAGTCACCTTCGATAATGAGGGGGCCGCTGAGATGATGCCAAAAGAGGAGGCCTTGATAGAGAGCAAAGAGCTCAGCTTCGATAGAGTCAACAGTCCCCATAGGTCCCGAGTAAGTGAGGAGGGATCGACCATCAGCATCATGTATGATACAACTGAAACCAACTATGCCATGGCTCCCACAGGCGCTACAGTCAAAATTTAGCTTAAGGAATCCGACGGGAGGAGGGGTCCAGGATTTGTTGGTGGGTGGGCGTTGATGGCAAGTTATACCAACAATTATCAACCAATTGAGATGAGGGGAGGAGCTGATAATCTTGTTGACTAACATCTCAAGACAGAAGGCCTTGAAGTTGAAACGCATGTTATTATGCTCTTTCCAGATGGCCCAATGAATGTGACCAATAGCTGAGGAGATCAGGATTTTACCTAAGGTGAGAAGATGGGGTCTTGAAGCGATCTTTAGGGTAGTGAGGAGGTCGCTGGGCAAATATAATTGAAGACCGAAGTGGTTGAAGATGTTGGACCAAACAAACCAGGCAAAATGACAGAGAAAGAGAAGATGATTGGTTGTCTCCTCAACTACATTGCAGAATGTATATAGTAAGGAGGGGGAGGTGTTACCCAGTTTGTGAAGATTGGAGGTCATGAGAATTCTACCTTTGATGGCACACTAGAGGAAGAATTTAGCTTTGAGAGGGGCGGCCTACTTTCACATGCAACGGAGAAGATGGGATCACGTTTAACGTGCCACAGGATCTTATCTTTGGCATTTGGTCAGATAGTACTATGCTCAACTCACTTAAGTGAATAAGAAGGGGGGTCGAGTTGTGATCCCCAACAAGAGCTAGTACTACTCTCTCTTCTAGCACCTTCTTCCTCTCTCTTCTTCTTCTTGGTAGGAAGATATGATGTAATTACTTTACGTTTTCTATCTCTTATTCACTCTTACTAGGGTGAAGGGTAATCTTGTAATATTAGTATTTTTATTATCTGTAAATACAACTTAAGGGGGAGGATTTGGTTAAATCCAAGACCCTAATTTCTTCCTCCTTTTACTTCAGGTATTCTCTTCTCTTTTCTCTCTTGGACATGTATCATACTCTCTCCTATCTTCTCTCTTGGATGTGTATCATACTCTCTCTTCTCCCTTCTTCCTTCTCTCCTTTGCTTAACCTTATTACCTATGGAATCCTGAAAATCAACATGGCATCAAAGCGGAGATTGATTTTCAAGATTCCAATCTACCAGTGGAGCAAAACTTTTTCCATCTTTCATAGTTCATCTTGCTCTTACTGAGAATTCATCATCTCTCTAGCAATTTCATGGTGTTTTTGGAGTGTTGTTAATCTCTTGGCAAAATTGCAATTATGTTAACTAATTTGGCTCAGTTCGTTGGAAAGGAAGAACCTGCAAATGCTTGCACCTGAAAGACCTTGCGAATTCAAGGGGGGAAAAATATCTCTTTGATTCTAAATTCTCTTTGTTATTGTTAAGTTGTGGAGCCTAATTAACACTTTATACTCTGTTGCGGATTGACCTTCATGGTAAGGTCACCGTAGGGGTTGGAAACCCCCCTCCAGGGGTTTCAGAGGCAGAGCCCCCTAGCAAATCCACGATATATTAATTGTTGTATCATTGGGGATTTCACACTTGTAATCTGGTTGCCCTAATTTTCTCTTTATATATGGGGGCACCATTGTTAGGGTTTTATCACCTCGACATCAGTTGCAACTGAAAGAGGTTAGAGAAAAAACAACACATATAAGTGTGTGCGATCTCTCTTGTAAACTATTTCATCTTTATAGTGGATTACTTCAGCGGCGAAAGACAGGACATTGTCTCACCTTGAGGCGAACTTGTATAAATTTTGTTTGCTCTCGTGCTTGTTTTTTTCCTTCTTCCGCGATCATTATTATTGCTCTCGTTAGTTTGGAATTAGGGCGTCTAATTCCTATCAAGTGGTATCAAAATTTTGGATCGTGATTGAGAGCAATGGCTGACCAAGAAGGATCAACACTTGGAATCAATAAGTTCGATAGTATGGATTTTGTATTCTGGAGGATACAGATCGAAGATTATCTTTACAGTAACAAGCTGCACTCACCACTTCTAGATTTGAAACCAGAAGGTATGAAAGATGATGAGTAGAATCTCCTCAATAGACAGGTGTTGGGAGTAGTTTGGTTAACACTACTGAAGAACGTTGCTCACAACATGGCATCAGAGAAAACCACAGCAGGGATGATGAAGATTCTATCCAACAAGTATGAGAAGCCTTCAGCAAATAATAAGGTACATCTTCCCTCCAACAGCTTGTTGTGGAGGAAGGCCACTTTAGCTAGGTATTGTATTCTCTCTCTTCTTTTGCAATATATTCACAACTTCTCTAAAAAACAATAAAATAATAATAAGGTACATCTCATGAAAAAACTCTTCTCTCAATGGCATCGCATTTGAATAAGTTTAGCACGATTGTCAATCAATAGACCTCCGTTCAAATTAAATTTGTTGATGAGGTTCTTGCTTTAATTCTTTTGGCAACTCTGCCAAATAGTTGAGAGTCTATGACGGTTGCGGTCAATAACTCTGTAGGCAACGGGAAGTTAATCTTTAATGATGTTCGGGATACCATTCTCGTGGAGGAAATTCGTGGAAAGGACTCTGGAGAATCATCGACATCTAATTCTGCCCTAAATGTCGATACTAGGGGCAGGAACTTCGAGAGGAATTCCAACAAGGGCAATGGTTGAGGGAAGTCAAGGAATGGCAGAAGCAAGTTCAAATCCAGAAGGAATGTGGAATGTTGGAATTGTGGCAAGTCTGATCACATAATGAATAACTATAGAGCACTGAAGAAGGATGAAACGAAAAGCAATGCTGCAAATGCGGTGACTGAAGAAGTACAAGATGTTTTACTCTCGTCAATTGATAGCCCTATTTTGACTCTTGGGTATTAGATTCAGGAGCTTCTTTTCACACCACCGTACATCGTGAGATCATGGAGAATTATGTTGTTGGAGATCACGGGAAAGTGCATCTTGTTGATGGAGAACCGTTGGATATTGTCGGTATTGGTAATATCAGTTTGAGGATGTCAAACGGGCTAGTGTGGAAAATTCACAAATTGAAACATGTACCAAAACTAATGTGTAATTTAATCTTAATAGGGCATCTTGATGATGAAGGTCATAATGTTGGAAGATGGGCTCAAGCCCACGAGCTCAAGACAAGAAACCCACACGTCAAAGGAGTGGCATGTGTAAAATATGGTACTTTCCATAAAGATGGCATAGAAGTGTAAATATGTGTTCCTTTTATGTCTTTTATTTTATCAAGTTGTAGCCCTAAAGGTATTGTAAAACTATAAATAAAGACATTGGCTAAGAGGTAGGGCATTGAAGCACTCTCCTCTCTTTTCACAAATTCGTCCAGCCCTCATTTTTCTTTTTGACGCAACCCTCTTCTCCCTTAATCCAAACTCTCTCCTTCCACGTTCTTCTTCTTCTCTTCTCCTTCTCTCTTCTTCTTCTTCTTCTTTCTTGTTGATCTAAAGTTCCTTTCATGAGATCCTAAATTGTACATGGTATCAGAGCAAGGAGTTTAGGATCTCTTCATGGAGTTATTATGAAATCTGTTCAAGAAGTTGTAAAAGGAATTCAGTCATAAAGAGAAAAGTTCATCATCTTCTTATTTATGTTTTTTTTTTGTTTCTTTTTCTTATTTACATACTCCTTTTTACTGTTTTTCTTTACTTCTTGAATTTTGAGTCACATCAAGTCAAGATAAATCTTTATATGTTGTAAAGATTTATTTCTATGACTAAATAGATGTTATAATCTTGACTCCTTGTAAATCAATTACAAGAGTGATCAAGATCATTTGTTGTTTGCATCTTATTAAGATTGATGGGTGAAATTCAATTACCTTTATGTAATTTGGATCCATCTCATTTGAGGTAGAATTCCAGCACATGTTGTTGTATTTTCTCCTACTTTAGGTTGCTCATGAGTTTGTGTTATGTTGTTGGATGCCCATTATATGTTTGATGAAATGCCAACAGCCATTTACCCTTTGTAGTTCCCTTTTTTTTTAACTTCAACCATTGAATTTTTTCTTACGTTGATGTCTCCCATGAGCTAAAGATAAATCTCTTCCAAGTGTCTTGGTTTGTCGTTAAATCTTCTCTAAATTTTTGTCTATTGCTCGTTTGTGTTGGAGTTTGGATTAAGGCCTAATCGATTGCATCTACTTTCTTCTCTTTGTTCTTATAAATACAAGAGAAGTTGAGTAATGACTGGATGTTATTATCACTTTCTAAAGGCACAAACTTGTTGATAATTTGGTGTTTGCCCTTGTGAAATAAATTGGTTCTTGTTCTCTTTTGTTGGTGATTGATTTGGTCTACGGGTTCTTCAAATTACATAAGAGTAATTGTTCTTTGAAGAAGGTCTTTTCCCTTGACCTCCATATTTTACTTACCTCATCATGGAGATTGGATATAATAGTAATAAGGGTGATATACTCCGTATTACTACAATTCCACTTAGAGGTCTCTCCAATTACATGAGCTGGTCACAATCGGTTCGGAGGGTTCTTATTACTCGTGACCTTTTGAGCCACATTGTTAACTTTCCTCCTCCGACTGATAAAGAAGATGTGTCCTACCACAAGTGGGTTAAGGATGATAACATGGTGATAAGTTGGCTCATTAATAGCATGGAAGAGCAGGTGGCCAACAATGTGGACCACTTGGAAACCGCCAAGAACATATGGGACACTTATGTCAAGCTTTACTCAAGCACTGCTTCATTACAAAAAATATATGATGTCTTACAAAACATGCTGCATACGAAACATGGAGATAATATTCACGAATTTTTGGCACGGTTTCGTGGTCTTCTTCAAGAATGGAAACTAGCTCAGCCATATTCTACTGATATTACCGTTCAAGAACGACAAAGAGAAGCTTTGGCAGCAGCCATTTGCTTATCGAATATTAAACCATACCTTAAGGTGGCCAAAACTCAACTTTTAAGTTCTTCTACTCTTCCATCCTTCGATGATATTAGTGCTACATTACTCAGGATACCGGATCCATCCCCTCCTTTTCCTATTGATGCTCCATCGGCGATGTTCTCTGGAAATCGGGGAACATCTTCCTCATCCAGAGGACAGGGCAAAAATATGAGAGGGGGTCAAACTATGAGAGGGGCTGAAAATAGAGGTGGTAGAATGGGTCAGAATTCTTTCCGTACTGAGCCTCAACTTTGCACTTATTGTGGCCATCAGAATCACCTTGTGGCATCATGCTGGAAACTTCATGGCAAGCCTGATTGAGCCACAACTAACCCAGTCTCAGTTAATGCTGAGAAAAATGAAGATAAGGTTGAATCATCATCCGGAAATGTGACTCTTACGGCTGAGGACTATGCTGCATTTCAGAAAATGAAGTCCTTCATGGAATCATCTATTCCCTCATCATCTACTGCTGCCACTACTATTGCCTCAGGTATGCTTTCTTCCTCTTCTTCCTCTTCCTCTTGGATCATCGACTCCGGGGCCTCCGAACATCTATCAGGTAACAAACACTTGTTGCAATCCTTATCTCTTTGTTATCCTCATAAATTCGTTACTATTGCTGATGGTACCCAAACCAAGGTCCTTGGCAAAGGTTCCTCCTCTCTTACTTCATCTATTCCCCTTCAAGATGTTTTGTTTGTTCCTCAATTTCCTTTAAATTTGTTCTCGGTTAGCCAATTGACCAAAGAATTAAATTGCTCTATCACCTTCTCACCGTCTTCTTGTGTCTTTCAGGATCTCACTACAAAGCGGGTGATTGATGGCGGCCATGAAAAGGGGGGTTTGTACTACTTCACTCTTCCACCATTAGTTGCATTATCGTCCACTACATCTGAGGCCCAACTTTGGCACAACCGACTTGGTCATCCGTCTACCCCTTCACTTCGTTCTTTGGTTCCATCTTTAAAAGGACTTTCTAATATCAGTTGTGAGGTTTGTCAATTAAGTAAATATGTCAGGAGTACATATTCTCCTCGTCTTACAATTACAAGTACTGCTCCGTTTGAGCTAATACATTCTAATGTATAGGGCCCTTTATGTGTCTCAAATATTTCCTAAGTTAAATATTTTGTCATTTTTGTTGATGATTTTACTCGAGTGACTTGGTTATATCTATTTAAAGAGCATTCCGAAATTCTTCCTTTGTTTAAAAATTTTCATGCTATGGTCTTGACACAATTTGGGAAGAAAATTCAAACCCTTAGTTCTGATAATGCTAAGGAATACATGTCTCATGACTTCAAATCATTTTGTGAGAGTAATGGGCTTACTCATCAAACATCATGTGCCTATACTCCTCAACAAAATGGTGTTACTGAAAGGAAGAATCGTCATCTTCTTGAAGTTGCTCGGGGCCTCCTCTACTTCATGAAGGTACCCTATTTCTATTGGCCTCATGCTATACTTACAACATGTTTTCTCATTAATAGGTTACCTTCAACAGTCCTTCATCGTAAAACTCCTTACTTTATGTTATTTAATGGTGAAGATCCTTTTTCTCTTCCTTTGAAAGTGTTTGGATGTACGTGTTTTGTTCATGTTACATCTCCACATAAAAATAAACTTGATCCTCGGTCTATGAAGTACATTTTTTTGGGATACTCTCGCACCCAAAAAGGTTATGTCTGTTACAATCCTACCCTTCGGAGGATGTTTTTCTCTAGGGATGTGACTTTCTTTGAGGACACTCACTTCTACTCCTCCTATGATGCTCCTCCAGGATGGACTTGTCCTTCTACTACTCCTTGTCCATTTGTGCCGTTCAATCTTGAAGTGGATCCATCCCATGATGCACCGGCCGTACCTTCACCTGTGGAGTTGTTGGATCCACCCGAGGTAAGTCCTGCTCCTCCTATGTATGGGCCTGAATTTGATACTCGGCCTATTGCTTTAAGAAAAGAACATCGCTCCTGTACTACTTCGCATCCTATCTCAAATTTTATGTCTCCCCATCGCTTGTCTTCCGAGTGTTTTTAGTTTCTTGCGTCCCTTTCTTCTACTTTCGTTCCGCAGTCGCATCAGGAGGCCCTGAGACATCCAGGATGGAAGGCGGCTATGGATGAAGAAATGCACGTCTTATACGAAAACCAAACCTGGTACTTAACATCACTCCTGAAAGGTAAAAGACCGGTTGGTTGTCGATGGGTTTTTTCGGTGAAACATAATCCAAATGGATCGGTTGCTCGTCTTAAAGCTCGACTGGTTGTTAAGGGCTATACGCAGTGCTATGGGATAGATTATGAGGAGACCTTCTCTCCTGTTGCAAAATTGAATTCGGTACGCATCATCTTATCTATTGCTGCTAACTCCTCATGGCCCGTCTATCAGTTGGATGTAAAAAATGCTTTTTTAAATGGTGATATCAATAAGGAAATTTATATGGTTCAACCACCTGGTTATGTGGTTGAGGGGGAGTCGGTATGCCGGTTAAAAAAGTTTTTATATGGGCTTAAGCAGTCCCTTCGGGCTTGGTTTGATAAATTTAGTCAAACACTCCTACGGTTTGGTTTTCATCGATGCTCAATTGATCATTCCGTATATTATAAAGATACAGTCAAAGGGAAAATATTATTGGCTGTATACGTGAATAATCTTAACCGGTGATGATGCTTTGAGTATACAAAAGGTGAAACAGATGATATGTCAGGAATTCAAGACTAAAGACCTTGGTATGTTTAAATATTTTTTGGGTATAGAAGTTCTTCAATCCAAGCATGGGATAATATTGTCTCAAAGGAAATATGTCTTGGATCTCCTTGAAGAAACAGGAATGAAGGGTTGTAGACCAGTTGATACACCTATGGATACAAATGTAAAATTATGTGCCACAAATGAAGAAGATATTGATATTGGCAAATATCAAAGACTTGTGGGAAAACTGATTTATCTCACGGTAACTAGGCCAGACATATCATATGCTGTTAGTGTGGTGAGTCAATTCATGCACAAACCACAAATTACCCACTGGCAGGCTTTAGAGAGAATATTACATTATCTAAAAGGAGCTCCAGGAAGAGGATTGTTGTATAAAAAACATGGGCACTTCAACATAGAAGGCTTCTCAGATGCAGATTGGGCTGGATCTCCTGATGATAGAAAATCTACATCAGGATATTGTACTCTGGTTGGGGGAAACTTGGTTACATGGAAAAGTAAGAAGCAAAATGTGGTTGCAAGATCTAGCGCCGAAGCAGAATACAGAGCTATGGCCCATACCGTTAGTGAACTTTTATGGATTAGGACCCTTCTTACCGAACTAGGTTTTTATAAAAAGGGGTCCATGAATCTGCATTGTGAAAATCAAGCAGCCATTCATATCACTTCAAATCCAGTTTTTCATTAAAGAGCTAAACATATTGAGGTGGATTGTCATTTTATACGGGAGAAATTTCAAGTAGGAATAATCTCTCTCAAACATGTGTCATCTCAAGAGCAAGTAGCTGATATTCTCACTAAACCCGTTACATCTAAAATCCTATCGTTTATATGTGGCAAGCTGGGTATTTATGATGTCTTTTCTCCTCCAGCTTGAGGGGGAGTGTAGGAAGATGGGCTCAAGCCCACGAGCTCAAAACAAGAAGCCCACACGTCAAAGGAGTGGCATATGTGTAAAATATGGTACTTTCCATAAAGATGGCATAGAAGTGTAAATATGTGTTCCTTTTATGTCTTTTGTTTTATCAAGTTGTAGCCCTAAGGGTATTGTAAAACTATAAATAAAGGCATTGGCTAAGAGTAGGGCATTGAAGCACTCTCATCTCTTTTCACAAATTCGTCCAGCCCTCATTTTTCTTTTTGACGCAACCCTCTTCTCCCTTAATCCAAACTCTCTTTTTCCACGTTCTTCTTCTTCTCTTCTCCTTCTCTCTTCTTCTTCTTTTTCTTTCTTGTTGATCTAAAGTTCCTTTCATGAGATCCTAAATTCTACAATGTTGTTGGAGATCACGGGAAGGTGCATCTTGTTGATGGAGAACCGTTGGATGTATTGGTAATGTCATTTTGAGGATGTCAAACGGGCCAGTGTGGAAAATTCACAAATTGAAACATGTACCAAAACTAATGTGTAATTTGATCTTAATAGGGCATCTTGATGATGAAGGTCATAATGTGGAAAGCCACTAAGGGACTCACAGTTCTTGCACGAGGAATTAAAACTGGAACTCTTTACATAACTTCCAGTTGCAGAAACACAGTTGCAGTTGCTAGTGCTGTTACTGATTCTGATTTGTGGCATTATAGGCTCGGTCACATGAGTGAAAAGGGAATGAAAATGCTTCAGTCCAAAGAGAAGCTACCAGAGTTGTTATTTCCTGAAAAATAATGAGGGAGAATACATAGATGATGATTTTAAGCGGTATTGTGCTGATAATGGAATCAAGATGAAGAAGACCATTCCTGGAAAACCTCAACAAAATGGCGTGGCAGAGAAGATGAATAGGATTTTGAACGAGCATGCTAGGAACATGAGATTACATGTGGAATTGCCAAAGATGTCCTGGTTTGGGGCTATTAGCACCGCTACCTATTTGATCAACAGAGGTCCTTCAACACCATTGGATTGCAAAATACCAAACAAGGTATGCAGCAGCAAAGAGGCAAACCTCTCTTTCTTGAAAGTGTTTAGTTGTGTTTCTTATATTCACATTGACTCTGTTGTTAGAAGTAAACTTGATGTTAAATCTAACATATGTTTCTTTATTGGCTATGATAGTACCAAGTTTGGTTATCGCTTCTAGGATAACCAAAGTTGTAAGGTTATCAGGAGCAAGGATTTGATCTTCAATGAAAGTGTCATATATAAAGATAGGTTGAGAACAAAGTCTGAGAACACAAATGATGAAGCCAAGAAATCTAAAGTAATTCAATTGAGAAATCTTCCAATTATTGAGATGGAGAATATTGCTCAGGAAGACCAGTAAATCAGAACATTCTTGTGACTGAACTCAGGAGATCTACAAGAACTAACAAACCACCACAAAGGTACTCCCCTGCACTGAATTATATATTTGTTGATTGATAAAAGTGAACTAGAGAGTTATGAGGAAGTCGTGTAAATTAATGAATCAACCAAGTGGGAGTTGGCTATGTGGGATGAGATTAATTCACTAATATCCAATCAGACATGGCAGTTGACCAAGTTACCAAAAGGGAAGAAGACCTTTTATAACAAATGGGTGTACCGAATAAAAGACGAACATGATGGCAGCAAGCAGTACAAGGCAAGATTGGTGGGAAAAGACTTTCAACAAAAAGAAGACATTGACTACACTGTGATTTTCTCTCCAATAGTGAAATTGACTACTATTAGAACAGTGCTTGGACTAGTGGCAAATGAAGACTTGCACTTAGAGCAGTTGGATGTAAAGACAGCCTTTCTTCATGGTGATTTGGATGAAGAAATTTACATGATGCAACCACAAGGTTTCAAAGCACATGGAAAGGAAAAAATGGTGTGCAAACTTCAAAAGAGCTTGTATGGTCTTAAACGGGCTCCAAGACAATGGTATAAGAAGTTTGACATCTTTATGTGTAGTAATGGTTTCTTGAGGTGTCATGCGGATCATTGTTGTTATGTGAAGAAGTTGTATAACTCCTACATCATTCTACTACTATATGTTGAACACATGTTGATAGCAGGTGCTTACAAACCGGAAATAGATAAGTTGAAAAGGGAGTTGTCCAAGAAGTTTGCAATGAAGGATTTAGGTGTTACAAAATAAATCATTGGGATGAGGATTACTAGGGACATTGAAGTCTAGAAACTGTCACAAGAAGAATATGTGAAGAAGTTGTTAAGGAGGTTCAACATGAACGATGCAAAACCAGTGAGTACTCATTTGGCTAGTCACTTTAGGCTATCTAAAGAGTAGTCAGCAGGAGAGCCTTATGCTTCTACTATTGGCAATCTCATGTATGCCATGGTGTGTACTAGACCAGACATAGCTCATACAATGGGAGTTGTGAGCAAGATATATGAGTAATCCAGATAAACAACATTGGGAAGCAGTGAAATGGATTCTCAGGTATTTGAAAGGCACTGCAAACTCAGCCTTATGTTTCAAAAAGTCAGACTTGGGATTACATGGTTATGTAGATGCTGACATGGCTGGAGATATTGATGTAGGAAGAGTACCACTGGATATGTATACACATTGGGTGTACAGCAATTAGCTGGGTCTCTAATTTGCAAAAGATAGTTGTTATTTCTACTACTGAAGCAGAATATGTCACCGTGACCGAAGCCATCAAAGAGATGGTATGGTTGCAGTCTTTCAGGGAAGAATTAGGTCTCAAGCATGGGAAGAATGTGTTGTATTGTGACAGTCAGAGTGTTATTCATTTAACAAAGAACCCTGTTTATCATGCCAAAACAAAGCACATACAGGTGCGTTATCACTTCATTAGATCGGCACTGAAGATGGAGTATTAGCACTTGAGAAGATTCAAGAGAGTCAGAATCCGGTTGATATGTTGACAAAGACTGTAACGATTGAGAAACTGAAGTTGTGTGCAATTTCAATTGGAATTCTCTTTTAGGATTGAGAAGTTGTTGTCGTTGCAAAGGAGATATTGATGATGGATTAGTCTCTAAGTGAGAGATTGTTAAGTTATGGAGCCTAATTAACACCTTACACTTTGTCGCGGATATATTGACTGTTGTGTCATTAAGGGTAATTTTGGGATTTCACACTTGTAACCCGATTACCCTAATTTTCTCTTTATATACGGGGGCGCCGTTGTTAAGGTTTGCTTACCTTGACGAGGATCATCATCCGAGGAGCATCAGTTGCAGCCAAGAGAGGTTAGAGAAAAAACAACATATGTAAGTGTGAGCGACCTCTCATGTAAACTATTTCATCTTTATAGTGGATTACTGCAGTGGCAGAAGACAAAACGTAGTCTCACCTTGAGGCGAACCTGTATAAATTTTGTTTGTTCTCGTGCTTGCTTTTTTTCTTTCTTATGCGATTATTATTATTGCTCTCGTTAGTTTGGAATTAGAGCATCTAATTCCTATCAGTTATTTCCTGACCACCTCCACCCGTTTTGCTGCCTTCTCTTGACAAACCCTTCTATTTGGAAAGGCTGGTTACATCTTTGTTCGAAACTCCCGGCTTGATGAAGTTATCTCGGGATAAAGGCTCCCACTGATTGAGAATAGACATCGTAAAGTTATTGCAGTATTGAAAGGTTATGTTTTTCTGTTTGAACATGTAATAATCTACACGTTGCTGTTTGGAAAGTTTAGAATGTTTATCTTTGGAATTGATAAACATGGAAAGGTTATGTTTGGAAAGTTTCCGTTTCAGTCATGGAAGATCAAGCAAAGCCAGGCAATGTTTCATGTTGTTGTTGCTGTAAATCCGGAAATCACACCACAAGATTCTGGCTTCAGAATTCTCCCGCATTGTCCCGTGATTCTTGGTTGGAGTCTTTGAAGGATTGATATCGCACATGTTCGTCGGGATTTTCTATGCAGTTGTTTTTGGGGGGGGTTAGTCAACTTGAAGGACGAGAAGATCTTCAACCGCATAACGCCCTTCAACACTTGAAGTCGTTAGTGGAGCGCAGATGAAGCTTCATCTCGATGCAGGGGATGAAGGGGTCCTTCATCTCCACGGTTTAATTTTGATCATCTGGAAGAAGGCCTTGTTTGATCTTCTTTGAATTGAAGGACGGGCGACGCTCGCTTTTTCCCCTCTCTCTCCTCGCACCCCCCCATCACGCGTCGTCATTTCTCATTTTTTCTTCCTCTCACCCGTACTCTCTCGTCTCCCTGCGCCCCCGACGTCATTACTGCCAAAATCGATCTCGTTCTTCGTCTCTGGCCACTGTCTCAGTTCCCTCTCGTCTCCGGCCTCATCTCTCGGCCTCGCCCTCTCTCTCGCACCCCTCTCTCGTCTCCGTGACTCCCTCTCTTCTCTCTGACTCGCTCTCTCTCGCTTCTCTCTTTCCATTCCCTCCCGACCTCCCTTTCTTCTCTGTCTTCTCCCTCTCTTCTCCCTTTCGGCTTCCCACTCCCTTCTCTCTCTGGCTAGTCTCCTTCCCCCCCCCCCCCCGAAAACCTTCCAATTTCGTTCGATTTCCCCATTTCCATTTTCTTCAATTTTGGACATTTGGGCATCGACTGCTTAATATCTACTTCGATTAGGCATCGATTTCACCCTTCGGCTTCAGATTTCCTCAGAAGGTATGCCTAAACCCTAATTTTTTTTCATTAAATTAGTGTTTTATTTGATTTAAATTTATTTTCAGTGCGTAATTGGTAGTTATTTGTGCATTATTTTGGGATTTAGGGTTACGGTTTATAGTCTAAATTCTTGATTCGTGTATGGATTATTTTTAGGGTCTGCTCGGTATTTAAGGGTCCAGTAATTAGGGTTTAGGGTTTATGGTTAAGGATTTAGGGTATTTTAGGGATTAGGGTTTTTAAGGTTTAGGGGGTTTAGGGTTTTTAAGGTTTTGGGAGTTTTGTGTTTTTATGCTATAAGGTTTTTTGGGTTTAGGGTTTGGAATTAGGGTTTAGGGCTTTTAATGTATTAAGTTCTGGAATTAGTGTTTAGGGTTTAGAGTTTAGTAGGTGATAGGTTTAGGGTTTGATGGTTTAGGTTTTTTTTTTATGGTTTGTGTTTCGGGTTTAGGGTTTAGGTTAAGGATTTAGGGTATTTTAGGGATTAGGGTTTTTAAGGTTTAGGGGGTTTATGGTTTTTAAGGTTTTGGGGGTTTTGTGTTTTTAAGCTCTAGGGTTTTTTAGGTTTAGGGTTTGGAATTAGGGTTTAGGGTTTTGGGCTTTTAAGGTATCAAGTTCTGGAATTAGTGTTTAGGGGTTTTTAGTCCAATTCAAACAAGGTTGAGTCGCCTACACAGGCGTCCATTAGCCAATGAAACCTGACCCCCATCACTGACGAGGTACAGTTCATAGTGACTGCGAAGTTATATGGGGCTCTACCAGGGGTCTTCGGTGAATTTGGACTTGATGTGTGTGTGTTTTCATTGTTTAGTGCATATGCATTAGTGAAAATAATTTAATTAATTTTGAAATGTGTGAGAATGTTGTTGAGAATTTTTGAAGTGCCATGGAATGTTTTTGCCATGTGGGGAGGAGATTCGGGTATTATACATATCCACCACATGGTATTTTTTTTTATGGTTTGTTGTGGTATTTTTTTTTTATGGTTTGTGTTTCCGTGACGAGTAAAGGTTGTCTGATAAAGTTTTTTCCGTGAGGACCATCTCGGATTTAGATTATACATGGCTGCAAGAAGACAACCAAGTGGTTGAACATATGATATTTGGACATTCGATGATGATAGCAAAATGCTCGATCTCTTGGTCGAGCAGGTCAAACTAGGGAACAAGTTGCCTAACAGGTTGTGGAAACATGAGGTATACATGGACTGTGTAAATAAGTTCAATGAAGACACAGTCATGAAAAAAACTATTGATCAGGTGAAGAATCGAACAAGAGCATGGAAGAAAACATACCAAACGGTAACGAGCTGTATCAACACTAGTGGGTTTGGTTGGGATGCAACCACACAACGAGTTACTGCATATAATTCTGTATGGCTTGATTACATAAAGGTCAGTAAATCTATATGGCTTGACTACATGATGCACTATAAAATATTTTTTATGTTTTCCGCATTAGTATAACTCTATTCCAAGACGTGTAAATGATGTTTTATTCTTGTAGGAGCATAAAGAAACTAAGAAGTACAGACGTGAAGGTTGCCCCCTGTACGACAAATTAGCTGTGGTGGTGGGAAACACAATAGCGGTAGGGTAAGGAGCTGCAACCTTTGTAGATCAGGGCGATGAGGTGATCCATGAATCGGAACATGTCCCGATGGATGAGCCAGAGGATGTTGATATAGTTAGGGATACTCCATCACCATTATTAAGCATGGATGAGTCTCTAGGTAATCAATCTGAAAGAAGTAAACGGTCATCTTCAAGTCGTCGTAGAAAGAGAACCGAAATGCCCGATGATGACACTAGTAGAAGAATCTTTGATGCAATAGATCGAATTGCTAAGACATTTGAGAATTTCATGATGAAAGACGATATTGTAAGAGATTGGGTCAAAGCCCTCAGGGAAATCCCGAACTTGCCTACAGAATTGAAGTTTCACGCTCCTTCATGGTTGGATACGCCAAGTAAGAAGGTCATGTTTACGGAGATGACAGTAGAAGAGCGAGTCGAGTGGCTTGAATTTTGTTTTGAAAACTAATTGTAATGCATTATAAATACACTATTCTTTTTTGAATATTGTTATGTATTAGGTATGATATTTGAATTATGACGTTGCAAGACTTATTAGTATGGTTTGTATTTAAATTTGATATGTTGTTGTGTTTATATATTGCATGGATGAATATGGTGCTTTGAGTATGGATGTGGAATGTGGATGAATATAGGATGTGAAATGTGGATGAATGTAGGATGTGATTGAATGTAGGATGTGGAATGTGGATGAATGTAGGATGTGATTGAATGTAGGATGTGGAATGTGGATGAATGTAGGATGTGATTGAATGTAGGATGTGGGAATGTGGATGAATATGGTTGTTTATAGGTGTGATTGCAAATAGTTTATGATTGAAGATTGGTGTTTACTTGTGTTTATGAATTTTAGGCGATTGAATTTGTGGATTTCCATGGATACTATGACAGACGATGAAAATGTTGCAACTATGGTTGCATTCACAACTTTGTTGATCGCCATGGAAAGATATTATTTGTACCATTGCAACAGACATGTACCATGTTCTTGTGGGATGAATGGTCCATTGTATTTGGAAAAGGCACTAGACAAATCACCAGTTAAATTTTGGAAAGTTTACAGGATGAACCAACTGGTATTTCACAAATTGGCAGATATACTTACTAGTAAAGGGTTTTTATCAGCCACAAAGACCATCTCAATTGAAGAACAACTTGCATATTTTCTCCTAACTGTTGGTCAAAGACAAGTGTATAGTGTCACAGCAGAGATGTTTAATAGATCAAACTAGACGATAAGTAAGTATTTCAACAAGGTGTTGGATGCAATCCTCAAACTTCACTCTGATTACGTCAAACGGCCTTCGGAACGCACACACTCAAAGATTTTAACCAATTCAATGTTTTATCCCTACTTCAAGGTAACATCACTTCCTATAACTAAATAAACAAAGTTAGTAAATATTAATTGAAAATGTATAATTAGGATTATATTGGAGTTATTGATGGAACTCATATCAAAGCCACCATTCCACTTGAAGATCAACCAAGGTTTTGGAATAGAAAAGGTTATCTCTCACAAAATGTGATGGCAGCATGTTCATTTGATATGCAATTCACTTATGTACTTGCTGGATGAGAGGGGTCAGTAGCCGATTCCCGTATACTGAAGGACGCATTGACTCGTCGAGATAAAATCTTTGTGCCTGAAGGTAAGTAATATATTTTTATGCAGTAACTTTTTATCTATTTTATCTTCAATTATTTTATGTGGTATATAATTTCTATTATAGGAAAATATTATCTAGTCGATGCTAGTTATGCAAATATTCCGGGATTTTTGGCTCCATATCGATGAACCCGATATCATCTACAAGAATTTGGAGATAATATTCCTAGAAATGAAAAAGAATTATTCAACCGAAGACATTCATCTTTATGGAATATTATTGAGCGAACTTTCGGTGCTTTAAAAGCTCGATTTCAAATGTTAAAAGGCACTACATTTTCTTTTAAGATCCAGGTGAAAATTGTACATGCTTGTTGCATATTGCACAATTATATACGTGCAAAAGATTATGATGATATATTTGAAGATGAAGATGATGATTCGGGTGGCGAGCTCGGTGGAGGAGGTGATGCGGTCCAATTAGGTGCAATGAATGATACAGATAGCAACGATTGCGATGATCTTGAGGATGTGGGTAGCCAAGTAACAAGCATTCGGAGGCAGAGTGCATTAGGTTATTTGAGTTCCTCTCATCTTTTGGAGATTATTACAAGAGTTGATTCTTTGTCTTGGGTCGATAACTTTTGTTGGTATTGACAAGGCTGAACATATCAATTAACAGCAGCTGGAATGGCTGTTGAGATACGATTAGCTCAGCTTCAGAGGTTGCTCTCTCTGGTATCTCTGTTCTAAGTATACCAGCAGCAGAGATATCTTCTGAGCAGCATAAGGAAGACATTACTCTTCTCTCAGACATCTATTATGGCAGCAACATTCCGTATTGAAATTCTGCAGATTACGCATCTATGGCACATTGCTGATTGAAGATCAGCATCAGTATCTTCTCTGTTTGCAGCAGCAGTGTATTCTTCTCAATTATCTTCCTCTGGTTTGCAATAGCTTTTGAGACTAGCCGTTGGAGCAGCAGATTTTGATTTGAATTATCTCAGCAGCAGAGGTTTATATTCTGCTCACCGTGTCAAGACAAACTCAGAAACCAAAATGCTGTGTCAAGTGTCACCTGCTTTGATAAGAGAAGCAGCTGCTGCCTTCTCATCTCTCCCGAATTCCAGCACATGTTGCTGCAACTCCTCTAACACTAGGTGCTTTTATTGATGACTGTTGCTGTGATTGAAATATTACTTAGTGCTGAGATATATTTGGTGACTTGCTGCTTGATGATGATGTTTTGATACAGCAGAAACTGAAATCTCTTATACAGAAAGCCAACAAACCAGCAATTATTATCCGGAGATAATCTTTACTGCATATGAGGATTCCATATTCCTTGAATCACGTGATTTCTCTTTGATCCCGTAAGATTAATCTGGCAATAAAGATTGGTAATGCCAGCATAGATCTTTGGATTCTGCAACTCTATTCTCGTTTTATTCTGATCCAGCCTGCTGTTGGTATCCCGAGTTGCTGATTATACATAGAAAGTATTGGTATCATAACCACCAAGTTGATGTTTATATCTAACGAGTTGCTGAGTATAGCAAGATTTCTGAGTTGCTGATTTAACTTGGACCAGCGAGGTGTGGCTCGAGACAGGTCCACTCAGACTCACGAGTCCGCTTGACTCAGTCTGAGTCTTCTACTCTACTCGGCATGACTCATAATTTTGGTGACTCGCCTTGATTCACTCATTGACTATCAAAGCTGCTATCTGCTACATTCTTGACTTTGGCTGGGTTATTATCTTGGATCATTGTCAGCTTATTATTTGGTACACATTTTCCTTATTCAAGGATGGACTCACTACGAATTATTTCATGTGTCCTTATTAAGGACTTTCATTATTTAGTAAACGTTATTTGGGCATTGGCTCATATCTACTGCTGCTATTATGTCTCTTTGATTGAAACATTATTATTGAAGGACTCCTCAGTTGCTGACTATTATCAGCATTGGTTATTCTAATGAAGAATTGAATTTCTTAGGAAAATAAAGCACATGGTGGCCCCAACATCTTATCTTCCTTTGATTTTCATTACTCTTTTATTATTTGGCAGTTTTTCTCCTACCGTCCTTTATTTGACTCTCACTTACCACTTTGATCAACTCTTTTAGGAACGTTGCTTTAGTATGTTCCTTTTATATATGTGGGTGTTTTAAGTCCTTTGAGACTATTTATTGGTACCCTTCGGTCTTTTATCATCGTCTTGTGAATGACAAACATTACCCACTTTAGTGATTATTATCACTATATTTGGTCAAAATCCTTTGAGGTTGGTTTTTACTTATATTTTATCATCCATTTCTACCCTTTGAGAGTCGGTGCCCGGTTCGTACTCATCCTTGGGACATAGTGATGGAGGAGGTTATTACTATATCTATGTTATTTGGTTTAAGCTACGATCATTGTCACTACCTCCCAGCTTGAGGGGGAGTGTTGGAAGATATGATGTAATTAGGATGGCATTGATATAATTAGTTTACGTTTTTTGTCTCTTATTCACTCTTACTAGGGTGAAGAGTATTCTTGTAATATTAGTATTTTTAATAACTATAAATACAACTTAAGGGGGAGGGTTTGTTTAAGTCCAAGACCCTAATTTCTTCCTCCTTTTTCCCTCACGTATTCTCTTCTCTCTTTTCTCTCTTGGACGGGTATCATACTCTCTCATCTCTTTTCTCTCTTGGACATATATCATACTCTCTCCTCTCTTCTCCCTTCTTTCTCTTCCCTTCTTCCTTCTCTCTTTTGCTTAACCTTATTACCTATGGAATCCTGAAAATCAACATTCATCTCCTTCCTCATACCTCTATTTCTCATTATTCTACAACATTATATTCCAGGACAAGATCATGAAACCTTAGAGAAGTAGTCCTACCCAAGTTCTTTACTAGATTATCAATTACATTGCAATTGATACGAGGTTATTCTGAAAACGTTTACTAATATGTTATCACTTATTGTAGCATTGAACACATCACTTAAACTAAGTAAAGGCCCAGCTATACATGATGGTCCATTTGATTTACTTAGATACCATAAGAAAGACATCCAACTTAAAACCTCAACCTTGAGAGGATCAGACAAAGTTCTTAAACAGGTTGTAGATGATTTCACAACGATGTGAGATATGGATATATTTTAACACCATGAAAAAGACCATCCAACCGCAATGCTCAACCCTGAAGGTTCAGCTAATGTTCTTAAACTACATTGCAATGACTTTATAGCTAATATTGGATTATCCTCAAAAAAATATATTTACACAATCAAAGCAATGGTAGAATGATACTATAGTACATGTACTGTCCAAAGCATCTCGGATTTAAGGGAGATATTATGGACAATATGTAACGCATAACATGCAGGGCATCATGCATTTTGGGAGGTATTATGGATGTTACATAACATGCAATGCCCAATAGGTACCAGGTTTTGGGAAACCTAATACACACCGGGATCTCATAAAGCACTCCAGAACCAAATTAAAAGATAAAACAGTACCAGATGCCTTTTTCTTTTTTTTCATGGCAATACTAGATGCACTTGTCTCATGGTCCAAAGAAAATGCAGCAAAATAGTGCTTTTTCATAATCAGTGGTCTATAAACTTGAAGTAATTAATATGTAGTGGCAGATTTAGCTCCTGACCTCCATGATGGATGTGATTCCAATCAGATCAACCAACTTACAAATAATATCTTGATGAGCCTGAACAAGCCACCAAAGAAAGGATTCATTTAACCAAAAAGTTCCCGAGCTCAGAAAACCAAAAAGATAAATAACTAAATAATACAGCAAAAAATTTACATACTTGAACGTAATTCATCAGAGGCACTGTCTTTCGCATCATGAGGCATACGAGAACCTAGAAAATGACAACAATAGATTAAACAGCTTATTGAAACAGGTGATCTATTAGAACACCAAACTTCGAGAAAAAACCTATTTTCTTTCAATAATATGAAACATATTAGAAAGATGATAAAATCTGGAAAACCCAATATACCTTGCTAAAGTACCCAGCCAGTAACGTCCCATGATGGTGGTGCGGTTCCAGGAAAGAAAAGAGCAAGTTCATCAACTGCAGCAGAAAGCAAAACTTCAGAGTAATTATTGAAATGATTTTGCAACTAAAGTGAAAGCTTGAAAAGGACACATACCGCCTCATCCTCAACTAAGGTCTTCAAGATCACATCAATTTCGCAACTGAATATCTCACAAGCAATAAATGGAAACCTAAATCATCAAATGAACCGATACATGAGACACATAGATCAATTTCAAATCTAACAAAATTAAAATAAAAAAGAAAAAAGTACATACATAAAATAGATCAGGCAATTATAGGAGTTTCAATAGCCATGGATTATAGTGACTTACTTGAAGATCTGCTTGCTTTCAGCATCTTCCGGAGGTTCCTCAACAATATATCTAAGTAACTGCTCAACCTGAGTCGCATCTCGAAGACTGAAAAAATACAAAAAACAAATGTTCCTTAACTAGTGCATGTCTCTTAAAACTATTTATTAAGGAATAATCCCACATAGATTAGTGAGTACAAAGATCTTGAGTTTATTAGTTGGTAAAGAGGTTTCCTAAGTTGGCTAGTAATTTTGGGATAAGGCCTTGGACCCAATTTAACTTGGTGTCAGAGCGGGTACTCATATGTGGGCCAACTCTGATACCATGAAAAATAGGTGATTTGGGGAGAAAATAGAAGAGAAAATGGATTTCTGGAAGAGAGGCAGTTTTGCTGCCTTGGAATACGAACCAGAAAGGCCCTTCTTGCTTCTTTATAATCAGGGTTTAAGTGAAATTTTACAATAAGACAAAAATGCCCCTCAATACTCAAAATTACATATCTCCTAAAATACATGTCTAAATTGAATGAAAATTTAACTAGAGATAAAAAAAGACATTCTCTATCTAATAACCATACTATAAGAGAAAAATGTAAAATTGAAAATATAAGAAATGACCAAAATACCCCTGAACTTGTATTTTAACACTCTCCCTCAAGCCGGAGAGTAGATATCAAACAATCTCAGCTTGTCACTAAAGGATACATGTTCACGTCTCCCCAAAGGTTTGGTAAATATATCTTCCAACTGGCCTGAAGACTTTACATAAGGAGTTACCACCTTCCTCTACATAACTGCATCTCTAATAAAGTGGCAGTCAACCTCTATCTGTTTCGTTCTCTCATGAAATACAGGGTTGCTGACAATAAAAATGGCTGCCTGATTATCACAATTTATAACCATAGGGTCAGGTAACATAAAACCAAACTCAAAAAGCACAGACTTAATCCACATAAGCTCACTAACTATATGAGCCATTGCTCGATACTCGGCCTCTGCACTGGACCTAGCCACAACTGTCTGTTTCTTACTTTTCCAACTTATCAGGTTGCCTCCAACAAAACAACAGTAGCTTGATGTAGAACGTCTATCCATCTTACACCCAACATAATCGGCATCAAAATACCCAAGTACATCAATTTTCCCATTATGAGTATACAGAAGACCTTTTCCAAGTGCACCCTTCAAGTACTTCAAAATCCTCTGAGCAGCTTCTAAATGGACTTTTTGAGGATTTTCCATGAATTGGCACACAACTCCCACAACAAATAAAATATCCGGCCTGGTAACTGTAGCATAGATCAGTTTACCTACTAACCGTAGATATTGAGTTTTATCCTTGAGTGTAGGACCCTGGGTGTCATGTAGACTATGATTAACTTCCATGGGGGTGTCTATAAGTTTAGCACCTAATAAACCATACTCCTGTAACATATCCAATATATATTTTCTCTGAGAAAGAACAATACCTCGCTTGCTACGAGCGACTTCAATGCCAAGGAAGTACTTGAGAAAGCCCAAATCCTTTGTCTGAAAATGTGTGGCCAGATATTGTTTAACTTATGTAATACCATCAAGATCATCACCAGATAACACAATGTCATCTACATAGACAATCAAAACCACCATACCCGTCTTCCTTTTAAGTAAGAACATATAATGATCACAATGACTCCTGTAGAACCCAAATTGTAGTACCATATCACTAAACTTTTCAAACCAGGCCCGTGGACTTTGTTGAAGTCCATAAATAGCCTTTTGTGTCTCCCCCTGAGCAACATACCAGGAGGTTGCTCCATATACACTTCCTCATGTAGATCACCATATAAAAAGGCATTCTTCAAAGAGAGGCCAACCCTTATTAACAGCCACAGATATTAAGATACGTACCGAAGTAAGTCGGGCCACAGGAAAGAATGTCTCAAAGACATCAACTCCAAAAGTCTGTGTATACCCTTTTGCTACCAACCGAGCTTTTGTTAAGCTCCTAGCCAATACTACCCAAAAGACCGGGCTGTTAGGAGCGGAAGACATAGGTACTTAACTCAGGCCCATAACCAAGATGTCCCATAACATCACACTCCCCCCCTTTGCGAGCCGAAGACCACGGCGGCGCAACGACATAGGCCCGACCCGGGTTTTTATCCTACGGCCTACCTGTATTTTAATCTAGCCTTTGCGCGCAACGCAACGACATTGGCCCGACCCGGGTTTTTATCCTACGGTCTACCAGTATTTAAATCCAACCTCTGCACCGTTGTTGAGAATCAAACTCGCGACCGAGGGTCGGCTTTGATACCAAATGTTAAGCCCCTAGCCAATACTACCCAAAAGACCGGCCTGTTAGGAGCGGATGACATAGGTATTTAACCCAGGTTCATAACTAGGATGTCTCATAACAGCTTTGTACCGTTCAATAGAGCCATCAACATTATATTTGATAGTATAAACTCAACGACACCCCACAATAGCAGCTCCTGCAGGTGGATCACATAGATTCCATGTTCCCCAAAACACTAAAGCACTCATCTCATCATCCATAGTTTGTTTCCATTCTGGAGAGCACAAGGCTTCCTACACCGAACGAGGTATATGGGAAGTAGACAATGACATAGCAAAGGACTTGAAGGATAGGGACAAAAAATCAAGTGACACATATTTGGATCGGATGAGAAGTACAAGATCGTTTACCTTTTCGTAGACTAATAGGCAAGTCCAAATCAAAGACAACAGGATCTACAGGCAATGAGGAAGCTGGTGGATCATGAGGAGAGAGCTCTGTAGAGGTAACTGCTGGAGACACTGCAGGAGTACGAGAGCGACGACTGTAAACACGAAGAGGCAATGAAGAACTCGATGATGCTGGTATATTCAAAACTGCAATAGGAACAGGACAATCTAAAGGAGATGCATGTGATACAGGAAGCTCAGTAGATGATGAAAAATATGGAGTATGTTCAAAAAAGATCACATCGGCTGACACATGTTTTCCGTCGAACAGGATCATAACATTTGTACCCTTTTTGTTTACGAGAATATCCCAAAAAAACACATTTGACAGACCGAGGTGACAACTTATCGACTGAAGTTCCAATCATATGAACAAAACAGGTACATCCAAAAATACCAAGGAACCACACCAAACAATTTACAATTGGAACAGGACAATCTAAAGGAGATTCATGTGATACAGGAAGCTCAGTAGATGATGAAAAATATGGAGTATGTTCAAAAAAGATCACATCGGCTGACACATGTTTTCCGTCGAACAGGATCATAACATTTGTACCCTTTTTGTTTACGAGAATATCCCAAAAAACACATTTGACAGATCGAGGTGGCAACTTATCGACTGAAGTTCCAATCATATGAACAAAACAGGTACATCCAAAAATACAAGGAACCACACCAAACAATTTACAATTGGGTTTTAAAACCTGAAGTGGAACTTGACCACACAAAACAGTTGAGGGCATACGATTAACCTAGTAGCAAGAAATTAAAAATGCATCTCCTCAAAAAGATTTAGGAACATTCATATGCAATAATTGTGTCCTTGTAACCTCAAGGAGATGTCTATTTTTATGCTCAGCCACCCCATTTTGTTGTAGTGTATAAGGGCAAGATGTTTGATGGGTAATACCATGAGACTCACAAAATACTGAAAATTTATGGTTAAGATATTCCAAACCATTATCAGTACGAAGTACATGAACACATGCACCAAATTGATTTTTTATTTCATTGAAAAAATTGAGGAATACATCAAATACTTTGGACTTCTCCCGTAGGAGATACACCCAAGTGACTCTACTAAAATCATCAATGAACGACACAAAATACTTATAACCAAATGGGCTAAGAACCCAACATGGACCCCATACATCAGAGTGAACTAATTCAAACAACTTGGTGCTTTAACTAGAACTAACTGGGAAACTGGAGCGACGATGCTTTCCCAGTTGACAGGATTCATATACAAACGAAATATTGGCCGGCAAAGAAGGAAAAGACTGACACAACTTAGCTGGTGAGGGATGTTCCAAGTGCAGATGCCACAAGTAAGAAGAATCTATAGTAGTGAGAGCTACAACTCGAGAAATGGATACATCATCCAACATGTAGAGCCCTCCCTTCTCATGTCTTGAACCAATCGTCCTCACGTCTGCAAATCCTGGAAAACACAAGAAGTAGGATAAAAGGTTATTGAGCAGTTTAAGGATTTAGTTATATGACTCACAGACAAGAGATTAACTGAAAACTTTGGTACAAATAAAACAGAATCTAAGGATATTTGTGGAGTAGTGTGAACTATACCCTCCCCCTGAATGGGAGAGGTGGACTAATGGACTGAAATAGAGAGGACATATCTGACATGTGTGTAGAAGCTCTTGAATCAATGATCAAAGAGGGGGAAGAGACACATTTAGTGCATTTATACCTGTAATAGCCATCGTGGCAATCGCTGAGGAAGAAGGAGTCGTTTCGGTAGTTTGAGAAGTAGTAGATGAAGCAGTCAATTGACCCAGTCACTGTAATAACTGCTGAATTTCCTCATACGATCCAGTGTGTGAGGAGGTGTCCTTATCTGTGACTATAGAATTGGCCCGGGTAGGTTTACCAAATTTGTCCTAACATTTCTCAGAAATATGATTAGTCCTACCGCAATAAATACATTTTTGATCCCCCCGACCATTTCGGCCACGACCATGGGTTGTGTAAGAGCGACCTCTTACCTCTATTATTACCACCATGAAACCGACCGCCGAGCTTACCAGTAGAAGATTGAAGGTTAAGAGCAGCTGCTTCTGAGAGCGCTCCACCTGACTCATTCTTATTTTCAACTGCACTTTCAGCTCGAAGAACTCTGTTAAAAGTTTGCTCAAAAGTGGTCACATCCTCATTAACCAACAATTGGGCTCTAATAGCATCACACTCATGTCCCAAACCATCCAAAAACCGGGCTACTTGAATCTGATTTTCTTTCTTACGGATGTCTTCAACATTCATAGTAAAAGGATAGAATGTACTAATCTCCTGTAGTACTCCCCTCATCTCAGTGAATTTGTCATTGATCTACCTCTGCGCTTCATATTAAAGAACTTCACATATAACTCATAGATCCTTGATAAATTACTTTCTTGAGACAAAATGGAAGCCAATATAGTCCACATTGCCTTAGCAGTATTGCAACTCAAAATCTGATTACTAAATCTGGATTCCATACTATTTACCAACCAGGTCATTACTAAATTATCTTCTGCCACCCAATCTTCAGTAATAGGTACTGGGGGATCATCATTTATATATTTTGTCATTCTTCTGGCTCTCAAATACATCAAAACTGATCTAGACCAGTTTACATAATTCGATCCATTCAACCGGATCGTAGTTATCTGAATAGATTGAGAGAACTTCACATCTAAGTTCTCAGCTGTCCTTTGGACAACAACCTATGTGCTGGAATCAGCGATTAAATATCACCAAACACCACACTTCAGTACACTAGAGCGTCAATTAACCAAAGGAAAGCACTTTCCCCAAATTTCAATATTTGCATAGTCAAGTGGGCCCCACACCGAATTCAATTAGGGCAATACAGCACCCAATTCATTCAATTAAGAACCAATAGTGATCAATTCCAGCAATTGAGACCATTAATCAATGAAAGAATGACCTAATTGCAAGAAATCAAGATGGTGTAGGCTATATGGATGATGATGCAAGCATTAGGTTGACGACGCAAGCAGATTTGAGAAATTTCCTCAAATTGGGATCATTAAACACTTCTAAATCCCAACATTCAGTCAAATAGAAACAGTAATCATTAGCCAATAGGCTAAGATAGGCACAAAAAGGAAAAAAAACGAAAACTTTACCCTACCAGTCCAGAAATGTGGGAAAAACCTTCAAGGATATTGCTAAAAATGGAGAGAAGATCCACAAAATCCAAAGAAACTTGCCCAAGACTTGCGTTATTAGTTGGTAAAAAGGTTTCCTAAGTTGGCTAGTCATTTTGGGATAGGGCCTTGGACCCAATTTAACACTATTAATACAGTTAGTGAGCAAAAGCCCATGTACACCTAAGCTCAAAAACTTGCCTCAGTTGTTTATTAATAAGAATGTAAAAGGACTCAAAGAAATGAATTCAAAATCACCTAAATTTTCAACAATGATGTCATGACTAAAATTACAACAAGCATCGCAGCTTTTCAAACTCATTATCCTCTATGAGTGTGAGAGGGATCTTGTTGAAGAGAAAAGAAAGCTTTGAGGAATGGAGTCAGAAAAAGATCTAGGCATATAACTTTTTTATTTATTTTTTAAGACAACTATAATTTGTTTCTACATGTCACCCAACAAATAGCAAAATGAGATGATGAAGTATTTAACATTGCTATACCCTAACAAAATCAGTATGACTTTGAAATGTGTCAATTTTCTCATGTCCTAAAATCAAACGAGAATATTTATCTTTGGTGTTTCAGGTGAGCTGAAAGTAAGATGACCCGACAACTTGCAGGTGAGGAAAAGGAATTCCAAGACTCCTGAGCGCAACCCAATTGTTGTGGCCTATGTGCAACCCATATGTCAGCGATCATACACCTACTTTCTGTATAAACTAGAGATCAACTGATGAGGATGGTTCAAAGAACTGCCAATGGCAAAAAACGTAGACTTTAAAAAAAACAAAACAAAAAAAAAAGCAAAGATTTCATTCCAGCAAAGCTTACAAGAATAAAATCTTAGGAAATAGTCCCTTAACAACAAGGGATTAGAGGGACAAAAGTTTTTTTAGCTGAGTCAGTGACACTATTAGCTGATCTCGAGACATTAGTCCAAGTACATTGAATTTCTTCTACACAAGTCATAATTTATGATAAGTTTGCCAATGCTTCCATGGATGTGGGTTGGCCTTAAAACACCAGCCAATTATATTTTCAGAGGCACAAAGAATGCATTTGTAAGGCAAGTTTGACATATTTAAATGTATTACAAGACAGGAGATACAAAATATTTAAATAAAAGGCCATACAAATTTATGAGGCGACAATTTAGTCCTTTGCACTCTTGGATTATTTCTTCCTCATCAAGAAGCTCCTCAAGGGTGAAGTTTTCCTTATCCAAGATTGATTCCACCTATCAAAATTAAGGCTCATGCAATCAGCAGAAAACATCATAATTGCAGAGCAGCTCTTGGAGCTAATACATGTAAAAGAAAAAGAGGAAACTCAAGCTCACACACAAAAATTGAAAAAAAAAAATATAAAACACAACCAAATATCTAAACAACAAAGGGTAATGACTAAGAAAGGGTATTTCTCATACATCTGGCAAATTTAGAAAAACAAATAGGAAAGGATATCAAAGATTGTAAGCTAAACGCACAGTTAGCAACTCAAACTACAAATGCCAATTTCTTTACCATTTTTCCATGGAGAAAAACCCAGTAACCTCCAACTAAGATGGAACAATTCAACAGACCAAAATTCCTCATAAATAAGGGTAGCCTTTAACTAAACAAAACTGTTTGTCAAGTGCAGACACCAAGATCAAACGAAAAAAATAAAAAATAAAAAGAATCAGAGAAGAAGGACAGAGCTTTCTACCAAGCAAGGAAGACAAAAAGCTGTTTGCTCTTCAATTTCAAACCTCAAAGCATAAAAAATATTTAGTGACAACAGTAAAAGAAGAATAACGTGAACATACAAAATCAAGAAGAAGATAACAACTGCTTCCAACCTAATAACCAAAGTAACATGCAACTTCTATTTCCCATGAATCTTCTCTCACTAACTCATGCGATCTGTAACAAATAATGAGAGGTAGGTATCTATGAGGAATATCCAAAAACAGAAACATGCAGAGCAGTCCAACGGTACGGAGACCCAAAACCATAACCAGCTCGTGCAAAGACACTCATTTGAGAATTTTTAAAACATAAATCCACCAACTAAACTGATTTAATGGAGGCAAAGTCTATATGCTTCTCTGCACATTAACAATAGCAAATCAGCAGGCATCCGAACCAGAAGAAACTTTAATCAGAAGCATCAGCAAAATAGATGACTCAGAAATCAATATACGGAAAAACTCATATACTTAAAATTTTCTCAATGCCATAAATTTATCCTCAACCAAAGGGAGTATAACTTGAGGTAAATACTAAATCGAACCTTCATTATTATTGTTACTCATAGCAAACAGCCATATCCAAAAAAGGATAATTGAGTAAACTCCTATCATAAAAATAAAAATAAAAACAAAGATAGAATGTGCCAGGCAAAGGTAAGAGGAGGACGAGTGCAGACTGTCGAGTTCCACTTACAGGCGAAGATGCAGAAAGAGCAGGCATGCACCAAAACATCTTGACAGAGAAATGAGAGCTCGACGATGCAGCTGCAGAAATCTCAAACCCTAAAACATACAAGAATTGAATTAAGCTGCTCTGCAGAGCTGGAACAATAAAAAACAACCAACTCAAAGTACTAGAATAAAAGAAAACCCTAGTGTTGCAGCTACTAAAAAGCAGTTTGGGGAAACATAAAAAGAGAAAGACATCCAGAAAGACGAAAAAGGAGACCTACCACCCTTAGTAGAAGTTGGGAAGCAGCCCAAAAACTCAGACCTTGCAGCACGATGGTGATACTGACGGAGCGAGTAGCAAAAGTACAAAATAGTCGGAATTTACTAAACCCCCCATACGAAGAGATCAGCCGATGCTAAATTGCGCCTGCCAAGGTGAAGGTGAAGGCTTCAATGTGCGCTCCCAATCCGTGCGCTTGTCCGAAGCCCCGATTGTCGTGTATGTCACATGCAGCATCCGCCCCAATCCGTCAACCCTATAAAATTGGAGTCGTCTCACACGTGTCGAATCTGAGACTTTTGTTGAACTCAGGCTTTCGTGTCTAAAGTACGCAGGGACGAGCACTAAGCAGCACGCGAGCCCTAGCTATTTAAAAAAGCAGAGCGCCAACCATTTTTCAATTTCAACACGCGCGAGGGAATCTCATTTGCATGCACTGGCTGCTAGAGTGCGCCGGGTGAACAAAGCCCACATACCTGGTTCTGCCCCCTTAAAAAAAACAAAAAATGGATCCACTCATTATACGTTAAAATCCTCACATAAGTGAAAGTAATTTTAAATTAACGGAAGTCACGTGTAATGTATGCTAAAAAAAAAAAATTAATGTCAAAATCAAGAGAAAATTATGTGTTCTTCCCCAAAAACTGCCGGCAAAAGCTTTTTTTTTCTTTTATCTTTTTATCTAAGACCGTTTATAAAGCCTCTACTAGAGCATACCTGAGATAGGGAGATCTTGACCGACTATGAACCTATGTCCTCCTCTCAATTGTTTCCTTCTTTCTTCTCTTTAGTTTTTTGTTTTGTTCTATTTGCTTTAGATCTTGCTTATGTTTTTTCCTTTTGTTCTTACCTTAGTTTGTTGGCTCCCTATGATATACTCTTCGAATGTTTTTCAATTATTTTTTCTTCTTAGGTCTATTAGTTCTCAACAAAATTTTATAGATTTACTCTTTGATCTATAAAATTACTAAATTATTTGATGGTTGAAGAGCTATTTTCCATCCGCTTTTGTTTTTTTATCATTGAAAAGCTAGCTTTCACTGTCTTTGTACGTTTTTTCGATGGATACATGAGAAACTTGTTATGGTCAGTTCTTGATTTGAAGATACTCAAAATAATACTTTTTTCTTGCAACAAAAAATTAGCTATGAAGTGAAAAACATGTCATTAGGTTTTTTATCTTTGTAGAGTTGTCAAACATTTGAGAGAATTGATGATTATTTGGATCATATTTTGGCATTTTTATGAAGTATGGTAGATATATCATTAAAAAACTTCCCCTTATCGTAGCGTATGTCTCATTGGAAATTCATTTGGTGGTCATTAATATGTTGTGTATTTTTCTCTTGCTATTCATTTTTTAAATTTTTTTTAGTTTGTTGGGATCTCAAACTAGTTATGTTGTAGAGTTAGTTTTATTTTTCTTTCAACATAGGTGTATAAGATGTGTGTAAATGATCTTATATCGCACCCTGCATAATTTGCTTTAATTGTTATCTACCTATTTGACTTCTAGTTCACTTTCTCGCTTCATTTAGCAATTTATGAATTCATAATTCAAGTTGTCGGACTTCTACAATTGGCAATGCTATCAATTCTATCTATAGACTAGAAAGGAGAAAAGAGTGTAGTGTCCTTCTATGTGTTTAGAGTATATGTGATAGGAGAGAGTGGTGGAGCTCAAATAATTATCTCCTATCTGTGGTTTATTTACACATAAATTCCATTGAATTTTCCATGAAAAGTCAAAATGGGAAACTTTATATCGAATCTTAAAGAACCAAAATGGAGTAAAGAACAAATTTGTTGGCAAGTCTTTTCCCGTCTACTCTTTAATGATGAACATCATCAAAGATCAAAAGGCAAAGAAAATACACAATTCCAATGAAGCAGTAGTGAAAGGGAAATAACAAGCAAAATAAATTCTTTATACAAACAGATCTCAACTCTCTTGGTGGGGTAAAAAAAAGATGCATTAGTTAACGTTTTACCATTAAAAACAAATATGTGTATATATATATATAAAGAAATTAAAGGTTCACAAATAATTCATTTGAGAAAGACATTTTCTTGAACTTATTTTATAAAGTAGTGAGTGCGCATATCAACTTTATCATATTTTCAAAATAATTTCTAAATAGGGATGCTTGAAGTCATCAAAATAATCTCCAATATTAGACTAGAATCAGGTATGAGAGTTTGAATAATTTTAGTTTGCTCAAGTGATTGTAGTAGATTCTTCATATTATAGGTCTGGATAGGAAATGAAGGCGATGAGATATTTACAATCACTGATTCATAAATTAAAATATTACATTTTTAAATAAAAAAATACAACAACTTGAAATCTATTGTTTTACTACTTACCAATACTGATAATAATAACAAATTCAAAATTTAAATTTGATTCAAACTGAAGAATATAAAACATCATCAAAATGATGGAGGTTGTCTTCATTTTTTTATATATTTCCATATGCAAGAAACAATGAAAAATTGAATTTCATACTTCTAAAGTTATCTTAGATAATATTTATAAATGCATTTAGCTATTAACACAAAATCAAAATCTATAAATAAAAAAATTCAATGATATAATATGTTGGAAGATGGTCCCAAGCTCACACGACCAAGGAAGGTCAACAAGTCAAAGTATGTGGAAGATGGTTTCAAGCTTATTGATCAAGGAGAAGACTCACAGACCCACACAATGGTGGCATGATGGAAGGCCAACCAGTCTAAGTGTGTGGAAGATGGATTCAAGCCCATAGATCAAGGAGAATGCCCATAGGCCCATGCAGTAGTAACATGATGGTAAATAAAAAGTCATTTCATAAAGATGACACTGATGTAATCAGTTTATGATTTATGTCTTTTATTCACTTTTACTAAGGTGAAGGGTATTCATGTAATATTAGTATTTTTTATATTTATAAATACAACTTAGGGGGGAGGGTTTGGATAAGTCCATTGCCCTAATCTTCCTCTTATTTTCTCCAAATTTGTCACTCTTCCTCTTCTCCTCATTAAACCTTCTCTCCACAACTCTTCTTCTTCTCATCCCTTAATTATCTTCAATTGTAATTATACATCATGGAATCCTAAGTTTCAATATGGTATCAAAGTGGGCAATGATCTGAGATGTAAAAGAAGAAGAAGATGGAGAAGAAAGGGAGGAAGAAGAAGAAGAAAAAAGAAAAAAGAAAAAAGAGGAGTCTTATTTCTCAATTTCTATATTTCATTGGATGTTTCACTCTCTTGCCATATTTTTCATATACAAAATTATATACCATTGGAAAGATATTTGAGTTTAGTTTATAAATAAAAAAGAATTGTTTAAATTATATTTTACAAGAAAGAGAAATCGATATTTGAAGCAGCAAAGATAAAGCAACAGAAAAGTTTCGTGCTATAGTAGCAAGCTTTACCTTTTGAGCTATTTTATGCCATAAAAAATGAGATTTTATATGGAGGATTATCCAATCTAGGAAGAGTCAATGGTCATGTTGGTCAAAGAAGAAAGAGTACTCAATTCGGCTAGATTATAGAGTCGAAATCTATCAGATTATTTTTCTCAAAATAAGTATATTTTATGAATATAAGTTATACTTGTTTAAATATATTTAATTCTAGTTTCATAAGGAGAAAATTTCATGTCAATCTGATCTATATTTTAAAAGATATTGAATCAAAGGTCATGCTGGTATATTGTTGCATACAAAGATCCGAATTTAAGCCAAAAGTTTTGTTTAACGTTTTGAGTTGTTATTATTGATCAACAATATCAGGAAAATGTCTCATGATCTATCCTTATAAAATTTCTATTTGTTAATTAACAATATCTGGAAAGAATCTTTAGAAGATCATCTTATTTTCAGAAACTTCCATTGATTTATTTGTCAAAGATTGTCTTGCCTAAAAAATTTAAGAAAAAAAAGGCAATGAAAGGTGTCTTCTTTGATTGTTAAGTTGGCACCAATCGAAGGAGGAAAGTACCTTATTTAGAAGATTTTTCCAACCCAAATTTTGTGAGATTTTTTTTGGTATTTTGAAAGATTACAAAGAATTTAATTTAGTAACCTTGCCTAAAACATTAAGGCAAGAAAAGATTGAAATATTTGGTTTGGCTTGATTTACTTGGTTTACAATATTTGAGTTAGCGAAATTGTTGATACTAGCCTTCTTTTAGTTGATCATACAAGATGGATCAACACTTGAGCTTGCAATATATTTGTTGACTTCAAGCTCAGAACATTGACATTATCTCCTAGTTTGAGATGGATAATAGAAGGAGAAGTATGAAGGATGAGCACATTAGAGATTGTTTAATTTATTGGTTATCAAACAATACTTGGTTCAACTTATTATTGGCAGTCAATTACTCGGCTTGACTTACTCACTCACTATCAAAGTTATTATCTCCTATCTGCTACCGACTTGACTTTGGCTTAATTATTACCATGGATATCCTCAGCTTATTACTTAGTGCATAACTTCCTTATTCAAGGATGGACTTGCTACAAATTATTTTATGTGTCCTTATTGCTCTTAAGGACTTTTACTACCTACTGGTTATCCGCTGCTATATAACTGCCTATTTGGTATGTATTATTTAGGCCCTTACCCATTTTAGTTGTCGCTATTGTGTCTCTCTAATTGAGACATTATTATTAAGGAAGGACTTCTCAGTTGTTGATTGTTCTCAGTATTGGTTATTCTGATGAAGAAAAAAATACATGGTGGCCCTAGATTACCCTTATTTGGTATTTTTACTTCTACTATTTGAGAGTTGATGCCCTCTAGAAGGACATTGTGATGGAGAAGTTTATTACTACACTTATAAGTAATGCCTATAGACCCACTACCTACAAAGGATACGAGTGTGCCCAACATCCAGCGTGAGTCAAGTCTATTATTCACCCAAGAGGTGTTTTTTTAGCTACCCTAAGAAAGTTGGTAGACTCACAGTATGGCTACTTTTCCGCAAGTGAAATTGATCAAAAAATACTTTTGACTATGACCATTTGACTAGAGTATGGTGCGATGTCTTGGGCTAGGAGTGATTTTACTCTATCTTATATTATGCCAGTTGGGTCTCTTGGAAAAAAACAAAGAGACCACCAATTCGAGGAGGAGTGTTGGAAGATATAGTGGACTGCTATTTTATACGGGAAGATCCTATACAACATTTGTAATAAGTTGGGCATTTATAATGTTCTTTTATCCCTAACTTGAGGGGGAGTGTTGGAAGATGGACCTAAGCTCACACGACCAAGGAAGACCCACATATCCAAGCGTGTAGAAGATTGGCTGATACCAAGGAAAATACCCACATGCCCACATAGTGGTGGCATGATGATAAATAAAGAGTAATATCATAAAGATGACATTTATGTAATCAATTTATGATTTATGCCCTTTATTCACTCTTAGTAGGGAAGGATATTATTATAATATTATTACTTTCGATATCTATAAATACAACTTAAAGGGGAGGGTTTGGACAAGTCCATTACCCTAATCTTCCTCTTCTTTTCTCCAAATTCGTCACTCTTCTTCTTCTTCTCCGCCTAAAACCATACTATGGATAAAAATAATCAAAACTATTGAAGAACATGTATTGCTGGTCTTATATGACTCTCATAGCCAGAAGTCTCATAAAGCCATAATTAATATGGTAGAGTCTAAAAAAGTCTCATGGGAAGGAGGTCTCCTAGACTTGGTTCAATTTAAAGTTGTTTTAGCTATATTAGTTTTAAATTCATGTTTAGTTGTTTAATTGTTCTAAGACTTATCTTTTAGTATTTAACTTTGGGTATAACTAAGACAATGATAGTTTAATTATAATCAAATTCTACTTGTTTTCTTTATTATCAATAGGCTCATTGTATTCAATTATAATAAAGTCAATAAATTATTTCTCTTTTCCATAAATTCAATATGGTATGAGAGCAAGTTATGTGAATTGACTCGATCAACTCATAGAGATAATAGAGCCTTATTTGATGAGATCTTAATTTTTAGTTTTCTTTGCTTAGTCTTTTATTTGTTATGGTGATTGTCAACTCACATAGACAATGATCTTGGTTGTTCATCTCTTTGTTTAAATAATTAGTTCTTCAATTTGTTTATTTGTCTTAATTGTTTATATGTTTATCATCTCCCTTGAAATTTCCTTCCCACGTGCTCTTAAAAAATCAGCATCTTAGTCTTTGTTGCATTTTGCCTAAAATTAGACTAGTCATGCTTTGGTTATGGGTAGTTTCCTTGTCAAATGTTTTTTTTGTCGGCTCAAAGGATTCACGACAAAAGTTGTTGCCCAACTAGATTCGATTGATTTGTTACTCTTATTAATTGTTGTCTGAGTTGTTGTTGTGAAGCTTGGACTTTTCAATGAATAAGACAATTCAATCTTACATTTGAAGACAATAGCACAAGAGTGTCATGCTTGGGTAGTGAATCTTGTTGTTGTTTTTTACCAGCAGACCAAGCTTTTGTATTCCCACAAATCAAGAGCTTGCCTACCATTGCATTGACACCGTTCTAGAGTTTAATTTTGTTGAATAATATATATGGAAGAGTCTTGTATCACTCTTACAATAAGAAGTCTCATAAAGCCAAAATTAATCTGGTGGAGTCATATAGGAGTTTCACAGGAGGAGGTCTCACATAAAAGTCTCAATTAAAGGTGTTTTAGTTATTTTAGTCTTCTATTTATGTTAAATTGTTCATTATTTTAGGACTTATCTTTTAATGTTTAACTTTGAGTATAATTGAGACAAAGGTAGTCTTTTATGCACTGACATTTGCAAGAACAATCAATGTCAATGCTTCACCTTCACTAAAATGTAGTCGGTTGCTTCTTAGATGCCCAGGACGATAAACACTAGAGCCATGGATAAAATGATGGTAACTAATCTAAACTGAATATCAACTTATGAGTTTGAACATACTTAACAGGTTAAGAGGTTTTGGGAAGTCTGCATAAATTGACATAGATTAATAACATGTGTACATAAGTTGAAGTTGCATACTAAAACAAACTATTAACTTAAAAATATTTTTCACTGGAAGTGGATCAACATCACTTAAAAAGACTTTAGACTGAGCTTGCCAATCCTGCCTCACATGAAGAAATGGCATCTCATCCCCCTCTTAAAGCTTTAGAAGTAGAAGACTCAACTTAAAGTCAATGTTAGTTTACCTAAGAATCTCACTCGTTAAAATGTCATGATAAGTAAAAACTACTATTTGGTCCATAACATCAAGTAGCGACTTCCCTTTTATCATTTAAGAATGAAAAACTTGAAAGGAGTCATAGCTGTAACATGTGGTACAAAAAAAAAAAAACTTTTATTTGAAAAGGGTTGATATTTAAGCCATTTGAGGAAGTTATTACTTTTAGATTATAAAACCCGATTGAACAAAGTAATCATCAATTGGATTTAGTCCCTAATCCAGGTTGAAAGTATAAAAGATCTAGGAAATTCATTAAGTTCGGTTGAATCGGCCAAGTTTGCCTGCTACCATTAGAAAGGGTGGTGGGTGTTACCCCCTCCTTGCTAAATTGGGGGCATTGAATAATTTAATAACATATTGAATTGTAAATTAAATTTTTTTTATAACATTCTGTAATCATATGACTAAATCTTCAATTTTTCCTATATCCCCCTAGGCAGTATCTATCTCATTTTTTTATTTTCAATTGTGCTTCGAGCCATTGAGTTTAGATTTTGTTTTCAATGTTTTCATGTTAATGAATGATGAATGAAATTACAAAAGGAAACTAACTTACCAAGCCTTTTCAGAAATGGAGAAGGTTGATCGATTAACTTGAGAAGAGTGTTAGATACTAATAAGATCATATTTGTTAATTTTTAAAATTAGTAATAAAATCTGAAAGTCTATAGCTGTACCTTATTGCTTGGTAAAAGGTTTCCGAAGCTTTGGCAGCAGCAAACAGTTTGGAATCAGTGAGAGCCATCTGTGTAATGATCCTTGTATTCAGTTCTTCCAGGGATTCGTCTATTTCTTCTTATTCTCCTTTTGACCTGCTCCTCGCCGAAACTTAAGCAAACCCATTAAAGCTTTTGATCTTCTTGGATCTGGTTTCCGTCAACAAGGCTTTCTTTTACGCTGTAAGAACATATCAGGATTGCAGTTGAACGAAAAGATTGCACTTCCTTCCATTCTATTGACGATTGTAGAGTGCAAAAAAGGTTTTGAGGATCAAAGGTGAGGCTACTGATTGAAATTTTGGTTCTTTTTCATAGATTTTGATCTGTTAAAATTTTCATAAATACTTGTTCCAAGTTTTTTCTAAGTTTTGGCCCTAAACAGTAAAAAATGTTCCGATCTCTTTAATCATTTTACTTTCTAAGTTGCAATGGGAACGTTGGACGAATTCAAGAAGCAAGCATCCTCATTTCTTCAAGAAAAGTACAAGACTGCAAGACTTGTCTTGACAGATGTAACCCAAGCAGAATTGTGAGTATCAGTGACCCCTTTTGTTTAATAAGACAATTGTGAACTGAGAATCGCCATTAAGATTCAGATAAAAGAAAGTTTCAGTTCTTCTCTTTTTCTGCAAATAATAAATTCTCTAGCTTCTGTCAAGAGAACTAATTCAGCTAAATTATGTCTTCCCCTGTGAAAAAATAATATTCAGGTTGGCTGAGGATGCTACAAATGGTGATCCTTGCACTCCTGATGCCAAAACCATGACTAGAATCTCTGAGGCTGCATTCGACATGGACGATTACTGGAGAATCGTCGATGTTGTGCATAGGAGGTAACGTGACTTTGCCCTAATTAATCTATATGGATTTGCATCCTTCATCTCTGAAAATGCCAAACCAGCCTTTGATATCAATTCGACAGGCGGAATCCCAAAGAAAACTGTTTATTCGAAAAATGAAGAATAGATTATTCCTGGTCCTGAATCGATGCCAATTTATTTATTCAGTTGTCTACTGTAAAATGCAGACTCTATGTTGTTGAATGGCTAGACTGGAGGCAATCATACAAAGCATTAGTTGTGTTGGAGTTTCTACTCACCCACGGGCCGGAGACTGTCGCAGAAGAATTTCTTTGTGATGGAGAAGCCATTGAAGATCTCGGAACATTCAAATATGTCGACGAACGAGGGTGAGTTACCGATTCTTGCTTCCGCTGATCAGCAAACCAGGGAGATAGGATTAAATTCATATAAAAATCTTGAAATAAAGAAATAAATGATTAGAGAAGCTAAAGTTGAACGTACTCTTATCAACTGAATTTTGTCGCTGTTTCTGTATCAGATTCGATTGGGGAGCGGCAATGCGGAAGAAATCAGAGAGAATACTGGAACTCCTTCTGCACAAACGTTTACTTAAAGAAGAACGGCAAAAAGCTCTAAGATTAAGCAAAGAGATTCAAGGATTCGGCAATCTGATCATCAGTCCACCTTCTTCCTCTTCGCCTTCGACATCCTCGACGGTCAAAACAAATTCCCCTTTCAGCTCCAACTCAAGCTCTGCTCACAGTCACACCTGCTTTGATTCGGAATTCAGCGAAAAATCATCGCCAGCGTCAACGAGAGAGAGTGCGAGCTCACGTACTTGGGAAGAAAGCGTGGAGGAGACCGGCACTTTGCTTGACGATGGTCGTGAGGGAGGGAGAGAGAGAAGCAAAGAGAACTGGCTCTTCAATGGCGGGAAAGCTGGTCTGCTGCGGAGCCTTTCGAATGTGGGGAGGGAGATGAAGAAGAAGCTGGACCGGAAGCGGTCCATTGGGTTTTGAGGGTTTCGGAGTTTCAAAATTCGGTTGGTGTATTCTCAGGCTATATAAATTAAAATATAAAAATTTAAAGAAAGAATAAAATGTTTACTCCTTGAATAAAACTATTTTCCTTTCGTAGGTTTTAGTCTTTCAGATTAATTTAAAAACATTTTCCCTCAATTTTCTACCCGATTTTTAAGGAAAATAAAGTTGTTAAGAAAGAAAAGACCACGTCCGCTTTTATAGACGATTTTCATAAAAGAAAAGATGCGCCAATGGATCGTATGGATTGGCAGACATAAAATTACAATAAAGTATTGAGTCACTGAAAATGAATCTAGTATTGTTAAAATTGAATTTTATATCCCTCAAAATTTTCAATTCTAAAAAGTATAATTCAGTTTTGAAAATAAGTCTATAAAAGTTTAAGTAAACCCATTTTTTTATTTAATAATCCAATTTGAATTTAATGACTTAAAAATTTTATTTTTCTTATTTTACATTTATTTATTATCTAATACTTTAATATTGAAGTGCATTTAGATTTGTTGTTGTAGTATTGCATGCTTACATCATATAATAAGATTTAAGCTTGATCAAGAAATAGTGATACGTGAGCATGACCTACGCCTGGGCCCACATATTGAACAAGAGGTATAGAAGAGTCTTACATAACTCTTGTAGCAAAAAAGTCTAATAGAGCAATAATTCATAGGGTGAAGTCTTACAAGAGTCTCACAAAAGGAGTCTCAAAGAAGTGTCTCATTTAAAAGGTGTATTAGTTATTTTAGTCGTCTATATCTTATGAGTTAGACTTTGGGTATAATTGGGACATAAATAGTTTAATTGAAATCTAATTCCACTTGTTCCCTCTATTATAAATAGAGACTCAATGTACTTTGTCTTAATCAAGTAAGTGAATTATTTCTCTTTTCTAAAAATGTAACACCACATAAACGATGATTATAAGTAAAGTACTTTGATACGATAGAATCTTGTTCATTGAGTTTGACCATCGATTGTCCTAGATTATTTTATTTATTTTGAAAATTTTAAGAAAGAGTGATAAGGGGAGACCTCCCTTGATCAATAATGAATTATGAAAAAGGTGAGGTACACTCCTCCCCCTTCCTTTTCAACGATGGGGAAGGACTCTTCTCTCCGTCCTTTTCATCTATAAGGGAGGCCTTCCTCTGTCGAAAGAAAGAGAGAGAAGAGTAGGGGTGGATCAGTAGTGTCCTCCCTAGCCTATTTGTTACGAACATAAAGGTCGAAGAGGAGGGGGCCTCTATCCCACCCTCAACTTTTTTTTTTTTCTATAAATAAGATAGGTTTGCCTTGTACTCCTCATTTTGTTCTAAAAGGAGGGAAAGAGGGAAGACCAATATAATTTGAACTAGGTTAGTTTATTTCATGGGTTAGTTTTTTCCCATCCCCTTGGTTTTCATACCTTGACTAGAGGTTAGGTCTAGTTGAACATGACTCAACTGGTGAGATCGATTAAAAGATCCAATTAAAACTTTATCTAGAATATATAGATGATTTTAATATTTTATTTCTATCTAAAAACTTTTAAAAATAATAATGTAATACTTATGACTCATACACCCACCTTGCTTTAAAAATTATAATCCTAAATGTCCAGTCCAATGTTGTTAGAACTGAACTATATTGGCCAATTGAACTTGATTGAACCGGAATCAGACCCTTTTCTAGTGTCATATAACGAATACGGTTTTTGGCTTAAATCATGAATATTTGGCTGGTTAATTTGGTTTGAACCTTAATCTACCTACTTTGTTTGGTCTGGTTCAATCATTTTCTTATAAAGAAATGGTGAAAAAAATTATTACTAGAGAGATGATTCAAACCATTGTAGAATATAAGAATAAAGAATAATATTGTCATGATTATTATTGATCAGGTGTAAACTATATATAGAATTACACAGAGACTGTAGGTGATTAGGACTCTACAATTTGAGTCTATCTCTAATTCAATTACTAGTCATCTTTATCTCAATCATTATCTTTATATATAAACTACCTACATAGAAATGAGTTTCATGCAAAAAAATACGAAACGACTATTCTAGTCGTTCGATCTTGATCAACGGCAAAGGCAAAAATTCACATTCATCCTCGCTCATTCCCTCTCATTTCGCCGTTCGTTAGAGAGTTTCATTCTTATCGTCGTCATTTACCATTCATTGTAGAGCCTCTTCCAGCCTTCATCGCCCCTCACCTCTTATTTGAAAATCCTTCTTAGTCTCCTCTCATTCCCTCCCGCACGTCTCCATCGCTATCGTTGTTCATCGGACCTCACCTCTTCCTTGAAAAAGAAAATCCCTCTCACTCTTAGTCACCTCTCATTCCAATCGACACCTCTCATTCTTGCCTCTACTAGCCTTTCTTTGTCCCCATCCACAAGCACCTCGTCCTCCCATTCTTCTCTTTCGTTTTGTCAACACCTTTGACTCAGACATTGGCCCTCCACAATCTTCTCACTTAGACATCAATTTGCTGAATGGTAAGAGAAGTAGATCATTCTTCAAATCTTAATAATTTTTCTCCATTCTATTTTAGTTAGTTCCCATTTAGTGATAAATTGGGATATGCTTCTAATATTTTCATTTTTTTATTTGGAGTAATTTAGGGAGTTGTGTTAGAGAACAAGAAGATTAGTTAGCTATTTTTTGCTGGTTGCTAACGTTTTGTTTTATCTTCTAACATTTTGTTTAATTTCTTTAATGTACACTTTTTTTATATATTTTGAATATTTCACTGGTTATTTTTGGAAATCCAGTAGCAAATTGATGTTATTCCTTTGAAAATTTGGGGCTTCAGTAATCTCCATGCTCTAGCTACAGTGATCACATTTTTGTGGTGACTTGTGAATGATTAGAGCTTCAACCTCTTTGATTTGTTTAATTTTTATTTTTTATTGTTAACATTAATTCAGCGATGGGTCCCTTTTTTCTTTCTTTGATGTTTTTTTAATTTCCTGGTTTGTTGCTACTCGCTTTCCTTTTGTTGATGGTCAGTCCTTGGCTCGCCTACCCATTCATTTGTGTTTTTTGTCCTTTTTTTAGGGATTTTTCGGATATTTGAGTGGATTGACATACTTAATGCTCATATTATTTCAAGTCTAGGCATTGTTAATTATCTTAAGTTAAAGGTTTACTTTTTGTGGTCTTAAGTTAAAAGTTTACTTTTTGTTTGTCTTATCTTCGCATGGCTTTATCAAGCCACATGATGGTGTGGTTCTATTGCATGACCAAGAATAAAACATTGACACTTTGAAAATGTTTTGCATGATTATCATTTCTTTTTATTTGGACTAATTTTTTTCTTGTCCTATATATGTAGGGTTTGCCTCATGGTAGAGGTTTGTTGTCACTTGCTAAGATGAGATCAACAGGTAACCTTGCCACTGGTGATTATACTACCACTGTTGTAAAAATTGCATAGAGCCATTCGGATTTTGTTGATGGATTCATATCAGTCAACTTTGTATCATGGAAATCAAGGCCCTTGAATCCATACTTCATTCATGCAACTCTAACGTAATGTTGATATTGGTGACCATGAAGCCAGAGGTAATCTGGGTCTAGCTGGTGGAGGTAATGTTTTTTAGAACTATTATCGTATATGTTCACCTTGTATACTCGTGTCTTTTAGCAATGTAACTTCCATGGTAGGTCTTAAGGCTGAGCATCTATTTGTGTTGATTTGAATTATGCAGAAAGTAACTCTACAGTGGTTATCCGTAATGTGATTGAGATCATTACACGTCACCTGGTAAGAATTTAGGCTTTTGTATTAGATCGGGTAAATCTCATGTAGTTGAAAGTCCAATGCATGTCATGTATTCTCACATGTGGTTGTAAAAACTATACTTCTATTGACTCTAGAAATGCCCTAATCAAAGAATTTGTCATTTACGTTTTTAACATTCAAATGTAGAAGAAAGAGTTCTTGGTTTTCGGAACTGATAGGAGGTTTTACTACAGTTAATCAAGTAATCTTTTCAACTACCAAGTTTTGTGCTTTAGTTATTTTAATTTCATTGCTTTCGAAAACATGATACAATGTTTTACTTGTTTTTCTTTATGAATTTATGATATGTTTTGGAGCATCTTTGGCATACCTTCTCAACACTATTTTAACTTGGAAAGCATTAGCAATATTGGGTACGCTGGAACAATTTAGTAAATTTTGCACATTCAATTCCAATTAAGTAGAGTGCTCCCATACATAAACAAATAGGTTATAATTTGATATAAACGTGGTACTAGTAGTGGATTCTATTTCAAGTAATGAATTTATTTCTCCCAATTAATTTGCATCAATCTCATCATTCTACTTTTGTTTTTTGTTTGTTTTGTTTTTTTTGCTTCTTAATGTTGATGCAACAAAATTTGTCCTCCTTTGTGCTTAAGACAATGGCCTAATGGATAAGGCACCAGATTATTTGGAAATTTTGGGTTAAATTCCCAACTGAGACATGCATTTAGTGTCATGTGTAATAGATTTTGGGCTAAAAATTTGTGAAGCTAGACTTGTATTTGATTACTATAGCATCACTTTGGTGTAGATTGGGTAGAAATTTGGCAGGTTTTGTGGATGGTGTGGTTGGTAGTGTAACTCTTATGAGTATGGTAGTTTGGTATAATTGGTTGTTTAATAGGGTTCATTCCGTTTCTCTCTTTTTTGTGGTTTGGGGAGGTTTGGCGAAGTTGGTGCTGGTTCATCGTGATTCTTATGTGTGATGATTTATGGGCTACATAGACAAGGAGTGTGCTATTTTTCCTTTTATATAGCTTTGCTTCTCTTTGATATCCAATATATATCTAGTATGTTTTCTTATCCTTTGACTCTTTTCCAAGATATAACTATTATGACTCCCAATCTTTGGAAGAAGGACCTACCAAATGGTTTTTTGTTCTGCAACTATTTTTCCAGGTGTACTTATGTTTGATTCTCATATCTTTCTAATATGACTGTATTGGAAACATGATTTTGACTAAGAAGTATCTCTTATTGATGCCTTAGTCGTGGATTTAGTCGTGCATTTTAAAAGTTTTACATCGTATGAATTTTGAATTTCTAGGGAAGGCCAAGAAATTTCTTATGGTATTAATTGGACTTTAACTGGAAGTGGTGTAATTGTAAAGGAGAAAGCATTTCAAAACTTGAAGACTTCAGAACTTCATCAGAAGGGTGCAACCACTATACGTAGATACTTTCACATTTGCTTGCATGTTTTTATCTTAAATGTTTTTCTCTATAGTTGAACCCGATCCTTTCTCTTGTGTTTTGTTTATCTGTTGGATAGTCCATGATTTATGTATCGAAAGAGTTAAGAGAATTGAAGACTTTGTGGCCTAATAGATAAAACACCAGTTTAACTGGATAATTTGGGTCTGATTCACAACAAAGTTGTTTATTTGTTGTGGTTTTAAGTAGATTTTGGCGTGCCTATGCGTAACTACCAAGATACCTACCCAAAAGTTGTGCACTTTTGCTTGACACTTTTGCTCCTTCTATATCCTGCCTATGATTCTCAGCTTTAGCTCTTTCCTATCCCAAAAAACGAGTGTCATGTTTAAGGAGTTGTTTTCCACAGTTCACATGCCAAGTAGGATAAGACTTGATAAACCCCTCAGTTTTGTACAAAGTAATAATCTCTAACAACTTTTGAGATTTTTTTGAAGGAAAAATATATACTATAAAAAAGAAGAATAAGAAGCAAAAGAAATAGAAGAAGGGTTCCAATCCAAATAGGAGGGACAACTGATTCCTTATGACCTCTAACAAAATATACTTATGATGGTATTTTGATTTTGGACGTACATAATCGACTTCTCTAGTGACATACAATTTGTACTTAACGCCTGACCTAAGGCAACATTCTTTTCCACATTATCAAAGTAACCATGAAGTGAGCATTATTTTGTTTGCCCAAATCATGAAGTTAATAATTGCTTATAAACAACCCAAATAAATGAGAATATTTATCTGAACTAGCTTCATATGAAAATTATCTCCGTGGTATTCTTTCTTGTGGGTGCACAACCATTTAGTTAAAAAAAACACACTTCTATTCCTTGCGTAGTACGACACAATCCACAAATCTATCCAAACTATAAAGAGAGAAAATGAAACAAAGAAGACTAGAAAAAAAGATTAGAAAAATTACCAAAGACAATGGGTGGAATAGTTTGGAAGGGAAGAAATAAAGATTCCAAATTTAATATTTCACTGTATAAAATACAAATGTGATTTCATTTTCAACAATGAGATAAACGTAAAGTCTAATTAAGAGAGACCTACAATAGGGACATGCTAAGCTTCTATAATTAGTTGTTGGTTTTTCAGTAGCTCCTCTAATCGCAAAAGAGTACAAATTTAGGTTAAAATAGAAGAATCCATAACCTTCCTTTCATTGTTGGAAAACAAAGTCATAAACATAGCTAGAAACCCACCAAAAATGAAATTGAATAAAACTTCAACAGAGAACAAATTACAAACAATCAACACCCAAGACCCCATACTGCCCATCAGAAGTAAAGTTGCTTCAATTGTCACATTGGGTGAGGGTTCCATACTAATTCCACATCGTTGCATGAAGAAGAAAGGTTATACATCTTTATCATTGTATATGCCAAAGCATCCAAGAGTAATGAAGTCATGGCTCAAAATATTATACCATACTAGAATTGTTATATTATTATTATAATCATAGTAAGAAATAATACATAGATAGAAAAAGTTCGAAGTGCAAGAAAAGCTTGTAACCACTAGAATGAAGTGAAACACATGCACATCAATACATATATTAGCCTTTTCAAGTAGGTTGACAAACCTTCTCACCATGTATGCATCAAGCACATAGATATGATTGTTTCTTGTTGTGAGGAGCAAAGATTTTCCATCATTGCTGAACTTGATGTCACATACTTCATATGTATCCTCACTTACTAAAAAAGTATCAAAAGGATCCTATATTTGGGATGCAAAAATGAGATCAAAATCCTTCTTAGAACACAATTAATGTACATGATTCTGTATTCACAAGGGAACTGAGAACCTGGCCTTGTCGTATGAATGAGAATCAAACAACTTTGGCACCCCCTTCCATTTCAACTGCAAATGCTAGGCCTTGTTGATCATACACACAGGTAGGCCTACTACCTAAGTGCATATGCCTTTGAAACTTGTATCAGTGAGAATGTATCATTATCTATCTATATTGATTCATTTTCCCCTAATACAATTATTAAAAAAATGTAACTTTGAGAAATTAAACTTTCAAGCGATTCACACGAGAAGTAATATTCCAACCTGGCAAGCATTAACACGAAGATCCCATAATCTCATAGTATGAGCAACTAGGACAAGTGGCTGGGCAGGCTTCTTCTTCGCCAGAGCAGAAGAGGGATGCATAAGTTTCTTCTCCGTCAAAGCTGGCTACAAGGTTTTGCGGGTGGCCCAAATGGGTGGGAGAAAGAGGAAGGGATTGCCGGCAGTTTGATATCCTATGTTGATCATCGAGAGATCTTAGATAGGCGAGAGAAAGTGGAAGGGTGAATGAGAGTCTTGTGCGAAGGAGGAAGAGAGGGAGGAATGAGTGTTTCATTGTCAAGCTGCTCGGTCAGGCAAGTGAAAGAGGAAGGAATAGAAATTGAAGGGAGGAAGAGAGATTTGAGCGAAATTAAAACAACACAGTTAATTATGATGGAACGGTACAAAACTCATTTTCGTAAGTTTCACTTCCCTTTATATAATAATAATAAAAAGAAGAAGAAGAAGAAGAAGAAGATGACCCAATTAGACTTGGTTCAACTAATGGTTGAACCTAGTGCTACTAGTTTGGACTAAAACTAGTCAATGTTAATAAAATTTCACTTTAGTTAGGATTGCGAAGTCATAACCACCCACTAGCCAATGAAAGCGTGTATAATCAAATACATACTTTTTAAAAAAAAAATTCATGGATGGGAATGGGATTTGTAAAGCATATATTCTATGACACAAATATTTTTTTGCTGGTTGTTGCGTCATTGTTACTAACTGCCATTCCAACTCCTCTAATCTCATTTCCAAAATAATTAAGTTAGTTGCGGAATCATAATAATGGGCCCACAAAACAAATAAAATTCGAGCTAATCAAGATTAATAAGCCCAATCTAAAAGTGGCACGGGATTATGTGTCAAAAGAATATGATATGGGAGGAAGAAAAGAAGGAGAGAAAAAAGAATCCATAATTGTTTATTTGTACTTAGAAGACAAGCAAAGGTTGCCATTGCTAAGTTGTTCACCTGAATAAAACACGTATGATCATGCCAATAAAAGTCTAGGGGTGGGCCCACCTCCTTTATCTTCTTCCCTTCTTAACCTGATCCTTGCTTTTGACTCTTTAATCATATTATTATAATAAAAATCTTATCAAGTTTAATTATGGAGAGATACGCCTTAACTCTTAATTGGACTTATGATGAATATATGAAGGCCGAGCCCTTTTCCGCAATTACTCGTTCGCACGTGGGCCAATTTGTTACTGAGTTGGATTCTCGGCTTTCGCCAGCTCTCCACCGTCGCCGACGAAGATCACCCTTTCTCATGGGCGCGCTCCCCCCGCTCGGCTGATGCGGGTGGCGCCATCATTTGCTGTGATCTGCAGGAGCGGTTGTCGTTACAGTAAAGGGTGGTGGAACGGCATTGGCCACGGAGTTTTATCTTTGCTGGACCCACTTACGGTAACGTCGTGGAAAGGAAATACCACTTGGGCTGAGTAAGAGTGCCAGCTGGCAAAGATTGCGAGGGTGTTTTCGTCCGTGGAGAAAAAAATTCAAAGAGAAGGAATCTGCTCACGTCTTCGTGATTCTCTCGGTATCCAGCAACGCAAGTACATAGAGAATAATCTTAACATAAAATTTTTAGTTGACGATTATACCCTTAGAAGGCCGTTGGGTTATCGAGGGCTAGGGTGGTTTTGATGCGACCTATCAACGGTTCGATCTTAATGCGACTGTAGGCAGAGTGAAGGGGCAATCTGTTAATATGTGAGGTGTTTTTAGTAATTTGACGAGAAAAGTTTACTTGCTCGCGGTTGCTCCTGCGTCTTTGTCCTGTTCTGGCCACATTTTTATCTCTTTGCTTCAAGTGTCAGCGTCTTCTGCAGATTGAAAAGACGAAAATACTCTCTCCACCCTCGTGACTGACTGATTTCTCGTGGCATTTCGCGGCTACCGTCGGAATCCCAAGACGGGCTCTCTCTCTCTTTCTCTTCCTTCCTTTTATTTACTGTTTCGTCATTAAAGCAACTCGGTTTCTCTCTCTTTTATTTGTAACTATTGATTTTTTCCGCCATTAAAGCTCCTTTGTGAAGTTTTTTCAGTTCTTCTTCGGTTTTGGTGCTCTTCTTCATGTTCCGGTGGATTTCTCCGTTATTTTTTTCTTAAGAAGGCATGTTACTGTAGATTTTTCTCCGAGTGACTCTGGGGAGTGATCTCCGTCGTTTGAACGTTGAAGACAGTTCTTTTTTCGTTTTTATACGCTTTGTCTTGGCTCTCTTCATTCGGTTGATGATCATCAGTTCTCTGGAGATCTATTAGCGGCAATGAAGTCGGAAACACGCCTCGATTCAGTTGTTTTTCAGCTCACACCTACTCGGACTAGGTACTCTTAATCTGTGATTATGGCTTTGTGTTGGTCTAGTTCCGTTTTATTGGTTGACGTGGATTCCGGAGTTTCAGAGGCGTATGGGATTTGGCTTGAGAACTTTGGGGCTTGAAAACATGTGTATTCGTATCACATTCTTTCTGAATGCCTTGCGTTATACACTGCTGATGAGAGTTGATGATAACCCATCTGTGTGCGTCATGTCATGTTCATTGATTGCGTTTTTTGATTAGTTTAAGTTTTTAATTATTTCGTGTATTCCCTCTATTTTGGCTGTCATGGCGGGCTGAGTTAGTTGATCTCGCAATTCTATCGCATTTCAGCTGATTAGCAGTGATATGGTTACTTCATGAAACTAAATATTTTCGGAATACTAGTTTTTGCATCTGGGAAACTATTGTAAAGTGCGATCTGGATTCAAAATTAGTTTACGGAGGAGAGCCATGAATTGATCATTTGCCATTACAGTTTCCTCTTTTTTTTTTCCTCCTGTCTACTGGAAGTAATTTCTTATGGCTTTCAGCTGTTATAGACAGGTCGCTCTTTTAGATAACTTATGTTTGGAGCCTGAAATGACCATCTTGTTGGCTTTATATCTTACCCATTTAAGGCCTTCTCAATCTCGTTTCATACCCAGACTTCAAAATTTTACGTTTCTGTATCAACAGATTGCACTAGGGACAGTCTGGTATTGGCATCTTGAATGCCTTCTCGTTAGCTTTTTGTGAAGAACACCCAAATATTCTGAAGTTATGCTCTTTGTGCTTGTCTATACTGCACATTGCTAATCTTCTTGTTACCCTTTTGTTCATCAGGTTTGATTTGGTTATCATAGCTAATGGTAGGACTGAGAAGATAGCATCAGGGTTGTTGAACCCTTTTCTTGCTCACTTGAAGATGGCCCAAGATCAAATTGCCAAGGGTGGTTACTCAATCAAACTTGAACCAGAGACTAGCAGTGATCTGACATGGTTTACAAAGGGAACTGTTGAGAGGTTGGTAAATTTTTCTTTTTTCTTTTTGGAAAAGTTTCACAGATTTTTCTTTGACATGCTGTGATCCATTTAAGTGGGTAGCCTAGTTTAAAGATTTATCTCAATCTAATACTTGTTATGTCGTGATAATTATCTCTTACCAATGAAAAGCCCTCTTGATCTTTATGTTGCCTATTGCTTATTAAATGCTTGATATTCTGGTATAGAATTTCTGATATGAAAAATTCTCAAATGTGTCTGTCGATTAGATTTATGCGGTTTGTGAGCACCCCTGAGGTTTTGGAAAGAGTTAATACCATAGAATCAGAGATCATACAGATTGATGATGCTATTGCTATTCAGAGCAACGAGAATCTAGGGCTGAATACTGTAAGTAATGACCTCTACTGTAAGCTATTTTCTCTAGTTTATTAAAGAAAAAAAATTAGGTAAATGATCTTTTCATTTGCCATCTTGCATGCAGGCTGAAGATCGTCAAACAAGATCCAGTGACAGTACAGAAGGTACTGATGAAGTTAGTCCATAAGTGAATCTGTAGTATGCTACTAATCTATGTTAATCCATCGCACTTTGTGCTTGCTTAGTTCAGCTTCAAAGTTTGTGCCAGTAGGTTTTCATGTTTGCTGGTTCCTTTTCAAGTTTGGAAACTGTTACATGTAGAAATACATGTCAACACATGTTGATTGCTCACATTTCATCCTTAGTGACACTAGTCATCTTGAACAGGTAGCAAGCTTGCGTTTGATGCAGATTCAGAAAAAGCAATCATCCTTTATAAGGTGTGTACGTACATGATAAGTCTAAATACTTAGCTTCTCCACCATCTAAGTAGATTTTCTTTTGTTTAATGGCAGCCCGGGGTGCATACTCCGGAATCTAATGGTTCTGCACCGGCACAAGAGGAGAACTCAAAGTATGTATAGAAGATGCTCATTTTTTGAGTAATGTTCATTGCATTTTGTTGAATTTATGAAAAAGAGAAATACTTTACTAACTAGTTGTAATTTGAGTACAACGAGCCTCTATTTATAATAGAGGAAACAAGTAGAATCCAATTACAATTAAGATACCCTTATCCCAGTTACACCCAAAGTTAAACACTAAAAGATAAGTCCTAAAACAATTGAACAATTGGACATAAATAAAAAACTAACATAACCAAAAATTCTTTAACTGAGATTCTTCTGTAAGACTCCACCATATTAATTCTGGCTCTATGAGACTTAATACAGTGAAAGTCATGTAAGATTCTTCCATATCTACTCTTCAACACTCTCCTTCATGTTGGAGTTTATAACTTCAACCTGCAATGAAAAAGATTTTTGGTCTTCAATCTTCTTTTGCTGAAAAAATTCTTCATTTATGCAAAATTCTTCATATTTTGTTCTTCCCCTTTCTTGAATATTTTGATCACATAAAAGTTACCACAATATGTGAAATAAAATACCTCTTTTTTGTACTTCTTCTCTCTCTCAAGATGGGGATAAAAAAGACATAATGACCCAACTTGGACAAAACACAATATGGGAGAAGAAAATCACTCTTAGCCGTACTTCAAAACTCCAAATACCAATCAAAACGGTCACAATCTGAAGCACACTCCGCTTAATTTTAAAGGTGGAAAAATGACCCAACTTTACGGCTTAACAAAGAGACTACTCACTTTTTTAAAAGTAGTTCAAACACTAAAAGATAAGTCCTAAAACAATTGAACAACTAAACATAAATATGAGACTAACATAACTAAACACTTTTAACTGAAACTCTTTTGTGAGACCTCCTCTTGTGAAACTCGTATAAGGTTCCACCATATTTATTATGGCTTTGTGAGACTTATTATTGTGAGAGTCATGTACGATTCTTCCATATTTGCTCTTCAACACATTTGTTAAGCCTCAAAGGGCTAAGGAGTAGAAGATAGATGAGTAGTTTTCTTTCTTCTACAGATTCAAGTAAAAAAAAGAGACTCCCTAAACATAACTCTGCACTTTGCTCTCTGGCATCCTGCCAATGATACCTCACTCTTCAGGGAGACTTTATGATCATAGTTGTTAACATCAATATGGAGTCTTAGTTGCCAATAATTAAAAGGAAAAAGCAATGTTATAGGCTCAAATGATCTTTTCATTCTGTTTAAATAAGGAAAATGTGAGTTGATAACCTTGGTATTTATCATTGTAAATTGATATGAATATTCATGGAGGACAAAGATTTTCTTGAAGCAGTTCATCTTTTAGTCAAATTGATGCTTATTGCAACCTTTCAATCTTTTTGCATATTTATTTCTCAGAGTTCAGCTTCTACGAGTGCTGGAGACACGTAGAACTGTGTTGCAAAATGAACAGGGGATGGCTTTTGCTCGTGCTGTTGCTGCAGGCTTTGATATGGACAACTTGGCACATTTGGTTTCATTTGCTGAATGCTTTGGTGCCTCACGTTTGAGGTAAGCTGTAATCTTTATCAAATGATTGGCTTTATAACAATCATTACCATGTCCATCAATTATTATTAGATAAATGGCAATTTCCTTGTTAGTACTGGTCATCAATGATATATTTGCTTGTATAACAGGGAGGCATGCTTAAGATTTAGGGAATTGTGGAAGCGAAAACATGAAACGGGCCAATGGGTTGAAATAGAAGCAGCTGAAGCTATGTCCGCCCAATCTGACTTCTCTTCAATAAATGCTTCAGGTAGAATGCTCTCTGTTGATACCAGGAAGCAGATGGAATTCAGTGAAGGATGGTTTGGATCCAACGGTCAGTCTGAAAGCAATGGAAAAACCAGTGTTGCCATTGATAATAGTTCAGACAGTAATGGAGGTATCTTGTTAAGTGTGGTTCTGTCATGAATGATATCTGTTTCTCATTTAAAACATTGTACTTTTTTAGAGAGAGAGTTTTAGAGAGAGAGAGTCATCTAACTGCTTCTTTATTTGATGCAGATAAACGGCCTCCCCTGGATTCTCAGGTCCCATATGGTCAACACGAATATTTTCAAGGGCAATTTCAGCCTCATATGTACTCTCAGTGGCCTCTTCATCCTCCACCAGGAGGCCCAATCTTCCAACCCTATCCCATGCAAGGGATGCCCTACTATCCAACCTACCCAGGAAATGGGCCTTTTTTCCAGACACCGTATCCACCTACGGATGAACCTAGGCATAATAATTCTCATAAGGCTGGACGCAGAAGGCATTCCATGGACAGTAGAGAGAGTAATGTTGAATCTGAAGAAGGTGCAGAACAGAGTATGGTCGAGTCAGAAAAAGAAGGTCACCAGGGTCATAAATCACAGAGGAAAGATGGTCGATCCGGTAAAAAGAAATCAGGAATTGTAGTTATTCGGAACATCAATTATGTCACTTCAAAGAGGAAGAGTGCTTCAGAGGATGAGTCTCAATCTGCATCGGAATCTGGAAGTGATGAGGAAGCTGATAATGCTGGATCTGGTTCCTCAATAAGGAAAAACAGGAACTTGACAAAATCTTTGAAAGGTAATGAACTCTATCGCAAATCTACTGATGCATGGAAAGCAAATGATGGGGACGAACTGGTCTGTGAACGGGGAACAGATAATGGAAACTGGGACGCATTTCAGAATTGTCGACTGCAAGAGGAAGAAGAAGAAACCAAAAATCATGCAGATAAATATTTTTTCACGAGCGAGAAAGAGATATACTTTAAGAGACAACAGAGTACTACAGGGGCAGACCCTATACTTTCACACAAACGAGATTTGAGTGAAGTCTCAGACAAAAGGATGCTTGAGTTAAATACAGGCAGTGGGAACATGACTCTCAGTAGATCAAAGATGTCAAGTGATGTACTGGCAGTTCGTCCTGAAGGGCTTCAAGCAGATGATTCCCAAATGGATGTTCAACTTGCTGAAGTTGAAGGTGGTGGCCGTGGTTACAGAAGGGTGTCTAATGATGACTTTGTCATTTATGGAAGAGGGAACCGGTTAGGAGATGTAAATTCTTTCTCAGACCCACTTGCAGGAAATGAATATGGGTGTGCCGGTAATTGGGACAAGAGCTCCTCACGTGACACAACTGATGAATCATTTATAGTTCCTTACAGGTCAAGTTCACCAGATCGTGTTGCAACAGATAGCAGGATTGCTATTGACATGGACTCAGAGTTACCCTCTACACATCAGAGAAGTGTAGATTCTTCTAGTAGGCTTAGGAGCCAACTCAACTATGAACCTAATGACCTGACCTTGATGCCAGAGCGTGGAACTGAGAGGGAATCTATTGGTTATGATCCCGCTGTAGACTATGAATTGGAGGTGCTTGCTAAAGATATAAATGCACAAAACACTGGTGATGAAGAAGTAGTAAGTGTGGATATGGAAGGGTCAAAAACGTTGGACAAGGAAAAGAAAGGAAGTTTGGAGAGAAGGAAGGCAGAGTCCGCTTTAAGGAAGGGCAAACCATCAAGGTTGAACCCTCTGGTGGAAGCACAATTACAAGCAGAAAGGCTAAGATCTTATAAAGCAGATCTTCTGAAAATGAAGAAAGAAAATGTATCAAATCCTATTCTTCTTCTTAATCACAATCTTTTGAGCATGTCTCATAAATCATTACCATTTGGTTTCAAATCGTTTAAAATATTCCAATTTCCAAAAATAAAAGACTAACTATGCTCTTCAAGTAACAAAACAATACTGTCTTAGTTTCATCATTTTCAAGGTAAGCCTGATTAGCCAAATCTACTGAGTTTTCTGATTGTATGAATTATTGCAACTTTATTGCTGAGAAAATTGTACAGAAAATGTAACTGCTGAAATGGGCTGCTATTTATTGTTGCATTCAGAGGAGTTTGCATTAGTACTTTGTGAGTTTTGGCATGGTTGGTGAAGGTTCAGCTAATGTGTGTCACCCTTACCCTCTGGTTTTCTGTTGTTTAATCAGGTCGTGGTAGTTCCAAAGTAGCTTTAGATATTCCCCTCGTTGTTCTCACACTCAGTAAGATATTTGTTCTGCTTTTCGAAAATGTGACTGTTAGAGAGTAAAAAAGTCCATCAGTCAATAGTTGAACATGCACCCTACATCTCAGGCTTGTTGTCTGAGAGTGAGAGTTGTTTGGTATGGGAGAATAGTCTCAGATAATTTTGGCCATGAAAAGACATTATTCTTATTAGTTAGGAAGAGACTTCCTAATTTTGACTAGTCATTTTGGAATGATCAAGGTCCAACTTAACATGGTATTAGAGCCAACCCATCAATTTTTGTGTTTCATATGATCTCTATGTTTGTTCTCTATGGCCCATGTGTGTATATTTGCTATGACTCGAGCCAGGTGTTGGTTTAGGCTTTTAGACATTAGGAGGATTAGTGGGTATTACTGTCCACCAGTTCATAGTGGTACAGATTCTCCATGTCTCAGGCTAATTATCTGAGAGTGAGAGTTGTTGTGCATGGGAGAATAGCCTGTCATTGGTTTGAGCTTAACATTAGGAGAATTAGAGGGTATTACTGTCCATCAGTTCATTGTGGTACATATTCTCCATGTCTCAGGCTAATTATCTGAGAGTGAGAGTTGTTGTGCATGGGAGAATAGCTTTTCATTGGTTTGAGCTTAAAAATATTCTATGCTTATTAATTTGGAAGAGACCTAACTTCAACTAGTCATTTTTGAAATAAACCGGGTTCAACTTTAATGGTTGTAGAATGGAAGGATGATTAAATGATCCACTTTAACGTAAAAGGAATATTAATGTCAGTAGTATGCGGTGCAAAATCTATAATGAAAAGGAAACTGGTATTAGATTGCATATTTTACATGCATGTATTTTCCTATTCAATGTGTGGTAGTTTCTGTTTGTGACTTTGACCTTTGATGGTGTTTCTTTCATGTCTGTTAGTTTGTGTGTATGAACCCTCTGGATTTATCTTTCTAATGCAGGAGGAGGAGGAGATAAAACGACTGGAAGGCTTAAAAAGGGAACGGCAAAAGAGAATTGCTGCAAGAAGTAGTTCAAACTCTCTCCATTCATCCTCTGTGACAACAAAATCTCGTTTGTCTGCAAAGCTTTCCCCTAGCTCAAACCGCTCAAAATTCAGTGATTCTGAACCTGGATCTGCTTCACCTATACCAAAGTTGCCTTTCAGGATGACTTCAGTAGGAACTGTGGATACCGAAAAAAATTCTATGGTCAGTAAATCCAACAGTCTGAACATTGCTGGAAATGGACTTAGTCGGTCAGTGTCATCTTTATCTGAGCTGAAGAAAGAGAATAATAGCAACACTTCTGATCCTAAGGGAGCCCCAATCCGTGCTCGAAGATTATCAGAACTGAGAGGGAGCAACAGCCATCATGTTTCTTCTCCAAGATCTGGAAGAATTGATTCAGCAACAAAGCCCAAATTAGCTGATGAGCCAGAAACAAAGAAGATGACTGCTATTATGAATCTTGACAAAACAAAGTCTGCTAGACTTCCAGAGCTGAAAGTCAGGGCTCCCAGAGGCCCTTCAAATACAGTCCCTGTTAAGCCTGTCGCTAAGGAGACAGCCAAGAAAGTAAGTGGAACAAAAGCATCTCTATCTTCTGAAGAAATAAAACCCAAAAAGGGTAGTGACAAAGGGCCTTATGAAAGCCATGGAGATGACAACCGAGCTACTGAGAAAACAGTTGTGAGACTTGAACACAAAAGAATTCCAGCTCCTGTAGCAGATACATCTCAACAAACAGAGTTTAGACATACAGGGATAGGTGCTGATAATAATGGAGAGGAAAATGTCATACGTTCAGCATATGCTGCTATTCATGCACCACCTTTGCCGATTATTGTAGGTGAAGCTGAAAATCAAGGTCCTCCTGTATGTCTGTTTGATGGGCACTCTGATTCTCAAGAGGTAAAAGAAGTCCTCATCGTTGATATTTGAGTGTCTTAATTTTGTTTTCTACTTACTTTTCTGGGAGCTAAACTGCAGCATGGTGCTCTTAGGTTTAGAAGTGATATATCTAATTTCATATTATGTTTGTATATAGTCTTGTCTAATTGCCACCATAGTGTTTCACGAGTTATCTAACACTGAGAATCATGCTGCTTGTTGTAGAGAATTCAATGTAGTAAAGTATTTCTATTTTTTCAAAGAATCTTGTGCAGACACTAAGCATTTATCTTTTCATTCCTATTATTCCTGGTTTCTTATTCGTTGAAAGATTTCTAGATTCAAATGTGTACTGCTTGTTTGATGGTGAGGATTGTGAACGGTGATTGCAAATGGAGACTGTTAGCTTATGCTACTTCCCTAAGTATGAATACTGTGCAGGACATAACTCTCTCATAGCGACTTTCTAATGGAAGTTGAAACTGCCTATTCATAATACATTTGATAGATCTTTTAGAAGGCTCAATGATAACAGAATCAATACCTAACTGTACAGTGCAATTGTCCAACTTGTATGGAGCAGTTGGTATCCAATGAAATGACCTAATCCTAAATGCAGAAACACAATAAAGGTGGGCAAACATCTTGACTTGTGGTGGTTAGCTTGGTTTGATCATCGTCTTTGATGTGCTATTTTTGCTTTTCAATAACTTGTTTGATTAAGTGTAGCAAGTACGACATCTTTCATACCATTTGGAAGGGCTTCATAATTATGCATGGGTGTTTGTCTCTAGCATGACCACTTGATGAAATGTGGAGGGAAGGTAAACGGCCGCTTATACTGGAAGCATTCCTCTTTGGTTGATAGGATTTTGCTGATTGGATGATTAGGATTGTCCAATCATGACTATTGTACTGCAAGAGCAAGGTCCTAAAACATGTCTGCATACTTAGTATGTCGTTTAGTTTTTATACTAGAGACTAACTTTGTGATATGTACTGATGGTTGGTGCTATAGGATAAGCTGCCAAAGTCATCTATCCTTAACAGTGCTGATGAAAAACCCTATCAGCCTATATATGCACGTACTTCCTCTCTAGAAGATCCATGCACAAGCAATGTCGATTGTGGTATAGCTCTATCAATTTCCTCTGAAGAGAACAACATAGAGGCCATAAAGGCCCACATCTCTGATTTTTCAGAACCCCAGTCACCAGGAGCATTGGAGAAGCCTCGGGGAAAAGAGTCGACCAAAGGATTCAGAAAGCTTTTGAAGTTTGGAAGAAAAACTCATGGTTCAAGTGGAGGTGAACAAAATGTGGATGCAGACAAATTGAGTGTGGACAGCCCAACAGCTGATCATAACAATAACATGACTTTCTCCGATGAAGGTAAGTTTTTGTTTCAGACACTTGATTGATTTTTCAAATCAGTTCTATGTGACAGTTCCCAGTATCTGGTCATGTTTCTCAAATAAAATTTCCTAGAGCTTTCTACACCCTACACACTACATCCTCCCTCTCTTCTGACAATTGGAAAAAGAAAAGAAAAACAGTGGACACTAAGCCAATGGCCCAATCCAGAATTACATCCTGCATGTCCTAGTCCATTGACTTCCTTGGACACAACCTTTGTTCTATACCTGAAGGCATGCAGACTTACTGAGCCATTTAAAAACTGCATTTTAAAATATTTACATTCTTTACTTGGTTTCCACGCACTTACATTCTTGAGCCAATGTAATCTTTAAAATTACACAATTAATTTAGACTATGGTAAAAGTTATCCAGCATGTCCATCCTCAGCTTTGTGAGAATTTGTACATACAAGTGTTTTGGCATTAATTCTTGCATCTCCTTCTGTAATTCAGTTCCAACATTGAAGAATCTCATTTCCCAAGACGAGAGCCCTCTGGCTGGTGCTGCCCAGAAGGGTAAGAATTTTGTTTAGTTTTCTTGGTCTTGCTGCAAATTTGTTGCTTCATTAAAAAAGAAAGATGGATTTGAGCTCATTTGCTTAATTGTTTGTTACAGTCGGTCGGCCGTTCTCTTTGCTCTCGCCCTTCAGAAGCAAGCCTGCCGACAAGAAGTTGATTACATGAGTTTCCAGGTAAAATATTTGAAGGACATGAAGAAAAGGCTTTAGGTAAAGCAAGTTGTGTTTCTGTTGCCAATTCTAAGTGGTTAATATCATTTCGAAATTGGTGGTGTTCTTGATCGTTCTTGTGAAAGCTGTTTTTTTCTTTTCATTTTATTTGTTAATGTTTTATATCATAAATTGGTTTCTCTTATCTTTGTATTCACATTCTGTAATTGGTTTGAGTTCATTTTATACCTATGCCATCCGGTTGTATGTATATAATAATAAAGGCTTCACAGGTCCTAACATTGAAAGAGTCAATCATTTACTCCCCACCAAGAAGTGCAGAAATAATGCACACCTCCTTGGTAAGTGGTAAATTACTATTGTCCCTGGATTTCTAGTTTATTTTGCTCACCCTGCTTTTATCGGGGGATGACAATGGGGTTGGGTTTAAGAAAACCTTACCTTACCTTACCTCACCAATCTACCTTGTGAACTTGCTCTACAAAAGTCCATAAAAGGGTATTTGGTTTTCGAGAACCGTATCAGACCCATGATGATAAATTGAGAAAAATTGATTCCTGTTTCAAACAGATAAGACCCCCTTCCTCCTTGCCTCTAGGACAAAGGGTCTTTGTGCTGGAGGATGGAGGGAAGGGGCGGGGGCTCCCCCTAACCCCTTAGGTAAGAAATAAGAATGGGTCCATCCTTCATCAAATTGAGCTTTGCTTTTAAATTATGAAAGTTACAAAAAATTTGAACTGTTTGGGGTGTATGCAATTTCTGATAAATCTGAGAGCTATAGTTTTGACATAATTTCAGTTTTCTATTAGCTTGTTGGAATGTGAGAAAGATTGAATAAACAGAACAGACTATTCTTTTTCTTTTGTTGAAGCTTGAATTCATCATGGTATTAGAGTAACAAATTCTAAAGGAATAGACAGTCGGGATTTCAACCAAGGGAAAGGAGTTTTCTATGGTATTTTTTTTCCATTTTGAAGAGATTACTAATTTCTGAGAAGATTTGGGAGGTTACAGTGTCACAAATGCAACAACCTTATGCATTATTAATTTTTTTTTTCATAGGTATCATGATCTCCATACGACGTCTTTTTATTTTATTTATTTATTTATTTATTTTTTAGTAGAATTAGGAGGAGGAAGAGGAGAAATAACAAGAAATGTTTACCAAATTAGAAAAAAAAACCACAAAAAATTAGGGAAAAGCTCATAAAATTTCAATTTTCTTTTTGTAAAAATCTTACAAAAATTCTCTTCCACATGTCTCATCAAACCGTCTTGTCATAATAAAAATAAAGTCCAAAATTTTAAAAATTACCATTGTACTCTTGAAAGGTGTTATTAAATTTCTTATTTAATCTAACGCTACTAAATGGTTTCTCATTACTAGAGAACATCTCACGATCTCAACACCTATCTAGGATTCCCCCCCATGCAAAATATAAAAATGGGTGAAAGAGGATATGTTAGTTGGATAATTAATACTATTGAGAGCAATAATAATTGTTGAAGAAGAAATAATCAAGCACGAATACACAATATTTATATAGGTTTGCCTCATAGTGAGACTATGTCCTAATCTTCCATTGTTGCAATTATTCACTATGATGAATAAGAAGTTTACAAAAGAAAATCACACACACCATTCTCTTTTTATTTTACTCTTTCGCTCAGTTGCAATGGAAGACAATAAGTTGGATGGTGAACTACATGGAAGAAAATGTTGCTCACAGTAAAGTTGACCCATCCCAAAATGACTAGTCATCGTGGCACTCGTTGAGGAAGGAGTCTCGGTAGTTTAAGAAGTAGTAGATGAAGTAGGAAGTTGACCCAATCGCTGTAATTACTGTTGAATTTTCTCATATGACCCAGTGTCTGAGGATGTGTCGTTATCTGTGACTATAGAGTTGGCCCAGGTAGGTTTACCAAAATTTTGCCAGAATTTAGTAGAAATATGATTAGTCCTACCACAATAACACGTTTCTGATTCCCCCGAACATTTCGACCATGACCACGAGTTGTGTAAGAGCAACCTGTACTTCTATTATTATCTCTATGAAACTAACCATCAGGCTTACTAGTAGAAGATTGAAGGTTAAGAGCAGCTGCTTCTGAGAGGGCTCCACCTAACTCATTCTTATTTACAATTGTACCTTCAACTCAAAGCTCGAAGAACTCTGTTAAAGACTTTTTCAAGAGTGGTCACATCCTCATTGACCAACAACTTGGCTCTAATAACATCATACTCATGCCCCAAACCATCCAAAAATCAGGCTACTTGAATCTGATTTTTCTACTTACGAATGTCTTCAACATTCGTAGTAAAAGGATGGAATGTACTAATCTCCTATAGTACTCTTCTCATCTCAGTGAAATAATCTATCACTCGTCTACCTTCACACTTCATATTAAAGAACTTGTATTATAACACTCCCCCTCAAGTTGTAGCTTGTCTCTAAAGGATACATGTTCACGTCTCCCCAAAAGCTTAGGAAATATATTTTCCAATTGGTTTGAAGACTTTACATAAGGAGTTACCACTTTCCCTTGAAGTCGCAATCAACCTCTATATGTTTCGTTCTCTCATGGAATACAGAGTTGCTGGCAATAAAAATAACTACCTGGTTATCACAATTCATAACCATAGGGCCAAGTAACGTAAAACCAAACTCAAGAAGCACATACTTAATCTACATAAAGCTCACTAATTGTATGAGCCATTGTTCGTTACTCGGCCTTTGCACTAGACCTAGCCACAACTATCTGTTTCTTACTTTTCCAGCTTACCAAGTTGCCTCCAACAAAACAACTTAGCATGAGGTAGAACGTCTATCCATCTTGCACCCAGCATAATCGGCATTGGAATACCCAAATACATCAACTTTCCCATTCTGAGTATACAAAAGACCTTTTTCAAGTTCACCCTTCAAGTACATCAAAATCCTCTTAGCAACTTCTAAATGGACTTTTTGAGAATTTTCCATGAACTAGCTCACAACTCCCACAACAAATGAGATATTTGGCCTGATAACTGTATCATATATCAGTTTACCTACTAACTGTCGGTATTGAGTTTTATGTTTGAGTGTAGGACCTTGGGTGTCATGTAGATTATAATTAACTTCGATGGGGGTGTTTATGGGTTTAACACCTAATAAACCATACTCTTGTAACATATCTAATATATATTTTCTCTGAGAAAGAAGAATACTTCGTTTGTGACGAGCAACTTCAATGCCAAGGAAATACTCGAGAGAACCCAAATCCTTTGTCTAAAAATGTGTGGCTAGATATTGTTTAACTTTTATAATACCACCAAGATCATCACCAGATAACACAATGTCATCTACATAGACAACCAAAACCACCATACCGGTCTTCCTTTTAAGTAGGAACATAGAGGGGGGGTTAGTCCAAAATGAATCAGACATGAATTACTCCCGCATTACTCAGTTCATTCGATTAGGCCGTTAGTCCAAAATGATATCCTCTTCATATGAATCACGTCAGGTAATGTGCTCAGGCAAAAACGGGGGAATTAGGTTTCATACCTATTTTGTGAATCATCCACATGACTCACGTGCGGGGCGCGTTTCTCCCTCCCCCCGAAGGAAATTTTTTCCCACATTTCGTTTCCTCTTGAAATTTTTTTCTCCCGCTTGGCCTTCCTCCCCAATTTTTTTCCCCTCTATCTTCTCCCTCTCGGCGTATCATCAGAGTGCCGCCTCCGTCGTTGTTGCTTGCTGGCCCGCTGTAGTCTCCCGCCATTATTGGCACTATGAGGAAGATGACGCATCGGGGCGCCGTGAGGAAGACGAAGCTGGTTTAATTTTCCTAAGTTAGGACAAATTAAACCAGCGTCATAAAAATAATAATCTATATTTTTTATTTATAAAATAATTGTTTTTATTTATTCAATATATTCAATTTATAATTATTGTATTAAATTAGTGATTTAATAGTCATAATTAAAATATTATTAAAATAAATATTTGATAAATTGTTTTGGTTTAATTATCCCATTGTTATAATTAATTAAACCAATGGTTTTAAATTTTGTGACAATATATTATTAATTAATAATACGTAAAAATATATATTATGTTATTGATAAAATAATATATATGTATATTTATTTATTATATTTTTATTACTGTATTAAATTAGTATTTTTAATGTTAAAATATATCTTATGTTATTAAAAAATAATTTATTTATTTATTATATTCACTTATGTTATTTTTTACTTTTATTTTTATTTTTATAATATATCCTAATCACACGTAATTATTATATTAATTTATAATAAACTGTAATCATCAAGTAATATAATATAGTCTTTCATTAATTAGTTTATTAATATATTTTAATACTACACATTAAATCACTTATAAGTGTAGTAACTATGCTTATTTTGGTTAATTATCTGTTTAGGTATATGTCTATTTAAGTATATTACAAAACGTTACTCATTCTCTTGTTTATATCATATTTTTCATTTTGGGGTACTAACACTGGAATCTGTTTTCCAGTGCACTTGAACTCGTCTATACTAACACCTAAGGTTGAGTTGAAGTTGAATTAATTCATTTAAGATGAATTGAAATCTTCACTTCATTTCAAGTTTATAATGGACTAACCCCCCCCAAAATGATCACAATGACTCCTATAGAACCCAAATTGTAGTACCACATAATTAAACTTTTCAAACCAGGCCCGTGAACTTTGTTTAAGTCCATAGCCTTCTTGAGCTTACACACCTTTCTTGTCTCCCCCTGAGCTATACCCAGGAGGTTGCTCCATATACACTTCCTCATGTAGATCACCATATAGAAATGCATTCTTCACATCAAGTTGAAAGAGAGGCCAACCCTTATTAACAACCACATATATTAAGATACATATCGAAGTAAGTCGGGTCACAAGAGAGAACGTCTAAAAGACATTAACTTCAAAAGTCTGTGTATTTCCTTTCACTACTAGCTGAACATTGTACCCTTCAATAGGGCCATCAACATTATATTTGATAGTATAAACCCAATGACACCCCACAATAGCTACTCTTGCAGGTGGATCACATAGACGCCATGTTCCTTGAGACACCAAAGCAATTATCTCATCATTCATAGTTGGTTTCCGTTTTGAGAGCACAAGGCTTCCTGCACTGAACGTGGTATATGGAAAGTAGACAATGACATAGCAAATGACTTGAAGGATGGGGATAAAAAATCAAGAGACACATATTTCGATATCAGATGAGAAGTACAAAATCGTTTACCTTTTCGTAGACTAATAGGTTGGTCCAAATCAGAGACAACAAGATCTGGAGAATGAGGAAGCAGGTGGATCATGAGAAGAGGGCACTGTAGAGATAACTGTTGGAGATACTGCAGGAGTACGAGAGTGACGACTATAAACGCGAAGTGGCAATGAAGAACTCGACGACACTGGTACATCCAAAATTGCAACAGGAACAAGACTGTCTGAAGGAGATTTAGGTGATATAAGAACCTCGGTAGATGATGAAAAATATTGGGTATGTTCAAAGAAAGTCACATCGTTCGACACATATGTTTTCCGTCGAATAGGATCATAACATTTGTACCCTTTTTGTCGACGAGAATATCCCAAAAAAACACATTTGACAGACTAAGGTGACCACTTATCGACTAAAGTTCCAAACATATAAATAAAATAGGTACATCCAAAAATATGAGGAACTACAACAAATAATTTACAATTGGGCTTTAAAACCTAAAGTGGAACTTGACCACTCAAAACAGATGAGGGCATACGATTAACCAAGTAGCAAGAAGCTAAAACCACATCTCCCCAAAAAGTTTTAGGTATATTCATATGCAGTAATATCGTCCTTGTAACCTCAAGGATATGTCTATTTTTACGCTCAGCCATCCCATTTTGTTGTGGTGTATAAGGGTAGGATGTTTGATAGGTAATATCATGAGAAACACAAAATACTAAAAATTTATGGTTAAGATATTCCAAACCATTGTCAGTACGAAGTACATGTTCATAGACACCAAATTGATTTTTTATTTCATTGAAAAAATTGAGGAATACATCAAATACTTTGGACTTCTCCCATTAGTGATACACTCAAGTGATTCTACTGAAATCATCAATGAACGACACAAAATATTTAAAACCAAATGGGCTAGGAACCTGACATGGACCCATACATCAGAGTGGACTAATTCAAACAACTTGGTGATTTGACTAGAACTAACTGGGACACTGGAGTGACGATGCTTTCCCAACTGACATGATTCGCAATCAAATGAAATATCAGCTGGTAGAGAAGGAAAAAACTGACGCAACTTAGTTGGTGAGGGATGTCCCAAGTGTAGATGCCACAAGTAAGAAGAATTTGCGGTAGTGAGAGTTACACCTCGAGAAACGGATATATCATCCAACATGTTGAACCTTCCCTTCTCAAGTCATGAACCAATTGTCCTCTTCATTTGCAAGTCCTGGAAAACACAAGAAGTAGGATAAAATGCTACTGAACAATTTAAGAATTTAGGTATATGACTCGTAGACAAGAGATTTGTTGAATTTATAGAAAAGAGAAATAGTTCATTGATTTAATCAGAGTACATGAACCTATATTTATAATAGAGGAAGGTAGTAGAGCACAATTACAATTAAACTACCTTTGTCCCCATCACACCCAAACTCTAACACTTAAAGATAAGTCCTAGCATAATTAAATAACCTAATATAAATAGAAGACTAACATGACTAAAACAACTTTAAAATGAAACTTCTCTATGAGATGTGCTTCCATAATAATTGTGGCTCTGTTAAACTTCTTATTGTGTAAGACTTCTTATGCCACCTCACGTGATCATGGTGGGTCCCATATCTTATGGGCTTGGGCCCATCTTCCAACACTCTTGTATATGTGGGCATTATTTGGTCTGATGTGCTTGGGCTCATCTTCCAACACACTTGGATATGTGGGCCTTCCTTGGCCGTGTGGACTTGGGCCCATCTTTCAACAAGATTAAGTGTGAACGATACCCTCCCCCTGAATAGGAGAGGTGGATCTATCAGCTAAAGTAACTCGACAATATGAATGAGATGGACTAATGGACTGAATAAAAGATCCAAGAGGGGGAATGAGACACATTCAGTGCATTCATACCTATAGGACTAATCATATTTTTGATAAATGCTGGATTTTTTTTTTTGTAAATCTACCTGGGCCAACTCTATAGTCACAGATAAAGACACCTCTTCATACACTGGATCCTATGAGAAAATTTTGCAATTATCACAACGGTTTCATCTACTACTTCTTTGACTACTGAGACAACTCCTTCCTCAACGAGTGCCACGATGGCTAGTCATTTTGGGATGGACCTTGGACCCAACTTTACGTGGTAATAGAGAAGGTACTCATATGTGGGCCTACACCTAAACTATCCACTTGTAGAGCTACAAAAAGGGCCTACACCTAAACTTTCCACTTGTAGAGCCATAAAAAAGGGCCTACACCTAATCTATCCACTTGTAGAGCCACAAAAGAGGGCCTACACCTAATCTATCCACTTGTAGAGCCACAAAAGAGGGTCTACACCTAAAGTTATCCACTTGTAGAGCCAAAAAAGAGGGCCTATACCTCAACTATCCACTTGTAGAGCCACAAAAGAGGGCATACACCTAATCTATCCACTTGTAGAGCTACAAAAGATGATCTACACAAAAAATTATCCACTTGTAGAGCAACAAAAGAAGGCCTACACCTAAACTATCCACTTGTAGAGCCACAAAAGAGGGCATACACTTAATCTATCCACTTGTAGAACTACAAAAGAGGGTCTACACAAAAAATTATCTACTTGTAGAGCCACAAAAAGAAGGCCTACACCTAAAATTTCCACTTGTAGAGCAACAAAAGATGGCCTGCACGTGATAGGGAGTGTTAAGGAATATTCCCACATGGATTAGTAAGTACAAAGATCTTGAGTTTATTAGTTGGAAAAGAAGTTTCCTAAGTTGGTTAGTCATTTTGGGATTAGCCTTGGACCCAACTTCACACTCACAATGGAGTTCTTTTGGACACTACCAAAGAAAGTCGGGAATCAATTGTATTTTAGTTTGGATAACTTTCAAAATATTTATGATATCCTTTGGGAGATATATACTTTAATTAGGGGAGGATTTAAATGCCTATTCTACCCAGTTCAAAGAGTGGTTCACATTGAGTTGAAAGATAAGTCAACCCTTATTAACAACCACATATATTAAGATACATATCAAAGTAAGTTGGGTCACAAGAAAGAATGTCTAAAAGACATTAACTCCAAAAGTTTGCGTATACCCTTTCACTACCAGCCGAACATTGTACTGTTCAATAGGGTCATCAATATTATATTTGATAGTATAAACCTAATGACTCCCCACAATAGCTACTCCTATAGGTGGATCACATAAACGCCATGTTCCTTGAGACACCAAAATACTCATCTCATCATCCATAACTTGTTTCCATTTTGAGAACACAAGGCTTCCTACACTAAACAAGGTATATGAGAAGTAGAAAATAACATAGCAAAAGACTTGAAGGATGGGGATAAAAAATCAAGAGACACATATTTGGATATCGGATGAGAAGTACAAGATCGTTTACCTTTTCATAGACTAATAGGTTAGTCTAAATCAGAGACAACTAGATCTGCAGGCAATGATGAAGCTGGTGGATCATGAGAAGAGTGCTCTGTAGAGGTAACTATTGGAGGCACTGCAGGAGTACGAAAACGACGACTGTAAACGCGAAGAGACAATGAAGAACTCGATGACACTGGTACATCCAAAACTGCAACAGGAACAAGACTGTCTAAAGGAGATTTAGGTGATACAAGAAGCTTAGTAGATGATGAAAAATATTGGGTATATTCAAAGAAGGTAACATCGACTGACACATGTTTTCCATCGAATAGGATCATAACATTTGTACCCTTTTTGTCGACGAGAATATCCAAAAAAAAACACATTTGAAAGACTGAGGTGATAACTTATTGACCGAAGTTCCAAACATATAAACAAAATAGGTACATCCAAAAATATGAGGAACCACACCAAATAATTTACAATTGGGCTTTAAAACTTGAAGTGGAACTTAACTTATCAAAACAGATGAGGGCATACGATTAACCAAGTAGCAAGAAGCTAAAACTGTATCTCCCCAAAAAGATTTAGATATATTCATATGCAATAATAGTGTCCTTGTAACCTCAATGATATGTCTATTTTTACGTTCTGCCATCCCATTTTGTTGTGGTGTATAAGGGTAGGATGTTTGATGGATAATACCATGAGAAACACAAAATACTAAAAAATTATGGTTAAAATATTCCAAATCATTGTCACTACGAACTACATGTAAATGGCACCAAATTGATTTTTTATTTCATTGAAAAAATTGAGGAATACATCAAATGCTTTGAACTTCTCCCGTTAGTGATTCACCTAAGTGACTCTACTGAAATCATCAATGAACGATACAAAATACTTAAAACCAAATGGGCTAGGAACCCGACATGGAACCCATACATCAGAGTGGACTAATTCAAATAACTTGGTGCTTTGATTAGAACTATCTGGGAAACTGGAGTGACGGTGCTTTCCTAACTGACATGGTTCGTAATCAAATGAAATATCAGCTGGTAGAGAAGGAAAAGACTGACGCAACTTAGTTGGTGAGAGATTGCGTAAGCGCAGATGCCACATGTAAGAAAAATTTGCGTTAGTGAGAGTTACACCTCGAGAAATGGATATATCATCTAACATGAAGAACCTTCCCTTCTCATGTCATGAACCAATCGTCCTCTTCATTTGCAAGTCCTGGAAAACACAAGAAGTAGGATCAAATACTACTGAACAATTTAAGGATTTAGTTATATGACTCATAGACAAGAGATTCTTTGAATTTATGGAAAAGAGAAATAGTTCATTGACTTGTTATAATCAGAGTACATGAACCTCTATTTATAATAGAGGAATGTAGTAGAGTCCAATTACAATTAAACTACCTTTGTTCCAATTACACCCAAACTCTAACACTTAAAGATAAGTCCTAGCATAATTAAATAACCCAATATAAATAGATGACTAACATGACTAAAACACCTTTAAACTGAAACTCCTCTATGAGACGTGCTTCCATAATAATTGTGGCTCTACTAGACTTCTTACTGTGTAAGACTGCTTATGCCACCTCACGTGATCATGGTGGGTCCCATATCTTATGGGCTTGGGCCCATCTTCCATCGCACTTGGATATATGGGCCTTCCTTGGTTGTGTGGGCTTGGGCCCATCTTTCAACAAGATTCAGTGTAAACTTTGGTATAAATAAAACAAAATCTAAGGATATTTGTGGAGTAGTGTGAACTATACCCTCCCCTTATATAAGAGAGGTGGATCCATCAGCTAAAGTTATTCGACGATATGAATGAGATGGACTAATGGACTGAAATAGGGAGGGCATACTTGACATGTGTGTAGAAGCTTCTGAATCAATGATCCAAGATGGAGAATGAGACACGTTCAATGCATTCATACCTATAGGACTAATCATATTTTTGAGAAATGCTGAAATTTTTTTGGTAAACCTACCTGGGCCAACTCTATAGTGACAGATAAAGACGCCTCTTCTTACACTGGATCCTATGAGGAGATTCAGTAGTTATTACAGCGATTGGGTCAACTGACTGCTTCATCTACTACTTTTTAGACTGTCGAGACTCCTCCCTCTTCCTCAACGAGTGTCACGATGGCCAGTCATTTTGGGATGGACCTTGGACCCAACTTTACATGGTATTAGAGCAGATACTCATATGTGGGCATACACCTAAACTATCCACTTGTAGAGCTACATAAGACAGCCTACACCTAAACTATCCACTTGTAAATCCACAAAAGAGGGCCTACACCTAATCTATCCACTTGTAGAACCACAAAAGATGGCCTACACCTAATCTATCCACTTGTAGAGCCACAAAATAGGGTCTACACCTAAAGTTATCCACTTATAGAGCCACAGAGAGGGTTTATACCTAAACTATCCACTTGTAGAGCCACAAAAGAGGTCCTACACCTAATTTATCCACTTGTAGAGCCATAAAAGAGGGTCTACACCTAAAATTATTCACTTGTAGAGCCACAAAAAGAGGGTCTACACCTAAATTATTCACTTGTAGGAATGAGATGGACTAATGGACTGAAATAGGGAGGGCATACTTGACATATGTGTAGAGACTTCTGAATCAATGATCCATGAAGGGGAATGAGACACATTTAATGCATTCATACCTGTAGGACTAATCATATTTTTGAGAAATGTTGGAAATTTTTCTGTAAAGCTACCTGGGCCAACTCTATAGTCACAGATAAAGATGCCTCTTCATAAACTGGATCCTATGAGAAAATTCAGCAATTATTACAACGACTGGGTCAACTGACTGCTTCATCTACTGCTTATTAGACTATCGAAACTCCTCCTTCTTCCTCAACAAGTGCCACGATGGCTAGTCATTTTGGGATGGACCTTGGACCCAGAGCAAGTACTCGTATGTGGGCCTACACCTAAACTATCCACTTGTAGAACTACAAAAGAGGGCATGTACCTAAACTATCCACTTGTAGAGCCACAAAAGATGGCCTACACCTAATCTATCCACTTGTAGAGCCACAAAAGAGGGTCTACACCTAAAGGTATCCACTTGTAGAGCCAAAAAAGAGGGCCTATACCTCAACTATCCACTTGTAGAGCCACAAAAGAGGGTATGCACCTAATCTATCCACTTGTAGACCCACAAAAGAGGGTCTACACCTAAAATTATTCACTTGTAGAGCCACAAAAAGAGAGCCTACACGTGAGGGAGAGTGTTAAGGAATAGTCCCACATGGATTAGTGAGTACAAATATCTTGAGTTTATTAGTTGAGAAAAAGGTTTCCTAAGTTGGTTAGTCATTTTGGGATGAGTCTTGAACCCAACTTCACACTCACAATGGAGAGGGAGAAGAGAGGGAGGCCGAGAGGCTCGGCCTCCCATGCTTTGCGACGGAGGTCGAGAGGGAGAGGAGAGGGAGGCTGAGAAACAAAAATTTGGGGGAGGAAGACCGAGTGGGAGGAAATTTTTTCGCAGGGGGGAGGGGGGAGGGGGGGAGCAACGCGGGACATGCGATTCATGTTAATGAATCGCAAAATAGGTCTGAATCAACTTTCCCCAATTTTTGCCTGATTCAATTACCTGACGTTCAAAAGAAGAGGAATTCTTTCTACACTAACAACTTATTCTAATGAACTAAGTAATGCGGGAGTAATTCATTCTTGTTCATTTTGGACTAACCAGCCCCCCTCCCCCCCAAAGAAAGTTGGGAATCAATTGTATGCTAGTTTGGATAACTTTCAAAATCTTTATGATATCTTTCGGGAGATATATACTTTAATTAAGGGAGGATTTAAATGCCTATTTTACCCAGTTCAAAGACTGGTAGTTGGCGCAAGCATATAGAATAAATATTGCAATTCAACAACAACAAGGTGACAAAATCATGATGTTTTCTACTGTTCTAATATTAAACCATACTTGATGACCATACATATAGATATTTTAACCCATTTTGCAAAGTCAGAAATTGAATGATATTATCACATTCTAATTGACGAGTTTGGATCATTGACTTAGAACATTGATAAAACAACAAGGAAATGGAAATTCCGTGCATTCCAATCAAGGATGCTTTTTACTTTTTCAATAATAAAGCATGCTTGGAGACTACTCATATATAGATTTTAATCCATTGTGCAAAGCCAAAGCCAAATGATGTTAAAATTGCACATATTGTGGAGTTTGGGTCATAAAGTTGATGCTGTTTGGTGTCTTCATGGAATAGTTGATTGGGCAAAGGCCAAAGTTAAACTAGGCAAAAGGAAATTGTTTGCTTTTTTCCAAAGAATTTGAAATGTTTCAAAAGATGAAAGATCAATTTCCCACTTCTTTTTCTAGTGCCACGTTTACATGAATAGATTCGGGCTTGTCTCTTTGTCCTTCCCTCATTCTTGGATTATAGATTCTAGTTCCTCTTAAACTATGTCCAATCCATTATATTTATTTTCCTAGTATTAACCACAATTTCACAAGTTTGTTACATTGGCTAATAGTTCTCAAATTAAAATTTATGGCATGGGATCCTCAAACATTACATCTACTTTATCCCTATCAAATGTTTCGTACCCCCTTGGTTTCCTATTAGTCTTCTATCTTTTAGCAAAATCAATAAACATCTGAATTGCATTGTCAACTTCTCTACTTCTCATTGTACTTTTCAGGACTTATAGATGAACCAAGTAATTGGTAGCGGCTGTGAACATAGTGGTCTATATTATTTAATTGTTGATCCTTCCAAAATACTAGCAACTACATGTACACAATTGCAATGGCACTAGAGACTTGGGTAACCTTAACTCTCATCATTACAACATCAAGTTCCATATCTAAAACCAATTTCTAGTTTAGAATGTGAGTCATGCCCATTAGGTACCAACGGATCTTTAGTCTTGAGGGATAAGTTGCGGTCTTTCGAGTCTATTTTCGTTGGCACATTTAGATATCCGAGAGGACCTATGCGTGTATCAAATGTATCCAATTTTTAGTATTTTGAATTTTTATTGATGACTACTCCAAGGTTACTTGACTTTAATTGCTGAAAGATAGATATGAATTGTTTTCAATCTTAAGGTTAGTTTTTTTTTTTTTTTTTGTGGTGAATTGTGATTTATGATGTGATTAAACACTTTATAAAACAAATTTACAAGATTGAAATTTGAAAAGGAAAAAATTACAAAATCATCTATTAGAATTGATAGATTGTATGCAAGAGAAGGACTGAGACCAATCCGAGCTAGTAGTGGAGTGGTGAAGGAGATCTTGATTAATATGGGCCAAGCCTTGAGATTGCACGTGAGTAAAAATGAATAAAGGAAAAAATGGAAGTGTGAAATCCTTTCTACTTCCCCTTAGTTTATAGCGATGTTAGCTCTTATATATGGCAGGAATGTTTATTTAATTCATTAATTGGGGAGAAACAAGAAAGAGATAACAAAGTCCTTTGTTTTTTTCTTGCCTAGAAGTTTCTTTCTCATTATAGAGCAACCTTTTCTTCCTTTTCATCTCTCTCTCTCAACTCTTCTTTTCTCTCCATTTGGCTTGCACCAGTTATAGGATCCTGGTGACATCTTCCACCATTAAGTCTTTGTTTTCTCGTTTCCTCTATTCTGTTGATTCTATTATTTTGTTTTATGTTCCCTTTTCTCTTTTTTCCCTTTTTTTATTTTTATTATTTATTTAAATTTATTTTTTTCCTTATAATTTTTTATTTTTGCTTTTCTCGACTTGGAATGAAAAGTAGATGAAACCAACCATCTAGGTTTCTCCGTCTATCTTACTTTCTACTCTTTGTTTCCTTCTTCTTCTTCTTCTTCTTCTTTTTTCTTCATTTCAAGACATCAGCTTTGGAGGTTTCTGGCTTCGCCACAACTGTATTTGGGCTTTGCTCAGTCACATGAGAGTAGAGAGCTTCTCTACCTACGTGCTTTTTTTCTTCTCTCTTTCATTTTTATTTGTTAGAATTTCATTTGAAACTCAAAATCATTCTTTTGAATCCTATGAATCATTGATTTCAAGAAAAGATATTAGAGCATGAGATTCAATAAAATATTCAAAATCATCATATAAATGCTTCAAATTGTCTTTGGAACCATCCTACAAAATTTTACCAAGTTTGGATTCGATTTGAATCTTGAAAAGGGTTAAAATTGAAGTATTATGTATGACATGATAACAAAGATCGATCATTCACATACAATGATATGTCATCCTTTATATTTCATGATCGATCATCCAGGATACAACAAGTCAAGTTTATAAATTATGATTGGTCATTGGCTATAAAATATGATTAATCAATTGTGAATTGTTGGCCTCTGAAAGATGCATGATAAGTGATCATCAAGCTATGTGAATTCAAAAATACTGCCATTGAAGGCCAATAATCAATCATTGGAAGGTGAATGATCGAATATGATCGTGAAGCAGTTTTTATAACTTCTCTCCAAAGTCACATAACAGCTAACTTATAAACAGGGTTCTTAAGCACATCTTGAAGTATGAATTCACTTGAAAATCCTTTGTATTTATGAAAACATAACTTTTTGTGCGAAATCTTAAAAGAGAAACTTTGGGCTTATTTTCTCAAATCCTTTCAATTCCTACATTGGTTTTTCATCATTCGTAATCTAGTTGAAGCTCCAATTCATAGGCTAGCTCGACCTCAAAGATTTGGGAGTTTCAAGTTCACCACATGTCACAACCACATGTCACAATATGACTATCTCCATAGTTGTAAGTAGTAGTTCCTGTTATTTGGTGGCTTTATTGTAAAGGTTTTAGAACCTAGAATCTAGAGATTGGGCTATCTAGAGCCATGAATCTAGAGTGAGGGGTTTCTAAAGCCAAAAGCTAGCCTTTGTAAGGAAAATCTCTTAGGGATTGGGGATTGAGTCGGTTGTGGTTTTACTAAGGAGATTAGTGAATTCTCAGGTAGGAGTTCTTGGATGTGACTACCAATAGGAAAACATTGATAACAGAACAACTTGTGTTGTGTTGTTTGTGTGCTTTTTATCTTGTATTTGTATTTCTTAATTACCTTTGTACCGTAAATTTTTTTTTAAAAAAAGCTCCACTCATGGATTGTACTACATTTTTAGTTCTTAAACATTCAATAGAAACATCAAATTGGCTCTGAATTTCATTACAATATTTCTATAAAATAGACAACATTTCAATCCTTTATTTCAAAATGAAAACCCAAGTACATCGACTGAAATCATTAATGAAAGTAATAAAATACTGAAACCCACCATCAATAGGTACCATGCATGCTTCTTAGATATCCGAATAAACTGATTAAAAAACTTTTGAGCTACCCAAACTCTTCCTTCTATGAAAAACACTCCTATGATGTTGACTAAGTTAATAGGACTCATATAGTAATGGACTTGAAACCTTGATTAATGGAATCAATTTAACTTGTCTAAGGAGGGATGCCCCAACGTAACATGCCCATCCAATGGAGATGCAAAACTTCATCTTTATGCAAAAAAACTTCATCTTTTGTGCTCCACCGTCTTGAATATTTTGGTCACATAAAAATTACCATGAAATATGAAATAAAATTCCTTTTTCTTGTAATTTCCCCCCTCAAGTTGGGGATAAAAAGAACATAGAGACCCAACTTGGACAAAATACAATGTGAAAGAAGAAAATCACTCCTATCCATATGACAAACCTCTATACACCAGTCAAGACGGTCATAGTCTGAAATACACTCCATTCAATTTAAAGGTAGAACAATAACCCAACTTCAGGGCTTAACAAAGAGACTACTCTCTTCTTAAGGGTAGGTAGCTTAAACACAAATTACCTCTTAGTTGAAGAATAAAATACTTAACTCAAGTTAGATGTTGGACACACTCACATACTTTTTAGGTAGTGGGTCTAGGCATTGCTCTAAAGTGATGAAAATATAAAAAAATAATATGAAGAAATACTAGAGGAAAATAATTTTAACCGGAAAGAGGCGACAATTTGTTTGTCTTTTGAGTTTTTAGAACCAACCTTTTTTTTAAAGAGTTACTAACCACTTCTGCCTTATCCTTGAAGGGTGTAGGAATATCTTTAATGTTAATGATATGAGATTGAAAAAAACCATTCTTTCAAATTTCTTAGGCTTGCATTTTCATCATATCCGAGGTCACTCATGTCGTGAGCTACCTTATAAGATTGGATTAACCAGCCCATTTATCCTTCATTCAAAAAAGAACATTTTCAAAATCCATCCTTAAACAATTTTTTTTTTCAAAAGAGGCAATTAGCCTTCAATGCCTCATGCTCCTCACAGACTTATGTGACCACCATACAATTTTTCAAGGTCTACATGCTCCTCACATTTAGTACATTTTTCCATGTGCTTTGACCAATACCTCATGCTCATCATCAAATTATCTAACCTTCAAAACACTTCATTGTAGATGACATTTGATTTCACATTGTCAATCTTTTTTTTGGTTCAATTCTTGTTTTCTAAAGAAGATACCCATATTTAGCGAGCTTGTTCACATCAAGATTATATTTGCTGTTTATGTTGAACCTGTCTTCTATGACACTAACTCGGACGAGTGTTAATTGCTCCAAATTAACTTTTCGACGAGTGATGATCTCATAAAGAGCCAAAATGACCTTAAGGTTAATCTTCTGTTCACAAACATGTAGTGTCATATGCAAATTGGAGGATTAGAAGGTTTGTTTCCTTTATAACTAATTAATAATTTTTATTAATTAGAGCATGTAAGTAATTGTTATGTTTCTTTAATAATTTTTTACATTCACAATTTTTTGTTTTTTTTGTATTATAACATCAATAGGGACGTAACGTGTTTCCACTCCTGCGAGACGTATCGGAATATAGAGTGGACGATACGTTATGCCTTGCCGAAACGCCCACCCTTGGTTCGGATTCTCCGTTCTCACGGGCGGACTGAGACAGGGAGGTCAACGAGTGGAGATGAAGAAGAAAATACGATAAGCGAAGTGGTGAAGGCGTAAATCTACTATTTTGACAAAGCTTTAGCGTACAATCACATTATTGCCACTTCTCCCTACCTGCCCTCTCGGTCGCCTGTCTCTTTTTTCTCCATCTTAAACGAGTCTCCACCCTCTGCTTTTTTTTGTCTGCCGCCATCCTTCTTCAAAAATATACATTATTTGATACTATTTTGTACCTTAGTTTCTATCAGAGGAGTATTTGGAAACAGTTCGGGGAACGATTCGATTTTGTATCTTAAGAGTTTGAGGAAGAGATGAAGGTTGTTGCATTGGTAAGCGGTGGCAAAGATAGCTGCTATGCCATGATGAGGTGCATCGACTACGGCCATGAGGTCTGTCTGCTAGTTCTCTTGGAGCTGTTTTTTTTTTTTCTATTTTTTATTTATTTTTTGTTCTTCTTGTAGATCGTGGCTCTCGCGAACTTGATGCCATTTGACGATTCTACTGACGAGTTGGATAGCCACATGTATCAGACTGTTAAGTTTCTCTCTCTCTCTCTCTCTCTCTCTCTCTCTCTCTTTGAAGTTCCTAGTTCTCTGTTCCTTTTCGTTACTTAGCTTCTTCATTTGGTAGTATTCATGTCAAGTGTTCTTTACCGGCTTATCGCAGGTGGGCCATCAAATTATAGTTAGTTATGCAGAATGCATGGAATTGCCACTGTTTCGAAGACGCATACAGGGATCCACAAGGCAAGCACTTTGATTGGGGCACTGTGGGTAAATTTATTTTTTGTTGACGAATCTGATTCAATAAGAAAAATAAACTATCTCAAGTTGCATAACGAGGAAATTTTCAAAAGAAAAGCAAACTGTAAGTTGCATAATGCGGAAAAATTCAATTATAGCTGTTTATATAATTTTCTTTCATGTTTCTGTAAAATTTCCTCTTTTTCATCCGTCTCACAACTATCGGGATTTTATATCGTTTTGGGAATTTTATGGTAATGAATGCCTATTAGCTCTGAACAATTATTTCCCATAGGCATCAACAACTTAGCTATAGGACAACTCCAGGTGATGAAGTAGAAGATATGTTTATTTTACTAAGTGAGGTGAAACGGCAAATTCCTTCCATCACTGCTGTGTCTTCTGGTGCTATTGCTTCAGACTACCAGAGGCTCCGAGTTGAGAGTGTTTCTTCAAGGTTACAGCTTATTTCTCTGGCATATTTATGGAAACAAGATCAATCTACTCTCCTTGAAGAAATGGTACTTTCTTTATTAACAATTGTTTCTGATAATGTTGTTTCCTTAAATTTCATTATGTTTGTTAATAGTGGGTATAACTCGATACTCGATTAATTTCAACTCTTGGTTCTGATTAGATGAGGAAGGGAATTGTTGCTGTTCTTGTGAAGGTAACACATTGCTTTCATTGTAGTTTAAATCTTCTCTTATTACTTTTTTTACAAAAAGTTGAATTGATGATTTTGTCCGCTTCCTAGGTTGCAGCACTTGGATTGAGCCCAAATAAGCACTTGGGCAGAGAGCTTGCAGACTTGCAATCTGAACTTCATGAATTAAAAGAGTATTGTTTTGTCACTTCTCTTCTTTTCTGATTTGCAAACTGTAACACATGCTGTCATTTTATTCTCTTGAAAAAATGAACCTTTTGCTCTAACAATAAGTATTCTTTTTTACAGAAAGTATGGAATAAATGTATGTGGTGAAGGTGGAGAATATGAGACACTGACCATTGACTGCCCCCTTTTTTCTGTAAGTGCGCTTGCATTTTACGGTGGTTCATCAGTTTATCATTCCAGCATGTTCCTTTGCATTCTTTCTGTAACTATTGTCAGCTAGAATAGGTGGTAGAGGTCTTAAGATTCATCTATAAGAACATCTCATGAGTTTTTTTTTCTGATTTAAAGATGCGACTTGTTTGGATGTGTTTCTTTTCTTTGTCTTTCAAAGAATCAAATGAGAAAATTTAACTCTTCAAATTAACAGAATGCCCGAATTCTTCTGGATGATTACAAAATTATACTACACTCGCCGGATTCCATAGCCTCAGTAGGAGTTCTTCATCCTGTGTCTTTCCATCTAGAATATAAAATGGAAGCCACTTGTCAGAGAAGTATCTCGGGTATTGAAAAGGTTGGGTTTGTCCATGAAGTGCAAGGAAGAAGTGATCTAGGAACTGAAGCCAATTGCCAGTTATCTACTGGATTAGCATCGGATTCTTTTAGTTTGACAGATGAAAATTTCTATCTCTCAGTGACCAAGAGGAATACATTTTCCATGGGTTGCTGCATCCAAGGTCCTTCTGGAACTTCTGAAGGTAAATTGTTTTCTATTCTCTTAAATATCGGTTTAATTCTTATATTCTTTCAAGATTTTTTGGATATTTTACTTAGTGAATTGTTGATGCCAACTCAATTAATTAGTATCAGACTTAATTGACATTAAAGCAGGGAAGTAGAGTAGTACGCAGGAAACTGTGAATTACTAACCCTTAATAATAAGTTTTCTGCATTCTGTATTATATAAAACAATCTAGCTAGAAGAATCAACTTTGTGCTGCAGTGATGTTTTCATATACTAGAAAATGAGGAGCTTTTTCATGCTGTATGTATCGTCATTTACTTTTCCATTGCAGGTTTGCAAAGAGATCTGACTGCAGTTCTCAAGAAAGTTGAATCAAAACTAGGAGAAGTTGGTTTCAGTTGGGCAAATGTTGTATATGTCCACCTCTACATTGCAGACATGAAGGATTTTGCTTTGGCAAATGAAACCTATGTTAGGTTTATAACAGAAAATAAATGCCCCCAGGGTGTTCCATCCCGGAGCACTATTGAGCTTCCTCTTCTGGAGGTGGGTCTAGGCAAAGCTTATATCGAAGTCTTAGTTGCAAGCGATGAGACAAAAAAAGTATTGCATGTACAGAGCATTTCTTGCTGGGCTCCTAGTTGCATAGGCCCATATAGCCAGGTAAGAGATCATTTATCAAGTATCATATATTTCATAAGCTCATGTTAGCAACACTCAGCATTTATTTTCATTGTTGTCTAGGCAACTTTACATAAAGGAGTACTGCATATGGCTGGGCAGCTTGGGCTGGATCCACCCACAATGGTGCTATGCTCTGGTGGTCCAACTTCAGAAATGAAGCAAGCCCTAGAAAACTGTGAAGCAGTGGCCAACTGCTTCAGCTGCTCTCTAGCTACCTCGGCAATTCTTTTTGTGGTCTATTGCTCAGCTAGCCTGACATCTTCTGATAGAGCTGAAATTCAGAAAAGCCTGGAAAATCTTCTTCAGCTGATATCATCCTCTAGGTTGCAGAATGGGTGTATGCATGAAATGTTCGATCCCATCTGTCTTTTTGTCCTTGCATCAAACCTTCCAAAAGGGTATTGTGGTTGCATTTTTTGTTTTGTTCTTTTCTTCTTTTGGTTCTTCTTGTCTAATTAAATTTTGGATGTATGTTTAGCCAGTCCTGCAGAATGTGTAAGAAAGTGTCAATCTTAGCTACATTATAAAAAAAAAAAAAAAACGGCATATGGTTTTATGAGCCAGAGCATATCAGTCTTAACTAACAGCAGCTACAATCCAAGTCATCTTATCTTACTTATGTCTGTTATCTAATTTTATGATTCCTTGAGCCCTTTTTTCAGCTCAGATGTAGTGTACTAGACATTTTTTTTCTGCCTTTACTGAATCAGCATGGTTTATTCATTTAACATTTGTTGCACTACAGGGCCCTTGTAGAAGTGAAGCCTGTTCTTTATGCTCCAGATGATAGTGAAAATAGTACTGAGACGGATCTGCAAAACGAAGCTTGGACTGAGAATCTGGGTTGCTGGGGATTGGAGTCGTCAGAGTGGCCAAGTCAGTGCTGTCAGAATTATATCATTCCCGGAAAGATTTGTTCAATTGTTGTTCATATAACAGATGAGGTTGTAGAACAACTTTGTTCGGAAGCTGCTCAAATGGGTACCAAGCAAAGTTATTGTAGTGAAAGACAACTGAAAAGAATAGTTAGGTTCTGCATTTATCTCCTTGATAAGACTCTTACAATGAGCAGTTGCTCCTGGTTGGATTTAATGGTAAGGTTCCTTTTCATTTCGATTTACAGAATTTTCATTAATCAGACCTGAATAAATTTGAACTTCAGAATTTTCATCTTGACGTCATTTGTTTTGCAGAATTTACGGTTTTACTTCACAACTAATCTTTGTGTGACTGCCAATGTGCTTTCACTTGCTTTCATGGAGGCATTTGATGAATTTGCAAAAATCAACCAGAGAATTGAAATAAGTGGTGAACCCTTTTTCAACGTTATCCCTGTCTTGGGTTCTGGAGGAGACGCATCCATGTCTGATCTGCTCACTTGCGAGTTGTTTGCCTCCAACTTTTGAGCATGGTTTTCCGAGTTACCTGGTTAATCTGGATTTTAACAGGATCGGGTCAGGTTGGGTTGGACTCATCCAGAACTCGCCCTTTCATTTTTGGCAACCAATCCTGGGATGGAGTTGATTTTCCTTTCACGAGCTTAAGCTTGGTGAGATATTGTAATTTATTTCCTACAGTAACTGTGAAGTACATTAGTGTTGTCAAAAGCATTTCATCAAATCTGCTGCATAAGAATTATACACTATTTCTTTCTTTGTTGGTTTAAGCAGAAGTTACAAAGGATGCAAGTGTAAGCAAATATAGTTAAAGCCCATGAAAGTTTTTCTTATGAGAAGAAAGAGTTATCTTGGGTTTATCCTGGAACATAACAGTTGATCTAAATGATTTTTGTATATTGTTAGTTTTATCTAATTTTTTTTTTTGTACTTGAATTCATATTGATGGATGCAAGGATTTCCCCACATGTATTTGTCACATAAATTATATTTATAACTAAGATGGTAGTTTGATTTTTTATTTTTATATTAGTAGACAGCATTAATCTCTCTCGCTGGATAAAACCACCTATTTTCAGTAAAAATAGTAAGAACAACCAAGTCTTTCTAACCAAAAAAAAATACTGTCAATTCAAAACAAAATTTTGACAACCTAAGCAGCCTGCTTCTTCAACTTTGCAAGTTCTTGCCTGATCGCACCAGCTCTCTGCACACAAGAATTTGAACAAATTTGAGCGGATAAACAAGAGAAATTGGAAAGTTCACATCAAACACACTAAACAAGTTATTAGAGTTTCCCTCTGTCGTTGGTTAGTTTTAACCTTAGCTTGGGACTTCTTCAGTTCATTAAGAAAATATTACAAACCTTGATCTTAGCTAGCATGATCTTGAACCGATCAAAGTCATTGAGAGATGCTCTCTTCTTCTGAACAATCAACTTCCGGCCCCATGAACTTCTCTCCCACTTGTTTTTCACATCTGAATTGTTTTAAAGCAATCAGTAAAACATGAGGGGATCAGAAAGAATGTAAAAAAATGCCTACAGTAGTCAAATAAGACGGAAAAATGCTTGACACCTGCAGCTTCCATGGCGGCAATAAGGGACTTCTTCTTTGGGATCCTTGGAATGTCAATCTTTATGTCTGTAAGAGAAAGCCTCTTAAAGTTCATTTGATCTCTCACCATATCAGGCGCATCAACAAGAGCCTATCAAGTTTTGATAACAGTTAATTCACGTAAGGATGCATAAGCCACTCAAACAGTTTTAGCAGATTAGCTAGAGGTAACAAAAATATCCAGAAGAGCATCAGTTAAACACAAACTAGTGTTAGGGCCATGAGTAAGCACAATCTGAAAATAAATTTGAGTAGAAATAGCATATGCCACCAAAGTAGAAGAGCATCTGCTTCTTCACTGGGGAATTCACATCAAGAAACACTATCTTTTAGGTCAATGAACAAGACTAAAGAGATAACAGAAAATCAATTCTTTAGCAAAAGAAACTCAAAACAAATCGATGATAACTTATTTCCTAGTGCTTGATGACTATATAAAGGAGGCATTCGCTGAGGCCACAGAACCCATCACTACATTTGATGAATATGAATATTTCGAACATAAAAAAGTAAATGAACATAGTGCAAGATTTGAAAAAAATATATTCGTTCCGACAAAAAAAGAAAAAGAAATTTAATGCTACAGATTATAGGATTAAGTCATCCTGATCTTTGCCCCCCAAAAAAAAAGTTACCAGAAATATAACCTGTCAAGGGTAAATCTTCTTTTATTAAGAATTGGTTTGTTACTGTCCCTCAAGAATGAAGAACAAAGGACAAGGCTCTTCAGTTTAAAAGACGATGGTCCTCCATTTAACATATTTAACATGAGAAATAATATTATTCAGATCCACAATGAAGAAAAAAAACGCATGGAACTCGTATAACTGAAAACTAGGCCAAAAGGGGAAAATGAATTCTAAAAAAAAAACCCTACACTTAATACACTCGGAAACACATGAACAGATAGGGACGACAACAGAGACCTTTAATTCAAAGAACTAAGATCTGCAGGAGAAGAAAGTAAACAGAGAAGAGGGAAAGAAAATAGAGCAAGTACCCGGTTCTGGTCAATGACATCGACGATAACAACGAGTTTGCCGTAGTCCTTCCCATAGTTAACGAGAGCCACCCTCCCGATCTCAACGTATCGCTTGAACGGCTGCAGAACAAATCAAAACAAAACAAATAAATGCTGTGGCAAACATGGAGAGTGAAAGAGGGAAAACGAAACCAGAGAGACTGGAGTTAACGGACCATTGTTGCTCAGTGGCTGTTCAAAATGGGCGAGAAAGACAGAGACACAGGGTTTTAGGCGACTGGCTCTCTGAGAAGAGAAGGGCGAACTTTTATGTCGAGATGGCGGGACGCTTCTGGCCGTCGGATTTAGGGTTTGTCAGGAAATACCCAAAATGAGCTTGAAATTACAACGACACCACTCCCCCTGGCTTGTGGTCGACCCAGGACCCAATATATCAGTGCCTCTTGATCCGAGCCGCGCAAAATAATGGTTAACCAGAAAGCCCAAACCCATTTCTTTTGAAGTTAATGACAACATGATGATGAGGGAAAATTAACTACACTTAGGGTTTGTAAAAATATATTATTAATATATAATAATAATACATGGCAATCAAGTCCTCATGCTACTTCAATAATAACAACATCAAATAAATATTTACATAGTAATCTCAATAGATCTATCGGTAATTATTATTATAATTGATGATTTTCTGATTTTCTGATCTAATCATAGGAGTGACTTTTCCAAAGGTTAGAATCTTTAAAGCATGAGATAAGGTGGGTTCTTCGATGTTTCCTTAGTTTCTTGTTTTCTTTCTCTCTTCTTCTTAGGGAGGATATGGAGTCAGCAAGTTTTCTCATCGATTCTTCTTTGGCCAATTTCTCACAACTATCACTCTCTGAAGTTTCATTTCGATTTGAGATGTTGTTTCCCTATAAACATAAGTGCATACTATTAATAATTTCAATGTTATCACTAGATGTATTGCACTGAAAGTTTGAAGAGTAACATTCTTTGTTTCTAGAAAGATCAAATTCTATTTTATCCCTTAAATTCTTTGATTTACAAGATACATAAGAATCAACTATTTTGTCACTAAAGGAACTAAGAATGAGTTCCATAGCCTTAGCATTGCCATCTATTCTTGCAATGCCAAGGTCATCCCAATCACAAACAGATTTTGGAATAAATCTTCTCTTTACATTTTGGGATGGGATGAAGGGTCCACTTATGATAGCTTCCTATACTTAAAATTTAATGGAATGTAAAAAAAAAAAAATTATTCTTGATTTCCACCATTGGTATTGTGAAGTAATGAGCAAGGGAATAGAGAAGGGATCATGACACTCTTGGAACATAATTTCTACTTGAGATGACATTTAATCGATTTCAAAATCATGAGGATTTTGACTCAAATTAAAAGTTTGGCGTGCTCTGATACTAATTGTTGACCCAGGTGGCTTCTCAAGAGGGGAATGAATTGAGTATTTTAAATTAAAAGTTATGTAAGGCGTGTAAATAAAATGTCATGCATATTCATAATTTCAATAGAAAATAAACATTCACACACTATAACACAAGGAGAATTTTTGTTATCAATGTTCCTCTAATGTTATTCACTCCCCAAGAACCATTTCTTGGGAAATTCTGCTATTTCAAGCTCTAATAGCTGAAATTTACACAACGAGATTTCGATTCTCTTTAAGCCATGTGTAGCTCAATACAAGCTTTTTACAATCACAATCTCTCCAAGAGATTGGCTAGATTCTAGCTCTAGTTGGTTCTTTCTATTTAAATTGAATAGGTTCTAGATGAACCTTCACAATTTAAAAATAAAAGAAAGGAAAACTGACACCCTTAACTTGGAGAATTCTTTTTTCCTAAGACATTCAAACATCTACTTCGTTTGCACCACAATGTGGAGTGAGGGAGCTTGTTTAGTACGCAATTCAAGGAAATGAATGGAAAGAGTAATGAATTTTTTCAAGGCTAAGACTTACTCTTTCATTCTAAAGCACTTTTGAGAAGCTTTTCAAGTTTGAGGACAAAAGCTCAAAGATTTTGACAATAAATATTCATTGACTTCTCAATGCATTGTTTGTGGGGGTATTTATAACTTCCCTAAGCAATGAATTTTTTCAAGGCTAAGACTTACTCTTTCATTCTAAAGCACTCTTGAGAAGCTTTTCAAGTTTGAGGACAAAAGCTCAAAGATTTTGACAATAATTACTCATTGACTTCTCAATGCATTGTTTGTGGGGGTATTTATAACTTCCCTAAGCCAAAATAGTTATTTTTTGCTCGTTTGCAAAAATTAGTACATTGATAGAATGATCGTTGTAAAGTGGTTGCTCGATCAATCGACTATAACAACTCTTTTTGTGTCAGGATGTCACCTATTGATTGATGGATCGGTTGATCAATATGTTACTGTTGGTCCTAAAAAGTTAAGTTGATAGGTCATTACTAAGAGATTATCGATTAATCGGAATTCCCTCTCTGGCTCTGTAATGCAAGTATGATCAATCAATGAATTTCCTATGATCGATCATGTTTTATGTCCCTGACCAGCAAAATTTTATCTGATTGATCAATTGTGTGGGATGATCAATCATTCCATGTAAAATGTGCTTGCCTAGAAAGTACTGGTCAATCAATCTAAATTGGATAATCGACTATACTTTATAGTATAATATGGTCATTTTCTGAATTATAATTCAATCGACTAAGGTTGATTGATCATGTTTTATACTCTTAAAGTAATAGCTGTACTCTCATTTTGATTATTTTTTCACCAAATTTAGAAGTGACAATTAAAAATGTAACACAAAGATGGTCATACTTGAAAATCCTATATCTAAGGAGGACATATTTGAAAATTACCTTTATTTATATTATTATAACTTGTATACATATAGAAAAGATTTTAGAACTCTTTTATGGTATAAGTTAATAAGTGGTTCATTGTTGGTTGGAACAAGTGAGGTAAGACCCACCTAATCATCATTCATAATTTGTGTGTCCAACTATGCATCTTTCAAGTGACTTTTTGAGGGTCCATATTAACCTATACACCCCAAATTATACCAAGTTCCAATGTTACATTTGTCACTTTTGTTAGGGTTTTTAACGAAGTTTGGAAATGTTATAAATCTATAGTATTATTCTAAAAGCATGACCACATCGACATTTATGTAATCAATCCATTTTTTCTTTCACTCCATTAGACAATATCAAAGGAGCCTTTATTTGACAAAGGAATAAAGCACCTTCCTTTAAGTTAAATTTTTTCTTCCTTTAAGCTGGTTAGGTCCAACCTAAACAATTCAATAAAAAATAAATTGATTAAATTATAATGATTAAAAAGAGAAATATATTTGGAGGTGGTAGGCTCCAACCTCCCTTTCACAACAAGAAACCTATGACAAGGGGAGGGGTTGACCTCTAGTCTTCCAACCCTTTTGCCTTTGTAAAACGCAATGAATGTGTCATTGAAGGCCAGAGAGTGATTGCATTGTCCTTCTCTTGACTCTCTATTTTCACTTAAAAGATAACGTTAACTTGGAAGAGCTTCTTATGAAAGAGGAGAGGTTGGGGTGGTGGTCTCCTCCTCCAAACATCCTTTTTTTTATATGAGGCTAAAGGTGTCTAGCCTCCTCATTAGGAAGATGGAGGGCAATCTTTTCCATCCACACTCTCCCTTTCTAAAGAGGGACGATTCCCTATCACATCTCAAAGTGGGAAGGAGTACAAAGGCTTAACTTGGAGTAGGGCTTAGCCTTTGCACTCCTCCCAAGTATGAGGATGAGGGCATAGTCCATTCTCCCTACACAAAGATGAAAGCAAAGGCCACCCTCTTTCTCTTTAATAGGGGAGGGATTTCCTCCCTCCTTAGCACATCAAAGAGGAGGGACCAGACTAGTTCCTTAGTTCAACAATCAAACCATACAAACCAGCTTGTTTGACTGGGTTTTTAACTTTTTTTTAACTTTTAAATATTTTTATCAAGACAAGGGACCATATCTACTTGGACCAATTCAATTAACAAGTCTAGTTCAATTTAGTTCTTGCCCTTAGTGCAATTCCATTGTGTCTCTTGAAAACTTTCCATGGTAGCATAATCTATTATATGCAATTCATTGGAATAATCCGAAATTATCTTCTAATGTTCTATATACATACACAAAGAAATAAAATCTAGATCAACAAAGATGGAATGCCCCAAGCGTTATAAATTCATGATTTGAGGAAAAAAATGTTTGTTATTCCATTAAACTATTGAAGAGGCCAATCATACAAAGACCAATAATTTTTAATAAAAGTTTAAAGCTTAGATAGAGTTTGGATCTTGGGCATAAGTTCTCATCTTAGCTTAATTTGAAGGAGTATCCATACCCCAATAGAGGCACGCACCCCTCCACCCGCCCCCTTAGCTTCTTAGAGTTTCTTTGTTCAATACTGAAGATTTTTATTTCAAACAATTTCCATTAGGACTTATTGTAGATATTTCAAATGTATAAGAACCGAGGAAGAAAAAAAGAAGTGTTCTAAAAGTGATGTTTATTTTTTCAATGTATTAAATTGTGGATAAAGATATAAAAAAGTTAAACGAGAATATGCCTAATATTATTTGTGGGACTTCTTTAAAAGTAGAACTCTTCTACTCGGGTACGAGATTCTTGATTTCCTACGCTTGAGGATGACAAAAGGGAGAACTTTTTGCCCATAAGTCAAGATGAAGCAAGGGGAACCAAACTTAATCTCTTGCTTGGGCATCATGAAATTAAAGAGTGGTTGAATGGGGCTAATATTCTTCCCTTTCCTTATCAAATGTAGAGATTTAAGGAAAGAGGTATCCCTCCTATCCCCCCTCTACTTTGATTGCCCAATAGAAGCACACACCCCTCCCCCGCCCCCTTAGCTTCTTAGAGTTCCTTTGCTTCAATACTGACGATTTTTATTTCAAACAACTTCGATTAGGACTTATCGTAGATATTCCAAATGTTCAAGAACCAAGGAAGAAAAAGAGAAGTGTTCTAAAAGTGATGTTTGATTTTTCAATGTGTTCAATTGTGGATAAACATATAAAAAAGGTAAAAGAGAATATGCCTAATATTATTTGTGGGACTTCTTTAAAAGTGGAACTCTTCTGCTTGGGTATGAGATTCTTGATTTCCTAGGCTTGAGGACGACAAAAGGGAGAACTTTTTGCCCATAAGTCAACATGAAGCAAGGGGAACCAAACTTAGTCTCTTGCTTGGGCATCAGGAAATTAAAAGACCTTGGAAAAGGAAAAAAAAGGGGTTGAATGGGGCAAGTATTCTCCCCTTTCCTTATCAATTGTAGAGAGTCCAGGAAAAAGGTGTCCCTCCTCCCTCCTTTGTTTTGGCTACTTTCAAATGGATATGTAATAAAAATCCTTATGCAATTAAAATTTTGGATATATTTACCTATTTAATCATGTACTAATTATTACATGAAAATTATTTGGATAATGATTATTTCATATGCGATTACTCAACATATTTAAAGATAATATTATAATTATAATTATAATAATATGAAAGCATACAAAACCCTAACCTTCTCCCCCTAATCCTAGACCCTATGTCAACATCCTCTTTGTCAACTATCATTGTACAACTTAGAACATCCTAGGTATAAAGTTATTTTAATTTAATTTATCTTTATTTTTATGTGAAGTTTAATGAGGGGGGTGGGTAAAGGTGGGATGACCTAATTCCATTTTCTTATCTCTTTATATTAGTCAGCTATCTTTTTTTTATTAATGTTACTTGTTTGTATAAATGTCTTAATTTTTTAATAATTTTATAAATTATTTTATTTATCTATTTATCTGCTTGTTTACACGATTACCCATGGGCAGCAGAAGAACTTTTCCCATTTTAACTAAACCAGGTAAAGAAATGAATGTAATGGAAATAAAATGGGTAAGAAGATACTCTTATATGCTCACTATGTTACCTATTTACACCCCTATCTTTAACAATAGAAAAGAAAGGGGAACGAAGGGCCCTCTTTGACGAAGTCTCTTCGTTTGTAACAAAGAGGTCGATCCTTGTCTCTTGTTTTATATTTTTATTTTTAAGTATGATACTATTATGTGATAATTGTATACAAGAGAAAACTTTTTCTTTTGAAGCCATTGAATTCGAGTTGGTTAGTTTTCCATGTTAATGTCCAATTAAAGTTTGACAATATTAGAGAATGTTCTATAGTAAGTAGATTATGGTTGCATTGAAGTGATCTTCTTTAGAAAACTCTCTTATGCAGAGGAAGAGTAGTTTGGATATAATTATTTAAAAGTTGTGCAATAGGCACATTTTATAATGCTGATTATAATTGTATAAAACAAAAATTTTAAGATAAATATGTAAGCACTCTTACTAATAAATTGGTCCCATGATATAAATACGAGTTTTACATAACTATGTGAAATATCATATAAGTTTCTCCTTAGACTAAAGAGCTTAGCCAAATATATAGCATTGATATCCTCTGAAAATATCATTCTTCCTACATGATCTAATTCATCTTAAGCTTTGATCAAAGTTAAGTTTAATTGGGATAGAAAAGTAATTATTGATAATTCATTTTCCTCTCTCTATATATCTTCATGATGTACAAGATTTGTATCATCTTTTATGTTTGTATGGCTACTCCTGAAATCTTATACATATCGGTGTGTTGTCTTTTCTCTTTAGTCTTTTGACAAAAAAAAAAATCTTTAAGCAAGAGTCTTCTCCGTTGTCGAATCATTAACTCCTTGCAAAACATTCAGTTTCATCAAAGAGTACCATAGACTTCTTCCCTAATAATTTTATTGAAGAAGTATTTCAATCTATTGAATCTCTTTTCTTTTCACAATCATGCACAAAACTTTAATTGGTTCATCTGAATGGGATTATCAATGTATGGTATTAATCACATGATCGATAAGAATCATTTATCCAAAGACTCTTACTTTTTCTATTGTAACATATGCAAACTACTTGGTTGAAAAACCGAAACAATTCCACTCTTTATCACCATAGAATCATGTCTATATCAATTATCAACAACCACAAGGATTATCTATCCGTTTGTATTATCTAGTGACCATTGGATGGGAACATTTTTCTTAATTTGGTGAGGGAATAACTTAAACCATCATTGGCTAGATAACATAAGCATAAACTACAAAGCACAAATTCATATGTAGTTTTTTGTTCCATGGGATTTTGCTAACAAACCCACTTCTCCATTTATCCAAATTAGACAAAAAAAATTGTCAATTAGGAATATAATCCCTTCATAATTGCATTTTGTTCCATAAACTTGGGTCTATAAATATAAAAAGGTTATTATGCTATTTCTTCTAATTATGCACCCGAATATATTACCCACTTTTTTCGAAACAAGTAAAAGAGAAAAAACCTACATGAGTAAAAAGATATATCTATTTATAAATAGACAAGTTAAGTGGGACAAAGAGAAATTAGACAAAATTGTTAACCATGCTTAAAGATTATATAATAATTATCTACAAAAAAATTCCTAATTGTCAGTCTAAAAATAGAAAAATGATAATCATAAGGTTAAGATATGTCATTAACATGTACTAGCCTTAAAGGAAATATTCTAGCAACAACAATGTTATTAAAATCGAACTAACCATCAAACCGGTAGGATGATTGATTGTAGTCCAATCGGGTTAGATAAGATTCAACCATTAGTTGGATTGGGTGCAATTGAATCACGTTCTTGTTTTCTATACATATATTATTTTGTTGAAGTTGAACATAAATTAATTTTTGGTTGGTTGATACTACCGTTTTTTAATATGGGTATACTTGGTCATTAGCTTTTGATCTTCTCTCTAATACAATTTTGTTCGCCATTTCTTCATGAAAAAATGATTGAACTAGACCGAACTAATCGGTCCGACTAGTGTTCAGACCAGACTAAACAGCCAGGTATTCGTATTTTAAGCTAAAGATGGTTTTCCTTATGCGAGAGACGAAAAAAGGGTCTCATTCCATTTCAATCGAGTTGAACTGGCCGGTCCGGTCTAGTTCTAACAACACTGAGCAATGGGGTTGGTCCCCTCTCTATGTGATTGGAGTGAATCAGTCTCGTTACTAGAATAGATATATCTGTCACTTTTCCAAATAAATGGGTTCTATCCCATTCCCTTCAAATGATAGAATGAGATTAGAGCTAGAGCTAGTACACATAGGGGGTGTAAACCGTATATGGATGAAACAGAATAGACTCTTTTGTCTACCATTTTGATTACCATTTCGATATTCCGCATCCATAAGGCATTCCAGGGTAAATGGGTAAATAAACAAAAAATAATAAAAACATTATAAAATTATAAAATTCTTAAAATTAGAAGAAAAAAAAACTCGTGTTTAATTACAAGGTCCCTCTGTATAGGTAAATAAGAAAATTATAATAATACCTTTACATAATCCGTAAAAGGGTAAATAGTAAACAGATAAAATTATCTGGTTTAATTAGATAAAATATTAAAAAAATGGCAAATAAAAAAAATCAGATAATTAGATAAAATTAAAACGGCTAAGTATAAGTAAAAAAACACTCATAACTATATCCCTCCTAGAAGGAATCGCCAGCGCATGGATTCATTGTTAGCGCTAAAAGTGTCAAACTGTCATATTAATTGTTCAACCTGAAAACGGGCCAAAACCAGAAAAAAAAATCAGGGATGATTTCATCGAGTAATTCTCATTAATGGTTTTTGTCTAATAAAGGAAATATTCTCCTCATATTTTGAATAAGGAAGCAGGCCATTTTTGCATGGTGGGTGGCAGAATCTCATGCATTCAAGTTGAAGTCTCAATTGCCACTTTTCACACCCCTTCTCTTCTTATAAAGCCTGCAAACCTCTCCCCTTTCTTCTTCGAGTCACTCGGGGAGTTCAGCCATGGGACGCCAAGCTGGAGGTGAAAACCCAAGTCTGGGAGGAGACGGAGATGAGATTGCAGAAGTAAGCCTCAAGGACCTGTCAAGGAAGCTTGAGGAATTTGCCGAGGAAAGAGACTGGGAGAAGCATCACAGCCCCAGGAATCTTCTTCTTGCAATGGTAGCTTCATATCTTTCTTCTCTCTCTCAAAGAGGGAGTTTGTTTCCGTCATTTTTTTCCAAATAACTAATTGTTGCCGTACGTCGCCGGAGCTTTTGTACCAGTAAAACCGCCGGTGACTGCTTCTTTTGTAGTGGTGACATGACTTTACGCTTTTCCGCAAAAAAAAAAAAAAAAGAAGCTATTATTTACAGTATATAAAATCTCCAGGTTGGTGAAGTTGGAGAGCTCTCGGAGATATTCCAGTGGAGAGGAGAGGTAGCCAAAGGCCTGCCAAACTGGGAGGAATCTGATAAGGAGCATCTGGGGGAAGAGCTATCGGATGTGCTGCTCTATCTCATCAGATTGGCAGACATCTGCGGCATTGATCTGGGCGATGCTGCACTCAAGAAGATACTGAAGAACGCCATCAAATACCCTCCGAGGGTCTTCTAATTTCTAGATCATGTCAAGAACCCAATTCTTTGGCTAGTTTTGGAAATTTGGAATATGTTCTCCCTGCTTCTTGTCTAAATAAAATCACCGGGACTGTGAAGTTTCTGGAAAAAAAATTCTTTTGTTCGGAAGGTGGTGTCTAAGTTCAATTTCTTTGGTTAACTTGTTGTTAGGAATCTGATTCAGGTTCATGAAATTAGATGATAATCCTGATTCTTAAGCTGTTTATGGTCGTTGACAAAGTAGTTATCATAGTCCTAATCTTCTTTTTTTTAATTTAACTGTTGAACATCATGTAATAACCATCTCCTCATATACCAATAACTGAGTAATTGTCTTTAGTAAACAATGAGGAGATTATTAGTGCTAAACATCATGTAATATGCTCACAATAGACCAAAAATTAGGATTAATATACATAGCAAACAATCTCTAGGGACAAAAGACATGATCTATGATTTCATTCAATGAACTTAATGATCTTATTTTAACTTTTTTAGCGCAAACACGATAGAAAATATGATTTTTAGTAATGACCCATTTGTACGAGAGTTTTTACAAAATACTTAACTATTTACAATGAATGGGAAAGTCAAGTAATTGCAAAAAATTAGTATTTTATTATACAAATAAAAGTTGTTACCAAAATTGCTTCTTTTTATGACTTTAATTGTCATTACAAAAATTTATATAAATTTTCAATTAATATAAAAGTATAATTTTATAAAGACAAAAAATCCAAATATTTTTCTTCGATGGTTAGTCTTTCTCTTACATTAAACATGGTCAAGATAACTCTGGTTCAATCCATCTTGCATTGGAACACCTTTGGCTGGACAAGAAAGTGATTATGCTCGTTGTTTGCTAAACTTCTTGAAGTAAGGTTGGTAAAGGACTCCAAACATCATCAAACAACAATGTTTAATCCTCCTAAAAATTGGATTCTAATTTTTCTATGGAAGGACCACCACTCTGGGGGAAGTCGCCCGTACCTTGCTCCAACTTTGGGGCCGAAACAAGGTTTGGAATCAGGTTTGAGTCCGATTTTGGGTCCAATTATGAGTCCTATCTGAAATATATTGTTCTGACCAATAGAGTCAGTTTGGCCCATGTGTTATCATACCCATCTCTAATAAAATTACTATTTTTTTATTCTTAGGGAAGATCGCACGAGGCGATTTTTGGTCAAATTTGTTAGCTTACTTGTCTGCATACATTACGTATCTTCCGCATCATCAATTCTGAAAATTTTGGTCACTCCCCAAAAATTCCGTTGACATCATACTTAGTCAAATTTGTTAAGTTAATTTGGTTCTATCGTTATAGTCTCTTACTTATTACTTGTGGTTGTATTTTCCCTTTGTTTCATTCCCTACAAACCCTTTTTTCAATTACTTTTTCCTACCGTCATTTTTTTCACTCTTACATACCCCTTTGGGCCAACCTCTTGTGTGTTGGTTGATCCTTTTATATACATATGGGTGTTTATATCCATAAGCACCCTTCAGTGGGTTTTTATCACCATCTTTTGAGTGACAAACATTACCCCTTTTAGCGATTATTATCATTATTTTGATCGAAATCCTATGAAGTTAGTTTCAACTTTTTTATACACACATCACCCATCTTATTTTTTGACAGTCTATGTCTAGCTAAGTACTAATCCTCAAGACACCTTGATGGAAGATATAATAAATACAATTATATTTTTGTTTCAATCTGGGATTACACCGATATCTCCCAGCTTGAGGTGGAGAATAGAAGGAAAAATAAAAAGGATTCTAGAAGACTGAATGAAACCAAGTAACCTTCATTACTCTACTAATTTGATGAATGATTTCTTCATATTTTCTTTACACATAAGAAATTGGTTTGGAAGTTGAGTGTTGCAATGGTTGTGCGTCCTTTCGATTTGTTTTCCTTATATGAAAAAAAATCGATCTGAAATTTGAGTGGTACAGTGGTTCCTTTTGGAATTGAAAGTATGGGTATTGTTATTATTCAAAGAAGTAGTACAATCTACAATGAAGAATTCCACGTGTTGTGGTAATCAAATATTATGTAACCTAAATATCTACGTCAAGGGGAGTGCAACATGAAGATTTATTTATTGATGAACATGATTCTTTTTCATTGCAAGCTGAAGTTATAAACTCTAACTTAAGGGGGAGTGTTGAAGAAAATGTATGAAAGTCTTAATAGACTCTCACAATAATAAGTCTCACAGAACCTAAATTAATATGGTGGAGTCTCATAGGACTCTCACAAGATGAGGTCTCATAGAAGAATTTTTATTTCAAGGTGCATTAATTATGTTAGTTTTCTATTTATGTTCGATTGTTTAATTGTGTTAAGACTTATCTTTTAGTGTTTGATTTGGGTAAAACTGAGACAATGGTAGTTTGATTGTAATTGGATTTGGGTAAAACTGACAGGTGTTTTCTCTAACCTCTCTCGGGCAGCAACTCAAGATGCTCCTCGAATGATGATCCTCGACAAGGTGATGAAACCTTAACAACTGCGCCCTCATATATAAAGAGAAAATTAAGGCAACTGGATTACAAGTGTTAAATCCCCAACTACAGCAGTCAATATATCGTAGACCCGCCCAGGGGCTCCGCCCCCGAACCCCTAGGAGGGGGGCTCCCCACTCCCCTTCCAACCCCCATGATAACCTTACTGCGAAGGTCAATCAGTGTGCCGACTCAACGAACGACGTTGAATAGGCTCCACAAATTAACAATCTCCCACTTGGAGACTAAGCCATCATCAATATTTCCTCTGCAGCGACAACAAATTCTCAATCCTCAGAGAGAAGTCCAACTGAAGTTGCACATAACTTCAGTTTCTCAATCATAACAGTCTTTGTCAACATATCAGTTGGATTTTGACTTCCTTGAATCTTCTCAAGTGCTAGGACTCCATCCTTTAGAGCTGATTTGGTGAAGTAATAATGCACCTGTATGTGCTTTGTTCTGGCATGATAAACATGGTTCTTTGTTAAATGAATAGCACTCTAACTGTCATAATACAACACATTCTTCCCATGCTTGACACCTATTTCTTCCCTAAAAGACTGCAACCATACCATCTCTTGTCTGGCTTCGGTCACAACGACATATTCGGCCTCAGTGGTGGAAAGAGTAACTATCTCCTGTAACTTAGAGACTCAACTAACTGTTGTACCACCCAATGTGAATATATATCCAGCGAAACTCTTCCTGCCATCAATGTCTCTAGCCTTGTCAGCATCTACATAACCCTGTAATCCCAAGTTTGTCTTTTTGAATCATAAGGTTGTGTCTACAATGCCTGTCAAATACCTAAGAATCCACTTCACTGCTTCCCAATGTTATTTATCGAGATTACTCATTTATCTACTCACAACTCCCACTGCATGAGCTATGTCTGGTCTGGTGTACACATTGCATACATGAGACTGCCAATAGCAGAAGCATAAGGCATATTAGCCATGTAGTCTCCCTCCTGCTCTATAGAAGGTGACCGCTCCTTGGATAGCCTAAAGTGATTAGCCAAAGGTGTACTCACTGGTTTTGCATCATTCATATTGAACCTACTCAACACCTTTGTAACAGTTTCAAGACATCAATATCTCTAGTAATCCTCATCCCAAGGATTTGTTTTGTAGCACCCAAAGCCTTCATTGCAAACTTCTTAGACAATTCCCTTCACAACTTATCTATTTCCTGTTTACAAGCACCTACAATAACATGTCATCAACATATAGCAATAGGATGATGTAGGAGTCATCAAAGTTCTTCACATAACAGCAATAATCTGCCTGACATCTCAAGAAACCATTACTAGTCATAAAGGTGTCAAACTTCTTATACCATTGTCTTGGGGCCTGTTTAAGATCATACAAGCTCTTTCGAAGTTTGAACACCATTTTCTCCTTCCCCTGTGCTTGGAAACCCTGTGGCTGCATCATGTAAATTTCTTCCTCCAAATCACCATGAAGAAAGGCTGTTTTTAGATCCAACTGCTTTAAGTGCTAGTCTTCAATTGCCATTAGTCCAAACATTGTTCTCAAAGTAGTCAATTTCACTACTGAAGAGAAAATCTCAGTGTAGTCTATGCCTTCTTTTTTTTGAAAGCCCTTCACCACTAGTCTTGCCTTGTACCGCTTGTTGCCATCATGTTCCTTTTTTATTCTGTACACCCATTTATTCTGCAAGGTCTTCCTCCTTTTTGGTAGCTCGTTTAATTGCCATGTCTGATTGGATAATGGTGAATTCATCTCATCCTTCATGGCCAACTCCTACTTGGTTGATTCATCAACTTGCACGACTTCCTCATAACTCTCTAGTTCACCTTTATTAGTCAACAAAATATAATTCAATGCCGAGGAGTACCTCTGTGCTAGTCTACTAGTTCTGGCAGATCTCCTGAGTTCAGTCATAGGAATGTTCTTATTTACTTCTAAGGGTATGTTCTTGTTGAATTTATGAAAAAGAGAAAAACTTCATTGACTTAATGTAATCAGAGTACATGAACCCCTATCTATAAAAGAGGAAAGTAGTAGAGTCCAATTACAATTAAACTACCCTTGTCCTAATTACACCCAAACTCTAACACTTAAAGATAAGTCCTAGCATAATTAAATAACTCAACATAAATAAAAGACTAACATAACTAAAATATATTTCAACTAAGACTCTCCTGTGAGACCACCTTTTGTGAGACTCTTGTAAGACTTCACCATATTAATTCTAGCTTTGTGTGACTGCTTACTTTGAGAGTCACATAAGAGGCTTTCATATCTTCTCTTCATCACTCTCCCCCTCAAGATATAGTTTATAACTTCAGCTTGTAATGAAAATGAGTTTTGATCTTCAATTTTCTTTGTTGCAAAATTTTTTTCTTAGATGCAAAAACTTCATCTTTTGTGCTCCCCCCTTCTTGAATATTTTTGTCTCATTAAAATTACCACAACATATGGAATAAAATACCTCTTTCTTGTACTTCTTCTTCTACTTCCCCCCCTCAAGTTGGGAGGTAATGGCAATGATCCCAACTTAAACCAAATAATATATATGTAGTAATAAGCTCCTCCATCACGGTGTCCCAAGTATAAGTATGACAGTAGGTACAAACTCTCAAAGGGTAGAAATGTGTGATAAAACATAAGTCGAAACCAAACTAAAAGGATTTCGAACAAATATAATGATAATAATCACTAAAGTGGGTAATATCTGTCATTTTACAATACAACGATAAAAGACACACCGATACATATAAAAAGTCTCAATGGACTTACAAGCCCCATATAAATAAAAGGGACCAACCAAAGCAATGCTTTAAAATGGTTGACCAATAAGATTAAGTGAGAGTCAAATAAAGGATGGTAGGAGAAAGACTACCAAATAACCAATGGGTAATAGGTAATGAGGAAGATAGGATACTGAGGCCACCATGTGCTTTATTTTTTTATAGAAATTCAAATTCTGCATTAGACGAACCAATGCCGACAACAATCAGCAAATAATGAACCCAAGGCAAGTGACCAAGGAGTTCTTATTCAGAAATAAAGTCTTAATCAAAGAAACATAATAGCAGAAGCGGGAATGGGCCAATGCCCAAATAACATATACCACATGTGCAGTTGTATAGTAGCAAATAACTGATAAATAATAGATGTCCTTAAGAGTAATAAGGACAGATAAAATAGTCTGTAGCGAGTCCATTAGTAAATAAGGAAGTTGCACTAAATAGTATGTTGGAATTGAGTAATAATCCAAGATAATAATCTAGCCAGAGATAGAGAACCGAGTCAAAGCGAGTCAAATAGTAGACTAATATAACCGAGTCATAGACGAAATGTATAGAACTCAAGACCTGAACGTATATAACTGAGGTAGAAAATAAGTGGGTTGAGTCAAGTTGACCCGGGGCCGAGTTGACTCGCTGAGTTGACCCGGACCTAGATGGCCCGAGTTAACTCGATAGACTAGTGCGGAAGCAGTAAGAGTGGGGTCAACAAAACCATCGTTGGATGAACTTGGCCGGGTCCGATCTGTGATTCAGGCAAAACCAGTGCTGGTTTAATTTTTCCTAACTTAGGAAAAATTAAATCAGTAACAGTGCATCTTCTTCCTCATGACACCGATGATTGCAGAGAAACATCGTCGTGGCCATACGCTCAGGCAAGTATTTTCAGAAGATGTCGACAACCAGTGAGAGAAAATAACTCGATGAAAACAAAGTTCTCAACGAAAGAAATAATCCAGTGGACCGAAATTGAAAACAGACTCAACAGAGACATCTTCTCCAACAACAACAACATGAATCAATCAGTGAACAATGAGGATTGTTGTCGATGAACCAACGATGGCAGACGAGTCAGAAACAGAACCCGACAGGCTAGACCAATGTCTTCGTCCTCCCAAAGCGGCTCCTGCTGATTGCCGAGCAAAGCGAATGAGCGGCAAAGACAACTCTGTGATTTCCAAAAAAATTGTCACAACGATAGAAAAAAGATCTTATCCAGCAGGTCCAGTAGAGTAATCAACATGAAAATAACCACAAGAGACCATAGGAGTTTCCGAAAATCAATCGGTAATAGTAGTGGATAAAAAATCTCACAACGCTGAAAATACGACAAACCAGGCTTAATCAACGTCTCCTTCTTCCCCGTGATGCATGAGGCAGCAGAGACAATTTCAGATGATCAGCAACGCATTCAAACCAACAAGAGTATTTGAAACCAAAAATGAAAAATAAATCTAGCTATTGTATCTGGTATCGACGCCAATCCGTCATCTTCCTCCCATATTCGGATTCTTTGTAGAAGCCTTGATGCTTATGGCTTTTGGGGTTTTAATATGGCACGGTGACAACCAGACAAATTTGATCTCGGATGATCTTCTGAATATAAACAAACAACAGCAAAGAGTCGAACCAAGACAACAAGGATAATCAGGAAATATGTTATAGTTTTCCCTGCGACACTGGCTCCCGAATAGCGTGAGATCAGCACCAGCTCAGTATAGAGGTGAAAACGCAAAGTAAACAACAAGTATAGTGACTGAAAAGAGAAAAAAAGAAGATACGAACCTAAATGGCTAGAGATAATATATTAGAAAAGGATCACATTATCTCTGTGGGATGACCGATTCAACTCACAAAACCTGCTCTGATACCATGTTGAATTTATAAAAAAGAGAAAAAATTCATTGACTTGATGTAATTAGAGTACATGAACCCCTATTTATAATAGAGGAAAGTAGTAGAGTCCAATTACAATTAAACTACCCATGTCCCAATTACACCCAAAATCTAACACTTAAAAATAAGCCCTAGCATAATTAAATAATTCAACATAAATAGAAGACTAACATAACTAAAACATCACCTGTGAGACCACCTTTTGTGAGACTCTTGTAAGACTCCACCATATTAATTCTATCTTTGTGAGACTGCTTACTGTGATAGTCATGTAAGAGGCTTTCATATCTTCTCTTCAACAGTCAACCTGGTCTTCTTGAGCAATATTCTCCATCTCAAAAGCTAGAAGATCTGTCAATTGAATCACTTTGAATTTCTTGGCTTCATCATTGGTGCTCTTAGACTCTGTTCTCAACTTGTCTTTATACAGGGTTGTTAGGAATTAGATGCCCTAATTCCAAACTAATGAGAGAAATAATAATAAACACAAAATAATGAAAAAGAAAACAAGAAAAAGATAACAAAATTTATACAGGTTCGCCTCAAGGTGAGACTACGTCCTGTTTTTTCATGGATGCAATAATCCACTATGAAGATGAAATATTTTGCAAAAGAGATCGCACACAATGACAGGTTTTGTTTTTCTCTAACCTCTCTCGATCTCAACTAATGCTCCTAGGATGAATGATAAAACCCTAAAAGCGGCACCCCCCAATTATAAAGAGAAAATTAGGGCAACCGCTTTACAAGAGTAAAATTCCAAAACTGCCCTTAATGAAACAACAGTTAATAGAACGGGGGATTGGGTCGGGACTCTGCCCCCACACTCTCGAGAGGGGGGCTCCCATCCCCCCTTCCAACCCTCATGGCAACCTTACTGCGAAGGTCAATCCGTGTACCGACTCAATGTAGGGCGTTGATTAGGCTCCACAACTTAACAATCTTCCACTTGGAGACTAATCCATCATCAATATCTCATCTGCAATGGCCACAACTTCTCAATCCTCAGAGAGAAGTCCAACTGAAGTTGCACCCAACTTCAATTTCTCAATTGTAACAGTCTTTGTCAACATATCAGACAGATTCTAACTTCCTTGAATCTTCTCAAGTGCTAAGACTCCATCCTCTAGAGTCGATCTGATGAAGTGATAATACACCTGTATGTGCTTTGTTCTGGCATGATAAACATGATTCTTTGCTAAATGAATAGCACTCTGACTGTCACTACACAACACATTCTTCCCATGCTTGAGATCTAATTCTTCCTAGAAGAACTACAGCTATGCCATCTCTTTGCTGGCTTTGGTCACGACGACATATTTTGTCTCAGTAGTGGAAAGAGTAACCATCTTCTGCAACTTAGAGACCCATCTAACTACTGTACCACCCAATGTATATATATATCCAGTGGTACTCTTCCTACCATCAATGTCTTCAGCCTTGTCGGCATTTGCATAACCCTGTAATCCCAAGTTTGACTTTTTAAAACATAAGGTTGAGTCTGTAGTGCCTCTCAAATACCTGAGAATCCACTTCACTGTTTCCCAATGTTGTTTACCTGAATTACTCATATATCTGCTCACAACTCCCATTGCATGAGCTATGTTTGGTCTAGTGCATACCATGACATACATGAAACTGACTATAGCAAAAGCATAACGCACATTGGTCATGTGAGCTTGCTCTTGCTCTCTAAAAGGTGACTGCTCGTTAGATAGCCTAAAGGGACTAGCTAAAGGAGTACTCACTGGTTTTGCATCATTCATGTTGAACCTGCTCAACACCTTCTTCACATATTCTTCTTGCGATAGTTTCAAAACATCACTATCCCTAGTAATCCTCATCCCAAGGATTTGTTTTGCAACACCCGAATTCTTCATTGCAAACTTCTTGGAAAACTCCCTTTTCAACTTATCTATTTTTTATTTGCAAGCACTTGCTATCAACATGTCATCAACATATAGCCGTAGAATGATGTACGAGTCATCAATTTTCTTAATATAAAAACAATGATTTGCCTGGCACCTCAAGAAACCATTACTACTGATACCGGTGTCAAACTTATACCATTGTCTTGGAGCTTGTTTAAGACCATACAGGCTCTTTTAAAGTTTTCACACCATTTTCTCATTTCCTTGTGCTTTTAAACCCTGTGGTTGTATCATGTAAATTTCTTCCTCCAAATCACTATGAAGAAAGGCTATCTTTACGTCCAACTGCTCTAAGTGTAAATCTTCATTTGCCACTAGTCCAAACACTGTTCTAATAGTAGTCAACACTACTGGTGAGAAAATCTCAGAGTAATCAATGCCTTATTTTTGTTGAAAGCCCTTTAGCACCAGTCTTGTCTTGTACCGCTTGCTGCCATCATATTCATCTTTTATTCGGTACACCCATTTATTCTACAAGGCCTTCTTCCCCTTTGGGTAGCTTAGTCAACTGCCATGTCTGATAGGATAACAGTGAATCCATCTTCTCCTTAATGCCAATTCACAGTTGGTTGATTCATCAGCTTGTACGACTTCCTCATAACTCTTTGGTTCACCTTTATCACTCAATAGAATATAATTCAATATTAGGGAGTACCTCTATGGTGGTCTACTAGTTTTGGCAGATCTCCTGAGTTCAGTCGTAGGAAATTTTTGATTTACCTCTAGGGGTAAGTTTTTTTGGTATTCCTGAGCAATATTCTCCATCTCAATAACTGCAAGATCTCTCAACTGAATCACTTCCTACTTCTTAGATTCATCACTTGTGTTCTCAGACTCTATTCTCAACTTGACCTTCATTGAAGAATCCTTGCTCCTAATAACCTTATGACTTTGGTCATCTCAGAAGCACTAACCAAACTTGGTATCACCATATCTAACAAAGAAACATATCATAGATTTAGCATCAAGTTTACTTCTAACAATAGAATCAATATGAATATAAGAAACTCAACCAAAAACTTTCAAGAAAGAAAGGTTTACCTCTTTTTCACTCTAGACCTCTTCTGGTATTTTGCTATCCAATGGTGTTGAAGGACCTCCATTGATCAAATAGGCAACAGTGCTAACAGCCTCATACCAAAACATCTTTGACAATCCCGCATGTAACTTCATGCTCCTAACACACTCGTTCAAAGTTTTGTTCATCCTCTCAACCACATCATTTTGTTGAGGTTTTCCAAGAATGATCTTCTTCATCTTGATTCCATTATAAGCACAATACCTCTTAAAATTATTATCTAAGTATTCTCCACCATTATCTGACTATAGGCATTTCACCTTCAAATCTATCTCATTCTCAACCATTGCTCTCCATCTCTTGAATGTATCAAAGATATCAAATTTCTTTTTCAGAAAATAAACCCATACAGTTCTGCTTGCATCATCAATAAATGTCACATAGTAATTAGAACCGTCAAGGGAGGTAATAGTTGAAGGCCCCCACACATCAGTGTGAACCAACTTCAATTTTGTTGTCTTTTGCTCCTTTCCAGCCTTAGAAAAGCTAACCCTTTTCGGCTTGCTAAAAATACAGCCTTCACACAAACTGTTGTTTATAGTTTTCAACCATGGTAGCTTCCCTTTGGACTGAAGCATTTTCATTCCCTTTTGACTCATGTGACTGAGCCTATAATGCCACAAATCAGAATTAGTAACAGCATCACCAACTACAACCGTGTCTCTGCAACTGGAAGTAATGTAAAGAGTTCTCGCTTTAACTCCTTGTACAACAACCATGGCTCCTTTAGTGACTTTCCGTGCAGCACCATTAAAAGTCATATTATGACCTTGATCATCAACATGCCTTACTAAAACCATATTACATATCAGTTTTGGTACATGTCGCACCTTGTGAATTTTCCACACTGACCGGTTTGACATCCTCAAACTGACATTACCAATACTGACAATATCCAAAGGTTCTCCATCAGCAAGATACACCTTCCCATGATCTCCAACAATATATTTTTCCATGATCTCGCTGTGTGTGAAAAGAAGCTCCTGAATCTAACACCCAAGAATCAATATGGCTATCAACATACAAGAGTAAAGCATCTTTTATCTCTTCAGTCACCGCATTTGCAGCATTTCTTTTCTTTTCATTCTTCTACGGTGCTCTACAGTGCTTCTTTATGTGGTCATACTTGCCACAATTCCAGTATTCCAAATTCCTTCCAAATTTTGACGTGCTTCTACCATTCCTTGACTTCCCTCTACCATTGCCCTTGTTGGAACTCCTCTCGAAGTTCATGCCCCTAGTATAGACATTTAGGGCTGAATTAGATGTTGACAATTCTACGGAGTCTTTTCTATGAACTTCCTCAGCGAGAATGGTTTCCCGAATATCATTAAAGATCAACTTTCCATTGCCTACAGATTTGCTGCCCGCAACCCTTATTGTCTCCCAACAATTTGGTAGAGACGCCAAAAGAATTAAAACACGAACCTCATCATCAAATTTGATTTGAACGGAGGTCAACTGATTAACAATCGTGCTAAACTCATTCAAATGCGATGCCACTTGATGTATTTTCTATCATCTTTAAATTGAAGAGTTTTTTTATGAGATGTACCTTATTATTTGCAGAAGGCTTCTTATACATGTTGGATAGAATCTTTATCATCCTCGTTATGGTTTTCTCCGATGCCACATTGTGAGCAATGTTCTTTGATAGTGTCAACTAGACTACTCCCAGCACCTTTCTATCGAGGAGATTCCACTCATCAGCTTTCATACCTTCTGGTTTCATATCTAGAAGTGGTGAGTGCGGCTTTTTACTGTATAGATAATATTCGATTTGCATCCTCCAGAATGCAAAATCCATACCATTGAACTTGTTGATTCCAAGTGTCGATCCTTCTCCGCCAGCCATTGCTCTCAATCACGAACCAAAGCTTTGATACCACTTGTTTGGAATAAAACACCCTAATTCCAAACTAAGGAGAACAATAATAATAATAATAGAAGAAGGAAAAAGCAAGCACGGAGAATACACACAAAATTTATATAGGTTCGCCTCAAGGTGAGACTACGTCTTGTCTTTCACTACTGCAGTAATCCACTGTAACGATGAAATAATTAACAAAAGAAATTGTACACACTTACTGGTGTTTTATCTAACCTCTCTTGGGTCGTAATATAAGCTCTACTATTTTTAAAAGACGTGTCACGTGTGCAGGGGTGGCATAACTAGTAAATAAGGAGAACTTCCATAGATATGGCATAAAATTGTAATTACGCAAGCTGGTGTATGCCCTCTTATGTCTTTTTTATTTTGAATCATGTAGCCTTACGGGAATTGTAGCAATTTTAAAAACCTTCCCACAACTCTATATATAGCCTAAAGACATGGGTAGAGCATTCATACCTCTTCCTCTTGACTCAAATTCATCCTTACATCTATCTCTTTTCCTCTTATTTTTCTCTCTTGGTTTCTTCTCTTCTGTCCTTCCCTTGAGATCTCTTATGTTTATGTGTTGGCCCTAGAAATCAACATGGCACTAAATAAAGCAAAGATTTGACATGGAAAAGGAGAAGAAGAGGGAGGATAAAGGGTAGAAGAAGAAAAAGAAAAAGAAAAAATAGGAGTTTCCCATTTTTTTTCGTTAGTCTTCTTTTTGAATTCCTATTATTCATTAGAATTTTTTACTTTCTTACCATAATTTTCATATATAAAATTATATACCATTGGAAAGATATTCAAAAAGAATTGTTTCAATCAGATTTAAAAAAAAAAGAGAAATCAACATCTAAAGCAACAAAGGTCAAGTAGTACAAAATTTTCAAGTAACGGAAAAAAGCCTCAACTTTCTGAACGGTTTGTACGAACATAACGGAGAATGTATATTTAGAGTTATTCAAAAAAAAACTATGGGAGTCTACTTTCTATTCCAATAAGTCTTTTCTCAATCTTATCTTTCTAGATAGAGATATATACATTAGAAGAATCAAATGTCATGTTGGCAGCCAGTTGCATGTGAATATCCATATTTAAGTCGATTTTTTTGTTTTACTTTTGAGTTATTAATGTTGGTTAAGTTTCCTATTTGTTTTCAAAATCTAATCAAGATTTTATCAACTTGAGTATCTTTCCTTCCTTGAATTTTTTTATTTTATTCTCACGTTACATTAGTTTCTGTAAGAGAAATTTTTCCCTATATGAGTTTAGTTTCCTTTTTAATAAAGTTTGAAAATTTTGAATTAGAAGGTTTTGTTTCCTAATTCTAAATTTCAAATGTTAGTGTCCAATATTTCCCTTATTCCAGAATTTATCTCTTGAATTATTTTGTTTCCAAATTGGCCAAGTTGTGTTAAAAAAATTATCTTATAAATGAAGTCTATTTTTAGAAAGTTTTCATTATAATGTTCCATCTCAAAAAAAAATTATTGAATTTTTTTTGGGTTTCCCCAATCATCATGTTCATAGAGGAATTATTATTTGAGGTCATACTTGGTCAAACTTGTTTAATATTTTTACAATTCTACAATTATAGTCTCCTTTTAATTTTATTATCATAGTGTATATTTTTTTGTTCCTTCCATCCCCTCATAACACTTTTACTGAGTTACCTTTCTCCTACCACCCTTTTTTAACTCTTGTTTACCCTCTTAGGCCAACCCCCTAGTATATTGCTTTGGTTGGTCCTCTTTTTATATATAGGTGTGTTAAAGTCTATTGAGATTTTTTTACTGGTAGCCTTAAGTGTTTTTTTATTGCCATCCTTTGAGTGATAGACATTACTCTATTTAGTAATTATTATCACTATGTTTTTCAAAATCCTTTGAGGTTGGTTTCAACTCTTGCTTTATCGCTCGTGTTTTTTACTTTTTGAGAGTTTGTGTCTGATTGAATACTTATCCTTTGGACATCTTGATGGAGGAGACATTTCTACAACTATTTTTTTTATTTCAAGCTAGGGTCATTGCCATTACCTCCCAGCTTGAGGGGGAGAATAAAATAAGTATGGAGGATGGGGTTGGAAGTTGATTGTTGTAGTGGTTGTACCTCCTTCTGAATTGAAATATGGGTGTTGCTATCATTTGAGAAGAAGAAGTATAATTTACAATGAAGAATTCCATGTGTTGTGGTTATCAAACTTTCTTTGACTACAATATCCAAGGGAGAATAAGACGAATACTACAAGAGAGATGTGAATAAGAACAAGATGAATCAATGCAAGGGTATCCAAGAAATTTTCAAACATACAAGTTTCTTAACCAAGATTATTTACAAAGTGAAGTTACAAACACCAACTTGAGGGAGAGTGTTAAAAGACACCTAGGTGTGTAGGAGTGGCATGGCTAGTAAATAAGGAAAATTTTCACACAGATGGCATAAAGTTATAATTATGCCACCTGTTGTATGTCATCTTATATCTTTTTCCGTTTCAATCATGTTGCCCTAAGGGCATTGTAGTCTTTGTAAACAACTTTCCACAACTATAAAAATTGAGATTTCATCCTCGCATAGAGACCACTTTTTCTTTAAGCGAGTGGGAATTCTAGTTGCTTTGAAGTTGTGTTTGGAACTCAAAAAGTGAAGAGAATAGAAAAGAAAAGAAAGATGAAAGGAAGAGAGAAAAAAACTAAAGAAGTTTCTTTTGTCTTGTTTTGATGTCCATGGAAATAAAAGAGAAACATTGTTTCTCTTGTTTGGATGCACAAGGAAAATGGAAAAGAAAAGAAAAATTAATAATTTAAAAAAAATTAATGATCAAAGTTATATACAAGCCTAAGAACTAAAATATCTATAAGTATTCAATTATTATCAATGGACTTTTATTTTCTCTCTAATAATTTTTTTTATCTATAAATAAATTCTCTAATTTCCCTTTCTTTTCTTTTCTCTCCAAATTCCATGTTTTTTCAGAGAAAATCCATTAACTAAGAGAGAAAGTAAGTTTATCTTATATTTTCTTTTCTCTTAAAGAATTTGTACTATCAAATACTGGAAAAGGACTTTCTCTCCTTTTTTCTTTTCTTCACTTTTTTTGTGGTTTTCAAACATGCCCTTAAGGAATCAATATTTGAATATGAGAGTGGGAATGACTCATGCCTTGCTATCTTGAATGATGACATCGTCATCTGATAAATTAAAATCCAATTTGGAGGTTTTCCATTAGCTCAATGAAGAAAATTGAAATTTCAATTAGCTTCAGACTGAGGAATGTAGGGGTTGGGAACTATGAGAGTGAGAGAAAGGGGAGGGCCTTCACCCTTCATTGGGGTGGGTGGGGGGTGGGTGGTTGGTTGTCTTCTTTTGGTTCAAGTAAAAGTGAAAGTGAAAGTAAATGAACTAGTTCAAATTTAAGCACTTATTGGTGTTAGTGCGAATGAGGTTCAAGTGATAGTGAAAGTGAATGAACTAGTTCAAGCTCAAGCACTTGTTGGTGTTAGTGCGGACGAGTTTAAGTGCACTGGAAAGCAGTTTCCAGTGTTAGTGCCCAAAATAAAAAATATGATGTAAACAAGATAATGAGTAACTTTTTATAATATATTTAAATAGAATATATACCTAAACAAATAATTAACCAAAACAAACATAGTTACTACACTAATAAGTCATTTAATGTAGAATTAAAATATATTAATATACTAATTAATTAAATAAAATATTATATTAATAAATGATTGCAGTTTATTTTATATTAATACAATAATTACGTGTGACAATTAACTATGCACTAATTAATTATAAAAAATAGATTAAAAAGTAAAAAAAAACAGAAATGAATATAATAAACGTCCTTCATGTTATCCTGACCTTCAAAGCCATCAAATATTGTTACATCAACGCATCAACGTAGGAGACTAGTAGCTTCTGTATTAAGTCAACTAAATCACCATTTGACTAATTTTGTCTTCTGAGGCACTAGTATGATCTTGAACTATAGCTTCAATTTCACCTTTTGCTACACTTTGCTGAAAAAACATTTGAATATTTGCTTGGCTTCATAAATTACATAGCATGAGGACAAAAAGGAAAATTTGAAAATACAAAATAAGCTTTTGTTCTTGCATCTCCTCCTACATTAAAGGGTTGAAAACATTAACTTAGAAACAAAATTTCAAGAGGAACTACATTCAAGGTGGCCCAAATATTGCATTGGATCCCTAGTGTTGCCAACAACCGAAACACATTACTCTTCGAGGTTGGACTAAAAGTCCAGATAAATGAAAATATAACTGTTGCAACATTTTAAAACTGAAGTGAAGAGAATACAGAAAAGATAGCCGCTCCTCTATTTTATGGCAAAGAGAACAACCATTTATATGGTGAACAATAAATCTTAGTATTAGACAAAGAGAATTTGAAAAAAAATATAACTTAACCAACTAGAACTTGTGGTGAATGTGATTATATAAAGTTTCACAATAAAAAAATTTATTCACCTTGCTTTCATCCTCAAACATCCACAAAGTTCACTTTCTTCTCATATAAATTTTCTATTACTTCATTGAGTAAAATTGTTCTAAATGAAAAAACCACCACGTAATTGATATTAAGAGATACCTTTTGTACTAGTTTTTTTAAGAACATAGTACATTTAAAAAATATAGCTTACGTGTTTTTGATATTCAATACTTCCACCACAGGCCTTCCCTTCAACCATTCAGTAACTGCAAGTCAAAATGAGATATCATTTAATTATCATAAAAACAACAGGAGTCTAAAGCAATCACTCAAAACAACATCTCAAAAGCCCAATCCACTAAGATACCGAAACCACAAATGATGAAAGAGGTCAAACAAAATAATGATGAAGTGCCAGAACATAATACCTCTTTTCTCACTTTTGTAAAGCCATGTAATTTTTTTGGGCCCGACGAGTTCGAGTAGATGAACCTGGATTTCGGTGGGAATCCTGGTTCACCCACTTTACTTTGGAGCCCGTTCAAGTGATGGCTCCGAGTGCAAGACTAATGGGTTCAAGTGAATGAACATGTAATCACATGAACCTGTGCCTCACTAACCCCCAACCTCCCCCCCCCCCCCCCCCCCCTACTTTTATATATTGGAAATAAGAATACACTTTTTTTGGTTGATCTCCTTGCATGTCGGTGATCATTAGAGTTTTCACATATATAATAATTCAATTTCGTTTATTGCCCTACGATTTGAATTTGTTGTTGCTGATTTTGATTTGAGATTATACACATGTGGTCAAGCTTCTCATAGCCCTAACAACACTAATAAGTTTCAAGTAGATCTTGATTAGCCCTTCGCTTAATTTTTTTTTTGGTGGTTCTTGGGATGTCCTTGTTGAACATTTCTTAGAGCTTATAATCAATAATGTTAAAAAAAAAAATCAAAAGTTAGATTTTGATTTTATTAATTTTAAATGATAAAATTGAGAAAATTACATTGTTATGAATATACTAAAGTTAAAAACTTTTTTGTAAATAGCATGGTTTCTAATGAAGAAATTAAAAGTGGGTTATACTTAGTTCACCCTCTTGTCCATCTCCAAAATAATCTATTATCGATTACTATCATCTTCTTTTTTACCAATAATTGACTTTTTTTAATAGCCAACAAGTATACGATTTATATTAAACATCGTTCAAAGTATATTATTCACATTAAAACCACAATCAACATTAATAAAAAAATTAGAGAAAATTTATATAATTCACAATGGAAGAAAAAAAGAAGATAAACAACAAAAATAATTATTTTAGCCATTAAATGTCACCTAATGGGTAAATAGGATAGATGTCTACTAACTTATATGAATTTGTTTTTATATAAATTTCTTACTAAGAATATAATTTTTTATAATAACAACTATATGAAACTTAAAAGGAGAGTTGTGTACATATATGGAAATAGGTACTGAATTTGAGTTATTACACTAAATTAAAATTAAGACATACATTAAAACCGACTTAATATTATTAAAAGGGCACGCATATGCTAATTTGATGCTCACATGAATAAATAATTTTGCTATAATTTTAAAGATGTATAGTAATTATGAATTACAATTAAGAATATATATATATATATATATATATATATATTAATTTAAATTATTTAATTTAAACTTAAAAGTTGATATAAATATGGAGTTAAGTTAGACTTAGATTTGTATGTATATTTCCTTGCTATATAGATCTCGAGTTGAGATGAGATTAGACTTAGTGGGCTCCACAAGGATCCACCACAAAATTAACATTAAAGATTTATTTAATAAAGTAATTTCCACAAGTTTCTTTGAATGATCATAAACGTATCATGGAACAGATTGAATGATGGAAATCAGATTGAACAGGTAGTCATGCGGTGCCACATCTCCATCCACGATCTTCTGAGATAAAAAAAAAAAATCATCTTTTTACAGTAAACAGCTCAAATGGGTAGTAGTCATTGATTGGCTCTGAACACAAACAGTCAAAACGAGAGATTTTGATATGGAATGACTACTTTCTTTTTGCCAAATTTTTGTACAAGCATCGTGTTATTTTCTGTGTTTTTGAGCGTGATGAGCAAATTTGAAAGATTGCCGAACAATTTGCTTAAATATTTAAGAATATTTTTGAAACTTCAAAGTTTCATTTATAAAACTCGATTACAGCTGCTTCTTGTCTCTAAGAGCGAGAGACTTAGCACGGTTTAGTAGCTTGATCTGGGTTATATAGTTTGATGTATTTTCTGTCGTATTTAGAAAGAAAGAAATAAGTGAAAACTAAGAAGGAGAAGAAGAAGAAAATGGGTGAAACCTGGGGAGAAATTTTAGGAGAAAATCCCTATTTAAAGACAAGGTTGGTAACTTTCCCTCTCACATGCAAGCGCGCATCATACGTATAGAGGATCTGCTCTCCAATTTATGTCCTGATTCCCACCTTTGTCGCCCTTTCTTATCGTCTCTTCCGACAGGACGCAAATTACATGTTCTCCTGATTCCTCGTTGTTTTCTGTTTCCATGTGTTTTTTTTTTTTCCGTCTTCGTCTGAAGGCGCCACCACCCATCACCGTTTGCTGACTGTATTCGAGCTTCTGATTTTCTTCTGGTCCGTTGCGATTTCGGGCGCAGGGTGACAGACTTTGCATCCTCCAACTGCGCGGGAAGTTTGTTGAAGAACTGATGTTTGATTTTAATTTCCAAGACCGGAAGCTCAGATAAGGTAGACATGGGTGGTTCAAACTTGAAATGTGCTTCTCGGTTCTCCTTCCTTGTATAAAATTATTGGTTATGATTTATTTAGATGTCGAGTTTTTGTTTTCCTTTTTGAAAGGGCTCTTCTTCATTCCTTGATTGTGGCATTTGCGTTGACGTCAGTGGTATTCGTGGTTTTCTTCTGTCGTCTGTATTCCTTGGCTTTTATTTCGTTTTTGGTTGTTCCTATCTTGACGTCCGTTTTTAGAGCTCTAATGCCGCATGAGCTTTTTCGAGGGAACATAATCATGATTCTATTTGCCAATATTTGGTTTTGTCATCTATCCAGTAATCTAATCGTCGCTCATAAATATAAATTAATGAAGATGACCTTGGAAAGGGCTGGTGAAGCTATCCTACGAAGGGTTTAACTGGAAACGGATTTCATTGGTGATTTGATTCCTTCTTCTTGTGAAAGTCACCGTCGACCCCCTTCACTTGCTCAAGGAAATTCATACTTTCAGAGAAAAAGCAAATCTCATTATCTCACACAGTTTGATATTCAAATTTCAAATGGACAAAAGAAGTGCAAAGTGTAACCATATTACCAAAAGAAAAAGAAGACTTATTAGAATAACCTCAAAGTATCTCCTTTCTTAGTCGATAATTTGTTTCCTCTCCACCTTCATTTGTATTTTGTTGGAATTGGCTGCCTGTCTTTAATATTCACGTTGCGCCTTATCTAAAAAGTCAATCTTTTAGAGCAAATGGTTTCAATATGGTATCAGAGCAGGTATTCATATGTGGGCCTGCACCTAAAATTATCTACTTATAGAGCCACAAAAGAGGGCCTACACCTAAAACTATCCACTTGTAGAGCCACAAAAGAGGGCATACACCTAAACTGTCTACTCCTAAATTATCCACTTGTGGAGCCACAAAAGATGGTCTACATGTGAGATATTTCCCTTTTGTTATACGGGTTCATTACAGAAAGGCTAATGTCAAGAAAGCTTCATTTTCAACAAGAGCTGTTGACTTTACTGAGATAATTGATTGTTGTCACTTTTCTTTTTCAAGGAAACAACTATTAGGTTGGAAGTTGATGACCTTGGGTTTGTTAAATAGGGCAGTAGGCCAGATTTGACAGGATAGAGGAGTTATTTTTTTTTCTCTCTTAGAGTAAAATTGGAGTAGTATTTGGTTTTCTAATACCACATATAAGGGTTGTTCATATTCACTAATGGTTTGTAGTAAAGGTTGTGGAAGTTCCTATGTGGAAGTCAATGACTGAAACTGAGAACTACTATGCGGTAAGGCCAGAATGCGAAGATGATGTTCGGAAAAGCCGGTTCAAGCCCAGGGTAAGTTTCTTTGAACCAATTTTTTTATTTTCTCTTCTTATTGTATATTGAAAATTTAATATCTTGTAATGTTTGTTTAAATAATGCTAGGATATCTGTGAAGATCGTGGAAACGTTTGTGAGGTGCCACAAAAACTTCAACTCAATTAATAAATAAAGAAAATGAAATGATTTTATCTATCAATGGTGCAAAATGACAAACACTTCTAAGTTTGATTACTAGGGAAATAGACCTTCTTCACTTTACTATTTTTTTTGCTAAAATTTTCAACTATAGTTTGAGAAAAATGCACTTCAAGTATGATTTACCTAGAACATGTTGAATACAAATTTTGTTTTTATTATGTTATAGAAGTTGTTAATATTTTTCTGATAGTTAACAAAATCTTATGTATATATTGAATGGTGATGAATTTGATTAAAAGAGAGGCAAAAAACCCCCACAGAAAAAACCAGGAAAGGTGAGAGGAAAGATAAAACTACAAAAAAAGAACAATCAGCAAAAATAGAAAGAATCAATGAGAAGGGAGACATATCCACTAGAAGAAGTAGAAGGGTAACCCCTTCTTTAGCAAGGGTATCTGCCATTGAGTTTGCTGGGCAGGGAACATGTTCCAAAAGTTTGAGAGCCAGCGATGAGGCCACCAATCTGAAGGAAATGATAGCAAGTCTTTGTAAAGTTTTTGGCAGAACCATCTTGAAATAGGAGTTAAATGAATTTTGAAGATGGATTTTGCGAATCATAGGAAATTCATGTATTTCATGAAGTGTACTTTCTTCTTTAAATTGATTTTTATTTTGAGAGACCTTTAAGTCCCTGGTTTCTAATTCAATGCATATTAATGCAGTTGATTGATGGGTACCTATTCATACCTTGAAAATTACACTTAGAATTTGTGTGTAGGATAGTTAAGCTATCTGGTCTTAGTTTGAGTGCATATATCTTTAAGGTAAGTGAGCTATTTGGACTCAATTTAGTTGATAAGCTGTTCATATTGTTGAATCTTCTTATGTTACTGTTGGTTATCAAATTGATTCTTCAACAGCTTGTTTCCCCCTCTTTCTCTTTGTAGCCTGGCAAAACTCTCAGTGCAAGAAAGTGGCACTCGGCATTTTCTGTGGAAGGTCGTCTTGATATTGCGAAAGTGCTTAGTCGCATCCAGCGTGGGGTGAGGGACAAGTTTCTCATGTTATCTGCTCTTAAATTTCTCAACAAGGGGACATGTTTGTCCCACAAACACAAAAGGTCAATTAGGCCCAAACATCATTTATTGTGCACCACCCTTTTAAACAACCAAAACTTGCCCAGCGAAACTACAAGTGGTGCATGGATTTTATTCACATAATTCTTAGTTGATATATCTGTCCTTTGATCTTGTTGAAAAAAATGGGCTGAATTGAGGAGGAAGAAGCAACTCCAGGTTGGGGTGGTGCACCTCGTGTTAGCGCAAAAAATGAAAAACTTGGTTCTTTTACCATGTCTGTTTCCTTTGTAAACTTTGTAATTGCCGAAGATGTTGAAATTGGGATGTTCTTATTGTTCTAGGGTGTTCATCCATCAATAAAAGGGGCAGTTTGGGAATTTTTGCTGGGTTGTTATGATCCCAATAGCACTTTTGACCAAAGGGATCAACTGAGGCAAGAACGCAGGTAAAGGCCTGACCATTGTCATCTTGTAGATGTGCACGCTCATTTAACCATTTTTATTTCTACTTTTTTTTTGCTTCTATTTTGTTTTCTCTTTACCCTTATAATGTGAACTGTTTAAATATGTTGTTCTTCAAGTCCATACTATACTGGTGTTCAGATGAGCTCATCTCATATAGTTTCTACCCTTGGTGGAAGTCTATAAAAGACAATTTTTCCTTTAGAGTTACCTGTTTTTCCAGAAGAACATAATCCCCTTATTCTTTTCTGTCTTTTTGTTTTCTATTTCTTCCTGTACATATTAACCTGGCTGCCACTTTTAGCCTTTGCTACTTTATCTAGTAACATGAAAGGGCAAAGTTGCTATTTTACATCTTTTCCAGGTTTCCACAAAGCAATATGCATGAAAGTAGATGCTATCAGAGATTGGGTGGACTTAATTAGGTCAATTGAGTTAACTACGGGACCTCAATAATACTTGTCCAAGTCTTCAAGTCTTGAGGGTATCTTTATATGTTTATTCAGAAGTGACTTGGGGTATTTTTATGTTTATTCAGAAATAACTTGTCAGTTCTACATGATGATGATAGGGAGCAGTATGCAGAATGGAGGGCAGAGTGTCAGAAGATGGTTCCAACTATTGGCAGTGGTAAAATTATTACTAGTCCAATAATCACTGATGATGGCCAATCAATCCTGGATCAGGGAAGTGATTACCAATGGCAGGCAGTAACAGAAACAAAAAATGCTCCTGAGGACAAAAATGTCATTCAATGGAAACTACTTTTGCATCAAATTGGTAAATCTTTAGCTTATTAGTTGTGAATTGGTTTTCTTAGAGCGTGGCTAATTCCACTTGTATTTTCCATGCATGTTTGTCAGCCTATGATTTGTTAGATGTTACATCTGAGTGGAAATAGGAAAAGTGATTATAAAAAATATTTATTGTCTCTTTTTTTGTAATAGAAAAAGAAGAGAGAGAATAAATCTATTAAAAAAATAACTTGCCATGCAAGTAAAATGTTACACTTGCCAAGGTACAAGTAGAGTAAGCATTTTCCCTCTCTGCAAAAGTATAATTTTACCTGTATTTATTGTCTTATGTAAGCTACAGCTGAAATATTAAAACATTCCTCATTTATTGAATGCTTTTGGTTTTCCAACTATGAACACTGTTTTTTTCCCCTTTATACTTCTGGTTTTTACATTAATAACCAGTCAAAACTTTTCAGCGCCTAGACAGACCTGTATATATTAGTTTCCCACAGTATCTCCCCCCCTCTTTTCCAAAGTACCAACTATATTTCCTCATTCTGAGTGAAAAAACTTGTGCATTTTAGATGTTACTACTTTCCTTTTTTGGATAATTATGCTTATTATACTTTTTTCGAATGAGCTTGATGTTTAGGTCTAGATGTAGTTCGTACAGATCGAGCTCTAATCTTCTATGAGGACCCGGTGAATGATGCAAAACTTTGGAATATTCTGTCAGTTTATGCATGGAGAGACATTGACATTGGTTATTGTCAAGGTGGGTAGAGTTAATCTAAATCTACTATTTGTGGGAATGTCATCAGCCATGGTCAGTGTTCTTTTTTAATTTTATTGTTGCATCTGTTATTGTTGCTTTAATTGCAGGAATGAATGACATCTGCTCTCCGATGGTGATTCTTCTTGAAAATGAAGCAGATGCATACTGGTGTTTTTCACGTCTGATGCGTAGACTGGTACGATCTCTACTCTTTTACCCACTTTGAAGCTTCCATAAAAACGAGATGTAGTGATTGGGAATTATTTTTTCAGTTTTAAGTATTTAAGGCATCAGTGGTAAGAGTAGTGAATTTTTGCCCAATGTATCAATGTTGTAATGTTTAAAGGAGAAATTTTACCAGTCATCCCATGAGGTAATTTTTTTGTTGATTGCTGGGACCTTGTTTACTGTTCAACTTATTGAGTTATTCAAAATACCCATCTGATAAATGTTTACTCAGTACTTCGACCTGCAATGATGTTTGGTGTTAATTTGTTCGAGTACATTCTCTGTTGTTTTCTATTCCTAACATTTATTTTTGGTGTTTGAATTTGAAGCGAGAAAATTTCAGATGCACAACAAGTTCTACAGGAGTACAGTCACAGTTGGATTCTCTAGCTTCTATAATTAAAGCTCTTGATCCCAAGCTTCATCAACACCTCGGTATGAATAGCATTGAAAACAGTATTTCATATTATTTTCTTGGTAGATTTGCTTTGTAGGAATATTCAACTGAGCCTTTAGTTTAGATTTACTTTTATTGGTATTTTTTCGTCCCAAAGTTTGTAAAACTTTATCATGTGATTTACTTGTTGTCTATTGGATCACTTTTAGATGCCTTAAGGGCATTATTTATTGCATATCAATTCATTTTCTCCTACTAATATATTTGGCAACTAAGTTACACTCAGGATCGTTCCTTCTACTAATTTTTTTTTGAAATTGGCCTAGTTCCTTCTAGAAATTAGGAGACTTTCCTAGCTAATAACCATAAAATCTTTGCTGCCACAGATAATTGTTGGACTGCTCTTCCACAAAAACTCTTGAAAAATCTGATATTTGGGTGAAAAAGAAGAAAAATAAGAGAAGAAGAGCAGCAACTATTGCCTTGGAGTGCGTGCGTAAAAAGGACTCCTTTTCTTTTACTCAGGGTTTTAAGTGATTTTTACATGCCTCCGATCGCACTTGTCCCCTTTGAGGTGTGTGCGACGAAACAATCCAGCATATTCTTTTACATTGTGACTTTTCTTGGCAAGTCTGGATGAAGATATTTCAGAAGATTGGTCTCCAAATGGGGCTGCATTAGGACCTTTTCGGAACCGTTGAAACGGTTATGGGGATATGCCTTTCTGAGTTGGGTTAGATAATTCTCTTGGCATGCCTTGCGCATGTCCCATGGTGTATATGGCTCGAGCGAAACAACCGGAGATTCAACTCCAAGACTAGCAACCCGGATAATATAGCTTCTTAGGCAGTAGGCCTTATCTCAAGTTGGTTACATTCTAGGAAGGAGTTTGCTTATTTGTCGGGTGCCATCCTTTGAGAAAATTGGGGCTTGATTGCGCACGTGGCGGGCCCCTGTAAGAAACCGGTTATGGCCACCTGGGATCCTCCCCCTTATGACTACACCAAACTCAATTTTGACGGCAGTGCTTTAGGTTGTCCTGGGCCGACTGGAGCTAGTGGTGTTTTTAGAGACAACAGTGGAGACCCTATTCTATCCTATGCAGGGCCGGTGGGAATTACTGATTCAAAAACTGCTGAAGTGGGTGCTCTTCTATTCGGCCTCCAAATCTTTAAAGAGCGGCTTCATGGCAAGCTGATTATCGAAGGCGACTCAAAGACTCATCAGTTGGTGTTCAAAAGATAGCTACCCTCCTTGGCGCCACTGGCCAATCATTGATTGGATTGCTGACATTGTATCATTCATTCATTGTAATTGGAACCTTGTTCCTAGATCAGCCAATTCTTTGGCTGATAAATTGGCTAAATTAAGAACCTTCCAGCAATTTCTTATTGTTTGGGAAGACTTCCCCTCTTGTAATCTGCTAGTTTGAGCTCTCATAATAAAATTCAGCATCATTTAAAAAAGAAGAAGTGATTTTTACATAAAAAATAGAAATACCCCTCAAAATATAAACGTACATATCTCCTAAAATACACCTCTAAAATGAATGAAAATTGAACCATAGGCATATGAAGAGATTGCTTACCTAACAGAAATCATATAAGAAAAATATAATATATAAAATGACTAAAATACCCTTGAGCTAATATTTTAACACTCCCCCTCTAGCTGGAAAGTAGATATCAAATAACCCCAGCTAGTCACAGAAGGATACATGTTCGTGTCTTCCCAATGGCTTGGTAACGCATCCCCCAACTAGTCTGAAGACTTCACGTATGGAGTTACCACTTTTCCTTGCATAACTGCATCTCTAATAAAATGGCAATCAACCTCTATACGTTTACTTCTCTCGTGGAATACAAGGTTGCTTGCAATAAAGATAACCTCCTGATTATCACACTTTATGACCATAGGACCTGTAACTAGAAACCTAATTCAAGAAGAACAAATTTAATCCACATAAGCTCACTAATCATGTGAGCTACTGCTCAATATTGGGCTTCTAGTAGGCTTCTGTACTAGATCTAACCATAACTGTCTGTTTTTTACTTTCTAGCTTATCAAGTTACATCCAACAAAACAATAGTAGCTTTATGTAGACTGTCATCCATCTTACACCCAACATAATCAGCTTTAGAATATCCAAGTACATCAATTTGTTCATTCCGAGTATACAACAAACCTTTTCTAGGTGCATCCTTCAAATACTTTAAAATCCACTGAGCAGCTTCTAAATGTGCTTTACGCGGATTTTCCAAGAACTGGTTCACGTTTTCCTATGCAAATGAAATATCTGACTTTGTGACTGTAGCATAAATCCATTTACCTACCAAGCGTCGTTATTGAGTTTTGTCCTATAGAGCAAGACCTTGTGTGTCATGAAGATTATGGTTGACTTTTATGAGAGTATTTACCGGTTTGGCACCCAACAAACCATACTCCTGTAGCATATCTAATATATATTTCCTCTAGGAGAGAACAATACCTTGTTTGCTATAGGCAACTTCAATGCCAAGAAAGTGCCCTAGTATGTCGTCTGAAAATATGTGTCCAAGTACTGTTTAACTTCGGTAATGCCTTCAAGATACCAGAGAGTACAATATTATCTACATAGACCACCAAACTACACCAGTCTTCCTCTTAAGTATGAATATAGTGTTAAAATACAAGTCCAAAAGTATTTTGGTCATTTTTTATACTTTCCACTGTACACTTTTCTCTTATAGTATGACTATTAGATAGAGAATGTCTTATTTTATCTCCAGTTAAATTTTCATTCAATTTAGACATGTATCTTAGGAGATGTAATTTTGAGTATTGAGGGGCATGTTTGTCCTTTTGTAAATTTTCATTGAAACCCTGATTATAAAGAAGCTGGAAGGGCCTTTCTGGCTTAGATTCCAAGGCAACAAAGCTGCTCCTTTTCCAAAACTCTTTTTCCTCTTCTATTTTTCTACCCAAATCACATATTTTTCATGGTATTAGAACAGTAACGCAAGTCTTGGGCAGATTTATTTTGATTTTGTGGATCTTCTCTCCATTTTCAACAATCTCCTTCTAGGTTTTTCCAAGATTTCTAGACTAGTAGGGTAAAAATTCCATTTTTTTCCTTGTTTCTGCCTATCTTAGCCTATTGGCTAATGATTACTACTATTTGATTGATTGTTGAGATTTAGAAGTGTTTGATGATCCAAATTTGAGTAAATTTCTCAAATCTACTTGTGTTATCATCTCTATAGCTTGCGTCATCCTGGTTTCTTGCAATTAGGTAATTCTTTCATCGATTTATGGTCTCAATTGCTCAAATTGATCACTATTTGTTCGAAATTGAATGAATTGGGTACTGAATTGCCCTAATTGAATTCAGTGTGGGGCCACTGGACTGCCCAAGCATAGAAATTTGGGGAAAGTGTTTCACTTTGGTTAATTGATGCTCTAGTGTTTTGAATTATGGTGTTGAGTGATATTTAATGGTTGATTCCAGCACACAGGTTGTTGTCCAGAGGACTGTTGAGAACTTAGATGTGAAATTCTCTCAGTCTATTCAGATAACTACGATCCAGTTGAATAAATCGAATTATGTAAATTGGTCTAGATCAATTTTGATGTATTTGAGGATCAGAAGAATGACAAAATATATAACTGATGATCCCTCAGTGCCTGTCACTGAAGATTGGGTTGCAAAAGATAATTTAGTAATTACTTGGTTGGTCAACAGTATGGAATCCAGATTTAGTGACAAGATTTTGAGTTGCAGTACTGCTAAGGCAATGTGGACTATCTTTGCTTCGATTTTGTCTCAAGAAAGTAATTTGTCAATGATCTATGAATTATATGTGAAGTTCTTTAATATGAAGCGTGGAGGTAGATCAATGACATATTATTTCACTGAGATGAGGGGAGTACTACAAGAAATTAGTACATTCCATCTTTTTACTACGAATGTTGAAGACATTCGTAAGAAAGAAAATCAGATTCAAGTAGCCCAGTTTTTTTATGGTTTGGGGCATGAGTATGATGCTATTAGAGCGCAGCCGTTAGTGAATGAGGATGTGACCACCCTTGAGCAAGCCTTTAACAAAGTTCTTTGAGCCGAAGGTGCAGTTTAAGAATGAGTCAGGTAGAGCTATCTCAGAAGCATTTGCTCTTAACCTTTAGTCTTCTACTTGTAAGCCTAATGGCCAGTTTCATGGTGGTAATAATAGAGGTAGAGGTTGCTCTTACTCTACCCGTGGTCGTGGCCGAAATGATCGGGGGATCAGAAATGTGTTCATTGTGGTAGGACTAATCATATTTCTGAGAAATGCTGGGAAAAATTTTGTAAGCCTACTTGGGTCAACTCTATAGTCACAAATAAGGATGTTTCCTCGCATACTGGATCCTATGAAGAAATTCAACAGTTATTATAGCGTCTGGGTCAACTAACTGCTTCATCTAATGCTTCTCAGACTATTAAGACTCTTCCTTCCTCAACGAGTGCCACGATGGCTAGTATAGGTATGAATACATTGAATGTGTCTTATTCCCTTCATTGATTTAGGAGCCTCTACCCGCATATCAGGTATGCCCTCCCAATTTCAGTCCATTAGTCCATTTCATTCATATCATCGAGTTACTTTAGCTGATGGATCCACCTCTCTCATACAGGGGGAGGGTACAGTTCACACTACTCCACAAATATCCTTAGATTTTGTTTTATTTGTACCAAAGTTTCTAGTTAATCTCTTGTCTGTGAGTTATATAACTAAATCTTTAAACTGTTGAATAACTTTTTATCCTACTTATTGTGTTTTCTAGGACTTGCAGACGAAGAGGACGATTGGTTCAGGACATGAGAAGGGAGGGCTCTACATGCTGGATGATGTATCCGTTTCTCGAGCCGTAACTTTCACTACTGTAGATTCTTCTTACTTGTGGCATCTGTGCTTGAGACATCCCTCCCAACTAAGTTGCGTCAGTCTTTTCCTTCTTTGCCAGTCGATATTTCATTTGATTGTGAATCCTATCAGTTGGAAAAACATCGTCGCTCCAGTTTCCATGCTAGTTCTAGTCCAAGCACCAAGTTATTTTGAATTAGTCCACTTTGATGTATGGGGTCCATGTCGGGTTCCTAGCACATTTGGTTTTATGTATTTTATGTCGTTCATTGATGATTTCAGTAGTCACTTGGGCGTATCTCCTACGGGAAAAGTCAGAAATATTTGATGTATTCCTTAATTTTTTCAATGAAATAAAAAATCAATTTGGTGCATATGTTCATGTGCTTCGTACTAGCAATAGTTTGGAATATCTTATGTTAGGAATTAGATGCCTAACGAGAGCAATAATAATCGCAGAAGAAGAAATAATCAAGCGCAAAAACACAAGATTTATACAGGTTCACCTCAAGGTGAAACTACGTCCTGTCTTTCGTTGCTACAATAATTCACTATGATGATGAAGTAATTTACAAGAGAAATTTCACACACTCAAGTGTTTTTCTTTAACCTCTTTCTACAACAATTGATGATCCTCGATGATAACCCTAATAGCAGCGCCCTCAAATATAAAGAGAAAACTAGGGCATCCAAAATATAAGTGTGAAATCCCCAAACTACCCTTAATGAAACTAAAATCAAGATATCACGGACCTTTCGGGGGCTCCACACGGTGACCTTACCTCGAAGGTCGATCCGTGTGCCAACTCTGCGTAAGGCGTTACTTAGACTTTACAACTTAACATCTTAACCATAAATTTTCAGTATTTTGTGCTTCTCATGGTATTAACCATCAAACGTCATGTCCTTATATACCACAACAAGATGGGGTGGCTGAAAAACTAGACATCTCTTTGAGGTTACAAGGACACTATTGTTGCATAAGAATGTTCCTAAATCTTTTTGGGGAGATGTTGTTTTAGCTTTGAGCTACTTGGTTAATCGTATGCCCTCATCTGTTTTGAGTGGTCAACTTCCTCTTCAAGTTTTAAAGCCCAATTGTAAATTGTTTGATCTGGCTCATGGTATTTTTGGATGTACTTGTTTTGTTCATATGTTTGGAACTTCGGTTGATAAGTTGTCACCTTGATCTATTAAATGTGTTTTTCTAGGGTATTCTCATCGACAAAAGGGTATAAATGTTATGATCCTATTCTACGGAAGACATATCTGTCAGCTGATGTGACCTTCTTTGAACATACTCCATATTTTTTCTCATCTACTGAGCTTCCTGTATCACCCGAATCTCCTTCAGACAATCATGTTCCTGTTGCAATTTTGGATATTATCAGTTTCATTGAGTTCTTCATTGCCTCTACGCGTTTACAACTATCGCTCTCATGCTCCTGCAATACCTCCAACATTTTTTTTTTTTTATGAAATGTGGTTTTATTAAGAGAGCAAAAAGAAGCTAACTCCTGACAACAAGAGATTGCAAGGAGGCTCCTTGCTTGACTAAAGCATCAGCCACAAAATTCACTGATCTTGGAATGATAGACCAAAAACAATCAAGAAGATTAACAATATCCAAATTTTCAAAAACGGCATCCCAATGGTGTCACGGAGGTGAAGAGGCATTCTGGCACCAATCGATCGCCACCTTAGAGTCTCCCTCAATCAGAATTGGTTCAGAGCAATGATCGCGAAAAACACGAAGCCCATTAAGAAGACTTTAAAGCTCAGCTATCGTGGAGTCTGCAATATCGAGAGGCCCGGAGAAGGAGACGATCTGGTTCCCAAAAGAATCACGAATCACGCCACAGAAACCGGCTAAGCCAGGATTACCAAGAGAAGATCCATCAAAATTCAACTTAAGGACTCTAGCAGGAGGCGGGGTCCATTCACAGATGATAGGGGGCTTCGAAGAGATGTGGAGCTGGGCTAGGCTCCTCCAATTATTTATGATAGATGATCCCAATATTGCCTGAGATGGTTTCAATGACTCTATCTTGAGTACTGAATTTGGCACTGAATATTCTTTGATTGCGCTCCAGCCAGAGACCCCAGGGGATGAATGCGAATAAAGCAGAGATCATCAATATTCCAAGACCGGGGATAGGATTCCCGACAAGCATTCGGTAGGTGGCAGCCAAGTCCTCAGGGATGCAGAGATGGAGCCCAATTTTGCTAAGAATTGATGTCCAAATCCCCCAAGAGAAAGGGCACAAAAGAAGCAGGTGGTCAACAGTTTCTTCATTTGCATTGCAGAAAGGGCAAATGGGGTCAACTCCAAGTTGGCCACGAATTTTGAGGTTGCTAGCAAAGAGAATCTTGTTGCTGCATGCACTCCATATGAAGAATTTTATTTTTGGGGGGGCATTGAGACACCATGTGAATTCCACTACATGCTTGGGACCACGAGTGAACCCTCCTCGAATAGCAAAATAAGTGGAAGAGACTGAGAAAGAGCCACTTTTATTTGGCCACCAGATTAATTTATCTGATTTGTTAGCTTGAATTCTGGTTGGCTGCAAAGCGTCCAACAGGCGACTTGACTTCAAGACCTTCTAGCTCAGATAGGCCACGAAGGCTGAATGTTCCATCCCCCATTATCAGCGACTTCAGCAATGGTACTATTCCTCAATCTTGAAATTCTGAAGAGGCTAGGAAAGGTGTTATGAAGAGGCATATCACCCAACCGCTAGTCTTACCAGAATCTGATATGATGGTCATCACCCACATAGAATTGGACTGCCGCTGAGAAAGTAGGAGTAAAGAGATAGAGTGACCCCCATATAAGAGATAAATTCCTTTTGTTTTCCCCTTCAATCTACCAATTTGAAGAAATGCCGAGCTTTGAAAGCACTATATTTTTCCAGAGGTTTGGAACAGATGAGTTGAGTCTCCAAATCCATTTAAGGAGCAAGGCTTGATTCATGTCTTTGGAGAGCCTGATTCCGAGACCTCCAAAGCTCTTCGAGAGGCAGACTTCCTCCCAACTGACCAAATGGTACTTGAAATCAGGGCTGATTCCTCTCCAAAGAAATCGCTTCTTCATTTTATCAAGCTGCTGACAAACAGAAGTTGGGCAAGGCATGAAGGATAGATAATGGTTTGGAATGCCAGCGATACATGATTTCAAAAGAGTCAACCTTCCTGCCTTGCTAAGCAAACCTCCCTTCCATGATGCAAGTCGCAATTCCATCTTGAAAATACGACGAGTGAACAGAAGAAGGCTAAGATAAATACTAGGGGTAGATGAGATTATGCAACCAAGCACTTCCACCATTTAAGAGAGAGAGTTTGGGTTGATATTGAACCCAATCAAGGAAGTTTCCTCCAATTGACTTTCTAACCTGAGCAGATTTCGAAGAGCCCCAAAATTGTCTTTACTTTTTTTATGTTGTCCATTGTTCCTGCTCCAAAGATCAAAGTGTCATCCGCATATTGAAGCACCGGTTTATTGAAAGCCGAGGAGTTGCTGGTTGGATGTAGCCATCCACATTCTTTGGCCGAAAATAGCATAGCAGATAGGAATTCCGCCACAATGTTGGAGAGAAGAGGGCAAAGAGGATCTCCCTGTCTTAAACCTCTAGATCCATTGAAGCATCCATAGACTGTACCATTTAAGACAAGAGAGTACGAAGCAGAGAACAGACAACTCCTAATCCAAAATCTCCAACGATCTCCGAAGCCCATCCTAATGCAATACTTCCAACAGTTACCTCTATAGAGTTCTCTTCTCATGATCCACTAGCTTCCTCATTGCCTGCAGATCCTATTGTCTTTGATTTTTTGACGGGCCTACCTATTAGTCTACGAAAAGGTAAACGATCTTGTACTTCTCATCTGATAGCCAAAATGTGTCTTGAGTTTTTGTCCCCATCCTTTAAATCTTTTGTTATGTCATTGTCTACTTCCCATATACCTCGTTCAGTGTTGGAAGCCTTGTGCTCTCCAGAATGCAAACAAGCTTTGGATGATGAGATGAGTGCTTTGATGTCTTGGGGAACATACGTCTGTGGAATTTAGGATCTCATTAAAGGAACTTTAGATCAACGAGGAAGAGGAAGAAGAAGAGAGAAAGATAGGAGAAAAAGGACGTGGAAGGAGAGAGTTTGGATTAAGGGAAAAGAGGTTTGCGTCAAAGTGAAAATGAGGGTTGGACGAATTTGTGGAAAGAGAGGAGAGTGCTTCAATGCTCTACCTCTTAGCTAATGCCTTTATTTATATTCTTTACAATATCCTTAGGGCTACAAATTGTTGAAATAAAAGACATAAAAAGAACACATATTTACACCTCTATGCCATCTTTAAGTGAAGTATCATAATTCACACATGTGCAACTCCTTTGACGTGTGAGTTTCTTGCCTTGAGCTTGTGGGCTTGAGCCTATCTTCTAACACTCCCCCTCGAGTTGGAGGAGAAAAGACATAAAAAACACCCAACTTGCCACTTATAAATGATAGGATTTTAGATGTAACGGGTTTAGTGAGAATATCAGCTACTTGCTCTTGAGATGACACATGTTTGAGAGAGATTATTCCTGCTTGAAACTTCTCTCGTATAAAATGACAATCCACCTCTATATGTTTAGTTCTTTCATGAAAAACTGGATTTAAAGTAATATGAATGGCTGCTTGATTATCACAATGCAGACCCATGGACCCTTTTTTATAAAAACCTAGTTGGGTAAGAAGGGTCCTAACCTATAAAAGTTCACTAACGGTATGGGCCATATCTCTGTATTCGGCTTCGGCGCTGGATCTTGCAACCACATTTTGTTTCTTACTTTTCCATGTAACCAAGTTTCCTTCAACCAGAGTACAATATCCTGATGTAGATTTTCTATCGTCAGGTGATCCAACCCAATCTGCATCTGAGAAGCCTTCTATGTTGAAGTGCCCATGTTTTTTATACATCAATCCTCTTCCTGGAGCTCCTTTTAGGTAACGTAATATTCTCTCTAAAGCCTGTCAGTGGGTAATTTGTGGTTTGTGCATGAATTGACTCACCACACTTACAACATATGATGTCTGGCCTAGTTACCGTGAGATAAATCAGTTTTCCCACGAGTCTTTGATATTTGCTAATATCAATATCTTTTTCATTTGTGGCACATAATTTTACATTTGTATCCATATGTGTGTCAGCTGGTCTACAACCCTTCATTCTTGTTTCTTCAAGGAGATCCAAGACATATTTCCTTTGAGATAATATTATCCCATGTTTGGATTGAAGAACTTCTATACCCAAAAAATATTTAAGCATACCAAGGTCTTTAGTCTTGAATTCCTGACATATCATCTTCTTCACCTCTTGTATGCTGAAAGCATCATCACCGGTTTAGATAATATCATCCACATATACGACCAATAATATTTTCCCTTTTACCGTATCTTTATAATATATGGAATGATCAACTGAGCACTGATGAAAACCAAACTGTAGAAGTGTTTGACTAAATTTATCAAACCACGCCCGAAGGGATTGCTTAAGCCCATATAAAGAGTTTTTTTAACCGGCATATTGACTCCCCCTCAACCACATAACCAGGTGGTTGGACCATATAAATTTCCTCACTTATATCACCATTTAAAAAAGCATTTTTAACATCCAATTGATAGACGGGCCATGATGAGTTAACAGCAATAGACAAGATGATGTGTATCGAATTCAATTTTGCAACAGGAGAGAAGGTCTCCTCATAATCTATCCCATAGCACTGCGTATAGCCCTTAGCAACGAGTCGAGCTTTAAGACGAGCAACCGATCCATCCGGATTATGTTTTACCGAAAAAACCCATCTACAACCAACCGGTCTTTTACCTTTCGGGAGTGATGTTAAGGACCAGGTTTGATTTTCGTATAAGGCGTGCATTTCTTCATCCATAGCAGCCTTCCATCCTGGATGCCTCAGAGCCTCCTGATACGACTGTGGAATTGAAGTAGAAGAAAGAGACGCAAGGAACTGAAAACACTCGGAAGACAAGCGATGGTGAGACATAAAATTTGAAATAGGATGCGAAGTAGTACAAGAACGACGTTCCTTTCTTAAAGCAATAAGCCAACTATCAAATTCAGGCTCATACATAGGAGGAAAAGGACTTACCTCTGGTGGATCCGACAACTCCACAGGTGAAGGTACGGCAGGTGCATCGGGGGATGGGTTAACTTCAAGATTAAAAGGCACAAGCGGACAAGGAGTAGTAGAAGGACAAGTCCCTCCTGGAGGAGCATCATGGGAGGAGTAGAAGGAGGTGTCCTCAAAGAAAGTTACATCCCTAGAGATAAACATCCTCTGAAAGGTAGGATTGTAACAGACATAACCTTTCTAGGTTCGAGAGTACCCAAAAAAAATGCACCTCATAGACCGAGGATCAAGTTTATTTTTATGTGGGGATGTAACATGAACAAAACACGTACATCCAAAAACTTTCAAAGGAAGAGACAAAAAATCTTCACCATTAAATAACATAGAGTAAGGAGTTTTATGATGAAAGACTGATGAAGGTAACCTATTAATAAGAAAACATGCTGTAAGTATAACATGAGGCCAATGGAAATAGGGTACCTTCATGGAGTAGAGGAGGCCCCGAGCAACTTCAAGAAGATGACGATTCTTCCTTTCAACAACACCATTTTGTTGAGGAGTATAGGCACATGATGTTTGATGAATAAGCCCATTACTCTCACAAAATGATTTGAATTCATGAGATATGTATTCCTTAGCATTATCAGATCTAAGGATTTGAATTTTCTTCCCAAATTGTGTCAAGACCATAGCATGAAAATTTTTAAACAAAGGAAGAATTTATGAACGCTCTTTAAATAAATATAACCAAGCTACTCGAGTAAAATCATCAACAAAAATGACAAAATATTTAACTTGGGAAATATTTGAGACACATAACGGTCCCCATACATCAGAATGTATTAGCTCAAAAGGAGCAGTACTTGTAGTTGTAAGATGAGGAGAATATGTACTCCTAATATGTTTACTTAATTGACAAACCTCACAACTGAATTAGAAAGTTCTTTTAAGGACAGAAGCAAAGAACGAAGTGAAGGGTAGACGGATGACCAAGTCGGTTGTGTCAAAATTGGGCCTCGGATGTAGTGGATGATAATGCAGCTAATGGTGGAAGAGTGAAGTAGTACAAGCCCCCCTTTTCATGGCCGCCACCAATCACCTGCTTCGTAGTGAGATCCTGAAATATACAAGAAGACGGTGAGAAGGTGATAGATCAATTTAAATGTTTGGTTAATTGACTAACCGAGAGCAAATTTAAAGAAAATTAAGGGATAAACAAAACATCCTGAAGGGGAATAGATGAGGTAAGAGAGGAGGGACCTTTGCCAAGGACCTTGGTTTGGGTACCATTAGCAACAGTAACGAATTTCTGAGGATAACAAGGAGACAAGGACTGCAAAGTGTTTGTTACCTGATAGATGTTCGGAGGCCTTGGAGTTGATGATCCAAGAGGAAGAGGAAGAAGAGGAAGAAAGCATACCTGAGGCAATAGTAGTGGCAGCAGTAGATGATGAGGGAATAAATGATTCCATGAAGGACTTCATTTTCTGAAATGCAACTTAGTCTTTAGCAGTAAGAGTCACATTTTCGGAGGATGATTCAACCTTATCTTCTTCTTGTTTCTCAATGCTAACAGAGACTGGGTTAGCCATGGCCCAATCAGGCTTGCCATGAAGTTTCCAGCATGTTGCCACAAGGTGGTTCTGATCACCATAGTAAGTGCAAATTCGAGGCTCAGTACGGAAAGAATTCGGACCCGTTCTACCACCTCTATTTTTCAGCCCTTCTCATAGTTCGACCCCTCTCATATTTCTGCCCCGTTCTCAGTATGAGGAAGATGTACCCCGATTGCCGGAGAACATCGCCGATGGGGCATCAATAGGAGGAGGGGATGGATCCGGTATCCGAAGTAATGTAGCATTAATGTCATCGAAGGATGGAAGAGCCGAAGAACTTAGAAGCTGAGTTTTGGCAACCTCAAGGTAAGGTTTAATATTCGATAAGCAAATGACTGCTGCCAAAGCTTCTCGTTGTTGTTCTTGAATGGCAATATCAATGGAGTATGGCTGAGCTAGTTTCCATTCTTGGGGAAGGCCTCGAAACCGTGCTAAAAATTCGTGAATATTATCTCCATGTCTTGTATGCAGCATATTTTGTAAGACATCATATATTTTTTGTAATGACGCAGAACTTGAGTAAAGCTTAGCACAAGTGTCCCATATGTCCTTGGCGGTTTCCTAGTGGACCACATTGTTGGCCACATGCTCTTCCATGCTATTGATGAGCCAACTTATCGCTATGTTATCATGCTTAACCCACTTGTGGTAAATCTCATCTTCTTCAACAATCGGAGGAAATTTAATAACGTGGCTTAAGATGTCACAAGTAATAAGAACCCTCCGAACCAATTGTGACCAGCTCATGTAATTGGAGAGACCTCTAAGTGGAATTGTAGTAATACGGAGTATATCACTCTTATTATTGTTGTGTCCACTCTCCATGATGAGGCAAATCAAATGTGGAGGTCAAGGGAAGGGGCCTTCTTCCAAGAACAATTACTCAATGTAATTTGAAGAACCCGTGGACCAAATCAGTCACCAAAAAAAGAGAACAAGAACTAGTTTCTTTCACGAGAGCAAACACCAAATTATCAACAAATTTGTGCCTTTAGTAAGTGAGAATAACATCTCGCCATCACTCAACTCCTCTTGTATTCTTAAAAATAAAGAGAAGAAGGTAAATGCAACCGATTAGGCCTTAATCCAAACTCCAACACAAACCTAGAGATAGAGAAAATATTTAGAGAAGATTTAAAGGCAAATCAAGATACTTGGAAGAAATTTATCTTCAACTCATAGGATACTTCAACGTAAAAAAAAAATTCAATTGTTGAAGTTCAAAAGGAACTACAAAGGGTAAATGGCTGCTGGAATTTCACCAAACATATAGTGGGCATCCAACAACATAACACAAACCCATGAACAACATTAAGTAGGAGAAGTTACAGCAATATGTGCTGGAATTCTACCTCAAATGAGATTGATCCAAGTTACATAAAGGTAATTGAATCTCAGCCATCAATCTTAATAAGATGCAAACAGCAAATGATTTTGATCATGTTTGGAATTGATTTACAAGAAGATCAAGATTATAACATCAATTTAGTCATAAAAATAAATCTTCACAACATATAAAGATTTATCTTGACTTGATGTGATTCAAAGTTCAAGAAGTAGAAAAAACAGTAAAGAGGAGTATGTAAATAAGGAAAGGAAATAAAATGTAAATAAGAAGAGAATGAACTTATCTCTTTATGACTGAACTTCTTCTTTTACAACTTCTTGAACAAATTCCATAATAACTTCATCAAGAGAGATCCTAAACTTCTTGCTCTAATACCATTTGGAATTTAGGATCTCATTAAAGGAACTTTAGATCAACGAGGAAGAAGAAGAAGAAGAAGAAGAGAAAAGGAGAGGAGAAGAAGAAGGACGTGGAAGGAGAGAGTTTGGATTAAGGGAAAAGAGGTTTGCGTCAAAGTGAAAATGAGGGCTGGACGAATTTGTAGAAAGAGAGGAGAGTGCTTCAATGCTCTACCTCTTAGCCAATGCCTTTATTTATAGTCTTTACAATGCCCTTAGGGCTACAACTTGTTGAAATAAAAGACATAAAAAGAACACATATTTACACCTCTATGCCATCTTTAAGTGAAGTATCATAATTCACACATGTGCAACTCCTTTGACGTCTGAGTTTTTTGCCTTGAGCTTGTGGGCTTGATCCCATCTTCCAACAACATCTAAGTGATCCACCTACATGAGCAACTATTGTCGGGTGTCGTTGGGTTTATACTATCAAATATAATGCTGATGGCTCTATTGAACGGTACAAAGCTCGGTTGGTAGCAAAGAGGTATACACAAACTTTTGTAGTTGATATCTTTGAGACATTCTTTCCTATGGCCCAACTTACTTCAGTACGTATCTTAATATTTGTGGTTGTTAATAAAGGGTTGGCCTCTCTTTCAGCTTGACGTGAAGAATGCCTTTCTATATGGTGATCTACATGAGGAAGTGTATATGGAGTAACCTCCAGGGTATGTTACTCAGGGGGAGATATGAAAGGTGTGTAAACTGGAGAAGGCTATTTATGGACTTAAACATAGTCCACGGGCCTGGTTTGAAAAGTTTAGTGATGTGGTACTATAGTTTGGGTTCTATAGGAGCCATTGTGATTATTTTATGTTCCTACTTAAAAGGAAGACTGGTATGGTGGTTTTGGTTGTCTATGTAGATGACATTGTGTTATCTGGTGATGATCTTGATGGTATTACAGAAGTTAAACAATATTTGACCACACATTTTCAAACAAAGGATTTGGGCTCTCTCAAGTACTTCCTTAGCATTGAAGTCGTTCATAGCAAGCGAGGTATTGTTATTTATCAGAGAAAATATATATTGTATATGTTACAAGAGTATGGTTTGTTAGGTGTTAAACTCATAGACACCCCCATGGAAGTTAATCATAGTCTACATGACACCCGGGGTCCTACACTCAAGGATAGATCTCAATACTGATGGTTAGTAGGTAAACTGATCTATGCTATAGTTACTTGGCCGGATATCTCATTTGTTGTGGGAGTTGTGAGTCAGTTCATGGAAAATCCTCAGAAAGTCCATTTAGAAGTTGCTCAGAGGATATTGAAGTACTTGAAGGGTGCACTTGGAAAAGGTCTTCTGTATACTCAGAATGAGAAAGTTAATGTACTTGGGTATTCTGATGTCGATTATGTTAGGTGTAAGATGGATAGATGTTCTACGTCAGGCTAGTCCAATGCAAACAATTGTGGCTTGGTCCAGTGCAGAGGCCGAGTATCGAGCAATGACTCATACAGTTAGTGAGATTATGTGGATTAAGTTTGTGCTTTTTGAGTTTGGTTTTACATTACCTGACCCTATGGTTATGAATTGTGATAACCAGGCGGCCATTTTTATTGCCACCAACCCTGTATTCCATGAGAGAATGGAACATATAGAGTTTGACAAACATTTTATTAGAGATGCAGTTATGCAGGGGAATGTGGTAACTCCTTATGTAAAATCTTCAGACTAGTTGGGAGATATATTTACTAAGCCTTTGGGAAGACGTGAATATGTATCCATTAGTGACAAGTTGGGATTGTTTGATATCTACTCTCTAACTTGAGGGGGAATGTTACAATACAAGTCCAGGGTATTTGGTCATTTTCATATTTTCTACATTACGTTTTTCTCTTATAGTATGGTATTAGATAGAGAATGTCTTATTTTATCTCTAGTTAAATTTTCATTCAATTCAGATATGTATTTTAGGAGATGTAATTGTGACTATTAAGGAGTATTTTTGTTTTTTTGTAAATTTTCACTTAAACCCTGATTATAAAGAAGCTGGAAGGGCCTTTTTGGCTTGGATTCCAAGGCAGCGAAGCTGCTCCTCTTCCAAAACTCTTTTTCTTCTATTTTCTCACCAAATCACATTTTTTTTTATGTAGAATTGTCACAATGGCTACGGTGGAACCCAAATTGCATTACTACAGTACTAAATTTCTCTAAACCACACCTTGGGCTCAATTTAAGTCCATAAATGGCCTTCTGTAGTTTACATACTTTCCCTGGCTCCCCCTGAGTAACATACCCAGGATGTTGCTCTATATAAACTTCTTCATTTAAATCTCCATACAAGAAGGTATTTTTCACATCAAACTGAAAAGAGGCCAACCTTTATTAACTGCTTCAGAGATTAAGATACGTACCGAAGTAAGTCAGGCTACAGGAGAGAATGTATCAAACACAACAACACAGAAGGTCTGTGGATATTCCTTTGCTACCAATCGGGCCTTGTGTCGTTCAATAGATCCATCGGCGTTATATTTTATTGTATAACTCAACGACACCTCACAATAGTAGCTCCTATCGGACGATCACATAGACTCCAAGTTCCTCGAGACAACAAAGCAATCATCTCATCATCCTTTGCTCGTTTCTACTTTGGTGAACACAAAGCATCCTACACTAAATGGGGCATAGTAGAAGTAGACAAGGATGTAACAAAGGATTTAAAGGAAGAGGGCAAAAAGTCAAGAGAAACATATTGAGAGATAGGATGAGAAGTGCAATACCGTTTACCTTTTTGCAGACTAATAGGCAAGTCTAAATTTGATAGAACAGATCCTCAGGCAAAGAGGAAGACGATGGGGCATGAGAATGTAGCTTTGTAGGCTTATCTGTTGGAGGCACTATTGCAACATGAGAACGACGGCTATAGACATGTAGAATTGGAAATGAAGGTGGGATATCTAGAACAACAATTGGAACTGGACTATTTGAAGAAGACTGAAGAAATAGAAATCTCACTAGAGGACTCAAATTCCGAGGTATGTTCAAAGAAGGTCACATTAGTTGACACATGTCTTTCGATGAACTAGGTCATAGAATTTGTACCCTTTTTGTCAACGAGAGTACCCTTGAAAGACACATTTGATTGACCGAGGTGACTACTTATCAACTGAAGCTCCAAACATGTGGACAAAGCAAGTACAACAAAAAACATGAGGTACCACATCAAATTGTTTACAATGTAGTTTTAAAACTTGGAAAGGAACCTGACCATTTAAAACAGAGGAGGGCATATGATTAATTAAGAAACAAGAAGTTAAAATAGCATCCACCCCAAAACGACTTTCAAACGTTCATGTATAGTAATAGTGCCCAAGTAACCTCAAGAAGATGTTTGATGGATAATACCATGGGAGACACAAAAATTTGAAAACTTATGATTAAGATATTCCAACCATTATTTGTACAAAGCTCATGAACACAAACACCAAATTAATTTTTTATTTCACTAAAAAGATTCAGGAATACATCAAAGACTTTGGATTTCTCCCATAAGAGATATTCCCAAGTTACTCGACTAAAATCATTAATAAATGGCACATAATACTTAAAACCAAATAGACTAGGAATCCGACATGGACCCCATACATCAAAATGAATTAACTCAAACATTTTGGTGCTATGACTAGAACTAACTGGTAAATTGCATTGATGATGCTTCCCAATTGACATGACTCACAATCAAATGAGATATATGTTAGCAATGAAAGAAAAGACTGACGCAGTTTAACTGGTGACGTATGTCCCAAGTGTAGATGCCATAAGTAGGATGAATCAATAGTAGAGAGTACTATAGCTCAAGAAACAGATACATCATCTAGCATATAGAGTCATCCCTTCTCATGTTCAGAACCAATCGTCTTATTCGTCTGCAAGTCCTGGAAAACACTAGTAGGATTAAAAGTTACGAAACAATTTAAAGATTTAGTAATGTAACTCACAGACAAGAGATTAACAGGAAACTTAGGAACAATTAGAATAGTCTAAGGATATCTGTGGGGTAGTGTGAACAGTACCCTTCCCCTGAGGCATACTTGTACTCGCTATTGTGGTACTTGCTGATGATGAAGGATAAGCCTCTACAATTGGAGTAATAGATGATGTAGTCAATTGGCTCAGTCGCTGTACTAATTGCTGAATTTCTTCAAAAGAACCATTGTGAGAAGAGCCGTCTTGTTCTCTGACTATAGAATTCGTCCAGACAGGTTTACTAAATTTCTCGCAACATTTTTCAGAAATATGGTGTTGAAGAGAAGATCTGGAAGCCTCTTATATGACTCTCATAGTAAGCAATCTCACTGAGCTAGAATTAACATGGTATCATAGCAGGTTCTGTGAGTTGACATGGTCAACCCACAGAGATAATGTGATCCTTTTCTGATCTATCATCTTTAGTAGTTTAGGTTCGTATTCTATTTGTTTTATCTTTTTAGTTTAAATACTCATTGTTTTCTTGGTGTTCGCACCTCCATACTGAGCTTTTCATATTGCAAATTATATATTGACGGAAAGATAATCAAGTCTACTTTCCAAGGAAAAACGAATTTTGGTAATAAGAGTTTTCTACAAAGATAAATCAATATTTGAAGCAGTCAGACTGCAAGAGAGGTTCGAGCAGCTGTAGAAATCTTCAACTTTCGAACCATTTTATGCTATCAAGAACGAGAATTTATACAGAGAATTATATATCGAAAGAAATATCTGTAAGTCTTTTTTACATATTCAACCAATTCTCAATCTGAATTTTTTATATGTGGATATTTATCTTGAAAAAGTCAATGGTCATGCTGGCAAAAGGAGAAAGAGTACTTAGTTCAATCAGATTGCAGAGACCGAAATTTATTAGATTATTTATCTCAAAAGAAGTATATTTTATGAAGAGAAGTTATACTTAGATAAAAGGTATTTAAGTTTAGTTTTAGAAGGAGAAAATTTCATGTCAATCAAATCTATATTTAAGGATATATCCGCATTGGAAGAATCAAAGGTCATGTTGGTATCCTGTTGCATTCAAAAATCCGAATTTAAGCCAAATTTTTTGTGCCACTTTTTGAGTTGTTATTGATCAACAAAATCATAAAAATATATCACTTACCCCTTTTTGTCAGTTACCTTTCTCCTACCATCCTTATTTGACTCTTGTTTAGCCCCTTTGACCAACATTTTTGGTGTGTTGCTTATGTTGGTCATTTTTATATATATGGGTGTTTTTAAGACCATTGAGACTTTTTATTGGTACCCTTGGTTTTTTTATCGTTGTCTTGTGAATGACAGGCATTACCCACTTTAGTGATTATTGTCACTATTTTTGTTCGAACTCCTTTGAGGTTGGTTTTGACTTATGTTTTATCACCCATTTTTTCCTTTTAAGAGTCTATGTCCAGTTTCATACTTTTCCTTGGGACACCGTGATGGAGGAGATTATTACTACATCTATGTTATTTGTTTCAAACTGAGATCAATGCCATTACCTCTCAACTTGAAGGGGAGAAGTAGAAGAATAAGTACAAGAAAGAGGTATTTTATTCCATATGTTGTGGTAATTTTTATGGAAAAGAGAAAAAATTAATTGACTTTATATAATTTGAGTACGTGGACCCCTATTTATAATAGAGGAAAGTAGTAGAGTCCAATTACAATTAAACTACCCTTGTCCTAAGAATAATTAATTACCTTTTAGATAGAATGGGTTTTGGGACTTGGTGGAAATTTTGGATGAGAAGTTGTATCTCTACTGCATCATATTCTGTCCTAGTAAATGGGAAGCCCTGCGGTTACTTCAAAGCCACAAGAGGAATCAGACAAGGTGACCCACTATCCCCTTTTCTCTTCACTCTCATTGGGGAACATCTTGCTTCTATGGTCCGGTTTACCAAAAGAACGGGTTGGCTTAATTTGGTCTCAGATGACCCAAGCCAAGATATTCCGTTATTGCAGTATGCTGATGATACTATACTATTTTCTTCGGAGAAGGTACCTTGAGTCAGATCTCCCACTTGAAAGCTCTGCTTAACCTTTTTGAGCTGTCTTCTGGACAAAATGTAAGTTGGGCTAAATCATCTATTTTGGGCTTCAATATTGATCATTCGGTTCTAAATTCCATGACTAATTATTTGGTTGTAAAGTTGTCTCCCCTCCGGGCACGTATTTGGGACTTCCTCTTTCCCCTGTCTTGCCTTCAAAATCTGCTTGGCACCCAGTCATTGAGCATCTTGAAGGTAGACTTGCCTCCTGGAGAGGAAAGTTCTTGTTCAAAGCTGGTAAATTTACTCTTATTAAGTCTTTCTACATGGTATACCGTCTTATTTTCTGTCTTTGTACTGTTGCCCTGCCTCTGTCAGAAATAGAATTGAGTTCTTAAAAAGAAGATTTTTATGGGGTGGGCAAAATGGTGAAAGAAAATACTGCCTAGTGAAATGGGTTGATGTTTGCAAACCTCTTGTTGAGGGTGGTTTTGGGATTCGCGACATTGCAACAACAAACTTTGCTTTGCTTTTGAAGTGGATCTGGAAATTTAATATGCACCCGTCGCTGATTTGGAGGAACATAGTGGCGGCAAAAGCAGATAAGTTTTCTGGATGGTGGACAAAAGGAGGAAGGTATAACAAATTATCTTATGTTTGGAAAAAGATAGCACTTTCGTTACCTGTTTTCAAAAACGCCGTCAAGTGCTACATTGGATCTGGCAGTCGGACAAAATTTTGGACAAATTGGTGGGTAGGACCAGCTAGTCTCAATTCTAGCTATGGTCAAATTTTCACTTTTGCCAGCGAATATTTTTGTGGTCAGGCAAAATTCTTGTGAGTGGAATTTAAACCTCCGAAGAGTGTTGACGGAAGTGGAAACCCTAGAAGCCGCTGATCTTGTCACGAGATTATCATCGGGTCGTCTCAGAAATGCTCCAGACACACTGATATGGACTCCATGTCCCAAAGGTGCGTTTTCTACTTCTACTGCCTATCTTGTCACCCATCTGCTATTGCATGCCTCCGAGAGCAAAGTTTTTTATCTGGACAACATGCCAGAACAAAATCCTGACTCCAGATTCGCTAATGCGTCGGGGAACGAATGTTCTGGATCCCCTCTGCCCGTTTTGTCGGACCTCTCTTGAAACCACGGACCATATATTATTACACTGTAATTATGCTCACTCTATTTGGACCAGACTCATCAGCCAAATTGGTCTGCAATACTGTTCATCCCAAAATCTCACATCTACTATTCATACGGTCACAAATGCCCATCTCCCAAGGCTTGGAAAGTTATTAATCTCATGCTGTGTTGGTCACATCGTTTGGGCCTTATGGAAAGAACGGAATAACAAGAAGTTCAATAGAAAATCTCTTCCCGAAAATATTCTAAGCAACAGAATTGTTGGGCAAGTTACATCTTGAATTCTTATGCGAAAAGAATTTAAAAATCTCAAAGGAGTAAACTTACAAGGAAATTGGCATCTTGTTGCGAAAATGTCTCATCTTTCCCGCCCTCCGATTATGCAAACTTGGTCTCTTCCCTCGGTAAGACATTTCAAACTGAATTTCGATGGAAGCGCGTTGGTTGTCCTGGCCCTGCTGGATATGGAGGGGTTATCCATGACGATAAAGGTAACCTTCTCCTCTCTTTTTCCGAACCAATTGGTGAATTGGACTCAACAACAACCGAGCTTTTTGGTTTGTTTAACGGCCTAAATCTTTTTCATCAACGGATGGTAGGCCCTCTCTATGTTGAAGGCGATTCAAAAGTTTCATCAATTGGTGTAAGAAGAAGACATGCAAATCTCCTTGGCAGCATTGAGATCTTTTCAAGGATATATGTAATTTAATTTCTCAATTACAATGTAGTTGGAATTATATTCCTAGATCAGCTAATCACTTAACAGATAATCAGACTAAACTAGGTGTTTTCCTTCAACATTTTGTTGTGGAGGAAGGTTTTGTACAGTAAGGTAAGTATATTTTTTCTCTCAGTAATACATTCACACCTTTTTTCTCAAAAAAAAAAAGTCCTAGCATAATTAAATAACTCAACATAAATAAAAGACTAACATAATTAAAACACCTTTAAACTGAGACTCTCCTGTTAGACCACCTTCTGTGAGACTCTTGTAAGACTCCACCAAATTAATTATGACTCTGTGAGATTGCTTACTGTGAGATTATGTAAGAGGCTTCTAGATCTTCTCTTCAACACTCCCCCTCAAACTGAAGTTATGAATGACAAACATTACCCACTTTAGTGATTATTGTCAATATTTTTGTTTGAAATCCTTTGAGGTTGGTTTAGACTTATGTTTTATCACCCATTTTTACCTTTTGAGAGTGTGTCCAGTTTTGTTCTTATCTATGTTATTTGTTTCAAACTGAGATCATTGCCATTACCTCCCAGTTTGAGAAGGAGAAGTAGAAGAAGAAATACAAAAAAGAGGTATTTTATTCTATATGTTGTAGTAATTTTTATGTGACAAAAATATTCAAGAAAGGGGAGCACTAAAGATGAAGTTTTTGCATCTATGAAGAAATTTTTGTAGTAAAGAAAATTGAAGACCAATAATCATTTTCATTGCAAGCTAGTTATAAACTCCAGTTTGAGGGGGAGTGTTGAAGAGAAGATATGGAAGCCTCTTACATGACTCTCATAGAGCCAGAATTAATATGGTGGAGTCCTATAAGAGTTTCACAACAGGTGGTCTCACAGGAGAGTTTCAATTTAAAGGTATTTTAGTTATGTTAGTCTTCTATTTATGTTGAGTTATTTAATTATGCTAGGATTTATCTTTAAGTGTTAGAGTTTGGGTGTAATTGGGACAAGGGTAGTTTAATTGTAATTGGACTCTACTATTTTCCTCTATTATAAATAGGGGTTCATGTACTCAGATTACATCAAGTCAATGAAGTTTTTTTGTTTTCCATTAATTTAGCATATGGTTTGACCTACCACAGTGAACACATTTTTTATCCCCTTTATCATTCCGACCACGGTCACGGGTAGTGATGGAATGACCCCTACCTCTATTATTACCACCACGAAACTGATTATCAAATCTACCAGTAGAGGGCTGGAGGTTAAAAGCAGTTACATTTGAGAGATTTCCACCAGAGTTATTTTTACTCACTACTGCACCTTTAGCCCGAAGAGCCCTATTAAATGCCTACTCTAGGGTTGTCAAATCTTCATTGGCCAACAATTGAGCTCAAATGGCATCATACTCAGAGCCCAAACCATCTAGAAATCAACTTGATTTTGATTTTCTTTCCTACGAGTGTCTTCAACTTTCACAATAAATGGATGAAATGTGTTGATTTCCTGTAGTACCCCTCTCATCTCAGTGAAGTAATCTGTCACTGATCTACTGCCACGCTTCGTGTTAAAATATCTCACATACAACTTGTTAAAATACAAGTTCAGGGGTATCTTGGTCATTTCTCAGATTTTCAATATTACATTTTTCTCTTATAGTATGGCTATTAGATATAGAATGTCTTATTTTTATCTCTAGTTAAATTTTTATTCAATTTAGACATGTATTTTAGGAGATATGTAATTTTTAGTATTGAAGGGTATTCTTGTCCTGTTGTAAAATTTCACTTAAACTTTGATTATAAAGAAGCAGGAAGGGCCTTTCTGGCTCGGATTCCAAAGCAGCAAAACTGCCTCTCTTCCAAAAATCTATTTTCTCCTCAAATCACCTATTTTTCACAATTGATAGATTCTCGGTAAATTACTTTCCTAAGACAAAATAGATGCTAAGGTAGTCCACATTGCCTTGGCAGTACTACAACTCAAAATCTGGTTATTAAATCATTATTCCATAATGTTGACCAACCAGGTCATCACTAAATTGTCTTCAACTACCCAATCCTTAGTAATAGGTATATGGGGATCATTTATTATATATTTGGCCATCCTTCTGCCCCGCAAATACATCAAAACTAACCATGACCAGTTGACATAATTTGATCCATTCAATTGGATCGTAGTTATCTAAATATGCTGAGAGAATTTCACATTAGAACCCTCATTGATCTTCTGGACAACAACTTGCGTACTGGATTCAGCCATTAAACACCACGAACTACGACAATCCAGTGCAACGATGCGTCAACCAATCAAATGGGAACCTTTTCCTAAAATTCTATGCATGTGCAGTCAAGTTGGCCCCACGATTGAACCAATTAGGACAATCCAGTAGTAATCCCAATCAATTTTCAATGAATAACAATCAACCTCAGCAATCAAGACCAGAAATTGAAGAATAAACAACTCAATTGCATGAAATTTGGGTGACATATGCAAAATTGATGATGATGCAAGCAAGGTAAAGGAAGACTCAGATTGAAGAAATTTCTCAATTTGGGATTATTAAATGACTCAAAATCCCTATAATCTTTCAATTAGTAGTAGTAGCCATGAGCCAAGAGGTTATGGCAGGCAAAAAAAGAAAAAAATGAAGTTTTTATCCTACCAGTTTAGAAATCTTGGAAGATCCTCCAAAAGGTTACTGAAGATTGAGTGAAGAACCACAAAAATGAGAAAAATCTGCCTAAAAAATGCTTAACCTTGCTCTGATACCATGAAAAATCTGATATTTGGGTGAAAAAGAAGAGAAATAAGAGAAAAAGAGCTTGGATAGGAGCAGCTGCTGCTGCCTTGGAGTGCATGCCTCAAAAAGAACCGCCCCTTTTTCTTTTAATCAGGGTTTTAAGTGATTTTAATGTATGTGGGATTATGTCCACTAACACTCCTAACATCCAAGCGTAAATAAATAGACAATGAGTTTTGAGACACGGATAACATATACAAGGTATAATGTAAGGCAAGGACTAGACGTAACGTAATAGATACTTGACTTTGATACCATATTAAAAATGGGTATAGACCTATCACAAAATGACTAACAAAAGCATGGAGATATGTTACAACTCTGGGATTATGTCCATTAACCTTTGTTAATCTCCTCGCTGTTATTTGAACAAAACATAGATATATAATTCATTAACTAATCGTCCTCTTTGTTTTGCAATCTTATTTATTTCTTAATGGAGGTTGCATCCAACTGATATCTTAAATGACTGTATATCAAATGACAGAGAACCTAGATGGTGGAGAGTATTTGTTTGCATTTCGTATGTTGATGGTACTCTTCCGCAGAGAATTCTCTTTTGTTGATGCCATGTATCTTTGGGAGGTAAGCACCAAGTTTGACTTTATGGTTTTATTCATTGCTGAGAACGACATAAAACGCCAAAACTTGTTACTCTTGAAAGGGTTTAAACCATAATATGGTTCTTTGGATGAATGGTTATCAGAAGATGATGATTTTTTTGCAGTTGATGTGGGCCATGGAGTACAATCCTAATATCTTTTCTTTATACGAAGAATCACATGCCAATACTGAGTCAAGTACGTCGAAAAATTATAAACATCTAAAACAGTACGGGAAATTTGAGAGGAAAAATGTACAAACAGGTGGAAGTGGAACAGATCAGCAAGCTGGTCTGTCAGTCTTTCTCATTGCCAGTGTTCTTGAGAACAAGAACAAAAAACTCATGAAGGAGGCAAAAGGGCTGGATGATGTTGTCAAGGTCTTTCTCTCTCTCTGTCTCTCTATCTATTTGTATCTCTCCTAAGAACACATGGCATTAACATACACATATCAACACTACCAGATTTTGAACGATATAACCGGGACAATTGATGCCAAGAAAGCGTGCAATGAGGCATTAAAGCTTCATAAGAGATACTTGAAACAGGCAAGTATTTGGTTATAGATATGCTCAGGTTTTCACTTTTCTCTCAATATTTCAACTTGTTGTATTTTCTCTGTTCCTCATCAGACCAAGAAAGGATAGACGTGGCATTTCTCTTCAAATTCAACTCTTAGAGCTAACTGCAATGGGCACTTAAACGAGGCGTTCTGCAACATCTACTTCTTTTTACTTAAGTGTGTTGTTTATTTCTCTTATTATCTTGAGTTTGAGAAGAAGCCCTGTCAGTGACTGTTTACAACTTTATAGCAGTTGGTGGAAGAAGCCTTGTAAGCTTGTGCTCTGTTACATAATTTGTATTATTTGATTTACTTCTTTTTGTTGCTCATACTTTTTCTTCTTTCCTATTAAAAGGAGAAAGAAAAAGAGTTGCCTCCAGAGCCTTGGAAGGGAAGTGTAAGAGTCAATTATTGTGTTTGAGTTATAATGTATATAAGAGGTGAGATTTGAAGGGGTATTTCTAAAATGCCTTCAATAGTAAACTGGCCTTTATTAATAAAAATAACACATTAGGCTGTATGAGTGATCTAGAAGCAAGGTTGTAAGGCTCAATTTGCCTCAAGAGTCCTACTTATCTTGCACTCCTTGGTAGTTTTGGTGTGATCATGACTGGAATCTCTGGCTAATTCTTCAATTGAAACAAACCTCTTTTAGATTAGTTTTCTTGCATTTGTGTCATCATACAAGTAATAGGAATATCAATTATGTAGGATTTTATGAATAGATTGGAAACAAAATAAGAGATGAGTGACTAACAACTATTTTTTTTTCTAAAGATTCAAATTGGAGCAATAAGTAATTTATTTATTTTATTTATAACATTCTTTAAAAGAAATAAATCAAAATAAATCATCTAAAAATGGTACAAACTCCATAAAATTTTGGCCAAATGGAAAATTTTCTGTTTAGGCTATATCTTTAAATAAATTCTTATTGGCACAAATACACCCTAAAAGTTTGTTCAATCATTCGTATAAAGAGAGTTTTGTCGAAAATTTTGTCGGACGACAAATATATCTTGAATTTTAGGGTGTTCAATATTTATTGAAAAACCGATACACTTTATTGATGTCTCAAGGGCACCTAATATGTTAATTTGTTATCTTATTTGACAATGTAGATTAACACATATTAGTTCTTAACACACATTAATCCATATGATTTACGAGTCCAATTCCAAATTATGACAATCCAATTCAATGATGTGAGGATTAGCTAGAGATTACTTTAACCTTCGAAATGATGTGAAAATATTTTTTTCTTTCACTAAATTTTAAATAAGGTTGATGTGAGAGGTAAGTAACCAGGAACACTACAGGCCCTATTAGTGCCATGTCTATGTAGAAATGTGTTTTCGAGATTCACAAAAAATCTTACCTGAGAAATTATTTGATTACTCTCTCCGCTGCTGCCGCCATGATCGATGAGAATGGAAACATGGATTTGCATAACAACGTTTTATAAAAGAGAAGAGGTAATCTTAATCTGCATGATTCGAAGTTGCGAGGTAGAAGAAGATATTTTTTTCTTTGTCTGTTGCTTGTATCTTGATTGATATATGGAAGGGATTGACAAAATTTTCCGAGAAAGTAGTGGCGACAGTGGACTTATTGCCGCCTTCCCGGCTTTCATCGTCGTTGTCATGTGGTTCCAATTCGATGTCTCCATACTAAACTGCGGATGCCGTCGAAAGGGAGAGGAGATTCACCGGAAGAAATAGTTACGACGATCTAGGGAGTAAATCTGGTCGGTTTGGTTCGATTCGGGAGGGAGATTTGAAATAAGGCGCGGTATTACAACGACAGATCGGTGAAATCAGCTCTGAAAGATGAGAGGAGAGAGGCTAGAAAAATGGAGAGAATGAGAAGTAGTTACCTGCAAATCGCCCAGTGCATTGACACATGGAAGGGAAGGAAATAGCGCTCTCTCGCTCGTCTGAGGTTTCTTCCGCTCGTCAGAAGGGAGCTTTCTCTCGCTCGTCGAAGGGAAGGAGCTCGACATTGTTATAAAATCTAAATATTATTTATGTTGTAAATATTAAAAAAATAATTGGATAAATTGGTAAATCTACTCTTTGGGGGGCCCAAAATCCGAACAGATTTAAATACTAAAACATAATTAGGGTATGAAAGCAAAAGTTGTTAATCATAATCACAGATGCATGATCCTGACCGTCCATTGAATGGGACCTTAGAATTCACATAGGTGAGAAAACATGGAGAGTGAGAGAATTCTAAATAAGGCGGGGAAGTGTCATCAGACGGTTTCACGTTGACCAGTTTCTGTCCCTGTTCCTCTGGCCTCCGACTGGTTGTACGAGGGACCGTCTGTTCGCCGCGCTTTTACAGCAAATTTGCTTCGTTAAGCTTCGGAAGCTGCCCAGAAATAATGCATGGTGGAAACTGGGGAAGCAGGAGGGTAGGCAGTTGGGGAGCTTCGATACCAGTCCCCCCCTCTCTTTTAATCTGAGCCGCGAAGGTCTTCAGCATTGGATGTTGCAAATATCGATTGAACAACCCTCCCGCTGCCTTCGGGTGCCAGTCTGATTCTTGGCTTTAAACCCCATTTTCGATCCTGTTTCTTCCTCCTCCTCTTCCTCATTCTCTCTCCGACGCCCTCGTCTCTCATGAACATCGGCTTTCCTTCACCTCTCCACCTCTTCCTCTACTCGTTCCTCCTCCTGCCCAACGAGCAACTTTAGAGATGTCACCATGTCTGTCAAGTCAGATAATGTAATCAATGATTTGAAAAGTCATTTAGAATCGGATGGTATAGACCTCGGAGATTTGGAGCAACGCGGAGATTCCATTCCTGAAGGTGCCTTGCATGCATGCTTTTCCATCTGATCACATATTCATCACAATTAATTCATCATTCTTGATTTCGATCTTTTCCTAGTAAAATTTCTTAATTTCTTCTTTCTGTTCTTTTTATTCATTCTGCCGGCCGGTAATCCCGTCCTCTCTTTGGCCTCAACTGCGTAAGTTCCAATTTCTTCTGTTTCTTATCGATACTTTTAAGCTGTTAATGCATTTGGGAAATCTTCCAGGGTCGACGCATCGACGAACAAGGTCCCCTTCCGTGGTGGATGGTTTGTGGAACAAGCAACAGATTCTTCCACCTCAGATGACAACAAAGATGAAGGGCCTCTTAAAGGGGCTCAGATACATTTCTCAGATCTTTGGTACGTCAAACAGTAGAACACGCACATATATATAATTTCGTTCCTCCCGGTCGATCGTCTGGCTTCTTTTTTCCATCCGATCTCTCCGCTGAGTCTCTAACTCTTTGAGTTTTGAGTTGATAGATAACAAAGAGCAAGAGATGGAAATTGGTTTTCCGACCGATGTGAAGCACGTCGCCCATATAGGCTGGGACGGCCCCTCTGTAAATGCTCCGAGTTGGGTAAGCTAATTTGGTCTCCATTTCGATCTTTATTGACTTAATTGAGATCACTTTGGATATTTCGAAACTATATCGGAGGTTTTCTCCACTGCATTGTTCTTCAGAATAATTATAGAAGTGAGACTGAGATTCCGTTAAACATAAGTCTTTTCCTTGGGCAGATGAACGAGTTTAGGACGACGACGGATTTTTCCTCGGCGCCTCTTAGTAATGTTGGAGAAGGAAAAGATATGCAATGGTGTGGTTCTTCAGGTCAGTAATTCGAAATTTTCTTTTCATGTGAGAATGGCCCTTTCTTAGAGAAGCTTATGAGCTCAGAGCGGCTATCAACTGGCCGCAGGTGGGAACCAAGAATCGACAGCAAAAGACTTGCCGGAGTTGTCGAAGCCGTCGCGGCGCCAGTATTTGTCGTCTGACTCCCCTTCCCGCGACGGATTAGAGGGGCCAAGGCCATCGCGGCGTCAAGCCAATGGGGAGCACTCCGACGTGCCCAGGCATCCGCGCCGCCGCCAGGGTTCGGGAGCAAGCGGCGGAGGGGCCGGCGATTCTCCAACCAAGGATGCTGCCGCCGGCAGTCAGCATTCTCGCCGGAGAAAGTCCAAAGGTTCCAGCGGGGGGTCTACGAAATCGGGCAGGACCAAGGCGCCCGGGTCCACGTTAACCGATCCGGACGTGAAGAAGGGTGAGCCTTTGCCGTCTCTGACAGCTATAGCTGAGGGCGAAGGGAACTGAATTTGAGAGAGAGAGTTGGTGTAGTTACTTCTGAAAAAAAATCAATTGTATGCTTTTGTCTGTAAAAAACTACCGAGAACAGTGTAATTCCCATTTGGTGGAATTGTTTGCTCCTCCTTTTTCCATTAAGAACTACGGGAATAGGCCATGGCTTTTTCATACTTTTTTACATAATGCAAGTAGATGGAATTTTTCCGTTTCCAAAATCCTGTACCAGAGCATCTTCATTCCATCTTTTGGCGAGTTATTTGTTGCTTCAATTTAGAGAGAAAGGAAAATAAATTGCAGAAAAGGTTCTATGGGTCACATCTCCTTCCTCTTCAAGATCACCATACAGTTCGAAGAAAGAAAATGATTGATGACCTGTCAAGAAACAAAATTCTTCAGTATTTAACTATCGCTAGAGAGGAAGCAACATGAATTACTAACCCCGTTTAATGCACCCTTCTGTCTGCACTATTTCATTCAAACAACAAAATCCCGTTCAAGGCAATTCTGTTTCTCGTTTCCCGTAGAACTGTAATTCCTCCCATCTGGGACGCCAATAAAGAGAAAAAGGCACACGAAGGAGAAGAGAGCCAGGGAAAAAGCTTCAGATGAGGACAAGCGATAAGAGAGAACAATAAAGCATCAGGAGTCACCGATTTTCTGCAAACCGTCACCGCCCCCAGAGCGGCGCCACTTTTAGATGAATTCAAGCACAAATCACGACTGCCTCCCAATTTCACCGTAACGTCAAACTTAACAGGGAGGAGTTCTTCCCACGCAGACCATTGTTCTCCAAATTCAGCTCTTTCACCGCCGAGCTTCTCCCAGATTTCTGGGATGTGGCCTCCAGACGGGTTCCAGCTCAAATAAACCTTCCTCAACTTCGGCATATCAGCTAAGACGAGAGACATGCTGGAACTCGGGAAACTGTTGTAGCTAAGGTCGACAAACTCCAGTTTCTGTAAATCCCCTAGTCTATTTGATATTTTCCCTTCGAAAAGATTTAAGCTCAAGTCCAGTTTCAGGATATTGGAAAGCAGCACAACGCTCTCTGGGACAAATCCCGTCAACCAGTTGTAACTGAGATCGACAATCTTCAGTTTCCTTTAACATGGCAAAATTTCTGGTTACTTCACCGGATAACCGGCTTTTCGTCATCAAGCTGCTCCAGCTGCGAGAGATTCCCGACAGATTCCGGTATAAGCCCGGCAATCCTGCTTCCGGAGAAAACAATCATTCGTAAACGAGTGAAACTACCGATCCTACCACTGACGACCCCTGCCAGTGTGGGGTTACAGAGGAGGTAAGAGTTCTTCCAAGGACGAAGAATTCAAAATCCAAAGATAGCCAGGGAGGACCATTGTTTCCGAAGCGAAACATCTATAGAAGAGCAGCTTCCGAAAAAACGGAAAGGATGCAATACGAGGAGTGGAAATGGAGTTGGGCGAGCAAGGTGGATTAGATAAATAATCAGGAACATAACCCAAGTTCAGCTCGGTGACGTGAAGCCTCCCCTTGGAAGTAATCACCAACAATGCCATGAGGGCCAGAGATGCAGAGGTCGTGAGGATAGAGGTATCGCCAGTTTATATCCGAGTTAATCGCCTCCAGAAGATATGTTTTCCTCTTCTTCTTATTTTTCTTCTTCTTATTTTTCTTCTTCTTCTTTGACTTCTTCTTCTTCTTCTTCTTCATTCCCTTCTTCTCCATCTTCTTTTCCTTCGCCATTTGGGTATAATTTGTTGAAGCCATAGAGGCTAAATCTCACTTGTAAAAGTGACCAGTGTTTAGATAAGTTATGATTTGAAAAGATAAACCAATGCAAAACATAGTAATCGTTTTATAATTCAGTGAAGTCATTGGAATCTAATAACTTGAACAACCTGTCTGGAGTGATTTCGAAGAAAAAATTACTATTTAATGGCAGGGTGGAGTTTCCCGTTTGGAAAAAAAAAAAAAAAAAAAGCAAATCTCGGACCATGTGGTATAAGAACTGCATACACTTTCTATCTTATAGTTTTCCAATTTTCTTTGCACATTTCGGCAACTCTTCTCTGAAGCTCTTCGAAGTGGAACCATGGAAGGCTTCTTCAAGTTAATATCTTACTTATGATCTTGTAAGTTCTTGCCATTGATCCTGGAAGGAAAAAATTCCTTGTTATATTGAGTGAAATTGGAGATACTAATCTAAAAGTTGATCTTGGTTAGGAGCAGCCCTTGAAGTTATTTAGTGTCTTCACTGTTACTTCACTTTGAGGAGCTTGGAGATGGTTTGATGAGCCTATGTTAGACTGCTGTGAACCCTTGAAAAAGGTTAAAAAATAAGGTATCACAGTTAGAAAAGGTTGAAACTTTCAGGACCAATTTGAGCACAATTGATGATTGCTCTTACCATGTACTTCTTCTGAAGATTGTCATTTGATCACTTCCTGTCACCGAGCTACTTTCAAACAACACACAAGTTTATTCATGGATCATCACCGAACATGCAGAAACGAGACATGAAGCTTTTCTTAATGTTTCTTAGTTTATTTCTTCCATCATTTCTATCTAGAATAATTGGAAATTCTTGTTCTATCCAATTTTACTTTTTGTGGGGCAAGATAAACTGGCAAGAAAATTTTTTCACGCCCTAAAACCAATGCAAACACTCTTCATAGGCAGACAACTTTCACCCATAAAAAAATAGTTGGATTACAAAGCTAAAGAGTCCAAACAGCCATAACATTTAGGCAGGCGCTTAGCTAGTAGAAACTTAAAAACTAGGACTGACAAGAAGTTGCATCAGTCCCTGTAGTTGCTCACTATAGTTCTTCTCCTGCTAGACCTTCTTGTCACCTTACTTGTGCTGCCAGCACCTTCATCGACCAGTCTTCTGCTATGCCTTCGTTTTCTCTTACTTGTACTGCTGGTACCTTCATCTGTCTGATAATGCATCACCAGATCAATTGTTGAATTCTCTGGTACATTATAATCTCCTATTGTGTGACCATCTTCAAGAACTCTTTCAGCATATAGGAGAAGCTGAAGGCACTTTAACTTCATTTTCTGTTGGATCATGGCTTTGAGATGGCTGATGGGAGTAGAGCTCTCCACCTCAAGCTCCACCAGCTCTTTTCTTATGGAACGGATAAATATCTTCATAACAGAGGCCACTATATGAAGATCTAATCCTTCTTCCAGGTTATATTCAGCTAGTGCACTATCGTCTTCAAGACATTCTTCTACCTCCTTTCCTGGAAAAACAAGCCTTTGCCGGCTTGGTGGTATTCCCTCTATGCTCTCAATAATAAGTTTCACATCTCGAAGGCTATACCATGCTTTAACTTTTAGTGTAGCGACCTTCTTCCAGGGCATGTTCACCTGTAGCTGCAACTCTGCCTTTTTGGGAATGATCAAGAGAAGAGTAGAATCCATGAGGACATTGTAGGATCTCAGCATTTGGCTATCCTCCAACACTTTACCATAATAGAAGAGTGTTTGTGAATCCACTGGAACTCCTTCTTTGTCCCGAATCTTGGTCTTGATTTTTAGGATGGTATCCGAGGGCCTCACTTCTAGTGAAATTTTTTTTCCAGAAGATATCTTGACAAAAATATGTAAACCTACAACATGCACTGACACTGTGGAGTCCCTTCGTATTCCATAGTCAGCCAAATTTTTTTCATCCTTCAGCTGCTTTCCTTCAAAAAACAGTTCCTGCAGACTAACTGGAATACCATCTTTCTCATAAAGTTTTTCTTTCACAGAGTTCACTCTATCAGAGCTTTTCACCTTGATTGACACTGTTTTGATTACTTTCATAAGTAACCTCATCTGAGAATGAAATGACACAAAAGGAAAAAGAGAAAATTTCAAGAAAAAAACAACTTGAATAACTGAGGAACAATAGGCACAAATGAATACGTAAGTCACACTCATTCTCGTAGTAAAACCGTTTCTAGAACTTCTCCACTGGCAATCAGAAACATCTTGACATTCTTACATGATCTTTTTATCTTTTACAATAGCAAGCATCACACTCATTTATTTGAATTATAAATTTCCCAAATGAATCCAAGACAGACCTCTCTGTTTGTCACTAACTTGTAAGCTTCATCGTTTTCTTACTAAGCATATAAGAAACGTTCATAACTAAATGCAGATTCATTTGGACACATTTCCATCTCATGTGACCAAAGGGATAAAGAAAGAGACCAACATCCTAAAAGGGTCCAAATATGGGGATTGTCCAACCCCTTTTATAAAGCGTCAAGATTACAAAACATAGAAATAGATGCAATGATTAAAGGATTTGGAACTCGGCATCCCATCAATTAAGATTTACCTCAAGCATACTGGCCAAGTGGTAGGAACCAGACCACATAGATAAACCTCGACCACTTCAAGTTGACTGGAAGGGTAGAGAAAAGAGGTAATTTCTATTAAAAAACCTTAATTGGAACCGTACCCAAATTCACAAAAACCCAGATTGACTTTAATAAGGCATCGAGCAGGGTAAACCAGTGACCTACTCTTTGATGACAATGAAATTACCAAAATGTTACCCCTTATGTGATCCAGCTATGGGCAATGTTTTCTAGAATCATAAACCATTCAGTGAAACTCAGGGAACCCACAAAACACGAAATAGCTAAATGTGTTGAAGAAAGCATTTGAGCAATGCTTTACTGCCTCTATCTTCTCTCGATGTCCAAAGTAAACAAGTGGCAATTGTCTATGTTGTTGCTCACACATTGTGCAAATTGTGGGAGGAGAAAATGTTGGCAATCTAAACAAAAACAAACATCTGCAATGTCATCGCTGAATCAGAATATAGAACATGCCATCCGGTATAATGATACTAGTGGTAAGGTTCAAAATAAAACCACTTCATCGCATCTCCTCGGCTTCCAGTCAAAATTTTCCCTCATGCATCATTAGCGTTTATGTAACTTCTGTGATCATACAAGCACGAGTGAATTAAAGAAATTTGTAGTTTCTTACATGATCCTTTCAGGAAATCGCAAAAACGAAAATCGATACCAAGAAAAACTCTGCCTGGTCAGCAATATAGCAAAATCAAAAAAATTCAAAAAAAAATAAAAATCGAACCATATGAATTAAGATACGTAAAGGGTACCGTCAAAAGAGAAGCAACATTACACTAAACACTTGGAATTTCCAGTGGAGAGAATGAAAAAAGATCGGTAAGGAGAGTAATGTAATACCTCTTCTGGTTGACTGAATTCGTTGTCAGACTTAGAGGAAAGTGTTGTGGCTCTCTTTGAAGAAGACTCGCTTCCCAGTGACTCCATTGAGGCCTGTTGAGAAGCCAGAAGTCGATTGCAACGACCCGAGAGGTAGAATAGAGTAGAGAGGAATGGCTTGCAGGAGACGCTTCAAATGGGTCAGACAGTAAAACTCTCATACGTGTACCCAAGGAATGGAGAAGTCACAGGTGTGACGAGGTGGGATATGTTGAAACGGTAGAAATGGAGAAAGACAGTAAGAAGTAAGAAGGAGACAGAAGGAGACACTTCCCCGTAAGATGGTTTTATTATTTTTTTATTTCCCAATTTTGTTTATGAGGTTTAACAGAGAAGTGGTGATATTCCCTTTTATCCGTTCAAATAAAGTAGGTCTTAGTAACTGATTCTTACCCTTGGTAAAACCCTTTTTGCTTCTCTCTTATATTTACATAGAAGAATTCCTTTTAAAGCTTCATCGCTGATATTTTTGAACTGGGTAATGGAAACTTAGAACTTAAAATTTAAGAGAAGAATCAGCCACGAGATTGATATTTATAAGCTGCCAATCGCCATTAACATTTTCTACAAAAGCATAACAGTCATGACCCAGAATCAAACAACATCGAACCAGACGTATTTAGAACTACTACACAGATTCAACTAAAAACCTTAAACATCACGTAGAGCAGAATTTGAGACTCCAGAGAGAAGGAACACAGAAAACCATTTTTTCTAGTTCTGGTATCCTCCACGAAGACGGAGAACAAGATGAAGGGTCGATTCCTTCTGAATATTGTAATCTGCTAGGGTGCGACCATCCTCGAGCTGCTTCCCAGCAAAGATAAGCCTCTGCTGGTCTGGTGGAATACCCTCTTTATCTTGTATCTTCGCCTTCACGTTGTCTATCGTGTCCGAGCTTTCAACCTCCAGCGTTATTGTCTTCCCCGTCAAGGTCTTCACAAATATTTGCATTCCTCCACGCAGCCGAAGGACCAAATGCAGAGTTGACTCCTTCTGTATGTTGTAGTCGGCAAGAGTTCTCCCATCCTCCAGCTGCTTCCCGGCAAAAATCAACCTTTGTTGGTCAGGAGGAATTCCTTCCTTGTCTTGAATCTTCGCCTTAACATTGTCAATGGTGTCTGAGCTCTCCACCTCAAGCGTGATGGTCTTCCCGGTGAGAGTCTTAACAAAGATCTGCATACCTCCACGAAGTCTCAGAACCAGATGGAGAGTTGATTCCTTCTGAATGTTGTAGTCTGCCAGAGTCCTGCCATCATCCAATTGTTTACCAGCAAAGATAAGCCTCTGCTGATCCGGAGGAATGCCTTCCTTGTCCTGAATCTTTGCCTTGACGTTATCAATTGTATCAGAGCTCTCCACCTCAAGAGTTATAGTCTTTCCAGTAAGGGTCTTCACAAATATCTGCATGCCACCACGAAGACGTAGAACCAGATGCAGGGTGGATTCCTTCTGAATGTTATAGTCAGCCAATGTCCTGCCATCCTCGAGCTGCTTCCCAGCAAAGATAAGCCTCTGCTGGTCCGGAGGGATGCCTTCCTTGTCCTGAATCTTTGCCTTGACATTATCAATTGTATCCGAGCTCTCAACTTCGAGGGTAATCGTCTTCCCGGTCAGAGTCTTCACAAAAATCTGCATACCACCACGCAGACGTAACACCAAATGCAAGGTGGATTCTTTCTGGATGTTGTAATCAGCCAAGGTCCTTCCATCCTCAAGTTGCTTTCCGGCAAATATCAGCCTCTGCTGATCGGGAGGAATTCCCTCCTTGTCCTGTATTTTGGCTTTGACATTGTCAATAGTATCGGAACTCTCAACCTCGAGGGTTATGGTTTTGCCAGTGAGAGTCTTGACAAAGATTTGCATTCCTCCCCTCAGGCGAAGAACAAGGTGAAGGGTGGATTCCTTCTGAATGTTGTAGTCGGCCAATGTGCGACCATCCTCCAGCTGTTTGCCGGCAAAGATGAGCCTTTGCTGGTCAGGAGGAATACCCTCCTTGTCTTGGATCTTGGCCTTGACGTTGTCGATGGTATCAGAACTCTCAACTTCGAGAGTAATGGTTTTCCCAGTGAGAGTTTTCACAAATATCTGCATCTGTAATATGAAATGATAGAGTCCAGATTAGACCAGTTAATAGGAAAAAATTTATAAACAATGAAAGAACAATAGAGAGTACCAAGATGAGAAAAACAGCCGCAAAAAAAAAAACAGAGAGAAAAAGGTCAAAAAACGAGAAGCTTCTGCAGAAGAGGAATCAAGTAATCAAACATGTCAAATACTTTCTAAAAAATTAACCGACAATCCAACAAGAATAACTGGAAAACAATCAAAAAGCAGCATAAGTGCGTGCTCGACACACAGATTTATGTACAGAAACTGAATTGCCAAATATGATCAGATCGATAAAAGTCGATCCCTTGGAGAAGGGAGAAGGACTAGCAGACCATCAAATCAAACAATTTATGAGGAAGCTCATATTCGAATAGTAATTGAACGAGAATCAGAAACATCAGAAAGATGAGACAGAAGCTTCTTCTGATTCCATCGTCTCATCGCGTAGTAATCTTTTCTTAGATCAAGAAAACAAAGATCAACATGGAAAAAAAGGCCGTTCTCATAGAAAGGGAAGAATCAAACGAAACCGAAGAAAATAGAATTTCCCCAAGAAACTAACATGGCAGGACATTGATCAAACACAATCAACAAAAGGAGAAAAGAAAGGAAAAGGGTAGAATCAAACGAAACCGAAGAAAATAGAATTTCCCCAATAAACTAACATGGGAGGAGATTGATCCAACACAATCAACAAAAGGAGACAAGAAAAAAAAGGATAGAATCAAACGAAACAGAAAAAAATAGAATTTCCCCAAGAAACTAACATGGCAGGAGATTGATCAAACACAATCAACAACAGGAGACAAGAAAAGAACATGAAAGCCATAAAATCAAGCCATTAGACTGCTAGATCAGAAAACCAATGGACCACCAAGATCTAATCAGTTGAATAACAACGCAGAGAAAGAAAGATCACAATAATCGGAAAAACCATACCTTGATTGGACGAAGAAAGAAACAGAAAGCGATTCGCAAAAGCAGAATATTAGAGGAAGCAGTACAGGAACATCCAAAGACAGAGAATTTATAGGGGAGGACTGAAGGTCGGTAGGATTGATGCTTACCAGGTTCGGAGTTTACCGATTCGCCTTTCTTCCACGTGTCTCTTTCCGTGTCGGTGGCTGATTTACGGAAAGTAGTTTCCGTTTCTTAGAAGGCGTGGTTACGGGTAGGGGTCGTATCAAACCGAGCCAATTTGTGAGTGGCTTAGTTAGGCTCGATTCCGGTTCAGTTTGATTCGGTTCAAGATCTAGATCAGGTTGTTTTAAGTTAACGAACCAAACTCGACCGAACCAAAGTTCGTTTCGCAAACTCGTGAGCTGGTTCGTTAACTTAACGAGACCCGAGTGCAGAGGGGCCTTCAACTCTTCATCCTTCATTCTTTGAAATCGGGGGGAATAGGGGAAATTAGGATTCGGAAGACGACAATTGAGCGAAAATGGGGATTTGGGAGGGAGATCGGAAGGAAATTGACTGCAATCTACTCCTTTAGGTAAGTTTTATTTTTTTATTCTATTTCGTCTTCTTATTCTTCGCTCTTCCTCTTCGGTTTCTTCCTCCCCGATCTTCTTCCTCTGAACTTCTTCCTCGCCAATGAAAGTGATGAAACAAAGGTAAGTTCTTTTATTCTTTATTTTTTTTTCCTCGCCAACTTAACAATGATTTTTTTTTATTTTTATCTTCTTTATTCCATTATTTATCTTTAATCTCGCATTAAAATTGTTATGGATGAATGCCTCATGCTATTTCAGGAGTTTCTTCCTACTCATTTCTCGGAGATAATGACTGTCACCCTACTGTTAATTTTTTTGTTTTTCAGCTCTTACCATTCTGTTGATTTTTTGTTTTTCCATTGTATTATTTCGTTGGGCATTTTAATTGTTTGGTATGAATGTTAGACTAAAATATTTGATAGGATCCGTTTCGGGAACATGGAATGTTGGAGAAATTAAAATAGAATAACCATTCAGCCACGAGAGATTTTTTCCCCTTTTGTCTCTGATGGCTACCCGAATGAAGAAACCAAGGAAGAATACCAAGAACTACAAAAAAGTGGATTTGTTTAGATGACCCTTCCCTATGGATCTGAGGATTCCCACCAATTTAATTTGTTTTGTTGGTTGTTCAATTTTAGGTATTTCAAAACCTAGCTCTTACACAATTACATGAACTCAAAAGTCATCGCTCCACATTGTTAGGTTCCCATCATCTTCTTTCCGAACAAACTGTACTTCCGACAGGACCACCGAACACTTCCCTTTTGCCGTTTCAGTTGGGTTTTCTGTACTTGTATAATCACAACTTCACATGCACACGTTCATGAATCTACTGTTAGTGTAATCTCATGGTTGGTGTTGTTTTTGCTATTCAATACTGAGATGGGAACAATTTCCTATTTTAGCTTTTGGTAGTTTTACTTATACTGGTAAAGAAATTCACTTGAAGATGACAAGGCTATAAACAAGTAGTTATTCCCAAAGGGCATTTCTTGGGTGTACTTGCACTTGAGAGTATGGTTGTTAGTAATTTTAATTCTTGGGTGTACTTGCACTTGAGAGTATGGTTGTTAGTAATTTTAATTCTTGGGTGTACTTGCACTTGAGAGTATGGTTGTTAGTAATTTTAATTCTTGGTTGTTAGCTATTTGGTACAATTGGGGCTTAAACCCTATTTGCATGGAACTACTAATGTTGTTTGGATTATTTTTTTCTTTATATTTTTAATTTGTAATTATTTGTTTTGTAGAAGTAAGAATGCCAATACCTCTTGTTCAATTGACATCAGTAGTTAACACTAGTTCTAGTGTGGCCATAGATAGTGATTCAACTCCACCAAAGTCATAACCCTCTAGAACTACTAATGTAACAGAAGTGAGCCTAGATGAAGGTACCCTAAATGAGGAAGAATGTAACTCTATCCATAGTTCAAAAAGACAAAAAAGGTATTATGTGTGGTTAGAATTCAAAGAAGTCTCTGTTGGGGGGGGGGGGGGAGTGGGGGATGTAACAGAAGTGAGCCTAAATGAAGGTACCCTAAATGAGGAAGAAGGTGACTCTATCCATAGTTCAAAAAGACAAAAAAGGTCTCATGTGTGGTTAGAATTCAAAGAAGTCGGGGGGGGGGGGGGGGGGGGGGGGGGGGGGGGGGGGGGGGGGGCGTGTTAGTCAACATGAATCAAGAGATTAAGTTCATTCCGATTACTTAGGTCATCAAAGAAGTTGTTTAGTCAACATGAATCAAGAGATTAAGTTCATTCCGATTTCTTAGGTCATCAAAGAAGTTGTTCCAACTTCATCTGAAAGACATAGGTTTATCAGGATGAAGCCGCCTCAGGCTTAAACCGTGGAATCAAGAATGTGCCCAAATTTACGATTCATCCACTTGAAGCCATCGGTCGGGACACATCTCTTCCTCCCAATTTTTTTCTTCTCTCACGCTCTCTTCTCCCTCTCAACTTCTTCGTTTGTCTCTTCTCCCTCTTGCTGCTCTCCTCTTCTCGGCCTCCATCTCTCTCTCTCTCTCTCTCTCTCTCTCTCTCTCTCTCTCTCTCTCTCTCTCTCTCTCGCACTCGATCTTCCTCACGGCCTCCCTCTCACTTCTCCCTCTCTTCTCCCTCTCAGCCTCCCCCTCTTCTTCCTCTCTTCTCCTTCTTGGCCTGCGATAAGCGATGAGTGACGAATGTTGGCGACGAGCGACGATGGCATTCTCGGGCCTCTACGGTGAAAGGACAGCGGTAGCTAGCGCGGGGAGCCAATGACACCGATGACAGCAACCGACATCTAGCGTCTGACGGGGGTCGACAATAGCCACCATCAAACCCCCTCTGCGGGTGGCTGGAGGTTGAAGACGACCTCCAGCGTGCAGAAAACTGAATAAAAATTACTTATTGAATAAATTAATATTTTTTAATATATTGATAAAATAATATATTTATTTATTTATTATATTCATTTTTATTATTGTATTAAATTAGTGATTTCAGAGTGGTCAATTATATTTGTTTAATTATTCATTTTTATGTTAAAATATATCTTATGTTATTAATAAATTTATTTATTTATTTATTTATTATGTTCGCTTCTATTTTTTTTACTTTTTATTTATTTATTTTTATAACTAATCACCCTCAATTAATTGTCACACGTAATTATTGTATTAATGTACAATAAATTGCAATCATTAATTAATATAATATTTTAATTAATTAATTTGTATATTAATATATTTTAAATCTACATTAAATTACTTATTAGTTTAATAATCATGCTTTTTTGGTTAAAATGGTGTTTAGGTATATATATTTTATTTAAGTATATTATTACAAGTTACTCATTCTCTTGTTTACATCATATTTTTTATTTCAGGGCACTAACACTGGAAATTATTTTTTAGTGCTCTTGAACTCATGTAAACTAACACCCAACTTGAACTTGAAGTTGAATTAAATCATTGACCTAAATTTGAAGTTGAATTTCAAGTAATTGTTTAGGTAGACAAACCCCCCCTTATAGATATACAAAAAAGGCTCAATGTATTCATTGTAAAACCATTTTGAGTGTTATTAGTAGTGGAATGACCACACATATGAGTCAACATTTGAAACGTTTGCCTAGTAGAAAAGTGGCAATGAGAAAACAAAAAATCATAAACTTTCAACTTGTGGGGTCTGATCATGATCAGAGTCCATCTGGACTTCCTTTGATGGATTTTGGAGGCAAATATGATCAAGCTAAAATGAGAGTACTCATTGCTTATCGGATTCTTATGCGTGAGCATCCATTCATGATAGTAGAAGAGGGGGGATTTAATTTTGTAATGAATATAGCAAATGTGAATTATGATAAAATATCTCGTAAGACCATTACGGAGTATATGGAGGTGTACAAGGCAGAGGAAAAAAAATTAAAAATTTTATTAAAAGAGACTAACAAGATTAGTCTTACCACAAATCTTTAGAAGTCCAAAAATCAAAAGATTGAATACATGGGTTATTATTGGGCATTTTATTGACAGTAATTGGAAGCTACAAAAATGAGTTTGAGTTTCGTGTATGTTCCTCCTCCTCTTCGTAGTGTTGACATACAAATGTCATTTATAAGTGTTTGAAAGATTGGGAAATCGGAAATAAAGTATTTAGCATCTCTATTGATAATACTACTGATAATGTTGCATATAATGATATTTGTCTGAAAGTTTTGAAAGAAATTTTTCAAGAAAAAATAAATTGGTTTGTGGTGGGAAGTTATTCCATGTGCGTTATTGTGCTCATATTCATTGAGAATATCATTGAGATTAAGGATATCATTAAGAATATACGTGAGAGTGTCAAATTCATAAATATGTATGAGGCTAGACTTCGCACTTTTTCTGAAATTGTACAACAACTACAACTAGGTGAAAAGACATTAGTTATTGATTGTCCAAAGTCGTTGGAACTTCACTTATGACATGTTATCTTCTACATTAAAATTCAAAGATGTATTCCCTATATTTCAAGATAGAGAACCAAGTTATGATTGTTTGCCAAATCTTGATGAATGGGAAAAGGTTGAAATGGTTTGTGGGATTCTAGAAGTTTTTAATATAGTCACTAATATAATTTATGGGAATGACTACCCTACTTTGAATTTGTACCTTAGTGAAGTACGTAGGGTAAAAGAAGTTTTGAATTTTATTCTAAAAATGAAAATGTTTTCATTAGGAGAATGGTTCATAGAATGAAAGAGAAATTTGAGAAGTACTGGGATGAATGCAATTTGTTGATGGTTGTTGTTTCAATTTTAGATCCAATGGTCAAATTAAGGTTGATCGAAATGTGTTTTCCAGAGATATATTCTGAGGAGGAAGCTACGATGAATATAAACTTAGTAAGACAGACCATATATGAGATTTACGATGAATATGTATTCATGTATAATGTGGAGATTAGTAATGAAGTATGGTGTTTCCACAAGTTATAGGTGACATTCTTCATCAAGTTCAGGTTGGTCAAAGTTAATGACTTATGTGAAACAAGTGGAAGTAGTGAATTCACCAAGGTCAAAATTGGAAAATTATATTGAAGGTGTGTATATTTGTGAGGAAACTTCACAATATGATTTTGATGCTTTAAAATGGTGGAAATTGCATCATATGAAATTTCGGGTATTATCAAAGATGGCAGCCTTATAATTCCCACATCCACAATAGCTTTTCAGAGTCTACCTTTAGTGCTAGTAAAGTAATAAACCCATATCATTCTTCCTTGGCACCAAATACAGTTCAAACTTTAATTTGTGATAGTGATTGGGTTCTGGCTCTTCATTGTGTCGAGAAAAATAAAAAAGTGAACTACTTTTGAATAATTATTTATTATGATATTTTTGAGTATACTTTTTAGTTTTATTTATTAAAATTTTGTTTTATGATTATAGCCTGAGAAGAAGATTGTGGAGATAATGCTACCACTTACTTGATTTTTCATCTTTTTCTCATCTTAGTAATTTTAATATTTTTCACTACATTAAGTAATTAGTAGTAGAAGATTATTTTTTTATTAGACATTAATAAGTTTTATTCTTTTGTTTTGTCATAGGTGGAGATTTTGCTCATGCGAAGGGGACTTCGTATATTGTTTCCTTAGTACGAAGAGAAAGAGCTAGAGTTTATAAATTTATATTGGATGTATAGTTTTTATTTGGATGATTTAAAATTGATATTGATATTTCAATGATATTTTTGTGTTTGATTATTGAATAAATTTTATGCATAATTATGCAGCTTTTATGAATAATTTTATGCAGTATATAGATAATTTTATATATAATTTATTTTATATGTATTTTATGCAAAATTTTAAATGTAAGTTGGAGCTTGAGTTCGAGCTCGAACTCGATTAAAATTATTGGCCTCTAGCTCGATTACAATTTTAGGCTCGAGTTCGAGTTCGAAATATTTAAATCAAGCTCGGCTCGAGCATAGACAGTTTCATGCTCGATTGGATTCGATACCACCCCTAGTTACAGTTGAATGTATTTACTATATTAACTTTTTAGGGTATGTTTGTAACACAAAAAATGGGGAGAAAAAAAAAGGAAAAGAAGAGAAAGAGGAAGTGAAAAAATAATATTTTTTCTTATTTGGGTATCCATGAAAAATGAAAGAGAAAATAGAAGAGAAATATGGTTTCGTTGTTGAGAAATACATGGAAAATGCAAAAAGAAAAGAACTCTCAAGTTTCTTTTTATTTTATTTTCTTCAAAAGTTCTATCATTTTATGAGAGAAAATTTATTAACTAAAAGACTTTCTCTCTTGTTTTAATTTCTCTCAATGATTTTTTGTTGTCAAATAATAGAAAATATTTTTCTCTTCCTTTTTCTTTTTTTTTTTCTTTTTTTTTCTTTTTTGTGGGTTTCAAACATGCCCGGTTACTTGGGTCATTCAAAAAAGCTGTTAGTGGTGCACCTGCTCCAACTTCATCTGAAAGACATAGGTTATCAAGATGAAGCCGCCTCAGGCTTAAATCGTGGAATCAGGAATGTGTCCAAATTTGCGATTCATCCACTTGAAGCCATCGGTCGGGACACGTCTCTTCCTCCCAATTTTTTTTCTTCTCTCACGCTCTCTTCTCCCTCTCAACTTCTTAGTCTCTTCTCCCTCTAGTTGCTCTCCTCCTCTCAGCCTCCCTCTCTGTCTATCTCTCTCGCACTCGATCTTCCTCTCCGCAATTTCTCCGCAATCGACATATTTATTAATTATTGTACCAAAAATATTTTTCAATGAGCTTAAAAAACTAAAAATATAATATAACATTAAATACTTTAAATATTAAAAATAATATTTAAAAAACTGAATCGTCTAGCCTCTAATCAAATTATTTTTCTAAATTTCTTACTCAATAAGACATGGCATTTTTTTTATAAGTAATAACAAGAATTAATGTGGTTGTCTGATTTCAATTGTTTATGGGGTTAGTCTGGAATTACTTTGGATGTGAAATTTAATTCCAAATATTAATAAAAAATATTAAAATGCTAAATTTCTTTTTTTACGTGTCCGACTCCCGGCGTGAGAGAAATTCGTCTCGCACGCGGATTTCAACTCCGCGGGAAGTAAACTAGGAAAGTTTGAGCGAAATCCAAGTAGTTCCGCAAATTTCGCGTTGCGATCTGGCGGAGTCCTTCTAAGATATTCATCCACTCCCCTTCTTATCAGATATTTGTTTTCTTCGTTTCTCTCTTAAATTTCCAGCCTCCGTTCTGCTCTTCTGCCTTTACATTCTATACCTCTTTTTAGTTGCGGCTTTTGCTACACGCCTTGCGCGCACAGATATCGGTTTGAGCCCACGATTTGGGTTGGGTTTTTCGTGTTATCAAGAACTGGTGAGTTATTCTACTTCTTGTTTGATGTTTTCTTGCGAGTATGCGATTGAGTTTTAACTAATTTATTTTTAGTTTCCGATTCGTCTTGTGAGTTTTTTTTTTTTTTTTTTTTTTTTTTCTGTTATTGTATGCATCTATTGCGTGGTTTGTTGGATTTGGTGTACAAAACCCAGATCGTGTTTTTGGTAATTGATGTATTCCATTGTCATTGGAGATTTTCTTATCATCCCCGTCATGGTCCACGCCGTCGATCTTAATCTTGTTTTTTTATATTTTCATCTCCTATAATTGTTTTTATTATCTATTACAGATGGAGAGTAAGTTGAAACCAATGACGAGTGAGGCTATTGCTATTACAGAGAAGAAGTTGGACATGACTTTAGGTATGATTCTAGGGTTTCCTCCTGTCAAAGATTTTCAGATTTTATGTTCACAGCTGGGTACAGCTGTGGAGCTGGGTGCGATGTCTTTAATTTGTTTCAACGTTGTAGATGACCTTATCAAGATGTCGAAGAAACCTTCTTCTAAGTCGAAGAATAAGCGGGTTCCTGTAAGTTATCTCCCTACGTGGAATTTGAAAAGATTCTTGGTTTACTCTATTAGATATTTTTGTTGCTAAGATGTGGTAATTTGTACAGAACAAAAACCGCGGTTTCTTTAATGGTGGTTCTTTTCAAGGGAATGCTGCGAATGCACAGCGATTCATGGATTCACGATCATCTCTAAGACAGGTATCTTGAGCCCTTCCTATTTCTTTTTTGTTTTTTATCTTGCTCTCTTTTGATGCAGTTGTAGTATGCAGCCCTTTTATTTTAGATGGTTGGACTAAGAATGAGTTTTTTCTGTCGCTCTTGCTCTTCAGGGATTTCTCACCCAAAGAAGGTCAAATTTCCAAGGAAACCAGTTCCCTTTAACAACAGAAGTCGCAAAGAAGGCTGCTGTTGCTCCCATCCGCAACAGAGCGTTTACCCTTCCTAGGGTTGGCACTTGGAACAAGTCAAGGTATGCTTATCTACAACTGCTCTAGTTTCTGTGGTCGTATTTTCCTTCATGATATTTGAGCGTTCCATTCTGTTTTGTGCACTAGGTAAAAAGATGGAATGTCATATGCTGTACTTTCAGTTAAAATGCTCGGAGCCATTCATGAAGCCCTGGGCCTATATCTTGGGTTATACATATGGTTGATCTTGGCTTAGAATTAGCAAGACGGGATATTGCTTGAGCATTGGCCTTTGTTTATCTGTTAGAGGATATATTTTCTGCACATGTTGGCTTAGCTTGAACAGTGGCAAAGGTTGCTTTTAGGTTGAGAGTGCATCTGCAACACTTTTGAGCTTGAGACAATTCAATAATCATGATTGCTCCAACATGAATGTTGGGCCAGCAGCAGGGTTAACCAACTTGGAATGCTCATTCTGTGCTTGTGTTTGTTGAATGTTGAGTTTGTTTCGAAGAACAGGGTTTTGGCTTTGGTTTGGTTCCCACAGAGGCTAATCATATTATACTAGCAACACAAGTTTGTGAGGAAATTGGATCTCTAATGTGATTAGGATGTTTGATGATTGCAGACTCCCGTGCCACACTCTCTTTCTATCTGCTACTACTACTTTGGTGAAGGGTGTTGGCATCTTCTTCTCAGCCATGCTAATATTTGTGTGTTTTCAAAGAGAAGGGGCAGACCTGGTTCTTATATACCCGCTGTACATTGGCTGTGGTAACCTTGCTCTGGTTGCTTGGGCTGCCAGACAACCAACAATAGTTAACACTGTTCAGCTCATGATCACTGTTATCTTCCAGCTTCTGTCTGATTTTTTGGTCATTTCAGCAGCTAATAGATCCTGCCATGATCGTTTTGGGCATGGGTTGGCAATCAAACCCTAAAAGGCCATTTATGGTTGGGGCTATAATTTCCTTCTGAATAGTTCCAAATCAATCTTTTTATGATCATATCTTGGCTATAATTTCGTTTGGCATAGTTCCAAATCAGTCTGTTTATAATCGTATCTGGAGACTCAAGTTCATACTTCTTCCACTCCTCTCATTTGGTGGAGGTTCTCTATGTTTGTGAAGTTTATTTGGTTTTCTTGCCTTTGTCATGTCTTAAATATTGGGATTTTTCCGCTTACACAAGTTGTGAAACTGGGATTGTCATTACCCTTTGCTTTTCACACAATGTTGAAGAACTGATATTGTTCCCATCTTGGAGATGAATATATTATCTTTTTTGTCGACTGTTCATGGACAAGATGGAGGATATAATGGAAGCTGTGGCTGACAAGTGTGTCCAGTTGTGTATGTGCAAGGCTGGTTTCCTTGGGCTCTGCCAAGGACATAATGGACTTTTTTGAGGCTGATATTCTGTTCACTGGGACATTTCCACCTGTTACAACAACTATAGCAGAGGACAGCTGACCTTACAGATGTGGAAAGATGTGAGGAAGGGTCTTCATTCTATTTGTAGTGCCTGTTGGTTGATAAATCCAATTGGCATGACAGGGTTTCATTGTCGGTAAAACTAGTTGCTGCCAGCAGGCTAGTGGTTCTGTGAATCCTTATGTTGTTGCCTTGAAGCTCTATTTCTCCCATGGGATGAGAGGCTTCTTAGAAATTCCAGGAGTCTACCAATGTGGGTATCAAGTTGAGCTTGCGAGTATTCTCTTACTTCGTTGGGAGTGGAGGAAGGGGTTTGCTAGAAAATTTAGGAGACACCAAGAAAGTTGTTCATCAGTTTGGGGGCTTGTATGGTTCAATTGATACTCCTGATTGGAGTAGAAGATGAGAGAGCTGTCTGTCGTTCAATACTGATGGTGGTTTTCTCCTGTGCAGGGTTACATCTATACCAGTGAATAGAGAGGTTGTTGCTGAAGATGCATTCTTGGGTATCCGGGTATGCTACTGTTTGACATGTTTTGTATGTTTTGTATTTTTACTATTTGTTGAAAAACATTTGAGAGTGTATGGGGGAATATGACAGAGGATACTGCCTTCTCTCTATGTCGGTAGTCTGGTCTTAGTGTGCTTAGTTTTCCTCAGAGACCGGTGTAGATGATTTAGAGGCGGCAGTTGAGGATATATGCCTGGATTTGTTGGTGGGTTGTATGCAGAAAGAGTGTTTTGTTGATAGGTGATTTGTGAGGATATTTCTGAATCTTGTCTTGTGTTGTACAGGAGAATGCTGTCCCCGAGCAGAGGCCACAGACCCTGGATTCTCTATTTGCTGACATGAAGGAGGAGAGGATGAAGGCCCTGTCGAGGCAGCAAGGAAACAACCAAAGAAACGTTCGACCTCTCATGGGAAGAGGATACCACAGCAGAGGCGCGGGGGTTAGGCCTGCTATTGTTGCTTTCATGTAGGCCAAATGAATATGGCAAGCTCAGAGATATCTATTTCCAGTCAAGCCGTGGCTGCTGTGACGTTTTACCCGCCCCTGTGATTTTTTTTTGTTTCTTAGTTTCATGTTAGTGTCAATGGTTGCTTCATTTTGAAGTGAAAATCATGGTCCTCCATGCCTTTATTGGTAACCAAAATTTTTACTAGAATGGATGAAATTGCCAATGGTGATGATGTTATGGTCTTAGTTAAATACTTATGTCAATGTTAAGTACTTACCCAATATTACCTAAAAGACCGGCTTATTAGGTGTGGAAGACATAGGTACTTAACTCAGGACTATAACATCACACCCCATTTTCACGAGCCGACGACCACGACGGCCCACTCTAGTGAGATTGGTCGGACCCGGGTTCTAGGTCACCCCTTCCGAGATTCAAACTCAACTATCCAAAAGACTGGCCTGTTAGGAGCGGAAGACATAGGTACTTAACCCAGGACCATAACAGATAATTGTCATTATGTATACCAAAAAATATTTTAAGAAAATAATATGAAAATTCGTTACAAAAATGATGAGCCCATGGGTTTTGTTGAGAATGTTTTAATTTTAGCAGTTCAATACCCTACCGGGTTATAACATTGACAAGCTTTATGGACTCAAACATCAGGGAATGCTTGTGTTCCAGGGATAGTGTGATCTAGGGAAGCAGCAAATATTGTATCATAGCCTAGTTGATTTGTTAAGAAGGCTTAGTAGAGCTTTCGACAATGTAAGTTCATAAACTTGCTAGTGTATATATGATATTCTGACATCCAATCTCATTCTTTCATTTTATTAGAGTCGTGGAAATGTAATTCTTTTTTATTGATTACATGCTTATAATGAACTAATGAAAACATTCTTAGAATGTAACAAGGTTAGTAATCTCATGATGAGTTGGTTAAAAATATATTCTTCACTAATATAATTTTTTGAAAAGTGTAGTAAAAATCTCCATCACGATGTCCCTCCATAGGGCACACTGACTCTCAAATGATAGGAGTAAAAATGTCAAATAAGGGAGTAAAAGGTAATCACCAGAAGATAATATTTTGGGGCCACCATGTTTTTTATTCTTTATCAGAATAATCAATGCTGACACCAATTATCAATTGAGAAGTTCTTCAATAATAATGTTTAAATCAGAGAAACACAATAATAGCAGCTGAAATGGGCCTGAACCCAAATAACACATACCAAATAGGCAGTTATATAGCAACGGATGACCAGTAGGTAGTAAAAGTCTTTCAGAACAATATAGACACAAAATAATTTGTAGCAAGTCTATCCTTGAATAAGGAAGTTATGCAGCAAATAATTAACTAAGGATAATCCAATATAATAATCCAGGGTAATAATCAAGCCGGAGTCAAGTCGATAGTAGATAACAGCTAGTAGATAGCAAATAGTAGCTTTGACAGTGAGTGAGTGAGTCAAACCGAGTCATAGACTACCAATTATAAGTCGAACCAAGTCTTGTTTGATAATCAATAAATCAAACCATATCCTATGTGTTCATCCTTTGTATTTCTCCTTCTATTCTCCCCCTCAAGTAGGCCACTTGAAGGCTAATATCAACAACTTCACTAACTAAAATATTGTAAACCAAGTAACTCAAGTCAAACCAAATATTTCAATATTTTATTGCCTTAATTTTTTAGGCAAGGATACCAAATCAAATTCTTTGTAATCATTCAAAATCTCACAAAATTATGGACTGGAAAAATCTTCTAATTAAGGTACTTTCATCTTTCAATTGGTGCCAACTTAGCAATCAAAGAAGACACATTTCTTTGCCTTTTTTTTCTTGAAATCCTTAGGCAAGGCAAGTTTTGACAAATAAATCAAGGAAATTTTCTAAAAATAAGATGATCTTTTAAAGATTCTTTCAAGATATTGTTAGTTTACAAACAGATATTGTCCAAGGGTAGATCATTTGATACTTTTTCTGATATTGTTGATCAATAACAACAACTCAAAAAGTTAAGCCAAAAATTTGGCTTAAATCCAGATCTTCGCATGTAACAATATACCACTATGATATTTGATTCTTCTAATGCGAATATCTCATTAAATATAGATCAAATTGACAAGAAAATTTCTCCTTCTGAAACTATACTTAAAAAAATTTCAACCAAGTATAACTTCTATTTATGAAATATACTTCTTTTGAGATAAATAATCTGATAAATTTGGGCTTTATAATCTGCCCGAATTGAATACTCTTTCTTCTTTGGATAGTATCATCATCGACTCTTCCAAAATTGACATCTCCATATATAAAACTTCGATTGAGAATTGGTTGAATAGGTTAAAAAATAGACTTACATATATTTCTTTTGATATATATTTCTCCATATAAAGTCTCGTTCTTGATGATATAAAACAGCTCAAACGTTGAAGCTTTCAACTGTTGCACGAAACTTTTCTGCTCCTTGACCTTTGCTGCTTTATATGTCTATTTCTATTTCCAAAAAAATTTGATCTCAAAGATTCTTTTTGAGTTGGAAACTAGACTCAAATATCTTTCCAATGATATATAATTTGATATATGAAAAATATGACAAGAGAGTGAAACATCAAATAAAATATAGAAATTGAGAAATAAGACTTTAAGGAAAAAACGAGAAACTATTTTGTGTTATTTTTCTTTTTCTTCTTCTTCTATCCATCTCAAATCTTTCCCCGCTCTGATACCATGTTGAAACTTAGGATTCTATAATGTATAATCTAATAGAAGATGATTAAGGAGTGAGAAGAAGAAGAAGAGTTGTCAAGAGAAGGTTTTAGGAGGAGAAGAGGAAGAGTGGCGAATTTGAAGAAAAGACGAGGAAGATTAGGGTAATTGACTTTTCTAAACCTCCATTAAATTGTATTTATAGATATAAAAAGTATTAATATTACAAGAATATTTTTCACCCTAGTAAGATTGAATAAGAGACATAAATCATAAACTAATTACATCAGTGTCATCTTTATAAGAAGATTCTTTATTTACCATCATACTACTATTGTGTGGGCATGTGCGCCTTCTCCTTGGTCCGTAAGCTTGAGCCTAGCTTCCATATTTTTTTATTATTTTACATACATTCTTTAAACTGTATCTTGTTTAATGTCCCCGACTTTATTTTTCCCCTTAAAGTATGTTTAAGTTAATAGTATTGCTTAAAATGAAATGTTAATGATTATAAATTTTGTTAGAGTTGCAAAGCTTATGCAAATGAAAAATAAATAAATCCAATACAATGAACTGATAATTTATTTGATTTACTTGAGAATTAAACATTTAAAAAAACCAAAAAACAATCAAAACATATTCAGATGATTAACCTTTTTAATTTATTTATTTTTCCACCCTTTTCTATTTTTATTTATTCTTTTAATTGTTTGCTTAAGAGTTAATTAAAATTTTAATTTTGCTTATTTTCAACTATTTTAATTTTTTTTTTTTTTTTGATAATCAAGCACAAATCACCTTTTCTTCAATTAGAAAAAACCAATCCAGATATCCACAATGCGACGAAACTGTTCTTGGAGGATTGTCAGTCACGGAGGATACCTTATGTTTAAGTAAAATTCTCAATGATCCAGCAGAAAAGTGAGAAAAAAAAGAAAAACACGGCCCTTTCTATCACAAATAATACAGAGAGGTAAACCTCTCCAAAAAAATACAAAGTTACACTTTCCCATTTAGACTCGAATGCACACAAATACATTTACATGTGGACAAGATATCCATCCCCATCCATGATTTCAATCACTTCTACGCCTGCAATCCTGTAAGAAAAGAAGCAGGCCTTGCTGGGAGTTTGTTCTCCAATGGACTGAATGGCATTTGATCAGGCCGTTGCATCTTCTTTACAGGACGTAAGCTAGCAAGATGGCCGCTTCTCTGGTTGTTGCAAATTGGGAGTTTGCTCACCTGAATAGTCTGCTCCTTCTCCCTTGCCACAGGAGCTCCAGTGGGATCCTGTTAGAAAAAACAAGAACAAAATGAAAGGTTTAAAATGGGTTTATAACCCAGCTTAGTGATTCTTGAAATGGATCCTGAACTTCCTTAGCACGGGTGTTAAAGCTAAATAATAGAAAGAAAAGAGCATAAGAAGTGGGGAACTTACCCCCAGCATAAGAAAGGCGAAGAAAGCTTGCTTCTTGTTTTCTTCACCAAAATGGTATTCTATCTGCTTCCGCAAGTCCGCCAGACTAGAATTGTTCAACACCATCAGCTTAGTGATGAACTTTCCCCCGCATTCTTTCGTTGCCTCCCATTTCACATAAACTTCAACAAGTCCATCCGCATTCTCATTGCCTGGTTTTTGGTTCTCCTTTGATTCCTGAATTGTTTCGGACAGAATACCCATTTGGGTATCCACTGACTTGACCTTATCTTCAACTGCTACTGGCATTGGCACAGCTGGCTCTACCCTGGCAATGTTGTTTTCTCCTGTGTTTGCCTTATGGATTCCATCAGATGTGAAAATGTTGTCATGAGAAGAGAATTCTGGCTGATAAGATATGTGACACTCAGAAAGTTCCCTGAGTATTGTAGCGGGTTCCTCAAGAACAGGCATAGGCATAGGAGAGAATCTGATGTCAGTGGCTTCAGTGGGCTTTTTCTTGGTTGGAGTTGGGGTTCTAACATTTTGTGAAAGCTCCCTGTGGTTCCCACAGAGCATGAAAATGTTTTGGATCCTTGTTCTTCTAGCAGATGATGATTCTTTCTCTGACCTGAAATTATCGGTGCGGCACAGGTCTCTGCCAAATGAATTTGGAGCCCAATTTGGAGAATCAAGAAATGAAGCTGCTCCTTGGGTGGCCTTCTCTTCCACTACTTCTTTCTCTACCTCATCAGCATCTCCTTCCTCTTCTTCTTCAGCTGCCTCAAAGACGGTACTCAAACACACTTTCTCTGGGTATTTCAGGCCAACATCATCATCTTCTTCTGCATCCCATAAACAGGGATTCAATTCCAAATTCGATTTTGTATTTCCAACTTGATAAAGTGCATCATTTGCTTCTATCACATCTTGAACCTGAACAGCTGGTTGCTCTCCCATATCCAAATCCATTGACATCTCCATTCCTCTGTCGCCATTAGCACAAATTGCTGATAGACTTCTTATGAAGTTGTTTCCATCAACGCCCACATGTCTTATCTCTCCATCAGTAATTCCCTTCGCCCTCCATAACTCGGACTCAATCTCCTCCAATCTTCGGCGCAGAATCTCGACTTCCTCCTGTTGTTGTAAAATCTTCTCTTCCATTCTCTTCCTTCCAACTTCTACAAACTCATTTGCAATTTTCTGACACTCCTCCATCTTCTTTTCCAACTCCATTTTCAGTACCCTGGTCGTCTCCAGAACCTTAACATTGATTTCTTCCTGACGAGTTGCTTCAAGCTTAGCCCTGAGCTCAGCGTTTTCTTTTTCTTTCCTTGACAGTTTTTTCTGGGCTTCATCACGTTCCTTCTCCTTCAGCTTGTTCTCCATTTGTAATTTAAAGATGAACTGGTCCATGGCAGCTATCCTTGAACCCAGAACCAGAGTTGAGGAATCCTCCGTTTTATCCTTGGCAGGGGTATTGCTTCCTCGAACTATACACTTGGCTTTTGCTCCATACTCGAGTGTGGATATGGTCTTGTGCAAATCTTTAGGGTCCGGGTTTGCGCATAAAATCATCAGAATCTTTGATTTATCATCCTCAAATGAATCCTGAGAAGGTAAAAAGAGTCAAAAGTGATTTAATTCCTCCATCGTCAATAGTTTGATAGATACCACCCTCAAGGCTTAATTACCTGCAGCAGCATAGTTAATTTGCTATCTCTGAACGGAACATGAGAATCCCCGTTGGCAATGGATTCAACAACTCTTTTCAGAGCTATATTTCCTTGGTTGATCTTAGCTGTCTGCAGATTTAATCGACATGTTAGCTGGGTGTTATTGACTGATAACACGGAGTCAAGAATCAGCAGAATCTCCAGGTTAGGTAGGGCATATAAGATATAGTCGATAATATTATGCCAAAGTGAGAAGATTTTACCTGCATTTTAGCCTCAAAACCAGTTTGGCCAGCTTGATCAATATTTTCCGAACCCGCCATGTCAACAAGCATTAATCTCCCACCCACAGAGGGCACATCCAAGATTATCTATAAAATTTTGCAGATAGATTATGAAATCATACTGAAAGACTAAAATTAGCAGAGAGACGGAGAAGAAACAGACCATGCAGTGACTTCTTGAGCTCCTTTCATTGCAAAGTGTGCTTTTAACAATTCTTCGCTTTTCTACTTTTGCTACTTCTCGCGAGATCTTCCCAGCTTCATTTCCAGATATGAAAGTTGCATTTTTTGCTTTGCCCCCCATCACCTCCAATCTTGCCTACATAGATGCCAGTAGAAAGAACTTGTAATTGAAGCTGAGTCATTTTTCGGTACTGAGCAGAACTATAAAAATATCCTGTCATACTTGTTTTTTTTCAAAGAGGTAAACCATATATGATGCATGTCCTTTTTTTGGATTTGGACATCACTGTCCATGAGAACATCTCAAGCAATGTTATTAATTCCCCAATAAATGAGAAAAGATCCAGTCTGTCGATCTAATCAGTAGATTCTATCGTAAATCCAATTAATGTAAAAATATATCGTTGACCTACTAATCATGAAGAAAGAAAAAATAATTACCTTGGAAGCATTCCCTCTAGGCCACCCGAAGCCTGCTCCTCCATTTCCATTACTCGACAAAAGATCATATATTTCTTCGTTATATATCTCAAGAACTGTCACCTGCACGAAAGCTCCAAATCGTGGAATCACCCCACCGTTCTCTTCATCGGCTTCCCCTAATATATCTCTTAATGCTCGATAGACTATCCCAGGCTGCTTTGGACACCCAAACATCGTATGACTCTTCCCCGAACCCGTCGGTCCGTACATCATTATAGTGCATTTTTCACCCACTTTCACTCCATTGATCCTTGATTCCACGAATTTCTTGTAAAACCCACCAAGATCTTCGTCTTCGGACATGGAAACCCCGTCCAAGCTGAAATCCCGGTACCCAATATCCGTCCGGACACGAATGCTCCGGCCATCGGAGGAGACCTGTAAGGCTGAAATAGCTTTAGCACCGATTTTATCTACGTAGTCACGGATTCGTCCTATGACTTCAACCGGGTGTTCAGCCGGAGTGGTGTCTTTGTTGACGGCCGAACTTGGGTTTAGAGAAGGCTGCGCGATTTTTGGTGTCGTAGCAAGATGGAGACGCTGCTTCGCTTGTGGCGTTCTGGCTGGGGTGCCCTGCGATTGGAGAGATTTTGATGATGGGGTCGGGGCCATCGTGGAAACGGAGAAACAGAAACCTGTAATTTGATCGGAGTATCTGCTTCAAAGACTTAATTTATGATTTCTCGCGATAAAAAGCTCAAAAGAGTCTGTTGGAACGAGGATGAAAGAGAAGCAACAGGAGAGCTAGAACGGGAAGAGAAGAACAGGAGGAGTGGGAGGCTGAAGGAGCAAGAATGAGAATTTTCGAAAATTGAACCAAGATATAGCCGTTATTGTTCCTAACGTCTCTTTTTAGGAAGGAGCTTGAGAGCGCTCTGCTCCATTCGGACGCGCCACATCACTCGAATTGAATAGTCGCGTGAAAGAGATGGAGCGGAGATACGGGCCCAGTAAAGGCCCACATCTAATCCGGTGAGCCATTACTCTTTAATTCTCCGCTCATTACTGGGCCAAAACAAATTTTTGTTTATTCTTCTTTTGGTAAGCAATCGATTAAACCTAAATGATGATTCTATAAAAAAAAGAATGATAACTCGATCTTGCTTTTTTTTTTTCTTTTCTTTATTTATTTCCATATGTGAAAAAGAAATAAGGACTAAATTTAAAATTGTTTCATCTATCAATCCAACCTAATTATTTAGAATATGAATAAAAATTACTTACAATCTCTAGAAATTATAAGAATCACATAATTATATACACAAAATTCTTCAACAAAATAAGAAAATCATTATAAAATTTTTTAAATATTTTAAAATAATATAAAAAAAAAATTCCAAAAAATATTTGGTTGTAAGACTCTATGTCGTCTATCAACACAAGAAAGCTTTTTTAGGATGGGCAATAGGGGTAACATCGAGCCAAACCAAACTCGAACCTGCATATGTTCAAATTTAGCTTAATCTGAATACTTCGAATTTGAACTCAACCTTAAGTTTAAAATTAGAATCGAACTTGAACCCAAATTTTTTAACCTAGTTTAAACTCGAGCTCGAACCCAAAACTTTTAACCAAGTTTGAACCCCGAGCTCAAACTCTTAACTTACATTTAAAACTACAAAAATAAAAAATAAAATTAAATAAATAAATAAATAAAATATTACTACAAGATATCATCACTGAGGATTCCAAGACTTTGTAATTAAACATACTAATGTATAATAACCAGTTTAATAGACTTAAAAGAAAGAACACCTCCATCAATAGTATTTATTCTACAGGCAAATAACAACATTAGTGTTGATGGACCGAAAAGGTTTGAACAATCAGTTGTCTTTTGAGGTATGAAGTAAATAAAAACAACTATCAACTAACTAAAGAGATAATTGACTAAAACAACTAGAATAAAAGGTAATTTCGTTAAAAAATTTATACTAACAAATTAGCTCACGAACTAATTAGTCAAGTTTGGAAATCTCGAGTTTTAACTTGTAATATTTAATAAGCCTTATTTTAAGTTTGAACTCGAGCCGAACTTGAACGGTTTGTGAGCCGGTTTAGGTTGATGCCACCGCTGATGGGCAATGACAAATAACACCTGACATTTGAAATCCTAATGTTCAGATGCTAATTCATTAAACATCATTTCCTAAAAAAAAAAAAATCTTTGACCAGCCTGGAACGTATTTTATCTTCTCCGAGCACTGTCGCTTACAGAGTACGCTATTCATCAACGCTTCCATTAAAAAGTTTGAAGGCCCTGTACCTTTGCAGGAACAAATGACTCTGGCGCTCATTCAAAACCAAAAGCACAAAAGAAAAAAGAATTTACATGAGCACAATTCTAAGAGATGACAAACACCCTGAGCTCTCCTCGGTCACCCCGTGTGATGCGGATATCGGTATCGATATATGTGACTTCAAATTCACCACTTCCTGTATCAGACGGAGGCCTTAACTCAGCAGGAAGTCTAGGTAGCTCAATTGGAGGCAGCTGTGAAAGGTTCCCTGTTGCCTTAACAGAAGTCTTCTCAAATATTATTTTCACCTTTGCTGATCCTGCACACACAGATGAATTGATAGATGAGAATCCCAGGTACTCTGTACCAAGTGAAACTTTTTATGTACTAATTTTCCTTTCTCAAGAGTGCCGCAACTTGATCATGGCACTGTTTAAATCAAGCCCTCGAACAATCAAGAAAATTACTTCGTTTTGAAATCTGTTTCTCATTCATTTTGGAGAAAAATATTCTGTTTGTTACGTGGATGACCAGCCTGCCTGCCTGCCTGCAACCAATTTTTAGTTCAGTCCTCTCTTTTTCTTCCATTGCCACCTTTGTAAACTTTTCTCTCTCTGCTACTGTGTCCTTCCAATGACATGCTGATACTCTTACACAAGTAGCAGGAGTAAGATCACTGTACAAGTTAGCTGTACTCTGAAATGAAACAATAGAAGAAATTGAAGGGCTTGGCACGTTCAAGTTCTGTAGACCAAAGGTTTTTGGAACTTGCTTGAATAGCAATGAAAACAATCAAGAAGATGACAATCCACATACATAATTTTTCCTCATGGTGAGGCAATCAAAATATATTGTATTCTATTTTTTAATTTTCAAGGACTGATTCTTGGTTGTTGAAACCTGCTTAACGACTCAACACAAATAAGTATATCAACCTCCGAGGCCCAAAGCACCTAAGACCCTAGTGCGTGTAAGACGACTCATTATTTTCCTAGAAGGTTAAGCCAGACCACAGGTTACCCAGATTCCTTAATGAAAGACACAAATGATAAACCACAGATTCAATTAAATAACTAAGGAGATCGTATACAAACCAACTAGTTCAAATTTGTGTGACAATGTAGCAGTTACTTCTACTGGTGGGAGGGGCCAAGGAGTGCCCAATTCAAGCTCCACTATATTGTCAAAATCTTTACTGAACACATCAATTCGTTGAAAAACCTAGAAGAAAGATTGAAGTCAATGAAAGTTCACGAAAATTTACTTTCTAAAATTATTTTCATAGTTATGTACATGAGAGACAAAGACAGAGAGAGAAACTCACTTGGCCAAGAGTGATAGGCAGTAGTCTTCCTGTAGGTGGTCCTGGACGGCTCCCACCAAGAGTCCGAGACGAAAATGCACTGCTGTAGATCAATTTCCACCTCCCCTGGAGTTTATCAAGATCTTGAGAGAGATCAACAGATCCGCATACCGATTCAAGTTCCTTGGCAGCTGAATCAGCTATTTGCAAATCTTCTTCACTTGCAGCCAGACCTCTGTTCAGCCCAGAAACAGCACTCTGCAGCCGAACACCCCATCAGATGTAGCATGAAGATTTCCACTAACACAAGTTATGCTAAGTGCTTATCTCATAGTTAATGTCTATTTTCAGATTTTAAAGTCACAGCCAGGTAGAGTAAATCAGAAAAAAATACACTCTTATTACAGTTACGATTGCTAACATCAAAATATGCCATAATCAAGTTGCTACAGAGGCCATTAAAAATCAATCAATCGATCAAGTATAGTGAATAATACCTACCCACCAACAACAGAACCATATGTCAGAAGCATAATAATACTGAAAGAAATACTGTCTTGGAGGCAAGAATAGAGGATTGACATCGTTGATGACAATCTTGCACTAAAAATCATGATCTTGAGTCAAAATTATTGCTTCAAAATAAGAGTTGGGACTTGAGATGACATGAAGATTCCATTTGACAAATAAAGACAACATATACAAACTAAGATATTTATGCAATGCTTTTAAAAACACATCAATTGTGATTTAAAAACTTAAATCACAAATAATCCAAACACTCCATATGTCTACCAACAGAAAAATTCAAACATTGGAAACAAAGAATGACTCAACAAAACCAAGGATTAATTTACAAAAAAGAATCAGGAAATTAGAAAAAATTTCATCTAACCAATAGGGAAGAAAAAAATGGAGATCAACTACTACAATGTATGTTAGAGCATCACTTTGAGTTTTAGCTTCTCAGGATTTTGCTACCTCAAATTGTTAATATTCAAGGGTAAGGATACACCAGCGAGTCTTAGGGTGGCAACTGAGTGGGTTAAATGGCAAGCCCACCCAAAGTTGCCCTATTTAAAGGGGGCACATTCAGCCTGCAGGACAGTTTTGGGTCACCAATATAAAAAAATAAAAAACCCAGTTGGAATGGGGCAAGGTTAGTTTGGGTGATCCCACCGGCAGAACATTGTTATCTTTGTTGGTGGGTGAAAAAGTCCACCCAACTATAGTTGTATGTATGCTCCATGTCTCAGGTTAGTTGTTTGTAAGTGAGATCTATTGTGTGTGGGAGAATAGTCTCACATTGATTTGGGTTTGAAAAGATTTTATACTTATTAGTGGGGATGAGGCATCCTAAACTTTGACTAGTCATGCTGGCAGGAACAATTCCAACTTTAACATGGTATCATATCCAACAAAACCTGTGCTTGCGGACTTTGTTGCCTCTATCTTCAATTTCTTAATCCCCCCCCCCCCCCCCCCTGTTTTTTTGAGGTCCTTGGATTGGTCTTTTATTTTGCTATTTGTGGGTGATTTTGCTCGTAGTGGGTTTATTATTACTTTGAAGTGGGTTTCATTATTGCTCTTGAGTGGGTTTTCTGTTGTGATCCTTGAGTGACTAACATCTTTTCTTCCTTAGTGTTGAATTTATGGAAAAGAGAAATACTTCATTAACTTCATTAACTTCTTATAATCAGAGTACATTAACCTCTACTTATAATAGAGGAATATAGTAGAGTCCAATTACAATAAAACTACCTTAGTCCCAATTACATCCAAACTCTAACACTTAAAGATAAGTCTTAACATAATTAAATAACTCAATATAAATAAAAGTCAAACATAGCTCAAACTATAACTCTTCTAGGAAGTGACCATAAGATAAAAATGCCTTTGTGAGTCCTTCTTGATCTTCCAACTTAAGTGATAAGGATGCCAGCTCGTGGTATTCATGGTGGGTCCTTCTTATGGGCTTGGGCCCATCTTGTGGGCTTTCCTTGGTTGTGTGACCCATATTATAATACTCTTAGATATGTGGGCCTTCCTTGGTCGTGTGGGCTTATCTTCCAACACTTAGTAATTATTATCACTAATTAGTGTTTGAAATCCTTTATGCCAGATTTGAAGTTTCTTATTTGTGTTACCCACATTTCTTTTACTCTTTTATTGGGTTTTTCCTTCTAGTTAAGGTTTTAAGAGTCTATGTCCACTTTACTATGTCCTCTTGGGATACATCAAAATGGTTTGCTATTAAGGAGTAGATAGAAGTAGATGATTGTTGCAGTTTTTTCATGTTCAAGTTGGAATCATTGTCATATGCTCCCTAACAGGAGGGGAGAAAAGAGAAGAAAACATATGCTCAGTGCAAGCTCAAAGGTCAAAGAAAACAAAAGCCACTAATTTTTAAGTTATTGAAGACATATGAGCATAAAGTTTTGAAGACCAAATTTGTTTATTTTTTTATGTTTATCGAAACGGGGAGATAAATTTTGCAACAAGCAGGAGCTAGATGCTCTAGTTGAGGGAGAGTATTGAAAGATATTAGTTTGTATTAATTAGGTTTTATACTTTTTCTAGGATAGTTGATTCTTTTGTAAAGAAGATTCCTAGGGTTTAAAAGCTGCAGGGACATGCATGTAATTTTTTATATCATTTATATTGTAAATAGGGGAGAGGGGTTTGAAAATCGTAATCTCTCTTTTTCTCTTTTCTCTTGCAAATTTGAACATTGAAAAATAGACTTTTAATTTGTTCTCAATAGTTCTTAGTTCAAATCTTAGCTCTTCCATTTTCCTATTTATTTCTTTATCTACATCAGATTCTCACTTGCATCCTATAAATGCTAGAATTCTTATTCTCCGAACAGAGTAAAATTTACACAAAACTGAAAATATTGTGTAATATTAAGTAAAACCCATTTTTAGATCAACAACCAACAGCAATTCAAATTCTAGGGTACATAAAAAAGCATTAAAGCTTGTGAACAAAATTCAATATCTTTTATGGGACTCAAGAAACTTCAAATGTTTCGATTGACACACTTGTAAGCAAAAAGTAAGAAGAGGGGACAACCACGAACACAACCAAGTATTCATTAAAAAAAAGCAATGACTGAATTTAGTAAATTCAACCAAAAAAGCCGTGCCCATTGCCACTTGAATTAATATTATTAGATTAAAGACTTAGTAAAATCGTGCATCAAATAGAGAAAAAGCATTCTACCGTAATGTACAGTAATGCTAAACAAGCAAGCGGAAAAGAAAAAACTGAACCAATTATAAGCATCACTTTTTTAAATTGCTAGTCAACCCAAAACAGAGAAGCCATTTTAAACTTCAAAGGTACTCGATTCAACCCAAAACACAAATACGCCTGTTGCCACAAATTAGAGTTAATGACTATCTTCGGCACAATACTAGTAAGTACCAAGAATAAATGTTTACTAATCGATCATGTGGAGGAAGCTGTCAGACTCACCAGTAATTTCAGCTTTAAAGATGCAACGGAAACCGGTGGTGGAGGCGGAGGAAGCGAGGGGTCGAGAGCTGGCGATTTATCAATAACTGATTTTACAAGGAATTTTCTGCATGAATCTTTCCACCTCTGATGCGGAAATGAAGCTCCCAGCTGAGGCAAAAGAGAAGTCTTGAGAGTTTGTGTTGAATTTGGGTGAAGAAGGGGAACAGAGGAAGAGGAGGGTGACGCAAAAGAACAACAAGGTACAAGAGAAGCCATCTTTTAGTTTGTGGTAGAGAGCTCTCTGACTACATGGGAACAGAGGAAGAGGAGGGTGACGCAAAAGAACAACAAGGTACAAGAGAAGCCATCTTTTAGTTTGTGGTAGAGAGCTCTCTGACTACATGCCCCTGTCAGTATGGTCTTTGAACTTCTGGAACTACAACAGAAATTCCCACCGCCTCATTCGAGAATCGAGAATCCGAAATTGTGGTCTACCATCTTGCAGTTTTTCTGGCGATTTGAGCATTTCTCAGGTCATTATCGTCCATATAGCGTCAAAAGTCAGAACGTCGCATCATTTCTTCCCATAAATGCTTACAAAAAAAGGTCTTGTTTTTTTTGCTAAAAAAAATAGTTTCTTCCTTTACCTAGAAAAAACTTTAAAAAATATATATCGGGTATACCAAAATTTCTTTGAGTGTTTGTGTTATTGAAGGGACAAAAAAAATTTACTGCAATTCCCTTGATTGTTCTTGCACTGAGGTTGTGCTTGGGAACACAAAAAATTGAGAGAGAAAAAAAAAAGAAACAAGAGAGAGAAAACAAAAGGAAACATGGTTCTTTTGTTTGGATATACAAGGAAAATGGATAAAAAAATAATAATATTTTTTAAAAATAAAAATAAATTATATTCAAGTCTAAAAGCTAAAATATCTAAAATTATTAAAATATTATTGGTAGACTTTGATTTATCAATTAAAATCAATATCATAAATAGACTTTATTTATAAATTTATTATAGATAAACATACTGGGTTTTAATATTTAAGAATTTAAAAGTTTTAAGACACTACTTTTGTTTTTTATATTATAATAACCAAAACTTCTTAAGGAAATAATAATAGTAATTAATATTATTTAAAATAATAATCCTAAAAATCTCTAGAGGCTCTAATGATAAATGTCTCATTCTAACCCTAAAAAAATTGTGAACATAAAAAAAAAAAAAAAAAAAGGTGGCTTCACCATATACATGACCCATTTCCACCTTCTTTTCTAAGAAAAGAACTCCAATTTCATCCTCCATTCTCTCTAGGAATCCTAAACAATTCCAAGAAAGAGCTACTTTATTACAAGTCCAATCTCTTGTTCACTCTTATATTACAAGTTGAAAGCTCGGTCTATTCTCACCTTTTACACCCTCTAAATAAGAAAACCTTGTTTGGGGTTGGAATCCAATCCTCACCTCATGCAAACTTATTCTTAAATTATTTTCTACCCAAATTACTTCTTAATTTTATCCACCCAATAATAAAAGCTACAGAATGGTTTGCTCTACCTATCGAATTTTCATCAAGTAAAAAAAAATAAAAATAAAAACTTAAACCCATCTCCTTCCATCGACAACCACTATATTTATAAATGTATACACAACATGAATATCCCAACTTCCGTCTACAACAAAGTGGTAAGAAATAAGGGTAAATTCAATCTTTCAAGTAGTTCTTGTGTATGACTGACTAGCTCTATTTTTCATTTATAGCAAAGTGATAAAAAAAACACGAGTTTATACTTCATTTTTTTGTGTACTTCATCAAAGTACACCAGAACAACAAGATATCCACCATTGAAAAAAATAAAAAATAAAAAAATTGTATTTAACATGTTCACATATACCCTATCCTAGTTCAACACATTTACCATTATAATTTCCATAAAAAAAAATCTCTATTCTAAAAAATATATCTTCAATATCAATTGTTTGATCTAAGTTTCATAAAAAATATTTCAACATAAAGTAAGTCAATTTCTAAGGTACTCAAAATTCCATGAAATCAATTAATTATAAGTTTCATCTTCAGCCTATAAATTCTAGGACTTTTTCATATTATGAGTTTGGTTAGGTAGAGAAAGAGGGAAGAAGGAAGAAGAAAAAGTTAGAGAGAAGGCTTAGGAAGCTAAGGTTCACATGGGAGTTGAGTGAAAGAGAGAGAGAGGGAGAGAGAGAGAGAGAGAGAGCTCCCCCTTAGGGCATGCACTAGCTCCTAATCCTCTTATTTATAATGAAGCTCTTAACACAATTACATTCATGCCTTTAGGCTTATCAATAGAAATAAACAAGCACTCTGTAATTTAGATAGATTACATGAGTACTTTTAATCCTTTCCCTCAAGCTGGTGTAAAAATATTAAAGACGCCAACCTAATTGGTACACAAATGCTGAAGTAGCCTGGCTACAATCGCTTTGGTTAAGATATTTGGCAGTTGACTCTTGGAAGGAACATAGTGCATCTTGATAATTCTAGCTCTAAGCTTCTCCCTAATGATGTGAGAGTTAATATCAATATGATTGTTTATTTCATAAGACACTAGATTTATAGCAATATGAATGACTACTTGATTATCACAAAGGAGTTTCACAGAATTTTTTACTAGTAGGTCGAACTCTATGAGGAGAAATTTTGGCTATAATATTTCGCTTAGCTTGTGTCATGGCTATATATTTTGCTTTTTCACTTGATTTAGCCACCACACTTTCCTTCTTACTATGTCAATCACTAAGTTTCCACCTACAATAGTACAAAAACCAAAAGTAGATTTCTTGTCATCATGAGAGCCTACCCAGTCTGCATCAGAAAATCCTTCAATTCTAAAATGACCATCGTTCTAATACAACAACCCTTGTTCTGGATTCTTCTTTAGATATCTCAAAATCCTCTCAAGTGTTGCCCAAAGGGAAATTTGAGGTTTATGTATAAATTGGGTTGTAACACTTACTGCAAATGAGATGTACAATCTTGTGATGGACAAGTAGATTAATTTTCGGACTAATCTTTGAAATTTTCCAACATCTACCTCATTGTATGACCCAGCACTCAGTTTCACATTAGGATCTATTGGAGTATCAAGATCTCGAAAACCAAACATTCTAGTTTTTTAAGTAAATCCTGCACATATTTCCTCAATGATAAGATAACACTTCAACTATGAGAAAATACTTCAATAAGCCTAGGTCTTTTGTGTGAAAGACCTAACACAATCCCTCTTTTAGTTGTTGAATATAATTCTTATCACTTCTGGTTATGATAATATTATTTACATAAATAGACATAAGTACAACAACATTACCATATCTTTAACAAATATTGATCGATCCATCTCACACCTTTTAAAACCAAAACTAAAGACCACCTTGCTGAATTTATTAAACCATGCGCAAGGTGATTGCTTTAGCCCATAAATTGATTTTTTGAGCTTACAAAATTTTCCCCCCTGAACCACAAAAACCATGTGGTTATAACATATACACCCCATCATGGAGATTACCATGAAGGAAAAATAGAGAGAATATTTCTTCATAATCAATACCGTAAGTTTAAGTGAATTCTTTGGCCACTGTCCTAGCTCTAAGACGTGCAATGTTGCCATCTAGATTATGGTTGTTCATGCTTAATAGTAAAAACCCATTCACAATCAACAAGTTTTTTGGCCAAGAAGGTGAGTAGTCAAGTCCCATGTGTTATGCATACATGGTTGTCATCTCTTCTTCCATAGCAGTTCTCCAACTTGGATGTTGCAAAGCTTCCTCGTGATCCTTGGGAATGGACACAATAGACAAGGCATAAAAAAAAAAAAACACTCCAATGAGAGTCTATGAGTGGAAATAAAATTAAACATTGGATGAGATGTAGAGGCTTTCTATGAAGCACAAGAATAAGGTTCTATACGAATTGTAATAGTATAGGTATTATATGGAGGTAAAAAAAATAGGAGAAGAAAGTGATGACTTACTAACCTCAGAATCAACTGATAGGGTAAGTGAATGGTCAACCAATGGAGTAAAAGGATTTGGTATTGGCTAGTTGGCAATAGGGAAAAGTGACCAATCCAGTGGTACAACTGGTCAAGGCATTCCTACATAAGACAAATCTTAGAGGAGTAGACACTTTGGCATAAAATGGTTGATCCTCAAAGAATGTAACATAAAAAAAAATAAAGGTTTTATGAGAGGGAGGATGGTAGCACACATATCCTTTTTGATTTCTACTGTAACCCAAAAATAAATTTAAATGAATTCGAAACAAATTTAAGTTGATCTAGTAATAAGTTATGAACAAAACAAATGCAGACAAACACTAGGGCTAGAAGAGGAAAATAATTATCATGTGGAAAAATAGATTAAAATGGTGTGATATGGCCAAGTACACTAGATGGAAAGAGGTTAATATTATAACAGACAGTCAAAATAGCATATGGTCAATAAATTTGAGGAACATGCATAGACAAGAGTAAAGCCCGAGCAACTTCCAAAAAGTGTCTATTCTTCTGTTCAACTATCTTATTTTGTTGAGGAGTATAAACACATTACATTTGATTAATTGGGCCTTTTTTAGAATAAAAGGATTGGAACTGATGAGATGAATACTCTTTTGCATTACAAAACAAAAAACTTGAATTTTTTTGGAATTGAGTCCCAACCATTGAATATCTTGAGTTAAATATCATAAAAAAATTAGATCTTTCTATCATCAAATATAACTGAGATACTCTAGACATCAATAAATTTAACCGTTGAATTTATGGAAAAGATAAAAACTTCATTGATTTGATATAATCAGAGTACAGGAACCCCTATTTATAATAGAAGAAAGTAGTAGAGTCTAATTACAATTAAACTAATTTTGTCTCAATTACACCCAAACTCTAACACTTAAAGATAAGTCCTAGCATAATTAAATAACTCAACATAAATAGAAGACTAACATAACTAAAACACCTTTAAACTGAAACTCTTTTGTGAGACGTCTTTCCATAATAATTGTGGCTTTGTAAGACTTCTTATTGTGAGAGTCATGTAAGAAGCTTTCATATCTTCTCTTCAACACTCCCCCTCAAGCTGGAGTTTATAACTTCAACTTGCAATGAAAATGATTTTTGGTCTTCAATTTTATTTTGTTGAAAAAAAATATTCTCGACAAATACAATTCTTCATATATGCAAAAAACTTCATCTTTTGTGCTCCCCCTTTCTTGAATATTTGGTCACATAAAACTTACCACAACATATGAAATAAAATAATTTTTTTTTACTTCTTCTTCTACTTCTCCCCTTCAAGCTGGGAGGTAATGGCAGCGATCTCAACTTGAACCAAATAACATAGATGTAGTAATAAGTTCTTCCATCACAATGTCCCAACACCAAGCACCAAATCTCAAAGGTAGAATAAAACATAAGTCAAAACCAAACTCAAAGGATTTCAAACAAATATAGTGATAATAATTACTAAAGTGGGTAATGTCTATCATTCACAAGATGACAATAAAAGAACCACAAGTACATATAAAAAGTCTCAATAGACTTAAAACACACACGCACACACACACACACACACACACACACACACACACACATATATATATATATATATATATATATGAATATAAAAATAAACCAACTGAAGCAACACACAAGAGGTTGGCCCAAAGGGTATGTGAGAGTAAAATAAAGAATTGTAAGAGAAAGGTTGTCAAATAACCAATGGATAATGGGTAAAGAGAAAGATAAGATGTTAAGACTACCATGTGCTTTATTTTTCTAAGAAATTCAAATTACGCATCAGACGAACCAATACCGACAACAATCAGCAAATAATGAACCCAAGGCAAGCAATCGAGGAGTTCTTCTTCAGATATAATGTTTCGACCAAAGATACACAATAGCAGTAGCGGAAATGGGTCAATGCCCAAATAACATGTACCACATGTGCAGTTTTATAGTAGTGGATAACCGATAAATAATAGAAGTCCTGAAGAGTAATAAGGACACATGAAATAATTTACAACCAGTCCATCAGGAAGTAAAGAAGTTGCACCACATAGTATGTTAGAACAAAGTAATAATCCAAGATAATAATTCAGCCAAAGATAGAGAACTGAGTCGAACCGAGTCAACTACTAGACTAATATAACTAAGTCGCAAAAGAAATATGTATAGAACTTGGGACCTAAACATGTATAATCAAGGAAGAAAATAAGTGGGTTGAGTCATGTTAACCCAAACCAAGTTGACTCGACAAAACAAAAGCAACCTCGGATCGATAGGTTTGTTGGGTTAGCTCGACCTGGTCTGGGTTGAGATCAAAACCAACGCTTGATTTAGTTTCCTAACCTAGGAACATTTTAATTTTTCAACAGTAGCTTCTTTCCCGTGGCGTTCTGATTTTTGAACAACACATCTTCTTCCTCACGGCGTCGATGATTGCAAAGAGAAATCGTCACGGCCGTTTGCTCAGGTAAGTAATTTCGGAAGATGTCAATAGCCGATAAGATCAAATAACTCGGCAAAAACAGAGTTCTTGGTGGAGGAAATAATCCAGTGAGTCGAACAGAAAACAGACTCAACAGATTCGTCTTCTCCGGCAACGGCAATGGGAATCAATCAATGAACAAAAACAGTATGTGAACCCAACAGAATGTAATATCGACAAAAAAAAAACCTCGACAGAGATAAGTCCTAGCATAATTAAATAAGTCAACATAAATAAAAGACTAACATAACTAAAACACCTTTAAATTGAAACTCTTCTGTGAGACCTCCTTCCATAATAATTATGGCTCTGTAAGACTGGTTATTGTGAGAGTCATGTAAGAGGCTTTCATATCTTCTCTTCAACAATAACAAAGTACTTAGAAGAAGTAATATTGGAAACTTGAACTGGTCCTCATATAACGTAATGCACTAGAGAAAAAGGGCTAAAGATAATTGTCTTTGAACAAGTTGCAAAATAACTCCTTTGATGCTTACTCAACTCACAAAATTCAAATTATAAACTAGGAATTCATTTTAAGGAACTAGTGACTATAACACGAGCAATGAACAATTTCCCAACCGATTTTGCCACGGGAGAGCCTGTTGATATGATGTAGTTATTGCTGAAATGATGGTGTGATAGAATTAGAGAGTTCCTCTTTCATGGCCACCACCAATCATCTATTTGTTCTGGTTGTCCTAAAAAAATGAGAAAGATAAAATTTGATAAAGCAATTATGTATTCTCGTAATTTGACTTACGAAATTAAGAATAAAGGGAAATTGTAGAACAAATAAAATATTAGAATAGGTAATAAAGGAGAGGGTGAAGAATGACTTATTCCTTGAACTTTAGTTTGAGAACCATTTGTAATAAAAACAAAATGATCACTAGGACAAGGACGATAAATTACCAAGTTTCCCAATGAGAAGTTCAGAAGCACCGAAGTCAATAATCCAAGGTGAAGAACTGAAACATGAAAGAGAAAATGATATATAGTGGCAATGGTGGCCGAAGGCTGGCTGAAAACTTTGACCAACATACTCTTGAACTTTTGAAAGAGTTCATAATCCTTATTTATAACTGTTTTGCTACCTTATGCTGAGAGGAACCAATTTCTTTATTTTATGGAATAGCTCTAACTTGATTCATGTTGCTTGGCTTTCCATGCATCTTTCACCATCTCTCAACTTTCATTCTCTTCTGCAATTTTAGACCTCTTGATCCTTTTCCATTGGCATCATTTGTCCTTTGATGTGAATGTTTTACTTGCATTAGAAATTTATTAAATAACTTAAATTGTTTTGGTCATTGGTCTCTGTGTTGTAATTAAACAGGGGCATTGCTGGATGATAGTGACTCACCCAACACCTATATACTTTATTAATTTTAGTTGTGTAGATGGCAAAAGTAGTGATTTGGGCCTTGGAGGAAAGAAAAGGGAGTACCTTCAGACGGATTGTGCCATAAACGAGGTGAAGATGACCATCCATTTATGCATTTATGTGCTTGTATATTGATAGATGTCATATTCTGACATGAGAACTAGGTTAATTATAATAGAATAACCTTTATAATTGTGTTATAGGTGGTTATTTATCGGTTTTCAAATAAAATGAGCATTTATTGAATTTGGCATTAATCACTGTCAATATTACATATTTCTCTCTCCTGAATTATATTTCATTATTTTTTAGTTTTATTTCTTCCTGAAATGCTTTTTATAGATTCAATTATGGAATTTCAGGAGAATTTGGGTGGAGAAGAAGATATTTACCAAAATGCCCTTAGTGAAATGGAGGTAATTTCTAGGGCAAATCGTTTTAAAATAAGAAAAATCATATTTAAAGAAAAGGGGAGCGTCGAACGAAGGGGTGGGGGGAGAGGAGCGTGAAAAGAAAACAAAAACGGAGACCAAAACAGAGGAGCTTGGACCGGAAACAGGGGAGGACCCGAGAGGAATTCCCCACCGTTGTTCGCCGAGCCACTGCCTTTCGCCACGCCACCGCCGTCCACCGCCGTCCAGCAACCGAGAACAAACCCGAGGAGAGCTCGAGAGAGTCTCCGTCGAGGTGAGTTCGACAGTCGTCGCTCGCCAGGCCGAGAAGAGATCCGAGAGGGCTTTTCCGGTGCCACTTCCGCTTTTCGACTATCCTCCGGCGTCGGTTACGTATTTCCGACCAGTCCCGGAGCTATTCCGACTCCAACCGATACTCGAGAGAGCCGATTAGAGAACGTCAGCTCTGTTTCGTTCTTCGTCGGACGTTCCCTCCATCCGTCGGCTTCCAACCTTCGTCCCCGGCGTCGTCTCTACCTCCGGCCACTCACTCTTGCCAACCTAAAGCCATTGATTTCGGGAAATTGCAGCACCCGTGAGAACGAGTTGTTGCCGAGCGAGAGGAAGAAGAAGGGGAGTAATTCGTCATTATTGAATTTAATTTTTTATATGGTTTGAACTTAGGTTTTGAATGTTAATTGAATATGATTTGATAATTAATGTTTATTTAAGATTTGTTTTCTGGATATTTGATTAAATTAGCTAATTAGGGTAGGATTATAATTGAGGTTGGATTTTGGTATTTTAATCCGATTTCTGTCTTTCACTCTATGCGCCCGAGAGGGTCTAGACGCAAGGATTGAGAAATCGGATCTGTGGTTACGTGGCGCTCGAGAGAGGCACGAATCACTGTAAAATCCAGAGTTGACGTTTCCTGTTGTGCAAGTAGTTAACCAGATGATTGCTTGATAATTTAGGATATAATTAGTGTTTAGTTAATATTAATTCATCATATTTGGTTAGGCTAGTTGACTGAAGAATACACAAAATTCAGTCCTCCCTGTGGATATGACCCTCGCTTCCCGCTAAATTACATGAACGATTCGTACGCTTGCGAGGTATTAAAGCCGATGTAACTAAATTCTACATCAAGTTTTTGGTGCCGTTGCCGGGGAGGCACATATTAAGCGTATTTCTTTGTTCTCCATAGTCTTAGGTTAGATTTTTTTATTTTTTATTTTTTATTTTTTTGCGTTCATAATTTTAGTTTGGTATTTTTTATGGAATTATTTTTATTTCCTCTAGTTAATTCATATTTTTAGTAGTGAGTTTGTTAGCTTAATTCGATAGTTCATTTTGTTTCTTTTTGTGTTTTTATGCACGGGCGCCGCTCCCTAGGTGGATCATTAGCTCCCTTTGTTGAAGAGGTAGAACATATTTGTAGGAAAACACCCGAAGTCAAGTTAGGAGCTACCGTGGCTAATCAGGGAGAACCATTACAGTTACCTGCAGCAGGTGACTGTAGAGGCCTAAGGGATTATTCTATCCCATCCCACTTCACATCACTTTCTTGCATTACATTGCCACCCACTACTGCCGCCAGTTATGAGTTGAAACCGGGTCTGATCCAACTCCTCCCTACATTCTATGGGTTGGAGAAGGAGGACCCATATTACCACATCAAGGAATTCTTAGATATTTATGCAACTTTCAAATTCCAAAATTTCTCAGATGACTCTATCCGGTTAAGAATTTTTCCATTTTCACTTAAGGATAAGGCCAAGTCTTGGCTTAATTCCTTAGAGGTGGGCAGCATTACTTCATGGGACACATTAGTCACAAATTTTTTGTCCAAATACTTTCCCATTCAGAGAACTATAGCCCTCAGGAGAGAAATCTCCAACTTTATGCAACAGGAGGGTGAACACTTTTATGAGGCTTGGGAGAAATGGAAGGATTTGATCCGTAGGTGTCCGCATCATGGGTTTGAGAAATGTCATTTAGTGCAATACTTTTATCAAGGTCTTACACCCCAGGTTAGATTCATGGTAGATGCAACGAGTGGTGGGATTTTGATGGGTAAGAGTGCTAGTGAGGCGTGGGACTTCTTTGAAACATTGAGTGATCAATCTCAGCAATGGGGTTCGTCATTTAATGTCGATAGGAGATCCCACGAAGCCAAAAGAGGGGGTCTCTTCAAGGTTAGTGAAACACCTATGCTCATGGCCAAGATTGATGGGTTGACTAGAAAAATTGATGCCCTTATGGTGTCCAAGAGTTCACCTGCTCCTAACCCATCTACTGTCTGTGCCATATGCTCTGGTTCCTCTCATCCCACACAAATATGTCCATCTAGTTCATCCTACCCAGAGCTCATTGAGGACTTGAATGCAGTCCAAAATTTTCATAGACCAAACCGGAACAATCCTTTTTCAGAAACATATAATCCGGGTTGGGCTAGGCACCCAAATTTCTCATGGTCCAAGGGCCCACAGGTTAGGGGTCCTCCAGGGTTTACTCAACCCCAAGCTCCGCGCCCACACTTCACTCAACAGCCATTGATTCCACAAAAACCTTCACTTGAGGATACACTTCAATTATTCATGCAGAATACACAGTCCTCCATTGCTAAACTTGAAATGCAAGTGAGTCATTTAGCCAGCCACATGAGTGAACAAACACAAAATAGACTCCCGAGTCAAACCATTCCTAACCCCAAAAGCACACATGAGAGTGGGTTGAGTTCCAAACCCCATCATGAGCAAGCCAAAGCCATAACCACCCTTAGGAGTGGTCGTGAGTTGAACAATGGGGTAGGGACCACTAAGTCTAAGGAGTCAAAGGATGACAATGGGGACACATCATTGAGTGAAGAACCTCCAAGTTCTCCACCAACAGCCAAGCAGATCCCTAACCAAGTCCCACTAGCTCCTTATCCGCAGAGGTTATCGGGCCCACCTAGGAAAGGAGATAGCATGCATGAAACGTTGGAATTGTTTAGTAAGGTTCACATTAACATTCCACTTCTTGATGCTATTAGGCAAGTCCCTGCCTATGCCCGATTTTTAAAAGACCTTTGTACACAGAAGAGAAAATAACATGTTAACAAAAAGGTCTTTCTTACTGAGAATGTAATCTCAATTCTGAAGCACAACACTCCTCCTAAAGTTAAAGATCCTGGATGTCCCACAATTTCATGTGTCATTGGTGAACATACCATCCAGAGAGCTCTTCTTGACTTAGGGGCAAGTGTGAATTTGCTTCCTTTCTTTGTGTACCAGCAATTAGGTTTGGGGGAATTGAAGCCTACCCCCATCACACTTCAACTAGCTGACCGTTCTATCAAGATACCACGAGGAATAGTTGAAGATGTTTTGATAAAAGTGGACAAATTTCTATTCCCGGTTGATTTTATTGTTCTTGATACAGAACCAGTAGTCAATGTGACCAACCAAATTCCTGTCATCCTAGGACGTCCCTTCTTAGCCACATCTAATGCTATCATTCATTGTAAAAGTGGTGAGTTGGAGTTGTCTTTTGGAAATTTTAAGGTCCCATTGAATGTATTTAATGTCGGGCACCACTCACTTGGCACCACTCACTTGAGTCTGATGATCTGAGTCTTGCATTTAAGATAGAAACTGTTATGCTTGATGACGAATCCACTCTTGAATCTTTTGAGTCTTGCATAACATCTTTAGACATGGACTATTTTGATGAGGAAACATATTTCCGAGAGGTTAATTCTTTACTCAATTCTGTACCTCTATTGGAGGAAGCTTATGAGGTTATCACAACTGAACATCCACAGGATCTTCCTCTTGACTTGGACAAACCTCTTGAAACTTCCAAGCTAGATCTTAAGCCACTTCTTCCCATGTTGAAGTATGCGTTCTTGGGACCCATGAACTCATTACCAGTCATTATTTCCTCTGATTTGAGTACTGAGCAGGAGGAACAATTGACTGAAGTTTTACAAGCACACAGAGAGGCATTGGGGTGGATTCTTAATGCCTTAAAAGGGATTAGCCCCTCCATATGCATGCATCGTATTCATTTGGAGGAGGGGACTAAAGCCTCACGTGAGATGCAATGTAGGTTAAATCCCCATATGTTGGAGGTTGTGAGAGAAGAAGTCATCAGGTTGCTTGTGACAGGAATCATTTACCCTATTTCCGATAGCACCTGGGTGAGTCCAATTCAAGTTGTCCCTAAGAAAGGGGGGATAACTATAATGAAAAATGAGAGTGGTGAATTGATTCCCACAAGAACTACCACCAAGTGGCGTGTCTGCATTGACTATAGAAAACTTAATTCCGCCACTAGGAAGGATCACTTCCCACTACCTTTCATTGATCAGGTACTAGAGCGATTGGCCGGCCACAATTTTTATTGCTCTTAGATGGATACTCCGGCTACAATCAAATTCCCATTGCTCCAGAAGACCAGGAAAAGACCACATTCACGTGTCCGTTTGGCACCTATGCTTACAGACGCATGCCTTTTGGTTTATGCAATGCGCCCACCACTTTCCAACGGTGCATGATGAGTATCTTTTCTGACATGATTGGTGAATTTTTAGAGGTCTTTATGGATGACTTTTCTGGGTTTGGCTCTAGTTTTGATACATGTCTGCACAATCTTTCACTCGTATTGTCCCGTTGCATTAAGTCCAATTTAGTCTTGAATTGGGTGAAATGCCACTTCATGGTGAAAGAAGGAATTGTTTTAGGACATGTAGTGTCTGAGCGGGGTGTAGAAGTGGACTTGATCTAATAGCCAATCCGCCACCACCCACTTCTATGAAGGGGGTGAGTTCTTTCCTTGGCCATGCTGGGTTCTATAGGCGTGTCATTAAAGACTTTAGCAAAATTTCTCATCCTTTGACGAATTTACTTGCTCAAGATGTTGCTTTTGCCTTTGATGATGCCTATATTCATGCTTTTGAGACACTGAAGAAATGTTTGTCCACTGCACCCATTGTCCACCCCCCTATTTGGTCTTTGCCTTTTGAGTTAATGTGTGATGCCTCTGACTATGCATTGGGGGCTGTTTTGGGGCAAAAGACGGATAAAATGCCCTGTGTCATTCAATATGCTAGCCGCACTCTTCATGATGCTCAATTGAATTACACTACCACTAAGAAGGAGTTGCTAGTTGTTGTGTTTGCCTTGAACAAATTCAGATCATATCTGTTAGGGTCAAAGGTTATAGTGTTCACTGATCATTCTGCTTTGAAGTACTTATTATCCATCAAGGACACTAAACCTCGCTTGATTAGATGGATCTTGCAATTGCAAGAATTTGACCTTGAGTTTCGAGATAAGGAGGGTTGTGAGAATGTTGTTGTTGATCATCTATCTAGGATCTGTGTAGTACCTCGGGAAGGATTCCTTCCTTTAAATGATTCCTTCCCTGATGAACAACTTCTCCAAGTATCCCAGTTGCCTCAGTTTGCTGACATAGTCAACTTTCTTGTAACTCATAAGATTCCTGATTATTGGAGTAAACAAGATAGGTTGAAATTCTTTTCCCAAGTCAAACATTTTTTTTGGGATGACCCTTATTTGTTCAAGGTGTGTTCTGACCAAGTCATTAGGCATTGTGTACATGAACAAGACTTTGCCAACATTCTTGAATTTTGTCATTCCCATGAATGTGGTGGACATTTTGGTGCTAGAAAGACAGCGGCTAAAGTCTTGCAATGTGGTTTCTATTGGCCTTCATTATTTAGAGATGCCCATGAGTTTTGTCAGGTGTGTGATAAATACCAACGAACTGGTTGTTTGTCTAGGAAGAACATGATGCCTCTTAACCCCATTCTTATTGTTGAATTGTTTGATGTGTGGGGTATTGACTTCATGGGTCCTTTTCCTGTCTCGTTCGGCTATCAATACATTCTTGTTGCTCTTGAATATGTCTCTAAATGGATTGAAGCTATATCATGTAAGACAAACGATCACAAAGTGGTGGTAAAGTTTTTAAAAGAAAATATCTTTAATCGGTTTGGTATCCCGAGAGCGATCATCAGTGATGGGGGATCTCATTTTTGTAATAGAGCATTTGAGACCTTATTGAAGAAATATTCCATCACTCATCGGGTGTCCACTCCGTACCACCCGCAAACTTGTGGTCAAGTGGAAATCTCTAATAGGGAGATCAAACGAATTTTGGAGAAGTCGGTTCGCTTTGATAGGAAAGATTGGTCCACTCGATTGGACGATGCCTTATGGGCCTATCGAACCGCTTATAAGACTCCGATTGGGATGTCTCCATTTCGCCTAGTGTTCGGCAAAGCATGTCATCTACCTGTTGAGCTTGAGCATAGAGCTTATTGGGCCATTAAGGCTTTAAATTTTGATTTAACTCAAGCGGGTGAGGAGAGAAAGTTGCAATTGAATGAGTTGGAGGAGATACGTCATGATGTTTATGAGAATGCCAAACTGTATAAGAAGCAAACAAACCTTTTACATGATAAATCTATTTTTCGCAAGTCTTTTACTGTTGGGCAGAATGTTTTACTTTATAACTCACGATTGCATTTGTTTCCAGGGAAGCTAAGATCCAGGTGGTCCGGTCCATTTGAAGTTACACAGGTGTTTCCTCATGGCGCTATTGAGATCCGCAATCACGGAGACGGGTCAATCTTCAAAGTTAACGGTCAGAGGCTCAAACCGTATCTTGAGAATGTCCCCACACCGGAGGAGGTGATGGTGATTTTCTTGGAGGAACCTGTCATTTCATCTTGAATGCGTCAGAGTCTTGCTTACGACTATAAACTTAGCACATTGTGGGCAATCCCCACGTTTCTATCCCTTTGTACATTACAGTTTTATTTTATTTTTTTATTTTTATTTTTTTTATTTTTTGTTTATTCATTCTTATTTGCCGGCTGAGAGCATAAATGATTCCGATAGTCGATGACCAGACTTTTGGTCCCTAGTTTGAGAGGTCTGTGCTCAAACAACCGTTCCGGGATTGACCAGTTCGATCTTGAAGTATTGAATGAAAGCCTTATGGTGAGTAACTTAAGGACTTGTGTTCAGCGAGTGATTCCTGCTGCCTTCAGTGGCCAGTCACACGGAGATTTCTTCAAAGTGTGATGTGGGATAGCGGTTTCATCTACGGATGATTACCTATGGGTACGGCTGATACAAGTAAACCTTCTTCGAGGGAGACTATGTATCATTCCTGGGGGTCTTTATTGACTTTTCGGTATTATTGTTGATGACCAAACACATATGGTCCCACCTATGGATTTAGGAGCCCTGAGGGAGCTTAACCCTCACCCTGCTGGAGTATAACTAGCTAAGCTGTTATTTTTTTTTTTTGTAGTCGTTATAGTGTTTTAACTTTTCCCCATTGAGGACAATGTCAGTTTTAGGTTTGGGGGGGGGGGGACAACTCTTTTATGTCTTAGCAATAATTTTCTTTTGATTTTTGTTCGTGGTCTTCAAATTACTCCTCTTAGTATGTGGTTAACATTAGTAGAGTTAAAATAAGTTGATCAAATGTGTTTCAAAATTTTTCATAAAACTGTGTCGAATATGCCTATTAGAAATCTGATATCATTTGTTGTGATTCATGAGAATTCAATGGGATAACTTACTATTGCATTAGACTTGGAACTTAGTTGCAAAAGAAAACATGTAAATCTAGTGTTGATCTATATTAGTCTGAATAGTCTTGTATGCATGTTTGAACTCATTCCTTTTTATACCTCAGCGAAATTCCTTGTTGTAACATATGAATGCAAATGGAAATGCTCTTGCTTGCAAAAGACAGATAACTTCAGAAGCATCCTGGGCAAACCCATGGACATGCACCGAAACAGTCGGTTACTCAAAAATAAGTGCATGTGCAGTGAAGATGAATACAAAATGGTGGAAATACCAAAAGTATTCAGTGAAAAAAAAATTACGCTGGTAATAGCAAAAGTGCGCTAGTAATAGCGTAAAATGGTTTTAAATCTGGAAGCAATGAGTTTCCTTAACTTTGATGATGAATTGTAATTTGAAAGAAGTTACAAGTCAAGATTGAAATTGGTATATTTCTTTTGTGAGATTGTAAGACAACAAGCTTACTTTACTATTTTCTCTTAATTGTGATGTGACCAGGATTTTATTGTTATTTGCTGCCTCTTTGTTCTGTTGAAGTAATAGCTTATGGGTCACATTGGTTCAGGTGGAGTAACAATGAGTGTATTTGGATTGATAATAGGCTATATTTTACACAGGTTTTAATATTTTGTAAGATCTCATATGATTTTCAGATATTTTACGATACTAAGTGTTAGTCATATGCTAATGAGGAGTAAATTTTCTTCAATTTTTCTTCTTATATTATTAATTTAGATGAATTTTGTGGGTAAATTCCATACAAACCCTCACGAGACATAACTCGTCCACTACTGCAAAGTAGGGGTTTAACGGCTTGTTGCATGCGTTAAATGCAATCGTGCTCCCTACGAAAGTGGCATTTTGTTTTCCTAGGCTTAATTTTGGTTCGATTGTTGTTTTGCTAGGGACTAGCAAAGATTTAGGTTTGGGGGTGTGATAGATGCCATATTTTGACATGAGAACTAGGTTAATTATAATAGAATAACCTTTATAATTGTGTTATAGGTGGTTATTTATCGGTTTTCAAATGAAATGAGCATTATTGAATTTGGCATTAATCACTGTCGATATTGCATATTTCTCTCCTGAATTATATTTCATTATTTTTCAGTTTTATTTCTTCCTGAAATGCTTTTTATAGATTCAATTATGGAATTTCAGGAGAATTTGGGTGGAGAAGAAGATTTTTACCAAAATGCCCTTAGTGAAATGGAGGTAATTTCTAGGGCAAATCGTTTTAAAATAAGAAAAATCATATTTAAAGAAAAGGGGAGCGTCGAACGAAGGGGGGAGAGGAGCGTGAAAAGAAAACAAAAACGGAGACCAAAACAGAGGAACTTGGACCGGAAACAGGGGAGGACCCGAGAGGAGTTCCCCACCGTCGTTTTCCGGGCCACTGCCTTTCGCCGCGCCACCGTCGTCCACGGTCGTCCAGCAACCGAGAACAAACCTGAGGAGAGCTCGAGAGAGTCTCCGTCGAGGTGAGTTCGATAGTCGTCGCTCGCCAGGTCGAGAAGAGATTCGAGAGGGCATCTCCGGTGCCACTTCCGCTTTCCGACTATCCTCCGACGTCGGTTACGTATTTCCGACCAATCCCGGAGCTATTCCGACTCCAACCGAGACTCTAGAAAGCCGGTTAGAGAACATCAGCTCTGTTTCATTTTTTGTCGGACGTTCCCTCCATCCGTCGGCTTCCAACCTTCGTCGCTGGCGTCGTCTCTACCTCCGGCCACTCACTCTTGCCAACCTGAAGCCATTGATTTCGGGAAATTGCAGCACCCGTGAGAACGAGTTGCTGCCGAGCGAGAGGAAGAAGAAGGGGAGTAATTCGTCATTATTGAATTTAATTTTGTATGTGGTTTGAACTTAAGTTTTGAATGTTAATTGAATCTGATTTGATAATTAATGTTTATTTAAATTTGTTTTCTGGATATTTGATTAAATTAGCTAATTAGGGTAGGATTATAATTGAGATTGGATTTTAGTATTTTAATCCGATTTTTGTCTTTTACTCTATACGCCCGAGAGGGTCTAGACGCAAGGATTGAGAAATCGGATCCGTGGTTACGTGGCGCTTGAGAGGCACGAATCACCGTAAAATCCAGAGTTGACGTTTCCTGTTGTACAAGTAGTTAACCAGATGATTGCTTGATAATTTAGGATATAATTAGTGTTTAGTTAATATTAATTCATCATATTTGGTTAGGCTAGTTGACTGAAGAATACACAAAATTCGGTCCTCCCTGTAGATATGACCCTCGCTTCCCGCTAAATTACATGAGCGATTCGTACGCGTGCGAGGTATTAAAGCCGATGTAACTAAATTCTACATCATATATCTTAAGGTGACTCTGTGTTTTTCTAATTTAGTCGTTCACTGTTATTCTTTTTCCCCCTTGAATTTTTTTTTCTTGTCTATTTGTAAGTGATTAAAATAAATAGGTAATCAGGTAAATGGATAAAATCGCCAGCCCTATTTAACACAAACCAAGTATTCAACCATGACTAAAACTGTTGCAAAGATGATGTGGATTCATCGAATGTACATTATATTTTGGGTTGTTACAGTTCAACAATGTTCAATCGTAGTATGAGTGCTTGAACTAGGACCATCAACCCTACTATGTTCAACTATGTTCAATGGTAGTATGAGAGTTCTTGAGCTAGGACCATCAACCCTATTCTTCATGTTTACTCAAACCTACCTATGATCAATCAACGAACAAAAATTTTCAGTACACTTCTACCTTCATTGAGACCATCAAATAAATGTAAGAATCTTCTCATAGTTAGTTCCATGCTCAGAGGATGTTATGGAAATGTGAACCCAGAAAAGAAAATATAGGGTCTGTTTGGAGAGAAAATAAGAATTTGACCATTATCATTCCTAAAATTAGTTAATAAAAATGAGATAACGATCAAATTCTTCTTTTTATTAACTATTTTAAAGAATAATAATGATCAAATTCTTATTTTTTTTTTATTTTCTTTTACACGGCAAACAAACCTAGAGGTTTTATTCATTTATTTGTAGTACAACATGCCCGGATATGTAACATCCCTCCATTTGTAATACTAAGCTCATACTTACCCATTCCATATGGAGAATGAATAGGATTAATTTCTCAATTTAATTGGTTTCAATGACACGAGACTATCCGTTCTATCTTAATCCAAACCACGTTTAATGTGTATTTATTTTCTCTTTTTAAATCATCACAAAAAAAAAAAAAAAAAAAAAACAAGAGGAAGAAATACAGCATTCTAGCGAGTAGCAGCATACCCGTACAAGCTGACAGAAGGCCATTTGATACGCTAGCAAATTGTAGTTATTTCCCTGCAAAAGAAACAAATGCTCAACAGAACAACAAAGATGCGAAAAATATTCAACAGGGAGAACGTCTACCAGTCCAACTATTCCAGGAAGGTGAACAACCTCATCTGCAATACAATGTGGCACTATATCATGATTTCACTTCTTACAAAGTTGACAACAGTGAGCAAGTTCTCTCTCATGAAAACATTTTACCCTTCAGCGGCACTAGCTGCACTGAGATCCACGCTTAGATCCACAACCTGCTTCAAACGATTTCATAAGCACAAATTCAACCAGAATGGAAAATGAAAAATGGGTTTTAAAACACATCATTACCTTGCCAGTAATCATGGTATACAAGTTGAGCACGTCCATTATGGTTGACTCAAAGTGTGTTGTCGCATCATAACTCTACAAATTGCCGAGGAGTATGTTAATAGACAGATATAAATGGTACATGGGTAAAAGTAATGCACCAGCCTACTCACCGTCGATATGAAGCAATTATCAAGTAATGGTTCATTAACTGGCTCATATCTATCATAGATATCAAAGAATATCTCATCAACTGGTCCCAGGAGATCAATTCCTGGTTTTAGCTCTATATCGGGTCGGTCTGTCTCAGCTTCAGTTGTAACAAATGCAATGAATTTGCCTTTGGGAGCAACATTGTGAGAATATGAACAACAGAAAAGATACCTGTTTAACAAAAGTGACCTCTCTTCAACACATTAACAAACAATGAGAGCTTCTCTGCAAACAGACAGGTCACCAATTGCTACAATTACAAAAGATGTTTAAAATGAAGACTCACATGTCTGATTTTCGTCTCAGTTGCTTCTGGGGTAAAATAACCTGCACTGAGTGAGAGTCGTCGGTATTTGGAATAGGATGGCTCATAATACAAATTGCCCTGGCAACTTTTCCTACCTTCCTAACCTGTTTAAACAATAGCAAGCTCTCATTTAGGAATTAAGACTCCAAAAGCTGTCATCTCAATTAACAAAATTGAACTAAAAAATAACTAGTTTAATGTTCACTGAATGACTTTTAATAGAATCATATATTGAAAATTCAAAGGCTAATGTAGCTTTTCCACTGAGGCCAGCCAAATTTAAATAATTAAAAAATTCTCAAATGGTTCAAACTTTGAATTGTCATGCTCCAAGTACAGGCCCCTGTTAAGTATATTACTCAAATGAAGAAAGATTGTGTTAAAAAGAGTTACCTTGTTATGCAAGTAGGAAGGATCACAGACAACCTTCTTGCATGTAGCAGTTTCACCGTCTGATGTGACACCACAAGCTTTTCCTTCTTCATCAAATTCAACCTAGCGGTTGGGGAAATTCTCTATTAGCCTAACTCATGAAATTATTATACAAAAACTAAATACAATAATAGTCTCTAGGTGAATAAACTGGTCATCTATAAAACAATCGTTTTGAAGTAATTTTTTTTATATATACTCACATTCTCCATCTAGAAATTAGAGGCAAGAACATTGGCAGTGGTGGGGACACCAGTATGCCCATTGGGCCCCAATGGATCCACCGATTATGGTTAAAATTAATTTTATTTTCTTTCATAATTTTACTGAATTTGATCAAATAGTGTCTTATCTATTTTGAATTTTAAATTTCAATTCAAACTTTAGTTTATCTTTTCTAATTTTATTAGATTTGATCAGATGGTGATTTTATCTATTTTAGTGACCCACATAGGGGCCGTACCATCTCGCCTTCCTAAAAATTCGATAATCTTGTCAGATATGGAAGACGTCATAGCGAGATGGGTATCCCTGATCTGACATAGGTTAAAGTCAAAAAAAATCTTGCAGATATTATTGGGAAAACACCTCCAAACTCCAGCAGGTCATTTTTGGATAGACCTACACACAACTTTAACAAACACGAAGTCATACCTTACACTCTGGCTTGTTCAACATGTATGTGCCACCGTAAACAGCACTGAGCCGTGCAAATGCCTGGAAAAGTTTCCAAAAACAATTAAACCAGAATTGTGCTTTGAAATTCTATTTCAAAAGAAGTACTAAGAGAGACCTGCGGGAGCTCTCCTAGGCCATACAGCGGATAGATATAAGGTGATCCTCCCTGAAACCTTGCAAAGGATTCAAAATAAAGCTGCCAACAACAAAAGCCAACAATACTATTAGAAACATATTGAAGTCAGATGGGATGATCCCATAAGATTGACAAAAGTGATGAATTTGGTTTGGTATGACCAATGGAGATCAGCACCTATAAACCCAAAAAGGTACACTTATTTATGTTAATTTCTAATTCTTTTTCTTTATTTATGATCACATCGACAGTTTATTTTCATTTGGAAAGACAAGCTCAGTACATTCATTATACTCAAACAAACAACCAAAAAATTAAAAAAATAAATGCTCACCACCATGTTAAGCAGTATCATAATTTTAACATGTAATATCTAAAAGTAAAGATGTTTTTCTTTTTTCTTGAAACAACAATACCTAAAAATGAAGGAAAACATAATAATTCAAGAATAAGAACTTTGAGAGGTGATTGTAACTTCCCCAGTAATAGTATTAAGCATAAAACAACAAGAACAAACATTATAACATCATTCCCACCTTCATCCTCTTCACAGTGTCTAGGGCAGGTTCATCTAGGTAGTGATCATCTCTATGTAGTGCCACAGCATGGCCAATAAAATCCACTGTGTTCTCATCCAGACCATATCTTCTGTTCAAGCCAAAAGGAAAAACAGATAAAGATCTAAGTGAGATAGGAAGAGAAAATCTTTGCAGTTTGAATGTTTTATACACAACTTTTAAATGGAATGATATTGTAAGTAACCAACAGACATACACTATGTAACTATTTAAAAGAATAAGAAAATGAACTGCCAAAATCCCAGACAAGAGATGAAATACTAGAGCTATTTCTGGTTTATGTCATGGATCACTCCTTATCTTCTATTTTCTTTCTCTAACCTTTAGAAAAACTAAATTTACTCTAGTCAACAAGAAGATGACTGGATACAGCAGTCAAATAAAAACCACAAGTGGAGTTAAACAGCATTATGATTTAGCTTAGACGCTAAGTCCTTGGTGTCTGAGTAACCACTGCTAAGATGCTGTCTTAAAGACCACAAAATTCCCACTAAAGAAACTACTGAATATATCCAACACACACGCATCTTTTTTAGGAAAAAGCGAACATTAAAATCAAGAATATATTTAAAAGGACACAGATCAGAATTTTACGCTATAAGTTCTCTTGCAGTCACTCTAGTCAAGTCCATTCCTTCATGTGTCTTTGGATCATCTTCTACATAATCTTGGACATAGATGAAAAATTTACGGGCTCTGCGTTTTTCAAATAAGCCCATCAATGGGGTCTTGAGTGCTTCCATGTCAGTTGCTGGAACCTTGTAAACCTGTTACATGAAAAGTTACATTATAAGCTTAAAGAAGAAGTTACATGCAGAAAACCAAAAAAATAACACAGCACTGGGCAAACAGAAGGAAGGAGTACCTTTCCTTTATTAAACACATAGCTCCCATCAACAGCCTTAAAGTAGAGATACTTCGTGACATCAGTGTGAATGAGAGTCCGAACAAGGGTTCCATTTGCCATCATGAACTGGTCAAACAACATTTGCTTAAACAGTTTCAATCTTCAGAAACTATTTAACTTTAACCTGAAAAAAGTATATCAACCGTAAGCTTAGGTTTTCAAGGTAAATCGAATCACCTTTGGGAACATGTCAACATTGTAATCCCTGCTAGGACCTAAATGAGCAGGAGGCTGATCATTTCCACAAAACCTTTTCCAAAGCTGCAAAAGATAATATGTTTATTGAACTAGAGCCTTTAAAATAAACAAATTTAGCCTCATATCCATATTGACTAACAGGAGTATTCATGTCATTCTCAAAAATGGCACCTGAATGAGATTGAGTGATGCTGACTCTCCTCCATAATAGTCATTCCTGTCCATGTGGAGGACCTGTAATGCAATTTACTCATCAGCACGATTCCAAAAAAATACTAACTACTCCAAGAGTAAATCAAAAGCAGAAGATGAAGTATTTCCAAGCAATTTCAATCAAGAGATGGTGACAAGATGAAAAGGAAAAGAAATACGAAAAATCTAATACAGTATCATCACATTCAAGAGATTTAAGATTCTGAGATATGAGAAGAATAAAAAAAAATCTTCTTAAAGGGAAAAGGCAGACCCTAAAATTTTAAGATAAAAACCTTAGATCGATTCCACGTGGAAATTGACGGTACATAAATTATTGATCTTAAGCATAGATACTAATCTTCAAGTGGGGAATAAACTTCAGAATAGGTCAATTTGCTAGAATCAACCATAATTTGCTCAAGGAATCTGAGCCTTAATGCTCATATGAGATGGAAAAAGAGAACTTAGGCAAGAAATGATCCGTCATTTGACTGAAAAAAATGAAAATAAAAACTGACCGTCATTAGACTTCAAAAATGAAAACAAAAAACTGATCCATCCATATAAATCAATGACTGACACTGAAAAACTAAGCTATCTAGTTCAAGCCTAACTGGAAGGAAGATCTTTAAAGATACTCAATGCTTCTACAACGTAATCATCATTCATCAATTCCAGATAAAGAAGTTGGAGATCAGGAGCTACAAATGCCCAACTGATCATCCAACTCGACAGAGATAAGAGAAACGAGATGACCCATTTTATAGATCACTTAACACGAATTCCTTCTAGGATATTCCAATAACTTAGAGGTCATCGAACTAGACGAGAGCAAACTAATCGGGAAAACAATATTTACAGTGACGAGCTGAGAAGATCAAGGCACATCGAAGCAATATCCAGTCAAGGACTATAACGACAATCATTCGATTCATATAAAAACAACGAAAATGAAGCTGATCCGACGAAATAATAGATGACCAAGACTGATAGTAACGACAAAAAAGGAGGGAAAACACTAAAAAGAAGACCTTAAGGCCGTCGACGGAGAGAAGACCGCTGAGAATGCATTCCTTGAGACCAGTTCCGAGCACAATCACATCGTATTCTTCATCCATGGATACAGTAACGGCGAGACAGAGAAGAGTAGAAAAAAGGGGGAGAGTGAGAGACACAGGAGATGCTTTTGTTGATTGCGGGAGGTTATCGAGTTTTTACTGAGACAAAATGCAAGCGAAGAGGAGTTGACGAAAGTGACTGGCTAGCTGCTTGAGGAGGAAATGTGTGAAGACTGAAGAGAAAACAGAAATATAGAGGAAGAGACGCCAGTGAAATGCGAGGAATATCCGGCAAAAGCAGAGCACCAACGGCTTCTTTATCTGTATTTTCCTTCTCTAAACTCGGCACTCATCTAAACCAATTTTTACGATTATGATCTGAAACTTTGACCAAGAAAAAACTGAAAATTATTGAACAGGTTTCTTTGAAGTTTCACAGTTCCTTAGGATGTCGAATTTTTAAACATGACCTTACCATTCGGATCTAAAATAGCTGAAGAAAAAAAGTTCTTAGGTTTCGCATTTGCTCATACATTTATGAACAGTAACCAAAGAATATATTTGACTACGAAGATCAAATTTTAGCTGATGTTGGTGTTCTTGCATGGGCCCTTTTAAGAATTTTTCCATCTCTTAAATACAAACAAGTTATAATCTTCCTTTAAACGTGAAGCAACTTGCTCCTCTTAAAATAGAAATCTTAGTGCCCTCTTTCGGAAGGGGGGTTAGTTAACATAATCAGGACATAAACTTCAGCCACATTACTCAGTTTATGTCCTAAGGTCGTTAGTGGAGTGCCGGAGTTCAAGTCATGTACATGACTAACATGACTCACGAGATCATGTCCAAAGCATAAACGAGGGAAAGCGCTTTTCGTCCAATTTTGAGAATCATATACAAGAAACGAGCGCGCCCCTCACTTTGCCGCACACCCTCTCCGTGAGTCTGCTCATTTCCATTTCCCGTAGCCCTTCTCTCCCCGAGCTCTCTGCTCCCTCTCTCGTCTCGACCGTCCCTCTCTGGTCTCCCTCTCTACGGCTTCTCCCTCTCGACCTCCGTTGTAGAGTATGGGAGACCGAGAGGCTCTGCAATGGAGGTCGAGAGGGAGAGGGAGGGAGGTCTTCCTCCCTCGGCAACGACTTCTCTTCTCTCTCGGCATCCCTCACTCCTTGCGCCCCCCCCCCCCCCCCCCCCCTTGTCGGCCATCCTTCCTCTCCTCTCCCTCTCGACCTCCGTCAAAGAGTACATGAGGTCAAGCATCTGTTGCAGAGCTTCTCGACCTCCCTCTCTTCTCCCTCTCGGCGTACCATCGAAGTGCCGCCTCTGTCGGCGTTGCCCGCTGGCTCGCCGCTTAGAAAGACGACGAAGGTTTAATTTTTCCTAAGTTAGGAAAAATTAAACTATCGTCATAAAAATCATAATTTATAATTTTTATTTATAAAATAATTATTTTTATTTTATAATTACTATATTAAAATAGTGATTTAATAGTCATAATTAAAATATTGTTAAAATAAATATTTGATAAATAATTTTGGTTTAATTATCCAATTGCTATAATTAATTAAACCAATGATTTTAAATTTTGTGACAATATATTATTAATTAATAATACATAAAATATATTATGTAAAAATATATAGTGTGTTAAAGTTATGATTAGATCAATTTTTTCTCTTAAATCATTCATTTTTAGGTTAAAGTATATCATATTACTTTCGTTTTTGTTATTTATCACGTTATTTATTTATTATTTATAATTAATCAAGTGCGTATTTCATTGGCTCATGTAATTACCATATGAATGCACAATAATATATCTAATTCAATTAATAAATATATTAATATATTTAATTATACATTAAATAACTTATTTGTGTAGTAATAATGGTTGTTTTACCTAATTTGGGGTTTAAGGATTATGTTGTAATTAAATGTACTGTAAGGGTTTAGGGATTCTCTGTACATGAAGTCGTCAACACTAATACTAAGTGCGAAGTTGAAGTTCATGTACATGACTGACATGATCTTCATGTTGGAGATGAACATGAACTTCAAAAATCCATTTTGTTAACTAACCTCCCCCCCCCCCCCCCCCCCCCCCCCCCCCAATGAGAGTGAGAAGGTCACACACACGATATTTGACAATTTTCCTTTTTTTTTCTCCATGTCTCAAATCATGATTTTGTCATTTTTTTTCTCTCTTCTTTATCTCTCTCAAGGTTCTTCTTTTCTTTTATCCTCAACACGAAAAGTAAATAATGTTGTCTATTTTTAGTGGAAACCGAGAGAAAAAAAAAGAGAGAAATAATTGTCTAGCTGAGAACAAGAAAGAGAGATAAAGTGGCTACTAAAGTTCATCTCATCATTTGTTGAGTTTTTGTTTTTTATTTGTAATATAAATTTGTACCTATCCAACTAATTCTCAATCTAAGTTTTCTAGAGGGAGATATCGATCTTGGAAAAGTCAATAGTTATGCTGGCCAAAAAAGAAAGAATACTCAGTTTGGCAAGATTAAGAGTCTGAAATCTATTAATTTTTTCTAATATATATATATATTTCATGAAAATACTATACTTGGATGAAAAGTATTGAAGTCTAGTTTCATATGGGGAAAATTTCTTTTCAACTATATTTAAGGAGATATTCGCATTGGAGTCAGCAAGGGTCAAACTAGAAAATGAAGCAAATCAAGAGGTCATAACATATTTAATAATGAAGTTTTTTATGCCAAAATAGGTATCAATGTAAAACTCTTTGAGTCTAGTTTCTTGAGGAACAAGCTATTTGTGATTCTAAATGTTATTTTTGAAAATATAGATATCATAAGGGCCAAAGATCAGATCTTTTGAAAAATATATTTTTTTCCTATTTTCTCTCATATTATCTCCCAATGCATTGACATGAATTGAGTTTCTTTTTCTCCAATTATTCGATTTTTTTAGGCAAAATTTTCTTATAATCAGAGAGATTTGGTCAAACTTAATCACTCAATGATGTGGTCATTCAAGATATGCAAAGATTTTCTGCTTCAATGTTGTTTCCAAGTTTTGTGTTTTTGTTACTTGCTTATGTATCTTACGCATCGTCAACTCCCAAAATTATGGTCACCCAAAAAAAAGGGTATCCTTGGTCAAATTTATTAATTTTTATTATTATAGTCTCCCCTAGTTTTTAAGAAGAAAAAAAATGTCATATTCAAGATTCATTTGGAAGTGTGAGTGTTGCATAGTCGCCTCTTTCGGTTAAAGTCGTCTTTCTCTTGCACCTCTTTAGTTTAGCATCTCATGTTTTTATCACTACAAAGCAATGCCTAGACCTACTACCTAAAAAGTATAGGAGTGTGCCCAACATCTAGCTTGAGTCAAGTTTTTTATTTTTCACCCAAAAAGTGATTTTGTGTTTGAGTTACCCTTAAAAAATGAGTTGTTTATTTGTTGTGTTTTAAGGTTTGGCTATTTTTTTGCCTTTATAATTGAGCAGAGCGTGTTTTAGATTATGGCCATTTTGATTGATGTAGGGGGCTTTTGTCATATGGCTAGGAGTGGATCTCTATGTCCTTTTTATCCTCACTTTGAAGGGGAGAAGTAGAAGAAGAAGTACAAGAAAAAAAAGTATTTTGTTCCTCATGTTGTGATAATTTTTATGTGATCGAAATATTCAAGAAAGGGAAAGCACAAAAGATGAAGTTTTTGCATAAAGATGAGGGTTTCATATAAAAATGAAGTTTTTGCATCTATGAAGAATTTTTTTAGCAAAAGATAATCGAAGACCAAAAATCCCTTTCATTGCAAGCTAAAGTTATGAACTCCAATTTAAGGGGAAGTGTTGAAGAGCAGATAAGAAAGAGTCTTGCATGACTCTCATAGTAAGAAGTCTCATAGAGCCAAAATATGGTGGAGTCTCACAAAAGAGTTTCAGTTAAATGTGTTTTAGTTATGTTGGTCTTCTATTTATATTCAGTTGTTCAATTGTTTAAGGACTTATCCCTTAGTGTTAAACTTCAGGTGTAACTAGAAAAAGGGTAGTTTAATTGTAATTGAATTTTAATAGTTTTCTCTATTATAAATAGAGGCCCATTGTACTTGTTACAAGGTAGGACCCACCATGATCATATGAGCTGGCATGAAGAGTCATCACACAAGCTAGAATCCTTATCACATGAGTTGGAAGATTTGGCAATCCTCCTTGATTTATGTAATTGATTTGGATAATCATGATTGATGTGATTAGGGATATTAAGGATCCTAACTTATTTGAAGTTTCCCTAAATATGTAATGAAAATAGTATAAATAGGGGTCTTGGTTGAAGGGTTCAATCAAGTTCTCTACTTATCAACTCGTGGAAGAATCTCTCTCTATCCTAAAGCCTTTTTCTCTCTTTTCTCTTTTCTCTTCTCTAACCAAGCTCTCTCTCTCTCTCTTTCATCTTGCTCGAAGTTTCAATCATGGGGTCTTAAATTCAACATGGTATCAGAGCATCAAATTTAGAATCCTCACATCAAAAGAATGCTCTAAGAAGTTATGATCAAAGGTACTCATAGAAGGCTCTTTGTGAGGCAAGATTAAATATTGTGAGATAAGTTTTTCATTCTTGTTATTATTACTTCATGCTCTTGGTTTTCAGATCTTTAGAAGATGGTTTAGAGATGATCTTATTGTTGTCTTCATCATATAAAATTAATGAAATTTATGCATATCCGAATTAGAAGAAGTTTACCAAGGAAATTTTGTCGCTTTACAAATTCTTGGCTGAAAATCAGTTTCTGTTGAGAATTTATGCATAAAAAGTTATAATTTTGTGAACAAGATTTTCCTGATGAAGAAAAATGTTTTTGACCCTATTATGAGTGATTTTTTATTCTTTGAATTTCATAAATCTAACTACTTAGCTTCTATGCTAAGTTTCTCCATTAACTAAATTGTTTGAAGAACTCTACTTAGTTTTGTGATTTTTTGAAGAATTTTTTGAGACACGAGTTGGCTGATTGTTCTTGGAAATTCAAGAAAAGAATATTGTGTTTTACATAAAAGGAATCAAGCACAAAATAATAAAGGAAGTGGTCCTTTGAAAGTCTAGTTGATGACAATCCATTTGAAGAAAGATAGTTGTTTTTGAAGATCTCACAATATCTTCTTGATTAGGCCTGATTGTGTTTGATTTTTTATCAATCATATCTTGCCTAATTCATGAGGAACTAAATCTAGACCGGTTTATCCTAAGTTAGAGTCAAATATATTTTTTAAATAATCTTGGAAATATCTAATTCAGAATTGCTACCTTACCTTACCTCCTTGCCTAAAGACTTGATAAGCTCGAGTTCTCCTCCCATCTACCCGAGCTTGCCTTGGTTGCACTCGAATCGCCCAAGCCTCTTAGTTGGGATACTTCAAATTTGAGTACATCATTAAAGTTTGAATTACCTCTTATGGCTAATGAATACATGGGTGACAAGAATCATATTCACAAGATTACTACCATACCCTTGTGAGGGATATAAAATTTCTTGAGCTAGTCCACATCGGTTCAACGGTTCCTTATAACAAGGCACCTACTTGGTCACCTCACCAAACTTGGACCACCTATTGATGAAGAGGATGTTGCTTATGCATGGTTAAAAAATGACATTTTGCTCATCAACAACATGGAAGAACTTGTCTCCAACAATGTTATTCATCTCGACACTGCCAAACAAATTTGGGAGACATGTGCTACGTTGTACTTTAGCTCCAACAACTTACACAGGCCATATGATACTCTCCAAAGAATGTTCAACACTAAACAAGGAAAAAATATTCATGAATATTTGGCTCGTTTTAGAGGTCTTCTTCAAGAATGGAAGCTAGCTTAGCCTACCATCACCGATGTCTTTGTCCAAAACAAGCAGATCGAAGCCTTAGCCAGTGCCATTTGCCAAGCAAACATTAAGCCATATCTCAAAGTTACTAAAATTAAACTCCTCAGCGCCTCTGATATTCCCACCTTTGATGATGTATGTGTCACATTACTCTACATTCCAGACTCTTCTTCTCCTTCTCCTACTAAAGTGTCATCGGCTATGCACTCCAAGCATAGGGGAACATCAACCGACCGCGGCCAAGGCCGTGGAAGAAATTATAGAGGACGAGGAGGAAGAGGTGGAAGGAATGGTTTTATCAGAACATACGAAAGGGAATGCATCCATTGTGGGAAATATGTCCACACTATAGATTAGTGTTTTAAAATTCATGCTATACCGGATTGGGTTAAGGCTAATCAAGCCTCAGTAAGTGATACAAAGGAGGACCAGTTTATCCCACCAATAGAAAAGAAAACCCTTACCGATGATGAGTATGACTTATTCCAGAAAATGAAAACTCTGATGGTCTCTTCTCCAAGTTCCACCTCGACTTCTACTGCCACCACCACTTCAGGTATGCTCTCTACCGCTTCCTCCTCTTCATCCTAGATAATTGACTCAGGGGGCTCTGAGCATCTCACAAGTAACAAAAATCTACTCCACTTAGTTTCTCCTTGTCTCCCGAATAAATTTGTTACTATAGTTGATGGCCTCCAAACTAATGTTCTCGGGAAAGGATCCACCTCTATTACACCATCACTTCCGCTCACAGATATTCTTTTTGTTCCTACCTTTTCCTTGAATCATTCATCTATTAGTCAGCTAACACAACATTTTCATTGATCCACACAAATGTATGGTGTTACGGTCCCGAGTCATGGATCGAGTAACACGGCGTGGGATTTGTGAATCCAGCACTCAGAATTTACTCACTTCACGTCAAGGGTCTGTGTATGAGTATTTCTCCTTAACCAATGCTTGGCCAGGAGGAAAGATCCTCTTTTGAGGGTCCTACCGAGTTGTTGTGCTAGGTAGAAGACCCCACAACAATGCTGACCTTGCTAGAGCAAGGTGCTCTCTTTTTTTGGTCACGGCAAAGAGGGTTTGGCCCTCTTTGTTGCTGCTCTAGCTAAGAATGCAATCCTTCTTTCTTAAATAACTTGAAACACGAGTTTGGGATAGATTAATACCTCTTCTTTGATGCTATGATCAGCTCCCACGTTGCACCAGGAATTGCTCAAGATTTGAGGATAAAAATCCTCACTTTGCTGCTTGGTAAGGGAGGAATTCGGCCTCTCTTGTTGCTGCTGCCAAGAAGGAGGATAGATCTCCTCTTTGGGCTCGGAAAAGGGGCAGGAAGCTCCTTTTCTTAATAGGGATGATGGTGGATGAATTTGGGTGAAGATGGATGGCAATGGAGGGTGAATGATAGGTTGGATTTTTGGAGTAAACCCTAAACTCGGGATCAAGAGGTGATCCCAACCTATTTAGACTAGGTTATTCTAAAATCTCAAAGCTTACCTATTTCATTCATACCTATCCCTTAAATAGGGAGTTTTAGGGTTAGGGTTACAATAATTCCCCATAATGCCCTTACATAAAAAGTAATTAGAAATAACTCCTACTTAAAACAATATAAGAAATAAATCCTACTTAAAACAATATTAGAAATAAATCCTACTCAAAGAAATATAAGAATTAAATTCTATTGAGTGAGTTGTTGTTGTCTTCTTCGTTGTGTGACTCGGTGTGCTATTGAGTCCACAACATATGGGGACCCTTGAGCTCTCAAACCTTTCCTGAGTCAAGTACTTTATTACCTTTATTAGTGATTTTACTCGTACCACATGGCTATTTCTTTTTAAAGAGCGATCTGAAATACCATCCATATTTAAATCCTTTCATGCTATGGTTGTCACTCAATTTGGTTAGAAAATCAAAGTACTTATGTCTAATAATATACTTTCAGAGACCTTGACTATTTTTTTTTCAAGAGAATATCATTATCCATCAAACAACTTGTGCCTACATCCCCTAACAGAATGTTGTGGCTGAATGGAAGAATCGTCGCCTTCTTGAGATAGCTCGTAGCTTATTGTATACCATGAAAGTCTCATACTTTTATTATCCGCATGCCAACCTTATTGCATGCTTTCTTATAAATAGGCTATCCTCTTCCGTTCTCAATCATAAATCTTCATATTCTTTATTGTTTCCACATGGTGATCGTTTTTCGCTTCCCTTGAAAGTCTTCGGTTGTACATGCTTTGTTCATATTACCTCCCCACAACATAGTAAACTTGATCCAAAATCTGTCAAGTGTATCTTCTTAGGATACTCTCGCACGTAGAAAGGTTATATTTGCTACAATGCCATTCTCCAAAGATTACTTGTGTCCATGGATGCAATTTGAAGACTCTTTATACTACTTTAACAATGCTCCTCCAGGTCTCGCTTCTATACTAGCTTATCCTCGACCGGTTGTGCCCTGTGCTACTAAAACTGTTCTACCCCCTGACGTAACACCTGCAGAGTTTGTGGATCCCATCAACGTAAGTCCATCTTCTCATGTTCCTTTTGGATCACAATATGATACTCTACCCATTGCCTTAAGAAAAGAACCCAGAACTTGCACTAGGCCCTCTACTTCTCACCCCATATCCAATTTTGTGTCCCACCATCGTTTGTCCTCTTCATGTTGTCAATTTCTTGCAAATATCTCCTCCATCTTAGTCCCATGGTCCTATCAGGAGGCTCTGAAACATCCAGGGTGGAAGGCGGCAATGGATGAAGAAATGCATTCACTCTATGAGAATCAAACATGGGCACTAGTTCCTCTTCCATAAAAAAAACTTGTCGGCTTGAAGTGGGTCTTTACAATTAAACATAATTTGGAAGGGTCAATTGCTTGCTTTAAGGCCCACCTCATTGCCAAAGGCTATACGCAATGTTATGGGATCGATCATGAGGAAACATTCTCTCCAATGGCCAAAATGAACTTGGTACGTATTTTATTATCTCTTACTGCTAATTCTTTCTGGCCGATCTTACAACTTGATGTGAAAAATGCTTTTCTCGAGTCAGTATGTTGATTAAAGAAATCCCTTTATAGTCTAAAACAGTCTCCTCGTGCATGGTTTGATAAATTTAGCCAAACACTCGTACGGGCTGGATTTTATAGATGTTCTATAGATTACTTTGTGTTACTTAAAGACACCTAAAGTGAAAGTGATTTTGGCCGTATATGTTAATGATATTGTCTTAATCGGCAGTGATTTCGAAGGCATTCAGGAAACCAAGGAAAAGATGTGTGAAGAATTCAAGACAAAAGATCTTGGACTACTTAAATACTTTCTAGGTATTGAAGTACTACAGTCCAAATATAGGATTATACTATCTCAAAGGAAGTATGTCCTTGATCTACTAGAGGAGGCAAGAATGATGGGGTGTAGACTAGCAGAAACCCCAATGGATTCAGATACAAAATTATCTGCAGGCACTGGAGAAGATGTGGATATCGAAAAATATCAAAGACTTGTGGGGAAACTCATTTATCTCTGTGTAACAAGGTCGGATACATCATATGCAGCAAGTGTTGTCAGCCAATACATGCACAAACCACAACTTACTCATTGGCAAGCACTAGAAAGAATATTACGATATTTGAAAGGAGCTCGAGGAAGAGGGCTTCTCTATAAGAACCATGGTCACTTCAACATAGAAGGGTTCTCAGATGTAGATTGGGCTGGATCCCCGGATGACAAAAATCTACTTTGGGATATTGTACAAAGGTTGGAGGAAACTTGGTAACTTGGAGAAACAAGAAGCAGAATGTAGTTGCAAGTTCCAGTGCAGAAGCAAAATACAGAACCATGGCATACACAGTTAGTGAGCTTCTATGGATCAAATCCCTTCTCACTAAACTGGGATTCTATAAAGAAGCCCCTAGGGATCTACATTGTGATAATCAGAGACAATACATATCGCCTCAAATCCAGTCTTCCATGAGAGAACAAAACACTTTGAGGTAGACTGCCATTTCATACGACAAAAATTCCAAGTCGACATATTATCTCTCAAACATATCTCCTCACAAGGGAAAGTTACAAATATTTTCACCAAAACAGTCACTCATAAGATCTTGTCCACCATTTCAAGCAAGCTAGGCATTTACAATGTTTTCTCACCCCCAGCATGAGGAGGAGAGTTACAAGGTGGGACCCACCATGACAACACGAGCTCGCATGATGAGTCACCACATGAGGTGGCATGATGAGTCATCACACGAGCTGGAATCCTTCTCATATGAGTGGGAAGATTTGGCAATCTTCCTTGACTAATGTAATTGATTTATCTTCCCTTGGTTTATGTAGATTTGGATAATCATGATTGATGTAATTAGGGATATTAGGGATCCAAACTTATCTCTGAAGTTTCCTTAAATATGTTGAATTTATGGAAAAGACAAATACTTTATTAACTTTATTAACTTATTATAATCAGAGTACATGAACCTCTATTTATAATAGAGGAAAGTAGTAGAGTCCAATTACAATAAAACTACCTTTGTCCCTATTACACCCAAACACTAAAACTTAAAGATAAGTCACAACATAATTAAATAACTCAATATAGATAAAACGAAAACATAACTCAAACATAACTCTTCTAAGACGTGACCATAAGATAAAAATGCCTTTGTGAGTCATTCTTGATCTTCCAATTTATGTGAAAAGGATGCCAACTCATGGTAATCATGGTGGGTCCTACTTCTTTATGTGTGTGGGCCCATCTTATGAGCCCTCCTTGGTCGTGTGGCCCATCTTATAATACTCTTAGATATGTGGGCTTTCTTTGGTCGTGTGGGCTTGGATCAATCTTCCAACACTCCCACTCAAGCTGGGAGTGAGAGAACAACATGAATTCTCAACTTGTTGCAAATGATGTATAAAATATTTTTGTATAAAATGGCACATCTTCCAATATGCCTTCATCTGTCAACGCTCCCCATCACGCTGTTGCATCCTTCCATGAGAGTCTGCTGGCATAATATAAGTAAGAGTAAAAATCACTCCTAGACGGTAAGACATTGCTCCATACTCCAGTTCTAATACTGGATGTAGGGCACACTCCGTCTTCTGTAGGTAGTGTGTCTATCGGCATTACTCTGAAGTGTTCACCACCGTGTCCCTCTACAAGACAACGACTCTCAAGAGGTAGGAGAAATTAAAGTCATTATAGGGGAGTGGTATCCCAACCGTAATAATTTTTAGAGTAAAATTTATCATGGTGTCCCAATCCGGGCACCAACTCTCATGGTGTCTCAACCGTGATATTTTTGAAAATCAAATAAATTATGGTATGAGAAAAGGTACTGAGGCCACCTCTTCTTCAATAGTAATGTTTCATCCAAAGAGACATAATAGCAACAACTGTAATGTAACACGACCATCTTCCAACACATATAACACGAACCAAAATAATAAACCTTGTAGAAAGACCCATGAAATAATCATAATCCGATATAAATATTTTTTCTTAGATGCATAAGATTCATATTTTGTCCTCCACCTTTCTTGAATATTTTGGTCACATAAACTTATCCACAACGTATGGAATAAAATACCTCTTTCTTGTACTTTTTCCTCTTCTCCCCCTCAAGCTGGGATGTAATAACAGTGATCCCAACTTGAACCAAATATCATAGATGTAGAAATAAGCCCAAATAATAGAGATGTATAAATAAGCCCTCAAACCAAGGAGAAGTGTGATATTTTCCTGATATATCAACTCGAAAAGTGACTCAAAACAATGGGCATAAATTCGGATTTTTCAATGAAACAGAATACCAGCATGACCTTTGATTCTTCCAATGTGAATATATCTTTAAATATAGATCAAATTGACATGAAATTTTCTCCTTATAAAATTAGACCTAAATACCTTTCATCCAAGTATAACTTTTCTTCATAAAATATAATTATTAGAAGATAAATAATCTGATAAATTTATGTCTTTATCATCTGGCCAAACTAAGCATTGTTTCTCCTTTTTTCCAGCATGACCATTGACACTTCCAAGTTCAATCTCTCCTTATAAAAAAACTCAGATCAAGAATTAGTTGAATAGGTAAGAAAATATACTTATAGATATTTATTTTGATATATAATTCTCCATATAAAGTCTCGTTCTTGATAGCATAAAATACCTTAGAAGTTGAAGTTTTCTGCTGTTGCTCGAACCTTTTTTTCAATCTGACCTTCGCTGATTCAAATATCAATTTCTCTTTGTAGATAAATCCAATTAAAAATTTGTTGAATATGTAAGAGAGTAGACTTACATATATTTCTTTTGATATATATATATATATCCATTTTAAGTATCGTTCTTGATAGCATAAAGTACCTCGGAAGTTGAAGCTTTCTGTTTATGCTCGAACGTCTTTTGCAATCTGACCTTCGCTCATTCAAATATAGATTTCTCTATGTAGATAACCCCGATTAGAAAAAATAGTTTTTACTTGGAAAGTAGACTCAAATATATTTCTTTTAATATATAATTTGTAATATTAAAATCTAAGTATAGAGGTGAAAAACGCAAAGCAAACTATGGGTGTAGGGACTAAAAAACTACGAACCTAGACTTAGGGTTTAGGGTTTAGAGAAAAGGATCTCATTATCTTAGTGGATTGACCAAGTCAACTCCCAAAACCTGCTATGATACCGTGTTGAATTTATGGAAAAGAGAAATACTTCATTGACTTCGTTAACTTATTATAATCAGAGTACATGAACCTCTATTTATAATAGAGGAAGGTAGAAGAGTCGAATTACAATAAAACTTCCTTTGTCCCAATTACACCCAAACTCTAACACTTAAAGACATAATTAAATAACTCAATATAGATAAAAGGCAAACATAACTCAAATTGAAACTCTTTTAGGATGTGCCATAAGATAAATATGCTTTTGTGAGTCCTTCTTGAACTTTCAACTTATGTGATAAGGATGTCAGCTCGTGGTAATCACGGTGGGTCCTACTTCTTATGTGTTTGGGCCCATCTTGTGGTCTTTCCTTGGTTGTGTGGGCTTGGGTCTATCTTCCAACAAGTATAAATAGGGGTATTGGTTGAAGTGTTCAATCAAACTCTCCACTTCTCAACTCGTGGAAGAATCTCTCCCTTTTCTCTTCTCTCTTCTCTAATAGAGCTCTCTCTCTCTCTCTCTTTGATTTTTTTCTTCTCCCTCTCTCATCTTGCTCGAGGTTTCAATCATGGGGTCTTAAATTCAACAGTACTCAAATTACATCAACTTAGCGAAGTATTTATCTTTTCTAGAAATTCAACACTCTTCAGCCCCTTGAAGCAATGGCTGGTACCACTCTTGTGGAGTCTACATATCACTCTGAGGTAAGTTCTCCTTCTCCTAGTATTTTTGGTCCTCCAGTTGATGATAGACCTATTGCTATTCAAAATGAACCCAGGTCTTGCACTCGACCATCTACATCTCATCCCATATCTAACTTCTTATCTACTCATCAGTTGTCTTTATCTTGTTGCCACTTTCATGCTTCTATCTCCTCTATTTCTATTCCTCAATCTTATTAGGAGGCCCTCTAGCATCGTAGTTGGAAGGCAATAATGGAAGAAGAAATGGCAGCCCTGTCTGAGCATCAAACTTGGCAACTAGTACCACTTACAACTGGTAAATAGCCCATTGGCTATAAGTGGGTATTCACAGTTAAATATAATCCGAGTGGTTTTGAGGTCCGCCTCAATGTGCGACTTGTAGTCAAAGGGTACACTTAGTGATATGATGTGGACAATTGGGAGACTTTTTCCCTTGTAGCCAAGCTAAATTCAATATGTGTTGTATAATTTCTTGCTGCTAATTATCATTGGTTTGTGTATCAACTCGATGCAAAAAATATATTTCTCAATGGAGATATCAAGAAGGAGATTTAGATGAAGCAACCACTTGGATTTGTGGTTGAGGGGAGATGGTATGCCGACTACAGAAGTCTTTATATGGTCTGAAACAATCTCGTCAGGCCTGGTTTGACAAATTCTGTCAAGTAATGCTCCGATTTGGGTTTACAAGGTGTTTCATGGATCATTCCATATTTGTTAAACACACTAACAAGGGAATCGTGCTTCTTGTTCTGTATGTGGATGATATTATTCTGACAGGGAGTGACACAGACAACATAAGTCAAGTAAAACATAAAATATGTAGTGAATTCAAGACAAAGGACTTGGGACCCCTCAAATACTTTCTTGGTATTGACGTTCTTCAGTCCAAACATGGCATTATCACAAAGAACATATGTACTTGACTTGCTTAAAGACACATGAATGATGGGATGTCGACCTACTGACACCCCGATGGATACAAATGTAAAGTTATGTGTTAGCTCTAGAAAAGATGTTGTTGTAGACAAGTACCAAAGGCTGGTAGGGAAGTTGATCTATCTGTTTGTGACATGCCCGGATATCTCCTTTGTAGTTAGTATTGTCAATCAATACATATATAAACCTCAGATTACTCACTGGCATACATTGGAAAGGATCTTCTAGGTCAAGGGCTCCTGTATAAATGTCATGTTCTTTTTAATATTGAAGGTTTTACCGATGCTAACTGGACTGGATCTCGAGATTATAAAAAATCTACTTTAGGGTATTGTACCTTAGTTGGAAGTAACTTTGTCACATAGAAGAGTAAAAAGCAAAATGTAGTTTCAAGATCTAGTGTTGAGGCAGAATATAGGGCTATGACACATGCGGTAAGTGAGCTTCTATGGATTAAACCCCTTTTAGAAAAGTTGGGATTCAACAAATATGGCCCTATGGAACTCTACTGTGTTAATCAAAAAGCAATTCATATTGCCTCCAATCTAGTCTTTCATGAAAGAACAAAGCATATCGAAGTTGATGTCACTTTGATAGAGAGAAACTGGAAGTATGTATTATATGTCACAAACATGTCTCATCTCAAAGGTAAGTTGCATATATACTCACAAAACGAGTCAACTCAAAAATTCTCTCCATTATATGCACCAAATTGGGAATATACGATTATTCACCACCAACTTCAGGGGGAGTGTTAGAAGATATGAATGAACTTGGGTGGCATTAATGTAAAATTCTATGTTCTTTTGGTTGTTATCTCACGTATTAGGGTGAAGGGCATACTTGTACTTTTGATATTTTTAACTCTATAAATAATACTTAAGGGGGAGGGATTAGCGGAAGCTCAAAACCCTAATCCTCTCCACACTTCCCAACGTCCCCTCACTCTCTTCCTTCTCTCCAACTCAGTCATCCTCCTCTTTTTCTCTCCTTCTCTTCTTTCCTCTTCTTCTCTTATTTTCTCCTTCTTTCTTCCTACTTCAACTATTACGTACTTGAAGATATCAATACCATGGAATCCTAAAATTAACACCAACATACTTGAAGAAATAGTAATATGTGAACTTCAATTCAATTGTATCATGGTTGGACTAGATTAGCCATTACTTCAAGCATAATATGCCTACAAAAAAATCAGAACCCTGAGGTAAACCAAACACTTAATTAACTTTTCATTCAACCATGAACTATAGACCCTAACTTAGGGTTTGATGACTCAAAATTGATAAAACAATGATCAATTTCTAGCAACTCTAATTAGAAATCACTAGAGGAATTTTTGCATTTATATGAGGAAATTATGGGATGAATTTAATTGAAATTTGAAGCCATATGCTTAACAATTCAATACACTAGTTTTTAGCCCTCATGTGGGCATCAAAACCCTTTTTTTTGAGAGGTGGGGGGGACTTAAATCTCCAATTTGATGGATACCAAATGGAACTTAAACGTGGATTATTGGTAATTCAAAAACACAAAGAAAGATGATTTAGGAAGTTGGATTAAAACAAGAGACTTGCGTGATTTTTTTTATCACAAGCAGCTTCCATATTTTGGCGAGGACGCCCCTTCTATGTCTTCATCAATTCTACTTTACTTCACTTTTGAACAACTTATTAAAACCCTAGAATCCCTACTTTGATACTATGTTAGATTCTAAGGTTTCGTGTCTAAAAGTGTATGGAGGGAGAGAAGAAGAAGAAGAAGAGAAGATAGGAAGGGAATATTGGAAGAAGAGAAGAACTAGGTTAGAAAAGAGAGAGGTTGAGTTGTAAGGAGTAGGGTTTTTCAATAAGGGAAACTTGTTGGTGAATTGAGCAAATATCCCCTCTTTCTTCTTATTTATAGATGAGGGTTAGAAACCTTAGTACATGAGAAAGAATAAAGAACTTAATATATTTTATTATTACAAGTTGTGCCCTTTATCTACTTAATTACTCTATGTAATTGTTACCCATCAAGATATTAGGTTTGCAATGAATATGGTGAGTTAGTTCATAAACAAAACTTACAAAATTCTTATGGAGGCTATGAATAAGATATCGAAGTATCTAAAAAGGTGTCTAGGCAAAGAATTACTCTACAAGAATTATGGTCATCTTGACATTTATGGTTTCTCTAATGGTGATTATGAAGGGTCTCCAGTCGATAGAAAATCTACCAATGAATTTTGTACCCTTTTGGGTGGAAATCTAGTCTTTTGGAAAAGTAAAAAGCAAATGATTGAGGTTATATCCAATGCTGAAGAGGAATATAAAATTGTAACTCACACAACACATGAGATGCTATGAGCATAGTCACTTCTATCTGAGTTAGTCTTCATTATTTTGGGACCAATGCCAATGACATTTGATAACCAATTTTCTAATATATATATATATATATATATATATTGCTAAAAAATTAGTCATTCACAAAAAGAATAAAACACATTGAAGTGGATTGCCACTTAATTCAAGATGTTGTGATGAAGGGGCTAATTTTTATTCCACATGTTAGGTTGATTGATCAATCCAGAGATTTCTTCACTAAAGCTCTTTCAAATGTACAATTTGTATCATCATGTATTAAGTTGGGCATGTTTGACATTTATACTCTAGTTTGAGGGAAAGTGTAGAAAGTCATAGAATATGGAGAATTCTCCTTTTCAAGTGTTATACATGCTATAATCTTGAGTTAGGTGCTTAAATCTATTGGAATGTTATGTTATGTAATTCCCTTTTTTAATGATGGCAGTAGTGTAATTTTTCTATGTTAAGGATGCCAATATATGGTCAAAGAAGAGGACATAAGAGAGAAGTCATTCTCTTATCTTTTCATGGAAACCTAACTCTCTTGCCTTTCACCTTCCCTCTTCTTTTCTCTTCTTCTTCCTTCTTCCTTTATTATAAACTCACAAGAATCATCAGGTTCACATCAACAATATTGAATCATTACTAATTCTTGACACTTTAATCTGATTCAAATGGAAAGTTACCTTTCCATTTAAGAAAGTGAATGGAATTATTGAAGCAAAATATACTCATCTCTTTATTTGTTTTTTTTGTGGGCTTTTGGATCTTTTGGTTTTTTATGAAGTATATGTTTTACTTTTTTGGATTTTTTATTTCATTGTTGTTATTGGGTTTTAGATCTGTATATTATATGATTACATCAATTATCCAATTCTTCATATTCTGAATGGATAACTTTTTTTTTTATCAAACCAGTTATCAAGAAAGGATGACAATCGTTTGTTTCTAAACAAACATTTGTTAAGTGACAAACACAATTATTTGTATTCCACATTGTGCGTAAATTATTAATTGTAAAAATAAGTAAAGAGGGAGAGGTAATAAGTTAGGAGATGGTCTTATTTACTAATCAATGGCATATCCTGTTGAATTTATGAAAAAGTGAAATACTTCATTGACATCATTAACTTGTTGTAATCAGAGTACATGAACCTCTATTTATAATAGAGGAAGGTAGTAGAGTCCAATTACTATAAAACTACCCTTGTCCCAATTACACCCAAACTCTAACACTTAAGGTAAGTCCTAACATATTGATAAAAGACAAATAACTTAAACTAAAACTCTTCTTGGTCGTGACCCTTAGATAAAGATACTTTTGTGCGTCCTTCTTAATCTTCCAACTGATGTGATAAGGATGCCAGCTCTTGGTAATCATTGTGAGTCCTACTTCTTATGGGCTTTGGCCCATCTTGCGGGCCTTCCTTGGTGATGTGGTCCATCTTATAATAATCTTACATATGTGGGCCTTCCTCGGTCATATGGGCTTGAGCTTATCTTTCAACACTCCCCCTCAAGTTGGGGGTGAGAGAACAACATGAACTCCCAGCTTGCTGCAAATGATGTATAAAATATTTTAGTATAAAATGGCACATCTTCCAATATGCCTTCATCTTCCAACATTCCCCCTCACGCTATTGCGTCCTTCATTGAGGCCCTGCGGCATTATATAAGTGAGACTAAAAATCACTCCTAGCCGGTAAGACATTGTTTCATACTCCAGTCTTAATGCTGGATGTAGGGCACACTCCACTGCTATCGGTAGTGTGTCTATCGGCATTGCTTTGAAGTATCCACCACCGTGTCCCTCCACAGGACAACGACTCTCAAGTGGTAGGAGACATAAAAGCCATTACAGAGGGGGGAGGGAGGGTGTGTGTGTGTGTGTGTGTGTGTGTGTGTGTGCGTGGGGGGGGGGGGGGGGGGGGGGGGAGGGGATAATGTAGATGTAATCATAAGTTCCTCCGTCATGGACTTCCAACCACAAATAATTTTTCATCTTTTTTACGGGGATGAAGCTCCTCCGTCGTGGACTCCCAACCACAAATAATTTTCATCTTTTTTACGGGGATGAAATTCCTCCGTCGTGGACTCCCAACCACAAATAATTTTCATCTTTTTGACGGGGATGAAGTTCCTCCGTTATGGTCTCCCAACCACAAATAATTTTCATCTTTTTGACAGGGTTGAAGTTCCTCTGCCGTGGACTCCCAACCACAAAAAATTTTGATCTTTTTGACGGGGTAAAATAAATGATGACATGAGGCCACCTCTTATTCAATAATAATGTCCCCAAAGAGCATAATAGCTACAGCTGAATATAACACGATCATCTTCCAACACATATAACACAAACCAAATAGTAAACTTTGTCAAAGAACCCATGAAATAATCCGATATAAAAATTTCTTCTTTGATGCACAAGCTTCATCTTTGTGCTCCCCCTTTCTTGACTATTTTGGTCACATAAACTTATCCACAACATAAGGAATAAAATACCTCTTTCTTGTTCTTCTTCTACTTCTCCCCCTCAAGCTGGGAGGTAATGGCAGTGATCCCAGCTTGGACCAAATATCATAGAAGTAGCAATAATCTGAAATAACAGAGAAATAAGCCCTCAAACCAGGGAGAAGTGAGATATTTTCCTAATATATCAACTCAAATAGTGACGCAAAACAATCAGCATAAATTCAGATTTTTCAATACAACAGGATACCAGCATGACCTTTGATTCTTCCAATTCGAATATATCTTTCAATATAGATCAGATTGACATAAAAAAAATTTCCTTCTAAAACTAGACTTAAATACCTTTCATCTAAGTATGAATTAACTTCATTAAATATAATTATCATAAGATAAATAATTTGATAGTTTTTAGTCTCTGTCATCTGACTGAACTAAGTTTTGTTTCTCCTGTTTTTCCAGAACGACCATTGATTTTTCCAAGATCAATATCTCCTTATAAAAAAATCATACTGAGAATTGGTTGAATAGGTAAGAAAATAGACTTACTTATATTTTGTTTGATATATAATTATCCATATAAAGTCTCTTTCTTGATAGCATAAAATACCTCAAAAATTGATGTTTTCTACTGCCCCTCGAACCTCTTTTTCAATCTGACCTTTATTGCTTCAAATATCAATTTCTCTTTGTAGATAAATCAGATAAAAAATTGGTTGAATAGGTAAAAGAATAGACTTAAAAATATTTTTTTTAATATATATTTATTTATATAAAGTCTAGTTCTTGATAGCAAAGAATACCTCGGAATTTGAAGATTTTTGCCGCTGCTCGAACCTTTTTGCAATTTGACCTTCACTCATTCAAATATCTATATCTATCTGTAGATAACTCCGATTGGAATAAATCATTTTTATTTGGAAAGTAGACTCAAATATATTTTCGTCAATATATAACTTGCAATATGAAAAACTACGTATAAAGGTAAAAATCACAATGAAAAAAATTGGTGTTGGGACTGAAAAAAAAACTACAACCTAGACCTAGGGTTTATGGTTTAGAGAAAAGGATCACATTACCTCCGTGAGTTGACCAAGTCAACTCACAGAACCTGCTCTGATACCATGTTGAATTTATGAAAAAGTGAAATACTTCATTGACATCAATAACTTGTTGTAATCAGAGTAAATGAACCTCTATTTATAATAAAGGAAGGTAGTAGAGTCCAATTATAATAAAACTACCCTTGTCCCAATTACATCCAAACTCTAACACTGAAGGTAAGTCCTAACATAATTAGCTAACACAATATTGATAAAGACAAATATAACTTAAACTAAAACTCTTCTTAGTCGTGACCCTAAGATAAAGATACTTTTGTGAGTCCTTCTTGATCTTCCAACTGATGTGATAAGTATGCCAACTCTTGGTAATCATTGTGGGTCCTACTTCTTATGGGCTTGGGCCCATCTTGTGGGTCTTCCTTGGTCATGTGGCCCATCTTATAATAATCTTACATATGTGGGCCTTCCTTGGTCATATGAGCTTGAGCTTATCTTTCAACATATCCAACCCAACCAGGTAAACCAAGGATAATTGCAAAAAAATTTATACTTTGCGATGCATTTTTCTTTCTACTCATTATCACATTCACGTTTTACTTGACTCAATACCACACTTTGAACGACACTACAACTGGCTTGGCTCGATAATTTACCTTACGATTGAGGTATGAAATATTGCAACTGGGTGAACTATATGCCAAAACCGATCAACGGTATTGGTAGGGGTGGCATCGAACCGAGCCAAGTTCAAACCAACCTATGTTCGAGCTAGGCTTAATTTAAATATTTTGAGTTAGAGCTCGAGCCCAATAATTTTAACCGAGTTCGAGGTCCAACCTACATTTAAAACTTTGCATAAAATAATATCAATAATTGTATATAAAATTATGCATAAAGTTTACATAAAATTGAGCATGACCTCTACATTAAATTCGGCATAACCTCTGTACATAAACCCTGCATAAAATTATCTATTCACTCTGCCTAAAATTGTTCATAGAAGCCACATAATTATGCATAAACTTTATTCAATAATCAAACACAAAAACAATATTGAAATATCAATATCAATTTACAATCACCCAAATAAAAACTATACATCTAGTATAAATTTATAAACCCTAGTTCTTTCTCTTTGTGCTAGAAAACAATATACAAAGACCCCTTTCGCATGAACAAAATCTCCACCTATGACAAAAATAAAAGAATAAAACTTATTATTGTCTGATAAAAAAATACCCTTCCACTACTAATTACTTAATGTAGTGAAAAATATTAAAATTACTAAGATGAGAAAAAGATGAAAAATCAAGTAACTAGTAGCATTATCTCCATAATCTTCTTCTTAGACTGTGATCATCAAATAAAAATTTATAAATAAAACTAAAAAATGTACTTAAAATATTATATAAATAATTATTCAAAAGTAGAACACCTTTAGATTTTTCTTGACACCATGAAGAGCCCAAACCCAATCACTACTACATAGCAAAGCTTGAACTATATTTGGTGCCATGGAGAAGCGATATGGGTCTATTACTCTACCACCAGCACTAAAGGTAGACTCTAAAGTTATTGTGGATATGGGAATTATAATGATGTCTGCTGTCATCTTAGATAATACCAAAAATTTCAAATTATTCACTTTCCACCATTCTAAAATATCAAAATCATATTGCAAGGTTTCCTCACAAATATACACACATTCGTCAAGATAATTTTCCAATTCTGACCTTGGTGAATTCACTACTTCCACTTGTTTCATTTAAGTCATTAACTTTGACCAACCTGAACTTGAAGCAATCTCTTTATTACTAAACACACGTAGAGCTAATACTTGAAGCAATCTCTTCATTACTAATCTACTCATTATATATGGATACATATTCATCATAAATCTCATATAAGGTCCATCGAACTAAGTTTATATTCATCGTAGCTTCCTCCTCAGAATATATCTCTGGAAAACATATTTCGATCAACCTTAATTTGACCCTTGGATCCAAAACTGGAGCAACAACCATCAACAAATTGTATTTACCCCAATACTTCTCAAAATTCTCTTTCATTCAGCGAACCATTGTCCTAATGAAAATATTTCATTTGTAGAATATAAATTCATAACTTCTTTTACACTATATACCTCACTAAGGTTTAAATTTAGAAGTAGGGTAGTCACTCCCATAAATTATATTAGTGACTACTCCTAGAATCCCACATACAATTTTTACATTTTTCCATTCATCAAGACTTGGTAAACAATCTTAAGTTGATTCTCCAACTTGAAATCTAGGAAATACATCTTAAGTGGAGTTCCAAAGAGTTGGACAATCAATAACCAACCTTTTTTCACCTAGTTGTAGTTACTGCACAATTTCAAAAAAAGTACAAAGTCTAGCCTCAAACAGATTTATGAATTTGATACTCTTAGCACATTCTCAACGGTATCCTTAATTTGAACAAATCTATCTTGGCCTAATAAGTTCAAAATATGAGTACAACAACGCACATGAAATAACTTTCCACCACAAACCAATTTCTTTTTTCTTGAAAAATTATCTTTCAAAACTCTCAAACAACCATCATTATAAGCAACATTATCAACTAAGATACTAGATACTTTATTTTCTATTTCCCAATCTTTCAAACACTTGTAAATAACATCTGTTATGTCAACACCACAACGAGGAGGATGAACATGCACAAAACTCAAAACTCGTTTTTATTGTTTCCAATTACTGTCAATAAAATGCCCAGTAATAACCATGTATTTAATCTTTTGATTTTGGGACTTCCAAAGATTCGTAATAAAACTAATCTTGTTAATCTCTTTTAATAAAGTTTTCAATTTCTTTTTTTTTTTTTTTTGCCTTGTACCCTCCATACACTCCTTAATAGTCTTACGATATATTTTTTCATAATTCACATTCGCCATCTTCATTACAAAATTAAATTCATCCTCTTCTGCTATCATGAATGGATACCTATGCATAAGAATCCAATCATTTTAACTTGATCATATTTGCCTCTCAAATCCATAAAAGGAAGCCTAGATGGACTCTGATGAACATTAGACCCCACTGGTTGAAAGTTTATGGTTTTTTGTTTTCTCATTGCCACTTTTCTACTAGGATAATGTTTCAAATATCAACTCATACGTGTGATCACTCCACTACTAATAATACTCAAATAAGTTTTACAATGAATACATTGAGCTTTTTTTGTACAATCTATAAATGAGACTTCTTTGAATTCCAACCACACATGAGGTTTTTTTTGTCTTTTTGAACTATGGATAAAGTCACCTTCTTCCTCATTTAGGATACCTTTATCTAAACTCACTTATATTACCTTAGTAGTTTTAGGGGGATATGACTTTGGTGAAGTTGGGTCATTATCTATGGTCACACTAGAACTAGTGTTAATTATTGATGTCAATTGAGCAGAAGGTGTTGACATTTTTACTTCTACAAAAAAAAGTTACAAATTAAAAATATAAAGAAAAAAATAATAATCCAAATAACAAAGATAAATTCAAAATCCACTAGTATTATCCACTCTGTTCTTTTGTTTACTCACATGTGCAGGAATCTAATACATGCATTCAATAATCTGATAAGGTATGAATTCATAGCAAGTGAAGAACTTCAGGATTTGGTTATAATTTAACTAAAATCTATATAGTCGGAGTCCTGCATATATATTGGAATTACTCTATTTAATAAGTTGAAGGGCATCCATAAAGGCCTTTTTGACCTTTACAACAATAGAAATGCAACTCCCTTCTCATAGGGAAATCATTTCGACCTGATTTGTAAGTGATTACCCTTTATCATCCACATCTCTATCATATGTAAAAAAAATCAAAATGTCCCTTTTTTACAAAGATTTATTTAAGTCAATTCCACCACAAAATAAATAGTTCACTCTTCTTTAAGACAATTTGCATTCACCTTGTTTTTCCATGAACACTAACTTCTGAAAGACAATTTAATTGATAGGGTAAGAGCCATTAAAATCAATTAGAGAGGTTTTGGGGACGATACAATAAGAACTGCTTATAAAACATATCAATTTTATGAGGTTAAGAATTACAAATTTTTTGTTGCTAAGGTCAATTTCAGTGACTAATGAAAAAGAAGAATTGACCAACAACCAACAGGTATAAGTTTATGTATAATTATGTAGCTAAAATCTCCAACGATGACTAAACTTATGCATAAACTTATATATGCTAAAATAAATTCTCTGACTTTAATTCAATAATCAAACACGAAAACATCATTGAAATAACATACCTGCTAAAATAGAAGTCAAAATAACTTTCAATTATGCAAAAATCTTTGACGAGTTTACAATCTACTGACTAGACAAGGTTTTTGAACACTAACTTCAAAAATAACTTGGTTGGATTTATAGAAACCTGATGCGGAAAATCTCTTGGTCCTGGAAGAAGCTCCTTACAACAGTTTTATTGCAAGATCGAAGAAAAATAATGAAATAAAAAATGCTGAACCCAGGAGATAAAAATGCAATGAACCCAACAGATAAAAATGAAAAAAATCGATTAGCTTACCTTTGTTCTACTGTTTCATCACTTTCGTTGGCGACAAAAAATAAAAAACATATTAACATGAACACGAGCAGACAACAAATAAAGATCTTACCTCTATTCCATCAATTCCATCGGCGATGCTCGAAATTGGAGAAAAACATCGAAGAAAAAAAATACAATTGATTTAAAAACCAAAACTTACCTAAATGGGTAGATTTCAGTCTGATTTTTCTCGCTGATTTCCCCAAGCCTAAAATCCCCATTTCCCTGATTTGCGATATCGTTGCCTTGACGTTGCCTAATCTCCTTGCTGAATCCCGCATCACTGATTTTTCTCGGGCCCTCATTAAGTAACGAGCCAGTTCATGAGTTTCTGATCCGAACCGCGGTTCACTCAAGCTCGGCTCGTTAACTTAAACTAGTCCGATCTCGTTTTCAAATTCGATGTAAGATCGAGATAAATCAAACTGAAGCAAGCCAGAACTGATCCAAGCTTGAAATACACACAAACCAGTTCAGTTTAATGCTACCCACGGTACCGGGTTCGCTTGTCCGGGATTCCGTTATTTTGCGCACTAGCGGATTTCACGTCGTCATCGACTCCTTCAGAAACTCGATTAAAGGGCAGAGGCTGATGGAATCTGTGGATTAGCCGATTAGTAGATTAACCTTCTTATTCCTGTAATGCTTTCATATTCTTAGCTGCGCTCTGGTTCTGTACTGTTGCTTTAGCGGTCACGCATTGAGCAACTTCGCGTCTACGAGCTCTCTCTTGCTCTCGGCAGGTGTTCGTAAAAATGTCTCAGAAGAGGACCTCGAGGATCTCTGAAGATCCAGAAGAGCTTGCACATATCCCTTTACAGGCAATTCTTTTAGCTGATAGCTTTGCTCAGAAGTTCCGCCCTATCACCCTCGAACGCCCCAAAGTAAGGCTACACGCTCCCCTTCTTCATTTTTCTGGTTTTCTAATTTTTTGTTTCTTAATCATATTTCATCGTATTAAGCTTTTATTTATTATTCCTTGTACTTTCCTCCGAAGGTACTGTTACCGTTAGTTGACGTACCTATGATTGATTACACATTGGCATGGCTTGAATCAGCGGGAGTTGAAGAAGTTTTTGTCTTTTGTTGCGCGCATTCTAAGCAAGTAATCGATCATTTGGAGAAGTCACAGTGGTTGAGGCAGCCACATTTTGCAGTCTCGACTATCGAATCACATGATTCCATTAGTGCTGGGGATGCTCTTCGTTTGATTTACGAACGGAACGTGGTAAGTGAAACCTTTCTGGGAGTTGAGAACTTCAAATGGTACAAAATACAAATTATTTTAATTGGAATGTGTACTGGAATATTTAATTTTTGTATTTGTTCTTTGCTTTGCATTCAAGATTCACGGAGATTTTATTCTCGTAAGTGGCGATACAGTTAGCAACATGTGTCTAAAGCAAGTGCTTCAGGAACATAAGGAGAGAAGGAAAAGGGACAGTAACACTGTAATGACTATGGTCATCAAACGCTCTAAGCCATCTCAATTGATACACCAGACCCGGCTTGGGAATGATGAAATACTTGTGGCAATCGATCCTGAGACAAGCCAACTCCTCTTGTACGAGGATAAGGCTGAGCTCTCAAAAGGGATTATAACGCTGGACAAGACGTTGTTGGCTGATAACCCTACTGTTTCTTTGCGCAATGACATGCAGGTCAGTTTTTTTATATGCTGCAATTTTATTCACAATAGCTTTTCACTCTTGTTTTTTTTTTTTTTTCCTATTTTTACATTTCCATTGTAACTATATTGTGGATGTTTTAATTCTTACAAAGGAATATTGTGGACATCTCAATCATTTTCTATGTATTCTTGAATATCTTCATTTCATTTCTATCATCTGAGACGAGCACTTTTTACACCAACATATCGCATGAATAATCATCCTACAGTTTGTTGTTCCTCTTGAGAAGTCTTATTAGCTGTTCAATTATTTAGTTTTTTTATCTTGAACATTGATTCCCACATAAGTAAGGTGCCCCAAGCCTTGCGAGATCTGAACCCAAGGTCTCATGCTAGAATCCTTATTTATCTCATGCAAAATTACTACCCATAATTATGGTTTATATGGAGCACTACCTATTTATTGGACTATTTTGCCCAACTTGACTTGAGATGACTTGTTCATGTTATGTTTTTGTGGGGGTCTAACCTAGGGTATGGGCGCCCTGTTGGACTAGCCTAGTATGGGATAGGTTTAAGGGCCTAGTTTTTCACGTTTTATAAGTTTTGGAGTTTCTTGTTTAATTTGTTAGGTACCTAACATTGGTATCAGAGTAGGTACCATGTGATGTGTTCAAATCCCAGAGGGGAGTGAACTATGAAAGGGGCTACCTGATGTTAGAGTTAGAGCCATCGTGAAATGGCTACTTGGTCCGAAGTGAGAGCCATCATATGGTGGATCGTCGTGGACGTCAACATGGAAGCGTGGTGGATTGTTATGGTCTTGTGGGGTCCAATCTGGGGTATGGGTGCTGGGTTAGATCAGCCTAGTATGATAGGTTTGAGGGCCTAACTTTTATGTTCTGTCAGTTTTGGAGCTTTTAGCGTATTTACTAGGTACCTAACTGTTTATTGGAGTCATTTATCTCATATTGTAATAAAAGGAAAAGAAAATGTATATAATAAGTAGAGTGTCCTTAATAGGTCAAATGGGGCTGCTTTGGCTCTCATAATGGTTCAATCCATGATTTTGCACTCATCTGTAGCTCTGAACTTAAAGAGTCAACTCAAGTTCCTTAATTGAAATGATCATATCTAACCATTCTAAGCTGATTCTCTGTTGTTGTGTTGCATGCATGCGTATACTTATATATGTATATATACATATGTGTTGGTAAATATCTTTTATTCAACATTGAGAAAAGTAAAAACCACACCACTGGCTACAACAGTACAGCCACCCACAACTTGACAAATTCTACAAAACCTTAATCACAAATTCAAACATTAAACACAACACATACAAACTTTGCAGATATTTCTAAATTGAACAAGTTTCACCAAGTTTTAGTTTCATCAAGATCTTTTTTGACCTGCAAAACATTAATTCGCTTCAATACTATGGTTGAAATTGGAAGTTCCTAATAAATCCCCAATTACCGCAATCAACGTAAACCATTTTGAGCACAAAACTCCTGTCACAGGAGTAGGGTCAAGCAGTGTTTTAACAATGGCTCCCAAAAGATCCGTGTGATTTAGAATGTCATTTGATAGACGGACAACGTACCAATGGTTAAGTGAATCTATTTGGTCAAAAACCACAAAAGGTCAACAACAACCTAGGATCCTCTATCATCATAGGAATAGGATTAAAGTATATAATTGCAGGACATGTCTGTTCACTTGGCTTGTTTCCTCTTCACTTGCTTCAACTTTTCCACATGTAGGTGCACATACATATATGCACCTAAAATGAGAAGTCTCAAAGCTTAACCCTTTCCACAGGGTCATTGTTTTGGGGAAACAAACGAGAGCCATAATTGCAGCCTTTACATAGGCGGATACTATGGGATGAAAGATTTAAGTTCTATGTTACTTTCAACCATCTATGCCACTAATGCCTTTTGGCCTCTAAATGTCAGTTGGAAAAAAATGTTTGGGTTGACATCAACTCCTAACACTACAACGACAACTGCTTTTCCCTCACTGTATTGGATGGGATATGGATATCTTAGGGTTGGCTCTGTCAATCTTCCATTTTTCTCTTTGTGTCTAGCTAATTCTCTCTCACACCAGAATGGAACTTGTATGCACACATGCTTTTTGTTTCAACTTGCATTAGTACTTGCTTTAGTACTTTCTTTATTTGTTGACTAGCTTCCTGAACTTATTGGTATTTTCAAAGCAAGACGAATTTGACTAAATGACAGAGTCCCAGAATCGCTTTTTTCTTGGTTGATTTTCCTGAGCCAGTTGTCTCTGCTGAAAAGGTTGTCTCAATTTGCAGCTTGGCTCGGCTTTTAGGCTGAGGTTTAGTCCATTGACTCAATCAATGAGATGCTATTTTAGAGAACTGTCAGAAAGAGTTTTCACAAACCCGTTTACACGCATCTCAGAAGTGTTCAAATGTTAAACACCTAGCCAATACTACCCAAAAGACCAGCCTGTTAGGTAGCAGAAAGCCAAGTACACATCCCCCCTGGAGAATGGGCTTGTCCCCAAGTCCATCTGTTGCGAGCCGACGGGTGACGGCCGCCCATACGGCCCAGGGCCCGGCCCAGCCCCGGTGGGTAAACACGTAGCGACGAGGTTTTTGCTTGCATCTGGGATTTGCGATCGCCCACACCGTCTGCCGGGATTCGAACTCGCAACGTAAGGACCGATTCTAATACCAAATGTTAAACACCTAGCCAATACTACCCAAAAGACCGGCCATGTTAGGTAGCGGAAAACCAAGTACTTAACCCAGGATTACAACATCACATTCCCCCTGGAGAATGGGCTTGTCCCCAAGCCCATCCGTTGCGAGCTGACGGGTGACGATGGCCCGTACGGCCCAGGGCCCGGCCCCGGCGGCTTAACGCATATCGACAAGGTTTTTGCCAGCGTCTGGGATTCGAACTCGCAGCGTAAGGACCGACTCTGATACCAAATGTTAAGCACCTAGCCAATGCTACCCAAAAGACTGACCTGTTAGGTAGCGGAAAACCAAGTACTTAACCCAGGACCACAACATGTTTATTTCTATTCTATAATATTTTCTTGTCATCATGATTTATCTTCATTTTTATTTTTATTTTTTCATTTTGAATGACAGAATGAGGAAAACAACATTGTTGTAAAGGAAATGGAGCGAATGGATATAATGGATATACTTTGACTTCTTAAAACATGACCTTGACTGGACTTGGATCTAATCTTGTTGGTCTCTCTCTCTCTCTATGTAGATGTGTGTGTGTTTGCACGTGTATGATATTGTAACCTAGGGTTTAAGTACTAAGGCATGTAGATCACCTTCTTGATTATTCTTTGTATAATTTGAATTTTTAAAATATGTATATTTATCAGCAAACCCTTTCACCATGCAATGTTTTCATTTATGCAGGATTGCTATATTGATATCTGTTCCCAAGAAGTTCTCAGCCTTTTCACGGACAACTTTGATTATCAGCATCTTCGACGCCATTTTGTCAAGGGACTGCTTCTTGATGATGTAGGTTTTGTTCTCATTTAAGCTTATCTTTGGCACACAAAAATGATTGCCACAGCCTAACTTGCATGACCTGCACTGTTATTCTCACTATTGGTGATTAAAGCCAAGGAAACTATAGAATGAAGTTGAGGAACAAAAGTGGTCTTTGAGTATCACAGCCACTCTAGACTATATGAAAAGAAGCTTTTGAAGTTGGAGTATAATGGGTGGACTCAAACTTCCAGAGGTTATTCTGTAACTTGCAGCGACCATCAAGACTAATAAAAAGCTTAGCAACCATTCTTAGCATTAGAAAAAGAAAAAAACAAAGGTATCCACCTCTGCAACAGAAAAGAAACTGTATTAATCCTGAAAATTTATTAAAGTTACTGCAGATCTCTTAAAAATTTTTCTTCTTATTTTTGTGCTGTTTCTTCCACTTTTGAGCCTTGTACTACATTGAAGAATTGACTGAGCCAACCATTTTCAGCTAGTGAAAATTATTGCAAATTATGAAAAACTGGGTTGTCCCTGATCTTGGTCGAGAGTGTGAGCAAGAGTGAGATCGAGACAGTGGGAAGATTTGGGGTAGAGAACGAGAGCGGGTGTGTGTGGGTGAACACGAGGTCGAAGAGGAGGATGAAGGTGGGAGAGAGAAAAAGAGCGAGTGGAAGAAAGGGAGCACTGGGGAGAGAGATGAAGAAGAAATATAGAAAGGTGGTGAGGTAGGGGAGATAGAGAGAGTGTAGGAGCAGATGGCCACTATGTGAAGACCATGCTCGGCAGCAACGATTTGGAGGTGAATGCAGGCAGAGACGCCTCGACTGATGCTGCTAGTGCAGAACGATGTCGCACAGTAACAAGCAGGAAGAAGTGGTGACAGGAAAGATGCACTATCTCTGATAGTGGAAAGATGCGGTTTTAGAGGCGACTTCAACCTGACTCTGAGCATGTCCTTTCCACTGACCAGTGCTTACTGCCTGGTCCAATCCTTGCAATCAGAGAATGGAAGCATACTGAGCCAATGGGCACCCATTGCGAGTGGTGTAGAGCTTATGGCATCCCTCCAGAACTTTGGGCTGTAGAAACTTTCCTGGCTATTGTACACTGTAAGGAAACCACTCACGTGCAAAGAATGGACTTTGCCAGAATTTAAATTGCCTCGACATTGTCAAACCTCCATGCAGCATTGCTTAACTTGGTGGTCAATACTGACCATTTCGCCATACGAATAGAAACGGAGAGGGAAAAGCATGATACAACAAAAAAAGGAAAACAAGGTTAGGAGGTTAGGGCAAGGTAGAAGACAATTCCACCAGGCAGGACAGGTCAAAAGATGATAAATACGAACCCCCTCCCATTTTGACCAAAAGCACTTTTTTGAACATCACTTCATCCCTTGCACAAACAGACAAACTCCCTCCCACAATGACCACATAATACCTGGTTTTTTTTCTCACTTCGCATCAAAGAGCCCACACCAGCCAAGACTTCAAACCTATTGCAGAAGAAACCAGCCAACCACTCCCTTGTCACCAAGCCAAATTCTTAAAGACCACTCGTCTGACCCGATCCTCTCCCCTTACAAAACCCCAGCTCCCAATCGCAACCCACTTTTGAGAATCTGTGGAAGATAATACCTGCCCCTCTACTCCCCATAAAGCACCCATGAATCCTAATAGCCTGGGGAGCTATGGCTCATCTTTTGACCCTTTAGTCTATGTTCTTCAACCGAAAAATTGCTGCTACTAAGTCTATTTGGTTTGATCAGAATAAGCTTATTCCAGACAATACTGAAGAAACAACTGAAACTCCTAGAAGGCCACGAGGTAGACCCACAAAGCAACAAAAAGGCAAGCTGCCTTTGCAATCCGCTACATCCGCTACCAAGGACCTGAAGAACAGATGCTTCATGGAGGCTCTTCAACAACAAAATAATAAGTATGATGAGGAGACTTGGTCAAGAATGATGGAGCTTGCATAACAAATGAAGAACCAAACATTGAAAAAAAGGGAACTTCAAAGGTAAAGCCGAAGGGGTCGTGAGAGGTAAAGTCTTCAAATGATTTACATAGCTTTGAACATTCATGGAGTTCGTGGATCCCGAAAGTGAGTAGTAATTCAGGAGACCTTAATGGATTCAGGTGGTTGAGTTGCTGGTTTGGAATCTTTGGTACAAGCCTCACCCTCAATGGAAATCACTTGATGCTAATGGCTCTGCTGGAGGCATCCTGTTTGTCTGGGGCGAATCTGATTTTAATCTGTTGGATATTTGTATTAGGGAATTTTTGATTGGGCTAAAGCTTTTTGACAAGATGCAGAACATAACATTGTCTTGCTGGAGTTTGTGGCCCAACAAGGTATAGTCAATGCACTACCTTCTGGGAGGAGCTATCAAACCTTTTCCAACAATGGCATTTTCCTTGACTTCTAGCGGGTGACTTCAATGCAAAAAGATTTGGTAGTAAGAAACAAGCCCCGACCCGATGAATCATTTTTACGATGAGACATTTTTGCAACCTTATAGGTGCACAGGAGATCACCGCTTTTGGTGAAAATTTCACATGGACCAATGGCCAGAAGCCCCAAATTCTGTCCCGTCTTGATCGTTTCCTTTGCTAATGAATCTTAGCTTCATGCCCTCCCTCATAACTACTCTATGAAGATTAGTCTCTGATCATTGACCCATAATGCTTGACATTCACTCCACTAATTGGAGACGAAAACCCTTTTGGTTTGAAAACATCTAGCTTGCACAGAGAACTTCAAGAAATTGGCCGAAGATTGGTGGCATGAATTGGACGTTTTGGTTCCCATAGGTGGGGGTTCTCTCAAACTCAAGCAACTAATATCCAAGCTCAAGTCGTGGGCCATCGATCTCCCTTCATTTGCCAAAAAGAGTCACTTCGAGCTGAAATTCACCCCTTGGACATCATCGAGGAAGGTAGACCCTTGAATAATCCTGAGTTTTCTATTATAGACGCTACTTCAAGACATTAATTACCATGATAGAATTTTTTGGAAGCAAACAACTAGATACAAGTGGGTCATTGAGGGAGATGACAATACTCGTTTCTTCAATACCGTTGTCTTAGCCCATCGGTGATCGAATTGGATCAACTCCCTCATGGTCAATGGGGAATTGTCATCCGATCAATCGGAAATTACTAACACCATTTTGAGTTAAAAAAATTATTCACAGAGGCATTGCTTCCTGACTCCTTCATGGGCAATCCCTAAGGAGACTCTCAACCAACTTCTTGGAGAACATAGAAAGACCATTCACAATGAGGGAATTGAAGTTGCAGTCACTTCTCTCTGTCTCGGTAAAGCTCTTGGACCGAAAGGATATAATGGGGAGTTCTTTCAAATGGGTGTGGACTTCCTCAAGGCAGATATTGTTGAATGATTTTCACGCCAATGGCTTAGCTTTCAGAAGTATGGGGGTCTCCATTGCTTTGATCCCAAAGAATCCCAATCCTGAAATGCCAAGGGATTTCCGACGAATCACCCTCATTTTTGGACCTTTTTTGGATAATATTGAGAATCCTGGCAATCAGGCCAAATAGGGTGCTCCAAAACCTTATCATCTCGTGTCAGACATGAAAAATATGAGATTTGGGAAGGAAATAGAAGAGAAAAGAGGAGAAAAGGAGACCTGGGAGAAGATCAGCCTTATTGCCTTGGAGGATGTGCTAGAAAACATGTCACCATTCTTTTTAATCAGGGTTTAAGTGATGTTTTACAAAAAGACAGAAATGCTCCTCAATAATCAAAATTACATATCTCTTAAAATACATGTCTAAATTGAATGAAAATTGACCATAAATAAAATAAGACATTGTCTATCTAACAGTCATTCTATAAAACAATGTAATGAAGGAAATGACCAAAATACCTTGAACTGGTATTTTAACACTCCCCCTCAAGCTAGAGAGTAGATATCAAACAAACCCAGCTTGTCACTAATGGGTACATGTTCATGTCTTCCCAAAGGCTTGGTAAATATATCTCCGAACTAGTCTGAAAATTTAACATAAGGAGTTATCACTTTCCCCTGCATAATTGCATTTCTAATAAAGTGGCAGTCAACCTCTATATGTTTAGTTCTCTCATGGAATACAAGGTTACTTGTCATAAAAATGGCCGTTTGGTAGTTTCAATTCATAGGGTCAGGTAACTTTTTTTGTTTTGAAAAGGATGTATATATTAACAGGGAAAATTATAGAGGACAAGGGAACAAATCCCTAACAACAAGAGATTGAAAGGTTGTTTCCTACTTGGCAAGCACATCCTCTATCGAATTTGCAGATCTCGGAATGTGAGACCAAATACAAGAGAATTGATAGGCAATTTCTAGAATCTCCCAAAAAGTGTCCCAATGGCGCCATAGGGGGGGGATGCACCATCGCACCAACCAATAACCACCTTCGAATCTCCTTTAATGTGAAGATGGCCACTACAATTGTCTCTGAAGATGTGGTTATGGAGCTCAGCCGACGTTGAGTCAGCAATGCCTAATGGGCCAACATACGAGAAACATTGATTACCAGAGGGATCTGAGATAACTCCTCCAAAGCCAACAATCCCGAGATTGCCGAGAGAAGAACCATCAAAATTCAACTTTAGGAAACTAGCCTCTGGAGCGGTCCATTCCTGCATGACTAGGACCTTGGTTCCAATCCGTATCTTAGCCACGATGCTCCAATTATCTCTGATAGAGGAACCCATAAAGGAGGAGAAGGCCTTTTTAGTAAGAAGCCAAGCGGAGATTTGGCCTCACACACGATCAACGACTCTTATTGCAGATTCACTTTTAGCATCAAAACGCCTGTGGTTGCGTTCATTCCAGAGCCCCCACGGCATAAAATCAATATAGGCAGAGATCATCAACTTTCCAAGCGCAGAAAGGGGAGTACCAATGAGCGACTTGCTGAAGGAGATCAGATCTGCCGACATACAGAATTGCAGCCCTGTCTTACAAAGGATGGAAGTCCACACTTTCCATGAGAAGAACACTAGCAAGATGTGGCTGGTGGTTTCGACCTCTAAGTTGCAGAAAGGGTAGAGGGTATCAATAGATGGATAGCCTCTTCTTCTAAGCACAATTGTCGTGAGTATCTTTCTTTGGTAGGCACTCCACATGAATTTTTTTATCTTTGGTGGGGCACAAAGATGCCATGCGAAATATATCTCATGCTCCCTTTGATTTAAATGCCATCCATTGATGTATCTGTAAGCAGAGGACACAGAGAAGATACCACTTTTGTCAGGCCACCAAATGTGCTTGTCCGCCACTGAAGGTCTCAGTCTGAAAGAGTGTGAAGATTCCATCAACCTGCTTGCCTTCAAAGCCTTAGTGTCGGGAAGACCCCTTTTGGGGTGTAAGCTCAAACCATCTTCCTCAAAAGCATCGGCTACCGATATCTCCCTTCGTAGAAAAAGGAGAAAGAGATTCTTGAATGAGGTCTGTAAAGGTTCCTGTCCCGCCCACCAATTCTCCTAGAATTTTAAGGATCTACCGTTTCCAACATAAAATTTGTTGGCTGAGGAGAATTTAGGATGAAGTAGATATTGTGATCTCCAGATTGGTGATAGACGTCTCCGGTTACCTCCTGAAGACTACCATGGAGAAGGACAACTAAGCTTAACAATTACAGTTTCCTTCCAAAGATTAGAAGAAATGGTGTTGAACTTCCAAATCCATTTTAAGAGTAGAGCTTGGTTCATTTCCTTCGATTTCCGAATACCCAAACCTCCCATCCGCTTTGGCAAACAAACTTCCTCCCATCTGACCTAATGATATTTAAAAGTATCACTCGATCCCCTCCAGAGAAATCTTCTTTTTAACTTATCCATGGCTGTACATACAGAGATGGGACAAGGTATAGTTCGGGATACCTACAATACAAGACTTTAGGAGGATGAGCCTTCCTACTTTGCTGAGAAAACGACCCTTCTAGGTTGCAAGTCAGGTCTCAATCTTTTCCACCACAGGATTCCATAGACTTTGGTTTATGTGATTGTTGAAGAGGGGGAGTCCAAGTAAGTGGTCGTGATGTTAGATGTTGTACATCCAAAGAGATTCACCATCTCAGCTAGGAGCTCAGGGCTGACATTGAAACCCATGAGGGATGTTTTTCCCCAATTAATTTGGAGCTCAGGGCTGACATTGAAACCCATGAGGGATGTTTTTCCCCAATTAATTTTCTGCCCTGAGGCTAGGGGTGGCATCGAGCCGAGCCGAGCTTGATTTAAATATTTTGAGCCGAGCTTCGAGCTGAGCCTCGTCTCGAGCCTAAAATTGTTATCGAGCTCGAGCCCAAAATTTTTAACCGAGTTCGAACCGAGCTTCGAGCCGAGCTTGAGCTTCAACATACATTTAAAACTTTTCAAAAAATATATATAAAATAAATTGTATATAAAATTATGCATATATTTTACATAAAATTGGGCATGGCCTCTACATAAAATTGGGCATAACCTATATATATAATACATGTATAAGATTGGGCATGACCTCTATTTAAAATTGAGCATAATCTATGTATATAATACCTATATAAAATTCGACATGACCTTTACTTAAAATTGGGCATAATCTATATACATAATACCTGCATAAACACTCCATAAACACTCCATAAAATTGTCTATATATTCCATAAACACTATGAAATTGTTTATACACTCCATAAAATAGTTTAAACACTCCATACACTGCATAACATTACGAATAAACTCCATACAATAATCAAACACAACAAAATTAAATGAAATATCACTATCAATTTACAATCACCCAAATAAAAACTATAAATCCATTATAAATTTACAAACTATAGTTGTTTCTTTTCATGCTAGAAAATAATATACGTCCTTGCATGAGCAAAATCTCCACCTAAGACAAAAACAAAAAAATAAAATTAGTTATTGTCAGATAAAAAAATACGCCACTACTAGTTACTTAATATCGTTAAAAATATTAAAATTACCATGATGAGAAAAACATGAAAAATCATGTAGCTGGTAGCATTATCTCGACACTCTTCTTCTCAGGTTGTAATCATAAAACAAAATTTTAATAAATAAAACTAAAAAAATACTAAAAAATATCATAATAAATAATTTATCAAAGAAATTCACCTTTTGATTTTTCTTTACACCGTGAAGAGCCCGAACCCAATCACTGCCACAAATCAAAGTTTGAACTGTATTTGGTGCCAAGGAAGAACGATATGAGTCTATTACTAATTGTAGACTTTGAAGCTAGTGCGGATATGAGAATTATAAGTAAACTTAAAATTTGAAGTTCATCTTCATCTTCTGCTTCAAATTCATTTCATTCATTTACATGAAATTCAATTTCAAACTTGGTATTAGTGTGGACAAGTTCATGTACACTGGAAAACAGTTTCCAATGTTAGTGTCCCAAAATGAGAAAAATATAAAAAACAAGAAAATAAGTAACTTATAATAGTAGACTTAATTAAAACATAATACTTAAACCCCAAATTAGGTAAAAAAAACATGATTACAACACAAATAAGTAATTTAATGTATAATTAAAATAAATTAATATATTAATTAATTAAATTAGATATTATATTATTTAATGATTACAGTTTATTATACATTAATACAATAATTACGTGAGCCAATTAATTGTGCACATGATTAATTATAAAAAATAAATAAATAAACAGGAAAATTTGATCAAATGCTAACTTTAACACACTATTTTTACGTATTGTTGCATCGTCCGGAGGAAAAGCAGTACTAGAGGCGGTTAGGGCTGACAAAATTGCATCGTCCAAAGGAAAAACAGGTTGAGAATAGGATTTGCAAGTTTTTTTTTTTTTTTTTATATAATCGCACGTGCGAAACTCGCATGTGTGAACTGCACGTGCGAGTTCGCACGCTGTGTTGGACGGAGCGTCGAGGGGGGGAATAATTTCCCCCCTCAACTTAGGTATCGGGGGGGTTCTGTGCCGTTCCGGCGAGAGCGGTGGCCGGTTGATCTGACGGCGGCAGCAGGTGGTAGTAGGGGGGTGATGACGACGGGAGAGGGTTCAGAGCAGTTGCTCTAGCTGGGGTACGACGAGGCGAGGGCGACGCTACGGGAGTCGACGGCGACAGCGATGAGAGGTAGAGAAGGCGATGCGCGGGGGGAAGGATTAGGTGCGGCGGCGGTGGAAGGGGCACCGGTGGCGAGATGGAGGCCGAGAGAGGGAGAAAAAAATTTCGGAGGAAGAAGAGAGAAGGGAAGGAGGAGACCAAGAGAGCGAGAGCGCAGGAGAGAGACCGAAAAAAAAATTTCGGGAGATGGCAGACCGACGAAAATTTCCCAAATCCCCCTGAATCCGCCGCTTGTTAAATTAACGAGCTGGCTCGGGAGCCGTCGAGCCGAATCTGGCTTTGGTCGAGCTCGGCTCTTTAATTTAAACGAGCCGATTTCGGATCTTGAGCTCGGCTCGAGCTCGAGATATACCGAATCGAACCGAGCCGACACCGAACTCGAGCCGGCTCGGTTCGAAGCCACCCCTACCTGAGGCTAATTCAAAGAGTCCCAAGACCGCTTTGATCCTTCTAGATCCTTCCATATTTTTTATCCCAAAAATGATGGTATCATCCGCATATTGGAGAATGGGGATATTAAAAACCTGTTGGAGGCTAGTAAGGGGAAGCCACCCAAGATTAACAGCCGAGTAAAACATAAAAGAGAGGAATTTTGCTACAATGTTGAAAAGAAGCGTAGAGAGCGGGTCACCCACTTTGATCCCCCTGGTCCCTTTGAAATACTCGCAAACCGAGCCATTGAGAATGAGTGAGTAGGAGGCCGAGCCCATGCAACTTCTAATCCAAAATCTTCATTTTGCGCCGAAGTCCATTTTCTCCATGAGCTCATCTAGAAGAATCCAATTTACTCTGTCAAAAGTTTTTTCCAGATCAAGCTTGAAGGCAAATTCTCGGATCCTTGTTACGATTGAAGTGATCAATAAATTCATGAGCTGCCATTGTGGAGTCTAGGATTTCTATCCCCTTGAGAAAGGTGCCTTGCCCGCGGTGGATGACGTTTTTGAGAAAAGCCTTTAGCCGATGAGCCAGAATTCTAGCAATGATTTTGTATGCACTTGTAACTAGACTAATAAGTCGGAAATCTTCCTCTTCGGAACCAAAGTGATGAAGGGCGCACTGTTGCTGTGGTAGGTGATACCATTCTTGAAGAAACCATGTATCATTGCTGTGATATCCTCAAGCCTTGACTAAAACTTTTTTAAAAAGTCCTCGTTAAAACCATCTGGTCCTGTGGTCCTATCACTTTCCATACCTAATACAGCATGCTTGATTTCTCCAGTAGAAAAAGAGGACTCTAATAAGGAGGCAGCTGTTGGAGAGTGACGAGAGAAACTGATGTGTTGAACTTTTGGCCGATTTGAACGCTCCTCTGAATATAAATTTGTGAAAAAATGAATCAACACATTAGTAATTGAGGTCTGACATGACGTTACCTCATTATTAATACATAATGAGGTAATTCGGTTGGATCTCCTTCTTGCCGATGCGATGACATGGAAAATTTTTGTATTTGCATCGCCTTCTTTCAGCCATTTAAATCTGGCTATTTGCTTTCATTGAATCCTCTCTTTATGCAGAATTGCATTGAGTTTAGTATTCAGAGAAATTCGGGAAGAGAACTTAGCAGGAGACAAGTACCTTTGTTCGTCCACCAGGTCCAGAACAACTATCTGAGAGGGGAGAGAAGCCTTCTCGGCACCCGAGGAACGACGACTTGTGGCCCATTCCTTTATTTTTCCCTTTAAGAACCGAAACTTTAGAGGGAAAGCCCACTCCCTTCTTCCATAGTTTGGACACTCAGCCCACCATCCACTTATAAGAGAGTCAATTTTTTTTTTCAAACAACCATGAGTTTTCAAAGCGGAAAGGAGGAGGCCCCTATTTTTTTGAAGGAGGTGGAAAGCATGATAGGCCAGTGGTCAGATCCCACCTTATTGAGCACCCTTCCAGTGACGTTGCCAAAAAGTTGCACCTAATCTGGACAAGCCAAAAAGCGGTCCATTTTTGAGAGAATTGGTTGTTGCTGGACGTTAGACCAGGTATAATTCTTCCCGGAAAGAGATATCTTATCCAGACCACATTCGCCAATGAAGTCCGAAAACCCCCGCATCGAAGCAGATAGGCAAGTAGCCAGAGGCTTCTTCTCATTGCAGTAGCGGAGAGCATTAAAATCACCCGCGAATAGCCAGGGGTATCTCCGTGACTGATTAAGCTCCAAGAGCTCTTCCCAGAAAAGTCTTCTCTCCCGATATCTTGTCGGGCCATATACTCCACCCACACACCATATTCTACCGGAGGAGTGATCCCAGAACTGAATGCCCAATGAGAAATGACCCTCAGTAACGTTGTGAGATCATCAAAGTTAGTAGAGTCCCATGCGACAAAAATGCCGCCAAAGTGTCCAATGGTGTTAACCGCCACCCATTTTATCAAAGGGCATGACCACAGTTTCATGGCAATGGCATCGGTCATCTCCTAACATTTCGTCTCTTGAAGAATCACTATTGAGGGCTTAAACTGAGAGAAGAAGATAGAGATCATGCTGTGCTTCTGGACAACACCAATTACCTCATTTTTGGACTCCTGTCCCCAGGCCGCAGACCCCTATAGACAACTCCCATGAGGCGCACCAAATTCATCATTTGCCACGTCTCATCATTCTATCTGTGGCGTTCAACTTGAAGGTCCTCCACGAGTCGAGACAACCTTTCATTTGGGGAGGGGACGATGAAGTTTTGTGATTTATCTCAGGATTAACTGTGTAAAATAGCACTTTCCTGGCGACGTCTTCTTCTTTGGTAGGTGGCTAGAACAGGGGGAGAAGCAAAGTGTAGGGGAGAGGTGACTTCGGACGTGGATTCAGAGTTAGGATGATTAGGGTGGAGAGGACATGGCGAGTTGTGTGAGGTGGACTTGCTACTGAAGGCTTCCCGATGTTCGAGGTTGGCAGCCACAAAAGCTGACCAATACTCTCTTGGGTAGGCTTCCTTGTGACCTCAAGATGGGGCATGACAGGGGGGCTTACCTCGTGATTAAGACCTTGTTCATAGGGCAACTCGCTCTATTGGAATTTCCCGCTACTCTTGGTTATCAATGTGCTGTTGGCAGGCCAATTGCGCACCCAAAGATTTCAGGCCCCGCGTAAGGGTGTCTTGGGACAAGAGAAAGAGAGTGGAGGTACAACTGTTTCTGGAAAAGGGGGTTTGACAGAAGGTTGGTGATAGGTCTGACGCTTTTTGAAAAAATTGAGAAAAAGGCGGGGGGGGGGGGGGGGGGATGTGGGGAATGACACAACATCGGAATTCGGGAAAGCAGGATGGTGAAGGGGTTTCTGATAAGGGGCTAGATGAAAAGCATAATGTTTCTAACGAAGTTTGAAAATATGGTGTGGATATGTGTGATGCCTCAACATTGAAATTCAAGAAAGGTGGGTTGGATGGGAGGTCTGACATGGAACCAGCCTTTTCTTTTTGAAACACGGGATTCAAATTTGAAATTACTGAGGTGACAACCTTGGTAATCGAGACCCTGACAGGGGGCAAACCTTGAAAAGCTCGCAAGGAAATTCAAATTTGAGTTTGAATTCGAGTCAGAATTCGGTAGCGAGGTTGACTCGTCTGAGTAGAGTGACCATGCTGAGTTGACTGGGTGTTGACTTGGTATGAAGACAGGTCCTTGAACTTAGAGAAGAAGCATCCTTTCTGAAGTCGGTGACTCTCCGACGGGCTCAAAATGCAGATTTCCCCGAAAGATATCTCAATTCAGACAAAATATTTGCCGATGACGATCTTCAGGAAGAGAGGTTCGGTCCATCGTGAGGTTGGGGCGACGAAAGCCATTGCCACGTCCAACCTAGTTCTTTCCATCATATTTTCCGCCCACTGGATCGGGTATCCAAAGGAATTGAAGATGTGATTCAACACTCTTTTGACCAGAGCTCGATTGGCAAGCCTCTGACCGAGACCGATTGTCTGAGAGGGCAAACACAGTGGGGTCTCCACCCACTTCGACACAAAAACCTCCTATTCTTGCTCCCACATCTTGGTTTCAAGGGCAACTTCGACCTCCCCCGTCGATTTGAGAAATACTACCCATTTCCGAGGGTCCATTCCTGCGATTTTTGGCAAGTATTCAATTTGGATTATATCGTGGATCCATGGTGCGAGATTCACGCCATTCTAACTATAAGATTTAGCCTCCATGATGAAAGCTGAACTCAAAGCCATCCTTCTCGTTAAGAAGGCGTCAAAGGGTAAGTGAATGGTGGGGTGGGGGAAAGCAATTTATTTGGCTCGGTGTCGGAGGGTGGAATCTCGTTCTTTGGCTGGTGTTCGGAAGAGGGGGGGGGGGGGGGGGGGGGGAGGTTAGATTTTTCTTCGGCGGTATAGGCGCACATTGATCTCGAGCGATGGCTGAAATAATTTATGGCAACACTCTCCGACAGAAAGAGGATCCAAAAACTTCCGGGTGATAAACATGCGCCATATTGAGCATTCCCCTCCTCTGGATAATCATAAACTCCTTTTTCTCCTTATTTTGGAACACAGAGAGGGAGAAAGAAACATCTCCGACTCGTATCTCCCGGAGCCTCAACACACTTTCACCTTCCTCAAGACATCAGACGAAATCCAAAACTGCAGCCATTGGAATCGAAATAAAGGACCTTCTCGTCCATTTCTGAGGGTTAAACGCAATACCTTTTGATTTGCGTCGTTTCAGTTCCAACGAAGTTTCTGAATCTCCGCATACCCACAATGTTTCCAAAGCTTTCCTTTTTTCCTTCTTCTTCGCATTTCTCCCACTTGCTGTCATCCATCGCCCATCATTCTCTGTCGCCAAAGTCTTACCATTGTTGTTGTGCCTCTATTGCGTTGCCGCGACATCAGTCTCCACACCAATGGAGACTCTGGACCGGGAGTAGTTTGGAATTGCGACAGCCAACTCCCCTTTTGGTGGGGGTTCCTCCGTAGACGAGGATTGTTGAGGAGCGATCCCAAACACCGATGCTTGATGACGAGAGGGTCCAAAAGTGACTTTCTCCTCTCGACGCCCACTCATCACGGGCTTCAGATCATAAGGTTAGGTAACTGAAAACCAAATTCAAGAAGAATAGACTTAATCCACATAAGCTCACTAATTGTGTGATCCATTGCTCAATACTGGGCCTTTGCGAGGGTTTTTTTTTTTTAGGGTACAAAGCGAGGGCGTCGGGAGGAGAGAACCACTTTCGGATCCTCTTGCCATCAAGCATCAGATGTTGGGGTCGCTCCTCCACAATCCTCGTTTATGGAGGAACCCCCACATCCACCTGAAGGGGAGTTGGCTGCTATAACTCCATACCATTCACAGTCTAGAGTCTCCGTCAGTGAGAAGACAACCGTCGTGGCGATGCAATACAGGTACAACGACAATGGTAAGACTTTGGCGACGGAGGAAGATGGTCATTGGATGACGGCAAAAGATAGAAATGCGGAGAGGAAGGTAAAAAGGAAAACTTTTGAAACTCGTGGTTTGTGGCGATTTAAAAATTTTGCTGGAACTGAAACCAGGATGAATCGAAAAGGTACTGTGACTAACGTTCATAATTGGGATGAGAAGGTCTTTTATGTCAATCCCAATGGCTGCGATTCTGAAGTTTATCTGGTGTCTTGAGGAAGGAGAAACAACGAGCTTGTCGAGGCTCTGGGAGATAAGAGTCGGAGAAGTTTCTTTCTCCCTCTTTGTGTTCCGAAAGAAGGGGATACGTGATTTCAAGATTATTCAGAGGAGGGGAATGCTCATTATGGCGCGTGTCTATCTCCCAGAGGTATCTGATCCCTCTTTCTGTTGGAGAGCCTTGCGGGAAAACATCTCAGCCATCGTGCGTGATCAAAGTGCACCCCTGTTGCCAGAGAAAAATAAAACCTCTCTGGCCTCCGCCCCCTCCCCTAGAAAAGATGTACTCCAAAGCTGCGCGCCCCCCCTACCCTCTTTCGAACACCAACCAGAGAAACGGATTCCACCCTCCGATACCGAGTCAAATAAATTGCTTCTCCTGCCCCCCTAGAAAATCCCCCACCCATAACCCCACTATTCAATTACCCTCTGACGCTTTTCTTAACGGGAAGGAGGGCTATGAGCTCAACTTTTATCATGGAGGCTAAATCAGATAGATGGAAGGGCGAGAATCTTGCATCATGGATCCGAGAAAAACTCCAAATTGACTACTTGCTAAAAATCGCATGGATGAGCCTTTAGAAGTGGGTAGTTTTTCACAAATTGACAGGGGAGGTAGAAGCTATTCTCACAACCAAGATGTGGGAGCAAGAACAAGAGGTCTTTGTGTCGAAGTGGGTGGAAACCCCGCTGTGTTGCCCTCTCGGACAATGGGTCTTGATCATAGGCTTGCCGATCGAGCTCTGGTTGGAAGAGGTGCTGAATCGCATCTTCCACTCCTTCGGAAATCCAATCCGGTGGGAGGAAAATAAGACAAAAAGATCAAGGTTGGACGTGGCAATGGCTTTTGTCGCCTCGACATTGCTATGGACTGAACCTCTCTTCCTGAAGATAGTCACCGACGAAGAATTTGTATGGATAGAGGTATCTTTCAGTGAACTTTGCACTTTGAGTCCACCGGCTAAGGAAGGGATGCTTCTTCTCTGAGTGTACGAACCTGTCTTCATGCCGAGTCACTACCCAACCGACTCAACATGGTCACTTTAGCTCGGACGTGTTAACTTCACTACCGAGTTCTGATTCAAATTCAAACTCAAATCTACAATTCCTTGCGAGCTCTTTGAGGTCTGCCTCGTTTGTCACGGTCCCGATTACCAAGGCTGTCCCCACGGTAAATTTTAAATTGAATCCAGTGTTTCAAAATGGAAAAGCTGCCCTCTTGTCAGATCTCCCATCCAACCCATCTTTCCCGAATTCTGATGTTGAGGCATCACACATATTCAAAATTTTCAAAAAGAGTCAGACCTATCACCAACCTTCTATTAAACCCCCTTTTCCAGAAAAGTCCCTCTAGTAACAACTGTAGCTCCACCCTCTTTCCCTCATCCCAAGACACCCTACGTGGGGCCCGAAATCTTCGGGTGTGCAGTCTGAATGACCAGCACACTTGTTAAGGAATAGTCCCACATGGATTAATGAGTACAAATATCTTGAGTTTATTAGGTGAGAAAGAGACTTCCTAAGGTGACTAGTCATTTTGGGATGGGCCTTGGACCCAACTTAACATTTTTTTTGGAAGAGAGGCAGCTTTGCTGCCTTGGAATCTGAGCCAGAAAGGCCCTTCTTGCTTCTTTATAATCAGAGTTTAAGTGAAATTTTACAATAGGACAAAAATGCCCCTCAATACTCAAAATTACATATCTCCTAAAATACATTTCTAAATTGAATGAAAATTTAACTAGAGATAAAATAAGACATTCTCTATCTAATAGCCATACTATAAGAGAAAAATGTATATTGAAAATATAAGAAATGACCAAAATACCCCTGAACTTGTATTTTAACACTCCCCCTCAAGCTAGAGAGTAGATATCAAACAATCCCAGCTTGTCACTAAAGGATACATGTTCACGTCTCCCCAAAGGCTTGGTAAATATATCTCCCAACTGGTCTGAAGACTTTACATAAGGAGTTACCACCTTCCCCTGCATAATTGCATCTCTAATGAAGTGGTAGTCAACCTCTATATGTTTCATTCTCTCATGGAATACAAGGTTGCTGGCAATAAAATCACAATTCATAACCATAGGGTCAGGTAACATAAAACCAAACTCAAGAAGCACAGACTTAATCCACATAAGCTGACTAACTGTATGAGCCATTGCTCGATACTTGGCCTTTGCACTGAACCTAGCCACAACTGTCTGTTTCTTACTTTTCCAACTTATCAGGTTGCCTCCAACAAAACAACAGTAGCCTGATGTAGAAATCTATCCATCTTACACAGCATAATCGGCATCAGAATACCCAAGTACATCAATTTTCTCATTATGAGTATACAGAAGACCTTTTCTAGGTGCACCCTTCAAGTACTTCAAAATCCTCTGAGCAGCTTCTAAATGAACTTTTTGAGGATTTCCAGGAACTGGCGCACAACTCCCACAACAAATGAAATATCCGGCCTGCACTCATATGTGGGCCTGCACCTAAACTATTTACTTGTATCAGAGCCACAAAAGAGGGTCTACACCTAAACTATCCACTTGTAGAGCCTCAAAAGAGGGCCTACACCTAAACTACCTACTCCTAAATTATCCACTTGTAGAGTCACAAAAAGAGGGTCTACACGTGACGAGGAGTGTTAAAGAATAGTCTCACATGGATTAGTGAGTACAAATATCTTGAGTTTATTAGTTGAGAAAGAAACTTCCTAATGTGGCTAGTCATTTTGGGATGGGCCTTGGACCCAACTTAACAACACTGATAGCATCGAGATGGGGAGTAACAGGAATTTTCGGCAGAGTGAGACGCACTATGTACAAGGTCCTAATCATGAGGTAAGCCTCATTGCCATGTGCCATTTCTATGTCACGCTGAAGCCTACCCCGAGAGAGCATTGGTCAGCTTTCGTGGCTGCCAACCTCAAATATCGGGAACTCCTCTGTGGTAATTCTGCCCCCCATAACTCGCCATGTCCTCCCCACCTATCAGATCCCACCTAACAAGTCACATCACATTGAGAGGAATGATAACAATATTATCGATGGTGTTCCTTTCCCGTCAAGTTCCACCTCCTTCAGCGATTGGCATGCTCAACCCCCAGAAAAAACCCACTCTGATTCCAGCTTTCAATACAATCCTGTTGAGCATGATACCTCCCATCTCCCTTTCTCACCCACACATGGAGGCCGATGTAATCATCCCGACTTTGAATCCACGTCCGAAGCTACCCCTCCCCTACACATTGCTTCACCCCCTATTCTAGCTACCTACTAAAGAAGAAGACGCGCTAGGAAAGTGCTATTTTACATGGTGAACCCAGTTCCGGCTAATCCTTTGCCTCCTGAGATAAATCACAGAATTCCATCCTCCCCTCTCCCAAATGAAAGGTCGTTTCACCTCATGGAGGAACTTCAACAAATATAATGATAAGATGTGGCAGCAAATGATGAACTTGGCGCACTTCATGAGAGTTGTCTATAGGGGTCAGCTGCCTGGGCACAACACCGCTCTGGGAGTCCAAAAATGAGGTAACTGTTACAATGTGGGACCCATCATGCTTACACAAGCTGGTGGGACCCACCATGAGCTCGAGAGGTGTCAACAAGAGTCCTCATACAAAGTGGTTCGAGCTCAGAGATAAGGAACATGTGCTGAAATAGAATAGAAGATTAGATGATCAAGTGGGACCCACGAAGATACCACTAGCTGGTACCTCTATCTACATGAGCTGGAAGATCACGTGGGACCCACAAGATATGATCATGAGTTGGCTCTCTAGCTTGATTCACGTCCTTAAAGAAGGTGTTTGTAGTTGAGTTAAATTAGTCTCTTAAATAGATAATGTAATCTTATCATAATAGGCTTATCTTAGAAAGTTCTAGTTGGAATGTAATTAGGAGTCCTAAGGTTAGTTGTGCATGGACTCTATCACCTCAACTATAAATAGGGGTGATTGTAACTCGGAAAAGGAAGCAAGTGTTTTTTTTTTTCTCCTCTCTCGTGTGAAGTGCTCTCTCTCTATTCTCCTTTATTTTCCTTTTCTTCTCTCTTAACCCGAGAGCCTTTCTCTTTTTCCCTTTTTTCTTTTTTCTTTTTTCTTTTTCTCTCCTCTTGCTCGAGGTATTATTCATAGAGTCCTAAATTCAACATGGTTATCAGAGATACCAATTTAGGATCCCCATTATGCTCTATGAATATATGATTAAAAGTTGCTCATAGAAGGCTCCTTATGAAGCAAGATTGAAGCTCATGAGATAAGTATTTATTTATGATATTATTAATTTTATGATACTGGTTTTTGGTATTAAGAGGTGGTTTAGAGATGTCCTTATGCATGTTTTTATCTTATGAAATTATGAGAATATATGCATCTTGAATTATCTTTGATTAGAAGAGATTAGCAAGGCAGTTTTTGTCGGTTTGCACAATAATTTGATCGAGACCAGTGCATATTGGATTTTTTTTTTTTTTTTATAAATCTGTGGGAACAAGATTACAGGATAAAGAAGGATGATGTTGAGCCTTTTATGAGTCATTATCCATTAAAATTAATTACTTAGCTTTTATGCTAAGCATCTCCTTTAACCAAGTTGGTTAAAGCCTCTCACTTGGTCATATTTTGATTACTTGATTGGAGAACTATTTTACTTGATTTGCCTACTATGGCTGAAGATAATATGAGTCACAAGAGTGACATATTCAGAATCACCATAGTACCCTTACGGAGGGGTATCAAATTTTATGAATTGGTCCACATCGGTTTGTCGATTTCTTATCACAAAGGACCTAGTTGGTCATCTCACCAACCGTGGACCACATATTGATGAAGATGATATATTCTATACCAAATAATTAAAGGAAAATACATTGGTTATTAGTTGGCTTATCAACAGTATGGAAGAACATGTCTCCAATAATGTCATTCTTCTAGAGACGGCTAAACAAATTTGGGAGACATGCGCCAAGTTGTATTCAAGCTCCGACAGCTTACAAAGGCCATATGATATTTTACAACGGATGCTTACCACCAAACAAGGAGACAATATACATGAATATTTGGCTCGCTTTCGAGGCTTTCTTCATGAATAGAAACTTGCCCAGCCAACCTCTATAGATATCTCTGTCCAAGATAAATAGAAAGAGGCCTTGATATATGCCTTGCTAACATTAAACCGCATCTTGAAGTTGCTAAGACTCACCTTCTTAGCTCTTCTGCGATTCCACTTTTGATGATGTATGTGCTACACTTCTCTGTATTCCAGACGCTTCTCCCTCTACTATTGAAATACCATCCGCTATGTACTTTGGACATAGGGGAACATCATCTGACCAAGGCCGAGGCCGAGGCAGATTTTATAGAGGAGGAAGTAGAAGAGGTGGAAGGACTACTTTTGACCGAACAAATGGGAAGGAATGCACCCATTGTAAGGGATATGGCCACACCAGAGACACATGCTTTCACCTGAAAGAATGCTCTATATGTGGTAGATTGGGCCGCTCTCGAGAAAAATGTTATAAAGCTAATGAGAATAAGGCTAACCAAGCCTTAGTGAGTGATACAAAAGTAGAGTAGTCTACCACAACAACTGCAAAAAATACTTTTACTGATGAAGACTATGAAATATTCCAAAAAATGAAGACCATGATGGGATCCTCCCCAAGTACTTCTTCACCAACTGCTGCCACCACCGCATCAGGTATGTTTTCTGCCTCCTCTTCATCCTGGATAATTGACTCAGGAGCCTCCGAGCATCTTACAGGTAACAGACATCTACTATACTTAGTTTCTCCACGTCTTTCACATAAATTTGTTACCATTGCTGACGGTTCACAAACAAAAGTTCAAGGGAAAGGATCCATTTCTATTACACCATCACTTATGCTCACTGATATCCTTTTCATTCCTACTTTCCCTTTGAATCTTTTATTGGTCAGTCAACTCACCAAACATTTTAATTGCTCTATCACTTTCTCACCCACTTCATGTGTGTTTCAGGATTTTACAACGAAGCGGGTGATTGGTGGAGGCTGTGAGCAAGAGGGGCTCTACTACCTGGATGTGCCACAAATAAATACTGCATCCACCTGTGACACTGAAACAAGGTTATGGCACAACCGGTTGGGACATCCGTCCGCCCAATATCTTCATCATATTTTTCCTAAAGCGCGGTCGGACCTTCATTTTGAAGCATGTCAAATGAGTAAACATCAGAGGTCTACATACTCACCTCGTCCAAAAATTAAAAGTGTCTCTCCCTTTTCGTTAATTCATACTGATGTATGGGGACCCTTGAGTGTTTCCAACATTTCTCAAGTTGAATATTTTATTACAGTTATTAATGACTTCACTCGTACCACTTGGTTATTTTTGTTTAAAGAGCGTTTTGAAATACCATTGATATTCAAATCTTTTCATGCAATGGTACTCACTCAATTTGGGCAAAAAATTAAAGACCTTCGGTCGGATAATGCCAAAGAATACACATCCAAAGATCTTGACTCGTTTTGTCAAGAAAATGACATTATTCATCAGACATCATATGCCTACTCCCCTCAACAAAATGATGTAGCCGAACAGAAGAACCGTCATATTCTTGAGGTAGCTCGCGGTTTACTATATGCCATGCAAGTTCCATACTTTTATTGGCCGCATGTTTTCTTATAAACCGGTTACCCTCTTCTGTTCTTGGTAAAAAATCTCCCTACTTTATTATTACCTGATGATGATCCTTTTTCAATGCCCTTGAGAGTCTTCGGCTATCAATGTTTTTTCCATATTTCCTCCCCAAAACACAGTAAATTTGATCCCAAATCTGTGAAGTGTATCTTTTTAGGATACTCTTGCACACAAAAGGGTTATGTTTGCTCTAATCCCTCTCTTCAGCGTTTACTTGTGTCTAGGGATGTCACATTTTTTGAAGACTCTCCATATTATTCTGATAATGCTCCTCCATGTTTATCTTCAGTACTAGGTTCTCCTCAATCGGTTGTGCCCTGTGCTGCTAAAACTACTTAGCCCCCAGAAACACTGGCTGACACCTCACCTGCTGAGTTGTTGGATCCTACCGAGGTAAGTCCATCTTCTCAGATTATTTTTGGCCCAGGATATGATACTCGTCCTAATGCAGTTAGGAAAGAGCCCAGATCATGCACCATGCCTTCTGCTTCTTATGCCATAACAAACTTTGTGTCTCATCATCGTCTATCCCTTGTTTGTTATTCTATCGGCTATTTCCTCCATACCTGTACCACAGTCCTATCAGAAGGCTCTCAAACATCCAGGGTTGAAGGTGGCTATGGATGAAGAAATGCAGGCCCTTTATGAAAATTAGACATGAGCTCTAGTCCCACTTCCTTCAGATAAGAAATCTGTCGGCTGCAAATGGGTATTGACGGTGCAACACAATCTGGATGGGTCCGTGGCTCGGTTGAAAGCTCGCCTTGTTGCTAAAGGCTATACACAATCTTATGACATTGATTATGAAGAAACCTTCTCTCCAGTGGCTAAATTAAACTCAGTACGTTTGTTATTATCTTTGGCAGCTAACTCTTCTTGGTAGGTCTATAACTTGATGTCAAAAATGCTTTTTTGAATGGGGATATAAAGGAGGACATTTATATGCAGCAACCACCTGGGTATGTGGTTGATTGAGAGTCCATATGTCGACTACAAAAATCTATTTATGGTCTCAAACAGTCGCCTCGTGCATGGTTTGAAAAATTTAGCCAAGCACTCATACGGGCCGGATTTCATAGATGCTCTGGAGATCACTCTGTCTTTATTATAGACACACCGAAGGGTAAGGTAATTCTAGCCGTATATGTTGATGACATTATTATAACTGGCAGTGATCCCGAGGGCATCCAAAAGACAAAGGAAAGGATATGTTTTGAATTCAAGACAAAGGATTTCGGACTGCTCAAATATTTTTTGGGTATTGAAGTACTACAATCTAGACATGGAATTATATTATCTCAAAGGAAGTATGTCCTTGACCTATTGGAGGAGATCGGAATGCTGGGATGTAGGCCAGCAAAAACTCCTATGGACTCGAATACAAAATTATGTGCAAGTACTGGAGAAGAAGTAGATGTTGGAAAATATCAAAGATTGGTGGGAAGACTTATTTATCTCTGCGTAACAAGGCCAATATTTCATATGCAGTCAGTGTGGTAAGTCAATCTATGCACAAACTACAACTCAGTCATTGACAAGCACTAGAACGGATATTACGATATCCGAAAGGAGTACTAGGAAGAGGGCTCCTCTATAAAAATATGGACACTTCAACATCGAAGGATTCTCAGATGCAGATTGGGCCAGATCCCCGAATGATAGAAAATCTACTTCGGAATATTGTACGATGGTTGGAGGAAACTTGGTTACATGGAGGAGCAAGAAACAAAATGTAGTTGCACGGTCTAGTGCAGAAGCAAAATACAAAGCCATGACAGACATAGTTAGTGAACTCCTATGGATCAGATCTCTCATAACTGAACTGGGTTTTTACAAAGAAGCTCCTATGAATCTATATTGCGATAATCAGGCTGCAATTCACATTACATCAAATTCAATCTACCATGAGAGAAAAAAGCATATAGAAATAGACTACAACTTCATACGAGAAAAATTCACTGTCGGCATCTTATCTCTCCAGCATGTATCTTCACAGAACCAGGTGGTAGACATTCTCACCAAACCAGTCACTCACAAAATTTTGTCCAACATCTGCAGCAAGCTGGGCATCTACGATGTTTTCTCGCCCCCAATTTGAATGGGGGTGTTACAATGTGGGACCCACCATGGCTACACAAGCTTGTGGGACCCACCATGAGCTCGAGAGGTGTCAACAAGAGTCCTCATACAAAGTGGCTCGAGCTAAGAGATAAGGAATATGTGTTGAAATAGAATAGAAGATTAGATACATGAGCTGGAAGATCATGTGGGACCCACAAGATAAGACCATGAGCTGGTTCTCTAGCTTGATTCACATCCTTAAAGAAGGTGTTTGTACTTGAGTTAAATTAGTCTCTTAAATAGATAATGTAATCTTATCATAATAGGCTTATCTTAGAGAGTTCTAGTTGGAATGTAATTAGGAGTCCTAAGGTTAGTTGTACATGGACTCTATAACCTCCTCAACTATAAATAGGGGTGATTGTAACTCGGAAAAGGAAGCAAGTCTTTTTTTTTTCTCCTCTCTCGTGTGAAGTACTCTCTCTCTCTAATCTCCTTTATTTTCCTTCTCTTCTCTCTCTATTCGAGAGCCTTCTCTTTTTCCCATTTTTCTTTCTCTCTCCCCTTGCTCGTGGTATTATTCATGGGGTCCTAAATTCAACAGTAACAAATGATCTTGTTATCTTGGAATGTTAGAGGTATTGGTGCTGTTCGGAAGTGTGACATGATTTCTAGCTTCCTTTTATCAGTTTAAGCCCTCAATAGTGATTCTTCAAGAGATGAAATGTCAGGAAATGACTGACGCCATTGCCAAGGAACTGTGGTAATGCCCTTCGATAAAGTGGTCGGCGGTTAATGCCATTGGGTACGCCGGCGACATTATTGTTACCTGGGACTCTGCTGATGCTCTCAACGTTACTGAGGGTTGTTTCTCATTGGGCATTCATTTCCGGGATCACTCCTCTGATAGAATGTGGTGCATAGGTGGAGTATATGACCCGACAAGATATCGGGGGAGAAGACTTTTTTGGGATGAACTCTTGGAGCTTAATCAGTTGTGGAGGTTCCCCTAGCTATTCACGGGTGATTTTAATGCTCTCTGCTACTGCAATGAGAAGAAGCCTCCGACTACTTGCATCTCTACCTTGATGAGGGGCTTTTCGGACTTCGTTGGCAGATGTGGTCTAGATGAGATTTTACTTTTCGGGAAGAATTAGACCTAGTCTAACGGCCAACAACAACCAATTCTCTTAAAACTGGAGCGCTTTCTGGCTTGTCTAGATTGGCTGCAACTTTTTGGAAATGTCACTGGTAGGGTGCTCAATAAGGTGGGATCTGACCACTGGCCTATCATGCTTTCCACCTTCTTTGAAAAATGGGGGCTTGCACCTTTCCATTTTGAAAACTCATGGTTGTATGAGAAAAATTTCGACTCTCTTATAAGTGGATGGTGGTTTGAGAGTCCAAATTATGGAAGAAGGGAGTGGGCTTTCCCTCTAAAGCTGCGGTTCTTAAAAGGAAAAATAAAGGAATGGGCTGCAAGTCGTCGTGCCTCGTTGGGTGCCGAGAAGGCTTCTCTACTCTTTTAGATAGCTGTTTTGGACATGGTGGAGGAACAAAGGTACTTATATCCTGCCGAGTTCTCTTTCCAAATTTCTCTGAATACTGAACTCAATGTAATTCTGCATCAAGAGAGGATTCGATGGAAGCAAAGAGCCCGATTTAAATGGCTGAAGGAAGGTGATGCTAATACTAAGTTTCTTCATGCCATCGCATTGGCAAGAAGGAGATCCAACCAAATTACCTCATTATGCATTAATAATGAGGTAACGTCGTGTTGGACCTCGATCACTAATGTGTTGATTCAGTTTTTCACAGATTTATATTCAGAGGATTGTTCAAATTAACCAAAAGTTCAACACATCAGTTTCTCCAGTCTTTCTCTAACAGCTGCCTCCCTATTAGAGTCCCCTTTTTTTGTTGGAGAAATTGAGCGTGCAGTATTAGGTATGGAGAGTGATAGGGCCCCAGGGCCAGATGGTTTTAACAAGGATTTTTTTAAAAAGTTTTGGTCCAGGGTCAAAGTGGATATCATTGCAATGATACATGGTTTCTTCAAGAATGACATCACATTCCACAACATCAGAGCTTCCTTCATCACTTTGGTTTCGAAGATGACCAACGTTGAGAAATCGGAAGATTTTCGGCCTATTAGTCTCGTTACAAGTGCATACAAAATCATTGCTAGAATTCTGGCTTATCGCCTACAGGCTTTTCTCCCAAACGTCATCCATTGCGGGCAAGATGCATTCCTCAAGAGGAGAGAAATTCTAGACTCCACAATGGCATCTCATGAGCTTATTGATCACTTCAGCCGCATCAAGCACCCGAGAATTGCCCTCAAGCTTGATTTGGAAAAAGCTTTCGACAGAGTAAATTGGATACTTGTAGATGAGCTAATGGAGCGAATGGGTTTCAGCGCAAAATGGAGATTTTGGATTAGAAGTTGCGTGGGCTTGGCCTTGTTAAGGAATAGTCCCACATGGATTAATGAGTACAAAGATCTTGAGTTTATTAGTTGGGAAAGAGACTTCCTAAGGTGGCTAGTCATTTTGGGATAGGGCCTTGGACCCAATTTAACATGGTATCAGAGCAGGTACTCATATGTGGGCTTGCACCTAAACTATCTACTTGTAGAGCCACAAAAGAGGGCCTACACCTAAACTATCCACTTGTAGAGCCACAAAAGAGGGCCTACACCTAAATTGCCTACTCCTAAATTATCCACTTGTAGAGCCACAAAAAGAGGGTCTACACGTGAGGGGGAGTGTTAAGGAATAGTCCCACATGGATAGTGAGTACAAAGATCTTGAGTTTATTAGTTGGGAAAGAGGCTTCCTAAGGTGGCTAGTCATTTTGGGATAGGGCCTTGGACCCAATTTAACAGGCCTCCTACACACTCATTCTCAATGGCTCGGTTTGCGGGTATTTCAAAGGAACCAAGGGGATCAGACAGGGTGACCCGCTCTCCCCTCTTCTTTTCAACATTGCGGCAGAATTCCTCTCCTCTATGTTCTACTCGACTGTTGACCTTTGGTGGCTACCCCATAGTAGTCCCCAATAGACTTTTAATATCCCCATTCTCCAGTATGCGGATGATACCATCATTTTTGGGATCAGAAATATGGAAGGAGCTAGAAGGATCAAAGCGGTCTTGGGACTCTTTGAATTAGCATCGGGGCAGAAAGTTAATTGGGGAAAAACATCCCTCATGGGTTTTAATGTTAGCCCTAAGCTCTTAGCTGAGATGGCGAATCTTTTTGGATGTACAACATCTAACATCCGGACCACTTACCTTGGGTTCCCTCTCTTTAATGGTTGCATAAACCAAAGTCTTTGGAATCTTGCGGTGGAAAAGATCGAGACCCAACTTGCAACCTGGAAGGGCCATTTTCTCAGCAAAGCAAGAAGACTCATCCTCCTAATATCTCGTATTGCAGGAATCCCAAACTACGCCTTGTCCTACATCCGTGTGTAAAGCCATGGATAAGTTAAAAATAAGTTTTCTCTGGAGGGGATCGAGTGATGCTTTTAAATATCATTTGGTCAGATGGGAGGAAGTTTGTTTGCCAAAGCGGATGGGAGGATTGGGGATTCGGAAATCGAAGTAAATGAACCAAGCTCTACTCTTAAAATGGATTTGGAAGTTCAACAACATTTCTTCTAATCTTTGGAAGGAAATGATAATTGTTAAGCTTGGTTGTCCTTCTCCATGGTGGACTTCAAGGGGTAACAGGAGATATCTATCACCAATTTGGAGATTACTATTCTACTTGTTCTTAAATTTACCTCAGCCATTAGATTTTATGTTGGAAACGGTAGATCCTTAAAATTCTGGGAGGATTGGTGGGCGGGACAGGATCCTCTACAGGCCTCGTCAGGAATCTTTTTCTCCTCTCTTTGCGATGGGAGATATTAGTAGCCGATGCTTTCTAGGCGGATGGTTTGAGCCTGCACCCCAGAAGGGGTCTTTCCAATACTGAGGCTTTGTAGGCAAGTCGGTTGATGGAATCTTTGCAATCTTTCAGACTAAGATCTTCAGCAGCGGACAAGCTCATTCGGTGGTTTGACAAAAACGGTATCTTCTCTGTGTCCTCTGCTTATGGATACATCAATGGTTGGCATTTAAATCAAAGGGGGCATGAGATATACTTTGCATGGGGTCTTTGTGCCCCACCAAAGGTAAAATTCTTCATGTGAAGTGCTTGCCAAAGAAAGATACTCACGACAGATGTGCTTAGACGGAGAGGCCACCCATCTATTGATCCCCTCTGCCCATTATGCAATTAAGAGGTTGAAACCGCCAACCACATTCTGTTACAGTGTTCTTTCACGTGGATCGTGTGGACTTCCATCGTTTGTAAGACGGGGCTGCAATTCTGTATGTCAGCAGATCTGATCACCTTCAGCAAGTCGCTCATTGGTATTCCCCATCCTGGGCTTGTAAAGCTAATGATCTCTACTTGTATTGGTTTTATTCTGTGAGGCTCTGGAATGAACGCAACCGCAGGCGTTTTGATGCTAAATGTGAAACCGCGGTAAGAGTCGCTGATCGTGTGTCGGGTCAAATCTTCGCTTGGCTTCTTACTAAGAAGACCTTCTCCTCCTTTGTGGGTTCCTCTATCCGAGATAATTCAAGCAACTTGGTTAGGATGCAGATTGGTGCTAAGGTCCCAGTCATGCGGGAATGGACCCCTTCAGAGCCTGGTTTCTTCAAGTTGAATTTTGATGGTTCTTCCCTTGATAATCCCGGGATTATTGGCTTGGTAGTTATCTTGGATTCCTCCAGTAATCAGTGTTTCTCTTATCTTGAAAACACGAAGCCCATTAGGTATTTTTGACTCAATGTCGGCTGAGCTTCATGGCCTCCTCAATGGGCTTCGTGTTTTCAGAGACAACTGTAGTGGCCCTCTTCACATCAAAGGAGACTCTAAGGTGGTTATTGGTAGGAGCGATTGTGCATCTTCCTTCCCCCCCCCCCCCCCCTCCTCGGGTGGCGTCACTGTGACACTTTTCGGGAGATTCTAGATATTGCCTCTCAATTCTCATGTATTTGGCCTCACAATCCAAGATCTACAAATTCGGCAACTGTTGTGCTTGCTAAGCAAGGAGCATTCCTTCAATCACTTGTTGTTAGGGTTTTGCTCCCTAGACCTCTATATTGTTGTTTGTTAATATTTACATCCTTTAAAAAAAAATACTCAGCCTTTGCACTAGATCTAGCTACAACTGTCTGTTTTTTACTTTTTCAGCTGATGAGGTTACCTTTAACAAAACAACAGTAGCCTAACATAAAACGTCTATTCATCTTACACTTAGTATAATCGGCATCAGAATACCCAATTACATCAACTTTTCCATTCTGAGTATAGAAAAAACCTTTTCCAGGTGCACCCTTCAAATACTTTAAAATCCTCTGTGTAGCTTCTAAATGCACTTTTTGAGGATTTTCCATTAACCGGCTCACAAATCCCACGATAAATGAGATATTCGGCTTGGTGTCATATATAAGTTTACCTACTAACCGTCAGTATTGAGTTCTACCCTTGAGTGTAGGACCTTGGGTATCATGCAGATTATGATAGGCTTCTATGAGAGTGTCTACTGGTTTAGCACCTAATAAAACATACTCCTATAGTATAGCCAATATATATTTTCTTTGAGAAATAACAATACCTCGCTTGCTATGAGCAACTTCAATTCCAAGGAAGTTAAGAGAGCCCAAATCCTTTATCTGAAAATGCGTAACCAGATATTGTTTAATTTCTGTAATACCATCGAGGTCATCGCCAGATAGCACAATGGCTCCATATTCACGTACTCATGTAGATCACCTTTCAGAAAAAACATTCTTCACATCAAGTTGAAAGAAAGGCCCACCCTTATTAATAGTCACAAAGATTAAGATACGTATCGAAGTAAATCGGGCCACAAGAGAGAATGTTTCAAACACATCAACACCAAAGGTCTGTGTATATCCCTTCGCCACCAGTCATGCTTTGTGCCATTGAATGGAGTCATTGACATTATATTTGATAGTATAAACGCAACGACACCCCATAATAGCTGCTCTTGCCAGTGGATCACATAGATGCAATGTTCCTTGAGACATCAAAGCATTCATCTCATCATCCATAGATTGTTTCCATTTTGGAGAGCACAAGGCTTCCTGCACTGAATGAGGTGCAAAGGAAGTAGACAATGACATAACAGAAGCCTTAAAGGAAAGCGAAAAAAAAATCAAGGGAAACATATTTTGAGATCGGATGAGTAGTACGAGATTGTTTACTTTTTCGTAGACTAATGGGCAAGTCCAAGTCAGAGACAACAAGATCTGTAGGCAATAAAGAAGCTGGTGGATCAAGAAAAGAGAGTTTTGTAGAGGTAAATGTTGGAGGCACTGCAGGAGCAAGTGAGCGACGGTTATAAACACGAAGAGGCAATTAAGCACTTGGTGGAGCTGGTACATCCAAAAATGCAACAACAACAAGATTGTTTGAAGGGGACTCAGTAGAGACAGGAAGCTCAGTAGAGGATGCAAAATCTGTAATATGTTCAAAGAAAGTCACATCAATTGACACATGTTTTCCATTAAAAAGGATCATAATAATTGTACCCTTTTTGTCGACGATAATATCCCAGAAAGACACATTTGATAGACTGAGGTGATAACTTATTTACCGAAGTTCCAAACATGTGAACAAAACAAGTACATCCAAAAACACAAGGAACCACATCAAATGATTTACAATTCGGCATTAAAACATAAAGAAGAACTTGACCACTAAAAACAGATGAGGACATACGATTAATCAAGTAACATGAAGCTAAAATTGTATCCCCCCAAAAGGATTTAGGAACATTCATATGCAGTAATAGTGTTTTTGTAACCTCAAGGAGATGTCTGCTTTTATGTTCAACCACTCCATTTTGTTGTGGTGTATAAGGGTAGGAAGTTTGATGGTAATACCATGAAAAACACAAAACTTTGAAAATTTGAGATTACGATATTCCAAACCATTATCAGTATGAAGTACATGAACACAAACACAAAGTTGATCTTTATTTAATTGAAAAAATTGACGAATACATCAAATACTTAAGACTTTTCCCATAGGAGATACAACCAAGTTACTCTACTGAAATCATCAATAAATGACACAAAATACATAAAACCAAATAGACTAGGGATCCGACACAGACCCCATACATCAAAGTGAACTACTTCAAACAATTTGGTGCTTCCAAATCGTAGAGCCCTCCATTCTCATGTTTTGAACCAATCATCCTCTGTGTTTGCAAGTCCTAGAAAACACAAGAAGTAGGATAAAAGGTTATTGAACTGTTTACGGATTTATTAGTATGACTCACAGATAAGAGATTAACTGGAAATTTTGGAACAAATGGGACAAAATCTAAGGCCATTTGTGGAGTAGTTTGAAATGTACCTTCCCTTTGAGTAGGATAAAGGATCACCTTGTCTTATTCCTCTTGTGCTCTGGAAATATCCACATGTTGTTCCATTGATAAGTACAGGAGTACAAGACCCTGTACTTTCACTTCCTTTGACCACTTGCATAAGGTAAGTACAAGAATTTCCCTAAAATACTCTTACAACTAAGGAGCTTGGTGCCTAAGTAATCCTATCATGCACTTGATGCAAAATAAGAGGGTGCTCAAAAAATAGAAAGTCTACCCACAACTCCCTTGCACCCAAGTTCTTGCAATTCAAAATAGGAAAAAGCCTCGGTCTTGTGCAAAATTAAGCAAATTATAATTTTCTATTTGTGGAGTCTACTTGAGACAAAAAGTACTATATCTAGATTGTCTTCATGGAATTCTCTTTCCTTACTCAACAACAATCTTAATCATCACTAAAGAAAACATATGTGCATATGGAACTGAACTCTGCCAATTTTAGGTGGAACTTGCAGTGTTTGCTGGGAAAGTTTGGAAGGTTTATAGATGTTGTTGGGCCTACTCATTGTTTTTTTCTTCTTGAATCTTTCATTTTCAAAAACAGTAATTCTCTTCTTTCCTTTTCTTATTCTGAGATGGCACTTTGAAATTGCTTTCTTGTGAATTGTTCTCTAATCATTTGAATATTTATCCAGATCATGGGGTATAAAATTTTTACGCATGAGATTCACTCAAGTTACGCAGCAAGGATAGACAATTTTAGGAGCTATGATACAATCAGTAAAGATATTACTCAGAGGTGGACATATCCTTTTGTGCCAGATGTTCAGTTTTGTGGAAATTGCCCTTTGAATAAGCTAGAAAGACAAGGGATCTACAAGGCAGCAGGTAGGCATGAGAACAATTTCTTGACAAGGTTTCTATTAGGTATTAGATGGTGGTGGCTTTCTGGAAATTTTCTTTTGATGAAATATTTACTTTCCGTATTTGTTACTTTTTATATTTAGGTTGAACTTTCATGTACTTTCTAATAGACTTTCCATGGAGCTGCTGTCATAATTTCTTTTTCTTAAATCTACACTTAGGTAAGTGTGTAGATATTCTATTTTACATGTTTATTATCTCTTTTCGTTTATCAATGTGAGAATGGAAATCATGTCCTCCAGCTGAAGTGACGCCAAATTAATAGCTGCATTCTTACTATGTACTATTCACATTTGCATATTTGTTTGACATAGATACCTTTGTTTATTACCGCAATACCTTCTGTTGTATGGCAAATGAGCGTTAGTGTTTGTTTTATTTAGTTTTTTTAATTTTTTATGTGGGTATTACTTTGAAAATTGTGAGGTACTTTTGTAACATTTGTAAAAGATACTCATGTGAGCATCCCATACAGTCCAGTGCCATCTATTCGAACTAGAACTGCTGTCCTCTTTGGTTAGTTCATTGCTAGAACGTATTTTCCATTGAAAGCCAGCTGAGCAGGTTGTCTGGATGGTGTGGTAAAAAATCAGCTTGTCAAAGAAGTGAAGAAAGTCCCTAACCACTTTACTAAACTATTTGAAGCTAAAAGGGCATCATTGTAATAACAGCTGTTCATGAGTTCATTATATTGGTATTTAAGTTCTCTTTTATTTCAGTTTTACTCCAGTTTTTATGTTTAGGTCAGGTGGTCACTTATAAATTTTAACCTTAAATAATTAAATAAAAAGAAGACGAGGGGTCTAGCAACACGCAAATTGAACAGTCTACTCCTTTATAGCCCTGGAGAGCTCTCTCATTCTCTTTCTGTTTTCTGTTTTCTCTTGTCTTGCTCTCTTCATCTCCTTTTTTGAACTCTACAAAGCCCTTAACAGAGTATACTTTCTTTCTCTGTCTCTCTGTCTGTCTCTTGCTGTCTGTTGTTTGTCTGTCTATCTGTCACAGAGTATGCTTTCTTTCTCTCTGTCTCTCTGTCTGTCTCTGGCTGTCTGTCGTTTGTCTGTCTGTCTGTCTCTCACTTTCTCTAAACCCCTTTCTCTCAATTTTGTTTTACTGTTATGTCATGAATCCTTAAAGTTGTATTAACCAGATTAACATAGTTGTAGAACAAAACTTAAGGCTTCATTGTCGCTTAGGAAGTTTGATTTTCTGTGTATATGTGGAAGAAAGTAGTTTGTTGTCCTGGGTTTGAGGTTCCAGAGTTTTAAAGGTGCATCTGTTTTGAGGTGAGATTTGTTCTTCTCTCTATTTAATCTCTTTTTAAATTTCATTGGGTTGAACTGCCCTATTTTGGAAAAATAGGGTTGATTCCCAGTATTTTGGTTTTTAATTATCTAGTGCACCTAAAGGGCTTTTTTGCACAAAATTGGGAATTGAGCCCAATTAAAATTTTCTTTCCTGTTTCTGCTTTGTTCTTTGCATCATTTTTTCTTTTTTCCTTGCACACCCCTTCCCTTCCATTCCTGTGTTTTTATTTCATCTTTCACAGCCCTAACTATGGTAGAATTTTGCACAAAGTCAGAAGTGAATCCAATTCGTCTTTTCTTCCACTGTTGCAATTTGTGGAACTCTTGTTGGGGTATTGTTGTGTCACCTTAGAGGTTCTGGTTGGGACTCTTTGTGGGTTCATATTGATTAGGATTCTTACTTCTTCACCTTATCTATATCTTCTATTGTTTGCTTTTTCAATTTCATTGAGAGATCTCACCTATTATTCAGTCATGGTGGCTGAGAAATCTTTTTTGTTTTTAAAATAAATTTTACTGAAGGAAGAGGGGATATTTTTCAATAGATAAAGAAGGGGGAATAGAAGCAGAAATATTACATCGCAGCTGAAAGAAGAAACCAGCAAAACAGGAGGCCAGCTAAGAGAAAATACAATACATAAAAATAGAAAATATTTTTTTCTTTTTCAAAAACGACAATACATCCATCGTGATATTTAAAAGGGGAGAAAAACCTCCCACAAAAGAGTTATAGAATCTGCCATGCTCAGTTTTCAGAAAGTAAGAGAAGAATCTTCCATGCTTTCTGCGCTCAGCAAACCATAAGATCAAGAGACCAGAAGGCATCTGCGAAGGTGACAAATCTCATCATGAATGGTGAGAGGAAGGGTCTTTCCCTGAAGAAAACCAGCTAATAACTTGTCATGAGTCACTTTCCATCATAAAAGGGCAGGAGTTAACTATCCTTTCAAGTGGACAGTTGACTCTCTTTGCGTTATATAATTATTTATAGGTTCAACCATTTTTTGGCAGCTAATAATGTCTGATATAATTTATTGGATTGTTTTTATGTGTAATTCATCATGAACTTGACATGACAATGTTTTCTCAGATGTCATACAATCACGTTCTGCACAAATTGGTCCTTTCACATTGGTTGGAAGTGGGACCTCAATTGGTGACAACTCTACTATCTCAAATTCAATCATTGGTCGAGGTTGCATTATTGGGTCCAATGTTTCAATTGAAGGTTCCTATATATGGGATAATGTCACCATTCATGATGACTGTAAGATAAGCCATGCAATAGTTTGTGATGATGTGGTTGTAAGGGCAGGGGCAACTCTGGAACCTGGAGTTATATTATCATTTAAGGTAACATGTCTCTGCTTTTTGTTGTAGCAATGTTTAAGCACTTAGTTGTCTTGTATTTGTTTTGAACCCGTACACTGTAACCAAGGATGTTGGTTTCATGGATTGTATTTGTTTGAGGCATATTCTGCTTATTCTCTTGGAGTGAAGGCATTTCTGTCCAGTTAGAAGATTTCTAGGGAGCGTATCTGCTTATTCTCTCAGAGTGAAGGCATTCCTATCCTTAGAAGATTTCTAGTTAGAGAAAGTGCTTATTCTTTTTCTAAGAATAGAAGTCATTAATGTGTGATTATAACCTTAAAAACCTATATTTTTTTTCATATCCCTTTTATCCTTTTACTAATCTCTTACTATCTCTCTAACTCCAAACTTCAGTATGGATATAGTAAAATGAGCTTTGATTACTTAAAACTATCTCACCCCAAATTAAAATTATTTAAATTAATCTAATCAGATAGGAGCTGGTGAATGAAGTCAATAGTGATTATCATTTGTCTTTTAAAAATTTATGTATGGATTATAATAAAATTTCGACTTGAAACTTAAATATTTATCAGTAAAAAATGGAAAAAAAATATAGACTCAGGTCCATGCAGGTGGTGCAAGCAGCTTCTCATTTAACATCAGCTTTAGATTTAATGACTTAAAATTTTCATTTCTTCCTGTTTTACTTCCCTCCCCTCCCTAATCCCCTAGGAGTCCATGCTTGACATCCATTTCAGGATTTCATTTGTTTCTTTTTTTAAAATGATAAATGAGAGATAATGGCATATGTTGCAAATTTCGAGTATAACAAAATACAATCTTTCAAACCTTATAACTTTTCAAGCATTAAATTGGATGCATTCAATGGTTGCCTGGACTTGTTTCCCACCTCCGTGCCCTCTTACCAGCTGCTTTGACTTTGTGTCTATCCAACTCAAGTGCTTTTGGCCCTGATGGCCCATCTTATGCCAACTAGGCTAATTGTCCAATATTGAGTTTCAGTATGGAAGTTGGAGCCCCGCGATGAATGGGTGGTCAAGTAGTTTCACCTGAATTTGACTGTGTAGTTGGACACAATGGATGTTATTGACCTTTTTTATTTTGCTACTATAAATTCTTGTTGTTATCTTTTAGAAAAAAAATCTTGGTAGTCTTTCTTCAGAACTGAACTGTAGTGACATGTTGACATGCTCGCATAGAAAAAAGAAAAATGAGGCTTAGAGATTGTTTGACTCAGTGGTTTAATCTTGCAATTAATGTAGATTACAGAGGTTTGCTAACAGGTATCACCCAATTTTGGCTTATCAGAAGTTATGTACTCGTAGGTAGACCACTTATTTTCGCTGTCTCCTTTTTCCCCTTCACTTCTTAATAAAATTTTCAATCACTTTGAAAGAAGTCTGTAGTCAAAGAAAATTTTATATTGTTAAAGTGATGCATGTTCTGCTTGAAATAGCTGATGGTTTGAATCAAGAATTAACAAATGATCAGTAAGTCTTTTTCAGGTTAATAAAGTTATAGCTAGCTCTAATAACTTGTCTCTTCCAGGTTGCAATTGGGGCACAGTCTGTTGTCCCTGCTTATTCAAAGGTATCTCTGCTCCCTCAACCAAAGAAACAAGATAGTGATGAAGAACTAGAATATGCAGACAGTAGCAGTGGAGTGTTAGAAAGCCCAAGTAAATTTTTTATTTTTAATTTATAAATATTTTTTGTTGATCCTTTTCTCATTTCTACAGTCAACTGAGCTGACATGCATGCAATTTGCATAGGAAAACTTGTATGATGTAGAGATTTGTATATATGCATCTTACCTCCGAGCACCTCTTCATTTGTCCAAAGATGAATTATCTCTGCATTGCTGATGTAGATGCACTTGGTCTGTGTTAAAAATTGACGGGAAAAATTAAAAAGAAGGAGAGAATAGGAACTTGAGAGCTGCCGCAAAAGAAGAGGGAAAAAGATCAGGGTGATGCATGTTCCCTTTCCCCCTTATATCATTTACTTAAGAAAAAGTAGTTACAATGAGAAATGTCCCTCTCACTTACAAGCCAATAAACTGTCTTAAGACATATTAAATGTAACGAGTTAATGCTCTGAGATTAAATACTAGAGGATAAATTACAACTATGTCCTTAGATCTAAAATTACCAAAAAACTATGATTACACTTTTCAACACGCCGTCAAGCTGGAGCATATATATCTGGTTGTCTCAACTTGTTATAAAACACACCAAATTCCTTCTTGCTTGGCAAAACGAACATATGGAGTATTTGTTTTCATATTCATGATAGCATATCTAATAAAGTGACAATACACTTCAATATGCTATGTCCTCTTACTAAAAACAAGATAATTTGCAATGAAAACCAGAACTTGATTCATTTAAAAAAAACAATGTTCATTTAAAAAAAAGAAACCAGAGTTGATTATCAATCCTCATCACCATAGGTTTTTCCACTGCAAACCAGATTCAACTACCCAAGATTATCCCACGTCAACTTGCTAATAGTATGAGTTATGGCCTTGTATTGTGTTTAACATTTGATTTAGACACCATAGCTTGTTTTTTACCTATCCAAGTGACCAAAGTTCTTTCACAAAGGTGCAATAATCACTAGATCTTCTATCCACCTTCGTTTCTATGTAACCAGCTTCTGAAATGCCCACAATGTTTAAGTGCCCCTTTCATATACTTCATTGTCCTGTAAACAGCATCTAGAAGAGTGAGTCTTGGGCTTGTCACAAATTTACTTACAACACTCGTTATATAAGCAATATGTGGGCTCGCCACAGTGTATAAATCACCTTATGACCAACCTTCGATATTGATTTTTATCCTTCCAGACGCATCTCTGATCATTATGCAAATTAACGTTAGACTCCATAGGCTTCTCAACTGGTTTAGTTAGTCTTATTTAAGATAGTAAGTTAGTAACCTGCTCTTCTTTCTTTGCTTTTTTTTTTTTCTTGTGAAAATGAGTGACAAACTTTCTTTGAGATTGCAGAATTCTAGACTTGCTTTTAGCAACTTCAATACTAAAAAAATACTTCAAGTGCTCCAAATCCTTGACTTGAAAATGTCGTTATCCTTGATGCCATGCAAATCACTTCCAGTGATGACAATGTTGTCCTCATAAACAATTAACACAATTGCTCTAATTTCTAGCTTGAGGTAAATACTACATGGTCTAAATGACTTTGTATAAATTGAAAGGACACTACCACGTTATTGAATTTTTTGAACTAAGCTTGAGGACTCTGTTCTAGATCATAGATTGCTTTTTGTAATCTGCTCACTTTATCATTTTCTCTCTTAGCAACAAAGCCTAGAAGTTAATCCATATTTATTTCTTCTTTTATAAACCATATAGAAAAACACTTTACATCTTATTGATAAAGTGACTAACCATTATTCACAACAATTGTATCAAGTGACTAGGCTTTATTCAGAATAACTAAAATTTTAATTTGCACTGAACTCAACCTAGCAACTGGAGAAAAGATCTTTAGATAATCAACTTCTAAGATCAGATATAACCTTCGGCTACTAACTTGGTCTCATATTGCTCAATAGTATCATTTTGATTATACTTAATTGCAGATACTCCACAATAACCAACGACTTTCAAAGAACCCATGTCTGTCTAAACTGCAACACTTGAATCTCTTCTTCCATTGTATACTTCTATTTCAGAGATAAGACTTGTTGGTGAGAGTTTGAGGTAGAAGAATTGGACAAAGAAGACACAATTGATTGATATGGTGGATATAAATCGTCAAAAGATGTTGAACAAAGATTTTTAAAAGCCGACTACAAGGTCAACTAATTGTGGAAGGGGATTTTATTTTTGTGTTTTTTTATTTTTTCAGAAAGTGCTAATTTTATTAAGGAGCCCAGGGGCTAACAGAATTATTGAGCATGAGAAAGGGGGTACCTAACAATGAGAGATTGGAGGGACACTGAGGGGGGACTCATTAGTGGTTACCAATTGGTGTAACAGGAAAAATCCTCATCCTTGGAGGTCGAGAAACCTATTTTTTGAAGCTATGGACCTCACTGATGATGTAATTGGATGGAGTCTTGTTTTGAGGTCAGCCAATTCTTTGGCTGACTTCCTTGCTAAGTAGGGGGTTTCCTACCATTCCCTCATTGTAAGGAATCCCTCCCCTTGTTTTCTAGCTGTCTGCCTTTACGCTGTTGTTATGAAACTGTACTCTTTCTTCAAAGGTCAAAAGACACAAATTTAGACATAGGGTGCTGAGTAGAGGATCTCACGCCTTGTATAAGAGTGATAGGAAGATCAAGGTAGGAGGAAGACTAGAAGTAGAATCCCCATATGAATTTAATGATGGCGGAGGAGCTGCATCCAATTGATTTTCTGAAGTGTTTCTTTTTGAGGTTTCTGCAACTGTCTCATGAGTAGAATGTGATAGAATAACAACAGAAACTGGAGGAGGGATAGATGGAAGAATTGACCTCGTGCTAGACATTTCAAACTTAAAGTAATATGGAATACCTTCAAAAAGTGCAGCAAATACAAGAAGATCATATCACTTTGGATTCTTTCTGCAGACAAGAGTACCCTTAAAAGACATCTTTGATTGACAGGAGTGATAGTTTCTGTAGATGTTCCAAACGAATGCCCAAAACAATCACACCTGAATACACAAGGAGGCGAGGAAAATGGTTGGATATCTGTTTTCAAGACCCAAATAGGAACTGTATTTTTCAAAATTGAGGAAGGCATGGGATTAAGTAACATGCCATTGTATTTTAATAGTTTATACATCCTTAATTAAAAAAAAGAAAGTAACAAGCCATTAGCAAAATATCTTCCCATAAATGAATAACATCCAAGACCACAAAATGTGAATAACATCCAATATTTGTCTAACTTTTTTTTCAACAACTCTCCAATATTTGTCTAACTTTTTTTTCAACAACTCCACTAGGTTTGGGGTATAAAGACTATGTTTATGTAGGAGACATTTGAGGGATAGAAATCCAATAACGAATTATTCATATACTAATGTCCATTGTCGGATTGAAGCACACAAGTATGAGAACCAAATTGACTTGTTATTCATTATAACATGCTCTTTATTCATTATTACATGCTTTGAATACTGAAAATTTTATACTTGTTTTTCAACATATAAACCCAAATAACCCTACTACAAATATCAATGAAAGTGATAAATTATAACCAAAATGACTTGATACACAAAGTGGGCCCCTTACATTAAATGGGCCAACTTAAAAGGAGTATCATTCCTGTTATTGGCCCTAGGAGGAAAAACTGAATGATGATGCTTCTTTAATTGTCATGTTTCATAGTCAAAAGACATTGTCGGACTCATTAATGGAAATAATTGGTGAAGCTTAACTGAAGACAGAGGGCCAGGTACAAGGCCCCTGATACAAAAACAAATGATTGCAGTGCTCTGGATCTTCGATTAACAACAGCATCCATATAATATATCCATTCCTTTCATATACCTCACCGATCATCTGCTTTGTGTAGAGGTATTGAAAAACACAAATTGAAGGAGAAATATAACTGAGTAATTCAAGGCTTTTGTAATATGACTCACAGGCAAAGGACCCATTGGAACGTTATTAGCATATAAGATAGGATGACAATGATATGGAAAGAGTGGCGTAGACCAACCCCTCACCACACACACAAGAACTAGACCCATTTGCTAATGTAATGGACTCTAATGAAATCAATTGATGCATAGCAGAAGTGATGAGACTTAGTTGTCATACAAGTAGATGCCCCTAAACCCATGTATCAGTCAAAAAAGATTTGTTCCAATTGCGCACATCAATTTCTGAAACTCATCTCTAATGCCTGACACCACATCAAACTCAATATCAACACCTGAAGCGCTTCCACCTTCTTGTACTGCTTTTGGGTCATGCAAGTTTACTAAATTTGTCCCAGCACCTGTCAACTAAATGGTTAGTGCAACCATAAATGCACAACACTTCCTATCACCTTGTCCATGACCATCACCTCCCTTGTGTTCTCCCCCTCGTTCTTGGCCTTCACCTCTCTGACCACCAGTTCACCCTCTGGTAGCTTGAATGGAATTAGAGTTGATGGTGGAGGCATCTGTCTTGTTATAAGACTTTATAACAGGAGTAATAGCTGTTTCAGCTCATAATTATTGTGTGTCATTGAAAAGGTGTTCTATTCCATACTATCATGGACTTTCTTTTTTGTTTTCTTCTCCTCATATCCTAGATCTGTTGTCAGATGTAAGTGGGCTGATCTAGCATATTTTTGCAGTACTTCTCTGCCCACCTTAGTTACGTGGGAACCTCCTCAAGTTGGTCACTACAAGTTGATTTCTGATGGCAGTTCTATTGGTATCCAGGGCCTGTAGGAGTTGAAGGGTTCTTAAGGATCATGAAGGTCTCATTAAATTGGTTTACATGGGGCTGTTGGAAGATGTGAGGCAATTACTGCTGAGATTAGTGCTCCTTTGCGTGGTGCCTGATTCCATTTACAGCTCCTTCATTAGTTGAGGGCGATGCCTTCACTGTCATCTCTTGGTTTTCAGGCTGTTTGGTCCCAGCTTGGTGACATAGGCTTATGATGAAGTTTTTCATTTATTACGTGTTATCACTTTTGCTTGGAAACATGTTTTCTGATCAGCTACTCATCTTCCTGATGGTTTAGCAAAATCTGGGGTATCTTGGCCTTGTACTCCTATTGGGGAAGATACTCCTATTGGGTAATCTTCCCCGTGGGCCTTGACCCTTTTGTAACTTGCCTTTTTTTTTTTTTTTTGAAAGGATGTATATATTAACAAAAAGAAATACAAATTTTGTAACTTGCCTTTGATAAATGAAATTCTGCCACTTTTTTTTTTTTTTTTTTTTTTTAAAAGAGCACAAGTATCATCAAGGGAAGGTTCTTCTTTACTAATTAACGCTTATGGTCAATTGGATTCATACTCTGGCCCTAGGGTATGAAGATAACATGCTAACTTCACTTCTTCTCTCTACTTATGAGCCTCCCTCTCATCCATAGTCAAGGGTGATACATATTAATCTCTTGCCAAACACTCTCCATTCACCGGTAAACTCTGGCCATGGTTCCAATTTTTACTAAGCTTGCTTTTTACAAGAGTGGGTTCCACAACTTCACCGATTTAACTCAACTCATGCCAAATAATTTACTCAGTTCTATTTAAAAAAAAAAAAAAATTACTCAGTTACTCTATTTTTTGAACATAAGTGTATTACATGGCTCTAATGCTGAGGAAATATCTGAAAACTATGAGGACAGACTATGCCATCGTAAACCATTGAAGGTTTATGAAAGAGGGAGAAAAAGGAAAAGAGGAAGACCTAAAGGTAACTAACTTTTTTGGTAAGTCACTGTTTTAGGAAAATACTTTGCTTTAGTACTTCCTATCAAGGAAATTCAGCAAGTTTTTGTTTTTAATAGTTTCCTAGTTTTTTTGGAAAAGTCTTTGGTTAGTAAGTTTCCGTTATTCATAATCAATTTTAGGAAAGTCTTAAAGATAGTAAATCCATAAATAGTTAGTTTTTATCTAATTTAGTTGCTAGAGTTCTTTCCTAGCAACTGGTTTCAATTTAGGATCTCAATATTTGGTTAGCCTTTGGCTTATGGTGAGGTATGGGGGGGAACAACTCATGCTCCGTATCCTTTTTAGCTTATTACACTAGCCCATCACAAAGACTCCTAACATCTGGTCTAGTTGGTTTTTGCTGTTGTTATGAGGGACTCTTGAGGTAACATTTACCTTGTGCATTGGCACCTTTTGGTCATTCTGACTCTTGGAGGTGAAGGGTCCTACTCCAGGAACAGTGGTTGTAAGTCAGTAGGTTCAACACCACATGGCAACACCTCTAGAATCCTCTCCATTCATCCTGCTTAGATATGTTTTGATGCCTTCTATTTTTCTATTTTTTGTTTGTATTTGTTTGCCCTTTAGGTGCTGCTGTACTTAGCTTTTCTTTTAGTAATCTATCATAATTCTAAATAGACTTGACAATCAGAAATGAGATTCTGTTAGTGCATGCAGTTATGACTTGATCATAAAATCATACTGCATGTCAATGCCTGCTTCTCCAACGTAATCATCAAAGTTTGGTTCATTCACCAGCTGTCTAGTCTACTCCATCAAGATCTTAGATCTGTATAATGCTTTTCATTTTATCTTAAAAGTTCTGGTAGGGTAAGTAAATTTCATATATGTCCATTTCGTGTTATTAAATGAAAATCTTAATCTACTGCAGCTGCTGGTGTGCTTGGTATGGCGAATGGAGAGTTTGAGTTGGACTTATCTGACCCCCAATCTCTTGGAACATCTGAGGTGACTGGACCTGACCAGATTTTGTTTGCTTTTATATGTGCACTTTATTTTTTTCCGCGGTGAGCTTCACAGTTCACAATCTCTTATTTTTCTTGTTATCTCAATTTTTTTAGTGTACAGAAACAAGAAGCATTTATAAAAGAAGTTGTAACTTTACTTTTTCAAAAAAAGCAGTTGAAGTGTAGGACTGCCTTTTCTGGACTGATTCATTTATTAGAACTGTAAAAGATGTTGGCCGTGTTTTGAATGGACAGAGAAACTGTTTATGTATTTCATTCTGTGGTGAAACTGTTATAATTAACTTGTTGTAGTTAGATGTTACTGTGAGCTAATTTCTCCTTTGTGGGCTGCTGTATTCCCTCCTTTCCTTTGATTTGCTTCCAGTTTTCTACCTTGCTTGCTTTTTTTTTATTGATCATGGTAGGACAGCCCTTTTTATGTTTAATTCCTTCTTATAAAAATCTCATTCAGAAAAGAGAAAAGAAAGTTGGTTCATTGCTGTTTCTCATGTTTACAGAGAGCTTAATCTGGAATCTTGTTTTGGTCTGTTGTGCAGCTCTTTTCATGCTTATTTTTTTCTTTACTGAAAGACTCTCATGCAGATTTTTGCTGCTCATCTGGTCTGTGTGGCCACTATATGTGCATATTAACGTTTTCTCAAAAAATAGCAATATTCACTAATTAAGAGGGTCATGCATCTTATCTATCAGGACATCTCGTACTTGCACATATTGTCTCTGTTCATTGTGTTTTTTTCCCTTCTTTTTCTTCAAAGTCCTTTGTCTTGTTCTTTACTATTTCTTATGGTTTCAATTTATTTCTGCTAGTGTTTTAAACTTTGGAATACAACTTTTGATCAAAGCTGTAGTCCAACTGTCAAGAGGATGTTATTCTTATCCATGGCTGCAAAACTATTATTTCTAGGTTGGTGCTTCTGGACTTGGTTACGTTTGGTCAATTTCGGACGTGGGCCATGGAGAAGAATGGAAGCAATCAATTGCACCGATTTCTGCAGATAAACTTTCTGAGTTAGTAGGTGGCACACACACTAATCTGGATTTGTCTACCCAAGATGTTAATACTCTTCATGCATATGGAGAGTTGAAGCCTGACTCTGTCATTGATTCCGATGATGATACCAATGAGGAGTTTAAGGGTGATGATACTTCTTTTGAGAAAGAGGTAATTATATAAGCATCAAGATATTCTTAATTTGATACTTCTGTTTATTTTTAGACTCTTATTTTTGGTTATATTTATCAGGTTGAGGCCACCTTTCTGAGGGCTGTCCATGAAGTTCCTGGTGTGCAGCAAGAACATGTCCAATTGGAAATTAAGTCACTTCGGTATAGCTTCGTATTTTGTTTTTCCAGCAACTGTCTTACATAATGTGTTAACTCAAAGGGGAGCAATGAGAAAGCATGTAAAATGAGGCATTTGTCTGAGAGACTAATTCAAAAAAAAAAAAGTAATTAAGGTTTGGATAAAAAAAAGAGAGAAATAAATGGGAAGAAGATATGGTTCAGACAATCTTTTCCTTCTCTAATATTTGAAGTTAAAGACATGAGAATTACCACTATAGCCCTTGATGTTTTTTAGAAGCCTTTGTAAATATGTTTTAGTTGGTCTTTAGATTGAGCATGAGAAGTGCATACCTTCATAGTTATCACAGCATCTCATATCAAAGCAATGAAATTTTTTTCTTTAGCGTATAGCTGTATCGGTCATTACTCAACATATTGCTTTTTACTTTTCCATGTAACAACAATTGTCTTCAAAAAATATTTTAAACCTCACCATTGATCTTCAATCCACTCGAGACCTAGCAAGATGTGCATTAGAATCTTCAAATACTTTGGAGTTCTCATTTTAAAAAAAAATATTTTGAAATTCTATGTGCAACTTCCCGATGAACTCTGGTTGTTAACCAGGCTGCCTTAGTTTCTGAATTATGGAGGTAAGTGGCAATTGGGATCTCGGATATAGACGAGGCTTGAAGGATGAAGAAGCATTAGTGGCCAGCAACCTATTGGTAGCTCTGGATGGAGTTAAAATAAGAGCTCATATGGAGTATAAATTAATTTGGATTCAAGAAGATAGTGAAAAATTCACCATCTCCTCGGCGTATAACCACCTAAAAGGATGGAATGACCCAATCTTCCACAATGCAGCTATCACCTGGAAGTTGTCAGGCCCTCCCAAAGCTTGTTTCTTCAAGTGCAGTGCCCTCCTCAACAACCTACTTACAGCAGACAACCTTCAGAGGTGAGGAAATGTGATCCCCGATCATCAATGTCCCTTATGTGGCGAGGTGGAGGAGAGTATTAATCACCTTCTTCTTGATTGTCCTTGTGCATGGTAGTTTGGACAAATTTCTTCAACAAGTTAGGCCTTCATATATATCCTGAGCAGCCTAGATGCAATCGGCTAAATGGGTAAAGATATGCAGATGCTTGGTATGGGTAGAATCCTTCTCTCAGCTTGTTATTTCACATTCCTTGGGGCCTATAGTTGGAAAGGAACACAAAAGATTTGCAGGCAAATTTGCCAAGGCAAAGGAACTCTCTTCCCCCTCGATGGGTCCCTAAAATTAAACTTTTATGTCTGTGCCCTTGGCAACCCAGTAAAGGTGGGAATTAGAAGTGCAATCAGGAACAACAAAGACAATGTTTTAGACTCCTTCTCAGGACCTTTGGGCATCGACTCTGTCTTAGCAGAGATTCAAGTTTTTCTCCATGGGCTGAGCCTATTTCTGGACCAATTCAGTGGCAAGCTTCTGATTGAAAGAGACTCCGATGTGGTGATTGGTTGGTGCTCTGTAAGATCTGACCCTCCCTGGTGCCATTGGAAGATTATAGGCATTTTTTCCTTCTTTTATTATACTTGGGAGATATATCCCTTGATCAGCTAATTCTTTGGCTTATTCCTTAGCATATAATAAGGGGTCTCCTTTCATTGAGAATGGGACCTCTTTGCTTGATTCTTGTATTTTGTTCTTGGCCTTGAAATGAATAAAATCCACTTTTCTTTTTCTTCAAAAAAGAAAAAAACTTCCAAATGAACTCAGATTCTCCTTAAACTAATTTACAACTTTGACTGCAAAAGCAATATTTTTTCTCATGTGTGAAGGGACTACACTCATCATGTAAATCCATATCAATGTCATTGAGAGTGTCTATAGGCTAACAACCTTACGTACTAGGCTTTACAAGGAGATCCAAAACACACTTTCTCTATATACTATTCTTGCTTCTTCCCAATGTCACTATCGAGAAAATAACTAAATTACCCCAAATCTTTGGTTTGGAGGCTCCTTCTATTGCTTTGTCTCTTCTCTGCCACCTGTACTGCTTTATGATATCGTCTACAACACACCATCAACATCATGATGCCTATTGGTTGATGAAGTGCAGGCACATAATAATTTCATTGAAACCCGTTGAATCCAATTTCCTTCGAAATTATGATTAACTTGTGAGACGATCCTCATAGGCTTTATTTGAGCCTAATTGCTTTGCTCAACCTACACAACTTGGTACACTTGATCAGCAAACCATGGTAGCTGTTCTATATATACTTCTTTTGTTAGATCATCATACACTTTACATCAAGTTGACAACAATTGGACCATATGCAGAACTAATATACACAATTGGATAAAATTATTTCAAAATAATCAATCTTGTACATCTAAGTAAACTGCTTGACTACCACTTTTGCCTGCAAACATTCAAATGACCACCTGGCTAATACTTGATGATGAATACCCAATGGCACACATGAATCTCTGTTCCTTAACATCCCATGTGTGAAGAGATTCTAATGCCTGTATCTCATCCCACAAGGCTATCCTCCACCAAGGATGATTCATGGTCTCTTTGAAATGAATTAGGACCAAAATGGAATTCAGTGATGAAGCTAAGTCTTTATGGTAAGGGAGCAAAGAGACTAACAGCTGACAGTGGATGACAAGTCATACACTTTCTGTACAAGTACTAGATCTTACATACTTCCCGTCCCAAAGTCAATGGGAAGGTTGAGACCAGAAAAACTACATGTAGATGAAGAAGTAGGTGAAAGAATGCCTCTTGACATGAATCTTTGCCGGAGGGGGGTTGTCTGAGTGGAAAGACTACCATCAACTATAGTAGTGATTGGCCAATGTCATCTCATGTAAATCTGTGGTTATTTTACAATTTTAACAACTTGATCATCCGCCAAAATGATTGGAGGGAGTGGAGGAGGCATGTCTGGGGTAAGACTATTATACTAGGAGCTGAAGTATGGAGTATTCTTATAAAGAGGTAACATCTGAACCGAAGTACTTTTTCTTGGTTACTAGGTTATAACATTTAGATCCTTGAGGTCCTGTAATACTTACTAAGGCCCTTTTACCCAAGTGGATTGCTGATAGTACACTTGTATAAATCCTAGATGCTCACCAATTCTTTACGTGACTTTAAATCTAGTGATTGGCATCCCTGATAAACTTAAAATAGCCCTATATGAGTTTCCAAGCTACCTGTAAGCCACTCTGTCACTGAACTATTTTCTGGCCCACTCATCAGGCTTCTTTTCCTCTGCAGATGCATGCTGTAGAATATAACTGATTTTACCATGAACTATGGACTTTTCACAAAGTAATAAATTCTTCCATTAGTTTTATGGAGGTAATCTCAATGTTCATTGAGTCATAAGTAGACTGAATAGCTTGACTCATCAATTTGTCTTAGTAATCTCAATCTCAATCTCAATCTCACTGCTCCCCGCCAAGTTGCTGTTTGGGAGCCTCCTTCCTCCGGATATTATAAGTTGAAGTTTGATGGTAGCTTCTTTGGGAACCCGAGTTTGGATGGGTTTGGTGGGGTGATTTTTTATCCAGGGCGCACTGTCATCCTCTCTTACTCTGGCCCTCTCGGGATTGCTGATTCGATTACTGCTGAGCTTTCCCGTCTCCTTCACAGCTTGTGAATTTTTCAGAACTGCTTCAGTGGTCCCCTTATCGTGGAGGGAGACTCCAAGATTGTCATTGGATGGTGCTCCACCCCATCTTTCCCCCCATGGCGTGATTGACAGATTTTTCTTGATATTTTGGACATTGTATCCACCATTTCTTGTACTTGGTCTCGTGAACTTAGATCAGGTAATTCGGCTGCTTCCCCCCTTCAATCTCTTGTTGTTAGGGGAGGTCTCCCTTGATATATCTTTTCTTTCTTTGAAATAAAAAATCAACATTTCAAAAAAAAAAAAAAGTAATCTCAATCTCAATGGGAACACTTCAAATAAACATCTTCTTGTCTTCAATTTGGCAATGAAAAGATCCATAAAAAAATGTGAATAAAAGACAATTTGTACGGTCAAACAGCACAATGGATGAAAACTGCACAGATCACTTACTTCCTTAAGTGCAGGCTAAGACACCTATATCTGGGAACTGGACACCGAGAGTCAAGAACTTGTACTTCTTCTGTTGAACTTCCAAAACAGTCTTGCTATAATACCATTCAAAATATAAGATCAAAGTGAAGAAGAAGAAGAAGAATCTACCGTAGCAAATTGTCAGCCTGTGAGTGTTGGTATTTTAAAAAATTAGAAATGTTATCCTTTTAAACTGTGACTGTTAGTTTGACATGAACTTCATTAAACTTTCATTGATACAGTTCCCTTCTTTCTAATTTTAATTGTTTTTGGACCTCTCCTTCTAAAAAGTGAACAAATTCCAAAAATCTCTAATAAAAGAAAGAAACTATGTATACACTAGTAAGAGTATGTCCTCTGGCAAGGTTTGAAGGTTAACACTAGTAAGACAATCAGCATTAGTGTTCAGAGAACTCTCTCTCTGTCTACAGTTTTATATGCTGAGTCTGTTTTCTTGAACTGTGTAGTTGGCTTGTGATTGGACCTCCTGTGACAGTTCTTGTTGACTGTAGATACTCTGTTTTCTATTTCAGTCTTCTTACTTGTGCCGTTTGTTATTATAATTCTTAGGATGTCCTACAATGCTGAGACTATTGACGTTGTTGGGGCAGTATTTTATTCAATCATGAAATTGGCTTTAGAAGCTCCTCACAATAGGAATGGTAAGTTCTCATCTTTTTTCTTTGATTTGCTGCTGCATAGTCTTGCTCTGAATTGCATACAATGGGAAGGGTCCCAGGAGCTTCCAACCACTACTTCACAACTTCTCTATTTTGTGGCTGTTAGAATAATCTTTTTAATAGGCTGGAGGACATGTATGTACATAAGGAACTAAATATAATACTTGGAAGTATTGTTCTCCATGGAAAGCAGTAGTCTACATACTTCTGTAAGGTGACTTGGTGAATGTTTCAAAGGACAGGAAGAATGTTTCTTTTTAATTTATATATATATATATTTTTTTTGAGAATGCACTTTTCATTAAAGTTCAAAGGCTTAATTGATTGGGGGAGGGCTCACAGTAAGGGATTGGATGGTCACCTCCTCTTTAGCATAAGAATCAGCTAACTCATTAGCGCTCTTGGAACATGGGACCACTTAAAAAAAAAGCTGTTGGCTAAATTTAAGATTTCTTGATAACAATGGCAGTGGCACCAGTGAGGGTCACTCTTCTTGATGCTCCAGCCAACAATTTTTTAGAGTCACCCTCAGCATGGTTATAGCCAGCAAATCTCTCCCTGAAAATCTTAAAACTATGTCTCAATGTTTTTTAATTGTTTTTTCTCGAGGATAATCGATAAAGATGGAAATGAGACATTACTATAATGTTGACGCAACCTATGTTTTAGATCTTACATAAAGAAGATTATATTGTCAAGCAGATCTATTGGAGTTCTACAGTATTCTGTAAGATTTATGGGTGAAAATATGCTGAGACACTTTTACTGGTTCACAACCTTTCTCACTTCTAAATATCAAGATAGCTATCATTGTCACTTCTTTTATTTCAAGCATGGTTCTATTCTTTTATACCAGAATATATAAACAGTAGAATTCACAAGTTTGACTCTGTTTTGAACAACTATCTTAGGAGAATTGTTTCTCAATGTAAGGGATGTGCTCAGCAGATGGAAAGGCCTTTTGAAGCATTTCTGTCAGGATATGGATGATAAGGTATGTGATGTGTCTTATGATTAGTGGTTTTGGGTTCATATCTCATTGTTTTTTTCTGCAATAGATTGTGTTTTTGAGTTCTAAATGCTCTGAACTAGATTCTTAATCAATTTGAACTATTCTTATTATCAGATGATCCCTGATTACCTATTTAAATTCCATTCCTTGTTTTATTTATTAAAGACATTGATTTTTTTTTGTTGTTGTTCACTCATGGGGTGAATTCCTCTTTCCCATTTCACCATTCAAACTAAAAAGAATTCTTCATTTCCTGTTCTTTTTTTTCTTTTTTTTAATTTCTATACTTTTGGAGAAGTCTATCTCAGTTTCTTATCATATTTTTTGGTTACTGTTGGAGCAGAAGAGTATTTGTGTAGTTAGCTCAACTCAAGCATTAGGATAGAAACAACGACTACTTCTGACAAGACCCCTAAGATGTTTAACAAGTCAACAATAAGGAGCATTGGAAACTCTTTTTCAGTGGTTGTTCATTGGCATTTGAGTAGTATATTGTTTTGCATGATTCGGCATTTTGAAGTGGTTCAATTGGACACAGTTTCTTTCCTTTCCTTTTTTCTCTCTTATTTCCATTTCATTTTACCCTGATCTTATATGTTCCTGGTTTGCTGGTTTTCCAGATCGAAATTATAATGAAGCTTGAAGAGATGAGCTCAGAGTCTGCCAAAGAATTTTCTCCATTATTTTCAAAAGTATGTTGTACACTTGGATGGAGACTACTACAAAATTTCATCCCTCCCATATACACAATCGTCAGCTAATATCTATCGATCAACATTACTAGGATCTGTGATATTAGCAAGGGCTTCTTTAAAGCAAATTTACTACTTTTTAACCAGGGTCTACCAAGAGTAGAACAATAACTTTTTATTATATTAATGCTTTTTGTGCAGAATTTCTAATTATTTCATATGATTGCCAAATCCTTAAGTTGTTTTTATAGTATTGAATTGAACTGATGGAATCTATGGTTGTTCTTATTCATAGATTCTAGAAGAATTATACGACCAGGAAATTGTAACAGAACCTTCGATCTTGTCCTGGGCTTCTGAGAAAGCTGGAGCAGATGAATCAGACAAGATTTTTCTTAAGCAGTCAGAAACTTTTATCCAGGTAGGAGTACCCATCTGTCTTTGTGATTATTTACCATATTTAAATAATCAGGAGGAAAGTTTCCATTGATGGAAAAATGCTTGGTACTTGAGAGCAGCAAACTCTTTTGTAAACCTTCTGGCAAGCTCTTGTAGTGAACACCATACCTTCTAAGTTGCAATACTAATTGGAAACTGCTTTTATATTAGAGAAAATCTTTCCAATTCAAGATAATATACATGTTCCATGCAGTGGCTGAAGGAAGCGGAGGAGGAGTCAAGTGATGAAAATGATTGATAGAGTTGCTCAATTCCTTACAGCGTTATATTGGTCCAAAGTTGATGGATATTTGTCTGGTTGCACATCTTCAACAAACATAGTTTCTGGTTCATGGAACATCCACTCCCAAGAACTTGATGTTGACTGTCTAACAAAGTGGGTGTGAGCTGCGCTGGACCGATGAGGATGTATCTCGGACTGGAGTTTGGTGCAGTTACTACATGACCTGGAAACGGAGCACAGCTGCCTCTGGTGCTTTAGTGGTAAAAAATCTCACTTGTTGGGATTTTTTTTCAGGATTTTGAATTCGAATATGGCACACAGGGTGGCTAAATTATCTAATTTTATGAGGCAAATTTTTTGCAAGTCGATGTGGTTGAATTGCTGTAAATTCAGGAAAGATGAGATTCCCTAAAGATTGAGAGCTTTGGTTTTGTATGGATGACGAAAATCATGTTTTGAGTCACTGATGAATAACAACGTGCTTGTGCAGTAAAAAAAAAAGGAAACCACTGCAATTATCAGACTATGGCTCTGAGACTGTACAGGAAGATTTCCTTTCACTTTTTCAGATAAATGTTTAAATAAGAAGAGGTGTCATCTTATGATTTTCAATGTAAAAATAAGAAAAGTTTTTAAAGTATTGAACCCTAAAGCACTGAATAATTTATATATGCACTAATATGCATGCGTGAATGTTACAAAGAAATTGAAGTTGGGACTACAATGTATAATTTCACCATTAGATTTGTTTAAAACAGAAAAAGCCAGAGTATTTGAAACAGAAATTGCATTTGGTTCAAATTATTAATTTAATTAATTATAAATATAGAATACTAAAAAAAACTTTTATAATGTTTAGATACTTATCAAATTCTCACTTTTATAATATCTTAATTATTACTTTTAATTTAGTAATTTAATATAGTGTCAAAAGATGAATATAATAAATAAATATAATATAATATTTTATTAATAAAGTAAGAAATATTTTAGTGTAATATAAATTTAAAATAATAAAAAATAAAATTATTCATGGTTCGGTTTTGAGAGAGTGGGTGGTGAGAGGAGAGAGAAGCAGCATGGCAGCAGGGGACAACAAGGCCGAGGCCGAGCAATGGCAAAAGGTCAAGCGAGAGGGAGGGGAGAAACTGTGAGGTCGAGGGCGAGCGAGAGAGATAGGGGGCAGCCACGAGGTCGAGGGCACGGGTGAGGTCGAGCAGTGGCATGAGAGAGCATCGAGAGGAATGATGGTTGGGAAGCAGAGAATATTCAAGAGAGAGGGATGCACAGAGTATCGAGAGAGATGAGGATGTAGAGAGCGAGCGAGTGAAAATGATTGAACTGGGTAAACCCTCGGATTTCACTTTCACTCGTTTTACATTGGAGCGAGTGAAAGTGAATTTCATAGTTTATTAACTTTTAGATTCTCCGTGAGCTTGCACTAACGATATGCGAGGGTGAATTCGAATTTTCACTTTCCCTAGGGGTGCCCAAACGGGTTCTAAACAAGATCTTTGGTAAATTGTTTTTTGTTTTTTTTTCTAATGCGAATCTTTTACTTACCAGTTGAGTGGTTTACGCTCGTGGGAAAACCCCTCGCAACAGCGCGGCGCCTTATCCGAAGGTGAGGAAATACGCGCAGGAAAGCAGATTCCCGTTAAGAGCTCCAAACTCTTCTTATACAATTCAGGACCAAAAAGGGTGAGTTTTGTCATAGTGACGAGGAACATGTTATCCATGGCGATGGCTGGAACCAATGCTGTTCCATTCGCTCAATCGCCTTCTTCTTTCCCTTGTCAGAAGCTTGCCTGCAATTCGCTCAATACATCGGTATCTCTCAAGCTCAAGCCGTCGTCTTCTGTGAAATTTTCGTCTGATTTGAGGATAAGATCGAGACCAGCCAAGAGGGAAGTGAGGGTAGCAACTGCAGCAGTTGAAGCGGTCGAAGATTCTAGTTCAGAAGTCCCAGAAGTATCCGAACCCGAAGAAGTAAAGGAGCCTTTTCTTTTGATTTCCTTACTTTATATTACTTATTGTTTAATAGTTCTCCTTGCAATTTTTTGTATGGTTGTTTGTTCTCTTCATCCCTGTCACCGACGGACTTCACAGTTTCGAGGTGGCAGATTACACATTCCACCAGCGGTCACTTGCTATTATCTGTTCTTACATTCATTCTCTTTAAAGTCTGTTTTTATGTTCAGAATTTATTTCTGCTACAGATTGCGTTGTTTATGCAGTTTGTTTCATACTCGGAACTCTTTTTGTCCGGATTATTGGATTTTTTAAACCTTTTTCTTGCAAGTTTCGCTTTTCTTTTCATTGAGCTCGGGTTTTAAACGAAATTCTGGTTATGTGTCATACCTATTTGGGTGTTCATCTTCGGATTAAATATCCTTTTTCTTCAAATCTGCAGAAGCTTGGAGTAGTTGTTAAGCCAATGGAGAAACCAAGGCTTGTTTTGAAGTTCATATGGATGGAGAAAAATATTGGTCTCGCACTAGACCAAGTTATACCAGGTCATGGAACAGTCCCGCTAAGTCCGTACTACTTTTGGCCCAGAAAAGATGCATGGGAAGAGCTTAAGTCCAAGCTCGAGAGCAAGCCATGGATTTCTCAGAAGAGGATGATCATCCTTCTCAATCAGGCAACTGACATAATTAACTTGTGGCAGCAGAGTGGCGGCAACTTGACATAAATATCCTGTTATTTGTTTGATTTTTTAATTTAATCAATAACAATTTTTCATTAATGCTTCAGGTTTCCTTGTACTCAATTGTCCAGTCAATGTTGCATTGTCTCTGTGTTTCCTTTCAGAAAGACTTCTGTTATGGAATATAGTCATTTTCATATGTATGGTAAATCCTTGCGCTTCTGCATTTTTTATTATCCCCACATCCATATGCACAATCATGTTTATCATATGGCACAGCAACTGAAGTTAGCATTACGTCTGTACCAGGAAATGCTCACAAAAAGTAAGAAAAGAACACTGCATTCCTTCTCAAGAGCAATCCCATACTGATGTGTGATTACATTTATTTAGTTATTTTCTTGGATGGGACAGTATGTGAGGATATTGCCTCTTGTTTGGAGCCAAGATGGTGTTTTTTAACTTCATGAATCATTCTTCAATTCACTGTCTTGATCATTGGTAGTTCACCCCAAATCACTAATGAAAATGCTAGGTTTGGTGATTGAGCCCAAAGGAAAGCTTCTATATCCATTGAAAAGAATGAAGTTTTTCATTTAGGTAAACATTCCTAACATTTAATTTAGGTTGTTCATCTAATTTTGGATTGTCTTTTGGCTTTGGTGATCTATTTTTCATCTTGCTTAATAAGATTAAATACTGGATTATGATGAGTAGGCTATAAGAGCCTAATTGAGTGTAACTGTAGAAGCACATTGAATAATGTAAGCCTGAAATTAAAAAGTGAGAGACTGACAGTAGCATTATCATTTTTGTAATTTCATGCTTCTGATTTGCTGCATCCTTTTGTTCTTTGAACTTATCTCCGTTACTTTCTTTCTTCCCGATCTTTTTTTTATCAGAATTGCTGACCCTATTAGAATTTCTTCTACCCATATTTTTCTTTCATTTTGTTTCCATGGATCAACTGCTTTCACTCCGACTCCTTGCAGAATTGCCACTTAAGTGCAGTTATAGGGCTTGGTATGTTACTGTTGTTATTTTCTGTATTTTTCTCTTTCATGTAAATCTCGTGTTTTTGTGAATCTTTGATTTGATGCAGGATTACATACGATGACATGCTCAACTTAATGAGTGTAGACGATTTGGAATGTTACTTGGGTCTTTTTTAGTATGCTTGTGGAATTTTTGTTAGTCAAAGTAGCCATTCAACAATCTTTTTTGATGGAAGTGTTTCGTTCCATGACTCCACATACTCTACATTGATAATCATGCAAACTGTTGCTTTTACTTCACAATTTCATAACCAAATTAATACAGAATTCCAGGCATGTTAGGAAAGGGCAAAAAATGAAAGAAACTTTCTTACAGGGCCATTTTGAATGAAAATGCAGCTTTCTTAAAGCGGTTTGAGCACCTAGTGTTGTTCAGACTTGATTCTAATGTAACATTTGGGTCACAACGTGATGCCTGAAAAAGGTTTAAGAAATGTCTGATGGGGCTGAAGTGTGCATTATCGTCGCTTGCTTTTCATGGTTTTGTCTAATTTCATATTAGAGTAATATATTTTATTAATTAAGGAGGTGTTAGTGTGTTTAGAATTGTTATACTAGTTTTTTTTTTTTTTGTTAAAATCTATTGTTGGTATATGAAATTATAGGATAAATATTTCTAGAATGCTGTAGAAGCACTAAATAATGTATCTTGTAATTAAGAGATTGAGTGACATATTTTGTAATTACTAAATGTTTTTAAGTCTTTTTCATATTTATCATGTATCTACCTTTGATTTTAAATAAGACATCATGGGGAGGAGGAGCTAATACTCAAACACTCCTTGTGTGGTTCAAAACCCTAACTTGAGCTCTCTCCTTCCTCTCTTTCTAGGCTCTTCTTTCTCTCTCATTTTTTTTCTTCTTCTTACCTCTTCTTCACTTCAACTCCAGCTCTTTCAAGAATGAAATCCGTGAATGTAACATGGTTCAAAGCAGGGATTTTAGGGTTTGTTAATTTACTCTAAAGTTATGCAAAAGAGCATGGAAAGACAGTCGTCCTCCATCACGTTTTGAAGCAAATGTGTTGAAAAAAGTCTAGCAAGTCCTTGTTATAAACCAGATTGTTTAGGTATTTTTCTTGTGTGTTTTAATTTTCAAAATCATCCATCCCAGTCCTCTTGTTGATCTCTCAAGTCGAGTGTTGAAATCCCTAAAAAAAAACTTTTGTCTTTGATAGCTATAAGGCTGAAAGTGACTTTTATTTGGTGCTTATTTGCCTTTCAAAATCAGTGTGATTTATGTCATAAAATCATACTATAAAATTCAAACTCTATAAATTCTAATCACAAGTTGGTAGAATTTGAAGGAGTCTTATAATCTCAAAGTCATTAAACCTTAAAATAGGGTTTTAATCTAATGGTTGAATGAGAAGTTGTTTGATCCCAAGTGTTTAAACAAAACCTCATGTCCTAACAGTTTCTTGGGCACCAAGGGAGTAATTAAGGAAGCTTTTTTTTTTTTAACTTCAGAGATTGTATTTTGTCATTTTATAGCTCATCTATGGTGTTCTTCATGCACATGAGCTTTTATACTAGTTCTGGAATTTCATTTATCTAATTGATTTCAACACTTATAATTTCTTTAGTTGGTTTCTCTAATTACTCAATTGTGTTATTCTTCTTCTTATTGAGTAATTGATGATTTTTTATGGCTGAAGGTTCATAAAAAGTTGGGTATGAATTCATCAAACATGATTTTTTAAGAATCACTATCATTCCACTTAAGGGGCTAAATAATTATTCATTATGGTCCCAATATGTCAAAAAGTTTCTTATAATAAAAGATATTGCTAGACACTTGACACAACCTTCTCTTGAAGAAGATGGTTCTTCCCATTATAAGTGTTTGAAGAAAGACACTTTAGTCATCAGTTGGTTGATAAATAGCATGGATGAATCCCTTCCTTACAATTTTGTTCACTTAGATACAACTAGAGATGTTTGGTAGACTTATTTTAACCTATAGCCCACTCTTGAGTCTTCAGAAAATTTATGATATTTTCTAAGAGATGTATATGATCAAGCAAGGTGATAATCTCCATGAATACTTTGCTAAATGTTAGATTTAAGATCTCATGATAAGGTACTCGACCAAGAGGGTGAGAGAGGAGAGAAAGAAAAAGAAAAGAAGAACAAGAAAGCAGAGATGATAAAGGAGAGAGAGAGAGAGAGAGAGAGAGTTTGAGAGAAAAGTCTTAGGATGAATTTGAGAGAGAAGAGGGGAGACTTTTTTATCTACCCGTTGCCTCGAGTCTCTATTTATAGTTGATGAAGTTTACAATGACTGCAATGCCCTTAGAATTACAAACTCTCAAAAGAAAAAGATATAAATAGATATACATCATCTTTTTTAATTACACCTTTGTGTCATTCTTATGAGAAAACTATTGATTTACACTCTTTGCCATCTCCTTGATGTGGGGAAAGTATTTACTTTAATGCCCATTTGAGATGTCTTCCAACACTCCCCCTCGGGGAGAAAAAATGTCGTAAATTCCCATTTTTCGACATATAGTAGTTTGTATCTTGGATGTGACATGCTTTATGAGTATAACTGCAGTTTGTCCTTCAGATGAAACATGTTGAGAGATATAATGCTAGTTTGGAATTTTTCTCGTATGAAATGACCATCTACTTCGATATGTTTTGTTCTCTTGTCAAGACTAGATTTAAAGTAATGTGAATGACTACTTGGTTGTCACAATAGAGTTCCATATGAGTCTTTTTGTGGAACCTAATTCAGTAAGGAGATATTTGATCCATAAAAGCTCACTGATTGCATGTGTCATAGCTCTATATACTGCTTCAGCACTGGGTCTAGCAACCACATTCTGCTTTTTACTCCTCCAAGTAATTAAGTTCCCTCCAACTAAGGTGCAATACTCAGAAGTGGACTTCTTATCATCAGGTGATCCAGCCTAATCTGTGTCCGCAAATCCTTCAATGTTGAGGAGACCGTAACATTTATATAAAAGCTCCTAGTTGGGAGCTCCTTTTAACTATCGGAGGATTCTCTCATGAGCTTCCCAATGAACAACTTCTTATGCATGTATTGAGTAACCACATTTACGACATATGTTATATCTGGTCTGGTTACTGTAAGATAAATGAGTTTTCCAACAAGTCTTTGATGTTTTCCCACAACCACATCTTTGATAGTGCTTGCACACAACTTGATGTTAGCATCCATAGGAGTATCTGTTGATCGGTATCCCATTATCCTTGCGTCTTCTAGCAGATCAAGAACATACTTTCTCTGAAATTAGATAATCTCATGTTTTGACTGAAAGACCTCAATATCCAAAAAATATTTCAAAAGTCCAAGGTCTTTTGTTTTAAATTCATTGCATATATTCGTTTTGACTTCTTGTATTCCTTTCACATCACTACAAGGTAAGACAATATCATCTACATAAACTGCCAGTAATACACTTCCCCAAAAGGTCCATTATATATTGATTGTTGTTTCATTAAGGGTAGTTTGGGGATTTCACACTTGTATTACGGTTGCCCTATTTTTTTCTTTAAATTTGGAGGCGTCGTTGTTAGAGTTTATCATCGAAGAAAGATCATTAGTTGCGACTGAGAGTGGTTAGAGAATAACACAAGTGTGTGATTACTCTTGTCAACTATTTCATCTTCATAGTTGATTACTGCAGCGTCGGAAGACAAAACATAGTCTCAACTTGAGGCAAACTTGTATAAATCTTGTGTTCTTCGTGCTTGTTTTTTCCTCTTCTATGATTATTATTGTTCTCGTTAATTTTGAATTAGGATGTCTAATTCCTAACATAAAAGACTTAGGATTAAACTTACTTTTATGGGGGGATGTGACATGAACAAAATATGTGCATCCAAAAACTTTCAAGGGAAGGGAGATGGGTCTTAATCAGGAAATAACAATAAATAGGGGAATTTATGATTAAGTACTGAAGAAGACAACCGATTAATAAGGAAGCTGGTAGTAATGACGGCGTGAGGCCAGTAAAAATAGGGCACATGCATAGAATAAAGCAGGTCATGAACTACCTCTAGGAGATGTCTACTTTTTCTTTCAACTATAACATTTTGTTTAAGGGTGTAGGCACATAATGTCAGATGGATAATGCCTTGATCTTGACAAAATGATTGAAATTCACCAGAGAGGTACTCTTTAGTATTATCAAAACAAAAAACTTGTATGTTTTTTCCCAAACTAAGTTTTTTACACATTTCTTTAAAACAAAAACAATAATGTGACTCAAGTGAAATCATCCACAAACGTGACAAAATACTTAACCTATGAAATATTCAAGATACTCAGTGGTCCCCATACATCAGAGTGAATTAAGGAAAAAGAAGCAACACCTTCAATTTCAGCTCGAGGAGAATATGTCATCCTTTGGTGTTTGCTCAACTGAAATACTTCACAATTTAAACTAGGCAATGTTTTCAAAAAAGGAAATCATTGTTGAAGAGACATTACTGACAGATGTCTGAATCAGTTGTGCCATAATCTTGCCTCTATTTGAGAAGTGGAAACTACCTGGAGACAAGTCTAAGTAATAAATGTCCCCTTGTTCATGGCATGCACGAACCACCTACTTCATTGTTAGATCCTGAAAAACACAAGAAGAAGGTGAGCAGGTGATGGAGCAATTGAAACTGGCTAATAGACTATGTTTATGGAAAATTGGGGAACATACAAAACATGAGGCCTGTTGGTAGTAAACTAGTCTGGTTTGCCATGCAACTTCTAGCATGCTTTCACTAAATCATTTAGTCCAACACAATGAGTGCAAACTTGGTTATCAGACTTCGAAGGACTAGAACCAGTCCTACCACCTCTTGCTCAGCCTCCTTTGTAATTTCTACCACACCCTTTGGTTGTAGAAGGTTTACCCCTGTTACTTGAGTATATAACAAATGACACCCCAATGTAAGAGGTGGAAGAATGGTCTAGTATCCAAAGTAAGGTGACACTTATGTCATCAAATGATGGAAGTACCGAGGAGTCAAGAAGTTGAGTCTTGGCCACCTCAAGGTATGACTTAATATTTGTTAAACAGATAACAACTGCTAAGGCTTCCAACCGCTTTTTTTAAACCGATATATCAGTGGAGTAGGGTTGAGTAATTTTCCCCTCCTGAATCAGCCTTCGAAACCGTGCCAAGAACTCATGTAGGTTGTCCCCTTGTTTGGTATTGAACATGTTCAGAATAACATCATACAATTTATGGAGGTCTCTATACTTGAGTACAACTTTACACAAGTGTCCCTATTTGTTTGGTCGTATCAAGATAGACTTCATTATTGGTCACATGCTTCTCCATGCTATTTATCAACCAACTAATTACCAATGTATCATTCTTTAACCACTTAATAGAGGAGGTGTCCTCCTCATCAATTGGTAGAGCTGGTTTAGTAAGATGTCCTAAGAGGTCCCATGTAATGAGGAACCTTTTAGCTAACTGGGATCAACTCAAGTAATTAGATAACCTTTTCAAGGGTATGTGGTAATCTTGTAAAAGTCACTCTTACTCTCCATGTGATCTTCAACCATTAGGAATGAACCAATAATACTTTACTTAACCCAAGAGTGAACCAACTTGGAAAAAAAAAAAAGATAGCCAACGTAGGTTGGAACTCATTTGGGAAAGGAGGAAGATCTAACCCAAAAACCAAAGATGTAAACTTTGCAACAACTAATCATGAACTACATAAGGAGAGTACTTGTTGGCCAAGATCAACAAATAGGTAAGACCTGTAATTGTTTTCTCACTTAGGAAAATATTTAACAAGAAATCAAATCAATGAAGATCTTTCTTCAATCAACCACTTTCCAAAAATAAAATAGGAAAGCTTCCTTTGGTGTCTTAGTTGCCACTTTAACAAATAAATCTCAATCCTTGACTTGCCTTAAATATTTTAGGCAAATAGATAATTAAACAAGATAATTAGTAATCAAGGAGATCACAAATATCTTAGATACCCTTGTAAGAAGGAACTTTTTCCTTCTAGTGGTTTGGCGCCAACAACTAACCCAAAAAACTAGCATTTGTTGCCTTTTTTATTATCTGAAATCCTTTTTATGTAAGTCTTTCTAATCTTGTCAATTCGTTGGATACAACCCAACGAGAACATCAAGGTATAGGAAATTATACCAAAACTCAAGAGCTCAATCAATTTTGAGGATCTTCTAAAGAAGGAATTTTCCTTCTATAAGTCATGCACCAACTAATCATGAAACTTTGACATTTTCTTTCCTTTTTTCCTCTTAAACTTTGAGGAAAGAAAATCAAGAGCCAATCTTAATGATAGAAGATCTCCCAACATGAAAGAACAATTTGTATCCTTTCAAAAAAAAAAAAAAAAATCTTGCACCAATGTAGGCACATTTACGAGTTCAAAATAAAAATAAAAAAATGAACTATGATATCAACCTTTATTCTTAACAACTTTCAATGTATGTAAATATAACCTTTCAATCATAAAGTATCATGGAACCATCAATGGAATCACAAGGTTTCATTCAACAAATAAAGAACCATAAATGCACACGTTATATCAATCTAAAAGTTGATCTCTTTTACCAAAGATAGCATGGATTAAATACATCGATATCAACAAACTGAAGCTAATATATAAGATGTAGTAACTCTATCTTTTTTTTTTTTTTATCAAAACATGCTTAATAAACCTTCAACTTTTCGATATATATAGTAGCATTCATCTCAAGGAAAATAAGAGAAGAAAAAACTATCTTTGTGAGCCAAAGGAGGTTCAAAATCAAACCTTGTTCAATACCTCAACTTCCACTGAGAGAGTTGATAAAAACTTGATTAACTAGCTTCATAATTTTGAGATCCCAAACCTAAAACTTTGATAACATGTTATATTTAGGATCCCATGATAAGGTACTTGACCAAGAGGGTGAGAGAGGTGAGAAAAAAGAAGAGAAGAAGAAAATGAGATGGAAGAAGGAAGAGAGGAGAAAGTGAGAGAGGGACAGCTAAGGAGATGGAGAGAGAGAGAGAGAGAGAGAGAGATCTACCCCTTGCCTCGAGAGCTCTATTTATATTTGAGAAATGAAGTTTACAATGACTACAATGCCCTTAGGGCTATAAGCTCTAAAAACGAAAAGACATAAGTAGACGTATATCATCTTCTTTAATTACACATTTGTGCCTTCTTTATGAGAATACCATTAATTTACATTGCCATTTCCTTGACGTAGGGAAGGTATTTACCTTAATGCTCCTTTGAGATGTCTTCCAACACTAAATTTTGGGTCTCTTACAAGAGTGGAAAAGTGTACAACCATACTCTACTGACATTGCAACTCGAGAAAGACAAAGAGAAGCACATGTTTCTACCATATGCCTTGACAACTTAAAGCCCTATCTTGAAGTTACAAAACTCAAGTACTTAGCTCTTCTACTAAACCTTTTTTTGATGATGTTTGTGCTGTAATGCTCAAGGACCCACACAAACAACCTATATCTTAGCCAGAACAATTAGAACATTCAGCCATATTCCTAGCAATTGTAATCTAGGAATAGGAAGAGGAGATTCATTTGGTGGTAGAGGCCAAGGAAGAGGTGGTGATTCTACTACTATCTCAAATTTTGGTCAAAATAGAAAGTGTACCTTTTGAGGCATCAATAATCATGTAGTTGAGATCAGATATTTACAAAGCTAATCATGTATCAATACCAAACTTATAAACTTGTAAAGAGATCACTTCAAGCTCTTCTAAAGGGCAAGTGACTTTCACATAAGAGGACTATGGTTTCTTATAGAAATTCAAGACATTGATAACTGCTCCCTCAAGTACACATACAACCACTATTGCTAGTACAAGTATGTATTCTCTTGGTTCATGTTCCAGTTCATCACCTTAGATTATTGATTATGGAGCCCCTGAGCATCTCACTGGTAAAGTTGGCAACTTAACCTCGTTATCTTCTTATGTTATGGACCGATTCGTATCTATTGTAGATGAGTCCGAGACTAAAGTTTAGGATACTAATACCTCTCATATATCCTCCTCTCTATTAGTTAAAAACTTTTTGTTTATTCCACAATTTTCATTGAGCCTCCTATTAGTTAGTCAAATGACAAAAAAAAAATTTAATTGTTTTGTTACATTTGTTCCTCTCATTGTGTTTTTCAAGACATCAAGACAAACCTCTCTACTTCTTGTACACTTTCATTCTGATAGATGTAGTAACAATCGATCTAGATGCAAAATAGTGGCATATTAGACTTGATTGTCCCTCATTGGCTAATTTGAAAAAGTTGGTTCCACCACATAAATCTCTTACTTAGTTAAATTGTGAGTTTTGTGAGCTTGGTTGCATCATGGATTTGTGTTTCTTCCTAGGCAAGATAAAGTAGGGCCAACCCATGTTTCAAATATTTTGTACTCCAAGTATTTTATGATTTTTTGTGGATGAGTATTCAAGATTAACTTGGATTACTTAATGAAGGACAAGTCAAAAGTTTTATCTATTTTTGAATAATTTTGTGCTATGGTTGAAAATTAATTTAATGAGAAGATTCAGATTTTCAAGTCAGATAATGCCAAGGGGTTTTCTCTTCTCAGTTTCAGTCCTTATGTCAAAAGAAAGACATAATTCATCAATCCTCTTGTGTTTACACACCTCAATAGAATGGTGGGTTTTAAAGAAAGAATAATCATCTTGTTGAGGTTGCAAGAACTATTATTATCAATCAATGTACCTCAATATTATTGGCATCAAGCAATTCGCACTCCTTGTTTACTTAATAATTGGAAACCTTATGGTGTTTTATAGGGTCCAAACACCATTCTCCAGATTTGTTACAAATTTGTCTACCTTCTGTTACCTCCTTGTGTGTTTGGATGTATTTCTTTCATGCATAATACTTCCCATATCCAAAATAAGTTTGGTCATAAAGCAGTTAAATGTATCTTCATTGGTTACTCTTAAACTCAAAAAGATTATGTTTGTTTATTCTCTATCTATGAAAAAATTATTTATCTCAACAGATGTAACTTCATTTTGAAGAACAACCATTCTTCTTTAGTATTTCTCCACCTGGCTTTGGGCCTATAACAGAGATGCCAAGACCTTTTATTCCACCACATCAACCTATTATATGTAATGAGCAACCCACTGAGATTTCCTCTCCCATTGGTGACTACTCTCTTGTAGAATATGCTGATGGTTCTAAGGTAAGTTCTCCTCCATCTTTTCCTGTCGTGTTTGGCCCACCATATGACACAAGACCTATTGCCCTTCGTAAGGAGCCCCGACTCCACTACCTCTCAACCTCTTGTACACTTTTTAATCACTTTCAGATTGTGTTCTAGCCATGTCACCTTCTTGGAAGCCTTCTCTTCTTCTAGTATCCCTACCACTTATGAAGAGGCCCGTCTTGATCCAAGGTACAAAGCTTCCATGGATGAAGAAATACATGCAATGTATCAGAATTACACTTGGGATTTAGCCTTGCTTCTATTCACAAAAAATTGTGGCTATAGAATATGTACCTTAAAATATAATTTGGATGGAACAATTGCTCAGTGTAACGGAAGGTTAGTGGCCAATGAGCTATGATGAGAGTTTTCACAAGTAGCTAAGTTATTTTGGTACATGTTCTCATATCCCCAATCACTATTTAATTTTTTTTCCAGCTATATGTTAAAAATGCCTTCCTTCATGGCGACTTATTTGAGGAGGTTTATATGATTCAACCACTTGGTTATGTGGTTGAGGGGGAGAAACTTTGTTGTCTCAGAAAGGTAATTTATGGGTTAAAACAATCCCCTCGTATTTGGTTTGATAAATTTACCAAAGTTGTTGTAAAACTTGGTTTTAAATAATGTAAAAGCGATAAATTATGTGTCGAATCAGGAGAAAATTTCAATTGTTGGGTGGAAAACTTATTTATCTCACAGTTCCAAAATCAAACACATCTTACTCAATAGTGTTATTAGTTAGTCTATGGATCAACCATGATAACCTCACTGGTTGGCATTAGAAAGAATCTTTCGGTATCTAAAGAAAAATCCAGGTCAAGGTTTATTATATAAATGTTACAGATACACCAATATTGAAGGACCTATCGATGCAGATTGGGTTGGTTCTCCTGATGATAAGAAATCCACTTCAGGTTATTGCACCACTATTGGAGGCAACTTGATCACTTGGAGAAACAAAAAACAAAGTGTGGTAGCTTGATCTAGTGTTGAAGCAAAATATAGGGCCTAGCACTTGTTGTAAATAAATCGTTGTGGCTTAGCTCTTTAATGATAGAATTTGATTTTCCAATAACCAAGCCCATGCAACTTCATTGTGACAACCAAGTGGTTATTCATATTACAATCAATCCAGTCTTTCATGAAAGTACAAAGCACATCAAAATTGGTTACTATTTTGTACGAGCGAAGCTATGGGTCAATATCATATCTGTGCAATATATATCCTCTAGAAATCAACTAGCAAACAATATCACAAAAGCCATTGCAACGGGACCTCTTGGTACTACTTGTACAAAACTTGCCATATTTGATATTTTTGCACAATCTTGAAGGCAAGTGTTGAAGAAGCACTAAATAACATAACTGCATACCTTATAATGAATAAGTGTTTTAAGTTATTTTTCATATTTATCATACATTAGGATTTTTACCCTTGATTATAAATATGACATCATGGAGAGGAGGAGCTCATACTCAAGCTCCCCTTGTGTGGTTAAAGCCCTAACTCGAGCTTTCTCCTTGCTCTCCTTCTAAGTAGGGGTGGCATCGAGCCGAGCCGAGCCCGAACCTACCTATGTTCGAGCTGAGCTTCCAGCCGAACCTCATCTCGAGCCTAAAATTATTATCGACCTCGAGCCCAAAAATTTTAACGAAGTTCGAGAAGAGCTCGAGCTTCAACATACATTTAACACTTTTCAAAAAATATATATAAAATAAATTATATATAAAATTATGCATACATTTTACATAAAATTGGGCATAACGTATATATAAAATACATGAAATTGGGCATAACCTATATATAAAATACATGTATAAGATTGGGCATGACCTCTACTTAAAATTGAGCATAATCTATGTATATAATACCTATATAAAATTCGGCATAACCTCTACTTAAAATTGGGTATAATCTATATACATAATACCTATATAAACACTGCATAAACACTCCATAAAATTATCTATACATTCCATAAACACTCCATGAAATTATTTATACACTCCATACACTCTATAAAATAGTCTAAACACTCCATACATTGCATAACATTAAGAATAAACTCCGTACAATAATCAAACACAACAAAATTAAATGAAATATCACTATTAATTTAAAATCACCCAAATAAAAACTATAAATCCTTTAAATAAAATCCTATTACTATTAGAGACTTACTAGAAAATTAAAATAAATATTTTAATTTTTTCTTAGGAAAGTTAAATGGACCTTTTATTGCCTCTTCTAAGGAAATAAATAAAAATTAATAATTAATCTAATATATTACTATACTTATCGATGAATTTTTAATCAAATAAAATATCAAACACAAAATTGTAATGAAAATTGCTTCATGCTTAAAGTATTATATCATCAATTGTTAAATACTTATTCAAAATTTTTCTATACGGTTTTCTAGGCCATCTTGGCAAGAAAATCTTATTTAGAAAATTATATGATTTTTTAACAAGAATCTATAATTAGAAAAATATTTTCAAAAAATATGAGGCACTAATGGTCCTTATATTTCTATTAAAAATGTCTTTTCAATATTTATTGAAAAAACCACTAATGGACTCTAGAAACGTATTTCTACTAAAATATCTTTTCAATTTCTTTAAGAGCCATGAGGAAGGGACAAAGAGTTTTTTTTTTCTTGTTTATCATCTTGCACGTGTGACTTTCACACGCGTGAAATCGGTTTTATGATTCACATGTGCGAAATCGACTTCGGGAGGGGGGTGCTAAGAAATAATTTAGGAAACTCTAACTATTCTCAGGTTTTTCGCCGAGTCGACAAGGAGCGAAGGCGCGTCATCGGCAACGGAGGCGCCGATGATGGAAGCAGCAGCGACGGAAACAGAGGAGGCGAAGAAATTGGAGGGGATGTAGCGGCTGACGAGGAGCTGTCGACGGCGATAGAGGCGGCCAGAGCGGCGGATTGGAGGGGCAAGCCCCCCACCTCCGCTCTTGATCCCCCACTCCTGCTCTCGATCCCGTGACTCACCCGTTAACGAGCTGGCTTGCAAGCTTTCTAGCCGAACCTTGATTCGATCGAACTCAGCTCGTTAACTAAAACGAGCCGATTTTGGATCTCGAGCTCGAGAGATACTGAGTCGGCATCGAGCCGCTTGCGAGCCAGCTCAGTTCGAAGCCACCCCTACTTCTAAACTCTTCTTTCTCTTTTTTTTCATTCTTCATAGCAACTCCAACTCTTTCAAGCATGAAACCCTAGTATCTAACATAAGAGTATAAACACTTGGAGTTTTTATATGTGTTTTCAAATAATAGAAATATAGTGTTATAATTAATTAGAACCGTTGATTAATTATCATAAATATTACATAATAAAAATAAATAATACTAATTATAGTGTTAGACAAAGGGTTCAAATCATGTGGTCTTCATATTTCGATGACAACAAAATGGTTAGCTTGAATATGTACTACTAACAGTTTATCTACATGATTAGAAAATTTTCTTTTAGCAGAATTTAGTAGTATTTGACATGAAATTAAGCAACAAAGTTGAAGATTCAAGAAACCTCAAGACCTCAAGCCAAGTCAAAAGAAGTTTTGCTATGAAGAAGACCTTTTTTAGGATTGTAAATAGTCACTTTTCCACCTAAAATTCTGTGTAGCTTATTCTCCAAGTTTTGATGGACATAAGTACATAAGTATATAATAAAAATTTTGGACTCAAAATTGGCAAAAAGTTACTCAAATACTTCAGTTTTTGCTCTTTGGAGTTATTTGGGTCGACTTGATAAATTTCAAAGAGTTACCAATACGATATTTTGGAGCAAGAGAATAAACCCAGCTTATAGTCATACGAGCATGTCTTCCCTTTTTTATTGTTTTGCTTCCCGTTTTAGAGTTTAAACCAGAACTCTAATTGACCAAAAATTATTGTTAATTAGCCAAGGAAAAATGAAATAGCAACTGGTATGAAAGTAGTCCTAAACACAATTGAACTTTGAACTACTTTCCAAAACAACTCCTCAAACTCTAACTCAAGATTTCAATGGATTAATTGAGAAATTACTCTCTCAAAAAGGTTGAACTCAAGGAGAAATTTCAAAAGAGTTTTTAAAATAAAGCAAAGGTATGAGCTACACAATCAACATATGCGCATGAAAGTTTTAACCCTTGAAATTGAAGAAAAAATGATTTATTTATTTATTTTTATAATTGACAAGGATTGACCATGAAAAAATTTCTAACTTTCAAATACATGAATTTGATACCTCGTAGTGTAAACCATAGAGTGAAGCATGTTGAAAAGCATATTAGAAGAGTCTTACATGACTCTCACAGAGCTAAAATTAATATGGTGGAGTCTTAAAGGAGTCTCACAAAAGATGGTCTCACATAAGAGTCTCAGTTAAAGGTGTTTTAGTTATGTTAGTCTTTTATTTATGTTCAGATGTTTAATTGTTGTAGGATTTGTCTTTTAGTGTTTAACTTTGGATGGAACTAAGATAAGGGTAGTTTAATTGTAATTGGATTTCACTTGTTTCCTCTATTATAAATAGAGGCTCATTGTACTTAAAATTACATCAAATCAATGAAGTATTTCTCTTTTCAAGAAATTCAACATGGTATTAGAGCAAGTTTTGTGAGAGAAATATTGTGATCCTTTTTATCTTTCTTTCCTATCCCAATACTCATTGATTTCTTGGTGTTTTCACCACCACAATAAACTTTTCATATTTTAAATTATATATTTACAAAAATAACTTTGAGTATCATTTTAATGCAAAATAAATTTTGGCTATTATAGTTTTCTACAAAGAGAAATCAATATTTGAAGCAACAAAGGTCAGACTATAAGAGAGGTTTGAGCACTAGCAAAAAGCTTCAACTTTCGAGGCATTCTATGCCATTAAGAATAAGACTTTATAAGGAGACTGACAAAGAAAGAAAGAGTACTCAATTCGGCTAGATTACATAGTTCAAAATCTATCAGATTCTTTATTTCTTAAGAAATAAACGGTTTGTGATTCTAATATATATTGTGGGAGATATTGATATAGAAAATACTAAAGATTAATCCTGCCATCATCTTTCCTATTTTCTCTCGTATTATGTCTCCATGCATTGGTGTGAATTATTTTTTTTTATCCTAGAATCCTATTTTTTTAGACCAATCTCTCTTCTAACCAGAGAGTTTTGGTTAGAATTAATCACTCCATAATGTGCTCATTCAAGTTATACAAAAATTTCCTGCTTCGATGTTGTTTTAAATTTTTATGTTTTTGTTACTTGATTGTGTGTCTTACGCATCTTCAACCTTGAAAATTGTGATCACCTCCAAAAGAGTTATAGTTGGAAAAATTTATTAAGTTCTACCATTATAGTCTCCCCTAGTTTTTCAAAAAAAAAAAAAATTCATATTCTAAATTCAATTAGAAGTATGAGTGTTAATAATTGCTTAATCACCTCCTTCCGGTTAAAGTTGTTTTCTTCTAGTATTTATTTAGTTTATCTTCTTGTGTTTTCATCACTTTTGAGCAATGCCTAGATCTACCACCTAAAAAGTATATGAGTGTGTCCAACATCCAATTTGAATCAAGTCTTTTATTCTTCACCCAAGAGGTGATTTGTGTTTTAGCTACCCTTAAAAAGTGAGTAGTCTCTTAGTTAAGCCCTAAAGTTGGAGGTGATTTGTGGAGCTACCCTTAAAAAGTGAGTAGTCTCTTTGTTAAGCCCTAAAGTTGGGCCAGTTTTTTGCATTTAAAATTTAGCATAGTGTGTTTCAGACTATAACCATTTTGATTGTGGTAATTTTTATGTGACCAAAATATTCTAAAAAGGGGGGAGAGCAAATGGTGAAGATTTAACATATATGAAAAAAAACTTAGCTAATGAAGATTGAAGACCAAGAATCATTTTCATTGCAAGCTACAGTTATAAACTCCTGCTTGAGGGGGAATGTTGAATAGTAGATATGGAAGAGTTTTACATGTCTCGCACAGTAAGAAGTCTCACAGATCCAAAATTAATATGATGGAGTTTTGCAGGAGTTTCACAGGAGGAGGTCTCACAGAAAAGTCTTAGTTAAGGGTGTTTAAGTCATGTTAGTCTTCTATTTATGTTCAGTTATTCAATTGTTGTAGGACTTGTCTTTTAGTGCTTAACTTGGGTGTAACTGAATAAAGGTATTTTAATTGTAATTGGATCTCACTTGTTTCCTCTATTATAAATAGAGACTCATTGTACTCAAATTACATAAAGTCAATGAAGTATTTCTCTTTTTCAGAAATTCAACAAAACTAAACTGATTGAAGAGAGACCATGTTGAATTGACTTTAGCCTCTTCCTTTCTTCAAAGTGGACAAACCTCGTCTTGCTTGGAGGTGGATTTTGAGACTCATTTTCTCTATGCTTGCATGACTTGATTAACTTTGATTTAAACCCTAGAATTCCAACTCAGATACCATGTTAAATTCTAGGGTTTAATCCATAAGAACTAGGTTTGAGAAGAAGAAGAAGAAGAAGAGAGAAGAACAAGGAAGGATGAAGATAAGAGAAGATGAAGAGAAGAGAGCTTGAGTGAGAGGCCCGAGTTGGAGTGAAGAATTAGGGTTTAGAGAAGAGCTTGAATGAGCCTCATTCCCCTCATTATGTTACTTAGATAGGTGGGGCTTGAATGCCCTAGTATATTAGAAAATCAAATAATGACCCTCAACTTATAACTAATTACAACTTATACCACTCGCTCTATTAATTACATGATATTCCACTTGAATGTTTTCAACATCGAAAAAACTCACCTTCTACATGTTTGCATTCTCTAAAACACCAAGACCTCTTGCACCATTGAACGATCAATTACTTCATCCAGATACTGAAAAAACTTCTCCTTGTTTGGCTCCTCAGTTACGTAGGTCGTCAGTTGGTTCTGAGATAAGTCTTTCTCCTCCTTGTCCTTCTATTCCATTTGGTCCTCAAAATGACACTCGTCCCACTACCCTCTAAAAAGAACCTCCCTTATGTGTTCCCACATGGCCATCAACTTTCCATTGTATATTCAACTTTCTCTCCACTCACCGTTTATCTCCAAGTTATCATTTCTTCCTTATAACTATTTCTTCCATCCGTTTGCCTAAAGATGTTCATGAAGCCCTACAACATCCACGATGGAAAGCAACTATAGAGGAGGAGATGACCGGCATGCATTCCAACCACGCTTGGCATCTCAAGACTTTACTATCCGAAAAGAAACCCCTTGTAGCCAGTTTTCTCAAATGGTAACTTGACTATTAAGAAACTCCTTTACAGCCATTGAACGAGACCTTATCTCCCATTGCTAAAATGAACTCAGTACATGTTGTCATCTCCCTTGCATCCAATTTTCAAATATCTCTTGCAAGAATTAATCAAGCTTTTATTAAGTAAGAACATCTCTCATTTCAATTTTTTGAGAAAAGCTATCATGGTTGAGGATTTGTTGTTGATAAGACTATTGTGGGTTTAGGCCGGAAAATGTACTTGCTTGTTGACAATCCGGTACGGTTCTTGCATGTTGAACTTAATTAGTTAGAATATTAATTAGCTGCTAAAAACCCTTTATGAGTTTAGATAAGAGTGATCTATTGCTACTGAAAATCCTTTTCATGATCTCGACAAAAATAAAATGTATAACTGTCAAGATTATAACAAAAAAAGTCAAGATTCAAACTTCTTATAGAAAATATAATATGATTATATAAAAGGCATTATATATGAGCAAGTTCTGTGAGAGAAATATTTCTCTTTTCAAGAAATTCAACGTGGTATCAGAGCAAGTTCTATGAGAGAAATATTGTGATCCTTTTTTATCTTTCTTTTCTATCCCAATACTCATTGATTTCTTGGTGTTCTCACCACCACAATAAACTTTTCATATTTTAAATTATATATTTACAAAAATATCTTTGAGTATCCTTTTAATGCAAAATAAATTTTGGCTATCATAGTTTTCTACAAAGAGAAATCAATATTTGAAGCAACAAAGGTCAGACTATAAGAGAAGTTTGAGCACTAGCAGAAAGCTTCAACTTTCGAGGCATACTATGCCATCAAGAACGAAACTTTATAAGGAGACTGGCAAAGGAAGAAAGAGTACTCAATTCGGCTAGATTACATAGTTCAAAATCTATCAGATTCTTTATTTCTTAAGAAATAAACGGTTTGTGATTCTAATATATATTGTGGGAGATATTGATATAAAAAATACTAAAGATCAATCCTGCTATCATCTTTCCTATTTTCTCTCGTAGTATGTCTCCATGCAATGGTGTGAATTGCTTTTTTTTATCCTAGAATCCTATTTTTTTAGACCAATTTCTCTTCTAACTAGAGAGTTTTGGTCAGAATTAATCACTCCATAATGTGCTCATTCAAGTTATACAAAAATTTCTTGCTTCGATGTTGTTTTAAAGTTTTACCTTTTTTTTACTTGATTGTGTATCTTACGCATCTTCAACTTTGAAAATTGTGATCACCTCCAAAAAAAGTTATAGTTGGACAAATTTATTAAGTTCTACGATTATAGTCTCTCCTAGTTTTTCAAAAAAAAAAATCATATTCTAAATTCGGTTAGAAGTATGAGTGTTAATAATTGCTTAATCACCTCTTTCCGTTTAAATTTGTTTTCCTCTAGTATTTATTTAGTCTATCTTCTTGTGTTTTCATCACTTTTGAGCAATGCCTAGATCTACCACCTAAAAAGTATATGAGTGTGTCCAACATCCAATTTGAATCAAGTCTTTTATTCTTCACCCAATAGGTGATTTGTGTTTGAGCTACCCTTAAAAAGTGAGTAGTCTCTTAGTTAAGCCCAAAAGTTGGAGGTGATTTGTGTTTGAGCTACCCTTAAAAAGTGAGTAGTCTCTTTGTTAAGCCCTAAAGTTGGGCCAATTTTTTGCATTTAAAATTTAGCATAGTGTGTTTCAGACTATGACCATTTTGATTGTGGTAATTTTTATGTGACCAAAATATTCTAAAAAGGGGGGAGACCAAACGGTGAAGATTTAACATATATGAAAAAAATTTAGCTAATGAAGATTGAAGATCAAGAATCATTTTCATTGCAAGCTACAATTATAAACTCCAGTTTGAGGGGGAATGTTGAAGAGTAGATATGGAAGAGTTTTACATGTCTCGCATAGTAAGAAGCCTCATAGAGCCAGAATTAATATGATGGAGTTTTACAGGAGTTTCACAAGAGGTCTCACAGAAGAGTCTTAGTTAAAGGTGTTTTAGTCATGTTAGTCTTCTATTTATGTTCAATTATTCAATTGTTGTTGGACTTCTCTTTTAGTGTTTAACTTTGGATGTAACTAGGATAAAGGTAGTTTAATTGTAATTGGATTCCATTTGTTTCTTTTATTATAAATAGAGGCTCATTGTACTCAAATTACATAAAGTCAATAAAGTATTTCCCTTTACCAAAAATTCAACAAAACTAAGCTGATTAAAGAGAGGTCATGCTGAATTGACTTCAACCTCTTCCTTTCTTCAAGGTGGACAAACCATGTTTTGCTTGGAGGATGATTTTGAGACTTCTTTTCTCTACACTTGCTTGACTTGATTAACTTTGATTTAAACCCTAGAATTCCAACTATGATACCATGTTAAATTCTACGATTTAATCCATAGGAACTAGGTTTGAGAAGAAGAAGAAGAAGAGAGAAGAACAAGGAAGGAAGAAGATAAGAGAAGATGAAGAGAAGAGAGCCTGAGTGAGAGACACGAGTTGGAGTGAAGAATTAGGGTTTAGAGAAGAGCTTGAATGAGCCTCATTCCCCTCATTATGTTACTTAAATAGGTGGGGCTTGAATGCCCTAGTATATAAGAAAATCAAATAATGACCCTCAACTTATAACTAATTACGACTTACACCACTCGCTCTATTAATTACATGATATACCACTTGAATGTCTTCAAAATCGACAAAACTCACCTTCTACATGTTTGCATCCCTCTAAAATACCAAGACCTCTTGCACCATTGAACGATCAATTACTTCATCCAGATACTGAAAACACTTCTCCTCGTTTGGCTCCTCAGTTTCCTAGGTCGTCAGTTGGTTCTGAGGTAAGTCTTTCTCCTCCTTGTCCTTCTATTCCATTTGGTCCTCAAAATGACATTCGTCCCACTACCCTCTAAAAAGAACCTCCCTTATATGTTCCCACACGACCATCAACTTTCCATTGTATATTCAACTTTCTCTCCACTCACCGATTATCTCCAAGTTATCATTTCTTCCTTGCAACTATTTATTCCATCCCTTTGCCTAAAGATGTTCATGAAGCCCTACAACATCCACGATGGAAAGCAACTATAGAGGAGGAGATGACCGTCATGCATTCCAACCACACTTGCAATCTCAAGACTTTACTATTCGAAAAGAAACCCCTTGTAGCCTGTTTTCTCAAATGGTAACTTGACTATTAAGAAACTCCTTTGCAGCCATTGAACGAGACCTTATCTCCCATTGCTAAAATGAACTCAGTACATGTTGTCATCTCCCTTGCATCCAATTTTCAAATATCTCTTGCAAGCATTAATCAAGCTTTTATTAAGTAAGAACATCTCTCATTTCAATTTGTTGAGAAAAGCTATCATGGTTGAGGATTTGTTGTTGATAAGACTATTGTGGGTTTAGGCCGGAAAATGTACTTGCTTGTTGATAATCCCGGTGTGGTTCTTGCATGTTGAACTTAATTAGTTAGAGTGTTAATTAGCTGCTAAAAACCCTTTATGATTTTAGATAAGAGTGCTTTATTGCTACTGAAAATCCTTTTCATGATCTCGACAAAAAGAAAATGTATAATTGTCAAGATTATAACAAAAAAAGTCAAGATTCAAACTTCTTATAGAATAGAAAATATAATATAATTATATAAAAGGCATTATATATGAGCATAAATAATTTAGCATAAGGATGGGCAGGTGAGCAATAAGTGGGATCCGAGCTGATTAAGAATTTTTAAGATCCAAGTTAAGTCTTTTTGTCCACGGCAAGAAACTAATAAATAAAGGAGGAGAGAAAACGCTTCTACATTCATAAAAACAGATTTGAATTGTTTAATTTAAGATATTTGTCGTTTAGAGAGGAGAAAGTGGGCTAGAGAATCGAACAAGAGAAGGGACGGGACTGATGGACTGCTGGAGTGAGGTAGGAGAGAGAATGGAGTGCGAGAGAAAGGGGCGCGTAAGCGTAATCATTGTGGTGGGGTTTTAACTGCTGCAGCGACCAAAAGACGAGCGTGGGACCCTGGTGAGGTGAAGCCATTTGTGGGTTTTTGTGACTCTTGTTTTCAGGAGAGAGGAGGGGACCGGCCGATATTTGTTAAAGGAATTTGCAAGCCTTGCAACTTGTGAGGACGACGCTCTCTCCTTCACCTTCCTCTCCTTCTCTCGTTATGGAGGAAGGCAAAAAACGTGTTCGGAAAGAAGAAAAAATTTAAGGTAGACCCATCTGCTGCTTTGGTGATTGTGATTATTAGGGCTTCTGCTCCTGCCTTTGTTTGGCCACTTAGACAGATGGGTTTTGTGCTTCTCTTCGCACTCGTGTAATTATCTGTTTTCGTTTTTTTTTTTTTTTTTTTTTTTAACTTTCGGTTGCAGTTACATTGTCTTTTTCTCTAATTTGATGTTTTGTTTAATTTTTATTTTTTTGGGTGTTTGGGTGTTTGCGTTGGCAATTTAATGAATTGAATTTGGTTGTTTGGGTTTCTGATGGATCTCTCACTTTCAGGTTGCTGCAGATTCTGCCGGGTTGAGATTTCTCGGGACAATTTTGATTGTCTATTTTGTTTTTGGAACTTAGGGGTATACGTTAGGATCGAGAAGAAACCTTTGGAAATTTGTTGGGTTTTGCAAGGTTTCAGTTGTACAGACAGTTGATTATCTGAGAAGAGAAAAACAAAGGGTCATCTTTTGGTTAAAAAAAAAAACTACTTTTTTTTTATTAGTCAAGAGTTTGCTCTGGATCATTACAACCTTTGGCAGACGGATCCTCGTTGCTCCTGATCTGTTGTCCAGCGAATTTCTTTAATCAGGTGTTGCGTCTGTTCGTTTCAGAATTAAATCGTCTTGCTCGTGGAATCAGGTGCTTTTAGGTGCAAGCGTTGAGTTCCGTCCTTTTTCTTTACTAAAAGATGGATGTCATATTTTATATGATGGAAGGTCAGGTTTTGGTTGTGAAATCCAAGCAACTGTTTTGATCGGAAGATCAGTTTCCTGAATCAGCGGTTAATATTTTAATAACTACTTGATATGGAAGACGAGATAATGTCGGTGAACGAGAACCAATCGGTGGATCACTCGTATTCAGAGATGGAAACAGATGAGACTCTAACCGCAACGTCTAAAGACGCTGGAGAAAATTTTACCTCTGAGAAAGGTGAAGCTAGTAATGTAGTATTTTCTAGGGAATCCCCGCTACTTACTCAGGACACGAAAATCTCCGGTGCATGTGGTTGCGCCGCCAAGAAGCTTAAATCAAGAATGCCAGCTTCAGAACCTGAGTCCCGTAAAAGAGATAAAAATGGGCCGGAAAGAAGGCTTAGTCGGCAGGACAGAATAGAGTTGGGTCGTATGTTTCAAGGTGCTGTGAGTTCTCACAACTGGGAAGTTGCTGAGAGTTTAATGTCATTAGCAGACCCACAAACTCTTAATGATGCTCTATGTATAGCTTTGGATTCTATTTGGTTCCTTAGAAATCAGCAGGAACTGCGTGGAATCAATGGGTTGATTAAAAAAATAATTTCAAATGGTGCTTATGATTTTACAAGAGCTGCTCTTAGGACTTCATTTCTTGCTTCATGTGTTTCTGCCTGCCAGAGCCGGACGATGAGTTTAGCTGACACTGTAGCTGTTATGGCTCATAGGTAAATACTTTATGCCTTAATTTTTCTCTTTTTTCCTCATTCAGAAATTTGGAACACGTTATACACAAGAAGTGACTGCTTCTCTTTGTAAAGTAAGGTGAGGAATTTAACTAACTTGTTTCAACCTGATACTTAGATAGAATCAGTGCTAATTCTTTACAAAGGAACTCTACAGTGGACCTGACTTATAACTGAGCATCTTATAGGCATAAAATAGATATACCCTGTTTGCAATTCAACAAAAAAAAAAAAAGGATGTTTTTTCGTTTCTGTTCCCAGAATCTTTGTTTTCTGCTTCTTCTTTTCTTTTATTGCATGAGTGGAGAAAATTGTGGCTGTGAGTATAATTAATTGAGTTGGCACAAATTAATGAAATTTCTGTAGTGCAAAAATCATTGTTGTTCTTAATTTATTAACAGTGTTACATATTCAATACCATTCATATTTTTCATTGTTAATTGTCATCTGGATGTTTTCTTTTTTCTCTGGCAATATGGCATAGACTGAATTTTATTCACTCGATAGACAAATAACTACTGCTGCAAGACCGCCAAATCTGTCTTGTGGGCCAAATCTGGTGGTGTCTGGAGAAACTAGCTTTTAAGCTAGACGGTCATGCTTAAATGTGGTGCAAATATCAATGGCTTGAGGTCAAAACTGGTCCTTATTGTACAGGGCCTGCAGACAGGCAATTTAGAACAGCATGAGGTTATTTGGCCTAAAATGAAAGGGCTTCCTCTGCTGGTGTATGTGTTGTTCTTGATAGTTGTAGGACTCGATCATGTACTCTGAAAGTTGCATATGTTTCTGATGCATAGACCATAATATTTGTTTGACTATCTGGGATTCAAAATATTTTGTCCTGTCTTTATCTCAATGGACAATTGTATTTGTAGTTGGTAAATTCTGATTGATGAGGGCAACTAACATGATAATTTCTTTCATTGTGGTTATTTTTATTAGGTTGCATGAACGCCTTCAGGAATGTAATGGGGATGAGGTTTTAAAAGTGGAAGCTGGGGCTAAGGTTCAGAAATTCACAGAATGGGCTCTTAAATGCATTAGCTTCCACTCTCGCAGCCAGGGAAATCGGAATAGAGTGGGTCAAAGTTCATCAGTTGAGATCCAACTCCAGTTATCTGCATTTAAATCATTTCTTGATCTTGCTGGAAATCAGCTTACAGGAAAAGATTTTACAGAGGCATTTGATGCTGCTTGCTTCCCTTTGACTCTCTTCTCTAGTTCATTTGATCCTGGTTGGGCTTCTGGAATTTCTGCAACTGCCATTCAAGGGTTGCTGGGTACGTTGGTTGAAGGAGGTGCTGATAATGTTAATCAGTGCTTTCTTGAAGCTTCACGTTTTGGAAGTACAGAGCTTGTGCGGATCTTGTTGCAGGTAGCACCCATGTTTTTCTCTATGAGTGGATAATAACAGGAATTATTAATTACTGACACATTAAAGCAAATATTTTAACTAAATAGAATATGGACATGAAAGATAAACTATTTGAGATCTTTAGTCAGATCAATGACCATGATCATATTGAAATTATGGTACCCCCATGATTGACAGTTCAGAAATTTTGATCAAGTCTCTGACTATGTGAGACCACGATTGATGGTTTGGGTTCTGTATTCATGAGTGGAGATCCATCCCAATCATGGCTATAGATGCCGTAACCCCAAATCTGTACAAGTGTCACATATGAAGAGTGACAAACAACTTCATTCGAAAGTGACATATCACCATTCCAAAGTCGCATCTTGGCAAACACCATTATGCCACTTATGTCACCTGTGAGATGACATGTGGCAGTCTCTTATTTACATGAAAAGAGTAAAAACATATAATGGAGTTGGAGAAAATCAAAAGGAATGAGAGAAAAGGAGGGATGGTTCTACTACCCCACTCACCTTATGAAGAGGGATTAAAACTTTTCAATAGAAAGGCACACAAATTTGTTGGAGTACACCAAAACTTTGTATGAATTTCATTACAGAGATTGCAACAAGAAATAGTTATGTTGCTACTTTGTTCAAATCCCTGATCTGTCATTTTAGTATGAGACTAAGGATTCCTTGTTAAATGGCATACAGTGGTTAGGAACAAGTTAAACCGGTGACTGGACAAGGAATCCAACTCAAGCCTTCATTCTAACTGTTGGATGAACAATTATACGTAGGAATCAAATCAGAAGACCCAAATTCGAACATTGGACCCAATGCCTATTGACTTTGGTCTTTAGAGGGTGCTAAAAGGTGCCTCCAAGGAAAGATTACCTCTGTTTATTGGGTAGGGTGTGTGGTTGAACTACACCCTTCTTCTCTCTTCCCTCTTGAATTTATCCACTCTTTTACTTCTAAATTGCATTCAAAGGAGTGTCCTATGTCATCTTATGGGAGCGTGACATGTTCAGTAATAAATGTTTCGCTCTTTGAGATGCAAGCCATCTTTCTATGGTGACACTTGTCGCTTATATGGGAATCCGTGTAATATGACTTAGATTGGATGGCGCCTCATGAGTATGTGATCTAAGCCATCAATTGTGATCCCCTATGTTTAGAGTCTCGATCCGAAGATCCACGCTCCAAAATTCTGATGGTTCCACATTTCTAACTCATTTGCGGCCATTAATAGAACCTTTCAATCTCAGTGTTTTTTTTTTATGTCTACAAAGATCATGTCAAAGTTTGGCCGAAGAAACACAAGATGGATTAAAGATAACAACTTATCCACAAATGTGAACTATACTACTTTTTCTTCTAGGTTGTTGAAACTTTGTACTTTATAGGCTGCATAGTACTGTGAAAAGAAGGCTTTGACCACAAAGTAAATAATATTTCTCAATTGAGGCACTTTTGATGAGATTTCATTGGTTTCCAAAACTTCTTTTTAGAGATTACTATTTCTTTATAGTGTATAATTTTCTGGTACAAAGTTCTTTGTTGGTTTCTCTCTTAGGGGGGAATGCTTCAAATATTATTTTATTCATTTTATTAACCAATTCCTGTTTTAATTCCTGTGAAAGAAGAATCATGCTTGTTGATTTTGTTAAAATTAAAGAAATCAGGTTTAAGTGCTAATGGTCTTGCATTTATTTCTAAAACTAAAGACTACTCAATTAAAACAATCAGGTTTAAGAGCTAATTGTTTTACATTTATTTCTAAAAATAAAAACAGTAGTCTTTTTAATGCTATCAGATTGTACAAGCCAAAAGTCAATTTTAGTAGTGGTCCTTTTTGGGTTTTAAGCTGATGTTGTTTGGAGCCCTGGAATTCACTGGTTTCTTTTTTGCTTTCCTTGACCATTGTGGCTTGTGAATCACGACGAATGAGCATGTTTTCCTGCACCTCTCATGGTCTATAATGAGAAAGGATATGATTAATGGATATTTCTTGCATTCTTAATAGTTTCTTATGACATGCCTCTAGGCTTTCAGCTGAATCAAGGACCTGCACCTTATGAGGTTTGCTGATGATTGCTAGGTTTTAAAGATAATTTTTGTACTGAATGAGGTTTTTTTTTTTTTTTTTTCTAAATTTTTTTTCTCCACATTAGGAGATATCCATGAGACAGAGGAGAAACATTCTTAGCTGCCCATACCTTGGGGATATTGGTTTTAGGTTTTCATAATGGTGTTCTATGTCAGAGTGTTTCTACTCAGAATTTTCTGTTACTCAAATGGCAAATTACCATCTCAATGGGTGGAGTGTAAAGCAGGGAAGATAAAAAACAAAAGAAAGAGAGAGTAATATTCTATTAGTTGCTCACATGCCATCATAGTAATAAGTTTGCAACTTATTCCATGTACACTCTGATATCTCAGTTATTACAGCTGTGCTCTAGCATGGATTGTGGAATGTCTAATAATGAAAATAATACTTTCGTGATATTTCTAATGTTTCATTTACCTCTTGAAGGATTTTTTGCAAATGGTTAAAGGGACTTATCTTGCTTCCACTTTGAGACACTGGTGCTCATTTTGGGGAAGCTTTCTGAGCGTATCTTGTTTAAAATGATTATTATTATTGTTTTATTTTTTTTGACCTTAGCTTTTCCTTTCTGATTGACTTGTTGATTTTGTCCTGTGGCATCTTTATAAGGTAGTTCCATCGTCACTTTGTCATAGTTGAATGGGTCTTGTGCTTAGGGTGTACTTTGTCTTTCTGTTACCACAATCTCCATATGAGTTGATATCTGCGATAAATTTTCTAAATTGTTTTGTTCTGTTTGTCTTATGTAAAATTTAGATTCAGTAGTATGGTACCTACTGTGTGAATCCGATAATTCAGATATGCTGCAAGACTATTGTTTTCTATTCTTTGCAAAATCAATTTTATAGGAAAAGCTTAAATCCAACTAACCAACCATCTTCTGAGATGTACGAGTTTTTCTAATTGTGGTTGTATTGTGTATTTCAAAGTTGCCTTGAGCATAAATGGGCAATAGTTTTGTTGCTCTGTCTGAATTGTTTTTTCTGTGTTTCGTTTCAGATTGCTCAGAGAAATAGCTTAGATGTGGATGTGGACCTTGCGTTGGGCTTTGCTTCTCACTATGGCAAGATTCAGACCATGGAGTGCCTGGTTGAAGAAGGTAATGCTGTCGCATTCTTGGGGCCGCTTATGAGAGCTGCTGAAAGGGGATGCATGGAAGTTGTCCAGTGGTTTGTGGGACGAGGATGCCGGGACATGGAACTGTGTCTTGCCCTTACAGCAGCTACCTCAAGCAGCCAAGTTGGAATTGCAGGCTACCTACTCCCCCATGTTCCCCAGCATGTCCTGGCTGCTCTAAGCATAGAAATCCTGAAAGCCGCGGGCGAACGGAGCGGAGGGTCCCTTGAGGGGGTGCACTTCCTCCTACGCTCTGATTTCTTGGGTGATGCAGCTGCCACATATGCAGTCGCAGATAGTATTGCAAGGTCAGAAGATGAAGGTGTAGCCCCAGAACTACAAACTTTTCTGCGAGAGAATTGGTCAGAGGCTGCATTTGCGGAGGGCTTGAAGTATGGGGAGGACCACTACGTGAACGTAATGAGGATTCTAGGACGGGGCAGGTCACCCATTTGCTTGCGAGACTTGCCGGTGCCTCTCTTGGCTGCCGTCGCATACTTGCCTCTGTACAGGGAGTGCGTGAAGACGAGTGGAAGATTGCTTCCTCAACATCTCAGAGGGCAGCTCATGGAAGCAGCAAGGAGGCTAGGGGGTGGTCCGCTTGATGAGTTGAGCCAAGCGAGTGAGCTCCTTGCAGTTTTGGAACACGAAATTCCACCATTTTTGGTCCAGCCTCGGAGTAGGGTTGCTTAGTAGAAGAAACCATCCAATTTTTATGAAGTTTTCAAAATCTTTAGCTCGTTTGGGAGAAATTAAGATGACTTGATTATGAAGTGATTTTAATTCTTCCTACGGTATCCGAGTGTCAATACTAATCCTGAAAGGATGTGTTTTTATTCTCGTGGCCGTGGCCTGTAATTTGTCGTGAAGAAAGTGTGTGAGGAAAACATATCCATATCCATATCATCTCCGAAACATCTTAGGGAGAAGGAATCATTTACGTACTAATGAGGCAAAAACGATCACTCCCATCTCTCCATCTTTCGGAGTTTGTAAAAGCAAGAAAATGAGATGAATTGTGTCATGGGCGATCAGGACATCTTAAAATCAGAAAACGTGACGAGACGTGCAATTTTATGTCTGTATAAGGCGATGAACACGTTGGATTGGCTTTTATTATTGGGATGCTTAATGGGTCACTAGGGATTAAGAGAGAGTAAAATTGAGTTTTAAGCTCATTGAACGAGTTCACTCACTCAAACGGTGGATACTTGTCTGCTACTGAGCTTTCTGCGCTCTTCAATATCAAACATCATAGCTCACCCTTCACCCACCCGGATCTAACGTGGCATCTTTTCAGTCATCGTCCCCAGAAATATTTCCTGTTATGGGAAAGGGAGGTTTTCATCAGACCAGCAGTTCAAAAGGAAAAGATCTTAGCAGTTGAAGTGAAGTAACCCCCGGTTCTGGTTTTCATCTTCAATTTTGTTTGATTTAAAGAAGAGAAAAAGAAAAACAGTTCAAATACAATCTGGTATGGAACAGAACTCTCGCTTTAACATAAGATTACAAACAAAAAAATGAACCACAACCAAAGAATTGTGTTCTTTTCAACAAAAAAAATCCTGCCTATTTTGGGGAGAAGCGAATGAGATGCAGCTTGATTACATATACGAAGACGCAATGTCTCGGACATCCGACGGCATGCAAGCCAAGACCAACAGCACAACCAGGATCCCGATAGGGAGCAACAGCAGCACGAAGGGTGGGGGTGGTAATGGTGGTAGTATTACAGGGAGGATCAGCAGCGAAGCCGTCAGGCAAACCAGTACCAGCAAGGACTCTACACTAAAATAACTCGACGGGAAAGATTTCCGCCTGTTCAGCTGTGAAACAGGCTTGCCGGAATCTCTGATTTTCCCTTCCACCCTACCTATCCTCCTGACCGCAGTTTCCATCAGACCAGAACAATGAGCCTTTTGGTGAATTAGATCAAGCGAAAATCTCAGCTCTACATCCAAGAATGCAAAACTCATTTAAATCTCTCTGAACCACCCCAAATGTTCAAATTTTTTAATCGACGACTGTTTGAGACAAATCTCCTTCCCACAATTGCACCGAATGAGAATCGAAATGCCAACAAAAAGCCGATTGCACAGGAACCAGGTTATTTTCGTCAACTCTACTAATCCCAGTTATCTTCCTTCCGCTGCACTTGAAATTTGCAAATTACCATTCTGGGAAGGACGATCATATTTTGCCAAACTCCCAATAGGTCCAGGACAAGGGATGATGATAAACAAATCCTCACAGAGGCAAAATGTGGATTCAAAGTGCCAGTTGAAGTCGTGGAATGTCTCAAGATTCCTGATCTCCAATCCCACTTTAACTCGGTTTCGAAATATCGGAAGAGAACCAGGCGAACTGCTTCAGCAGGATCAATGGAGTGAAACTTCAAGATTATGGCATGCAAAGCGGCTCAAAACGAAAAATGAAATCCTGGCTTCTGCAAAATGAGGTAACAACAAAAATCAAATTGACAGCGATTGGACAAAATGAAAGCAAACTTTCACAGATTTCAGCCGACAATAGTTAAATCCAGTCTACGAAAAAAAAAAATGAAACCTAAGTTGGAAAACTAATTACAGTAGTTCCAACAATCGGAACAGTGCTCTTCTATTCACAATGACGTTGCAATGGAAGATCTGAAGGAAAGGAGGAAGTGCGGAAACGCCAATCACCAGAAACAACGAGAGCTTTTAAAAGTAAGAAAAGAAGAGAAAACCCCTAAACCAATTGCAGAAAAAATTCACAGATCGGTGTTGAAACCTAAAAGATGAGATACTGACATCACGACGATCTCGACAGCGACAATAGGAACGGAATAAGAATTTCGGCAGCGCCCAGTCAAGAGGAAAATCCATTGCAAGAAGCCTGCGGATTTTAGACCGTCCTAGTCCAATTCTATAACAAAGTTTATAGGTGATGATCAATGGGTTTTATGAGATTGATAGTAGATAAGAAATCGCAAAATTTGTGTGTTTTTTTAAAAAATCAATCCATCTGACTAAGACTAAATTAGAGATAATACGAAAAAAAAAATCGAATTGCCCTTTCTCGAAGAAAAGAGAAGATTTGGGTAAAACGATCGTTTCACATGCCATTACTAATCTTGTTTCTGTTTTTTAGCAAAAAACAGGAAAAATATTGAGCAGCCATTCACATTTCAATCGACCCGAATCTTCACTCGCCACCCAAATCACAATCCAGGGCAAAACAAGACCAAATCAAAATGAGAAAACAATCGTACAAGAGATAAAGACAGTGTTTGCCGTCGCCGCTGAAACGAAAATATCCACAGAGGCGTCGGAGTCCCTCTACCAATCCCTCCGGTCTTTTAAGACCCAAAAGAGAGAGAGAGAGGGAACAACAATCAAAGAGATGAACGAAGCAGAAACACGAAAATCTCCACTTCGCGCGAACAATAAAATAAAGAAAGCAACAAACAAAAAACCGATGACGGGGAGAAAATCAATACCTGTGATGGTGATGTAGCGCTTATAATCATCTTCCAAACAAGATTAAAAAACTTGCAGCTCTCGTTATGTTAAACCAGAAAAAGAAAAAAAACACAAGACGGGTAAGTGTGGGATCGACGGAGGGGGACGACTGGCGGTATAAAAGATGAGAGGAGAGAGAAGAAGTGCAGTTGGGATGGATTCAGTGCACGCAATCGAAGTGGGGCGCCTTCCATGCAAGTGGAGGGGATGAAAAGGGGGTTTGCAGGTTCCTCACCCCTGGACGCCTTTTTTCTTTTTTCAACCCTTGTCTCTTTCTCCTCTCCCCCTAGCTCTCTCTCTCTCTCTCTCTCTAATGAGAAAAGTTGCGGCCTCTGTCCCCTACCCTCCCTTCAAATTTCTGCTCATTTATTACTAATTTCTACTAAGTTCTGTTGCTTTATGTTCCTCTTCCTCTCCACTTTCCATTCTCTACTGTTGTATTACTATCCACAGGAGAATTTCAACGAAGATCAAATTGCAGACATTTTTTTTTCATTGTTGATTACTTGATAAATAATTGAAGAAATGCGAATTCTCAACTCAATAAACTGAAATTTGTTTGAAGTTTCCGATTTTGTTCTGGAGTGATTGAGAATTGAGATGGGTCTGTTTCTCTGTCATCAAACCATAAATCCGAAACAAGACGAATGCTTTTATCAACAATAAAAAACTGAAAAGGGCAATGGGTCCATTGCCATCGGCAAGCATTGCTGCTTTTATGGGGGGATGACCCAAGAGACCCATAGCACATGCAATGTGACAGTTAGAGCCGTTACTCCAGTTCATCCCCACATGTAGAGCAATCTACAGAGATGGAGAAGGGGCATTGCCAGTTCATCGTCTTCGCCATAAAATAAGCGCCGAGCCAGAAAAGGGTCCGTCGGATCTGCCTCTCAGAGATCCGCAAATCATGAATTCATGGAAGAAGTCCCTTAAACAAATGGGAAACTGCTTTACCCACTTGCGTTTTCGTAATCCGAGGCCTCCTTCATGAAATGTCAGAAATCTTGAGCTTCTATCTTGCTTTATATATTATTCTAATCGCCTAATCGGTACAAATATGGCACGAAGCTTTCCTCTTTAATCAAAATCCCCAGTCAACCACACCACACGCCCTGCAAGAAAAACCATATCTATTGTTCCTTCCCGGAGAAGACGCCCGTATAATATAATCACCTAGTCGGGATTAGAGGGAAAGCGGAAAGGAACCCAGCAATCTGGTACAAGGATCAATGAGAAGACATGCTAGACACAGTTTCATGTGCGTCAAGCTGTATCATTAAAACTTCGTTTCCGAAACAGTTTGCAGGAACTGTTTGAATGGGTTGCAGAGATGATCTGCTTTGACTTGGTAGTGAAAGAGATAAAATTGGCTTCATCAATGCATTTGTACCTAATACAAGTTTTTCAAGAAGCCAGCCTTTATTTGATTCGTACAAAGGAATATGTCTCATAGAAGCAATCGGCTGAAATGAAGATTTGGGAACAACGTCCAGTGCATCCAACTGTTGCTTGTCAATCAGAAGAATGGTTTTCCTGGTGCAAGTCAGTTCGCGTCAATGGTTTCCAAAAAGCTCTTCAAATCTGTGGGTGGTCAGTAGTCGAATGTGTTTGTAAACGACAAAAGGAGTTGTAAATCTGGGGGAGGCGTACCGGTCAAATGTTTGCAAATGGCAATGGGATTATATTTATTTGTTGAAACGTCCATGGTGAATCGTGGCCTGCCTGCCTGCCTTTGGAGAAGAAAAGGTGGTGCATTGGTGTTCATTCTGTCTTGTCGATGCTCATTCTTGTCGTGACATCAGTCATCTATCAGACTATCACCCTTTCTCAACTCTGGGCAAAAAAGTGAACTACCTAAAAATCCACATTCCGGAAAATTTTAAGTATTGTTAGCATCGGAAAATTCTTGCTGCTCTTCATCTGCGTCTGCGGCACCTCCTCATTTAGCTTGCTTGTACCCTGCACGGGTTTTCGGACCGGAGAAAAAATCATGTGTGGATTCTGGAAACCGTCCCATGGAAGAACCCAACCTCTGAGTGAGATTAAGGCCCTGTTAGCCCTTTAAGCTGGGTTAAAGTAGCCAAAAGTCGTTAGTGTCTCACGCAAGTGAGGGGGGAAAGTGAAATATAAGAAAATAAAATACAAATATATTTCTCTCTCGGTCGTGACCGACCTTCGGCGATTTCAATCGCCCTTTGTGTGACCTGTGTCCGATACTCGACTCCCATCCTCTCGTCGTCCCCAGCACCGACGACCTTCGGTGACATCTCTCCCCTCTCTGCAACTTCTCCGGCTCCTGACTCGCTCGCGACCGTCAGCGATTTCAATCGCCCCCTCTGCGACCTCTCCCCGGCGCTTGACTCTCTTCCTCTCGTCGTCCCCAGCACTGACGACCGTCGGCGACTTTCCCTCTCTGCAACCTCTCCGGCTCGATTCGGAAGAAAGTAGGATAAAAATTTCTTCCTGTTCATCGATGGTTAATTGGTCATGTAGGTATTTGTTTAGAGCATTAGCTATTAAAAATCATTATTAGTATTTAATAAAAATAATATATTTTACATAGTTAAGCATGAATGGGGGTATGTCTTTAATTTGCAGTCATCGTCCATGGTTGGCTTGACTAAACAGGGAATAAGGAGTTTCGCTATGGTAACTTTTGTTTACTATATAAGTACTGATGCTTCATTTGCAGTGAAAATGAGTGTATTTGTGGTGGAGAAAATTGTAAAGATAACAATGAAAGTGAAAATGAAGACAGTAATAGTAGTGATGATGTTGAGGATGATGTGGATACTCAAAGAAGTACTCAGAGGGAGTCCGCAATACAATCTGCAAGAGCATCGTATTATCGAGATGTTTTAGCAATTCAGATGTGGCAAAATTATTGACTATTATGTTTTAATGTCACTAAATATTTTTTGTGTTGTACTTTTGTATGAACATATATAATTTTTTATATTAAAAAGGTGATTGAGTTATATTTGTATTATTTTTATTTTTATTATTACGATGTTTGAGTAGTATGCTATGTAGTACGGTACTTGTATAATTATTTCATATTTAGATATTACAAAATTAAAATTTTATTACAATTTGAATAATATAAAAATAAACATTTGTTTAATTATTATATTTAATATATTTTATTTATTAAATAATATTAATTTAATTTTCTGAAAGTCAGATATATCAAAAAAAATTATTTAATAAATAATCTATCTGCACTTTACACCACACTTTCCATTGTGCACACTAACACAAACAAGTCATTTACACTGTACTTTACATTGTGCACACTAACACAAACAAATACTTTATACTACACTTTCCATTGCACAATCTAACACAAACAAGTACTTTACATTCCATCTCACTTTCCCTAGGGAAAGTACTTCACTTTCCATTCCACTTTCCCCCTACACTTACATTATGCACTAACCCCCCCTAATACAACTCAGTCAAGAAGCGTTATGTCTCAACCAAGATGTTTTCCCTTCCGAACATGTGAGTCCATACCATTCTTCTTGTTGCTCTTCATATTCATCTACGGCACCTTATGGTTCATCTTTGACCTCCTCAGCTCTAATCCCTTAGTCATTGTGACGAACAAGTTTGGGTGCAACATGGGGTTCTTGTTCAGGTCCATTCTTAACCTCTCCCACAAATTATAAAGAAGGACACATCTTCAAATCCGAGGGCCAAAGAAGACAATAAGCATGGGAACAAGCGCTGCTACTTTGACGAAGAGAGATAAACATAGTGATAGTTATAAAGATAATTAGTGTTTGAAGTAGAGATAGACTCAGATTGTAGAGTCCTAATCACCTACGATCTCTCTATATAATTCTATAAATATTTTATACGTTATCAATAATAATCACAACAATATTATTCTTCATTCCTATATAATGATAGACATAAAGATACCTAGTGTTTGAATTAGAGATAGACTCAAATTGTAGAGTCTTAACCACCTACAATCTCTGTGTAATTCTATAAATAGCTTACACCTGATCAATAATAATTACGGTAATATTATTCTTCATTCCTATATTCTATATGGTATTAGAGCTTCCGATTAATTAATCAGAACCGGTCTGCCGTCGCTGAAAATCTTTATCGGAAACAGCCTTCGTAGCTCATTGTCGCTGCCCATACTTTTTTTTTTCTTCCCTTTCTCCATGCACTCTCGCAGCCGCTTCGCCCAACATCCCAGTCGTCGTTACCCCATGCAGAGCTCCTCCCCGGCCGCCGCTCGGCCTTGCTCTATGTCTTAGCCGACCTATTTTTTTCTCCTCCCGCCGACGGCCACAGTGCCGACCGCCCAGAGTTCCCCGCCCGTGCTGAACCCGTCATCTCTCCAACTCATCTCTCCCGACGTTGTCGTCGTCACGATTCAATCTCACCAGAGCCAACACCGTCGTTCCATCTCGCCGCTGCCATCATCGTTGACGCTCTCCTTAGATGATGCAATTTTGTCCACACTAGCCGCTTCCAGTGTTGCTGCTCTTCCATTGGACGATGCAATTCCATCCGTACCAGCCGCTGCTTTGCCACCTGACGATGAAATTTGGTTCGCACCAACTGCCTCCAGTGCAACTGATCTTCCACTAGAAGATGCGATTCCGTCTGCCCCAACCACTTTCAGTGTCGCGGCTCTTCTTAGCCGCTACCAGTGTCGCTGCTCTCTCCAAACCACTTCCAAAAACATACTTCATCTTTTTGAATATCAAGATTGGACTCTCCTCTCAGAGCTCCATCTTGTAGGGGCATGATAGAGATAAAGATAAACATAGTGATAGCTATAAAGATAATGATAGAGATAAAGATAACTAGTGATTGAATTAGAAATAAACTCAAATTGTAGAGTCCTAATCACCTACAATTTCTCTGTATAATTCTATAAATAGTTTACACCTGATCAATAATAATCACGACAATATTATTCTTCATTCCTATATTTTACAGTATCATCTATAAATGGGGTTTGAAGGGCCTTCAGAAGTGATAGTTCATGGTATTGGATTCAAGGAATTTCATGGAGTTGCAAAGCATCCTACAAAGACAATTATCGGAAATCTGAAGGAATTTATGGAGAAAAAGGGATTGCCAAAAGGTCTAGTTCTTGGCAACTATAAAGTTCTTGAGACTACTATGTCTGGAGCTCTTGCTCCACTTTTTCATATGTTCGAGTTAGAGCTCAACTCTGAAACTTCAAATTGAGCCCCACAAGCTTGCCGACTAGTAATCTCAATGAGGAGAGTAAGTTCGGGTTCGGGTCCGAAATCTGGTTTGACTCCGGGTCCAAGTTGAAGTTATATGGTTCTGATTCACATCAGTTTGGTCCATGTGTTTTCTTACCCATCTCTAATAAAATTATTATTTTGGTTTCAAGAGGAAATCGTAAGAGGTGATTTAGCTCAGGTTCTCTTGTCTAGTGTTGGTTTGCTTGTCTATATTGATTGTGTATTTTTCCTCATCATCAACTCCAAAAGATTTGGTCACCTCCCCTGAAATTACCTTGAGGTCCAACTAATTTGTGATACTGTTACAATCTCTTTCTTATTATTGTAGTGGTTTATTTCTCTTCTTTTCATCCCTCCTCATAATCCTATTACTCGGTTACCCTTCTCCTATCATCCTTTTTAACTCTCGTTTACCTCTTTGGACCAACTTCTTGGTAAGTTGTTTCAGTTGGTTCTTCTTTTTCTATATAAGTGTGTTTTTAATTCAATTGAGATTTTTTTATTGGTACTATTTGGGTTTTTTTTTTATCTCCGTCCTTTGAGTGACATGCATTACCCCTTTTGGAGATTATTATCACTATTTTATCTGAAATTTCATGAGGTTTTGTCACCCATATTTTTTTATTTTTAAAAGTCTGCCTAGTTGAGTGTTTATCCTTAGGACACTGGAGGCAGTTGGTGCGAACCTCATGAGATCATGTTTTTATTATAGTTTTTATTTATTTATTTCAAGCTGAGATCATTTTCAATACCTCCCAACTTGACTCTATTGATATAATGTACTTCTTCCTCAAAAATTTTATACACGTAAGAATTTGTGAGTGTTGTAGTGGTTATACTTCCTTTTGATTTGTTTTTTTATATGTAAAAACTCCATTTGAAAGTAGAGTGTTGTAGTAGTTGCACCTTCTTCCGAAATTGAAGTATGAATGTTACTATCACTTGAGAGAATAAGTAAAATTTATAATGAAAAATTCCACATGTTATGGTATTCAAATTTTATCTGTCGAGAATATCTACATCAAGGGGAGTACAATATGAAGAACTTGTTCTTGAAGATCAAGAATCATTTTCATTACAAAACTTCAGAATAAGTATGAAAGATTCTTACATGACTCTCACAACAAGCAGTATCACAGAACCAGAATTAATATGGTCGAGTCTCACGGGAAAGAAGTCTCATAGAAGAGGTTCATTTTAAAACTATTTTAGTCTTGTTGGTATTTTATTTATGTTAAATTATTCGATTGTATTAGGGCATATATTTTAGTATTTGATTTTGAGTGTAACTAAAATATGGGTAATTTCACTATAATTTGACTATATAATAACTAGAGGCTCATTATACTCGGTTAACATAAAAAATTTAACAATAATAATGAGAAAAGGGTGGCCTCTCCCTTCTTGTAGAGAGGGGAAAGGGCAACCCCTCCCTTTCTCTAGTATAAAAGCTTGATAGAAAGAGGAAGGTGAAGGCCCTCTTACTCCTATTTCTAGTGGAATATTCCCATCTAAAACGAAAGGCATAGGCCTTACACCCTCCCACATCTAAAGTAGATAAAGAGGACTCTTAGCTGAGCTTGAGTTCCTCCCTCTAGGGGTGTAAGCGGGTCGGATCCAGTCCGGATCTTGGAATTTCGGATCTAATCCGATTTTCAAATATCCAGGAAACTATTGGGAATCGGATATTCTGATAGTATGGGGAATAAGGTTTCCCCTGTAAAGACCATCTTGACGAAGCTTCTAACTCTCGCTCTGCAGCAGGGCTGAAACCCCCATGCCCTGAAACGCTGCTTCCTTTCTTTATCTGAGTGTTATATTTGACGGTGCGATTTTTCAAAATGAAAAGAGCAGGAAAAGTGGGATGGGTGGAGAGATTCCCATCCATTTTGTTTGATGGTTTCTTGAAAATGAAGACAAAGAATCTTTGATGAAGAAAAGGAAAGCGAGGATGGGTGATGATGAATGTTAAGGTTTATTTTAGGTCTGGATATCTGCATATGGAGAGAGAAAAGAGAGAGATTCGATTCCATGAACCTTGACCTGCAATCTATCCTGTATCTGTTAAATTATTCCAATGAAATCGAAAGCCAATTATTAAAACATCCTTGCGTGATACCAAAGTCGAACTTTTCCTCTTTTGTGGACCTAACATCTGTATCTTCAGAAAGAAAAAAAAATCTCTGAGCGTGGATGGAGGAGGACAGTGAGAGGCTGCACTCCTCTGCGAGGGGGAAAAATCACAGGCCATTGGTTCGCCAATGGGAATTTGTCTTCCCCAAGAAGATGAAGCTGTTAGAGGAGTGAAAACAACTAGACAAAAAACCCAGAAAGAAGAAGGAATCCTTCTTCAATAGAAAAATTCATTCATGATCCGTTAACGCAGAGATGCCACGCCATGAAATACAAGTTTTTAGCAAGCTTATGAAATGGTTTTTCAGTAGTACTTTTAGCCATGTAGTTTCAGTCATTTGCTTCTTTTAAATGGATTAACGGGAACCCATTATAGAATCGACATTATCTTCACTTGAGAGATGGTCGGCAAAAAGACCAAAAGATCATCGGCAGATTCTACTCCGTGGAACTCCAAAGATATGTCTGCAAGTATTCCTCACCTTGTCCGTTGTCCTGGTTGTTTTCCCCAAGTAAATGCCTCAATAAAACGGTAAACCTCCGTGGTCCAGATTGTTTGACAAGATTAAGAAGAAGTTCCCCGAGGGAATGTGATTCTGGAGATCGACCAGAATCTTCATCCCTAATCTTTTTCTCTTGGTTGACCATGGTGCCGGTGAGGAATGTTGAATTACTTGTTTAAACGATTACAGTCGTAACTACAGAATCGGAATGGGGATTTACCAAGGGATTGTAACTACGGCTACCGGGATCAAGTGCATGCATGTCTTCTCCCAAGGAGCTGACAGTCAAATTGAAGCATTGCTGAAGAGCGATTACTGGCCTCCATTGGCTCTAGCAGCCATTAGCGCATATTAAGCAGGATTAAATTAAGGGTTTGAAAATTGTACAGATTTGTGGCGTCGGGTATTCGTCCAACAAAACGTACGCTCTTGGCTTTTCAGCCAAGACTGCGGAAAGTTCCCGCGTCATACGCTCCTTTGCCTTCCGAAAAGGAGGCGGGCCATCATTGGTCGGTAGTCGATCGCAGTAAAACGACGCATCCGAAGAAAGCGTAGAAACCAGGGGTTGAACGAATTTACCGAAGACCGTTGATTGTGACTACTCTTTAGAATGAGAAAATCGAAAACGGGGTGAATGGATTTTTTCTTATTTTTGGTGTGGTTTCAGTTTTCACATTGATGTCGGTGTTCTGCGACGACGGCAGTGCCGCTGTTGATTCTGCTCTGTATGACAGAGCGCGATGGCGGCCATCGTCGTTCGGCTGTTTGTTATTTTGCCTGTGAGCGCAGGGTTGCAACGACGCTTACCATAACTGCACATCCTTCGATGGATCAGTGTAGCAGATGAGAGTGCGCGTCAGCTGAGTCACTCTTCTGTGATCCACTTCCGCGCCCGTTCAGAATGCTTAGATTGAGAACGACGACGATCAAACCAAAGCAGCCCAAGCATGGCTTGTATTTTGCCCACACCAAGGCCCAGACTCCTTAGGCTCTGTCAGCCATCTTAAGCTCAGCTCTTCAACCCACTGGGCTGGGCTGCGCTCCAGATGTGACTAGCCCGACGTTACTTATTGATGAAGCATATCGAAACCCTATGGACTGAATTATTGGCACTTAATAACTCGTGCTTAGCACTTTGTACCACTGGGTTGGTGTCATGCCCCAAATTTTAGTTTGCATGATATGGGAATGAGAAAATCTCTTTTTGAGTGTTGTAATATCAAACTCTCATAAGTTACTATTAACCGTTTTATCACGAGAAACGGTTTCTCATAAGGGTGGTCTCAAACTGTTACCAGTTGCAACTCCCTTGGTAACACGATACCATTAATAACTTGATGGAAGGTTGGCAAAGTGAAGGTTTTTGATACAGTTCAGTTTTAAAATGTCCACGTAAGTGGTCCTACTCCTAAATCACAGAAAAAAAAAACTTCAAAACTAAATAGGCAGCAAAACATTTCGTCCAAAGATAATCACCAGTAGAGACGATTTCAGAGAGGAGATTGAAGTATTAAGATCTTAAAATCCAGCTACGTATCCTCTAGTTGTCGTAAAGGAAAGCTAGTTGCAACGGTAGCCTCTACTGCAAAATATTGGACCCCAATGATTGCTACAAATATTCTAAAAATAGAGAAGATAATTGTTTCTTCTTTGGCCAGCATGACCATTGACTGTTCTGAGATTGATTTCTCTGCCTAAAAAACTCAGAATTAGAATTGGTTAAATAATTAAGAAAATAGACTTACAAATATTTATTTTGATATATAATTCTTCATATAAGGTCTCATTCTTGATGGCATAAAATGGTTCGAAAGTTGAGCTTTCTGCTGTTGTACAAAATTTTCCTGTTGTTTTACCTTTATTGTTTCAGATATTGATTTCTCTTTAAAAAAAATTTTGATTTCAATGATTCTTTTTGAGTTGGAAACTAGACTCAAATATATTTCCAACGGTCTCTAATTTTCGATATGAAAAATATGGCAAGAGAGTGAAACATCCAATGAATTATAGAAAATGAGAAATAAGACTTAGAGGAAACAGGAGAAACTCCTCTTTTCTTCTTTTTCTTTTTCTTTTTATTTTTCTTCTTCTTTTTCCTTTTCTTTTTCTTCTTCCTCTCTTTCTTCTCCATCTTCTGCTTCTTTTAATATCTTAGATCATTGCCTACTCTAATAACATGTTGAAACTTAGGATTCCATGATATATAATCACAGTAGAAGAGGATTAAGGGGTGAGAAGAAGAAGAAGAGTTGTACAGAAAAAATTTTTAAGAGGAGAAGAGGAAGAGTGACGAATTGGAGAAAAAATGAGGAAGATTAGGGTAAAGGGCTTATATCCTAACCCTCCCTGAAACTCAATTTATAGGTTAATAATCCTATAATATTATTATTATACCCTTAAAACTTAAACTAATTACATCAACGTCATCTCTATGAGATGACTCTTTATTTACCATCCTATCATCACTGTGTGGGCCTATGGGCCTTCTCCTTGGTGTATGGGCCTTGAGTCTATCTTCCACAATTCTTGGATGTGTGGGCCTTCTTTGGTCTTATGGGTTTGAACACATCTTCTAACACACTTGGATGTGTGTGCCTTCTTTGATTGTGTGTGTTTGGGCCCATCTTCCAACAATCATCACAGAAAGTGAAACATATTCACACCTAGCTTATACACACGCTTCTATAAAATTTACTATTTAATCAAACTCAAAAATCCTACATACCTCAACCATCAACCAATTCTATATATATATATATATATATATATATTTATTCATGCAAATATCATTCCATTAACACCATGGATACTGGCTAATAATAACATCAATTCAACATGGAGATTCACAAAGATATTTAGTGTAAACATTTTTTCCATGTACTTGTATTCCTTTAAAAATACATGCCTTATTGATTGTTCAAAGAGATCTTTACCCCTCACTATAGATAAGGCACAATATTTCTAGAGTTTATATAATAATTGTTCTACACACACACACATATCCCTATTAATTTCCCAAAAAAGGTCCTATGATTGCTTTACACATATACATAACCTTGTTGGTCACCCAACAAGGTCCTTGTGGTTACCTTACACATACACATAACCTTGTTGATTTTCCAACAAGGACCTTATGGTTGCTTGACATATACACATACCCTTGTTGGTCGCTCAACAAAGTCTTTGTTGTTACCTTACACATACACATACTTTTGTTGATTTTCCAACAAGGTCTTTATTGATTTCTAGGGACAACACATAAACACAAGAGATCTCAAGGAAAGGAGAGAAGAGAAGAATTCTAGCTCTTGGGAGAGAGGAGAGAAGAAACCAAGGGAAAGAAGGAAGAGGACAATAGAGAGAGCTGTATAGAAGAATTTGAGCCAAGAGGAAGAGACTTGAATGCTCTACCCCATGCCTTGAGGCTATATTTATAGTTGTGTGAAGGTGTTTACAATGACTACAATGCCTTAGGGCTATATGCTTCAAAAGGAAAAAAAACTTAAGAGGACATACTCCAATTTGCATAATTATAACTCTTTGCCATCTGTATAGAAGTTCTCCTTATTTACTAGTTATGCCACCCCTACACACGTGGGTGTTTCTTAGCGCTTCCCCCTCAAACTGGTGTTTGTAACTTCACTTGAAAAAAAATTTGGTCATGAAACTTATGTGCTTGAAAAAGAAATTTTGATTGCCTTGATTTGATTCATCTTCTTCTTGTTCACATCTTGCTTGTAGTCTTCATCTTGTTCTCATCTTGTCTGCCTCTTATTTGGATATTCTAGTCACATAAAACTTGATTATCATAATATTTGGAATTCTTCATTGTTGGTTATTTCTTTCTTGTACTTCTTATTCTACTTCTCCCCCTCAAGCTGAGGATCTCTTTGTTCTTTACCAAGAGTCCCAACTTGCACATCATACTTGTGAGAAAAGAAAATTCACTCCTAGCCTTACAAAAAAACTCCATACACTAATTAATATAGTCGTAGTCTGAAATACACTCTGCTCAATTTCAATGACCGAAAAATAGCCTAACTTTCATGCATAACAAAGAGACTACTCACTTTCTAAGGGTAGCTCAAACAAAAAATACCTCTTGGGTGAAGAATAAAAAGACTTAACTTAAACTGGATGTTGGGCACTCTCCTATACTTTTTAGGTAGTGGGTCTGTTGAATTTATGGAAAAGAGAAAAACTTCATTGACTTGTTATAATCAAAGTACATGAACCTCTATTTATAAGAGAGGAAGGTAGTAGAGTCCAATTACAATAAAACTACTTTTGTCCCAATTACACCCAAACTCTAACATTTAAAGATAAGTCCTAGCATAATTAAATAACTCAATATAGTTAAAAGGCAAACATAACTCAAACTAAAACTCTTCTTGGACGTGACCATAAGATAAAGATGCTTTTGTGGGTCCTTCTTGATTTTCCAAATGATGTGATAAGGATGCCAACTCATGGTAATCATTGTGGGTCCAACTTCTTATGTGCTTGGGCCTATCTTGTAGGCCTTCCTTGGTCGTGTGGTCTTGGACATATCTTTCAACACTCCCCCTCAAGCTAGGGGTGAGAGAACAACACGAACTCTCAGCTTGCTGCAAATGATATATAGAATTTTTTTTGTATAATGTGGCAGTTCTTCCACTCATCCAACACTCCCCCTCACGTTGGAGCTCTCTTCCTTGAAATCCAGCTTGCCAATTCAGGGGGGGTATAACATAGATGCAATAATAAGTTCCTTCGTCATGGTTTCCCAACAGTGATATTTCTTTATGTGGCCCATCATGGTTTCCCAACCATGATATTTTTTTACAAGGTATTAAGTTCATCCGCCATAGTTTCCCAACCGAGATATTTTTTGACAGGGCCCATCATGGTTTCCCAACCGTGATATTTTTTGACATGGTATTAAGTTCCTCCGTCATGGTTTCCCAACCGTGATATTTTTTGACAAGGTATCCTTCATCTTGGTTTCCCAACCGTGATATTTTTTGATAGGGTATCCTCCATCATGGTTTCCCAACCGTGATATTTTTTTACGGGATAAAATAAATGATGATATGAGGCCACCTCTTCTTCAATAATAATATCCCCAAAGAGACATAATAGATGCATCTGAATATAACACGACCATCTTCCAACACATGTAACATGAACCAAAATAATAAACCTTGTAGAAGGACCAATGAAATAATCATAATTCGATATAAGAATTTTTTCTTAGATTCACAAGCTTCATCTTTTGTGCTCCCATTTTCTTGAATATTTTGGTCACATAAACTCATCCACAACATATGGAATAAAATACCTCTTTCTTGTACTTTTTCTACTTCTCCCCCTCAAGCTAGGAGGTAATGGCAGTGATCCCATTTTGAACCAAATATCATAGATGTAGCAATAAGCCCAAATAGCAGAGATTTATAAACAAGCCCTCAAACTAGGGAGAAGTGAGACATTTTCCTGATATATCAACTCAAAAAGTGACTCAAAACAATGGGCATAAATTCGGATTTTTCAATACAACGGAATACCAGCATGACCTTTGATTCTTTCAATTCGAATATATCTTTCAATATAGATTAGATTGACATGAAATATTTTCCTTATGCAAGTAGACTTAAATATATTTCATCCAAATATAACTTAACTTCATAAAACATAATTATCAGAAGATAAATAATCTGATATATTTTGGTCTCTGTCATCTGGCCGAACTAAATACTGTTTCTCCTATTTTTCCAGAGTGACCATTGACTCTTCCAAGATCAATATCTCCTTATAAATAAATCATACCGAGAATTGGTTGAATAGGTGAGAAAATAGACTTATGTATCTTTCTTTTTATATATAATTCTCCATATAAAGTCTCTTTCTTGATAGTTTAAAAAGCTCGGAAGTTGAGGCTTTCTGTTGCTGCTCAACCTCTTTTTCAATCTAAGCTTTGTAACTTCAAATATCGATTTCTCTTTGTAGATAACTCAGATAAAAAAATTGGTTGAATAGGTAAAAGAATAGACTTACAAATATTTCTTTTAATATATATTTCTCCATATAAAGTCTAGTTCTTGATAGCAAAAAATACCTCAAAATCTGAAGATTGTTGCTGCTGCTCGAACCTTTTTGCAATCAGACATTTGCTCATTAAAATATCGATATCTCTATGTAGATAACTCTGATTGGAAAAAATTATTTTTTTTTTGGAAAGTAGACTCAAATATATTTTCATCAATATATAATTTTCAATATGAAAAACTCCGTATAGAGGAAAAAATGCAAATCAAACTACAGGTATAGGGACTAAAAAAAATAACTATGAACCTAGACTTAGGGTTTAGGTTTTAGAGAAAAGGATCTCAATATCTCTGTGGGTTGACCAAGTCAACTTACAAAACCTGCTGATTCCATGTTAAATTGGGTCGAGGGCCTTATCCCAAAATGACTAGCCACTTAAGAAACCTTTCTTCTAGCTAATAAAATCAAGATCTTTGTATCCACTAATCTATGTGGAACTATTTCTTACCACTCCCCCTCACATGTAGGCCCACTCTCTTTTGTGGCTCTACAAGTGGATAATTTAGGTGGAGGCCCACATATTGAGTGGCTTGCTCTGATACCATGTTGAGTTTATGGAAAAGAGAAAAACTTCATTGACTTATTATAATCAGAGTACATGAACCTCTATTTATAATAGAGGAAGTTAGTAGAGTCCAATTACAATAAAACTACATTTGTCCCAATTACACCCAAACTCTAACACTTAAAAAGATAAGTCCTAGCATAATTAAATAGTTCAATATAGATAAAAGACAAACATAACTCAAACTAAAACTCTTCTTGGACGTGACCATAAGATAAAGATGCTTGTGTGAGCCCTTGATCTTCCAAGTGATGTGATAAGGATGCCAACTCATGGCAATCATTATGGGTCCTACTTCTTATGTGCTTGGGCCTATCATGTGGGCCTTCCTTTGTTGTGTGACTCATATTATAATATTCTAAGATATGTGGGTCTTCCTTGGTCATGTGGGCTTGGTCATATCTTCCAACAGGGCCTATAGGCATTGCTTTAAATTAGTTTTAACAAAAACAAATTGAAGAAAGTACTTTAAGGAATTAAGGGTGTGAATACAAAGATAACATCTCTCATCAAATGATTGAAGATGGAGTTCTCATTCATCATACTGATGAGCTCATAAGATAACAATCTATCCCTCACTTCTTCAATGGAAAAGCAAATTTAGATTGGGTTTGGCCCCCCTTTTCTATAGAGGCCTTCTTGACAAGGCCCTTGTTACAAAGTTCTTTTCTTTAAAGGCCGCTTCAAAAGAGGAAGTATTGTTTGGTTACATATGTTTTAAAAGAGTGCAACATATTAAACAAAATTATGTATTAGGTTTAGTTATGATTATATAATACATAGTTTTAAGAGTAAATTACTAAAATACCTTTATTACTTTAAATTGCATAATAAATAAATGTTGATAGATGTAGACAAGAGTTAAAGATGAATTCCTAAAATACTCTTATTTGTACCTTAAATTTTACAATATAATAAATATAATAATTTGTACAACTAATTGAATGGCTAGATTATGGGCCACTAGTTTGTAAGATTAGTGGATCCCATGTCACATTTGTAGACCCATATTAGACAAGCCTATTTTGTGTACTATAAATTAGGTTGGTCCCACATAAAGATGTATGAGTCTATGTTAAAAATAAGTATTCTACTATGTCAACCATTTAATGAAACATACAAGTGGAATTTTGTACTATTACAAGGGTATATTTGCTAAATAATCGTTTATTATTTCCATTCAAAAAAAAAAATCTTATTGAGAGAAATTTCATTTTGTAGCTTCATTGAAGAGGTGGTTGTCTCCTATTTGGAAGAGGAACACTTCCATAAAGAAAACTAACCAAATAACCTTTAGGATACAAGAAGTAGTTCTTTGATTGAAATAGCTATTTTTGGGCTTTAAAGAGTCATGTCAAATGCTACCCTAACCTCAAAAAATCTGAATGATAAATGTATAATCCCAATAGAAGTCAGCTTTTCCAAGTAAGCATTTAAAGAACACTCAATATAGTGACAACAATCTTATCATTCTTGACAATCTACTTGTTGAATTACTTAGAGACATATTGCCCTAGGTTGACGTATTCCTAGATTTTTGATGATAATAAACTCAAAACTTAAGTGAGCTGATAAATTTCATGATAATATTTCATATGTGTTTCATTCAAGTACCTTAGTTACAAGTTCTATTATGAAGAACCAACAAATCTAACACAAGACCTCGAGCCAAATTAAAGACTCAAGTCACATAGAAGAAGCAACTTGGAGAAGAATGAAGAATTGAAGAGTCAAGGCAAACTTAGAAAAATCTCAAGACCTCTAGTTTTGTAAAGAGGATACCCATGAAATTTCCAAACCTTAGGTATGAATTTGTTTTGGAGTATAGGATATGCATACACTTTCCAATAAACTATGTTTCTAGAACTCATTCAAATGTTTTGGATCCTTAAAATCAATTATTCTTGGTTGTAGTCATACTTTGCGCTTAATTCTACACATTGCAAAACCACATGATAGATCATCCTTTATAAGGCACGATCAATCATACAAAAGGCATGATACCTTTAGCATAGGGCTTGATCAATCATACAAAAGGCATGATACCTTTAGCATAAAGCTTGACCAATCAACCTTTGTGGACATGATCAATATGCTACAGACAGATTTATAAAGCATAACCAATCAACCTATGTAGGCATGAATGATCATACAAAATGTTTGAGGTAGAAGTTATAAAGCATGATTGATTAACCCATGTATGGATGACTGATCAACCAGAATCCTAGCAAGCCAGTGTATAAAGCTTGATCGATTAACCAACTAGAGAAATATAAAAAATAAGTTTGATTTGATCATAAGGCTCTAAATATAGCCATTGGGGGGTCGATTGATCGTTCAATGAAATAAATGAAAAGGATTGATCAATCACGCTTTAGTGTAGCTTTTTGCACAATGGTTTAAAATGGTTACTTTCATCAGGAAACTTATAAATATGGACCAAACTCATGGATTAGCAATTACTAGGAATTTATTAACAAACCTACTCACTCAAGAAAGATTTCTAAGTGCACATTTTTAAAATTTCCTTTTGCTAGAGAAAACTCAGCTTTTTAGCCAAATAATTCAAACTCTTACATTTTTCTTGGCATTTGTAGTTCCTCCAAGTTTCCAAAATCATTTTGATTTGTGCCTCAAGTTTTGGGAGTTTGGAGACACTCAAGGAGTGCCTATCTCTCCAAATAAGGTGTAAGTTTTCCTTTTTATTTTTGTATTTTCGCATTCTTGAAAGAGGTTTTCTATAACCTTTAAGTCGAGAAGGATCAAGTTGTATTGGATCTCTTTGGAAGAGATTGGAATAGTGTAATTGGGTATTACATGGCTTCAAGAGAGTGGATGTCTCTTTTGTAATTTCAGCTAATAGAGGTAATTAGTGAAATTTTTTTTCGAGCGAGGGTTCTTGAGGAGTGATTACTACTAGGGGACCATTGAGGGAAACAAATCTTGGCTTCTTTGTGGCTTGAGCATTTTTACTTACATTTCTCAATTTTATTTGATCAAGCATTACTTTAATTTTTATTTTTATTCTCAATCCATCCCTCTTGAGAAACCATCTGAGCTAACAATTGGTATAATAGCAGGTAGTGAAAGCATTTGAGTTAGAATCTTCTATATTCTAACTCAAATTATACTATGACGTCTCAAGATAAAATGCTCCTACCAAATGGCAGTCCACCAATAAGCCACCTATATTTAACAAGCCACCGAAGGGTAGTCCACTAATAGTCCACCTAATGAATTCAATCGAGTTTCCACATACCAAATAGTCAAATAAATTTGGGACAAATTGGAGGTGGCCCATGAGGGAACAACTTGAGTGAAGTATTCTAGGATTAATATATTGGTAGCCCAATATGATGAATTCAAAATGAGACATGGCAAATCAATAGTTGAAATAAATTATAGATTTACTCACATGATCAATGATTTAAACATCTTTGGAAATATCCCTCTATAGAATAGATGACTAATGTTTTGAAAGCCAATTCTCCTTCAGATATCTTGTGATCCCATAGTGGTTGTTCCTAGTATTTCATTGAGATCATTAGAGTGAATTGAGATGTTGGTCTTCTTCATGTATGATGTTTTTCTTGGAAGACACAACCTAAGAGGCACGAGTGTAAATTAAGGAAGAACTCCTCTACCACGTCAAGAAGTTGAAAAGGAGGTAAAATATATTTTCACCCTTATTTTTTAATGTAATGGTTGTCAATTAATCTAGCTGAAGAAGCACTATTGTGTGATCCAATAAAATATCGATGGATCTACACAATTGAGAGAGATCTCTCTTTAAATTGAAATTATTGGGTTACATCATAGGGCTCATCTAGAAGGTTCAATTGTAGAATGAATTTTTGACATTTTGCTCATTGCACTTTGATGGTGTTCAAACGAAATTTAATGAAACATATCAAAATTATAGTGGAAATGTCAACTGCTTGAATGACAAATTCTCAGCTTTTGCACACACCACACTTAAACTAAGTGGAACAACATAATTGATCCTTGCCATGAAGTTGTATAACAAGATGTTATGGATTGTACTTAACAATTGTGAAGAAATCGAACAATACATCTTGTAAATACTTGTTAAATTTCGCACGTTGAGTTAAATTTTAACAATTTCTGGAGCTCGTTGGTGATTTCATTTACCTCTGAGTGAGGCTTTGACTTGATTTGGACAAAAGTACACTTAAAATAAAGCCACCGGGAAATTTTTCAAAAGCAAATGGCATCTTAAATTATCATTATATTGAAAACGATCAACAGCGTCCTTGGCCGGCTCAAGAACAGATGGTGTTTAGCCTAATGCAGCTGTCCTTGATATCGTCAAAAAGGGATGGTGTTTAGCCTAAACCGCATCGAATTGTAGGAAAAAAGAAGAAGGGGGTTAACTTCTTCGATTAATTTACCTGACCAAATCTAAATATAAGTCCGACCTCTCTTAACCTTTGTAATCAGCTTTTCTTTCTTGGCACAGATTCCACGTCCTTACCTTTCTCCGTTTTCTTCAATATATCTTTGTGCAGCAAGGTTTGCACTTTCAGGCACTGGCCATGGAGTTCCTCCGTGCTCCATTAACATACCTCCATCACCTTCCGGACCTTGCTGTAATCATAGCCAGTATCATTGGGGTTCTTTGTGGATTTTATTTAAAATCCAGGTCGTCCCCTCTGAGAGGTAAAAACCTTCCTCCGGGATCCTTAGGCTTGCCTCTGGTAGGAGAGTCCATAACATTTTTGAGAGCTCGGAAGGAAGACAAGACATGGGAATGGGTGGAGACGAGGTTAGCCAAATATGGACCCGTGTTCAAGACCTCCCTCATGGGTGCTCCCACCGTGGTGGCAACGGGGCCAGCAGGCAACCGCTTCGTCTTCAGCTCTGGCGATGAGGTGATCGGAAGGAATCAGATACTCTCGGCGGCCAAAATCTTTGGCAGGTACAGCCTTATGGAGCTCACAGGGGACAGGTACAAGCTCATCAAAGGTGCCATGATCAACTTCCTGAGGCCTGAGAGCCTTCAAGGCTTAGTTGTAGACATGGACGCCATGATAAAACACCAGTTGTCTGAGGTCAAGATCTCACGGAAAAGGAAACAACACAAACTTCATAAGGCCATCCTTCGCATATGCAACGTTATCAACCCCTTTTTTAATTTCATCTCATTTCAAATTCCAGGAACTCGCCGGAAAGGAGACAGTGCATATTGTACCTCTCATGAAGAAGATAACTTTCAACGTGACGTGTAGCCTTCTGTTCGGGCTAGCTGACGGCAAGGAGAAAGATGACTTGTTCAGGGACTTCTCCATGGCCCTCAGAGGAACTTGGGCAATACCAGTTAATTTCCCAGGGACGGTTTACTGGAAAGCCTGCAAAGCACGCAGCCGTATATGCAAGCTTCTGTCTGACCTCGTTTCCAGGAAGAAGAAGGAGAGGCAAGACGGAAGAAGGAGCTCTCAGTGGGATATCATATCTAATTTCCTCGATCTCAGAGATGAAAATGGTGTGGAAATCTTGGAAGAAGAGATTATTGATAACCTTATCCTACTAATTATTGCTAGTCATGACACAAGCGCTATTCTTCTTACCCACATTGTCAGAAAGCTTGCAAGGGATCCTCCAGAGTATGAGAAGGTTCTTCAAGGTCAGTGCTTGTATTTGAGGAAATCTTTTCTGCACAATTACCTGAATTGAAACAAAAATAGAAAACAGAAAACAACAGAAAAAGAGATAAAGAGGAACAGAAAATCAAAAGGAAATGAATAAGAAACTTACATGGAAACTGAAATAAAATGAACCAATAATAATTTAAAAAAGTATCTATTATTTATTTTTATTAGCTTATTAACTGCCTTTCTTAAATTAAATTTCCAAATCTAAATGGAAGAAGCTGCCATAACTAGCACTTCGCTGTGAATGCTCCTAAGACCAAGATGTGAAACTTGTACATGTTTTGATAGATCAAAAGGAAGCAATCAGGGAAATAACAACCGGAAGAAATCTCACATGGTTTGAGATGCAAAAGATGAAGCACACATGGAAGGTAGCTCGAGAACTCTTGAGGCTGACACCTCCCATTTTTGGTAATTTTAAAAAGGCAATCAGGGATACTACATTTGGTGGATTTGACATCCCTAACAATTGGCAGGTAAAAAAATAAAAAAACTTGTTTTATGCTTTATTAACTTATGGGGTAGGTTTAAGACATAGAGAAAGTGGATCTTTGGGGAAAGAGTACTTGGGAGTTCAATTCAAAATGATCTACTTTCTTACGAGTTTTTCTTTATTATTATTATTATTATTATTATTTTGTGTGCATTAGTAGGAGTACATACAAAGTCCAATATATAGTTTGAAAATATTTGTTTTTAAAATTGAAATATATGGTGGAGAGACGATTATACCTATTGTCAATTGAGGTTTATTTAGTAGGGTTATTCATTCTCTACCTATTTAGAGGCGATTTGCTCTCTATCACAGTTGAAAGTCTCTTCAGAGAATGAAATCAAACTTTGGTGGGGTTATTCATTCTCTTATTTGTCTTGATAGAGAGCAAGTCGATTCTACTAGTGAAGTCACATCTCTTCCCACATTGCTTTGAATGACTCATTTTTGTCCAATCCAATGGATAGTGAATTCTCTAACAACTTTATTTGTAATATTTTTAACCATTCATCTTTTGAAGTAAAGATTTGTAACAACTATTGCAGGTGTTTTTGGTAGCTAGTGCTACACACATGGACAAGACAATATTTGTAGAACTTCGACCCCTCTCAGTTTGACAATGCTTCAAAGTTGTTTCTGTCCTACACATACGTACCTTTCGGAGTAGGTCCACATATGTGTCCTGGCGCAGACTTTGCACGGATTGAGGTGTTATTGGTTTTTCATCACTTGATAATGAATTACCAATGGGAAGAGTTGATTGCCAATGAACCTATAATTCGTGACCCTATGCCTTACCCTGCAACAGGTTTGCCAGTTAGGCTTCATTCTAGAGATAGCATGCACTAGGAGATAAGGAACAAAGGAAGCTCAAAAAGTGAAAAATTAAAGCATTGTGTGGTTTTCTCTTTAGCAATGGAGACTGGGTTGAATTCACTAGACGATGTGATGGCAACTGCATTACGTAGTTCATTCAATTAGGCCGTTAGTGGTGAATGAGAGTCATCATCATCTGAAAAATACAAATAATCGTCTCAGGCTAAATTGTGGAATCGTGATTTAGCCCAATTTTGTGAATCATCCACTTGAAGCGTCGCTCGGGATGTGTCATTCCCTCCCCCAATGATTTTTTTTTCTCATTTGCACTCTCTTCTCCCTCTTGGCCTTCCTCTCTTGAATTTCTTTTTCTCCTGCTCTCTTCTTCCTCTCGTCTTCGTACTCCCTTCGGCTTCTTCTCCCTTCGTTGTCTTTATATCTCATCTCCCTTCCCATCATCTTCGCATCTCTTCTTCCTTCATCGTCTTCGCATCTCCTCTCCCTTCTCCCTCTCTCGTCTCCTTCTCTGCCTCCCTCTCTTCTCACTCTCGGCCTCCCTCTCCTTTGTCCCTCTCGCTCTTCTCTTTTCCCCTAAAAATCCTCCCGATTTCCTTTGATTTAACCCATTTAGGTTTCAATTTCCTTCGATTTCCCCCATTTCAACATCAATTTCTTCGATTCTACTTTGATTTCCCTTGATTTCCCCATTTGGCTTCGATTTCCACATTGGGTTTTGGTTTTTCCCAAATTTCAAAAGGTAACCCTAGATCCTAATTTTTTTTTATTAATTTATTGTTGTATTTGATTTAATCTTAATTTATGTGTGCGGTATTTGTATCTATTGTTTAGTTTCTGCATAATTTTGGGATATAGGGTTATGGTTTATGGTATTCAACATTCAATTTCGTCTTTATGGTTTAGGGTTTAGGGTATTTAGAATTAGGGTTAAGTTAGGGTATAATTTTGGGTTTGGGTTTAGGTTTAGGGTTTAGGGTTTAGGATATTTAGAGTATGGTTAAGGTAGGGTTTAGGGTATTTAGGGTTAGAGTTTTTTTTTTTAAGCGTGGTCAATGTAGGGTTAATAGAAGTTAGGGTTTAGGGGTTTAGAGTTTGGGGTTTGGGACTTTTACGGGATTTAGTGTAAAAAGTTTATGGTTTAGGTTCTGGAATTAGGGTTAGGTTTAAGGGTTTAGGGTTTAGGGGCTAATGGAGTTAGGGTTTAGTGTTTTGAGGCTAATGGAGGGTGGCTTTAGGGTTTAGGGGCTACAGTTTAGGGTTTAGCGTTTATGGGGCTAATGGGTGGGTTGAGTCTAGTTCAAACTAGGTTGAGTCGCCTACACGAACATCCATTAGCCAACGAAACCCAACCCCCGTCACTGACAAGGTACGGTTCATAGTGACTGCGAAGTCATATGGGGCTTTACCATCGATGTTCTGTAAATTTGGACTTCATGAGTGTGTTTTTGCGTTGTTCTAGTCATCTACAATGGAATTAGTTTGATTAATTTGTAAATGTTATAGAATGTTGTTGAATATTTTTGAAATGTTATGGAATGATCTTGCCATGTGGTGAGGAGATTCGAATGGCTTATAAATATCCACCCCGTGGTTTTTTTTTTTAAGTTCTTATTCGTGTTTCCATTTGTCCCTATTTACTCTGACGGGTAAAGGTTGTCTGATAAAAAAATTTCCATGAGGACCATCTCAGATTTAGATTATAAATGGTTGGAAGAAGTCAACAAACTTAATAGTATGAATCAAATTGTGTTTCACAAATTACCAGAGATAGTAGAGGATTTTTATTAGCCACAAAGACCATCTCAGTGGAAGAATAACTTGCATATTTTCTCCTAATTGTTGGTCAACAACAATCGTATAGTGTCACAACAAAGATGTTTGATAGATCAAACTAGACCATAAGTAGGTATTTCAATAAGGTGTTGAATTCTATTATCAAATTTCAATCTTATTACATCAAACGGCCTTCAGAACTCACTCACTCGAAGGTTTTAAATAATCCAATGTATTATCCGTATTTTAAGGTAACATCACTTACCCTCTAATAAACAATTTTAGATTAATATATAGAGTTACTTTGTATTAATTGAAATGGTATAATTAAGATTGTATTGGGGCTATTGATGGAACTCATATCAAAGCGAACATCCCACTTGAAGAACAATAAAGGTTCTGGAACAGAAAGGGCTATCTCTCACAAAATGTGATGGCAGTATGTACATTTGACATGCAATTCACTTATGTACTTGTTGGATGGGAGGGATTAGTAGTTGATTCCTGTGTACTAAAGAACGCATTGACTCGCAAAGATAGACTCTTTGTACCTGAAGGTAAATAATATTTTTTATTTAATATATTTTTATCTATTATTATCTTCAATTATTTTAGGTGGAATATATTTTGTACTGTATGTAAATATTATCTAGTCGATGCTAGTTATGCAAATCTGCCAGGATTTTTGGCTCCATAACTAGGAACTCTTTATCATCTGCAAGATTTTGGAAACAACCTTCCTAGAAATGATAAAGAATTATTCAACCAAAGGCACTCATCTTTGATGAATACTATTGCACGAACTTTTGGTGCTTTAAAAGCTCGATTTCAAATGTTGAAAGGCGCTCCTCCGTTTTCTTATAAGCTCCAGATAAAAATTGTAATAGTTTGTTGCATATTACATAATTATATACGTAGAGAGGATTACAATAATATGTTTGAATCAGAAGAGGATCATTCGGGTGATGAGCTTGGTGGAAGAGGTGATGAGGTCCGATTAGCAGGTGTAAAAGAGGATGAAGATAGCGATAGTCATGTGGATGAAGACAGCCTATCAACAAACATGTGGGATGATCATTAATGGTTGTATCTTATTGCTTTTGAATATGTATTTTGTCATTCATATGTACTAAACTAATAAGTTGATGATTTTAATATTAAATGCACGAACTCTTTATTATATTCCAAGGCATAAACGTTTGCTTTTATGTTGTAAATTGTGGACTATTACGAGTAACTCAGTTCATTTTCAAGCATGTTTTTTAAGTTTTAATTTTATATATAATCTATCATAATCTATCCTAAACCCTAAACCCTATACGTTAGTTGTTATTAATAATCTATCCTATTTTATTAATAAAATAATATATTTATTTATTATATGTTATTTATAATCTATCATGGTAAATAAAATATTTTCAAAGAGAGTATTTGATAAATTATTTTGGTTTAATTATCCCATTTTTATAATTAATTAAATTAATCATTTTTAATTTTGTAAAAATATATTATTAATTAATAGTACGTAAAAAATCCATCTTCTGTTATTAATAAAATAAGTATTTTATTTATTCAGTTTTTAATTACTATATTAAATTAGTGATTTAATAATCATAGTTAAAATATTGTTAAAGTAAACACTTGATCAATTATTTTGGTTTAATTATCCCATCGTTATAATTAATTAAACCAATGGTTTTAAATTATGTGGAAATATATTATTAATTAATTATACATAAAAATATTTATTTATTTATTTATAAAATAATATATATATATATATTTTTATTATTGTATTAAATTAACATTTTTAATGTTAAAATATATCTTATGTTATTAATAAATTAATTTACTTATTTAATATATTCACTTATGTTGTTTTTTACTTTATTTATTTATTTTTAATTTATTACAATCACAAGTAATTATTATATTATTTTATAATAAACTATAATCATTAATTAATATAATATAGTATTTCATTAATTAGTATATTAATATATTTTAATACTACATTAAATCACTTATTAGTGTAGTAACCATGTTTATTTTGGTTAATTATCTATTTAGGTATATGTTATATTTAAGTATATTATAAAAGGTTACTCATTCTCTTGTTTATATCATATTTTTCATTTTGGGGCACTAACACTGGAATATAATTTCTAATGTACTTGAACTCGTCTATACTAACACCCAAGGAAGAGTTGAAGTTGAATCAAATCATTGTCTTAAATTTGAAGTCTAACTTCAACTTGAACTTGAACTTCAATATAACACTGGAATATGTTTTCTAGTGTACTTGAACTTGTCTACACTAACACCCAAGGAAGAGTTGAAGTTGAATCAAATCATTGTCTTGAATTTGAAGTCAAACTTCAACTTCAACTTCAACGTTGACTACCACCAAACTCCCCCCCCCCTTCAAACATGTACATAGTGGAAACGGGAATGTTAAAATATCAATAATCTGATTGGATGGATAAATGTAATGAGTCATGAGAATGCCGAAAGTAACTTTTTTTTTAGTAAACAAACTGATAATCTAACCCAATATACTTGATTTGTGCATTGTAAATGGGATGTACTAATACATAAAAGGTTTTAAGATTGTCATAAAAAAAAACTAAAAAGGATTTGGAAGTGGTATTACAACGTCACAAACAATACAAGTAACCCACTTAAGTCTATAGCCATGGATTAATATTCAGATTCAATAATAAATTCAGATACTATTCATTTCTTCTTATGTCCCAACCAATACATGAATTAGCACCAATAAAAAGACAAACCTATAGTATCTCCAATACGACAAAAAGATCTTATCTTTAAAAATTTGTTGCTAAAAGACTATTTTTGTTGAAAATACTTTTCTTCATAATATGCTTTATCATAAAAATCATAGACTGAGTACAACTTTCATTGATGAAATTTTGATTTCATCAATAAAAGTGAACATATTTTACCAATAAAAATAATTTTTTGGTAAAAGTTCAATGATCATTTACAAGTTTCATCAACTGAAATTATTTAACAATGAAATAAAATGTGTCAACAAAAGAAGTATTTGGTGACGAAATAGTTCACCAGTAATATTTTAAAACAAATTGTTTCTTCAGTAAATTGTCATTTTTGTTTGATTTTTATCAACTAATTTATTTTATCTTTAGCATTTTCTTCGTTTGGATTTTTATAAAATGAAAGAAGAGTGAAAGATTATTTTATCAATTTACATGATTTTTAAAAATTAAAGGTATTTTTCATTAGCTTCAATAAATAAAGAGTAATCAATGTATATAGTATATTTTTTATTATTAACAATGTTAGAAGATGGGCTCAAGCCCACAAGTCCAAGGCAAGGAAGCCCACACGTCTAAGTGATGGCATATGGGTAATATAGGATGCTTCTCATAAATATGGCATGAAGGTGTAAATACTTGCCCTATTTATGTCTCTTCTTTCATAAAGTTGTAGCCCTAAGGGCATTGTAAAAACTATAAATAAAGGCATTGGTTAAGAGGTAGAACATTGAAACTCTCACCTCCTTTCTCCCAAATTCGTCCAACCTCCCTCCTTCCCTTGGTCGGTGCACCTCTCCTTCCTTCTAGTCCAAGCTATCTCCCTTTTAATAGTTGATCCCTTCTTCTTTTCTTCTCCTTCCTCCTCTTCTTCTTGGTTGATCTAAGTCCTCTACATGGATCCTAAATTCCACATGGTATCATAGCAAGGCGTTTAGGACCCCCCCCCCCCCCCCCCCCCCCCCACCCTTTATGAAGTATATAAGCAAATATTTATGAAGATCTGTCCAATAATTATTCATGAAAGGAGTCCATCCATGAAGAGATAAGTCAATTCTGGTCATTATTTACATATTCTCCTTCTATAATTTGAGGTCTTGATTTCTGATTTACATCAAGACAAGATGATCTTCATATGAGAAATTGTGAAGATTAATATCTTGTGATGTTATACTCTTGATCTTCTTGTAGCTAAATTGCAAGCTTGATCAAGATTGGTTGTTGCTAGTGTTTCATTAAGATTGATGTGTTGATGAAAATGATTTGAGATTTGGTTACCTACATATAACTTGGATCAATTTTCTATGAGTTGGAATTCCAACACATGTTGTTGTAAGTTCTCTCACACTTGGTGTTGTTCATGGGGTCTTGTTATTTTGCTGGATGATCATCATATGGTTAAAATTCCAATGTTTACTTGCCTCTGTTATTCTGCTGCCCCTTCTACTTCCTTGAACTTCAACACTTATTTCTTTGAAGTTGGATTGTTCCCATGAGTTAAGGAGTTATAAGAGACTTGACTTGCTACTAAGGATCTCAAAAGTAGATTGTGATTCTTAAGTGTTTGACCACAATTTTTTTGAGTTTGGATTAAGGCATAAGGGTTTAAATCTATCCTCTTTTTTAAAGGATATAAGAGGAATTGGTTGATTTTTGGATGATGTCTCCACTTGACATAAGTAAAAATTCTTTGATGATTTAGTGCCTACTCTTGTGGAAAAAAATTTATATCTATCTTTGTAAGTCCCTGATTTGGTCCACGGATCTTCCAAGTTGCATTAGTGGATTTTTTTTGAGACGCCCTTCACAATTGATCTTAGTGTGATTTAAGCATTTGATTTGCTTCATCATGGAGATTGGACATATAAGTAGTAAGAGTGAAATGCTCAGAATTACTACTATCCCCTTGAGGGGCCTCTCTAATTATCTTTGTTGGTCATAATCGGTACAACAAGTTCTCATTACTCGTGATCTTCTCGGTCATTTAAACAAATCCTCTCCTCCGATTGATGAAGAAGATATAGCCTACCTCAAGTGGGTTAAAAATGATAATCTGATTATTAGTTGGCTCATAAATAGCATGGATGAACATGTAGCCAACAATGTGGTCCACTTGGAAACAACCAATGATATTTGGGACACATGTACTAAGTTATATTCTAGCACAACCTCCTTGCAAAAATTATTTGACGTCTTACAAAATATGTTGAATACTAAGCAAGGGGATAATATTCATGAGTTCTTGGCTTGGTTTTGGGGATTTCTTCAAGAATGGAAGATAGATCAACCGTACTCAACAGATATTGCGGTTCAAGAAAGGCAACGGGATGCCTTGGCAACAACCATTTGTTTGATGAATATCAAGCCATATCTTGAGGTTGCTAAGACCCAACTCCTTAGCTCATTTGTACTTTCATCCTTTTGATGAAATTAGTGCTACATTGCTATGGATCCTTGACCCACCTTCTATTACTACCTCCCCTATTGATGCTCCATCAGCTATGTACTCCAGTAATAGGGTCATCCTCCTACCACGAACGAGGCAGAAATTTCAGAACCACCTTGTGGAAAATTGTTGGAAGCTTCATGGCAAGCCTGATTGGGTCACCCAGCTACCGTTAATGTTGATAAACGAGAAGAAAAGTCTGACTCCCAATTCAGAAAAAAATGACTCTTATTGTTGAAGACTATGCAACATTTTAGAAGATGAAATCCCTTATGGAGTCTTCCCTTCCACCGGTACCTACCGTTGCTACAACCATTGCTTCATGTATGCTTTTTTCCTCTCCCTCTTCCTCCTCTTGGATCATAGACTCCGGGGCCTCCGAACACCTATCAAGTAACAAACACATGCTTCATTCCTTATCTCGAAGTTTTCCCAATAAATTTGTTACAATTGCTAATGGTACCCAAACCAAAGTACTTGGCAAGGGTTCCTCATCTATCACATCTTCTATCCCTCTTCAAGGTGTCTTATTTGTCCCTCAAATTCCTTTAAATTTGCTTTCGATTAGCCAAATCACAAAAAATCTGAATTGTTCTGTCACCTTCTCACCCTCTTCTTGTACATTTCAGGATCTAACTACGAAACAGGTGATTGGTAACGGCCATGAAAAAGGGGGCATGTACTACTTCAACCTTCCTCCATTAGATACCTTATCATCCACTACATCTGAGGCACAACTTTGGCACAACTGGCTTGGCCATCCTTTTACACCTTCCCTTCATTATTTACTTCCTTTGTTAAAATCTCTCTCTACTTTCAATTGTGAGATTTTTCAATTAAGTAAACATCATAGGAGTGCATATTCTCCTCGCCTTACAACTACAAATAATGCTCATTTTCCTTTAGTACACTCTGATGTATGTGGACCTTTGTGTGTCTCTAACATTTCTCATGTTAAATACTTTGTTATGTTTGTTGATGATTTTACCCGAGTCCTGTGGTTATATCTCTTTAAGGAACAATCTTAAATACTTACTATCTTTAAAACCTATCATTCTATGGTGTTAACTCAATTTGGCAAAAAATTCAAATCCTTAGGTCTGATAACACTAAGGAATACTTGTCTAGTGAGTTCCAATCATTTTGTGAGGGTAATGGGTTTATCCATCAAACATCGTGTACCTATACCCCTCAACAGAATGGTGTTGTTGAAAGAAAAAATTGTCATCTTCTTGAAGTTGCTCAGGGCCTCCTCTACTCCATGAAGGTACCTTTCTTTTATTGGCCTCATGCTATACTTACGACTTGTTTTCTTATCAGTAGGTTACCTTCATCTGTTCTTAGTCATAAAACTCCTTACTCTATATTATTTCCTGGTGAAGACCCCTTTGCTCTTCCCCTCAAGGTTTTTGGTTGTATAGGCTTTGTCCATGTCACATATCCTCAAAAGAAAAAACTTGCTCCTCGTTCTATGAAGTGTATTTTCTTGGGGTACTCTCACACCCAAAAATGGTATGTCTGTTACAATCCTATCCTTCGCAGGATGCTTGTATCTAGGGATGTGACCTTCTTTGAGGACACCTCATTCTACTCCTCGAATGATGCTCCTCCAGGTTTGTCATTTCCTCCAATCACTCCTTGTCCACTTGTGCGATTCAGTTGATATTACTCAGCCCCTAAAGCACCAATCGACACCTCACCTGTGGAGTTTTCGGATCCACCTGAGGTAAGTCCATCCCCTCCTATGTTTGGTCTAGAATTTCATACTCGACCTATTGCTTTAAGAAAAGAATGTCGTGCCTGTACTACTTCTCACCCTATATCCAACTTTATGTCTCACTATCATTTGTCTTTTGTTTGCTCTTGGCTCCTTACATCTCTTTCTTCTTCTTCAATTCCGCAGTCCTATCATAAGGCCCTACAACATCTAGGATGGAAGACGCTATGGATGAGGAAATGTATGTCTTATATGAGAAACTTAGCACCTTTCCCAAAAGGAAAAAAAACCAGTTGGTTTTAAATGGGTGTTTTCTGTTAAACATAACCCGGATGGGTCCGTTGCTCGTCTTAAAGCCCGACTCGTTGCTAAAGGATACACTCAGTGTTATGGAGTGGATTATGAGGAGAACTTTTCTCATTTTTCCAAGTTAAATTCGTTACATATCCTATTATCTGTTGCTGCTAACTCATCATGGCCCTTATATCAACTTTATGTAAAGAATGCCTTCCTACATGGGGATATCCACGAGGAAATTTAGGCCGTGTTAGTGTGCAGCGTAAGTGAAATGTATTTCACTTACGTTGGGTAAATGAAGCCAAAACGTGTTAATGCGCCGCGTAAGTGTAGGGGGAAATTAAAATACAGATGTATTTCGCTTCCCCCTGTTTTAGGCATAAAGTGATGGAAAGTGAATTCAGAGGGGTCGAGCTTTGAATTCACTTTTCTTCTCTCAATTACATCGGGCTCGGGCTCGGGAAGGAAGATCTGTCAACAGAACGAGGGTTTCGAAGAAAAAAAAATTCTCTCTCACTCACTCGCAACCTTCGACGATTTCAATCACCCTCTATTGTGTGACCTTGTCTCCGGCGCTCGACTCCCTTCCTCTCACCATCCCCAGCACCGACGACCTTCGGCAACATCTCTCCCCTCTCCGCAACCTCTCCGGCTCCTCCCTCGCTCGCAACCATCGGCGATTTCAATTTTGAATTTCTTGGGGGGTGGTAAAGTCTTATAGACTAGGAGCTCAACGAGCGGTAGCTAACCGCTCGCCGCCATACCATAAAGGAGCACCAATGAAGTCCTTGTGAGAAAGTGTCAGAACACCGAGAGGCAACAACTTATGCTTGATTCTCACCAAGTCTCCACACTCTACGAGCTCTCCCCAGCGCTTGATTCTCTTCCTCTCACCGTCCCCAGCACTGACAACCGTCGGTGACTTCTTTCCCTCTCTGCAACTTTTCCAATTCGATTCGGAAGACCCGCTTCTTTGCATACCTTATGATTTTCCTCATTTCCTGCACATTCAAATGTTTCTTTGTGTGATTTATTGGTATTATTTTAAGGCAACCAGGTGGAATTTTCGAAGACATCTGACATTACCATTGTTAATAGTAATTAACAACGAAGGGTTAATTAATATTTAATTTCTAGTAAGTAACTGAAGTATTTATAAAGTAATTAATAACTAATTAGTGGTTGATAGTAGACACCTAAATAATTCATTAATCAAATCATGGTAATCATTGGCTAAAAATTAATGATTAATGATTGGTATAATAGTGAAATGTGTATTATAATTAATGTTGAATTTATGGTAGTAAAAATAAAACATAATAGTTTTAATATAAATTACTAAAATATGTTTACTAATTAATACATAAATAGTTAATAAATTATTTGAGTAGTTAAAAATAATAAATAACTATTATATTATGTAAACATTAACAACTTAGATATTCCCACGTGTAGCACGGGGGAGCGAGTGCAATTCCCTCGCGCCTCCCAGTCCTGTTTTAGTTATATTTGTATTATTTTTATTTTTATTATTACGATATTTGTGTAGTACGCTATGTTGTACAATATTTGTGTAATTATTTCATATTTAGATATTACAAATTTAAAATTTGATTACAATTTTAATAATATAAAAGTAAGTATTTTGTTTAATTATTATATTTAATATATTTTATTTATTAACTAATATTAATTTAACTTTCTGAAAGTCAGATATATCAAAATATTTTATTTAATAAATAATCTATCTGTACTTTACACCACACTTTCCATTGTGCACACTAACACAAACAAGTATTTTACTCTGCACTTTCCATCGCGCACACTAACACAAACATGTACTTTACATTCCATCTCACTTCCCCAAGGGAAAGTACTTCACTTTCCATTCCACTTTCCTCCTGCACTTACATTGTGCACTAACCCCCCCTTATATGGTTCAACCATTTGGTTATGTGGTTGTGGGGGAGTCTGTATGCATGTTACAAGAGTCCTTATATGGGCTTAAACAGTCCCCTAGGGTTTAGTTTGAAAAAATTAGCCAAACACTACTATGGGTTGGCTTTCGTCGGTGCACGATAGATCATTTGGTATACTTTAAAGATACCTCAAAAGGAAAATTATTATTGGATGCATATGTTGATGACATTATTTTAACCAGCGATGATGCACATAGCATACAAGAGGTAAAAAATATCACATGTCAGGAATTCAAAACTAATGATCTAGGACTGCTTAATTACTTTTTGGGTAAAGAAGTTCTTCAATCCAACATGGGATAATATTGTCTCAACAGAAGTATGTTTTAGACCTCCTCGAAGAAACAAGAATGAAGGGGTATCGCCAGTTGACACACCTATGATACAAATGTAAAATTATATACAACAATTGGAGAAGATACTGATATTGGTAAATATCAAAGACTTGTGGGCAAACTAATCTACCTCACAGTAACTAGACTAGACATATCATATGTTATAAGCGTGGTGAGTCAATACATGGATAAACCACAACTTACCCACTTCCAGGCCTTGGAGAGAGTATTATGATACTTAAAAGGAGCTCCGGGAAGAGAACTACTTTATAAAAAACATGGTCACTTCAACATAGAAGGTTTCTTAGACATAGATTGGGCTAGATCACCTGATAATAGGAAGTCTACGTCTGGATATTGTACTCTTGTTGGAGGGAACTTGGTTACATAGAGAAGTAAGAAGCAAAATGTGGTTGCAAGATCTAGGGCCGAACCAGCATACAGAGTTATGATCCACACAGTTAGTGAACTCCTATGGATCAGGACCCTTCTTATCGAATTAGGATTTTATAAAGGAGGTCCCATGAATCTACACTATGATAACCAAACAGCCATTCATATTACTTCAAACCTAGTCTTCCATGAAATGACCAAACATATTGAGGTGGATTTCCACTTTATACTGGATAAATTTCAAACGGGTATAATCTCTCTCAAACATATTTCATGACAAGAGCAAGTACAAGATATCCTCACTAAAACAGTTACATCTAAAATCCTATCCTTTATATGTGGCAAGCTGGGTATCTATGATATTTTTTCTCCCCCAGCTTGAAGGGGAGTGTTAGAAGATGGGCTCAAACCCACAAGTCCAAGGCAAGGAAGCCCACACGTCTAAGTGATGGCCTATGGGTAATATAGGATGTTTCTCATAAAGATGGCATGAAAGTGTAAATACTCATCCTTTTTATGTCTCTTCTTTTATAAAGTTGTAGCCCTAAGGGACATTGTAAAAGCTATAAATAAAGGCATTTTCTAAGAGGTAGAGCAATGAAGCTCTCACCTCCTTTCTCCCAAATTCGTCTAGCCTCCCTCCTTCATTTGGTCGGCGCACCTCTCCTTCCTCCAAGTCCAAGATCTCTCCCTTTTGTAGTTGATCCCTTCTTCCTCTCTTCTCCTTCCACTTCTTCTTGGTTGATCGAAGTCCTCTACATGGGATCCTAAATTCCACAAACAAAAACATTTTATATAATCATTTGGAGGCACTGAAATTCTAGTTGAATTAAATATGAACATCGAGACTACTTTCAAAAAATTCGAGAAATAGTTCATGCGAATGTAGACAATGACTCAACTCCTTCAATTTGAGGAAAAAAAATTCCCCACAAGCCTCATCGCCAATCTTTGCATCAGAACTAAAATTGTTGGACATCCTACACACCTACCAAGCCTCTACCTCCCCACATCTCCAACTTTCAATATGGGTAATCCTTGATCAAGCCTTGAATTTTATCCCCCTAAAGCCTCATCCATCACAAACACTCGGTTGACATTATGTTGACTCCCTTCTTGATTTTGATGATAGCAAAACTTAATAAAGCAGATAATTTTCAATCTAGTTTCAAGTATTTTTCCTTGAAGAGAATTTCATTTCAAGTTCTAAAGCATCAAAATGAAACAAGCTTCTCGAAGACCTCAAGCCTCATGAAAAGTCTAGGACTCTTGAAGACACCCTTCGAAGATGAAGACCAATTGAAGACTAGAGTTTAGGACTTACTAAGAAACATCAAAACTCAGCTATGTAAAAGAGAGTTGCCCACTCCTTCCAATTTGAGGTACAATACAAACTTGAATCTTTAGGACAAAACATGCATTCAAGCATATGCCAAAATTATAAAGCATGATCTTTCAACCTAGTTGATTGATCTCATAACATGGCCATGCTATAAAGCATGATCGATCATCCCACTTGGACTGATTGATCAATATTTTCTAGGCAAAGCAAATTCATGTTGATTGATCTATCAACCTCTGAGACTGATCGATCATACACAAATTTTCTAGTCACAAACATAAAGCATGATCTATCATAGGAAGTTCATTGATCGATCATACTTGCAATGCACTATTAGAGGGAATTCTAATTGATTGATCACACAACCTAATTGATTGATCAACTTAAAATGTCAGACCCAATGGGATGATATTGATCGATCATACCATCGATCAATAAGACACATACTGACAAAAAAATAGTTGTTACACTTGATTGATCAATCCTTCACTTTACACTGATCGATAAATATTAACTCAGCTTTAGCAAACAGACAAAAAATGGCTAGTTTGGCTTGGGGAACTTATAAATACCCCATCAAACGTCCCATTGAGACTTTAATGAGTAATTATTGATAAATCCATAACCTTTTATCCCCAATTATATGTAAATCTGCTCAAAGTGTTTTTGTGAGAAAGAGTGAGCCTATATTCTAGAAAATTCTTTCTTCTTCTCTCAAATCCTCCCTATTGCGTTTGCATTAGATGAGCTCCATCATTCTCAATGTGCTACAAAGGTGGAAGCTTGGATTTCTCAAGGAGAAGATTCTCTCCAATTATTAATGGTTGTAAGTTTTTGTCCTTTCTTTTTATTTTATTTCAAGAAAGGTTCATCTAGAACATATTGGAATCTAGATAGAGAAGGACTAGCTAGAGCTAGAATCTAGCCAATCTCTTGGGGAAATTATTTTTTAAATCGTCTATTTGAGCTACATGGGGCTTAAAGAGAACCAAAATCTTTTTTATGTAAATTCTAAGAAAGGGTTCTTTGGTAGTGAATATTTTTGAATTCTAGGATTTAATCCATAGGTAACTTGGAATAAGAATAAGGAAGAAGAAGAAAAAAAAAAAAGAGAAGAAGAAAACGAGAGAGCAAGGGCACAAGTTTGAGGAGAGATGCTTAGGGTTAGGACAGAGCTTGTTAACGAGCTTCTCCCTTTCTCTTTCTTATTTATATGTGTGGTGCATGAATGTCCTAATACTTAAATTAATAACTAATTATAGCTTATGCCACTCACTCTCATAATTACATAGAATACCACTCAAACTTCTTCAAAACTCTCCTTCAAGTTAGTGAGAAAATATCAAATATTCCCAACTTGAAGCAAGTATCTATGAGTGATTTTGTCACAATAGCCTTCACGAAGAAGTCTGCCAATTGATTCTTTGAAGGTATATATATCATGGTATTATTCTGGCTTGAAGTTTTTCTTGTATGAAATGACAGTCTATCTCAAAATGCTTGATTCTCTAATGAAAGACTAAGTTGATAACAATATGGATAGGTGCTTGGTTGTCACAGTGAAGCTATATAGGCTTGGTTATCTAGAACCCAAGCTCAATCATGAAAGATTTTAACCATAACAATTCACTTACTACAAGTGTCATAGCTTGATATTCTGCTTCCTCACTCGATCTAGCCACAACATTTTGTTTTTTTTTTCCTTCTTTTGGTGACTAGATTGCCCCCCTATAGTTGTGCAGTAACTAGAGGTATATTTTTTTATCATCAGGGGACCCAGTCCAATCAACATCAACAAAACCTTCAATTTTAGTGTGACTATGACATTTAGATAGTAGCCCTTGAGTTGGACTTTCTTTAGGTACCAAAGATTCTTTCCAATGCCTCCCAATGTGATTATTGTAGTTGATGCATATATTGGCTGATAACATTGACCGAATAGGATATATATGGTCTTGTGACTTTGAGATAGATCACCTTCCCAACTAATTGTTGAAGCCAACCAACATCAACATCACTACCAGTTCCTGCACACAACTTAACATTAGGTTACATAGGTGTGTTTGTTGGCTTGCATCCAAGCATCTCGGTCTCCTTCAATAGATTAAGTACGTACTTCCTTTGTGATAGGATTATACCATGTCTGGACTGAGGAACTTCAATCCTAAGCAAGTACTTGAAAAACTTGAGGTCCTTGGTTTGGAACTCTTTATTAAGGTCATGTTTTACTGTATAATGCCACTAAGATTGCCTATAATAACAATGTTATTCACATATACAACCATAAGAATGTTTCCCTTAGTGATATTTTTGGTAAACATTGAGTCATCACTTTCACACCTCTTGAACCCAAGTTTTGTAACCACAGTGGTAAATTTATCAAACCAAGCCTGTGGAGACCATTTCAACCCATATATTGCTTTATTCATCAGAAATACTTTCTCTTCCTCAACCACATAACCTGGTGGTTAGCTCATGTAGACTTCCTCAGAGAGTATACCATTCAAGAAAGCATTCTTGACATCCAATTGATGTAACTCCCATTCAAAACTGGCTACTAGAGCAATAAGAACTATAATCGAGTTCATCTTGGCAATCATAATCAAGATAGTAGGATTTAGAATAACCTTTAGAAACCAACCTAGCCTTATATCTGGAAATAGAACCATCTGGACTATACCCTAAAGAGAAGACTCATTTGCACCCGACTGCCTTTTTCCTTGGCAGAAAAGTTGCCAAATGCCAGGTGGAATTGTGGTACATAACTTGAATCTCTTCATCCATGGCAGATTTCCTCCTTGGATCTGTGCAAGCCTCGTCATAGCTAGTAGGAATGGTGGAAGAAGACATTGTAAAAAAAAAAAAAGAGCCACAACTTGGAGACAAACAATGAGTGGAAACATAAGGTCTAACAATAGTGGAGCAAAGTTCTTTGTGAAGAGCAATGGGCCAAGTATCATAAGGTGGTCCATAAACTACTAGAGAGGAAGGAGGAGAACATACTTGGGATCATCTAAAGACACCACAGGTGACTAATCAGCGGGTATAGAGAGAGGGTCATCGAAAGGCTGGTCCACAGTGTAACAATCATAATCCAACAGGAAATGGTTTTGGCATCCTTGTATATGATGGAAAACCAAGAGGAGAGCTAGCAGAAAAATAGGGTTGATGCCAAAAAAAGGAAACAGTGATTGAGATAAACATTTTCTTCAAGACTCGAGAGTAAACCCAAAGAAGAAATTTACTCTAGGGAGGCCCCAAGTGATGAACAAAAGATGTGCACCCAAATACCTTAGGTGCCAATAGGACGGAGACTAAATCGGGAAATAGTTTTAAGAAGGGGGTGGCACCTTTGAGCACACTTGAAGTCATACGGTTAATAAAAAAATATGCAGTGAGAATTGCGTAAGGCCAATAAAAATGGAAAACATTCATACACAACAAAATAGTTTGACCAACTTCTACAAGTTGGGGATGTTTTCTTTCAGATACACCATTTTGTTGGGGTGTATAAACACATGACAATTGATGAATGATCCCTTTTTCATTATAAAAAAATTTGAAAGGTAGAGGAAAAATACTTTTTCACATTATCAGACTGAAAGTTTTTGACTTGGTTTTAAACTGATTTTCCACCTTAGCACAAAATGAGGTGAAAATAGGAAATACCTCAGCACTGTCCTTCACCAAATATAACTATGCAACTCTCTAGTAATCCTACAAATATAACAAAATATTAAGATTGAGATATATTTGGGATATTAATAGGTCCTCATACATCTTAATGAAATAAAGCAAAAATAAACAATATTGTTTTTCTTGGGTTGAAAAATAGATTTATGCTATTTCTCAAGCTCACAAAATTCACATGACAACTGTGAAACCTAGGGAAGGAAATACACTTTTTAAATGTGTTGATGATTTTTAGGGACAACACATAAACATAAGAGATCTCATGGGAAGCAGAGAAGAGAGGAACTCTAGCTCTTGGGAGAGAAGAGAGAAGAAACCAAGGGAGAGAAAGAAGAAGAAAAGAGAGAGAGATGTAAGGACGAATTTGAGCGAAGCGGAAAAGGCTTGAATGATCTACCCCATGCCTTAAGGTTGTATTTATAGTTGTTTGAAGGTGTTCACAATAACTAAAATGTCCTTAGGGATACATGCTTCAAAAGAAAAAAGACATAAGAGACATATACCGTCATGGATAATTATAAATCTATATTATCTCTATGAAACTTCTCCTTATTTACTAGCCATGCCACCTACACACATGGGTGTTTTTTAATATTTCCCTTCAAGATGGTGTTTGTAACTTCACTTTGCAAATAACCTTGGTCAAGAAACTTGTATGCTTGAAAATAAACTTTTATCTTGTATGGATTGAGAAAGAAATTTTGATTGCCTTTCTTTAAATCATTTTCTTCCTATTCAAATCTTGCGTTGTAGTCTTCATCTCGTTCTCATCTTGTTCTCTCCCTTACTTGGATATTCTAGCCACATAAAACTTAATTACCACAACACGTGAATTTTTTTATTATTGGTTACCTTTTTCTGTATTTTTGCTTATACTTGTTCTTACAAAGAGACCCAACTTACACAACATAATGGTGATAGAAGAAAAATCACTCCTAGCCATATGACACTACTCCATACACCAGTTAAAACGGTCATAGTCTGAAACACTCTACTCAATTGCAAAGGCGAAAACATAAGCCAACTTTAGGGCACAAAAAAGAAAATACTCACTTTCCAAGGGTATCTTAAACAAAAAAACACCACTTAGGTGAAGGATAAAAAAACTTGACTCAAGTTGAACGTTGGGCACACTGCTATACTTTTTAGGTAGTGGGTCTATAGGCATTGCTTTGAAGTGATTTTAACAAAAACAAATTGAAGAAAGTATTGTTATGAATTAGACACCCTAATTCCAAACTAACGAGAACAATAATAACATATGCGGAAGAAGGAAAAAGCAAGTACGAGAATAAACAACAAGATTTATACAAGTTTGCCTCAAAGTGAGACTACGTCCTGTCTTCCGCCACTACAGTAGTCCACTATAAAGATAAAATATTTTACAAGAGAAATCGTTTCTCTAACCTCTTCGGCCGCAATAGATAATGTTGCTCCGATGATAATACTCTGGGGTGATCAAACCCTACCAACGACACCCCCAAATATAAAGAGAAAATTAGGGCAACCAAATTACAAGTGTGAAATCTCCAAACTACCCTTAATGAAACAACATTCAATATATTATGGATCTGGCAGGGTTTTGCGCCCGAACACCGAACCCCCGTACCAACTTAGTTTAAGGCGTTAATTAGGCTCTACAACTTAACAAGTATTTTAAAGAATTAAGGGTGTGAGTAAAAAGATCTCATACTTAAAAAGGAAGGAGGCACACAATAAAGCTCTTCATACTTCCAAGTAAGAAGGAGACACTTTTAGACCATTAAATGGATAAAAAGATATCAGGTTTGACTCAAGAGGGAGATAAAAAAATTAATTCCTCTATAAACATGATGATTGAGAAAATTTTAAAAAACTGAATTCACTAAGAAAGTTTTGAGATGGAACATAATGATGGAAATTTTCTAAAAATAAACTTCTCATATAAGGTAATTTTCTTTTAACACACCTTGACCAATTTGGAAATAAAATATTCAAGAGATAAATTCTAGAATAAGGGAGATTTAAGACATTAATATTTTTTGAATTTAGAATGAGGAAATAAGACTTTATATTTAAAAAATTTTAGACTTTATAAAAAAGGAAACTAAACTTATAATGGGAAAAGACTTCTCTTAAGGATATTAATATGATGTGAGATCAAAGAAAAAATATTTTAATGAAGGAAAGATACCCAAGTTGGTAAAATCTTGACAAGATTTTGAAAAAAAATAGGAAACTTAACCAACATTAGCAACTCAAAAAGTGAAACAAAATATTCAGCTTAAATTCATATTTTCGCATCCAACATGATACCATCATGACCTTTGATTCTACCAATGTGGATATCTCTCTCTAGAAAGATCAAATTTTGAAACAGTTTATTGGGATAGAAAGTAGACTCACATAGCTTTCTTTTGAGATATAATTCTCAATATAAATCCTTAGTAATGTTGGTTTAAACCATTCAAGAAATTTAGGCTTCTTATTGCTACATAAAATTTTTTTCTTGCTTGACCTGTGCTACTTCGGATGTCAATTCCGTTGTTTAGAAAAAATATGATTTCAATGATTCTTTTTGAGTTGGAAACTAGACTCAATGATATTTCCAATGGTATATAATTTTTTATATGAAAAATACGGTAAAAGAGTGAAACATTCAATGAAAAATAGGAATTAGGAAAGAAGACAAGGAAAAAAATGATAAACTCCTCTGATTTTTTTCTTCTTCTTCCCTTTCTTTTCTATCTTCTTCTCCTTTTCCATGTTAGATCTTTTCCTACTCTGATACCATATTCATTTCTAGGGACAACACATAAACACAAGAGATCTCAAGGGAAGGAGGGAAGAGAGGAACTCTAACTCTTGGGAGAGAGGAGAGAAGAAAGCAAGGGGGAGAAAAAAGAATAAAAGATAGAGAGGTGTAAGGACGAAATTGATCCAAGAGAAAGAGGCTTGAATGCTCTACCCCAAGCCTTAAGGTTGTATTTATAGTTGTGTGAAGGTGTTTATAATAACTACAATGCCTTTAGGGCTACATGCTTAAAAAAAAAAAAGACGTAAGAGACATACACCATCATGGATAATTACAATTGTATGTGTTGGCGTGAGCTGTCTGAGCTTTCTTTCATATGAGGAAATCTTCCATATGAGGAAATCTTCCATAGAATCAAAATGAAAAAGTCTAATATGGTGTGATTGTAGGCATAATTGAAGGTGTGATTTAAGGCATGATTGGAGACACCAAATTTGTATAAATATGTTGTGTTCAATTGAATGAAATTAACTTGTTTTGGGAAATAACTTCTCCCATTTTAACATGGTATCAGAACGGGTTAATAACCCAGAGATTTTATCAAGATATTGTGACATTTCGGGGATGACTACGTAATGCTTCCTGCTTCGGACCCGATTCCAAATCAGGGAATGGACGCGGAGCCGGAGGCAGCACCGAGATCTGTTGTTGTGGAGAATCAGAGACTTCACACGAGGTCGCACCGCGGGGCGACGAAGGCTGGATCTGGACTGGTGGTAGATGCTTCAAGGTTTGGAGGACAACTTGATCGAGTTGCACGTGGAGATGCCGGAAGGATCCAACCGGTACGTCTGGAACCCCGATGATTACCTGGACATAGCAGGATACAAAGTGTTTCTACTGAATATGGCTGAGAATGACGGTGAGTCCTGGCGGAGGGCTCCACCGGTGGCTAGATCTGCCGTGGCGGTGCTTCCGACAATAGAGATCGAAGAGGGCGAGAATTACGTCTGCACAATCTGCAAAGAAGGGATTTTGGTGGGTGAGAAAGGAAAGAAGTTGTCGTGCGAGCACGTCTATTATGGCGATGGTACCGTTTCGTGGCTTGATGCAAGGAACTCGTGCCCGGTTTGTCGGTTAGAGTTGTCGAAGGACGACGCCGATCTTCCTCTTCCTCCCGTGGATGCTCCGTTGTCCCCGTCTCGGAGGTCGTCAAGCAAAAGAAGGCTAAATCTAATCTGCTCGTTACGAGGGAAGAAGGATTGGTGCTCTATGAGGACATGGTTTTGGGTCGTTCTTTTGAAGACATGTGCGCCCAAATGTATTAAACTGGGAAAATGTTCAGATTTGTTCATCTTTACAATGGGCAAGAGGCCGTCTCCACTGGATTCATTAAGCTGCTGAAGAAAGAAGACTCTATCGTGAGCACTTATAGAGATCACATGCATGCGCTCAGCAAGGGGGTCTCAGTGCGCGCTGTGATGAACGAGCTCTTTGGGAATACTACTAGATGCTGTCGGGGCCAGGGTGGGTCAATGCACATGTTCGACAAAGAGCACAATCTCCTCGGGGGATTTACCTTCATCAGAGAAGGCATTCCCATGGCCACTGGCACCGCATTTACTTCAACGTACCGGCGGGAGGTTCTCAAAGAGGCTTGTGATGACGTGACTTTGGCATTTTTTGGGGACGGGACCTGCAACAATGGTCAATTCTTTGAGTGTCTGAACATGGTGGGTCTGTGGAAGTTGCCTATTGTCTTTGTTGTGGAGAACAATTTGTGGGCAATTGGGATGTCGCACTTGAGGGCGACTTCAGATCCGCAAATTTGGAAGAAAGGCGTTGCTTTTGATATGCCTGGAGTGCATGTAGATGGCATGGATGTATTAAGGATCAGGGAGGAATCTATTGAGAAAGCAAGAAGAGGGGAGAGACCAACTTTGGTGGAGTATCTCACTGAGAACAATCTAGCTGTGAGGGCTCCCATTGTGGCCTTGAAGAAGTATCTCACTGAGAACAATCTAGCCAAATAATTTGAATTAAAGGGTATTGAAAAGAAGATTGACGAGATTATTGAAGAAGCAGTAGGGTACGCTGATGCAAACCCTCATCCTGCACGGAGCCAATTGCTTGAGAATGTTTTTGCTGATCCCAAAGGTTTTGGAATTGGACCAGATGGGAGGTATCAATGTGAGGATCCTGGGTTTACAAAAGGTATTGCCGAGGTGTAGAACGTGGTGCCCAACTAGGTGTGGATGGAAGTTGATGGACAACTTCCTGCGGTACCGTGCCTAACCTACCTAAGTGGACGCAATTGGCTAGATGGCAAAATCAGAGAGGCTAAGAAGCTTTTGGTGAAGGTCCTCGCTAACGACGACGGACGATATCTTGCAAAAAAATTCGTTTTTTAATGGTTGCTTCTCCAAAAATGCCAGAGAAAGGGGAAGAAGAGGCTGGCCTCAGGGACATGGCGGTGCTTGAGCAAGCGCTGAAGTCACTCCATTGAAGAGAGGGCAAACACCCCGACAAGGATCAACAGAAGAGAGGGAAAGAAAAAAAATGGGAAAAGAATAGAGCAGGTCTGCTCTGTAGTTGCTGTGACCAAAGATGTTCTGTCATCACCGTGACCGAAGACGCTCTGTCGTCACCACATTACCGAACACACTTTGTTGTGACCACAAAATCGAAGATGTTTTGTCGTCACTGAAGTCGCTATGTCGTCACCCGTCACTGAAGATTGTCTCGAATTAATCTATGGTTTGTCTTGGGAGCACGGTTCAGAAGTGCTCTCGACGAAGAAGACAATTAGACCAGATTTGACTCGAACCAAACTTGATCGAACCGAATTACCGAATCGGACCAAATCAAACATCCGAATCGGATCTTACAAATAGACTTCCGCTGATCGCACTCGATAGAGTGCTCAAGAAGAGTGGATATATGGCATATTGCATCAAGAATTTATACAACTCACTTGGCAAGTTGGGCATCAGATATCTATACACACTAACTTGAGGGGGAGTGTTAGCGTGAGCTGTCTGAGCTTTCTTTCATATGAGGAAATCTTTCATAGAATCAAAACGAAAAAGTTTACTATGGCGTGATTGTAGGCCTAATTGAAGGTGTGATTTAAGGCATGATTGGAGACACCGAATTTGTATAAATATGTTGTGTTCAATTGAATGAAATTAACTTGTTTTGGGAAATACCTTCTCCCATTTTAACAGTATGCCATCTCTATGAAAGTTCTCCTTATTTATTAGCCATGCCACCCCTACACTCTTGGGTGTCTTTTAACATTTGCTAATGTAGGATGACAAAACCTTTTATGCTATTTGGAAGCCTATTTTGTTGTTGTTGCTACTACTGCTATCAATGTAGTAGGGTCCATATAGTAAATATCCCCTCTCTCATGGCCACCACCAATCACCGATTTTGTCTTGATGTCCTAAAACACACAATGAAATGGAAAAAGGTAACAAAACAATTTAGTCTTTTGGTCAACTGACTCATTGACATAAGAATTAGTGGAAATTGAGGGAGAAACAAAATATTAGAAAGTAAAAATGATGGTGAAATAGTGGATGTACTGGTACCCTGAATCCTTGTTTGGGATCCATCTGTAATAATGGTAAAGCGGTCTAAAGTACATAGTGTCACCAAGGACAAATTTTAAGTTTTACTCATGAGTTACTCAAAGGCTCCAGAATCAATGATCCAAGGTGAATTGCTAGGGCATGAGAGAAAAAAAATATGTACTAGTAATAACAATTGTGGCGGTTTTGTTGCTTTGGGGAGCAACCATGATACTTACCGGATACCTTTGTAATGTCAAGTTTGTATGAGACACAGCTAGGGGCAAAAAGGCAATGAGAGTTTTGCTGAAAAAGCTCGCCCTAATTGCTTACAATTCATAGTATAAATAGATATAGATAAATTAACTCTATGTGGCCTATTCTAGTAAAAGTTAGGAATTGCAAAGATAGATATTAGGTTGGAATTTATAGTCTTGTGGATCACTAAACAAACGGCTCTCCACCAATTAAAAGAGAGCACGAATGGATATCATCTCCCCACCCGTGTAAATAGCTCCATTGTAATTGGAGTAGATCTAACAAGTTAATGGAAGCAACTTATCCCAATTCTCATCTTATATTTTTCTCTTTTGAGCGCTTGATATTTTTAATGTATTTGGCGAAATCATTCAACCTTAGCCTTTTTTTTGTGTGTGTATTTCTAGTAAAGTAATAGTATAAATGTTGCTTACACAATATGTAGAGGAGGAGAGACCAAGGGCCTTGTGCCCCTATCATGTATTGTTTATTTTTTTAATACCCCTTTTTGAAGAGGGTAAAGAACAATTGGGAAAATGGTTTATGGTAGATTAACTTAAGTGTGTGTATAAAATTATAAATAATAAATATTCAAATATTTTCCCCTTCTAAATCATGAGCCATGTATCAAACACTTATATATCAACAAAGCTAATTATCTTCTATCTACAAACAATAACTTAATCTTTGCCTTTAGGATTCTTCAACTCTTTGTTCATGATAAATTTCAATAATAAAAATAACCTTAGCTAAATCAATATATACTTGGAAGGGTGTAAATGAAGGCCACAGCAAGAGAGATTCTCTCTCACTTCAACCGGGCGGGGTCCCGAGGCGACGTCGTTGGCTTCAACTCGGTTAACTTCCCCTTTGCATAGGCTTTACCAAGTGGATCTAGAGCGGGTGGTTGTCTCGTCTGTGACTCTCTAGGAGGAAGGAATCCAGGTACACCATGATGGTTTGCTGAAGGCTGGCAAAGGCCGGGTAGTCGCTGCGTTGTGTCCAATACGCTTACCTAGGGCACGTTCTCTCGTCCTTTCCCCTTCGCAGAGATGCTTGAGAACCCCTCGGACACTGTCGGCAGGCGATACGCTCCTCCTTCACAAAGGCAATCTCTTATTCTCTCCTCGTCAGCGTCTTAATTCCTTTTCCTTTTTATTTTTTCATTTGGTTGTCCTGTTTTCGTCAATTTTTTATGAACTGATCTGTTTTGAGGTTTATATCTTTCTTTTGTCTCTCGTGTTTCGAGGTTTTGCTGATCATATTTTGGAATTTCGTTTATGTTCTTTGATCTTAGAGGTTATTTATTTAATTGCTGCTGAGTTTGGTGGTTGCTCCTTCGTTTCTTTTAGATAGAAGTCTGCTTTTTGTACATCTACTGATCTAAAGAACCATCACCATTTAGAAGAATTCTAAAACGCAGTTGAAAACTGCGGTCTAGAGCTCTGCTTCAGTGGCTGCATTTCACCACTTAACAGTTACCTACTGTGACTGTGTGACAGTTATTACTCTGTTGTGCATTGAAAGTTCGCTAATTTTTATGTACTTTCAGAGGTCTTGCTTGTTGCATGTGTATGGAACTTACATTCTCTGGCCTCATGTGTTAATTGTTTCTATATGAAGGCTATTAATTGTTACTATATTTACTTTAGTTACTGACTTCGTTTACTAAGTGAATGAGTTTGACCAAGCCAAGCATATGATCATCATGAAGAAGATGGCCAACTTATTCCTCTTCTTCATTGCTTAACTTACAGAATCAATTATCAATGGCCTGACTTGTCTTATTTAATTGATCAATTGTGAGTATATTACCATGTTCACCTGTCCAATGAAATGTGCTACTTTGGGAGGTCCGTAAATAACCTTGATGATTGCCATTGGTGGCGTAGTCATGAGGTTACAGCCTAGCAAGTTAGCATATTGGGAGGCAACTGTATATGTTCCAGAAGAATGTCTCTTTGAAACCGACAAATTGTTGGCTAACCCTCTAACATAGAAGCTTTCAAGTGCATTCCAAATATTGCTCACTTCAGTTGCCTCTCTCTTAGAAATATCATTCTTAGGTTTAAATTCAATGATTTTAAGCCTTTAACTCTTCTTGAATGAGTATGGACAATGAGGACAGAATCAGGAATTTACTTTCCCTTGATAAAAGATCTTCGATAACCACTTCTGACAGATGGAAGAACCTCTTTTTGACCTAGTTGATGGAACCTTGGCTAATTTTTTATGTGAACTTGAACCAAACTAGTTGGCTGAAGATCACCTAGGCATCACCTTTCTTTTTGAGTATCAATGCAGTAAAGAAATTTTCAGAAAAAGAATTCAATGAAGGAGGCGTTCATTGCCATGTTTATGATTCCGTGTAAAAATCCTCAAAGAGGGGTGGGAGAGGTATTTATAAGTTATTTTTCCTTTGTAGATGTTAAAGAATAGTTCCACATGGATTAGTGAGAACAAATATGTTGAGTTTATTAGTTGGAAAATAGGTTTCCTAAGATGGCTAGTCATTTTGGGATAGGCCTTTGACCTTACTTCACATGGTATTAGAGCAGGTACTCGTATGTGAGCCTCCACCCAAATTATCTACATGTAAGAACCCAGAGGGTCTACACGTGAGGGGGAGTGTTAAGGAATAATCCCACATGGATTAGTGAGAACAAATATGTTGAGTTTATTAGTTGGAAAATAAGTGGAGAGGGTGGAGTGAAGTTCAAATTGACCAAAAACAGAGGAAGAAGAAGACAAGTGGAAACCACCCTACAGAGGAGGCAATCTAACAGACTGGCTAAGAAGATGGGCATGGTTAAAACATCTCCCACTCCAAATAATAGATCTGCTCGTTTGGTGAAGGCCCTCCAAGTTCAAAGTCATAAATATGATGATGAAATATGGCAAAATATGATGAGATTGGCAAGCATATTGGGGGTTGTTTACAAGGGTTAGTTACCGGGAGACACAATCACATCAGGAGTAAAAAACCGAGATAGTAAATGATTTTGCTCTCTTGGAATGTCAGAGGTATTGGCGCCGCCCGGAAGCGCGGCATGATATCAAGCTTCCTCGCTCAATTCAAGGCTTGTATAATAATCCTCCAAGAAACCAAATGCCAAGAAATGATTGATGCCATCGCAAAAGAGCTCTGGTCGTGTCCCTTAATTAAGTGGGAAGCTGGAGGTATTCTTCTAGCATGGGACTCGACTCTCTTTGACTCTATCAACATCATTAAGGGGCAATATTCATTGGGTATTCAATTTCATGATCTCTCCTCCGAGAAACTCTGGTGTGTGGGAGGAGTATATGGTCCGACCAGACACAGAGATCGGAACTCTTTTTGGGAGGAACTTAATACTCTTAAGCAGAATTGGAATCTCCCGTGGATCTTTGCAGGAGATTTCAACGCTATCAGATATTGTCATGAAAATATGCCTCCAGCAGTCTGAATTTCGGCCTCTATGCAAGGCTTCTCTGATTTTATTGGGGGGTGTGGGCTGGATGAGTTTCCCCTATCTGGGAAGAACTACACGTGGTCAAATGAACAACAGCAACCAATTCTATCAAAACTAGACCGATTCTTGGCCTCTCATGAATGGATGCAGATGTGTGAGAACGTCACAGGTAGAGTCCTCAATAAGGTGGGATCTGATCATTGGCCTATTCTGTTGACTACCACATTTGAAAAATGGGGACCCTCGCCTTTCCGATTTGAAAATTCTTGGCTAATGGAGGGAAATTTTGAAAAACTTATCAATGATTGGTGGGATGCGGAGCCAAACCTTGGTAGAAGGGAGTGGGCGTTCCCTCTAAAGTTGCGGTACTTAAAAGAGAAAATTAAAGAGTGGGCCAAGAGTAGACATACTTCTCTATTAGCTGAGAAAGGATCTCTTATCTCTCAGATTGAGGCACTAGACCTGGTGGAGGAACATAGACACTTAAATTCTGATGAAGTCTCATGCCAAAGCTCTTTAAACAATAAGCTAAAAACTATCCTGCACCAAGAGAGGATCCGGTGGAAGCAACGTGCCAGGTTTAGATGGTTAAAGGAGGGAGATGCAAATACAAAGTTTTTTCATGCCATTACCTCGGCAAAAAGGAGATCCAACCGAATTACCTCATTATGCATCAACAAGAGGTAACATCGTGTCGGACCTCAATTACTAACGAGTTGGTTCAGTTTTTTACAGGTTTATATTCAGAGGAGTGTACCAACAGGCCGAGGTTTCAGCACATCAATTTCTCCCGAATCTCCACAACAACCGCCTCACTTCTTGAATCCCCTTTCTCGTCTGAAGAAATTGAGCAGGCAATATTGGGCATGGAAAGCAACAGAGCCCTGGGTCCTGATGGATTTAATGGAGATTTTTTGAAAAAGTTTTGGCCCAAGATTAAGGAAGATATCAATGATATGATCGGAGGTTTTTACAGAAATGGCATAACATTCCGTAGCATCGTTGCATCTTTTATCACTCTGGTCCCAAAGAAAACAACTGTGGAAAACCAAAAGATTTCCGCCCTATCAGTTTGGTTTCGAGTGCATACAAAATTATTGCAAGACTCCTAGCGCACCGTTTGAAGATTTTGCTTCCTCTTGTCATCCACAAAGGACATGGCGCTTTCCTCAAGGGAAGAGAAATTTTAGACTCCGCAATGGCTGCACACGAGCTTATGGATCACTTCAAGCGTAACCAGGAGTTGAGAATTGCCCTCAAGATCGATCTCGAAAAAGCCTTTGACCGCGTTAACTGGACCCTGCTGAATGAAACAACGGAAAAAATGGGATTTGAAGAGAAATGGCGTTTTTGGATAAGAAGCTGTGTTGGGCTCAGCAACCTGCTCCTTGATCCTCAATGGTTCGGTATGCGGTTATTTTAAAGGTACGAGGGGGATAAGACAAGGTGACACTTCATCCCCACTTTTATTTAACATAGTAGCAGAATTTCTCTCAGCTATGTTCTATTCGGCGGTTGACCTTGGATGGCTCTCCCCAACCAGCTCTCAGCTGGCCTTCAATATACCGATTTTGCATTATGCGGATGATACCATAATATTTGGCACCGGTGATATGGATACTGCTAGGAGGATAAAAGCAGTATTTAGGGCTCTTTGAAATTGCATCAGGTCAGAAAGTTAACTGGAGGAAGACCTCTCTCATAGGTTTTAATGTGAGCCTAGAAGACCTTGAAGAGATGGCAAATTTATTTGGATGCTCTACGGCACGCTTCCAGTGAAGTATCTTGGTCTTCCTCTGTTTCATGGGCGTATTTCCCAAAGTCTGTGGATCCCAGTGGTTGAAAAGATTGAATCCAGGTTAGCCAGTTGGAAGAGGCGTTTACTTAGTAAGGCAGGCAGACTAATTCTCCTTAAATCTTGTATTGCTGACATCCCAAACTATGCTCTATCTTTTATGCCTTTCCCATCCTCAATTTGCAAAGCCATAGATAAAATGAAAAGAAGATTCCTATGGAGAGGATCAAGTGACTCTTTCAAATATCATTTGGTCAAATGGAATGAAGTCTGCTTACCTAAAAGATTGGGAGGATTAGGGATTCGGAAATCAAAAGAAATGAACAAAGCCTTATTGCTTAAATGGATTTGGAAGTACAACACAAATTCCTCCAATCTTTGGAAGGATATGGTTCACGTCAAGTTGGGTTGGAATATGCCATGGTGGATGGCTGGAGGAAACCGGAGAGGACTATCCTCAATATGGAGATCTATTTTTTTGCTTCTTCAGGATTTCTCATCAGCCTGTAGATTTTTTGTGGGTAATGGCAGAACTCTTAAATTCTGGGATGACTGGTGGACAGGACAAGCACCTTTACAGAACTCTTTCAGCACTCTTTTCCTTCTCTCCACTCACAAGGAAATTACAGTTGCAGATGCTTTTGAGGGAGGGAATGTGAACCTACACCCCCGAAGGGGTTTATCAGACATGGAGGCCATGGAAGCCAGCAGCCTTTTAGATGCTTTGAATCATGTCAAAATTTGGCCTTCCAATGAAGACAAACTCATTTGGTGGCTTGACAAAAGTGGGAAATTCTCAGTTGCTTCAGCATATAGATACATTAACGGTTGGGATCCGACGCAAAGGGAGCATGACATCAACTTCGTCTGGAATCTATGTGCCCTCCCTAAGGTAAAATTTTTCATGTGGAGTGCTTGTCAAGGTAAAATTCTCGTGGTTGATGTGCTCAGAAGAAGAGGTCACCCATCTATAGATCCATTATGCCCTTTCTGTCACGATGAAGATGAATCCACCAGTCATATTCTTCTTCAGTACCAGTTCTCATGGACTGTGTGGTCCTCTGTTTTAAGCAAATTGGAGATTCAATTTTGTATTGATGTCGACCTGATAAGCTTTTGCAAGTCGATCTTGGGATATCCTCTTCCTGGCCTCGGTAAATTGATTATCTCAGCTTGTGCTAGCTTCGTTCCATGGGGGCTTTGGAATGAGCGGAATAGAAGGCGATTTGATGCTAAAAGCGAATCTGAGGCTAGAGTTGTTGACAGAGTGACATTGAAAGAAAAACCCCTCTCCTCTTTCAAAGGCACTGACATTCGAGACAACTGGAGCAATTTGGCGAGGATGCACATTGGAGCCAAAATCCCAGTTATGCAGGAATGGACCCCTCCGGAAACTGGCTACCTAAAACTGAACTTTGATGGATCTGCTCTTGGTAATCCTGGGATCGCGGGATTTGGGGGCGTCATTTCAGACTCAACTGGGAATCAATGTTTTTCCTATGCTGGTCCCTTTGGCATATCCGACTCAATGTTGGCGGAATTACATGGCCTTCTTAATGGATTGCGGGTGTTCAAAGACAAATTTAGTGGGCCTATTCACATTGAAGGGGACTCCAAGGTGGTGATTGGTTGGTGCCAACGCAATTCTTCTCCCCCATGGAGGCACTGGGACGTATTCCAGGAGATTTTGGATTTTGTATCTTCCTTTTCTTGTATTTGGTCTCACATCCCGAGATTTGCTAATTCGGCAGCAGATGTGCTTGCCAAGGAGGGAGCTTTCCTGCAATCTCTCGTTGTAAAAGATTTGCTCCCTCCACTTTTGTAGTTTTCTTTTCCTTCTTTTAAATAAATATGCATCTTCATAAAAAAAAAAAAAGTTGGAAAATAAGTTTCCTAAGATGGTTAGTCATTTTGGGATGAACCTTGGACCCAACTTCACAATAGATATTGGCTTAAGTATTCGTTGCAAAGGCAACAGAGGGATTGCCCTTTTGATTTCACTAAATAATAAAGGAAAAAGAAACAGAAGTGGAGGGGAAGATGGATTTAGCATTGTATGCTGAAGAGATCCTTGATAGAATTTGTGGGCCTGAAGGCTTTAGTGGCATCAAAAGGCTTGTCACTTAGCTTCATGATCAGGATGGCATACAGATAGATTGTTAGATAGCTGGTTGTTTGATTCAGGTAGAATGGTATTCATAGTCCACAGGTGGATTCAATTTGCCTAATAATCTCATTAGAAATTACACAAATCTAAAATTATCATGATTTGATCTGCAGTAATTAAGAGTTGAGACTGTCTCCTCACTGGCAGCCAAAGGCTGCGGATGTGTGTCAGGTGCAGATTAGGACTGTCTGACACCTATTGAGTAGGTAGCAACTTTGCTGAGAAGGCATACAGCCAACAATAACTTGTGATTGGACTGCATTTGAATGGGATTTCATGTGACTATGAAGTGAGTTTAAAGGTGTATCTGACTGTGTATCAGCATTGACTGGATCCATTATGATAGCATCAGAGGGCCTTCATTGCTGGCAATGAGTTAATAATTCCCAGATTTAAATCTTCATTAGTGCAAAAATTAGCATCAGCTTCCTAAAATGGGCTGCCAACTGCCTGCCAGATTTGTCTGGTCTGAGATTGCTGACTCCTGTGATTTTGAGTATATCTCTAGTTTTGATCATCTTGTTGCTTCACATAATTTTATCTTGGGACTTTCACCCATTGGCATTGTTCTTCAATGATCATTATGGGAAGTGATATGTTTTGAACCAAGGATTGCAGTTACCTTGAGGAAAACAATGTCTTCTCTCACCTGAACCCTGGCTCTAGTATAACTAAAAAAGTCCAGTTCCGTGACAGTTTGCTCAATGTCTGTCATGAAACTGAAACATGCACATATACTGTTGACCCCAAGGCATATGTAAGTGATTGATTTCCTTTTTTGAACTGTTTGTGTGGAAGCTCTGTGCACATTTCTCATTTGCAAATGACAAAAAGAATAATCTGCTCCCGTCTTGAAGATCTTTGACGACCTCTGGGAAATGCGAAATTGATTTTTGATATTCTTATATTTTGAATAGCTTTGATTTTTTATATTTTGATACAGAAATGTGGAGCCAAGTCTGCAATTTAACTTTTTTCGAAAGTATTTCATCTGATAGTGGATGCATTTGAATCTATGGCAACTTGATGTGTGCTATTTTCCAAATTGATGTGAGGAGGACCCTCAGTGGTCAGGCAACCACTTGTTTTAATAACATATGTAATGCTGACAAGAGTATGGGATGAGATATTTGTCCTCATGAATGGGATTTTGCAATTGCATTGTTGCTGAACAGTCAATTCCTTAAAACAGAAGCTTGGATTCACATCTTTTGGGGCAAGAATGAGGCCTCTATTCAAATAGCCCTAAGTTGATTTACAAAAAATTTATGATCAAAATTTACTTTTTATGGTCTAAAAATCTTCATTCCACACTTTTGGTTCCTTCAAACAGGGAGTCTCCGTGGTTCACCTCAGCTATCATTTTCTCAAAAGATTTAAAAGCTCTCCAAACCAGAAAGTGGCCTACCTTTGTTTTTAGGAACGACAAGGGTTTTTTGTTTTTTTTTTCCTTTTTCCCCTTCCACACATCTTTCACAGGGGAGCGCCCCCCTCCTCTCTTAACAATACCCAAATTGAGCAACTTCATCAATTGGGTACCTCTTCTCCCTGTTTCTGAGTTGATGACGATGCTTAGTAATTATGATTAATATTTTCTTGGGAAAGCTATTGATCTCTAAAATTTTGATTCCTTTCAAGTTTCTTTTCAAATTTCTTATACTTTTTGATGTATGAAACTGCAGGAACCGTGCACTCAACAGGAAAAAGTCTGGAGGTGATTTTTTTATACTTAAAAAAAATTCTTACAGCTGTAATGAATCTAGATGTTGTTTAGTTGAAAGCATATGTCTTAATAGATTTTATTGTTTCGTTGAAAGTATTGTTGTTTTATTTTTATCAACATAATTGATAGTAATCTAGACTTTTACTTTCCTTTTTGTGTGAATTTTAATGTTTTGAACTTCTTTGCACTCTTTGGATGGCATGCATAAGTGAGAGGGATCTAATCTGGCATGGGTGGTCTGGAAACCCCATAATTTACTGGATTTCTGAAAGTCTGATATAAACTGCTTGCTATTTGCCAGAGGGATCTAATCTGGCATGGGTGATCTGGAAACCCCAGAATTTACTGGATTTCTGAAAGTCTGATATAAACTGCTTGCTATTTGCCAAGTATTGGTCATGTGGAAGATCATGCTTGGGGCATTGGGACTTAGAAAGTTGACCGTATCTTCGATCTGCATTTGACTCCTATGTGCAAGAGAAGTTCTGTCCAGTTTAATTTATAACATGCCACATATTTATGTATGCTACAGATATTAGAACACTCTAGCTCTATAGAGGACTTATTAGACAAAGTCACAATAATTTCTATGCTGATTTGAAACACACTGACTTTCTGGAAGGTCTAGCTCTCTAGGTGCATATATGTTATCCTCTGCACTATTACTATGTAGACTTATCCCAGTTAAAATTTATTTGTCATCACATGCATGAAAATGTCATCAAAGGACCAGTGTCCTTCATCAGGAGTCTATGAGGGAGGATGATTGAACATATTTGCCTATTTGTTTGCTCATGAATAGGGCTTTTTGTAGCTACCTCTAACTGGAGAATCTCTCCTTTCTCAAGATACAGGAGTTGGCATGAGCTGTTTAGATTCCTAGATTGTTTATGCAGGTTTATGTCACAAGATATCTCCTGCTGTTTACTTTGTTTGCTGTTGGCTTTTTCTGATTTTTGGCCAGATCGCTTTGAAAGAATCAACCATTCTTCTGGCAACGAGGTGGACAAGAGCCTAGTTACTTCCTCAAGTGACATTCCTGATGATGCTGGTAGCAGCAATCTTCACAATAGAAACCCACTGCCAGGGTCAATATCAATAGATGGGTGTTGCAGCAGTCAGGCTGCTCAGCTTATGAGTGACCGTATGTATGCCCTTGCATTGCAGTTTTTGTGCATATAACAGTTATTAATCTGTAATTTCACCATGGATACATCAATTTCGTTCTTTCTTGTAATTCTTCTAACTCTTGCTTTTACACTATTCTCCAAAAAGAGAGCTGCTTGTGCAATATGTAGTAGTTACAGATTTTTTAATTTTCTTCAAAAGTAGTGATGTTACCAAGAGTAAAGCTTTTTATTTTTGTTTTTGCAGGTTGGGCAGTAGCTATGCACTCTTGTAATGGTCCTTCTTTAGATTCGTCAGGCAAGCTTTTTTTTTTTTTGTTTTTTTTTTTTAAAGTGTTATGCTATATGGTTCTTCAGATGCATTAATACCTTTAAAATTTGAAACCTTCTGTATCAATTGAGAATTGCATGGACCTCTGAAAAAAACAAGAGAGTTTTGCGGTTTTGGTGCTGGTATTATGCCATTCAGTTTTTGTAGAGGATTATTTATGATTAAGCTGGAGATGTTCTTGTTTCATCTACAATGGAAGTCAATTTCAAAAGTCTTGTGTATGGTCAATATGGAATTTACTTTGTACTCGATACTATGAATATTTGCCTAATCTTGTTTAACTGTTTGACCTGATGGTTCCAGTGACTGATTTTGTATGTCTGAAGCCCCTGATGAGTCTATGTTCCCATATTCTTTGCATTGTTTTTACTTCATCCAGCTTCTTTATGACCAACAAATCATGAAAGTAGGTGCTACTTGTCCTACCTTGTCTCTGTTATTGAAAGCAAGTTGCATTACCTAAGCTCAAAGTGAAGCATGTCTTTCTTAGTTTTTACTTGTCACGGATTGGGAGAAGCTGATTTCTCTAGGTTAGAGTTGAACATTAGAGGACTTTGTCCTCGATGTTATTTCAATTTCATTAGTTGCATTTTCACGAACTCCACTCAATTATTAAAGTTGCATCTTCCTACGTCTCAATTCATTTCTGTAAGTTGTTGTGAGTATTTTATTTCCCAGGGATTGGTTTGCGGAAAACTATGTTATTTAAAGACCAAAAATGACGTGCATGTTGCACAGGTCTATGAAATTTTCAAATGCAATTTTTGTCTACAAAAGACATTGTTAGGTGATACTTTATGGAACTCCAACAGCAATTATACTTTTATATCAAATGGTGGTTACTCATTCCTGATGGTGTAAAGCATTTCGGCATTTACTTCTTTGTTTACTTTACCCACTAAGCCTTGGCACCCCTGTTTGTTTAAGGTTTTGGATGTTGTAGGTGTTGGCACTAGATGCCAGTCTCAAAAGAAAAGTCATTGCCCTAGATTTGACATGTTTATCTGTGTGTATTTTGTCAAAACTCTAGCTACCTTTCATGTGTGCTTACTAGTTGAACTGCACACATACAGGTAGGTAGCTATCCGACATTCTTGCATGTATACTACATGTCCTCACAGGGATATGAAGATATTGAACCTATTATTATGATATATTAATGAGTGATAGTTTGAAGTATCAAGATAGTATGCAATATATGGGTAAATTAAGCTAATAAGTGCAAGTGATAGACTATGTTTTCCGTACTTTTCAATGTGCTTTTTGTGCTTCTTTTGTTTCTTTTTTTTTTCCTTTACTTTTCTAGTTGTATCCACACAGGGCCCCCATGTTCATTCTTTTTCTCTTTAATCATATTTTCTTTGTGTTCAAAGAAGAAAGTTGGCATGGATAATTAATTTAGTGATGTTAGACATCATGAACGGGCAAACAATGATCGCATGCTTTATATGTAGAAAATTACAGGGAATGGAGCCCATGTTTTCTGACTTTTGCACCACGGTGTCATTCCAAGAAAAGAACTTTTTGCAGCTTGGTTCCATTCTTTTTTATACTAATGAGAAATTTTGATTTTCATGTCACCAGAAAGGCCTGTCATATATTCGGGAGCCAGTTCATCCGCATGGGGGCATTCAAAACTTTCTCATCAGGTAAAAATGGCCTTGCTTTAAGATTTTCGTGTACGTCATTTCCACCTTATTCTCAAACAAATATTAGATCTTCAAATTATCATCTCTAACCATTTCTGTTTTGGCAGTTTGATTTCTTAGCAGAACTCCGAGGTGCGATCCGAAATGCTAACTTGGGCCCAACACAGGGTTCAGCAGATCACAGCTGATCGAGGAGGAATATTTGTTTAGATTTACTTATCTTGTGTGCTGATCGATCACTAAGACCAAAGCCGTGTATCACCTGTTCCGTTGTAAACTAATTTCTTTAGTATCTACGCCATGTATTACTTGAGATTTGTTGTGGATTCTGTGACAATATATTGTACAACTCGTAAGAAGTATGAAGACAGTTCATATGTAGACGGTACAGGTATTGTCAGACTGCACTCGGTGGTGCGTGGTGCGTGGGCAAGTGCTATCTCAGACCATGTCCCCTCGACATTTCAATGGAAATGGTTGAGAGAGCTATACTCTTCTCATAATTGTCATAGCAAGGTGGGTAATCCTTTCCTTGTTGTTAAGAGAAGAATGGAGACGTGTGGTCTGAGAAGAGTATGACTCAATTGATCAGGGTATGTCAGTCACTAACCTATTGAACTACTAAAAACAACATGATCAATTGGGTTTTGATACATTTATGTGTCTTGCAGTCTTATTTGATGCAGGTGCAGGGTCTGATAGAACCAAATTCAATAGATCAGGTTAGTCTTGGTCTTATAAAATTAAAAGGAACTTCCACGTCTCCTTGCCTCTTCCATGAGAAGGAAAGTAGATATTCCCTTTTTTTTTTTTAAAGAAAAAGAAATAAGGTAAAACAATCTTTTAACGTGAAAAGAGGTAAAAGAAGTATAAGACAGCGTGTATTGAGTCAATAAGAAAGTGTATGAAATTTTGTCATAAGAAAAAATTTTCATTGATAAAAATTTTTCAGCATTTGTTTGATTCTTGGGGACGAAAAAGAATTCTCTTGATTCTTCTTGATTCCTCTTATCTTTAAGAAATGTTAGGAAAATAAGTTTCCTATTGTTTCAATAAGAAACTATAAAAAAAATTAACCAAGACTGGAGTGGTTCTTGATCACTTACCGCTTACTCATAAGCTTATTATTGTTATTTATAAGAAATTAATTTATTTCTACTTACTCATAAGCTTATTATTGTTATTTATAAGAAATTAATTTATTTCTAGTATAAATATAAACATCATAACCTATTTTTTCATTCTTCCTATGATAACACAAATGCAAGCGATCAAAGCAAATTTTTTTCTATAGAAAATTTTTCTAATGAAAAAATAAGTCAAAGGGAAAATGATTTTTTCATCATTTTTTTTCTTAAGGTGGCAAAAACGATCGCATAAATAAATCTGAAACTAGATGGATATGAGCAATTATGGATAAAAGATTTTTTTTTATACTTTTACCTTTTAGAAAACATAATCATTAAAAGGAAAATGACAATAAGAGTTTCCTCTCAAAACTAACAAAAAGGTAAAAAAGAATTGAAAATAATAACATTTGATAACCAGACAGCTATGTAGTGGTTAAATACAGGGACGTCTAAAAAGATTTGTTTCTTCGTTTGAAATTGTAATAAACTTTCTATGTTGAAATTTTTGGGTAGAAAGACGGGTCATGCTTTCAATAAAATAGGCAATCATTCTCGCTCTTTTTTTTTAGGGGGTCTAACAATTGCCAAAAATACTATGGGTAATTTTTCATAGTTGGTAACATTTTTTTATGTGTGAATGATTACTCCAATAGTTTATTTTTTTTATATTTATAATTTCATGTTAAGAGACACCCACGTAGGAGTCACATGATTAGTAAATTAGGAAAACTTTCATAGAGATGACAGATAATTGTAATTATGCAAGCTGGTGTAAGCTTTCTTATGTCTTTTTCCTTTTGAAGCATATAACTTTAAAGGCATTGTAATCATTGTAAACTTCTTTACACAACTATAAATATAGACTCAAGACATGGGGTAGAGCATTCAAACTTCTTGTTTTTGGCTCAAATTCGTCCTTATATCTCTCTATTTTCTTATTCTCTTCTCCCTTAGTTCCCAAGAGCTTAAGTTCCTCTCTTCTCTCCTTACCTTGAGGTCTCTAGTGTTCATGTGTTGACCCTAGATATCAACGTGGTACCAGAGCCGGCAAAGATCTGAGATGGAAAAGGAGAAGAAGATGGAGAAGAAAGGGAGGAAGAAGGAGAAGAAAAAAAAAAATGAAAAAAGAGGAGTTTCTTGTTTTTCCTTTAGTCTTCTTTTCCAATTCCTGTTTTTCATTAGACGTTTCACTCTCTTACCGTATGGAGGAGCATGTGGCCAACAATGTTGTTCACCTTGAAACTACAAAAAAAATTTGGACACTTGTGTTAAAGTTGTACTCTAGTACGAAAACTTACAGAAGTTGTATGATGTGTTCCAAACCATGTTCAATACACTGCAAGGGGACAATCTACATGAATACTTGGCTCGATTTAGAGGAATGATTCAAGAGTTCTCGTTCCTAATATTTGTCTGTCAAACATTAAACCATATCTTGAAGTTGCTAAGACTCAACTTCTCTATTCCTCTGCACTTCCATCATTTGATGACATCAGTACAATATTACTTCGTATACTAGATCCTTCCTCAACCTCTCATACTGAGGTATCATATGTACTCAGGAAATAGGGCCACATCTTCTACCATCTGAGGGCACAATGAAAATTATAGAGGAGGTAGAACTGGCTTTTCTTCTTAACGATCATAAAATGGGGTCTGCACTCACTGCGGTGGATTGAAGCATTTGGTAGATACTTGTTTGAAGTTTCATGGCAAACCAGACTGGGTTACTGCCAATCAAGCTTCGGTTTAAAATGAGAAAAATGCATACCGATCCGAGTCACAAAGAGGCAAGGAGACTATCACCCATGATGATTATGAACTTTTGCAGAGGATGAAAACTTTGATAACATCGCCATCTTCTCCTACATCTGCAACTACTCTTGCTGCCACCACTACCTCATTTATGATTTCAGTTGGAAGATAGGCCCAAACCCACATGACCAAGGAAGACCCACATATCCAAGTGTGTTAGAAGATGGGCCCAAGCCCATAAGATCAAAGAAAACCCACATATCCAAGAGTGTTAGAAGATGGGCCCAAATCCATAAGATATAGGACCCACCATGATCACGTGAGGTGGCATAAGAAGTCTTACACAATAAGAATTTTAACAGAGCCACAATTATTACGGAAGCATGTCCCATAGAAGAGTTTCAGTTTAAATGTGTTTTAGTCATGTTAATCTTCTATTTATATTGGGTTATTTTATTATTCTAGGACTTATCTTTAAGTGTTAGAGTTTGGGTGTAATTGGGACAAGGATAATTTAATTGTAATTGGACTCTACTACTTTACTCTATTATAAATAGAGGTTCATGTACTCTGATTATAATAAGTCAATGAAGTATTTCTCTTTTCCATAAATTCAACATGGCATCAGAGCAGGTTCTATGAGTTGACTTGGTCAACCCACAGAGGTAATAGGATCATTTTCTAACCTATTATTTCTAGCAATTTAGGTTCGTATTTTTTTTCAATCCCTACACCCGTTATTTGCTTTACGTTTCACCTCTATACTGATCCCCCAATCCGTTTAGCATCGAGGAAGAAGACTTCCCTGGTTAAAAAAAAAAGGTTGTTAATCGTCGGAAGTCCTTTTGAGGGTGGTCCTATCATCTGAAATTTTATTTCTGGAAGATCTATCTGTCTCGTCTGCTGTAATCCGACTATGGTAATTAGGTCGCTGCAGTGTTGCAACTGAGATTGATTGGTGCCAAAGCATACACAGAATGTTAAAAAGAGACTTCTGAGTTATTGTTGACTCTCTTCTTCCCAGAAATCTGCTCCTGGCCTTATCTGCCAAAGTTGTGTTTGTTGAAAAGAACCAGAGACATTATTTGTGCCAAAGACTCCCCCTTCACAGAAACACGATAGAAGATTATTTCCAAAAATTTGATTTGCCTCGCTCCTCTGCTGGTCTTATTGTCATTGTGTTGTTGCTGATGATTTATTGCCGCTTGATTTATGAAATTATGATCTTGATCATGCTGCTACTCATTTGGTTATGCCAGAATCACACTAGAAGACGTTGACACTATTTTCTATTCATACACAGCTCTGTTGGTGTCATAGGGGACAACGACCCCAACCTCCACCGAGTTACTGAGTTGGTGTCCATTATAGTTTCCGTTGAAGGGGGGAGAGAAAGTTTAATCTAGTTCTGAGTTCGCTTTGTTTGGCGACGTTGCTTAAGAAGAAGAAGAAGACTATTGTGATTAAATTTTCTTGGTTCTAAGTCCGCTCTGTTTGGCACCGTTGTTGAAGAAGAAGAAGAAGAAGAAGAAAACTGTTGTTTGGCGCCGTTGCCAAAGAAGAAGAAGAAGACTGTTGGGATTAAATTTTTCCTAAGTTAGGAAAATTTAATCAAGCATCAGTTCAGCACCTGCAAAAACTCAGACCGAACTAGTGACACAAGGATCACTTGGTTATGTTCCAATTGAGTCAACCCGGTCCGGGTAAACTTGGGTCCGGGTCAACCTGACTTGGCCCACTTATTTTTTGCCTCGATTATATAGGTCTGGGTCCCAAGTTTTACATATATTTTTGTTGCAACTCGACCATATTGGTCTACTATTTGACTCGATGCAACTCGATTCTATTTCTCCGGTTGGATTATTATTTTGAGGTATTTGCAACACATTCCTTGGTCAACATATTGCATCGAATTATTTTATGGGTTCTTTTTCAAGGTTTATTATTTTGGTTTCATGTTATATGGGCCCAAGCCCATTTTAGTTACTGCTATTGTGTCTCTTTGGATGAGACATTATTATTGAATCAGTGGTGGCCTCTGTATCATTTCTCATACTTCCTTTATTTGACTCTTACACATATCTTTGGGCCAACCTTTATTATAACCTTTTGGGTGTTGATATGGGGAATTTAAGTCCAGTACGTATACATATGGGTGTTTTAAGTCCATATAGACTTTTTTATATATATACCCATGGGTCTTTTATCGTAGTCTTGTGAATGATAGACATTACCCACTTTTCACTCATTTCGACCTGTGAGAGTCGATGCCCGGGTTGGGACACCGTGATGGAAGAGCTTATTACTATATCTACGTTAACCCCCCTCCCCCCTGTATTTGCATCTATTCCTCCTACCATTTGAGAGTCGTTGTCCTACGGAGGGACCCCCCCCCCCCCTGAATTTGCATCTATTCCTCCTACCATTTGAGAGTCGTTGTCCTATGGAGGGACATAGTGATGGAGGAGTTTTATTACACTTCTGGGCATTGCGTATAGATCCACTACCTAAAGAAGATAGGAGTGTGCCCTACTGGAGTATCGAGTAATGTCATATAGGTTGGAGTGATTTTACTCTCACTTATCTTATGCCAACTGGGCCTCATGGAAGAGCTACTAGCGTGAGGGGGAGTGTTAGAAGATATGGAAGACTACTGTTTTATACAAGAAGATCCTATATATCATTTGCAGCAAGCTGGGAGTTCATGATGTTCTTTCACCCCCAGCTTGAGGGGGAGTGTTGGAAGATGGGTCCAAGCCCACACGACCAAGGAAGGCCCACATATCCAAGTGTGTTGGAAGATGAGACCAATCCCATAAGATCAAGAAAGGCCCACATATCCAAGAGTGTTGGAAGATGGGCCCAAACCCATAATATATGGGACCCACCATGATCGGGTGAGGTGGCATAAGAAGTCTTACACAATAAGAAGTCTAACATAGCCACAATTATTATGGAAGCAGGTCCTAGAAAAGAATTTCAATTTAAAAGTTTTTTAGTCATATTAATCTTTTATTTATATTGGGTTATTTTATTATTCTAGGACTTATCTTTAAGTGTTTGAGTTTGGGTATAATTGGGACAAGGGTAGTTTAATTGTAATTGAACTCTATTACTTTCCTCTATTATAAATAGAGGTTGGTGTACTCTGACTATAATAAGTTAAAAAAGTATTTCTCTTTTCCATAAATTCAACAATTTCTGCCACTTCCTCCTCTTCATCTTGGATCATTGACTCAGGGGCCTCCGAGCATCTTATAGGTAATAAGATTATATTACATTCTGTATCTCCATGTCTACCAAACAAGTTTGTTGCCATAGCCAACAGATCCCACACCAAAGTTCTTGGAAAAGGATCCTCCTCTGTTACACCGTGACTGTCGCTTACTGATATCTTATTTGTCCCTAAATTTCCCTTAAATTTTTTATTTGTTTGCCAAATAAAAAAAATAGTTTAATTGCTCCATCACCTTCTCACCTTCTTTTTGTGTTTTTCATGATCTAACAACAAAGCAGATGATTGGTGGAAGTCATGAACAAGGGAGCCTTTATTACTTAATATTGCCTCCAGTCACTATAGTTTCCACTTCTCAACTAGAAGCAAGATTATGACACAACATGTTTGGCCATCCATCAACAACATCACTTCAACACTTATTTTCATCTTTAAAAACTTTATCAAATTTAAATTGTGAAGTCTATCAATTAAGCAAACACCATAGGACAACATATACCCCTCGAACTGAACTTAAAGGTGTTGCTCCCTTTTCATGAATTCATTCAGATGTATGGGGACCCTTAAGTGTCTCAAACATATCTCAAGTTAAGTACTTTGTCACTTCTGTTGATGACTTCACTCGAGTCACATGGCTATTTCTGTTCAAAGAACGATCTGAAATTGTTTCCATATCCAAGTCCTTTCATGGTGTCTACTTAGTTTAGAAAACAAATATAAGTGTTTCGGTCAGATAATGCCCAAGAGTACCTATCTAATAAATTTTAATCCTTTTGTTAGGATAATGGTATTATCCATCAAACATCATGTGCCTATACTCCTAAAAAAATGGCGTAGCCGAATGGAAAACCCGATATGTCCTCAAGGTAGTCCAAGGCCTACTCTACTCTATGAAGGTGCCATACTTTTACTGGCCTCATGCCATTCTTAAAGCATGCCTCCTTATTAATAGGTTACCATCTTCAATACATAGCCATAAATTCCCATACTCATATGCGATTTCCAACTGAAGACCCCTTCTCCCTTCCTTTAAAGGTCTTTGGCTACACATGCTTTGTTCATGTCACATCTCCTCAGAAGAGTAAGCTTGTGCCTAAGTCTCTTAAGTGTATTTATTTTTTGGTTACTCTAGTACCCAAAAAGGTTATGTTTTTTATAATCCTTCTCTTTAGAAGTTAATTTTTTCTAGGGATGTCACCTTTTTTTAGGACACATCTTTTTATTCTAAAAACAAATCCTCCTCCGGGTCTTTCATTAGTTCAGAATGCTCTGAAGCCCGTTGTGGCACTTGATGTGGATCTACTACAGCCCCCTGAAGCCTTAGCCGACACTACACCGGTGGAGTTTACGAATCCCTTCGAGTTAAGCCCATCTTCCCCTATTGTATTTGGCCCATAATTTGATATTCAAGCCATAGATCTACGGAAGGAGCCTCAGATTGGCACTAGGCTCTCCACTTCTATTGATAAGAATTTTATTGAATTATATTTAAAGTCTAAAAGTACAAACTAAGGCTATTGAGTAAACAACATCATCACTAAGATATAATAAAAGCAAAAATAATCAAATGTTAAACATCTCTATTTGCCATAAAACCGATGTTGGTTAAGGTGAAGGGGTCATTGAATTTATATGTCATTGAAATACTCTTCTCTCCTACCAAACCAATAGATTAGGCTCACCAGGAATGTGTCTATGCAATGAGATTGTGAAGAGGAGATCCAAAATCTCCTTCTTGTTGTTGAAATGGTGACTATATTTTTATTGATTGAAAGATTAAACATTTAAACTCTCATTAAACTTGAAGGAGTGGTGGGCTAGCTGATAACTGCTACCAAATCACTCTTGACCATTTCAAGACTAGAGAAAGTGTCTCTATACAACTTGTTGGAAGATATGATGTAATTAGGGTGACATTGATGTAATTGGTTTATGATTTATGTCTCTTATTCACTCTTACTAGGATGAAAGGTATTCTTGTAATATTAGTACTTTTGATATCTATAAATACAACTTAAGGGGGAGGGTTTGGATAAGTCCATTACCCAATTCTTCCTCCTCTTTTCTCCAAATTTGTCACTCTTCTTCTTCTCCTCCTAAAACCTTCTCTCCATGACACTTCTTCTTCTTCTCACCCCTTAATCCTCTTCTACTGTGATTATACATCGTGGAACCTAAGTTTCAACACAACTTAAGACTTTGAAGTTCTTGTCCTCCACCTGAATAGAGTCATTTTGCCCACAAGGACCAGATGGTATTCTCCCACTATCTTAACATTCTTCCATCGCCTAAAAGACCAATGTTGACACATCTCTATTCCACAATCATATCAGGAGGCTCTACGACATCTAGGATGGAAGGCAACCATGGAAGAAGAAATCATGCCATATATTAGAATCAAACTTGGGCCCTAGTTCCTCTTCTTCTAGTAAGAAACCCATCGGCTATAAATGGGTTTTCACCATCAAGCACAATCCGGATAGTTCTATTACTCACCTCAAAGTTCAACTCGTTGCCAAGGGGTATACTCAATGGTATGGAGTAGATTACGAGGAAACATTCTCCCCAGTAGCTAAATTAAACTCGGTACACATCTTTTATCTCTACCTGATAATTCATCTTGGCCGGTATATCAATTGGATGTAAAAAATGCCTTCTGGAATGGGGACATTAAAGAAGAGATCTATATGCATCAACCACTTAGTTTTTTGGTTGAGGGGCGTCGATATGCAAATTGAGGAAGTCTTTATATCAGCTTAAACAGCCACCTCGGACTTGGTTTGACAAATTTAGCCAATCAATGTTGCGGTTTTGATTCAATAGGTGCTCAGTAGATCATTTTGTCTTTGTCAAAGATACCTTAAAGGGAAAAATATCACTATCAGTTTATGCAAATGATATCATCTTAACTGGCAGTGATGTGGACAACATAAAAGAAGTCAAAGAGAAGATATGCAAATAATTTAAAATGAAGGATCTTGGACTTCTAAAATATTTTTTGGGTATCGAGGTATTCTAGTCAAAGCATGAGATTGTATTATCTCAAATAAAGTATGTTTTAGATCTACTAGAGGACACAAGGATGATGGGGTGTCGACCAGAAGACGCCCCCTATGGATGCCAACGCAAAGCTATGTGCAAGCTCTAGAGAAGATATTGATATAGGTTGTTGAATTTATGGAAAAGTGAAATACTTCATTGACATATTATAATTAGATTACATGAACCTCTATTTATAATAGAGGAAGGTAGTAGAGTCCAATTACAATAAAACTACCTTTGTCCCAATTACACCCAAACTCTAACACTTAAAGATAAGTCCTAGCATAATTAAATAACTCAATATAAATAAAAGACGAACATAACTCAAACTAAAACTCTTCTAGGACATGACCATAGGATAAAGATACCTTTGTGGGTCCTTCTTGATCTTCCAACTTATGTGATAAGGATGTCAGCTTGTGGTAATCATGGTGGGTCCTACTTCTTATGTGTTTGAGCCCATCTTGTGGGCCTTCCTTGGTCATTTGGCCCATCTTATAATACTCTTAGAGATGTGGGCCTTCCTTGGTCATGTGGGCTTGGGCCTATCTTTCAGCATAGGTAAATATCAGAGGTTTGTGGAAAAATTCATTTACCTCACCATGACCAAACCAAATATATCATATGTAGTAAGTGTGGTGAGTTAGTATATGCACAAACACAACTTGCCCATTGGTATGCCTTGAAGAGAATACTAAGATATTTAAAAGGAGCTCCAGGAAAATGGCCTCTCTATAAGAATCATGGCCACTTCAACATAGAAGGTTTTTTAGATACAGATTGGGTTGGATCACTTGATGACATGAAGTCCACTTTAGGGTATTGTACCTTAGTTGGAGGTAATTTGGTTACATGGAAAAGCAAAGCAAAATGTTGTTACGAGGTCTAGTGGAAAAGCAGAATACAGAGCTATGGCCCACACAGTCAATGAGCTTATCGGATCCCTTCTTATTGAATAGGATTTCTACAAATAAGATTCTATGGAATTATATTGAGACAAACAGGCAGCTATTCATATCATCTTAAATCCTGTCTTTCACGAGAGGACAAAACACATTGAGATAGATTGCCGCCTTATACGGGAGAAATTTTAGGTTAGTATCTTATCTCTCAAACATGTTCTACCACAAGAACAAGTGGCAGACATTCTTACGAAACCAATCACATTCAAAATTTTAACCACTATATATGGCAAGCTAAGTATCTACAATATTTTCTCTCCCCCAACTTGATGGAGAATGTTGGAAGACACCTCGAAGTGCATCAACGTAATTTACCTTCCCTACGTCAAGGAGGTGGAAAAGGAGGTAGTTTAAAGGTCTTCTCATAAATATGGCATAAGGGTGTAATTATCTAAGAAGATGTACGTCTACTTATGTTTTTTCCTTTTCAAAGCTTGTAACCATAAGGGCATTGTAGTCATTGTAAACTTCCTTCTACAACTATAAATTGAGGCTCAATGTATGGGGTAGATAATTAAGTCTCTCCTCTCCTCTCCTCTCCTCTCTCAAATATGTCATTAGAATTGTCTCCTCTCGCAAGCTCTCTCTCCATCTCTCTAGCCAAGTTCTCTCTGCTTTTTCTCTTCTCCTTTCTTTTCTTACTTTTCTTCCTCTCCTCTTTCACTACCTTGGTTGAGGACCTTGTCATGGGATCCTAAATTCAACATTATCCAAGCATCATGACTTGCAAGAGTAGCAAATCAATGATTGTAAACTAAGCTGACGTCAACAAAGTAGTTAATTTACTAATTGTTGGTATTGTTGATGAAATTCACTTTGTTGTGGACATAACTATACTCTTTAAGTTTGAATTCATGATGATGGGTGTAATTCTCAAATATGTTCTAACTCAAAGGTGCACACTAGTAGTATTAAGAGTAATGGATTCAAAACTCTAATCTTAAGGTTTCAAATTCATCTAATCTCTCAATCCTCAAGTGAGCTGAAACCAAGTGTTAGAAAAAATGTAGTTAATGCGGAGTCTTTAATTTTCTAAGTTAGCTTAATTTCACTAGAACTAGTTTCAAGTTTAGTTAATGAGGAAAGATTCATTAAAGCTTTTAATCCTCATAACCAACTTGCATCATTTAGTCTCCATAAATCAATTGAATCAAAAATTTAATTCAAGTTTAATGAGTTTTCAACTTTTCAAAAAACTCATTGATTGATCAACCCAATTTGATTGATCAATCATGCTTGATAGAACTGGCTATACATAATTATGTATGATCAATCATGCAACGGGAGATGATCGATTATGCTTTATAACATCTTCAATAATCTATACGATTGATCATGCATGAGTCAATGACCAATCATGTTTTGTAAGTTGTGGCAGACTACATTTTAGATGATCCATAGAACTCATCTAGGTTGATCGATCATGCCATATGCTAGTGTACTATTTTGAAATATAAGAAAGACATGCTATTCTAAGGGATTTACTATTGTCAAATATTTATATACATTTGGTAAAACGCGGTTTTGAAAATGTTCCATGCCCTAAAGCTCTGTAACATATATGTGCTTAAGAATTGATGTTTAGTTGGTTATTTACTTACATGTTAGACTTCTTGAGATTTTCTATTTGACTTTGACTCTAGGTCTTCAACTCTTCAATTTTCTTCTTGGCGTAAGTTCTTTTTCACAGTTGCAATCTTCAATGTAATTTTGCTTCGAGTCTGAAGTTGACAACTTGATTGATCATTTTTTTCCCTTGAGCTTTTGTAGACCTCATAATATTTGTGTTGAAAAATGTGTGTAAAATACACCGATAACACCATTAGTAGCACACTTTCAAGCTACTAATTTGATTATCATCAAAATAATGGATATCAACATTATTTTACCATTTTTCTAACAGGTGTAGTCCTATCTCTATCCTCTTCTTTCCATCGACGGGGAAGGATCCCTGGCCTCTCTTCCCTCATAATAGAGATAAGGGAAGAGATCATTCCTTTGCCTACCCCTTGACTACCCTTGCCCTTTCCCCATCATGTTTATTCATTATTCAATAAAGAAAGATCCCCTATCTATTTGGGGAAATGGAGTAGGGAGGCCTCTCTCACCATCCCCCTTCCTATGCTTTATAAATGCCCCTTTACAATAGGGCTTCTTCTATCGTGGTGAGGGAGAGGTATGTACCAATTCCTAAAGAGAGGAGAGGGGTTTGGTTGTTATGCTCCGCTCTTTTGGTACTGAAAACTTTCCCACATGATAATAAAATTAGGTTAAATGAATTGGTTCACTAATCACTGATTGAAGTTTGAACCAACAAACCCAACCTAATTAGCTGGAATTAGATTACACTGTCACTTGACCTGGATGCGTTAGTGCACACACCAGGCTCCAGTTCAAGTGAATGAACATGTTAATCACTTGATATTGCCCCTGAGTAAAGTGGGTGAATTAGGATTCCCACTAAAATCCTGGTTCATCCACTTGAACTCGTGTCTCGGCTCGCGAAAGTGGTTCTCACTCTCCTCTCTGCAATCTTGCTCTCGCTCATTATTAATTCAGTTCATTATCAAGCTTTTTTGTTTTATTATTTTATTTTATATAATTAATTAAACTAAAAAATTTAAAATTTGTGGAAATATATTATTTATTTATACTACGTAAAAATCTATTTTATGTTATTAATAAAATATTTTATTTATTTATTTATTATATTAATTATTTTATTACTGCATTAAATTAGTGATTTAAGAATGGTAATTAAAATATTGTTAAAATCAGTATTTGAGCGAGTATTTTTTCTAATTATATTATTTTTAATAATTAATTAAACTAAAATTTTTTAATTTGTGGAAATATATTATTAATACACTACATAAAAATCTATCTTATGTTATTAATAGAATATAATATTTATTATTTTTATTACTATATTAAATAAGTGATTTAAGAGTGGAAATTAAAATATTTTTATCGTAAGCAATTGATCAAGTATTTTTTGTTTAATTATTCTATTTTATCATTAATTAAAATAATAATTTTAATTTTTTTGGAAATATATTATTAATTTATACTTCTAAAAGTCTATCTTATGTTATTAATAAAATATTATATTATATTTATTTATTTTATTCATTATATTTACTACTATATTAAATTAGTGATTTAATAGTGGTAATTAAAATATTGTTAAAGTAAGCAATTGATCAAGTATTTTTTAATTATTCTATTTTTTAAATTAATGAAACTAATAATTTTTTATTTTGTGGAAATATATTTTTAATTTATACTCCATAAAATAAATCTTGTGTTATTAATAAAATATTTTATTTATTTATTTATTATATTCATTACTGTTATTTTTAATTTTTAAATTTTCTATTTTTTATAATTAATTAGTACACCAGTTAATTGTCACACTAATTATTGTATTAATTTAGACTAAACTGCTATCTATCTTAATTTATTAATGAAATGCCTTATTTAATTAATTAGTATATTAATATATTTTAATACTACATTAAATTACTTATTAGGGTAGTAACTATATTTGTTTTGGTTAATTATCTGTTTATGTATATTATAAAAAGTAACTCATTATCATATTTACACTACATGTTTTATTTTGGCACTAACGCAGGAAAATGTTTTCCGGTGCACTTTACATTTATCACACTAACACCAACAATGATTTCACTTTCACTTTCACTTACACTAGTTTATTAACTTTCACTTACACTAGTTCATTAACTTTCACTTTCAATTTCACTTTCATTTATACTTGTTCATTAACTTTTAGGGGGGGGTTAACAAAATGGATTTTTGAAGTTCATGTTCATCTCCAACATGAACATCATGTCAGTCATGTACATGAACTTCAACTTTGCACTTGGTGTTAGTGCTGAAGACTTCATGTACACTGGAAAACAGTTTCCAGTGTTAATGCCCCAACCTGAGAAAAACGTAAAAAATAAGAGAATCTTTAAACCCTTATAATACACTTATTAATTACAACATAATCCTTAAACCCCAAATTAGGTAAAACAACCATTATTACTACACGAATAAGTTATTTAATGTATAATTAAATATATTAATTCATTTATTAACTGAATTAGATATTTTATTGTGCATTCATATGGTAATTACATGAGCCAATGACATACGCACATGATTAATTTACAAATAATAAGTAAATAATGTTATAAATAACAAAAACGAAAGTAATACGTTGAGTTATTAATTCATTAATAACATATGATATACTTTAACCTAAAAATGAATGATTTAAGAGAAAAAATTGATCTAATCATAACTTTAACACACTATATATTTGTACATAATATATTTTATGTATTATTAATTAATAATATATTGTCACAAAATTTAAAACCATTGGTTTAATTAATTATAGCAATCGGATAATTAAACCAAAATAAATTTTCAAATATTTACTTTAACAATATTTTAATTATGACTATTAAATCACTATTTTAATATATTAATTATAAAATAAATATATTAAATAAAAAATAATTATTTTATAAATAATAAATTAATGATTTTTATGATGATAGTTTAATTTTTCCTAAGTTACGAAAAATTAAACCATCATCGTCTTCCTTAGTGGCGAGCCAGCGAGCAACGCCGACATAGGCAACGCTCTAACGGTACGTCGAGAGAGAGAAGAGAGGGAGGCCAAGAAGCTCTACAACAGATGGTCGACTTCCCGTGCTCTGCAACGGAGGTCAAGAGGGAGAGGAGAGGGAGGATAGCTGACGGGGGAGGAGGAGTGAGGGACGCAGAGAGAGAAGAGAAGTCGTTACTGAAGGAGGAAGGCCTCCCTCCCTCTCGACCTGCGTCGAAAAGCCTCTCGGTCTCCCGTACTCTACAACAGAGGTCGAGAGGGAGAGGCCGTAGAGAGGGAGACCAAAGAGGGACGATGGAGACGAGAGAGGTAGCAGAGAGGTCGGGGAGAGAACGGGTGCGGGAAACAGAAATGAGTAGACTCTTGGAGAGGGTGTGCGGCAAAGAGAGGGGCGCTCGTTTCATGTACATGATTCTCAAAATTGGGCGAAAAGCGCTTTTCCTCGTTTATGTTTTGGACATGATCTCGTGAGTTATGTTAGTCATGTACATGACTTGAACTCCGGCGTTCCACTAACGACCTCAGGACATAAATTGAGTAATGCGGTTAAAGTTCATGTCTTGATTCAGGTTGACTAACCACCCCCCCCCCCCCCCCCCCCCCCCCCCCCTTAGGGGTTAGTCTACAATGAAGTGGAATGAATTCCCCCTCCCCCCCCCCCCCCCTTAGGGGTTAGTCTACAATGAAGTGGAATGAATTCCCCCTATATTACCTAGTTCATTAAATAATGTCGTTAGTGTAGAATGAATTATATTGAAGTTTAAATTACATCACTTCATTCTCTCAGGCAAAAATCAGAGAATTTGGATTCAACACGATTTTCCGAATCAACCACTTGACTCGCGTGACGTACGTTGCTTCTTCCCACCCCCCCGTACCCGAAAGGAAAAAATTATCGTCATTTGCCTCTCCTCTCCCTCTCTCTCGGTCTTCGTCTCCCGACGATTTTTTTCGCCCCATCTTCTTCCTCTCATCTTCGCTCTCTCTCATCTTTCTCTGCTTTCTTTCGTCATCTCTCGTTTTCACTCTCAGCTTTCTCTCGTCATCGCTCGATTTTTTTCCCCATCTTCTTCTTGTCTTCTACACATCTCCTATCCGTGTCTCTATCGGCCTCAATCTTCTTCTCCCACTCTCGTTTCCCTCTCGGCCTCCCTCTCTTCTCACTCTCGGCCTCCCTTCTCGCACTTGCTCTAGTCTTTCCTCCCCCTCCCCCCCGTTTTCTTCGATTTAACCTATTTCAGTTTCGATATCCTTCGAATTTTGACATTTAGGCGTCAATTTCTTCAATTGGGCTTAGATTTCCCTATTCGGCAGTGGTTTTCCCCAAATTTCAAAAGGTAAGGCGAAACCCTATTTTTTCAACTAATTGAGTGTTGTATTTGATTTAATTTAAATTTTTGTGCCTAATTTATCTTGATTGTGGCCTAATTGTGGGATTTAGGGTTCAATTTCGTCTTGATAGGGTTTAATTTCTGGATTAGAGTTGGGGTTTGGGACATTTAGGGTTTTAAGGTCTAGGGTTTAGTCTTTAGGTCTGGAATTAGGGTTTATGGTATTTTTAAAAAATAGGGTTTTCGATTTTTGGGGTGATGGTGTTTTAAGGGCTTATGGTTTAGTGTTTGGAGCTTTTAGGGATTTTAAGGTCTAGGGTTTATCGTTTGGGGCTTTTAGGGGTTTTAAGGTCTAGGGTTTAGGGTTTAGGGTTTGAGACTTTTAGGGGTTTTAAGGTCAGCATTTAGGGGTTTTAAGGACTAGGGTTTAGGTTTAGGGTTTGCGGCTTTTAGGGGTGTTAAGGTCTAGGGTTTAGGGTTTGGGGCTTTTAGGGGTTGTAAGGTTTAGGGTTTAGGGTTTATTTTAATTTGTTAGGGTTCTCGGTTAGGGTTTAGGATTTAGGGGGTTTAGTCCAGTTCAAACAAGGCTGAGTCGCCTACACGGGTGTCCATTAGCCAACGAAACCCGACCCCCATCACTGACGACGTATGGTTCGTAGTGACTGCTAAGTCATATGCGGCTCTACCAGGGGTATTTGGTGAATTTGGACTTGATGAGTTTGTTTATGCATTGTTCTAGTCATCTGCAATGAAATTAGTTCGATTAATTTTGAAATGTTTTAGAATGTTGTTGAATTTGTTTGAAATGTTATAGAATGTTCTTGCCATGTGATGAAGAGATTTTGGTGTTATAAATATCCACCACATGGTATTTTGTTTTTTGTTGGTTGTGTTTTCGTGAGTCCCTAGTTATTACGACAGGTAATGGTTGTCTGATAAAACAAATTTTCATGAGGACCATCTCGGATTTAGATTATAAATGGCTGGAAGAAGACAACAAACTCCTCGATCATATGGCATTTGGAACTTCAATGATGACAACAAAATGCTCGATCTCTTGGTTGAGCAAGTCAATATGGGGAACAGGATGCCCAATGGGGTTTGGAAGCATGAAGTGTATTTGGACTGTGTCAATAGGTTCAATGAAGACGCAGCTAATAAAAAAACTATTGAGCAGCTCAAGAATCGAACAAGATCATGGAAGAAAACTTACGAAGCAGTAACGAGCTATCTCAACACTAGTTGGTTCGATTGGGATGCAACCACGCATCGAGTTACTGCATGTCATTTGTATGGCAAGACTATATCACGGTCAGTAAATTATGATGTACAATAAAATATTTTGTATGTTTTTCGCATTACTAGAACTCTATTCCAAGCCGTCTAAATGATGTTTTATTCTTGTAGGAGCATAAAGAAGTTGAAAAGTATAGACAACAAGGCTACCCCCTTTATGACAAATTGGCTTTGGTAGTGGGAAACTCAATAGCCATGGGGACAGTAAGTCAAATTGACGAAGACATGTGCAATGATGTCCAACATGAGGAAGAAAATTCATGCTTGGACATGCTCGAGGATGTCGATTTAGGTAGAGATACTCCTTCGCCATTCTTTATAGAAAATGAGTTGGCACCAGATCAGTCTCGAAGTGTTAACCCATCAACTTCAAGTTGTCATAGAAAGAGACCGAAAATGTCCACCGATGACAGTTTCATGTTCCTTGATACAATGAAAGAAATTGCCACGGCATTACGTGAAGATATAAAACCTAAAGATGATAAAACTACCGAAGAGATTTAGTATGAAGCCCTCACAGAAATCCCGGACCTATCGATAGAGTTGAAGTTTTGCACTCCTCTATTGTTAGATACACAAATAAATAAGGACATGTTTATGAAGCTACCAGCGGAAGAGCGACTCAAATGGCTTAAATATTGTTCTGGTGAAATGTAGTCAATAATTTTAAGTATATCTATTTTGGGACGATTGTTTTGAAGTTTAATTATGTTTTTTTAATTATGACTTTATAAGACATATCATTGATAGATTATGAATGTCATTATGGTTAAGATTTGGGTTTTCATGATTGTTGTGTTCTTATTGTGTGGATGAATATTGTGGATGTGTGATTGGAGATGGTTTTATATAGGTGTGATTAAAAATAGGTTATGATTGAATATAAGGGTAAGTTTTTGTGTTTATGACATTTAGGAAGAATCACTAATTACTTTTGTAGTCGTCATTGTGCTTGTTGTGATTGTATTTGTAGGTTTCCATGAAAGATAAAAACAGGATTGTAAGAATGATAGCATTCTCATGTCTTATGTACATGATGGGAAAATATTATCTCAGCCACACAATTTCGAGATGCCACAGCGATTAGCATGTGGAGTGATTATTAATGGTTGTACTTTATTGCTTTTGAATATTGCTTTTGAACATGTATGTTGTCGTTCGTATGTACTAAACTAGTATGTTGATGATTTTAAACGCACGTTGTTATATTCCAAGGCATAAACGTTTGCTTTTATACTGTAAATTGAGGACTATTAGGAGTAACTTGGCTCCTTTTGAAGCATTTTTTTTTAACTTTTAATTATATATACGTGTGTGTGTGTGTGTGTTATTAAAAATTATTTAAACTATTCATTTTTATTTCAAAAAAATATATTATTAATTACGTAAAAATAATTTATGTTAATTATATTCGCTTTTGTTATTTTATACTTTTTTCACGTGTTTAAAATATATTCTAGTCACACGTAATTAGTATACTAATTTATAATCAACTGTAATAATTAATTACTTTAATTATCCAATTGTTATAATTAATTAAACAAATGGTTTTACGTTTTGTGTTAATATCTTATTAATTATTATTACGTAAAAATATATATTATGTTATTGATAAATTAATATATTTATTTTTTTATTATTTTTTTATTATTGTATTAAAATAATGAGTTTTAATGTCAAAATATACCTCATGTTATTACAAAATTATGTATTTATTTATTATATTCGCTTATGTTATTTTTCATTTTTATTTTTTTAAATAATTTATTCTAGACACACGTAATTAATATATTAATTTATAATACACTATAATCATTAATTGGTTTAATTATCAAATTAATTAAACCATTAGTTTTTCATTTTGTGTTAATATATTATTAATTAATAATTTGTAAAATATATATTATGTTATTGATAAATTAATATATTTATTTATTTATTATGTATTTTTTTTATTTATTTTGTATTAAAATAGTGAGTTTTAATTTAAAACTATATCTTATGTTATTACAAAATAATTTATTTATTTATTATATTCACTTATGTTATTTTTAAAAATTTTTATTTATTTTAAATAATTTATTTTAGTCACACGTAATTATTGTTTTAATTTATAATAAACTATAATCATTAAGTAATATATATATATATATATATATATATATATATATATATATATATAGAGTTTTTCATTAATTAGGATATCAGTATATTCTAATACTACACATTAAATCACTTAACCATGTTTATTTTGGTTAATTATATGTTTAGGTATATGTTCTATTTAAGTATATTATAAAAAGTTACTCATTTTTTTCTTTATATCATACTTTTCATTTGGGGGCACTAACACTGGAATCTATTTTCCAGTGCACTTGAACTCGTCTGCACTATTACCCAAAGATGAGTTGAAGTTAAATCAATTCATTTCACTTCAATTCAATTCTTTACTTTCATTTTTTCTTTCACTTACACTAGTTCATTAACTTTCACTTACACTAGATAAAGTGCACTAACCCCCATGAAAATCGCCTAGATTATATTATTTATTATTTTAAAATCTTGTTAGAATCTATAAAAAAATTTAAAAATACGAAACAAACTCGTATACTGAAAGGTCACATGAGAAACATTCTCGCGTGGATGGCCACTCTGGCGTAACTAACTGAACAATCAATGATTCCAAAACTGACTCAAACAGGCGCGTCCACTCTGGCGTAACTAAATGAGCAGTCTATGATTACAATACTGACTCGGACAGCGCCCACTCTGTCTTTATAGGCTGTTCAAACTTCGACTGCCTCGTCACCAAACTAAACTTACCTCAAGTGATTCGCTTCACTCTCCTCTTATCGGTTTCATTCCGCTTCGCTTGCCAAGATTTCGTTTCTGCTTTGGAGATCTCTTTCGAGTGAGGTACATCACTATGGATTTTGTTCAAGTTCAATTTTCTCATATCTATCGGTAGCTTCCTAATTTGTATTAATCTAAAAATCCTAGTGTTTTAGCGCACATATGATCTTCATTGAGGTTATCTTTTCTTCTTGAATTCTTGAAAATGTTAGCAGAATCGTGACTGACCAGCGGATTTTTACTGGCTTTAATTTGGAATTTGGATGTATTTTCACCAACAAGATTGAAACCAACTGTCTTCTATCTATATTCTGATTTCTTTTCTTTAGTCTGTTTGATTCGCATCTAATTAATTCGGTTAAGCATATCTGGTTTTAGCTACTCTTGGCTGAGTATTCTTTGCTTCTGCCTTCTGAGTATCCAAGAGAGGGAAAGTTGCAACATCAGTCTACCGAGTTTATTGAAAGGTAAATAGTTGCCGTTAAGTAGCATGATTTTTAATTGTAGCTCTTCCTTGTTCTGCATTCACAGCTTTCTCTTTCATTTGTTACAGCAGTTGTTTTGTACATCTTTTCATGTTTCACATACAATCTAGCAAAACTGCGAACACCTCTTATTGAAATTTTCTTTTTCTTCTTTTCCTTTCTCGTCCTACAACTAGACAGTTTTTTTTGTCTTAGTTCTTTAAGGCGTAGTTGTTTGCGTTTCACTTTTATTTTCTGCACGTTTCTTTCGCATAATATTTGACGTCTTATAAGCAATTTATTTTTGTTTTTAATTGCAGACTATCTCCAAATTTTGATCCTGAAAGTACTCAAGGTATGGAGCCAACGTTGTCGTTCAATCTTCTGAAGGTTGTATCTCGTTCGATCTTCATTCTTTGAATTCCATAATTGTTCTGTCCTTGCATTGCTTCTTGTACGTATTTTTTACCTTTTTCCAACGTTGAACAGGCTGCAGAGCCCTTTTTCTTGCTAGCCGGCCCCAGTGTTATCGAATCAGAGGAACATGCTTTACTAATTGCCAAACATATAAATGCTATTGCCTCCAAGTAAGTGTGTTGTGAGAAATGTCTCGTCTTGGTGCAGACTTCTGTGGTGCCGTTTATTAGAAGTCTGACAGATCTATTCAACTTCACTTGATAGATTTGGGTTACAGCTGGTTTTCAAATCCAGCTTTGACAAAGCTAATCGTACATCATCAAAATCATTCCACGGCCCCGTTATGGAGGAGGGCCTGAAGGTTAGAATCGTTTCAATTCATTTAATGTGTAAACAATACCATTCTTCTTGTGGCCTCATAACTTTTGTACCAAAAAACTGTTAGGCTATATATTCATGCATTCAGGAGTACATGCAGGGTATGCTGGAGGTAAAGGGTTTCTGTTTTCATTTTCCCCTAGATTGAATAAAACTAGGGAATATACAGAGGGGAGCACAAGACCAACAGATTGTAGCTATATTCCACAGTCTGGAGTATGTTTAGGATACACTTGAGATTGAAGGTTTTTCCTTTCCTGCGCCCCCAAAATTGAATTAAAGAATGAGTTAAGCAAATGAGCAGATGAGAGCACAAGGGCTACACTTTATAGCTAATTGCTGGAAGCAAGGGAACTACCTATTACTGAACTTTCTTTAGGTCCTCCATCTTTGACAAGGAGCTCAATTTAAAAGCCTTTCTTTAGGAGCTCCAATTTTCATGAGAAGTTGATCTCAATTAAGTACATCATTACATGATTCTTCAGTTCTTCATGTTCAGATGTTTCATTTTCTTTCATCTTTCCATCATATGATGATTCTTCAATTTCCCTTATTTGATGCATGAAATTTACTATTTCAATATTTGTGTTGGTTTCTGACCTTTACCAGATTATATTTTTACCTCTCCTAGATGTTTGATTCTATTTCTTTCAATTAGATCCTGGAAAACGTCGAGGTGGCCTACGATCTTCCCATAGTGACTGATGTGCCAGGTATAAGTTCAGACTTCTGCAAAGTTTGTCCTGGTCTTCTCTATACGATTCCCTCCAGTTATTTCACTTATCTCTCTCCAAATTGTTAACCTTTTCTCTTGTTACTGTTTCTATTTATTGTGAAGCTGAGTGGTTTCATCTAATAACTTGTTTTTTAGTTTACCATCAAAGGCTTGTTTATTTACATCTCTCATCAGATTTTTGTTTTGTTAAGTTGGATTTATTATTTGTTGGAGCAAAGTTTTGGAAACTTAAAAGGAAAGCTGGAATCTGGATGATATCTGCAATTCTTCCAACTGTGTGAACCTGTTGGAAGAATTGAAGATATCATCCAGATTCCAGCTTTCCTTTGTCGTCAGGATAGTGGCTGAATGTACTGAAATACTTATGGATCAACACACAGTTCGAAGAATTGCAGATATCATCCAGATTCCAGCCTTCCTTTGTCGTCAGGATAGTGGTTGAATGTACTGAAATACTTATGGATCAACTTCTGGTCATTGTGGATGACATGATTGATACTAAGCTTAGATTAGAAGGGTGGAAGTTCATGTCCAGGGTTTGTAACCTCAGTTTTAATCCCTTCTGAGGCTTTTTCTTTTTTATAGATCTTCTACTTGCAGCTGCGGTGACTTTGAAAATTGTCAATATCAAGAAAGGCCAATTTTGGGCTCCTTCTGTAAGTATGCTGATGAACTCTCGTTTTTCTATGTTTTGAACTACACACCATGTGTTTGAGATGCAAAATATTGGTCAATGTTTATTTTTTTTAGTATATTTGATTATAGTAAGCCAGCATCAGATTTAGAATATTTGATTCTTGATCATTTTCATGTTGAGCTTCCAAAATTTCATTCTAATGAATGTTTCTTAAGTTTATAAGGACTGCTTCTTCTTCATTCTAATGAATGAAGTAATTAGGGCCACAAACTGCTTTAAGTATCTTTCTGTTTTTAGGTGAAATTGATTTTCGTATTCAGTAGGTCTTAAATAGTGTTATGTAATATTTTTTTGTTTTTCAAAAGGAAATGTTTTATGATTTTAAATGCCGTATCGGGCATGAACCTTTGTAAATGACCACTTTTGATTGTGGGTCACTTGCAAAAGGTAGCAAAAGAAATGAGAAAAGCATTTGACATTGATTAATTTCAATCATTGGGCTAATCATTTTATTAAGAATACAATTGCTCTTTTATCACAGATGACTTGATTGTTGATCCACGTAACTTGGAGTGGATGAGGGAAGCAGATTGTCCTGTTGTAAGTTTCACTTTTCTTTTCCGCATTACTTCTCCTGAAGTCAGTTGAGCAGTGGAAAAAGGTTTAAAGCATGCGAGATCCTTGGAGATCATAGTGTATACATAAATGTTAAAATCTTATGCAAGAGTATTTCCCTGGAGGTCACCCATCCTAAAATTATTCTTGCCTAGGCTCGTTTAACTTGGGAGTTCTAAATCAGATACCTAGCCAATACAACCCGAAAAGACTAACCATTTAAAGTGCGGAAAACCAAGTACCTAACTCAGACCACAAACTCTAACAAGAATGGACGGAACCACTCTGACAATAAAGTCTAAAATCTGAGGTCTGACATTAACATTTTCCTGTGGGTTTCTTGTTTTTCAGGCAAACCAGATTGGTTTCCTTTCTACTAGAATGGGCTCTGATTGTTGCTTGACTTTATATATACACTATGTTCTGATTGTTGATGCACGGAGTAACATACACATCCCTTTGATGAGGCTGAGGGGGTAAGACTGGTGTGCCCCTCAACCGGCAATAACGTACCTGACAGGATTTTTTTTTTTTTTTTTTTTTGCTTACAGGTTGTAGATGTTACACATTCACTCCAACAACCTGCTGGGAAAAAGGTGACAGCTTACCATGCCTTCACAGCTGATTTAATTAGTAGTTCTTAACACTTGTATCTCTTATAAGGATAGATAAGTAGGTTCATCTTGTCACATTAGTGGATCTTGTATTCAGCTTTTTTCCTTGGGTAGCTTAGATTATGTCTAGGTCACAACAATTTGGTCGTTCACCATGATACATCTTACCACTTATTAATCTTGTATCAGGGGAGAATGATAGGAGTCTGCCTAAGGCTAATACTCTTCCTGGAAAAATACCAAATACTGGTCACTGAGACTCATCTGCTGGTCCTCTCAATCTAGAAAGATCAAAAACTGAGAGGCGGAAACAAAATCTCTGATCGTAGGAAGGGGTAGGCTCATCACAATGTTTTGTGATATTGAGAGTTGTATAACATTTCTATATAACGATTCAATATCTTTTATGCTTTTAAAAGAACTATATATTCCTGCTCACAAAATGCATAAAACTGTCCAGCTTAAAATGTTGAACCGAATAGTGACTGTAACACATGATGGAGCCGTAGATGTTGAGCTTCCTGGTGGTGTGGAAGCTGAAGGTCATCAGGTTGGAACGAAGGACGTTCATAGTGAAGCTGTTGATGAAGAACTGTTGGATTCGTCTGACATGCAGTTAGGGGTGGCATCGAGCCGAACCTGATTTAAATATTTCGAACTCGATCTCGAGCCGAACCTAGCCTCGAGCCCAATAACTTTAACAGAGTTCGAGTCGAACTCGAGCTTCAACATTCATTTAAAACATTTAAAAAATTACATGTCTTGAGTTCGAGCTCCAACATACATTTAAAACTTTTCAAAAAATACAGGTCAAATAAATTGTATATAAAATTATATATACATTTTACATAAAATTGGACATGACCTCTACTTAAAATTGAGCATAAGGGTAACATCGAATCCAGCTGAGTCTAAACCTTCCCATGTTTGAGCCGACCTAACCTCGAGCCTAAAATTGTAATCGAGCTCGAGCTTAATAATTTTTATCGAGTTCGATCTCGAACTCTAGCCGAGTTCAAGGTTAACCTACATTTAATACTCTACATAAAATATATGTCAAATAAATTATCTATAAAATTATGCATACATTTAAAAAAATGATAGGGGAGGTTCGGGATTGAATCTCTATAATGGATTAGAACCCACCAATATTAATCTTTTTTACTCCAAATATTGTCTAGCTTATTTTGTAATTTTTAAATCTGGCTATAAATTTACTATGGCCTCCTTAGTGCCCCTAATTAAAAATTTATATTCTAGGAAAAACTAAAAATATTTTTCTTATAATACACATTTCCAAAAAAAAACCTTTAAATAAAATCCTATTACTATTAGAGACTTACTAGAAAATTACAAGAAATATTTTAAAATTTTCTTAGGAAAGTTAAAATGGACCTTTATTGCCTATTTTAGGGAAATAAATAAAAAATAATAATCAATCTAATATATTACTATACTTATCCATAAATTATTAATCAAATAAAATGTCAAACACAAAATTGCTATGAAAATTGTCTCATGCTAAAAGTATTATAGTATCAATGTCAAATATTTATTCAAAAAATTTCTATACGGTTTTCTAGCCCATCTTGGCAAGAAAATCTTACTTAGAAAATTATATGATTTTTTAATAAGAATTTCTAATTAGAAAAATATTTCCAAAAAACATGAGGCACTAATGGTCTCTATATTTTTACGAAAAATGTCTTTTCAATATTTATTGAAAAAACTACTAATAGTCTCTATAAACGTATTTATACTCAAATGTCTTTTCAATTTCCTCAAATGCCATGAGGAAGAGAATTATTTCTCTCATGTTTGACTTTCACGCGAAATCAACTTCATTCTGGGGGGGGGAGGGGGGAGGCGGAATTATTTCTCCCAACTTTTCCACAATGAACTTGAATTGAAGTGAAGAGTTAAATTGAACTTAAATGAATCGATTCAACTTCAACTCATATTTGGGTATTAGTGTGGACGAGTTCAAGTGTACTGGAAAACAGATTCCAGTGTTAGTGCCCCAAATGAAAAGTATGATATAAACAAGAAAATGAGTAACCTTTTTATAATATACTTAAATAGAACATATACCTAAACAAATAATTAACCAAAATAAACATGGTTACTACACTTATAAGTGATTTAACGTGTACTATTAGAATATATTAATATCTTAATTAATAAAAAAACTATATTATATTACTTAATTATTATAGTTTATTATAAATTAATACAATAATTACGTGTGACTAGAATAAATTATTAAAAATAAAATATAACATAAGCTAATTTTATAAATAAATAAATTATTTTTAATAACATAAGATATGTTTTAACTTTAAAAACCACTAATTTAATATAAAAAAATTAATAATATATATATATATATATATATTAAAACCATTGGTTTAATTAATTATAGCAATGGGATAATTAAACCAATATAATTTATCAAATATTTATTTTAACAATATTTTAATTATGACTATTAAATCACTAATTTAATATAGTAATTATAATATAAATATATTAAATAAATAAAAATAATTATTTTATAAATAAAAATTAAAAATTATTATTTTTATGACGATGGTTTAATTTTTCCTAACTTAGGAAAAATTAAACCATCATCTTCCTTAACGCGCGTCGTATTCCTCAACGGCGGACCAACGGGCAATGGAGGCGGCGCTCCGACGGTATGCCGAGAGGGAGAAAAGAGGGAGGGTGAGAGAGAAGAGAAGTCGGGAGGTCGAGAGGACAGGAAGGACAAGAGGGAGAAATTACTAAACAAAAATTCATGATATAGAGTAGTTCACGTCATTGTGAAGAAATGTTAGACAATGATTACTCCTCATTTCATTACAAATGTTTTGCAGATTGACATAGCTCTGGTTAACTACTGATTATGTTACTATCTTTATGTAGGACTATGGGCATCGTGTTAGATTAGCAACTCATTCAAATTTCAAGGAATTCATGTTAACTACTGGTTTGGACTTCTACCCACTGGGAGGAGATCCGAAGGCTCTGGTTGAATGTGAGTGATCTCCACCAGTGTCCACTTCTGGTTGATTGTATTTCAGCATAGTCTGATGGTCAATGTCTTCCCCTTATTGATTGTCGATGTCTATAGTATCCACATACTTATTTCTAGCCAACTCATCATGCAAAGAGAAACTGGAGTTATTTCTTTAAATTCTTGAATGATTTAGCGAACCTAATCTGATGAATAAATTTAATGATTTTCATTTTCTTTTTTGGCCAGATATGGTGAAGAATAAGGGTTCCTTGCCATCAAGACCTTCCAAAATACCTATACAAAGAAAGCAAATAAAGGAAATCATATTCTCTCTCCTCCCTGCTTGTAGAGAACCTGATTTGGACTCTAGAATTCCTTTTAAAGCAGAAGCTATAATAGCCAATCCCCCAGCATATGGTTAGAATTTATCTTTTTTGTTTTTTTTGTTGCTTGTGTGAGAATCTCTCTCTTTATTCCCACCCAAAAAGCTCCACTCTTGTTTTTCTTTCATTTTTCATTTTTATTGTTTTTGCGTTGAGATACTATAGTATTTTCTTCCCTTCTAGATATGTGTTTGGAATTCCTGGGATTCCTGTGAATCTCTGAACAAAAAACTTTTGTTTTGAACTCTTCTTTTTGTTAAAAAAAAAATATATTTCAAGCTTAACTAGTTTGGTTTGAAGCTTTGATACAATTTTAGAAATCAGGTTTGCTAATCCATATGGACTACCATAGGGTTGTTCCCCTGGAATCATTTGGGACTTTGAGAACTCACGTGGTACCACATTGTGAAGTTGGTCCAAGGCTCATCCCAAAATGATTAACCAACTTCGAAAACCTCTTTACCAACTAATAAACTCAAGATCTTTGTACTCAATAATCTATGTGGGACTATTCCTTAACACTCCCCCTCATGTGTAGACCTTCTTTTGTGGTTCTACAAGTGGATAATTTAGGAGTAGACAGTTTAGGTGTAGGCTCTCATATGAGTACCTGTTTTGATACCATGTGTGTAGACGTTCCTGAATCAATGATCCAAGAGGGGGAATGAGACACATTTAGTGCATTCATACCTATACTGGCCATCGTGGCACTCACTAAGGAAGGAGGAGGAGTCTCGGTAGTCTGAGAAGCATGAAATTCAGTAATTATTACAACGACTGGGTCAACTGACTGCTTCATCTACTGCTTCTTAGACTACTGAGACTCCTCCTTCTTCCTCAACGAGTGCCATGATAGCTAGTACAAGTATGAATGCACTAAATGTGTCTTATTCTCCCTCTTGGAACATTGATTCAGGAGCCTCTATACACATGGTATCAGAGCAGGTACTCATATGAGGGCCTACACCTAAATGCCTACTCCAAAAATATCCTTAGATTCTGTTTTCTTTCTACCAAAGTTTCCAGTTAATCTCTTGTCTGTGAGTCATATAACTAAATCCTTAAACTGTTCAATAACCTTTTATCCTACTTCTTGTGTTTTCCAGGACTTGCAGACGAAGAGGACAATTGGATCAGGACATGAGAAGGGATGGCTCTACATGCTGGAAGATGTATATGTTTCTCGGGTTGTTGCTCTCACTACTATAAATTCTTCTTACTTGTGGCATTTGCGCTTGGGACATCCCTCACCAGCTAAGTTGTGTCAGTCCTTTCCTTCTCTGCCAGTCGATATTTCACTTGATTGTGAATTCTTTCAGCTGGGAAAGCATCGTCACTCAAGTTTCCCAATTAGTTCTAGTCAAAACACCAAATTGTTTAAATTAGTTCACTCTGATGTATGGTGTCGTTCATTGATGATTTCAGTAAATTCACTTGGGTGTATCTCCTACAAGAGAAGTCTGAAGTGTTTGATGTATTCCTCAATTTTTTCAATGAAATAAAAAATTAATTTGGTGCCTGTGTTCATGTATTTCGTACTGACAATGGTTTGGAATATCTTAACCATAAATTTTTAGTATTTTGTGCTTCTCATGGTATTACCATCAAACATCCTGCCCTTATCCTCTACAACAAAATGGGGTGGTTGAAAGTAAAAATAGACATCTTCTTGAGATTACAAGGACACTATTACTGCATATGGATGTTCCTAAATCTTTTTGGGGAGATGGGTTTTAACTTCGTGCTACTTGGTTAATCGTATGCCCTCATTTTTTTTGAGTGGTCAAGTTCCTCTTCAGGTTTTAAAACCCAATTGTAAATTGTTTGGTGTGGTTCCTCGTATTTTTGGATGTACCTGTTTTATTCATATGCTTGAAACTTCGGTCGATAAGTTGTCACCTCGGTCTGTCAAATGTGTTTTTTTGGGATATTCTCGTCGACAAAAAGGGTACAAATGTTATGATCCTGTTCAACGGAAAACATATGTCAGCCAATGTGACCTTCTTTGAACATACTCCATATTTTTCATCATCTACTTAACTTCCTGTATCACCTGAATCTCTTTTAGATAGTCCTATTCCTGTTGCAGTTTTGGATGTACCAGCGTCATCAAGTTCTTCATGGCCTCTTCATGTTTACAGTCGTCGCTCTCGTACTTTTGCAATGCCTCCAGTTGTTACCTCTACAGAACTCTCTACTCATTATCCCAACTTCCTCATTGTCTGTAGATCTTGTTGTCTCTGATTTGGACATGCCTATTAGTCTACGAAAAGGTAAACGATCTTGTACTTCTCATTTGATATCCAAATATGTGTCACTTGATTTTTTGTCCCCATCCTTCAAGTCCTTTGCTTATGTCATTGTCTACTTCCCATCTACAGGAGCAACTATTGTGGGGGTGTCGTTGGGTTTATACTATCGAATATAATGTTGATGACTCTATTGAACGGTACAAAGCTCGACTGGTAGCGAAATGGTATACACAGACTTTTGGAGTTAAGGTTTTTGAGACATTCTCTCTTGTGGCCCGACTTACTTCGGTACGTATCGAACTTGTATTTTAGGAGATATGTAACTTTGAGTATTGAGGGGTATTTTTATCTTTTTGTAAATTTTCACTTAAACCCTGATTATAAAGAAGCAGGAAAGACCTTTCTGGCTAAGATTCCAAAGCAGCAAAGCTGCCCCTCTTCTAGAAATCATTTTTTTCTCTTATATTTTCTCCTCAAATCACTTATTTTTTCACAAATGAATGGAACCACATGTCTGGGTCCCCGTGTAACTTCCCATGTGATTGTGGGGAACACAGTTTACTAGTCCATTTGGACCCACATATCTAAGCCTGTAACTGTAAATGTTTACGAGTAGGTTAGATGTGCTAAAGTTTCTATTGGGTGTAAGAACTTTTGTACTTGTACATCAAGAATTGATTTCAATTGGTTCATTTACTAGCTGGATGGAGGATGTGTTGCTAGTGTAGGCCTTCGAGAGTTAATACCATGCATTGCAAGGACAACTGTTGCAATTGGAGTGAATGGAATCTTTATGGAGGTATAAAAATCTGCTTTGGTAAATGTTACATCAAGATGGTTTGTTTAACCGGTCGTCCTATATATAATATGATTACTCAATTGATTTTATTGGGGTTCTGAAGAGCGTCACCAAGGGAAAGAAACAGATGAAGATTGATTTGTCTCTGTAAAGGAAGCACCTCTACGCGTCAAATGCATTCTCTGTAATGCCATCTTCTCTGCTGTGTATGTTAGAAACAGTAAACTTGGGAAGGATCCCACTTTTGTAGGCATAGAAGATCTCAACAAATATTCTTGTAGGACAAAGAGAGAAGAAACCAAATATGAAGTGGAGAGGGAGAAGAACAAGAGAAGAAGAGAGAGAGATAGAGAAGAAGAAGAAGAGAGAAACCGAATTTGAGAGTATTGGCACAACGCAGCATCTCGGCGTGGATTGTGGGACTCAAGGGAGTGATAAGGCTGAGATTTAAAACTCCCACAATTCATGCTACAATCATGGAGAGACATTGTAGAATAAACGACAACAATCTCAACCCAGAATGATAGTATGCTAGTTAAGGAAAACATAGTACATCTCGGTTCTAAAACAGAGCAAATCGTGGAGTATTCTCAGAGCATTTATCGGGTCAAAAGTTTCTTAGAATTCTATACTTTGTATTTAAATAACATTGTATTCCTCCGAAAATGTAAGCTAAGTATTAAACATTTCTCTTTCTACTATGTTCATGAACCGTCATCTCTAGTTTTCTCTGTTTTTTCTTCTTTCACCTTCAACGTATTGTTTCTATTTTTTCTTCTTGGTATTAGAGCCACTATGAGCACGGCACAACCCAGCATCTCAAATAGATCAAATAGCCTCCAAATAACCATGATTTCACTCTCACTCAACGCTTGAAATTTTATTACTCTCAAGGTCAGTCCTACAAATTATCCATTGTGGCATGAACAAGCCTTGGCTCTTGTCGAAAGCCAACAACTGCTCGATCACCTTACTACTGAAGATCCTGATCCACCTAAATACACCATACCAGAATCCACCAATACTCAGAATACAGAAACTTCTATACCAAAATTAATGAAGCATACATTGCATGGCGAAAGGTGGATCGTCTTCTTCGAGGGTGGATAATTGGAACACTCTGAAAAATCACTTGGTCTCATCATGGGTCTAGATACAACACATGCCGTTTGGGAAGCACTGAAAAATGCCCATGCAGAAGATTCACAAGAACGAGAATTCACACTCAGGCAACAAGTAATATATCTTCGGAAAGACGATGCCAAAACAATTGGAGAACACATTCAAACCTTCAAAGGCCTATGTGACAGTCTTGTTGCCATTGGGAAACCAGTCCTAGACAAAGAAAAGGTATTTTGTCTTTACACTAGTCTTGGTTTTCAATATGAAAATTTTACTACTACCATGCTCAAACCACCAAGACCATCATACTTTGAGCTTGTATCACAACTTCAAAGCCTTGATCAAAGAAAAAATTGGTTCTCAAACCATGCCAATGCCATCCACGCACCCACTCCTCAAATGGCCTTCTATGGCCAACTACACCAACGATATCAGCACTCAGGATATCAAGACAACAAGCAAAAAATCATCTCAATAGGAAGAGGATTTCAGGCACAACAACCAAAGGACCAAAACCATGGCTACTCTCCTAGCCCAACCTCCACCACCCAACAAAGACGACCTCCTCCACTAGGAGAGCGTCGTTTGACGCCTGCTGAACGAGATCTTTATCGTGAAGAAAAATGTCAATACTGTGGCACGGTAGGACATGTAGCAAAAATATGTTGGTGGGTGCCCAAAAGAGCAACACAATAAAATGACATACCACAAGCACTAGCTGCTCTTACCCTGAATAACACAGTTGCTAAAACAGAATGGACCTCAAACACAGGAGCCTCCAACCACATGACAGGTAAGCAAGGTATGTTAACCAATATTCAAAATTATTTAGGTTCAGATTCGGTTCTTATTGGTGATGGATCTTCTCTACCAATTCTTGGTATTGGAGATTCTAGCATTAAGCAACAAAATAAAATATTACTTCTTCATGATGTCTTACTAGTCCCTCACTTGAAAAAAAATCTGTTTTTAGTAGGTCAATTAACAAATCAATTTCTTGTTAATTATGAGTTCACTAATGTTGATTTTTGTGTAAAGGAACGTCAAACAGGACAGGTAGTGATCACAGGGAGGCGCAAGGGTGACCTCTATGTTCTTCCCAACTCATCGGAGCTCTATTTTTCTCATCATTTCAAATCCGGCTCTCCCGACATTTGGCATCAACGCTTAGGCCATCCTCAACCCTCTGCTTTACAGTTGTTAAAAAACTAAAGGTTTGATTGATGTTATTGGCAATGTCAAACCCGAACATATTTGTGATAGTTGCCAATTAGGGAAGCTTTGTAGACTACCTTTCTCTTGTTCTAAACATTTAAGTTTTAGGATTTTTGAAAAAAATCATTGTGATTTATGGGGACCTGCTCCTATTTTATCTATTGGAAAATTTAGATATTATGCATGTGTAGTTGATGATTTTTCTAAGTATACTTGGATCATTCCCTTACAACATAAATCTGATTTTGTCACTGCATATTTAGCCTTTGAACAATATGTCAACAAACAATTTAACAAAAAGATCAAAGTTTTTCACTCGGATGGAGGAGGAGAATTCATAAACTCCAAGTTATCATCTCACTTCCTCTCCACTGGAATTATACATCAGGTATCTTGTCCATACACTCCAGAGCAAACAGGTATGGTTGAACGACGCCATCGGATAATACGTGAACTCGGAATGACCATGCTGTTTCATAGTGGTGCTCCTCTGTTTTTATGGGTAGAAGCTTTTTCAACTGCTATCTACCTGATAAATCGCTTGCCTTCCTCTGTTTTTAACTCTGAATCTCCATATTTTACTCTTCATGGCACTCATCCTGATTACACTTCACTTCGTGTCTTTGGTTCCAAATGTTTTCCGTACACATGGGATACACGGCAACACAAGTTTGATCCCAAAAATGTTCTTTGCATATTTGTGGGATATAGTGTTCAACATAAAGGATACAAGTGCTTTCATCCTGCTACAAGAAATTTTTTTATCTACCGCCATGTAGTCTTTGATGAACTATTTTTTCCTTATAAACCCACTCGGCACCATAGCCTTGTACCACCTACCTCCCATGTGAGTCCCAAACATTTACACCACCATGCTCCAATTCACTACCTTCTACATGATTATTGCTCACGTCAGTCTCTACTATTGTTTCAAGTTCCACCTCAAATCTTCATGGAAGTCAGCAGCTCAGGACTCCACCCGAGTCCGTTGGGCTGCCATCTTCCACAAACGAAACCTCTCCCCCTGAACTTGAGATGGAGCTTCTACAGAATTCTATCCAAGAATCACCTCCTCTGTAGACAGGACTGTCTGAGCAACCCTTCAACACTCCTCATATTGACATTGAACTCAGTCTACCTGCCCTACAATCTCAAACTCACACCCAGAACCCCCACATTCTATGATCACTAGATCTCAACAAGGCATCATTAAACCCAATCCCAAATATGCCTTGTCCCTCCACATTCTCAGCCGGCATACCTCGTGAACCTCATAACATACGAGCTTCTCTAGCTCATCCCGGGTGGAAAGCAGCAATGCATGAAGAACTAGAAGCCTTGCATACAAATCAAACCTAGAAGCTTGTTCCACGCACCTCGGACATGCATGTTATTGGTTCAAAATGGGTACTCAAGCCAAAACTCAAACCCGATGGTTCCTTAGATCGTCTTAAAACTCGTGTTGTTGCAAAAGGGTATCATCAAGTGGATGGAGTGGAATACACAGAAACCTTCTCTCCAGTCATCAAAACTGGAACTATCCGTATGGTCATCACTATAGCTCTTGTTAAAAACTGGCCCATACATCAGCTTGACATAAAAAATGCATTCCTTCATGGATTACTTTCAGAAGACATACATGGAACAACCCCAGGAATGGCTGACCCCGCATATCCCAAACATGTGTGCAAGCTTCAAAAGGCTCTTTATGGTCTCAAACAAGCACCTCGTGCTTGGTTTGAACGATTTAGTGCTTTTCTTCTTCAATATGGATTTTTTTGTAGCCTAGCTGACCCATCTTTGTTTATTTTTCACTCTAACCTTGAAACGCTAATTCTCCTTCTTTATGTAGATGATATACTCCTCACAGGTTCTCACAGCTCTTGTCTCAACCTTCCATTCAACGCTTGCACTCTGAATTCACTATGAAAGACTTGGGCCCAATTCATCACTTTCTTGGGTTTGAGCTCTCTCAAACACCTGATGGTCTTCACTTGTCTCAATCTCACTATGCTCTTACCATCCTTGAGAGAGCTAACATGGTTGATTGCAAACCAATGAGCACACCTCTTGACGCCAAACCCAGAACCTCTTCAGATATAGTCTTGCTAGAAAATTCGAGTTATTTCAGAGGACTTGTTGGTGCTTTATAATACTTAACTCTCACGAGTCCAGATCTTTCCTACAGTGTCAATTATGCATCATAGTTCATGCATGCTCCCACTGTTGGCCATGTCAAAATAGTTTGGAGGATCTTAAGATATGTCAAAGGCACAATTGACATAGGTTTGCATTTTACTTCCAATACCACACTTGATCTTTGTGCCTTCTCTGATGCAGTTTGGGCGGGGTGTCCCACCACAAGGCGATCAACCACTGGATATTGTACATTTCTTGGAAGCAATCTCATCTCCTAGTGTGCAAAAAAAACAACATACAATCTCTCGATCGAGCACTGAAGCAGAATATCGCGCCATGGCCCATACAACTGTTGAACTCACATGAATGTCATTTATCCTTCAAGACCTTCATATTCCTTTGGCATCTACACCAACCCTCTACTGCGATAACATCAGTGCCCCTCATATGACAATAAAATCCGGTGTTTCATGCTCGTAGTAAACACATCGAGTTGGATTATCATTTTGTACGCGAACGGGTTGCTCTTGGACTTCTCATCACTCAATATATCTGGACTACTAAGCAGGTAGCAAATCTCTTCACCAAACCCATGTCAAAGGCTGCACTTAGAACCTTTCAAACCGAACTTTGCCTCCAACCCCGGCACAGTTTGAGGGAGGGTATTGGCACAACATAGCATCTCGGCGTGGATTGTGGGACTCAAGGGAGTGATAAGGCTGAGATTTAAAACTCCCACAATTTATGCTACAATCATGGAGAGACGTTGTAGGATAAACGACAACAATCTCAACCCAGAATGGTAGTTTGCTAGTTAAGGAAAACAGAGCACATCTCGGTTCTAAAACAGAGCAAATCGTGGAGTATTCTTAGAGCATTTCTCGGGTCAAAGTTTTTTATAATTCCATACTTTGTATTTAAATAACATTGTATTCCTCAAAAAATGTAAGCTGAGTATTAAACATTTCTCTTTCTGCTGTGTTCATGAACCGTCATCTCTAGTTTTCTCTGTTTTTTTCTTCTTTCATCTTCAGCATGTTATTTATGTTTTTTTTTCTGAGAGAGTTTGAGAGAGGAGGGAAGGAGAATTAGGTTAAGTGACATCCTAATCTTCCCTCTCAATGTATTTATGTTAATGAGAGAGACAATAATTACATTATTACCCTTACCCTAAGAACGGAGAGAAAGTGACCAACTTCCAACACTCTCCCTAGAACTCAACTAACTTATGGAAGACCGTCGGATTCTTGAGAGTCGAACCCTGACACGACTGAGGCTGTGATTTAGACGGAGCTACTCCATCTGATTAGTAGACAATCAATTTGAACAGTGAGGTTGACTTTTCTGCTTGACTTTTCTGCTTTTGTATGCTACTAGCTCTGCTTCTTTGATGGATTGGACCAACCAATCCATCACACTTATGAATCCCAGGAACCATCCAATTGCGTAGCAGCTATCTAATCTTAAGGTAGGTCATTTCGACTTTCGTTGATCAACCAACAAACAAGTGAAACTGTCAATCCTTAAAGATGTGAGAAGGCTACACATCCGAGAGTCAAAGTCTTGGCCCTTTTCTTTTTGCACCACAGTGGAAGGTTGACGTCACAACTCTTTCTTTTCGTATCAAAGAAAGACATTTGTGTGCGAAGTACTTTCCGACAACATCAACTTCTAAAAGTACATGAGAGAGACGATGAAATCCATAATAGGACATGCCAGTTGGACGAGTGTCTTGTGTTGGTGCCCAGTTACGCAGTGAGTAGGAGAAAGCTGCTGTGAAAGGATAATACTCAGTTACGCAGGTGAGTCGTCTAGTGTATAGCACCAGAAAGGATAACCAGTAGTAAGATTTTGGCACCTTGCCCAGATGGATCTTTCCCTATCTTCAGCACCCACCCATCTTGTAGATGACGGGGTAGACGGGGATGAACATGATGGATAGAAAGACCAGAAACTGAACAAGGCAGCTACCATTGCTCTGTCTCAACTAGGGGGAAATGAAAAGAGAAACCCTTTACCTCCAGCATACCCTACATGTACTCCTGAATGCATGAAGATATAGCCTAACAAGTTTTTGGTACAAAAGTTATGAGGCCACAAGAAGAATGGTTTTGTTTATGTTGATATTAAATGAATTGAAATGATTCTTACCTTCAGTCCTCCATACCGGGGCCGCGGAATGATTTTGATGATGTACGATTAGCTTTGTCAAAGCTGGATTCGAAAACCAAATTAAATGAAAGATAACTAGAAGAAAAACCTCCACAGCGAATCTCATCCAATCACTTGTTTATTGATACAAAATTTTGGATCAAGTCGGTTTCAGTTGTTTCTCTTGGGGGGGGGGGCTTCCCCACCTTGAATATCCTACAAGAAATCTTCTACGCCTACAAAGTGGGATCCTTCCCAAGTTTACTGTTTCTAATATACACAGCAGAGAAGATAGCATTACAGAGACAATGCATTTGAAGCACCCTTTGTAGAGGCGCTTCTTTTTCTCTCAGGACCTTAGAATGGAGTCAAATCAATCTTCATCCGTTTCTTTCCCTTACTGACGCTCTACAGGACCCCAAGAAAATCAATTGAGTAATAATCTTGATGTACCGAGTGGAAGAGGAAAAACTTAAAATGTATTTTCTTTAAGGAAACCTTACCGCAATGGCAATCAGCTCCTCCAGTAGCTCCTCCAAATGGCGCAGAGGCTAAGAAAAATTTGTGTTCAATCAATAGATGCATCATGATCATCGAGTATCTCATGAGAATAAAATCAATGTTCAAAGTAAATAACTGCAGGTGAGGAAATCCCATGAGTCTAACTCACCCAATGTGTCAGCCCATCTACAGGTGCCTTTTGGGGATAATCGTGTACCTGATAACACGGAAAATACAACAATGAGGATTCTGAAGCAGTGGTTAACAGCTAAATTTATTTTTCTGTGACCATTTACCAAAGCAGATTTTTATACCTCCATAGAGATACCATCCACTCCAACTGCAACAGCTGTCCTTGCAATGCATGGAATTAACTCCCGGAGGCCTGCACTAGCAACACCTCCTCCATCCAGCTAGTAAATGAACAAATTGAAATCAATTCTTGATGTACAAGTACAGAAGTTCTTGCACCCAACAGAAGCTTCAGCATATCTAACCTACTCGTTAACATTTACAGTTACAGGCTTAGATATGCGGGTCCAAATGAACCAGCAAACTGTGTTCCTTACAATCACATGGGAAGTTACACGGGGACCCAGTCATGTGGTTCCATTCATGTGCTACCCACATGAGTTCTCGAAGTCCGAAATGATTCCAGGGGAACAGCCCTGTGTCAGTCCATATGGATCAGCAAACCTGATTTCTACAATTGTATCAGAGCTTCAAACCAAACTGGTTAAGCTGAAGGACCAAATATGAAGGAAAAAACTGAATACAAGATCCACTAATGTGACAAGATGAACCTACTTATCTATCCTTATATGAGATACAAGTGTCAAGAACTACTAATTAAATCAGCTGTGAAGGCATGGTAAGCTGTCACCTTTTTCCCAGAAGGTTGTTGCAGGGAATGTGTAACATCTACAACCTGCAAAAAAAAAAAAATCCCGTCAGGTACGTTATTGCCGGTTGAGAGGCACACCAGTCTTACCTCTCAGCCTAATCAACGGGATGTGTATGTTATTCCATGCATCAAAAATCAGAACATAATGTATATATAAAGTCAAGCAACAATCAGAGCCCATTCTAGTAGAAAGGAAACCTTTCTGGTTTGCCTGAAAAGCAAGAAACCCTCAGAAAAAAATTAATGTCAGACCTGACTTCATGAGAAGTAGCGTAGCAAAGAAAAGTGAAACTTACAACAGGACAATCTGCTTCCCTCATCCACTCCAAGTTACGTGGATCAAAAATCAAGTCATCTGTAATAAAAGAGCAATTCTATACTTAATAAAATGATTAACCCAATGATTGAAATTAATCAATGTCAAATGCTTTCTCATTTCTTTTGCTACCTTTTGCAAGTGACCCACAATCAAAATTGGCCATTTAGCATTTAAAATCATAAAACACTTCCTTTTTCAAAAAAAAAATAATATTACATAACACTATTTAAGACCTACTGAATGCTACAATCAGTTTCACCTAAAAACAGAAAGATACTTAAAGCATTTTGTGGCCCTAATTACTTCATTCATTAAAATGAAGAAGCAGCAGCCATGAAGCTTATGAAACGAGTCCAAGGAGTCACTTTGATAGCTTCTGTATATCATTCCCTTAGAAACTTAAGAAACATTCATTAGAATGAAATTTGGGAAGCTCAACATGAAAATGATCAAGAATCAAATATTCTAAATCCGATGCTGGCTTACTATAACCAAACATGGTTCCTTGCTCACAAATCATCACTTTTCGGTTCCCCGCCAATTTAATTTTCTCTGCAGCGTTTATGATGACCTGTCAGCAGTCACAACCACACAAATATTTCAAGAGGAGATCAGGAAACTTTACAAACCAGGAAAAGGGAACTAAATAAGTAGGTCAGCTTTAGCATATCATTTGCTGCCATATCCCAGAAGATAAAGGGAATTAAATAAGTAGATCAGCTCTAGCATATCAATTGCAGCCATGTCCCAGAGGGGAAAGGGAACTAAATAAATAGACCAACTCTAGCATATCAAAGGCAACCGTGTCCCACCCCAAAGATATGCAAGTGAGTGCTCCCCATACAAGTATGTACTCTCTTTACTGATGCAACAACAGTTACGTATCATTATAAAAATATAATTAATCCTCTAGTTAAAGAAGACATTGCAAAGGAAGGTACAATAACATTTACAATCAATTGAAGCAAAGGATGTCCTATGTGTATGAAGTTCATCAGAAAACATAACTGTCTCATAAACTAGTGAGCACAGTTTTCAGAACTACAGATAAATGTCACAAGATTGTATGTTAACAAACACAGGACCTGCAGTCAAATCAAATAAACAGTTATTATTATCTTATTATTTTGGAATGACATATACTCAAATGGGCATTATTGTCAAAATAAGCAGTGATCTACTCTTGCATCAGGAACAGATTAAGTACTCAAATGGAAAGGAAAATAAATAAACATTGAACAATTTTTTGCTTCTCAAACACATGGTATTGAGTAGTTCAAAACATAGAAAAACAAGACTTCATCAGCATACTTACAGAAGGATCACAAAATTGGCCTTTCTTGATATTGACAATTTTCCCAGTCTTCGCAGCTGCAACTAGAAGGTCGGTCTGTCATCAAAAAGAAAAAACCTCAGAGGGGATTAAAACTGAAGTTACAAACCCTGGCCATGAACTTCCACTCTTCTAATCTAAGCTTAGTATCAATCATGTCATCCACAATGACAAGAAGTTGATCCATATGTATTTCAGTACATTCAGCCACTAACCTGACAACAATGGAAAGCTGGAATCTGGATGATATCTGCAATTCTTCCAACACGTTCACACTATAGTCCGCTGCAACATAGTTAGAATAGATCCGAAGAACCACAGAGATTATTCATTGACACTGACTACTTTTATGTCTCCTAGTAAGTTTCCAAAAATTTGCTCCAACAAATAATAAATCCAACTTAACAAAACAAAAATCTGATGAGAGATGTAACTAAACAAGCCTTTGATGGTAAACTAAAAAACAAGTTATTAGATGAAACCACTCAGCTGCACAATAATTAGAAATAGTAACAAGAGAAAAGGTTAACCATTTGGAGAGAGATAAGTAAAATAACTGAAGTGTCTCGGATAGAGAAGACCAGGACGACTTTGCAGAAGTCTGAACTTATACCTGGCTTGTCTCATGCACTTCAGTCACTATGGGAAGATTGTAGACCATCTTGACCTTTTCAAGGATCTAATTGAAAGAAATAGAATCAAACACCAAGGAGAGGTAAAAATATAATTTGGTAAAGGTCAGAAACCAACACAAATATTGAAATAGTAAATTTCATGCATCAAATAAGGGAAGTTGAAGAATCATCATATGATGGAAAGATAAAAGAAAATGAAACATCTGAACATGAAAAACTGAAGAATCATCTAATGATGCACTTAGATAATTGAGATCAACATCTCATGAAAACTGAAGCTCTTAAAGAAAGGCTTTTAAATTGAGCTCCTTGTCAAAGATGGAGGACCTAAAGAAAGTTCAGTGATAGGTAGTTCCCCTGCTTCCAGCAGTTAGCTATAAAGTGTAGTCCTTGTGCTCTCATCTGCACATTTGCTTAACTCATTCTTTAATTCAATTTAGGGGGAACAGGAAAGGAAAAATCTTCAACCTCAAGTGTATCCTAAACATACTCCAGACTCTGGAATATAGCTACAATCTGTTGGTCTTGTGCTCCCCTCTGTATATTCCCTAGTTTTATTCAAACTAGGGGAAAATGAAAACAGAAACCCCTTACCTCCAGTATACCCTACATGTACTCCTGAATGCATGAAGATATAGCCTAACAGTTTTTTGGTACAAAAGTTATGAGGCCACAAGAAGAATGGTTTTGTTTATGTTCATATTAAATGAATTGAAACGATTCTTACCTTCAGGCCTTCCTCCATACCGGGGCCGCGGAATGATTTTGATGACGTACGATTAGCTTTGTCAAAGCTGGATTTGAAAACCAGCTGTAACCCAACTCTATCAAGTGAAGTTGAATAGATCTGTCAGACTTCTAATAAACGGCACCACAGAAGTCTGCACTAAGACGAGAATTTCTCACAACACACTTACTTGGAGGCAATAGCATTTATATGTTTGGCCATTAGTAAAGCATGTTCCTCTGATTCGATAACACTGGGGCCTGCTAGCAAGAAAAAGGGTTCTGCAGCCTGTTCAAAGTTGGAAAAAGGTAAAAAATACGTACAAGAAGCAATGCAAGGACAGAACAATTATGGAATTCAAAGAATGAAGATCGAACGAGATACAACCTTCAGAAGATTGAACGACAACGTTGGCTCCAACTTTGGCTCCATACCTTGAGTACTTTCAGGATCAAAATTTGGAGATAGTCTGCAACTAAAAAGAAAAATAAATTGCTGATAAGACATCAAATATTATGCAAAAGAAGAAATGCTGAAAGAAACGTGCAGAAACTAAAAGTGAAACGCAAACACCTACGCATTAAAGAACTAAGACAAAAAAACTGTCTAGTTGTAGGACGAGAAAGGAAAAGAAGAAAAAGAAAATTTCAATAAGAGTTGTTCGCAGTTTTGTCAGATTGTATGTGAAACATGAAACTCGGTAGACTGATGTTGCCAATTTCCCGCTCTGAAACCATAGAAAACAAAATGTACGGAAGAAATAACACAACATAATAAGGCAGAAACAAAGAATACTCAGCTAAGAGTAGCTAAAACAAGATATACTTACCCGAATTAATTAGATGCGAATCAAACAGATTGAAGAAAAGAAATCAGAATACAGATAGAAGACAGTTGGTTTCAATCTTGTTGGTGAAAATAAATCCAAATTCCAAATTAAAGCCAGTAAAAATTCGCTGGTCAGTCACGATTCTGCTAACATTTTCAAGAATTCAAGAAGAAATAATAACCTCAATCTAGATCATATGTGCGCTAAAACACTAGGATTTTTAGATTAATAGAAATTAAGAAGCTACTGACAGATATGAGAAAATTGAACTTAAACAAAATCCATAATAATGTACCTTAATGACTGGCTCACTCGAAAGAGATCTCCAAAGCAGAAACGAAATCTTGGGAGGCGAAGCGGACTGAAACAGATAAGAGGAGGAGAGTGAAGCAAATCAGTTGACGTAAGTTTAGTTTGTTGAGGAGGCAGTCGAAGTCTCCTTTTATAGGCAGTTGAGCGGTCTATAAAGCCAGAGTGGACGCCTGTCGGAGTCGGTTTTGAAATCATAGAGATTTCAGTTAGTTACGCCAGAGTGGACGCGCCTGTTCGAGTCAGTGTTGGAATGTTTGTTTCGTATTTTTTAAATTTGTTATATATTCTAACGAGATTTTAAAATAATAAATAATAAATAATATAATCTGGGCCATTTTCAACCATACATAGTTTCTTATTTGGGCTATACATTTACAAGAAGAGGATAAAGATAGGTCTCCACCTGTTAAACAAATGGTAAAATAATATTAATCTCCATTATTTTGATGATAATCAAATGAGTAGCTTAAAAGTATGCTACAAATGGTGTTATCTGTGTATTTTGTACACATACTTTCTAACACAAATATTATGAGGTCTAAGCACATTCCTAAAACCTTCTCTCCACAACTTTTCTTTTTTTTCTCACCCCTTAATCTTCTTCTATTAAGATTATACATCATAGAATCCTAAGTTTCAACGTGGTATCAGAGCAGGCAATGATCTGAGATGTAAAAGGAGAAGAAGATGCGAAAAAAATGGAGAAGAAAGGGAAGAAGAAGAAAAATGGAAAGAAAAAAAAGGAGTTTCTCATTTTTGCTTAAGTCTTATTTCTTAATTTCTATATTTGATTGGATGTTTCACTCTCTTACTGTATTTTCATATAGAAAAATATATACCGTTGGAAAGATATTTGAGTCTAATTTCCAACTAAAAAATAATCGTTGAAATCAGATTTTTCTAGAAAGAGAAATCGACATCTGAAGCAGCAAAGGTAAAGCAATAGAAAAGTTTCGTACAGTAGCAAAAAGCTTCAAATTTTAAGTCTTTTTATGTCATCAAGAACGAGGCATTATATGGAGAATTATATATATATATATAAGACTTAAATAGATTAACACTTGAGGTTGCAAAATATTTGTTGACTTCAAACTGGGATCATTGACATCATCTCCCAACTTGACGAGGGGTGGGAATAGAAGGAGAAGTATGAAAGATGGGCACAAAGCATTGGAAATTGTTTGATATGTTGATTATAAAACAACACTTGATTTAATTTATTATTGGCAGTCTATTACTCGACCTGACTCACTCACTCACTTTCAAAGCTACTATCTGCTATCTGCTACCGGTTTGACTCTGACTTGATTATTACCCTTGATTATTATCTTGGATTATCCTCAGCTTATTATTTGGTGCATAGCTTCCTTATTCAAGGATGGACTTACTGTAGGTTATCTTATGTGTCCTTATTGTTCTTAAGGACTTTTACTATCTATTGGTTATCTGATGCTATATAACTGCCTATTCGGTGCATGTTATTTGGGCCATGGCTAATATCTGTTACTGCTATTGTGTCTCTCTGATAGAGACATTATTATTAAAGAAGGACTTCTCGGTTGCTGACTGTTGTCAGCATTAGTTATTCTGATGAATAAGAAAGCACATGGTGGCCCTATAATATTATCTTCCGGTGATTACCTTTTACCCCCCCCTAGCAGTTTTACTTCTACTATTTGACAATCAGTGCCCTGTGTTAAGACACCGTGATGGAGGAGCTTATTAGACTTCTGAGCAATGCTTATAGACCCACTACATATAGAGGATAGGAGTATGCCCAACATCCAACGTGAGTCAAGTCTATTATTCACCCAAGAGGTGTTTTTTTTAGCTACCATGAGAAATTGGGTAGACTCTATGCCCCATAGTAAGGCTACTTTTCTGCCTGTGAAGTTGAATGGAAAGTATTTTTTACTATGACCATTTGACTGGAGTATGGAGCGATGTCTTACGGCTAGGAGTGATTTTACTCTCTTATATTAATGCTAGTTGGGTTTCTTGGTAAAGAACAAAGAGACCACTAGTTTGAGGGAGAGTGTTGGAAAATATGATGGACTGCCATTTTATACGAGAAGATCCTATACACCATTTGTAGCAAGTTGGGCGTTTATGTTGTTCTCTCACCCTCAGCTTGAGGGGGAGTGTTGGAAGATGGGCCCATACCGGCATGACCAAGGAGAAGGCCACAAGCCCACACAGTGGTGACATGGCAAATAAAGAGTTATCTCATAAATATGGCATTAATGTAATTAGTTTATAATTTATGTTTCTTATTCACTCTTAATAGGGTGATGGGTATTCTTGTAATATTAGTACTTTCGATATCTATAAATACAATTTAAGGGGAAGGGTTTTGGATAAAGTCCATTACCCTAATTTTCCTCCTCTTTTCTCCAAATTCGTTATTCTTCCTCTTCTCCTCCTAAAACCTTATCTCCAAAACTATTCTTCTTCTTCTTCTCACCCCTTAATCCTCTTCTACTAGGATTATACATCATGGAATCCTAAGTCTCAACACGTTTCTTACCAAGGTCTCCCATCTGGCATACTATAGATTTGATTGGCAATCCTGCAGCTCATCAACTTAGTACAAAATTGTTGAGAGCTGACATATGACATTTGTTTGATGTGGCCCAACTTGATGATGACTCAAATTCATTAAGAAATTCAAAAATGTAGATTAGATTATATTCTAGGATAGTTAAGCGTTGTCGTAACAAAAAAGTATGGAAATTGTTCAACTGCATCTAATTTTAATTTAACCATTAAATTTAAAGTGAATGACTTAAAAATTATTTTTATTATTTTATATTTATTTATTGATCTATATATACATAAATATTATTTTGAGATTTTTTATTTATTTTAATGATAAAATTAAGATAATGGTAAATATAATGAAGCAAATAATATATTTTTAAGTAAATTAACATTTTTAAAGAACAAAAAGTTGGTAGCTAAACTTGAGACTAACCCTTTTTCCCTTGACTTCTAAAAACTATTTTTAATATATATAAATTTCTTTGATGTTATTATTTTTTAACATAACCCATTAAAGCCAAATGCCTTATTTCTGGTAATAAAAAATAGGTTATCTTTTGTTTAAAATAAATAAGCTACCCATTTAATATAATTTAATACAAATAATCATTTTCTTTATTTAGCTGCCACCCTAGTAAATATGCATAGGATGGAATTGAAATCTAGTATCATGTATCAGTTTGGGGTGGGATAGGTTCTTTCATTCCCACTCCATGAGTTTTTGGAATATATACCTATAAATAAATCTAAAGTTTATTTATAATAAATTGTTAACATGAATTATAATGTACAAATTTTATTTGTAGAAGAAGTGATATGGGAGTATATATCTATTGGCAAAAAATTAAATCCATTTTGTTTGTTCAAATCATTTTTCAGATAAATATGCCTACTCCTGGCTTTGAAATTGATTGTACAAGTGGTTGAGCCTACAAGATAGTTCCATCAGGGATCAGGGCACTTCCCAAAATAATCACAATGCCTCCTCTGATTACATAGCCAGAGCCTTGTCTATCTCCTTCTTGGACATTGTCAATATTCACAATCTACAAACATAGAATAGTGAGTTAATGGAGTTAGATATATTAAACCTGGTAATAGATTAAAAAAAATAAAATAGATCTCGATGTAAAAATTGCATATTTATTTTCGTATCATCCATCTCCCCCAGAGAATGAATATTTTGTTTTACCAAGTAAAAAAATAAACGTAAAAGATAAATAGGAGAAATGATTTTTTTATTTTTTATTTATGGATGAGGTTAAAGATGCATAATCTCACTTAGGGCCTGTTTGGAACCCATAGAAAAGAAAACGGGGGAGAAGAGAAAAAAAATACTGGAATTTAGGGGGAAAAAGAAATAGAAACTTGAGAGAGTTTTAATTGTTAAAATTTTAAAATATTACTAATTTTCTTTTCTTGTCATTTTCCACATGTATCCAAACAAGAGAAATAATATTTCTCTTTAATTTTCTCTCTCATTTTCCATGGGCATCCAAACAAGAGAAGAGGAAAAGGATGTGGGACAACCTTGACTGCACCTAACATTTGAGTCCTTTGAAGGTCTCTCTAATTATAAGAATATCACTTACTTCATTGTAATTGCAACAATGCCATTACTCATTACCTCCACTTTATTATTAAAAAAACTAAAATAAATTCAATCATCAATGAATGAGACAAAAAATGTAGAATAGAAGGAAATTAAAGTTTAATTTATTTTATTTAAATTTAGTTTAATAAAATTAAAATTAGATGCACCAAGTTTGGATGAAATCGTGTCCAGATTCAATATTTTCTCAACAATAAAACCGTAACCAAATTCCACTATTTTTTTATTCATATATACCGCGGTTTACGCTTTGTAGGTAACATGGCATTCATATAAACATTTGCATATGCCCTAATGCATTTTAAGCATTTTCCCCAAAGTAACATTTTCAGCCTAAATACCTTTGTGAGACATTAGAAATGTGTATTTATCATGAACATTTAAATTCATGCATATACTATCATGACACATTTAAAATGTATGTTAAAAATTGAAAAGAATTGTATATATCCTAAACTTGAAAATAACATCCCATTGTGATTCAACCATTGGTTGAACCTGGTCTAACCAGGTTAGACTGAAATTAGCCTAAACTTTTATAGATGTAATTTTTTTTTTTAAAATGATTTTTACTTAGAATTAATCATTTCTAAAAACAGTTATGCACAATTAAATACCCTAACGTTTTTGCCGATCCTAGCATGCTTATCAATTATGGCCTTTCTTATCTGAGACTGCTCTCCAATCCCAATTGGTATTTCTTCACCATGCTTCCCATTCACATCCTGATCATCCGTCTGTGAAGTATTTCAACAAGAATCAGACCCTTGAAAAGAATAGCAAAAAATCAACTAAGAGCTTCACACCCAATAGAGTCTTGTCTTACTTGATAAATATCACTGCCCATGATCACTGAATCCTCAATCTCTGCGCCATTACCGACCAAGGTGCGCATGCCAATCACTGACCCTCTAATCTTGCAGTTCTACACTTAACCAAGACAGAAGAAGATAAGACGGAAACAGATGGGTTACGATTGTGAAGCATTTTGAAATACTCGTCACTTACATTCAAGATGCAACCATCTCCTATGACACTGTCTGATATGATGGCATTAGTAATTGATGAAGGAGGGAGATACCGGGGCAATGTATATACAGGAGCATCTCTATCGAAGAAGCTGCCACCATTGGAAGTCTCATGCCTCTTTCCCAAATAATAAACACAAGATCCTTTTAATCTTGAATCGATGTGGAATTACTCTGATTAGAATACTTACTCAAATTGAGATGGTTTCTTCTTGGTGCAATCTATGTTGGCATGATAATAGGCCTCAATGTTGCTAAAATAATTCCAATACCCTTCATGTAAATAAGCTTCCACCTGTAATAACCCTTCTTTCAAGTCTGTAATCTCGGATAATTAAAAAAACAGAGAGAGAGAGAGAGAGAGAGGTCCATAGCATCTAACCTTCAGTCCCATTGAAATTGCACCAGAGATCACGTCATTTCCAAAATCCTTGGCCTTGGGGAAAAGCTCTGTCAATAGCTTCATCATCACATCTCTTTTGATGACATAGATTCCCATGCTCCCCATGTAACCAGAGTCCTCTGTCCATTTTCTTTTGCTTTCTGACTGTGGATTTTCAGTGACAAATCCTGAGTTAGTGCACTCTTGTGTTATTCATGTTGATCTTCCTCGTTTTTGCAGATTTACAGGAGAATAAATAAAGGAAAGAAAAAGGGAAATATTCCATCACTCCAGCTTTAAGAGAAGAATCCGAACTTCTTTCCTTGCAGCTGCTATTTTCTGTTAAAGTTAATTACTATAATCATCACAGAGATAAGACTGGAAAGAACTTACCTTAAGGGGGTTCTGTGAAACCCATTCTGGCTTCTCCTTGTAATCAAGAACCTCGTTTCTGGAACTTACTTTTAAGAATCCAAAACCTGGATCTTCGTTTTCCCTGGTATGAGAAAAGGCAATGGTAATGTCGGCACTGCTATTTCTGTGAGCTAGTACAAGGTCTTGGTAATCCATTTTGTAAAGATGGTGACCTTGAAGTACAAGAAATTCCATTACAGGGTGCTGTTCAAGAACCCACAGGCTTCGTCTAATAGCATCAGCTGTACCCTGCAGGATCATTTTTACATAAAGAAATTTATGATCGTTGAGAAAAATAACGACGAAGTGGGATTTTTTTTGTTAATAATCATTTAACTGGATACTTTTAGCTTGGGAAAGTTAAACGAGGTTGCTGATTTTGTTGGTGTAAACCTTAAACCACTCCTGTTCTTCAAGGCTCTTATACGCAGCTATGACCTCTAGAAATCCTTCCCTCCCCCATCCTGTATTGGAATAAGCTCTGGATAGATGAGAATTCAGTGAAGTGGAGTTGTACTGAGTGAGCGCATATATTTTGTTGATGTTGCTATTGATGCAGTTGCTGACAACAATGTCAATAAGCCTGTAATTTCCAGCCATGGGGATTGCTCCTTCAGATCTTTTTATCGTGAGTGGATAGAGCCCTGACTCGGACCCATCACCAAATACTATAGCTGCTACACTCTGTTGTCAGCAACCATAACCATGATTCAGTCGATGAAGAATTCGAATCTCAGAATGGACGTCAGGAAAAGAACTGAAGGACCGATTCTAAATGCAGAAACAAAAGAGCCACGGCCGCCAGAATGACAAATGATAAGCAAACAAGGAATGCACTTAAAGTAGATGCAAATTAACAACTATATGGTGTTCTGTGCAGATTTTCACATGAACCGTGAATGATATCCAGGTGGATAATTCAAGAAAAGCCACACTTAATTCTTCGAATCATAGCAAAAACAAGCACCAATGGGACCTGATTCATAGAAGGAAATACCGTGGAAAAAGAATCAGACTCGCAGGAATTGGATATGGTTAAGCGGGTAGGAGATGAACATATGTGCTTGGATGTTGATTTACGTCGAGCATAAGATGAACCAAGAATCGGAAACTTAATACCGGAGAGAGGAGAGGTAGGAGACAGGCATAACTGCAGCATCACGATTACAACAGAAAAACCAGAGTCGTTTAGACTTCCCGGCTTTCTCCCTTCGATTCACTACAGTGTGCAAAGGAAGGGAAGGAGGAGAATATGTAGCTTGCGTCTCCATGGCAACACGCTTTACCGGTACAGAGTTACACTCCTTTGCCCGGGTTGCTTCCCTGTGGTTCATCCTCGACTTCGAGCATATGGACATGCCGCATCAACTTAACCTGCAGAATATCCTGTCGAAACGGAAGACATCATATGCTCAAACATTGAAAAAATTGATGTCGATTCGTCAGTGTAAACTTCCAAAGTTTCTCTAATAGGGTCTGTGGAAGCTCTTTCGATCATCATCATCAGTAGCTTCCATCAGAATACAGCTTTCGGAGATCAACTGAATTCCATATTCCCTGATCTTAACAACTGATTGGCTTTTTGGAGCATAAATAGCAGGTTGAATCTCTCAGAGTTAACAGACAGCCAAGATTGTCTGGAGAGAATGCGGATCAAGATGAAAAAAGAAGAGAAAATTGAAGCTTAAAGCGTTTAAAGCTGACTTTGTTTCTGATTATGCTTCCGCTTACCCCAAAGCGCAGTTAATTGGAATGAGTCGATTGCAAGAAAAGCACGTCTCCATGTGATCTGCATTTCATCTTTTTAGATGTTGAAAGTGAAATTAAATAGAAATGGACAAAATTAAAAGCATATGCATACAACCCCAAAATGAGGCCAAGATTTTTTGCTTTTGATGTTCTCTTAGGGGTGATCACCACATAAAAAACTCTTACTAGGAAAAATACACTATCTAGTTCTACTAGAAAAATAAAAGAAATGTTCTCTCTCTTTAAGCAGTATAATACCCAATTACACTTATGCCAATCTCTCTCCAACATATTTTCTACAACTAGAATCCGGTTCTAATGGATACAGGCTCTAGGATGCCAATTCTTCGAGATTCCCAAGTTCTAGAAGATCTCTTTTAAATAAAGTGAAAATAAAAAATTTACACTTGCTTTGAGAGATGGCCAATTCCTAATAGGATTCGAGTTCAAACCTTTGCATAAGCAATGAAATATGAGTAGTTTGTTTGGAACTAGGAATACAAAGAATTTGGGGTTTTTTTCTCATGTAGAGCAATGTCAAATATTTTTTGGCACAAAAAGCTTTGTAGGATGCTTAGATTTTGTAATAATAGCTCATGAATGCCTTGGACATGCTTATGTTCCCTATTATAAGTTTGGTGGCAAAATTTGTGATTTTTTAAGGTGAACCAAAAAACTACTTTGAACCGATGATTAGCTATACCTTTCCAATGATCAATCATTGAGTTATTCTCTTAGATGGCTATAGTTCTTAAGAATTTCTAAGTTTTTAGACTCTAGATCGATGGTGATGAGAATGGAGAAGCCAAAAGGGCAAACATACTTGTATGAGCTAAAGTTGCTACTACATTAAAAGATGTAGATGCTCGTGGTTGTTGCAAGAATTGGTGTACAAAATGGTGAATATCATCATTACTCATAGATACCATATGAGATTATGATGCCTCCTGATTTGCCCATACTAGTTTACCAAACTTCTTTCAACACTGAACAGACTAGTGGTTTGAGCGGCCACAATGAATAAATGCATGGTTCTCTTTGATGACTTCCTCTACCTCTTCCATAGACTCCTCCTCGATCTCTACCTCTCTGCATTGTCCATGCAGAATTATCATTCTTCACTTCAACATTAGAGATAGCCAGTTTAGTTCACATTAAACTTACAAGTATGTTTCTCTAGAGATGGTTTGTTTGTTCTAGCAAGAATCACAATCAGGGACCGGTAAGATGTAAAAGCCATGCCACTTTAATTTATTCTCTCTACCTTTCTTAAATTAGTCATATCGAGCAACAATCTCTCCTTACAATAGCAACAGGTTTCCAAGCCAGTAACAAACCAACTTCAGGGAAGTTGTCTTTGCTCAGACATCAGGAGCAAAGGGTTTTAGAGGAGGAAAGAAGGGAGAAAGAGGGGAAAAAAGAAGAAGGTCGTAGGTATAAGGTTTGGGAAGAAGAGATAACAAAAATATAATGTAGAGGAAGAGAAGTCATGGGAGGAAAAGTTATCCCAAGTTGGGTCATGTTAAGAGAGAGATTCTTCTCTTCCTCTCATTAAGCGTTAAATTCTAAAATGATGGTATTGCCCTTAGGTTTACAACTATAACTATTGAAAAGAGGTTAAGACAGTAAATTACAACCTTTGAACAGACATTAGATGGGAGTACACTACAAGTCACTCAAGAAAATGATTGCATCCATTCAGTTGCCTACAGAACTCGAAAAGGGCAAGTAGAAACATAGTTACAAGCAAGAGAGGCTCATGAGCAGTGTCAATATCCCTTTTATTTGGAGAATAAATAGCCTGAACCGATGGGAAAGAAATATTATTTTGCAGTTACAGAAAGTCTTCCTTAACCCTAATCCCCCTCCACCTAAGAAAGGAAAAAGATACAATCGAAAGCATCCTAAAACAGAAAGAAAAATAAAGAAAAAAAGAAAGCTTAGCCCCTAGGCAACGCCTTGTTTTCCTGGCACGAAATGAATTATCACCGAATATGTTCTCGAACCATTGATGCCATCTCAATCTGTAAGTTGAAAAAAGAAAATGTGACCATGTTGCAACTGAGTAATAGAGAACTAAGACTTAAAACTTTATCCAATTAAGCATTCCCTGTTTTACTCAACCAATTGCAATAGATTAGAAAATGAATTTTAAACCCTACGTAGATTCAGAAGAGGGCAAATGGGATCACACTTACACATTCATTTATTACCCATTTACAGCACACGTAATGATTACACAAGTACTAAGCTGTTGCCTGTCATCTTAGTTTCAACTTAATGCTCTCCTTGGAAAAGCTAAACCTAGCATTTACCTCCAATAAGTTTTTCATACTGCTGATAGCTAAATAAACAAATAACATAATATACCAATCTAGTTACAGCTTAATAGAAAGCTTCCCATATTTCTCCTTGCAATTTGAAACCACTCAAAAAGAGTTTGGTTGCATTTTTTCAACCTTTCCACTGCAATGTGCCTTATTCTTACTTTACGGTAAATGACAAAATACAGATGAGCATGACTTCCATTTTCTCCCTTCACTAAGATTAAGAAACCAAAGAAGTTGACAACTGTGATCAAACTGGACCTTTGCACCCAAGACAGCAAAGGTAAATGAGCTTACCGCAGTTACAGCAGCTTCAGAACCTTTGTTTCCAGCTTTGCCGCCAGCGCGGTTTAAAGCCTGCAAGTTACCAAAACACATTGTAAATCTTTCCACAACAAAGCAGTGCAAGTTGTCTGAATCTTACACAAGTTCAAATATAGCCACTGTGTGAGACTGCCATACATACATATCCAATGGTACAGAAAGAGATACAAATGAAACCAAATAGCAATTCATACTAATTAACTATCTTTATCCTTGAAGTTTGAAATAAGTTGCCCTCACTAATATCCAAGTGGCAAACAACATCCTAGTCATAGATTTTTACCTGATCCATGTCATCACAGGTTAGAACACCAAATATACATGGCACTCCTGCAATAACAGTAAAGAAAAGTATTAACGAATGGAAGCCTCAGTTTTTCCAAAGAAAATGAAGTTTATGTGGGAAGACAAGATAAACAATGCCGAACAGGAGATACGCTTATATTTCTTTTAACTTTCCTGCATTGCTTAGTATGCCTCAAGGTTGGCAATCTCTAAAACAAGCATGTTAAATCCAGGGAGATCTGTTAGGTTGACAGGGAGGAACTGGACAACAGTAATACTGGACTTAAAAAACCTAAAACCAAGTGGATTGGTTCAAATGATAAACTTATGCCAACTTAATTGGGTTTTTCAAATATCAGTTATTAGAAGATAGTACTTTCCCAAAAGTATTAAAGCAACACCTTCACCCATGCTTCAACCAGGACTGATTTGATGGAGTTGACCAACCTCTTAATAGGTCGTCAGATCAGTTTTTTAATTACCGCTCGAGACATAGTATCTCTTTTTTTTTTTTGAAGTGCAAGACATGGTATCTCTAATAAGCAGAATGACCATGAGTACAATAATTAACATACACTGCAAAGCTAGTAAAGATCAATTCTCTGTTAGGTCCAACCTAAATTGCCTGTCTCAACAGAGGAACAGAATAGAACTGTCCAAACGATAACTCTTTGAAACGGTCACCTAGTGTATTCCAGTTACATTCCATCCATTACATCAGTAGAGGCAAATAATCCAGCACTGGCTGCCCATTCCTTATCACGGAGCCAAACAAACAAAAACCTTGGGATTGACCAGATAGCCACCAAACAGCTAATATCCAAACTTCATATCTAGTTAATGAAGTCTGCGAATCCAATTAAACCACACAGGTAGAGACATTTACAAAAGAGTATCATATGCAAATTGAATTGGGGACCATATCAATTTTCATAAGCATTCCATCAAGCAACATATGTTTCAAAAAAAGAAACTTAAAAAAGGAAAAAAAAAAGGTCAAATTTTCAGACTATTAAGAACCTCATTCTGCAGCAAGAAACCTAAACACAACCACAGATTTCCTTTAGTTAAGAGCTCCTCTAAACCAAAACTATACTCCGTCTTGAAAATATCAATTTAAAAAAAAGAGGAAACATATTAAATTACCGGCAGGCTGCTATAACTTTTCTCACTGCATTGAAAACCTAAACAAGTTGAGTACCAAAATTCGACCAAGTACATATACCCTGTAGTTCAATTTCTATTACTCAAAAGGACTTGATCATAGTGCATAGGATTCAGTTTTCACTAGCTTTATCAAGAAGTGGACTGGGCCTTTGGCTCAATGGCCACATGGAAGGGGGTTGGGGTGGCGTGCTCAACATTCTGAAAAAAAGTGCTTGATCAAGATATCATTGTATGGCATTACCAAAAGTTATCAGCAAAATCATTAAAAATACATAAAAACTAACCTGAATTGAGACCAGCAGAAAGCACTCCAGATGCAGCAGAATTGGCAACAGCATCATAGTGAGTGGTATCGCCTCTTATCTAATGAAATAGTCCACAACTTCAAAGTCCAATAAAGAAAATTGAGCAAATGTGAGGATAAAATAGGCAAGAAGATAGTGTTCTTGTTCTCTTCTGTCTTCCCTTTTTTAAGGGAATAGTCTCTACAATAAAGTCAAGTTCTTTGATCATAACAGTACCTTCTTTGATCATCCATGAACTTAGAGAATCAAAGTTGAATAAATCATGAAAAACTGTACAGAAATTGAAACTGGTCGAAAGTGAGATATTATACCACAGCTCCAATACAACATATTGCATCATATTTTCCTGTCTTCCCAAGCTTTTGTGCAAGGACAGGAATTTCAAAGCTACCAGGAACCCACCACACCTGAGGAAAAGAAGAGTGACAATAACTGCTCAACTACAACGAAGGCTAGACTAAACATTAGAGGTAGACCCACATGATTTATTTTCCAACTTTTACATAAAGCATACATGGACAGAAAAAGAGGGGGTTGATGAAGTAGAAACATCAGGCGGAAACTGCCCATAAGCCAGCATAACATGGGGGTGCTGAAGCACACTTTGTCTCTTATAGCTAGGAATCATCTGACCCAAACAGCACCAGCCCTAGCAAGCGATAGTTTCAGCCGTGAATGGAGCAAGAGGATCAAATTGGCAGCCTAAATTAACTAGATTCAGTTTGAATTAGATCCGGTCAGAATGACTTGGAACAGTTCAGTCTTTTTCGTTTGCTTGCTGCTTCATTGTTTCAACAGGTATGCATTAGCGATTCCAAAGGCCAATTTAAGTTCACATCATTTTCTGTTTATACATGAGAAAAAAAGCGACTATAGTGAAGCAGCCGCTTTTCCAACTTTAAAGAGACACCAGAAGTAAATGCAACAAGGAAAGGTTTCCGTAGAGTTTAACATACTTCAATATCTTCTTCTCTGATGGAATATCTCTTGAAAGCTTCAATAGCGCCCTCCAGCAACAACTTAGTCACTACCTCATTAAACTGAGCAACAACCTACGCAGTGGAAAAGTACAAACTTAAAACTTTAGAAAGCAAAACAAAAGGCTCCAACAAACTAAACCCGCACAGAGATCTTTTTCATCTACTTCAGATTTTCAAATGGCTATCGAATTTCCATCCAGTTTACAAGTCCCTGTCCAATCCTGCAAACGAATCTCACCACAGCAAAACGCAGGCCTTCACATTTTGAAAAGGAACCTCTAAAATGCCGAACTCCAGCAGAAGCTACACAGACCAGGCCCCTACTGTTACCTCTACAAACCGAGTTAGTCGAATAACCTGAAGAACCAGAGCATCAAAGTCAGCTTCCGAAAAGAAGAAAAAAAATGACGAAATTCAACGGCGACATGGGAACCTGGCAGGGGAAAACTTGCCTCGATTTCTAGAAGAAAAAGTGATGAAGGGTTTTGGGTTACACCCAGAAAGGAAAGCGATCTTGGGAATGGAAATGGATGGAGAGGAAGAGGAGATGCGGAGGAGCTCGCTCGGCGCAATGGATGCCATGAGGGCGTCCGTTGTAAGGGCAGTAGGAGGCGTCGCTACTAGATAGAGACTAGAGTTGACATGACATTGCGGCTTCTGAAGTAGTTGACAGCCAGGTAATTGGTTATTAGTTCATATTAGCGAGTAATTGGTGGCAAGTCTCCGACATGACCCAGAACACGCCACCCTAGCTTCGAAAAGGTTTCCTTTCAAATAAGCAGATGGATTCGATAACTAGACGAATGGTTCCCGCCAAGGAGAGTAAGCTTCGCGTTCTTGCGAATTGGGTCCGACAATGAACTTGACCACCCTCCATTCATGGAAAATCAATTCCTCAACTTGTTATAAACGTGGCAAAAATCAACGTCATATTAGGACCAAACCATCCTATCTCATCCGTTGATCTAAACAGACAGAAAAGAAAACGTACAGTCCCACAGGCCTCACCTTTGCCTTGCTACGACATTACCCCCATTGCCTTGCCCGAGCACGTCTGCTACTGCTTGTTCGACGGGAGGTACCGAAAGGAGCGAAACGGAGTACAACGAAAAGCTTTCTTCCTTGTTGGTGATTGAAATTTTGGTTCTGAGCATCCAAAGCTGTTGATTTCAGAAGAAGAAATGGCCAAATCCTGCAAAGGCTTGGCGATGGAACTCGTCAAATGCCTTAGCGAAAGCGATTGTGTTAAGGTCATCCACTCCCTTCTCGATTTGAAAAAAAAAATCGATCTCGTGATTGGACTTCTCCGGGATTTTCTTTTTGCCTTATGGATACTATTTTGTTTTATTGAACTCATTGAACTCGATAGGCCAGGATCAATGCACTCTTGGAGTTTTGCTTTTAGGCTCGCTTGTATTATATGATTTTCTGTGAATTCGAAGTTCATAAATTATAGGTCGCTTACCATGAAGATATGGGTCCAAGCTCGGAAGGCCATTAGCTCAGTTGTTTGGTCAGAAAGGTTGTTAAATATTTATTCTTAGTTGCACGACATATGCTACAGCCATTTGCTATACATTTCTTTTTTGGAATAGTACTTGTTGTTCAGTTCAACAGTTCAATTTTTAGTTTCATGCATATTCAATGTTGGATCCGTTCATTTGGTTTTTAACCATGTAGATGGACCCACGATAATGGTGACAGGTCGTCCTATCTGTGCTTACTTTGAGCGTTTCATTTCATTAAAGTTGCCTGCACTATTTTCTAGGCATTGAGGTAGCGAGAAGCAAAGAAGGAACTACACTAACTCAGAGGAAATATGTTATTGATATGCTTCAAGAATATGGTCTTTTGGGGAAACCTGCAGATACACTATGGAAGTAGGACTTGATCTTCAGGATGATCAAAGCTCAAAACTAAAAGATAAAACAAAGTATCGAAAGCTAGTCGGGAAACTCATATGCTACAGTTACTAGACCAGATATTTCATTTTTAGTGAGTGTTGTGAACCAATTCATGGAGCATCCACGTAAAATCCACCTTGAGGCTACACAATGAATCCTGAGATTCTAAAGGGAGCTCCAAGAAAAGGTCTCATTTTCAAAACTAATAATCACTTGAAGATTGAAGCTGTCTCTTATAATGATTATGCAGGCTCCAAGCTTGACAATAAATCAACCATTGGATATTGTGTATTTTTGGGAGGAAATTTAGTCAGCTAAAAAAGTAAAAAACAAAATGTTGTTGCTCGGTCTAGTGCAGAAACGAAATACAGAGCAATGATCCACATCGTCAGTGAGCTAATGTGGATAAAATCTGTTGTCCAGGAGTTTGGCATCGATCAACAGGATCCTATGACTATGTATTGGGATAACCAGGCAACAATCTTCATTGCAAATAATTCAGTCTTTCATGGATGAATAAAACATATAGAGGTAATTTATCACTTTATCTGAGATGCAGTAATGAGGAAAGAAGTAACTACTCAGTATGTTCGGTCTGGTGATTAACTCTGTGATATCTTAACTGTTGATTTTCAGGATTCCATGGATTTAGCTCATGGAGAAAAAGAGAAAGACACCCATTGGGAGAAAACAGGAGGAAGAAGAGGCTATGGACTTGATTATTCTAACCCTTCCCCTGAAGCTCAATTTATAGATTAATCAAACTACTGTATTACAATAATACCCTTGAACTTAGGGTTTAGGGTTTTAACCCTGGAACTTTAACCTAATTACATCAATGCCATATCTATGAGATGACCCTTTATTTACCATCCTGTCATCATTGTATGGGTTTGTGGGCCTTCTCTTTGATCTATGTGCCTTGAATCCATCTTCCACATCTCTTGGATGTGTGGGTCTTCTTTGGTCTTATGGGCTTGGGCCCATCTTCTAACATACTTGGATATGTAGGCCTTCCTTGGTCGTGTGTGCATGGGCCCTATCTTCCAACACTAACTAAAGTACTAGGAAAACGTGAATTCCTGAATTTTTGCGACAAGTTGAGATTGTTCGACATGTACTCTCTAGCTTGAGGGGGAGTGTTGAAAAACAAGAACAAGGGTATTTTGGTTATTTTACCTTGTCGCTATTTATATTTCTTGATGTAATCTTATTCTACATGTCAAATTATGTCTACAGACCAAATTTCATTTAAAGGGGACACATAAAATTGGAGATTTAGAGAGTTAAGGTTCACTTAAAGTAGGGGTTATGTTGTAAATTGACCTCACCTAGTCAACCATAAATCTATAAATAGAAGCTGGAGGAAGTCCAGCCACGAATTTTCAGTTTTCTTTTCTCAATTTTTCTTCTCCAAGCTCTCTCCTTCTCATTCTCTCTCTTCAACCTTTCTTCTTACTTTTTACATGTTTGTTTCTTTAGGTAGAAAAGCTATCATACAGGTAATGTGCAGGAGAAACAAGCCCAGCCATACCTCCTGAGTGTGTGGTTTAAGGGAGACTTACTTCAACTGCAAAAGAGGCCAGGTATGTTATTTTTGTCTAATATGTCATGAGCAAGTCTTTTTTCTATATATCTTCTTTTAGTTTAGTTTGGTGGTATGCAATTCTTCAATAACTGATTTGTGTTTTGTTTAATAGTATTTTTTTGTTAATTATAACTATTTGTTGAGATGGTCTTATTGCTTCCTACCTTGTTGTTGCTCATGCATTTTCTTGAGGAGCTATGGTTTCTGATAATCTATTTCAAAGGTCACGAACCTGAGATCAGCATTTTGGCAGCTAGGAAGCCTAGCAGCATATTTAGTTATTTTTTGCAATGATAGGCCAGAAAACATGTATAGAGTAACAGATTTTTTGCTGTTTTTTTCATATTTTCTGTTGGCATGATTTCTTTTTCTTTAACGTGACATTTTACCAAAATCTGCCTTTTAAAGGTTTATTATGGAGTGGCTGTGTTTTCAATTACATTGAAGATAATATGAAATGCTTTTCTGATTCTCATTCTTTTTTTTTTTTTTTTTTTTTGAATGTTTCTAACTTGTCATCTTCTCCAGTGGCGTCTTAAATTTAGAGAAAGCTTTGTTTCAAAAGAAAAGAATGATTAAAGCTTTTCAAAAACTAGGATGGAGTTATGACAATTGAAAAACCCAACTCCTGTAAGTATAGCATATCACTTGGAATGAAATATCTAGTATATATAATCACCGCATTTGCGTTCGGAGGTTTTTAACCTAGTAACATATTAAAATAATTATGAAGTGATTAACATTCAAAAATATTTCCTAAAAGCACAAATTCACTCTTCCTTGAGTTGGTTAATGCACCACATGAAATGGATTTTTACCAGAATGGTGGCGGCTCAATACTTTTTTTAAGAAAAATCTTGACTTGGTGGTGGCATCAAGAATAGGCGGGGGGGTGGGGTGGGTTGCTTAGGTTGAATAGGTTTGTCAAATTTTAATGGTTAATATAAGCTCGTAAATTAAATTTGTGCAATTCGAACAAAATTCGAAGCAATCATTTACAAATACACAGTGATTTTCATAGTGGTTCATGGCCCAAAATTGTCTTGCGATTGTTAATCCGCTCTCAAGGTGTTTGCACTTTAGAGTTAATTTACTATGTTCAATAGCCTAATAACATCTACAATAACGGACTACAAAGATCTAAATTACAACCTGCTCAACACTTAGGACTTATGCTCAACAATAACTAGGTATAGGCACTTAGACCCAGAAATGTATTCTTCAGAAGCTACCAATCAGCTTATCCAATCTTTGATTCGAAGCTACCAAGGATCACTGTCTTTACGATTAAGCATAAAATCCTCTAAAGTGGGCAAATATTACAATATCAAAGCACAAAAGAATAATCCAATCCTAGTACTTCTACCACAACAATAGCATCTCAATGAAATCTCAAATGAATGATTTTATTGAGTAAGCTCAATGAGCTTAAAAACTCAATAACCAGAGTTTCTGAAAAGCTGTGGATAGACCACATTTAAGATTAATTTGATAGACTCATAACCAAAAACTTAATTGTACTCAAAAACAATTTCAAAATATGCTCAAGCAAGTTCAACAAGAAAAATACTAAGCATACCTGTTGAGTTGGAAAAGAGTCTCTCATAGAAAAATAAGAAGAAAAGTTAATGGGTTATAAGGTTGAGCAATAGGCCTCTTACGTGGCTAGTCATTTTAGGATGGAATCGGACTCAACCCAAAAGCCTAACAAGGTATCAGAGCAGGTTGTGTATGTCAGGTTATGGTGTGTTGTGGACTCCATAAGGTAGAAGTTTGTGTGCCCCATTAGAGGGTTTGTGCCCACGATTCAAGCCTGTTATGTGTGAGCCTAGACGTTAAGGGGACTGTTGAGTGAGAAAAAAGTCCCACATTGAAAAATGAGATGAAAAGTTAATCGGTGATGAAGTTGAGCAATAGGCCTCCTAAATGGCTAGTCATTTTGGGATGGAACCGGATTCAACCCAAAAATCCAACAACACCTATAGATTTCAAAGTCAAAAGTGCAAGTACTTAGCTCTTTTGAAAAACCTTCTTGTTTCGGCCTTTTCTCTTTGATTTGAAAATCGAAGAACATTAGGAAAGTTAGGAGAGCTTGAATTTCTCTTTGTTTCACTGTAGCAATGCTTGGTGAACAGTGTAAAGCGTAAAGTCATTTAATAGGACTCGATTGAATGATAAAAAAACTAGCTATTTAGAGCCATTTCTCTCATAAAATGACCCTTTGTTTTTTTAGCAAAATCAACCAATTGAATGGAAGAAATTTTGGGATTTGAGTTGCTAAGAGCAATGGTGGATCACTTACTAATTCTGGTCCTAAATTGGCCAAATCTAAAGCTTGTTTTTACCAAAATTGCTTATTCAATTTCATAATTAGTTTCTAAGTATTTATTATCATAAAAAATAAATTCATGGGATCTTTGGGTCAACAATCTTCCTTTTTTTTATCATGACAAACACATGAGCAATAAAAAATATGATGCTAATGAATGCATGAAGATGCATGAATATTTTACAAACTGTTCCTCACAGTTATCCTCCCCTTTTCCAAGTATTCTATTGTCTAAATTCTTACTTTGCTCCTCCACTGGTCAATGCATTTCTTTTATGATTTTTTTTATTTGTTTTTGTTTTCCCCTTGAATGAGCTTTTTAAAACTTTTTAAGTGTCATTCTTAGGTTTTTCTCCCTCTTTTGACTTCATTAAAAATTACTGTGTAAATACTTGATATATGAAAATTAAAGTGCAAAATAAAATTGACCAGGAAGAAACTTTAGATTTTATTATTTTCAAAAAAAATCATACATAAATGTGGCTGAATACAGTATAAAGCAGATGAAAGCTAGGCTTTTTTGAAGAGATTTTGTTGCTCGTGAATCTTGGTGTTCTCCCTTTCATGTTGATCCAATTTGTTGAGGGTATCAGATAATTGTTGTGGCTAGGCATGCAGGAGGATAGAGTTGGGCCTTTTAGTCTTCCTCTGGTATGTGTTCATGTGGGAAGAATCTACTACTACCGGAGAAAAGCACTGTGGGTTCTCCTCTAAGGGGTCTGTCTGTGCTGGGGATTCGTCTGTACTTTCTTTTTCATCTTCTTCCTGTACCTTTCTCTTAGCTGGGTTTAGTTTTAGGCACGCACCTTTCTCATCGTGAGTGGCATCTTAACTTCCTTCTCAATGACCCTTTAACTATTTGTTTCCTTTGGGACTATCTCACAGACAAGGTCTCTGAGATTGCACTCTCCCCCTCTGTTTGTTTCATTGAGGACCTCAGTGCTCGGGTTACCTTTGCCCTTATTGCTCTCCCCTGCTTGCTCATCTACTGGCTCCAAAATCTCCACTCTTTCAAGTACTCGGCATAATATTAATACTGATTTCTCTAGTGCCTCATGGCTCGAGCCTTCTAGGAAGGCATTTCCCCATTATCTTCTTCCTTTCTTAACTCTTCTACAATATGAGCAATGGACTCTTTCTCATCTTTCTTGTCTTCAGCCCTTTCTGATTCTATATCTTCCTTGTTCTCTTTATCATCTCCATTATCTTCTTCTTACCTCATGATTTCCTGGAATTTTTTTACAGCCTTCCCAAGTCCTTCTTGACTCATTCCTTTGGCTAGGGCACATATTTCCTCTTCTCTCATTTTCTCTTTCTTGTTTATTTTCTCTATGAGTGCATCAACTTCTGCCATTTCCATATTCAAATTTGTCATTTCACCTTCTGTCTTAACTCCGTTTTTATCATTTCTTCAATCTCTACTGTTGTCTTCTTTATCTTTTTTACTTTTCCCTCTCTTTTGTTCTTCTCTTGTGGTTCAACATTTTTTGCTTCTCTATCTCTTCAATCTCCTCCTCTTTTCTCCCATTTCCACCTCCTTTTCAGTTTCTTTCTCATTTTGATTTTGTGGGGCTGGGACATCCTCAATATCCATCTGGGAGCTGTCTCCTCTAGGTGCAAACTCATAGCCCCCTCTATTTCCATTGTCATCATCATCTCTATTATCCTCTCCATCAACCTCATCATCCATTTCAGTCTCACTGCCTCACTTTTCACTTCTTCCTCTCCACCTTCATCTATGTTTTGCTCTTCTTCTACTTCCTTGTTCTTCTCATTTCTAACTTCTTCAGAAACTGCTGCCTGGGAGAGCTCAGAAGTTATTCTCTCTTTTCTCAAATGTTCTTTCCAGTCTATCCAAATCATGCCCTGTGAGGGCAGTATGTGTTTCTACTTTCTGTAGCAGTTCTCTAAGTGTGCTGTAAATAATCTCAAAGTCGCTAGTAGCCATGGGTGTGAGTGGTGGTGCCAGGGCCTCACTGCACATTCTCTTCCACAGAGGATTATGCAACTTCTCCCTCTTTCTCAATCTTATGACTAATAGGAGCTTTCTGGGGAACTTTCTTCTCTACCTCCTTATTCTTTCTACTTCCATCAATACCTTTCACAATGATCTTGTTTACAATTTTATTCACCTTTTGTACTCCAAATTTATCCAGCTTGAAACCCCTCTTTAGCACCAACCTTGAGCAATTTTCAAATCCTTCTTGTGCTCACTGTGGAAGTAGAATCAACCACATATGTTGGCGTGAGTTCCTCCAGAGGAGGGCTTCTTCCTTTGGAACGGTCTTCCAGATCCATCAAAACAAAGAAAGAAGTCCTCTATAGCTACGGCCTCGGAGATGATCTGAGAGACTGGTTAGAAGTACCTGTAATCTATGTATATAAATACAGATGTAATTGTATGAAATAAAATAAGAAAGAAAAAATAGATTTTACAAGAGTTTACATTGGATCTCTCGTCCCACGCGGCTTAGAGGCAGTGTTGCGGGGACGATGAACCTTCGAAATTAAATCCCACTTCCCCACTACCAACAACGCTCGCATGAACGATGACCTACGCAGCGAAAGATCTCTCATCTTGCGCTGCTCAAAGGTAGTGTCACAGGGACGATGAACCTTCGAAATTAAACCCGCCCAAAATTAGGGAGCGGGATTTAATTTCGAAGCCTAGAGACTTAGACCGGACTCGGGCCGGACCTGACTCAGACCAGACTCATACCGGACTAGACTCAGATCGGACCGGACTCGAACTGCACCATACTTGACCCAGACCAGATTCGGACTGGACTCGACTTAGACCAGACTCGACCTATACCACGTTGTCAAGATGTATATCTCAGACAAAGACAAACTGGGGTATTTGAACGGTGATCTCCCTCAACCTCCTCAGACGGATGTGGACCCAGGTAATGCTCTCCTCGGATCCTCTAGAGAAGATGATTGCAGAGCATAGATAATTGACTCTGGAGCAACAGACCATATGACATTTGATGGAAATGATTTTTCTCAACACACTGCTCCTCGGCAAAATAGCATTGCCAACGTTATTGGAGTTATCTCTCCAGTAATTGGGGCTGGAATAGTGATGTTATCACCAGCCCTACCATTATCTAATACACTACTTGTGCCCTCTCTTTCTCACAAGTTACTATTAGTGAGTAAAGTTACCGACGAGTTGAATTGTGTTATTCTTATTTGCCCTACATTTTGTCTTATTCAGGATATTCTCACCAAGGAGATCATTAGGCGTGGTAATAAGAGGGGGCTCTATTACATAGAAGATTTCAACATAGGTCATGCATATCTCATGCGGTTCCCAAGCGACTTCAAAGTGAAACAAATTTTGATGTGGCACTGTTGGTTAGACCATCCTTCATTTGGGTATTTGAAACATATGTTTCCCGATTTATTTTTGAATTTGTCAGTTTTGGATTTTAATTGTGAGACTTGCATTCTAGCTAAAAGTCATCGAGTCAATTATCCATTAAGTATGAATAAGAGCGATGATCCTTTCACTTTAATTCACTCTGATGTGTGGGGTCCTTTTCCCAAAGATGCTAGATCTAGTGTTCGTTGGTTTGTCATATTTGTTAATGATTGCACACCAATGACTTGGCTTTACTTGTTGAAACACTAGGATGAGGTCTTTTATACCTTTCAATCCTTTCGTAAGATGATCCAAACATAGTTCTCTGCCAACATTCGAATTCTTCGATCTGATAATGGTGGAGAATATGTGAATCATTAGTTCTGTGATTATTTCCAACACCATGGACTGATTCATGAAACCTTGTGCCCCTACACTCCTAAAAAAAATGGTCTTGCAGAGAGAAAAAAATCGCCACATTCTTGATACAGCTCGAGCTCTTTTACTTGGAGCTCAAGTGCCTAGCCATCATTGGCCTAATGTTGTTACTACAACTGTCTACCTCATTAACCGCTTGCCTTCCAATGTTCTTGAGTTTAAGACTCCCCTACAAGCCGTGTCAAACTATGTTTAAGCTTAGTGCTAATGCTCCCCCCTCGAATTTTTGGTTATATTGTGTTCGTTAATCTCCGCAAAAAGCAATGCTCGAAACTTGATCCGTGTGCCATTCGGTGTCTATTTTTGGGATATGCAGTCCATCACAAAGGGTACCGCTTCTACTACCCAACTACTCAGCGCAATTGGCAACAGAATTTGAGATGAAAAATTTGGGAGGACTCAAATATTTTCTTGGGATTGAAGTTGCTAGATCCAATCAAGGCATATTCCTTTCCCAATGAAAATATATCCTAGATCTATTATCAGAAGTTGGACTACTAGAGTGTAAACTTCCAGATATCTTAATAATCCCAAATCACAAGCTTGGAGAATACCCAAACCAAGTGCCAACAGACAAAGGAAGATACCAGAGGTTGGTTGGGAAACTTATTTATCTCTCCCATACATGACCTGATATCTCCTATGCAGTAAGTGTAGTAAGCCAATTCATGCATTGTGTAGTGAAGATTATATGAATGCAGTGAATCAAATTATTCGATACCTAAAGTCCTCCCCTGGGAAAGGACTTATGTTCTCAAGAAACCATCACCTAAGGGTTGAAGGTTATACGGATGCTGACTGGGCAGGGAATATTTCAGATAAAAGATTCACCTCAGGCTATTTTACGTTTGTTGGAGGAAACCTAGTTACCAGGAGAAGTAAGAAACAAAAGGTGGTAGCGTTATCAAGTGCTGAAGCTGAGTTTCGTGGGATGGCTAAGGGTCTTTGTGAGCTTCTCTAGCTTCAGAGATTATTAAATGAAATTGGCTTTGGCCCAAACTATGAGATGAACTTATTCTGTGATAATAAGGCGGCTATTGATATTTCACATAACCTGGTTCAGCATGATCGGACTAAACATGTGGAAGTAAATCGGCACTTCATCAAGCAAAACCTTGAGGCAAAGATAATTTGATTTCCATTTGTTAAATTTGAAGACCAGTTGGCAGACATACTTACAAAAGCAGTATGCAGTAAGAACTTTTACAGCTCACGTGGCAAGTTGGGCATCAAAGATCTATACGTACCAATTTGAGGGGGACGGTTGGCGTGAGTTCCTCCAAAGGAGGACTTCTTCCTCTGGAACGGTCTTCCAGATCCGTAAAAACAGAGGAAGAAGTTCTTTGTAGCTACGGCCTCGGAGATGATCCGAGAGACTGGTTTGAAGTACCTGTAATTTGTGTATATAAATACAGATGTAATTGTATGAAATAAAATAAGAAAGAAAAGATAGATTTTACAAGAGTTTACAACATATACTTCAAAGTTTAACTCTATGTCATTCTTAAACATGTAAAGTAGTAACTTGTCGCTTATTGGTACATGCGTGGTGGTTTTACTTCCAATTGAATACTGAAACAAGTTTACTGAGTGAGGTCACTGAAAAATCTTTTTTAATACATAGTTTGGTATGGAGGGTTTCAGAGGTGAGTCCTAGTGGCTCATCTTCCATACTTGTCCCTTGATACTATGAGCCTCGATTGGTCCTAGCAAACGTTACATTTACCTCCTCTGCATACAAAATCACTTCCTATCCTTCAAATTTTGTGTGAATCACCCTATCACCAAGGTACCCCAGTTTTTCAACCCACATACAGGAATAGAATACCTGGACTGGTGAGTGCTGTCCTGAAAGAGCAATGTCTCGCCAACAATTGCAAATGTAGGCTCTCAGGAATTCATCCAAATCTTCCACAAGCTTTGTCCATTGGAGAATCAGATGGATACTCTTTTCTCAACAACTCCCCACTGGTGCTTCCATGAGCCATAAAAGTTTTGCTGCTACATTCTTGCCAAGGGATCCAGTGAATGGCTCCCAGAGAGAGATGCTAGAAGATGACCCCCATACAAGGAAGAGGGAGCGAGAAGCTGCTGACGATCATTTCGTTAAGAGTGGCTAGCAATGCTGTATAGAAGGTCGAATCTCCTAAGGAGCCCCAGGTTTCTCTGGCAAAGGGCAGTGAAGAAATGAGTGGTCAATAGTTTCATCCTCTTGAGTGCAGTACTTACATCTGGGATTGGGGATGGTCATTCCTCTTCTTTGAAGTTGATCAGACGTCAAGTTTCTACCTTTAAGCATACTCCAGATGAAAGCTTTGACTCTGGGGAGATCAATTAGTCTCCAAGCAGTGGCTGGCAGGGTGTGGATCCCCGTAGGGAGGATAGCAACTAACCTGTAGCAGGAATTCATGGAAAAAGGTCCCCGAATTTTCTTCCTGCCAAAGCAACTTGTCCTCACCATGCCCTATCATATAGAAGCTTGCCAAATTAGCAAGAAGAGCATCCATCTGCTCCATTTCTCAATCAAAGAGTGGTCTGTGAAGGTTGAGGCTCCAGCCTCCTTCCCTTCCGTGGTTGAAGCCAGTGCTAACCAGGCCAGCAGGGTCATCGACAACTCCAAAGATAAGGGGGAACTCCTCAGCAAGTTGTGACTCACACAGCCAAGCATCATACCAGAATCTGGTTCTTAGCCTGATCTCACTCCAAATTTCATGTAGAAGGCAATGAGAAGAATATTGCTGCAGATGTGTTGCCATAGAGGAGAAGCATGGGGAGGTCTAACAGTGGTAGGGATGAGGAGGTAAGTTGATATCAGGTATTGGTAGCACATGATTTCTGTCCATGGGCTTTCTTTATCGGTCCCAAAGTACCTAACCCATTTAGTGAGGAATGCCTGGTTTAGAAATCAAACTCTTTTGATTTCAAGGCCTCCTAGAGGTTTGGCATGGAGATTCCCAATTGCTGCTAACACCATTCCACAAAAATTGCCTCTAGAGGGCTTCAATGCAGTTTGCTATGCTAGCAGGGCTGTGAAGGAGGTAAAAGAATTAGTTCAGAAGTCCTGAAAAGGGAAGATTTAATCAGTGTAAGTCTACCCGCAAAAGAAAGGTACTTACCTTTCTAGGATGATAGTCTTCTCTTGAATTTGTTAATCACCCAGTCCCAAAGGGCTGGAGTTATTCTGCCATAAACATGGGCATGCCCAGGTATGGAATAGTGAGGCTACCAACAGGCATCCAGGCGTGTTTGCCATGTTGTGGATACTGCCATTGTCCATATTGATTTCCAAGAGTGGTTTTATTCCAATTTACTTTTTGATAACCTTGTAGAAGTTAAGAGTGCCTTGAGAATAAGAATGTATTCCATCCTGCCATCACAAAAACATATTGTATCGCGAGCATATTGTAGAATTGGAATGTCTAAGGGGGTGGGGGAGTTCTCTTGGGTTGGCTGAAAGCCAGTGCATAGAGTGAGTATGCTGAAAATTTTTATTTAATGCTTCTCGCACGAGGTTAAAAAGAAGAGGAGAGATAGGGTCCCCCTTCACAGCCTTCTTGTGGCCCTGAAGTATCCCTTGGCAGCACTGTTGACCAGAATCGAATATTTGGTGGGTGAAAGCCAGCTATTAAAGTCTCCATTTGTGGCCAAATCCCCTCTTTTCCTTGACCGTGTCTAAGATGGCCTAGTTACTCTGTTGAAAGCCTTCTCTAGATCCAATTTAAGGATGATTTTTGGCTCAGTTTTCTTGGCATAATTGGGAATGATCTTGTATGCAGAAAGCAGTGTTTCAAGGATCTGCCATCCTTTGATGAATGCAATTTGGTGTGGACTGATAATGCAGCTGACTACTTTTTTGAGGTCATTTGCAAGCACTTCATAGGCACTTGACATCAAGCTGATTGGCCTGACGTCAGAGGAACAGATTGCTCCAGTCATTTTAGGGATTAGGGCAATGAGGGAAGCACCTAAAGCCTCATAGTTAACACCATACCTGTAGAACTCTTCGAACGTGTGCATTACTTTCTACTTCAAGAGATCTCAGTTGTCTTTGTAGAATTCCTCGCCATAGCTGACAGGCCTGGGAGTCTAGTTGTTTGGCATAGCCTTGAAGGAAGCTTCCACCTCGGCAATTAAGAAGTGCTTTTCAAGACTGGACATCTGATTCTGTTAGAGATGGTTGAAGGAGAGGTTGTGGGCTGTAGACCTGAGGGGGGAGTTCACCTCTGTATAGGTTAGAGAAGAAGTTGATAAGCTCGTTGGCAATTGAATTGGCATCGGTGGTGAGATGGCTGTTGATCATGGGGGAGCATATGGTGTTTTTCCATCTTTGTGCAGAGGACTCTGCATGGAAGAATGCAGTATTAGCATCTCCATGCTGCTGCCATCATATTTGGGCCCTCTGTTTCCATGTGATACACTCATGGAGTGCCAGCCTTTCAAATTTCTCCTAAATCTTATCTCTTCTATCAATTAGAGCATTGAGGAGTCGACCATTCTGTCTTGAAGGTCAATTGACTGAATTTCCAATGCCAAAGCTGTGCTCTTGGTTTTATAATCACCGTATTTTGCAGAAGACCAGGCTTTTAATTGTTTTTTGAGTAGCTTGAGTTTGAGCAGAAAGGCACAGTTCAAATCAACAATTTGAAGGAAAGTTGATCAGATAGCTAGGCAACTTTGAATCGAAAAGGGGTGGGTGATACCCTCACAATCGAGGATAGGAGAGTGGTCAAAGGTTGTTCTGGTAAGGATTTTGCATATTGGGTTTGGGAAAAGGGCAAAACATTATGAATTGGTCATGAATTTGTCAAGCCTGGCCTGGAAAGACAGGGTTTGTCCAGGCGAATCCCGAGGTGAGTATGTCATCCAAGCTGTAGTCATCAATGAAAGCACTGAAGTGTTCTCATTAAGGTGGAAGGAGTGGTTACTTCCAGAGATTTCTCATGGTTGCATCAAATAGTGTTAAAGTCTCCTCCTAGCATCTAGGGAACATCACGTGTTTCAATGAACCATTTTAGCTCCTCCTAGAGAGCCCACCACAAATTATAGCCCGAGGGGCCATAAACTTCCCCGAAGGCCCAAATGGAGTTGGTCCTATGTTTGAATTTGACTCAATTGGCAAATTCCCTTTCATGACTGTTGTGGCCTCCATGCAATGTGTCCCAGATGAGAAGAATACCACCTGCTCATCGGTAGCATCTATTCGTTAATTTTAGGGTTCTACTGTTATGGTCTCCCCTAAAATAAAAAGTAATAATAGAAAAAACCTGGTCACCCTCATTACTCTATTGATTTGATGAGCACCTTCTTATTTTCTCAAAGTTTAGAAATTCGGTTTGTAAATAGAGTGTTAATTGTTGTCTCCTTCGGTCTCAATTTTCTAAATTTAGAGAATCGTTTTTGAAAGTTAGGGTTGTATTGTCACCTCCTTCCGTTTGAAGTTCGAATGTTACTATTTTTGTGTTTCTCTAGTATTTCTTCCATTTATCATCTTTTATTTTTCATTCACTTAGGAGCAATACTAATAGGCCCACAACCTTCAACCATTTTCTAGGGTTATAATTCTAACATTAATTGCAATTTTTACAGTTTTTAACTTTTCCTATATGATCTGTTTAACCCAGTGTTATCAAACGTTGATTGGACTGGCCAATTAAATCTAGTTCACTTGAACCCATTCTCTTTATTAGGTCGACAACATTAAAAATTGGATTTTCTAGAAACCTGGCTAACTTGGCTAGTTTAAGCAGTTTACCTGCCAAGTTGGTTGACCCAGTCAAGTTGAGTCAGTTTCTGTGAAGGTAATTCCAGTGCATGACTCAAAAACGTGGAAAGGGGTATCCCTACCCCCTCCTCTTTCCTTCTGTTTTGGCACCAATGGGAAAGAAACTCTCCCCCTAGCCTGAGTTTGGGTCAGAGTTCTGAAGGTACTTCCGATGTCAGACAAAAAAATTGGGAAAGCAGTGCTCCCCCTTCTCTCCTGTCCAATCACTGGTTTTACGTGTCTAGCTAACCATTTTGCTCCTATATTTATCATTTATTAGAAGCATTTTTCTCTTCATTTTGTTACCTAAGCCCCAATATAACCGATAATTTAGCACCTTCAAAGCTCAGATTTTACCTGTTCCCTTGCACCTAAAACACCTGGGATTTTTCCTTTTTTAAAATGATGAGACCTCTTGAGATTTTTTGATGAATTTTGTGGTACAACTAATTTTTTACTTCAAATATTTCATTATTTGTAGGAAATGCTCGTGTAAAAGCTTTTGATTTTCCTCAGGTTGACATGAGTTCGGATTCGCGGGAACAAAGGCTACTAAGCAGATCAAAAGTCATATTATCAGATGATTTCAAATACAAGAGTTGGACGGTTTTTGATGTACAGACAACATCACCCATTTGACATGTAAAGAACTATTTTTTAGCTGCAGTGGAGCATTATTTTCTTCCTTTTTCAGGTGAGAGAAGGTATCTGTTCTTGGCCATCTTCAAGCCTCACGTTGAACCACAGCGGCCTATTTGCTCCATAGTAGAAGAATGCCATAATCCTCGACAATTCATCAGCCGTCCGGATTGCTACACAGAAAAACAAATGGATCAATTAATGCCTGCAATTTTAGCTATACGGACAGGACATGCCACTGTAACATACAAGACTTCTGCATAGGCATCACCTTTTTCCCTATATAAAATCTTCCCTGCCTTGGTGAAAATAAGTTCAGGGAACGATGAGACTTTTAAAGCAGCTACCAAATCAGTTTCCACAACAGCATCTATAGCCACACATCTTGGTGAAGGCAATCTGGAATCCCAGAAGATTTGAACACCCTTCTCCAAATTTTCTCTGATCTTTTCGTTTTCCCGTGGTCTGCAGATATAAATTTCAAACATCCAGAGTGCCAGAAGAAGGAACTCTTATAAGAAATAACTTGAATAAGCAGTTATCATCAACCCAAAATGATCTCGCGACGAAAACATTATCAAAATCTAAAGCACAGGCTATTCATATTGATGAACATACTGACCTCTTATACCGGTTATGAACAAGAACAACCAAAGGACTAATGTCCTTGAACACAGTCTCTTCCCATTCATTGGTGGTAATATCCTTGACGGCGCGAATGTAATCATCGTCTTGCCAAACCAACTCCTTGTCACTATCGTAAGCATCATCGTCTTTCCTGACATTCTTGATGGTAATCTTGTTGAAGAACTGATCCAAGTTAAATCCCTGGCCGTCTGCATCCTCGGGCCAGTCTGGATCCTCCTCGTCTACAACTAAAGGATAATCTGCCAAAAGTTTTTCCATCTTTTTCGTCTTCTCGACGGGATCCATCTCTTCTTCAACATCCGGGTGCCTGTCAATTACCTCTCTGATTTGCCTCCTCAAGTCCCATCTTTCTTCATCGGTCATTTGTAATGGCTCTTCGTCCTCATCCTTCTTGGTTTGTCCTTTCACTTTTGCTTTGGATGGATCGGCTCGGTTATCGTTCTCACTCTGGTAATCTGATTTAAAGGTTTTTGCTTCCTCTTGCTTTTCTCGACTGCTCCCATGTACTTCAGAAGCATTCAGCTCTGTATTACTCGCCTTCTGAAGCCACAAATTTGAAGCAACACTTGCGCATTAAAATCGTAAAGAAACATCAAAATTAGAAAGATTCAAGAAATGACTTCAGTTAAGGAGAAGAAAATCACTTACCAGCATCGGAAATTTTGACGAAATGCCGCCTGAAGCATCCCTCGGAGAGTAACTTCCGCAATTTACACGACTCGTTTTCTGAGGACAAATTTCGAGAGCTTTGCTACTCCAACGAAGAAGATGCACAGAAGTAGTTGTCTTACGACGATGAAATTTGTGCTGTTCGTTTGAATTCAAGTTCAAAAACTGAAACTTCACTGAACATTGAACTGCCATTTTTACAAAATAAACAGCCAAGACTCTTAGTTTCAGCAAGTCACATTGAAAGAGGATACGTTATCGTCCAGTCCCATCTCCTGAGAACAGTCAAATATCTACCAATAGTAAGCAGAGAAAAACAAGAGAAGAAGAACTGAGCGACGAGCAACCAAATGAGTGCGGTATTCGAGTGCAAACCTGAATAATAGCATGTGCAATCTGCTGGATTCACGTCAGTTCGGTCCTCCTGCAGCTACAAATTTCAATCCAAATTCCAAAACCTCCCAAAACCCTATACCCGCCTGTTTGGTTAAACAGAAAGGATGACGCGCAATACAGGCTCCGGAGGTCAGAAATACCATCGAGTCGCGGGTCGAGAGTCCGGCAGAGAGAAATACCTCCGAGTTGCGAGTCTGATATTTCTCATTTTAATAGGCGATTTGATGACACTAGCATGAGACTTAAGGAATTGGAACAAACTTTACCCCTTGTGTGCGGTTAATTGAATTTTAAGACAAGAAAATTAATTAAAAAGCATTTGACTGTGGAAGCACCGCCGTTATCAAATACTAAAATTGTTGAGATATTTATATCAAGTTGGTCCTTATCCTCTTATATGCCTATTGCGCCTTCTCTAAAGCCTCGAGGTTTTAACACAACTGGTTTCAATATGGTACCAGAGCCAGTCGGTCCCGAGTTCGAATCCCGCTCCCGCCGATTTCCACGGGCCCCGAATTTTACGGATTTCCTCGTGTGGGAGAGTATTGAGATATTTATATCGGGCCGGTCCTTATCCTTTTATATGTCTGTTGCGCCTTCTCTAAAGCCTCGAGGTTTTAGTGCAACTGGTTTCAACAAAAAATTAAAAATAAAATTCCAGGTAATTATTCCAAATTAATTATTTAAACAATGCAAAGCGTATTTCTGGATTACAACATAAAAGTTTTGTTAGCTTTTGTTAGATTTCCAAATCATTTTTCTAGTTTACAATATAGAAATTATGTTGGACCTTAGAAACTTGGGTGAGAACAAACAACTGATCAATCCAGAATAGGGTTTTCCTGAGAAAACCAAACTCCGTTCCTTTAATATGTATAGATAACCTCATGATCATTGGCACTACATTACTAAGGATTTACTTACCCTCACTTATATCAAACCCCTATGACATTTGCAGTGGAAAATCTTCTTTTAAAACCCTATACATGATCACAGTCTCATTGAATCGTCTGCAAAGGTGTTGGAGGAAGAAACCAGTTAAAGAAGCCAAGTTGTGTCTCCCCTTTTAATCTCTAAGAGGAGTATTCCATTTACATATTCCAAAGATCTCCAATTGTCCACTCATGTGATAGGATTATCAAGAGGTTGTCCAATGTAACCTAATAGACTAGTCATTTAAGTGTGGAAAGCCAACCTACTCAAGAGAGGTGGACCGGAACCACCTCTGACACCCACCTTGCCCCTTACCGCTCCCCGCGGGATTCGAAGGCGGAACGTGCCGGACCTGGCTCTGATACCATGTCCAGAGGTTGGCCAATGCAACCTAAAAGACTAGTCGTTTAAATGCGAAAAGCCAACCTACTCAAGAGGTGGAGATCCATTGACTCACCTGCCAAAAAGTTAAGATAAAAGGTTCGTATTTTAAATTCCAGGTTGAAATACCAAATCTTTGTTGTCTAGAGAACAAATGAAAGACAATATCTAATATATCAAATCCAAAATTCCAGGTTGTATATACCAAATCTTTTGTTGTCTGGAGATAAATGAAAGACGGTATCCAATTTATTGCTAGAACAAGTGTAATTGTTATTTTAGTTCACTTCAGAATTACCTCTTCTAATCTTGACAAGCTCTTGTCATCAAATGTATAATAGAGAATAAAGGGTCTCAATGCCCGTAAATTATCTCAAGTTTCAGAAGCTAGATTGTAACAAAGGATTATCGAGAAATTGTTTTGTAGCAGAAAATTTGGCATGGACACTAAGTATAATTATGAAATAGTTGTCGTTTGTGCAGATCATATGATACAATTTCCTGTGAAGTAGCAAACCACTGGATTACACTTTTGATTTCTGGATCTCCCCTAAAAGCTCCACATCCCCAATTCTCAGTAGCTACTCCGATATTTTCTTGAATTTTAGAAGCTTGATTATATTCCTGATTACTATTTTCAATCAGGTTCATATCTCTTGGCCTCTTACTTTCCATCTCAGTAGAGGTTGAGAAAACAAGAAGGTCAGGTTTTCCACAATGACCCTGAAGAGAAGAATTTGATTTGCATTAACCACACAACTTTTTAATTCAAAATCAATGTATACCAAGAAATTGTGATAGTAATATCCATTTAAAAAGCTCAAATGAGATGTGATGAAATAAAATAAAGTGTATTGGGCAAGTTCACACTTGAACAGTGCAACTGCTGTCAGCACTTACACTGATGATGTCTTGGACAAATTGATCTTTAGAAGGTAAACCTTTTTGAAAAATCTTTTGACACTTTAGGTAGTCCCATTGATCAATAAAACCACAGAAAGCTTTATTTATTTCCCTGTTTGCAATCAACCACCAGTGCAGCTCAGAAATTACCTGAGTAAATAATAAGAGCTACAATAGAAGAAAAAAAATATAACTGAAAAAGAATGACAACCAGAAATGTTTAAATGAGAAAAACTGCTTGTGCTTTTTTAAACACATTGACATATAGTGAATTCATATCTACGAAATTGACACCAGTGTGCCTACTCTCAAGAAGAAGGTAATATACCGAATGAGCCCCTCAACTTTATATTGTTTCATCCATGGGTTGCATAAAGCATCGATAGCCACAATCCTTGTCTTCTGCCTCCCAAATGAATCTAATTTACTCATATCAAGATAGTCATCCAAGAAAACAAATGAGGGTGCATAACTACATAATAGGGGTAAAATGTGATTAGAAAGCCCATAAAAGCCAGCTCACACACTTCATAAATTAGTGTACTCACACTAAAATTAACCTAAATGAAACTTCAATCTCAACCATTTAAAGGGGTGCGGTTCAGAAATCATCAGAATACAGGAAAAGGGAACAGATAAAGTAAACCAAGAAAAAGGTTTGCAACATGAATATACCCTCTATAATTTGAAAACCTTTCTACACCAACAATTTCTATAGCCTCATTATCTGCCATGGAAGGCAAGAAAAGCATTGCAACAATCAATTTAGGATTGATCACAAAACGGATCTCTTCCTACATTAGTTAAAACAGAAGACGGTAGTAAGAAATCATGTTCCAATTGTCAAAAAGAAAAAATAGAGTATAATTATTGGTCAAAGAAATAAAAAGGTAAACCCTTCTTATTCAAACATTTAAATGGAGAACCTGCACACAGCCTCAACGTGGAGCACCTCCTCCAATATATTTGTTGGCAAAATCTACTTCAAGAGCGTGAAGATGTTGATCTTCTATAAAACCTTTCTCGAAAACATAAAAAAGATGGATAGAGTGATATACCATCTTGAAACAGAAATAATATGAAAAAACTCATTGAAAATATTAAAAGAAAAAATTCAAGCGCAGTTTAAAGGTTTCGTCCGTCCTAGTTATGTCAGTCACTAGGAAAGAGCAGAGAGGCACTACAGACTCGCTCCAAAAGTTTGTGTGCTTCAAAGGACTTACCTTCCTTCCTTCAGGTATAGATGAACATATCCGTCCAAAATAATGTTTGAGGCACTTAAGTTTATGTTTTTGACCTTGCTTTCCATTGACATATAGATACTAAAAAAACCAAATCAAAGAAAAAAAATTCAGCCACTAATTATATATAAACATAAACTAATATATACTTAAGTATACTAACTCACAAACTAGCAAAGCATTCAAACCCCATAAATCATAAAAATTATAAGAAAAATTCCTGAAGATCCAAGGTAGTCTACGAAGACAAAGACGCTGGCTCGTTAAAAAATCACCATAATTTTGAACTTGTGATGATAAACTATGAATTAAACCAAGGTAATTAGGAAAGATACACAAAAATTTGTTTATCAACATGTAATAAAGTTCAAGTCATTAGTTGAACTTCTTTTTTACAACAAAATGAGAAAATCGAAATAACGGCTATGCCAATTAAAGAGTTAGCAATTTTTACTTATTTTCTGTCTTTGACAAACTTATATTCCACAAAACCTATTGCAGATGTTTGACAATGATTGTTTACTTGGTTCAAATGTGAACAACATAGAAACTTATCTTCATCTTGTTCAAGGTTTTGAGTGGTTACGAGATCTTACTTTGAAGTGTCTCGGAATTCTTTCAAACCCTAGAACTAATTCAGAAGGCCTACCCATTTATAAATAATTCTTAGCCACCACCTAAACGATAGAATTCACCTATATGCCCAACAATTGTGTAAGGTGTTAAATTCTTAGGAATTGGGGAAACACCACTTTCTTCCACAGAAACATGAAGTTCACCGTGTCCTTTGTTATAAATCTAACCACAGTCCAATACCCAAAATAGATCAAAAGTCAAAACAGATTACCTAAAAGTCATGGTCAGCAATCACATACCCAAATAACTGGTCAAAGTTGATAAGAGCAAGATGCTTCGAATCCTTATTAACAATTGGAAACAAACAAAAAAGGGAGCATGAGAGCAAAGAGTCGATCAATTCCTGTGAAAAAGAAGGCACTTAACATTGGCATTCATATAGTACGTATTATACAACAACAAGTGCAGTGAGGCAAAGTAACAGTAAAGCCTGATTGTTCCAGATTTCAAATGAAAAAATGATGAGTTACAAGGTAAAAATTGAAGAATAGAGAGACCAGACTGAGGATCACAATCCTAGCTTCTTGTGAACCCAGTAACCTTAGGCCTGTTTTAACAACGGAACCATCTTTTGCATGACAGAGTAAGCTATCGGCCTTTTGGTAGTGCTCTTCTAACAGAGACGGCATTCGCAACAATAAACTCGCTAATGCGGGAACAATATCTTTAAACCATTTCCTTGATTCAACACGACAAATCACCTGCAAAATGTTTCAATGACATCAAAACCAGGTTACGAAATCCCACAATGGCAAGTCCGAACAACTAGTCTCTCCAAAAAATGTAAACAACAAAAGAAGAAGCAATAACAACAGCCCACCAATGGATTAAACTTATCAAACAATCGGTCATCGAGTTGATCGATGAGGAATAGAAAAGTCATTGAGTCACTAAGGGCCCTATAGGTGAGTAACGGGTCCTAATAAAAGGCTTTTAAAAGTATTGGCCAATTATCCATTGTTATATGAAATAGTTTATTCTCTTCGTGGGTTTCAACCACTCGATTCAGTTCAAATTTGATAACACTAATAAATATAAATAGTTATTTTAGTTAAAAAATTAATATATAAATTCATCTATGATAATTATTTATATTCTTACACTTACATATGTAGAAATTCAAAATAAAAATCTATCTTTATTGATAGTATACATTCTTCTAACTGATCTATTACCTACTTATAAGTCTTATTACTTAGGCCTATACTAGTTGATATTTGTCCTCAAAACATGATATATAGCATGATGTATACATATGTACCATAAAAAATGTTAAATTCATGTTGTCAAGTGCTATGAGCCGAATGCTTTGCCAAAATGTCGGCCACCTAATTACCCTATAAAGTTGGTCTCAAGATCTTTACTTATACAATTTTGATTATAACAAACAATTTAAGACTAATGGTGTATTCTAAAAGAATTTATGAACAACTAACTAGTTTGAAATGAAGAAGCATCAACTATATTCGATGCTCGAAGAAAGAGACATTTTCGAAAAAAAACTCTCTACCAATAATTAAAATTGAAAAGGAAAGGTTGAATAGAGCTGAGGAGCAAAAGCACCAATATGGAAAATAATGGTAAAACAAAATTGCATGTTTAGATGATGTTTTATCAACAAAAAAGCCTCAAAGAAAAAGAATTGTTCGAACAAAATAAAATTCTTGTACACAAGCTTACTAACAATAGTTCTAGCAATTTATCAACAAAAATCCCTCAAAGAAAAAGAATTGTTCGAACAAAATAAAATTCGTGTACACAAGCTTACTAACAATAGTTCTAGCAATAAAAGAAACATTTGAATAAGGTGAAGTATTTTAATAATGCTCTCAAAGACAAAATCCCTTACTATAAAAGGAATATTCAACAATAGCCCACGATATAAGCTTGTTGCAGAACAAAGAGGTTTGAACAAATGGTGCCCACCACATTTGGAAAGAAACTTTTGAAGTTCGAAGCCTAATAACCAAGATAGATCTCCAAAATTTATAAGTGACTTATCTATGTGTTTAACAACTCAAAGAGAAAAATGTTAATTTTTCTATGACTTTTAACCAAGTTTGCATTTGAGTTTTGCTATTGGACAAAAAATTCATTTATGCACTTAAACAGTTCAATTTTTTAATGTTAAGAATTCTTCAATTATAGTAGTTTTTCACCCAAAAACCAAGTGGGACTCTCTAGCCAAAACATCTACAAGTACACCTAAGCATCCATATGAGTTAGGATTTATGTTTTTTGAAGAATCAAGCCCCAAGGACAAGCCGCTAAGTATCTTTTTACCTTTAATTTGAAATCCATGTTCACTCTGTTTTATCTTTGCTATAAGCATTGTACACTTTGGAATCATTCTAGCAAAAGCATTTGATAGACTATATAAAATACTCGTTGTTAGGTTGAATTTAAAAAGTTCAAGTTTCTACAAGCATTATGAAGTAAAGACAAGTGTAATTGATTCTATGTATTCTATCTATTATAAATAGATACCCAATATACTCAATTTACACACTATTAACCAATTATTTTTCCCTTCAAATTCCAACATGGTATCAAAGCAAGGTTTATGAGTTGACATGGTCAGCCCACAAAGACAATGAAATTATTCTCTTTGGGTTGCTTAGAATTTGTTAAATCTTAATATTCCATTAGTGTTACTTTGTGAAACCGAAGTGAGAAGAAGCGAAGTGAGGTGAGGTGGAGAGTAGGTTGTTTAGTGAAAAGTTTGAGAGGAGAAGAAGAAGGGAGGGGAGGAACTCGAGGTGAAGGAAGAGAGGAGGGATGATTTGGGGTTCGATGTACTCAACCGAATCCTCCCCCTCATCTTTTATAATAATTACTTGAAAAGAACAAAATACATCATACCCTTGACCCTAATGGCTGAAAAGAAAGACCAAATAGATTAAACTAAATTACAAGTATACCACTAATCTTTTGACCTTCTAACAGTCTTCCTCAAGTTGGTGGTGTAAAATATATCATACACTCCCAACTTGGAGCATATAGTGGTTAAATTTTTTGAATCAATAGGCTTCGTGAACATGTCAACAACTTGTTCTTGAGACGTGACATGTTCAAGGCTCACAATACCAACTTGCAACTTTTTTTTTCAAAATGGTTGATTGATGGTAGAATCGATTATAAGACAATAGGAAATCCAAAATATATCCATTGGGAAGCGATTAATAAAGAGGTATGATCAATCAACCTTCTCGTGCAACTTTTTGAACAATAGTCTAATACAGTGGCTAATTTCACTAAGAAACTTATAAATAAGGACACAAACTTGTGCCTGAGCAAGCAATGAGCATATTTGCATAAAAAAACTTTGAAGAAATATTTGTGTTTAAAATTCTAATTGTACCCTTGCATGAGAAAATGCCCAATTTTTTCAAAATTTTAATTTCTTTGCATATTTTATTTTTTATTTTGACATTGCTAATTCCACCAAACTCCACATATTCCATTCTACGTGCTTAAAGATTGGAAGGTTGGATCTCACTAAGAGAAGACTATCTTTCCAAAAAGAAGGTGTAAGTTTTATTTTCTCTTTCATGTCACTTCTATATTTTTCTAGTGTTTATTTGGTGAACAGGTAGTTTGCAAGTATATTTGAAAAATGGCAATTTAATTATCCTTTGTTGACTAAACAACTTCCATTCACTGAAGAATTTTAATTTTTGGGTTTCAGTGCTCTTGAAAGATGGCATGGACAATTACCTTTTTTTATCAGGTTCTACGATTGTCATTTTGTAGCTATTTAAGCTACCAATTGGTCATTACTTTGATGAACAACCTTTTGAACTTATCTACAATATTTGGGACTAGAAGCTAAAATTGAAAGTTTATACATCTTGGTTTTGTCAAGAATTCAAAATTCAGATACTCAAGTGAAACCAACTGCTTTTTATTTTCTTTATATCTTTTTTGAATGAGGAAACAATTTTTGTTGTTCTAATTATTCACACTCATCAAATATTTCTTGTGTAGGTGATATGATATGCATCTGGTTTGCTTTTATGTAGTTGATTAGTTTATCAAACGACTCCATGTTAAATTTTTTGCCTCATTATTTTTACAATATGATGAAGATCAAAAGCTCACTTTCAGACTTAAGACTGTAGGAAAGCTGATGAAGAAGTGGAAATGCCACTAGGCAACATACCAGTGACCACTAGTATCCGATGAGGTGGTCAGTTCTTATCATCATCCATCTTTTTTATTTGAATTTTCTTCTCTATATGGTTTTATTATTTAATGATTTTTAGCATAACAAACAAAATGGAAGTATAGAAATTCTAATCTTTTGCTTCTGCTTATGTCCCTGGATTTCATAATTTTTTATTTGGCAAGCCTTTGGGGAAAACATGATGATACATTTGTTTCTCAAAGTATTTATTTTGTTGTGTTTCTTTTTGGATAAAAAAATTCCACTGGACCTTCTTTTATTAGATGGAGAATTAATGTTCGCCCACTATTTTATGTGAAAAATAATGTCATAACTTCCCATAATATTATAGCTGGTTTAAGCTACTAAGAAGTTGTTAACTAGTTTAAGCTGGAATCTTGCATGCAAGTTCTAAACTGCATGAAGCATGGTGAGCTTAATGTGGAACCTCTATGGGTTTGGATTTGACCTATTCTTATTTGTTACTTATTTCTTGCGTAGGTGTACAAGTTCGAAATATTATCGAAGATGAAGGTTCAAAGGTCCATGTCCTTTTGATACGTATTAGAAGTCAAGGGCATTTTAGTAATTTTATAGGTAATTAATTTAGTAACAATAAAGTTAAGGTTGCTCATGTGTATTTTTGGTATGGTCAAAGTTGAAAATTTTCTTTTGTTGTATGCCCTTTTATATGTTGATGTATAAGTTCACTTATGAAGGGCATTTTTGTCCAATTACACTCCATCCACTTAGTGAATCATCCCCTAATTTATAAAAGAATAAAGGGTTGATCTTTGACCCCTAACAAGCAAACATCTTCTTCTTCTATCTCCTTCTTACTTCTTTTGTTCTCTCTTTTTTTTTTTCAATTTTCCAATTTATTTCCGTTTTAGAGTAAGATGTGAATGTGGGTTTGGCACAATTTGTGTTCCCCAAGTTATTTGTTTGTTGTGGGTTCCATTAGGTGGGAGTCTATATTTGAAACTCTATTAGGAGTTTGTGCCTACATTTCAGACCCGTTCAGTTTAGACATTACTAAGAAAAAAGTTCACATTAAAAGAAATTAATCGATTATAAAATTGAAAAATAGACTTCCTAAGTAGCTAGTCATTTTTTGATAAAATTTTGTTAAACCTTATAACCCATTAACATTTTATTAATATTTTTCAATGTGAGAATTTTTTTACTTAACAATATGGTTTGAGTTAGCTGATTAATGCACTAGATGTGCTTCATAGTTGCATATCTAATCTGATTTTCTTTGCCAGAATGATGTTTTAAATGAATTGAAGATTACTTTGTAGCATCATGTATTATGCACATTACTTTGTTGGAAAGATTTGTAGCATTTAGTGTAGGAATCCATCTCCCTTTTCTTCTTCTTCTTTTTCCATCTCCATGCGTTGCATTCGACAAAACATTGTTAATGGCAAAAGCCAGAGTGTCGTAATAAATAAGCAAAATCTTCTTGAACGCTTCGGATTTCCTTTCCATTTTACGCCTTGACGTTGCGGCCACATCACCAATTCACTGCTGTACCTACAGATTCGGAAGAAGATCAACCAATTAGGCACGACTTTGGAAAGCAAGGGTTGGCGCCAGGTGCGTGTCACAGACGAGAATAAAAGGCCGCCTTCGACAAATAATATACATTTTTCCTGGATCGCCTCTCCTCTGCAATGGAAGAACTCAAGACTTTCTCAGCTTCTGAGGTCTCCCTTCACACCTCTAAGAATGACTGCTGGCTGATCATTGGAGGCAAGGTAAGAAAATCGAGACGGATACTCAAAAGGTCTTTGTAATTTTTGCTCTTCCAAGCGATCAACAACTACATGTCTTCTTCCTTTCGGTTTCAATTGGAATATCTGTTTCATTGTGTAGGTTTACGATGTTACCAACTTTTTGGAAGATCATCCAGGAGGCGACGATGTTCTAGTGGAGGCATCGGGTACAAATTCTCTGTATATTTCATTTCTTTTTTTGCGATAATCAGTCGGTCCCTTTGCAAGCTTAATAACCTGCAAAAAAAAAAAAAAAAAAAATGAATCGACATAGCCATCGGAGGATGTTTACAGATTGATCAACGAATGAAAGAGAAACACGCTAGTTCGATTGAATCGTTTACCTTCAGAAAAAAAAGTCAGGGAGTTCCTGAGGTGCAAGAAATTGGGCGAACCGAATGTTCTGGTTTTCCGAAATTGTCTCGGTAGTCTTAAACTAGAACTAAGTGGTAGAGGGTGCTAATTTTTCTGTGTGTCCAAATTGATAGGGAAAGGAGACGCTACTGAAGCTTTCGAGGAAGTTGGCCATAGTTCCACAGCCATCAGCATGATGACTAGTTATCTAATCGGGATCGTAGATGGATCTAGTTCAGGCAAAGTGGCCAAAGCCGAGGAAGAAGAAGTCTTTGTCCCAGCTAAGACGGTAGAAGCACAGAGAGCACCTTCGTTCTTCTCGAATTTGTTACAGCTGCTTGTACCTTTACTCGTCACTGGATTGGCTTTGGGAGCTTGGTATGTCCTCAACAAGGGTTCATCCTGAAGGGAAGTTTTGGTGAACGGTCACAGACTCACATGTAGCTTGTTGTGAGAGAGATGTACTGAAGGTAATTAATTTTATAATAAAGTGCTGCTGACATATGATTTCCTATAGCTCTGAACTTTGGTAGTATGCATTTCGATATTACAGCCGAAAGTAAATTATTAAGATAATTTTAATTAAGTTTTAAATTAAAAATAAGATAAAAAATTAAAAAATATTAAATTAAAAAATATACCTAAGCGAACTTGGTTACTTTTATAATGTCTAGACAATATCTAAATTATCACTCTTAAATTAGTAATTTAATATACTATTAAAAGTCATGAATATAACAAATAAATAAATAGGGTATTTTATTAACAAAATAAGAGATTTTTTAATCAAAATTAATACAATAATTAAAAAGTAAAATAAAAATAATAATTTAATTAATTATAAAACATAGAATATTTAAACATAAATGTTTTACTCTAGATGCTTGATCAAATTCTTAATTTTACTATATCTTTAATTATCACTTTTAAATTAGTAATTTAATATAATATTAAAAGTCATGGACATAATAAATAAATTAAATATTTTATTAATAAAATAATATGAGCATTTTCCATTAAAATATAATTAAATTAGTTTAATCTCAACGTGGAGCATTGAATGAAACAAGAGGAGTTGTGTGCAGACTGTAATGGAATGTATGTAAATTAGATTAGCATAATTGTAGGAAACTAATTGTTTCTATTAATCTGTGATTCTGTACCTTAATTTTAGGATCTAAATTGGACCTAAAATAAACATGTAATGTCTTATAAGTCGCATCCTAAACGGAAAAGAATACATCGGAAAAAATTCTTTGAAATCCTTTGGTTTTACATGGTATCAAAATAGGAGAATTCTCTTCTCCTTCTCGTCGCCAAAAAAAAATTATCATCAAAGGAAGCCGACGAACTCTTTTTTTTTTTCCTCTGTGACTGCTGATGGTCACATAGCTGAAACCTCATCACCAAGGAATGCTAACGACTGCTGACGACCGCACCACCGGCCCCACTACCGCAGTCGATCACTACTATCGCCGAAGGAAGCTGACGAACTGTTTTTTTCTCTACGACTGCTGACGGTCCCGTAGCCCAAACCTCGTCGCCGATGATCACCCCGTTATCGCTGCAGACACCGCCGTCGCCGAAGGAAGTCGAAAGGTGAATTTTTTTTTAACTTAGGAACTATTGTTCCTTTATTTCTTTGCCGACCGAACCAATCCAGACCGGCGGGTCAACTCAGTGGATCTGAACCACACCCGAACCGAACCACAATTGGACCAGAACCGAACCTGATTAGAGTTGGACCAGACTAGACCGAACCGAACCGGACCGATCAAACAAGACCGGACCAAATTTCCAGACCGGACAAAGTTGTGATTGGGATTATTCTAGATAACCCAATGACGGAAATTGAAGGCCACCACTACAGGCACCTCAACCGAACTTATCCCATCACCACAGATTATCGTCCACCAAGACAATTTTGCATTTCCAACTGGAATCATCCTTGATGAGACCAATTATTCATTATGGTCCCAACTCATGGAGATGCAAATTGGCACTCACAACAAAGTTGGATATCTCACCGGCGAAACGAGAAAACTAGTATGTGGGATCCCAATCTTGGAACATGGATTACTGAAAATCAAAGGGTCAAAAGTTGGCTTATTGACTCCATGAGTCCATTGATAATACAACGATTTATTCGCCTCTCCACTGCCAAGGAGATATGGGAAGCAGTATCAAAAACATTCTATGATGGATCAGATGAAACCTATATATTTGAGCTAAACCAGATATCTTTCTTTACCAAACAAAATGTAGACCATTATCCACGTATTACAATGAACTGGTTACTATTTTCCTAGAGATTGATCATAGAACTACATCTCAGGAAGGAACAATCGAAGGGCTAATCCAGTTGCACTCTACAATGGCTAGGCTTCGAGTTCATATTTTTCTCAGTGGGCTTAACTCTGAGTTTGATCAAGTTTGTTGAGAAATCTTGCGAAGAGACCCCAAATTTGATTTGGAGAGTACATACGCATATGTCAGACGAAAATATCAACAGAGACAGAAAATGGGGAGCTATTGTCCAATCTTAGAGAACTCAACTATGTTGGTCAACCAAAACCGACAAGGATCATCAAGCAGTCAAAACACTCAATCCTCTGGAAAAGGTAACAACCGGGTATGCACTCACTGCGGAGAAAAAGGACATTCACAACAACGGTGTTATGAGATTATTGGTTATCCAGAGTGGGGGGATTTCTCCACAAAAAAAAAAAACCCGGAAAAAAGATTGATGGGAAAGCTATGGTGACATCCATGAAATATAATCAACAGCTACCTACGACAAATGTTGTCCATCCAGGTATTCTCGATAAAACATCAGTATTCTCTGTGAATTCTAAGAATAGAACTTGGATTATTGATACAGGTGCATCCGATCACATGACAATGGATCTCAGTCAGTTACAATCTATCCTACCTTCTCCACAATCTGTTATTTCAACAGCCAATGGTAATACCTCTTCTATTACTGGAGAAGGATCTATTATATTATCTAATAATATTACATTAGAAATTGTCCTTGTGGTTCCATCTCTTGAATATAATCTTTGGCTGGTTAGCCAAATTACTTCCACTCTTGCTTGTACTGTAACCTTCTGGCCCTCATTTTGTGTCTTTCAGGATATTCTAACCCGGACGATTCCTGGTTATGGTGTTAGATGGTGTAAACTCTACTATTTGGAGTTGACAGAGAATAGGGTATCGAAAATCAATCGGACAAATCAAGCTAGTAGTGAAGATAATGCTCAAACAATTATATGGTTATGGCACCGACGATGAGGCCATCTTTCCTTTCGTTATCTTAAGAAATTGTGACCACAACTTTTTTTTAGGTTTGAATGATTTGAGTTTTCATTGTGACACCTTTGAATTGGCTTAGAGCCACCGTATCGCTTATTTACCGAGTTTGAATAAAAGTTTCGAACCTTTTGTAAGTTATTCATTCCAATGTTTGAGGTCCAACCAAGGTTTCCTCTATTTCTAGAGCTCATTACTTTGTGAGATTTACTGATGAATGCACTCGAATACCTTGGGTATCTCTGCTTATAAAAAAGAGTGATGTGTGTCTAGCATTTCAGAAATTCCACACAATGATACATACGCAATACCAAAAGCAGATTCGTGTTTTGCAATCTGACAATGGTACTGAGTTTGTCAATGCTTCTCTCGAGAATTTTCTGACCAATCATGGAATTCGTCATCAGACCTGTTGCACCTATACTCCCCAACAAAATAGATTGGCAGAAAGGAAGAATAAACAATTTTTGGAAGTAGTACGTGCTTCTCTCTTTGGCATGAACATTCCTCGTTTTTATTGGGGCAAAGTTATCAAATCTGTTGCTTGCCTCATCAAACGAACACCTTCTAGAATACTAGATTTTCAAACTCCTCAACACAAGTTGCAATCCCTGATTTCAATTCCCCATCTTCCGAACCTTGAACCCCAGATTTTTAGGTGTACCACATATGTTTTTTATCCCAAAAATCTTGCGAAATAAACTTGATCCATGTGTCAAGCGATGTGTATTTGGTGGTTACTCTAAATTTCAAAAAAGATATTGGTGCTATGATCCACACACCCAAAAGCTCCATGTGACTCTAGATGTCTCCTTCCATGAATCAGTACCTTATTATTCAGGGGGAGTCTCTTGGAAATCTCTTCAGGGGGAGAGTTGAAGTGAAGAGAATGTTCAACAAGAAAATAGCGGATGTGTTGAGTTTATTGAGTTAGATGCGATGAATGAATTTTTCAAGTGTCATGATGTGCAACAAGACTGTGATTCAGTAATTTTTCCTAAAGAATCCTCAGAGTTGCCCCCGTCTGCACCAACAACTGAAGAATCAACCCAGAATGTTCCTCCTCAGGTAAATATGAATTTGTGTTTGATGAGTCTAATGAAACATGTCTTCCTACAGAAAATATACCCCCTAGATATCCACAAAGATTGAATAGGGGAGTTCCAAAAAAATAGTATGAACCAGATCTTGAAGCCAAGACCAAATACTCATTCAACAACTATGTGTCCTCCCATAGGTTGATTAAATCGTATGCATTTATTGTTGATCAATTATCCAGGGTTTCTATTCCTAGTAATGTGCAGGATGCATTAGCTAATCCAAAATGGAAAAAGGCGATGAACAAAGAGATGGAAACTCTACATAAGAATGCCACTTGGGAACTTGTTCCCCAACCTAAAGGAGTAAAGACAATTGGATGTTGATGGGTGTTCACATTGAAACACAAACCAGATGGAAGTATTAACAGATATAAAGTTCGGCTAGTTGCAAAAGGATATACGCAAAGGAATGGGATAGACTATCAGGATACTTTTGCACCAGTACTTAAGATCAATACAATTCGCATTCATATATCTATAGCAGCGAATCGAGACTGGCCTCTGCAACAATTTGACGTTAAAAATGTCTTCCTCAATGGAGACTTAGAAGAAGAAGTCTACATGGAGCTATCACCCAGAGTTAAAAGTGGTTCTTTGGGTCAAGATGAAGTTTGTAAATTAAAGAAGTCATTGTACGGGCTGAAACAATCACCTAGAACATGGTTTGGGAGATTCTCGACTACAATGAAGGAATTTGGCTATAAACAAAGTCACTCAGATCATACTTTGTTTATAAACCACAGAAGGAAAAGTAACAGTTTTAATTGTATATGTTGATGATATGGTCGCGACAGGAGATGACACATGTGAAATGCAAGCTTTATAGGAGTATTTAGCCACTAAATTCGAAATGAAGGATCTCAGACAACTTAAATATTTTTTTGGAATTGAGGTTGCAAAATCGAAATATGGAGTCTTCTTTTCACAACGAAAATATGTGTTGGATCTTTTAGCCGAAACCAGAATGTTTGACTGTAAACCAATAGAGACGCCCATGGAAATGAATCATAAGCTCAAAATTCTTCCAGATCAAATCCCAGTAGACAAATGGCATTATCAGCGATTAGTTAGAAGATTAATCTACCTATCACACACAAGGCCCAATGTAGCATGCAGTGAGTATTGTGAGTCAATTCATGCATGCACCAAGTGAAGAACATATGGAAGCAGTCTATCGGATCTTGAAATACTTAAAGAGTGCTCTACGAAAAGGTTTATTATTCTCAAAAAATGGTATTTTTAATATTGAAGGATATACAGATTCTAATTGTCCAAGTGACCAGACAACCAGAAGATCCACATCGGGTTACTTTACTTTTGTGGAAGGAAATCTTGTCTCTTGGAAAAGCAAAAAATAGAAGGTAGTATCAAGATCAAGTGTTGAGGCTGAATTTTGAGGCATGACTCATGGTGTATACTGAGGGACCTCGGGATTGAATACGCCAAACCTATGAATCTCCATTGTGATAACAAGGCAACCATCGTAATTGCACAAAATCCGATTCAACATAATCGCTCTAAACATGTTGAAGTTGATCGTCATTTCATCAAAGAGAACCTCAATGTAAAAATTATACAATTCCCTTTTATTCAATCTGAGAGTCAGCTGGCTGATATGCTCACGAAGGCAGTATCAGGGAAGGCATTTCATGGTATAATTGACAAGTTAGGCAGGACCGATACCTATGCACCAACTTGAGGGGGAGTGTGTGCAGACTGTAATGGAATGTATGTAAATTAGATTAGCATAATTTTAGAAACTAATTGTTTCCATTAATCTGTGATTTTATACCTTGATTTTAGGATCTAAATTGGACCTAAAATAAGCATGTAATGTCTTATAAATAGCCTCCTAAACGGAGAAGAATACATCAAAAAAAATTCTTTGAAATCCTTTGATTTTACAGGAGTGAAAGTGAATTCAATGGTCTCATGGAATGAATTCACTTTTACACTCATTTTTTCACTTATACGAGTGAAAGTCAATTACTTGTATAATCTACTTTCACTCTCCACTTACACAGTGCACTAACGTTTTTGGAGCCACTTTCTCCACTTTCACTTACCTAGTGCATTAACAAGCCTTTACTGGATTTGGACAAAAGCATTTGTCAAGTCGAAATGAACCTTCCTTATTGTCATGTACTTAGCTAGACTCTAAATATGATTTATTGGTCTCTTTAATACTCTTTTGTGGTATCTTGGTTTCACTGAAAAGAAAACACTAGTTGGTGGCCTTACTAACACTTTAGGAGCTACTTCCGCTGTCATAGGAGAAAAAAATGATGGATGAAAAAATCTCTCATTGAAAAACTTTCCTATTGACAAAACTGTCATTTGACCGACTTTTTTTTTTTTGGTGTTTTCAACACCATAGGAAACACCAAAAAAATTAATTATGGTGGTTGTGTTTACACTAGAAATAAATCTAACAGTTTTTTTGTGTTTAAAAATCTATAAATACAACTATTTGTGGTATTTGTCATTTCATAACTTTTGTTGTATAGCTAGCATGTATCATGAATAAAGAGGTTATTTCAGATGAAGAATCCTAAAATTTTTTATAACCAGATTGTATTAAAGGGAAGTATTTCGTGCATGTTGTATGTATAGAGGTAGAGGAGCTCAAGAAAAGAAGTCTTAGTTTATTGTAATGGATAAATTATATTGTTTTATCAATATTTGTGGAAGGGGATGTAGCTCAAATGGTAGAGCGCTCGCTTTGCATGCGAGAGGTACAGGGTTCGATCCCCTGCATCTCCATTTGAAAGCAACTTTTGTTTTCCTTGTCATAATTTTCATGTTCGCCGAGCGTCTCCCCTGTATGCGCTTTCCAGAAATGCTTCTGGCACTAATTTTTTTCGATGAATGCATTTCAAAACGAACTCATCTGTGCTGAACCTTACTAGCCATTAGTGATGATTCTTGCCCACGAAGATAGAGGGCAAGAACTCTTCGTTTTTAGTTTTTTTTTTCTTGCTTTTTTTAAGCATACAGAAGGGCAGAGGCTTGTGTTTGAGTTAGTGTCCTTCTCTTCCACAAAGATATATCAAACTCCAGAACCAGACTGAGTTTCGGAGGCATCTGAACTACCCGAGTCTGCTTTTAACCTGCTACAGGAAGATCGGTTGTTAGATTTTCTTAAAGTGTTAGAGGTTTGGATGTTTCCGTCATGGTGCTACTACTAAAAACAAAGGAAGCCTGATCTTTACAAACCAAGATCAGCTGGAGATGACAAATGCCAGCATATATAGAGCTTGAGAGCTTCCATAAACTAGTGGTTTTTGTCTGGAACATGATCAGATCTAATCTTTTAGAGCTTCCTTTAGAGCTTAACGATTAGTGTCCCTCCACATATAGAAAGAAAGTGACAGGCCCAAGGGGTGAAGCTGGAATCAGCTCACCTCTTTGCCCAAGGAGAGAGAAGGGAAGAGAGGGAAGAGAGGGGAGAAATGGAGCTGAGGTTGCATAGTTGCCAATGAACGGGGTTTGATCCGTTAAATTGGTTTGCATGGTTCAATGGTTGGCTTGTGTAAATCTGCAGAACTTCTCACTTTCTCTAGGTTTTCCAGTCGTGGACCGAGTCAACAGATTTTAACTTTAACTCGACAACACCCATTAAATTATGAAATACCTTGACTTCCCATATGAATCACAAACTAGAGTTGACATCTTACAAGAATGATACCTCGAGGAATGATATAGACATATCTTATTATCAAGGAGTAAATAATGAAGAATAATATACCCACATGATGTGAAGAATGAATCAGAACAATAAAAGACATATATAGGGATTGACATCTTTCGATACTTTCTACTCTAGGATAGTGTAATCACTTGAACAATTCTTTTTTTATTTAAGTTTTTTATTATATAAGGAGTATTATTTCAACAATTTATATCAATATCCCTAACTGGGTCATGGTTTACATAGATTGTGGTATAATAGGCAGACGACACTTACCAACTATCTATACCAAGTCTACGTTATCATACGTGCTCCATATCTTCCTCTAAACCATTGTATCCACTAACATTCGCCCTCAAACTCATATGTGGTAGAATCTGTATGACTTTGTCAACATGAAATTGCTGTCATTCATGGCTTAATCCCTTGGTTATCAAGTCGGTTAACTAAATCATCAGAAGGAACAAACAACAGGTGGATGCTTATACAATCAAGCTATTGGAAGACAAAGTGGTGGTATGTTTCAATATTATTAGTGTTTTCGTGAAGGACATGATTCGTGGCATTGGCAACTGGACTTTTATCACCGTAATGCACCATAGAGACCCCTGTCGAACTAATCAACAAAAATAATCACGTACAAATCCATATAACTTCTGCATTGGTACTAGCGAGGGCGTTATATTCTAATTTTGTACTAGATTAAGCCTCAATCCTTTATTTTCAACTTTTCCATGAGATGAGATTTAGCCTGAGGAATACACGATAACTAGAAAGAGATTTTTGGGTTTCAAAGTCTCTAGGCCAGTTTGGATCCAAATAAGTAATAATGCCTTGGAAAGTAACAAAGAAGAGGCACATTTGCAAAATCTCAAACCAAGAGTAAGTGTACCATGTGCATAATGTAAAAGATGCTCTAAGGCATCCCAATGATGGTTATGTCTAGTTGAGTTAAAAAAAAGATGTTGGAGGGCCACCACCAGACTTTGATAATTCTCAGAGAAGCACAAGGAGTGATTGTGAAACCTAACAACTTTTTATTTTGAACGAGTTGTGTAGGAGTCAGTTTACATTGACTAATCTTGTCACAATTGAGCATGTCTACGACATACTTGGTTTGAGTGAGTGTTAAACCTATATAAAATGTTCAAACAATCAAAATATTCAATAAATAACAAAGAGGGTCTACATCCTTCATTTCAAAATTGTCATGCAAGGTACACTTGCCAGTAATGATAATATCATCAACACAAACTAGAAAAAAATAATGTAACCACCAACCTTCTGAATAAAAAGAGAATGATGAACCTTTGTGTTAGTAAATCTCTATTGGTAAACAATCTCTTGAAAACAATGAAACCAAGTAGGAGGAGCATATTGGAGCATATATATAACATTGAAGTTTACAAACTTACCATTCAAGATCTTGAACATGAAAACCCTACGATTCTTCCATGTATATCTCCTTCTAAAGAGTGTCATGTGGAAGTGCATTCTTGATATCCAATTGAAAAAGTTCCCTACCATATATGACAACCATTGATAAAATGAATCAAATAATGACAATTTTGACTATCAGGTTGAAAGTTTTTTAATAGTCCAATCTATACTGTTGATTATACCCCTCTGCCACAACGTGCGTTTATAGTGCTCAATGAATTCCTCCAAATTTTGGCTTGAGGTCACTCAATAATCTACCAAGTTTATTGTAATGCATGACTTGAATTTCTTCTAACAGTTAGACCCATTTACTATCTTTGGAAGGCTAACTATAATGTTGGTTTTTTAGATAGCTAAAACATCCTTTAACTATTTCTAGTAAAAATATCTTCTCTAAACGCTCCCCCCCCCCCCCCCCCCCCCCCCCCCCCCCCCCCCCCCCCCCCCCCCCCCCCCCCCCCCACTGGTCTTTTGGTAGCAACTTTGACTTAGTTATTTTTATGAAAACACTTCCTCTATTTTGTTTGTGGTAACCTAAGTTGATGAGAAAAGTGAACTAATATTCTTGGTTTCCTAACTCTCCAAAAAAACTCTACGAAAACCAAAGTTAAGATTCAAAAATATCCAATTCTTTGTGAATAATATCTCTCCCTTCATATTAAGCATGAAACGTAGAGGTATAAATTGCTTTTTCCTCTTTATTTTTCAGTTCTTAAATAGCTACAATAATTGCTTGGATTAACTAAACATTTTAGAATGTTGTTATTTTTCATATACATTAGTTTCTTGTTCAGTCATTGTTTTAATGTTAGTTACTTATTTACAATTCTCTTAATACTGAAGATTTCATAAGATGTCTTTGAAATCGACTTTTTGAAATAATTACCCACATGTAAATCCTATCCTAAAAACATACTAAAAATATGAAATTTGAAAGATGATTTCTTTAGCTCCTTGACTTTTGACATCTTAATCTTTGAAGACTTAGGTGTTTTGGCTTGAAAAAAGAATAAAAAATCTAAATTAATAATAAATTAACTGAAAATCATTAAAGGTGAAATTTTGCTTTACTATTTGTTTATTGTGTTGTGTTTTTTATTTTTTAAGGGTCCCCTTTTTTAAAATGAATTTTGGCTCATGTCAAAAAAATTATCGATCATTTTGTTCATTCTACTATGGCCCTTCCCCAATAAAAATTTCTACATCTGCCCTTGTCAACGACACCCACTCTATAGGAGTAGAGCAAGAGTCAGGCACATGAACAATATGTGGACAAGTAGAATCCATGGCGGACAAAACAAGAGGAGCATTAGTAGGGGGTAGGAGATGGTTTTGGAATGGGATGGAGGAAGGATTGTGATGGATGTTTAGCTAACCTTGTTGGTCTCAATATCCCCATTGAGATTATTTTTTATGACAACAAACAATTAAGTTATTAATAATGTGCATTAAGAATATTTTGTAGCTGGAAAACCTTAAAGGAATTTTTTATAGTAACTTGTTCAACCGGCCAAGGACTATCCAAATGATCCATACAAAAAGGGAAGCAAGTAGTTCATGCCAGAGAGTGCATCATCCAACCAAATGACAAAGCTCAGCATAGCAAGCAAGACCAAAAAAGCATAGCAATTCGACCAGAGCATTACTAGGGGGTGGAGATGGCTCTGAAATGGGATAGGGGACAAACTATGATGGATGTTTAGCCAACCTTGTTAGTCTCAATATCCCTATTGTGATGATTTTGATGACAGAAAATACTTAAGTTCCTAATGATGTGCATCAAGAATACTTTGCAACTCAAAGGAAATTTCTAGGAACAAACCGATTTGACTAGAAAAGGACCGACCAAATGGCCCATAAAAAGAGGGAAGCAAACATATCATGCATGAGAGTGCATCATCCAACTAGAAACAAAGATCAACATAGTAAGAAAGGTTAGAAAATAAGAGATGTTCAACTGGACTGCCCTCGTTCAACTGGACTAGAGAAAGAAAAGTCTATGTTGAATATCATTCTCTCAGACATTTGAACAACTAGCATGATGAAAGACATAAAGAGAAAAAGGAGAAAAACAAGGCTAAGATAAGGAGGTCATTTGGCCATGAGAATGAAAATGTTCTTTAAGTACTTGTTAAGCCACCCAATTGATCACTGAAAAAAGGAATGATTTATGAAGGTCATTCGAGCAGATTGGGTTTGTTTGAACGGTCAAGAGAGAGAAAAAGCCATTGGGAGCGTGTAAGGAATCACCCAAATGCCCAAGAAAGGGAGCCAATTGTTTAGAAGAAGAAGAAGAAGAACCATCTATTGAAGAGTAGGGGTGGCATCGAATCGAGTCGAGCCCGAACTTGTCTATGTTCAAGTCGGGCTTGATTTAAATATTTTGAACTCAAACTCGAGCTGAGCCTAGCCTCGAGCCAAAAATTTTAATCAAGCCCGAGTTCAATAATTTTAATTGAGTTGGAGCTCGACCTCGAGCCGAGTTCGAGCTCCTACCTACTTTTAAAAGTTTGCATAAAATATATGTCAAATGAATTGCATATAAATTATGTATACATTTTACATAAAATTGGGCATAAACTCTGTATATTAACCCTACATAAAATTATCTAACACTGCATAAATTTATTCATAAAAGTTGCATAATTATGCATAAACCTCATTCAATAATCAAACACAAAAACATTCCTTTGAAATGTAACGCTAATTTTGTCCATTTGTACTCAATCATATCATTCTGATTCTAGGACTGGAAAACCAGATCATTGAGTCAGAGAAAAAGTTTAAGAAAAATGATCTTGGATGACTTAATCGCATGCCCATTTTTGTTTTTCTTTGGAGCATGGATTCATACATCATAAGTTTTGAAACATTACCAATCTATTCTTCTAAAAAACATGAGTGGAGTTAGCATTAAGAGAGTACCTCAAACAATAAGAGGAGTTACAAATTGCAACGGCAACCAGCATCATGCAGTTTCTTTACCAATTTGTACCTCAAACAAGTTTATAAAAATTTCCAACCTTCCAGAAAATAAGTGATAATGTTGAACCAAGTACCAAGGTGTAAGCATATTAACTCCACTGCATGTACTAAACACGTAAAGGCAAAGGCCTTTTTTTATATCTTTCAAGGAGAAGGATAGATTTCTGAAATACCCTCCTACTTAGGGGAAAGGTGAAAATGTTTTCACTTAAAAAAACATTTCTACCACATATAATAGGAACCATAAGAAGGTTATGATAGTATTTACAATAAAAAAAATTTGCACGTGCGAGTTCGCACGAACGTGCAGTTCTATGCGGCACCGACAATGGTGGTTTAGAGAGCGGACAACTGTGGTGGCGGCAACGGGGAGACAACGACAAAGACGTCGGGCGACAGTGACAGTGACGGCAGAAGCGTCGGGGAGGGGGGAATGAGAGACGAAGACAGAGAAGAGGGAGAGAAAGTTGCGGGAGGGGCTCGTCGATGATAAGGATCGACAACAGCAGACGGGGGGAGGAACAAATCGGAGGAAGAAATTGAAGAAGAAAAAATCGGAGACTGAGACTGAGAGTAAGAAATAGAAGAGGGAGAATGAAAAATAAGAAGATGAAATTTCCCCCATTTTTGCTCAATCGATGCCTGTTGAACGTTGTTTCCCTGTCCCTCTGATTCACGAGAAGTCAGAATGAAAGACGAAGAGTTGTTTCGAACTCGAACTGTCGAAGACACCTCCCGGGCCCTCGTTAAGTTAACGAGTCAGCTCACGAGCTTTCAAACCAAACCGTGGTTCGATCGAGCTCGACTCGTTAACTTAAACAAGACTGATTTAGATCTCGAACTCTATGTGAGCTTGGATCAAATCTATAGGAGTTTGACTCAATGGTAGAAAATGGTGAGTTGAAGAGGAAGTCAAGCGACTGGTTGATTACCACAATTGATCCATTCAACTTGATTGTTGGCACAATGGACTCGTTGCTTGTGGCAAATGATTTGATCGAGACGTTATGCTAGGGGTGCTTGAATTCAACCTTGGTTTTGCAATTTCGGGTCTACAATTCCATGCAAACCCCTTCCTTTGACTTTCAAACACTCAATAAATCTTCTTTTTGACAAATCTAAAAGGAAAGATTGTCAATTAGTTGGTAGGTCATTGATAGAATTGAATTAGGGTTGATCCCCTTGCTTTGATACCATGTAAAGAATGGAACAAAATTATAAAAGACATAAACACTAGAATTTATATGGTTCGCCACTGCTTACTCTGTGCAATGCAATCCCTCAAGCAATTCTTGTCTATTCTTATTTTATATATATATATATATATATATATATATAAGGAGCATTATTCAACAACAAACATCAATGCTCCTATGTGGGTTTGTGGGTTACATAGATCATGGTATAATTGGGAAGAGCATTAAAGAAACTATGCACTTAAAATGTATTAAGAATTAAAAAATATAGAAGGATGAGATATTTCACTAATTAAAAAAAGATTCCAAGGCATAGCATATGCAATTTTGACCATTCTCTTTTCACATTCTCTTCTTCCAAGTTTTTTCTCCCGTTTATTGGGTTTGGGAAATTCTCCTCAGTCATCTTTACTTTTCCTTGCCTGCTCTCCTCTCTAACTTTTCCTATGCATTTCTTACAACAAGTTGTGTTCTATTCAGCATTTGACAGGTTCACACCAACTGTTGATGTTCATTTTTATTTTTATTTTTTTCTTTGCCATGTTATTTTGCATATTCTGGAACAGTGAAGTCACAGTCCGAATGTTTCGGCTCTTTTCTTTTGGTTGACGACGTATGGTTACAGTCAAATACAAAACACCCATCCCCACACTTTTCTGGTCTTTTCTTTGTTTGTTTGTATCCAGCTCTCATGCACCTATCCGCTTCTTTTCCGGTTAAACTCTAAAAGGAGAAAAACTGCAAAACTGTTCAGGGTTGTGGGGGATTAAAGACACGGCCTCTCCTCAGATACAAAAAGGAGAAAGCCTTAGAAAACTGAAGAAGGGGGTGTTGAAGAGGGATGGCCCGGGTTCTCAGTTTCAGAAGAAACAAGTCAAGAGAGACGAAGAGCCATCTGTTGAAGAAGTAACCTCTTCTGTGCTGCACTGATCACGCCTCTGCACTGAGCATTTACCAATACCTCAGTCATGATAGCCGCAGCATGCCCTGTGGGTTCTTCGGATGCCCTCCTTAGCATAAACATCTGAAAATCCAGTAACAAGTTCCATGTTCAATCAATTGCCTAGAAAACGAATGGATTTTTTTCTTTCTTGCAGGAAACAATTTTTTCTAACTTCCAAGATAATTTATTGTCAGACGATTTTCAGAGTTCAGGTATGGTGGCCAAGACATCCAACTAAAACCAGCCTCCCCACATCTAAGCAATTAAGTTTATGTCTAGTGTCCTGTAAACAAGGACTTCAAAAACCACCTTGCATATTTAAATTTCACGCACCACCTCACCTCAAGGAAGATTGGAACACAACCTTCGTACCTCAAAAATATACACTCTGAGAGATGCCTTAATGGTAGTAAATTAATGTGAAGCACAATGAATAGTACCTGCCCATGATGCCTTATTTCTAGACAGGCAGGTTGTTGGATCCATGGTTCTCCATCAATCTGGACAGGAAATGGAGTGTTTAAATGTATTCTTATAATCTCCCCTTGTGCCAATCTTCTAGCTTGTGAAAGCCCCACCTGTAGATAAATCAATAGAATGCATTTAGATAAAACTATAATCTGAACTACATTAATTACCATCCAAAACTTCTGCAATTGTATGTCGGTTCACTGAGACATCAGAAAACTCTTAAACATTAACCAGATAAGGAAAGACGCCAAAATATGATGGGTGAAAACAGAAAACAGGTAGATCAACCTGAAGCTTCCCAAGATGCCATGTTCCGCAAATGCAAACAACTTCAAGCAGCTTGTCATGCATAGACAGCAGTTCAAAGTCATCATCATGTTCATAGTCATTTTGCCAAAGATCCACCCCACCCATGTAGCTACCAATGTTAAGCACAAGAACACCTTCAGCATCCTGGTAGACAAAAATAAAAACAGAAAAATAGCTCAGCAGATATATCTCAATTGACAACAGGAAAGAAGCCACTTGAAGCTTACTGTTGGGATTTCAATTTCCTTTCCATCAACTTCAAGGCGAACCTCCCAAGGCAAATCTGCACATGTTCTATCCATCATATCTTTAGCTCCTTCTTTGGCATATCGTAATTTATTCACAAACTGTAGAATAGAACCCCTATTAGCAAAAGACATGAGTGCTACATAATAACCCAAATTGGATACTTCAACAATTACAAAATGTCCTAATAGAGCTTGATAGAGCTTTTGTAAATAACATTTTTCAAACATAGTCGCACTTGAGGTTAGGGAAACATTTCCAATAAACACAGACATGATTACAGCTTTTTTCAGATAACTTTTTTCAAATCTAAGTCACACTTGAAGGAGCCAAAAAAAATTTAATAAGCACAGACATGCATGAAGATAACTGTGCAAAGAAAGGAAATATTTGTTATTTTGTCAAAACAAAAACTCCACTATCATGCCAAGCAATGTTCAATTCTGAAATATTACACACTTGAGTTTTTTTTTGGATGGGCCAGTGCCTAGAATGTATTCGAGCTCTATGCAGGTATACATGTTGAATAATGGGGCAATAGCATCTTGAAGTGGTATATAAAGCATCATTGCCCATCAGAGAACATAGCTGGAATTTGCAAAAATCATTCAACGAGAGATCCCATACCTGGCTGTAAAATTTTTCAGGGTTCTCCTCTCGAGTCATATGAAAGTCATAGGCAACCTTTGCATCACACCCAATACCTACAAGATATTATTCACGTGATCATATAAGTGACTTAATGAGGCCAAACCTATACAAGCATCATCATATCCAATTATCAGCTTGTAAACATACCTAGGTAGTTCATCATGAACTTTGATTGTTCTTTGTTTCGACCGTGCTGTTCGAGGTTTTGATCCTTGATACTAACTTTCCAGCGATCAAGCATTGTAACAGCTGCATGGTCAATGTCATGCAGAAGTGCATCTAAACCACCTTGTCCATCAACAGATGACAAACCTCCTCCCCATCGCAGAACACGGGACAAATCATTCCCTGTTCCAAGAGGAAGAATAGCAACAGGTGGAGGAGATTCAAAGTTCCATTTCTCAATTGCATCAAGTACCCAGGCAACTGTACCATCACCACCACAAACCAAAATTCTAAAATAATGGACATTCTTAAACAACTCCAAACCCAACTCAGGTCCCTGGGCAGAACTAATTTCAAAAACCTGCATGGCACAACAGCACCGCAAGCCCCAAAAGCAGTCAATTAACACTAACATGCATAGCTTCAAAAAACATAAAGATCAAAAGCCAATACATAGAGCTGGAAGATTAACCTGTAGAGGGTTCAAGAGCATGTTCAATCTCCTTCTAAGAGAAGCACCGTATTGAGCCCCACTCTTAGCATTAATGAAAACAAGAAGAGGTCTGGAATCTTGTGGGAGATCCAACAGGGTATACTTTTTGACACTGGTGTTAGAGACTTCCATTTTCCTCAAAAGTCCATTTTGACCGTTTTTACTATTGTTATTCCCTTTGCTTTTCCCACTGCACGAGTCCTCCAATCCAGCTAGTCCAGTAACAATATATTGAAGTGCTGCAGAGGCACCTGAATCAAGTAATTTATTGCTGGGAAGCCCATTTGGAGCAGAAAGGCTGCTTGAACTTTTACTTCGATGACGCCTTTTACGTATTTGACCCCGTAAAGATGATGCAATAATCTCTTCCCTAATGGAACTTAGCAGCCTGCCACTTGCATCTCCATTGTCTGTTTCTTTAACAGAGAGTGGTGAAAGGATAAGCCTCCTGAGAGGGCCCAAATCACAAATGTTTCCTGATTCTTTTGACATTATTGCATGACATCTAACATGTATATGACGTTGACACCACAGGCAGCGCCATATAGGAGAAGCACCAAGAAAAGGAATACCACATGGTTCATCACAGTAATAACAGAAGGAAGACATCTCAGGATTCTCATCCAAATCAATCCACCTCTCTGACCAATGGTGCAGCAACTGGGTTGAACCAGCCTGTGCTATACATTTGCAGTCCTTTACCGCATACTGGGAGCAATAGAAATGAGCTGCTACACCACAAACAGCACATCGATGAAGAGGAAAACCAAATCCTGCCTTCGAACCTATGGACACTAGAGAGGTCAAACAGACACAACATGTAGATGGTTGTGTGTCATGGGCAAAATCTTCCACCCATGTATGATGTGATAAAGGAACTTTTAGCTTTTTCCAAACTTTCTTCTTGGCCACAGCAGCAGCTTTGACCCAATTCTGCGAAGAATTTCTTTGCCACTTGAGAAAAGCAAAAATAAGGGCCACCATTGCGAATGAACCAGTGACCAGCCCGCCAAAGATAAGTGGCAGAGAACCATCAGATTCGGTAACAAATCTAAGCAAGGAAAAGGCTAAGTGCATCATACTTAACCCAATTTCCTCTTGTCCAGATTTACTTGTTTATGATACACGAGTGCATGTCATTTGGAAAATGGGTTTTGAGCAAAAAAGAACCTGATATAACAGATCAATAGTCAGTTTTATCACAATTTTTTACATCAGAAAATCAACAAAACTGAATATCAAAGGAGACCACTGATAGAAGACCACATGAAAGAAATCACATTTTGTTGTGAAATAAGAATTACAAAGAAATAAAAGACCCGGCATATGAGAAGCAGTACAAAAGTTGACAATTCACCAGAACCAAAAACCGATCCTGATGGGCGAAGCTGAATCAAAGTTTCTGAGGAAGGTGATCCCCACTTTTACCACGATGACCAGAACACAGCAATTTTCACCCTCTTTAGCTGAACAAGGTTGATTTCTTAATGTTCAATTAAAAGAGGACAACAGAAAACACGGAAATAGCAAGGATATGGACATGAAAAATCAGGTACTAGTTAAACAAAAGATGGCTTAAGATATCCCCAGTAAGAACTCAAGGAACGGATAATGTTCCTCTGAGCAACATAAGGCAAAGGTTTCCAGCAGTTTGAAAGATTAAAATTAGGTATTCTCGTATAACGAAAACAACAAGTCAAACAGGTGGAAGGAAAATTTCTTAACAGCACCAGAGAGAAACCTCGACTCGGAAATTTGGAAAGAAGACGTTGAATTCCCCGAAACTATTCTGACAACACCAAGAATCGCAGAAACAAAAATAACCGAATGATCCTAACAGTTTCAGCAAGATATTATGGAACCAAAAGAACGTCGTAACCAACGGATACCAACCGAAGGCCAACCAAAAGAACACAGAATTTTCGTCAATTCAAAAAGAAACTAACAGAGAAAGCTAACGAAAAACACAAGGGAAAGGCATAAATCAAAACAAGAGGGCAAAAACAGAAGGACTTCACGCGATTTTAGCGTTAGCTCGATCGAATTGCATCGGAAACAGACACAGATCTGCTCGACGAAAGCTCGACGTGGGGAATTCAGGTGAAAATAGGATGATCACTGCTAAAACCTTTCTTGTGAGAACCAAAGACGAATTAAATAAAAACAGGAGAGAAAGCACGAAGACCAAATTACCTGGAAGCCGGAGAAGAGGAAAAGAATCCTCGGAGAGGGAAGCAGCGAATTCCCCTCTCCTAAATCACAGCGTTTCTGGGAATTTGGGTTTTCGTGATTCGTCTTCCCACACGTTAGGGAGAATAAGAATGGTCTTGGAAAGAAGGAAAACAATAATAAAAGAGGCCAAGCAAGTAAAGGGAGAAAAGCGCGTATTTAAAGAGGAAGGCGCGGGAGGGAGGGATGCTGTTCTTTTATGAGGTAAGAAAATACCTAAAAAGTCCTCAATTAGTCGAGCCTGGACTAAAAAGGTTGACAGAAAAGGGGCTAGGACTAAGCTTAACCAACTTTTTGAACTGCTTCGGACCCATTTTAACTCTTCTTGATTTTGTTTAATTAGGGCAAAATAACATCTCAAATTAGAAAATTGGATTTTAGGGAGTTAATTCCTTTGCTACAAGATATGTCGACAACCCCAATTTTGGTTGCAATTAGGTCAGGGCCCTTCAACTCGGGGGAAGGGGGCTCTTTTAGGGTCCGTTCGAACCCACGAACCCATAGAAAATAAAAAAATAAGAATTTAATCATTAATATTTTAAAAAATAGTTAATAAAATTAAGATAACGATGAAATTTTATGTTTTATTAATTATTTTTAAGAATAATAAATATCAAATTCTCGTTTTTTTTCTGACGTGACACTTAAGGTATGTCACGTGAGAAGATATTAGTTAAAAGTTTAGTTAAAAAGAGGCATGTGTGGGGAGGTGCATGGAACGTGCGACACGTGCAGCTGCATGAATGCCTTTGCACCGTCCCCTACGCCTTTTATGCATTTTTTATCACTTTCCAGTAAACAAAATAAAAATTATAAAATTAAATAAAAACCCAAAAGTAACAAAAGTCGGCATCTAAAATCTAAACAGGTGGTTACGTGTCACGACAGGTAGGATCGATTGAGCGGTGGGAATTGTGAGGCATTTATGATGATTTAGAAATGTATCCGTTAGTTTGTCCCATTTCATGTCGATCGATACGAGGATGAGAGCGGTATTTAGTTGGAAGTTGGGAATTGGGACGATTAAATAGAAATATAAGACGGCAAAGTCTGAGAGGAAACGACGCAGCTTATTAGTGTTTTTCTCTAACCTCTCTGTATTCAAGGTTAATCTGCGTGTCCATTATGCGTAAGAAATTAATTAAACTACAACAACTTCATTCGTTGTTCTAATTGAAGTATCAAAATATCTACTAGATATTGTGTTGGACTAAAATAACAAACATGTCCTATACAACAATACAAACACATCTATTTGTAAATAAATAAGAGAGAGTACCAAGCCTAACTTTGGTACTATTTTCTTAATGTACAAAATAGAGATTGAACAATGAGCATTCTTCAGATACAGGTAGTAAAATTTTGAAGCCTATGAAAAGAGGAGGAAGGCCAATTTCTTTGATTTTATTGGGTGACTCAATCATCATGAAGTAAGAACAAAAAATTGTGAAATTTCCTTTTCCAAAGGGTTAGTGTTGGGAAAAAAAATTGAAATAGAAGAGAGGAGAATTAGAACTTCCCGATCTTAATTGGTAAACTTGTTGGTTAAAGAGAAGTTATACAATGCTTAAGATTTAAAAACTACAATCAAATGCATGTAAACTTACTTATCCGCACCTTACATATATAATATGTAAGTTGTAAATTCATAATAATCTGATTTTCTGATTTAAGATTAGAGAATAATAGTTAGAAGGGTGTCATCCATTGGGTTCTAAGTGTTGGAAGATGGGTTGAAACCCAAAGAAGGCCTACACATCAAAGGAGAAGGCACACATATCCAAGATAGGTGGCATCATGGTAAATAAGAAAACTTCTCATAAAGATGGCACAAGGATGTAATTAGTCAAGGAGGAACAAATCTACTTATGTCTCTTTTTATGTAAATCTTGTAGCCCTATGGGCATTATGGACATCATAACATCCTCTAAAAAACTATAAATAGAGGCCCTTGGCATGGGGTAGAGCATTCAAGCTCTCTCCCCTTCTTTTAATTGGTCCAAGCTCTCTCTCTCTTTCTCTCTTTTATTCTTCTTTTCTTATCCTCTACCTCTCTTACTTTGCTTGAGGTTGTAATCATGAGATCCTAAATTCAACAGGGTTTCATAGTGGGAAAAGATTTGAGATGGAAAAGGAGAAGAAGAAGGAGAAGAAGGGGAGGAAAACAAAGAAGAAGCAAAAGAAAAAGAAATAAGAGGAGTTTCTCATTTTTCCTTTAGTCTTCTTTCCCAATTCATGTTTTTCATTGGATTTTTAACTCTCTTAACATATGTTTCATATAGAAAATTATATATAGTTATAAAGATATTTGAGTGTAGTTTCTAACTCAAAAAGCTTCATTGAGATCATATTTTTCTAGAAAGAGAAATTGATATTTGAAGCACCAAAGGTCAAGGAGCAGAAAAGTTTCATGCAGCAACATAAATCTTCAACTTTTGAGCCATTTTATGCCATCAAGAATAAGACTTTATATGGAGAATTATATATTAAAAGAAAGATCTATAAGTATATTTTTTTACCTATTTAACCAATTCTCAATATGATTGATATCAATCTCAGAAGAGTCAATGGTCATGCTGGCCAAAGGAGAAAAACTACTCAGTTTTAACGGATTACAAATTCCAAAATCCACTAGATTATTTATCTCAAAATAAGTATATTTTATGAATATAAATTATACTTGGATGAAAGGTATTAAAGTCTAGTTTCGTAAGGAAAAAATTTCATGTCAATCTAATCTATATTTAATAAAATATCTACATTGGAAGAACCAAAGGTAGTATCCTTTTGTTTGCGAAGATCCGGATTTTTTTTCTTCATTTTTGAGTTGTTGTTATTGATCAACAATATTAGGAAAATATCTCATGATCTACCATTGGAAAGTTTTTATTTGTTAATTAATAATATCTAGATAGAATATTTAGAAAATCATCTTATTTTCAGAAACTTTCCTTGATTTATTTGTCAAAGAGAATAAGTGTTCCTATTTTGAATTATGAACCTTTTTGGCCAGCCACGAATATTCAATGAGATTTTTTTGGTGATTTGGAAGGCTTACAAGAATCTAATTTGATATCCTAGAGTATTAAATCAATGAAAGATTGATTTTTTGGTAAGTGGTGCCAAGGGGAAGTTTCCTTATTTATATTTGGAAGCAGGTAATTTTATGAAAGATCTTTTCAAGATCATGATTTGGTGGATAATTCAATTATCATCCTTTTGATTAAGAAAGTTGTGATTTTTGGCTAGCCAAGAGTTTTCTTAATTAAGTACATGATTAATTGACTAAAGTCAATAATTGAGTTCAAATTGAAATTGAAACATTGGGCTTAGATTTTTCCTTGACCCGAGTTAGTTCAAGTTGTCACTTACTTGGGCTCTTTGATTTGGTTTGGTTCTTCTTAAACAAAATTACGCCAATTGATATTTGAGCTATTGTGAAGTTATTACTACTATCTTCCTTAAGCAGTGGACGAAAAATTGAGATGGAAACTTGACATAAACCCATCATCAACTCAGGCTATCTCAATTTACCAAGGAATGACATCTTTGGCTAAGTTTAGTGATAAGGTGATTCACAAATTTTTTTGGTGAGCTTGTACGTAATCTATTCTTTCTTGAGTTTACCAAGGCTTGGAAATTACTTTCTTACTTCATCCTTTACAAGCAGTTGATTGCTCTGTTCTAGCTTATTATTTGGCGCACATTCTCCTTATTCAAGGATGGGCTCACTACAGATTAATTCATGTGTCCTTATTAAGGATTTTCATTATTTGGTACATGTTATTTGGGCATTAGCTCATATCTACTACTGCTATTGTGTCTCTCTAATTGAGACATTATTATTGAAGAAGAACTTCTTAATTGTTGATAACTGTCAGGATTGGTTACTCAAATAAAGAAGAAAGCACATGGTGGCCCCAAAATATTATCTTCCAATGATTACCTTCTACCCCCTTATTTCACAGTTTTACTCCTACCATTTGGGAATCGATGTCCTGTGTTGGACACCATGATGGAGGAGCTTATTACTACACTTCTAAGCAATGCATATAGACCCAATAACTACAGAGGATAGGAGTATACTCAATATACAACATGAGTCAAGTCTATTATTCACACCCAAGAGGTGTGTTTTTTTTAGCTACCTTGAGAAAGTGGGTAGATTCTATGCCCCACAATAGAGCTGCTCTTTCGCCTAGGAAATTGAGCGGAAAATATTTTTTACTATGACCATTTGACTAGAGCATGGAGCTTTGTCTTATGGCTAGGAGTGATTTTACTCTCTCTTATATGATGCCAATTTGGTCTCTTGGTAAAAAGCAAAGAGACCACCAGCTTGAGGGGTATACACCATTTGCAGCAAATTAGGCGTTTATGATGTTCTCTCACCCTAGCTCGAGGTGGAGTGTTGGAAGATGGGCCCAAGCCCACACTTCCAAGAGAGGTGGCATCATGGTAAATAAGAAGTTTTTTTCATAAAGATGGCACAAGGATGTAATTATTCAAGGAGGAACATGTCTACTTATGTCTTTTCTTATGTAAAGCTTGTAGCCCTAAGGGCATTATGGACATCGTAACATCCTCTAAAAACTATAAATAGAGGTCATTGGCTTGGTGTAGAGCACTCAAGCTCTCTCCCTTTCTTTTAATTCCTCCAAGCACTCTCTTAGCCTAAAGGCTCTCTCTCTCTCCCTTTCTCTCTTCTATTCTCTTCTTTTTTTCTTCTCCTCTCCCTCTCTTACTTTGTTCAAGGTTGTAATCATAGGATCCTAAATTCAACACCAAGAAACAAGAGGGAGATGAGAGACCATGATAGACCGACCTAAAGAGAGGCAAATGATAGATGTGAAGTTCTATAGAGGAGGATGTCAAAGATATTTGCACAGAATGAAAGAGAATAAAAAATAGGAGAAAGACAAAAATAGAGCAACAATGAGGAGAAAAACTTACTTGGTTGACAAAACTTTTGGCACTGTAAAACAAAATCTAAAACATAGTGGGAAAGAGATAAAGAAATTATTTCATTGTTATTTAATGGGGTAAGGATTAGGTGAAATTGCTACAAAAATACTCATTCTACTAAAAAATGAATAAATAAACTTAAAAGGCAACCCAAAAAACAACATGCACGAAAAATCGTATAAAACAAATAATAGAACATAAAATGCACAACCAGTTATTATAAGAGTAGCAGAAAAAATAGGAAATAACAATAAAAGATTGGCAAGATACAATAATACATTTATACACAGTTACTGAATGAAAAAATGATATAAACCTCATTTCTATTGTCTTAAGGGACTCTGTAGCTTCATGTCTTTGGGGTCTCTTTGTGTTTGATCATGAGAGAAATCAAAATGGTAAAAAAAAAAAGTGAAAATAAAAAATTAAATCTAAAAAAGGGAATTTCAAAATAGAAACCCAAATTATTTAGAAGTTTGCAGCAAAATAATCTAAAATGTGGATAGGGACCACTACAATCAGGTAACCAGGCCAGCTCTTGATAGCAAAGGAGATGCATGGGATGTTGTTGGGTGTGGAGAAGATGGAGACCCCAAAGTCATGGGCAATGAGAACACATTTGAAATATGAGAAAGCAAAGATGAAAAAATCTATGAAGAAATTACTGACATAGATGGAAATGATTGACTTCTCCTCCCAAAATATCAAAGCAATCCTAGTGTCTCTTCACACCTTGATTCTCTCTCTTTTTCTTTTTCTTTTTCCCTAAAACCTTATCATGCATCTAAAGCACTCTCTCCCAAAGGGTGAGAGGAGTTGCCAACTCAGCAAATTCTGGATTTCTCTTATTCAACTTGACCCATGATATGTACCTTTTTATAGAATATAAAAATAAAGTTAAAATACAACCAAAATACTAAATATGATATTTAGATCAAATCCTCATTTAGTACATATCTATTTATATATGTGTTATAAAGGGACCATCTGTACTGTTATACAAAAAGAAAATGATAAGAAAAAAGCCGATTAAAGAGAAAAAATTTTGATAATGGAAACAAAACGATAAGAAAATCATTTTTTCAATTGAAAATGTTTCCCTATTGGAAAATTTTCTCTTTAATCAGCTTTTTTGTGTGTTTGTGTTTGTGCTGTTACAAGAAATAACATAAAAAGTTAGCTATAGAGTTTCTGTTTACACTAGAAATAAAATATTTTTATAAATAATATAAAGTAAGGTTAAAGTAAGAGGTAAGTGATAAAAAACCAAAAAACCACCTAAGTGCTTCTTGGTTTATTTTCATACGGCCATTAGAGCAATAAAAATCTCATTTTTATCTTTTTTAAGATTTCCCAAAGGCGAGAGGAATCAAGAAGAATCAGGTGGAAAATTTTCTTATCCCTAAAAATGACAGAAACACCTGAAGATTTTGGTCAATAGAAAATTTTTCTTATGACATCTTTTTCCATCATTTTCTAGTTGGCACAAACACACCCTAATTGTGATGTTAATATTATCCGTATAATTAATAATAATAATAATATTATTAGTATATAAATCCACATCTTTAACAAAATATATTCTAACTAAAGAAAAGAAATCAAATATAACATTTCACATATATAAAACTACCATGGGATTGATTAAGTAGTCATTAACCATGAAAAACACACATGTTTAAACTTAGAAGCCATTAGTTTTAATTATAAGACAAGTAAACCAAAAGTTTAATTTAGTCATAAAATTTGCATTGAACTATTTAAAAATCTGCATTATTTCTTTCCCATACATTGATTGATATTATATATGAATGCTTTATCAAATTTTTAATTATAAAATGTAGGCAGTAATATTATGGTAAATAGCGTAAATTAGAACAAATGAATGAAACTTGACTGAAGTTGATTCTAGCCCCATTAACAATTTACCTTTCAATTAACAAATTACTTGGTCATCTCCGAACTTGGACATTCGGAAAATCTGCAGTTTGAATAAAGAAAACGATTCTACGGAGTTTTTTTAGAGTTTGTGATTGAAGTACCCTTTTCTGGATCCCGAGCCTACATTCGACCCCATACCCAAATGATGTGAATTGAGAGAGGTGAAAAGTGAAATCCTTCTTAGTTCCAATGTCTGGGCTTCAAAAATATAAAAAATGGAACAAATGGAGCATATTTAAAGAGGATATATCACAAATTAGAAAAGTCTTCTTATATACCATATGAAAACAATCCTTCATATCACATATGAAAAGTCTTCTTATATACCACTGGCTTGAGGGGGAATGTTGGAAGATATGAATGATTGTCATTTTATATGGGAAGATCTTATAAACTATTTGCAGCAAATTAGGCGTTTATGATGTTCTCTCACCCTAGCTTGAGGGGGAGTGTTGGAAGATGGGCTCAAGCCCACACACCCAAGAGAGGTGGCATCATGGTAAATAAGAAGACTTTTCATAAAGATGGCACAAGGATGTAATTATTCGAGGAAAATGTCTACTTATGTCTTTTCTTATGTAAAACTTGTAGCTCTAAGGGCATTATGGATATCATAACATCCTCTAAAAAACTTTAAATAGAGGTCATTGGTTTGGTGTAGAGCATTCAAACTCTCTCATCTTCTCTTAATTCGTCCAAGCTCTCTCTTAGCTTAAAGGCTCTCTCTCTCTCTCGCTCCCTTTCTCTCTTCTCTTATTTTCTTCTTTTCTTCTCCTTTCCCTCTCTTACTTTGTTCGAGGTTGTAATCATAGGATCCTAAATTCAACACCAAGAAACAAGAAGGAGATGAGAGACCATGATAGAACGACATAAAGAGAGGCAAGTGATAGATGAGAAGTCCTATAGAGGAGGATGTCAAAGATATTTGTAGGGAATGAAAGAGAATAAAAAATAGGAGAATGACAAAAATAGAGCAACAAAAGTTTTGGCACTATAAGACAAAATCTAAAACATAGAGAGAAAGAGATAAAGAAATTATTTAATTGCTATTTAATGGGGTAAGGAGTAGGTGAAATTGCTACAAAAGTACTCATTCTACTAAAAATGAAAAAATAAACTTAAAAGGCAATCCAGAAAACAACATGCATGAAAAATCATAAAAAAACAAATAATAGAACATAAAATGCACAACCAGTTATTATAAGAGTAGTAGAACAAATAGGAAATAACAATAAAAGATTGGCAAGATACAATAATACATTTATACACAATTACTGAATAAAAAAATGATATAAACCTCATTTCTATTGTCTTAAGGGACTCTGTAGCTTCGTGTCTTTGGGGTCTCTTTGTGTTTGATCATGAGAGAAATCAAAATGGTAAAAAAAAAAGTGAAAATAAAAAATCAAATCTAAAAAAGGGAATTCCAAAATGGAAATCCAAATTATTTAGGAGTTTGCAGCAAAATAATCTAAAATGTGGATAGGGACCACTACAATCAGGTAACCAGGCCAGCTCTTGATAGCAAAGGAGATGCATGGGATGTTGCTGGGTGTGGAGAAGATGGAGACCCCAAAGCCATGGGCAATGAGAACACATTTGAAATATGAGAAAGCAAAGATGAAAAAATCTATGAAGAAATTAGTGACATAGATGGAAATGATTGACTTCTCCTCCCAAAATATCAAAGCAATCCTAGTGTCTCTTCACACCTTGATTCTCTCTCTTTTTCTTTTTCTTTTTCCCTAAAACCTTATCCTGCATCTAAAGCACTCTCTCTCAAAGGGTGACAGGAGTTGCCAACTCAGCAAATTCTGAATTTCTCTTATTCAACTTGACCCATGATATGAACCTTTTTTATAGAATATAAAAATAAAGCTAAAATACAACCAAAATACTAAATATGATATTTAGATCAAATCCTCATTTAGTACATATCTATTTATATATGTGTTATAAAGGGACCATCTGTACCGTTATATAAAAAGAAAATTATAAGAAAAAAGCCGATTAAAGAGAAAATTTTCTGATAATGGAAACAAAATGATAAGAAAATCATTTCTTTCAATTGAAAATGTTTCCCTATTGGAAAATTTTCTCGTTAATCAGCTTTTTTGTGTGTTTGTGTTTGAGTTGCTACAAGAAATAACATAAAAAGTTAGCTATACAGTTTGTGTTTACACTAGAAATAAAATATTGTTATAAATAATATAAAGTAAGGTTAAAGTAAGAGGTAAGTAATAAAAAACCAAAATACCACTTAAGTGCTTCTTGGTTTATTTTCATACGACTCATTTTTATCTTTTTTAAGATTTCCCGAAGGCGAAAGGAATCAAGAAGAATCAAGTGGAAAATTTTCTCATCCCCAAAAATGACAGAAACACCTGAAGATTTTGGTCAATAGAAAATTTTTCTTATGACATCGTTTTCCATCATTTTCTAGTTGGCACAAACACACCCTAATTGTGTTGTTAATATTATCCGTATAATTATTAATAATAATAATAATAATAGTAGTATATAAATCCACATCTTTAACAAAATATATTCTAACTAAAGAAAGAAATCAAATATAACATTTCACATATATAAATTTTTTATATCATAGATGAAATTTTTATCAAATTTTTAATATAAAATGTAGGCAGTAATATTATGGTAAATAGTGTAAATTAGAACAAATGAATGAAACTATTATTGACTGAACTTGATTCTAGCCTCATTAACAATTTACCTTTCAATTTAACAACGAACTTGGACATTTGGACGATTAGCCTGGGGCTTCAACCAGCAGATTGCCTCGACATCGACGTCAACGACTGGAAATCGGAAAATCTGCAGTTTGAATGCAGAAAACGATTCTACGGAGTTTTTTTAGCGTCCGTGATTGAAGCACCCTTTTCCGGATCCCAAGCCTAAACTCGGCCCCATACCCAGATGATGCGAATTGAGAGGTGAAAAGTGAAATCCTTCTTAGTTCCAATGTCTTGGCTTCAGAATTGTCGAAAATGGAACAAATGGAGCAGAGCAGAGAATTTAAAGAGAATACCAAGTTTGTATTTACAGTTCGCGCGTGTTATTGTCTCAAAATCTAATCGTTACGCAGGCAAAACAGAGAGACGATCGCCAAGACATGATCACTGATCACGAACCGCCGCTTACGCACGAGAAGATGCGATGGCTCCTGAACCCACCAAGTTCCTTCGTAAGACGCGGCACTTCTCTCCTTCTCCTCTCCGGCGAGTAATCCCGGGGTAAGTCCTGGAAAGAACGGTACCTCCTGTGACGGTAGCTCCCCTCTTCGTACCCAGCGAACTTCTCCGTAGTCAGAGGCGGCGAAGTTAAATACAAGTGACTGTTGACATGCGCGTCCAGGCTGTGTAGTCGCTGCGCCGGGTCGTAGGAGAGGCACCTGTATTTCCTGCGAGTGTTGCTCCTCTTAATAGCCCGGTACACTAATGGGATCAATCCATCCATCTCTACTTTCTTATCGAGTATCAGCAGGATTCCATCTGCTCCTGCAAATGAATGAAATCTTTCACGGGTGGGTGTTTCTTTATAGAGCAGGGGGGAGTCTTTCATGTTACTTTGACTTAAACTTGGAAAATCGCTGTAAAGGGTATAATCAAAACCTGGTTTCCTGACATCTGGAGACTCAAGAATTGATTATTTTAATGGCGGAAGGTTAGGTGTAATGGACTTCCAAGTGGGAGCACCGAGCACTTCCTTTGTTGCAACAGCTTGCTTATGTTCACAAGTACTCTCACCGTGAGATGCTCTAGAGACGGCATCATAATCCCCCTAACAAAATCCATTGGATCGATAATTAACTAGTTTTTCTGAGATGAGATCAAGACGTTGACATTGAAGGAACCAGTCGGTGCTGTTTCTAGATGAAAACATCTTCTGCTGCTTTTTAGATGAGAAGCGATTTGACTCAGATTAGGAAAAAAAAAAGTGGAAAACCTGAGCAAGTCAAGTGTTCCAATTTTTTTATACAAAACGTTAGTTGTCAAGAAAGAATTTGAGCATTCTAAATTATAAAGAAAGGTTTCGTTAAACTGATACAAATTCGTTGGCGTGAACTCACACGATACTCTTACTTGTGTCAACTATCTTGTGAAGAAAAATATAAAACTACAAGCGCCGCGGCCAGATCCTTGGTTGTTTATTTTTTAACAGAAAAAGGGAAGAAAGAACAAGTTTCACCAACTTAACAACAGACGAAGCTTCCAAGTTCTTTGCCTAACGTTTATGATCCGAAATCCAAACTGATCTATGGTCAGTAGAGTTTGAGTGAAAACCACTTTGGCTGTAGGATGCCATGGATGACGATGATTCAGATTGCTTACTGAGAATCAGAATTCTTTTCCAATTTTTTTTTTTTAAAGAGGAAGGAAACATCTAAAACCTTTTACACACTGAAAATCAATCTCTTAAAAGCAAATCTTCTTTTAGAAGGTGAGTGGTTATACTGGGTTTGGTTGTCTTGTCAATCATCTGCATATGAGACTAAAACTTTCGTTTTTCAATGGTTTCGTCTGAAGTCCTTTTGTTGATGAGAGAGAGCAAAGAAACTAGAGACGAGATGACTTTGGGTGGTTGAGAATTGGATGGCTTGCAGAGCCGTCTGTTCTGGGTTTTGCAAGTTCAACAACTCGGAAAGATATACGAGAAGCATCGGCATTTCGACGCAATTTAGCGTCTGATACAAGGGATAGTAAGGAAAATGATAGAAGTTTGAAAGAGGTCATCGACAGAATCATAGCTATGCTTTAACCACTATCAATTTAATAAGGTTTTCTTCTCCCTTATGTGGAGTGGTGGAGTTAAAACAAGTTTAAAAGGAGTCAACCAAGACTCGACCAGTAAAGATTGGTGCTCGAGTTCAACCCTAACTAGAGTTTAGTAGAGGTGATGAGATGGGATCGAATTGTAAGATCATAGGGTATAGTGAGTTTAGATTTTTTATCATTCTTGTTTTTTAAATGAGGGACGTATTTAGTTACATGAATACACTTTTATACTCGTGCAATCCAATGCTATACGAGATGAAGCTTCGAAAGAAAAAGAAAATGAATGACAGTAATCGAGATGCAAATGATCGAACCTTCGCATGCAAAACGAACGCTCTACCATTTGAGCTACATACCCTTTGCTTTGTTCTATCTGATTTTTAAGTTTGAGATTAGTATGCAAACCTACAAAATGGGCGGAGATCAAGCAACACGAATAACGTTAGTATCTCACTCGCCTATTTAGGGGTGGGCATGGCCGGGCTGGGGCTGGTTTACCAAAACCTGAACCCAAACCAAATCCCCAACCCGAAAAATCCGAACCCAAAACGTGGGACCCAACCCCGACCCGATGAAACCCTGTTTTATATCCATGTCTTATATGTGGATCAGGTTTTGATCAGGTTTGGAAAAACCTAACCCTGACCCAAAATTTGGCGGATTTTTCTCTCTGTCCCTTCTCTGACCTAAGGGGTGAAATTAGAAACCCAAATCTAGTTCTTAATTCTTAATAGAAAATTCAATAAAGAGAGACATTTTATTGTCAGATTTGAGGGAAGTGTTCTTTCCTGTAAGAATAATGTCATCAACATAACAAGCAAAAATAGGTGGCCTTTTGAAGAAGTAATATGAAAGGAGGGATCAACTTGACTTGTTTGAAAACCAAATGAGAGAAAAAATGAACTAAAACGAGAAAACCATGTGCGAGGAGCTTGTTTTAGACCATGAAGAGCTTTTTTTAAGTTTACAAATAAGGGAGGGAAAAAGCGAATTTTTAAAAATAGGAGGTTGTATAGTAAAAAATTATGCTTCTAAGTCCCCATTTAAAAATGCATTGTTTATGTCAAATTGATAAAGAGACCATCCTTTAGATACAACAAGTGTAAGGGCCACTTGGATAGTTTGAGGACGAACAACTAGACTAATGTTTCATTATAATCCAGTCCAACAACTTGATAGTGGCCTTGAGTGATGAGACGGGCTTTAAATTTATCCAAAAAAACATCTTATTTCATTTTACAACAAAAAAACTAACGGGAACCTACAATATGCATGTTAGAAGTAGAAGGAACAAGCTTCCAAGTTTTATTAGAAAGTCAAGCAATGTATTCTTCTGCCATGGCTTGTTTCCAACGAGAAAGAAGTAATGCTTCCTATTAGGAGGTGGGTCCATGCAAGGTTAGTGGAGAAGGAGTTTTTACTTTTGGTTGAGTGATCATAGGATGAACATTAGTTGTAGAAGGTGTTGAGATAGGGAGAAGTACCACTAGTTTATGAGTGGGTCCTAGAGTAACATAATTTGGAAGCAGAGAAAAGTGGAAGGATCCGATGGTGTAGAAGGGGGATTTTTTAAAAGAGAAGCCAGAGGATTAGGCTAGGAGAAGAAGTTACGGGTTGGTGTGTATGTTGAGTTGGGAGAGGAGGTAGGATGTAATATGTGAGGGTTGGGTTTGTGCTGCTTTCACTGCCGCATCTTGTGGTTCGGACCAGCCAACCACCCGCGGCTCTGGTCGAACCCATGGCCGAACCAATGGTTTTGGCTGCCATAATGTCAACTGAGGCCGCACTCATTCTGGTCAAGGGCACCGCTCTCCTCCCTACTAGATATGTCGTCTCGAAGGTTACTATGTTGATCGTTGCAACCATCGTTATGCCTGTAATGAGCCAAGTGTGTCTTGTGCCCATCATGTTGAGGCTTTTACTGGATCATGCTTTCTAAATGGATATACGGCTTCTGACTGGTTCTTGGACACTGGGGCTTCTGCTCATATGTCCATTAACCCATCCATCCTGGATTAGTCCACTCTGTACACGGGTAAAGATTTTTTAATTGTGGGGAATGGTGTCGCTTTACCTATCTCACACACTGGTATTCTCTCTCCTACCCCAACTATTCAATTGTTAGATATTTTAGTTGTTCGTCATCTCACCAAAAACCTTCTCTCCATCGGTAAATTAACGTCTGATTTTTCTTTATTCGTTACATTTACTAATAATCTTTCCAATATTCAAAATTGTTTCACAAGAATGGTGGTGGCAACCGGTAACAGAGATGGAGGCTTATATGTGCTGGAGCGTGGAAACCCTACCCTTTTTTCTGTCCTTAAGAATAAATCTTTACATGCTTCCTATGATTTATGGCATGCTCCACTTGGACATGTAAATCATTATGTTATTTATTCTTTACATAAACAAATACATCTTGATTTTACCTCTTTATTTCCCTCTCCATCATTATGTCATGTCAAATTACAAAAAAATAATTGTATGTCTTATCCACATCATGGACATAGGTCGTCTAATGTGTTAAATCTTATTCATTACGACATATGGGGCCCTTCACATGTCAAATCTCATGTAGGATTTGTTTATTATGTAATCTTCATTGATGATTTTTTACGTTTCACATGGCTTTATCCTTTGAAATTCAAATCCAATTTTTATGATGTTTTTACACGATTTCAAAAACTTGTGGAAAATCAATATTCGGCCCGTATTAAAATTTTCCAAAGTGATGGTAGAGGCGAATTTACTAGCACTTGCTTCCAAACTTATCTTCGCACCTTTGGCATTCATCAACAACTTTCTTATCCATATACACCTGCCCAAAATGGGCATACTGAATGCAAACATCGTCATGTGACTGAGGCTAATCTGCCACTTCTTTTTCACTCCCATCTCTCTTCTCATTTTTGGGTTTAATCTTTTTGCACTACATCTTACATCATCAACCGCTTGTCTACATCACTTCTTAGAGGTAAATCACCATTTGAACTCTTATACGGTTCCTTTCCAAACTACGAAAATTTCCATAGTTTTTTTCGTGTTTATCCTTGCTTACATGATTATATGCCTATAAATTTTTACCTCGTAGTATTCCCTGCATATTTTTGGGTTATAATCCCTCTTATAAAGGGTTTTTCTGCCTTCATCTCATCACCTCTCAGACCTACATCATTCGCTATGCTCAATTTGATGAACACAACATTCCTTTCATAAAAACATAGCAGGCTCAACCACCTTCATCTCTCCATTTTTTTTTACCTTGTAGAACCAAGTCTTCTCCATACAGACACCCCTCCTCCTTCTTCCTCTGCCCACCATTCTCCGCACATAATCCGGATTTACCCCATGTTCTATTTGTATATATTTGGTAGATGAGTCCATGCAGGCCATTGATTCTATTGCATGTCCCTCCTCATAGCACCAAGCTTCCAGTTTAGAACCTACTGAGACACAAATCACTCCTCTGTACCTTGCTCCTGCACTTTCGTTTTAGGTTCTCACCTTATGCTTACACAAGCTAAAGCTTATATTTTCAAACCTCAATATCGTGGGATCCTCTGGACTTCTCTCCACTCTCCTTGTTTCCACTGCGCCTAAAGGATTCAAATTTGCTGCTAAGAATCCTGCTTGGTTTGGTGTCATGCATAAAGAAGTTGAAGCTCTACAACATAATTGAACTTGGATTTTAGTCCCTTAACCTGCCAACACCAACATTGTGGGCTCCAAATGGATATTTCGGACCAAATATCTACCTAATGGATCCATTGAGCGTCTCAAAGCACGCCTCGTTGCCAAGGGTGATACTTAGATACCTAGTCTTAACTACACTAACACATTTAGTTTTGTTGTAAGGGCTACCACTATCTGAGTTGTGCTCTCTCTTGTTGTAACCTACAAGGCTTCTTCACCAACTTGATGTCAAGAATGCACTCCTCAACGGTACTCTCATTGACAATATTTATATGGAACAATCACCTAGGTACATTGACCCTCGTTATCCTCATCATGCTTGTCAATCGCAGAAAGCTCTCTACGGTCTCAAGCAAACTCCTCGTGCCTGGTTTTAATGCTTCAACTCTTTTATCACTCAACTTGGTTTCTCTTGCAGTCGTGATGATACTACTCTATTTATTTTTCATTAGCACTCAGACATTATTTATCTGGTCCTTTATGTTGATGACATCATTAATACTGGCAACAAATCAGATTTTATCACCAGCTTCACTCGTAAGCTCAATTCTAAGTTTGCCACTAAGGATTTGGGTCCTCTTAGTTACTTTATTTACCTTGAGACTTTGCCAACTACCGATGGACTATTTATCAATCAACTCAAATATGCATGGGATATCCTAACTAGAGCTCAGTTACATGATAGCAAATTTGTTCATTCACTCGTCGCTCTACCTCAGATTACTCTATTTACCTTAGAGACAAAATTATTTCTTGGAGTGCTATAAAGCAACCTATGGTATCATGTTATGGCTGTGAATCTGTGTATCGTGCTCTTGCGTACACTACAACTGAACTTCTTTGGCTTACGCATCTTCTTTGCAATATACATGTTCCTATTCCACATCAACCTCTTCTCTTATGTGACAACAAAAGTACAATCTTCCTAAGCTCCAATCCAAATTCTCACAAGAGAGTCAAGCATGTTGAATTAGATTATCACTTCCTTCAAGAACTTATTGTTGCTGACAAACTTCACACACAGTATGTGCCATCTCACTTGCAGGTTGTCGACATTTTCACCAAAAGTATTTTACGCCCTTTTTTTTAATTTTTTCACTCCAAACTTCAAGTCTATTCCAATCCTATGCTCAACTTGTGGGGGGATGTGAAGGATACCCCGTAATAGCAGTCAAAGAACATTTCCCACCAATAGCTGAAGATCAATTCTCATTACCGAAAATGGAGGTGGAAGACTGGATCACACGATGTACACCGTCGTAAATTCTATTGCCTATTTTAATATATATATTTATATATATATATATGTAATCCTCACCATTCAAGGTGTGGTGAATATAAATATTTAAATAAAATCCTTACAGGATTATGGGGGAAGTGTTAAAAGTTTGTACTTTAAAAAATTATTGAAAAAAAATCAATTAGTCTTCCTAGTGGGAGTAAGGGGAAGGAAAACTTAGAAGAGTCAACAAAGGGTAATTGAGATTAGTAAAATAAAACCATGTCTAGATATATATACTCACCCACTATGTGGATGAAAAAAAAAATCCTTATATTCATCACCATAACTAATGAAAACACAAGTTAGGGATCAGGGATGAAATTTGTTTGGAGCATAATCAAGTAGGTATGAAAAAGATAAACATCCAAAAACACGTAAATGAGTATAAGAGGGTTCATTGTGGTGTAAAGTAAAGTCGGGAGAATTACCTTGAAGCACCTTGGTGGGAAGTCTATTAATTAGGTAAAGAGTTACGAAGAAAACATGAACCCATAAAATAGTTTCAATAATGTTCTGAGGCTTTTGTTCCACCACTCAATTGTGTTCAAGAGTATGAAGGCAAGAAACATGTCTAATGACTCCATTGTGTTCAAGAGTATGAAAGCCAAAAAATATCTTAGAAATGTATTCTCCACCATTATCACATTGGTAAATTTTAATCTTGTGCCCAAATCAAATTTCAACAATGGCTTTAAATTTAAAGAAAATAGGAAAACATCTGATGTAAGTTTCAAAAAATAAAGCCAATGAATCTAGAAAACTCATCAAGAAAGATAACATAATATCTAAAAACACCTAAAGAAAGCAAAGGGGCAGGTCCCCACAAATTATTATGAATAATTTCTAATGAAAATTGAGCAGTTCTATTATTAGAAGCAAAAGATAACTTGTGGCTTTTAGCCATTTGATAGTCCATACAAAGTTCTTTTGAAAGAGATAATTTAGGTAACAAATGTTTATTAATTGAACTACTTAAAGAATGCTTAGATAGATGCCCCAAGCATTGGTGCCATATTTCAGCAAGAGAGAACATTAAGGAAAATAGAGCGTACTCCTTATTAGGAAGGGCATGGAGCCCATTATATTGTGGCTCAGGCTAGGAGGCTGCCATTCTGTAAAGACTTAACATCGAAATGGTTCGGAAAGAACTCAAGAGAGCAATTACTATCATATGTGAAGTTATGAACAAATATTAAATTTTTATTTATATTTGGAATTAGGAGTGCATTAAAAAGAATAAAAGAAGAAGTAGAGGAGGAAAGTTGTACATGTCCAAGAGATCTGATGGATAACGAATTACCATTTCTTACCATAACCTTATTTGATCCATGATAAGGAGAAAGTGATAAGAATTTTGGATGTCTTCGACGGCGAGAAGCTCTTGGAAGATGCTCGGTTTTGATACTAGGATTGCTTGTCAAAAGATTTTGAAGTCGCAGTGAGAGCACTTACAGAAGTATTGCTAGCAACTTTGACGCAAGGATGGGAGAGAAGGGGAAGAAGAGTGTTGTCTAATAAGTGTTTTTTAGAAAGAAAAAAAACGAGACATAAAAAAAGTGGTTTCCCAACAAGGAAAATTTACCATAGGCTCTTAATACCATGATAAGATGATTGAGAGAAAGAATTTGAAATAAATTGATTTGTTCTCTAATCTTTAACAACGTCTCTTAGCAAAGAGACGCTGGAATTAGTTGGTTTTACAAGAATAAGTTGTCCCTTATCTCTTCACTTGATTTTACTGTGATTTCCTCTTTACTAGATTGAGTTCCATAGATTGACCCTGGTGATTCACATTGGTTTGTCTATCATATCTTACATATAACAAAACCCAAGAAAATCTATTGCAATAATAATTGAACTATATCTAGCTGTGTCACTAACCCATCCTTTTGTGCCTATTCTGCAATGACAGGGAAGCTAAATGAACGATAATTTTGTTGTAGGTATGCGTCTTTGAGTGCAAAACTAAGCCTATTTTTTTTACTATTATAGGCTAAAAAATGGATCGTTAAGCCTATGTTTTTTACCATTATAGGCTAAAAAATGGATTGTATTGCTTGCTGAAACTTCACGCAAGACAAATATGTTTGTTAGATTATAGGTTTTAAAGCATATTAATGAAGCTTGTAGGTATCGAGGAAGGAAGAAAGAGAGAGAATGAGTGAAAGAAGAGAAGAGAATGAGAGGGGAGATTCCAAGGGAACATGGAGAGAAGCTCCCTTGTGTTGGTCGAGCTCTTTCCTCCCATTATTTATGTTTGAATAAAAAAGTTACAAATGGACTAAATATCTTTGTCCTTCAATATCTATAAGTAGGACTTTTAAAACAAAGGTTGAACAAAATAAGTATTAATTCGGTCAAGTAAGTGAGCAACTGTCTCAACACTCCCTCCATAAAAATTAAAAAGACTAACCTTAGAACATGTACTATGGAAAAGGCTCATTGTAATAGCCTAGGTAAAGATATTTGCAAGTTAATTCTTTGAGGAAATATAGACCATCTGAATTCAGCTTGAACTTTCTCTTGAACAAAGTGACAATTGATCTCAATGTATTTGGTTCGCTCATAGAATACTGGATTTGTTGTTATGTGAATGGCAACTTGGTTGTTTCAATGAAGTTGCATGAGACTTATCATTAAGAAACCAAGCTCGACTAACAATGACTTCAGCCATAACATTTCACTCACAATATAAGCCATGATTGGATACCCAATTTTTGCATTTGATCTTGCTATTACACTTTGCTTTTTACTTCTCTAAATGACTATGTGTCCATCAAACATGGTATAGTAAACAAATATAGATTTCATCAATAGAACCTACTCAAACTGCATCTGCAAAACCTTCCATGTTAGCATGTCCGTGACCTTGTCTTGGATTCATCGTTAAATATTGGAGGATTGTTTCTAAGGCTTGCTAGTGTGACTTGTGTGGTTGATGCATGAACTGGTTAATAACACTAATTCCAAAAGAAATATCTGATCTTATCACAGTAATATAGATTAATTTACCAACTAAGCATCAGAACCTTCCCACGTCTACATCATTGTTGGTTTCAATATATAGCTTCACATTTGGATCCATGCGTATATCAATCGGTCTGCAACCAACCATTCTTGTTTCTTCTAATAGGTCCAACACATTCTTCCTTTAAGATAATACCATGTCATGACGAGATTGTAGCACTTTAATTTCAAAAAAGTAATTTAACAAATCGAGGTTTTTGTCCTTGTCACTGCCTTTATAATGATACATCAACATATACTGCCATAAGAGGAACTCCCTAGTTAAATTTTCAACAAAACTAAATTATTAACTTCACACCTATTAAAACCAAACCAGAGTTCAACTTTGCTAAATTCTTCATACCAAGCATGCTAAGACTGTTTTGGCCCATAAATGATTTTTTAAGCTTAAATACCTGCTCTCCCTGACCCATAAATCTCTGTGGTTGTGACATGTAAACTTCTTCATGTAGATCCCTATTTAGAAAGGCATTCTTTACATCTAAGCGATAAATAAACAAACTAAAATTGGCAACAAGGAATTTAAGGACTCTTAATGAGTTTAACTTAGCTAGTAGTGAAATTTTTTCTCATAATCAATACCATAAGATTGTACATAACCCTTGGCCACGTATCTTGCCTTATATTGAGTGGTGCAACCATCTATATTGTATTGGATATTAAAAACCCATCTGTAGCCCATAGTTTTTTTTTTTGTGAGGAGGTAAAGATACCAACTCCAACATGTTATAGTCATACTTGGATCATGCAGAGATTCCACATAAATCTTTGGGATGGAAACAAAAGATAAGGTTGCTAAAAAGTAACAATAACTGAGGAAAGTCTATGAGTGAAAATAAATATGAAATAGGGTGAGAAGAAGAAGACTATTTCTAAACACAAGTACAAGTAGGCTTCCTAATGGTAACAAGTATGTCATCATAAGATGGTCTAAATACAACAAGTAGACATGAAGAAGTACTAACTTAAGAATAATCATTAGACAACACAGATGATTGGTTGGCTAGTGGAGCATAAATTTTTTGACTCATGTCTTCAATGGGCGCATCAAATGGTTGTTGAAGAAGGTAGTCCAATGCCACAACCATTCTAAGCATGCCTTTATGAGACGTAAAACCAGGAGGAGATGCATTATAATAAAATGGTTTATCTTCCAAATAAGTGATATTAACAAACACTCGTTTTATGAAGTGAGGAAAAATAACAAATACACCATTTCCAAGTGTGAGATTATCCAAGAAAATTCATTTCAATGCTTAGGGATCAAATTTATTTTGCCTGGTGATAAATTATGCATAAGTAGATACACTAACACACAAGGGGGAATTGTAAGGGTGGAGTCTGGAAATAGTTTAGAGAAGGGAAACTTAATAAAGTAGCAAGCGGTGAGGACTACTAGGGTAAGTAGAATTGGGGGACATTCATTGATAACATTAAGGCTGAAGCAAGTTCTAATAGGTGTCAGTTTTTAATTTATTTAAGATACACCATTTTGTTGTGGTGTAAAGGAGAATGAGGTTTAATCAATAATGCTTTTTTTTAGTACAATAAGATTAAAATTGTGAAGAAACATATTCTTTTGTAGATCTAAAAATTTGAACTTCCCTTAGGAGTTGAATTTTAACCATAGCACAAAAAGATTCAAATATAGACAATACTTCAAATTGATCTTTCATTAAATAAAGCAAAGTAACAAAAGCACAATCATATACAAATATAACAAAATATTTGAATTAGGTAATATTAGAGACTTGCACTACCCTCCATATATTGGAATGAGCTAAAGAAAATGGACTAGTACTATGTTCTCTAGAATGAGAGAAAACATGGTCCTCTAGTCTTTACCTAATTAAAATAAACTAATAAGATGTTTTGAATAAGGAATTAAGGACTATGACACTAATGAAGAGGGGTGACTTAGCCTATTATGCCATTGTACTACTTGTTGATTTGAAGTAACTATTCCTGAAAGTATTTGGTTGTCTCGAAAGTAAAGACCTCATCTATCATAGCCTCCACCAAGCATCTGCTTGGTCTTGATGTCTTGAAAAGCACAATAAGAGGAATAAAAAGTTATACTACAACCAAGTTTTTTTGTTAGTTAACTCACAAACATTAGGCTTAAGGGAAATTTGGAACCAAAAAGAACATTAAGAAGAGTTAAAGATGAAGATGGAATGGAGGACCCAATGCCTTGAATTTTGGTTTGAGAACCATCAATGATGGACACAAACAATTGGTGGTACAATGAGAAAGAGAGTGGACAAATTACCAATGTGGCTAGTGAGGTATTCTGAAGCTCCCAAGTCATGATCCAAGAAGATGAGGTTGAGCATGAGAGAACAAATTGCATACCTTGTAGTGGCAATAGTGGTAGTTAGTGCACTAGAAGATGAAGATAAGAGACACTTGAGTTTATGTCCTCGTAGTCTTCTTTTGTGATTACTATCTTACCTTTGAAGGAATCTGAAAATGTTTATGTTTTGGATTCAATGGCAACAATAGCTTGATAAAAAAAAACTCCAGTTTGCCATGTACTTTTGCTACTACCATGGCCTTAACCACCACCACCACCTCGGCCTAATCCATTGATGGTAACTCCTCTACCCTTAGAGAACACAGTGAGAGTTCTATTTTTTGTGTTGGAAATTTGTGTTAGATGAATGATAAAATCATGTTGATTTCCATTATTTTGATGATAACAAAATGGGTAACTTGAGAGCATGCTACTAAGAGTGTTATTCGACACATCCATTTTAGAACAAACAATATGAGGTCTATGACAAAAACTCAAGACAAAAAAATAATCAATCAAGTTGTCAAGTCAAGACTTGAAGCAAAAACTCATTGAAGATTGAAGATTTGAAGACTAAAATTTAATGAATTCTAGCTATGTAAATAGATAATCATCGAAATTATGATTCTCAAGTACAAGTATTCATTAGAGCATTAGGACATGAAATATTTTTCAAATGTTGTGGAACCTTTAAATCAACAATATTTTGCCCCTATCATCTTTGAACTTAAAGGTCTACACTGGAAATAGCATGATTGATCTAGTTTTAGAAGGCATGATTGATCAACTTGTGTGTAGATAGATACGTTATAAAGTAGATGATTGATCAACTTGTGTGTAGATAGGTAGGTTATAAAGTAGGATCTATCAACCCCTTGAGTATGATAGACCATATAGATTGTTGTAGGCAACAACCTATCCAAGCTTGATCGATCAACCAAAATCTTGCTAGGACAGTGAATAGAACTTGGTCAGTCAACCCATGTAATACATGATCGATCAATCCATCAAACATGATTGATCATATGGCTAAAATTATAGCTATTGGACTCAGATTGATGGATCGTACCTTTTCATTGATCGATCAACATTTTGTGGAACTTTTGGTAAATGGTCAAATAACGGCTATTTTGGCTTGGAAGTTGTAAGGTCCCAGACTCATAAAGGGGTTGTCTTCAATGAGCTTATAGTGGCATACCAAATGTCCAACTTTACTCTTTTGCATAAGAACATTCCTAGTTCTATCAAGCTTCACAATCGCATTCCAGGCTTAAAGAGAATTTTGAATCTCACTAGGAGAAAGGTTGTCTCTTCAAAAGCAACTTATAAGTTTGACTCTTTTCTTTTATATTTTCACTTGCTTTGTTAGAGGTTTTTTAGTACCTTAAAAGCTAGAACAATTGATGACTAGAGCTAGAATCTAGTTATATTGAAACTCTTTGGGAGAGATTGTGATAATATATTTTGGGATTAATACTTGTCTTAAAGAGAGACAAATTCTCTTCGTAATTTTGTTACTAGAGAATATTAGCGAAAAAAATTCAAACAAGGGTTCTTGGGCGGTAATTACCAATAGTAGAATTGATAACAAAATTTTTTACCTCTTTGGGGTTGTATGTATGTCTTCCATGTGTACAAGCGTTTAAATTTATATTTTATATCTCAATTCATTCATCTTCTTGAAAAGTCACCTAGGCCAACAATTCTAATACTTTTCTGGACATTGAGGCACAATAACACAAATATCATCCGAAGACAGTCTGGCAACTTTGCTACATCAAAATAGGACATTGAATTAGCACAATAGATGACAACAATCAATGTTTATCTTTACTTTTCTTGAATAGAAATGTCACTTGAACAAGATTGGGCAAATTTCCATTCTTGTAATAGTCCTCTAAATCAAGTGAAGTAATCATTGAGGTTTTCACCTTCTTTGTTATGTACATTTTCTAAAAGCCATTATAAAACTTTAGGAGGTTGTAAGATGTAAGATAGTGCATAACACAAGTTTCACGAATATCTTTGAGAGTATCTAAATGTAAAATATTGTTAGCGACTGATTTTTTTCATGTTATTAATCAATTAGTTGATGACAAGTATGTCTTCTTTTAACCATTATTGGTATATTGTGTCTTCTTCATTAGTAGATGGAGGTGGTTTAGTCAAATGGCTAGTAAAATCTTGAAGCATGAAAACGTTTGATAGACTACGACTGCGAAAGTAAATTGACAAACCCTTTAGAGGAATAGTGGTTATCTTCAAAACCTCATGTTTGCTGAATTCACTAGATGAACCAATAAATTTCTACATTTTCTCTACCAAATTGGTTAGAAAAAATAAGGAAAAAAAACTTATAACTTAAAGATTTCAAGGTGATTAAAGAAGAACACCCAATCAGCCAAAGATTGGTGGGATGCAAACATGCATCAACTTTATAAAGGAGCAATTCAAGAGTTGTTGTTGATGTGCTAGATGAAGAGGTTTTTTCTACTACAAAAACAACAAAAGAAAGTTTAATTGCTTGAGGTAAAAGAGTGACTTTAGCCAAGGGAAGGGATGACCATGACATGCATGCTATAAGAGCTCAAGCATACAAAGAATAAGAGCATGTAACCCATAAATTATACAAAAACCATAATTTAGGGCTTCAAGCCTTGAAAAATCAGTTATCTTTCAATATGTTGTGAATTTTATAACAACATAAAAGAAGAGTTTTTGAGCTCTCATATGCTAATAAAAAGAACTTGGAGAATGTTACATGGAGTTCAAAAAAAGAGGGTTCAAAGCTCATGAAACCCTAATTTACATGTATGAGCATATGTATAGAGACTGTCATACAACTAACATGAACTCAAAGGATTGAAGGAAAAAAAGTAATGAGATTTTTTGGCTCCTCATCTGGTTAGAATGAGTCTTCTTGAATAGGCTCCATTGTAGTAACTCATGGTTGTTCTAGTTTTCAGTTGAATTTCTTGAAAAGAGAAAAATACTTCATTAACTTGATATAATTTGAATACAATGAACTTTTATTTATAAAGAAGGAAACAAATAGAATCTAATTATAATTAAACTACCCTTGTCCCAGTTACACCCAAAGTTAAACACTAAAAAAATAAGACTTAGAACAATTGAACATAAATAGAAGACGAACATAACTAAAACACCTTTAACTGGGACTCTTCTATGAAATATTAATTCTGGTTTTGTGTGACTTCTTACTGTGAGAGTTATGTAAGATTCTTCCATATTTGCTCTTCAACACTTTCCCTCAAGGTGAAATTTATAACTTCAACTTGCAATGAAAAAGATTCTTGGTCTTCAATCTCATTGACTTAAAATGTTTCATAGATGTTAAATCTTCATCATTTGTTCTCCCCCTTTCTTAAATATTATGGTCACATAAAAATTACCACAACATGTGGAACAAATACTTATTTTTTGTATGTCTTCTTCTACTTATCCCCCTCAAGTTGGGGACAAAAAGGACATAGAGACCCAACTTGGACAAAACACAATATGGGAAAAGAAAATTACTCATAGTCAAATGACAAAGTTCCATACACTTCATAGTCTAAAACACACTCCGTTCAATTTTAAAGGCAAAAAAATGGTCCAACTTAAAGACTTTACAAAAATATTACTCACTTTTTAAGAGTAGCTCAAACACAAACTACTTCTTAGGTGAAGAATAAAAGACTTGACTCAAGTTGGATGTTGGACATACTCTTATTCTTTTCAAGTGATGGTTTTATACATTGTTTTGAAGTGATGAAAGCACAAAAAGATAAATTAAAGAAATACTAGAAGAGAACAATTTTAACTAGCAGGAGGTGACTATGCAATATTCATACTTCCAAATGAATATAGAATATGGTTTTCTTTAAAAAAATAGGGAAAACTACAATGGTAGAACTTCATAAATTTAACCAAGTATAACTTTTCTTGGGGTGACCATAATTTTTGGAGTTGACAATGCATAAGATACACAACTAAGTAACAAAAACATAAAACTTGAAAACAACATCGAAGGAAGAAATTTTTCATACCTTAAATGAGCGCATCATGAAGTGATTAATTTTGACAAAAATTATTTTATTAGAAGAGAAATTTGGCTAAAAAACTAGGATTCTAGGAGAAAAAAAATAATTCACGCGAATGCATGGAGAGGCAAAATAAGAGAAAATAGGAGAAAAATCGACAAAATCGATCTTCAGTACTTATAATATCAATATCTCCCAAATTATAGATCAGAATAACAAACCATTTATTTCTTAAAAACTAAACTTAAAGAGCTTTAATTTGATACCTAATTTGACATAAAAAAACTTCGTTCTTGAACCCGTTATAATCTCTTATTTTCTTCATTATGTAGTTTGACATTTGCCGGCTCCAATACGAATATCTCCTTACATATAGATCAAATTGACATGATTTTTTTTCTTTCTGAACCTAGACTTCAATACCTTTCATTCAAGGATAATATTTGTTCATAAAATATACTTTTTTTAGAGAAAAAATTGACAGATTTTTGGACTTTGTAATCTGACTAAACTAAGTATTCTTTCTTCTTTGACTAACATGACCATTGATTCTTCTAATATTGATATCTCCCTCTTAAAAAACTCAAATTGAGAATTGGTTTAATAGGTAAGAAAATAGATTGAAAAATCTATTTTTTGACATATAATTTTCCATATAAAATCTCATTCTTGATGGTGTAAATTGCCTCAAAATTTAAAGTTTTTTGTTATTGCTCGAACCTCTTTTTCAACCTCACCTTCGTTGCTTCAAATATTGATTTCTCTTTGTAAAAAACTTTGATTGCCAAACTTCTTTTTGCGTTGGAAAGTAAACTCGAAGATCTTTCCATCAATAGATAATTTTTAATATGAAAAGTTCAGTATGGAATTGCGAATAATAAGAAATAATAGGTTCAAAAATAAGAAAAAAAGTAAAAAGATAAAATATGAACCTAAACTACTAGAGACGATAGAAGAAAAAATGATCAAATTATCTCTATGGGTTTACCAAGTCAGTTCAAAAAACTTGTTCCGATACCATGTTGAATTTTTGGAAAAAAATACTTCATTAACTTGGTGTAATTTGAATACAATGAGTCTTTACTTATAATAGAGTAAACAAGTAAAATCCAATTACAATTAAACTACCCTTGTCCAAGTTGAACCCAAAATTAAACACTAAAATATAAGTCCTACACTAATTAAACAATTGAACATAAATAAAAAACTAACATAATTAAAACACCTTTAACTAATACTCTTTTGTAAAACCTTCACCAGTTCTTTTAAGACTTCATCATATTAATTTTGGATCTATGAAACTTTTTACCATGAAAGTCATGTAAGATTCTTCCATATCTGTTCTTCAACATTTTCAAACATGATTTTAGAGTAACATAATTTAAACAATAAAACCTTACTTTGATACTATGTTAAATTCTATGATTTAAAGTATACTATTGATAGTAATGGGTGAAAGTTAGAGAGAACATGCTAGAGAAAGTTAGAGAAGAGGTTGAGAAGAGAAGATAATGAAAGACAAGATTCTAAGACAGAACATGGAGAGAAGCCACCTTGGTCTGAGCTCTCCCCTCACATTTATTCATATCGTAATCAAAAAGTTACAAAGGGACTAAAATACCTTTACCCTTCAACAACTATAAGTAAAATTCTTAAAACAAAGATTGGACCAAATTAGTACTAAACAAAGTGAGCACTTGCCAAAGCACATTGAATGATCCATGAAGAGAAAATTATGAAGCTCAATACTTCACATTTCATGCTTCAAGTTGAAAATTCTTGTTGTGAAATATAGTTGTCCTAAAAGCAAGAAATCATGCAAGACAGAAATCGAATTATTATGCAAATGAAAACGTTATGAACAAAAAAATAATAATATGAGATTTGAAGCTGCATGAACTGGATGTTACTATTCACAACAAATCATCATAAACCTGCAATATTTCAATCCAAAATAAAGAAAGAGCAAATTCGTCACAAACACTAGGTAATGTTACATTGAGCGAGAGAGGGCAGTTGTGCAATTGATCAACAGAGAAAGAGACGGGGGGAAGGTGCTGGTTACAGCAATGTAAGCTGAAACTTGGACATGAACAGGCGATCTTGCTCTGACCAAGTAGAGAGATAAGGTTTTAGGGGAATAAAAATATGAGTTCCACAATATTCAGGGATTAAAATCCAACTCGTGAAATTTACTACATCCACCAAAATTTCTGCCATTGAAGGAGGATTTTGTGGGAGGTGAAAATAAAGTTCACAGTTGAAAAGATTGGATAAAAATAATCATATTTAAAATAATTGGCAGAAGGATTTTCTGAGGGGTGAAAATAAAGCTTATAGTTGAAAAGATTGGATTAAAATAATCACATTTCAAATAATTGGTTCTTATAGCACATTGTCCAATCTGAATCACCAGATGAAACCAGTCCACCACCATTAGTGCTTATGGACTCTGCACATCCAGGCAATTCAAGAGGAACTCTCAATTTGCATTTCCCATCTCTTCTTTGGTCATCCACATATTCAGGTGATCCAAACCCATTAGTTAGTTGTAGGTCATTCTCAGTTAAAGACGAACTTCTTAGATCAGGACTAATACCAAGATGGAAATCAGCTTTGAGAAGATCATAATCGTCGTCTTCTGATTGCCAGCAGTCCAATTCATCCATCTCAAAGATCCTACTAACAAGTCCTTCCCTACATGATATCCTCACAGCCGATGCCTTATCAAAATTTGTCCTTTGAAGGTGAGTTCCATCAGTTGAGTTAGATGGTGTGGCTGGATAAGACAACTGAAAACTCAAATCAGGCACTAACAAAGCTTTACTTGTGTCACATGTCACATGCAAGCTTTGAGTTGATGAGCTCACTGTTTTAAGAGCCTCCACCATTGACCTCAATTCAATATCATGATCCAAGTAATCTTCCATACTCATCCAAGAGAAGGCAATGTGCTTTTCTGAATGTGAACCAGAGCCAGGCGTACAAATAACATTTTGACTGCCCCAAGATTCAGCTGAATATGGAGAATCCTCTACACGATTGTATCGATATCCCCTCACTTCTGATAAACAGCTCTTGTTAGCAGCAGTTATAGCTGATGTGGTAGTTGAGGTCCTGTGAAGATCAAGATCACATTGTGATGCTTCTCGTATAAATATGGCAGGTCCCATCAATCCTTTGTCTTGAGGTGATCCATTGCCCCTTATTCCTGTTTGCTCATCTACAGAAGGAGACAACACCCAATTGACAGAAGTTTTAGTAGGGCAACAAAGTGATTGACACCTAATATTTTCAACGCTACAACCATATGGTATGAGTGAAATGGATGGCGATGTCTTGGTAGACTTTGGGTCTGGTGTATTGCGACCCTCAAAACCTCTAAATTGCAGCAACCCATTTTCAAGACTTGCTTCAATATTTTTGGCTTCTAGGACCAATGCTTTATGACCGATTGACTCTTCAAAATCAAGTCTTTGAGGTCCATTTCCTGCACTGCCCTCGTACACAGCAGCTCTGCAGAGATTATTACCAGATGAAGGTGGAGTAACCTCTGAAACCAATGTTGTTGGTTTTTCCAACCCTTCAAATTCAAGTGACCTTTTCCCAACAGCAATCTTTGAGAATCCGTCACTAGATGGAGGTGTAAAACAGTCTTCTACAAGCACAGTGGTGCTCCCCAAACCACTCAATTCAGGTGATTTATATTTGAAACTGCAGTCTTTTTGAACCTTATATGATGAGATCCAGTTTATAGAAGCTTTAGCAGGGGAAGGGTTCAAAGAAGTTCTATCAAAGATAACACCATTTGTAAACCCAAGAACATCCTGAATTTCCCTCTCTTTGCATGAACCACTTTCCTGAACTTGATTCTGAACGGTCAATATCCCTCTAGGCCTGCATTTTCGTTTGTCAGAAACCCCAACAAGAACATGACCAGCGGCAAAACAAGCAGGCGTTGAAGGCAATCCACCAACGACTCCATCAGGAATTTCGGGAGATACAGAAGCCTGAAGAGGCGGCGTAGTTGTTTCAAGTGTAGAAACAAAATACGACCCACTTGACGGCATTTTATTTACAGGTGTATCAATTAGTTCAGAGCCTAAACTTGTTTCAGTGAAACCAGAGGTTGATGGCACTTTGTCGGCTGGGGTTTCATTATCTTCCAGAACAGGCAGAAAACTGAAGGAAGGAACCTTACCTGCATCAGTTTGTGCTAGTGTAGCGCGCTTAAACTTTCCCTGGAAAATGGAATCATCGCCTTTTTCCCACTCAGACAAAGATGGATTAACCACACGGAACCTGGAAGGCAGCTTAGGTGCTGATCGATCACTCTTCTCCGCAAACTGCATACCATTTCCAGACGTGCAACCTGCTTTGTTTTCTGATAAAATTTGCCTCCGGAAATTCCCTACGGAAGTGAGTTTGTGATCATTTTTTCGCTGGAGAGGAGCTCGAGGTGCGCGTTTCTCTAAGTTGTTAGATCTGGGCTTTCTGGGATTGTCAAAGTTGAAATATTTGGTATTTTTGTTGGCAGCTCCAGGCCTGGGCTTGGAAGGGATGGGAGTAGATTTAGGGGTTCTGGGTAGGGTAATTTTCGAAGAGGAGTTGGAGGCAAGAAAGCGGAAGCAGCCGCTTGGAGCTTCCGCAGAGACGGAGGTCGAGGAAGCAGAGACATTAAGGTCTTTCAAGGGACTCCTGGGATTATCGCCCTTCGATTCAGAAGCCACCGGCTGATTTCGAGCAGCTGAGGAGCAGTTTCGGGAGACCTTCGGTTTGTTCATTTCTTGCTGCAACTCAGAGATGGGTAGAAAGTTTGAACGATGAGATGCATCATTTTGAAATGAGAATAAAAGGGGCATGCGAGTCACTTACTGGCTGTAGCCCATCACTAGATACTTTTTCTCAGATTTCAATATCCAAAAGCTTGTGGGACCACCAAAGTTAGTATTAGCGAACAAATAAAGTTGGACAAGACTATACATTTTTGTGCTGTCACAAGTAAGTGAATATTATTATTATTTTATTATTATTTTATTTTATTATAAATAAATATAAAAATAAATCAATATTTAAAATATTAATATGTGATAATAAATTAAACAATAGTAAGGTATTATAAATTAATTAAATTTTGATTAACCAAACTACAACTAAATTAAATTAAATTTATTTAAATTAAATTAAATTAAATTAAATTTACTTAAATTAAATTAAATTAAATTAAATTTATTTAAAATATAACCTAATTAAATAGTAGTAATTATACCAATGTAATAATTAACCTATAAATTAGTGTAATAACAATAAAAAATTATAATTTAATAATTTAAACTAAAATAATAATTAATTGAATTTAAAAATAAGTAATATCACCTTAATTAATTAATTATACTTAATGAATTTAATTAAATTATTACTAATTTAATTAATTTCATAATTATTATTATTATAATAATGATTATGTAATTATTAATTATTAATTATTATATATATTTAGTCATGTATATATTCTTCGAAGAGTTGTGCTCAAAAGAATTGTGTATATTTTTGTATGGTGCATGGCCTTTATTTAATTGTTGTATGGTGCATGGACTTTCTTTCCAATACAACACAATCAATTTTGTACATGTATCTTGTTATACATGAGATTTTTGGCCTCTCACCTAGAGGTGGCCTTTATTTAGGTAGTGAGATTATGTTATCCTTTGTTTTGTTGTTGATGTTGCTTGTTATCTTAATGTGAATCAACTTATTCAGAAACTTCAAACTTAGAAAAATTTTGACAACCGTGATACAACTTTTGTTTGCATCCATGACTAATTTTGTGTACGTATCATTGCTATTGGTTTCTTCTCCAAAGTGTTGACTTGCTTGACTACACACTCGCTAGTCCTTACCCATCATAAACATTAATTTTGTCCTACTTGAAGGTAATGCATGAGAGTGTCAATTTCCTCATTCATGTTTCCAGTTTGTTAGTCAAATTGTGTCCTACTAACTGATCTCTACCCCTTGATCCATCATATACCTTTTTTTTCTCCAGCGATTTCCATATTGTACAATTCGATTCTATCCCATGGTGGTATAGGTCATTTTTTACCTTGTCTATGATCAATACTACCTATTAACACACTTCTTACATGGGCAAAAACTCCGACCCATGCTATTTGCCACAGATTGAACCATCTAAATAAATGCATCTATTCTTTTCCTATAATGTTCACCAAATCTAAATGCATCTTCATTTATCCAACTCTTATTCATACTTATTTGAGACCGATGAATTCAACAACATATACACCATTATCAACAACAATCCTATAATTATATTAAAATTTTACAAATTCAACCAAAACACATACAATTCCAACTCCTTGTTCACTTGAATTCAGGATTCTATTGCACCCATTTGGAACTCAACACTATTTTCTATTGTATGGTTACAATCTAAGATAGTTTCCAAATTTTCAATAGCATCTCTCTGTACCCCTTATGTTACAGTGGTATTGTCTATTTTCCAATATGCACTACACTCTGTTGTCAAAACATAGTGTACAATAAGTCAAGAGATGATACAAAAAAATGGAGAGGACTTTCAGTGATATGAAAACAAAATCCATGCAACAATTATTTTAAATCATATAACATCATACAAGGTCAAACAATATTGTGAGTCCCAAACTGTCTTACAAGATTGTCCAAGAGTTTGTTCCCTTACATTCCAACGTTCATACTCCCTTGGTATGAATGGGGCAGTAAAACGCACTTAATTTAAGACATTGGAACATACTAACAAAATTATGAATGGGAAGCCACATTTTATAAAAGTAATATAATACAAAAGAATGTATGATAACTACACATCTAATTGATTGTCTCACTAATACGTCACTACAACCCCTAACAATCTTAATTTAGTGAGACTAGGTCGTGGTCTACCTATACCCCATAACACTTTGCTCAACCAAACCTTTTTAATGTCAAATAATGGGTTTGTTATACTCATGTTAAGATCATATTTTTTAATTTTTGCCATCTTAATTATCAATTGTTTATGTTTATAAATATATGTTACATATGTTATATACGTATTATGCTCATTGTATGCCCATATTTGTCAATTATTTTTCATCCTAACTATCAATTGCTTATGTTTATCGTAATAGTCTTCGTCAGTATATCAGCCGGATTCTAACTCCCTTAAATCTTCTCAAGTACTAAGACTCCATCCTAGAGCCGATCTAATGAAATGATAACACACCTGTATGTGCTTTGTTCTGTCATGATAAACAACGTTCTTTGCTAAATGAGTAGCACTCTGACTGTCACAATACAACACATTTTTCTCATACTTGAGACCTCATTCTTCCAAAAAAACCGGCAACCATACAATCTATTTGCTAGACTCGATCATGACTACATACTCTGCCTCAGTAGTAGAAAGTGCAACTATCTTCTTCAACTTACAGACCCAACCAATTGTTGTACCACCCAATGTGTATACATATCTAATAGTACTCTTCTTGCCATCAATGTCTCCAACCATGTCAGCATCTACATGACCTTGTAATCCCAAGTCTGACTTTCTGAAACATAAGTCTAAGTCAGCAGTGCCTCTCAAATACCTGAGAATCAACTTCACTACTTCTCAATATTGTTTACTTAGATAACTCATATATCTACTCACAACTTCCATTGCATGAGCTATGTCTGGTCAAGTGTACATTATGGCATACATGAGACTGCCAATAGTAGAAACATAAGGCACATTGGCCATGTAGGCTCACTCCTGCTCTGTAGAAGGTGACTGCTCTTTAGACAACCTAAAGTGACAAGGCAAATGAGTAGTCACTAGTTTTGCATCATTCATGTTGAACCTGTTCAACATCTTCTTCATAACTATACAAGTTGGTGTATGTCCTCTTAAGTCTTTTTCCTTTTGAAATATGTGGCCCTAAGGGCATTGTAGTCATTGCAAATACCTTCTCACAACTATTTACAGCCTCAAGGCATGGGTAGAGCATATAGCCTCTTCTTTTGGGTTCAATTTCGTCATTTGCTCCTCTCTCTTTTCCTCTTCTTTATCTCCTTCAATTTCTTCTCCTTCCCTTCCCATGAGTTTGAGCATTGTCTCTCCTTTTCTCTTATCTTCTTCCTAGGGGTGGCATCAACCAGAGCTAATCTCAAACCTCCATATGCTCGAGTTTGGTTTGATCTGAATACTTTGAACTCAAACTCAAGCTTGATCTCAACCTCGAGCCTAAAATGGGAATCGAACTCGAGCCCAAGTATTTTAATCGAGTTTGAGCTCGAACTCCAACCTATATTTAAAACTTTGCATAAAATCCGTATCAAAATAGACTATAGGCCTCTGCATCAAATTGTACATAAGCTTTGTTTAAAATTGTTCGTACACTCTGCATAAAATTGCCCATAAACATTGATAAATTATGCTTAAACTTTGTCAATAAATAATGCCAGCATAATAGAAAACTTAAAACAACTTGCTGAATAAAAACTACGAAAAGAAACTTATTTGACTCTCATTTACTTGTTAACATCTAGATTATTACAGTTTCAATAATGATTGATATAAAAAATTATATGACAAATTTATTTTCTAAACTAGTTTGATATTATGTTCCTTCCAGTCCCTTACTTGATTCTAGGCCAAAAAGTTCCAATACAAATATGATTGGGCCTTTGGCTGGCTTCTAATTTGAGGTATTGGGTTTAGTCCTAATAGGATTTGGTGTGTAGTGTGCATAATCAATAGTCAAAAAGAAAAGATTCCATTACAAGTGAAAAGTATTATCATCCAAATCAGATTCTCACCATAAAAATAAACACTTGGTCCCACCACACCTGCCTTCAATAGCACCAAAAGTTTCAAAATACTTATGATATTTCACCGTTCCGCTCTACAAAGGAAAATAAAGCTAATATGTTTTACAAAATAAGTGAAAAAGGACTCACCCTTTCCTTATTGGCCTCAATAAAATCCATGGAATGTCTGGATTGTTATCAGGAGTACACAAGTTGACGATCAAAATGAACTAAAAAAATCAATAAAAAGAAAAAGAAGTAAGAGTAAGAAAAAGGCTAAAGCTTGTCGTGGAGAAGGAACGAGTCGAAAAAGATTTTACTTATAACACGAAAGAGAAAAAAGAAGACAACAATAGAGTCAATGAGAGGAAGGGAGAGGCAACATTAATGTTGGCGTGAAATCTTTCGTAGATTCAAAATGAAAAAGCCTATTAACATGATTGTAGGAAACGGATTGCTTCCTTCATTCTGTGATTGATTCTGTACTTTGATTTTAGGATCTAAATTGGACTTAAAATCAGCATGAAATATCTTATAAATAGCCTCCTAAATGGAGAAGAATATATCGGAAAATTCTTTGAATCTTTGTTATTGCTTTGGTTACTCCATACAACAAGGTATCAGAGTGGGAGAAGTTTTTTTCCGTCGTCGTCGATGAAGAAGTTGTCGTATAGCCAAAGACCAGAGCAACAACTCTGACGTCGGAGGGAAAAAAAAAAAAACAAAGCAAGTCTGCTCTACCATCACCATGAACAAAGAACACGGTATACGTGTTATATCTTCTCCTTCAGTCGTCGCATAACACCACCGAATTCTGCCACCCGAACTCCGCTGGAACCCACCAAACCACTGTCGAACCGCCGCCGAATCACCGCTCGGCTTTCCGACGCATCACCAGCCCAGCGAAGAGGAAAACATTCTTTGTTGTCGTCGTGAATAGAATCACTGTCAAAGAACACTGGTGGAAGCTCTGAAGGCTGTTACCACTCGACCTCCCAAAAAAATCGTATCGTTCCCGAAACTAGAAGGATCACTGCGGTCGCCGAAGGAAGTAGACGACCTTTGTTGTTTTCTCTGCGACTGCTGACGGTCCAGTAGCCGAAACCACATCGCCGATGAGCACTGAAGATCACCGAAGACAGCCAACGACCGCACCACCGCCCCCGTTATCGCTTACGACCACCACCATCGTTGAAGGAAGCGGACGCTCTGTCGCCGTCACCGAAGGAGAAAGGTGAATTTTTTTTTCTTAACTTAGGAACTATTGTTGCTTTATTTCTCTACCAATCGAACCGACCCAGACCAGCAGGTCAACTCAGCGGATCCGAACTGAAGACGTATCAGACCTGAATCGGTCCAAAATCGGACCAGAACCAAACCAAAGCCGAATCGATCCAGGGCCAGAACCGAACTGGACCGATCCAAACCTGACTAATGAACCGAACCAAACCGCGACTACTAGCTGTAGGAATGTTTCTAGGAACCTAAAACCAGGTTTCGTCGTTCTCTATTCGACCGCGGGGGAAGACGACCCACCGTTGCCGAAGAAGAAGAAGAAGAAGAATATTGTCGTTAAGCCGAGGTCTGTTTGCCGAAGATGACGTTGTCGTTGCCGAAGACGATGACACTACTAAATACTGTCATTCTTGCTACTGTCAGAAACTTTCCCGTTGTTGTTCCGCTCTGTTTGGAAGCAAGGATCGTCGTCGTGGGGAAGAAGGAGAGTTACCTTTTCTCGATGATGATTCCATTTCGGTTTAAAGAATCTTTGTCCGGAAAGTTGTTGTTGCTGAAGTTGTCGTTGTCGAAGAAGCCGATTGCCAAAGAAGTCGGGAAGAAGCATTGTTTCCTGATTAAAGATTGTCCTAAGTTAAGAAATTTTATTATTTCAGCACCAGGTTCAGCGCACCGGACCCAAACTTGCCTGAGTCAACTTGGACCAGCGTACCAGCAACCTGAGGTACTATTTCTGCACTAGCCAAACCGAGTCAACCTAGAAAAACTCAGTCCGAACCAACCCGGTCCGGGTCAACCTGACTCGGGCCACCTATTTCTCCCTGTGTCGTCACCATGATCGAAGACGCGCGTCACCGAAGACGCTCTGTCGTGACCACAAAACCGAAGGCGCTCTGTCATGACCACAAAACCGAAGGCGCTCTGTCGTCACCCATTACGGAAGACGCTCTTTCGTCACCCATCACCAAAGACACTTTGTCGTCACCCGTCACCGAAGACACTTTGTCGTCACCTGTCACCGAAAACTGTCTCGAATTAATCTCTAGTTCATCGCAAGAGCACGGTTCAGAAGTGCTCTCGATGAAGAAGACGACGTGACCAGATTTGACTCAGACCAGACTTAATCGAACCAAATTATCGAACCGGACAGAACTGAACGTCTGAATCAGATCGCACAAATAGACTTATGCTGATCGCACCCAATGGAGCGCTCAAGAAGACCGGATATATGACATATTTTGTCTCAGACCAAGCATAGTATACAGCAAGAATTTATACAACTCACTTGGCAAGTTGGGCATCCGATATTTGTATGCACCAACTTGAGGGGGATCAGCATAAGAGTGTTGGCGTGAGCTGTCTGAGCTTTCTTTCAGAAGAGGAAATCTTCCATAGAATCAAAACGAAAAAGCCTATTAGCGTGATTGTAGGAAACAGATTGTTTCCATCAATCTGTGATTGATTATGTACCTTGATTTTAGGATCTAAATTGGACCTAAAATAAGCATGTAATATCTTATAAATAACCTCCTAAATGGAGAAGAATATATCAGAAAATTCTTTGAACCTTTGTTATTGCTTTGGTTACTCCGTTCAACAATTAACGAACCTAAGATGGGGCAAACAATTGAAGGATCTCAATGAGGCATTTGCTAAGGCAACCGACGAACAGAGAGAACATTGTCACTAGCTCCTTGAGAAAAAAAGGGCATAGAGAGTGCAGTAGGGGCTTGGGAATGTGTCGGCCCCGAGAACGAAGTGGCCACCGAATATTGGAAAATGGACAAAGAATGGAGGATTGGAGAGAACTAGATGAGACAGAGATTGCATCGCCAATTTTTATGTTTGGACTCTAGAGTTTCGAGAGAGTTCGAAGTCAAAACAAAAATGAACACAGATATGGATAGGTAGATAAATAGAGAACAAGGTCTAATTGGCATCAAAATAGGAAAGATCAGCTTAGATCTGATCTATTCTGTGACTTTCGTCGCCATCGGTAACACCTAAGTCTACTAGAGGTTGAAGACACCAAAGAGTGAAGACGAACATGGCTTGCCCTAGTCTCTCGATGAATGCTTCTACTTTGCTAAATACTTGCCCGAAGAGTTGAATGCCCTTATTCCCCTTGTTGCCCGCTTGTTTAAGTAAATGAGAAGGCTCGCGAACCGAATCGTCGATTGTTTACTAAAACGACCCCCGAATCCAATCTTGAATTCTATTCGAGATCAAAAAATTTTAACCGAACCAAACCGAACTCAAGCTATTCGTGAACCGGCTCAATTCGATGCCAACCCTACTTCTTCCCTCTTCTCTCTTCTCTCTTGTCTTAGTCCCTTGTAATAATGTGAAGAGGGCCCTAGAAATGAACATTACTTATTTAGTTGGATACTTCGTACATGAAGATTTTTTCATCTTCAAGAGTACAATCTTCTTCAATCCCTTTTCATCTTTTTATGCATTTATTAGTTGGACCTGTATAGTTATATTAATTTGGTTATCTAATTAAATTGTGGGTTTATTTCTCTGATACCCTTGAAATGTCACATAAACACCTAAGTATACCCATAAGTTTCAAACTAAAGCGTACATAACTCTACAATATCACAAAAAAAACTGCATACAGTTGTTATTCCCTAAGTTCAAAAGTATCAAACGGGGTAGATCACCCTATTATATAGTCGATATAACCATTACATGAAAATGGGCAAACAAACCCCATAAAAGATAGGCTTATGAGTGACTCATTTGATAGAAGTACACATAATTGATATTGGATAACTAACTATGGTGTTCAGAATAATACAGATGAGTGACACCTAGAACTACATCAGAAGAATCATAATAACACTTCATCAAAGTTTTTTTTTTATGTTTTTATGTCATAATTAAACTTAACCAACATAATTTAAGAGCAAGAGTTGTTAATTTGAAATCCAAGGATATACAGTTAGATTGATATTTTAAGGTTAAAAGACTAACTGTTATGGTCCTGGGTTAAATACTTGGTTTTCCGCTTCCTACCAGGTTGGTCTTTTGTATAGTATTGGCTAGGTACTAATCACTTACCTAATTATAAATGTCATAATATACATTGGCACCAACTGTTGCACAGTCTTATGAATATAACTTGATTTTTGTCACACATTGTATACCAAAGAATAGCATGTTAAAGGAGGTACTTTCCATAATAAATTTCTTCAAAAAACTTTTTATGACTTGAAATGTCCAAAATTGGATGAGCAAGTGAATCTTCATTATTGTTGGTCATCAATTACTTCAACAAACAAGGATTTAATGAAATGAGCAGACTTCAACATTTGTATTATCGCGTTTTCCTCCTGGATTTGTGCTCCGATTGATTAATTCCACTGGCAGATAATCCACCTTAATGCATCCATGCAGGAAAGAGAACATTTTCGCGAGTAGAACTTTTTATTTATATCGGTTTCAGAAAAAGTAGAACTTTTTTGTCGAACATTAAATACGAATCCATATCCATTACCGTTTGAGGTGACACAGAGATGAAGTGGAGAAGAAGATGAGGAGTAGTATTAAGTAGCGTAGAAGGTGTAGCTGTTAATAACCCAGGTGATAATTCAGAGGCAGGAAAACTAAATCATTGGAGTGAATCTCGAGTCATCAGAAAACATCAGCTCGCAAAACCAAAAGTTAAAAAAACTTCCCAGAAAGTGAGGAAGGAAAAACGTCAAATGTAAAGTAGCGATAGAGATCCGTCTCCGTCAGGGAAGAAGGGAAGGTTTGAGGGGAGAAGAAACCTGCATTCTGCAGTGTGGAGTGAGGTGTAGTCAGAAATGAAAGCTGGATGTGAGGTTGGGTAGGTGGTCACTGTTACGAGTTTTAAAGAGGAGGGAGTCGAAATTGCAAGATTTTTGAGTGTAGGGAAGCGTGTAGTTGGCAAACTCCGAGAAGGAATGGTCAAAACCTGAAATGGGAAGGAGAGGGAGGAGCAATTAAGAGTTCCAAGTATGTATAAAGAGAGGTTTCATGGTGTTGGCACTGTCCAATAAATGCCGAGTTTTCCCCGATAGCCGTGCTTCTGTCGGGATATCCCCCAACCGTCCCTTTCCTGTGTCTAATACTCCCTACACCGGCCTCCGGCCACCGGCCTTCGCCTGTGGAGGACGACGAACGTGGGCATACATTATGGCAATGGCAGTGTCATGATTGCTAGGGTACGTCATCATTGTCAAGCTATGTTTTGACTACGTTTGAATGGGAGAGAACCATGAGTTTTTTTTTTTTCTTTTTTTCTCTTTCCCTTCCCTCGTCTTCCTTCCCCTCCAGCGCTCGCTCCCCCTTTTCTGTGCATTGGGATTTTGATTGTGGCTCTCTCCATTAAATGCGCCATGGCAGCTTTCCTGCAACGGCATACCTGTGTCAATGCGTCGGGGGGAAGACATTCGGGGAAAGTCTTCTTGCTTCTCACCTCTTAAAACCCTTTTTGTCTCCTCGTCTTGTCCTCTCCTTACTCTTCTCGAAAACGACTTCTGCCAGGTATCCCTAAATTTTTCCCGTTTCTTGCGCATAGGGAACCATAGGAAACTGCCTCGCCCGCGCCCACTCCCGCTCCCGCTGCATAAATATAGACGATGTTACAAGTTTACAACTACAAAACCTATACACATTATTCGAGATTTGGGAGTTTTTGATAACAAAGCTTAAAATTTTCCCGTTTTGTAAGGGTCTAAGTTACTCATTTTAAAGGAGATAACCGTGCTATAGTGGCATCATTCAGGGGATATCTAATCTCTCTACCTAATAAGTTTGGCTAAATAAGGACAGGTCTTATTCGATGAAGCGAAGATAAAAATGTGGATGACTTTCATTTTCAGTTTTCCCTCCAGTGACCATTGGCTACTTCAATTCATAGAGGTAATAGAGGTAACGTACTCTTATAAGTATTTTAGTAACTATAATGCTCACTGATAATACAAAACGTCCAGCTTTGACACTATCAGACGACGGGACAGTAAAAAGTGAGACAAATAAAATTTATAAAAAAAACAAATTCTAGGTTTTTTGTTGTACTTCCTCTTGGTCTCGAACAAAATCGAGCTGTATTCTCTCCCTCCAGTCCAGGAAACTTCATCCTCCTAAACCTGCGGGACAGAAGACGGACATTATCAAGGTAACATGACAAATATATTGAGTAAAAAAGGAAAAAGGCATCAGGCGATGATAAAGGTGTAGACTGGATGTAAATTGAGAAAAAGAGACGATCGACGCAAAACATCTGAAGAATCTCTTCGGCAATCATATCAGCCTTTTCAAGCTCTTAACTCATTGTTTTATTTCGGAATCGACTCACCGGGACCTTCCACTAAAGCTTAAAGCAATCATCAGTTTCACTTCATGACATGATTCAGCAAAGCGGCAACTAGCCTATCATAAGAGCATCAATATATTGCACGCCATGAAGCTTAATTGCCATACTTGAGGTTCTTCTGAGTTGAAAACGATTAACATTTGTACAGAAAAACTAAAAACACAGACACAAACCCAAGTATCGAATAGCCTCGGCTCTCAATTTTATAATTGTAATTCGCTATTGCTGTTTCATTAATGTTTTTTTTAAGTATTTCTTTCAATCAATATGTGCATTCCGCTCTAGCTATTAACAAGCTTGATTGGTTATTAAGTTTCTGCGTTTAATTTTGGTTAAATTTTGGGGTCATTTGCATTTTCTGTTAAATGTTTACCAGCGACAGAGGAAAAGCCAATGAAAACTCAAGGGCTTGATTTATTTGAGCAAAAAACTTTGGATTTACAAGATGAATTTCGTTTCACGCCATTCCAGTTATGTCTGAGGTACCTGATGCCCTCAGCATCTTCAAAAAGTTATTAGCTAAAATATGCTTTCCATGATATTGAAAGATTTCATTTTTTTTTTTTGTCTCTTTCTGCCCATTCAGTACACAAAATTGGAAGGAAAGAAAAAGGTATTCAGAATGTACCTGGAAACAAAGACAAATATGTTCTATGCAGGCCCAATGCTCCGACGATCGTCCCCTCCGGCCCTCGGCTGCTGCTGAAACTGTCCCAACGGGCCAATACTTGCAGAGACGTTCATTGCCAACAAGCTAGCATCATAGGCTCCACTAGCCCCAAGCCTTGCCATCTCCGAGTCGTAGTTACTTCGCATCATCATCTGCTGTTCTCGAGCGAAAAACTGGTCGCGTCCTAGCCCAATTCCCATCGGAGTATTGCCTATAAATCCATGCCCAGTTATACCCACGTTCTGGTACTTGGACAGCTCCGATTTGGCACAGGTGAGGTCTATTTGGAGCTGCCTGAGTTGGTGCTGCAAGAGAGATATTACACCCACGCAGCCATATACTGGGTCTCGGAGGCGCATATCGGCCTCGTACGCCAAGGAGTTTACGGCGTCTTCTCTCTGGTGAGGGTGGAGGTCGTTGAGGAGCTTGGTCACGTTGCTTGCACCGAACACTTTGTGGACGTTGGAGAATTTCGTTGGCTGATCCGGCGGAAAATATGGAGCAAAAACACATTCCGGCTGACATTTCCGGCGGAGAAATTTGCATGCGGCGCAAGGGGAGTTTGAAGAGGATGCCATTTGGCAAGGCAGGAGCTTGGTACGTGGTAACAGGTGTGTCTTGTGCTGGGCTTAAGACTTTAGAAACCGGAGGTTTAAGTGCAAGTTCAGCCGCAGTAAGGATGATGATATATGAATCTTGCAAACATTGCTCTTGTATCTGCAAGAAAAATTAAGAAGTCGAAGAAATTTAAAATGCAGTTGCAGAGGCGTAATTTCTTAACAGTGACGATGAGCTACATAAATGATTAACTGGCAGGAGATGTGGAGTAAGTGGGTAAGTCCAGCTGGAATCAGGAGGATATGTACTCAGAACAGAAATCTTCTACAACTGTTGTTGAACTAATGGTAGAAAGGAAGAGATGTAAAAAAAAAAAAAAAAATGCAAGCCTGACATTGTACTAGTACTAGAATGAAGATTTGTCTGAGGGGTTGCTGGTTTCCAGTAAAAATATACCGTGGACCAATGGGAAATTATAGGGCAGCGTCAGCCTCAACATCACACAAGAAACTTTGTTCTTCTTCCTCCAAATAAAGAGAAATAGTAACAAAAAGAGTAAAGTACAAATGTTATAGTGCGGACATGGATATTGCCTACTCTGAGTTGAAACAGACTAAATTAAAAGTAGAACGGCAATCAAGAATAAAGGAATACCGTCCGCATGGTATAAAGTAGAAAAATATACGTAATTTATTTTTTTTACATCTAGTGACTAGGAAGGAAAACTTTTAGCACTAGAAAAGGATTGCGACATTATATAATAAAGTATACATGATTTACTGTTTATCTCTGATTCAGAGCTATAGATGCTCCGAAAGTGCCGACTTTTTCTCAAGGTCGTGTGCACTGAGAAACAAAAAAAGAAAATGACCCACGAAATTGTAGGAAAGTGGTGAAAAAATTGACCTCATGAAAAGTAGAAACATCGTTTTGTCCGATGCAGGGATTACATATATATCTTTCTAATATCAGAGAAGGTCAAAAAACTGTTAGAGAGAAAACGGTAAGTTTACTTTTATGGCTGGTATAGAAGCATACCTAATGACTGCCCGAGTGGAAGAGACGTAATTCATCCACAGACGCTACTAAATCTCTAACCAGATTCAATCAACTTTCACATGTTTAAGAAAAAAATCAACTAAAACAATCGTAAGTATTTTCGTCATGAGACAAGTAACAGTCTCTACACAAGGCAGCCGATGCAAGTCTTTTCTTGGTTTTACCTGAGCAAGGACTAATTAGTTCTTATCAAAAGGAACTTCAACTATGAGACATCAGAGAGTGGGAGATGCCTTGATATCAAGGAAAATGTAAAATGATAAGAGCTACAGGAAGAAATGGTTGAAAAATGAATTATACCTCTTCGAGTTCCTTGCTCTTGAGAATCTGGTGACGAAAATTAATGGATGACTTTTCACTTTTTGCCGCTGGAATTCGTGGTGCTGAGATCGGCAAGCAATCGACTCAAATCTTCTCTTCTTTGATCGTTTGGCAAATTTTAAGAAGCAAGCTGATAACGGAAGAAAAATAGACTTAAAAATAAGTGAAGATCCGGATCTTTCCAGATTTAAAATAAAAATAAAAATCGAACAGAATCAAATCTAAAATCCGTTCGAGATATTGCAAAATCTTCTATCGCCGCCTGTTCCCGCAGAGGACATTTGATGCCGGAGTTAAAACTTGCCGACGGCTTCTTCAGAATAAAATCTGATAAGAGAAATCAGACGAGAAGTCAAGGATTTTTACCGCTGGTTTTGGAATTGGATCTCGTGAAGTCGTACAAAGAGTTTTAGATCGTGTTGTAGTTGAAGAGATTGCAGTGAAAACGATGAGCACTGGAATAAAGAAACATGAATGAATGCCTCAAAAGGCGATTTAGCAGCGATCCGAGAGAGCGACTGATTTCTTTTTCTCTTGTAGCTTACGTTCTTCTCATCCTCTCCTCGATTTCTGCATTCACCTTTTTCCCTTACGAGTTTTTCGCTGCTTCTTTTTTTTAGTGACAGTTCAACTCCATCCAAGATATTTCTTGATATCTCTGTCACTTTTTCTATTCGTTCTCCTTTCTCAGTCCTCCCTTCACTTGTTCTTCTTCGAAGCTTCCAGTCTTTGTCCTCTTGCTTATAGGTTCAAGCAAATCTCTCTCCTCTTCTCGCCTTCTTTCCGGTTCAGATATCTCACCGTATTTCACTCCGATTTTCCGGAAAAACACAAAGGAGCAGAAGAGCAGCAGGTAGCCAACGTTTCAGCCTAGACAAAGCACGAAAAGATGGCGGAAGTGGAACAAGGGCGCGGCGGAGCGAAAGGGCGGCGAGAAAAGCGAGAGTGAGATTTATAATGCAGTGCAGTATCCGAGAGAGAGAGTATGAAAAGAAAGAAGAGAGGGAGCCAAATGATCTGACGTCTCGTCGCCGGAAAATCCCCCTTAGAGTCGCCGATAGCGACCCTCGTGGTCACATGAGCATGTCGTGATATGACCGCCTCTATTTTTTGGAGCTTAGGGTTTGCATTTCCAATTTACCTTTCCACTCCCCTCGAAGTTTTTCTCTCCAAGTAGTAATATCCAAATCCCCATATCCCCTTATCGGTAGGTCCGATTCCGATAAACCACCGATTAAGAGAAATGTCTTCGACCAGGCGTCAAGCCAGGTCGGACTCTCGTTAATTGCAGATTTCGCGTCTTTACGCATTAATTAAGCAAACTTAGTTATATATAAATATTTCCGAGAGAGTAGCCGGTTAATAAGAGACAGGTATGACAGGCAACCGGTGAATTAATGCAAGCGACAAACATCCACTGCGAGTTAAACCGCTACCTGCGCCAGGACTTTTTAATACATCCACCGCGTTTCCAGGCTATTCCCGGTTACCAGAATTCCGCCTCCTCTAGGTGGAGCGGTCCACACAAACGGTTTTATCCGGATTCCGGAAAGGTCTAATAAACGGTAAATGGGCAAGAACAGCATACGACGGTCGTACAGAACGAGGTACGCGGAAATTAAAAGCCAATTGGTTAATTCAAAGTTAGTCTCACGTAATCGGATCTGGTGGGGAGACGGTTCCGATTCCAAAGCCCGACATGGTACACTGTCCGAGTGTCGCGTCGATAAGACTAAACCTGGTCCGAACGCCGGGACAACCGGCCCGGGAACGTGGGGCTGTGGTTTTGAAAAACCAGGGTCGAGGTTGACTTGAGGTAGAGGATGAGGAGGTGGGACCCCGGGGAAGGAGGGAGGCAAAAAGCATGTCACGTATTGTAACATTTCATGTCAGAGGAGAGGTTTAAATGGCTCCCCTGAGGCTTCGGGAGACGTGCGAGAATTAAAAGAGTGGGGCCGGTACGGGAGACGAGGGAGGGGGGAAGCGCGGGCGGGGACAAAAAGGTTTTGAAGGTGAAGAAGGCAGCACTCGGCAGGCGGCACTCAGCAAGTGGCAGCAACCGAGTCACAGCAGCAGCGGCGTTAGCGTGCGTGTGTTCGTCAATGACCCCCACTTATTGCCACCAAACCGCCTGCCACGTGTCCGTACCTCTGCTCCCTGACCGCGGTCTGGACCATCCATGCCTCCATGCATCTACAACCATGTCCATGCATGACGTTACCCCGGAATTGACCGTTTTGCCTTTCAAGTCTTACAAATTAACTAAATTCCACCTTTCTTCCCCGACCGAATCCTCTGCGGCGGATAATTCCCTGCGACATTAAAACTACTTAGAAATATGTACGAGTACTTGTTCCTTTTGGCACCTGAGCAACTCGTGGAAGAGGAGCAGATACTTCCTCTCGGGTCCTTCCGAGCTGCGTTTGTGGGAGGCGCAACAGTTTTCCGGCGACTACTTCCGTTCATTGTTGGCCAGCAATTCCAATGTCTGAGCATAAAAGTGTCTATATACAAGGAACAAAGGTGGAGTGGGAAAGCTACACTAGAGAAGATGAGAGGTTATCTTGGGTCGGGTGGCTACTTGTGGCAACAAAGCCTCAAAAGAACAAGGGTAGAATTCTCTTGTGTGTCAAAGAGTGAAGACACGGGGAGACAGACTGGGTGCAAATATGGTCAGGTATGTTTTGAGGCCTCCAGCCTTTCCAAAATTGTGGAACTTCACATCAACTTATTGCCCACTTTCATGAAGGGTCGTCTCCCTTATTTCTCATTTATCATTTGTTAAATGGAATAAAAATGGAACAAGAATTCTTATCCTAAAACATGTGCAACTACACTGTATTAAATAGAATGGATATGGGTTATATCATACCCAATGACCTGATTATTTATAAATTTTATTTATTAAATTTTCATTTGAGTTAATGTATGTTTAAGATAAAACACGATTCAAGTACTTTTTCTAATTAAGGAAATCGAAATGTTCTTTTATTGATTTTGTTATCCGTTAGAATAACATTCTTTAGCTTTTGTCTACATAATTATGTGTTCTTTACGTTATGAATTATAGGATTTAATCCATGGATAATTTGGTTTGAGAAGAAGATGAAAAAAAGGAAGAAGAGAAGAGAAGAGAAGATGATAAAGAGAAGGCAAAAGCACGAGTTGATGAGAGAAACTTTAGGGATTAAGAGAGAGCACACGAATGGGCTTCTCCCCCTCTCTTTCTTATTTATGTAGGTGGGGCATGGATGTCCTAATACATAAGAATAAAAAATACTTAAAATAACTACTAATTATAGCTTATGCCACTCACTCTCATATTTACATAGAATACCACTCAAACTACTTCAACACTCCCTCTCAAACTGGGGAGAAAACATCAAATATTTCTAGCTTAACTGTGAGTGACTTTATAGCAATAGCCTTCATGAAGATGTCCGCCAATTGATTCTTTGAAGGGATATATTGCATAGATATATTCCGACTTGAAATTTTCTCGTATGAAATGACAATCTATCTCAATGTGCTTGGTTCTCTCATGATAGACTGGATTAGTCGCAATATGAATAGATGTCTGATTGTCACAGTGAACTTGGATAAGTTTTGTTATCTGGAACCAAAATTCAATCATGAATAATTTTAATCATAACAATTCAGTTACCGCAAGTGTCATAGCTCTATATTCCCTTTCCGCACTTGATTTAACCACTACATTTTGTTTTTTGCTTCTCTAGGTGACTAGACTGCCTCCAATAGTTGTACAGTAACCAGATGTGGATTTTCTGTCATCAGGGGACCTTGCCTAGTCAGTGTCAGCAAAGCCTCCACTTTCTATATGATTATAACATTTATATAGCAGCCCTTGACCTGGACTTTTCTTGAGATACTGAAGGATTCTTTCCATCTCTTCCCAATGTGATTGTTATGGTTTATGCATATATTGGCTGATAACACTAACTGAATAGGAAATATCTGGTTTTGTGATTGTGAGATAAATCAGCTTCCCAACTAACTGTTGAAACCGATCAACATCAACATTATTACCAATTCTTGCACACAACTTAACATTAGGTTCTATAGGTGTGTCAGTATGCTTACATCTAAGCATCCCAGTCTCCTTCAACAAATCAGGTATGCACTTCCTTTGTGATAGGACTATACCATATCTAAACTGAAGAACTTTAATCCCAAGGAAGTACTTGAGAAGCCCGATGTTCTTGGTTTGGAACTCCTTATTAAGATCCTGTTTTACCTTCTGAATGCCACAAAGATCATTGCACGTAATAACAATATCATCCACATATACCACCATAAGAAACTTGCCTTTAGTGAAAATTTTGGTAAACAGTAAATGGTCATGGGTTAAGTACCTATGTCTTCCGCTTCTAATAGGGCGGTCTTTTGGAATGTATTGGCTAGGTATGTAACATTTGGTATCAAAGCGGGCTCCCACGTCGTGCGTTCGAATCCTGGAAGGGGCGACCTAGAGGCCATATTAAAATTACTGGTATGCTGTAGGAACCATCGCCGATGACAGATTGTTGTCGATGAGAAACCACAAAGAAAATAAATTTTGATAGTTAAAGCTTCAGGAAGCTTGTTATGCTATTACTCGAATAGGGACGAAGACGAAGGAGTAGGTAACGGAAGCTTGCCCAGATTTTAGTTCCACCATTGCCAACATTAACAGTGCAGAAGACTCCTTCAAGCGACCCTCACGCAGCTTGATAAAGTCGGAGAGTGAACCGCCTTAGATGTACTCCATCATAAGATTGAAGAAGGTCTCACCATTTTCCATTGTGATGTCATAACCCACATACCGAACTATCCTAGGAGAAGAGAGCAAAGACAAAAGCCTCTACTCCCGCAGGCATCTTCACTTGGAAGTTTTGGCAAAGAACCAGCAAGCACTCTAACTCAGAAAGTTTTCTTCACTGCTGATGTGAGACCTACTGAACGCGAGAATTTTTTGTTACTCCAAGGATTCTCTACTATATTCGAAAGATCATTTTCTAGCGATTACGAAAGTTGTTGTTATCCAGCTATCGACTCATTGGTTTCCTTCCTCTATGTTGTCATTTCTGGACGAACACGTTGTTGATTTTCCTGTTTTGTTTCTTATTGTAGAAACTCCTCTCATCGCTGGCTACGCCCTCTCTGGTTTTCCACTCTGTTTGGAAGCCGGCCTCACTGAAGACGATGACAATGTTGTTGAATTAAAAGTTTCCTAAGTTAGGAAACTTGATTTAATCGAGCGTCGATTCAGCACCTACCGAGACTCGAATCGAACTCGCCCGAGTCAAGCCGGCGAACCAGCAAACCGAGGATCACTTGGTTCTGTTCCAATGGAGTCAACTCGGAACGACCTAGACCAAGCCTAATCAACTCGGGTAGGGTCAACTTGACTCAGCCCGGCTCACTTTCTTCCTGCATTTGTTATACGGGTTCAGGTCACATGTTCTTTGCCTATTCCTCCAGCGATTCTACAATATTAGTATGATATCTAACTAGGTTTGACTCGGTCCTTTGTCTCCAGTTGGATTATTATTTGTAGGTATTGGCAGCTTATTACTTGGTTCCAATATATTATTTTGTGCAAATTCCTTATTTAATGATGGACTCGTAGCTGATTATTTTATGGGTCATTTTTGAGGTTTATTTGGTTCGTGTTATATGGGCCCAAGCCCATTTCAGCTATTGCTATTGTGTCTCTTTGGCTGAGACATTATTATTAAAGAAGGACTTCTCAGTTACTAATTGTTGTCAACATTGGTTGTTTTGATGAAGTAGAAAGCATGACCCCAAAATATCATCTTTCGAGTGATTACTCTTTACCCCCTTTATTGGCATTTATTACTCCTTCCATTTGAGAGGTGCCCCGTGTTGGGACATCGTGATGGAGGAGTTTTACTACACTTCTGAGCAATGCCTATGGACTCACTATCTACAAAGGATATGAGTGTCCAACATCTAACATGAGTCATTTGACTGGAGTATGGAGCGATGTCTTACGAATATGAGTGATTTTACCCCTTTTATTGGCATTTATTACTCCTTCCATTTGAGAGTTGGTGCCCCGTGTTGGGACATCGTGATGGAGGAGTTGTACTACACTTCTGAGCAATGCCTATGAACCCACTATCTACAAAGGATAGGAGTGTGTCCAACATCCAGCATGAGTCATTTGACTGGAGTATGGAGCGATGTCTTATGGCTAGGAGTGATTTTACTCTCACTTATATAATGATTGTTGGGCCTCTTGGAAGATACCACCAACTTGAGGGAGAATGTTGGAAGATATGGTGGACAGCCATATTATACGGGAAGATTTTATACACCATTTGCAATAAGCTAAGCATTTTTTATGTTTTTTCACCCTTAGCTTCAGGGGGAGTGTTGGAAGATGGGCCCAAGCCTAGACGACAAAGGGCCACAAGTCCAAGTGTATGGAAGATGGGTCCAAGCCCATAGACAAAAGAGAAGGCCCATAGGCCCACACAGTGATGATATTATGGTAAATAAAGAGTCGTATCATAAAGATAACATTGATGTAACAGGGGTATAATTATAATATTATAATTTTATCAATTTATAAATTGAATTTCAGGGCGAGGGATAAGACATAAGTCCATAATCTCTTTTCTCTCTTGTTTTATCCCAATGAGCTAAATCTATGGAGTTATGAAAATCAACAACAACAAACTGATTTATGTAAGAGAGAAAACCCATAATGACACCAAAACCAAAGCTACAAAAAAATTCCAACAACCAGCAACAACTACTCTGAAACATTGGACAAAGAGCATCTAACATTTTATACTTTTTCTTCATCCAAAGTTTGAAAATGAAAACTTGAAACTTTGAAAAAAAGGGCAAAGCAGAAATCTAAAGAAGAATAAAATAAAAAAGAAGAAGGTGGATGTGGTCTTTGTTGTAAATTTCTTGTCTTCTGTTTTTTCACACTTTAACATACTAATTTTATATAATAAAATATGCTTTTTATATAAATTAATGACAGTTAATATTATATTTAATCACTAGTTTAGGAGTGAGAATTTAAATAGTGCAAAAATAACAATTTTATTGTCTACTTTGATATTATAAAAGTAAGCATTTGTTTAATTATTTTATTAATTATTCGCAAGTTAAAATCTATATTAGTTTATTAATAAAAAAGTTAAGTACACTTATCTTATAAGAGTTAGTAGACTAATTTTATATAATAAAATATCATTTTTATATAAATTAATGATAATATTATATTTAATTACTAGTTTAAGAGTGAGAATTTAAACACTGTAAAAATTATAATTTTATTAACTATTTTGAGATTATAAAAGTAAGTATTTGTTTAATTATTTTATTTTTATTTATTTAATTACTTCAATAATCTTAATTCATATTTTAATTATTTATTAATTTCTCGCAAGTTAAAATCTATCTTTTTATTAATAAAAAAGTTAAGTAAAAGTTATAAAAGTTAAATTTATTGTAACGTGTAATTAATAAAAATTCTCTCTGCACTTTTTATTTCACACACTAACACAAAAAAGTAATTCACTTTCATTTTCTATGCAGTAACCTCCCTTAAGTAGTTTAAATCATTACAATAAAAATTCTTTTGACCCTTCATGCACCATCGGATTGCGAACGTCTATAGATTCTCACAAGGGGGACTACATCATTGCAGATTAGGAGGTGCGACAAAGGGACATACCACATTACAAAGAGTACTTGTGTCTACGGAAGAGTGAAGCCACTTGGCAGTTGCATAGCAATACAACAAGAACATCTACGTTATTGTTGTTGCATGGGTATGATAATAATCAAAATTAAAATAATAATCAAAATTAAAATAATAATCAATTAAAATATTTTTGAATTGGATCTTCCAATTGCTTTATTTCTTCTTGTACCAGGAGAATGACTATAGCATACAAATCGTCCTTACTAAACTAAGCTACACTAAAAGTGATTTTTCACTCGGTGTAATAGCGTGACACGCTTGCTAATATCGCTTACACCGGTTTAAGGTCACAGCATGTCTATTGCATGCCCGTCTCGCGGCACTCTAACACGTCTATTAGGTCGACTTTCGTAAACCTCTTCGCGGGTTTGGAACCTTTGCTGAGCAGGGGACTGGGGGAGACAAACCTTTGCACCAACGCGTCTCTACCTGTCCGCCTTCCCTCACCATGCTCTGTACCTTCAGAAGTTTTAGCAAGCTCTCTACTTTCCGCCCCTTCCTATCAGCTTCCCTTTCAGCTGGTCACCTTACTCCATTCCATTCGCTTTGTCTATCTTCCCGTTTTTCTGTTTCTCTCGACTCCATTTCTTTAGTCAACTGGACCCCCCCTCGTACAAGCTACAGGCTCTTCCATTCTATTTCTGGAGATGAAGAGGTCCTTCATCAAATTCCGTCTCGTCATGCTGACGCTTACGCTCCAATAGAGCTCGCTCTTGATTCGGTGGTCAAGATATTTACTGTGTCGAGTAGCCCCAATCACTTCCTTCCATGGCAGAACAAGTCTCAAAAGGAGACCATGGGATCAGGTAAGATAGGCCCCCCCCCTTTTTTTTTTTTTTCTGAACTTAATGTCAAGCATATAAGAGGGTCTCGTTTCTCTGTGGTTTTAATTTCGATTAGCGCTTAAAAACTGAACTTTATTGTTTAGTTTTGAGTTTAATGGCTAAGCCAGGAAGCCTTTCAGGTTTTTTAATTTTAATAAGCCACATTGCAAACTGCTTTTAGCTTGAAATAGAGGGGGTCATTTTGTGCATTTTAGTTGATTTGAAGGTGTGATGTATAAAATAGCATGTTTTTGGATGCATTTGGTTAATGTTTTCTATCGAACTTGATAATGCTGAAGCAAAACTAGGGAAGTAAAGGAAATTGTTGGATTTAGTTGAGTAACAACTTATGATTTATGTACAAGACCAAAGCTTGATATAAGGATCCACTAAGCCACTCTTTCTACTGGTCCTCTAGCAAGGCATGCTTGCAGAGGTTTTCCACAAATTTATTCCGGTGGACATGAAATAGAGAAATATTTGCTACCTTGCAACACATCTTCGTATAGTAATTATATTGTGTTTTGTGGAACCATAGAACTGAGCTGAGTGGAAGAAGATGGCAATAACATTGTCACAAAGTACTTTTGAAAACATGCCCTTTTGTTAAAATATGTATTGCATATGAGTCATTTCTATTCCAATGGTGGTGAGGGCTATGTTCTGGGTTGGCTCTTGAGGTCTGGTGGTCAGGAGCTGAAGCAGGAAGCAGATGGATGCATGCCTGTCTGTCTTCAATGACAGTAAGTATATCATTTTAATTTTATAGCTCCTACAGAAAACATTAAGGGGTTGTTTAACTGAAGAAAAGGATTTACCTGGAAGCATCTTATAATTTGTGGAAAATCCTTCTCATTTAAAAGAAAATAAGTTAACAACCCCTTTGAAGTAATATCCTGGTATGTATGGGTAGTAGTCTGATAGTTAATGGAGCAAATCATGAGCTTCCATCCCAGAAGAAACAGTGATCTGGTGTAGGTTCATCGTCCACATGAATAAAGGCATAAGTACATATATTTATATGTGAATACAGATACATGTTCATATAGCTATTTGTGTATTCAGAAATTGGTATTCATTCTTTTGTGCTATCCCAAAATCGCATTGTTGAGGTTTGAGATTGAGAATCTTGATTATTCTGAAAAAAAAAAAAGGAAATTTTGCTTGATGATAATGGAACACAAATGCATACCAAAGCATCTAATATATTGTTCTCAGAAAGGTTTCGCAATAATATAGCATATGGTGTCATATACTTTAGTTTATGTTTTTTTGAATGTCGAGTACACGTGCACACTCCCCCCTTATCCCCTGGTGAGACTTGAACCCAATATTTCATACTAGAAACCTCCCATGTGACCTTTGATCCAAAGGCCCAAGTCTACTTGCAGTTTATGTTGAAAAGTAACTGTTGGAAGGCCTCAATACAGAATCTGGTTGTTTATCCTCTCAATCCTAGACGATAGGCTTTTTTCCTACAATTTGCACAGGTTTTAAATTTGACACTGTACACTATTGTGGCATAAAATTGTGTAAAAGATGAGGAATGTTGTGACTTTCTTATGTATTCCAGTCATTGTCTGACTAAAAGAGTTCAACTTTCATGCAAAGATTTTGCAATAGAGGAATCTTGAATTTGGTAGGTATGTCAAGGACATCTGGTTTTCTTGTCATCTAATGGAACCAGGTCTATGGTGAAAATTTCATGCAGATAGCATTTGTCTAATTTTCAGTGAACACTTGTAGGATTTGTCATACCTGGTCAGAGGATCCTAACAAATGCTCATGTGGTAGCTGATCATACATTTGTTCTGGTGAGGAAACATGGTTCCCCTACCAAATATAGAGCAGAAGTTCAAGCTGTTGGACATGAATGTGATTTGGCCATTCTGACAGTTGAAAGTGAAGAATTCTGGGATGGCTTGCATTTCTTAGAGCTTGGTGACATTCCTCTTCTACAAGAATCAGTAGCTGTTGTTGGGTATCCTCAAGGTATCAAATCTACTCGCCGACAGTACTAAATTGAAAGAAGGATCTTTAGTTCATTTCTCAGTTATTGAAACATTGCCACGTGCTCTGGGTGCAGGTGGTGACAATATCTCTGTCACTAAAGGTGTTGTTTCTAGAGTTGAGCCAACACAGTATGTTCATGGTGCAACCCAGCTCATGGCTATACAAATTGATGCAGCTATTAATCCTGGGAACAGTGGTGGGCCGGCAATTATGGGTGACAAGGTTGCTGGAGTGGCTTTCCAGAATCTGTCAGGTGCAGAGAACATTGGGTAAGTTCTAAGAAGTTCTCTTACTGCCTGTTCAATATCCTTCTCTGTGTTGTTTCAACTTACTTCCCCATATCATTTAATGTTAAAAGATGCAACTTAGTGACTATGGAAACTAGAGCATCTGGTGATGGACAGATTTGTATTTTTTTCTAATGAATTGCATGCCATTTTTCAAGGAAAAAGTGTGCATAGTGTAAAGCAACAGTCAAGAGAATAAAAACCAAGAAAAGAAGATTTGTTAACTTGAGCTTATTAAAAGTAGTGAACATAGCATCACTTCAAAAAAAAATAAAAAATAAAATAGAGAACATAACTATTTTTTTTTCAGGAATAGCAAAGTTACAGCTAATATGGAGTCATTTGGTATTTTCTTCTTCCTAAATTTTGTATACTCAGTTAAGAAAATATATATGGTATAAGCTCCAGATGAAAGTCAAAGAACTAATTAGTTGTTAAACATGTTAAAATATCAACTCAGGGGTATTTTGGTCATTTCATATATTATGTTTTTATCTTATATGATGTCTGTTACGTAGGCAATGTCTTCATATGCCTATGGTTCAATTTTCATTCATTTTAGAGGTGTATTTTAGGAGATATGTAAGTTTATGTTTTGAGGGATATTTTTGTCTTTTATGTAAAATCACTTAAAATCTTGATTAAAAGAAAAAGGGGTGTCCTTTTTTAGGCACACACTCCAAGGCAGCAGATGCTGCTCTTCTTGTCTTATTTCTCTTCTTTTTCACCCAACTATCAGTTTTTTTTCATGGCATCAGAGCAAGGTTAAGAACTTTTTGGGCAGATTGATCTCATTTTTGTGGTTCTGCTCTCAATCTTCTGCAACCCTTTTGGAAGATCTTCACAGATTTCTGGACTGGTAGGGTAAAAACTGCTTTTATCCCCTTTTTCTGCCTGCCATAACCTCTCGGCTCTTGGCTACTACTACTAATTGAAAGATTATTGGGGTTTTGAGTCATTTAATGATCCCAATTTGAGAAATTTCTTCAATATTGCTTACGTCTCCCTCTACCTTACTTGCATCATCATCAATGTTGCATGTGTCACCCAAATTTCATGCAATTGAGTTGTTTATTCTTCAATGCCTGGTCTTGATTGCTGAAATTGATTGGGATTACTGCTGGATTGCCCTAATTGGTTCAATTGTGGGGCCTACTTGACTACACATGTTTTTGGGGAAAAATGTTCCCATTTGATTGGTTGACGCATTGTTGCCCTGAATTGTGGTAGATTGTGGTGTATAATGGCTGAATCCAGCATGCAAGTTGCTATCCAGAGGACCAATGAGGGCTTTGATGTGAAATTCTCTCGGCCTATTCAGATAACTACGATCCGATTGAATGGATCGAATTATGTCAATTGGTTACGGTTAGTTTTGATGTATTTGAGGGCTAGAAGGATGACCAAATATATAACAGATAATCCCCCCTATACCTAATACTGAGATTTGGGTGGTTGAAGACAATTTAGTGATGACCTGCTTGGTCAACAGTATGGAGTCATGATTTAATGACCAGATTTTGAGTTGTAATATTGCTAAGGCAGTGTAGACTACCTTAGCATCTATTTGTCTTAGGAAAGTAACTTGTCGAGAATCTATGAGTTGTATGTGAGATACTTTAACATGAAGAGTGGCAGTAGATCAGTGACAACTTACTTCACTAAGATGAGAGGGAAACTACTTGAAATCAACACATTCCATCAATTTACTATGAATGTTGACGATATTCGTAAGAAAGAAAATCAGATTAACATGACTCGATTTCTAGATGGTTTGGGCTCTAAGTATGATGTCATTTGAGTTCAGTTGTTGGCTAATGAGGATGTGACCACCCTAGAGCAAGCATATAATAGGGTTCTTCGGGCTGAAGTTTCATTAGTGAGTAAAAATAACTCAAGTGGAAGTCTCTCAGATGCAGTTGCTCTTAACCTCCAACCCTCTACTAGCAGATCTAATGGTCAGTTTCGTGGTGGTCATAATAGAGGTAGAGGTCGCTCCTTCTCTACCCATGATCGTGGTCGGAATGATAGGGGAAATCGGAAATGTGTTCACTATGGTAGGTGAAACCATATTTCTAGGGACATTTTATCACCTGTTAAGTTGTGTCAATCGTTTCCTTCATTACCTGTAGATATCTCATTTGATTGCGAGTCATGTCAGCTAGGAAAGCATCATCGGTCTAATTTCCCAGTTAGTTCTAGTTGTAGCACTAAATTGTTTGAGTTAATTCATTTTGATGTATGGGGTCTCTGTCGGATTCCTAGTCCATTTGGTTTTAAATATTTTGTGTCATTTATTGATGATTTTAGTCGAGTAACTTTGGTGTATCTTTTATGGCAGAAATCTAAACTCTTTGATGTATTCTTGAATTTTTTTTGTGAAATAAAAAATCAATTTGGTGCTTGTGTTCATGTGTTTCATATTGATAATGGGATGGAAATATATTAATCATAAGTTTTCAATTTTTTGTGCCTCCCATGGTATTACCCATTGGACATCTTGTCCTTATACTCTTCAATAAAATAGGGTAGTTGAACGTAAAAATAGATATTTACTTGAGGTTACTCGGACACTATTACTACACATAAAGTTCCTAAGTCGTTTTGGGGGGATGATGTTTTAACTTCTTGTTTTTGAATTAATTGCATGCCCTCCTTTGTTTTGAATAGTCATGTTCCTTTCCGAGTTTTAAAACTACATTGTAAACTATTTGATATGGTACCTCGTGTTTTTGGTTGTATTTGTTTTGTCCACATATTTGGAACTTGACTTGATAAGTTGTCACCTCGGTCAAGCAAATGTGTCTTTCTAGGGTATTATCGTCGTAAAAAGGTACAAATGCTATGGTCCCGTTCACTGAAAGACATATATGTCTACTGATGTGACCTTCTTTGAGCATACCCCGTATTTTGAGTCCTCTTGTGAGATTCTTGTTTCTTCTAAGTCTTCTTTAGATAGTTCAGTTCTAGTTGTTGTTCTAGATGTCCCAGCTCCATCAGGTTCCTCTCCACCTCTTCGAGTCTATACTTGCCATCCTCGTGTTGCTATAGTGCCTCCAACAGATAGGCTTATTGAGCTACCTTTTCATACCTCGCCGTCTTCCTCTTTGCCTACAAGTTCTATTCTATGAGATTTGGACTTGCCTATTAGTCTGCGGAAAGGTAAACGGTCTTGCACTATTCATCCTATATCTAAATATGTTTCTCTTTGTTAGGAATTAGACGCTCTAATTCCAAACTAATGAGAGTAATAATAATAAATGTGGAAGAAGAAAAAAAAAAGCAAGCACGAGAACAAACAAGATTTATACAAGTTTGCCTCAAGGTGAGACTACGTCTTGTCTTCCGCCGCTGCAGTAATCCACTATGAAGATGAAATAGTTTACAAGAGAAATCACACACACTTACAAGTTTTTTTTCTAACCTCTATTGGGCCACAACTAAAGATCCTTCTCCATAATGATAATACTCTAGGTGATAAAACCCTAACAACGACGCCCCTAAATATAAAGAGCAAATTAGGGCAATCGAATTATAAGTGTGCAATCCTCAAACTACCCTTAATGAAACAAGAATTAATATATCATGGATTAGGCTCCACAACTTAACACTCTTGACTTTTTGTCCCCTTTCTTTTAAATCCTTTTCTGTCCTTGTCTACTTCTACAATACCCCATTCAGTGCAGGATGTTTTGTGTTCTCCAGAGTAGAAACAAGCTATGGATGATGAAATGAGTGGTTTGCTGTCTCTGGGAATTTGGCGTTTATGTGATCCTCTGGTAGGAGCTACTATTGTGGGGTGTTTTTGGGCATATACTATAAAATATAATATCGATTGATTTATTGAATGACACAAGGCCCGATTGGTAGCAAAGGGTTATACACAGACCTTTGGTGTTGATGTGTTTAAGACATTCTCTCCTGTAGCCTTACTTTGATATGTATCTTAATCTCTTTAACGGTTAATAAAGGTTGGCATCTTTTTCAGCTTAATATGAAAAATGCTTTCTTGTATGGAGATTTGCATGAAGAAGTTTATATGGAGCAACCTCCTGGGTATGTTGCTCGGGGGGGGGGGGTTGTTTTGATAGTCTATGTAGATGATATTATACTCTCTGGTGATGATCTTGAAGGCATTACCGAAGTTAAACAATACTTGGCCACATATTTCCAGACGAAAGATTTAGATCCCCCTCAAGTACTTTTTTGGCATTGAAGTTACCCGCAACAAACAAGGTATTAAATATGTTGTAAGCGTATGGTTTGTTAGGTGCTAAACCTGTAGATACTCCCATAGAAGTCAACCATAACCTTCATGACACATAGGGTCCTGCTCTCAAGGACAAAACTCAATACCGACACTTGATAGGTAAATTGGTTTATGCTAGAGTTATCAGGCTAGATATTTCATTTGTTGTGGGAATTGTGAGCCAGTTCATGGAAAATCTACAGAAAGCACATTTAGAAGCTGCTCAACGGATTTTAAAGTATTTGAAGGGTGCACCTGGAAAAGATCTATTGCATACTTAGAATAGACAGATTGATGTACATGGATATTTTGATGTTGATTATGCTGGGTGTAAATGGATAGACGGTCTACATCAGGCTACTGTTGTTTTGTTTGAGGTAACCTGGTAAGTTGGAAAGTATAAAATTAATAGTTGTGGCTAGATCTAGTGCAGAAGCTAAATATCGAGCAATGGCTCACATGGTTAGTGAGCTTATGTGAATTAATCTGTTCTTCTTGAATTTGCTTTCCAGTTACCAGGTCCTATGGTCATGAAGTGTGATAACTCCATATGTGAAGTCTTCAGACCAGTTGGGGGATGTGTTTACCAAGACATTGGGAAGACATGAACATGTATCCTTCTGTGACAAGCTGGGGTTATTTGATATCTATTTTCCAGCTTGAGGGGGAGTGTTAAAATATCAACTCAAGGGTATTTTTGTTATTTCATATATTATGTTTTTATCTCATATAATGTTTGTTAGGTAGGCAATGTCTTCATATGCCTATGGTTCAATTTTCATTCATTTTAGAGGTGTATTTTAGGAGATATGTAAGCTTATGTGTTGGGGAGTATTTTTTGCCTTTTATGTAAAATACTTAAAACCCTGATTAAAAGAAAAGGGGCCATCCTTTTTGAAGGACACAATCCGAGGTAGCAGTTGCTGCTCTTCTCCAAGTTCTTCTCTTATTTCTCTTCTTTTTCATCCAAATATCAGATTTTTCAAAACAAATAGGCTGTGTCATTGAAAAACTTTCCTGGAACTGATGTAAAATGGTTCTAAATCATTTTCTATAAGTTTGTAATTATACATTTATTTATTTGTTTGTTTTATGAATTTTGGATCCTGTACCCAAGTGAGATTTGAGCCCAAGACCTCAAACTAGAAGCTCCCCATTGTAGTCACTGAACCAAAGACCACCCATGTTATAGAATATTTATTAATACAGAAACGGAGTATTTAAGAATGCCGCTGGAATGAAATGACATAGGACTATATATGCATCCTTTGCTTTTCTGAAGGTACTTGTCTTTTTATGCTTTTCCAGATTGTGAGTTTTGATATGTTAAACCTTTCAATTGGTGAGAGTATGAAAGGGCAAAACGAAATGTTTCATTGAAAACACAATGATAATAAATTTCCACAATTTTTTTGTTTTGAAAAGATAAATTACCTTTTCATTGAAAACACGATGATACTGAATTGCTACTTACCATTTGCTTAACTATCTGTTTTACTTTTTGCAGGTATATCATACCAGTCCCCATAATTAAACAATTTATTGGGGGTGTGGAGGAGAGTGGGAAATATGTTGGGTTTTGTTCACTGGGTCTATCCTGTCAACCCACTGAAAATGTGCAACTGAGAGAGCACTTCCGCATGCGGCCAGAGATGACAGGTGTCCTTGTAAGCAAAATTAATCCTCTGTCTGATGCCTATAGGGTCCTTAAGAAGGATGACATTATTTTAGCATTTGATGGGATGCCTCTAGCCAATGATGGAACTGGTAGATCTCTTTCTCTCTCTCTCTCTCTCTCTTATTTTCTATTTTCTATTTTTTGGGGTATAGTGTTGATTCATGCTCATGCATACTATCTGCAGTTCCTTTCAGGAATAGAGAACGAATTACATTTGATCATCTAGTTTCTATGAAAAAACCCAATGAATCAGCTCAAGTAACAATACTGAGGGATGGCGTGGAGCATGAAGTCAGCATAACCTTGCGACCAGTAAGACTTTTGTCATTCAACTTTGTTGTATCCTTATGTCTGGTTTATATCTGCTTCTCTGGACCTTGTTTGTTAGCTAACTGGAATGACAATGAAGGTTTTGTCATTTGGTTGAGACCAACATAGCGAGTAGTGATCGGTCCTTAAACTAGGCTTGAGTTGTTTACCGAAAGTTAACTGAAAGCTGTTTTTAAAATTTTCTTTCCCTCTACTCGAGATGGGTGAATTAATTGATAGTTTTACCCAGAAACAGCCAATGGATTGTTTGAAGGTTTAGAAAATAAAATGGTGGTTGACTTTGGACTTTCCATGTGCTTCTTGATAGTAACTGATAATTTGTACTTTTCAAGTTAATTGAGGATTCAAAACTGAAATTGGAAAAACATTCGTCCCTCTCATCCTTTCTGTATTTTTTGATATAATTGATTTTGTACCGTTCAGAACAAAAAATGATTGGCAGTCCATCAAAACTTGAGATGCTTCCGTTTTTGTTTTCTTTTCCTTTCCGCCTTTATAAGATTACAAATGAAACATTTATTCCTGTTCAGTAGGTCTGCACTGTTTTCCTCCTCTCTTCTTCCTCTGGAACAGCTCTTGAGTTTTTGTTTGTTTGAAGCTACTTCTTATCAACTTCTTATTAGATCACTTTTTCTTTGCCAAATTCTGCAGTTACAAGCTTTGGTTCCAGTTCACCAGTTTGATAAACTCCCTAGCTACTACATTTTTGCTGGTCTTGTTTTTGTCCCGTTAACCCAACCTTACCTCCATGAGTATGGAGAGGACTGGTACAACACTTCGCCGCGTCGGTTGTGTGAGCGTGCACTACGCGAACTTCCCAAAAAGCCTACGCAGCAACTAGTTATCCTCTCTCAGGTAGTCTTATTCCCTTTATCTAATTCCTGATATGTACACTTATTTCTATTTGAACTAGCGTTTCTCCTTCAGATGCTACTATTTTTTCACAGAAATGGGTTCATTAGTAAATAGCATGAGCTTGTTCCCACAACTGATAAGATTTTTCTTGCTTCAGGTGCTCATGGATGATGTTAATGCAGGGTACGAACGCCTTTCTGAACTACAGGTACTAAATCTCTCAAGTTGTTGCTGTATATATATATTTGTTTTGGCTTTGTGATTGCTCCAAGTGTTGAAGATTGATGATTTTGGTTACCAGGTGAAGAAAGTGAACGGTGTGGAAGTAGAGAATTTGAAACATTTACGGCGGCTAATGGAGGATTGCAGCGAGGAGAGCCTGAGAATCGATTTGGATGACGAGAGAGTGATAGGATTGAACTATAAAACAGCCAAAATTGCCACTTCTCGAATTCTAATGCGCCACAGGATACCATCACCCATGTCTGCAGACCTCATAGAGGAGCAGGAAGCAGAAACAGAAACCGAATTAGCTTACTCAAATTGATTCTATTGGGTAAATGCATTCTAAAGTTATTGTAATGTGTTTTTGTTAAGTTTTGGTTGATTATTAATTTATCTGGCCTTAATATCCATTATAAATTTGGTCAATCAAAAAAATTTCTATTAGCCATTTTTCTTATATGTTTCTATTAACATAATCAATAAGATAATATCCCTTCTTTATGTAAGTAATATAGTCACTCCAAATAATATTGGCTTTCTCCTGCCCCATCATAATCATAATACAGGGAGAGAGAGAGTGAGAGAGAGAGAGTCATCTACCCTTATCCTTTTCACTATAGGACAAGTCTATTTGGGAAATGACTAGGAGGGCATATATCTCCTTCCCTCTCTTGCAAAAACAAAATTGATGTTAGGTTTTTTCGCTATGGATCGAATCACCCGGAGATCTCTTCTACTTTCCAAATTAGTTGACGAAGAAGGGAAGGATCTAGCAGTCTTAGAACATCCAATGATGTAGGAACGTGAGCTTTTGAAGGAACTCCAACCTTAGGTCTCCTTAGAGAGAGTACCCGATCTCGTCTATGCTAATTGATCAATGGTTGTTTTCTCTCATTCACTTGACACCCTAAATAAATGAGGGAAAATGTCAAAGGTTCCATAATTATAATTATACCTTTATTAAATTTTAAATTACAATTAAACCCCTAAAGTATTGAAATATAAGTTTACTCAATCTATTCTCTTCTCCGGTTTGCCACTCTTGATGCTATGGAGTCCATAACAGGGAGGTAGGGGTAGATGTGCCCTCTTAACATAGAGTTTTAAGGTTTTTTAACATTATTAATCTAAACTACCAAAGTTTTTGTGATTGAACTCAACATCCAACCACCTTACTGGGTTTAGGGTTTAGGGTTTAGGGTTTAGGGTTTAGGTTAAGTATGATTTGGTAACATATCATGAATAAGTTTATGTTAAAGAGCTATATGGAAGGATACGTTTAAGCTTTAATAGATTAGATTAACCCTGATAAATTACCATTTCAAGTAATACTAGTAATTGCTGACCCAAATCCTTAAAGGTCAAAAAATGAAAAGATCACACTGTGGCATGTCTACTCGACCGCAGTAGAGACCAGGTTGGGAAAGCAAGGCGTGGCATCGTTGTAATTCCCACCAAAACGAGCGGCTTCGTGGAGTCGCTTCCACTTCGTAGTTCGTAGTTCCATTCAGAGGTTAAACCTATAAATTAGTCCTCTCGCCCTCTCCAACTGAGAAATTCTCTCCGCCCTTTTCTCTGCCCTAACGGGCCCCAAGAGTTAAAAACCCTCTCGTTTCACTCAAAACCTTCTAGAAATGGCTCAGGAATCTATCCATGAAATTCTTGAAACTTCCGTTGAATCAGAGGATCGTGCTTCGGGCGATCGCCTCCCCGCTGATGCCACGCTCGGTCGGAACGTCTCTTTTAGCCGTTTGAATGCCCGGGCGCCCGAATTTATACCCCGGACCGTGAATCGGCCAGACCAGTCTACGCCCAGGGTGGTGATTGCTCAGTCACCTGCCCCCGTGCACGTGTTTGCATCGCCCAATTCCCATTTTCAAGTTGTGTCGCCGCAGAATCCCGGATCCTTTCAGTATTACGTTGGGTACGCCGACCAAGACGGGGTTCCGGTTGTGTCAGATCAAGAGAGTGCGCCTGCGAGGGATGGGCTATCGGAGGAAGTTCTTCACAAGGTTGTGAATCAGGTGAGTTAGTTTCGGTACTGTTTCTCTACTGTCCTCTTTTCTTCATTTTATCGGTTTGAATTCTTTCCTTTTGTTCAAATTTGGACATTAGAGCGAGTATCCATGGTTCGTGGAGATCACTGAAGTCTCACTTTCAAAAGAGTCTTGAAGTGTTGGGTATGTGCGCTCGTGGTCATCCGAAGAGAGCTTGAGAGCAATAAACTCTCTGCCCGACATTTTGTTCAAAGAAACTAACCATCTGTGGATTCTTTGGCCTTGAGAGCATTGCAGTGTAGATGACGATGGGAAAATTATATCTGTTTTGACTAACTTTAATGACTGGAGGAAAGGTTAAGCCGTATAAAATCTTTGATTTGACCAAGCATATCCTTGCGCTGCAGTTGGCTTTCTTCAAGAAAGTCTCTGAATCTGTTTGTTTGCTCCATCGACGCCTTCGTTATTACCTCTTTACATATGTCAATATGCCGTCAACGATTGTCTTCTGTGCACCTGCTGCTGTTGGATTCAGCCATTTACCATAGTTTTCTCCATGTCATATTTCTGAGCTAGTGAATAGAATTTGGCATTCCAGGATCTTGGACGGAGAATATGCACTCATTTTTTGTGTTTAAGCAGTTGTTCATTAGAATACATTCCATAAAGAGGCAATTATTTTTCTAGAGTGAATTAACTTGTTGATGCTCTTTAATCTTCGTTTTTTTTAAATAGCTTGTACATCTTCATTCAAAAAAAAAAAAACTTGTTGATGCACTTATCTAAAAATTCTCTATGTTGAGATTAATACTACATTATAGATGGGGGAGGTTGGCTGTATTTATGTTTCCCAGGTATGTTGGCCCTACATATGTGTGTTTTCCTGTTGTTTGTTCCTACTTATTTGTGCTTCTTTTTTTTAAGTGTGAAGAAAGGGCTACTTTTCAACAAAGATTTGCATCTATGGTCTGAGATAAGCATCCATTGCTCTTCCTCATTTCCAAAATTCCTGAAAATTGAAAATCCTCCAAGCATCTGCCACCAGAAACATAAAAAATGATACAAAGTGGAGACTATGGTTTAAGAAACTGAGTTGGACACAAAACTGTGGTGGTATCGCCAGCAATTGCCATGAACAAAATGCAAATTAAGTTGAGGCATAGGTGTATTTCTGGGTTTTGTTAGGCTCCAAGACAGGAATCATACAATTAGTGGATGCTTCTTAACATGAGGTCTTGGGTCTGGGGTATCTTTTGTGTGCAACCCCCTCCCTCCCCACCCCCACCCCCCCCCCCCCCCCCCCCGAAAAAAAGAAAAGAAAAAGACAATAACGACAGAGTTAGTGGTTGCTTTTGGATCTAAGAGAATTTTTTTTTCAATTCTTGCAATTTTCTTGTCCTCACTAGCTTTTCCTGGGTAAGTCATTGAGCTCCAAATTTCAAAAGCTATTTTCTTACTTTTAACAGCTAGACATGGATCAGTCTTGAAATTATTACTTACATGGTGTGTGGTATTGATATGTGGCTTCAATGATTATTAAAAAATGAATAAAGCATTTTTCCTCAAATGTCGGCTTTTAGTTTCACAAGTTCCAAAAAGGGCATAGGTTTGTGCTACTTGTGGAAGAGGGTAAATTAGGATCCCATGCCAGTTACCTTAGTGGCATTAATGGCTCATTTAAAGCACCAAGTAGTAGGTTGGCTAGTTTTCTAAAAGCAACATATATTTTATTTACGGGTGAAATTTCTTGTATAATTGTACAAAGTATTTTGAATGAGGTGATGATATTTCATTGTTTCAAATTGAAGATCCTTAGTGGAGGTTTATAATGCCATTTCATGTTCCTTCTGATACCTATTTGTAACTCTATTGGCACAACCTTAAGGGTGCCTGTAATTGATTAAGACACTTGATAGCTTAGACCCTTGTGCATTTTATTTTGCGACTTGAACTCCTTTGGAGTAAAAAACACCCACAAACAAATAGGTAAGGTAAAAATTAGTTTTGTCTAATGGCATCATCTTCTTTATCTTCTTATTTTAATTTATTGGAGAAGTAAGAAAGATCTATTAACAAGAAATTAGATTTTTTGCATGGTAGTGGAAGGATATACAGTTGCAGTGTCCTCATTAATCATACAATAATTATGTTCTTATCTTTAGGAGGCGCATTTTGTTTACTGAAGTCTGTATCACAGAATTCTGTGCATGGTTATCTGTTAGTCTCTTTCTTTTAATTTGTAGCTATTGTTTAATTAAGTGGTTGCCTTCATGAAATTGACATGATATTAATGGTATAGGTGGAATACTATTTCAGTGATGTAAACCTTGCTACAACTGATCATCTCATGAGGTTCATCAATAAAGATCCTGAGGGCTTTGGTAAGATATTCTGTTTGATGCTCAGTTATTCTGAAGTGAGCTTTGGCGCTTTTTCTTTTTACTTGTGTTAGAAATGTTTGTGGAATCAAGCACTAAAATATGGAGGTAATTCAGATAGTGGGCTTTGTTTATGTATGTCTTTTGAACGTTAGGAACAGTGTTGTACCTTGTGGGATGCACAAAATGAGGTTTAGTGAAGGGTGCTTCAATGACTTTCTTTCGAAAGACCAAGGTTTTGTTAGGAATGACGTTTAAGACATAAAAATATAGTCAAATGACTGCGATATTCAATGGTACGTCTTAGTGGAATTACTTAGATATCATGTAATGGTATATATCAGGTATCACATGTTAATTGTGGAATAGATCCAAACATAAAAAAAAAAGAATTAGGCTGTGCAAGTAACTATCGGATTTTTTGTATTTTCTGTGGATGTGGTATCAACTAATAGAAGCTGATCCGATTTTGGTTTGTGTGGATATGGTACTTAGTCTGAGTAAGATTGATTGCTTAGATTGTTCGTTACCTCAAAAATATATTGGTGTCTTCTGTTCTCCAGGACCCAAGTTGTGTAGCTACAGATTGGCTTGTTTGTTACAATATTAAGTATTTTATTTGATTGAAGCATATTTGATGTAAGCATCTATTAATTATTAATATCTAAGTCTCAGGTTTGTAGCCTGCATATGAATTCTCAGGTTTGTTATTTAGGTGTGATAGTTGTGTGTGTGTGTGAAGAAGCATGTACATATTCTCTATGGCCTTTCTTTATGTTGTCCGAGTTTTGCGCTGGGCTCTCTGTCTAGTTCTCAATATAATTTTTCAGAAGAAAAAAAATGCTTAGGGGTATGAGTGTTCATTCTTCCTATCTAAAAAAGAAAAACCAATCATCAATTATAGGTAACAGTAAATTGTAAATGTCATATTTTGAGGCTCAAATGAAACTAAATGTGATACTTGTGAAAAAAACCACCACTGGCTGGAAATTTGGCTCTGAGATTTCTATTACTGAAGGCAACAGAGGCAGCACTAGTATATCAATAATGATCAAATTGACTGAGGACCTATTCTTGTTTGTGAAACAGTGCCAATATCTGTAGTTGCAGCATTTAAGAAGATTAAAGCCCTAGTCAGTAGTCATTCACTTCTTGCTGATGCTCTCCGGTCATCATCAAAGCTTGTAAGTTTGTACTTCCAATCCTGCCCCTGGAGTAGCTGAATGTTCTGATGGAGGCCTTGATTTTTTCTGCCCTCTCTAAAATCTGTTTCTTGGTGGGTGTAGGTTGTCAGTGAAGATGGGAAGAAAGTTAGACGTCAGCATCCATTCTCTATTGCAGATGTGGAAGAGTTGCAGGTTTTGTTCATTCTGTGTTTCTATTTGTCCTCTACTGCTTGTATCTCGATTTGCTGATGTACTAAAGTTGTCTGCTTGTTTTCTTCTTGTTTTAGTCTCGAATTATTGTTGCTGAAAATCTACCTGACGACCATTCCCACCAAAAGCTCATGAAGATTTTCTCCTCTGTTGGCAGGTAGCAAACTCTATTCTGTTTTGCACTATTTTAATAAGCAAGTATTCCACGTAGAAGTGCAAATCTATTAATGAGGCATTTTTTGCAGTGTGAAATCAATCCGCACCTGTCCTGCACAGCCATCTAATGGTGCAGCTTCTGCAGCATCCAGATCAGGAAAAATGGAAATGTTTTTCAGTCATAAGGTTTTTTCCTATTCTTCATTTGATTGTGCAGTTTTGTGTAAAAATCAAGAAATCAATTGATTCTATGGTGAAGTAATCTACATCTCATGGTTAAGTTAATGACTTCTTTAGACAAGAAAATAGGAAGAATAGAGTGTGAATTTAGACAATGGCCTCAGAATGTCATTTTGATTATTTTTATGTATATTTTCATGACTATATAAAATGCAAGGTCTGTTCAAGAACCAGTGTCGCTCATTTGCACTTATTACAGAATTTATGATCATCTGGTTAATAAGATTTTTTCCCTTGTAGTTACATGCTTTTGTGGAATATGAGACTGTTGAATTGGCTGAGAAATCAGTAAGTCTTCTTCAGACATTGGAGTCTGTACCTATACATGATGTCTGAATTCTGGATTCATAAGTTCTTAAGACTATGGATATTAAGTGTGTTTTCCTGCTGTTGAGCAGGTTGCAGAGCTAAATAATGAGAAGAACTGGAGAAGTGGTCTCAGAGTTCGATTATTAAGTAAATGCATGGTAAGATCTTAAGCAAGGACTGCCCTAGATATGCACCCAGCTGGAAAATTGTGGTTCTGTCTTTCCCTTTTGTCTATTTTAAGCTTAGAAAAATGCAATACTTTTTCTGTAATTCCAGGTAAAATCTGCCCGAGGAAGAAGGGGACATGATGGTGACTGGAATTGTGAGGAGGAGGATGTTTGTACATCTGAGCAGCAAAATGAGAAGCATTCTGAGGATCTTCTACCATCTGAATTGTGGCCGGACCATGTGGTAAATCTTGGTGGATATGAAAGCCTTAATCCTCGTTGAGAATCTGAGCTTATATTAATGAAGACTGAATCTACGTTGTTTTTTTGGCAGGGTGAGGAGAGTGCACATGATAAAGAGGTTGGAGGCAGGAGAGGAAGAGGCCGTGGGCGAGGAAAGGGCCGTGGGCGTGGTCAGTACCATAATGGCCGAGGTGGACACACGGTAGGAACTCCACCCTCGAGTAACTTGTTTCAAAACGACCAGCCTACTGCAAGCAAGCAGCCACCGGGGCCTCGCATGCCGGATGGTACACGTGGGTTTGCCCTAGGACGGGGAAAGCCGCTTAGTGCGAGTACATAAAACATAGTATTATTCTATCTGGATATAAATCTAGCCTGGTACTGTTGGTTTTGTCATGTCCATGGCCTTGGGCAAGTGTAGTTGTGAGATTAGTCTACAGCTTGGGTTTTATGGATGGGTGGTCTGTTTTTATTTTATTTTATTTATTATAGAATTCTGAACCTTTCAAGTCTTTTAAAAGGGGCAGGGAGGACGCATTTCGCGTAGATTTGGCGTTTGTTCTATTTTTTGTTCTTTTATTTACTGTAAAGGAAATGGAAAAAAGTTTAGAAAAACACGACTGAACAGTAACCAATATTATTTGGAGTGTATTTCTTTTCCCGCCTCATCGTCAGTTTTTCCTTCCTAAACTAGCACATGTTTACTAGATTTCGGAACCAAAAGCAGTAGGCAAACTCGGCAGGGAATCGGGGAATTCCATTTGGATGTTAACCTCTTTTTAGTCTAAATTCTAAAGAGACTCGCGAGTTTTCAGAGAATGAACTGAATATTTTCAACATTTATTAAAAGCAAAAGAGCAATGATTATAATACAAACTTAATACAGTTACATTTTCATACATAACAATCTGGCCTATTAGCTCAGTTGGTTAGAGCGTCGTGCTAATAACGCGAAGGTCGCAGGTTCGAGACCTGCATGGGCCAAATAATTTTTTTCCCTTACCCATCCATCTTAAATTTTCGTTTTTTCTTTATGGGCATCTCTCTCAATCAACGCTTCAATTATCTCTTTTCAATTTTCAAATAATCCGTGAGCACATGTCCCCCTCCCCCTCGCTAGTTCGCTACGCACAGCCGAGACGCTCGGGACTATCCTCTTTCCTCTCTCATCTCCCTCTTCTTCCCTCTCTGCTGACTCCGGACGGCGGACTGTGGATTGCGTACTGCACTGCAGCAGTCCCCGTAGCCAGTAGTCAGTAGCCGCCGGTCGCAGCGATGGTCGAGTCCTCCTCTGCCAGCCCTAGTTCTCTTTCCCCCTCCACGCCACCACTGTCGCCTCCTCCCAGTCTTACCCTACCTTCCGAGGAGCTTCCTCCTCCGCCTTCTACTCCTCCTAAACCTAATTTTTCTCTCCCAATTCCCGCCATTAGAGTGACTTCTGAGTTTGACAGTGACAGCTCCATCTTCTTCCACAAAGTCTCCTGTAGGTTCTTCGATCGTCTCGCCAAGCTTAAGCTCTCCTTCCAAAACAACCGGAATGGGGAGATTTTGAGTCCTCAATTTGGCTTTATCACCAAGTATCTGTCCCTTCTTTACGACCTAGAAGACCAGAGTGCGCTCGTCAAGGGATCCTTTGACGTTGGAAGCAAGTTGCAGTTCAGGGCTGTGCAAGATGTTAAGGTTTCAATATTTACATCTTCTCCTTTTTCCCTTCTGCTGCGTTTTTTTCTCTCCCTGTAATTACGGTTTTGGACGGGATGCTTGCTCGCTGAGTCAATGATGGATAACTTCACCATCTTTCATTTTGCTCTCTGCTTGATGAAAATATCGTCCGTATAAACATTATTTTGTTTTACTAGATTTCAATTTTTTTACCTTCTCCTTGCTTTACTTTTGTTCAGTATCTTTTATCCATCTAGTATTATTGTCAAGGATTATCATTTCTTGTTCTCCTATTTGTTCTGATGTTTGTGTAGGTAATTGGCTTCTTTCCTCGTTCTTATAATCTTCCTTCCCTAATCTCGCTTCTTGAAGTCAATATCGCTATATCATGTATTTACTTCTGAATTATACTGGCTAAAAGATGGTACAACTATTTTCAATATCTTATTCAATTACTGGGCCATATCGGGATCCGGACAAGATTTTATTTCTCCCATCTTTATTTTTTTTTTTTAATTTTCTTTGCGCCACTGGATTTATTCAGGTCTAGTGATCGGAATTCTGTTTTGGTAGCATGGTTCCAGTCATTAATGGTTGGAGACGAATAGATTAATAATTGTTATTTTGTACTTATTTGGCTTTGTGTCAAAAGTAAAACTGTTCTTCACTTATTATTCTTTGGTTTCAATGTCCCGTGCTTTCGAGGATTTTCACATTGTGTTGGTGGTATTTATCAATAATCTTGCTATCTGCTTCCTGTTCTTCCAAATTGTCAATGATGATATTATTGCTAGAGCTTATTGCCTGAAGAATGCAAATCTTATAGTCTGATTGAATGTTCATTAGGTTTTTTATGGCTGTCAATTTTATTGATTTTCCATGTAAGCACAAGTACTTTCCATTCTTTTGTGGTGACTCCTCGATATGTGACTTGTAGTAATTTCCTGGGTTACTGCTTTTAATGATTCTTATATGCTAACACTCAGTGTAACTCAGATGTTTTTTTTTTTTTTGGATGAATACACTCTGTTATTCAGCTAAGACAAGTTATGTTTCAAGTGGACAGATTTGAGAACCGAAAAAACTATCATATAAGATGTACAATGAAATCTTTGTCCACGTCATATTCATCTAGTGATAACAAGTCTTTTCTATCTTGCTTTAACTTCGTAATATATTTGTTGGATCTTTGGGTTGAACCCGGTTCCATTTCAATATGACTAGCCACTTTAGAGGCCTATTACTCAACCTTATAACCTATTAACTTTTCTTTCCATTTTTCAATGTGGACTTTCCTACTCAGTAGTCCCTTTCACGTCTAGGCTTACACATAACAGGCCTGAAACATGGGCTAGAATCCTCTAATGGGGCATTCAGTCTCTTTCATGGAGCCTATAACACACTCTTTCAAGGAGCCCACAACACAAACTCCTACCTTATGGAGCCTAAAACATACAAATAACCTTGGGAGCACAAATTGGGGCTTAGATCACACACACAACCTGCTCTGGTACCATGTCAGTTTTTGGCTTGAACTTGGTTCCATCCTAAAATAACTAGCCACTTCGAGGCCTATTGCTCAACCTTATGACCCATTAACTTTTCTTCTCCTTTTTTAAGTATCACCACATGCATCATTTATTTTGAAAAATTTTCTGATGTTCTTGTTTGTTTGTTAAAGGTTTTTTTCCCACCCCTTAGCTTTCAGTTACTCGTGTTGGGTGTTGTGTTAAATTTTCGCATAACTCATTTTTTTCTTTGCACTTTACAACGCCATTTGAATTGCATGTTTTGCATGACAAAAAAAGAAGACATTGCCTTATTTGTTCTTCCTCCAAAATGTGTACATAATGCTATAATGTGGCATGAAGTGTAACAAGTGTTATCAAATTTATTTATCTTGAATATATATTGGGGTGTTGCTGTCATATCTATTTCTGTACCTTTCTTCTGGATGTGTTGCTTTTCAAAGTTGCTGACTTCCTTTTTTTCCTTTTTGATATGTTGACTCCCACTTGATGCACCATGAAAGGTCTGAGATGTCTTTATCCATTCCCTGGATTTTTTTTATAAACTCATTTATTTATGATAGCACTACAAGGTTATAGGTAATAATATTAAACACCAAGTGTGCCATCATGTTGTCTTCGTGGTGTGGTAGATATCGAACCCAAAATGCACACATCATATTGTCTTCAGGGTGCGGAGGTAATTTAAGTTCAAATAGCAAAGAAGAGTTGCCTTAACCTTATCCTATTATATAAATGCATAATCATCATCTATTTAGAAGCTGAAGTTTCTGTTAGTTATGACTCCATACACTTTTCATCATGTCTACATGTTTAAACTATCAAGAGGTCCCTTTTCCTTAACTTTTATTGTTTGATTTGTTTTTTTAATCTTGTGTTCTTTTCTAAAGATTATTTTCTGCGAGTTACTTATTTCTTTCTTTTATGAAGTTTTTGCTTCTAGCTCTACATGGAAGTCTCCTGAATGTCATTACAGGTTCAATGAGTACCATGTATGCAAGAAATTTGCCTGAACTTGAGTCGAATGCATCAGTTCAACCACTATAGTCTTTTCCTAAGCATAGTTATGGTGGAAGCAGTTTGCTCAAATTGATAGGCAAATTCAATTTTCTTGTGCAAAATAATGTGAATTACTTTGAATTGCCCAATTCATCGTGTCAAATTATGTCTTTCTTCATTCTGGATTCTTTTTCTTTTGTTTCTCTTAAACTCTTTTTGACAAGTTAAACCAAAAAATAAAAAATGTGAATTCTCCATATGAACTTGTCAGAGCTAGGTGGTTCCGTCCACCACTGATGGATTAGGTACTTGGCTTTCCGCACTTAACAGACTGGTCTTTTGGGTTGTATTGGCTAGGCGTTTGACAGAATTATCACCTAATAAACCATAAACTTATTTGTTAACAACCTAAACCAATCCAGATGTATGCAGAGCCCTTCTTCCTGTCAAACAATCTTTCTAACATTGCCAAGTGAACCACCAAGAAAGTCACAACGTGAGAGAATTTCTAGTATAGGCCTAAGTAATGGTTATTCTTCTCGGCAGTGACAGCCTGGAAGAGCTGGTTCTTGGTGTTTAATCTGTTGCCTCATCTGCAAACAGGAAAATAAAACAAAATAACTGCAGGCTTCCTTGCTTTTGGATTTTCAGCTAAGAAGGTTATGTTGTATCATTTACCTGTATTCTGAAGCGCTTATGTCCTCCTTTGAGCATGTCATTTTTTTAATCAGGTAAATATTTGTTAAGATTATGGTGAAATGACAGCAAACTCAACAGAGAAAAGAAGCTCAGAAAGGAAATAGAAAGTTGGAAAATCATTGAAAAATGAAATTAAAGAATTACAAAAGGAAAAATAGAAAAGCAACATGGCTGAATCCCCAATTCTCCTCTTTGTCATCCTGTTTGCACAAGAGTTTGGAATTGAAGGAACAGGGCTTCACAGAATCTCTCTCTCTCTCTCTCTCTCTCTCTTGTGTAGGAACTATATCACTTGAACAAATGTATCATATGAATGACAAGCCAATCACATGCTTTGAGTTGCGATATACAATTAACTTCTGTTGAGATTATAGCACATTGTGTTAAGTGCAAACACTTCTGCATGTGTTGTATCTGCCTGACTAAGGGCACCATGGTAATATGAAGATTTTAGTTTATAATGGTTATATACAGTTTTTTGTCCTCGGATTCTTAATCCATCCCACATAGCTTGTTTGACCCGAATGGTTACTGGTGGTGCTGCGAAAGTTCAATTTCACTGACTAGGAGAAAGTTTTAACAAGCTTGTTTTTTTTCCTGAATTTTTATGAAAGTGCTCCCTGCATTTGAGACATCGATCTTCCTTTTTGCACTACTAAAATTGTCACTAGTCAATTCTGATGCCTTAGCTAGTTGATGGAGAAGTTTCTGTGAACTTAATCTAACCATATTACTTCACAGCTGCAGGGACCATGGCAAGCCCTAGTATTTACCCATAGCTAGACAATGGGAGAAAGTGTTTATCACTTAATGGGCTGTAGTGACAATTGCATTGTCGTGGTCCTATGTCATGTGTATGAGGTGAGCATGGACACGGAATTGCCATGTGTCTACTTCTTCATGGGCAATTAGTTCCGAGCATCATCCCGCTGTCAAGTATGTCTTCAGTGTTTTCTACTTTGTTACCATCTTAGTCCTGTAAGTCTGTCAATATCGCTGATGGGTCTTCTTCATCTGTTCATGGTGAGGGGGTTGTACATGCCTCATCACATTTGTCAATCTTCAATGTTGTATGTTCCCAAATTTCTAGTTGATTTGATATTTGTCTATAAACTTAAATGTTCAATAGCATTTTTACTTTTTCATTATCTCTCAGGATTTGTAGACAAGGAGAATAATAGGTGTGGGCATAAGAAAGACGAATTTATTGTGCCTTCTATTTAGAAGCCTCTTGTCTTGGCTGATACTACATCACGATATTTGTGACATCTACCATTGGGGCATTCATCACCATTGAAACTACGTTAGCTTCTTCATTATTTACCTTTAGATCTTTCATTTGATTGTCAAACATGTCAACTTAGGAAGAACTATGAAAGTTTCTTCCTCAAAGTATAGTCAAAGTCAATGTTCTTTCCATTTAGTTCATTTAGATGTATGGGTCCCTAGAAGAACTATGAAAGTTTGTTCCTCAAAGTATAGTCAAAGTCAATGTCCTTTCCATTTAGTTCATTTAGATGTATGGGTCCCTAATCCTTTTGGTTTTAAATATTTTTTAATTTTTATTGATTATTATAGTTGGGTTACATGGGTGTAATGCCTACGGAAGGAAATTGAAGTTTTTGATGTATTCTCCAAATTTTATAATGAAATAAAAACATAGTTTGGTGCTTCTATTTGAGTCTTTCTTTTTGATAATGGTCTTGAGTTTTAATCAGAAAATTTCTTCCTTTTGTGATATGCATGGAATACTTCACCAAACTTTTTGCATATATATTCTGCAATATAATGGGATTATCAAACAGAAAAATGGACATCTTCTTGAAGTAGCTGGAGCAATCTTATCCTAGGTGCATGTTACGAAAACATTTATGGGAAGATGCAATTGTTGCTTCTTGTAATCGTATGCATTGAATCTGTGTGTGTGGTTGGGGGGGGGTGTTCGATGTATGTTTATTGGGTACTCGTAACTAGAAACGGTATTTGTGTTATGACCCTTACACTAGAAAGACTTATACATCTGTGGATGTTGCAGTTTTTTAGAGTGCTCCTTGATTTTCTTCTTTTGAGGATTCACAGGTTCATACATAGCTGTTACTTGATTCAACATTGCCCATTCCAGTGGTGAATGTTCCCACTGTTTCTCATGTGTTGCCACCTTCCAAATCAATGGAGGTGTACTAGTGCAAGGAAGCTTGCATGAAGAAACCTTCAGCAAGGGGTCATAGCCGAAAATCTCTGCCAAAGTCTTTCATTGTCCTTATCTTCTTTCTCCATGCATGTAGTTCCAGAACTTAGTAATCTTGATCTTCTGATTGCTCTTTGGAAAGGTACACGGTATCCTATTTCTCATTATGTTCTTTGATTCTTTGTCACCTGTTTTTTATACTTTGCCTTGTCTTTGGCCAACAGACCTAATCCCTTAGTGTCGCCTGAGTGGAAAAAGGTTATGGATAAGGAAATGGGTCCTAGGAAAATTCGGACGTTAGTTAATCCTCTAGATGAGGCTGCGGTTATTTGATGTGGGTGGGTTTACATGGTGAAATAGAATGTTGATGGAATAGTTGAGCACTAGAAAGCAAAAGTTGGTTGCTAAAGGCTACACCTAGATATAAGGGATGGATTTTTTTTGTACTTTCCTGCTTGTGGTAAGGTTGAGTATTGTTTTGAATCCTTCTTTTAGTGGCTGTAAATAAAGGTTGGTCTTTCTCACATTTAGATATTAAAAATGCTTTGTTATATGGAGACTTGGAAGAGGTCTATATGGAACAACCTTGTGGATATGTCGCTCAAGGGGAGATTGGCAAGGTGTGCAAGCTTTAGAAAGCAATTTATGACTTAGAGCAAAGTCTACAAGCATGTTTTGATGAGTTCAGTAAGGTTGTTATATTTTTTGGATTTGGAAGGAGACATTGTGATTCCTCATTGTTTATTCTTCATCGAACCTCATGTATCATGATATTGGTAGTATATGTTGATGATATAATGCTCTATAGTAATGATACCGAGGAGATTATAGATGTGAAGGTATATTTCAAGAAACACTTTCAGACTAATGAGCTAGGGTTGCTTAAATAGTTTCTTGGTATCGAAATTGCTAAAGGTAAGAGTGAGTATCTTAGCAGAAGTATTTGGTTGACTTGTGGCTTGAGCATGGACTAATGGGAGCAAAACTTGTAGAGACTCCTAAGGAGGTGAATCTGGATCTACATGATGAAGGAAACCCTTGACTCAAATACAAAATAATGTACAAAAGATTGGTTGGCTAGTTGATTTATGCTACTATTACTAGACTTGATATATTTTTTGTTGTAAGAATTGTAAGAGAATTTTTGGAGAATCCCCAAATGATTCAGCTTGAGGCTGCCTAGAGGATCTTAAAATTCTCGGAGTCTCTAGGTAGAGGGTTGTCTTACAAGTTACATGCCCATTTGGAGATTGTAGATTATTCAAACACAAATTATGCAGGATTCAAGCTAGATGAAGAGTCCACTACAAGGTACTGTGTGTTTTGTGGGCAGTAATCTTGTAAGTTCGGCAGAGGAAACGAGGCTGAATACCAAGCTTCGAGTGACTCTATTAATAAACTCATGTGGGTAAAATTTGTATTGAACAAGTTTGTTCTAGCATCAATTGAGCCAATGGTGTTGAAATATGATAATCAAACAACTATTTTTATTTTTGGTAACCCAGTGTTCCATGAGAGAACCAAACATATAAAGGTGGATTGCCATTTTATTTTTAATGTTATAATGATGAGAAAGTAAACACTGTATGTGTCAAGAGAATAGATCCTATTGGAGATGTATTTGCAAAGGCCCTTGGGAAACGTAAATTTGTTCATTTTTGTAACAAGTTGGTGTTATTGGCTATAAACCCTAGCTTGAGGGGTAGTATTAGAGTTTAAGGGTAGTTTGGTTATTTCATATAGCATAGATTAGTATGGTAGTTCTTTATTTGTAGAGTGTTTAAGTTGAAGGGTCAGAGATGTAAAAATTTTCCTCTTTTTTGGGTGTTTGTTGACTGTGTTATAGGTTAGTGTGTTGGGCGGCATTTTTGCCAATTTGTTGTAATGTCACTTAAGTGATGAGTAAAAGCTAATTAGGGATCAATGGGAGAGTTAACAAACTGTTACCTCTTTGATGCAGTTCTCTCTCCCTTCATCTCTCTTTCCTCCTTCACTTCTCTCTTTTTTTCTTCTTTTCTACTCAATTGTACAGGGTGTTATGGTGGGTAATCATTTGCTAAACCTAATGAAATCATGAGTCCTTTGGTGCAGTTCTAGGGTTTTAAGAAGAGATCGTCTGAGTCCCCCCCCCCCCAAAGAAAAATGTAGCTATCTGCAACTAATTTAATTTGAAGATGTAGGCTGTGGTTTTATCTGTTTTCTCTTTTTTATGTCTTATAGTTCAAATCCTAACTCGAATCTTCTGTTTGTTTGTGTAGGCTCAACAAGGAGAGATTGCCATGGTCGCAAGTCTTAGTGATCCCTCCTATAAATTGGAATTGGCATCTCCTGTTCCATCAATTGGTTTGGTGCGTGAAACTCCGGATTAAGTTACATGACATGTGTTGATATTTTGTGTTAATTTATGCTAGTTCCAGCAATCATCTGTTTTATTTGCTTCCCTTTGTCTGACTTGGCTGCACCTATTTGGGTTTTGAAAATCCTGGAAGACTTAACTGATGGATGAATAAACAAAAAATTAATTGCTGTGTAATTTGTGTTTCAGCCAAGAGCAACGTTCAGATTTCCAAATGGTGAAGTCTCGCTGGAAGAGAAAGTAGATGAAGTGAAGAGAGTTTTGTCGATCAGTGGGATTGTGAAAGGTCAATTGTTAAATGGAGTCTGTACTGCACTGTACAAGGACGATGACTTGAACCTCAGATACTCGTACAAGGTTGTTACCAATTTCTGCACATTTTCTTTCTTTCTTCCAGTCACTAGTTGTTATCCTATTTTCTTCATGCTACTCTAATGGATCTTTCCTAGTACTAAAAATGTGAAACTAAATTGACAGGATGAACAAATGACTTTCATCCCAAGCATCTCTTTGCCTTCGAATGCAGCATCATTTGCCTTCAAGAGGCGGTTCAGTCCTTCGGATAAATTGAGGCAAGCAACTTTCATCGTCTTATCCTCCACTTGTAGTTGTTCATAATTCAGTTACAAAATATTTTCTAATTAAAAGTCATACATCTATTTTGCTTGAATATCATATGGGAAGAGTTACAGTAGGCAAAATTTGCAGTAGTATTTGGAACAGGACTGTTTCTAACTTGTATATGGTGTAATGGTCAGTTACTGGTACAACTTTGATTCGGACTACTGGAGTGCTGTATACAAGCATACAGTCGGTAAGGATTTAAAATTGAAAGCTGGTTACGATTCCGAGGTTCGACTTGGATGGGCATCGCTTTGGGTAAAATTCATTCCATTCTATTTGAATCTTTTATTAAATTGAGCATCATGATAAAAGTGAAGACTATACAAACATATTAAAGGACATATATAGCAAGATAGGCTGGTGAGGAAGTTAAACATTCGTAAGACTTTCACAATAATCTTGAACTTCACTCCCTTGGACTTGAATCTGTTTTCTTGTTCCACTGCTGGAGGGTTCAAATTTGAATGCTGGAAGAAACGGTCTTACTCATTCAAATGATAAAAACAAAACAGGTTCTCACTTGGTTTCAAACGACTGCTTTATTTCTAGGTTGGAGATGAAGATGGAAAGGCTAAGACTGCTCCAATGAAGATGAAAGTCCAGTTCATGCTTCAAGTTCCTCAAGACGATATCGCAGCTGCAGTTGTCATGTTCAGGGTGAAGAAGAGATGGGACCTCTGATCTATTCACGAAGTTGCATAACAGATTATCACCATATCTTTATGCTAGCAGCAGCTGTGCATGATCACAGCCAGATGTAACGATGTGTAATCTACTGCTTTGGGAGTAGTTCAATTTGTGGCATCTGTTTTCTCAATGTAAATTTTTTATTCTCTTTCGGCAGAAAGCGTCCGACTTAAATTTACAGAATACAAGTTCTGCATCTCTAATAGTAAACTAGTTGACATTTAAACACTCATAAGAATGAGGCAGAAAGGAATTACAAGTTCGTGGCTCGTCAACTTCGATCTTCATCTTTTTTCGAACAAAAAGCTGTATTTTGATCCAAATTTCCAAATCGATGCTTGTTCTTTAACGTTCAATTGAGGACTCGTTAGCTTCTTCTGAAGTCCAAACATCTGAGCTTCAATTCAAGCATGAATCCTGTCCCTTGAAGCATCGATCCTGTGTGTGAACAGAGAAGGCTCTGTGTGAACTACACGCTAACAAATATGGTTGGGGAAGAAGGGAAATGCGTGCTGGGGAGCAATTGCAGGAAACAGAATAGCTGACTTTCTGGGATGGGAATTCGGATCCATATCCAATCCACACGAATACCTACATGCCCTTCTCTCTTTGTAATTAATCTGCGGCTCTGTTTGGGTATTTTGCATTTTTCGATTCTAAAATCTGAAAACAATGAATGTGACAGGTCGTTCCGATACGAGGAAGGGAAGAAGCATATAAAAATGGACTGTAATTGTTTCACGGCGTTCCTTATTCTTTTGATTTCTTTTTAATTTCAGTCTTTTCCTTTTATGTTTTTCCTTCTTTCGTGTGAACTGTGGTTGAAATATCCGCGTTCTGTGGGTCTGAAATTTTGAATGTTGTCCCTTCCTAATAAAGATTTGGGAACGACATGGATTTATATAAAGGTTTATCATTTTTATGGGTGGCAAATGTGTACCTTCGTCGCGTTTGCGTTTCAGAACATATAGGTCTACCGTCTTCTTGCTTGCAGATGAAATTGGGTTTTCCGCTGCTTTCTAATGTTTTCTGAATGGAGTCGTCTGGAATAGAGATCTGAGGACTGGTTCGATTGGAATTGCTGAAACTGGAGATTTCCGTGGAGGCATTATTCGACGAGGTAGTAAGAAAATGATTCAATTGATTGTTTCGTTTCATTTTGGGACTGGTTTTCTCGCCACATTGACATTCCCCGTTGTTCTCCTTCGATGAGTTCCCAGATAAAAGAAAGACATTGGAATCCACTGTTTCATTGAAAAGGCACCTATCGAACGAATCACTGGTCATTCCTAGAATCTGTAACGTTCGATGAAGTCGGATTAAAAGTGGGTTGTCGAGATGCATGCGGCGAATCACTGGGGCGGTACTTTCGAGATTCACGCTGATTCAGGAGCAGATGAAAGCCGAAACATGGATTTGGACAGAGCAGCTCTGGCTCACTCCCGGCACCTGAACGAGACGCAACAAAGCTGGTTGTTGGGGCCGCAATCCAAGAAGGATAAGAACAAGTATATCGACTTCGGCTGCTTCGTTTGCAGCCGAAAGGCTGTGAAGTGGACTCTCTGGTCCATAGCCATAACTTTATTCTTCATAGTCCTCCCGATCATCATTGTCAAGGCAATTCCGAAGCACCACAAGCCCCCTCCACCGCCGGATAACTACACCTTGGCCCTTCACAAGGCCCTCATGTTCTTCAATGCACAAAAGTGTAAGTCTTTCGATTGATTCCGATCATCTCTGTCTTTACGGCTGGCTGTTTGCGTCCTCTTTGCTTCAGTTTAGAGATAACGATTTTAAAGATACAATGGGAATCGTTAGTTCACACTGCAACTGAGATGAAGTTTTACTGCTTGAAATGTCTAATTGAAAATTTTGAAGAAAACCAGACTTCTGATGGCTCTGCTCGATATGGTGGCGGAGACGCAGAAAATTATGTTGGATGATAGAAAAATCTATCTTGTTCACAATAATTGAATACCCTTTTCTTGACATTATTTTCTCTTGCAGCTGGGAGATTGCCGAAGAGCAATGGGGTGCCATGGCGAGGGAATTCTGGCCTTGAAGATGGCTCAGATGTCCAGGATGTGAAGGGTGGATTTGTCGGAGGCTACTACGATGCCGGCGACAACATAAAATTCCACTTTCCCATGGCTTTTTCCATGAGCATGTTGAGCTGGACTGTCATCGAATACAGTCACAAATACAAAGCGATTGGGGAATATGATCATGTTCGGGATCTCATAAAATGGGGTACTGATTACATTCTTCGAACCTTCAATTCCACTGCAACTACCATCGATCACGTCTATGCGCAGGTGCGATATGACTTGCCAGATCTCTATCCGTCTCCCTCTTTTATCTGTTCATCCTTCTCTGTTTCTGTTTTTCACTCACACCGAGTTCAGTTTTCATCGATAAATTCATTTAAATTAGAGCTTTTGATCGTGGGAAAAAAAGGTTTGTTTTGCAAAATCAGTTCTTGTTTAATCTCGACAGAGGTTTGTGTAGGTAGGAAGGGCTCAAAAGGGAACAAGCACCCCCGATGATCACTACTGTTGGCAAAGGGCTGAAGACATGACCTACAAACGGCCGGTTATATCAGTCGCCGCAGGCCCCGACCTCGCCGCTGAGATGGCCGCAGCCCTCGCCTCCGCTTCGATAGTTTTCCGCGACAACCCCACCTATTCTAAGAAGCTAGCCCAGGGCGCCGCCACTCTGTACAAATTTGCTAGGGACAACGGGAAGCGGAACTCCTACAGCAGAGGAAACCAGGATATCGCCATGTTCTACAACTCCACCGGCTACTACGACGAGTACATGTGGGGCGCTGCTTGGATGTACTACGCAACCGGGAATTCTTCCTACCTGGCGCTGGCGACGAAGCCAGGATTACCAAAGAATGCCAAGGCCTTCTTCGGTATCCCCGACTTGAGCGTGTTGAGCTGGGACAACAAACTCCCTGCGGCGCAACTGCTTCTGACGAGAATGAGGATCTTCTTGAACCCCGGCTACCCTTACGAGGACATGCTCAGGATGTACCACAACGTTACAGGGCTAAACATGTGCTCTTACTTCCGTCAGTTTAACGTCTTCAACTGGACCCGAGGTAGTAGTCATCTGAAACTGAATTTCTGTTAAGTTCGGAGCTACTCTTCCGCCTGAAATGGCTGTATAGTAAGGGCGGAGATAATAGAGATGATAAAAATAGTTTATTGATATATGCACTGTGGGTTAATCTGAATGCAGGAGGGATGATCCAATTGAATCATGGGCGGCCTCAGCCTCTCCAGTATGTGGCCAACGCTGCCTTCTTGGCATCACTTTATGCAGATTACCTGAACGCCACCGGCGTTCCTGGTTGGTTCTGCGGACCCAAATACTTTTCCTCCAACGTCCTCCGTCAATTTGCCACCTCCCAGGTTTTATTTCTCTCTTTTCCTTCTTCTTCTTCTTCTTCAACGAACATCAACAAATCAGGCGTCGTCTGACAGACTCTGCATTTCGCAGGTGAATTACATTCTGGGGAAAAATCCTCAGAAAATGAGCTACGTGGTGGGATATGGAACCAAGTACCCGAAGCATGTCCACCACCGGGGCGCCTCTATTCCAACAGACGGGAAAAAATACTCTTGCACCGGCGGATGGAAATGGCGGGACAGCCGAAATCCCAATCCTCACACCATCGTAGGCGGCATGGTGGGCGGCCCCGATCGGTTCGATGGGTTTAAGGACGTCCGCACGAATTACAACTACACGGAGCCTACACTGGCCGGAAATGCCGGCTTGGTTGCTGCTCTAATCTCACTCACCTCCAGCGGCGGCAGCGAAACTATAGATAAAAACACAATCTTCTCCGCGGTGCCACCGCTCTACCCAATGTCTCCTCCTCCCCCTCCGCCATGGAAACCATGATATTGGTTTCACTTACATTTGGTTCTATAATTCCATTTTTGCTTTTCCTTCGTCAAATTGAGACCTTACTTGAGGCGTAAAACGGAGCGCGTGCACTGACTGATTGATGGGTCTTAAACGAATCGAATTATTCAACGCTCACTACGAATCTAAGGTACCAATCCCGACAACCAAGACGGTGCCACCTCCGAAGTATATGATATCCGGCGACTCGTGATAGTCTCAAACAGTTTGGCTGTTTCTTTTGAAAAATTCTACAATAATCTCAGACTTCCGCAACCAAATCTGATATAGTACTTAGCTGATATACAACGATATAATATTTTGGTTCAAGAAGAGCAGATATATGTATTTTTGGATGGTCTCGATGATCGCCTACACCATATCCAAAGTGGCAAATCGTTATTCCAACTCCAAATCATGAACTACTTTTGATGGAAGTAAATGCTCTCACTATGGGAATGCAAAGCATACTCGTGAGACTTGTTTCAAGCTACACAGGTATCCCGATTGGTGGCACGAACTCCAGGCTAGAAAGCGTTCGGATGCAGGTGGAAATAATGAAGGCATGGGCAAGGCTACAGTAGTTGCAGTAGAGCCGCATATTTCCATTATTCCAGCCAACATTTCAAATTCTACTCCAAGTAATGTTCTCCTCAGATTTAATAGAGAGGCTGACTGCAACACTTGGATACTTGATTCTAGAGCAACGGGCCATATGACATTTGATGCGAATGATTTTTCTCATACATCTCCTCCCCGACAAACTAGCATTGCCAATGCTAATGGAGTTATTTTTTCGATAAAAAGGGTGGGAAAGGTGATGTTGTCACCAGCCCTAACAATATCAAATACATTATTTGTGCATACTCTTTCTCACAAATTATTATCCGTAAGTTAAGTTACTAAAGACCTAAATTGTGTTGTGCATATTTATCCTACATTTGATCTTATTCAGGATATTCTCACTAAGGAGAGTATTGGGCGTGATACAAAGAGGAGAGGTGGGCTCTTTTACTTGGAATATTTTACTATGAGCCGAGCATATCACATGTGCCACCCGAGTGACCTCCAAGTGGAACATATTTGGCTATGACACCATTAGTTAGGTAATCCTTTGTTTGGTTATCTGAAACATGTGTTTCTTGATTTATTTTTGGATTTTTCAATTCTGGACTTTATTAATGAAACTTGCATCTAGCTAAAAGTCATTGAGGCAATTATCATTTAAATATGATTAAGAGTGAGGTCCATTTTGCTTTGATTCACTTTGATGTGTGGGGTCCTTCCCCTAAATATACTTTGTCTGATTTTTGCTACTCTGTGATATTTGTTGATGATTGTACTCGAATGACTTAGAGTTACTTGTTGAAATAAAAGGATGAGGTCTTCCATAAATTTTAATCATTTAATAAATTATTCAAACCCAGTTCTCCGCTAGGATCTAATTTTTCGATCTAATTATGGTGTAGAATATGTGAATTAATAGTTCCATGATTATTTCCAACATCATGAGCTGATTCATGAAACCTTATGCCCCCAAATTCCTCAACAAAATATTTTGCAGAGCGAAAAAATTGCCATATACTTGAAACGGCTCGAGCTCTTTTTATTGGAACTCACAGGCCTAGCCACCGTTGGACTAATGTTGTTGCTACGATAGTTCATTTTATTACATGCCCTCCAAAGTGCTTGAGTTCAAGACTCCACTATAGGTCCTGTCAAACCTATGTTTCATTTCCCACGGTGTTGATGCTTACACTTCGAATTTTTGACTATGTTGTGTTTGTTAATCTAAAAAAAAAAAAAACCAGTGCATGAAACTTGATCCTTGTGCTATTCAGTGTCTTTTTTTGTGATATGTTATACATAAAAAAGGGTACGATGCTACAATCCAACTCCTCGGTGCACATATATGACTATGGATGTCACATTCTTGGAATCCGATACTTGTTACTCTCCTACCACATCCAATTTTTCTCTTCAGGGAGAGATACGAGAAGAAGAGCTGAAATTGTTGAAATTTGATTGGTTCAAGGACACTAATACAAAGACATCTCTGGAAGTTGGAAGTAGTAGAACCTAATCCAGAGTTGACATCTTCGGAAGTTGAATTTGCAGTACTGCCACACCTCAAAATTCTAATGATGCGGATACTCCTATTAGTGGCTATCAATTACCTGTCAGGCATAATCGGGGCAAACCATTGAACAGATATTCTCCTGAAGTGAAGGAACAAAGATCGAGATATCTGATAGCCAATTATGTATCTACAAAAGAATCGTTCGAACCCCTCAAGAACTTTGTAAGTGAACACTCCTCGCACCATATTTCCACAAGTGTTGATGAAGCTCTAAAAGACCCTGGGTGGGTTCAAGCTATGAAGGAAGAAATAGAAACATTAATGAAAAATGAGACATGGAGTCTTATTCCATTACCTGAAGATAGAAAAAATAGTGAGGTGTAAATAGGTATTCTCCATCAAGTTCAAATCCGATGGATTAGTTGAATGATACAAGGCAAGGTTAGTAGAAAAAAGATACATACAAACATTTGGCATAGACTATGAAGAGACATTCTCACCAATGGCCACATTAAGTACTGTTAGGGTGTTGCTATCTCTTGCAGCTAACCTTGATTAGCCATTACACCAGCTTGATGTTAATAATGTTTTTCTCCATGGAGATCTAAAAGAAGAAATCTACATGGATTTTCCTCTGGGATATATGGCAAATTCGGAATCGAAGGTGGTGCGCAAACTACAACGAACATTGTACGGCTTGAAGCAATCTACTAGAGCATGGTTTGGGTGATTGAGCTTGACAATAAGGAAATATGGTTTTCAACTAAGTAACTCAGATCATACGCTATTCTTAAAGCATTAACGAGTTAGACGATATGATCATTACTGGAGATGATCGAGAAGAAATAGAAAGACCTCAAGAGCAACTGGCTACAGGATTTGAGATAAAATTGTTGGGAAGACTCAAATATTTTTTGAGAATTGAAGTTGCTAGATCTAAGCAAGACATATTTTTTTTTCCAACGAAAATATATCCTAGATTTATTATCTGAAGTTGGACTACTAGAGTGTAAGCTTGCAGATACCCCAATAATCCAAAATCACAAACTTAGAGAATACCCAAATCAAGAGCCAACAGATAAAGGAAGGTACCAGAGGTTGGTTGGGAAATTTACTTATTTGTCTCATACACGACCTGACATCGCTTATGCAGTAAGTGTAGTAAGTCAATTAATGCATTGTCCAAGTGAAGATTATATGGATGTTGTGAGTAGGGGTGGCATCGAGCCGAGCCGAGCCCAAACCTGCCTATGTTCGAGCCGAGTTTGATTTAAATATTTCGAACTCGAGCTTGAGCCTAAAATTGTTATCGAGCTTGACCCTAATAATTTTAACCGAGTTCGAGCCGAGCTCGAGCTTCAACATTCATTTAAAACTTTTCAAAAAATACATGTCTCGAGTTCATGCTCCAACATACATTTACAACTGTTCAAAAAATACATGTCAAATAAATTTTATATAAAATTATGCATACATTTTACATAAAATTGGGAATGACGTCTACTTAAAATTGGGCATAAGGGTGACATCGAATCTAGCTAAGTCCGAACATTGTTCAAGCCGAGCTTGATTTAAATATTTTGAATTCGAGCTCGAGCCAACCCTAGCCTCGAACCTAAAATTGTAATCGAACTCGAGCCTAATAATTTTAACCAAGTTCGAGCTCGAGCACTAGTCGAGTTCGAGCTTAACCTACATTTAATACTCTATATAAAATATATGTCAAATAAATTATATATAAAATTATGCATACATTTTAAAAAAAGAATGATAGGGGAGGTTCAGGATTGAATTTTAATAATGGATTAAAATGCATCAATATTAATCTTTTTTACTTCAAATGTTATCTATCTTGTTTTGTAATTTTTGAATCTGGCTATAAATTTACTATGACCTCCTTAGTGCCCCTGGTTGAAAATTTATATTCTAGGAAAAACTAGGAATGTTTTTCCTATGATACATATTTCCAAAAAAAACCTTTAAATAAAATCCTATTACTATTAGTGACTTATTAGAAAATTACAAGAAATATTTTAAAATTTTCTCAGGAAAGTTAAATAGACCTCTTATTGCCTCTTCTAGGGAAATAAATAAAAATTAATAATCTATCTAATATATTACTATACTTATCGATATATTTTTAATCAAATAAAATGTCAAACACAAAATTGCAATGAAAATTGACTCATGAAAAAAGTATTACAACATCAAGTGTCAAATACTTTGTTGTGGACTCAATAGCACACCGAGTCACTCAACGAAGGAGGCAACAACAACTCCCTCAATAGGATTTATTTCTTATATTACTTTAAGTAGGATTTATTTCTTATATTGTTTTAAGTAGGAGTGATTTCTAATTACTTTATATGTAAGGGCATTATGGGGAATTATTGTAACCCTAAACCTAAAACTCCATGACGTGACCTATTTAAGGCAAAGGAATGAATGAAATAGGTAAGCTTTGAGATTTTAGAATAATCTAGTGTAAACAGGTTGAAATCTCCTATTGATCTCGAGTTTAGGGTTAACTTCAAAAATCCAACCTATCCTTCACCCTCCATTGTCATCCATCTTCACCCAAATTCATCCACCATAATCCCTACTAAGAAAAGGAGCTTCCTGCCCCTTTTCCGAGCCCAAAGAGGAGGTCTATCCTCCTTCTCGGCAACAACAGCAAGAGAGGCCTCAATTCCTCCCTTACCAAGCAGAAAATTGAGGATCTTTATCCTCAAATCTTGAGCAATCCTGGTGCAACGTGGGAGCTGATCATAACATCAAAGAAGAGGTATTAATCTATCCCAAACTCGTGTTTCAATTTATTTAAGAAAGAAGGATTGCACTCTTAGCTAGAGCAGCAATAAAGAGGGCACCATGCTCTAGCAAGGTCAACATTGCTGTGGGTCTCGTACCTAGCACAACAACTCGGTAGGACCATCAAAAGAGGATCTTTCCACCTGGCCGAGCACTGGTCAAAGACAAACACTCATATACAGATCCTTGATGTGAAGTGAGTTAAATTCTGAGTGCTGGAGTCTCAAGTTCCACGCTGTGTTACTCGATCCATGACCCGGGACCGTAAAAACTTGGTATCAGAGCAGGCGCTACGTCCTGAGTTCGACTCCCTGCGTGTGCGGGCGACTACAATCCCCAGACGTTCCCCAAAGGCTCTCGTCGTTGTTTTAATGCCGTCGTGGTCGTCGGCTCGGGAGGGCGGGGTGTACTATTATGGTCCTGGGTTAAGTACCTATGCCTTCCACTCCTAACAGGCCGGTCTTTTGGGTAGTATTGGCTAGGTGCTTAACATATTACTGGCCAGAAATCGCCTAATACAATGCAAGTCTGAGCTCATGTCATCGACCGAGAACTGGTGGGACTAGTCGACTCGGGGAGTACACACAATTTTTTAAGTTTGACAGCCGTACAACATCTCCAACTCCAGATACACACTCATCCGACAGCCACCGTCTCAGTGGCCAATGGCGAGAAGGTCCCTAACTATGGGATTAGTAAGGCGATAACTTTTTCCATTGGCTCCACTTCATTTAATGCTGAATTTTTTGTTATTCCCCTGCCGGGATTTGATATGGTATTAGGCATTAAATGGTTACAAACGTTGGGGCCCATTCTGTGGGACTTTTCGGCTTTAACCATGAGCTTTGATTTGGCCGGGAGTCGGGTGCTCTTACAGGGCTGTTAGGTGGATAGGGCCACCGCATGCACACTTTGCAGACACAGTAACAACCTGATAGTACTAGTGAGGGTCTGGTTGAGGAGTTCTCTGACCTCTTCCAGAAGCCTTCGGGTTTGCCTCCCCTAAGGCACTGTGCCCACAAGATCTGACTGAAACCAGGATCTGAGGTAGTGGTCGTGCGACCGTACCGTTATCCACACCTTCAGAAGGACGAGAAAGAGCATCAGTGCCAGGAGATGTTGAAACAGGGTCTTATTCGTCCTAGTCGCTCCCCGTTCTCTTCACCCGTCTTACTTGTGAAGAAACATGATGTGACATGGAGGTTCTACGTGGATTATCAGGAGTTGAACGTGCAGGCAGTAAAAGACAAGTTTCCGATTCCAGTAGTGGATGAGCTCCTGGATGAGTTACATGGGTCGTGGTTATTCACTAAACTTGACCTCTGTTCGGGATACCATCAGGTCCGGATGCACCCCTCTGATATCGAGAAGACGACGTTCCGCACGCACCATGGCCACTTTGAGTTCGTCGTCATGCCGTTTGGGTTATCCAATGCACCCTCCACTTTTCAAGCTTTGATGAACGGGGTATTTAGCCCCTATCTTCGAAAATTTGTTATTGTATTTTTCGATGATATATAGCAAGTCGGTTGAGGAGCACTTGGCACATTTGAGGATTATTTTCGACTTGTTACGAGCACATCAGCTTTATTTGAAACATTCCAAGTACTCTTTTGCGGCTTCACATGTGGGGTATTTGGGACACATTATCTCACATGAAGGAGGTTACGGTGGATCCCGAGAAGATCCGAGCTATTCACGAGTGCCCGCAGCCACAGTTGTGTTCTGCATTACGAGGTTTTTTGGGTCTTATAGGCTACTACCGCAAATTTATTCAGAACTATGGGCCAGTGGTAGCACCATTGACCAGTCTACTCAAGAAAAATTCCTTTATTTGGAATGAGGAGGCCACCAAGTCGTTTGTGGCACTCAAAGCTGCCCTCGCATCCGCGCCAGTATTACAACTTCCCAACTTTGACGAATTGTTCGTGGTAGAGTGCGATGCTTCGGGTGTGGGCATTGGGGCAGTTTTACAGCAGCTGGGCTATCCTATTGAGTATTTTAGCAAATAATTGGAAGTGCGTCACCACAAGCTGGCAGGCTATGAACGCGAATTGATTGGGTTGGCCAAGGCGGTACAACATTGGAGGCCTTATCTCTGGGGCCGGGCTTTTCTCATACGCACGGATCACTACAACCTTAAATTCCTACTAGAACAACGTTTGACGACGTCGCCATAGGAGCACTGGATCAATAAGTTGTTGGGGTTTGACTTCTCGGTGGAATATCATGTGGAGAGATTAAATAAGGTGGCGGACACCTTGTCACGGTGTTTTGAGGATCAACAGTCCATCTATTCGATCAGCCAACCGAGATTTCTCATTCTGGACTTGGTGAGAGACGCACACACTGCTGACCCTGCACTGTAGGAACTCCATCAGAAGATTTCGGAAGGGACAATGAATTCGAAGTGGTCCATCCAGGATTTACTTATTTATTACAAGCAGCGGTTTTTCCTTCCACCTAAGTCCGAGTTGATTCCAGCTAATCTCTCGGCCTACTATGACAGTACACACAAGGGGATACATAAGACTTTGCACAGGATTCGAGTTGAATTTTACAGGCAAACCATGAAACCCTCTATTGCGACTTATGTGGGCGACTGTCAGGTCTGCCAGGGCAACAAAGCCGAGCACTTGAGTCCAGCCGGTTTTCTCTAGCCTCTGGCCCTTCCTACGCAGGTTTGGGCCGACATTTCGATGGATTTTGTGGAAGGTCTACCCCTATCTTCCGAAAAATTTGTACTTTTCGTGGTGGTTGATAGATTCTCCAAGTACAAACATTTTATACCGCTGGCTCATCCGTATACAGCAACACGGGTTGCTCAGACTTTCCTGGAGCAGATAGTCCGCTTACATGGCATTCCAGAATCCATTGTGAGTGATAGAGATGCAGTTTTCACGAGCACCTTTTGGCGGGAACTGTTTCACTTGAGTGGGACGAAATTGAAGTTCTCCTCCTCCTATCATCCACAGACAGACGGGCAGACGGAGGTGGTGAACCGCACTATCGAGATGTATCTACGGTGTTTGGTGGGGGATCGTCCGCAACAATGGGTTCAATGGCTTCCGTGGGCTGAATACTGTTACAACACTTTGTTCCACTCTACATTGCAATCCACTCCTTTTCGGGTTATATATGGCCGGGCTCCACTTCGCCTTCTCTCGTACAACCCAGGGTACACCCACGTGGACGTGATTGATCAGGCACTTATGGACCAGGATCTGCTGCTACATAATATCACAGAACGGCTACGACGTGCCCAAACTCGGATGAAGGATGTCTATGACAAAGGCCACCGCGAGGTCTCTTTTGAGGTTGGGGAGTATGAGTGGCTACGGTTCCAACCCTACCATTAGCAGTCTCTTGCGGGACCTCCACGTCATAAGCTCTCTCCCAGATTTTTTGGGCCGTTTCCCATTCTTCGACGTGTGGGACTAGTCGCCTATCAGCTCAACTTACCGGACACAGCCAAAATTCATGATGTGTTTCATGTCTCTCTTTTGAAGCCACATTCCGGGGCGCAACCTACGTCCACTCCATTCCTACCACCGGTTGATAATGGCGAGGTTATTCTTAACCCAACTGCGGTGTTACGCACGCGGCTGACCAATGACCATTGGAAGATTCTTGTTCAGTGGATGGACACTGACCCCAACGCTGCAATATGGGAACATGTGGACATCTTCAAACAAGTCTACCCAACTTTTGAGCTTGAGGACAAGCTCTTTCTCCATGGGGAGGCAGATGTTGTGGACTCAATAGCACACCGAGTCACACAACGAAGGAGGCAGCAACAACTCGCTAAATAGGATTTATTTCTTATATTACTTTGAGTAGGATTTATTTCTTATATTGTTTTAAGTAGGAGTGATTTCTAATTACTTTATATGTAAGGGCATTATGGGGAATTATTGTAACCCTAACCCTAAAACTCCATGACGTGACCTATTTAAGGGAAATGAATGAATGAAATAGGTAAGCTTTGAGATTTTAGAATAACCTAGTGTAAACAGGTTGAGATCTCCTCTTGATCTCGAGTTTAGGGTTGACTCCAAAAATCCAACTTATCCTTCACCCTCCATTGCCATCCATCTTCACCCAAATTCATCCACCATCATCCCTACTAAGAAAAGGAGCTTCCTGCCCCTTTTCCGAGCCCAAAGAGGAGGTATGTCCTCCTTCTCGACAGCAGCAGCAAGAGAGGCCTCATAGAATAACCATTGTAAACAGGTTGAGATCTCCTCTTGATCTCGAGTTTAGGGTTGACTCCAAAAATCCAACTTATCCTTCACCCTCCATTGCCATCCATCTTTACCCAAATTCATCTACCGTCATCCCTACTAAGAAAAGGAGCTTCCTGCCCCTTTTTCGAGCCCAAAGAGGAGGGTATGTCCTCCTTCTCGACAGCAGCAGCAAGAGAGGCCTCAATTCCTCCCTTACCGAGCAGAAAATTGAGGATCTTTATCCTCAAATCTTGATCAATCCTGGTGCAACGTGGGAGTGGATCATAACATCAAAGAAGAGGTATTAATCTATCCCAAACTCGTGTTTCAATTTATTTAAGAAATAAGGATTGCACTCTTAGCTAGAGCAACAATAAAGAGGGGAGAACCCTCTTTGCCGTGAGCAAGAAAAGAGAGCACCTTGCTCTAACAAGGTCAGCATTGTTGTGGGGTCTCCTACCTAGCACAACAACTTGGCAAGACCATCAACAGAGGATCTTTCCTCTTGACCGAGCACTGGTCAAAGAGAAATACTCTTATATAGACCCTTGACGTGAAGTGAGTTAAATTCTGAGTGCTGGAGTCTCAAGTTCCACGCCGTGTTACTTGATCCATGACCTGGGACCGTAACATACTTATTCAAAAAAAAATTATACGATTTTCTTGCTCACTTGGCAGGAAAATCTTACTTAGAAAATTATATGTTTTTTATAAGAATTTTCAATTAGAAAAATATTTACAAAAAACATGAGACACTAATAGTCCCTAAAAAATTATTTCTTCAAAAATGTATTTTCAATTTCTTCAAGAGCCATGAGGAAGGAGAGTTTAAGAAAAAAAATTTCACTTTATGATCTCGCACGTGCGAAATCATCTTTGCGCGGAGGGGGGGGGGGGGGGGGGGGGGGGGATTATTTCTCCCCTGAACGTAGGTATCTCTGCTGGTTCTGGTTTTCCACCGAGACGACGCACAGGGAAGGGGGTTACGACGACGGAAACAGAGGCGAAGGAGGGGAGGAAGAAATCGAACTAACGGCCATAGAGGTGGCCAACGAGCAGTTGTCGACGGCCACAGAGGCGGCGACAACAACGAACGGGAGGGGCTCGGTGATGACGAGCTCCTGGTCCCCTGCTCCCGATCCCGACTCAGCTCGTTAATGAGCCGGCTCTCGAGCCAAACCTTGATTCGGTTGAGCTCGGCTCGTGAATTTAAACGAGCCGATCCCTGATCTCGAACTCGGTTCGAGATCAAAGTATTCCGAATTGAACCGAGTCGGAACTAAACCGAGCTCGAGCCGCTCGCGAACCGACTCGGTTTGTGGTCACCCCTTGCTGTGAGTCAAATTCTTTGGTATCTAAAGTCGTCTCTTGGGAAAAGACTTATGTTCTCAGGAAACAAACACATGTTGAAGGTTATACAGATATTGACTAGGTAGAAAATATTTCAGATAGAAGATCTACCTCCAACTATTTTATGTTTGTTGGAGGGAACCTAGTTACATGGAAAAATAAGAAGCAAAAGGCGGTAGCATTATCAAGTATTGAAACCGAATTTTATGGGATGGCTAAGGGTCTTTATGAGCTTCTCTGACTTCAGAGATTATTAACCAAAATTGGTTTTGCCCTAAGCCGTGAAATGAATTTATTCTGTGATAACAAGGCGGCTATTGATATTTCTCATAATCCGGTTCAACATGATCGGATTAAACATGTGGAAGTAGATCAATATTTCATCAAACAAAACCTTGAGGTTAAAATAATTCAATTTCCGTTTTCTAAATCTGAATATAAGACATACTTACAAAAAGGGTATGCAACAAGAACTTCTAGAACTCACTTTGTAAGTTGGGCATCATATATCTATATGCACTAATTTGAAAGGGACCGTTGGCATGAGTTTTCTCCCGACGAATTAGAAAGTAAATACTCTTGATGTAATTGACAGATGTAATCGATGTAAATTGAAATGAGGATTTTTGAATAAACAAGTGAAAGAGGTTTTTTGACAGTTTCGAGCTTCTGTTGTAAAGGGTTTCGTAGACATGGGTGACCGGCTGCGCAACAGATGTCCTACTACGAAGTTGTCTATGGCTGCCGACAGTATATTACCATCTGAGCTATTCTTTCTGTTTTGAACGAGTCAATCTGTGGCTAATCTGCTCTTGTTTTCGTTTACTAAACGTCCGCAGTCACTTCGCGTTCAGCTGTTGCTTCTGCTGCTACGAGACGTGCGAGTTCTGCCTCGATAGATGCTGCTGTAACTACAGCAGAATAAAAAGCAGAGAGAATGAGATCGCTGATCCTGCACTGGATTAATGGTATTCGTGGTGGACTGGGTCGATGATTCTCGTCATGGGTTGGTTCCCTATTGTTGAATTTGGTTTTGTTGCCGTGTCTCAAGTCTCAAGTTTTCTTCCTCTTCTGAACTGCACCTGCTTGTTTTAATGGAAGTAGTAGATGTTCATGATCCATTTATACATTGATTTGAAATTGCCCTCGCCATGGTTTTCATGGCACTTTCATTAAAGAAGAGCCCGTCCGAGCGGTCGCGGAGGTGAAAGCGAAAAGCCTCACACTTTCACATGCCTTGTGCGCTCCGTCGGCCATTAAATTTCCATTGAACGAATACAGGTACTGAGCGGTGCAGTGCTTGAAATGCCTCAGATAAAGAATAAGAAACGAGCAGCCGAAGACTTGAGCAGCATCATTAAAATAACAATAACCTACTCATATACAGAATTAGCGTCATTTTCTTTTCAAGTGAGTCAGGTTCCTTGATGGTGCAGTTGGGACATCCTTTTCTTCTCTTTAATGTCACAGCTAACCATTTCCTCCAGGGGTTTTATAGCTTTGTTCTACCTCTTACAGATTGAAAGGAGGAAAGAAAGAGAGTGTGCTGATCTTTTATGTTGTTTCCTGATAACTGACTGAATCAGTTGAAGTTATCAGAATGGATGCTCCACCTGCACAGAAGATTTCTTCCTACGATGTTGTTCAAAAGAGAAAGGAAGAAGAAGGGCTATTATATACTTGGTATATGCTTCCTTTTTCTGTTTTCTATTTCAGAAACTCTTAGCAATCTGTGTTTTTACCTGTTCTTTTATTTCCTTCTCTTTTTTTCTTTCTCGGATAGTTTCCAAGTTTTAGAAATAGTGTAAGAGCAAATCTAAGTTGGCTCAATGCCTTGAATAGAGCTTCAGCAAAATCCCAACCTAATACAAAAACAAGGACTTTTTAGATTAATTCACTCAGGTCTGACAAATAGCAGGAGAATACCAACCTTTCACTACTAGCATGCATTTTGACAATCCACTCTTCTTATTAATGTCCTTCTGTCTACCTTCACTAAGTTTACTTGTCCCAAAGGAAAAATTACTACTAAACTCATTTTCTCTCTTTCTATTTGATTTACAGTCTGTTTGCCCTTTGCTGCTGCTGTTGCTGCAATGAGAAGTGTGAATGCTGTCTTGGTTGCTGTTGCTGTTGCAATGACATCAGAAAAGCTGGAGATTGATTCATGAAGTTGTTTTCGTTGTCTCTTTTCTACCTCCAATCATATGTGTAATTTCGCCTGTTTTATTTTCTAATATATGATACTAATGATTTTCAGAGAACCCAAGCCTCTCTGAATGATAGCCAATACTACCTTTTATTCATTAGACATACGATTTTTTTTTTTTCCAAAAACAAGCATAAATTCACCAATAAAAAGCACTAAAACAATTTCTTCATAATATAGCAAGTCAACTACAAGACAATAAACAAGCTGAAACACATCATACAGGTACCTCTTAGCAGCTCTGCTGTACCATAACAAAATTTCCAGGCACCAGTATTTCACAGTGGAAAGAAAAAGGAAAATCCCAAAGACACAGCAGCGACACGTTGTCGGTTTTCGAAGCAATAGTTAGTAGGGATTCAGTTTCTTGGCTTTGATGGAGTTGGAGAAGACGGCGGTTTCAAGTCTGCATACTGCATCGAAAAGGAAAATCTGCTGTTAATAATAAACAAGTTTTAATTTGAGAGTGCAAGGAATATCATGTGCATTATTTAGATATGCATGCGTAGAATCATGAATATATGGTATACATTCAGAGTGATATAAGATAGTCATTGTGACGACACCAGTTTACTAAAAAAAACTTGGGACAAAAACATACATTTGGGTATGGTGAACTTGGTCTTCCAGAAGGGGAGCGTGGTTCAGAAGAAGTATGACTGGCCTTGAGATAACCATTTTCTGGTTGCTTTCTTTCTTCAGGTTGGTCACTTGTAGAAACTACGCCATTACTATTGACAGCATCTACCTTCCCTTCGTCTTTCCGCACATTGAGCTGAGATGTTTTCTTCTTCTTCCTCTTAGAATAAACGTGCACATGTGGTGGAAGGAGGTTTTCTTGTATTTCCTGAAGTAATCAAGTAGAAGATACATCAATCTCCATTTCCTCCGTTTAAAAATAAAATAAAATAACAGTCCATTTCCTCTGACTCTGAAACTATAACATAAGGGTATTCCAAAATTTGTTTACTTCTTCATAAAAATGAACATAAATACAAATGGAGTTACATCAACCCATTTTCCTTATAAAAGAATACGACCACAACAGCGTTTTCATGAGCAATCAAGTTCCCCATCCGTGATTAGATCCTATTCAGAATACATTACCAGGCATGAAGTTGTATACAAATAGAAGACAAGAAACTGACCTGCCATCCATCCTTGCCTCTGAGACCCCCTTTGATTGCATAGGCTGCTTTAAAACCACTCTTGAATAAGAGTTCCGCCACTTTCAGGGAGTTACCATCAAAACTACCTTATTCAGGAATAACAAATACTCAGAAAACAAATGGCACAGCAGTATACTCATACACAATTAAGGTTTTTAGAAAAAGGTTTCCTGGTGTCAATGAGTGAAGGGATCCACACGAAGTCACACTAGTCTCAGGTACTAAGTAGACAAGAAGTTAACCTGATCTTCTTAATACAAGATGAACTGAACCAAACTTCTCTTGCAGCAGATTTTGGTGAATTTTAATACAAAAAAGCAAATAACATTGCTCCACTATATGTACAGTAGCAAAGATGATAAATATGCTCCTTTAAGACATAAAACTATGATGCCACACTCACTATAATCATGCCAGTGACTACACTTTTTATCACTAGAAGAAACAGAAATTTTCTATCCTAGAAATTCATTAATTTCGAATAGTGTTTCTTTCACATGCCACTGTATCAGAACAATTTCTGATAGATAGAAAAACTGAAAAATTCATATTACAATTCGAAATTTCTGAAGGTTAAGATTTCTTCTATAAATGCTTTCTATTTTGGAATTTTGTCTGCAAATACTGGTATATCTCCCTTCTCCTTTACCATTCTTCAAAATTTGTTTGATGACTCACTTTTATCCTCTAAAAACCTTAACTAATATATGCATGGAAATGTCATTTTGCACTGTCAATTGAAGCTTATTTTGAAGAGAAGAGAAGTGAATCTTGGCAATCTGTACTTACTTGTCAATAACGCAGACGACAGTTTTTCCCGGGTCACTGAAATTCTTCAAAACTTCCTTCACGAAACTCTCTTCTTCTCCTTCTGTGAACTCGACCTGAAGTGTCTTTTTCATCATACTCGTTAGATTAGGAGAACCCAAGTACTCCAAGCTCTGCTTGTTCCTGATATCCAATAGATGCGCATTGGGGTCATCATTAAGTTTGCGGTACCCGTCGAAGGCGGAAATAAACTTGTATTTCTTGAAGTATTGTTCAGTAAGGGGGATTACTACTAGCCATATGAAGGTAACTGTGGCAACGAAGAATGGGTATCGGTTGAAAAAATCATCAATAGACAGTAGAACCGATTCAATGTTGATTCTACCGGACATTTGCTCAGCGGAAACAGATGTTTCCGCCGCGGCAGATGGAACAGGCATCACTACTGACATCACCAAGGGAAGGATGTAAAATTTTGAAGATTTTCTGATAGAATAAGCTGTAACAGACGATGAAACATGACGCAGCAGAGTATCTGAAAGATGGGGACTCGGGACTTTTGGTGAAGATGCCGCCTTTTGCGTGTGAAAATGATTTTCGTGGCATTTTATAAGATGAGCAGTCGCAATTTTCAAAATGGGCGAGCTTTTGGAGATGAAGAGAGAAAACTGAGGGGAATTTAAGGGAAGGGATTTCCACCTATTGAGTGGAAAAAGTGCTTGGAGGTAGGAAAGGCAGTTCCGTTGAGAATTGGAAAACTCAGAAACAGGTTTAACAACGGAGATGTGATTACGAGGGGAACTGTTGAGAAGGAAAGAGATTTTGAGTTCGGGTTTGTGAGTTCTTGAGCAAGTTTGGATTGATTGGAGAGAGACACAGCTGACAGAGAGAACCTCCATGCTCTGTCCACTGAACCTCGAATGCGAGAAAACTCTGGTCTCTATCTCCTATGGAGTAGACAAGATAAGATTAGCCTACTATCACATTTGATGACTAGATTGCCCTCCATCGAGTAAGAAAATGATAAAAAGAAAGTTCCAGAGGCAGCACAGTAATTCTTTTTCTTCTCCTCTGTATTTCTCTCTGGTTTCGTCGAGGATAACATCACAACTTCTTCAGGCCCCCGATTGAGGTTTTGGAGCTACATGGAAGTGTTATGAAATTTCAACTGAAGCAAAAGGAGTCCCAGGAAGGACATTAACCAGAAACATCAAAGTTATAAGCTCTCCATCCAGTTTTAGTACATCTTGAACTCATGTTGCCCAGGCCGATCTCATCCCTGGCTCAATTTCACAGAAAAACACCTTCATGGTGGTATGGAGGAAGACTGGCTTAACATATAAAAAATTGGTTAGAGAATCATCCAGAAATCCAAAACAAAAAACAGATAGCTGATGACAAGCATCAAAGGAGTTACAATCTGGTAGAGAGTAGAATTCATATATTTTGTTCATATACAACCATTGAGTTGCACTTTTGCTTTCTTGACAGCATTTTCTGAAATGTCCAACCCACAAGATACCATTCAGGGCCCCCAATTGCAACCACATCACGGCTCTGTCATATGTATGGTCATAAAGCTGATAACAATCTGGGTAGTGAGGCACATCTCCTTGTGGGATGCATAAGACTCTAGGCCATGCACCTGCCATGCTAACTAATGCCCCATTTCCTATTGAAGAGAAGATCACTTGTAGTGGGCTCTACTCCACTAGAGTCCTATTAGGACTGAGATCCTAATCTGGGAAAGAGTCTCAATCTAGGAAAGAGTTCTAATTAGGAAGGGGTTCTATTTTGGGAAGAGTCCTAGACCGGGAAGTCTTCTACTTGGGTATCCCACACCGAATATAGCTCTTGGGCTATTTAAAGGGGAGTGTCCCTGGCCATTCCATCATCATTGATGCATTTTGTAATCACTTAAGAGTGATAGTAAAGCGGCTGTGATCCTGTGAAGTAAGCATATTGCTAAACCATGCAAATTTTTTTTTTTTGTCTCCCTTTAAAATTTACGTTACGATCTTGTATAGTGCAAGATCAGTTACTCCACTACGGGTTGATTGATTGATTGCATGTGTTCTATCAAGTTGTTCAATCCCCAACAATTAGTATCAGAGCGGGGTTGTACACAATAGTATGTGACAAGAGAGGAGCCAAAAGGTGTATGACCAGGTTTTGTGTACATCACTTGAATTAGTCACCAAAACTTTAGGAGGTCACTAAATTTCGTTCAAAAATTGGAACGACACCGGAATTCGTTGTCGGAGACATGTCAGATGACAGAAGATTCAAAATTGAGAAAGAAGTTTATGGGCTAAAATTATGGATTTTGGCGGATGCAGATTGAAAATTACCTGTACCAGAAGTATTTGTGCCTTCGTATTTTTGGTGATCAACCAAAGGAGATGTCAGATGCAAACTGGAAATTTCTGGATCGGCAGGCATTAGGGTTCAACTTTCTATCTCCTCATCAGTCGCTTCAAATATAACAAAAGTAAAGACTACAAAGGATTGTTTTGATATGCTAGAGTCAATGTATGCAAACCCCTTTTCCACAAATAAGGTACATCTTGTTACTCAATTTTTTGTTTTGAAGATGGCAGAAGGTGATAGTGTTTCTAGCCACATGAATTCCTTCCATGATTTACTGAATCAATTAGAGGTTGTCGATGTTAAATTGGATGAAAATATTCAATCATTTGCCTTGTTGAAGTCATTACTGCTTGATTGAGAATTTTTTAAGATAGTGGTACATAGCTCACACTCGATTGGGAAGTTTGTATTGAATGAAGTTTGTGGTTTGTTGCTAGCTAAGGAAACGGCGCAAAAGTAGTGCATCCTCATCAGGTTCGGCTCTAGCTCTTGATGCAAGGGGTTGAGGATTACAACACGATAAATACAGAAATAGAGGGCAGTCCCAAAAGGGACATTCCAAGTCTAAGGGAAGGAAGATACATGTTAAAATTGTGGACATAAGGGTCACACAAAAACGCGAGTGTAAAAATCAGGAGGTAAGTGAGAAAAGCATGATTTTATCGACTTTTTCCTGCCCTTCAAGTACATTCTAATATATATGGACCAAGTAAGGTAGTTATTACCATTCAACTTATCAGAGGTGATAGTGATAATATATTTACCATCAAGATTATATGACCCCTTTGTTGGAGTGTAAACCTCACCAGAGTCAGCCAAATCAGATATAAAGATCTAATAAAACCCTTTGAAAATTTTTTAAATCAACCAGCTCAAATGGGCCCCACCACGTTAAAAAAACCACAATTAGGGCCGTTATAAGATGCGTGCAGATCAAACAGTCCAGAAAATCCAACAAGGAGATTAAATTCAGAAAAAAAAAAGTGCACTGGAACCTACACTAGGGCTAATGTTTGCAGTTGTATTTTAGAATTTTGGCGCACACCTCCAGATCAACATAAAAGAGCCTCTTTTGGCAGTTTAGAACATCATTATATGTTTTAGAACAATAGGACCAGTAACCCTAGGCTTATGACAAAGTAAAAAGGAAAAACAGAATGGATTTTTACTAACCAATAACCAAAAACCTGAAAAAAGATTTCCTTTATGTAAATTTCTACTTCGAAGAGAAGAAACACAAAGACCCTTCCCAAGTGCAATTTACTACTATGATACCAAGTAAATGATAAGAAAAATAAAGGTTGAAGAGAGAGAATGAGAAGGAGAGCTTGGAGAAGAGAAATTGAGAAAAGAAAACCCCAAATTGGTTGGACTTCCTCCAACTTCTATTTATAGATTTATGGTTGAGTAGGTGAGGTCAATTTACAACATTACCCCTACTTTAAGTGAAAGCCCTAGTTCTCTATATTTCCTATTTTGTGTATCCCATGTACATGAAATTTGGTCGGTAGACATAGTTTGACATGTAGAATAAGATTACAACATGAAATGTAAATAACGACATAGTAAAATGCGCATGTTCTTATTTTTCAACATAAACCTTCATCTTTCTGAGATATACAACAACATTCATTTCAAGGAAAATAAGAGAAGAAAATTTTATCTTTGTGAGCCAAAAGAGGTTTAAAATTGAACCTTGACCAAAACCTCAACTTCCACCGAGAGAGTTGATAAAAACTTGATTAACCAACATCATAATTTTAGGATCCCAAACCTAATGCTTTGATAATGTTAGATTTAAGATCCCATGATAGGTACTCGACCAAGAGGGTGAGAGAGGAGAGAGAGAGAGAGAGAGAGAGAGAGAGAGAGAGGGGGGGGGTTTGAGAGAAAATTGTAAGGACGAACTTGAGAGAGAAGAGAATAATCTACCGTTTGCCTTGAGTTTCTATTTATAGTTTATGAAAGAAAGTTATAATGACTACATTGCCCTTAAGGCTACAAGTTCTTGAAAGGAAAAGACATAATTAGAGACATACATCATTTTCTCTATTTACACCCTTGTGTCATCCTTATTAAAATGACACTAATTTACACCTTTTTACTATTTCTTTTTACGTGGGGAACGTATTTACCTTAATAGCCCCACGAGATGTCTTCCAATGATGAGATTTATTAGTTTTTATATCAAGTTTCCTTTCATATTTATTAATTTTTCGGCTTCTATAAATTCAAAAGCTACCATTACCGGATTATTCTTTTTTTTCTTTTTCTTTTAAAATGCCACCAGATTGTTCTTATGAAACTTCACATGTCAGTTACATGTGACATCTCGAGGGTATTCCTGTAATTTCATCAATAACGGACATCCAAGACGAGAGACTCGTTTCGTTGAAATTACTTAAAGACCTTCGGTTCAGCAATAAATCAGGAGTGGCATTCCTCAAGAACTACTTTCAAATCTTTTGGCTTTCCATCTCACCCGCGCCCAGGATTCTTTCATCATAGTTTCCCGGCGAGAATTGTCGCCAAAATGCGAATCTCCGAAATTTCGCCGGAATTCCGACCAAACTCTCCGGATTCACTCTCTACCTTGCTGGGAGAGCTTGAGTCCTACATTAAAGATATCGAACGCCTGTCCCCTCACAATCTCTCAACGGAGAAAATCTCTAGCAAGCTCCAAAATATTCTGCCTCGTTTGAATTTACTTCTTCCTTTGCCGGAAACGGGAAAGTTGCAGATATGGAAGCTCAGCTTTCGCCTATGGAATGGCTGCGTTGATCTCAATAACGCCTTTGATATCAGATCGGACGACGGTAAAAACAGAAGCCTGCTCCAAATTTTCAAAGAAGAGCAAGCGAAACTCCGACAGATTGCAGCCGATCTACTTCTTCTGGCAGGAAATGCATCAGAAATTTCATCTCCAGCCTTCAAAACGGCGTCATTTTATTTCCGGACTGGCTTGTGTTGGCACGAGCTCAAGATGTTTGATCTGGCAGCAAATTGCTTCGAACGAGCCACGGATTTGACGGCGAAGATTGACATTCAGACGATCTCAAACGAAGAAGAACAGAAACTACTTTCGGATCTTCACATCGCAAGGTCAATGACGGCATGGGAGATGTCGGAGCGGAATCTTGCTCTCATGTTACTCAGTCGTTGCAAGAATTTTCTGTTCGGACGTTCGGAGAGCTTCAAGATCCTAGCCGAGCAGTATTTACAGTTCGGAAAATTTGTTCTGTCAAAAGAAGGTAAATCTGACATTGTAGAAGCTCTGAAACTGTTCAACGAAGCTTTAGATGTCTGCGATAAGGGGCTAAAGTGCACAAAAAGGCCGGAAGAAGCCCTTGCTTTCAAGAATCTTCGTGAGAAGACACTCCAGTTTCTGGGCGCCACCCACTTGTTAGGCGAGGAATTGGATAACGTCCTCAAGTGCGTAAGGGTTCTTCGAGAAACGTGTAGGACTACCGATGAGCACCCTAGCGTGGCCTTCATGGCCATGAAGGCGTATTTGGGGCAAGGGAGGCACGTGGAGGCAGAGAAGGAGTTGAAGAGCATCGTGATAAACAAGGAACATTCAGAAGCTCTTTGTGTGTCTGCAGTGGAAGCTTTCTTCCGAATGGCAGGATCCGCGGGGGCGGAAGTAGCAAAGATGGTATTCTTTGGGTTGCTTGGGAGGTGTCACATCAGCGCTGGAGCGGCATTGACAGTGACACAGACGATAACATCTTGCGGGATCGGAAGTGGCACCCCGTCCAGAATGAGGACAAAAGTGGCCGCGGAGTTTGTTTCTGACGAGAGGGTAGTCGCCCTTTTTGCCGGAGCTAAGGAAAGAGAAGCAATGTATGCCGTTTTATGGAACAGGTCAGAAATGATATTTTCCAACTTGTGGTTTGTTTTTTGCGCGACCATCTGGAAGAATGGAAAGATTCCTCACAAATGGCACCTGCCGTAATCCAATTCGTGAATTAGGACCCTCTCATCCCCTTTCAATCTTTTGGACTCTCCAACTGAAACTTTCCTGTTCCTTTTCTGCGATTGCTTGCAACAGGGCTGCAGATCATTTCAGATGGAAGGAGTACGATGTGAGCGCAGAGATGTTCGAGAAATCGATGCTTTACGTAGCTCAAGATGCAGGAAATCGATTCCTCCGAGCAAAATCCTTCCGAGTCCTCTGTCTCTGCCATTTAGCCCTCTCTCAGGTCGATCTCGCAGAAGAATACATCAACGAAGCGGAGAAGGTACTTACTCCCACCATGAATAGCGAAAACAACTCGGTGGATTTATTAATCACGTCCATCACCTTTTTCTTTAACATCTGCTTCATTTATCCAAATCTACAGCTCGACCCCAACATTTCAAGCGCTTTTTTGAAGGTATTTCCCTCATTTGCGAAATCCAAACGGCAAAAAGTACACTTCGGTTCACAATTGGTTCGCCTGCTAAGCGACCATCAAGGAACCCGCTTAAGGCACAGGGGCCGACTGATAAGTTCTGATCATTCCTCCTGGCAGATGGGTTTGGTAATTGGGACCATCAATGTCGGTAATGATCTCGCATTCTAGTCCAGTGGCTGCGCTGTTGCCCAAGAGACCTTCATAGATTCGAACCCTGAACTTTGGGCACCCCTTAAGGGCGTCGTAATTTGTCTACGTTTGAAGAAAACTTCCATTTAGCACAAGGCGGAAAACTGCTCTGTAAGATTATTTCGAAAAAAAGCTAATCGATGGCCGGGTAGCAGTTCAGGCAGCGAAAGTTCCTGCTTGATTATGAGGTAGTCCACAGGTCTCAATTACCAAACACATCTCTGCCTGTATTTCCTCTTCTACAAATTGTGGGAGTTTCAAAGGTAAATGCCCGAAGAATTTCCCACTTCCTCATAAATGATAATTACGCGATCATGTCTACTGCAGTTCAAAATCCTCCTCCAAAAGAAGGACGAAGAAGGCGCCATTAATCAAATCCAATCCATGGTCAACTATGTGGACTTTAAGCCTGAGTTCCTCACTCTATCAGCCCACGAGGCCATGGCTTCGCGGGCGCTCCCTCTGGCCATCGCTTCCCTAGTCACACTTCTCAACCTCTTCTCCAGTGGAAAACAAATGTCCTTAACCGAAGTGTCAATTCTCCGCCACATCATCTCTCTGCACCTTCGAAGCCAAAACATAGACGAGTCAGAGATCCTGAAATTCACCAAACGCGCCCGGGATCGGTCATTGGAGATTGGATCTGACGAATTCTTCGGGAGGGGAGCTGTCGGGAAGGGCGAGTTGCACTGGTTCGCCAGGCATTCATGGAATATGGGATTAACAACCTGGAGAGAAATGAAATTCGATTTCTGCCCCGACTTTTGGCAGTTGGCATCGGAATTCTACGATGGACTTAGTGACGGAGCAGAAGAATATCGATTGACTGTTTGTAAGGCTTCGATCCTCTGTGTGGGTGCGATGATCGCTCGCGAGAAGAAGACAAAGTCCACCATGACGGATTCTGAGGCAAAGAGGGCATTACAAATGGTAGACCGAGCAGGAAAGGTAAGCACCGGTCAAACATAGGTTTGAGAATCTATAACTGTGCAGCCCAACTGAAAGAAGACCAGTCGATTACCGGCCAAAACATTTCCATATAACTGAGTATAATCTTATTGTGGTGCAGATGGTTTTCACGTCCTCTTCCAGCGGAGGAAGCCTAGCAGCAGACGAAAGAAGTGGCGTTGAACCCAGCCTCGTCTTTATCCACACCAGTAATGCCTACTATCTGAAAAAACGTATCGACGGAGGTTCTCAAAAGCAACTAATAAAGAATTTTGCCTCTTCCAAGGCATGTACAGTACAGTACCTATTGGAATTAGGTCTTCTTGTCTCTCAAGGACCATTGGCGGACCTCGAAGACGCGGAGTTTACGCACCAGACCTGTCTCAGTGCTCTCCTCGTTACTTCATCACCAAACTACACCACTGTGTCTTTTGTCATCCGAAAACTTGTGACCTTAGCTGGGTTGCGACATGGGGAGACGAGCGATGAAGTATATAACGTGTACAAGGAAGCTTACCGGATTATGGTGGGTTTAAAAGAAGGGGAGTACCCGTTAGGTGAAAGTAAGTGGTTGGCCACCACAGCATGGAACCGTTCGGTTTTGCCGGCACGTCTCAGGCAGGTGGAGGTCGCAAAAAGATGGATGAAAATGGGGCATGAATTGGCACGGCAGGTCTCTAGCCTGGAGACTTACGCATTCCGCATGGAGAAATGCCTGGCCACCTTGGAAAATGATGATCAATCAAGTTGAACTCCTGTAGTATCCCTTTTTTCTTCTGTACAGGGGAATGAGAAGATATCATTGGAAAACCAAACCTTCGCATATACAACAATTTAACAAATAAACAATGACAGGACAGAATACCCAGCAATGGGATCAAACGTTTTTGACATTTCCAAAAGAATCCTACACTATGCTTTCCTTATTCTTTACTTTCATTCCTTCGTTTTCCTGTGCAGTTGGATGAGCAGCCTTCCTGTTCACTTCCCTGAATTGTTACTAGTCTAGGTAAAACAAAGTAACAATTTTGCTGAGGTTCTTCGCTTCTTGACATGTTTCCATGAGCAATTTACTATCATGGAATGCAAAGCAAATTACTTGCTGCACATGTGAGAGGATGTCCCTATTACATAATCTGTTGGTTCGAGAATGAAATCAGGTTAGCAGCAACCAGAATGTGGAGAAAATAAAAGTGTAAATTGCAAGACTCAATACCAATTCAAGAACGATTAAAGAGCAATCGCATGTTAAAATAGTATCAAACACCAGAAATAGACATGTCTTAAATTCAAAATCCAGATTTCACACCTGCTTGCTTCAATCAAGGGAAGATGATCATTATGAGGCTTCTCAATCAAATTCTTCACCTGTAATTCAAAAGGGGAAAATAAATAAATATAGCAGCAAATTCAGTAAATCAACAACACAAAATATTTCAAGACACTGATTTGCTAGTAGGTCTACAATGGCACCAACATGCACAAAATAACGTTTTAGCTCCACTTTCAGTTTTTCATAAACAACTTATCTTACAGTATTTTTCAAAGACTGAAGATCACTGCAGGCTTGTCGAGTCAGCCCTCCCTCAATGATTTGTTGTTTTAGCCTTTCGCTAATGCTGTTATCCCTCTTTTGCTTTTGTAATTAACGGTTCATACTTCCCCTCTTGAGGTTCTTTTCTTAATGAAGGCTAACCAGCACATGCTATAAATTATGCAATCTAGAAAATGCAAACAGTTTTACAAGTTATCCATCACTGCGAATGGCATTAGTATCACCCAATTCACGGTCAAAAGGAAAATTTCCAATTGGTAAGATTGGTCAAAGGAAAAATGATTTCCCATCACTTTGTTCTCCTATGGCAGCAAAGTGGTCCCTTGGTTTACCTTAGGGACATGGCAGAAAAGGGGTTTCTAGGAGATAGGAGAGGGAAACAAGGGAAAGAAGAGAGACAAAGAAAAGGAAAAAAAAAAAAAAAAAAGAGAATAAGAGGGTAACAGAGGATGGCAGTCAGAGTGGGTTAAAGCAGGGAAAATGACCAGATGCAAGCCCACTCTGGGTGAAAATACCAAAGGCAGGGCCAGGGCCAGAGAAAAAAAAAACCCATTTAAGTTCGGGGAGGGGATGGTTATCACAATCTTGGCCCTGTTGCATGGGTTTAAAAATAGACCCAAAGACCAGGTTCAAATAAATTCCACAAGGATTATGATAAATGTTTGAGGCCTTAACTAAAAAATAATCTAAACCCTGTTGAATAGAAGATCTTAACTGGAAGCTCAGTTCTACAGTAATCAGATGTCTGTCTTCATCCCTTAATCCCCTGACAGCTCAGTTCTGGCATTCATCCACAGAACTAAGAACACAACGACTGTGTAACCATGAGCAGTGGAGGACAGACTTCAGTGGGACTGTTGAGGCAACAGGTATTGCTCTCCAGACTTGGTATATTAGTTTACATGGCAAGATGTAAACTAGTCAAACTCTGCCATTTAGTCTTAAGTGTACACAAGTATTATCACCACTCCTTAAAATAGCTTTCTTCTTTTTCTTCCATTAGCTGATCCCACAAACTTTGACCTTGGGAGAACTACACTCATTCTAGCACTATGACTTAGGTAACTTTAATACTAATCCTTGGTAAGTCTGTCCTCCAACAAGACGGAAGTGTTTCTGATAATGAATCCACCATCACCCACAAATGTTCTTCAGGGAATTTCCATGATAAATATATAGCAGCATAATAAAGCTCATATTAATCAAGCTGATTAAATAGAGGTCTTATTGGCTAATTAATTAAAAAAAATTGCTGATAGATAGGTTCTGTAATTTTGGCTATTGTAAGAATATAGAGTCATTGTTTAGTAAAGAACCACAGTTCATTCACTTTTCCACTTAATGAAAGATACTAGCTGTTATGTTTGGTGAGATGAAGATACTCTGAAGTTAAGTATAAATGTGTAGAAAAAATGCATATAAGCATACTATTCAACTGTCTGGATCAGAATAAGGCAGGGGAAGACTTTAGAATGTGACCAACCTTTTTTCTTTTTTTTTTGAATTGGATACCTTGTAACACTTCGTGGAAACTTATAGATCATAGGGATTCAACTGACGTTCAAAAAAGAAGGAATGAAAAATAAAAAGGTTTCAGTACACATTGAGCAGGTCTAATAACAAAACACACGAATCTTACTTTAGATAGCAACTCCTGGCTCTCAGGGGGTTGCATCTTCAGGCTTTGAGGTAAAATTACGGTCAGCAATTCTGGTTTCTCAGCTCTTAGAGCACCTCTAATAACAGCTGCATTGGTCCCTGAAGCTCCTGATGTGTAAATATGATTTTTCTGAAAAATATAACCGTATTCATGAATTACAAAGTTATAGAAGTCACATGAGGAACACCGCAAATAATTCAGTGTAATGATGCAGAAAAACATACAGTGATGACCATTGCATAGCTCAGAATCTCTATAAGCTGTTGATGCATGAAACCCATGTTACGTGTCCCAAAGAAACCAATTGCTCTTGGCCCTTGCTGTTGAATAGCTAATAATTCCTTTAAAAATATGTAAATAAATATAGTATCAGAAACCTGAAGTTAAGCCAGTGTTATTTAAGATCTTGCATGACACAAAAACAGGATGGTACATAAAATAGTTATGGTTACACTACAAATTTGTAGAGATAAATCACTTCTCCAAGTGATAGGGAAAACTTTTCAAAATAAGAAAAAGTGAATCTGGAAACCTTAACTACTACATTGGCAAGAAATGAAGAATCTGAGACCCAACTCAAGAACCAAAACAGACAAACCTGTAAGTAGTCGAGGTCCCGCATAGGCTTCTCTGAGACTAACACAGTCCCAGAACCTTCCACTAAGGACTGGACCTGGGTAGGAACCTGAGTTAAGATCTCCTCGTCTGATCCAAACATAGAGGCCCCTACATTGACATTGTTCCTCAAATTACCTGTTTCTTCATCTTCTATCGTGTATCCACATTGCCACTATACAAAAACATTCCCTGATAGTAAATCATTAGTGAAAACCACAAAATACCACGGTTGATTTTTACTTTGCACTGAACCTCATATTTCAGAGATGCCAAAAGTAATTTTTTTAAAAATCAAAAAAATAGTTGCCACACATTTAATGAACGAAAATTTAGGTAAAAACAAAACTAAAAGCATGCTATATGTTAAGAAAGAGCTCATAACTACAGTAGCATGGCTCAATTATTAAAATGCTGTACCACAGTATGAGAATCTATTAGCTTCACAAAGCTTCTACCAAAAAAATGTCGTCTACATGAAGCTGAAAGTGGTGAATATTTTCAGTTCCTAAATCAATGGAAACTAAAATGTCATGTTAATGTTCTTCAACAAGTGAAACTTATGTCTTTTTCCTAATACGTGCTGAACTCAAATATGAGAATGTAATTCCCTTAATCTAACTCTTATCAACTTGCAACACATGAATGTATACAGAAATGAACACTCAAGCCATCTTTGGACATTTCGTACACAAGCTTAGCTGATAATAAATCTAAACTTTTTTTTTTTTTTTTGAGAAAGTTATGAAAAATCTAAACTGAACTTAAAGTAACATCAAACTTATCACTTTTTTGGTTAAATTAGTAAAGAATTTAGCCGTATTGCTTTGTTCAAAGAGTTCATTTCAGGAGATGAGCAAAACCAACTTAATGCATATAGTACTCGTAACTAACAACATACACATGCAAATCTTTTCTGTATAAAATGACAGAGGTCCAAGGACAACAAGACTGATTTCCACCCCACAGCTGAAAGAAAAAATGCAGCACTCAGCAGGTCCCACTTAACTATTACAGTGGAGACAAAAAGTCCTATATTCTTTTTCTCCCTGGTACTTAGCAACAGTATCCATCACGGCTGATCTAATACAAAAAAGTCATTTGGTGCAAAAAATACGAACGGCTATCTCTGATCGGACGGCTGAGATACCTGTTCATGGACAGATAGCTGAGATAGTGTTTAGCAAGTTTCGCACCAAATGACTTTTCATATTGGATCAGCCCTCCGGTGTCCATTACCTAATTAAAGTACAAATAGCAATTAGATTCGACTAAATAGTATGTTCGTAATTAGTATGTCGAAAGTGTAGTACAACTTTTCGAACGGCAAGGCATTTTTACAGTCTTCTCCATCCCATTAGCTTCTTTCTACAATAACCCATTAAAATTTCTCATAGGAGTCTATAAAAGACCAGAACAAAAGCGTAGACGAAAAAATAGCTGCGCCTGACACTACTACAACTAAAGAAACGCAGGGGCTCAAAAGGTTCAGAAAGAAAATCAAAACAAACCTTCCAGGCAAGCAATAATTATTGTTCCAGTAATTCATAGTCCAACCCGAGAAAGAAATGAAACAAGTTCAGATAAAGAGCTAAGTGCTTCGTGAAAAGAACTATAGAAGGCTATGACGAGACCCACATACCGTTCTACCTTGCCGTTGCGACTTGTTACTCCCCATCCATCTGCTTGCATGAGAAGAAGCAAACAAATTCTTGGAAAAACTAGGGTTTTTCCAGGAGACGCCCTGGTTTAGAGATAAAACATTGAGGGCTTTTGGAGGACAACCCAGGATAGAGAATACAGCGTTTGGCGGCACAAGTAGCGACACCATGACTTTTGTAACTGCCCTTAATTTTCGGCAGCTTTTCCTTTTCGGTTATGAAAAAAGACGATTTGATTGAGGAAAAGCAGGGTGAGAAAGCAGAGCCAAATAAGAGGTATTTTTATATGCAGCGAGGAATCCAAATGTGAAGAGACTGAAAAGGCGTTTATTTCTTTTTCCTTCCCTTTCTTGCTTTGCTTTTTCTTCTCTTTACGTTCGGCTCGTTTGTCCTTCTCCTTGGGCGGCGTCGAAGCTTTATCGGCGAACTGCGAACCCTTAAATTTGTCCAACGGAAAAGGTAATGGAGTGAGTGGAAGAAATAATTTCGGGAATCTCTTCCTGACTTCTGGTTACCTCGTTTGACTGCCTCTCTTTCTACGATCTCAAATACGAGAAGGAATAAATCTCGAATGCAATAAGCATCAAAATGCACTGTACCACGGTACCAGTCACGGATATCTTATCCCACGGAAGAAGGCCCGGGCGTTTTTTGTCGTCTTAGAGGACAAGGAAAGGTATTAGAACAACCAGAAGAGGAGCCGAGGAGAGAGACCAGCGCATTAATAAATTCCAGGAAAGTTGAAAGTGAAACCTTTACAAGCATTGAAAATCAACCACGTAACATATTACGTAACGAGAGTGAAAAAACTAGTCAATAATGAAAAGTATATGTATTTAATTTTTATAAGATAATTTTATTTACCTTATCTATTAAAAAGTTAAGATAGATTTTAATTTGTTTGAATAAATAAATAATTAAAAAATTAAATTAAGTTTATCTATTGGATTAAATATATATAAATAAAATACTCAAATTTTACTTTAATAGAAAAGTTAAGATAGATTTTAATTTGTTTGAATAAATAAATAATTAATATTTTTAATTAAATTTATCTATTGAATTAAATATATAAATAAAATACTCAAATTTTAATTTTATAATATTCAAATACTTAATCAAATTTTTATTTTAAGTATTTTAATTCTCACTCTTAAAATAGTAATTAAATATATTATTAAAGTTCAAAATTGTATATAAATAAAAAGTGGGAATTTTATTATACAAAATTACTTTTATAGATTTAATTTTATAAGATAGTTTTATTTAACTAAACTAAAATAGATTTTTAACTTTTTAAATTAATAAATAAATTATTAGTATTATTATTTATTTAATTAAATATATAAAACTAAAATAATTAAACAAATCCTTACTTTTATAATATCCAAACGCTAATCAAATTGTTACTTTGACAATATCTAAATTCTCACTCTTAAAATAGTCATTAATTATAATATTAAAAATAAAGAATTTATATAAATACAAAAAAAATTAATATATAAATTTTTTTATTTTAGATAGTTTTATTTGACAAAACTCAAATAAATTCTAACTTTTTTAAAATTAATAAATAATTTTAAAATAATTAATTATGTACTTAAATATATAAAATAAAATGATTAAACAAATACTTACTTTTATAATATCCAAGTACTTAATCAAATTTTTACTTTTTTAATATCTAAATTCTCACTCTTAAATTAGAAATCAAATATATATTAGAATTATAAATTTATATAAAAATAGGATATTTTATTATATAAAATTACTCTAATAGATTAATTTTTACAAGATAATTTTATTTAAATATTTTTTAATAAACTAAGATAAATTTTAACTTGTTTAAATTAATAAATAACTTAAATTAAATTAATATTTTTAAATTTAATTAATATATATAATAAAATACTTGATCAAATGCATAATTTTAAAATATTCAAATGCAAGAGAAAAACAAGATTGTGAGAGAGAGAGAGAGAGTGTGTGTGAGCACGCAAGTGAAAGTGAATTTACTAGCCTCAAGATTGAGAGAGAGAGAGAGAGAGAGAGAGAGCATGCGAGTGAAAGTGAATTCACTAGCCTTAGAGAGTGATTTCATTTTTACTCGCCACTTACAGTGCATACTAACAAGTTTTGGGTCATTTTCACTTTCAAAATCCACTAACCGGACCTTAGTGTTGGTGTGCTCAATGTAAAATGTAGTATAAAGTATTTTCTTGTGTTAGTATGCACAATGGAAATTGTAGGGGAAAGTGGAGAATGAGTTATTAATAAAATACTGATAGATTTAACTTTATTAAGATAATTTTATTTCTTTTCAATCAACAAAATAAGATAAATATTTTAAAAATAAAATAAAATATTAATTTAATTAAATAAAAAAATATACCTAAATAAACACGGTTACTTAAACTAAGTAAACATAATTTTATATGAAATAAAATATACTAAAAGGAAAACAGAAAAGTAAATTATAAATTATATTGAAATAAAAAATGGAAAATATAAAATATTTTTTGAACATATTTTGCTATAACATTAAGCAAATAATAAACATCGATTTTCAATAAATTAATAGATTTGAAAGTATTTTTATTTTTTAATGAATAGATTAACAAACATAAGTTGAACATAAAATAAATTGGTAAATATTTTTTAAAAATTAAAAATAATGTAAGTTAAATAAAATAAAAAAGAAAATAAAAAAATAAAAAAAGAAATAACAACTATTTACTTTTGAAAAAAAATATTACGCAAAAAAGCGAATCTAAAAATGTAAAACAAATGAATAAATTTAAAACATATAATACAGACCATAGAGTGGATCTGTTATATACTTTTTAGTGTTTTGGGAATATATTAAATCATGTAAATAAATTTAAAAGAAACACAAACATTAAAAAATTTAAATAAACTTTAACTGGAGTAAAATAGATAAAAATTAATAATAATTTTAAAATAAAAAATAATTCAAAATAGATAACACATCCAAATGTTATTATAAAATTAATTAATTAAAGTTAAATTAAATTAATTTTAAAAAATTAAAAAGTAAACAAAATAATTTAAAACATTAATCATTTAAAATAAGAGAGTATGAGATATTTTCATACAAGTGATAATAGAATATGAAATTTATTTTTTATGTATATTAAAAGCAAAAATAAAAAAGCTATTTTGCTAATGTGACTAGCGTCAATCACATTGGATCTTCTTCTTTAAATAGCATTGAGCGCGAAGGAAGAAGGTTGAGAGGAGTAAAGAGGGGGCGATGAGAGGGGACAAGGATGAGGATGAATAGAGAGGGAACGGATCAAAAGGGCAAGTCCGAGCGGTTGCATGAGGGGAAAAAAATCTAGCAACATGTCTGAGCGACGATAGCAGGGCAACAACTACTGAGTGAGGCTATCCGGTGAAATGCTAGGGATGACAACACAACAAGAGGGAGGGGAGCAAAAAAATAAGATGGTCGATTGTAAGAGGATGACATCGACAACAAGGAAGCTTGGATTTTAGAGGGTCGAGAGAGGAGGGAAGCAACGTCTGAGCGAGAGGAGTCGAGAGAGAGCAAGTGAAAATGAACAAAAGTGGACGATTGGCAGATTGTCCTTTGGGAAGAAACAATTTAACTTGAGATGTCATTTAACCTTTTTCAAAAGAGGACTTTGATTTCAATTAAGTGTTTGGCTTGGTCTGATACCAATTGTTGGCCCAGATGACCTTTCAAGATAGAGGTGAATTGAGAATTTCAAATTAAAATTAAGCAATGTGTGTAATAAAAAAACATCAAAGCAATTTCAATGTAAAACAAACATGCACACACCATAGGAGATAAGAGAATTTTTATTGTCGATGTTCCCCAATTTGTATTCACCGCCCAAGAACCATAGCTTGGGAAATAGCAGGAATTACACAAAGATTTTGGCTCTCTTTAAACCACATGTAGCTCAATAGACGCTTTTTACAATACCAATCTTCCCAAAAGATTGCTACTAGATTCTAGCTCTACCTTACCCTTTCTATCTAAATTTTATATGTTCTAGATGAACCTTTCACAAATTCTAAACAATAAGTGTTCATTTTCAGGAATCCATGAATTTAGGTCATGGAGAAAAAGAAGAGACACCCATTAGGAGAAAACATGAGAAAGAAAAGGGTTATGGAGTTGTCCTAACCCTTCCCCCAAAGCTCAATTTATAGATTAATAATACTACAATATTATAATTATGCCCCTGAAACTTAAACTAATTATATTAGTGTCATCTTTATGAGATGACTCTTTATTTACCATCATTCCATCACTGTGTGAGCCAGTAGGTCTTGAGTCCATATTCCACCTCTCTTGGATATGTAGGCCTTCCTTGGTCGTGTAGGTTTGAGCCCATCTTCCAACACTCCCCCTCAAGCAGGAGGTGAAAGAACATCATGAACACCCAACTTGCTACAAATGGTATATAGGATCATCCCATATAAAATGGTAGTCCACCATATCTTCCAACACTCCCGCTTCAAGTTAGTGCTCTCTTAGAGACCCAACTAGCATAATATAAGAGAGAGTAAAATCACTCCTAGCTATAAGACATAACTCCATACTCCAGTCAAATAATCATAGTCAAAAATAATTTTTGCTTAGTTTCACAAGCAAAAAAGTAGCTCTACTGTGGGGCAAAAAGTCTACCCACTTTTTCAGGGTAGCTAAAAAAATAACCTCTTGGGTGAATAATAGACTTGACACAAGTTGGATGATGGACATATTTTTATCCTCTATAGGTATTGGGTGTATAGGCATTGTCAGAGTGATTCCATCTACTCTTGTAGGTGGTAACTTTCCACGCCTAACAGACCAATCTTTTGGGTGTATTGGCTAGCCGCTGTCATGGTATTAGAGTTCTGCACGCCACATCCCACATTCAAATCCCGTAAGAAGCGGTCAAGAATGGGCGGGGTGGGTGTCAAATTGGTTATGTTCACTCTTGTAGACGGTAGCTTTCCGCACCTAATAGATCAGTCTATTGGGGTGTATTGGCTAGCTGTTGTCATGGTATCAGAGCTGGGCACGCCACGTCCCGCGTTCAAATCCCGTGAGAGGCGGTCAAGAATGGGTCGGGTGGGTGTCAGAGTGGGTCCGTCCACTCTTGTAGGTGGTAACTTTCCACACCTAACAAATCGTTCTTCTGGGTGAATTGGCTAGCCGCTGTCAGACATTGCTCAGAAGTGTAGTAATAAACTCTTCCATCATGGTGTCCCTCCACAAGGCACCAACTCTCTAATGGTAGGAGTAAAAATGTCAAATAAGAGGGGTGTCGGTGCAAGTTACGAATAAACTGTTTAAACAGTTTGATGAGGTAACTATGTCATGCATTGATATAGGTTTTGAAGCAGCTAGAAAGAAATATCAATTGTGTAGTTCTTCAAGTTGTTTGAGAAATTTCTATTCCCTTGAGTTGGCACAACCTTCTAAAGAGATACCAGATGCCATCCACGACCAATAAGTATTGGACAACAAGAATGTTAAGTCAGACTTCTGAACTTGGCAAGCTATTGAGAAACTTGGCCATCCCAGAGCATGACTACATATGGAAGGGAGGTTTTGAAGTGCAGAGATGCAGTGGAAGGAGCTTTGGGTTTTTCGATGAACTTCAAGCACACATATTTATCTTTGCAATACCTAAAGTTCTAGAAATTATAAAAAAGCTTCCTCCCAAACTTCAAGTGGAGGAGGTACCTCGCTTGAATTCATGACCTATAAAATTTTAGAGAAAATGTGTTGCGAAAGATGACATTGGTTTTTATTTCTTTGCAAAATATCTAGAGAGTTATAGAAAGTGTGGTAAGAAGTTAGTTGAGATGATGGTTAAGAATGATTTGGCTTTCAAAGTAAATTTCAATGGGGTTGATCTTTTAGTATTCCCTTCAAACTAGTTGCCAAAGAAAGCTCATCGTTGGAACAAACTATTCTACCTTTGGGGTGTGTTCAAAACAATAAGGAAAAATGATGTGCAACCCTTCACACTTTAGGAAAAAGAAGAATCAGTAGGAATGGCACAAATAGAGAGAAAATTCGGGAGCAAAAGTACATGATGGATAATAGACATCAGCCAGAGAGAGAGATTCAAAGGTATTGGAAGATGGGCCCAAGCCTAAACGACCAAGGAATGCCCACATATCCAAGTGTGCTAGAAGATGGGCCCAAGCCCATAAGATATGGGCCCACCATGATCACATGAGGTGGCATGATCAGTCTTACACAATAAAAAGTCTCATAGAGCCAAAATTATTATGGAAGCAAGTCTCATAGAAGAGTTTCAGTTTAAAGGTGTTTTAGTCATGTTAGTCTTCTATTTATATTGGGTTATTTAATTATGTTAAGACTTATCTTTAAGTGTTTAAGTTTGGATGTAATTGGGACAAAGGTAGTTTAATTATAATTGGACTCTACTACATTCCTCTATTATAAATATAGGTTAATGTACTCTGATTACAAAAAATCAATGAAGTATTTCTCTTTTTCATAAATTCAACATGGTATTAGAGTAGGTTCTGTGAGTTGACTTAGTCAACCCACAAAGGTAATGTGATCTTTTTCTGATCTATTATCTCTAGCAATTTAGGTTCGTTTTTTTTTTTTTTTCAGTCTGTTATGGTCCTAGGTTAAGTGCTTGGCTTTTCGCTACTGACCAGGCCGGTCTTTTAGGTAGTATTGGCTAGGTGCTTTTAAGCACCTAGCCAATACTACCCAAAAGACCGGCCTGGTAGGTAGCAAAAAACCAAACACTTAACCCAAGATCATAACAATACACCCACCTTCACGAGCCAACGACCACGACGGCCACACACTAGTGACGATCCACTCTAGCGACGACCCACTCTAGTTTCTGCTAGGTCGCCCCCTCCGCTCAGGATTCACATCGTGGGGATTCGAACTCGTGACGTAGCGCTAGCTCTGATACCAAATGTTAAACACCTCGCCAATACTATCCAAAAGACCGGCTTGGTAGGTAGCGGAAAGCCAAACACTTAACCTAGGACCATAACACAGTCCTTATACCCATTATTTGCTTTACGTTTTTACCTCTATACTGTTATTCTATTTTTGGGGGTTTCTGGTTCGTGACCGCCAACTGCGACGATCCCTCTTTGTATCTGAAACTTCTCCCCCTCGGTGCCATCTCTGGGAAGATATATATTACAGTTCGGATGTCTCCATATTTGGATTAATCTGTATTATTCAGGCTTAATCACATTGCTGATTTCCCGTGATTGTCTCTGCTAGATCTTATCTCATCACCGCTCTCTAGAGTCTCGTTGGCTCATGCGACAATAATTTCTAGCTAATTTTTTTTATCATCACTTACCTTAGTATCGTGCTGTAATAGAGTGTTCTTTTCTGGTTGATAATTTGGCATCTCATAATTGATCCCGTGCATTTAATCTGGCGAAATCTTGATCATCAAGCTTAATCGGGAAATCTGGCTCCCTTCTCATGAACTTGGGTAACAATTGGCTCGTTGTAGATCTACCTTACTGCTATTTAATATCAATTTTGAGGTCATTACTGCCATCTCCACTATTACTACTGTCAGGTGGGCATGTTATGCTTATGTATCCAACGAGTCCAGTTATTCCAATTGATTTATTTCTGGAAAGATCCAGCAGTATCTTCAACACAGCTATCTATATTCGAACTTGGGGATTTGTTTTCATTTCTAGTGGACAAAGATCCGACCATCTCTGTTTATCATTTTTCTTTCGCTGACAGGATTTTATCATCGATCGGAAAGTCTCCTTTGCTGCCTTATGTTTGCCTTTGTCAAATCCTTACTGAGCTATCTTTGCTAAGATATCCGTTGCTACTCGTATTTTCGAGTTTGATCTTCATGGTTCATAACCAGCTATTTGGCAGTGTTATTTGGGAGCTTCACTAGCGGACATCTAGTGTTTAATTCCAAAAATTGCTTAGCTCACGATATCTCTGCTACTTGGCATACTGAATCCGATTTTGATTTTAGTTTGTTGAAATTTCGAAAGCAAGGAAGATGACACTGTTGTTTCTTCCGAGTTATTATGATGGATCTTCTATCTTCAGAAGATGTTGATTGATAACAGTGTCAATCTCGTTGTTTTCTTCGCTGGCATATATTCATACTGGTTGTCTTCAATCTTGCTCTTTGTTGGCATCTTATTGTAATCCCGAGCAAATCTCTCTGCATTGTTGTCCATCCATCCCGAGTGTTGCTGTCTTTGGTCTCCCGCTTTGTTCGACGACATGAGAAAGATGATGATTGTTGCAAAATTACATGTTTCCTTAGTTAGGAAACTTATTTAATCTTGTGTTGGTTCTACCATCCTGGACCAAACCATGCCGGGTCAACCCAACGAATTGGGCTGCCCTTCTAGCTGCTGTCGAGCAACACCAGTCTACCGAGTTAACTCGGGTCAACTCAATGAGTCAACTTGGATATGGGTCAACCTGACTCAGCCCACTTATCTTCTGCCTCGATATACATGTGTGGGTCCCAAGTTTTACATATAGTTCTGCCGTGACTCGGCTATATTGGTCTACTATTTGACTCGACTCAACTCGATTCTATTTCTCCAGCTGGATTATTATTTTGAGGTATTCGCAACATATTCCTTGGTCAGCATATTATTTGGTGCACAGACTTGCATCAAATTATTTTATGTTTAATTATTTGGTACGTAGGCCCAAACCCATTTTAGCTGCTGCTATTGTGTCTCTTTGTATGAGACATTATTATTGAAGAAGTGGTGACATCAACATCCTATCTTCCTCTTTACCCATTACCCATTAGTTATTTAGCACCCTATCTCCCACCATCCTTTATTTGACTCTCAAATACATCTTTGGGCCGACCTCTTGTGTGTTGTTTCGGTTGGTGTTTTAAGTCCATCGTATATATGGGTGTTTTAAGTCCATCGTATATATGGGTGTTTTAAGTCCATTGAGATTTTTTTTATATATATATCCGTGGGTCTTTTATCGTTATCTCTTGAGTGACAGACATTACCCACTTATTACCCATTTCTACATTTGAGAGTCGGTGCTCGGGTTGGGACACCATGATGGAGAAGCTTATTACTATATCTATATTATTTGGTTCAAGCTAAGTTCACTGCCATTATCTCACCCCCAACTTGAGGGGGAGTGTTGGAAGATATGGAGGACTGCCATTTTATATGAGAAAATCCTATACACCATTTGCAGTAAGCTGGGAATTCATGATGTTCTCTTACCACCAACTTGAGGGGGAGTGTTGGAAGATGGGCCCAAGCCCACACACCCAAGCAAGGCCCACATATCCAAGTGTGTTGGAAGATGGACCCAAGCCTATAAGATATGAACCCACCATTATCACACGAGCTGGTGGGACCCACCATTATCACATGAGGTGGCATGATGAGTCTTACACAATAAGAATTCTTACTGAGCCAAAATTATTATGGTAGCAGGTCTTATAGAAGAGTTTCATTTTAAAGTTGTTTTAGTCATGTTAGTCTTCTATTTATATTGAGTTATTTAATTATGCTAAGACTTATCTTTAAGTGTTAGAATTTGGGTGTAATTGGGACAAAGGTAGTTTAAGTGTAATTGGACTCTACTACCTTTCTCTATTATAAATAGAGGTTCATGTACTCTGATTACAAAAAGTCAATGAAGTATTTTTTTTTCCATAAATTCAACAAAAGGGATCCAGTGAAGAATGAAGAATATGACTTAGAGTTCAAGGTCAACAAAAAGCAACCTCATTCAAATTGTTTAGAGACCTTATATGAAGCTTCTATTGAAACATCTAGAGCAAGTCAACTAAAAACTTGGCTCTGATACCATGTTGATTTTCAGAATACTATGAATTTAACTCATGGAGAAAAAGAAGAGACATCCATTGGGAGAAAACAAGAAATAAAAGGGTTATGGACTTGTGTCCTAGCCCTTCCCTTGAACATCAATTTATAGATTAATAATCCTTCAATATTACAATTATGCCCCTAAAACTTAAACTCATTACATTAGTGTCATCTTTATGAGATAATTCTTTATTTACCATCATGACATCATTGTGTGGGCATGTAGGTCTTCTCCTTGGTTTTTGGGCCTAGAACCCATCTGCCACCTCTTTTTGATATGTGGGTCTTATTGGTCTTGTCAGCTTGAGCCCATCTTCTAACACACTCTCCCTCAAGCTAGGTTTGGGCCCATCTTCCAATACTCCCCCTCAAGCTGGGTTTGGGCTCTGATACCATGTTGATTTTTAGGACATTCAAATGGTCGTAGTCAAAAATATTTTTCTCCCAGTTTCACAAGAAAAAAATTAGCCTTACTATGGGCCATAGAGGCTACCCACTTTCTTAGGGTAGCTAATAAAATACTTTTTGGGTGAATAATAGACTTGACACACACTGGATGTTGGGCATACTCCTATCCTCTGTAGGTTGTGGGTGTATAAACATTGCTCAGAAGTGTAGTAATACAGTCCTCATCATGGTGTCCCTCTACAAGGGAACGACTCTCTAATGGTAGGAGTACAAATGTCAAATAAGAGGGGTGTAAGTGCAAGATGCTATGACTATGAATAAATGTCTAAACAATTTGATGGGTAGACTTGTTAGAAAATTATAATCTTAAATCATAATCCAAAAATTTCATCACGCTAGAATATTAAGATTCGGGAAACATACCTGGATCCATTCTGAAATTTTGTCTTTCTGTTGCAGATTACTATGACGAACAAATGAATGGTTTTATGATCTTTCTCAACTAAATCACATTTTTCCTCTATGGGACCGTCGTCTCTCTTTCGGATGGGGAGAAGAGAAACCGTGTTTGATTTAGTCTGTGGGGACCACAACCTTGATGTTCTATTTATATTCTTTAATTAGAGTTCCCATATTTTCCTAATTAAGACAATATGGTTATCTAGTCAATTGACCCATATTCCTTCTTTAGCAGTCTATGAGCTTACCAAAATTAAACCACTTAATTTTAGCTAATATTAAATATAATTGAATAAAATATGTTGTTCAACCTAGGAAACGTTAGTTTCCTAACAATCTCCAACTTGGGTTCCATATCATTCCTGAAATAATTATAAAATAAATTAATTACGCATGCATCTGTATACTATGGAACCATCTTATATATTAATAATGGAACCACCGCTACTATCATCACAATACAGTCGGGACTAAACCACAATGATCACCATACTATTACACTCAATGACATAGCTCAAATATGGATGAGTAGTATGAAAATTGCATGCAATGTGATCTCAGACATGCCTATTTCCAACTGGTCATTATTTATTCTTTAGTGAGATCTGTCTAAAGTCTTTAATGCAATGCGAACATTGCTCATAAAAAGAAACACAAACAAGTTTAGAAATAGAATAATAAGCAGTCAATTTTATTACGTAAAATATTGGATAACTCAATGTCTAAAGCAAACATATTGTATAGAAATGACTCCCACTAAACCAAGGTATCCTCAGAAATATCACTCATATGAGCAATGTGCACATGAAAGACCTTAGGCGTTAAACCCTTGGTTAATGGGTCTGCTAGCATAGAGTCCCTCCTTATATGTTCTACAAAAATCTGCTTATCTGAACTTTCTCTTTAACAACTAGAAACTTGATGTTAATAAACTTCAATTTCGTTGAGCTGTTGTTGTTATTGGAATAAAGTACAACTGATTTATTGTCATAATAAATCTTTAATAGCCTATAAATGCCATCTACCACTCGTAGCCCAGTGACAAAGTTTTGCAACCATATTCCGTGGTTGGATGCCTCAAAACAAGCAATGAACTACGCAGCCATGGTTGAATAACCTAGCAGACTTCCATGAGATAACTCCTTCATCCAACATAAAGATATTGCCTGATGCGGAGCATCTGCTATCTTGCCATCTAGCAAAGTCGGAGTAAGGGAACCCAATGATCTCTAAACTGTCTGATCTTCGATAAGTGAGCATGTAGTCTTTTGTTCTCCTTAAATAACGCATCACACGTATGACTGCCTTTCAATGTTGCATACTTGGATTGTTCAAATATCTGCCCAGAACTCCTACTATAAATGCTATGTCAAGATGAGTACAAACTTGAGCGTACATTAGACTCCGTACTAATGATGCATAGGGAATTTTCTGCATCTCTTTTCTTTCAAGATCTTAGGGCACTGTTTGAGACTAAACTTGTCTCCTTTAGCGACGGGTGTGTCTCCTGGTTTACTATCTTTCATGTTGAATATGCTCAAAACTTTATTAGTATAACTCTTTTGTGACAACCTAAGGATACCTTGAGAACGATCTTTAAGTATTTGAATACCTAACACAAAAGAGGCACCACCATGATCTTTCATCTCGAATTATTTGTCAGATATTTCTTGGTTTTGTGCAGTAATCCTATATAGCTACTAGCAAGCAGAATGTCATCGACATATGATATTAGGAAGATGTTTGAGACCATAGATGGATTTCTTTAATTTACAAAACATAGACTTTGGATATCCAGATACAAATTTTTCTGGTTGTACCATATAAATTGTCTCGTCAATGTCTCCATTGAGAAACGCAGTTTTGACATCCATCTGATGCAGCTCTAGATCTAAATGAGCCACTAGTGCCATTATTGTTGTAAAAGAGTCTTTCGAAGATACCAGAGAGAAAGTCTCTTTATAGTCTATGCCTTCCTTTTGAGTAAAACTTTTAGCGACTAGACGAGCCTTATATCTCTCGACATTGCCTTTTGAATCCCTCTTGGTTTTAAATATCCATTTAAAACCAATGGGTTTCACACCTTTAGGCAACTCGATGAGGTCCTTTTGAGTAAAACTTTTAGCGACTAGACGAGACTTCATCTCATCCTTCATGGCACCAATCCACTGTTGAGAGTTAGAACTAAGCAAGGCTTGACAGAAGTTGATTGGGTCATCTTCTGTCAATCTGATGCCATCCTCATGTTCTTGGAGAAAGATGATATAATCATTTGAAATCGCATTTCTCCTCTCCCTAGTGGATCTCCTAAACAACAGTTCTTGAGGTTGTTGAGTTTGTTCTAAAGGCGGTGTTTGAGGAAGAATCTTATTGTTGTCTTGATCTGGAACAATGTCAGGAATAGGAGCTTGAACATTGTCCTCTAGTGCCTGAATTGTGTCTTGAACAACAATAGGTATGGAAACCTGATAACTGTCAATAACAGATTCTTCTTCAAAGACAACATTCCTTATGTTTTCTTCCCCTCCAAACTCAATATCCTCAAGGAATTTCTAATTTCCTATTTCAAAAAGGGATCTTGATGTGGGATTGTAAAACTTATAGCCTCGAAAGCGTTCAATGTAACCAACGAAATAACAGCTAACCGTCCTTAAGTCCAGTTTTCTTTCATGTGGCCTATCAGGTCGCGCCTCAGCAAGACAACCCAAAATGTTCAAGTGCCAAATGCTAGGCTTCTTGCATGTCAAAATCTCATAAGGGGTTTTTGGCAACTGCTTTCTCGGTACCCTGTTAAGGATGTACACGGCGGTCTTTAAAAGTTCTCCCCAAAGTGACTCTGGCAAGGAGGAATGACTAATCATACTCCTTGCCATATCCTTAAGAGTTTGGATTTCGTCGCTCTGCAACACCTTTCATACTGGGTTTGCCCGACATGGTGTATTGCGGAACAATTTCACACTCTTTGAGGAAAATCGCGAAGGGTCCTAGATGTTGTTCTCCTGATCCATCATACCTTTCGTAATATTCTCCACCACGGTCAGATTTGACATTCTTTATTTTCTTTCCAAGTTGAAGTTCAACTTCAGATTTGAAAGACTTGAAGACGTCCAGGGATTGTGACTTATCATGTATTAAATATAGGTAACAAAATTTAGAGTAATCATTTATGAATGTAATGAAGTACTGTTCTCAATTCCATGAAGTTGTAGGGAATGGATCACATATATCTTTATGTATAAGTTTTAAGATGTTTATAGCTCTTTCGGCACCTAATTTTCCAACGTTTGTTTGTTTCCCCTTGATCCACTCAACACAAACTTGAAAGTTCGTAGTATCTAGGGGTTCAAGAATTCCATCCGACACAAACCTTTGAATTCTCTGTTTAGATATATGTCCTAAACGTTTACGCCATAATGTGGCATAATTCTCACTTAATTTTTGCTTTGTACCACGTGAAATTTTTTGCAATATTTCTCTACAGGAACTAACAACATCAAGCATATACAGATTATCAGTTACGAGTCCAGAACCAACAAAATTTGAATTTTGGTAGAGACTAACTTTATTATTTCCAAAAGAATAAGAAAAACCAGATTTGTCCAAAATGGAAATAGAAATTAAATTCCGCCTAAAAGACGGTGCAACAAATGTCTCAAATAAATCCAAATAAAATACAGTGTTTAATTGTAATCTGAAAGTTCCTATAGCCTCTACCGCAACTTTATTGTTGTCGCCCACAAAGATGAATTTTTCAGCATCACTTGGCAGTCAGCTTCACATGCAACCCTGCCAAGACATACTTATGCGAGTGGTAGTACTAAAATCCACCCACCAAGTATCTTTAGGTACAAAAGCTAAATTAACTTCAGAACAAACTAGAGTTAGAGGCATACCCTTCTTTACACGCCAAGCGGCGTATTTGGGACACTCTTTCTTCATGTGTCCTGGCTTCTTGCAGAAATAGCTGGTAAACTTCTTATCTTGCTTCTTCTGTTTCTTAATCGGAGAAGATCCTTCCGCAACATCCTTACCTCTCTTCTTCTTCTTGTTCTAAGAGGTTGAGGCCAAGTGAGCACTTTCGGTCTTATCCCGTTGTTGCCTCTCTTCCTCTTGCACACAGCGAAATATCAAAACCATTTGTCCTTATGAGTGTTATAACTCACTTTGAATTGCCCAAAGTGTGCATGAAGAGATATCAAAACCAAGTACACGAGCTGTCTGAGTGCACGAGCAAGTCCTCAGACAGCTCCATCTTAAATCACTTAGAGTTTTTATGCGAGATGAGACATCTCCATGATGTACTCCCTTTTGTTACTTTTGCCCTTATACTTCATCGAAACGAGTTTAGCCAAAAGGCCACTCGCCTTCGACTTTTCGTTCTTGGCAAAATATTGCTCAATTTCCTCAAGAACTTCTTGGCGCTCTTGCTCTCAGTAATAGAGCCCTGAAATGCCTCCAGAATGGAGCATTTCATGATCATCAAGCACATTCGGTTAAAGCCCTCCGACTTCTGAATTTTAACCTCATTGAGGTTTTCAAAAGTAGAAGTGGGTGTCTCCGCCCGAAGTGCAAGATCCAAATCCATACAACCGAGGACAATTTCCATGGTATATTTCCACGTTTTAAAGTTCATCCCATTTAGCATTGGAATGTTGCTTATTTGAGCAGTAACATTTATAGTAGTAGCAACAAAAACTGTATATAGAACAAAAATAAACAAGCATACTCACATTAACTAGCATGTCATATAAAGAAAAACAAGACATGTACAAACAATCCAAATTGGAGACTCATCTCAAGATACTTAGTACGACATTAATTATTAGTCTTTGGACTGAGAAATTAACTATAAGTGGTACTCTCAGTGCAATGATCAAATATTGACAATCACTTCTATCAAACAATATCCTTTATTTGGACCGACTATTGTTCACATGAAAAGTCACACATTTATCATCACAGGCACGTTGTTGATTTGGCCAAACTGTATCTTCCTTTGGACCAAACACAATTTGCATAAATAACTCTGCACAAACATCTATGTATTTTTAGTCAAATTAATCTATAGTATAGAGGTTACTTTGGCAACATGTAGCTTCAATCAATTTGATTAAAATACTTGACTAATTGCATAAAAACAATAGGAATTTTCACAATTGAAAAATCAACTTAAATATGCACATTATACAACTATATGTGCATGCATAAATATTCATATGAATGAAAATTGCACAAAAAATAAATTCTGCAATTTCTGTAATTTAATATATATAATTTTTTTTAATCCAAAGCGAACACACGAAGGAGAGTTGGCATACTGGTTATTTGCACTAAGCTGAAAAATTTTCGCGTGGGTTCGAATCCCCATGGGCGCAAAATTGGATTTTGAGAACTGAGTTGGCTCGATCCTCTCTTGGGCGAGCCGGCTCAGCCTGTCTCAGTCGACCCGAACCGCCCAATTCAACCCTTAACGTCCAACTCATCTCAACCCTCGGCGAATCATCCCAACTGGTCTGAGTCATCTCAGATGAGTGACTCGTTATTTAAATCAAATATAACCAAAGTTTCAAAAAAAATAATTCTTTCTTACCTGTGTGCGTTGGAGGTCGTCTTCAACCTCTAACCAAGCGCAGAGGGAGGGCTTCTGTTTTCACCGATGGCCCTATGCCGGACATCGGACTACCATCTGACGTTGGTCGTCGGCCAACACCCAACGCCGAGGCGAGTTCCATGGAGAGCGACACAGAGCGTCGGGGCAATACAGAACCGTCGTTTTTTCTCCACGGAACTCCTCCATTCCAATCCCAATAATCTGACACTAATGCTGCTCTGATACCACTTGTTAAAAAACTGTAATCTTAAATCATAATCCAAAATTTTCATCACGCTAGAATATTAGGATTCAAGATACATACCTGGATCCATTATAAAATTTTGCCTTTCTGTTGCGAAATTACTATGACAAACAAATGAATGGTTTTATGACCTTCCTCAACTAAATCACCTTTATTCCTCTACGGGACCGTCGTCTCTCTTTTGGAAGGGGAGAAGAGAAACTGTGTTTGATTTAGTTTGTAGGGATCACAACCCTGATGTTCTATTTATATTGTTTAATTAGGGTTCCCATAATTCCCTAATTAAGACATTATGTGTATCTACTCAATTGGCCCATATACCTTCTTTATCAGTCTATGGGCTTACCAAAATTAAACCACTTAATTTTAGCCCATATTAAATATAATTGAATAAAATATGTTATCCAATATAGGAAACGTGAGTTTCCTAACAAGACTATGTCAAACACTTATATAGACTTTGAAGCAGCTAGTAGGAAATATCAATTGTTTAGTTCTTCAAGTTGTTTGAGAAATTTCTCTTCCTTTGAATTGGCACAACCTTCTAAAGAGAGATCAGATGCCATCCATGTCCAATAAGTCTTGGATGACAAGAATGTCAAGTTAGACTTTGTTATGGTCCTGGGTTAAGTACCTATGTCTTCCGCTCCTGACAGGCCGGTCTTTTGGGTAGTATTGGCTAGGTGCTTAATATTTGGTATCAGAGCCTACTCTAGCGATGGCTCATGGTGCGGGAACACACTTAGGTCGCCCCTTTCGCATATAGCGGTGGCCCATTGGTGCGGGAAGCTCACTCTGGTCACCCCTTCGGCTAAGTCACCCCCTCCGCAGTCGCCCCTTCCAAGATTCAAAGTCGCGACATAGCTCTAGCTCTGATACCAAAGGTTAAGCACGTAGCCAATACTACCCAAAAGACCGGCCTGTCAGGAGCGGAAGACATAAGTATTTAACCCAGGACCATAACAGACTTCTGAACTTTGCCAATCGAGAAGCTCGACCATCCTAGAGCATGACTACATATGGGAGGGTGGTTTTGAAGTGCAGAGATGTGGTGGAAAGAACTTTGAGTTTTTCGATGAACTTCAAGCACACATATCTAGACTTGCATCACCTAAAGTTCTAGAAATTGTAAAAAAGTTTCTTCCCAAACTTCAGGTGGAGGAGATACCTTGCCTGAACTCATGACCTATAAAATTTTAGAGAAAAAGTGTTTCGGAAGATGACATTGTTGTTTATTTCTTTGCAAAAGATCTAGAAAGTTATAGAAGGTGTTGTAAGAAATTAGTTGAGATCATGGTTAAGAATGATTTGGCTCTCAAAGTAAATTTCGGTGGGGTTGATCGTCTAGTATTCCCTTCAAACTAGCTGCCAGAAAAAGTTCATCGTTGGAACAAACTGTTCTACCTTTGGGATGTGTTCAGAGCAAGAAAGGAAAATGGTGCACAACCCTTTCCATCTTCCCTGAAACATGTCTGTGGGAATGGTTCAAGTGTGGATCACATTTTAGGAGAAAGTGGAACTAGTAGGAGTGGCACAAATAGAGAGAAAATCCTGGAGCAAGAGTGTATGGTGGATAATGGACATCAACCAGGGAGAGAGATTCAAAGGGATCCAGTGAAGAATAAATAATATGGCTTGGAGTTCAGGGTCAACGGAAAAGCGGCTTCATTCATATTGTTTAGAGACTATTTTTTGAAGCTTATGTTGAAACATCTAGAGCAAGTCAATAAAAAACTTGGCTCTGATACCATGTTGATTTCAGGACTCCATGAATTTAGTTCATGGAGAAAAATAAGAGACACCCAATGGGAGAAAATAAGAGAAAGAAAAGGTTTATGGACTTGTGTCCTAACCGTTCCCCTGAAGCTCAATTTATAGATTAATAATCATTTAATATTATAATTATGCCCCTAAAATTTAAACTAATTAAATCCGTGTAATCTTTATGAGATAATTCTTTATTTAACATCATGCCATCACTGTGTGGGCCAATGGGCCTTCTCCAATGTCTGTGGGCCTTGAACCTATTTTCTACTTCTCTTGGATATGTGAGCCTTCCTTAACCTTGAAGGCTTGAACCCATCTTCTAACACACTTGGACGTGTGGGCTTGGGCCCATCTTCCAACAAAAAGAAAGGAAAATTTACACTCTTACTTAGAGAGATTTTTCTCCTTAAGATATCCAAGTTTCCACTTCTTTAGCATCACAATGTGGAGTGATTGTAGGAGCTTGACTAATATGAATGCAAAGAAAAAAAGGAAGGAGTTGTGGAATTTTCAAAGGTAAAACTCACTTTTTTACTCTAAAGCACTTTTTGATAGATTTTCAAGATTGAGATTAAATGTTCAAAATATTTGCCAATAAATGCTTATTAACTTCTCAATACATGGTTTGGTGGGGTAATTATAAATTCTGGAGCAAAACTAGCCTTTTTTTGCTCATTTGTAAAAGTCAACACTTTGATTGATTGATCTCTATAAAGCGATCGATCGATCAATCGATCATAACGACTCTTTTTCTTTTAGACGGTGATTTATTGATTGATGGACTAATTGATCAATATGTTATCATTGGTCGTCAATAGTTAAGTTGATTGATCATTGCCTTGAGATAATCGATCGATCGATCGAAATTCCCTCTAGTTGTGCAATACAAGTGTAATTGATCTATGCATTTCTTATGATCGATCAAGCTTTATGTCCTTGACTAGCAAGATTTTGTCTGATTGATCAATCGGGTGGAATGATCTATCATGTTTTATAGCCTGAAATGGCCATGTTCTGGATGATCGATCAAATCGAATATGTTTGATTGATAATATTTTATATTTTTGGCTTGCATACTTCTAGATGATCGATCATTCCATTACTAGTTCAACTAACTTGACTTTCCAAGCACTGGGTGATTTTTTTATATGTTTCAAAAGATGTTTATGATGCTCCTAAACATTTTTACATGCAATTTATGACCTAAAGCTCCATATTAACTATTGTACTCAAAGAAGGGAGTTTAGACATATGACTTTTATATTTGAACTCTAGTCTTCTTGTTGTCTTCTTCCTTGTGGGTACTTCTTTAAAAGACATCCTTCAATGATGCATTTGGTTTTGAGTAGGTTTGATCATTTTGAAGCTTTAACCTTGAGATGCATTGACTTTTGAAGGTGAAGTATCTAAAATACTTGGTTATATAAATTGTCAGATCGATTAAGTTTCATTATCATAGAAAAAAATATTGGAGTTGTTGGAAGATATCTCAAAGTGGCATTAAGGTACCTTCCCCACATCAAGGAGGTGACAAAAATAAGGAATTTATACAAATAAAAAAAGGTATTTTAATATATGAATTTTAATTTATAAATTTTAATTTTATTTTAGATAGTTTTATTTGACTAAAATCAAATAAAGTTTAACTTCTTTTAAATTAATAAATAAAATTTCATTAATTATGTGATTAAATATATAAAAATATAATGATTAAAAAATAATTACTTTTATAATTTCCTATTACTTAATCAAATTTTTACTTTTCTAATATCTAGATTCTCACTCTTAAATTAGAAATCAAATATTAGAATTAAAAAATTATATAAATAAAAAAGAGGATATTTTATAAGATAATTTTATTTAACAATTCCATTAATAAACTAAGATAAATTTTAAGTTGTTTAAATTAATAAATAATTAAAAACTAAATTAAGAATTTTAATTATATTAAATATATTAAATAAAATACTTGATCAAATGCTTAATTTTGTAATTTCCAAATGCAAGAGTGAGTGGGCATAATGAGTAGAATAAGAGAGAGAATGAGAGAGCGAGTGAGCGTACGAGTGAAAGTGAATTCACTAGCCTTAGGGAGTGATTTGACTTTCACTCATTTTTCTTGAGAACAAGTGAAAGTGAATTACCTAGGTAATTCATTTTCACTCACCACATAAGAGCATACTAATGGGCTTTGGATCACTTTCACTTTCAGAGTGTAATACCCGGACCTTTGTGTTGGTGTGCTCAATGTAAAGTGCAGTGTACTGATTGCTCGAACCTTGTCCAATTTAATCAGATATAGGTTTTCAATTTTGAAAAAATGGTAGAGAATGTTAGAGTTTTTTTTTAAATAAAAAGGCACACACGTGCACAAGAGGTATGCGTGTGTGCCTATAGTTCGATTGGTCAAAGTGTTTTGCCTATAATGCATAGGTCGCAAGTTCAAGACCTGCATGGACCAAATGCATTCATTTTCCTTTAGTCTGATTTCCTTTAGTCCTATGTAGATAAAAGCAATGGGGTCTTCTTAGGTTAAATAAAGAAGCCCTCCTATCATCTTTGAGTTTGTGTGAGCGTGTGAGGCTCTCATGTTCACATGTGCACGTAGTCTTGCACGTTTTTGATTTCTAGAGACAATCATAAACACAAGATATCTCAAGGGAATGAAAGAACACGTTGTTGATTTCTAGGGACAAGTCATAAACACTTCTTCTTTGACATCTCCCCCTCAAGTTGGGGATCTTTTTGTTCTTTACTAAGAGACCCATCTTGCACAAAAAAATGGTGAGAGAAGAAAAATCACTTCTAGCCAACTGACAAATCTCCATACACCAATTAAAATGATCATAGTCTAAAACACACTTCTCTCAATTTCAAAGGAGGAAAAACAACCCAACTTTAGGGCACAACAAAGAGACTACTCACTTTTTAAGGGTAACTCAAACATAAATCACCTCTTGGGTGAATAATAAAATACTTGACTCAAACTGGATGTTGGGCATACTCCTATACTTTTTTAGGTGGTGGGTTTATAGGCATTGCTATGAAGTGATTTTAACAAAAAAATTGATGAAAGTACTTTGAGGAATTAAGGGTGTGAATAAAAAGATAGCAGTTCTTAATACTTCAAAAGGAAGGAGGCACACAATGCAGTTCTTTATACTTCCAAGTAAGAAGGAGGTGCTTTTAGACCAATAGATGGATAAAAAGTGACCATGTTTTACTTTAGAGGGAGGTAAAAAAATAATTTCTCTATGAACATGATGATTAAGGAAACTTAAAAAATCCCAATAAGAAAGTGTTGAGATAGAACATAATAATGGAAAATTTTGAAACATAGACTTCTCATATAAGCCAATTACTTTTTAGCACAACCTGACCAATTTGCAAAGAAAATATTCAAGAGATAATTTCTGGAATGAGAGAGGTTTTAGGACTCTAAGATTTGGAATTTAGAATGAGTAAACAAAACTTTCTAAATAAAAAATTTCAGACTTTGTCAAAAAAGAAATTAAACTCATAATGTGGTTTCTTTTAAGGAAACTCATATAATATGAGATCAAACAAAAGAAACTTTAAGGGAAGGAAAGATATTGAAGTTGGTAAAATCTTGAGTATTGAAAACAAATAGTAAACACAACCAACATTAGCAACTCAAAAAGTGAAGCAAAAAATTTGGCTTGAATTTGGATCTTTGCATGCAACAAGATACTAGCATGACCTTTGATTTTTCCAATGTGGATATCTCTTTTAGAAAGATCAGATTGAGAAACAACTTATTGGGATAGAAAGTAGACACACATACCTTTCTTTTGAGATATAATCCTCAATATAAATCTTCACTAATGTTGGTACAAACTATTCAAGAATTTGAAGCTTTCTATTGCAGCATGAAACTTTTCTACTGCTTGATCATTGCTGCTTCAGATGTTGATTTCTCTTTTTGGAAAAATCTGATTTCAACGAATATTTTTGAATTGGAACTAGAATCAAAGATATTTCTAAATTTATTTAATTTTCTATATGTAACATATGATAAGAGAGTGAAACATTCAATGAAAAATAAGAATTGGGAAAGAAGACTAGGAAAAATGAGAAGCTTCTCTTTTTTTGTTTTCTTCTTCCTCCATTTTTTCTCCATTTTTTCTCCTTTTCCGTCTTAGATCTTTTCTTGTTTTAATACCATGTTGATTTCTACGGACAAGACATAAACACAAAAGATCTCAAGGGACAGAGAAAAGAGAGAAAAAACCAAGGGAGAAAAGGAAGAGAAAAAAAGAGGGGTGTATGGACAAATTTGAGCAAAGAGGAAGAGACTGAATGCTCTGCCTCATGCCTTGAGATTATATTTATAGTTGTGTGAAGGTATTTACAATGACTACAATACCCTTAGGGCTACATACTTAAAAAGAAAAAAGACAAAAGAGGACATACACCAACTTGCATAATTACAATTCTATGACATCCGTATGAAAGGTCTTCTTATTTACTAACCATGCCACCCATACCCATGTGGATGTCTCTTAACACACTGTACGGTTTGTCACACATGTTCGCACATGTATTCGTGTGGGCCCGTATGCAACATGTGTGTGACATATGAGACTGAAGTAGGATGAGCTTTTTGATTGGATTGATTCGACCATTAGAATGGATCATGATCAAAGTCATTGGATGAATATGATTATAGATCCAAACCATCAGATCAGAAAGTTATAGATCTGAACCTTTGGATCGAATGATTACAAGATCTAAATTTTTGGATAGAGTAGTTACAAATCTGAACGGTCAAATCGTACTGTTATAAACCTATCAAGTAGATCAAAAGCCATTAGATCAAAGCAGTTGCAGATCTGACAGTCAAATTTGGATCAATGATCTGAACCGTCAAATCAAAACGATTATATATTTGGATGGTAAAAAAGGTCTGTTGTATCTCGGGAAGGATTATCAGCTTCATGTGCACTGTAGGATGCGAATCACTTTCGAAGATAGTGAATACATGCCTCAGGCCTCACACAGGTATTATTTAATTATTTAATTATTTTCTGTCTAATTGGTGAAGCGGATCGATCAATGGTATGCATCAGCACCAGATATTAATTTCGGTTTATTAAAGTATTTATTAAAGTGTTGTGAGTTTGCTTTATATATTTTTCCAACATAAGGTGAATCATATTAACCATAGTATATAGGTGCAAGGTACATGTATTGTCCTCCATATGTAGAGTACATATAAGTTATCTCCGGTTAAGCCTGACCTAAAGACATTGCATACATGTGAACCCCTTGAGTGGTACGATAACATTTGTGCTATCATACTATTATTTTCCGTCAAGTTTATCATTTCAATCAATTTTATTTAAAGTTATAGTTGTTAACTTTTTATACATAATTATATGATCATTACTATTGTTATTTACTTTTACTTGATAACAACCCATTATTTATTAATCATTAAAAAATTTTAACCTATTAATATTTAATGTTAGTATTATTATGAGAATTATTATTATTAACAAATTATATTATATTTTACTATAGGAGTCCTATTGATAATTTAACATTAACTTGTATTTACAAAGATATATATAAACTGATTAGTTTTATTTTATGTTGCTATTTTTTTATAGATTACTCATTAATCCGTCAACTATAATCACCATTAACGACTATTAATCAACACTATTTATTAAATAAGTTGTATTATATATTATATCGGTGATTATTAAAAAAATTAGAACATTTTTAATAACCTTATAGAATATTAATAATTAATAATAATCATAAATATAGTATTATAGATATTAATTGTGATTAAAATTTTTAATAAATATAAATAGTCAATAAAATACATTATAGTCCAATGAATATAATGATCATAAGCTAATAAGTTTTTAATTAACTTTTTAAGTAGTCACTACGATACATGCTTCATGGACACTAAAAGACTAATGCATGCAAATCAATGACCTTAAAAAGATATTAAACTACGTGAATTAAGGCATATTAAATACTTTACTTAATGTAAACTTTGGAAAAGAAAAAAACATCCCAGTGTTGTTTAAGACCAGACAAACTCAGGAAGGAAGAAGATCCTATGAACCAACACTGGGGTTGTTCTGGCAATCAAGATTCGATGCAAAATGGTACAAGAAATTGTAAGAACTCTCGAAAAAACAAGGAAAGACAGGGAGAAAAGGAAGGGAGAGCCTAGAGCAAAGGCAAAATTGCCGGAGAAGGCCAAATTCCAAGAGGGACTAACAGAACACATACAATCAATCAACCCATAGCGGAATAACGCTTCTTGCACTATATGAGATAGTAACGTAAAATTTAAAGATAGAAAAAAAAAATTTACTCACTTAATTTAAATAAACTATCTTATTTAACTTAACTCTTAGTAGTTGATTAGACAAGTCTATTGAGACCCACAAAAGGATTTGTAACAATTTACTTGGTTATCGATCTCCACTTACAAAGGGATTTTTAACAACACCAACCTACAAAGGAACTTATAGTTAGCAACAACAAGCAAAGCTTAACAACTTGCATTTCTTAGTCACTCTGGTTTTTCTTGAGCAACTTGAGGTAAGGATGATCTTGTGTAAACTTTGTAAGAATTACTTGTTTATACTTTAGATCAATAAGCTTCTCAAATAGATGGGCGATCTTGCTCAAATCAAAGCCCTCTATCTTATTCTGTAATTTTTTTGAAACAAGCTATTTGGATAATTGTGGTCTTCGTTGAACATCTTTCTTTTCTCTTCATTGATCTTTCTTTCTTTAGCCTAGCCCATTGGACGGTTAACCGAATGAATGCTTCTCAAGCCATTTCTCTTTCATCTTCAAGACCAAACATGATCTCTCAAGACCTGTAGCGTTGTGATACCGGAAATCATCGACTCATAATCAAATAAAAACCAAAGCTTGAGCAGTCGGAGATGATCAATCTGCATCCTTGAACTTCTTGACTATGGTTTTATTTCAAAGAATCACCATCAAGTATGAAGGCGGCAGAGACTACAGGGGCTTCCGATACTCTTTTACAATTCTGCTACTGCTTGAAGCAAGAACCCCAGCTGGCAAGGTGTCGTTCGACCTGGTCCGGCCAAAGGAGCTGCTGCAACTCCCCTTTCATTCAGCAGGCAACGAAAGCGCGCTAATCTTGCTGCAACTTGCCTAGGATCCTTGGCCAGCTTCTTATACGTCGTCCACAACCGCTCTATAGCCACAACCCCAGAAATCAGTGAAGAAAATCTCGTAAATGTTCCAGTTTGTTAGTGAGAAAGCGTCACAAGTTTACCTGCGGCTGCTGCTGCACGAGGCCAAATGGTTTGTTCCAGATCTGATGCATCAGCGGTTTCACCCCACATGCACACTTCACCACCAATCACTAACTTCTGCCTTTTGGGGTCTGTGATATTTGTAAGGGGCTCATTCATGTAAAAATCCTGCCAAGGGGTATCCAAGTGATCCAAGTACCATTTGTCCTGGTTGCTCACTATGCATTTGAGACCTGCTTCCACCACTTTCTTAGCAACATCACCACCAAGCCTGTCATGGACATCACCGAATTTCCAGATGAATAAATGATTCTCGTTATAAACTTATTATCTTAGTTACTTCGCTGTTCAGTCCTTTCAGACTTTGGATTTTGTGATTCTCAAAGTTTGGCAGACAAGTACCAGTTGTGCACTACTGTTGGTGGGCTGATTCTATTGCCGAAGTCATTGAATGTCTCTTCCCTGTTCATCTCACAATCTGGCAATCAGATATCAAGTATAAATTGAAAATATATGAGATGCATAAATTGATGAGAAGAAGGTTTCTCACCAGCTGACAGCTTCGTAGCCATGGGACTCAGCTATTTTCTGAGCTCTCAAGACAAAATACTGGTAAGCTTGGGATTCACTCATTCTTTCCTTCTTCAACCTGTCATATGACAAACCCAGATACGCATTATGGGTAGGAAGCAAAACAAATACTTGATCAAAGGGAGTTTCTGCTAGCTGCTGGAAGCAGTGTTCTTGGCAATAGTTATCCGAGTTTACTGGTCTGAAAAACCAGACCAGTATGAGCAGATACCGTTCCCCTAAAAGCAGCTTACTATTTGATAGAAATAAAACCATTTTCTTATGAGATTTTTTGGAAAAAAAAGGACAAAAATGTAACTTTATAATCTATAGGAAAGTATGTATATTAAATGGTAAGAAATAGTCCCACATGGATTAGTGGATACAAATATCTTGAGTTTATTAACCGGGAAAAATGTTTCCTAAGTGGCTAGTCATTTTAGGATAAGGCCTTTGACCCAATTTAACATGGTATCAGAGCAAGTCATTCAGTATGTGAGCCTCCACATAAATTATTCACTTGTAGAGCCACAAAAGAGAGCGGGCCTACACGTAAGGGGGAGTGTTAAGAAATAGTCCCACATGAATTAGTGGATACAAAGATCTTGAGTTTATTAACTGAGAAAAAGGCCTTCGACCCAATTTAACATTAAAGAACGTTACCATTCTCTTATATAAGGAGTCGTTCTCCAACAACCTGAAAACGAATAATAGTCACCAGTGTTCCATATTATGGATCGAATATAGAGTACACATTGTAACAGAAAAAAAACAACCTGAAAAACTTGTGTAAACTGTCAAAGATAAACTCGCTCAAGCATTAACAAAGACGTCTAATGGGCAGCACAAAAGTTCAATTCAAATTAAGCAAATCTGCAAGCACAAAACACCAAACAGTGCATAACACACTATTTTAAAATAGAAACCCCTCTGGAGAGGGAAAACCCACTTAATAATAAGTAAAAGCCCATTTCTATTAATTCAGATGACAGAGATTCTGTCACAGTGGAAAGCCAAGTCTTAAGGCAATTTGAAGTGCTTTCCCGAAGAGAAATTTATTGCACATTACATTATAACAATGAAATTAAGTCAGTCTTTCGGTACTGCACATTATCCGCAATTAAGATCGAATAGAAGACTGACTTACTTGTGTTAACTTCATCGCCACCCAAATGAACAAATTTAAAATTGAAGATCTTGCTGAAATCTGAAAAAAGAAAACTATGAGAGTTCTAATCATGTTGTTCATACACAAAAGTAGCTTCTGTAAAGCAGTTAAAATTTTTCTTGCATGAATCGTTAGAAGAAAATGGCTTTAGTTTAGGCTCCAAATGTGACTATTTTATGCAGCATAACAACAGCATAGAAATGGAAACATGCTACTTTCTTTAACAGTGTTAATGCACAATTTCACTTTGTCTCCATTTCCTTGAACATGTAAACGTTTAATGTAAACCACCTGAAAGAATTCCTGATATTACTTGGAATGTAAACTCATTGCTGACATCAAGTGGCTGCTGACAATCTGATGATGTCCATAGAGAAGAGTAGCCAAAACCCCTGGATAAAAAAAATCTCTAGCATTCAATGATTTTGTTCAGGTTATAAACTGTAAATGAATTCCCCAAGTTCCTATATAAGTGTCTGGACTTACCATGATCGAGCATGGCCAGGCACATCCAACTCAGCCAACACATTAATCCCTCGACGTTCTGCGTATCTGCAAGTCCTTGAATCAACCACACATACAGAGGTTCACTGATAGAGGTAGAAGCAAAATTAAGATTACTAAGACCACCTACAGTACAATTTCATCTGCATCGGCCACAGTATAGCGTTCAGAAAGGGAATAAGCACCATTCCAAAGCTTTGGATATGAAGGTATCTCCAGGGGAAAGGATTCTGTGTCTACAATATGCCAGTGAAGAACATCTGTACTAGGGGCAGAACGTGTCAATGACACTCAGATGTTAACACTTAAAACTGAAAAAATAAAAGCCAAATGAAAGCAGAAAAGCCCTATCACATACCAACTTTGAGTATGCCATAGCATCAATGACATGCTTTATCTTTGGCAGAGCAATGTAATGTCGAGCAGTATCTGCATCAAGGCCTTCTCAAAGTTATTCTTTGTTTCTTGTTGGAAGTGAGGGAAGAGCAGATATAACAATCTAGCAAAAAAAATTAAAAGAAGGGGATTTCTCCAAAAATCAGATGCCTCACTATCTCTGAACTCTTGCTATCTCGGTGAATCAACTTCGGTTACTATTCTAAAGAAGGTATTTTTTTTTCAGATTGCTTGCATTAACTTAACCAATCTAACTAATGAAAGAATTTAAGCAAAAGATGATCTCACCTATTAGAAGACCCCTGTAAGGGAACCTCGGTTTGTCAGCTATAATCCAGGGGGCTAGGTGGACTTCAAAAACCCTGGTTGTAAAATTGAAACTGTATAACTGACTAAAAGTCCGCAAATTTTCATATGAAACAGATATAAGTTACAAGGGTATTGTTCTACAAGAAACTTGAATCATTCATTTAGGTGAATGTGTAGACCTATAAGCCATGGAGAGCCCCAAAAACTGTTTGTGCCTGCATTTGGTTTCAAGCCAATAATGTTAGAAAGAGGAAAGGTGGAAATTGCCAAATTTATCAGTATGAATCAAATTAAGCTGCAGACCAACCGAATAAATGAAGCAGAAGCAGTCAGCAATCAACATCCTTTTATATCAAAATGGAATAACTGCAGGAATTGCAATCAACACGACAAACACTGAAACAAAGTTATCATGGGGATTAAGCTTCATGACTTCAAGGTCTCAAAATCGCATGAAACGATCCAAATTATCAAGGCATACCTTATCGTTTGACGACAAAAGAGCTATATCCAATCCAGCAAGCACTGCTGTTCCACTCACATCGCCGTCAACAACGTGCGCCATGTCCACAACATCAACAAACCGTGAGAATCCATCATCTTTATATCCACTCCCCTTCATCGAAAATCCAAATTCTTTACTTAAATACAACGAAGTCGAACCATGGCTAACTGACTTTGGCATGGGCCAAAGATTTATGGCTTCAGCAAAAACAGCACAAACGGCAAGCAAGAATCCCAGAGAAAAAAAAAAAATCGATTACTCTTCCCATTGCGAGAGAAACAGAGAATGTAAAGTCAGTTTGCAGTTCGTTGTGTGATTGGGAGCTCAAATTTGTAGCATTTAAGTGAGTACAGGAGAGAGAGAGAGATGCTAAAAATAGGGTAAACAGGAACGGCCTTAGAAAACAGAGAGCTCAATGAGTAGCGTTAAACAATTCCAACGAGAAACGAATCTGCAAATCCAAAAAACGAATAACCAAAAATCTTTGCTAGCTGTACCCGATTTTCGAAAAACAGGAAGAAGACAAATCGAAATAAACCATGCAAAAATCTTAAAAAGATGATTATAACATCTTGCTTAAGTTGCTCTATCAATTCCTGGAATACGAACAGGATGACAACTACGATAATTAGTGTGGTGGGAGACCTAAATCCTTGGACGAGAGTGTGGCATAGACGATTAAACAACTAAAGGGGAAAATAGGGTGGAATCTGGGAAGGGGAAGAAGATGACGATGTGGTGGGAAAGATGCAGGTGAAATGGGGTTGGTCCCAGAGCACCAACTTCGACTCAAACGATGATACGTTAAATTCTTCTCAGTAGATGGCCACTGTGTTTCCTTCAGTACTCCCCGTCATTTTTACTATATTAGGGGCTGGCATTCGCCATTAAAGTAGAATTAATGCTGGTCCTTTGACGTCGTTCGTACAACCCCACCATCCCGCCATTTCTTTGAAGCAGTACTCTTTTGCAAGCAATTTTGCCCAGAACAGGGAGAAACCGAGAAGGGAGACCTTTTTCTCGCAGCATTAAGTCATAACCAGAATAATTAAAATAATTATCCCCATCAAATCTGCTAGGTATAACGACGTAAACCCTCGATCAAAGAAAAGACAATGAGAATTCAACTATTATTATGAAAAATAAAATAAAATAAGCAATATCCCTTATAAACAGTGTAAAACTTTGAATTACGAAGAAAAAATAGTGTTTGGTTGGAAAAGCTCCCAGTCAATGAAAAGGTCATGTATTCGTTACTACGGACTATTGAAACCATTTTGGGATACACGTGTAACATAGGCGGGTTGGCAATATGAGGAAACCTGCAGAGAAAGTGGCTGTACTTGTAGCTCACGCTGGGGCGTGCTTGCCTGAAGAGGGAAAAGCGAGAACAATGAGAGAGGTAAGTGGGGGGCCATTAATGAATCACGAGGGCTGCTTTTCTAACTATTCTTGTCATCTTCTTCCTATACCCTGCATCTGCATTATCAGAGTCGAAAAAGTGACTTAAAGCTATTTCCAGAGATTCCTTTCAAGTTTCTCCCAATTTGGATAACACAAATGCGCCTTCCTCCACTACTGACATAGTTACTGTCTGCTACAGTTCGTGGCAGAAATACTTGGTAAACTTGGAAATGAAGAATGGGCTACAGTTGGATGAGCACGCTACTGTGTCGGGACTTTGGAGGGTAACGGCTGTAGCGACGCTGCGAGCTCTTTTGCTTTTGAACTGGAGTGGAGATGAATTGTTCGACTTTATGTCTTATAGACAGTGATTTCTGCTTTTTTAAGCTGCAAAAGTCGAGCTCATATTTCGTCTTTTGCTGCAAAAGCGACAGCCTCGGCTGCTTCCATCTTTTTCAACAGCAATTACGGAAGCCTGACGAACATTTGAAACAAATACGATCGCCTGACGAACATTTGAAACAAATACGATCGAGTGATTGGTTTAAACGTTGAGGGAGGAAGAAGAGGCAAAATGGACGATGGTGGGAAACATGAAGCGGAGCTTCAAGCTGGGCCATGGATGTTTGGTTGGAGTCTTGGAGAGGAAGTGGGTGAACTACATGAGAATACACCATGAATTAACAATAATATATTTCTGAAGTAATCGTCTACACCTGTCTTTGATATTTTTCTTTACAGATGATTGCTTTACAGCAGAAGAAGAACAATAAGATCATAAAACTGATCTTGGTCTTAAATCGCCAGTGCTAGATTATAATTTTTGTAACTTAAAAAGCTCTAGCGTTGGTATGTAAAAACTAAGAAAGAAATGCTTAAATCTGGCTTTCTATGAACAATGTAAAAAATAAATTCCTTTTTGCCACGGAAAGAACAAACGAGTAGCTACTTCCACTGTGACAAAAAGGATGTATCCTCTAAACATGCAAAGGAAAGCAGAAGGGTATAAATATCTGAGATAATATATATAGCAGTTAGTGGGGATAAACCCCTCATTTGTTTTGTCACACACACATGAACAAACACTTACAGGGATAAAGCAAAACTGCAAATACTTCAGTCTATCCATACAATGGAACACCGAAGAGCTCCAAAGGGGTTAATACTACCTACCTGAAAAAAGATCACAGTCACCATTTCTCCAGTCATGTCCTCGCTAATGCAGATATGGAACAGGATACTGATACCCATTGCCAAAATAGTTCCCATGACTGGGTGAGACATTATAGGTCACTGAACCCAACAATGAGGAACCGTGGTTATCGGGCGCAGCATACAAGTATGGCCTATCATACATATATGGGTATCGATCCGGGGCCCTGTAAAAGCTCTTGTCTGGGATGTTAGTAGGACGAGGGCTGTAGTTAACACCATTGGCACGAGGCCTCTTTGGTTGAGGCTTTGCAGCCTCTGCTGCTCTTTTCTTGTCAGCTTTAGCTTTCTCTAGCTGGAGAACCCTTTTCTGCAGGGGATCCACAGGGTACTGCTCCTCAAGCTTATGCTCTTCAATGCATTTGATGACAGCCTTAAGTGCAGCTAACTCTCGCTCATTTGCTTCATTCTGTCACAAAGCAAACAAATCACACTATCAGCTTTCAATCGGAGGCAGGTGGGAGTTGCCTCAGCCATCAAATCATTGATCAGCTCTCTTTCAACAGTTCAGAGCATACAGTTGTCCGGCTTTCATCAGATTCAGCTAATGGATTTCCTGACTACCTCAGGGCTGAAATTTTGGAGATCACAACTTCACATCCAATAAGTTAAGAAACCTTGATAGATTTCAATATTTCCGGTTGAAGCCAGGATAGTCATATTCACAGAAATACACTGCTAATAAATCATACCATCGAATCAGCATAGAAATCCAACACATACCAAGTGCAACTAGAGCAAAACAATGGCCTAGAACAAGGTCATGGAGAACGTTAGATAAATGGATGATTAAGGCGGGATTTTTTAGTCCTAACTGAAACATGAGCTAGTATTAACATGTTAATATTTCAAAGTTACAGATTCAAGTAGACATTATGCTTCAATAAGTGCAACAAGAGCATACAAGATATATATTTCAAAATAGAGTTCACTGGCAAGTCAAATTAAGGTAAAATGGTTACATACGAAAATTTTATGCTTCATCAGAAAATTAAAAAAAAATATTGAGATTGACACACCATGATAAGTAGGATGACAAGAATCACACCTGGGCAGCAGATGGCGATGTGTTTCCAGCTTTGATCTGTGAAGTTCTCCTTGCATCCTTCAAGTACGTTTTGAGTAATGGCACAGGTGCAAATTGATCTGTAAGCTGAAAAGCATATGCCATGTTAACTGCTTCGATCTGCCGTCCACTATTACCCAGGACATCAATTACGCCTGCAGAGATATGATATGGTTACGTTGGCAAAAATCAGTTCGCTTGTAGAGAAATTCAAAGCTAGTATGAAGCAAAACAAAGAAAAGTCAAACTGTAGTTTTGCAGTATGGTTGAATATGCCAAAACAGAAATTAAAGAAATAATCTCAAAGAGAATATTAATGTTGGCTTATACTGCAAATTCAAAATAAAAGGAAGCAAAAGAGGTGTGGGGAAATACCTGGCATTTTATCCTGCAGCTCCAGTGTCCTGCACAGATCAGCTGTCTGCCGGCGACGGGCAACAGATGGGATGAGTTTGCAAATATCATCCTTATCAAATTCTGAGGCAATACCAAATGTCGCTAAAAGCTGCAGAAAAGCATGAACTTCTAAGGAGTTTCCTGAAGAGCCATCAATATCAAGTTCATCCAACTTGGGTTTCCATGCCTCAGCAATCTCTTTTGCTTTTTCTCTAATCTCCAAGTACACCACCAAGGAATCTGATTCAGCATTAGCTAACACAGGACCCAGACACTCCATCAACATAATACAAGTTCTGCGCAGACCCAAAAGGTTGGGATCCCTCTTTCCATCCAGAGTAGTAGTTTCTGTATAAAAGTCCTCCAATGACTCCAAAACCAACTTTGCTGGATCTGAGGCACTCTTTAACGCAAGTGGGACCTCCTCTCTTATGGCAGCAAGATTTTTCCGGTTGTCTGATATGAATTTGTGGAGCCCCTTAGCATCCATTTCTACACATAATTTTGTCAGCAGAGTCTGAGGAGGCTTCTCTTCCATATTCTCATCTGCTGGGGGCTTATTTTCATCTTCAAACTTGACTTCCAAGTTCACTTCTTCTGAAGCTTTAACTTCCGAATATTCTTCTACAATGGCATCGGTAGGTCCATCACTCATGACATTGGTATTGGGTTCCCCTGATGCCCTCTTGTACTTTTCAAATGCCTCACCAATAGCAGAAAGTGCAGCATCTCTTGTCTCTTGTAATCGTCCCAGAGAAGCTTGCTCTTTGGCATAAACTAAGGCTTCTCGCTTCTCTAACATTTCTCGAGCCTCCGATGCTTTATTTTTATACTCCTTTTCTTGACTTTCCAACTCATTGAATCTTTTCTTTAAGGACCTCTCAAGCCCATGAAAATGTTCTTCAAGCTCTTTCCACTTCAGATTGAGAGAGATAGCTCTGTGGCTCTCTAGTTCAGCAAATGCTTGCTCAAGCTGCTGAATTTTACTGGTTGTAGAATCAATTAAGGTGACAACTGATTGAGTATCTTCCATTGCTTGTGAGCCCTAAATATGTCAAGAATATACAAAAAACAATGTTTCATCATGTAAATGAAATATTAACAATCTACTGGTACATAGTCCAATATATTCAATGAGAAACAGAGAAATGATTGCAAAGACTATAAGTAGAAAACATTAGTTAGCCACTAACTAATCCATAAGGCATCTCTTTCAAAACAAGAAACTGACAACCACAATTGTCAATGCTGACCGTAAAGACACTTGTGACAAAAAATTTAATGGTTGCTAGTGTTCTTCAACATTTTATGGAGAGAAGCTTGGAATAATTATTCCGGTTCCTAAATCTTCCAGAATTGATGACTGGATTTTGTTCCAGCCAAGCATGAGTCAACAGCCATCTCCTATATCAAATAAGGAAAAGCAACTTACCTGTCCCCTATGCAGTCAGCACCGAAGGCTCCATCTTATTCAAAACATTTATAAAATAGGAAATATGTCAAAATATGGTCATCCAACAAAGGATTGAAAATGCACATTAAAGGATTCGCACATGCAAATACTCAGTATCCTGCATCTACCATAGATCATGAGATTTCAGTCACTTATATTTCTTGAGCAACTCTGAAACCCAATCTTAACATCTCAAAAATCTATTCCAAAATTTCAAAACCAAGAATCCTAAGGGAAATCTCCACAATCAGCTAAAAAAATAGCAGATATTACCATAAAAAAACACCAGAGTTCATCTATCCAGATTCTTCCCTTTTTATATATCCGCATCCCAAATTGAAAGAAATACAAGAAAATAAAAACGAACAATTGGCCGTGTCACAGTGTTTTATCAAACCTTAGCAAAATAAAAAAAATCTTGGACTATAGCTCCAGGCCGTGTGGAAAAGGAGATAGTATAAAGCCAAGGCAGTTCAACAGCGCACCACTTGATAAATCTAAAAGAGTATAAAAATGTAAACCTAATAACCTAAGCGGTGAATTCGGTACGATTTTATGCAACCCACAACCGTCAATCGCTTGAAACCCCAGAATGAGGTAACCGAGAGATCAGCCCTACCAACCAGTAAACAGTAGAAACCCCTAAATCCCTGAAAAGCCATAAATTAAGCTCATAAAACCCCCCACCAAGTCCCAAAACTCAACAAACCTAATACCAGCTCACAATCGACAGCCAGATTGAAAGGAATATAGTTGGGGCAAAGAATAAAGCCCATTTTATCCATTTCCTCCACAAACTGTTTCCTCATTCTCAATCTCGCCGATTCACTGACTTACACCGATAGAACACAATTCAGCTCAGTATCAACCAAAGAGATAAAAAAAATAAAAACAAAAGCATGTAAATATGAAAGAAAACCGAAAGGAACAAGAGAACTTACAGTTTTTAAGGAATAAGGTGGTCCGGGAAGCAAAAGCAATGGCGGTGAGAGGTAGAGGGAGTGAAACTACCCGACAACATCATAAAAAGGAAGACAATACCTCTGCTCTGAGCCCTTTATAGGAGAGAGCAAAATAAAGGCGTCATATAGCTGGGTAGAGTAAACACCAAACAGTAATAAGTTAATAACATTCAGCAAAAGCGGCGGGTGAGCCTAAATTGATTTGGTGATTGCACACCCCTATCCTGCGCACCCGATGAAAAACTCTAAGCCAACTACCAAAATAACCCAACCGATCTGAACTTATTCCATCTATCTTGACATTAATCCTTTCTCCATCTTTTTTATTTGAAAAGGTAAAACTGGCCAGGGTTTTTACAGCCGTAAACAGAGGCATCCACAAAGCGATGGGGAAGATGTCAGGGGTTTTTCAGTAATTTAGTGTCAGTCATATTAAATTTGTAGTAAGCATCGTTACTCATGTGCTGGCGTGATTAATTAACAGCAGTAGGGTGCTGGGCGACTGGCACCATGATTGAGCTCCGAAGTGCAGTCCCACCGGAGCCTCCACAGCAGCCCGCCCTCTGTTAGAGTCATGAGAAACGGAGACATGGAGTCGATGGGACTGCGGAGTGGATTGCAGTGGGGCGAAGAGACCGAAAGGACTCGGTTGGCCATCGTTGTTGCTGCACGTACAATTGCAAATCCAACAGCGATTGCTCTTTAAGACGAATCAGTGGCCAAGAGTTAGGTCGAATGTTATCTAGTTCTTTTGGTCATTAATGCTTTCAAAGCGCAGCTTGCGACTTGAAACCAACAGTGATCTACCCTGCTAGTGAAGTTTTGTGCAGAATTTGAGGCGGCTGAAGATGGGCAAGAGGGAGAGAGTGTGGTCCCAGGTGGGTGGGTTGGTGGCCGGTAGACGCATTGGTGGGTCTCTACCACTCCTCAACCGTGATTGTTTGAGAGATATTATAGGCTTTTGTTTTTTCAGAAAATCTATTACGTTATGAAATTCCGAAATGTTTACCCTGTCTAGGAGTGGCATGGAATCGACCCTGTTCGCAAGTAGCTCAAGCTCGGCTCGGTTTCGGCTCGATTCGGTTTGAATTGTCTAGATGTCGAATCGATTTTGAGAATCGAGCTCGAGCGAACCCTAGTTCGGTTTAGAACCTTGTGAGCCGGCTCGTTACTTAACAAGCTTCGGACTTCGCACTTCGGCATTCGGCAACCTTCAGGCTTCGAGGAATCAATGAATTGAGGTTTCAGGGCTTGAAAAAATTGAAAGAAAATCGAGTGTTGGCGATGCGAAGTTCCTTCACCATAATTCTCCGATCTTTCCCAAGTTTAAACAGATAAAGAATTGGACTACAATCTACCCCTTTAGGTAACTTTTGGTTTTTTATTCTATTTCATCCTATATTTCTACGATGTTTTGGTTTTTCTTCCTCAATCTCTTCGATATTTGTCACTTAATCGATTTTTGTAACCAAGCATTGCCGATGAAAGTGAAGGAACAAAGGTAAGCTAATTTGTCCATTTTCTCCCCTTTTTCTCTCTCGACTTCTGTTTTGTGATTGCGTTTTTTTAGTTTTAATGGTGGCTTTAGATTTCATCCTCTATTTCTACTATGTTTTGGTTTTTCTTCCTCGATCTCTTCGATCTTCGTCGCTCAATTGATTTTTGTAAATGAGCATCACCGATGAAAGTGACGAAACAAAGGTAAGCTAATCTACCCCCTCTATCTCAGCTTTTGTTATGTGATTGTGTTTTTTAGTTTTAATGGTGGTTTTAGATATCATCCTCTATTTCTACGATGTTTTGGTTTTTCTTCCTCAACCTCTTCGATCTTTGTCTTTCAATCGATTTTTGTAACTAAGGGTTGTCGACGATGGAACAGAGGTAAGCTAATCTGCCCCCTCTCTCCCCTTTCTCTCTCTTGGCTTTTGTTCAGTGATTGCATTTTTTTAGTTTTAATGGTGGTTTTAGAGTTATTTTTTACATTAACTTGGTGTAAATATTGCTAATAGCAAACTTTTAAAATAGCATAATATGTCATATGTAGTTGATTAACGTTAAGAGGAAATGATTTTTTGGGCATGTTTACGAGTTTATTTTCTATTTCTGTAAGATTGTGTGTGGTTTGATTAGTAATGATTAGTAATGCTCTATATGATTGTTATTATTTTTAATAAATTTATTGTTGTATGTAGTTGTTTCTTAATTAGACTTTTAGATATTAGCATGTTGTCAATGAGTATTTTGTATTAGTAAAATCGTCCAATTCCTAAAATTACTTCTTAATGTGCAACTTAAACTACAACTTTGGAATGGTAAAGCCATTTTGTGCCTTTAACGTGGTTCTTTCAGTTAATTTGAGAGCCACTTGGCACTTACTTAGTAGTGCATTAAATTCGGGTTCAAAATGTTTGACCAAATTTTATGTAAATTAATATTATGTAAGGAGAAGGGTATGTACATCTACCGTATTAAAAACTCTTACTTGAGGAAAAATTTCTCTCTTTTCTAAGTTTTAACCAGGACTCAAACCATACATCAAAGAGAGTCATGAAAAAACTTCTTTGAGAGACGTGGTTCGACATGGTGCATCCCCTTTTCTTTCTTGGTCAGACCAACCCCTTAAGAATGCCTTATTCCTATGAATCCCATTATGAACCCCTTACATAATAGAAACTATTTCTATCTCCTCTCTCATCTATGTCTATATTTATTTATTAATCTTTCTTTTTTGGGGATTTATCTTTGTTGTCTGGATTGCTTTTTTTGTTTCTAATTTGTAATTTTTTTTGTAGAAGTCAGATTGTCAATACCTCCTGCTCAATTGATATTTGTAGTTAACACTAGTTCTAGTGTGGCCATAGATAATGGCTCAACTCCAACAGAGTTATATCTCCTTAGAACTACTAATATAACAGAAGTGAGCTTAGATGAAGGTACCTTAAATGAGGAAGAAAATGACTCTATCCAGAGTTCAAAAAAAAAAAAAAAAGGTCTAATGTATGGTTGAAATTCAAAGAAGTCTCACTTATAGATGGTACAAAAAAGGCTCAGTGTATTCATTGTAAGACTAATTTGAGTATTATTAGTAGTGGAGTGACCACACATATGAGCCGATATTTGAAACATTGTCTTAGTAGAAAAGTGGCAATGAGAAAACAAAAAAACCATAAAATTTCAGTGGGGTCTAATATTGATCAAAGTCCATATGGCCTTCCTTTTATGGATTTTGGAGGCAAATATGATCAAGTTAAAATGAGAGTACTCATTGCCCATTGGATTCCAATTCATTAGCATCTATTCATGATAGTAGAAGAGGAGGGATTTAATTTTGTAACGAAGATGGCAAATGTGAATTATGAAAAAAAAAATCTCGCAAGACCTCTCGCAAGACCATTAAGAAGTCTAAGGAGGTGTACGAGGCAGAGAAAAAAAAACTGAAAACTTTATTAAAAGAGATTAATAAGATTAGTCTTACCACGGATCTTTGGAAGTCCCAAAATCAAAAGATTGAAATCATGGTTATTAGTGGGCATTTTATTGATAGTAATTGGAAGCTACAAAAACGAGTCTTTAAGTTCTTCCTCCCCCTCATGGTGCTGACATAACAGATGTTATTTATAAGTGTTTGAAAGATTGGGAAATAAAAAATAAAGTATTTAATATCTCAGTTGATAATGCTACATATAATGATGTTTGTCTGAGTGTTCTGAAAGATGATTTTTCAAGAAATAGGAAATTGGTTTGTGGTGGGAAGTTATTTCATGTGTGTTGTTTTGCTCGTATTCTGAACTTATTAGTCCAAGTTGGTCTTGTTCAAATTAAGGATATCATTGAGAATGTGTGCGAGAGTGTCAAATTCATAAATCTATCTGAGGCGAGACTTCACACTTTTTCTGAAATTGTGTAACAACTACAATTAGGTGCAAAAAGGTTGGTTATTAATTGTCCAACACATTGGAACTCCACTTATGACATGTTGTCTTTTGCATTAAAATTCAAAGATGTATTCCCTAAATTTCAAGATAGAGAACCAACTTATGATTGTTTACTAAGTCTTGATAAATGGGAAAAAGGTTGAAACGGTGTGTGGGCTTCTACAAGTTTTTAATGAAGTCACTATTATAATTTCTAGGAGCGACTACCCTACTTCTCATTTGTACCTTAGTGAGGTATATAGGGTAAAAGAAGTTTTGAATTTTTATTGTAAAAATAAAAATATCTTCATTAGGACAATGGTTAAAAGATTGAAAGAAAATTTTGAGAAGAAGAGGGGTGAATGCGATTATTGATGGTTGTTGCTTCAATTTTGGATCCAAGGGTCAAACTAAGATTGATCGAAATGTATTTTCTAGAGATATATTCAAAGGAGGAAGCTACAATGAATATAAGCTTAGTTCGACGGACCTTATGTAATATTTATGATGAATATGTATCCATATATAATGTGTAGATTTGTAATGAAATGATCGGTTCAAGTATTAGCTCTATGGGTGTTTCTACAAGTCGTAGGTCACATTCTTCATCAAGTTTAGCTAGGTCAAAGTTAATGACTTATGTGAAACAAGTGGAAGTAGTGAATTCACCAAAGTCAAAATTGGAAAATTATCATGAAGAAAGTGTGTATATTTGTGAGAAAACTTCACAATGTGATTTTGATGTTTTAGAATGGTGGAAAGTGAATAATTAGAAATGTTGAGTATTATCTAAGTTAGCAGCAAATATCTTTGTAACTCCAATATCTACAGTAGCTTCAGAGTCTACCTTTAGTGCTGATGGTAGAGTTTTCAGAGTGGTTATGTCCACTCTTGTAAGTGGTGGTTTTCTGCACTTAATCGACTAGTCTTTTAGGTAGAATTGGCCAGCCTCTTGACATAGGTTGAGATTTTTCTCATGCAAACGAGGGCTTAGTATATTGTTTTCTAGCATGAAGTTAAAGAGCTAGAGTTTATAAATTTATATTGTTTTTATAGTTTTTATTTGGGTGATAGTAAATTGATATTGATATTTCCTTTAAATTTTTGCTTTATGCATAATAGTATGCAATGTTTATGAACAATTTTGTGCAGAGTGTATAGATAATTTTATGCAGGCTTTATGTACATAGGCCATGCCCAATTTAAAGTAAAATTTATGCATAATTTTATATATAACTTATTTGACATGTATTTTATGCAAAGTTTTAAATGTACATTAGAGTTTGCCCTTGGCTCAAGATCGAGCTTGAACTTGGTTAAAATTATTGGGCTTGAGCTCAATTACAATTTTAGGTTTGAGATTAGGCTCAGCTCAAGCACGAGTTCAAAATATTTCAATCAAACCCAACTCAAACATTGACAGGTTCTCGATCGACTCGACTCGATGCCTTCCCTAGCCTTGTCCCTCTGGTGGGTGTAATGGAGGGAAGAGAGCCTTGTTTCTATAATTTGCATTATTCAATTGCCACATCGTTGTAGATAAAGATTTAGTTGCAAGTATGATATGAATGTGAGATTACTTGGATTACTTGTCTTAAGATGTAATGGGAGTTTGAATCGCCATTCTCGATCAAGCCGATTCATCTATATCGACCAACCTCATCGATCTGTATCTTCTCTATGTCCAAGATAAAAAAAACCCAAGCAAAGAGGTCCGTCCAAGAGATGGAAAAAGTTAAAAGATCTAGGGTGTTAGTGCACTTTTAAAGTTAAGTGAAATGGAAAGTGAACGTGAAAGTGAAAATAAATTACTTTTTTGTGTAAGTGTGCTCAATGGTAATTGCAATGTAAAATATTTTCTTGTGTTATTGTTCACAATGGAAAATTTAGTGGAAAATGGAGAGTTTATTCATAAAATACTCTGATAGATTTAGATTTATTAAGATAATTTAATAAAATAAGCTAAATAATTTAAAATTTTAAAATAAATATTAATTTAATTCAATATAAAAAACAATATACCTAAACAAACATGGTTAATTTTATAATGTCTTAAAATTCTAAAATTTACAATATCTTAATTATTACTCTTAAATTAGTAATATATTATATTATTAAAAGTTATTAATATAATAAATAATTAGATAGGGTATTTTAAGTTAGATTTTAGTGAGCGCGAGCAGTGACGAGAGAGAGGGCGAGTATAGGTGAGAGGCTGAGCAGCAGTGAGAACTCAAGTGAGAGGGAGGGGAGCAACAACGAGGTCGAGGGCAAGGGTGAGGCTGAGCAGTGATGCGAGAGAGAGAGAGTCGAGAGAGACGAGGGTTGGTAAGCAAAGAGCGTTCAAGAGAGATGGATGCAGAGAGTGTCGAGAGAGAGGAGGATGTAGAGAGAGTAAAGTGAGTGAGTGAAAATGAATACAGAGGTGATCCCTCGAATTCGATCTCACTTTCATTTGTTTTACACTGAAGCGAATGAAAGTGAATTACATAGTTCATTCCTTCGTGGGCATGCACCGATGATTTTGGGTAAGAGAGAGTGAATTTGAATTCACTTTCCCTTTCCCTCAGGGTGCACTAATAGGACCTCATAATACATAATTCCACTTGCTTACCGAGTCAAGAGGATATCACTATGAGAATGTTCACTTTAAGTCATTTTAAAGACCCAAAAAAACCATTCTTTCTAGGTCTTAAATATTGATGCCTCCTTACCATTGATCAAAAACTCACATTATGAAAGAAAAATAGTTGTTACACACGATTGATTGACCAGTGTTAAGTGTAAACTCAATTATTTTGCAAACAGACAAAAAATAACTAGTTTGACTTGGAAAACTTATAACTACCCCCACATTAACCTCCTATTGAGTAGTTAATAAGCCTTTATTGGTATATCCACAAGTATTTACTTTCAATTCCTTGCGAATCTTCCTAAAGTGCATGTTTGAGAAAGAGAGCCAAACTCTAACAAAATCATTTCTCTTTTCTCATATCCTCCCCATTGCATACATCTTAGACAAGTTTTAACACCTCTCGTTGTGGTACAAAGGTTGGAGGCTTGGATCTCTCAAAGGAGAATGTTTCTCTCCAATTGACAAGGGTGTAAGTTTTACCTTTTTTGTATTTTTTTTTTAAATAGGTTTATCTAGAACCTAATTGGATCTAGATAGAAAGGGTCTTGCTAGAGCTAGAATCTAGCCAATCTCTTGGAGAGATTGATCTATAAATCATATACGTGAGCATACACATAGCTTAAAGAGTGCCAAAATCTCTTTTATGTAAATTCTAGGTAATAGAGCTTAATTAGTGGAATTTCACAAAAATGGCTTCTTGGGCGGTGAATACCAATAGGGGAACATCGATGACAAATTATTTTGTGTCAAATATTATGGTGTGTGAATTTTCTATGCTTTAATTTGTAGGCTCACATGTTTTATTTTCCACACCTTAAGATTTTTATAATTGTAATTCTCAATTCACCCTCTCTTGAGAAGCCACTTGGACCAAGATTGAGCACACAAACATACTTATTACCCAAGTTGCTCGTTGTGGATCTCCATGTCATTAACAATAAAATTTAAGTAGTTGTTACTTGATACAAGACTCATTCCAAGACAATATGTTGAATTGTATAGTTGTATAGCGTGATCAGAGGAAACTGTATAGCGTGATTTTTTCCTCCGATCCCGTGATTGTATTCTTGATTTTATCCCTTGATTTTAGGATCTAAATTGATCCTAAAATAGACTTATAATGTATTATAAATAGCCTCCTAGACGGAGAAGAATAAATCATCCGAAAATCATTCTTTGAAGGTTATGTTTAACATGGTATCAGAGCAGGAGAATTTTTTTCTGTCGTCGCCGTGAACGAAGAAGTTGCCCCATCGCCGAAGACGTTGTACCCGAAGAACAGAGCAGAAACTCTGCCCCGTAGCCGATGCGCACGAAGAACTGGTTTAAAATCGGCTTCCGAATGTCGCCGACGACGACACCGACAATGGCGACGACCGCATCATCAGCCCAAACGTTTCTGTCGATGACCGCATTACCGAAGATGCTCTGTCGTCATCGTATCCTCGTCCTCGTGTCCACCACCCACTCCGGCGGAACTTCCGTCGCAGACGATCGCACAGTTAGCCGACGAGGAAGGAAGTGCACGACTGTCTCCTCTGCTATCGCAAAAAAAAATCAGGTCGTAGAAGAAGACGAAGGCGACCCCGAAATAGCGTCGTCGACGACCACACCACCGGACCTGCTGCCAAACACCACCAGCAGAAAACCGGCGGGACTCCCAAAAGCCAATGAACCGCCGTCGAATCATCTCGCCGAATTTGCCGCTGAACCACCATTGACGGAGAAGACGAAGGTGCCCGTTTAATTTTTTTTAACTTAGGAACATTGTGCCTTTATTCATATGTGGGTCAACCCAGCGGATCCCGAATCGGATAATCGAACCGGACCTGAACCGAACTGGACCGAACGTATCGAAGTGCACCCAAACCGGACCTGAGACACCCGAGCTGGACCAAACTCGGACCGAATCGAACCAAACCGGATTACTTCCCGGACCGGACCCAACATTCGAATAAACCTGACAGACAATGGGGAGCTATCGTCTAATTTCTAGCAAAGCTAACATCCGAGTATGTACTCACTGCGGGGAAAAAGACCATTCGCAACAGCGTTGTTACGAGATTATTGGTTATCCAGAGTGGTGGGACTTCTCAAAAAGACCTCAAGAAAAGATTGTTGGGGATAAACTGTTGCCTACGGTGAATGTTGCCCATCCAGGTATTATCGGTAAAGCTTCAGTATTCTCTGCATATTCTAAGAATAGAACTTGGATTATTGATACAAGTGCATCCGATCACATGACAAGGGATTCTAGTCAGTTAAAATCTGTTCTACCTTCTACTCAATCTGCTATTTCCACCGCCAATAGTAGTACCTCTCCTATTACTGGGGAAGGGTCAGTTATCTTGTCGAATAATCTTACATTAGATACTGTCCTTGTTGTTCCATCTCTTGAGTATAATCTGTTGTCTGTTAGCCAAATTACTTCAACTCTTGTTTGTACTGTTAATTTCTGGCCCTCCTATTGTGTCTTTCAGGACATTCTAACTCGGAATATTCTTGGTTATGGTGTTAGACGGGGTAAAATCTACTATTTGGAGTTAACAGAGAATGGGGGATCAAAAATCCATCAGGCAAATCAAGCTAGTAGTGAAGACAGTGCTCGAACAACTATATGGTTATGGCATCGACGACTCGGTCATCTTTCCTTTGGTTATCTTAAGAAATTGCGACCACAACTTTTTTCAGGTTTGAATAATTTGGATTTTCATTGTGACACTTGTGAACTGGCTAAGAGTCACCGTATCTCTTATTTACCGAGTTTGAATAAGAGTTCTGACCCTTTTGCAGTTATTCATTATGATGTTTGGGATACTGCAAAGGTTCCCTCTATTTCTCGAGCTCGGTATTTTGTGACCTTTATTGATTAATACACTAGAATGACTTGGGTATCCCTACTTATAAAAAAGAGTGATGTGTGTCAAGCTTTTCAGAAATTTCACCAAATGGTACACACTCAGTACCAGAAGCAGGTTCATGTTTTGCAATCTGACAATGGTACTGAGTTTGTCGACGCTTCTCTTAGTAATTTTTTGAATATTCATGGAATTCGTCATCAGACCTCATGCACCTATACTCCGCAACAAAATGGATTGGAAGAGAGGAAGAATAGACAGCTTTTGGAAGTAGTGCGTGCCTCTCTCTTTGGTATGAACATGCCTCGATTTTATTGGAGAGAAGCTGTCAAATCTGTTGCCTACCTTATCAATCGAACACCTTCTCGAGTTATAGACTTTCAAACTCCTCAAAAAAAATGACACTCCCTAATTTCCATTCCCCATCTTCCAAATCTTGAACCCCGGGTTTTTGGGTGTACTGTATATGTTCATATCCCAAAAGTCTTGCGAAATAAACCTGATCCGTGTGCCAAACGATGTGTTTTTGTTGGTTATTCTGATTTTCAAAAAGGATATCGGTGCTATGATCCACACACCCGAAAGCTCCATGTCACTCTAGATGCCTCTTTCCATGAATTAAAACCTTATTACTTAGGGGGAGTCTCTCAGAATTCTCTTCAGGGGGAGAATTCAAGTGAAGAGAATAGCAGAGGGGCTGAGTTTATTGAGTTAGAAGTGGTGAATGAATTTTTTAACCAACCAGGTTGTCGTGATGTGGAACAAGACTGTGCTCCCAACTATGAAGCCGAAAGTGAATCATTAATTGCTCCTGAAGAATCCTCAGAGTTACCTCCGTCTGCATCATCAACTGAAGAATCAACCAAGAATGTTCCTCCTTAGGTAAATACGAATCCTGTGTTTGATGAACCTATTGAAACATGTGTTCCTACAAAAAATATAACTTCTAGATATCCACAAAGATTGAATAGGGGAGTTCCAAAAAAACAATATGAACCTGATCTTGAAGCCAAAACCAAATACTCAATCAACAATTATGTGTCCTCCCATAGGTTGACTAAATCGTATGCATTTACTGTTAATCAATTGTCCAGCGTTTCTATTCCTAATAATGTGCAGGATGCATTAGCTAATCCAAAATGGAAAAAGGCAATGAACGAAGAGATGGCGGCTCTACAAAAGAATGTCACTTGGGAACTTGTTCCCCAACCTAGAGGAGTAAAGACAATTGGATGTCGATGCGTGTTCACATTGAAACTCAAACCGGATGGAAGTATTGACAGATATAAAGCTCAACTAGTGCAAAGGGATATACGCAAAGGTATGGGATAGACTATCAAGATACTTTTGCACCAGTAGCTAAGATCAACATAATTCGCATTCTTATATCTATAGCGGCAAATCGAGACTGGCCTCTAAAACAGTTTGACATGAAAAATGCCTTCCTCAATGGAGACTTAGAAGAAGTCTACATGGAGCTACCACCCGGAGTTAAAAGTGGTTCTTTGTGTAAAGGTGAAGTTTGTAAATTGAAGAATTCATTATATGGGCTTAAACAGTCACCTAGAGTATGGTTTGGGAGATTCCCGGCTACAATAAAGGAGTTTGGCTATAAGCAAAGTAACTCAGATCATATTTTGTTTATCAAACATAAAGAAGGAAAAGTAACAACTTTAATTGTATATGTTGATGATATGGTCGTGACAGGAGATGACCAATGTAAAATGCAAGGTTTACAGGAGTATTTAGCGACTAAATTCGAAATGAAGGATCTCGAACAACTTAAATATTTTTTGGGAATTGAAGTTGCAAGATCGAAACATGTAATCTTCCTTTCACAGCGAAAATATGTGTTGGATCTTCTAGCTGAAATCAGAATGCTTGATTGTAAACAGATAGAGACGCCCATGGAAATGAATCATAAGCTCGGAATTCTCCCAGATCAAACCCTGAAGACAAAGGGCGTTATCAGCGATTAGTTGGAAGTCGTTTATTGGATCTTGAGATATTTAAAGAGTGCTCCAGGAAAAGGGTTGTTATTCTCAAAAAATGATATGTTTACTATTGAAGGATACACAGATTCTGATTGGGCAGGTGATCAGACAACCAGAAGATCTACGTCGAGTTACTTTACTTTTGTGGAAGGGAATCTTGTCACCTGGAAAAGCAAAAAACAGAAGGTAGTATCAAGATCAAGTGCTGAAGCTGAATTTCGAGGTATGACTCATCGTGTATGCGAGTTGTTATGGATACGAAATATACTGAGGGACTTAGGGATTGAATACGATAAACCTATGAATCTTCACTGTGATAACAAGGCAGCTATCGCAATTGCACAAAATCCAGTTCAACATGATCGCACTAAACATGTAGAAGTTGATCGTCATTTCATCAAAGAGAATCTCGATGCAAAGATTATACAATTCCCCTTTATTCAATCCATGAGTCAGATGGCTGATATGCTCACGAAGGCAGTATCAGGGAAAACATTTCATGGTATAATCGACAAGTTGGGCTTGATTGATATCTATGCACCAACTTGAGGGGGAGTGTTGAACTATATAGCTGTATAGCGTGATCGGAGGAAACTGTATAGCGTGATTGTTTCCTCCGATCCCATGATTGTATTCTTGATTTTATCCCTTGATTTTAGGATCTAAATTTATCCTAAAATAGACTTGTAATGTATTATAAATAGCCTCCTAGACGGAGAAGAATAAATCATCCGAAAATCATTCTTTGAAGGTTATGTTTAACTCAATAGATATCAATGTTCATTTAAAGTTGACCATAAACTACTAGAATTTAACCTGTTATAGATTAAATGACACCAGGAATATTATGAAATAAACCCCACAATCGTAAGCTAAGATACACTTGGTTGACACAACTATCCTTTTGTTTAAACTACACGACAAACTCTTCTTCATGTCACTGATCCAAATTTGTTGTAGCCTACTCTTGTAAAACTTATGTGTGTGCATTGTATAACATAAATACTAAATGATTAAAAATCATATTTGATAACTAAACCTACAATATGAAATTAAAAATTACTTACAAGATGTATTATTCGATCTTATTGCAATTATTGTGTACAACCCACAACATCTTGTTATAAAAGTTTTTGTCAAGAATTAAATCAATTCTTCCACTTATTCACACATGATGGGTGCAAATACTGAGATTTTGTTCTTTAGGTAGTCGACATCTCCATCATAATTTTGATCCATCCAGTTAAATTTTGTTTTAACACTATCCAAGTATACTGAGTAAACCGTCAAATTTTTACAGTCAATATATGCTTATGCAATTAAATCTTCCAAATAAGCTCTATTCTCTCCCCGATATTTTTAATTTATGAAGAAACCTCTCAATCAGGTACATCCATCGATATTGTACCAAACCACTACATAAGATGGATCCGCTAGATAGACCATTACATAAAAAAGGAGGGTGAGAAAATCTTTTCTAAGTTACATAAGATCACCATGATGTCTCTTTGTAATTTTTTAAATGCATAAACTCTAAGTATTTTTAAACACAACTCTTTGAAGAATTATCCTAACTCAATAATCAGAGTATTTATAGTGTTTGATAGATAACCACATAAAGCTTCTAGAACCAAATGTTGCATTATTATGTCAATCATGTCTCTTTAGGCTCGATAAGTTTGGGACTCCACTTTGACACAACACAATATATTTGAGGCAACCCCTTCTGGAAACTTAATGTTACAAAGCCATGTACAAAATCGTTTTTTTTTTCTTTTATTGAGATATCATAACCGATGCATGATGCTAGGAATTAGACACCCTAATTCCAAACTAACGAGTGCAATAATAATAAACACAGAAGAAATGAAAAGTAAGCACGAAAAACAACAAGATTTCTACAGGTTCGCCTCAAGGTGAGATTATGTCCTGTCTTCCGTCGCTGCAATAATCCACTATAAAGAAGAAACAGTTTACAAGAAAAATCGCACACACTTACAAGTGTTTTCTCTAACCTCTCTTGGGCTACAACTCCAACTCCTTCTCGGTGATGATGAAACCCTAAGAGCGGCGCCCCTCAATTACAAACAGAAAATTAGGGCAACTGTTACAAGAGTAAAATTCCCAAATTACCCTTAATGAAATAACAGTTAATATATTGTGGACCGACTTAGCGTAGGGCGTTGAGTAGGCTCCACAACTTAACACATGAGACATATAAATTGAATCACAGTCTCTTCACAAATATACTTTCCTTTTTATTCCTTTATCTTCCAAGTCAAGCCTAGCATTTACGGTCTTTCATTTTACCATTTTTGTTCAAGGGTGTGCCTTGAATATTGTCCCAAATTTTAGTTTAATATTTATGAAGTCCAAATTATGTCTCAAACTTCACTTCGACCAATAACGTAACTCAAAAAATATGCTCTTCTTCTTCCAAATCATTTCTTTTTTCTATTTGCTTGTGTTTCACCATATATACAGATAATTGTTTCTTTGTGTTACATCCAGATAATTGAATCTAGGGGATTGATGCTCCAGCTTACCATCAAACTTTATATCCCTTCGTTACTTATCGTCCATGGGTAAAAAAGCACTAATGACCCATATAATATTCATTTCTTCCTTGTTTCCATCACACAAAGTGTGTTTCACTCAAACACGTTGGACATACCAATTTTCCCTTGGTAATCCAACCTTAAAGTGACCTTTAAGGTCTAAAGAAGTGTAACATGCATTGTAAATACCTCTCCTATATGTGTAAAAGTTTGCACACCTTCTAACCACAACCAACTTATCAACCAAAGAGTGTAAATAAACATCAAGATCATTGTTAGGAGACTTCGACCCTGATCTATTGTTGGCAACATGTAGATGTACATTCTGTGAGTCCACAACAAACCTCAAGTGCTCTTTATCAAATTCATGCCAAAATTTGAATTTGTCGAATGTCCCAATGTATCCATTTCATCCACAGACACCTTGGCATGCCACCTCACGTCCTTAGTTGAATCATTTAACGTAAACGATTGTTGAAGTTGTAGTTTGAGAGGAGAATAGCGTAAAACCTTTTATTACTTAAGTTTATTGCTTGATCATGGAAAGGAAAAAGGAGGAAAAAAAAGAAAAGGAAAAGAAAGGAAAGAAAGGAAAAAAGAAAAAGGAAAAAAGAAGGGCAGAAAGGAAAAGACGAAATGGAAAAAGAAGGGGAGAGGAAAAGACAAAATGGAAAAAGAAGGGGAGAAAGGAATAGAGAAAAAGGAAAAAAGAAGAAAAAAAAAGTGGAGGCGAAGGAAAAATGAAAATGAAAATGAAAAGAGGAAAAAATAGGACCAAAAAAGAAAAGGGAAAAAGGAAAAATATAAAAACATTTAAACTTTTAAAAATGAGGTAAATTTAATTAAAATAAAAAAAGGAGAAGAAGAGAGAATGAGGAAAATAAAAAGAAACTAATTTATAAAAAATAATTGAAATATTAAATAATAAATAAATAATTATTAATTATTAAGATTATGTGTAACATCAAAGTGGTAAGTTTAATAATTACTGGTTTTGAAAATAAACTTAACGATGAGTAACACAAAAAATATCAATATTTGTTGATTTTTCAAGACTATAGATTTAGCTCACGGAGAAAAAAAGAGGGACACCCATTGGGAGAAAACACGAAGAAGAAGAGATTATGGATTTATTGTTTTAACCTTTCCCCTGAAGCTCAATTTATAAAATAATAAAATTATAATATTATAATTATATCCTTAGAACTTAAACCAATTACATCAACGCTATCTCTATGAGATGACTCTTTATTTACCATCCTGCCATCACTATGTGAGCCTGTGGGCCTTGAGTTCATCTTCCACCTCTCTTAGATGTGTGGGTCTTCCTTGTTCCTATGGGCTTGAACCCATCTTCTAACACACTTAGATGTGTGGGTTTTCCTTGGTCATGGGTTTGGGTCCATCTTCCAATACTCCCCCTCAAGCTGGGGTGAGAGAACATGATGAACGCCCAACTTGCTGCAAATGTTGTATAGGATCTCTCGTATAAACTAGTAGTCTCCCATATCTTCCAACACCCCCCTTCAAGTTGGTGGTCTCTTCTATGAGGCCCAACTGGTATAACATAAGTGAGAATAAAATCACTTTTAGCTGTAAGATATTATTCTATACTCTAGTTAAATAAGTCATGTTGGATGTTGAACACACTCCTATCTTCTGTAGGTAGAAGGTCTATACGTAGTTCTCAGAAGTGTAATAAAACTCCTCTGTCACTATGTCCCTCCAGAGGATACTGACTCTCAAATGGTAGGAGTAATAAATATCAATTAAGGGGGGCAACGGGTAATTTCCCAAAAGATAGTTTTTTTTTGTCACCATGTGTTTTCTTCTTCATCAGAATAACCAATGCTGACAACAGTCAGCAACTGAAAAGTTCTTCTTCAATAATAATGTCTCAGCTAAAGAGACACAATAGCAATAGCTGAAATGTGCCTGGGCCTAATAACACGTACCAAATAATAAAAATCTTTCAAATAGGACCCATAAAATAATTTATTGCCGAGTATGTGCACCAAATAATATGGTGACCAAGGAATAAGATGCCAATACTTCAAAATAATAATTTGGTCGGAGACAAGGAACCGAGTTGAGCCGAGTCAAATTGTACACCAATATAGTCGAGTCGTAGAAGAAATAAGTATAGAACTCGGGACACGGATACGTATAACAGAGGCAGAAAACAAGTACCCAGACCCGAGTTGACCCAATTAAGTTGACTCAGTTCGAGTTGGATCAAGTTGACTCGGTCATGCTGGTGTTGTTCGACAGCAGTGAGATGGATCAAAACCGAGCTGGGTTCTCTTGGTTGACTCGGGCGGGTCCGTTCGAGACTCAGTCATAACCAGCGCTGGATTAAATTTTTCCATGGGAAAATTAAATTTGGCAACGCCTTCCCCGCGGCGCCAAAAAGCTCGGTAAACCAGCCGAAGAAAACTCGGAAACGCCGATAACTCGTCGGAGTCTGGTATCATTGTCCCCGGCAACAGCAACAACGTCTCCACAACAGTAACGTCGTCTCCGGCAATAGCAACGAAGCTGTCGCTTGGGCGAACATAAACTCGGTCCTCATCTTCCTCGCGATTACGGCTTCCGAACAGAGCGGAACAGCAGTAGAGGCAACTACCGAACTAGAGATCCGGGAGAAGCTTTTTGAAATAGATCAATCTTCCGAAAAAAGAGGAAGAGAGCCAGCGAAGGACACAAATGAAACTTCCGAAAAAACAGTAACGCAGGGATGGAATGGACAGCAGTAACGGCAACTTTCAGTCGAAAATTTTTCACGCCGGCATAGGAGACAGCCAGAGGAATTTCCTAACAGAGATAAATCCCGAGAGAGCCTTCCAAACAGAGGAAGATAAATCCAGCTGAGAAATCATGAAGACGGAAACAGAAACTTTCCAAACAGGAAAGAATTCACTTGTTTTGGAAAAAAAAAGTATGCCAGCACAGGATCAGCTGTTCCAGCCGCAGGAACAATATCCTTTTTCTAGCATATTTTTAAGAAAATATAAAATATATTAAAAACACAGAATAAAACGTATTAAAAAATACTATAAAGATTTAATTAAGTAGGAAATTTAAAAATAATAAACCAAAAGAAGCAATATATAAAAATAATATAAATTAAAAAAGTAAAATGATATATCCATAAATAATTAATAATTAAATATTAAAATAGATTAAATTTTTATGAAAACAGAAGCAGAAGCAGAAAGCAAAAGCAATTCATGCATTCCTCTTACGTCTTGACCTACACTTTACGATATAACTTCAATTAACCAACAAATTAATCGTTTTCTCATTAAACAGCACCGATGAGAAGACGAGAAAACCATTATCCGGCAATTAGATGGGGACGGCGGCGGACTTCCGTATCCTTCAAGACGGCGGTAAGAAGAATCTCCAGCGAGTTTGTCGCGATTGTTGCTTCGAGTTATAGTCACCTTACACTGTTCTTTCTTCTTTAAAAACGACGACCAGGAATTGCATATTCACCAGCTTCTCTCTAATGGCCAGCCTCGTTTTTCTTCTCCTCCTCTCTCTCTGCCTCCTCACCAAAAACGGAGCCGCTGATCTCAATCTTAACGTGGCAGACTTCGGTGCCATTGGAGATGGAAAGACCGACGCCAGCCGTTCGTTTCTCTCGGCATGGGCTCTGGCCTGTGCCTCGCGCTTCCCTGCAACTATCTTCGTCCCGCCTAAGACCTATCTCCTGCGTCCGACCGTCTTCGAGGGCCCCTGTATCAATAGAGCAGTAACCATTGAACTGAATGGGATCCTGTTGGCCCCTGCTGACTATAACGACATGGGTAGCTCAATTAGTTGGCTCAAGTTCCATAGGGCGGAGGGCCTTTCCATCGTCGGTGGTTACATCAACGGGCAAGGATCAACCCTCTGGGCCTGCAAAAAGGGAGGACATCACTGTCCTACTGGTGCAAGGGTACGAATTACTCTGAACTAGCTCGTAGCAACAAGTTTGATTTATTTTACATAGACTATGTTCATGACTACCAGTTCTATTCCATGCAGTCTCTTCAATTCGTGAATTCCAGAAACGTGGTGGTGACCAACCTGACATCAATAAACAGTAAATTCTATCATATAGTGATCGACGATTGCGACTCAGTAACGTTGCAAGGAGTGAGGATTATTGCTCCAGAAAACAGCCCAAACACAGACGGAATACACATTCATCAATCGACGAACGTACGGGTTCTCAACGCCGGCATCAAGACTGGAGATGATTGCATCTCCATTGGCCCCGGCTCGAAGAACGTGTGGGTGCAAAGGGTTGCCTGCGGGCCTGGGCATGGGATAAGTATCGGAAGCTTGGGGCAGTCGGAGGAAGAAGACGGAGTGCAGAACGTGACAGCGAAGCATGTGGTCTTCAATGGGACGATGAACGGGTTTAGGATCAAAACATGGGCGAGGCCTAGCAAGGGGTTTGTTAACGGGGTGCTGTTCCAGACTGCTGTAATGTCCAATGTGAGAAACCCGATTATCATCGATCAGAGTTTTTGCGATGGAAGCGGTGGCTGCCCTAACCAGGTAAGCGACACATCTCTGATGAAGACAATAAACTGAAAGACTTCTAACTTACAGACATGAAAATCCAGTGGTGTTTTTTTTTTTCTTGTTTTCAGAATTCCGGTATAAAGATCAGTGGGTTGACGTATAAAAGCATCAAGGGAACGTCAGCAACTGAGATTGCCATGAAATTCAACTGCAGCGCGTCTTCTCCCTGCAAAGGAATAAAGTTGCAGGATATAAAACTCACGTACCTCTCCTCTCAGCCAGCTCTGTCGTTCTGCAAAAATGCCCAAGGAACTGCCGTTGGTTCTGTCATTCCAGCGAGCTGCTTTTAGGGACTCTTAGAGATTGGAAGTCGTAAAAATGATTAGACACCTTTGTGAAAGTGATTTATTGTTGTAGAAAAAAACAGAAATAAAGATTGGGTAAAACGATTCGTTGCATCAGCGCAAGAACAATCTTCACCTCTTTCAGTTATTACTACAGAGCCCTGCAAGAACAATGATAAATTCCCCGTGTTGACCAAAGCAAGCGTTCAAAAATCCTAAGTAATTAAGTAGACGTAATTAAGCATGTTATATGGAAATATTGACTATGAACTCCAAATAAATTTTTACATTTTAATCGAAACTAGAAGGTTTTTAGTTGAGTAACGAGTACTTAAATCGATATTTTATTTTCTTGCGAACTTTGACCGGACATTACTTTTCCGACCAAACCATGGCATTTTGGTCGAAAACAAACGTATTTATTCTGCATTATCATGCGTCAAATATGCATTACCGTATTGAATATAAAGTAGTGCGGATTGGTGGTTCAGCCCTGGTTCAATCTTCCATCTCAAGCAACCATTTTCTTCGAATGAAGCACAGAAGCTTAAACACAGCCGATCACTGCGCTGTCTTCTTTCGAAGCACTCCACAGATCCCCGATCGAATTCATAAACGAAATAGAAATGTCCTTGACTGCTAAATTTTCAATTCCTTCATCTGCTTTGAGCCTCATTAGAGGCTGAAAACTGGCTGAACTGATGTTGTCATATAATAAAGAAACTTAACGTAGGAACTGCGCATTCATGCACCAATTCGCTGGAATCGAGACTCGGAGGAGTATTCTGTTTCACGAAATCTGGCAAATGAACATTCTGAAAGCTTGGCTCCTTCCTTTGTAAAGAAACGGGCCCTTCTTTGAATCTTCATTACCTTTCAGCATCTGAGTTTCCCCTACTAATTAAGGACTGCTTGCTTATATAATCGGCCACTACGAGCATCCTCTTATGTCCTTCACAGCTCAAGCCACCACGTACTACTACTCGAGGGCATCTTCTCTGCTTCTCCATCTAACATTGCAAATATATGGCTGGACCCGCCAAATACATTCAATTGTTTTCTCTTCCTTTCCTTCCTTTGTGTGAAGGGTCATTTTGACGTGGCATTCTTCGGTGCCACTGCACCATAACGGAAGCATGTAGACCAGGCTTCCATCACCGAAACCGACAGATCATTGAGCCAGAAATTCATATATGGGCCCCCACCCAAATTATCCACATGTAAGAGCCCAAATGGCCTACACGTGAGAGGGAGTGTTAAGGAATAGTCCCACATAGATTAGTGAGAAGAAATATGTTGAGTTTATTAGTTGGAAAAGAGGTTTCCTACGATGACTAATCCTTTTCTCATCTTCTCCCTTTTCGTACCCTCATACACATGATTACCATTAAACTCTCTTCCACAACCTACCTCCTGTAAAAAAAGGCAATTTCTTCCTCTTATGGAAATTCAAAATCTCTTCAACTATGTGGACGACATCCTCGCACCACCACCTTAGTTTGCCGCCACCGATCCTACCACTCCTACTACCGAATATTTGGCCTAGAGAGCAATGGACCAACGCCTTCTCAACCTCTTCTTTTCCTCCCTCACTGAGGAGGCAATGGTCGAAGTCATCGGCCTCTCCACTGCACGCGAGGTCTGGCTTGCGTTGGAAAATGCCTTCAATCATTGGTCGAAGGCTCGAGAAATCCATCTCAAAGACGATCCCCAACAGCTAAAGTACGAAAATCAATTCATTGTCGCTTATACTCGCATTTTCAAGGGTTATTGGTAGACCTGTCAACAACACCGACAAACTCCACTAGTTTTTTTGTGGACTCGGCGCAGAATTTTTTACCTTCTTCGCCACTCAAATGGCCCTCACGACTCTCCCCCGTTTCTCTAACCTTGTCTCCATAGCCAAGAGATTTGAGCTCTTTCAGAAATCTCTAGAGAGCTCTGTCTCTCCCGCTGCTTCTTTCACTGTCGCATCCCGTGGATTAGACCGGTCAACTTGTCGTGGCTCTGGTCGAAGCAATGGTTCTAGATGCCATTATGTCAACCGGGGCCGCACTCATTCTGGACAAGGGCGCCGCCCTCCTCGCTATCAAATATGCCATCTTGACAGTCACTATACTGATCGATACAATATGCTTGTCATGCCCATCTTACTAAAACTTCCGCTCATATGTCCAATAACGCATCTAATCTGGATTAATCAGCTCCATACATGAGTAAGGACTCTGTAATTGTGGGGAATGGTGCCTCCTTACCTATCTCACATACTGGTATTCTCTCTCCTACCCCAAATATTCAATTGTTATATATTTTAGTTGTTCCATATCTCACCAAAAATCTTCTCTCCATCAGTAAATTAACATATGATTTTCCTTTTAACGTTATATTTACTAACATTTTTTTCACAATTCAGAATCGTCTCACAAGAATGGTGGTGCCAACTGGTAAGAGAGATGGAGGCTTATATGTGTTGGAGCGTGGCAACCTTACCCTTCTTTCTGTCCTTAAAATAAATCTTTACATGCTTCCTATGATTTATAGCATGGTCGCTTTAGACATGTAAATCATTCTATTATTTCTTCTTTACATAAACAAGGACATCTCTATCTTACTTCTTTATTGCCTTCGCCATCTTTATGTCTTGCGAAAAATCATCGTATGCCTTATCCACCTCATGAACATAGGTCGTCTCATGTATTCGATCTGTCAAATCCCATTTAGGATATGCATATTAAGTTATATTCATTGATGAATTTTGCCATTTCACTTGGTTTTATCCTTTGAAATTTAAATCCGATTTTTATGATATTTTTACCCAATTTCAAAAACTTGTGAAAAAAAATTTTTTGACACATTAAAAAATTTCAAAGTGATATCGGAGGCGAATTTACTAGTATTTGCTTCCAAACTCATCTTCGTACCTCTGGAATCCATCATCAACTTTCTTGTCCATATACACCTACCCAAAATGGACATACATAACACACATCGTCATGTAACTGAGACTGGTTTGACACTTTTTTTTCACTCCCATCTCTCTCCTCGCTTTTGGGTTGAAGCCTTCAACACTGCAGCTTAAATCATCAACCATTTGTGCACATCACTTCTTAAAGATAAATCACCGTTTGAACTTTTATATGGTTCATTTCCAAATTATAAAATTTTTTACCCCTTTGGTTGTCATGTTTATCCTTGCTTACATGATTATATGTCTAACAAATTTTCACCTCGTAGTATTCCTTGCATTTTTTTTGGGTTACAATCCTTTTTATAAAGGGTTTCACTAACTTGATCTAATCACCTCTTGGATCTACATCACCCGTCATGCTCAATTTGATGAAAATAATTTTCCTTTTATATAATCATCTCAGGCTCAACCCCCTTCCTCTCTCCATTTTTCCAACTTCCTGGAACCCAATCTTATCCAAACAAAAACCCCTCCTTCCTCCTCACACCATTCTCCACACATTACTCAATTCGGATTTAACCCATGTTCTATTTGTACTAATTTGGTCGATGAGTCTATGCGGGCCACTGATTCTTTTCCAGGTCCCTCCTCGCCACACCTGACTTCCAGTCCAGAACCTACCGAGACACGAATCTCCTCCTGCTCTTGCCTCTACACTACTGTTGGGTTATCACCCTATGATTACACGAAGGAAAGCTGATATTTTCAAATCATGCCATCCGGCTAACTTAGGTATTGTGGGATTCTCTGGACTTCTCTCTGCTCTCCTTGTTTCTATTGTGCCCATAAGATTCAAATATGCCGCTGAGAATCTTGTTTGGCTTGCTGCCATGGATGAAAAAGTTCAATCTCTGCAAAATATTTGGACCTGGATTTTAGTCTCTCAACCTGCCAACACCAATATTGTGGGCTCCAAATGGGTGTTTCAGACCAAATATCTGCCTAATGGATCCACTGAGCATCTCAAAGCATGCCTCGTTGCCTAGGGCTACATTCAAGTCCTTGGTCTTGACTACACTGACACTTTTAGCCCTGTGGTAAAAGCTACTATTGTCCAAGTTGTATTCTCTATTGTTGTGACCAACAAATGGCTTCTTCACCAACTTGATGTCAATAATGTGTTCCTCAATGGTACTCTCACTGAAAATGTTTATATGGAACAACCTCCTGGATACATTGACCCTCCTTTTCCTCATCACGTTTGTCCATTGGAGAAAGCTCTCTGTTCTCAAGCAAGCTCATCGTGCCTGGTTCCAACACTTCAGCTCCTATATCACTCAACTTAGATTCTCTAGCAGTTGTGCTGTTGTTTTTCTATTTGTCTTTCATAAGCACTCAAACACTATCTATTTGCTCCTTTATGTTGATGACATTAGTATTACTAGCAACAACTCAACTCTTATAACTTGGTTCATCCGTGAGCTTAATTCTAAAATTTCCACTAAAGATATGGGTCCGCTCAGTTACTTTTTTGGCCTTGAAGCTTCACCAACTACATATGGATTATTTAACACTCAGCTCAAATATGAACATGATATTCTTACTCGTGCTCAGCTACTTGATAGAAAATAGGTTCCTACACCTATGGTCATTTCACAACATTTGTCCATTGATGACTCTCTATTTTCAGATCCCACTCTTTACAGGTCTCTCGTTGGCGCCCTTCAATGTTTGACCATCACTCGCCTTGACATAGCCCATGCGGTCAACTCTTTTAGCTAGTTCCCGCATGCTCCCATTGAAGAACATTTTCTTGTTGTGAAGCATATTCTTCGCTACATCAAAGACACCATTCACTTTGGCCTTACCTTTCGACTATCTGCTACTCCTAGTGTTCTAGTTGCATACTCTAATGTTGATTGAGCTAGTTGTCCTGATACTTGTCGTTTCACCTTTGATTACTTCATTTATCTTGGAGTGCTAAAAGGCAACCTATGGTATCACGTTCCAGTTGTAAATCTGATACTCTTCTGCACACTACAACTGAACTTATTTGGCTTATGCGTCTCCTTTTGTAATCTACATGTTCCTATTCCACAGGCACCTCTTCTCTTATGTGACAACAAAAGTGCAATCTTCCTCAGCTCCAATCCAATTTCTCACAAGTGTGCCAAATACGTTGAGTTAGATTATCATTTCCTTCGAGAACTTGTTGTTGTTGACAAACATGTAATATGTGTCATCTCACCTACAGGTTGCCGATATTTTTTCCAAAAGTATTCCATGCCCTCTCTTTGAATTTTTTCACTCCAAACTTCACTTTTGTTCCAATACGATGCTCAGCTTGTGGGGTGTGTGAATGATATGGCACTGTAACGGAAGCCTACAGATCAGGCTTCCATCATCAGAACCAACGGATCACCGAACCGGAACCGACAGATTATCAAGCCAGAAATACCATTCTTTCGTTATCACCTTTTTGTATAAATACCCTTGTACTCTTTAAGTTATAATCATGGTGAATAAATATTTTTTTCATTAAAAACTTACAATGTCCCCCGCTAGAAACTTACTGGCATAACGCTTCAGTTGGAAGGAATCCTGGAAGCCCCAACAGACTACAAGGACATGACTAAAAATGAGAGTTGAATCAAATTCTTGGAGTATCGATCATCTGGGAATATCGTAACGGAAGAGGCTCTAGCTTGTGGGCATGTTAGCTAGCTCGCTTGGATAGTCTTGTTGGTGCCTCGGTAGGTTCTAATCCCTTTTCATCCAAACTCAACACTCCTTAATGTGAACAATACCCTGTAATTGTTACGGTCTCGGATTTGACACAAGGATTTGTTGTTACGGTCCTAGATCTACCACGGGTTATTGTAGGGATACCATGTGGAATTGTAGGGAGACATGGAGAGGAAGACGAAGATCAAGCCAAAGGGAAGCTTGAAAACCTTAGAACTCGTCAGGAGAGCTCCAAGCCTGTTTAACCTAAAATCAATGCTTGTCTTTTCTCATTACTCTTACCCCTTAAATAGGGTTCACCCTGTTAGGGTTTAAGATAAAATATTACAAAAATACCCCCAATAAATAAAATATTCCAAAAATACCCTTGTGGCCTAAAACTGAAATAAATAAAGTAAAGAAAAGAAAAATAATTAAAATAACAATGTTATTATGTGCATAAAAATGTTATTATGGTCCCTGATCTGACACAAGGATTCGTCGTTACGGTATTGGATCTGCCACTGGTTATTGTAGGGATACCATGTGGAATTGTAGGGAGACATGGGGAGGAAGACGAAGATCAAGCCAAAGGGAAGCTTGAAAACCATAAAACTTGTCAAGGAGAGCTCCAAGCCAGTTTAACCTAAAATTGACCTAAAATCAATGCTTGTCTTTTCTCATTACTCTTACCCCTTAAATAGGGTTCACCCTGTTAGGGTTTAAGATAAAATATTAAAACAAATACCCTTATGGCCTAAAACTGAAATAAATAAAGTAAATTAAAGAAAAAAATTAAAATAATAATGTTATTGTGTGCATAACAGTAACACCAGCCGAAGACCAGTTCCCATTACCGAAAACAGAGGCCGAAGACCAGATCGCGAGAAGTAGAAAACGGTTGTAAAATCTATTGTAAAGTCTGTATAAATAAATGTCAATTTCACCATTTAATTTTTGGTATTTCAAACATTAATTAAATCTTATCATGGTATCAGATCAGTCTCATCGATCCCTTTCTCCTCGACAGGTCCTTTTTCTCCAGGCTTAAATTTGCACACTTTGTCATTGCTGTTGAAGAATCGTCTCTCCAAACGCAAACAACAATATCTCGCGATCTGACCACCAACCCCTCAATCACTAACGAGAAATGTGCGGCTAACGTCCAACCCTTTCAGCATGGCTAACACCTGTCTCCTGGCATTGACATAGTCACCACTCTCGCTGCCGGCATCGGTTCGGTGATCCGTCCCAACACGAAGGCCATCCGGCATACACCCTTTTCTTTCGCTGACTTCACCAACCTCGCCGAAACCACACAGTCAATGCGACAGAAAAAAATAGTCATTTTGATCTAAACCAGCAACCAGGCCTTCTCCATCACCCACTTGCCCACTTCCTCGTAGCAGTCGACCAGCTGTCGTCATGCAATTAAGGACCCCATGCGATATTGAGAATGAGATTCTTGTTTTTTGCCAACCCACGCACATGAACCCAGGTCGGTGGTTCAATCTTGTGCCCGACTCGGTTCACAGAGATTTTAAAAAAAATCTGCCCTTTTCTAAGTCTCCGGCCTACTCGATCGTCTCTCCGTCAAATCCATGACATTGATCTCGATGGTTCAAAACGTGGAATAGTTGGTCTCTCGGGTCAAACTTCAATAGTTGTTAAATCCTTTTCACGTCTTTTGCCCTTTCATACCCTAATGTACATGATTACCATTAAACGTGGAGTAGTCGATCTCTCAGCCTCCTCTTTTTTTCCCTCATGGAGGAGGCAATGGTCGAAGTTGTTGCCCTCTCCTTTGCCAAAAAATGCCTTTAGCCACCAGTCAAAGGCTTTCGAAATTCATCTCAAGGATGACCTCCAGTAGCTAAAGTGCGAAAATCAATCCGTTGCAGCCTACTCCCTTATTTTCAAGGATCTTTCTGACCAACTTCACAAGATCAGCAAACCTGTCGACAACACCGACAGATTCCACTGGTCTCTCCATGGACTTGGCGTTGATTTCTCCACCTCCGTCTCCCAAATGGCCCTCACACCTCTCCCATGTTTCTCCGATCTCGTCTCTAGAGCCTAGAGTTTTGAGCTCTTCCACAAATCCCTCGAGAGCTCTGTTTCTTCCGTTGCTACTTTCACTGCCGCATCTAGTGGTTTGGACAGGTCGACCCACCGCGGCTCTGGTCGCACCCATGGCCACACCAATGGTTCTGGCCGTCATTATGTCAACCGAGGCTAAACTCATTCTGGTCAATGGCACCGCCCTCCTCATTGCTAGATATGTTGTCTTGAAGGTCACTATGTTGATCGATGTAACCAGGGTTATGCCCGCAGTGAGTTTAGTATCACATGCCCATCTTGCTGAAGCTTTCATTGGATCGTGCTCTGTCAATGGATCTGCGCCCTCTGACTGATTCTTGGACACTGAAGCTTCGGCTCATATGTCCAATAACTCATCCATCCTGGATCAGTCCACTCACTACAATGATAAGGACTCTGTAATTGTGGGAAATAGTGCCACCTTACCTATCTCACACAATGGTATTCTCTCTCCTACCCCAAATATCCAGTTGTTAGATGTTTTAGTTGTCCCCCATCTCACCAAAAATCTTCTCTCCATTAGTAAATTAACGTAAGATTTTCCTTTATCCGTTACATTTACTAATAATTTTTTCACTATTCAGAATCGTCTCACAGGAATGGTGGTGGCAACCGGTAAGAGAGATGGAGGATTATATGTGCAGGAACGTGGCAACCTTATCCTTATTTTTGTCCTTAAGAATAAATCTTTACATGTTTCTTATGATTTATAGCATGTTCACCTTGGACATGTAAAGCATTCTGCTATTTCTTCTTTGCATAAATAAGGACATCTTTATCTTACATCCTTATTGCCCTCTCCATCATTATGTAGTACATATCAACTTGCAAAAAATCATCGTATTTCATATCCACGTAATGAACATAAGTCGTCTTATGTGTTAGATCTTATTCATTATAACATATGTGACCTTTCACCTATGAAATCCCATTTAGGATTTGCTTATTATATTATCTTCATTGATGATTTTTCATGTTTTACTGAGTTTTATCCTTTGAAATTCAAATCTGATTTTTATGATGTTTTTATACAATTTCCAAAACTTGTGGAAAATCACTATTGTACCCGTATTAAAATTTTCCAAGTAATGGCAGGGGTGAATTTTCTAACACTTGCTTTCAAACTCATTTTCATACATTTGGCATTCATCGTCAACTTTCTTGTCCATATATTCATGCCCAAAATGGGCATGTTGAACATAAACATTGTCATGTGACTAAGACTGGTTTGACACTTCTTTTTCACTCACATCTCTCTCCTTGTTTCTGGGTAGTTTACATCATCAATCGTTTGCTCACATCACTTCTTGGAAGTAAATCACCGTTTGAACTTTTATATGGTTCCTTTCTAAACTATGAAAATTTTCATCCTTTTAGTTGTTGTCTTTATCTTTGCTTACGTGATTATATGTTTAATAAATTTTTACCTTGCAGTATTCCCTATATTTTTTTGGGTTATAATCCCTCTTGTAAAGGGTTTCGCTACCTTAATCTCATCACCTCTCAGAACTACATCACCCGCCATGCTCAATTTGATGAACAAAATTTTCCTTTAATCAAAACATCTCAGGCTCAACCCCCTCCCTCTCTCCATTTTTCCAACTTTTTGGAACCTAGTCTTCTTTATACAAAACCCCTTCCTTGTTATACCTTTGGTTACTCTATTTATCTTGGAGACAATTTGATTTCTTGGAGTGCTAAATCTTAATATTGTGCTCTTGCACACTTTGCAGTTAAACTTCTTTGGCTTATGCATCTTCTTTGTGATCCACACGTTCTTATCCTACATCGACCTCTTCTCTTATGTGACAACAAAAATATAATATTTTTGAGCTCTAATCCAATATCTCACAAGCGAGTCAAGCATGTTGAATTAAATTATCATTTCATTCGAGAACTTGATGTTGCTGACAAAGTTCACACATAGTAGTGTCATCTCACCTGTAGGTTACCGATATTTTTACCAAAAGTATTTCACGCCCTATTTTTTAATTTTTTTGCTCCGAAGTTCACATCTGTTCCAAATCTGACGCTCTGCTTGTAGGGGACCTGTAACAGTAGCAGAAGACCAGTTCCCATTACCGGAAACAGAAGTCGAAGACCAATAAATGTGAATCTCACCATTTAATTTGTGGTGATTTCGAAGATTAATTAAATCTTCTTAACAAGTTTAATTTGTGATGCTTAATTACTGTATCGACATCAATAAACATTTTCATTGCAGTCACTAGCCTTTTACAACTCGAAAGGGATCGTGGCAGAAGGTTTGACATCCATCAACAGCAAGCTCTTTCACATTGTCATCTACTACTCCAGTAACGCTGTTCGGAAAAGAACCCAAATGCAGACGGTATCCATGCCGAAGAATCAGGCAACCTGAAAATCTTGAACACAGCAATAAAGACCGGGGATGATTGTATCGCAATTGGGCCTGGAGTGGATTCAACAAGTTGCATGTGGCCCTGGTCATGCATTGAGGTGAGTGACTCTTCCGAAGTAAAACCAGTACATGTTTCACATTCTCTTAGTAATATATACTGATCAACCGTCTCCATCTCGCAGCATAGGAAGTTTAGCGAGAGCACTCGATGAAGAAGGCTTTCAAAACTGTTACAGTCAATAATGTGGTGTTTAATGGCACCCAGAACGGGTTATGGATCAAATCCTGGGAAAGTCCCAGTCACGGGTTTTGTCGAAGGAGTAATGTTCCAGGGTCCTGCAATGGCAAAACCCAATATGTGATTGATCAAAACTATTGCCCTGCTGCCAAGGGTTGTCCCTCCCAGGTGATGTGATGAACCTGGAAACAGCTAGTTATCAACATTGAAAATCTACCTCAAACACTAAAGATTTACAGAAATCCTCCGTTTGCCTAATCCTAGCATTTCTTCTCATCTTTTGGAAGAATTCCTGGGTGAAAATTGATAATGTTATATATAGAAACATCAGCTTATGAAGGGATCAGATTGCAAGACGGGGCTCAAATACCTTGATCAGAAGCCAGCAGAATCCTACTGTCAAAATTTTAAAAGGGATACTCGAGCTCCCGTAATCGTATTGACCTGTTTATAAACATTATGAAACACAAACAAGTAGTGCATTCTTTATTCGCTCCACTGCTTGAGATCACATCCCAGAGAATAATACCAGGACAATTTGTTTCCAATTTTTAAAAACTCAGCTGGAAGATAACCATTTACTTTCTAACTAAAAGAACAGACATGACTCTTGGTAGTGCATATACATAACTAACCTTTTACAAGAAACACCATTAGTATCATCTTAGCTCTTGCTGTTGGATAAATTGGATTGAACTCAGGAGTTCTGTAGTGGTCTGTGCCTGTAAGCCTGAAAGGATTCAACCTATCTAAAGCCAAGATGACATACAACACAAGAGTAACCTTTCCTAGAGGCCAAGATGATATCATGAAGCCCAGGAGAAAAATTATATTGCTGGTGCAAAAATTTCACAGCATTAGGAAAGGATCATAGTCACTTATCCAAGACGTTTGACTTCAGTAGAATCATGCAGAATTGCATCACATGCACCCTTCTGAATAGACCCACTTGGATTAGAAGCCAAACCCTGTTGCCAGAGCAGGGATGTAATACTAAGCAGTGTATCATCTCCTTTCAAAACCAGGCATCAGGGGGTTCCCATATGGTACAGGTCTGCTGCAATAATGTGAACCAGAGTATTCCCAACTGAATCAGCGGAAGCCTTGTGTCCAGCATACATGGCTTCACATCCTGTTTGAGAAAGTTGCTCTTCTTGGATTATGAGACGAAAGATTAAATCTATGGCACGTGTCTTTTCTGATTTCATGAAGTACTACAGTGCATACATCCTCTTGTACTCATTGCTTAGTAATTCAGAATCTGAAACCACTGACAAAGTCCAAGAACCAGACCTGCTTCTCGATGCCCTCCGTATAGTTTTCATGTTTGATTCTTCAATTCTATGCAAAATGACAAAGTAACACATGGACCCAATGGTCGTCAACATGATCAAACTGCCAATGACAGTAGCAGATATAGCCATCCACCGCCCATGGGAACCCACTACTATATATGCTAGTGATATAAAGGCCACTGATATGAAGAGACAAGCTGTCCACATGAGTTTGTTGATCACAAACATCATTTGTTTCTTTGCATTATGCTTCACAACCACTACTGATGTTTGCACCACAACAACAGCCAAAGAGATGAAGAGGGCAACAGAATCAAACACAAAGAAGATAATAAAAGGTGCTCTGTCAGCTATATGGGCCTGCCCAAGAGTACTTCCAGGATGCTTATCCTCCACATACTGACCAGGAACAGTGAAGATTGCAGCAAAAGCAACAGTGGCAATTAGTACAGCCACAACAGTAGCTGAATTTACAGCATTGTTTAGACCTTCTTTGTGAAGCTTCTTTAGATCTTTTGCAATTGTTTTAACACGGATCCGTGTTTGACGGGATTGTTGGAGTTGGGACTGGACTTCGTGCTTTATGTCACTGACCGTTTGCTTCAATTGCTTAGCAGCACTTGGTGGGTTTTTGTGCTCCTTTGAAGTCAATGCCCCAGCTTCCTTCAGAATGGGTGCAAGCTCCTCGTTGGTGGATTTTTCCGCAACATCTAGTGGGGTTTCCCCTGCCCTGTTGATTGCATTTATGTCAATCCCTTCAATTGACAATAGACTCTTCACAATCTGACCAAGCCAACAACAATTAGTCAATTGATAGGACAAAAATGGTTTCAGGACGACACTCTTTAGATAAATAAAATTCCTGCAGGCTCCCAAAATTTCTTCAGTGGATATGCATCTGTTGCATTATAAAAATTATTTAAATGTTAAAACTACCATATATTCCTTCATGACTCTGAACTGGCAGAGTACCATACCTATTTCCTGTATAGAAATCTTTTCAAGGAATTGTATAATGATTAAAATCAAATCACTGTATCAACCTGAGTTCGGCCTTTTCTGATTGCAATATGCAGAGCTGTGTTTCCCTTCTTGTCTTCCAAAGCAATAACTGATGGATCAGGCTTAAGCAATTCAAGAACAATCTCGACCTTGTTTCCTTTCACGGCCATGTGTAAAGCAGTCTGTCCCTTATTGTCAGTCCTAAAACCAATAGTGGGCTCCTTGCTGAGAACAGCTTTCACCACTTCTAGATGCCCCATTCTTGCAGCAGAGTGAAGTGCAGTTTTGCCATTGCTTTTGGCTATTTTTGCAAGATTGGAGTCTCTCTCAAGAAGCAGATTGACCACATCTATGTGGCCTTGGTTGGCAGCAGTATGTAAGGCTGTTGAGTTAGATGAATCCGTAGTCATTGCTAACTCAGGGAAAGCTTGCAAAAGCTCTTTCAAAACTTCTGCAAATCAGAATAAATGGCAGAAATAAGATACAAAATTTGCAAGGCAGTTGGAAGATGAAGATGAAAAAAAAAAAAAACACATTTGTTGTCTTTCAGTCTTGTATAACAATTACACGCCTTAGTCTGCATAAGAAGACTGAAATCCACATAATCTGTCTTCTAATGAAGGCTACGTTATAGATTTCAACAAGCAGGTAAAAGAGAGAAATCAGATGCTCACCGAGATGACCAAGCTTAGCTGCCACATGAAATGAATCATAACCATTTCTTGCTTTCAAAGCAGCAGATTGTATATCGGAATGCTTCAGGAGTTCACCAATGACAAGACTGTGGCCGTTTTCAGCTGCAATATAAAGAGGTGTTTCTCCATCTTGGTTCTGCGAGGAGACCAATTCCTTCAAATTGGCTTCATCACCATCTTGCAGTATCTCTTTAACTTTCCCCAGATTCCCTGCCCTCGCAGCCACATGAAGTGCTGAGTCGCCTCGTTTCGCTGCTGATTCCTTAGCTTTTCTCTTCAGCCGAAAGCTCAGTTGTTTCTCCATCGCCATTATTGGCGGAAAACCCGTTTTTAACACTTCTATGCAGGAGCACGGTTCACCTACAAGACAGGTTAACAGTTCATTTGCTGCTGAAGAAAGGACTCAAGCAGACGAGCAATATGAAGGAGAAACTGCCGGATAAAAAGCAAAAAACCAGTATCTGGATGATTCCGAAATTCAGTAAGAAAAATTTTTTCTGGTAAAGAGCAGATAACCAAATGCCGAACAAATACCTCAGGGTCTAACGGATCACGAAACTCACAATATGACTAAAATACCAGAAACTCAACACGAAAACAGAATCAGCAGAAAAACAATCAACTTCGGTAATTAGAAGGCTAAAACCTTCGCTCATGTGACTCCATAAAAGATCAGATCCTGAAGCCGATTGGGGAGAAAACAAATCAAAACCTGTCCGACCAAAATCCTTACTTCGAAGGTGAAAAAAAAAAAGAAAAAGAAAAAAAAAACCGTGGACCCATAAACTGAAATATTCAACTTCACCGTTTAAACCCCAAAATTTTCCACTACAAATGGATTTATAAGAGAAGTATTGCAAACATAAAATTACACCAGATATATTGTTCAAAACTACTTACCCTTTTGTCAAAATCGAGAGCTTGAACTGCAACTCATGACCCAGGATGAAATGCTAAGATTTTCTTTTTTATGTGTCGTAACAGAGAGACTAGGTACCCTTTTCTTGTCATGTAAAGAACCTTAGAGGTCGATTCAGTCTTAGATTCAGAGAAGAAGAAGCTTGCAAGCGACGCATAGGCATAACTCACAAGCAAAGAAGAGATACCTAGAAAGGAAAAATTGAAATAGACACTCCTCTTTACAAGCCCACTTCGACGCCCAAACGCAATAAATTCTTCCGTTCCTTACCTCTAAATTGCCCCAAATCATAGGAACAGTAAAAGGCAGAACATCTCAAGCAGCTTCCAAGGCATGAGAGTCAGAGCCTTTTCTTTTCTCTGCCCTCTGCTTTTATCCTGTTTCGTTTTTTACATCCTCTTTTTCCACTAGCTATCGGTTTGATTTTTATTTTCAGAAGTGAAGAGAAGTTGGCAGCCATTACTGTCGACCTCAGAAACAGCCACAAAGCAGCCGAGGACCTTGGCGGCACAAACACTAGCGTCCAAAACAGGAAGGAACCCGACGAGCGCAAAAGAAGATAATATCGGTCGTAGAGGAAAAAAGAAAAGATAAATTCCCATTGGTTGACATGAAATGATCTGTGCAAATTGGGCAATAAGGAATTGCCAAACGAGCAATGATTCTCTGCGCTTTGAAGTATGCGTACACCTAGAATTACATGTACTTAATTTTAGACATTTCTTTTTTGGATTCTCTTTCTTCTGCACATGGGAATACAGAATGATTCTGATGTATCAGAAATTTAGAATAGAATATACAATGGATTCAGGTAATTTGCAAATTGCAAAACTTTCTCGTTGCCGTTGACGTGTTTATCCAACCAGCAAAAGAGTTATTTTCCGAAATCCCACTGATTGAGTGATCCCACTTCCCTCCTGTAGAATCCACAAAATTTTCATCGTGCCGAGTGCTTTGAACATGTTACTTGTCGTATTTTTCAAACAGTTTGCTCAAAGGAGACTCTTTGATGAAGCCATTAATGACATTCTGGAGCTGTAATGGCTTTAGGTCACTGGGGTGATGAACTTCGGTCACATTATTTAGTTCATGTCCTGAGGTCGTTAGTGGACAGCTGGAATTCAAGTCATGTACATGATTAACATGATTTAGGAGATCATGTCCAAAGCATAAACGACGGAAAGTACTTTTCGCCCAATTTTGGCATTCATGTACATGAAACGAGTGTGCCCCTCTCGTTTCGTTCCCGCACCCCCTCTCTCGGCTGCGGCATCTCTCTCCGGTCTCCCTCTCGACCTCCGTTGCAGAGTACAGGAGGTTGAGAGGGAGAGGAGAGGAGAGGGAGGCTTTCCTCCCTCGGCGACGGCTTCCCCCCCCCCCCCCCCCACACACTTTGTCGGTCTTCCTCCCTCTCCTCTCCCTCTCGACCTCTGTCGTAGATCACAGGAGGCCGAACATATGTTGCAGAGCCTCTTGGCCTCCCAGCTTTTCATCTTTCTCGCCCTCCCTCTCTTCTCTCTCTTAGCATACCGTCGAAGTGCCGCCTCTGTCAACGTTGCCTCACCGTCGAGGAAGACGACGCGCAAGACAATGGTTTAATTTTTCCTAAGTTAGGAAAAATTAAATTATCATCATAAAAATCACTAATTTATAATTTTTATTTATAAAATAATTATTTTTATTTATTTAATATATTTATTTTATAATTACTATATTAAAATAGTGATTTAATAGTCATAATTAAAATATTATTAAAATAAATATTTGATAAATTATTTTGGTTTAATTATCTCATTGCTATAATTAATTAAACCAATGGTTTTAAATTTTGTGACTATATTATTAATTAGTAAAACATAAAATATATTATGTTATTGATAAATATATAAATTTATTTATTATATTAATTTTTTATTATTTTATTAACTTATTGGTTTTTAATATTAAAACATATCTTACGTTATTAAAAAATAATTTATAACGTTATTTATTTATTACTTGTAATTAATCATGTGCTTATTTCATTGGCTCACGTAATTACCATATTAATGCACAAAAAAATATCTAATTCAATTAATAAATATATTAATATATTTAATTATACATTGAATAACTTATTCGTGTGGTAATAATGGTTGTTTTACCTAATTTGGGGACTAAGGATTATGTTGTAATTAAGTATATTGTAAGGTTTAGGCATTCTCTTGTTTTTTATGTTTTTCTCATGTTGGGGCACTAACACTGGAAACTGTTTTCCAGTGAACATGAAGTCGTCAACACTAACATCAAGTACGAAGATGAAGATCATGTAGATGACTAACATGATCTTCATGTTGGAGATGAACATGAACTTCAAAAATTTGTTTTGTTGACTAACCCCCCCTAGTAAAATATGTTAAAAGCCGTTTAGTGCCCAATGTAAGTGCGGGGGGAATATAAATTACAAATGTATTTCATTTTTCCTCATTTTAGGCATAATGGGAAGGAAAGTGAATTCAGAGGGGTCGAGCTTTTAATTCACTTTCCCTCCCTCAATTACATCGGGCTCGGGCTGTCGGGAGGGCTTTGTCGAACAAGGGTTTCAGAGAAAAAAATTTCTCTCTATCTCACGACCGACCTTTGGCGATTTCAATCGCCCTCTTTGTGACCTGTCCCCGGCGCTTGACTCCCTTGCTCTCACCATCCCCAGCACCGACGACCTTCAATAACTTCTCTCTCCTCTCTACAACCTCCCCCACTGCTCTCTCGCTCGTGACTTTCAGGGATTTCAATCCCCCCCCCCCTGAGACCTCTCCCCGGGCACTTGACTCTCTTCCTCTCGCCGTCCCCAACATCGACGACCATTGGCGACTTCTCTCCCCTCTCTGCAACCTCTCCGGATCGATTCGGAAGAAAGTAAAAACTTCTTCCTATAAATCAATGGTTAATTGGCCATTGTAGGTCTTTGTTTAGAGCAGTAAGCTATTAAAAATCATTATTAGTATTTAATAAAATCAATATATTTTACATAGTTAAACATGTATGGGGGTATGTCTCTAATTTGCAATAACCAAGTCCTCCTCTATGGTTGGCTTGACAAGGAATAAAGAGTTTTGTTGTGGTAACTTATGTTTACTATAAGCGCTGCAACTTTCTGATGCTTCATTTGCAATGAAAATGAGTGTGCTTGAAGATCAAAGGAAGTTGAGGTTTTATATATAGATATTACAAAATTAAAATTTGATTACAATTTCAATAATATAAAAGTAAACATTTGTTTAATTGTTATATTTAATATGTTTTATTTAATATATTCTATTTATTTACTAATATTAATTTAATTTTCTAAAAGTCAGATATATCAAAATATTTTATTTAATAAATAATCTATCTACACTTTACACCACACTTTTTATTGTGCATATTAACACAAACAAGTACTTTACCTTGAGTTTAGATGATCGTCCATTTCTTTCTACACAGTGAACCAGGATTAGGCGCTTCTAGAGATTGCTCTGGTTCATTGTAAAGTGCTTTTCACATTGGGGCGAAGGAGCTTTTCACAGAGATGAGAGGGAAAGAGCGGAAACGTAAAGCAAAAGACTCGTCACTTTCATTCACTGAATCGAGCTTTTGTTTCAAGAAGAAAAAACGCGTTTCTTTTTTACGTTCCCACTTTTTAAGATCCTCCTTTTGATCATTTATATAAAAAAGATTTCGTGTTCTTCCAGAACAGGGATCTGCAGTGTAAACCTTCTAGAATTACACATTCGCAGACCATGAAAGACCAAAGACCATGGATGCTTGACCGGGAATCTAAATTTTTTTACGAGAGCTCTTTTGACCCTTGTGTTGCAAAGAAATCATAAATAAACTTGACAGGGAAGATAACGAAAATGAAATAAGAGTATTTTTTTAAAATTTCACCAAGCCTTGATTTGCATGTTCACCAAACAAGCCCCCAAATATATGATTTTCAATCGACTCACATATCATCTAAAATCATGCTTATCGACAATAGGGTTGTTCATTCTTTTCTTGTCAAATTCCAACTCTGTCATATCTCCGAGCTTCCAGAACTATTTTGCCCTGGCATGATGATTTTAAATTTATTTGTGGTCGTCTCTTTCCAAAGAATGCCCTCTCACCAGAAGAGTGATCTTTTCGTAAATTTTCTTCTGTGGGATTCTTGATGTTCGCTCCTTGGCCTCAACCACCGGATTAACAAAAAACCAATACCTGAAGAATCGCAAAGGATGTCCCCTGAAAAAGCAGGGCTTTAGCATCTCAAAAGAAGAGTTAAATAATCGGAACAGCAGAGAGAAATTGTAGGCCATGTTGTCGGAGGTAATCAGTTATCCGGTTACCCTCCACGAGGCGTCTGACAGAGGCCGTGGATGCTGTCAGTTGTGTTTGTTAAGAGTTAAACCAGAGGGACTAAATTCTCGGGGAAGAAGAAGACGTCCCCATGGCAGAATTTTTATCTGACGTCCCACTTGTCTTCAGTCCATTCTTGACTCTGTGGTCCGTGAGAAGGAGATGATAGAGACAATGGGTGCCCACTGCGGAGCCGCGTCTTTTGTCCTTCCTCTTTGATTGTTCTTCCTGGTTTTCGTGGCAGCCATTGGAATGATCTGAGAAGAAAAAGAAAGGGAGAATTCACTTTTTAGTTTTTCCATGACAGTGAGGGGAAGAGTGAGACGAGGCAGAAGGTTGTGGAGATGACCCAAAGGAGTTTTGATGCCTCTCTCTTTATCACATTTCTATAATTTGATCATGGTCAGTCAACCATGTAAATGACAGGAGAGAGAGAGAGAGAGAGAGAAAGATGCTGTGGTCCTTCTGCTCTCGTCAGCGTCGTGACATCTCATTAATAATATATTCTGGTTCATGAACAAGAACGTATGGAATATGTGTTTACTCTTTACCAAATAAAGTTGAGTCAAGATGAAATTAAGGCTACAAATTCATCTCTCTCTCAGCCACTCTTTAATATCTTATCTCCTCAGCTTCCCCTCACTTGGCTTTATAGGACTCCATTGACTTAATCAGATACGCTTGGCCATATCTCCCTTCATGGACTACTTATCTATTTAACTTTAGTGGGGTTTAGTCCAAAATGAATTAGACATAAATTACTCCCGTAGTATTCAGATCATTCAGATCATTCAATTAGGCCGTTAATCCAAAATGATCTCCTCTTCATTTGAATCATGTTAGGTAATGTACTCATACAAAAATGGAGGAATTAAGTTTCATACCTATTTTGCGAATCCTCCACATGAATCATGCACGGGATGCGTTTCTCCCGCCCCCCAAGGAAAAATCTCCCGCTCAGCCTTCCTCCCCCGATTTTCTTTCCTCTATCTTCTCCCTCTTGGCCTCCATCGCAGAGCTGCCATAGCTGAGCACGAGAGGCCAAGCCTCTATCGCAAAGCGTCTCGGCCTCCCTTTCTTTTGCCTCTCGGCATACCGTCGGAGCGCCGCCTTCGTCGTCGTTGCCTGCTGGCCCACCGTAGTCTCCCGCCATTATTGGTGCTGTGAGGAAGACGACGCATCGGCCATCGGGCCGTCGTGAGGAAGACGAACTTAGGAAAAACTAAACCAATGTCATAAAAATAATAATCCATATTTTTTATTTATTCAATATATTCATTTTATAATTATTGTATTAAATTAGTGAATTAATAGTCATAATTAAAATTTTGTTAAAATAAACATTTGATAAATTATTTTGGTTTAATTATCCCATTGCTATAATTAATTAAAACAATGGTTTTAAATTTTTTGATAATATATTATTAATTAATAATACGTAAAAATATATATTATGTTATTGATAAAATAATTTATTTATTTATTTATTATATTTATTTTTTATTACTGTATTAAATTAGTGATTTTTAATGTTAAAATATATTTTATGTTATTAAAAATAATTTATTTCTATATTATATTCTTTTATGCTATTTTAAAAAAATTATAATTTATTCTAATCACATGTCATTATTATATTAATTTATAATAAACTGTAATCATTAAGTAATATAATATAGTCTTAATCAGTTTATTAATATATTTTAATACTACACTTTAAATCACTTGTAAGTGTAATAACTATGTTTATTTTAATTAATTATCTATTTAAGTATATTACAAAAAATTACTCATTCTTTTGTTTATATCATATTTTTTTATTTTGGGGCATTAACACTGAAATCTGTTTTCGAATGAACTTAAACTCGTCCATACTAACACCCAACAATGAGTAGAAGTTGAATCAATTCACTTATCTTCGTTTAAAAAATCCAAAGATGTACCCGACTCTCTCGTCCCTCAACCTATTTCTTCGACGTTCATCTTCAGTTTATTTGATTTTTTGGTCGCTCTACCGGATTTGGGCATCGCCGACATGGACATTGCAGACGAAAGTCACGGAATAAGCCATAGCCACAGGTAAGTCGGTTAATTCAGGGTTTAGTTATTCTCTACCTGTTTCTTCTAAATTTTTTGCCTGTCCATGTTCTTAATTTCTGCCCTAATGTAGATGCAATTTGCGAAATTTTTAGAAGTTCTGTGAGGCTTTGTTCAAAAACGCCATTTCTCCATGATTAGTGAAACTAAAGCTATTAACGTTCTCAATACTGTGAAGAAAAAGAGAGGAGAAGACTCTTCTACATTCGCATTCTCCATTCACCATTTCTCTCTTTCTGTGAGCTGTGAAGAAAAAGTCATTTCTGAGAGCTGTTCAAAAATCAACGTTAATTTCTGCATTCGTAATAAAATTAATGAATATAACCAAAGTAAAGAAGTTAGAATGATAATGGTTTCCAATTTCAAACCAACGCTAGGAAGGCAAATTTAATAAAATGACCAAGTCCGGTTAACCTGCAACTAGGTTTTAGAGCCAACCCAAGAGGTGTCATATTGTCCAAGGATAGTAATATCATTTATTTTTTTTACACTAGAGAGACAGAGATGAGTGAAGGGGTGTGGGGGGTGGAGAGGTCAATTTGATGTTAAGCCACAAGCTATATCTGACCTTTGCAGATACATTGTTATTCTTCTGTATCATTTAACACCATGTAGATCACTTCTATTCTGTTCAAAAACTTGTATTGGCAATGACAAAATCTTATGCTAAGTACATACAAAGACAGATACTCATACACATATAGAAAAATATATCAAGAACAGACCTGCCCCTCCCAGTTAATAGTATCATTAGTCACCATTTTTCAAGTTATGCAGTGAAAGTGAACAAATGCTTAAAAATAAAATAAAATTAAAGCATAGGAAAGTCAAACGGGGTTTCTAATGGACTCCAAACTCAACCAGTAATCTGCCTCTCCAATCAGAATAAACCATTTGAGATGGAAAGTTCAATGAAAAATGAGTTCTTGCAAAATGAAATCATTTCCCAGCAGATAAAACATCTGTATCGTGGACTATTTCCATTGTAGGAAGTATTAATTGCAGCCACAGGGTTTTTTCAAGTGTCCACCTCCATCTGTGATTGGCCTCAGACCCTCAATGTGAAGTTCACCATGATGTCCAATCACTATTATGGTCAGTGTCTCAGCCAGATCCTAAAAATAGAGAAAATTCATCGTGAAAAGGGTTATTATTTTGTCTTCTAATGAAACAAAAGTTTGTTAACAAGAAGAATTTGTAATGAGATATGTCAGATGACTGTGCAAGCACCTAGCAAAGCAATTCTGTTTGGCACACAAGTAGCCAGCAATGTTGAGAAGTGCAGAGGCTTTGTAAACAGTTATTGGCAGTAGTTTATAATCATCAGGCACTACTCAGTTTCAAAACTATCACAAGCTTTAAAATAAAATTGGAGTACACAATCAGAATTTGCACTCTTTTCTTCTTTTCTTCTTTTCATTGACCTTTTATACTCCAATAAGCCATAGTGCCATTGTTTGTCCAGCAGAATTCAAAAATTAAGCTCTCTAGCCGTTTGGTCTTTGTCTGCAATAACTCAACTTAAGTCAATTTTAAACATTAACCTCTCAACATTTAGACAACATGAAGTTGACAACCAACTACCTTCCAGGAATAGGCTCAACACTCCTTTTTTTCTCTCTTAGCTTCACTGTATGTTCTTCCTCCATCAGTTTTGATTTTAAAGATTTTTTTAAATTTTATTTTTTAAGATTCTCCTCAAACAATATACCTGCCAACAAAAACATAATATGAATTTACTCTACATCAGTATTCACTATAACCTTTTAACATAAAATTGGTCACCAGTTTTCATTTTCTAATTAGAAGACATCAAAACACTCTCTCAACCATTGCTCCTACCAACAAGCATGTCTGCAACAAAATTCATTTGAATACACAATTTTAAACCATCAATTTGTTTTTTCATATTTTCAAAGCCTTAAGTTCAGCAAAACTTGTAATCAATGAAGAACAAGAACATTATTCTACGATTTGTTGTTTATTTAACTTCTCAAATAGAGGAAAAAGAAATGCATCATTAAATTTGTTTTATCTGAACAAGTAAGAAAGGCATTACCTTTGGGATTTCCCAAACATTTTTTCTTCCTCAGCTTTTAGTTGTTTTAACTGATTCTCAACTCCTTTTGCTTTCTCCAACCATGCATGCACAACCATCAATTTGCAAACAACGTTTTCCTTTTGAATCTTTGATTCAAACGTTTGTCATATAGATATCATCACAAACTTTAACTCAATCTCCATTTTTTTCCCAGTGGGATCTAACAACAAATAGAGCTTGACCACGAGAAATCCAATAAATTGCTAGTGGTTTAGCTGCATTCCCACTTTATACCTCTTCATGGACCCAAGCCAAATTCGAGAGAAATTTTTTGTGTTCCTCTGGGACTGCTTTGGCCAAGTTTGCAGCAAAATCATTCAGTAGAACAATACAGATTTCACATTAAAATCTTTCACAGAATGTTAAAATAGAGCAAGGCATCTTTCATTAAAGTAACAAACTCCAATTGATTTCAAATGCAGAAGTTTCATGCTGAATAAGAGAACATGATTGTGATTTCGTAAAAATATTACGAGCATCTATTAAACAGAAGGAAACCGACATGTTAAGTATAATATTCTGAAAAAAATCACTGGCTGGTGGGATTCTATACTTGGGTCGATTCAGGAAGCCGATTTAATCCATTTGAGAGGAAATAGAACACGATTTCAATTCTATGTCAAAGATGGTTGAGAAGCGTAGAATGGGGGAATTGAAGCCGAATGGGGAACTTAAGGGAGATCGAAGAAGAATTGAAGAAATCGACACTGAAATGGGGGAAACCGAAGGAAATTGGGAGGATTTTTAGGGGAAAAGAGAGTGAGAAGCGAGAGAAGGGGGAAAATAGAGGTAGAGACTAGAGGGGAGGAAGGTCGGAGACAACGTAGAGAAGAGGAAGGTCAGAGGGAGAGAGCGGCACTGCTGCAGGCCGAGAGCAAGAGGAAGATGAGAGAGCAAATTTCGTCTAGAGCGAGAGCGAGAGGCTGCAACACGATGGGAGGCCGAGAGCGAGAGGGAGAAGGGAGAGGGAGGCCGAGTGCGAGAGGGAGAAGAAAATTGTCGGGAGGAAAGAAAAACAACGTCGAGCAGATGAATCAGGATTTTGGTGGGAATCCATTACCCACTTAAACTCTATAGCCCGTTCAAGTGAATGATCTACTTCATTCACTTGTACCCGGTAGAGGGTGCAGCACTAACGGGTTCAAGTCAATAAACCATGTAATTTGTTGCCTAGTTCGTTAATATCTCAAGCAAAGTGAGAGAGGGAAAGAGAAAAGGAAAGGGGGAGAGTGCACTCAGGTAGAGAAGAGAGAAGAGAAAAAAAAAAAAGTTTAGGCAAGAGAAGAACTCTTCGCGAGAGAGAAGTGGAGAACTATTTACTTTGATATTTTATTTCCGAGTACAAGCAGTTCTATTTATAGTAGAGTCTAAGTACAATTAAACTAACTTCTCCTAATTATATTCAAACTATAACTCTTAAAGATAAGTTTATCATAATAAAATAATTCAACATAATTAGAAGACTAACATAACTCAAACTACACCTCTTCTATGAGGACGCGACCATAGGATAAAGATGTCGGCTCGTGGTCATCTTTGTGGGCCCTACTTGATCTTCTAGTTCATGTGATAAGGATAACAATTCGTGGTATCTTTGTGGATCTCACTTGATCTTCAAGTCATCCAACTCATTTCAACTTTCACTTCTTATCTTCCAACTCATGCCAGCTCGTGTGATGAGTCCTCTTGGCATCTCACATCCTCATGGTGGGTCCCACCGACTCGTGCAACCATGGTGGCTTCCACATTGTAACACTCCCCCTCAAGATGGGGGTTGGAAAACATTGTAAACGCCCAGCTTGCTGCATATGGTGGACAAGATTTTGTGAGTGGCTGGTTTGGTGAGAATGTCTACAACTTGGCTCTATGAAGATATGTTTGAGAAATAATATGCCAGTTTGATTATTTCTCATATAGAGTGGCAGTCTACTTCAATGTACTTTATTCTCTCATGGAAAACTGAATTTGATGTGATGTGTATTGTTGCCCGATTATCACAATATAGATCCATAAAAGCTTCTTTATAAAATCCCAGTTTAGTGAGAAGGGATTTGATCCATAGAAGCTCACTAATTGTATGTGCCATGGCTCTGTACTTTGCTTCTGTACTAGACCGTGCAACTACATTTTGCTTCTTGCTTCTCCATGTAACCAAGTTACTTCCAATCATTGTATAATATCCCGAAGTAGATTTCCTGTCATCCAGGGATCCGGCCTAGTCGGCATTTGAGAATCCTTCTATGTTGAAGTGACCATGGTTCTTATAGAGAAGCCCTCTTCCTGGAGCTCCTTCCAAATATCGCAATAATCTTTCTAGGGCTTGTCAGTGATTGAGTTGTGGTTTGTGCATGTATTGACTTCCCACACTAACTGCATAGGATATGTCTGGTCTTGTTACACAGAGATAAATAAGTTTTCCACAAGTCTTTGATATTTTTTCAATATCCACATCTTCTCTAGTACCTGCACATAATTTTGTATTTGAATCCATAGGGGTTTCTGCAGGTCTACACCCCAGCATTCATGTCTCCTCCAATAGATCAAGGACATACTTCCTTTGAGATAGTACAATCCCATGTTTAGACTGTAGTACTTTAATACCTAGAAAATATTTAGTAGTCCAAGATCTTTTGTCTTGAATTCTGTCATATTTTTTCCTTGGTTTCCTAGATGCCCTCGGGATCACTACCGGTTAAAATAATATCATCAACATATACTGCCAAAATTACCTTGCCTTTAGGTGTGTTTTTAATAAATACAGAGTGATTTACCAAACATCAATGAAATCCAGCCCGTATGAGGGCTTGACTAAAATTTTCAAACCATGCTCGAGGAGATTGTTTCAGACCATAAAGAATTTCTTTCAATCGACATACTGACTCCCCCTCAATCACATAACTAGGTGGTTTATGCATATAAATGCCTTCCTTGATATCCCCATTAAGAAAAAAAAATTTCACATCAAGCTGATATACTTGCCAAGAAGAATTAGTCGCCAGAGATAATAAAATACGTATCGAGTTCATTTTGGCCTCCGGAGATAATACTTCCTCATAATCAATTCCATAACATTATGTATAACCTTTAGCAATGAGGAGAGCCTTAAGGCGAGCAACAGACCCATCCGGATTGTGTTTCACTGTAAAAACGCACTTGCAACCGATAGGTTTCTTATCTAATGGAAGATGAACTAGAGCCCATGTATGATTTTCATATAGTACCTACATTTCTTCATCCATTGCCATCTACCCTGGATTTTTTAGAGCCTCTTGATAGGACTATGGGACTAATACGGAGGAGATAGGTGAATGAAATTAGCAACATGAAGAGGATAAATGATAGTGAGACACAAAATTGGATATGGGGTGAGAAGTAGAGAGCCTAAAGCAAGTTTTGGGTTCTTTTCGCAAGGCAATGGGGCGAGTATCATATTGTGGGCCAAAAACAACAAGAGAAGATGGACTTACCTTGGTGGGATCTATAAACTCAGCTGGTGTGGTGTCAGCCAGTGTGTTTGGGGGTTGGGCCGTTTCCATAGCATGGGGCATAATCGATCGAGGAGAATTTGGTACAAAAGATAAACCTAGAGGAGCATTGTCAGAATAGTATGAAGAGTCTTAAAAAAAGTGACATCCCTGGACACAAGTAAACTTTGGAGAGGTAGATTACAGCGAACATAACACTTTTGTGTGCGAGAGTATCCTAAAAAGATATACTTAATATTGTGATCAAGTTTACTGTATTGTAGGGAGGTAATATGAACAAAACATTAACAACCGAAGACTTTCAAGGGAAGTGAAAAAGGATCATCATGTGGCAACAATAACGAGTATGGGGATTTATTACCTAGAACGGAAGAGGGTAACCTATTTATAAGAAAACATGTAGTAAGAATGGTTATGCGGCCAATAAAAGTATGAAACTTTCATGGTATATAGTAAACTCTAAACGTTTTTTTCGTTCTTCTACACCATTTTGTTGAGGGGTGTAGGCACATGATGTTTGATGGATAATGTCATTCTCTTGACAAAAGGTTCCCAATGCACATCCCACTTACAAAAAATTTCAAAATTAAATAAGGAGTCGTACCCTCCATGGGTTTCAATTGCGTGAGCAAGGTGGATTCGAACCCAAAGGACTGAATGAAGCTAGTAAAGAAGGAAGGATTCAAACCTAGTTGATAGAATGTAAACCCATAAGTAAATGTGGCATCAAACCGATCTGGTTCTTGAGTACATAAAGCTTGGCTCCGGCTCAATTCGGTTCGAGTTATCTCGATCTCGAATCAAATTCGAGATCATAATCGGACTCATTTAAGTAAACGAGTTGTGCTTAAGTGAACCATGGTTCGGTTCAGAAGCTCGCGAGTCAGCTTGTTACTTAACGAAGCTCTGGATTAGAAAAGCAGGGATTCATTGATGGTAACCTTTAGAGTTCGTGGAATCAGGGTGAACGCGCCTGGGTCGCTGTGTGGAGACAACCCTAGCTCCTCCACCCCCCCTCCTCGAGGCAGTCAGTGAGAGTTTCCTTCTGTAGACCCAAGCTAGAGGAGAAGACGGTGAGGAGTTACTTGCAGAGGTCGAACTTGGTCTCCGTACTGGGTGATGACTTTTTGGTAATTCTCCGACTATCACGGTCATTTCTGGTAGTCTTTTATGGGTGGAGACGAGGTGGAGGTAGCGGAACAAGTAGTAACCCCAGTCAAGCTTGATGCCTTTCTGTACCTCCATTTGACCGCCATACCCTTCATAGGAAATGGAGTTGTTGGTGTACTTGTGCTTCTCCTCCATGGGAAGGGATAAGAAGTAACGAGAGATGGCCATCGTGGATGCTAGAAGGAAGGGAGGCACCCCCTGGCTCTCGCCCTTTTCTCTTGCCTCGTCTTTTAGATTTCTCGTGGAAGTAATGACAAGCGGATCAATTGCACTCAATGACCGAACAGGTTCAATCCACAAAGTCAGGCGTTTGAGCATGGTTCTGCTTCAAAGATCTGGGGCAGGAATTCTTAAAAAGAGCCCATGCATGAGAGGGCTTCGACTCAAGCGAGCAGCGACAAGAGTCGGAGTACAAGAACTGGGCTCTACATGAGAGGGAAAAAACTCGGGTCGTAGGCGGCGGGAGACGGAAAGCCGGCATAGGAATAGATAGCGAAGACGAGTTGTTTTGCTTAGAGCAAGACGAGCCGACCTGGTAAAGAACAGTCCCTAGAGTTCGGTGCCAAATGTTTTGCATCCCTTGGCATCTCAGTACCTATTCTACTCTACCATAACGAGTCAAATCACCACTAGCCCTCATTTTTCTCTGAACAAAAAAAAGCAAAGCAATCCAAGAAAAGAGTTACGTGTCAGAGGAGCTTTGCCTTCTGGTTCAATTTGAGAATGAAAACAGAGCAGGGAGCTTTTCTGAAAGAGGAGGTTTAGTCGAAACTTACATTGGGCATCCTAGAGCAGTACGATGAATTGTGCCAAAACTCATTATAAGACTTTCTATCGAGCAACATGATGAATTATACGGAAACATGTAGGTTTTTCATGTTGTGAGAAGGTTTACCAAACTCTTGTTTTTGGAGCCATCGAGTAGCAAGATGGAATGTGTCAAAACTTGTTGTAGGCTTTTCCAACTACAAGGTGGTTTTATCAAAATTTGTTCGGGCATCCCATAGCAGTATAATGGATTGTGTCGAAACTTGTTTTAGGTTTTTCCAACCACTAGGTGGTTTGTTTCCCATGAATTAATTCAAAGATCAAAACTTTGGAGAATTCCTATACTTGGACGAATTTTGCCTCCATATGTTTGAAGCTTAGAGTTTCAAAGATGGTTTTTTCACCTTGCAAGTTGATTGAAGCTCAGATATGAAGGGCAACTTCTACCACAGATGTTGGAAGATGGGCCCAAGCCCACACGACTAAGAAAAATCTATATATCCAAGTGTGTTGGTAGATGAGCCCAAGTCCATAAGATATAGACCCACCATGATCACGTGAGGTGGCATTATGACTCTTACACAATAAGAAGTCTTACAGAACCACAATTATTATGGAAGGTCTCACAGAAGAGTTTTAGTTTAAAGGTGTTTTAGTCATGTTAGTCTTCTATTTATATTGGGTTATTTAATTATGCAAAGACTTATCTTTAAGTGTTAGAGTTTGGGTGTAATTGGGACAAAGGTAATTTAATTGTAATTTGACTCTACTACTTTTCTCTATTATAAATAAAGGTTCATGTACTCTAATTATAATAAGTCAATGAAGTATTTCTCTTTTCCATAAATTCAATATGGTATCATAGCAGGTTTTGTGAGTTGACTTGGTCAACCCACAGATGTAATGTGATCCTTTTCTGATCTATTATTTCTAGTAGATTAGGTTTGTATTTATCTTTTTTTCTCTTTTTAGTCCCTATACCTGTTGTTTGTTTTGCGTTTTTACCTTTATACTAAGCTTTTCATATTACATATTATATATTAACAAAAAAATATTTGAGTCTATTTTCCAAGGAAAAATGATTTTTCAATTGGAGTTATCCACAAAAAAATCGATATTTGAAGCAGCAAAGGTTAGATCTCAAAAGAGCTCAAAATAGGTTCAAGCAATAGCAAAAAGTTTCAACTTTCGAGCTATTTTATGCTATAAAAAACAAGACTTTATATGAAGAATTATATATCAAAAGAAAGATTTATAAGTCTATTTTCTTACCTATTCAACCAATTCTCAATTTGTGTGTTTATAAGGAGATATTGATCTTGGAAGAGTCAATGGTTATGCTGGCAAAAGGAGAAAGAATAAGTAGTTTGGCTAGATTATAGAGACCAAAATCTACCAGATTATATATCTCAATAGAAGTACATTTTATGAAGAGAAATTATTCTTGGATGAAAGGTATTTAAGTCTAGTTTCATAAGGAAAAAATTTTATATCAATCTAATCTATATTTAAGGATATATTCGCATTGGAAGAATCAAATGTCTTGTTGGTATCTTGTTGTATTGAAAAATCCGTATTTACGCCGAATTATTTCATGTGTCCTTATTACTCGTAAGGACTTTCATCATTTACCGATTATCTACTACTATACGACTGCAAATTTGCTACATCTATGTTATCTGGTTCAAGCTGGGATCATTGCCATTATCTGTTAGCTTGAGGGAGAGAAGTAGAAGAAGAAGTATAAGAAAGAGCAAAAAAAATTGAAGACCAAGAATCCTAACTCGCAATAATAATTGTGATAATTATTGGTGATACCTGACTTGGCTTGAGTCAATCCTATTTCTCTGGCTAGATTATTATTTTCAAGTACTCGCAACATATTCCTTGGTCAACGTATTATTTGGTACAAACTCACATCAGATTATTTCATGGGTCTTTTTACAAAGATTTTTATTATTTTGGTTTGTGTTATATGGGCCCATGCATTTTTCAGTTGTAGCTATTGTGTCTTTTTGGATGAGATATTATTATTAAAAAAGTGGTGGTCTCAGCATCCTATCTTCCTGTTTACCCATTACCTATTAGTTATTTGACAACCTTACTCCTACCATCCTTTATTTGACTCTCATGTACAACCTTGGGCCAACCTTTTGTGTGTTGCTTCGGTTGGAAGTTTACATCCATCACGTATATGGGTATTTTAAGTCCATTGAGAATTGTAAATATATATACTCGTGAGTCTTTTATCGCCGTGTTGTGAATGACAGGCACTACCCACTTATCACGTCTTTTATTATCTTCTTGTGAATGATAAACATTTATCATGTATCACGTGTTTTATCACCGTCTTGTGAATGACATGCATTTATCACCCATTTCTACCTGTGAGAGTCGATGCCCGGGTTAGGACATCGTGATGGAGGAGCTTATTACTATATATATGTTACCCCCCTTAATTGGCATTTATTACTCCCTGTGGAGGAACACGGTGATGAAGGATTTTTTACTACACTTCTGAGCACTACGTATAGACCCACTATCTATGAAAGATATGAGTGCCACTACTTGAGAATGATCGGAGTGTGCCCAACATCCAACATGGGTTATGACTGGAATATGGAGCAATGTCATTCGGCTTGGAGTGATTTTACTCTCACTTATCTTATGCCAACTTGGCCTCATGGAAGAGAGCACCAATGTGAGGGGGAGTGTTGGAAGATATGAATGACTGCCATTTTATACGAGAAGATCTTATACATCATTTGCAACAAACAGGGGGTGGTTCATGATGTTATCTCACCCCCAATTTGAGGGGGAGTGTTGGAAGATGGGCCCAAACCCATAAGATATGGACCCACCATGATCACATGAGTTGGTAAGACCCACCATGGTTACGTGAGGTGGCATTATGAGTCTTACACAATAAGAAATCTTACAGAGCCATAATTATTATGGAAGGAGGTCTCACAGAAGAGTTTCAGTTTAAAGGTGTTTTAGTCATGTTAGTCTTCTATTTATATTGGGTTATTTAATTATGCTAGGATTTATTTTTAAGTGTTAGAGTTTGGGTGTAATTGGGATAAAGGTAATTTAATTGTAGTTGAACTCTACTACTTTCCTCTATTATAAATAGATATGCATGTACTCTGATTATAATAAGTCTATAAAGTATTTCTTTTTTTCCATAAATTCAACAGCTGAATTTTCTAAAAATTGGAAATATGGTGGAGGAGACTCACCCCAAAGTTTCCTTAAAGCTTCGATTTAAGGATGACTTTTTGCCCACAATTTTTTTGAAATGTAGATTTTGAGGACAATTCGATTTTCTTGAAATTTGGTATTCTTGAAGAGTTTACTATAAGAGGTGCTTAAAGCTTGCCTTTGGAAAATTATTTTTCCTCATTAATTTTACTTGAACTTTGCATTTCAAACATGATGTTCACGCCACAAGTTTGTTGAAAGCATAAATGTTTTTTGAAAGAGTCTTAGCCCCAATCTACTGAAGTATTTGAGAGCAAGTTTTTGACTCCTGTTATTTAATGCTTTGAGTTGTGAACACAACCTTTTTTCCCTAATTTTGTTAGCAACATGCAGATTTGCAGGAATGTTTTCCCCCCAAATAATTTTTATTGGAAGAGACTTCCTATATCGACTTTGCATTGCTTTCACTTTAGTGTAGTGTATTGCATTTTTTTAGCTCTCTTGGCATGAACTCTTCAAGTGTGACATGTAGTCGTGAACAATTATTGCAGGCTTACCTTCTCAGAAGTTTTTTCTTCAACTTTTTTGGCAGGGAAAGAGTTTATTCTACCTTCTGTTTTCCGTTTGGAAGAACTTAGCGACTCCGAAGAGAGTTAGGAACTCTCACCACTATTGGCTCAAGGGTACCAAAGGAATTTTTAAAAGAGGTTATATATGCTCGGAGTGCTTAAACTTGTTTTAGATGAGTTCTTTGGTCGTTGTTGGTTTGCTTTAGGGTGAGGCCAACTTCTTGGTTTTTTAAGTTCGCGCCTTAGCCACTATTGTTTTGAAGAGTTGATCATAATGAAATTCGATGTTGCAACTTCTCCATTCTTTGAATAAAAAACTATTTCTCTTTGTTCTCTATGCTCGAGAAATTTATTTTTGAAGTGAAAAATTATTTTATCGAATGTCCAACTATTTGATGGTATTTGAAATATCCTAGATCATTTGTGTTTCCAACTATTTGATGGAAGACTTACTGATTTTTATTTGAGAAATTCTTTAATCATTCTAGAACATCATTGTTTAGAAATGAATACTCTTTTCTCGCATTTTCCCTTAGAATGATACTTTGTCCTCCACCAAACTGATTTGCAATAGAAGAATTCACCTCTAACTTATGATACTGACTAAATGTGATGCATAGATCAAAATTTTAGCACAATGTTTCGATTGCTTCTCCATCTTTTGAAGCAATCAACATCTCTATACTACGAAATTCTGTGACTAACTCTTAAAAGTCTTTTAACTTTTTAGTTTAAAAAAAGTAGACCAAGCCTCATTTCATTCACTTTGTGCGCATTTAGATTTCCATCCTTGCTGAGAGGTTTGTACTATCTTTGCAATTCAAGTTCAAGTTTTGCCAAGTTGAAGTAGTTGATTACTTTTTCATCGCTCCTCTACTTGGTATTGTTGAGCTCAACCAATGTGACACTACGGTGAATGTTATATAATTGACTTAGGAATTTGTTTTCAAGTTGTTGCCACTTGTATGTGGACTTATAAACTAGTGCAACAAATCAGTTGAATACATTTTCTTTCGATGAGCGGCTGAATTGTTTCACCATCAATTCACCATCCATCCCACCATTGTTGGAAGTTTCAATGAAGTAAGCAACATGTTATTTTGGGTTATCGTTTCCAATAAACTATTGGAACTTGGGTGGCTTGTATCCAAGTGGCACTCTTAGAACTTGGATTCTCTTGCTATAAGGCCGAACATAGTCTTGAGACATCGTTTATGTTTCTTATGCTAGTTGAAGATTGTGAACAAAATTTTTAATGATTGAGTTGAGTGAGTTGATTGATAAGGTGTCTCCATTGGTGTGTTGATAAAAATTTCAACTTGTTGTTGGAGAAAAAAAGGTGCCCTTTGTCGCCGTCGACAGCTGCTCGTCGACCGTCTTTGATGCTGCTTGGTTCGATTTCTTCCTCCCCTCATCTACCTTCGCCTTTGATTCCATTACCGCCGCCTCCGTCGCAGTCGTCATCCCCGACGACAGGTCCTCGCTGGTGCCGTTAGACCCCCTTCCCCCCCCCCCCCCCTTGCACGCACGTGCGAGATCATAAGCAAGTGAGAAAACACTCTTTCTTGAACTCCGTGTGTCCCTTCCTCATGGTTCTTGCAAAAATTGAAAAGACATTTTAGTATAAATACGTTTCTAGGGACTATTAGTGGTTTTTTCAAGAAATGTTGAAAAGATATTTTTAATAGAAATACTTCTAGGGATTATTAGTGCCTCATATTTTTTGGAAGTATTTGACAGTTGATGTTGTAATACTTTTAGCATGAGGCAATTTTCATAGCAATTTTGTGTCTGACATTTTATTTGATTAAAAATTTATTGATAAGTATAGTAATATATTAGATTAATTATTAATTTTTATTTATTTCCCTAGAAAAGGCAATAAGAGGTCCATTTAACTTTTCTAAGAAAATTTTAAAATATTTATTATAATTTTCTAGTAAGTCACTAATAGTAATAGGATTTTATTTAAAAGTTTTTTTTGAAAATATGTATCCTAGGAAAAATATTTCTAGTTTTTCCTAGAATATAAATTTTCAACCAGGGGCATTAAGGAGGTCATAGTAAATTTATGGCTAGATTCAAAAATTACAAAATAAGCTAGAAAATATTTTGGGTAAAAAAGATTAATATTGGTGTGTTCTAATCCATTATTGAGATTCAATCCCGAACCTCCCCTATCATTTTTTTTTTAAAATGAATGCATAATTTTATACATAATTTATTTGACATATATTTTATGTAGAGTATTAAATGTAGGTTAAGCTCGAACTCGGCTAGATCTCGAGCTCGAATTCGGTTACAATTATTAGGCTCAAGTTCGATTGCAATTTTAGACTCGAGGCTAGGGTCAGCTCGAGCTCGAGTTCAAAATATTTAAATCAAGCTCAAATCGAACATAGGCAGTTCGGGCTCGCCTCAATGCCACCTCTAGTGACCACTAGATCTACCTTCTTTGGCCAACTCATATTTGAGCTTGTGGCATTGAGATTATCGCCTAGAGATGCCATGGTGTTGGAGTTGGTTTTTTTAAGGTGTTGGAGAAGGAGATGAGAGATAGAGATATCCCACTAGGTATGCCAAAAATGTTTACGTACAAAAAGATTTGGTCCACGAAGTAATGCAACCATAAGTATAACAGAAATTAGAGGCGTTGAAAGGGACGAGGAAGTTGTGGCAAAGTGTTTGCTTGTTTGAAGCTCCGTGACAAGTTTATTAGTTGGGAAAAGGCTGCTAAGTTGGCTAGTCATTATGGGATGAACCTTGGACCCAACTTCACATGGTATCAGAGTAAGTACTTATATGTGGGCCTCCACCAAATTATTTACATGTAGAACCACAAAAGATTCCTACACATGAGGAGTGTTAAATAATAGTCTCACATGGATTAATGAGTGAAAAGATGTTGAGTTTATTAGTTGGGAAAAAGGTTTCCAAAGTTGGCTAGTCATTATGGGATAGGCTTTGGACCCAACTTCACATACGATAGAGTTTCTGCTATTATCTAGGATTTGAAGCTCTTGTAGATTTCCTATTCTCATGAGAGCATAATATCTCATCTATTTTGAAATGCCACTTATCCTCCTCAAATCGAGAATTCCTACAACACCACATGTCACCCATTTGACAACTATTTACTTAGCTGAAACTTTCCTATGATATTCTCTTTTGATTTGATTTTGGCAACCACTCCATATAACCGACTTCATATTTACCATCACTGGGGATTTGATCACAATAATTGATCAAAATTTTGAACGTAATTTTGATTTTAACAATTTCCATGCCTGCAGAAAAATAGCAATCAAACAAAAATATTTTAATAAATTCCATGAAAAATGATTGAAACAAATAATGTATGATATATTATTCATGATCCCTGCCCTAAGACAGAAATCAGAAGAACTTCATTCGTTTTCGTGTCGTCATGGAAACCCTTTTAAATTATACAGAGTGGTTTACTTACCAAAGTCTTCGTGTCTTTTGGAAATCGAAATGTTTCTTTTCTTCTACCACGTTTAGCGGTTGAATTTCCCAGGAACAGCAAGCGCAGCGCATGTGTCTATCTTATCCTAAATCAGACTCAGAAATCACCTTTTCGGTTCCTCTCTTAATTTGAAGAATTTCCATTTCGCAATCATTAGCCAGTTCAACTGCGCCCCAACTTCAAGCTTTTCTACCAATATTGGAAAATCTGCGTGCTTTTAAGTTTTAATATGAATGCATGAATGCGTCATTCTTCCTGTTCCAATTCCCAGGAGCAAATTACGGAGAAACATGGTCTGGTAGGTGTTAAATTTCTCCGCTCAAAGTCATCTAATTACGCTAGTGGGTTTGTTATATTCGGTTGAAGACCCAACTAATCTTTCTCCTTCTTCAACCCACGAAAGCCTCCCAAAATATAGTTTAAACCAGAAATCTACTATAGCCACGGACAGTTTTGTGCTTTTTTACCCGCTTGCGTGACGATTTCTGGGTTCTGGTTTCAAACATTTAAATAATGATGAAATTTGCACGAAACAAATACGGAAGATTTTGCAGCTTGGCGTTCTGAACCAAGGGTGGGGATCCCATGTAGCCTCCGTAAAACATTACTGAACAGAATTCATGAATCATGGACGTGCAGCTGAGGAAAACAAAAAAATTAATGGAGTGGGGAAGACTTTCTTGGCTGGTATCTTGTTTACAGCATCCGAATTGTGAAAATGGACAAGACCCGTTTTGCTGAACTCCCGACTTGGTTTCAGACTTTCAGGTCCTTAATTCATGGATGAGTTTGTAAGAGAATGTCGACTTTCATGGCGTTGTACAGAAGCCATGCACGTACTTGACTTTGCTTATTCTCAAGCAAATGCTAGACAATTAATGCTTGTAAAGGAATTAAATGTTAGATTAGCTTCGTGATCAGAGCCGGAATAGAAATGTTTATTCAAGAAGAAGCAAAAAGTGTAATTCTCACATGCTTCTAACCGATTGGCTGATCGTCTTCCCAAGCAAAGTGGAGAAGACAGACCTCCCCCAAGTTTCAGGCGTTGTGGTGACGGAAATTCAATTCTGAGGAGGCCCCACGTTGGGCCGTTGATTAGGACGGTGATTTCGTTTACGTTATGCATTCGCATTATCGGCGTCATCGTCGGAGAGTGGGCCGCCATGAGCCGGGATTTGCGGCTGCTTCGGTGTGGTTACCTATTCGCCCTTTGGTCTTCCTGTTAAACGAAGCAGCGACCTTTGAAATTCTTGGTTGAAATTTTGGGGCAATTTGGAATGACATACGGGTGGTGAAATGGGAAAACGATTCCTTTCAATTCATCGGCGGGACCGATTAAGTAAGACTTGCACAACCGCTTCTGCCGTCTGACCTACTTGGGCTTGAAGATTGTGATGATAACAGCGGGAAAAAAGAGATAGAGAACCAAGTTTCTTTCCTTTTCTCATGTTAACCGTCCTGTTTTACAATCCATCCCAAGCCTGAAAGAATATTTGCCCGGTCTCAACGCTTATTGATGGGATTTTCGTCGCCTTAATGCGAACTCCAGCACTATAAATACTCGTTAAACTGCCATAACCTCTTCACCATTCGCTCATTCGCCCACTACTCCCACTCTTCTACAGCAACTGTCTGCTTTCTGAAATGGCTTACTCATCCAACTCTCCCTTCCGACTTCTCTTCGTTTGCTTCTTCTTCTTCGCTCCGGCAATGGCGGTTTACAACGTTGTCGATTATGGAGCGCGGTCCGACGGAAGGTCGGACTCGTCCAAGTCATTCCTCCAAGCATGGAATGCCGCCTGTTCTTCCAAGGGGCCCTCGGCCATTTACGTCCCCAAAGGGAGGTTCTTATTGAGCCAGACTAAATTCGAAGGCCCTTGTAAGAACAACAGGATTGATATCCATATCTACGGGACCCTCATGGCGCCCAATTATCAGTCCCTGGCTTCTCATGACCGCTGGCTAACCTTCGATAGCGTACGGGGAGTCTCAATCTATGGTGGGATCCTCGATGGCCAGGGCAGAGCTTTGTGGGAGTGCAAGAACGCCGATCGCTCTTGCCCTGGCGGCACAGCCGTGAGTCACCACACTTAATACCTACACTGAAAATGTTATCTTTGAAGAGAATCAAGAAGTAATTACCTGAGTTTTTCGTTTTAACGTTGTTTTATTTTTGTGCGTTTTGCAGTCATTGACGTTCAACAATGCGGAGAAGATATTAATAAGCGGCTTGACGTCGGTAAACAGCGAGCTGGGTCACATTGCGTTGGAAGGTTGCCGGAACTGTAAAGTGCAGAGAGTGCAGATTGTAGCCGACGGCAACAGCCCGAACACCGATGGTATTCACGTCCAACGATCGGAAGGAGTCTCCATCCTGAGTACTGGAATCAAGACGGGAGATGATTGCATTTCGATCGGCCCCGGCACCGCGAACCTCTTCGTCCAGGACGTCACCTGTGGACCAGGTCACGGCATCAGGTCAGCCAAAAACCAGGATCCATGTCTAAGTTTTCAATCGCTTTTCATTTCTGTAAATTTAAGTATCTCCATTAAACACTTTTACTTCGCTGCGGTAGCATTGGGAGCCTCGGAAAGGACATGAACGAGGACGGCGTGCAAAATGTCACAGTGAGGAGAGTGGTGTTTACAGGGACTCAAAACGGATTGAGAATCAAGTCGTGGGGGAGACCCAGTAACGGGTTCGTGCACGGAGTTGTCTTCCAGGACGCGATTATGAACAATGTCGACAATCCCATCATTATAGACCAGAATTACTGCCCCAGAAACCAGGGCTGCCCTAATCAGGTAAGAAAATAATCGCATCAGAAGGTCCAATTAGCGCAAACCAAAAGTTTCGCTTTACGGAATGTGAAACGGATTGCAGCAAACTTGACAACAATATTAAACCCATATTGGCGCACACCCCCCATGGTTCACTCCTGTGATTGCGTCTTAGTGAACGACGACGGTAGCATGAATTTCCTCCCAACTTCGACGTTTAAGAGTCAAGCTCTCAAATGTCAAAAAGTGTCAAACCCAGTCCTCCAGTCTTCACACTGGAGAGTCGAATTCGATGTCAACCTGAAATTCTTTTTGCTCAATTCAAATTACTGTGAAGCAGTTCTGATCTCCTTTTTCTACTGTTCTACAGTATTCTGGCGTGAAAATCAGTGGAGTCAAATACAATAACATCCGTGGGACGTCTGGGACGGAGGTGGCGCTGAAACTGGATTGCAGCGGGAGTAACCCATGCAAAGGGATAGGGCTGGAAAACATTAAGCTCACTTTTCAGCACCGGCCGGCGGAGTCCTCCTGCAGAAACGTGCACGGAACCACCAGTGGCCTCGTCGTTCCAAGATGTTCCAAGACTTAAAATATATAAAACTTACTTCAATAGATAGATATTGCAGGCAGAGACCTGATTTTCCATGTATATTAAGCCCAGAATTTTCCACCCCACTGTGCGGTGTGACACGATCACTATGTCAAACTACATTAATGTTGAATAAGAAAGAAAATTCTTTCTTTCCCTCAATTTCTTCTCTTCGCAGTAATCTCTGCCAGATTTCAGTGTAATTTCTTTCTCTTTCTTTCTCTCAATTTCTCTAAATTTCTCTCAACCACTGTGCCAAATTAACGAGTAGTAGATCAACAGCAGCAGCCGCTATCATAATTTTCACTCAATTACACGAGGGAGCACGCTATTGAAGGATTGGAAATATTGGATAATTTTTAAAGCAGAAGCACGGGATTAGAACATTTTTCTTCAAGTCTGAACTTTCGATAATCGATGTTGGCTTTTAAGTTTTAAGGCCAAAACTGTGAAAGAATGAAATCCAGAAGGACTTGGGGTAGTTTACCAAATCGAACCCGAGAAGCCTATATTTGGCTCAGCTGATGTTGGTTGGTAAAAGACAGTCCAGGACGTAATTTTGCTTGGAATAAGACCTAACGATCAACCAGTCATGAAAAGTGTGCTGAGTGGAATGAATATGGTCAATCCAGACCCATTTCTAGTAAGTCAAATTTTAAGAGCTTTTTTCACATTCTCAAATCGTTTTATCAAATTGCAGCTCCATACTGGTTCCACTGCTGCTGCTGCTGCTTAACCACTGCTGCTTTCTGTTGGAATATGATAGTAGTCATAGTCTAGTGGAGTTTGGGTTGGGATTTATTTTTAGCTAGTTAGTTTTCATTACTATGGAGTTGAAGTGGTTAGAGAAGTGGGTTAGAGGAGTGGTTAGAAGTTAAAGAAAGGTTAAATAAAGTTTATTTTTCTTCCTTGTCTTGTCTTTAGTAGATTTATTTCTCTTCTCTCTGATTTTATATCAGTGGTATCAGAGCTTACGTGAAGAAAAAAAATAGGAGATAGAGTCTTGAGAGAAAAAAAAAGAATTTATCTCAGCATCAAATGGTTTGTGCAACCTGCAATTCCTCGCTTTGATGGTCGTTATGATCATTGGTGCATATTGATAGAGAACTTTTTGAGGTCGAAAGAATATTGGCAGGTTGTAGACATAAGAGTGATTGAACCAGCAACAGACCTTTAATTGACAGACACGCAGAAAGTTGAATTAGATGAGCTGAAGTCAAAGGATCTCAAAGCGAAGAACTACCTCTTCCAAGCTATTGACCGTTCAATTTCGGAAACCATTCTTTGTCAAGACACTTTCAAGCATATTTTGGATTCAATGAAGAACAAGTATTAGGGATCAACAAGGAAAAAGAGCAGCAGCAACAAGTACTTCGTACAGAATTCGAAATGCTTCGGATGAAATCAGTTGAGTTGGTCACAGACTATTTTTCACGTATAATGACAATCATCAACAAGATGCAGATCCACGAAGACAAGACGGATGACATCACCATAATTGAGAAGATTTTTCGATCCATGACCCCAAAATTCAGTTTTGTTGTTTGTTCTATTAAGGAATCTATAGATATTAACAATCTTTCAATTGATGAGTTACAAAGTTCTCTGTTGGTTCATGAATATAAAATTGTGCAGCAAGATGAGGAAGAACAAGTTTTGCGGGCTGCAGCCAATCCAAAAGGTCTTGATCATGGAAAAGGGAGATGGAAGGTGAAGAATACACATCATAAAATAGAAGAAATTAATGGTTATGATTTCAAAGGAAAGGGTCGTGATAATCATAATTCAAATGGTTACAAACCAAAGTCTTCAGACAAGTCAAATATTGAATGTATTAGATGTCACGGGTATGGCCATTATAAGTCTGAATGTAGAACTAATATGAATAAAGATCATGGTATGAAATCAAATTTTTCAGAGAAAGAAAAAGAAATTTCTTGGTTGATGGCATGTCATGCGAAGGAAGAAAGCCATCAACACTTGTGGTATTTAGATACCGGTTGTATCAATCATATGTGTGAAGATAATTCAGTGTTTTCAGATCCGGCATTTGGCGACAACTTTATAGTTTCTGTCATGGGCAAAGGAAATGAACAAATTTACACCAAAGAAAACTCAAATCATATTATTACTAACATTTTCTTTGTTTCAGATCAGAAAACCAACTTGCTTAATGTTGGTCAACTCCAAGAGAAGGGATATGTAATTTCTATCAAAGATGGAGTTTGTCACATTCAAGATGAAAAATTGGGCTTAATTGCTCAAGTCAACATGATGACAAATCGGATGTGTTTTACGTATCTAAACAACACCACTGAGTCATGTTTCTCTACGAGATTGAAGGAAGAGGCAAAGCTATGGCATTTTCGCTATGGACACCTGAATTTTGGATGTCTAAAAATGCTACAACAGAATAACATGGTGATAGGTCTTCCAAAAATTCAAAGTCCTCAAATTTGTGAATAATGTGTTGTTGGCAAACAACATCGAGATAATTTTCCAAAAGGAAAATCCTAGAGAGCAAAGAAGGTGTTGGAGCTTCTTCACTCTGATATATATAGGCCTATTAATCCGACATTGAATGGTGGTAAACGTTATTTTATAACGTTCATTGATGATTATAGTCGAAAAACTTGGATTTATTTCCGGCAGAAAAAGTCTGAAATTTTTTTATCTTTCAAAAATTTCAATATGTTGGTCAAAAAAGAAGCGGGCAGATCCTTCGCAATGATCGTGGTGGAGAATACAACTCACAAGAATTTTAAAATTTTTGTGAGTATGGAATCCAAAAGCAACTTACATTAACTTATACGCCGCAACAGAATGGTGTTTCAGAGAGAAAAAATCGTACAACCTTAAACATGGTCGGACAATTTTGTCAAAAAGTGTTATCCTAAGAAGTTTTTGGCATGACACAGTCAATTGGAGCATTTATGTATTTAACAGAAGCTCTACATTTGTTAATCAAATCATGACACCTGAAGAAGCTTGGAATGGACGTAGACCAAATGTTAGATCACTTCAGAATTTTTGGTTGTATTACTTTTGCTCGCGTTCCAGATAAGAAAAAGAAGAAGCCTTGATGACAAAGGTGAGAATTGCATATTTCTTGGTGTTAGTGGGCAGTCAAAAGCGTACATATTGTACAATCCTATCACCAAAAAAATTGTCATCAGTCATGATGTGATCTTTAATGAAGAAAAGTTTTGGATATGGGATGAAAACAATATCGAACAACAAATAGAAGCTGATTTTAATGGGGAAAAGGATGATGAAAGGCAGCAACCTTTGGAGAATGACCAACCTATGGAGAATAAACAAACATCAGTCAATCAAAGCAATCCAGCAACTGAAGTTAATGATGAGCAACGAACTCGACGATTTAGTAGAAGACCTGCATGGATGGAGGATTATGAGGTACAAGGAATTGACAACAATGAAGAAACACTTACTCATTTTGCTCAATTTTCAGATTGTGATCTTGGAGCTTCAAAGATGTTGTAAAAGAATCAAAGTGGCAAAAGGCTATGGTTTCTGAAATTGATGCCAATAAAAGAAACAACACTTGGTTTTGATCTTCTTTTTCTACTGTTCTACTGTATTCTTGTGTGACAATCAACGGAGTCAAATACAATAACATCCGTGGGACGTCGGGGACGAAGGTGGCACTGAAACTAGATTGCAACGGGAGTAACCCATGCAAAGGGATCGGGCTGGAAAACATTAAACTCACTTATCAGCACCGGTCGGCGAAGTCCTCCTATAGAAACGTGCATGGAACTACCCGTTGCCTCGTCGTTCCAAGATGTTCCAAGACTTAAAATATATAAAACTTACTTCAATAGATAGATATTGCAGAGGTCTAATTTTCCACACCACTGCGAGGTGTGACACTATCACTATGTCAAACTACATTAATGTTAAATGAGAAAGAAAATTCTTTCTCTCTCTCAATTTCTTCTCTTCACATAATTGTCTTCCTCCATGTTAGCCCCATCCAACAAGTGTATATACTAGTCCAGCAACCTTGCCTACTTCCCTTCTGAAAAATTTCCAACTAAGAATAGTTGCGGTTTTGTCAAATGTACTTTTTTTAATACAGAAAAATTTTTGAGGTTCCTCCTCGTGGAGAAGGGAAATGGGCTCCTTCCCAATCATCTCTTTCAATCGATAGAGTTCCTCTCTGGTCCCGTTTACACTCTCGGGCCTAGCAACCTGAGTTGCTTGTTGGAATGAATCATTTGTGCCACGAAAATAAAGGATGTTAATTGAATCTTAACTAACGAAAAGCTAAAAGAAAAGAAAGATCCACCTCATTCATGAAGCACTACTTTCAAAGAGTCAATATCATTTTGGGAAATTAAGTGTCACTAGTTCTAGTCTCCTATATTGAATTTGGGAAAGTAGAATAATATTCGTCGTGATTATCATTGATTGTGTGTACACTATTTATAGAATGACAACAGAGACTGTAGTTGATTACGACTCTTCAGAGTTTAGAGTTTGAGTCTATCTCAAACTTATATGCCGATTCTTATTTATAGGAGCTTTGAGAGGAGATGTCAATCTTGATCTTCAAAAAGAGGAAGCGTATTCTCATAAATAGTTTGGTGAGAGCAGTGGCTCTAGTAGTGGATAGGGCGGACGGAATCGCATCTTTTGGTGGATGAGTAACGACACTGGTAATAGCTGAGGCAAACAGAATCACATCGTTCGATGGAAGCGCAACGACACTGGTAGAGGTTGGGGTGGAAGAGCAGCTACACTATTAGAGGTTGGGGCGGAAATCACATCATCCGGTGAAGAGATGTGGAAGAACAGTGGCTAGGGCTGACAAAATTGCATTGTACGTGGAAGAGCAGTGGCCCTGGTAGTTGTTGGGGTGGACAAAATTGCATCGTCCTATGAAGAGATGTGGAAGAACAACGACACTGGTAGCAGTTGGGGCAGGATAGAATCGCATCATTCGGTGAAGAGATGTGGAAGATCAACATCACTGGTAGTGGCTAGGGCGAACAAAATTGTATCGTCCGGTGAAGAGATGTGGAAGAACAGTGGCATCGGTAGCAAATGGATCTGATAGAATTGCATCGTTCGGATGGGGAGAAAGGTTTTGCAGTTATTTTTTTCGCACATGTGAACTAAACGTGCGAGTTCGCATGTTGCACAGGTGCCTACGCAGGACTGGGCGTCGAGGGGTAATTTTCCCCTAGGACTTAAGTCACTCTTTGAGACGACGCGGGGGAATTTGTTGGGGAGCCGGCGAGGGTGCTTGCCGGCAGAACGAAAGGCAGTGGTCGGCGGCAACGGTGAAGGTGGATGGCGATTGCGACAACAGAGGTGAAGATCTGGTGACAGACGATCACATTTGGCGGAAAGTCGCACAGAGAAGGACGGTGATGGTGCTAGCGAGATGGAACGGTGATGATGGAACCGGCAAGATAGAACGGCGGGTGAAGGCTGGCGACAATGTCAACGATGATGGTGGCGACATATGTGATGGCTCAGGAGAAGGTCAAAACAGAGGGAGCAGTTTTTTGGACTGGCGTTGGTGAGACGGAAGGCACTGGCGATGTCTCAGCATGGCACAGTAGAGGAGTTGGAGGGATGGCTAAGGGAAAATCCTGCAAGGCACAGGTGTGTGACGTCGAGCAACGGGAATGGCTCAGCGATGATGGCAATGGGAAGATGGGTTTTATGCCAGCGAGACAGAACAACGGTGATGGCACCGGCGAGACAGAACGGCGAACGAAGGCTGATGATGACATCAGTGATGATGGTGGCGATAGATGTGATGGCTCAGGGGAAGGTCAAAACAGAGGGAGAAATTTTTTGGGCTGGCACTGGTGAGACGGAAGGTGGTGCGATGTCTCACCATGGCACAGTAGAGGAGTTGGAGAGATGGCTAAGGGAAAATCCTGCATGGCATAGGTGTGGCGTCAGGCGACAAGAACGGTTCAGAGGTGATGGCAACGGGAAGAAGGGTTTTGTGCCAGTGAAAAGGAGCCGTGGTGATGGCACTGACGAGACAGAACGGCGGGCGAAGGCTGACGACGACATCAGCGATGATGGTGGTGACAAATGTGATATCTCAGGGGAAGGTCAAAACAGAGGGAGAAGTTTTTTGGGCTGGCGCCAGTGAGACAAAAGGCGGTGGCGACGTATCAGCATGGCACAGTAGAGGAGTTGGAGAAAATCCTGCATGGCACAGGTGTGTGGCGTCGGGCAAAGGGAACGGCTCAACGGTGATGGCAATGGGAATAAGCGTTCTGGGTTGGCCCTGGCGCGCCGGCGAAACGGAGCGGCTGAGGGTTTCGAGGAGAGGTGTTGTGGAGGTTGGGCCCAGGGTTCGGCTTTGGTAATTTTCAGCGACGGGGAGAGACAGGCAGGGTCTTTGACAACGATAGGGAGCGGCAACGACGATGACAATAGAAGGCAATTTTCAGCGACGACGAGCTAGTTCTGATGATCGAAGTTTTGATACCATATTGAATTTAGGAACGTAGAATAATATTTGTCATGATTATTATTGATCAAGTGTATGCTATTTATAGAATTATAATAGAGACGGTAACTGATTACAACTATTTTGAGTTTGTGTTTAAGTCTATCTAGAACTTATATGTTGATTCTTATCTTTATCTCTATCATCCTAGAACCTGTTCACAATGGAGTTAAATGGGTTAAACTCATGAATCGAACACCAGCCTTTTCTGTTTCGGAAAATCTCAATCTTATTGGTTATCAATTCATGCAGGAAACATATGAATAAACTACCTTTACTCCAGTTTTCAAGGGTCTTCTCTTGACCTTTCCCTGTAGTTATCACACAAAACACTTCAAGTCAAAGGGAAGTTTACCGGCTGAAGGAGGTTACTGAATATGGTATTTAACTGCAACTGGGTCTCGTTCATGTTTCACATCATTGGCGAGAAAGACAACCCAGAAGAGCCTAAGAAGGTGATCAAATTTCAAGAGTTTCCAACTTCACGGGTTCTGTCAATTGCATTGATCATTTTTTACGTCAATGGTATAAGCATTCTGTTGGGTGGATGTCATGTCATGGTAGATCGAGAAAGAAGATGTGACAAATGGATCGAGAAAGAAATCAAATCTGAGCAAGTGCAACAACCATATATTGACTCTAGGGTTCCAAGCTCAACCACTGTGGCAGATTAACGAGTAGTAAGTAGATCAACAACAGCAGCCGCTATCGTTAGCTTCCATTTAAACAAATTGGAACCAAAGATACAACATTTTCAAAATCCAGTACCGGATTCTTGAGAGAGGTTCGCTTTCAGAACATTGTCATGGTGAACGTTCAAAATCTCCTCATAATCGAACCAAAATTACAGCCCCAGAAACAGAAATTGCCCTGGCCAGGTACAGCCCAGATACCTCATTTTTTATCTTCTGAAATGAATTCTCTTAAATGATTTTACTTTTATTATACATGACCGACCTAGAAGATACATATAAAAAATTAAAAGCTATGAGATACGATGCATGAGACTCTAGCAACATGCATGTTTCGTTATTAAATTAAGAATCCAAAAGAGGAAAAACTCAATCCTCCAGGTACGTGCATGAGAATGCATGTTAGCATGTTTACTAGAATGCTATTACTTGAGTAGAGAGTAACATGCATGCCTACTTCGGTGAGACATCACATGGTTATTTCAATTTGACTGAATCTCAAGCAAAAATTATCCAACAAAGATTTCTGAAATTTTGATTAATCTTTCATAGTTTGATCAAACTTTAAGGGGGAGTTAGTCAACAAACTGGAAATTTGATCTTTATCTTCATCTTATACATCTACATGATCTTCATCCTCGAAATGGGTGTTAGTGTGGACAATTTCATCTTCGAAATAGGGTGTTAGTGTGGACAATTTCATTTTCATCTTCATCTTCGAAATTTAAAACCATTGATTTTATTAATTATAAAAATAAGTTAATTAAACCAAGTGTTTGAGTTAAAAATATTTTAATTACCACTATTAAATCACTAATAGAAAAGAGGAATTAAAAATAAATATGATTAATGAATAAAAAGTATTATATTAATAACATAAGATAGATTTTTTTGCATGGTATTAATTAATAATATATTTTGACAAAATTAAAGTAATTAATTAATCAAATGCATATTTTAATTATATTTTATTTACCAGAGACTTAAATATGAGGTTTAATATAGTAATAAAATTGAAAATAATAATAAATAAATACATATACAACTTTGAAAATAACCTAAAAAAAATTATTCAAATAACGAGCTCGTGCCTTTAATATTAAAATCAACAAGTTACAAGTTTAGTACATATAAATGACACATGTTCAAAAGTAATAAGATACAACCATCATTTATCGTTCCACATGGAAGTCGATATAGCATCTCGAAATTGCGCGGCTTTTGTGGATTCTAATGCACTCTACCTCTGAATGCTTGTTACTTGGCTACCCACATTCTCAAGATCATCGCAATGGTCGCTGTCTGTATCATCCATTGCACCTAATTGGACCGCATCACCTCCTCCACCGAGCTCGCCACCCGAATCATCATCTTCATCTTCAAATATATCCTCATAATCTGTTGCACGTATATAATTATGCAATATGCAACAAGCATGTACAATTTTCACCTGGATCTTAAAAGAAAATGGAGGAGTGCCTTTTAACATTTGAAATCGAGCTTTTAAAGCACCAAAATTTTGCTCAATAATATTCCGTAAAGATGAATGTCTTCGGTTTAATAATTCTTTTTTATTTCTAGGAATATTATCTCCAAATTCTTGCATATGATATCGGGTTCCTCGATATGGAACCAAAAATCCTGAAAGATTTGCATAACCAACATTGACTAGATAATATTTTCCTATAATAATAATTATATACCACATAAAATAATTGAAGATAAAATAGATAAAAAAATGACTGCATAAAAATATATTACTTACCTTCAGGTACAAAGATTTATCTCGACGAGTCAATGCGTCCTTCAGTATACGGGAATCAACTGCTGACCCCTCCCATCCAGCCAGTACATAAGTGAATTGCATATCAAATGAACATGTTGCCATCACATTTTGTGAGAGATAGCCTTTTCTATTCCAAAACCTTGGTTAATCTTCAAGTGAAATGTTGGCTTTGATATGAGTTCCATTAGTAGCTCAAATACAATCCTAATTATACATTTTCAATTAATATTGACTAACTTTGTATATTAATCTAAAATTATTTAGTTATAGGAAGTGATGTTACCTTGAAGTGGGATAAAACATTGAATTGGTTAAAATCTTCGAGTGTGTGCGTTTCGAAGGCCGTTTGATGTAAACAGAGTGAAGTTTGAGGATTGCATCCAACACCTTGTTGAAATATTTACTTATGGTCCAGTTTGATCTATCAAACATCTCTGTTGTGACACTATACGCTTGCCCTTGACCAACAGTTAGGAGGAAATATGCAAGTTGTTCTTCAACTGAGATAGTCTTTGTGACTGATAAAAACCCTTTACTAGTAAGTATATATGCCAATTTGTGAAATACCAGTTGGTTCATCCTGTAAACTTTTCGAAATTTAACTGGTGATTTGTCTAGTGCCTTTTGCAAATACAATAGACCATTCATCCCACAAGAATGTGGTACACGTCTGTTGCAATGGTACGATCAACAAAGTTGTGAATGCAACCATAGTTGCAACCTTTTCATCGTCTGTCATAGTATCCATGGAAATCCACAAATTCAATTGCCTAAAATTCATAAACACAAGTAAAAATCAATCTTCAATCATAACCTATTTGTAATCACAACAACCATATTCATCCACGTTCCCACATCCTACATTCAATCACATCCCTATGCAACCATATTCATTTAATTGTCCACATCCATACTCAAAGCACCATATTCATCCATGCAATATATAAACACAACAACATATCAAATTTAAATACAAACCATACTAATAAGTCTTGCAACGTCATAATTCAAATATCATACCTAATACATAACAATATTCCAAAAGAATAGTATATTTATAACGCATTACAATTAGTTTTTAAAACAAAACTTAAGCCACTCGACCCGCTCTTCCACTATTATATCCGTAAACATGACCTTCTTACTTGGCGTATCCAACCATGAAGGAGCGCGAAACTTCAATTTTGTAGGCAAGTCCGGGATTTCCCTGAGGGCTTTGACCCAATCTCTTTCAATAGCGTCTTTCATCATGAAATTCTCAAATGTCTTAGCAATTCGATCTGTTGCATCAAAGAATCTTCTAGTGTTATCATCGGGCATTTCGGTTCTCTTTCTACGACGACTTGAAGATGACCCCTTACTTCTTTCAGATTGATTACCTGGAGACTCATCCATGCTTTATAATGGTGATGGAGTATCCCTAACTATATTACATCCTCTGGCTCATCCATCGGGACCTGTTCCGATTCACGGATCACCTCATCGCCCTGATCTACAAAGGTTGCACCTCCTGACCCTACTGCTTGTGTTTCCCACCACCACAGCTAATTTGTCGTACAGGGGGTAGCCTTCACATCTGTACTTCTCGCATCTTTATGCTCCTACAAGAATAAAACATCATTTAGACGTCTTGGAATATAAAAAATATTTTATAGTACATCATGTAGTCAAGTCATACAAATTTATTGACCTTATGTAGTCAAGCCATACAGAATTACATACAGTAACTCGTTGTGTGGTTGCATCCCAACCAAACCCACTAGTGTTGATACAGCTCGTTACCGTTTGGTATGTTTTCTTCCATGCTCTTGTTCGATTCTTCACCTACTCAACAGTTTTTTTCATGACTACGTCTTCATTGAACTTATTTACACAGTTCATGCATACCTCATGCTTCCACACCCTGTTAGGCAACTTGTTCTCTAGATTGACCTGCTCGACCATGAGATTGAGCATTTTGATATCATCATCGAATGTCCAAATATCATATGTTCGACTACTTGGTTGTCTTCTTGCAGCCATGTATAATCTAAATCCAAGACGGTCCTCACGAAAAAAAACTTTATCAGACAACCTTTACTCGTCACATAAACACAAACCATAAAAAAAATACCTTGTGGTGGATATGTATAATATCCGAATCTCCTCACCACACGGCAAAAACATTCCATAGCACTTCAAAAATTCTCAACAACATTCTCACACATTTCAAAATTAATTAAATTATTTTCACTACTACATATGCACTAAAAATTGAGAACACACACACATCAAGTCCAAATTCACCGAAGACCCCTAGTAGAGCCCCATATAACTTCGCAGTCACGATGAACTGTACCTCGTCAGTGATGGGGGTCGGGTTTTGATGGCTAATGGACGCCCGAGCAAGTGACTCAACCTTATTTGAATTGGACTAAAAATCCATAAACACTAATTCCAGAACTTAATACCTTAAAAGCCCTAAACCCTAAACCCTACACCCTAATTCCAAACCTTAAACCCAAAAAACCCTAGAGCTTAAAAACACAAAACCCCCTAAACCTTAAAAACCCTAATCCCTAAAATACCCTAAATCCTTAACCTAAACCCTAAACCCTAAACCCGAAACACAAACCATAAAAAAAAACCTAAACCACCAAACCCTAAACCCTATCACCTACTAAACTCTAAACCTTAAACACTAATTCCAGCTTAAAAGCCCTAAACCCTAAATCCTACACCCTAATTCCAAACTCTATAGCTTAAAAACACAAAACCCCCAAAAATCTTAAAAACCCTAAACCCGTAAACCTTAAAAACCCTAATTCCTAAAATCCCTAAATCTTTAACCATAAACCCTAAACCCTAATTATAGGACCCTTAAATACCGAGCAGCAAACCCTAAAAATAATCCATACACGAATCAAGAATTTAGACTATAAACCGTAACCCTAAATCCCACAATAATGCACAAACAACCCCCAATTAGGCACTGAAAATAAATTTAAATCAAATAAAACACTAATTTAATGAAAAAAATTAGGGTTTAGGCATACCTTCTGAAAATTTGGGGAAAACCGAAGCCGAAGGGTGAAATTGATGCCTAATCGAAGTAGAAATTAAGCAATCGATGCCCAAATGTCCAAAATCGAAGAAAATCAAAATAGAAATGGGGAAATCGAACGAAATTGGAAGGTATTTTCTGGGGAAAGGAGACTAGCCAGAGAAAGAAGGGAGTGGGAGGCCGAAAGGGAGAAGAGAGGGAGAAGACAGAGAAGAAAGGGAGGTCGGGAGGGATAAGAGAGAGAGAAGCCAGAGAGAGCGAGTCCGAGAGAAGAGAGGGAGTCATGGAGACGAGAGAGGGGGTGCGAGAGAAATAAAGAGAAAGCAATGACCAGTTTTCAAGGGTAAGAAATGCAGTTGCTTAGGCTGTGTTTGGAACACAAAAAGCGGAGAGAAATAAATTTAGAAAATAAGAAAGCAAAAGAAATGGAAATTTTTTAATAGAATTTTTAAATAAAAATAATTTCCCTTCAGAAATATATCTTTGATAAGTCGATTAAAAATTATAGCATTCTGATAAGCTATCTGGAGTCAAGACATTGACTCCGCCTTCTAAGTCACGTGCCACATGGGACGCCTCCAGGAATTACGGAATGCTCAATTGCGGCGCTGCGAGTTTGCTTTCTACCTTCTCTTACTATAATGAACTCGCCAAGGCCGTTATTTACGCCAATTACATGGCTTTCCGTCCGTTATGGCGCGTAAAGAGGCAGAGCCGCCTCTCTCAACAGTAACGATTAAGAAAACACGGCGGTTAGAGTGGCCTTGGATCGTCAAGTTTCCGACGCTTCTTCTCAAAACATACGCCGTTAATGGCTTAATGCTGATTCTAAGCATTGCTATTTCTTAAAATATGAAATCGTCAGAGAAGCTTAAAAGCTTCGTCCATGATAGGAAATTGGCCTTGAGTTTCCTTAACCTTTTCTGTAAAAGTTGACGAAGTTTCATTCTTAATCAATCCTATCGTGCGTAAGTCTTGAGTTCTTGTGCAGCAATGTAGATTAGATTACCTCGAAGAAGCTTATTTAACGAAGTCGTTCTTTTTGGAGGATAGATTGGTTGACTTGTAAGTTTTAATCGTCGAAAATCGAACTTTTTCCGAGTATAAATAACTCGAAACGGCCGTAACTTTGCTCATCAGTTCCTTGGCTCTTTTCAGCTCTCCTTACTATCAACTGCCCAAACGGCTATAATTGTTTCTTCCCATCAATCGTTCTGTGCTTCTAATTTTTCTGGGTTCATGGATTTTTTTCTGTTACCGCTTCTGCTCTTGTTCCCATTTGCTAATGGAGCTTACAATGTCGTCAACTACGGGGCGAAAGGGGATGGGGAAACGGACTCGACTCGAGCTTTCCTCAGCGCATGGTCATCCGCTTGTGGGTCAACAAAGCCAGCCACTATCTACGTGCCGGCAGGGAGGTATTTGATCAAGAAGGCCACCTTTGGAGGTCCTTGCAGGAACAACAAGATTTCTTTTAAGATTGATGGAACTCTCATCGCCACAACCAATTACGCAGTTTATGGCAAAGAGAACTGGCTCCTGTTCACAGGGGTAAAGGGTGTTTCTATCACCGGCGGAACGCTGGACGGAAAAGGCGCCGGCCTGTGGGCTTGCAAGGCAGCTCAGAAGAACTGCCCCGATGGAGCTAAGGTCTGTATGCTTTGCAAAATTTAGCAATTTTCAATGGTACTGATGGTGTAATACATCATTAACATTCGCAAAATATCTTCCTTATTGGCTGCAGTCACTGACTTTCAATAATTGCCAAGACATTACGATCGACGGTTTGAAATCGATAAACAGCCAACTCTATCACATTGGCTTTAACGGCTGCCGGAACGTGAATGTCCGGGGTGTCCAGCTCGTCGCCCCCGACGACAGCCCCAACACGGACGGCATCCACGTCCAACTCTCCACCGGAGTCACCATTATCAACACAGGCATCAAGACCGGCGACGACTGCATCTCCATCGGTCCCGGAACCAGGAATCTTTGGGTGGAGCGAGTAGCATGTGGACCTGGCCACGGAATCAGGTGAGAATGAAAGAAGTTCGATCCCTTGAACATGTGCCAGTTTATAGTAAGATATGCATGGCTTCCATCTAACGCTTCTGCATCCTATGTATATGGTAATGGCAGCATTGGCAGTCTTGCCAAGGATCTGAAAGAGGAAGGCGTCTCAAACGTCACTGTGAAGTCCGCGGTTTTCACCGGAACTGATAACGGACTCAGAATAAAATCATGGGGAAGAGTCAGTAATGGATTTGTACGGGATGTTAATTTTCTGAACGCGGTGATGGTGAATGTCAAAAACCCGATCATAATCGACCAGAATTACTGCCCTCGGAACGAAAACTGTCCCGGCGAGGTAAGAATTTCCGCAGAAGTATCCGTGCATCGTCTTTGTGAAATTTCTGATTGGGGATTAATTTCTTTTCGTTTTGCGATACATTTAGCATTCCGGAGTGAAAATCAGCGGAGTGAGGTATGAGAACATCAAGGGGACGTCGGCGACGAAAGTGGCGGTGAAGTTCGATTGCAGCAAAGCCAATCCATGCAACGCGATCGGACTGCAAGACGTGAAGCTGACATACCAGAATCAAAGAGCCGCTTCTTCTTGTAAAAACGCCCGCGGAGCTTCTCGTGGTTTGGTTGAACCGCCGAGTTGTTTGTAAAACTGTTAAGGGTAGTAGCCATAGAGTGGCTCCGACCGGATCGCCCCCCAGTGTTTCATGTGTCCGATGGGTCCCTATAAAGGTGTTGTGAGCTGGGAGAGCGATTGGAGTCGCTCCTTCTCACATGTCTACCTCACTTAGATTTTACCTTTTTAATGGAATTTTTATTTTGATTTAATTACAATGTTGCCTATATAAGAGAAGGCACTCCTTCACATGGGTTATATAGTAAATTTGGCTCACATCGGACTTTTACAATAGCAAATTAGACACTATTGCCTAAGCAGCCAGTGTTAGGTCCTGTAAGGAACAAACCTAGAACAAGAAGGAGAGAAGTGTGAATAGGTTTTTAATTTTTGTTACTAATATTGAATTCCATTTTACTTAACCTTGGGTGTGTTAACGGTTTTAATTAACTCGATGTGCAATGTTAATGTTAAAGTAAAGGTTAAAGCACAAATGAAAAATCGCACAAGAGCACACGGGGATTTATAGTGGATTATAATCCAATAGTATGTTGGATTGTGAGTTGACTCCCATGGTGTTTGCTCCTATGGTTTAATTCACTATGTTTGGGTTATCAAATTACACTTACATCAATATTGACTTGCGCATTTCCGATGGTAGAACTATTGCCAATGAAATTGTAAATTCATTGTCAAAAATTAAAATCTATATTTGCAAATTTAGATATTTTCTAGCAAAGGGTATTTATCAATTTTTATATTATTTATAGATTTTTTATGAAAATTTTATTTTCCCTAGTAAAACATTAAATTTTTAATTTTAAAATTTGCATGCTAAAATTGATATTTTCCCTATTTAATATAAATATAATAATAATGTAAAATATAAAATAACCATTTTAATTTAAAATCAAATTTATATAACAAGAAAATAAATAATAAAGCCCCAAAAATCTTCAAGTTATACAAAAATTAAAAATTATTCAAAAAAAAAAACTATACACTCATCTTCAAAATAAGTTCAAAAAATTCATCTTTACAAGAAGAACAAAACTTTGTGAATGTCTCATCATCAAACCTAAAAAATTAATAGTCAACTTAGTTTCAATACTTTATAATAAATAAAATTTAATTACAAAACATATAAAGAGAAATAAAGAATAAAATAAAATAAAGGGGAGAAAGGGAAAGAAGAAATAAATAAATAAACAAAAAAATCATTAAATAAAAAATATGAAAAATAGAATTTTCTTTCTATAAATTACATCTTTAAGTTTATTTTTTGTTATATTATTTAAAAGAATGTCATTTACTTCATTATATTTATAATTATACCATTATTTTATTTTATTTTATCTTCAAATTTTGATAAAAAAAATAAAAAATACTCAAAATAGAATCAATCATGAATGTATGATATAATAATATAAATTTAGAATAAAAATGTGTAAAGTTTTTAAGTCAGTAATTTTCATTTTATGATTAAACTAAAAAATCGACTATGGTCATATTCCTTGGTCAATTCAGCCCATTCGTGGTCTGTACTCTTGCTCTAGCTTCTGTCACTGTGAAGACGATTTCCAGGAGACGGAAAAGAAGCATAAGCCTTCGAGCGTAGTAATCATGAATGGGTCTGTTGATGCCGGTGACAATTTGGCTCTCATTTGCAGAGAGTAGGTAGCACCTGTGGAGAAGAGATTGCCGCGTCATTCGAAAGTTTTCAGTTTTCGCTTTTAACGCATTTTTGCTTCTCATAGGAAGGTGCCATTATTTCCCGTTGTCGTTCTGAGTCCCCTTGGCTCTCTACAGGAGCTTTTTAACCTCTGCAACTGAACCCAAAAATCCTCTGAGCTTGTGCCTGCAAGCGAAAATCTGTCATGGAGGATGTGCCCAACAAGCGAATCCTTCTCAAGCATTTCGTCACCGGAACTCCAAAGGAGATGGATATGGAGCTTAATGTTGGAAAAGTTAACCTCAGGGTCCCTCAAGGATCTGGAGCTATTCTCGTCAAGAACCTCTACCTCTCCTGTGATCCCTATATGAGAGGTAGAATGCGGGAATATTATGACTCTTACATCCCGCCGTTCGTTCCCGGTTCGGTAAAGTTTCGCACCATATAATAATTACTCTTGGTTTCTTAATGATCTTTTCTAGATTATTTTGAAGCGATCTATAGGATAATTTTCTTTTTCTTTATTTTTTTGTATTCAAAAAAAAGGGGCAAATCTCTCTTCCCTTGATTTTTCTTGGGTTTATTTGTGTAGGCCATTGAAGGCTTTGGTGTATGCAAAGTTGTCGACTCTGAGGACCCAGATTACAAACCAGGGGATTTGGTCACAGGAGTAACTGGTTGGGAAGAGTATAGTTTGATTCAACAAACTAAGCAGTTGAGGAAAATTCAGTCTGAAGATATCCCACTTTCCTATCATTTGGGACTTCTTGGTAAAGATTTTCTTCATTGCTTTTCTTTTTACTTTTCTACAAAGAGCCCTGTTCTTTTTTGAGACATTAGTAACCAAATCAGCTAGATCAAGTGATTCTTAAGGCTGATTGTGAGTTTGTATGGTGTTGTTATCAAAATGCTCATAACTTTCTCAATTCCGTTCTCATCACCGTCTCTTTTTCTTTCTTAAATTTGTCCTCGTTAAGCCTTCTATCTAAACAAGCTTACCACAACTCCTATGTGCAGGCATGCCTGGTTTTACAGCTTATGCTGGTTTTTATGAGGTATGTTCCCCAAAAAAGGGAGAATACGTTTTTGTTTCAGCAGCATCAGGAGCAGTTGGGCAGCTAGTCGGCCAACTTGCAAAATTGCATGGCTGCTTTGTTGTTGGAAGTGCTGGCACAAAGCAAAAGGTAGGAAAATTCCTTAGGGAATAAATTCATGTTAGAGGGCTCCAAAATATGCAAATAGAAAGATTTCTTCTTGTTGCAGGTTGATCTACTAAAGAACAAGCTAGGTTTTGATGAAGCTTTTAATTACAAAGAGGAGCAGGATTTAGATGCAGCCTTGAAAAGGTTAGGAGTAATAATTCTCTGGTGTTTCTCAGATAGTCTTAAGTGTCGCTTAATTGCTGCCATTTTCAGGTATTTTCCACAAGGCATTGATATCTACTTTGACAATGTGGGCGGAGTCATGCTTGATAAAGCACTGCTTAACATGAGATTATTTGGCCGAATTGCTGTTTGTGGGATGGTGTCTCAGAACAGCATTTCTGCTTCGGTTGGAATCCATAACCTGAACATGTTCATATTCAAGCGTATACGAATGCAGGGCTTCCTTCAGAGTGATTATCTGCATCTTTTTCCAGAGTTTTCAGAAAAAATTGCCAAATATTACAAGCAAGGGAAGATTCTTTACGTAGAAGACATAAGCGAAGGCATAGAGAGTGCTCCATCTTCCTTCGTGGGGCTTTTCTCTGGTAAAAATGTTGGCAAGCAAGTCATACGCTTAGCCTCTAAATGAAAATGTTTTCAGTTTTAATTTATCTAAACAGTTGCTACGTGATTAAAAGTATGGCTCAGGGGAAAGAAACAAACAATGCTGCAATTGCATAAATACAGAACTGGGATCTGAATCTTGGTAGCCTCTAATACCACTAAGAAGACCAATGATCTGAAAGTTTCTTTTTGCCCTTTAATATATTCACTGCAACTATCTGAAGCTGCAATATACACAAAAAGTGAAGTCAGGATTTGCAAATACAAGGAAAACAATCTTACAGGATGTTTGTAGGAATCTCAAAAGTAACTAGTCTAATGACAAGGTAGCGACCAACAGTGACAGCAGATAACTACAGTAACGTCTTGCAAAACTTAGTCAAGACCATGCACAACCTCTATCTTCGTTTTGCTTCTTACATGGTAAGAAATCAATAGTATCGTCAATTAGCCTGAGCTTTTTAGGGTTCATACAAATGGAAATTCACACAAAAAACCCCAGCTCCAGAAAGAGGTCATTCATAAGGAGAATGCAAAATATAAATGCTTTCAGAAGTTAGAAAGGATTTAAAAAAAAACAAAAAACAAAACAAGAAAATACTTGAAGGAATTCAGGATAGATAGCACAATGAAAAAGCGAAATATTCAGTCACACAATGAACAAGCGAAAAAGAAATGCCAATGCCTCAAAGACCAATTGAGGGAAATTGCAGTAAAAAAAGATTTCTCAAACTATAATGGAACTGACCTCTTGAAACTTGTGAAGTCTACTAAACGACCATGAATAGAATAATATAATTAAGGTTCTCTTACTACCTCTCTAATCCTTTTTCACTTTATTCAATAACTCTTTCCCTTTGATGCTAGCATTTTCTTTTTATTCACAACTACCTTTTACAATCTCTACTTATAGTCCCACTGATCATTTCTCATAAATTATAGTTTTTTACTATAGGATAGGAAATAAAGGTCAAAGCTATTCAAAGACAACTGTTAGACCAACCATGGTTTACAACCCAGAAGTTTCAGCTGTGAAATATAGCATTCACAGAAATCAAGGGATGTCGGGCAAAAGTAGAAAAGATAACATTGGGAATCCAAGTATTAGAAGTAATTAAGAGTGACTATAAGTTCTGTAAATAAGAGAGTTGTTCAATATGGTTGGGCAATGTTTGAAGAGCACTACAGACCGCTAAGTATAGGGAGCACAAAAATGATATTGATGGGAGCTGTGACAAAGATTGAGAAAAGCGAAAATCAAAATGTTATGGCATTGAATAGATAAGAATGGCAAAAACAGTTCCGGTAGCTATAATAACCCTGTTGGGAAAAAAGGCCTTAGTTACTTGGCTAATGATAGATGTTACTCAAAAGAAGAAAAAGAATTGTTGCAATCATCCTGTGTTGTCCAAGACATTTCCAATGAAAAAAGGTCAATGCAACTGGAACATGAGACTATATTTTTACACTCTTCACCGTCAAACAATTTCTTCAATGATAGTAGGCCATAATCTGGAGGATCAAATTCCCATGACAAATCAAAACGTAATTTTTTAAAATACTGATAAAAATACAAATCGGCCAGAAACTCACAATTGTAGCCATGATTGAACACAATTTATACAGCAAAGACAACGTGGCTGAAAATAATTCTGTTTTTAGAAGTTTATAACTCACAACAACATTACGTTTAACAATCAATACCATTGTGAGGGGGTCAACAGTAAACACCCTATTCTTCAACAAACCAAAACATACTTTATTGCAAACAGTGCCATGATCTCACAAGAGCACATAATGAAAGACAAGCAATTCAACACATCCAATGTGGATAAAAATTGTTGCTTAAATCAAGCTGGTTAATACACATCACTACTATAAGGGTGTCTGTCACTCAAAACCACATAATTTTTTACCCCACAAAATGTGAAGGGATTTATTAATCCAATGGTGTAGCACGTGACCACTCCCATTCAATCACTGTTGTGGGATGGATGGAACCTATTCACATGGGAAGTCAGGTCCCATTTATTCTCTCTCTCAATGATGGGATAGGACTAGTTCCTGTTCCATGAGACTAGCAAATCCCCATCCATATAGTTTGACATCACGTCATGGAACTGCAAATATTGATGGTGAGGTCAGCAATAAATACCCAATCAAAGAGTCTTACACCAAGTCAAAAAGAGAGAAAAGAACACTAGAAGGCAGAGTCACCAATTTGCAACTTCTTTTACATTGTCTTGATAAAAATCAGCTTGCTTTTTCTCACCTCATCATTAGATATTGACACAGTCTTGGCAAGTCTACTACACCTTATAAATAATGGATCCAAACATCATATTTCTTGTTGTCATACTTCAATATGGCCAATCCATTTGTTTCTTTACTTAGGTTAATGCAACATTAGTCTAACTAATCTGGTCCATATTAGGTCTACTTGTCCTTGATAGTTGGGTCAAAAAGAAGAAAATTATGCCAGGATTAGTAAGACAATGTAGTGAAAATGAGTTTTAAAGTAATCCGATTCCAAAAAGTAAAGAACTTATGTAGGGATAGTGGCTGCAAAATGCTAAAAATGGAGCCACACAATCCCTCAAGTAATATCTACGATAGTGACAAATCACAAACTCACTTCACATTAAAATTTTCCGCTGAAACATTTACTCATATGGATGAATTTCACCTTCTCCCTCTTTCAGCCTCAAGGGATGACATCTGCTTCACCCAGGTGATGAAGTTATATCTTATTTTCAATCAGCACTTCTCAGGGAGAGCAATAATGGAATTAGGGATAGCATTCATTTCTTTTAATAAGGTTGCTTGTTTTAGACACTGCACAGCAAATTCAGTAAGGTGAAGCTACACCTCAAGTGCCTACTAAAGGAAAAGAAAGTTACATCCATTCACAAGTGTAGGAATTTCACATTCTGCTCATACAGTTTAATTGAAAGAAGGGGGCAAGATGTCCTCCTTAATCAGAAACTCAGACCCATCACTACTTTGCTACCTCTAACAAAAATCATTAGTAGCCTCATATAAGGTAGATTACCCTAACAATTAATATTCACACTCTTTCTCTGGTCATTAATTTTCTGCCACAATTGGATTCCAGGAGCTTCTCCCTTGCTTTTTCACTTTTTCTTTCTTTTTTGTTGAATATATTCTTGCGGTGGAACTCTTTTAAAGAAAGAAAGAAAGAAAAAGAACAAAGATTCTCTGAGCTCCTTGAGTACTCGTTTGCAGTACAGGCAGGGATGGAGGGTGTAGCTCAAACACCCTATACACTAGAGAGAACACCCATACTGCGGCAGAAGAGAATTGCCTGCAGAAGTAGAACATTCTCTAGGAAACAAGAACTAATAGAAGGTAGTATAGCCGTAAAGAGAAAGTACACACAAAACCCTAGAAAAACCCTAATAGAAAACAAAAACAGACTGAAGAACAAAAACTGCGGGGAATATAAGAAAATACTTAATTAGATTACACAAACAGAAATCCAGAAATCAGCCGAACCTGATATTACTAGGGAGCCGGAGGAGCAGGAGAAGCAGAAGCAGAAGCAGCAGCAAAAGAGGGCGTCCCAAGCAAGCTAGCCTGCTGCATTTCGAGCTCGGTCAACTGCTGCTCCCGGTCCATAGCAATAATGAGAGGAACGAAGAGGATGAGAAACGTCGAACCAGCAATCCACGCTGCGTTTCCGGTGCTTCTGGCGAGCTTCTTCGCCACGAAAGTCGCGTCAATGGCGGCTTTCTTCCCACTCTGAACAATGGCGTAGTTGGAAACCCTGGCTAATATTCCCTCTTTAGACATGTCACCGGATCCAGGAAGATATCTCTTGCTCGAGGCCGCCACGTTTTAGGAGAGGCAAACACAGACCTCGCCCGCAGCACACAGGGAAACAGAAGGCTGGAAGAAGCGTTTGGTGGGCCAGACCGATATGATTAGCACGGGAAACAAAAGCGTTAATAGCTGTCCATGGGCTTACTCCACGATGAATTCCCCCCCCCCCCCCGTTACCTAGTTCATTAAACAATGGCATTAACGTAGAATAAATTACATTGAAGTGAGATTACACCAGTAAGTCGTCGCCACTGAAAGTGAATTACACAAGTAATTTATATAAGACTTATAAGATTTTTCCCTATGGAAATTGTAATTCTTTGTTAATATCCTTTAGTTTTTTATATCCAAGTAAAAATTATGATTCTTTGTTGTATATATCATAATTATATATGTACAGAGGATTATATAGGTTTATTTGAAGATAAAGATGATGATTCAAATAATATTTTTAGTGAAAAAGATTATCAAAATAACGATGCAAATAAAAATAAAAATAGTGATTATGGTGATAATTTGGAGGATGATGGGACTAACAAAGAAGTACTTCGAATGAATATGCACCACAATCTGCGAGTGCATCATATTTTTTAGATATATTAGCAACTGAGATGTGGAAAAATTATTGATTATTATAATTTTAATGAAAGTAAACATTTTAGGTTGTATTTATATGTACATTTATAAGTGTTTGTATTATTATGATTCTATTATATTTGATTACTAGTTTAAGAGTGAGAATTTAAACATTGCAAAAATAATAATTTGATTAATTATTTTAATATTATAAAAGGTAAGCATTTGTTTAATTATTTTATTCTTATATATTTAATTAATTGATTAATCTTAATTTATTTTTAAATCTATTTACTAATTTATCACAAGTTAAAATCAATCTTAATTTATTAATAAAAAGTCTAAGTACAACTATCTCACAAGAGTTAATAGACTAATTTTATATAATAAAACATCGTTTTTAAATAAATTAGTGATGGTTAATATTATATTTAATTACTAGTTTAGGAGGGAGAATTTAGTTATTGAAAAATAACAATTCGATTAACTATTATGATATTATAAAAATAATTAATTATTTTTATATATTTAATTCATTAAATATTATTAATTTATTATAAAATATTTATTAATTTATCATAAGTTAAAATATATCTTTTAATTTATTAATAAAAAATTTAGTAAAGTTTAAATCTATCAAATATTTTATTAACAAAAATTCTCTTTGCGTTTTCCTTCAAACACACTAAAAAAATATATATATATTTTACATTGCACTTTCCATTACACACAAATATAGAAAAGTTATTCATTTTCACTTTCCAGTGCACTCTCAAATTGCACAAACCCCCTATTACTTTTATTCGTTCTTAAAAAATGAGTGAAAATAAAATCATTCCCCAATGCTAGTGAATTCACTTTTAGGATATTATAAAAGTAAGTATTTTTAAGTATTTTTTTAAATATTAAATTAAATTTTATAATTATTTAATCATTTAAACAAGACAAAATTTATCTTAGTTAATTAATAGAATAGTTAAATAATTTTTTTATAAAAATTAAATCTATCACAGTATTTTATATAATAAAGTACCCTCTTTTATTATATAAATTCATTAAATTTTAATATTATATTTGATTATTAATTAAGAGTGAGAATTTAGACATTTAAAGTAAAATTTTGATTAAATATTTGGATATTATATAAGTAAGTATTTGTTTAATCATATATATATATATATATATATATTTTTTAATTATATAAGTAATCAATATTTAAATTTAAAATTATTTTTTAATTTAAAACAAGTTAAAAGCTCTATTTTACAAATAAAATAATCTTATAAAAGTTAAACCTATTAGAATTATTTTATATAATAAAATACCCTCTTTTTATTTATATAAATTATTATTTTTTAATATTATATTTAATTACTATTTAAAAAGTAACAATTTGATTAACGTTTGTATATTATAAAATTAAGGCTTTGTTAAATCATTTTATTTTATATATTTAAAAAAAATTAGTTTTTTTATTAATTTTAAAAAAAAAGTTAAAAATATTTTTAGTTTAGTTAAATAACTATTTTTATAAAGTTAAATCTATTAAAGTAATTTTATACAATACAATACCCTCTTATTTATTTATATAAATTAATGATTTTTAGTATTATATTTAATTACTATTTAAAGAGTGAGAATTCAGATTGTGTTAAAGTAACATTTTAATTAAACATTTGGATTAAATTAAATATATATTTGTTAAGTATTTTATTTTTATATTTAATTAAATAAATAAACTTAAATTTATTTTTAATTATTTATAATTTAGTCAAATTAAATTATCTTATAAAAGTTAAATAAATTAGAGTATTTTATTAATAAATTATTTCTAAACTTTCCACTATACTTTCTATTATGCACATTAACACAAAAAAATATTTTACACTACATTTACATTTTCTATTGCACATACTAAAACAAAAGAATAATTCACTTTCACTTTCCCTAAATAATTCATTGTAACTTTAACTTTCGTTTTCTAAGTCCACTAACCATTGTAGAGCTTCAAGATCAGAATAGCAGAGAAGCAGAATATCGAGCTCTCAAGCAAATTTTTTTCTCGAGGTTTGTCTTTCTTTCTCTATGTTTTTTGGACCTGAAACCATATAGGAGGAAGAGATACAAACAGATTGGATTGGTGGAGAAGGAAGCAAGTAAGTGTTACTCAACCTTGACAAGAATTTCGCCTAAAAATCTTCACCAAAACAGTATAAAAAGTATGTATAGATCTAGGCAGCACTCAAAAAAACTTCTTATTGTGTGTAGAAGGTAAAAAAAATGATAAAAATTTAAAATCTCAAGGAGCAATTTGCAGAGTTTTTCTCACTCAAATAAGAACTGTTCCAGTCCCTACTCCCTAGGATAAGAAGCGTTTTTTCATGCACATACTTAATTGTCCCACAGCCCTTTATTTTGACGTAGTAATAATACAACAATCTCTTCAAAACCTGTACTGTTACGAAGAGCCATTCAAACTATTTCCTCCTCTCCTTTCTCCATGTTCTTTTTGTTGCTCTCCTCTGCACATCTATGAGATGGAGCATAACATCTGAACCCTCATTTCCTACAGAGCAATAATAGATTCAGTACTATCCTCATGAAAAGGATAATCTAAACTGGCCAAGAAGAAAAACTAGAAATTTCCAACAAAAATTTACCAAAGGGACAAAAAGTTGGGGATTGTTTCAAGAATGAAACCCAACCACACAACTGATGTTAGGGAGATTTCAACCGCTATGAGTACATGTATTATTGTAATAAGATTATTTTGCTTGATATTACATCATAAAATTTTATAGCCACTAAAAAAGGAAATCAAATAGCTCAAATTTCAAGTTTAATAGTTTATTATTTATCAGGGCAAAATTATGCACTGCAGAGTATATGTTCAAATATTCAGTAGGAAGGAGAAGAAACATAAGAAGAGCTAATGTATAGGCGTGATAATATAACAAAAAAATAAAATACAGCATGGGTATTAAAATAGTCAGAAAACTGTGACAAACACTAGGCTGAGCAGTATAGTATTGAGAACTGTCACCCTTTTCTTTTCTTTATTTAATGAAAATTATGATCTAATCATGAAAAATACAAAACTTTTGAAAATTCACATTGGTATCTACAATTGCAATATAATCAAGAAAGCCAGGTAGCCATGGTCGTCGTCGATGCAGGCCTATCGATCTTAACATAGGATATTTTTGAAAAACATGTATAAGGATATTTTAGTCGTTATAATTTATCTTAGTTCATATGTCTTGATGTAATCTCGTTCCTTATGTCTATGGTCCAAGTTTCATGTAAATAGGAGATAACAAATGGGAGGAGATTAGGGTCTCACTTAAGTAAGGGCATATTTATTGTTTTACTCTAAAGTCTTTAATAAATTGGTCACGACCCCCAACGCAGCTCTATTCTGTTAGAGCTTTCTCTTCTCCACTCTCTCTCTCTCCTAACCTTTTTCAAATATCATAATTTAACAAATAAAAGATAAGGATACATACCAGGGAAGTTTAAAGGTGTCTTTCCACCATCCTTGTTTTGCACAGTTTGCAACAATTTTGTCCAGACACGCAATAATTTCAGAAAATGTTGGTCTAACTGCAGGCTCTGGATCCCAACATTTTTCAATCAATCTGCAATAAGTGGCATGCCGATACTCTTAACAAGCTTAGATAAAATTTGAAATAGAACAAAGAGCATAATAAACAAAAAATTAGCCTTCCTAGGAATATTAAAGTTGGTCAAATAGCTCATACTTTATATCCAACTTATTGAAGAGCCAACAAGAAGATTCAATTATAAACAAAATGTGGGTTCTTTTGAACAGCTTGTAGTTAACTCCAGAGACTCACTAAATCCTTCAATAGAGTTGTTTAAAGATTCTTTCGCCAGAACAATTTTAAAGATTAGAGACCGTCAAAGCTGCCCCAAATTGGTTTAAATCAACCAATAACATGATAAAAAAGATTGATTAACCCATCACAACCATAGTAGATGATGGAATCTGCCAATACAAGATTAGCATCTACTACATCTAAAAAAAAAAAAACTATTCACAAATTGTAAATCTAGTCAGAACACCAAAGAGTAATATTTAGGGTGGAAGCATACGCCTTTAAATCTGGAGGATAACTCCTTGATTTTGTCTTGAAAGAGGGTCTCAGTCCTTTAACTGAGATCATCTCGGCAGCTTCTTCTGGAGGCTTTGGATGGAACGGAGGCAGTCCTTCAAGCATCTGGGTTTGGAATAGTACGAATTCATGGATCAGGCAGTTAAAAGTGCATTTGTCATAAGCAAAAGGTAACATCTTGGCTCAATTTAGTGATAAATTTGGAAACAGAACAAACTATTCTAAGCCAGCCAGTCTTAAGAACAGGTTAAAGGTGACATTAACATTTATTTTCGCACCCTTCATACTGGCAATAACATTTATTTTCTGCAGCTTAATTTCAATTTAATGAAGACCATCGCTACCATGAATTGCCATGCAATCAATTTTGTGCTCCATCCTTGGTTTACAATGTAAATATAACTTTTTTACTCCCTTTAGTCATCTTGAAGAATATGCATATCTCTAAGTATTATAGCACATGCACTAGAAAAGGAAAAAGTTTCACAGTTTTATTAGTTGGGCTACAAATACAAGTAATGTTTTTGAGGATCAAATCTGCGATGAAAATCCACTATAATTGATTAGAAGTAGATATCAAAGTTTTAAGTTTCTTCCTTTTTCTTTTGATAGGAAGAGTCTTTTTACACTAGCAGGCACAAGCTTTTTTCCATATAGAGATAATTAAATAAACTAAAATGATCCATAAATGTACAATTTGGTTTTCAAGACCTCAATTATGCCAATAATGTGTAGATGTATTTTGAAGAAAAACTGCCCAGCACAATTCTGGAGTACAGAATTTAGAAGTTGGTGTAACTTAATTCCTGTATCCAATGACATCATCACTTCCAGGTAGTATTTCAATGAATTCGTACTCTTGAGTTCAAGAATATTTTTGGATAAAAACAGCTCAGACAAAGGATCAAATTTACATTTTAGAACTATTTTCATAGCATGCTGAAGAATTTTGGAATTTAAGATAACAAAACACAAGATTGAACTCACTCCTAACTAAACTTCCATCACAATGCGCACACTGTTTTTTTAGTAATTTCCACGTTTATAAAAAAAGGGTCCATTTATGTGAGTATTGAGTGTAATATCTGAGAAAGGCTCAACCAATAGATTAAGGTAGCTAGAAGACTTAAATACAACAATTTAGTAAAAGTGCCAGAAATAATGAAATGGTATGGAAAAGTACCTCATAAATAATGAGACCAAAGGAGAAAGCATCAACACTTCTATCAAATATTTCATCTTTGTACAACTCAGGTGCGGTGTACAAATCTAGCATGATAATAAATTGTTAACAATCCGAATTTGCATATATCACTTCTATGTTGCAAAGTAAGAAAAATAAGAACTCCTTACTTGAGGGATCAATACAACTATCTGGTTTCGCTAACTTCGCTTTATCAGGAGAAATTTTTGACAACTTTATCAAACCAAATCCAGCAACCTTCAGCTGTCCACCAGTATCCAGCAAAATGTTTCTGGCACCTTATCAAAATTCAAATAGTAAAGAGCAGTACAACACCCAATGAGTACAAATTAAAATTAGCTTATAAATGTACTATATGTTGCATGGTTTCTCATGCATTTAGTCATCTTACTTTGGCTTCAAATCACAATGAATAATGGGATCTGGCTTGCACTGATGGAGATAATTCATTCCCCTGATAAAAGTCAACAAACAACACATATTAAGACCACATCAATGATCTCTAGATAGAATTATTACTCAAAACAAATGTCAGATAAAAGGGAGAGAACATGCCTGGCAATGTCAAGGGCGAATCTTAAAGCTTTTGATGGTTGTAGGCGTCCTTTTTTTTTAAGGTAGGTAACCAGATCACCCTAAATTCATACAAAGAAAATGCATTTTTTGTTTAATCTTATGGTAAGAAGATCTAAAAGACCAAGTATCCTAGCATTTCTCATGCAAGTGATACAAGCTTTGTGATTTGAGGCATCGCTTCACTGTTTCTTTTGTCTACTCAAATCAGTGGCCGGTTGAAAATCTCCTTGTATGTAGACCACTAAAAGAGTTGCCATTTTATTCTAAATATTAAAAGCCTTGCAAGACAATGCTTGGATACAAAAGACAATAAGATTCAAGATTCATCAAGAAGGCTTACTTTTGGGGTATACTCTGAGACGATCATCAAGGGTATATTTTGTGTTACAGCACCAACAAACTGGACAACATTAGGATGGCGAACTTTCTCTAACAACATCAGTTCATGTTTAAATGTGCTTCTGCTCCAAAGTAAACAACCATAATATAACTTACAGAAATTAGTCATTGAATGATAAGTCATGGCTGTGAAACTTCAGAAATGAACAACAAAATCAATCATTGTAATGAGGATAAAAAAAGAGCTGAGCTCAAACAGAAGGTTCTTTTCGTTATGAAAAATATAACAAAAGTTTATCATTCCCAATTTAACTTGCACTAGAAATTAAGGGCTGCTTGTTGTCCACAACAATCAATTTTAGATCAACGAAATACAGTAGTCCAATTGTCATTGTGGCATGAATAACGCCATGGTTCAATTACCTATTTAATTCATCTATAGTGTGATACAAATGACCATACGTAGAGTAGATACTTCCATGGTAGGTCCTTCAAAGCTGATAAGTATCAGAGACGTCTCAGTTGTACTAAATTTTGCACTTCATTTGATCAAATGATAGGAAAAACAATGCAAATGAGCCACTCAATTTCTTGACCTGGCTCCCAGACATTTTACACGAGTATATATATTTAATTTCCTTGTTTCTTCTGATTACTGTAGTTAATAATCCATTTCAAGCTTTACCTTATCCTGAACAATCATGTATTGAAACTAGTATGGTACAGTCTGATATCTCTTCTGTGGAAGCTCTTTCTTTTTACCTCCATTGATATCCCAGTTAAATTACAGAAATCAAAATTCCACAGTAGCTAGCAACTGCACCAAGCTACTAACTTGTTCTATCTAATAATGTTGATACTGAATCCCAACAATGAGGGGTTTTATCCATAATTATTTGAAATTCCTATTCATATTACTTTGCCAAAAAGAACCCATGCTTCATGACTTAGTTGCAAGCTGGATGTCAGCTTCCATGGAAACAAGAAGCATACCTACTGGTGACAGATTGAAAAAGATAAAGAGGAAATTTGCCAAACGACAGTGGCCAATTTTCGGCTAACAAAATCTTAAGCTCAAAAATTAAGCTCAGTGATATATGAACAAATAAATCATAGCATGGTCAAGCGATTCACTGGGTGGGTCAATCAGCCATTCAGCCAGGTGAACCCGGATTTGGGAGGAAGCAAGTAAGGTTGGGTGATCAAAGTTGTCCAATCTATTTCCTGAGAGTTCACCTTACTTGCCCCGAGTCTGGCCTCAAGAAAAGCAACCTCACCCAGATTTGACCCGTGCCAAATTGGGTCTCAGAGTCTTGATCACAATAGGATAGGCTAAAATGAGTAAGAGAACTTGCATACTTTCAGTGATTTGACTCAAACAATCATGAAGAAAGCCTAAACAAATGGAAGGAAGAAAGTTCATACATGCTCTCAGGATCAGAATAAGAGTCCTTATCAAGTATTTTAACAGAAACTTTTGTCCCATTCCACTTAGCAACTTGATAAGATCCCTGTGAAGGAAACGAACAGATTGTGATTATTATCAAGCTATTTGCAGCGAACAAATGATTTAGAGACATCAGAAGGAAGCTTAGAAAGTTCATCTGGATCATGAATGATGGTAAGAATGTTGTAATTTATCAAAGGAACCCATAATTACAGATTTGCAACCGTTGACTACATAACTTACTTATCAAGGTTGCAATCCATGTCTTATCAACACAGTAAACATACAGAAATTTCATGAAATATGAGGCACCCAAAGATACATCACGCTATTTTTTAAAAATTTTAGCATTATTTACCAATTTGCTACAAACAAAGCCAATGTGATGATGTATCCAACAGCAGCTATTCACTAAAAGGAAATAAGAGCTTGCCTTCGAGATCCCATCACCTCGACGAAGCTGAAGTTCTAGAGGATTAAGCTCATACTCTGGAATTTCTCGAGGATTTGTAACAACCATGGGAGTCTTCCTTGTTTTCTGAAAACATGCAAGTCAGATGCAGAAACCTGAAGTAAAAAGAATTCAAGCTTTCTATGTCAAAATCTACAAAGGGTACCGGCACTTTAGCTCCACGGGCTCGCAACATGTTGTAAACTTCAACATGTTCGTAGTACTTGGCATCAGCAGCTGCCTGCCATAAGGTCAGCGATCAGAAAAGTCAGAGAAAAAATTCAGTAAAGGCTAATAATATCTGCCATAAGGAGACAGAATTTGTGATCGTTAGCGCAAGTGGTCACAACTGTGAAGTTGGGTCCAAGGCCTATTCCAAAATGACTAACCAACTTAGGAACCTCTTTTCTAACTAATAAACTTCACATCTCCATGTGAGACTATTCCTTAACACCAAATATGAGTACCTGCTCTAATACTATATGAAGTTAGGTCAAGGCCCATTCCAAAATAACTAACCAACTGAGGAAACCTATTTACTAACTAATAAACTCAAAATCTTTGTACTCATTAATCTATGTGGGACGTAAGCCCTCTTTTGTGGCTTTACATGTGGATAATTTAGGTAAAACCCACGATACTAATATGATACGATGTAAAGTTGGGTCTAAGCCCCATCCCACAATGACCAGCCATTTTGGGATAGGCTGTGGACCCAACTTCACAACAGCATCATTAGTACAAAGTTAGTGAAGCTAGCAATAAACCAACTGAAGGTAAAATTGTAAATTCGGGGAAGGTAGAAGGGCAAATTACCGTGCTTCCCCACCGATCTCGAGCATCGATGTTAGATTTCCTAATAAGCAGAAGTTTTACAACTTCAACGTGGCCCTCGCAGGCGGCGATATGCAATGCGGTCCGCCCATCCAAGTCGATGCTGTTGACATCGATGCCCTCGTTGAGCAAATCCTCAACCCCCCTGACGTCCCCACGGCAAGCCATAAACAAAAGCTGCATCGTGGTATCGAGATTCTCCGGCACAGCGAGAGCATCGTGTGACGGGCTCCGGCGGTTGGGGTCGAGGGAGGACTGGCGCCCGAAGCTGAAGCGGAATGTGTTGCGCCGAGGATCGAAGGAGCACTGCCTAGTGAAACTAAATTTCCCGCTCCTTCTTAAAGATCCCGTGGAGAACTGTCGGGAGATTCCCCGCTTTAACTGAGAGGCGATATCCTGCATATTGTATTATTTTTCTTTGTTCGCCTTTATCAAGATTGGGACCTCCCGATGTTCCAAATGAATGATGCTAAAAACCAGTCATCACTACCGACGGAGAGGTCGACGGGGAGCTCCTGGAACCCCCTAACTCGATCGAGACCGGGGAAGGCATGAAAGGAGAGGAAAAATTGCAAAAAGTGAAGGGAAGAGGAGAGGTGGTAAGAAGATCCGAGGGAAGCGGTGGGCGAGAGATTAAAAGTAGATCGAAAAACAGGAAGGCTAGTGGATGGAGAAGATTTCTTGACTTGACCTGACCCGCTTCCGCAGGGGCGGGGACAAACAGAAGGGGAGTGTGCTATTTTTAATATTTTTTTCTTTTCGCCGGGAAACGGGACGTATTTCGGAGAAGACAACATGTCGGTTGGCTTCTTCCGAAAGGAGAAAATTGATAGTTAGATACACAGAATACGGCCATAGGGGTGGCGGGGGAGAGGGAAGCAATGGATCATATGTTTTCCCATGCCTCTGTTCCTTCTCTCTTGGCGCCGCCTTCTACTACTCTGTATTTCTTGGTTGGTGCCCCTCCATGTCTCCAATTTCTGGTTTTCGTCTTCTTCTTTCTAATTTGTGACAATTCGATCTTCCAACTTCCATTAACAAGAATTAAAAATAGATAATCTAATGGTCTCTAGGAAATCATTTTTGAATAATCTTTAATAAAAATCATTTTGTTTATGTAACTAACGAAGACATGGGAGCTTTTTAAGTGTTGTAACGGAGACTCCATTTTAGAGTTAGTGCTACCTTCTTCCATTGGCATTACAACTCCTACAAATAGTCTACTCCGCCAAATACATCCAATTTTAGACACCATGGACCAATTTGCAAAGCTTCTAGGGTGTTTTGGTAATTTTACTTAGTAAGATTATATTTTTATTTTCAATGTCATATTTAATGTTTCTGAAAAAATGTTATATCTAATGAACAACTTTGGAGAGAGTATTTTATTTTCAATGTCATATTTAAGTGTTGTTAGTGTTTTATTTTGTTAATTTTATGATCAAAATTAAGTATTTTATGGGTTTTAGATGGTAGAAAAAAAAAGGAAATAAAATCTTGGAGCGTTCTAGAAAAATTGTGAACCGTGGACAATTGATGAAAACAAGAAAATGCTTGATTTACTCCTCAGGTAAATTAACATGGGCAACAAGTAAAAAAAATGATTTTTTTTCTAATTCTAATTGTGTAAGTTTAATGAAGATGCGATCAACAAATAAATAATTAATCAATTGGAAAAACGCTCCAAGACAAAAAAGAAAACTTATCAAGTTGTGACAACTTGTCTTAATACCATTGGCTTTCGACGAGATTCAATAATACAAAAAGTCACAATAAGTAATGCAGTGTGGAAAAAGATATATAAATATTAGTAAATGTAATGTAGGAAAGTGTATGAGTTATGTTACAATTAGGAAAGTAAGTGTTGTCGAAGGTATATTTTGTTGTAGAAACATAAAAAATTTGATAAATATAGGCATCTTATAGACATGAAAGATGCCCATTGTCTGAAAAGTTGGTCTTAGTGGTGGAAAATTTGATAACCATAGAAATAGCTAGTCAAAAGAACCTTAAAGTTGATGAAGACCCTTCTCCTATAGTAGAAGAACCATTAATTGAAGAAATAGATGAAGTTGATGTAATTAGGAAGATTCCCGAGCCACCTCCTAGAACTATGAGGTCCATAAATGAAGATCAATAGAAAGTCAATACATCATCAAAGTCTCGAGAAACTTATGCTCATTATAGGAAGAAATCTCAACAATCTCTTCACACTATTGAAAGGTTTAATGATGTTATTACCCTATGATCTTTAAACCCAAGAATATCAATGCAAAACTTGTATGGTATTAGGCTCTTCTAGAAATCTCTGACCTGCTTTAAAAAGTAAAATCTTGTACCTCTCAGTTATTGGACACTAGAGAAAATAAAGAAATATTCATTGAGATGACATCAAAAGAAAGACGTGAATGACTTATATTTAAATTGGTTTAGTTTTTTTAATTACATTACATATTAAAAGATTTCCTTATGGGGTTTTAAAATGTTAAAGACCCCCCCATTTGCTTTTTATACTGAAGCAAAAATTGAAATTGCTTGTTTTATTTTTTATAAATGTTTATGCCAGGAAGATACATGAACATATTTGAAAATGAAGATGATGATTCAAGTGATGACTCTAATAGAAAAAGTAATCAAAGTAATGATGTAAGTAAAGACGAAGATAGTAATGATAGTGATGATTTTGTCGATGACAACGACGATCAATAAAGAAATATTTGAAGGGAGTTTGTAACATAATATGCAAAAGTAACTTACTTTCGAGATTTATTAGCGTGTTAAATATGGCAAAATATTTTGATGAAATTGAACATTTAGATTGCATTTAACAAGATTAATGTGTAGTATTTTATATTAAATATTTAAATATATTATATTTGTGTTCTTCTCATGTTTTTTTATTTTTCCATTTGGAAAACATATTGTTTTGGAATATATTTCATATAATTTATTTGCAGGTTCTTAATTATATATATTTTATATTTTTAATATTATATTTAATGAATAACTTAGGAGAGAGAATTCAGATATTATACAAGTGAGAATTTAATTATATGGGTTGGTATTTTTGTAAATTTATATAAATAAAATTTAATTAATAAATTATTTACGTATATATATTTAATTTAATAAATAACCTTCAATGACATTTTTAATTATTTATTAGTTTTGAGTATTTATTAATAAAAAATTTATATAATTTTATAAAGTCTCACTAGTAGAAAATATAAATTCTTTAAGAAAAGTAGACCACCCTAATATTAATTTTTATTTTCTCTTTTCCTTAATGTAATTTTCAAGTGCACTAACACTTCATCTTCATCTTTATTTTATGCATCTACATGAACTTCATCTTCGAAATGGGTGTTAGTGTGGACAAGTTCATGTCCACTAGAAAATAATTTCCAGTGTTAGTGCCCTCAAATGAGGAAAACGCAGAAAATAAGAGAGTTAGTAACTTGTAAAGTATACTTAATTAAAATATACTTAACATTAAATTAGGTAAAATAAACATTATTACTACACTAATAACTAATTTAATGTATAACTAAAATATATTAATGTACTAATTAATTTAATTATATATTATATTAGTTAAATATTACTGTTTATTACACATTAATACAGTAATTACATGAGTCAGTTAACTGTGCATACGATTAATCATAAAAAATAAATAAATAATGTTAAAAATAACATAAACGAATATAATACATTTAATTTTTAATTTATTGATAATATATGGTGTTCTTTAACATAAAAAAGTCATGATTAAACAGGAAAAATCTATCAAATACTAACTTTAACACACTATATATTTTTACATATTAGTAATTAAAAATATTTTTCCATTAAATTTAAAACCATTGATTTTATTCATTATAATAATGAGTTAATTAAACCAAGTGCTTGAGTTAATAATATTTTAATTACCACTATTCAAACAAGGTTGAGTCGCCTACACGGGCGTCCATTAGCCAATGAAACCCGACCCCCATCATTGACGAGGTACAGTTCATAGTGACAGCGAAGTTATATAGGGCTCTACCAGGGGTCTTCGGTGAATTTGGACTTGATGTGTGTGTGTTCTCTTTGTTTAGTGCATATGCAGTAGTGAAAATAATTTAATTAATTTTGAAATGTGTGAGAATGTGGTTGAGAATTTTTGAAGTGCTATGGAATGTTTTTGCCATGTGATGAGAAGATTCGGGTATTATACATATCCACCACATGGTATTTTTTTTATGGTTTGCGTTTCCGTGACGAGTAAAGGTTGTCTTATAAAGTTTTTTTCGTGAGGACTGTCTCGGATTTAGATTATACATGGCTGTAAGAAGACAACCAAGTGGTCGAACATATGATATTTGGACATTCGATGATGATAGCAAAATGCTCGATCTCTTGGTCGAGCAGGTCAATCTAGGGAACAAGTTGCCTAACGGGGTGTGGAAGCATGAGGTATACATGGACTGTGTAAATAAGTTCAATGAAGACGCATTCATGAAAAAAATTGTTGAGCAGGTGACGAATCAAACAAGAGCATGAAAGAAAATATACCAAACGGTAACGAGCTGTATCAACACTAGTGGGTTTGGTTGGGATTCAACCACACAACGAGTTATTGCATGTAATTCTGTATGGCTTGATTACATAAAGGTCAGTAAATCATGATGTACTATAAAATATTTTTTATGTTTTCCGCGTTAGTATAACTCTATTCCAAGATGTCTAAATGATGTTTTATTCTTGTAGGAGCATAAAGATGTTGAGAAGTACAGACGTGAAGGCTGCCCCATGTACGACAAATTAGCTGTGGTGGTGGGAAACACAATAGCGGTAGGGTCAGGAGGTGCAAACTTTGTAGATCAGGGCGATGAGGTGATCTGTGAATCGGAACATGTCCCGATGGATGAGCCAGAGGATGTTGATATAGTTAGGGATACTCCATCACCATTATTAAGCATGGATGAGTCTCTAGGTAATCAATCTGAAAGAAGTAAGCGGTCATCTTCAAGTCGTCATAGAAAGAGAACCGAAATGCCCGATGATGACACTAGAAGATTCTTTGATGCAATAGAACGAATTGCTAAGACATTTGAGAATTTAATGATGAAAGACGTTCTTGAAAGAAATTGGGTCAAAGCCCTCAGGGAAAACCCGGACTTGCCTACAAAATTGAAGTTTCGCGCTCCTTCATGGTTGGATACTCCAAGTAAGAATGTTATGTTTACGGAGATTACAGTGGAAGAGCGGGTCTAGTGGCTTAAATTTTTTTTTGAAAACTAATTGTAATGCGTTATAAATACATTATTCTTTTGGAATATTGTTATGTATTAGGTATGATATTTGAATTATGACGTTGCAAGACTTATTAGTATGGTTTGTATTTAAATTTGATATGTTGTTGTGTTTATATATTGCATGGATGAATATGGTAGATGAGTATGGATGTGGACAATTAAATGAATATGGTTGCATAGGGATGTGATTGAATGTAGGATGTGAGAATGTGGATGAATATGGTTGTTTATAGGAGTGATTGCAAATAGGTTATGATTGAAGATTGATGTTTACTTGTGTTTATGACTTTTAGGGAAGATACTATCTGTACCATTGCAACAGATGTGTACCACGTTCTTGTGGGATGAATGGTCCATTATATTTGCAAAAGGCACTAGACAAATCACCAGTTAAATTTCGGAAAGTTTATAGGATGAACCAACTGACATTTCACAAATTGGCAGATATACTTACTAGTAAAGGGTTTTTATCAGCCACAAAGACCATCTCAGTTGAAGAACAACTTGCATATTTCCTCCTAACTGTTGGTCAAGGACAAACGTATAGTGTCACAACAGAGATGTTTGATAAATCAAACTGGACCATAAGTAAGTATTTCAACAAGGTGTTGGATGCAATCCTTAAACTTTACTCTAATTATGTCAAACGGCCTTCGGAATGCACACACTCGAAGATTTTAACCAATTCAATGTTTTATCCCTACTTCAAGGTAACATCACTTCCTATAACTAAATAATTTTAGATTAATATACAAAGTTAGTCAATATTAATTGAAAATGTATAATTAGGATTGTATTGGAGCTATTGATGGAACTCATATCAAAGCCAACATTCCACTTGAAGATCAACCAAGGTTTTGGAATAGAAAAGGCTATCTCTCACAAAATGTGATGGCAGCATGTTCATTTGATATGCAATTCACTTATGTACCTGCTGGATGGGAGGGGTCGACAGTTGATTCCTGTGTACTGACGGACAGATTGACTCGTCAAGATAAAATTTTTGTACCTGAAGATAAGTAATATATTTTTATGCAGTCATTTTTTATCTATTTTATCTTCAATTATTTTATGTGGTATATAATTTCTATTATAGGAAAATATTATGTAGTCGATGCTGGGATTTTTGGCTCCATATCGAGGAACCCGATATCATCTGCAAGAATTTAGAGATAATATTCCTAGAAATGAAAAAGAATTATTCAACCGAAGACATTCATCTTTACAGAATATTATTGAGCGAACTTTTGGTGCTTTAAAAGCTCGATTTCAAATGTTAAAAGGCACTCCTCCATTTTCTTTTAAGATCCAGGTGAAAATTGTACATGCTTGTTGCATATTGCACAATTATATACGTGCAGAAGATTATGCTGATATATTTGAAGATAAAGATGATGATTCGGGTGGCGAGCTCGGTGGAGGAGGTGATGCGGTCCAATTAGGTGCGATGGATGATACAGATAGCGATGATTGCGATGATCTTGAGGATGTCGGTAGCCAAGTAACAAGAATTCGGAGGCAGAGTGCATTAGAATCCACAAGAGCCGCACAATTTTGAGATGTCATATCAACTTCCATGTGAAACTATAAATGATGGTTGTATCTTATTACTTTTGAACATGCGTCATTTATATGTACTAAACTTGTAACTTGTTGATTTTAATATTAAAGGCACGAACTCGTTATTTGAATAATTTTTTTTAGGTTATTAATAAAGTTGTATATGTATTTATTTATAATTTTTTTTCAATTTGATTACTATATTAAACTTCATATTTAAGTCTCTGGTAAATAAAATATAATTAAACTATGCATTTGATTAATTAATTACTTTTAATTTTGTCAAAATATATCATTAATTAATACCATGCAAAAAATCTATCTTATGTTATTAATATAATACTTTTTATTCATTAATCATATTTATTTTTTATTTACTCTATTGTATTAGTGATTTAATAGTGGTAATTAAAATATTGTTAACTCAAATACTTGGTTTAATTAACTTATTTTTATAATTAATAAAATCAATGGTTTTAAATTTCGAAGATGAAGATGAAGATGAAGATGAACTTGTCTTTTAAGATTTCAAAGATGAAGTTATCCACACTAACACCCATTTCAAAGATGAAGATCATGTAGATGCATAACATGAAGATGAAGATGAAGATGAAGATCAAATTTCCAGTTTAGGGGGGTTAGTCTACAAAGAACTTGAATTGAAGTAAATAATTGAATTGAACTTATGAATTGATTCAACTTCAACTCATCTTTGGGTGTTAGTGTAAACGAGTTCAAGTGCACTAGAAAACAAATTCCAGTGTTAGTGCCCTCAAATGAAAAGTATGATATAAAGAAGAGAATGAGTAAACTTTTATAATATACTTAAATAGATTATATACCTAAACAGATAATTAACCAAAATAAACATGGTTACTACACTTATAAGTGATTTAACGTGTAGTATTAGAATATATTAATATCCTAATTAATGCAAAACTATATCATATTTAATGATTATAGTTTATTATAAATTAAAAAAATAATTACATGTGACTAGAATAAATTATTTAAAATAAATAAAAAGTTAAAAATAACATAAGTGAATATAATAAATAAATAAATTATTTTGTAATAACATAAGATATAGTTTAACATTAAAACTCACTATTTTAATACAAAATAAAAAAATACATAATAAATAAATTAATTAATTAATTTATCAATAACATAATATATATTGTTTATATTATTAATTAATAATATATTAATAAAAATGAAAAATTAATGGTTTAATTAATTGGATAATTAAACCAATTATGACGATGGTTTAATTTTTCCTAACTTAGGAAAAATTAAACATCGTCTTCCTTAGTGTGCGTTGTCTTCCTCAACAGCGGGCTAGCGGGCAACGACAATGGAGGCGACGCTCCGATGGTACGCTGAGAGGGATAACGATGGAGGTCGAGAGGGAGAGGAGAGGGAGGCCGAGAGGGAGGAAGGCCAATGGGGGTGGGGTAAGAAGGAGGAGAAAAAAAAACTTTGTTGAAGGATCGCGAGGGGAGAGGGGCAGGAGCAATGCACATCACGCGCTTCAATCGGTTGATTCGCAAAATAGGTATGAATCAGTTTTCTCCGATTTTTGCCTAAGCGAATGAAGTGGTGTAATCTAACTTCAATGTAATTCATTCTATACTAATGTCTTTATTTAATGAACTAAGGGGGGGTTAGTCAACAAAATGAAAATTTGATCTTGATCTTATGCATCTACATGATCTTCATCTTTGAAATAGGTGTTAGTGTGGACAAGTTCATCTTCGAAATCTTCGAAATAGGGTGTTAGTGTGGACAAGTTCATCTTCATCTTTGAAATTTAAAACTATTGATTTTATTTATTATAAAAATAAGTTAATTAAACCAAGTGTTTGAGTTAACAATATTTTAATTACCACTATTAAATCACTAATACAATAGAGTAAATAAAAAATAAATATGATTAATGAATAAAAAAGTATTATATTAATAACATAAGATAGGTTTTTTACATGGTATTAATTAATAATATATTTTGATAAAATTAAAAGTAATTAATTAATCAAATGCATAGTTTAATTATATTTTATTTACCAGAGACTTAAATATGAAGTTTAATATAGTAATAAAATTGAACAAAAATAATAAATAAATACATATACAACTTTATTAATAACCTAAAAAAAAGATTATTCTAATAACGAGTTCGTGCCTTTAATATTAAAATCATCAAGTTACAAGTTTATTACATAGAAACGACGCATGTTCAAAAGTAATAAGATACAACCATCATTTATCGTTCTACATGGAAGTCAATATGGCATCTCGAAATTGTGCGGCTCTTATGGATTCTAATGCACTCTGCCTCCGAAAGCATGTTACTTGGCTACCCACATCCTCAAGACCATCGCAATCGTCGCTGTCTGTATACATTTTACATAAAATATGACCTCTACATAAAATTAGGCATAACCTATATATATAATACATGTATAAGATTGGACATAACCTCTTCTTAAAATTGTGCATAATCTATGTATATAATACTTGTATAAAATTCGGCATGACCTCTACTTAAAATTGGGCATAATCAATATACATAATACCTACATAAACACTCCATAAACACTCCATAAAATTGTCTATACATTCCATAAACACTCCATGGAATTGTTTATATACACTCCATAAAATAGTCTAAACACTCCATACACTGCATAACATTATAAATAAACTCTATACAATAATCAAACACAACAAAATTAAATGAAATATCACTATCAATTTACAATCGCCCAAATAAAAACTATAAATCCATTATAAATTTACAAACTATAATTGTTTCTCTTCATGCTAATTGTTCCTCGCCCATTTCCCCCTATGAACTGATCTCCAAATCTTCCCCTTGATTGATCTTTCTCTTGTAGAGGAGGCAACTCCTTCAATACTGCAATTGTTACATCATCCGCATTGCCCTGACATGCAAGTAAGAACATCTAGAATAAATCCGTGATTATGGTAAAAAAAAAAGGGCCAATTCTTTACTAGTTTACTTTTAACAATCTAAATTTTTTGAATAGGGATATAAATATTGCCCTGATGAGACATGGTAAAAAAAAGGGTCAATTCTTTACTAGTTTACTTTTAACAATCTAAAAATTTTGAATAGGGATATAAATATTACCCTGATGAGACATTCTCAAGCAGGCCTTCGGACTCAAAAGTTTCCTACTCCAAAAAAGCAAGATTGGAAAACAAAATCTTAGAACAATGGTTGAAATGGCATTGGTCAACAATATCAAAAGTAAGATATATCAATCACAAGTAGCTGTCTATAAGGCAAATCAAATACAACACTAAATTAATAAAAACAAATAGAGTTTAGACTTACCTTATGAAATTTGAGAAAAATCAAATCCGAAGGGTTAAATCGAAACCACAAAAAAAAGAAAATACCATGTGGTGGATATGTATAACACCCGAATCTCCCCACCACATAGCAAAAACATTCCATAGCACTTCAAAAATCCTCAACAACATTCTAAAATATTTCAAAATTAATTAAACTATTTTCACTACTGCATATACACTAAACAATGAGAAAACACACACATCAAGTCCAAATTCACCAAACACCCCTGGTAGAGCCCCATATAACTTCGCAGTCACTACGAACTGTACCTCATCAGTGATGGGGGTCGGGTTTCGTTGGCTAATGGACGCTCGTGTAGGCGACTCAGCCTTGTTTGAATTGGACTAAAAAACCCCTAATAAAACCTAAACCATAAACCATCAAACCCTAAAGTCAAACCCTATCACCTACTAAACTCTAAACCCTAAACACTAATTCCATAACACAGTACCCTAAACCTTAGAAGCCCTAAACCCTAAACCCTACACCATAATTCCAGACTCTAAACCCAAAAAACCCTAGCTTAAAAACACAAAACCCCCAAAACCTTAAAAACCCTATCACCTACTAAACTCTAAACCCTAAACACTAATTCCATAACTTAATACATTAAAAGCCCTAAACCCTACACCCTAATTCCAAACCCTAAACCCAAAAAACCTTATAGCTTAAAAACCCAAAACTCCCAAAACCTTAAAAACCCTAAACCCCCTAAACCTTAAAAGCCCTAATCCCTAAAATACCTTAAATCCATAACCATAAACCCTAAACCCTAATTACTAGACCCTTAAATACCGAGCAGCAAACCCTAAAAATAATCCAAACACGAATCAAGAATTTAGACTATAAACCGTAACCCTAAATCCCAAAATAATTCACAAATAACCCCAAATTACGCACTGAAAATAAATTTAAATCAAATAAAACACTAATTTAATGAAAAAAATTAGGGTTTAGGCATACCTTCTGAAATTTGGGGAAATCCGTAGCCGAAGGGTGAAATCGATGCCTAATCGAAGTAGGTATTAAACAATCGATGCCCAAATGACCAAAATCGAAGAAAATCGAAATGAAAATGGGGAAATCGAACGAAATCGGAAGGTATTTTCGGGGGAAAGGAGATTAGCCAGAGAGAGAAGGGAGGCCGAAAGGGAGAAGAGAGGGAGAAGACAGAGAAGAAAGGAAGGTTGGGAGGGAATAGAGAGAGAGAAGTAAGAGAGAGCGAGTCCGAGAGAAGAGAGGGAGTCACGGAGACGAGAGAGGGGGTGCGAGAGAGAGGGCGAGGCCAAGAGAAGACTGAGAGATGAGGCAAGAGGCGAGAGGGAATTGAGACGGTGGTCGGAGATGAAAGACGAGATCGATTTTGGCAGCAATGACATCAGGGGCGCAGGGAGACAAGAGACGGAGTGCGGGAGAGAGGAAGAAAAAACTGAGAAATGACGACGCGCGATGGGGGGGTGCGAGGAGAGAGAGGGGAAAAATCGACCGTCGCCCGTCCTTCAATTCAAAGAAGATCCAACAAGGTCTTCTTCCACAAGATCGAAATTAAACCGTAGAGATGAAAGACCCCTTCATCCCTTATATCGAGATGAAGTTTTATCTACACTCTACTAACGACTTCAAGTGTTGAAGGGCGTTATGCGGTTAAAGATTATCTCGTTCTTCAAGTTGACTTACCCCACTAAATAATGCGGGGAATTCATTCCACTTTATTGTGGATTAACCCCCCTACGGACTTCTAACCGACGAAAGGTGTAATTACTGACCCCCCTAAAATTCATTCACTACAATTTCTCTTCGAGGAAGAACTTCCGAAGGATTCTTTTTACCTGCGAAAGGGTGTAATTACTGACCATAGAAGAGGAAGCGCAAGAGGACCCAAGAGCAGACAGGGTCACGAGCAGAAGTGTCTTTGGTTTCATGCAAAAAACCCGCTTGTGATACCACATCCCTTCATTTCTCCTGAAAAACCCTTACAGATCCCTCTCTTTCACAGTTGCACTGGGAGCTCCACTCAACCATGGCTACTACATTAGCAACCCGCCCATTACCAGCGAAAACCGTGGAGTTCCTTTGTCAAACCTCTTTGGAGTTAAGTCTCGATATCAGACACTTCCGGTCCCTTAATTTTTCGCGAAGAAGATGCGGAACGTGGTCGAAAAGTGTGCACTTTGAGCCGCGGAAACTGGTGGTCTCCGCGAGCAGCGGGAGTGAAATTGCCGTGGCGGATTTTAGGGCTAAGACTAAGTAAGTACTCAGACATGCATTTTCCTGTTAGGATCACTTGTATTCCTTGCTATAGAAATTAGGTATTCGTGTAACTTTTTTTTTTTCTCAATATGCATTGATTGATTAGCTTCAAACGTGATATGGTTGCATTTGGTCGATCTGCGAGGATTTTTGTTCTCGTTCCTGTTATGTTTTGCTTTGCTGTATTTGAATGAAACGGGTCTTCAAGCAATCGACTTTTACTTCCGGTAGCGTATTATTTGTTCCTTACGTGGAGCTTTAGCGTCTCTGTTTTAGAAAACGGAGCCATAGATCTCAGCACATTGTAGAGAAACAAAAACCATCTATATTTTGTAGATTTTGGTTGACTGATTCTAATGTTTTTTTTTTTTTTACTATTGTATGGAACCTATTTATGTTGCCAATTTATGTCCACATCAAAACCCCAGTAGAGGTGTTATTTCCTTGTATATTTTAAGTGCAGGACGAAACGCCATACGATCTCAGTATTTGTTGGGGATGAGAGTGGAATGATAAATCGGATAGCTGGTGTCTTTGCCAGAAGAGGCTATAACATTGATTCTCTTGCTGTTGGTTTGAACAAAGACAAGGCACTTTTTACCATAGTTGTCTGTGGGACTGAGAGAACATTGCAACAAATAGTAGAGCAGCTTCTTAAGCTTGTAAATGTCTTGAAGGTGAGCATTCTCTCTCTCTCTCTCTCTCTCTCTACACAATGAATTTGTATAATGGAAGATTTCTCCACACACACACACACACACACACACACACACACACACACACACAATCTAAAGGATCTTCCAATCTAAATGAAGGGCAGGAAAAGGCCTCTTTATCTAGGGAATTTGTAGCACACACACACACACACACACACACACACACACACACACATATAACACGGTTTTTTTTCTTTTTTTTTAAATTTGGCTTTTATTATATATACACACACAATGAATTTGTACAATGGAAGATTGCTCCACACACACACACACACACACACACACACACACACACAATCTAAAGGATCTTCCAATCTAAATGAAGGGCAGGAAAAGGCCTCTTTATCTAGGGAATTTGTAGTACTGTTAGCTGTTCTGAGTGTATGCTGCTATTCAACAGTAAGATGAGAGCAAAGATGTATAATCTCGTCAAATATGCATTTGAGTCTGTATGGAGGCTTAACCTTTTCTTTTATTCAGCATACCTCATAGGCTGAATGACCTTTTATGATAACTGGGGCAAAGAATTTTTCTTGATCCAAATTTAAACCATTCAAAAGGGACTGGGGTTCTGTTTCAGTTGAGTTGTATGTGCTTAGAGAGTCCTGTGTGTGCTAGTAGGATGAGCCATTCTTGGTTGCATATGACCCTTCCCATTCCTGCCTGGCCTCAGTTTCTAGATGAACTCTCATCAAAATTAAGTTTTTGCCATCCATTTGCAGTGACATACTGTTACTATATTTAGGTTGCTTTTACAGTGACTACAAAAGATCAATTTTTGCTTCCAGCTAAGAAGGCTTTGTTTTTTCCTTAAAAGGGCTTGGTGAACAAAGTATCAATTGAGGTGTGTGTGACAAGGCCTATTTCTGCGAATTCTGTTGTTATTCTTTCAGCTGGGTTTTTGACTTATTTATGGAAGTGGCATGTTACAGTCGTTGTGAAACGATCATGGATAGAATTCGACAGATCACACCTGGTTGCATGACTCAATTATAGGTCATCAGTTTATGTGGATAATGGACCTTCTTTTCTGTGCTTCTCCTGTTCTTTTAATTGGTATATGTGCGGCCAGGCACTGATCCTAATTTTTTATTTTTTGAAAGGTGATAACAAGTTATTAAGAGGAAGGAGCAAATGAGGCTCCTATAAGATTTGGGGGCACCTGCTACAAGAGAGAACATCAAAGCATGAAAAATGAAGTTGGGTCCAAAGACTATCCCAAAATGACTAGCCAAGTTAAGAAGTATCTTTTTCAACTAATAAACCCAAGATCATTGTATTAATTAATCTATGTGGGACTATTCTTTAACACTCCCCTTCACTTGTAGGGTCTTTTTTGTGGTTCCTACATGTGGACAGTTTGGGTGGAGGCTCACGTGTGAACACCTGCTCTGATACCATTTGTAGTTGGGTCCAGAGCCCATCCCAAAATGACTAGCTAAGTTAGGAAGTTTCTTTCCCTACTAATAACCCAATATCTTTGTACTCATTAATCCATGTGGGACTGTTCTTTAACAATGTTAAAAGACACTCATATGTGTAGGGGTGACAAGATTAGTAAATAAGAAAAACTTCCATAGGAATAACATAGAATTGTAATTATACAAGCTCGTGTATGTTTTTTTTCTGTCTTTTTCCTTTTGAAGCATGTACCCTTAATGGCGTTGTAGTCATTGTAAACACCTTCCCACAATTATAAATACAACCTTAAGGTAATGGGGTAGAGCATTCAAGCATCTTCTTCTTGGCTCAAATTCGTCATTACAACTCTCTTTCTTTTCCTCTTCTTTCTCTCCCTTGGTTTGTTCTATCTTCTCTCCCAAGAGCTAGAGTTCTTCTCTTCTCTCTTTCCCTTGAGATTTTTGGTGTTTATGTGTTAATCCTTAAAATAAACATGGTATTAGAGTGGACAAAGATTTGACATGGAAATTTTTTTGCCTTTGAAATTGAGCAAACCTCTTTGACTGGTGTATGGAGTATGACTAGGAGTGATTTTTCTTTTCTCACCATTATTTTGAGCAATTTGAGTTTCTTGGTAAAGAACAAAAAGATCCCTAGCTTGAGAGGGAGAAGTAGAAGAAGAAGTACAAGAAAGAGATAATCAACAATGAAGAATTCTATGTGTTGTGGTAATCAAATTTTATGTGACTAAAATATCCAAGTAAGAGGGAGAACAAGATGAAGATTATAAGCAAGATGTGAACAAGAACAAAATGAATCAAAACAAGGCAATCAAAATTTCTTTTTCAAGCCACACAATATTAGAATTCTTTTCAAGCACACAAGTTTCTTGACCAAGATTATTTGCAAAGTGAAGTTACAAACACCAGTTTGAGGGAGAGTGTTAAAAGACACCCATGTGTGTAGGGGTGGCATGGCTAGTAAATAAGGAGAACTTTCCTAGAATTGACATTGAATTATAATTATGCAAGTTGGTTTTTCCTTTTGAAGAATGTAGTCCTAATGGCGTTGTAGTCATTGTAAATACCTTCCCATAACTATAAATACAGCCTTAGGCAATGGGGTAGAGCATTCGACCCTCTTCTTATTGGATCAAATTTGTCATTATACCTCTCTCTCCTTTCCTCTTATTTCTCTCCCTTTTTTCCCCCTCTCTCCTACTAGCTAGAGTTTTTCTCTTCTCTCCTTCCCTTGAAATCTTTTGTGTTTATGTGTTGGCCCTAGAAATCAACACAATTTATTAAGAGGCAGGAACAAATGGGCCCCCTACAAGATTGGGGGGCATCCGCTACAAGAGAGAACATAATAGCATGAAAAGGAAAATTACATGAGAACAATTACATAATATGTCTATTCATTACTATGTCATAGACGGAAGTGCCTTCATGGGCAAGGCGGTCCGCCACTTTTAGCATATCTAGGATGTAGGAATGTGCACTTATGAGATGCCTGGACAAAATCGAGAATCTCCTTCAGTGATTCTTTCACTGAGGTTGTTTTCTTAGGAATTGCTGTTTCTCCTCACTTTGTAATTCAGGGGAGTAGGAGCTTAATCGTGCTACCTGGCCCATTTTTGTTTTTTCCAAATTACTGTATTGGCATTTGCAGTTTCTAAGTTAATCTTGAGTCTTGGTTTCTGGTTGTTTGGTCTTATTTATGAAAAAAATTATTTATCTTTATCCTTCTCCATTTATTTGCACTTGATTTCAATTGTTTGCTTGCACACTTGTCTTAAATTCATCTCTAGAAACTGGTGAATGTTTGGATTAGGTGCCTAACATTATCTGATTCTTCTTGGAAGGAAGCTGGGTGAGGCTTACTTGGGATCACTTGACACATCCAAGCTCTGAAAGAAGAAGCAGGAATGATGCTTGAAGCCTATTGTGTTTAGGATATTAAAATTTTCTTATTTTCTGTTTATTTTCGTGTAACAGGTTTATGGTACTTTAACCGTTCATAATTTATTACAATTAGGGATATTTAGGTCTCGTTGAATAAGTATTATATTTGAATATCTGTTTTGGGTTGTAATTGTGACATTCAGTGATTAGAAAGATGAATTTCAGTAGCCATCTATGGCTTTTCATTTCTCTTGCCATGCCATTTAGGGTTTCAAGTGGGAAACTGTTGATTTCTCACAGATTTGCTGCATCAACTTATGTGGATTATCTTACGGAGCCATAGGTTTGCAATAAGTTATATTTTTTCATTTTGATAAAGTGCACTAATTTACCCTACAATCACTGGTTGTAAGGGAAATGCTCCCTCAAACTTTGTAATTTTCTTCTGTTTTATTAATACATCTTTTTCAAAACAAAAAAGAAGATAAAGTGCACGAATTTGTTTGGTAGTAGTATTGTTAGTGTGTCAATACCCACCTCTTTCAAGTTACTGCTAATGTAATGTATTCACTGGCCCCCAATCATGAGGAGCGCCAATGTCGATAGTAAGTTAATTAGTTAGTGGTTCCAGCGTAGACGCTGATGAGGTCAAATTGTGTCCGCAATGGTTATGTGTGAAGAAACTGTAAAATGAATAAGAAGACAGAGGCGTGGTCCGGGGAGACCCAAGTATGCACGGAAAAATGAATCACCCAACTGTGAACGGGACTTAATGGAAGCAGCAAAAACAGAGGCGCACTCTGTACTGACCGTCGCAGTGGACAGAGGCCTCCATCGGCGCCGGAAGAGAAAGGAAGCTTCCTACCATCATTTTCATAGCTTTCTTCCTCGACTGAGTGCTGCAAAACACCTATAAATAGAGGTGTTCTTCAGCAACAATCGACATCCAAAATCATACATCTTCCCTATTCATTTTATTTTTAGTTTCTTCTTCTGTAAGTCCAGAAGCCATTGAAGCTCTTCTAAGAGTATGTGTTGGGACAAATCAGTTTGTATTTGAATATAGATCAGTGTTGACTTTCTTCTTGATTGTTGTTTAGACGTTCTTGGGTTGAGCTTACTCTGTTTTACAGTTACGTTGGTTCCAAGTGTTTAGCATGCCACTGAGGTTTTTGTTTGCAAATGTTTGCTGTTCTCTCCATAATTTGGGATTGTTTCAGAGGTCATTTTCCATCTGCTGAGAAGAAACATCTTGATTCTTGTGTCCAGGTGGAAGATTTATCTAAGGAACCTCAGGTAGAACGTGAACTGATGCTGGTAAAACTCAATGTGGACCCCAGCAAGCGGGCAGAGGTAGGTGACTAGATCTCATCAAATTGAGAAGATTTACAGTTTGTCTTGTAGATAACTGAGTTGCTATGTTAATTCTTTTTACATACTTTGGCCCCACAAATAGTTACTGAGGGAAAGAGGATGATGTTTCTCCTAAGAACTCTTCTTCATTAGGACTATTTGCTTTGTATTGTTTTGCCTGCGACCCATTTATTGGGAAAAACATTTTTCTCACCTCTGTTTATGTTCTTAAGGTCATGGGACTTGTGGATATATTCAGAGCAAAAGTTGTAGATGTTTCAGAAGACTCCCTAACAATTGAGGTGATGAATTTTATTATTTTAAATTCAGTGTAATCTACAATGAGTGAACTGCTCCTTTCATCTGTTCCATTTCCAAGACTGTGTTATGACTTTGAATGATAATTGTTTAATGACCGCACTTCAGGTGACAGGAGATCCTGGAAAGCTGGTTGCTGTGCTAAGAAATCTCACAAAATTTGGAATTAAAGAGATTGCTAGAACTGGCAAGGTCATCTGTTTTCACGTCATTACTTCTGTAACATCCAATCTCTGACATACTTTTTAGAGCATATTTTTTGAATTTATGGGTTCCACAGATTGCTTTACGAAGAGAGAAGATGGGAGCAACTGCGCCTTTCTGGAGATTTTCTGCTGCTTCCTATCCAGATCTTGGGGGTGCAACGCCTGTAGAATCTTTTGCATCAGCTGCAGTGGGGCCATTAATGAGTGATTCAGATCTTTCTTCAGGGGTATGCTTTTTGCATTATTCATTTTCATTATTGAAATCTTTGCATTTCATTTTGTCCTTGTTTAGATGCATGCATCTTTTTTTAGTGAGATATAGTTTCTCTACCACAAATTTATAGAGTTTTCTGCACTCAATTGATTTCTACCTGATCAAAATCTTGATAAATTCAGAAAGGCTCTGAATAACTCAAAAGGAGTATAAACCATCAGTTATCTCCTAACTGTTATTTACCAGTAATTTTTTGTTTTGAGAATAGTTTTTTACCAGTAACCCGGTAGATGGATTTTTTTTTTCATTTTATTGTTTTTAACCATATTATTGTGGTTTGCTATGTTGTTTTTCTGTTCCACTTGCCTGTGTCTACTGTCTCCATTTTGAGTGTTTTGGGTTCCCTATCCCCTTCCAAAACATTACTTTGCTATTCTGGTATTAATCTGGTCTCGTAGAGTTTCCTGACACTGTTACATGCAGGGGGATGTTTATCCTGTGGAATCCAATGGGAGTTACTGGGAAACTCAAGTGCTTGATGCTCATTGGGGTGTCCTTGATGATGATGATGTAAGTATAAGCTCTTTTGACCCTGACTGATTGGCTTAGGTTGATTCCAAGATTATTAAGTGGTTTCAAAAGTATTGGCCTTTAACAGTGGCTCTATGTTCGGTTTATCTAATATTCTATGTACTGTCTCTTTCAGTCCAGTGGCCTTCAATCTCACACATTATCTATGCTTGTAAATGATGCACCTGGAGTTCTCAACCGGGTTACTGGTGTTTTTTCACGTAGGGGTTACAATATTCAGGTAATATTTGGATTGACTGCAGCTTTTTGTTTCACTCCACTCTCCTTGAGTGCCTTCCACACTTGTGTTCGCACACACTTACTTATACATGCTTACTGCTTTCTTATGCATTCTTCAGAGTCTAGCTGTGGGTCCAGCCGAAAAAGAAGGAATTTCTCGCATCACAACTGTGGTTCCTGGGACTGACGAATCTATTGGCAAATTAGTTCAACAATTGTATAAACTCATTGACATTCATGAGGTGACTTCATGCTTCAGTGGAGTAATTTTATCTGGCAATGATTGATGAATTCTAAAAGTAGTGATAACTGGCATTTCAGGTTCAAGATCTGACACATTTGCCCTTTGCTGAGCGGGAGTTGATGTTAATAAAAATTGCTGTGAATACTAGTGCGCGTAGGGATGTACTTGACATTGCTAGTATCTTTCGAGCCAAAGCCATTGATGTGTCTGATCACACAATCACTCTTGAGGTGCATGGATGTACTTTATTTATATTTACAATTTTATTTTTCAGTGCTATACATTAAATTTACGTTTTTTAGAAGTGAGGAAATTCTTCAAACCCCCTTTCAGGTGAAATTTTTCTACACTATGATGCAATTGACAATTTAAGCCCATTTGTTGGTATGAATTATAAAAGTTTTGATTGCCAGCATGTATTCAAGTTGCAACTATGATCCTGATGTAACTCATAGTAGAATTAGTTTCTCATTCTCACTATGGCTTTCAATTCAATTAAGGTTTTGGTTTGGTGGTTGAATTGCTTAAGCCAGATAATTATTAAGGGTCAACTTTTCAAAGAAAAAAGTTAGGATTAATGGAAAGTCTGTAAGAGAACTCGCCCAGTGGTACTACTGCCAGCCATGTGTTGCTCTGTGTACTGCAGTGGTGTATTTTTTTTTTTATTTGTTATGATAGAAGGGGCCTGATGGTGCTGTTAACTTTTTAGTTGGTATTTGATCTTAAGATTCTCTTGGGCAATTGTGTTATTTTTTTATTGAAAAGCATATCTGAAATTTGCGGATCTTTTTGGGACTGTTGTAAAAATCTGTCATACCCCTTTATGGGGGTGTATTTGGACTTGGTGTTACTCCATCTGGCCTTACTGGAATTTTGTGTCTAAGTTGATTCATAAGGTTATTTAATGCTTCTAATTTCAGCCATGGTACAGAAAATTAATTAATATTTTGGAAGATAGACAAGATCTTAATGTAATCTTTCAAAAAAGAAAAAAAAGATCTTGATGTGTCTAATACTTCGTGGGCATTACATATATGTACTAGAGACTTTTGAGTATTCTTCATTCAGAGTGTCTTATTCTGAAGGATACTATTTTCTCCCAATATATTAGTGGTATGTTATAAATAAATAGTGTTTTTTTCTTACTAAAAGAAAGATATGATTAGTGGAAGGAATGTGGAGAGAGCTATTCTATTTGATTTGTTGTTGTAGTTTATGTTAGTACTGAGTGCAATTCTGCTTTATCTCATTTTAGCTCACTGGAGATTTGAATAAGATGGTTGCACTGCAGAGGCTGTTGGAGCCCTATGGCATCTGTGAGGTCTGTTAGAACTTGTCTATTTTCTACTTTTGACAGCTTTTAGGTTAACGTCGATCTTACTATAGTTTGTTTGTTCATCGTTTAGTTGTTTTGCTAAGAGTTCTCAGATGTTCTCTTTTCATGTAGGTGGCTCGAACTGGTCGTGTTGCACTTGAAAGGGAGAGTGGAGTGGACTCGAGATACCTTCGCGGGTTCTCTCTTCCATCATAAGTTAAAAGTAAAGTGGATCAGTTTTTGGATGCCCCTAATGATGTAGTGAGGCTCAGTAACTGCCTTAAGTGGCTTCTTTGGAGGATGCTTTCTAGATTCTATTTTTACTGTAGTTTTTTCAGTTGTGGGAGAACCATGTTTAGTCGCATTCTTTGTGAATAATGTGGATAAGAGATCCATGTTTCTAAATGAAGAAATGTATGCTTGATGTCCAACCAATGAATTATGATAGTTTGGTTTGTATAAACATTTATTAGGTTTTCTGCGTTATTTAAGTCATTTTGTTTATTTAGTGCCAATGTCCAAATCAGGCTCTTCTTTGAATTTGAAAGCTTCATCAAATCCGAACTTATTCTTCAGCAAGTCAACCTGCATTGGCACTGGATTTAGCAGGCTGCACCAGAAGTAGTGACATATAAAAGCGATACAGAAAAGAGAACATCTGAGAACACTTAGCCTTGGAGCCTGCACTTCCAACTACCTAACAACCCCCTTTGGGAGGTTTTTGAGCTACAAGACATGCACATCATTAGTAATTTAAGTGTTTGTTATCATCAAAATTATTTCAATAAATATCGTTCAGCCCCAATTCTGATTTCAATGTATAGAAAAATTTCTCTTTTCTATCTTCTCCCTTTAAACCACCTTAAATTTCAGAGTCTTCATTTATTTCCATGCATTTTATCAGTCACACATCAGATTCTGATCAGCCCACTTTACCTGTATGCATCAACATTATTCAACTACCTTGATGGACCTGGAGAACATAGACGTTCTTTTGAACCTAGAAGCTATTTTAATGCTAAGACTTTTGTTAAAAGTTCTTGCATTTTATCTTTGTTTAGATTATCTAAACTTTGTTTTAGTTCTGTTAAATCTTTGAAGAAAACAGGATTATTTTCATGGTCAATATTTTCTATAATATTTTCTAGGATGTTTTGACACTTTATTATTTCTCTATGTTCATGTTCATCATATAGGAAATCTATTTTTTGTTGGAGATTCTCAACAATTTTTTCTAACCTATTAAGGGTCTTACCATAAGACTCGAAGGTTTGATTGGAATTGGTGACGATGTCACTATTTCCTATTGGTGGTCCTAAGGCTTTATATGGGTTATGTGCCATAATCGATGTGAAGAAGAACATAAGAATTGGGCCTTGGATTTCCTATTCCTTCGAAACGGGAACTGTTTGAGGTTTGTTGAGGTAGATGGCCTATCCTGTTCGATGGAAAAGTTGGATCTAGTGTTTGTGATCACTAGTTTTCCTTCTATCTCGTTTATGGTTTTTCGGGAGAGGGGAAGGTGTCTGGGTGCCAAAGGTTGGACTACGCATTTTGTTGGCCATGTTAACTCTCTGGGGTCGCGTTATTCTATGGTCAAGTTCTCAGAATAACCAATGTTTTTGGCTAATTTTGTGAGTTTCTTTGAATCTTTAACTGGAACCTTTCCAGTGTTGATTCCTCAGGCTACTATGCATACAAGTATGCACATAACTCTTCTTCCTGGTTGAATTCCATTTTTTGACCAATTGTCTGTATAGATTTTTAGTTGTCTGGGTGCCAAAGGTTGGACTACGCATTCTGTTGGCCATGTTAACTCTCTGGGGTCGCGTTATTCTATGGTCAAGTTCTCAGAATAACCAATGTTTTTGGCTAATTTTGTGAGTTTCTTTGAATCTTTAACTGGAACCTTTCCAGTGTTGATTCCTCAGGCTACTATGCATACAAGTATGCGCATAACTCTTCTTCCTGGTTGAATTCCATTTTTTGACCAATTGTCTGTATAGATTTTTAGGGACAAGGTATCTTGGATGTGCTTGTCTTCTTAATCTATTTGTAGATTGGGCCATGTTGTAAAGGATATTGGGCCTAATTCTAAGTTAGCTCTAACTCCTCCGAGTAGGGTTTTTTCTAAATTATTCTTCACAGAGTTATCTACTATAACTGCTATGAAGGGTAAATTCTGATTAATTCGTATTAAGGGGTCTAATCTTATACGAACTAGTCGATAATGGACATATTTGAATCGTTTTGGCTTAGCTAAGTCAGATTCACTTAATAATCTGTAGCAGAAGGTACCTGAGTCGGTATCTTGTATTTCTACAGATAGTTCCTTCTGGAAGACGAAGGATTTCTTTTGGAACTCAATCCAATCTTTGTTGTAGACTTCAGTTATCCTAGTGATACTTATTATCCACTTTTTTCCATCCTGCATAAGATTAGGATGTTTATCGTATTCTCCCTGTGTTTCATGATGTACATGAACACTGTTTTGGAGAGAAGTACATTCTATTCCTATTTGTTCAGACATTTAGGAATTTTAGATGAGTTGAGGTCTCTTCTAATTTTTGGAACAAAATTTTAATCAGTCGTTCCAATTGATACAAAGTGATGAAAGGAGAGTAGTGTTGTATAACTAATTCTCTCAATTCCTCATTTTGAGTTAAGGCACAGATGTCTCAAATAAGACGATCTCTATCTGTTCCGTGATGAGCTTTTATAGAAGCTATTTTACAAATAACTTCCTGTAATTCCTTTCTACATGGTTTGTTGTTAACCATTTTAGTTTTCACTTCTCGGATAGGTTCTAAGATCCTAGAGTGATTTATTTCTTGATCTACATAGCTTTGTAGATCTGTAAGGAAACGTACTGTTTATTCAGTATTTCTTGTTTTAAGTACCTCAAGATGGGCATTAATTCTTCTCTTGAGTTTCTGTACTTGTTCATTAACATCACTTTCTATTCCTACGCAAAAGAAAACAACGTTTTCTGCTATGTATTTTTCCCAACATCTTTTCATAAAGAAGTTGTGATGCATATCACCAACTAAATCCATTATATTATTTAATATTGGATTATTCTTATCATGCCATCCATGTGGATAACCTATTATTGGACAAACATTTGTGTGTCCAATTTTTAACACAGTATCATAAGAAGGACCGTTGTGTTCCTTCAGACCTACCAGTTGGGGTCTTTGGTACATTAGTACATTTGTAGTATACCAATGGTACATGAGATGTGACCGGTTTGGGTCGTAACTGTTTGGGAGTATATATACCTAAACAGAAAGAAGTCAAAGTTATTCTTTGGTTCTTTATTCATACTTATGCTAGGAAACTGATTCCATGGCTCTGTAAGGACCTAGTCTAATACTTGGCTCTGATACCAATTTAAAAACAACCAGATACACAACGGATTATGGTACCGAAAGCACTATTGCTCTGATACCATTTTAAACGAAACAAGTCTCTACTAGACTTTGATTGACACACAACAACTAACACACAACGGATTATGGGGTGAACCTAGGGTGATGGCACCAGAACTAGAATCCTAGGGATCACACTGACTACAGGCAGCGAAAAACAACGAAGACTCACACAATGCTATTCCTACAGTCACACTTCATACATCCTATCATTTCACCATCATATTACTTCTGCTTCCTACCACATGTCACTGCTATATACTCGTTTGTGTCTATTTTCATAGCTATCTAATAGGCCCAACATGACTTCTGTTGCTACTTAGAACTTCTTCAGGGTTTGACCCTATTCCTGCCGGCTTACCACCACGTGGGCAATCCGTCAATGCGGTCTTCACGGTCTCCAGACGGCCCCAAGTCGTTCCTATTAACTGTTGCGGCTCCATGGCTGCTACAGTAGGGTAAAGCACAACTCCGTTTGGTTTTCTACCTCAGAGCGTAGCCAAATAATTCTAAGTCTCTAGCTTCTGTCCTATTTGGCACTATTTCGATACTATTTCTTTTTGACGAGTGAACAGTAAACATGAATAGTAACCTTGAATAGTAAAAATGAACAGTAATTTTGAATAGTAACCTTGGAACAGTAAAAAAAAATAAATACTGTGGAGATCATATATATAGATGTGGAACATGAACAATAATAACAAATACTGTACGAATCATAATATTACAAACATGCGAAAAATATAAAAACATTGTTCAAACAAAATAAAAACAACTAAATACATACCTTTAAAAAGGGAAAGAAAAGAGAAAAAACTACTTAGCTACATAACTCCCGAAGTTACTGACCATGCCACAGGTCGGTTCCCTCTTTTCTACGCAGCCATGATGGTTGTTAAGCACATACCGTGTTTTAAGGAACTTGCCGGAGGATCCTCGCCGAAAATCGCCTTCTTCTTCTCGAATGTCCGTCGGTTTTCGAATCAGCTAATGCTTCTCCGTTTTTCGAATGTCTTAACCTCTGGAGGAGCTTCAAATTTATAGTTGAAGGTCTTTCATGTTTTTCGCTTTTACCCTTAATTGAAAGGTGTGTGTTTAAAGGGTAACTTTTGTCTTTTTGGCGTTTTATTTTTGCCCTTGCATTATTACCATTCGGCACCAAAAGCAGGGGTAGAAATGTCTTTTCCTTTTGTGACGTCATGATGCTGACGTGCAGGAATCTTTTCTAGCCACCATTGTTGACTTGGTGTAGCCGCCTTTGATGACTTTTGTAGCTGCCTTTGCGGACTTTTTAGCCACCTTTGCTGACTTTGATTTCGTCTTGGGCCTTAATGGCTGCTGACTTGTCTATTGACATGGCTGCTGACAGCTCATTCGGACAGCTACCTTTCTTTGCACAATCTACAGGTGTGCTCCTTTGAAAAAGTCTTCTGGGCCATCTGCCAGAAGCTTTCCTTGGTTGCTTTGCTGAAGGGGATATTTCCTTTGAGGAGTTTCTTCACCGTTGCTTCGAGACTGGTCTGGACAGGTACCAGAGTCTCTTTATAGCTCTTCGAGACGATCGTTAGTGGGACGGAGGTCTTGTAGACAAAGCTTTTCTTTTTCTTAATCAACTGTTGTATGAGTTGTATCAGGTTCTTGAGCCCGTGAATACGGGATCATATTCCATCTTCGCGTCACTTTCTTTGATGCCTTCAAGTGTCACGATAGAAATGCTTGAAAACATCTTTGTGTCAGTAACAATTTCAGTTATACAGGAAACGAAATGAAGTCGAATTCCTTTACTCTTTGTTATGGAGATGAAACTTTTGCAAGCCTCCATAATCTCTTTTGGCATTTTCTCCAAAACTGATAAGTCGGTGGAGTGAAGTACCATCTGTTTTATGAATCCATATGAATAAAGCATGGATGCATATTTTGAGTCTATTTCATGACTCAGCTTCACTTGATTCCAACTATTGCTAGACTCAGTGGTGAAGAAGGGAGTGTTCATCCCTTGTCCAATTTGTTCATTCCATCTCTGGAATTGAACAGTATGATCGGATTCGATCTTTGAACGAATGCTGTCCACCTTTTGAGGGCGTAGCGAGGGTTCCTCAGACATAATGTCCGAAAGTTTTAAAGGTTTAAATTTCTTTAAAAACTCAAACTCATTAAAACATGTTTTATTTGGTTTATTTAGGCTTTTCAACCTTGTAAACTCAAATGGGGTAGCCAATTTTGTCTTGAATGATTTCTCATTATTAGACAAATCCGTTTCCATCAGGGATGGATCCGTTAAGACTTCCTTTTCAGCTCGAGACTGACAGGTAGAAGTCCCTGATTTTGATTTCATAGAAATCATTAAGGTTTCCTTTCCAATGCTAGACTGGCAGGTAGAAATCCCTGATTCCCCTATCTTCAAAGAAGACTGGGTTGTCATTTCCTTCTCATGCCTGACATGACCGGTAGAAATCCCGGGTCGACCTGTGTTTATTAAAACACTAAAGTCATCCGTCTACTAATTAGCTGACGTTATGGCTTCCTTTTCTCGTGATGGAGATCCGGTAGATGTCCTGTAGGAGCTTGGAATATCATGCCGTTTGGTGAGTTCTTTTAACTCTTCGGTTAATTCCTTATCCTTGAGTTGTAAGAGTTCTCCACTTAACCCATATCGGGCACAATTCTCATGTATGTCTCCTCGTTTAGAGAGAACTAAAAGACGGTCGAATAGTGACTGTAGGGTTTAGAGCAATATCGTGAGTGTGGCAATTGCTGCTGCTAGGTCCGTCAGGGTGCTGTTGAGGGGATCCATTTTACCTGTCTGTAACACAAGAAAATTCTTCGAGTGGTAAGAGTATCAGGTTATTTATCAAGTTCTCTATAAATGCATGATGCAGTAGCAGAGAAAATTTTCTATAACAATAGTGGGATATAAATCACCACGCTTGCTTGCCATGTTATATATCAGGAAGGCAAAAGCATAACTGAATATTGAAATCTATCCGGCAAAGGTTGTGCCTGAAGAGTCACTCATATTTTTTGAGGAGGAAAACTCAATTTCGAGATGAAGTTCATATACTTCATCATCTGACTGGATGTCATTATAATGGATGATGTCCAATCCATTTGCTTCGGCTAGTAGCATGTAGGTTTTGTACTGCCGTGTTTTCTCAGAGTTTGGACAATTTTTTTCAAAATGTCTTTCTTTCTGGCATATCCAGCATTTGCATTTGCTTGAGGGTTTTCCCTTTGGGCAAAATGCATTTGACCCTTTATTGGATGTGGTAGGGCCAGAATTTGTTCTCTTTCTAAAGTCTTTCTTTTTAGGAGTATACCTAGTTGTAGAACTTTTTTGTATCCTAAATTTTTTCTGTTGAAATTTCCTAGGATATTTTCGTTGCTTAATGGTGGTGCTTTTACAACCATAACCTCCTACATTTTTGTTCTGGTTTGAACAACATAATGTTTGTTTATTTGCCTTACTACTTTTCTTTTGTAGTTTTTGGGCTTCACAAATATTTGTCAACATATCTTGTACAAATCTGTGTCTTCTTCCTAAAAGTGTCAAAGTTTAGGAAATTATCCATAGTTAGACTACCAAGTTCTGGATTATTTTGCCAATATTTTTTCATGTAGTCTTTTTCAGCTACATGTGCAAAAGGTTCTGGCAATTTTGCATAAAAGATAGACAGATAAGGTTTCTGATCTTCTTTTTGCAGTTTATAGAAGTAACTTGCATATTCGCAATAATACTTCTCATAAAAACAAATGTTACAAATTTGTAACTTGTTTGATTTCTGAAGAGTTTCTAAATGTTTTCTTTGTTTAGTACTCTCATTGTAAGCTTCTAGGGTTGGATGTATTCCTAGAAATTCCTTTGATATCTTAGCCACTAATCCTTTTAAGATATTGGCTATAGATATTGAGGTATTAGCTCATTTTTGGTCTTCGGGAAGGTTGTCCCACCAATGAGCTACATTACCCTGTAAAGCATGGGTAAAGAAATTAAATGCTGACTCTTTGTTCCAAGATTCATGCATATTTGCAGCATTGCTCATGCTTCTTTCCCATTATTTAAGGACTTTTTTTCCATCCTTGGGGCAATCCAAGTTGAGATAAAATCCAAAAGGGTTTATGCTATCCCTTAGTAGCATTTGAAGGATTGACATTTGTGTATTTAGTCGAATACCTTTGTTCTCCCAGGGATATTTTGGAGTGGGAGAAATTTTCTCGTTCTTGTGAGTGAACTGCAGTACGATTTCGAAAGTTATCTTCAAAGCTATCTTCCATGTGGGTGTCTCGTACCTTTGATGTCTCTGCTTCAAAATGGTCACTACCACGAAGCATTCAAAATCTTTTACCAAGATCATTTACCTTTCTGTCTTGAGCAGAGTAGTCTGTTTTCTTGGTATTTTCATCTGCAACTTCATCAGATTCCCAGGCCTCTGGTTCACTGTCGTGTTGCTCATGTTGTTTACTAAAGGAAGGTTTTTCCTCTTGAACATAATAAATCGGTTGGCGACCGAAAGTATTATATGTTGCGTAAACTTCATCATCGGTGGAGGATGATGCTTTGGAGGCGATCCTAAAAGCAGGTGGTGCTGGATCATTTTTTTGAGGTGCTATGCAAGGTGTTGCAAAATACACTAGGTTTTTAAGCCATCTGGTGATGTCAGGAAGGCCTAATGGTAAATAGAGTTTCCATATCCATTAAATAGAAAAATTCTGTCATAGAGCTATTTCTTGAAGCTTCCTTTGAAGTCTTCTGATCATATACCGTAGTAGAATTTCTCTACGGGTTAATCTCCACCATTCAATCAGATATGCTTGATAAGCTATATCGATTTCATTCACTGGTGTGAGATTTTCTCTGGCTTGCCAATTTTGGTCATTCATTGTGTGTACCAGACGAATTTGATCTAGTAGTCTCTCTTTACAGATCATTTTACAAAGCTATAAGGTTTAGTTTTTGTTTGATTTTCTTGATCTTGCATCTAAGGTTGTAGATGCGATCGGTATATCTTTCCCGAAAATAGTAATACTATACCATTGTTGGGATTGTATTATCTTCTGGTTGAAGAGTATTTCTTTAAAGTAAAACGAGGTCAAGGCTTTCTCGTTTTAATTTTAAACAATCTAAAATTTTCTTTTCATAGATCATTCTGATGTCCAAGGTGTAAAAGGTGTTTTATACCCTTAGAAACTCTTCTCCTCGATGAATCCTGCGAAACAAAAGTTCAGCAGCTTCTAGAATCGACTTGTTCTGAGAAACCCTTAGAGTGGTGGAATAAACAAAAACCATATGCCAACCTCGAACTTCTTGATCCTGAAAAAGAAATCCGAGAAAAACCTATGGTTTACACTCCTTCTGATGTTGACGAATTCTCAACACAAATAAATGACTTGCTAACTCAAGGTTTAATCCGTGCAAGTTATTCTCCACATACATCTCCTGCATTCCTGATTCGGAATCATGCAAAGATAAAACATGGAAAAGCTAGAATGGTCATTAACTATAAAAAGGTTAATGAACCCACAAAAATGGATGACTACTATCTTCCTAACAAAGAAAAATTAATAGCTGCCATTAGAGGAAAACAATGGTTTTCTAAATTTGATTACAAATCCGGGTTGTGCCAAATTCGTCTAACCGAAAGAGCTATTCCCCTTACTGCATTCAGTTGTCCTTCAGGACATTAAGAGTGACTTGTAATGCCCAACATATTTCAAAGAAGCACCCAACATATTTCAAAGAAGAATGGATGATATCCTCAAACCATTCTTTAAATTTTGTTTAGTTTATGTTGATGACATCCTAGTCTTTTCAGAAACCAAGGATCAACATAAAGAGCAATTACTTAAGGTATTAAATGCCTTAAAAAATGTTGGGATAGCACTAAGCAAAAAGAAATCAGAGTTGTTTAAAACCAAGATAGATTTCTTAGGTCGAAACATCTCAAAAGGAGAAATCATCCTCCAAAATCATATTCTGGAAAAACTAGCAGCTTTTCCGAATGAAATTGAAGATATAAAACAACTTCAACGTTTCTTAGGATTCCTAACGTATGCTGAACAATTCATAAAGAATTTAGCAGAAATTAGGAAACCCATTCAAAAGAAACTAAAGAAAGACGTCAAATGGGAATGGACACTCACTGATAGTCTAGAAGTAATCAGGATCAAACAAATGATGAAACACCTCCTAGTGTTAACTCTACCAGATCCAGATGCAAAACTGATTTTAGAAACTGACGCCTCGGATCATACTTGGGCAGCATTCCTAAAATGCAAAATCAATGATTCTGACAGAATATGCAAATATACATCAGAAACATTTTCATCTGCTGAAACAAACTTTCATTCTTATGAAAAAGAAATTTTAGCAGTAAAATATGGGTTTAAAAAGTTTTATATTTATCTTGCTCCCAAAGAATTTCTGATAAGAACTGACTGTAAAAATTTTGTCGATTTTATGACAAGAAATTTAGAAGATTCACTTTGTCACGGTAGATTACTCCGTTGGCAGCAATGGTTCTTCCAATTCTCTTTTACTGTTGAACACATTAAAGGAGATAAAAATTATTTACCTGATACTCTTACTCGAGAATTTTCTTGTGTAACAGACAGGTAAAATGGATCCCCTCAGCAGCACCCTGACAGACATAGTAGCAACAATTGCCACACTCACGGTATTGCTCTCAACCCTATAGTCACTATTCGACAGTCCTTTAGTTCTCTCAGAACGCGGAGATATACATGAGAATTGTGCCCGATACGGGTTAAGTGGAGAACTCTTACAACTCAAGGTTAAGGAATTAACAGAAGAGTTAAAAGAACTCACCAAAAGGCATGATATGCCAAGCTCCACCGGGACTTCTCCTGGATCTCCGTCACGAGAAAAGGAATCCACAACGTCAGCTAATCAGCAGATGGATGACTTTAGTGTTTTGATAAACACAGGTCGACCCGGGATTTCTACCGATCATGCCAGGCATGAGAAGGAAATGACAACCCAGTCTTCTTTGAAGATAGGAGAATCAGGGATTTCTACTTGCTAGTCTAGAGCTGGAAAGGAAACCTTAACGATTTCAATGAAATCGGAATTAGGGACTTCTACCTGTCAGTCTCGAGCTGAAAAGGAAGTCTTAACGGATCCATCGCTAATGGAAACGGACTTGTCTAGTAATGAGAAATCATTCAAGATAAAATTGGTTACCTCGTCTGAGTTTACAAGGTTGAAAAGCCTAAATAAACCATATAAAACAAGTTTTAATGAGTTTGAGTTTTTAAAGAAATTTAAACCTTTAAAACTTTCAGACATTATGTCTGAGGAACCCTCGCTATGCCTTCAAATGGTGGACAACGTTCATTCAAAGATCGAATCCGATCATATTGTTCAATTCCAGAGATGGAATGAACAAATTGGACAAGGGATAAACACTCCCTTCTTCTTCACCACTGAGTCTAGCAACAATTTGAATCAAGTGAAGCTGAGTAATGAAATAGACTCAAAATATGCATCCATGCTTTATTCATATGGATTCATAAAATATATGGTACTTCACTCCACTGACTTATCAGTTTTGGAGAAAATGCCAAAAGAGATTATGGAGACTTGAAAAAGTTTCATCTCTATAACAAAGAGTAAAGGAATTCGACTTCATTTCGTTTCCTGTATTGCTGAAATTGTTACTGACACAAAGATGTTTTCGAGCATTTCTGTCATGACACTTGAAGGCATCAAAGAAGGTGACACGAAGATGGTATATGATCCCTGACATGTTCCAAAAGCCAAGCCATGCCCAGAAGCAGTCTGGCCAACCAGGCGTTTTCACTGGCTCAAGAACCTGATACAACTCATGCAACAGCTGATTCAGAAAAAGAAAAACTTTGTTTACAAGACTTCCAACCCACCGACGATCGTCTCGAAGAGCTATAAAGAGACTCCGACACCTGTCCAGACCAATCTCGAAGCAACGTTGAAGAAATTCCTCAGAGGAAATATCCCCTTTAGCAAAGCAACCAAGGAAAGCTTCTGCCAGATGGCCCAGAAGACTTTTCCAAAGGAGCACACCTGTAGATTGTGCACAGAAAGGCAGCTGTCCGAATGAGCAGTCAGCAACCATGTCAGCAGACAAGTCAGCAGCCATTAAGGCCCAAGACAAAATCAAAGTCAGCAAAGGCGGCTTCAAAAGTCATCAAAGGCGGCGACACCAAGTCCACAATGGTGGCTACAAAAGATTCCTGCACGTCAGCATCATGATGTCACAAGAGGAAAAGACATTTCTACCCCTGCTTTTTGTGCCGAAAAGTAATAATGCCAGGGCAAAAATGAAAAGCCAAAAAGACAAAAGTTACCCTTTGTCTTTAAACACACACCTTTCAATTAAGGGTAAAAGCGGAAGACTTGAAAGATATTCAGCTATAAATTCGAAGCTCCTCCAGGGGTTAAGACATTCGAAAAACGTAGAAGCATTAGCTGATTCGAAAACCGACGGACATTCGAAAAGAAGAAGGCGATTTCCGACGATCATCCTCTAGCAAGTTCCTTAAAGCACGGTATGTGCTTAACAGCCGTAATGGCTAAGTAAAAAAGAGGGAACCGACCGGTGGCACAGTTGGTAACTTTGGGAGTTATGTAGATCAGTAGTTTTTCTTTCCCTTTTTTAAGGATATGTATTTAGTTGTTTTATTTTGTTCGAACAATGTTTTTATATTTTCCGCATGTTTGTAATATTGTGATTCGTACATTATTTGATATTACTATTCATGTTCCACATCTATATATATGATCTCCACAATGTTTGTTATTACTGTTCATGTTTCACATTTATATATATGATCTCCACAGTATTTGTTTTTTTTTACTATTCCAAAGGTACTATTCAAAAGTACTGTTCATGGTTACTACTCATGTTTACTGTTCACTCGTAAAAAATAAATATTATCGAATTAGTGCCAAATAGGACAGAAGTTAGAGAGTTAAAATTATTCGGCTACGCTCCGAGGTTGAAAACGAAACGGAGCTGTGCTCTACCCTGCTGAAGCAGCCATGGAGCCGCAACGGTTAATAGGAACTGCTTAGGGCCCTTTGGAGACCGTGAAGACCGCATTGACGGATTGCCCACGTGGTGGTAAGCCGGCAGGAATAGGGTCAAACCTTGAGGAAGTTCTAAGTAGTAGCAGAAGTCATGTTGGACCTATTAGATAGCTATGAAAATAGACACAAATGAGTATATAGCAGTGACATGTGGTCGAAAGCAGGAGTAATATGATGGTGAAATGATAGGATGTATGAAGTGTGACTGTAGGAATAGTATTGTGTGAGTCATCATTATTTTCCGTTGCCTGTAGTCTGTGTGATCCATAGGATTCTAGTTCCGCTACCCTCACCCTAGGTTCACCCCATAATCTGCTGTGTGTTAGTCGTTGTGTGTCAGTGAAACTCTAGTAGAGACTTGTTTCGTTTAAAATAGTATCAGAGCAATAGTGCTTTTGGTATTAGTATTCTGTGTTAAAGTCTATTAGAGACTTGTTGTGTCTAAATTGGTATCAGAGTAATAGTGATTTTGGTATCAGTATTTTGTGTTAAAGTCTATTAGAGACTTGTTGTGTCTAAATTGGTATTAGAGCAAAATATTAGACTTGGTCCTACAAAGCCATGGAATCAGTTTCCTGGTATAAGTATGAATAAAGAATCAAAGATTAGCTTTGACTTCTTTCTGTTTAGGTATACATACTCCCAAACAGTTACGACCCAAACCGGTCATATCCCATGTAACATTTGTAAGGAACAAATGTACAAAAATCCAATATGGAACAAAATAGGTCTAATCCAGCTATAAGACTTATAAACTATTCGTGACTGCGAGAACATATCATGACCAGAAGGAATGCTCATCAAATCGAATTCCATAAGGTCTGGATTCGACAGTTAAAAGATCAGCTCTTACTAGTTCAAGTCAATCTCAAAAAGTTAAAAGAAAATCCTTTAGTTGTAGATTATAACAACGAAGGAAGAAGGATGACGATTCTTAGGACTCGGTCCAGAAGGATATAAACGAATTATCAAAGTCCTAAAAAATCAAATCAAGATTGAACAACTCGAACTTCAAGAATATGTTATCTAAGCAATTCTTAGAAGATTTGGTTATCATTCTGCAAAGAGAAATCTACAGAATGACCTAAGAAGAAACCATATTTCAACCTGTAGACACCGCTTTAACAAGAGAAGTTTCTATAAATATATATGGAAAACCAGAAAAAATAAAATACTGGTATGTTGTCTTCATAGGAAGAGAAACAAAAATATATGACAGTTGGGAAGAAGCCTAAGCACAAGTCATAGGATTTCCCGGAAATTCTCATAGAAAATTCCGGACTAAGGAAGATGCTGAACAAGCATGGACAACATTCCGAAATAGATGATCTATAAGCAAAAAACTTTTAGATCGTTTACAAAGAAAGAGAGATGACCTTACCTTCACTCTCTTACTAAGAAACATGCTTCAACCTGAAGATGATACAATCTATTCCATGGAAATATACTATTTTCATTGGGAAAGATATACTAATCGCATCCATAGACTACGATGCAAGATCGAAAAAATTAAACAAAAGTTAAACCTCTTAGCTTTGTAAAAATGGATGAGTTTTTCTATTTAATGGATATGAAAACTCCATTACCATTAGGCCTTCCCAACATTACCGGATGGCTTAAAAACCTAGTGTACTTTGCAACACCTTACATAGCACCTAGAAAAAAGGATCTAGCACCACCTGCTTTTAGGATCGCTTCCAAAGCATCATTCTCCATCGATGATAAAGTTTACGCAGAATATAATACTTTCGGTCTCCAACCGATTTATTATGTTCAAGAGGAAAAATCTTCCTCTAGTAAACAACAAGAGCAACACGACAGTGAACTAGAGGTCTAGGAATCTGATGAAGTTGCAGAAGAAAATACCAAGAAAACTGACTACTCTGCTAAAGACAAAAAGACAGTTGATCTTGGTAAAAGATTTCGAATGCTTCGTGGTAGCAACCATTTTGAAGCAGAAACATCAAGGGTACGAGACACCCACATGGAAGATAGCTCTCAAGATAACTTTCGAAATCGTAATGCGGTTCACTTGCAAGAACGAGAAAGTTTCTCCCACTCCAAAATATCCCTGGGAGGACAAAGGTATTCGACAAAATACACAAATGTCGATCCTTCAAATGCTACTAAGGGACACACATCCATAGATAGAACTTCTTCGGGGTTTGACCCTATTCCTGTCGGCTTACTACCACGTGGGCAATCCGTCAATGCGGTCCACACGGTCTCCAGAGGGCCCCAAGCCGTTCTTATTAACCGTTGCGGCTCCATGGCTGCTTCAGCAGGGTAGAGCATAGCTTCGTTTCGTTTTCTACCTTGGAGCGTAGCCGAATAATTCCAAGCCTCTAGCTTCTGTCCTATTTGGCACTATTTCGATATTATTTCTTTTTGACGAGTGAACAGTAGACATATATAGTAACATGAATAGTAACCATGAATAGTAAAAATGAACAGTACTTTTGAATAATAACTTTGGAACAGTAAAAAAAAAAAAACACTGTGGAGATCATATATATAGATGTGGAACATGAACAGTGATAACAACAACTATACGAATCACAATATTACAAACATGCGAAAAATATAAAAACATTGTTCAAAGAAAATAAAACAAAGTAAACACAAGTGATAAAAGATATATAATGTCAGACTCTTCTTGATCCATTCCTAGAATCACTCTTCCTCAAGCGAAACAACCTGTTTCCCTAAGTTGCGACCGGTAAAGAGTCCGATAAGGGCGGCGGGGGCATTCTCCAAGCCTTTGACAGTGTCTTCCACATAAACTATCTTCCCTTCCTTGAGATACTGACGTACTTCCTCCACAAACTTGGGATACTTGTCATAGTGATCAGTTACAATGAAGCCCTCCATACGCACCCGTTTAATAAAGAGCTGCATTAGGTTGTGTACACCTTCAGTTTTTTCTAGGTTGTACTGAGAAATCATTCCACATACTGAAATTCTCCCATGGTTTCTCATGTTCAAGAGAACTGCATCAAGCATGGATCCACCAACATTCTCAAAATAGATGTCAATTCCTTCTGGGAAGTATCTGAAATCGGATTTAAACAGACCAATCAAACGATAGGAACGGTGCACAAACGAATCAAACAATAGGAACGACCGAAGGAAAAACTGAATCCTCAGATTTTTAGCATTTTTATGAAGATATGATCGTTCGTAATGAAGATTCTGACCTTTTCAATGCTGCATTCAGGTCGGGTTCTTCTTTGTAGTTGAAAGCTTCATCAAATCCAAGTTTATTCTTCAGCAATTCAACCTGCACCAGAACTGGTGTTAGGACCAACAAAGATATAAAAGGGTGTGCATTTTCTTGTTACACCCAATAATAAGCATGCATCGTTAACAACATCCCCTATTTTCTAAAATAAACATCTCATGGTTCCCCATCTTGGACTTGGAGCTGACTGGGGCATCCTGAATTGGGGTAGAGTTGCCTGAGAGCAAAGGGCTCCACCTAGAGACTCTACAAGGTCGAGCCTTAAATGGGAACTTGGCCATGAAAAGTTAAAAGAATAAAATATTACTAAAAAAATATATATCAGATAAGCTTATACTTCGATATAAATATGATATACAATGGCAGCGTTGGAAATGCCAGGGATGGGCAGAGGAGGAGAAATTTCGAAAACACGTAGGGTTTTTCAACTGGAATTGGATCATGACCGAACCCGTTTAAATCCCTTACTCTAACTGTCCAATTTGTATAATTTAAGGGCGCTTCAAGAACCAGGGTGAGTCCTGCCCTGAAAACCGATCCACTAAATCGTGAGTCAACCTCACTAGTCACTAGATCATGAGCTATATGTAGCTCATCATATACAGCACAATTCCACTTAACAAGCAACAAAAACAGAGTGAAAACTCTGCTCATCCAGCGGAGCCTAGTCTCTCTCATGAGCTCAAAAAATTGAGCTTGCTTTTCTTAAATAGCAAACGTTTATTTTTATACTTTCTGCAATTGCAGCAATACACATGTTCCTTCCTAAGTTCCAAAGACAACATACATAATATGGGGTAGCTCACCTTTTTTTTAGAGCCTGCACTTCCAACTACATAGCAGCCTGTGAGCTTAGCAAATTGACCAACAAGCTGGCCCACTGCTCCAGAAGCTGCTGAGATGTAGACAAATTCTCCTTTCTTGGGAAAGCAAATCTCATAAAATCCAATATAAGCTGTCATGCCAGGCATCCCTAAAAAAAAGAAAAGAAAACATGACAGTATATACATAAATCTAGCAGAAAGACAACGAAGATAAAGGGCACAGCTTGTGATGAAAGAGCAGCAGCCGACAGCCTCAGTGACGGATGGTATAAATTAAAGGCATGGAACATTGCTCTATATATGGCCCGAGCAGGGGGCAGATATCCCTTGGAAAGATCTAAAAGACCAAACGATAACAAGCAAAATGAGTTGATTGTAGTTTTTGCTTAATAAGGTTGCAGACAAACCCTCTTTGGTGTTTATTTATAGTGAATGGTACAAAACTTAATTGTCTTCCACAATCCTGAAGCCAAAAAGGAAAAAAACAGGACATCCACTGCTAGTTTCTTTTACCAAGCAGAATCAGTTCAAATCATCCTGGCTAAAGGTTTGAAGCAGGTTATCTGGCCCAATAATTTACAGGGTTAAGCAAGAGTAGATCAACCAGAAAGCTAGCTATAATACGTTGCAGAATTATAACGAGAGCTGTAATTGCGGGCAACTTACCAAGAAGTCCTGTATAGTATGAAAGAGGCACATCTGTGTCTTGGATCTTAAATAGGGTCTCTGTCTGCGAGATTAAACTGTACTCTTCCCATCCAGTTAGTCCCCACACTAAATCACCTTTCTTCAAGTCCGGATATCCAGAATCTAAGACTTCAGCCACACCGTATCCGGACAAAGGCTGCATGATAGCAACAATGAGTAAGCACTGAGAGCAATGAGACTTGAGCACATTAAGATGTCAAATTGAGACTTCAACTTGATGCATAACGATTATATATGTCAAATTGATTGGGCTTACTATACTGGCCAAGCTATTAGAGTTACTCGATCAGAACTTGTAATGTACTAAATGGAGAGTTCTTCTCTGAGAGTCTCATGGAGACAGAGATAACCTGTCTTTATGATTGTACTTTAAAGGTTATAAAGAACAAATTCCTCGGGGACAGATCAGAGATTTTTTCTACCCTCAGATTGGTTATGAATTTCATTCCACAAGGTACAGTCCCAAAGTTTCGGCGGCCCGAAACCTGTTTCCATTCGATGGTAAACTCTCGAGACAACTTTCACTTACCTCTTATGGAATAGATACCAGTTCGACAGTTTCAAGCATCGCGCAATTACCGGGATCAATAAAAAAGGAAAAAGGAAAGAAAATCGTAAAAGGGTTACCGATCCGGGCACAAACGAATCAACGTAGCTCGGACCATCCAGTTTTCTCATTCGACCGCGCATGTAAGGATCACACGATAAGTAAAGGTTCTTCACTAGGACTGCCTTGGTACCTTCGGGAACCTTCAAAGTAATCTTGCCGGAACTCAGGACCATGTCGGACTCTTTCGGAAAACCGGTGACATAGTCACGAAAGATGATCCGGTTGTTGCTCACTTCTGCTCCTGCGTCCGCCATCTTCTTTTCGAGCTTATGATCTCTTCTTCCGCGGAGGTTATTTAAGAACTGCCACTATATAAATGCAGACGAAGCTCCAGTGTGGAGTTACGTCACACGACAGGGAAACGAGTGAGGAAGGAGTGAGGAAGGAGTGTTAGTGCGTTTGGGTAAAAAAGTAATTTAGAGCGCATTGGAATCTACTTAACCTCATAGAAACTATAAAATTAGTTTATAAAATAGATTTAGAATAAAATAATTAGAAGAAAATATTTTTTAATGTAATAATTTGAATTTAAAATTTTCAAATAATTAGGAATTATATTAAATATTGCATGTATAATAATATATATGTAATAACTATATAACATAAATTTAATTTTGTTATAATTTTTAATTAGGTTAGTGATTATTTTTAATTGATATAACTACAAATAATCATAAATTTTCCAAATGAATAATTCATAAAATAAAAAAAATTATTTTATAAAATAATCAACGTAGAATAATATATATTAATTACATAAATCAATAAGTTACATGCTATTTATCTTACTTAAGTAATTAACTAAAAAAATAAATTATTAAATTATTTTTTAAGTTAAAAAAAATGATGTGTAATTTAAACCAATTTATATGTATATTGATTTATTATTATTATTATTATTTTTAAAACGAAGTAAAAAGAGGCTCTCAAAAGATAAAAGGAGACGAGATGGTTCGCACCCTTCTATCGTCGTGAATGGAAAGTGGTTTCCACCGTTTATAAAAAAAAAACGAGGTGATCTACTTTCCCTAGGTAGAATGAATTCTACTCGAACATTTTACGTGCACTAAGGGGGGGTTAGTCCACAATGAAGTGGAAAAATTGAATTGAAGTGAAATGAATTGCTTCCACTTCAACTCATGTTTTGGTGTTAGTCCAGGCCAGTTGAAGTGGCTGGAAAACAGATTCCAGTGTTAGTGCCTGGAAAACTGATTCCAGTGTCCTTATCTAAATAATTTTGAATCCACTTAATAATCTTGGAATCAACCAAAGCCAATCAGTCAGGGTCAAAAGTGTTAACCGTTTATTATGAGAAACGGTTTCTCATAATCATGGTCTCAACTTCTAGTAGTTACAACTCCTTCGGTAACACGAAGCCATGAATAACTTTGATGGGAGGTTGGCTTCATATGGTTGTTTTGGTCCCCTGTCTCGTCACTCAAGCCCCTTCAGTTAAGCCATCACTGTGAGTGCTCAGAGAGAAGGAAGTTGAAGGATATGGAAGGAGGTATGAGTTTGCTTCCGTTTAAATTATATGATGAATTTCATGTTGTTGTTAGAAATTCATGTTTAAGGCTTACAGTTGGTATCAGAACATACCTCTGATCAAGTATTTCGATTCCGAGAGTCTCTGTTTTTTAAAAACAAATTATGCGCTCACTGCTTGCGGGAGCCGGGGCACTGGCGCCGACGACTTGAAAGAACGCCGGCGAACCTTTTTTTTTTTTTTTCTGCGTGCAGCTGGAGGTTGAAGATGATCTCCAGCGCATAGAAACATGTTAATTAAATTCATAAGGTATTTTTGTAAATACCATCGAGTTGGCCCGGGATGAGTCTATTGTGACTCACCGTTCCAACTCGGCAACCGCGACTCCGGTCGGGTCGACACGGTGAAAGAAAAAAAAAGAAAAAAAAGAAAAAAAACCATCGAGTCGACTCGGACGAGTTGGCTCGCCGTTCCTGAACCAAGCCGACTCAGTACTTAAAATTGCTTTTGCGCCAGCGGGATTCGAACCCACGTCTTGGCAAAAACAATTGTGCCAGTGACCATTAGGCCACTGGCCATCGGCTATAATGTATATAGGAATTTTTAGATTTATTTCCTGTTAAAGTTTTTATGCATTTTTGGCATATATTTAAATGCATGAAATTAAAGTTATGCATAATATTATAGTTTTTAATTATGCATATCTTATGAGAATATTTTGTGCATAATGATAACATGTTAGTGTAAGTTAAAATTATGCAATTCACTCTATTCTCATACATGTATGGGATTTAATGTCTAATGATCCATATAATTTTTATTAATTAGAGAGTAGCCACAACATCTTTAACTTAATAAAAATTATATATTATGATTAGGATCACATAAAGAATATTAGACATTAATTGTAACTAATTATACTTAATATAATAAATTTTATCCCACATGAATTTTTATTATATTTGAGTTTATTAGTTATGATACAATATCAAGTTATTCATAATTTACCTACAGGAATTATGAATTCATAAACAATTAGATAGTTTTATTATAAAGAAAAAGTAGAAATTAATTGTAATTAATTATACTTAATATATTAAATTTTATCCCACAGGAATTTTTATTATATTTGAGTATATTAATTAGGATAAAATATCAAATTATTCATAATTTACCCATAGGAATTATGAATTCATAAATAATTTGATAGTTTTGTCATCAAGTTTACTCATAAAGAATATTGAATCTGCTTGAATTAAAAAATATTTAGCCCAGATGCAATTTTTTTTTATGTCAATTGATTTGATTTTTAAGCATGATTTACATTGGTAAAGCATGATATTTTATTCAGGCCTCAGTTTTAACATCAGCATGTAATTTGTAATTTTATGCAGTTGTACAACCTGCACATTTCTCTGGTATTCGATGTGATATCCCTGATGTTAAGGGAGATAACTATAAGGTCTAGAAAGAGATAATACTTCTTCATTTAGGGTGGATGGACATAGATTATGATATTAGGAAAGACGAACCACCAGTAATTACTGATACCAGCACTGTAGCTGAAATTACACTTTATGAACGATGGGAGGGATCTAATCGCCTCAGTGTAATGTTCATTAAGACTAAAATTGCTGCTGGTCTTCATGGTTCTGTTGAGCAGTATGGAAATGTCAAAGATTTGCTGAAAGCCATTGATGCTCAATTTGTCACTTCAAATAAAGTATTAGCAAACACCCTAATCATGAAGTTCTCATCCCTAAAGCACACTAGTATGAGAGGTGTTCGTGAGCACATCATGCAAATGAGAAATATTGCGGCTTAATTAAAAAATCTCGAGGTTGATATGTCAGAATCTTTCGTGGTGCATTACATCCTGATTTCCCTTACGCACCAATATGGACCCTTCAAAATTTCGTACAACACATAAAAATAAATGGTCAGTTAATGAACTTTTGACCATGTGTGTTCAAGAGGAAGGGAGACTGGTGATGGAACAAGGAGAAAATGTCATGCTGGCAACACATGGAAATGGCAAGTATCAAGCCAAACAAAAAGAGAAGGGTAAAATACGCCCCCCCCCCCCCCCAAACTGGTATTAAGGGGGGGTTAGTCCACAATGAAGTGGAAAATTGAATTGAAGTGAAATGAATTGATTCTACTTCATCTCATGTTTGGGTGTTAGTCCAGGCCAGTTGAAGTGGCTGGAAAATAGATTCCAGTGTCCTTTTCTAAATAAAGAAGAGAATGAGTAACCTTTTTATGATTATAGATTATTATAAATTAAAACAATAATTACGTGTGACTACAATAAATTATATAAAATTAAAAAAAATTAAAAAATAACATAAGGGAATATAACAAATAAACCTAATGGTTTAATTAATTATAAAAATTGGATAATTAAACCAATTAATGATTATAGTTCATCATAAATGCAAACAATAATTACGTGTGACATGAATAAATTATATAAAATTAATAAAAAAATTAAAAAAATAACATAAGGGAATATAATAAATAAACCTAATGGTTTAATTAATTATAGCAATTGGATAATTAACCAATTAATGATTAAAATTCATTATAAATTAATATACTAATTACGTGTGACTAGAATAAATTATATAAAATTAATAAAATTAAAAAATAACATAAGGGAATATAATAAATAAACCTAATTGTTTAATTAATTATAGAAATTGCATAATTAAACCAATTAATTATTACAGTTTATTATAAATTAATATACTAATTACGTGTGACTAGAATAAATTATTTAAAGTACATAAAATAGTTAAAAATAACATAAATAAATATTAATAAATAAATTATTTTATAATAACATATATAGTATAAAATTACTTAATAAATTAAAATACTTAATAAATAAAATTAAAACACGTGACAAAAAGGTATAAATTGACAACAACGAATATAATTAGAGTAAATTATTTTTAACAACGAGTTTGTGCATTTAACATCATCAACTTACTAGTTTAGTAGATACGAACGACAACATACATGTTCAAAAGCAATAAAGTACAACAACTAATAATCATTCCACATGCTAGTCGCTATGACATCTTGAAATTGTACAGCTTTAGTGGATTCTGATGCACGACGTCTCCGCATGGTTGTTGATAGGTTGCCTTCATCCCGAAGATCATCACTATCATCGCTATCTTCATCTGAATTTTCACCTGCTAATCAGACCTCATCACCTCCTCCACCAACCTCATCATCTGAATCATCATCTTCCAATTCAAACATATCATTGTAATCCTCTTTACGTATATAATTGTGTAATATGCAACAAGCTATTACAATTTTCATTTGGATCTTATAAGAAATTGGAGCGACTTTCAACATTTGGAATCGAGCTTTTAAAGCACCAAAAGTTTGTTCAATAGTATTCCTCAAAGATGAGTGCCTTCAGTTGAATAGCTCTTTATCATTTCTAGGAAGGTTGTCTCCAAATTCTTGTAGATGATAACGAGTTCCTCGATATGGAGCCAAAAATCCTAACATATTTGCATAACCAGCATCAACTAGATAATATTTACCTACAATACAAAATATTTTCCACATAAGATAATAGAAGATAAAATAAAACAAAATTACTACATAAAAATATATTATTTACCTTCAGGTACACAGATTTTATTTAGACGAATTGGAATAGAGTTCTAGTAATGCGGAAAACATACAAAATATTTTATAGTAAATCATAATTTACTAACCTTGATATAGTCTTGCCATACAGAATGACATGCAGTAACTCGATGTCTGGTTGCATCCCAACCGAACCCACTAGTGTTGAGATAACTCGTTCCTGTTTGGTAAGTTTTCTTCCATGATCTTGTTCGATTCTTGAGCTACTCAACAATTTTTTTATGAGCTGCGTTTTCATTGAACCTATTGACACGGTCCAAATACACTTCATGCTTCCAAACCTCGTTGGGCATCCTGTTCCCCATATTGACTTGTTCAACTAAGAGATCGAGCATTTTGTTGTCATCTTCGAAGGTCCAAATATCATTTGATCGAGGGGTTTCTGGTCTTCTTCCAACCATTTATAATCTAAATCCGAGATTGTCATAATGAAATTTTTTTTTATTAGACAACCATTACTTGTCGTAGTAACTAAGGACACACAGAAACACAACCAACAAATAACAAAATACCATGTGGTGGACATTTATAACTGCAAAATCTCCTCAACACATGGCAAATTCATTCCATAACACTTCAAACATATTCAACAACATTCTACAACATTTCAAAATCAATCCAACAAATTTCATTGTAGATTACTAGAACAATGCAAACACTAACTCATCGAGTCCAAATTCACCCAACACCCCTGGTAGAGCCCCATATGGCTTCGCAGTCACTAAACCCTAAACCCGGACTAAACCCTAAACCTTAAAACCCCTAAAAGCCCCAAACACTAAACCCTAAGCACTTAAAACACTATCATCCCAAAAACAGAGAACCCTTTTTTTTAAAAAAAAACATAAACCCTAATTCCAGACCTAAAGACTATACCTTAAAACCCTAAAAGTCCCAAACCCCAACTCTAATCCCGAAATTAAACCCTATCAACACGAATTTGAACCCTAAATCCCATAAACCCTAACCCTAAATCCCACAATTAGGCCACAATCAAGATAGATTACGCACAAAAATTAAAATTAACTCAAATACAACACTAAATTAATTGAAAAAAAATTAGGGTTTCGGTTTACCTTCTGAAATTTGGGGGAAACCACCGCCGAGTGGGGAAATGTAAGTCCAATGGAAGAAATCGACGCCTAACAGTCAAAAATCGAAGGATACCGAAACCGGAATAGGTTAAATCAAAGGAAATCGGGGGAGGAGGAAAGAGAAGAACGAGAACAAGAAGGGAGAGGGAGGCCAAGAGTGAGAAGAGATGGAGGCCTAGAGGGAAAAGAGAGAGGGAGATGAGAGAGAGAGAAAGAAGAGAAAGGCCGAGAGAGAAAGAGACGAGAGAGGGAGATGGGGCGAAAACGAGAGATGACAAGAGAAAGTAGAGGGAGCAAAGAAATCAGAGAGACTAGAGAACAAAGACGAGAACCAGTAGAGGGAGCAGAGAGAGCGAAAACGAGAGAAGAAGGTCGGGCGAAAAAATTCATTGGGAGACGAAGGCCGAGCGAGAGGAGAGGAGAAGAGGAAATGAGAGGGATTTTTCGTTTCGTGGGGGGGGGGGGGGGAAGAAGTGACGCCGTCGCTAGTGGTAAGTGAATGATTCGAAAAAAAGGGCGGAATCAGTTTTTCGTCGCTTTTGCGTGAGGAGATGAAACGTGTTATCTCAGTTCAATTCAAATCATTCTGGACTAACGCCTTATTTGTGATGACCTAGGTAATGCGGGGGAATTCATTCCACTTCATTGTGGACTAACCCCCCCTAATATGATTTTCGTCAATTAAGTGAATGGAATTCACATTCCACTCTTAACTTCCAAGTACACTCATGAACTTGATTCTCACTTGAATATGTCACATTCAAAATGGGATCTACTACTAATAGTTTATTTTGTTTTGTCCATTTACTAATGGGATCTCTTGTTCCATATGGAGAGCCAGGAGGCAGCAACTTTGCCTTCGTTGGTGGTTTGCTTTGTTTGGACTCAAGTCTTGTAGAAGATCCAAACCCGTCTTATTCACTATTCTTATCTAATTGGAAGGAGTCTTATAGTAGATCCAAACACCTCTCATTCACTATTCTTATCTAATTGGGAGTCTTGTAGTAGATCCAAACCCGTCTCAATCACTATTCTTATCTAATTGGAATGAGTCTTGTAGTAGATCCAAACCCCTCTCATTCATTGTTCTTATCTAATTGGAAGGAGTCTTGTAATACTAATAGATCTATTGGTACTCCAATAGTCAATTAATTGAATTGCTTTAATGGCAACCAATAGTGAAATAATGAGTAAGTGGCCATTAGGACTCCATCTATTAACTCAATTACCTACTGGACATGAATGGAATACCCACCAAGCAGTGATATTAATAGTCAGAGATGCATCTAAAGCCTTTGAAACCAAGTACACAAATACCCTATATTTCCTTCTGGGTTCTGGCAGATGCTGAGGCCGAAACAAAGAGAAAGAAAGGTTTGAAAGATGTGCAAAGACAGTTAATAATTAGTTCCCATTGATTTTTGGAAATGATGTCAAATATCAAGGAGAATATATTTCATTCTGTAGTAAGCCTCTGGAGTACGAGATCTAAAACAATACTACTGAATTTTGCTTTGTACAACTCATAGAAAACATCACAACACAACTACACATTCTTAATATGTTAGAGAAAATCGCAGAGCACATTATGTTTTCAAACAGTAACATTTGCTACGTGATACAGTGTCAACAACCCACTGAGACTCCTGCTTTTCTTGAGCCACAATAAGCTCATCAGGATGATCTGCATCACCACTGTCATGTGGCATCATCAATTCATCCTCGGCTGAAAAGTCGTAACTCTCCCCAATGGCTCTCAACAGCTGGTACACTTCGAACATGGATGGCCGCTCCTTGGGAACTGACAAAACACAATTACTTCTGTAACATCCAATCTCTGACATACTTTTTAGAGCATATTTTTTGAATTTATGGGTTCCACAGATTGCTTTACGAAGAAAGAAGATGGGAGCAACTGCGCCTTTCTGGAGATTTTCTGCTGCTTCCTATCTAGATCTTGGGGGTGCAATGCCTGTAGAATCTTTTGCATCCGCTGCAGTGGGGCCATTAATGAGTGATTCAGATCTTTCTTCAGCGGTATGCTTTTTGCATTATTCATTTTCATTATTGCAATCTTGGCATTTCATTTTGACCTTGTTTAGATGCATGCATCTTTTTTTAGTGAGATATAGTTTCTGTACCACAAATTTATAGAGTTTTCTGCACTCATTTGATTTCTACCTGATCAAAATCTTGATAAATTCAGGAAGGCACTGAATAACTCAAAGGAGTATAAACCATCAGTTATCTCCTAACTATTATTTACCAGCAATTTTTTGTTTTGAGAATATTTTTTTACCAGTAACCCGGTAGATGGATTTTTTTTTCATTTTATTGTTTTTGACCATATTATTCTGGTTTGCTATGTTGTTTTTCTGTTCCACTTGCCTATGTCTACTGTCTCCATTTTGAGTGTTTTGGGTTCCCTATCCCCTTCCAAAACATTACTTTGCTATTCTGGTATTAATCTGGTCTCGTGGAGTTTCCTGACACTGTTACATGCAGGGGGATGTTTATCCTGTGGAATCCAATGGGAGTTACTGGGAAACTTGAGTGCTTGATGCTCATTGGGGTGTCCTTGATGATGATCATGTAAGTATAAGCTCTTTTTGTAAGCCTTAAACATGAATTTCTAACAACAACATGAAATTCATCATATATTTTAGACGGAAGTAAAATCATACCTCCTTCCATATGCTTCAAATTTCTTCTCTCTGTTCTCTGTTCGGCACTTCCGATCTCTGAGCACTCACGGCGATGGCTCAACTGAAGGGGCTTGAGTGACGAGACAGGGGACCGAAACTACCATATGAAGCCAACCTCCCATCAAGGTTATTCATGGCTTCGTGTTATAGAGGGAGTTGCAACTGCAAGGAGTTCTAACTGCCAGAAGTTGAGACCACAATTATGAGAAAACCGTTTCTCATAATAAACGGTTAACATTCTCCCACTTGGTCCAAACTTCTAATATAATCTTAAACCCATTGATAATCTGAATTTAAGTAATAAATACATGAATCATGGCGATAGGTCCTCTAATGACGAGTATTATCTTCCATGTATTACTTTGTATTCATTTCTTATACTTTATGAATAAACCCTATGTTTACTATTGGTCCAACATAGATGAATTTTCTCAAAATTAAAATGCACATAAATATGAGAAAAAAAACATCACATTAATTAAGAATTTCACTGAAATAACATTGTCCATACAATGAAAAATTTATATAATGGAACCAAGTCCCATATTCACAACATGATCCTTGTAATTTAAACGGTGGGATGCATGTTTTAATCCATATATTGACTTTTTTAGCTTGCAAACCAATTGATCACCATCACTAGAGGGGAATCGTTCATGTTGTTTCATGTAAACCTCCTCCTCTAGATCTCCATTGAGAAATGCAGTTTTCACATCCATTTGTTGCAACTCTAAGTCAAAATGGGCTACTAATGCCAAAATAATGCGCAAGGAATCTTTCTTAGATACAGGAGAAAAAGTTTCCTTGTACTCGATTCCTTCTTTCTGAGTGAATTCCTTAGCAATGAGTGGTGCCTTGTATCGCTTAATATTACCTAATGAGTCTTTCTTTGTTTTAAAGACCCATTTACATCCAATGGCTTTAAATCCACTAGGCAACTCAACAAGATCCCAGACTCCTTTACTCTTCATAGAATTCATCTCTGCCTTCATGGCATTGTACCATAATTCTGATTCTTTGCAACTCATGGCTTCTAAAAAATACATGGGATCATTTGCGGTTCCAATGTCAGATTCTTGCAGATACACAATATAATCATCGGTAATTGCTGATCTCCTGAGTCTAGTAGATATTCTTAATGTTGAACCATCATTTTCCTGAGAAGTATGTGGTTCAACTAGTTGTTCAAAAGTGCTTGGCAACTCTTGAAGTTCCTGATCTACTGGAATGTTGTTAGCATTTTGTGGAACTTCAATGATTGGTTGTTCAACACCGATTTGTACTTGAAGGGTGCTGTGAACAATAACCAATCTATCACTTGAGGTGGAAGGTTGAGATTTTGAATGATCCTTCTCAAAAACTATGTTCCGAGTTGGATTCCTCCCACTGATCAAATCATTTTCAAGAAATTTTTCATTTCTAGTGTTGTGAGATGGCCAATAAAATTTGTAACCTTTAAACCTTTCAGCATATCCAATGAAATACCCACTAATGGTCCTTGGGTCCAACTTCTTCTCTTGTGGATTATAAATTCTCACTTCAGACGGGCATCCCCGAACGCACATTTGTCGCAAACTTGGTTTCCAACCTTTTCATCATTCACATGGCGTTTTTGGAACAGCCTTGGTTGGAACTCAGTTTAATATATACACTGTCGTCTTAAGTGCTTCAGGCCACAAGGATCTAGGAAGATTGGAGTTGCTAAGCATACTCCGCACCATGCCTAATAATGCTCGGTTTCTGCTACACCATTTTGGTTTGGAGAACCAGACATGGTATATTGGGCAACAATCCCATGTTCTTGAAGAAACTTTGCAAATGGCCCAGGTGCTTGTCCATTCTCTGTGTATCTACCATAGTATTCTCCACCTCTATCTGATCTCACGATCTTAATTTGCTTACCACATTGTGTCTCTACTTCAGCCTTAAAGATCTTAAAGGCATCTAATGCTTCATTCTTATTATAAAGCATGTAGAGATACATGTATCGTGAGGAATCATCTATAAAAGAGATGAAGTGTTTCTGACCATGTGAGTCCCATGTCTGGACCACATATATCAGTATGTATGATCTCTAATATGGTTGAACTCCTATTGGCACCTTTCTTTGACTTATTAGTCTGCTTTCCCTTAATGCAGTCTACACAAGTCTCAAAATTAGTAAAATCCAGAGTATTAAGTACCCCTTCATTCACTAATCTTTTAATTCTATCTATGGAGATATGACCTAATCTCCGGTGCCATAATGTAGAGGAATCCTCATTAATAACACCTCTTTTATTACCAGTGTGAACATGCATTGAATCGTAAGTGGCTTTGTTTTGTAAATTAATGCTATAAAGACCATCAGACAATGTACCATTCCCAACACAATCAGACTTATAATATAAACTGAAAGATGGGTCTGAAAAGTTAAAAGAATATCCATAAGGTTCAAGCCTTAAAACTGAAATCAAGTTTCTGGAGAAACTTGGAACATAAAAGGTCTTTTCTAATTTTAAAACAAAACCACTACTTAAAGTTAAATAGCAAGTTCCTATAGCTTCCACATGTGCGCTCATCTGATCTCCTAAGAAAATGTGATGCTCACTTCCCACTGGTTTCCTTAGGTTTGGCAAACCCTGCAAGGAATTCGAGATGTGGATTGTTGATCCAGAATCAATCCACCAAGTGTAATTATTGACATTAACCATATTAGATTCATAACAAACAAATGAGGTTGGTGTACCTTTGTCAGCAAGTCATTTTTGAAACTTGGTGCATTCCTTCTTCATGTGTCCCTTCTTTTTACAAAAGAAACACTTGGAATCTTTCTTATGGGGGGTTAGTCCACAATGAAGTGGAATGAATTCCCCCTGCATTACCTAGGTCATCACAAATACGACGTTAGTGTAAAAAGATTTGAATTGAAGTGAGATTACATCATTTCATCTGCTCAGGAAAAAACGGAGGAAAGTTGATTCCTACCTTTTTTGCGATTCATCGACTTTCCACGCGTGACCACGTAGCTTCTCCCCCCCCCCCCCCCCCCCCCTCCCAGAAAGAAAAAATTTCTCCTCATTCGCTATTCTCCTCTTCCTCTCCCTCGGCCTTCATCTCCCAACGATTTTTTTTGCCCCATCTTCTTCCTCTCGTCTTCGCTCTCTCAACTCCCTCTGTTTTCTCTGCTTTCTCTAGTCCTCTCTCGTTTTCCCTCTCAGTTTTCTCTCGTCATCGCTTGATTTTTTTTCGCCCCGTCTTCTTCTTCTCTTCTACGCATCTCCTCTCCGTTTCTCTCTCGGCCTCACTCTTCCTTCTCCCTCTCTCTTTTCCCTCTCGGCCTCCCTCTCTTCTCACTCTCGGCTTCCCTCTCTTCTCACTCTCGGCCTCCCTTTCCCTTCTCGTTCTCGCTCTTATCTTTCCTCCTCCCCCGATTTCCTTCGATTTAACCTATTTCGGTTTCAATATCCTTCAATTTCCTTTGATCTTCTTCGATTTTTGACAGTTAGGCGTCGATTTCTTCGATTGGGCTTAGATTTCCCCATTCGACGGTGGTTTTCCCCAAATTTCAGAAGGTGAGCCGAAGCCCTAATTTTTTTTCAACTAATTTAGTGTTGTATTTGATTTAATTTTAATTTCTGTGCGTAATTTATCTTGATTGTGGCCCAATTGTGGGATTTAGGGTTTAATTTCGGGATTAGAGTTGGGGTTTGGGACTATTAGGGTTTTAAGGTCTAGGGTTTATGGTTTGGGGCTTTTAGGGGCTTTAGGGTCTTGGATTTAGGGTTTAGGGTTTGAGACTTTTAGGGGTTTAAGGACTAGCATTTAGGGTTTGGGGCTAGGGGTTTTAAGGACTAGGGTTGATTTTAATTTGTAGGTTTCTAGGTTAGGGTATAGAATTTAGGGGGTTTAGTCAAGTTCAAACAAGGCTGATGATGTACGGTTCGTAGTGCCTGCGAAGTCATATGGGGCTCTACCAAGGGTGCTCGGTGAATTTGGACTTGATGAGTTAGTTTTGGCATTGTTCTAGTAATCTACAATGAAATTAGTTCGCTTAATTTTGAAATATTTTAGAATGTTGTTGAATATGTTTGAAGTGCTATGAAATGTTTTTGCCATGTGGTGATGAGATTTTGGAGTTATAAATATCCACCACATGGTCCAATTCAAACAAGGCTGAGTCGCCTACACGGGCGTCGATTAGCCAACGAAACCTGACCCCCATCAATGACGATGTACGGTTCGTAGTGACTACGAAGTCATATGGGGCTCTACCAGAGGTGTTCAGTGAATTTGGACTTGATGAGTTAGTTTTTGCATTGTTCTAGTAATCTACAATGAAATTAGTTTGATTAATTTTGAAATGTTTTAGAATGTTGTTGAATATGTTTGAAGTGTTATGGAATGTTTTTGCCATGTGGTGAGGAGATTTTGGAGTTATAAATATCCACCACATGGTCAATTCAAACAAGGCTGAGTCACCTACACGGGCGTCCATTAGCCAACGAAACCCGACCCCCATCAATGACAATGTACGGTTCGTAGTGACTGCGAAGTCATATGGGGCTCTACCAGGGGTGTTCGGTGAATTTGGACTTCATGAGTCTGTTTTTGCATTGTTCTAGTCATCTCCAATGAAATTAGTTAGATTAATTTTGAAATGTTTTAGAATGTTATTGAATATGTTTGAAGTGTTATGGAATGCTCTTGCCATGTGGTGAGGAGATTTTGGTGTTATAAATATCCACCACATGGTATTTTGTTATTTGTTGGTTGTGTTTCTGTGTGTCCCTACTTACTACGACGGGTAATGGTTGTCTGATAAAAAAAAATTTCATGAGGACTATCTCGGATTTAGATTATAAATGGCTGGAATAAGACAACAAACTCCTCGAGCATATGACATTTGGACCTTCGATGATGACAACAAAATGCTCGATCTCTTGGTTGAGCAAGTCAATATGGGGAACAAGATGCCCAATGGGGTTTGGAAGCATGAAGTATATTTGGACTGTGTCAATAGGTTCAATGAAGACACAACTAATAAAAAAACTGTTGAGCAGCTCAAAAATTGAACAAGATCATGGAAGAAAACTTACTAAGCAGTAACAAGCTGTCTCAACACTAGTGGGTTCGGTTGGGATGCAACCACACATTGAGTTACTGCATGTCATTCTGTATGGCAAGACTATATCAAGGTCAGTAAATTATGATTGACTATAAAATATTTTGTGTGTTTTCTGCATTACTAGAACTCTATTCCAAGTCGTCTAAATGATGTTTTATCCTTGTAGGAGCATAAAGAAGCTGAAAAGTATAGACAACAAGGCTACCTTCTTTATGACAAATTGGCTTTGGTAGTGGGAAACTCAATAGCCATGGGGAGAGCAAGTCAAAATGACGAAGACATGTTCAATGATGTCCAACATGAGGAAGAAAACTCATGCTTGGACATGCTCGAGGATGTTGATTTAGGTAGAGATACTCCTTCGCCATTCTTTACAGAAAATGAGTCGACACCTGATCAGTCTCCAAGTACTAACCCGTCAACTTCAAGTCATCATTGAAAGAGATCGCAAATGGTCACCAATGATAGTATTATGTTCGTTGATACAATGACAAGAATTGCCACCCTATTGCAATCTTTACAACCTAAAGATGATAAAACTGTCGGAGAGAATTGGTATGAAGCCCTCACAGAAATCCCGGACCTGTCGGTAGAGATGAAGTTTCACGCTCCTCTATTGTTAGATACACCAATGAAGAAGGACATGTTTACGAAGCTGCCAGTGGAAGAGTGACTTAATTGGCTTAAATACTGTGCTGGTAAAATGTAGTCAATAGTTTTAAGTACACTATGTATTTTGGGACGATTGTTTTAAAGTTTAATTATGTTTTTTAATTATGAATTTATAAGACATATCATTGATAGATTATGAATGTTATTATGGTTAAGATTTGGGTTTTCATGATTGTTGTGTTCTTATTGTATGGATGAATATTGTGGGTGTGTGATTGGAGATGGTTTTATATAGGTGTGATTGAAAATAGGTTATGATTGAAGATAAGGGTATGTTTTTGTGTTTATGACATTTAGGAAGAAACATGAATTATTGTTGTAGTCATCATTGTGGTTGTGATGATTGTATTTGCAGGTTTCCATGAAAGACAAAAATAGGAAGACAAGAATGATTTTATTGACATGTCTTATATACATGATGGGAAGATACTATCTCAACCATAGGTATAGACGTGCATTACGTCCTCGTGGGATTGGTGGTCTGATTTATTTGCAAAAGGCATTAGCGAAATCACCTGTTAAATTTTGAAAAGTTTATAGGATGAATCAAATTGTGTTTAAAAAAATGGTAGATATACTTTATAGTAAAGGATTTTTATCGCCTACAAAGACCATCTCGGTGGAAGAACAACTTGCATATTTTCTCCTAACTGTTGGTCAAGGACAAGCGTATAGTGTCACAACAGAGATGTTTGATAGATCAAACTGGACTATAAATAGGTATTTTAATAAGGTGTTGAATGCTATTATCAAACTTCGGCCTGATTACATCAAACGACCTTCAGAACGGACTCACTTGAAGATTTTAAAAAATCCAATGTTTAATCCGTATTTAGATTAATATTTAGAGTTACTTGTATTAATTGAAATGATGTAATTATGATTGTATTGGGGCTATTGATGAAACTCATATCAAAGCAAACATCCCACTTAAAGAACAACAAAGGTTCTGGAACAGAAAGGGCTATCTCTCACAAAATGTGATGGCAACATGTACATTTGATATGCAATTCACTTATGTACTTGTTGGATGGGAGGGATCAGTAGCTAATTCCCATGTATTGAAGGACGCATTGACTCGCCGAAATAGAATCTGTGTACCTGAAGGTAAATAATATATTTTTATGTAGTAATGTTGTTTTATTTTATCTTCAATTATCTTATGTGGAAGATATTTTGTATTGTAGGTAAATATTATCTAGTCGATGTTGGTTATGCAAATATGTCAGGATTTTTGGCTCCATATCGAGGAACTCGTTATCATCTACAAGAATTTGGAGACAACCTTCCTAAAAATGATAAAGAGCTATTCAACCGAAGGCACTCATCTTTGAGGAATACTATTGAATGAAATTTTGGTGCTTTAAAAGCTCGATTCCAAATGTTGAAAGTCGCTCCTCCGTTTTCTTATAAGATCCAGATGAAAATTGTAATAGCTTGTTGCATATTACACAATTATATACGTAAAGAGGATTACAATGATATGCTTGAATTGGAAGATGATGATTCTGATGATGAGGTAGGTGGAGGAGGTGATGAGGTCCGATTAGCAGGTGAAAATTTGGATGAAGATAGCGATGATAGCGATGATCTTGGGGATGAAGGCAACCTATCAACAACAATGCGGAGGCGTCATGCATTAGAATCCACTAGAGCTGCACAATTTCGAGATGCCATAACAACTAACATGTGGAGTGATAATTAGTGGTTGTACTTTATTGCATTTGAACATGTATGTTATCGTGCGTATCTACTAAATTAGTAAGTTGATGATGTTAAACGCACAAACTCGTTGTTAAAAATAATTTACTCTAATTATATTCGTTGTTGTCATTTTATACCTTTTTGTCACGTGTTTTAATTTTATTTATTAAGTATTTTTATACTATATATTATGTTATTAAAAAATAATTTATTTATTAATTATATTCATTTATGTTATTTTTAACTGTTTTATGTACTTTAAATAATTTATTCTAGTCACTCGTAATTAGTATATTAATTTATAATAAATTTTAATCATTAATTGGTTTAATTATGCAATTTTTATAATTAATTAAACAATTAGGTTTATTTATTATATTCCCTTATGTTATTTTTTAATTTTTAATAATTTTATAATTTATTCATGTAATTATTGATTTAATTTATAATAAACTATAATCATTAATTGGTTTAATTATCCAATTGTTATAATTAATTAAACCATTAGGTTTATTTATTATAATCCCTTATGTTATTTTTTAATTTTTTTATTAATTTTATATAATTTATTGTAGTCACACGTAATTATTGTTTTAATTTATAATAATCTATAATCATAAAAGGTTTCTCATTCTCTTCTTTATTTAGAAAAGGACACTGAAATCTATTTTTCAGCCACTTCAACTGGCCTGGACTAACACCCAAACATGAGATGAAGTGGAAGTAATTCATTTCACTTCAATTCAATTTTCCACTTCATTTCCACTTCATTGTGGACTAACCCCCCCTTAATACCAGCATGGGGGGGGGGGGGGGGGGGGGGGGGGGGGGGGGGGCGCGTATTTTACCCTTATCTTTTTGTTTGGCTTGATACTTGACATTTCCATGTGTTGTCAGCATGACATTTTCTCCTTGTTCCATTACCAGTCTCCCTTCCTCTTGAACACACATGGTCAAAAGTTCATTAACTGACCATTTATCTTTATGTGTTGTACGAGATTTTGAAGGGTCCATATTGGTGCATAAGGGAAATTAGGATGTAATGCACCACGAAAGATTCTGACATATCAATATTTCTCATTTGCATGATGTACTCACGCACACCTCTCATACTGGTGTGCTTTAGGGATGAGAACTTCATGATTAGGGTGCTTGCTAATGCCTTATTTGAAGTGACAAATTGAGCATCAATAGCTTTCAGCAAATCTTTGACATTTTCATACTGCTCAACAGAACCATGAAGACCAGCAACAATTTTAGTCTTAATGAACATTACACTGAGGCGATTAGATCGCTCCCATCGTTCATAAAGTGTAATTTCAGCTGCAGTGCTAGTATCAGTAATTACTAGTGGTTCGTCTTTTCTAATAGCATAATCTATGTCCATCCACCCTAAATGAAGAAGTATTCTCTCTTTCTAGACCTTATAGTTATCTCCCTTAACATCAGGGATATTACAATGAATACCAGAGAAACGTGCAGGTTGTACAACTGCATAAAATTACAAATTACGTGCTGATGTTAAAACTGAGTCCTGAATAAAATATCATGCTTTACCAATGTAAATCATGCTTAAAAATCAAATCAATTGACATAAAAAAACATTGCATGTGGGTTAAATATTTTTTAATTCAAGCAGATTCAATATTCTTTATGAGTAAACTTGATGACAAAACTATCAAATTATTTATGAATTCATAATTCTTGTGGGTAAATTATGAATAATTTGATATTTTATCCTAATTAATATACTCAAATATAATAAAAATTCCTGTGGGATAAAATTTATTATATTAAGTATAATTAATTACAATTAATCTCTACTTTTTCTTTATGATAAAACTATCAAATTATTTATGAATTCATAATTCCTGTGGGTAAATTATGAATAACTTGACAATGTATCATAACTAATAAACTCAAATATAATAAAAATTCCTGTGGGATAAAATTTATTGTATCAAGTATAATTAGTTACAATTAATGTCTAATATTCTTTATGTGATCCTAATCATAATATATAATTTTTATTAAGTTAAAGATGTTGTGGCTACTCTCTAATTAATAAAAATTATATGGATCACTAGACATTAAATCCCATAAATGTATGAGAATAGCATGAATTGCATAATTTTAATTAACACTAACATGTTATCATTATGCACAAAATATTCTCATAAGATATGCATAATTAAAAACTATAATATTATGCATAACTTTAATTTCATGCATTTAAATATATGCCAAAAAATGCATAAAAACTGTAAAAAGAAATAAATCTAAAAATTCCTATATACATAATAGCCGATGGCCAGTGGCCTCATGGTCACTGGCACAATTGTTTTTGCCAATTCGTGGGTTCGAATCCTGCTGGTGCAAAAGAAATTTTAAGTACTAAGTCGGCTCGGTCCAGGAACGGCAAGCCAACTCGTCCGAGTCGACTCGACGTTTTTTTTTTTTTTTTTCACCGTGTCAACCCTACCGGAGTCGCGGTTGCCGAGTTGGAACGGTGAGTCACAGTAGAATCATCTCGAGCCAACTCGATGGTATTTACAAAAATACCTTATGAATTTAATTAACATGTTTCTGCACGCTAGAGGTCGTCTTCAACCTCCAGCTGCACGCAGAAAAAAAAAAAAGGTTCGTCGGCGTTCTTTCAAGTCATCGACGCCAGAGCCCCGGCTCCCGCAAGCAGTGAGCGCATAATTTGTTTTTTTAAAAACAGAGACTCTCGGAATCGAAACACTTGATAAGAGGTATGTTCTGATACCAAATGTAAGCCTTAAACATGAATTTCTAACAACAACATGAAATTCATCATATAATTTAAACGGAAGCAAACACATACCTCCTTCCATATGCTTCAAATTCCTTCTCTCTGTTCGGCACTTCCGATCTCTGAGCACTCACGGTGATGGCTCAACTAAAGGGTCTTGAGTGACGAGACAGGGGACCAAAACTACCATCTGAAGCCAACCTCCCATCAAGGTTATTCATGGCTTCGTGTTACCGAGGGAGTTGCAACTACAAGAAGTTGAGACCACGATTATGAGAAACCGTTTCTCATAATAAACGGTTAACACTTTTGACCCTGACTGATTGGCTTAGGTTGATTCCATGATTATTAAGTGGATTCAAAAGTATTGGCCTTTAATAGTGGCTCTATGTTCAGTTTATCTAATATTCTATGTACTATCTCTTTCAGTCCAGTGGCCTTCAATCTCACACATTATCTATGCTTGTAAATGATGCACCTGGAGTTCTCAACTGGGTAGCTGGTGTTTTTTCATGTAGGGGTTACAATATTCAGGTAATATTTGGATTGACCGCAGCTTTTTGTTTCACTCCACACTATCAAACCTCCTTCCATACGCTTCAAATTCTTTCTCTCTGTTCTCTGTTCGGCACTTCCGATCTTTGAACACTCTCGGCGATGGCTCAACTGAAGGGGCTTGAGTGACGAGACAGGGGACCAAAACTTCAATGTCATCTGAAGCCAACCTCCCATCAAGGTTGTTCATGGCTTCGTGTTACTGAGGGAGTTGCAACTGCCAGAAGTTGATACCACAATTAATGAGAAAATCGTTTCTCATAAAAACGGTTAACATTCTCCCACTTGGTCCAAACTTCTAATATAATCTTAAACCCATCAATAATCTGAATTTAAGTAATAAATACATGAATCATGCCGATATGTCCTCTAATGATGAGTATTATCTTTCATGTACTACTGTGTATTTATTTCTTATACTTTATGAATAAACCCTATGTTTACTCTTGGCCCAACATGAATTTTCTCAAAATTAAAGTGCACATAAATATGAGAAAGAACATCACATTAAATAAGAATTTTACTGAAATAACATTGTTCATACAATGAAAATTTTTACATAATGAAACCAAGTCCCATATTCAGAACATGATCCTTGAATTTAAATGGTGGCATGCCCTTAGTCAAAGGATCTACGATCATTAAGTTAGTGCTGACGTGCTCAATGACCATTTTATTTTCTTTAACACATTCTCTTATGGCCAAATAATTTATGTCGATGTTATTACTTCGACTTCCACTTTTGTTGTTCTTGGCCATAAAAACAGCAGCTGAATGATCGCAATATATTCTTAATAGCCTAGAAATAGAATCCATAATTCGAAGCCCAGAAATGAAACTCTTAAGTCATACACCATGTGAAGTAGCCTCAAAACAGGAAACTAACTCGGCGACGTGGCGGTCAAAGTCTGTTTGGCACTCCTCCATGATATTCCTCCACTGGCCATCAAGAAAATGTATCCTGATGTTGATTTACGGGAATTAATACAACCAACAAAGTCAGAATCTGAGTAACCAATGACTTCTAAATTGTCCGTCTGCCTATACATCAGCATGTAGTCTTTGGTTCCTTGGAGGTACCTCATTACTTTCTTTGCAACTTTCCAGTAGTCTAACCCGGGATTACTTTGATATCGCCCCAACATTCCAAAAACAAATGCAATATCATGTCTTGTGCAGATTTGAACATACTTTAGGCTTCCGACACCAGAAGCATATGGAATGTCCTTCATTTGTTCTCTTCCAAGGTCGTTCTTTGGGCTTTGGTTCAAATTGAAGCTATTTCACAATGAGAGCTACACTTGGTGAACAACTCTTCATTTGAAATCTCTCTAACAATGTATTAATACAGTTTTCCTGAGACAGACCTAAGATACCTCAAAATCTGTCTCTATTGATCTTAATGCCAATGACAAAAGATGCCTCACCCATATCCTTCATATGGAAATTGGGAGAGAAAAATTGTTTCACCTCATGTAAAAAACCTTTATCATTGGTTGCAAGCAAAATGTCATCCACATATAAAATAAGAAAACAAATTTTACTCCCATTGACCTTCTGGTATATACATTGATCCATAACGTTTTCTACAAACCCGAATGAAGAAATGACATTATGGAATTTCAAATATCATTGGCGGGATGCTTGTTTTAATCCATATATTGACTTTTTTAGCTTGCAAACCAATTGATCACCATCACTAGAGAGGAATCCTTCCGGTTGTTTCATGTAAACCTCCTCCTCTAGATCTCCATTGAGAAATGCCGCTTTCACATCCATTTGTTGCAATTCTAAGTCAAGATGGGCTAGTAACGCCAAAATAATGCGCAAGGAATCTTTCTTAGATACAGGAGAAAAAGTTTCTTTGTAATCGATTCCTTCTTTCTGAGTGAATCCCTTAGCAACGAGTCGTGCCTTGTATCGCTCAATGTTGCCTAATGAGTCTTTCTTTGTTTTCAAGACCCACTTACATCCAATGACTTTAAATCCACTAGGCAACTCAACAAGATCCCAGACTCCATTACTCTTCATAGAATTTATCTCTTCCTTCATGGCATTGTATCAAAATTCTGATTCTTTGCAACTCATGGCTTCTGAAAAATACATGGGATCATTTGCGGTTCCAATGTCAGATACACAATATAATCATCGGGAATTGCTGATCTCCTGAGTCTAGTAGATATTCTTAATGTTAAACCATCATTTTCCTGAGAAGTATGTGGTTCAACTAGTTGTTCAAAAGTGCTTGGCAACTCTTGAAGTACTTGATCTACTGGAATGTTGTCAACATTTTGTGGAACTTCAATGATTGGTTGTTCAACACCGATTTGTACTTGAAGGGTGCTGTGCACAATAACCAATCTATCACTTGAGGTGAAAGGTTGAGATTCTGAATGATCCTTCTCAAAAACTATGTTCCGAGTTGGATTCCTCCTACTGATCAAGTCATTTTTAAGAAATTTTGTATTTCTTGATTCCTCAATCCTAGTGTTGTGAGATGGACAATAAAATCTGTAACCTTTAGACTTTTTAGCATATCCAATGAAATACCCACTAATGGTCCTTGGGTCTAACTTCTTCTCTTGTGGATTATAAATTCTCACTTCAAACGGGCATCCCCAAACGCCCATATGTCGCAAACTCGATTTTCAACCTTTCCATAATTCAAATGGCTTTTTTGGAACAACCTTGGTTGGAACTCGGTTTAATATATACACTGCCGTCTTAAGTGCTTCAGGCCACATGGACCTAGGAAGATTGGAGTTGCTAAGCATACTCCGCACCATGCCTAATAATGTTCGGTTTCTTCTTTCTGCTACACCATTTTGGTTTGGAGAACCAGACATGGTATATTGGGGAACAATCCCATGTTCTTGAAGAAACTTTGCAAATGGCCTAGGTGCTTGTCCATTCTCTATGTATCTACCATATTATTCTCCACCTCTATCTGATCTCATGATCTTAATTTGCTTACCGCATTGTGTCTCTACTTCAGCCTTAAAGATCTTAAAGGCTTCTACTGCTTTATTCTTGTTATAAAGCATGTAGAGATACATGTATCGTGAAGAATCATCTATAAAAGAGATGAAATATTTCTGACCATGTGAGTCCATGTCTGGACTATATATATCAGTATGTATGATCTCTAATATGGTTGAACTCCTATTGGCACCTTTCTTTGACTTATTAGTCTGCTTTCCCTTAATGCAGTCTACACAAGTCTCAAAATCAGTAAAATCTAGAGTATTAAGTACTCTTCATTCACTAATCTTTTAATTCTATCTATGGAGATATGACCTATTCTCCGATGCCATAATGTGGAGGAATCCTCATTAATAACACCTCTTTTATTACCAGTGTGAACATGCATTGAACCGTAAGTGGCATTGTTTTGTAAATTAATGTTATAAAGACCATCAGACAATGTACCATTCCCAACACAAGCAAACTTATAATATAAACTGAAAGATGAGTCTGAAAAGTTAAAAGAATATCCATACGGTACAAGCCTTGAAACTGAAATCAAGTTTCTGGAGAAACTTGGAACATAAAAGTTTTTTTCTAATTTTAAAAAAAAAACACTACTTAAAGTTAAATAGCAAGTTCTTATAGTTTCCTCATGTGAGCTCATTTGATCTCCTGAGAAAATGTGATGCTCACTTCCCACTGGTTTCCTTAGGTTTTGCAAACCCTGCAAGGAATTCGAGATGTGGATTGTTGATCCAGAATCAATCCACCAAGTGTAATTATTGACATTAACCATATTAGATTTATAACAAACAAATGAGGTTGGTCTACCTTTGTCACCAAGCCATTTTTGAAACTTGGCGCATTCCTTCTTCATGTGTCCCTTCTTTTTACAGAAGAAACACTTGGAATCTTTCTTAATACCACCTTGGGGGGGTATTTTACCCTTCCCTTTTTGTTTGGCTTGATACTTGCCTTTTCCATGTGTTGCCAGCATGACACTTTCTCCATGTTCCATCACCAGTCTCCCTTCCTCTTGAACACACATTGTCAAAAGTTTATTAACTAACCATTTATCTTTACGTGTGTTGTACGAGATTTTGAAGGGTCCATATTGGTGCAAAAGGGAATTCAGGATGTAATGCACCACGAAAGATTCTGACATATCAACCTCAGGATTTTTAAATTGAGCCGCAATATCCCTCTTTTGCATGATGTGCTCGCACACACCTCTCATACTGGTGTGCTTTGGGGATGAGGACTTCATGATTATGGTGCTTGCTAATGCCTTATCTAAAGTGACAAATTGAGTATCAATGGCTTTCAGCAAGTCTTTGATATTTTCATACTGCTCAACAGAACCACGAATACCAGCAACAATTTTAGTCATAATGAACATTATACTGAGGCGATTAGATCGCTCCCATCGTTCATAAAGTGTAATTTCAGATGCAGTGCTGGTATCAGTAATTACTGGTGGTTCGTCTTTCCTAATAGCATAATCCATGTCCATCCACCCTAAATGAAGAAGTATTCTCTCTTTCTAGACCTTATAGTTATCTCCCTTAAGATCAGGGATATCACAACGAATATCAGAGAAATGTGCAGGTCGTACAATTGCATAAAATTAAAAATTATATGCTGATGTTAAAACTGAGGCCTGAATAAAATATCATACTTTACCAATGTAAATCATGCTTAAAAATCAAATCAATTGACATAAAAAACATTGCCTGTGGGCTAAATGTTTTTTAATTCAAGCAAATTCAATATTCTTTATGAGTAAACTTGATGACTAAACTATCAAATTATTTATGAATTCATAATTCCTGTGGGTAAATTATGAATAATTTGATATTTTATCCTAATTAATATACTCAAATATAATAAAAGTTCCTGTGGGATCAAAGTTATTATATTAAGTATAATTAATTACAAATAATTTCTACTTTTTCTTTATGATAAAATTATCAAATTATTTATGAATATATAATCCTTGTGGGTAAATTATGAATAACTTGATATTTTATCCTAACTAATAAACTCAAATATAATAAAAATTCATGTGGGATAAAATTTATTATATCAAGTATAATTAGTTACAATTAATGTCTAATATTCTTTAGGTGATCCTAATCATAATATATAGTTTTTATTAAGTTAAAGATTCTATGGCTACTCTCTAATTAATAAAAATTATATGGATCACTAGACATTAAATCTCATAAAAGTATGAGAATAGCATGAATTGCATAATTTTAACTTACAATAACATGTTATCATTATGCACAAAATATTCTCATAATATATACATAATTAAAAACTATAATATTATGCATAACTTTAATTTCATGCTTTTAACTATATGCCAAAAAATGTATAAAAACTGTAACAGGAAATAAATCTAAAAATTCCAATATACATAACAGCCGATGGCCAGTGGCCTAATGGTCATTGGCGCAATTGTTTTTGCCAAGATGCGGGTTCGAATCCCGCTGGCGCAAAAGCAATTTTAAGTATCGAGTCGGCTCGGTCCAAGAATGGCAAGCCAACTCGTCCGAGTCGACTCGACGGTTTTTTTTTCTTTTTTTTTTAACCGAGTCAACCCGACCGGAGTCGTGGTTGTCGAGTTGGAACGGCGAGTCGCGGTAGACTCATCCCGAGCCAACTCGATAGTATTTACAAAAATACCTTATGAATTTAATTAACATGTTTCTACGCGCTGGAGGTCGTCTTCAACCTCCAGCCGCACACAGAAAAAAAAAAAAGGTTCGCCGACGTTCTTTCAAGTCGTCGACGCCAGAGCCCCGGCTCCCGCAAGCAGTGAGTGCATAATTTGTTTTTTAAAAAACAGAGACCGAAAACAAAAATAGAGACTCTCGGAATCGAAACGCTGGATCAGAGGTCTGTTCTGATACCAACTGTAAGCCTTAAACATGAATTTCTAACAACAACATGAAATTCATCATATAATTTAAACGGAAGCAAAATCATACCTCCTTCCATACGCTTCAAATTCCTTCTCTCTGTTCAGCACTTCCGATCTCTGAGCACTCACGGCGATGGCTCAACTAAAGGGCTTGATTGACAAGACAGGGGACCGAAACTACCATCTGAAGCCAACCTCCCATCAAGGTTATTCATGGCTTCATGTTACCGAGGGAGTTGCAACTGCCAGAAGTTGAGACCACAATTATGAGAAAACTGTTTCTCATAATAAACGGTTAACACTTTTGACCCTGACTGATCGGCTTAGGTTGATTCCAAGATTATTAAGTGGATTCAAAAGTATTGGCCTTTAACAGTGGCTCTATGTTCGGTTTATCTAATATTATATGTACTATCTCTTTCAGTCCAGTGGCCTTCAATCTCACACATTATCTATGATTGTAAATGATGCACCTGGAGTTCTCAACCGGGTTATTGGTGTTTTTTCACGTAGGGGTTACAATATTCAGGTAATATTTGGATTGACTGCAACTTTTTGTTTCACTCCACACTATCATACCTCCTTCCATACGCTTCAAATTCCTTCTCTCTGTTCTCTATTCGGCACTTCCGATCTTTGAGCACTCTCGGCGATGACTCAACTGAAGGGGCTTGAGTGACGAGACAGGGGACCGAAACTACAATGTCATCTGAAGCCAACCTCCCATCAAGGTTGTTCATGGCTTCGTGTTACTGAGGGAGTTGCAACTGCCAGAAGTTGAGACCAGGATTAATGAGAAAACCGTATCTCATAAAAACAGTTAACATTCTCCCACTTGGTCCAAACTTCTAATATAACTTTAAACTCATCGATAATCTAAATTTAAGTAATAAATACATGAATCATGCCAATATGTCCTCTAATGACGAGTATTATCTTCCAAGTATTACTATGTATTTATTTCTTATACTTTATGAATAAACCCTATGTTTACTATTGGCCCAACACAGATGAATTTTCTCAAAATTAAAGTGCACATAAAGATGAGAAAAAAACATCACATTAAATAAAAATTTCACTGAAATAACATTATTCATATAATGAAAACTTTTACATAATGGAACCAAGTCCCATATTCACAACATGATCCTTGAATATAAATGGTGGTATGCCCTTAGTCAAAGGATCTGCGATCATTAAGTCAGTGCTGACGTGCTCAATGACCACTTTATTTTCTTTAACACATTCTCTTATGGCCAAATACTTTATGTCGATGTGTTTACTTCGACTTCCACTTTTGTTGGTCTTGGCCATAAAAACAGCACCTGAATGATCGCAATATATTCTTAATGGCCTAGAAATAGAATCCATAATTTTAAGCCCAAAAATGAAACTCTTAAGTCATACACCATGTAAAGTAGCCTCAAAACAGGAAACTAACTTGGCTTCCATAGTCGACGTGGTAGTTAATGTCTGTTTGGCACTCCTCCATGATATATTGCTCCATTGGCCATCAAGAAAATGTATCCTGATGTTGATTTGCGGGAATCAATACAGCCAGCAAAGTTAGAATCTGAATAGCCAATGACTTCTAAATTGTCCGTCCGCCTATACATCAGCCTATAGTCTTTGGTTCCTTGAAGGTACCTCATTACTTTCTTTGCAGCTCTCTAGTGGTCTAACCCGGGATTACTTTAATATCGCCCCAACATTCCAACAACAAATGCAATATCAGGTCTTGTGCAGACTTGAACATACATTAGGCTTCCGACAGCAGAAGCATATGGAATGTCCTTCATTTGTTCCCTTTCAAGGTCGTTCTTCGGACATTGGTTCAAATTGAAGCTATCACCCTTCACAATGGGAGCTACACTTGGTGAACAACTCTTCATCTGAAATCTCTCTAACAATGTATTAATACAGGTTTCTGAGACAGACCTAAGATACCTCAAAATCTGTCTCTATTAATCTTAATGTCAATGACATAAGATGCCTCACCCATATCCTTCATATCGAAATTGGTAGAGAAAAATTGTTTCACCTCATGTAGAAAACCCTTATCATTGGTTGCTAGCAAAATGTCATCCACATATAAAACAAGAAAACAGATTTTACTCCCATTGACCTTCTGGTATATACATCGATCCATAATGTTTTCTACAAACCCGAATGAAAAAATGACATTATGGAATTTTATTTTATTTTTTATGATAGAAGGGGCCCGATGGTGCTGTTAACTTTTGAGTTGGTATTTGATCTTAAGATTCTCTTGGGCGATTGTGTTATTTTTTTATTGATGTTACTCCATCTGGCCTTACTGGAATTTTGTGTCTAAGTTGATTCATAAGGTTATTTAATGCTTCTAATTTCAGCCATTGTACAAAAAATTAATTAATGTTTTGGAAGATAGACAAGATCTTAATGTAATCTTTCAAAAAAGAAAAAAAAGATCTTGATGTGTCTAAAACTTCGTGGGCATTACATATATGTACTAGAGACTTTTGAGTATTCTTCATTCAGAGTGTCTTATTCTGAGTGGTATGTTATAAATAAATAGTGTTTTTTTCTTACTAAAAGAAAGATATGATTAGTGGAAGGAATGTGGAGAGAGCTATTCTATTTGATTTGTTGTTGTAGTTTATGTTAGTACTGAGTGCAATTCTGCTTTATCTCATTTCAGCTCACTGGAGATTTGAATAAGATGGTTGCACTGCAGAGGCTGTTGGAGCCCTATGGCATCTGTGAGGTCTGTTAGAACTTGTCTATTTTCTACTTTTGACAGCTTTTAGGTTAACGTCGATCTTACTATAGTTTGTTTGTTCATCGTTTAGTTGTTTTGCTAAGAGTTCTCAGATGTTCTCTTTTCATGTAGGTGGCTCGAACTGGTCGTGTTGCACTTGAAAGGGAGAGTGGAGTGGACTCGAGATACCTTCGCGGGTTCTCTCTTCCATCATAAGTTAAAAGTAAAGTGGATCAGTTTTTGGATGCCCCTAATGATGTAGTAAGGCTCAGTAACTGCCTTAAGTGGCTTCTTTGGAGGATGCTTTCTAGATTCTATTTTTACTGTAGTTTTTTCAGTTGTGGGAGAACCATGTTTAGTCGCATTCTTTGTGAATAATGTGGATAAGAGATCCATGTTTCTAAATGAAGAAATGTATGCTTGATGTCCAACCAATGAATTATGATAGTTTGGTTTGTATAAACATTTATTAGGTTTTCTGCGTTATTTAAGTCATTTTGTTTATTTAGTGCCAATGTCCAAATCAGGCTCTTCTTTGAATTTGAAAGCTTCATCAAATCCGAACTTATTCTTCAGCAAGTCAACCTGCATTGGCACTGGATTTAGCAGGCTGCACCAGAAGTAGAGACATATAAAAGCGATACAGAAAAGAGAACATCTGAGAACACTTAGCCCTGGAGCCTGCACTTCCAACTACCTAACAACCCCCTTTGGGAGGTTTTTGAGTTACAAGACATGCACATCATTAGTAATTTAAGTGTTTGTTATCATCAAAATTATTTCAATAAATATCGTTCAGCCCCAATTCTGATTTCAATGTATAGAAAAATTTCTCTTTTCTATCTTCTCCCTTTAAACCACCTTAAATTTCAGAGTCTTCATTTATTTCCATGCATTTTATCAGTCACACATCAGATTCTGATCAGCCCACTTTACCTGTATGCATCAACATTATTCAACTAGTAAACACAAGTGATAAAATATATATAATGTCAGACTCTTCTTGATCCATTCCTAGAATCACTCTTGCTCAAGTGAAACAACCTGTTTCCCTAAGTTGCGACCGGTAAAGAGTCCGATAAGGGCGGCGGGGGCATTCTCCAAGCCTTTGACAGTGTCTTCCACATAAACTATCTTCCCTTCCTTGAGATACTGACGTACTTCCTCCACAAACTTGGGATACTTGTCATAGTGATCAGATACAATGAAGCCCTCCATACGCACCCGTTTAATAATGAGCTGCATCAGGTTGTGTACACCTTCAGTTTTTTCTAGGTTGTACTGAGAAATCATTCCACATACTGAAATTCTCCCATGGTTTCTCATGTTCAAGAGAACTGCATCAAGCATGGATCCACCAACATTCTCAAAATAGATGTCAATTCCTTCTGGGAAGTATCTGAAATCGGATTTAAACAGACCAATCAAACGATAGGAACGGTGCACAGACGAATCAAACAATAGGAACGGCCGAAGGAAAAACTAAATCCTCAGACTTTTAGCATTTTTATGAAGATATGATCGTTCGCAATGAAGATTCTGACCTTTTCAATGCTGCATTCAGGTCGGGCTCTTCTTTGTAGTTGAAAGCTTCATCAAATCCAAGTTTATTCTTCAGCAATTCAACCTGCAACAGAACTGGTGTTAGGACCAACAAAGCTATAATAAGGGTGTGCATTTTCTTGTTACACCCAATAATAAGCATTGCATCGTTAACAACATCCCCTATTTTCTAAAATAAACATCTCATGGTTCCCCATCTTGGACTTGGAGCTGACTGGGGCATCCTGAATTGGGGTAGAGTTGCCTGAGTCCAAAGGGCTCCACCTAGAGACTCTACAAGGTCGAGCCTTACATGGGAACTTGGCCATGAAAAGTTAAAAGAATAAAATATTACTAAAAAAATATATATCAGATAAGCTTATACTTCGATATAAATATGATAGATAATGGCAGCGTTGGAAATGCCAGGGATGGGCAGAGGAGGAGAAATTTCGAAAACATGTAGGGTTTTTCAACTGGAATTGGATCATGACCGAACCCGTTTTAATCCCTTACTCTAACTGTCCAATTTGTATAATTTAAGGGCGTTTCAAGAACCAGGGTGAGTCCTGCCCTGAAAACCGATCCACTAAATCGCGAGTCAACCTCGCTAGTCACTAGATCACGAGCTATAAGTAGCTCATCATATACAGCACAATTCCACTTAACAAGCAACAAAAACAGAGTGAAAACTCTGCTCATCCAGCGGAGCCTAGTCTCTCTCATGAGCTCCAAAATTTGAGCTTGCTTTTCTTAAATAGCAAACGTTTATTTTTATACTTTCTGCAATTGCAGCAATACACATGTTTCTTCCTAAGTTCCAAAGACAACATACATAATATGGGGTAGCTCACCTTTTCTTTAGAGCCTGCACTTCCAACTACATAGCAGCCCGTGAGCTTAGCAAATTGGCCAACAAGCTGGCCCACTGCTCCAGAAGCTGCTGAGACGTAGACAAATTCTCCTTTCTTGGGAAAGCAAATCTCATAAAATCCAATATAAGCTGTCATGCCAGGCATCCCTAAAAAAAAGAAAAGAAAACATGACAGTATATACATAAATCTAGCAGAAAGACAACGAAGATAAAGGGCACAGCTTGTGATGAAAGAGCAGCAGCTGACAGCCTCAGTGACGGATGGTATAAATAAAAGGCATGGAACATTGCTCTATATATGGCCCGAGCAGGGGGCAGATATCCCTTGGAAAGATCTAAAAGACCAAACGATAACAAGCAAAATGAGTTGATTGTAGTTTTTGCTTAATAAGGTTGCAGACAAACCCTCTTTGGTGTTTATTTATAGTGAATGGTACAAAACTTAATTGTCTTCCACAATCCTGAAGCCAAAAAGGAAAAAAACAGGACATCCACTGCTAGTTTCTTTTACCAAGCAGAATCAGTTCAAATCATCCTGGCTAAAGGTTTGAAGCAGGTTATCTGGCCCAATAATTTACAGGGTTAAGCAAGAGTAGATCAACCAGAAAGCTAGCTATAATACATTGCAGAATTATAACGAGAGCTGTAATTGCGGGCAACTTACCAAGAAGTCCTGTATAGTATGAAAGAGGCACATCTGTGTCTTTGATCTTAAATAGGGTCTCTGTCTGCGAGATTAAACTGTACTCTTCCCATCCAGTTAGTCCCCACACTAAATCACCTTTCTTAAAGTCCGGATATCCAGAATCTAAGACTTCAGCCACACCGTATCCGGACAAAGGCTGCATGATAGCAACAATGAGTAAGCACTGAGAGCAATGAGACTTGAGCACATTAAGATGTCAAATTGAGACTTCAACTTGATGCATAACGATTATATATGTCAAATTGATTGGGCTTACTATACAAGCCAAGCTAATAGAGTTACTCGATCAGAACTTGTAATGTATTAAATGGAGAGTTCCTCTCTGAGAGTCTCATGGAGACAGAGATAACCTGTCTTTATGATTGTACTTTAAAGGTTATAAAGAACAAATTCCTCACTCGCATAAGATTTTAGGCTCCAGAAGAACAGAGCCTGAGACTCTTCTTGACTTCCTTATCCCAGATATTATCTTCTTCTACTAAAGCGATTATATAATTTCAAGGCTTTTTACTCCCTTCTTTGATAAATAATAACGTACACTCAAGATATTCGCAGCCACTACGAAGGACACAAAAAAAGAACTTAAACCTGGGAGGTTTGCAATTATTCGGGACAGATCAGAGATTTTTTCTACCCTCAGATTGGTTATGAATTTCATTCCACAAGGTACAGTCCCAAAGTTTCGGCGGCCCGAAACCTGTTTCCATTCGATGGTAAACTCTCGAGAAAACTGTCACTTACCTCTTATGCAATAGATACCAGTTCGACAGTTTCAATCATCGCGTAATTACCGGGATCAATAAAAAAGGAAAAAGGAAAGAAAATCGTAAAAGGGGGGAGAGAGAGAGAGACAGGGACAGAGAGATAAATTACCGATCCGGGCACAAACGAATCAACGTAGCTCGGACCATCCAGTTTTCTCATTCGACCGCGCATGTAAGGATCACACGATAAGTAAAGGTTCTTCACTAGGACCGCCTTGTCACCTTCGGGAACCTTCAAAGTAATCTTGCCGGAACTCAGGACCATGTCGGACTCTTTCGGAAAACCGGTGACATAGTCACGAAAGATGATCCGGTTGTTGCTCACTTCTGCTCCTGCGTCCGCCATCTTCCTTTCGAGCTTATGATCTTTTGGAACCTAATCTCCTCTTCCGCGGAGGTTATATAAGAACTGCCACCAAATAAATGCAGACGAAGCTCCAGTGTGGATGAAAGACGTTACGTCACACGACAGGGACGAGAAGGCTCTCGGCCTCACGTTCAAACGAGTAAGGAAGGAGTGTTAGTGCATTTGGGTAAAAAAGTAATTTAAAGCGCAATGGAATCTACTTAACCTCATAGAAACTGTTATAAAATTGTTTAATAAAATAAATTTAGCATAAAATAATTAGAAGAAAATAATTTTTAATGTAATAATTTGAATTTAAAATTTTGAAATAATTAGGAATTATATTAAATATTGCATGTATAATAATATATATGTAATAACTATATAACATAAATTTAATTTTGTTATAATTTTGAATTAAGTTAGTGATTATGTTTTAGTTGATATAATTAAAAATAATAATAAAATTTCCAAATAAAAATTCAAAAAATAAAAAAACAAATTTATTTTATAAAATAATCAAAGTAGAATAATATATATTAATTACATAAATCAATAAGTTACATGCTATTGATCTTACTTAAGTAAATAACTAAAAAAATGAATTATTAAATTATTTTTAAGTTAATAAAAATGATGTGTAATTTAAACCAATTTATTTGTATATTGATTAATTATTATTATTATTTTTTAACACGAAGAAAAAAGAGGTTCTCAAAAGATAAAAAAGAGACGAGATGGTTCGCATCCTCCTATCGTCGTGAATGGAAAGTGGTTTCCACCGTTTATAGAAAAAAAACTGAGGTGATCTACTTTCCCTAGGTAGAATGAATTCTACTCGAACATTTTAGGTGCACTAATATGATTTTCGTCAATTAAGTGAAAGGAATTCACATTCCACTCTTAACTTCCAAGTACACTAATAGGTCCTAAAAGAGAACTTGATTCTCACTTAAATATGTCACATTCAAAATGGGATCTACTACTAATAGTTTATTTTGTTTTGTCCATTTACTAATGGGATCTCTTATTCCATATGGAGAGCCAAGAGGCAGCAGCTTTGCCTTCGTTGGTGGTTTGCTTTGTTTGGACTCAAGTCTTGTAGAAGATCCAAACCCTGTCTTATTCACTATTCTTATCTAATTGGAAGGAGTCTTGTAGTAGATCCAAACCCCTCTCATTCATTGTTCTTATCTAATTGGAAGGAGTCTTGTAATATTAATAGATCTATTGGTACTCCAATAGTCAATTAATTGAATTGCTTTAATGGCAACCAATAGTGAAATAATGAGTAAGTGGCCATTATTAACTCAATTACCTACTGGACATATATGGAATACCCACCTAGCAGTGATATTTTTAGTCAGAGATGAATCTAAAGCCTTTGAAACCAAGTACACAAATACCCTATATTTCCTTCTGGGTTCTGGCAGATGCTGAGGCCGAAACAAAGAGAAAGAAAGGTTTGAAAGATGTGCAAAGGCAGTTAATAATTAGTTCCCATTGATTTTTGGAAATGATTTCACATAACAAGGAGAATATATTTCATTCTGTAGTAAGCCTCTGGAGTACGAGATCTAAAGCAATACTACTGAATTTTGCTTTGCACAACTCATAGAAAACATCACAACACAACTACACATTCTTAATATGTTAGAGAAAATCGCAGAGCACATTATGTTTTCAAACGGTAACATTTGCTACGTGATACAGTGTTAACAACTCACTGAGACCCCTGCTTTTCTTGAGCCACAATAAGCTCATCAAGTTGATCTGCATCACCACTGTCATGTGGCATCATCATCAATTCATCCTCAGCTGAAAAGTCGTAACGCTCCCCAATGGCTCTCAACAGCTGGTACACTTCGAACATGGATGGCCGCTCCTTGGGAACTGACAAAACACAATTACATGCAACCCTGAGAAATTGGAGGAGCTCCTCATCGCAGCCCTTCCCTATCAGGGACTTATCAATAGCGTCCTGGAGAACGGAGTTATCTGAGAGAAAACTAATCCACTCGGCCAAACTACCCTTGAAACTGTCAGGGGCACCAGACACATGGGTGGGTGTCTCACCGGTTACCAGCTCAAGCAACACTACTCCAAAGCTATACACATCACCTTTTGGAGTGGCCACCAAAGTTCGTGTATACTCGGGCGCCACATAACCCAGATCTCCAAACTCACCATTGACAAAAGTGCTTAAATGTGTATCAACCGGATTCATGAGCCTAGCAAGTCCAAATTCTGATATTTTAGGCTCATAATCATCGTCCAATAGAATACATTTGGAGCTTATGTTTCTGTGAAGTATGCGAGGATTGCAGCTATGGTGAAGCCAAGCCAGGCCTTTTGCAGCCCCTATACCAACTTTCAGCCTCACTGCCCAATCCAAAACTTTCTCTCCAGGTGCTTTCTCATGTAACTGATGATAAAGGGACCCATTTGGCATGTGCCTGTATATGAGAAACCTCTCCCTCTTGGCAATGCAGACTCCCAAAAGGGGAACCAAGTTCCGATGTTTCACAGCTCCTAGAGTCCTCATCTCAGACATAAATTCTTTCTCAGAATGTCGAGAATCTCGAAGTCTCTTGATCGAAAGGAACGAATGATCAGGAAGAGTTCCTTTATAAATGGAACCTGTCCTTCCAGATGCAATTATATTGTTTTTGTTGAAATTATCAGTGGCCTTCATGAGATCCCTCAATTTCATTTTTGAAACCGACTTCTCAAATGTAGAAACCTGCATTGAAAAAAATGAATGGCTGATTATTACTCAAGCACTGATTATTAATCAAAATAGAAAATGCAAGAGACAGTTACACTAGCTTGCCTTGATGCCTTTGGACCCCCGAATGCCTTTTGTCCATTTATTTCCTTCAGGATCATCTTCTTTCTTCCCTATGATAAACACTCTACGGAGGCACAAATACAAGATTATACCAACAACCAATACTGCAAATATGACCCCACCAACTGCAGATCCAATGATGATTGAAGTATGAGACTTCTGTATAGCCACCTCGCAGTCTCTATTCACAATCTTCCCACAAAGCCATGGATTATTAGCAAAGCTTGAAGGTGATGTTACATTCATGAGAGGGGGAATGGGCCCTGATAGATTGTTATTGGCAACATTAAATGTCGTCAGCCGGTTCAGAGTACTGAATTGCCATGGGATCTGACCACTTAATCGGTTGCTTTGGAGGCTAAGGGTATTGAGAAAAGTGCAGTTTGCAAGGTTTTCAGGAATTGCACCAGAGAGTTTGTTGGATGAGAGGTCCAGATTTGTTACAAAGGGTATCAAGTGAGAGATGTTGGGAGGGAGAGGCCCAACGATTTCATTGTTTGAGAGATCTAGACCTGTCATGCTTGTACACAGCTCAAGACCGGATGGAAATTGGCCTTTCAATTCCATGTTGGAAAGCTTAATGGTTATCACCCTACTCTCGTCAATGTGCCAACATTCAATTCCAATGAATCTACAGATGAACCCTTCAGTACTGTTCTGGAAATTCCAGTTTTGGAGATAGCCGAAAGAATCATTTAGTGACCTTTTCAATGCCTTCAGACACTGAATGTCACTTTCAACACCCAAGACAACACTGCACAGTGATAGCAAGCAAAGAGTGCGAAAGAAGACAAGAGCACTAGTATTTTTGAAAACTTCCATCAGCTGTAGTGGTTTGTCAAACCAATTCCGCTTAATCCCTATCTGCCATTTACCACCTTGAAGCTCAAAAAGCCAAAAGAAAGCCTTTGTAACATAAAACAAAGAATCCTCACGAGCCCAATCTAGCTCAATCAACTTCCACTGTGGAACCAGGAGAAACTAGGAATTTCTGCTCTCCCCTAAACCCCGACCAAACCGTTCAAAGTCCAAAGTAAGACCTGCGCTAGTAAAAGCAAATTATGTAAGAAAGGGGCTCGCAAGAGTACAAAGATGTCAAGTACTAACCAGTAACTTGATGTCATAATAGAGCCAGAAAGAAGTCAAACCATATATCTGTGAAAATAAGACTCTTTAAGGAACTCAACCCAAGGCGTCTTCACCTCAAGAGGCAGTTAGGATGCAATTTCAAGAGAAATCTAGAAACCCAACACTGCAGATAGATCAGTAGACTACTAGGCCAGCGTATATCACACCAGTTGAATGCAATTATCGCAAATAAGAAGAAGCTCACTCCATACAACTGCACTTACGATCTCAATTCAAGGAATTCACATAGTCCAGCTAAAAAGATCATGAAAGATTCGTGATACAAAAGAAGTTTCACCGAGTAGAGCTAATTACAATCAACTAACAAGCCAAACCATGCAACAAAGTGAAACCCTAAATTCAAAAATTCAAGTAAACGTTCTGTCTGCAAAGATTGGCAGAACAAAACCAGCTTTATCTCTGCTAGCAAAAAAAGTCTCTTCAAAATGTTTTAAAGGTCAGGGTAATGAATTTTAGCAACCAGGTTGGTGAACACAAGGAACTGAACGACTTTGTTTTTATTTCTAAAATTAAAAGACAAAAAAAAATTAAAAAAAAAAAAAGAAAGTATCACGTGGAGAAAGACCCCGATGACACCTGAAAGATCCGACGTAAGAGCGTTAATCTAAAAGACCTTCACGAAAAGAAGAAAAGGCGAGTCACAAGACAAGAAATTCCATTCACCTGCTATTTCCCGCAGAATTAGAGCTAGAAAAAAGAACTACTTAACAAATCGGAACTGAAAAATCAAAAATTTTCATAAAACCCAAAATTCAGTGACTTACAGGCTTAATACAACTCTTTCAACAGGTAGGGAACTCCCACACCCTCGTACACAGCTCAATGAAATCCCTTATGAATCTATGATCAAAGAAAAAAAAAAAAAAAAAGTGTATTCTTCAAGCTCTTACCTGCAGCTTTGTGCATAGCCGAAGGACTGAAACACACTCAATCCACAGATAGAGCATCCATCAAACCTGAGCACCTTCAAATGAGCTAAGTGGGAAGGGGCTAGGAAGCGTCGTCGCTGTCCCAAAGACTTTTCGAGGGCATTGTTATTCTACCCACCAATAGACCAAAAAACAGGGAAGTTTTGAAGATTGAAAAAAGTAGCCAATAGCATAAACAATCACTGATCCGGGGCAGAAAAAGGACAGCAACATGAATCAATTAAATCTTCCGTGTCGACTCAGTTCACTTGACTTGAATCAGCTCGCGAAGTTGTTCCTACTTTATACCTGAGTCTCCTCTCCAAACTCGAATCGAACAAGAGGGACCCGCCTTCCTCTCCTCCAAATTGTGGATGATCGGGACAGTCAATTAGGGTGGGTCCGAACCCAATTCAGTGTGGGGTAAAAAAATAAAAAAAACGTGATTCAATTTGAATCATCTATGGTTTATTTATGGAATTGGGTCCGCTTTAGCTTCGGAACTCCGACTGCAGATAAAATTAAAGAACCGAGGAAGAAGTGAATCGTAAGATCGGATATTAGGTCCGACATGCCAACCGTATACCGATAATGGAAAAGGACAGTCAACGTCAAAGTCAATGCTGGCATTAACTATCCAGAACTTGGGAAAAAAAAATCTAAATGGAATGAGAGCACCCAGGCCCCACAATAGGTAGAGTTAGAATCAAGCAAAGGTCCCGGCGGGCCCACGAGGGTGGAAGCGATCCCAGCGGGGAGTGGTCAAAAGTCAATAGTCAAGACCTCGGCCGACTTTGATTTTGTCATCTTGCGACTAGTCTTTGTGATTTTTGCGGGTTTGTTTCCACACGGTTTTGCACTTAATAGCGGACTAGTCTTTCGAGTTGACTCGCCCGAGTTAACCGTTGCAAGAAGAATCGCTCGAGTCATTTTGAAATCTACGAGTACTGTACCGATGAGGGCCAGTCAACACGTCTTCTTGTCATTTCGACTGCAACTGACGAGGAAGGCGCAGCATGAGACAAAAACGTAAAAGACTCTTCTTTCAGAGGTCGAGAGAAACTTCTCCTTCCCAAGAAAAATTATCTGTGAAGCATGTAGTCAAAATGGACAGGAATAAGATCGTTTGGCCTTCCTTAAGGAGGCCTAAGAGGCCTACTGGCTAAATCCAACTAAGGTTGAGTTCATGCCTAGCAAAGATGTCCCAGAAAAATTGGGATGAAAACAATTAGTTGTAGATATTTGGGGAAGAAAAAGAGATACTGAGAAATTAAGAAAAAAAATCTACAAAAAGGAAATTAAAGTAATTAGTTAACATTGACACTGAAACCAAGTTGGATTGAATCAGTTTCCACTGAAGCAATCATGTGGAGGATATATATCCACTGGGAGCTTTTTAAAGTGCTATGTACTTAGATAATACACCAAAGCTTCCAAAGCTAATAACAAACAAAAAAATTAAGGATGACCCAACTTTGGTGCTGGGCATCATATTAGAATCCATTTATGTTTCTATAGTGATGTCTATTATGACCCATTCTATGCCGGCTTTCAACTTTTTTATCTACCTTTATAACGACTCCCTCTGAAATTCTAACAATCTATGGGCTGCAGCAGCTTCAAGACAAAATCAGTCCCTCTTGAGGTTCCGTCTTCATGCCACTCAAACCTCCTGATCTGTTTCTCAAAATACTAGCTGCAAAAATAATTTTAAAATATGCAGTAAGCGTGGAGCTTAACTTTGCAACCAAACAAGCAGGTTTTCAGAAACCAAAAACATATCATTAAAAAACCTTAAAGCTTGAAAGAAAAAGGGAGGCAAATCAATTTATACTTGCAAAGCAATGATATCCCAGAGTTGGGGATTCTCTAACTTAAAAAGTTGGCCGTTGTCCCATCATCTTTCTTTTTTTCTTTGAAAAAGACATAAATTAATACAAACGAGAAGGAGAGGAATTCCTCAAGCTTCAATCCGCAAATGGAAAGGTGTTACCAACAACTAGGTTTTAGCTCTTGCATTCTAAATACTATTGGCAAGCCGAAGGGTGTGCTGTGAAAATACAACAAGTCAGTTACATGGGTTTGCAACTTCATAATAGATGTGGGCAAGTCTCCGAGGGGTGGAGAATTTCCTCTCATCCAGCTAATTACAATAGCCAGAATCCCTTCAACTATGGAGTTTCTGGCAGAATTGCCCAATCCCTTGTAGTAAGGTTAATTCTGCTTTGAGTAAACCATGTATGCCCACAGGACCCAAGCAAACTAAGAGAATTCTACTTATATGATCTTAGACGGCACTACCTAATCCTGTTGGGACCAGGTTCCCAAGTGAACTTCGTTCACAGTTTAGTTTAAGCCAGCCCTCTCGAGAGGGGATCTAAAGAAGACAAGAGGGAATCAGGCTTGAATGTAGATATAAGCTTCCAGTGCCATCAAATGATAAAGCTTGGGAGGCCCTCATATGTGCTTGCCCAAAGGAGTATGTATGGAATATAGAATCAATGATGCTGTCCACGAAGTTAGAGACACTTAAGATGATTTTTGGTTGTATTCCTTCCAAAGACACCATAAAAACGGCAATCATGGCCCAGCAAAGAGTCATCCCTATGAGTTCCAAAGCAAAAAATCACATAAGAAGATTCCAAGTTTGTTAAGATATTCTATACCAAATGAACTAATTTTAGTTCCACTCAAACCAAATCTTTTGTCAAAAAAAAGATAGTTTAGAAAAATAAACAAATTCTACAAATCTTCACATGAAAATAAAAATAGTTTAGCAAAATAAACAAATTCTACAAATCTTCACATGAAAAAAAAAAATAGTTTAGCAAAACAAACAAATTCTACAAATCTTCACATCAAAATAAAAATAGTTTAGAAAAATAAACAAATTCTACAAATCTTCACATGAAAATAAAATAAATGCTAGCACGAGAATCAATGGAGACAGTGTTAGAAACCATACCTCAGTATGCAGCTCCCCATGAATGTTATTAGAGATGAGGCTGGTAGCTATACACCAGCTGAGCTTTCAAGGGACAAAAAGAACCTTCTCCACGAAAAACTCAGTTGATAAAAGAAAGTTGTGAAATGGGCAATTGAAGTACGGAACCATGTGACATTTGTCTCTTTAATCAAGTGATCACAAGCCATTTACCAATAATCCCTACATGAGTATTAGCCATCCTAGAAGTGGTGAAATCACTGTTATCCCTCGTTATAATCCCTCCACCAGTAACCAAAGAAATGAATTTTCTGGCATTGTGGCAGTCACCACCAACACAAAGATTCTTCCTTACCTGTATGGTAGTCCCTGGTGCAGTGCTTATGAGGCCAAAAGAAACGGCCAGTTTCTCACTATGGCTACTAAGTAGTTTTACCTTCAATCATCTTCCACATCATGTATTGAATTAGTATCAGGCACATACCCAGCAGCTTTTTATCTCATCCATTTATATATTTCCTTCGACTGAGGATTATGAAGAAAGAGATTTGAGGGAGAAAGAGAAGGAGAAAATTTGTGAGAGAAGAGGAAAGGGAGAAGCAGCCTTGGCTGTATAGGAGGAGCTCCCTCTCTTTATTAAACCCTTAAGTGAAAAATTCGAAGGAAAACAATGCCCTTAGTTACAAAAACTATTATAACTCCTAAAATACATATCTGATTTGAATGAAACTTGACACATAAAGGTCTAACGTAATTATCTAACTAACAGACATATGCTAAGAAAAATCAGAATATATAAAAAGACCAAAATACCCTTGAACTGGTATTGTAACAAGGATGGTTCGTGCAACCAGCATAAAACGTGTGAACCTTATTTTTGAACTGGATACAACTGATACCTGGGTTCTTTTTAATACTTTTCTTCTCCATCTTAGTCCTAACTTTAGCCACTTTGTTCCACATTGAAGCAAATTGCATATACATTAGCTAATAGCACATAGTACTCTCCATCTTCAGGTTCCAGCTTTAACAGTGAATTTCATGCCTTTTCTCCCAACTCAATATTTTGGTGAATCTTGCAAGCACCCAACATTGCACCATATACACTAATCCCAGGTTCCATTAGCATTCCCTGGATAAAAATTCCAAGCTTCTTCCAAACCTGCATGGCCAAGAAGGACTACCATGGATCCATAGTGATACACAGAAGGTTCAAAGCCATAATCTTGCTTCATATGAGAAAAGTAATGCAGTCCTTCACCCACCAAGCCAGAGTGGCTACAGGCTGAAAGGACACACAAAAATGTCATCTCATTTGGTTTCACAGGACTCCTATGGATCATTTCTTCAAATGATTCGATTGCAGCTTCGCCATGGCCATGTGTTCCATACCCATCTATCATGGCATTCCATGTTATCAGATGCTGCTCTCCATCATGTCAAAGAGCCTTCTCGCAATAACAACACCCCCACATTTTGCATACACGACCAAAAGAGCAGTCATCACGTATACCTGCTTGTGAAGATAAGACATTCTAACAGTATTCCATTCTAACACGTCCAAATAATTAATTCTAACAGCATTGCATTGCAGATTAAGGGTTTTACTTTTATGAAAACAGATAAAGCATAAAAGGGAAACCTGGAACAATATCATCACTGTCCCACATAAATTTAATAGCAAGCTCTGTTGTAGCACTCAGCATCATCTTCCTTTCTGTGCCACAGATAAATAAGGCATAGTATGAGTCAAAACCTATGCAATCTAATGAACCATTGATGTCCTAACAGGGACTTTAAAAGGATAAAATAGAATGAGGACGAAGGAGAAAGTTTCAAACTGACTTCAAGTGGAAGTCCACATAAAATGATTAAACTATCCCAGAAAAGAGAGTCGTTTTAATTGGGGGTCCAAAAAATATTGAATCTGAAACTGAAAAGATTGGATAGTCTAATGTACATTTATCACCCAAGACTAGTACAACGAGTCCAAGAAAACCATTTGTGAACTAACCTAACTAATTCAAAGCAACACTACGGTGAGTTGAACTAGGAACTGCTTATTAGCAAGGAGAATTAATAAACAGCCAATTCAATAAACTAAAGAATGTGACGTTGTACCATAGACAAGCTAGATAACAAAAGCAGCCTTGATAGAATTCAAAGTATAATTGCAAGAAGTCCATAATAAGGAATATCTCAAATCAGCGAAAGTTCTCATCAACCTCGACAAAAAAAAAAAAAAAAACCACCAAGTTGAACCAATAGAGGACGACACAAGAAAAGAAACAGAGGCCAGAGGTTTCGAATGTAAGCAATGTGATTTATATATCTTCCAAGAACACGACCAAATTTCTTAACGATCTCAACTAAGAACATTCAGCAAATAAATGTCAAAATTAATCACCTCAATTCGTTACAAGTAAACTATATTTACGTAATAACATCAATCATAAACTCGAGTAAAGCAGCAAGAAGCATTCAAAATCAAAAGACACAGATCAGAAAAAAAAAAAGAAAAAACCAAAACATATAGAGAAAGAAAGACAAAACTCGAGAAAAATAAATTGCTGAGAGCTCGATATTCTACTTCTCTGCTATTCTGATCTTGAAGCTCTACAATCACTTCCAGTGTCGCCATCGGCTTCCCTGTCCATCCTTTAAAACAACGTAAAAGGGGATTAGGCAAAATATAGCCCTCTGCTATTCTGAACTTGTGGTTCCTCGCTCCTCTTTTACGTTCTTTTAATGCCGAAAACTCTGAAAATATAGCCCTATTAGGCAAAATCAGAAAGAAAAGGGACCAAACAATGAATTGAAGAGAAAAAATAGATTATAGAGGCAGCACTTGATCGATTTGGAATCGTCCAGGACATTGACGGAGCTTCTCTTGTATTCTGACCTTGAAGCTTCAAAATCATCTCCGTCAATCTCCTGCACAATTCGAAAATCGATCAAGCCTCTATACTCCTTCGTTTCTCTTTTGGAGTTTTTTCCTGGCACAGGAGAGCGGTTATGACTTAGGCCTAGAGTAAAATAACAGATTGTAGTCGCAGGGTTTGAAGTGGGATCGAAAGATTTACTCGCGCCATTAGAATGGGTTGTAATGTGGGTCTATTAATATACGTATCAATACCCACATAAAAAATAATACATTTAGCTTGGCTGATCCAATACGAAAAGATATTTAGTGCAAAATATGGGAAACGGCTATCTCAGCTATCCGATGACTATCTCAGCCATCTAATCATCGGATGACTGAGATATCCGTTGATTGGAGGGCTATGATAACCGTTGATCATGATCAGATAGCTAAGACAGCGTTTTATATGTTTCATACCAAATGACTTTTTCATATTGGATCAACCCTCATTAATTTTAGTACCTCGTCTCTATGTCAGAATTTTTTTTTCCTACTCCTCTATCTTCTCATTTGATTGTGATAGCCTAGAATATTTCCCCTAGTAATGTTGCTAATATATGTAACACAAGCAAATTTTTTTCCTTGATCAATAGATTGATTTGATCATCCAAATTTTTAGACTTAGCATTATGATTTAAATCAATTACTATTGAATCTACTCATTCAGATTATTAACCACCTATTTTGATAGTTTAAATTAATAATAATTTAATTTGACCATACACGACTTTTGAATATGAGAGACCATGATTGGTGTTTTTAGTAAAACTCATTCACTTCGAGTGAGTGCCGCTTATTTTAATAAGACGTTATATATATATATATTTTTCATTTTAGTAAATCCTAAATAATATATTTTTATTAAGATGTTATATATATATATATATATATATATATATATATATGGGCCTAGACTCTTGGTCTGTATTTCGCCTACTCTCTCTTGGTTTTTTTCCACTCTCCAACTCCTCTCTCGCTGTGCTCCGACGATCCCTTTCCTCTCCCTGGTCGCTAGTCTCCCTATTCCCCTGCCCTAGCTCGTCGCTCGACCTCGTTCTACCTCTTAGCGGCCCTCTCTTTATATCTTTTTCTCTCAGCCACATTCTCCTACTTTCTCTAGCCCATATCCGTTGTTGCTATTGTTAAGGACTTTCATTATTTGGTACATGTTATTTGGGCATTGGCCCATATTCGCTATTGCTATTGTGTCTTTTTTACGGAGACATTATCATGGAAGAAGTGTCCCTTGGTTGTTGACTATTGTTAGCATTAGTTATTTTGATGAAGATTTGAATAAATAACATTGTGCCCCCATCATCTTATCTTCCTCTGATTCTCATTATCATGTTATTGTTATTTGGCAGACTTACCCCTACCGTCCTTTATTTGACTCTCACATACCCCTTTGGCCAAACCCTTTTGAAACATTGCTTTGGTTGTTGATCCCTTTTATTTATATGGGTATTTTAAGTCCATTGCTATTTTTTATTGGTATCCGTGGGTCTTTTATCGTCGTCTTGGGAATGACAGACATTACCCACTTTAGTGATTATTATCACTAAATTTGTTCGAAATCATTTGAGTTTGGTTTCAACTTACGTTCTACCTTTGAGAGTCAGTGCCCGGTGTTGGGACATCGTGATGGAGGAGCTTATTACTACATCTATGTTATTTGGTTCAAGTTGGGATCACTACCATTACCTCCCAGCTTGAGGGGGAGTGTTAAAGAGAAGATATGGAAGGCTCTTACAAAACTCTCACATACCCAAAATTAATTTGGTGGAGTTTTATAGGAGTCTCATAGAAAGAGGTCTCACAGAAGAGTCTCAGTTTAAATGTGTTTTAGTTATGTTAGTCTTCTATTTATGTTGAGTTATTTAATTATGTTAGGACTTATCTTTAAGTGTTAGAGTTTGGGTGTAATTGAAAAATTGGTAGTTTAATTGTAATTAGACTCTACTACTTTCCTCTATTATAAATAGGGGTTCATGTATTCATATTACATCAAGGTTAATGAAGTTTTTCTCTTTTCCATAAATCCAACACTCATCGCCCCCTCTCTTGAACCCCAAGCCATAAAAAGTTTCCCTCAACCCCATTCAACCGAATTTTAGAAGCTTCTCCTATAAAACCAAGATATTCCCCAATATGAATGTATGTGTGATTGAATAATATTGTTGAATTTTTAATCCAAATTAATGATTATATTTTTGCATTGATTAATTTTTTTAGGGTTTCCTATTAATTGTTCGATATTGAAATTTAATTAAATTTTGTGTGATTGAAGAGATGATTAAATTGCTGCATTGATTTAAATTTTTGTATGTAATTTCTTTATTGAAATTTTGTAGTGATTTAATTTATGAGTTTTAGTGATATTTTATTGATTTAAATTGAATTTATTTCTAATTTTTTTTTGTGTTTGATTGAAACTTGATTAAATTGTTGTATTGATTAAATCTCTATATTTAATTTTTATTAATTTAATTTAACAAAATTTTAATTGAAGTGATATTGTATTTCATTTATGTAAATTTAATTGAGTATTCAATATCTTGGATGATTTTTACCCTAATCCCTAATCCTAAACTCTAATCCTAAGCCCTAAACACAAAACCCTAAATTCTTTGCCCCAAACCCTAGCCTTGCTTATTAATTTATTATTTTTTGTCAATTAAAGTGATGTTGTATTTTGGTTTTGTAAATTTATTTGCTTATTCAATATCTTGGATGATTTTATTCGAAGAGAAATTTAATGGATGATTTATCGAAGTTAATTTTGTTTTTAATTGAAATCTTAATTTTTGAGTGTTTAGGGTTTAAGCCCTAACTTAATCCCTAGACCTTATGTCCTATTCCCTAACCCTAAACTCTAAACCCTAAACCCTAAACCCTAAGCCCCAAACCCTAATCCTAAATCATAATGCCTAATCCTTATTCCCTTCCCCTGCTTTGGCTCGCTGCTCGGCCTCTCTTTGCCACTCGGTGCCCTCTCTTCGTCTCTATTTCTCTCAACTACTCTCTCCTCTTTTTTCCAGCCCCCCATCTCTTTGCCTCCTCTCTTATTCCCCTCCTTTTGTCTTTTGGTTTCTATTTCTATCGCCACCCCCTCTCATGAACCCTAAATTCCTATCATTCTCATCCTCTTGACGACCCCTCTCTCAAACCCTAAATTCATATCATTCTCATCCTCTTGTTGCTGCCCTCTCGAACCAGAAGCCATAAACATTTCTCTCAACCCCATTCACCCGAATTTTAGAAGCTTCTCACATATGACCAACGTGTTCTCCAATCTGAAATTTTTTTAGGGTTTCCTATTAATTATTTGTTATTCAAAATTTATTAATTTTTGTGATTGATTGGTATTATTGAATGTTTAATTCAAATTGATGACTAAATTTCTGCACTGTTTAATTTTTTTAGGGTTTCTTGTTATTTGTTTTATATTTATTTTTTAATTAAATTATGAGTGATTTAAGTGAGGATTAAATTATTGCATTGATTTAAACTTTTGTATTGAATGTTTGTAGTTTAATTTCTGAACTGAAGTGATATTGTATTGATTTAAATCTTTGCATTTAATTTCAGTAATAAATTTTTTGTATTTATTTAATTTATAATTTTTTGTTAAATGAAGTGATGTAATATTTTATTTATTTAAATTTAAATAATTATTCAATATTTGGGATGATTTTATTCTAAGAAAAATTTAACGAATGATTTATTGAAGTCACTTTTGTTTTTTAATTGAAATTGTATTTTTGTTTGTTTAGGGTTTAAGCCCTATGCCTTAAGCCCTATCTTAATCCCGATGCCCTATTCTCTAACCCTAAACTGTAATCCTAAGCCCTAAGCCCTAAACCCTAAACCATAAGCCCTAAGCCATAAATCCTAAACCTTAACCCCTAAACCCTAAATCTTAAGCCCCAAACCCTAGCCCTAATCCCTAATCCCTAATCCCTATGCCCTATGCCCTATGCAACTCGCCCTATTCCGTAGTTGTAGCTCGCCACTCTGCCTCTTAGTCACACTCTCTTCTTTTCTCCAGCCTCTGTCTCTCAACCTGTCTCCGACTTCCCTCTTTTTGTCTCTTGGTTTATGTTTCTCTCGCCACCCCCTCTTCTTTTCTCCGGCCTCTGTCTCTCAACCTGTCTCCAACTTCCCTCTTTTTGTCTCTTGGTTTATGTTTCTCTCACCAACCCCTCTTTCAAACCCTAAATTCTTATCATTCATCTTTTTGTCTCTTGGTTTATGTTTCTCTCGCACCCACTTTCAAACCCTAAATTCTTATCATTCACTATGAAAGAAAATTTGCATATTTTTGTCTCACTATTGGTAAACAACAATTATACATTATCACATTGGAAATATTTGATGGATCAAATTGGACCATTAGTAAATATTTTAATATGTTGTTAAATGCTATTGTTAGATTATATTTTGACTACATCAAACAGTGTTGGAGATGTGCCCATGCAATTTTAAAAAAAAAATACCATGTGTTATCCTTACTTTAAGGTATATGCAAAGTTATCTAATAAATAATTTTAGGTTGATATCAAATGCATGTTTTATTTTAATTAAATTTGTGCCATTATGATTATATTGGTGTTATTGATGTCACTTATATCAAAGCACACATGTTGTTTGATAGACAAGTAAGATTTTGGAACAGAAAGGGTTCCTACTTTTGATATACAATGGCAGAATGTAATGACAACATGTACATTTGATATACAATTCACTTATGTGTATGCAGAATAAGAGAGATCAACAATTGATTCACACGTACTGAAGTCAGTATTAACAAGACGAGATAAACTTTGGGTACTTGCTAAATAACATTTCTTTACTTGGTCTTTTTATCTATTATTATTTTAAAATAATTCATGTGGAATATATTTTCTATTGTGGGTAATTATTATTTAGTAGATGTTGGTTATGCAAATCTTCCAGGGTCTTTGGCTCCCTATCGAGGCACTCATTCTCATTTGCAAAAAAATTTAGATAAACGCTTCTACAAATGAGAGAGAATTGTTTAACCGAAGGCACTCATTTCTAAGGATTATTATTGGGCGTACTTTTGGGGCCTTAAAAACTCCATTTAAAATATTAAAAATGTTCCTCCTTATACTATTGATATATAGGTAAAAATTGTAACTGCTTGATGTATATTATATAATATATATTTACAGAAGATTACATGGATATATATGAAAATGGAGACGATGTGTCTGGTGAGAAGATGATGAGGGTGATGATGTAGATGATGATGAAGATAACAATGATAGTGATGATTTTGTAGATAACAAGGACCAAAAATTAATACTTAGGAGGGAGCGTGTAGCATAATCCGCAAAAAAATATCATATTTTTTAGATTTATTAGTAACTAAGATGCAGAAAAATTAATGATTATGCATTTTAATGAATATGAACATTTAAGTTGTACTTCCTTGGTACTAACTTGATATTTTTTATGTTAAATATTTAACCACTACTTCCTACCCATGTAAGACAACATTCTTCCCTGAAGATTTCCAATTCAGTTTCAGCACATCAGTGTATTAGGTATACGAAGCAATTTGAAAATTATTGACATCTCAAGCAATTTTCTAGCAGATTACTTTCATCCATTTTATTTATGTGGGAGTTTCCGTTGGAAGGAGCACGTTATGAAGATGGGAGGGGGCTAGGCACTTGGGATGGTTCACTACAATTCCAGGTCAAAGAAAGTGCACTAAAATACTCTCCTGATACTTTGCAAAGTATGATTTCATGGATGTAATTAAAGTAGAACTAAGAAAAAAGGTACTTGGGGCACTAGAAAAGAAGATGAAACAGATAATATGATATGCTTCAGAAGATTATCACCTCATTCAACTCATCCAAGGAGAAAAATATACTTCTAATGGTTCAAGTGGAGTATTTATATATATTTGGGAATAAAATGTCTAAGAAAATATGTTGTTGAGGTGGATTCTCAAGAGGGGGTTGAATTAAGCATTACAAACTTAAATTTAGCTAAAGGCGTGGAAATATAAAACATGCAATCATGCACATTTAAAAGTAAAACATTCACACACCATAGGGATAACACAATTTTTTTTGTTATCGATGTTCTCCTATTGGTATTCAACTATTGAGAACCTGTAGAAATTTCACTATTTTATCTCTAGTAGTTGGAAATTACATGGAAGAGATTTTGACTCTTTTTAAGCCATGTGTAGCTCAAGTACAATCTTTTACAATCAATCTAGATTATAATAGGTTATAGATGAACTTTTCTAAAAAATATACAAAGAAAAGATAAAATCACGTACACCCTTTACATTTAGATAGTATGTTCTCATTGAGAGATCCAAACTTCCATTTTTGTAGCACAATGTAAGGATAGGAGCTTGTCTAATGCAAATGCAAACGAGAGAAACGAAGAAAAGAATAAGGGTAATTTCAAAGGATATGCTCACTCTTTCTCTTGAAAGCACCTTGAGAAGTTCATCAAGTAGTTGAGAATGAAGGCTTATGAATAAGCTAATAAATGCTCATTAACTCTCTCTATGGAAGGTTTGGTGGGGTATTTATATGTTTTCCAAGCTAAACTAGTTTTTTTCCCGTGTGCAAAAGTCAGTTTTTGGATTGATCGATAATGCTTTATGTCCTTGACTGGCAAGGTTCTGTATGATCAATCAATTATGTAGGTTGATTGATCAATCAATGTTAAATTCACTTGCTTGGACAATATTGATTGATCAGTCCAAGTGGGATCATCAATCATGTTTTATAACACGATTTGGCCATGTTCCAGATGATTGATCAATCTACTTAGGTTGATCGATCATGCTTTATAATCTTGGTTGTGCATTTCTAGATAATCGGTCATTGGTAGATGTTGATCAATCATTTCAGTGCTTGTTCAACTAATTTGACTTTGAAAACATGTGAATGAATGATTCTACGTGTATGTGATAATTTTAAAACATATATGAATGCAAACTACGTTCTAAAGCTTCAAGTTTGTATTGTAGCTCAAATCAGAGTAGAACAACTCTATTTTGCATAGACTAAGGTTTGACATATCTCTATAAGTCCTAAACTCTAGTCTTCACTCTGTTTTCATCTTCCGGGAGTATTTCTTCAAGAGTTGACTTTTCATGATGTTTGAGGTATTTGTGTTGCTTGATTCACTTTGAAGCTTTAAACCTTGAAATGTATATCTTTTGAAGGAAAAATATCTGAAATACTTAATTATCAACAAAATATAGGAAAGTCACATAAGCATATATAACATTAGAATATGGTGAATACCTTTAATATCATGTTGAGTGAGTGCAAATCTGTCTTCATTCTTTGTTTGGCAGGAATCAATTATGGAGGAGGATTCATTGCTCAGTTTACTCGATTCTACATCCACTGGGCTTCTTTTAGAATTGTCATTCTAAGGAGAGCCACCTCTCTATGGAAATACATTCATGGCCAGGTTGAGCCTATACCTAATCTACCTCGTTCAACTATTTGCGAATAAAGAAACACAAAGAAAATCTTACCAGCTTGTATAAAATCTCCTTTTGTTTTCCTTCTTTTTCCTCTTCTTGCTTTCTAGGGCTACAAAACAAGCCTCTTTCCGTGAAACTACTTCTATGTATATATAACACCAGGACAGAGAGCACCTGATCGAAAAAAAGAAGAAGGAAGATGCGTCGGAAACAGTTGGGCACGGAATCACAACCTGATCTGTTGCCGGAAAGGGAACGATGCCGTCGGCTTTTCCGACGCCTCGGCTTTCTCACATGACGGACACAAGGTCAGAGTGGTTGCAGGAACATGCATGTAGAAATGCGGGGACCTCTTCAGCGCCCGGAGCTCTAACAGCTCTCTCTGCAGCCTCCTGTTTTCATCCGTCAAATTCTCGCAGCATCTTTTCAGAAACTCGCAATCCACCTCCGTCTGTTTCAACTTGGTCCTGTCATCCACAAACCAAAAACAAAAAATTATACTTTTTCTTCGTTTCATTTGTCTTAAGAATACCTAGCTACTGAAAGAGACACCGATTCCGCACCTTGCTCTTCTATTCTGGAACCAGACCTCGACCTGTCGGGGACGAAGATTCAGTTGTTTCGCCAGTGCATGCTTTTGCTTCTGAACCAGAGGTATAATATGAGAAACTAAATTCAGAAACGCGTAGCTTTTGCAAACACAAAACCGAAGAAATGAATAATCGATAATGCCAATTCAAAAAATTATTAAATTTGGATTTAAATTATTAAAAATTATTTAAAAAAAGTGACACCAGTGCGACAGTCCCAAATCGGCTATTCCCTCCTCTCGGCGCCTCTCGGTCACAATCTTTCCCCTCATGCCGACCACATGAATTGCTGGTCACGAGGATGACATGCGTGTGGTTCACATTGTCTCACCCGCATGTCCTTTAGTTAGATTTTTTATCCCGCGGGCCACCACATGGAGTTATCATATCTGACAACCCAACCAACTCGCGATCGACATTTTTTCTACGTGCAATCGTTCTGAACCTCTTTTTCTACGGATAATACTTCTAGCGGCATACGGCAGGTTAATTAAGCTCCCTCTGACCATTCTAATGGGTGCTCCCCTCCCATCCCAACCGCGACGTTGGCTTCTACTTACGTGGGCTCCACAAATTTTGTCCTTTTCTTTTTCGCCGAGTAATTATGCTTACCGGATTAAGGGTGGTGTGCTCTTTGAAGCTCTCTTCCAGAATGGCGGATTGTTCTCTCGTGAGCCGAAGCTTCTTCCTCGTAGTCTCACCTTCTTCTTCGTCACTCGCCGCTTTTCCGCCTGACGCCTCCATTTCTCTTTCTTCTCTCTCGGCACTGCGCCATTTTGCTCTCGTTGATGATTCATCTTCAGCATCTCCCATGGAGCCTCCGTTCCTATTAGCATCAACGCCTCTGGGAGGAAGGCACGCCCCTACATTTGCTAGATTTTGAGGAAAATGACTAGTGTATTGAGAAAATTTCATCTCTCAGTGAGATTAAAAAGTGTTTTTTAAAATTATTTATCATTAATAGTGCAATATTAACTGACAAGCACTAAAGTAGGAGAAGTAACATCGGACAGTATCACAATGATGGATAGAAAACAGATCTCAAATAAAATGAAATCGACCAATAACCAGGAAATGAGTGGTTCTTGATATTGGATGATGATTAGAAAAAGAACTGTAAGAATTAAGCAAAGAGTATTGATATCGTACCACAAGGAGAAGCATCTTTTCTGCATGCGAATAGAAATTGGCCAGCGGACGTTCCTAAGCTCAAGCTCAGTGATAGATCCTCTTGTTCCATATCACTGATCTCCAGGTGATCTCAGTGAAGCAAACGTGGACTTGGTCCGGCAAACAGACCGAACACGGATTTTAATAGATTGCCAATTAAGGGGCGGCAAGATGATCTGAAACCGGTAACTTGAGCCAGACTTGTACGAGAAAGCCAGAGAACAATTTATGAAAACTAGCAAGACCTGAATCTGATCGAAAAACTTTGGATCGAGGAATCTGAGATAAGTTATTGAAAATGTAGCAAGAGAGACGAAAAAATTAGCAGAAAAAGGCGACTTCCGGTTTTGGACCAAAAGGGAAAAAAAAATCCTCTAAAATTCTCCGCGGTGATTGCAATCCAGCAAAAGTTTCTGCTAAGATTAAATCCTCGGAAAAATTTCTACTAGAAGGTCAGAAATCCGGACCAGAGACCCATTTTGAGTCCGATCGAGAAAGTGTCTCTGTGGCGTCTACGACCCGAGAAGACAACTCTTCCAGATTAGCTGGCTGTCGATGGAAAACTGAAGTGAAACACGCAGAAGAGAAGAAGAGCTAACTGCCGGGAAACAAGACTTCTTCGTCTTCGTATTAATAGAGATTTTAGAGAGAGGCAGAGAGAGAGTCAAGAGAAGCATAAAGAGGAAGTAAAAAACGAAAACCCTAACCCCGGTTGAGGGGGGGGACCATGGTTAGTTTAGGAAGGTCAAGATAAATGATTGAAAAGTTTTGGAGCTGACGGACACGGCTGTACGGCCCCCTTGTCATCGTTGATTGAATCCGGCACCACACGTGAGCATCACGTGAGGACGCTTCATCATAGCGAAAAACCCGCTCCGACGCGTGACTCTCGTGCTCGGTCGGCATCAGAGGGCGCACAATGGGACCCAAGAAAGGGGTCTGAACAAACCCATTTTATCCACGTCAGACAAGGGACCCGCATAAAGCTCTTAACGTCAAGCTGGTCAAGCGTGCGAAGACAGGTGGGCCTGTTAAATCATTGGACTCTACACCTCCCATCATTTCGCGCGTGTGCTGTTTTGAGTAGGACTAGGGATTTTTTTCTGCCCTTCTTTCCAGAAATACCCTTCCGTCTCAGCATATTATCGGCGGCGACCTTTACCTGGTGTCGCAGTTACGACTAATTAATTGGATTCGGATTACTTGTGTAATTAAATGTAATATTGGGTTCCGAGGGGTCATAAGCTCCAATTCCCCGTGCACGATTTTGACCGAGTCAATCTTGAAGAGATGAGCCTCTTTTTCAAAAAAAAAAAAAAAACCGCAAAAAGAGGGTCAAATCCGAGTCAACCATTGGAATCTGTAATTTAATGGCAAATAGTGTTAATATCTCAATGGGCGGTGGCATATCTTGCAATTACAAAAGCAGACCTCGATGCTTTGATTGAAACAAACACCGTGGGTGTTCCCACAATGATTAGGTACCCGGTGCACGTGTGGGCCACTAAATTAATCTTTGGCTGCACGTGCTCATGTGCTTCGTCTTCACTCCCATGAGAGAGCAGAGAGCCCTTCTCACTGGGGAACTCTCTTCCCCTGCTTCACCTCTTTATTTCGTTCCCTTCGTATGTCTTCGTCCCACTAAGACGTCGTCGACAACAAAAAGAACAAAAACCTGGTAATTTCTGTTTCAAGAAACGCTTTTAATTTGCGGAAAAGCTGAAGAAGCAAGCTTCGCAGATGGGAAAATGGTCAATAATGAAGATGAAATTGAAACTGTAGCTTTTGCTGCTCATATTCTGCGAACGTGGGTACTGTCAAAATGGTTTAGGGAAATCCAATGGATCATGTGGTTGTTTAGCTTTTCGTTTTTGATCAATGTAGCAGCCCAGAAGGCCAGAAACTGAAGCGTTTTTCTTCCCTTTCGTCTCTCGAAACTTGAATCCTCTGTCTCCACGCCAGTCCCCATTGATTGGCTAATCATCCTGGAGTGGGCATTCTGCCATCTCCCTTCCAATACTCTACATCTACAGGGCTGGCCTGGTTTTGGATTTGTAAAGTCGTTTTCTATTAGATGATCAGTACTCGCAGTTATTTAATGGGAGAAGTAGGGAAGAAACTGCACAGGAGTTGCTGTTTTGGGAAGTGGAAAATCTCAAAGTTGCAAAGCATGAGGGGTCTGTGTAGAGGTTTCTGGGACAGGTTTCTACTGGGCTTCTTTCTATATTAAAAGCTGTACGATGAATGACACACCAGATATTGCATTCGATCGCTTCTTTGATAAGTTATAATATTGATGCCGCAAACTATGTGGAAGTATGGAGAAGACGAGAAGAAAAGGAGACCTAGAACATGAGAGAGCAAGACAAGTCTCAAGGAGAAGAAGCTCGCTTGAATTAGGTCGAGTCCTTCTCCTCTTATGTATAATGAATGAAATTTTTTATAATTCCGATAATACCCTTGTCCTAACTAGGGTTACATTAAGGTTGTTAGATGAAAGAAAAACTGTAAACTAAGCTAGGTTGATTACATTAAAACACCTCTAGTCTTTAACACTCTCCCTCAAGTCGGTGCATAAACATATAAAAACCCAACTTGGAACATCAATTGTGAAGAGGTTTGCTACTGCCTTTGTAAAATGTTTGCAAGTTAATTCTTGGATTGGATACAATTTATGCTATGATTCTAGTTTGGAGCTTCTCTTAGACAAAGTGATGATCAATCTCAATATGTTTAGTTCTCTAATAGAAAATAAAATTTGTTGCAATATGCATGAGAACTTGGTTGTTATAATGAAATTAGGATCTCTCATAAAAATTTGAGTTCAGTCAACAGAGACTTCAACCAGATCATGTCACTCATTGAAAGTGTCATAGCATGGTATTCTTCCTCTACACTTGATCTTGTCACCATACTCTATTTCTTATTGCCCCAAGTTACTAAACTACCACCAACTTTTGTACAATAGCTGCAAGTTGACTTTCTACCATTAAGAAAACTTGCCCAAATTGCATAAGCAAATCCTTCAATGTTAAAATATCCATAGCATGTATATAATAATCCTCATCCCATTTTCTTAAGGTCTTACGAAGTCCTGTCTAATGTTTGTCAATGATAAAGTTGAAGTTGATGCATAAACTAACTAATACACTCACAACAAAAGAAATAGCAGGTGTTGACATGGTGGGATATATTAGTTTACAAATCAGCTGTTAAAATTTTCTCACATCTACATCATTACTCGAGCCAACACACAATTTCATGTTTTATTCATGGGAGTGTCAAAAGGTCTACATTTGAGCATACCGGTTTCTTCGAGTAGGACTAAAACATACTTCATTTGTGATAAGACAATACCATGTCGAGATTGCAACACTTCAATCCCAAAAAAAATTTAAATAAACCAAATTTTTTTGTTTGAAATATCTTGCACAACCCTTCCTTCACCTGTTGAATTCCATCTTTATCACGGGTTGTAAGTATTATATCATCAACATATAATGTCATAAGATTTACACCCTAATTTATATGTTTAACAAAAAACAAATGATCCACTTCACACCTCTAAAATCCAAAACCACTAACAACCATATTGAACTTTTCAAATCATGTATGTGGTGGTTGCTAAAGACCATAAATAGACTTTTTCAACCCATGTACCTCCTCCCTCTCATCCATAAGTCCAAAATGTTGTCGCATGTAAACTTATTCATGAAAGTCACCATTAAGAAAAACATTCTTAACATCTAGTAGATGAATATACCACTTAAAATTTGCAACAAGGGAAATAAGAACCCGTATCGAATTAAGTTTGGCAACCGTGAAGATGATTTTCTCATAGTCAATACCATATGATCGAGTATAGCCTTTGGCCACTAACCTTTCTTTGAGCTTAACAGTATTATTGTTAGGGTTGTGTTTGATTATAAACTATCTACATCCTATGGGTTTCTTACCATGTGGCAGAATTGTCAACTCCCACTTTTTATTGTCATACATTGTCATCAACTCTTCTTCCATAATAGCTTTCCAACCTGAATCTTACATGGTCTCTTCATAATTTTTGGGAATAAACAAAAATGAGAAGGCATCTAGAAAAGACAACACATCTACGATAGTTGAAAAGTAGAAAGAAAGTTATAAATAAAATAAGAGGTGGAGGACTTTTATTCTAAAGAAGAACGAGCTTGGTTTTGAATAATAGATCTATCATCATAACGTGGACCAAAGATATTGGGTGATGAAGGGAAATTACTAAACTAGTAATCAACAAACTTTGGAGATCATTTGTCAGCCAATGGTGAATATGGTTCAGGCAGAGTTTCATCCAATGGCTGAGGAAGAGGTTGATCCATTAGCACAATGGGTTTAGGCATACTTGTAGGAGAAGAACCGACACTGGAATAGAAGAGTTAGTGCTAAAAAATATCACACTAGTTGAGACAACATGTTATGATGGATGATAGCACACATACCGCTTTCAATTTCAAGAGTATCTAATAAATATACAATTCAAGGCTCTAGGATCGGGCTTATTTTTTCTTCTTCTATGGGATAGGTTGTGAATAAAACAAACAAATCCAAATATCAAGCAAGAAGTGGAAAAAGGATTAGAAATAAGAAAAAGATTTAAAAATGAGATTTGTGACTAAGTAACTAGAGGACATATGTGGTTTATAAGTTAACAAGCTGTAAGGACATCATAAGACCAATAACACTAGGGAATGTTCATGGGTAATAAAAATACTCGAGCAACTTCCGTTTGGTGTCTATTTTTTTCATCTAGGAATACCATTTTGTTAAGGTGTATATACGCATAAGGTTTGAAGAATAGTGCATTTCTAGTGTAAAAGGATTGGAATTGAGAGGAAACATATTTTTTTAGCATTATTTGATTGAAAAACCTAGATCTTTTATCTAAATTGAGTCTCAGCCATGGTTTAAAAAAATTCAAATATATCAAACACTTCAAATTTGTTTTTCATTAAATAAAAACCAAGTTATATGAGTACAATCATCTACAAATATGACAAATCATTTAAACTGAGTAACACTGGAAAGTTGTACTAGCCCCCTACACATTAGAATGAATTAAAGAAAAATGACTAGAACTAAATTTTTCATAACGAGAAGGAAATATAATTCTATGTAGTTTTTAACACAAAACTCATAAAGCAAACTAGAAACCAACTTTGTAGGAGAAACTAAAGACTATGACATAGTTAAAGAGACATACTTAAACAAACTTTGTAGGAGAAAGAAAAGACTGACATAGTTAAAGAGGCATTTAAACAAACTTCATTTTTAACTCTCTTCTAAGATTTGACTTACTTATATAAGGCCCAACAAAGATTAGGTATGGACAAAGATGGAGATGGAAAGAAAGAGCCTATACCCTAGACTTTAGTTTGAGAACCATTAGTAATAGACACAAGACAATTACTAGGACAAGGAGGTAGAAAAGATAAATTACCAAATTTTCCAATAAGGTGTTTGCATGCACTTGCATCAATAATCTAAGGTGAACAACTAGCACATGAAAAGTCAGAAGATGTACCTATAATGGAAATAGTAGCAGAGGAAGTACTAGGAGGTGTGAACAACATACTCCTTAAGTTTTAGGAATACTAAAAAATCTTCATTTGTAAAGAATCTTGTGCTAGGAGCTATAGGCCTAGGTGTAGGCCTGACTTCTTTTGGTTATGAGATAGCATATATGTCATTGACAATGGTATGCAATTTTCAGCACCTCCCTACAACATGATTAGATAAGCCACAATAGATAAAACTTCTAGTGTTGGAGGACTCACTGATATTGCAGCCTCTATATCAGACACCACCACTTCTTCCTCGGCCCCGACCAGTCATACCTTGCCTCGGCCTTGAGAAAATATGGCTGATGTCTTTATGGTCCCAATTTGAGACTCGAGTGTCTTGCTAGAGTTATAACTTACCACTTATTTTTTATATAGGCATGGTTAGTTGGGTATTAGGTTTGGAATTTTGAAATTAAAGATTCTGATTTAAATTCTAAAATTTTATGTTTCCCTAAGGTTTATGCATGGTTGGTTAGGTATTGAGCTTGGCTTGGATTGTTGAAATTACGGATTTGATTTAGATTAGAGTGGGTTAAATTCTGAAAATTTATGTCTTTTTTGGTTATTGCATGCTTAATTGGGATTGAGTTTGGATTGCTGAAATTAAGGGTGTTGACTGAAATTAGAAATCTAAGTAGGAGTAGAGCTATAACGGGTTTTGCGTTTTGGAAGTGAGGTGCTTAAATTAGACTTAGGCAAAAGGGTCCTAAAATTTCATACTTAAATATTTTTTTAGTGTTAGTATTTGGGTGAAGTTTCAAGCTGTGGAAATTCTTGTTAATGTTATGGTAAATCCACCTCTTATGTTGCTATGGACTAGTACAGTTGAACTTTCACGTGTTGAAAATTCTTCAGCTCATTTGATATAACTATGTACATGAAAAAAAAATGAAATTGAGCATGATTGGGCTTTTTGAGAACCTCAAGTTTGAGAGAGTCCTCACGGAGAACTTTATTTCTTTCCTTCTTGTACATATGACCTTGATCATATTGTGGATGAATCTAAACCAACATATGGGGGTAGCATATGATATGATTGCATCTCTAGTCTAAAGCTATTTGATCTTATCATCTTTCCATGCATATGAATGGGAATGAAGGATTGAGGGTATATGTTGTGTTACCAGGCTGAATTGATGCCATTTGTAGTGAGGGTTTTCGCATTTGCAAGTAAATGAAAGAGGTATTGTAAATAAATATAGAGTATAGGAGTTTAGGATAGTGAGTTTGTAACTCTGAGGTGACTATATATGATCACTCTTTGAGAATGGGTATAGTGAGTTTGAAACTCATGAGGCGACTATATATGATTAGTCTCAGAGAAAGGTGATAGTGTGTCTATAACTCATGAGGTGACTGTATAGTATCACTTTTTGAGAATGTGAATAGTGAGTCTGTAACTCGTGAGGTGACTATATAGGACCACTCTCTGAGATTGAGGATAGTGAGTTTGAAACTCTTAAGGTGATTGTATATGATCACTCTTTGAGAATGGGAATAGTGAGTTTGTAACTCATGAGGTGACCGTATATGATCACTTTTTGAGAATGGGGATAGTGAGTCTATAACTTATGAGATGACTGTATATGATCACTCTCTAAGAATGGGAATAATGAGTTTGTCACTTGTGAGGTGACTGTATATGATCACTCTCTGAGAATGGGGATAGTGAGTCTATAACTTGTGAGGTGACTGTATATGATCACTTTCTAAGAATGGGAATAGTGAGTTTGTGACTCGTGAGGTGACTGTATATGATAATTCTACATTAGAGAAGGTAAGAAATCGCAATAATTATGTTAATCTGCCTTGTATTAGTGTGGAGGGACTTGAGGAGACAACCTACATTCCAATTGAGCCTTGCTCCCTAATTTCTGGTAGCAAGATATAAAGGTTGACTAGATTATTGGAAATAGAAGAGAGGAGTGGTATCGATATGTTTTTAGGGGCATGAGTTGGAAGTTACTATGGTGAGATCTACGCCCATAAGTGCTAAAACAGTGTGTGACAAAGACAATTGAGAATATGGAATAAATAGGTTACTCTTTCTATGTTGGATGAGGTCTCTGACTATTAATTTTGCAACAAGAACTGTGAATTATGGTTTAGTATAAAATCTTATGTTTTGAAACATATGTCTCAAGTTCTTATCATCTACAGTATTGAAAATTACGTGCATATATGTAGTATTTTCTTTCAGTGTATGTAATGATAGCAAATAAAACATTCAATATTGGGACTATGAGTTTGTAATAGACTTAAGTGGATGGTCATAATTGACCTACTTCGTTATAAGAGAATGGAATTTTGGACTTCTTTTAAAAACCAATTGTAAGATTTGGACCTTTGGCATATGGGATTATGCATATGCTTATAAAATAATTATGATCCAACTGCAGTGGGGAATGTGGGCTTCAGTTGGATGACCAAGAGAAGAAAAAATAGTGTGCCCTATTTGCATAGAGGAGTCTGGGCCCTCAACTAGGTGACCAGGAGAGGAAAAATAATTGTGCCTCATCTGGAGTGGGGAGTTTGGGCCTCACCTAGTTGTCTAGAGGAGGATTATATGGATCTTATCAAGATATTGACAAGATGGTGTGGACTTCACTTGGGACAACAAGTGGGGAATCAAGACCTCTTTTGGGATGTTGATTAAGGGATGTGGACGGGCAAGTATTATGATTATGAGCTTATTAAGTTTAACTTTGGAAAATGTTATGCTTCATCTGTAGTGAGGAATAAAGACCTTGTTCGAGTAGTCAGTAAGGGTATGAGCATATAAATAGGGCAAATACTATGTAAAAATTTGAAAATGAAGTGCCTCTCCTATGTTGAGAAGTGAGGACCTTGTCGGGCAACCGACAAGGGAATGTGAGTGCAAAAGACTTCTAATATATGATATCTCACTCGTAATGAAAGGTAAGGATCTTAATAATCAACTATTGTGAGAGGTAAAGACCTTAATATTCAACCCATAACACTATCTTAGGATATATCAACTATGATTGAAAAAAAGGATACAAGTATATGGGAGAATTGTTAATTGGACTTAAGGAATTGAAGGTTGAGATAGGTTGTAACCTTGGTCTAATAAGAAAAAAGTAAAAAGGGAATGGGCCCCTCAAGTTGAGTGAGGAGTATGAACTTGACCAAGTATTTAACAAGGATATATCCTAAGATAGTGTTATGTACAAAAGATATATGTATCACAAGATCTACTAGCACACAAATATGTACAACTGAAAAGTTGAGATTGAAGTGGATTCATGTTTATCCTAAATGCCTTCACAAAACCTCCATGTTAAATCAATGCTATTATTAGACAATATTCATGGTGCTTGTAGAATGATGCATGCATAAGTGTGTGTGTGTGTGTGTGTATATATATATATACAATGTTTACTGTTAGTATGAGGTGTGTAGGATTTCTGAAGACCATTGGGGTTATACTCTTAATTCTTTTGGTAGGTAGTATAAAAGTAGACATGGGAATCATATTCTCTGTGTGATAGTTGTTAATGATAGACTCAAATGAGCATTAATCCAATATTGTCATGTGTACAAAAAAACTTCTACATCATCACGAAAAATGAGGTCGTTATTTCACAAATTCATTGGAGTATAGTGGAGTATAATAATTAGAACCTGATGCATGGTGGCACAAATATCATCAAAAGAAGATTTTGCAGGGAAGCTAGAATTTGTGACTTGGTCACATCAAGAAATAGCTTTAAATTGGCATGATGCAAAATAAGGTTTTTAATTATTACTTATCTAATAGAGGAAGATGCTAGCAATTCTCCAGCCTTCTTACTTGACCGCCGTAAGCTTCAATTTAGCATTGATGAAAATTGAGTGTTGCAGTGAAAGGTCCTAGAATCAACAACTTTAAATTTCTGGGCATTAATCCATATTATAACTATTTAAATGAGAGTGGTGAAGAGAGAAAGAGGAGAAGAGCGGAAGAACTAAGAAGCTCGAGAAGGTGAGAAGAAGAGACGAGAAGAAGAGCTAGAATGTGGGAAAACAAGAGAAGTCTCGAATGAAAGTTTACACAATGCCATAATATCCTTTTCCTAATTAGAGTTGTATAAAGATTGCTAAAATAAAGAAAATGTAAAATGAGCTAGCTGATTACATCAAAACACCTATAGTTTTTTATATAAACACATTTTTGGCCTATCCCTAGCACACCAACCAACCCTTTAAGCCACACTACCTCTCTAGCACTTCAATGGCACCCATATATTCATCCTTGGTAGTAGACAATGCAATTGTGCCCTGCAACATAGATTGCCAACTAATAGGAACACTCACCAAGACAAAAAAATAACATGTCATAGACTTCTTTTTATCCAAGTTCTCTAAATAATTAGAATCTACATAACCATGTACAACATATCTCATGCTCCTATCATAAAAAATACCAGTATGAATAGATCCTTTTTAATAATGCAAGATTCAATTTACAACATTCCAACGCTTTGTACTCCCCTGAGTCAGCCATATATTCATTTACGACACTCATTACTTGTGACAAATCTGGTCTAGTACAAACCATGATTTACATCAAATAACTCATAACATTAGAGTATGGTACCTTAAGCATGTCATTCTTTTGTGTCGATTTTTTATCATTACAAATTTGACAACTAAAAGTGTTGTACTAATAAAAGTACTTACCAGTTCAGCTTCCTTCATGTTGAACCTAGATAAGACCTTCCTTAAAATTTCCTTCTAAGATAGCAACAACTTCTTGTCTTTCCTATTTCTACGGATCTCTATACCTAGGATTTATTTTCCTTCACCTAGATTTTCCTGTTGACATCCACTCCTTTATGTACCCGCGTAGTAAGTCACAGGGACCAGGTGGGTTGGTGTTATCAGTGGTGGACGTTCCACAATAAAACAATTCTGGTGCATGCTGGGACCCGAGCCAGAAGAGTTTCTAATGAGAGAGAGAAAACCTGGAACAGTAGATTTTGGGTTAATTTTAACTAATGGCCATCTCCCATCTGGCTTGGACTTGATAGTTAAATAGCCAAGTTTGGTAGTTAAACTGGCGAAACTGGTGATCGGTCATCCGGGTTGCAGACTTTCAATTCCCCTTCGTGGGGAGGAAAATTGCATGGGAAAGAACTCCTTGCTTTGGTTGCCTTCGCCGCCTCCACACTGCAGCAATGAGGGCGGGGTTCCACCCTTGCTAACGTCGAAAAGGGGGAGGGCGACAATTCACCCCTTCCAGGCGGAGCCTCTTAAGTCTATCCACGTTAATCATGAGATCACAAATTTATTTAGGCGTCTCAGTCAAGTCAGAATCATCATTATTGACTTATCAGGATCCATGTTCAATACTGCCTTCTCTCTTGGAATCTCGATGCCGACAGCAGAGCCCACCAAATAAGTTTTAAAAATCATATGGGGCCGTTCCTCCTCCATCTTTTGCCGGTGCCAACTGCCAACAGTGGTATGGAAATATTTCTTTTTCATCTTCAGGATTGCGAGGGTTATTCTCCCAAAATTCTGCTGTTTTCAATGCTTGTTGTACCTTCTAGAAGGCTGAAGGATCACTTGAGGACACTGGTTTTTGGTTACTCAGGTACTGTATCGTTGTCACTTTCTTGTTCTGTTTCCGTGTACAGATAATTGTGGCGGTACAGTAGTTTCATGATCGGCCGACATGGTCTTTCATTTTGATCTTCTGTAGCTCTGATTTCTGCTTCTTAGTTACATCCTTTCATGAGAGTAGCTGGTTTTGGTAGAGTTTGGACGCGGTTTATCTTACAGAAAATTGACTTGAAATCTAGTTCCGGTGCGCCATTTTAGCTGCTCGATCATTTGCCATTATGTGGTGATACAATTTGGTTTCTCTCGTTGGTTTATGAAGCAAGTAAATATTGCAAATTTGCGTTGAGATTCCCGAGAAGAAGATCAAGGTGAGGTTTATTCAAGGCTATTTGGCTGCTCCGGGGTGACTTTTTGATTTTCTCTCCGGATGACCTTTTAGATGATTACCCCACTATGTTCGGTCAGGTTCTTTTCTTTGCAGTCTTATGGAATGTCTTTCATTTTGTTCTTCTATAAGATAGTTTATTATGATTTTTATCAGTTGAATCAAGTGAATTTTTTGCCGAGTTTTCTTTTGGGTTTAGTTGCTTTATTACCAAAATATCTGATCTATCAAGTGTCTTTCTCTTATTATGAATAAAGTATTCACCGTAAAGTTAAATTTCATGTCCAATATCCATGATAACTGTTACTTTTGGAGTTCAAATTTAGAAATCCAGTGCTCTCTCCTACAGGTTTTCTATCTCACACTCCTAAGAATTTACTTTTCTCTACGACGTAGATAAATGTTCATGGAATTTCTGAATTAGTTTCTCTTGGACTCATATGGTCTTGTTAGAAGTTCTACGAAAGACACTGCTATAATCAACTGTAGAAGTAGTCATCACACAACCCACCCCTGGAAAATGTGTTGGTTTGTTTTCCATAAACCAGTGTTGATTGATACTGCAGTAAGCTACCAGATTAAAATTCATAGATAGGTAGATGGTAAGTGTGAAAATTTTAGCAATGTGAGTTGGTAAATGGATAATATTAATCTGCTTGCTATGCAGTCCTTATCTTCAATGAAAAGAGTCACTTGTACTATTGCAAATGTTTTTGTCTTGAGTCTCAAGTTAAATATGCATGTCATTTGTATTTTTAGTGTTTATTTCTCTGTATACCATGTACTTAGTTAAATTTTATGTGTTGAATATGCATGCTAATTTGTACATAATAATGTTTGCTTCGCTCTCTAGTATTGAGTTAATTAATTATCTGTACATATCAGTTTAAACATAAAAATTTCTTGAAGTATGGCCGTAGTGCCTTTTGCAGTGACAGAGAGTGTTGCAAATTCCCTTTTCATTACTTTAGGTCTTAGCCCAAGATTGGCATCAGGAAATTTTTTAACAATGGCAGCAAGAGCAATTCTGAGAAGGAGGATCCTGTTGGATCATCTGAATGGTCCGAACGGCTCCATCCATGCTTTTTCTAGCTTTGGGAATGGAAAGCTGGATGATAAGTTTGACTTACGAGTTTCAACACAAGTTGCCAATGGTCCTTCTAGAAAAGCCGAAGCTGCCAAAGTGGATGTTGCAAGGCTTTCAGCTGGGGAGAGGTCTTTTGGTTTGTCAATTTTAGAATATTCTAGGTGCAACCCCTCTAGAATATCGACAGGAGACTGTCGATATGAGAGGCCAGAGATTGCTTTCCCTATGGGTTCCAGGTGGATATCTGTCTCGCAGTTGCATGCAGCTTCAGTGGCAAAATCAGGTCAGCCTGAAACATGTTACGGTGACAAGTCTAAGGAAGTTAGAACTACGCCACTAAAAGAAGCATCGCCAAAAGAATGTGATCAGGCAGTTGAAGGTCTGAGCTCAGTGAAAGCTAAAGTAAAAGTTAAACAGCTGCAACAATCACAGACGTATGCTGTGTCTATCCTGAAGGGTTTTTGGTTTAGGCTTTTGAGGATTGGTCCAGCATTGAGAGCTGTTGCTTCTATGAGCAGGTTGTGGATTCTTTTATAGTTTTGAGTTTCTTTTAAAACTAATGCACTTACTACATTTAGATAGTGGTGCACATTTTTTTCTTTACTTTTCTTTCTTTTTTTTCTTCTTCTTCTTTTTTATAATCTTCCTTATATATATATTTTTTTTTTTTTGAGGAAAATGTGTAAATATAATCCTCCTTATATTCTTTGTTGTTATTTTTAATTCTTATTATCTTTGCCCTTTAACAGGGAGGATTGGGCAAAGAAATTGCATCACTGGAAGGACGAGTTTTTCTCAACTGTGCAACACTATTGGCTCGGTCTGAAGCTGCTGTGGGCTAATATTAGGATAAGCACGAGATTATTGTTCAAACTTGCCAGAGGGAAGAGCCTATCAAGGAGGGAGCGACAGCAACTCACTCTTACTACAGCTGATATCTTCAGGCTATTTCCTCTTGCTGTTATTATCATAGTTCCGTTTATGGATTTTTTGTTACCAGTGCTTCTGAAGGTATTCCCCAATATGTTGCCGTCTACTTTCCAAGACAAAATGAAAGAAGAGGTATGATTCAGTTGCCACAACATTTTTTTCTTTGAAGAGTGTTACTGTAGCATTCTAGTAATGCAATACTATAATTGAAGTCACTCCAGAATGTTAAATGCCACTTTTCTGTTTTAACCTGTACTACATCATTTCAATTATCAATACTTCTTTTGAAGTAACTCCAGAGATCCTAAAAGCTTGTTTGCTTTGTCCGTATTAGTTTTCAAGAAATGTTTAATTTGAAATGTTCAAATGTCCAAGAGCCTGCATGATTTGGACGCATTCTAATGGATAGATATGCAATCAGCAAGAAACACTTGATTTAGGTGTAGAATGAATACCAGGTCAAACCATGTAATAAAGCTGGATGTGTAAGGGTATTATGCGGGTATTGAATTTTCTGATAATTTCTTGTTACGAGAGTTTTTTCTTTTTACATCACTATTGTTGTAGGTTCTGACATGCAATCCTTATAAAGTCAATGGTTATAAATAGTAAACAGGGTGCCATAGAGAAGGGAAGCCAAAATTCTAACCCAATTGCTGTCTCTGTCATTTATGAAACCACTCAGCTCATTTAGAGCAAGTAGGAGGTTGCCCACCTTGAATCATGTAATTATTTTCCACCTACCATAGCCAAATCATTCCCTGACCTTTTACCACCATTGCCACCCATTATTACAGAAAATACTCCATTAAAAAGATTTGGTTCATATCAACAGGTATCAGAGCAGAAGATCCTTGGGGCATTTTCACCCCCAATGCTCATTTTTCACATTTCAAATCATATATTGTTCAAAAATCCTTCAAGTGTAATTTCTGCAATTAATTTCTCATCAATCTGATTTTTGTACAAAAGAAAAACTGTGTCGGAAGAAGCAGTTATTGTGCATGAAGCGCCAGTAAACTCTGAAGATCCTCAGACAGTTTCATTCCCAATGATCATTTTTAATGTTGAAATCTACACATTACTTGAAAACTCTTCAAGACTAGCTTGTGGTGTAACAAAAGGTTTGTTGATCAAAGTTAAGGAGAAATCTGCATTTGAATATGCAGTGTTTGGAGGAAGACACAGTAAAATCTGCTCTTGCTCAGTAGAAGTCAACTCAAGCTCTCCAAAGTCAGCTCCACAAAGGGGGGGGTTAGTCCAAAATGAAGCAGAGATGAGGTTCATGCGCATTACTCCGTTCATTCAATTAGGCCGTAGTGGTGAATGAGCGTCTCTTCATTTGAATCACACAAGTAATCTACTCAGGAAAAAATCGGGGAATCGGGTTTCAACCCGATTTTGCAAATCATTCACATGAAGCGTCATGCGAGACGCGTTTCTCCCTCCCCCGACGAATTTTTTTTTCTCATTTCGCTCTGTTCTCCCTTTCTCTGTTCTCCCACTCTCTTCTCCCTCTGGGTTTCTTCTCCCTTCTCCCTCTCTCGTCTCCCTCCTCCGCTTTCTTCTCCCTCTTGGCTTCTCCTCCTTTCTCGGTCTTCCTTCCCCGATTTTTTTCCCTATCTTCTCCCTCTTGGCCTCCCTCTCCTCTCCCTCTCAGCCTCCATCACAGAGCTACCATTGCCAAGCCTCCGTCGCAGAACACGGGAGGCCGAGCCTTCCTCGCAGAGCTGTGCCGCCGCTCCGTCGCAGAGCTGTGCCGCCGCTCCGTCGCAGAGCTGTGCCGCCGCTCCGTCGCAGAGCCTCTCGGCCTCCCTCTCTTCTCCCTCTTGGTGTACCGTCGAAGCGCCGCCTCGGTTGCCGTTGCCTGCTGGCCCGCCGTTGTCTCCTGGCATTATCGGGGCCGTGAGGAAGACTATGCTGTGGTTTAATTTTTCCTAAGTTAGGAAAAATTAAACTAGCGTTATAACTTCATTATATTTATTTTTTAAAATAATCCGTTATTAATAAAATAATTATTTTTATTTATTCAGTATATTCATTTTGTAATTACTGTATTAAATTAGTGATTTAATAGTCGTAATTAAAATATTGTTAAAGTAAACATTTGACCAATTATTTTGGTTTAATTATCCCATTGCTATAATTAATTAAACCAATGGAATATATTATTTATTAATAATACGTAAAAATATATATTATGTTATTGATAAAATAATATATTTATTTTTTATTAGTATAATTAAATTAGTCATTTTTAATTTTAAATATATCTTATATTATAAAAAATAATGTATTTATTTATTATATTTGCTTATGTTATTTTTTTTATAATTTATTCTAGTCACACGTAATTATTATATTACTTTATTATAAAATGTAATCATTAATTAATATAATATAGTATTTCATTATTTAGTATATTAATATATTTTAATACTATACATTAAATCACTTATTAGTGTAGTAACCATGTTTATTTGGTTACTTATCTATTTAGGTATATGTTCTATTTAAGTATAGTATAAAAAATTACTCATTCTCTTATTTATATCATATTTTTCAATTTGGGGCACTAACACTGGAATCTGTTTTCCAGTGCACTTGAACTCGTCTACACTAACACCCAAGGATGAGTTGAAGTTGAATCAATTCATTTAAGATGAATTGAAGTCTAACTTCATTTCAAGTTCATTGTGGACTAACCCCCCCAAAGAAGAAGAAGAACCAAAACAGCAGCAGTCCAAAGTAAATTTGTGCCTTTTTGGAGTCAACTCATGCTTGTAGGAGTTAAAAGTTTATTCATGCCCTACTGTAGCTGACTTGTACCTGCTGGAAGTTGACTTGCTTCTGAAGAAAAAAGGAATTTGTAGGCTGAGAATTGGACCAAAAGTAGATTTTTTTTTAAGAAGAAGAGCAAAAAGTTTGGAATAAGAGAAACAGAGGATGGAGAGAATTTAAGAGAGAGAAGGCAAGAGAAAGCTACAGTGCCTCTTTCAACTGAGGAATTATCTGAACTACTGGCATTTCTCAGACTATTCACTCAAAAGATCGTCACAAGCAGCAAACATCTTCAATCTTGTTGAAGCATACCAGGAAGCATACCCAAGACGTATCTTTTCCAAAAAGCTCAACTAATGAGAACCACCGAATCTACTTTCACTTGAAGGGGTGAAGAGAAGTGATCCTTATACATCCAAAGGCCATGAATTATGGTTCACAATTTTCTCTGTGGACTCGCAATGAACAAAAGGGGGAGAAAAAAAAAATTGTCACCCATGGAATCCCTAACAACTCTACCACCACTTGAGGCCCCCACATCACCATGGTTGCTGCCACCAAAAATATTTTTGAGCTAGTAGAAGGGGGAGGAGACCAATCAGTAGTTTGAAAGTTATCTTTTGGAAGAGCTATTGAATGGTCTCCCATTCTCTTTGAACCTCTCCAATGGTTCGATTGGTGGAGTCAAAGATTCTCCGGCATCTTCCATTTCAAATGCCCTATGGAATTGCAGCAATAGTCATGAGCCAAACTTCTTTCCAATGTTCTTCGAGGAGACTGCCCTGTCCTGTTCAAGAAGAACTGAAAATATTGTGGAAAGCAAAGTTAGAATCCAAGCAAAGCACTCTGTACTTGTCAAGGAACAGTGAAGAAAAAGGTGCAGTGAATTCATAAAATTTAAGTAGCAATTGTGGTTTAGATAAGAATAACACACTGACATGGAAAAGGTTGATGTATCTGAAGTTATAGAGTGGGATGAGATAGATAGGTACTGGAGCAATCACTATATTCTTGGAACAGCCACTAAATAGATAGGCTATCATTGAAGAGGCACCTAAGCAGTCCTTGGAGTAGGTGATACAGTTGTAAATTTGGTTGTCTTAGATAAGTATGAACCGCATTAGAGGAGCAAAACATCACCCGTGCTTGTGGAGGACATGTAGGCAAGCATAAACATGTCCAACCACTCCAAAGAAACGAGAGACAGATCTGGGGGTTGCTGCCCATTTGTGCAAGTGCAGCAGGCACCCCTAACTACCATTTCAGTGAAACTATGGGAACTAATGAAGTTTGCAAAGTCCGTCATTGGTTGAGTGATACGAGGAGATAGTGAACTCCTTTCTCCTGCTAATAAACTGGTATGAAGGTCTTCCCCCATTAAAATACTTGGTGTAGTGATTGCTAAGCTCACTCCATAAATCACCTGTATTGATTTCACTTGCTGGTTTGTTGACATTGAAAATGGCAAAGACTTGAAAATGGCAAAGACTTTTCCATAAGTTCTGCTTTTTAACTTTAAGGATAAGGCATACTTCCTTCAAAATCTTCCACAACTTCTTGTTTATCTTTCTCCTTAGCGGAGATGATTCCTCATAAGTTTATTTCTCTCATCCTGTCTTTGGCATTTACTTGTAGGAAACATTGAAGAAAAGAATTAATGCAAGACTGGAGTACGCCAAGTTTTTGCAGGAGACAGCCAAGGAAATGGCCAAAGAAGTTCAAAGTTCATGTGGTGGAGAAACCAAAAAGACAGCTAAGGATCTTGAGGAATTTCTAAGCAAGGTAAAATACTGTGGAATGTTGCCTTTTCTTCAGGCATATAAAATGTTGCCTTGGTGGATTATTAGTGTATCATTTGGGATTGACACTTAAAGAGTATGTGAAACTATGCTGTTCAAATAGGTCAGGACCGGGGCCTATGTTTCTAATGAAGAAATTTTGGGCTTTGCAAAGTTGTTCAATGATGAGCTTACTTTGGACAATATCAGCAGGTTGCTCTTGTCTGTATTATTTTGGGTTCTGCTTGTATCCTTGTTTTCTGTCTATACATCTTCTCATCATCTGTGGCTCGTGTGTCACTAGTTAATTGCTTTCTCTCACTGTAACTCTGTTGTATACAGGCCTAGGTTAGTTAGTATGTGCAAATACATGGGAATCAATACTTATGGATCAGATGCACACTTGCGCTATTTGTTGCGGAAAAAGCTGGCTGCGTAAGAATTTCTCTTGGTGTATGTTAAGGAAAATATGTTTGGTATCCACATAAGTGGATATTCTTTTGACCTGTGATATGGCAAAACGTTTCTTTAAGTATTTAAAGACTCTTCCTTTTAACTTCTGTACAAGCATAAAAATGTCAATGGCAAATACCTTGTACCTAGGCATCCTCTTCAAGAAATATTCACTGCTTTTCTAACTTTTGAAACCTTCAAGTTCATGGGGGAAACATCTTTTGACAGTAAACCTGGTTATGTTGTTGAATAATCCTGTAGAATCCTAGAGTAAGTTTTTATCCTGCTATATCTTTGGTTGGAAAATGTAACTTCAGCAAGTTCTTTTCTCTGTATGATTAGGGGCTTTTTTCATTTGAAGCTGCCGATTTGGACAATCTTCCTAGTATTATTTATATTCCAGGGGCATAGATGAGCTGTAAAACATACCATAGTGAATTGATAGGATGAGTTTTTTTGTTAAGTATTGTTAGATTTAGGATCCCATGTTGTTTGTAGCAAACGAGCTAGATTAAGGGTGAAGAGAGTAACAAGGGAGAGGGAGAAAGATGAGGTGAACAAGTGAAAGGAGAAGGAGAAGGAGAGAGTGGGAAAGGTCTGCTAGGAGAAAGAGAGAGTGAGAGAGGAGGGAAGGAGGATTAGGTTAAGTGACGTGCCTAATCCTCCCCCTCAATGTGTATTTATAATAATGAAAATAACCGTAATTACATCATTACCCTTTACCCTAAGAAGGAGAGAAAGGGACAAAAATCAAAGGTAAATTACATCATGCCACTATACTTCGATCTTAACTTGTTATACTCTCTCTCAAGTTGGGGGAGAGAAAACATCGTAGATACCCAACTTGCTGCATATAGTGGTTTGAATCTTGGATGTGATTGGTTTCATAAGAATGTTTGTCCCCTGTTCTTGAGATGATACATGTCTGAGAGATAAGATACCAGTCCGAAATTTCTCTTGTATAAAATGACAATCTACCTCAATATGTTTTGTTCTCTCGTGAAATACCAGATTTGAAGTAACATGAATGGCTGCCTGGTTCTCACAATATAATTCCATAGAGGCTCCCTTATAGAACCCCAGCTTAGCGAGAAGGGATTTGATCCTTAAAGCTCACTAACTGCGTGGGCCATAGCTCTGTACTCTGCTTCTGCAGTAGATCTTGCAATAATATTGTTTTTTGCTTCTCCATGTAACCACATTACCTCCAATTAAGGTACAATACCTAGAAGTGGACTTCTTGTCATCAGGTGATCTAGCCCAATGTGCATCCTCAAAACCTTCTATGTTGAAGTCACGATGATTTTTATAGAGAAGTCCCTTCCCCGGAGCTCCTTTAAAATATCTCAGTATGCTCTCCAGAGCTTGCCAATGGGTAAGTTGTGGTTTATGCATATATTGATTCACTACACTTACTACATACGATATATCCTGTCTAATCACTGTGAGGTAAATAAGCTTCCCCACAAGTCTCTGATATTTACCGATATCAACGTCTTATCCACAGCTTGCACATAGTTTTGTATTAGCATCCATAGGAGTATCCGTTAGTTGACATCCCGTCATCCCTATGTCTTCAAGTAGATCAAGAACATACTTTCTCTGAGATAATACAATCTCATGCTTTGACTGGAAGACCTAAATACCCAAGAAATATTTTAAAAGTCCAAGATCCTTCGTTTTAAATTCTTTGCATATCTTCTCTTTGACTTCTTTTATACTGTCCACATAACTGCCAGTTAAGACAATATCATCCACATAAACTACCAATAATACTCTTCCCTTTAAGGTATTCTTGACAAAGTTGGAATGATCTATTGAACACCGGCTGAATCCAAATCGCAACATTGCTTGACTAAATTTGTCAAACCAAGTCCGAGGAGATTGTTTAAGGCCATATAAAAATTTCCTCAATCTGCATACCGATTCTCCCTCAATCACAAAGCCAGGGGGTTGATGCATATAGATTTCTTCTTTAACATTACCATTCAAAAATGCATTTTTCACATCCAATTGATATATCGGCCAAGTGGACTTAGCAACGAGTGATAATAAGATTTGTACTGAGTTTAATTTAGCCACCGGGGAGAAAGTTTGATCATAATCTACTCCATAGCATTGAGTATACCCCTTTGCAACTAGGTGGGTCTTAAGGTGAGTAACAGAACCATCTGGATTGTGCTTGATAGTAAAAACCGATTTACAACCCATGAGTTTCTTACTGGGAGGAAGTGGTACTAGGGCCCAAGTCTAATTTTCATATAATGTATTCATTTCTTTCTCTATTGCCGCCTTCTATCCTGGATGTCTCAAAACTTCCTGATATGACTGTGGGACAGAGATAGAAGTAATAAATGCAAGAAATTAATAGCAAGAAGAAAAACAATGGTGAGAAATAAAATTAAATATAGGATGAGAAGTGGAGGGCCTAGTGCAAGTCCTAGTTTCCTTTCGAAGAACTATGGGCCTAGTATCAAACTGTGGACCAAATACAACAGGGGAAGATGGGCTTACTTCTGAGGGATCTGTAACTCCATAGGTGTGGTATCGGCCGATGCTCCAGAGGGTTGAAGTAGATCCGCATCAAGTGGCACAATAGGCTTCGGAGCTACTTGAACAGATGAAAAACTCGGAGGAACATCCTTTGAAGAATAAAAGGATGTGTCCTAAAAAAAAGTGTTGTCTCTAGAGACAATTAACTTTCGAAGAGAATGATTAAAGCAAACATATCCTTTTTGGGTACGAGAGTAACCCAAAAAGATAAACTTAAGAGACTTGGGGTCCAACTTACTCTTTGGTGGAGACATGAACATAACATGTGCAACCAAAGACCTTTAAAGGAAGGGAGAAGGGATCTTCATCTGTAAATAACAAAGAATATGGGGACTTATGACTAAGCACTGAGGATGATAGCCTATTAATAAGAAAACAGGTTGTAAGAATTGCGTGACGCCAATAAAAATAGGGCACATTCATAGAGTAGAGTAGGCCACGGGCTACTTCAAGGAAATGTCGGTTTTTTCTTTCGGCTACACCATTTTGTTGAGGGGTGTAGGCACATGATATTTGATGCATAATGCTATTATCCTGACAAAAGGATTGAAATTCACTCGATAGGTACTCTCTGGCATTATAAGAGCGAAGGACTTGTATTTTTTTACCAAATTGAGTGGACACCATGGCATGAAATGATTTAAATATAGAAAATATTTCAGACCTATCTTTGAATAAAAAAAACCATGTAATTCGCGAAAAGTCATCAACAAAAGTAACTAAATACTTAACTTGAGAAATATTTGAGACACTCAAGGGTCCCCATACATCCGAGTGAATTAATGAAAAAGGAGCAACACCTTTAAGTTCAACTCGAGGAGAATATGTAGCCCTATGGTGTTTGCTCAACTGACAAACTTCACAATTTAGACCAGACAAGGTTTTCAGAAAAGGAAACAAATGCTATAGTGATGCTACCGACGGATGTCTGAATCTGTTATGCCATATTTTGCCTTTGTCAGAGAAGTGGAAACTACAGTCACTGGAAGCAAGTCCAAGTAATAGAGGCCTCCCTATTCATGACCTCCACCAATCACCTGTTTCGTTGTTAGATCCTGGAAAACAGAAGAAGAAGGTGAGAGGTGATAGAACAATTAAACCGTTTTGTTAACTGACTAACAAAAAAATATTTATTGGGAACTTGGGAACAAATAAGACATCAGTAAATGGAAGTGAGGGTGTAACAGAGGAAGATCCCTTCCCAAGAACTTTGGTTTGGGATCCATCGGCTATGGTAACCAACTTGTCTGGTAAACATTGAGACATGAAATATGATAGATTCTTATTACATGTAAGATGCTCGGAGGCCCCTGTGTCAATGATCCAGGATGAAGAGGAGGAAGTAGCAGAGATCATACTTGATGCAGTGGTGGCAACAACAGTAGTAGGAGAAGATACCATCAAGGTCTTCATTCTCTGTAATAATTCATAATTACAGTTTTTTTGCCTTTCTATAACTCGGGTTTTTCTTCATTTTTCCCATTGTTATTAACCGAGGCCTGGTTGGCAGTAACCCAGTCTTTCTTGCATTAAAGCTTCCAACAAGTGTCCACTAGATGATTCAGTCCACCACAGTGGGTGCAGACCCGGTTATCAATCTTCCAAGGACCAAAACCAGTTCTATCACCTCTTCCTCTGCCTCCTCTATAATTTCTACCGTGCCCTCTGGTGGTAGAATTTGTACCCCTAATACTTGAGTACATATCAGATGACACCTCAGTTTGAGAAGTGGAAGAGGGGTCTAGTATCCGAAGTAGTGTTGCACTTATGTCATCTAAGGATGGAAGTGCTAAGGAGCTAAGAAGTCGAGTTTGAGCCACCTCCAGATATGACTTGATATTGGCCAAGCAAATAGCAGTTGCTAAGGCCTCCCACTGTTTTCTTGAACCGAGATATTAGTGGAGTAGGGCTGAGTAATTTTCCACTCCTGAATCAGCCCTCTAAACTGAACTAAGTACTTGTGTAGGTTTTCCCCTTGCTTTGTATTAAACATGTTTTGAAAAACATCATATAACTTCTGTAAGTTCTCTGTACTTGAGTACAACTTGACACAAGTATCCCATATTTGCTTGGCGGTCTCAAGGTGAACAACATTGTTAGCTACATACTCCTCCATGCTGTTTATTAGCCAATTAATAACCAATGTATCATTCTTCAACCATTTAATTTAAGATTTGTCCTCATCAATAGGTGGAGCTGGTTTGGTTAGATGTCCTAAGAGGTCTCGAGTAATGAAAAACTGCTTAACCGATTGTGATTAGCTCAGGTAATTAGACAACCCTCTCGAGGGTATAGTGGTAATTTTGAGAAGATCACTTTTACTTCCCATGCGATCTTCAGCCATCAAGAATCAAATCAGCAATACTCTTATGCAATATATACAAAGAGTGATATATACAAGGCTCAGTAACTGAACCTTAAAGAGGAGGAAAAAAAACCAAGGCTTAGCAAGTCTTTAACCATGCCTAATTCACTTCTTATATGATTAAGCAAAAAACAACTTGAACCAAGCTAACAAGCCGAGCCAAAGTTGAACTAACCCAAGAGAGGGAAGAAACAATCCGAGCTCAACTCAACAAGGTAAACCAACTCAAGAGAGGGAAGAACCAAGCCGAGCCTAACTTGGCATTAATCAATCAATTATGCATTAAATAAGGATTCCTCATGCTGGCCAATATCAAATAGATAAACCACATATTTTCTTAATTAAAAAAGAGTATCGATCAATGAATCAAATCATGGAAGATCTTCCTCTAAATCAGCCACTTCCAAAAATAAAAAAAGGAAACTTTCCTTTTGAGTTATAGGTGCCACTTGACAAAAAAATCTCAATCTTGGCTTGCCTTAATTATTTTAGGGCAAGGAGAAAATAAATCAAGGCAAGTAAAATCATACCAATTCCAAAAGATCTCGAGTAAGCAAGAGATTTTTTCTAAAGAAGGAACTTTACTTCTACAACTCGGGTGCCGACTATCATCCAAAAAACCAGCCTTTACTTTCCTTTTTTTTTTTTCTGGAAATCTTTGGGTAAGTAAATCCAACCTCTATCTCATTGTGGAATTCTTCCCAATGAGAGGAAAAACAGCATGTATCCTCTAAAAAAAAACTCTTTTGGCACTTCAAGATGCCTTCACAAGTTCAACCTTTGAACATCAACTTCAGCAGCAACAAAGCATAAAATACTACTTCAACCTCAAGAGCTTTTAATCACGCAAGCATGGCCTCTTCTGATCATAAACCATGAAACCAGTAATAAACGAGCATGACCTCAATCAAACAATATCCAGCATTACATAAGCATGACACAAACTGATACCAAGCTTTGAAGAGATCATGAAGCAAACATATTGGAAAAAACTTCTAGGCTGAAGGTAACATATAAGATGCAGTAGTTCAAAATTTCTTGAACAAAGAATGCTAAAAAACTTCCAGTTTTCTGAGTCATGCATCAGCAACCATCTTCAAGAATGAAAAATAAGAAGAAATACTTATCTTTTTACGAGGAACAAAAGGACTTAAGATCGATCCTTTGATCATCACCGTAATTCCACTGGGGAGATTAAAAAACTTGGTCAACAGCACCATAGCTTCGGGATCCTAAGCCTAATGCTCTGATACTCTGTTGGATTTAGGATCCCATGTTGTTTATAGCAAACGAGCTAGATTAAGGGTGAAGAGAGTAACAAGAGACAGAGAGAAAGAAGAGGTGAACATGTGAAAAGAGAAGGAGAAGGAGAGAGTAGGAGAGGTCGGCTAGGAGGAAGAGAGAGTGAGAGAGGAGAGAAGGAGGATTAGGTTAAGTGATGTGCCTAATCCTCCCTATCCTCCCTCTCAATGTGTATTTATAATAATGTGAAGAACCATAATTATATCTTTGCCCTCTACCCTAAGAAGGGAGATAAAGGGACAAAAATCAAAGGTGAATTACATCATGCCACTATACTTCGATCTTAACTTCTAACATGTATATTGTTTTTCGTTACTTGTAAATTTTAAACTCATTTATCGTCAATTATGCTTGATGAGAGATTACTGCTAGAAATTTCATTCTAAGTTAACCTTACTTCTTTTGCAGGATCAAGGATGATGATAAGATGATTCATGCAGAAGGGGTGGAATCTCTTTCAGAGGCAGAGCTTCGGCAAGCTTGTAGGGACAGAGGCATGTTGGGAATACGTCCAGTTGAGGATATGCGCCAAATGGTCAATCTTAGTGAACTTTTTTCACCTATTGCTGTTACTCCTTTCACCAACATGTCACAGTGTAATATAGGTTAACAAAATTGTTCCAGTTTGCATTGAATTTTGGTTCTTCGATGTCATTCTGTTTGGCAGTGAGTCCAGATATTATCATCTTCCATGCCCTCAGGATGACATTTACATTGGAGTTTGGATTAAAGAATAGCATTTTGCAAACATCAATAAAGCACATTCCTAATGTTCTCAATTTCTAAAACAGGAAAGCTCGTCTCTATCATGCATCAGCTTCTCAATGTCTCTTCATCTTTGTTGTTATTAAAGATACTGCTACACAAGAGCTTTAGTTACTGTATATACACAGCTATTTTAAGACTCTCAGCATATTCATCTGCTTACATAAATAGTAACTTTTATTTTCAGCTCCATGATTGGCTGGATTTATCTCTTGTTAATTCAGTTCCTTCGTCGCTCTTGATACTTTCCAGGTAATTTATGTGTCTTTTTTTTTTAATAAAAACAGGTAATTGTCTTTAAAGCAGACAAATTATCTGCCTGTGGCTTCACGTTCTTGTTGATATGAATTCCTTTGGTACAGAGCTTTTATTGTATCTGGAATAAGACCTGAGGAGGCAGTTCAAGCTACATTGTCTTCTTTGCCAGATGAGGTTGTGGACACTGCAGGTGTTACTGCTTTGCCTTCTGAAGACTCTATGTCAGAGAGGAGGAGGAAGCTGGAACTCCTCAAAATGCAAGAGGAACTTATAAAGGTACGTGATGACATGGAACTTGTTGAGCCCTTGTTTTCTGAGGTAAACTATGGTATATCTCGTATTACTGGAGGCTCTCAATCAATTTTTGGGAGCAAATGCACTCTGCTCTTATGAACCAGTACTACAACTTGAATCAGCCTTATTTGCAACTCAATAGGTGGCAAAATATGGATGTACTGTGGGCCTAGTGACACATTTTGGTAACCTGAAAAATAAAACTTAGGAAGAGAAAAAAGGTGGCTGCATGAAGATATCTAAGATGTAAGTTTTTTTCGTTGAATAAACTTCAAATATATGAAAAAATAGAGCCATATGTACATGCAGAGAGAACTTCTCTACATGCAAATCTTTTGCCTCATGAAAACACCTTTTTACCCTTTTTTGCGATATTTATGAGAAATGATTCAGTATGCAGAGGAAAGAGGATGCACAAATGGAGCCCCAAAAGGGGAGGTACAAAGCATCTAAAAATGAAAACTTAAAAGAGAGATTTTGAGGGCAGGTCTAGGAAACATCTAAAAATGAAAAACTAAAAGAAAAACAAAAGAAGTGGATTGGGCTTTTGGCTGAATACTCGCATGGGGGGATTTCTGGTGCTTGAGATCTTGTGTTTAAGTCTCATCAGGGGTATTGGGTGTATTGTGCACATGTAATCAATGTTCAAAAAAAAAAAAGAAAAAAGATCAAAAGAAAGCACAAAAATACGTCAGATTAATACACACAGCGTGAAGCAAAAAGAGTTCTAAGGTAATCAAAATGGGGAAACATCACTCATAACAAGATGAATTTTTTGCCCACATTTTATTTTCATTTCCAATAAATACTTTCATACCTTTTAAAAAGTATCAAATATGTGCTTATTTTCTTCTTCTATAGTTGCATGCGAAGAAATGTTTTTTTGGATTCTCATGTAGGCTCATTATACAATAGAGGCACTTTTCTTTTCTTGTACACCCTAATGACTGCACCATAGGTTGGGTTTTCAAGTTTATCCTATTGCAGTAATGTAGTTCACATAAAACCACTAGAGTGTGTGTACTGTGAGTACTACAGGGGAACCCACCGTGATAGAACCTTCTTATCTCCGATATCAAACCATGTCAGTGTCCTTATGTCCATTAATGTATAAAAGAGGTGAGAGCATTTTGTCTCATTGTTTGCTATCTTTACAGTCTTTCTTTGACTTTTTTGTGAAAAAAATGTAAATATGTATTTTTATTAACTTGATGATAAATCAATTAGATTAAGAAAGAAGGAAATAAGGATATCTCTCATGGGAGCAGGTGGCATTGATAGGAAAAGGAATCATGGGACAATACCAGCTGACAAGGGTAATACAACAACAAAATCCAAAATCAAACTACTTAAAAACCAAGAGGACCAAAGTCAATTTAAATGGATGGGCATTTCCCATGACTAGGTGTTGTCAGGAAGCTAGGCTTCCACCCACAGAATCAGCTAAGGACTTTGAGCTTTCTTGGGTATGGACCTAATTGATGGTCAAAAGATCCATGGAAATCTTCGATCTCATGAAAGAATTGTAAGAAGCACCAAGGGTCAGGTTTCTTCTCCAAGACCTAATTGATGATAACTGTATTCACTAAGAGGGTTGTACGAAATTGCCCACTTAAATTCTCAATCATTGGAGCAAGGCCTTTAACTCGACCTCAGTTGGAACCACATTACCTGAAATGCTCAGTAAAATCACATGAATAATACCCACTAACCTCTAGCTGGCACTAGATTACCTTTGGTGTTACCATCTAACTTGAGCTTAAGCCACTGTCCCTAATTTGGGATCCTGGGGTCATGGATCTGGAGTCACAAGAAGTTAATCACCAACCTCCATTTGTCCTTGACAATAGTTTTGAAGTCTGTTGGCTCTAAAAAGTATACTATGGACTGCTTTCTCAATGACCCCACTGAGTCGGTGTCAACGAAGTCCTCTTGTTTCTTTTTTTTCCAAATAGCCTAGATAATACTGCAATTTTAAGCTGCCAAAGGTTCTCACACAATTTCCCGAAAGATACAACCATGAATTACTCAAGAAGGGCTGGGGAGGAGGGGAAACACATTTTAAGACTGAAAGATGAAAACAACATTGTCCAAGAAAAGTTTCAGTTAGAAATCCTTGTTTTATATTTAGAAAGTGGTTTTGTTATCAGGTTCACACTTGTTGGGAGTTAGAAATTGGGTTTGTTTTCTATGCTAAGTGTTGGAAGATGGGCTCAAGCCCACGAGCTCAAGACAAGAAGCTCACACGTCAAAGGAGTGGCATATGTGTAAAATATGGTACTTTCCATAAAGATGGCATAGAAGTGTAAATATGTGTTCCTTTTATGTCTTTTGTTTTATCAAGTTGTAGCCCTAAGGGTATTGTAAAACTATAAATAAAGGCATTGGCTAAGAGGTAGGGCATTGAAGCACTCTCCTCTCTTTCCACATATTCGTCCAGCCCTCATTTTTCTTTTTGACGCAACCCTCTTCTCCCTTAATCCAAACTCTCTTCTTCCACGTTCTTCTTCTTCTCTTCTCCTTCTCTCTTCTTCTTCTTCTTCTTTCTTGTTGATCTAAAGTTCCTTTCATGAGATCCTAAATTCTACATGGTATCAGAGCAAGGAGTTTAGGATCTCTTCATGGAGTTATTATGAAATCTGTTCAAGAAGTTGTAAAAGGAGTTCAGTCATAAAGAGATAAGTTCATTATCTTCTTATTTACGTTTTTTTTTGTTTCCTTTTCTTATTTACATACTCCTTTTTACTGTTTTTCTTTACTTCTTGAATTTTGAGTCACATCAAGTCAAGATAAATCTTTATATATTGTAAAGATTTATTTCTATGACTAAATTGATGTTATAATCTTGACTCTTTGTAAATTAATTACAAGAGTGATCAAGATCATTTGCTGTTTGCATCTTATTAAGATTGATGGATGAAATTCAATTACCTTTATGTAATTTGGATCCATCTCATTTGAGGTAGAATTCCAGCACATGTTGCTGTATCTTCTCCTACTTTAGGTTGCTCATGGGTTTGTGTTGTGTTGTTGGATGTCCATTACATGTTTGATGAAATGCCAACTGCCATGTACCCTTTGTAGTTCCCTTTTTTTTAACTTCAACAATTGAATTTTTTTCTTATGTTGAAGTCTCCCATGAGCTGAAGATAAATCTCTTCCAAGTGTCTTGGTTTGTCATTAAATCTTCTCTAAATTTTTGTCTATTGCTCGTTTGTGTTGGAGTTTGGATTAAGGCCTAATCGGTTGCATCTACTTTCTTCTCTTTGTTCTTATGAATACAAGAGAAGTTGAGTGATGGCTGGATGTTATTATCACTTTCTAAAGGCACAAATTTGTTGATAATTTGGTGCTTGCCCTTGTGAAAGAAATTGGTTCTTGTTCTCTTTTGTTGGTGATTGATTTGGTCTACGGGTTCTTCAAATTACATAGAGTAATTGTTCTTTGAAGAAGGCCTTTTCCCTTGACCTCCATATTTTACTTGCCTCATCATGGAGATTGGATACAATAGTAGTAAGAGTGATATACTCCATATTACTACAATTCCACTTAGAGGTCTTTCCAATTACATGAGCTGGTCACAATCAGTTCGGAGGGTTCTTATTACTCGTGACCTCTTGAGCCACGTTGTTAACTTTCCTCCTCCGATTAATGATGAAGATGCGTCCTACCACAAGTGGAAGAGCAGGTGGCTAACAATGTGGTCCACTTGGAAACCGCCAAGAACATATGGGACACTTGTGCCAAGCTTTACTCAAGCACTGCTTCATTACAAAAAATATATGATGTCTTACAAAACATGCTGCATACGAAACATGGAGATAATATTCACGAATTTTTGGCACGGTTTCGAGGTCTTCTTCAAGAATGGAAACTAGCTCAGCCATATTCCACTAATATTGCCGTTCAAGAACGACAAAGAGAAGCTTTGGCAGCAACTATTTGCTTATCTAATATTAAACCATACCTTGAGGTGGCCAAAACTCAACTTCTAAGTTCTTCTGCTCTTCCATCCTTCGATGATATTAGTGCTACATTACTTAGGATACCAGATCCATCCCCTCCTCCTATTGATGCTCCATCGATGATGTTCTCTGGCAATCGGGAAACATTTTTCTCATCCCGAGGACGGGGCAGAAATATGAGAGGGGGTCGAACTATGAGAGGGGCTGAAAATAGAGGTGGTAGAATGGGTCAGAATTCTTTTCGTACTGAGCCTCAACTTTGCACTTATTGTGGCCGTCAGAACCACCTTGTGGCATCATGCTGGAAACTTCATGGCAAGCCTGATTGGGCCACAGCTAACCCAGTCTCAGTTAACGTTGAAAAAAATGAAGATAAGGCTGAATCATCATCCGGAAATGTGACTCTTACGGCTGAGGACTATGCTACATTTCAAAAAATGAAGTCCTTCATGGAATCATCTATTCCCTCATCATCTACTACTGCCACAACTATTGCCTCAGGTATGCTTTCTTCCTCTTCTTCCTCTTCCTCTTGGATCATCGACTCCGGGGCCTCCGAACATCTATCAGGTAACAAACACTTGTTGCAGTCCTTATCTCCTTGTTATCCTCATAAATTCGTTACTATTGCTGATGGTACCCAAACCAAGGTCCTTGGCAAAGGTTCCTCTCTTACTTCATCTATTCCCCTTCAAGATGTTTTGTTTGTTCCTCAATTTCCTTTAAATTTGCTCTCGGTTAGCCAATTGACCAAACAATTAAATTGCTCTATCACCTTCTCACCGTCTTCTTGTGTCTTTCAGGATCTCACTACGAAGCGGGTGATTGGTGGCGGCCATGAAAAGGGGGGTTTGTACTACTTCACTCTTCCACCATTAGCTGCATTATCGTCCACTACATCTGAGGCCCAACTTTGGCACAACCGACTTGGTCATCCATCTACCCCTTCACTTCATTCTTTGGTTCCATCTTTAAAAGGACTTTCTAATATCAGTTGTGAGGTTTGTCAATTAAGTAAACATGTCAAGAGTACATATTCTCCTCGTCTTACAACTACAAGTATTGCTCCGTTTGAGCTAATACATTCTGATGTATGGGGCCCTTTATGTGTCTCAAATATTTCCCAAGTTAAATATTTTGTCATTTTTGTTGATGTTTTTACTCGAGTGACTTGGTTATTTCTATTTAAAGAGCGTTCCGAAATTCTTCCTTTGTTTAAAAATTTTCATGCTATGGTCTTGACACAATTTGGGAAGAAAATTCAAACCCTTAGATCTGATAATGCTAAGGAATACATGTCTCATGACTTCAAATCATTTTGTGAGAGTAATGAGCTTATTCATCAAACATCATGTGCCTATACTCCTCAACAAAATGGTGTTGCTGAAAGGAAGAATCGTCATCTTCTTGAAGTTGCTCGGGGCCTCCTCTACTCCATGAAGGTACCCTATTTCTATTGGCCTCATGCTATACTTACAGCATGTTTTCTCATTAATAGGTTACCTTCATCAGTCCTTCATCATAAAACTCCTTACTCTGTGTTATTTAATGGTGAAGATCATTTTTCTCTTCCTTTGAAAGTGTTTGGATGTACGTGTTTTGTTCATGTTACATCTCCACATAAAAATAAACTTGATCCTCGGTCTATGAAGTGCATTTTTTTGGGATACTCTCGCACCCAGAAAGGTTATGTCTGTTATAATCCTACCTTTCGGAGGATGTTTATCTCTAGGGATGTGACTTTCTTTGAGGACACTCCCTTCTACTCCTCCCATGATACTCCTCTAGGATGGACTTGTCCTTTTGCTACTCCTTGTCCGCTTGTGCCGTTCAATCTTGAAGTGGATCCATCCCCTGATGCACCGGCCGTACCTTCACCTGTGGAGTTGTCAGATCCACCTGAGGTAAGTCCTTCTCCTCCTATGTATGGGCCTGAATTTGATACTCGGCCTATTGCTTTAAGAAAAGAACGTTGCTCCTGTACCACTTCGCATCCTATCTCAAATTTTATGTCTCACCATCGCTTGTCTTCCGCGTGTTTTCAGTTTCTTGTGTCCCTTTCTTCTTCTTCCGTTCCACAGTCGTATCAGGAGGCCTTGAGACATCCAGGATGGAAGGCAGCTATGGATGAAGAAATGCACGCCTTATATGAAAACCAAACCTGGTACTTAACATCACTCCCGAAAGGTAAAAGACCGGTTGGTTGTCGATGGGTTTTTTCGGTGAAACATAATCCGGATGGATCGGTTGATCGTCTTAAAGCTCGACTAGTTGCTAAGGGCTATACGCAGTGCTATGGGATAGATTATGAGGAGACCTTCTCTCCTGTTGCAAAATTGAATTCGGTACGCATCATCTTATCTATTGTTGCTAACTCCTCATGGCCCGTCTATCAGTTGGATGATAAAAATGCTTTTTTAAATGGTGATATCAGTGAGGAAATTTATATGGTTCAACCACCTGGTTATGTGGTTGAGGGGGAGTCAGTATGCCGGTTAAAAAAGTCTTTATATGGGCTTAAGCAGTCCCCTCGGGCTTGGTTTGATAAATTTAGTCAAACACTCCTACGATTTGGTTTTCATCAGTGCTCAGTTGATCATTCCGTATATTATAAAGATACGGTCAAAGGGAAAATATTATTGGCCGTATACGTGGATGATATTATCTTAACCGGTGATGATGCTTTGAGCATACAAGAGGTGAAATAGATGATATGTCAGGAATTCAAGACTAAAGACCTTGGTATGCTTAAATATTTTTTGGGTATAGAAGTTCTTCAATCCAAACATGGGATAATATTGTCTCAAAGGAAATATGTCTTGGATCTCCTTGAAGAAACAGGAATGAAAGGTTGTAGACCAGTTGACACACCTATGGATACAAATGTAAAATTATGTGCCACAAATGAAGAAGATATTGATATTGGCAAATATCAAAGACTCATGGGAAAACTGATTTATCTCACGGTAACTAGGCCAGACATATCATATGCTGTAAGTGTGGTGAGTCAATTCATGCACGAACCACAAATTACCCACTGGCAGGCTTTAGAGAGAATATTACGTTATCTAAAAGGAGCTCCAGGAGAAGGATTGCTGTATAAAAAACATGGGCACTTCAATATAGAAGGCTTCTCAGATGCAGATTGGGCTGGATCTCCTGATGATAGAAAATCTACATCAGGATATTGTACTCTGGTTGGGGGAAACTTGGTTACATGGAAAAGTAAGAAGCAAAATGTGGTTGCAAGATCTAGCGCCGAAGCAGAATACAGAGCTATGGCCCATACCGTTAGTGAACTTTTATGGATTCAGACCCTTCTTACCGAACTAGGTTTTTATAAAAAGGGGTCCATGAATCTACATTGTGATAATCAAGCAGCTATTCATATCACTTCAAATCCAGTTTTTCATGAAAGAACTAAACATATTGAGGTGGATTGTCATTTTATACGGGAGAAGTTTCAAGCAGGAATAATCTCTCTCAAACATGTGTCATCTCAAGAGCAAGTAGTTGATATTCTCACTAAACCCGTTACATCTAAAATCCTATCGTTTATATGTGGCAAGCTGGGTATTTATGATGTATTTTCTCCTCCACCTTGAGGGGGAGTGTTGGAAGATGGGCTCAAGCCCACGAGCTCAAGACAAGAAGCCCACACGTCAAAGGAGTGGCATATGTGTAAAATATGGTACTTTCCATAAAGATGGCATAGAAGTGTAAATATGTGTTCCTTTTGTGTCTTTTGTTTTATCAAGTTGTAGCCCTAAGGGTATTGTAAAACTATAAATAAAGGCATTGGCTACGAGGTAGGGCATTGAAGCACTCTCCTCTCTTTCCACAAATTCGTCTAGCCCTCATTTTTCTTTTTGACGCAACCCTCTTCTTCCTTAATCCAAACTCTCTTCTTCCACGTTCTTCTTCTTCTCTTCTCCTTCTCTCTTCTTCTTCTTCTTCTTTCTTGTTGATCTAAAGTTCCTTTCATGAGATCCTAAATTCTACACTAAGTTTGTGTAAACTCTTCTATTTAGAAAGACCATACAAGCTTTAGGTGTCTTTATTAATTTGAATCTGAGTATGTTAGCAGTTCTTATTGCATTTGAAACTTCTAGATGAATGGCCCATTTATGGTATGCTGGTCATCTAAAATGCACAAGACAAATCTTCTTTTCTTTTTCTCTCATTTTCTCCTGTCCATCTCTTTTATGTTTTTATTTCTTTACATGCTATCAGAACATTGGGTCATCTAGAAATTCTGTAAAGATGTTGAAGAAGAATGGGCAATTAGAGGAAGAAGGTTGCCTCGTTAATCCTTTGCTTTTTCTATTTTTCAGTTTTTGTCTTCTCTTGGTACTCTCTTTTCTTTCATACAAGTCTTTCACCTGTTTTCTGTTTCTTATTCGCTGATAACATATTCACATTGTTCAATAAAAAGAGTTTAGTTTTTAGTTTTCTGCAATTCTTCTATATTTTAGTTCAACCCTTTTTTTTAAATGATGATGATTTTATTACGAAGGAAAGCAAAAGAGTACATCAAGGGAGGCCTCCCCTAACAACAAGAGGTTGCAAGGAGGGACCCAATTTAGCACATAAATTAGCAGCCGAATTGGTTGATCTAAGAAGATGGGACCAAGTACAAGAGGTAGTGGAAACAATATCCATAATATCAAGAAAAAACTACTAGTGACACCATGGGGGAAGGAGGTGGTGGAGCACCAGCCAATGACGACTTTGGAGTCACCCTTCACGATCACTGGACCTCTGAAGCGTTCTTGGTAGATGCGAAGCCCGTGGAGAAGGCCAGAGAGCTCAGCAGTGGTCGAGTCCGCAACGTCGAGAGGACCAGAGTATGACATAATAGCAGTTCCTCTAGGACCAAAAATCATTCCCCCAAAGACAGCCAAACCCAGGTTCCCAAAAGCATTGCCATTAAAGTTGAGTTTGTAATATCTGGTGGGGGGGTGTTCCAAATTTCAACTTGGCGGGGTGCTGAGGGAATGGACATTTGAGCAATGATCTTCCAGTTGGTGTGGGAAGGGGTACATGATAGACGACCAAATTCTTTTTGAGTGTGAATCCAGGTAGAGATAAGGCCCGTAGCAGTGCAAATCATCTCAGTGGCAGAGCGCGAGGCACTATTAAACTGTCTGGAATTTCTTTCAGTCCAAAGGCACCATGGAATGTAAGCAAAACAAGTAGCTAACAAAAGCTTACTGAGGCTAGGGAGACGAGTGCCAGATGAGAAATGGCACATGGTGCTCAAGTTAGAGGGATACAGAAACTGAGGCCCATGCTGTCAATCATAGAGGTCTAGACCTTCCAGGCAAAAGCACAGTGGAGGAGAAGGTGACTGATGGTCTCGGCTTCCACCCCACAAGGGGAACATAGAGCGTCAGGAGCAGTGTTTCCACGTCTGATAAGATTGTCAACAGTGAGAATCTTGTTGCAGCAGGCACTTCAAAGGAAAATTTTCACCTTTAGAGGATCCAAGAGCCTCCAAGCAAAAGCAGCCTGGTGAGGGGCGGGAGGTTGTGTCCAACCCATAAGGTGACGATAGGCTGAGAAGACAGAGAAGTGTCCGCTGTCATCAAGGAGCCAGATCAGCAGGTCAGTCGCCAGGGGTTGAATCCTAACATTGTCAAGACCATCAATCATATGACAAGCATATATCGCCTCAACATCAGTAAGCCCTAGTCTCAGACGGAGATCCCAAGAGCCGTTCATCCATGCATCAGAGACTGAGAGGTCACGACAAGAGGTGATCCGAAAGAGAACTAGGTGGGAAGAGGCAAGAGGACCATCGCCCAACCACCAATACGTCCAAAAGCGAAGGCTAGAGCCATCCCCAAGGAAGAACCTAATAGCATCAAGAATTGTGGCAAACAGATGAAACATGACCTTCCAAATAGTTCAACCCTTATTTAATGAAAAAGAACCCTTTGCTTTAATCCTTGGGTTCCATTCCTGTAAACCACTTTCACCTTGTTTTCTCCATTGGAGTTGTCTTTATCATTTCTTGAGGTTTCAAAAAGAGATCTTATGGTATATAATTAATGCTAATCTGGATAGTGCTCTTTGTCCAATGGTTGAAGAGAGCAGCCTTTTCTATTTCCAGTGACACCAAACCCTTACTCTTTCTTTTACTATTGGAACTCTACTGCATTGGTTTTGAATTCCAAACTAATCTCTTTTGGTTTTTGTTTCAACGTAATTGCCATGCGTTGTCTTGAAAAAACAAATTCCGTGTTTTGGGTTTTATGGGTCTATTTGTCTGAGTTCCTTGTTTTGATTCTCTTTGTTTTGGGATATTGTGGGTGATTCTTTTACCGAAGTTTTTTTTTTCTTTGTTTGGCTTAGTGACTTATTTATTTATTTATCATTTTTTTGAGGACATAGCTAGCGACTCTTGTAACCTGTCATAGGTTATTTTTGTTCTCTCTTCTTGAGTTGGAATTTCTATTCATGGGGACAAAAAAATAGGTTCCAAAGCTAAATATCAAGTTGCAATTTGAAGGGTGTGTTAAGCACCTAGCCAATACTACCCAAAAGACCGGCCTGTTAGGAGCGGAAGGCATAAGTACTTAACCCAAGACCATAACATCACACCCCACCTTCGCGAGCCGACGTCCACGGCGGCCCACTCTAGCGACGGGCTACTCTAGCGACACTGGCTGGACCCGGGTTAAGTTCCTACGGCCTACCAGTAATTTTAATCTGGCCTCTAGGTCACCCCCTCCGCTAGGTCGCCCCCTCCGGGATTCGAACGCACAACTTGGGAGCCCGCTCTAATACCAAATGTTAAGCACCTAGCCAATACTACCCAAAGATAGGCCTGTTAGGAGCGGAAGGCATAGGTACTTAACCCAGGACCATAACAGGGTGTCTCCTCAACAAGATTTTCTTGTACTAACTTCTAGTCGTCATTATAAAAGCTTTTTGGTGTGTTTGCATCTATCTTTTTGTTTCAAGTCAGGAATCCACATTTCATATTCTCCTGCTTGTGAGGGAGTGTTGGAGACATTTGGGGATCGTATTGTTTTACATCTACAATATGTTACAAGTGTTGAAAACAAGCACAAGGGCATTTTGGTTATTTTACTTTATCGTTATTTATATTTCTTGATATAATCTTATTTTACATGTCAAACTATGTCTATGGACCAAATTTCATGTAAAAGGGATATGTAGAATAGGAGGTATAGAGAATTAAGGTTTTCACCTAAAGTAGGGGTAATGTTGTAAATTGTACTCAACCCACTCAAATATCTCATTTTCTTTCTCAATTTCTCCTCCACTTTCTCTCCCTCTCATTCTCTCTCTTCAACCTTCTTCTTACTTTTTTCAACAAGTTCATATTTCATATTTATAAAGTGGTTTTTAATTAGTTTTTAAGCTTATAAGACTTAGAAATTGTTAGGTACCTAGCCCATTAGCCTGAAGCTCCAGAGTTGATGAAACGTGGAAGGTTGGACCTTTAAATCTATTCCAAACTAGGCTGATCCAACTCGATGCTCACACCCCATTTTGGGCATCATAGTTGTTCAATACAGTTCCATGCTGACATCCATGATGGCCCTTTCTATGACATCTTCACTTCGGATCAAGTAATCTTTTTCACCTTTATAACGGATTCACTTTGGCAATAGGTGGCTCTTTTCATGGATTGCCTCTTATGGGCTTTGAACACAAGAGTCACTGTAAATGTTATATATGGATTGTTACAACAAATTATTGTATGTTTTATAATTTTAAATTTATTACTTTCCATACCCACTTTGTAAATTTGCCTTGAACCCTGTTCCCACAAAAACCTATCATAGGGTGGGGATGTGGTTGGATTTTCAGATCTGTGATAGATTTTCGTGGGGATTGGTTTAAGTTAGGTTCATGGGGTGTGGATGGGAATTTAAAAAAAATAACCCCAATCTGACAAATGCCCACCCCTATGCAGAATAGCTATGCTTGTTTTTGTTTTCAGTTGTTAGATTGAGGTTGTTAAGGAATACTCCCACATGGATTAATGAGTACAAAAATTTTGAGTTTATTAGCTGGAAAAGAGGTTTTCTAAGTTTGCTAGTCATTTTGGGATGGGCCTTGGACCCAACGTCACATGGTATCAGAGCAAGTACTCATATGTGGGCCTACACCTAAACTATCCACTTGTAGAACCACAAAAGAGGGGCTACACCTAAATTATCCACTTGTAGAACCACAAAAAGGGCCTACTCGTGAGGGGGAGTGTTAAGGAATAATCCCACAAAGATTAGTGAGTACAAAGATCTTGAGTTTATTAGCTGGAAAAGAGGTTTCCTAAGTTAGTTAGTCATTTTGGGATGGGCCTTGGACCCAACTTCACAGAGGCAACTTTGTTCTTCTTGAATTGAAACTACAGTAGTGTGTTAAAGTACATTGAATCATGGCTGATCTGAATGAGGTCAAGTTGATAAGTGTGAAGTTGGGTCCAAGGCCCATCCCAAAATGACTAGCCAACTTAGGAAACCTCTTTCCCAACTAATAAACTCAAGATCTTTGTATTCACTAATCCATGTGGGACTATTCCTTAACACTCCCCCTCACGTGTAGGCCATCTTTTGTGGCTCTACAAATGGATAATTTAGGTATAGGCTCTCTTTTGTAGCTCTACAAGTGGATAATTTAGGTGTAGGCCCTCTTTTGTGGGTCTACAAATGGATAATTTTAGGTGTAGGCCCTCTTTTGTGGCTCTACAAGTGGATAATTTAGGTGTAGGCCCCTTTTTGTGTCTCTACAAGTGGATAGTTTAGGTGTAGGCCCCTTTTTGTGTCTCTACAAGTGGATAGTTTAGGTGGAGGCTCTCTTTTGTGGCTCTACAAGTGGATAGTTTAGGTGTAGGCCTATATATGAGTACCCGCTCTGATACCATGTGAAGTTGGGTTCAAGCCCCATCCCAAAATGACTGGCCAACTTAGGAAACCTCTTTCCCAAGATCTTTGTACTCCATACTGATCTGAATGATGTCAAGTTGATAAGAAAGATAATTCAATTACATAAATACTGTTAGGGGCTAGCTTATACACCATAAGCTTTAGAGTTGATGGAATATCGAAAGGTAGGCCCTTAAACCTATTTATATTAGGTTCACCCAACTTGATACCTATACCCCAACGGGGTTCCAATAACTATAACAATCTACCATGTTTCTATACTGTTTCTATACTTTATGATGACTTTTATTCCAGATTGGGTAGCCTTTTTTCAGCTTTGTGATTGTTCTCACTTTGGCATAGGATAACCCTTTTCATAAGTGCCCCCTCCAGGATTCAAACACGATATGTGGTGCTTGCTTTGATACCACTGTCATACCTAATCATTACACCAAAAGCTCCAAAGCTGATAGAACGTGAAAAATTAGGCCTTATCTAGCCAATCTTGCACTCATACCCCAAGTTGGGCCACACAAGTTCATAACAATTATTTCAGTCAAGTTAAATGGGAAGAATTATGCCCCATGTTGTTCAAATCTTTCTTGGATCAAAGAAGAAATTGAAGTTTTCTATTTATGATCTACCTATTCCAAGAACAAGAATGTGAAATTGGCTACTAACCTATGATGTCTTCGCTGCTGAACAGTATGAAGTGACAAATAATTAGTCAAGTAGTCTTCAATAAAATTGCTAAGGGAATTTGGATCACTATACAGAAAAGCTTTTTAAAAGATGGTAATATGGAGAATCTATGATTTATACATTAAATATTTTACAATGCAAAGGGGAGTGACAGAATTTTTTTGGAGATATGGACTGTTTGGCAGGAAATTGTTTTGTATCATCACTGAACCTTGTCATTTCTAAGGTTAGGTTTTGATGATGTATTATACTTGCGGCTGTCTAACAATTATTATGATTTACTAATTGGATTTGTAGGATGAAGAGAAATGGGAGGAGGAAGCTCAAATAAAGGATGGTAAAATTAACGAAGAGGATTTGGCCTTGAAAGAGATTACTTTATCAACAGCAAGAGAAGCAGAGGAAATGAGAAAAGTGAACATTTTGGAGAAAGAAGAGAAACTCAGTAACCTTAGGTGTGCTGTGGCTGTTCTTGCATCAGCATCTGTAAGATATAAGTTTCTGTCAAAGCCTAGTTTTTAATGAATTATTGCCTTCTTCTAAAGAACTTACACCACCTCCTCTCAATTCATTTTTGAAGTCAGTTAGCAGGGAACGTGAAGAGTTTGTGCGCCTGGTCAACAAAGAGGTATGTCTTCTCATGGATATGTTGCCTTATTGCAAGCAGATTTCTTACATATGAAAGAGTGCAGTAATTCACTTATATCTGGTCTTCATTTATTTGATAGTTCGTCACTTATATTTCAATTTTTTTATGAATTCAGTTAGAACTATTATGTCTATTTGTGCATTCTTATTACTTTTTTCTTTCATGTGAAAACTTCAATTAAATTTACTACATTTAACGTTCTTCTGTGCAGATAGAATTTTATAAAAACGTAGTTGACAAGGAGGGCACAGAAGGTGTGGAAGAGGCTAGAAAGGCATTTAGAGCTGCACGGGAGGAGAGAGATCATGTTGCTGAAGCAGCTATTAGCAACAGAGTTTCTGAAGCACTTATAAACAAGGTATAATGCTGATAAGCTTGCTACTTGTGCATGGCTCCTCAAAATGCACTTATCATTGCGGTCACTATAGTTTCCTCTTCAATGTGTATATTTTGCTTTACAGAGTTATCGTGGGCCAGATTGTGGGTGCAAAATACTTTCTTCTGAACAATTGCATGAGTAGCATTTTCATATTACATATTTGTTGTGTGGGGCTGTAAATTGGTGATCTATTCTATAAAAAGTTTTCATTTTTCTTTCAAGTGTCCAGGTTGATGGTATCCTCCAAAAACTTGAAAAGGAAATTGATGTCGTGGATGCTACGATTGGTGACCGTTGGCGACTACTTGATAGGTATTTGATATCACTATGTTATGTTGTTCACTATGTACTTGATTTTTACCTTCCTTATATAATCATCAGATCTTATATGGATGGATAGTTCAGATTATATTCCTTGTAAATTTGACATGATTTCTTTGCATAAGCCAAATTTATTGTTAATCTCTATTCGTTCGAGTAAGTGGACTAGCAATTTATTGTTAATCTAGCTGTTTCACATTCGCAAAAAAACAGTGTATCATGTATGATCAAGTAAAGAAGTGAAATTTTATACTTCTGGAAATTCAACGAGAGTTTACCTGCAGAGATAATGATGGTAAGGTATCTCTGGAGGAGGTAGCAGTTGCAGCCAAGTACCTCAAAGATGCCATAGGCGAGGAAGGAGTCCGAGAACTAATGAGCAACCTTTTGAAGGATAATGGTGGGAATCTTTTGTTCAACCTTAGCCTTGGTGCTTTAGCTTCTTATCTTCTTTATATCCTATTTTATGCAATATGGCTTTTACCATAATTCCGTGTACAGAGGGCAAAATTCTTGTGGAAGACATTGTCAATCTGGAACTCGAAGAGAAGATAAGGAAGAAGTAGATCCAGTGGTGGGAGACGTCCGTAGAGACATGGTAATGGCCTTTTTTGTTTCACCTAAATTTCTAAAATTGATTGATAAGTGAGCCTGAGAGAGTTGTAATTGTTTTTGAGTACTGAATGGAATAAATGCAAGTTTCTGAGACAGTAAAGATTATGAAGATTAGTGTGAACATCAAGTAATGCTTGAATCTCTTTAGTTTTGACAGTTTAAAAGTGTCATAACACATTTCTAATAGTCAAATCCGAGTAGAAGCAATCTTCCATCATCTTCAATAACTTTAACCTCCATATGGATTTCCTTCTCCATCTTCATCACTATTTTAAGCCCTTTCGAACGCGTCGCCTCCTTAATCTGTGTGAGCACCGAAGAAGTCCTCGAACAAAGTCTTCTATGTCTTTATCCGAGCTTCTACCTTCAACCATGGCTCTTCTTAATCTGCATTCCTCTTTCTCCTTCCATCAGACTTTGATGCAACTAAGAAGGGTCTGTCCTTCGATGTCTTGCCGCTTCTTTGCCAGACATCCTCTTCGTACTTGGCGCAGTTGGCTGTTTGATAGACCCAAATATTGGCATAAACACCGTTGGTTTTTAAGAATGCAATAGTTCTTAATGTTACCTGACTGGAGATAGAGAAACATATTAACCTACACTTTTTATTGATCCATTTTTTTCTGTCATGAAAGCAATGCTTTCTTCGAGTCTTCTTAAAATTTCTCTTCTTGGTTTTAACATAACATTGCTAGCAATTGGTGGTTTTATTTCACCTCTCCCTTGAGCTATCATGTCTTCTTGATAGTCTACTATATTACAAGCTCTTCCACAATCTACTCTAACTTAGAAAGTGAGTAATAATCTTCTATATACTTATCAGACCTAAGCAATGAGTTAATTATAGTGTCAACTTTAGTTCTACCATGGTATACCGACTCTTCTGCCATTGCAAGTATCTCATGGATATGTTTTCTAACTTCAATCCCTTCCTCACATTTGGCCTTTGTGAATCGAATGTTTTACCAAATGTTCTTCCAACTTGTCCTAAATTTCTTTTGTATGTCATGCGAAGAGATTTGTTAACTTAGAGTTGATTTTCATTCATATTTTGATGATAACAAAATTTAATAATGCTAACAATTCTAAATTTAGCATTTAAGATGTTTTTCCTTCAAGAGAGAAAAATCAAAGTATCTTTAAAAAAACCAACAAATGTATATCAAGACCTCAAACTCATGTATCAAGTCATCTTGAAAAAGCACCCACAAAGGAAGGAATGAAGACTTGAAGATTAGAGTCTAAGTCGTATAGAATAGTCTCAAGAGCTCTAATTAACGTAAGAGGAAAACGCCAAAACTTCAAATTTGAGGAACAAATGAGCATTTAGAGTTTTAAGACATATTTCCTTCAAAGACACGTTTTAAATGCATTATTAATGTTTTTAACTTGTTAGAAACCCTTAAGATCATTTTTATCACGGTTAGAGCTTAGAGCGTAACTCAAAAAACTAGTTATGGCATGATCGGTCATTATTTGGTAATGATCGACCATCTAGAGTGCAAACTGGCAAAAAATATTAAGTTCGATCAACCTAGTAGATTGATTGATCAAACATAACTATGCCAGAATGAGCTATACAATCCCCATTGAATGTCCATGCAAATGAAAAAATAAAAGGCATGATCGATTATACCCACAATATTAATCGATCAGACAAAACTATACCAAATGGGATATAAAGCATGATCAGTCACACCCATAACATTGATCGATCATAGTTTTTGCACAGCCTAACCTTCATTGCATGATTTATCAATTGGGTTTGATTGATCGATCAAGTTTAGTTTTCTAAAGGCTTGACATCAATAAGCCTAAGGACTCATAAAAATATAGTTGTTACATATGATTGATCTATCATACTTTTTTATTGATTGATCATTGGCAAATAGTTATATAATTGTTAGTTTGGCTCGGGGAAGCTATATATACCCTACCATACGTGCCTTAAAGCATCAATTGAGCTATTATTTGCAAACCTATTGCATTCAAATCAATTCTCATTTGAAATTCATTCTAGATCCACTTTCAAGAGAAAAGAAATAGAAATCGCAAATTCCACCTCTCAAAGATTTTTTCCTTGCATCACAATACTTCAAGTTCCATATAATCATTCTCAATTGTGCTTCAAAGGTTGGAAGCTTGGATATCTTAAAGGAGAAACTGTCTCTCCATCAATTCAAGGGTGTAAGTTTTTCTTTTTTTGTATTTTCACTTTCTTACTTCATAGGTTGATATATGACTTTTAATTCTAGATAGAAGAATTTGCCAGAGTTAGAATCTAGCCAATTAATCTCTAGAGAGATATGATGAACATACATGTGGTTTAAAAGAGAGCCAAAATCTCTTTATGTAAATTTTAGATAGTAGAGTTGTAGTAGAATTTTCGAAAACAAGGGTTTTTGGGCGATGAATACCAATAGGGGAACATCGATAATAAAATATCTTTGTGTTCAATTTGTGGTGTGTGTATGCTTTTTACTTTACACTTACTATAATTTTAATTTGGCACACTACATTTTAAATTGAAATACCTCAACTCACCCCCACGCCCCCCGCGCCCCCCCCCCCCCCAGTCCAACAAGGATATAAGCTATGTAATATCATTTACTACTTTCTAGTATTTATATTTCTTTAAATCCCTCTTTGTGATTTCTTATCTCTTAGGTTAGTTTTTGGACAAGGTTTTCTTGGAGGTTCATTTATTCGAATGATTTCATAATACCCATAGAACTTCAACATCAACTCTACCCTTTGTGACTAGTCTACATAATTCCATCAAGCTCATCAGATTTAAGAATATCAACAAAGTTAGAGTCACCAATTAGTATAGGCAAAGATGGCCCCTGCAACCCATAATATTCATAATCAATTTTAGGAGAATAGATCAATCCATCCATCCTCTTAGTAACTCCCACTTACCCATTTGGGATTCATGATAAATACTAACTACATTCAAAGATTAATAACAATAAATTATTTACACAACGAGTAATCAAGAGTTAATTTACAGTTACACATTGGAGATTTCTGAAGTTAACTCAAACATATAAAAAAAACTAATCTAATCATAAAAAATGTGTTACCAATGGGGAATTTGTAAATCATATAATTAAATTAATATTTAACACATAAATACCTAATTTAATTATATAACTAACATTATCAGTTGGGTCTTTTTGAAAATTTAAATAACTAAATTAGATACAATATACACATATATTCCTAATTTAATTGTATAATTTACATTACCTGCTGGAAATTTTTTAAATCATATAATTAAATTAGACATAATTTATATAAATTTATTTAATAATATAAGATTATATAATCATTGGTATTTTGCAATTTAAAAAAAAATCAATTTTACATAGAATTATATTAATAAGACCATATACATTAGTGCACCACATGGCAACATGCCCGCATGATTCTACACACAACAAGATCTTTGAGTCAAGTTTCAACTAAAAAATAATCATTAAAATAAGATTTCTAGAAAGAGAAATTGACATTTGAAGCAACAAAGCTCAAGAGCAAAAAAATTTTGTTTAGCAGCAGAAAGCTTCAATTTTTTGAACGGTTTGTACCAACGTAATTGAGAATTTATATTGAGAATTATTTCTCAAAAGAAAGTTATATGAGTCTAATTTCTATCCTAATAAACTGTTTCTCAATCTGATTTTTTTAGAGAGAGATATCCACATTAGAAGAATCAAAAGTCATGCTAGTATCCTGTTGCATGCGAAGATAGATATTTAAGCCGAATTTTTTCCTTCACTTTTTGAGTTGCTAATGTCGGATAATTTTCCTATTTGTTTTCAAAATCTAATGAAGATTTTACCAACTTGAGTATCTTCCCTTCCTTAAAATTTTCTTTTGTTCAATCTCATATTATATTAGTTTGTTTAAGATAAGTCTTTGCATTATGAGTTTAGTTTTTTTTTTTTACAAAGTCTGAAATTTTTGAATTAGAAAGTCTTGTTTTCTCATTCAAAATTCAAAATTTTATTGTCCTAAAACCTACCTTATTCTAGAATTTATCTTTTGAATACTTATTTCCAAATTGGTCTAGTTGTGTTAAAAAGTAATTGCCTTGTATGAGAAATCAATGTTTATAAAGTTTTCATTATTTTGTTCCATCTCAAAACTTTCTTATTGGGGTTTTTAAAGTTTCCTTAATCATCATGTTCATAGAAGAATTATTTTTTTACCTCCCACTTGTGTAAAACAATCACTTTTTATCCATTTATTAGTCTAAAAGTGCCTCCTTCTTACTTGGAAGTATGAAGAGTTGTATTGTGCGCCTCCTTCCATTTGAAGTATAAGAGTTGCTATCTTTTTATTCACACCCTTAATTTCTCAAAGTACTTTCTTCAATTTCTTATTGTTAAAATCACTTTAGAGCAATGCCTATAGACCCACTACCTAAAAAGTATAAGAGTGAGCCCAATATCCAGCTTGAGTCATGTCTTTTTATTTTTCACCCAAGAGGTGTTTTTTGTTTGAGCTACTCTTAGAAAGTGAGTTGTCACTTTGTTTTACCCTAAAGTTGGGCTATTTTTTTGCCATTGAAATTGAACAAAGTGTATTTCAGAATATGACTGTTTTAACTAGTATATGGAGTTTTGTCGTACAATTAGGAGTGATTTTTTTCTCTCACCATTATGTTGTACTACCTGAGTCTCTTGGTAAAGAACAAAGAGATCCCTAGTTTGAGGGGGAGAAGTAGAAGAAGAAGTATAAGAAGAAGTATAAGGCGAAGATAACCAATAATAAAAAAATTCCACATGTTATGGTAATCAAGTTTTATGTGACTGAAATAGCCAACAAAGGGGGAAACAAGATGAAGACTACAAGCAAGATGTAAACAAGAAGAAGATAAAGCAAATCAGAGCAATCAAAATTTATTTTTCAAGCACACAAGTTTGTTGACCAAGATTATTTTCAAAATGAAGTTACAAATACCAGCTTGAAGGGGAGTGTTAAGCGACACCCATGTGTGTAGGGGTGGCATGACTAGTAAATAAGGAGAACTTTTATGGAGATGGCATATAATTGTAATTATGCAAGTTGGAGTATGTCTTCTTATGTTTTTTTTTTTTTTTAAGTATTTAGCCCTAAGAGCAATGTAGTCATTGTAAACACCTTCACGCAACTATAAATATAGCATCAAGGCATGGGGTAGAGCATTGAAGCCTCTTTCTCTTGGCTCAAATTCGTCTATATACCTCTCTCTTTTTTCCTCTTCTCTCCCTTGGTTTCTTCTTTCCTCTCCCCCAAGAGCTAGAGTTCCTCTCTTCTCTCCTTCCCTCGAGATCGTTGTGTTTGTGTTGTCCATAGAAATCAACAATATTACAAATGACTTAATTAGATTATCTTTTTTTTTATTTTCACTTGTCTATATTGATAAAATTTTGTTTAGTGTTATTCTTTTTTGTTAAGGATAAGTGTGACATCAATAGATAAAGTAATGTGATGGCATGAGCTGCCGCATTAGACCAACATGCACACCTGGTTCAGGGACTGGGGGGGTCACCTTGCTACACTTTCGACCCCTTATATAGGGGTTTCCATTGAGGACTAGCAATAGCTTTCCAAAATGTATTTCAGGGACTTAGTTTTCATGTAATTTGAACTTTAATGTTTTTTTTATAGAATTTTTAACTATATTTAATTTGTTTAACATTTAATTCTATATTGAAAAGACATTCCCTTGTGAATGCAAAAATTGTTAGAAAATAAAATGTTTGATATATTGTTAGAAGATGAGCTCAAGCCCACACTCCAAAGGTGAGAAAACCCACAAATCCAAGAGGTGGCATATTGGTAAATAAAAAGACTTCTCATAAAGATGGCATGGAGTTGTAATTACTTGTCTCCTTTATGTCTCTTCTTTTGTAATGTTGTAGCCCTAAGGGCATTATAAAAAGCTATAAATAGAGGCTCTTGGCCAAGAGGTAGGGCATCAAGCTCTCCCCCTTTTCTCATAATCGTCCAAGCTCTCTCCCTCCTTGGTAGGCGCTCTCCCTTCTTCCTCGTTCAATCTCTCTCCCTTTGGTAGTAGATCTCTCCTCTCTCTCTTTTCCTTCTTCTTCTTACTTTGGTTGAGGTTCTTATCAAGGGAACCAACATGGTATCAAAGCTTAGAGTTTAGGATCCCCCGTGTTAAGGTATACGTAAAAAAATTCTGAAGATCTCATACAAGTTACTCGTAAAGGAAGGAATCCAACCATGAAGAGATAAGTAATTTTTGGTTATTATTTACACATTTTCTTTGCTATATGTCGAACCTTTGATCTCTGGATTATATCAAGAAAAGATGGCCTTCATATGAGAAGTTGTGAAGGCTAATTCTTGGTATTAAGAAGATGTTATAATCTTGGTCTTCTTGTAGCTAAATTACAAGTTTGATCAAGATCGGTTGTTCCAAGTTTTTTTTTATCAAGATTGATGATTTGTGAAGATGATGTTTATGTGATGGAAATGATTTGAGTTTCAAGTTCTTACATGAGACTTACCTCGATTTCCTAATGTTCAAGATCCTTTCTTTGGTAACTTGGATTCAAGACAAGTTGTTTATACTCGGATTAGTCTACAAAGCATGAGACAAGTTCTCTCTTTGAATTTTTCTGAGTTAAAGTGATTGATAATTGTTGAATTTAGGACCCCATGATTGAAACCTCGAGTAAGATGAGAGAGGGAAAAGAAAAAGAGAAAACAGAGAGAGAGAGAGAACTTGGGTAGAGAGGAGAGAAGAGAAAAGAGAAAAGGAGTTTAGGCTAGAGAGGGATTCTTCATGGAGAGCTTCATTGACTTGATGTAATCAGAGTACATGAACCCCTATTTATAATAGAGGAAAGTAGTAGAGTCCAATTACAATTAAACTACCCTTTTCCCAATTACACCCAAACTCTAACACTTAAAGATAAGTCTTAGCATAATTAAATAATTTAACATAAATAGAAGACTAACATAACTAAAACACCTTTAAATTGAAACTCTTTTGTGAGACTTGCTTCCATAATAATTTTGGCTCTAAAAGACTTCTTATTGTGAAAGTCATGTAAGACTCATCATGCCAACTCACATGATCATCGTGGGTCCCCTAGCTTGTGTGATCATGGTGGGTCCCACCTCATAACACTACCCTCAAGTTGGGGGTGAGAAAACATCGTAAATGCCCAGCTTGCTATAGATGGTGACAAGAACTTATGAGTAACTAGTTTGGTGAGAATGCCTGCAACTTGCCCTTGTGATAAGATATGTTTGAGAGATAATATGCCAGCTTAGAATTTCTCTCGTATGAAATGGTAGTCTACCTCAATGTGCTTTATTCTCTCATAGAATACCAGATTTGAGGTGATATGTATTGCCACCTGATTATCTCAATGTAGATCCGTAGGGGCTTCTTTATAGAATCCCAACTCAGTGACAAGGGATCTAATCCATAGAAGCTCACTAATTGTGTGTGCCATGGCCTTGTAGTTTGCTTATGCACTTGACCTTGCAACTACATTTTGCTTTTTGGTTCTCCGTATAACCAAGTTCCCTCCAACCGTTGTACAATATCCCGAAGTAGATTTTCTGTCATCCGGAGATCTAGCCCGGTCCGCATATAAGGACCCTTCTATGTTGAAGTGACCATGGCTCTTATAGAGAAGCCTACTTCTTGGAGCTCCTTTCAAATATCACAATATTCTTTCTAATGCTTGCCAATGAGTAAGTTGTGGTTTGTGCATGTATATATGATATATTTGGCCTTGTTACACATATAAATGAGTTTCCTCACAAGTCTTTGATATTTTCTGATATCCACATCTTCTCCAGTGCTTGCAGATAATTTTGTATTAGAATCCATAAGGGTTTCTGCTGGTCTACACCCCATCATTCTTGTCTCCTTCAGTAGATCAAGGACATACTTCCTTTGAGATAATATAATCTCATGTTTGGACTGCAATACTTCAATACCTAAATTTTTTTTTAAGTAGCCCAAGATCTTTTGTCTTGAATTCTTCACATATTTTTTCCTTGGTTTCTTGAATGCCCTCAGGATCACTACCGGTTAAGACAATATCATCAACATATACGGTTAAAATCACCTTGCCTTTAGGTGTCTCTTTAAGAAATACGGAGTGATCTACGGAACATCTATGAAATTTGACCCGTATGAGTGTTTGGCTAAATTTATCAAATCATGCACGAGGAGACTTTCAGACCATAAATGGATTTCTTCAATCGACATACCAACTCTCTCTCAAATAACAAATCTAGGTGGTTGCTGCATATAAATTTTTTCCTTTATATCCCCATTGAAAAAAATATTTTCACATCAAGCTGATAGACCTGGCAAGAAGAATTAGCAGCAAGAGATAATAAAATATGTACCGAGTTCATTTTGGCCACTGGAGATAATGTTTCCTCAGAATCAATCCCATAACACTATGTATAGCCTTTAGCAATGAGGTGGGCCTCAAGGCGAGCAACTGACCCATTCAAAATTGAGTACCTGCATTTCTTCATCCATTGTCGCATTCCACCCTGGATGTTTCAGAGCCTCCTGATAGGACTGTGAGACTGAGATGGAGGAGATAGATACAAGAAATTGATAACATGAAGAGGATAAATGATGGTGAGACACAAAATTGGATATGGGGTGAGAAGTATAGGGCCTGGTGAAAGTTCTAGGTTCTTTTCTTAAGGCAATGGGTGGAGTATCATATTGTGGTTCAAAAAGAATAGGAAAAGATGGACTTACCTCAATGGGATCCGAAAATTCCACAGGTGTGGTATCAACCAGCGCTTTAGGGGGTTGAATTGTTTTCATAGCACATGGCACAACCAGTCAAGGAGAGGCTACTACAGAAGAGAGACCTAGAGGAGCATTGTCAGAGTAATATGAATAGCCTTCAAAAAAAGTTACATCCCTGGATACAAGTAACCTTTGGAGAGTGGGATTGTAGCAAATATAACCCTTTTGGGTGTGAGAGTATCCTAAGAAGATACACTTGACAAATTTTTGATCAAATTTACTATGTTGTGGGGAGATAATCTGGACAAAACATGTACAACTGAAGACTTTCAAGAGAAGCGAAAAAGGATCACCATGTGGAAACAATAAGGAATATGGGGATTTATCAGCGAGAACCAAAGAGAGTAGCCTATGTATAAGAAAGCATGCAATAAGGATGGCATGCAACCACTAAAAGTATGGGACTTTTATGATATACAATAAGTTGCGAGCTACCTCAAGAAGGTGACGATTCTTCCGTTCTGCTTCATCATTTTATCGGGGGGTGTAGGCACAAGATGTTTGATGGAAAATGTCATTTTCTTGACAAAAATAGTCAAGATATTTGGAAGTATATTCTTTGGCATTATCAGACCTAAGTACTTTGATTTTTTGACCAAATTGAGTGACAACCATAGCATTAAAGGATTTAAAAATGTAAGGTATTTCATATCGCTCTTTAAAAATAAATAGCCAAGTGGTATGAGTAAAATCATCAATAAATGTAATAAAGTACTTGACTCGGGAAATGTTTGAGACGCTCAAGGGTTCCCATACATCTATGTGGATCAACGAAAAAGGAGCAACACTTTTAAGTTTTGGATGAGGTGAGTATGTGGTCCTTTGGTGTTTACTTAGTTGATACACTTATTTAACTTTGACATATCCTTAAAGGTAGGAAAAAGAAGATGAAGATATTGTGCAGATGGATGTCCCAAGCGATTGTGCCATAGCTTTGTCTCAGTTTCCTTGGTTGAGACGACATTTATTTGAGTCACATCTAGGTAGTAGAGCCCCCTTGTTCATGGCCTCCACCAATCACTTACTTCGTTGTAAGATCCCGAAACACATAGGAAGTGGGTGAGATGTTGTATTAGCTAACTAACAGATAAAAGATTCAAGGGAAAAGTATGAACAAAAAGAATATTTGTGAGTGGAAATGATAGTGTAACAAAGGTGGATCCTTTCCCAAGAACTTTAGTTTGGGGGTCGTTAGCTATACTAACCAATTTATTTGAGTGACAAAGAGAAACTAAGTGGAATAGATTTTTGTTACCTATGATGCTGGGAGGCCTCTGAGTCAATTATCCAGGATGAAGAGGAGGAAGTGGCAAAGAGAATACCTGAAGTTGTGGTGGCAGTAGCAATTGAGATGAAGAGATTGTGAGGATGGATGTCCCAACTGATTATGCCATAAACTTGTTTCAGTTTCCTTGGTTGAGACGACATTTATTTAAGGCACGTCCAGGTAGTAGAGCCCCCCTTGTTCACGGCTTCCACCAATCACCTACTTCGTTGTAAGATCTTGAAACACACAGGAATTGGGTGAGAAGGTAATTGAGCAATTAAACTGTTGTGTTAGCTAACTAACAGATAAAAGATTCAAGGGAAAAATAGGAAAAAAAAAAATATGTGAGCAGAAGTGATAGTGTAACGAAGGTGGATCCTTTCCCGATAACTTTAGTTTGGGAGTCGTCAACTATGGTAACCAATTTATTCGAGAGACAAGGAGAAACTGAGTGGAGTAGATTTTTGTCATATGTGAGATGCTTGGAGGCCCTGGAGTCAATTATCCAGGATGAAGAGGAGGAAGTGGTAGAGAGCATACCTAAAGTGGTGATGGCAGTATCAATTGAGGAGGAACTTGGAGGAGAGACTATCAGTGTTTTCATTTTCTAGAATAAGTCATACTCATCATCGGTAAGGGTTTTCTTTTCTGTTGGTGGGGTAGAAGGGTCCTCCTTTGTATCACTTACTGAGGCTTGATTAGCCTTAACCCAGTCTGGTATGCCATGGATTTTAAAATACTGATCTATAGTGTGGCCATATTTCCCACAAAGGGTACATTCCCTGTCGTATGTTCTGACAAAACCATTCCTTCCACCTCTTCCTCGTCCTCTATAATTTCTTCCACGACCTCGGCTATTGTTGGTTGATGTTCCCCTATGCTCAGAGTACATAGTGGATGATACTTCAGTAGAAGAAGGTGAACAAGAGTCTGGAATGTGGAGTAATGTAGCACATACATCATCAAAGGTGGGAATAGCAGAGGCACTGAGTTGACTTTTAGCAACTTTGAGATATGGCTTAATGTTTGCTAGGCAAATGGCAGTGGCTAAGGCTTCATTTTGCTTGTCTTGGACAGAAATATTGGTAGAGGTAGGCTGAGCTACCTTCCATTCTTGAAGAAGATCTCTAAAACGAGCCAAATATTTATGGATATTTTCTCCTTGTTTAGTGTTGAACATTCTTTGGAGAATATCATATGGCCTGTGTAAGTTGTCATAACTAAAGTACAACTTCGCACATGTCTCCCAAATTTGTTTGGCGGTGTCGAGATGAATAACATTATTGGAGACAGGTTCTTCCATGTTGTTGACGAGTGAACTAATTACCAAAGTGTCATTTTTAACCACTTATCATAAGCAATATTTTCTTCATCAATGGGTGGCTCAAGTTTGGTGAGGTGACCAAGTGCATCCCTTGTTATAAGGAACCGTCGAACCGATGTGGACCAGCTCAAGAAATCTGATATCTTTCGCAAGGGTATGATAGTAATCTTGAGAATATCATTTTTGTTACTTATGTATTCTTCAGCCATAAGAGGCAATTCAAGGGTAATAATGTACTCAAATTTGAAGTAGCCTAAGTAAGCTACTTGGAGATTCAATACCAGTCGAGGCTAGCTTGGGTAGATGGGAGTAAAAACCAAGCTTATCAAGTCATTAGGCAAGGAGGGAACCCACTTAGGCCAGTCAACTTGTTGTCCAAAAATTTATATAATTAATTCTCTAGCCTTCCTTGTAGAGAATAGCAAAAATCAATCAATAAGCATGAGATCAAGTAAGGTAAGGTAGCAATTCCGAATTAGATCATTCCAAAAATATATTTGACTCCAGCTTGGGATAAACCAGTATATATTCAGTTCCAAGATCAATCAGCCACCTCATGGCTTTCAAAAAACTCTCCCAAAAAACACAAAACCGAGTAGAGTTCTTCAAATAACTTGGTTAATGGAGAAGCTTAGCATAGAAACTAAGTAATTACATTTCTGAAATCCGATGGATAAAAAATCACTCATAATAGGCTCAAGAACAAATTTCTTCATCAGGAAAGTCCTGTTCCCACAAAATTATAACTTTTTATGCAAAAAATCTCAACTTAAAACTGATTTTCAGCCACAAACTTGCAAACCGACAAAACTACCTTGGTAAACTTCTTCTAATCCGTGATGCATAAATATCAAATATTTCATAAGGTGAGGACAGAAATAAAATCATATCTGAACCATCTTGTAAAGATCCTAAAACTAAAAGCATGAAGTAATAACAACAAGAATAAAAACTTATCTCACAAGCTTCAATCTTGCCTCACAAAGAGCCTTCAATAAGTAGCTTTGATCATAACTTCTTAGAGCATTCTTTTGACGTGAGGATCCTATATTTGATGCTTTGATACCATGTTGAATTTATGACCCCATGATTGAAACCTCGAGCAAGATGAGAGAGGGAAAAGAAAAAAAGCAAAGAGAGAGAGAGAGAACTAGGGTAAAGAGGAGAGAAGAGAAAAGAAAGAAAAAGAGTTTAGGCTAGAGAGATTCTACACGAGTTGAGAAGTGGAGAGCTTCATTGATGTGAAGTAATTAGAGTACATGAACCCCTATTTATAATAAAGGAAAGTAGTAGAGTCCAATTACAATTAAACTACCATTTTTCCAATTACACCCAAACTCTAACACTTAAAGATAAGTCCTAACATAATTAAATAATTCAATATAAATAGAAGACTAACATAATTAAAACACCTTTAAACCGAAACTCTTCTGTGAGACCTACTTTCATAATAATTTTGGCTCTATAAGACTTCTTAATGTGAGAGTCATGTAAGACTCATCATGCCACCTCACGTGATCATGGTGGATTCCACCAGCTAGTGTGATCATAGTGGGTCCCACCTTGTAACAATAATATGTTATTTGGAAGTTGAGATTTCCCCCTATGAGATGAGATTTATAAGAGACCTTATTTGCTACAAATGATCTCAAAGAAAGTTCAAAAATATTGTGGTTCTTAAGTGAATAGCCACGATTTTGGTATTTTTGGGTCAAGGCACTAGTTTTCACTCTATCCTCTTATAAAAGGATTTGATTATTTACTTGATGGTGACTCCACTTGACATAGGTACAATTTTTTTGATGAATTGGTGCCTAATTTCGTGAATAGGATACTATATCTCAATTTGAAAGTGGCTGATTTGGTACAAGGATTCTTCAAGTTTGAATTAGTCGATTTGTTTTAGAAGATCTTCCCCTATTTGGTCTATTTGAGAAATTCAGATTGACCTATTTGGCAGCCTATGCATGATTTTTAAAGTGACTTCCGACCTTGGTTTTACTCACTCTTAAATTAGGAAATTCTGTAATTGGATCTTGAGTGTGATATAGGCATTTGTTTGATTCAAGATGGATGCAGGAAATTCAAGTAGTAAGAGTGACATATCCAAAATTACTACTATTCCCTTAAGGGGACTATCAAATTATCTTAGTTGGTCTCAATTGTTAAGAAGGGTTCCTATTACTCGAGACCTTCTCGGTCACTTAACCAAATATTCTCTACCAATTGATGAAGAGAGTCAATTCTATCTCAAGTGGGTTAAAGATGACAATTTGATTTGGCTTATTAATAGAATGGAAGAGCATGTAGCCAACAATGTTGCCCACTTGGAATCAACCAAAGAGATTTGGGACACTTGTGCTAAGTTTTATTCTAGTACGGCTTCTTTACAAAAGTTGTTTGATGTATTACAAAACATGTTAAATATTAAGCAAGGGGACAATATTCATGAATTTTTTGCTCGGTTTTGGGGTCTCCTTCAAGAGTGGAAGATCACTCAACCATACTCCACCGATATTTCGGTTCAAGAGAGGCAAAGGGAAGCTTTAGCAACAACAATGTTTTTTGACAAATATCAAGCCATACCTTGAAGTTGCTAAGACTCAACTCCTTAGCTCCTCCGCACTACCATCCTTTGATGAAATAATTGAAACCTTGCTGCGAATCCCTGATCCATCTCTTAACTCGAATAATGATACTCCATCTACTATGTATTCAGGTAATAGAGGTACATCATTCTCCAACCGAGGTCACGATAGAAATTCTAGAGAAGGCTGAACAAGAGGTGGTAGAACTGGTCCTAGCTACTCTCGCACAGAGCCTCGTATATGCACGTATTGTGGAGGTCAAAACCACCTTGTGGAAAATTTTTGGAAGCTTCATGGTAAACCGGAATGGGCCATGGCTACTCTAGCCTCCATTAAAAATGATAAACAGGAAGAAAAGGCTGAATATCAAACCGGGAAGATGACACTCACTCATGAAGACTTGAAACATTTCAGAAAATGAAGTCATTTATGGAGTCTTCCCTTCCATCTTTACCTACGGCTGCTATGACTATTGCTTCAGGTATGTTTTCTTCTAGTTCCTCCTCCGAACATCTCTCAGGTAACAAACATATGCTAAATTCTTTATCTCTGTGTCTTCTCGATAAGTTTGTTATTGTAGCTAATGGTATCCACACCAAAGTAATTGGAAAAGGATCATCTTCTATTACACCCTCTATCCCACTTCGAGATGTCCTATTTGTTCCTCAATTCCCTTTAAACTTACTCTCAGTAAGTTAGCTCACAAAACATCTCAATTGCCCTGTCAACTTCTCACCCTCTTCTTGTGTATTTCAGGATCTAACAACGAAATGGGGATTGGTGGAGGCCATGAAAAGGGGGGTTTGTATTACTTCGACCTGCCTTGGTTAGCTGCATTGTCATCCTCTTCATCCGAGGTGCAACTTTGGCACAATTGACTTGGCCATCTATCTACATCTTCCCTTCGACATTTATTTCCTTCTTTAAATTTTTTGCCTACTTTCAATTGTGAAGTTTGTCAGTTAAGCAAACACCAACGGAGTACATATTCTCCTCGGACTAAAAATAAAAGTGTTGCTCCCTTTTCTCTAGTACATTCTGATGTATGGGGACCCTTGAGTGTCTCCAATATTTCTCAAGTTAAATATTTTGTTACTTTTGTTGATGATTTTACCCGAGTTACTTAGTTATATCTATTTAAAGAAAGATCTAACATATTTACTATCTTTAAGGCATTTCATGCTATGGTATTAACCCAGTTTAATAAAAAAAATCAAGTACTTAGGTTTGATACTGCTAAAGAGTACTTGTCTAGTGAGTTTTAGTCACTCAATGAAGGCAATGGCCTTATACATCAAACATCTTGTGTCTACACACTTCAATAGAATGGTATTGGTGAAAGAAAGAACTGTCATCTCCTTGAGGTTGCTTGGGCCCTCCTCTACTCCATGAAGGTTTCCTACTTTTATTGGCCTTGTGTCATACTTATAGCTTGTTTCCTTATCAATAGGTTACCTTCATCTATACTTGGTCATAAGACTCCATATTCTGTATTATTTTTTAGTGAAGACCCATTTTCTCTTCCAGTAAAGGTTCGTGTTTTGTCCATATCACATCTTCTAAGAAAATTAAACTTACTCCTCGTTCTATGAAGTGCATTTTCTTGGGTTACTCTTGCACCCAAAAAGGTTATGTCTATTACAATCCTACCCTTCGGTGGTTATTTGGGTCTTGGGATGTGACCTTTTTTTAGGACACCTCATTCTATTCTTCGACTTATGCTCCCCCAAGTTTGTCCTTCCCACCTACCACTCCTTGTCCAATTGTGCCCTTTAATGCCGATGTCACTCTGCCCCCCGAAGCATCGGCCAACACCACAGTTGTGGAGTGTTCGAATCCTATCGAGGTAAGTCCTTCCCCTATTCCATTTGGTCCACAGTTTGATACTCGTCCCATTGCTCTAAGAAAAAAATGCCATATTTGTACTATTTCTCATCCTATTTCTAACTTTATGTTTCACCATCGTTTGTCTTCTGCATGTTATCACTTCCATGCATCTCTATTCTGTAGTCCTATCACGAGGCCCCGAAACATCCAAATGGAAGGTGACTATGGATGAGGAAATGCAAGCCTTATACGAAAATCAGACGTGGACCGCTTCCGACAGGTAAGAAACCAGTGGGTTTTAAATGGGTCTTTTCTATCAAACCTAGTCCGGATGGTTCCATTGCTCGCCTTAAGGCTCGCCTCGTCACTAAAGGGTAGACTCAATGTTATGGAGTGGATTATGAGGAGACCTCTCCTATTGCCAAGTTAAATTTGGTGTGTATCCTCTTATTGCTTGCCGCTAACTCTTCATGGCCCGTCTATCAACTTGATGTCAAAAATGATTTCTTAAATGGTGATATACGCGAGGAAATTTATATGATTCAACCACCTAGTTATGTGGTTGAGGGGGAGCATGTATGACATTTAAAGAAGTCCTTATATTGGCTTAAACAATCCCCTCGGGCCTGGTTTGATAAATTTAGCCAAGCACTACTACGGTTTGGATTTCGTTGGTACTCAGTAAATCATTCGGTATTTTTATACCTCAAAAGGAAAGATATTATCGATTGTATATGTTGATGATATTGTCTTAACCGGCAGTGATGTGCATGGCATACATGAAGTAAAAAACATGATATGTCATAAATTTAAAACTAAAGATCTTGGACTTCTAAATTATTTTTTGGGCATAGAAGTTCTTCAGTCCAAGTCTGGGATAATATTATCTCAGAGGAAGTATGCCTGGACCTCCTCAAAGAAACATGAATGATGGGGTACCGCCCAACTGATACACCAATGGATGCGAATATTAAATTATGTGCAAGTTTGGAGAAGATATTGATATTTGAAAATATCAAAGACTTGTGGACAAACTTATCTACCTCGCGGTAACTAGACCAGACATATCATATGCAATAAGTGTGGTGAGTCAATACATGCATAAACCACAACTTACCCATTGGCAGGCCTTGGAAAGGATATTACAATACTTAAAAAGAGTCCCAAGAAGAGAGTTGCTTTATAAGAAAAATGGCCACTTCAACATAGAAGGTTTCTTAGATGCAGATTGGGTTGGATAACTTGTTGATAGTAAGTCCACTTCTAGATATTGCACTCTTGTTGGAGGAAACTTGGTTACACGGAGAAGCAAGAAGCACAATGTGGTTGCAAGATCTAGTGCAAAAGCAGAATATAGAGTTATGGCTCACATAGTCAATGAACTCCAATGGATCAAGTCCCTTTTTACCGAATTAGGATTTTATAAAGGAGGTTCTATGGGTCTATATTGTGATAACCAAATAGCTATTCATATAACTTCGAATCCAGTCTTCCATGAAAGGACCAAACACATTGAGGTGGACTGCCACTTTATATGGGAAAAATTTCAAGCGGGTATAATCTACCTCAAACCTGTTTTATCACAAAAGCAAGTAACGGATATTTTTACTAAACCAGTTACGTCTAAGATCTTATCCTTTATATGTGACAAATTGGGTATTTCTCCTCTGGCTTAAGGGGGAGTGTTAGAAGATGGACTCAAGCCCACATGTCCAAGGTGAGAAAGCCCACACATCCAAGAAGTGGCATAATGGTAAATAAGAAGACTTCTCATAATGAAGTTCTCTTTTATGTCTCTTATCTTGTAATGTTGTAGCCCTAGGAGCATTGTCAAAAGCTATAAATAGAGGCCCTTGGCTAAGAGGTAGGGCATCAAGCTTTCTCCTCCTTTTCTCAAAATCGTCCAAGCTCTCTACCTCCTTGGTAGGCGCTCTCCCTTCTCCCTCGTCCAAGCTCTCTCCCATTGGTAGTAGATCTCTCCTCTCTCTCTTCTTCTTCTTCTTCTTCTTCTTCTTCTTCATCTTACTTTGGTTGAGGTTCTTATCATGGGATCTTAAATTCTACACATACTAAAAATTAAAGTCTTTCATGCATATCCAAGAGGAGATGGTATGCATTTATATTGAAGTATTTTTTTCAAATTTTATCATTAAAGTAACAAATTTGCATTGTATTTTCAAATTGGTAGGGTCGAAGTTGCACTATATCAAACATTGGTCATGGTACAGGTGGACTGAAGGGTCTGAAATTCAAAATGTAAGTATACTAACTTGAAGATTTTTTTCAATAATTTATATGCGTTATTCAATATAAAATGCAATATTATAACTTTTCTTTTTATTGTTAATAGAAAAGGTTGTGGTGGATGGTGCAAGAGGCATAGAAGGATGGTCAACTAGTCGAAGAGTGTGCCATAGTGTGCACGTATGTGGAGTTAGGTCTGGGTAAATCAAGGGGATGGTTTTAGCTTAGCCACAAGTACCCAAGATGCCTCAACCATCTTCTTCTCACATGCATCTTGAGAATGATCTACATTAGACTCAGACAACTTTAAGTTAGACTTAGGAGACTTTGAGATAGACTTAGGAGCAACTACATTAGACTCAAGGGCAGTTGAGTCCAAACGCAGGAACAATTGAGAGATGTACACCATGAGAATTATAAGTCTCACCATGCTACTTGTTGATTTTCAGGGTTTCATGGATTTAGGAGGAAGAAGAGGTTATGGACTTATGTCCTTATCCTCCCCATGAAACTCAATTTATAGATTGATAAAAATATAATAATACAATTATGCCCCTAGAACTTAAACTAATTACTTCAATGTCATCTCTATGAGATGACTCTTTATTTACCATCCTGCTATCACTATATGGGCATGTGAGCTTTCTTCTTGGTCTATGGGCCTTGAGCGCATCTTCCACATCTCTTGGATGCGTGGGTCTTCCTTGGTTGTGTAGACTTGGGCCCAGCTTCCAACTCTCTCCCTCAAGCTGGGGGTGAGAGAACATCATGAACGCCCATCTTGTTGCAAATGGTGTATAGGATCTTCCCGTATAAAATGGCAGTCCACCATATCTTCCAACACTCCCCCTCAAGTTGGTGGTCTCTTCCAAGAGGCCCAGCTGGCATAATATAAGTGAGAGTAAAATCACTCCTTGTCATAAGACATCGCTCCATACTTTAGTCTAATAACTCATGTTAGAAGTTGGGCATCCTATCTTCTGTAGGTAATGGGTCTATAAATATTGCTCAGAAGTGTAATAAAGCTCCTCCATCACCGTATCCCTCCATAGGACACTAACTCTCGAATGGTAGGAATAATAAATGCCAACTAAGGGGGGTAACGGGTAATCACCCAGAAGATAATATTTTGGGGCCACAATGTGCTTTATTCTTCATCAGAATAACCAATGTTGATAACAATCAGCAACAGAAAAGTCTTTCAATAATAATGTCTCAGGCAAATAGACACAATAGAAGCAGTTGAAATTAGCATGGGCCTAACTAATACGTACCAAATAATGAAAATTCAAGGATCCATCAAATAATCCAACGTCAGTCCATCAAATGGTTGTGCACCAAATAATAAGTTGACCGAGTAATAATCCAAGATAATAATCCAACTGGAGAAAAAAGGGACCGAGTCAAGTCGTAGAAGAAATAGGTATAGAACTTGGGATCCAGACACGAATAACCAAGGCAGAAAACACATGGGCTGAGTTAGGTTGATCTGGATCGAGTTGACTTAGTCTGAGTTGACCTGAACCTCTAGGTTCACTTGAGCAGAACAGAATTAGTCTGGCGCCTGCATGCTTGGTTAACCCGGTGGAACAAAACAGACCCGGTTTGGGTCGCTCAACCAATTAAAAGCTTTGCAACACTTAAGTTGGCAATTTAATTTATCCATTGCCTTCCTCCCCATGATCGAATAGAGCGGGATGACGTTTTCGTCCATAAATGCCAACCAAGCTGGCAGGATCAAGCAGTTTGCATCTTCGGCAAGATGTTTTTGTCTTCTGCCTCCAAAAACATAAAAAAAAAAGCCGACTCAATTTTCTGGATAGATGACAAATTGATTTGTCGTCCAGAAATGACAACACATCAACAGAGAAGACGATAAATCAACAATGTCAAAAATAATACCATGGAGAGTTAAGGAAAAACAACAGATCTTTTTCGAGCTGATTTTAGGCTTCGGATGGAAACAACGAAAAACCAAAAGCTTCTATCAGCAATGGAGCTGATTGAAGCTTCTAAGGAATCAGCAACGTCAGGGATGGAATAGTAGAGACAACTAGCATGAGTCCAGGAAAATAATTCTGATATCTTTGGAAAAAAACTGCCAATAGTGAGTATGCCTCGAATCACAGCAGATCACCAATCAGAATTTGTGCTGCTGGTAATTCCTTTCAAAAATCTAATGGGTGGGCATTTGGACTGGAGATCCGGAAGAAGATTGCAAGGTTCTATTTGACAAAGCTTGGTGAGTAATTTTCCACAATAGTGCTATGTTGATCTTCAGACTGATCATGATATTACAGTTACGCCGTAGATGATAAGGATGATTGTTCCTTCCTTTGCTTTTCTCTGCTGACGAGCCTTCTGGGTGCGTTCTTACTCTTGAAATAGAGTTCAGTAGGCCCATGGAGAGGATAGCCACGACGTCTTGGTAGTGCAGATGAATAATTGTGACCCATTGGTGTTTTGCCCAGTGTTGGCGATGGAGAGGATAGCCACAACATCTTGGCAGTGATGAAAACCGCTCTAACTCATGCACTTCCTTTATTGATATGTGCAAGCATAGCTTCTTAGTGGGTCGACCTCCACAAGGGGAGTTCAAACGAAGCAAACCAGACTTCAAACAAAACTGAGAAAAAATAAAATTTATGGACAAGCTATCTAAGGAAAAGAAAATTCATGGTGAGAATATAAAGAAAGAAAAAATAAGGAGACGATGAGGAAGCATTCACCCAATATCAATAACTTAGAATTCTAAAAAACCATAGCTACGAGTCCTGGAAATAAAAGTTGTGATACCATGTTGATTTTCAAGACTCCATGGATTTAGCTCATGAAGAAAAAGAGAGAGGGACTCATTGGGGGAAAACAGGAGGAATAAGAGGTTATGGACTTGTGTCCTAACCCTCCCCATAAAGCACAATTTATATTTTAATAAAACTATAATATTAAAATTATACCCCTATAACTTGAACTAATTACATCAACATCATCTCTATGATATCACTCTTTATTTACCATCCTGCCATCACTATATAGGCATATGAGACTTCTCCTTGGTCTATGGGCCTTGAGCCCATTTTCCATTTCTCTTGGATGTGTGGGCCTTCCTTGGTCGTGTGGGCTTGGGCCCATCTTCCAACACTATTGAAGAACGATTGTACTCTTTACGAATCGAGTATGAGGATAAGATGAGGTCTTTCCAATCGTCTCATTAGGATGAGATGCACCACTTCTTCATGTAGATGCAAACTTAGAGTCGGTCTTCTTCACATTCTTACCTAGACCCTCCCTCAAATCATTTATAGTTTTTTATTAGTTTTTAAACCATTTAAATTTTTTAATATTTTATACAATTTTTATATTTTCATATATCCATTTGTAATTAAGTTGATTATGAGTGTTTTTATATTTTATCAATATTATTATTTTTATTTTCATATTAACAAAAAAATATAATTCAATTAATAACTACTATATAAATACTTTGAAATAAATTTTGTCAGCAAAATTGTAAATTTTTTAACATAAAACAACTATATTGTTTTACTTATAGTCCTTCGGCCAGCAAATTATAAATTTGTTGGAAGAAAATTCAATCTCTTCCAATGATAAATTCCAACAAATTTATTAATTCTTTGCTAGAGATTTCAGATCTCTCCCAATGAATTTTAAAATGCACTAGAAGAATTTTTGTCTAGCGAATTTCTAAATTCGTTGTCATAGGTTTTGAACCAAGCTAGTAAATTTTGGAATTTGCAGGGAAAAAATCTATAGGGAAACAAGAAAGCGAACTTTTCCAACTCGTTGGCAAAAGTTTTGCTAGCAAATTTCATACTTCCAAGTGTTTTCTTTTCAACATGTTGGTATGTTAGTTACCAAATTTGAAGGCCTACATCATTTGGATCTGGGTTTGACATTCATGAACTTTGGGTTTTTTGTAGCATGGGGTCGAATCGTTGTGTTTGGTTTGATTCCTTGTTTCTACACCCTAGAAGGGTCAACTTGATTTTTTTCTCCAAAACTTTATGTTAGGTAGAGTCAAATCCTTTTCGTTGTTATTCAGCTTGATAGGATAGAGTTCCCATTGGGTTCGACTCCTCTTGCTCCTTCACAATGTATAGGTCGACTCTCATTTTAATTCCAAAATTTTATGTAACTAGGGTTCAACTTCTTTTTCCTTTATGTGTAAATAGGTCTTGAGTCATGTGCCTAGAGTCGACTCCATTCTTCTTTTCAATGTCCTTCTGTTCTTGGAATATGAATCTTGTTTCTTCATGAGCTCAAGACTTTAGAACTTACTGTTACTAGGATTTGATTTTTTCTTCATTCATGTTGGAGGGCTCGAACACATGTATGGATTTAACTCCTTTGTAAAAAATGCAGGGACTCCCCTTTATGTTTGCAAACATTTCACTCATAGATCAATATTAAATAGTTGAGTTTGTTATCATCAAAATTCAGAAACTTTGAAATATCTCGTGAAATATAACAGAGAAATATGAGCATACAAAGACAAGTACAAGAAGATGCATCATTCCAAGCTATACCAAAGAACCTCACTACAAAGGAAGACCACATTCATTTAAAGGTGGCACAAGAGGCAAAGAGGGACAAATCACCCATGCAAAACCATGCAAGGGTGATGTCCACCTCATCCACTAAAAAGAGGACATCCCCATGCATTGTTCCAGAGAATTCAATCCCTTCAATCTCTCACATGTGGGTCCCACTACATCCAATTAAAGGATCTTCAACAAATCATGATAAAATCATTCAAGGAGATAAATTATCTCAAATTACTCTATCAAAGGAAGAAGATCAATGTAATATCAAACACGAAAATCAAAATTCAAAATCAAAGGAAGAAGAAAGGAATGTTTGAACTATATTTTGATTTGATTTATGTAATTATGTTAAGACACCTAGATTACAACTTGTAAGAGCAAGTCCTAGAGATTTATTTCTCCTTTAAGGTTTTTTTTAAAAAAAAACCTAAATAAACCCTTGTAATCCTTCTACAATTCATGCAATACACATAAAACATTTGTCCCTTGCCTTGGCTTTCTCTCTCTTAGGTTTTGGTCTTGAATGTCTTGAAGCTCTCTCATTCCTGCACTCATTCATTCACTCATTCATGGTGGATTAAAATTTCTCATGGTATCAAAGTTGACGTTTGATCCTAAGGAGGGTGATCTCATTCAAACAAGTAGGTACTCTTCCATTAATTCCATATCATATTCTTATATTATCAATTTTTTCATAAATATTGTCACTACATTCTTCTTCTTTTTTTCTTCTTGAATTCGTCATCTTCTTAACACTTTAGTCAATTGTCATACTTTTCTTACTTCCACCTCTGATTATAATCACCATGAGCACCAATGTCATGTCAATACATTCAAATCCACCTCTCATGTTAGTTACATCTACTATTGCACTCATTTCAAATAAAATCTCCTCCTACAACTATGTGTTATGGAGAATTCAATGATTCCAATTTTGAAATCTCAAAACCTCATGGGATTCATTGAAGGATCTATTACGCCAACTTCACAATTTGATAGTGATAATCCATCCAATGTAAATCCATCATTTGAAGAATGTGAGCTTAGAGACCAATTATTTGTTAATTGGTTCGATGCTACAATGGTTGAAGAAGCCCTTTGCCATGTGATTGGAGTCAAGACCGTAAGGGATGTATGGCAAAAATGTGAAATCATTTTTGCAAATCACTCGAAGGTACGAGAGATGCACCTCCTTCAATCTTTACAAACAATGAAGAAGACGAAAATCAAACTTTGAATGACTATGTCATAAAATTCAAAGGAATATGTGATGCATAAGTAACCATACAAAGTCCTATTTCAGAAGAGGACAAATCTTTTTGGCAATTAAATGGCCCGCATGAATCCTTGGTCCCAACGATTGCTTGCTCAACCTCCATTGCCAAGTTATGAAGAAATTATACCGATACTCCAGAGTCATCACCATCGGATAAGTCAAACACATGGAAATTCATTTTCAGCCATGACGGTGAACAAAACTTTTGCCAACAAGTCATCAAAGGCAAAAGGCAACAATTGATTTTTCAACCAAAATTCAGGTAAGTTCCCTAAACATAACTTCACCCAATCCAAATAATACTTCTGGTCAATTCCACAACAAGAAGCAGCCACCATCCACTTCCTCATCAAATGGGATTTGGTGTCAAATTTGTCATAAAACCAATCACAGCGCTGATATATGCTGGCATCAGTTCAATCAAAATTACCAGCCTAAAAATATACCAAGTGTTTTAGTAGTTCTCCTCATTTCTCAACCGAAAGATGATTCACAGTGGTTTCCTGATACTGATGCTACAACACATATAAAAAATAATCCAGGTACGTTCTCAAACCTATCTCTTTATAAATGATAAAAAAGAGTGCAAGTAGGAGATTGCATTGCTCTCTCTATTGAAACAAAAAGACCAGGTCAACTACCATCCTCTATTGGTTCCTTTTACCTTAACGATGCTCTTTTAGTTCTACAAATAAAAATAAATAAATCTCATTTCAGTTTCAAAGTTTACAAAAGACAAAAAAAAATTGAGTTTCATCGAGAATGATTTCATGTGCAGGACACACAGAATGAAATAATTTGGGCCAGTGGGACAATGTTTGATGGTCTATACCACTTTTTTCAAGAAAAAAATAAATTATAGACACAAAAAAAAATCACAATCTATGTTGTAGCATAGAAGACTTGGTCATCCATCTTCAACTTTGATTTCATCTTTAGTTAGACGAAAACTACTCCGTAATTTAAGTTCTTTCTTAGACACTTGTGTTAGTTGTTGAATAGAAAAACAAACTAAATTGCATGTTGATCGTATTGAACATAAAGCTACTAAGCCACTTGAAGTGGTTCATTTTGATTTTTGAGGACTTTCACCATTGATTTCTAATATTATATTATTTTTTTATATTATTATAGTAGATTTTTGTGGATGTATCTTCTAAAGGCTTAGAATAAAGGCTTTGGAGCATTTGTTAAATTTTTAAATATGGTGGAAAATCAATTTTTCCAACAGGATCAAGGTATTTCATTCAAATGGAGAAGGTGAGTACATAAGTTCTCTTTTTAAAATTATTGCATTCATTATGGAATTTTTCATCGTCTCTCTTGTAGTTATACTCTAGAACAAAATAGAATAACTGAAAGAAAACATAGACTCATAGTTGAAACGAGACTAACATTGTTATATGAAAGTAATGTTCCAACTAGTTTTTGGGTTGAAGGTTTTCAAGCTATAGTACATTTGATTAATCGGCTTCCTACTGCTCCCTTACAAGATAAAACTCCATACCCTTTACTTTTAAATGGCTCTCCTACTACAATCCTATTTTTGGATGTCTTTGTTTTCCTTATTTACAATCTTATAACAAAACCATGGTCTATACCCTGTATTTTTCTTGGATTTCATGATTCTTATAAAGGTTATCACTAGGCATGTTTTTTTATGAGTCATGTTTCCCTAATTCATCTCCAAAAAAAATTAAAATTATGCCTCCACATACTCTTACATACAATTTTTTTTTGACAAATTACAAAAACCACCTACCACTTCACTACCTCTGTCAACCTTTGATGAAATTTATGTTCAAAATCCTCCAAAAATATCCTCCGAAGCCACAACACCTCCAACCTCATCCTCTACATCCTCACAAACTTCCTGGGATAATGGTCAAATTGGAACTGTTCCACCTACTCCCCATCCTTCTCACATTAATACCCATCTCATGATGACTAGAGCAAAGAGTAAGGCAGCAACCTCAACACTTCAAGCTCATATGGTCACACATATATTTGAGCCTACGTCCTACAAACTTGCTCTTACACTTCCTCAATGGGATGATGCTATGCAAGATGAGTACAATGCTCTTCAATGAAACAATACATAGGAACATGTCCCTAAGAATTCTAATATGCATGTTGTAGGGTCTTAATGGGTTTTTCGAACCAAGTTTAATACTAATGGATTTGTCCAAAAATACAAAGTTCATCTTGTTGCTCAAGGACATCGTCAACTTCATGGGATAGACTATGATCAAACATTCAGTCCTATTATCTGACCTCAAACAATTCAAGTAGTACTCACTCTATCCCTTCACTATAATTGGACATTGCTTCAAGTCAATGTTAATAATATTATTCTTCATGGTTCTCTCAATGAGGAAGTGTTTATGAGACAACCACCAGGTTTTTAAACTTCCACCTTTCCAAACCATGTATGTAGGTTCAAAAAAGTTATCTACGGCCTGAAACAAGCCCCTCATGCCTGGTATGCTAAATTTAGCAACTTCCTAATTCACTTTGGTTTTCAAATCAGTAAAGCGGATCCCTCATGATTTTGTTATCATCCTTCATCTAACCATCTATACCTGCTTCTTTATGTGGATGACATTATTCTCACTGGGAATAACCCCTCACTTCTTCAAACTTTTGAAAGAGCACTAAGTGATATTTTCTCTATAAAAAGTCTTTGCCCTCTAGATATTTTGTTAGGCATTCAAATACTTAGAAGTCCCACTAATCTTTGTTTAATCAAACTCATACCTAAAAGATATATTAACTCGAGCAAGGATGGAATCATGTACACCTGTGACAACTCCTCTTGCCACCAACTCAAAACTTGATTTTCAAAGTCCCTCTTATTCTAACCCTACTCCCTATAGAAGTCTTATAGGGGCCCTTCAATATTTAACATTAACAAGACCTAATATATCTTACTCTGTCAATCTTGTAGCCCAATATATTCACTCTCCACTACTTTTCACTTTACACTAGTTAAAAGAAATCACTTGGATTCAGTATCTTCTAAAAGATTTGCACATATACTCAACTCAACCTCCATCTCTTCTATGTAACAATTTTAGAGCTACTTACTTGGCTCACAACCCTATTTTTCACTCTCACAGTAAACATATTGGCATAGACTATCATTTTGTTTGTGAGAATGTTACAATGGGATGTCTTCAAGTTCATCTTATTCCCTCTGTCAACCAGCTTGCAAACATTTTCACAAAACCGCTCTCTTCTAACAGGCTTCAACAACTTATCACCAAGCTAAATGTTCAGTCAACCTCTCAATTCAATTTGAGGGGGAATGAAAAGCAACAAAGAAATATGAACATACAAAGACAAGTACAAGAAGACGTATTATTCCAAACTATACCAAAGATCATCACTACAAAGGAAGACCATGTTCATTTAAAGATCGCACAAGAGGAAAAGAGGGACAAATCACCCACGCAAAACCATCCAAGGGTGATGTCCACCTCATCCACTCAAAAGAGGGCATCCCCAAGCATAGTTCTAGATAATTCAATGCCTTCAATCTCTCACGTGTGGGTCTCACTACTTCCAACACAAGGATCTTCGACAATCATGTTCAAATCAATCAAGGAGACAAATTACCTCAAATTACTCAATCAAAGGAAGAAGATCAAGGCAAAATCAAACAAGGAAATCAAGATTCAAAATCCAAGGAAGAAGAAAGGAATAATTGAACTCTATTTTGAATTGATTTATGTAAATATGTAAAAACATTTAGATTACAACTTGTAAGAGGAAGTCCTTGTGATTTATTTCTCTTTTAAAGTTTTTGCAAAACCTATATAAACCCTTGTAATCCTTCTGCAATTCATTCAATACACATAAAAAATTTGTCCCTTGCCTTGGCTCTCTCTCTCTCTTGGGTTTTGGTCTTGAATTTCTTGAAGCTCTCTCATTCCTGCACTCATTCATTCACTCATTCATGGTGGCTTAAATTTTCTCATCTTGAGCCCAATTTGCCGCCTCCCCCCCCCCCCCCCCCCCCCCCCCATCTTTTTCCTTTTTTTGTTAATTTTTAATTTTTATTTCTCATTCATAAAATCATTTTTTAAGTTCTTGGTTCACAAATTTGAATTTAAAGTTGTTGGAAATTTTGAGGCCTAAAAACTAATTACTGTTTATTTGTAGTTGAACTCTAGTTCCAGATTAATTCAAGTCCTACTACCCTTCCCCTTAATTAAGTTGTTAAAAGTATGATGCTAAAACATAGAAAAGATTGCAATGTGATATGAGATTTTGTAGATACATGGATTAGTATTGATGTTAAGGTTGTGTTAGTGCGTATAGGAAAGCAAAGAAAAAAATATTTAGCAAAAAAATTTTCATTTGACTGAAATCTTATGGTGTTTGTACCATTTTTATGGATGGAAAAAATTCTGTTTAATTCATCTTGATTCCTCTTGCTTTTAAAAAATATTAAAAAGAATAAAAACAAGTTTTCTATTGCTCTAGTAAGAAACTACGAGAAAAATATACCAAGAAGCACTAAAGTGGTTCTTAAGCACTTACCTTTTACTTCATCCTTATTTTTATTATTCTTAAAAGTTAATTTATGTATAGTGTAAACATAAACATTGTAGCTAATTTTTCATTGTTTCTTATGGCGGTACAAATGTAAAAAAATCAGTCGAATGGAGGTTTTTTCAATAGAAAATTTTAAAGAAAAAATTGATAAAAAATAAATATAATTTTTTTGTTATTTTAATTTTCCTATTGTGCTCTAAAAGTCTCTAAGACGCTTCTAATCAATGGAGAGGATGATTGGGGAGACTAATGTCTAATTTTCCATTAGCTAAGTAGTAATCAATTAATGGACTAGCAAATCCTCACTCCAAGAATTTGACTTTTTAATCCATATCTGACCGGATTTTCACTGTGTGCAATGTTTACAAAGTGTTGAGTTCGCCATCTAGAGCCTGGGCTGGGGCCAAGGGTGGGCATGGGTCGCGTTGGGAACGGGTTTCCTAAAACCTGAAGTCGAACCCAATTCTTGTGCATCCTCACCCCCTAGCCCCCCAAAAAAAAAAACGAATGGGGTGGGGAGACCAACCTATCCTCACCCCGTTCCCCTACTATTCCACCCCATCCCTGCCCCAACCCGGCCCATAAACCTAATTTTTTTCCTTAAATACTCTCAATTAAATTTTTTTATTCTTTGAATGGAGGAAAAGTATTTAGTCTTTATTTTAAAATAAAAAGGTATAAACATCCACGAAAAAAAAGTTTTGAAATAAAAAATTGCATTCTTTTGTTTATGAAACCTCATGTCATTTTAAATAAAAGAGGGGCATTACAGGTATAAATCCCCATGGATTAGGTCTGGGTTCCCCGTGGGTCGGGTTCGGGGAAACCCGTCCCGACTTGCAACCTGACGAGGTTTATTTTTCATCCCACCCCCGTTTTTTCCAGTTCGGGTCGGGTCAGTTTCCTCGCCAAATCCGACCCGATACCCACCTTCACCTGGGGCAAGCTCATGAAGGGTATTGGCCCCACGGTGCCATCCTTTTTATCTAGACAACCGCGTCATGGGTGAGGACGATTATGGCCTAAGCTTATGGAAATGAAATAGTTCGATTTGAAGGATTGGCTGGACGCAGAGCCAATTGGATTTGTCATCGATGCATCGTTCAGCTGCATATTGCAACTTGATGAAGAACAAACGGGGGAATCAGTCGAAACCTTCGAGCCTCCAACAAAAATTTCCTGTGGGTCGTGAGGGCAACGGAAGAGAGGTAATTGTTGGCGTGAGTTCCTCCAAAGGAGAACTTCTTCCTCTGGAACGGTCTTCCAGATCCGCAAAAACAGAGGAAGAAGTCCTCTGTAGCTACGGCCTAGGAGATGATCTGAGAGACGGGTTAGGAGTAATTGTAATACTATGTATATAAATAAAGATATAAGTGTATGAAATAAGATGAAAAATAAATAAAGATTTTCTGATTTTACATGGTATTAGAGCGGGTCTAAACCAGAGATTGGATTCGATGACGACAGAGGAAGAAAAATATGACAATGGAGATTCTTGTTCTTGCAGCTTCTTCGGCGCGAACAGATTGTTGAGAATGGAGGCTTAAGCTCGGAGTCAGAGACCTCTCCCATTGTCGACGGCACTCGCAGGGATGATGACCTGCGTAGCGAACTATCTCTCATCCCATGTGGCTCAGAGGCAGCGTCGCGAGGACAAAGAACTTTCAAAATTAAATCTTGCTTCTCCACTGCCGACGGTGCTTGCGGGGACGATGACCTGTGCAACGAGAGATCTCTTGTCCCGCGTGGATCAGAGGCATCGTCACGAAGACAATGAACCTTCAAAATTAAACCTACCCAAAATTGGGGAGCGGGATTTAATTTCGAAGCCCAGCAACTCAGACCAAATCGAGTTCAGACCAGACTGGCCTTGAGCCTGACTCGGACCAGACTCATACTGGACCAAACTCGACTCAAACCAGACTCAGACCAAGACTCGACCAAGACTCAACTTGGACTGGACTCGACCTATCCCAGGTTGTCGAGATGTATATCTCAGACAAAGACAAACTAGGGTATTTGAACGGTGATCTCCCTCAACCTCCTCAGATGGATGCAGACCCATGTAAAGCTCTCCTCGGTACCACTACAAAGGATGATTGCAGAGCATGGATACTTGACTCTGGAGCAACGGACCATATGACATTTGATGCAAATAATTTTTCTCAACACACTGCTCCTCGACGAAATAGCATTGCCAATGCTAATGGAATTATCTCTCTGGTAACAAGGGTTGGAACAGTTATGTTATCACCAACTCTACCATTATCTAATACACTACTCATGCCCTCTCTTTCTCACAAGTTACTATCAGTGAGTAAAATTACCGACGAGTTGAATTGTGTGGTTCTTATTTACCCTACATTATGTCTTATTTAGGATATTCTCACCAAGGAGATCATTGGGTGTGGTACTAAGAGGAGGGGGCTCTATTACATTGAAGATTTCAGCGTAGGTCATGCATATCACATGCGGCACCCGAGCGACCTCAAATTGAAACAAATTTTGATGTGGCATCGTCGGTTAGGCCATCCTTCATTTGGGTATTTGAAACATATATTTCCCAATCTATTTTTGAATTTGTCAGTTCCAGATTTTAACTGTGAGAATTGCATTCTAGCTAAAAGTCATCGAGTCAATTATCTGTTAAGTATGAATAAGAGTGATAATCCTTTCGCTTTAATTCACTCTGATGTGTGGGGCCCTTCCCCCAAAGATGCTCGGTCTGGTGTTCATTGGTTTGTCATATTTGTTGATGACTGCACACGAATGACTTAGCTTTACTTGTTGAAACACAAGGATGAGGTCTTTCATACCTTTCAATTCATTCATAAGATGATCCAAACACAGTTCTCTACCAACATTCGAATTCTCCGATCTGATAATGGTGGAGAATATGTGAATCATCAGTTTTGTGATTATTTTCAACACCATGGATTGATTCATGAAACCTCGTGCCCCCAGACTTCTCAACAAAATGGTATTACATAGAAAAAAAAATTTCACATTCTTGAAACAACTCGAGCTCTTTTACTTGGGACTCAAGTGCCTAACCATCATTGGCCTGAAGCTGTTACTACGGTTGTCTACCTCATTAACCATATGCCTTCCAAAATTCTTGAGTTTAAGACTCCCCTACAGGCCCTGTCAAACTATGTTTCATTACCCTCGGTGCTAATGCTCCCCCCCCCCCCCCCCCCCCCCCCTCGCATTTTTGGTTGCGTTGTGTTTGTTAATTGCCACAAAAATCAACGCTCGAAGCTTGATCCGTGTGCTATTTGGTGTCTGTTTTTGGGATATGTGGTCCATAAAAAGGGTATCACTGCTACTATCCAACTACTCAATGCACATATGTAACTATGGATGTTACATTCCTTGAATCTGAATCTTTCTACTCGTTCGCTACATCCAATTCCTCTCTTCAGGGGGAGACATGAGAACAAAGGCTAAATTGGATGACATTTGACTAGTTTAAGGACACTCATATAGTGACCACTATGGAACCAGATCTAGAGAAGATATCCTCATAAATTAATGATGAAGCAGTACCCCTCTTCTCCTCAGTATCCAATGACGTATCTCTTGAGAATATCATTGAGGTAGGTAATCATGTCACACCTCAAAATTCTAACGATATGGCAATTTCTATTGGCTATGAATTACCTGTCAGGCGCAATCGAGGCAAACCACCAAACAGATATTCTCCCAAAGTAAAGGGAAACAAATCAAAATATCCTATTGCCAATTATGTATCTACAAAGAACTATCTGAACCCCTCAAAAAGTTTGTAAATGAACTCCCCTCTCAACATGTCTCCACAAGTGTTGACGAAGCTCTGAAAGACCTTCGGTGGGCTCAAGCCATGAAGGAAGAAATGAAAGCATTAGTGAAAAATGAGACCTGAAGTCTTGTTCCTTTACCTAAAGGTAAAAGAACAATGGGGTCTAAATGGGTATTCTCCATCAAATACAAATCCGATGGAGCAGTTGAATGGTACAAGGCAAGGCTAGTAGCAAAAGGATATACATAAACATATGGCATGGATTATCAAGAGACATTCTCACTGTTGGCAAATTGAAAACCGTTAGAGTTCTGTTTTCTCTTTCAGCTAATCTTGATTGGCTACTGCACCAATTTGACGTTAAAAATATTTTTTCTATATGGAGATCTTGAAGAAGAAATCTACATGGATGTTCCTCCAGGATATATAGCAAATTTTGAAGCAAAGAAGGTGTGCAAACTCAAGCGAACTCTATATAGCTTGAAGCAATCTCCTAGAGCGTAGTTTGAGAGATTGAATTTGGGAATGCGGAAATATGGTTTTAAACAAAGTAACTCAGATCATACGTTATTCTTAAAGCATTGATGAGGTAAAGTAACTACTTTGATAGTGTATGTAGACGATATGATCATTATAGGAGATGATCTAAAAGAAATAGCAAGACTTTAAGAGCAATTGACAACATAATTGAAGATGAAAAATTTGGGAGGACTCACATATTTTATGGGAATCGAAGTTGCTAGGTCCAAGCAAGGCATATTCATTTCCCGTCCTAGATCTATTATCAAAAGTTTGACTACTATAGTGTAAACCAGCAGATATCGCAATAATTCCAAATCACAAGCTTGGAGAATACCGAGACCAAGTGCCAACAGACAAAGGAAGATACCAGAGGTTGGTTGGAAAACTTATTTATCTCTCCCTTACGCGACCTGATATCACCTATGCAGTAAGTGTAGTAAATTAATTCATGCATTGTCCTAGTGAAGATCATATGAATGTAATGAATCAAATTCTTCGATACCTAAAGTTTCCCCGTGGGTAAGGACTTATGTTCTCAAGAAACCATCACCTAAGGGTTAAAGGTTATATAGATGCTGATTGGGCAGGAAATATTTCAGATAGAAGATCCACCTCAGGATATTTTACGTTTGTTGGAGGAAACCTAGTTACCTGGAGAAGTAAAAAACAGAAGGTAGTAGTATTATCAAGTGTTGAAGCTGAGTTTCGTGGGATGGCTAAGGGTCTTTGTGAGCTTCTCTGGTTTCAGAGATTATTAACCGAAATTGGTTTTGGCCCAAAATGTGAGATGAACTTATTTTGCGATAATAAGGCGGCTATTGATATTTCACATAACCCGGTTCAGCATGATCGGACTAAACATGTGGAAGTAGATCGGCATTTCATCAAGCAAAACTTTGAGGCAAAGATAATTCAATTTCCATTTATTAAATTTGAAGACCAATTGGCAGTCATACTTACAAAACCAATAGGTAGTAAGAACTTCTGCAACTCACTTGGCAAGTTGGGCATCAAAGATATATACGCTCCAACTTGAGGGGGACTATTGGCATGAGTTCTTCTAGAGGAGAACTTCTTCCTCTAGAACGGTCTTCCAGATCCGTAAAAACAGAGGAAGAAGTACTCTGTAGCTACGGCCTAGGAGATGATCCGAAAGATAGGTTAGGATTAACTGTAATACTATGTATTTAAATAGAGATGTAAGTATATGAAATAAGATGAAAAAGAAAGAAAGATTTTACAATTTTACGGTAACTCTCCCTCGCATTTCGTCGAACAGACGGTAGACAAGGCTCTGATTGTACAGTGATGGCCCATCCAGCCGTCGGATGCTTCATCAGCCACTGTGGGTGGAAGACCACGCTGGAAGCTCTGAACCGTAGTGCCTCTGTTAGCTGTTCCTCACTGGACTTATCAACCCACCAATGCCATGTACAGAGGACGTGTGGTGCGTTGGGCTGAGAGCAAAGAAAGGAGGCATCAAAGCACGGGGATATAGAGACGTATCAAGGAAGTGATGGAAGCAAGAGAATGGATAGAGATCAAGAAGAATATTGGCTGATGGCTGCTGGGTTTCCTATTAAAATATTAGATATTAGTGGCACCGATGTTGACACGATAAGATATGATAGACTAGAAGCTGTCATTTCTTCACGTAAATTCCATTTTCACATCAAGAACTTAATGGAAGCTAAAATAATTTACGTCTATCTATTAAAGTTCTCTGTGACATGGGGACCCATGATTTAGTGTTAGTCACTATCACTCCGAGCACGCTGAGAGGTCGTGAGAATCAATATTCGAATAAGAAAACTATACTTTTCAGGTGAAGACAAGGCTTGGCTTCTCTGAAATGTGCGGTTTTAGCTGTTATCAGGATTAAAAATCATTCAAGCGGAGAATCGCATGTAGATCAAGGTATTTTGAGCTTTTAGATGTCTACTGTACTTTCTTTAGATTTCTTCAAGATATGGCAAATATTTTTGGATATAAAGAAGAGATTTGTGAAATCTTCTTCAGATAAAGCACTGTACAGCGCCACAGGAAATGGTGAGAAGATAGTCTGAAGGAGTAGATTACAGTTAATCTTCTGAACCTAACCTACTTGTCTGTAAAGTGGTCCAAAGTACATATCCTAAGTCAATCTTCTACGGCATTGCTGATCTAGAGAAATCAAAAGCATCACTCCACAAGATCGAGAGATATCTGGAGGTATAATATAGATTCCAAATTTCGGAGCTTTCGTGCATGGAGAACAGTCTTCTCTCACTTGATTCATTTGAAGGAACTCCAGTTAACATTCACCAACTCCTTCACGAATTCCTCCATGTTACTGTTAGAACTGCCTCCTTCACTAGCCGCTTCCTGAATCAACTTTCTCCATTTACAGGCCCTGTTCTTGATATCTTTCCCTCTCTTCCCCTGAATTGCTTCCTTTACACGCAACTTCATCTCCTCTCTCGTCACTATCCCATTTTTATCTACCCTGGCTCTCAGTCCGACTTCCCAGACATCTTCAACATATTTGGCATTAATGGGTTGGTCAGTCCATAGAGGGACCCCCAACATCGGCACTCCGAGCGTGAGTGCCTCCAAGATAGAGTTCCATCCGCAGTGAGTTACGAAGCATCCCACTGCCTTGTGGGCCAGAACCTCCATTTGGCAGCACCAGGTCACTACTAAACCCTTATCTCTCCTCTCCTCTTTGAACTCCTTGGGGAGCTTGGCTTCCTCAGACGCCCTCACGACCCACAGGAAGTGCTTTCCAGTGTCCCTGAGGCCCCATGCAAACTCCTCCATCTGCTTTGCTCCCACAGTGGCTATGCTCCCAAATGACACGTACACTACCGAACCCAATGGCTTTGTGTCTAACCACTCCATGTAGTTGACCCCACTTGGCTTGTAATAGTTGAGGCCGTAATCTTTGTCCCCAGCAACGCACTTGTGCAAGTACATGGTTGGCATGGCCGGTCCGACCGTCTTGATTCGCCAAACGCCCCTCATGCAATTCAACACCTTCAGTGGAATATTCACAAACAGTTAATTTAAGGATAGACATTATGGAAACTGGGTAGGAATTAAAGAATATAAACACCTCCGCCTCTAGCTCTTCAACGGAGTTGAACAGGACGCAATCGGCCTTATGCAAGTTTGAGAACTGCTTGAGTTTCATTGCCAATATGGGCTGGTAAGAACCCACTTCGAACAGCAACGAAGGGAGCTCGTGGACGGCAAGAGGCGGCAAGCCAGGGACGGAAATGGTGGAGCCCGGTGCAGGGAGCATCAGCCGGCGAAGGTAGACGTAGTAGTAAATGATAAAAGCTGCACAAGACTGGGTAGAAAAAGCCACCGCCTGCAACCCGAACGTTTTGGCCACGTCGAGAGCCCAATGCAGAGAAGTGTCGTAGACAAGACAGGTGAAAGGGTAGGCTGAACTCTCCTGCTTCTCAATCAGCTCCGCCAAAGTTTGAGAACCTACGACTTCAAAGCGATGATGGTAGGCCTTGGGACTGCATGCTTCGAAGAACCCACCTTGATCGTAGCCGTCTGATATGGTATCAAACACTACGGAGCAGAAGTCGACGTGGACGTGTTTAGAGATGAAGATGGTGGTGGCTAGCGTCACCTTGACTCCCTTGGAAGCTAAACGCTTAGCGAACTGGAGCATAGGATTTATGTGTCCTTGAACAGGGAAGGGAAGGACAAGGACATGGGCCACGGAGACAAGCTTCTCTTTCTTCTCGAACACCTTGGCTGACACCATTTTTCTCCCACGGAACTCAGGTTTCTGGGCGCAGTCATGTAGTGTAAGAAGAGTTTCTGATTTATAAGCGTAGGTGGGACTTCTCTGACTCGTCTGATTCGCTTGATGAATGATCTTCAAAAGCATATTAAAGTAACAACATTTAACGAGATCGATCATATAATAATCTGTCATCGTGGACATAGGAAGAAGCAGTACGGAGATTTCTTCTTTTCGTCCCCTTCTTATTCCAGGCTTTGGAGCTATTAGGCTCGTGATTCTTGCCATGGGGAACCCCACAAGAAAGAGGTTCCCCTGCCTCCAAATCCATATTCACCGTGAATGAGCTTATCATTGCCTATGCTCTACAGTGAGGGAAATGGCTTTCGGACGTTTGCTTGGTGCAGATTGTCCATGTAGTGGGAGCTCCATTAAAATGGCCAGTACTGGTGGCTGCAGCTGCTCAAGTGGTGTGCAGAAAATATAAAATGTGGCGCACACTATTACAAATGGATCCACTATTCAGGTAAGTTTCGCTACACGACGCATCTTAGGTGGGGCCATTCATTTGTACGCTCTAGATCTGCTATCATATCGAAGATCTTTATCCCTTGTTTTCCGTTTATGTAGGTGGGAGTTGATGAAACCAATCATAAGAAGAAGAAAAGGATATGGAATAAAGATTTATCCTATATATATTTAACAAAAAAGAGTATCGCCTGCTTCATTTCAGTCCAAGGGAAATTACTTGATCTATAGAAATGTTATTTTGATTGATATGAGGAATTGAAAGTGTAGTGAAAGGGTTAGAGTGTGCTAGTAGGAAAGTGTAGGAAAAAATGTCATAGGAAAATTTTCCCGTCGACCAAAACTTTCTAGCATCTATGCCATTTTTGGAGACGGAAAATTTTTTATTTTGATTCTTCACGATTCCTCTTGAATTTAAGAAATATTAAAAAGGATAGGAAAATAAATTTCCTATTGGACCAATAGGAAACTATAGGAAAATAAACCAAGGAGTATTAAAATGGTTATTGATCATTTATCTCTTTCTTTTAACCTTATCTTTTATTATTTATAAATATAATTTTATTTTTAACTAATTTTCTCGTTATTTCCTATGGTGGCATAAATGCAAGAAAACCGGTCAAAGAGAAAAAAATCCAATGAGAAAATTAGACAAAGAGAAAATGATTTTCCTATCATTTTGTTTTCCTATGGTGGCACAAATAGTCAATCAATTAAGATTTTCCATGTTACATATTGTTCAAAATTCTTTTTGAAAGATAAGAATGATGTCATAGAAATACTTACATATTTTGTGTTTGATGTAAGTGTCACACATGTAAAATTATTAAAATAGATTTTTAAGTATTATTTACATAAAACAATAATGTGTCACAACAATAACATGGTGTCTCACAACTGTAACATAGTGTACCAAGGTAGCATTGGGTAGCAACCCAAAATACCATGTTGACACAGTGGTTTATGTATTAACAATACTCATATTGTTTTTTCTTTGTTTTATGCAATTTTCACACAGGAGACATACACATCATGCATGAATTATGTGAAGATGTATTCATGTCTTTGTATCTATCTTCTCCAGATGGTAGCCGATGGCATCATCCTACCTAATATAATCTAATTTTTTTTCTAGAGAAAGTTAATTCAACCCTTTTAAGTGGAATTCCACTCTCTCATTCCATAGAGTATATATAAGGGTCAATCACTTTTTTTATTTTTGGGAGGATGCTGGTCTCAAGATCCCCTTTCACCAAGTTTTAAAGATAACAAATATTTGGTATTAGTCATGTGTTTTAAGTGAAGTTTCAATAGATTTTGAATAATTTTTATTCCTTATAAACTCGTGTATTTGAATGTAAGAAGAAATGTTTGAATTAAGGAAGAAAAATACGCAAAAGAGCTCAAAAAGTTTGTAAAGGTACTAGTCAACTATCCAAAAAGTAGTAGTCAATTGCATGAGAAACAAAGATTTGGTATTGTTTAAGCAGTGGATACCTTCCTCAACAATCAACAAGATGAGAGTAACAAAAATCAGCGAAGCAGTCAACTGTTTGCCAAGAAGTCAGCTGCATGGGACAACACGCACAAAACTAACTTATAGATGTCGATTCAGATTTGTTTGGTTTCCAAATTTTGTGAGTTACTTTCCTGCAATCCCATGTGTTGCCTATATGTCACCCCTTTTACTTTTGTGGCACTTAAGTATCACTTAGGTGGCATTCCCCTTTGATTTGATCTTAATCGTGGCCCGTGCAATCGGCTTTATCATGACCATTGATGAGGCCTTGATCTCAGTACTCAACCCTAATTTTGACCATTGATTGACTATTTGACTAAACCTCCCTATTTTGACAATTGATCGGGTCAATTCAATCTTGACTATTAATAGGAGTCCTAATTTTGATGATTGAATTTTCATATCAACAGTGTTCAAAAAATCAAGCCGTACATTTAAAGTATTTTTTGGATTTTTTCATAGATTCTTTCTAACAATTTTGAATAGCCCTAATGAACATATTTTTGAATGTTAGAGCTATTATATTGAATCTCATCTTTGCATGATTTTGGATATGATGCTTCTCTCGATGATCATGACGTCTCCAAAGTGTTCTCTTGGTTTCAAATCAATTATGGAGGTTGGATTTGCTCTCAAGTGCTCCTCTTTTTTATTCTAGAAAAGCTAAGTACAACACTCTCTTATTTTTGAATCCTTGTTTGTGCTAGCTCGAATTTGTACTAGAAAATTTTATTTTAATTTGTAAACCATTTATATGTTCCAAAAATTGTTTTTGAGTATTTAGTTTCGAATTCATTGTATGAATGACCCGTCTGTCTTACGCTCAAAAGTACAGAACAGGTAACTAATATCCTTGATTGCTATAACTCCGAATCATGCTAAGCTCAATAAGCATTGATTTTGAAATTACTTGTTAATTTCCAAGAAAGTTATTTTGAGTCGTATAGTCAAGTCCTTTATGTAGTTGCATTAGTGAACCTAAGTACTTTTACTTCAATATTTTTTTAAATCTATTAAAGTACTTGGATGATCTTAGTGCTAAGCTCTCACACTTTAAGTGATGTCAATAGTTTGTGTTCAAAAACTAATTTAATGCCTAAGTTTTCAAACAAGCATTCTTCTTGAGTTGTCTTACACAAGCTGGAGTTTTAGATTATCGATCAAAGTTTTCAAAGTGCTTTATACTTTTAAATCCAATTAATTCCATTCGTTTGAGCTACTCTCACTTTGGAAAGTCGTAGTAGGTTTGGGTTTAATTTTGTTTGTGCTTAATTGTTGTATTTATCTATTAAGAGGTAGTGAGTATGCTTAAGTTTAAGCAAGTAATCTTTGCTCTTGAAATTGGACAAGCCTTATGTAGGCAACTCTAATCCTCAAGTCAGATATCTTGTAAAGCCATATGATTGAGCACCATCACTTAATTCTACTGGGATTCCTTAGGGGAAACACATAAAATTTCCTAGAGCATCGTGGTGTTTTTATTACTTTATTTAACAACAAATTTACTTTTCATTGCTAGAGTCAAATCTCTAATAATAATATGAACATAATAGAAAAACAAATTGAGCATAACGTGAAAATTTGAGCATAATATGACTTTAATGTCTATAAAATTAAGATGGAGCATAATATGGAACTAATCTCCAGGTACATACAAAACTAATAGAAAGGTAATAGGTAAAACTTTTTAGCACAATATTAAATAATAACATAATAACATACTGATTTGAGGATATGAAAGAAATATTGAGCATAGTATATATCTAAGGTCTAATATAATACAAAATGATAAAAAAAAAATATAATTTAATTATGAACATAAATAGGAACATATTGTGAACATATAATTTAACAAGAGCATAATTGTAACAAGTAATGCATATAAAATATGCATATAATATGAAATATTTGGTCAAATTTTAGCACAACCGCCTGACTCAAGAACAACTAAAGTCTTTGTAACAGAAGTACAAGGATATAATGGACACTAAGCGCAGGGAAGAGGGGGGTGGGGGATTTAGTCAACGTGAACTTGAACTTGAAGTTTATATGATTACATGATTCATTCACTTGAACCGGTTAGTGGTGCACCTCCGTCGGCTTCAAGTGAATAAAGCATGTAATTCACTTGACGTCGCCCAAGGCTTAAACGGCTGAATCTAGATTCCACCCAAAATTTTGGTTCATCTAGTTGAAGCCATTGGGACAGCCTCTCGTGATCTCTTCCTCCCGATTTTTTTTCTTCTCTCGGCATCGTCTCCCTCTCAGCCTCCCTCCCTTTCTCATGCACTCACTCTCCCTCTCGGCCTCCCTCTCCCTTCTCCTTCTCGCTTCTCCAAGAGGTGGGTCTCGTCTCCGTCCTGCATTCAATTGCCCTCCGAGGACTCCTACTACTCCAACAAACGTTGGACATATGGATGGTTATGTGGGATCATGACCTCCTTGAAGAGGACAAAATGGAAAGGGTGGAGTTCTGGAGAGGTTTAAGGGCAACGATTTCTTCTTCTTCTTCTACTTTTATTTTATTTTTAAAAGTTGAGCAAGTAGAACACTATGGAAACAACAATTTCTATACCCGACGCGGGGTCTGTATCAGAGCTGGTGAAGTGAAGAGAAGGTTGAGAAAAAAGAAAAAGAAAATCAATAGAGATAATTGTTGGAAGATGGGCCCAAGCCCACACGACCAAGGAAGACCCACATATCCAAGAGTGTTGGAAGATAGGCCCAAGCCCATAAGATATGGATCTACCATGATCATGTGAGGTGGCATAAGAAGTCTTACACAATAAGATGTTTATCAGAGCCACAATTATTATGGAAGAAGGTTTCATAAAAGAGTTTTAGTTTAAAGGTGTTTTAGTCATGCTAGTCTTCTATTTATATTGGGTTATTTAATTATGCTAAGACTTATCTTTAAGTGTTAGAGTTTGGGTGTAATTGGGACAAAGGTAGTTTAATTGTAGTTGGATTCTACTACTTTCTTCTATTATAAATGGAGGTTCATGTACTCTGATTATAACAAGTCAATGAAGTATTTCTCTTTTCCATAAATTCAACATGGTATCAGGTTCTGTGAGTTGACTCGATCAACCCACAAAGGTAATATGATTTTTTTTATTTATTATCTCTAGTAGTTTAGGTTAGTATTTCTCTTTTTTCATTCCATATACCTGTTCTTTGATTTATGTTTTCACCTCTATACTGAGCATTTCATATTACATATTATATATTTAAATAAAGATACTCAAGTCTACTTTCCAAGGAAAAATGATTATTTGCAATCGTAGTTATTTACAAAGAGAAATCGACATTTGAAGAAGCAAAGGTCAGATTGCAAAAGAGGTTCGTACAACAGCATAAAATATTAAAGAAAGGGGGAGCACAAAAGATGAAGTTTTTGCATCTAAGAAGAAATTTTTTACAGCAAAGAAAATTGGAGATCAAGAATCCTGACTCGTAGTAATTATTGTGGTAATTATTGGTGACACCTGACTTGGCTCGACTCGATTCTATTTCTCTGGCTAGATTATTATTTTGAGGTTTTCGCAACATATTATTTGGTGCAGATACTCGCATCGGATTATTTCATGGGTCCTTTTGCAAGGATTTTATTATTTTGGTTCATGTTACATGGGCCCATGCCTATTTCAGTTGTTGTTATTATGTCTATTTGGATGAGACATTATTATTGAAGAAGTGGTGGCCTCAACATCCTATCTTCCTCTTTACCCATTATCTATTGGTTATTTGACAACCTCACTCCTACCATCCTTTATTTGACTCTCACATACATCTTCGGGCCAACCTTTTGCGTGTTGCTTCGGTTGGGAGTTTAAGTCCATCATGGTTGGGTGTTTTAAGTCCATTGAGACTTTTTTATGTACTCGCGGGTTTTTTTTCACCGTCTTGCGAATGATAGTTATTATCCATTTATCACATCTTTTATCGTCGTCTTGGGAATGGTAGGCATTTTTTATGTATCACGTCACCGTCTTGTGAATGGTAGGCCTTTTTCATCCATTACTACCTATGAGAGTCGGTGCCCGGGTTGGGACACTGTGATGGTGGAACTTATTACTACATATATGTTACCCCCCTTAATTGGCATTTATTACTCCTGACACTTAAGAGTCGTTATTTTGTGGAGGGACACAGTGATAGAGGAGTTTTATTACACTTATGAGCATTACTTATAGACAATGTCATATGGCTTGGAGTGATTTTACTCTCACTTATCTTATGCCAGTTGGGCCTCATGGAAGAGACCACTAGCGTGAGGAGGAGTGTTGGAAGATATGGAGGACTGCCATTTTATACGAGAAGATCATATACATCATTTGCAACAAACTGGGAGTTCATGATGTTCTTTCACCCCCAGTTTGAGGGGGAGTGTGGAAAGATGGGCCCAAGCACACACGACCAATGAAGGCCCACATATCCAAGAGTGTTGGAACCCACCATGATCACGTGAGGTGGCACAAGAAGTCTTACACAATAAAAAGTCTAATAGAGCCACAATTATTATGGAAGCAGGTCTCACAGAAGAGTTTCAGTTTAAAGGTGTTTTAGTCATGTTAGTCTTCTATTTATATTGGGTTATTTAATTATGCTAGGACTTATCTTTAAGTGTTAGAGTTTGGGTGTAATTGGGACAAATATAGTTTAATTGTAGTTGGACTCTACTACTTTCCTCTATTATAAATAGAGGTTCATGTACTTTGATTATAATAAGTGAATGAAATATTTCTCTTTTCCATAAATTCAATAATATCTTTCTTTTTAAAGGGTCAAACCATTTGCCCTGATTTATCCGATTATGAATATGGAGCGAAGACGCATTTGCTGAAAATTATAATGGCTCCTGCAAATGGAGGAACGAACAAAAAGATGAAGATATCTTATTATATTTTCTTTTATCTTTCTTTTTGTTTTATACTCAAGCTTAAATCTTATTTTTTGTTTTACTTTATGTTTTTATTAAGTTTCTATTTTAAGTTATTTAATTTTTTAAACACTAATACTTAAATTTTCCATTTCTACTTTAAATTTATAATTATTTATTCTATTTTTATTTTTTATTTATTTATTTTACATTCAACTTTCACTGTGTCTTCAATTTTTTATTCTTTATGCTATTTAAGATTTTATTATTTGTATTATATTTTACCATAATTAATTTTTTATTTAAAAATGTTTATATTTCAATTTTTTTAAATTTGTTATTATAGTTCTTTATTTTTTAATTAATTTATATATTCAGAATTTTATTTTTAATTAGACACCAATACAATAACTGCAATCATTAATTAATATAATATCTTATTTTATTAATTAGTATATTAATATATTTTAATTCTACATTAAATTACTTATTAGTGTAGTAATCATGTTTGTTTTGGTTAATTATTTGCTTAGGTATATATTTTCCATGTAAGTATATTATAACAAGTTACTCATTCTCTTGTTTTTGGGGCACTAACACTAGAAACTTTTTTCCAGTGCATATGAACTCGTCCACATTAACACCTAACTTGAACTCGAAGTTGAATTAGATCATTCACTTGAATTTAAATTTGAACTTGAAGTTGAACCAAAGGTGCAATAATACAACCCTCCACCCCCACCCCCCTAGAGACCAAAAAGAGTGGTTAAAAGGAATAGAGAGAGATCTAAGCGGGAGGCAGCAAACAAATGAGGATGGTCTCGAACAAGCTCTAAATCCTTTGTTGGCTCTCACAAATCTCGATTTGTTGGGCTTTTAGTTGTTCTTGTATAGCAAGAATCACTGTCTGAGTAACCTAGACATCATCCACTGAGTCCTTAAGGGCAGATTGTCGGTCAGTGGAGGAAGATATGCCTTCAACTCTCCTCCTCTTTGCTAACTCGTATTGTTTGGTCTAAGGATCTGGACTCATCTCCAAATTTGACATTTGGTGGTGCTTCTCTCTAAATGATGTCACATTGACTCGGCCATTTGGTGAAGACAAACTTTCCAACTTTGGTTTTCCCATTTGACATTTTCTTCGTGATGTCCATCGATTCTTCATACGATAAGTCAACTCCACAGTGAAGGAAGATGGTAGTAATCTCTTGAGCAAACAAGAGGCCATCGGCTCACGAGCTAGTAGTGATATCCATCATACAACTCACCATGAACTAACCATAACCCAAGTCTACCTTCCTGATGATCGCCCATAGCCAAAAGATATTTGTGATGGTGAGGCTAGAGAATGTTCCTTTCCTCTAGTTGAGGATATGAGTAACAATCTCTATGAAAACAAGATGTTCCATTCTAAGATCTTTAATCTTCACTTCATAGGAGCTTCTGGCGTTCTGACCAAAGATTAGTTGGATGGCATCTTGGATAATTTGAGGGCACTCGCTATGGAGGTCCATAGGCGCTCTCCTTGAAAAATCTGGTGAATCCCAAAGACGTCATCCCAAGTATCGTATTGAGCTCAGTAGTCTCAAGAGAGATAGTTTCGTCTTTACGTAATGTTTGAGCCTCAAATTACATGGGGTAACTTCCACAAGCTCAAGGTTAGTATAGAAGACGTTTACCAAAAGTGGGTAAACGCCTTCATCACTTGCCAAGAGGCCCATGTATGGCCTAAATATTCTTTCAAAATCATGGATTTCTCTTTTTCAAAATGCACGATCAAGCCCACTAAGCTCTACGATAGTCTTGGAGGTGAAGCTTGTGAAATACTTACCCTTTTTGTTATCTTTTCCGCAAATGCTCCCTCCGATTGGGCATTTCCTCAAAAATTCCTAGTTGCTGAGAAGGCTTCCTTGCCATGAACTTGGTCCTCACCATTGTAGAAAATCAGTTTTTGAGAGAGAAGAGGCTAAAATGGAGTTTTAACCTTGGATTTGATAGGGAATAGCTCAAAAATCTAAATGGAATAGAGGACTAGGGCAATGAAGCTCTTAGGAAATGATGAAATAGGATCTTGGAATGATTTGGAGTGAAGAGATTGGGTAAAAAATCGTTTAAGACTCTTCAACTTCTCACTTTGTGCCATGAATAATCGATCATTCTATGTTGATTGATCAATCAATCATTCAAGTTGATTGTTCAACCAATAAGCATTGATTGATCAATGACCTATCCAGAGTGATAGAAATATAATCTTTTGATTTCCACTTCACTCTTATGGCACTACTAAGGTGGGATGTGTTCATTAAGCTCATATTTTTCAACCTAAGTGAATCAAGGTGGGTTGCCCATGCCTAGTTCTCCTCGGAGCTTTAAAAAACGATCAAATCCTAATGGTTTTGTAAATATGTTCGCTAATTGATTTTTGGTGGGAACAAACTCAATTTTAATAACTTTGGTCTGAAGGAACTCCCTAATGAAGTGATGTCTAATCTTTATGAGTTTTGATCGAGACTGGTGAACTGAGTTCTTACTTAAACTTATGGGGCTCAAGTTGTCACATTGGACTAGAATTTCGGTTGATCATGGAAGAATCAAGCATAGTTGGCATCTTTCTTCTTTAAAGATGAGTTTTTTTTTTATTTTCCCTGAACCAATGATGGTTGAGTTTTTTATATAGGTTGATTAGCCCTCTTTTTATTCGATGGAAACTCCATTCTTTGTTTTTTATGCACGTGAGTACCATGTTCCATGCCTAATCTTCAAATTGTTGAACTTGAAAAAACCAAGTCCCTTGGGTCTTTCCTTTAAGCCATTCTTTTTATTAATCAAAAAGATTAATCCTTGTGTTTTTTCAGCCTTAGGAGCCCCTTAATGTGGCTGAAATTATTACTTCTTGTTTTTTGAAACCCTAATTGAACCTTGAATCATCCTTTTTTGGAGGTTTCTAAAATTCCTTAAGAAAAATATTTTATTCTGATTTTTTTTATTCTATATTAAACATCTCAAACACTTTTACATTAAGAATCTCTCAGAAAAGAAAGATTTTTTTTTTCTTTAGCACCCATACTCGAATTATAAAAGGTTGCAAAACTTCCCTATTTTAGCATGCAAACTATAGGCCTCTAAGGCTATTTTAGCATGCAAACTCCTTGATTGAATATTTTCAAGGTAAGTTTCTTGTAATGCTACCAAGGAAGAAATATCACATGAACCCTCTTTAGAATTTGGAATCAGACTTTCTTAAAACAACCACAATTTGTCTCGAGGTGTATCAAATTATCCTTCTTTGGCTCAATTTATCAAGAGATTCCTTATTACTCGAGATATTGTTGATCACTTTATCAAATATCCTCCAATTAATGAGAAAGTTTCCAACTATAAAAGGTAGCTAAAAGAAGATACTTTGGTGATTAATTGGTAGATTAATAGCATATTAACATGGATGAGAGTGTGGCCTAATGTTATTCATCTTGATATGGCAAAAATTATTTGAGATACATGGGTAAGTTGTACTCCAGTACTAATAGTCTACAAATACTTATTATATTTTCCAAGCCAAGAGACAATTTTGTTGAAGAAGTATTAATGGTATCTCTTGTAATTAAGAGGTTTAGTTCATACTTTGTTATCTTTAAGATTTTTACTTTTTTTTTTTGTATCTTTGTCATGTGTAAGGGTTTTCTACCCTACATTATAAATAAGAGAAAGGACAGGGCAAGCAGACTCAAGCTCTCCTTGAGAAACCCTGAATCAATCTCACTCATGCTCCTCTCCTTCATCTTCTTCTAAGTTTTTCTCTTTTTTTTCTTCTTCTTCTCCTTCCTCCCTTTTCTTCATCTCAAAAGCAGCTCTTTTAAGGATGAAACCCTATAATCTAACATAATATCATAACAGAGACTCTAGGGTTTTGTTAAGTTGCTTAAATTTAAACAAAGGAGCATGGAAAGGAGAGCATTCTCTATCTACCTTTGGTGCAACCATGTACTGTAAATTCTAGCAAGGCCTTGTGGTTAAACCAGGTTAATAAGGTATCCTTTTGTGGGTGTTTTGATTCTTTAAATCATCAATCTAAGCACCCATGTTGCTTCCCCAAGTCAAGTGTTGAACTCTCTCAAAATATTTTTTTTTAGATACATATAAGAGGGCTAAATGTGAGTTTTTTTCTTTGAAGGTTCTTTGGTATCAAAAATCAGTTTTATTGATGCCATAAAATCACTCTACAATTTTCAAAAGTTTCCCTTTGAATTCTGATTCCAATTTGTTAGATTTTGAAGAGGTATTATCTGTCAAAGTCATTAAACCCGATGTTAGGTTTTCAAACTAATGGCTGAATGTGAAGTTGTTTGATTCCAAGTGTTTAAGCTCTATTCCATGCCTTAAAAGTTTTTGTGAGCATTAAAGGCATAATTAAGTGAAGTCTTTGCTTCAACCATGGTGTTTTTCATCCTATAGCTCATCCATGTCAAGCACGAGAGCTTACATACAACTGCTACAATTTCATACATGTAGTTGTTTTCAACACTTGTGTTTTCTCTAATTGGTTTCCCTAGTTGAAGTTTCTTCTACACTTTTAATATCAAATTGTGTTATTGTTCTTCCTCTTTAGCAATTGAGAAGATCTTAGTTTGTGTATGGTCTGATGGCTGAAAGCTCACAAAAAGTTGCATCCTTCTACGTTGAATTCAGCAAACAAGGGTTTTTAAAAATCACTATCATTCCACTCAAGGGGCTAAGTAATTATTCATCATAGTCCCAATCTGTCAAAATGTTTTTTATTACAACAGATCTTGTTGGGTACTTGACACAGCCAGTTGTAGAACAAGCTAAGTCTTCCTATCATAAGTGGTTGAAGGAAGACATTTTAGTCATAAGTTGGCTAATTAATGGCATAGATGAACCAGTTGCTAACAATTTTGTTCACTTGGATACAACCAAAGATATTTGGGAGACTTGTTTTAAATTATATTCCACTCCTGACAATCTTTAAAAGATTTATGATATTTTCCGAGAGATGTATATGACAAAACAAGGCGATAATCTCCATGAGGACTTTGCTAGATTTCAAGATCTCTTGCAAGAGTGAAAATTACACCGTCATATTCTACTAATATTGTAACCCAAGAAAGACAAATAGATCACTTATTTTTGTCATATGCTTTACGAACTTAAAAGCTCTATCTCAAAGTTGCAAAAACTCAGGCACTTAGCTCTTCTGCTAGACCTTTTTATGAGGTTTGTGCTGCAATGGTCATTCGAAACAATGAGCCCACATCTCAGCTAGAGTAATTAGAAAACGCAACCATGTTCTCCTAAGGAAGGGGGAGTGGCAACTATGGAAGAAGAAGAGGAAGAAGAGGTAGATTTTGTTGTAGATGCGGATGGAGAAGTAAAGATTCAACTTCTACCTCAAATTCTGGTCAAAACAAAAAGTAAACCTTTTAGCCTCAATAATCATGTGGTTGAGAGCTATTAAAATTTACATGGGAAACCAGATTTTACAAAGCTAAGCAACATCAACAACATAAACCGATAAAGAGGTCACTTCAGACCCTTCTAGAGGCTAGGTGAATATCATACAGGAGGACTATGATTTCTTACGGAAACTCAAACATTAACGATCGCCTCTTCAAGTACACCTATAGCCACTGCTACTACCTTGGAATGTACTTTCTTCCTTCATGTTCCAATTCAACATCTTAGATCATTGATTCCAGAGCCTCTGAACACCTTATTGGTAATCTTGGCAACTTAACGTCCTTATTCCCTTGTGTTACAGACCGATTTGGAGGTGGAGGGTGAATAGGTTTATTTGCTCTAAAGGCCAATTTTCAATTTTCTTCCTAAAGTGGCACTCAACACAATTAATATAATGTAATATCAATTGCAGATAAAAACATAAGGGTTTTATAGTGAATCACAACCCAAACTCATGTTACTATGTGTACTCCCAAGATGTTTATACATCAGAGTTCGATACAAAAAAATTAGATACATCTCGGCCCATATGCGATGATGGGCCAGTATCAGAAGATTTCGGCGGCCTCATGTTATGGTATTATAGTAATTTAACAAGATGATTGAGGGTATTAAGATAATTTCTCTTGCCTCTGTCAAGCTGTGACGGCTTTATTAGTTGGGGTCTTAGAGGTGTTAGGGTTTCTGGGCGTCTGAGGCTCTCTGATCGTGTTGCCATGGAGGTCGTCCAACAACCAGAAGTGAAACTTTTCAATAGATGGACCTTTGAAGACGTTTCGGTCCGTTTTCCTTTCTCTTTCTACGGTCACTCTTTGATTTTTCTATTCTTTTTGCATCGGTGTGTTTACTATCTTAATGTTGGTCTCATCTAGATTTACTATTTCTTGCAATCCAAAGGATTTATTCTCTTAGTGACGTTGATCTGATCTAGGATGTTCGATCGACGTGGAAATAACAATGATATCTGTTTGTTGTTCGTAAGCTACTGACCACTTTGGGTGATTCGCAGTCAGTAAAAGAGAAGGTCAAATGAAACGCTAAATTCCATGTTGCGTGCCGTTTAAGCTTTTTGTCTGTTGGAATATCCGTGCATATTTTGTTCAAATCACTTGTCCGATGTTGGCTCAACTTGACGGGGGGTCTGAAGTAAGAAGATGATGCATGGCCTGGTTCGGAAGTGAAAACTAGGAAAAGGGGTTGTTGGTTCTGATTTGGACTCATGGATGAGAAAGAACTATGACGCATTTTGTGGTTCCATGGGGCTTGCTGTCCTGAAGTTTCGATGATAACAGATTGTTGTGATAATATAGAGCAAACTCACAAAACTTCAATAAGCACTTAAATAAACCCATACCTTTTGTCGATCCACTTCACCAATCAAACATAAAATAATTAAATAATACCTCTGTCAAGCCCTAGTCGTGTATTCACTGTCTTTGAAAGATGTTCGCTTCTTATAATGCATAGGATGTTGGCGATCCCTTTCCAAGATATAATGGACTTTTTTGCCCTCTTCAATGTGCACAGTGCTAAGTGGGCCATGAACTTTACAGAACCTTTTTTTACGGCTCAAACTGAATTGAATAGAGTATTTTCTCTTTTTCTTTCAAGAACACGAAAAACAATATCTTCTTTTCAAAACATTTTTCAGAGCTCAGATTTCTTCTTTGTATCTCTCTAACGTTTGGAAGCTCTATTTATAGAGTTCTCTTACTCTTGTGTTAAAAATCACCTCTTGATCTGGCCATCCAGATATGTAATCGCTTCAATCTGACGGTTCAAATCATTGATCCCAATCTGACCGTTAGATCTGTAACTGCTTTGATCTGACAATTCAGATTCATAACAGCTTTTGATCTGACAATTCAGATTCATAACAGCTTTTGATCTAACTATTAGATCTGTAACGGCACGATCTAACCGTTAGGACCTGTAACCACTTGATCCAACCATTTAGATTTTGTAACTGTTCGATCTAACAGTTCAGATCTATAACTAACTGATCTGACGGTTAAAATCTATAACCATCTGATCTGATGGTTAAGATCTATAACCATTTCCATCCAACGACTTTAATTTTGATCCATCCCAACAGTAGGATTGATTTGATAAAAAAAAAACTCATCTTGATTCGGCCTTACATGTCACACATGTGACATGTGGGACCATCCAAACACGTGCGAACATGTGTGACCACACATGTGCGAGACCATGTGCAAAAGCGAGTATGAAAGCGTCCCACACGTGCGTATGTAAGTCTCTCATGAACTCAAGGAGGATTGGTGGATATTTGTATTTAACCCAAGAAGTCTCTATTGCTTTTAGCAATGTGGGACTAAACGAAATGAAACCAAAAGAAAAAACATGACTTTGGTCTAGGCAGGTCTCAAACTTGCAGTCTCAAGCATATATGACAGACCAACCAGGTCAAACACACTTGCATACTTGTTGTGAACGTGGTTCCCTTTATTTTTAAAACCTCCTATTGTTCAAGATTTGTGCACTTAGGATCGGTGTGGGTGTCGAAATTTCAACTAGATGTAGGTTCAAGTTCAAAAGACACCTGTCATCAAAAGCTATAGTGTACTAATTGCTCGAGCCTGATCCAATCTAATCATATCTTGGTTTTCAATTTTCAAAAATGGTGGGGAATGACAGAGGTTTTTGGAAATAAAACGTACACTCATCTAAGAGGTATACGCACGTGTGTATAGCTCGGTTGGTCAAAGCACTGTGATATATGCTTGAGGATGGAGGATCAATACCTGTCTAGACCAAAAGCATTTTTTTCCTCCTGGTTCCATTTCCTTTAGTCCCACATTTCTAAAAGTAATGGTGATTTCCCCGGATTAAATAGAGATATCCACCGATCCTCCTTGAGTTTGTGTGAGACACACACGCATATGCGAGTCTCTCATGCCCGCACGTGTGTTTTGTCTTGCATGTGTGTGGTCGATCACTGTTGTTCAAGTGGGTCGTTGGATGGATCAATTCAACTGTTAGGATGGATCAAGATCAGGGGCGTTGGATAGAAACGGTTATAAATCTTAACCATTTGATCAGGCAGTTATAGATTTAAACCGTTAGATCAAATAGTTACAAGATCTGAATCATCAGATCAAATGGTTACAAGATCTGAACCGTCGGATCAAGCGATTACAAATCTGAATGGTCAAATCGTGTCGTTACAGATCCAACAGTTAGATCAAAAGTCATTACAGATATGAACCGTCATATCAAAGCGGTTATAGATTTGACGGTCAGAGGGGTCAATGATCTAAACCGTTAGATCAAAGCAGTTACAGATCTGGACGGTCGGATCAAGAGGTGTATTTTCCCCAGAAGAGTCAGAAAGCTTTATAAATAGAGCTTCAGAACGTCAGAGAGATACAAGAAGAAATCTGAGCTCTGAAAAGAAGAAATTGTTCTTCATGTTCCTAAGAGAAATTCCATCATTCTTGAAAGAAAAGGAGGAAATATCCTCTGTTCGAGTAGTTATAAAAGGTTTTGTAGAGTTTGTGGGCCATTTTAGCACTGTGCACGTCTAAGAGGGCAAAAAGATCCATTGTATCTTAGGAAGGGATCATCAACATCCTATGCACTATAGGAGGCAAATCTTTTTCGAAGACAGTGAATACATGCCTTGGGCCTAACATAGGTATTATTTTCTATCTGATTGGTGAAGCAGATTGACTAAAGGTACGCATCGGCACCAGTTTTAATTTGGGTTTATTGAAGTTTTGTGAGTTTGCTTCATATCTATTTCCAAGGTCTGAAGTAAGAAGCTGATGCATGGCCTGGTTCGGAAGTGGAAACTAGGAAAGGGGGTTGTTAGTTCCAATATGGAGTCATGGATGAGAAAGAACTATGACACATTTCGTGGTTCCATGGGGCTTTCTGTCCTGACTAATTATATTGCTGTTTGGGTTGACATAAGGTTTCTATGATAACTGGTTGGTTTGATCCAACCTGAGGATTCCATTTTCCAGCTTTCTATGTTCTGGGGTCATCTGCTACAATGACAGAGACAACTTCCTTGGCATCTGGTTTGTTCATGATAACTTTTTCAAATTTGCATCTAGCAGACAAATCACTAAGTACGGATGCTCCCTCTAGCACAAGGAAAACTTTTTGAAACTGTAGGAATGTGCAATCAATTAAGCCAGGTTCTATTGATTGTGGCCCCTTACCTGCTTTTTTACTCTCTTGACTGGGTTCTATAAACCTAACTCAAACTTGAATGAAAATGTTCTGCTGATGCAACGTACTTTATCCAACCAAAAGCTTGATTTGATCGTACCACACCAAACTAAGTGTTGCATTCAATTATATGTCTTTTTTTTTTCTTCTTGAAAATTTAGAAGTATATGGAAAAATCTGAAGGAACTCTTTAACCACTCAGCATGAATACTTTCAAATGTGATGGGAGTGTCCTGCTCTTTAGAAGGATTGCCAATGGACTGGTAGGTACTTCAACTGGTAATATTGTGACTTGAGGCATTTTGGAGAGCTCATATTCTTGAAAGAATAGGTTAGTACCTAGTCTACCCTATGACTACAGTAACCAAGCCATGGGATGAGATGAAGATATTCCCCTACTGTATTTCCTTCCAGCATTTGTTGGATCTTACCCACTGCCCTTGTTTTTCCTCAAGATATTCAATGAGATAACATGTATCCTACCTGATTAGTCAATACCTTTTCCTATAAACAGTGAAACTATTATGCAGTCCTAAACATGTCCACAGTAGCATTGAACTTTCAAAACTTTCACTTGAACCAATTCTTTACTTTGCTTACATCTTTGAGTGTTCAAACATTTTTGCCTTAAGTTCAAAAAGATATTTATATTTTTACTCGTCTTTTATATGTTAGAACTTCTCGTGAGTTGTCCCAGAAACATTTATTATATTTGAGGAATTGTAAGTTGACAGAGCTTCTCTGTGGAGATTATGCTGAGAAATCAGAAATTTAGTGATTTCGATTACTTTTTAATGTTATTCTTGGAGTGCTCATGGAGATCTGAATCTTTCAAATTGCAGAGCAATAATATGTGCTACTTTGCATACTTTGGTGATCTTTTTTTGTGTTGTTATTGATGTTAAAATTCATTATCTCAAATAGTTATATTGTTACTTATATTCTAGAAGACAACCTCATAATGGCTAGACAAGCACTTTCAACTGTCTAATTACCTTCTCAGTGTCATTGTTTACTACAGTTTCCTTGGTCAAGTTTGTTCTTTTATTATACATGTAAATCATTTCTGGTGTAAGAGTGCATATTTGTAGCTATTGGACGTGAGTTAGGATTTATAGTAATTTCATGTTCCTTAAGTGAAGTTTGACAACTTTTACATCAGGAAGGATTTTTTGGTATATTGACATTAGATCTCTACTCAAATGCTAGAAATGGTTTTCCGAGCTGTTTGTACATTAAAAAGATTCCATGTATCATGTCACTTATTTTTTGGAGGTGTGCTGAAGACATGCTGTCTTGAAAATTTTTTTTGTTTTTTATTCCTTTTTTGCTTTTTTCTTTTTTCAGGTTGGTGACATCTCCTTAGCAGATTATATTGGTGTCTCTGCAGACAAACATGCGACCTACGTCCCCCACACTGCAGGGAGATACTCGGTTAAGAGATTCCGCAAGGCCCAGTGCCCAATCGTGGAGAGGTTGACAAACTCCCTCATGATGCATGGTCGTAACAATGGGAAGAAGCTCATGGCTGTTCGTATTGTTAAGCATGCTATGGAGATTATCCACCTCCTCACTGACCTTAATCCAATTCAAGTTATTGTCGACGCAGTTATCAACAGGTACAGAGAAGTTAAAAATTTCTTGCTCTAACAAATTTGGTTGCTTATCTGCATTTGCGTGCTTTAGTGGGCCAAGAGAAGATGCGACTCGTATTGGATCTGCTGGTGTGGTTAGACGCCAAGCCGTTGATATTTCTCCTCTCAGGAGGGTCAACCAGGCAATATACCTTATTACTACGGGAGCTCGGGAGAGTGCTTTCAGAAATATCAAGACCATAGCCGAGTGTTTGGCGGATGAGCTTATTAACGCAGCCAAGGGCTCATCAAACAGGTCAGTTGTCAATTTCAGGCATTTGGTGCGGGCATGACTTCTCCTTCTCCCATTGTTTAATGGGATTTTTTGATTTTTTTTTTATTTTCTTGCAGCTATGCCATTAAGAAGAAAGATGAAATCGAGCGTGTTGCCAAAGCCAATCGTTGAGGTGTTCGTAGATGTTCTTTTAGTATTTTCTTCTTGAGGATGAGTAGATAGCTTGAGCCTGTGCTGGACCTCATTTTGCATTTGCTCTCGTTTAATTTTGTCTAGGCTGATTGGTGAACCTTCACATCCATTTTTGTGTTTCAAGTAAATTAATAGATGTTGTGAGTTAGATATTCTTCAAATATGGTAATTTTATTATGTCATGTTTATAGGAAATAAGAATAGGAACTTTGAATTTACTGAAAGTTAGGTGTTTCGAATTCTTAATTAACCATTTAATTTGAATTGAAAATCTCTCTAGTGATTTCCTATGCTTCATGCTCAGTTGAGAGAGATTTCTTCCTCTCCTCTCCCACCCTCGAGTATCAATGAAAGGAGGGAGGCCTACCTTCTCTCTTTGCCAAGAGAGATTTCTTTCTTATCAGAGAAAGGACACCCAGGAGGAGTATTTGAAAATAAATAGGGGAAGGGTAAGAGAAGTCACCTTTATATTTGAACAAAGAGGTTTATTTTCTATAATGGAGAGGAAAGTACCCCTCCCAGGTTTCCCTGAAAGACATTTCCAACAACCTTCACTGTCATAATATATAGGGTTTAAACTACAATAATAACAGTGTTAGATCTAGGATCTCATGATAGTACTGTAGATATTCAGCACTAATGAGAGAAGAGAAACCGAGGTAAGAGAAGAAGAGAGAAGATGAGTAGAGAAACAAAGGAGAGTGTTTGAAGTTGAGAAGAGGTTTGAGAGAGGAGTGAGGAGGATTTAGGTCAAACTCACATCCTAATCTTCCCCCTCAATTTATATTTATAATAATGAGAAAAGTTATAATTTTGTCATTGCCCGTTACCCTAAGAAGGGATAGAAAAGGGCAAAAATTAAAGGAAAATTACATCATACCACGTTACTACGGTCATATTTTCTAATACTCCCCCCCTCAAATTGGGGGAGAAAAAATATCGTAAATACCCAGTTTGCCGCATAAAGTGGTTTGAATCTTGGGTGTGACTGGTTTCGTAAGAATACTTGTTACCTGTTTTTTAGATGAAACATGTCTGAGAGATAAGATAATAACCTGAAATTTCTCTTGTATAAAATGTCAATCTACTTCGATGTGTTTTATTCTCTCATTAAAAACCAGATTCGAAGCGATATTAATGTCTATCTGGTTATCACAATATAATTCCATAAAGGCTCATTTATAGAAACCCAACTGGGATCTTATCCATGTCAAATGAGAAAAGATAAAATATTAAATAAATTAATAAAATAATTAAATTAACCCATGAACAGTGTTGTTCTTGTATGTTCTTGAAAAATAATATGCATACAACACTGTTTATCCAACAGTGCAACTGCCCTATTTGCAACAGTTTGAAGGCACTTAGAGCAAGCCAACTTTCTTCCTCTGCTTAGCTATAAGAGATATCTGAACTTCTAACACTGGTCAAGAACTGGGAGGTCTCCCGGCGACTTCAGCTCGTATTGTGCCCTCTGAAGCAGCGCCACCTGGTCAAGAACAGCAGGAACATTCTTTCAATCTTGGTGCAGGAGCAATTGCCGCAACGTAGTGCACCACTGGGCACGGGCTGGTTCAGACACTACGGAATGGACTTTCATTCTTTTTCCCTTTACAGGTTTACGGAAATTGACGATCTCGCAGGCAATACAGGAGTGGATACATGCGACGTCTTGCAGAGTAAGATTACTCCGTAGAGAAGAAACACTTTACTGAGTTTATTCTTAGAGATACAGTAATTCCTCAGTTCCGTGGTGGTCAGTCCTGCCCCAGTTTGGGAAAAAGAACCACATCCTGTCACACCTTATCCTGCCAATTGATACACCGCCTTCCCCTGGTCTCACATTACTTTTAGCAACAAAGAATTTGAAGCTTATAAGCATCAAGATTCCCTTTATTCTGATAACGAGTGTGAGACACAAAAAATCACTTATCCTCTTATTGAGTTCTTGGGTCGTCTCAGTACTGTGCACGTCTAAAAAAACAAGTGATTCGACAAAAAAAGGTATGCATCGGCACCGACATTTATTTTTTGGGTGTATATAATGCTACTCAAGTTTTGTAAGTTTTATGTTTCGTCAATTTCGAAAAGAATCAACCTCTGGAATATTAGAATGGGGAAATTCGAGAACTCACTTTAAAGTTATCTTATGTGATTGTGAATAAAACATCATGTGAGTAACTCTTAAGACCATGGACCAAAGGGATGAGTGCTACACACAAATATGAAAAGAATGATTATTTGTGTCATGGATTGATCGTTGGTACTCTTAATAACAATTTGTATGACATATGCTTTTATGCTAAAACTTCAAGAGGATTATGAAAATCGTTACAAACAAAAAATGGGCAAGAAATTGAGTCGGAACAAAAGTTTTTCATGGCAGAATATTTCAAGCCAATATATTCAATGTCTTTTGGTTAATCTAACCTGCACTAGATAAGCAAACATCTAAGCATGTAGGCCTCACACATTGGGGTTTAGTAAACCGAGTGACACAACTATTTTATAGCTTTAATGAGTTTTTGAATTCTTATTTCAACCATTTTACAAAGAGATAGTCCATAAGACCCTATTAGTGCCCTTGTTAGTGCTCCTGGTTGAAAATTTAAATGTTTTTCTTGGGATACATATTTTCAAGAAACTTTTAGATACAATCTTATTAGTGCCTTACTAGGAAATTTCATGATTTTTTTTATAAATTTTCAAGAAAAATTAAATGGACCTATTAATGCATTTTTCTAGGGAAATAAATGGAAATTTATAATCAATCACATACTTTACCATACTTATCCAATAAATTTTTAGTACAAAAAAATGTCAAATACAAAATTTTCATGAAAATTTTCCTTATGCTAAAAGTATTACAATATCAATTATCAAATATTAATTTAATATTTTTTCGTATAGTTTTCTGGCTCATAAGAATTAGAGAGAAAACAAAAAAAAATCAAAGAAAAATTTAATTTAATGGGGGATAAGGATGATTTGTTATTTTTAAATATAAAAGACATATGATAACATGCACTATCACTATTGAATTTAGGATATCTTGACAAGGTCCTCGACCAAGGTAGTAAAAGAGGAGAGGAAGAAAATAAAAATATGAAAGAAAGAAGAGAGAACTCCGCTAGAGATCTTGGAAGAGGAAACAACTTTAAGGACAATTTTGAAAGAGAAGATGGAAAACTTAATAATCTAACTCATGCATTGAGCCTCTATTTATAGTTGTGGTATGAAGTTTACAATGACTATAATATCATTAGGGTTACAAGCTTTGTACAATAAAAAAACATAAGTAGACATATATCATCTTCTTAATTACACCTTTGTAATATTTTTATGAGAAAACCTTTAAATTACCTCATTTGCCACTTCTTGATGTGAGGGAGATATTTACTTTGATGTCACTTTCGAGATGTCTTCCAACAATCACTATCCCAATGTAACACATATTAGTGTCAGGTCGTGAAATCCCAGTTAAGTTCAGTTTTTATTTGAGCTCGACTCGCACTCAAATTTAAAATAAGGATTTTAAGTATAACAAACCAAGATGACTTGTAAGCATAGATTTTTTACGAAACTTACTCTTTACTCTAATTACTCTCGTCAATTCCCTCTTTAGTTAGTTGATAGTTGTTCTTATTTACTATAAACCAACCTTTGTGGGTCCCTCAATATATGATAATATTATTTACCAATAGAATAAATATTATTGAAGGAGGTATTTGTTTTTCTTTTATAATTTTTTATTTTTATAATTTGAAATATAAGTTGACGTCGAAATATCAATATCAAACCATATTAGAATATTGGCAGGTTCTAGCTTGGCTTAGATTAAATACCATCCCTAAGTGCTCCAAAGTGGTGGGTCCCGCTTTCTGTGTCTGTCCGGCGGCCGCCCCACTTATCGTTCAATCTGGAATGTTCTCATTGGCCAAAGCACGCTCATGCGTCAAATCTCCGGGTCGGTGCCAGGGACGGCGTCCAATTTCCCTTTCCGAGTGATTTCATCCCACTTCGGCACTTCCAGTTCCAGACCCACCGAGTGGCTTCCTGGATCCCTTTGCTTCCTATCCATATTATTGTCTCGCGAGAAATTGCGCGACGGATGTGACAGGGAATCTCATCTAGAACCAGTTCCACCAGATTCACGTTCCATGGAAGCGGAGTTGGAGGTGGCATGAAAATAAATAAATGCAACGGAAGATGACTGTTTCGTGATCATCTATTCATCAACTATCTAGCACTGAAGGATTCAATTCATGGCCGAGAAATAGACGAGACGATTGTTTCATCTATAACGCAGCTAGAAAGACGATGAGTGACAAACCGCCCTATAAATACCACCACCCTTCGTGTCACCATTTTCCGCCTTTTTTCTCCGTCCCTTACTTCCTCCGAGTGGAGTCCCAACAGAGCGAAGAAGCTCGTGAAATAGCTCCCCGCTTTTACCATCTCCCATGCCAAAGGCGGAGATTCTTGTATATACACCTGCTTTTTAGTTTTTAGAGCTTCCACGAGTCGGTGTTCGCCCCTTCGCGGTCCGATCGAGGAGCTTTTTTTTAAGCTAAAGGTGCAGTGTAAGGTCCCTAACTGATTTAATTCAAGTGTTTGAGTTGTTTTTTTTTTTTTTTCTCTCGTTTCATCTCATCCGAATCGCTGTGTACTTTTTATATATAAAGTAATCGCTTTGTGCTGTCCTTTTATTGAAATTCCTTGATGAATATTTGCGGTTTGAATAATCTTATTTGAGGTCTGTGAATGTTTCATCTGCGCGGTGCCTCTGTTACTTTTGGTGTTTCCGGCCCTGGCAGTCATAAGAGTTATGTGGATTTTGTGAACTTTTCAGGATTTGTAGATTACCCGTGATTTTCGCGTTTTTTCCTTTGAAAGTCACGATGAGAGGCTAACAAAACTAGTTTTTCTTCGTCCGATAGTGCCGAACGGCTCTCAGTGAAGATGAGGCATCTTCCTTCGTTTTCTCTTTTATCATTTTCAGTAATTTTCCGTTGATTGTTTTTCTTTTGCCTCCTCTGTATATGTTTATTTACCCTACGCACGCGCACAGCTGGAATTTGGCAGAGAATACTCTCGGTTAAAAGTTTCGATACTCTCTATCTACTGGATTGCATAATGAAAATTCTTAACAAGTCGGATTCCTTTCCTTTTCTTTTCTGTTCTTTTTTGTACAATTCCTCTTAAGAATCGCGTTCTCGTAATGCTTGCAAAAGTTTATACTGATATACCAAAATTTGATATTTTTCAGGTTTTGTTTGTCATAATTTGAAATTATGACGTTTATAAATGAAATCTGAATGAAATTTGTAGCTTCTGAAAGAAAAGCTCTTGGATCTGGTATTTATGTTGAGCTTTGCATTTTTTCTATTTATGAAGAACTGATCATTTTGATGTTGTTGCTGTCGAACTTTCTTTCTTTGTTTTTTTATGTTAATTTGGTGTTATTTTGTTTTATAAAGTCTTATGCATCTAGTTTCGTCTTCCCTTGTAAATTCCTCGACATAGGGGTATAAGCAAGTCGGATAACTATTGACACTGCAGATTGCTCACAAATTAGGGTGTAAATGCTACAGAAACGGACTGGAATAAGCTACTCCATTTATGTTTCTTTTATATACAGTATATTGATATATGGTATCACCGGTATGAAGAATAAGTTGTTCCATATGCCATTTATTTACCCATTTATTGTACAGTAGAACAGGTAATCAGGTTAATAAATGAAATAATATCAAAAACAACTTAAAAGTTTATATAACCATAGTATAAAAAAAATCACGTTATTATATAAGTAGAAGCTAGGACAAAATCATACTAATGGACAACAAAATCCTGAAAAGAATATTAATTTTTTTTTAGAAAAACTTCAATCATTTTTTATCTCAAATAAAAATTTACTAAAGTCCTCTTATTTATAATCGGATAATTGGTTAATTGGGTATTGAATAACCTTACCCATTTTGTACCATTTAATAAACAGTAAATGGGTAATCAGGTAAAATTATCCAAATGCTTATCTGGGTGAGAATTGTTGTTCTTTCTTCATTCTATTTGATAACGGTAAAAAGAAAATTGAGTAAATGGGTAAAATTGATGCCCCTAATCACGAGTTGGCACTATTTGCTAGTTTGAGTGGATTTTCTTTGTGGCTACCTAGTGAACTGTTTAGTCCTTGATTCCTTGTTCTTGTAACATGCTGTCCGTTCCAGGATTTTTTCTGTTCCTCACTTTCTTATCTTAAACTTGGAGATCTGTTCATTTTCCAAAAAGAGGGGCAGTCTATTTTTAGCAACTGAGTTATTGTTTATACATAAACATATAACTTGTTGAGGTTATGGCATCTTGGTCAAGCCTACTTCTCTTGTTCTTATTTTAGAAGGCTACAAGGTATAATTTCATTCTCAGGGTCAGGAATCTTGAATTCCATCTCCTGTCTGAAATGTCGCTGTCAGACAAGGAAGCAAGAAAGGTAGCAGGCTTCGTGCCTTACTTGTATGAAGTTCCAGGATTCTCCTACCTAAGCTATTAGTTTTGTAATATTTGAGCTGTAATGATAATTGTACTTGCATATCTTCAGGAGTTTTTGTTTCTTTGGTTTTTTAAGAAAATGACTTCAGGCATGGAATGGTTCCCCTACCAATGAACCCTAACTTTTCCTAATTTCTCTTGTTTAATTAAGTGAAATGTTTTAGTACCAATTATTCTTTGTTCCTTGAGTATCGTAGGCATTGGGAAGAGTTTTGGATTATATGTGCTTTGGCTGGATGTTTGGTTTCAAAACGTTGTTGTCTAGCTGTTTCTAGTTTGAAAAAATAAGTCATTTTCATATCTGTTATCAGGTAAATTTTACGACCAAATGCTTGAGGAATTTCTGTTTCTGAAGCTTTTGAAATGCTTTGTGCTCTCAAGGTTCTTTTGCAATCTATCTGTGTTCAGATTCTGATGAAAGTTTATTTTAGGTTTCCTCCAAAGTCTTTATTTCTTTCTGGTAAACAAAAATCATATTACCTCACCTTCTGATCTCACCAGTCTATCCTGTGATCTTTTAGTTTTGTTATTCGGTTTAAGGTATAAATAAAATGCCACAATATCCTAATATATCTCTTTTCCTGCTTTTTTTGGTGTCTGTATTCCTATTACATAAATATGATGGGGATAGTTGCATTCTGCAACAATTTACACAACCAACTTTTTCTTTTGTTTTTTAATCAATGTGTGTTACTTCTACCACAAAATCTTTTTACTCTTTCCATCTTAGTTTTTAAAGCAATTATTGTACAAACGAAGGAATTAGTATCCAATTGTCTTGCCTTAGTGTTGAGAACATGCTAGTTCATGATGGATACTTTCTTGTGTAGTTATGTATTTCTGTAAGAGCCTGCAAATTGGCTTGTATACCTCGACTCTAATTCATAGGCCATAGATCAAATTTATAAAGTGTTTATGTTCCCTGGGATAATATTATTAGATATCTTTCTGGGCATCATGGTCCTCTGACCATTAATGAGCTTTGTCTGCAGGCAATCAGGCTGTACGTGCTGCGTCTTGCCTGCATAGCATTTAATGGCTTACACAGAGCTTGATGTTTGCTCGCTGGATCAATCATTTGAGGGTGCCTTCAACATTCGCCTAGAGGAAAGCAGTGCAATAGATCTTTTAGTTGTGTCGGAAGTTTCCACTTCTTCTGCTTGCAATAGTTGTAGTATCCCCAAGCCACCTCCTCTTCCTGGCAAAGATCACATTGGTGCGAAGTTACCTCATCGACTTTCAGGATATAGTTATGTCCCAAAAGAAACAAAAGACATCTGGATTAAGCTTTTTGAAGAAGGATATAGAGCAGATGTCCATATAGTCACAGATAACAAAGCCATCATTCCGGCTCATTCAAGTGTTCTGGTGAGTTCACATCACTTTTTTTTTTTGGACTTGTGAGACATTTTTTGCTATTAATCATCCTGAAATATGAAGGTTTAATCCCTGAATTGGTATTGCCCTCAAGACAAACATAAAGTTGTTGAGCAGCTTTATCATCCTGAGCATAAGGAGCAGGTGGAACTGTAGTCACATCTAACTGGTCAGATTACTTTTACAGGGAATTGCATCACCTGTTCTAAGGCATACTGTAGATCAGGCTAAAGTTAAAGATGGTGTCCGATGTATCAAAATTCCTGGAGTGCCCTTTGAAGCTGTCCATGCATTTGTGCGCTTCATCTATTCTTCCTGGTCTGTTTGCAATTAATCCATTCATCTATTTATTCATTTTACTGACTGAATGTTTTAGATGGTCAAGCTTATTTCCTTGGTTGTGCACCTGCATTATTATTGGTGGGCTTAGAGCTGGGTATTGTTTAAGGGAATCTAGTTTTCGTGAATGTTCACTTGTTCTTTTATATGCAAAATGCATCGTTGGACCCACTATATTGTGATCAGAAGTTGGAGTTCATGGTTAGGGACTGGCCAAGCTTAGTTTCTTAGTCAGAATGTTAATGTTACTTTTGTTGATGGGTTCCTAATCATCAATCAATCCTTGTTATCTAGGATCCAAAACTGTAAATGATTCGTATGGAGTTTATGAGTTTCAACTGCAAAGTGTTTTATTTTCTTTTTGCACAATTTTTCTATAGGAATACTGGATCTGACCCTTTATTGCAGCTACAAGCAGGATGAGATGGAAAACTTTGTCCTTCACTTACTGGTCTTGTCTCATACATTCTGTGTGCCATCACTGAAGAAGGTTTGCATCAAATCACTAGAGCAGGCTTTGCTTACGGTAGAGAATGTGATTGATGTGCTTCAGCTGGCAAGAGAATCTGATGCTCCACGTCTTTCCCTTTTCTGTGTGCGTTTGATCATCAACAATTTCAAAACTGTTTCCAAATCTGAAGGTTGGAAAGTAATGAAGCGAGCAGACCCTAGCCTAGAACAGGAGCTTCTAGGGTTAGTCGTGGAGGCTGATTCTGTAAGTTACAGTTTTGTGTCATTCTGCATGTTTAGCTAGACAAATTTCAAACTGGTGTTTCAGCTATTTCAAGGAAAGTCTTCCTCTGTTTGTCTGTTCTGAATGCCCACTTAGCATAAACAAGAGAGGCTGAAAAAGATGGGAGAGAGAAAGATATATCTGCAACTTTATGAAGCTATGGAGGCACTCTTGCATATTTGCAGAGATGGCTGTAGGACCATTGGCCCACGTGACAAGGTGCTTAAAGGGAGCCAAACTGCCTGTGGCTTTCCAGCTTGCAAGGGAATTGAGTCACTGGTCCGACACTTCTCTACCTGCAAGACTCGGGTTCCTGGAGGATGTATGCACTGTAAACGCATGTGGCAGCTTCTTGAGCTTCATTCCCGTATGTGTAGTGTACCTGATGTTTGCAAGGTTCCTCTCTGCAGGTTAGAATTTGGCTGCAAACACTTCTGATGATATTCTTCACATTGTCTAATTATGCTCTACCCTTCTATAAGTACTAATTGAATTCTTCTATTGTTGTAGGCATTTTAAAGAGAAGATACAGAGCCAGAGCAAGAAGGAGGAGACAAAATGGAAGTTGTTGGTAAGAAAAGTGACGGCAGTCACACGCATGCCAAACTCGGCCATTTGGAAAGGTTCCTCCGAGGTGTAAGACAATGCAAAATCCCCTCTATCATTAATCTTTTAGTCGTTGTAAAAATGATATAGAAGGGACGCTGTCAATGTGCATCTCAATCAATAAATACCCCGGCAAAAGAATAAAGTGTTCAGACAGGTTTGGATTTTGGGATCTAGCTGTACTTGGTCTCTATATGGTAAAATGGCAATAAAAAGAGATTTTCTATTGGTAGCATCTCATTCAAAATTCGGACTTCCCTATTTTCGGATCAATCTTCGTCTTAAGTTCTGGACGTCTGTTTAAACTTCTCTGATTTTATGGAAAATACAGTCTGAAAAGAAGTGGAGACGACGAAGGGAGGTTGCCCTTTTCAGCTGAGAAAATTGGCCTTTTTCTTATGAGGATAATCTTGCAAGGGTTTTAGAGCAGAAATTTTATGATTATAATTGGTTGCAATTGCTCAGTCTAATACAAGATTATAGATTGAGATATGAAGTTCAAAACTTGTCCATTGTCATTTTTTGTTTCGTTTCTATCTCCGGGCCTGCAATGCATAAAGCTCTTCCTAGAGTAGTTTTTCATCAAAACTTTGTGTCTTCGTAATCTACGTTTGCTTATAGGTTATGTGCATTCCCATACAAGTTTCAATTTTTCCTTTTGAAGATAGATGTTAGATATTGACACTAACCACACTAGAGAATAAATTAATTTTATCCGATAACTAAAGGGATTATATTTATCCCATCCTCTCAAGTAGGTCGGCATTGGTTATTTAAGGAGATTTGTTTTGAGGATTCTTAGAAGACATTAGACGATTAATTGAATTACACTTTTATGTTTGATTAAGAGTGATATTTATATAATTTAGAATTAAAAAAGTAAATTTTATAAATAAATTTTATAAAATTTTATCCCATAACTAAAAAAATTATGATTATCATTTTGTTGCAATGTACATAGAATCCACCTTTTATGTCAAAAGATGGGGAGAAATGAGACGAGTCCGTTCAAAGGCATGTACTTTTTCTTTTTTTATGAGCTTCCCACCATCTTCAATTCCACCAAACAAACCTTCAACATCCCCACCCCACCTCATTATTTGCACATAGTTTTCCAAGTGTTTCATACATCATGCACCCCAGTCCCAACAAATTCCAGGGGAGTCGCAGTCTGGTGATTTTGTGACGCTTTCGACGGCTTTTAGGTTGCAGACGATCAAGCTAGGCAGCTGTCGGTACATCCACCGGCAGTTCCACGTCATTTTTCCGGCCCCTCCCTAGTCGAACCGAAAGATCCTCATCCGCTCTCGTACCGAAGCGCGAGATCTCGTACATTTTATCTCCCGCATAAAATTCGAACTTTCGAACACACGTATTTATGTAGTAACCACGTGAAATTCAACTGTAGATTCTCTCTCTCTCTCCTGTCCGAAGTCCAAACCTCTTTTCACCGTCGACTACGAAATACCCCCACGAACTTCCCCCGATACCATAAACCGCCCGGATTCTGCCAGTTTCGGTACTTTTTCGTTTTCATTCTGCTTTGCATCTGTCCTTCCAATATCGCCGCTTCTAGGGTTTTCTGCTTCGTAGTTGGTGGAACCAGCTGGAATTCCTGCGCCTCTGGATCTTCGCTAATTCGTCTGTGAAAGATGGCAACGAACTGCTGATTTTCTAGGGGTTTGGTCCTTTCAGTAAACTGTGGAAGATGAGTGGTGTTTTAAGGTTTGGAAGTTGCTCCCTGTGGATAGAAATGGACGGTGGCGTGTAACTTGGGTTTTAGGCTAGGGTTTCTAGCAGTTGTGGTTGAATTTGGAGAATTTAAGTACAGCATAGAAATTTTGACGTGCCGGATGGGTTGTTAGAGTTTTGGCAAGCTGGGAAGTGAAGATGTTTTATTCACAGTTTATATTGGCGAAAAAAGGGCCGCTTGGGACGATATGGATTGCGGCTCATTTGGAGAGGAAGCTGCGGAAAAATCAGGTCGCTGATACTGATATTGGCGTCTCTGTAGGTCAGTCATCCAAGCCACTCCGCTTCCCATCTTTTTTATTAAGTGCAATTCTTAGTTCTAGTTGTGGGCAGCTTTGTGTTTACTACCTGTTCTTCGCTCTCTCAAGTTCACTTACATGCGGAAAATGTAATTGTTAAATAGATTTATACTTCAACGTATCCTTCTAAACTCTCTGTGTAATTGTTGTCTTGCGGCACCTTTTAAATTGCCTAGCTAATGATACTTGGGTTCTTTAAGAGCTGGTGAATATGGTTCCAGATATCTTAACTGGAGTTATTGAATGTTCATGCCAAGTGTCCTCGCAAACCACTTTCTTTGCTGCAATGAAGATATATGCTTTATTTCTTTTACCGTGTTGGTAGGGCAGACAAATTAGTGGCATGATAGCTGATCACGCTCACTTTCCAAATTCGAAGATACTACCAGTCCGAGTTCATTAAAGTCTAGTAAAACTTGTAGTGACGGCATTGGAAGTCTGAATTCACACCACCTTGATCTCTTTTAGCAGATCAGAATATAATATCACCAAATAGTAGCATGATTTTGTGCCATACAATTGGAGTTGTTCAATTCTCATCATGAAGCATGTATATCGCAAAGTCAATTTGCCGTTGTCTATTCAAAGAATTCATTTGGTGGCCCACCTCTGTAGACCTTTAATAACACATTAATTGCGATAATTAGCATTGGCATTGTTTGACATTTCTGTGAAGCATAGCAATATGCTGTGGAGTTCATTTGGAGTTTGCAAATATTTGTCTTGACTATGAACAATGTTGGAGTGATTTCCTCACATGCTATTATTTACCAACTAATGGTTCCTGCAAATTGAAGCTGGAAAACATGACTTAACAAATAAGTGCAAATACTTGTTGACTTAGCAAATAAATGGCAAATACCGGGCCTTTGGATTGGAATAAGTCTGAACAAAAAAAAAAAAAAAAACTTGTTTACTTATTCAAATGCAAAGGTTTTACCTATTATCTTTAAAGGTGTGATCTTTCTTGTTTTAGCATTCACTTGATGACGCAGCAAGAATATAAATAACAAAGTGTTGAAAGATTCTATACAGTTTGCACTTTCTTAGTTTAATAAATGTTGTTTCTGCACTGAGTGTTTAATTTGAGGTGTTCCTGTTCTGGAGATTAGCCAGTAGCATTATAGGTTTTCTAGCAAGGGAAGGAGTTAGTACTCAATTCCTTGTAGCTCTATTATTTCTAGCTTTTGATGCAGTCCCTTTTTAATTGGGGGCAAGATCCTCTCAGAAAAAAAAAAAGATAGGTGTGAGAAGGATTTATTTCTTTGCCTGCAATCCTTTCTTGTTCTTTCCTTTCCTCTTAATAAATTCATTCATTTTTTGTAAAAATAGTAAGGAGTGAACCAGTGTCATCCATATTCAAATGATTCAAAGCTTTAACTATCTGTAACTTCCACAATTTAAGAGTGAGAGCCAGAAGAGGTATTTGCGATATTAAAGTTGGTTTAGAATTGCCAGGATGAGAGGTTTGCACCTGTTGCCAGCACCTTTAAGTATCATGGGAAGGTAGAATCTTACTTTCCAAAACTTACCTATTTTTTTACCGTTTAATTTAATGGGGATCTTCAAATAGGAAATTCTTTTCCTATATAGTGCTGGTCTTCAAAATAGGGGAGTGAAACTGCATTTATTATTATCCAGTCAGATATAAAAGGGTCAGGAGAAAACAGAAAATTGCATATGATCCTAGTGAGAAATGAGGAGATACCAATTGACTTGTTTGACTCCTCAGGTAAAACCTCTTCTGAAAAATTTGTTTATCAGTGTTTAACTAATGATAGCATGTATGGCACTATTATTCAAACAATAAAGGTTACATGTGTAAATTATTTGTTCATTGAAAGACATATTTGTCAGTTTTTAATGCTGGCAGTAGCACCCTTAATTAGTTCTTGTCTGCATCTGATGCAAGCCCTATCCAATAACAGCCTGGTCATTCGGAATTAGAGTTTTCAATAGACAATTTCCATCAGAAATGATCAAAAGAGCAGTTATTTTCTCTTGGCGTAATTCTCCAAAAGCTTCATTGAGCATCCATTTCAGAGATCTCCTATCATTTCAATGCCAAATTTATGTTTCGAACTGCCCCTTTTCCTCCCGGATCTCAAATTTTAGCTCATTTGAAGCTTTACAATGTGAACTGGTAAATTGCAATTTGAAGTTTTTCATTCAATTTAACATGGTATCAGAGTAGGTACTCATATGTGGGCCTACACCTAAACTATCTACTTGTAGAGCCACAAAAAAGGGCCTACACCTAAAACTATCCACTTGTAGAGCCACAAAAGAGGGCCTACACCTAAACTGCCTACTCCTAAATTATCCACTTGTAAAGCCACAAAAGAGGGTCTACACGTGAGGGGGAGTGTTAAAGAATAGTCCCACATAGATTAGTGAGTACAAGATCTTGAGTTTATTAGTTGATAAAGAGGTTTCCTAAGTTGGCTAGTCATTTGGGATAGGGCCTTGGACCCAATTTAACAATATAGTCTCATGTTTTGAAAGTCACTATTTTTTTATAACTCTATATTCCTTGTCTACTTGTTTATCTGCCTCATTTTTTGGCATAATCAACTCCACTTGTTATATCTAGGCACTCAAGTCAGATGTAAAATGATTTATAGTGATTTAAATTTTTTATTATTTGTTTGAAAATTCTGAAAGGCATATCTATTTTTCTTATTTTAGCTGACAAATATGTGGATTGTATGTTGTTTGTATGATAAAGCAAAGTAATAAGATAAATGTGATTAAGTTAAAAAAATAGAATATATCCAATGTTAAGAAGGAGATTCTTCACAAAGTTTTTGAAGGTAAACTGTTTGAGGACCGGTTAGTCATTGTTATTGTAGTTTTATGATGCATCACAAGCAATACCGTCACTCATCCATAAGGGAGTTTTTGCATATCTGCAGCTGTTTTCAGAGTATCTATAATGTAATAAATGCACCACATTCTCATTATTTTACAATGTTATTTCTTTCTCCTACCAAAATCAGAAAGCTTTCAGAGTATTTGTGTTATTGATGTATAAGGTGGCAATCATAGAAGGTACTATTGCATATGGAGAAAAAATAATATGAATTCAAAAAGGTGGAAAGCCTTTTAATGCCGTTCCCTCTTTTATCGTTTAGCTTTAGTCTCTTGTTTGAAAGAACTGCACAGCTTTGGACCATGATGTAAATTACCAACTTTCTATGTTTAAGTTAGATATGATCCTGCATTTTGTTGCCCAAACTTGTTTCTGGCACAAGTTTACTGCCTGAGCATTAAATTTAATGGCCCAAAGTGGGTGAAGTTTACATGGCTATATCTATGATTTCCATGAGATGGTGCTGGATTTGAGGCAGAATGAATTCTGCTCTAATATTTTGCAATTATTCGGAAGTTGAATTTAAAAGGACTTTTGAGCCAGAGTAAGCTTGTGGCTAGTAATTGTAACTAATCATAGCAACTGTACAAATTTTTATATGAAAAGTTGAATATCATGATTATACAGGGTTTTACGGGTTGGGAAATTGAAGGGTATGTTTATTTCTAAAAGTCTACTAGGAACTTTGATGCTAATGTTTCAGGGTGATTTGTGGTTAAGTACCCGAAACAAGTATATATCAGTAACTTTACTGGGTCCAGTTTGATCAGTAGGTACATTTGATTCACTTGTTGGTTCTCAATGGTCAAACTATTATATCATTGTTACTATTATTGCTAGGATGGAAAGGACATTGGACTCAAGTCCAGCCAAGTTTGGCTACATTTAAATTTTTTCTTTTTTAATAAAGTTATACTATTTACTAGACAGCCATTTATTTCATTCTATTTACAACAATGCCATTATATCTATTTTATCATTAAAAATTGATAAAAAAATATCTCAAATGGACATCAATTTGAATGCATGGGATAGTAAATAGATTTAGATTAAGAAGAAATCAAGCTTTAAGTTATTCGATTCAAATTTAATGGTTAAAGTAAAATCGAGTGCACCAAGCTTAGGTGGACTTAGGACCATTCTTCTTTTTTCAATGTTAGTAATATTATTATTAATGTTATTATTATTTTTTTATAAAGTAGTTATAGTATTATTATTAATTTTATAAACTTCTCTTTTTCAAGTTAAATTAGACACTGTTTAACACGGATGGTTCAACTGGCTTCTATGAATTTATGAATGTGCATGCTCGATTAAGAATTGACTTGTCTTTCTTTTGAGTGCAGGTTAAATTAGTTTAACTGGGTAAACCAAATCAATTTGTTTAATTAATTAATAAAAATTTATTTTATATTTAATCAAAGAGAATATTTACATGGAAGGAAGATTGAAAGGTTTTAGAATATTGAGATCAACTTTAACTCTTACTTTATAGTGTTGTAAATATGAAATTTGTTGGAAGATGGACTCAAGCCCACACAACCAAGGAAGTCCCACATATCTAAGAGGATTGTAAGATGAACCCAAATCCATAAGAAGTAGGACCCACCATGATTACCATGAGTTGGCATCCTTATCACATAAGTTGGAAGATCAAGTGGGACTCACAAAGATAACCACAAGTTGGTTAGGAGATCAAGAGGGACTCACAAAGATAACTACAAGCCGGTTAGAAGATCAAGTAAGACCCACAAAGATAGCCACGAGCTGACATCTTTATCTTATGGTCACGTCATCATAGAAGAGTTCTAGTTTGAATTATCTTTGTCTTCTATTTATATTGAGTTATTTAATTATGCTAGGACTTATCTTTAAGTGTTAGAGTTTGGGTATAATTGGGACAAGGGTAGTTTAATTGTAATTGGACTCTACTACCTTCCTCTATTATAAATAGAGGTCCATGTACTCTGATTATAATAAGTCAATGATCTATTTCTTTTTTTTATAAATTCAACATGGTATCAGAGAGGTTTTGTGAGTTGACTTGGTCAACCACAGCGATAATGAGATCCTTTTCCTGATCTATTATCTCTAGCAGTTAGGGTTCGTATTTTTTCTCTCTTTTTTTAGTTCCTATACCCGTAGTTTGCTTTGCGTTTTTACTTCTATACTGAGTTTTTCATATTTCATATTATATATTGATGGAAAGATATTCGAGTCTACTTTTCAAGGAAAAATGATTTTTTCCAATCTGAGTTATCTACAAAGAGAAATCAATATTTGAAGCAGCAAAGGTCAGATTGCAAAAGAGGTTCGAGCAGCAGCAAAAACTTCAACTTCTGAGGTATTTTATGCTATCAAGAAAGAGATTTTATATAGAGAATTATATATCAAAAGAAAGATATGTAAGTGTATTTCCTTACCTATTCAACCAATTCTCGATCTAAGTTATCTACAAAGAGAATTCGATATTTGGAGCAGCGAAGGTCAGATTGAAGAGGTTTGAGCAGCAGCTGAAAACTTCAACTTCCAAGGTATTTTATGCTATCAAGAATGAGATTTTATATGGAGAATTATATACCAAAAGAAAGATTTGTAAGTCTATTTTTTTACCTATTCAACCTGTTAAATTGGGTCCAAGGCCCTATCCCAAAATGACTAGTCAACTTAGGTAACCTTTTTTCCAGCTAATAAACTCAAGATCTTTGTACTCAGTAATCCATGTGGGACTATTCCTTAACACTCTCCCTCACGTGTAGACCTTCTTTTGTGGCTCTACAAGTGGATAATTTAGGAGTAGGCAGTTTAGGTGTAGGCCTTCTTTTGTGGCTCTACAAGTGGATAATTTTAGGTGTAGGCCCTCTTTTGTGGCTCTACAAGTAGAAAGTTTTTAGGTGTAGGCCCACATATGAGAACCTTGCTTTGATACCATGTTAAATTGGGTCCAAGGCCCTATCCCAAAATGACTAGTCAACTTAGGAAACCTCTTTTCCAGCTAATAAACTCAAAATCTTTGTACTCAGTAATCCATGTGGGATTATTCCTTAACACAACCAATTCTCGATCTGAGTTTTTTATAAGCAGATATTGAACTTGGAAGAGTCAATGGTCATGCTGGCAAAAAGAGAAACAATACTTTGTTCGGCCAGATTACAGAGACCGAGAACTATCAGATTATTTATCTCAAAATAATTATATTTTATGAAGAGAAGTTATAATTGGATGAAAGGTATTTAAGTTTAGTTTCAGAAGAAGAAAATTTTATGTCAATCTGATTTATATTTAAAAATATATTCGCATTGGAAGAATCAAAGGTCATGCTGGTATCCTGTTGCATTGAAAAATCCGAATTTAAGCCGATTGTTCTGCGTCACTTTTTGAGTTACTATATCAAGAAAATATCTCACTTCTTCGTGGTTTAAAGGTTTATTACTATATCTATGTTATTTGGTTCAAGTTGGGATTACTGCCATTACTTCCCAGCTTGAAGGGGAGAAGTAGAAGAAGTATAAGAAAGAGGTATTTTATTCCATATGTCGTGGTAAGTTGTATGTGACCAAAATCTCAAAAGAAGGGAAGCACAAAAGATGAAGCTTTTGCATCTAAGAAGAAATTATTGGATCGGATTATTTCTTTTTTTTTAAATGATGCTGAATTTTATTATGAGAGCTCAAACGAGTAGATTACAAGAGGGGAAGTCTTCCCAAACAATGAGAGATTGTTGGGAGGTTTCGAATTTAGCCAATTTATCAGCCAAAGAATTGGCTGGTCTAGGAACAAGGTTCCAATTACAATGAATGGATGACACAATGTCAGCAATACAATAAGTGATTGGCCAGTGGCGCCAAGGAGGGGAGCAATCTTTTGAAGACCAGTTGATGACAGTCTTTGAGTCGCCTTCGATAATCAGCTTGCCATGAAGCCGCTCTTTAAAGATTTGGAGGCCGAATAAAAGAGCACTCACTTCAATAGTATTTGAATCAGCAATACCCACAGGCCCTGCATATGATAGAATAGGGTCTCCACTGCTGTCTTTGAAAACACCACCAGCTCTAGCCGGCCCAGGACAGCCTAAAGCACTGCCATCAAAATTGAGTTTGGTGCAGTCGTAAGGGGGAGGATCCCAGGTGGCCATAACCAGATTCCTATAGGGGCCCGCCATGTGCGCAATCAAGCCCCAATTTTCTCGAAGGGCGACGCCCGATAGAGAAGCGAACTCCTTCCTAGAATCTAGCCAACTTGAGATAAGGCCCACTGCCTGAGAAGCCCTGAGAAGCTATATTATCCGGGTTGCTAGCCTTGGAGTTGAATCTCCGGTTGTTTTGCTCGAGCCATATACACCATGGGACATGCGCAAGGCATGCTAAGAGAATTATTTTGCCCAACTTAGGAAGGTCTTGATGTAGCCCCATTTGGAGACCAATCTTCTAAAATATCTTCATCCAGACTGGCCAAGAAAAGTCACAATGTAAGAGAACATGCTAGATTGTCTCGTCGCACACACCACAAAGGAGACAAGTGCGATCGGGGGTTGTGTAACCTCTTTTATGGAGGTTGTTAGAGGTGAGGATATGTTCCCTGACGGCCGTCTACACGAAGAATTTGATTTTACTAGGCGCTAAGAGCTTCCATGCCAGGTTTGCCTTGTGCTCATGCATGCTGTAATCTTGTTTTCTAATGCGAGAGTAGGCGGATGCAACTGTGAATTGGCCATTAATGCTGGGCTTCCATGTCAGTTTATCAATTGCATGTTCACAAATAGTAGTGTTGCTGAGTTTGGAGAGGAGAGAGCGAAAAGCCGTAGTTTCCTCATCATTTAATCCCTGGCGAAACGTAAGACTCTATGAGCGATCTCTCCAAGAATTAGCCACGGAGCAAGAGAGGTCCCTCGCCATCCTAGGGAGCCCCGGGAAATCCTCGGAGGGGGGCCGGGGGCCGCACCATTCATCCGACCAAAAGAGGAGGGTCCTTCTATTGCCTGTGTGAAAGGAAGTTGCATCTTTGAATATTGGGAGGAGCTTTTGAATTGATTTCTATATCTGGAATAGGAGGCGAGTAGCGCCATCCTCCCTCCACCAGGCACCCGAAGGTTGAAGATAGAACCTGACCATATCGCCCCATAGGTTGTTATACTTGATGTTGAAGTTCCAGATCCATTTGAGCAAAATGGCGTTGTTCATCTCTTTCGTAGGCCGAATGCCTAAACCACCCCGATTGCAGGGCATGCAAATATCCTTCCAACTCACCAAATGATATCTGAAGGTGTCCTCTGATCCTCTCCAGAGGAAACGTCGACAGATGACGTCAATCCTATTGCAATCGGAGACCGGACAGTGCATGAATGATAATAAATAGTTTGGCAATCCTGCCAAACAAGACTTGAGGAGAGTGAGTCGCCTAGCAGTAACTAAAAGCTTGCCCCTCCAAGTAGCTGGCCTCTTCTCAAATTTCTCAATGAGGGGGGACCAAAGCATCGCCGAAGGTCGAGAGTCAAAGAGTGGTAGTCCAAGATCTGTAGCTGGCAGATTTCCAACTGAGCACCCCAAATAGTCGGCCATACCCTGAAGCACCGGTGAGTCGATATGATAGCCTAGGAGGGTGGTTTTCTTCCAGTTAATATTCTGACCAGATGCCAGTTCAAATAGTCCCAATACAGCACACAATTTTCGGATCTGATCCATAGTACCAACCCCAAAGCAAATTGTATCGTCTGCAAACTGAAGGATCGACACATCAAAGGCTGCACAGTCCGTTGTGGGGAGGAGCTAACCCAGATTTTTGGCCGAATAGATTAAAAATGATAGGTATTCCACTACCACATTGAAGAGCAAAGGGGAAAGGGGGTCTCCTTGTCTGATCCCCCTGGATCCCTTAAAATAACCGCAGACTGTTCCATTGAGAAGAACGAAGTAGTTTGTAGAGGAGATGCAACTTTGAATCCAGAAACACCATTTTTCCCCGAATCCCATCTTTCCCAAGAGAGTGTCCATAATCGGCCAATGGTCGGAAACAACCCTATTGAGGACTTTGCCTGTGGCATTGCTGTATAACTGAAGCCAATCGTTGTTGGCTAAGAAGCGGTCAAGCTTGGAGAGGACGGGGGTTGTTTGCCGTTTGACCAAGTGAATTCCCAAATAGGGTAACCTCATCAAGATCCCAGCTGCCAATAAAGTCTTCAAATAACCTCATGGAGGTAGTGATTCTCCGGGAGGGCGGGGATTTCTCGTGGCAGAAGTGGGTAACATTGAAGTCTCCCGCAAGCATCAGAGGAATGGGCCACCTCTAACAAGTCCTCACAAGGTCATCTTAGAAGAGATGTCTCTCATGGTGTCTAATAGGACCATACACACCCACAAGGCACCAAATGTTCCCCTATCCTTTGTCTCTTAATTTGATTCCGAGGGAGTAAGTGCCACAGCAGTGATCGAGCACCTCAATGGTATTAGTGTCCCACACAATCAGAATGCCGCCAGCCAATCCAATCGCATCCACAGAAATCCATCCGGGCTCCTTAAGAGGCCACAACTCACGGATATATCCAAGGGGCAGAGAAACCGCCTTGGTTTCTTGAAAAATAGCAACATTTGCCTTGGTAGAGGCAAGGAGGTCCTGAATTGCGGTACGACGACACACGGATCCAATTCCTCGAACATTCCAAGAGATCATGATCATTGATCACTAGTCTTCTTCTTGGACATCTTAGACAGGTGGTTATCTCCTCTGAGGGGCTCCGTATAGACGGCACCCATCATCTTGGCAAGTTCCACTATCTGTGCCCAGGTTTCTGGGTCAAATTTTTGTTGTTCTATCTAAAGAGCAGCCACATACTTTTGAGCTCTTTCACTCGTCTCTAGAAAGATGAAGTCCCCTATCTCTAGATTGCAGGGTATCTAGTAGTAGCACTGGGACCTTCCTGGAGAAGCTGTCTCGAATGACCTCTATTCTGGCGCTGGTAGGTGGCAAGGGGTGGAGGAGGAGGAATTTTGGAGCGGGAATATCTCGGAAGTGGTGGAGGGGGAGAGTTTATAATTTGGGTGGTGGTTTGAGGGGTGTGAGGATTGTGGGATGGAGATATAGGGGGGACTCTGAGCATTGCATATAGACCATTACCTACAGAAGATAGGAGTGTGCCCTACTGGAGTATGGAACATTGTCATACGGCTTGAAGTGATTTACTTGCACTTATCTTATGCCAGTTGGGCTTCATAAAAGAGCCACCAACATGAGGGGGAGTGTTGGAAGGAAAACCCACATATCTAAGAGTATCGAAGGATTGCCATTTTACACAAAAAGATCATATACATCATTTGCAACAAATTGAGAGTTCATGATGTTATCTTAACCCCAGCTTGAGGGAGAGTGTTGGAAGATGGGCTCAAGCTCACACGACAAAGGAAGACCCACATATCTAAGAGTATTGTAAGATGGGCCCAAGTCCATAAGAAGTAGGACCCATCATGATTACAACGAGTTGGCATCCTTATCATATAAGTTGGAAGATCAAGTGGGACTCACAAAGATAACCACAAACTAATTGGAAGATCAAGAAGGACTCACAAAGATAACCACGAGCTAGTTAGAAGATCAAGTAGGACCCACAAAAATAGCCACGAGTTGGCATCTTTATCTTATGGTCACGTTATCATAGAAGAGTTCTAGTTTGAGTTATGTTTGTCTTCTATTTATATTAAGTTATTTAATTATGCTAGGACTTATCTTTAAGTGTTAGAGCTTAGGTGTAATTAGGACAAAGGTAGTTTAATTGTAATTGGACTCTACTACCTTTCTCTATTATAAATAGAGGTTTATGTACTCTGATTATAATAAATCAATGAAGTATTTTTTTTTCCATAAATTCAACAAAATTTACTTGAAATTAATCAAATTAAGAAAAAAATTACTTGAAAACTGCAGTCTCAAATTCCTTCTAGTCATTCTTTATCAGACGTTAGCACATGAATAATACTTGTTGCTTGTTAGTGGATTGGACAAATTGACTTTTGAGGAATTAATTTTTGAAGCTTTTTGTACAGAAGGGAGCTTTTATACAGAACTAGCAGTTACCTCCCAGAATTAAGGACATGGAACAAAGACCACAGTATCATCCTGATTCTGAACCCAAAATGAAAACAAAAACATAAGAAAACCTAAGTTTCTGGTAGCTAAGTGTTTAATGCATTTGGTTTTGGAGTCATTGACAGCCTACGTTTAACTTCAAAGGAAGTTAACATTAAACAAATGCAATTTCTGTTTATAGGTTTTGTTTTTTTTTCAATAATGAAAAGGAAAGAGTATGCCAATCATAACCTTCAAGCCCGTGGAGTACTAAAAGAATCATCAAGATGCTGGCCTTGTGGTGTGCACGCACTCGTACATGCTGACACAACAGACACTCATACAACATATTCTCTCTCTCTCTCTCTCTCTCTCTCTCTCTCTCTCTCTATTGAGCATGGTTGTATTGAAACTTTTACTGTATTTTCAAGGAGCACAGAACTGAACTTTTCCTTTTTGTCTCATGGTTGTTTAGTTGCTTATCACTGTTCATTCTTCAAATCTTCACATGGTGGATTTAAAGATCTGCATACTTTGTCTATGATGTTGATTAATCATTTCATAAATGTTTGAATCTATCATAAGTGCTTCCTAACAATGTAGGAATTATCATTTTGTTCAGTGCTCATAATAGCTCTCCAATGCTACAATTCAAAAAAAAAAAAAGCCTTTCCAATTGCTTGCTGTATACTAAATATCTATTTGAGAAGTTGAATTTTTGGAAGTTTATGATGTATTTTGAGGCAGTACTCAGTAAAATGGTTTGTGAATTAATTAATGTTGAGAGCTGAACAATCCATGTGTTCAAATTTGTGCAACTTTTCATTGCTTAATTGACGCAATAGTATTATTGTTTTGTGTGGTGGGGAAGAGTTGACTAAGCTGTTGTGTATTTGTGTTGCATTAAATAGTTGTTGGCATGGCTTTTGACAGTTTCAGTTTCCTCTTCAGATTCTATTCTTTTTCCTGAAGTACCGATTGCACTTCGGTTATCTAGTCATCTTCTGCTCGGTGTGGTGAGGATATATTCCCGAAAGGTGAATTATCTTTTCCATGATTGTAGTGAGGCTTTGCTTAATATAAAGCAAGCTTTTCGCTCAACTGCAGTTGATCTCCCACCAGAAGAATCTACAGCACCATATCACTCCATTACCCTTCCGGAGACTTTTGATCTTGATGATTTTGAGCTGCCAGATAATGGCTTATTCCAAGGGTTTGTGCCACTGACACTGTTCTTTTTTCTACATGCAAAAAGTGATTCTAGTGACCTTATTCATGCTTAAATGCAAAATCTTGTACAGTAACTTTGTGGATCACCATATTAGTACAAGGGAGCAGATTACTCTTCAGGATACAATGGATGGCATAGTTTATTCGACATCACAGTTTGGGCCTGATGGTTAGTACTTTGTTGTTATGAGTTGACTAAATTGCAGTTCATGCAGAACTTTTAACAAGTTTTGATATTTTACTCCGAATTTAATTTATATTCTGCCTACAATTTCTTTCAGAAAGATTTGGTGATGGTGATGCTTCCCAAATTGGTTTAGACCTTGATGAGGTAACTTTTAAATTCTTAATATGTGGCTTTGGACATTTTGAATGCGACCAAGGAAAGTGGGATGGCTCTGTTATGTCAACTATGTGCTTTGCACCACAATTCCGTTCTCTTTGGAAATGCATTGGATAAATCAAATTTACCAAATCCATTATCCTTCATTCATGTTCTTGTGATTGGCCCTGACGTAATTGATCTTGTATTTGTCTCTTTTATTATAAGAAATCTGTTCTGCCTAATATTTCTGATACCTGACCTCTCTTTACCATTTCTATTTTCTTTAACAGTGTTTGTTAGGGGACAAGATTCCATCATCTGCACATGCTTCAAGCCCATTGGCTCGGGAAGATAAGTAAGCTCCATTGCTCTATCCAGAATATTTTTTTTTTTTTGTTTTTTTTATTTGACTATCCAGAATATTATGTTATTTGTTTCTGATGGAGGGCTAAAGAAGATTTAATTTTCTCATCTTTACACAAAAAAAAAGACAAAACAGGCTTTGGTTCAAGGAATATTCTGTTAATTATCAGATAGCAACTGTTGAAGCGTAGTCATCTCCACTTAATTTATGTTCTTGTTCTGTTTCCTTCTTTTTTTTTGTGTTCTTTCTATTTTACATATTAACGTTGATAAAGGTATTGATCCATGTGGAGACATCCATTGTTTGCATGTCTTTTGGCTGCTGATTTGTTGTCAATGTGTTTTTTTTTTTTTGAAAAAAATGTATTAATAAAATGAGAGAAAATTACAAAATTTGGGGGAGCAATTCCCTTATAACCAGCAATTGTAGGTTAGCTCCCTGCATTTGTTGTCAATGTGTTGAAAGATATTTACTGAAAGGACTCTATGTCATGTTGCAGATCCTTGAGCAGACTAATTATCTTGATACGTTGTTCTTAGAATTTTTATTTTTCTTCACAATCATCTCTGTTTTTAGTGTTCTTTGTTATCTATTAAGTCTATAGTCTTGTTCATAATTATGAGCTTGTTTTTCTCCCAGTGAGGATCCTCAAACATCTCGTCAAGAAGATCCAGTTTTTACTGAAATGGATGTTGATGATCTTCATATTGTTCAACTACCTGCTGGTGGTCCACATTATCAAGCCGTTCAAACTCCAGATCTAAATGAAGTCTTCCCTAGTGAGCCCATTGATGGTTCTTCTGTGGATCCTGATATTATGGAGGTTGTTCACGTTGCTCCTCCTAAGTCTTTACCATCAGATTTGACTGAATCAGCACAAGCTCCATCTACTCCTGGTTTAGTGCAAGAGGCGATTCCGGCTCATTTTCAAGAAACTGGTGAAACTTCTCATCTGGAATCTGAAGATCTTGATTCTGGTAAACTTGTTACAAAAGATTCTCATAGTGGGAATTCGAATCATGAGGTAGATTGTCCTCTGAATGATAAGGGTCCTGAGACTCCTATATCATCAGGTATGCTTCAGTCAGATTCTTCACCAACTTCTGCATGGGCTGAAACAAAATCAGTTAGTCTAGTGGTGGAGAGTAGTACTGGAGTATCTGCTGCTCCAGATGAGGGTTACATGGACCATGGAGAAGAGAAACTGGAAATTTCACAAAATGGTGCTGAATTCAGTGAGACACAAGATCCTCCATCCCTTGATGAATCCAAAAGTACTATGGTGCCTCAACAAGATCTGTCAGATGCTGTTGACCTTCATAATGATGAAAGTGTTTCACATCAGGATGGCCATGAATTACCAGCCACACAAGTAGTCAATTCTGTTGAAACTGAGGAGTTGGGCTTCACTTGTCATGTTCCTGTGGCATGCAACATGTTACAGAGTGAAACGAATTTGTTGCCTGCAGTTGATATGATGGAATGTGAAGAAATTCCACCATCTAAAGAAGCTCAGTTGTGTACAAAACAGGCATCCCATGCAGGTGGTGGAAGCTCCTCAGATGGTGTGACTGCCACAAGCTTGGGGGAACAGTTTATGGAGTCTTCTTCATCCAAAGTGGAAGAAGATATTGCTAGTTTGGATGCTGCACCTAAGGAGAATCTGAGCTGTTTGATTACTTCCGAGTTTCCAGCACCTGAAACATTGGTTTCAGCCCCTCCTTGTGGACCTGATTTGCTGATTGATCTTGTGCAATCAAGAGCTGAGAAAGATGTCATTGTTGAAGGAGAGAAAACTGTTGACCAACTGGATAAAGTTTCTGGCAAGAAACGCAAGATTATGGAGAGTACACCAGATCTTCAAACTGATAACTCAAATAAGTTATCTTTGGATTGTCAATCGGTTCAATGTACAGATTTTATTCCTGATGATGATGATATATTGGCTTCAATTCTAGGTATTAAGAGGTTTCTTTGCTTATCATCTCTTTCCAATTTTGCTGTGTATTTTTCAATTAAATTTATATGTGGTTCCTGCAGTTGGAAAGAGGCGGACTCCCATCTTGAAAGTGAAGGCTACTCCTCCACCAGTGGAAGTGACCTCTTCAAAGCGCACTCGAATGACTGTCAAGGCTACTGCACCCAACAGAAAGGTGCTTATGGATGACACAATGGTCATGCAGGGCGAGTATGTATTCTTTTTTAGTTTGCTTGCAGTGCTGCACGTCTTCATCTGACCACAAGGCATTGTCAGATATTTGGTTGAGCCTTCTATGCGCTGGACAGAAATTAATCCAGCTTTTATGGAAGATACTAATAACATGTGATAATGTGATTCTGCATGAGCTCCTAGTACTTGGTACAGTCGTTTCTAACTATTCCTCTGTAGATCTTCTGACACACCATGGTGATCTACATTGGGACAGTTCTGTCTTGATATTAGTTTCTTATGCCATTTTTAACTTTTAGTTTCACTTCTTTCCATAACATCCTCATTTTATTACTGAAATAATACTTTGGAGCTATTGATTCTGTTCTTTCAAAGATGTTACCCGTCCATGTGGTGAACAAGAAGATCACCATTTCTATTGCTTATAGAAGTGGTAAAATGTAGTAATGAGCTAAAATGGATAATCATGGCACATAGTGCCATGGTACATAGTGCCATGTTAACTTCAAAATTCTTTTATGGGAAGGTCACAAAACAAACATAGTTAGTTTACCATCTTAAAAAAATATAGTATGTCCTTATTATTTATGATTTTTTGCAGTGCAATACGCCAACAGTTAACAAACACTGACGATATACGCCGTGTACGAAGAAAAGCTCCTTGTACTCGTCCTGAAATTCGGATGATTGAAAAATCTTTATTGGAAGATGAAATGTTTACAGAATCTCTATTTAACAGTAAGTCGATAATAGTTATTCTTTTCTTGTTAAAAATATGGCCATTTTGTGAGTCTCCTGTTTTGTTTTATTCGTCCTTCTTATAATTATTTTCATTTATTAGTTTATTTTCTTAATTGAATATATTGAGATGTAATATGGACACTTGAATAAGTTCCGGACCAAATACTTTCAGGTTTAACAGCTGAGCTGGCTAGTTTGCCAAATCAGGAATATGATACAATTGAGGATTCCAGGCTCTCTGGAGATGCTGCAGCTCCTGTAGAGGCTATTGTTGATGAAGTGGGAAGCCATATTGCAGTTGACCCTGGCAAAACTAATGGTGAGGTACAGGAATCTCATGGTTTGGATGTACAGACTGAGAATTGCCCACTTGAAACTGATGGTAGTTCCATCGCATGTGTTACTCAAGGGCAAACAGAACCCCAAATTGATACACCTCAGTTTAACCTGTTGGAAAATGCTAAATCTTCAGATTTGGCTTCCATGGAAATAGATATGCAGGACAAAGGAGTGACTGACAATGACACTCATGTAGATTCTCAGATAAATAATGGATCTGCTTTGTGTCCTGATTCAAATTCTACTGCTCAGCTACCGGAGAATTTTGAGATGAAAAACGAAACAGTTGATGCGACCCTAGATGAGGTGGTTGCTACTGCTGAACAGGATGTTGAAGTCTTAGTTCAGACAGAAGGTTCAGCTGCACCAATGGTGAAAGATGTATCAATCAGTGAGGATAATAGAGGTACAATCTCACTTGATGAGGACATGTTGACTTTGTCTCAGGAAAAGCAGAAGGATGGAGAGGAGTTAACTAATGTGGTTGACGGTGGACAAGCTGTATCTGTAGTTTCTTCTGTGTTTGAAGGATCCGTGAATCCTTCATTTCCTGATGTGACTGTAGAGGGTGGAGAGACAGCTGAACATGCAAAAGGAGAGGAAGTTACTGAAGGAGAGGCTGTTTTATTAAGAGTAGAACCTGAGGTTTCTAATTTATCTTCTGAGCTCAATTTTGATGGTTCTCACATGAAAGAGGAAACAACAAACATTCCCTCAAATGAAGGAGAAATTCCAGGCTCCCATGAAGCTGATACAGAAATTGTTGTGGATGGAGAAATGCTACTTACAGTGGGAGATGCTTGTGTAAGTCCTCCGAATGGTCTTTTGGATAATATTTTGTTTTGTTCTGTTAGATTTTCAAGTTTCTGCTTTGCTTTTGTTGTTTTGGTTTTATGCACTTTTAAGCTCTCCTATGTTAATTAGATTGATTATCATTCTTCTGGTTCAGGATTTTGGCATTATATTGGAAGAGAATGATACAGGTCTGTTGTTCCTGGCCTTCACATATTCATATATGACATCTCTGTTTAATACATTGTTTTTTTTAAATAGTGCTGTTGTCTAATACATTGTTGTTAACTGTAATTGTTCTTTCATGACTCATTATTTATTCTGGTCCATGCTTATTTATGACATTCTATGCTGTCTATATTTTGAAATCCAGAAACGGGTCTGGTTCTGATGAGACCATCCTTTTTAAACCCAAGTGTTCCTTGTTTTTGTTTTGATCATCAACCTAGAGCAACCGGGTCTGACTCTGATGAACTTTTTTTTTTTGTTTTGCTTGCTGGCCTATAGGCAAAATAAAATCACCATTGGCAAAACAAAGAATATAATCGTGAAGTTGGGACCAAGGCCCATCCTCAAATAACTATCCAACTTAGGAAACCTCTTTCCCAACTAATAAACTCAAGATCTTTGTACTCACTAATTCATGTGAGACTATTTTTTAACAATAACTAAAGTATTTTAATTTTTTCTCTTATTTTTTTCCTTTGATACTAAAAGCCTTAGATATACTTGGTTTGATTCACTTGGTTGACTGTGGTTGTTTGTATTTGGAATCTGACTGACCTGATTTTATCTTACCCGGTCATAAGTGGGGATTATGGTTGAAGGGGTTTGTCGCCAGCTTTTAAAACATTATATGGTATGAATTCTGGCCAGCAAAATTTTGGTCGTGAGCTAGATTTCATTAGAAGCTGCAGTTTCAATTTCTATGCAAATGAGATTAAGAACTTTATACCCTGATCGAGTACGATAAATTTTCTGTTTAAATTTAGATTCAAATTTGTCTGTCCAAGAAGTCCAGATATTCTTTTTAACTTTACTAATCAAAAGATCCTCCTGCATCTAGATACTTGATCTGTGTAAGGTAGTTTTATTATCAGAAGGGTGCGAAGGAGAAACTATTCTGCTTTCTTGTCATATCATGCATCCAATGACACCTGTCTTTCTGCACCATTTTTGTACTTGAACAATGGGCTATTCACTGTAGAGGGTTGCCCTTTGATTGCATGTACTTGGAGCTGTGCCTTTTTCTGAATTCGTTTATTAAATTACTATACCATCAAACTTTTATTGGTATTTCAGCTATTCCCCTCCTTTGTGCTGAGTTGGTTTTTGTTTTCAAGAATTCTTAAATGTAGATGATGAGGCAGAGCCTGTGGAAGAGGAGGATAATAGTATTTCAAACAATGAAGTGGATCGTTTTTTTGAAAACAGTGGATGGTCATCCCGCACGAGGTTGGTTAACAATTTGTGTTTCATTTCATGCGTTCACTTTCTTTGAGTTTTCTCTGCCTCAGTGTTCATCGTTAAATCTCCTTGGCACTCAATGGCAGTGCGAGTTAATTCTTATGGTACTTTGAAGTATGACCTAAGATGCCATTTCCCAAATATAGCCAACCAGATGTTATAATTCCAAACATGTTACCTCAATTGTGTATTAAATTTTAATGACAAGGCCACATTTGGAACTAAAATAATTAATTGTCTCACATTTAGAAATACAACATTTTAAGAAGGGTCGTATTTAGAAATTATCCAAATTTTTATGTACCCATCAAATTTGGCTTGAACGACTTAATTTTTTCTTACTTGACATTTATCTCTTATCCCATGCATTCCTGATTAATTTTTATTCTTTATTTTTAAATTTTATTATTTTTGAATGATAAATGGAGATAATGAATGACATAAACATTCTAGTAAATAATGTCATTTTCTGAAGAAGGAAAGATTTAGACTTGAGTCTGACCTCTTCTTTGACTGTGAAACATTTCAGAAGGGCTTTTCTCACTAATGAGATGAGGTAAATGACTTGTTGTTTACTTGTAGGGCTGTTGCGAGGTACTTGAAGTCTCTATTTGAAGATGGGGGTAGAAGAAAAGTTGTCCCAGTGGACAACCTTTTAGCTGGCAAAAGTCGCAAGGAAGCTTCGAGGATGTTCTTCGAGACCTTGGTATTTCATTTTCAGAATTTTTCCTGCTGCAATGCAAGTTGATTGTTTTCTACTTTTATTTTTTTTTATTTTCATGGAATTTGCTTGCATGCAGGTGCTGAAGACGAAAGATTATGTCCATGTGGAGCAGGAGAACCCCTTCGGGAACATGAATATCACGCCCAGAACGAAGTTAATGAAGTCAGATCTCTGATCATCAGAAGCGTTTAACGTTAGCAAAACTTCCCTGTAACTCTTTTATGTTACGCCTCTCCTAACCTACCCAAATCAATTGTTGGGTAGTGATTTTTTTTTTGATTTTCTAAGTTATCCGGTTTCTGTAGTAATATATAAATACAGGGTAGATCACGGGCATATGTATTTCTCTAGTTGTATACCTAGGGCATTCTGTTGTATATATGGCTGTAAAGTTCTTCTGAATAATTTATTTTTTTCTACACTTGCACACCACTTTGACACTCTTACAGTAGTTTCTGCTATGTCGACATTACTTAAAATTGATGAAAGCTCCAAACAAACTTCTCTGTCTATATCATTATTTCTGTTGTGTTAGAAGGAATAGGGAAAATGGGAAATTTCAGATATACTTTGATCATCTAAATGTAGAATTTTAAAAGTGAAGAGTTCAAATTTCAGGATAATTTTGCATCTAAAAAACCATTTTACTGAGAGAAAAAATGAAAATGAAACCATATTGGTTTCTTTATAGGCTTCTTGGCTAACATGGATGATTGAGACAAGGCAGACATGGACAAGCTGCAAAGAGACTGATGGAAAGACGGAGGGCAGAGAGGCAGAGAAGACGAGGCTCAGTGTTGGTATTAGCTGATATCGGGAAACCACTGATGGTGCAGTAACTAGTGCCACTGGGATTTGCTCTGATCATGTCTCCTCGCTTGTGAATGGATGGCAACAACAGCTTGTCGTGGGGGAACTTCTTTCAGCCTAACCATTTATAACTTCTGTTATTCTTTGATGTTCTCTATCTTTCTCTTAATCATACGTAAAATCTTTTCTCATCCTTATTCAAAAATTAGAAATAAACAGACAAACTTTTAAACTGTCTTTTTAGTGACTTTCATCCTCCTGATTCGATTGACATGGCTTATGAACAAACAAAAGAGAATAAATTCATCCTCCTGATTCGATTGACATGGCTTGAGCACCGCTTTATTCTGTTCGCGCTTTAAGCCTCTCCTCATCTGAAATATATATGGATAGGAACGATCCCAAAAATCTTTTACACGGTTTCTGTAAGTACAAAAAGGGTGGAGAGGAGTCGATATCCGGCCAACTGGCTGCCCAACCAAGTTCTACCACCGATGGATAAAACCCACGAAGAGTTTTATCCAGACCTTAAAAATAAGAAACAAATAATAAGAAGAAAACGCATGTATATATGAGCATCTACGATGACGAGCTGTCCTCATCATCTGAATCCTCCTGCTTCTGTACATGAAATCTTGGAAAAACAGGTAGTGTCGGGTTCACAGGCACAGGGAACTGTCTTGCCGAACTCACGATCGTCCTCTCATTGATTTTTCCCACTTCTTTGCAAACCTTATCTAATATGGAGAGAAAATCTCTCACCACCATAAAAATCCTAAATGGGTGAGCTTCTTCTTTGGCTGAATTTCCGTGGAAGTACTCCGTTATTTCCTTCACCAAAGACAAAGCTACACTCTCTTGGGCTTGAATCCTTATAATCTCCTCCTCAGCCTCCTTCAAGAACTCGTTCATTGACCGGGAGAACATCTGGTTGCTCCCGTTCATACCTGCTGCTTTGTTCATTCTCAAAACATCGCTTATCTTCCCAATCCCTCCTGCAAGCTTAGAGACGTAACTGCTGAGAACATCTGAGTCCATGGCTGCAGCTTTCTTTACATTGCTGAGCCCACCACTGAGACCTGAGACGACCTGCAGACCCAGCTTCCTGAGTTCAACATCGTCCCTTATTGAGGAGGCTGGTTGGGTTTTTCCAGGACTCTGACTAGACCCAGATAGGCGGGATCCTTCGGCACGAATGATCTCCTGGACAACAAAGTGTAAGAGGGTGGTTTTCCCATCTGTGCCTTTGACATCTACTAGCTTGAGGAGGGTATCAAGCTTGAAGGCATGTGCATCCCCTCGGTTAGTTCCAACATTCATTCGGTTGCCTGTTTTTAGGACAGCTTCAAGAAGCTTGAGGAACATCCGGCTACTCCTCAATTCCTCACAGGCTGCCTGAAAAAACATTAAAGAAAAAGCTAGAGGTCAGCAATCGACAGAGCTTAGCTTCATTTATAATCAACCAAGGCATCACCAAAATAGTCATAAGAAGAGCATTAATGCCAATCCATTACTCCAAGAATATCTATCATGGCTGTCAGGACAGAAAATTAGATATGCAATGAAGCTTTTAACAAGTCTACACATATTTCCCAAGCAGGCATCGAGGACCACAATACAAATAGGAAATATCAAAGTGCAAAGTGAAAGAGATCATAAGAGAACATCCTATGATTTTCAGTAACAGCTCATTTATGTCCTTTTTTTTAATGTTTATTTCCATCTTTCAAAAGAAAAGAAAAAAAAAAACAGCATTTCTACATGTCACAAAGTAATTTATAAGTGAAGTTACAGCAGAGGCCTCTGGAAGCTCATGCACCATATAGAGAGTAACAAGCAAAAAACATGGGATTGGAAGTGATATAATCAGGATCTAGTAAAAATAATCACACTTTTCTGTGACTAAAGAAGTGGTGCGGTTCTCACTCCCATGATATAATTATGGAAGAACTGAAATTTTGCACCAGTTCAAACAGCCTATTTTAAAGGAAGAAAGAGAAAAAAAAATGGAAACTAAGATGTAATACAAAATGGTAGTCTGGGAAATATTGAAAATCCCATTTAAAAAATTTGCACTTTTTTGTAGGTCATATATGTCTAAAAAATAGAAAATTAAAACAAAAACTTTGAAAATTTTCAAATAGAGAATAAGTTTGTCAGTCCCAACTGCCTTTTTTTCACAACCCCAGACTGCACAAGATCTTTCTGTTTGGTGTTATTGCTACAGAAAACTTATCAACAAGATTAGGACTTAGGGCAATAAGATAAGAGTCTCCATGAGTTGATGGAATATGAAAAGTTAGTCCCCTAAATCTAGCCCATACTTAGAAGGACCAACCCAATATCCATACCCTAAGTTGCACCCAAGGTACATAGTTATCATACAATGGATCAACTTTGTAACCAGTACAGTCTGCAAAGCTAAAGGGAAACATCAGTTGCCACAACATGGACTTTTCTAGGAATTGCAACATGCCAATAAAAAGTAATTCTTTAGGATATAAGAGACACACAAACACCACAGCCTTGGATTGCTGATAATTCGCAAAAAGTTCTAAAGCCTTTCCACAGCACAGTTCTACAGGGGCATAAAGCAGAGAGAAGGATATAGAGGTACCAATTGGTGATTACCAAAGAAAAATAGGTCAAGTCCGATCATGGGGGAAGGACCAAAAAGGAACTCTTGTGTAGGTAGGAAGAGATCCACAGAAAATTACCAAGGAAAGGCATAAGTCAGCATAAGATGCTACACTTGTGCAACATAATTAGTTTATCGAAATCATGAAAACTCAAAAGGAATAAGAAAGCAAGAAGATTATCAGAAATCTACAGACATGGCTAAATAAAATAACCAATTAAATAAATCCTGTGAATATCAGACTTACCTCTAGTGTTTCAAATGACTTCCTAAGGTATTTAACCTCAGAATCAAAATTGGCAATGTAAAGCATTGCATCCACTCGCTTAAATGCAAAAGGAACATCAACAACTGCCTTTAAAAACTTCTCAGCAGGGCCTAACTTGAACGGTGAATCGTCATTGTAATCTTTCAGCTTGAGTTCTTCCTCTTTAGTAGGAGCCATTTTCAGTAAAGTCTCCAGAAGTTCCGTGCCCAAACCATCAGTGTTACCTGCTTGTATCACCAATAAACTCATGTATCACTGTCTGTCATTTATTTTTGCTACAAAATGCCAGAATATACACAGAAAAGGGATAAAATGAAAAAAACTTGATCATGCATCAAAGGCTATTTCTTTTCAATAAACAGTGGCAGTGGATATCTGTATAACACTTCCTGCTTAACAGCAAACCAGCAACAAGGATATGAACACACAAGTTCCACCAAATAAACTCTCTTGGTCCTGCAACCAGCAACATCAGAAACCTGAGGAAAGAAATAATCTTAGCCTAAGTTTGCTACTGCCTTAGTGAAATCTAGGTTTTCTTCTCCTTCCAAATACTCTGTGGGTACCTCCATGTTTGATCAAGAAATACTTTGCATTTCTTTGGGTTGTTTTGAATCTTAAAATGCTAAGACAATCAGTTACATTCATAGGCCAAAAAAGAAAAGCATTGACCATCAGGATGAAACTTGTAAGAAAAAAGACCACAAACAAGAAATGAGATAAATTTTCTCACCTTCCAAAAGGGCTTCACAGACTTCCTCTTTAGTTACATTCAGTGCTCTCAAAAGGATTGCAATGTTTTGGGACTTCTTCGGATCCAGCACTCTGTTCTCCTGGTTTGGAGATGAAAGAATTGCCCGTCTTGGCATCTCCTTTGGAGTAGCGTTTGTGGTTTTACAAACAAATAATGTTTCAATCATCTCCTCATTCAATCTGCCGGAAGACGAATTATAAGATGTCAAAAAAGTACAAATTCAACATAAATAGATGACAAGAGAAGGAAAAGGAAACGTACTGGAACGAGCTCGATTTCAACTGATCCCACACCATGGCCCGATCTGAGCTTGCACGTACTTTATCCCAGTGCAAGGGCTTCAGCTTTGGTCGGGGAGTGTCTTCGTTCCTATCTGTGGACTCTAAACTCTCATTCACTTCAGCCTGAGAATGTGAAGCAACTGCAGGTTTTTTGAAGTCAACATCTCTTGGTGTAATAAGAACAGGAGGCCGAGAGAGGGGATGCCGTAGTGACTGCTGAAGGAGTTGATTCTCCCAGTATCCAGCAGGAGGAGGTGGAGGGCGATTTGGAGCGCTTGCAATTCTCTCGGTCATGCCCGTCCTTCCCACGAAATCTTTTTCCGGTGGCGATGAAGGCGGAGAGGGAGAGTGTGGTTTTCTCTTCGGAGGTGATGGAGTCGATGGCCTTGGCGGTGGAGGAGGCGGAGGCGGAGGACGTGCTGGCATCTGAAGAAACTGCAAATTAGTTGACTTGAAATTCGGCCTTTCCGGGCTTAATCCGACGGTCGGAGACGGGCTGCTCGACGGCAGCGAAGGCGAACTAGGCGAGCCTATAGCGGATTTTTTCGTGCTAAATCTGGGTGGCGAAGACGAGTTGGTCGAAGATAGCAGAGATGAACGAGGTGAATCTATAACGGGTTTCTCCAAGCTATATCTCGGTGGTGGTGATGGAGTATTCGAAGATAACGAAGACGAACGAGGTGAAGTTATGACGGATCTCTCCGTGGTAAATCTAGGTGGAGGAGACGGGCTGTTGGAAGGTAGCGAGTGAGTACGAGAAGACGAGCCAGGCGACTCCAGTTTTGGCACTTCCGCACCGAATCTGACCCGGGGCGAAGTGGTGTTCGAAGGCAAGGAAGGATTTGGAGAAGCAGACTTCGAAGATGAGTATGACGGAGTGCTCGAATTCGTAGTTCGGCTATCACATTTCTCTGCGTCTACCACCGGAAATACTCGTCTGGAACTCGATGTAGCCGTGCCGAGGCTTTCTTTATCCGCCGAAGACGCTCTCGGTGAGTAGAACACTTCTTCTTCGTCGTCATCGGAGCCACTGGCATTCCCGTGATTCCGTCGGAACTGTCGCGGCAACGGCGGCAGGGGGTGGAGTTCCGGCGAACCTAGCTTCCGATACGGCGAGATCGACGCAGCCGCAGCCGATTCAGTGTCGCCCTCGATCCTCCGCGAATTTACCAATGTACCCAGATAAAGAAACTCGGAAGAAGTGCCGGAGGCACCGACCTTTTGGCAGTCCGAAGAAACAACATTAGCCGGGAACAGTCGATGACTATCGGCCTTGGAGCTCCTTTTGACAAACTTCCGCCGGCGGCGATGGTAAAAATATACTGCGAAAGCGGCAAATAGTACCAAGAGAAATATCGGGAGAACAGTCAAGAAAAGAAGTTTCGGGAAGCCACTGAACTTCTTCTGTTCGGTTTTAGGGAGAACGAGAGAGGAAATGTTGGCGGGGAAAGTATGAACAGAGGAGGAAGATGGAGGTGGAGGCGGAGAGGGGAAGAATGGGAAGAAAGGAGGGGCATTTGTAGAAACAGGGAATTTGGGTTGTGGTGGCGGCAAGTCTGGTGGTTCAGCCGGAGGCAGTGAAGATAGAGGGAAGAAGGGTTGGTGCAGGAGACGTCGGTGAGGGGTGATCGTTGATGAAATGGGAGCAAAAGATAAGAGCAGAATGGAGACGACAACGATGAAACCCATTCTGGGTACTGATTAGTTAGACTCGGAGAAGTTTCTGCTGAGGCAGGAGAAGCTCGTGTTAGCTTTTCCTCAAGGTATTTGCCAGTGGCAGAGATCCAAGAGTCCCAAGGAGGAGATCCAACGACAGTGCGAGAGAGGGCCTGTGTTCGGCTTTGGCTCCGATGGAAGGTTTGAGGAAGACATTAGGTCTAAGGAAGACATCCACAGCTCCAGCAAAGCTATGCTAGTGTGAAAGGTAAAAAAGAATAAAAGAAAAGGCCTGAAGGAAAAGAAAGAATAATATAAAAGGCATCGAGCGAGCGAGCCACACAGAAAGAGAGAGGTTCAGGTTCCAGTGAAGGGATTAACCAAAATCCCAGCAGGAGCTCTGTAAATCTCTGTTACACGCTCGCACTAAACATTTAATATATATATTTTTGAGAAGATGCAGATGGGTTGTGAAGCTTAACGGTCATTTTTTTAAGTCTTTGAAAAGACCAAACCCAGAAGGGAATAAATATCAAATATAAGACACTTCTTGTTGCAGTCAGATGAAAACATTATTAACTTGGAATGCAAGTAATGGAAGGAATAGAAACTACAGTGGAGAAGTTGGTTGGTTGGTTTAATTTCTGTAATAGAATATCATCCAACGATGGAAAGCTGGGAGAATGACTAGGAGTTGCATTATGTAAAAGTCCGTCAAGCGTTTACGCCATTAAATCGCGGCGAAGGTGCAGTTTGTCTGCTTGCTCCGCCGCGCTGGGCTGGAGCTGAAACGGGAAACTCGTAGAACAGAAGGATCGCTAGACCAAAAGTGTAGAAGGGTTTTCCGCAAAACGATAAAATTTCAGACCCCCCAGCTTCCAAGGCAGGGAGAGGAGTTCACCATTGTTGAAAATCTTTCGCTGTAATTTTCTGCAGACAGAAAAAGACATTGTTTTGCCATCACAGTTTGTTTCGGTATCAAGTACAAGTTACAAATGGACAATAAATCTCTGGTTTACCTACTTATTGCGCGATGCGAGAGTGGTCAACAAAACGACGCAGTGGGCCTAGTCCTCCCATTCCATTTCCCCCACAAGACAAAAGTCGGCGCTAAGACTTGCAGGCCGCCGGAAACAATGGCAGAGCTAATCTCACACTCGATTACAAGGTAAAAAAATAAATCTGAATTCACATTATAGCAATGCTCTGAAACAAATCGCGACCAAATCCTGAAGACGAAAAGCTTCAAAATTGCTCAACCCGTCTTCAAAATAACGTGTTCGATGAAATGTCTCACTGAGATCATCATCCTCTGCTCAAACCTTCTTCTCCCATTCGATTTTCCTCTCACATTTTTGTCAACAAAACCACCATTATAAATCAATCCCAACCCTTATCGATTATCCCCCTACCCCGTACACAGCTTCTCAATTACGGCCCTGAATCAGAACCAGTAACGAAGAGAAGATTTAGGCTAATTCCATGGAAGGAATTGACGAAATGCCTGATAGAGCCCAAGCAGAGAAGTTCAAAGAAATTAATTGAATCACACAGAGGAGACATGGTCCCGAGATCCTGCCGTGCTCGGTTAGCAAATGGAAGCCATTTTTACCGGGTGGGGTGAATCGCCGACCGAGATATCCCTCACATGCAGGGAAAGCAATAATCGACAAGGACGTCACTACGTGGTCGATAAAAAGATTCGGCAAATTCAGGTCTCGGAAAGGACAACTCTTCCTTGCCACGTCGTTGCCCTCCCTTGGGGCTGAAAGTCTTGAAATGACCAAAGTAGCCTTATATCGTACGAACCGTACAAGTGCATGCATGTCCAGGATTTGTCGCCTTTTGCACATGCGGCACGTTGATCGACGCCTCCGTATCCAATAGTCCACGATTCTAGAGATTTCGGCTCCCGATTGGACTCAAAATTACGCCTTTTGGTTTCAGAATCGGTAATCAACTCGGGGTTCTGAATCTTTTAAACGGACCGGGTGAGTCAGACTCTTTGCGAGACCGAGTGACTCACTCATATTCTTATTGAGTCAACAGTTCAAAAACCAACCAACGGTCTGATACAGCTGTCGCTCAAGAAAACGTACGAGATGAAAAAGGTGCGTGTCGGCGACCGGGAAAAGTCTAGGGACTTCGCCGGAGAGAAAACAGGCACGGCGAAGTCGTCATAGTTCCCGGTAGAAAGCGACCTGAGGGAGTACCAGGCCGACTTCCTCCTTACTTTCTACGCGATCTTGTCCGTTGGCTTTTCCGGTCCGGTGGGTCCGGGTGGAGTACATAAAAGTGTGGTCGGCTTACACTATGGCATCGAGCCGAGACGAGCTGACCCGAACCTGCCTATGTTCAAATTTAAAGAGTCCGGCCGAGAGCTTGAGCTTCAATCTACAGTTAAAACTTTTCAAAAAATATATATAAAATTATGCATATATTTTACATAAAATTACGTATGACCTCTACATAAAATTGGACATAACCTATACATAATACATGTATAAGATTGGGTAAGACTTCTAACTTAAAATTTAAAATAATCTATGTATATAATACTTATATAAAATTCAGCATGACCTCTACTTAAAATTGGGCATAATCTATATACATAATACTTGCATAAACACTCCATAAAATTGTCTTTACATTCCCAAAACACTCCATGAAATTGTTTATACACTTCATACATTCCATAAAATAGTCTAAACACTCCATATAATGTATAACATTATGAATAAACTCCATACAATAATCAAACACAACAAAATTAAATTAAATATCACTATCAATTTTCAATCACCCAAATAAAAACTATAAATCATTTAAATAAAATTATATTACTATTAGGGACTTACTAGAAAATTACAAGAAATATTTTAAATTTTTCTTAGGAAAGTTAAATGGACCTCTTATTACCTTTTATAAGGAAATAAATAATTAATCTAATATATTATTATACTTATTGATAAATTTTTAATCAAATAAAATGTCAAACACAAAATTGCCTCATGCTAAAAGGATTATATCAACAACTGTCAAATACTTATTCAAAATTTTTCTATACGGTTTTCTAGCCCATCTTGGCAAGAAAATCTTACTTTGAAAATTATATGATTTTTTAACAAGAATTTATAATTAGAAAAGTATTTTCAAAAAACATGGGGCACTAATTGTCCCTATATTTCTACTAAAAATATTGTTTTCAACATTTATTGAAAAAACCACTAATAGTCTCTAGAAACGTATTTCTACTAAAATATTTTTTCAATTCTTCAAGAGCCATGAGGAAGGGACAAAGAGTTTTTTTTTTTTTTTTTTTTTTTTTTTTTTTTTTTTTTTTTATAATCTCGCACGTAGGGGTGGCTTCGAATAAATTAGATATAAGATTATGCATATATTTAAAAACAATAATGATAGGGGAGGTTCAGGATTGAATTTCAATAATGGATTAAAATGCACCCATATTAATCTTTTTTACTCCAATTGTTGTCTAGCTTGTTTTGTAATTTTTGAATCTAGCCATAAATTTACTATGACCTCCTTAGTGCCCCTAGATGAAAATTTATATTCTAAGAAAAACTAGAAATATTTTTCATATGATACATATTTCCAAAAAAACCTTTAAATAAAATTTTATTACTATTAGTGACTTATTAGAAAATTACAAGAAATATTTTAAAATTTTCTTAAGAAAGTTAAATAGACCTTTTATTGCCTCTTCTAGGGAAATAAATAAAAATTAATAATCAATCATATTATTATACTTATCGATAAAATTTTAATCAAATAAAATATAAAACACAAAATTACAATTAAAAATTCTTCATGCTAAAAGTATTACAACATCAACTGTTAAATACTTATTCAAAAAATTTTTATACAGTTTTCTACCCAGCTTAGGCCGCGAGCCAATGAATCGAACCTGGCTTCAGTTGAGTTTGGCTTATTAAGGTAAACAAACCGATTTTAGAGCTCGAGCTTGATAGATAATGAATCAAACCGAGCCGGCACAGAACCGAAGTAGAACCGCTTAGTTTGAAGCCACCCCTGGCAGGGACCACTTCTTTTATGTTTGAGATGCAAAGATGTCTCGTCACGGGTCCCACACGGGGATGAGCCACGTAATTACTTAGTTTTTGAAGATTAATTAATTATAAAGTAAAAATCTGGGAAGTATCAGATCGGGTAGAATTCCGATACGCCACCGACAGTTTTTAATTATTTTTATAGATCCTCCTCATCCCATACTAAGGGCATGTCTTTGCACGTCACAGTGTGACAGCTTATTTCAATTATTTTAAATGGAATTAATTAATGTGAGCACGATCCATTGATCTGGATATGGAAGTTAGTGCCAATAAATCTCCATTCTTTCTTCAATTTAAAGAACGATGTGGGCCCCTAGGACTTTAATAATCTAGGCTGTCCATTTATGTGGGTCCTATGTGATTGAAAGACCCTTTTGCCTTCTTTCAGATCATATAATATACCCCCTTTTTGGCGTCTATGTGACATATGTTTCCCCTTTTACTATAAAAAAACCCGTACCAAAGCCACTTTGGTCTATCCAAAGCTGATCGTTAAAGCCACCACAACAGGAGAATATTACGATGTGGGACACCCCGCTTTATGGCAGGAGAATCTGATCATTTGATACTATTTTAGGCACTTTGGACCTCAGATTCTCGTTCAAGTGCCCCTATTGAATATGCAATGATCCTGGTCTTCACTTTTATGAGGGCATCATGTCCTACGTGTGGGACCCAGGATACCTAGAAAAAAACACCCCCAAATTTCAGATTTGAGACAGCCCTTGTGCCCACGAAGAGGCCTTTGCATGGTTTGGTGAAAGACACACATGAGGCGTCGCCCACATGGGAAACAAGATTCCACGACACATTTCAGAAAACGCAAATATTGTCCTTCTTTCAGGACTTTCGTCGAGCATCTGTGAGCTGCACCTCTGTTGTCTCTTCCAATCAGAAGGGTACAGACTCCAAACAAACACATCTTAACAAAACGAAGCTTCATTACCGAGTTCCAGCAATGAAAGAAGAAACAGGACGGATAATTTCAAAAGGGATTCAGCAGTGGGTTCGAACTCTCATAATGCTCTTGAAGAGGATCCAATGGCTTGGCTGATTTTGTGTTCCATGTCCAATGAACGTTGCTGATGATGAACTGGTGGAGAGCGCAGGTTCTAAATTATGAATTCTGAAAGTTCATAATTCAATGAAAGTAATACCTGGCATCTGCAATGTAGCATGAACTCCGATAGCCAAAGAAGATCCTGATTAAATTAACAGATAAAGGCTATGTTTCTCTCCCCTGGCTTAAACTCTCTGAAATCCTGAAGCAATTCCCCGTTTTTTTCTCTATTCTACTGCAGCTGCCTCCGGTCTAGCAGAGAGACGCTTCACCAGAAATCGCCATTATTCAACTTATAAAATGGACAGACCCAGTCTGGATTTTCATAGTCGTGTTGCTTCTGTCCCGCTTCGGTAGCACTCGGAAAGTGAAAGGATCCCTTTCCTGGAGAAAAAGGGTATGACATTATTATGCTTTGACTGAGAAAAATCCTCCGCAGAGAGTCATGGGCCCCTAAATGGGAATGATTACAGGAAGTGATATCTCACATCCTTTTCCACTGAAAGGCTTATCTTCCCCTGGACAAACTGAGCAACCCCTCATCGTCCTTCCCATTCAGAGGTGGCGTTTGTTGCAGGAACCGACTGCCGACGTCTTCACGGAAGCAAGAGACGTTCATCTCGTCTTTTGCATCCGGATTGATTTCTGCTACCAAACTTAAATTACGATCCGCGTTCCCTTGGGCGACAAGCGACAAAAGGGTGCAGCAGATGTGTGAAAATGAAGTTAAATTCGTCCATGTCGCTAAAGGACAGTGGCGATGGTAGATTGGCAACTGTTGTGTCTTTGTCGCAATTTCAATTTTCAATGGCTCTACGGAGACGTAAGGTGAAATCTTCCTGCTAGTCAACGATGCGGGAAAATAGTTAAATCTATCGGTCTCTTAGGGTTGGCAACCTGTTCCAAGGGGTCTATTATAATTCTCATCATGTCACAATTCTTGCCATAAGATAGTAAAAATTGGATTTAATTCCATTTAAGGCTTTAGCTTCTTTGGGGGTAGTTGTAACACCTACCAATACCATTTTGTCCTTGACCAAGCCCTTACTAACACTGTTTCTAATTGGCTAGCCATGGGGGAACACAATTAGAGTTTTTTTTTTTTTTTTTACGAAAAAAAATTTGATACATTGAAACTTCAAAAAAAAATTCAACAATTGCCTAACAACTTGCCAGCACAAGGCAATTTCTTATTTCTTGAAAATCATTTTTGAAAACTCTCAAACAAACATCAATATTTTAAATTTTTTATCTTTTAAATACTTATAAATAACATTTGTTATGTCAACACTACGATGAAGAGGAAGAACATACACAAAACTCAAGACTTATTTTTGTAGCTTTCAACTATCAATGAAATGCCTATTAATAACCATGTATTTGATTTTTTATTTTGATACTTCCAAAGATCTCTGGTAAGACTAATCTTGTTAATCTCTGTTAATAAAATTTTTAATTTAGTTTTCTCTACCTCATATATCTCCACACACCGCTTCTTAATGGTCTTACGAGATATTTTTCTATAATTCACATTTTTCATCTTCATTACAAAATTAAATCCCTCTTACTATCATGAACTAATGAGCAATGAATAGCAATTTGTTTATCTAATCAAAATCTCATGCATAAATAGCAACATGCACACACCACATGTACAAAAAGGTTTTTGTTATCGATGTTCCCCTAGTGGTAGTCATCGCTCAAAAACCCTTACTTGAAAAAATCCCACTATTACGCTCTAATAGTTGAAAAATTCCGACGGCTCTCTTTGGCCACAAGTAGCTCAATACACGATTTTTACACTGGCCAATCTCTCCAATAGATTGCTGCTAGATTCTAGCTCTAGTTAGGCATTTCTATCTAGATTAACAGGTTCTAGATGAACCTTTTGCAATTTCATACCCTTGGAGAAATGTTTCTCCTTGATAGATTCAAACTGCCTCCTCCTTTGTAGTACGTTCTAAAAAGATCGAGGAGTTTGTACTACGATGAATGCAAGGATAATTGAAAGAGATAGAAAGTTTTTCAAAGTAAGGCTCCCTCTATTTCTTTCTAAAGCACATTTGGTGGGAATTTGCAAAATAAAGGTTTTTAGCTTGAAGATATGCCAATAAATACTCATTCACACCTTTACTCTCGGTTTGGTAGGGTATTAATAAACGAGCTATGCAAGCTTAGATTAGAATAACTTCAAGTTTTTCTTCATAAATCTCATAACAGAAAAACAAACAAAAACATCTCTCATACATCTACACATTCAGGTAGAGAGGAAATCAAAAGAGAGACATAAAGATTACTTAACTATTGTCTTAATCCAAGCATTTGATCATGGAGTCTTGAAGAGGATACAATGATACCATGTTGACTTCAAGATTCTATAATATTAATGTCTTCATCGTTGAGGTGAGGAAGGAGAGATGGAAGGAGGAGAGGAGAAAAGAAGTGAAGATAGGAGGTCACGTCCAAGAGGGAGAGAGACAAGAGAAGAGGACCACATTGAGGAGAGAAAAGGGAGGAAGATTAGGGTTGTGTACTCATCCAAACCCTCCCCCTTAAGCTTTATTTATAGATTCCAAAAGTAGAAATATTACAAATATACCTTTCATCCTAGTAAGAGTAAATAAGAGATAAAATTCATAAACTAATTATATCAATGACACTCCAACATATTCATATCTTCCAACATGAAACAATATTCAGAAATAGAGAAATAAAAAACAAAATAGTAACCTTCTCAGTTCTTCTTTTTTCTTGGTTGCTTAAGTTCTGTATTTAGAACTCTATCAAGTTTTTTTGTTTTTGAGAATTGAGAATTGACGTTAAACTTCAATATAATAAGGATACAGAACTGGAAAGTTGCCATGTAGAATCTCAGTTCAATCTGGAAATTACTTCAAGTTGTGGAATTATTCAGGTAAGTGTCTAAACTTGTAAGTTTCCTATTTTAGAATATCAATTCATGAGAAATAATTTGGAAAGATTTTCCTACATCAGAGATGGAACTCTAAAATAAAAATGGAAACTTACCAAGTTCAAAATGTTTACTATCTCCATTTACCTATAACGACTGCTACATCCACTTCTCAACTCATACTTCCTTCAATGGCACAATAGATGAGGACATCCCTCTCTATAGTCTCTCAAGCATATGTTTCCCTCTTTGCACTCCATCTCTAATTTAAATTATGAAGTTTGTCAAATGAGTAAACATCAGAGGAGTACTTACTCTCCTCAAGATAAACCTAAAGGTATTACTCCTTTTTCATTAGTTCATACCGATGTGTGGAGACCTATAAGCATTTCTAATGTTTCTCAATCAAATTACTTTATTACTTTTGTTGATGATTTTACTTGAGTAACATGGTTGTTTTTACTTAAGAACAAATTTGAAGTCCTACCTACTTTAAAATCTTTTTTGTGTTATTTTTTCTACTCTGTTTCATAAAAAATTATAAGTTCTTTGATCCAACAATGCTAAAGAGTATATGTTAGGTGAGTTTCAATCTTTTTGCATGGATAATCGCATCATTCATCAAATCCATTGCATTTACACACCACAACAAAATATTGTGGCTAAGAGAAAGAATAGACATCTTCTTCATTACATGTGTGTGCCCCATTTCTATTGTCCACATGCTATTTTTACAACTTGTTTTTTTATCAACAAGTTGCCTTCCTCAATTCTTAATGATAAGTCACTATACTCCTGCCTCTTTCCAAGTGAAGATTTTTTTCCCTTCCTTTGAAAGTGTTTGGGTTTACTTGCTTTGTTCATGTCGCATATCTTCATATTACTAAATTGGACCCAAGGGCTATTAAATGTATTTTCTTGGGCTACTTTCATACCCAAAAAGGATATGTGTTATAATCATTTCCTCAAAAAGATGTTTGTATAAAAAGATGCAACATTTTTTGAAGAGCAACTGTCTTATTCGGTCTCTAGTGCCCCACTTGGCTTTTCTCTTGCTAATGATTTCCTAAGCCTATTGTGCCTATTAACGACTCTGCATTTCATTGTAGTGATAATTTATATCTTCAACCCCCTGAAGCATTGGCCGATACTACACCAGTGGAGTCTTCAGATGTTCCTAAGGTAAGGACTTCTTCTCCTCTTCATATTTTTGGTCCTCCATTTGATAATAGACCTATCGATCTTCAGAAGGAGTCATGGTACTCGACCATCTGCCTCTCATCTGATCTCCAATATTTTATCTTTGCCTCTATTTTTTTGTTTTTATTCTTTAGTCTTATCAGGAGGCCCTCCAGCAGCCATGGACGAAGAAATGGTAGCTCTATATGAGAATCAAACTTGGCACCTTATTCCACTTCCATTCAATAAACAATTGGTGGGTTGTAAGTGGATATTCATAATTAAGCATAATTCGGATGGTTTTGTGGCCCACCTTAAAGCCTGACCCGTGGCCAAAGGCTATACTCATTGCTATAGTCTCGACTATGAGGAGATATTCTCCCATGTGGCCAAGCTAAACTTGATACGTGTTTTATTATCTCTTGTTGCTAGCTCTCGATGGTATGTTTATCAGCTTCATGTGAAAAATATTTTTTTCAATGGCGATATTAAGGAAAAAATTTACATGAAGAAACCACTTGGATATATGGCTGAGGGGGAGTTGGTATGCCAAATCTTTATATAGTCTCTAGCAATCTCCGCGAACCTGGTTTGACAAGTTTAGTCAAGTTATGTTTCATTTTGGGTTCATAAGGTGATATGTGGATCATTTTGTATTTGTCAGACACACTAATAAGGGTACGATGCTGCTTGCTATGTATGTGGATTATATTATTCTGACAGGTAGTGATACATATGGCATTAGTCAAGTCAAACACAAGATATGTAGTGAATTCATGACAAAGGACTTGGGACTCCTCATGTATTTTCTTGGTATTGAAGTCCTTTAATTCAAGCATGAAATTATTCTATCATAGAGGAAATATGTACTTGACTTACTTAAAGACACAAGAATGTTGGGGTGTCGCCCTACTGACACTCTTATGGATATGAATACAAAATTATGTGTTGGCTCTTGAGAAGATGTTGATGTGGACAAGTACCAAAGACTGGTCGGGAAATTGATTTATCTTACTATGACCATACCAAATATCTCCTCTGCAGTTAGTGTTGTCGGTCTATAGATGCATAAGCCTCAAATTTCTCATTGGCAAACTTGCATACTTGCATACTTGAAGAAGGCTCCGGGTCAAGGGCTCCTATATAAGTATCATGGTCATCTCAATATAGAAAGCTATGCTGATGCAAATCAGGCTAGACCTCTAGATGATAGTAAATCCACCTCAGGATACTATACATTAGTTGAAGGAAACCTTGTTACATGGTAGAGTAAAAAACAAAATGTAGTTGCAAGATTTGGTGCCGAAGAGAAATACAAAGTTATGGCACATGTGATAAGTGAGCTTCAATGAATTATTTCTCTCCGAGCAGAGGTAGGATTCAACAAAGGTGGTCCTTTGGAATTTCACTGTGAATCAAGCCGTAATCCACATTGCCTCCAATCTAGTCTTTCATGAGAGAACAAAATATATCGAAGTTCATTATCATTTTGTTAGAGAGAAGTTGTAAGCATGTATTATATGCCGCAAACATATTTCATCTCAAAGGCAAGTTGTTGATATACTCACCAAATTAGTAAGTTCAAAAGTTTTCTCCAGTATGTGCACCAAACTGGGGATTTACGATGTCTACTCATCTCTAGCTTGAAGGGGAGTGTTAGAAGATATGAATAAGCTTAGCTTAGGTGGCATTGGTGTAAATATTCTATGATGTTTTGGGCTTCTATCCTCACCTATTAGGGTGAAGGGCATAGATATAATTATAACTCTTTAACCTCTATAAATACTAGTTAGGGAGGAGGGTTAGGCATTGATTCTCAAACCTAATCCTCACGTAGCCTCTCTCTCTTCTATGGTCGTCCCCTTGATCAATAGTATTACTACAATGGAAGCCTGAAAATCAACATCCACCAAACAACATGACAAATTTTGTCAAAACTTGTTATACTCTTTTTTAGTTGTGAGATGACTTAGCTAAAACTTGTTTTGGGCTTTTCCTCCAAGTAGCTTGATGATTTTGATGAAACTTGTAATTGGCTTTTCCACCAAGCAACATGATGGATTTTGTCAAAACTTGTTGTAGGTTTTTTCCATTGTAAAGTGGTTTAACTAAAACTTGTTGTGCTCCCCTGATATAGATATTCTAGTCAAATAAAATTAGATTACTACAATATGTAAAATTTCATTGTAAATTTATACTTCTTCTCGATAATAGTAACACATATACTTCAATTTCGGAAGGAGGCACAACCAACTGTGGCACTCAACTTTCAAAATGAATTCTTACACATAAAGAAAATAAATTAGGAGGCACAACCACTGCAACGCTCAAATTCTAAATCAAATTCTTATGTGTTTATCTGAGAAGAAGAAGACACGCATCAAATCATTAAAGTAATGAAAGTGACCAAGCTTGATTGAGCTTGTAGAGTTCTTCATACTTCTCATAATATTCTTTGCCTCAAGCTGAGAGGTAATGACTTTGATCCCAGCTTGAAACAAAAACTAATTGTAATAATTGTCTCATTTATCATGGTGTCCCAAGGATAAGTATTTAATCGGACACATCCTAAAAAAAGGGTGATAAAAAAGACTTGAAACCAACGTCATAAGATTTCAAACAAAATAGTGATAATCATCACAAAAAGGGCAAGTGTCTATCACTCAAACATAGAGATAAAAAACCAAAGCGTACCAATAAAAATGTCTCACTTGGGCATAAACACCCATATGTATAAAAACATACCATATGAAGCAACACAACATTGGGTTGGCTTAAAAGGGTAAACAAGAGTCAAAAAATAATATGGTAGGAGAAAGGTAACCGCGTAAAACGGTTTAGGGGGGACAAAGGGAAGAAAAATAATCATCACGGTAATAAGAAGGAGACTACAATGGTAGAACTGACATAACTTAACAAACTTGACCATGGATGACCTCAAGGGAATTTCTGAGAGGTGATCAAAATTTCTTGGAGTTGACGATGCGAAAGATACGCAAGCTAGTCAACACTAGAGAGGAGATACTGAGCCAAATAGTCTTGTTCAATCTTCCCTCAAACCAAAAATAGTAATTTTATTAGCGATGGGTGTGAGAACACATGGACCTAACTGATTCTATCAGTCTGAACCATATAATTTCTAGTCGAACTTGGACTCAGACCCGCTTTGAACCCAGGTCTCCACGGTAATCGATCGCATAATTGCAAATCCCGTTACCTTGACAATGTAGTTCCAAATCTCTCCATCAACATGTTGAGATATTTATATCGGGTCAATCCTTGTATAAGATCCGTGTAGTTGCTTTACTAAAAAATTCGAGCTTTTAGCGCACTGGTTTCAACACAACATAAGCTCTAAAACGAGTGAAGCTCCGTGAGGAAAGAAGACAGAGTTCCACACAGGCCTCTTTGTAGTTCAAATATGGATGTGGAAGAACTTGATTCTAAAGAATGACAAGCTTTCTTCATTTGGCGTAGAAGTCTCGCCAATGGAGAAAAATGAGAAGTTTGTTCTGACTCTCTTACAGTCAGAAAGAGATGGCGAGTATTCCACCCTTCATGGCATCTTTTTGGTGTTTTGGTCTGCCCAAGCTGCTTCCACAAGTCTTCAAGGCAAGAAATTGAGCAGTCCCCGAAAACCGTCTGTTCGTAAAAGTAGAGGCAGCAGCATTAAACCCAGACAAGAACTCGACAAAAATTTCAACATTGCTATCGCTGCAAAGCTTCTTTCTCTCGCCCGGCTTCTTCCTCACATTTGCCTATCTTATATTTGAAATCTAGAGAGGTCGTTGAATCGTTTGAAGAAGAAGAAGAAGAAATCGGCTACCGTGTCGTCGTTCATGCAATTTCTTATCAACCCTTCACGAAACTGGTTTGCGACCCAGCACTGTAAAGCCTTGCCCAAACGTCTTCGAAAATATGGGCTTCACTATGAGAATCTAAAAGATACCTACTATGATCTCGACATCAAGGAGGCTCAGGAGATCGTAGACGCGCAGAAACAAGCGACTGAAGCCGTTGATGAATCTTTCCGTAAAGCGTGAGTACTTTCCCAAAGATTTGCAGGCGATGCAGACACCATTTAGAGGCTATCTTCAAGAAGTGTCGTCTTGTCCAGATCTCCAAACAAAGCAACGGAAACAGAACCGCAGTGCACAAGGTGTTCCTTTCCTCCAAGGAAGATCATCTCCATGTCGACAGAGACTGAACCGCTGGAGTCCTCCTATTGATTCCCACCATTGCATCACTAACAACATTTTGAGCAGCTACAACATATACATGACGTGTTGAGGTTGGAGAGCCAAAAACTCGATCAGGATATGGGCAGCAAGGGCAAAAAATACTCGATGAAGTGGCCAGACCGTTTTGAGAGGGGAAATAAATTGTGGAGGATGCAAACAGCTAAGAGAGAGAAAAAAACTAATAAGGTAAGAGACAAACAAAAGCTAAAAAATGATCGGACGGGAGAAACAAATCGTCTCTAGTGTCCTAACATAACTAAAACACCTTTAAAGTTAAACTCTTTTACTTGTTCTTAACTCCACCATATTAATTCTAACTATGTGAGACTTCTTGATGAGAAAATCATGGAAATTTTTTCCATACTTGTTCTTCAACCCCATTTGAGAGATAGTAGCTCTATATATGTATGATTGGCTTCAACGCACCTGGGTAAGCCGCAATTGAATTGTAGGGCCTCATGTTTGTGTGAGTAGAGGTTGAGCCTGCAGTGTTAACTCTCTTTTTGTTACTGTTGTTGAAATATGTCATTGACTTCAGAATGAGAAAGTAGAGAAGGAGATGAGAGGTAGAGTTCGTTCCCTAAGTATGTCAAAAATGTTGAGCTGCATGACTGTAAGTATAGCAACACAAAAATTTACAATAAGGTGATATGAAGTTTGATCTCTAAAGAGTCCTTTGATTTGGTTATCATGTATGAACTTGATCGAGTCTTCCTTAATTTGACAGATGTACTGAAACTCCCTTGGGGGGGGGGGGGGGGGGGGTTAGTCTACGATAAACTTGAAATGAAGTTAAGATTTCAATTCATCTTAAATGAATTGATTCAATTTCAACTCATCCTTGGGTGTTAGTGTAGACGAGTTCAAGTGCACTGGAAAGCAAATTCCAGTGTTAGTACCCCAAAATGAAAAATATGATATAAACAAGAAAATGAGTAACTTTTTTATAATATACTTAAATATAACATATACTAAACCAAAATAAACATGGTTACTACACTTATAAGTAATTTAATGTGTAGAATTAAAATATATTAATAAACTAATTAATGAAAGACTATATTATATTACTTAATGATTATAGTTTATTATAAATTAATATAATAATTAGTGTGACTATGATAAATAATAAATAATAAATAAATAAAAATTAACATAAGCGAATATAATAAATAAATAAATATATTATTTTATCAATAACATAATATATTTTTTTACGTATTATTAATTAATAATATATTGCCACAAATTTTAAAACAATTGGTTTAATTAATTATAGCAATGGGATAATTAAACCAAAACAATTTATCAAATGTTTACTTTAACAATATTTTAATTACGACTATTAAATCACTAATTTAATACAATAATTACAAAATGAATATACTGAATAAATAAAAAACAATTGTTTTATAAATAAAAAATATAGATTATTTTAAAAAATAAATATAATGAAGTTATGATGGTTTAATTTTTCCTAAGTTAGGAAAAATTAAACCAGCATCGTTTTCCTCACAACACCAATAATAGTGAGAGACAACGGCGGGCCAGCAAGCAACGACTACGGAGGCGACGCTCTGACAATACGTCAAGAGGGAGAAGAGAGGGAGGTCGAGAGGCTCTGCGACAGAGGCTCAGCCTCCCGTGCTCTACGATGGTGGCTCTGCGATGGAGGCCGAGAGGGAGAAGATAGAGGGAAAAAAATTCAGGAGAGGAAGGCCAAGAAGGGAGAAAAGCAGAGAGGGAAAAGAGAGCGGGAGAAGCAGATGAGAGAGGGAGAGGGAGAAGGGAGAAGGGAGAAGGGAGATGAGTGCTCGAGAAAAAAAAATTCAAAAGAGGAAGGCCGAGAGAGAGAGAGAACATAGCAAAATGAGGAAAAAAAATTTGTCGAGGGAGGGAGAGACGCGTCCACGCAATTGCTTCGTGTGAATCATTTACAAAATAGGTATGAAACACGATTTGCTGATTTTTGCTTGAAAAGATTATCTGGCTTGATTGAAATAAAGAGGCGCTAATTCACTACTAATGACCTAATCAAATGAACGAAGTAATGCGCACTTAATTCATATTTGTTTCATTGTAAACTAACCCCCCATGAGTAGTGGTTCCAAGGGGAGTAATAAAATAGCTACAAAAATATTTGCTTATTGTTATGAATTTGATGGGCTTTCAGGCTTATATGAGATTTGAGGTGTCAAAATCACAATTAAAGCTTTTGCTTTCTCTAAAAGGTCCTCTATGCTCCTAAAGAGTGTTTTTATTGATGGGGCGGTTCAACCACCCCTAGGTAGATAGTCAAGGGGAGAGAGAGACATGACTTTTTCATATTCTCATAAGAGTATGACACCTCGTCTTACACATTTGAAAAAATGTCAGCTTTTTCTTTTAGGTGGAGTTTTCCTATAATGCTCAGTGTCGGTCGTATTTTACCTTATTTGCTTGGGTATAGCTTTCCTCTGACATCCCGTGTCACTTATGTGCCACCTTATTTATTTGTGTGGTGCTTAAGTGGCCTTGTTATCTAATTAAATTTTGGTGGTGGTCCCATTACTATCAATTAAGCTTTGCTCTCAACTGTCAATCTTAATTTTGATTACAAATTTATTTTTTACAATTGATGGATTGTTCGAAAAAATCTCTACCATCAAAATCTTTGACTTTGACCATTAGCAAACTAGTGATCAAGTTACTTCAAATCATTGTCCCTGTGACTCTATTATTGTAAACCTGATTTAAACCCAACTCATCTGTGTTTTATTTCCATATTTTTGTAAACCCGATTTAAACCCAACTCATCTCTATCTCATTTCCATAAATACACCGCATCTCCGTAAATCCAACCGTCCCCATAAATCCGATCCATCCCAACCAGTTTCGTCCTCGTGGATCGCCAACAGGTTTTTTTCAGCTCTGTCCCCCGACCCATGGGGTGAAATCCAAAACCCGAACCTGAGGTTCTTAAGTCAAATAGGGTCAGGTTCCCCGTGAAAATGACCCAATGACCACCCCTAATGGTGAGAGCAGTGAAGACACAGCAGATGACGAGTATGATATCATAGAAAGGTGACAAGGTGACGAGAAAGAGGCCCATTTTCTGAGTGTATAATTCACATGCCATGTCAAAGACTTTGGACGTCTAATTTTGGATTTTCAAATCCTAGCAGATGACATTGGTGGCTTCAAAAGACAATTCATGTTAACTACATAAGCTGGAGGTTCAAGTCAGCGGTTCAGTCTCTAGGCACTTTAAGTTCCTTCAGTGTTTTGAGTTATTCATACAAGTACATAAATCAAATGGTTACTTGGTTGTACGAAGGTAAGCTATTAGCAGGAATTGATTTGCTGGAAAAAAAAAAAAAAGTAAAAGCCTTTAACAAAAATCCTTTGTTTAAAGGGGTTTCATTTTTCCTGCTTCAGACTCTCAGCAAATCTGGCCTCCCTAAGTTATTTTCTTAAAAAAACAAACACATCAAGTATGAATTATTTTTTTCATTAACTAAGTACTAGTGATATCCTTGACAACATTTCTCAGTTGCCATCCACGGATTAAAGAAACTGTTTTAAACAAAAACAGTTCACCAGCGGATCAAGAGCATCCTCAAACGGGTTTCAGGTTAAAATCAACAAATTACTTCTGTACAAAGTATGCAATTTAGTTTCAGATTGTTGCTTTGATGCATTATTTCAGTAGCTTCCATTTTAGGTTGTTAGCCACAGTTATATTCATGTGAACTTGATGGGTCTCTTCTACCACGAACACATATAAATCTCAGGAAGACAATTGTCATTCAATTTAGAAATTTTTTAAAGGCAAGCAGAGCTTATTTGTTTTACTTCACTTACAAAGCAACTAGTTGTTCGTTTTCTGTTTTGTTTCTTGCACAACTTTCTAAAGCATGCATGAAGTAGGGATATTGTAGGCCAGAGATACCTGGTGCACATAATAAGACAGCGTGCTGGTGAAGAGATGTTAATCCTTTTTGCCGTTCTTTCCTTCACCACTCTTCAAGAAACGTGAAAACCAGAGTGCTGAAGATTTTGGGTGTCTGGTAAGTCCATTCTTGTAGTCCACAAAAACTATTCCAAAGCGTTTTGTGTAACCCTGAGACCATTCAAAATTGTCTAAAAAGGACCAAGCAAAATAACCCTTAATGTTGGTTCCGTCCCTGCACAAACAACCAAGATGAAATAAATCTACACAAATCTTGAGGAATTCCAAACGGTACTGCATTCATATTACTCCTAGTTCAAAAAAATATGACTTATTGCAGTAAAAAATGAGGGCATAGCAACCTAATAGATTGAGCCACAGCAGCAAGGTATTCCTTAAAATAACGAACTCTCAGCTTATCATCTAGCACCTCATGAAGAGGCAAAGCGGCATCATCTTCATCATCCATTCCTGTAGATTGAAAACAACTAAAATATCAGAAAACAAAAACAAACCATTATAGTAAAAACTGTTAATCATGTTCAACCAAATGAAAATCAAACTTTTTATATGAACTCGAGATCTAAGTATTTCTTCATCAACAGAACTGCTACAGATTTCAGAACTGAGAAGAATTGTTTATCTCAGAGCCAAGAAGTACATGTAATAAGGAGAATTAAACAACACTCATTTGACAGTCTCGAAATAACACAGAAAAAAATTAAGCCTACTGTTTTCTACATAGACTTGCCAATTTAAATATCATAAAAATGAATAGGACCACAGAATTCACCATGAACACAGCTCCAATCTGGTCTCTGAAGCATTCAAAAGTTTAGTGTCTCTCTAATACTTAAAGATCATCTTCTCCGTTACATTAAAAAGGTGCTTCTATATGGCTTACCGTTTTCAGTGATATATATAGGAGTGTTGTGATATCTCTGGGCCATGCGGTTGAGAACTTTTCGTAGGCCCCAAGGAACTACATAAAGCCATTCTGATGCAGCCTGCCAGCAACAAACTCTTTTATATAATCTACAAACTAATGACTGCAGCAACTTTAAATGACAAATGACTGCAGCGACTTTAAATGACAACAGCTTAAAGTATTGGGCATTCAGACATTCATATAAGCTAAGGTGCACCCAATTTATAATTGAACAATCAAATTGAATTGGATGACCTAAAGTTTGATTTTTTCTTATTTTAAATTTATGTTTTATCTCATGCACTAATTTTAATGTTCATTTGAATTTTTTTCTTATTTTCATCAAATTTTGATGATAAAAGGGAGATAATAGCATTGTTGTCAATGGAATGACTGACATTCTTGTAAATAAAGTAACTTTCCTAAAGAACAAAAATTTGGGTTCAGCCAAGGTTGCCTGGACTCCAGTCCTGCTTCATTTCCCTCTTCATATATGTGAGCTGGCATGACCAATTAAAGCAAACACCATACACCTCCCACTGAAGAACCAAGTTAATACAATCTCATAAATGCTTCTGATTCTTATTATCCTTTTTGGATAGTTTTACAACATTGAAATTCAATTAGCAAGCCTAGAGAAGAAAATTTCCAATTAGCAAGAAATGTTATCAAGAAAAAAGAAATGAAGTAGAAGATAGTTGTATCTGAAAAGTGATGAAAACTATCAAGAGAAAAGAAACAAGTTAGAAGACTTTGTTAAGATTGAAATGAGATGACAACGTTTTTTTTCCTTTGAGAAAGTGAATGCAATTTGTATAGCCAAGAGAGAAAATAGAAAGGCCACCTCCAAAAAGAGGGGAAAGAAAAGGTTAAAAAAAAAAAAAAAAACCTAAATCCTAAACCCTAAACCCCAAAAAAAAGAAAAAAGGTGCACTTGCAAACATCAAGAATTGTCAAAGATAGGCAAGCTAGAGCAACCATAATTTTTATCGGAAGCAATTTCCCGATTTTTTTTAAGGTTATTATTTCTCTTGAAATTGATCAACTCCAGTATTGAATTTGTGGAGAAAGAAAATAATTCGTTGTCTGATGTAAAATTGAATACACTAGGTCTCTATTTATAATAGAAAGAATACATAGTCCGAGCTAAATTAAACTACCCATAGGCTACTTACACCCAAAGTACAACTTTTACAACAATTAAACAACTCCAACAAAATAGAAGCCTGATAATACTAAATTTCCTCCTTGGCTGTCATTTCAGATGCTTCCATTTTTATTCTTCAACACTGCCCCTGCTGGAGTTTGTAACTTCAGCTTACAAACAAAAATATTTTTGGTCTTCAATCTTCTTTTGCTGAAAAACATATTCATCAATGCATATTCTTCATCTTTTGTTCTCCCCTTTACTTGGAGTATTAATAATTTCGTCAATAATCACACCTTTGGTTCAGAATAATTTAGCACTTATTTAGTCAACACACCATATTCCTCTACTTCTCTCCCTCAAACTAGGGGGAGCAAAAACACATAGAGCCCCAGCTTGGACAAAAGAAAAAAACAAATGTATCTCCCTCTAAATAATAAACTACCTCAAACCAAATAGATAAAAAAAATAAGTGAAGACAATGACTCTCAGAAAACCCTACCTGTAGAGTAGAGCCCAAAAAAGGGTAAAAAAGAAGGATAAGTGATTGATAAAATCAAAGTCAACACTAAAACTACGAAAATAACTTGAGTGGGCTGGGGGGCCCACTTGCAGCCTCCTAAGCACCTTTCAAGTAAGAAAAGTTTACCCATATAAAAGGGTAGCAAACAAGTCGCTAAGGACATAATAATGTCAGTCATATAAAATGAAAAGGTCAACTCTAAGGAACTCAAATAGAAGGGATTGACACACTCAACTCCAGAATCATGAGACAATTTCTTAAGACAAAGTTCAAACTAGAGATGAAAGAGATGAAAGCTAACATAAAAAAAAAAGGAGTTCCAAAAAAAATGAGTTTGAACTTTATCAAATAAAGGAGAGTCAACTTTCACAGTATGAGATGGCATGGGAGACAGGAAACATAGAGGAGATAGATAATAACAAAAGTGTGATGCCATGACTAATCCAAAGTGCATGATAGTATGAAATTCGAAAGATACAGATATATTTGACCATAACAAATTAACTAGCGCAACAGGGTAATGGCAAGTCACTCCTCTCCAAGCCAAAAAACTAAATAACCCCTTTCAAACTGAAACCGTCTTCGGACTTGTCAGTCCAGTTACTGTCTCTCTCTAATTGGATAGTCATCATAGACAAAGCTAGAGTAGAAGCCACAGTCGAAGCTTGCAACTTTATAATCATACACATAAGTTGGTTCATCTCATCTCATCACTGAACTCAACTTGCTAGTTGCCACCTAAGCTGCTGAAGCTACCTTCTTTCTGCTGCCACAAGTATCCATCAAGACAAAACAGCAGTTGTTTAATGCCAGCAGCCGCTTGGGACAGAACATGGTGTAACTTCAGTGGGGGAGCAATTGTTTTGGTAGCCTGAGTCCTGGAAGTTTGGCTTTACATGATCTTCACAGCACTTTCAATCATCATAATTGATGAAGTCATTCGTTGCCACTGCAAAACCAAGCATAACACTGGCAATCATTCAATATTCGCTCCAACAAGTCAGGATTTCCAGCTTTACAGGCAGCAGCCTAGCAACATGTCAGAATTTTCACCTTGAAAATTTGAAGTGTGCCATTACTGATAAGTGATGGTAGGGGTCTTAGGTGCAGAAAGGCTGGTGTCTAGCATGGATGGCCGATTGTCATCATGAAGACATCTGTCTGGTCTTTAAGACCTTGAAGAATTCTACCACTGTCATGTTTTGAATTCTAGCACGGAAAGTTTGAGCTAGTACCGAAGAGGTGTCAGAGTCGTGATCGTGGAGGAACGACCGCTTTTCTTTTGATGGGCAGAATCGTGTTTCTCCCGAGATTTCCCTCGATAACTTTCTGCAACTTGGTTGAGATCAACAATTGATAATCATGAACATCTCAGCTCTCTCAAAGATGAAGATGCTGCTGAAGATCTTGATATTTATGGATCTCATTCTTTCAGAGAAGATGCCTTTGTTGTCAATCCCCAAGCTTCTCATCAGTGTTGAAGATTGCAACAAAGGCTGTTGAAATAGTAAGGGAACGGGTTTTTCATAGTCAGGCTTCTCCATCAATTGTTGTTCTCTCTTTGTGGAAACAGAGTGGTAGTCCAGAATCAAGGAGCTATGGATCACAGTGTGCAGTTTGTATCCACCAGCAGATTTGCCTTCCGCAGTCAGAACCCTTTTAAGTGATAGATAATCGAATTTGTATCTGAGCTGTATGACAGTCTCGACATCCAACAAGGACAGCAGCAGTAAAAGAAATCAAACATATCAAAATTCCAGTACAAACCACCTGGTTGTCACCTTATGGAGCCTACAACACACAAATAACCTGGGAATCACACTCTGGGCCTCGACCCATACACTCAACCTGCTCTAATACCATAGTTGGGTTAAACCTAGTTCCATCCAAAAATGACTAGCCATTTAGGAAGCCTAATGTTAAACCTTATAACCCATTTCTTTTTTCTTAACACTTCTCGATATGGGACTTTTTCCCGCTCAATATCCATTTGCTTTGAGTAAAACTTAACTAAGATTAAGGCTCACCATATAGGACTTTCAGAACACATGGCCTCTTTTGGCAGTTAAGAACATCAAAATATGTTCTTAGAATAGTAGGACTAGGGGTGGCTTTGAACCGAGTTCGAGATCCAGATACGGCATGTTTGAATTAATGAGCCGAGCTCGACCAAATCAAGGTTCGGCTCGAAAGCTCGCGAGCCGGCTCGTGAGTTGCGGGATCGGGATCGGGGGGGGGACGCCGAGCCCTTCCCATCCGCCACCTCTGTCGCCTTCGACAGCTCATCGCCGGCCGCTACATCTCCTTCCCTCCGATTTCTTCGCTTCTGTTTCCATCACCGACGATAGGTCCTCGCCGGCGCCGCACCTTCGCTCACCAGAGTCCAGAGGGAGAAATAATTTCTTTGCCCCCCCCCTGTGATGACGATTTCGCACGTGTTAAAGTCACACGTGCGAAATCATAAACCAGTGAAACCGTATAGAAAATTTTTGAATAAGTAACTAGTAAGTCTCTAATAGTAATAAGATTTTATTTAAAGGTTTTTTTGGAAATATGTATCCTAGGAAAAACATTTCTAGTTTTTCCTAGAATATAAATTTTCAATCAGGGGCACTAAGGAGGCCATAGTAAATTTATGGCCAGATTCAAAAATTACAAAATAAGTTAGACAACATTTGGGGTAAAAAAGATTAATATTGGTGGGTTCTAATCCATTATCGAGATTCAATCCCGAACCTCCCCTATCATTCTTTTTTTAAAAATGTATGTATGATTTTATAGATAATTTATTTGACATATATTTTATGTAGAGTATTAAATGTAGGTTAACCTCGAACTCGGTTAAAATTATTAGGCTCGAGCTCGATTGCAATTTTAGGCTCAAGGCTAGGTCGGCTCGAGCTCGAGTTTGAAATCTTTAAATCAAGCTCGGCTCGAACATAGGAAGGTTCAGACTCAGTTGGATTCGATGCCACCCTTATGCCCAATTTTAAGTAGAAGTTGTCAAAGTCCTAGGCAAGAGTACTTCCCAGGAGGGAACCCATCCTAGAATTACTCTCGCCCAGGCTCGCTTAACTACGAAGTTCTGAGTCAGATACCTAGCCAATACAACCCAAAAAGACTAGTCATTTAAGGTGGGGAAAGCCAAGTACCTAACTCAGACCACAAACTCTAACAAGAGTAGACGGAACCACTCTGACACCCACCCCGCCCATTCTGGAGCCGCTTCTCACGGGATACGAACCCGGGCCGTGGCATGCCTAGCTCTGATACCATGTCAAAGTCCTAGGCAAGAGTACTTCCCAGGAGGTCACCCATCCTAGAATTACTCTCGCCCAGGCTCGCTTAACTACGAAGTTCTGAGTCAGATACCTAGCCAATACAACCTGAAAAGACTAGCCGTTTAAGGTGCGGAAAGCCAAGTACCTAACTCAAACCACAAACTCTAACAAGAGTGGACGGAACCACACTGACAAAAGTCATGCCCAATTTTATGTAGAGGTCATACCCAAATTTATGTAAAATATATGCCCAATTTATGTAAAATGTATGCCCAATTTATGTAAAATGTATGCCCAAATTTATGTAAAATGTATGCACAAATTTATGTAAAATGTATGTATAATTTTATATATAATTTATTTGACATGTATTTTTTGAAAAGTTTTAAATGTATGTTGGAGCTCGAACTCGAGACATGTAATTTTTGAAAAGTTTTAAGTGAATGTTGAAGCTCGAGCTCGGCTCGAACTCAGTTAAAATTATTGGGCTCAAGCTCGATAACAATTTTAGGCTCGAGGCTAGGCTCAGCTTGAGCTCGAGTTCGAAATATTTAAATCAAACTCGGCTCGAACATAGACAGGTTCGGGCTCGGCTCAACTCGATGTTACACTTAAGTAGAACCAGTTACCCTAGGATTATGGCAGAGAAAAAATTGAACTTTTACTAACCAGTAACCAAAAACCTGAAAAAAGATTTTCCTTTATGTAGATTTCTGCTTCAAAGAGGAGAAAAAAATCACAAAAATCCTTCCCAAATGTGATCTACTACTCTGATACCATGTAAAAAGTAAAAAGAAGAAAGGTTGAAGAGAGAGAATGAGAAGGAGAGAGCTTGGAGAAGATAAATTGAGAAAAGAAAACTCAAAATTCGTGGTTGGACTTCCTTCAGCTTCTATTTATAGATTTAGGGTTGAGTATGTGAGGTCAATTTACAACATTGCCCCCACTTTAAGTGAATATCCTAATTCTCTATATCTCCTATTATCCATGTTCACTTTAAATGAAATTTGGTAGTAGACATAGTTTGACATGTAGAATAAGATTACATCACAAAATATAAATAACGACAAGGTAAAATGACCAAAATTCCCATGTTCTTTTTCTTCAACAGAATTATTACATCAATTAAAGATAAATCTAATCTAGTAGGAAAGGATTTCCCTTTTTGACCTCAGGCCCACGCCCCTTGGGCATTTTCCCTTTTTGACCTCATGCCCTATGCTCCTTGGGTTTCTATCAATAAACTAATTAGTTGGGAAATCAAGAAGCAAAACGTTGTTGTTCGCTCGAAAGCAAAAGCAAAATATAGGGCAATGGCATATACAGTGAGTGAGCTATTATGGGTAGGGTCTATCTATCTTGCAAGAGTTAGGGTTTCCAACTAAGGATCCCATGTTCTTTTTCTTCAACAGAAATATTACATCAATTAAAGATAAATCTAATCTAGTAGGAAAGGATTTGACCTCAGGTCCACGCCCCTTGGGCATTTTCCCTTTTTGACCTCATGCCCTATGCCCCTTGGGTTTCTATCAATAACCTAATTAGTTGGAAAATCAAGAAGCAAAACGTTGTTGTTCGCTCAAAAGCAAAATATAGGGCAATGGCATATACAGTGAGTGAGCTATTATGGGTAGGGTCTATCTTGCAAGAGTTAGGGTTTCCAACTAAGGATCCTATGTCCATGCGGTGTGATAACCAAGAATGTATATTCATCATGAAGAATCCAATTTATGAAAGGACCAAACACATTGAGGTAGATTTTCATTTTATCAGAGATGTGGCAATGAGCAAAGATTGTAGTCACTCTCTGTGTTCGATCTACTGAGAAGCTTGTGATATGTTCACAAAAGCCTTAGGCGTGATTTTAGAAGTTTTTGTAACGAGTTGAAGCTTTATGATATATGCTCTAACTTAAGGAGTGTTGAATTATGTGAAGAACGGTGTTTTGGTAATTTACACATGTCAGATGTTTATAGGAGCTTTATATTTCAAGTTTCACTAAAATTTGAAGTGTATACATGGAGATATAGGAATTCTAGTGTAGAGGGGCATTTCTATACTTTTCACTCTACTTTCACTTAAGTGATTTGTTCACGGAGAGAAAGGTCGACCCCCAGTCCACATTGGAGTATGTGCATGCTGGCCCACCTTTCTCCCATCTCTCTTCTCTTTTCTATCTTCTTTCTTCTCTCTCTCTCCTCCTTGATCTCTTACTTTACAAGACAATGTTGGCTCTAAACAGAAGAGAACAATATGCAGAAATTCTGTCAAGTAACTACCAGCAGAACCTACTTGGAGGAGCCTGAGATGGAAGAGACATCAAGAATAGAGGGAGAGAGAAAGAGAGCAAACAAAGTTGAGTAAATTTTCATATTATAGAGGTTACGGTGAGAACTACCCCTCTCTCCTATTACTAACATAAAGTATAGTGAAAATAACAATAGTGACCATGCTCCCCCTTATATCATAGGACATAAGATTCAACAAGAAAATACTTTCTAAGAAAAGTAAGAAAATTAAGTAAACACAAATTACAACTTCTGACAAATATAAATAAAACAATTAACTAAAGGTGTCTGTGAGAGTGAAAGAGAGATGACAGTACCTTCTCACCGATGACCTCACCTGAGGGCAGTTCCACTGAAAATGACACATAAAAACCACAGTATATCTTACAATAATCTCATAAAAAAATGACAGAGAAGAAAATTACTCACCTATTCTTTCTACCTCTTGTTCTCTGTATATGTTATTCTCCTCTGGCTTTGTAGGTAAATGACGGATCAATCTAGTAGTGTAGTGATTAAGACCCAAAAAATCTACTGAATTTCGTAGCAATTCCTTCTCCTCATCTGAGAATACAGGAAGTCGTTTTCCAACTTTCTCACGCATAGATGGAGGGTAGTCTCCATGATATATTGGATCCAGGTACCTTAAAAAGGAATGGTATTAAAAGAACAGGGGATCTCTAAAACTTTTCAGGTGCTGATACCCATTCTTTATTAATCTTTCAAAATAAATAACTATATATGTTAATTAATTTGCTAATCTGAAAAGAAAATCTGATAAGGAAAAAGGTTTACCACCCAAGCTGAAAATCAATACGCCTATCTGCTGCAATCTTATCATGTTCTTCATCTGAAAAAGCTTCAGCCCACTCACAATCAACTGTAATACCTATTTGACCACCCTGCTTGGCCTAGAAGACGCAAAAACCATAGCACTTAATGAGTCAGATTGTTTAATGAAGTAGAAATCAATGGATGGTTCTTCCAAGAGAATAAACAGTAATTGACTGCATTTTGCTTCTGAACAGACAAGTAAAAGCTTAAGCATGTATTTGAATTTGTAATCTAACTTTAATAGCTTAAATTATTGTTCACAATGTACAAAACGAAAGGCAGTTCATCATTTTCATGACGGTCAACATACAAGTGAACATTTTAGTTGTAGTCGAAATCTCAAAAACTCATTCCAAGCAAAGAACACATATGGAAATTGACTTTCTGGTGATTGTGCAGTACAGATCAGTAGACCATTGGAGGTGTATCAAATAACAGTTCACAATAATTAGTCAACCAGCATATATTAGTCAGATTGACTAAAAAAAAGTTAGTTAAAAAAAATTAAAATATCAGTAATTTTGCACAACCAGCCCCCCCCTTCACTTGGTTTTGGCTTTGCTTGGCTTGGCTTGAGATTATAACAACGGTCTCATCAATGAAATTCTTTTGTGAAACTCTTCGTTGCGGGGTGCGGGAGGAGAGCCTCTTTCAGTGGCTGTTGCACAAGAAGGAATCTTATTTTTGCTAGTTAGTTGCTGCAATAGCATTGAAGCAAGCTATTTGAGGAGTTGCTTTCTAGTTAGTTGCAGTTTATGAAGTAAATAGGGTTAATAGTTTGATGCAGTACATTACAATGTGGAAGATCTAGCTAAGGAATATCTAAGGATAATAGATCAACTTAAAGCCACTCATGTTTATGGAAGAAGAAGGAAGAAAAAGATTAAAAAAAAAGTCTGAACCTCTTATTTTAGGACAAGTTCCAAGAATAGAAAGTCATAAATTAGAGAGTTTCTCTAAATTGCATTTCCTATTTCAAGCTTGCTGAAATTAGAAGTTCTATTAAACAAGAAACTTGCTGATTTCATGGGAAGCATCATTCAATAGCAACTTGCTATTTTGGTTAATAGCTCCAACTAGAAAGTTTCTTTGATTAGTAGCTTCGTGTTTTTAGTTTGGATCCTTGTTTCTAAATATGTGTAGCCTAAAGTTAGCAAGTTTTTAAAATAGAAACTATTTCCAGTTCTCGAGATTCTTTTCCAATAAGTATAGAAAGATTTAATAAGTCCTAATTAGAGGCTATTTCATAAAATGGAAAGCCTAAGAGTTTCCTAGTTTGTTGATTTATATGCCTATAAAAGGCCCTCATATGTAACACATAAATTAGATTTTTGTGATTGAATAAAGTTATGTTTTTTGTTCTCTCTTAGATAAAATTATCCTTCATTTTTTTACTTTGTTCCTATTTTTCTCAAAAGTAGCACAAACCCTATTTACTTTCTATCTTTCAAGTTTTACCCATTAATCTTGAATTTAGATTATAGTTTTCTAAATTACTGTTCAAATCTAGGTTACCCATACTCTAGAGAAAGCATTCAACTTTGTTATGCCTTGAATCTAAACCTTCGTGCTGCTTCAATCGCTATTAGAGCTATGGTCAGTGTTTTTGGTCAGATTCAAGGATCCATCAAACAAGTGAAGGAAATTACTGATCTCATCCCTACATTGAAAATAGAGAGGCAAATCAAAACACACTCACCTGTGAAGAGTTCCAGAATGCTCAAGAGTAGTTTCAAGCAGAGATAGTCAATAAGTTTGACTTAATTCTTCAATAATTTATAAAACTTTATGGAACAGGAAATGATCAGGTTGGAGAAATTCGGGGAACTAGTAGCGCCTCCACCACATGATCAAAGCCACCCATCACCGGCCTTGCTACCTAGTAAGTTGTTTTATGCGCAAGAATTGAAATAACAATAAAGTTTTTTTTTCTCAGCTCTACTGGACATCGCTCTACACCAAAAAGAAATTTTAGCTAATCCCAAACATGCCCAAGGAGTTGTCCATAAGTGCCAAGAAGTGTATTCCTCAGATCTACCACCTGGTTTAAACCCTAAGTAAGATTTTCAATAAGCAACTGTATTCATACCTAAATCTACTTTGCCAAGCAAACCACATTATAACATGTGACTAAAGGAACATGAGGGTGAGAACTTGAGGGCGAGTTCTTTTTTGGAAGGGGAGACTGATGGAGTACATTACAATATGGAAGATCTAGCAAAGGACCAGAGATCACCCCAAAGCCATTCATGATTATAAAAGAAGAAAGAAGAAAAAGACTCAATTAAAATATCGGAATTTCCTATTTTAGGATAAGTTACGAAAATAGAAAGTCCTAAATTAGATAGTTTCTCTAAAGTCACTTTCCTATTTCATGTTTGCTTAACTTAGAAGTTCTATTGGACAAGCAAGTTGCTTATTTCATGGGAGGCATCATTGAAATTGCAACTTGTTATTTTGGTTAAAAGCTCTAATTAGAAAGCCTTTTCGATTAGTAGTTTCCTTTTTTAGTTTGGGTCCTTGTTTCTAAATTAGTGAAGCCTAAAGTTGGTAAGTCTTTATGTTAGAAATTATTCATGTTTTTGAGTTTCTTTACCAACAAGTAAAAGTAGATTTAGTAGGTCCTAATTAGAGTCTATTTCATAGAATGGAAAGCACAGGACTTTCCTATGCCAATTAAAGGCCCACATATGTAACACATAAATTAGACTTGTAATTGAATAAAGTTCTAGGTTTTGTTTTCTCTTAGATAAATGTTTTTTCTTTGTTAGGTAGAAGCCCTACTTACCTTCTAACTTTCAAGTTTTATCCATTAAGATTGAATTCAGATTATAGTTTCAAAATTTCATAAGAAACTTGAGTTCAGATTATAGTTTCTAAATGACAAAATTCCACGACAAAGGAATCACATACAGAGATTTTGGCGCATCCCTCGTTGCCCTTATTCAAAACAAGAGAACATTGAGTCTGTTAAAGATTTATGACCCATCAGCTTAATAACCGGGACTTACAAGATCATTGCCCGCATCTTCGCTAGTATGCTCAAACAAGTCATGAACTATATTATCAACAAAGAGCAAAGTGCCTTTACTAATGGTATAGTCATCCATGATGCAGCTATGGATGTCCACGAGACAATAGATTGCTTTAAGAGAGCTTCTAGGCCTATGATCATGCTGAAGTTAGATTTTGAAAAAACCTTTGACAAAGTAAATTGGAGCTTCCTAGACTCCATGCTTCGCATCATGGGATTCGAGGAAAGATGAAGACATTGGATACATAGCTGCCTTTCCTCTGCCTGGTTTTCGGTGTTAATCAATGGCAAAACTTGTGGCTACTTTACTGCCTCAAGGGGCCTAAGACAAGGCGATCCAATATCCCCGCGCCTCTTCAACATTGTTGTTGATGGCCTCACAAGCCTTTCAAGCTAACTAAGGAAATCCAATAGTTAAATCCTAACTTTGCTAATAGTCGTTTGCCCACCCCCTTGGCGCAATTTGCTGATATTGCAGTTGTCTTTGGGGGACGAGTGCTTCGAATTAAGGCCCTTCTTCACATATTTGAGCTTATATCAGGTCAAAGAATCAACTGGTTCAACATCGATCAACAATCTCTAGAGTAGTTGGGTAACACTGTGGGATGCAAAGTTGGCACCCTTCCTTGCTCTTATCTCCCGCTATTCATTAAGTGAATAGAGAAATTTCCCTAGAATCAGGTTCTTGAAACGCTTGAAGCCAGGCTATCTACTTGGAGAGGCTTCACTTAGCAAAAGTTGTGTGCCTCATACTTCTCCAATCCCGCCTAGTTGGCATCCCAACCTACTTCCTTTCCTTCATGCACTATCTTGCTAGTATCGCTAATCGGATCAAGAAACTGATGAAAGATTTTTTTGTGGAAGGGTGTTGCAGAGGGTTTCAAACATCATCCCATCATATGGAGAGATGTTTGCAAGCCAAAGACCTTGGGAGGTCTTCGCATCAAACAGATCAGGTTGATTAATGCCACCCTTCTCACTAAGTGGCTATGGCGACTCAACACCCTCTCTAACCTCCCTTGGAAGGAACTTGTTACTAAGAAGCTAGGCAACATTAATGGATTTTGGAAGACAAGCACCAACCACACTCACCAGTTTTCCCCAATCTGGTGGCATATAGCTCATACCTTAAACACTTCAAGACCCAAGTCCATATTGCCATTGGGAAAAGACACAAAGTTCTATTTTTGGAGCCACCTGTGGGCGACAAACTCTCCTCTTCAGACCCTCTTCCTTCACCTCTACGGCATTGCGAATAACCAGCTAATCTCTCTTGTCGAAGTCAAAGGGAGCAGCAACCTTTTTTTTTTTTAAATGATGGGAGCAGCAACCTTGATAGTGTGGATTGGACCAAACTCTTTTGATAGCCTCTCAATGACCTTGAAGCCACTGAAGCCTGCAACTTTCTCAAAGAATTTGATCAACTCTATCTCAAACTTTCTCAGGCGAACAAGCTCATTTGGTGCCCTAAGGCTAATGGCACCTTCTCGGTTACCTCTTGCTACAAAATCCTCTCTTCTACTGCCTCTTCTGAGATTGCACCAGATCCCAATAAGGCGAGAAGAGCCTGGTCACTCTCAGGGCCGCACAAAATGAAATTCCCTCTCTGGAGTACGCTCCATGGTAGGATCTTGACTAAAGTCAACTTGGTGAGACGCAGGTCCAACCTAACTTCCTTATCATGTGCTCTGTGTGGTCTCTCAAACAAGAGCATCGACCACTTATTCACTCACTGCCCACACTCTTGGCAAATTTGATGTCATTTCCTTAACCTATTCAAGAAGCCCCTCTGCATGCCCACTACCTTCTCAGGCCTCATTGATATCAGCCATGGCTCTCCCCTTCCCTCTGTCAGAGGATCATGCTGAGAACTTCCACTCTCTTTGTCACTTGGCACATCTGGATTCAGAGGAACAAAAGAATCTTCACAAATATCACTACCCTCTGGTTCGCTACTACCAATAGAATTCATGATAGCATCATTTCATGGCTCCACACTCTTGAGGCCTTCAACAACATCAGTAGCAGTTCCTTTAAGGAGTAATTGGTCCGCCTTGAGGGCCAACCCCAGCCGAAGCCTGTCACCTTGCTGAAATAGTCTCCCCCTTATGATGGCACCATCAAGCTCAAATTTGATGGCTCATCCATTGGAAAACCGGGCCTGGATGGGTCGGGGGAGTTTTCCGCAACTCCTGTAGCATTGCTCTGGCTTCCTGCGCTGGTACTCTTTGTACAACTCACTCTACCTCTTCAGAGCTGCAATCGTTCAAACATAGGTTTAAAGATCATTTCAAAGCTCCTTAGTCGTTGAAGGTGATTCTTCAACAGTCATTTTCTAGTGCTTCCGCAAGAAGGACCCACCTTGGCGTCTTTGAAAATGTTTTTTTTTTTAATTCTAGACCTTAGCTCCCATGTTTGTTCCTGGAATCATGAACCTAGATCTGCTAATTGTTTGGTTGATTCCCTGGCTACAGAGGGAGTTGCCCTCCAATCCCTTGTTGTTAGGGGGCTCCCCTCCTACCCCTTGCTTATTCTGTTTGTTGCTTAATGTATCGCACTTTTCTTACAAAAAAGAAAATTTAGTTGAAATCTAGGTTACCCATACTCTAGAGGATGCATTCAACTTCGTTATTCCTTCAATTTAAACCACCGTGCTGCATCAACCAGTATCAAAGCTACAGTCCATGTTTTGGGTCAGATTCAAGGATTCTTCAAACAAGTGCAAGAAATTACTGATCTCATCCCTACATTGAAAATAGGGAGGCGAATCAAAGCACACTCACCTGTTAAGAGTTCCAGAAAACTCAAGAGTAGTTTCGAGCAAAGATGGCCAATAAGTTTGACTTAATTCCTCAAACCTTGTTGCTGATTCTTGTGCTAAATTAGGAGTCTCCCTGCAATCTCTTGTTGTAAGGGGAGGATTCCCTTAATGTATTCTTTGTTTTCCCGTTGTTTGCAATAAAATTATCACTTTCTCAAAAAAAAAAAAAAAAGTTTAGCTTAAGTCTATAATAATTTTTATGGAGCTCGAAATTATCAAGTTGGAGAAATCCATGGAGTTAGTAATGCCTCCACTACTTGATCCAAGCCACCCATCAATGGGCTCACAACCTAGTAAGTTGTTTTATGAGCAAGAATTGAAGACTACCAACAGAGTTCTCGTTCCCAGCTCTACTGAACATTACTCAACACCAAAAAAGATCTTATCTATTCCTAACATGCCCAAGGAATTCTCTATGAGTGCCAAAAAGTGTTTTCGTTACATCTACCACCTAGTTTAAAACCTAAGCGAGATCTTCAACATGCAACTGTATTCATACCTAATTCTACTTTGTCAAACAAACCACATTATCACATGTAACTAAAGGAACAAGAGGGTGAGAACTCGAGGACGAGTTCTCTTCAGGAAGGGAAGAGACTGATGCAGTACATTACAATGTGGAAGATCTAGTCGAGGACAAGAGATCACCCCAAAGCCCATTTATGATTATAGAAGAAAAAGGAAGAAAAAGACTCAACTAGAAAAGCCTGAATTTCCTATTTTAGGACAATTTTCAAGAATAGAAAGTCCTAAATTAGAGAGTTTCTCTAAATTGCACTTTCCTATTTCAAGCTTATTGAAATTAAAAGTTTTATCAGAAAAGTAACTTGTTGATTTTATGGGAAGCATCATTCAAATAGCAGCTTGCTATTTTTGCTAAATAATCCAATTAGTAGCTTCCTTTTTTAGTTTGGGGCTTTATTTCTAAATTAGTATAGCCTAAAGTTAGCAAATCTTTATGATAAAAACTATTTTCTGTTTTTTAGTTTTTTTTTTTTTTTTGACAAGTAAAATTAGATTTAGTAAGTCCTAATTAGAGTCTATTTCATATAATGAACAACATAGGAGTGTTGATCTATATACCTATAAAAGGCCCTCATATGTAACATAGAAATTAGATTTTTGAGATTGAATAAAGTTTTGGGTTTTGTTCTCTCGAATAAAATTATAATTTATGTTTTTTTCTTAGTTTGCTATTTTTCTTAATAGTTACAGAAACACTACCTTTTGTCCTTCAAGTTTGACCTGTTAAACTTGAATTCAGATTGTAATTTTCTAAGTTATTTCTGAAATCAAGGTTCCCCATACTCTAGAGGAAGCATTCAACTTTGTTATTCCTTGAGTATAAACCACTATACTGCATCATAATTTCTTTTTAATTTGTTTGTTTGTTGATCAATAAAAGCTTTATCATTTCATAAATATATATATATATATATATAAGTTTTATCCTTCTTTATTAAATAAAAACCCATTTCTCCTTACGAACAGAATTTTTTTATCTTTAAAAAAGAAATGCTAAGTACTATTTGGTCCTGTACATATCTGTTTTGTACTTGCGACCTCAGTTACAAATTTGTTTTTGATTGGGTCCTTTTGCTCAATTGCCATATGGGAGAATTTCTAGTATCAGGTCTTGTGGTGCAAACCTCACCAAAGTATGTGTGTGTGTGTGTGTGTGTGTGTCAATGGTAGTTTAAACATTTCCTCATCTAGCCAAAAAGTTTTGTTTATCAGCGTCAAGAATGCATCTATGCAAAACCAGCTTAGAATTGACAAACCACCTTAATGGATGAAAGCAAAATACATAAATAACAACAAAAAGGATGTGAACTAACACCCTATAATGTACCTTAAATTTCTCCCGGTATACAGCAACAGCAGCGGCATGGGCCAATAGCTGGTTGTGTGCAGCCAGATATGGTTCAATCAAAGAACTCGCCTTCCTTCCTGGGGCAAAAATTCCAACTCCATGACCATTCACAGCTGTTTGAAGTGGTTCATTAATTGTTATCCAGTGCTTGACTCTGTCACCAAAGGCTGCAAAACAAGTCTCTGCATAGATTGCAAAATACTTCCTGCATTTTGATAAGTATAAAAAAATTCATTATTTGTTGAAATGAAACTTCATAAAAATCAAAATTTCCATGGAACTAAAAGTCTTACGCACTCTATAAACTTACGCAATTTTCTCACTTAGCCATCCACCAATTGACTCCTGAAGATGTGCAGGGAGATCCCAATGGTATAGCGTCACAAAAGGCTGGATACCTACAAGCAAGTTATGTAAGTCTGCAATGCCACTTGTGATGAAGACCTATAATCAACAACCAGACACCTTTTTCTAGGAGAGCGTCAATAAGATTATTGTAATAGGCAATTCCCTCCTCATTGACTTCAGTTCCTAACCCATCTGCAACCAGGGAAAGCAAATACACAAGAGAGCAAATATCTCATCAACAATATCACAGCCAATGAAACATAGCACAAGACATGGTAATTGAGCAAATCACAAACAAACACATGACCTGTATATTACACTAGATAGGACCACAAGAAATTTGCAAGTAACAGATACAGAACATATTCATGTTGTGCTATGTGTAATGTATAAATATTTTCCAAACAGTCTTGTATGATTCAATTGAAACTCCAAGCCCTACAATGTTAATTTATGCTATCGGTCCTGTTAACCTTCTCAGCCAGCTTGGATCTACCACTAAATTATAAAGCCACTTTGTCTATTACAATTTGTATAGAGAAGTGATAAGATCAACTATTGTTTCAACTTTGGTCTACACATTTTCAGCTATATTATAAACTTTGAGACAGGTTCATTAATCAGTTCCAATTTGTTTTAATATCTCTTTAGATTTTTTAAAATGATCAAATAATCTCTTTTGATGGATACAACACACACATCATTTAAAGGTAAATATAATATGAAGCCATTTTCAATGCCAAAGGATTGAATGACGTACCAGGGAAGATGCGAGACCAGGAAATGGAAAATCGATAAGCACCAAACCCCAATTTACCCATAAGATCCACATCTTCCTGTAGTTGAAAAATACAAAAATCTTAAAAGATGCATGCAGAATACAGAAATGGTTATTACTACGTTTTTTAACAGACTCCCCAAATAACCATGGTACACATCAAATTGACAAAGGCTTTGCAAAATGTTTAGTACAACTATTCAAAAAGTTGAAAGCTCTGATAAAGAAAACTAAATAAAAAATAGATATGTACAACTGCAGATCCAAGATATGACATTAAAACTTTAGAAGCTGCACAGAGGAAAAATAAGAAAGAACGAAAGGAAAGAGAGAGAACATGTGTGTAAGGTTCTGGTTAGGGCAGAAATCAACCTCTACCTTTTTGTATTCAATCTCTCTCTTAAGTAATAGTACTAGCAAGAAGACAAAAACACCACTCAAGTATCATGGCACTCAAGTCACACACAATTAACTGAACTATTTTACCCTTTTCTGCTTAAACACTACGATAAAGATAATTTTATACTTGATATATGCCTTTGTCCTCAACACCATAGCCTTGTCCTCTTTATATTTGTGTCAGCTACATGAACCCTCCTCCATCCTAGTCTATGTCTTAGCTAACTCCATCGCAAAGTTATTCTTCCTCGTGTCTTTCTGCACCATGTCCCTGTCATTTTTCAGATTTTCTTAATAGTTAAATGATCCCTCAAGTAGGTACTACCAGGCCTCCTTCTAAACATTTCTAAAACATCTCAAATCACTTTTTCTTATATTGTTGAGTATTTGCAACCCTACTTTTCCTTCCCTCCTTTTTTTATTTTTTTTTCCGGAATTTGCCACATTCTGCAACCTTCATCATCCATAAATATTGTTTTCTATTTTTGAAGAATATGAAAATACATTAAAGATAAAAAGAATAAATAAAGAAGTACAAGAGAAGCTGAATTAACCAGAGATACGTCAATCAAAGAATAAAATACATAGAAAATAAAAACAGATCAAACAATATCAACAGATAAAAGTGGCTCATTACAACAGAGTGCAATTATACACCAGTCTGTGCTAGATTATCTACCACTGAATTAGCATTCAGCTCTACATGAAACCATAAATTTATAATGGAATAACGCTTTATTTTTTTATTTTAATTTTTGTTGAGAGCAATGAGAAAGGAGAATGCCAACTCTTCCTGATGTAAACCAGCAAATTACCACAAATGGATCTCCCTCCACAACCAGAGGAGTACAAAAATACTGACAAATATCCTAATCCCCTGTGGGAGCACACTCAGATAACCGTACCCTTATGATCTCTAAAAAGTCTCCACCTCTAGAGGGCAAGGATTGGCTCTTGATCTATCATCAAAATTCAATTTGATCCACCTTTACCCCTGTGGACTCGTCTATGACACAGAAACTTATCTGGAAGAGGATAAAGCAGCCATGTCCACCCATGGCCTTCACACTATAAATCTCCACAGTAAATGTTGTTTAGTTACTACCCAAAATTTAGTATCATAACCTTTTCAAAAAAAAAAGTATCAGAAATCATGGGTGGGTAGCTTACTGCTGTTTGACAAATACCGGCTTCATACTTTTTCAATATGAACCTACCACAACACTCCATACACCAACTATACTCCAGGAGATGGTCCACATGCAGTTTGGGGTAAAAAGGAACAATCAATAACTTACATAATCAGGTATTTGCATGACATCGTCTCAGAAGTACTCAACAATTACTTGTGACAAAAAAAACAAATTTAAACAAGAAATTTCATCTGCTAGCATAAATTGGTTTGAACTCTGTGTATTTACTTTTCTGTTCAAAAATTGATTAAAGAAGTCAGTAGTAGGCAGATATTAATTCTTAAATAACCTTGTAACGATGATACTGATCAACTGCGATATCTCCATTGCTTCCATCAAGAATATTTCCTGCGAGTTTAAGCAAAAAATAAAATCATATGATAAGCCAAATCACTGAGGATGAATCTGATGAAACATTATCATAGAGAGCAAAAAACCACAACGTCCATGCCTTTAGTATGTGAGAAAACATCCCAAATGCTATCGCCCCTGCCACCCTCCTTTGCAGCCCCTTCAACCTGGAGGATACAGAACTAGATAAAGTGGAAGTATAGTAACTAGCTCCATTGAAACACGCAGAGAAAGAAGTATGCCCTTCACCTAGAGAGTTTTTAAACCTAAAATTTTTTAACTAAGGGGAATATATTATAACTGGCCGAATAGCAAGTGAAAGGTAGTAAGACTGAGACGTACATGAGTTCTTCAAATCTTTTGCTGTGATACAATTCATATCAGTAGACAACTCGTTTTTCGAAGACCTGTTAATATCTTTTTTTACTTAAAACAGATATATTAAGACTGACCAGGCGAAATGACTTATTTGAACTTTCATGGAATAAGAAAACTTAATACTCTAGAAGCACTAGCTTCAAAAGGAGAAGAACTGTTAACGGATTTCGGTAGGAATACTTTCTCGTAAACTGCTAGAAATGAAAATCAATGTAGAGAATAGTGCAGAGGACTCCATACAGCCAATTGGATAAGCCCATGCTGGAAATGTATTAATGTCGGCGCAGCCACCAAATTTTTTTGAAAAATACAGAACGCAGGGTACAAACAAACACTTGAAGAACAGGACAAAGTGAAATGCACATCGTGAATACACAGAAAACTGAGCTCAAAAAGTAGAAGGTAGGGGAGTATCAAGACGTCACCACGCCATCCTCAGTAAAAAGTTCAAACAAGCAACAAAATAAGGGAGCAGCTTGTGCAGTTTTGTCCTACGTAAATCAGCGGCACCTATTTCATCCAAGTAGATGGGAAAAACAACGAAATGCAGCAATTACAAAAGACACCCTTCTTGTCTCACCTGATAGGCAGAGGTAGCGACGCCGAAGACAAAATCGGGAGGAAAATCGCTTCTCGAAACTTCGACAGGAATGTCGTCGCCCCAGGTTGCCGGCGTCGCCATGGAAGTTGATGTAAACAGGGTCTCTCGCTGGTACTGGTGGTTGCAACTTGACGGACTCGTCACTCAGTTACCTGAATTTATATCGGCACGGACAGAGTAGGAGAATTGGACGGTTCGGAAGCCTTGTTCTTCGCCGTCAATATTAAGTGTACCGTTACGCCATTCCTCTAAGCAGAATAGATCCTCAGCAACACCGATAGCGGGCCCCGTTAGCCCTTTTCTTTACGATCAGGAATTCAACCGCAGAAGAGAGTGTTGACTGTTTTTAATAGAAAAGAATCAGCGACGGCCACAGATGCGCCATTTGAGAACAAATCTCGAAGAAAGAAAAGCAAAACGTGGATATAAACGTCAGAAAGAAACTGACATCATAGTTGGAGGAATCTGTTAGGGCGTGGCAAAGGAAAAAGGAGAGGTAGCTGACACTGAGAGTTGACATTGTCGGTTTCTGAGCTTGATAGCGTTTAATAATGGCGATCAGTCGATTCAACAGAGATATTTGGGTTGTTACAGTCTTACACCGAACCGATTCACTGATTTAAAATTGAAGATGCCACAGGTCGCGTTCCAATTTCCTCGACTCCCATTTCCTTTTTGGTGCATTTCCAAGTCTGCCATTTTGTTTTGGAACGTGGTCCAGCCAGGGTAATTTTCAGTGGACTCAATCAGGCCACTATACCCTCATGCAACATAACTAGGAGACCCCTTTTTCCACCCTTTCGATTCAACCAAAATTAAACCTGGTTAAAATGGATTAGAATGGATGGACATTAGTGTCAATTCAAATGCTAATTAAACCCGATTGAAACCGGTTAGATCGGACAAACTTGATCACTATCACTTCATCCCATTGGTGATTTAATCGGGTTTTACAACATGATTTAACCGATATAAGAATAGAAGATCTAAACTCAGGTATTTCTCTTAAATCCAACGTGATTTCATTCTTATGTGATGGAACAATATAAATTCACTTTGAGCAATGATAAAAAAAAAATTAATGTTAAAAAATTGATTTATGCTATCTAATCTGGCACAAGCATGTCTATACTTGAGAGTAGGAGTTTGCTCTTTAATGAAAATAAGAAAGGCCAAAGACACACGAGGCACCAGTGGTCTAGTGGTAGAATAGTACCCTGCCACGGTACAGACCCGGGTTCGATTCCCGGCTGGTGCAGTTCGTTTTAATTTTTTTTATTGTAATCTGGACCTTAAACAAGTCTTTGTTATGTTTTATTTGAGGATAATAAATTATAGTACAGATTAAATTGGTGGTGAATCAGCGTTTATACATTCGTTGTTTTTCTCTGACCCTAAAACAAGGGCACGAGCTTCCTGCCCGTCAGCATGCAAATCGGTACTGGCGCAGTTTTTGCTCCAAGCCTCAAATAGCGACATTCGCACGCACCGAGAAGCATTGCAGACCCTTAGCCCTCCGCTAAACACAATAACTCCTCTCCTTCTAAATTTTTTCTAAAACCCCTCCTTTTCATTTTGTTTTTTTCCCCTTCTGCGTTCCCCTTTCTCAAAATCCACCTGTTTTTTTGCGCCAAGTTGTGATCAATTTATGAATATAGGCCGTTAGCCCCTTTCGAGTCGTTTGATGGATTTCGTGAAATCCATCAACTAGTCGAGGGATTGGAGATACATTTCCATTCACCTGCTCTCTAAATATTAATTAGAACCAGTCTTCGTTTTCCCAGTGCTTCTTTCTGTTTGTATTCTTTCCGAGATGGGGAAGAATCAAGCTTACAAAGCCATGCAGAGATCGAGATTGGGTTCGAGCTCGGGAGGGCCTGAGGAGATCGAGGATGGAATGGTCCGTACCTTTTCATACTAGTTGGCCTTTTCATGCTAAAAGGGAGCTCTTTTGAGTATTTATTTATTATTTTCTGCTTTGCTGAATGCCTACTTTAATTTCGATCAATTGCGTTGAACTTTCTTATCCGTGTTCATTTACTACCTTGTTCTCTAGCAACGTAATGACCAGATTGTCGTTTCATGACTTTTTGGTTACTTCAGGTTTTCCTAATTATTCAGATCGTTGATAGAAAATGCTCTGCGGAATTAAACTACTTTCAAACGATGATTCTATACGGTTCTTCGGTCATGATATAGCTATTTGATTGTGTGCTTCCGCTGATTTTAATTCCCATGTTACTGATTCCATCTGGTGATTAGCATGATAACATGTAGCTAGTAGCAATAGTGCTGGAAAAACTTGATGGTTACACGGATGAATAGAGGAGAATAATTATTAGGTATAAACAAGGGGATATTAGAGCGATTCACCTGGATATTTCATTGAACTGGTCTAGGCAGAACACTGACGAACTACTATCACATTTACCAGAGACAATTCTTCTCCCAAGTCTTCCTATTATTAATCTATTTAACTTGAGCACATGTTATTGACATATTAATTTTAAAAATGCTCTGTGCAGTTATTCTTTGATATGTCAAGGAGACGAAAGAGCAACATACTTTTCTAACTTATTAGAGGAGAGTTTGTTGTTTCTTGCCCGTTGTACCAAGGGTTCTGGTTATATTGACCACTCCGTGAGTTTCGAGTGTATTCTACTTTCTTTTTTTAATTCCTTTTCTGGATTATTAGAAGGTTTTGATCTAAAGAGTCTCTCTTATCCCATCTTTTGTTGATTTGCATGTCTAGAGGTTATGAATCATAGATCCTTACAGCTTAAGACAATACCCACAATTACTCATAATTTGTTTGGCCTGTGCTCACTGAGACCTTGGTAGGAAGTTTGATCAGCAGTACCTTTTCTTAGGGAGGAGGCCCATTTGAACCAGTTGAACCTTTAGCAATGTCTTTCAGTACTTGAGCAAGTGATATATTCTCATGGTATACCTGCAACATTGAGGTTAAAAACTGGTAAGATCAGTGGAATGAGATAACTAAGAAGAGATTGTTGTCAAAAGGAAAATTTATAAAATAATATTACAAAAGAAAATTATGAAATCCTTCTCTAAAAAATTAAATCCCAAACACTTAGAAAAAAGAATGTATTAATGGTGTTATTAAGAACCAGCTTTTATCTATTGTGCTATGACATGTTCTGGGAAGAGATTGGACGTTGATCTTTTAGTGTTTCTTGAATTGGAAGTGCTATTTGAAAGTGGTCCTTAGAAAGGAACAAGGAGGCTAAATAAGTTCAGAGATAACTGTAATTCTTTTAAAAAAAATAAAAGACTGCCTATCATGTCATAAGAAAAACATATTGGTGGTCAGTGAAGCATTTTTCTTTCGGTTACAATAGACTTATTTTGATCTAGGATTAGAAAAAACTTGTGCTTATTATTTGTGAGTAGGTCTTCTAATTTGATTAATCAATTTGGGATGGACCTAGACCTAACTTTAACATCTTCACTTGCTCTTTGTTCTGTTTGTTTATAAATATCTTATACGCACAAAATGCACGGACAACACATGAACATCTATTCTTTTCTTTTTTCACTGAGTTTATTTATTGCTTTGTGAAAAAGTATAAAATTAAGGATTATAGAGAGAGAAATTGAGAAGGAGAAAAAGAAAAGAGAAAAGAGAGTTCTAGAATGACTCTCAACACGACCTCCAGTCTTTTATTAAGTGAGTTGAGGTCAATTTATAGAAATGCACCTATACAGTTAAATCACTTAAACCCTTGTATCTCCCATTAGACATACTCAAATTACATGAAAATAAAACTAGAGACATATCTAAACATGTAAAATAAGATGATATAAACTCTAGACATCGCAACTAACGTAGAAAGATGAAGCTACCTTTAAGTAGATTTTCTAATACTCCCCCTCAAGCTGGAGCATATATATCCATTAGACCTAGCTTTTTACAGAATATCTCAAACTTGCGTTTGCTAAACATATTTCAATTTGATCACCAGATTGCACATAGGGAGTGACAATCTCCTCCTTCATCACTGCATCTCAAATAAAATGACTATCTACCTCAATATGCTTAGTTCTTTCATGGAATACCGGCTTCCTAGCAATGAATATGGTTGCTTGATTTTCACATTACTTAGTCATAAGTTCATCCCTTTGTAGATTCAATTCTCTTACCATAGATTATTCCCACATAAATTCACTGATTTTATGAGCCATGGCTCTATACTCAGCTTTAGCACTGGATTGAGGTACAACATTCTGTTTTTTGTTCTTTCAACTAATCAAATTTCCTCCCAGAAATACACAATAACCTGTAGTAGACTTCCTGTCAAGCTTAGATCCTGCAGAGTCTTGCATCTGAAAACACTTTTATATTGTGATCATAAGGCTTAAAGAATAATCCCTTTTCTGACCCATTCAAATATCTTAGGATCCTCTGGGCTGCCTTCGGATGAATCTTGCCAGGGCAATCCGTGGATTAACTAACAACCCTGATAACAAAAGACAAGTCAGGACGAGTAATAGTAGCATAAATGAGCGTGTCAACTAACTGATGATGTACAATTTCATCATAGAGTTCATCACTCTATCTATCATGAAGGTCTGACCAACCTCCATGGGAGTCTCGAGTGACTTAGGACCTAATAACCCATACTCTTGCTACATATATGCGATATATTTCCTCCATGTCAAAACAAGTCTTGTTTTTGCTTCTAGCTACTTTGATGACTAGAAAATACTTTAATGAACCCAAGTCTTTAGTCTGAAATTGTTTGGCTAAATGTGCCTTTATCTTCTCAATGCCAGTGACATTACTACCGGATAAGATAGTGTCATCCACATATTCTAGTAGCACCACAATACTAGACAATCTCTTCATGACAAAGAGTGAATGGTCATAGTGGTTGCCTAGCTAAATTTCCCAAACCATGTTTGAGGGCTTTGTTTGTGACCATATATAGCTTTCTTGAACCTGCAAACCTAGCCAATCTCTCCCGGAGCAACGTACCTAGGAGGTTGCTCTATATAAATTTCCTCATCCAAGTCACCATACAAAAAGACATTTTTAATGTCAAGTTGACAAAGTGGCTATCCCTGGTTTGCAACTATAGATATCAAAATCCAGACAACAGATAGTCGGGCAACTGGAGAGAAGCTCTCAAAAACATAGACTCCATATGTCTGTGTTGCTCTTGGCTACCAGCTGAGACTTGTATCTGTCAATAGATCCATCGGCCTTATACTTCATAATATATACCCATCTACACCCAACAACTGTAGCATCGAGGGGCAGGTCACACAATAGCCAGGTGCCTTTGTTCAATTATGCTTTCATATCGACATCCATAGCCTACTTCCACTAAGGAGAGGAAAGCACATCTTGCATAGAAGAAGGAATAGTGCGAGAGGACAATGACAAGGCAAATTGTTTTTATCGGTCAAACAGTAAATCAAAGGAAACAAAGTTTAAGAGAGGATAATATGTACCTTTTTGAACACCTTTACGAAGAGCAATGGGAAGGTGGAGTTCACTTGCCTTAGGATCAACAACCAAGAGGGTTCATGGTCCGGTGTGAGAGAGGGAACTGTCTTGTGTGAAAGCCACACGCCATTTGTGATATAACTGTTATTAGGGGTGGCATCAAACAGAGCCGGTTCGTGAACAACTTGAGCTCGGCTTGGTTCGGCTCGAAAAGTCCCAAAATTGAACCAAGCTCGAGCGAACCGTGGTTTGGTTTGGTGGCTCGCTAGCCGATTCGTTACTTAACGAGCAATTTTGTGTCGAGCCTTAATATTTTCGGCAAACCTTTCTTTCCTCTCTTCGACTCTGTTCTGTCTTCGGGCTTTGATTTCGGGGAGTAGCGAATCAAGGATTCGAGAGGCATCTTCCCTCTTTGTCGTCTTCATTCTTTGGTGTTTTCCCTCTTTGGCGTCTTTGTATTCCTCAATGGAGGGGATGTAGCAGAAGTTGGGTTATGTGATGGACGGTAAACTAGTGGGAGACAAAGAGATTTGCGAAGGACTGGGTTGGCGATGGTAAAAGATTTGTCGAGATTTTGGAAGCACATCAGTTTGTTTGAGACATCGGTGCAAAGGAGATACCGTCCTCGATCTAGGTCTTCATAGCTGACGATGTCCAATGGGCCTAACGAGGGACCTTTGCTCGTGCGTTCTTGGCTCTGCGAGTTTAAAATTTGTGGAGGAAATTTCTATTTGTTGGGTGTGCCAACATTGATTATGATGGCTGTCGGCATTGAGGTGGTGACGGAGGCCAGTGCAGGGCTAGAGTTTGAAGACGACCTCCATGGTTTGAACTGAGTTGATTTGGGCTTGCCCGGTCGACTTGTAAATCCTAAGGAAAAAAAAAACAAAATTTTTATTGTTGAGTGGAGGATTTGAACCCACGATCTCAACTTAAAATTTAAGAAAATGACCTCTAATCCATATAACCTTGAGTGATACTGTTGGATACATTTAATAGATATTTGAATAACTAGAAAATCTGTATATTTGTTTTTTATGCCATTTCTCATTTACTTCATATGAATTAAATAATTTTACATGCAAATATGAATTTATAAATTCATATTTATGAAATTTTTTATTTAGGCTTTTATGCATACTTAATTTTCTATACATATTTTTGGTTGACCTAAATATAAGGAATTAATAATTGGCATCAATTTAAGTCAATTATCTTGATGTCATATTTTTGTTTACATTTGAATAATTGAGTAATGGCCACAATATTCTTAATTATGAAAATGTCTAGTGACATTAAACTTAGTCACATAAAGTTAATGGCATAAAAAAATGTGATTAATTATGGAGATATAATTATTTAACCCCACAGTGTAATTGTTTAAGTGATTAATCAAGATGAGATAGAAATATTAAAAAAAATAAAAAAATTCTAGTTGCCCATAGGCCTAGAAAATTTCTTGACAGACAATTTGATCCCATCATAAAGTGAATCGTTTATGTGTTATAATCTAAGCCCACATGAAAGATTATAATGACATATTGATTTATTTGTTTGAATTTATTTACATGGATAAATATTCAATAGTATTAAATGTAGGTATGAGCTTGAACTCGTCTCGAGCTCAAGCTTGAACTCGGTTAAAATTATTGGGCTTGAGCTCGATTACAATTTTAGGTTTGAGGCTAGGCTAGGCTCGAGCTCGAGTTCGAAATATTTGATCGAACATAGGCAGGTTCGGGCTCGGCTCGATTCGATGCCATCCTTACGGCTGTTATGGTTTCTCAGCAGTAGCACCAAATGATGGATTACGAACCTCCTCCAACGGAGTGGGGACAACAATCTTTGGATCTGTAATAAATGGAGACACATCTATAGATGATGATTGGAAGAATGGAGTATCCTAAAAAATGTCACATCAATATATATAAACGACTTCTTAGTAGAAGGACAAAAACATTTGTACCCTTCTGTGTACGTGAATGTCCCAAGAAAACGCATTTCACTACACGAGGGGACAATTTGTCCTTCAAAGTACCAAAGACTTGTGTAAAAACACATGCAGCCAAAAACACGAGGAGACAGTGGAAATAATAAGGTAGATGGCATTAACACCTGTATGGGAATTTCACCACCTAGAACAGGGAAGACATCCTGTTAATGAGAAAGCAAATAGTAAGAACTGCATCATCCCACTATGATTTGGGTACATTCATATGTATAAGCATGGTATGGGCCACTTCCAAGAGATGACGATTCTTACGTTCAACAATACCATTTTGTTGTAGGATAAAGACACGCGAAGACTGATGTATAATACTAAACTGATCAAACTTCTGATTCATGAATTCCAAGCCATTATCAATGCGAAGTACACAAATAAAGGTATCAAACTTATTTTTTATTTCACTAAAAAAAGTTGGAACACATCAAATAATTCAAATTTCTCCCTAAAAGATACACCTAAGTACATCTACTAAAATCATCAATAAATGAAACAAAGTTCTTATAACCAAAAACACTGGGCACTGGACTAGGCCCTCAAACATTAGAATGAACAATGTCAAATAAGTGACTGTCTTGTGATGCTTGCCTAGCTAACATGATTCACATTGAAAGGAAAGACTAGATGGAAATGTAGGAAAACACTGAACCAACTTTGCAGGAGAAGGATGACCTAACTATAAATACCATTGTAAAGGCAAGGTTACAGAATGCAATTCTTGTAAGGAATCCTTTGAGTGGCTCTCCAAATAGTATAGTTCGCCTCTCGCACACACAAAACCAATCGTCCTCTTTGTCGTGAGATCCTGAAACACATAGTGAGAAGGATAAAAAGTTACAGAACAATTCATGGATTTGGTAAGTTGACTAATTGTCAATAGATTGAGAGGAAATTTAGAGATAAATAGTACAGACTAAGGTGACATGAATGACGATGGAGCTAATGTGCCTATTCCTTGAACTAATGAAATTGATTCATCAGTCAAGGTGTCATGTTTAATAGCAACTGACTCTTTTAAATCGGAAAACAAGGAGGATCATGAAATATGTAGTAGCTCTTGAGTCAAGGACCTAGGTGGAGAAGGATTGACGTACCTAAACTAGCCAAGGTGGCTGTAAGAGTGGAAGTTTGAGCCACAGATACAGAAGATGAGGCAGTCGTACCTGAATTAGGCAAGGTGGTTGTGGGAGTGGAAGTTTGAGCTACAAATGTAGAAGATGAGGCAATTGTTAACTGTGCCATACGTTGAGCTAGCTGTTGCATTTTACCTCATGCCCCAGGTACAATATTCACTATAGACCCAACAGATGTTTCTGTGCCTTCATAAACCAGAGTGTTAGCCTAGGTAGGTTTCCCGAAATTTGCCCAACACTTGTCAGAAAAAGGGTTGGAGCGGCCACAATGCATACATTTTCGGTCAGGTCTAGTAATACTCATGCCTTTGCCTTGGCTATCTCTTCCTCTGCTTCTAGTACTTCCACTTCAACCTCTAGAGTGATCGTAGTTGCCTAGAGTATTGAGCGTAAATACATTAACACTATTACACTGGTCACATTACTCCCATGGGATATAATGGTAGGTTTTGCATGCGAGACTCTGTTAAAAGGCTGTGGATAAAGATTGTATATCCCCTGAGGCTAATAGTTATGCCCTAATAGCATCAAACGCCGGCCCCAAGCCATCCAGAAATTTTGCAATATGCACCTGTCCATGCTATTTTCTAGATTCCCTTTCATCAACAGTAGGATGGAAAATGCTTATCTTTTGCATTATATCCACCAGTTCACTGTAATATTCTATAACGGATCTTTGACTTCTCTTGAGGCTAAGCATTTTGGCATATAACTCATAAACTTGTGACAAATTGCGCTCCCAAGCATAATAGATTCTAAGGATATCCACATCTCCTTGGCAGTGTCACAATTCATAATTTGATTCCTCAATTTGGAATCAATATTGTTAATCAGCCACATCATCGCCTGGCTGTCTTCAGCTTCTTGGTCATCGTTCAGAGGGATAGGAGGATTGTCTGTATTGAACTTGGACTTCCTCTTAGCTTTTAGATATATTCGAACTGACTTGGACCAACTTTGATAGTTTTGACCAATCAGCCTCTTAGATGTAATCAAATTCTCATTTTTCCTTTTGAACTTCCAATTTCTTTTCTCTACTTTCGTAATACATTCACACATTTCTCTCAAAAAAAAACTTCCAAATTCCCTTGAAGAGGTGGTAATTTCACTAGAATCAGCCATCAAAGTAATACATACTCAATTCAACCCTAATTTCATTTCCCACACACTTGTACTAGTAATAGCTAGGTGACTTCAAAATTTTGGGGTAGGGCAAAAATTACGATGTGCGCCAACCACATGAGTACAATAATCGAATTCTATGCAATTAAATTCGCATAAGCCACAAAACATAAAAAATAGGGCTGGTGTCAGCAAATTTCATGATGACGTAGGCAGAGGACCTCATATTGGGATATGTACAATGCAAAAAGGATATATTTCAACTCAATAAACCCTCATGGGGCAATAATTAGTCTCAGAATTACTGAAACAGCAGTAGAAGCCATCAACCCCAAGGTTATGGCAGAAGAAGAATACAAAAATTCAGATTTTTACCGATTAGTCAAGCCAAATTTCAAAAAATTCCCTCTCTACGAAGTCACGGGCTTCAATGGAGAGAATATGATAAGAATGAAAACTTCCAATTAAGATCTACTACTCTGATACCATGAAAAAGTATAAAATTGAAGATTATAGAGAGAGAAATTGAGAGGGAGACGGAGAAGGAGAAGAGGCAAAAGAGAATTCTGCCATGACTCTCACGACCCCCATTCTCTTTTATTGAGTGAGTTGAGGTCAATTTATAGAAATGCCCCTATACACTTAACTTCACTTAAACCCTTACATCTCCCGCTATACATACTCAAATTACATGAAAATAAAATAGAGAAATATGTAAACATGTAGAATAAGATGATATAAACTCTTGCCATCACAGCTCATGTAAAAAGATGAAACTACCATTCAGTAGATTTTCTAACAATTTGATTCCTCGAGCATAACTTGAATATATTGGTTTCTGGTAGATTAGCTTTGAGTTATATATATTTTCGTTGTTCTTTCCATGGATATTTTCTGACAAGGACAGTCGCAGATGGATGGTTCTTTTCATTCACCAGAGTGGCATGCAGCTCGTTTGGCCAGTTTAAAAACATCACATACGGTAACCTGGGAAGAATTCAAAAGGAAACAAAAGGTATCTTTATGATCATGGATATGCAAAATGATCACTATTATTATTTTTCTTCATTCTTGATAAATATCTAGTTGAGGTGGTCTTCAGAAAATTAGAGGTAATCACTTGAAAAAGATACTCATCATAGTCGTGGTTGTGACTTTTATTTTTAATTTTTAATTTTTAATTTATAACATTGAGAGAATTTACTAAGAAAATAGAGAAAATATGCATGGGATGCAGATGGGTAAGTACAAGAAGAGCGAAAAATAAGGTCAAGAAAGAATAAAAACAACAAGAAAACAAAGAAGAAAAAGGGAAATACAGCATCATTTAAAAACAACAAGACTATGCGTATTCGAGAGGGTAAGTGTTTTTTTCAGTTCTTGTTGTTATTAGTATTATTATTAAAAAATTATAATTATTGCTGTAATGAGTATTATTATCATTGTTATCCTTGAAATGTTGTTTACACACACCTACTAGGTGGGAGACCTCTATAAGACTTGAACCTGGACCTCATATTTATGACCAAACTACTTGCTCCACCCCACAAACCCATTAAAACAAAAATATATAAAAGAAATTGAAATTATATTGTTATTCAAACATTTTACTTTCTTGGCACGCCTTCATCACTAAGCAATAATATAATATAATTCGCACTCCAATCACATGTCAACAGATTTTCTATAAAACATGTTGGAACCAGATGGTGGCATGTCAACTGATACTGATGTATATGGTTGGACCATTTAACTTTGGTTAACCTTGTACTCTTCTACAGCGAAGTAAGGAAATATATCTGTATGTGTGCTTGGCTTACTCTCTGAGAAGGATACTGTTGAATTTCAAGCATTAATTTGTCTTTAAGTAGGTCCCCTGTTTTGGCAAGCTTTATGTCATTTATTTCATGACTTGTTCTGTTAGGCATTTTTTCCATCTCCCTTTTGTCGTCAATTTTTCCAATATCTTCATGTGCAATTGCTTTCCTTTTTCTCTCCTCATCTTCCCTTCTCCCACCCCCAAATTCCTTTTCCTTAGTTTGTTAAAATTTATGGTTAAAATCAGATTTTTTTAATTCTAAAGTAAATTTTACTTTCTTACATGATTGTTCGAGACATTTTATGGCATATTTTCACTTCTAGGAAGATGAACTGAAAAAAGGTGAGCTTGAAGCAGATAAGGATAGAATGATGAGAGACTATAGGGCTCAATTAGATGCTGAAAGGGCAGCTAAGCTTGCTCAAGGAAGAAATCACTCAGGCAGCAAGTCTAATCACAAGAAAGGTAGGGAAAAGAATTATTGGATATGGTTTTGATAATATAGGGATTTTTTGGGTATTTGTGTTATGAATTGACTTCTTCTTACTGAGAATGTGATTGCAGACAGAAAAGAAAAGGATCACAAGAGAAGGTCTAGCAAAAGGAGAAAGGTTTGTTCTATTTCTAACCCTATTAGTTCTGCCCAAGGAATTTGATGTTTCAGTCCTTTCCCTTTGTTTCTTAGTTCAATATTTAGTTCATAAATGGTTTTAAGCAAAAAAAATCCTCCTGATAAATTTGTTTCAATTTTTTTTTCCATTATAAATTGGTTCTCTTATAATTAACCTTTTTTTTTGTATGACATTATCGCCCATATAGTACTAAGGTAGAATGACCTTTTCTTTTTATTTTTTTAGTGGATGCTAAAATGTTTTCTTGAATTTTTTTATTAATGATGAGAAATGGATTTTATTAATAGAAACCTTCCAAAAGACAGAAAATGACTACAAGGATACAATCAATACAGCCCCAAGAGCTAAAATAAAAACAAAGACAAGATCAACACTACAGCCATCCATAACCTAGTTGAAAGGACTGGTTCTTCTTATAACAAGCTATTGATAGGAAGCATCACTTGTAGTGAAGGAATCTGCAAGGGTATTAACGCTTATGAAGACGTGAATCTGAGAGAGTTTGAGGGTCATCAAATGCCTTTAATTTCATCAAATTAAATCAAAAGCAATCATGAGGGAACTTACTTTCATCCCCAAGGCTTGGTAGATGACAACTCTCAAAAACCTTCTATGAGAAGGGGCAAAATGATGTGATTCTCATGGATATAAAGACTTGGGATAAGGGGTCTCTATCCTGCATGGTCCAGGAGAAAGCCGAGATTAAGGATTAGATCAAAGCCACAAAGTAAGCATACTTGGATGTTGTGGTGTATAATCCAGAAGAGTTCTTTTTCTAAATCACATTATCTTTATATCCCCTAATATGAATAATATCCAAGAGAGAAAGAAGGTGTCTAACATCTGTCGTTTCTTTGTATGTCAGGGTGTGCTCCAAGTTTATTAGATATCTTTACCACATTGATCCAGCTGGGCTTTGGGATATGGCGGACTACTTGGGATGCTCTGGGGAAAATATGCCAGCTACATTTCTTGGGCTCCCACTTTTTGATTCTCAGCCTTCGGCATCACTATGGTCCCCCCTCATTGAGAAATTTGAAAAGAGGCTAGCCTCTTGGAGGGGTAAACTCTTAACTACAACGGGGCGTCTGACTTTCCTCAAGTCTTGTCTGGCAGGGCTGCCAAATTATCTGTTATCATTCATTCACTGTCCGGCCTCCGTTTGCTCCAAAATTGACACCATCTGTTGGCAATTTCTCTGGAGAGGATCAAAAGAAAGCTTTAAATACCATTTGGTTAGTTGGAAGGATATTTGCATGCCTCATAATAAGGGAGGATTGGGCATCCGACCTACAAGGGAAATGAACAAAGCTCTTAAGCTCAAATGGATTTGGAATTTCAACAACAAACATAACAGTTTATGGAGGAATATGGTTAAATTTTACCTTCAGTTTTCGGGTGCCTGGTGGAGAGAGCGTGGCACCGCTCGCCTCCTATCCCCGATATGGAAATCAATTTTTAAGTTCCTTCTAGTATTCAGAGATGTTATCTTTCTTTTGGTCGGATGGATGGTGTGACCCCCGATCCCTCTTAGAGGAATTCTCGGGGCTGCATAGGGTGGCTAGAGACCTCTCTTACTCTGTGGCTGATTCATGGAATGATCAATCGTGGAGTCTTCCGTTCCGTCGGGGACTAAATGATGAGGAATCATTGGCCTTTTGCTCTCTCTTTATCAGACTCAGCAATACTGTTATCCAGGAACATTTAGTTGATAAGCTAATTTGGAAGCCCAACACTAATGGCTGATTCATTGTTACTTCTGCTTACTCTCATATCAGAAAGCAAGACTACAATATTTATGAGCACAAGGCAAATCTGGCTTGGAAACTCTCAGCGCCAAGCAAAATCAAAATTTTCGTGTGGTCGGCCATCAGAGAATAAGTTCTTACTTCTGACAACATTCATAAAAGAGTCTTCACCGCCCATGATCTTTCTTGTCCCCTTTGTGGTGAGTGCGATGAGACAGTCCAACATGTCCTCTTACACTGGATATTCGTGGCAAGTCTGGATGAAGATTTTTCAGAAGATTGGGTTCCAAGTGGGGCTACATCAAGACCTCTTCGGCATCTTTGAGATGGTTTGAGGGATTCACCTTTCTCGGCTGGGCAAGTTAATACTTTCGGTCTTTCTTGTGCATGTTCCATGGTGCATTTGGCTCGAGCGGAACAACCGGAGATTCAACTCCAAAGCTTGCACCCCGGACAACACAACTTCTCATGTCGTTAGCCTCATCTAGAGCTGGCTTCATACAAGGAAGCAATTTGCTGCTCTATTGGGTGTTTCCCTTTGGGAAAATTGGAGCTTGATTGCCCATATGTTTGGCCCCTACAGAACTCCGAGTATGACCATCTTGGATCATCCCCCTTGTGATTGCATTAAGCTCAATTTTGATGGTGGTGCTATTAGCTGTCCTGGGCCGGTAGGAGCAGGCAGTGTGTTCAGAGGTCACAATGGAGACCCTATTCTTTTTTATGCTAGTCCGGTGGGCATTGCCGATTCTAATACTGCTGAAGCTAGTGCTCTACTGTTGGGCCTCTAAATCTTCAGGGATCGTCTCCATGGCAAGTTAATAATTGAAGGCGACTCGAAGACTATTATTAGTTGGTGTTCCAAAGACAGCTCTCCCCCTTGGCGCCACTGGCCAATCACTAATAGTATTGTTGACATTGTATCTTCTATTCATTGTAATTGGAATCTCATTCCTAGATCAGCCAACTCTTTGGCTGATAAATAGGCAAAATTCGGAACTTCCCAACAATCTCTCATTGTTTGGGAAGGCTTCTCTCCTTTGTAAATTGCTCTTTTGAGTTTTTGTCTTAATAAAAATCAGCATCATTTAAAAATAAAAATAAAAATTGGGAACTGGTACTTGAGAGTCCTAGTAATTTTAAAGATTGTTGGGAAGGCCCTCAAAGCAACCTCTCCAATGCAGGTGCCTTGCCCAAAAGAATGTGCAATTATCAACATGGGGCCTAACTCTTCCACATTTTGTTTATTGCTACAAAATTTGAACAACCATTTTGTTTAGGAAGTGTAGTTATTTATTTAATGTGTTGGATACCAATACTGCTGTTCCGCTTTGCGACGAACATTTTGCAATTAACCAAGTAATATTTAAAACTAGAAGATGTGCCTTTCAAAGGAACCTCCTTTTGTATATCTCCAATGGGTTGACAACATGTTGGCAAGGCAAAAAGGATAGGAAGTGATTAGAAAAACCTTCCAGGAAATCTTAAGCATTTCTGGGCTGGCCAAGGAGAGGAGATTCCCCTGCCAATTATCAAGTCTTTTTTCAACTTTTTAGTGACTGGACTTCAGATGGTCTTGCCAGGCTTACCTAGGAGAAAGGGCAGTCCCAACTACGATGAGGGAGGGGATCCTGATAGCAGCCCAAGATGTACGTATTATCCTTTATGAGTCCAGGATTTAAGATTGATACCAAATACGAAGAGATGTTAACTAATTTATGTGCTGCCTAGAGACCAATTCATTGGTAGATAAAAGGCCTTTAATGGTGGTAATTTGATTGAAGAGAAATGGTGGTAATCTGATAGTAGATAAAAAGGGCTTTAATGGTGGTAATTTGATAAGTATCCCAGTCCCACCACAAAAACAGATAGTGTCGTTGGCAAACAGAATAATAGACACTCTGGACAAGGAGTTTGTTGAAGTAGGTAGTGAAAGCCAAGCTTTCCTTTGGCTAATAGCAAGAAATGAGTTAAAGTTTTTCCCTAAATATTAAATAAAAGAGGAGAGAAGATTCCCTTGATACAGCCCCTTCACAGCCTCTCAGTACCCATGCACAGGAGGTAAGAAGGTGGCAGTGAATCCATCTCCTCCCATTGCCCCAGAACATTTTCAAAAGGCATGCTCTAGAAAAACTAGTTGATCTGATCTAAAACTTTCTCCATGTCGAGTTTGAGTATGTTACCCCTCCAATGAAATGAGTGGAACTTATGAGCCCGGAAGGTTGCATCAAGGGTTAGTCTATCATTGTGAAAAGAACTCTGATTCATGTTAATAATTTTTATTTTAAGTAGGAACTCTTGAAGGACTGATGAATGTCAAACTATTGTTGAATGCCTATCATCTCAATCTCATCTATCATGGTCTGGTGGCTTTGGCTAGATGGGGCTGATGTTTGAAACCTGAGATGATGGGTTTCTTAAAGAAAGTCCTACATGGAAAGTGTTACAATGTGGGACCCACCGTGGTGCACGAGCTGGTGGGACCCACCATGAGGATGTGGGATACCAAGAAGAGTCCTCACCCAAGCTAGTACGAGTTAAGAGATAAGAAGCACAAGCTGGAATAAGTTAGAAGACTTGAAGATCAAGTGGGACCCACAAAGATATCACGAGCTGGTAATCTTATCAATATGAGCTAGAAGATCATGTGGGACCCACAAAGATAAGACCACGAGCCAGCCTCCTCTCTTATGTCTACATGATTGAAGAAGAGTTAGAGTTTAAGTTATATTAGACCTCTAGTAGATTGTGTTATCCTTTCATGATAGATTTATCTTAGAGAGTTAGAGTTAGAATGTAATTAGGAGACTTAAAGGTTAATTGTATAAGGACTCTATCACTTCTTCTACTATAAATAGAGGTGTTGTAATTTGGAGTTAATAAAGTTCTTCAATTCTTTCTTGAGTAAATCTCTCGCTTTTTGCTTGGCGCACACCTTGTTTCTCTTCTCCTCATCTCTCTACCCGAGTGCCTTCTTCCCCTTTTCTTCTTTTTCTTTCTCTCTTCCCTTGCTTGTGATATTAGAAAATGGGTCCTAAATTCAATAGAAAGTTACGCTTGTGTTGATTTTTTCTTCACTATCCATTATAACTATTATTGAACCTGTTTTCGTGCTGGACAGGTCCTTTCACTTTTCTAGCTAATAGAATCCCCCTTCAGTGTAAATTGATTTAAATTCTTTTTCACATATGGATGGTTTGGTACTCCTATTGAGTTTCCTTTATCTTGGATTAGGAATAGGTTGCTGGGATAAATAGTTGGCTTCTTCGTTGTCTTTCCTCTTTTCTTGTAGTTTGTATGTCTCATACACTTGGATTTTTTTTCTTTTGATATATGGTCATTCTGATGTTCAAACAAATTGCAGTATGTCAGCCCACATTTATTTATTATTTATTATTCATTTGGACTAATAATTTCATTAAAGGATGATGCTGGTACAACAGAATGTAGAGGCAAAGCCTCAAACCCGATTGGAAATTGATACAATTTGGTGGGGTAATATGTCCTTTTTTAAGCTATCTGAGATCCAGTTAGCAGCACTCTAGTGTGGTGCCAAACAACCTTTCTGGGAGTATATAATTCATTCATGATAAGGACCAAATTCATTCAACCAAGAACTTTGTGGGATCCATGAAGTGAAACAACAATCCTCTGTAGCTTTAAAGTTTTGTAACTGAAAACAAAATCATTTCATGGGGTCTGCTTTTTCAACACTTAGATATGATAGCTCAATAATTGTTATTTTTTTTCTGAATATAGGAGGTGCCTGTGCAGAGGGTGCTTCATTATGACTTAAAGTAGGGGCTAGGTTGATCTCAGGATTTCTATCCTGGGTGAAGTTTGCTACTGCTTTCTGTTAACTTGCTGAGCTGCATAGCTACCAACTTTACAATTAAGCACCTGTAAAGGATATCAAATGTCAGCTATTAAGAAAAAACTGGCCTTTGTTCCCTTGTAATGAGAATGGTGTTCATCTATGGATACTTCGTGAAAGTTTATAGCTATGTCTCCTCTGGAGAAGCTGGAAAATTGTCTAATAACGTGGTCTAGCTCTGGATAAGGTTTGGATATATTTGCATGTTGGTGTGTTTTCATTATGATTATGAGTTAGGCTTCTGCCATACAGGTAATCCTCTGCTATTCTAGTCATTATTGTTTTTTCAGTATATTAAATTTCAGAGACAAAATCATCTTGTTCATGCTGAATATTCAGGAGAGAATGATTTTCCTGTTCTTCTGTAGTCTACATGTGATAGTTAAGGCATTTTTGAGAGAAGTATAGGAAGGGTCCTAGATGCTTCCTGCATCCTGTGTATGAGTTTAGATGTTGGGGTTGTTGGGAGCATTTGATTCTTATCAGGTTTTGAAGCCCCAGACGAATACTTGTTTTTCCTTTGAAAACAATCTGACTGAAGTTATGGGAAATGTCAATGGTGGCTGATCTTTAGCACATTTTGTTTGTTCTTTTATATGGATTTCAGGCTTCTGCTCCTTTTTTCTCTTTTTCTTCATTTTCTGGATTGTTTGTAGGCATGCTTTTTTGCTTCAAGCATTCTGAGCATGCGGTAGAATTATCCTAGGGTTCCTGTCCAAAGTGGATTAGTAGGTGGAGGATATGCATTTGAACCAGAAATTCACCTGCTTGAATAGGACGCAGTGGTAAAAGTTGGGGCAAAATCTGGGAGGAGCTAATCATCTACAATGGAAACAGTAATCTTCTTTGTTAATTTCGTGGTAAATCATCCAGTGCATGTCTTGTTTTTTCAAATTCGAGGAATTCAACTTGTATCCTCAGGAGCGGAGTCCTATTTTGTTTTCACATCAGATATGCTTTGCTCGTAGGTGTTCCGATTCAAGAGGTTCATGCTGATAGTCTCTGTTTCCTTTACTCCTGATCTGTCAAACTGTGGGACTTCGATTTGTTTATCTTGGTTATTTGGACTGAGGATAGCTGAAATTTTCTTGCAGCATTCTAGAAGGAAATCTTTGTCAGAGTCGAGTTCATCAAGTTCTTCATCAGATTCTTCTAGCAGTGATGATGAGGAGCGAGAAAAAAGGAAATCGAGATCACGTTCTAAGAGAACAAAGAAAGAAAGAAAACACAAGTCAAGAAGCAGGGATCCTGGTAGTGATAGTGAAAAAGTGGGTGGCCCTTTGCCTCTATCTAGATTCTTTAGTGGTGGTGTAAAGAGTTGATGATCAATGAGCAACCCAGCTTTCACCTCTTCATGTATTTCTAGTCTTTCTTTTTTTGGTGGCAGTGGAGAGATTTGTTTCGTCTTTGCTTTGAAACACAGAGATGTTAGCCTATTGAGGACACTATATTTTATGTTCAGTTATCAGTAAAGTGTAGACTCTCTTATAACAATGAAACGAAAATATTCCTTTCCTTTCCTTCTTTGTTTTTCTATTTGTTTTGAAGTGTCTTAAAATGCATTAACGTGTATGAAAATCTCTCGAAATTCTGAGTTGCATAAAAAAAGTGAATCATCTTGTTTATTGACAAAAGAGAGAAAGTAATGCCTTAATTTGTTAGAATGCTTACTTCTTTGTCTATGTTTATATTCTCATGTTTATGGCCGTGATGGCTAAACTTCTCTCCACTTTCTTCTTCTCCTTTTCTCTTGCTTGTTATCTTCTTTTAATTTGGACCTGAGTAACACTTCACTCTCCCTAATAAGAGAATCGATCCAAATGTCATCTTGTTTTTACCATCACTAATAATTGAAACATCTCAAACACAGATGGAACTAACCAAGAAGGTTGAAGAAAAGGTTGATCCAATACAAAAAGTCATTTGGTGTAAAATATGTGAAACGGCTATCTTAACTGTTTGCTCATGATCAACGGTTAGCTTAGCCATCCAATCGTAATCAAATGGTTGAGATAGTTATTTTGCACTAAATGGTTTTTAACACGAATCCAACTTTTAGATATGTTTCTTTTTCCTCTTTGATTTCCTATTGAATCGGTGTGGAAGGGAAAAAGTGCAACCACTTTGTTACATTCTTGTAGAACCTTGGAGAGAGGGGTGTAAGACAATCAACTTCCACTTCTTTCACACATTATACCTTTAGGGTGTGTTTGTGTCCATTAAAAAGTTTAAGAAAAAATACTATTGAAATTTTTACCAAAGAATTTTCGCGTGTCCTTTTCGGAGAAGGGAATTCTTCCTCTTGATTCTTTTATTCCTTTTACCTTTGAAAATATTTAAAAAGTAAAAAAATAAATTTCCTATTGCTCTATTAGAAACTATAGAAAAACTAAAACAAGAACAATTAAATTGGTTCTTGATTTTATTTTTTGTTACTTATAAAAAAATTAATATACTTACAATATAAAAACTAACATTATAACTAATTTTTCTATCCTTTTTATGGCCTCACAAATGTAAGAAAACTAGTCAAAGAGCGAGTTGGATTGCTACAAATCTGACTTGAGAGGCCCCTTGGAATAGAAAAAAAAAGAAAAATAAATAAAAATAAAATTTGACTATTATTATTACCAAAAATAGTTAGTGAAAAGGAGAATTTGATCATTATCTCATTTTCTTTTCTTTTCTTTTCTTTTCTAGGAGTTCTAAACAGAGACCCTAAATGAATCACGATGTCGCCTCATGGCACCATGCTTCCCAACGGGTGTAGCAACTATTGGGAGACATGAACTCAGCTGCTTTGGGGGCAAGGAACCTAAAATTGGAATTGATAACAAAAACTTGCATCTCACATAGATCATGAACATGTTCTAAAAAAAAAAAAAAAGAGTAAACAATTATTTGAAGTGATCGAGGTCGGTATAGAGAATAACATCAAAACTTGGGGCTTTTATCGACTCCAGTAGAACCATGAAATTCCTATGCTTCTACACTTGCTCCTTGAGACTGTAATGCTTCATTTTCCAAGTCCTTGACTGCTTTTATAAGACTATGGGTGATCCCATTAAGATGCAATCCTTCCTGTTTCATCTCCTCTACCAACACTTCTGCTGTTTGCCAGTCTAAAGCCTTGAGACAGAGAGATTGAATCAACTTGTTATACTCGTCATGATTTGGTTGAACTCCATCTTCCTTCATTTCCCTCAAGCATTGCAAAGCTTTTTCAAACTCTTCAAGCTTGCAATACCCACGTATGAGTATATGGTAAGTAACCTGAGACAGCTTTGAGTGCACTTTCTTGGCTTCAGAAAAGATCTTATAAACATCGTCCATCTGCCCACCCTTGGCATAACCACTCATGATCACAGTGTATGTGAACACATCAGGTCTTAGACCTCTACTCACCATTAGATTTTTCAATGCTATCGCCTCTTCCATATCTCCTGTCTTAGAAAGGGCACCGATAACAGAATTAAAAGCTGCATTGCCAGGTGGAGGGCCCAATTCAATCATTTTAGTAAGCAGCTTCTTTGCCTCTTCTGCTTTACCAACCCTAGATAGTGCACGAAGGACATTGGAGAATGACTTGATTGCATATTTGCGAGATTTTTCAGAAAAATCTTCCAACAGCTCTAGAGCAATATGAGCTGTTGCATCATCTCCACAGAGTTTACTAATTAAGAAAATTAGTGTGGATTTGGGAGGGCGTTTCTCTTTCTCCTTTGTCATCAGATAAACCAAATGGGCATCCTTTGCTCTACGTCCTTTGCACAAGCCAGTGATAATTTTGCCAATTTTCTCATCACAAGGCAAGTTTCCAGTTTGCAGCAATTTCTCGCAGACAGACCAGGCATCATCCAACATTGATCGACTGAAAAGTGCTTCAATTGTCAGGTAATGAGTATCAGCACTAGGTGTACAGCCCAAATCTTCAAACTTGTTAAAAGCCTCTAGAGCGGCCTTGCCTTTCCCCAGCTTCCAAAACATGGAGATCAAATCATTGAGGATATCAGTGGTGATTAATCCTCTCTCCTTGTCACCAATGTCTTTGATTAAATCCCACAATGCATACACATCTTTCTTCCTACAACTGACGCCGATCGCATGCACAAGGCAATTCAAGGCTCTGGTACTTACAAAAAAGTCCTGTTGTTTCAAAGCCCACCTAAAAAACTCCACTAAATTCACGCCCAGAACAAGTGGAGTTTCAAGAATTCTCACTACGAACTCCTCACTAAGAGCTAAATCCAGCTCAGCTAGACTAGATTCAACAGGTTTGCCTAAACTACTCTGTAGAATAGATAAAACATTCTCAACTTGTTGTGCATCGACCTGGACAGCTTGAACATCTGAGTTTGCATCATCAACATTTGCATTCTCCACTACATCTGCGAAAGGCAAAGAAGACTCACCTGTTTCTGGTGAAACAAAAATCGGGTCTTTACCAGAAACATCTTTCTCCTCAGCGCCATCACCAAAAAGCCCAGACAGCTCACCCGACTCAAACGACACATTCTCACCACCATTCCCGAAGGCCACGGGAGAAAGCTCAGACTCGTTAGAATCCACAAATGCGCCCACTCCAAAGTCGCCATTTCCATCACTACCGGAGGAATCAGACTCCTTTTCATCGTTTCGATCGATGGTATCTGAGACTTGAGAAAAGAATCTAGGGTTTTGGAAATGAGGGTTTACCCGAAAGACCCATCTGGTAGACCTAGCACATGATGAAGAAGTCAGGGTTAAGGTTGTAGCATGTACCTCGGATATAGACGACGAAGCTCTCAGTATGGAAGAAGCCCTGACGAGAGCTCGTGCATTTGATCTCCACATTTCTCCCGTCTCTGCTAGCGGATCATGCCAGCGAGAGAGCAATGAAACAACTGGAAAAACCCTAGTCGGATCCTCGGCTCTGGTCGGAGGCCCGGATGTGATAGCCGGAGGAAGATAGGTACCGACCCTCAAGGGCCCAAAGTATCTGTGGGCCCTACTCACTCTTGGACTGCCACGTGTCCGGTCGGACACTCACATCTCTTATCTTCCCTCATGGGCCAAAAGTATCTGTGGGCCCAATTAACTACCCCGCCCAAATGGCACGTGAGACAGGTTGATCGAGAGAACGATACAGGTTCCCATGATCCCGCATGCTGAAAGAATTAGAAACGAGAGATTGTTTATTTCAATCTTGACCATTCATCAAGTAGGGTCGTAGAAAACGTACGGGGCCCAGTCAGAGATGTCTCCGTGGTCTCACTCATCATGGATGCTTCACGGTTCTCTCACAAGTGCCAGCAATAATTTCTTTTATAAATCATTTATTCAAAACCATCCGCATCGTCTCGAAGCTGGGAGGGATTTTTAATCTTCTTTCTCTGGTAAACTCGAAAAGCTGGAGGTGTTAAATCTTTCCCTAATTGAATATGTTGAATTTTTTCTGTGATTTTTATGTACTTTTTTCTTGTCATTTTTTTTGTTTAAATTGTTTTTATTGATCTGAGACTTTTGATTTTTTTATTAGGAGCTTGGTGAATTTCGGATCGGAATTTGGAAAGTATTTCGTGGTGAAGAGGAGTAAATTTTACTTTAGTTTGTCTTTGGGATGGATCACGCTGAATTCACGACTGAACAGGTTGGTAGCGGCATTACCTTCATCATTTGTTGTTTTTGTGTTTTTGCTGAAAATGCCGATGACTGCCTCTAGAATGGGTAGTTTTGAATTTTTTTTTCTAAATTTCCACATTTTTGGTTTTCCTTTATCCATTTTCCTGGTGGTTCTCGTGGTTGTTCTTATTCTCATGATAACTGTGAGGTGTGCAAAACTAGGAAAGGATAAATTTTAGGGGACTCGGGGCTTTCTCTGGTGTTTTAACGCATATGTTATCTTTCAAGTGGATGTATCCCATCATAACCTGGAATCAGTTGCAATTTCAGCCTTCAGAATCATGGGATTGTTAAGTAGGAAAAAAGACTTGCATATATTGAAGATTGTAGACTCTTTTCCCATATTCAGAAAATTAATTATCGAGGGGGGATTTTCCCTGGATCTCCTATTCCTTGGTTGTACTATGGCAACAGCTTTCAAGGAGTATCTGATTGTGAAGGTGTTATTGCTTTAGGATTTAGCGCCCACTCAAAATCTTGATGATTTTCTTCACCCAATATATTTTAAAAGGTTGAAATGAGAAAGAATCAATGTGGAAAATAATACCAAGGGAGATGGTGGCCTGCAACTGTATCTTTTATCTCCTGTGAAGTGATCTTCTTATGAAAAGTTCTTGTTCCACTCACAAATACTAGGTGGAATATAAATGAAAAAGTTGACATGAACATTTGTTTGGTAATGTAATGATGTGCATCTTTGTCCATCCTTTGCTTATTGAGTTTGAATTATCTGTCAAGGCCATAGTGGTGATGTTGGTGTATAAACAGAATCAGGCAGAACAATTTGGAACCCGGTCTTTGTGGTTTTGGAGGGTGCTGCTAAGGTTTCATCAAGTTGCATGCATGATCTCTGCTTTCGTCATCCCCATTCTAAGGAAAAAACTTCTTTGGCCTTTTTTTGTAGACCTTAACTGAAGAAGTCAGATGGATATTAACCTGAAATCTTGTTATATGAGCCCTTAACTCTTGGTCTTTTTTATATTTAGGTCAAATGAGGCTAATTGCATGTCGTTCTTCTCTAAGGTCAACACAGTTATGTTGTATCAATATTTCACTATGAGCCGGTTAACTTAAATGTCCGTGCTCTTCTGGCTTTGAACCATCTGTAGTTTGAAATTGCTCAAGTTCATATAAATGATCTTATAAAACTATATTATTTCTATATTAAGCCTTTAGCTGAATGGCTAGGAAAGGTGTTTGCCTACTGTGAGGTCTTAGTTTCAACTTCCATCGGTGTATGAGGTGCCTGGATGTGTATCTCTTAACTATATGTGAAAAGAAAAAGGAAAAGTTATATCATTCAACTTCCGATATTTGTCTTGGTCAACATATTGTTTGCATTCTATATTCTTCAAGGTTCTCAAGAGGGACATCCCATGGGAGGCTTACATGACAACAAAGCTGATCACTGGAACATGCCTTCAGCTTTTAAGACGCTATGATAACAGATCTGAGAGCTACAGAGCACAGTTGCTTGATGATGTAAGATTCAGAATTGTTCTTGTTTAGTTTTTGGTCTGGACCTTAATTTCTTTATGTCACATTTCGTTTAACTAACTAAAATTGTCCATTTGGACCTTAAAAACAATAACGCATCTCTATTCTAAAATTACATCCTTTTCTGCCTTGATGAGATCATGACAAGTGGCAGTAATTTTTGACAGGATGGTCCAGCTTATGTTCGTGTCTTTGTGAGCATTTTAAGAGACATACTTAAAGAAGAAACTATAGAATATGTTCTTGCTCTTATTGATGAAATGCTTACAGGTAACTGACAACTAGTCATGAAATAGAAGTTTTACTTTTTGTTCTATTTTTTGACAAACTGCTCACTTTTCGTGGCAGCAAACCCAAAGCAAGCCAGATTATTCCATGACAAATCTCTTGTAAATGAAGATACTTATGAACCTTTCTTAAGTTAAGTATTTATATGGTACCATCTGAAATGTTTGAACCCTAGTTGTAGAAATCATTAGAATATGAATTTTTTTGGTACTGTTCGATGCGAATATATTGTTATCTTAAACTTTTGAGTTTGTTGCCCTCTGCTAAATATTTTTTCTTTACTCAGTGGATTAGTTTCTGTTTATTGGTTATGATTAATACTGTTAACTTTTATCCTGTCCGCAGTTTGTTTTGACATATTTTCATTGTGTAAAATGAAATAAGAAGTACGCTGGGATGATCTTCCATGATTTGTAAAGTTTATGATTTACCATGATCTGTAAAGTTTATGATTTTCCTTGATTTTTATTTTAGGATTTAAATTTTTTACATGAAAAAGCTTAACTATTAGTCATCCTATTTTGGGCACATGGCCCAGAGTTTATTATTTCACATTGTGATTGAAAAGCTGATTCACCTTCTTTTCTATGCTCAGATTACTCTGGAAGGACAATTGGTTTATACAAGAGAAGAGCTGCAAAATTTTATCAATGATTGTAAGGTTGGGAAATTTCTTGATCAGATCAAATAATGGAACTCAGGGTCTCCTGATGGCCAGTCCAAAAAAGAAAAAGAGTATCTCAAAATGGTTGCAAAATTTTCTGCTTTTGTGATTACAGTGCTAGGCCAAAATCTCAGGACAGTGTTGTTTCGAATGGACAAACTGCATCATATTCAAAGAACAAGTTCACTACCATTGATGATGTACTGAAAGGTTTGGTAGACTGGCTCTGTGGTCAGGTTAGTATGCTTGTTGAAACTTTGTGCTTTGAGTTGCAGTTCTTTTCAAGTAAATCTCAACAGAGATTGTCGCCTCTCCAATCTCTTGATGTGCGGATGTCATAATAAAGAAGTTTTTTTTGGTATGCAAATGAAAAATCTGTAGTATAAAACATTTGTTCGACTATTGTATGTGTATATGTAATTCCTACTTGTTAAATAATATATTTGTTTGGTTTCTGGTCCATGTCCAATGTCATTTGTTACAGTTGAGAAAGCCTTCCCATCCGACATGTGGTGTTCCAACGGCTGTCAATAGCTTAGCAACATTACTGCGGGAACCCTTTGTCAGATCATCGTTTGTTCAAGCAGAAGGTGTGAAGTTGCTTGTTCCTTTGATTTCTCCTGCATCCGCTCTGCAGTCTATCCAGGTACCTATCACTATTGTTTTGCAATCTTTGTTCGCTTGATATGTTATTTCATGGCTATCATTGCTTTTTTGTTAATTCATAACCAAAGAAAATGTTTTAGTTGTGGTCTGTCTCAACAATATAATACAACTATTTGATGGTTTGAGATTTTGTGAGCTGATAGCAGTCCGAGTTCTCTCAGGGCGAAAGATTCTAAAATTGTGGGAGCTTTTCTTGCTTTACCATGTTTGTCAACTGATGGATTATGTGCCTCTGCAGCTCCTTTATGAAGCTTGCCTCTGCATTTGGCTTTTGTCATACTATGAACCAGCGGTTGAATACTTAGCTACTACTAGAGCCCTGCCCCGACTGGCCGAGGTTGTTAAAAGTTCTACCAAAGAGAAAGTAATGTATACAACTCATCTACCTATCTGATTTGAAGTGCTTTCTTTTTTGTCATCTCATTCCACGCATTTTGGTGAATATTTGTTTAGGTTGTGAGAGTCACTGTTTTAACCCTAAGGAACTTGCTCTCTAAAGGAACTCTTGGGGCTCAGATGGTGGATCTTGGTTTACCCCAAATTGTTCTAAATTTGAAAGCACAGGCATGGAGTGATGAGGTAAGAAGACACAGCGAAGTGCCAAAATCTTTTTACTTGAATACTCAATATTGTAACATCAGACTGCTATCCGACAATCAGTGCTCTGATCTCATAAAGAGGTAGATCAAATTAATGATGAAACAAACATTGAAGTTTTTGTGGGCAAACAGTTAATGAAAAGAGTATCAGGAGACTGCTGTTTCCTGCTCATAGTCCCAATGTTGCTTAAAATTATCTAAAAAAAGTACCCACATTTCAATGTCTTCAAGAGATTTTGGATCTTCATTTTAAAGCGGGTAATGTTTTGCTGATCATTACGAAAAGTTTGGTTAGAGCCTCATCTTAAAGAATAGTCTATTTAAATATTGGAAGGTGGTTTTAGTTAGTTGTGTTTTTTAGCGTGAGGAATAATGTGGAGAAAATAAACTGGTCCAAATGGTTCTGCTAAATGATGAAAATAATATGAAGTTTTTCATTATTGTTTCTGTTTCTCGTAGGAAAATATTCTTGCTATTGTAAGAATGTAACTGAAATTCTTGTAACTTGTTTGTGCAATCAAAATAATGTAATCTAAGCACAGGCTTGTGTTGATCTGGATAAAGTGCTTAAAGGTAGCTTTAAATTGTCACACCACCATTTGAGGATGGATTTTAGAACCTACCTTTGTGCCAATGCACTCTTGCCAAGGAGGCATTTTTTTTCATAGGTGGTTAGCTTTAGTATAAAATGTTCGCTTAAGCTCCAAAAAATCCTCAGTATTTTATGTGTTAACATGCTTCTGTTTTCCATTTCTTTTGACCAAGAAAGGCCAACTTAGACAAGAAGGAAAAACAACTTTTGGTACATTATTTACCCTTTGGATAGAGTAAGTTGTGCTGATTTCTTAGAGCGATTGTGTTTCTGTCTCCACAGGATCTGTTAGAAGCACTGGATCAGCTGGAGGAGGGATTCAAAGATAATATCAAGAAATTGAGCTCTTTTGATAAGTACAAGCCGGAAGTACTCCTAGGGCACTTAGACTGGTCACCTATGCATAAAGATCCAGTCTTCTGGAGTGATAACATTACACATTTTGAAGAGAATGATTTCCAGGTGCGCCTATCTGCCTTTAAGAAACATTTTGCTCTGGTCTTCCTGTAGCAAGTTACATGGCCTATGAAATTCTCTCCCAAAATTGTGTTTTTTTTTTTTTCACAAAATTTCCAGTTTTTCTACAAAAACAGTCAATGGAGAGAATATTGTTACCAAAACTGCAATGCTCCTTTTGCAGATTCTCCGGGTTTTAATAACAATCCTGGATACATCAGCAGATCCAAGGACACTGTCTGTGGCTTGTTTTGATCTATCACAGTTCATTCAGTACCATCCGGCAGGCCGGGGCATAGTGAACGATCTCAATGCCAAGGAGAGGGTCATGAAGCTCTTGAACCATGAGAATGCTGAAGTAACAAAGAATGCGCTGCTTTGTGTCCAGAGGCTTTTCCTTGGCACCAAATATGCTAGTTTTTTGCAATCTTAGACTCTCTGCACTTCATGGATGTTTGGTTCTCTTCTGGTGCCACTGTATCATGTGGTTCTTTGACAGACTTCATCAGAGTGCTAAATAGTTCCTCCTAGTGTCTTGTTTAAGCGCAGGGTTACCCTTCAAGCAGAGATGGATATTGAGTATCATTATCATTCTTTCAGCCTCTTTTGGGGGTATTATTTTATGGTGCGGTGAAGAGGAAGAACACACGCATTGTGGAGAATAAATGTCGCTATTTTGATGGAATAAATGCATTATAGTTTTCCTTCTGCAATTTGTATTGGAACTGCCATGATGTGGTGAAGAGGAAGAACAAAGCAGTAGTGCCACAAAGCTGTGTTCGTTTCGTGATGTTTACACTAATGGTCTGTTTGGAATTGTATTTAACCAATAGTATCCAAAAGACTGGTCTGGTAAATAACGTAAATTTAAATACTTAATCCAGGATTATAGTATTACATATCCCTTGGAGAAAGAGGTTACCCTTAAGCTCTTACGAGCTAATGTTCAAACAAACTCCTTTGGCCCACTTTAGCAACGATTCACTTTAGCGATACTTTAGCAACGATTTACTTTAGGGTTAGGTCACTCCTTTCGGGATTCAAATTAAATAATAGTTCTGATATTAAATATTAAATATCTAATTAATACTACCTAAAAATCAGCCCGGAAACCAAACACTTATCCTGTACATAACAAAACTCTTAAAAACAGAAAAGAAAATCAAATTCTATCCGGTCTCCTTGATGGTGATAGAGCAAGGGCTCTCAAGAACTTTCCGTGGAAGAAATGTACACCTCGACAGCAAATGTTTCATTGGATCTTACGGCAGATTCTGTACCCGCGTAGTCATTTAGGAATTGGTTACCCGGTTCCGAATTTGACGAAATATCTCTTAATCTTATCTTCGAACCCGACTATCCGGATGTTCGAAGAGTCGAATCCGTTTACCGCTTTTTCTGAACTCTGACGGGTAGCGGCAGAGGGGGCGGTTGGTGGAGACGCGGATGGGACACCCAGATTAATTATTAGTTATCCGACGAGGACCGCTTTTTACTTTCTTTAAAAAGGAGGACCAAATCGAAACAGGCGAAGAAGACGGCTGCAGAGATGGCGGCGTCTAGAGCCATCTCCACACTAATTGCTTTCTTTTTTATGCTTTCACTGTGCCATCATACCTTCAGCGAAGAGCAGAGAGAGTTCGATTATTTTCTTCTAGCGTTTCTATGGCCCGGTACGCTCTGTCAGAGAACCCGGCATTGCTGTCCCTCCAATGGATGCTGCAAAAGGCATGACTGAACAACTCTTTTGTCATTCTTTTCGTGTTTTGTCAGCTGTTTTTATTATTTCTGAGAACGATTGTTCTTTCCTTTTTATTCGATTCGATATTTGGGTCTAAAACCAGAAGCCGTTTCTCACTTGCTGGTTGATCGCAGAGATTGTTAGATTTGTTGTTCGAAGATGGATAGATATATAAAGTCCTGTTTGCTTTTCTTTTAATCTGTTTCACGTCAGGTGAGTAGTTAAATTTTGTCTGTTAGACTTCTTTAAAAGATCATTCTTTTATTTCAATATTGTTTTTTCGGTGCTTTTTTAATTCAATAATTTCCATTTTCTTCTCTTCGAGTTCTGAGTTGGTACTGTACGAATTTACGTTGGTGGTGATAAAACATTTAATTTGGTTTCTGCCAGTTAGTTTTCCATCTCTTTGTTTACTTTGCCCCATGACACTTAGCTGGATTGGTTTTTTTTTTTTTTTTGGACTTTATTTACCCCATTGATACTGCTGATGCCGTTTAATGTTACGAAAATAAAACTGACTTAGCATTTATCTTTACTTTATTTTTGCAGCTCTGCTGCTACTTCAGAATTTACAATACGTGAGTGTAATCCAGTGTCTATGAGATGTTCTCGTGTTTATTAAAACCTTGGAATGATCTAACAGATCGCCAAATCATTGTTTCTGTTGTAAATTTCTGTATAAAAGATGGTCTTTGGGCTAATTATGATGATGGAACCTGGCCTGCATGCTGCAGTGGATCAGAATTTGACATACATAAGGTGCATTTGGCATTTGAACAATCTCGTTGTAGCCCACTGCCTTTTCTGCACGAGTCACTGGCTTTAATATCATCTCTAATTCTTGTGTGCTTTATTCATTTTAGATCAAGCCATTCATTGAGATACTCAACAAGTACTGGCCATCCTTAACCTGCAGTTCCATATCAAACTGCCATGGTGGGAAGGGATTGTTTTGGGCACATGAGGTGGTGACCACATTGATGTTCTGTATTTCCCTTTGTTTCTCTATTAACTGACTCAACCCTGATAACATGTTCTTCTTGTGTCTGTTATATGCATGGTTTGGCTGGATTTACAAGTACAGTGGGGTATGGCTTCTTTCTTGATTTGGATGTGGTTGTTTTTTTTTGGGTCCATTATAGGAAAAAAAATCTTGAAATTTTAATATCATTTATTCATTAAAAACTCACAGACCCCTTCTCTGATACCATGTTGAATGTTAGGAGAAGGAAATAATTCACTAACTTGTTTAATAACTGAGTAAAATGAGCCTCTATTTATAATAGAGGAAACAAGTGAAATCAGATTACAATTAAACTACCCATATCCCAGTTACACCCAAAGTCTTCTAACTCCTAAAGATAAATCCTAGAATAATTATATAACTGAACATAAATAGAAGATTAAAATAACTAAAATTCCTTTTAATTGAGACATTTCTGTGAGACTTCCTCCCATGAGACTCTTGTAAAATTCTGTCATATTAATTATTGCTCTATGAGACTTCTTGTTGTGAGAGTCATATAAGACTCTCTCATACCTGCTTTTCAACAAAAAAATTATGTTCATTAAAAAAAGGTGTTTATTGTAATAAAAAATGTGTAATTCTTTAATACATGACTATTTTGAGCATTAAAAAAAGGTTTAAAAAGTATATTGATTATAAAAGGTATATAGTGTGGCATATATTGCCGTGGGAACTGGTTTCCATGGGGTAAAGATGGAAAATCCTATCCTCAACCCTAATCCGTGTGGAGATTTGGGATTCATTGTGTCCTGACCCCTTGGAGAAAATGTAGGACCCCATCCCCTTATTTAGCAGGGTGGGCTGGGATGGGTTCCCTGTGAAACCCGTCTGAATGCCATCTCTAGGTATTTGTGAGCTATTCTTTTTAGTTGGGTAATAATAGTTGTCATTTAAGGTTTATGCAATAGGGTAAAAGATGAATTTCCATGAGGTAAGGACTGACATGTGTTAGATATTTTTGGTGCTGCTTTGTTTTGGTATAAAACTGCTTCGTCCTGATCTTTCTTACTGTGCAATTAATTCTTGCAGAAAAGCATGGGACCTGTTCATATCCAGTAATTAAGGATGAGTACGACTACTTCAAGACAGCCTTTGATCTCTACTTCAAATATAATATCACGGTCAGTATAAAGTATTGATGAACATCCATTAGTTCTGGATACTTCGTTCTAAATCAATGCAGTTTCTTGACTTTTCAAAAGTGAATCATCTCTTCCTAATTAGCCATGTTGAATATGATTTAAAATAAAAATGCCGGAACTCCAAGGTAGATTAGATATTTATGATGATTACCTTGTATTTTTCTTGATTGTGTCTCCTTTATCTGCAAACCAGAAAATTTTGAATGATTCTGGGTATGGACCAACAAGTAATGGTGAACATTATCCTTTGGGAGACATTGTTGCTACCATAAAGAGAGCTGTGGGGTCATTGCCCTTACTGGTTTGTTCTCATGGTGCTGTGGAAGAACTCCGGATATGCTTCCATAAAGATTTCACGGTTAGAATAAAGTTCTTCTCGTTTGAAAACCCATAATCAAGCAGTTTTTGTTTATGTTACTTGGATTTTGAACCTAATCTTTGTAAAACGTTCTTCCAGCCACGGGATTGTGGAGTTCTGTCTATTGCTCAAGAGAACATGATTGGTTCAAGAAGCTCATGCCCTAGATACATCAGTTTACCAGAGTACAAGCCAAGTCATCGTAAGTTTCATCTTCTGAGGAGTAATTGTCGTCAAAATCCCTACCGAGTGGCTTTGAGGTTTATCTGCAATCAACTTCAAGAACCCCATTAGCTATCTAAAGGATCCATTTTCTTTTGTTAACTTGGACTACCACTTTTGCATTCTGAATGGTTCCTCATTTATCTAGTTATTTAAAAATAACTTTTTTCTTGTTATAGTTAAGATTTTTAGTGTCATCTGCTTACATTTGGCTTTGCCATTCTCTTATGTGCTTGAAGGTGTAAATTCGGAACTCCGGCGGTCATACTCCTGAAGCTTTCAGACTTCTCGTACTGCAGCGACTTTAATAAGAACCATCTGATGACATTAGTCTTTAAATTGAAAGTTCCTGTAATCAGATAATTATACCAAATCACCAATTTATGAAACTGATCTTCAGTGCTCAGTTTCCATGGTTATTTCAAAAAGCGCCGTTGTAGAGCTTTATATTCATCTGTGATGATTAGATGGTCTTTGGTGTTTGTGCAAATAAACCATCTTCTTACGTTTAGCTTTTGCCATTCAGTTCAGCGCTTGAAGGTGTAAATGCGGAGCTCCAGCGGTCATATAATTGAAGCTTTCTGGCTTCTCTTACGGCTAATGTAATGGCAAGCATTTGGCGATTACCAGTGTAAAACTGAAAGGCTATGTAATTAAACCGGTCTTGAAAAGCTCATTGTCCATGATCGTTTCAGAATGGTACGCTTGAGCTGAATATTCGCTTGTGACAAAATCTTTGTACTAATAAATTGTGTTTATTCAGCGTCATTTTGTCTGGGATCTGATGTCATTTGATTCATTATTTCTTACACCCATGGGTGTGTTCGAATCAAACGGAGAAAAACCAGAGTTCGAATTTTTTTTAATAGAACTAGCATGATGAACTCCACGTAGATGTGGCAGAGATATAAGGCAGTTACTTGAACTTACCTATGTTCGAGCCGAGCTTGATTTAAATATTTCGAACTTGAGTTCAAGACTGGCCTAAAATTGTTATCGAACTCGAACCCAAAAATTTTAACCGAGTTCGAGCCGAGTTAGAGCTTCAACATACATTTAAAATTTTTCAAAAAATATATATCAAACAAATTGTATATAAAATTATGCATACATTTTACATAAAATTGGGCATGACCTTTACATAAAATTGGGCATAACCTATATATATAATACATGTATAAGATTGAGTATGACCTCTACTTAAAATTGGGCATAATCTATGTATAAAATATGTGTATAAAATACCTGTATAAAATTCGGCATGACCTCTACTTACAATTAGGTATAATCTATATGCATAATACCTACATAAACACTCCATAAAATTGTCTATACATTCCATAAACACTCTACGAAATTGTCTATACACTCCATACACTGCATAACATTATGAATAAACTCCATGCAATAATCAAACACAACAAAATTAAATGAAATACCACTATCAATTTCCAATCACCCAAATAAAATCTATAAATTCATTATAAATTTACAAATTATAATTGTTTCTCTTCATGCTAGAAAATAATATACGTCCCTATAGGAGCAAAATCTGCACCTATGAGAAAAACAAAAAAATAAAATTAGTTATTGTCAGATAAAAAAATAATGTCGTTAAAAATATTAAAATTACTTCATCGTCAGGTGGCAGAGCAATGGCACTGAAAACGGTTAGTGTGGGCAGAATTGCCTCGTCCGATGGAAGAGCAGCAACACTAGAGGCAGACGGAATTGCTTCGTCTGAAGGAAGGGTAAGGTAGCTGCTGGGGCGGATGGTATCACATAGTCCGAATAGGATGAAGAATTTTTTTTATTTCCGCACTTGCAAAACTCACACGTGTGAGTTCGACGTACGTGTGCGGGACGATGCGTCCAAGGGGGAAAATAATTTTCCACCTTGAACTTAGGTTGTCTCGATGCTGCCGAGACGGGGGGGGGGGGGGGGGGCAGCCCTGGCAGATGGGAGCAATCGACACTGTGGCCGGAGGGGCAAACGGCGCGTAGCGGGGTCGACCGATTTCGAAGGGAAATCGACGACGTGAGAAGAGAAAAGGAATATCAGGGGGTTCTGTGCGACGCTGACTAGCTAGGGGCGGCCGGCGCTGTGGCCGGAGGGGCGAACGGTGCCGCCACCCCTCCCCATCTCTTCCAGTCCTGAGACAGACTCCCAAAAATTTTCCAAATCCCCCTGATTCCTGAATCTCCGCTCGTTAAAATAACCAGCCGGCGAGTCAAACCTGGCTGTGATCTAACTCGGCTCGTTAATTTAAGCGAGATCTCGAACTCGGTTCAAGCTCGAGGAATTGAATTGAACCAAGCCGCTCTCAGCAGGGTCGGTTCGAAACCACCCCTTAGTATAAGTAGGAGACAGGACGGGAGACAAATACGCCTCGTACTCTGGTTCCTCTGCGGCGGTACAAGAAGCCATCAAATCGTCTGTTACAGCTACTGAGTGAAGACTGAAAAGTGAAAGTGGATCGCTCTGCAATCGAGCAATGGCCTGCCCAACGAGAAGACCCATATTTTCATTTTTAGTTGTTTTTATTTTGTTTTGTTTCGTCTTCGATTTCCATCAGGGCTTTGGGGACGCAGAGAAAGAGTTTGATTACTTTGTTCTGTCGCTACTATGGCCCGGCACTATCTGTAAGCAGACCACTCATTGTTGCGAGTCAAATGCTTGCTGTCAAAGGTAATTTGTTCTTGCGCTCCGGCCGGATTTTCGTATTTACTCAGTGCTTTCATGTATCCCCCCCCCCCCCCCCCCTCTATGAGTTGGAAACTTATCTAAACTGATTTTGATTTTTCTTGCAGCTCATATCCTCTGACTCAGTTTACAATCCGTAAGTGGTTTTGATGTGGCACTTATATCTTTGATAGTGTATTCCTGTTCCAAACTCTGAATGTCCTGCGGACGTTCAGATATTGGACTTTAGTGATTGCAGTAACTCAATCAATTGTAGGCTGTTGAGAATATTTAGAGCACTTCTAAGCTGAAATTTTACTGATGAGCGGGATAAAAAGTTTTCTGAACGTAGTTACTTCGTTACTTCTGGGGTTGATTTCTTCGTTCTTGTCTCTTTTACTTTCCCCATCATCGTCATCTTCCTCAAAGGCTCGTCACAACTACTATAATCTGGTTATGCTGATGAAAATTTTAGTTGGATCTGTATTCTCTTACATGCTGACTGTGCTAGTATGTTTAATGTGAATATCATTCAAGTTCATTTTATCTTTATTAAAGATGGATTGTGGGCCAATTACAATGATGGAAGCTGGCCTGCCTGCTGTAGTGGATCTGATTTTGATTTGAACAAGGTGTTGCATTTAGAACCTACCTTTTCCTTTTTAAATCTGCACAACCGAATACAAATTGAGTGTGATTACCAGTCAGTATAATGTTTGCTTGTTTCCCCTTGTAGATAACTTCATTAGTTGGGACTCTGGAGCGATACTGGCCATTCTTAACTTGCAATCTTTTCCCAGTTTGTCATGGTGGAGAAGGGCAATTTTGGGCACATGAGGTGATCACAAAGTCGCCAATTTATTTTTGCTTTCTTCTTAACTAAATCTTTGCTTGTATGACCAAGTTATAACATGTCATGTGTTGTTGCTGCATGGTTTGTGCTGGCACACTTGAACAGTGGGGTAAATCTCTTCTCCCTTGGCTTCTTTCTACAATGTAGTGCTTCGTTGTTCTTCTTTCATGAAATTTATCATGCAGTAGGCTTAACTGTGGTAAAAGGTTTTTATTATTATTTGTTTTCACGAGTTTTTCGACAATACTGCATTACATCTGAAGATTCTGCTGAGATCATTTTTTATGTTCACTGGTGTGGTCAGCATTCACATTATAATTGATATCTCGTAATCTTAAGATTAGCTTGGTAAGGTTCTCTAAATCCAATTTTTCCTGTAAGAAAGGAAGTCAAACTGTCAGTACTGTTCCTTTCACCTTGAAAAAAAAAGTGACAGTATAACTATACTTGTTTAAAGTAGCTTGCTTTATACCTCGGTTCTCAACCTTATTATAAGGTGACTGAAGTTTGAGAGCCATTGCATTAGGAAGCCATGCATTCTCACTCTTGCCAGCCACTACACCTTTTGCATGTATTACTCAATGTAGTTACGTCATCATTGGCTAGTAATTGGGCCCTTATGGCATCATATTCTGCAGACTATCAAGAAAGCGAGCAACCTTAATCTAATTCTTCTCCTTGCGAATGTCTTTTGGCATTCATAGAAAAGGATGAAAAGTGCTTATTTCTTGCAGAACACTCCTCATCTCAGTGAAGTTGTCAGTCATTGATCAGTCAGCCCTCTTCATACTGAAATACTGGGTATAAAGTTCATATATATGAGATAAATGACTCTCCTAGGATAAAATTGAAGACCCCGCAAACTCTTATGGCAGCACCTTGTTTGCTGGAATCAGCCATCTAAACTTAGCAATATGCCTTAAACGGTATCAATAAAATGTCCCAAATAAGCCTCTAACTCAATATAACATCTCTTTCAATTTCCCAAAATTAGCTCATTTGGGCCCCACACTTCAAATCTTGCAGCAATACACCAATTTATCTTCAAGTAAATCAACAAATATGACAACACAACATTACACCACAGGCAGAATGATGACGCAGGCAAATCTATAATCACAAATGCCCTGTAATGGCTGCATAGAGATTAAGGAAGTCAAAGGGCTTCAACAAGGGTCCTCTAGGGAAAGTTAGGGACAGTAGCTACTGAATCAGCAGCAGTAGTCATCAACCAAATGGTAAAGGCAGTAGAAAAAAGGCGAAAAAATGAACTTTTTTCCCTACAAGTAGCAAAATCAAGTGGATTCCTTCCTCTAGGGTTGAGAAATCTGTGATTAGAACTTTGGCCTTGAAGAAAACACCCCAAAGAATGGATGTTACTGCTCTGTTACCATGATAAAGATGCAATATTAAGAGAAAACAAGAGAGAAGAGAGAATCGTGAAAGCAGCATTGATCAGTCTCCGGAGTTGTGACTGATCCTCTTAAATATATCACTTAAGTGATTTAAGTTGAAAGTACAGAAATGCCCCTGATAATCCCTATAACTCTCTCCATACATAGCAGATTGGAATGAAATTTGAAATACAAGTATATGAAATGTAAACTATCATACTGGAAGAATATGACACCTATATGACATTGTCAAATGACCAAAATACCCTGTATCTTTATTTCAACAGTTTATATTACTATTTCACTTTTCCTTTTTCTTTCTGAAAAGATTACTACTTCACATATGTCGTATGACTTGTTCCTTGTGCCTTGTTACTTGCAGAGAAGCATGGAACTTGTTCCTATCCAGTAGTTGAGGATGAGTTCAGCTACTTTTCCATGACCCTAGATCTCTATTTTAAACATAATCTCACGGTCAGTATTAAGAAGCATATGATTTCTGCAGAATTTTATTGCAAATATGTACCTGATATAAATTTACATGAGGGTTTACGAACGTTTATTACTTTTCATTTGTATTTGCTTGCAATAAGGTGAGTTACTTTTTCTGTATTATGCCTTTTCGTTTCCAGATCTAGACTTAAATTTGACAACATTATGTTATTTATGTAATTAATTGATGATAGTGAGCTTGACCTTCAAAGATTTGAATCATACCATAACATATTCCAGAGTTAGTGTTGTACAACTTTCTCCAATTCAGGAAGCTTTTACTTTCTTAAAGTATCCCTTGTATGTATGTATGGCAAAGGATCAGATTTATCCCAGTGAATAATAAACTTATTTTTATCCATAATGCCTTAAAATGAATATTTTTATGAGGAAAGAAAATGCAAAGGCCCTGTGCAAACATGATTAATAGAATTACTAAACCTGAGAAATTGGAAATATTTAGGGAAGTTAGACTTTATTTGTCCTAGAGGGGGAGGAAGAACCTTGTAATTCTACATGTTGTGAAGTAGCAGACTTCTATGTACCTATGACATTTAAACTGGACTAGCATACCATGTAAAAACTTCCAAGAGTTGGTCAACAGTTGGGAGTATTGTTTCAGCTGTGGAACTGTCTACCAATATTTGAAACTTTTGGAAGTTCTAGGGAAGAGGAAGAACAGAAAGAAAAACTTCGGAGAGATTTATGAATTCTTATTTGCTGGTTTCTCATTGTGGCTTGGTTTGTGGAACAGGAAATTTTGATTGATGCCGGATATGCACCAACTAGTAATGGCACCACGTATGCTTTGACAAATATTACCACAACCATTAGAAATGCGGTGGGGTCATTACCTTTATTTGTTTGCTCAGATGATACATTGGAAGAATTACATATCTGCTTTTACAAGGATTTAAAGGTTATGACCTACCTTCTGTAGCCATGCCATGGAACACTTTTGATTTTTAGTCTCCTTTTACACTTTTCAGTCAGACATTTTGTTAGCCGGAGCCTGGAGGATTACATCTATGAGGAGATCAAACTTACTCTTGTTAACTTTTTTTCATGCTTTGTTCAGCCTCGGGATTGTGATATGGAAAGTTCAGAAGGCTCCTGTCCAGCATACATCAGCCTACCAAAATTCAATCCCATTTGTGAGTTTCATTATCTGTTCTCTTTTTTCTCACCCTGCCAAATCTACACGAGTAAGGGCTTATACTAACCAATAAACTTCTTTCAAGTATCTATTATTCATTTTAACTGTTTTCAGACGTCCAATTTTCTTGCCTCTTTTCTTTAAAAATGCATAAAAATAGCCAAAAAAAAAGCTTGGTAGTTGTTCTCTGATTCTTCAGTGATATGTTGATCTCTGGAGTTTACTTAAACTTGAGAATTAGGAAATAACTTCTTTAAGCAATCACTTGACTGCCCCTACTTTTATATCAAGTTGAATAAGACACTCATACCTGTTTCCTCAATATTTGCAGCGGACGAAGGAGAAACCGCAATAATTTCGTCATCATCAAATACGTAAGGTCCTCTAATACATTTATGAGGAATAAGTGATACGAATTTGGTGTTCAAATTGATATCAAACTGTCAGATGTTGCAATTAGGTTTGTCTACCAAAAATAATTTTGTTACTTTCCTATACCTTTCATTGTGAAAAATACATTTGCATCAAGACCTTCGAAAGAGAAAAATAACCAAAAGATGTAGGGTAGGGACACATGTTCTTTATATTTTTGGGTGGGGTAGCACAAGTTAACTGGGCAGTGAGCAAAAAATATTGTGGCAGATGTTATTATTGTTTATGGTAACTCCATTGGTGTAATCTTTGGAGGTGGCTCTCATTTCACTATATTTCAAGCTGTCAAGGTCATCAATGGCTTGCCTTAGCACTGTGGTCGCGCACCAGACCTACTCAGGCATCATCCTCGATATCAGAACAGATAAGAATGAAATCATTCACCAGATTCTTCATTGAAAAAATTGCACGATTAAGAATTTATGTAGTCATAAGATGTGTTAAGAATGAACATGAACTTAGTCAAGCAACTGTATACAAATCTTCAAATGAAAATTGACGCGAGTGTTTCTTCAGACACTTAAATTCAGGTTTCTGGGTGTTAACAAAAGTGAGGAAGATCAGGGTTCTATTTGCATTGATCCAATGAAAAGCCTCATGTCTTATGCTTCTGAGAGATCCAAACTCTCACTGGTAGGAGCCGGTGATCCACCAGATGATTCTTGGGCTTCATCAGCGTCAGAGGGTTGAGATTCATGCTTCGCTGCTGCCTGTAGAACTCGACTCTGAACAGCTGTTGATGAAGGTGATGTAGGCAATCCAAGTTTGTTCGGCTCTACCTTTCCTACGACCCATGAGAATGCCTCTGCACCAAGCCTAACTGGTGCTAACAACAGCCTACAAGAAACATTCTTTCACTTAAAATTTAAGCGCAAATTCCTTAAATTGGCACCATTTGACATCGGTGTCAAAAAACAGTTCATGCACTTTAATTTTTGTTTTCCATATCCCTTGTTCAGACCCAAGCAAGAAGTATTCAGCAATAAAACCACGTTAAAAAACAAAATGATACAGATAACAAATTATGGAGTGATATTTGAAGCAAAGCTAAATTATTGTGAGTTAGCCCCACTTCTCTGCAAAATTAACAGTAGAATATGATACAAAGACAACCAAAGGAACCCACCCAATTCTTCTTGCATATTTTCTGCTGTTAGTGGGAATAATCTCAAATAAACTAATGTAAAAAACAATCCAGCGGTTACTAGTTAGAAAATATCTCTTAACTTGCATTTTAGGAGCAACTTGGACCAAACTTTAACATGGTATCAGAGTAAAACATTTGTTTGTTGGCTTAGATTGTACCCCTTTTGTGTTGTTTACATCATGTAGCCCTAGACATGAGGGGGATTGTTAAGAGGGAAAAATCCCACATAAATTAATGACAAGAAAAATCATGTGGTTATTAATTAGGAAAAGGCTTTTTAACTTTTGTTAATCATTTTGGGACAGTCCTACTGCCCCACTTTAACATCTTTACCTCTAATATATTTTATCTAATAAGTGAATGATTTATAGTTGATTGTCACACATGACCAAGAAGTAAATCTATTAAAAAATATCAAATTTCTACAACAGTTAGTTCCAGAGATTAGGTGAAGTAAAACTAACTTTTTAAAGTCATTAAATATCAGAAATAATTACCTTATGTCTTTCTTCAAATCCTCAGAATTTTGATATGATGCCACCCGTCGGTAAATGGTCTGCACAAGCAAATCAGAAATTTAGGCAGCAAGATACAAGGACAATCTGGCCATATTGGCTGCACAAGTCATGGGTCAGGGCAACAACCAGTAGCAAAAAGAAAAAAAATGAATATTTCATCAGCATCTATTTTATACTTTTTCAACTCCAGGAATTTACTAAATAGCAGTCTAAGCCCCTGTCAGAGAATTTTGCATCCTTACAGCTAAAGCATAAAGTCTAAAAAATGAACTGAAAGGCAGACAAAGTATATAGTTGACCCTGACAAAGTAGGAGTGGACTCCAGCGGAGAAGAAGAAGATTTATTAAATCAGTACTGCTTAAATAGTAAGTATATACAGAAAAAAATGAGTAAAGATACTAAAATGTGATTGGTGATCATAGTACAATATAAGAAAGGAAAATCCAGTAGGTCACCATCAGCTAGGAGTCTTGGATGAAGGGCTCTCAATTATCAGCTAGGCATTTCCTTCAGGTTGATGAGATACACGATTTGCATAGACAGATGATAATTGTTAAAATACTAGTTTAGTGGTATTTTGGTTATTTATCATCTCATATGGGTCCATCTGATTACAGTATGTTGGAACAAGGCAATATCCTATGAGTATGCCAAAAAAAATCATAAAAACATGTATCAAAGTATGCAAATTCCATACATATCATGTGAGACCATTATATGTTACATTTGTCTCCTACTTTGACTCATAACTTTATAAAGAAACATGTATAGTGAAACTGGTTACAAGAAGACTTTTAGTTGGTGGATAAATTTGATAAGTCACTCACATGTATTCATAGAGTTATGAGTATTTTTTACCAAGGAGCATAATTGTCCTTTGAGACTCAACCCAGGCAACACTTCAACACTGCTGCTTCCAACTCTTCTCCTCTCTATTTTTTTCCCTTTTCCTCTTCTACACTTCTCAATTTTACAATTTTACACGGTATCAGAGCAATAAAAGCCAGTTCTAGAAGGTTCTTCTAAGAGTTTCTTGGATTTTCTTTACAGTTTCTCATCTCTACGGAAGGGCTTCAACCAGTTTCTCTGCTAGTAGGGTAAAAATCAGTTTTTTTTCTTATTTGTTCTGCCATATCCAATTTGGCTGATGGTCTCTACTACTAATTGAGCTTTATCATACTTTACTACCATAGAAGGGCTCCCACTTGGAATCTCTTCCCATTGATGCCTGCATCATCATAACTGTCCTTGTGCCATCCTTGTCTGTCTGCATCGGCCCTATAATTGATGCGTATGAAGTTTAATTGCTACTTTGGTTGCTGTAATTGTTGTTTGTTATTGTGAAGTATGGTTTTTTCATATTTTTAGAGTGTGGGGCTCACTTGACATGCATTTGGGGAATCTGTGTTTATTGGAGTTTTGAGTTTATTGTATCGCGCATGACCCCCAGTGCAGCTCTTTCTTTGGAGCTTTCTCCTCCACTCTTTCTCTCTCAATCTCTCCACCTCTCCCTCTCTCCTCACCTTTTTCAGTTCTAGTCGTAGCTCTCAAGTTTTTTAACTATTACATTCAGATGTATGGGGCCCATACAAAGTCCCTAGTCTTTTTTATTTTAAATATTTTTTTTCCTTTATAGATGATTTCAATAGAGTCACTTGGGTGTACTCCTCCGAGAGAAATCTACACCATTTTGTGCTTTACATGGTATAAGTCATCAAACTTCCTACATCTATTCTCCCCAACAAAATAGGGTTGCTGAATGCAAAAATATACATCTTCTTGAAGTTACTCGTACTTTATTGTTTCACATGAATGTCCCAAAATATTTTTGGGGAATCCAATGTTAACATCATGCTTCTTGATCAATCGTAATTTTTGTTCTGTTTTGCAAGGACAAGTTCCTAAGCAGGTTTTAAAACCCCAACGTAAATTGTTTAGTTTTTTCCTTGTATCTTCGGGTCTACATGTTTTATTCATTTATTTAGTAACACCGCAAACAAGTTGTCTCCTCACTCAGTTAAGTTCTTTTTTGGGGGGTATTCACATCCTCATAAGGGTCATAAGTGTTGATCCTATCAAACGAAAAACGTTTGTCCTTTGTTATTACAGTTTTTGAAAATACTTCTTACTTTGCATCTTCTATTGAGTCTTTGTCATCATTTAGTACCCCTATGGATAATCCAGTGTTGTTCTAGATGCACCAATTGCAAGTTCCTTGCCACCTCTTCAGGTGTATAGTCGGCGTTCATGTCGTCCATTGCCTGCTCCAATGCCCACTGACATCCCCGCTCATGAGCCCGCTACTCAGGACCAACCATCTGCCTCTTTGCCTATAAAGTCCAGTTCCTTCTGATTTGGATTTACCCATTAATCATCAGAAAGGTAAAATATCATGTACTTCTCATCCCATATCACAATTTGTTGCTCTTGATTTTTTGTCCCCATCCTACAGATCTTTAGAAACATTATTTATGTCCACTATACCTTGTTCAGTGCAGGATGCTATGGCTTCACTTGAGTGGTGATGAGCTATGGATGAGGAGATGGATGTGTTGATGTCTAGAGGGAAGTGGAGTCTCTATGATCTACCTTCAAGGGCAGTTGTTGTGCTATGTCGTTGGGTGTACACGATTAAGTACAAAGCTGATAGAACTATTGATCGACATAACGCCAGATTAGTGGCCAAGGGCAATAAACAGAAATTCGACATTGATGTGTTTGAAACATTTTCACAAGTTGCTAGACTCACTTCGGTTTGTATATTGTTTTTTGTTTTAGTTAACAAAGGATGGCCATTATTTCAACTAAATGTCAAAAATGTGTTTTTGTATGGTGACTTAAAAGAGGAGGTATATATAGAGCAACCACTTGGGTATGTTGCTAGGGGGGAGACAAGGAACATGTGTCGATTAACGAAAACTATCTATAGACTTAAACAAAGTCCTAGAGCATGGTTTGAAAAATTCAACACTGTGGTGATGAAGTTTGGTTTCTATAGAAATTATTGTTATCATTCTATGTTTTTTATGAAAAGGAAGACCGGTATTGCTATTTTGGTGGTATATGTTGATAATATTGTCTTATTTGGGAGTGACCTTTAAGAATTGAGCAGGTAAAAACGTATTTAGCAATACACTTTCAAACAAAAGATTTAGGACAGTTAAAATATTTCTTTGGCATTGAAGTGGCTCCAAGTAAGAAAGGGGTTGTTCTCTCTCAGAAAAAATACATTGTAGATATGTTGTAGGAATATGGTCTTTTAGGTGCAAAACTAACAGACACTCCCATAGAAGTTAATGACTTCTTCATGACTCTCATAGTCCTGTACTCAAGGACAAAACACAGTATAGACGCCTAGTGGGAAAACCACTTTAAGCCACGGTGAGACGAGAGGCAACCAGCCGAGTCCAGACGGCAGACCCACATTCCCACCACACTGCTCCAACACAAGGAAAGGCAATGCGCATACGGCAGAGGAAGCGCGTATGGCACCCATCCAAGTTTGGGATGTAACGCCGGCAAGCCCAGCACATGCCTTGGCGCAGCGCACACGAGGTTGGGCAAGTCGCACGCAAGCCAGGCAGGCAAAGCGGGGTTACACACGCCCCAGACTCCAGGCAAGGCGCCCACGCGCCCACAGACTCCAGGCGAGGCGCCCGCACGCAAGACTCCAGGCGGGGCGCCCGCGCACAGAGGCATGGCGCCTGGCGCCCGCGCGCGCAAAGGGATGGCACCTGGCATCCGTGCGCAGAGGCATGGCGCCTGGCGCCCGCGCACAGAGGGATGGCACCTGGCATCCGCGCGCAGAGGCATGGCGCCTGGCGCCCGCGCGCAGGAGCCCAGGCGAGGCACCCGTGCGCAAGACCCAGGCGGGGCAGGCGGGGCGCGCGCGGCCTGGCGCCAGAAGAGTCCGGAAGACTCCAGAAGGCGCCAGAAGGTGCCAGAAGGCACCAGAAGCGGAAATCTCCAGGTCTGACGGGTTTTCTGGGCCTCTCTAGAAATTTCTAAAGGCCAGGGACAGCTGGCACGATTTTGTGAGTTTCTAGAGCCTTCCAAGGCTAGGGAGGAGGCTTATAAATAGGAGGGACCTCTCCCATTGTAAAGCATTCTTGAGCATTCTTTACATTCATTGTTCTCCAAGTGTATAGAGAGTTTTAGCCTTCAATAGAGTTGAGCTTTTCTCTTCCATCTCGTTGGTCTTTCCATTGTCTCTTTGTTTGGCAACATCGAGTGTGGGAGGTTGGGAAGAAGATCCGAGGCACAAGGAGGCTGACTAGTTCTTGGGAAGAACTAGGCCGCACGGGGTAGATATTCCGCTTGGCTAGACGGACTTAGCCAAAATCTAACCGCGTGACAACTGGTTTCAGAGCAGCATTTCCAACCATGGCATCCACAAGTGGCGATGTAGCAGCTAGAGGTATGGAGTCACCCTCTGAAAACAATGTACGTTTTTACGATTTCGAATCCAGACTTGCAAGCATGGAGGATCAGTTTTCAAGACTGGAGGAGTACGTGAACGACATTGCACATGCACGGTTACCTGTCCCGGAATGGTTCCAAGGATACGATGACGACGTGCACAGTGCTATGGCCGTGATGCGAGCCGAAATCAAGAGGGTCGACGAAGAGGTCAAGACCATTGCGGGAGAAGTTCGGGCGAGGCTCACCCTATGCGAAAGAGCCCTTGCGAATGGAGGAGGTTCGCAAGGGGGTGCAAAGATCAAGATACCGGAGCCGAAAGCCTTCACTGGAAAACGCGACCCAAAGGTAATAGACAATTTCCTTTGGCAAGTGGAACAATATTTCAATGCTTCGAAGTTAACCAATGAAGAAGCCAAAGTCAGCACTGCATCTATGTTCCTTGCGGAAGATGTTATACTTTGGTGGAGGAGAAGGACTTCGGGCGAGCAAGGAGATGAAGCACCGGTGGAAACATGGGAGGACTTCAAGAGAGAACTCCGACGCCATTTCTTTCCGGAGGACGTAAACTACCAAGCTCGGAAGGAGCTGCGTGCCCTCAGACAAAAAGGTACGATCCGAGAATACGTCCAAGCTTTCACTTCTCTTATGCTCTGTATTCCTCGTATGTCCGACGAGGATAGGCTCTTTTCCTTTCTGGCCGGGCTAAAGCCTTGGGCTGAGACCGAACTTCGTAGAAGGGAGGTAAAGTCCTTGGCTGCAGCCATAGCCACGGCTGAAAAGCTGACCGAGTACGAGCGAAAGTCGGAGGACAATGCTACTCGGCCAAGCAAGGACAACAGCTACAACGGCCAAAAAAAGAAGAAGAAGCCAGAGAAAGAAAGGGAAAGGACCGAACCCAGTGACACCCGCCACACCAACAGCAAGAAGAAGGATGACAAAAGTAAGTCCTTCAAATGCCCTCTTAAATGTTTCATTTGCGAAGGGGAGCACATGGCAAGAGATTGCCCCAAGAAGAAATTGTTAAATGCTGCCCAATTCGAGAGCGAAAAAGAGGAACCGCGGATGGGGGCGCTATCCTTACTCAATGTTGTTCGTTCGAAGGAGCCAAAAGTGAGTGTCAAAGAGGCAAGGCCGAACCGCAATCTTCTCTACTTGGATGTTATCATCAATGGATTCCAAGTTAAGGCCATGGTAGACACAGGGGCTACTCACAATTTCGTCCCGGAAGAGGAAGCGAGGCGTCTGAAGCTCAAGGCTACAAGAGATAGCAGCAGAATGAAAGCCGTGAATTCTGCAGCCAGGGAGGTCTCGGGGGTAGCCAAGGCCGTGTTTGCCAATGTTGGAGAATGGGGTGGGAAGTTGGACTTCACCATCGTACCCATGGATGACTTCAAGGTCATTCTCGGCATGGACTTCCTCACAACTTGTAAGGCTTTCATTTTACCATCACTAGGTGTAGTAGGTATCCTTGATGAGGGAGGGGCTTGTATGATCAATGGTTTCAAAACCAATGTAACCGAAAATATTGAATCAATTAGCGCCCTCTAGCTTAAGCGGGGTCTTAAGCAGGGCTATTCCACCTACTTAGCGGCCTTCTGTGAGGTGAAAGAAGACATGGCCCAAGTGATTCCCAAGGAGATGACGGGAGTCCTGAACGAGTTCAGGGATGTCATGCCAAAAGAGCTACCCCCTTGTCTGCCACCAAGGAGGGGAGTGAATCACAAGATCGAGCTGGAACCTGGAGTGAAACCGCCCTCAAAAGCCCCTTATCGCATGGCGCCTAAGGAGTTGGAAGAGTTGAGGAAGCAACTAAGCGAGTTGCTTGAAGCGGGGTTCATTCAGCCATCCAAGGCTCCTTACGGGGCACCGGTCTTGTTCCAGCGCAAGAAGGATGGTTCTATGCGCCTGTGCATCGACTACAGAGCTTTGAACAAGATCACCATCAAGAACAAGTACCCCATACCATTGATTGCTGATCTGTTCGACCAGCTCAGAGATGCCCGAGTCTTCACAAAACTTGACTTGAGGAGCGGCTACTATCAAGTCAGAATTGCAGAAGGAGACAAACCGAAGACGGCTTGTGTCACCAGGTACGGATCATACGAATTCCTTGTGATGCCATTCGGTTTAACTAACGCACCAGCCACATTTTGTACATTTATGAATGAGGTCTTCAAAGCGTTCTTGGACAAGTTCGTGGTGGTGTACTTGGATGACATTGTCATCTATAGCCGCACAATGGAGGAGCACTTGCAGCACTTGCGGGAAGTGTTTCGAGTCCTACGGGAGAACTCCTTGTTCGTGAAGAAGGAGAAGTGCTCCTTTGGCCTAAAGGAGTTATCATTCCTTGGCCATTGGATTGGAGGAGGCCGCATTTGGATGGACGAGACCAAGCTGCAAGCCATCCGAGAATGGACCGAGCCAACCAAGGTAAGAGAACTTCGTAGTTTTCTTGGTTTGGCTAACTACTATCGCAGGTTCATAAAGGGGTTCTCAGCCTTGGCGGCTCCCTTAACGGACCTCCTGAAGAAGGCGCAAAAGTGGCACTGGACGGACAAGTGCCAACGTGCTTTCGAGTCACTCAAGCAAGCCATGATGGAGGGACCCGTCCTGCAGCTTGCGGATTTCAGCAAAGTGTTCGAGGTGCATACGGACGCATCCGACTTCGCAATTGGAGGAGTCTTGGAGCAAGATGGCCATCCCATTGCCTACGAGAGTCGGAAGCTGAACGAGACAGAACAGCGGTACACAGTCCAAGAGAGGGAGATGACCGCTGTGGTGCATTGCTTGCGCACCTGGCGCCACTACTTGCTCGGGTCAAGGTTCGTTGTGCGAACAGACAATGTGGCATCAAGCTACTTCCTCACGCAGAAGAAGCTATCCCCTAAGCAAGCAAGATGGCAAGATTTCTTGGCCGAATTCGATTTCGAGATGTTGTATAAGTCGGGAAAGACGAACGCGGTGGCGAACGCCTTAAGCCGGAGGGCAGACCATACAACCCCTATGAAGGCAGGCATAATACTTGGTGATGACTCCAACACTACTTCTCGTTTGCAAGGTGTTGCAGCTATCAACCAAGTAAGTATTCTTATCCTTGATCGAATTCGAGCTGGCCTACGGACAGACACGCAGGCCTACAATCTTGTGCAGTCAGCAGCACTTGGCAAAACTCGGCGATTTTGGTTGGACGATGGCCTACTCAAAGCCAAAGGAGGCAGACTATATGTTCCAAAGCATGACAACCTGCGGAGGGACCTATTGCGGGAGTGCCACGATACCCTTTGGGCTGGCCATCCGGGTCAGAAACGAACCCTAACACCAGTGTCTAGACAGTACTTCTGGCCAGACATGGAGTAGGACATGGAAGAGTTCGTTCGCACTTGCTTGGTGTGCCAACAAGACAAGGTGGAGCAGAAAAGACCCGGAGGACTTCTGGACCCATTGCCGATACCCGAAAGACCATGGGATTCCGTCTCCATGGACTTCATTTTTGGCCTTCGCAAGAGAAATGGCTTAGGCTCGATTCTCGTCGTGGTCGATCGGTTCAGCAAGTACGGGACGTTCATTCCAATCAACAACAATTGCACCGCCGAAGAAGCTGCTCGGGCCTTCATGGCCCATGTGGTCAAGCATTGGGGAGTGCCGACCACGATTATCAGTGACCGAGATCCACGATTCACAGGTAAATTCTGGACTGAATTATTCAAGTTGCTAGGCACAACTTTGAATTTTTCTACTAGCTTCCACCCTCAGACCGACGGACACACTGAGCGTGTGAATGCTTTGCTGGAGCAATATTTGCGTCATTTTGTTGATGCAAATCAGAAAAACTGGCCAGAGCTGCTAGATGTGGCCCAGTTTTCTTACAATCTGCAGCAAAGCGAGTCAACCGGACATAGTCATTTGAACTCACAACCGGGCGCCAACCTTCTGTGCCAATGAGCATCATTCCAGACGTATCTGGAAAGAGCCCAGCGGCACACCAATTTGCCAAACGCTGGAAGGAGAAGCAAGAGATGGCCAAGGTCTTTCTTCACCGTGCAGCACGGAAGATGAAGAAGTATGCGGACTTGAAAAGGTGAGCAGTAGAGTTCAAGGTAGGCGACCTTGTCTTGATCAAGATGCAGACAGAACAATTCCGATCTCTATGCACCAAGAACAAGGGTCTCATCAAAAGGTATGAAGGACCTTTTCCTATCACCAAACGCATTGGGAAGCTGGCGTTCCAAGTCCAACTACCAACCAGGCTGAGGATACACAATGTCTTTCATGTGAGCAACCTTAAGCCCTACAACAAAGACCCCGACCCGGGACGTGTTATTCCTCCCCGACCACCCATTGATGTAACTACAACCTTTGAGCGGCACGTAGATTACATCATAGCCGACAGACAGTTAAGCCAAAGGGGGAAACCACGGCTGATCGAGTACCTCGTCAAGTGGAGGGGCCTTCCAGAAAGTGAAGCAACATGGCATGAGGCAGCGGAGCTATGGCAATTCGAACCAGCGGTGATGGCATACCGTGATGGCATGCAGACGAGGTCGTCTGCATTATGGCGGTGGGAGTATGAGACGAGGGGCAACCAGCCGAGTCCAGACGGCAAACCCACATTCCCACCACACTGCTCCAACACAAGGAAAGGCAATGCGCATACGGCAGAGGAAGCGCGTATGGCAGCCATCCAAGTTTGGGATGTAACACCGGCAAGCCCAGCACATGCCTTGGCACAGCGCACACAAGGCTGGGCAAGTCGCACGCAAGCCAGACAGGCAAAGCGGGGTTACACACGCCCCAGACTCCAGGCAAGGCGCCCGCGCGCACACAGACTCCAGGCGAGGCGCCCGCACGCAAGACTCCAGGCGGGGCGCCCGCGCACAAAGGCATGGCGCCTGGCGCCCGCACGCAGAGGCATGGCGCCTGGCGCCCACGCACAGTGGCATGGCGCTTGGCGCCCGCGCGTAGAGGGATGGCACCTGGCATCCGCACGCAGAGGCATGGCGCCTGGCGCCTGCGCGCAGGAGTCCAGGCGAGGCGCCCGCGCGCAAGACCCTGGAGGGACAGGCAGGGCGCGTGCGGCCTGGCGCCAGAAGAGTCCGAAAGACTCCAGAAGGCGCTAGAAGGTGCCAGAAGCGGAAATCTCCAGGTCTGACAGGTTTTCTGGGCCTCTCTAGAAATTTCTAAAGGCCAGGGACAGCTGGCACGATTTTGTGAGTTTCTAGAGCCTTCCAAGGCCAGGGAGGAGGCTTATAAATAGGAGGGACCTCTCCCATTGTAAAGCATTCTTGAGCATTCTTTGCATTCATTGCTCTCCAAGTGTATAGAGAGTTTTAGCCTTCAATAGAGTTGAGCTTTTCTCTTCCATCTCGTTGGTCTTTCCATTGTCTCTTTGTTTGGCAACATCGAGTGTGGGAGGTTGGGAAGAAGATCCGAGGCACAAGGAGACTGACTAGTTCTTGGGAAGAACTAGGCCGCACGGGGTAGATATTCCGCTTGGCTAGACGGACTTAGCCAAAATCTAACCGCGTGACACACGGTCATTATACCCGATGTATCATTTGCAGTAGAGGTAGTGAGTCAATTCATGGAAAAACCATGAATGATACACTTTAAAGTTGCTCAAAGGATTTTGAAGTATTTGAAAGGTGCTCTTGGAAAATATTTGTTATACACTCAAAATAAAAATATTGTTGTGTCAAATTATTTTGATGCAAACTATGTTGGATGCAAGGTGGATGGGAGGTCCACCACTTGTCAATGTTGTTTTGTTGCGGGTAACTGGGTGAGTTGGAAGAGTAAGAAACAAATTGTAGTGACTAGATCAAGCGTTGAGGTAGAGTACAGGGCGATAACTCACACAGTTAGTGAACTTATGTAGGAAAAGTTGGTCCTTATTGATCTTGGATTTTCCATTCCAGAGCGCATGGTTATGAAACGTGACAATCAAGCTGACATATCTATGGCAAGTAACCCAGTATTCCACGGAAGAACAAAACACATAGAGTTCGACTGCCATTTCATTAGAAATGTTGTCATGCAAAGGAAGGTAGTTACCCATATGTGAAATCTTGTGAACAACTTAGAGATGTGTTAAAAAACCTCTTGGAAGGTATGAACATCTGATGTTTTCTAACAAGCTGGGATTGTTTGACATTTACTCTCCAACTTGAGGGGGAGTGTTAAAGTACTAGTTCAGGCGTATTTTGGTTATTTCATCCTCTCATATGGGTCCCATCTGATTACAGCATGCTAGAATACTTGTCATGACTTTATGTGTCAAATTTCACTTAATTCTCATATGTATTCATAGAGTTATGAGTATTTTATACAAAGGGGCATAATTGTCCTTTCATGTAAAATTCACTTAAGTGAATGATTATAAGGGGAGAGCTCAAGCTTTTTGAGACTCAACCTAGGCAGCAGTTCAACGCTGCTTCTTCAACTCTTCTCTTCCCCATTTTTCTTCCTTCTCCTCTTCTATTCTTCCCAATTTTACGATTTTACAATAATTCTTGAGCTCAAAAGCCTAGAAGCTCCAACTTATCAGAAAATTTGAAATTACGGATCTACAGTTAGACACTCTTGACAAGCACAAGTTAAAAGTTCTATGCAATAACAAATATAAAGATATAACAGAAGAAGTTACTCCACTGTCAGTTTAAAATAATTTTTTTTCACTTTTTGAGGAATAATTTATAGAGTGTCCCATTCATTTTAAAATTTTCCACTTACAGATGTCAAAAATATTTGACAGTTATCTATATTCAAGTACCACTACCACAATGACAAGATTTCAAGTTCAACCAGATATTCAACAAAAAATAAAAATAAAAACACAGAAAGAAATGATGAAGTTCAAGCTCCAGGAACCCACATAAAGTATAAGATTACTTCATATTTTTGAGTTACCTGTCCAAGACCAATAAGACCAACAATCTGCAGTGTTCTTTCCCATTCTGCAGTAAATCCACACAATTTAGATACAAAATACCAATTCGAATAACATATTGATATAATCATGGACACCTTTGCTAGTCCTTTTTCTACAGCATAGATGATTTAAAAGAAAAAAAAAAAAAGTATAGAAGGAATGTGAACAACAAACCCAAAAGGAATGACAAGAAAATCTGTAACTGCAGAAATTTTCTACAATTAGGTGGCAGCAGAAAACGATCTCCATCCCGTAGTGTCTCCAATTGACATGCAGATCTAGGCATATGAAACCCTTTTGAAAGTTGGATCCAGGTTCATCTCAAAATAACTAGCCAAAGATAAGAGACCATGTTTCTAATAATAATCACGAAATGATTTTTCCAAACTTGCAACTTATTTGAGATGATTCTCACCAACAATCCCTCCAAATCTACGCCTAAAGAAACAGACAATGGACATGAGACTAGGATAACATAAATGGAAGGCACAAACTAGGTCCAATAGAAGAGAAGCCCTCTTCTGATACCATGTCAAAGTTGGGTCTGAGTTCATACCAAAACAACAAGCCTAAACTAGCTCTTTTTTTTACATTTCCACCTCAGACATCATTTACTGCATCATCAACAGTTCTAGATCGGGAGATGTGGACTTTCCAAAATCAATGATATTTGCTGAATCTTATTCCAGTGAGAGCATATAAAAGAAGCAACAGTAGAATTATCTCCAATCCCTGACAGAACTTCAACGCCAGCTTCTAACGAGTCATTAAAACCCAGTGCCCTAAATATGTAAAGTCACAGTGAGTCCCACAACCAGCACGTCAAAAAAACCATGCATGGGAATAAGGATGCTCAAAATTTTGAATCTCAATATTTACCCATAAAAAGCCATGTATCATCCTTGGCAGAAAGAACATATGAACTCTTTTTACCTTATGCCCATTTGACCTGTGAAGAAAATAAATCTCTTCGGAAAAAAGAACGTATTTACAACAAAAAGGATAGCCTCCTTTGCCAAGTGAGCACCATGGTTATGGCTATGATGAGCAGTGTTCCCAGTGACATCAGTGCAAGTACCATCATTGGAGATGGCCTGACAGCACTTTTGTCAAAGATGGTGATCCAAGTACCAGATAGCCTAGAGCTTACTTTCATCACCATTATCTTACAAGAATCTTCCTCCACAATGGTGCTCTATGATTTGCTAGTTTCTTCAAAGTCTTTCATTGTCATTTCCATTTATCTCATTGCTCAACTTCCTGTATTTCCTATCAGTTCCACAACCAGTATCCAGCATCTAGCATCAGCCTCTCAACCAGCATCTAGCAAACCATTCCAACGGGTGCTTAAGAGTTCTATCGTCAACGTAGCCAAACCATCACAAACTACTCTCCTTTGTTTTATTGTATATAGCTACTCTTATCTGATCCCTGATGTATTTGAATTTATTCTTCCTAGTTTGCCATACATCTACCTCAGCATTCTCCTTTGTGTAACCCTCATCTTCTGTAGATGATATTTCTCACCACCCAACATTCTGCTCCATAAAAACATGGTTGTCTTGCAGTTCTCTTGTAAAACTCGTATCAACCTTTATAACATTAGGCTATTGCCTAGCAATTCGGTCACCATACTCCACTTCAACACCCAATATTTATATATAGGGTACATCCATCTTAATCTTTCTATGGGATATTGTTTGACCCTCAATGTGCACCAGATGAACATTGTCTTGAATTTTGCCATGAATATTGCAGCTGATATATTTAGTCTTAAATCAACTAACTGAAGCCCTTATACCAACTCTCAATCTATCTGTATTATATCTTATGGAAAGAACATATAAAAAGGGAATTGTCTATCTTCCTATTTATAAAAGCTTTTAAAATTAGAAAGATAATTGACCCACAATTATATTACAACAAAATATATTAGTAAATATAAAAGCTTATTACAGTTGCCCTAGAACTACTACTTTTTGGCCTACATCCCTACATTAATGAGAATAATACATGCACACTAGTTTTAAATGTCAATAAACTCACCCCCTAGTCATCTATTTCACATAAAAAATGCTAATTTGACTTTGAAAGAAAAAAACATAAATTCCCTCTTATAATATGCGCATATGGGCCAACTAGTTTATATGAGACCATTATTCTACAAAGGATCCATCTAAAAATAGTAGACCCACTTCTCAACACGGGGCATGCACCTTTTATGTGTGAGCTACAAGGTGGTTACACATTTAAGCATGGTTCCAACTCTTAAGATTGGCCCATATATGTGATCCATCCACCTAACCCACACCACAAAAAGCAAGCCCATATTAAACTATGGGCCTACTACTTAATATGATGCTTGATTCATAGATCAATCCCACATTAAACTAGTGAGCCAATTGCCTTTATTATGGAAAAGAAATAGTAGCCTTTTTAACAGTGTTCCCTTTTATGTGAACTTGATCACAACAGATCAAGCACAATGAAATTCTAATCCAGGGTGCATCAAGATTATGGAGGGGGAGAGGGCATGGGTTGTAAGTACATAATTATATTTGTTTATGCAAAAGAGAAACTAAAATCAGTGTTGTTAGACCTGGAGAGAACTAACCAATTGAGACTCGACTGAGACCTGGTCCTTTCTCTATGTCTGAAATTGAAAGACTTGGCCGAAGGGAAAAGACCAGTAAAACTGGCTAGTTTGTGTGGGGTTCAACCATTGTTGTTAGACCTGGAGAGAACTAACCAGTTGAGACTCAACTGGGACCCGGTCCTTTCTCTATGTCTGAAAGTGAAAGACTTGTGCGAAGGGAAAAGACCCGTAAAGCTGGCTAGTTTGTGTGGTTCAACCATCGATCATTTACATTGTGACCTCATCTGGTCAATGGGGCGAGTCTAGAGGGGAAGGCAGTCCCTTCCCCATCATCCTCCCTGACATCATGCATGTGCAGACGGAAAGGGGGAGGGGTTTCTGCCATATTTAATAGTTTTCCTATTTTAATTTTTAATATTAATTATCACATCTTTCTCCAAAGAAAGCATGGCATTATACTAATTCAATTGCCCTTCTTGATGTTGGACCAGAACAGGACCCACCCACCTTTTTAGTTCGATTGCGATCAGTTCTGATGACATTGTTTAGATTGAAACATCACATACTACAAGGATTGCTAATATTAGCATGGTTATGGAATCTAGAAGTTACATTCCACTATAACAGATTATCTTCCCTTGTTGTACAATGTGTAGGATAGAACTCACCAAGTAAAGCATATGTTGCTGTAATCACACCCTGTCCAAAAGAACCGATTTAAGACGTCGATAGAGAGAAAGAAAAGTAAGATCAAGGCTCAGGAAGAATTAAACTGCCTCTCACCACGCCATATCCTAAAAGTTTTCCTGGGGAAGGTTTGATATCCTCAAGTATAGCTTCAGCTTCCTGTAGTTAGTGCCACATTAGTAGGTAGACCCAAATAGGAACATAGATCAATACACACAAAAAGCCACGAGTGGAAATACAAACTGTCATTGTAGAAACTAACTAGACACGTAGGTATACACATTTTACCTTTAAAAAGTGCAAAATCTGCTCCAGAAATCATATATTACCTCATTCAATATAGTTAATGCTGTCACAGGTCTGTTTTCTTTAACACGCAGACCATCTTTCACCCATGAACGAAATCCACCTTGAACTAAGAAAGATTTCTGGAATTGAAAGGCATAATATTTTACAACAGTATCATTTTGGAACAAATAACAAGCACATAGCATATGGAAATAATGTGCGGTTAACACTTGCCTTAACACCAAGCTTCCTCAAAGATCTTGCAACATCCTTGGAACGAGAACCATTGGCATCCATAACAACAACCTTGGACCTGTCCTATAAATGGAAGGGCTATAGGATCAAGGGTCTATAATTTCTCAACTTAAATGCAGATATCCTTATTGCATACATTTGGGACTTACAACAAATGACTTACTTGAACTACTTTTAAGTTCCGAATGACAGCAGCTAGTAATGCATTCTCGACTTCACTACCATTTTTCATTATTTTCTTCAAGGAAGCATCAACCTGGCAACATGAGAAAGAATATAGCTGTAACACTCTCTTCCTTGTTTAGACCATCTGAATCTAAAAGAGAAAAAATACAATATTCTGTTTGTTGGAAAACATCTCGAATTGGCATCAATGTAAATACCTCTCCCACGTCAAAGAGATGGCAAAGGAGGTAATTAAATGATCTTCTCATAAGGATGGCATAAGGGTGTAATAAAGGAAGATGATGTATGTTTATGTCATTTTTTTTCAAAGCTTATAGCCCTAAGGGCATTGTAGTCATTATGAACCTCCTTACACAACTATAAATAGAGGCTCAAGGAATGGGGTAGATCATTAAGTCTCTCCCCTTTCTCTCAAATTCGTCCCTAGCTTTCTCTTCTCCCAAGATCTGTCTCTCCATCTCTCTAGCCGTCTCTTCCCTTTATCTCTCTTCTTCTTTCTTCCTCTTCCTTTCTTCTCCTCTTCTTCTTCCTCTCCTCTCTCACCACCTTGGTCGAGGACCTTGTCATGGATCCTAAATCCAACACAGTTTTTTCATTCCTTGTATCAAATCAAACAGTTCTTTAAAGTAAAGAGAAATGCAAAAATCTCCAAACACATGATTCAAGTGGATGGAATAAAGTGGACCAAAGGTACATATTTTACCAAGAAATGAGACCAAGTAAACCAGCACTTTGCGCTGTGGAAGTGGCAAAAGTCTTCTGCTACATCAAGCTATAATGGAAGTGGTGACACTTGAGCAAATGTGTCTATGTATTTGTGTGATAAGATTCCCTTAGTAGGGTCTTATCTTCTTATATTTGTAAAAGAGAAGTAAAAGGCTGAGGCTAAGATGGCTGGAATTGGGTCTCATGCAAAGTCTCCAAAAATTCCCCTTTTTGCTCCTCACGTTCTCCTCTTTGCTAGGTTACCCCTACACTCTGTGTGTGTGTGTGTGTGAGAGAGAGAGAGAGAGAGAGTTCTTTAAATAAATTATACAAGTTTGCAAACTTAACAAAAAGTAATTGTTATTTAGCACTAACCTCAGGGAGAGACACACTTGCATATCTAAACCGGGCTCCTCGCCGGATGTCAGGTATGCCATCTCTCTCCCTCAAATCCTTCACCAGTATTAGTATCCATCAACAGAAGAATCTTGAAGTCCAAATTAAACTGCAAATTACCATAAAGATGAAGAAATGAAAGAAAAGGCTGATGAAATTTACAACCGCTTGCCTCGGGGCGGATATCAATGAGAACAACATCATCATCCTTCAAAAGCAGCTCAAAAGTTGATGAAGGAGACAAGTCTCCAGAATATCCTCCATATTTAAGTGCTCGGTAAAAAATCCTGCAAACAACTACAACTTGATATACACGACTCCAAAGGGAAAAGCTGATCCTGCTCTCCTTTTGAACTAAATGTAATAGTTAAATAAAATATGTAAAAGCACAGGAACATACACCAAAGTGGCAGAACTGCCAACAAAAAGAACAAATGGCACAACTGGGTCATTGGGATCAAAGCCAAAATATCTCTCAACACCTTGAGTGAAAACAAAAACCTGCTTCAAAAGTAAATATTAGCTAGGATAAAAGTCAAAAGTCTAGAGTTATTGATATGATCTGGAAAGTTGTACTAACCTGTTGAAGAGCAGCACCAGCTGGTTTTAGAACTGCTAAAGCTCTCTCTTCAGACAAATTTAGCGCATCACGAACTTCTGCTGGAAGCAAAGGCTTTGCTGATTCATAGGAGGAAGAAATGGAAGTGGAAGCCTTTGCTACGGAGCTCTCAACAGCAGTAAGTCCACTTCTTAGAACATCAACAGCCAAATTACCAGCCTTAAATGTAGTTGCTTTCAACTCACTTGTGAAGCCTCTCAATTTGTCATTCACTAGTTCTCCAGTTTTATCCGTAGAGGAAAGTAAACCACCAAATGAACTTTCAAATGATCCTGTAATGACCTTAACCTTGTCCGTGAATGACAAACTAATGGCATCATAAGTATTTTGGAAGGTACTATTTGCATTGTCAACAGATTCACCAACCCCTGATAAGAATCCATTGAGATTCTCTGTCAGCTTGGAAAAAGCATCATTAACTGGCTCCATCGTGTCAGAGCCCAATACTGGTTTCTCATAGAGAATATCTGAGGCAGCATTACTGGTGGATGAAAACTCAGAAATTGGTGATTCTGATAATGTGCCTGTACTTTGACTCAGTAACTCAGGAACCTTCGGAGCATCCCCTAACGGTACCACCACGTTGCTTTGACTATCTAATCCATTCAAAGTAACAGTACTAAGTTCAGCCAGGGAGGGTTCTCCTTGCCCAGGCAAACTAGAGTTTTCGACAAAGCACAGCTTCTCACCAGTAGGATAAGACTCATTTATTGCTTTCATAGAATAGATACGTTCTTCAGAATCACCATAAAGGCATTCATTTGATGAGCCATAGACAAAGTCATTCAGTTCATTCTGATAGGGAGGAATGTTCGCAAAATCCATGGAATCAGATTGATCAGATCTTTCGATAACATGGGTGTACAAACTCTTACTGGCATTTGTCTTGAAAGAGATTTCAGAAGCACGAGATCCACCACCAGCTATAGCAAAATAAAACTTGTCGTCTAGGATGTACCTGTCTTCGATTGACTTACGAAATGGTAAAAAGACTTTTGACCCAGCATGAAAAGAAATCTGCAGCACCCACATAGACAGAGAAAGTAAATGAATTGATTATGTACGATACGCGTTCCTTGTCAATTAAATAACGCTTCGAAAGTAGGCTTTTCGAACATAGAACATGGAAGAAATTAATTATGAACACTAAGCTACTGAACTGCCAATTTCATGGGCATGCCAGTAATTAGATTCTGCCGAAAAAAAGATGGACATAAGAAAGACTGACCTGGCAATTTGAAGAACAGGCCGGCACAGTGGAGCAGACAGGCAACATTATGAGAGCTTTAAGAAACCAATTTCCAAAAACTCAGAAAATATTCATAATCTAGTCAATACGTCGGCAAAGAACGATCATGCTCCTGACCAGAAGCTCCCAACAATCAAAACCCCGTTTTCAGAAATTCCGACAATCCATTTCAATCCAACCTCCTCGGCTACAACAATCCCGAAAGACGCTAACCAAGTGGGTTTGAGTATGAAACTCAGCATCGACTGACAGCGTAAACATCAAGGTGGGACAACTTTTTGGATTTTTTGGACACGGCTAGAATAATATGAGACGCATATTTGTTCTTGGTTGTCGTCGTGAGATGGGAATTGAATAGCAGTTGGAGGAAAGAAGATATGATGGAAGGAAATCCGAAATCGTGTGGCTTGTCGAGGCCGTTTCTCAGTGTTCTTGGTTGCAGTTTTTTGCCACTGGATTTTGCCGCAGGGAAATTGCTCCTTACATTATCCCATTTCTATTGTTTTCATTGGACAATCAAGTGAAGCGCGAAAACCCACAACAATGTAATTGGCCCAGTTGAAAGCGACATTGGGCTTATGTGGATTCTCTTGTTGGCCCTCTCCTTCAGCTAGATCTGGGCCAAGCACACAGCCTACTTCTTGTCAAAGAAAGGCCTTTTTTTCTTTAAAAATGCATTTTTTAAAGAGAAAATGTAGTATGTTAACTCAATGATTTTTATCTAAAAGGAGGATCATAAAAAAAATTCAGCCTAGTCCTTTCATTAAAATTAAAATTTAATGATCAAATAATAATTAATTTAAATATTAAGTAATGTATTTATTATATTTTCACTACAATCCCCCAAAAATCCAAGACTTGCCCTTATATAATGTTACAACTTATAGGATACTACGATTGATCCAATACAATACGAAAAGCCATTTGGTGCGAAATATGCTAAACAATATCAAAAATATATTGAATTAGATTTTATGAAATTGATAACTCTGATTTAAACGGAGAAAGAGTTGAACTCTATGAATTCGTGTTTTATTTAATGGGTTCAAGGTTTTGGAAGTGTTTTATTATACGGTAATGAGTCGGAGAACTTACAAGGATCTCTCCAAGGGCTTGATATCGTACTAAAGTAGTATGTTGCAAGCAAAGTTTCCTTATTATAAAAAAAGTCTCCTCGAATGAGTCCAGAAAAGTTTGTCAGCTTAGGTAGTAGGATTTTAGGGTTCAAGATCCACTTTTTGGTTTCAGAATCTCCCAAGGGAACTTAATAAAAGGTGATGTCTCAACCATTGTGATAGTTAACCAAGTCTTGTTGTGGACTATCTTAGTGACAACCAGAAAGTCGATCACCCATGGATTAAACAAAGCTAGGTGAATGCTGAAAAAATCTTAGGGTGAGGATATTTTCTTAAATAAGTACCAAGTACGAGATTGTGGGATTGAGTAAACAGTAGTGCATGAGTAATTTTGGGTTCTCGTTTTGTTTAACGTGAAGAAACCTAAGAAGTCAACTTACATCCTAATTGAGCTTTGCCCTTAATTTTCTTGCAATGTTATACAAAGATATTGATAACATCCTAGACGTTCTTTCCTTATTGATAAATCTTAGCTAAAGTTACAACGAAAAATACAATATTCTAGGAAATTGGGATTGGAATCCTAATGAGTTAGTCTGTAGGTCTTCTTAAATAACTAGAAAGGTCGATTAGTCATATTGAAGTACAACTATAGACCAATTAGTGAACTTGTCAGTAATAATAATGGATAAATATTCGGGATTTGGATTAATAGTCTCATAATAGACTCGAGTGAATTATCATAATTGACCTTACTTATAAAGGAGAGAGACAAATGATTCCTTTAAAAAAATTTAAAAAAAAAGTTAATAAAATAAATAAATAAACAAATAAAACAAACATTAAGATTTGGACCCTTGGCATATGGGGTTAAACATAATTGTGCGTCAATGTAGTAGGGAATTTGGGTCTTGCCTGGTTGTTCGGGGAAGGATTATATGGACCTTGTTAGGATACTAACAAAGTGTGGACTTCACTTGGGACGCCAAGTGGGGAATCATGACCCGTTGATTGAGGGTTGTGGACTAGCCAGTATTATGTTTATGGAGAGCTCTAGAAAAGGTTATACTTCATCTGTAGGAAGGAATAAGGATTTTTTTAGAAAAACCAATAAGGGTATGTGTGTGTGTAGAACAATCATTATATAAGGACCTTATTGGAAAATCGATATGGGTATGTGTGTGTAAGTTGAACTATTATTACACGGGAAATAAGAACATTATTGGGAGACCAATATGAGTATGTGTGTATTTGGAAATCAATAAGGTGATGTGTGTGTGAATAGAATGACTAACTACTTATCGGATGGATTATGCGCGTATTATTTAAAAATGAACTAAGAGATTAAGCATAGATAGTGGCATTTTGGGGAAAGGAGGAGCAACTTCGAAACTATTTGCAACATTCCACTCATTGAAACAACAATCTTTTGCTAATTATTTTTATATGTGTTTCAATTCGTTTAACATGAATTTTCTTCTGCCCCTGATGCCATCTAAAATTTTAGAGTAAATAGATTACCTTTTTTTAATAAAAAAAATGTATTATTAAAATTTATTAATAATATATTATTATTTGAATAAATTAATATTATTTTGACTTAATTTAAAAGTATTATCTAAAAGTACATTAATATAATATTCACATTACAATTATTTTATTTTTATAATGTTGTTATTAAAAATAAATAAAAAGGAGAAACTCCCTCGGTTGTTCCTCATGCATAAAGGTAGTTATCCTTAGGGGTGGCATCGCATAATACCGAGCCTGAACCTAACTATGTTCAAACTGGACTTGATTTAAATATTTCGAACTCGAGTTCGAACTGAGCCTAAAATTGTAATTGAATTTGAACCCAATAATTTTAATTGAGTTCAAGCCCGAGCTCCAACCTACATTTAAAACTATGCATAAAATACATATAAAATAAATTATATATAAAAATTATGCATACATTTTACATAAAATTGGACATGTCCTCTATATAATAACCCTCCATAAAATTATTTATACATTATACATAAAATTATTCATAAAAACTACATAATTATGCATAAACTTTATTCAATAGTCAAATACTAAAACACTCATTTGAAAAACAATGCTAATTTTATCCATTTGTACTCAATCAGATCATTCTAATTCAATAACTAAAAAACTAGATCTTCGAGACAGAAAAAGTTTTAAGAAAAATAGTTTTGGATAATTTAATCGCATGCCCATTTTTGTTTTTTCTTTGGAGCATGTTATGATAGTATTTATAATAAAAAAATTCGCACATGAGAATTCGCACACTACAGGACAGGGCATCGAAGGGGGAGGGGTAACAAGGATGTCAGGCAATAGTGACGCCAGAAGCGTCAAGGAGGGGAGAATGAGAGACTGAGATAGAGAAGATGGAGGGAAAAGTTACGGGAGGGGTCGCCAGTGATATGGATCGACGACAGCAAGGGAGAGGAAGAATAATAACCCCCCCTCGCGAAATCCTCATTTTCGCTCTTGATTCCCGAAAAGTCAAGAACGAAAGACGAAGAAGTCTCGAACTCGCTTAGTCTTCAAATATAAAACATAAAATATAAAATAATTGATTATTTAATCAGAAAATAGTAAAAAAATTAACTAATTTAATTAATAGTAAAAAAGTTAAATCATTGAATTGCTTAAATCGAGTAAAGATTAATTAAAAATTCAATTTTCCTTTTACATGCAGCATTGTAAGAACTACAGACAGCTAAAGAAGTACAGGAATGCTGCAGGAATGCAAATATTATTCTTAAATTTCAAAATAGATCGGTTTCCCTAATGGTAATTTTCTCAATATTTCTTAAGAAGTTCTAACATCAATTTAGTTAAGAGTGCCATAACCAAATGCTAAGAGTGGTAACTTTTCATATAAATTTCAACACTAATGCTCAAAGAGCACAATAGAAGTATAGCTAAAGATTGACAGTACTGAGAATTACATGGGAAAAGAAGTAAACAAGCTAAATGGCAACAACCTGTTAGTTCTGAAAATTTGATGAAAGGTTTGAAAGTTGTAATAGTCTCAGCAGTTTAATCACATATTATTTTATTGGAACAGATGAAGGAAGCATAATTTCACCTTCTCATACAACAACAACTGTTCATTCTCCAAGAAATGGAAGAATAATATCTATGATTTTATTGAAGAGTATCATCTCATGTTATCAAAAGTTTCAAGTTCAAACATAATAAACGACATCACCTCCAATGTAATTTCAAAGTCGAGTAAAAATGACTGTGGCACTTGACATATAAACAGTTGATGCATCTGAATTAACCTATTTGAATATTTGCAAAGTATACAATAAGCTAGTATCAAGAATAATATTGTGAGGCTACCACAAGATTGTACTCAATAATTACTTTGTCTGCATCCCAGGAGAATGCATTCATTTTTCTGACACAAGATAATTACATTTATAACTTATGATTTCAAATCTGTACAAAGATTTAAAAATACAAATATACGGAAATAACAGAAAGAGCAAGAGGAATAGGTCCACCATGTAGCTTCACCCCTAAGAACCACTTGGACCTATTGTAGTCTCACACTGATTATCCTCAGTCCTAAAAAGAGTTCTACACCAGATCGAGGTGAGGAATTTCCAGCATGTTGCAGGCTTGAGCTGGTCAGGATCGGAAACAATTCATTACTCTTTTAGTTTTAATAGACCCCAGGATGGGGTATGCAATTAGTCCTCAATATGAGAAAAGTATAACCTTCGAAATGGAAGATTAAGACATTATAGCTTAAAACATTAATTTTTAGCAAATAGATCTGTCCTTGTTATTCAGCTCTGCTTAGACAAGCCTAGATTATCTTGTTTTTTTTTTTTATGAAAGATGATTTTATTTAAAAGAGAGAACAAAGAAACAGAAGCTCAAGGGAGCAAACCCCTAACAACAAGGGATTAAAGGGAATCTCCCTGCTTAGCAAGAACATCGGCAACAAAATTAGCATATCTCGGGATGTGAGATTAAATACAATCATAAAGGGCTACAATATCCATGATCTCAATAAAGGTATCCCAATGGCACAATGGTGAGGCAAAAGAGTGAGCACACCATCCAATCACCACCTTGGAGTCCCCCTCAATGTAGATAGAGTTGCTACAATGATCTCGAAAGATGCGAAGCCCGTTGAGGAAGCCATGGAGCTCAGCCGTCGTGGAATCAACAATACCAAATGGGCAAGCAAAGGAAATGATCTGATTGCTTGTGGAGTCACGAATGACTTCACCAAAACCCTCTTAACCAAGATTACCGAGGGAAGAGCCATTCAAAATTTAACTTAAGGGCACTGGCCTACAGAGGGGACCACTCCATGATTGTTGGGGGCTTCAAGTGCACTTGTAACTGAGCAAGGCAACGCCAGTTTTCTCTAATGGAGAAACCAGATAAGGGGGAAAAAACTTTTTAGTAAGAAGCCAAGCAGACATATTCCCCACAAGAGATTCAAACTTGGCATTGAGACGCCTATGGTCGATCATTCCAAAGACCCCGCGAAATAAAAGCAATGCAAACGGAGATCATCAATTTTCCAAGGCAAGAGACAGAGAAGCCAAGGAGCATACGACTTATGGAGGAACCTACTCCACGGACATTCCAAGAGATCAGAATCACTTATGGTTCTCCTTGTAAAATTGGGTCCAAGGCCCATCCCAAAATGACTATCCATCATGGCATTCGCTGAGGAAGGAGGAGGAGACTCGATAGTAGATGAAGCAGTCAGTTGTCCCAGTCGCTGTAATAACTACTGCATTTCCTCATAGGATCTAGTGTGTGAGGAGGCGTCCTTATCTATGACTATATAGTTGGCCTAGGTAGGTTTACCAAATTTGTCCTAGCATTTCTCATAAATATGATTAGTCCTACCACAATAGACACATTTCCAATCCCCCGATCATTTCGGCCACAGCCACGGGTTGTGTAAGAGCAACCACTACCTCTATTATTACTACCATGAAACTGACCATCAAGTTTACCAATAGAAGATTGAAGGTTAAGAGCAGCTACTTCTGAGAGGGTTCCATCTGACTCATTCTTATTTACAACTGCACCTTCAGCTAGAAGAACCCTGTTAAAGGTTTGCTCAAGAGTGTTCACATCCTCATTGACCAACAACTGGGCTCTAATAGCATCATACTCATGCCCCAAATCATCCAAAAATCGGGCTACTTAAATATAATTTTTTTTTCTTACGAATGTCTTCAACATTCGTAGTAAAAAGATGGAATGTACTGATCTCTTGTAGTACTCCCCTCATCTCAGATAAATAATATGTCATTGATCTACCTCCACGCTTCAGATTAAAGAACTTCACATATAACTCATAGATCCTTGACAAATTACTTTCTTGAGACAAAATGGAAGCCAATGTAGTCCACATTACCTTAGCAGTACTGCAACTCAAAATTTGATCACTAAATTTGGATTCCATACTGTTGACCAACCAGGTCATTACTAAATTATCTTCTGCCACCCAATCTTCAGTAACAGGTACCAAGGATCATCATTTATATATTTTGTCATTATTTTGGCCTGGAAATACATCAAAACTGATCTAGACCACTTTACATAATTTGATCCATTCAACCGGATCATAGTTATCTAAGCAGACTGAGAGAATTTCACATTTGAGCTCTCAGCAGTCCTCTGGACAGCAACCCATGTGTTGGAATCAGCCATTAAATATCACCAAACACCACAATTCAATACACTAGAGCATCAATTAGCCAAAGGGAAGAGTTTTCCCAAAATTTCTATGCTTGCGTAGTCAAGTGGACCCCACACCAAATTCAATTAGGGCAATTCACCACCCAATTCATTCAATTTAGAACTAATAGTGATCAATTCCAGCAATTGAGACCATAAATCGATGAAAGAATGACCTAATTGCAAGAAACCAAGATGACGTAGGTTATATGGATGACAGTGCAAGCATAGGGTTGATGACATAGGCAAATTTGAGAAATTTCCTCAAATTGGGATCATAAAACACTTCTAAATCCCAACAATCAATCAAATAGAAGCAATAATCATTAGCCAATAGGCTAAGATAGGGAAAAAAAGGGAAAAAAGGGAATTTTTACCCTACCAATCCAGAAATCTAGGAAAAAACTTCAAGGAGATTGCTGAAAATAGAGAGAAGATCGACAAAATCGAAAGAAGCTTGCCCAAGACTTGCGTTATTGCTCTGGTACCAGTCTTGGACCCAACTTTACACGGTGTCAGAACAGGTACTCATATGTGGGCCTACACCTAAACTATCCACTTGTAGAGCTACAAAAGATGGCCTACACCTAAACTATCCACTTGTAGAGCCACAAAAGAGGGCCTACACCTAAAATTATACACTTGTAGAACCACAAAAGTGGGTCTACACCTAAAATTATCCACTTGTAGAGCCACAAAAGAGGGCCTACACCTAAAATTATCCGCTTGCAGAGAAACAAAAGAGGGCCTATACGTGAAGGGGAGTGTTAAGGAATAGTCCCACATGGATTACTGAGTACAAAGATCTTGAGTTTATTAGTTGGGAAAGAGGTTTCCTAAGTTGGCTAGTCATGTTGGGATGGGTCTTGGACCCAACTTAACACTCCTTTTAGACTCCCTTATAATTGTTATCCCCTGGTAACTAACCATTATATACCACTCCCAAGAGCCAAACCAAATTCATCATATTTTGCCATGTTTTGTCATCGTACTGATGAAGCTCAGATTGAAGTTCAGCAGCCAGCCGTTGTGATCTTTCATTTGGGGGAGGAAGGGGGAGGCATCTGGGTTTTGTGTCCTGTTGTTGGAGGGTGACTGCACTGCCAATTGACTCGCCTGATTGGTTTGCAGTAGGTGATCTCTTCTTCTTCTTTAGTATGTAGCCAATATGAGCGATGACAGAATTTCCAGACAAGGGACTACCCCCGTTGTGGATTTAAAGTTCGATAAATCCACATGGTCTAGTGGAAAGTACTGGGGGGGGGGGATGGGATTTAGTCGGCAGGTGTGGCAAAGTCTGAAGATGGATAGTATACAAGATGGTACAGGGGGGAAGAGGGTCATTTGACGAATGTTTCTGAGGTAGGACATCTGGTGTGGGATGGTAGACAGGTTCAGAGGTGCCAGGGGTTATAGGTGGCACAGTAGGGTTGTGGATAGCTTGGTTGACAGAGATGCCAGGTCTGTACACTGGGAAAGTTGTATTCGCAAAGAGACTGGGATTTTGAATTTGAAGTGGAATTTGGGAGTGAAGCGGATGAGTCTGAGGATGCCATGGTTGTACTAGGTTGGGTGAGTCGACTCAACCGAGCGATGACTCGGTTGAGCTGTGGGAGAGGAGATGTAGGGTATGGGCAACCTACCTATTGGGAAGGCATCGCTGGAGAGTCCGCAATGACTAATTCTCCGAAGACCACCATGATCCAAAAGTAATCCAGTCCCAAGACGATCTTGAAGAAAGAGGTTTCCAAACACAGAGACATTGCAGCGACAAAGACCATGGCTACATTACGCCTAGCCCTGTTGGAGGTGTCATCTACCCATTTTATCAGCTTTCCGAAGACCCGAGCAATCTGATCCAGGGTCCTCACTGACTAGAGCTCCGTCGGGAGTCTCCAAATCAAGATCCGTTGCCCACAGGGACTGTTGAGGGGCCTAGTCCGTCACCCCGACGAGCTAGTTGTGCACGGTCAAGGGGAGGAGAAGTGCAGCTTCCTTATCCGCCAAGGAAAGAAACTGAACCAGCCACCTAAGATGTCCCAAGAAGGAAGCATCAGGCCGGTAATCGAGTTGGAGTTGGTCCTTAAACCAGGAGGCGAGAGTTCCTTTGTCCCAGTAGGGGGAGAGAACTTCCACGATCACCGACGAAGCCAGAGAGCATCAGCCCACGATGAGAGCATCCGAAGGCAAGGAGACGGTGTTATTTGGTATGGTTGCTCGGACGGGGAGCTTGGGGTTGGCGAATGAAGGTGAGATCAGACCCGCTGCAGGTCCAGTCGTCGAGAAGAGAGGAAAATGCTGGTCGAAAAATTAGGGAGGCATTAAAGGTGTAGTTGCAAGGGTGGTTGGGCAGCTCAAAATGTTTTTTTAAGGAAAAGCGAGAAAAGGGTGTGTCGAAAGATGGTCCAGTTGAAAGAGAGGCCAGCTTGCTCCGAAATGTAAATTTGGGCCATGACCAAATCCCCCCTGCATTGCAAAATTTTACACTCCCTGACATCTTTGTATCTGAAGAAAGAGAGGATGAACGAGACAAGTCCAGTTTTCAACTACTGCAACTGTGGTGATGAAGCGCCATCTCCAGTTACATCGTCGAAGAGACGAAGAAAATCCTTCCCCGCTGAAATCTGAATCGAGATGAATGAGCTCTTCAATCCATTTCTGATTGTAATGCTAACAAACTCACTTCTTTTGTCCATGACCCAACCCAAGGAAAGTTTTGAGTCACCAAATGCAAGAATGACCAGAGAGTTCAGGGAATGATCCATCCTTTTGATTCTCTGTCACTGAATCTTCGTCCATCCTTCTTGACCGTCATCCAGTACCTTCCATCCACTTCCGTCGTCGTGTTGAGCTGCCTCTAAGTCACCCTTCCCGCACCCGAGAGAGTCGTTGTTCTCGCCGTCGGAGCAAAGGGGAGTCCCCTCTGGAATTTTCGAAGAAGAATGAAAGGGCCTCCATCGTCCTGCTCCCGTCTTCAACGAGGGCACCGGGTGCGAAAGCCATCGCCCGGTCCATCGTTCCACTCACCCCGCTCATCCATCTTCACCCTAGATTGGACCTCTCCTTTGTAAGCCTAGATTATCTTGTAAAAGTTAAATGTAGAGCATGCCTACTTTGGTTGGAACAAAACACCATCCACATAACTTCCCCTTGTGGATGGGACTTTTGGCTCTATGACCACAAAGGGGGAAATCTAATATGAGGTCTTAGTTGCAAGTCTCAACAGAGAATGACGTGTTATGTGTCTGTAATCACCATCTAAAAAGAAAATATTAAACTTATTCTTGAGAATTAGATGACCAAGTTTTTTTTTCCTTTTCTTGTTTCCTAGCTTTAGGAATACTTTCCACCTATTTACTTTGTAATCATCCTTAAGATGTAACAGAGTTATGACTTGGTATCCACCAGGCACAACAAGAGAAGACGTTATACTCTTTAAGCAGCTTAGTCTATAGGAGAAGCAAACCTTGCATCTCAGCAACTCAAGATTTGGAAGTGAAGCAACAAATGATGATCGAGAAGAAAGCAATCACCTGTAAGCAAAGGTTGATTAGGCAATAACATACATAGCGATTTTTTTTTAGAAATAACAAAATATACAGTATACTTAATAAAGACAATAAAAATAATAAAAAATCTCAAATACACAGAAAAAGTCATCAATGAAGATATGGCACAAACGTTTATAAACCATCTGAGGAAAAAAATAATATAAGGCACACTAGGTTAAAATCAAGAAACAAAGGGAAAGATTGCAATACCGTCATGTCCCAGGCCACGGAGGAAATTTTCAGACAACAAATTTTACTAGGAAAAGATCCACTTCATCCATGTGGAAAAACAGTGTAAAGAGAGGTGTTCCGGTAAATCAACCTGCATATACATCAGAACAATCAGAAACACTACATTGTTAAACTTTAGTTTCACGGTAAACACAGCTCTAAGCTTATAAGAAAGTTGAAACTAAGTCAGATTCAAAAATCAAGTTCTTGCTCATAGGAAACTTCAGCAGTTATCCTACTAAAGCTCTGAAGTTGATAAGAAAGACAAAAATTGAAACGAAGTCAAATGCAACAAGCAAGTTCTTGATAGGAAACTTCAATGGTCATCCAGTGATTCAAAGCCTACAATGAGTATGTCGAGAATGGTGCTTTTAGACTTTCCAAGCAGCAGATTAACTCCCTTAGACATAAGATGTTGACAGATAAACAAAAACCTTAACCAAGCTTCAAACAAGTTTCCAAAGGATTCAACATTTACAGCATCCATGATAAAGGTTATAAAGAGAAGTGGAAGTAAACAAGAATCGAAAATCACAAATGGAGTAAAAAGAAAGTAAAATAAGGGGGGAAATACTCACTCTGCTCCATGAACAAGAGTACTCATCAGTAGAAAGCGTCCAACTTCCACCTCCTGCATCTGAACTTTGGCTACCCGTAGAAATTTCCAACTCAACCAGGTAATCATCACTGTATTCATCAGGATGATGTTTCCTCCTCTTTCTCTTCCATGATTTCCCCTTTCTCTTTCTCCCAGTTTTAATTGAACCTCCATTTTCCAAATCAGACTCGCCGCCATCAAGGAAGTTATCAAGACTCACAAAGGAGTAATCACCAGACCTTTTGAACTTAATCCCATTTTCAACAAACACTGATTCCCAAGCTTCCCTAGTCTTGCATTCCTTCAACAAAATATAGTAGAGAACCCAAGAAAGAACTCCAAGCCATTTTATTGCTACCACTTTATTTGTCTTCCGACATTCTTTCATAAATGCTGGATGTGAAGCATCACTCAAAGCTGAGGTTTTTTCAAGCAAAAGTTTTTCAACCACACTCTTTTCATTCTCGTTCTCCTCATCACTCAAAATGTGGATTAATTTGCGACCATGACTGATAACTGCATTAACTAGTAGTAATTCATTAATACTTGAAAAGTCATCATATTTTAACAAAAGAATCTCCAGCCAGGAACATCCGTTGCCACATATGGTCTCACATTTCGGCCTCTTAACAAGAAACGTGCAAAGAAATTTTAAAAAAACACAAAGCTCATGCTCATCAAGAACAATAAGGAGATGCTGACAGAGCAAAGAGAACTGTTCACCCATAAGAAAGTCGTGTATGATCCCCCATACATCCTTTGCTTCCTCCTCATACATCAAGAGAACAAAATAGTCCACAAAGAATTTTGTATCTATTGAAAAAATCTCCCCATCTTCAAGTGATTGAGCAAGCTCATCTGAGGACCAGAAGTCGGGCACATATTCTAGAAAATTTTCAACTGTGCGGAGAACATCCAAATCAAGAAAGTAATGAGGCTTTGTAGCCACCATAGCAGGTGATTGCCCATGTTTCCCCTTCCATTCAAGCTCCTCCCAGCAAGTGTCCCGGTTCACAAATGCAAACTGGCATAATGCCTTGGCACCTTTCCTATGCCCAGATTTTCCCACACCGGCAAAATTGCCAAACCATTGAAGTATTCGTCCTGGGTTTCCTGCATTGGACGGAAATAAAAAAAAAAAAAGTATGGAATCTAAATGAGTCGTCAGTTATTAAGTTGTGTCACCAAATGGTTTCTAAAGAAGTTCTATTCAGCAAGCACAGCAGCAACATGATATCGTTAAAGGAGAGTGGAAAGAAGGAATCAAATTAGAGAAGTTTGTAAAGAACTTACCCTCAAAGAATTTCTCGAGTATGTAGCTTCTCTTGGCTACAGCTGGCACCGCTTTCTTGGGTCTCTTCTCAAGAATCATCTGCCAGATTTGAGCAGCTATGGCTCGCTTGGGCAGCTTGAACCTCAAAACGTCGATGAATAGCTCCGCGTGGTCCTCGGAACTCAATGATTTTATTGATGAAATGGCAGTGCAAAGCCACAGACGAGCCTCAGATCGACCATTCGAGGTAATTATCGTCCAAATTATGGGCTCCAATTTGTTTAAAAGAGATATTCTCTCTTCGGCGGCAATTGCATCTCCATCATCATCCCACTTAGTCTCGGACAGGAACAGTTGAACCATTTCTCTTGAAAGCGATAACTATGCAGTCTTCCTCGCTCAATGAATACTACTTCAATTGAAAACCCAAAAGACTAAATCATAAGCAATCAGGAAGAGAGATATTCCAACATGACCTACGAGTAAACCACAAAAACAATTGACAAAAATAAGAAATAGAAAGATGAACGCAGACTTCCGACCCCAAAAATGAGCAAGATGCATAAAGATAACAGGTTAGGCTTCCCTGGGTTGGAAGGCGCTCGTCAAGAAACCATCTTACCTGAAACCAAACAGAACTAAGGTTTCCCTCTGGAAGGTGCAAGAGTAAATGCGCCTTCTGAGCATCAATCAAACGGGTCCCTGTCGTCCTTGCCTTTTCTGCAAATTCTTTAAAAAATTTGGTGCCAGTAGAGGCTTCACTACTTCTCTTGGATCGTGAACCCGGAAGAGGCTCCATGAACTGCTAGGTTCGCGGCGCTAACCCTTCGTTCCATATTTAACAAGATATAACTACTGCTTAAAAATTGATGGGTAAGTATAAATTTCTGTGCGGTGAGGTGTCGTTGAACGGTATTTCTAATTCAAATATGTTTATTATTCAACTAGCGTATATTGTGTCCTTTCATATTAAACTTATAAACTCTTATTAAGCTAATAAGTGAAAAGAATCCAAAACGATTGCAAGCACGGTCGATTCCCTGAATTTATCCGACGTAGAAAAGCAGAAGACAAACTGAATTTGCTTAGATCTAATTCACACTCATGTCCTGAATTCAATTCAAATCTGTTTCTTTTTTAGGTGATCCAAAATAGAACCCAAAAACAAAAAATAAAAAAGTGAACCAACAATAATTCAAAACTGCTAAAACAGAAAACAGACTAGAGAGCACCATGCAGAACATATCTCTAATTACTATCTTGTAATTTAATTAACTCATTCATCATCCTCATCATCCTCGTCTCCGGCAGTAGAATTAAGAGCATTCAACCTCTCAACCAGCTTAGCCTTGCGCTCCTCGTATGTAAGCTTCCTCAAGTTGTACCTGATATAAAAGACAGGCGACAAACTCCATATCGTAAGAAAAACAACCAGCCAACCAAATTACAGTAGAAGGAGACGAAAAAAACTGAAAACAAGTTATTACCTCTTGTGCTCAGTTGGAGCAGGCTTCTCCGACTTCTTCAAAGTCGGGTCAGCACGAATGGCAGCATGGACGTTCTTATATAGGTCTTCAATGCCATCAGGGTCGATTCCTCTCTTAATGTACTCGCTAAAATGAGACTGGTACTTCTCAGGCTCATCCTCCATCAAAGTCTGCACATAAAATTCAGAATCAACAAAAGAATTACTATCATATAAAAGAAGTACGAACTAAATCTTTACAAAGGCCACAAAATTTGCCAAAAAAAAATTATTTCTACAACTTACCCTCATGTAGGCAGCAACATGGCCCCCATACAAGTATTTTCTATGGACTTCAGCATCAAGTTGTTTATCATCCTTCTTAAAGCCTGCAAACCTCTTGTCACTGTGAGGTATGTCAATTCCACCGTCCAGTGCTCCCTAAAACATGAAAGAGTTAACAGTAAATAACAGCTCCCAACATAAGAACTAGCACATGCAGAACTCCAAATGCATCAAAATACATAAACATTAAAAAGAGAGTGACAAATTCCATTAACATGTTGCTTTCCAAGAAAAAAAGTAAAAGAAACTTTAGATTACAAAGGCTATGCATAGAATAAAATCTAGAATATGCAAAAATAGCCTACGAACAGATTTCAGAAACAACACAACATTAAATACAAAACAGTGGATGCAGTATTTATGGAAACAAAGGTTCGGCTGTTATGGCAGGTAAAAATGATCAGTAGCTTAGTAACGTGTCTTGGTCATATTATTTGGAACTCCAGAAATTTTTAGCAAGTAAAACCTAAACTCAACATTAATCCCACTGATCACCAAGTAAACATACAATTAGAAAAGAAGATAAAATTATGCATTAGTCAAAAGACAGACAATATATATATATATATATATATATATATATATATATATATATATATATATATATCCTGATACCTTGAGGGCACCAAAGACACGGTTCCCAGTAGTAGTCCTCAAAAGACCTACATCGAGGAGTGCACGGAATGGCCTCCTACCCTCTGTAGGTTCAACAGAATAGTCTTCACCAGTAGCCTGGAAAAAGCAAAAAAAATTATCAGATACATGGAGAGAGTAAGACTGCAATGAATTTGGTAGACCAATTAATAAGTACCTCAACGTTGCCCTCATACTTATCATCCATCTTAAGCATTTTGAGGACACGACGAGCCACAAGAAGACCAGTGCAGTAAGCTGTTACCAAAGCAAAAAATGTAAAAATAATAACAGATGCAAAAAAGGAAAACAAGAACCACATTGAACCTTCACATGCCTGCAGCATAGTTGGTTAGCCCAACTTCAAGCCCATATCGAGGAAGCTCATGAGAATATGCAGCTGCAACCACAATATCGCCAGCAATAGTAGCAGAACTAATTTGGGCAATAATGTCTTTGTTGGTCTGTTTCCAAATAAGAAAATAGAATTGGACATAAGAATATTTCACTTTAACTTCAAAGAGAGAAGAATAAATAAATTAACAGCAAAACTAGAGAACTTACAAAACGGACAACGAAGCGGTACTTTGGGGTACTGTATTTATTTTTGTCTTGGTTGATCAGACGGATTCGTGCTCTGTAATCCGTCTTTCCCTCTGCAAATTGACAAAAAGAATATCAGAATCACATCTTTGCAAGTTCAATACTTTAGTAGCCAATATGATTACCTCTCCTTCTCTTGAATTTAACTTGAAAACGCTTGTAGTATGCCTTGGTCTTCTGAGATTTAACAAAGACCTATAATGCACAAAAAAGCATTTATTAAATTGATGAATATCACACACACTCGCCATATGGAAATGGAACAGAAGAAGAGGTTTTTCATGCAACACCAATCCAATGTGCGATGGACCAACACTAAGTAAGGCGCCCATAGATCATACGACGGACATATACGGGTCTCAAATAAAATCTAAAATACGCAGCGTCTGCTAAAAATATAGACAAAATCCAGCCATAAATTGAGTCCCTCGGGTACAAAGTCGCAGAAGTTGAAAAAACACATCAACCCCACTAACCACGAAGCAGCATCCAGCCAAAACAGAAAAAAAATGCTCCGAACATCCCACTCAGCGGCGAAAACTCACACAGTAAAAAAGAAACAAATCACTTAAGATACGAATCCTGAACGAAGACGACGAAGCTCTTACCATTTTTCCCTTTCGCGCCTCTCAGCTAGCTGTTCGCAGGGAAACTTTAGGGTTTTGAGCGAAAGGTTCCGGCTGGGTATATGTAGGAAAAACCCTAAGGAAGCCACGTCTCCGATTTAAATAGTAAGATATATTCAAATTACTAAATAATCAATTACGTGAATATTAAAAATATGAATGAAAAATACAAAAATTAAGTGAGATATAATTTTATTCGTAAAAAATAAATTAAATTTTATATTTTCCAATTAATAGGTAATTTTAAATAAATTTTTAAAAAATTAAAGATAATAACTAATTTATTTTATTTGTTCCAGTCTTTTTACAAGTCCTTAATTTAAAATATAATAAAAAATGTTGTATGAAATATAAAAATTCATTTTACATGTACTTAATTTAAAATATAATAAAAATCCTCATGTATCAAATACTAAAATTGCATTAATTATAGGAATTTTAACACTTAATTAAAATGGATTGTTTGAAAACATTTAATATGTTAGAAACATTTACATGATAAGAGTATTGAAAAGTATTTAAATATATATATATATATTAAATAAAATATTTAAAATAATAAAAATATATAAGTTAAAAAGTAAATGTTTTAGATTTTTAAAAATATAAAATAATATATAAAATTAATAATATGATGCTTTATTAATAATATTTATATATTTACCTTTGAATCAAATATAATAATAAAATATAAAAATTATAAAATAAAAATTTAACTATATTTAAAAAATATAAATAAAGACAAAATTTGGTACTATATATTTTAATTTTTAATTAAAATAATATTTATATTTTAAAATATGGGATTATAAATCCTATTTTATTATTCAAGTATTTTATTATTTTATTTCTCTATTATGCATTTATAAAATATATAATCATTAATATGTATTTTTTCCGTAGGTATCACATCAAAATAATAGTGACAAATACAAAATTCGAAACATCATATGGATAACAAGTTGTGAGATTGAAAAAAAAATTATTTACCTTTGACAACGAAAGTAAATGGGCATATGGATAAAAAATATCACCATTTACCCTTTTCTTCCCAAATCCATATTTCAATAATTTGATGTTTCGTTTATGCTTTTTTTGTCTTTTTAATATTTTTTATATAAGTCATATTATTAAAATATTTTTTAAATAAGTCATATTATTAAAATATTTTTTTATATAAGTCATATTATTAAAATACTCACTTGTCTTCAAATGTAAAATAATTAATTATTTAAATAAAAATAGTAAAAAAATACCTAATTTAATTAACTAAATTATAAAATAGTATTGAAACTTAGGTTTCCCTAATGTATAATTATGGTATAAGAGTATTAAAGGGTGAGAATAAGAAGAAAGTTGTGGAAAAAATGTTTTGGGATGAGAAGAGGAAGGTTGACGAATTTAGTAGAAAAAAATGAAGAATAGGGTTTATGGTATAGATATAAAAATACTAATATTACAAAAATACTTTCACCCTAGTAAGAGTGAATAAGAAAAATAAGATGTAAACTGATTACTTGAGTGACACACTAATTACAACATATCTTCCAACATGTTCCCTCATACTGGGAGGTAATTGTAGTGATCCCAAGTTGAACCAAATATCATAGATGTAGCAAGTTCAAAATATAAGTCGAAACTAACCTCAAAGGATTTTGATCAAACATAGTGATAATAATCATTAAAGTGGGTAATGTCTTCATTCACCAGACGACGATAAAAGACCTACAACATATCTTTTAACACTCTCCCTCAAACTAGGAGGTAATGGTAGTGATCCCAGCTTGAACCAAATATAATAGTAAGTTCCTCTATCATGGTGTCCCAACACGGCACTGACTCTCAAATGGTAAAAATAGGTGATAAAATATAAGTCGAAACCAACCTCAAAAGATTTTGACCAAATATAGTGATAATAATCACCAAAGTGGGAAATGCCTGTCATTCACAAGACGACGATAAAAGACCTAAGGGTACCAATAAAAACATTTCAAATGACTTAAAACACCCATATAAATAAAAGGACCAACCAAAACAATTCTCCAAAAAGGTTAGCCAAAGGGGTAAGTGAGAGTCAAATAAACGACAGTAGCAGAAAATCTACTAAATACTAAGAGGACAATGGGGAATCACCGAAATATAATATGTTGGGGCCACCATATGTTTTTTTTTCCTAAGACATTCAAACTCTTCATCATATGAACCAAAACCGATAACAATCGACAAATAATGAACCCAAGGCAAGCAACTGAGGAGTTATTCTTCGGTAATAATGTCTCAATCAAGGAGACATGATAGCAGATGCAGTAATGAACCAATGCCCAAATAACACACACCAAAAATGTTGTTATATAGCAATGGATAACCAAAAAATAGTGAAAATTCTCAAGAGAAACAAAGATGCATGAGATAATCTACAATAAGTTAATCCTTAATAAGGAAGATGTGCACCAAATAATAACTTGTAACTGAGTAATAAGCTGCCAATAAGTTGAACCAAGTGCTATTAATCTTTTAAAAAATAATAATTGAACTGAGTGTTGTTGGTTACAAGAGTAGCTGCAAGGTCTTCTAAAAAAAAGAGAAGAGGAGTAATAGATGTTGCTTCTACGCTTAGTGCATTAGTGATTAATTTATACACCAAACCAAGAGTTAGCCATATTAAACTAACTAATTAGCAGCCAATGACATAAGTGTTCAATTATAACTTTAAAATATTTCAGAGAGTGATAGGCTGAGCGATGCTGCTCACTTCATAAGAGAAGTACACCTAGTGCTACTCCAACATGCCGTTAATATGCTTTGAGGATTTTTCTTAACCATAGAAGAAACACACATTTTGAATTTATTCCTAGATCAAAATCTCCTTACATAGATACTTTTGTAATTTGCAGCGTTAAATCAAGTAACTATATTTTGGGGAAGTTGCCATAATTTAGGGGGAACACTTTTCTCTTTAAAAAACAAATTAAGAAAAGTTTTTTGAAAATAAGATGATCTTCTAAAGATTCTTTATAGATATTGTTAATTAACAAAAAGAAACTTTCCAAGGGTAGATCACGATATACTTTCCTCATATTGTTGATCAATAACTGCAACTAAAAAAGTGAAGCAAAATTTTTTACTTAAATTCGGATCCTCGCATGCAACAGGATACAAGCATGACCTTTGATTATTATAATATAAATATTTTCGTAAATATAGATTAAATTGACATAAGAATTTATCCTTATGACGTTTTACTTAAATATTTTTCATACAAGTATAAATTCTCTTCATAGAATATATTTATTTTGATATAAATATTCTGATAGATTTCTGACTCTGTAATTTGGTTGAACTCTTTGGCCAACAATGACCATTGACTCTTTCGAGATTGATATTTCCATCTAAAAAACTCAAATTTGGAGTTGGTTGAATATGTAAGAAAATAGACTTATAGATCTTTCTTTTGATATATAATTCTCCATATAATTTCTCGTTCTCGGTATCATAAATGGCTCGAAAGTTAAAGCGTTCTACTGTTGCATAAATTTTTTTTGTGCTTGACCTTTGTAGCTTCAAATATAAATTTTTCTTTCTAGAAAAAACTGATTTCAACAATTTTTTTTGTGTTGGAAACTAGACTCAAATATCTTTCTAACTAAATATAATTTGATATATTAAAATATGGAAAGAGAGTTAAAAATCCAATGAAAAACATGAATCAAGAATGAAGACTAAAGGAAAACAAGAAACTTTTTTTTTTTTTTTTTTTTTTCTTCCTCCCCTTATTCTCATTTTCCATCTCAGATCCTTTCCCTCTCTTATACCATGTTGAAACTTAGCATTCCATGATGTATAATCATGATAGAAGAGGATTAAGGGGCAAGAAGAAAAAGAGTTGTGGAGAGAAAATTTTCGGTGGAGAATAAGAAGAGTGACGAATTTGGAGAAAAAAGGAAGAAGAATAAGGTTATGGACTTAGTCCAAACCGTCCCCTTAAATTGTATTTTTAAATATCAAACATACACATATTACAAGAATACCCTTCACCCTAATAAGAGTGAATAAGAGACAAAAAACGCAAACTAATGACATGAGTGTCATCCTAATTATATCATATCTTCCAGCAAATTTTAAAACTTTAAATCATTGAATTGCTCAAATTGAGTAAATATTAATTTAAAATAATAATCAATTTATTTTATTTTAAAATAAATATTACAACTTATTAAAATGCTTAATTTAAAAACAAGTTTAAAATAAAAAATAATAAAAATATTTTACAATTTATTAAATTTAATTAGATTCTTATAGAACATTTCATGACATAAATATTTATATGATAAGAGAGCTAAATTGTAAACAATTTTTGTACTAATAGATAAAATAATAAAATAAACCTAAAAGTTAAACTTAGAAAATTAAATATTAAGTTAAATTTTAAAAATAAACGAAAATAAAATTTGAATGGGATATCATTTTATAAATCAATTAAATTTAATATTTATAGTTTTGCATTTATTGTAGCACTCCTTGAAATTAGAAAATGTAACTACTTAAATTAGAAAATAGTAGACCAATAAAATGTTTAGTTAAATTTAAAAATATTAAATAATTTAAGAAATTGAATTGCCCAAATAATTGATTAATAATTAAATAATGTAAGATTTACACTTTCTGCTATTTTATTTTTTAAGTATTTACATTTTCTAATTTAAGGAGTTTTACAATAAGTACAAAACTATAAATATAAATATTAATTTGATTTACTAAATTATTTCCCATTAAAATTTTATTTTCATTTGTTTTTAAAATTTACTTAATATGTAATTTTCAAAGTTTTATTTTTTTTATTTTAGTAATTTATTTTATGAAACGTTTTATAATAATCTAATTAATTTTAATAAATTATTTAATATTTTATTTATTCTTGTATAATTTTGAATTAATCATTTTACCCTTCGTAAAATTTAATAATTTTTATATATTTTACTATTTAAGATTAGGGTCATTTAATAATTTTTATATATTTTATTATTTAAATCGGAGCCGTGGATTAGGGTTTTTCCTACATATACCCGCTGAAAACCCTAAATTTTCCCTGCGAACAGCAAGAGCGGAGAGCGCCGAAGGGAAAAATGGTAAGAGCTTCGTCGTCTTCGTTTGGGGATACGATTTGCTATTTTCGCGATCTGTGAAGTTATGTGTTTTTGCAACTTCTGCGACTATGTACTCGACCGGCTCAATTTATGGCTGGATTTTGTTTACATTTTCAGCAGACCCTTCGTATTTTAGATTCTATTTGGGACCTGTATATGTCCGTCGTATGATCTATGGCCGCCTAATTTAGTGTTTCACTTTGGTTCATCGCACATTGGATTGTTGTTGCTTGAAACTGCTTCGTGATCGTAGAATATTGTTTTTTTTTTTTTTTGTTCAATTTAGGAAGAGAAGTTTTATGATTTTATACTACTATTTCTTTCTACCATCTTTCCCAGACGCGAGGAACATTGAGGTTTGTCTATTAAGCTTTCTTAGCAAAGCTCAAGAGCCTCCTTCCTTAATTTTGTGTCATACTACCAATGTCTAAATGTCAAAGTTTTGTTCGCATATTATTTTAAAGTTATTTTCTTGATTAAGTTGTATATTTTTATTTCAGCAGGGTTTTTTCATGCCAGTATTTTCCATTTTATGTCACGTTTATTTTATTTATGCTGCCGACCTTCTTCTGTTCAATTATATCTAAGTCATCTTTCACATAGCTTAGGCATTTTTATGCATTACTATAAGTTTTATTTTTCCAATATTCTGCTGCATACTATGACAACATTTAAAATTTGTTTGCGTTGGACTTATTTCCTTCAGATCCTACATATTATCAGTTTTCATTTGGTTCTCCGATTGAGCTGAATATTCCAATAGTATGTTACTCCGTTTTCTTCATTATGAGGAGTTGAGAATCAAGGATTTCTATTATTATATTAATTTTGTCAAAAGTGTAGCTATTTCTTCTTCAGTTCCATTTCCATATGGTGAGTGTGTGATATTCAATTTAATAAATGTTTTTTTGTGCATTATAGGTCTTTGTTAAATCCCAGAAGACCAAGGCATACTACAAGCGTTTTCAAGTTAAATTCAAGAGAAGGAGAGGTAATCATATTGGCTACTAAAGTATTGAACTTGCAAAGATGTGATTCTGATATTCTTTTTGTCAATTTGCAGAGGGAAAGACGGATTACAGAGCACGAATCCGTCTGATCAACCAAGACAAAAATAAATACAGTACCCCAAAGTACCGCTTCGTTGTCCGTTTTGTAAGTTCTCTAGTTTTGCTGTTAATTTATTTATTCTTCTCTCTTTGAAGTTAAAGTGAAATATTCTTATGTCCAATTCTATTTTCTTATTTGGAAACAGACCAACAAAGACATTATTGCCCAAATTAGTTCTGCTACTATTGCTGGCGATATTGTGGTTGCAGCTGCATATTCTCATGAGCTTCCTCGATATGGGCTTGAAGTTGGGCTAACCAACTATGCTGCAGGCATGTGAAGGTTCAATGTGGTTCTTGTTTTTCTTTTTTGCATCTGTTATTATTTTTATATTTTTTGCTTTGGTAACAGCTTACTGCACTGGTCTTCTTGTGGCTCGTCGTGTCCTCAAAATGCTTAAGATGGATGATAAGTATGAGGGCAACGTTGAGGTACTTATTAATTGGCCTACCAAAGTCCTTGCAGTCTTACTCTCTCCATGTATCTGATAAATTTTTTTCTTTTTCCAGGCTACTGGTGAAGACTATTCTGTTGAACCTACAGAGGGTAGGAGGCCATTCCGAGCGCTCCTAGATGTAGGTCTTTTGAGGACTACTACTGGGAACCGTGTCTTTGGTGCTCTCAAGGTATCAAGATATATATATATATATATAAATATATATATATATAAATATATATATATATATATATATATATAATTTTCTGTTTTTTTAGCTACTGCATAATTTTATCTTCTTTTCTAATTGTATTTTTTACTTGGTGATCAGTGGGATTAATGTTGAGTTTAGGTTTTACTTGCTAAAAATTTCTGGAGTTACAAATAATATGACCAAGATACGTTACTAAGCTACTGATAATTTTTACCTGACATAACAGTTGAACTCTGTTTCCTTAATTACTGTATCAACTGTTTTGTATTTAATGTTGTTTCTGAAATCTGCTGGTAGGCTATTTTTGCATATTCTAGATTTTATTCTATGCATAGCCTTTGTAATGTAAAATTTCTTTTACTTTTTTTCTTGGAAAGCAACATGTTAATGGAATTTGTCACTCTCTTTTTAGTGTTTATGTATTTTGATGCATTTGGAATTCTGTATGTGCTAGTTTTTATGTTGGGACCTGTTATTTACTGTTAACTCTTTCATGTTTTAGGGAGCACTGGACGGTGGAATTGACATACCTCATAGTGACAAGAGGTTTGCAGGCTTTAAGAAGGATGATAAACAACTTGATGCTGAAGTCCATCGAAAATACTTGTATGGGGGCCATGTTGCTGCCTACATGAGGGTAAGTTGTAGAAATAAATTTTTTTGGCAAATTTTGTGGTCTCTGTGAAGATTTAGTTCGTACTTCTTTTATATGATAGTAATTCTTTTGTTGATTCTGAATTTTATGTGCAGACTTTGATGGAGGATGAGCCCGAGAAGTACCAGTCTCATTTTAGCGAGTACATTAAGAGAGGAATCGACCCTGATGGCATTGAAGCTCTATATAAGAACGTCCATGCTGCCATTCGTGCTGACCCGACTTTGAAGAAGTCGGAGAAGCCTGCTCCAACTGAGCACAAGAGGTAATAACTTGTTTTCAGTTTTTTTCGTCTCCTTCTACTGTAATTTGGTTGGCTGGTTGTTTTTCTTACGATATGGAGTTTGTCGCCTGTCTTTTATATCAGGTACAACTTGAGGAAGCTTACATACGAGGAGCGCAAAGCTAAGCTGGTTGAGAGGTTGAATGCTCTTAATTCAACTGCCGGAGACGAGGATGATGAGGATGATGAATGAGTGAATTGAAATTACAAGATAGTATTTAGAGATATGTTCTGCATGGTGCTCTCTAGTCTGTTCTCTGTTTTAGGAGTTTTGAATTATTGTTGGTTCACTTTTTTATTTTTTGTTTTTGGGTTCTATTTTGGATCACCTAAAAAAGAAACAGATTTGAATTGAATTCAGGACAGGAGTGTGAATTAGATCTAAGAATATTCTGCGTTTCTATGTCAATGGATAAATTCAGAGAAACGTTTGAGCTTGCAATGGTTTTGGATTCTATTCTCTCTTTAGCTTGACGTATCATATTCTAAAATAATCGGTCGTTTTTGTGCACACATTTGAAAAGATAGATTTCAAACCGAAAGTGTTACAAAACCTGGATCCAGCTCGGCCCTTTGTCTGGATCAAAATATAAAAGTTTAAAAGTTTAATATGAAAGGGCAAAATATAAGCTTGACGATTAAATTAAAAGGTTGCTCTCCTGATCTCATATAGACATGTTTGAAGTAGAAAAACTGTCCATAGACACCTCACAGTAGTCGCAGCACAGAAATTTACCCCATCGATTTTTAATCATTAGTTATTTCTTGTTAAATATGGTACAAAGGATTAGCGATGCGGACCCAGCAGTTCAAGGAGCGACTTCCGAGTTGTGGATCCCAGAGAAGTAGGAAACCTCTACTGACAACTGGCACCAAATTTTTTAAAGAATTTGCAGAAAAGGCAAGGACGAATGGACCCGTTTTATTGATGCTCAGAAGGCGCTTTTACTCTTGCACCTTCCAGAGGGAAACCTTAGTTCTGTTTGGTTACAGGTACGATGGTTTCTTGACGAGCACCTTCCAACCCAGAGTAGCCTAACCTATTATCTGTATGCATCTTGCTCATTTTTAGAGTCGGAAGTCTGCGTTCATCTTTCTATTTCTTATTTTTTTGTCAATTGTTTTTGTGGTTTATTTGTAGGTCATGCGAGAATATCTCTCTTCCTGATTGCTTATGATTTAGTCTTTTGGGTTTTCAATTGAAGTAGTATTCATTGAGCGAGGAAGACTGCATAGTTATCGCTTTCAAGAGAAATGGTTCAACTGTTCCTGTCCGAGACTAAGTGGGATGATGATGGAGATGCAATTGCCGCCGAAGAGAGAATATCTCTTTTAAACAAATTGGAGCCCATAATTTGGACGATAATTACCTCGAATGGTCGATCTGAGGCTCGTCTGTGGCTTTGCACTGCCATTTCATCAATAAAATCATTGAGTTCCGAGGACCACGCGGAGCTATTCATCGACGTTTTGAGGTTCAAGCTGCCCAAGCGAGCCATAGCTGCTCAAATCTGGCAGATGATTCTTGAGAAGAGACCCAAGAAAGCGGTGCTAGCTGTAGCCAAGAGAAGCTACATACTCGAGAAATTCTTTGAGGGTAAGTTCTTTACAAACTTCTCTAATTTGATTCCTTCTTTCCACTCTCCTTTAGCGATATCATGTTGCTGCTGTGCTTGCTGAATAGAACTTCTTTAGAAACCATTTGGTGACACAACTTAATAACTGACGACTCATTTAGATTCCATACTTTTTTTTTTTTTATTTCCGTCCAATGCAGGAAACCCAGGACGAATACTTCAATGGTTTGGCAATTTTGCCGGTGTGGGAAAATCTGGGCATAGGAAAGGTGCCAAGGCATTATGCCAGTTTGCATTTGTGAACCGCGACACTTGCTGGGAGGAGCTTGAATGGAAGGGGAAACATGGGCAATCACCAGCTATGGTGGCTACAAAGCCTCATTACTTTCTTGATTTGGATGTTCTCCGCACAGTTGAAAATTTTCTGGAATATGTGCCCGACTTCTGGTCCTCAGATGAGCTTGCTCAATCACTTGAAGACGGGGAGATTTTTTCAATAGATACAAAATTCTTTGTGGACTATTTTGTTCTCTTGATGTATGAGGAGGAAGCAAAGGATGTATGGGGGATCATACACGACTTTCTTATGGGTGAACAGTTCTCTTTGCTCTGTCAGCATCTCCTTATTGTTCTTGATGAGCATGAGCTCTGTGTTTTTTTAAAATTTCTTTGTACGTTTCTTGTTAAGAGGCCGAAATGTGAGACCATATGCGGCAACGGATGTTCCTGGCTTGAGATTCTTTTGCTAAAATATGATGACTTTTCAAGTATTAATGAATTACTACTAGTTAATGCTGTTATCAGTCATGGTCGCAAATTAATCTGCTTTCTGAGTGATGAGGAGAATGAGAATGAAAAGAGTGTGGTTGAAAAACTTTTGCTTGAAAAATCCTCAGCTTTGAGTGATGCTTCACATCCAGCATTTATGAAAGAATGTCGGAAGACAAATAAAGTGGTAACAATAAAATGGCTTGGACTTCTTTCTTGGGTTCTCCACTATATTTTGTTGAAGGAATGCAAGACTAGGGAAGCTTGGGAATCAGTGTTGGTTGAAAATGGGATAAACTTCAAAAGGTCTGGTGATTACTCCTTTGTGAGTCTTGAAAACTTCCTTGATGGTGGCGAGTCTGATTTGGAAAATGGAGGTTCAATTAAAACTGGGAGAAAGAGAAAGGGGAAACCAATGAAGAGAAAGAGGAGGAAACAGCATCCTGATGAATACAGTGAAGATTGCCTTGTTGAGTTGAAAATTTCTACTGGAAGCCAAAGTTCAGATGCAGGAGGTGGAAGTTGGACGCTTTCTACTGATGAGTACTCTTGTTCATGGAGCAGAGTGAGTATTTTCCCCCTTATTTTACTTTCTTTTTGATCCATTTGTGATCTTCGATTCCTGCTTACTTCCACTTATCTTTATAACCTTTATCTTGGATGCTGTAAATGTTGAATCCTTTGGAAACTCTTTTGAAGCTTGGTAAGGTTTTTGTTTATCTGTCAACATCTTATGTCTAAGGGAGGTAATCTGCTATTTGGAAAGTCTAAAAGTACCATTCTCAACATACTCATTGTAGGCTTTGAATCACAGGATGACCATTGAAGTTTCCTATCAAGAACTTGATTTTTGCATTTGACTTCGTTTCAACTTTCGTCTTTCTTATCAACTTAGAGCTTTAATAGTATAACTGCTGAAGTTTCCTATGAGCAAGAACTTGATTTTTGCATCTGACTTAGTTTCAACTTTCTTATAAGCTTAGAGCTGTGTTTACCGTGACACTAAAGTTTAACAATGTAGTGTTTCTGATTGTTCTGATGTATATGCAGGTTGATTTACCCGAACACCTCTCTTTACACTGTTTTTCCACATGGATGAAGTGGATCTTTTCCTAGTAGAATTTGTCGTCTGAAAATTTCCTCCATGGCCTGGGACATGACGGTATTGCAATCTTTCCCTTTGTTTCTTGATTTTAACCTGTTGTGCCTTACAACAGATTTTTTATTATTTTTATTGTCTTTTTTAAGTGTACGGCTTATTTTGTTCTTTCTAAAAAAAATCTTTATGTATGTTATTGCCTAATCAACCTTTTCTTACAGGTGACTGCTTTATTTTCAATCATCATTACTTGCTTCACTTCCAGTTCTTGAATTGGTGAGATGCAAGGTTTGCTTCTCCTACAGACTAAGCTGCTTAAAGAGTTTAATGTCTTCTCTTATTGTGTCTGGTGGATACCAAGTCATAACTTTGTTGCAGTTGAAGGATGATTACAAAGTATTCAGGTGAAAAGTATTCCTAAAGCCAGGAAACATGAAAAGGGAAAAAAACTAGGGCATCTAATGCTCAAGAAGAAGTTTAATATTTTCTTTTTAGACGTTGATTACAGACACGTGACACGTCATTCTCTGTTGAGACTTGCATCCCCACTTTGTGGTCATAGAGCCAAAGGTCCAATCCACAAGGGGAAGTTATGTGGATGGTGTTTTGTTCCAAGGTAGGCATGCTCTACATTAACTTTTACAAGATAAACTAGGCTTACAAAGAAGTGGTCCAATCTCGGGTGAAGATGGACTAGCGGAACGATGGACCGGCGATGACTTTCGCACCCAATGCTCTCATCTATGATGTGAACAGTATGACGGAAGACCCAGTCATTCTCCATAAAAAATTGTAGAGGGGACTCCTATTTGCTTCGACGACGAGAACAACAACTCTCTCGGGTGCGCGAAGGGTGACCTAGCGGCATCTCAGCACGACGGCGGCGGCAGAGGAAAGATGGTACTGGATGATGATCAGGAAGGATGGACAAAGATTCAGTGACAGAGAATCAGAAGGATGGATCATTCCAGGAACTCTCTATGGATCATTCCAGGAACTTTCTGATCAATCTTGCATTTGGTGACTCGGAACTTTCCTTGGGTCAGGTCACTGACATAAGTGGTGAATTTGTTTACATTACAATCAGAAATGGATTGAAGAGCTCATTCATCTCGATTCCGATTTACCCGTTGGCAAGGAGACTGTGGTCTCATGTGCTTCATGGACCCAACACTCTATTAGAACCCTATTAGAACCCTATTAGATAGACTAGCCAAAGGTGTCTTCTGAGGGCAGATTGTCTCTGGGAGCTCACTCCCATTGTTATCTATGAGGTTTCCTCCATTATATTATGTATATTTTGCTGTTTCTACCATAATAAAAGCTTTTCACCAATTTCTGAGGGCATGAAAAAGTGCAGCAAAAGTGAATCCAGTTCCATTGCTCGTCAGACTCTCGTTCTCTACTGCATGGCTTTTGACTTTTGGCAACGACAAAAAGATGGATCCACAACCTTGTTCTGCCTCTCTCATTGCTTACGAGCATTGTACCGCTTATGTGTGAGATTACCTACAGCAGAAGAGCTGTCTCTTCTGTAGCCTCAGTTGCTACCACCAACAAACATTGGGCAATTGTATCACGAACAGTTGGAGTGTCTACCGGTTTCCTCATAAGATTTGCTCATCAGTTTCAATTGTGACTTGACTTGATTTGTTTTTGTCAGAATGGAAACGTTTTATACGAGTAGAAACTCCGCTGAAAGATGTAGAATTGCACGACGTGAAGCATATTTGAACTTCGGAAAGAAAGATTTGGTGTATATGGTTTGAACTTTAAACCAGTCCCCGGACTGATCAACCTAATGAATAAAAAAAAGCCTGATCTGAGAGAAGACCTGCCAAGTGATCATCTTTCACTGCATCAAGTAAAACCATAGGTTTTTACCTGTAATTCTTCCCTTTGAAATTTGTTCTCATCTACTATTAGGTCAAGATGCATCCACCTATCCAGTCCAAGAAAAAAAAAATGATGCAACAATGTCCTCAGCCCCAAAGCCTTATTTTCTGTCTCTTGATAGTGTAAAAATACAAGTCTAAAAGTCAGTTATGGACACACAGCAGAAGAGCTTCAACGATCAACAAACACTCGTCAAGGACTTGGCGTTCTTCAATAGTAGCTGGGAAATGATGTCTCCAGCTGCTGCTAACATCAGGTTGGTTGTCCTTGTTAGGTGGAGAGTAAAACTTTCTATTCACAGACTATGGAACTCATTTTGACTGGAACCAGAGTGAAATAACAAATGTAAGATCAGCAAAGAGTAAAATGAATTTATAGAAAATTCAAAACAACAAATTTAAAGGCTTTAAATGATTCTGTAGCAAGGAAAAACAGCTCATGCAACATGCCAGGTATGGAAACCTACATCATAGAAGATAAAATATTGATGCCCTGTGAGAATATTCTACATAGCTGGTCTGATGCTTCCACATGAGTACATTAACATGGAATAACACAGAAATATACACAGATATATACATAAAAGGAAGAAAACCAGATCGACTAGAAAGACGCAACAAAAAATGGCATCTTTCTTATACACATGTCAGGTCGTTCTGCTTTTGGAACAACTCCTGCTTGCTCCCGAGGACTGCAAACTAGTTGACCTTGGAAAGGAATGTTGATCTCTATTTTGATTAAGTTCTTTATTTGGGTGCTGCTGTCGGCTAGTGTATCATTTTCCTTTTTCTCATTTATAATGTAGCACTCATCCTATGTATGGAAAAAGAATAGGAAAAATATGGTCATTCCTTCTCGGCGATCACAACAAAAACATCCTTGGAAGACCACTTCCTACGCTCACTTTTACCAGGTGGATTTATGACAGCACGCTCTGCTGTTGAAAGTCGGTAACCAATGACAATCTCTCTCCTCTGTCGAGCACGCAGCATTATCTCATAGAAACTTAATTCCTCTTCTTCGTGAAGGTAAAGATCTGCCTGCCGTATATGCATCTCATTTCCCTGCACAGACTGTAGTTAGCTAATAAAAGAGACTAAAGATGAACACGTTCTAGAAATTTTTTTTGAACAATTTATTAGTAAAACTTGGAAACATACTCAGTCGAGAAATACCTCCTCAGCAAAGAGCTCTTCTAACACATTATTTATTTGACTATCTTCTGCCACCATTGCCAGTGCCATGCTAACAAGCTCATTTGACAGAACATAGTCACTGATTTTTGACATGGATAGTAAATTTTTAGTCCTTGGATCTAGAATTTCACTTATTATTACTGACTTATCCGAAGCTTGCTGCATTTCCCCAATCCAAGATCCTTGAGAGAAGCTTCCTCTGTGAAGGTGGGTGACAAAGGACTCCCTGCAAGGGAGACGTTTTGCCTGCATGGATATGAACACTTTCTGTCTTATCTTGAAATTTAATTAAAAATATTTTCAGTTTGAACAGGAAAATGAAGAAGAATGTTTTGATTTTCACCCCAAAAAAGATTTTTTTTTAAATGATGGCCATTAAACTCTACAGCAATGACCAAGAAAGGAAGCAGAACTGAAAAATTAAGTCAAAGTGGTAGCAGCTTCAAAGCAAAAGCAGGAATGCTTTCAGATAATTTGCCTGTATATCTCGAATCAACAATAATGTGGCCAGAGATCTTGAATCAGCTTGAATTGCCGAGTCTTCGACAGATTCATCAGCCAGAATCAAAATCTGCACAAAACCCACATATGGGCATAACTGAGTCAGAAAAATACACAATCAATAAACCTAGCAAGAAGATCTATTCACAACCATTTTCTATCGATGTATCATTGATAGCAGTTGACAAACATACATGGGCATTTGTAAAAGTTAACATAACATAGAAACTCCAGACTCACTGAATCAAAAGACTCCAGTGGAAGGCTTTCTAAGTGACGGCGAATAACAGCATTGCCTTCGCGATCCACCAGTGATATATTTACTAGTCGTCTAATGTCAAGTCCACCATCAATAAGCTTTTTCTCTCTCTCCTTTTCTGGCACAGAATTGAACATCCACAACTCCGACCCAGGAGCTAAAAAGGCATCCAGTACCTGAACAACATGCATGGTTTAAATGGTGCTTCTTGATTTTTTTATTTTTTTTTATTTTTATGATTGTTGTATAAAGGAAAGTTAAAGAGATTCCCTTTAAACAGGTGCAGTCATTTTATATTCCCAGTGGACATAAAGTTACCATAATCATATCTTCCATATCTCGTCTCCATCCACAGAAAAGAATCTTTTCTGGAGATTTTGGAATAACAAAATCTTTGGGTAGATGCCCTCTCCATACCTGCAGCATTGGGCCAAAGAAAAGAAGGAATCAGGGGGCTTCGAAAGAAAAACTTACCACAATCATATCATCAATGTCCCGTCTCCATCCACAAAGTAGAATCTTCTGTGGCTTTCTTGCTGACCGCATAATGTTTATGAATGATGCGTCTTTGACCTGAACGATCAAATTGATTATATTTTTGTAAGTTTTACTAGTGGTGCACCTTTCAAGTTTTGAGGAAGTACACCAACGTGCCAGCTACCAAAGTTTGTTTCTTTTCCATTTTTTTAATAATATTAGAAATGAGATCCCCATAAACCTGCACTCTATTATCTCATTTCCCCTTTTAAGTTAACTTGAAAGTCAAACGGAACAAAGCTTTCATCCCAACTATTATCCTAGTACAAGATGTAAATTCATAAGAGTTTCCTTTACCTAAAAGCCTCTAATTAAATAGAACCATAACAGACCATTGTCAGTTCTGTCCACAGAAAATTACATGGGAACAGTGAAGAAAACTTGATTTTAATTAGAAAAAGTAAAATGTTAAATGAATCACAAGAAAAAAGAAGCCAACAACGAATGAATGAAATTAATGCAGAGTAAAGAGATTCAGCTTGTAAGAACAACTTATGGAAGTTCACAGAGTAAGAACACACAAAAAATAATGACATTGGGGCATGTCACGAGATGCGTTTGTTCATCTTCATGTACTAAGGGAAAAGGAAATCACCATGGGCAAAGCAGCCGGGGCATAGGTGTCATCATCCTCAGCAATTACGAGGATTTCATCTCCTTCTTGCAGAATATAGGAATCTTCAGGATTCAAAATAATTTTTCCTCCACTCGATGCCACTTTAACTCCACAAGGAATGGCATCAGGAAAGCTGATCAGCACATCATCAAATTGCATTCCATCTAGCTGTGGCCACGGTTTGATGTAAAATTCACAGTTTTCAAAACCAAGAATGTCTTCCCAGATCTGTCACAACCAATAAGGTGTAAGCATAGGAGGAAAGTTCCAGAATGATCAAACATTACTAAACAGCTGTCTGTGCATATCAATCACCAAACATTAAATCTTGCATACATGTTATATAGTTCAGTACGTTTTGGATTATGAACTTAGAATTCATTCCTCAGATAAGTATAAAAAATTCAAAATTTTTTACAGAATAAGGTATGCAAACTGAAGCTTTGATAGCAACTCCAAAACAAGTTTTTAGCTCGAGTTACACTAACCTGTGCTAGGCCTGGTTGACGGGCACACTGGATCATTAAACGGCCAATAACATCATGAGCTACTACTGTTTCAACAAGATCGCCACCAACTAGTTTAACCAGAACCTCATTATCAAGATCACTCAGTTCCACCACTATGTGGCCTCTTAAACCTTCTTTGACTCCAGTCAAGCTTAAAACGGTTCTCAAAGCACGTGCATCACTCTGCATTAAGTATCAGTGACAGCTAACTAATCAGGCGCACACCCAGGACAAAGTAAGCATTTGCAGCATTGTGTAAAAGTTAAACCTGGTCAGCATTTCCATCTTCAGCAAGGACAATCACGGCACGTGCCTTAGAAACAGATACCTGTGAATGCAGTTATAGGATTCTGAAAATTAACCAAGTGAATCTAGACAGCATTCAACCAAAAAAGACCAGATGAAAACTTGGAACCAAAATTATGTCATAGAAAAACCTTTTTGAGGTCTGCTAGAATTAAAGGGCTTCCACTGCGGCATATTACAGATGTTCCTTTGAAGTCAAACTCCATTTTGGCAATATCAATTTCCATTTCTTCTTTGTCTCTCTCAGCCATGACAACCACCATGCCACCACCCAAACTTTCATTTGCAATAGCAAGCTGATTCAGCAGGGAACCCTGAACTCCCAGTGGAATCGAATCCATAAGCCAAGAGAATTCTTTCAGCAGATATACAAGTTACCAACATAGAAATAAACCCAGTCCCTCTGCATCATACACAGTTCCTTTACAAAACACTTATAATAGCACATTTAACTAAAGAGTTTGAAGGTGAACAGGTACCATGATGCATTAGCAGCAACAGAAACTTGAGAAGGGTTCCGAGGGGCAGAAAATGTTACCATGCAGTCATGTTAAGTATTATTTCTGGTCAAATGGTGGTTGTGATTGTGAATGGTCACTTTACCAGCTTGCTTAAATTGTATCTACCATTCAACACAATAAGGGAATGTTGAATAGTTGTGGAATCCTTGAAAATTCACTGAGTGGATGTGCACTCAAATTGGTTTTTTTTTTTTTGAATGGTAAGATGATTTTAAAAAGAGACAAAGAGAACAAAGCTGGGAGCAACTATTTCTTTCATACTTCTTGGCTTGCATTGGAGTTTTCATCTTCTGCTAAGTCTAAAGGTAGACACATTCTTGGATTTGACGTTAAGTAATGAAATTAGAATGGAGTCATGCTGTAAATTTGTTAGAAAGCAAATTAGAATGACATTCTTCTATGTGAGTCCTTATTTACTTATTTTTATTTGTTTTTCTCTCAGCCCATGCACCAGGGGCATTCTTGTTATATAATAATTTGATATCATTATAAATAAAGGAATCTTGGAGGGTGTGTGTGTCTTTGTGCCCTAAATCTTCCCATCATTCAGCTCTCACTTCTCTCTCTCATTCTCCTTTCTCTCTCCCTCTCTATCTTCTTTCTTTCTCTCTAAAACACATGTAAGAAGGAGGTTCTTTATGGAAGTTTTAAGTCATGAAACCCTAGAATGTAACATGGTATCAGAGCAGGGATTCTGGGGTTTTTTTATTACTGCTTGGTGCTAGATTTCTGCTGCAAGGTGCTGTTTCTCTTACACGAGCCTCAATAAGTTCTGCACTTAAGTTCATGTTTGTTCCTTGCTAATGAGTGTTTTTCATCTTCCTTCATCCAGCATTCACGATAAGGTCTTTTATTACCTGTCTAGATTAAATTCCGGGTGTTAATAGTCTATTCATGCAACCTTATGTGGTATAGTGACCTGGTTATGTTGCCATTCTCTGTACTCTTAATCTTCTCATGCTAATTCAAAAACTCTCTGGATCAGTAAGATGTTTTTCGAAAAGTCCTCTTCTGGTATGATTTTTTCTTTTTGAGAAGTTGCAGCAGTTATGAAGCTGCCTGACAATCTACTGCTTTGTTTTTTCCTTTTCTTGTTTGTTGCTGCTGTCAAAAATTGCAGAATCCTTGGTTTGGTGAAACACCCTCTAGTTTCCTAATAGCATGCAAAACTCCTTCTCCATGGTTTGGTTTAACGGTCATGAACCTTCCATGTTTGGTCTTCTTCCATGCTAATGACATCTAAAGAATCCTAATGCATATATGATTGTTTTTTCTCTTTGACGTCTCCTCCACTTGCTAAAACTCTATTGGAGCAAATCTCATATAGGACGTTCTTTATTCTTCTTGCACCAGCATACAACTACTGCCGTCTAAATTCTTCTTGTGGTTTGTTCTTTGCTGTTGCTGAACTATGACTGCTGATAATACAACAACCACCTTTGGCAAAAACTGAAAATCACTACAGTCCCACTGAAAAGGCTTGTCAAATTATTTAACTCGGTCTTAGTCTAGCAAGCGTTTTCTAATAACCCTAGCTTCATTTTTTGAGACGTTTTGTACCATCAAGAATGAAAATTTATATAGAAAATTATGTCTCGAAAGAAAGATCTGCGACTCTATTTTCCAACCCACCAAACACTTTCTGAATCCGATGTTTCAGAGAGAGAGATATCAACATCGAAAGAATCAAAGGTTAACAGCTTTTTGCATGCGGAAATCCTAAATTTACGCTGGTTTTGACTTTTTTTTCAGTTGCTAATTTTATTTTTCCCAAGTCTTTTATTTGTTTTCAAATTCTAGTGCAAGTATTCACCAACATGAGCCCTTTTTGTTAGTGTTGTAAATTGTTTTGTCCCATGTTTGTGTCTATTGATTTTGATGAGCGCCTCCTTATTTTGAAATATGAGTGTTGCGTTATGCGCCTCTTTCTATCTGAAGTATGGGTGCTGCTATTGTTTTACTCAAATCCTTGAGTTCATGTAAAACCTCTAATATTTCTTCAAATTTTTATTATTTTTCATCACTTTAGAGCGATGCTTATAGATCCACTATCTACAAAGAACAGGAATGCACCCAACATCCAGTGTGAGTCCAGTCTTTTTATTCACCCAAGTGGTGATTTTTCATGAGCTACCCTTAAATTGTGAGTAGTTTCTTTTTTTGAGACAATTGAGCCTTTTTTCCCCTTTGAAATTAAGCAAATTTTTTTTTTGACTTCGACATTTTTGACTTGTGTATGGAGCTTAGTCGTTCGACTAGGAGTGATTTTTCTTTTCCCATATTTGTTTTGTCCAAGTTGGGTCTTCATGTCCTTTTCATCCCTAGTTTGAGGGAGAAAAGTAGTAGGAGAAGCAGTAAAAGAAAAAAATGTTTTATTCCATGTTGGAAGACAGGGCCCAAGCCCACACGACCAAGGAAGACCTACATATCAAAGTGTATAAGAAGATGGGCCCAAACCCATAAGACCAAGGAAGACCCATGGATCCAAGAGATATAGAAGATGGGCTCAAGGTCCATAGATCAAGGAGAAGACCCATAGGCCTACATACATTGATGGCAGGATGGTAAATAAAGGGTCATCTCATAGAGATGGCATTGATGTAATTAAGCTAAAGTTCTAGGGTTAAAACCCTAAGTTCAGGGGTTTTATTGTAATATAGTAGTTTCATAAATCAATAAATAGATTTTCAGGGGGACGATTACAATAATCAATTCCATAACCCTTCTTCCACCAGTTTTCTGCCAATGGGTTTCTCTCTCTTTTTCTCCACGAGCTAAATTCATGGAGTCTTGAAAATCAACATAGTATCAGAGCTTTTGATTTTCAGGACTCGTAGTATGGTTTTCACAAATCCAAAAATCCTTTATTTTCGTTTCTAGTATTGTTGTTTTTTTATAGTTGTTGAAATTCAGTTTTTAGATTTTGTTGCTAGCTCTTTAGTTCATGATCGGCGACTGTGATGATCCCTCTCTATCTCTCTCTGCTCTCCCATCCGTTCATTCTGCTCTTCTAACCGCTTCATATTCTGTTTATTATGCACTCAAAACTGAGAGTCTTTTTCTCGTCATCCGCTGTTGTAAGTCCTTCAAGTGGTTTTGTTTCTCACGAAAAAAAAAGATGGTTGTTAATCGTCGGAAGTCCTTTGGTCGCCGACAGGAGAAGTTGGACGCAGGGAGACTAACAGCCGTTCGTCTCACTTAACTTCACCGACTGTTTCTGCGCCGCCCGCCACAACCACTCTGTTGGAAGCTTGCGCCAAAATTATTTCCGTTCTGGAGGAAATAATTCCGTTGCAGAATTATTGCCGTTAAGCCGAGGTCTGTTTTGCCGAAGGTCATGTTGCCATTGCAGGAGACGATGACACCATGAACGTGAGAAGAAGCACCAGTCCAGCTTACCGTCCTCTGTCGAAGCCTTCCCGTCACCGCCGCAGCTGCTGCTGCCGGTTTTTTTTTGAGGCCGAAGACGACGACAACTTGCAGAAAAAAAACTTCTCTGCTCGAGCCGCTTACTCCGCCGTTTCGTATATTTTCCAGTCTGATCAGCTTCTCTTGAAGGCATTGCGATCACAACGGAAGCTCTGTTTCCGCAGCGCTCGGTCGGGGAGGAAGAAGAAGCTCTGTTTCCCTCTCTGTTCGGCCGCGGGGAGAGACGACCCGCCACTGCCGGAGAAGACAGTCGGGTTGGAAATTTTCCTTCTGAGTTTCCGCTCTGCATCGGGGAAGAAGAGGGTTGGAAACTTTCCTTCCGAGTTTCCGCCAAGCGCTGTTTCCGCCGAAGATGCCGAGGAAGAAGATGCACTATTCCAAAATTTAATTCTTCCTAAGTTTGGAAGAGCTGATTAAATCCGGGCCCGCTCTGTTCTGCCGAGACCTGAACTTGCCTGAGTCAACTCAGACCAGCGAGCCAGCGTCCCAACCGACCATTGTTTCAGCACCAGCAGACCGAGTCAACCCAAACCAACTAGGACCGAGTCAACTCAGTCAAGTTTTTGGCACGACTTGATAAATTTTTTATCTATGGCTGGCTTATTATTTTTGAAGAATTGACAGATTATTCCTTGGTCAGCATATTAGTTGGTACAGATATGTGCATCGGATTAGTTCATGGGTAATTTTACAAGGATTATTTTGGGTCGTGTTAAATGGGCCCAAGCCAAGCCCATTTCAGCTGCTGCTATTGTGTCTTTTTTTATGAGACATTATTATTGAAGAAGAGGTAGCCTCATACCATTATTTATTTGTTCCTGTCAAAAATATCAAAATTATTTGTGGTTGGGAGTCCATGACGGAGGAACTTCATCCCCGACAAAAATATCAAATTTTTGTGGTTGGGAGTCCATGTTGGAGGAACTTCATCCCCATAAAAAATATCAAATTTATTTGTGGTTGGGAGTCAATGTCAGAGGAACTTCATCCCCATAAAAAATATCAAGTTTTTGTGGTTGGGAGTCCATGGCGGAAGAACTTAATCCATGTCAAAAATATCAAATTTATTTGTGGTTGGGAGTCCATGACGGAGGAACTTCATACCCGTCAAAAATATCAAATTTTTGGTGGTTGGGAGTCCATGACAGAGGAACTTCATCCCCGTAAAAAATATCAAATTTATTTGTGGTTGGAAGTCCATGACAGAGGAACTTCATCCCCGTAAAAAATATCAATTTTTTGTACTTCGAAGTCCATGACGGAGGAACTTTATGTTACTTCCCCCTATTAATATCATATATTACTCTACCACTTGAGAGTCGTTGTCCTGTGGAGGGACACGGCGGTGGAGGTGGACACTTCAGAGCAATGTCTTAGCGGCTAGGAGTGATTTACTCTCACTGATATTATACCAGCTGGGCCTCATGAACGAGAGCACTAGCGTGAGGGGGAGTGTTGGAAAATGAAGACATATTATACAAAAAAGATTTTATATATCATTTGCAGTAAGCTGGGAGTTCATGTTGTTCTCTCACCCCCAGCTTGAGGGGGAGTATTGGAAGACAGGGTTCAAGCCCACACGACCAAGGAAGGCCCGCATATCAAAGTGTATAAGAAGATGGGCCCAAGCCCATAAGACCAAGGAAGACCCATGTATCCAAGAGATATAGAAGATGGGCTTAAGGCCCATAGATTAAGGAGAAGGCCCATAGGCCCACATACATTGATGGCAGGATGGTAAATAAAGGGTCGTTTCATAGAGATGACATTGATGTAATTAAGCTAAAGTTCCAGAGTTAAAACCCTAAACCCTAAGTTCAGGGGTATTATTGTAATATAATAGTTTCATAAATCTATAAATAGAGTTTCAGGGGGAGGGTTACAATAATCAATTCTATAACCCTTCTTTTTCCAATTTTCTGCCAATGGGTTTCTCTCCTTTTTTCTCCATGAGCTAAATTCATGGAGTCTTGAAAATCAACATTCCAGATACTTTGGAAAATTTTATGTGACCAAAATATCTAAATGGGAAGAACAAAAAATTTTTTTTGGGCAAAGAAGTTTTTTTTTTTTTTTTTGAGAAGAACAGACAAAGAAGTTTGAAGACCAATATTTTTCTTTGCAAACTGAAGTGACAAACTCCAGTTTGAGGGGGAGTATTGAAAAACAAATATGAAAGAGTTGTAAATGACTCTCATGGGAAGAAGATTCAGCCAAGGAAGAATTTAATATAAGTAGACTTTTACTTTGTTAGAATTGTTTGATTGTTGTAGGACTTATCTTTTAAGAATTGTAATTTGGGTGTAACTGAGATATGGTTAGTTAAATTTAACTTAGATTCTAAATATTTTATCTATAATAAATAGAGACCTAGTATAATTAATTTAAATAAAATCAATGAATTAATTTCTTCTCCAAAAATTCAACAAAAACAATATCATAAATATGAACATTTTAGAAGAATATAGTGATCAGTATGCATGCCAACACAGTAAAAGGATAGATAGAGAAAACAAGAGAATAGCTCTTCCAACTTAACATTCAAGGAACTTAAATATGGGAAGCATGATGAAAGCCATACCAACTTGTCACTCCACCCAAGAATTAGTGTGTGATTTTTCTCTATCACTTCACTTCTTCCCTTCCTCAATGAATCAAATTTCTCTGATATTGCATCAGAAACAAGTCCAAGCATCATAGCAAATATAAGCATCCCACCAAAGCTGATTGACACAGAAACTAGCTTTAGGCCAAACCCAACAGAGTTTGTATGGTTCCCAGAATCAGCCACATATGTCCAAGATAACCACAGACTATCAGTCAAACTATCATCAGTCACACCAAAAAGTGCCAAGCCTCCCAGGCAAATAAGCAGTAGAGTTGCAAGCAAGAGAGCTATTGGTTTGGCATATGGGTGAAGGGATAAGAATACATCAACTTGATAAGCTAATTGCTTGCTGAGAGAAATATTTTCTAACGATCTCCTTGATCTTGAAACATAGTCAATGTACTTAAAAATGAGGAGAGGAAGGGACAACAAAGCAACAGATAAGATCAGTGCAGAATTCTTTAAACTTTTACTGGGGGTGTGGTGGCTATCTTGTGGTGTCATGTTGGTAAGATCCACAAGATTCAATGAGGTACATGCTTGAAGTTTTATGCTGAACTGGAACAATTTCTCCTGCAAATGGGAAAATCATATAGCTAAATTTCTAAATCATCAAAATAAACTTACACAACACATATACCAAATTTTAATCTGGTTCAGGTTTACACTTATACGTTCTCAAGGCAAAGAAAGAAGTATATGCAAATAGGGTCCACATGACATAGACTAGCATTATAGTTTGGAAATTGTTCACATTAACACCAACAAATCCAAGTTCATGGACATAAACTAAATAGAGTATATGCGAAAACTATCACGGAGAAACAAGAGAGTATGACCAGTTGGGTTGTAGTTTCTTACCTCTAAATGCCTGACCTGATTGTGTAAAGAGAAGTTCTTTTGTAGAAGAGAAGAAAAGCATGTGACAAGCAGCTGCAACAACCACAAATTTAAACTAGTTAAGGAGAAAGAGAAGAAGATTCTGATTCTAAAGAAAAAAAGAACAGAAGATTCATAAAGAATACACAGTATTAGATGCAGATAATTGGATATACATGACTCAATGTCGCGTTACATTAAAGCACTAAATAAGACTCATTGAGTGACCACAGACAACCCCGTCCACCTACTTGGGAACCACTGATCAACGTATGCAATGTATCATTTAGTGCTGAACTTACTCCAAAACAAATTTCAATACTCCAAAACAAATTTCACTGTTCAGCTGCAAACCACAATAACAGCAACGGGAAAACTAAAACAGCTGAAACTTCAGTTAAACATATATTCGTTCACGGTTCGTACGATGTAAAGTCTAATTACATTAGGCCACCATCAAGAAAGACAACCATCTGAAAGATTAAAAAGCAACTCCTAAAGCAATATCTCGTGTATTTGACCCTTCATATGAAAGACACAAAAAATTATCCAGCTACGCACAAACAACTGAAAAAAAAAGAACTTCCAAAAATTTCTGCTCACCGCCGCTATGATTGCCCATTTCTGCACACCCCTCGATCTCTCTCGGGAACCAACCTTAGATCTCTTTCCCGCAGCCGTTTTCTCAACCAAATGGGTCTCCAAAACGTCTGGTTTCGCCGTCCTCTCGAAATCCGTCGTAAAGCCAACTCTTCTTCGAATTCCGGCATACTTGGGATCTCTCCGGGGAAACGGCCGCTGAAGAGAAGATGAGGACGCCGCCTCGGGGACATAAGGTTTCGACTTCTTGATGGGAGACGACAAAGCGGAGAAGCTCCGATAAGGTGGAGCCGCGGCTCTGGAGGCCGAAGTTGGATGGATGAAGGACGGCGACGGGAAAAACCAGTCTCGACTGGAGGGAGGAGACTGGTCGGAGTCCAGGGACATAGTGGGCTTTGTGAGAATGTCAGGGACTGAGCATGGAATTCATTGATTTGGTCCACCGCGTAAGCTTCTAGTTCAGGACCTTCAAGCGTTATATCTTGGCAGATGTCACATATTTTTAATTCAAACTGAAACAGACAAAGTCAAAAACTAAATGGGGGTAGTTTGGAAATTTTGCTAATAAAGGGTGGGCCCATGAACGCTTGCTTTACTAGTCGTCGATCCATACAGATCGTACTACATTGGCACGTGCGACAGTATCTTCGAGTTTCCAGTGACCACTCTGCGCTGAAATAGAGAAAAAAGAGGAAAAAACCCATTTGCATTGGAGGCGGGAGAGCGGTGGGAGAGGTCTGTGTTCTGTTTCTCGTTCTCGCAGTGCTATCAGGTACTCTCCTAATTAGTTATAAATAAATTGTCTCACACGCAACCTGCATAACCATTTGAATCCTGTGTTCATGTTTCGTTATTTTTATTTGATTGTCAGAGTGTGGGGATGTTATTAAACTGTGACCTTCTTAATTGGGAATCCTAAGTCATTGATATAGTTCTATTTCAATTTTCACTTGCGGTGATATGTTCCATTTTTTCTTCCTTTTCCATTTGCTGGAGATTTCACCATGAGAAACAGATATGGGGGCCTTTACTCGGCAATATTTTCCTGATTATTGGCGCTTCGAAGTCTGGTGAAGACATGCTATCCGAGTTTAAGGGAAATATTTCAACGAATTTTTCGTGCTTTGTATGAATTTACTTTTTTTTTTTTGTGTGTGTGTGTGTTCTTCAGTTCTAGCGTGCACGACGTGCTGCTAACTAGGTTTTATTGGTATTTTTTTTAACATGCCATTCAGAAAGCAATGGATTCCTTTGAACATGACACCGTGTACTTACATGTGGTCTGATGAAGAGTTGAATTGGCTTTAGCTTAAGATCGTTATCTTTTCCAAGAGAAAAAGGATCTTTACCTCATCAATGTAATTGTCGCCAGTTTGTTCGAATAAGATGAGCTGTTATGAACAGCATGACAAAACCAATTTTTCTATTTCTAAACTAACATTACAAAACTCATTTGATGGAAAATTTTGATATTGTTAACTAACTTTTGGTTTTCATGGAGAACATGCTATATCATGTTTGTAACTTAGGTTAACATGTTTGTAACATGTGTCAAGAGACACCTAAGCTAGAATTTAAAATAAAAATTGGATCTTTTACCATGTTTGTAACTTTTGGTTTAAATTTAAAATAAAAATTGGATCTTTTACCATGTTTTTTTTGTTGTTTTGTGATTCTTGTTCCTTTATCTCAGTAAAGAGCTTCCAAAGATCTTCTAGCACGAGGTTTTTGTGGGTAGTTCGTCAAAATTAATATTTGTGGAAGATCTGGAATCACTTTAGTATCCTGTAACACTAGATCGAGTTGGACAGTAGGTCCTTGCACAGAATGCGTGTGGAATCTATTTTTTTCATGACTCGGTTTCTTTCTTCTCTTTTATACAAATATGCCTGTATCATACAGCATTAGTGCATAGGTGAAACATGAGAAGAAGGGGCAATGGCTTTGAATAATTTTGAGAGACATAATTTCTTTGAAAAAGTAATACCCTTTTGAAATAAAAAAATCCATTGTTATAGAGAAAATGAAATTGCATCTATAAGTACAAACTCTTTACATTGTTTCCCTTGACTTGGCTATATACATCTTTTGGAGGTTTTGACAAAAGTTTAAAGTTTAGGAATTGTTCTGGATTCTCTGTGACTAGGTGCCAATTCTACAGATGAGACTAAATCTCATTGTTGATCGAGCATGCCTTTTTTCTTGTTTAGATTTTTGTTGGAATTTAAAGGAGAAAAGAGATAGGATGAGATTAGGGTTTATAGACTCCTATTCCCTATTTATAACTTAAGCAATTTTTGTAATTACATCTAAGTCCTTACTTCCCTTAAACCCGAAGAAACTACTTTTTATAGGAAAAAACTTCCCTACAAAATAAGTAAACTCTAATTATACTTTCCAACATTTTCCACAGGCTAGAGCATATAGCTTCAGCTTGTTACAGAATATGCCTCATAGTTCCTTATTTTAAGCCTAAAAAAGAAAATACTAAAAATTGATCTTACGGAAACCGTGGTCTACGTGACTTCAAATTTAAAAAGTTCATGGCTTCTGTGGGCTTAAACTTTTTGAGATTGCACTTCGGCTTTTGAGCTTGTACTTAGCATTCACACATATACTCTTTCTCCCCTTCAAGCAGAGAGAAGATGGTAATGATCACCGATTTCATCATTTTAGAAATTTCAGATTTTGTAAAAATATTATTACTCCATCTCCCCCTGAATAACAAATCATCTCTAGATGTCCAAAGGATAAATACAAAAGCAGACAAAGACTCTCACAACCCTAATAAGAGGGCAAAACCCAAGAAAAGGGTAAAGAAATAAGAAAAATTAAAATCGACAGAAAGATATTTTGAAAACAATAGAGATAACGATCATTAAGCAAGCAAAAGGGTCAATCACTGAATGACGACAATTGAAAACCCACTCAAGGGCAATGACAAATACCACTTATGTGCAATAATAAGACTTAAGGACAAAATCACCCATATATAACAAAATAAGAAGACTAACCCAAGGAACTCAAACAGAGAAATTAACAAACTCAATTTCCATAACAAATTTCTGACATAAAATTTCCTAACACAAAATTTGAATCACACAAGGTAACTTAAAAGTCCAAATAGAAATAAAGAGTTCTAAAACTAAAATATAAGGATTTGGTTTTATGAAATAAGAGTGAGTCCACACAAGATGGAATGGGAGGCAAGTAGAATAAATTTTCAAAGGACACAAAAATCTTATAGGGGATATACTGTCATAAGTGCAATGAACACAACTAATCCAAAGTGGACAACAACAATAGAATTACCAAAATAATTACCGTCAATCTTAATCCAAATATTTACCATAAAATTAAAACAACAATTCACCAAAATATGTTTTGAGCATCAAATTTGGACCACCACCTTTAAAAAGGACCAAAGTTACGACAAACCAGAAATTAGACCATAAACTTTAACCAAGAAATTTAACCAGAGATAAAAGACAAACCTTCCCATAGATGGCCCCATCCCTTTTGGGCATACTGCAATTACATTTGAAAATTACACTGATGTTCTTAGGGACTTGCACCAGGGACTACAGATGTCCATGTAGGAGTCCATATGAAAGCCCAAGAATGCTGTTTGGTTTCGCTTGAGAAAACACTTTCTCATAGTTAGGTTCCACCTCTGCAGCACCAGATATTAAAAGCAAAACAAGGTCACTCACTGCAACTTTTTGCCATATATAACCCAAAGTTTCATTTTCCTTTTGAAAATTCAGCAGCACGTGCTTTTAAAGAGAGAATGTGCTTAAAGATCAGATCTCAGTGCCATTATTAATTTGAAGCAGATCAGAGCACCTCTCAAAGGAGTAACTTTTTTAATACTTGACTGCTAGAGATGATACACTTGAGTATTTCAGCTTCAATGCTATATTCTGGAGCATCAAAGTTTTGAGATTCTTCAAGTCTTGAAAAGACCAAGGATGTAACTTGGAGGTACTCAGTGCTAATTCCCACAAGACTTTACAGCCGATAAGAAGCGGACTCGAATATCAGTTGTAAAATATCAATTGTCGAAGTCCTGGTGCTGGGGTTCTCAATATCCTGGCCAATCACTTGGGGTGCTCACCCAATAACCTGCCTACAACATACTTTGGGCTTCCTATGTTCGACAACAGGCCAGACAAGAATCTGTGGGCTCCAGTCATTGAGAAAATTGAATGCAAACTATCTACCTGGAAGGGACGGCTCCTGACAAAAGCTGGATGACTATTCCTCAATTGTAGCAATGCAGGACTCCCACATCACTATATATCCTTTCTGTCTTGTCTGGCATACATTAGTCAAAGGATTGAAAAATTGAAGAAGAGGTTCCTTTGGAGAGGTGCTGAAGGTGGATTCAAATATTATCTGGTCAACGGGAAATATGTTTGCAAGCCTAAACAACTAGGTGGGCTGGCTAGACATTTGAAGTAAGAAGGAAATGAACCAGGCTTTCTTACTCAAATTGACCTAGAGGTTTAATACGCATCCGCGACCATGTGGAAGCAAATGGTAGCCAAGAAATTCAATTGGAACTCCCGTTGGTGGACTTCAGGTGGAATGAGATGGAGGCTTTCCCCCCTGTGGCGATCCCTATACCCGCTCCTTTCTAAATTCGTGGCAACAGTAAGATTTTATGTGGGGAATGGTAAAAAAAGTAGAATTCTAGAATGATTGCTGGCTAAGAAAAGGCCCTCTGAAATACGCCTATCTGGCTTTGCATGCGATTGCCACCTATTGGAAGACATCTCAAAGAGGCATTAAGGTAAATACCTTCCCCACTTCAAGGAGATGACAAATGGTGTAAATTAGTGTCCTTCTCATAAGGATGATACAAGGGTGTAAATAGAGAAGATGATGTATATCTACTTATGTCTTTTCCTTTTGAGAGCTTCTAGCCCTAAGGGCAATGTAGTCATGGTAACCTTCCTTCGTAAAGTATAAATAGAAACTCAAGGCAAGGCGTAGATCATTAAGTCTCTCCTCTTCTCTCTCAAATTCATCCTTACACTTTTCTCTCAAACCCTCTCTCTCTCTCTCCATCTCCTTAGTCATCCTTCTCTTCTCTTCATTCTTCCTCTCATTTTCTTCTTCTCTTCTTCTTCTTCTCTCTCCTCTCTCACCCTCTTGGCCGAGTACCTATCATGGGATCCTAAATTTAGCATGGTATTAGAACATTAGGTTTGGGATCCTGAAATTACGATGCTGGTTAATCAAGTTTTTATCAACTCTCTTGGTGGAAGTTGAGGTATTGATCAAGGTTCGGTTTTGAACCTCTTTTGGCTCACAAAGATAAGTTTTTTCTTCTCTTCTTTTCATTGAGATGAATGTTGTTGTATATCTTAGAAAGATGAAGGTTTATTTAGCATGTTTTGATAAGAAAAGATTTGAGTTACTACATCTTATATATTAGCTTCAACTTGGTTTATATCAGTGTGTTTAATCCATGCTATCTTCTGTTAAAGAGATCAGTTTTTAGACTGATACAACTTGTGGATTTCTGGTTATTTTTTTGATGAATGAGGCCTTGCTATTCCATTGTTGGTTCCATGGTGTTTCATGATTGAAAGACTATACTTACATATGTTGAAGATTGAAGGTTGATATCATAATAGGAGAAGGAAGTCCAGAGGGGGAGAGGAGTAGCAATAAGAGGAAGAGACCGTGAAACAAACAAGGAAGAAGGAAAGGAGAGAAGGAAGAGGGGAGTATTTCTTCTTCTCTCATTCGTTGGATCTCTTTTCCCTAGGTTTTTCGAACTCTTTGGAAAGAAACAGATTTTGCAAAGAAGAAATGGCAACAAGAGATGCTTTACCCCAACAACAGAGAGCTAGGGCAGCTGTTGGGAAGCCAAAGCCTTCTGATGGAAGAAACTGAAGAGCTTTGGGTGATATCAGAAGTGTCGTAAATACTAGAGAAGTCGTGAATGAAGGAAAGCCAGTGCCTCAAATCTCGTGCCCCATAACCAGAAGTTTTGGTGCCCAACTTCTTGCGAATGCACAAGCCGCTGCAGCTGCAAATAAGAAATCAGCGGCAGTACTTGTTGATGAAGCCATCGGAAAAGAAGCCGCTAAGCCAGCCCCAACACGGAAGGTTGTCAAGTAGAAAGCAACTACAAAGCCTAAAGAGGAGACCATAATCCAAATTTGCCCTGATACAGTTGAGGACAAGACGACATCTGAAATAAAAGAGGACAAGAGGGCAAGTGGACGAAGAGGATCTTCAAGAAAGACTCTTACTTCAGTCCTGACTGCTCGAAGCAAGGCTGCTTGTGGAATAACAACAAAGGTTCACGATATTGATGCAACAGATTATGAAGATCAATTGGCTGTAGTAGATTATGTAGAAGATATTTACAACTTGTTAAGGAATAGTCCCACATCGATTAGTGAGTACAAAGATCTTGAGTTTATTAGTTGGTAAAGAGGTTTCCTAAGTTGGCTAGTCATTTTGGGATAGGGCCTTGGACCCAATTTAACACAACTATTACAAGCTTATAGAGCAATCCTATCGGGTCCATGACTACATGGATTCTCAACCTGAAATCAATGATCGGATGAGGGCTATACTGGCGGACTGGTTGATCGAGGCCCACAAGAAATCTGAACTGATGCCCGAGACTTTATACTTGACATTGCATATTTTGGATTGATACCTCATTGTTGAGACTGTTCCAAGGAGAGAGTTACAGTCAGTGGGCATTGGCGCCATGCTCATAGCCTGTAAGTACGAGGAGATCTGGGCACTAGAGATTAATGACTTCGTTTGCATATATGATCGGGCTTACAACAGAGAGCAGATTCTGGGCATGGAAAAGTCGATGCTGAACAAGCTTGAATGGAGCTTGACTTTTCCGATGCCATACATGTTCCTAGTGAGGTTCATAAAGGCAGCTGCCTCTGATAAAGAGTTGGAACATATGGCTTTCTTCTTTGCGGAGCTTACCTTAATCCAGTACTCGATAATCATGTACTGCCCGTCAATGATTGCTGCTTCTGCTGTTTATGCAGCACAGTGCACTCTAAGAAAGTGATGCAGGCGAGAATCTGATGAGGGTATATGTTCGGATCCGGAGTAATTAGTTGGATTCTTAATCGGATCTTTAGTTGGAGTCGGATCCATATTCGGATATTTACTCGGATCTTTACTCGGATCCTTATTCGGATCTTTTGTATTGAACCCGGGTTGGACCAGAATTATTAGGGTCGGGTTCGTGTTTTTCCGAGCTGCAGCCCGGGCTTGTCGGGGGCGTTGGATTTGGTTAAAAGGTTGTTTAGGTTTCTTTGAAGGGAGTTGAATGATATTTTGAATCTGAGAGAATTTCTCTACGATTTCAGGCAGATTTCGCCTATTCCTCCCGTGATTCGCAAGTTGATCTACCTGCAGGATAATCGCTATCCTGTCCGGCGTCAGTTGGTATCAGAGCTTCAGGCTCGGGAAGAAGCAGATATCGCCAGAGACGCTGCAGCGAGTAGAAGCGTCGACGACGACGACGCCGTCGCCATCGCCGTCGCCGTTGAGCTACCGCTCAACGTTGCTGCCGGAAACGCTCGGGACTCGACCGAGCTAGTTACAGAAACAGAGCAGAGGCTCTGGCTTTGCCGGAAAAGAGGGATTCGGCAGAGAAAGGGGTTGGCATCGACGTCGTCACCGCCGGAACTGCCGTGCGACATTGCCGTTGCCATCGCCGTAGTCGGATCTGCCGTCGACGGAGCTCGACGAACGGATAAGGGTCGGGATTGACGAAAAATCGAGCACCGAAACAGAGTTTCGTGGTGCCAAGAAAGGGGGTTCTGAGACGGAAGATCCTCGTTGCCGGAACGAGCCAGCGTCGCAGGCGGCGACGAGCTGCCGGAGAAGACCGCCGGAGAGGTCTCGATTTCGAACACAGAAGGTTCCGAAATCCGGATTTCGGGAGGAACTTTCCATCGGCGTCGGAACGTCGAGGTATTTTCGATTTGGGGGAAATTCTATTCTTATTTTATTCGTATAAAAAAAAAAAAGTGGACAAATATTGTCTTCCATGGCTGGTGGTCGTGGTCGTAGCCGTAATGTTCAAGCAGTGATAATTGACGATTTGCAAAGACAAGTCGCACAGTTAGTACAACTTGACGATTTGCAGAGGCAAGTCGCAAAGTTAGTGAAAATTTCAGATTTGCAGAGACAAGTCGCAGAGTTAACCCAGCGTCTCACGACGCAGGAGTTCGGGTCTCGTGAGATGGAAACTCACCATTACGATCCCAGGTGCGACAACCAGAGTTTAGGTTTCCAGGAGCACCGCGGTCAGGGAGATCGACCTTTAGACCTTGGTTTCAGCGTACCGCTACCTGAGATTTCTGGGATGTTACAGACCGACGGAGTCCCCGCCTGGTTACCTGACAATGAGGCGTTTGGTGATCCTGTGTATGATGATGATGTTGAGGACCCTGTGTTTGATGCTGCTGATGTTGTTGCAGATGTGGTCGATGTGAGTGAAGAGCTTGGTGACCCTGTGTTTGATAATACGGATGTAGAGGACGGCGTGGTCGAGGAGATTGACACGTTTGGTGACCCTATCTATGATGATGCAGATGGTGAGGCAGACATAGTCGGTGACACTGCGGGGCTTGGTGAACCTGTGTATGATGTTGCTGATGATGATATGTTGTGTGGTGATGGCCACACGCCTCTCATTGTTCGTCTGAGTCGGGTGCCTCCCGCGGGGGCTTCAGGGGCTGCTTGGCTGCAGGGCACTCTTTTCCCCTCGCCTTGCCCCGTTGTTGAGCCAGTCTGCAATATGACCATTGACAGTAGTATTTGTGCGATTGTTATGTCTGACGCGACTGTCCGCTCTCGTCCGGCAAGCCTCCCTTCTCCTCCGTTCGCCATGTTGTTCGTAGAGGTTGCGCCTGGCGACGTCGCGGCGGATCCTCCTCCTGGCCTGCCGCCTGAGCAGGGGATGCTGGCCTTTCCCGCTTGTCCTTTGTGGACTGCCGATGTTTTTCATGTTGCACCCTTGTGTCCTTCGTTTTTGGGTTCTGCTGAAGTTCTTATGCACTCGAGGGCGAGTTGTTTCCAACCCGAGGAGACTGATGCAGGCGAGAATCTGATGAGGGTATATGTTCGGATCCGGAGTAATTAGTTGGATCCTTAATCGGATCTTTAGTCGGAGTCGGATCCATATTCGGATATTTAGTCGGATCTTTAATCGGATCCTTATTCGGATCTTTGTATTGAACCCGGGTTGGACCAGAATTATTAGGGTCGGGTTCGTGTTTTTCCGAGCTGCAGCTCGGGCTTGTCGGGGGCGTTGGATTTGGTTAAAAGGTTGTTTAGGTTTCTTTGAAGGGAGTTGAATGATATTTTGAATCTGAGAGAATTTCTCTACGATTTCAGGCAGATTTCGCCTATTCCTCCCGTGATTCGCAAGTTGATCTGCCTGCAGGATAATCGCTATCCTGTCCGGTGTTAGAAAGAGTCCTATGTGGATAGAGACCCTTAAGGTTCACACTGGGTTTTCTCAGCCACAACTAATTGATTGTGTGAAGGTGTTGATAAATTTTCACTCCATGGCGGCGGAGAGTAAGCTCAAAGCGGTTTATAAGAAATACTCGTCCCGATCGGAATTCCGTCGCTTTGCTTCCTCCTGCAACAAGGTTCTCTGAGGAGTTGAAGGTTAACAGTTTGATCAATGTGAATCGAGGAAGAGAGGGAAGTCAGTAGAAGTCATCTTTTGGATGTTTTACCAGTATACTATTAATTGAAGCCTGGGTTTACAGAGACATTCACATTGTTTTGAATTTGTGGAGTGACATGAAAAATCATCTCTTTGTTGATGATGATCCATGTTTGACTTGTCTAATATTGAAAGATGGATTTAGAGTTATTTTCAATTGAAAATTGGGTCTTCTCATTTTTTTTAAAAAAAGGTTGATATCATAGTTGAATTGTTTTTTTTTTTTTTTTTGGAACTCGTGAAGGTGCTTGCATTGGTGCAAAGATTTTTTTTTGGAAAAAATACAAGCTGTTCTCTCACAATTTCAGGATTCTGTCATTAAGATTTGCTCTTCATATTCTTTCCTAAAAGTTTATAAAGAAAAAAGGGAAACAAAAGGCTGGAATTACATGATTAGTTGGCCCATGACTTATAGAAGGAAAGTGCATTCTTTAGAAGATCCACAAGATTGATTGAGTTTTTTCAAAAAAAAAAACAAGATTGATTGAGATCTGTTGTTTTTTTTTTTTTTTTATAATTTTACAAACCTTGATCTTCTCATTGGAGTGTATCCTTCGTGAGACAAGATTAGAAAGCCTTACGAATTTTTTTTTAGGAAAAAGGCAACAAAGGTTGGATATTTTGGTTAATGGTTGGCGCCAAACAATTAGAAGGAAAAATTCATTCTTTAAAGGATTTCCAAGATATCCTAGAGTTTTTCTTGGTTTGATTACTGATTACTTCTCTTAATTATCCCATTGCCTAAATTGGCTCTGACCATTGGCCAATGCTTATAAATACTCACCCCCCAACCTGGGGGCACTCTCCATTTAGATTTGGAAACTCCTGGTTCCTTATTGATTCTTTTGTCCCACATCTGAAGAAAGGTTTCATCACCCAAACCTTGGGTGGTCTTTTCCTTAGAAACTCAAAGCTTTCAAGCTAGTAATTAGGCCATGGACTCGTAACCTCAATGCTGCTGTTGCTGCATTTGCAAAAAATTCCATTCGGCTTCGTCTCTCTGAGCTTGATCTCCTCGAGGAGCAAAGGTCTCTCTCTCCCCCTGAGCTCATTTGCAGAAATAGCTTAAATTCTGATCTCTCTAAACTCCTAAAAAATGAAACCACTCACTGGAAGCAACGGGCCAGGTTCTGCTGGCTGAATGATGGAGATGGCAATACAAAGTTCTTCCATGCCATTGCCTCAGCCCGTAGGAGAACTAACCGTCTATCCTCCCTTCTCATCGAAGGAGAGGAGATTACGGATAGTGTCTCCATCGCTAATGTGTTTGTGAAGTTTTTTACAAATCTATATACAGAGGAGTGTTTCAACCGCCTTATTCTCGACCAGATTGAATTCAGCAGTATCTCTGCGTCTGATGCTGCTCAGCTGGAGAGGCCTTTCTCCCCAAAAGAAATTGATGAGGCGGTTCTTGGAATGGTGATGGACAGAGCCCTTGGGCTAGACGAATTCAACGGTGAATTCTATCGAAAGTCCTGGGACATTATTAGAAGTGATGTACATGCATTTGTCAACAATTTCCATCAAGTAGAAATCACCCATAATTCCATTGGTGCCTCCTTCATTGCCCTCATCCCTAAAAAATCCAACTCAACCCTCCCTCAAGACTACAGACTCATCAATCTAACCACAAGCTCTTACAAAATTCTAGCTCGCATTCTCTCCAAACGTCTCAAATCTGTTCTCCCTAGTGTTATCAGCCCATGTCAAAGTGCTTTTATTGCGGGCCGCAATATCCTGGACTCGACTATGGCAGCCCATGAAATTCATCATTCCTTTCAAAAATCGAACCAACCACGTGTGATCATCAAATTAGATTTCAAGAAGGCCTTTGATAGGGTCAACTGGAAACTGATCGACGACCTTTTTGGTGAGATGAGCTTTTCCACTCGTTGGAGATTTTGGACGAGAAGCTGCATCTCAAATGCTTTTTACTCTGTTCTTGTTGATGGCAAGCCTTGTGGGTATTTTAAAGGCACTAGGGGTATCAGGTAGGGAGATCCTCTCTCCCCTTTTCTGTTCACCCTCATTGGGGAGCACTTGGCTCATGATGTTGGCCTCCTTCAATATGCAGATGACACAATCATTTTCTGTGACGGTTCCCTTAGCCAAATTCACAACTTATGTGCCTTGCTTAGCTTATTTGAGATCTCATTGGGGCAAAAAAACAATTGGGCAAAATCCTCCATTTCGGGATTGAGCATCGAGCCAGGTTTGCTTAGCTCAATGGCTAGCTATCTTGGGTGCAATATCGAAATGTCTGCTGGAACATGTCTGGGACAACCCTTGACCCTCGGCTCTCTTCTAAGGCTTCGTGGCACCCTGTCATTGAGCACTTGGAAGGACGCTTGGCCTCCTGGAGAGGGAAATTCCTCTCAAAAGCTAGTAAATTAGTTTTGATTAAATCCTATTTATACGGAATACCAACTATTATCCATGTTCTGTTGCCCCGCCTTTGTCTGCAACATAATTGAAATTCTAAAGAGAAGATTCCTTTGGGGAGGGCCAAATGGGGAGAAGAAATATCATCTTGTCAAATGGAGGAGGTGTGCAAACCAAAGTCCTTTGGTGGTTTGGGTATTCAGGATACTACCACCACAAACACTGCTCTCCTTCTTAAATGGGTCTGGAAATTCAATCTCAATCCTGCCTTAATTTGGAGAGCGCTCGTTGCGGCAAAAGCTAACCAGCTTTTTGGATGGTGGACTGAGGGGGGACGATTCTATTCGCTCTCCCTTGCTTGGAAAAAGATTGTCAGACTACTTCCTGAATTCAAAAAGCAGTAAAATGTTACATAGGAAATGGTACCTCAACAAAATTCTGGAATGATTGGTGGATTGGCAAATCCTGTCTCAAATATAGGTTTGAAGCTATCTCTGGCCTTTTAGGTAACTTTGATGCCTTCATCTCAGACATCTAGTTATATAGTGGGGATTGGAATTTAAACCTTAGAAGGCGTCTCTTTGATCCTGAAGCATTCTTGCCTCCGAGCTCCTTGATAGCCTTCCAACAAGAAAGCCCAATAATACAAATGATACTTTAATTTGGACTTTGTGCTCAAAAGGGTCTTTCTCCACTGCCTCTGCCTACAATTTCCTATGTAACACTTCCACAACTCATCCTAAACATCCCGCGGCCTCTGCCTGGGACCTCCTTGCCCTGCCACGTGCAAAAATTTTCATCTGGACTGCCTGTAGAAATAAAATCCTAACCTCTGACTCTTTAATCCGAAGGGGTACCCAAATCCAGGACCCTCTCTGCCCTTTCTGTAAAGATGCCCTAGAAACAGCCATCCACATTCTCCTCTCATGTCAGTTTGCCCATTCAGTCTGGACCTCCCTTTTAAATAAAATAGGGCTCCAATACTGTTCTACTGCAAATTTACCAGATACTATTCTCTCACTTATTGATTCTAGACTCCCGAAGTTAGGTAAAATGATTATATCATGTTGTATTGGTCATATCATTTGGGTACTTTGGAAAACGTAAGAAGAGAAAATTCAAATTCAAATCCTCCCGTGTCGAAGTTCTGATAGAGCAAATCTCCGGCTAAGTAACTATTTGGCTCCCTAACAGAAAAGAATTCAGAAATTTTAGTGGCACCAACTTCAGGGGAAATTGGCAGTTAATTACAGGTCTGTTTCAGTCCTCTTGCCTTCCGATCATGGCTATATGGACCCCGCCTCCACTAGGCCATTTCAAGCTTAACTTTAATGGGACTGCTCTCGGATACCTGGGTCCTACTGGATTCGGTGGAGTTATTCACAATGCGAATGACGACCTCCTTTTCTCTTATGCGGGCACCCTTGGCAACTCTGACTCTACAACAGTGAAACTATTGGGATTGTTAAACGGAATCAAAATTTTCTCAAATCATCTCTTGGGTCCATTCTGCATTGAAGGTGACTCAAAGGTGGTCATCAACTAGTGTGCGAATTCCATCAGGTCCCCATGGCGTCACTGGGATATATGTATTAGGAAATATGTAATTTATTTTCTCATTTGAATTGTAATTAGAAGGACATTCCTCGCTCTGCCAATCACTTGGCAGACATCCAGGCCAAAGAGGGCATCTCACTCCAACACCTTGTTGTGGAGCCAGGCCCCTAGGCCTAGGTTTGTTTGTACTTTATTTCTTTTTAATCTATCTACACACTTCTTCAAAAAAAAAAAAAATATCCCATTGCCTAAAGTAATTAAGTCAAGTCAAAGATTGAGATTGATTTGCTGAAGTGGCACCTAAGACACTAAAGGAAGGTTTTCTATATTATTTTTGGAAAGTGGTTGATCGAAGGAAGATCTTCCTTGATTTGATTTCTTGGTGAATATTCTTTCCTAAGTGAAAAAACATCACATGCCCTATCTGTTTGTTGATCTCGGCCAGCATGCACTCTCCTTATTTAGTGCATGATTAGTTGTTACAAAGATTTCCTTGATGTTTTGGGATAGATCTTCTTCCTTTCCCAAAATTGGTTCCAACTCGAGCTGGTTAGCTCTTTCTTTCCAAGTTGGTTCCAACCCGTGTTGGCCTTGGTCTCCCTCCTCTTGGGTTGGTTCATATTCTTTGTGGTTACTTTATTGGCTTGATTCAAGGTGCTTCCATTACTCATATCAGACTTATAAGTTTTTCTTACAAGTTTTCTTTAGTGGTTCCCTCTCGGGTTACAAATCTCCTTTTAAGTAAAGATTTTTTTTTCATCTTTAATGGTTGAAGATCAGATGGGGAATAAGAGTGACCTCGTCACGATTACCACTATACCCTTGAAAGGGTTATCTAATTACTTGAGCTGGTCACAGTCGGTTAAAAGGTTTCTCATTACACGGGACCTCTTAGGACATCTCACCTAACCAACTCTACCTATTGACGAGGAGGATAACTCCTTTATTAAGTGGGTAAAGAATGATACATTGGTAATCAACTAGTTGATAAATAATATGGAGGAGCATGTGGCTAATAATGTGGTGTACCTTGAGATAGCCAAACATATATGGGATATTTGTGTGAAGTTGTACTCCAGCACCGAGAACCTCTATAAACTGTGTGATGTTATTTAGAACATGTTTAATACCAAACAAGGGGACAATCTATATGAGTTCTTAGCATGGTTTTAGGGGTTGATTCAGGAGTGAAAAATTGCTCAACCCTACTCCATTGATATATCGGTTCAATAAAAGTAGTAGGAAGCCTTAGCGGCTGCTATCCTTTTAGCGGCTCCTCGGCACTTCCATCCTTTGATGAAATAAGTGCCACCTTACTTCGGATACCAGACCATTCTTCCACCACTTACACTGAGGTATCCTCCACTATGTACTCAGGTAATAGGGGTACACCCTCTACCACCAGTGGGCGTGGTAGAAATTACAGAGGAGGCCAAGCAAGAGGCGGAAGGTCTCACTTTGGTCCTTCGAAGTCTGATAACTGGGTTTGCATTCATTGTGGTGGACAAAATCATTTAGTGGAAACTTGCTAGAAGTTGCTTGGAAAACTAGACTAGGCCATGCCAACTAGGCTTCGGTTCATACTGATAAAAATGAAGACAAACCTGAGTCATACAAAGGCAAGACAATTATAACCAATGAAGATTATGAATTCTTGCAAAGACTGAAGACTATGATGGTATCTTCTCTAGCATCTTCTTCCACTGTTGCTACCACTACCACTTCAGGTATGCTGTCTGCCACTTCCTCCCCTTCATCTTGGATCGTTGACTCAAGAGCCTTCGAGCATTTGACAGGTAACAAAAGTATATTACATTCCATGTCTCCCTGTTTATCAGACAAGTTTGTTACCATAGCCGATAGATCCCAAACCAAAGTTCTTGGGAATAGATCCTCCTCTGCTACACTTTTGCTTCCGCTTATTGATGTCTTATTTGTTCCCCAATTTCCCGTAACTTATTGTCTGTTAGCCAACTCACCAAACATTTCAATTGTTCCATCAACTTCTCACTTTCTTCTTGTGTTTTTCAAGATCTAATGATTGGTGGAGGCCATGAACAAGAGAGCTTTTATTACTTGGACTTGTCTTCGGTAAATTCAAATTCCACTTCTCAGATAGAGGCAAGATTGTGGCACAACTGGTTTGGACATCCGTCAACAACAACACTTCAACAATTATTTCCTTTTTAAAAACATTGCATGGTTTAAACTATGAAGTATGTCAGTTGAGCAAACACCAGAGGACAACATACTCTTCTCGAGCTGAAATTAAACGTGTTGTTCCCTTTTCCTTAATTCACTCTGATGTATGGGGACCATTGAGTGTCTCGAATATTTCACAAGTTAAGTATTTTGTCACCGTTTGTGGATGATTTTACTCGAGTCACATGGTTGTTTTTGTTTAAATAAATGTGTGAGATTTTTTTCATCTTTAAGTCCTTTCATGCCATGGTACAAACTCAGTTTAGTAAAAACATACAAGTTTCTCATTCCGATAATGCCAAAGAGTACCTCTCTGGTGAATTTCAATCTTTTGTTAGGATCCAAGCATTATCCATCAGACATCATGTGCCTATACCCCTCAACAAAATGGTATAATCGAAAGAAAAAAACAAACATCCCCTAGAGGTAGCCCGTCGCCTACTCTATTCTATGAATGTGCCCTATTTTTACTGGCCTCACGCCATTCTTACTACATGCTTCCTTATTAAACGATCGCCTTCCTCGGTGCTTAAACATAAATCCCCTTATTCATTGTTACTTCCTGATGAAGACTCCGTCTCTCTTCTCTTAAAAGTTTTTGGATGCACATGTTTTGTTCATGTCACATCATCTTGAAGAGCAAGTTTGATTTAAGTCTCTTAAGTGTATCTTCTTGGGTTATTCTCGTACCCAGAAAGGTTATGTTTGCTATAATTCTTATCTTCGGAAGGTACTTATCTCTAGGGATGTTACTTTTTTGAGGACACATCTTTTTATTCTCCCAAAGATGCTCCTCCGGTTGTAATCTTGCTCTTTTGAGTCTTTTAATAGAACTCAGTATTATTAAAAAAAAAAAAAAAGATGCTCCTCCGGGACTCTCATCAGTTCTAACAACTTCGAGACATGTTGTGCCACTTGATGTTGATCTCCTTCAACCCCCTGAAGCAACGACAGATACCACACCTGTGGAGTTTATGGATCCTCCGAGGTAAGCCCATCTTCACTTATCATCTTTGGTCCACAATTTGATACTAGGCTCATAACTCTATGAAAGGAGCCTAGGATTTGCACTAGGCCCTCCACTTCTCATCCTATATCGAATTTTGTTTCTCACCATCAATTGTCTTCTCCTTGTTGTCAATTTCGTGCATTCATCTTCTCTTTATCTATCCCACAGTCATATCAGGAGGTTCTGAGACATCCAGGATGGCAATGTAAGAAGAAATAAATGCTTTATATGAAAATCAGACATGGACTTGGGTTTGCTTCCTTCCTTGAAGAAACCCCTGGGCTGTAAATGGATTTTTACTATCAAGCACAATCCCAATGATTTTGTAGCTCGTCTTAAAGCCCGCCTCGTAGCCAAAGGCTACACTCAGTGCTATGGTGTTGATTATGAGGAAACCTTTTCCTCGGTGGCCAAGTTAAATTCGTTATGAATCCTATTATCATTTGTTGCAAATTCTTCTTGGTCGATATATCAACTCGATGTGAAAAATGCTTTTTTTAAACGGTAATATTTAGGAGGAGATCTATATGCATCAACGGCCTGGTTTTGTGGTTGATGGGGAGTGGTATGCAGGCTAAAGAAATCACTATACGACTTAAAACAGTCTCCTCGGGTTTGGTTCGACAAATTTAGCCAAATTATGTCGTGATTTGGGTTCCATAGATACTCTGTTGATCATTCTATATTTGTCAAGAACACCTCGAAGGGAAGTGTATTACTAACAGTTTATGTAGATGATATTGTCTTAACTGGTAGCTATGCGAATGGAATACAAGAAGTCAAAGCGAATATATGCAAGGAATTCAAAACAAAAGACCTTGGACTTCTGAAATATATTTTGGGCATTGAGGTCTTCCAGTCAAAATATGGAATTATCTTATCTCAAAGGAAGTATGTTCTTGATCTACTAGAAAACACATGGATGATGGGATGTCGCCCAGCAAATACTCCTATGGATGCTAACACCAAGTTGTGTGCAAGCTTTGACGAAGATGTGGATGTAGGAAAATATTAGAGACTTGTTGGAGAACTCATCTATCTTACAGTAACCAAACCAGATTTAGCATATGCTGTTAGTGTGGTTAGTCAATACATGCATAACCACAAGTTAATCATTGGCAAGCTCTGGAGAGAATCCTTCGATACTTAAAAGGAGCTCCTGGCAAGGGACTTTTATATAAATGTCACAGTCACCTTAACATTGAAGGATTTGCAAATGCTGATTGGGTTGTATCACCTGATGACGGCAAGTCCACCTCTGGGTATTGCACCTTAGTTGGAGGGAACTTGGTTACATGGAGAAGTAAAAAACAAAAGGTGGTTGCTAGATCCAATGTTGACGCAGAATGCAGGGCTATGACCCATGTAGTCAGTAAGCTTCTATGGATCAAATCTCTCTTTATGGAATTAGGGTTCCAAAAAAAGACCCCTATGGAACTCTATTGTGACAACCAGGCAGTCATCCACATTACTTCAAATCTAGTCTTCCATCAAAGAACAAAACATATTAAGGTAGATTGCCACTTTATATGAGAAAAATTTCAGGCTGACATTATTTCTCTCAAACATGTTTCATCTCAAGGACAAACAACAAATATACTCACGAAGCAGGTCACATCCAAGATACAGATCACTATATGCAACAAACTAGGTATCTACGATGTTTTCTCTCCCCCAACTTGGGGGAGAGTGTTGGAAGACATCTCAAAGAGGCATTAAGGTAAATATCTTTCCCACGTCAAAGAGATGGCAAAGGGTATAAGTTAGTGTTCGGATGGTACAAAGATGTAAATAGAGAAGATATGTATGTCTATTTATGTCTTTTTCTTTTGAGAGCTTGTAGCCCTAAAGGTAATGTAGTCATTGTAACCTTCCTTCATAAACTATAAAAAGAGACTCAAGGCAAGGGGTAGATCATTAAGTCTCCCCTCTTTTCTCTCAAATTTGTCCTTACACATCTCTCTCAAACCCTCTCTCTCTCTCAAAGTTCGTTCATTTATTCATGTGGAACACCTTTCTCAACAATCCTCATAACAGAAGGAAGCAAGGAAATTCAATCTCGAGCACCTAGTGCCCCTTATATGGTGATAAGGAGGAGAATGTTTACTATTTTCTGCTACATTGACCCTTTATGTGGTAGGTCTGAATGAATTTCCTCAACAAGATTGTGCTTCATACATGTGTCCCAAGTAACCTTGACGTTGCCAGCCTAATGAGTAAAGGCACACAACATCCAAGGACGCATGAGGCCTTTCTATCGGCCCGCATAGCTCATATCTCTTGGGGCTTGTGGACTTAAAGGAACAACCAAAGGTTCAGCGACAAAATTTCCACTGTTGAAGAAGTTACTCTTCACATCTGTGGGCTGATGACAGCTTAGATTCACAAGCCTAAGAGCTATCCCAATTTGAGAAAATTGGCATGCAGTTGCTAGATACCTTTGAGGCCAATAGTCATAGAAAAGTGCCCCCCTTCTTTCCCATTTTCTGCCTCTTATTGTGGTTTTCCTGTACGTTTTTCTCCATTATCTTTAACTTAGACTTACACATACAAAGAAGTAGAGGATTTAATTGTTTGACAGGTGCTGAATTAGACCCAATTGGGAACAGAAATAGAAACCCCAAAATCACCAATCGCTAGTAACAAGTTAGTGATGACAGGGCAATCATCTTTAGTTGATGGTGACCCCACAACAGAGACTAATGAAGAGGGATTTTGCCAAACAATTGCTGATAAAGGCAATCTCCACCGAACACTTAACATTGAAAAAAAAAGCTTTCTACACGGCAAAGGTTGAAGGCAGGGTCTTCATGGCATCATGCATTGGATCGTAGGAAGAGCTCGGCTGCAAGGTTTCCAGAATTAGGTCTATCTCTGCCAAAGTAGCCATTAACTGTAGTTTCCAAGAGATGTTCGTGGCAGCTGTGAAGTACACAAGACTGCTGCACTTGATTGGATGTTCGAGTCAAGGGGAAGTCTGGATTTAATTAGATGTTCTCTGAGAAAAAAACTTATCCCCCGTTGAATCTGATCGTGAGTACTGGAATAAACTAACGAGGGGTAAAAACTAATAGTAGCAATGGGAGGACGAAAAATATCGAATTTCGCCTGAAATTTGAGTGGACTTGCACAAAAGATGGTGATTTCAAGAATGATTCTACAAAAAAAAGAGTGACGAGGAAGATCTACTTGAACAGTAGATCATAGGAGAATACATGCGAATTCGGAAAAAGAAGACAGAAGAAGGGTATGGAGCAAGGAAGAGAGTGGTCATTGAAATAGGGATACTTCTAAGGCTACAATGACTAAATTAATCAAAGGGAAACTAAAAATAAAGAATCAAACTAGGAAGAGCTTCATTGTCTTTGTGGGTCGATCAACTCTCAAAATTAGAGTAACTTGCTCTGATACCATTTTGAAATTTGCAAGAGAAAAGAGATAGCATAGATTAGGTTTTATAGATTTTTCTCCCCTATTTATCACTTAAACAATATTCATAATTACATCTATAAACTTACTCCCCTTGAACCCTAGGAAACTACTTTCTCTTGGAAATGTCTTTCATAGAAGATAAAGTAAACTAAATAAACTCTAATTTTACCTTCTAACAACTTTTAGTTTTTTTCCCGCTGAGCCAATTATATATGTTGTGTGCCCTTTTTGTTAGTTTCCATCTTCTTATGACTTCTCATAGAGATCAAACCACTGTACATGAATTGCATGCCCTTTTTTGTTAGGTTCCATCTTTTTATGACTTTTCATAGAGATCAAACCACTATACATGAATTGCATGCCTTTTTGTTAGCTTCCATCTTCTTATGACTGAATAGAGATCAAACCACTATACATGAATTGCATGCCCTTTTTGTTAGCTTCCATCTTCATTTGACTTCCCATAGAGATCAAACCACTATACATGAAAGTGATAAACTTCTCGTTAGATGTTTATGGTTACTCATATTGATCTGTGTGAAGTGACAGGGCTAATATTTGGGGTTAATGACTCCCATCTTAGTCATTGTTTGCTTTGTACACTTTTTCTTTGGCATCAGTGTTTGTGTTTTTTGGTTGGAGTTGCATCCCCTTCATGAAATGAAATTATTTGTCAGTGTCAGTGGGCCATTATGAGCCAGTGTAAATGTTGTAATTGTTCTTATGGAACTTTTTTGTCCATTAGCTGGGTAATCTAGTTTAGTAGTGTATTTTAATTCTTAAAATTACTGAAAACCTTTTAGTGGTCAAGTTTCTTATACTGAGTACTAGAAACCTATATAATTAGCTCCTGGATTTTACATCCCTTGTTTTTTCTTCTCTTTATTTGTAGGTTATAAATTAGGAGAAGAAATTGGTGGATTTGAAGACATTGTATACCATAATGCTTGCTATGTCAAGAGAGGTTGAAGGTGCTTTGGTTCCATCTGGTCCACGGCCAGGAATGGAATGGTCTACTGTTCCACATGGTAATCAACCTACAACAAATGGAAAACAGCGAACTTCTAGCATGGAATCCCCCATCATGCTGCTTACAGGCCACCAAAGTGCTATATATACCATGAAATTCAACCCGGCAGGGACTGTGATTGCTTCAGGATCCCATGACAGGGATATTTTTCTTTGGAATGTTCATGGAGATTGCAAAAATTACATGGTTTTAAGAGGGCATAAGAATGCAGTTCTCGATCTCCAGTGGACTGCTGATGGTAGTCAGATAGTATCAGCCAGTCCTGACAAGACCCTGAGGGCTTGGGATGTAGAAACAGGAAGGCAAGTTAAGAAAATGACAGAGCATTCATCTTTTGTGAACTCGTGTGCCCTGGCTCGTCGGGGTCCTCCTCTTGTTGTCAGTGGATCTGATGATGGGACTGCCAAACTTTGGGATCTCCGTCTCAGAGGCGCCATCCAGACGTTCCCAGACAAATACCAAATCACAGCTGTCAGCTTCTCAGACGGTGCCGATAAGATCTTCACTGGTGGAATTGACAGTGATGTGAAGATATGGGACCTACGGAGAAAGGAGGTTACAATGACTCTCCAGGGCCATGCAGACATGATAACCTGCATGCAACTGAGTCCTGATGGTTCATATCTCCTGACTAATGGCATGGATTGCACTCTACGTATCTGGGACATGCGCCCATATGCCCCACAAAATCGGCTTGTGAAGATTTTGGAAGGGCACCAGCATAACTTTGAGAAGAATTTGTTGAAATGTAGTTGGTCTCCTGATGGCAGTAAGGTGACATCAGGTAGTGCAGACCGGATGGTCTATATTTGGGATACAACAAGCCGTCGGATCTTATATAAACTTCCTGGTCACACAGGCTGTGTCAATGAAACTGCTTTCCACCCAAATGAGCCTATAATTGGATCTTGCAGTAGTGACAAGCAAATCTATTTGGGAGAGATTGAAGCCACGGGATATCAGCTTCTAAAATAAATATCCACTAATCTTGATCAGGTAAAACTTTCTCCACAATCTTGTGCATGCAATTTCAAAATGCATAATGACAGTATTCATCCTCCCATTGTGAATGTATGATATCATATATTACTGTTCCATATAGATCGTCTCGAGAGTATGATGGGAGATGTTACTTTTCTGGCACAGACTTGACCACCTTGCAGTAATGGAGCCCCAATTTGTGGAATCAGATCCGTTGTAGAATTTTAACATTTCTGGGAAAAATATGGGAAGTCTCAGAAACGAACATATACAATTTGAATTAAGTGCATGTAGTTCAGTTTCATTTCTGAGTTATGTTGTTTCTCTTGTCACTTTACCAATAGAATTATTAAAACTTAGGATTCTATGATGTATAATTACAGTAGAAGAGGATTAATAGAGAGAAAGATTTAGGAGGAGAAGAGGTAATGTTTTTTAGAAAGAATAAAAAAGTAATATCGACTCTTTACATTAGTAGCTGTAAAAGGTTCTAGAGAAGAAGAACTGGATACAGAGTCGTGGAAAAATATTAGAAAGAATAAAAAAGCAATATCTACTCTTTACATTAGTAGCAGTAAAAGGTTCTAGAGAAGAACTGCATACACAGTCGTCTCCTTGCAGAGGGTTCTGGGAGCTTGGGTACTAGGAATGAAGAACCTGCAGATCAGAAACAAACCACTTCTTAAATCTAATGTGAAAGTAAAATTGACAAACCGAAGGGTAATAATTCAGTATGTTAATGAATAATATCGACAAAAAAACATTTTCAATTTAAGTGTTCTGTGGTTCATTGGGGATGCGTATGGAGTCACGAATTGTTGCGCCTGGAAGCCGGTGGTTCCAGTTGTGTCTGTAACTTCTGAAAAACGGCCGGGCTTGGGCGTATCTTGCGATATTGGCGAGGCTCAATCTGATGCCACTCTACCCTCTCTGGTATACGTAAAGCTGATCTTCAGATTGAACCTCCACAACATCGCTTTCTAGCAACTTCGTTCGCCATCACTTGCTGAGACATTTTCCGCAGGTTTAGAGCACTGAAGGAGTTGACACAGAGAAGAAACAGAAAGCGAGGAGGCTCTTAACATAAGAGCACGTCCAACAGGAAAAGTGGAAGAGGAGATTGGAAGGATGAGGACGGAAGTGGAGATTGTTCTTCTCTTATATAGAGCAAGGAAACACGGGGATAAAAGATTGTTTTGTCAGGACGAAGAGAGAATCAAAATCATTACAGTTGGAAAACAATGAAACAAATAAAGGGGAAAAGTGGATTCATGTATCGTACTCCACCATGGAAGCCACCAGCTCTTCATCCTTGCTCTCTCCACTGGCCTACGCTGTCGCCTCGGATGTGGGAATATATCCAACATTTTTTGTTTCTGTCTCCAAGATTGGTTTCCCATGTGGATTTCACTCAAATTTGCAGGGAAGGCCATTGCGTAATCTGTCGCTGGAATTTGTGTTTCTAAAGCCTCAACAATGCAGAGAAACACTTTTTTTTTTTCTTTCCTCTTTGTTAAGGTGGCTTAGTTGGGAACGAATTGGCTGCATTTGATTCAGAATTTCGGAATGAACTTTAACTACTCCCTGAAAAGGGTTTATCTTTGCTTAGGTTTAAGAGATAAAATTTCTTATCTTCCCTTTCGGTTTAAGAGATAAGATCTCGTATTAGAGCAGATCAATTTCTACTTTTTGTTTGAAATCCTCTCCACCCATCTCTCTCGGCAATGCCCTCCAGCAATTCAAGGTGAACCACCGGCCGCATTTTGTGTGAGTTGTACGCCTACGCTTCAACAACCTTTTCGCTCAATTGCCTGTGTCTCCGTAGCAACAACCTTCTCCCCAAATTTCCCCCGCTTGCTTCCCTTCCCTTTCCCCATCAAAAGAAGTAAGCAGAGAATAAAAAAAAAAGAAAAAAGAGAAAGAAAGCAGAGAGTGTCTTTCGTCTCTGCTCCATGCCATCACCACCACCACAAAATCTTCATATTGCCATCAACCATTGCCGCATCGGCCTCCATCGTCCTTCGTTGGACCCTCAGTGATGCACGTCTGTCATTGCTTCTCAACGGAGTTGAGCCATTTCCACTGTTTCTGACCAGTTCTATAGCATAAACCAGCACGTCATCACCAACATCCCCCCCGCGATGACCCTTCCCTTTGCTTCTCACTGGCGCCGCAAAAGCCTTCCTCTCATCGCCTTGCAAACCCAAAGTCTAAGGAGACATAAGTTTGGGGCAAATAAAGCCTTCAGACTTCCCGTCGACGACGCATCCCTCACTGCGCCAGCCCCATTAATTGCAGGCGCAATCCGAGTCGATGCCCTCCAGCCTTCGATGTGCTCCCACCTTGGTCTCTCCTTCTTCCTCCTTTATTTCGACCTTCCCTGAGCCATCAACACCGCCCAACCCATTAGACCGTAGCCTCCATCGTCTCTGGCCTTTGTCATTTATCTCTAGCCTCCGAGTCGATGCCGCGCCGTATTAGTTCCAAACTCACTGTAAAATCTCTCTCCAAATTCAAACCTATTCTTTTGGCTCAAATTCATAGTTATCGGGTATGATCTTTTTGGGTACATTGATAACTCCAAATCTTGTCCACCAAATACCCCTACTACAAATTTCTCCCCAAATTCAAACCTCTCCTTCTTAGCTCAAACTCATAATTACCGGGTATGATCTCTTTGGGTACATCGATGGCTCCCAACTTTGTCTACTGAAAACCCTCTACAAATCTCTTCCCAAATTCAGTCTCTCCCTCTTGGTTCAAATTTATCCTTATCGGGTATGATCTCCTTACAACGCCATTGCCAGTTTCACAGTATGAATTGTTATGAGACAAGATTGGTCTTTCCAACCGTGGCTTATCTTAAAGGGGCATGATAAGGGATTATTTTCACTTAGGTTCAAGAAAGATTTTTATCTTCCCTCCAACTTGGAGATAATATCTCCATTATTGTATTTATCATTTTTATTCTAAATTATATAAATACCACTCTTAATTAATATAAATATGTGGTTCAATTCAGTATTTCATATTCCCAAGAGAGTAAAGCTTCAAATGAATTGACACGTTAATGAGGTGTCAAGGCAACTATCTAAAAACTGTTAGGAGTTGGGTCTAAGGTCTATCTTAAAATGATTAGTCAAATTGAGAACTTTTTTCAACTAATAAACCAAGATCTTTCTACCTTACAAAATTAAAGATCAAAGCAAAAACCTACTTTTCTAGAAAAAATTGTCCACAGAATGATTGATCATTTCTCTTTGATCGATCAATCATTGTATAGGAACCCAATTGTTCACCTGTTGATCAATCATCCTCTTTGATTGATTGATCAATCATTTTATAGGAACCCAATTGTTCACCGGTTGATCAATCATTCCCATTACCATTAGTCGACCAATATCCTATGTGAAAAAAAACACATGAATGGAGGGGGCAACACCCTCTCTTTCCCTCCATTAGGGAGAAAAAGGAGGAAGAGCTTTGCCATCCTCCCCCTCTCCTCCTCTATTGTTACTGGGATCGAAGGGAGGCCTCCTCCCTTATGTTTTGCTTGAATGTGAAATTTGGTCACATATGAATTTTTTATTTTTTTTATTTAGACTCTTTTGGTCATAGCAATTAACAACGTTTTGGAGAAAAGAAAGCATGCTATTAACAACAAGAGGAATCCCAAGGAAAACTAGCCGTTGCTTTCAGATGCTGACCTGTCCCACCTGCAACGGTCATATTTTCCCCTCCTGATAGCCTTCAAATAAGCCCCCCTGCAGCAACTCTCTTCGACAACAGCTCACCAGTCTCTTCTATCTCGCCCCCCGAAAGCGCTCCTCTTCTCTCGTCGATCACTAAGCCGCAGGGAAATCGATTACGTCGACAACCCATTTGGGATTCTTGTTGAAGTACGATCGCTCGATTGGGATTCTGTCAATTGTTTCGTAAATGGGTCTCTCCATGAAGCCATCCTCCTCCTCTCCGGTGACCGAGTCCCACTACCACACCCACAAAATCTTTCTCCTCTGCAACTACATTCTTCTCGGAGCGGCCTCCAGTTGCATCTTCCTGACCCTCTCCCTCCGCCTCGTCCCCTCCATCTGCGGCTTCTTCTTGATCCTCCTCCACATATGGACAATTGGAGGGGCCATCTTCGGATGCCACGCGGCCACGGCCGGGACGAATAGGTGCCACGCCGTGCACATGGTCGCGACGGTGCTTACAGCCATCTTCCAAGGGTCCGTCGCTGTCCTGGTGTTCACCAGAACAGGGGACTTTCTGGAGTCACTGAAATCTTACGTGAGGGAAGAGAATGGATCGATGATACTGAAACTGGCCGGTGGGCTTTGCATTCTGATCTTCTGTTTGGAGTGGGTGGTACTGGCGCTAGCTTTTGTATTGAGGTACTACGCTTACGTGGAAGGAGATGGAGGCAGCAGCGCCATGAAAAGGAGCTCCAAGGTGCAGCAGGAGGATATGAGCGACTGGCCCTGGCCTTTCCAGGTGTAAATCGAGAGAAAACGAAGAATCAGGGAATTGAATTCTTGCCATCTATAAATATACATTCGGAGTTGCGCTTCTTACTATTATGATTACTGTAATTTTCTTGATGGGTTTCATTTGTTATTCTTTTGTGAGAGAAAGGGGGATGAAAGAAGTTAATTTCTTAACGCCCTCTGTTTGATTGATAGCTGGTTCTGTAATTTTTTCACCTTAATGATATTAAAGGCTATTTCCCAGTTTTCTCTCTATTTTGATGACATATTGTGCTGTTTTGTCAATTTCTTGCAATTTTATCAATCGGTCAATGTAAGGTGCAGTGAAAAGATAACTGTGTGATCGAACCACCATTAAAAAGCGAAGTTACAGCTCGGCAATGTCCAGAATTTTATCCTTGAACCAGTTCTTAATAACAAGGCAGGCGTCCAATTCAATAAAATGCGAAGGACGGCAAATGTTTTTTCCGCGAGTGATTCCTTTAATTCAGTTTACACAGCTGGACCGAACCCGTTGATTACGACGACCGGCTTCCTAAAGAGTGTCAGCAGAGGGACCAAAAGGAGGATACTGGCAACGGAGATCTTTATGATCCGTGGCTTGGTTGTCTTCCCCAGTTCTCTTCCATCGTCTGTCATCTTCTCCCAACTCGAAGTTGGGATTTTCCAAGCAATCCTCACTGTTCAGTTTTATTCTCCGTTTGTTCTTAAACTTAAAACGAATTCATCAAATGGGGGGAAATGTGCTGTTTTTTGCTGCCCATTGTCTGCAAAGCTGTTTCTGTCAAGCCTCAGACTGAAATTGAAGGTGAGTTCAAAAAGATATCATGAAGCATTTTTGTTCCGTTGGTCAATGTTTGGGATGAAAAGGTTATGTTGGTTTTAGTGTAAATGGTTAAAAGTTTTACTCGCATTTTTTGTTTGGATCAATGCGTCTGAATTGTGCTTAAGGGACTGTTTCTTATAATTCCTATTGCGTCTGCTGAGAAGTTGTATCTAAATGTGGAACTGAGAGAAGTCAAAGGTAATTCTACTGTTAGCTTTTGGTTTTGGTCCTTATGAGTGCCTTGTTTTGTCCAATGGCATATTGAACCTCTACACGAATAGGGAACCTCGAGAGCAATTTGACAAGTTGGGCAAATTATTCTGTCTCTCCTTTTGTTTGTGCCTTCCAATATCTCTCTACGTTATGGCCCTATGTTCTTTCTTGTGTGATTCGTTCAGAACTTCTCTGTATAACATTTTACTGGGATAAGCTTCACCTTGGTTTAAAGACTGGCTATTTAATTTAGAGAATCCGTTATGGATGTTGTACCTAGGTTTCCCTGTTGTTTTATGTTTCTTTTATATTGTTCACAGATTCCAACAAAAAACTGCACAATTCTTTCTCTAGTATGTAATTTCCTATATAATTCTCAACTTCAAAGATATATATAATGAAAGGCACATTTTGGTTGCAAAAATCTTGTTTTACACTTTTTATACTTTTTATAACTCGTTGACTTTGCTGGTTTACTAAACCAGTTACTTATTCCTCCCAGCGGGAAAATATTGTGTTGGGGAAGGATGAATTGCTTCCAAAAAAGAATCTATTGATTCTCTCTGGATCGTAGTTGCGATGATTTAATTCATGGCGAGGTCTTTGGTTCAAGTCCAGGATGGCCTAGCTGCGCCAGGGAAACGAATCAAAGAAGCATCTGACTCCATGCATGCTCCACTCGGCTCAGGGGGGATATAGCTCAGTTGGTAGAGCTCCGCTTTTGGATGTCTAATTGTCCAGGCGGTAATGATAGTATCTTATACCTGAACCGGTGGCTCACTTTTTCTAAGTAATGGGGAAGAGGACTGAAACATGCCACCGAAAGAAGTCAACAAATATGATCAGTAAACCTCTTTATTTACAGTGAACAGATGTTGTGGACATGCATTTACCTTCTGTAATGTATTTAGTTTTCTGAATGTCCAATTGTCTCACAACAGCTCATAGGGAAAATCCCTATGGTGTATTTGAATAATATAGTAAAGGGGAGTCTTGCAAATATCAGTACCAAGGTTGAGATCATGGAGCCATGTCGCAGTGTTAAGGACATGTAACTATTTTTTCTCTTAAAACATGTGCTTTGTTATTGATGATATTTTTTTACATGTTCTCTTGTAGTTCAGTGTGATACATTAACATTTTTCTGTCTTTTTCTTCAGGATAGGTTATAGCATGATAGCTTATGCTGAGCAAAAGGGATTAATTGCCTCTGGAAAAGTAAATAATGCAGTATTATTGTGACTTTTTTTCTTGATTTACGTACAAGAGCCATTTTTTGTCAACAAGAATATTTTCAGCTTATATTGTAATCTGTTTGTTTATATATTAAGATTTTATTTTCTGTTTTATTATTATTTTTAAGACTGTTCTAGTGGAACCCACTAATGGAAACACTGGAATTGGGCTTGCTTTTATTGCTGCTGCAAAAGGATACAAGCTGAAACTAACAATGCCAGCATCAATGAGTATGGAAAGACGAATCCTTCTTAGAGCATTTGGAGCAGAACTTGTCCTTACAAATTCAGCGAAGGACATGAAAGGAGCTGTTCAAAAGGCTGAAGAGATTGTGAACAATACACTTAATGCCTACATGCTTCAGCAATTTGACAACCCAGCAAACCCAAAGGTGAGAGTAGAATTGAAAATAACCTTGTAGATAGGCCTTCAGATTAATGGTCATATGGGAGGGTTTCTAGTGTGAGGTATTGGGTTCAAGTCTCACCAGGGAGTATGAGGTGTAGAATGGGTGTGTGGTCAACTTCCAAAAAAACATAAAAAATCTCAAGTTAGATATTTGAATTTTCTTCTTGATGCAGATACACTATGAGACAACAGGTCCTGAAATCTGGGAGGATACTAGAGGCAAGGTGGACATATTTGTTGCAGGAATTGGGACTTGTGGAACTATAACAGGAGTTGGTAGGCTTTTAAAAAGCAAAAACCCTAACATAAAGGTATAGTTCTCACTGGGATGTGTTCATTTTCTTCAGAATATTTTTGTTGAGATTCTTTTGGATTTCAAAATTTGTGGTTCTGCTACTCCGAATTGTTGACACTGCATTCTACACTGTGATTCCAAGATTATTGGTGTGGAGCCTTCGGAAAGCAATATACTTTCAGGGGGACAGCCTTGTAAAGCCATTCTTTTATTCATTCGGTTATTTTACATCAATATAATATATATAAATATATATATGGCCGATCCAATACAAAAAGTCATTCGGTGCGAAACATGCGAAATGGCTATCTCAGCCGTCTGATCATGATTTGATGGCTGAGATAGCCATTAATCAGACAGCTGAGATAGTTATTGATCGAACGGCTGAGATAGCTGCTTCACATGTTTCGCACCAAATGGCTTTTCGTATTGGATCAGCCCTCTCTCTCTCTCTCTCTCTCTCTCTCTCTCTCTCTCTTTCTCTCTCTCTCTCTCTCTCTCTATATATATATATATATATATATATATCCTATCTTTATTCATCAAAACTTTACAACATAATGACTTTAAGGATCACGATTTCTGAAATTGATAGTGTTTCAGTGTCTTATTTGGGATATAACATACTTGTTTAATAAATTTTTTTAATAAGTGATGGTTTTTACTATTTCAGGTCAACATAAGATTCAGGGCCTTGGAGCGGGATTTGTACCTAAGAATTTAGATCTCGAAGTGCTTGATGAAGTGTTAGAGGTTTGATTTTTTGGTTTTTATTTTATTATGTTTGTCCATACTAATATTTTATGAAATTCTTTGGATGGATGGTCTTTGAGCTCTCTTCTGCCGGTTAGCTTTTTGACATTTGTGGCTAGCAAAATGTGAAAATAGATTATTTTTTATTCAGAAGTGAATATTTTCCTTGATCTTCTTGCTTCTGACATGTTACCTTTGTGCTTTTATGGTCATCTTAATCAATCTCCTTGCAGCTATCAATTGGTAGATGTGTGGAATAAAAAAGTCTTTCTGTGGGCTATCATCACGACAAGCTTTCTATGAAAACACAATCTCAATCAGTTGGAAATTGTATTTATTCAATATGGTTTGTCTAAACAAGTGCAAATTGGGATTTTTTAATTAAGTTTTTTTTAACCAGAATAGTGTGCTTAAACACCCCCCTGAATTGCAACTATCATGTTTTTCTATGGGCAACTGTCCTTATGTAGTTAAAAAAGTGGATTGGGCCTATGGCTCAGTGGTCTTGTGCTGAAGTCTCACTGGGGTTTAGTGTGTAGCCAACAATAAAAAAATATTAATATATTAAAATAAAATGAACTAAGTTGTTGAGGCTATTTATTCTTTGTTTTCTGTGAGAATTGTCTGCCCATGGAAGGTTATGAATTCCTGTAACTTCTTATATCCATATTTTTGTTCTGCTATGTGGCCATGACCTCATGTCCAACTTGAGCTCTGAAGTGAACTTCTTACAATTCATATTACAAAATTTCATGCTATGGAATGTTGCATTAGGGCTTCCATACTTGTGGACTATTTGTCTTCCTAATTATCATGTCTTATTTTTCGATACAGGTCTCCAGTGATGCAGCAGTAGACACTGCAAAACAGTTGGCCTTCCAAGAAGGCCTACTGGTAAGTATCCCAGCATTTGTTATCTTGCACGTTCAAGTTCCTGAAATTTACCATCTCGCCTCTTCCTTGTTTTGAAACTTGAATGTCCTGTATACAGGTAGGTATATCTTCTGGTGCCACCAGTGCTGCTGCTATCAGGGTTGGGAAAAGACCAGAAAATGCAGGCAAACTAATTGCAGTATGTATTTATGTGTTGTTTTTATCCTTTCCTGTTGAAGTATTTTTTCCCTTACATAAAAGAACTTTTCAAGAGATCTTTTTGTTTTTGTCTTCATTAGAATTAGTAACATGCCATTAAAAAAATGGCAAATCTTTTTGGTTTTGTCTGTTCTAGAATTAGTAACATGCTGTTAAAAAATAATAAGATAACTTTATTGATAAAGACACTTGAATGCAAAGATGTGCAAACGAATGTTAGAAGAATAGAGACCAAAAGAAAAATAGTAATGTTTTTGTTCCTGGAACACTCTGTAGATTTGTTTGAAGCTACTCAAAGCACTCAGAGTATTTCTTTTTGCTTCCATCCACTACTGCCAAAGGCATCCTCAATTGGATTTGCTTTTTTTAGAGAGAAAAAACTACATATGTTAATGTCAAGAAAAGTATGTGGTTATTAGTTGGGAAAAGTCACTTAACTTCGGCTAGTAGGCCTGGATATAAGGGTGAGTGATAGTTGGAATAATCTCACATAGGTTAATGTTAGGAAAAGTCGTGTGGTTATTAGTTGGGAAAAGCCTCTAATTTTTCAGTTAGTCATTTTAGGATAGACTCAACCCAAATTTAACTGTTTTAATAAACAATATTCCACCATATGTTCATGCCTTGCAATGCTATTCTGCCAAATATTTAGACCAAATTCAAAATTTGATAATGGTAATTTACCTTGGATGTGATTGGGCCACAGATTTCTACCTTAAATATACGAATTCCAGTGGAAGAGTTCACTCCTCAGCTTCAGACAACTTAGACATGCCCTGAAGATTGGACTAGACTACAACATAGTTAGAAGCATTTCCTCATATGATAATAAGAGCGTTTGGAAAGGTGGTACTGGCTCTAGAAATCTCAATCAGTATTTGCAAATTGGATCCTTCATATCATTACAGTTGTAATGGCTTTACATGCGATATTTTCAGCTTGTAAGATTGGAGACCAAGTCCTAATTTGATTGGTTGAGCAACTGATGCTAGAGATTATTATAAAATCCTGAACCCAGGTAGATTGTAGCTCGAAACCACATGATCTTGGTTAAAGATTTTGCATTTAGTGCCACTCTAGTCGTCTTTAGTCCATTTAAAAATCTAGTCCAAGTAGCCAGACAGAAATAATGCACCTGAAAGGGTTCAGTTACCATGCTATTGCAAGTAGGAGGTTTGAGCATAGAAAGATAGTATGGCTGTTACCATGCTTTTGCAAGTAGGAGGTTTTTGCTTGCTTATCCAGTTACAAGCTTGAAAAGTAAGGGGTATGAAACTTTTTTCTTTGTAGATTAGTGGATAGGAAAAAAGAGAATTTGAAAATAAAGGATAAGAACTGGAAGAAAAATATCACTAATCTATAAAGAAAAAAGGGTGTTTGTTGCAAACATCAACAAAAAGGGTATTGATTGCATTTTTCCTATGAAAACTTCAAATATAGTGAGGTTTTAGCATGAATGACCTCTCTCAATTTAACCTTAGAGTTTGGATAAAAGATTGATTGTTCTGTAATACTACTCTTTTTATTTATCTACACTACTTCATAGAAAATTGATACTCAGCCTTCCAAACTAATCAAAATTCACCATAATCACTAAAAACTAATGGTAAGACACAGAGATACTTATGATCTTTGCTTGCACTGTTTTCATTCCGTGGGGGGTTTGACAGTTCTTCTCTCAGTAATCCCGAGATTGCTGGCTTTAACTCTTCCACTGGTCCAAAGTCTAAAGTCCAAAGTCCGCCAGTTTCGATTCCGTTGCTTAGGGGGGTTCGTCAACTTGAAGGACGAGATGATCTTCATTCGCATAACGCCCTTCAACACTTGAAGTCGTTAGTGGAGCGCAGATGAAGCTTCATCTCGATGCAGGGGATGAAGGGGTCCTTCATCTCCATGGTTTAACTTCGATCATCTGGAAGAAGGCCTTGTTTGATCTTCTTTGAATTGAAGGACGGGCGACGCTGTTCTCACGCGTCGTCATTTCTCATTTTTTCTTCCTCTCTCCCGCACTCCCTCTCTCGTCTCCCTGCGCCCCCGACGTTCTACTGCCATAAAATCGATCGGATTTTCGTCTTCGGCCACCGTCTCCGCTCCCTCTAGTCTCCGGCCTCATCTCTCGGTTTTCTCTCGGCCTCACCCTCTCTCGTCTCCGTGACTCCCTCTCTCTCGCTTCTCTCTCTCTTATCCCTCCCGACCTCCCTCTCTCTCGCTTCTCTCTCTCTTATCCCTCCCGACCTCCCTTTCTTCTCTGTCTTCTCCCTCTCTTCTCCCTTTCGGCCTCCCACTCCCTTCTCTCTCTAGCTATTCTCCTTTCCCCCGAAAATACCTTTCGATTACGTTCGATTTCCCCATTTCCATTTCGATTTTCTTCGATTTTGGACATTTGGGCATTAATTGCTTAATTTCTACTTCGATTAGGCATCGATTTCCCCATTCGGCATCGATTTCATCCTTTGGCCTCGATTTTCCCCAAATTTCAGAAGGTATGCCTAAATCCTAATTTTTTTCATTAAATTAGTGTTTTATTTGATTTAAATTTATTTTCAGTGCCTAATTGGGGGGGTATTTGTGCATAATTGTGGGATTTAGGGTTACGGTTTAGGGTCTAAATTCTTGATTCGTGTTAGGGACTATTTTTAGGGTTTGGTGCTCGGTATTTAAGGGTCTTCTAATTAGGGTTTAGGGTTTATGGTTAAGGATTTAGGGTATTTTAGGGATTAGGGTTTTTAAGGTTTAGGGTTTTTAAGGTTTTGGGGGTTTTGTGTTTTTAAGCTCTAGGGTTTTTTGGGTTTAGGGTATGGAATTAGTGTGTAGGGTTTAGGGTTTAGGGCTTTTAAGGTATTAAGTTCTGGAATTAGTGTTTAGGGTTTAGGTGATAGGGTTTTTAAGGTTTTGGGGGGTTTTGTGTTTTTAAGCTCTAGGGTTTTTTGGGTTTAGGGTCTGGAATTATGTGTAGGGTTTAGGGTTTAGGGTTTAGGGTTTAGGGCTTCTAAGGTTTAGGGTGCTGTATTATGGAATGAGTGTTTAGGGTTTAGAGTTTATTAGGTGATAGGGTTTGACTTTAGGGTTTGATGGTTTATGGTTTAGGTTTTATTAGGGGTTTTTTTATCCAATTCAAACAAGGCTGAGTCGCCTACACGGGTGTCCATTAGCCAACGAAACCCGACCCCCATCACTGACGAGGTACAGTTCGTAGTGACTGCGAAGTTATATGGGGCTCTACCGGGGGTGTTTGGTGAATTTGAACTTGATGTGTGTGTTTTCTCATTGTTTAGTGCATATGCAGTAGTGAAAATAGTGTAATTAATTTTGAAATATTTTAGAATGTTGTTGAGGATTTTTGAAGTGCAATGGAATGTTTTTGCCATGTGGTGAGGAGATTCGGGTGTTATACATATCCACCACATGGTATTTTCTTTTTTTTGTGGTTTCGATTTAACCCTTCGCCTTGATTTTTCTCAAATTTCATAAGGTAAGTCTAAACTCTATTTTTTTTATTAATTTAGTGTTGTATTTGATTTGCCTTATAGACAGCTATTTGTGATTGATATATCCTACTTTTGATATTGTTGAGAACTTGTTAACCAATGCCATTTCAACCATTCTTCTAAGATTTTGTTTTTCAATCTTATTTTTTTGGAGTAGGAGACTTTTGAGTCCGGAAGCCTGCTTGAGAATATCTCATCAGTGCAATATTTATATCCCTATTCAGAATTTTTAGATTGTTAAAAGTAAACTAGTAAAGAGTTGGCCCTTTTTTTTTTACCATAATCACAGATTTATTCTAGATGTTCTTACTTGCATGTCAGGGCAATGCGGATGATGTAACAATTGCAGTATTGAAGGAGTTGCCTCCTCTACAAGAGAAAGATTAATCAAGGGGAAGATTTGGAGATCAGTTCATAGGGGGAAATGGGCGAAACAACTAGTACGAAGAGAAACAATTATAGTTTGTAAATTTATAATGGATTTATAGTTTTTGTTTGGGCGATTGTAAATTGATAGTGATATTTCATTTAATTTTGTTGTGTTTGATTATTGTATGGAGTTTATTTATAATGTTATGCAGTGTATGGAGTGTTTAGACTATTTTATGGAGTGTCTATAAACAATTCCATGGAGTATTTATGAAATGTATAGACAATTTTATGGAGTGTATATAAACAATTCCATGGAGTATTTATGAAATGTATAGATAATTTTATGGAGTGTTTATGCAGGTATTATGTATATTGATTATGTCCAATTTTAAGTACAGGTCATGCCAAATTTTATACAAGTATTATATACATAGATTATGTTCAATTTTAAGAAGAGGTTATGCCCAATCTTATACATGTATTATATATATAAGTTATGCCTAATTTTATGTAGAGGTCATATCCAATTTTATGTAAAATGTATACAGACAACAACGATTGCGATGGTCTTGAGGATGTGGGTAGTCAAGTAACATGCTTTTGGAGGCAGAGTACATTAGAATCTACAAGAGCTACACAATTTCGAGATGCCATATCGACTTTCATGTGGAACGATAAATGATGGTTGTATCTTATTACTTTTGAACATACGTCGTTTATATGTACTAAACTTGTAACTTGATGATTTTAATATTAAAGGCACGAACTCGTTATTAGAATAATCTTTTTTTTAGGTTATTAATAAAGTATTTATTTATTATTTTTGTTCAATTTTATTACTATATTAAACTTCATATTTAAGTCTCTGGTAAATAAAATATAATTAAAGTATACATTTGATTAATTAATTACTTTTAATTTTGTCAAAATATATTATTAATTATGTTATTAATATAATATTTTTTTATTTACTATATTGTATTAGTAATTTAATAGTGGTAATTAAAATATTATTAACTCAAACACTTGGTTTAATTAACTTATTTTTATAATTAATAAAATCAATAATTTTAAATTTCAAAGATGAACTTGTCCACACTAACACCCTATTTCAAAGATTTCGAAGATAAACTTGTCCACACTAACACCCATTTGTTGACCAACCCCACCTTAATAAAAACAAACGGGGAAGGTTTACCTTATATTATTTTCCTCACCTCAAATTTTACAGAACCGAGAACAGAAATATTTTCTGCGTCTGTATCCTCGAACTTCTCGAAGTCGTATCTTTTTCAATTTGTTTCCTTTTCGTCTTCCTGGATCACGCCCACAGCCTCAAATCTCGAAAATGCTCATCATTTGCTGAAAAGTTCTCTTATCCCTTGCCTATTTTCTGTTACGCCGTTCTTTATCCCTGCGTAGAGTTTCCTGCTATTTATAATCTGAAAACGATTTCTTCTGCTAGTCCCCCCAAAAAACACTTCACAGCTCGAACCCTTGCAATCTCATATGCCAGAAATCACTCAGACCAGATGAAGTCTGCTCTATGTCAATGGGTTCCTTCCCATGGAGGCACTAGCGGGTAAATAAATTACCATCTGTTTTCTGTAAACTTCTCCTTTCCTCTGCCACTCTCCTTTTAGGTCTTTTTCATTGGAAGAGTCTGGGACTGCGGTCGTGCTATGAGTCCTTGACGGCTACGCCTTAGTTTATTCTTCTCTCGATGCCATTTCCACGGGGTCCCCTGGCGTGTTCCCAAGGTGGAGAAATCAGAAATGGCGACGCCATCATCAGCCCTCCCTCCCTCATTATTTAATGTCTCCGTGACCCTGATCTTACCCTATATAAAACGAGCGCTACTCTTTCGCTTCCTCTCCCTTTTCTCCCCTGTAGTACCCATTCTTCAGTTCTCTGCAGATTGGAATGGAGTCAAAAGAAGCAGAGCCGTCTTCTCTATCGACCAGGTCGAATGCCCTCTCATTTCCTCTTCCCAAACACATACCCATCAACCAAATCTCACAAATTCAATTATCTCTCTTTGACAGTCTGTAACGTAATTGACGAACGGTGGGGGTGTTTGTGTTTTTCAGGTGGTGGTCCAAGGACACGATTGTTGTCGTCACAGGGGCTAACCAGGGTATTGGTTATGCTCTCGTCAAGAGGTTTGCAGAGCTGGGCCTCACGGTGGTGCTTACCGCCAGAGACCCCTCGAAGGGCCTCCGAGCAGTCGCGTCCCTCCGTGCTGAAGGCCTCCACGTCGGCTTCTGTCGTCTCGACGTAGCCGATCCTGCTTCCATCAAAGCATTTGCAGCCTCGATGCGGGAAGCCTATGGGGCAGTAGATATCCTTGTAAATAACCCCTCATCCGGTTCACGGGCTTCAGCCATGTCAGTTCTTTAGTAATTTAAATGGGGAAGAAACATATCAGATGAGATTGACATCTTGTGCAGGTAAACAATGCTGCCGTCTCCTTCAACGAGCTGGACCAGAACTCTGTGGAGCATGCAGAGACGGTAATGAAGACCAACTTCTATGGGGCAAAGCTGCTCACCGAAGCCCTTCTTCCTTTGTTCCGTCGATCAGCTTCAATCAGTCGGATGTTAAACATCAGCTCCAGACTTGGCCTACTGAATGTAAGTCAGGCACTAAGACTAAGACTTTCTCGATTGTGCACCATTAGCAGCGCAGCAGTAACAAGTTTCTCGATTGTGTCTAACAAGTTTCTCAATATGTAGAAAGTAACCAACGAAAGCGTAAGAAGACTGCTGCTGGATGAAGAGAGATTATCCGAGGAGAAAATTGATGGCATGGTGAACCTGTTCCTGGAAGACGTGCAGAGTGGGAAATGGCAGGAACGAGGGTGGCCAAAGGTGTGGACTGATTACGCTGTATCCAAGCTTGCTCTCAACGCATACTCTAGGCTTTTGGCGAAGCAGCTACAGGGGCGACGAATAAGCGTCAACTGCTTCTGCCCAGGTTTCACCAAGACAGCCATGACTGGCGGCCAAGGCAAGTACACCGCGGATGCAGTGGCGGCCCTCGCTGCTCGTGTTGCTCTGCTCCCTCCGGACGAACTACCCACTGGGAAATTCTTCAGTGGGGCAAACTCTTCTTCATTTTATTCCAAATTGTAGACAGATTAACCTGTACTCTTGAATGAAGAAAGTTTTTACAGAAATTCAAAAGCATCATGTCTGGGTAATTTAATCAAACAGGTGGTGAGGACTCTTTCAGTTCTTTCTACGGCTAGTTGGTGTAGCCTACCTGCAGCTCAAGAATTCCGCCATTAAAATACCAGTTGTTGGACAGAACGTAGGAACCTGGAAGAGGTGTTAAAATAGAACAAAAAGTCTGATCCATTAGACGGCTGCATGTGGATGCGATGATGTACAGAGAGAGTTAATGTTCTTAAAAAAGAGCCAGAGATACACATGGGCACATGAACATGCATTGATTTGTTTGAGACAAGACAATAAGAAATCGTGCTGCAATTCAGGTCGCTGCCATTGAATGCGCAGAGGAAAAGAATTGAAGAACTGCTTAGATGGTAAAACAGAGGGGTTAGTTCACAAACTGAAAGTTTGAACTTCATCTTCAGCTTCAAATTCATTTTATTCATCAATATGAACTAATGTGTTAGTGTGGACTGAATTCATATGCATCGGAAAACAGTTTTTTTTATTCATCAATATGAACTAATGTGTTAGTGTGGACTGAATTCATATGCATCGGAAAACAGTTTTCTGTTCCAAAATGAGAAAAATATAAAAAACAAAAGAATGAGTAAATTGTAACAATATATTTAATTAAAACATAATATTTAAACCCCAAATAATACTTAAAACATAATACTTAAACAAGAGAATGTTATAAAACCCAAACTAGACCAACCAATTGAACCAAGTTCAATCCAACCTAGTCCCTTGCCTGCATTACAAGTCTTCTGGTCCTAAAAATGAGCCAAAAATCAAGTATTAAACACCAATCCATGATGTTATTCAACCCAATCCATGATGCATAGATGAATACTAATTTACTGTTTAATCTTGCCTTTGAAGTAAAGCATGGGGCTGAGGTTCTTATCTTCTTACCACAACATTCTTTAAGCAGGTCTGAGTCTCTACAACAGACTAGAGTAGCTCCAACTGGTCATAAGCTCTCAAATAGCCCTTGGAATTTTCTACAAGATCCACTTGCCTGCTTTATGCTTGATGAAGTACTCTGTCATATTAGAATGTTGTTTAGTTGGGTTGTTTGCAATGTGGCATGGATTCTCCAAAAGATTTGGTATGTTGTAGCTTATAACTACTTTAAGAATTGAAACTTTAGATTCTACGATGTATAATCACAGTAAAAAATGATTAAAGGGTGAGAAGAAAAAGAAAAATTATAGAGAAAAGGTTTAGGAGGAAAAGAGTAAGAATGGCCAATTTGGAGAGGAAAAAAGAGGAGGACGAATAGGGTTATGGACTTTTTCTTAATCTTCTCCCTTAAACTTTATTTATAAATGTTAAACAGTGCTAATATTATAAGTATACCCTTCACCCTAATAATAGTGAATAAAATATAAAAATTATAAACTAATTACATCAATGATACTCCAACTTTTGCCATTGGTACCAGTGCCGACTACAATGTGAAACACTGACTTCTGTAAAAAATGGTGCATTCTTTCAATTTAAGTTTCTTCGTTGACTCCCAGGGGGGATGAACATAAAATTAACAATCGCAAAAAACCCTTGCAAAATTTATAATGCAAAGATGATGAAAAACTACTTCGCAGATCTTGGGACAACTACTTTCCAGTAACGTGTACCGGTGCCTTTTTTTTTATTGTCCCCGTAACATCAACAACGGAAAAGATTACAATTAGCTGCTCTTCGAATCATTAGCTACGATCATAATATTTGCTACCCAGTTGCTACTGTATTCACAGAGATGTCGACTATCCAAAAGCTTTTCTGCTTAAACGATGAATCCTTCGAGTCTTATCAATCAGTTCCGTGTCTTATTGAATCTCAGGCCTTGACTTCAACCCGCTTGATCCTATTTTCAGGCAGGAGAATACCCAGTCCTACCTTGTCTCCATCTCTTAAACCCGATTCATACATCCTGCTCTTCCTGTAAATGGGATTCGAAGTCAAGATTCTTATCTCTTTCGTGTCCCCCCCTTTAATCTCCAAAACCTCGGGTAATCCATTACCACAACCTTTGGACAGTCCTACGTCTATTCTGATCGCTCGATTCTGACAAACCCCGTTAATCCCCATCTGTTGAATCGTATGCCCCATAATCATCCTCTTCGCGCCGGGGATCGTCGCAAGAACGAGCTCCAGCATCGAGCAATCACATTTCCTTTCTGATTCCTCCGAGAATCTCCTCAGCCATACCACTGAATCCCTCCCTCGAACGAAACTCGGGGACCGTCTCCCGCTTAACCCATTAATCCAACTCCGAACCTCCTGGTTAATTCGTTCCAGACCGTAGGCGACGTGGTCTTTCAGCAGTCCCCCGTGGACGAAGACCGAATCCCCGACCACCAGAACAGTCGGATTGTTTGACAGGAATCTTTTCGAGATAGGACCGTCCGGCCGCAAAGCTGCGATGCGGGCACGGAAACCCTCTTGAAATTCATCCCGGATGCCTGCCAGAAGCTTCGGGATGCCGCGGAAGATATCCGGCTGCACGCCCAGCTGAGGACACAGACTCTTCATCTTGGAACCGATTTCGTACCATCGTGCCCAGTTTTCGAAGTGCACGAGAGCACTGGGATCCACGTACCGGAAATCGGACTCGATGTTCATGATCTCGTGGTTGCCGAGCATGGTGAGAAGGGAGCCGCCGTGACTGGCGGCGTCTTGCTTCAGGCGATGGAGGAAGTACAGGAGCTTGATCTCGTCGGGCCCCCGATCGAGGACGTCGCCGATCTGGACGACGGTGGTGGACCCAGCTATCCAGCGGCTGGAGGCGGGGTCGATGAGATCGGCAACTCTAAGGGCCTGAAGGGATTTGGGAAGGTCTCCGTGGAGGTCGCCGACGGCGACGAGGCGGTCTTGCGAGGGGTAGTGGGTACGGATTTCCGGAACGGCGTCGGAAGACCTAGGGTTTTGGAGGAAGAAGATGCCGCTGACAGAGAAGTCGACGAATGCGTCAATGAAAGAGGAGAAATGGAGATGGAGGTCTCTGCAGATTGAAGACGGAGCCACCTTAGCCGTCTGTCCGCCGGTTTTCGCTGCCATGTCCGTAACTCCGGTAATGTCTGCCCGGCTGACTCCTGAGAACTAGACACTCTCGGTTGAATTTAATTTCTCCGCTACGCGCGGGCAAGGGTATTTTGGGAATACAAAGACTTCATTAGGTCAATGGGCCCCATCAAAGTTCAAACCGTCTAGTAATGTGGGCCCCATGGATTAGCTGGAATGGGGATAGAGTGTACTTACAATCTCATATAGGGGTAGTTTTGTACTTTCGTTTTCTGCAACATATTCAAGAATCGAAATCTTTGATAGGCTAAAAACCCAAAACCCTCGTTTCATTTCCCTCGTCTTCCCGAAGCAGCGAGACGAGTATAGCAGATAATAACGCAAAAACTTTCTGAAAGAGGGACAAAGATGGATCACATTGCAGCAGCCGAGGAACGTATTGTATCGGATAGGATGAGGAGGAAACTGGAGGAAGTGAATACGGTAGCTCAAAAACAACTCGCTGGAATTCAAGATCACGTCAATTTCACCCTTCAGGTTTCCTTTCTCTCAACTTTTCTCGTCTCTATCACCACATGCATATTTATTTGGTATTTCGTCCTTTTTTCTCGTTACAGTTGTACTGCTACAGTTTTTTTTATATTACTACCATTAGGTGTTTTCGTGGTCTTCTCTTATAGCCTCGCTGGTTTTACACAGAGAAGTTTATTTTTTTAGCTTTCTTTATCTTTTTATGTGCCTATAGTTTTTCTATTTTTAGTTTTTAAAGTTGTACTTCCTTTGGTATTTCCGAAGCGATATGCCTTCAGAATTCTTCATCTTCAATGCTGATTTTCTGTCTTTCTCTGGAATTTAAAGGACTATTTAGAGAACCTCGCTGAATTTTTTTTGTTTACTTTTCCTATGATTGTTTTCTTTTTCCGTTGGATTTGATCAGTTAGTTACTGTTTCTTTGGCTAAAAGTTTGAATATTCTCGTGATTGACAATTGCAGCAAGCATACTTCAAATGCGCCTATGAATGCTTTGACAGGAAAAGAGGGCAAGAAGGGATCAATAACTGTGTGGAGCACTGCAGTGTACCAGTTCTCCGTGCAAATAATATGGTTGAGGAGGAGATGGCAAGGTTTCAAGTAAGATTGGATCTTCAGTTTATTATTCAATATATGGGTTTTAAGTCTTATTTTCTTTCTTTTTCAGATTAAAGTGCTCACATATTAATTGGTAAATTCCATTTCTCCAATTAACATTGAAGTTTTGCCACATAAATGTACTGCTGTCAACTTTGTAGATTGTTTCTAGATTGTATGTTGAAAATATTGAGGTGAATATGTAGTATAAGCTAGGGAAGACCAAATAGAATAACATGTATTAGAGAACACTTTAAGACTAGTGCAAATAGGGGAGAATGAGACAGTTGTTTTAAGTTGGTCTGTGTTTGATCAAAAGAGGCCTAATGGAGCATCAGTGAGCAGTGTCTTGTTGTTATAGATTAAGTGGTTGACCAGAAATAGATGATGGCTGTAAAATGACATGGATGAAAGTGATCAAGAAAGACTTGAAGGAGGTTGCTTGATGATGGAGCTAAATAGAGCATACTGGAGGAGGGGGATGTGTGTAGTCTCACCCAAAATAATTTGGATGAGGAGGCTATGATGATGATGCGGTTATGATGACAACAACGATTTTTTAGAATATATATAGGTGTCATATTTATTTTTTCAATTGGTACTTCTATGTTGGTTTTTATGAAGACCTCAAACAAGATACATGTTTATTAGTCTCTACTGGATCTCTATTCTATTTTGGTAAAAAAAAATGCTACCACTATGGCTTTTGTTTGAGTTGAAAACTTGTGGTTCAAAAATCCAAATAGGTGTTATGTGTTCTGAGGTTTGGATCCGAATAGTCTCGGTGATGAATGTAGAAAGTTCTCCCTGAAAGGAACTTGTGTCCATTGATTAAAAGGGGTGATAATATGAGTTCCATCATTTGAGTCTCTGTACAGGTTTATCATCAACAAGAAGCTTTTTTTCTCACAAGAAAATCCCAAGAAATTGAATTATTTTCATCTTAGCCCTTGGTCATTGATGGTTTATATTTTGGCTATACTCTTAAAGCATGTTGCAAGCACAGTTATTTAACTCAGGCGGTATAGCTCCAGCATTTGATGGCAGGTTTTATCTCTGCTAATGTGGTTATATCGATTTTCTATTTTGTGTGTGATTTTGGCTGGTAGAATAAAATGCAACTTAGATATTTGAATTGTTTTTGTTGCCTAACTTGTCTGATTATCTTCGTTTTAGGAAAGATTTATCTGATATTTTTTTATTCATACAGAAAAAATAAAAAAAATGTTCTTCATTTCTTATTTTCTTTTCTAACTAACTATTTGATGTTTATATTCTTTTTTTACCTGGAAATGTGTGCATAGAGTGGTCTTTTTGTGGCTAGTTGTAGACCTGAGTCATCTGTGGTATAGTGTACAGTTGTTACTGGTCCATGAATGTGAACATTTTTATCCATGCTTTATTCTATGTTGTTCTGAAAACGGTTCATGTGAGTCATGTATCTAGGCCATCTTAGATTCATTTACTCTCTCCACATTCAAACTGCATGTAGCATGTAACAAGCTCCAACTCATTTGTTTGGTTCTGATTGAGTCGTTCCTTTATTAAAGTTTTTTGGTTTACAGATTGTGTAATACTCCAGACTCTAACATCCATGATGAACTTGTACTGGCTGTGATGTTATATATGATATCATTTTAGTTTATTTAATTTTTTTTGGTACAGGAAAGAATGAACAGGTCACTTATGGTTTGCCAAGATAAGTACGAAGGAGCAAAGATCCGGCAGGTCCAGAGTGGAGCAGTAAGTGATATGGAGTCATGTGTAGATCAAGCTATTAAAGATAGCGTCCAGATGCTGCCTCATATCGTTGATCGGTTGAACATCTCCCTCTCTATAAGCGCGCAGAAAGACATCTAGATGTATCCTTTAATCTTGTTTCACCAAGAGGTGATAGGGCAGCTGAGGATTCCAATGCCTTTTTTGCCCCCTCGCAAGTGATTATGGCTGTCAGTTTTAATAATTTTCACATTTTGATTAACGGTAAATTGGACAGGAATTTTAGGCTTATTGCCTTCCCCACTTGAGTCACCATAGGAAAAAGTGCAATTCATTGTGTAGAATTTAGAAAGATTGTTGTCTCAAGCTTGTACTAGCCCTTATTATTTTACTAATGGGTGATGTTCGGTTCCTCCTACATGTCATTTACATAGGTACTATTTGTTGAGACTTTCGAATATTTTAAGCTCTGATGGAGTTGTAAGTTAAGCAGGATTAGAAGACTAGAAGTAGAGACGTTTGAATTTGTGAAATAGGTTTTTAAACAGTTTTCTAGGTTGAGTAATGGTAGAGTTAGGATTTCTGTTTCAAGAAAGTATAGTGGCTTAAAAATAGAAGCTTGAATTCCAATTTTGAGTTAATTTGTGTAAGGCAATATGGTCTATAAAATTGGTTTTGCATGGTTTCAGTTTAAATAGATTGAATAGAAGCTATTCAGTCCGTCTCTGAAGTTTTATTTGCAAAATCCAAACTTATAATGTGTACTTCTCTTCTCTCTTTGACGTTCGTGCAAATATTTTAGCAATTGATCATGCTTATTTTGGTATCAGTGTGGAGGTTCGTCGTGGGATGGGAAATTGTTTTTCGCAAAGTTTGCATGAGGCAGAAGAAAACATCGAGTTGATTCGACATCAGGTGCCCGAAGGTTGAGTCGACTCGACCTGCCAGCAGAAAGAGAATGGCTCGAGGTCAAGATATGAGTCCTCTCAAGTTACCTCTCTCTAGGTTTGAGTTATTAATTTTACCCAGTGGGTCGGGAACGTGGGGGAGAAAAATACCCTTTGGGTTTTGGGTCGGGGACGGATTTACCCAAACCTGATCCTAACCCGACCCACAAATAAAATAGAGATATAAAATAAGGTTAAGATACGTCGGATTCATAGGGATGAGGTTACGAGGTTAGGAGCGTGGTGATAGGGTTGGACTCGGGTTTAATGATTTGGGTTTTTCTGGGTTCAAGTTTCAGGGTCAGTATCGGGTTCAGGTTCTCTCCTTGTCAATTCGTCTTAAAACTGGTAGAACTTCACCGGTTTCTTCCCATAATGTCCAGAAACCTTCTGAAATGTATTTCCTGACTGCACCAGTTTTTTTTTCACGCAAATTTGATGATGGCAACCAACAGAGGAAATTTCTAGCCTCAGCTTCCCAAATTTGATGTAAAGGGAAAACTTTTGGGGTCCTATAAGAGCGTGAGGTAATCAAAGCTGGCTTTACGATATGGAGGATTCAACATCTCTATCTCAAGTATTGTAAGAGACCCGCAAGAAGACAGAAAGATACCCTCCTTCATCATGCTGGTGGTCAGACTCCACTGTCTTTGAAAAGGTAGCAACTGCACAAATGCAGGTGGTCGACTCAACTCACTCAGCAGCAAATCGTCACGAAGGCTCTCCAATCACTCACCGCCAGATTCTAAAATGTAATCATAGCAGTCTTCGAGTTGATGAACTGTCGGGTTCTCTACGTGTGTATGAACAGAGGTGGTCGGAGAAAACAGAACTGACAGTAGAAAGAAGAGCGCTCATCCAGGGAACTATTTTGAACAAGCATTGTTGTAGGAGTTTATCAAAAAGCTTAGTTTAAGGGAAGCTTGTAGAGTCATAAACTAAGTAGACTTGTCAGAATCTATAGAAAATAGAACTTGAGTCTCAATCTAAATTAGGAGACCTACTTCGAAGGAGGGTGATAGAAGTCATGAGTTAAAGTAAGTTTCTTCATTTTTTTGGTATAAGGCTTAGCTTAAGGGAAGCTGATGGAGTTGCAAGTTAAGCAAGATTAGAAGACTGGAAGCAAAGACTGCTTTAAGTAGTAGAAACAGGATTTAAACAGGTCCATAGGTTGAGTTATGGTAGAGTTAGGATTTCTGGTTTAGGAAAGCTAAGTGGCTTTAAAGTAGGAGTTTTGTTTCCAATTTGAGTTGAATTTGTGTAATGCCAGGCGGTTTAAGACAAATTAAATGGATAGAAGGCATAGGTGTGCATTCCTTCGTCTCAAAAGTTTTCTCTACAAATATAAACTTTTCAGAGTTTATTTTTCTCTTCTCTTTCATGTTCATGAAAATAACCTAGCAATGGATCCTAAAATTGAATGGACAGAAGGCATACGTGTGCATTCCTTCGTCTCAAAAATTTTCTCTACAAATATCAACTTTTCAGAGTTTATTTTTCTCTTCTCTTTCATGTTCATGAAAATAACCTAGCAATGGATCCTAAAATTGAATGGACAGAAGGCATATGCATTCCTTCGTCTCAAAAGTTTTCTCTACAAATATCAACTTTTCAGAGTTTATTTTTCTCTTCTCTTTCATGTTCATGAAAATAACCTAGCAATGGATCCTATTTCTAACAAGCTCTAATCAATTACCAACGTAAGATATCGTAAGGACTGAGGAGTGTCTGTACCTCTTATGTTAAGGATAACTACAACATGTTTGAAGACTGCACGATTCAGATAGCTTTCTAACCTTGCAGCATGACGAACAGCAACCAGATTCTGTAGTGCATGAGATAATTATAAGGGCTATACTCGATGCTTTACTTAAAATATTTTGTACATGGAACTAGTGGCTTTATGTATCACCTACAACTTTCATACCAGAAACAGATATTATTACCTGACTCATCCTTCACATTAGAGAAGAGTAAATAGATTATGGAAAAACGAACAATACTTTTCACTTCAAAGGTGCTTCAGGCACTTCCTTGTTTTTTGTTTCTTCAAACTTGTTAATGGCTACCTGCAGCTCATCCGTACTACCGACAGCTTTCATCGTATAGAAATAGACACCAAAAACAAAGGTGGTTAACCCTCCAGCGACAATCAAGTTTTTGGTCTTGGGTGCAAGGGTAGAAAATGCCATGAATGATGACATCCTGTGAGCAAATAAATATTAAATTTTTATTTCCAAACCTGCTTTAAAATGGATGCATTCAATCATTAAATGAAATTAGAGCAATACTAGTTGGGTATTGTACTCAATCAAGATCACACAAAACCACAATAGCGAAGCAATCAACAAGATAGTTATCAAAATAAAGCAAAATACCATCACCACCATAAGGGACAAGCAATTTACGTAATTCAACAGTAATGTTTGTTTCCATGGGAAGAGAAAAAAAAACAAATTTCCACTTTTTTGAAGAAAATAATACAAGCACCTACAGGAGGTGTTAGAAAATATGTCTAGGGGTATTTGGTCATTTCACTACTTCGGTGGAGTTATTTCTAAATGTAATCTAGTTTTATGCATTGAGTTATGTCTATGGTTTAATTTTCATGTATATAAGTTTGGGAGACATAAGGAGAAGAAGCATTATTGTGTAATAGAGGTATTTTTGTAATTTCATCAAACCCCATTAATTAAATAGAGTTGGGGTTGTGCACAATTCCCAACAAGCTCTCTTTTGGAGTTTCGCTCAACTTATCTCGTCTCTCTTTCTCTCACTTCTCTCTTCTTCCAACACCTAAAACCTTAATTTTTACATTGTATCAATGCAGTAGATCACATATGGGAGCACCTTCATACAAATTTCTATCAGATTTGAAGAGGACGATCTCTTAAGAGGATTCACCAAGTTCTTCGGTTACTGGTTGGTAAAATTCAAATTTTCTCTTGTTTTCTCTACTATAACCTTAGGGTTACTGGTTTCTGTTGATCATTGAGTGGTCTCCTATGATTTAATTTCCCTATGTGGGTTTCTATTGAAGATTCTTGGGATGTGCATCAACCATCTCTGGTATTATGCCTATGCCATCCCATATTAGGCTGACATCAGCCCTAATTAAGGGTAAATTATACTATTCTTTTGGAATTTGAAGCTTTGTGTAAATATTTGAAGTATTGAAGTGCGCACTTACCCTAACCCTAATTTCATGAGGTGGGGCCCATACTGGTGATATGTTTGGAAATTTTCTAGATGTGTTACTTCATTATTCTATAATTTTATATATAAAATATGGCTGATTTAGGAGAAGTACACACTCCATCCAAAGAGAATACAAGATATGATGGAAAGGACACTATTGTGATTACATCTAAGAAAATGACAAGGTCCAATTATCTTAATTGGGCTAAACCTGTCAAGATGTATCTGAAGGCAAGAAAGAAAACAAAATTTATTAGAGATGATCCTCCAATCCCTACAGATGATGATTGGGAGGCAGAGGACAACTAGGTTATGACTGGATTGTCAATAGCATTTATTCCACATTGAGAAATCAAGTGATGAATTGTGAGACAACAAAGGCTATGTAGGTACCCTTAAAGTCTTTGTATGCTTAGGTAAGTAACCTTTCTCGAGTTTATGAGCTATAGGGCAAGAGATCAATGTATATCATCTATTTACTACGGACGAAAGGGAATTGAGGAAACAACAAAATCAGTTGCTGGTGGTTAAATATTTTGATGGGTTAGGTGGTGAATTTTAAGTGTTAGAGCCCAGGTATTAGCTTCAGATGAGATCCCTACTCTATCTACTACTTTTGATCGAACTATGAGGGTTGAGAAGACAGTAGTACCCAAAGTAAAGATGGCAAGATAATGGAAGCTACATCTCTTAATGCTTCAGACACTACATCAAGCTCCACAGACTCATCTAGAAGTTGTGCAGGTATAGGTAGAGGTAGAGAGGGCTCTGGTCGAGGAAGAGGCCTTGGTGATGATAAGTCAAAAAGGAAATGTGTTCATTGTGGATGAAGCAATCATTATTTTGATAGATGCTGGATTAAGTTTGGAAAACCAGCATGGGCTAACTCCACTATTGATGATAGTGGGAGTGTCTAACACTACTACCTCTGTTACATTGGGAGCCTCGGATGAGATGCAATAGTTGAAACAAAAATAGCAGCAGATTGCATAGCGCATGACTAGATATTTGTTGTCTCCTCTTCTACATCTATAGCTCATGCTTCCATCCATGTTCCTACTCCTATTGGTGCCAGCTTAGGCATGTCAGCTTTTCATGTTTGGTCGTCACCATCATGGGTTCTTGATTAAGGGGACACCAGGCAAATGTCAGGGATGTCGTCACTGTTTTCTAATTTAAAGGAGTCCTTATACATAAAACATGTCAATCTAACTGATGGTCTACTTCTTCTGTTCAAGGAGCACTACTTGTTCCTAAGTTTCCTTGAAATTTGTTATCTTTCAATCAACTAGCCAAATCTATGAATTGTTTTTTCACTTTTTAACCTACTCATTGTGTGTCTTGGGATCTCAAGACAAGGAGGACGATTGGTTCCATTCGTGAGATAGATGGACTATATTATCTAGAGAGCTACCTACCAGATAATATTTAGGCATTGCACTCAACATATTCTCCTCCATAGAGGCACTTGCTATTAGGTCATCTGGTGGAAGCAAAATTGATTCAAGTCTTCCCTGAATTTTCTTTCAGCCTTTCATTTTGGTGCAATTCATATCAACTAGGTAAGCATCATAGAAATTCCTTTCCAGTCTCACATCACAAGTCTAGACATCTTTTACAGATTGTACACTCTAACATATAGACTCATGGTCTTGTGACTAGTCAGTTTGGTCATAGGTACTTTATTTCTTTTATTGATGATTTTAGTAGGTGCACTTAGGTTTACCTTCTTAAGGAAAAATCTGAGGTATTCAAACCTTTTTATAATGAAATAGAGAATTAATTTGTTGTCATTTTGTGTTTTATGTACTGAAAATGACCTTGAGTTCATGAATCACAAATTCTATATTTTTTGTCAAAGCCAAGGGATAGCTCATCAAACATCTTGTGTGTTCATTCCTCAACAAAATGGAGTGGTAGTGTAAAAATCGTCATTTACTGGAAGTTGCTAAGACAATGATGATTCTCATGAATATGCCCAAATCCTACTGAGGTGATATTGTACTTACTGCCTATTTTCTGATTAATTGGATGCCTTCATCTGATCTTGAAAGTAAGATTCCTATTCAGGTCTTTTTACCATCGGCTCCACTTTTTCTTGCTTCTCGTGTGTTTGGTTGTGTATGTTTTGGACATAAATTGGGACCTTCCAGAGATAAACTGTCACCTCGAGCTGTTAAATGTAAATTTCTAGGTATTCTCGAACACAAAAAGGATATAAAATGTTATCGTCTATCCACCAGAAAAAAATTTGTATCTGCAGATGTTACAATTTCGAGAATGTTCCCTTCTTTGAGTTTTCTTCTCCATCCTCAGCTCCTACTGTACTTTTAGATCCTGGATCAGTTATTCCTATCTCAGTTCCTACTGTACTTTTAGATGCATATATTGGTTTGTTAGGGGCAAAGCTACGTGACACCAATGGAAGTAGGACATGATCTCCATTATAATCAAAGTGCATAATTAAATGATAAGACACTATATCGGAGACTAGTGGGTATGCATAGGCTTGATATCTCATTTACAGTAAGTATAGTGAGTCAGGTAATGGAGCATCCACGCAAAATTCACTTAGATGCTATGGAGAAAATTTTGAGGTGTCTTAAAGAGGTAGGAGGAAATGGTTTAGACCCATAGCCATATGAAAATTGAAAATTTCTTTAATGCGAATTACATAGGTTCCAAACTAGATAGGCTCTGACGGCTGTAAAATAAGGGCAATGAGAGAGATGTTGAATAAAGATATCCTAGATCTCTCTTTTATTCCATGTCGCATTAAGCAGTGAGGCCCACTACTTAATGAGTGAGGACAGAATGCAAGACATCCTGCCTCCACGTCTTTTAAAAGATGCAACATAAATAACAAATATAATCCTTGAAAAAATCCAAATTTTAGGTGTACGTCATAATTCCAAGTACGATCAACTAGATGGACTATTTTTTAGATCATGATCAAATTCCAAATATGGCAAATGGGATCTATTTGTACGGTCAAATCAGTCAATAAAAGTTCTAAGTAAAAAGTATTTTGAAACAATTAAAGAGGGAAGGGACTCCTCTCCTCCTTGTCAATAAAGAGAAAAAAAGGGACAAGGTGGTGGCCCTAGGGGTGGCAATTTTACCCAATTACCCATCCATCTAGAAAAGATATAAAATAAAAAAATTTACCAATGTAAGGATTTACCTGCTTACTGTTTATTAATAAGAACAGATATAGGTAAAGGTTATTTTGAATCCGATACCCCAAATAATTAGAGGTATTCACAGACATTTTCAATCTCTCCCTGGTCTTTATTTTTATTTTTTTGAGAGGGGTGTGGCGCGATTCGAACTCGCGACCTGACGCACCTAATGTAAACAGAATCCACTAGACCAAACGGCCTTAGGTCTCTCCCTAGTCTTTCTGTATGTAGAAAATGATTTAATTGAAGAATGTTCGTTAAAAATAACTTAACAATATAGATAATTAGTATTTTACATGTTTTAGAACATTTAGGTAATTTTGTAAGGCTTTTATAATATTTTAAATTATTCGATTACATAAACAGAGTAATAGAACACCCTTTACGCACTTCAAATAAAGTGGGTAACAGAATAAATTTTGGTAAGTGGGATGGCTAACAAAAACCCTTACCAATCGCAATTTTCACCCTGTTACATCCCTAGATGGACATCCCCTCCCTCACTCCTCTCTATTGTGACAAAAGAGGAGATAGGGAGAGAAAGAACTCAATTCCATGATGGATGTGTGTGTGTTGGAGGGGGGTTGCCACCCTCCTTGCCATGACAATTGAGTAAATTGGGATTGGGATTTTGTTGGCGGGGTAACGTGGATCTAGAAGGTCATCACATTAAAAAAAAAGCTCTCTTGGTGCTGGGTTCTGAAGCAAATAAGCTAATATTGTCTCCTTCAATGGAACAGATTACCGTCTTTAATAAACAGGATTTTCATGACAGAGTCAACAAAATCAATAAATAGAAATTAACAGGGAGATAGACAGTGAAGCGTCAGATTTTGATGTTAAAATAAGTTAAGAGGCAAGCTACAAGAGTGGGCTTCTCCGGAGTTGGTTATTGATGGAAAGGTATGCTTGTAAACTAATCCAGTTGAAGTACTACTTTGAAGTCTTGACATTGACTCAAGGTTTCTCAAACTTCTTTAAGAGTATCAACAGCGTCAACATGGACCCCAGACTATCAGCCTACAAATAAAAACAGTCAATTCTTGCTCCTAAAAGAGTTGAAACCTATAGCTCCTGGAAGGAGTTGGAATCTACTCTCTGCAGCCTACAAAGCAACAGAAGCAGCCAGAAATGAAGATGAGCAGAACACTGTCACCAAATATGTCCAAGGAACAATTATCTTGTTTTTCTCCTTCACCCAAGATACTTCTTATACACATGAGAGCTGAACCAAGATCTCACATACAGCCATATCAACATGGCAGGAATAAAAATTTTAATATCATAGTTTTTTAGACAAGACAAGAGTTTGAAGTAGATATGGTAGTAGACCAGTGAATTGTGAATGAAGTCTTTGGCTCAATGGTCTCTGGGAATGTTTCTAGTGTGAAGTCTAGGGTACAAGACTCACTGGGTTTTGGGTGTAGTGTGTGTTAACAACATTGAAAGTTGACTAGTGAATCATTTGAGTAGTTGGAACTCCATCACAAATGTAGTGTATTGATAGCTTACAAGAAAATTCAGGCACCTTGTTCTGTAAAATGATTCAAAACAAGATAAGTGAAACCACACATCTTGCATCAAAAAAAAAATTTCTCTTGCTCTATATTTGATAACAACAAAGGCATGTCATTTAGAATGTGATCCCAGCCTGTGCAAGAAAATCAAGGTAAAGTATTTGAAAACCTTTTACTTGAAAAAAGCTATGCTCCTCTAATCTCAAAACTGCATCTATCACCCATCTAAACAAGATAGCCACAATTCTTGTCCTCATGTGCATGTAACCAGCATTTTTGAACCCAAACAATTCCTCAGTCCATCAAAAAATGATAGCTGCAATTTCTTATCCTCATGTAGATGTAACCAGCAATTTTTTAACCCAAACTCTTCCTCAAATGACTCAATTATTCCCTTCTCCACAAGTTCAGTCCTCAAAATAGTAATTATCCAACTCGTTTTTCACTAATTGTCCTCTTTTTCCAATGACAATCTCCTATACAATCTAGGAAGCTGGATCACATCATGCAAGCCTCGCAGAGAGAGAAAAAGCAATTTATAAATGAAGTCTTCTGCACACATTAGGCTTGAATTACCTTATTATCATCACAATCGGAAACTTATCCCGACAATGTTGGGATCCGCATTGAGTTTTGATCAGCTACGAGACTTTATAAGGGCCAACCTGGACTATGATTTACTCCATAAGATCCTATCCTTGTTTTACGTACAAAGAGATTTTAAAGAAAAATATTATGCTAAGTTTCTTTTATTCATTGTACATGCAGTTTACTTCGTTGCGGATCAAAGACCAAGGAGATGCAAAGTGGAACGAATAATTGATGTACAATAAGTAAACATAGCTTACTTAGATCGGATATCTAAAAATTTTAATCCTAAGAGTACCCAACAGAGCATCACTTTCAATAACACTTCTAAAAAAAATGCACAATATCCCAAGCGAAAGAGAACAAAAAAATACTCGAGTCTCTGGGAGAGATGGTCCGACGGGGATACACAAAACCGCAGGCAATTGGAGAAGAGAAGCGACCGACAGTAACTGGAGCGTTACAGAGGAAGGGGAAGGAGGACACGCACCTGGATGATGGCGTAGATACTCGTCGGCCAGTGGTTCCGATCAAGCGAGGAGATGACGGCTTCCGTAGCCGGAGACAGAACGATGGGGTGATTAGATTTTAATTTTTAGGTCTGCAGCACGGAAACGTTACCTCTAGATTACCTGCTATTGTGTCGACAGGACAGACAAGTTAGTGCACTTTGTACAAGGGGGGAGGGGGTGAAAATGTGTATTTAGTATTTCTCTGAGCTTATCAACCGATTCCAATCATTTGAGTGGCCTCCATGTGAGGACAACATTGTCATTTTGTAGGCAAATTTTAAACCGAACCCATCTAGGGTTAGGGTTAGGGTTAGGGTTAGGCTTGTGGCTATAAATTCTCTCCACCGCCGCCGTTACACGAAGCCGTTCTTAAAGCTTGAGAGAAATGCATGGACGAGGGGTTTCTGGTTTTTCGGCTTCTGAGTTAAGTGTGTATTCGGTTTTCAAAACTCAGCCGCTTGTCAAGTTCTTCAATGTTTTTTTCTATTTATTGATATCCATGTTTTACATGGATTTGAACGGGAAAAGCCAACTAGCAGAGCAAATGCGTCGATTTCAATGGCGCCTATTTGCATTGAAGGTTGGCGATAACAAAGGCGATTCTCCGTGCCTCTCAAATTCTCTCCAGTTTTGAAGACGGCCTCGAACAAATCGCAACATTCTTTGCACTTTGCCAAAAAAATTTCTTCTTTCGTGTTTTTACTTTTTACGTTGTCGACAGTTGAATCCAATCCCATTTTGCCCTGCGGCTTCGGTGGCCGCTGTGAAAGCGTCGAGGAAGGTGTCTCTCGGGTAGGGGTGGTACCCAGCCGAGCCAGTTCGTGAGGGGCTCGAGCTCGGCTTGGTTCAATTTGAGATCCATTTGAGATCCGAGATATACTCGAGCCAGTTCTACCGAAGCCCACAAGCGAGTTCGTTAACTTAACGAATAAGCCAGTTCGTTAACTTAACGAATGGTTTGGAATTCGGGAGAATCGTGACTTGTGAGAAGTGTTGTGGGACTGCTATGTGTTTTTTGTCCTCTTCCATTCCATCTCCTTTAGCATAGGTAGTATGATTTTCTTGTGGAAATTGTAGATTAGATATCAGAAATACTGTTCGGCAGGCTGCGATTCATAAAAAATGGGGGGTTTTGGTCTTTATATCCATCACTCCCTTTCTTCAATTCTTCACTCTCAATCTTGTCTTAGTCAACTTTGATTTTTTTGTTTGTGATTTTTTTATCTGTGATTTCTTTATCTTTTATCTCTTCATATTTTTTTATCTGTGATTTCTTTATCTTTTATCTCTTCATTTCTTTATCCTAAGTTCTTCTTCGTTGATGAAAGTGACGGTTCGAAGGTAAAAGGTAAGATGTTTTATTTAATCTTCTATTTTATTTTTCGTCGTTGACTTAACCTTGATTTTTTTTCATTTTTATCTTTTATATTCCATTACTTATCTTTGATTAAGTGTTTTGTATTAATATTTTAACTCATCAGCCCTCTCTCTCTCTCTCTTTCTCTCTCTCCCTCCCCTTAGATTTGGCACTGTGTGTGTTTTATTCAACCTTTTCTCAACAAATTAAAAGGTTTGGAGAGTTTTTTTCTCGAATCGTATTATTTGAAGCTGAGATCCGATATATCACAACTTCGGTAAGAAACACTCCCTTTTCTTTGAATTTTTTTTTTATTCTTTTACTTTGAACTCTACGTTCTTTGAAATTTTCTATAGTCAGAGATTACTCATTCGAAGAAGTGTGTGTGTGTGTGTGAGATAGACAGAAAGATACAATACCCCAAACTTACTCACTTTAAACATAGTTATTAAAAAATAAATTATCTAGAAATAATAGAATAATTACTATTTGATAATTTTGTTTTGTTATTTCTTATTAATGTCATTAAAATGTTTCCCTTATATTTTGTTAATCTTCTTATGCATTGTTCTCCTTATTGTCAATAAGTATCTTAAAATATGTGTAAATTTTTTGTTGTTTAGATTGTTTTTTTTCTTTATGTTGTTAATTTGTAATTTTGTTTTTTTTTGTAGAAATAAGAATATCAACACCTCTTGTTTAATTGATATCAATAATTAACACTAATTCTAGTGTGGCCATAGATAGTGACTTAACTTTACCAAAGTCATTACCCTTTATAACAATTAATGTAATAGAAATGGGTCCAAATGAAAGTACCATAAGTGACAATAAAAGTGATTTTATCCATATTTCAAAAAAACAAAAAAATATCCCATAAGTGGTTGGAATTCAAAAAAAATCAACTTAATGGTACAAAAAAACTCAATGTGTTTATTGTAAAGTCAATTTGAGTGACAACAAAAAAATAAAAAATTATATACTTTCAATTAGTAGGAGTAGGGTCAAATGTTGATTAATGTCCATCTGGATTTTTTTTATGGATTTTGAAGGTAAATATAATTAAGCTAAAATGACAGTACTCTTTGTTCATTGGATTCTTATGCATTAACATTTATTCATGATAGTAGAAGATGAGAGATTTAATTTTGTAATAAATTTGAGAAAATATCCCGTAAGACCATTAGAATGTACGGAGGTGTGCGAGGTAGAGAAAAAAAATTGAAAATTTTATTAAAAGAGATTAATAAGATCAGTTTTATTACGGATATTTAGAAGTCCTAAAATCAAAAGATTGAATAAATGGTTATTACTAGGCATTTTATTGACAGTAATTAGAAGTTACAAAAATGAGTCTGGAGTTTTCTGCATGTTTCTTCTTCATCATGGCGTTGATATAGCAGATGTTATTTACAAATATTTGAAAGATTGGGAAATCAAAAATAAAATATTTAGTATCTCAATTGATAATATTGCATATAATGAAGTTTGTATGAGAGTTTTGAAAGAGATTCTTCAAGAAAGAATAAATTGGTTTGTAGTGGGAAGTTATTTTATGAGTATTATGATACTCATATTCTGAACTTATTAGTTCAAGATTGTTTTGTTCAGAATAAGGATATTATTGAGATTGTGTATGAGAGTATCAAATTTATTAATCTGTCTGATGTTAGATTTTGCACTTTTTTTGAAATTGTATAACAACTAGAATTCGGTGAAAAGAGGTTGGTTATTGATTGTTCAACTTGTTGGAAGTAATTTCTGACATGTTGTATTAGTTCAAAGATGTATTCTTTAGATTTAAGGTTAGATAACCAACTTATGATTGTTTGTCAAGTCTTGACGAATGTGTAAAGGTTGAAATGGTGTATGAGATTTTAGAAATTTTTAATAGAATTATTAATATAATTTTTGGGAGTGATTACCCTATTTCTAATTTGTACCTTAGTCAAGTATAAAGGGTAAAAAAAGTTCTGAATTTTCATTTTATAAATGAAAAATGCTAGAGAAATTTGACAAGTACTTGGGTGAATGCAATTTATTGATGGTTGTTGTTTCAGTTTTTGATTCAAGGGTCAAACTAAAGTTGATCGAAATGTATTTTCCAGATATATATTCTGAGGAGGAAGTTACGATGAATATAAATTTAGTTTTATTATATAAGATCTATGATGAATATGTATCTTTATATAATGTAGATATTAGAAAAAAAGAGATTATTTATTATACTATTTATGGGAGTTTCCATAAGTCGTAGGTTATATTCTTAATCAAGCTCAGGTTAGTCAAAGTTAATGTTGGGTATATGATTAAAAATCCCACATTGGTTAGAAGTGAGGAGGATCTTGGATATATAAGTATGGATATTATCTCCATTGGTATGAGGCTTTTTGAGAGTAAAACCCAAGAGCAAATCCATGAGGGTTTAGGCCCAAAGTGGACAATATCATACCAATGCGGATATAGGTAATATTTATAGTCCTTACAAGTGGTATCAGAGTTATGTCCCAGAGTTAGCCATGGTGGATGAATCTTCTGAATGTTGAACGAAGGTGGTGGGCCTCGAATTAAATTGTAAAGGGATTCATGGATGTACTCTATTGGACAGGTGGTGTATTTTGGAATCTTCATGGATGTGTCCAGGTTCCAAGATGGTGAAGAAGAGTTTATTTGGATAGAGCATGCTCTCAAAACAGGTGGTACTCTATATAAGACGTGTGCTTTCAACGCATAGGAGTGGAAAATCCGGGTTGGTAAAGAGTGGGCGGATAGATTGTTTTGGGGAGGCTTGGTAGTCTATTGTTTGAGGGAAGGATTGTTGGGTATATGACCAAAAGTCCTACATTGGTTAGAAGTGGAGAGGATCTTGGGTATAAAAGTGTGGACACTATCTCCATTGGTATGAGGTTTTTTGGGGGTAAAACCCAAAATTATTTCCATGAGGGTTTAGGTCCAAAGTGGATAATATCATACTAATGTGAAAATAGGTAGTGTTCATAGTCCTTATATTTAATCACTTATGTGAAACAAGTGGAAGTAGTCACCAAGGTCGGAATTGGAAAATTATTTTGAAGAATATGACTTCGATTTGTGGAAACACTCTTAGAACTAGTACTTGAAGCAATCTCTTCATTTCTAATATCCATATTATATAAATGGATACATATTCATCGTAGATCTCATATAAAGTGTGTTGAACTAAGTTTATATTCATCGTAGTTTCCTCTTCATAATATATCTCTGGAAAACACATTTTGATCAACCATAATTTGACCCTTGGATCCAAAATTGAAGCAACAGCCATCAATAAATTGCATTCACCCTAATACTTCTCAAATTTTTCTTTCATTTTACTAATTATTGACCTAATGAAAATAATTCCATTCATAGAATGAAAATTTAGAACTTATTTTACCCTATGTCTCACAAACTATTTCAACCTTTTCCTATTCTCTAACTTTAAATCTAGAGAATACATCTTTGAATTTTAATGTAGAACACAATATGTCAATATGTCAATATGTCATAAGTGGAGTTCCAATGAGTTGGACAATCAATAACATTTTTTCTTTTAGTTTTAATTGTTGTACAATTTTAAAAAAAATGCCTAGTCTAGCCTCAGACAGATTTATGAATTTGACACCCACGCACATTCTTAATGATATATTTAATTTGAACAAGACCATCTTGGACTAATAAGTTTAGAATATAAACATAATAATGCACATGAATAAACTTTCTACCTCGAATTAATTTTTTTTTTTTTAAAAATCTTCTTTCAAAACTCTCATACAAACATCATTATATGTAGTATTATCAATTGAGATACTAAATACTTTATTTTTTATTTCTCAATCTTTCAAACACTTGTAAGCTATATCAATGCCACAGCAAGAAGGAACATGCACAAAACTTAAGACTCGTTTTTGTAGCTTCCAATTACTTTCAATAAAATACCCAATAATCTTTTGATTTTGGGACTTCCAAAGGTCCATGGTAAGACTAATTTCTTTTAATAAAATTTTCAATTTCTTTTTTTCTGTCTCGTACACCTCCACACACAAGGGATATTTTTCTCATAATTCACATTTGTTATCTTCATTACAAAATTAAATCTCTCTTTTACTATCATGAATGGATATTCATGCATAAGAATCCAATTAGCAACGAGTACTCTGATTTTAGTTTAATCATATTTGCCTCCAAAATCCATACAAGGAAGTCCAAATGGACTTTGATCAACATTAGACCCCACTCCCACTAGTTGAAAGTGTATGGTTTTTTGTTTTCTCATGACACCTTTTTTATCTTTTTAAAGTAGGGGTAGAGTCACTTTCATCCTCATTTGAGGTATTTTCATGTGGACCCACTTCTATTACATTAATAGGTCTAGAGGGTAGTGACTTAGGTAGAGTTGAGTCACTATCTATAATCACACTAGAATTAGTGTTAATTATTGATGTCAATTAAGGAATAGGTGTTGACATTCTTATTTCTAAAAAAACATAAAAAAAAAAAAATCATCCAAACAACAAAAATCCTACACATAATCTAAGATACTTATTAGTAATAAGGAGAACAATGCCTATGAAGATTAATAATTCTAGGGGGAACACTTTAATGACAAAGCAAGATTATCATAACTATTGAAGTAGGAACTTACCTCCTTAGGGAGGTTTTTACACAAAATCCTAAAATAAAATTACCCTTGACCTTTAACATTCTTATATCTCTAAAAAAACTGTATCATGTTGTCTTTATTTTGTTATTTTTTGATGATTTATTTTTCAATGACTGGTTTTTCCTTCAAGTGAGTAAGTTTGGGGTATTTTAGTTCATTGTAGTTACTACCTATTAATAGTAAATTACGGAAAGAGATCTCATTATGCTCGCTCCACCTTTGTGATCTCTCTCTCTCTCTATTTCACGCTTACACACTTCTCCTTTCCCTCGTCTTTCTTCTCAATCTCACTTTTTCTCTTAGTCTTCTCTTATTAGAATGAGTAATAGGATTTCAAGTGGTTAATGTAGAAACTAGAAGATTGTGGGTTTGATACTGACTTTAGAAAATTTCAGAGAAGGTAGAGTTCAAAGTGTTAGAATAAAAGGAAAATTTGAACAAAAGGGAGAGTTTCTGATTGAAGTCTTGATGGATATTAGCTTCAAAGAATATGATTTGAGATAGAGTTCTCTAAACCTTTTAATTTGTTGGAAAAAGGCCGAATGAAACACGTATAGTGCCGAATCTGAGCGAGAGAGTTGGTGAGTTAAAACATTAATACAAAACACTTAAAATAGAGAGCTCAACATAATGGTAGCTAAAAACATAAAAGTCAAGAAGATGAGAGGTGAGAGTCATTACCTTTGAGAAATGAGTAAGAAGGAGTTCCTAAAATAGCATCAAGAGGAGCTGTTCGTCCGATTGAAGATAAATAATGGAATACAAAAGATAAAAATGGAAAAAAAATCAAAGGTTAGTTCTACGACAAAAAAAAAAAAACAAAAGATTAAGATTAAGATAAAACATCTTACCACTTTTTGTCTAATCGTCACTTTCGTCGGCGAGGAAGAATTTTGGATGAATAAATCGAAGATGACTGAGACAGAGAGGGATCGAAGAGGGAGAGGGAGAATGAGGGACATGAAGATTAAAACCCCCCATTTTCGATGAATCGCCACTTGATGAATAGTGTTCCTAATCCCTGATCCCCGATTCCCGCAAGAAAAACGTGTTGCCAGTGCCAGAGATGGAATTGAAGAGATGGTAAAACTTGCTCCCCCGTCTCGACTCCCCTGAATCCCGCATCTCAAACTCGATCTGAGATCTTGATATATCGAATCGAACTGAGTTGAGCTTGAGCCACTCTCGAACTAGCTCAGTTCGATGCCACCCCTAGAGGCAAGCCTCGAGTATCCAAGGAAACTTGAAAGAGAAGAAAAACTTGATGACCTAAATGATTTAGTACAAAGATGCTTGAATATTGTAAAGTTAATAACTAAAATAAACTCTTTGTAACTTTAGAGTAAAAAAATATCAGTAAGGTGTTGATTTATTATTTTGGCAACATTTAATTGTTTCTAAAAAATGTAGCATATGTAGAATCAATAAGATAGTGAGGGTTGCCCTCGTCAGAATTTTTGAACTATTGCACTCTTTTTATTGTTCCCAATTGGGTAGTATGCATTATAGCTTATGATTGTTAAAACTAAGATCTTTGTTGCAAAGATAATGCTTGCTTGCACCATTGTTTTGTTGTAAGTTCTGTCTCTACTCTAAAAATGTCTTAGGCCTCGGCTATGTGTTTCTAGTATTTTTTTTTAACTATTTTATTTTAATGTTAGGACCAATGAAAAGGGTGATTTTCGAGCTTCTATCCATTGTCGATGTAACATGTACATGTACAAGCTTGTGTATCTAAAATAAAGAGAGTTAATGCTCAACCTTCCCATATCAGCCAAGCTGCAATATCTGCTCAATATAGGATGTCAGCCCCATGCAATAATCCTAAGGTATAGCCCAGATGGAGAAATATTACGAGTTTTGGAGGACAAGCAGTGTCAATGAAGTGGAGGAAAAAAATGGGAAAATTGTAGATGGGATCCGTTTTGATGCCCTTCACTATTGTTTACTAATTGAAATTCAGTAATCATATCTATGAATAAGTTTTTGGTAGAAGTTGTTTGATCTTGTATTATTTAATAACTTAATAAACTCTAATTCTTTTTTTATGTTTTGAGATTTAGTTGATAATGCAAGAAATTACTTGCAACTTATGTTTGTTGTAAGAGCTATTTTTTCTATCTAGCTGAAGCCACAAATTTGGATGGGACTAGGGTTGTAAACTGGGTTTGAAAGTTATGGCTACCAGGTTTATAGTAGTTGTGCAATTTTTGGATTTTTGTGCATTTTAAATTATTTGATTAATGTAATGAAATCTTATGTGATGTTGTTCAAATTGATGTTGTCAATGACATCAAGATGAAGATGGTACTGGAGAAGTAGAAGAAATTTCATAATCGTTTGCATGTGTCATATACACCCAAATTTCAACAAGTTTGAAGTTTTTAGCAAACATTTGATTAACTATTTTGATATTATAAAAGTAAGCAGTTGTTTAATTATTTTTTATATATATTTAATTTAATTATTAATTATTAATTTATCCCAAATGAGTTTTGACTTGATGGGTTGGAGATTATATCTATTTGAGGAACATGTATTGACAACAAGTTCATTTAAATATGTTAAACCTACTTTTGAGTAATTGAAGTAATAATATGCTGCCAACCCACTAGGAACATGTTCTAAATATTTTAGCATCGAAAAAAACATAAGGATCATATTTAATCTTCTTTTTTTAAGAAATTCATGATTTCATCTTCATCTTCGAAATTTAAAACTATTGATTTTATTAATTATAAAAATAAGTTAATTAAACCAAGTTTGAGTTAACAATATTTTAATTCTCACTATTAAATCACTAATATAATAGAGTAAATAAAAAAATATGATTAATGAATAAAAAGTATTATATTAATAACATAAGATAGATTTGTATGGTATTAATTAATCATATATTTTGACAAAATTAAAAGTAATTAATTAATCAAATGGATACTTTAATTATATTTTATTTACCAAAGACTTAAATATGAAGTTTAATATAGTAATAAAATTTAAAAAATAATAAATAAATACATATACAACTTTGAAAATAACCTAAAAAAAATTATTCAAATAACAAGTTTGTGCCTTTAATATTAAAATCAACAAGTTACAAGTTTAGTACATATAAATGACGCATGTTCAAAAGTAATAAGAATAAAACATCATTTGTCGTTTCACATGGAAGTCGATATGGTATCTCAAAATTATGCAGCTCTTGTGGATTCTAATGCACTCTGCCTCTGAATGCTTGTTACTTGGCTACCCACATCCTCAAGATTATCGTAATCGTCATTGTCTGTATCATCCATTGCACCTAATTAGACCGCATCACCTCCTCCACCGAGCTCGCCACCCAAATCATCATTTTCATCTTCAAATATATCATCATAATCTTCTGCACGTATATAATTGTGCAATATGCAACAAACATGTACAATTTTCACCTGGACCCTTAATACCGAGCAACAAACCCTAAAAATAATCCATACACGAATCAAGAATCTAGACTATAAATCGTAGCCCTAAATCCCAAAATAATGCACAAATAACCCCCAATTACACACTGGAAATAAATTTAAATCAAATAAAACACTAATTTAATGAAAAAAATTAGGGTTTAGGCATAACTTTTGAAGTGTGGGGAAAACTGAAGCCGAAGGGTGAAATCGATACCTAATCGAAGTAGAAATTAAGCAATTGATGCCCAAATGTCCAAAATCGAAGAAAATCGAAATGGAAATGGGGAAATCGAACGAAATCAAAAGGTATTTTCGGGAGAAAGGAGACTAGCTGGAGAGAAAAGGGAGTGGGAGGCCGAAAGGGAGAAGAGAGGGAGAAGACAGAGAAAAAAGGGAGGTCGGGAGGGATAAGAGAGAGAGAAGCAAGAGAGAGCGAGTCCGAGAGAAGAGAGAGAGTCATAGAGACGAGAGAGGGGGTGTGAGAGAGAGGGCAAGACCGAGAGAAGACCGAGAGATGAGGCTGGAGACGAGAGAGAACTGAGACGGTGGCCGGAGATGAAAATCCGATCGATTTTATGGCAGCAACAATGCGCGAGGGAGACGAGAGAGGGAGTGCTGGAGAGAGGAAGAAAAAAAGAGAAATGACGACGAGCGAGGGGGGATGCGAGGAGAGAGAGGGGAAAAAGCCAGCGTCGCCCGTCCTTCAATTCAAAGAAGATCAAACAAGGCCTTCCTCCAAATGATCAAAATTAAACCGTGGAGATGAAGGACCCCTTCATCCCCTGCATCGAGATGAAGCTTCATCTGCGCTCCACTAATGACTTCAAGTGTTGAAGGGCGTTATACGGTTAAAAATCATCTCGTCCTTCAAGTTGATTAACCCCCCCTATGGGATAGGTTCAGATAGGCTTCATCAATTGAGTTTGAAAACGGCTTGATGAATATCCAAGCAAAGTCCAACCACTTTCTCTCGCAAGTGTTGTTTTCAAGTTTTTCAAATTTTCCAAACTTCTCAGACGAAACGAAGACAGTGAAAACAAAGCTCTATAGGAAGTTCAATAATATCTATCCAGTGTCTAGACGGGTCACGGCGAGTTGAATTTTTCACTAAATGATAGAGCCAGGCATTCAATGTTTTAAGATAGAAAGAAGGGAAAACAGTTTTTTAATAACTTCAAATGGATCAGCCTTCTATTCTAACCAATGAAGGAAATTTCTGGCATTATTGCAATATTCAGAAGGAGGATATCCAATCTCTAAGCTCTGAAATCTTGTTTAGGTTCCAACTTATAGTTGTGTTGATGTTAACTTTGATAACAAATTTTGTCCATCTGTTAGCTTGAGGGGTAGATGGATGGATGAATCGAAAGGGTCAAAACCATGCGAAGCAAGCCAAGACTTCTTCCAAACTTCATGAACCACCCCCATAATTATTTGCCTAGAATGAAGTGTATGAGCTTCCACAGGGTCTCCTCTTGGAGCAGAAGCTCTGCCATCATTCGCTGCTCCTCTCTCAGCTTCTATAAGAATTATAATTCACATAAGAGAATTCAAGCATCAGGCACGCAATTATTTGTGATTATATCCAATGTTGTTCATCTTGCAACTAGTTAACATCTCATTGAGGCAAACTATTGATATGGTTTTAAAAAACGACAAGTAAAAAACAGAAAGATGAATTTGAAGCCAGCCATGAGAACAACACCCTTCTGCATCTACACATTAAAGGAGAAGAAATTTTTAAAAAATGGAAAAAGAATAAGAGAGAAGAGCATAATGCATTCCAATAAGGCTACATCAGAGAGATATGGATGGAGCCAAGAAAGGAGAAAAAGGAAGCCAACCTAGAGAGAGGGTTTTGGAAGTTTTAGAAGACGAAAATTCGGTTAATCAATCCAGTGTTTGAACCATAACAATCAATATGCCTTAGGAATACAGAATCCATAATCCTTATTTTATTATAACAAGTTTTGGTAATATATTCTGTAATCCAAGCTCTCAAAGCTTCCAAGTCCTGCCAGCTGCAAGTATAGATTAGTGATTAATAGAAAAGTAAAATACTATTTGTCAATTATAACAATGCTTGATAATATTAAATATTGTCAGCTAACCAACCTCTCAGAATTTTTAATTTCTACTTAAATCACAATCATGAGAATTTTTCCAAATTCAGCAACTTCATGTTGATAAATTAACCTACTAAGTTAGAAAAACATGAAAGAGTATAATATGAATCAGTAAAAGTTCATTATAGCTCTATGTGACTACCCTTATTGGTCACTTTAGACCTAATTCACATTGATAAGATCCAATATCAGTACACGGAATTATATTCCTTCATCATTCAAAAAACTGTCATGAAATGGCAATAAAAGAGAACATGTCAATGACAAGAAAAAATGTCCAACAAAAGCAAATATAGGAATTTTGTGGATTGCAGAAAGAAATCAGAAACAGAGAATAAAACTAATATAAGTTTTGAAAGCACGGAAAGAGCTGACACTGCCATTAAACATTTTGGTCTTTACCCTTCTTAGAAACAAAAATAAATAATACTAACTGATACCCAATTCTCAAAACCAACTCAAATGTTCTGAAGAGTCCTCATCACCCACTGCCCGAATAATGTAACTCGAACAAAAATGCATGTAAATAGGTCATCGAAACTAGTATTCCACTGGCAATGGCAGCACCCAACTAATATTATACTTCTGTAAGATATTCCACTGTAAATGATAACTTGTTTTCAAATTGGTTTGCAAGAAGTAGATGGATGAATGGAGTGAATTGGATCAGGAAAGTTAGAAGCCCCATTTAAAAGATTAACAAGTGGAGGTTGCTATGCTCCCATAAGATCGCATGAGGCCAGGATGACACTTACCATACGCAGTCCCTAAAAAATTGCCTGTTTGTTTCTTTCAAGACACTTCTCACAGAAATAACACAACATACTTGCAAAGATTAATTTAAAAATCTGTTTCTAAATCCTTTTTGAAGAAAACATAGTAAAGCTTCCCTCACGGAGAAAGATATTTGAGCATTCACGGAAAAATCAGCTTAACAGCTCATTCCATAGAATTTGATAGGACACACAAGTAGTAAGCGGTCGATAGTTTCAGGCTGCTGCAGACAAAAACAATTCAACTCATCCTTGAATATACATTTTTTTCAGCCTATCCATGGTTTGAATCCTATCTTTCATGAAAAATTTAACCATAGAGGAGAGGACTACTTACAAATTCTTTTTCACAACTCGCTCCAGGGCCTGAGATCTGCATGGGTTGATTTCTGAGTTACCTTTATGACCCTATGCCAGGCAAAGAGAACACTCCAAAGGTGGTAAGGGACCAGACTGTTTTATCAACCTGATCGGTTTTGGAAGTCTAATCGCCAGAATAATACCGGCAACTTTATCTGACCACGTTGACTCAAGTTTCTGCTCATATCATCTTGTAGGGCTGGGCGGAATTCAGTCTGCAACTATACTGGACCTATCCAGTTGGGAGTATTTTGGCACAGATGCATTCAAGGCTCATTACACCACAGATTGTATCCCTCCCATTTCCTATTATTCCTTTGCCACCTTCTAGAATTAGTGGATTTGTTTTTACAGTGCATTTCGACTCTTTCAAATCACTGTCTTTTACTCTTCCAGCACTTGCACCATACCAATAAGTAGCTTTGAGTGTAAAGATGTAAGAAACAAGAAAATCTGACATAATTATAAAAAAAATCAACAAGAATAACTAATCGACAAAGTAAAATGATGATATATTGATGCAGAAATGGATTTTGCCACAACTATTATATTGAACATGATACAACATACACAAAATCAGACCATATCTGACTTTCAATGTTTAAATGCAGCCCAACGAGTCTGATCTACAAGGATTGACCTTCAATCTCTTTAGGCTCAGCCTAAGAGGGACTTCCTCCATCTACATTGACACCTTACCCACTCAACTCTAATCTAAAAGGGGCCTCCTCCTTCTGGATCAACCACTCAACCTCTTGACTTCAGCCCAACAAGGTCATATTGTCTATGTTGACCTCTAAAGCTGTAACATTTCATGTTCAACCAAACGGATGCCAATTGCACACAGTTAACTCTCATCCCAGCAGAGAAGAGAGTGGTGTCTTCTGCATGGGATGACAAAATATCAAATGCAACTCTTTTCTTTCAGTAATACTGTTCATATCAGAAGGCCTGTTGAAATTCATATAGACATCCATTGAAACAGTCTTTCGTCTTTCTAAAGCTGCTGCCATGTCCTCTCCAAAGCTATGGAATCCCTCAGGCAATCAAACCACCCTACAAAGCAAAGAAATTGAATTCAACCATTCAAAGTCATTTGGTACAATGTACAAGCTACAAAGTCAGTCATCCTCAGTTAAGAATTTTATTAGATGATCATATGTCCCTTAATTAGCACAACACAGTAAGGTATAATCATGGCATATAATGTAGCCAACTAAAAAAGTGAAACGCACAATGTAGAATCCACCAAAACAAATTGAAATTGATATCTCTTGAGAAACCTGAATGCACAATATCCAGCTCCGTAAATTATACTACATCTACATGACCTAACAATGGCAATGTCTAGAATCTAGAAGATCTAAAGAAAGCAAAATCTATTTGCTAGACTATCACATGTTCACATGTATAGATAAATAGACAAGATAGAATCAGAAACTCTGAAGAAGTGTCCATGTTGATGTTTAGAAGAAGATTAGTTTTTGAAATAATAGCAATTTAATTTATACTGTAACGCAAACTGACAAAGAAGGTGCAAATGGGCCCTTACCTAAATATAACTGAAAAATAGGTGATTTGTGGAGAAAATAGAAGAGAAAAAGGAGCACTCGTAACGTTTTTCAAGTAAAGAGTTTCCATAGTACAGCAAAGGCTGGAAGTTGTGATATTTGTTATCTTTTCATCTCCATGTTCAATCAGAACGTTGAGATTGGTTTCGAGGCCAACCTTATTGTCCAAAGAAATCTATGTAGCATTTAACATTTGTTTATCATTAATGTGAGACAAGTCCTACACTAATTCGAGCAACATTGATACAGGTAAAAAAATAACTCTTAAGCTATCAACAGCATTTTGTTTTGAATAAAGATTACATATTCACTGAAAACCCTGGTGAAATATGAATCCAAGACCTCAAGCTGGAAAACCTCCTGGAAGCAGCCAAAGTTTAACATGAATACGTACTGGATGCAGCTGAAAATAATAATAATAATAATAATAATAATAATAATAATAATAATAATAATAATAAATGTTAAGGATCTAAAGTTTATTAGTTAAGAGAGAGGTTTTTTAAGTTGGCTAGTCATTTTGGGATGGGCTTTGGACCCAATTTAACATGGTATCAGAGCAGGTACTCATATGTGGGCCTACACCTAAACTATCCACTTGTAGAACCACAAAAGAGGGTTTATACCTAAATTATCCACTTGTAGAACCACAAAAGAGGGCTTAAGTTGGCTAGTCATTTTGGGATGGGCTTTGGACCCAATTTAACATGGTATCAGAGCAGGTACTCATATGTGGGCCTACACCTAAACTATCCACTTGTAGAACCACAAAAGAGGGTTTATACCTAAATTATCCACTTGTAGAACCACAAAAGAGGGCTTACACATAAAATTATCCACTTGTAGAGCCACAAAAGAGGGCCTTCACGGGCCTACACGTGAGGGAAAATGTTAAGGAACAGTCCCACATGGATTAGTGAGTACAAAGATCTTGAGTTTATTAGTTGAGAAAGAGGTTTTCTGAGTTGGCTAATCATTTTGGGATGGGTTTTGGATCCAATTTAACAATAACCACCATTACTCATTCTTTAGCTAATTATGGCATAAAATAATACATCTAGGAAATAAGCAAGATATCAGATTCACAAAAGCAAAGTGTATTGGGTGAGCTTATATGGCTACAAAGTTGAATGTGTATTACCTTCATGAGTAAGGCTGTCTTGCATGTGGGATTGACGGAATTGACATACCCCAGTCTAGATGACCCTGGAAAAGAAAAGTGGGAAACCACATCATTCACAGCAGAAATATATTAGATTTTTGTCCAAAACATTAGAAGTTCAATAAAAGTTCAAACCATTTGAATATCTTCAACAATGTCTGGTTCCAAATTTGTCAATGTTGGGCAGGTACGACTATTGTGACCAGGCTTCATACAAGTATTGCATGTGTTCATCCTTCGTGATTCCTTTTCAGATCCAGATTTTAATTTAGATGTAGCCCGTCCTTTTGGTTTCGATTGATGGGGGCTATGAAAATTTGCAATATTGCCCATGCTATTTGCTAGATTTCCTTCATTTATCTTGCTTAGATGATTACTCTCACTTAATGATGTACCAGTTTGTGCAGGTCCCACAACATTCTCATTGACAGTTACAACTTCTCTCAATGTTGTATTCAGAGCATTCACTGCTGCATTGTATCCTTCTACAGATCTTGCCCCTTCCTCTGCAAATCTGATAAGTCTATGACATAAATCATTGTATCTTGTGATCATAGCTTGTCTTGAATTACCTTGCACTTCCACATCAGGTTCATCCAACATGATCCTACTCCTTGCATTTCTTGTCCACCGCTTCAGGATGTAATGAGATGGAAGCAAGGAAACATTTTCACCATTAAGAACACTTAAAATGTGCCTACATAGAATGCCAGAGAACTCAAACATCCTGCAATTACAACTTCCTCTCATTTCATTAAAATCGAACGTAACAGTATGAGTTTTTCCACCATATTTTGTCACCATGTACATGTTCATGGACCCATCTTCTGCAACTCTATTTGGAACGTATTCAAAGCATTCAAACAGTTCAGTTTGAAATTTCTCAAACAATCCTCTGGTATAAAGTGATGCAGCTTTATTTTCATCAGGTGATGTTGTCTTCAAAATAGGTGTCTCAAAATCTGCTTGGACTTCCTTATCATACCAACTATCAAGGACAAAATTATAATCTTTAAAAAATTCTTCCAAACTGGTTTCAGCATTCACATGTCCATCAAAGAAAGATCCCACAGGTTCACTTTTTGGGTTTAAGGGTGTTTCTGCAAAAAAAGTGGGCTTCAAATACACTGGCACCCAATAGTGGCGATCTTCATACAATGATTGAAGCCAATCATTCTTCCTTAGTTCAAACACATCAAGGAATGATGCCCAACTTGCTTCTAACTCTTCTTCTTCACTCTGATACACACACTTCAGGAAATCTTCCACAAGATTCTCATGTGTGTTAATCACATTCACCAAGTTTTGTAACAACTTTCTTTGAATATGCCAAATGCAAAACCGGTGGTTTACTTGTGGAAGCACCTCAGCCACTGCAGCTTTGAGAGCTTTGTCCTCATCTGTAACTATAGAAACTGGTTGGCGTCCAGACATAGCAGCAAGCCATGATCTGAGAACCCACACAAAGGATGTCTTAGTTTCACTTGACAGCAAGGCACAACCAAACAACACAGATTGCCCATGATGATTTACTCCTACAAAGGAAGCAAGGGGAATACGATACTTGTTTGACAAATATGTTGTATCAAACACAACAACATCACCAAAATGTTCATAAGCAATTCTTGATCTGGAATCGGCCCAAAATGCATTGAAAACACGATCTTCTTTGTCCACTTGTACTGCATAAAAGAAAGCAGGATTCTCATTTTGCATAAACCTGAAAAAGTCTAGAGTTACTTGAGCAACTCCTCTCATATTCTGCTCATCCGTGTTATTGTAATCTTGGCTGAGAACAATCTGTTTGTCTTTGTCAGATTTGACAGCTGAACCAGATATAATGTTATTTAAGTGTGCAGCCAAACCAGGAATGTTACTGATCAGATTCACTGCTGCATTTGATAATCCTCTGTGTGATCGGAGAAACTGCACTTCAACTGGGCTTGCCAATTCATGATTATGATTCTTCTCAAAACTTTTAACAACCCATTTTCCTTGATTTGCCTTCTTCACTGTCATTGATGCCTTACAACCGACCCTTGCACTCAGTGAAGAAGGCTTAGATAAGCCCTCCTTGTTCACAGGGAAGCCCTCCTTGACGCATACATATTGCTGGCCAATCATTTTTCTGTCACGTTTTGAACGATGGGAGTAGCTGATCCTGGTGCCAAAACCTACACGCTTAGCATAATCATTATAAAATGATCTTGCAGCCCACTGGGATTCAAACTCCATACCCACATAGGGTTCCGAATTAGCATCTCCATTAAACACAGTCAAGTCCTTCCCTATAGAAGGTTCTTCAGAGTTGTCTTCTTCATCTATATGATGTTCTTCTTCAACTTCCATTCCACTATCATGTTTCATGACTACATTAGGTTCTGCTAACTCAATACATTCATTTTCTATGCCACCTTGCTGGGTATTACCTTTAACATCTGTGTGAGGGTCATTAGATCCATTATCATCATCTGCTATGTCATCTTTCACATTCATCTGAGGTTCGGTTAACTCATTACAGTCATCTGTCATGCTCTCCATGTGAAATAGCAACAAACTACAAAAGATATACTTATGCATCACATTGGTTGACAAGGGAAATTGAATAAAGCGAGTCATAGTATAAATCAACCAAAAGAAACTGTACAACAGAGAGGTGATATACAGTATAATGGACACACCAAATATTATATTAAACAGGATAAAAGAAAAGGATGCAACACCATAAGATGGACAATTTTCATTAAAGAACTAAATAACATAAAAGCTGATCAGTGAAGAAGTTCGTTCAGAGCTTTAATGGGTTAACCTTTCTCGCCCCAAAAATGGTATAAGATAAAAAAAATTTCTCAGTCATTTTAGGCTACAAATAAATATGAATTTTCCTTCTTTCAGGACTGCACATTCCAGGTATCATCAAGATTTAAGAAGAAAAAAAAAAGCATATTTACTGCCATATGATCAAAGCAGCATCTAAATGTTACACCATCCTCGGAACCTCAGAATCTATAACCCGCCTCAAAATGTCACTGAACAGAATATAGGAATTTATACAGCTGGTAAAATGTGAACAACAAAATGAAAATATGAAAATATTCTATTATCAAGCAAAAGGATTCTGACCTAAATTATACTCATCAGAAAAATTCTATTCGGCAAACTATTTTTCAACAAACAGGTAAACTCCAACTCAACGTAACAAATATTCCAATTCCAGATTATCCAAAATGTCCACCAACACAAATTAACCACATTTAATATGTACATTATTTTTTATTTTTTTGAGAAGCTATCTGTTAAGTAAACATGCTATTGCTATGCACAAAACAGAAAGGTTAAGAAAACAATAAAACAATTCACATTGAATAAACTAAACTTTGTTATATTTGTTTCAAGTTAATAGTTTACTTCTGCTCAGTTGAAAGTAGGCAAAGCCCACCAAAAGTAATAAACAGAAACCGCTTTTTAACAGAAGAAGCAGAAACTTAGACATCAGATAACATCACTTCGTAATAACAACGAAACCCTAAAACCAAACAAGGGGAGAGAACCCAATTACCTTTGTCATTCAAAGTCCGACGATAATTTTCAGGTGTTTCATTGCAGGTATTTCTTCCTGAGAAGTGTCGATACCGTCGGAATCCGGCGAAGAAGCAAAACTTTCGGCGGCGAAACCCAAGCTTACGGTGAGAGGCGCCTGGATCGAAGGAGTTCAGGGATGGGAGGCGCGAGAGAGAAGTGACGAATGGGCGTCTCTGGGTTTATTTGGTGAGAGGCGTCTGTTATTAGTAAGTCCCTGTATGACCCAAACGTAAATCGTTGCATTTCCTCTGCAACTTTTAGTGTCAGGTTATCAACAGCATTACTCGCGCTCAGAAACTCGAGCACGCTCAGGCTTCCCACTCATCTTCCCTGGTTTGAACGGACCGAGTTGCCAAAACAGGCTGAGGTCCGAGGGAGTGGCTGATCCAAAAAATGGTTAGGTGAGAATGCTGTCGTTTAGCCTATACGTTGCAACCAATTATTGGGGTGACCGAACGAGTTTGTTCCAGAGTTTTTAGATTTGGGATGGGACCAATTTAGACTTAAAAAAGGGATTCAACCAGAACAGAAGAGTCAAATTCCTGTCTGCAACTCAAACTCACCCAGTCTAAAACCCGATTCGACTCGTTCAAAAAACCATAATTTGTACCGGTTAAGGCTGAATATGGATCAGATTGGGTGGGAAGACCATACGATCTATATGCCCATGTCCTTTTTAAATTGCTATGAAGCTCTCTTTATTGATGTGATTTTGTAGTTGTGTAACAAAAGACTAGCTTTGTTCAATATAAACTCTTTCACACAAGAGAATGTCCAGATTTACAACTCCTCTCATCACGTTTTAAGTTAAAACTAAAGAATAGACACTATGATCCTAACCAAACCATCATCTCCACAAAGATTCAACACTAGGAAGGATCAATTACTAGTGATTCAAATAGATAACCCAAAACAGAACAAAAAAAAAAAAAAAATGTTCAGATGTATTAGAAAAACAAATTGAGAAAGAACTCAAAACCCAATGAGGCTTGACACATTTAAATATTCAAGTCCACCTCCACTAACAACTGCCAAAAGCCCCTCCTGAGTTAACAAACAAGAGTCTGCTTCTAAGGGACAAAGTCTTAAACCATTGCCTTCAATGCTCTTGCAGTATGAGATAATCAACAAATGAAGTTTAAGACATCCAATTGAAAGACTTCTAACACCGATCAGAAACAAATGCACAATATGAGAGGTTCACATACTCCAACCCCATGATCCTGCATCAGTGCTGTTGCAACGATAAAGGCTGATTGACACCGAAGCAGGGCACCCAGAAGAGACCAGCGCAAGGCCATTATCTGTGATACCAAAATAGCAGTCAAGGTAGAGGTGTCGGAATTTTGATCCAGAAAGTTGCAGCCATGTGAGTGCAGAATCCGGTAGCTCTGTACATCCAGCAAAAGAAATTGAGCGAAGTTGTGGAAAGCACATGAGCAGCCTTGGAAGGTACCTTACATGCTCTTGAGTAACATTAGGTCTGTAAAGACATCCAAACTGTAGGGAGTTGCAATCTAAATTTTGAATATGAAGCCAGTGCCGGCAAGTCAAGCCAAATGCTTCATGGTCAGAGCAGCTTTCAAGTTTCCAAAAGACAATAAGTAAACAGTCATCTGGCAGGTTATTTTCAGTAACTGAAGTTTCTTCACTTGAAAACATTATATCTTTTTTTTAGTAGGTATAGTAACAGGACTTCTTACAGATATTCAGAATAGCAAGTGGGTCAAAATTAGAAATATTAACAAACATTAAATGCATTCTATCCAACTAAAGCTCCTCATTTATGGAAAAAACCTTCACTTCCTTCACACACTCAAGTGAATCAATTTAGATCCCCAAAGAAGAATGAGACAACAATCTTTTCTATGATTTATGGTACATAACAGTGAGTAGCAGAGCCATCACAAATGGACAAATATAAGTTGTAAGAGCACCACAAGAACCATACCTGCAAACAGTATACAGGAACAGGAAGAGAAACTAATTTTAGACATCACTCTAAACAAGAGAAAACATAACGTGCAAAGATTGAAAAATAATCTGAAAGGATAGCGGCCAAAACAATAGAGCCAGTCCAAAGAGAGCTGAACTTTCAAATCTTACCCTAAATCTCCAACAATGAATAACGTTTCCATGGACTGATCCAGCATCTAAGAGATTACAGGTCTGTTGACCATTCCTTCGTGTATTTCAACTAAAATTTGCTGACATCCTTAAAAATCAGGAACAGTTCTTCTGCCCCTTTAAGAAATTCAACTGGCACTCCACGCAAGTGTGAAGATGGAAGAGATGAATTCACCAATTCTAGGAGGCGTGATGAGATGGAAAGTAACACAAGCTATCACCGTGCAGCCAATATCAAAATCTGTACCAAACTTCTCTAAATGTTGTCTTGACTAATCAACTGGCAAAATGGAGAGCCTTGGGGCTCGTTCATATTCAGATAAAAATGGAGACCGAAATATCTTGAGACTCCACTGCTTTCACTTTAATCAATTGACTGTGAAAAATAAAGAAAATGATGGGAACAAGAATAGACTTAGTTATACAAGTACGAAAGTTCAAGCATTTATCTGAATAAAAGTAAAAAACTGAAGTTAAATTGAAAGAGACAACAATGAAAAAATATTTTCACCAATGAACTAACTCAGGTTCCCAAACTAGAATCAACACGGAAGCATAAAATATTGGGGTTTCAACATAACTAATCAGAGAATTAAAGAAAACGCAGCATCCAAACATTTCCCTTTCCAGAATGGTCCATCCATTCTTCCCCATCTTCTAAATAACCTCCAGATAAACAAGAAAAACCATAAAAACCTATATCATGGAGAACAGAATGATACGCACATCCAACTTCCAAGGAAGTGAAATTGGATTCCAGAAAGATAATGCACATAACATTTTTATTTTTATTTTGTTAACTCGATAATGCACAGACAAGTCAACAAGATTCAGTCACAGAACACAGAGACGCCTGAGATTACCTTTAATCAGGAGACAGCAGTAAGGATTTTCACCGTTGTCACAGCTGGAGGCTTCCTATAATTGTTTATCACGTCCGAAAGCGTTTACTCAACTAGAATCCAGCGGGTAAGCGAGGGTTTGTCCTTTAGGTTGCCACGGTTGCTGACAAATGTGGGAGTGGAAAGAAACAAAGAAAACCGTGAAGGTCCGCGTCTGCAGAATGAAGGAGAGAAGCTGGATGGCTTGTCTCTCCGTCATCGATGTACGTTCTCTTATCAAAGCCAAATTTAAAAAAGTAAAACCTTCCATTGTCGTCGGCTGTGGCGTAAATAATTTATCTGTGTCATTTATTAAAAACTTAAAATTCAATTACGCAAAGGAAAAAGAGAAAGACATAAATAAATCCAAGTTTGAATTAAATAACTTAAATATTATTTATTAATTTATCTGATAGCTTTCAGGTTTTGCCATCCTGAGACGTTCCTCCATTCAACCTGTTAACCAAAATAAAGGGCGAGGTGAACAGCTTCAGTTTCAACACTTTTTTTTGTTTATAAATTTTGAAGGCACAACATGTTGCTTCCAGCCACTAGCAGACACTTTTGAAGGCATTTCTCCCTTCATCTTCTTCTACTTATCTACCAGCCAATTTTGAAAATGATTCTATATACTTTGAACTAGTTTCCTTCTTTGAAGTTCAAAGTATACTGAGCCAATACACTTCCCTGTATCGATGCAACCTGTATTGACCAGGGTAATATCCGATACTTATCGGTCAATACACCCTTTACCTACCTACAATAGCAAAGAAGAGGATTGAGGTGGGTCTCCTTTTAACCTCTTCACTGTATTTGAACAACGTTACAAAACTCAAAGCCTGAAATAAATAAATCTCAAAACACAAGTTCATCACATGAAGAACTCAGATAATACCACTGTGATAACTGGGATTAATAGAATCAAATTTCTAGGTCAGATATGCGGAATTAAAGAACCATGGATATGCAACTTGCTAAAGTTGACCTGAAACTCGATTCACCCCCAGTCCAAAGCTCAAGAAAACAGACCCGATTTGGATACCTCAAACCCTGTTTAACTGGGACTGAATCAGGTCTCAAAAGTTAATAGGTGAGCCATTCCCAACACAACACCATACACCAGTTAAGGATGAGTCTCATAACCATGATTAAAACCCCTATTTTGCATGTCAAAGTTAATAGTGAACCATTCCCAACACAACACCATACACCAGTTAACACTACATTATGAAGTCTGAAGAACTTTCGGCCAAAGATTGAATGAACTCCTATCTTTTTAACCAGGAGAACCATGGGTCAGGCCTATAACATCCCACATTCCAGATTCCATGCAACTGTTATCCCATAAGACTAGGTGAAGCCTCCCTTGTTTTCTAAACTACTTTTTTGCATGCTAAAAGATGGAGAAACCAAGGGCTACGTGGCTGACCTTGAACCACTTCATCCAAGCCATCTCCACCAGGCCTACCAGTAAAGCCATGTTATAGTCCTATACTGGAATCGACCTCCATTATCAACTCCAAGAATTTCCACAAATGTTAATTAGCAGTCAACAGCACTATCTGCGTCAAATTAAGATAGAATGGAAGAAAAACCCTCCAATGCTATTACCTTGACATGTTCACAATGTCAATCACCAAAACATAAAGCTTGACCATTATCTTGAAGGACTTTGCCTCAGAAACAGAGACTGGACGAGAGACTGGTCTAAACCTTTCCTGCTTGTCCAGTATCTCTAAAACGGCAAAGATAGATGCTAACTAACAGTAAAGAGGAATGCTCAGAAGATTCTTGACCGAAACCACAAAACAATGGAATGAACAGAGGCTGTGGGATGCTAAACCCAAAATATTTAGTGGTCTCAGATGAATAATGGAGTTATTTACATCCATCCAGAAACTGAAGTTGTAGGAAATGCATTAACCTCCTACACAGATATCTTTTACAGTACTCAAAAGACATTATCCCAGTGGTAAAAATAACTCAATTGCAGTGATCTACAAGATGAATTTTGAGTTTGAAGCCAACAATGGCGAGTCGAGTAATCAGAGCAGCTGTTAAACACAAGAAGCACCAGTCATCAGGTAGGTCATTTGTTTCCTCAGAAAGAAATATTATTGGTCTCTTTTTATTGGAAAAAATTATTCAATTAGCTAGCTCTCTTCAGAAGGCTGGAGGGCACGAATTTTCACACTGTATTTCTTGTGACATGAGCTGGATGGCATTGTGGAGTCAAACCCACAAACAGTAGCAGATTCTCCATATCCGTAGCCAATGTGAGCTCCACATTTACGACAAAGAAGCTTTGTTTTTGAACGATAAGGACCCCAAGACAGGGGCAGACAGTTTACCTCATCAACTTGAGTGAATCTGCTGAGATCCACCGAGAGGAATGAGATGACACCTTTTTTAATGGATTTCTGATATTCAGAGCCAATTGTAGAGGTGATACGGTTAGAAGAATTCAAGTTCAGAGGGTATCCACAAGAGCCACAACTGCAAGGAATGTACAGGATCCAGAATTAGACTTTCCAAAGTTGATGAAAATGGAGATTCTTCAAAGCCTATAAGAAATGCCATTCACTTTACAAAACTTCACAGAGAAGGGAACAGGATCAAACAGAAGAAAATGGAAAAGAAAAACTTCAATGACGGAATAAAAAGATATGATATCCATACTCCGAGTGGCAATTGTCAAATTGCAGGACTAAAATCTACAGAGAGATTCAATCATGGTTTTCCATTAAAGAAAATATTGAATCGTATCCTGGAATTATTAATGAACTCAAGTTTTAAATTTGATGAAGGCACGCATTGTTTGGGAAGGCTTCCCTACTTTGTAATTTTTTCTTTTGAGCTTTTGTCTTAATAAAAATCACCATCATTTAAAAAAAAAATTGATGAAGGATCATTACAAAATAGGGAATTTTCCAAGAGCTTTTTGTGTTATTTAAGATTAAAAAATAAAAAACAATTCATAAATCTAGGCGACCTCATTCTCCATAAAAGGACTCGGATTGGATACATAACACGCTGAATTTGTTCTTTGATCAAGTAAAATAGGGGTGAATCATAATTTAATAACTAAATAGGGCCATTCCAAATAAAAGTTCAATCAGTTTACACCATTCTCCTCCTAGAGAAGGCACGATCAGATTAAAAACACAGAGACGCTCCCACATGCTGCCAATGTCTAAACTCAAACCGAAGTAGGTCTAAATAGAGATACAACAAATCAGAAGGGCAAACAGTTAAACCAAGTAATAATCGAAATAAACCTCTACGAACATGAAAACCGAACAACGCAGCAGATTTTCTCAAAACACAGATTATCTATTTTTATTGCCACAGTACCATGTGAAAGATGATCCAGACGAGGAAAAACATCTAGATACCCTACAATCATTCGACCTATCCCAACCATAGGAGCGACCATTAAACCAAAATTGCGCAACAGATGAATTTACAAATGCATTAGAAATTGCGGCATCGACGAACTAAAACCTCAAGAATATAAACATCCCAAAACCATTTTAACAGAAAAAAAAACAGAACCGCAAACCCATTCCGACGAAAAGTGTGGAAAAAAAAGTCAGAAGCGTCGTGGGATCGAAAAAGGGATTATTATGGAGAGGCAACGATGAATACCTGTAGGAAACATCTGCTTGCGACATTCTTCGAGACCAAGATGGTAAATTTCGAAGAAGACTTCATCCATTAAAGCCTAGCATTCCATGGGAGAAAGAGGAAGCTGAGAAGAAACTCGGCTCATGTGGACTTTTTCCTTTTTAGACTCGAGAATAGCAGGCGAGAGTGGGGACGGAGTTGTATTTACCAGCAAATGACGCAGGCACGCAGCTGGGGCCTTCTCTCTCTTTCTTTTCCTCGGTTTTCTCAGAAATTTGGGTTAGTCCTGCCTCGAAGCTCCTATAAAAATTAACAGTCGAAAAAATATATGAAAAAGAAAAATTTCCTTTAAAGAGTTAGTTATAACCTAATTTTCTGAGCTGAAATTGGGAAACGACCTAAGTTTTGAAGAACCTCGATTAGGTCAGAGGAGAACTCGTTCCAAGGTAGAAAAGGTGGATCTAAGCCCTCGATCCGATCCCCCGACTTGATTGAGTTAGAGTTTAAAAAAACATGTTAATAACATGGCTCTAATTATATTTTCTTGTTCATCAGTTTATTTTATTATTTTTAATATACATTATTTGTATGATGAATATCCAACACGATACATAATTATAGGATCTTTAAATCATGAATTTATTAATAAAAACACAAAAAGAAACTCATGAACATACCTCTTGACATAGCGTCAATTTTCGGCGACGTCTATCGTCTCCGGTGAACGGTGTTGTCTCGTCTATCATAGAGGCTCATCGATGGCAACATTCAGGCATACCTCTACTAAACCAGACTGCTTTTTATAGCCTCCTCTCTATTAAAGGAGACTACCAAACCGACAAGAAATCGTAAGGTTATAACCGATGACCATCTTCAATGAAAAATCGAGGACAGACAGGTCACTTATGGGGGGTTAGTCAACTTGATGTCGTAGATGAACTTTAGCCGCATTACTCAGTTCATCTCCTGACGTCGTTAGTGGAGTACTAGTGTTCAAGTAATGTAGATGAATAAGATGAATCCAAAAATCATCTCCATGGTTTAATTTTGGGAATCTGGTTTTTGCACTATTTTGCGAATCAACCACATGAAGCGGGTGCCATGCTTCGAACCCTAGTCGATTTTAATTTTTTTTGGTTCTTTCTCCCACCGTCTTCGCTCTCTCGGTCTCCTTCTCGAACTCACATGTGCGATTTTTTATTGAAAAAAACGTACAAATCCTATTCTCAACTACTGTTTTTCCTTCAAACGATGCAATTTCATCCACCCCAGTTACCTCTAGTGTTACTTTTCCTCCAAACGATGCAATAATACATAAAAATATAGTGTGTTAAATGTAGCATTTGATCATTTTTTCCTATTTAATCGTTCTTTTTTATGTTAAAGTATATCATATGTTATTAATAAATTAATCACTTAACTTATTATACTCGTTTCTATTATTTTTAATATTATTTTTTTATAATTAATCATGTGCACAATTAATTAGCTCACATAATTACTGTATTAATGTACAATAAATTGTAATAATTAAATAATATGATATCTAATTTAATTAATTAGTATATTAATATATTTTAATTATACCTTAAATTACTTATTTGTGTAGTAATCATATTTGTTTTATCTAATTTGGGGTTTAAGTATTATATTTTAATTAAATATATTATTACAATGTACTAATTCTCTTGTTTTTTGTATTTTTCTTATTTTGGGGTACTAACAATGAAAATTATTTTTCAGTACACATGAATTCGTCTACACTAACACCAAGTTCGAAGGGGCTGGACATTATAGTAATAAAATTCATGACTATAAGGTTTACAATGCTCCAACATAAATGCATCCGAATGCATCGTTTATTTTTTTAATATTTTTTAGCCATATTCAAATGATCCGCAGAAGAAAGCAGCATCGAGATGTTATTTTAAATGTTTTGATGCCGACGACCACCCGATGGTCGGCCGTCGGCCACTTAAAATCTCCACCGTCGTGGTTGGGCGGCGACATCCAAACGATTCTCCGCAGTCGGCTGGGCAATTCCTCTAGCTGCAAAAATCCAAGAGAGTACGTATTGACTTCAACATATTAATAATGCCAAAGATACCTTTTCTTATTTAATCTGAAGTCAAGAGCAATCCAGTTCCCAAAAAGGTTGGCTTTTGGGTCTCTGAGAGGATTGAAAAGACAAGAAAATGGAGATCCTAATCCGCATTTTGACGAACAGATGGTAGACGAGGTTTTTGTTTACACGCCCAAAGAAGATTTTACTGCACGGGGTTCAATCGTATCGTCAACCTGCAATCAGATCTCACCCCGCCTGGCGACTGCGTTTTCGATGTTTAACGAGGAAACCAGACAAAAGAGACAAAATTAACCTTTCACTTACATAAAAATGTCAGTCGACAGAGAGGACGATACGTCACTTCATTTTGAGTGGGGAAGAGTCGGGTTTGGGGGGGATCAAAAGACCCCAAATATGTGGAAGTGGGATGTGGATTGAAATAAAACTGAATATGACCTGTGGGGCTGAATACCTGTATTAAAATAATATATTAAGTTAATAAATAAAAAATGTAATTAATTAACTTTAGTCGGTTTTTAAGAAAAAAAATTATTTCAAAATACTTTTTTATGGGTTGGGCTGGAGACGGGGAAATGGGCGGGGACAGAGATCGAGTTTAGAGATCAACTTTGGGTTCGAGTTTTGAGAAACCCATCCTCAACCCGATCCGACATGTGCCCACAAAATTTTTATTGGTCGAGAGAGGAGTTCGTGAGGAAAGGAGGGTTTTTCAAGGGAAAGTGGCTATAGGGTGGGGTAAGGTTCCCAAAACTTGAACCCGAACCGAACTGAACCTATTGTCATCCCTAATCTCCAAATGTTGAGGAGGATACTTTTTATTTTTTTAAGGTTTTCCCTAATCTCCCTAATTCTAAAAGGGTATTGGAAATCAATTAGATTTACCCAATAAACAAATTGGTTGAGTCAATGCTTTCTAGCACCATGGGTAGTTTCATTGAGTCAACTCAATAGTTTATCTAGTTGACTCTATCTTCCAAGGGTTTGAGTTTTAATCCCTTTTTGGCACATTAAGTTAACACATTGTTAGATTAGGTTGACTCAATGCTTTAACGGTCGAAAAATAGCTAGTTTTTTTCTTAAAAAAATTGTTGGAATTTGCCAACAAAAAAAAAGTGTGGGAGAGATTAAGGTTTACAAATTATTGTCCCTTATCTGTATCAAAGGAGGCCATCCAAATTCTATGACTGGATCAACTCACAGAGTGTGTTTCAATCTCCCTCTTCATTTGATTTTTTTTTTTTTTGTTTGCATGTTATTCTATAACTTTTTCTAAAATTAATTTTAAATGTCTTTAGGTCCCTTTGGTTCCCCTCGTTAAAATTTTATATTCCAAGACAAGGTAGAAATATGTTTCCTGGTTATTAAGTTTTCTAGAAACGTTCCATTTAAAATCTTATTAGTGCCCTGATAGGAAATTTACAATAAATTTTATAAGATTTTCTCTAGTAGCTATATTTGTATAATTTCCAAATAAATAATAGAAAAAACCATGTTGACATATCAATGAATCGTCTTGAAGTTGGATTTACGTAATATAGATTGAGTTAAAAGTATTTTAATCATGGTATTCTGACTTAGCAAGTCAACTTTTGACTCGACCTAGTTGACTCAATTTTGCAAGGGGGTGCAAGCGACACAAGCAGTAATGAGGAAGGACAGGGGAGTGCAATGGGAGATTTCTTTTCTTCCCCTTGATCGACAGAGAGAGCAACCGACACAAACAGTAATGAGGAAGGACAGGGACGATAAAATACAGTGGAAGAATTTTTTTTGTCATATCGAGGCAGTGGGTTGACCCTAGTCAATCTTTTTATTTATAATAGATAAATCACTTAATAAATTCAATTACTCACCCAAAATAGAACTCTTAAAAATAAGTAGATAATTATTACAAAAAATCAATAAAATTGAAATAATGTATTTTGTGAGACTTACTCCTATGAGACTTTTGTAAGATTTTATCAAATTAATTATTTTATTGCGAAACTTCTTTATATAAGAGTCTTATAATATTCTTCTGTATGTGTTTTTTTAATAAAATAAAAAATATAATTTTATTTTATTTTCTTCCTTGATTGAGTGTGGTGTGTGTGGATAGGACAAGGGTTTAGGAACTATGAAGTTTTCAAAAAGAATGTACAAAATGAGTTGGCCTGAGGACGAGTTTCCTCTAACTTGATCCATTTGTAATCCCTATATTCGAGAATTCAAAAGAAAAAAAGGTTACATTTAGGACTAAGGCATTTAAAAGAAAAAAATAGGGATCTTAATATGACTCTTACTATTGATATAGGCACCATGCTACAACCGACAAAGTTCATAATAGTTACAAGTTATGGGTGGCTTAGTAAGAGTGGACACAGGTTTTTGTAACCACATAACATGCAACAGGTCCCATGAAAACATATAATTATTGACTAATAGTAACAACCCATGTATATTAATTAATCAACTTTAAAAATATAAATAATATATTTTTTTATCTTATTAAATTTATATATTAGTTTTTACCTTACGGCCTTGTTAGTGCTTCTGGTTGGAAATTTATATCCTAGGAAAAACTAAAAATATTTTCCTGGGATACACATTTCCAATAAACATTCAAATAAAACACAGTTAGTGGCTTACTAGGAAATTACATGAATTTTTAAAATTTTCCAAGGAAAAATAAATGGACCTATTAGTGCATTTTCTAAGAAAATAAATGATAATCGATAATCAGTCTCATACATTAGCATACCTATCCGATAAATTGTTAGTAAAATAAAATACTAAATAAAAAAATTGAAATTTTTTTTATCTAAAACAAATTCATCATGTTGATACACACTTCTTTTGACATCAACCTTCAGATATCGCACGCAACCTCTTATTGCTTTTGACAACAACCTTCAAAAATTTCAGATGTCTCTCAATGATAATCCATAGGATATAAAACCCATCCACGTCTTCATTAAGAAGTTGATTTTACATTTATGGAGATGAAATTTCTTCAGAAGAGAGAAGATATTATCAATAACAATGTTTGTTTGAGTCGACTGTCACCTGATTAAATATTTAATCCCCACTTAATTTGGTTTATGAGTAATTCTTTACCAAGTGTCTTTTACCAACTAATAGACAAGTGATATAAGAATTGCTAATGGTACAATAATGCATTATCATGATTGGCAAGACTCCCCTCTTCCATTTTTCTAACTTACCTACCTATCACTATGTTGGAGTTAATCTTACTTCTTCCCTCAAACAAGTTGGTCAACCACATTACCTACCTCATTAGTTAAGTCCCTCTAGAAACAAGAGGTGAAGTCCGGTGAGAGGGAGAGGGAAGGGAAGGAAGGGAAGCGACGAAGGAGAGGGAGAGAGTATTACTTTTAGATCGAGGGCGGGGGAAGAGAGCTTCGAGAGGAGGAGAGAGCATCTACTACATGTTTTTCCATATAGTAGTTTTTAGGCATCTAAATGGCCGGTAATTTTTACCTCGGAAATTAGATACGAGTTTCTAGGAAACATGAAGCACTAATAAATCCAAGAAATATATTTTTATTTTAAAATGGAAAAGACACTAATAGGGTTTTGAGGTCAGATTAAATGTGAGGATACCTTATGGCCTCCTGGCGTACGTTAGTCAAGCCGTGGCGCGAAATGGCTCGTCGTTTATTTTCTTTTCGCGGGGACACTTGGCGGGAACCTTTTCGCTCAAACGCAGTAAGTTTCGAGAAAGCCTTTGTCGCTGGTCCCACGAGGCGCCTTACCCTCGCTATTGACCGTTCGATCTTTCTCTCCCCGCTCGCTTTGAGTCACCTCGTCCCCGAAGAACCAGTATTCACAAATCCAAACGCCGCAATACCAATTTCGTTTTCTCTTTTGCGATATTCTCATCGTTCGGACAGTAGATTCCTGGCGCCGTTTTGTTCTGGGGTAATTGAATGGCGGGAAGTTTTTGCGTGCGAGTAAATGAGGCCATGCCATGTTGATTTGGTGTGAGTTGATCAGAAGCGGAAACCTTTGATTTGGTTCTGAAAGTTCTCTTACTATATCGATTACCATTTTGGCGTCCTCATTAGAGGATCGATTGGTATCTCTACGCTTTCAGAAACCCTAAAGATGAGGGGGAATTTTGATTATACAATTTGAAAAGCTTCTTTTATTCGTTTCCTGGTAAAAAAGCTGTGAAGATTTAGGTCTCGAAAGCAAGGCCTTGGTTTACGTTTTTGGTTATCTGGTCGTCCGATCAAATCAAACTGTTATGGATCCCAAATCTCAGGAAAAGTTAGACAAAAAGTCGTCAAAAAGGAAGCGATCGTCAATGGATGAAATCATTGGGCAAGAAGAAAGGGAAGCTCTTGTTTCGGATTATAGACGGGAGATCGAGAGCTTGTATGCGTATTATGGAGAGATTTCGAGTCAAAAGATAAGGTTGGAAGCGGGAACTGGATTGTCTACTAATTCGTGCAATGCTGTTGTCGCTTCCTTACTGGAAGAGAGTAGTCTTCCATTTTCTACTTTAGTGGAGGAGATCTATGAGAAAATGAAGACGACAGAGGGAGCTACTCTGGCCTCCTTGCGAAGTTCAGTGCTCTTCGTCGGGCAAAGATCAATGTATGGAATAGCGAATGCGGATGCTGACGTGTTGGAGGACAACTCGGTGTCTTGTCTTTGGTGTTGGGAGGTGAGGTTGACGCTGGCTTGTTTATTTAATTAATGTTCTGTTAACGTTTCTCATTTGCAAATGTTATTGTGATTAATTTTGTTCAGACAAGGGATTTGAAATTGCTGCCAAAATCATATCGAGGTGTTTTGCATATTAGGCGCAATTGTCGAAAGAAAATCCATGAGAGGATTACTGCCCTTTTGAGTAAGAAGTTATTTCTCATAAAATGGGCCCCTGGGTTTTGTTAAATTGTCCTTTGATTTTTACCATATCTAGACGTAGATTAAAACATGTTATATTATAGATAGCAGCCTTTTGCTCTTATATGAAAAGGTAGCACTCTCTTACTGTTTTCTCTGGTTGTGTTAGAATGAAAGTCATTGATGTCAATGTGCCATGATGACTCTGCTGGAATTATGGATAACTTATTTCTAAACTGGAATTGTAGCTGTAGGTTAAATTTCCAGTTCATGATAATCATAATTATTGTTCATTACTATGTTAACATGATTGATTTGTTCCCCCTTCCTGTAACAAATTTGAACTTACATATATTTGTTGATCACGTGCCGAGTGCTTTCTGGTTGACGTAATTGCAGCATATGATGGTCAGCAGTTTGGATAAACATTTTTTACCGATCGTTTATCATTTATAGATGTGCTTATCCACTCACTCTCATTTAAAGTATTTCCCTGGAATGGAGCTGTTGGGGAGTCTGCTAATCATTCTTTCTTGTTTTGAAATCCTCAAACAGTGATGAAGATGTATATTTGGTAATTTCCCTGAAGGAGATGCTTTTTACTTTTTTGAACTGATGTGCTAAAACTATTTGTGATATGGAAGGGAATTCAAGTATTTTACGGTTGTTGATTTAGATTTTTTTCTAATACTAATTTGCTAGAAGATAAATTGCTTTCTTGTCAGGTACATTTTTGCATCTGGATTTTTTTTAAGCATGCACATATACTCTTTTGCTGAACCCTGGAATAATGTATTTATGAATGGTCTTCTTGTAACCACGTTCCATGCTTCCTGTAATTCAGAAAGTTCTATTACTTTCTCTATGGTCTGAACCCCATAGTTTGCACATGTTCTGAATATTGTTTTTCAGTTTGGACACGTTCTGAATATATATTTGTACATATATTTTTATGTCAGCTGTTGTTTCATCAGTATCAAAACTGAAAGGTCATCCTGGCAATGAGATCGATCTTACAAAAGCGTATGAGAAACTCGGTAAAACGTTAAATGAGAAGCAAATTCGTTCTCTGGTTGAAAGCTTGTTGGAGAAAAATGGTGCTGAGCTGTATGTACTGAACAATTTCTTTTCTGTCACACTCTGTTGTAGTTATTTATTACCTTATTATACCTTCCAACATTTATTTATTTCCTTCTTTTACCTTCAAAATCTGGTCCCCTGCTGTGCTTCTAATTGATCATAGGGCTACCAAAGAAGCAAAACTAAAAGAGAAGGAAATGATCAAGGAGCTTGAAAGAAATAAACGCGAGGTTGAGAAGGAGAAGAAACGAGCTGATCGTGAACTACAGAAAGAGAAATTGCACAGTGTAGGTGTATTCTTTACGCATTTCTCACAAAATTTTGTCTGGTTCTAGTCAAGATTTACATTGAATCATTGCTCATTTGTAAGAGAAGTTTATGAATGAACTGGAATTGTGTAGTTGTGTATTGAATGAAGCCTTCTCCTTTTTGGAAGAATTGCATAGACTTCTATAGAGGGCTTTTATTTCATTGTAGGAAAAGGAAAGGAGGCGTCTACAAGATGAAGCTGAGAAAGAAGAAAGACGGCGTGAGAAAGAGGAGGCTGATCTAAAGAAGCAACTTAAGCGGCAGCAAGAGGACGCTGAAAAGGAACAAAGACGCCGAGAAAAGGAAGAAGCTGAGTTGAAAAAGCAGCTTGTAATTCAAAAGCAAGCCACATTGATGGAGCGCTTATTTAAAAGGAAAACCAGCAATGAAGATTCCCTGGATGAAAGATTGTTAACAGAGTCAAAACCAGTTTCTTATGGAATAAATGACGATATGTGTAGTGCTGTTACATCTTCAATTGATGCTGCTCTGTGCAGGACAACTGACTCTGACTCGCTTGAGCTTCTGAAGTCAGTGTTGAATTCTCCTTTTTCCCTTCCTTCATTACTCCCAATATGTTCCGACTTTTTAAGCTTCTATCTGCAGGTCTCATATGGCTACATGGCTCAAATTGAGTCAATCTATTCGTTGCAGCAAGTCTCAGCACTGGGGCATTCGGCATATGCCAAAGAGATCACTCATCAGGGAACTCAAGCTTCAGGGAACATCATCTGAAGCTGAGCCTTCTAAGACAATATCAACCCCACTAAAGGGGGCAAGCCCAGAGAAGCTTGTTGATGTGTGGGAAGAAAGTGTTGGTTATGATGATATGTCTTCACGTGTTGTTAATGTTGATAGTTCCGCAGCAACCATTCCATTGTGTAATAGGCATAAAAAGTTGTTACAATTTGATAAGAGCCACAGGCCAGCATATTATGGAACAATTTCTAGGAAAAGGTATGTTGCATTTCCTACAATTAACGATCATTTGTGGTATGTGTTTCATTTTATTTTCCTTGACTAACGATGGATTTTGCAGTGCTGTAGTGGGACCTCGTTGCCCTTTTAAGAAGGACCTGAATATGGACTACGATGTTGATAGCGATGAGGAATGGGAAGAGGTAATATTAGCTTTTTTGGCAGGCTTGCAATATATTTTTGTGAAATAAAATATCTTAATATTGACTAACTGATGTTCTTCCTCATCTAGGAGGAGCCAGGTGAAAGCTTATCTGACTGTGAAAAAGACGTTGGGGAAGAAACATTAGAGGAAGGAGACTCCAAAGATGATGATGAGAATGAAAGTGAAGACAGCTTTATGGTACCTGATGGTTATCTTTCAGAGGACGAGGTACCTCCCCTCTGCATCAAAGTTCTCCCCAGTATCATGCTAACTTAACCTGCATCAAAAGTAAAACTGGATATTTCTCATGTACAATTGAAGTGCGTTTTCCTGGATACTAGTTATGATGGGAAGGTGGATAGCTCATTTGTTTTTCAATGAAGATGCAGGGCAATCTTCATTGATTGGATAACAATGTCTTGTGGTTTGGTCTTCTTTAATGAAAATTGCAGTTCAGTAATATCAACTCTGATTTTGCTTTCCCATGCAGGGAGTACAGGTGGATAGAATGGAAATTGATTCTGCTGCTGATGAAGGCCGAAGCACACCAAGTTGTTGCACAGAAGATGCCGAAATTGAAGAGTTCAAAGCTCTGCTTCGAAGTACTAAGTATCTTAGTGGTATCACTGATCATGCTCTTCGAAAGAACCAGCCATTGAAAATCACCAATCTAAAACATGAAAAATCTGCACTGATTACTGCTGAAGATCTTAGTGGAACAGCCAAGCTTGAACAGGTCTGTTTGCAAGCTCTTAGCATGCGGCCTTGCTTTGAAGGTGCGTGTATAGAGATACAGGTGGATCATAGTGAGAAGGTGAATGAGGAACAAGAGTCTTCCCAGTCTCAGTATAAGATAAATGCTGCAACACCAGCAGGCAGAACAGTTCTATCGGACAATGATTTGCCTAAAATTGTAAGCACCATCAGGTCTTGTACAAGTGGGATAAATAAATTGGTGGAGACCTTGCAGCAGAAGTTTCCAGATGCCCCAAAAACCCAGCTGAGGAATAAAGTACGAGAGATTGCAGAATTTGTGGATCATCGCTGGCAGGTGAGAATAATTTCTGAAAGAAACGAGTTCCTTATGTGTTAATTTTAAGCTGTTAGCCTTCAAAAGAGTAATCTGATGGCTAGGTGGATGTTCCTTCTTGTAGGTTAAGAAGGAGATTTTGAACAAACTTGGTATATCGGCATCTCCAGGTGCAACCCATTTTTGCACAAAAAATGCTGCTTTTTAAATGGTACGAAAGTTTTAGCACTAGATATTGATAATTTGTTTTTTTTTTTCTTGCATCTTTCAGTTAAAGGTGACTTCAAAAGAAAGGGAATCATTGCCAGTTTTTTCTCCAAAAGGTGTATGCCTACATCGGGCATAACAGTCAATTTATCGAACTCTTCTCCTTGCAAAGAACAAAAAAAAGAGATAATTCATCTTGATGACCCAAGTGAAGACTTAGTGAACCAGCAGTGAAGGCCATACGCACCTCCAGATTGGTGTTTTCAACATGCTTTTGATGAGTCTGGTAAATTCCAAGGTCCGTGTATGTGTGCCGTGGCATGCAATCATCTGAGCATATATATATCACCTGTTGTTTTTTTGGATTAGTGAGTATTCAAGAGTTATTCTTTTATAGGGATCACTGAAGGTGGGAAGCTAAGCATTACCAACATGCTGCACCACACATGGATACAGAAACCAAGTTCGATCTCTCCTCTTTCGCCTCAGTAACTAAGGCGCCTTCAGCCTTGAAAGGTGAAATTTCTTTTACAAGCTTCCGAGGATTTTTTTGCATTCCCTAAAAAAGTAAACAACCTTGGAAAGCAATTTACCTTCATGTAGTTTGAACACTGAAATCGTGTACAAAATTGATTTGAAGTTTGTTCACAGGTCACAATTTGAAGAACTTATTAGGTTTGGTTTGCTGTATCCATTGATCGTCATACTTGTTTCCATTTTATCCTTAAGCTGTTTTAAAAGAATAATAAATATATCATTATTTTGATTTTATTTCATCTTTATTGATTTGTTAGTATAAAAGCCCGAATCAGATCTAAATCCGATCGCAAGCACCCATCTTCTTCTTCCATCGAAATTTGTGTGTTTTGCCTCAAAGACAGACTCATAAAGATTGTGGCGAGCGAGCCTGAGCCTAAACTCTCATCTTGCTCTTACTCTAATATCTCCGACCGGAATTCCGGCTCCGTTGACACTGGAAACGTTGGCCCTATATCCTTCCTCATCCATAACGACAAGCCAGACCAACATAATCCCAACTCTACGAATTACCCATACCCCTTTAAGAAGAGCAACAGTGCTTCTGCAAGTGAAAAGAGGAACAGTTTTTGGCACTTATGGTGGTTTTCCAAGAAGAAACCGGATTTGGGTGTCGTGATCTTGGGAAGAAGCTCACATGTGTGACCAGAGATGCAAATTTTGAGGCTTTTGATCATCTGAAGTGTCGACGAGAGAAAAAAAAAAAACTAATGGCACTCGTAGTACTTTGTGAAGTCGTCGGCCAAAACATTACACGATCATCATGCATTATTACAAATTATATTACAATTTCGGAGTTACAAAAAAAAAAAAAAATTTACTAGAGCTCGATGTTTGATTTTTCATCTTATCTACAGCTTGTTTCTGAAACAAACTATGCCTCTGGAGCCAATTCCGATTTCTGATCTCCATCACCCGTTGCTTGGACTTGAGCAGCGTACTGCAGGTTCCAGATCACATCTTCTATGGACGGGCGAACAGAGGATTCCGGAGAAATGCATTTATTTGTAATTGAGATTACAATAGATAACGATTCTTCGCAGGAAGTTGTGAGTACAATCGCATCCACTATCTTTTTACGACCATCTTGGCTACTAAATGATGATGCCTGCAAGAAGAAACCGGGTTGCCAAATTTAATGGTTTTGGCTTAAATACAAAGCCTAAATGATTTTTCAGTCTGGACTTACCATCTCATTAAGCACAAACGCTTCTTCCTTCTCAGATACTGTACCCCCAACTAGTGCTTCAAGCAATATCAAACCAAAGCTGTAAACGTCGTCCTGCAACTTCTTCAATTGCCTGAAAACGGATATCAAAATCAAGCTCCAGTCATACTTCAATAGCCCCACTTTTTGGTGAACAGAGCTGAAAAAGAGAGATTCTTACCATGAGTGTGCTTGGCTCTCAATGAGAGATGATTTATGACCCTCTGCCTTAGCCTACAAAAAAAAACACGCCAAAGAGTAAGTGCAACCGGAATTATATAGAAGTTAAACTGGAGATTTAGAGCAGACCTCAAGTTTGTCGATTTCTTCTGTAATAATGGAAAGCCCATAGTCACTAAGTTTTGCCACACAATGTTCATCAAGCAAGACATTGTTGGCCTTCAATCGATTGCTGAAGAAACCAGGAATTATTCCAGTATGTAGAAAGTGTACAGCTTTGGCAACACCTATCAGAACAGCCAATCTCTCTGACCATTTAAGAACCTTATCTGGATTGCTCTCTGCTTGAGTAAGGGATGGTGTCAAAACTAAGAAAGAAAAATAACTGCAAAGCAGATGATGGGAAATTTATAAAGGTTTACCACATAGCCGAGACTGTAGATTTCCATTTGGCACATATTCATAAATGAGGAAAACACGATTGATACTAGTATCGTTGTATGAGCCATCAATGCAGTGCCCCCGAAGACAAACTAAATGTGGATGGCGGAGCTTTGACAGTAAATCTAGTCGAAGTTTAAGATTCCGAATGGAGTACCGCTTAAACAACGCTAAACATCGTATTGCCACATAGGCTCCATTCTCCAATCTTCCCTTGTAAAGCTGAAAAATTATGTATGTCATCAGGTACTACAGAACAATTATATTTGGAGGGCTGATTAGTTTCTAGCCTCTCCTTTTCGCTGACACATACTGGTTCAATAGATGCTTGAAGGTCAAGGTAATTGATAGAAGAGAGCCAGATTTTAGTTAGCCTTTACATCACCAATGAAATGCATACCTTCCCAGTTGAACCATTCCCCAGATATGATGATTGGTCGAAATTGTTTGTTGCTTCATTTAACTCTTCCAGAGAAAATAATCTGTAAACAGGTGAACCTTGTGTCCCTAATTTCGCTTGCGAAATATATCCTGGCAAATAATAATAATACAAAAGAATCAAAATGACAAATTCTTGAAAATGAGTTATAAATTGTTTCAAAGTAGTTAAGTTTAGGACACCCACAGACAAGAAAGAGGAGCGATACACAAATCTAAGACGACTTATCTGTAACCATCCAAAATATGGACAACATCAATATTCTTGTTTCTTTCCTTTTTATTTTATTTTCCCCCTTCAGTAGACTACTAATGGCTATGCATCTATGAAGGTCACCCTTATCAAGTTAAGCTCCCAATATATTTCACTGACAAACTTATGTTTCCATCAAAGCCACGACTTCGACTTTGTCACCAAGGAACACCATTGCAGTTTCCACTGGTGACAGATTATAGATATTTAAACAATAGATGGTGAAGCTCAGGCACAGCATCAATCCTTGAAATTAGTTCAAAAACTCATCTAGTGGAGGAACCTATATTCCAATACCAACTGCCAGAATTTGAATGCCTCATACAGATATTTTCCCAATTAAATTTATCAATATTCTTTTTTAAGTGTCTTTCAACTGATTGTTTCCTTGTCCAGTTTACTAATTCACCAAGCTAATTCCTTCATCAAGTTTTGTAATATTTACTTCCGAACTAAAAGTCACCTAAACATTGACACCTTGTTTCCACTCACTACAACAGGCGTATATGTATGCCTTCGCAAGCACTACCTCTTGTTTTACAGTCATCCCCACAGGAAATTACTACCTCAGATAAAGTCCACAGTGAATTTTGTGACCTTTTGCATCAGAAATGGACACCCTTTGTATTATTCTTTCCATCAATCGGTATCCCCTATTAAGAGTTCCAAGGAACTATCTTTGAGTGGATATACCCATTAAGCACTTTTGAGTCAGTCAGAAGGAACGAAGAAAGATGATGGGAAAACATATTAATGAAATCAACAGAATCTCGAAAATATGTGCTTAAAAAGTAGAATTTTAGAAAGAAGGCAGTAACTTACTTGAATTGGCAAGAAGCTCAGAAGAGAACCCCGTTGGAGTGTTTGCTGGTAGAGCTTTTGGCAATAAATGCTGTTCTGCTAACCCACGCGAACAATATCTTCTGCAGAACAGCAAAAGTGCTAGTGCCGATAGAAACATAACAATTACAACTCCACCAATAACACCAACTAAAGCTCCTATACCTTTATGCCTTGATTCTTTTATAACCTTACCGGCTTCTTTGCAAAACGATTCCTCATTTTGATGTCCGGGATCATCAGATAAACAATTGCCACCAAATTTTACAACCCTTTTATCCCATCTGGAGCTCAAGCAAGAGGGTAGCGCACCTGTCAATCTGTTGGTAGAAATATCTACATAACCCAGTGCATTGCTGCAATGTAGCCCCTTTGGGAGAGACCCGCTTAGCTGATTGAATTCCAGGTTCAAATAACTAATGTTCGGCAGTGAGAATAATGAGGAAGGAGGCATCCCGTGGAGCAGATTGAATGAGAGATCTAGGTGTTGAAGCCGAAGCAATTCGCCAAATCGCTTTGGTATTTCATCAGCTAAGGAGTTTCGGCTGAGAAGAATGGTAACCAAGCTCTTGGGCATGTTTGTCAATCCTGTACTTAACCTGTTCTCTCTCAAATCCAATACTTCAAGGCTGCTCAAGCCACTTAGATCAGGTATACCCCCCGAAACATGATTTTCCGAAAGAGCCAGATCTGTAAGATTCTTAATTCGACCCACTGAGTCCGGCAATGGCCCCGTAAGCTTATTACTCTTCAAGCTCAAGAATGTCAGATTTGGCAAGGAATCAAACCAGTCGGGCACAGTACCGTTAAAGAAGTTATTGTCCAGAGTCAAAGTTTGAAGATTCGTCATGGCGGAAATTTTAGGAGGAATAGAGCCATACAGGAAATTTGAGCTTAAATCAAGAACCTCAAGAGAATATAGACGGTGAATTTTCTCTGGAAGAGGACCCCATAAACCCAGTGAGACCAAGCAAACAACTCTCAAGCTAGACAACCTTGTCAAAGTAGTGATGAAGGAATCTACTGAGAAACGTTCAGAAAGAGTCTGATCGCGAAGTGCGAAGCCTTTGAAGCTACTAAAGTTACTAACTTTGACAGGTTTGTCGCCTACAATCCTTAGTTGCGTAACCGAGATTCCTTCGCAGGCAATGCTTAGAGTAAGGGAAGAAGGTGTATAGCAAAGGTCGTCATTTGACTGATTCCAAACATCAAGCATTTTGGGGTACTCCAAATGTTTCCTAAGCTGTAGTAGCACCTGGGTCTGAGAAGTCTGTAATTGGTGGGTAGCAGTGATGAAGATAAATAACGAAAAACAGATGAAGCTTAGTCTTCCCATTAGGAACTCGAACAGGAATTTTCAAGGACAAGATGGGAAACGGCCGTATGTTACACACAACCACCCCCAGAGAGATCTGTGGTTGTTTGAAACGAACTACCCAGGTCCTCAAAATTCAAGGCTAAAGAAGGATGCAGAACAACAACTTGGACTGCTTACGATAAACCCACGAGACGATTGTTAAAAACTTGAAAGACAGTAGAACATTGACGATTAAGCAACAGTTTCGTCCTCGGAGTTCGAGAAAGAAGCCTCCTTTCTTGAGAGCTCGGTAGCGCAACTTTTGGAAAAGATACCGGATTCTCTTAAGCTCCAAAAAAGGAGAAGAACAGCAAAAATTCTTCAAATCCCCGAAAGAAACGACCTCTACTACATTCTTTTCTGCGAACAATCAATGAAGCCAACAAAGATTAGATGACGAGAAGCACCCCGTTGGATGCAAAGAAAGCTTTCTTCTTTCCACATCGATATTAAACTTTCAGGAGCCAAGAGTTGATGGTCGCCCAGGTGAGAATGACGTTTCAAATCAAATTAGTGACGACAGACAGGTAAGGGTAGGGTTGTACCAAAACTGGCTAACTGCCCTGTTGGAAGGCTTTTACAGCAACCACATGCTCGTCTTCATTGAGCACAATGAGAGTTTGTCTTTTCTTTTCTCCGTTAATAATGGAAACGGGTACGCCAAGGCGAAAAGATGAGCTCTCTCTTACCCAAAAGCACGAGCCCTCCCTCCGCCTCCTGTTGTCTCTTCTATCACTGGCGTGGTCTGTTCTCTGTACTATCTCTCCCCTCCTTGCAGTGAGAAAACAGAATAGAAGCGGTTACAAGGAAAGTAGGAAACGAAAATGAGCCCGGAATCCAAAGTCCGGACCCGTCCCCCGCCTTTTTAACTTTCAAGTCCATTATGACAAAAATGCCCCTCTTAAAGGAAGATAATTCCGTCTGAAAGAACGAGAATCAAAATGCCTTTGAATTCTCGGAACTTGGGCAGAATTTTTTTAATTTTCAGGTGGGCCCCAGAACAGTTGTCTTAGATTTCGAATCTCTATTTTTTTTGTGTTTTTTTATTCAAAATCTTCAAGATTGCCCAAAGAGTAGCTCATTTTTACATAAGTACCACTGATGACCAAATCATGAGGGATGGAAATCTGAGTCTTTCTACTTTCCATGACTCCATCACCTTGATTCCGCTTTTATCAGAAAAAACAATCACGATTGATTGAAGGGTTTGATGTTCTTGGTGGCATAAAAACAAACAGCTTGTGGGTAACCCGCCGTACTGGATATTCAATACCATCAATGAGATCAAATCCACTCCAGCTGAAATCAATGACTTGTATTGACTTCCGGCAAGCATGATTCCCTCAAGCAGGAGCCGCCATTAATACTACTGTACAGAGACACTGCTGTGGAAGGAAGAAAAGCTGAGAAACCTTGTTTTGACATGAATTTACTCTTTCTTTTACTCAGTAGGTTCTGGTTGGGCGAATTGAAGGCTGGGCAGAACATCGAGTACCAGTGAAAACGATTTCGAGAGCAATTGACTGATCGGGAGGCTGGACCATATTGCGATTCAAACAAAGACGAGAAGTTGCTATTAGGGGCTCAGGGAAGATGTCATCGTTTCTGAACTTTACTGGGTCCATGAAATGAATGGGATTGTATGAATGAAAGTGATTTTCCACGTCTTCTTCCTTGGGTGGAAAGGGATTTCCCGCATCCAAAGCTAGCAAAAGAGACAGCAGACATGGTTTTAGAATCCCTGCCGACAATAGCCAGGTGGACTGAAGGCCATGCCGAAGCAGATGTTTGAGAAAGTCGAAGCTGATCAGTCACTTGCCATAAGAAGTCTCTCAACAGTAACAGAACGAACTGTGAATTGCGATCACTTCGAAACAATTTCTTTGATCGATTTAGTCGAACACCCTGTTTTTACTATGCGAAGATGTCGAGCCTGTGAACCAAGGAACAGTAGAAGGGTATAAGAGAGCTTGCATTTATTGAGGTTGAGTGGCAGGTCGAGGGTAAAAATCCAAGCTGTCGCATTTGAAGTGATGAGAACTCCATTTTAAATTAATAGAGAATTTCAAGTTCGTGATAATAGAATCGAGCTTCGAGCCATGTTCGAATAGCACGGTTTATGCTCGTTTAAGTAATCGAGCCAAACTCGAGTGAACTACAGTTTGGTTCGCAAGCTCTCAAATCAGCTCAGTTAACAAATAAAACCCCTTCGCCTTTCTGGACTCGACAACGAAGGGCTTTCGATGGGAGGGGAGCTTCATCGTTTCGATTTCGACGGGAAGGAGCTTCGTCATTTCGAAAATGGTGGGCACATAGAATAGCACATGAGTCAGCGAAGGGGCACATATGAGAGAGACATCACTGAAGAGCTCTTTTTGTGATCTGCTTACTGGCTAGATCAGACTGTCTGTACCCTTGCTAACTCTGTCTTACTGGGCCAAAGCATTTTTCAATCGATTGAGAGGTCAAAACAAAAGCACAATGGGAAGTGGGAGACAGGCTTGAGGTCCCTGCTAGGTCTGAGTGGTGTTTACCAATTTGGTTGGTTTATTTGTGCTATGATCAACCCCGCCAAAGAGCATTGGTGGGAGAGTATTGTAACCCCGCCTGAGTTTGGTGTTAAGGTTGAGGCGGTTGGTAAGGTCAAGGTTCTATGCATTGAGCAGGTTCGACTCGATGCTTGAAAATTCAAAGAAGATAACAGCAAATGAGCAAAAAAGAATGAATGGAAAGAAGGCTGTCGCCAGCTGGTCTTTTCGAGTGGATAAGGAGGAGAGAGGAGAGGATGGTGGTCGAGGGCGGAGACGATTGGCCGTCAATTCCCACCACTTTTTGGGTCCAGTTACTCCAGAACATCCGCCGTCACCATTTACTGTTCGTCACCAGAAGTGGTGGAGATACAGGTGTCATAGGCAGTATGCCTCTCGCAAAGCGTGCTAGCCTATCGTCTTCCTCATGCCCAAAGGATATTTTCTCCAAGCAGGGGCAACTAGCAGGTGCCGCTGATGCCTCCCAGGCATCTGACAAGAGCCTTGATGGTGTCCGGTGACTTTACTGAGCACCTGAGACTAAAAAAATTAGAGAGAAGTAGAAAAAACGAAGGAAAAATGAGGGAAAATAAGAAAATTGAAAAAAACGGAAGAAAAAAGAGCCTCTTAGTCGGCAGAGGAAAACAACGTAAGAGGTCCGACAACGACGAAAATTTTCAGCTATGTTCGTCCCAAACCCAGAAATTGAAATAAAAAAAAACAAATAGGGCTTTTTACCAAAATAACTATTTTAAAAAACATATTTTAAAAAATAATTACACTAATTGAATTATTTTGAAAAATATCTAATTTTAATCGGTCTATGGTACATGTGTACAATCAAAGACAACACGTAAACTTTGACTGCTTACGTGTCACCACATCATCAGTGCGTGAGGGTAAATGAACACATGACTGTGTCATTATTCTGAAATCAAACCAAATAAAAAAAATTATTCAAAATTTTTATCATTAAAAAAATCAAATACGTTTTTTATTACCTTATATCTAAAATAATAAATTATTAAAAAATCTAATAAACAATTAAAAAATTAACTCTTATTTATTTAACACCATTTAATATCAATTAAAATATTTATTAATTAAAAAAATTATCGTTACACTTTTTATTACTTTATATTTTAAAAAATAAAAAATAAAATAAGTATACTAATTAGATTTAAAATATTTAGAAATTTAAAATATTTATAAATAGAAAAAATCTTACTCTTACCCATTTATTATCGATTTCAAATATTTATAAATTAAAAAAATTATACAAAATTTTATTTTAGAGTTTAAAAATACAATTTATTTGTATACTTTTTATCACCTTATTTAAAAATAATAAATTATTAACAAATTATTATTTAATTAAAAATCATACAACACCTTTTATTATAAATTTAAAATATTTATTAACTAAAAAAATATGAAAATTTTATTTGAGTTTAACAAATAAATGTATAGATAAATTTGTGGTTTAAAGCCCTTTCCATGTTGTAGGTTTAAAGCCCTTGATGGAAGTATTGAAGCAGAAAATATTAAGTTGTGATCACAACACAAGGGAGAGAGTAAATGTTATACATATCGATGATGTCAAAGAGATTATTAATGAAATTACATTTCTTGAACCAAGTTATAGCACACCCAATTTTTCTAACAACCTTCCAAGGCATACCATACAGGCTGTAAAGCAAACCCAACATAGAGGACAAACCTCATTTATTTAGCAAGATAATATTATGCAATCACCAAGTATAGAAGTTGTCTCAATAGCCAAAGGTACACCTAGCTCATTTGTGTAGCCAGATTAAGAGGTTGACTGAGCCGGTGTAAGTGAGAAAATCAATTTTTTTGTACTTGGGTACTGACCCTCCTCTTTGTGCCGATAGACCATTGCGCCCGGAATGTTATTCTCTCCCTCGTTTGTACGAGTGTTCTTCTATCCTTTGTGTAGTGTTTGGGGTCGGTTTAATCCCGTCACGATCTCAAAAACTCTCTTTGTGATCTATTCCATCGTCTCTGCCATTTCGAGTTTCGTTTTCTGCTGGCAAGGTTTCTTAGTTCTTCTCTGTGGGACGGGGGGACGGGTCCCATATGTTACTTGATACCAATATGTTAGTGTCCAAAGTTATGGATCGCCTGACACCGCGAGGGCGAGATGGACTGATCTGAAAGTAACATAATGATTTTAATTCCCGGGTATGCTCGTCACTATTGGCAGGTCTGGACAGCGGCAGTAACAGAGTGATTTTAATTAAATCCTCCCGTGTATGCTCGTCACTAGTGGCAGATCTGGACAACAGCAGTAACAGAGATTTTAATTAAATCCTCCCGGGTATGCTCGTCTCTGTTAGCAGCCGTGGGCTGCTGGAAATTACTCGGTCGGGATCGTGACTCTCTTCTGAACTTGGTGGACCGGGAATACCCTCTGGTATGCTCAGAATATGAACAGCAAGTAGGCTGCTGGGGGTTCGACGACTGAGCAGCAATCCATTGCTGTCTGGCGAAAATTCAACAACACTTCCATGCCGTCGTCGTGCTCAGGAACAATCCACAAGACCCACCTTCGGTTTCTGCTCTGCTATAGGGAGACTCCACTTCTGGCTGCTCTCCGACCACCTCAGCAGCAACACCCCAAGGTGTTGGTTCGTCTTCCCAGTTCCTGTTTCTGCTGTAAAACACCACGACCAGCAGCACCTGAAACCAGAGATGGCACGAGCTACTGTTCAGTGAATAGATCTGTGGAAAAGGTAGGATTAACAGCAAAAGGGAAAGATTAGGGGGGATAACTAGAGCTCAAGGGGAACTCCAGAGCTCTAGAAGGAGAACTTGCATCCTGTTTGGAGACAAAATAATACTTAGATTTTTCATTTTCCCATCTCCCCTCTACAAATACTTCACGCCAGCCATAGTTCAGGGTGAAAATTACAAAAATACCCATGAGGCATATTTAAACAAAAATATAATAAAAACAACAATATAATTAAAGGATCCAGTACCCAATGACTCACCCACAGTGCCGCTGAGTTACACGGCTCGCTATCGAGTTCATAACATATATATTCCAACACTCTCCCTCAAGTTTGGAGGTAATAGTAGTTATCCCAATTTGAACCAATACTCAACAACTCGGTAGATATAAATAACAACTTGGTGGTCATGATACCAATACTTTCTGCGTATAATCAACAACTTTGGATACCAACAACATAATGGAATGAACTCGGTTGAATTAGAATAAACCGAGGATAGAGTTGCACAATTCAAAGATCTATGCTGGCATTACCAATCTTTATTTCGAGATTAATCTCACAGGATCAAATAGAAATCACATGATTCAAGGAATATGGAAAGATTATCTTTGGATAATAATTTCTAGTTTGTACCCTTTCCGTATAAGAGATTTCAGTTTCTACTATTGCTGAATGCTAACCAAGAGTGCTGCTTTTGTTGCTACTCCCAACACTGCATGAATTGCCAAAAACTCACTCTTCCTTTGAGGGATCAATACCAACAGACATAGATAAGTGTGGTAGAGGTAAGCATGATACAATCTACCATGGAGTTTGGCACGTTGGCTAGAATAATAAGGAAGATATCATAGTTCAACTGCTACAAATATTCTAAAAAAAGAGAGGAAAGCAAGATACAGAACCGAGAGTCTTGTTTCTTATCTTCGCATCAAACTGCAACGTCCACTATCTCAATCAGCAAGACTTTCCAGAATAATATCTAGAATAATAGTAGAGTTTTTTTCCTAATTTACGGCAATTTGAAATATTGCCAGCTCTGCTTGATGTTTTGTGACTGAAACGAAAACGTTCCAAACAGAAAAGAAATTACCCGTCAATACAGCAATAGCTTGACGATAACTCTTCTCAATCAATGGAAGTCTTTATCTCAAGATCTTAGCAGTTTTTTTGTGCACGACTTCATCAAGCTGTGAATTTCGAACAGAGACATAAGATAACAATGGTATGCTGGTTTGCATCAATCTTTCTTAACAGAAGGGCTCATTAAGAGATGACAACGAAACAGGTGGAGGTGGTCAAGAAATAACAAAGAGGATTCATAATTGTTGACACAGTAGTACCGAAGCAGCAACCATGGAAGCCACAAACAAACCCATTCTCTTCATCGAAAAAAATCCCAAACAGAGTTAAAACTGCTTTTGTAGTGACTTAGAACATTACCAGACCCCACAAACTAATGGAAGTTGTTCCCGACTACTATTACTTAGAATTCTGAACCTCTGCTGTTAAAGAACAATAACTATCATGTGGCAGTAGTCTTTAACAGAAAACCATCGTTTTGCAGCAATAACCACCTCTCGTACCATTTCTTTTACAACAACAACAATCCTCTTCCATTTTGAATTCTATAACAGGGAAACTAACTTTTGGAATGAAGAAAAAAGAAAAAACCTTAGCAGCCAAATAGTGTGATTAGGGTTGAGTTCAATGACATTCTTCCCTCCATGGAGAGTTCCTTTGAATTTGTGGAAAAAAAAAAAACTTACAAGCTAAGTAATGAAGCACGAAACAAAAAACCTTATACCGATATGGGTTCTTAACTTAAAACATAGAAAAGAGCATCAACTAATGGATCATCTACCAAGAAGCATCTGAAGTTTTTTCAAAGAGAAGAACTCATTTACATAGCAACATCTAACAAAATCATTGAAGGGGTATTTTTATCCATTTACATATCAAAAAGGTGTTTCGGTGATGTTAACCAAAATTATCAAATGGTCACCATAGGACCGTACAATATGTTCCTAGCACAAAATCATTTTAGATTAAATTAAAAATTATATGTATTTTTTTTTACATATAGGGGCATTTAGGTGAATTTAGTAAAAAATATCCAAATTGCCATTAGCATACGAATATGTATTTTATTAGGAAATTGAATTCATAAAGCCTTTTTTATGTATTTATGTCTAAAAATATATTAATAATTTTTAATTCTGAAATACGATACATGATTATCCTCGAGCGACATAATATTCATCCATATTTAAAAAATAACATAAATTTTTTAAAAATAATTACATAGCTAATAAGATGATGTTTTTATATTTTGTACTATTTATATATGTTTCAATTAAACCCAAAAAAAATTAACATTATAATTTAAATATCGAATAAAAAAAACTCTTCAGCTTACCAAATAATTTGTATTAAAAATAATTATGGATGCTAAAAATACGTATTTAACATAGTATGCCACGTAGTTTGCTCAATACGGCATACAAAAAGCGCTCCAAATTCGGACGGTCCGCACACGGCGACTAATATCGGGCCGGGCCGGACTCCGGAGATCAATTTTCTGCTGCCATGTCTAGGAGTCAAAACTGGAGCATCTAGTCTACAGTCTACAGTTCTCTCTGCCCTAACTCTTAAAACCTACAAGTGATAAAACCCTAACGCGCAATGAATATTTTATTCTGAAAGTGCTATTCCTTCAATGTTTCCCACGAAAATGACGGCTCCAATAAAACCCTAGCTCTGCGTCGTCTCTTTTTCTTCCCTCTCCCCTCTCAAAACCTTTTACCATTGGAAGCGGAAAGAGGGGCGAAGCTACGCCTCTTCCATTGGTATTATAATATCTCTCTACGATGGCTTTGTATCTTCTTTTCGAATCGGCTTCTGGTTACTCTCTGTTTCTTGCACATGGCATCGATGAAATCGGGCAGAACACGGAAGCAGTTCGAAATTCTGTTCTTGATCTCACTCGCTTCGGCAAGGTTGTGAAGCTTAACGCCTTTGTGCCGTTCTCCTCAGCATTGGACGCTCTCAATCAATGTAACGCCGTCTCTGAAGGTGGGTATGGAGTGGTAATGTAGAATCTGGTTTACTTGAGGTATCTCGGGTTGTTCAGAGTCTGTTGTTCGGTTGCGTCGACATTTTGAGTGTTTTCTGTTGCCATCCTTCGACTTTTTCCATTTTGGAGGTTATCAGTCATTAGAAATTGCTGAAATGTTGAACTGTGGGTATGTTATGTTAAAGACACCGAATTTCTGTATATTAGTGTTATTAATAAATGTTTGGTCTTCTGCGTGGTGCCTCTTTTTTTAACTCGACGTTTGCATTGTTTTATAGCCAAATGTAGCCATAATGGTCGCCCATTTGCTCTATGTTATTCTTCATACTCTTTTACTTCTCTTGTCAACGGATGATACCCTTAATTAGGCGTCGTCAGCTAAACTCGGCTGATAGAAGGATTCTGACAAACGACTTTTGAGTAGATGTCTAAAGTGCGCGGGGTCTTTTGTCATCCATGCTGAGAAGATAGTGTCCAGAATTCGCCTGTGCTCTGTTTGTAAGACTTACCATGGAAGCGATCTCTCTTTGCAAGTTATTTTCAAACGAGTTGGTCAATGCTGCTCCTCTTTTATGCACTTTCATGTTTTAAGTTTTTTGGCGTGAAAGATAAGAAGAACTTTGATTCTCATGCCTGTATATGGTTTTGTGAAGTTTTTATAGTGAAAGTTATTATGTTGGCATGCATCAGCTTAAGATGACAAGCTAGCACTAGATTCTAATTTATGGTGTTAAAGGGATAGGCTGTTAGCATTAGATCCTAATTTCTGATGTTAAATTGGTAGACTGTTCTAAGACTAATATCAGGAACCTGTCATGGTGCCAACTTTTTGGAGTTGCAGGGATTTTGACTGATGAACTGAGGAACTTTTTGGAGCTCAATCTCCCAAAAGTAAAGGAAGGTAAGAAACAAAAGTTTAGTCTTGGGGTTGCAGAGCCCAAGATTGGTTCACAAATTTTAGAAACTACCCAAATTCCATGCCAAAGTAATGAGTTTGTTCTTGAACTCCTGCGTGGTGTACGGCTGCATTTTGATAGGTTTATCAAAGACCTCAAGGTTTGTGTGCTAATTTGATCTGTTCATTTATTTATGTCCTTGCTGAGATGTACTGCTTATCCATGTTTTTTTTTCTTCTTCTTTCTTTTTCTCTGATTATAGACATCAGACCTGGAAAAAGCTCAGCTGGGTTTGGGACATAGTTATAGCAGAGCAAAGGTCAAGTTCAATGTCAACCGGGTGGATAATATGGTCATTCAGGCCATATTTCTTCTTGATACTCTTGACAAAGATATTAACTCTTTCTCCATGAGAGTCAGGTCCGCAACAATCCTCCGTGTTTTCTGTTTTTTTGAAGGTTGTTCTATTATAATTTGTATGAAATATCATTACAACTTAATTCTGATCCATGGAGGTTGCTGGTAATGTTTAATTTTGAGTAGTAGTAGGATTCAATTGTTGCCTTTTTGCTTGTCTGTCGAGGCAATTATAACTCTTTTGATTCTCTAAAGATGGGACAGTCATGAAATGTTAACATAATCATCATAAAAGCTTTATACGAACAGTGTTAGCAATGCTACACAAATGAATTTTCTTCATTCTGATGTATCATCTTTTCCATTTTCTCTATATGCTATTTATCTTTTTGTGTTCATATTGGGTCATCAAGTGGTATTAGTAAACCCTTCTTTGCGTCCCTTTTTGTGCTATGTTATTGTTTATTATTGAAATTGTTTGTGATTTATTTTCTGTAGAGAATGGTACTCTTGGCATTTTCCGGAGCTAGTAAAGATTGTTAATGACAATTATCTGTATGCAAAATGTGCAAAATTTATTGTCAACAAGGCAGAATTGTCTGAGGACAAAATTCCAGGTTTAGCAGAAATACTTGGTGATGAGGACAAAGCTAAAGAAATTGTGGAAGCAGCTAAAGCATCCATGGGTAAATGTCATGACTTGCATGTTTTTCCTCTTACTATGTTTAATTTAGTATTTATTGTTTTCTGTTAAAATTTTCAGGGCAGGACTTGTCTCCCATTGATTTGATCAATGTCCAACAATTTGCTCAGAGGGTAATGGATCTCTCAGAATACAGGAAAAAGCTTTATGATTATCTTGTCACTAAGATGAATGATATTGCACCAAACTTGGCATCTCTGATTGGTGAAGTTGTGGGGGCTCGTTTAATATCTCATGCTGGCAGCCTTACTAATTTAGCCAAGTGTCCTTCATCTACTCTTCAGATCCTTGGTGCAGAGAAAGCACTGTTCAGGTATGTTTCGTTCCTCAATCTGATAGTGTTAAATATCAGGTCTAAGTTCATTCTAAAAGGCTTGTCAAAGTTGAGGCCTTTTCCTCACTGATAATCATTAGTAACCATAAGATTTTTTCTAGCGTTAACCTCTTGTCTTTTTTTTTTTTATAAATATGATCAGACACGAGTACACCCCCATTATCCTAGTGAGACTTGAATCCTATAGCTCATACTGGAAACTCTTCATGTGACAGTTGAGCCAAAGGTCCAAGTCAACGTTGTTGAGGTTATTCCAACTAATACTTTACCGGGTCTGAGACATGGACAACATAAACATTGTACAGATTAAATAGGGCACAAACTGAGCTCATTAGATTAGACATTCTATTCTCATACCATGCTAAAGTTGGGTCTAAGTTCATCTCAATATGAGTAGCAGACATTAGCAGGTCTTTTCTTAACTAAGGATTACAGGTTTGTTATTCTGAATATATCTATGTAATCATTCCACAAATAGATTTCTTGTTATATTGGTTTGCTTGAAAGGCAAATGGTATTTCATTCCTCTTGAAGTATGTATGGTACTGTTTGTTACATCCTAAGGAAAATTTTGTTTCTGCCACTTTACTGCTCTGATTGTGGATAATTTTCGTTTTTTTTTCCAGGGCATTGAAAACCCGAGGAAATACTCCAAAATATGGACTTATTTTTCACTCTTCTTTCATTGGCCGTGCCTCAGCACGAAATAAAGGCCGCTTAGCTCATTATCTTGCAAACAAGTGTTCTATTGCATCTAGGATTGATTGTTTTTCTGGTTTGACCACTTATCTGACTTGTCTAGATTAATTATTTTTATGATGAAATCTTCTGTTCATGATGAATTGGACGCTTTGCAACTTCAGAGTCAAATTCAACTGTTTTTGGGGTAAAACTGCGTGAGCAAGTTGAGGAGAGACTGGATTTCTATGACAAAGGTGTTGCACCTCGCAAGAATTTGGATGTGATGAAAGCTGCGATTGAGGCCACACTAAAGGAAGATGGAGAAGAAGGTAAAAGACATCATTAGTTCTAAAGATCTGACTCCTCATAAACGTGTGGAGCTTGCATGTCATTTAATTGGCTGTCTAATGCAATGCAGATGAGAAGTCCAAAATGGATGTTGACCCTACCGAAACTACAGCAACTAAAAGCAAGAAAAAGAAATCCAAGGATGCAGCTATGGACGTAAAGCCCATAATGGAAGAAAAAGAAAATGGAGATGTTTCGGCGGAGCCTGAAACTGAGAAGAAAAAGAAGAAAAAAGAGAAGCGAAAGTTGGCTGAGCAAGAAGAAGTATCAGGAAAATCCGATGGAGTAAATGGGGTGGACACTGATCAGAATGGAACCGCCAAAAAGAAGAAAAAGAAGAAGACTGAGCAAGTAGAGGGAGAGGATCTTCAAACTGCTGGTGAATCCAAGAAGAAAAAGAAGAAGAAAGCTAAAAGTGAAGATGACGAGTGAGGAGCCTTTCTTGAGAACCATCAATTTGATATAATGCTAGCTATAATTTAACTGATGCCAGGAGATTTTATGTAATTTGAGCTTTAGGCGTGCTTCAATTTACATCCTCGTATATGAAAATTTTGTCCGACCAATTATTTTGTACAAGGTGATTATCTAATTTCCCAAAAAAAAAACCCAAAACATTTTATTTTATTTTATACCCTTCTGGTAATGGGATAATAGTTCCGATGCATAATCTGTAGCATTTTACTTCTCTTTTTGGCACTAAATTAGTTTTTGAAGCGTCGTTAAGCTTAAATGGATTTAACATTTCATGAACATTTTACATCCTTGATTTCTGGTTTGACACAGGTGATTCTTGCGAAGTCGAGTAGCAATGTCATTGTTTTGTTTAGAGTTGCTTTCTTTTACCTATTGTCAAGGTATCTAAGACCTAAAGAGGGTGTTTCTCTTGATGATTCTCCTCTCCTTTCCCTCTTCTAGGCTGAAGAGGTGGAAGTATGGCTTTAAACTGTTAAAACCAACACATTTTCTTTCACAAGAGATTAACTATCTGTAATTCGGCATAATTTTCCTTTCAGCTTTTGCAGGAACTTAAACTCATCAGCTGGTAAATCAGCTTTTCCCGCTCTATTCAACCAAAACCAGAACAGAAAACCAAAAGGGTCTACCGACATCATGAAGATGGAGATAAAGGATAATTTGTAACGGCATCTAAGTAGTCTCTCAAGTGCTGAGTTCAATTACTTTTTATTCTTTCCTAGACAAAGGGACCGTCCTCACTTTATTGAACACTCTCAGTGCATAGACCCACTCGTCAGCACTAAAACCCAACTAATCTGATTCATTTGCTTCAATCTGTAATCCTCCATGATGATTACTTTAATATGTGAAACAAGATTTGTTTAATCTCTTATACTTCCCCATCTCTGCAACTATCACCTTCCACTACTTTCTCTCTAACTTAAACAAACAGATTCTTCTATCTTATTGAATAATTATCAACCTTTGATCCTTGCTTCAAGTAAACAATCTCCACTTTCATCACGATTGCTTGAATTTCAAACTAATTTTCTCTTCTCTCTGAGATTTTTTGAGCTGCATCTTAGTGTAGAACAAAAGGACTACTGTTCTCCGAAAAAGAAAGTCTAATATGTAATGAAAGAAGTGTTATTTGAAATGGAATTTGCTCTCGAGTCTGAGAAATTTGAGACACAAGCAACAGAGGACAGAGGTGGTTGGTCTTAATGACATGATTCAACAGTACTCTTTATTGCAGCCTCTTTGTTCTCCAATTTGGGCTTCCAATGACATGAAATGGCTTACAGAAAGGGGCAAAGAGAAGCTTAAATAGTCTGAAGCATCTACTCTACTGTCTTTTACAAGCTACAAAACAGACATAAGCAGCCACTCGAATTTGGAAAAAGTGGTAGGGAGTGGTGCCGACAATGATCTTGCTTTCGCAACTAACTGCTGTGCTTAATGGTCCCAGAGTTTCTGGTATTTTGCAGAGTGGTGGGCGGTGGAGGTTCCAGTTATTGAAGGCAAACCCAATTGAGTTCCATCACCACTAGAAGAGTTGCAGACAAGTGGGAGTGTAGTGGATTTCAGATATTTGATCAAAAGCATCAGGAACATAGCTGATTCCTTGTTACCTTACGAAGAACAACGCAAACTTTACAGCGAACACGATGATAGTAATATATCATCTGTGTTATTTTACTTTTCACCAGTCTCTCATAACTCGCTCTGCCGCAACTAATGGCTCTTCCATACCCAGTACTCGTTCCCATAAAACACCCCACCCACCTTCCATAACAGGGCCCCCAGGCCAGGCTCAGAATGCAGAAAGACCAAGCACGACGAAGAAGAAGAAGAAAATTTAATGGAAACACACCATGCGAATTAATTTAGGCTTATTCAACGCTAACCCATCTCCCCGTACATATCAAAATGTGCTAATCCCTCTCTTCCTATCTTTTCTGTCCACGCTAACCCCGATTAGAAGAAGATTAAAATTTCCGGTGCGGTAAATCCGTGTCTCCGAGATGGAAGATCCCTTCGGCATTTGGAACGACTCGCTTTGTCTCAAAGCAATTAAACTAATCCCCACTAAAATATTATAAAGCTGGCGAGCGAAGACTTCAAGGCCTGGTTTCCATAGAGGCCACGTCGGAATTTAATTAACAAAACGGCGACGACGGGAGGCTGACCGGCTTTCATCGGCGGCATCGTTCATAAGTTGGCATCCAACCGAGGGGTGATGACTGGCGACCACGTGGCAATGAGGTGGGGTATCAGTGCCGGCGGCGTCGCTCGAGTTTTTGACCCGTCCGGTCCGCTCCGACTCGGCAGGTTCATGATTTACTTTTGGGGTGAACCGAGACCGTACGGGAATAGAAGGACCTTGACCCGCTCTCATTAAAAGGCCCACGCGGGCTTTTAAAAATATTTATTTTTTTATGTAGGCAAATTTATCTTTATTTATGATGTGACATTTTTACCCTCGGGCGTGATACGCTGCCACGTGGAACTGGTTGGAGGCGAGCCGAGATAGTTCGAATGGAGTGACTCGCGAGACTGAAAACTATCGTAGTCACGTATTCTCTATTCCACGAATCCAGTCGTGTCTCGGCTATTTCAATGCCGTATCTGAGAAGATTGTAAAACGGTCGTACTGCATTCCCCTGCTACCTGTGGGCCCCACTGTCAAAAAAACCTGACCTGCTTCCTTTTGCTCAACCACGGTTAAGATGGGTACCCTCCCCCTTAAATACACGCCCTCCTTTCCTACTCTCCTCTCGCGCTCACTCTTTTCGAAAAAATTTCTCTCTTCTCAGGGGGAGAGCACTGAGCAGTGAAGCGTCTGCCGCGAGAATCACTCAGTCCAGAGACCATGCTCCCTTGCTGGCATGTTGTTTTAGAGGCCTGAGAGACAGAGAGAGAGAGCGATCTTCCGGAGTGGAGATACTGAGCAGAGCATGCCGGTCCCCTGAACTTTCAAGCCTAAGGAAGTTGTTGTCCGAACCGTGATTTTTTTTAGTACGAAAAAAAATGACGGTCTTTGGACACTCCTCTGGCGGATTTCTCACCCGGAAGCAGGTTTTCCCGGTCGATTACGAGTCGGAGGTGTCACAGCGGCTGGTCGAAGCGTCTCATGCCGGCGATCTGAAGTCTGCTCTTGAGTGCATCGACGATCCATTTATCGATGTCAACTTCGTTGGCGCTGTCTGCTTGAAAACTAGGATGACGGAGATTGTGCTTCACGATGAATCAGCCAATGAAGTGCGGATCGACTACGCGGAGTTCAAGACCGACGTGTCGCCCTTGTTTCTTGCTGTTCATACCGGAAATCTGACTCTCGTGCGCAAGCTACTGGTATGCTCTGTTCCGATTGATTCTTTTTTTGTCCAACTAGATTTCGCCCTTCCTTTACTGTCTGCTCCCTCCTTTACTCCTGCTATGACGATATGGTCTTTTAGATACTCATTTGCATTTTTGTCTCCGTTCTCTTCGATTATAGTTATTTTCTCTTCACGCTTTCATTTATTCGTCTGATGCCTCGGTGCCTGTGGGCAATTTTCATTAGCATTAATGAAGCTTCAAATTCAATACGACAGCAACAATTCTAAGATCCAGAGTTTTTTGTTTTACTCTTTTACCTCCATCTGTCTTTCTCTCCTTTCATTTTACTGTCTGTTTAGTAATCCTCTCTCTGTTTTAGCTTTCTGTTTCTCTTTTCTTTTTCTTTTCCGTCGTTGGTGTTCATCTGTTTCATCTATTCATTCCTCCTGCTTGATAGTTATTAGTGGACCATATTCAGCATCATCCTATTGCCACTTGATTCAGTATCGTACTTTTCTTTTCCTCAATATGATATTCGACTCTTGTTGGTAAGCGAAAAAAAGAAGTTCCTTATAATCAGTCGAGCTAGTCTCTGATTGGATTCTACGGATTTACCAAAAGCGTTTTTGTTTGTCTTTTTTTTTTTAATAATAGCTCAACCGCTCTTCAAAAAAAAATATTATCTCTACCATTTTCTCAAATATCTTGAACTTCAGATCTCGAACCTTTCAAATTTCAGAAATTTGAGCGCAAAGTGAAAGGATCCGAGACTTCAAAGCTTCCGTTTTCTTTTCATGGTTTCCCCGATACCTTCTCTGTACTGCCAAACAGATTTCGCTATTTTGTGTCGCATTCCGATGGGAACCGCAGATTTCGTGGACCACAGTGAATGTCTGGACTCAGGATCTCTCCTCTCCCTGCCGAGTCTTAAATTCCCTATTTTATGTGACTTCAGAAATTGTCTATTCACTTCGTATGCTTTTAATCTCGAACTGCACACGTGAAGTCAAATCACTGATTCACTGCGTCCTAGACCTGTGTTAAGGGACATTTTCTTTTATTTCTCATTTTAAAAGACACCTTTTTATCATTAACTTTCTGATGTGATTTCTTTGACTGATTTATCGGCGGTAAATCCTCAAAGTGCAGTGGTTGCGTATTCTGTATTTAGAAGTTGGCAGTCTTCATTAACGTTTTTATATAATTATTGGATACGCAAACGATTTAAAATCCGCCCGTCTTACCCTCGCGATGCCTGGAATAAGCTCAGTATCAGTATGTAGGAAATTCCTAGTGGACAGAGCATGAAAAATACGTGATATGTTCCTGAACTCTCTAAACTGTTTGCATTCAAATATTTAAGTTATTGGGTACATGCACACTGATTCATACAACAAATAGATTGATTGCAACTGGACAAAAACAATGAAGTGGTGTTGTTTTTCATTTTCATATATTTTATGCGCAATCAACCAAACCTAAAATCGAAACCGTCCTCCCTTTTTCAGATAACCCATACTCTATTGACGTACATTAGGTGACACGTTCTTGTTGTCTTTTAGCTTTCCATGTCCTCTAAATCTCGCAACCGTCCAAATGTTCGTCATCAGATCGATCATATCCAAGTGCTTTGTCTGGTGCTGACATCCATAACAAAATAGTGAAAGTAAACGAAAAACAAGAAAAAATGCTTCTACGGTATAACCTTTACTAGTAAATCCAAGGTTTGATTTTCCTTTTTGTTGTCTTTTGTGTGAGCAGAGGGTTGGTGCGGACGTGAATCAGAAGCTGTTCAGGGGGTTTGCAACGACAGCGGCAGTGAGAGAAGGACATGTGGAGATGCTGGAGATCCTGTTGAAGGCTGGGGCGTCTCAGCCAGCTTGTGAGGAAGCACTAATGGAGGCGAGCTGGCATGGCAGGGCTAGGCTTGCCGAGCTGCTAATGGGATCCGATCTTGTCCGGCCCCATGTTGCCGTGCATGCACTCGTTGCTGCCAGTTGCAGAGGTTTCGTGGACGTCGTCGACACTCTAATGAAGGTAATATAATCCTTCCCTTTCTTGAATTTACTGCGTGCGGCTGGGTGCTGATACGCGGACCTTATGAACTCTTTTTATGCAACTCCAAGGATATGGGCAATGCTTCTATTCAGAGAGAATAAGAAATCCTGGTGGAATCTAAAAACCAAATCGAGTTGCATAACAGCGCGAGTTTGAACGTCTAATTTTATCCCTTTCAAAACCTGAAATGTACGCCGTGTGTCGTCACGCCATGCGGGGTGACTGCAGACTTCTCGGATAAGGTTTAGACATTGCAGGTGCTTTTATTTAGGTATTTTAACATATTCTCCAAGGATCCCTACGGCGCTCGCCCTCTCTGTTCGTTGAAAGGAGGGAAATTTTCATTATCCCTGACAGGGACCAAACCCTTATAAGCTCACCTTTCAAGACAGATGTCAAGGCCTACCTTATTACTGGATCGACGATATTTCATGGTGTCGAGAAGTATCACAAGGGAATCCTAACGAACGTCTTCTACAGAGTCATTTTTTTTGTTTTTTTCGCAAGGAAAAGACACTGCCTTGAGGGTTCATTCTTTTGCACTTTCATCAAAGCACTTCAATTCAACTAGTTTTTTATTGGTCAAACTAGTTACTTTTCCTCACCCGGATTTTTTGTGTTCCTTATAAATTTGTTCACATGTTGCCCGGGTCGTGGTTACTGGAGATCTTTTAATCATTATATTTTCTTTTTACAGTGTGGAGTTAACGCAAACGCTGTGGACAGAGTGCTGCTCCGATCTGCGAAGCCAGTTCTACACACAAATGTCGACTGCCCCGCCCTTGTAGCAGCTATTGTTAGTAGGCAGGTCGCTGTGGTTCGCCACTTACTACAGGTACCCGCTAGTTCCTCTTGCCATTAAGGCATCCTTTGATTCGGTGGGCTAATGTAGCAATGTTAAAGTTGATTGGCTGGGCTCTGCTCACTTGCAGAGGGAACCCTCCTTATCATGGCTAATTATTGATTTCTTTCCGTTATGTTTGGGTTTCGTTATTGCAATTAGGGATTTTGATACCGAGTAGTTAATCTGACGTGCGCAAGCCCTTTTCTTGATGATCCTCAGGCTGGCGTGAGAACAGACATTGAAGTGAGTCTAGGAGCTTGGTCATGGGACCCAGCATCTGGTGAAGAGTTCCGGGTTGGAGCTGGCTTGGCCGAACCCTATGATGTCACTTGGTGTGCTGTTGAGTATTTTGAATCTACGGGTTCGATTTTGGGATTGCTTCTCCAATATCATTCCCCCAATGCTCTCCACGTCGGCAGGACGCTCATCCATCATGCTATTCTCTGCGCTAACACTGGAGCTCTTAACGTTCTGTTGGGTCACGGAGCGGCCTTCGAATTCCCCGTTAAAACGAGTTGGGGAACGGAGTTCCGGCCGATTCACATGGCTGCTCGTCTCAATCAACCAGGAATCCTCCAAAGCCTTGTCAATACTGGGTGCGATATCAACTCGAGAACGGATTCAGGGGACACTGCTTTGATGATTTGTGCCAAGTACCGGAGAGAGGAATGCCTCCGAGTTCTGGCGTGTGCGGGCGCCGATTTTGGCCTGGTCAACATGGCAGGCAATAGTGCTGCATTAATTGCCAACTGTGTTGGGTGGGGTCTACGCTTCCAAAGTACAGTGCTTGATGCCATCAGCTCAGGGGAGAATGTTCAGACAAGTAATTTGCGTGTTTTTTCGCCGGTACTGTTCGTCACGAAATCAGGTGATGTTAAGTCACTGAAGACTCTGATCGAGCAGCCTAGCATCAACCTCGATGACCAGGATGAGAATGGCTTCTCGCCACTTATGATCGCAGCCATGGAAGGCCATGTTGAAGCTTTTCGTTTACTAGTTTTTGCCGGTGCTGATGTGAAGCTCTCAACCAAATTAGGCGATACCGCTATTGGTTACGCGAGATTAAACAAGAATAGAGACCTGTTTGAGAAGGTAATGCTCGAATTTGAAATCGAGAAAGGTATCCGTGGATCCGGTGGATTCTACGCCTTACATTGTGCAGCACGCAGAGGAGACTTGAAAGCTTCAAAGTTGTTAACAAACAGGGGATACGATGTTAACATCCCCGACGGTGATGGTTACACCCCACTAATGCTAGCTGCAAGGGAAGGCCATGGGCTACTCTGCTCGTTCTTGATATCAAGTGGAGCCCGCTGTGACTTATCGACCCAACGCGGTGAAACGGCCCTGTCTCTTGCAAAGAAGCATGGCGAGCCTGGGAACGAGTCGGAGCATGTGATACTAGACGAGCTAGCACGCTCACTGGTTTTGCGCGGGGGCAGTGTGCAAAAGCACACGAAGGGAGGCCGAGGAAAACCGCATGGGAAAGTGATGAAGATGGTGAGGGCAGCCGGAGTGTTGCGGTGGGGTAAGTCCAATAAGAGGAATGTGGTGTGTAGAGAGGCAGAGATTGGCCCTAGCACTGCATTTCAAAGGAATCGACGTAAAAAGGGTGATGCCAATGAACCTGGCATCTTCCGGGTGGTGAGCACAAAGAACAAAGAAGTCCATTTCCTTTGTGAGGGTGGGCTCGAAGTAGCAGAACTCTGGGTAAGAGGGATTAGGCTTGTGACAAAGGAAGCGTTTGGCAAGGCTGTGCCTTGAGTAAATGTGAGAAACCCAGAAAGAGGTATTTGAAAAGTGAAGAAGAAGGCGTTTTCAGATTGAAAGGAAATGGTCAGTAATGGTGAGGGTAGGGTGTAAAAAGTGAAAATAGGATAGTAGAGAATACTTCATCTCGAAGTATTTTGAGATCCTTTGAATGTAAAGCCGAGCACTTCATTCTGAAGTGTTTTGGGTATGCTTCTTGTGAATGTAAAGCTTTCTTTTTTGTTTGTTGACTTCATTGCAGTACTTCAGTAATTGGTACACGGAGTTCATAAAGATATTGCAGAATGCAAGATGTAGGAGTCTTAAGTGTTTTCAGAGTTACTCTTTTCTCCTTTCGGTCTGACAACGTCAATTGGCTTCAAAAGTGTTTCCCCATCTTAGTCTTTTGAGTTGTTATTCTTACTTGCCCAGTCTCCTATTTACTTTTCAAACACTAATAGGAGTCTCTACTAACATGAGTCTTTTTTTTTTTTTTTGCAATAATTTTTTTCTATTAAAGTTTTTTAATTAAATTTGGAGCTTATGCTGTTTTTTGTTTTAGGAAAATTTCCTGTTTTGATACTTACAACAACTGTCAGTATTTTATTTTCTACACATCATACTCCTTTATGGTCCTTATTTACAAGATCTTGGTCAAATTGAAGTAATTTATTCTTGCTATATTGCTCTTTGCCTCACCATAAATTTTCCAATATTTGATTGTATGTTTTATCTATCTCACATGACGGCTGTGAAGTCGACTCTTCTCTATTTGCTAAAGATCAAACTCCTTTAGTTTTTTATGGAACTCCTTTTCTTGTTTGACTAGGTTAGTATTCATCTATGGCTCGAACTTTGTCTTGAGAGATTGTTTCATGTTTTGAGAGTTATATGTCAATCTCTTTTATATAGGTGATTTTATTATGTCCTTAGCGACTTGTTTTTTACTCTTTGATTTTGGTAAGCTTTTTTTTACTTGAAAGGTGTTTAGAAGCCTACAAGTGGTGCCCCAAACTGTTTAAGTTATTTTCAGAGTCCTAGTGTTGGCTTCAATTTTATCTGTCACCCATCCTTCATTTTTGCCTTTTTTGGGGTTGTACCTTTTAGAGGGTTTTCAACGAGTCATTGCCTTCACTCATCTATTTAGTTTAGAGGCGACTTATTTGGAGAGAGATGCATATGTTTTCTTGTTTTGTCCAATTTGGGACTCTGCGCTTTTGCGTCCCAACTTGAGAGGGAGAAGTAGAGGAATATGGTAGTGTTAGCTGAAAATTATTGTGAACCACGAGTTTTATTGTTGACCAAGATCTTAATACTCCAAGTGAGGGGAGAACAGAAGATGAAACACTTGCATGGATGAATTTTTTTTAGCAAAAGCAAGTTGAAGACCACAAATATTTTTGTTTGCAAGCTGAAGTTACAAACTCTAGCTTGAGAGGGAATGTTGAAGAATATATATGAAAAAATCTTATATGACTATCATGGAAAGGAGTCTCATGGGAAGTAGCTACAACGAAGGAGGAAGTTTAGCACTTTCAGATTTCTACTTTGTTAGGAGTTGTTTAAATGTTTTTAGAATTTATCTTAAGTAGTTGTTTACTTCGATTATGATTAAGAATTTTATTTTTGTTGTAACTGGGACTTAAGTGGTTTAATTTCATTATGATTTTCTACGTATTTCCTTTATTATAAATAGAGGCCCAATGTATTCAATTTATAGAATAAGTCAATGAACTATTTCTCCTTCCCAGAAATTCAACATGGTATCAAAGCAAGTTTTGTGCATGGACCCATACCTAATTTATACACCCTAGGTTATTTGTGTAATGTGGAGTCCATGAGGTAAGAATTTGTACATTGTGGGCTCCATAAGATGAGAGTGTGTGTGTTGTTTACTCCATTGGGAGCTTGTACCCACATCTCAGGCCCGTTATGTGTAAGCGAGGAGGAGTATTAAGTGGGAAAAAGTCTCATATTGAGAAATAAGAAGAAAAGTTAGTAGATTATAAGTTGAATAACAAACCTCCTAAATGGATAGTCATTTGGGATGGAACTTGGCTTAACTTAACAAGTTTTTTTTTCCTCCAATGGTGGGAAAAATATTTTCAAATAGAAAAAAGAGTACAAAGATTAAGATGGGGAGAGACCCCCTCTTTAGCAAGCTCATCAGCTAATTCGCTAATCCAAATACATGAGACCAAGCAATTGAGATAAAATAAATCAAGTCTAAAGCCTATGTAAAAATAAAAGGATTCACCTGGATGTGCTCTTTGGTTAAACTGGTATGGATAGCAAGATTTGGAAGAAAAAGGAGTTTAACAAAGGGAACATACAGATATTGCATTAGAGTTGACTATAACTAAACTGTGAAATAACTCAAAAGAAAATGGCCCATTGGCTTGATTGATAGAGGATAACTGCTGATGAATTAAATAAGGAAAAACCTAGAAAATAGAATGAAACGGGAGTACCACTTACGGTGGTATAGCTGCAATCAGTCTTTGTCCATCCTGCTTAGGGTTCAAACCTAATGGAGATGAACCAATTGCATGTTCTAACTCTTTCAAGGTCTGCAACAAGGAAAAATATCTTTGTCCACAATGGTTTCTCACAGAAAGAAACAGTAGAATCCATGAAGTTGTCATAGGAATTCCCAATATATTGAATTATCGATAGTTTATCATCTGGTGTACAGTCATGGTAGTCAGAGTCTCTGGTCTTTTCTTTTCTTTCAAAAGATTATACTTAGAATGCACAAATACTTTCTGGTTCTGCCTTCCACTGAAAGAAAAAATGCTACCACAAATATAAAAATGAAAAAAGTACATTAGATAGCTAACCATATGGTGTACAGCCACAGTAGCCGCTGCTCCATATGATCCAGCATTCCTGCAACAGAAATACTCCAAACATTATTCCCAAGAGAAAATCATCAAAAAAATGAACAGCAACATAAGATGATTAACAGCATTAAAACCTGGTGCAGCCCTTCCTGTCCTCGATTTGCTAAGCTCTCGCGACAATGCCACTATTGCTGCATCCATCGGCGCAAGAGCAGTGGCCTTGACAGTAGCCCCTATGTTAGGGTCCTCTTTAACTCCATCTTCATCATCATCATCGGCGACCTCTACAAAAATGCAGCTTGGGAAAAATCTAACACATAATGAAATAGATGGTAACTTGGTAAGTGAAAAATATGAATGCATAAACTGACCCAAATGAAGAAATTAATTTCAACGCAAGAGGCATAAAGTACGCGATATATTCAAATATGGACGATTTGGATCATCAGAAATAAAATCTAGAATATTAAATGACTTCGATGAGAAAAAAAAAAATCATCATCACAAGGCACCAACCAGTAAGTTTAAAAAACATTAACATTTTCACGCATTCAGAACCATATGGACAAAAACAGAACTTTTCAATCACAGCTAGGAATCAAACAGAACGAAGTAAAACCAGAGAATATTATTATCATGTCTCGCATCAAACAATCTGAAAAGAAAAACCATATCTGGTCTTACTTGATTTCTTTCCTTCAGTGAAACCTCTCTTAGTTTAAGGGGGGGTTAGTCAACTTGAAGGACGAGATGATCTTTAACCACATAACACCCTTCAACACTTGAAGTCGTTAGTGGAACGCAGATGAAACTTTATCTCGATGCAGGGGATGAAGGGGTCCTTCATCTCCACAGTTTAATTTCAATTATGTGGAAGAAAGCCCTTTTTGATCTTATTCGAATTGAAGGACGGGCGACGCTCATATTTTTCCCTCTCTCTCCTCGCACCCCCCCATCGCGTGTCGTCATTTTTCTTTTTTCTTCCTCTCTCTCGCATTCCCTTCCCTCTCTCGTCTCCCTGCGCCCCCGACGTTGATCTCATCCTTCTTCTTCGGCCACCATCTTAGTTCCCTCTCGTCTCTGGCCTCAACTCTCGGTCTTCTCTCGGCCTCGCCCTCTTTCTCACACCCCCTCTCTCGTCTCTGTGACTCCCTCTCTTCTCTCGGACTCGCTCTCTCTCGCTTCTCTCTCTCTATTCCCTCCCAACCTCCCTTTCTTTTCTGTCTTCTCCCTCTCTTCTCCCTCTCTTCTCCCTTTCGGCCTCCCACTCCCTTCTCTCTCTGGTTAGTCTCCTTTCCCCCGAAAATACCTTCCAATTTCGTTTGATTTCCCCATTTTCATTTCGATTTTCTTCGATTTTGGACATTTGGGCATCGATTGTTTAATATCTACTTCGATTAGGCATCGATTTTACCCTTCGGCTTCGGATTTCCCCAAATTTCAGAAGGTATGCCTAAACCCTAATTTTTTTCATTAAATTAGTATTTTATTTGATTTAAATTTATTTTCAGTGCGTAATTGGGGGTTATTTGTGCATTATTTTGGGATTTAGGGTTACGGTTTATAGTCTAAATTCTTGATTCGTGTATGGATTATTTTTAGGGTTTGCTGCTCGGTATTTAAGGGTCCAGTAATTAGGGTTTAGGGTTTATGGTTAAGGATTTAGGGTATTTTAGGGATTAGGGGGTTTAGGGTTTGGAATTAGGGTGTGGGGTTTAGGGCTTTTAATGTATTAAGTCCTGGAATTAGTGTCTAGGGTTTAGAGTTTAGTAGGTGATAGGGTTTAGGGTTTGATGGTTTAGTTTTTTTTTTATTGTTTGTGTTTCGGGTTTAGGGTTTAGGCTAAGGGTTTATGGTATTTTAGGGATTAGGATTTTTAAGGTTTAGGGGGTTTATGGTTTTTAAGGTTTTGGGGGTTTTGTGTTTTTAAGCTCTAGGGTTTTTTAGGTTTTGTGGGAAGGGGGGGGGGGGGGGGGGTTTAGGGTTTAGGGTTTGGGGCTTTTAAGGTATTAAGTTTTGGAATTAGTGTTTAGGGGTTTTTAGTCCAATTTAAACAAGGTTGAGTCGCCTACACAGACGTCCATTAGCCAACAAAACCCGACCCCCCATCACTGACGAGGTACGGTTCATAGTGACTGCGAAGTTATATGGGGCTCTACCAGGGGTCTTCGGTGAATTTGGATTTGATGTGTGTGTGTTTTCATTGTTTAGTGCATATGCATTAGTGAAAATAATTTAATTAATTTTGAAATGTGTGAGAATGTTGTTGAGAATTTTTGAAGTGTTATGAAATGTTTTTGTAATGTGGTGAGAATTTTCGGGTATTATACATATCCACCACATGGTATTTTTTTTATGGTTTGTGTTTTGGGTTTAGGGTTTAGGCTAAGGGTTTAGGGTATTTTAGGGATTAGGATTTTTAAGGTTTAGGGGGTTTATGGTTTTTAAGGTTTTGGGGGTTTTGTGTTTTTAAGCTCTAGGGTTTTTTAGGTTTTGGGTTTTGGGCTTTTAAGGTATTAAGTTTTGGAATTAGTGTTTAGGGGTTTTTAGTCCAATTCAAACAAGGTTGAGTCGCCTACACGGGCGTCCATTAGCCAACCAAACCCGACCCCCATCACTGACGAGGTACAGTTCATAGTGACTGCGAAGTTATATGGGGCTCTACCAGGGGTCTTCAGTGAATTTGGATTTGATGTGTGTGTGTTTTCATTGTTTAGTGCATATGCATTAGTGAAAATAATTTAATTAATTTTGAAATGTGTGAGAATGTTGTTGAGAATTTTTGAAGTGCTATAAAATATTTTTGCCATGTGGTGAGAATTTTTGGGTATTATACATATCCACCACATGGTATTTTTTTATGGTTTGTGTTTCTGGTTTAGGGTTTAGGGTTTAGGCTAAGGGTTTAGGGTATTTTAGGGATTAGGATTTTTAAGGTTTAGGGGGTTTATGGTTTTTAAGGTTTTGGGGGTTTTGTGTTTTTAAGCTCTAGGGTTTTTTAGGTTTGGGGTTTGGAATTAGGGTTTTGGGCTTTTAAGGTATTAAGTTTTGGAATTAGTGTTTAGGGGTTTTTAGTCCAATTCAAACAAGGTTGAGTCGCCTACACAGGCGTCCATTAGCCAACAAAACCCGACCCCCATCACTGACGAGGTACAGTTCATAGTGACTGCGAAGTTATATGGGGCTCTACCAGGGGTCTTCGGTGAATTTGGATTTGGTGTGTGTGTGGTTTCATTATTTAGTGCATATGCATTAGTGAAAATAATTTAATTAATTTTGAAATGTGTGAGAATGTTGTTGAGAATTTTTGATGTGCTATGAAATGTTTTTGCCATGTGGTGAGGAGATTCAGGTATTATACATATCCACCACATGGTATTTTTTTTATGGTTTGTGTTGGTATTTTTTTTTATGGTTTGTATTTCCGTGACGAGTAAAGGTTGTCTGATAAAGTTTTTTCCGTGAGGACCGTCTCGGATTTAGGTTATACATGGCTGCAAGAAGACAACCAAGTGGTCGAACATATGATATTTGGACATTCGATGATGATAGCAAAATGCTCGATCTCTTGGTCGAGCAGGTCAATCTAGGGAACAAGTTGCCTAACGGGGTGTGGAAGCATGAGGTATGCATGGACTGTGTAAATAAGTTCAATGAAGACACAGTCATGAAAAAAACTGTTGAGCAGGTGAAGAATCGAACAAGAGTATGGAAGAAAACATACCAAACGGTAACGAGCTGTATCAACACTAGTGGGTTTAGTTGGGATGCAACCACACAACGAGTTACTGCATGTAATTCTGTATGGCTTGATTACATAAAGGTCAGTAAATCTGTATAGCTCGACTACATGATGTACTATAAAATATTTTTTATGTTTTTCGCGTTAGTATAACTCTATTCCAAGACGTCTAAATGATGTTTAATTCATGTAGGAGCATAAAGATGTTGAGAAGTACAGCTGTGAAGGCTGCCCCCTATACGAAAAATTAGTTGTGGTGGTGGGAAACACAATAGCGGTAGGGTCAGGAGCTGCAACCTTTGTAGATTAGGGCGATGAGGTGATCCGTGAATTGGAACATGTCCCGATGGATGAGCCAGAGGATGTTGATATAGTTAGGGATACTCCATCACCATTATTAAACATGGATGAGTCTCTAGGTAATCAATCTGAAAGAAGTAAACGGTCATCTTCAAGTCGTCGTAGAAAGAGAACCGAAATGCCCGATAACGACACTAGTAGCAGAATCTTTGATGCAATAGATCGAATTGCTCAGACATTTGAGAATTTCATGATGAAAGACGATAGTGTAAGAGGTTGCGTCAAAGCCCTCAGGGAAATCCCGGACTTGCCTACAGAATTGAAGTATCGCGCTCCTTCATGGTTGGATACACCAACTAAGAAGGTCATGTTTATGGAAATGACAGTGGAAGAGTGGGTCGAGTGGCTTAAATTTTGTTTTGAAAACTAATTGTAATGCGTTATAAATACACTATTTTTTTGGAATATTATTATGTAGTAGACATGATATTTGAATTATGACGTTGCAAGACTTATTTGTATGGTTTGTATTTAAATTTGATATGTTATTGTGTTTATATATTGCATAGATGAATATGGTGTTTTGAGTACGGATGTGGAATGTGGATGAATATAGGATGTGATTGAATGTAAGATGTGGAATGTGGATGAATGTAGGATGTGATTGAATGTAGGATGTGTGAATGTGGATGAATGTAGGATGTGGGAATGTGGATGAATGTAGGATGTGGAATGTGGATAAATGTAGGATGTGGGAATGTCGATGAATGTAGGATGTGATTGAATGTAGGATGTGTGAATGTGGATGAATGTGGATGAATATGGTTGTTTATAGGTGTGATTGCAAATAGGTTATGATTGAAGATTGGTGTTTACTCGTGTTTATGAAATTTAGGCGATTGAATTTGTGGATTTCCATAGATACTATGACCAACGATGAAAAGGTTGCATTCACAACTTTGTTGATCGCCATGGAAAGATACTATCTGTATCATTGCAACAGATGTGTACCACATTCTTGTGGGATGAATGGTCCATTGTATTTCAAAAGGCACTAGACAAATCTCCAGTTAAATTTCGGAAAGTGTACAGGATGAACCAACTGGTATTTCACAAATTCGCAGATATACTTACTAGTAAAGGGTTTTTATCAGCCTCAAAGACCATCTCAATTGAAGAACAACTTGCATATTTCTTCCTAACTGTTGGTCAAGGACAAGTGTATAGTGTCACAGTAGAGATGTTTGATAGATCAAACTGGACGATAAGTAAGTATTTCAACAAGGTGTTGGATGCAATCCTCAAACTTCACTCTGATTACGTCAAACGACTTTCGGAACGCACATACTCCAAGATTTTAACAAATTCAATGTTTTATCCCTACTTCAAGGTAACATCACTTCCTAAAACTAAATAATTTTACATTAATATACAAAGTTAGTAAATATTAATTGAAAATATATAATTAGGATTGTATTAGAGCTATTGATGGAACTCATATCAAAGCCAACATTCCACTTGAAGATCAACCAAGGTTTTGGAATAGAAAAGGTTATCTCTCACAAAATGTGATGGCAGCATGTTCATTTGATATGCAATTCACTTATGTACTTGCTGGATGGGAGGGGTCAGCAACCGATTCCCGTGTACTGAAGGATGCATTGACTCGTCGAGATAAAATCTTTGTACCTGAAGGTAAGTAATATATTTTTATGCAGTAATTTTTTATCTATTTTATCTTCAATTATTTTATGTGGTATATAATTTTTATTATAGGAAAATATTATCTAGTCGATGCTGGTTATGCAAATCTTCCGGGATTTTTTGGCTCCATATCGAGGAATCCGATATCATCTGCAAGAATTTAGAGATAATATTCCTAGAAATGAAAAAGAATTATTCAACTGAAGACATTCATCTTTATGGAATATTATTGAGCGAACTTTTAGTGCTTTAAAAGCTCGATTTCAAATGTTAAAAGGCACTCCTCCATTTTCTTTTAAGATCCAGGTGAATATTGTGCATGCTTGTTGCATATTGCACAATTATATACGTGTAGAAGATTATGATGATATATTTGAAGATGAAGATGATGATTCGGGTGGCGAGCTCAATGGAGGAGGTGATGCGGTCCAATTAGGTGCAATGGATGATACAAACAGTGACGATTGCAATGATCTTGAGGATGTGGGTAGCCAAGTAACAAGCATTCGAAGGCAGAGTGCATTAGAATCCACAAGAGCCGCACAATTTCGAGATGCCATATCGACAACCATGTAGAACGATAAATGATGGTTTATTCTTATTACTTTTGAACATGCGTAATTTATATGTACTAAACTTGTGACTCGTTGATTGTAATATTAAAGGCATGAACTCGTTATTTGAATAATTTTTTTTAGGTTATTTTAAAAGTTGTATATGTATTTATTTATTATTTTATTTTATTTTATTACTATATTAAACTTCATATTTAAGTCTCTGGTAAATAAAATATAATTAAAGTATGCATTTGATTAATATATCATCATTAATTATGTCAAAATATATTATTAATTAATACAATGCAAATCTATCTTATGTTATTAATATAATATTTTTTATTTACTCTATTGTATTAGTGATTTAATAGTAGTAATTAAAATATTGTTAACTCAAACACTTTGGTTTAATTAGTTCATTTTTATAATTATTAAAATCAATAATTTTAAATTTCTAAGATGAAAATAAAGATGAAATTGTCCACACTAACACCCTATTTCAAAGATTTCGAAGATGAAGTTATCCACACTAACACCCATTTCGAAGATGAAGATCATGTAGATACATAAGATGAAGATGAAGATAAAGATCAAATTTTCATTTTGTTGACTAACCCCCCCCTAAATACGAAATCCAAGGTCCAATCGACCAAAGCCCAGCTGGCAATGAAGAGCTGTAACTAAAGACATAGATTGTTCATAAGAGCTTACAGAAGAGAGAAATGACATGTTGCTGAAATTACGAGAGTTCCGAAGAAGGACCAAGCTTCTCGTGGAGAAAGCGCGTCTAAGAAGCGTGGCCATGGTTACGTTTTCTCACTGCTTTCTTCTTCCTCTGCGTACAGCAGAGTCATGGAGAGAGCTCAAGAAAACCAGTATCTACTCGAGGTCTAAGCTCAGGGATTTTAGTTGCCTTCTTGGGCCCAGGCCCACGCGATTTGAAATTGTACCCATTTGTTATAAGAGAATTACGAATAGACCTGTGTACTTCATGGCGGGCCCACCATCATCAAGTGATCCAGATCACGTGCGAGGCACGTACAGGCTCTTCTGCCTGACTGGCTGATATTTGCTGTGATCCACATCCGGTGGTCGTCTCGGGAGGTCAGAGCCTCTGAAGAAGTGCTAGAGGAGCAGGACTGCTTGAAGGAAAACATAAATTTCTGTAAAACTTACCGTTGTTTATATGTGGATTTTCTTCTCGCTGGTGTTGAACTTCTTCTATCTTGGCTAGAGAAAAATGAAAGCTTTCTCTTCTGCTCCACGGGCTACCCAATCTCCTTATCGGTTGTCTCTTCCCAGAGAATTTCTTTTGTCAAGGTAACAATAGTCTTTTTGCTCAATACAGCACGATTTTATTTTTATCCATTTATGTGTTAATGGCTATGTTTCTGTCGCGGGAAGTAGGTAGTTTTATGTTACGCATAACTGTCGTATACCACAACGTACATTAGTTGGTTTCCTACCGAAAGGAAAATGAATGTTATTCAGTTGGTTTGCGAAGCGTGGACGTTGCCCTGTGACGCTACTCCCTTTCTTTGAGATAGACTGAGCATCAACAGCGAAGCTGGGTCCTTACCTATTATATATTTTACCTTAGTTCTTGGACGAGACGCGTTAGGTTTGTTTTCTTAGTGCAAGGTATTAATTTTTGGTTTCTCTTTCTTGTTTTATTTTTGGGTATTTGTTAGAAATTAATATTTTTATTATTCTAGAAAAATGAATATATGTAAGATGCAGTAGCTGGAGGGTCAAGGGATGGAAGATATAAATTAGTGGATTCAGGCGTCATTCTCGGAGATGTCATGATTTTAGATACTTAATTCAACTTTGGTTTCTCATTAATTTGGTGGTACTTTGTGCTTCATAATGTTACTCATGCCAAATTTCACAAATTTTTGCTGAACTTGTTTCTTCTTTTTCTGCTGATTGCTTGATTTTCTTGCTCTTTGTGCTTCTATGAATTAGTGTTTTATTTTGCCAAGTTTCTTTGAGCGGAAAGACTTACATTGATTAGTTCAGATTATTAGTGTCAGTGCATTCTCATATTTTTTACCATTACTTTTGAGTAGCTGAGCGTCAAATTTTGCTAGTTTTTAGCTATGATAGTCATTCTTGTTTTCACTGTCAGTAATACAGGTAGATAGTACCACTTGGTTCCCTGAAAATTTAATATATGTTGGTTAATATAAAGTGCTATATATGTCTATATCGTTCACTGTAATCCTAATCAGTCTCGCCAGATCCTATGTCAACTGTGAAACAGTACAAATCGTTCTTGTTTTATATGAAGAGTTCCTATAACCAATGGAGGGCTCACTTTTAACATGGGTTAAAATTGAAAAACTTAGGCCAAACTCAACCACTTGCATTTCAGTTTGTAGAAGCTACTGATATTGAAAAGAGCATGGAGCTGTAGAGCAGAATGAGTTCATGTTTTTTTCTCAATTGAATTAGTCGTTTCTAGTCTACTTTCTCAATTGCTATTTGGTGCTCAATTGCTGACAGACTAGGTTCATGTATTGTGTGCTATGGATTTGTTTATCCTTCTCTGGGGCTTAATAGTTTTCCGGTTCTTCCTTGACAAATGCAAGTTGTATATAACCTTCTTACTGGGTGTCAGGAGTATCTAACCCTCTTGCTTCTCAACTCTTCAGGACTCAAATCTCTTTTCCTCGGCATGTCTTCACCTGCCAAGCAAGATTCAGTAAGCAATATTCTTGTTCATGTGCAATGTTACTTCTTTGATCAGTTCTTTGCATTACAAACATGTTCTGGATGTTTTATGTGATGCTTGTTTGCTGATTTTGTGTTAACCATGTCCTGATGTGAGGACAGCTGGGCCTGGGGTAGCTGGTGGGCATATAACAACAATACCGTCAACTCTTTTAGCTGCAGAAAAAGAAGAAGCAAAAGCTGTTCTCTCTTTGTTCCTCAGAAAGCAGGGCTTGAGTAATGCTGCTGCATCAAGAATAACCAACAAGTCAGATCATTTCATTGATCATTTGATATCCAGACTCCATGTTGTGCATAAATCTCGATATCTAGTAGGTTCGATTTCTTATGCATTATATTTCTGACTCGATTCTTCTGTGTTTTACTGTTTCTTAGACAAGAAATCTAATGTTTATTCAAGGCTTGATCAAATATGCATGGGCTTGGCAGGAAGAGAACTCACAACTCTTGAGATACGAGATGCACTTGCTCCTTACCTGGAGACTCTTCTCGATGAGTACAGAGATCTATTTGTAGCCTCTGTAGAGAACTTCCCAGACCCACCTGGTAAAGAAATTCCAAGTCAACCACCCGCTGAGAGTCCACCTGCTTCACTTTCTCCTAACAATTCCAGTCTTAGCTCCAAGAAGCTCAAAGCTATAGCCCGTGTCAGTGAAGTAGGCTCTAATGGTCAACTACCTGCTCACATACATTACCTCCTAGACCTGGGCATGAGCCTCAAACAAATCAAAGACATGACCCGGAAGTTTCCTGCTTTTGCCTATTACAGTTTAGAAGGAAAAATTAAACCTGTAATTGAACTGCTCCTTGACCTTGGAGTGCCTAAGTCAGATATCCCTAGCATCCTCCACAAAAGGCCCCAGTTATGCGGAATTAGCCTCTCTGAGAACCTTAAACCCACCATGAAATACTTAGAGAAACTCGGTGTAGATAAGAACCAGTGGGCTAAGGTGATTTACCGGTTTCCAGCATTGCTCACATATAGTAGACACAAGGTGGAGATTTCTGTGGACTACCTGTATGAATTGGGTCTTTCAAGTGAGAGCATAGGGAAGATATTAACTCGCTGCCCACACATTATAAGTTATAGTGTGGATGACAAGCTTAGGCCCACGGCTGAGTATTTCCGTTCCATGGGTGTGGATATTGCAGTCCTTTTATACCGTTCACCTCAAACTTTTGGATTAAGTATTGAAGCAAATTTGAAGCCAGTGACTGAATTTTTCCTGGAGAGGGGGTATGATGTAGTGGAAGTGGGGACCATGGTTTCAAGATATGGAGCATTGTACACGTTCAGTTTGACCGATAATTTGATACCTAAATGGGATTTCTTCTTAACCATGGATTATCCAAGGTCTGAGTTGGTTAAATTTCCACAGTATTTTGGATATAGTTTGGAGGAGAGAATTAAACCCAGGTATAGGCAGGTCAAGGAGTGTGGGGTCAAGTTGCTCCTCAACCAAGTTCTTTCCGTTTCAGATAGTGACTTTGAGAGGATCTTGAAGAGAAAAATGGAGAAACTTGCCAACAACAATATTGATTTGAATCTCGATCAGATCACTACTGCAGTGGAAGAATTACAATTGTAGATGGTTCCAAGAACTGCTGCTTTGGTTGCTGAGAATAACTGAGCCTGTCTTGTTCAATTACTTGGTGACTACCTGCTTACTCTACGAACTGGCTCTATGTCGATGTGAATCGAGAGGAATACGCATCATCACACTAACTCTTTTATACACGGGTAGTTTCTGTGTTGTATTTATCTGCCATAAAATTAATTTTTCTATCATCTCAGTTCGCTCCGGTTCCATCTGAATGATAAATCTGTATTTGTCTTATACAAAATAGATAAGGATTGATGAGCCAGATAAGCCTAACACTCTGCTAGTTGGTTTCTGGTGAAGTCAGCCTTCGAAATGAAGATGGTTTATTTGGAATTTGGACTGTAACAGGAAGGTGCCAGTTACTTCCAAATCAGAGGCAAAAGGATAAACAGGAGCCACTACATCCATACACAGAAGCAGATGTGATCTCCTTTAATTATCATTTTGGTCAGTTCAAAATAAAATATATAAGAATACACAATCATATAACATGAGCGAATGACCAAAAGCCTCTAGATGATGAGGTCTAAAGCAGGGACTCAAGAGTTTGTAAAATCGGTTTTGGCATATCTTCTCTTTTGAACGTGTTCTGCAATTCGTACCCATTTACAAACTAAACAAAGAGATAACTTTGTAAATTATAGCTCATTCATGTGCAAGTATAAGAAAAAATCCCTCTTATACAGGAGAGTTTAATTTAAAAGTGTTTGGTTAAAGATATCTTGATTATGTATTATGTTGATGTTATTCATAAGTCTTTTCATAATTTGATCGTATTTTATAGATTTTATTGACCATTTACTTGACTACCTACAATTAAGGGGTGACACTAAGCCAAACCGACTTACAAACCATTTGAGCTCGACTCAATTCAGTTTTTATTTGAACTCAGTTCGAGTTCAAAGTTGAAATAAGGTTCGTTAAGTAACAAGCCAAACTCGAGATTTTCTAAGTTCGGCTTGTTAGATCGTGAGCGATTTGTTGTTATAGATTTTTTTTATGAAAATACCCTTTATTCTAATTACTCTATCAATTCTCTCTTTAGTTGGTTGATAGTTGCTCTTATTTACCTCAAAGACAAATTGGTCGTTCGACCCTTTTGGGTCCCTCAACATCTAATATTGTTGTTTGCTAATGGAATAAACACGACTGATGGAAGTGTTTACTTTTTTTTTTTAGGTCTATTAAATTGGTTATTATACATTAGTATGCTCCATTGTAAAGTCTTGGACTCCTTTGTGATACTTTGCAATTCAATGATACCAAGGTCACTATAATATTTTATTTATTTATTTTTAAAATTTTAAATATAGGTTAGAGCTTGAACCTGGCTTGAGCTCAGTTAATTTTTTTGGGTTCGAACTCTGGTTCTAAGTATTCAATTCAAGCCAAACTTGAATATATATAGGTTTGAGCTTGAATCGACTTAATGCTACCCCTACCTGCAAGTAAATAGATGAGTAACAAAATACCCCTTAGTTGTTTCACATGTTACCCATTTAGCCCATTGTTTTAGTAGGACTAAAGTTCCTTTATGACCATCAAATTGTTGTGGCCCAACCTTAGCTTAATTTCGATTTGAACCTGCTTTTCGTTCCTTGATCCGAAGCTGATATGTGGGCTCAAAGATAGGCCCAATTGACAGCCACCAATATGGCGGGTGACACACTCAAGTCACAACTCAACGCCGCGAACCGACTGTTTCTTACCATCTTCCCCAAAATTTCCCTCAGGCCTTTCGAGCGAGCGGGTGGTTTGTTTGTTTGTCTTTTTTTTTTCTTTCAGAAACACGTATCTCTGCTTTCTCCCTCTCGAAATGGCGGTCCTTCCGATCCTTAACTTCGAAGAGAAGATATCCGAAACTGTAGAGCAGAATCAGGTGGTAGTCATAATTGGGGAGACCGGTTCCGGGAAGAGCACTCAGCTGTCTCAGATTTTGCACAGGAGAGGCTACACCAAATCAAGGAGTATAGGAGTCACGCAGCCTCGAAGAGTAGCGGCGGTTTCTGTTGCAAGGTACTCTTGCTTCAACTTCTGAAGCTTTCTTCTTTTATAATAGGTTCCATTTGTTGTTTGCTCATTTTAACGGCTCTTTTGATGGCTAAAGTCCTTTTGGTGACTGCCCATTAGTGCAGATTTTTTTTTAAGAAGAATGTTTTGTTCTTTTGGTGGAAGAATCTTCTTGCACCTTAGTTGAGTTTCCCCTGTTTGCTTTAATGAATCTTTGCCATTTCTATCGTATATGTCAATTTATTATTATCGTTTTTTTTTTTAATTTCTTACTGGTTATTACTCGACTTCTTTTGAAACTACTAGCAGTATCAATATGTTTTTTGAGAGCCGGCGGTGGAGGACTGCTATTTCATTTAGTTCGCTGTAGGATATCGGCTCCGTTTCAGATCATGTCAAATTTATAATTGCTAGATGTGACTTGTAAAATTGACTAAGTGCTTATTCTGTCCACGATTCATTGATCGATGATATTCTCGCTTATCACTTTTGTCTATCAGTTTGAGCAATGGGAGCCTGTGTATCCGAATAAGGGAATACATACTCTCATGTATGATTCTGGTAATCCACGGTTCTGGAGGTTTCCTTCTGAGGAATTGTTAACATGGATTTCTCATTGTAGAAAAAATATTCCTTTGACTGAAGAACTCCAATTTCTGAGATAGCATTGTTGTGGAATTTGTTTAGTTGTTTAAACTCAATTACATCATGCTTATTATTTGTGCAACAAAACCTGTCTATATCTTGAATCCTAACCGCTATATTACATTTGCATCGATGTTTGCAACCATGCAGGATCATCTTAACTGCTCAAGTGCTATTGCTAGGTGAATCTGATTGATCAGGACATATTTAAGTAGAAAAATCAGAAAAAAATAAAAATGTCACTTAACCCAAGTTTTTTTATCCTAAATGGTGATCTGTTAGCTATGCTCATCTGTGGGTTTTACATTCTTGCTGCACTCCTCCTGAACATGAAGAACCACTACCCAGATTAGAGCTCCTGATCAATGAAAACAGAAGATTACCTCTTTGTTGAAAAATAAGTACAGGGGTATTTTGGTTATTTTACCTTATCTTTATTTATATGTCTTGATGTAATCTTGTTATCCAACTATGTCTATGGACCATGTTTCATATAAAGAGGATACTTAGAATAGGAGATATAGAGAAATAGGTTTTTTCACTTAGGAAGGGTATTTTTGTAAATTGTACTCGACTCTTATTATAAATAGAGGTTGGGGGATGTGCAGGTCCCCCAACGCTGATTCCCTCTCATTCTCTTTCTTCAACATTCTTTCTTCTTAACTTTTTTATGGTATCAGAGCAGTAAATTGCATTTGGGAAGACTTTTTGTCAAGTTTTTCATCATTTTGAAGTAGATGTCTACACAAAGGAAGGATCTTTCTCCAGTTTTTTTTCTACCGATTAGTAAAAATCCAATTCTTTCTCCCTTTCTCTCTGCCATTATCCTAGGGTTACTTGTTCTACTATTCTAAGAACAGATTTTGATGCTCTAAACTGCCCCTAAGAGTGTTTTATGTTGATCTCAAGATGTACGCCAACTTCCAGACTATCACTGCTGACATCATCTTTGACGTTTGCTATGTCAGCCCTAGTGCTGCTCTCAGTGCACTGTATCTTCTGGAATTTGATCCCCTGTGTTGGATCTTTTGGATTTCTTGACCTAAGCACATCATCTATATGCCCTAACTGTGATTTTACTTGGTGGGGCCCACTTAATCTGGTTGATTTGGAACTTTTTGGAAATTTTATTTGATCTGTTTGGTATTCTTATATATCTGATATGCTGATTCTTGCGGTTACACTCCATCTAAAGAACCATATATTCCTGATTGTAATGATATTATGACTATCACCTCTAAAAAGTTGAATGGTGATAACTACCTTACTTGGTCTAGATCTTTTAGAATATACTTAAAGACCAGAAAAGAAACTGAAATTTATTAGGAATGACCCTCTTGTCCCTCAAGATGATGATTGGGAGGCTGAATTTTGAAATTTGAAACTACCAAAGCCATGTGGCTGTCTTGGAAGCTCTTTATGGACAAGAGAGCAATCTTTCCAGGGTTTTTGAAATATCTACAGATTTCTTTGGCTTGAAAAGGGGTAATAGAATTGTGATAGAATATTATAGTTTTTTCTGAATATTTGGTAGGAGATTAATGCCTTTCTTCCATTTACTATAGATGAACGGGAACTCTGAAAACAACAAAGTCAACTCCTTGTGGCAAAATTTCTAGATGGTTTAGGTGCTGGATTTGACAGCATATAGGCACAAATTCTGGCCTCTGATAAAGTGCTTAACCACTCTACTACCTTTAATAGGGTACAGAGAGTTGAAAAGACAGTTGTGTTTGAAGCTGGAAAAGATACCAAAGTGGTTGAAGCTATTGCCCTTAATACATTAGCTACAACATTTGATTCCTCTGAGACGTCCAAGGGACGCATAGGGAGTGGTAGAGGCAAAGATAACTCAAGCAGAGGACGAGGTCAAGGGGATGGTAAATCCAAGCGTAAGTGCGTTCACTGTGGACGCGTAAATTATTATTGTGACAGATGTTGGATAAAGTTTGGGAAACTTGCGTGGGCAAACACTATCACATAGGAAGGTACAACCCCAGGGTTTGAAACTACAACATCAATCCCACCTGGTGCTCTAGATGAATTACAAAAATTAATCCAAGAGTATCAACAGATTTCACAACATATGACACAACTACCTATTCCTTTTGCATCCTTGGTACATACGACTCCTCCCACAAGTTATTTTGCATTCTCACTGTTTCATTCCACATCTTGGGTTCTTGATTCCAGAGTCACAAAACACATGTAAGGTATGTCCTCACTATTTTTTTACTTAAAAGAGTCCCTTCTCATTAAACATGTTAAGTTTCACCAGTACAAACAGTAGGAAATTTTACTCCTCCTTTTCTTTTTCCTCATTCTGCACTGTTTTTTTTTTTTAAATGATGTGGATTTTTATCAAGACAAAAGCTCAAAAGAGCAATTTACAAAGGAGGGAAGCCTTCCCAAAGAATGAGAGATTGCTGAGAAGTTCCAAATTTTGCCAATTTATTAGCCAAAGAGTTGGTTGATATAGGAATGAGATTCCATTACTATGAGTAGAAGATACAATGTCAGCAATACTATCAGTGATGGACCAGTGGCGCCAAGGGGGGAAACTGTCTTTGGAACACCAACTAATAACCATCTGCGAGTGGCCTTCAATGATTAACTTGCCATGGAGACGATCCCTGAAGATTTGGAGGCTGAACAACAGAGCACTAACTTCAGCAGTATTAGAATCGGCAATGCTCACCGGACCAACATAAGAAAGAATAGGGTCTCCATTGTGACCTCTGAATACACCACTTGCTCTAGCCGACCCACTCAATCTGCACTGATAGTTCCAAAATTTCCTTTAAATTTGATGTCCGTCCGTCAGGTGGCTAAGTACATGAATAACTCTCTAACCTTTTATCCTATTCATTGTGTCTTTCAGGATCTCGTGACGAGGAAGATGATTGGTTGCACTTGTGAGAGAGGGGGACTATACTATTTGGATAGCCACCCAGATAGTACTTTGCATGCACTACACACATGTGATTTACCTCTTCAATGGCATCTCAGATTTGGTCATCCATCTCCTGTAAAACTAATTCAAGTTGTTCCAGATTTTCCTTCTAGTATTACTTTTCAGTGCAAGTAATGTTAATTGGGCAAACATCACTGGAACTCTTTTCTTGTTTCATCTCATAATACAAGTAAACTACTTTTTGAGCTTTTCAATTCAGATGTTCGGGGTCCTTGTCTTGTGACTAGTCAGTTTGGTCATAGGTATTTGATTTCATTTATTGATGATTTTAATAGATGTACTTGAATTTATCTAATGCTAGAAAAATCTAAAGCCTTTGATGTATTTCAACTATTTTATAATGAAATAAAGAATCAATTTGCAACGTCTATCCATATCTTGCATACAGACAATGGTCTTGAGTTTATGAATCGTAAATTTGACTCTTTTTGTCAGTCACAAGGAATCATTCATTAGACTTCTTGTGTGTTCACTCCACAACAAAACGGAGTTATTGAACGAAAAAATTGTCACTTATTTGAGGTAGCTCTCACTATGTTAATTCATATGAATGTACCTAAGCCATACTGGGGAGATGTTGCTCTTACTGCATGCTTTCTGATAAATAAAATGTCGTCTTCTGCTCTTGATGGCAAGATTCCCATTCAGATTGTTTTACCACTGCACCTCTTTTTCCTATATCACCTCATATGTTTGGGTATGTATGTTTTTCACATATCTTTGATCCCTCCAAGGATAAATTGTCTCCTCGATCTATTAAATCTATATTTCTGGGATATTTTTGGATACAAAAAGGATACAAATGTTACTGTCCATTTATGAGGAAAACATTTGTGTTTATAGATGTTACTTTCTTCGAGGATGTTTCATTTTTTGAATCTTCCAGGTTTGAGTCAGTTCCACCTGAAACTTTCTGCACCTAATCCTGTTATTCCTATTCCAGTTGATGAATGTGTTCTGACTTAACGTGATGCTTCTATTGAGAAACCACTATAGGTATATCAGCACCGATAACAACCATTTCATCCTGATCCAAACCCCCTACACACACCAAACCATGATTCTTTATCGTCTCCTGATCCTGAGGTAAGCGATCTTCACCTTCCTATCTCTCTTTGGAAAATTGTTCGCAGTGGTACTCACCACCCTCTATCTCACTGTCTCTTTTGATTCTTTTTTTGATAATTATCGTAAGCTTGCTCTGAACCATCTCCACTTGCACTATTCCTTCTTCAGTGTAGGATGCTTTGTTAAATCCTCATTAGAAGAAAGCCATGGATGTTGAGATGGAAGTACTAATTGATAGGGAGACTTGGGAGTTATGTGATTTACCTCCATGTGCTGTTGTGGTTGACTATTGGTCTATACTGTTAAATACAACTCTGATGGATTTGTTGAACGGTATAAGGCTCATCTTGTTGAGACCTTTGGTGATATAAGGTTTGTCTTGTTGAGACCTTTAGTGTGGATGTTTTTGAGACTTTTTCTCCGGTTGCTCGCTTGTCTTCTATTCACATACTCATTTCTGTTGCAGTCTTTGTTTCAACTGGCTATTAAAATTGTCTTTTTTATATTGTGATATTAAGGAAGTCTATATGGAGCAATCTCCAGGGTATGTTGCTCAAGGGGAGACACATAAGGTATGTCAACTCAAGAAGGCCCTTTATGGCTTAAAACAAAGTCTACGAGCATGGTTTGAGAAATTTAGTCAAGTGGTTATATCCATAGAATTTCATAGAAGCCATTGTGATCACTCACTATTTATTATGAAACGATCATTTGCAATTATTATCTTATTAGTATATGTAGATGATATTATCATGTCAGGGAGTGATAGATCAGGCATTGAAAAAGTTAAATCCCATTTGGTGAATCACTTTTAAACTAAAGATATGGGTTAGCTAAAATATTTCTTAGCTATTAAAGTTGCAAGAAGCAAGGAGGGAATGACTCTGACTTAGAGGAAATATGTTATTGATATGCTTCAAGAGTATGGACTTGTGGGGGCCAAACCTACTAATACACCTATGGAAGTAGGACTTGATCTTCATGGTGATCAAAGTCCAAAATTGAAAGATAAAACAATGTATCGGAGACGTGTAAGCGTACTCAATTATGTTGCAGTTACTGGTCTTGATATCTCATTTGCAATCAGTTCTTGGAGCATCCATGTAAGATTCACCTAGAGGTTGCACAGAGAATCTTGAGATATCTAAAAGGAGTATTAGGAAAAGGTCTCCTTTTTAAACCTAATAATCACTTGAGGATTAAGTTGAGGATTAAGGTTTTCTTTGACGCTGACTATGCAGGTTCCAAGTTTGACACAAAATCAACTATTGGATACTGTGTATTTCTGGGAGGAAATCTAGTCAGTTGGAAGAGTAAAAAAAAGAATGTTGTTGCTCGGTCTAGTGCAAAAACTAAATATAGAGCAATGACCCACACTGCCAGTGTGCTAATGTGGGTAAAATTTGTTATCTAGGAATTAGGTCTCTATCAGAAGGATCTTATGTATTGTGATAACCAGGCAACAATCTTCATTGCAAACAATCTAGTCTTTCATGAAAGGATGAAACATATAGAGGTAGATTGTCATTTTATTCGAGATGCAATAATGAGGAAAAAGGTAACCACTCCATATGTTCGGTTTCGTGATTAACTCGATGATATTTTAACTAAACTACTGGGAAAGCGTGAATTTCTGAACTTCTGCGACAAGCTAGGACTATTTGACATATACTCTCCAACTTGAGAGGGAGTGTTGAAAAATAAGTACAGGGGTATTTTGGTCATTTTACCTTATATATATATTTGTCTTGATGTAATCTTGTTCTGTATATCTAACTATGTCTATAGACCAAGTTTCATGTAAAGAAGACACGTAGAATAGGAGATATAGAGAATTAGGGTTTTTCACTTAAGTAAGGTTTTTTTTGTAAACTGTATTTAACTTTTATTATAAATAGAGGTTGGGGGACATGCTGGTTCCCCAACGCAGATCAGTTTCACTTCTCTCATCTCCACTTTTTCTCCCTCTCATTCTCTGGCTTCAACCTCTCTTTTTAACATAGGGGACCTAGTGTATTTCTGCATGTGAAGCAGCAGAAAATGATATTCTCATTTTCTTTCTGTCTCATATTTAATCTATTGCACAACATGGATTGAGCCTTTGGCTTGAATGGCTGCACAGGGGGATAGTGAGTACTCCCACTGGTATGGGGTTCAACATTAAAAAATAAATAAATACGTAAAAAATAAACACTGGTTTTGAACGAACATATGTAATTGTCTAAAGCATCTAGAGTTCAAGCCCTAGAGACTAACCATTTGTTCATATATTCATGCACAGGCGGGTGGCACATGAACTAAATGTGCCGCTTGGGGATGAAGTGGGGTATGCCATCCGATTTGAAGACCGGACTTCAAACAAAACTTATATCAAGTAATAATAATTTCTCAGTCCATCTTTACTGTTTGATTTCTTAATTCCTTTTTGAAACTTGATACTTAAGGACCTTATTTAACCTTTCCATTTTGACATGCCTAGATATCTGACTGACGGATGTCTACTTCGTGAAGGCCTTTCTGATCCAGAGCTAAAACAGTATTCTGTAATTATATTAGATGAAGCTCATGAGAGAAGTCTAAACACGTAAGCCTCTTTAGCCTGTATGCATCTTGTGCTTTAAATTCCTTGCATCTTTTTCTTCTTATCTCAAATCATAAAATGGGCCTTGGTTGTTAATCTGTTTTGTTTCACCTGTTGCCATATGCTTACCAAGAATTTTCTAGAGTTCCTTAATACAATAAACAGAACCCAACCGAATCCTTCTAACGTATGGATGCCAAATTTGGTTAAATGGTCTTGAATTATTTGATATGCCTTAGCTCCATACATATTTCATACAGGTCCTTTTTACTTAAATTATAGCTGTCACTTTTTATTTAAGATTTATTTATGAACATATCTCTTCAGTGATATATTACTGGGGCTGATGAAGCGCTTAGTGAGGGTTCGTCCCTCTATGAAAATTCTAGTCACTTCAGCAACTCTGGATGGTGAAAAGGTATCTAGATTTTTTTCCAACTGCCCTGTACTGCGAGTGCCAGGGAAGCTATATCCTGTGGAGATACTGTACAGCACTGAACGTCCTAAAAGCTATCTCCAATCTGCTGTAAAAGTTGCTCTTGGTATGATTGCAAAGTTGATTCTTCACCATTCACTGTGTACAAGTCTTAAATATATGTAAGTTGCATTAACTGATGTGACTGCCCTTGATAGATATTCACATCCAGGAGCCGCCAGGGGATGTTCTAATATTCATGACAGGACAGGTCCATCATTTTATTTTCAACTTTTTAGAGACTCACTTATTCACCTTTTAATAACTCTACTATTCTCAAGATATTGATATGTTGCAAATGCTACTGGCACATTAGGATGATATAGAGAAAATGATCTCAAAGTTGGAGGAAAGAGTTCAAAGCCTAGAAGAAGGGACTTGTTTGGATGCTATAATTCTTCCTTTACATGGTTCTCTACCCCCAGAAATGCAGGCAAGCAAATCTTTTTCTGTTTTTTATTTTCTTTTTCTTGCTTCATTAACTCCCTTTGTAACAAAATAGTTTTTATTGCTCTCACAATTGAATTTGCTTTTTTGAAATTAAATAGTTATCTCACAATCATGGGGTAGAGTTGGTGTTGCAGATTATTGCATTAACTATGTTTCATTTACAATAGTACGATATTTGAACAAGGATGGATGGGGGTTTCAAGTGTAAGGTTTTGGTTTAAGTATCACCAGGGGAAATGGGTGCAGTGTGTGTGTGTAATCTACATTCAAAAGAAAAAAGTTTGAACAAGGATTGCATATCACCCCAAAAGTGTCAGAATAGGATAACTTACTTCAACTGTTTATGACAGGATAGTAAGAAATACTCTCATTTCTCAACAATTTATCTTCATTGATTGATATGATTTTTCAAGAGCTGTCAATAAACTTATGCACTTTCAAAAAACAAAAATTACTTCATGAATGATATGTGTATTCAGATGTGAGAGTAGTAGGTTATAACCCAGACAAGAAGAAGATTGTACAATTAATAGTGGTTGGTTAGGAGAATCAACTTGTTTAAACTTTGCTGAGAAAACTATGTGATCGTTTCTGCAAACAGGTTCGTGTATTTAGTCCAGCTCCTCCAAATTGCAGAAGATTTATTGTTTCCACAAATATTGCCGAAACTTCTCTGACTGTTGACGGTGTTGTGTAAGAAGACATGACTTATTATTTTTGTTTATATTTTTCATGGTAATCTCAAAATATCTTCCTTTTGCTCTTGTCTGGGAATTTTATGCCTATAAAAGATGAACGCATTACTTGAGTTACATGTAGGACATGTTTAATAATGATATTTCATGAGTTCACTTTTGCTACGTTTTCTCGTTACTATTCCTTATGGGTTTCACATTCTGAGCTATACAATGAATGCAACCATCACCAACTACAATTTAATTCCTTTAGGACTTTTTTTTTTTTTTTTGAAAATTAAATCCTTTAGGATTTCCCTTATAAGATGAATAATCCTTAAAAGTTGGTTGGCCTAGCTCTTGCATTTCATTTTATGCATATGAGGAAACAAGATGAGATATCAGGGGAAGCTGGAACTCATCATGGTCAATCTACTTTGGGACCACTAAAGTGATTACAAATGTTGGATAACTATAATAATTTCCTATTCAACAAAAACAATTTTCTAGAGTTTCGAAAAAAAATAATTCCGACAATGTTATATTTATTTTCTATGAGATTTGATTAAACAAGATTTGGCAAACCACTGCACTTAGTCTATAACATCTTGGAAGGCCCTCTCTATTGTTTATGCTTTAAAATGCTTTTAAAGGCTTGTACTCATTTTGATTGCCCTGTCTCGCACAAAAAAAATTATCTGGTGTGCTTGCAGAAGTAAGATACTCACATACGATTCCCTCATCAGGTGGGGCGCCCCCAGTGCAAGACCCTTCCTTCCCTTTTTGTCAAAATAACCCAGAAACCACCTCCCATGTCCTCCTCCATTGCCAATTTGCACAAATTGTTTGGGCCAACCTCTTCAACAAAATTGAAATTAAATACTGTATACCACACAATTTGCCATAAATGATCCTTTCCATCACAAATATTCGTCTCCCAAAATTTGGAAAAATGCTCTTCTCCAGTTGTGTGGGCTACATAGCTTGGGCCATCTGGAAAGAAAGGAACAATTGAAAATTTCAATTCAAAGCTTCTCCTATTGAGGTGATTGTAGATAACATTGTTGGTCAGGTTTCTGTTTGGTTAATGACCCAGAAGGAATTTATTCACCTCAACAACATTGATTTTAGAGGAAATTGGCGGTTGGTTGCCAAGATCACGGATTCCCCCCGCCCCCCAATCATGAAGATATGTCCCCTCCTCCACCCGGCAACTTCAAGCTGAACTTCGATGGTAGTGCCGTTAGCAGCCCGGGTCCAGCTGGGTTCGGAGGAGTTATTCATGATGATAATAGTTGTCTTTTCTACACCTTTGTGGGCCCTCTGGGTATATTTGACTCTATTACCGTAGAACTCACCGGATTGTTTCAAGGGCTTATAATCTTCCAGGACTGTATTGCTGGGCCCTTCATCATTGAAGGGGATTCTAAGGTTGTCATCGATTGGTGCACAAAGGAAATATTTATTTTGAAATTTGTAACATAACTTCTCGTGTAAATAGTACACGGACTCACACCCCCAGATCTGCCAATCATTTGGCAGACTTTGTTGTGGAGGGCTGCCCACCTCGCTAGGTTGTATTTTTTTCTTGTTTTATTGAATATTCACACACCTTCCAAAGGCTTGTGCTCATGCTGGAGCATATAAACTTAAAATTTGGATATGGTTGGACTCTAGGCTAGAGAGCCTACAATAGTATAACTGTAAAAAGGTGAGAAATTGGTTGCTTTGGTTAATTGAGTGGTATAAATCCTCATGTGGCAACATTGTAATTTGGCCTTTGTGGCAATTTGCTGTAGATACTATTTGACAGCTGAACATTGTGAGATAACTTTGAGGTACAACTACTTTGGGAATAGATTATCAATCCAAAATAGGATTGTGAACTGCTATAAAAATTGGAAATGTCCATTGTGTGATGCATAATTATTCTTTTTGTGCTTTGTATAAGCTCTTAGCCTGGCATAAATTTGAAAATACATCAGCCAATTAAAGCAGCTTAGTAAAAAAGAGGTCGAAGTCTTAAACAATGTATACAAACCTATTCAGCACCCTGCCCCCCGGTCCTCCTCCTCTTGGTTTGTATGAGACCTAATTTTTGTGTGGATTGGGCCTTTATCTCAATGGTCAGTTGGCCACTTGGGCGGGTTTCAAGTGTAAAGTCTTGCGTTCAAATCTCACTAGGTGAAAGAAGTATAGTGTGCATGCATGTGTCACTCAACATTAAAAAAAAAGCATTGTTCTTTAGAAGTATAGCTTATCCTCAATTCTTTGTAACATGTCTACAATTTAATGGAAATGATTCTTCTTGATGAAGGAATTAAAATAGTTAAATTACTTATGTAGAAAGAGAATGTATTGAAAATCTATTATTTTGGAGAGAAATAATTATCTAGCCCCAACCACATCAACTGCATGTAAGTGGTTCTCATTTCAAGTATCTTGTCTTACTTGGCTTCTGTATAAACATCAAGTTGGATGAAGAAAGCCTGGCTCGTTCTGTTTAAAGTTGGGTTTTCTTATTGGGAGAACTGAAATTTTTTGTCTCTATACAGAGTGGTCATTGTATAAACAGCATTCTTCTCTTTTTTTCTTACAATAATCTCTCTACAGTCTTAGAAAAAAAAGGAAGAAAGAAAACTCTGTGCATGTTGAGAATGCAATTATAGCTGCTAGTTTGTTACATATATATTTCTAAATCTGGTCATTGAGAACCAATCACCATTTGGTGTACGTAAGGTTCCCTCTTATGGATATTTGTTTTGTGCTTGTTTTTCTTTGATTGTTCTGTTCTCTTGATGTTTCTGTACACTCTTCCTTCTTATGGGTATTTGTTTTATGCTTCTTGTTCTTTGATTGTTCTATGCTTTTGATGTTTATGTACACTCTGCTATGTTGCCATTTTCCTGTTTGCCGTTTTGAAAATAAGGTTGTGGACTTCACATGTGCCAATGTCTGTAGAAGGTTCATTGTTGAGTCCAGTTGAGATCTTCCATGTTTACTAAGGTAAACTTTCTATTGTTGTAGGTATGTTATTGATTCAGGATATGTAAAGCAGCGGCAGTACAACCCATCAACAGGCATGTACTCCCTTGACGTTGTTCAAATCAGCAGGTAATATCTTTCCATATACAGCTAATTGAAGTGACTACAGAAAATTCCTTAGTTGCTTCTTTTTTTATATATATATATATATATTATTTTTTATTTATATGCTTTTTACTATTTTGTTGTAGCTCTTCAATGTTTTATATTGTTAGTTCTATTTGGTCTGTTGTTTGCTTTATTTGGTATATGGTGTGACTATGATAGAGCAATTCACAGAGAAAAAGCAGTAAGGTTTATTTTTTTATTTTTTTTGATAAATGTATTAAAAAGAAGATGAAAATTACAAACTAAAGGGGCCTCCCGTTACAACCATTGCAGGAAGGGAGGTCCCGTGTTTAGCAAGCCCGTCTGCCAAGGAATTGGCGGCACGGGGAATATGAGACCATGTACAAGAAAGGTTGGCCACAATATCTAGAACACGATGAGAAAAGGGTCAGTGTCTCCATGGGGGGGGGGTGGAAGCGGCGGAGCACCAATGAATAATAACACTGGAGTCTCCTTCAACAATGAGGGGGTCATGGAGATGGTCTCTGAAAGTGGCTAAACCATGATATAAGGCCTGGAGCTCTGCAACTGCGGAATAAAAAATTCCCGTTGGCCTTGTGTATGAGAAGAGGATGTTACCTGGGGCATCCCTAATAACTCCCCCAAAGCTGACAAGTCCTGGACTGCCCTGAGCGCTACCATCAAAATTCAGCTTGAAAACTCCATAGAGGGGGGGGGGGGGGGCACTGAATGCATGTAGGAGGCCTCCGGCTTCCCCGTATTTGAGCAATACATCGCCAGTTGGTCCGCAAAGAGGAGCCACTAAAAGAGCCGAAGTCCTTCTTGGTGTGAAGTCAATTTGAGATCTGACCCACAATCATTTCCGTGATGGCCTCGATAGAGACAAGTTTAGAGTTAAAACGTCTATTGTTTCTCTCCAACCAAATCAGCCATGGGATGTACCCAAGGCAAGCCGACACAATCATACACCGCAACTTGTGTGAGGGATGTCCCAAGCTACAACTCGAGAAACGGATACATCATCCAGCATGAACCCTCCCTTCTCATGTCTTGAACCAATCATTCTCTTCATCTGCAAGTCCTAGAAAACACAAGAAGTAGGATAAAAGGTTACTGAATAGTTTAAGGATTTAGTTATATGACTCACAGACAAGAAATTAACTGGAAACTTTGGTACAAATAAAACTGAATCTAAGGATATTTGTGAAGTAGTGTGAACTATACCCTCCCCCTGAATGGGAGGTGGATCCATCAACTAAAGTAACTCCACGATATGAAGGAGATGGACTGCAATAGGGAGGGCATCCCTGACATGTGTGTAGAGGCTCCTGAATCAATGATCCAAGAGGGGGAATGAGACACATTCAGTGCATTCATACTTGTACTAGCCACCGTCTTGGTAGTCTGAGAAGTAGTAGATGAAGCAGTCAATTGACTCAGTCGTTGTAATAACTGCTGAATTTCCTCGTAGGATCCAGTGTGTGAAGAGGCGTCCTTATCTGTGACTATAGAGTTGGCCCAAGTAGGCTTAATAATTTTTCCCCAACATTTCTCAAAAATATGATTAGTTATACCACAATGAACACATTTCCAATCCTCCCGATCATTTCGGCCACGACCATGGGTAGAGTAAGAGTGACCTCTACCTCCTTTATTACCACCATGAAATTGACCATCAAGCTTACCAGTAGAAGACTAAAGTTTAAGAGCAGTTGCTTCTAAGAGAACTCCGCCTGACTCATTCTTACAATTGCACTTTCAGCTCGAAGAACACCGTTAAAGGCTTGTTCAAGGGTAGTCACATCCTCATTGACCAACAACTGGGCTCTAATAGCATTATACTCAAGCTCCAAACCATCCAAAAATCGGGTTACTTGAAGAATCTGATTTTCTTTCTTACATTCGTCTTCAAAGTTTGTAGTAAAAGGACGAGATGTACTAATCTCCTGTAGTACTCCCCTCATCTCAGTGAAATAATTTGTGATTGATCTACCTCCATGCTTCATATTAAAGAACTTCACATATAACTGATATATCCTTGAAAAACCATCCACTTGCCTTAGTAATAGTGCAACTCAAAATCTGGTTATTAAATCTAGATTCCATACTATTGACCAACCAGGTCATTACTAAATTATCTTTTGCCACCCAATATTTAGTAACAGACACTGAGGGATCATCGTAGTTATATATTTTGCCATTCTTTTAGCCCTCAAATACATCAAAACTGATTTGGACCAATTTACGTATTTCGATCCATTCAACTGGGTAGTTATCTGTATAGACTGAGTGAATTTCATATCTGAGCTCTCAGTTGTCCTCTGGACAACAACTTGTGTGCTGGAATCAACCATTAAATAGCAAACACTTTCCCCAAATTTCTATGTTGCAGTCAAGTGGGCCCCACATCGAATTTAATTAGGGCAATTCAATCAATTTCAAACTAATAGTGATCAATTTCAGCAATTGAGACCATAAATCGATGATGACCTAATTGCAAGAAACCAGGATGATGCAGGCTATATGGATGATGACACAAGCATTGGATTGATGACACAGGCAGATTTGAGAAATTTCCTCAGATTGGGATCATCAAACACTTATAAATCCCAACAATTAATCAAATAAAAGTAGTAATCATTAGCCAATAGGCTAAGATAGGCAGAAAAAAGGGGAAATTGGAATTTTTACCCTACCAGTCCAGAAATCTGGAAAAATTCAAGAGATTGTTGAAAATGGAGAGAAGATCCACAAAATCGAAAGAGACTTGCCCAAGATTTGCATTACTGTTCTGATACCATGAAAAATATGTGATTTAGTGAGAAAAGAAAAAAAAGAAGAAAGAGTTCTGGAAGAGGAGCAATTTTGTTGCCTTGGAATACGTGCCAAAAAGGCCCGTCCAGCTTCTTTATAAACAGGGTTTAAGTGAAAATTTATAAAATGACAAAAATTCCCCTGAATACTCAAAATTACATATCTCCTAAAATACATGTCTAAATAGAATGAAAATTCAACTATGATAAAATAAGACATTCTATATCTAATAGCCATACTATAAGAGAAACATTCCAAGGCAGCGAAGTTGCCCCTCTTCCATAACTCTTTTTCCTCTTCTATTTTCTCCCCAAATCACATATATTTCAATTTTATTATTAATTGTACAAATGATTGATTGCCAACATTCTCTGCTAGTAATTCAGCAAGTTAACTCTAATTTTGTTAGGTAAAAAGACAAAAAGCTCTTATAAGAATAGAATTAAGACTCTCTTATCACGTGGACTTTTTAAGTTAATTAATAAAGGCTCATAAAAGTAAACCGATGAATTTAATGTGGGTTCAAAAAAATTGATGTGTTAAATGGTTATTTAGGTCGATGCCTCATCATTTATGTGAGCCTAGATTGTCAGTCATATCTACTTATATAAAATAGTTGTGAGTTATCTTATTGTAGTACTTTTCATTTGTCAAAGTTATGGTTCTCTGAATTTAATGGCAGGGGCATGTGGGCAAGTTTGGTAATGTTGCTTGGGTATATGGGCATTAGTTTGAGAACAAGGGTTGTCTATGCAATTATAATATATTTCAGGGGCATATAAGCAATTAACCCTCATATATATAAAATGTTTCAAACTTTTCTTTGTTCTGCTTGTATGATCTGAATCAAACCAATTCAAATCGGTTGATCAAAGCTGATTCTTTAACCATAGAGCTGGCATAGGAATGGCGAGATTGAAAACTAGAAATCTGTTTGGTGACTGTAAGTTTAGAAGCATCACATTGTATTTGGAGTGGACTGTGAAAGTTGGGACCCACTGCACAACTAGATTTGGCTTGTTTGCAACAACTGCTTTTTTTTTTATTCTCTTCTAGATAGTTAATAGTAATGACTTGTCTATTTGTGTTTTGTGTGAACCAGGTTCTTTAAGTGGTTACCTTATCAACCTGGCTCCTTTGCCAAGTTGATGTTCAATTATTAACTCACATTTGTGCGTTTTTTAACTCCTTCAATTGTTTATTATAGAGTTCAAGCTGATCAAAGAGCAGGACGTGCTGGAAGAACTTGTCATGGAAAGTGTTATCGACTTTATCCATCAACTGTATACCACGAGGAGCTTCTCGAAGCTACAGTCCCTGAAATACAAAGATCATCTCTTGCTGGAAGTGTTCTCTATTTGAAATCATTGGAGCTCCCAGACATTGATATTCTCAAATTCGATTTTCTTGATCCACCATCACGTAAGAAAGTTGTCTTTATCTTCTCCTTTCCATTTTTTTTTTTTTGCATATGTGTGAGGTTGGTTGCTCCATTTTTTGATCTTCCATATTCAATTTGGCAACCATAGTTGAGAAAACAATTGGTGAGAGTGGAAGTTTGAGCTTCATGCAGACTTCTGCCATCTTGATTGTTCGCCATTTACTTGGTGGTCTCCTCATTCTTCTTTTTCATCAACCTGAAATGTCTATGTTTCTGATTAAGATGAAACAAAAAAAAAAAAAAAAAGCTTCGTATAGGTCCATTTCATATGATTAAAAAAACATCTGTAATTGGACTAATCAAACCTGCTGTCATGATTGAATGCACACAATTAGTGCAGTGGCTTCCCTAGGCTCTAGGTTTTGAATTTGACCTTTCATCTTATGAGGTGACAGGTAATTACTCATCTCAATGGTAAGCCTCATAGGATTGCATGCACCACGTTGGTTTAGTTTTCATTTTTTTTTCTATCATTAATCTGTTATTCTAGTATATGTCTATTTCTATCACTTTTTTCTTTTTACTGAATGATTATTCACTGTTTGTGTTCTGACAGGTGAGTCCTTGGAAGATGCTCTAAAGCAATTGTATCTCATTGACGCTATTGATGAAAATGGATTAATAACTGATATTGGAAGAAAAATGGCTGGTATATGATTTTCTATGCCTGCTCAAGAAGTCTGTTTCTTACTCTTTCTTCCCTCAATTAAACTATGCTCTGTAACTTCGACTATGTGGTTCTTTAATTCTTCTCAACTTCTATACAGAGCTTCCATTGGAGCCCTCTCTTTCGAGGACTCTAATTGAGGCAAATGAGCTTGGATGTTTATCTGAGGCATTGACAGTTTCAGCGATGCTGTCAGCAGAAACCTCATTGCTTCCTACTTGGAGGTAAGTTCTGTAGTTGTATTTTGCTTCTCTTTCTACTCTTGAAATTTTATTTGGCTGTAGACTAGCACAGAGCAGTTATAACTGGTCTTCATTATTCTGTAATCAATGTGAATACATTGCAGATTGCAGTCTGTTGACTTCATTCCTTTTCTATCATATACTTAACTTGCAGTAAGGGGGCTGAAAAGAAAAGGAAGCATTCTGTCTCAAACTTACCAAATGGTTATGGCTTGGGGGATCACATCCAGTTGCTCCAAATATATGAGCAATGGGATCGTGCAAACTATGATCCGAAATGGTGCATTAATAATGACTTGCAGGTTGGTGTTAGGTTTTCAATAATCATTCAGAAAGAGCATTAAGAAAGATGAGTTTAAGTATAATGCATTATTTTAAGCTTATAATGGAAAAAAAAGCTCAGGATTACTATGTGAGAGTGCATCTTTAGTTATCTGCAATCTTACTGAATTAGTTGGTTGTTGAAACATACCTGCAGATCATCATCTGGTTGCACATATGCCAGATTAGTATATTTTCTTTTTCTTCTGTAACTTAACAGTTCCATGCAATTTTCTTCTTCTAGGTCCGAGGCATGATGTTTACCAAAGAAGTGAGGAATCAGTTGTGTCAAATAATGCTAAAAGTTGCAAAAGGTTTATCTTGAACTTGTGAAAATGATCATCTCACAATGCCTTAACAACAGTTATTTTGCTTTTCTCTTCTTTTTAGTGCTTTTTGCATACCCCATGGGCATCCATCACATGTCCGGGCACTATTTACTAGTTGAGTAATCAAGAATTCTTGATGTGGTACACAAAAATCATTCCACCAGGCGACTTGAATCAATGGGCATTTTGAAATTTATACCTATCCAGCAAAATGTTCATTTGTGTTTTTACATGTAAATTTACTGGATTTGAAGGGATATAGGTTGATGACTAGGATAGTTGATGAAAACCTTTTCTATCCAGCCTAGTCAATGCCAAACTCATGGTGTTCCTTCAGTCCACTCTTTTAATGCTTTGAGGTGTGCCCACCAACTGATTTCCTATAGTAAAATTTCAGAACCAGTCAAGGAATTTATATCTGAAATTTCCTTGTGCTGAAATTTCTTTTGCTTTGCTTATAAGCAGGGCCAGTTGATGTAAGATTGAAACGAAAGTCAAGAGATAGCAGACAAGAGTACAGATGTTTGAGGAAGGCTTTGTGCATTGGTTATGCAAATCAGCTTGCTGAGCGAATGATTCATCACAATGGTTATCGCACTCTTGGCTACAAATCACAACTCATTCAGGCAACTACTCTTATCTCCTCTCCTTAGGCTGCTTGGCATGCAACTGACACTACCAAACAAAGTGCTTCCTTGGCTATCCTTGGTAGTTACCATACATATCATCCATATTTCAGGACAAAATTTGGATAAGCATTCATGAAAATTGAACATGTTCATGTTTCAAAGAATTTTTATTCTGTAAATACCTGTTGTTGCATAAATGAAATCATATATGCATACATTTTCTGTAGTTGTGTTTCATACTCTTGTGCTTTTTTTATTTGACAAATAAAAAAACCAGTCATGTCGTGTAGTTTGTTAAATTATCAAGCAAATGCTGAAATGTTTTGACTAGTCTTAGTGGAAAACTTGGTGGTTTCAAGGGAAAGTAGCGCCTAAATACAATCCCTTGATGAAGTACTTTAAGTATCTTTGTCATTGACACTCCTGAGCTATGGATTCTGTCCTGTGATCAGAGGATCGTCCTTGATTGGAATCAGTGGTCTCATGCTGTTAATGGCTCTGAAACTAAGTCAGATTTTGCTGGATATTCTCTAAATAGAAGGATACTGTTTTTTTTTCTTGCTTAACGTAGGGTCTGTATCTCACTCATGGGTACATTGATATTTAATACAGTTTTTCGTTACCACTCCTCTGGCTAATGAAGCATGAGGAATCCATTCATGAATGGAAATTTGTGGTCATCCAATTGGTAACCATATGTATAAATAACTAGAAGCTAATTTTTGACTTCAGGTGCATCCATCCTCTGTCCTTGAAACAGATGAAGATGGACATTTAGCCAACTTCGTCGTGTACCATGAACTGATTGCTACTTCTCGCCCATTCATGAGAAATGTCTGTGCTGTTGAGATGTCATGGGTCGGCCCCATCTTGAAAAAGACAGAAAGGTTGGATGTAAACAAACTGAGGTAATTATGGTACCAGATATCTGAATGTGGATATATAAGAGAAGCTTCCATCATACCTGCTGTTTTAAGCAAAATAGTTGTGGTTTTGGGAGTGAAATTTTCACTTTTTATATTATTATAATTAGCAAAATATGAATTGAATGTGCTTTCAACAAAATTTTATTGAATATGCAGTGGCGGCTCTTATGCCTCTGAGGAATATAGAGATGACAGAAAAGAAGGAACAGACATGCCAAGGAACGAGGTTGCAGTTACCATAGCCCCAGAAGATCATTTAAGTAAAATACAAGCTGCTAGGGAAAGATACCTGGCTCGAAAGGCCAAGAAGTAATGGACAGTGTTTGTCATAATGAGAAATTATTGATTTTCAATACGAATCAAGCCTGATAGTCGAGGCTTTTACAATTTCTGGAGTCGTCTGTTTAGATGGCACATTGAAGGTCTGTCAACAACAAATTGATGGTGGCATTGCTTATCTGGAAGAAATGCATCTGTTCTTCCAATTCATGTCACAGCATTTCCTGAAAGAGCTCATGGGTGAACATCGTTATGTACAATCAGCAGGTGATCGCGAGAGCCAGATACTGTACTCCTGAAGAGACGCCTCATGTGCTAATCCTCCTCGAGTGGTGCCAAGCTTGTATTAGAATGGGTCTTTATCCAATGAAATGAAGGCTATAGTGGTGTTCATTGCAGGAATATAGTGGCAAGAAGAGCAACTTGTTCAAGAGGAGAATTTTGACTGTGAGGCAGATTGAACACAAGGTATGTTACCTCCTTGTGGCAACGCTTTCTTAATTGCGAGTTGAACTGAATTTAGGACATCAATCTCAGACATGATTGTCGGTGTAGTGTCTAAAGACTCTTAAGCTGATGTTCCTCCCACTGCTGGATACAAGGATCGATTTGCAAAGACGTCGTTCAGTACTAACTGATAACCATTTATTTTTCTAAAGATCATGAATGAAGAATGTGACATATCATGAATGAAGGATCGATTATCTGTTCTTATGTTTCACATCGTCATCATCGTCTGTCATTGGATAGAGGACACTGAGTTGCTTGAAAATCATTCATCATTTCGAACACAAATCTCTTTTCCGTTTTTCTGTCAAATGGTAACCTAAAATCTTTATTTTTTTTATATTTATAGATCTAAGTAGAGAAGATATAATATATTATTTTATATTATATTATATTATATTTAAAAAACTTTTACCCCATTTTGGATCGTAACTCAGAAAGTTGTGTTACAAGGCGTATCTGCCGGGACGAATCGGATTTTTTAAACCGCGAGGAAGGAATCAGGGGTAATTTACTTATTCGTGAGAGAGAAAGCTAGTGGGCGGTAGCGTTTCTTCCCAGTTGTCCGGCGTTGTAAGAACCGTCGCTTTTGGTCTGCCTCCGCCCCTTTAAAAACCTTAAGTTTCTTCTCTTCCCACCAAAAATCGAAGAGAAATATTCAGAGAGGTAAGTCTCGCAGCGCGTTCGTAAAATGGCGAGCTCAGTGGATTTGGCCGATATTCCTTCTTTGGATCTAATGGCAGAGCTTCTTCGCCGCATGAAATGCGCAGACAAACCGGAGAAACGCCTCATCCTCGTTGGTAATCTTCTCTCATTATGTCATCCTCTTGTCCAATGTGGGTTCATATGTGAAATCCAGCGAAGAGCCTTATAGATTTGGTTTATGGTTGTTCTAATGGGACTTAAGTTTATGACTAAAACCCGTAGATATGTTAGCATGTTGTGGTGTATTTTTGCTGTTTGCGCCTATATCTAAGTTTTGGGACTTTATCCTTTTCTCGGGTGGATACCTCAGCTCTTCTTTTAATTTTTATGTTATTGGTCCGCGTATCTTGTGCCGTTATTTTCAAGCTCTATGGAACTTGGTATAGTTCAGCCTTTGATTGGTTATATTTTGCCTTTCTTTAATTTAGTTTCTTCTAGAATTTTGCTTTGTTTTTGTCGGCATTTTCCTGTGTTCTGTAGCAAATCTGCTTACTAATCTACTGCAATTTCGCTTCATGGGTAACTTCTTTTCCAGTCACTCTACATCTTCTGACACGCTTACAGTTGTATGAAATAAAATTTGAACAATCCCTGTCTCAATTTTGATATTAATACAAGTAAATGTCACTGGAAAAGAAAGAAACTACCTTTTTTTCTTTAGATAACCAAGTTCGTGACTTTCTTAATTACTTAGTATTTTACTTTTTGATAAAAAGGTGCATATATTAAAAACAGAGAAAAGAATACAAACCTAATGTCGGGGGCATGGCTCCACAACAAAGTGTTGGAGAGAAATGCCCGCCTTAGCTTGGAAATCTGCCAAGTGATTAGCAGATTGTGGAATATGACTCCACTTACAATTTAAAGGAGAAAATAAATTACATATGTCTTTGAATATATCCTAGTGACGCCATGGGGGATGGCCGTGGTTTGCACACCAGTTGATGACCACTTTGGAATCGCCTTCAATACAAAAGGGACCAAAGAGGTTGCTAGAGAAGATTTGGAGTCCGTGTAGGAGGCTCGAGAGCTCTGCTGTCGTAGAGTCTGAGATACCAAGGGGACCGGCATAGGAGAAGAGGAGATCACCCTTTTCATCATGGATGACTCCACCGAACCCTGCTGGGTCTGGGAAGCCAAGAACACTTCTATCAAAATTGAGTTTCAAGAACCCGGGGGGAGGAGGGGTCCAAATTGCCATAGTAGGATGGTAAGGGCGTAGAGATAGGCTAGCAATAGATTTCCAGTTGCTTCTGAAGTTTGATCCACCAAGGTTACTGAATTCTTTTTTAATTAATAGCCATACCGAAACTTGGTTAGAGATTTGCTCAGTCATAGGTTCAACGGAGGAGGTTTTGAGATTGAATTTCCTCTTCTTTCGCTCTTTCCAGAGTGCCCAGATAATATGACCCATACAACAAGATATTAACATTTTACCTTGCTTTGGAAGGTTCGAGTTAGTGAGTGATAGGATGGTGTCAGTTAGGTTCCCGCATGCACAATATTGGAGACCAATTTTGTTTAGAAGGGACAACCAGACTAGGTGGGCGAATTGGCAAAAAAGAAGAAACATGGGTTGCTGTTTCTGGAGCATTTCTGCAGAAAGGGCAGAGAGGGTCTATGATAGGGGTGCCCCTACGGATTAAGGAATCAGAGGTAAGGATTTTGTTCCTACAAGCATACCATATGAAGAATTTGGCACGTGGCGGGGGGGGGGGGGGGGGGGGGGGGGGTGTGCAAGGAGGTCCCAAACATAGGCAACAGGGTGTTGGGGGAGATTTGGGGATGAGTGGTTGAGGAATTTTTAGGCGGAGGATGTGGAGAAGGTACCTTTTCAACAGGGAGTCCAGCTTAGAGTGTCACTTGAGGTGTTCGGCTGTCTGATTGGGAGGAGATGAAGGAGTTCGGATGCAGGGAGAGCTTCTGGGTTAGTGAGATGCCTTTTGAGATTTAAGTTCCAATCCCCATTTTCTGACCAGATGTCAGAAATGAGAGCCTCCGAGTTACCTATGAGGCCAGATATTTCTGGAAAGCTAATGCTAAGTGGAGATTGGCCAATCCACCAGTCATTCCAGAACTTGGTTGATCCTCCATTTCTAATATAACATTTTGCAGCCACCTTGAATTTGGGGAGGAGCCGAACGATTTTTTTCCAGACAGGTGAGAGAGAATAGAATTTCCCTCTTTCTGTCCACCATCTAGATTGAATATTTTCTTTTTCTGGGACAAAGGCTCTCCAAGTCAAATTCGGATGCATATTAAATTTCCATATTCATTTAAGGACTTAATTACTTAGTATTACTTTTAAATAATTTATCTTAATTACTTATTGTGCTGGTTCCTGACTTCATCAAACTGGAAACACGCCCACCCTTGATTTGCTTTTATCAGTGAAACCTCTGATTATATACATGGATTATCAGGGTGTTAGGGAGTCGTCCAACTTATTACCTCTTCATGTTTAAAGTAGTGCAGATGGGCATTAGAAGTTTTCAGGCTGTCCTGCTTTTTTTTTGTTGTATAGTTCTTTCAATTATGTGATTGGTGATCTGGAAACAATAATGTGTGACATTTCCAGTATGCTTAGTGACGGAGATTAGTTATTGTCAGGTCCACCTGGTTCTGGTAAAGGGACTCAATCTCCTCTCATAAAAGATGAGTACTGCCTATGCCACTTGGCAACAGGAGACATGCTAAGAGCTGCTGTTGCTGCAAAGACCCCACTTGGAATAAAGGCAAAAGAAGCTATGGATAACGTAATGGTCCATTTGGCTGTAGAAGTTATATTATTTAATTGAAGAATTATGTGTTTTTCTTTTCCTGTAATGAAGAAATTCTGATTAATGTTTTCTCATTCATGGACTAGTTCATGCTTGTGTAGGGCAAACTTGTATCAGATGACCTGGTTGTTGGGATAATTGATGAAGCAATTAAAAAGCCTTCGTGCCAGAAAGGTTTCATCCTCGATGGCTTTCCCAGGACTGTGGTCCAAGCGCAGAAGGTACTGCCCCCTTGTAACAGATGATATATTTGGTAAATTTTGTTTTCTCCAGATATTTTGGTTTTTTAGTCACACTCGTGGTTGTTGGACGCAGCTAGATGAGATGCTTGAAAAGCAGGGAACAAAAATTGATAAAGTGCTTAACTTTGCAATTGATGATGCCATATTGGAAGAGAGAATTACTGGTCGCTGGATCCATCCTTCAAGTGGTCGTACCTATCACACGAAATTTTCTCCTCCAAGAACTCCTGGTGTTGATGATGTAAGCCAATAGGAGGTATCCTTTATTTAGCTGTTGATTAACTGATGATTACTATTTAGGTTATTGAACTTGAACTTAGTATCTGCCAAGAATAATTAAAGCATGTGACATCTGTTGATCTGCAAGATCAAGTTGTTCATGATTACCCTATGAATCTGTAAATTTTTTTTTTAATGAAATCAATCACTGTTCAGAAAAAAACCCAGTATAAATAAAAACATGCAATTGTTGAAGCCAATCTATTGCAGGAGACCAGTGCAGGAGACCAGTACAGATACCATGAATTGTACTTTTCGAACATCCTATCAGACAATCACATTGTAATTATCCGCTACTTACCTAAGTGATACGTACATGAAAGAGATCAATGTCCTTAATAAAGCTGCATCTTTCTGACTGGGCTAAGGTATCTAGTAGCCCTTGTTAATCAACATATTCCATGGGATCTATATTGTTCTTTAGTCTATATGTGTTGTGTGCTAGGCTGCCTATCCTTGCTGTCATTCCAGGCATGCAGAAATGGAGTTGTTTTACTTGTGTTTGCATTTCTATCATATACTGATATTGTTGGTTGGTCTCTTGTAAGTCCACTGATACGAACTTCCTACTTTCCTTGAGTCCTTCTGGATGAACAATCCTATCATATAATCATTTCCTGCTTCCTTCATGCATACAATTTTTGGATGCAATTGTGCCTGCAGAATTTTATTTTACAAGTAGTTGGGTTCTCTTAATGTAGTTTTGATTGTTATTTTTTTTTTTTTTTTACAATAATATCTACCCCTGTTCCCCACCCCAAGATGCTTTAGATTTCATAATAAGAAATACCCCAACATGACCACCATACTCTGTTTATAATTCTCAGATGAGTATGAATTTTAAAACCCATGATTTGTGGTTTCATATATTCTTAAGATTTCTTTTTATGTAATGAAAGGTCACTGGGGAACCCCTGATTCAGCGCAAAGATGATACTGCAGCAGTTCTTAAGTCAAGGCTGGAAGCATTCCACATGCAAACTGAACCAGTATGTTTGCTCCTTTCTTCTTGTAGTGTTTCTAGTTGTATTATCTTTGCAAAAGATTTTTAAGGTTCATATTATAGTTCAAATGGCATATCTCTCAGTGCTATACATGCTTTGTGCTTCTTGCTTTTGCATTTGCAGTCTCCAAAGTTTTCTATGGTTTATGTGGCCATTTGAGTGTAAATAGTAAGAATGAGTTTTGCCATAGTAGAGGACCATGCTTGAGGCTCTCATCTAGTGCTGTTCAAGCTGAAAGTATTGATACCTTCTATTTTTTATTGCATACGTTGAGTTTCTGGAACCCTAGTAAGTCAGTGGGGAGTTTTAAAGTTCAGTAGCTCAATCATTTTATGATCGTTCCAGCAGATCTTATGAAAGAGATTTTTGTTCATTCTATTCGATTGGTCAAATGCATGATAGTTTTTATGAGATCACCTGTGGATAAAATTTAAAAGGTGATATCAGTTAACCAAACTGAAGTTACAAATTTCTTAGCATACTTATTGAGGCTGTAAAATGTCATCAGTAATGATTGGATAGGAAATCTCAGAAACCAAATTGCCTATGTGATGGTCGTAGAGCAGACAGGAAATTTTATGTAAGCTATTTTAGCATTGGCCCTCTTAGTTGGGAGTGTTGAGAGAGAAAGTGAATGTTCTAGATAATGTGCCCAAAACTCATCAGAGAGCTTAGAAAGTTTTATTTTGAATATACATTACCTTGTGAAAGTGAATTACTTGATTTAAGTGGCTCCCTTACAATGAACTTTCTTTATGCATTGACTGACACCTAACTCTTCTTTTAAAGAGTTCATTTTTTGGTGGATTTAAGTGTTTTAAAAATATTGATTTGAGATTTAGCATGTACAGTTTGTTGTCATTACTATTGAGAGTTATATCTTAAAATATTGGACATTTCTGAGAGGACTATGTTTATGTAAAATTAAAGCTAACTGCTTCACTTTAATTTTTTTTTTAAATATTTGTTTTCTACTTTTCTGACGTTAAGAAGATGGCAAAGTTTGAATAAATGGGCTATGGTTCATAAAACATTTTAAGTGTCTGGCTCAAGAGTTAAGTAAGAACTTTGTTTTTTTGTTTCTTCACCTCAGTCTTCTAGAAAGAGAATCAAGTTGCTATCAACATATCTGCCTATCTGGTCTTCCACAGAGGACAAAACTCGTACAGATGGTTTTAAGTAAAAAATGCTCAATGTTTGCTCTCTCGAAGTTGCAAAGTTGGAAATAAAAAGCTAAAAAATGTCTTTCCTGCCAAGCTTCCAAAGTAGATAAATTGGGCAATGAAAATAGTAAAAGGTGATCCAAACAGAGAGGAGTTGTTCCCCTCTTCTTCTACATATTGTAATAGTTGGTGGCCAAGAAAAATCTTCCCTGGGTTTTTCCTTCAGGGATTTTATGAGATTGAGGATCTTTGCAGATCACTCACATCATTTTGCATCAAACTCTCTTATTAGGGCTAATCACATAGCAGTAGAAGTGGAGTTACCCTACAACCTCTTCTTGCAGGAAATTCCTTCCCTTTATAGTAATAACAATGTTTTCTTTAGTTTTTTTCATCAATGTGTTTCTTGTATTTATCTTCTTACTTGATATTGTGTTTCTCCTTTGGAACCCCCTATAATCTCTTTCTTTTAATTGAATACCATTCTTGCAGTTTTAAAAAAATATACTAGTCTTATCTTGGATTTATTTTGGGAATCTAATTTCTGCTGATCTCTGTAGTACATCATAAGATGGCTGTCCTATTTAGAAATCTTAAATGTTTTGTTTGGTTGAAGACATAAGATTTTGTAGCTCTACTATTAATTCTGTGGTGACAAACATGTTTGGGTACCCCATTTAATCTATTTTAACTTTGTTGTTCTTTTTCTTGTGAATGTCGAAACCCCTTAACTTGGTGAGATTTGATCCCAAGATATCATACTAGAACCCTGCCATGTGGCCATTGTTGTACCTTGACCTAGTTAAAATAAAGTGACTCCACTACATGCTCAGGATGTATTTCAAAACCTGACATCTTATTTGTAATGCTGAAAGAGTTTGCTAAATGATACAGTGCACAGCCACCCAGCCACCTCTAGATAGAGCAAATGCATCAATTTTTGTATTTTTCATTGATGATAACCATGTCATATTTACTTGTTGGCACAAGCAACATCTAAAAGTACAGGTATATCATTCTTGTGTTGTAGCATGGTTTCCATGTGAGATTCTGCTTGGCAGTTCACAAGTATTAATCTCCCCTTGTCATAAATGTTTCACTTCATTTCGTGCCCCTTGTTTCCTCATTCCCTTCTTGAATCCATTAACCCCTACACAGTGATTTCACTCTTATTAAGAGTTGAAATTTTCCCTTTGTGCTTCTCCTCCAGTGAATTGATTGAAACATAACTTTGAAGGCAGTTCTGGGGGAATCCTGGGCCCACAGGCAGTGGAGGTGTGGTGAGGGACTCAGACGTGTTTTGCTTCTAGTTTTCGGTGCACTCTTTGGGCACAGTGCGTCCATGGTGACAGAGGTCAGGGCTCTCCTGCAGGGGTTTAGATTGTATTATGAGAGATTCATGGCTCCCCTCGTTGTTGGAGGAGACTCAGCTGTAGTCATATCATTGGGGGAGGGGAAAAAGCCTCCACACCAATGGAGTGGCAGATAGTTTGGCTAGGGAGGGGTCACTGGACAAACACCTTGCTGTCAGAGCTTCCTTCCATTTATGATATCTTGTTTTCTTATTATTAAGATAGAAATGAAATTCCAGGGAAAGGTTTCCCTTTCTTTCTCTTTAATTTCTTGTCCCTTTCTTTTCTCTCATTTGTATTGCTGGTTATATTTCATTGAGCACACCAACTCAATTCCATATACTGGAAAGCACGTTCAACATTGATATTCTGGTACTGCATTTTATTTTATTAAGATATAATTTGATGGGCAGCAAGTGGCATTGTTAAATTAATGTAATTGACAAGGTTTCTCAAGCAGAAGGCAAAGCTGCCCAGGCAAAGTTGCAGAAAGTAAAGACATTACTGCAGTTTTTTTCTTTTTCTTTTTAGCTCTAGGATTTTCCTTAAATAGGTGGAAGGGGGTTGATTGTGTGGCTAGTGGCTAACAAAATAAATGTTGTTAAATTTGACCTAGCCATTGACTTGACAAAATGATTGTAGAGAAGGGTCCCCCAGCAGAGGAAGGGGGGGATCGCTTCCCCAACAATTGCACAGAGAGGGGCTCCTCCTTCCCCTTTGTATGTGCAGAAGGGGAAGGGGGATGTACTGCATCTGTTCCCGCCTTTTTGTGGCTCTGTTAGAGGGATCCTTACCCTTCCCAGGGCTGCTGTTCCTCTCCTCCCCTCCTGCCAGTGTTGAAAGAGGGGGAGGTTTCACCCACGCAATCTGCTCCCTTCCCTGTTTATCAGTCATATGGGGAGGTTTCCCAGCATGACCAATACCTGCCTCACCTAGCCAGGTCAGCTGGTGCAACTAGTAAACCCGCTTTGGTCAACCAGGTTTTGACCCATGAAGGGTCTTGGTGTTTCTGACCCGGATATAGCACCAGGTCTAACTAACCTGGTTCAGTCGGCTACCCAATCCAGGTCAAATAACACTGACCAAAAGTAAAAATCAGTTTATACTGGTAGAGTAACAAGAAGTGGTACTGTGATGTGAGCAGCTGAAAACGTTTTAAAGGATACAGGCCTCTGGACTAGTAATATGGTTGTCCTATATTTCATTGGAGAGGCTAGGTATTGCTCTCATGACTTCTACTCATGACATCTCGTTGCAAGACATGCTTTGCAAGCTTAAAGCTTATTCTCTAGACCTTTTGCCAGCTGCTTTTTCCTCCATTCACTATTAGTTTCACTTTTATTTAAATAATAATATGTATGTACTTATTTATATTTTTCTGAATAGCTAATCTATATGAATTTACAGGTCATCGATTACTATGCCAAGAAGGGGGTTGTGGCAGACCTTCACGCTGAGAAACCTCCAAAGGAGGTTACAGCTGAGGTTCAGAAAGTGATCTCGTCATGATATGTGGCAGCTCCATTATCTGTATGAGCTTGAAACCTTTGCAAGCGTTAGGTCATATCAATCCAGTGGATGTTGTGGGATCATCGGGTGCACTGTTCTCTTATTTATTGTTTTTCTTTTCCTGTTCTGCTAATTATAGGCTGAGTTCTGTTAGCCTGTGACTCATAACTGATTTCCACCATAATCAAAATTCGCTTGAGAAAAGTCCAAGAATATTTTTATAGTCTCACAGGGTACTTTCTTCGAAGCTTCTCTCATATTGTGTGTTGCATATTTTTATTTTAAATTTTTTTAGTCAATTGTTATCATTTGCATGATTTAGTATACTTCACAGTTGATCTAATACGAAAAGCCAATTGGTGCGAAACATGTGAAACGGTTATCTTATATTTTACAGTTGATCTAATACAAAAAACCATTTGGTGCGAAACGACTAAGATAACTGTTAAAATTCAAGTTCAGGGGTATTTTGGTCATATTACAATTTTCTTTTATAGTATGGCTATTAGATAGAGAATGTCTTATTTTATCTCTAGTTAAATTTTCTTTCAATTTAGACATGTATTTTAGGAGATATGTAATTTTGAGTATTGAGGGGCATTTTGTCCTATTGTAAAATTTCATTTAAACCCTGATTATAAAGCAGGAAGGGCCTTTCTAGCTTGGATGCCAAGGAAGCAAAACTGCCTCTCTTCCAGAAATCCATTTTCTCTTCTATTTTCTCCCCAAATCACCTATTTTTCATGGTATTAGAACGATAACGCAAGTGTTGGGCAAGTTTCTTTGGATTTTGTAGATCTTCTCTCCATTTTAATACTCCATTGATCATGATCAGATGGCTGAGATCATGTTTCGCACCAATTGGCTTTTCGTATTGGATCATCCCTCTAGTATACTTTGTTAACTTTACATAGGCCAGAGTATCCTTCATAATACAAACCTGTGCAAACCAAATGGGATTTAAAAAGTGATCCATGTCATCATTCTCTCACATTGATGATGTGGGAATTGGTTTACTAATTGAGACTACAAATTCTGTTTTTGTGATTTTACATTTTTGAAGTAATCTGAGGCTTTCTGCAGTGATTTTAATCAGAGGAAAGCGAGTCAGCTAATATTGTTAGTTTTGCTATTCCATGAAAATTATTGATATCTGTGTGACTGACAGTATATGGCTGGAACTGTTTCAACTATCCTGGTAGCAACTATGGGATTTCATGTGATGGTTATTTCAAGAGAAGCAGGAATAAAACAGAGTGTCACAATCAGAGAGATCATCTACTTCAAAAATCTATCCGATCCAGAACAAGGATTTTGCTGAAAAAGCTTCACCTCTTTCCTATTGATTGAAACTGCATAGGCCATACAAGTGTAACAAGCTATTAGCACAGAAAACAAAGTTTCAGAAGACAGAGACTTCCATCTGATCAAAGTAGAGGCCAGACGGACCGCCGTCAGGTAACAAGGCCAACATGACCGGAGCTCTTGCACCTTCTTCTGCCTCGATGTAGCCGGATTCATATCAGTTTTAGCATAGCCCGGATGAACGCAGTTTACACAGAACGAAGGGAACCTCTTTGCTAGAATCCTCGTGTAAGCATTGAGAGCTGCTTTGGAAACCCTGTATGCTGCTGTAGCTGTCGGCCAGCCATGCGCATCTAGCAAGCCCTCCTTAAAATCCTTGAGAAACTTGTCCAACTGCTCCTCCACTCTCTCCTCTGTTAGTTGATTAAGATCGCTCAGTTGCTCCCGTGTCTTTTCGTTTGAAATGTTCTGCAGCACACAGAAACCAATCGAAATTTAGTGAAATTGAAATCGTCTATAAACCTTTAGGGATCTGACCTTGAGCTGCCCGTAGAAGGAAGAGACGTTAACTATCCGCGGGGATCTAGATTGCTGCAGAAGGGGAACAAGTGCTTCGGTGACATGTTTGCAACCGAAATAATTTGTTTTCAGACATTCTACTGCTCCTTCATAAGTCTGTTGGAGAATTCCATGGGCATACATGGCTTCCTCCTGTTCCAGTTCAACCTTGATCAACAAAAAGACAGATTTTCCTTTCAATATACATCTTCGGTAAAAATATCAGTCTCAGACACAAATAGCTCAAGTCAGATTTCGAGGATTTAGTTCTTACCTCACCGTGCTCTACCTGATGTCGGAACTTCGAAGCCTCCAAATCAACTGTAACTCCACTCTCTGCTGCATTATTCACCTGCACAGGAACCACCATTATTATGTTGGTATATGTCTCTGCAAAACTGTAATAAATTGCTCTAAATTTTACCAAAATATCGAGCTTGCCGAAACGAGCTTTGACGAAATCCACAAGGGATGAAATGCTAGCTGGGTCTTTAACTTCAAGCTGATGATAGACAACGCCGGAAAGCCCCGAAAGTTTGAGAACTTCTGCAGCCTCCTTTCCCCTTTTCTCATCTCTCGCTGTTAATATCACCAGGATCCCATTACAGGCCAGCTGCCTACAGATTCCCAGTCCGATTCCTTTGTTGGCTCCTGTAACGATAGCATTCCCGGGAGGAACAACTTACCATATTTGTAAATAGGATTCACAAATCTCTAAGAAACCTCTCTTTGATTCACGAACAGTGGTACGTCTTCTCTCCAGAAACGTAGACGCTTTCTTCCACCATCGCTGCTGCTTTCAGTTGATTCGAGTAAGAAAGCGGCAACGACGATTTCAGTGGTTGAATTTGCAACTTCCTCTTCCTTCCACGAATCAGAGTTGGGAGTCGTAGAGTGGTGCTTCTTCGTTATTGAAACTAGTGTTTAAATTTTCTGATTTCCTTAACCAGATTTCAATTATACCAGATGAAACAAACCCATGTCTTAAATGAGTGTGTGGAATCTGCCGACAAAAAAACTGTTAGGGTTTTTCTATGTTGAGAAGAAGACAGAAGAGAGACGAGAGTGACAAGATTTCAAATTTTTTTATTATTCACTCTCCTTTAAAGTCTAGGGTTACACATAATATATAAACAGACACTAGGCCCACACAATAATTTGGATCAAACATAATAATCTCCACCTTGAGCCATAAAGCAAACATAACCTAAACAAAGGTAAACATAAAGATACACTAGCAACAAGCTAGAAACAAACCGACACCAAACTTGAGCAAAACTTGAATTTTGCAAGTGGAAGAGGCTTTGTGAGCATATTGGCTGGATTCGACTCGGTACCAATCTTCTTCACGACAACCTTGCCATCCGAGATCACATCTCGAACAAAATGATACCGAATGTCAATGTGTTTCGTCTTTTCATGATACATGCGGTCCTTTGTCAAATGAATGGCGCTTTGGTTGTCACAATGCACCGTAATAGGACCTTTGATAGAAGACATCTCGCCAACAAACGCCTTGAGCCAAATAGCCTCCTTGATAGCCTCTGTAATTGCCACGTATTTGGCTTCGGTACTTGAGAGTGCAACGATGGCTTGAAGTGTAGACTTCCAACTAATTGCACAATCTCCAAGGGTGAAAACATACCCCGTCAAGGAACGCCTCTTGTCTAAATCACCCGCAAAATCTGCATCCACAAAACCCATTAGTGCCTTGTTACCATTTCAAAACTCCAAACGAGCATTAATGGTACTTCTCAAATAACGGAAAATCCACTTCACCGCTGCCCAGTGCTCTTTCCCGGGACAAGAGAGATATCTACTTACCACACTAATGGTTTGAATAATGTCGGGTCGAGTACATACCATCAAGTACATGAGACTCCCAACCGCACTCGAGTATGGAACCTTCTCCATGTATTTCTTATCATCATCGGATTTTGGGCTTAAAGTGGCCGAAAGCTTGAAATGCACCGCAAGAGGAGTTGAAACAACCTTAGCTTTCTCCATACCAAACCGGCATAACACTTTTTCGGCAAAACTTTTTTGTGAAAGGAACAATTTTCTATTGGACCGATCCCTTGTGATCTCCATCCTGAGAATCCTTTTGGCAACCCCCAAGTCTTTCATCTCAAATGCCGAACTCAATTGCTCTTTCAACCTCCTAACTTCTTTCAAGTTTGAGGATGCAATCAACATGTCATCCACATAGAACAACAAGTAGATCAACTCATCACCATCCAACTTCTTGAAATAGACACAACTATCATAATTGGAACGGTGAAAATCAATACTCACCATGAATGAGTCGAATTTCTTGTACCATTGCCGCGGTGATTGCTTAAGGCCATAAAGGGACTTCTTCAAAAGACATACACGGTCCTCCTTTCCCGCCACCTCAAAACCCTCCGGTTGACTCATGTAAATTTGCTCCTCCAAATCACCATGCAAGAAGGCAGTTTTCACATCCATTTGCTCAAACTCCAAATCCTTCATTGCCACCAAGGAAAGCAAAACTCGAATGGAGGTATGCCTTACCACGGGAGAGAACACATCATTAAAGTCCACACCTTGGACTTGGTTATAACCTTTAGCCACAAGCCTTGCCTTGTATCGGAAATTCGCGGGATTTGAGCCTTCGATCTTCCACTTGTATATCCATTTGCAACCCACAACCCTCTTACCACTAGGATGCTTCACAAGAGACCAAGTCTCATTTTGTTGCAAGGATTGTAACTCTTCATTTATTGCGGCAACCTAATCAGCCGCATCCTTAGAAGAAATGGTTTCCTTGTAGGAAGATGGTTTGATATACTCCACATCTTTGGTAATTGCCAAACAATAAGCAAAGTTGAAGTATCCATACTTGGTTGGTGGTCGAATTTCCCTTCTAGCTCGGTCCATTGCCAATGCATATGGTTGTGCATCTTCTTGGCCTTCCTCCAAATTGGCATCATCATGTAACATCGCCTCGTCACCTTCTTGAATCGGCACTTCAAACTCCACCTTTGTAACCGTCTCATTTTCCTTAATAGTCGGCTCGGTTGCAATATCTTTTGGTTTCAACATTGCCAACTCGTTGAAAATGATATCTCTCGAGATGATAAACTTGGATGATTCGGGACACCACAATTTATACCCCTTCACATTTTTGGGATACCCAAGTAAAATACATTTCTTCGATCTAGGTTCCAACTTTCTTTCATTCACATGAGCATATGCGGGACAACCAAACACCCTCAAATTAGAATAATCGATCGGTTACCCGACCACATCTCCTCGGGCGTTTTGCACTCAATTGAAGTGGTAGGAGATCGATTCACCAAATGACATGTCGTGTTAACAACTTCCACCCAGAACTCCTTACCCAAACCCACATTGGAATGCATACTCTGAACTCTCTCAAGTAGTGTCTTATTCATCATCTCTGCAACACCATTTTGTTGTGGAATGTTGACCACCGTCTTGTGCCGAACAATCCCTTCGGTCTTACAAAATTATTAAACTCCCGGTTGCAAAACTCTAAACCGTTATCGATTCTCAACCTTTTTACTTTCTTTCCCGTTTGGTTTTCTAAAAGTGAATTTCATTCTTTGAATGTGTGGAACACTTCGCTTTTCTCTTTCAAAAAATGGACCTAAACCTTCCTTGAAAAATCATCAATGAAAGTAACCATGTAACGAGAACCATTACCTTTGGATGACTCACAAGAAGGTCCCCAAAGATTTGAATGAATGTAGTCCAATGTTACCTTGGTCGAATGAATGGCCATGGAGAAGTTCAACCTCTTATACTTACCAAAAAACACAATGCTCACAAAACTCCAAATTGCTCGTGTATTGGCTACACAACAAGTCTCTCTTGCTCAAAATGACCATTCCTCTTTCGCTCATATGCCCCAATCTCATATGCCATAACCTTGTAGTATCCACATCGAAGATAGTACCCGAACGCGCAATGGCGGCCGTGCCTGTGACCGTGGAACCTTGTAGGAAATAAAGAGTTCTAATCCTCTTTGCTTTCATGATTGTGAGAGTACCTTTAGAAACTCGAAGAACTCCACTTTCACTTTGAAATTTACACTCCTTTTCCTCAAGAGACCCCAAAGAAATCAAATTCTTCGACAAATCGGGTATATGCCTCACACCCGTCAATCTTCGGACCTTTCCATCATGGAACCTAATTGTCACCGAACCAATTTCGGCAACCTTACATACATTGTTGTTCCCCATGAGCACCTTACCATCCATAGACTCATAAGTCACAAATTAATCTCTATTAGGAGTCATATGTTGTGAAGCACCCGTATCCATAATCCAACAATGTTTGTCATTAACATTGGTATCTACCACACAAAAAGTATCAATCGTGTCACACTCGGCCACATTGGCCTCCTACGAAGAAGGTGTTTGTTTTTAAGCTTGAAACAATCGGCCTTAATGTGTCCCTTTTTCTTACAATAATACGTCATATCCTTGTGTTTAGACTTCGAACAAGTCCTTGTATCCTTCGAGTTTCGGTCCCTTTGGCCTAACCCGATCCACAACCAAACCAACACCTTGGCTCCCTTTCTCAACAATAGTCATTTCACTGTCAATGTGCAACTTGGCTTGTAAATTGCTCTTGACATCCTCAAGAGAAATTTTGTCTCTACTATAAATCAACATGTCTCTAAAGGCTTTACAAGATGCGGGTAATGAGCACAATAGCAAAAGAGTTTGATCTTCATCCTCTACCTTAGCATCAATTTTATATAAATCATTCAAAATAGATGCAAACTCCGAAATATGATCACAAATTGATGTACCTTCAACCATGCGAAGGGTGTAGAGGCGCAACTTCAATCGCTACTGATTAGTGTGTGACTTCTTCATGTAGATGTCCTCCAATTTTTCCCACAAACCCTTAGCGGTTTTCTCCAATAGGACCTCTTACAATGTCGAATTGCTCAAATACAATTGGATAATGGAGAGCGCCTTATCATCTATTTCTCTCCACTTCTTATCCGTCACCGCATCAAACAACTTATCTTGACAAAAAATGGCCTCTTTGACACCTTGACTCGACAAAATAGCAGCCATTCGCACTTGCCACAGTGCAAAACTCGTCTTCCCATCATACTTCTTAATATCATATTTACCCGACATCCATTCAGATTCTCCATCACCCAGTCAATAAATCTTAAACCAAATCACCAAAATACCGCAGAACCAAACTATAAAAAATTCTAATTGAGAATGAAATTAGAATTACCTCAAAAACAATTTGTCTATCTGTTGTTTGCATGGTGTAAAATAGAAAAATCCCAAATGGAAAAGCACCTCGATGCTGATGAAATGCCTCCCGAAATCGGATTTTGGCACCATGAAACCTCAAGTTTGGCACCCCTGCATTCGGTAAGTTCTGAACCCTATCTGCGACGACGGCAACGACAACATCGTGTGACAATTCCAGTAGCGACGACGGCAACGACAACATCGTGTGACAATTCCAGTAGCGACAACGTCCTGCTCGAGCTTCTGAGTCCCGAGACTCTGTTTCTCGACGACTCACTCTCTTCTGCGGGCAGCAATGTCGTTTCTCGACAACGGCGACGACATCGATTCCGCCATAGCTGCTTCTCACAGCAGCATATTTGGCAAGACCAAACTTCTTCCCCAGCCTGAAGCTCTGATACCAGTTTGTTAGGGTTTTTCAAGGTTGAGAAGAAGACGGAAGAGAGACGAGAGCGACGAGATTTCAAATTTTATGATTATTCACTCTGCCTTAGAGTCTAGGGTTACACATAATATATAAACAAATACATGGCCCACTGGGCCCACACAACAATTTGGATCAAACATAACAAAAACACTTTTAACGTCAAATCACAGATTGCTGATCCAATACGAAAAATATATATATTTTAGTGAGTGTGCAAGAAACAACTTTCCTTTGTTGAGGGAGAGAGAGTTTAGAACTCGACTACCAAGAAAAAGGAGAAGATAACTAGGAAGATTTTGAGAAAAGAAGAGAGGACTTAATACTCACCTCTTAGCCAAGGGTTTCTATTTATAGTTTTAGAAAGTGTGTTACAATGACTACAATGCCTTTAAGGCAACAATCTTTATAAGAGAAAAAAACACATAAATAGACATGCATCTCGTCAACTAATTATATCTTTGTGTCATATTTATGAGAAGTCTTCTTATTTTTCAAGATGCTACCTCATTGACGTATGGGTTTGCGTTCATCTTCTAATACACTAAAAACAAGTTTACCATACGAAACTTATACATGGATGGATCCCCTTGCATCGAAGTACTTTATTTTAATATTTTTTTAGATTTTAAAATTTTGTATTATGGTTTTATGCCCCTTACTAAAAACTAAATTCTAATTAAAAAATGTTTTTTTAGCATTTTCTAAAAATGTTTTTGAAGGTTGGATTATTAGGCCTATTAGGTCCAAAGAGTGATCCACTTAGGCAGATCATGGGCTCGTAGTGATAGGTATAGTTCTTGATCCAAGAGGCCCAATTAGTTTTAATGAATGTTGCGTTATTGTACCATGGACGATGGATGGCCCGGGTCGAACCCGGCTTGGAATCTTTTTAAATCATTGCAGAAAAAAATGAGAACAGTAACAAAAAATGCGTCTGCCGGGAGTCGAACCCGGGTCTATTGCTTGGAAGGCAATTATCCTAACCGTTGGACTACAAACGCTTCATGTTTCATAACTCGATATATATGAATATATTACATTTAAATGTCACATAAAAATACTATCCATTGGAAAATTTTTTTTTTTGAAGCTTAAAAACTTTGGAAAAAGGCCATGTTTGAGAATGATAACAAGTGTATGCTAATTATGATTAATACTGATAAAATTATATGTAACAAATAATATATCGATGTTTTAATTTTTCTGGGTATAAAATTCTATCTATAACATCCTACCGGTTATTATGCCATTAAGAAAAAACATCTAGCTCAAGTGTCGATTAGAGATAGTTAGAGCTTATTAATGCCAATTCTAAGAAATGTTTACAATCAAACTTTTTACTAGAAATTGATTTCGAAGTCACTATTGGTACTTGGAATCATTTTCAAGAAAGCAAAACTCTAGGCAATGATTTTTATATAAAAATCTCTATTTAAAAATTAGTGTAATTTTCCAAGTTAAGGTTTGAAACTCATCCCCCACACTCCTAGTGGGTTACCCCTTGTTGATGGCAAGCGGGACAACTCTCCTTTGTGTATGTAAGAGTTTTACCATGTACGTGAAGGTAACTTCTTGTACAATCACAATGGGAACTCTTTTGTCGACAAAGAAAGTTGAGTTTTAATTGTAATCTGATTTTACTTATTTCTTCTATTATAAATAAAGACTTAGTGCACTCAGTTAAGATCAAGTCAAGAAAATATTTTTTTTGTCGGTAATACGTTTGCTAATTGTGGGTTTTTCTCTTACACTCGATGGAATTAGGTACACCTGGGCCAAAATATGAAATACTTATTTATCTTTATCAAAATAACAAAGCCCAGATTCGCATGATCGTAGTTTGTACAAAATGACTGAAACTTTTAATCAGGATTTGAATTTTGATTCAACTGAAACCAATTTTTCTGATAACTGAAATCAATTGGCACTCCTCGCATAGACAAGCCATAGTGTTCTGGCCCAAACTCAAGCACCAAATACACCAGAGTCGAATTAAGACTTGGTCAAAGTAACTCAACCTGGAGTAGTATGGGTCTTTCTACCCTTTATTTGACCCGCCAAATCTGAGTACCTTGGGTTAAGTCGAATTAACTAGTTCACAAAATCTTAAGCCTTATTAGAAATCAAGATTATCAAATTATAATTTTATTTAATATTCATTAAAGGGGATGTAGCTCAGATGGTAGAGCGCTCGCTTAGCATGCGAGAGGTACGGGGATCGATACCCCGCATCTCCAAGTTCGTAATTAATCGAGTTTTAATAAAATTAAATTTATTATAACTATTTTAAAATGTTAATTAATAGATTAATAATAATACTAAATTATGACCAATCAACAGCCCACTTGGAAAGTTCAATGCGATATGTTAGCATTGATTGCCTATGTGGCACTATTTCATCTGCCCATCATCTAACACGTCATCAATTACCATTGGCTAACTTTTTTCTCTTATTGTCCTTTAAAAATATTTTATAAAAATAATTATAGGTTTTAAAAATATTATTTCTTTGTATACTTTTCATTACGTTCTATTTATTATAATAAAAATATAAAAATTATATAAAAATCAAAATTTGGCTTAAGGAGAAGAAAATTTATCTGAAGAGCCTAAAAATGTTTTGTTGGGAATAATCGTACACACGAATTTGAAATATAATAAATAATAAATAATTCCATATGTTGTAGTAATTAATTTTGTGTGACCAAAATATCTATGCCAAGGAGAGCGCAATATGAAGAATTTTTTTCTTGAAGACCAAAAATACTTTTTATTGCAAACTGAAGTTATAAATTCTAGTTCGAGGAGAAATGTTGAAGAATATGTATGAGAATCTTACATGACTCTCACAACAAGATGTCTCACAAAACTGAAATTAATATGGTAGAGTCTTACAAAAATTCTCATGGAGGGAAGTCTCACAGAGTTAAAAGGGTGTTTTCATCTTTAAAGTATTTGACTTTGAATGTAATATGTTATTTAATTATAATTTGACTCTACTTGTTTCCTCTATTATAAATAGATGCTTATTATAGTGAGTTGAGATAAAATAAATGAATTATTTTCTTTCCAAATTTTGTAACATATTACATTATAATCAAGACCATTAAAATTCATGTAAATTTGGCCTAGACCAAAAGGGGTGATGAGGTTTGATAAGATTGACTTGAATCATCAAAGTTAGACTAATCAAGTCTTGTGGGTGTACATAGGTGAAGTAGGACTCCTCCAACCTATCCCACCCATGCCCAAATCAGAATTTGACTTGGGGTCCATTGCAAGCCAATTAAACAAACAAAAATAAAATTTTCACAATATTAAATATAATTTTCTTAATTATTTTAATTTTAATTAAGATTATTTAGATATGAATTGATCTAATACGAAAAGCCATTTTCCAATCAACGGCTATCTCAACCTACCAATCATGATCAAACGACTGAGATAACAGTTTCACATGTTTCGCACCAAATGGCTTTTTGTATTGATCAATCGTTTAATCAAATAATATTCCAAAATATGAGGAATTGGCGAAGGCTGAGATAGCAGTTTCACAGGTTTCGCACCAAATGGTTTTTTTATTAATCAGCCGTTTAATCGAATAATGTTTATGACCAAAATATGAGGAATTGGGATATATAATTGAGGTAATCCATATATAATTAAAGAGCGTAAAAATAAAAGAGGCGGTGCTTGGTTCTGTTGTTCTGGAACTCGAAAGGAAGGACCTTATTATCAGCTTAATCGATGCTCCTTTTGAGCTTGTTAGCTCTATCAGGGGACTGATCGAATGAGTGGAGAGTAAACAGTAATCCGCAACTGGGAATTGAGAAACAAACTGGAAAACATTCGAGCAAATCAAAAGACTGTTTCATGATCGTCAGTTCCCGAAACGTTCTTCTGGGGTAGCGATAAAATCCTCGGCATCATGCAGCTTTCGGTGTTCAGTCATGACTCTGTCGTCCCTTTGCCTTCTCTTCTACACCATCAACTGCCAAAACACCCTCAAATCGCGTGTTTCAAAACTTGGTGTCCGCTCCAACGGCTAGTTTACTTCCCTTCCACATCTATACATAAATCCAAGAATGCTTCTGCAACATTTGGTTTCAGACCGAAAGCTTACATGGAAGAGAAAGCCCCTTCTGCGTATTCTCCGGCTAAGGCACTTCGACAGATTCTAGAATCGCCGGGGATTCATCAAGGTCCTGCTTGCTTTGATGCTCTCAGCGCTAAACTTGTAGAGAGAGCTGGGTTCAAGTATTGTTTCACGAGTGGTATGTGTTTATTTTTTATTGCTAGGTGGTAATTCTTTCCTACTCAACGAAGTAATGTTTTTCAGCTCTTGGCGCTATATCTTTTTTTTTTTTTTTTGGTTGTATAGGATCTGTTCGGGGTGTGGTTCCCAGATGGTTCAATTTGAAAATTGCTATTGTCAAGTTGCGTGATTTTAGCAAAAGGCTGCAACCACTTGCTTCTCATAGTTAATTTGAGTTACTCATATTGGAGTTGCATCTTTCCAAGTATCTATTGTTCTTGTTGCCATTTGGAATTATCCATTTAACTCCTGTTGTGAAGTTCACTTGTTCGTTATAGCGTGTAGCATGTCTTGTGAGAGTGAAAGTGAACTTAAATCCTATTGGAATATAAGCTTTTCTAAAGGTAACATGGTAGCTGTAATAACATGCGAGGAAAAGGACAACCCTGACATGAAATACCAGAGATTCTGCCTGGTTGTTGTGCCTTCATGTTATTTTTCTTTGTGGCCTTTTTTCTTACATAAAAGATTCAAATTTTACTTGGTAAGTCATCGGTCACAGCTTTTCTTATTAATTACTCATTCTAGTTCTCCTTCTTCTTTCAGGCTTTTCTGTTTCAGCTGCCAGGTTGGGATTGCCAGATGTTGGTTGTATTTCCTATGGAGAAATGGTAGATCAAGGACGTAATATTACAGAAGCTGTATCGATACCCGTCATTGGAGATGGGGACAATGGCTATGGAAATGCTATGAATGTCAAGAGAACTGTCAAAGGATTCATTAAAGCAAGTTTTGCTGGGATAATTCTTGAAGATCAGGTAGAACTTCTGGTTTCTTTCTTAACATCTTCAATCTGTGTTAGATTATTTTCTGCTGGATAAATTAGCCTGTTGGTATCTTCACTTCTTACTTGCAAATGGATTTTCTGGTTTTCTTTTTTATTGCTTTGTTCAATTAACAATCTTGAAAATTTTCATATTAATATCACTATTTCCTGGAAAGGTATCTCCAAAAGCTTGTGGCCATACCCAAGGGAGAAAAGTGGTCTCCAGGGAGGAGGCAGTTATGCGCATAAAAGCAGCCATTGATGCTCGAAATGAGAGTAGATCTGACATTGTTATTGTTGCAAGAACAGATTCTCGTCAAGCTGTATCATTGGAGGAATCACTTTGGAGGTCACGGGCCTTTGCGGATGCTGGAGCAGATGTTATTTTCATTGATGCACTGGCTTCAAGAGAAGAAATGAAGGCCTTGTGTGATATTTCTCCTCTGCTCCCAAAGATGGTAAGTTGTTAGTGTCCAGTATATTCAAAATTGAAACAGGAGTTCAGATTATTTTTCCATGACACACATAATTTGCATAATTAAAACCAGCCATTTTCTATTGCATGGTGTTAATTAGTAGTGATGGTGCCCAATTTGGTGTAGATAAAAGGTGAGTTAACCATCAATGAATACCTCAGTAGTGCTTGATCTACTTACTCATTTGCCTGTCGAGGTTTAGATGAGTGAACAGTCTTATCTCATTGATTTGATGTCTTCCCCTTGAAGAGATGCATACCTCTTGTCTAAAGTAATTGTGTATTCCTTTTTTCTGTTCTACTATCCTGTCAAATCTTGTGCCAGAAATTGTATCATTAAAAATAAGGATCAGAAGAAATTATTTCATCTTTAACTATCATACATTTGAAAACATACTGAGGAAACAATCTTATTTTAAGACACTCCTATTGTTTCTCTACGTGAATAGACGGTAAATTTATACTTTACATACATGCTCTTCAAGTCCATAAGTCCGGATGGGCCTTAAAAGATGAGAATATCTGCGTCTGTCAAGTAAAGCATACTCCAGTGCTCTTTGAGCTTTCCTGGTGAAATTTCCAAAGTGATGAAGATTTGATAACTGCAATCTACCTGTGGCAAATTCTTCGAGATTCAGATATGCAAATTTATATATGGAGCGGCTTTGCTACCAAGTATATTGACCGAAGGGGAGGAAAAATCCTTGTTTGGAGTATCTACTCTCCCATCTCCCTTATTGAATTCCATCTTCTCATTGTCCTAAAAAAGATATTAAGTAATGTGTTTGACTTATTGGTGGGTATAATACAAGCATTTTTTTTTTTAATGCCAAGGAAAATCCTATAACTATTAATTGGAAAAGACCTCCTAACTTCGACTAATCATTTCAGGATGAACCTGAACCTAACTTTAATATGGTCTCAGAGTACCCCATTAAGTTTGTATCTTGTTTGTGTTATCCATATCTCCAACCCATTGTCCGTTTGTTTACACCCAGATACAAACATAACTTTAATATGGTCTCAGAGTACCCCATTAAGTTTGTATCTTGTTTGCGTTGTCCATATCTCCAACCCATTGGCTGTTTGTTTATACCCAGATACGAGGGGAAGTGTTTGTGAGAATAATCCCCCATGTAAAACGTTGAAAAATCCTGTAGTTATTAGTTGGGAAAAAGGCATCCTAACTTCAGCCGGTAACTTTATGGTGGATTTGAACCTGAGTGTTTCCTTCTTCTTGCCGATAGGATTCTGAATGGTAACAAGTGAGTGTAAGTCTCCCCTAGCTTCTTGGAAGCCAATATTTATTCTTCATTTAAGTATGATGCTTTGTCAATTGTATGTACTTCTTGCCTCATTTTTATCCTCTTATTGAATTCTCTCTTCATTGCTGTCCAAAAACCGAAACGTATCTGTACTTTTGGTGGAGAATAATTAATTGGATCTCTAAGATGTTAACAGAAACATTACAGGCTCTATTAAAATTAATAGATCAAAGTCTTCCTAGTATTTTTAATTAATAATTACTGAATAATGTATGTACCTCAGAGAACCAACTGAACTTTTTCTTTTTTCAAATCTGTGTAGGCTAACATGCTTGAAGGTGGGGGGAAGACCCCAATACTAACCCCACTTGAACTGGAGGAGATTGGCTTCAAGCTTGTTAGTTATCCATTGTCCTTAATTGGGGTCTCAATTCAAGCAATGCAGGTAATGAGTTCTTCTTCCTTCATTGGTTTAATACATTTTATACCAGACATCTCCAATTTTTCTCTGTCTGTTATTTTTCCGTTTTACAGTATGGAAAAGTCTTTTGCTTAATTTCAGCTGCCAAAAATGTTGGTAGGTATGATTTAAAAGGTGGATTGGAGGTTGAAGTGGTTCATGTTGCTTTAGGTTCATTTTCTTCATATGGAATAGTTTGGTTGCTAAAGTGCTTGAAACTTCTACAGGATGCACTTGTTGCAATAAAAGGAGGCCGTCTTCCGCCTCCAGGGACCATGCCATCCTTCAATGAAATCAAAGAAATAATAGGATTTAATGCTTTTTACGAAGAAGAAAAACGCTACACTACTACAGCCAGCCGTTTCCAAAGAGGTTGACCCTCTGTTCTACAAACTTAATTCCAACAGCAGCTATCCAATTTTATTCTAATGAAAATGTCAAATGCATATAGGTTATTCACTTGAAAGCAGGGATGGGTATGATATACAACCTGCAGCCCAAGATGATAGAGAGCAAAGAGGTGACAGCTCAAAAGATGGAGTGGTTGAAGTGATAACCCCATATGTATATGATGACAAATACAGATCAAATGAGTCAAAGGGTTCGTTCTCAGGAATCTGGTCTCGATCACTGAGAGTCAAAATCACGGGAAAGGATGAATTTGTGAAGCTTGATGTCAGGATACCTGTAAGGTTTTTAACCCACTTCTAAATGTGTATTCACACACGTTGTTGCTCAATACAAAACAAATGTCTTGAGAATGCACAATTTCTGTTTTGCAGGCTGGGTTCATAGAAGGATTCACAGACATAATTCAGGGTAATGAATTCTTATTAGAGTTTCTAAAAGACTTTCTGATGTATTTGCACTTGATAGGATAGAAATGTGAAAACCTCTGCTGATCTTTGACAGGTGTTGGGGGCATAAATCTCAAGGAATTATTAGACGATGTAACAGTGGATGTGGATCTTGATGGTAATGTCCAAAGAGGAAGGAAATTGTTAGATTTTGTTGACACAATGGGTGACCGGATTGAAGTGTTTTTGGAATGAGACCATCCAAATTTTACAATTCATCTACTCTCGTCCAAAACATTGCAAATGGTATAGGCATTTGATGTCTCTTCTATTACATTGATAGATATGGCTGCACTTCCTTCCTCAAAAATCTCCATTAGAGTTTTATAGTAATCTGAACCATCATGTTCTGTACATTGGCTTTATCCAATCTCTGTTGCACATCTATCTTTTTGTCAGATATAATCTTTACATGATTGCTAATCTTGTTTCTCATTTTATTTGCAAACTAGTTGTTGTGCCACAGTAACAAACTTGCTCCAGTGAAGAGTGGTGCAGGAGAGAGAAGTGGAGTAAAAATGGACAGGGACATGGGAGTTGCAGAACAGTCTTTCCTTTTTGAACTAATAGACATCTTTTTTGTGTTTGGTTTCTTATTAGTTTGCTTTTGCTTTGTTCTTCAATTAGCAAACAACATTCTTTGCTTTGTGAGATGATATAAAACTATACCCTTCAACTTTGTTTCTTATTTCTGTCCCACATATAATCATGTCCCCGAGAGGAGGGTGAGACTTGTGTTAAGAGTTCTGAAGAAGCCTCTTTAAAATTTGAGGAAATAACAGTGCAATGCACAGGCAAAAAAATAGCAAATAATAATACAAAAAAATTATTCTAATTTTTTTTTATTTAATAAAAAAATGTATTTTAAACTAAAAAAGTTTAAGAAGACAAATGAAATTATAAAATTCCATATATTAGTATTATGAATAAATCATAAACATTATTATAATATTATAAAAATAATAGTAAACCAAAATGCAATTTAAAGGAAGTAAATCAAAACAAAAAAGCATAAATATTAAAAAAAATCCAAATATAAAAATAATTTAAAAAAATAGAGAACAACAAAGATAACATAATTATATATTTTAAATATAAAATAATACTATAAATATAAATAATAATTCAATTAAAATAGATAAGAATTTTAGAGTTAGAAAAATGTCAAAGTAAAAAAAGAAATTTAATAATAAGAATGAAAAATTTAATTATAGGAATAAAAAAATATTTTTTTCAGTAATAACAATAATGTTAATATGTTCAAAGATATTAAATAACTTTTGGGGTTGAAGAGTTTGTGATCAATTCCATGGGTTTTAAAAACCCAATACTCAACTCTTCCTTTCCCCGTAATTTGTTTTTTAAGTACACTAACCCTATATCATGATGTCTCGATATCAAATTCCGTCTTTTTTAATTTGTCCCAAGGTCCTGTTAATGCACACTGAGGGAGTAATTCACTTTCCCCCTCGACAGAGAGCTTCGACGCCTTCCTCTCGCCCTCTCGCCGTGCCTGCTCCCCTTCTGCCGCCGCTCGCCCTCGCCCTCGACGGCTTCCTCTCAGCCGCCCTCTCTTCCTCTCAACCCAGTCTTCGTCTCAGCCACGTCTGTCGCCCTTCTTCTTCTCCGTTCCCCTCTGTTCATCCTCTTGCCGCCCCTTCTCTCAAAACTGAAGCCTATCATTTCATCCTCCCGCCGCCCCCTCTCTCAAAGCCGAATTTCAGAAGCCGATTGACCAAGGTAGTTTTTTACGGTTTCTGTTAATTTTGATAAAAATATTTTTAGGTTTCTGTTAATCGATGCATTGATTTTAATTTGGGTATTTAATTACTGTATTGATTTTTCGTTGTGAGTTACAGTTTAATTACTGTATTGATTTTTCGTGTGATTTACAGTTTAATTTCTGTTAATGAAATTTCTGTAACTTTGATTTAAATTGAAGTTATTACTAAGTTTAATTGAAACTTGATTGAATTGATCTCTACCTTTATTCATTTTCTGTATTTTAGTTTATAGATTTCTAGGCCATTGAATGTTGTATTTTATTTCGATAAATTGAGCATAGTATTCAATAATGATGATTTTGAATGTTGTTTATGATTTCTGTTAATTAAATGATGATTTTGTTCTAATAGATGATTTATTGAAGTTGATTTCTATTTTTTAATACAATTTTCAATTTTGTGTGTTTAGGGCCTAAACCTTTTCCAAATTTTTAGGGTTTAAAATTACTAATTTAAGAGTGATAATTTAGATATTTTAAAAGTAAGAATTTGATTAAGTATCTAGACATTATAAAAGTAATATGTTTGTTTAGATATTTTTAAATTATTTATCTGATTTTATTAATTGAAAAGTTTAATAAAACTATCTTAATAAAGTTAAATCTATCAGATTATTTCATTAATAAACTCATTCTCCACTTTTCACTACATTTTCCATTGTGGCCTACAAAAGCCATCAAATGGTTCCTTCACCTTTTCACATAAAATCCTTTCTTATTTTCCCTGTCAGCAGCAACTTCACAGGCATCTGCGAGTTCACATCCTGAGCATTGTAATCGTTTACAACTTATAGAGGAGTATTCAGGTATGTCATAGAATCGATGGACTCCCAACATGACATGATTCAAGTTCATGGGCAGACTCTGAATTTTGAGGAAAATTGCTCTCTGTTGATCAATTTGGATATCAACTTTTGAGCACTTTAATTCAAAAAATTTATTCTTGCTACTCATACTTTACAATAATAGTTTCAGTTTCTTAGACCAGATATTTTCGTTTTTTATTTGCATTTAGAGCGAACATATCCAAACAAACCTTCCCATCGTGTTTTTTGGGAGGGAGTTTGTTTTGCCAATTTGGTTTAAGAAAAGGCATGACTAGATAATTTTTCTTTTAATAATTTTTTTTAATGAAACTGCACACAAGATACTGGATTTCCTTTATTAAAATAGAAGAAATTGATCCCAACTGTGGCATGCATGATCCTGGAATAATTAATACATTCTGATACTTCTCAGTATAGAAATTATCCATTATTGCTGGTCGTGCTTTCTTTCTTAGTGTGTTCTTTGATGATTTATTTATTTTTAGTAACAGTTGCAAATGAGTATAGGACGTGTAAGGATTGTTTTAAAACTGAATAGCTGCAGTTGGGTTTGACTGCCTCAAGCTTCAGTGGTCTTTAACCTTATTATAAACAAACTTATTTCCAAGATCCTTTTCGGGATTTTACCCTTGGAGAAGACAGCTGAAGTTTTTTTGAATGTATTGTTACATACCTTTTCTGCCATTGGAAGATAAATTTTGTTGCTGGATGTGGCATTTTATGTGATTCCTTTTTTTCAACGATGTATTTTTATATCTGCATCTTTTTGCTTCTTTCTTCCTTTTTTTTTCTGTCACTTTGTAGTGTTTGATGCTTGTGTCCCCTGTCATCCTTTTGTTATATGAAAAGAGAATCTGCCAGGCATTATTTCCCTGTATCATAATGATGAGAATTCCTTTTAAGTGGTTATACTATCTGCTTCGTATTCAGGGTAAAAATATTAACACTATAAAGAACCAGATGAAGCACATACTGAAGATCATATCATTGCTAGTTGCCATCTTTTCCTTATGGATTGGCCTCCTACAAGCATCCATTGTTCCTCGCAGTTATTCTTGGGTGGTAGGTTTGTCATACTTGATTATCTGGTTTGTGTTATTTTTCTTAGCTAACATCCTACTGAGTTCGATTTTTAGGTTATTTTTGTAATACTTGTTAACATAGTTTTTTCTCTTTTATATTTGTTTTTTAATTTTTATAAAAACTCCATGGTTCCCTGTGTAGCTGCCGGTCTATTTAGTTGTATCTCTTGGATGTTATGGTCTTCTAATGGTTGGAGTTGGTTTAATGCTATTTCCTACATGTCCTCAAGAAGCGGACTTGCTGCAAAAGGTTACTTCTCACTACTTTCCTTAATACCGATCACCTATATATTAATATTATGCTTTCTTATGCTCAATTAATTGCTGAAAATTTTTAAACAGCAAATAAAGTTTCTCCAGTTTATCTTGCTTTCATTCAGCTGTTGGAAAACTCCAAAAAGAATAGAAAACCACAGTTTGATGGTTCAGTAAAGTTCCATTCTAGAATTTCACTGAAATCCTGTGAAGTGTTAACATCTGTAGTTCACCATTTCTGAAAGCCTTTACCATCAGGTAGGGCACTGAGCCCTCAAATCTCCACAAAACTTCAGGTCCTCATGCTGGAGGTTCAGTGATCACCTGTACAATAACTCTGCTGTGTTTGAATTTCTTGCACTTGCAGAGCAAGTATCTTCTATGTTTATTGGATATATTTTTGAGCTACACTCCTATACACAGTTATGGTTGGTCACAGTCAAAAGTTGCGTTGAACTTTATAACTGTCTGATTAACAACATTGAGAGCTGGCATAAACAGGCTTCAAAATAAATACACAAGTATACGGGTTACTGACAAGCTGGCACAAAGTGTAAAAGCCAAAGTAATATAACTTTGGATGTCTTATATATTTTCCCCTCCTAATATCATTAGTGGTTGTTGCTCACAGCCTAAGGCTCCTCCTGTTCCAACTACTTATTAGCTGTGATCTGTTGTCCTCTACCTCATAAATTCATCTGTGATCAATTCATCAAAACAATAGCGAGGTTTTTGTGGGATTTTCTTTACAAACAAATATAAACTAATCAATACAAAGAACTCCTAGCATGAAGGAATTAAAACTTAGAAAATTTAAATGAAAAAATAATCTCTTGGAATGTCTGGAGAGAAATTGATTTGTTGAGGTAAAATGGGGAAATGTTGAAAACATCTGTGCCCTAAAACTTTTTGGGATATATGGTCGTCAAACAGTTTGTTAGCTGCAAAGTGGACTTATCAACTAATGGTGAGGTTTTCATAAAAAAACTGACTTTTATGGACCTCCTTTCTCCACTGACCAAACAACTGTAACAGTTCAGAGCATTGGCATATGTAATTGCTCTTAGGTACTTCTTTTGTTGTTTAGAAATGGATAAGAAAATACAGTTCAACTTTATGTTCACTTCAAGTTGAATCTGGGTCTGTAAAAGTATCCCAGTGAGTACATAGGACTTGCCTGTCACTGTTTATACTTGTTTCCGTAGTTTTCAGAATCAATTGTCTGCCAGGAAGTTCTACTATCAAATGCTCTTGACGGTTTTTGTCTTTCTTTATGTTCCTTCATAAATTCTAATGTGGATTTGATTGTTTATTCAATTTATGGTATTGAATGATATATTTTCATATCCAGGACATTGCAGAGGCTAAAGACTTTTTGAAGGTAAGAGGGGTTGATGTGGGCTTGGATTAAAATATGCTCCTACGGCTGATTTGACGGAGGAAATCCTAGAGATACCTCAGCTCAAGCACAAGGTTCTTTCAAATTTCTTTCACTTAACCCTTGACCCTTGGGTGTCATGATAGAAACACAATTTTGGTTCAAGCTAGGTCCACTGTGCTCTCATTAGATTGGTTTTAGAAAACGTGTTCCATGGTTCATGGAATCATGGCCGGCTCATTAAACAGGTTTCTTCGTCCACTACTTCCATTTCTGTTCAATTTTTTGGGTCTTCAGAATTGGTGTGTAAGGAATACAATGTGTAGACATACGTTGTCAGGCAATTAGCAGATTGGCGCTGTCGTATGCGAATTAATAGCCGCATTGGCATGTTCTTGAATGAAATTTTGTTTTTATTTATGCTTTTGAATCTTAGAAGTCTGTTTTCTTGCTATACTAATCTTGACTGGAAGTGTGCCCCCTTGTTATGGATTGCAAAGTGGAGGATATTTCATTTCTTACTGATTGCATCAACCCAGATATATCTGATGGAGCTTGCGCTTCAGGTGATCTTTAATTGGATTTATTTTCTGCACACTGAGAAATCTGCTAATTCGGAAACTTTTGTTGCCCTAGACGTTGGTTGGGCCCTAGTGCATGCACACCAGAAAATAGTATCATCAGATATTTGGTCTGTAAATGACACAGGAAGAAAGTGGGGTTGATTGATGGGTGTAAACGTTATTATACTGCAAAGAAAATAGCAAAACTCATGAGAATATGCTTACAATGCAAAGAAATCCAATGGAGAAAACCTCTCCACAGTGACCAAGTTTTCTACAGTCACAAAGCTGTGTTTGCTAACACAGTTTTGCAACCCCAAACAGAAATGAGTTGCAGATTTACTCAATCCCTTCTTGCAGCTTAGTGGTTCGTAAAAGAGAGTTTCGACTTGGTAAAAGATCCCTGAAAAAATGAATCAATTAACGTCAAAAGAAACACTTTTAAGTTAGATTTTGAAAAATTCATCACCTGAAGAACGACTTATTGCTAGTTTTTAAAGAGTATACTTCTCTCACAATTTCCTTCAGATATAAAAAAATTCTGTCTTGAATCGCTCTTTAAGCTGTTGGATGGATTTCCATGCAACCAAAAGTGATATCTCAAGAGCACGAGAGAGAAGGAAAGACGCGCTCAGGAGATAAGTAATTGCTATCCATAACAGCCAGGAAATTACCAGATCACGGATGAAAGCACTTCAGATTCCAAAAATTCTGAACTGGGATGGATGGATGCTGATGGACTTCCCCATCTGCCAAAAAAGGTAGGAGAAGTAATATAAGAGAGCAATCACTATACCTTCTCCAACAATTTTTCTCACAGAGGAGAGTTATCATAGCCTTTCATTTTAGATAGCAAGAGAATCCTCTGTGCTCTTTGAGTAGCTCCCTTCTTTGTTCGTCTTCAACCACAGAAGAATGTGAGCTCCCACAACTATCAAAACAGCTATGAAAACATTGCACGATTCACAGAGCAAGTTGCCAGCATCCTCTCAATTTCTAAACACGCAGATAAAGTAAGAGATATAGATTGACATCTCAAATTTTCCATGGCTGAAACAATTAAGTGAAGAGAAGGTCATGAAGGTTGCACAGGTTACAGTAGATGTCTCCGAAAAAGGAATACAGAGTCTCCAAAAAGGTTGCATTCACTGCAGCCCAGTCAGAAATTGAGGCAACAAAAATTAGACCTTCCTGGCAGAATACCATGAGAAAGAGAAGCTCACACTCCCCGCATCAATATTTATCACAAAAGTGAGTATCAGGTCCTGAAAGGACAGAGTAACAATAAGTTTTACAGACTAATGTTTGTCTCATCACCCTCAGCCACACTGTCTCGCAGCACATTTCTCTCAACAAATGCTTTTCAAGTCCAAAAGTCCTGGTTTGGTCTCATCAAAGTGTAATAACAAAAATTTGGGTATTTTCTTTTTCTTCTTTGCCAACATTGTTGACTTGTATTTGTTCATGGTGAAAGATAGGCTTCTCTGTAGCCTACACAAGCACATTGAGATTCTTTCTCCTATTCACAGTCTTTGTAGCACCAGGAAAAGGAGCTCGTCATATAAGTGAAATAGGTCTCTTTAGTCAAGTGGATGCTTGGCTTATTATCTTCTCTGGGTTAAGACCAATCAGTGAACAACTGATGGTTGATTGATTGTTCAAATATGGATTCTTTTCCTTTCACCTTACACATTTTTTCAGTATGAATAGAAGTTCGGTCTTAAGATACATGAACATACATAAAAACAGAAGTCCAACTAAGAGTGCAAGAATATTTATAAATAAACAGAAGTAAAATAGAAGTCCATGTTGATCACTTATTCAGGCTGAAGCAAATTTTGGGAAGAGCACTATGTGCTCTAGGCGATACAGGAAAGCACTTAATGATAGAAGAGGAAAGCAGGTTTATAACTACAAAATTGTATCTGCAAAAATGTAAATTACAGCTTAGTTGGAAGAATTGGACAAGACCATCAACATATTAACAGATTTAACAATAGATACAATGATGCAGTATATTATAATATGGAAGATCTAGCTGAGAAATATCTAAAAACAAGAGATCAACCCAAAGCTGATGTTCATGGAAGAAGAAGGAATAAAAAAATTCAATTAAAAAAGCCTGAAATCCCTAATTTTGGACAAGTTCCAAGAATAAAAGGTCCTAAAAATTAGATAGTTTCTCTAAATTGCACTTTCCTATTCCAAACTTGCAGAAGTTAGAAGTTTTATTGGACAAGCAGCTTAGTGATTTTATGGGAAGCATCACCCAAATAACAAGCTATTTAGTTAAAAGCTCCAATTAGAAAGTCTTGTCAATTAATAATTTCTTATTTTTAGTTTGGGTCTTTGTTTCTAAATAGAGAAGTCTAAAGTTAGCAACTCGATAGATTAGAAGTCGTTTTCTGTTTTGAGTTTTTTTTTCTTCCAGCAAATAGAACTAGATTAGTCCTAATTATAGTTTATTTCTTAGAATGGACAGAATATAGGAGTTTCCTATTTTGTTTATTTGTATACCTATAAGAGGCCTTCATATGTAACACAGAAATTGCTCCTTTACTACTGAATAAGTACTAGTTTTTGTTCTCTTTTGGATATCAGAAATTGCTCCCATATAGTCAGTATCTAATTTCTCTGAACAACACACGGTAAATATTTTCATTTGCTTAGTATCTAATTTCTCTGAATAGTACTTAGTATTTATTCCTTAATCAATCTCTACAATTAATTTAATTTTGACTTTCAAAATTAGGGGTGGACATGTTTAACAGAAGTTGGAGTGGAGGGTGGGGCATTTTAACTGGTTCCAAGCTTGTTTTTTGAACTTATATTTCTATTTACTTTACAAAATATCAGTTTGACATCTGGTTGCTTGAATGGTTTTATAAAGCCCTTGGAAAGATAACTTTTTGAATAACTGCAACTTACCATCCACCCAGACTCAAAATGTGTTCAATATGTCATAAGGGCCCCTGCCAGTCCAAAGTGGCAAGGCTAAATTAGGTTACATTCAACAGTCAGCATTATTTCACAATCATTTAGGATGTATTTTTTCAAGTCTGAGTGACAAGGAGCTCTCCTATTCACTCTTGAATGGTAAACTTTTTGAAAAAAAAAAACAACTCTTAACAATGGAGATTTTATTCAAAACAAAGATGAAATTTCAACAAGCCAACTCATTGAAGCCAGGCCAGTCAAACTGGGACCAAAGTTTTGCAACTCAAGAGGACAATTTCCCCTGTGAGGTCACCTTACCTGGTTTGACCAGTTCTTTGGTTCTGTATATTAAATTTTCTATTATATAGTATAAACATAACTATTTAATAAATATTTTAAAATGGTAAGAAAATATACTTCCAAACTTAAAGATTGAGAAAAAATGAAAAATAAGTCATCTTCATCGTAAAACCATTACTTGTTTGTTAGTACAGTGCCAAAAATACAAAAAAAAAAAACCCACAAAATACAAACAAACCTTTTTAAAAAAAATTACAAATAAACCAACAGCTTATGCTTTAGTGGTATATAAGTGAGAGAAACATCACAACGAAGCTCTTCAGAATTAAATAGAACAGCAACAAGATGAGTTCAAAAACAGAATACCAATCTATTTCTCCAAGAGGCATTGAACCTCAGTGGTTTGTTTGCCACTACTTTGATCTTATGTTGTAACTTTAAATCTCCGATCCCTACTTTAGAATCAAAGCATATTACAACCCAGGCGGATTGGTCATTCTGGTCCCAGCCAAGTCAACTGACCTGGCAAGGTCATTCAGCTATTTCAGAAGCCAGTTTATCTGGCAGTAAAGAACCCAGTTTAGGTTCTGGCTGCCAGTCAAACTGGTTCAACCAGCTGAACCAACCCCTCTCAGAACATTAATTGGGATTGTTCCAATGGTGTATCCCTTCATCTGGAAGTCTAGTATCCAAACTTGATGAGAGAAAAGGATTATCAATTCTCTTAGGACTACAACTGGGTTTCATATAGAATTTTCCTGCTGAAATCAATTTGCATATTCTTCAGCAACTGATTCAACTCAGAGTAAACAGAAGAAACATGATATGAACCATGTAATTATTTAGAACAGGACGATCAAAGTAAACTGCCTATTGATGTGAACATCATCGCATATACTACCCTAATCAATCAGTTACAGACAAACATATATAAATCTCCATAGAAATCATTTGGGAGAGAAATACTTCTTAGGCGACACATCCTTTAACAGATAATCCCACTATAACATCCAAAAAGAAATTGTGAAATGCTAGAAAAGCAATGAGCAGCAGCAGAAAACTATCCATGTGGCAGGGGGGAAATGGCAGAAGAGAAGAGAAATAAAATTAGGTTAGTCTTTTTTTTGTTGTAATAAGGCAAAATAGGAAGGGTATTTCCATCTCATAACTGAAACCTTTTCAGTCCCTGCTTAAGCTCACCAGCAGTCCTCGAAAACATTCGTTTTAAAACTTTTTGGAATAGCTCAGTAATTCAACTTTTTCAGGTTTTGAACCTTTCTAAAAAGCTGTCTCACAAACAAGCTTCTTAGAAAAGTTTAGGATTTCATTCAGAAAAGCTAATTTCCAGTATGTTAAAGTTAAGCCAAACACGGCCTTACTGTCTCTGCCTTCTCCTGCTATTTTAGTTCTCCCTTGCTCTTTTCAGTTGGTAGTGTCAAGGTGGAAAGAAGTTTGTGCAGCTCCATTATTAATCTCAAGGATTTCTACTGATGGTTCCTACCAGCAATCTTCCATGGCACCACAGCACTAGCAACCCCTTGAAAAAGGGGTCACCCTAATCACTTGTTTTACCCCTAGCAATTCGCTTTCCTCAAAGGAGGGTTGTACCACAGAAAAACCCACTTATCAAGCACTTTCATGAAGAGAAGCCTAAAAGTTGATAGTTATTATTGTTAAGGGTGTCCACAAGCAGCATACAACCTCTACATATCTATTCCTTCTCGTCCACGATTTCTTATTTTTGGTATATTACCAGTTCATTCTCATATATACTACATTCTCATCTTCCAGTAGTTGGTCCATTGACCACAGTACCAGTGAAGAATCATTAACCTTGCTATTATTGGAGTTTTTCTTCGTTTCTGTGAGTGAAAAAAAAGAATAAAGAACATTGTTGGAAGCCAGAACCAGAAAATAACGAACCAAACAGCTAAAGAATAATGTGACCCTAGCCAATTTTGAGATTTTCCTAAAATTCTAGCTCAAGGCAGAAACTTACAGGTGTAAGTCCATACATAACGTTGGCAATGCGGTGCCTTTATCTCAGGAAGCAAATGAGTAGCAGGATCTGAACCCTGAATTCAGAATTTCTCCATCACACATGGAAAATTTTGGAACAAATTCAGAAACTAACTCCCATTGATTCACAAGAGTATACATCCTTGACATTTTAAAACTGAGAAGAACTAGAAAATAGCAAACGAGAAGAAAGGAAATAAACTTGCAATTTTATCACATATAATGAGGCCCCGAATTGCCGTCGCCTTTCCCGTTATCCCCCACCAATCCACCAGGATGCTGCAAGACCTGTCCCGGCAACCCACCACCTATACCACCGCCCAACCCGTCTCCTCCTCCCCCAAAAAACTGACAAACCAATCTCACCAAAACGCCCAAAATCTGCAACTGATGGTGGCACGAATCAGCATACATTTGCATCATCTGCTTCTCGTGTTCCATTTGCATCCCCATCATCTGTGCCCGCCACTCCATCTCTTCTTCCTCCCGCCTCTCCTCCATATTCATCCTCCTCTGCCTCTCCTCATCAATTTCCCTCTCCAGCTGCAACCTTCTCTCGTACTCCCGCCGAACCCAACCGGCCTCTCTCTCCCCCAACTCGTCCAGTTCTCTCAGCCTTTTCCGCGAAGAACCCTTCTTGGATCTTTTTACGACATCGTCATCTTTCTCATCATCGTCTTCTTCTTCCGCTTCATCGTCTTCCCCATAGAACCCCAACCCCAAAACGCCTTCTCCTACAAAATCAAAAACTGGGTCCTCTTCATCCGGATTGCCGTTATTGTCATTGTTACCGCCATTGTTCTGGAAGTCTTTTGTGTTGGTGGTATCTTTGACATCGAGTTCGTGATCACCGAATACGTGCTTGTATTTGAGGAAATTGGACCAGTGGTTCTCGCCGTCGGACCAATTAAAGTTCCCAGCGGGAAGCTTGATCTTCTGCTTGACGCCGAGGTACTGATGGCGCATGTTCTGGATTTTGACAGAAACGTCGCGCCATGTCCATCGGAAGGGAAAGCAAGCGGGGTCGCGGAGGTGGTGGACGGAGTTCAGGTGATCGGCGATGGGTTCGAACTTCTTCTGTCGAGTTTTGAGCTTAGCAAGTGAGCCGGAGTTGAGTAGCTCGGAGTACTTGTTGATTAAGGTCTCTTCTTCTTCCTCCGTCCATTTCTTACGCTTCATCATCTTATCGAGTCCGAGGAAAAGGAAGGATTTCTGTGAGCAAATGAGCTGCGCGACACGGGGACAGTGAAGTTGCGCCGAGGATGAGAGTGGGCAGGTATGGCACTGCTACTGACGGCACCTTTCAGAAATCGCGTTTCATTGTCAAAAGGTCAAAAGCTTGAGTGGAGCACACGTAACGGAGCCAAGGACCAATAAGATTCATTTGTTCGTATAAATAGATTTTACATTACTTTATATACGAATAAAGACGGTTTAGCGCACCTACATTTAAAAATTTTCAACTCGAGTTTTACCCTAATAATTTTAATCTAAGTTTTAACTGACCTCAAGCTTCAACATTCATTTAAAACTTTTCAAAAAATACATATCTCGAGTTCGTACTCCAATATACATTTAAAATATGTCAAATAAATTATATATAAAATTATATTTACATTTTATATAAAATTGAAAATGACCTCTACTTCAAATTAGGTATAAGGGTGGTATCGAATCCAGTTGAGTCTGAACTTTGTTCAAGCCAAGTTTGATTTAAATATTTTGAACTAGAGGTCAAGCTCTAGCCGAGTTCGAGCTTAACCAACATTTAATACTCTATATAAAATATATGTCAAATAAATTATATATAAAATTATACAAACATTTTAAAAAAAAGAATGATAGAGGAGGTTCAGGATTGAATTTCAATAATGGATTGAAGCACACCAATATTAATCTTTTTTACTCCAAATGTTGTTTAACTTGTTTTGTAATTTTTGAATCTGGCCATAAATTTACTATGGCCTCCTTAGTGCCCCTGGTTGAAAATTTATATTCTAGAAAAAACTAGAAATATTTTTACTATGATACATATTTCCAAAAAAACCTTTAAATAAAATTTTATTACTATTAGTGACTTATTAGAAAATTACAAGAAATATTTTAAAATTTTCTTAGGAAAGTTAAATGGACCTCTTATTGCCTCTTCTAGGGAAATAAATAAAAATTAATAATCAATCTAATATATAACTATAATTATCGATAATTTTTTAATCAAATAAAATGTCAAACACAAAATTGCAATGAAAATTGCCTCATGTTAAAAGTATTATGGCATCAACTGTCAAATACTTATTCAAAAATTTTCTATACGGTTCTCTATCCCATCTTGGCAGAAAAATCTTACTTAGAAAATTATATGAATTTTTTAATAAGAATTTTCAATTAGAAATTTTTTTTACAAAAAACATGAGACACTAATAGTTCCTATAAACTTATTTATACTAAAATGTATTTTCAATTTCTTCAAGAGTCATGAAGAAGGAGAGTTTAAGGAATTTTATTTTTTTTCACATCTTCCTCAAGGGAGGGGGGGATTATTTACCCTAGTTCTGGTTTTCCGCCAAGAAGACGCGGAGGTAAGGGGGTTACGGCGCCGGCGAGGACTTGTCGTCAGGGATGACGACGGCGACGGAAATAGAGGCGAAGGTGAGGGGAGGAAGAAATCGAATGGACGGCTACAAAGGTGGCCGACAAGCAGCTGTCGACAGCGACAGAGGTGGCAACAACAGCGGACGAGAGGGGCTCGACGGTGACGAGGGGAGGAAAAAATCCCCCCCCCTCGCTCTCGCTCGCGCTCTCCCGATCCCGGTTCTGACTCGGCCCGTTAAGGAGCTGGCTCACGAGCCATCGAGCCGAACCTGGATTCGGTCGAGCTCGGCTCGTTAATTTAAACGAGTCGATCCCAGATCTCGAGCTCGACTCGAAATCCAGGATACTGAATCAAACCGATTCGAACTAGAGCTGCAGGCGAGCCGGCTCGATTCGAAACCACCCCTACATCCTAATATAAATGAATTATTTATATATATATATATATATATATATATATATATATGTGTGTGTGTGTGTGTGTGTGTGTGTGTGTGTGTGTGTGTGTGTGTATTTCTCTATCTTCTAATAAGGTTTTAGTGTTCTTTTTTATTATTGCGGACTTTATTTTTTTCTTTTGCCCAAAATTACTTTTATTCCTTTACATCGTGAGACTCCGACTTTTCTTATTCACAAACAAAGCTTCCTCCAATCTTCCCTTTGGGGGGGTTAGTGCACATGACTCAGGACATGATCTTCATGCGCATTATGCAGTTCATGTCCTGGTGTCGTTAAGGGGCGTCGAAATTCATGTTATGTACATGAATATACATGAATTAGGAGTTCATGTCCCAAGAGAACGGCAGAAAGCGCTTTTTGCCCGATTTTGAGAATCATCTACATGACTCTCACGCGGGGCTGTCTTTCGGGGCTCTCTCTGCCGCACACCTCTCTGCCATTGCATTCCCGCAGCCCTCTCTCATTCTTTGCTCCCTCTCTCGTCTCCATTCCTGCAGCCCTCGCTCGTCTCTGTTCCCGCAGCCCTCTCATTCTCTCACAAACAAAGCTTCCTCCAATCTAAATGTAATACCCTAGTTTTGTTCATGTGCAATACCCTTCTTGATTCACTCCTCATACAATTCCTTTAGGTAATATTCTAGACCACGACATGGAGAACCCGTAAGCATAGAAACCCGGTTTCTTTAAGAGATCCACATCTTCCTCATAATGATGATAAGAATCAACGACAATGTCTCCATTGCTCATGTCCTGTATCTTCCATGGATATTGATGTGTGAAGTTGTCCCTAATAGCAATCCACAGATAGAGTTGCAAAGATGGTAATGTCATATCTTTAAGAGACCAAAACATTTCATGCTTACATATAGATGACTTGACAATTTAATTATTAGGTATTCAGGTTTGACTTTGTTGGTTGGCTATAAGAGTTATATCTTGAAAAAGGTCAAAGCAAACTTTTGTTGCTGTTTTTACCTCGAAGTCGAGTTTGTTGCATGTTTCAAGGCAATATCATATGGTATCTGGTTGAAGAATTTCATTATGAGGTTTCGAGTTGTTGAATCAATCTCTCGGCCATTAAGGATCTAGTGTGATTTTTTTATTGTTGTGCTCTTGGCTAATAATAATAAAAGACGAGGTTGAAGTAAACACATCAATATTAAGTATTTAACCATCAAAGAGCATGTCAAATCATATCAAGTGTTCATTGAGTACATGCGTATTGAACAAGTGATTACAAATCCATTAGCAAAAGCATGACACCTTGTTTGTTTAAGGATCATCTAACCATGATGAGACTTTGTTCAGATTGATCACTTTTATTTTAATATCAAGTGTTGTATTTATAACAATATTTCAGTGAATTTTATTTTTTAGTTGTCTTCTCTTATGGCTAGTGTACATGCATGTTTTGAGAATTACAAATATTATTTTGTTACTTTGGACCCAGAAAAAACATTTGAAGCTTGTTTATGAAGTAATTACCATATTTGATATGTAAGGTAATCTTTTTTTACAAAAGGACTTACCGCCATGATTCATATGACTTATCCTTGTTTGTGCTTGAAGGAAGCTCATGCCAAGTAAGAGAGTATCAAAAACGTTTCTAGGATATTAAGTGGCTCAAACTTGTCTTCACATGGGCCCTACTAACTGGGTCCATAATATACATAACTAAATCAAGTATACATTTGTAGAGAGTTCGTTCCTCTAATGGTGGGAAATATATATCTAGGGGGGGTTAGTACACATTGTAAGTGTGGAGGGAAAGTGAGAGGGAATGTAAAGTACTTTGTTTGTATTAGTGTACATAATGGAAAGTGCAGTGTAAAGTACTTGTTTATGTTAGTGTGCACAATGGAAAGTATGGAGTAAAGTGCATATAGATTATTTATTAAATAAAATATTTTGATATATCTGACTTTCAGAAAAATAAATTAATATTAGTTAATACATTTCACTTATGTTGTACACTAACAGGGCCTATAAGTGATTTAACATGTAGTATTAGAATATATTAATATCCTAATTAATAAAAAATTATATTATATTACTTAATGATTATAGTTTATTATAAATTAATACAATAATTATGTGCGACTAGAATAAATTATTAAAAATAAAAAACAAAAAAAACATAAGTGAATATAATAAATAAATAAAATTATTTTTAATAACATAAGATATGTTTTAACATTAAAAATTACTAATTTAATACAATAATAAAAAATTTAATATAATAAATAAATATATATTTATCAATAACATAATATATTTTTATGTATTATTAATTAATAATATATTGTCACAAAATTTAAAACCATTGGTTTAATTAATTATAGCAATGGGAGAATTAAACCAAAATAATTTATCACATATTTATTTTAAAAATATTTTAATTATAACTATTAAATCACTAATTTAATGTAGTAATTATAAAATAAATATATTAAATAAATAAAAATAATTATTTTATAAATAAAAAATATTAAACCATCGTCTTCCTCAAAGGCAAGAGACTACGGCGGTGGGCCAGCGGGCAACGGTGATAGAGGCGACGGGCCAACGAGCAACGAAGACGAAGGTGGTACTAGAAGAGAGAGAGGCCTAGAAGCTCTGCAACAGAGGCTCGGCCTCCCGTGCTCTGCGACGGAGGTCGAGAGGCAGAGGAGAGGGAGGCCGAGAGAGAAGAGAAGCCGAAGGTCACACAATAGAGGGCGATTGAAATCGCTGAAGGTCACAAGCGATCGAGAGAGAAATTTTTTTTTCTTCGAAACCCTTGTTCGATCCCGATAGCTCGAGTTCGAGATGTAATTGAACAATGGTAAGTGAATTCAGAGCTCAACCCCTCTGAATTCACTTACCATCACTTTATGCCTAAAACGTTGTATTTCGCTTTCCCCCTGTACTTACGTCGTGCACTAACACATTTTGGCTCCATCTACCCAGCATAAGCGAAATACATTTCACTTACGCTGCGCACTAATAGGGCCCTAGAAAAAATTTCATCTACGGTCCTCTCTCTACTAGTTTCAACCTTGTGCCATTGACATAAACTCATTCAGAGAAAGAAACCATAATTGAAATTCGTTGGTAAAAAATCGATCATGATGGCAAGTAGCCTTCTAGCTATTATTTCTTTCATGTAAAATTATTAAAATTGTTTTATAAACATTCTTATCATTCAATTTTTTTTAAAAAAAGCTATGACAACAATAACCGTTTGGAGGATTTGGATAGTAAGGAATGATGTTCTATTTAAGAGGGAATGGCTAGAGGCTCCATCTATTATGAACAATCTTAAAATTACGACCTATAATCAGGTCAATGTAAGATTTTATTTGAAAATTACTTAGTTCGTAATTCTTACCAAAAAAACAAAAAAAACACTGGAAGAGCTGCTTTTCAAATGGCTATAGGGCCTTTTCGATCTTCTCATTGAGACGAACTCTTGAAGGGATCACGTGATTAGTTACCCTCCTTTCCTGAGAGGTAAATCAGCGTAAAGAATAGGGGCCATGCCGAGAATCGTCTGTTTTCTCTGATTACTTTGACGTGAATAACTCCGAAAAGGACACAGAAGTCCGCTGACTTAGATACTCTGGAAGGAGACGGGCAACCAAGCTGAAGCCATCACATTCTTCCCTGCCACTCCGGCTGATCTTTCCTCATGGCGATCTTTATTGGTATATAATTTCGACTACCCAGTTTATTAATAGACTCATATTCGCTTTTTGTTAATTTCTTCTGTATGTTTGTGTATGAGAACACCAGCAACTGCTTTTGAGGGAACAAAATAAAAGAAGAACAGAAGGAAAAGGAAAGCTTTTCTGCATGGTGCTGAAATTTTCTGTTTGTCTTGAACCCATAACTAAGACGTTATTCATGGTGCTTAAAGGGGAAGACCTAGCTTGCTTTCTGAAAAAAGATCGGCTTTTACCCTTTTGTCATCTATTTGAAAAAACTACCCCAGCTGAATTTCCTTCTGAACTTTAAAGGAGTTTGTGTTTCTTTGCGAAGTCGTTTTTCAATGCGATCGTGTCCTCTTTTGGAACTCTACCTAGCGTCCAGAGATTAAAAAAAATCACATTTTTTCATTGAGGGGATATTTTGATTTATCTGAGAGAATATCATGAAACTGACGTATCTTTTTTGCCAAACGTTACCTTCAGTATGAATTATACTGTTCGAATCTCTTGTGATGTATTAGATCTCGTTGATATTGTTATTTGGTTACCTTTTGCACTTACTTTTTCTGCTGGTCTTGCACAAGTAATCTTTTGCTTGGTGACATTTCAGGTCCTTTGCAATATCAATTTTGTCAAATGGAAGATATTAGCTGTTCGATGTCATCACGAACTATGACTGGGTGGATTAGACCTCTTTTTGATAACAGAAGAAATTCTGATTTTTGCAACATAAGGTACAATGAACGATTATTGCCATTAACAAGTTTTGGATAACAAAACTGGAAGACTTTACTGTAGATTGAAGATATAAAGCGGCCCAAATAGACCATGGTCACAAAGGATATGTGATTGTCGTTCCCTTGGTTTCAGATGAAAAGCTTTTGTCGCCAGAGAAAAATCACCACTCTTTTCTCACCCTCTCAGTCTAATGGCATTATTATCATCATTGTATGATTTCACCTGAGATTGATTGTGACATGCAACAAAACTAAGAGAATATCTAGGTTTTTTATGGAAAGAATTCTGGTCTGAAATTCACATGTAGTTCAATATGTGTCTTGTTAGTGTTGCAGTTCATATTCATTTGCTATTTTGCTATTCTATATATTATTGCCAACTGACAGACCTAGGGCCAACTTCTCCAGCCTTGCAAACAGGAGATGTGTAATAATGTGTATAGAAGGGATTATGGGGTTACCAAACAGATGTCCCTTTCAGTAGTCACTCTGCTTTTCGTTATCAGTCTTCATATGGAGTTAGTATTCCCTTCTTGAGCTGTGCAGCTTTTGTGTACTTCTAGAAACATATCAGCTGAAGTGTCAGTCTGAATTCAGAATATACCTAACATTGATTTTCATTAAAATCATTTTGTATTTTTATTATGTGAAATAGTTTCCTACTTCATACCTGTTAATGTGAATTATCCCGCATAGATTAATATCAGGAACATTCATGTGGTTATTAGTTGGGGAAAGTCCTTCTAACTTCAGCTAGCTATCTTAGGATGAACCTAAACATAACTTTTGATATGGTGTCAGAGGAGCGCATTTGTTCTATTGTGTTTAGTTTGTGCATGATTTAGTTTTGTCCCCATTTGTGTTATCTGCATATTTAGCCCATCCTCTGCATCTTTAGACCTAGATGTGAGGGGAATTGTAGTGGAAATAATCATACATCAGGTAATATTCGGAAAAATCCTGTGGTTATTAGTTGGAACATGACTTGACTTCAGCTAGTCATTTTTGGCTGAACCTGGGCTCAATTAACAATATCCATGAGAAAGAAGCATTGTAGGATCTACTCTTAGCATAAACTCTTAAGTAATTCTTAACATGTAAAATTGCAGTTCATTTTTCTGCTATATATTGATATAGCTATAGGAGCTTCTACTTGACCCGATATGAAAATTTTTAAGGAAGATAAACTTATGTATCTCCTTAACTCTAGATGCAGGAACCTATTTTCTGGAGCAGCTCAATCACCTTGGTTGCAAGTTGGTCAGGACTCCTCGTCATCTAAAGTGCGGGTGGCAGCGGATTACCCAGATTCTGTACCTAATTCATCTAGTTATATTGGGCACCAAGGCTACCATCCTCTGGAAGAAGTTGAAGAATGGGAAAGAAGCGGGGAGAAAGTGCTCACAGATGTAGAAATTGCAAGAACAACACTTGAGGTGATCTATGTTGCTAGTAACTTCACAGCAAATTATATCCATAGCAATGCTATTGTTGTATTCTTGTCTCTGGTATGGACGACCTTGATGCACCACCATTCAAAGGGAGGCATATTGTGGACAGCTTCATCTAGAGAGCTACCAATCAAATAATTTAAAGAAGTTCATACACATTGAGATCTGAAGCAGCCTTCTATTACTTTTTCTTTTGTAACACATCAACAGAAGGCTAGAACTATTCATTAATTGCAGTGATTGATTGTCTAAAACCTACCACATATTTATTAATTGTTTGGTCCGGGTGAGTTATAGATGCATGCTGCACTCCTTGTGTCAATTAAACACTCTGTCACTGCTTTAAGCTGGTGTTTATATGGAGTCATGATTTCTCCCTTTTCCATGTCTAATGAGATGGGGTTTTCACTTACCATCACAGGCTCACAGCAGCGCATTACTTGTTTTTCCTGGGATGGTGCATTCTGAACCACATAGAAATCATTCATGGGCTGAATTCCAATACAGTATTGATGATTATGGAGGTGAGGTCACATTATTTTTCTGAGGATTGGTATAGATTAAGATCACCTGATTTGATTTAAAAGGACACTTGGAAGCACAAACATGTTTCATCTTGCTTTGATCATTGAGAATGCTATTAATGATGGTTTGTGCTCCAAAGTCTTGCCAATCGACTAATCCTAGTAGGCAGTTGATGAGAACTGTCCATATTTGAAGAGAAATGGCAAGTGGTATTGTGCTTGCAACCTTTCAATTTTAAAGTTTATCATATGGTGTATATTATCTGTCAATTCTTGGCTTTTTTTCACCAACATAAGCTATTGTTTCCCGATGAATAAGTGTTCTGAAAATGTAAATGTATCGTTACCCTACTGCTGACATTCTTATCTCATATAATTTTGTGATGTTCTAGAAAAGCATTTAATCTTCTTATTTCTGAGAGAAAATTTTAATTTGCAGACGTATTTTTTGAAATCTTTGATGATGAAAACATCTTGCAAGATTGGGAGGCAAGCAGTCCTGTGGTGAGTAAAACAGCTGTTTAATGTTAATAAAATCTATGTTTCTAAATACCTCTTAGTATTTAACATATAAGTATTGAATTGATTGTGCTGCGGTTTGCTTGCAGAATGTGTTAATTGGCATGGATTTTCCGATTTATGGTGAAACTGAACGAGTAACCTCTAATAACACTCATAGCTTGAATAGCAGCAGTAATGATGATATTGCATTTGATTATGATAATAAAGAGGTCTGTGACATTGTCAGGTAGTTCTATTAGCATTCACAATCTTCTTACTTGAATTGGTCAAATCATGGCTAAATTAACAGGTAAAAGATACAGAAGTAGCTGGTACTTTGATAGACTGGGGGATGCCAGATACCTTCCGCAAGATCCACCCAGTTTACTTTGCTAAATGTTTGACCAAGGTAATTGCTGCTTTACATGCTAATAGATTCATATTTACTGTACTAGTTCTCTGCATGTATTGGATCTATGTTTTTTTATGGTATAAATGTTTCGGGCCAATATTTTAGAAGCTCAATGGGCTTGTTATTTTCCAGATTATATGTCTTATCTATGCATGTAGTCTATGTATTTTAATTATATTTCATGTTGTAGGCGGTTCATACCAAGTATGGGCACAAGATGGATTATCCATCAAATGGGCTTTCAATAGTTGGCTCTCTTAGGCCTGCTTTTATTGATGAAGAATCACATTTGAGGAGGCTTTTCCATGGGGAAGATGTTGATGGCTATGTGTCAGATTGGACAGGTAAGTTTTTCTGTCTCCAGACATTGGTATGCCTTGTACATGCTTGAGGTCCTACACTGCATTTTATGTTGTTTCAGATGAATCAGAAAAAGCAGCCAATGAAGTGAATGATACTTATAACTTGATTGGTAAATCCCATATTGTTCAGTGTTCATTTTTCTGCTCTTTTATTGAACGTATTCAATTTTATCCAAAAAGTGATGAAAATCTGAAATTTATTCGGAAGGTTATGGAAGTTCCATCAGGTCAACAGTGTACAAATTGGAGATATTTCGTATTGAACTCTTCTCTGTATATGGTGATCGTGTGAGTGCTTGCATTTTCCTTTGTTGTATACATTTGAAATGCTGCTTTGGACCTTTTCTTTTGTTGACTTTTCCAATTTGAAATTTTTTGAATTGGTCCACTCAAGTAACATTTTATCCTTCTTTTCCTCGTCATTTTAATCTGCTGCAGTCTATGGTGAGTTTGCAAGATTTTCAAGAAGCTGAGCCTGATGTCCTAGTACATTCAGCTTCCGCAATTGTCAAACACTTCAATGTGGGAAGCATGAAATGTAAGCTGGCACTTAAAGCCCTTTGTCGAAAAAAGAAAGGTCTAAATGTTGAGGTAAAGTTGAATCTCTTGGTTCTTATGTTAAATTTTTTCTATCTTCAGTTCCCGATTGACTGGAAGCCACAGCTTGCCCATAGTAATTGTTTGCATGAAACTTGACTTGCTAATGAGACAGTAAAATAATCTAAATGCTATATTACATTGAAAATTTCTATCTTCAGTTCAGATTGACTGGAAGTCACAGCTTACCCACAGTAATTGTTTGTGGGAAACTTGATATGCCGATGAGACGGGAAGTAAAATCAATATGCTATTTTATGTTGAAAAGAATGGTGAGATTATAAGGAAAGATAAAGTTATACTTAAATTTATGTCAATGCTGGACAGAAATTGGCACCTATTGATGACTGCTAATGGTTCATGAGCTTGCTGATGGTAAGTCCTAGTTGGAGGCCCTGTGTAACTGATAAATTCCTTGATCTGAAGACCTGAACCTCCTCATGATTGTTCTCTATCCAACTTTACTGATAGGTCTACAAAAAGACTGTTATGATGGATGCAATTGAAATCACTTATCTTGAATCTTAAGCAATTCACAAGTCTGTATCTACTTTACTTAGCTCTTCTAAAAAGATGTAATTACTGAACAAATATAGAGCAATTCACATCAGGAATTTCCCCTTAGCTTGCAACATCTCATATGCATAACTAGCTTTACTATTGGGATAACTTGTGACCTCTCTTTCTGTTTATTCATTTTAAGTCAAGGGCTTCAATTTTAATTGTTTTAGGGAGTAGCAAATTTCGGTATATCTTCAGATAAGGATAAAGGAGGTGTTTAGATTTTTTCTTTTCCAAAGCCAGTACAATTGTTGAGATATTTAGATAGTTGCCCTGACCAATTGGTTGATAGAAAGTTAATGACGGGAAAATCGTGAGATCATTCACTTTATTCTTTTTCATCTGGTTGACAGATGCAATAACTGCCACCATCCTTCAGCTGCCTCCACCCGTTCCCTTTCCTCTTTTTTTGCACATCCAGTGACTGCCTTTCAGTGCTATCCCTTTGTCCTCCCTCTCTTCTGCCCCTAACTTTACAACCAGTTGTTGCCACCAGCGCTATGGCTGCTGGACACTGCATTGCCCTCCCATCCCTAGTTTTATCTCCACCCTAAACAACACACCTGGTGACTGCTCCACCCTGCACCCTCCCATTCCCGTCTCTCTACTCTCTGCAACCGACCAACCCCCCCCCACCCCTCGCACACACACACCCTTAGCGACTGCCATTATTGCTGCCCTTGCCCACTCTATCATCTCCTTCCCCTTCTGCCTTCTTCTTCCCCCCATCTAGCTACCATTCATCATTGATCGTCCAGTAACCAATGATATTATTTTGTAAAACATTATCATAAGGCTTCCTAGTTTATCTCTTGAATTACTTCCTATTTACTCATATCCTTTGCTTGTTTAAGATCATTTTGTACGGTCACATTTGAGTAACATAAAACCTGAAGGGAAGCCAATTGTTCAATTTTTGGTTTAGGGAGCCAATCTGATTGGTGTGGATAGTCTAGGTATGGATGTCCGAGCATTCTCAGGACTGGAGGTTCAAACTCTACGTTTTTCATTCAACTCACGGGTAAGAGATCTTCACAAAGGTGACTAAAAGCTTTCTTTTTCCGCTTCTATTGAATTCATATGTAATACAGATGTGTGACAAAGTGGATTTCTTCTCGCCATCATCACTGGGCGCCTTCTTTTATTTATACTGCTGGAGTATTTTACTGTTTTAATAGAAGAGCTTACTATATACAAAGATTATTCTATTATAATGCTTTTAACTATTTCACCCATTCAGTTGTGGAACTGATTTTTTGCAGGCAACTTCAGAGAATGCTGCAGAAAAGAAGATTCGGCGGATGTTGTTCCCACGGTATTACCGGAAAAACCTTAAAACATCTTGTGAGAGGCAAAGAGATTCTGATCCTCGTTGAACTGAAGTATATCTATTGGCCCTCAACCGTCCAGAAAAGAGTAAATGATCTCAATAATCTTTTGGTTTCGACTTCGTGGGTCATTTGCAAGTGCCCCATCTTAAACATGCAAAGCACAAAAGAGCTTTAACACCGGGTGTAAAGAATCACTCCGAGAAGTAAGTTATTCTGCAACCCATCCTCTTGAGTAGTTTTAAGTTGTGGGACTTGACAGGATACCCCAATAACGGAGTTCTACTTTAGCCCTTGTCTTCTCATCCATCTATATATTTGTCTTTCCGCCAGCAAGTTGTTTTCCTGAATAAAGCTCCATTTGTATATAATTTGGTGATTGGAGTCGTGTTGGAGAGACAAATATGATTCTGTTTCCAATTAATCTGAAGTAACTTTCTTGGGAGATAACAGTAATGTTAGAATATATCTTAAAATATCGATAAAATTGTCTAACATGGTGTTGTATTTTCTTCCCTGTGCAATTCTCTTTCCTCTGGAGGATGAATACGCTTTGGAGACGCATAATTGGGAGTTCACTAATTTGTTGAATTCGATCATGATTGGATGGCTAAGTTAGTATTTCACATGTTTCACATCAACACAGGGGCAAGTAAGAAAAACGAGAAACAAGACGTTCTAAAACTAAAATTACTGGTTGCAAGTTACTGAAATATCCATTTTTTGTCAGCAGAAGACCGTTTCAGCTAACTTAAGAAAACTGAATTTGTTAACACGTTCGCGGCTAAAAGATTGAAAAAACAAGTTTACGGAAACGGCCTTGTCTTACCGAGAAGCTTTTCTCAAGCGAATTCATCTGGGGATTTCATTTATCTCAATCGTTTGATCGGCTGCAATTCCCATACTGTTGGCATCTTGAATTTGTTTTAGTTATTACAGAACCATCACTTGGGGTTATTAATGATGAAAAATTATCAAAAGCCACCCATGACTAATGACTATAGAAATATATACAAGCTGCCACCCATGACACCCTTGATGATTCCACAAAGCCTGTTTAAACTCCAATTCATTATCGTCTCTCTGCCTAGCATTTCATCTGGTGACAGCACTTCCTTTATCATTGATAAGCATGTAATAAGTACCCTTCCCTACCAAAAAGAAGAATTTGATCATGAACAGATCTTTTCCAAGCTTTAACTACCTTTTTCTTCACTCTTATTATCAATTCCAACTGTTTCAGCAACTTTACCATCCCCTGTCATGCGAGCCCCTACTGCAGGTCCTTGACCCAAATCCTGCAATCCAGCTTCCTCGTCTGTTTCCTTGTCGGGGATGTTGCTGTCCTCGGCAACCTGAACCCCAGTTTCAGCACCTTCTTTTTCACCCCTAGATATCAGAAACATGGATGTGGACTAAGTAAATTCCTTGATCTTACACCTAGAGAACCATGTCTACTGAATAATTTGATTAGAAAGAAAGGTACCCTGAATAGATAAGTAGCCCAACAGCAACGGCTCCAAAGGCAATGAAGTACAACCAATCCACCTGCACAGAATTATTTTGTAAGTAATCTGCATTCAAACATTTTATCCCAATACGAGGCCAAGATAAGATACGGCTGCAAAAGATCAGAAACCTTCTCATGATATGCAAAAATGCGGATAAAGACAGCCCACATGTCAGAGGTCAGCAGAGAAAGATTTAACATAGTAGACCCACTCATCTGCAAAGCAATATGGACATAATCAATCACAAATAAGCAATTTTAAAATGAGTGAAACAAGATTATAGAGGGTGATGCCTACAGGACAAACAACAGCAAATAAAGATTCTGCTCGGCCGTGTGTCACAAGGATATATCACACTTATATACCTCAATTACAACAACTGGCTCTACCAGCACCTAATTGTGTATGATGATATCAAGAGGCTCAACAAACACATATTGACTCTTTTGCCTCAAGGAATAAATTATATGATTTTCAGAGCATACCTTAAGCAAGATGGGAACCGAAGAGTAAAACAGGAACATTGCCAATGCAAACCCAACAAATGGTAGCACCTGCACTCAAATGAAATGACAGAAGAATCAGTCAGACCATCTTTTCTAAAAATATTTTCAAGAACTGTAGGTAAACATAAAACTTTTCAAGTCAAAATGTGACGCTCTTTGGGAAAATGGTTATCATTCAAGAAAACAGAAATATAAGCACAAAACACTTTAAAATGGGTATTTATTCTCTTTCTCCAACAAAAGACCTGGGTTTCCAAGTTTGACCCTCATCCGTCTACTTGATCACTACATATGGGAGTTAATCATAAACCAGTGGCATCTCATCCAATAGTAAGATCATAAGACTACAGAATTGCATGGGTTGAAACAGCTATGCCAGGCCACCCTAAAAATAGGTCATAGGATGTTATAATATGCTGCAAACAAGTAAGAATTAGGTGTAAGGGTCATTCCATTACTTTATTCCAATTACCCAATCAATTACCCACTTCATTCTGAACAAGGGTCTTCCATTACCGATTTATTTACCTGATTACCCACAGGTAACCAAGTAAATGGTAAATAAAGGGATATAATAAATATTTTACAGATAATATAAACATTTATGACAAAATTGGAAAACTAACAAAGCAATATATAAACTTTGTAGAACATGTAACACTATTAAGCATTAATTAAATTATCTTTTACTAAACATTTTTCAAATTATCCTTTAAATAAGGAGAGTCATTTACTACAGATGACAAACTACCCTTCTCTGTTTTTTGAAGCCCAAACTATCCTTCTCTTTAGTCAGGTCAAGTGTAATTGGATACAAAAACAACTTTATCCATGTCTGTTCCATTTGCAGAAATAGTATAGGCAGTCAACAGGTAAATCCCTACAGAGGTAAGGACTTTTGTTCCATATTCATTTATAAATGGAAGAATAGGACGGGTAAAATTGCCAGCCCCAGCAAAAGCCTGTTCTCTGTCAAAGCATACATATCCATCAATCCATATGGGAAATAGCGCTAAGTGTCACACCTAATGACTCTTCAGCAGTGGCAAATTCTAGGCCTTGTATGTTAGAGAGTACAAACTCAGCAATAGAAGAAGTTGAACAGACAAGGAAAAAGAAGGAATATTGTGCAGGACCATCTAATTTCTGCACTCTCCAATTAAAACTTTTGTGTACATCTACTGCAGAGAAATTTTATTATAAATTAATGAGATAAAGGGAAAATGTTACTGCAGAAGCTGTCCAATTAATTGATCGTAGCTCCTCACGCTCAAGTATGCTTCTGCAGTAAGTGGTTAAGAAAATTTCATAGTGAAATCACAAAGCAGTGATATAACCATTTAAATATGCCCCAAGGCCTTGGTGAAACATTACAAAAGAATTGCATCACTGGAATTAAGTTACACAAATAAGCATTTAAAAAAAGAAGAAGCAATCTCCGGAGTTATGAATGCACTTGAATTCACAAGAGAGAGAGAATGCTGGCAGTAACAAGTGGCACACCAGCCGGTGTAAAAGGCCCTGCCAGCAAGGAGGGACAGACAAAGAGAGAGGAAGAAATGGAAGAAGATATTTGGTGAATGGAATGAAGGAGAATAGGGACAGGCAGGTGTTATGTTAGCTGTGAGAGAAGGAGGTGGGGGGAGGAGAACAGAATGAGGGAGAAAAACAGGAACAGAGGCAGGTGCTATGTTTGCTGTTAGCTGTTTGGCTTCTTGCCTTCAATGATACTTAAATTCTTCTCCCCTCTTCTGGAAAAGTAAAGACCCTGGAGAAAAGCTCTATCCCAATCTAATCGTTAGTTCATCACAATAGCATCATGGATACATTTGACAAGCACTGATAACAGCTCCAAATGCCCCAAGCAATGCCATGAGCTCAATTCTGTCTGCTTCTTTCACCAGAAATTCCTGTTTAAAGATAACAAAATGCATTGGTTTCTATCTTTTAGAAAATAAACAAACTGAAATTTTAACACTATATACACTTCCACATGAATAAGGTGACAAGACACAAAAATAGACACCAAACAAGGTATAGTCTGGATACACCATAATTCAAACATTGCTAAGAGTCAAATTTGGAAACTGTTCAATATTACTCATTAATATTAAGCTTATTCTCTTAGTAATTTAGTTTTGGTTTTGGTTTACATGCTACTGAAGTAGTGAATAAGATTATCTGGTTAAAAAATGATAAGTTTACAGTCCTTCCTTAAGGAAGATTCTGCTGACTATATCAGGGCCAAATGTATGTAAGACAGTTCATTGTGGTTGGCAGAGCATCAATTCTACCTCTGATTCATACTTTTAGCAAGTATCTTTGTAACCATCTCTGACTATTTCAAAATAATTAAAAAATCTTAATCCATATCAATAGTAAAAAAGAGAAACAAATACAGTAATAAAGAATAGTAACATAACAAACCTCGCTGACATTACTAATTGCATAAAGCATGGAACCACCAATAACAAGCAAGTCTCCTTTGACAGGGTTGCTTCCACCTACAAGACAAATGAGACAATGGAATAGGGCACTATGCAATAAACAGAGTGATGCTAACATTATATTAATGACCAAAAGGAGGTCCTGCAGAATGTATGGAAACTATAATATGCTAACTCAATTCTAGATACGAGTCGTTTTGTTTGATTTGAGGTGCACTCAGAATCCACAAGCAATGTTATGCCTTAGAAACTACAGCCCATATACAGTCAGGCAAAGAGATGACATAAGAAGTTCACATCTCAGCCTCCCTTTGAGAAGAAGAAGAGGGAAAAGAGAGGAAGAGAAGAAGAAGAGGAAAGGAAGGAAGATAAAAAGAAAACAAAAAGAGAAAAGGGAAAAAGAGACAACATCATGGGAACCATGTCTTTAAGTCTCTCCAAACTCCAGCTAATTTGTTAGGGATAACAGAGAGAGCAATTATAGGCATATAAAAGGAGACATAACAAAAGCCACTATTCCATGCTCTAACTTAAATTTATTAAAACTCATGAAAAACTGTCCAAAAAGGTCTAACCTTAAATGAATCCATCATAGATTCATCTTGAAGAGAAATATTCCAACATATGCATTGGGCAATAATTGCTAAATCAAGTCAATCATTCGAAGCATGCTAAAGATCTCAACGGTATTTATAAAAAGAAAAAATACTGAGAGCATGTGCTTACTTGCACGGTCACTTGCATGAACATCTGAAAAGACGACCATAACCAGGCCAGCCACACAAACACCAACACCAATGAACTTTCTGTATCTGTAGCGTGTCTTCAAAAACATCCATGTCAAAAATATGACAGATGGAATAGTCCAGCAATCCAGAAGCATCACACTTGTCAAGGATGTATACTGGTAGGCCTTCACCACTACATAAAACAAAAAAAGAGAGGAAAATACAGTATCTTCCATTAGCTTTTCAATAAGAGGTTTTTCAGGAAAAAAATTCAATAATTTGATTTTCAAAGACAATACTACAATCCATTGCATTCAAATATAAAAGTAAGAACAAAGAAAAGTATGTGATTCTAAGCAGCTGATACTTACCTAAAAAGTTGGCTTCTACATCGACTATAGCAAGCAACAGATAGTAATACCATTTCATCTGCAAATGTATGGACAGAAGAAGTAAATGATAAAGGTAATTAGATTAGTTCCTGAGGGAAAGGCGGATTTTAGCTAACCATTTCATGATCTAAACGGCAAAAGAATGACAAACTAAGGAGACGGTGTGTGTGTGTCTGGCTTCTATTTTGACAGGAAGAAGATGAACTACAACTGCCTCACTGGTTTAAGAGTTTATGGCTGCTTCTCCATACAGGCAGGGGCTTGTGAAATTGGTCTCAGAACAGATGAGAAAAAAATGAAAAAGAGAGAGAGAGAGAGAGAGAGAGAGAGAGAGAGAGAGAACAAAAAAAACTTAGTTAAATTAGAAATGAAAACTTACAAACTGAAAATTGACCTACTAGCTTAGTAGAGTAACAATTTCGTGAAAAAATAAAAAACAATTGAACAAATCAAATTTAGAGTAACACTTGAAATTGGAGAAGACCAACATGACGTGATGTCAATAGTACACCCCTCACATCGATTTAGCGAAAGCATCAATCAGCTGCTCAAACATAATGAGTGCTAAGAGTAGACCATCCTGAATATTCAGAAAACCCAATCAACTTAAACACAAAGAGCAGCATACAACCTGGAGTGCTTTCCTCCGATGAATCACTAGGCTTCCATATACGATAGCCAAAAGCACGTAATTAGCAAAAGACTGTGACGTAGGCGCATTGATCCCTGATAACAGCAACACCGTCCCCATCATGTACAATCAAATCGCAACAAATACAGAGTGCAGGAAAGAAAATTTTATCAATCTACAAAAACTACATCTAATACACCACCAGGAAACAAACTTAAAAAAAAAATGTACTCTATTGAAATCTTAAGAAAGATGAAAAAACAAAATGCAGAGACTAATCCGACCTTTCCTTGAAAGCTCCGAGGAGGAGAAACCCGTAGATGTGATGAGAAGCGAGACGAACTGACCCAACCCAAGAGCAACCAGAGTCTTCTTCGAGCAAAACCTTTTAAAATCCACCATTTTCCCAATCTCTCCCTTACTTGTAAACCCCCCGAAGCTCAATCTCTAATGGAAAACACTTCAAACAAAAACAAAGGCCGCCATTGCTGCTATGAACCCCTTGAACTCACAGACGCTCTCCGGACTTTGGAGTCGTAAATATTCACGGCGCCCGAACGTTTAACTTTTAAATAACTCGACGAGGAGGCGTGTTGATTACTCGAACAGAGAACGGACGATGGAAACAAATGGAACAGGAGAGGAATTTTATGGTCCGTAGAATGAGAGAGACCGTGGAAGTAAACTCTTTCGCATTTTCTTGCTGCAACACTACTGCCGCGTCTCTTCAGCCTTTTCGCTTTTGCTGACCGTGCGCACCTTGCTTCCCCTTTTGGAGGAACAGAAAGAAAAGGGCTAAGGTAGGTTCGGTTCGGGGCCGAGTTTGACGGCATGGAGGACTCTTTTCAGTTTTGACTATTGTGAAGATGATTCCAAAGCAAAATTATCGCCGCAAAAGACGAGAGGATGATCATTTTGCTTTAGGGGGAAATAAAAAATACGCAGTATAAGTGGACTAACAAGAATCTTCCTTTGTATCCGTGCTGGTACTCTATTCTTCCACTTCCCTTTGTGGTAAAGAGACAAGCTAACACTTTACGGAAGAGAGTGTTTGGACTCAGGATTTTGGCCTTCAATTTAGATTGTTTGGGAACGTTTAAGCAATTATTCAAGGAAGAGAGAGCTCTTAGAGCAAACTTCCAGGGAAGATCAACTTGCCGTCGTAGATGCCTGTTCCATGCGTGTACAACTCTCCAAGTTCAATTCCCACTACAGCAAGTCAGTGACCATTTTCCGCTGCAAGCAGGTTCTGAAAGTGAAAGATGCCCGCTTGAAATATGCGTTCGAGGATGAAGAATGATAACAACCATACACCTACCTTCCAACTTTCTATTCTCACCTATTTAAAACTTTAAGCATCAAAATCCTTTCTGGGGTTTAAAAAAAAAAAAAACGGCCGTCGCAAATTGCTTTAGAGCGAATGTTAAACAATGGGGAATTCTTGTAGCTCGACCTGCCGGCCTGCCGGCTTTATTCGGCATAATTGGGCATGGGGGCAAGAATGGGAAAATGCCCCAACTTCTTGATAAGATAAAATCCTATTGTATTAAATTTTATCTTTAATTGATTTAATCTTGTAATTCTTAAAATCTCTCCTAATTTGAAGTTATAACAATTTTAAGTCATAAATTAAAGTTTAAGGCTTATAAGCTATCTAATTTGTAAACTTATGCTTTCCATTTTTATGAAGGATTAAGGTTTAATATGCCCTAAAACTTAAAAGATTAAGCTTGATGGAGACTCATAAGGGGTCTCACCAATCTTTACAATTCAACTCTTGAACTACTAAGTTCGTTACTACAAAATCCATAATGGATCAGACTGAAGTTACAAGTTTTTTTTTTAAAAAACGCCAATTGATTATAATCAATCATAGGTTTGTAGAATTAAAAAAATAGAGTTGTTGGAAGACATCGATTAAACAACATTATAGAGCTGTTTCAATTGATTTTTCTCCAACGTTATAAAATAACTAATTTTACTTATTAACCATTGAAACTTAAGATTTTATGATGTATAATCATAGTAGAAGAGGATTAAGGGGTGAGAAGAAGAAGAAAAGTTGTAAAGAGAAGGTATTAGGAAAATAAAAGGAAGAGTAACGAATTTGGAGAAAAGAGGAGGAAAATTAGGGTAATGGACTTATCCAAACCTTCCCCCTTAAGTTGTATTTATAGATATAAAAAAATACTAATATTACAAGAACACCATTCACCCTAATAAAATTAAATAAGATACATAAATTATAAAGTAATTATATCAGTGTCATCTTTATGAGATGACTCTTTATTTACCATAATGGTGGTGTGGGTTATGGGCCTTTTCCTTGGTCTATGGGTTTGAACCCATCTTTTACATACTTGTATGTATGGACCTTCCTTAGTCGCATGGGTTTCGACCCATCTTCCAATATTAACTTATAAATAAGGTTTATAGGCACTTTCCTATTTTTAAACTTGTTTATAAATCTTTAGTATGCATGAAAGCTAAGCTATTTGAACGTATTATTAGAAAAGAAAACTCAACAAAGACTTTAGATATTTAAGCCTGTTTTCTTCCCTGCAAGCCTCTACAGGAGAGATTTAGCTCTCGATGTGTTCGTTGCCTGTCTCTGTTCATTTTGCTACTGTGGGTCTCTAAAAGAATATACAGTCTCTCAATATAGCTAAAGCACCATATCAACCTCGAGATTGCCTTCAATTCATCCTCTCAATCCTCGAAAAGCCCTTCTAGCCTCTTGAACTTTGAAGCCTATGACAAAGCTTCTCTTCCATTAATCCCTTCAGTGGTCTCCCATCTCTTGAACTTTGCCCAGAAAACTTTACAAAGAGAGGCACTGGCCAAAATCCCCTTCTTTCTGTCAAAGAGCAGATCATGATGCTGTTTGGTCACTCTCTCTCTCCGTCATCTTTCTGAGTTTCAATATCCTCTTCTCAGCTCTTGAACTGAACCTTGATATGAATGAATTCTTTGGATGAACTTGCCCAACAGGTACAAGAAACCGAAACCTTGCATTACTCCTCTACCTAAAACGACTAATGTCAAAGAAATAACAAGTAGTGCTTCAGAGAAATGACCCAAAAGATTAAACTTCTTTTCCTCCAAGGATACTCAATGGGCATGCACAGGGGATCGCATCCAAGGTGTTTGTGGAAGAGAATTTTCTTTGGAACCGGAGAATACCACATTATGCGAAGGTTTCAATTTCTCTAACTGCTGGTAAATATAGAAATATTATGGACATGAATGATGGCTTGGGTGGCTTTGCTGCTTCACTTTTCCAAATTTCCCCTCTGGGTTATAAATTATTTTTTCTTTTTTGGTTAATGTGCTCAATATAAATTACCGTGTAAAGTATTTTATTGTGTTAGTGTGCACATTGAAAAATTTAGTGGAAAGTGAAGAATGAAACTTCTAGTGAGTTCCTCTATTTGGGACCAGGCGTCGGCCAGCGTTGAGAGATCTTAGAGTGTAAACAACGTATTAAAGTTTGTTAATTTTGTACACGTGTCAATTTTTGTACAGCTGTAATATGTTTTTTTTTAATTTTTCTGATATTTAGATCAGGTTTTGTAAATCGGTCGGATGAATGAAGAGAAATAATTTTTCTGCTTCTCTGCTCTGGCTCTTCGTCTTCTTGAGCTTAATAGCTCTTCGTATTCCTGAAGCTTAATATGGTATCAGAGCAGAAGCTTCTCTAAACCCTAAAGCTTCTCTGACGCTTCTCCTCCTTCTCTGATTCTTCCTTCTCTACGTATTTCTTCTTCCGAGACGTGTGCAAGGTCTACGACGACGACGACGACGTGCTTTGTTCGGCTCGCAGTTGTTCATCCCTGCTAGCGACAGACATTTCTCGCTTCCTCTAAATTCGTTGTTCTTTCATCAATTAATGGTGACTTATTCATCGACGAGTGCTTCCGATTCTGGTGTTCGTACCAATTCGACTCGTTCCGCCATTGAAGAACCTTCGAATCCTTACTATATTCATAAATCTGATAGCCCTAGGCAAGTTCTTGTCTCGCAGCTGCTTACCGGTGAAAATTATATCAATTGGAGTCGTGCGATGTTAATTACATTATCTGTGAAGAACAAAGTGGGATTTGTCGATGGTTCCATTCCTGAACCTCAAGGTACTGATCCTAATTTGCTCAACTCCTGGATTCGAAATAATAATATGGTTATCTCTTGGATCTTGAATTCGGTTTCAAAAGAAATTTTTGCAAGTATTATTTTTTTTGCTTCTGCTTGAGAGATTTGGCTAGACCTTCGAGATTGTTTTCAACAGAGGAACGGACCTCGAATTTTGAGCTTAGAAAAGAATTGATGAATTTGCATCAAGACCAGAGTTCTATTAGCATTTATTTCACAAAGTTGAAAAATATATGGGAAGAAATGAATAATTTCCGTCCTAATTGCACTTGTGGTGGAGTTAAAAATCTTACTGATTATCACCACTCTAATCACAACATGATTTACAATTCAACTCTCGAACTACTAAGTTTGTTACTACAAAATCCATAATGGATTAGAATGAAGCTACAAGTTTTTTTTTTTTTTAAAGCGCCAATTGATTATAATCAATCATAGGTTTGTAGAATTAAAAAAATAGAGTTGTTGGAAGACATCGATTAAACAACATTATAGAGCTGTCTCAATTGATTTTTCTCCAACATTATAAAATAACTAATTTTACTTATTAACCGTTGAAACTTAGGATTCTATGATGTATAATCATAGTAGAAGAGGATTAAGGGGTGAGAAGAAGAAGAAAAGTTGTAGAGGTAAGGTTTTAGGAGGATACGAGGAAGAGTAACAAATTCGGAGAAAAAATGAGAAAAATTAGAGTAATGGATTTGTCCAAACCTTCCCCCTTAAGTTGTATTTATAGATATCAAAAGTATTAATATTATAAGAATACCCTTCACCCTAATAAAAGTGAATAAGAGACATAAATTATAAAGTATTACATCAATGCCATCTTTATGAGATGACTCTTTATTTATCATAATGGTGGTGTGGGTTATGGGCTTGAACCCATCTTTTACATACTTGTATGTGTGGGCCTTCCTTGGTCGTGTGGGTTTTGGCCCATCTTCCAATATTAATTTATAAATAAGGTTTATAGGCACTTTCCTATTTTTAAACTTGTTTATAAATCTTTACTATGCATGAAAGCAAAGCTATTTGAACGTATTATTAGAAAAGAAAACTCAACTAAAACTTTAGATATTTAAGCCTGTTTTCTTCCCTGCAAGCCTCTGCAAAAGAGATTTAGCTCTCGTTGTGTTCGTCGTCTGTCTCTATTCATTTTGCTACTGTGGGTCTCTACAAGAATATACAGTCTCTCAGTATAGTTAAAGCACCATATCAACCACCAAATTGCCTTCAATTCATCCTCTCAATCCCTGAAAACCCCTTCTAGCCTCTTGGACTTCGAAGCCTATCACAGAGCTTCTCTTCCATTAATCCCTTCAGTGGTCTCCCATCTCTTGAACTTTGCCCATAAAACTTTACAAAGAGAGGCACTGCCCAAAATCCCCTTCTTTCTATCAAAGAGCAGATCATGATGCTGTTTGGTCACTCTCTCTCTTCGTCATCTTTCTGAGTTTCATTATCCTCTTCTCAACTCCTGAACTGAACCTTGATACGAATGAATTCTTTGGACGAACTTGCCCAACAGGTACAGGAAATTGAAGCCTTGCATTACTCCTCTACCTAAAGCTACTAATGTCAAAGAAATAACAGGTAGTGCTTCAGAGAAATGGCCCAAAAGATTAAACTTCTTTTCCTCCAAGGATACTCAATGGGCATGCACAGGGGATCGCATCCAAGGTGTTTGTGGAAGAGAATTTTCTTTGGAACCGGAGAATACCACATTATGGTTTCAATTTCTCTAACTGATTGTAAATATAGAAATATTATGGACATGAATGATGGCTTGGGTGGCTTTGCTGCTTCACTTTTCCAAATTTCCCCTTTGGGTCATGAATTATTTTTTCTTTTTTTTATAATGTGCTCAATATAAATTGTAGTATAAAATATTTTATTGTGCTAGTGTGCACAATGAAAAATTTAGTGGAAAGTGAAGAATGAGACTTCTAGTGAGTTCCTCTATTTGGGACTAGGCATTGGCGAGCATTGAGAGATCTTAGAGTGTAAACAACATATTAAAGTTTGTTAATTTTGTACACGTGTCAATTGTTGTACAGTTGTAATATGTTTTTTTTATTTTTCTGATATTTAGATAAGCTTTTGTAAATCAGTCGGATGAATGAAGAGAAATAATTTTTCTGCTTCTCTGCTCTGGCTCTTCATCTTCTTGAGCTTAATAGCTCTTCTTATTCCTGAAGCTTAATATGGTATCAGAGCAGAAGCTTCTCTGACGCTTCTCCTCTTTCTCTGATTCTTCCTTCTCTACGTATTTCTTCTTTCGAGACGTGTGCAAGGTCTACGACGATGACGACAACGTGCTCTGTTCGGCTCGCATTTGTTCATCCCTGCTAGCGACAGACATTTCTCGCTTCCTCTCGATTCGTTGTTCTTTCATCAATTAATGGCAACTTATTCATCGACGAGTGCTTCCGATTCTGGTGTTCGTACCAATTCAACTCTTTCCGCCATTGAAGAACCTTTGAATCCTTACTATATTCATAAATATGATAGCCCTGGGCAAGTTCTTGTCTCACAGCAGCTTATCGGTGAGAATTATATCAATTGGAGTCATGTGATGTTAATTGCATTATCTGTGAAGAACAAAGTGGGATTTGTCGATGGTTCCATTCCTGAACCTCAAGGTACTGATCCTAATTTGCTCAACTCCTGGATTCGAAATAATAATATGGTTATCTCTTGGATCTTGAATTCGGTTTCAAAAGAAATTTCCGCAAGTATTATTTTTGTTGTTTCTGCCTGAAAGATTTGGTTAGACCTTCGGGATCGTTTTCAATAGAGGAACGGACCTCGAATTTTGAGCTTAGAAAAGAATTGATGAATTTGCGTCAAGACCAAAGTTCTGTTAGCATTTATTTCACAAAGCTGAAAACTATATGGGAAGAACTGAGTAATTATTGTCCTAATTGCTCTTGTGGAAAATGCTCTTATGGTGGAGTTAAAAATCTTATTGATTATCATCATACGGAGTATATAATGTCCTTCTTAATGGGACTTGATGATTCTTTCTCCCAAGTTCGTGGTCAGTTGCTTCTCATGGATCCGATGCCTCCTATTAATCGTGTTTTTTCTCTGATTGTTCAAGAGGAGCAGCAAAGGAGGACTACTCAGGCCTCTGATTCGAGCACTCCTACTGGTACAATGGCATTTGCTGTTAAAACATAAGTTGCTAAATCTGGTTCTCAACTCTCTCAGAATTTTAATTCCAATTCCAGTGCTTCCAAGAACCAGAAAAGGGACAAGCCTTATTACACTCATTGCAAGATTCATGGACATATTATGGATTGTTGCAACAAGCTCCATGGCTATCCGCCTGGATATAAATCCAAAAACAACAACAATTCTATTGTTGCTGCTCATCAAGTTTCTACTTCTGATGATAGTCAAGTTTCTAATTCTTTTGGAAGTTTTGTTTAGAATCTGAATTCAAATCAATATCAGCAGCTAATGTCAATGCTTTCTACACATTTGAGTAGCTCAGCAAAGGTCACCATTGCTCATGAATCTTCTCCATACAACTGCCTTGCAGGTATTTATTTTTCTGTGTATTTAAGTCCTCTAATTTCTTCACATCAGTTTTGGATTGTAGACTCAGGAGTTACTCGACATATTTGTTCACAAGCTCATGCTTTTGTTTCCTTGCATTCTGTTTCTCACACTACAGTTACTTTGCCCAATCATTCTCAGATTTCGGTCCATTTTGCTGGTGATGTTAAACTGCATTTTGACCTTGTGCTTAAAGACGTATTGTTTGTCCCTCAATTCAAATTCAACTTGATCTCTGTCAGTGCTTTAGTTATTGAATCTGGCCTTACAGTAAGTTTCCTTCCTGATTGTTTTGTTATCTAGGATCTGTCCACCAAGAGGATGATTGGCAAGGGTGACAAAGTCCAAGATCTCTATGTTTTTAATGTTCAATGTTTGAATTTTGTTTCCAATGCCTTTGTTAATAATGTTTCTGCTCATGTTTGGCATAATAGGCTAGGACACATATCTTTTAAGAAACTTGATTCTTTGAAAGATCAGTTGAAATATGATGTAACTAGATTACCTAAGTCAGATCCTTGTTATATTTGTCCTATTGCTAAACAACGTAGGCTGTCTTTTGAATCCAATAATCATTTGTCAAAATTTCCTTTTGATCTTGTGCACTGTGATATTTGGGGGCCATATCAAACTGTTTCTTATATTGGCCATCGTTTTTTCTTAACTCTTGTTGATGATTGTACTAGATTTACTTGGATTTATCTGTTGAGGAATAAATCTGATGTTGTTTCTGTGATACCGAAGTTTTTTTTATGGTCTCACAGAAAACTAGTATGCAAGCTTCACAAGTCAATTTATGTTTTCAAACAAGCTTCACAACAATAGTATTTAAAATTTTCTCAAGTTTTGATCAAGTTTGGTTTTCTTCAGTCAAAATATGATTACTCTCTCTTCACAAAAGGTCATGGATCCTCTTTTATTACACTACTAATTTATGTGGATGATATCATCCTTACTAGTCCTTCATCTCATGCTATTGCTGAGCTCAAACAATTTTTGCATACAAAGTTTAAGCTAAAGGATCTTGGTTGTCTCAAACACTTCCTTGGTCTTGAGATTGCTCAGTCCAAACAAGATATTGTGCTTTCTCAACGTCACTACACCTTACAATTACTTGAAGATACAGGTTACTTGGCTTGTAAACCAACTGTTGTTCCAATAGATCCAAAACTTCGTTTAACTGCCACTGAAGATGACCTGCTTCCTGATATAACACACTATTGACGACTTGTTGGGAAACTTCTTTATCTCACTTTATCTCGCCCAGATATTACTTTTGCAGTTCACAAGCTCACTCAAATCTTGGCTCAACCTCGACTCCCTCATCTCAAGGCAGTGCATCACCTGCTTCGTTATCTCAAGACCAGTCCTGGCAAGGGTTATTGTTTTCTTCTTCATCTTCCCTGCAGTTGAGAGCTTACTCTGATGCTTGTGCCCCAGTTCGTTTGAAGGCTTTTTCTGATGCTAATTGGGGATCATGCCCTGATTCTTGATGCTCTACTACAGGTTTTTACATCTTTATTGGAAATTCTTTAGTCTCTTGGAAGGCCAAAAAGCAGACCATCGTCTCTCGCTCCTCAGCAAAGGTTGAGTATAAAGCTCTTTCTTCTACTGCCAGTGAGCTTATTTGGTTGCAACAACTTCTTAAAGATTTTCAAGCGAAGGTTGAATCTCCTGCTTTGCTATATTGTGACAATCAAGTTGCGATACATATTGCTTCTAATCCCACATTTCATGAACGCACTAAACATATTGAGATAGATTATCATTTTGTTCGTGAAAGAGTTACTTTGGGAGTTTTCAAGTTGCTTTCCATTTAATTTCAATACCAATTGGCAGACATGTTTACTAAACCTCTTCATTCTACTCAGTTTTTTTCTTTGTTGTCCAAGATGTCAAGGACATTTACAAGCCACCTTGAGGGGGAGTTTTAGAGTGTAAACAATGTATTAAGGTTTGTTAATTTTGTACACGTGTCACTTGTTGTACAACTGTAATATGTTTTTTTTTTTTTTCTGATATTTAGATCTGCTTTTGTAAATTAGTCGGATGAATGAAGAGAAATAATTTTTCAGCTTCTCTACTCTGGCTCTTCATCTTCTTGAGTTTAATAGCTCTTCGTATTCCTGAAGCTTAATAAGAGAGAGGGATTGTAGATAGAGACTCTCATAGTCTCCGTGCCCACGATAAGAACAAAGAGATATTGATAGAGCTTGTTGTTAAACAAGTCAAATGAACGAAAACGAAGGACTAGGAACAACAAGACGAGCTGGAAGAAGGAAAAAGAAAAGAGGAGTTTCAACATCGAGTGAAATGACAAATGAAGGTGAATTCATTTTCACTCGTTTTTTCACTAAAACGAGTGAAAGTGTTCACTCTCTACTTACGTAGCACACTAACTCTTTTGGACCCACTTTCCATAACGAAAGTGAATTCATTTTCAATTACACAGTGCACTAACGGCCCATTTGTAATTGAAGTAATTTTTAGCACATAAATGTATGGTAATTGTTCCAAGTTGAATGTTTAATCGGATTTCAACTCTGTATCCCTAACTGAGAGAGAAGGTGGGATCATTGCCTTGTATTTTCATTTCAAGTCACTGAGGTGGTGCGAGGGAATATGAAGTTGAACTGGTTGACAGTTGACACTACCACGGTCTGCATGCAACCGGGTCAGTGGAGGGGTTTAGGTTTCTAGCTGTGTCTCCGGTTCCGGCGACTCCCTTTTCAAGTTTGAACTCCGCCTCCCCCCGGGAGCCGTAACACTCTAATGACCATTAAGCCCATTTCTGATCTTCCGTTCACTGCCCTCCCTAGGGTTTATGGCGAACTAGGAAGTGGGAATGCTATGCCAGAGCGCGGAATGTCTCGGGAAATCTGAATTCATTTTCTGCAATGGCTCCGGAAATGTTCGTCTCGTTCAGCATTTACTGTAAATCGGGAATATTAGGATATCTCCTTCTTCCAAGGTTTGACGTTGGGGACTCTAACATTTGCGTCACACCGTCATGACTCGTAGATGGGTGAAAATGATCTTGTCACGGTCTCCTGCCATCCTCAGTTCGATCAAACCCGACCCACTTTTCCCGTCTAGGTCGTCCAAATTGAAAATTCCCCTGTTCAACTTCTCCACCGGCTCACCTGAAGACGATTTAAGTGGATTGGTTGATACCGAATTTTCAGTCTCATCTAATGGTGCTGTTTTGGCTCGAGAAAAATTAGTCTCACCGCAAGATTTTGCTTTTCTTAATCAATCTGTCTTCGACTATGACGCTGACTCTCGTCCTCCGGATTCTTGTAAGTTTTCCGACGACGCTGTTTTGATAGCCAGCACCATTAAAATTTCCGGGAGCGGCTTTGATGATAAAACGCAAAAGTTTTTGAGGCAGTTTCGTGAAAAGTTAAACAATTCTTTGGTAATTGATGTGTTGAAGTTATTGAAAAGTCCAGAAGTAGCTGTAAAATTTTTCATTTGGGCTGGACGTCAGATTGGGTACCATCATACTGGTCCTACTTTCAACGCCTTGTTGGAAACTCTCGGTGTTGGTGAAAATAGTAGAGTTCCTGAACATTTTTTTCAAGAAATTAGAGATGATGACAGAGAGATATTAGGTAAATTGCTTAATATATTGGTCCGTAGATGTTGTAAAAATGGGTTTTGGAATGAGGCCTTAGAAGAGCTTCGGAGGCTTAAAGATTTTGGATATAAGCCTTCAAAAGCGACGTATAATGCCTTAATTCAAGTTCTTTTGAAGGCTGAACGTTTGGATTCTGCTTTTCTTCTTCACAGGGAAATGTCGAGTTCGGGCATCAGCATGGATGCTTTTACACTAGGTTGTTTTGCAAGATCATTGTGCAAAGCAGGTAAGTGGAGAGAAGCTCTCGGGATTATTGAGAAAGAAGAATTTGTACCTGATACTGTTATTTACACAAAAATGATAAGCGGGTTATGTGAAGCTTCTCTTTTTGAAGAGGCCATGGATTTTCTGCACAGGATGAGGTCTAGTTCCTGTGTTCCAAATGTGGTGACATATACTATATTGCTCAGTAGTTTTTTGAAGAAAAGGCAGCTTGGGAGGTGTAAGAGAATAATAAATATGATGATTACTGAGGGCTGCAATCCAAGTTTCTCAATGTTTAATTCTCTTGTTCATGCATATTGTAGCTCAAGGGAATACGGATATGCCTATAAGTTGATTAAAAAGATGGTTGGATGTGGTTGTCGAGCTGGTTATGTCACATACAATATCTTGATTGGAGGAATCTGTGGAAATGAGGACTTGCCGAGTATTGAAGCATTGGAACTTGCTGAGGAGGTATATAATGAAATGCTGGAAGAGGGGTTTGTTCTCAATAAGATTAATGTTGCAAATTTTGCGAGGTGCCTTTGTGGGGCTAGAAAGTATGAGAAAGCATTTTCTGTTATTCGTGAAATGATGCATAAGGGATTCACTCCTGATACTAGCACATATACAAAGGTGATTGAGTTTCTGTGTCAGGCTCATAAGGTGGAAAATGCCTTTCTTCTGTTTGAGGAAATGAAAAGGAATAGTGTGACACCTGATGTGTTTACTTACACCATTTTGATTGATAGTTTTTGTAAGGTTGGACTTATTGGACAGGCTCGTAAGTGGTTCAATGAAATGCTCAGAGATGGTTGTGCTCCAAATGTGGTCACTTATACTGCTCTGATACATGCATATCTCAAAGCAAGACGTGTGTCTGAGGCAAATGAGCTCTTTGACAGGATGCTTACTTCGGGTTGTGTCCCAAATGTGGTTACATATAGTGCTCTGATTGATGGGCTTTCTAAGGCTGGAGAGGTGGAGAAGGCTTGTCATGTTTATGCTCGGATGAGAGGAGCTGGAATTGTCCAGGACATGGATAGTTACTTTGAGCATGATGGTAGCAGCACTATAGAGCCAAATGTTTTTACTTATGGTGCTCTGGTTGATGGCCTGTGCAAAGCTCACAAAATTGTTCAGGCTCGTGACTTGTTGGAGGCAATGGAGAAGGCTGGCTGTGAACCAAATAATGTAGTCTATGATGCCCTCATTGATGGGCTCTGTAAGGTTGGGAAGCTTGATGAAGCACGGGAAGTCTTTGTTAAAATGTCCAAACATGGTTACAGTCCAAATGTATATACATATAGCTCGCTGATTGATAGATTGTTTAAGGATAGAAGGCTGGATCTTGCTTTAAAGGTCTTGTCAAAAATGCTGGAAACTTGTGTGCCAAATGTTGTTACTTACACAGAACTGATTGATGGGCTCTGCAAAGTAGGGAAAACAGAGGAGGCCCACAAGGTTCTAGTGATGATGGAAGAAAAGGGTTGTTGTCCAAACGTTGTGACATATACTGCTATGATTGATGGATTAGGAAAAGCAGGAAAAATTGAATTAGGCCTTGATCTCTTCAAGGCAATGACTCTGAAAGGTTGTGCTCCAAATTATGTGACCTATAGGGTGTTAGTTAATCATTGTTGTTCTGTGGGTCTTTTGGACATTGCTCACAATCTTCTGGAAGAAATGAAACAAACTTATTGGCCGGTTCCTGCAAGTGCCTACCTTGATGTGATTCAAGGGTTCAACAAAGAATTTATAACTTCACTTGGCCTCCTCGAAGAGATTTCAGAGTATGAGTCAGTTCCTCTCATCCCAACTTATCGTGTTCTGATTGATAGCTTCCGCAAAGCTGGAAAATTGGAGATGGCCTTGGAGTTGCATAAAGAGCTGTTGGCCTTGCCTTCATGCTCAACTATTACAAGCATTTCTATCTATTCTTCTTTGATTGAGAGCCTCTGCCTAGCTAGTAAGGTCGAGAAGGCTTTTGAATTGTATGGTGACATGACAAGAAGAGGACACATTCCAGAAATTGGTGTCTTCTTTTATCTCATTAAAGGACTCATCAAAGTGAACAAGTGGGATCTAGCGCTCCTGCTTTCAGATTGCTTATGCCACACGGTCTCTCTCTCTCTCTCTCTCTCTCTCTCTCTCTGTACCATAAGTTACTTGGACATATTATTTATCAGAATATAATATTTTTTCGAAAATTAATTTTTTTTAGAAACACAAGAATATCCGAAAGATACTATTTTTAATGCACAAAAGAATATCAGAAAGATATTATTTTTAATGCACCCTTTTGATACACACATCAGCGAACATATGAAGATTAGTCTGATTTAGTTTCTGTTCTTCCTGGAGGTTAATCTTTCTATTTGCACTTGTTCAGTATTTTGTTAGAGTACTTTCTGGCTCTGTGATACCGTTGATCAAATGAAGCAATTATGATATGTATAATTGAGTGAACAGAATCATGAGTTTTGGTACTCATTTTCATACCAAAGTGGCTTGTAGTTGTAGGGTTTAGGTAGTGTTTGACATTGCTTTTTTTTACAGAAGACAGGTTTGGCTTCTGGGTTGATATTGCCTTATTGTATGAATTTTTTTTTTAAGTACTTTCTAGATAAGTATAGAGTTTATTAATTTTTTTTTTTGTTTGGTAAACTAAATAAACAGTAACTTCCTTTTGGTGTTTCAGTTATAATATTTAGGTTTTGGTTTAATTAGAACATATAGATGGTACTACAATGTATAGGTGTATTATGATCTTATAACTTCAAATACCCTTGCTCTTGGCTTTACCTTTCCCAAGGATTTTCAGAAACACTTGGTTTCCAAGCTTCTCAAAAAAGAGCTTTGTTTGAAGTTTTTAGCTTTTCATTTTTGTGATAAGTTGGTGTATCTAAACTGATTTTGTTTTCCCCCTAAAAGTGTTTATTTACTTAAAAGCAGCTTCTGGGCTTCAAGGAGCTGTGCCAAATAGGCCCTTAGTTCATCTTTATTTTGTTTTAGAGGTGAAAATGATCTATTCTAAAGGAGAACTTTCAAGAACCTATTTGAGAAGGCTTAGCCTTTTAAGAAATATCAGAGTACCATTCAAAGGTTAAACTAAAATGAAAAAAGAAATGTGAGAGTAGCTCCTAAGGGTTTAAAAGAAAAGCTTATAACAGTGATTTTGCTAGTTTCTGGGTTCCTTCATTTGTGTGCACACAGTTAGTCTTTTTGAATGCTTAGACTAAAACTATTGAAATGAATATCTGCTGACTTCTATGTTTTTGTGTATTGTTGTTTTACTATTGTTTCTTTTATTCCCTGAGAGACCCATTGTTTCGTTCTCTATAATAATTTTTTTGCTGTCTTCATATATATATATATTGACTAACTAAACCCTAAACTCTATAATAAAATTTTTGCTGTCTTTCTAGGAGGATATTGTGAAAAACGCTTCTTGACCTTAACTCTTTAAATGGCTGAATGACATGCATCAGCATTAGTCGTGGGTAAAGGTACCAAAGTTTTGTTAAATTGAGAGAATTTTTAAAGGTTCACTACCACAAGCATGAAATGTGGTAAAATGAGAAAACATTTATAACTATCTGCTTCAGTGCTGGAATCGATTTTCCTTTTACAGCTTTTCTCATTGTATAGTCTTTTAAATGTGTCTACTGTTTTGTGCATTTGTTTTCTGGTGTGTACTAAATATATACTGTCACCAATTTGTTATAGTTAAAAGTTTAGGTTTCTCCTAGGTTAAATAAACTAAAGTGTCTGAAAAAAGTGCCTTTTCACTGTTATTAATGATCCATTATTTAGTAACTACTTATTTCTCATTATAAGATTGAAGTGTCATCTTTAACTTCAATTGTGTTAGAGTAGTTTCATTTTTTTTCGTTTGCCATTCTCCAACAGGACATCCACGTGCGTTTCAGATCTCAATCTCTTGATGGAGGCTAGGACAGTCACCAAATTTCACCTGCATCTTATCCACTCGGTCATGCAATCAGGTTTAAATTCCAAGGTCGAGCTACTTGCAAATTCCGTGAAGTCTTTATCCTGGCATTGACTTTGGTGCTTTGGTTACCAATGGTGCCAGTACATGATGGGCCCCTTATTTTATGGGAACCAAGTTGCTTCCTCCTGCCCTGGGGGGAATTTGTTGCTAAAATGTGTGACTTGTTTTTTCCTGAATCAAGTAAAACAGGTATAATTTCTTCTTGAATTTTATATCAATATCATCTCTGTTGCTGTTATTATTACTATTGTATAGGAATGCATGACAAGTACTGTTGGACTAAGATTTCAGTTTTCTTTCTTAATCAGAAAGCTCTTTGGAAATGGTTCAGCCACTGTATCACCTCTCCACCTGATGGCCTAAGAAGGTGAAATCTTATATCTTTCTTTTCTGTTTTGTCCATAACAAGTATGTGGTAATGCATCTATACTGCTTCTTATGGTTGGGTTTCACAAATTAGGTAGTTTCCTAGTTGGTGAAGGTAGTAGTTTCTTTATTGGAAAAGGTGTTAAGGTTGGGTCTGGTTTTATTTCAAAATAACTAGTCACTTATGAGTCGATTGCTTGATCTTATGAACCAAAAATTTTTCTTAACATTTATCTATGTGGGACTATTCCACCAATATTCCCCTTATGTTCAAGCTTATATCCAATAAATGGTGATTTCCTAGTTAAGCTAGACTTTCCTGGTGGCAAATTTCCTAATTTGTGATTTAAGAAATCTAAATATGAAGGCTGGATGTCTCAATAGGGTATCCAATTCTTTGAAAATTTCTCAGTGGGGTAAAAATTCTCTCTCTCTCTCTCTCTCTCTCTCTCTTAGTTAGGTTTCTAACAGATTGGTATTAGAGCTGACTTTTCGTGGATTTTACCATTAAGATTCGATTTTTATATTATGCATTAACAGAAAGCCTTATAAGTCTACTTTCCAATGTAATAAATGACTTGTTATTCCAATTTTCTACAGCAACAAATCAACACAGAAGAAGCCAAAGTTGTGCAAGAAGCTGGTCACGAATAGCAGGAACGATGCTTCAATCGGCTGAGGATTTTTATCATCAAAATGTGATTTTAATATTACAAATTATACTTTAAATGAAAACCTTGTGAATTTACTTTCAACACTATAAGCGGCTCATCAATCTGATTTTGCAGAGAGAGAAGTCAACCTAGGAAGAAGTAAAGGTTGTGTTGGAAGTAAATCATGAGCAGTTGAAACGATGCTTCAATTGATTGAAACCTCTCTTCAATCAAATGACAAACAGTCTTTTAAGCAATGAAGGCATTTGGAACATCAATTTGCAGTCTTTTGTGGAAGTATCTAGCTAGCAAGTTGTGCATAAGTTCGAAGGGACTCTCATGTCTAACATGACTCAAGAAATCCATTCACAAGACAGAATAGCATCCCCTTCTTGTGTAATGAATGTGCTTATTGCATGCATGGATGGTTTCACTTCACAAACAAATCATATGGTATCCAAGTTAACAGAGTTAATTGATGCAATCAACTATTTGAAGGTGTTGTAGAAGGAAAAGGAGAATTGGCTCCAACACGCGCTTGGATTTTGAAGCTGCTAGGGGATGATTGACCCAAAGAGGTGGAAAACCTAGGAATTTCATTGAGGTCAACCTAAGGAGACCCAGCCAAAGAAATTTTGTGTATTTTGAATTTGAAGATATCACCACCCAGAGTGGCCATGCATGTAACTATTAACCAAAAGGGATGCCTACAACCAGGGCTCACATGATTAAACTGCTCAAAACATGATTTCGATGATTATGCCATCTATTGGGCCCATAAGGTTGACCGATATTTCATGTTCCACCACACTTGAGGAGAATGGGAAATGGGATGCTTTGTCATTGGCTTGAAGACGGAGGTTAACTTGGATGTTTGAACTTTCAAGCCTAAAATGTTATTAGAAGCAATCAAACAGATGTACATATGTGAGCAACAACATTGGCTTTTGTCATGAGGCCAATCAATTGTAGAAGATCTAAACCCTTCTTTGACACACCAATGAATTTAAACTATACTTGTTTGAGGACGTCGGTGATACTTAAGGAGATGATGTGGACATCTTCGAAGGTCTGGGATCATGAGACTATGGATGACTTGCTGTAGTAGCCATAGTTGAACCATGAGGATGAGGCTCTTGTAGGAGGGAAATAATGTTAGATCTATTTTTTGTCCTTTAATTGTAAGGCAGGGTTAGTTTCATGAATTGGGTAAAACTCACATGAGGAAGGGTGTTTCTTCCTATGATTGGGTTTTCCAAATTAGGCTGTTTGCTAGTATGTGAAAAGAGTAGTTTTTTAGTAGCAAAAGAGGGTAGAGTCCTTGTGACAGAAGAGTTAGTTTTCTATTCAATTAAGATTTTCCAACTGGCAGTTTTCTTAATTTGTGCTATGAGAAATCTATAAATGTGAAAGCTGGACATCCAAGAGGGGCATCTGGTTCCCCAGAAAGTTCTTCTAGGAGAGAATCACCTGGTGGGTGGTGTGGCATTTGAGACGATGCTCAATCCATACCAAAGGGACTTGAATGACTAATGGAGCCACCAACTGAGGAGTGCCACTGCTGGTGGAACTTGGCCACAGTTAATTGGTAAAGCTGCATTTAGACCTGGGACTATCCATTTGAGCCAGGTGAATGACTTTTGGCCTATGAAGGTTGACTTATATGAAGCAACTGGAGAACTTCTCAGAAAAGTGTACAAGTACTTGTATTTATCAACTGAATAGCTGCAGCAAAATACAGTCACAAAAAAGCTGTGCTAGATAAAATAATGGTATCAATAGAAGCTCTTCTTAGTATTTCACCATTTAGGAAGAATCTTACCTTGTCTTTCATCACTTGTAAATTTGTTCTCATTATCTTTGTCATACTTTTAGTTTTTTCTTTCTTTTTTATGTTGAGTCTAGTTCCATCCTAAAATGATTAGTCACTTAGGAGACTAATCGCTCAACCTTATAACTCATTAACTTTTTATAACATTTTTTTATGTGGGATTTTTTTCTACTCAACACTTCCCCTCTCTTCTAAACTTATACATAATAGGTTTGAGACATGGGCATGTACGCCCAACGGATCACACAATACACAAACGGTGACCTTATGGATAACTTGGCTAAGTTGGCTAACTTGGTTAGTCACTTTAGGATGAGCCATAGGTCTTGAACCGAACTTTACAAAATATAATTTCCTTAGCTATTCAAAAATGCTAACACACTTTCAGTTCTGTTCACTTATTCTTTCATTTAGGGGGGGGTTAGTGCACATGACTCAGGACATGATCTTCATGCGCATTATGCAGTTCATGTCCTGAGGTCGTTAGGGAACGCCGAAATTCATGTCATGTACATGAACATCCATGACTCAGGAGTTCATGTCCCAAGAGTAAACGGCGGAAAGTGCTTTCCGCCCAATTTTGAGAATCATCTACATGACTCACGCGCGGGGCTGTCTCTCAGCGAGCGGGGCTGTCTCTCGGGGTTCTCTCTGCCGCACACCCGCTCTGCCATTCATTCCCATAGCCCTCTCTCGTTCCGCAGCCCTCTCTCAGTGTTGCCGCAACCCTCTCTCAGTGTTGTCGCAGCCCTCTCTCGTTTCGCAACCCTCTCTCGTTCCCGCAGCCCTCTCTCGGTGTTGCTTGCCGCCGTCGTCGGTCGTCGTCATTGCCTACTAGCCTGTCCCCGTCGCCATCGCCGTTGCCCTCTGGCTCGTAGCTGAGGAAGACGTCTATCTTCATAAAAATTATTAATTTATAATTTTTATTTATAAAATAATTTATTTTTATTTATTTAATATATTTATTTTACAATTATTATATTAAAATAGTGATTTAATAGTCATAATTAAAATATTGTTAAAATAAATATTTGATAAATTATTTTTGGCGTAATTATCCGATTGCTATAGTTAATTAAACCAATAGTTTTAAATTTTGTGATAATATATTATTAATTAATAATACATAAAATATATTATGTACAAATATATAGTGTGTTAAAGTTATGATTAGATCAATTTTTTCTCTTAAATTATTCATTTTTAGGTTAAAGTATATCATATGTTATTAATAAATTAATAACTCAACATATTACTTTCGTTTTTGTTATTTATAATGTTATTTATTTATTATTTGTAATTAATCATGTAGGTATTTCATTGGCTCATGTAATTACCGTATTAATGCACAATAAAATATCTAATTCAATTAATAAATATATTAGTATATTTAATTATACATTAAATAACTTATTCGTGTAGTAATAATGGTTGTTTTACCTAATTTGAGGTTTAAGGATTATGTTGTAATTAAGTGCACTGTAAAGGTTTAGAGATTCTCTTATTTTTTATGTTTTTCTCATGTTGGGGCACTAACATTGGAAACTGTTTTCCAGTGCACATGAAGTCGTCAACACTAACACTAAGTGCGAAGATGATCTTCATGTATACGACTGACATGATCTTCATGTTGGACATGAACTTGAACTTGAAAAATCTATTTGGGGGACTAACCCCCCTTAATGTTTTCTTATAAAATGCTAAATCCCAGTCTCAGTCTCAGACATCCTCTGAAAAAAGGTGAGCCTTACAGTTTTGAGGGAATCGAAGGCTGATCAAGTGAAAGATAAAACTGCAATTCATTTGCTAGCGCTGAACAGATACATATTGCATTCTTGTTTGATGTATTTCTGGAGGGGAGATATGTCTCATTGGAGGAACGAATCATGTGACATTTTCGAACGAATTAGACCTATCAGTTGTTATTATGCAAACAAATAAAATTACCTAATTTTTAAATGAGAACTAGGAGTTGAGAGAAGTAGCCATAGAGAAGACTTGTTCAAGGAGCAAAAACAAAACGTGCACAACTACTCTTTCACTCCTGTTAGTATACTGTGTAAGTGAAAGTGAATTCACTTTCACTAGGGCAAGTGACTCTAAAAGTGTTAGTGCACTGTGTAAGTGTAATTCACTTTCACTCGTTTAAGTGAAAAAACGAGTGAAAGTGAATTCATTCCATGAGACCGATGAATTTATTTTCACTCGTCATTTCACTCGTCATTTCACTCGACGTTCGATGCTGAGACTAAACTAATTCAATTGGATTTGAATGGAAAATATTTATATTATTTTATTAATAAAATACCTTATTTATTTATTACTTTCATGACTTTTAATATTATATTATATTAATAATTTAAGAGTAATAATTAAGATATCGTAAACATAAGAATTTGATCAAGTATCTAGAGTAAACATTTTTGTTTAAGTATTCTATTTTTTATAACTAATTAAATTAATATTTTTATTTTACTTTGTAATTATTGTATTAATTTAGACTAAACAAAAAATATTTTATTTTATTAATAAAATATCTTATTTATTTATTTGTTATATTCACGATTTTTAATAATATATTATATTACTAATTTAAGAGTGATAATTTAGATATTGTAAAAATAAGAATTTGATTAAGTATTTAGACATTATAAAAATAACCTTATTAATTTAGGTAAATTATTTTTTATATTCAATTAATTTAATATTTTATTTATTAAATTTAAATTATTTATCTAATTTTATTAATTAAAATTTTAAATAAAACTATCTTAATAAAGTTAATATTTTATTTTCCATAAACAAAATGATTTGTATACCCTCTTGGCATAATTTTCTTGGGTACTTTCGATTTTCCAAATGATCGCAATATCTCATTAATTTTACTGCCCCTGCCGTCGACACGACCGTCCCTGCCTCTTCGCTCCTCGCACTTACTCGTGGAGAACTATCCTGACTCCAGACTGAACGACTCTTCTGCTCAGCAGCGGCCTTGCGGAGAACTCGTTCAACCACCAAGGAGATCGACGCGATTGTGCGAGCTGTAATTCCTTGAGTTTCTACTTTACCCTCTTCCTCCTCGGCTATACCTCGTGAGTTTTTGCTCTGACTCTTCCAGTTGTGATGTTTTTCTGCGCTTCAACTAGGGTCAATTTAACGATTGGTCTGAGGTATTAATGATTTGATATAAAAGTGAATATAAGACATCGTATTCTTCAGGAATAATTTCTTTTATTCTTCACTTTTTTTTCATCGGATGATCGTCTTGTTGCTCATTATGATACTGTCTTTCATACCTTTTCTCTTCTCCATGGAATTGGGAGCAAGGAAGAAATCGCCTTGCTAATAAAAATCCCTTGTTGATCATTGGGGTTCACCATTTGAGTTAGAGAGAACGAGAACCATTGTAATTACGTCTGGCATAAAGAGAAGATGGATAATTGTTAGGGCAATTGAGGAACTGAAATGGCTTTTATATTAATTAAATTGTTTTTTCTAAGGACCTAGAGACCTTGATTTGTTAACTACATGTGAAATTAACTGTTTCTTTTCTAGTGTTTTCTCTAAGGACCTAAATTTTGTTAACTGCATGTGCAATTAACTCTTTCTTTCTAGAAAAATTCAACGAAAGTTAGAATAGTTTCAAAGGCTTTCAGTCGACATTTACTTCAGGGTTTTATACTTTAGCTTTTCTTAAGCTAATCAGTTACCGCTGATTTTTGGGTGAAAGACTCACGTTTTAGTTGGTTTTCTGGGCCTTCAATTGGTCATCATAGGCTAGTCAATAGTTCCATGCGACAACAATTTTGTTATGAGGTGACGAATTCCTAAGCAGAAACCAACTTATGTATATTTAACTGCTAATAAGTTTCTAGTTCAACGTTTTTTCTTCTTCTATTTTCCTTTATCTTTTACTGGGTTCAATTCACAAGCCCAACTCCAGCCTTTAAACTAGGTCAGAGATCCACTTGAAATTTGGAAATTCTTCATGCAAAACAAGAGCTTCATTCTCTTTGAAGGTTCCTAAATGTTCGTTTTTTTTAACTGCAAATTTTACCAGCTATCCAAGGTTTATTCGTTCTCAGATCTGGCAAGAAAATAATCTAGCCTGTGTAATGAACTGAGGTCCTAATGTAGACTTTTCCTTTCTTCCTTTGTTATATTCTTTCTTTTTCTGCTTTTTATACTTTTTGCCTTCAGGGATCAATTAAATGACTTAACTGTATCCTTGTCAATTGGGGTTTCACATCGAAGAAGATTATGTATTTTATTCATCTGGCATTATGAAGGCAGTTAGCGCGGTTCATTGAAAGATATGCTCTTAATCAGGGGTGTGTGTATTTTGTTCCCCCCACCCCCCAAATCATGGTTTGCCTTCCTTTCCAAACTTTTTTGGTTCTGCTACTATTGTTAGTCCTGGCGTAGCTTAGTTCCGATGCATGACTTGAGACTGGGTTAGCATTGGATGTAAAGACATGTCTAGGAACTGCTATATTTTTATTTTATTATAATTTTTTTTAAAAAATGGCTTTCATCAGCTTTTATTGCTTAAAAATAAGGAAATACAACTGAAAATAAGAGGCAAAGAATGTGCTCAAGTTTTGTACAGAAGTAGGAAAGGAGTCTCCTTCAGAAGTAGGATCTTGGTCAGAAATGAGTGTGATGTGAAAGTTAGTTAGTTTTAGGTCCTTTCACTAAATCCAAGAATGAGTTGGATTACAATTTATCTCCATGTCAAGGAATTTTTTATATCTAAATTAATTTTTATTTTAAAGTATGCTTGTGAGATTTTATAATGCTCAAATAAAGTGTTATTTTCCTTTGTATTAGAAAATACATTACTAAGAATCACATTTACCGGCCCTTTGAGCTCCACTTTTTTTCCTTGTGAAATAAAAGATTGCGATGTTTGAAAAGAAAACATATTGTAAGGAAATGAGATTGTGATGTTTGAAAAAGAAAAGCTACTATAAGGAAGTCTTTTGTGATTCTCTTTGTAATTTTTTGTTGAGGTGATTCCATGTATTAGCAAAGTTGTCTCAGTTTCCTGGGATCCCAAGAGGCTTATGTTTCTAGAGAAGACAGACTCTAAAATAATTGAAAAAAAATGTTGCTTTAAGAGTGTACGCTCTTTTCCATGTGTAGTTATCATCTGTCCAATGCATATTGGATTTACAATATATCAGATGTTGATTTTAATGTTTCGTAATTGATGTTAAAAAAAAAATTGATGTTTTTAATCCATAATAAGCCATTGGGGCTTTCTGATAGGCTTTTTGACTTTCATTCTATTGATTATCTGAAGTTTGGAACGGGTTTCTATCTAACGGCCTTCCTTTTTGTTTGTTTGACACAGATGGAAAGTTCCATTTCATCATTAACATTCAAAGGTTGCATTTCTGAAGCAATTAGTGAGGCAAAAGAGAAGAAGAAGCTCTTTCTTGTATATATATCAGGTGAACATGATTGTTTATCTAACTTTTTCCTTTGTAGTTTAATTATGATATAATAATCTTAGTAAGAATTGTCCCACATAGATAAGTTTAAACAAAAATAGTATGATTATTGGTTGGGGATAACCTCCTAACTTGGCTAGTCATTTTGAGATGAACCTAGATTCAATTTCAACATGGTACCAGAGAAGGACAGCTACCTTTTTGGACCCAGTTTGCGCCCTATTTAGGTTGCACCCTATCTATGTTGTCCACGTCTCAGATCTGTTGTCTATTTGTGTTAGTCTGGATGTGAGGGGGAATATTTGTAGGAATAGTCCACATTGGTTAGTGTTCAGAAAAATCTTATGGTCACTAGTTGGGACGTGACCTCTTAATTTGGCTAGTCATGTGGTGATCAACCGGACTGAATTCCAACACTATATTTAAAACCTAATAGACTTCTAGGTACTAAGTTTTGTCCTTTGATGGTTTTTGCAAAAAAAATCATAAATTTGTTTTTCCACCATCATAGTCATCCATTAGCACTTATTCTGTACTGGAAGATGGCCGTGAAGAAGACACAGCAGAAATTCTCCTTATGATTGATGCACCATATGCATTTAATTTAGAAAGAAATAATGTGGAAAGTCCTTGCAGTTTTTGGTGAAACATGTCTTGTTTCATTTCTTTGTACAAATTGGTAGAGATTCCTCTTTCTATGTGTTTATGTTTGTTAATCTTCATTCCTCTGATTCCACTATCTTCCTTTCCCGTTCTTTCTGTGTTATATGGGTTAGTACCCTTGTTTGATCATGTGTTTTGAAGGAGTGATAAGACTGTTTCAGTGCCAGTTGAAGATGTTATATAGTCGATCTTTTCTGACTACTTTTTCCTAATGGAAATGAAAAACTTAAAAAATCTGATTGAAATCAAGAGAGAGAATATTCAGGTTTGCTTTATCTAACCAATATAGTTACTGTTTTTTGAATGACTTTTAACCTTTATAGTTGAGGTGAAGAACTGTATTTTGTCTTGTATTTCTCAATTAAAAAATTATTATAAAACTCATTTCTTTAATTATCAAGTTCAGCTGGGGATTCAGCCGCCTGTAGAGCTGTGTATTTTTCCTTTTTTTTTTTTTAATGTTAAACTTGTTGTTGGTAAAGCCAGTTTTCTAGTCAAACTTTTCCGTCTTCTTCAGGGTAACAACTGGAGCTGTGGTGAACATAACATACTTGGTTAACTTAAAAAGTAATATTTTCTTTTTGGTTGCGGGCAAGTGAAAAGCTCATTGATGATTGATCTTTTTTTCTTTTAATATTTATTTTTTATTGAAAGAGATTGATGATTTGTCTTGTTTTTTCATATGAAAAGTTCAGAAAAATTCATTTCTTCATGCAAGTCTAAGATTTTTTACCTTTCATTGTTCTGCTTTCTAGGTGGAGATGATGAAAGTTCGACTATGATAGAACAATCCATGTGGTTGGATGCAAATGTGAGTATGGTCTGCCATGAATACTTCTTTGAATATGATGATAGATGCTGGCCAACTTATTTTATATTCAGGTGGTGGAATCAATTTCACGGAAATGTGTCTTCTTGCATCTCCTACAAGGCACAGTTGATGCCTCAAACTTTAGTGCCATTTGTATCCTTCATTCTGTCAATTTTTACCACTGTATGCATTTAAGAGTCATGTTTTGAGGTTATATATTATTTTGGTTAAAACATCAGGTTCTATATACAAAATGCAGTTAAAGTCATGTTAGGTTCAGTGAGGAGTGTTTTTCCATGCAGCTTGGAAGTTGTGTTTTTATGAGTTTACTTATTCCTGAGATAGGAGATCTCAGCATGCTACATTATTGTTTTTTCCTTCATGTTTCCTAGAGTAATCGGTTGCTGAACTTCCCTGCACGAATATTAGATCTGGTTGCTGTAAGTATTAGGTGTTTTTCTTAACATTGAACCTCAACAGACCCGCAGAAATCTGTTCCAAATATATCAGCTATTGGATACAATGGTGGCAAACTACTGTGGCAACTAGGTAGAGTATATACATCTGTTCTTACTTTTCACTAATGTATTATATGTCATGTTCTTATGTGTTGTGGTTTATCTTTCCTCTGACTTAAATCTTATAGAAGGTCAAGTGTCTGCTGAAAATCTTGTAGCTGCTATTGAAAAGTCATGTGCAAGCCTCCAGCTTCAGGTGTGTTAGAGCATTATATGCGTTTTTTCCTTCAAATGGTTGGCTTAAATAATGCATCTTTCATTTGAAATGATGCATTTAGCTTTTGATGTTGTTCTTCTTTGAGAATTACAAAAATGTACATGAAACATGATCAATGTAGGATTGCAGGAAACAGCTGCTACAGTCCTTAGTGCAGCCCTTGCTGCAAAAAGACCTATATCTTCAAGTGATGATGCTTCTACTGCTCCATGTTCTTCAGTTGACAAAGCCCACCAAGGTTCTGGGGCCCATTTGTCACATACTTCTGAAGCAGATGCCAAGGTAAGCTGTATATTTTATGCAAACCTAGCAAGGATTTCAATTTTATTTCCTGTAATTATTTTCAACAGACATCTAGCGAAGTGGAACAAATGACCTCCTCGCAATCAAATACGACCATGCATCTACAGTCGCATGATGAAGAGCTAGTTTCAACGGTCAAACCACCAACTCAAAGTGTCAGTCCTGACCGAATTGATGTAGGCAAACAAGATTCTCGAACTTGTATAGATGAATCAACTGAAGTTCAGGAGGGAGTCACATTGGAAGACTCTGGGCCTTCTGGAGAGTTATCTTTTGAATCTGCTGAAAAGAATGGGAAGATAACCCAGGATGAGGTTGAAGAAAATGTTCAAGATCAGCATCTTAAATTTGTTAAGTCCAACGATGTTCATCTCAACATTCGTTTGCCCAATGGCTCAACCCTTCAAGTTAAGTTCCTGATGACAGATACTTTAAGAATGGTTAAAGACTATGTGGATGAAAACCAAACAAGTGCAATTGGTCCTTACGATCTAGCCATCCCTTATCCTCGAAGAGTATTCACTACCCAAGGTATTACTTCCCTAGCATGTAATTGCTGATGTTTGAGTTTTGAACAGTAAGCTCTACTCCACCGTACTTTGTGATCTTGTTTTAATGGCTTTGTTTGTATTCTGTGTAAGTACTGTGCTGAGAGCATATAATCATCTGTTAACATCTGCAACCTATTGCAGATATGAGCAAAACCTTGTCAGAATTGGGATTGGTAAATCGGGAAGCATTGATAGTGGTCCCACACCGTTCTGTGAGTGAGTCCTACAAAGGAAAACAAGAGCACTATGAACGTTCCAGCACACAGGATTCATCAGATGGATATGGAGGATATTTTGGATATGCAAAGAGAATGTTATCATTTTTGAATCCCTTTTCGTATGTGGGTGGTGGTGCCAGTCCTGCCGGTTCAGAATCAGCTCCAAATGATGGCCCATGGCAGTATCGTAAGCCCATATACTCTTATTATTTTGTAATTTAGTTTGCTTTTGATCTATGAGCTGCTTCTAGGGGGTATGAACCCCTGACCAGTAATTACTATCTATTTCCAAATTTCAGTGTTCTTCAATTCTGCAGGTTCTTTGGTTTGATTACCATTTTCAAGTGGATTTGCTGATATTTTTCTTCTTTTGGGTGCAGGTCCCAACCCAGCCCTTCAGAATTCTTTGTCAGGGGTTGATAGATCTTCTCGGCCATACTCAGCACTCGGTGAAAGTTCTAGCCAGGGTAGAAAAGCCACAACCAGACAATTTGCTAGCAACATCCACACCCTGAGACATGATGAAGATGACAACCGGCCTAGCGACAGGAATACTTTTTGGAACGGAAATTCCACTCAGTACGGTGGAGATAATAAATAATAAGAACCATCCGCTTCTGGGTCTCGCAAACTGGTCTCACTTTTAGTCCCTACAGTCGAGCAAAAATAAGAATGTCATCAACTGTTCGAATTGTTCCTGATATCGTGCTTTTGAATTATGATATAGACTCTCTCCCCTCTTATCCCCTGATAAAAGGGTTTTACTTCTGGACACACACACGGTTTAACTTACTGGTTTGTGAATGCATAATACATAGTACCGATTGATTTTGATCATCTTTCCATTAACAGCCCCCAGAGTAATGTGAACGTATTGCGAGTAATACATGTCAAAGCAGCAAAACGTGAATGTTTATGGGTCCCAGTTCCTCATTTTCTTTCCCGCTATCGAGTCGATTTAAAGTTAATCTCCTGCTTCTGTAAGCGTCTCTGCATGGTTTAAGAGGGTACTTGACAATGGATGGAGGAATTACTAAATTTAGATATTACCTGGAAACCGCGAGCACCACTGCGCTATGGATCTTCTCGTTGATGTGAGTTGGGGACGTGTTTTCGTTTTCTTTCACCGGATCCAATGCAGCCTCAGTTCGTTGAAGGTGCCTAGCATGAGGAAGGCAAAAATGCAGCTTCTCTTTGTCTCAAGTTTCTAGTATGATTAGAAGGGTAGTCTCTGCTTTCGGAGCTACTCTTCTCGATTGTATTAGTCGTTCCAACAATATCCAGTCTTTCAATGAGATTCATGCACAACTAATAACATCTGGCGGAATCCTAGATGATTTTGTGAGGACAAAGTTTATCAACATTCTTGTAAGCTGGGGAAATCTGACTCATGCATATTCCATCATCAGTCAAATACGACGCCCCCCAAGTTCTTTTGCTGTCAACGCCTTGATTACTGGTTACTCTTGTAGCAACAAACGAGCTTCCATTTTGGTTTATAAAGATATGATGAGAATTGGGTTTATGCCGGATAAGTACACCTTTCCAGCAGTACTTAAATCATGTGCGAAGTCACTGGGAGTTGCAGAAGGCAAACAGGTTCATGCCATCGCTTGTAAGATGGGCTTTTTATTTGATATTTACGTGCAAAATTCTCTTGTACATTTTTACAGTATTTGTAGCGAATGTGACATTGCAGGAGAGTTGTTTGAGGAAATGGCTGTGAGGGATGTCGTGTCTTGGACAGGTTTGATATCCGGGTACGTGAGAGGAGGGCATTTTCACAAGGCTATAGAGTTATTTCTTGTGATGGATGTGGAGCCAAATATGGCAACTTTTGTGAGTGTTATTGTCGCTTGTGGCCGGCTTAGACTTTTAGGGATGGGCAAGGGGACTCATGGCTTGATTCTGAAACATGGAGCTGACAAAGATCTGATTGTAGGAAATGCTTTGCTAGATATGTATATGAAGTGTGAGAGTTTGGATGAAGCTAGACAAGTCTTCGACGAACTTCTGATCAGAGACATTGTGTCTTGGACAAGTATGATATGTGGGTTAGTGCAATGCAAACAACCGGAGGATGCTTTAGAAGTGTTTCATTTGATGCAAATCTCTGCTATCGAGCCTGATAAGGTCACCCTAGCTTCAGTTCTTTCAGCTTGTGCAACCTTGGGAACCTTATCATCTGGTAGGTGGGTTCATGAGTATGTTGATCACAAAGGTATTGAGTGGGATCCCCATATTGGAACAGCCATGGTTGATATGTATTCTAAATGTGGTTGTATAGATAGGGCATTGAACACTTTCCATTTTCTGCCCCATAAAAATGTATTCACATGGAATGCTCTAATTGGTGGTCTAGCCATGCACGGATATGGTAAAGAGGCCATTTATTATTTCTCCAAAATGGTTGAAATAGGTGAAAGCCCAAATGAGGTTACTTTCCTAAGTGTCCTTTCTGCATGTGTTCATGCTGGTTTAGTTGATGGAGGTCGTTTATATTTCAATCAAATGACTAGGAACTATAACCTTGTTCCCCGAATAGAACATTATGGATGCATGGTTGATCTGCTGGGTCGTGCAGGGCTCTTAGGTGATGCACTGGAGCTTATCAGAAGCATGCCTATGGAGGCTGATGTTCTTATGTGGGGGGCTATGTTGAGTGCTTGTAAAGCTCATGGAAATGTTGATCTCTCTCAGCAGATCCTGAGCAGTCTGCTGGAGCTTGAGTCCCGTGATAGTGGCATTTATGTGCTTCTCTCTAACATATATGCTGCCAATGACAGATGGGAGGATGTGACAAGGTTAAGGAGATTAATGAAGAAGAGTGGGATAAGAAAGGCTCCAGGGTCAAGTGCCATCGAGATAAACGGCAAGACTCATGAATTCATAGTTGGTGACAGGTATAAACATCCAGAACAAGAAAAGGTTAATCTTGTATTGGCCATGCTAATGAGAGTATTGAACCCTGAAGGGTATACAAGCCTTGGACTAGAAGTGAACACGGACTACCTGTGTCAAGTAGGATTGGGTTTGCCTGGTCATGAAGCTACTTGATGAAGCACTCTACTTTATTCTCCAGGGTTAATTTATGTGTGCTTAATTGGTGAACTTGGGGTCAAGGTTGATCTTGAAGTTTTCATTTGCCTGACATGAAAACTACTCTATTGCAACTTGCTCTTTTTGGTGATAGTTCAAAACTCAGGGAGCTTGTCTGATTGCTGGAGTTTATTTGTAAGGATCATCTCACCCTCTAAATGACTCAGAAGTGCCAGTGGAGATCTTTTATTGCTTCATCCAGTTCTTGATGCATATTGTGCTTGACGATAAGCCGTGACTGCAAATTCTCCCTCTCAAAATCGCACAAAGAGACCTGGGTCAACTGAGAAATAGCATGTAAAGTTTAAAGCTTGGCTTCCGCCAGATTAGTTAACAGAGGCACTTTGGACTGTTTGCCACATATAAGAGGTGCAGCTGGTGCTATAGGTATGGAGTAGAACACATATGGTTTTCCCAGAAACCTTGATTACATTTTCCGGAAACAAATAATCTCTTGGTTCATCTTCTACATTAATTAACTCTGTCATAGAAGTGAAGCGAGGTTAATGATTGAATACCTATTATGTTGTCATGTAGTAAGATATAAACTAACAGAGAGGCACTGGACCTATGGTACCTGTGTTTGGTACAGCAAACATGTGCATTATATCTAGTCTAAAATGGTTTAGCCTAACCTCATTCCCATGAGGTGGATGTGGGTGGGTCTTATCTTGTATCTATAGTTAAATTCATTTCTAATTTGTTCGAATTACCCGTCAAAACGATTTTAAATCATAGAGTTTGTTATTAGCATTGACGAGACGAGATAAACTCTGGGTACATGAAGGTAAATAATTTATTTTTATAATATTTTTAATCTATTATTATCTTCAATTAATCTATGTAAAATATATCTTCTATTGTAGATATATATTATTTAGTTGATGCTGGTTATGCAAATCATTCAGGATTTTTGACTCCATATCATGTCACTCGGTATCATTTGTAAGAATTTGGAGATAATCTTCTTCAAAGTGAGAAAAAATTGTTCAATCGAAGGCATTCATCTTTGAGGATTACTATTGAGCGTACTTTTGGGACTTTAAAAGTTCGATTTCAAATAGTTTATCCTCCATTTACTTTTGAGATCCATATAAAAGTTATAATTACTTGTTGTATATTACAATATGCAAGAGTATCATGTTACCTATGTGTTAGCAACTCATATGTGGTATGATTATTGATTATTGTATCTTAGTGAATATGAGCATGTAGGTGCTTGGTGTTTTTTATATTATAGACACGATCATGTTGTTATCTAAACATTTATTTTTAAATTGCGAATTGTGCATTTTTACAAGTAATTCAGTTAATTATTAAATATTTTTTCAAATAAATTATTTTATCATTGCTTTAAAAGTATTAACCCACTTTACCCTCTATCAAAGTCTTTTTATAATAAAGTATCCTATTTATTTATTTATTTATATAAGATAATATAGATATTTATTTATAAATTATAAAAATAACCATCTTTGTTTAGGTATTTTATTTTTTATTTGTTATAAATTATTTAAACTAATAATTTTATTTTTTGTAATTATATCTTATGTTATAATAAAATATTATATTATATTTATTACTGTTAATACTATATTAAATTAGTGATTTAATAGCGATAATTAAGATATTGTTAAAGTAAAAAAATGATCAAATATCTAGACATTATAAAAGTATACATTTTTGTTTAAGTATTCTATTTGTTTTAATTATTTAAACTAATAATTTTAAATTCAAAATAGAAAATACAGGGAATAGATTAACTTATTCCTTTTTGGACAATAAAACCTATAGGGGTGTCAACAATGTATAAATGGAATTCCATAAGATACTCCATATACTATATATTTATCTATTTACCAAATGGTAAAATGGGTTATTGGGTAAATAAATTGAAAAATAATAGATATTATTAAAAAAATTTATAAAATTATAAAAAACCACTTAATTGTATACACAAAAACCTAAGAATAATTTTCATTCAAATTTATAATGAAATCATCAAAATAATATTAAAAATATTTTAAAAGGTACTCAAAATCATGTTTTAATTCAAAACGTACATTAGCTCAAACAAAACTTATTGAATTACTCTTATATATAATTGGATTGTTCCCCCTTACCCATTTTCGCTACATTTAATCAATTGATCTATTAGGTGTCCTTACCTAGACTCACAAAGGGATTTGTAGCAATTCATTATACCACACAAGCCAGGACTCACACAGGGAATTATTGTTAACAACAACTAGGTATGCTTACCTAGATCCACAGTGATTTTCAACAACAATAAATAAGGCTTACTTATAGGATTTTTACCCGTAAAGAGACTTCAACAACTAACTAAACAAATAGGCTTCTCTTGGTCTTGTTGAGATGATGAAAGGTCTTGCCTAAACAAGGCTTGATCTAAACTTGCAAGGGTGGGTTGGTGACTTATACTTTAGCCCTTTACAACAACCTCTCAATTAGGTAGATATTACAATACAAGCATAAAGATAAGCACAACATATCTTATGTGCCTATAATATGTAATATTAACTCATACAATCATAAATAATTTGATTTTAAAATTAAAGATCATATAAAACTTGGATTGGATTTTCAAGTCTAGGGGCACACATAAAACCAACTCGGAGTATGGATTGATTTCAAAGTATAAGCCCACATATAGTATTATGAAGGTGACCTCAAAATAAAATTGAACTAGGGTTCAGCTATACTCAACCAAAATCAATCAAAAGATTTTAAAATAAAAACATGTTAACTCTTGGATTTGAAAATGCAGCTCCACTAGTAATAATATAAACAAGATAATTTTATTTATATTAAACTCTAGGGCTCCATGCAAAGCTAAGACTTCTCCTCTATGGTGTGTTTCAAAAGAAGAGAAGAGACGGTGAAAAGGCGAGATAGAGATAGAGAGACATGAGATCTTGAAGGTGAGGAGAGACAAAAAATGAGAAGAGAACGTAGGTGAAAATCAGGTCTAGAATAATTCTCCATGACCTCTCACACTTCATTAATAAAATCTTTGGATTTTTCAAATACAAGAATACCCTTTTGTGTGACCTAAAATAAGAGAGAAAAGAGTAAAGGGTTAAATTATAAGCTAATTACATCAATGTCATTCGTTCTTCTATTTTCCAACACTCCTAGGGGTGGGCACGTGTCGGGTTGAGGTCAGGTTTCCCTAAACCTGATCCCGAACCCAAAAAATCCCAACCCTGTACCCGTCGGGTCCCGCCCCCTATCTTCGGCCCATCCCTGGCCTGCCCTTGGGGTTAGGGTGAGGAAAAAACACTTTTGATTAGGGTTCTAAAAATCGTTAGAATGAAAGTTAAAATTCGGGATTTGAGGAGTAATGAGTTAAATAAAATATTACTTACTGTTTCTGTGAAAAAGGTGACGACTCTCCAACCAGGCATATAGAAAGGCCGAATGCAATCAATACGGGACGGGAGGAGAAAGGGAAATAAGAGGGTACAGTAAGAACGACTACACAGATGGGGAGGGGATGGACAATGGGAAATCGATCAAAGCCAACAAGGGAGGGGACGAGCGACAGGTTGGGTAAATTTTGAGTTTCAAATTCGAAAGGGAAAGCCAAAAATGGGATTTGGAAAAAAAATGGGGCTTGCTGGAAGAATACTAGCTCAAACTATCAAAATTGATTAACAACATTATCGCAGATGTAAAATTATTAATTATAATAAAAAGTAAAAAATTTGAATTGAAAAAAGAAAAAAGCTCAATAAGATAATAATCAGAACTTCAAATAATTTTGAGATAATAATCAAGAGATTTGAAAATCAAATGTAGAAATACTTAGCTCAAAGATTGAATTGAGACTTCAATATCAAAATTCAAACTCAAATCCTTTGAATCCACTTGGATATGACAACAAAGATTTGGAATATTTTTGGATGAAGTTTTGTATAGGCTAGAAAAGACTTGGGTATTTATAGGACAAATCGCAAGTTAAAAATCTAGCCATTAAAAAAAATCAAGCTTATTCCTAGATCTCTTCAAAAAAATCTGTAAAAGAAAAATCCAAAAATTGTGAAGAATACTTATTACATTTTCCAAGTGTTGTTTGTCCTTTTGATAGGTCACTTACATAATTTGGATACCTTTAACCAACATTGTGGCTTCTGGAAATTCTTGAATTTCCAATTCTATAGCTTGGAGTCGAATCATTTGCTCTAGGGTCGAATCCTTTGTGCTCCAACGACTCTTTTGAGGTTTAGATCCTTTGTCTGACTCAAATCTCCTATCCTCTATTTCCTAAAAGAGTTGACTCATTTTTGTTGGGGTCTAATCTTTCTAGTCAAGCAAAAGTTTTGGGGTCAAATCCTTTTAATGTAGTTGACTTATAAACACTTTTTCTTTCTACAAGGGTCAACTCCTTATACAAATCAAAACTTATTGTTGCTTGGGTTCTACTCATTGTTGCTTGCAGTTGACTGTATGGGGTTGAGTCATTCTTTATGTGGTCTACTCGATATTTTTTGCAGATGTATGAGATCCTTCCACAAATGCTTGCAAAGTGAGAAATACATTCATTTGGTCCTCTTTGAGTGATGTAGTGATACACTTATTCTTTTATTTTGATGTATATTTTTGTACGTTTTATTTTGCTTAGATATATGTTTTTATATATAGTTTTACATTGCGTATTTTTTTAATTCGAATAATTTTTTTTAATATAGTTATTAATCATAGTTATATTTTAGTTAATGTTTTTATTATTTAACTAATATTTATTTAATAAGTACTTATAAAAGGAAAAAATAATTACACAAAATCTAAAAATCCTTTTGTTGATGGCCTGAAAAAGTATATAACTTATATTTAGTAATTTTACTTTTGGCAAAAAAACAATGAAATTCCACTGGTAGAAATTACATTTGTTAATTTATTTTAGTTTTTAAAGCAAAAAAATTATTTTCATTGGTATAAATGATTTATTAATTATGATTATATTTTATTCTAAATATTCCATTATTTATTACTAAATTTATAAAAAAATTAATAAAAAATAAAATAAAATTAATTTTGTCAACAGAAAATATACTTTCATCAGTAGAAATATCCTCATTATTCCAAATTTCACTTTATTATTTAACTTCTAATAGTAAAACTTATATTTTTTTCTATATAAGTTAAACTTTTACCCCTGAAAAAATTCTCACTGTTAAAGATTTAAAAAGAGTTTCACAAAATAATTTTCACCAAGTTTTCCATTGAACCCATGAAAATCAAAATTTTCCGGCATAATTGTTCCATTACAAACTTAATAATTAGGATGTGGCATAAGTAGTTTTTATAACATTTTTTTTATACTCCAATCAATTCTTTATGGTCTTCTACCAGAGTAATTATTTTTGGGAGGTAGCTATGGTTTTTTCTTTTATTGTAAACAACAATATTATTCTTGTTGATGATATCACTCTATTTACTTGATTGTACAGATTTAATGACAATTAGAGATCTTCAAATGCCTATTAAGGAGGTTTAGTGAGATTAGATTTTAAAGTTCATGTGGATTTTTAAATCATTTTCACTTGTGGAGATTTTGGAAATTCCTTGGATTTTAAAAGTTAATAAGTTGTTAGTGAAACTAAGACATTTTGAGTTATTGGGACAATTGTTTGTACATATGGATCTAACCAAAGATTTTAAATATAGAAAATTATTTGAAGTATCAATCTTCTTCATTTAAAATTTCTATTGCATTGATATTGATTGTCAACAAAGTTATATAAGGAATTATTTTGATATAAGAATTGTTAGTGCATGGACTAGCATTAGTTAATTCATCAAACCCGAATCCGACCTGAGCACCATCCTTGTAACTTCGTCCTTGTCCTGTCCCCACCCATCCCTATAAAACCCAACCCGTCTCAACCCTGTTTTATATCTTTGTCTCATATGTGGGTGGGTCGGGTTTTGAAGAACCCATCTCCGACTTGAAATCCGATGGGTTTTTTTCCTGACCTACAGGGTGAAATTATAAGCCAAAACCCAGGTTTTTCGGGTAAAGTCGGATTGGGTTCCCCATAAAACTCAACATGATGGCCACCCCTATCCAGAGGTGCATGCATATAGGGTTCCTTCCCTTTTGTTTTCTTCGATAGGGCTGGTTTTAGTAGGCTGAGGAATAAGAAAAGGGAGAATGGACACTTCCTTTTCAATGTCATTCACTTTAGGGTATGTAAGATTTCATTGCAAAAAATCTGTGGGTTACACGGTTAGCATATCCCAGACGGTATAAGAAAGGGACAAGTTTTGATGCATAGTCCATTCACTAAGAATCCCAACTCAAAATAACTTTGAAGCTACTTTTGGACCAGGAAAGAAAATGACCAAGATGCGTTGAGCAACAGGCCTGGTGATTCCCAAAGATTCGAATATTTTGGAGTTTGCCCAACAAAAAATTGGCTTCATTCAATGAAGCTTTGCTTTCCAAGTTGGCTCTTGGCCATTCAAGCAGCCGGGACTGGTTTGCTAATGTGCCATGCAGTGGAATCTCCTTTTATCTCAAGCAGCAGATTTTGTTTTAAAGTGGTCCACAGACTGCAGTTTTTGTGTACCACTTTATATTTTACCTAAACTAGATTATTATAATGTGGGTTTGTTACCACACTTCACTCAGGGAGAGGGGAGGGGAGGGAAGGGAAGGGCGGCCCACCCCTTTATCTCTTAGTTTCTCCATTGTTCAAGGGAAGAGGGGAGAGCAGTGGGCATTCCCCTTTCTTCAAAATAAATATTTCTAAAATTATTTAGAAAATTTGTTTATTAATAGGTCTTAATTGATAATTAAATTCAAGTTACACGGTTGTGATGGAAATATTGTATAGGAGGAGCTTGATAGAACTTTGAATGCAAAGAGAGTAAAGAGAAAATGGAAGGTTTAGGCAAACATGGAGTTCTTCTCTTCAAAAAGGTAAAATCGGAATATGAAGCTCAAAAATATTTTTTCAGAGGTTTGGTAAAACAATATAAGTTCAAATCTTAGTCCTTTATGAGTTTAGGGCCTTATTTATAAGTTTCTCAACCAAACTAGCCATTTTTTGGTCGTTTACAAAACAACTGCAAAAATTATTGATCGACTAGCAAAAGGTATGATCGATTGACCATGTATAACTATTATATTTTTTTGTGTTTCCCTTGGCCTATTGATTGATCTTTAGATCAATCAATGAGGTTTCAACCTTCCATAAAAGTCATTAATCGATCAACCTATTTCAATTGATCCATCGTGCTTTAGAGACTATGAAGAGTTCGATATGATCGATCATGCAACAAGGGATGATCAATCATGCTTTAGAGCATCTTCTTGGCAACATTTTGTATGATTGATCATGTTTGAGTTAATGATCCATCATACTTTATAAGTTACGCCACATTGCATTCTAGATGATTGATCTAGCCCATATAAGTTGATCGATCATGCCATATGCCAATGTACTATTTTGATATCTAAGCATGATATAGGCAATTCTAAGGGATTTATCATTGTAAAATATTTATATGTATTTGGTTAAAACATGGTTTTAAAATATTTTATGTCCTAAAGCTCCATAATATAATTGTGGTTAAGAATTGATGTTTGGATGACTATCTACTTATATAGCTAGAGTTCTTGAAATTTCTATTTGACTTTGACTCTAGGCCTTCAAGTCTTTGTTTTTCTACTTCATGTAAGTCCTTCTTCTTAGCAAGAATCTTCAATGTGTTTTTGTTTCGGGTTTTGACTTGGCAACTTGATTGATCATTCTTTTATCCTTATGTAGACTCCCCCTTAATCTTTCCTACATTTATTACTCTTCATAAATAAATTAAATCATAAATTTTTCTCATCCTTCTCAAATTAGAACGGTTTGAATTGTTGCTTTTAGTTTGAGATTCGAGGCGACTAACTTCCAAGGTCTAAATTATTTGACATTTAACCAAAACCGTTGGATGGTGATAAAGTTATTTAATTTCACATGTCATAGCACACTAAATCAATCCAATTTATTTTTAGGTTATGGTGAAAATAAAGTAACTATCTTGGAGTGTGGATTATAAGATTTCTTGGATAAGAATACCAAGTTGATTTGTACTGAAGTAATAAGTCAAGGATTCTTGTGTAATTGATTAACTCGTAGAGAGTTACCCAAGGCTACATTTATCGAATTGATTACAGGAATCATCAAAGTATTATCTATTGATTGATGAAAGTGGATGCATGCAATTGAGGACCAAACCCAACCACTAATACCATAAGGTAAATGGTATCTAATATCTAAGAATGTTTTGTTATATTCTCTTGATACTCCGAAAGATATGATGCATAATCCTTTCTCAATTATGTATCCTTGTCAAAAACTATGAGAAGGGAGGGAATGCATGAACGCATGAGCAAGGAAAACTACTCGTTTTAAAGAGTTAGTGAGTAGGCCCCTATCCCCTCGATGCTAGTTATTCTAGTTGGGGATGGGAAGATTTGTATGAATCACTTTTTGTGATTAAGTAGGAATGGATTTCAAAAATTGAGTTTGAAATGTCATGTTGACATGAGTCAATCACTTGATCCATAACCTCTTAATTTAACAAGAAGTATGGATTAAGACTAATTATATTGCTACTAATATGCATAGCCTTACTTAAGAACAACCGATGTTATTTTCAACATCCTTGAGATGGGTTGGAAACTAACAAAATCTTTCCTTGAGAGATGCCATTGGCTAATGATTAACTAATGTTGCGTAAACCAATGGTTACTAATGTGCTAATTTATGTAGGATTTTTATTTTCATTGAAATTCCCAAGACTACATAAACTAGTCAATGATTTGTATATGACGTTAAATAATGAAATTATCATTGAATAAATCCTCAAAACCAATTCCCTTTTAAAAAATCTCCAAAATGACATGAACCTCAAATTTAGAAATGGATTTGCACAGTTCATATCTCACAAGGTATTAAGGTGATTTTCATTTAGTATATAGTTTGGGTCGGAGTACGTACTCATTTCTCGAAGATCAAGCGACCTTGGGTACCCAAATATGTATGGGTCCCACTGTCTCAACACTTGAAGACAAAATTAGGGTTCCCCAGGGAATTGAAATTTGCTTCACCCCTTTTAGCTTTCATCTTCTTGTTGAGCACTCAAATGCATAATGGCTTATGGTTCCATATTTATAACATGAATAATTATGCATTTTTTTTACGTTTATCATATTTGTTATATGAGAACTTCTATATTTTCTTTCTATTAGAGTCTCATGGACCTCAGCTCCAAGTCCCATTTTTCTCATATGATGTTCTAATTTTTCCCGAGGATTGACTTTTCCTAAAGTAATTTCTTTAATTTGTTTCGAGGAGTGATTTTTCCTAAAGTCAATTTCTTTAATTTGTCTCAAGGAGTGACCTTTCCTAAAGTTAGTTTATTTAATTTGTTTCGAGGACTAACTTTTCCTAAAGTTATTTTCTTTAATTTATCTCGAGAAGTGACTTTTCCTAAAGTTAATTTCTTTAATTTGTCTTGAGGAGTGACTTTTCCTAAAGTCAATTTCTCTAAAGTATGGGATAAGTCAAGGGCTTTTCTTTTTGCTATCCATTTGTGGGATTGTAGTATTTTTTTCTTCTTCTTGACATTCTAAAATCCTAGAGAAAAAGATAGCATTTTTATTTCTCAACTCATGAATGTTTTAAGAATGAAATTTATGTCTCTCACATTTTGAGATAATCCTATCATTTTTTTTTCTCTAAGCTCTTCTATATTTGAGGAACAATCAGCTTTCAATGATTCAATCTCCTTTTGTAATTTTGAAAATTGCCTTCTTAATTTCTTATTTTAATTTTCTTTTCTTCAAAGTGAGGACATGGATTCGTCTAATTGTCTCATAAATTCTTCCTTGTCCGATTCCTCAAAACTATCATTCTTTGAAGTCTCATCTCTATCTCATATGATATTTCTAACTAAGAATAACTGCATATAATCTTCAATGCTCACGATGTGTAGTACACAAGGAGTACAAAGAGCTACATTCAATGTTCACAGAAAATTAGATTCTAGTTTATCTCATAATCCTTAGCTAATTTACAAGATAACCAGTTCTCCACTTAAGGAACTAAGAATGAGTTCCATAGCTTTAGTATTGCCATCAACTGTTGAATGTCTAAGTCCCAATTACATAATCTTTATTTTTATATTTTTGGATGGGATGAATGGTCTGTTGATGTTTACTTCCCATAATTCAAATCCCAATAGATTGTAAGAAAAATTCTATTATGATTTTCCACCATCGGTATTGTGAACTATCAAGCATGGGGTACAGAATAGGGATCATGAACTTCTATGAACATAATGTTTTCCTGAGATGCCATTGAAATATTTTAAGGAAATTAACTAGGATCTTGATTTTAATGTTTGGCCTGCTTTGATACCAACTGTTGACCCACATTGCTTCTCAAGAGAGGAGTCAATTGCAAATCTAAATTAAAAATTTAATTGAATGGAGTGTTAAAATAAAATATGAAAAATAATTAAAAAGCACACACCACAAAGTGATAATGATTTTTCTCTCAAATTTCCCATGACAGTAGTCATCGCCCAAGAACACTTGCTAGGGAAAATTCTACTCATATGCTCTATTAAGTTAAAATTACAAAGATATTTCAGGCTCTCTTTAAGTCAAGTGTAATATCCAATTGAACAAATTGATCTCCCCCAAGAGATCTAATACAAACTAGATTCCACCTCTAGTTGGCACTCCCTTTCTAGATTTTAGGCTCTAGAATGCTAATTATTCTAGCTTTAAGTTATTAGAGAACCTCTTACAAAGAAAGTTAAAATACAAAAGAATAAACTTAAACCTACAACTTTTCTTTGGAAAGATAGCCCTTCTCCAAGAGAGATCCAAACTTCCAAATCTTTAAGCACATGAACTAAATTGAATAGGAGCTTGATGAAATTTTGAATGCAAAGAGAGTGAAGAGAAAATGGAAGGTTTAAGCAAATGTGGAGTTTTCTCTTCAAAAAGGTAAAATCAGAATATAAAATTCAAAAATATTTTTTTAGAGTTTTGTATGCCAATATAAGCTCAAATCTTAGTGCTCTATTACTTTGGGGGCTTACTTATAATTTTTCCAGCCAAACTAGTCATGTTTTTACTTGTGTACAAAAAACTGCAAAAAGTGTTGATTGATCAACAAAAAGGTATGATAAATCAACCATGTATAATGGGTATAATTTTTTGTGTTCCCTAGGCCTATTGATTGATTAGGGCATCAATCAATGAGTTTTTAACCTTTCAAAAAACTCATTGATAGATCAACTTATTTTGATTGATCGATCATGCTTTATAGAATTGGCTATGCAAAGTTCTATATGATCGATCATGCAATAGGGAATGATTGATTATGTTTTATAGCGTCTTTCTAGCAGCATTTTGTATGATCAATCATGCTTGAGCCAATGAATGACCATGCTTTATAAGTTATGCTAGATTGCATTCTAGATGATTGATCAAGCCCATGTAGGTTGATCGATCATATCATATGCCAGTGTACTATTTTAGCATTTAAGCAGGATATAGGCTATTCCAAGGGATTTAAGATTGTAAAATATTATATTCATTCGGTTAAAACATGGTTTTGAAATGTTTATGCCCTAAAGCTTCATAATATAAGTGTGCTTAAGAATCGAAGTTTGGTTGTCTACTTACAAGCTAGAGTTCTTGAGATTTTCTATGACTTTGACTCTAGGTCTTCAAGTCTTTGTCCTTCTACTTCATGTAAATTCTTCTTCTCAGTAACAATCTTCAATGAATTTTTGCTTGGAGTCTTAACTTGACAACATGATTGATTATTCTTTTGTCTTGAGCTTTTACCTTAGACCTCATCAAATTTTCTCTAAAAGGCTCGTGTCTAATCTCTCTCTCTCTCTCTCTCTCTCTCTCTCTCTCTTTCTCTCTATCTCTATATATATAATACCTTTAGTAGCACACTTTCAAGCTACACACTTTGTTATCATCAAAACAATAGAGACCAACATAATTTTAAAATTGTGCTAACACTGATAACACCATTAGTAATACACTTTCAAGCTACACATTTTGTTATCACCAAAATAAAGTAGACCAACATGATTTTACCTGTGGTCTAACAATAGTAATAAGTTGTGTGAAGTTACTACATCTTCTTCTCTCATGTTGAATCACTATATTTGTGGCATTTTTAGCTGGGATATATTAACAAGGAAAATATTCAAAAGTTGGTTAAACAAGGCTTATTAAATAGCTTTTCTTAAAATCAGTACCCTACACGTGAATGTTATATTTTTGGGAAAATGAAAAACTGACCTTTCCATCAAAATCTTGAAAGAGTGAACATACTCTTGATATTGTTCACTCTAACATTTGTGGATCCTTGAGTGTGAAAACTCAAAATGGTTATCAATATTTTATCAAAATTATAGATGACTATTCAAGTTATGGAAGGGTATAATTGTTACATAAGGACAAAGATTTTTTAGAATCATTTCAGACATTTAAGTTGGAGGTAGAGAATGTAACTGGATGAAAGATTTAAGATTTTTCACACATATAGAGGAGGAGAGTATTGTTAAGATTTTTTTACAGATTTTTATAATCCAATGAAGTAGTTCATATATTTAGCATACCTCATACTTTGGAACAAAATGGATTTGTTGAGAGGAGAAATAGAACTCTATTGTAAATTCTCGTGCTTGTTTTTCCTTTCTTCTGCGATTATTATTATTGTTCTCGTTAGTTTGGAATTAGGGCGTCTAATTCCTAACAATTGGATACTTTGTGATAGCAATAGTAGAAGTATTATCATAAAATATTTGGATTGGTCCCTCTACATATTTCACAATATGAAGACTTTGGAGAAAATTCCAAAGAGAAACAACTTCACTTATAGCTATACTCATAGCCACATATTTCGCTTCCATGGTTGATTGCATGGAAAAATCTTGCTTCTAACTTTTCTAGGAAATAGAACCACTTCCAAAAGTCAACTTTCTAATGTCAACACACCCTTGAAAATTGTATTCAGAATAATGGATCGGTTCCAACTCATCAGCTTGGTAAGTTTGAGGATAGGATTTTGTTTTCCTTAGATAGTGCATCACCCATTTGACCCCTTCCCAATGGGTCAAACTTGGATTTGCCTGAAATCAGTTCCAAACTCCTACAACATATGAGAGAACATGTCTTGTATATAAGAGCACACATAAGACTACCTATAGTTGAATCATAATGATATTAAGTCTCATCCAACTTATATTTAAGCTTTGATGGACAATCTTTTTTGCTCATCTTGTTTGTAGCATCATATGGAAATTTACCCTTAATACTATTAGTCAAATGAAACGATCCAAAAGCATACGAATGTACCTTTCTTGAGCAAACTTAGTTTCCTCAAATTCCTATCCTGTAAAATTTTAATTCCAAGGATATATGAAAGCTTCTCCAAGATCTTTCATTTCAAAAGTATGAAATGACCACTTCTTGATCTTTATTATTACTAGCTAATAGAATATCATCTAAATATAAAATAAGAAATGCAATATGATCTCCAATTATTTTAGTATTGCTACAATGTTCTTCCAGGTTTTACATAAAACCACATGCTCCCATTGTCTGATGAAATTTTATGTTCTATTGCCACAAGCTTGCTTCAATCCATAAATTGACTTCTCTAATTTTCAAACCTTAGTTTTCAGCTCCTTTTAATACAAAACCTATAAGTTGTTCCATATATACTTCTTCATCTAACTTTTGATTCAAGAAAACCATTTTCACATTCATTGGGAACAATTCATAGTTATAATATGCAACTAGTTCCAAAATTCCTTTTATTGACCGAGTACTAACAACTGGAGAAAAAGTTGCATCATAGTCGATCTGATACAATTGAGTGAACCCTTTTGCCACCAGCAGGCTTTAAATATTTCAATTTTACCATATGAAATCCTCTTCTTTGTGAATATCCATTTACACTTGATGGATTTAATTGATTTAGGTGCATTCACAAGTTTCCAAATCGGATTCTTATGCATTAATGCAAATTTATCTTCCATTGCCTTTCACCACTTGTCTGCATCCAACCTCATATGAATAAGGATAAGATGGATCCTCATTTAATCTTATCCTCTCATAAGCTTTTCTAGCATATACATAGAATTTTGTGAAAGTGAGAATCTTACTAGGTTTTCTTTCTCTAGTTCCCCTCTTACTACCTCAGGACAGTCCTTTCATTTTTTAGAAGATCACTTACTCTAACCAATGTGAAGAGGAAGGTCCAATGCAACAAATTTTATAACTTCTTCCAAATTTGACTTCACACTCAAATACTCATCAAAATCTAACTTTTTTTCAGTAAAATTTCAAATGTCTGGTTTAAATGATCAATTAGTTCATATAATTTGTAACCCTTAAAAAATTGAGGACAACCAACTACGAAACATCTTTTTATTTTGATTTCAATTTATCTCTTGGCTCAAATATTAACATATGAGCCACATATCCCCAAAGCTTTAAATGGTTTAAGCTTAGTTGAAAGAGTACTAAAGTCATATGGGGTGTTTCAACTGTCTTAGAAGGTACCCTATTCAAAATATGAACTGCAAACAAAATCGCTTCACCTCTAGAATGATGTTGGTGAATTTGTAAGTGACTTCATTGACCTAACCCAAACAACAAGATTTATATAGGTTCGTCTCAAAGTGAGACTACGTTCTGTCTTCCACCTTTGCAGTAATCTACTATGAGGTAAAATAGTTTACAAGAGAAATCGCACACACAAGTGTTTTTTTTCTCTAACCTCTCAGGCTGCAACTTATGATGTTCCCCGGATGATAAAACCCTAATAACAGCGCCCCCAAATATAAAGAGAAGATTAAGGCAATTAGATTACAAGTGTGAAAACTACACTTATTGACCCGCGTACCGACTCAGCATAAGGCGTTAATTAGGCTCCACAACTTAACACTAAGGCCAACACACATTTTAAGAAAAAACATCACTACTTATGAGATATGTTGAAAACATAGGTTATTGTTCGTTGGATTTGTTCTTATGACAATTTACTTGATCATTTATAAAATCTATACATGTAGCAAACATCGGTTCCTTTTCTTTTGATGTATTATGAGACCAAGTGGGAGAACACTGTAATTGATATTGTAATTATGGTGTCATTTTTTTTACAACATGACAAATGTATATTTGAAATTCCATGGAATTACATATTGTGTTTTTTTATTTTATAATATGATTATATGTGATTATATATGTGAGTATATACTCATATGTGTATACAAAAGGGTCTTAATAGGGTGTAACAATTAAATCTCTAAATTGTTCAAGCATATAGAACTGAAAAGGTAGCTTAATACTCAAACTAGTAGAAAGCTTTACCATGAGCTCCTTAGGTTTTGGTATGCTATAAATGGTGATTTTCCAGCTTCCCTATTACATATACACTCAGACGTGCATATGGAAAGGTCTCAATAGGGAGTGAGGGTTGGATATCTAAACTGTTCAAGCCTATGCAACTGAATGGGTACAATTTTCTTAGTAGTTGATACTCAAACTAGTATAGGGCTTTTACTTTGTAAAATTGATAGTTTTGATATTTTGACACCAAGTGGGAGATTGTTGGAATTATGGTTTCAAATATATATATAAATTTAGCACAACCATAACTGTATAGGTTTGGAGTTCATATCTAGTTGCTTAGTTAGGTAAGTGTTCAATACATTGAATAATGGCCAGCACCTCCCCATGTAGAGGTGGTTTAATAAGGCATATTATCCTCTTCTGAATAGCTACCTAGGGTAGTTATTAGTGAATGACTACCTAGAGGTGGTTATCAGTGAATGGCTATGTAGGGTGGTTATAGGTTAACAACAACCTTGAGGAGATGCATCCTTTTGGTTAATAGCCACCCTTGGAAACCTATAAATACCTCCATGATCTTACAAGTGAGGCATGCTATTAGACCCGGTCTAGTTGAAATGGAATAGGATAATCACTTAAACATTTTGACAAGACTCTGGTACTTGGCATTTTCATTCAAGTTGGTTTCAAAATGAAAGGTAATGTACATTAATACATTTTTTATACATTCACAAGTTTTTATTATCACATAAGTTGAATACGTACATGGTCAAGGAGATAACTACCATTCTATCATTCTCTTGCCTTGTGTTGTGGAATCCTGGGTATACTTTTCCCTTTCGAGATTCTCTTTAACTTGAATAGGAGATGCAACAACTTGTTTCACTTCACTATCCTAGAAGGAAGATCACCCAACTTCAGTTGCCTATAATCTTTTCAAAACTAGGTTTATAGGCCCACTAGTGTTTAATGAGTTTATATAAACTCAACAACTCTTACAAGATCCGTTTCTAACTATTGTGATGATCTACTTGTTTAATTCAAGTGTCGTTTTGTCTCGAGTTTGTTGTGTTCAATCCCATTTATGGCCATGTAAATTATTTTTCTTTGAGAGATTCTTGACTTGTTCTTTGGATTGTTGTTGTATAAAATGCAATGATCTAATTTTTAAGAGGTGAGATAAATGAAATTTCGATTCAATGATGTTCTCACTTCTTCTCTAGGAAACTAACCTGATAGCAATTGTTCTTAATTTCTTTTGAATCTTTATTACCTATTAGTTTGTCTTTTTATGATTCTACATTCTTACTTGTACAAGAATTTTTAAAGCTCTATAGTGCACTTATTATTAGGTAGTAAGGTAAATAAAATGCTAATGCCCTTTTTATTCGTTCCAAATTAGACTAATAGAGGAATAACTATAGACCAAATACCATAAGTAGTCAAATAAGAGACAAAAAGAAGCTACTTGGTTCTGCCATGGTGACTTGTATCCAAAAATATAATTTTGAGAAATATAAATTTATTGATAATAAAATAATTTACATTACCATACATCAAAGCTTGTTATAGGGATAAAGAGTATATTTAGATACTTTAAACTGGTGCTTTAAAATTTGGATTGGATTGCCAATTAAACCAGATTCAACTGAACCTAGACAATGAGGATTTGGAGCAAGGTAGAAACCCAGCTGACTTAGTCAGGTTAAGCCGTTAAACTGCTGAACTCTGCAACTCAACTTGGTTTTAGAAAGGGAAAAAATAAAGTAAAAGATGGGAGTCGAGAGCCTAGACAAACTTTCATTTTATTTTTTGCCTTTCCTCTTTTTCATTTTTCATCTCTTTAAAAAATAAAAATCCTAAAATGAAGAGAAGGAGATTTTGCACTCGGATCGCTTGGCTATGGGGAGAACAATGTGATTCGTGGTGGCGATCATTATCTAGGCTTTGGTGGAGATCATTATCTTGAATTTTTCATTCAAATAATCTCTTCATGTTGTGGGTCTTTATTTTGCCAACACTTTGTTGGTCCATGCGACTTCCCTAATGGAGTGCTAAAATAAAGTATGAGACAAGAAAAAAATGAGCACACGATAAGGAGACAATCATTTTTCGTTCTTGATGTTTCCCTGATGGTAATCACTGCCCACGAACCTTGCTTGGAAAATTTTCACTATAATATGTTATTTTAACTGAAATTTCAAAGAGATTTTGGCTCTATTTAAGTCAAGTGTAATCTCAATTACACAATTGATCTCTCCCTAAGATATTTAAATTCATAACTAAATTTAGGTCCTAGAGGACACTCCCTTCCAGATTCGAATCTCTATAAGGTACTAGAGAACCTCTAAAAAGAAAGTATAGAATACAAAAGTATAAAAACAAACTTACAACTTTCCTTTTGGAGAGATAAACCTTCTCCAAGTGATCCAAACCTTCAAAACTATAAGCATGTGAAACAAATTGTTTAAAGCTTGATGGAACTATGTATGCTTGGAAATTTTAGAGAAGATGAGGAATTTAAGAAAGAAAATACAAAAAGCTTTTCTAGAGGTTTGATATGCCAATGTAAGCTCAATGGTAAGTCCCTAACTAGTTTGGGATCCTAATCATAAGTTTCGTATCTAAATTAGTCATTTTTTGCCTGTTACCAATAAGTTGAGATACACATCCATCGATCAATAAAATGTATGTTTGATCAATCTTGTCTAATGGCTATATCTTTTATTCTTTATGTTGATAGAACATTGAATCCCTTCTTCTTTTTATGATAACAAAACTTAATTGAACTAACAATTGAAATTCAAGAGACACAAAAGTCAAAGGTCTATGTAATGACTGATACAAGCTTCTCAAAGACCTTAAGCTACACAACAATGTCAAAGTGTTCTTGAAGAAGAACCCTATAAAATAAGAAGCCAAGCATTAAAGACTAGAGATTTAGGACGTCATGAAAATAAAAAAACTCAGTCTATGTAAGAGAGCATCCCCAAACCTTCCAAACTTTAGGTCTAATGGAAACTTTTGGAGCTTCAGGTCATATTTGCATTTCTACATGTTTTACCAAAGCATACACAAATTTCAAATATGTTAGAGTCACTTAGGATCACTTTTATTCATGTTTTAAAAATCCACTTAGTGAACTGGCACTGGATTGACCGATTAACATTTGCCAATGATCGATCAAACAAAAGTGCATAGGCCAAAAATATAAACCATGATCAATCAATCAGGGTCAATTGATCGATCAACCAAAGCAACCAAACTATGCTATAAAGTATGACCGGCCATTCCTAGTGGACTGATCGATCAATGTTGTCCAAGAATATAAAATGTCGGGAAATATGGGACAAACTTGAGGTCACTCGTGAAGGGACCACTAGAGTCAAGGACTCTAGAATTAGTTTATTGATAATCCAATATGATAAATTCAAAATGAAATTGGGTGAATCAATAGCTAAGATGAACTCTCGATTCACTCATATAATAAACAAATTGAATATTCTAGGAGAGTAGATCTCCCTCTATAGGAAAAATGACAAGCTTCTCAAGGTACTTCCAAAGTCATGGGACATAAGGAGGACCACCATTCGTAAGAATGCTAACTTTAGAACTATGAGCTTAGAAGAGCTTTTTTTAGGGATTCTCCTAGCATATGAGAGAGAGAGGGGAGAAGAGCAACCCAAAAAGAAGACTCTTGCTAGTGATGAATTTGACTCTAGTGAAGAGAACTCTGATGAAGCGGGCTTCATCAATAGACATCTTTAAAAGATGTATCGAAAGAAGAAAATTTTCAAAATAGCCCAATTTAGAACTCAAAATGAAAAATCAATTAAGAAAACTGATGTTTGTTTTGAGTGTAGTAAATTATGGCATAGAAAAAACAAGTGCCCTAACCCAGAATAAAGAACCCCATCCACAAGCAAGGATCTAAAGAAAAAAAAGAAGAAAGGTTTATTTTGGTAGACCTAGAGTCCTTATTTTTCTTTCCCTTGGTGATCATGAACACCAAAACCAGAACTAAGCATTTAGCATTATGGTGATCGATCAAAACCACAATTCAGTTATGGCTCTCACTCTTCCTTTTTCAACCCCCATGCTATTGTTCAAATCATGGCCTTGCCCTCTTTGTTGGATTTAAACTATGGCCTCAGCTTCATTGCCCTCAGCCCTGTCCAATTGACATTGTGCGTGTCGAATGGGTAAGGTCATAGAGACCACATCAATCCTCTCCTAAAAACCATACGAGCTAAAATTGATCATCGTTCCAACCTAGTTTGAACTATATATTCTATGGGGTATTAGGCATTAAAATTTGTATATTTGTGGATGAGAGATAATGGACCTTTCATTTCTTTGCCATTCTATCCGACAATAGAAGAATAAATGAAAAAAGAGTTTCATCAATCTTTTTACCTTGAATCAAAATGAGTCTTGATATTTACTTGGGATGCTATGAAAGAAAAGTCCAGCCATTTCGAGGAAAAAATTGATGTAGGACTCATGACAATTAAAGATGATGATGATGAGTACACCACTTCAGAAGAGGTAAGTGACTTTTGAAGGAAGCAAATGAAGGTCATGTGGCTAATGCATCAGATCTTGCAAACCTATGAACGAAAGGCAAGGCATGAACCTGAGCTCCGCAAAGGATGCACCCATGCTCTACCCTACGTCTAGGTATATTTTATGGACTTAATTCCAGAAACCCCATAAGCACACCATTGAAGAAAGGTAGCAAATATATGGGGAGAAAACGACCCCGTACAATGAAATTGACGCCCATAGAAAAGGTGAAGGAGAAGCATAGGGAGGACGCTGACCACCTATTCACTTGGGAAGACAACAAGTGACGAACACTTTGATGCAAAATGTTGCTACATGCAAGCAATCATGTGATAGAAGTGAAAGTTAAGCCCTTGCGCCCGCTCTTACTCACATTTTTAAGCTTCAGTCTATGGGGTGCCACACTCAATTACATTGATCCTTTTCCTAAAGCTATAGCACATTGAAGAACACTCCACCTCTTTCCTGACCTTCAAAACCCCAGACTTTATAGGATACGTAAGAAAACCCCCTTTCAACTACCAAAAATGAAAATTCCAACTTGGCTCTTACCCTGCGCTGAAGCAACCTACTTCTGTAACCTAAAGGTGAAGCTCGATAGCATGTTCTTGCCTCCCTCTCTCCTCCCTCCTTGGAGCTCTTCCATTCGTTGGGTGATCCCTTGCACCCACGTTCGAGTGTTTTCTCGATGTTTAGGCTAGTGAGTGTCCTTCTACTCATTACAGTCACCTTCGGGGTTCTTCATACCTGGATAATACCAGGACCCTTGTGCCCTAGACTGCATTGGCCGCCCGAAGTCGAAACCAACCTCAAATGATATAGTGATAATAATCACTAAAGTGGGTAATGTCTGTCATTTACAAGATGACAATAAAAAAACCAAGGGTACCAATAAAAAAGGACTTAAAAACACCCATATATCTATAAAAGGGACCAACCAAAGCAATGCTCCAAAAGGGTTGGCCAAAAGGGGTAAGTGAGTCAAATAAAGGATGGTAGGAGAAAGACTACCAAATAATAAAAGGGTAATGGGTAATGAGGAAGATAATTTGTGTTTTATTCTTCATCATATGAACTAATGAACCAATGTCGACAATAGTCAGCAAATAATGAACCCAAGGCAAACAACTGAGGATTTCTTCTTCAATAATAATGTCTCAATCAAATAGACACAATAGCAGTAATGGTAATGAGTCAATGCCCAAATAACACATACCAACAATGCAATTATATAGCAGCGGATAACCGGTAAATAATGGAATTCCTTAAGAGTAAGACACATGAAATAATCCACATCAAGTCTATCCTTGAATAAGGAAGATGTGCACCAAATAATAAGGTAGTGCCGAATAATAACCTGCCAATAAGTTGAACCGAGTGTTGTTAATCTTCTAAAATAATATAATTGAACTGAGTGCTGCTGGTTCTGAGAATAGCTGCAAGGTCTTTTAAAAAATAGAGTGAATAAAACAGTAAGGGATGTTGCTTCCATGCTTAATTGCATCAGTGATTAATTCAGACACAAAACCAAGAGTTTCCCATATTAAACCAACTAATTAGCAGCCGATAACATAAGTGTCCAATTATAGCTTGAAAGGATTTCATCGAGTGATTGTCAGAGCGAGGCTGCTCTCTTCATAAGGGGAGAAATACATCGAGTACTGCTCCAACATGCTATTAATATGCTACAATGATTTCTAATAACTAGAGCAGAAACACATATTTTGAATCTGATCCTAGATCATAATCTCCTTACATAAATACTTTTGTAATTTGCAACACTAAATCAAGTAACTACTTTTTAGGAAAGTTGCCATAATTTAGAATAGGAACAATTCTTCTCTATGACAAATAAATTAAGGAAGGTTTTTGAAAATAAGATGATCTTCTAAAGATTCTTTCAAGATTTTTTAGTTAACAAATAGAAACTTTCCAAGGGTAGATCATGAGATACTTTCCTGATATTGTTGATCAATAACAACAACTCAAAAGTGAAGCAAAAATTTTGGCTTAAATTTGGATCTTCGCATGCAACCAGATACCAGCATGACCTTTGATTCTTCCAATACGAATATCTCCTTAAATATAGGATTGACATGAATTTGTTTTTCTGAAAATATACTTCTTTTAAAATTAATAATCTAATAGATTTCAGACTTTGTAATCTGGCCGAACTGAGTACTCTTTCTTCTTTGGCCAGTATGACCATTGACTCTTACAAAATTGATATCTCCATATAAAAACTCAGATTGAGAATTGGTTGAATAGATAAGAAAATAGTTTTATCGATCTTTCTTTTGATATATAATTATCCATATAAAGTCTCATTCTTGATAGCATAAAATTGCTCGAAATTTGAAGCTTTCAGTTGTTGCACGAAACTTTTCTATTGTTTGACCTTTGCTGCTTTAGATATCGATTTCTCTTTCTAAAAAAAATCTGATTTCAACGATAAATTTTTAATTGGAAACCAGACTCAAATATATTTCCAACGATACATAGTTTTCTCCTTCCACCCTTTCTTCTCCTTTTGCCCACTTTGATACCATGTGAAGTATAATTAAAGTAGAAGATGATTAAGGGGTGAGAAGAAGAAGGAAAGTTGTGGAGAGGAAGAAGAGTGACGAATTTGGAGAATGAGAAAGAGGGTAGAGCATTAGTGTTATGGCTTTGTGTCCAAACCCTCCCAATTAAGCTCTATTTATACATGAATAAAAATACAATATTACCATTATACCCTTCACCATAGTAAGAGTGAAAAAGAGACAAGAAACATAAATAAAAATGACATCAATGACACTTTAATTACATCATATTTTCCAACGTCAACTAATCTACATGGACGTAGTTGGACCTAGTCCAACCTTAAGCCTAAAGAGAAAGCATCTCACCTTAGTGATGGTAGATGACTATTCTAAGTTCACATTGGTAGATTTCCTAGCACACAAGGATGACGCTTTTCCGACCTTTGCAAAGCTATGTGAAAAAGTTCAAAAAGAGCAAGACTATAGCATTATCAAAATTAGGAGTGACCGTGAAGGATAATTTTAAAATTCACAATTCAAGGAATATTTCACAAAGCATCATATAGACCATGCAATTTGAGAGAAGAAATAGAACCTTAATTGAGATGGCAAGAGCTATGCTAAATACATACAATTTGCCACATAGATTTTGGGCTGAAAGCATAAATACCACTTGCTATATCATAACCAAGTACTCTCAAAGGGTGTGGAGCTCTACTTGACCATTGAAACTAAGGAATTTACCATTCCTCAGACCTTACCTTGGTTGACACAGGTGCCTCACTAAATGTATGTCCCCTGGCCACAAAGCAAATGCTGGAAATTCCAGATAGTACACTGAAGCCTACCACCCCTACAGTTTCTTAACAAAACTTCTTATGAGATGTATACATTCACCCTTCCTAACATAACATATTTTCGAACCTTTGGATACAAGTGTTTATATTAAAAGAACCAATGGAAAAATTAGGGAAGTTTGACTCTAGGGCTGATATAAGAATTGTCTTGGGTTGTTTATCTCATAGAAAGGCATATAGAATTTATAACAAAACATCTATGAGAGTTAAAGATTTGGTACATATTGAGTTTGACAAATTTGATTTTCAAAATCCAACCCCAACTCCAATTTTTTTATGGTGAAGAGAGAAACCTCTTCGATTCATCCTTGTGATCACAATCTCAAAGCCAAAATCTTGAAGAGAACCCAAATGACCCAAATAACCAAGAAGAACCACTTATGGAGTCAAAGAACTTCAGGTTCATGGCTGATCACCGCCAAGAACAAATAATCAATGACCCTCAAGGCAAAATTGCAACTAGAAGAACAACTCATGAAGTTATAGTGAATAACACCTTCTTTTCTCAAATAGAGCCCAAATGCTATGCCAAAGCCGAAAAAGATGATTTTTGGATCATGGCAATGCAAGAAGAGTCGAACCAATTTGAAAGAAACAAAGTTTGAACTATGGTGCCTAGACCCCAAAATCAGCAAGTTATAGGAACTATTGATTTCTAGCGTCAACACATAAACACAAGATATCTCAAGGGAAGAAGAGAAGAGAGGAATTCTAGCTCTTGGGAGAGAGGAGAGAAGAAACCAAGGGTGAGAAGGAAGAGGAAAAGAGAGAGAGGTGTACGGATGAATTTGAGCCAAAAGGAAGAGGCTTAAATGCCCTACCACATACCTTGAAGCTATATTTATAGTTGTGTGAAGGTGTTTATAATTACTACAATGCCCTTAGGGCTACATGCTTCAAAATAAAAAAAAGACATAAGAGGACATACACAAGCTTGCATAATTATAATTCTATGTCATCTTTATGAAAGGTCTCCTTATTTACTAGCCATATTACCCCTACACACGTGGGTGTCTCTTAACATCCCCCCTCAAGCTGGTGTTTTTTAACTTCACTTTGTAAATAATCTTGGTCAATAAACTTATGTACTTGAAAAAGAAATTTTGATTGCCTTGATTTGATTCTTCTTCTTCTTGTTCACATCTTGATTTTAGTCTTCATATTATTCTTATCTTGTCTCCCCCTTAGATATTCTAGCCACATAACTCGTTCTTGTACATCTTTTTGTACTTCTCCCCATCAAGTTGGGGATCTATTTGTTCTTTACCAAGAGACCCAACTTGCACAATATAAGAGTGAGAGAAGAGAAATCACTCCTAGTCATATGACAAAGCTCTATACAATAGTTAATGTGGTCATATTTTAGGGCATAACAAAGAGACTACTCACTTTTTTAGGGTTGCTCAAACAAAAAACACCACTTGGGTGAAGAATAAAAAGACTGGACTTAAGCTGGATGTTGGTCACTCGTTTACCTATGTGTGACAAGATCAAATATCTCATATGCAATAAGTGTGGTAAGCCAATATAGGCACAACCAACAATATACTCATTGGCAAGCATTGGAAAGAATATTGTGATATTTGAAAGAAGCTCCAGGAAGAGGGTTTCTCTAAAAAAATCATGGCCAATTTAACATAGAAGGGTTCTCGGATGCATACTAGGTTGGATCCCTGAATGATAGGAAATCCACCTCTAGGTATTGCATAATGGTTGGAGGAAACTTAGTTATATAGAGAAGCAAGAAGCAGAATGTAGTGATAGTCAATGAGCTTCTATTGATTAGTTCCCTTCTCACTGAACTAGGATTTCATAAAGGAGCTTCTACGGATCTACATTGTCATAATCAAGCGGTGATCTATATCACTTCAAATCTAGTCTTTCATGAAATAATAAAACACATTGAGGTGGACTGCCACTTTATACGAGAAAATTTTCAAGCTGGCATATTATCCCTCAAACATATCTCCTCACAAGAACAAGTTGATTTTAACAAATATTTTTCTAATGTAATTAATACCTTACATTATTGATTTAAGATATTATTTAATTTAATATAACGTTTTGGAAAAAAATAATTTAGTTTTTAAAATTCTAATTTGTTGGTACATATTTTATTACCTTCTTTTTTATATTAGAAAATATAAAATTTGTATATTAATTAATTAAAAAAAAACATGTTCTTATCAATTTAACACCATTCCTTATAGATTTAAGATATTTTTTAATTTAAAAAATATTGAAAATTTTATTTTATTTTTTAAAATCTTATTTATTGGTACATGTTTCATTACCTTCTATTTATTGTAATAAATATATCAAAATTTTATATCAATTAACTAAAATAATTGTAATGTAATTAACTTCTTTTTTTGTCCATTTAAGATATTTTCTAATTTAAAAATATATTATAAAAAATTATTTTATTTTTTGAAAATCTTATTTGTTGGTACACATTTTATTACCAACTATGTACAATAATAAAATATCAAATTAAGATTGTTTAATTAATTAATATACTAATTAATATTAATTAATATACTAATTAAGTTACACCGATCAAAGTTGGGTATTTTTATATTAAGTTTGGAAGATGGTTATTTTTGTTAATATTTATTAAAAAATAGTAATTTATTAAAATTCCCTATTGGAAAATCATTTTATTCCAATGTTCTTAATGTTCTCATTAATTATTTTTTATACGCATTGAATTGAATGAAGTCTCAAACTTAAAAAGGAATTTTACTATATTACCCAATTTCTTTTAATAATAGCACAACTAACCAACTTTCAACTTAATATCACAAATACCCAACTTTGACTAGTTAATAGCACAAGTGTACAATCAAAGGTGACAAGTAAGCTTTGACGGCTTACATTGTGCCACATCATCATGCCACATCAGCACCTAAAAAGCTTAATGACATGTCACACACCACATCATGTAGGATGCCATGTTATCATAACATGTCATTGAAAAGCCATGTCATCATCCCTGTTGTACGCCACCAAAATATTTTTTTCAAATAATTTTTCAACTAAAAAATATTTTAAATCGATAATAGAAGGTGTTAAATAGGTAAGAATAAGATTTTTTAATTAATTAATATACAAGTTTTATATTTTTTATATAAAGGTGGTAAAAATGTACCAACAAATAAAATTTTTAAAAAGTAAATTATTTTCAAAAAATATTGTATTAAATTAAATAGTATATTAAAACGATAATGTAAAGTATTAATTACATTAAATGATTTATTAAATAATGAATATTCAAATTTTATATTTTTTTATATTAAAGTGAAGGTAATGAAATGAAATGTGTAAGATTTTTAAAACCAGAAATTAATGTTTTTAAAATATTTTTTAATTATAAAATAACTTAAATCAATCATGAAAAGAAAATGGGAGAAAAAAGGTAAGCTGACATAGAAGGCTTACTTGGAATTCGATGACGTATTATGAATATGTGGCGGGTGACATGTCATTAGGCTCTTCAAGTGTTGATGTGACATAATAATATGACAGCACGTAAGCGGTTAAATCTTACATGTCACCTTTGATTGTACACATGTGCAGTTAACCAATCAAAGTTGGGTATTTGTTGGATATTTGTGATATTAAGTTGACAAGTTGGTTATTTGTGCTATTATTTAAAAAAAAAAATAGGTGCTTTAATAAAATTCCCACTTAAAATGGATGAAGCTGACAAATGAACAAGTCTCATATTTTGTGGTAGACTAGGAATATGTTTCATAGATAGAAGAGTGCAGTACATGAGATACTGCAAAAGTTACGCAGGCGATCATACAGATGTAACGTAAGGATATCCGTATATAGAGGCGAATAGCAATAATTTATGGAATGTTAAACATAGTACTTGATCCTTATCTCGGCCATGATCCATGTACGCCACTGTTCATCTTCTTCTTCCTCCAGTCCCTGTTTCCCTCTGACAATTGAAATAAACAGCAGCAACCGGCAGTCCGAGATTGTAGAGCTCAGCAAAGTCCCTCGTGATGAAATTCTGTCGCCACCCTGGTGCGTAAACTGTCTGCCGACCAAGCTGTCGAAACAGTACGAAAACAAACCGGTGGATCCCCACGTTTGGCCGTGGGTTCTCGTAGCACACAATCTCTTGTCCTGAAACAGTAGAAAAGGATAACCTAGATTGGCTTCTACTTTGGGAACAAACCTAGATAATATCTGGCTTTGGAGTTTCAGACTTGCGAAAAAGTTGCGCCAGCGCAAGCGGATCGCATAAGAGCGTACAAAATTCTTACGCAAGTCTGGGCAACTTCTTCTTCGTCTTTCCAAAGCTATTTAACGTCGCAACACCCAGCGTAAGAGCCTCGCCGGAAATGTCCCGTGAGTTCGCACGGACATGTGGACAAACCAAGCTTTTCAGTTTCTGTTTTTTCAACATGCGGCAGCGATAGGCTAACTGTGCTGGGTTGCGATCTGCTGATCAAACAGAAAAACCTTTAAGAAATCATATATTACTAGCGTTTAAGAACCTTTACTCACCAAAGTTAGGGCCGGTTGTCGCCGGAATATCGGTCACCAACCTGAACAGAGCAAAGCGCAAAGTACCCTTAATGTGTGAAGCACGAAAGGTGGAACGGAGGATTTGATGAAATCTCTTTTGCGAACACAGAAGAAGGGCTGAAAAACTGAACTGCTAACATGGATACTTGCGTGCAAAAGAATTTGTGTTGCTTGGGTGGCTTTCGTAAGCAATGCACAGTGGTGGCACGTAAGTTGCTCTCCATTTGGCAGTTTTTAAATATTTTTGCAGTTGTGCCCTTCGGGCATTTTTTTTTTTTTTCCGGAGAAATACTTACGAAAGAGGGAGAGAGAGAGAAGAAACATTACCAATGCAGGTACTCCCTCAGATTTGGGTTGCTAGGGCTTGGAGCATCAGGGTCCACCATAACCTGCAACACAGAGACATGAAACTGAATCCTGATTCCTCCATTAATTAAGATTTTTTTATCGTAATTGGTTGAAAAGACCGAGAGACTCATCGGAAGAGATCAGATGAAAGAAGTGGAAATGAGGAATACAAAAAACAGTACTTGAATTGAGATTTGCAGAAACGGGATTTCATGGCAGTTGAGGGGAGTGGTGAATTATAAATTGGAGTATTGGGGGAGACAGAACTCAGTAAGGCTTAAAGACGGAATTAAAATCTATAACTCTCTTGACCTGGCGAATCACCTGGTTAGGCCTGAATTGTTCTGGGTCCTACCATGGATAATGAGTTCCGTTCACAGTACTGCTACAACTGCTCTAAATAAAGACGATGACACTTTTCACTACTAGCAACATCCACGCACTCACCCTCGTAAAGCTAACGAGATCCAATCCACGAAATTGAATGTTCTGGCTTACAATTAACAGTGACAAGACGAGAAAGTAGGGAATATGTTGGACAAAGTCGTCCAGAAGGGGAATCAGTACCAGTGTGTAGAAAGTCCGTAGGTCATCGCCTCCGATCTCCACCCGAGGTTGGCTGACTATAGCGGAAGGCCTAAATTCACAACCATTTGTAATATTTCTACCGTTGTAGCTAACTCTTATGGCCACAGATCGGACGAAGGGGTCCAAAACATCTCCAATCACGCGGCCAACAACAAGAGGATCTCTATCCGTAGGCATGACGGTCAAGAGCAAGGAAGCTAGCAAGAGATTAGAACACACTAAAAGCTTTTGTTATTCATCTGAAGGTACAGAAATGGGTTCTCGTGGAAGCAGAGAGTCCATGTTGTAGCTATTTATACAGGTGAAGGGCATCGACTATCGAGTGTCGACTTTATCGTTTCTGCTACTTTGAGAGTTTTGCTGGTTTCGTTGTAATCCATCCAATACACGGAATCTATCTGCTTTCCTGCTTTCCATCCGCAGTCATCCTAATTCTAAAAACACATTCACAGAGCTATCATTCCGCGTTTGTTGTTTTGGAATTGAGCTGAGCATATGGCCCCGGCCATCGCTTGCACAATCGATGGAATGTCATCCCAGGACTGATTCTTCGTACGTTTTCCTATCGTCGTGCTTTTTTTTTTTTTTATGTGGCCGACGCACTGCTTTTCTTTTTTCCGTTACTGTCGCGACAAGTAGCCCGCCTTTCGCTCGATTATACTGGGTTTGATTGGGCAAATGGGTATTGGATACTGTACTTTTTTTCCGACCACGGAATTCTTCACCACAGAGAGATAAATATAAAAAATGAAACGACAACAGGTAGGAGATTTTCACGTAGAAAGTTCTCAGCCTTCTCGAGCTGCAGTTAAGTGGTCCTGTTGGAAGTTTTTTAACGACAGATCTCGTGTTAGAATCTCAATAGGATCGAGGATTCCGATTGAGAAAAAAAAAAAAGTTCAGATAAATGGGTTGGGTAGGCTATCGTGGAGAAAACTCGATCCTCTCTGGTTTGTCTCGTCAGTTCATCTTTGCCTAAACTAGTGAGAAGAAGGATTTTTAACCTCATTTCTGTCCAACTAATTTGTTCATACATCATCTATGTGAAACCCATTGAGTTCTCACAAATCGTTCCATGCGAACCTCGCTCCATTCTTATTAGTATTGACCTAAGTGGCCTAAAAAGGGGGTGAGATGAAAATAAAGATTAAAATCTAAGCACTTAATGCACAAAAAAGAAGAAGATAAAATGTAAATATAAGCGCACAAGTACAAATAGATCAAGAATTTTTCTTTTTGATGTTAACATAATGGTAATCACTGGTCAAGAACCCTTGCTGTAAAAAAACTATACTATATGCTCTATTAAAAATTACAAAAAAGATTTCGATTCTCTTTAAACTAAGTGTTAATACCTGATGACACTAGCTCAATCTCATACATTTTAGTTGATCAATCAATCATGACCCTAACAACTATATTGTTTTGTTTTTATGGCTTATGATTGATTTTATTAACCTTTGATCAACCCATTTTCACATATTGCAATAACAGAATGATCGATCATCTCTTATACACTTGCTTAATAGGATTTTGGATGATCAATCAATCCTACAAAGGTTGATCAATCATGCAGTATTTTGTATGATTGACCATGCTCAATGGGGTTAATTGTTCACACATTATAATACTATCTTTCAACATATTGGATGATAAATCAGGTTTTACATTAAAGATTTGTTATGCTTTGGATGATCGATCATGCTTTTTGGCAGTGTATACCGTTTGCATGATATATGCCAATTTTAAGTATGAAAATTATGATTTTAGAAAACATGGCATGTCCTATGCTCCAAAACATACTTTCACTTAAGAATCGGAACCTTGCCAGCTTTCTTCTTATAAAGCTAGAGTTCCTGAGATTTTTCTATTTGACTAGGATTCTAAGTGTTTAATGCTTCAATCTTCCTCAAGGTGCTTCTTCAAGGTAACTTATTACTTCATTTGGCTTGCGGTATTTGTGTCGGATTTGTCAATTCTTTCTCATAAACCTTGTAGTTGTGTCACTTGAAGGAAATTAATGCATATGAAATCCTTTGAATATGAAATTATTAAGAGTCTACTTAACAACAATCTCCCCCTTTTTTATGATGATAATACCTAGCTTATAAAAAATAAAAATTCTTACCATACTATGTATAATGAATGGTTGTAATTACTCCCCCTTAATTTGTTTGCTATATTTCTCTCCCTTTTTTGTCATCTATCAAAAAAATAATACATGTAAGGCATATTGAGATAGAGTTTCATATCATTTGTAATTCATTTATAAAAATTGACATCGATTACAAAATTTCAAAATGAAGCGAGAAATACATGATGTAAACCTAGGACAAAAACATCTAAGCATCTAGATGCCCAAACTCTACTCCTTTCTTGGAGGCAAAGGTGAAACATGTAATTGGAGAATGTACACCTCCATCTTAACTTGAGTTTCCCTAATTTCTCATTGTCCTTCCTTGAGCTCAAGTTGGGCTACCTTGATCTCAGCTACATCTTCCACCAAGTGAGTCAAGCAATTTGTGCTTGAAGAACCTTCACCTCTCTTTCTTTTGACAAATGCATATTTCTCAGCTTGTTCTTAATTGAGACTGGCTCATCAGCTAAACAATCTACATCATGGGGTTTCTTACCATGTTCATGCTTGGGAATCCACTCCCCCTAGACTTTCACAAATCTAAATTTATTCACCTTCACTTCATCGGTGACTAACTACTTCAGGACCACCAAGGGGATCTCATGCTCAAATTATCTACTCCCATATGCTCCATGATCATACAAATGAGTTTTCAAATGGTAAACCATCTGCCTTGATATTGCCAGCTACATCAGTCATCTGGTGCATGATGAAGCAAGCAAAATCAAGTTTCCCTTGTTGTGTCAATGCCCATAATAAAAAGACGTCAACAATAGAAAATATGGAATATGTTTCCTTTTGTGCATTGAGTATGTGAGCAACAAACTTATTGATTTCTAGAGCCAACACACAAACACAATAAATCTCAAGGGAAGGAGAGAAGAGAGAAACTCTAGCTCTTAGAAGAGAAGAGAGAAGAGGAAAAGAGAGAAATATAAGGATGAATTTGAGCCACAAGGAAGAGGTTTGAATGCTCTACCCCATGCCTTGAAACTCTATTTATATTTGTGGAAAGGTGTTTACAATTACTACAATATCTTTAGGGCTATATGATTCAAAAGGAAAATATATAAGAGGACATGCATCAACTTGAGTAATTACAATTCTATGCCATTTTCATGAAAGTTCTCCTTATTAACTAACTATGCCAACCCTACACACGTGGTTACTTTTTAGCAATCCCCCTCAAGCTGGTGTTTGTAACTTCACTTTGCAAATAATCTTAGTCAAGAAATTTTGTGCTTGAAAATAAATTGTAATTTTGTATGACTTGAAAAAGAAATTTTGAATGTCTTGCTTTGATTCATCTTGCTCTTGTTCACATCTTGCTTGTAGTCTTCTTCTTGTTCTCATCTTATCCTCCCCTTACTTCGATATTCTAGTCATTTAAAATTTGATTACCACAATACATTGAATTTTTCATTATTGGCTACTTTTTTCTTGTACTTCTTCTTCTACTTCTCCCCCTCAAGCTAGATTCTCTTTGTTTTTTACCAAGAGACCCAGCTTGCACAAAATAATAATGAGAAAAGAAAAATCACTCCTATCTATATGACAAAGCTCCATGCATAGTCAAAATGGTCATAGTATGAAACAAACTCTGCTCAATTTCCAAGGCAAAAAAAACAAAGGGTAGCTCAAACACAAATCACCTCTAGGATGAAGAATAAAAGACTTGGCTCAAGCTAGATGTTGGGCACATTCCTATACTTTTTAGGTAGTGGGTCTAGGCATTGCTTTGAAGTGATTTTAACAAACACAAATTGAAGAAAGTACTTTGAGGAATTAAGTAGTGTGTCTAGGATAGTAGTACTCATACTTCAAATAGAAGGAGACACACAATGAAACTCTTTATACTTCCAAGTAAGACGAACTTGCTCTTAGATTAATAGATGGATAAAAAGTAACCAAGTTTGATTCAAGGGGGAGATAAAAATAATAATTTCTCTATGAACATGATGATTAAGGAAACTTAAAAAAACCTTAATAAGAAAGTTTTTAAATAGAACATAATAATGAAAACTTTCTAAAAGTAGACTCCACATATAAGACACTTACTTTTTAACACAACTTGACCAATTTGGAAAGAAAATATATAAGAGATCATTTTGGAATAAGGGAGATTTAGGACCCTTATATTATGAATTTAGAATGAGCAAATAAGACTTTCTAATTCAAAAAATTTAGACTTTGTCAAAAGGAAACTAAACTCATATAGGGAAAGACTTCTCTTAAGGAAACTAATGTACTGTGAGATCAAATAAAGGAACCAAGAAAGGAAAGATACTCAAGTTGGTAAAATATTGACTACTGGAAACAAATCGAAAACTTTACCAACAATGGCAACTCAAAAAATTGAAGCAAAAAAATTGACTTGAATTCGGATTTTCGCATCCAACGGAATATCATTATGACCTTTGATTCTTCCCATATAGATATCTCTCTCTAGAAATATCACATTGAGAAAGTAATTATTGGGATATTAAGTAGACTCACATAAATTTCTTTTGAGATATAATTATTAATATAAATGCTCTATCATATTAGTAAAAAATCGTTCAAAAAGTTGAGGCTTTTTTGGTTGTACTCTAAACTTTTCTACTACTTGACTTTTGCTGCTTTAGATGTCAATTTCTCTCTCTAGAAAAATCTAATTGCAAAATTCTATTTGATTTAGAAATTAGACTCAATGATCTTTCCAATGTTATATAATTTTTTTTATATAAAACCTTCGGGTAAGAGAGTGAGAAAACCAATAAAAATAGGAATTGGGAAAGAATATAAAAGAAAAAAAGAAGAAACTTCTTTTTCTTCTTCTTCTTCTTCCTCGTTTTATTTTCCCTCTTCTTCTCCTTTTCCATGTCAGATCTTTCACCGCTCTGATACCATGTTAATTTTTAGAGCCAACACATAAGCACATTAGATCTCAAGGGACAGAGAGAAGAGAGGAAATCTAATTGTTGGGAGAGAAGAGAGAAAAAACCAAGGGAAAGAAAGAAGAGGAAAACATAGAGATGAAAGGATGGATTTGAGCCAAGAGAAAGAGGCTTGAATGCTCTACCCCATGCCTTGAAGTTGTATTTATAGTTGTGGGAAGGTGTTTACAATGACTACAACACCCTTAGGGCTACATGAATCAAAAGGAAAATGATATAAAAGGACATACACCTACTTGTATTTTTACAATTCTATGTCATCTCTATGAAAGTGCTCCTTATTAACTAGCTATGCCACCCCTACACACATGAGTTTCCTCGATAATTGAGGAAGAGTTTTTAGGAGAACATCTTGAAATTGGATATTTTTCAGTTCCAAGAGCCACTTTTCGCATAGTTCCTATTCCATAATCTGATATATCAAAAGTAGTTATCGATTCTAAGGCATAGGATAAATCAAAGATTTTTCTATCAACAAATTATTTGTGGGATTTTAATAATTTGTTTTCTTCTTAAAGTTCTAAAATTCTAACAAAAAAATGTCATTTTCATTTCTCAACTCATGAATATTTGAAGAATGGTCTTTTACATTCTAATATGAGCCATTCATTTTCTTCCTTGGAATCTTCTAGTTTTGAGGAAGTATCTACTTTCAAAGACTCAATCTTTTTCTCTAATTTCAAAAGTTGCCTACTGGACTTAATATTTCTTTTTATTTTTCCTTTAAGGGAGGATATAGAGTTATCTAGTAGCACCAATAATTCTTCTTTATCAATTTCCTCAAAGCATCACTCTTAGATCTCTCATCTTTGTCTAAGATGATTTTTCCAAAAATGCATGGCGTTGTATATTTCTCAATGTTTATATTATTTCCAAATGTGGAGCACTAAAAGATAGAAGAGTAACATTCAAATTTCTTAGAAAAACTTGATTCATATTTCTCCCAAAAATCCATGACAGTAAAAGGAATCTAGTATTTTATTACTTAAGGAGCAAAGCAAGAATTCCATGACCTTAGCATTGTCATTTACTTTTGCAATATCTACGTCATCTCTATCACATACCAATCCATGTATAGTTCTTCCTTTTATGTTTTGGAATGAGATAAACGAAATGTTTATGATTGCTTTCCCCAATTCATACCAATGTATTGTAAAAAAAAATTATTCTATTTTTCTACCGTTAGTATTGTGAACTATCACACATAGGTGCAAAATCTGTATCATGATGCTCTTAGAATATAATGACCTCTTGAGATTCCATGAAATCAAATAAGTTATATTGTAGAAAATCTTAGCTCAAACTCTTCTAAGTCTACTTTAATACCAACTGTTTGGTCCAATGGTGTCTCAAAAGGGGGTGAATTAAAAATTAAAATTAAAATTTAAGCACTTAATGTGCAAATTAAAACAAGTAAAGAAGTAAGTGATATACGCACAGAACCACAAGGTGACCATGATTTTTTCATTTCGATATTCTCCTAAAGGTAATCCACCATCCAAATACCCTTGTTTGGAAAAAAAAATCACTAGATGCTCTATCAGCAAAAAATAAAAAGAAAAAGAGATTTTGGCTCTATTTAAACCAAATAACACCTAATTATATTATCTCAATCTCTCCCAATGAGATTTCCTTACAACTAGATTCTGGCTATAGCAAGCTTTGCCCTTATAGAATTAAGGCTCTATGTTGAATTTTGGAACCCTTTACAAAAATCTTGAGCAAGGTGAGAGAGGGAGAAAGAAAAAGAAAGAGAAAGAGTGCTCTTGGGTAGAGAGGAGAGAAGAGAAAAAAAAAAGAGTTTAGGCTAGAGAGGAAGTCTTCACGGGAGAGAAGTACTGAATTACTTCACTTTATTATTATTAATTAGAGTACAAGCACCTCTATTTATAGTGGAGGAAAGTAGTAGAGTCCAAATACAATTAAACTACCATTCTCCTAATTACATCCAAACTATAACACTTAAAAATAAGTCTATCATAATAAAATCACTCAACATAATTAGAAGACTACCATAACTCAAAATAAGACTTCCATGAGGACGTGATCATATGATAAAGATGCCAGCTCATGGTTATCGTTGTGGGTCCCACTTGATCTTCCAACTCATGTGAAAAGGATACCAACTCGTGGTTATCTTTGTGGGTCTCTCTTGATCTTCAACCTCATTCCAACTCGTGTTTCATATCTTCCAACTCATTACAGATCGTGTGATGACTCATCATGTCATTTCAAGTTCTCATAGTGGGTCCCACCAGCTCGTGCAACCATGGTGGGTCCCACATTGTAACACTCTAGAAAATATCTTAAAAGAAAGTGGAAAATACAAAAATAAAAGTTTACACCTTCTTTAGGAGAGATAACCACTCCTAAAGAAATTCAAGCTTCCAATCACTTAGGCATGATCAACAACGTATGTGGAGCTTTGAAGGAACTAGGAATGCAAAGAAATGCAAAGAGTTTTGAAGAATTTTGGACAATAAGTTTTTTTCTCTTGCAAAGGGTAAAATTAAAAGTTTTCACAGAAAGATGTTTTTTGAAAGCTTTGATATACCAATAAATGTTCAATGAATGCTTAGGGATGACTTTAGGTCCCTATTTATATGTTTCTTGGCAAAACTAGTCATTTTACTATTGTACAAAAAGTTGCACTAGGTGGTTGATTGATCGTCCCACAATGGCTACATTTTTTAGTTTCAATGGCCGTATGGTTGATTTTACCATTGATCAACCCCATTATCACATTTTGTAGTAGTAGAGCGATGGATCATGGTTTATGGCATTGATCAATCATGTTTTATGGAATTGATCAACCATGCTTTATACATTTTCCTAATAGGATTCTAAATGATTGATCAAGCCTATAGAGGTTGATTGATCATGTTTTATAACTTATGTCTTGTAGCATTCTATATGATGGATCATACCCAAAGGGGTTGATTGATCAGTTATTATAAGCTTGTCTTTCAACATATTGGATAATCGATCATGCCTTTTGAGATTGATCGTTCATGCTTTATGTTGAAGATCTATTGCACTCTGGATGATCGATCATACAAGTTAGTGGATGATCAATCATACTTTTTGTTAGTATATACCATGAGATTGTAAGCATGATATAAGCCAATTTTAAGTTAATGAAAGGTTCTAGAATATTTGTATACGCTTAAAAAACATGATTTTAGAAAATATTGCATGTGCTATGTAGAAAAAAATACGTTTAGAAAATAATCAAAATCTTATTGGTTATCTTCTTATAAAGCTAGATTTCTAGATATTTTTCTATTTGACTTGTACCCTAAGTCTTTAATTCTTCATTCTTCCTCAAGGTGCTTCTTCAAGGTAACTTGTTACTTCATTCGAGTCAAGGCCTTTATGTTGGATTTGTTGGTTCTTCCTCATAAACCTTATCGTTGTGTCACTTGAAGGAAATGCATATGAATAACTCACTTAGCTTAAGTTTTGTTATCATCAAAATACAAAACATTAGTCAATCTAGATCAACAACTTGTCCCACTCATACCCATCAAAGTCGTATGTCAAAAGTAATTCCCAACAATCTTAGTATTATAGTTTTCTTTTACCTTTTATCATATCATTTAAAATAAAAGAGAAGTATATCTATAAAATAAGTGTTATGCTTATATATATACCTCTAATCAAGTCCTGTTTTTAATGCTAACTCCATCCTAGCTCTAACTCGTGTGGGTTTTAAAGGGGAAAAAACCTCATATGATGGAGTGAAATAAGAACTCATCCCTGCCTCAAGTGGGTTGGATTGTTTTTAATGCTAACTCCTCTCTAGCTCTAACTCGTGTGGGTTTTGAAGGGGAAAAACCCCACCTGATGGGGTAAAATAAGAACTCGTCCCTGCCTCAAGTGGGTTTGGTTGAGTCGATTCCTCATTTAAACCATGTTTTTTTTCACTTGAACTCGAGAATCAACTCAATCACTCAAAGATCTTAGTTGGGCAAGTCTGATTCAGGTCAAAACCGGTGGCGGTGGCGGTGGCGGTGGCCGTGGGTTAAATGGAAAAACCTAACCTAAGTAACTCGACCCAAAATCTTAATAGACAGATCAAGGCTAAAATCTCCACTTGAATCAGGGACAGGAAAAACTTTCAAGGTTTAACTTTTAAAAAATGTTTAAGGATAGATTATGGGTGACAAATTTAGGATTTTAGAACCCATCATACCTACTCTTATCCCCAACTGAGGTTAGTTCGTCGCATGTTTCAGCTCAGGTCACTCACGAAATCAAAGCAGAATCAGACGACGAATCTCTGAAAAAGAAAAAAGAAAATCAAAGCAGAATCAGAAGAATAGTCACTCTTGTCGCTGGACAGGCTTTTCTGAATAGAAATGCTTTCCATGGACAGGGAAGCACCGTTTTTTTTTTTCTTTAATGGAGCTAGTGCGGCCGCCTCTATTACGTTATTCTCTCTCGGAAGGCGACAGACGACACGTAAAAATCTCTTCCATATTCACAGATCTCCTTTTTATATCCTCCGAGTGTACACGTGGTTGCAGGGCCTCCTCTCTTTTGTGTTGCAATTCTTCAATGTAGCTGCTAAAACGATGGGTGACGACGGTTGACGATTTGAACGACAGACGATGGCCGCTGCTGCTTAGATTTTTTTTGCGCAACTCGTTTTCGGTTGGCTGCCCGGCGAATAGGATTATATTTGTCAAGAATCTGTCGCAAGTGGAAAAAGAACAAACTTCTTTTTCTTCCATGAATCCGATTATGGGTCTTCAATTGAGTCAATCTCCAGCTCTTCGTTCAGATGTGGTGCACGGAACTGGACTTGGTCTTTTCTTCTTTCTCATCTTCTTCTCAGGTTGGAAGACAAGGATACGGAAGATGAACAACTTCCGTAAGAGAAGATGGCGTTTGCTTGTGGAGACAACGAGACAACAACGCACTAAGGATTATCATGCTCGTTCTTCACAAAACGGGAACAGCTTTTGCATTTTAAGAAATCCTAGCTAAGGCCTAAGGTCCCCCATGTTTTAATAGAGCGATCAAGAGAAGAGCAAGAGTGACGACGTCCCCTCCTAACAGAGAAAAAGAAACCGCTTTATGTAGACAATTCGAGAGAACAAAAAGAAATTGCTTTGCTAGAAAAAGAATTGCTACTTGCACAGTGTTGTTCCAGTCACTGCAACGATTTGGACCTCTCCAGTCCAAAACTTGATCAAAACAGCCTTCCCATCTTAGTGCAAAACAAAATGTAAAAATAGGGTTTTGGGGGAAGTGCTCGAAATCCGTTGAATCGGAACGAAGAAAAAGTTTTTTATTAAATTTTGGAATAAAATCACTTTCTTCTCTACTTTCATCCGCCGAGAAAGAAACCAGAGCACCGGAAAAGAAATCATGCAGCAAAAAGGAGATCTAGCGTCACTCCAAAAAATTAAAGGGGATGGAATTTGTTGAAACAAAAAACCTTGTGAGATTGAGACAACGCCTATGAAGTTGATCCTCAATGGAATCCACTCATCCCACGTACATGGGTCTGATTGAAGGATCTATTCATAGGCCACCTCTATAAAGGCACCATTTGTTTAGTTTTGGCAAATCCCAACACAAACAAAAGGGTGTGTCTCTAAATTTCAAGTCATGTTCCTAACATGCCAAAGGGCAAAGATCCAATAGTAGTGTATGATCTTCCCACTCAACAAAAATACTAATAAAGGGCAAAGACATGTTGATTAAATAGGTATTGTCAAAGTGCATCTTCACTAATTGAATGAATAGGCATTACCATAAGTGAGGGAAGGATTCTTAAAGAGACGCATCGATGTGATGACACGTAAGTGAGGGTTTACTCAGTTGTTATGCATTTTGTAGCAACCTTACTATATGATGGGTAGGGTGATATGCCTTGTTTTGTAAGTAAAATTTTCTTGTAAAATAAATTAATTAATTTTAATGCAAATTAACTCTAATATATGCTTAGGATTAGGACTAAAATTAAGGGTATCGTTTTTTCCCGTCCATCTAATTTTCCATTTACCATTTACTAAAGGTCTGTTTGGAACCCCTAGAAAAAAAAAAGGAGAAATAGAGTGATTTTCTTCTGTTCGACAATAGAGAATCATGGAGAGAAAAAAATGAGAGAGAAATATAGTTTCACTCTTAGTTATAATATTTTTCATCTTAAAATGATGGAATTCCAAGAGAAAAAAAAATAAACAGAAAAGGGTAGAGAAAATTTTAATCATCAAAATTTTAAAATATTACTAATTTTCTTTTCATTTGCCACGTGTATCCAAATAAGAGAAACAATATTTCTCTTTCATTTTCTCTCTTTTTTCCATGGACATCCAAAAAAGAGAAAATAAACCTCTTTTCTTTTCTTTTCTTTCTTTTCTTTTCTAGCGGTTCCAAACAAACCCTAAATGAAATAAAAATATTTTACCCAATTAATTTAGCAGGTAATTTTACCCCTTTACTATTTATTAGATAGAAAATAGTCGGATAATGGCTATTCCTTACCTGATATAAATATAACTTCTACTATATTAAAGGTATAACATGGCAGATAGTGCCCTAATTTCTTTCATAAAGTAAAGAATATAATTTTTTTGAAATTTTTTTAAAGATAGATGTATGTTTTTAAGGATTTTGTGATTTATTTGTTGTTCTATGATGTTTTGCAGGTCTTAAGGTATTATGACATAATGTCCTGTTTTTATTTTAATAATTTATATATCTTAATTTTTTGTTTTCTCGTTTATCTTACTAGTAATCGGGTAAAAACATAAAAAAAATACCCTTATTTTTAATTGGACGAAAGAACAATTGAATAACGAAATGATAATAGACATGACTTATGAAATAGCTTATTCTGTTTTATCTGTATATTGTTTACATCCCCTAACTAAAACAAGGCTAGAAATTTTTTAAGTACTTTAATATATAAACTTCAAGTGATCCCAATAAGTATAAATTAAAATTTTGAAAAAATAAATTATATTGGGTAGAGTATTTAAATGTAAAATTATCAATAATTCACACAACTTAAAACATTAAAATTTTTTCCTTTCGTAGGCCCCATCTTGAGAAATAAATTTAGAATTTACATTAAAATAGAATCTCTAAGAATTAAAGAATAATTAATAAATAAAATAAATTTGACTTAACTATCAATCCAACCTATGCGAATAACAACATGAAATTTTGAAAGTAAACCGTAATTTTTAAACTTGATCATAATCTTGTTACAAAAATTTTTACTTTTAAATAATTTATTTAGTAAGTCTGCTTTCATTTAAATAGGAGAAACTACAATCAAACTCACAAGACATCTCAAACTAGTGACTACATATACATAAAATTCTGCTTGGAAGTCTTCTCACCTATCTACTACCTCAATTCTAATTGTAAACCCAAAAATATAGGGTCTAATTGGTCTAAGTCATACATGAACAAATAGTACATGACGTTAGGGCCTCTATAGAACAAAACCACAAAATGATCTTGTGATTGCACTAAGTTGGAAAGAAGTCTAATTAGCAAAATAGTCTAAATTGCTATTACCACCAATCCAAACCAATGGGATGGATACTTGACAAATCAAATTTAGGGGCGGAAAAATTGACCCAACCCAATAATCCAATGGAACCCAACCCATTTATTGGACTCAATTTTCCTCAATATTTATAAGTGAGTCGTATAAGTGTATAATCACGTGATTTTATTAATAATTGAGTTGGGTTAAAAATGAGAAAAATCCAATCAAACAAGGATTTTTTCTTGAATAAAATGGAAGTTTTCTCTTCATTGATTGAGTGATTCACAAATACAATTTTAGTACAGCTTTTTACCAACGTATACAATGATAAGAGCTAGGTTGTCTTTCCTCTAGAGTCAAGGAGAGTTAGGACATGATTTAAATTTGAATTCTTATTGACCCTTGATTATAAGATCTTTAACTAGGTGATCTTTGGGTGAGAGTTTTTAGGAGAATATCTTGAGATTGGATATCACTTCTCCTTGATGTGAGGGACGTGTGTTGGATAGGTTTTGTGATTCATGTGTTGTGTTCTTGAGAAGTCTTGATGTGGGTCCCTTGTAGAAAATCTTATAAGAAATCTTTTAGATGGCATTTCTGTAAATTCCTTTGCATGGCAAAGAGTTCTTTGTTTGCATAGATGACGGGTGAGCTTGTATATTCACGACTTGTTTGTTTGATTTGTTCCCGTAAGGTGGCTGGTGAGCTTGTGTCTTCACATCACCCTCAAGGTGCATTAAGAGAATGATTGAGCATTCAACTTGTTGCTGAGGAGATGGAGTCGGGTATGTCGAAGTGGTTTAGTGAATATGTTTGCAAGTTGGTCCGTAGTACAGATGTGTAGTAATTGAAGATTTTCGGTGGTAACCTTTTCACAAACAAAGTAATAATCAATTTCGATATATTTACTATGAGAATGAAAAACAAGATTGTGAAATAAGGTAGGTGGCACATAAGTTATCAAATAATAGAGTTGGAGGACAAGAAGAGGAAATATGAAGATATTTGAATAATAATTGAAGCCAAGTGAATTCTACACAAGTGGAAGTCATAGCTCAAAATCCAGCTTCAGTGGCGAGTGGAGTGTTGAATTTATGGAAAAGATAAATACTTCATTGACTTCTTATAATCAGAGTACATGGACCTATATTTATAATAGAGAAAAGTAGTAGAGTCAAATTAAAATTAAACTACGTTTGTCCCAATTACACCCAAACTCTAATACTTAAATATAAGTCATAACATAATTAAATAAGTCAATATAAATAGAAGAATAACATGACTAAAACTCATTTAAACTGAAACTCCTCTATAAGACCTGCTTCCATAATAATTGTGGCTATGTTAGACTTCTTATTGTGTAAGGCTTCTTATGCCACCTCACGTGATCATGGTGGGTCCCATATCTTATGGGCTTGGGCCCATTTTCCAACACTCTTGGATATATGGGTCTTCCTGGATCTTATGGGTTTGGGCCCATCTTCCAACACACTTGGGTATGTGGGCCTTCTTTGGTCGTGTGGGCTTGGGCTCATCTTCCAACATGGAGAAACGGTATTATTTTTTTTATTTTTTGAAAACCAAGAAATAACACTAGTACCAAAAAATATAGTGTATCTAGTTGTGGATCATCTAGTTAAAGGGCAACCTACCCAATCAGCATATGAAAATGCAAGTAAATCAAGAGAAAGTGATTCGATTGAAAACAAATTCGGGGTCATATGTACCTTTGAGATAGCGAGAATACATTTGATTAAAGTGAAATGAAACTTGGTAGAAAAGTGCATATATTGAGTAACCAATTAACATAGTATGGGTAACATGTCAGGTGAGGCTAAGATATTGGAGTGCTTCAACAAAACTAGATTAATATTGGGATTTGGATAAGGGGAACTTTGAAAATCAATTTTTGTGTTGGGTGTAAGAGGTATATTAACAAATGTACATGATCTGATTCCCACTCGATGCAATATATCTTTCAAATACTATTTTTGAGAAAGAAAGTTTTTTTGTGAGATCTGAAGAAGTTGTATACCTAAGAATACATCCAATGGACTAAGACTCTTAATAGAGAATGTGTCCTGTAGATTTCTTTGAAAATATGTAAGAAGCAATGAATTGTTGCTAGTAAGAATAATATATATAGAATAATGAATAGGTAAGTAGACGAAGAATGATAACAAAAGAGGGATGGATCTACCTTACTGAGCGAGAATCCAAGATTGGGCAAGAAGTCTCTAAATTTAGCATTTCCTGCTCATGGAGTTTGTTTGAAATTATAAAGGGTCTTCTTTAAGCAACAAACATGAGTTGGATAAGTAGGATCCTCAAAGTCGAGCGGTTGGCGCAAATACCACTTCTTGTATGGAGCTCTATAAGAAGGCATTGTTGACATCAAATTAAAGGAGTTGTTATAATAAAGGACAAGAGTGAGAAGAACCTAGATTTTTTCTGATCACCAATGGATTGAAACTTTGGTCACAATCGATGTCAAGACTTTGACAATAACATTGAGCAACTAAATGTGCATTGTATTTTTTAGTTGAGGCATCTACATTATATTTCATTCTAAATATCCACCTAAAGCCTACAATATGCATAGTAGATTATGTTAACTTGTCGAGCCTAATCAATGCCTTACGCTGAGGCCCGAGAAAAGTTATATGCATAGTTTGGGAATTTCACTCTTGTAAAGTGGTTATCCTAGTTTTCTTTTTATAATTGGGAGGGGGCGCTATTAAGGTTTTAGCATCATTATGGAGAAATATCTGTTGCGGACTGAGAGAGGTTAGATAAAAACACCTGTAAGTGTGTACGATTTCTCTTGCAAACTATTTTATCTTCATAGTGGATTATTGTAGTGACGGAACACAGGACGTAGTCTCACCTTGAGGCGAACCTGTATAAATCTTGTTGTATTTTTCCGTGCTTGCTTTTACTTTCTTCCATGATTATTATTATTGCTCTAGTTAGTTTGGAATTAGAGTGTCTAATTCATAACAAGTGGTATCAAAGCTTTGGTTTGTGATTGAGAGCAATGGCTGACAGAGAAGGATCGGCACTTGGAATCAACAAGTTTGATGGTATGGATTTTGCATTCTGGAGGATGCAGATCAAATATTATCTATACAGTAAAAAACTGCACTCACCATTCCTAGATATGAAACCAGAAGGTATGAAAGATGATGAGAGGAATCTCCTTGATAGATAGGTGTTGGAAGTAATCCAGTTAACACTATCAAATTACATCGCTCACAATGTGGAATCGGATAAAACCACAGCAGGGATGATGAAGATTCTATCGAATATGTATGAGAAGCCTTCTGTAAATAATAAGGTACATCTCATGAAAAAACTCTTTAATTTAAATATGAAAAAAAAATACATTAGTGGCTATGCATTTGAATGAGTTTAACATGATTGTCAATCAATTGACCTCCATTCAGATTAAATTTGATGATGAGGTTCATGTTTTAATTCTTTTGGCGTCTCTGCCAAATTGTTGGAAACCTATGAGGGTTGTAGTCAACAACTCTGTAGGCAATCGGAAATTGATCTTTAATGATACTCGGGATACCATTCTTGTAGAGGAAGTTCTTAGAAAGGACTTCGAGGAATCGTCGACATATAATTTTGCCCTAAATGTCGATACTAGGGCAGGAACTTCGAGAGGAATTCCAACAAGGGCAACGGAAGAAGGAAGTCAAAGAATGGAAGAAGCAAGTCCAAATTCGAAAGGAATGTGGAGTGCGAGAATTGTGGCAAGTCTGGTCACATAAAGAAAAACTACAGAGCATTGAAGAAGGATAAAAAGAAAAATGATGCAAATATAGTGACTGAAGAAGTACAAGATATTTTACTCTTGTCGGTTGATAACCCTATTGACTCTTGGGTGTTAAATTTAGGAGCTTCTTTTCACACCACTGCGCACTGTGAGATCATGGAGAATATGTTGTTGGAGATCACAGGAAGGTGTATCTTGCTGATTGAGAACCTTTGGATATTATCTGTATTGGTAATGTCAGTTTGAGGATGTCAAACGGGTCAGTGTAGAAAATTCACAAGGTGAGACATGTACCAAAACTTATGTGTAATCTGATCTCAGTAGAACAGCTTGATAATGAAGGACATAATGTGACTTTTAATGGTGTTGCCTGGAAAGTCACTAAGGGAGTCATGGTTGTTGCACGAAAAGTTAAAACTAGAATTCTCTACATTACTTCCAATTACAGAGACACGGTTGCAGTTGTGCATGTTGTTATTGATTCTGATTTGTAGCATTATAGGTTTGGTCACATGAGTGACAAGAGAATGAAAGTGCTTCAGTCCAAAGGGAAGCTACCAGGGTTGAAAATTGTAAACAACAGTTTGTGTGAATGCTCTATTTTCAGCAAAACAGAAAAGTGTTAGTTTTTCTAAGGCTGGAAAGGAGCAAAAGATAGCAAAATTGGAGTTGGTTCACACAAATGTGTGGGGGCCTTTAACTGTTACCTCCCTTGGTGGTTCTAATTACTATGTGATGTTTATTTATGATGTAAGCATAAAGGTATGGGTTTATTTCCTAAAAAAGAAATCAGATGTCTTTGATATCTTCAAGAGATGGAGAGCAATGGTTGAGAATGAGCAAAATTTGAAGGTGAAGTGTTTGCAATCAAATAATGGAGGAGGATACATAGATGATGATTCAAGCGGTACTTCGGTGATAATGGAATCAAGATGAAGAAGACCATTCCTATAAAACCTCAACGGAATGGTGTGGCAGAGAGGATGAATAGGACTTTGAATGAGTGTGTTAGGAGTATGAGATTACATGCAGAATTGCCAAAGATGTTCTAATATGACGTTATTAGCATCGCTGCCTATTTGATCAATAGAGGTCCCTCAATACCATTGGATTACAAAATACCAGAAGAGGTCTGGAGCGACAAAGAGGTAACCTTTCTTTCTTGAAAGTTTTTGGTTTTGTTTCTTATATTCATATTGATTCTACTATTAGAAATACACTTGATGCTAAATCTAAGATATTTTTCTTTATTGGCTATAGTGGTACTGAGTTTGGTTATCGCTTCTGGTAAGGTTATCAAGTGCTAAGATATGATCTTCAATGAAGGTGCCCTGTATAAAGACAAGTTGAGAACAGAGTCTGAGAGTAATGAAGCCAAGAAGTCTGAAGTGATTCAATTGAGAGATCTTTCAGTTATTGAGATGGAGAATATTGCTCAAGAAGACCATGAAAATATACCCCCAAATGTAAATCAGAACATTCCTATGACTAAACTCTAGAGATCTGCCAAAACTAGCAGACCACCACAGAGATACTCCCTTGCATTGAATTATATTCCGTTGACTGATAAAGGTGAACCAGAGAGTTAAGAGGAAGTCATGCAACCTGATGAATCAATCAAGTGGGAGTTGGCCATGAGGAATGAGATGGATTCACTGTTATCCAATTTAACATGGCAATTGACAGAGTTACCAAAAGGAAAGAAGGCCTTACAGAATAAATGGGTGCACTGAATAAAAAATGAACATAATGGCAGCAAGTAGTACAAGGCAAGACTGGTGGTAAAGGGGTTTCAACAAAAGGAAGGCATTGACTACACTGAAATTTTCTCTCCAATAATGAAATTGACTACCATTAGAATAGTGCTTGGACTAGTGGTAAATGAAGACTTGCGCATAGAGCAGTTGGATGTAACGACAATTTTTTTTCATGATGATTTGGAGGAAGAAATTTACATGATGTAGCCACAATGTTTCAAAGCACAAAGAAAGGAGAAAATGGTGTGCAAACTTCAAAAGAGTTTGTATGGTCTTAAACTGGCTCCAAGACAGTGGTATAAGAAGTTTGACACTATTATAAGTAGTAATGGTTTCTTGAGGTGTCAGGCAGATCATTATTGTTATGTGAAAAAACTTGATGACTCCTACATCATTCTACCGCTATATGTTGATGACATGTTTATAGCAGGTGCTTGCAAATAGGAAATAGATAAGTTGAAAAGGGAGTTGTCCAAGAAGTTTGCAATGAAGGATTTGGGTGCTACAAAACAAATCCTTGGGATGAGGATTGTTAGGGATATTGATGTCTTAAAACTGTCACAAGAAGAATATGTGAAGAAGGTGCTGAGCAGATTCAATATGAATGATGCAAAACCAGTGAGTACTCCTTTGGCTAGTCACTATATGTTATCTGATGAGTAGTCTCCATCTACAGAGCAGGAGCGAGCCTACATGGCCAATGTGCCTTATGCTTCTACTATTGGCAGTCTCATTATAAGTAGTAATGGTTTCTTGATGTGCCAGGCAGATCATTGTTGTTATGTGAATAAGTTTGATGACTCATACATCATTCTATTGCTATATGTTGATGACATGTTTATAGCAGGTGCTTGCAAATAGGAAATAGATAAGTTGAACAGGTAGTTGTCCAAGAAATTTGCAATGAAGGATTTGGGTGCTACAAAACAAATCTTTTGGACGAGGATTACTAGGGACATTGATGTCTTGAAACTATCACAAGAAGAACATGTGAAGAAGGTGTTGAGCAGATTCAACATGAATGATGCACATTACAATGTCAAACCCACCATTATGAACGAGCTGGTGGGACCCACCATGAAGACGTGGGATGCCAAGAAGAGTCCTCATCCAAGCTAGCATGAGTTAAGAAGATAGTTGAAATGAGTTAGAAGACTTGAAGATCAAGTGGGACCCACAAAGATACCATGAGCTGGAATCTTATCAATATGAGCTAGAAGATCACGTGGGACCCACAAGGATAAGACCACAAGCTCACCTCCTCCCTTATTTTCACATTATTGAAAAAGAATTATAGTTCAACTTAAATTAGAACTCTATTAGATTGTGTTATCCATTCAAGATAGACTTATCTTAGAGAGTTAGAGTTGGAATATAATTAGGAGATTTAAAGGTTAATTTTGTGTAAGGCCTCTATCACTTCCTCTACTATAAATAGAGGTGTTGTAATTCGGAATTAATCAAGTTCTACAATTTTCTCCTGAGTAAATCTCTCTCTTTGCTTGGTGCACACTTTGTTCATCTTCTCTTCTTCTCTCTACCCGAGAGCCTTCTTCCCCTTTTCTCCTTTTTTTCTTTCTCTCTTCCCTTGCTTGGAATATTGGAAAAGGGATCCTAAATTCAACAATGCAAAACCAGTGAGTACTCCTTTGACAAGTCATTTTAGTCTATCCGAAGAGCAGTCACCTTCTACAGAGCAGGAGCGAGCCTACATGGCCAATGTGCCTTATGCTTCTACTATTGGCAGTCGCATGTATGTCATGGTATATTGTAGACCAGACATAGCTCATGCATTGGGAGTTGTGAGCAGATATATAAGTAATCCAGGTAAATAACATTGGGAAGCAGTGAAGTGGATTCTCAGGTATTTGAGAGGCACTATAGACTCAGCCTTATGTTTCAGAAAGTCAGACTTAGGATTGTTGGGTTATGTAGATGCTGACATAGCTGGAGACATTAATGGCCGAAAGAGTACTACTGGATATGTATACCCATTGGGTGTTACAACAGTTAGTTGAGTCTCTAAGTTGCAGAAGATAGTTGTTCTTTCCATTACTGTGTTGAATTTAGGACCCCATGAATAATACCTCGAGAAAGGGGAGAGAGAAAGAAAAAAAGGAAAAAGAGAAGAACTCTCGAGTAGAGAGAGAAGAGAAGGAAAATAAAAGAGAGTAGAGAGAGAACACTTCACACGAGAGAGAAGAAAAATAAGAAACTTGCTTGATGAATTCCGACTTACAATCACCTCTATTTATAGTTGAGGAGGTGATAGAGGTCATGTACAACTAACCTTAGGACTCCTAATAGCATTCCAACTAGAACTCTCTAAGATAAGCCTATTATGATAAGATTACATTATCTATTTAAGATACTAATTTAATTTAAATACAAATACCTTCTTTAAGGACGTGAATCAAGCTAGAGAACTAGCACTAGGTCTTATCTTATGGGTCCCACATGATCTTCCAGCTCATGTAGATAGAGATACCAGCTCGTGGTATCTTTGTTGTCCCACTTGATTTTCAAATCTTCTATTTAATTCCAGCACATGTTCCTTATCTCTTAGCTAGAGCCACTTTGTATGATGACTCTTGTTGACACCTCTCGAGCTCATGGTGGGTCCCACCAGATTGTGGGGCCATGGTGGATCCCAATTTGGAACACTCCTCCTCAAGCTGGAGGTGAGAAAACATCGTAGATGCCCAGCTTGCTGCTAATGTTAGACAAAATTTTGTGAGTGACTGGTTTGGTGAGAATGTCTGCAACCTGGTTCTGTGAAGATACAAGTAGGAAAGATAAGATGTCGGCAGTGAATTTTTCTCATATGAAGTGGCAGTCTATTTCTATAGGCTTTGTTCTCTCATGGAAGACTGGATTTGATGTGATGTGAATTGCAGCCTGATTGTCGCAATATAGATTCATAGGAGCTTTTTTGTAAAAACCCAGTTCAATTAGGAGAGATCTGATCCATAGGAGTTCACTAACTGTGTGTGGTGTAGAAGTTAAGACCCCATGAGAATGACTCTAGGTTAATGTGGAAGAAAAAGAAGAGAAGAGAGCGAAGAGGGAGAAAGGAGAAGGACGTTTGAGAGGAGAGTTTGGATTAAGGGAATGAGAGAATGCCTCAAGACAGAAGAGAGGGTGGCTGGACATTTTTTCCAAATAGAGGAGAGGGATTGAATACCTTACCTCTTAGTTAATGCTCTTATTTATAGTGTTACAAAGCCCTTAGGGTTATAACTCAATAGATTAAAAGACATACTAAGATAATATATTTACATCTCCATGCCATCCTTATGGAACATATCATAAATAACCACTTTGCCACTCCTTTGACGTGTGGGCTTCTAGCCTTGAGCTTATGGGCTTGAGCCCATCTTCCAGCACTCCCCCTCAAACTGGTGGAGAAAATACATCATAAATACCTAGCTTGCCAAATATATAAGATAGAACTTTGGATGTTACCGATTTGGTGAGGATATCAGCTAATTGCTCTTGAGATGAAACATATTTAAGAGAAATTATTCCTGCTTGAAACTTTTCCCGTATAAAATGACAATCCACTTCAATATGTTTAGTTCTTTCATGGAAAACTGGATTTGACGTAATGTGCATAGCTGCTTGATTATCACAATGTAGGCCCATAGAACCTCCTTTATAAAATCCCAATTCAGTAAGAAGCGTCTTTATCCATAAAAGTTCACTTACAGTTGGGCCATAGCTCAGTATTTTGTTTTAGCACTAGATCTTGCAACCACATTTTGCTTTTAACTTTTCCATGTGACCAAGTTTCCCCAGCAAGGGTACAATACTTAGATGTAGATTTTCTATCATCGGGTGATCCAGCCCAATCTGCATCTGAGAAGTCTTCTATATTGAAGTGACCATGTTGTTTATATAGCAATCCTCTTCCTGGAGCACCTTTTAAGTATCGTAGTATTCTCTCCAATGCTTGCCAGTGAGTAATTTGTGGTTTGTGCATGAATTGGCTTACCACACTCACAGCATATGATATATCTGGCCTGGTTACTGTGAGATAGATAAATTTTCCCACAAGTCTTTGATATTTTCCAGTGTCAACATCTTCTCCAGTTGTGGCACACAATTTTTCATTCGCATCTATAGGTGTATCAACTGGTCTACAACCCTTCATTCCTATTTCTTCAAGAAGATCCAAAACGTATTTTCTTTGAGACAATACTATTACATGATTTGACTGAAGGACTTCTATACCCAGAAAATATTTGAGTTTACCCAAATCTTTAGTCTTGAACTCATTACATATCATATTCTTCACTTCTTGTATGCTATGAATATCATTTCTAGTAAAGATAATATCATCAACATACATGGCCAATAATATCTTCCCTTTGATAGTATCTTTAACATATACTGAGTGATCAACCGAGCTCCTATGAAAGCCAAATCGTAGAAGCGCTTGACTGAATTTATAAAACCAAGCTCGAGGGGACTGTTTAAGCCCATATAATGATTTCTGTAATCGGCATACGGACTCCTAACCACATATCCTGGTGGTTGGACCATATAAATTTCTTCGCGTATATCACATTAAAAATGTATTTTTTACATCGAGCTGATATACTGGCCAAGATGAGTTAGCAGCAATAGAAAGAAGGATGATACGTACTGAGTTCAGTTTTGCAACTGGAGAGAAAATCTCTTCATAATCTATCCCATAGCACTGAGTATAACCTTTTGCAACCAGGTGTGCTTTAAGGCGAGCAACAGATCCATCTGTGGTGTGTTTCACTAAAAAAAACCATTTGCAACCAACCAGACTTTTACCTTTTGGGAGTGATGCCAATGTCCATGTTTGATTTTCATATAATGCATGTATTTCTTCATCCATAGCCGCCTTCCATCCTGGATACTTTAGGGCCTCCTGATAGGATTGTGGTGTGGAAATAGATGAAAGGGAAGCAAGAAACTGAACACACTGAGAAGATAAGCGATGAGAAGACATAAAATAGGCAATTGGATGAGACGTAGTGCAAGAACGAGTATCAAATTCAGGCTCAAACATAGGAGGCACCTCAGGTGGATCAGACAACTCCACAGGTGAGGGGATGGCCGGTGCTTTAGGGGGTTGAGTAATATCTTCATTAAATGGCACAAGCGGACATGGAGTGGTAGGAGTAGATGTAAACCCTGGAGGAGCCTCTTGTGAGGAGTAGAAGGAAGTGTCTTCAAAGAAAGTCACATCCCGATATACCATCAACCTTCAAAGTGTAGGATTATAACAAATATATCCTTTCTGAATTCGAGAATACCCAAAAAAATACACCTCAGAGACCAAGGATCAAGTTTACTTTTATGTGGTGAAGTATTATGAACAAAATATGTGCAACCAAATACTTTAAGAGGAAGAGAAAATGGATCTTCACCATGATACAAAACAGAATACAGAGTTTGATTTCTAAGTACTGATGAAGGTACTTCTCAATCATGTTATCAAAATCCCTCCTTTGATTGATGATGACGATGAAGTCTACCATAAATGGGTAAAAAATGATAACATGGTTATCAGTTGGCTTATTAATAGCATGGAAGAGCATGTTGCTAACAATGTGGTCCACTTGGAAACTTCGAAGGATATTTGGGACACATGTGCTAAGCTCTATTCTAGTACCGCCTCCTTGGAAAGAGTATATGATGTTTTCCAAAGTATGTTGGCTACAAAACAAGGAGATAATATTCATGATTTTCTAGCCCGATTTCGTGGCCTTCTCCAAGAATGGAAAATTTCTCAACCATACTCTACTGACTTTGTTGTCCAAGAAAAACAGCGCGAGGTCTTGGCAGCGGCTATTTGCCATACCAATATTAAGCCGTATCTAGAGGTGGCTAAGACTCAGCTTCTTAGTTCCTCTGCCCTTCCCTCTTTTGATGACATCAGTGCAACGTTGTTACGGATTCCTGATCCATCTTCCTTCTCAGATTGATGCTCTATCAGCTATGTTCTCTGGTAATCAAGGTACATCATCCCCATTTTGAGGACGCGGCAGAAATACAAGAAGAGGCCGCAATAAAGGTGGTCGAACGCGTCCGACCCATTCCCGCACTGAGCCTCGATTGTGCTCTTACTGTGGTGGTCAAAACCACCTTGTGGATTTATGCTGGAAACTCCATGGTAAGCCTGATTGGGTGACAGCCAATCCAGCCTCAGTTAATGTTGAGAAAAAAGAGAACAAGATTGATTCTCATTCCGGGAATGTGACTATCTCTTCGAAAGACAATGCTGTAATTCAGAAGCTGAAATCGTTATTGGATCAGTCCTCTACTCCACTAGGCCCTACTACTGCCACTGCCATTGTCTCAGGTATGTTTTCTTCCTCTTCAATCCTTTCCTCTTGGAACATTGACTCTGGGGCTTCCGAACACTTGTCAGGTAACAAACACATGCTTCATTCATTGTCTCCATGTCTTCCTCATAAATTGGTCACTATTGTTAATGGTTCCCAAACCAAGATGCTTGGCAAAGGTTCCTCCTCTCTTACCGTGTCTATTCCCTCAAAGATGTGTTATTTGTTCCTCAATTTCCGTTAAATTTGCTCTCCGTTAGTCAATTAACCAAACAATTGAATTTTTTTGTCACCTTCTCACCATCTTCGTGTATATTTCAGGATCTAACTACAAAACAGGTGATTGGTGGCGGCTAGGTTTATATTATTTTACTCTTCCACCAATGGCTACTATTTCATCCACTACATCCGAGGCTCAAATGTGGCACAACCGGCTTGGTCATCCATCTATCTCGTCACTTCGTTCTTTAGTTCCATCTCTTAAATCTTTGTCTAATTTTAACTGTGATGCATGTCAATTAAGTCAGCATGTTAGGAGTACATATTCTCCTAATCTTACAACTACTAGTATTGCTCCATTTTAATTAATACATTATGATGTTTGAGGCCCTTTAAAGGTCTCTAATATTTCTCAGGTTCAATATTTTGTTACTTTTGTGGATGATTGTACCCGAGTGACTTGGTTGTTTTTGTTTAAAGAACGATCAGAAATTCTTTCCATTTTTAAAAACTTTCATGGAATGGTTCTAACGCAATTTGGAAAAAAAATTCAAATCCTTAGATCCGATAATGCTAAGAAATATTTGTCTAATGAGTTCAAATCATTTTGTGAGTGTAATGGGCTTTTTCATCAAACATCATGTGCTTATACCCCTCAACAAAATGGAGTTGCTGAAAGAAAGAATCGTCACCTCCTTGAGGTTGCTCAGGGCCTCCTCTACTCCATAAAGGTACCCTACTTTTATTGGCCTCATGTTATTCTTACAGCATGTTTTCTCATCAATAGGGTCACGAATAATGAGAACCATCCATACCGATTATGACCAGCTGAGGTAATTGGAAAGACCTCTTAGTGGTATTGTAGTAATTCGGAGTATGTCACTCTTATTACTCATATGTCCACTCTCCATGTTGACGCAAATCAACTAGTAAGGTCAATTGTCAAAGGGGCTCAAATAACAATTACACAACGTAATTTGAAGCACATGTAGGCCAATCTAGCCATCAAGACTATGTAGAGAATATTTTCACGAGAATAAGCACTAAATCATGGAAAAATTGGTGTTTTTGTTAAGTGATAACAAGAACCAGCCACTACTCAACTTCTCTTATATTTATCAAAAAAATATAGAGAAGAGAATAGATACAACTCTTATCCTTCATCCAAACTCAACCACAAAACCAAGAGCAACTTTAGACAAGGCCTTTCTTGGCAAAAGAAACTCTAACTCATGGGAATACTTCAACAAAACAAAAGATTCAATTGTTGAAGTTTAAATACAACAAACAATAGGGATAAGTGAATGCTGGAATTTCATCAAACATATAACGGGCATCCAACAATATGACACACTCCCATGAGTAACATTAGATTATAGAATGGACAACAACATATGTTGGAATCGCATATCAACAATGTGTGGTTCCCGTTACATAAAGGTAATTGAATCCAAATAACAAACCAAAAAAAAAAAAAAAAAAACCGTTGATCAATCATGTAGTTGTGCTACAAGATGATCAAGACTACAATATCCTTTTAGTCATACACGATAGATCTTCACAATGTTTATAAAGATTATCTTGCCTTGACATGAATCAACAATTCAAGAAGAGAGGAAAAAAATTGAAACCGTAAAGAGAGAATATGCAAAAAAAATGAAACTTTACCTATCTCTTCATGGCAGAACTCCTTCTATACACAACTTCTTGAATGGATGACATAACTACTTGAATAGGGATCCTAACCTCAAAGCTTTGATACCATGTAGAAGTTAGGACCCCATGAGAATGACTCTAGGTTAATGTGGAAGAAAAAGGAGAGAAGAGAGAGAAGAGGGAGAAACAAGAAGGATGTTTGAGAGGAGATTTTGGATTAAGGGAATGAGAGAATGCCTCAAGAGAGAAGAGTGGGTGGCTGGACATTTTTCCAAATAGAGGAGAGGGATTGAATACCTTACCTCTTAGCTAATGCTCTTATTTATAGTGTTACAAAGCCCTTAGGGTTACAACTCAATAGATTAAAAGACATACTAAGACAATGTATTTAAATCTCCATGCCATCCTTATGGAACATATCATAAATAACCACTTTGCCACTCCTTTGACATGTGGGCTTCTAGCCTTGAGCTTATAGGCTTGAGCCCATCTTCCAAAATGTGTCATGGGTCTATACACTGCTTCTGCACTAGACCTTGCAACTACATTCTGTTTTTTTTTGCTCCTCCATGTAACCAAGTTTCCTCCAACCATCGTTCAATATCCTAAAGTGGATTTTCTATCATTCGGGGATCCAGCCTAGTCTACATCTGAGAATCCTTCGATGTTGAAGTGTTCGTGATTTTTATAGAGCAGCCCTCTTCCTGGTGCTCCTTTCAGATATCATAATATCCGTTCTAGTGTTTGTCAATGACCGAGTTGTGGTTTGTGCATATATTGACTTACCACACTGACTGCATATGAAATATATGGCCTCGTTACACAGAGATAAATAAGTCTTCCCACCAATCTTTGATATTTTCTGACATCTACTTCTTCTCCAGTACCTGCACATAATTTTGTATTCGAGTCCATAGGAGTTTCTACTGGTCTACATCTCAGCATTTCGCTCTCCTCCAATAGGTCAAAGACATACTTCCTTTGATATAATATAATTCTATTTCTGGATTATAGTACTTCAATACCCAAAAAATATTTGAGTAGTCTGATATCTTTTGTTTTGAATTCAGTATATATCATTTCTTTTGTCTTTTGGATGCCCTTGGGATCACTGCCAGTTATAATAATGTCATCAACATATACGGCTAGAATTACCTTGCCTTTCGATGTGTCTTTAATAAAGACAGAGTGATCTCCAGAGCAACTGTGAAATCTGGCCCGTATGAGTGCCTGGCTAAAATTTTCAAACCATGCACGAGGCGACTGTTTGAGACCATAAATAGATTTTTGTAGTCGACATGCGGACTCCCCCTCAACCACATGCCAGGTGGTTGCTGCATATAAATGTCCTCCTTTATATCCCCATTCAGAAAAGCATTTTTTACATCAAGTTGATAGACCTGCCAGGAAGAGTTATTTGCCAAAGATATTAACAAATGTACCGAGTTTATTTTAGCCACTAGAGAGAAGGTTTCTTCATAATCAATGTCATAACATTGTGTATAGCTTTTAGACACAAGGCAAGCTTTGACCCATCCAGATTGTGTTTCACCTTAAATACCCATTTGCAACTGACGAGTTTCTTATCTAAAGGAAGGGAACTAGAGCCCATGTCTGATTTTCATAAAGAGCTTGCATTTCTTCATCCATAGCCGCCTTCCACCCTGGATGTTTGAGAGCCTCCTGATAGGACTGTGGTCCAGGTACAAAGGAAATAGCTGATAAAAATTGACAACAAACAGGGGATAAACGATGATGAGACACAAAGTTTGTTATGGGATGAGAAGTAGAAGGCATGGTACATGATTTGGGCTCTTTCCTAACAGCAATAGGATGAGTATCATATTCTGGACAAAAATAATCGGAGAAGATAGAGTTACCTCGGTAGGATCTGACAACTCAGCAGGTGTGGTGTCAGCCAGTGTTTCTGGGGGCTGAGTAGTTTTTGCAGCATGGGGCACAACCGGTCAAGGAGAACCTGGTACGGAAGATAAACCTGGAGGAGCATTATCAGAATAATATGGAGAGTTTTCAAAAAATGTGATATCCCGAGACACAAGTAAGCGCTGAAGAGAGGGATTATAGCACGAGAGTATCCTAAGAAGATACACTTCACAGATTTTGGATCAAGTTTACTGTGTTTTGGGAGGAAATATGGACATTACATTGACAACCGAAGACTCTCAAAGGCACTGAAAAAGGATCATCATTAGGTAATAATAGAGAGTAGGGAGCTTTTTTACCAAGAACGGAAGAGGAAACCGGTTTATAAGAAAACATACGGTAATAGCTGCATGCGGCCAATAAAAATATGGAACTTTTATGGCATATAGTGAACCACGAGCTACCTCAAGAATATGACAGTTCTTCCGTTCGACTACACCATTTTTTTTAGGGGTGTTGGCACCTGATGTCTAATGAATAATGCCATTTTCTTGACGAAACGAGTCAAGATTTTTGGATGTGTATTCTTTGGCATTATCCGACTGAAGGACTTTAATTTTTTGCCCAAACTGAGTGAGTACCATTGCATGAAAAGATTTAAAAATCAATGGTATTTCAGAACGCTCTTTAAACAAAAATAACCAAGTGGTACGAGCGAAGTCATCAATGAATGTAATAAAATATTTCACGTGAAAAATTTTGGAGACACTCAAGGGTCCCCATACATCAGTATGAATTAAAAAAAAAAATGAAAGACACTTTTAATTTCTAGACAAGGTGAGTATGTAGACCTCTGATGTTTACTCATTTGACATGTTTCACAATCAGGTCCGCTTGCGCTTTAGGGAAAAAATGATGAAGAGATTGGGAGGACGAATGTCCCAACCAGTTGTGCCATAACATGGTTTTAGTGTCACAAGTGGATGCAGTATTTATTTGTGGCACATCTAGGTAGTAGAGCCCCCATTGTTCACGGCCTCCACCAATCACCTGTTTCGTTGTAAGATCCTGAAACACACATGAAGTGGGTGAGAAAGTGATAAACCAATTAAAATGTTTGGTGAACTGACTAACCGATAAAAGATTCAAAGGGAAAGTAGGAAGGAAAAGGGTAATAGTGAGAGGAAGTGATGGTGTAATAGAAGTCGATCCTTTCCCTTGAACTTTAGTTTGTGAACCATCAGCAATGGTAACAAATTTATGTGAAAGACATAGAGAAACTGAGTATAGAAGATGTATGTTACCTGTAAGATGTTTGGAGGCTCCTGAGTCAATTATCCATGAAGAAGAGCAAACAGAAAACATACCTGAAGCGGTGGTTGCAGCGGTTGGTGAAGAAGTACATGGGGAGAACCCCATCATGGTCTTTATTTTTTGGAATAGTTCATAGTCTTCATCAGTAAAAGTATGTTTTGGAGTTGTTGTGGGAGACTGCTCTACCTTTGTATCACTGACTAAGGCTTGGTTAGACTTATTCTCATTAGCTTTATAACATCTTTCGCGAGAGTGGCCCAATCTACCACATATAGAGCATTCTTTCAGGTGAAAGCACGTGTCTCTAGTGTGGTCATATCCCTTACAATGGGTGCATTCCTTCCCATCTGTTCGGTCAAAACCAGTCCTTCCACCTCTTCCTCTTCCTCTATAAAATTTGCCTCAGCCTCGGCCTTGGTCAGATGGTGTTCCCCTATGTCCAGAGTACATAGTGGATGGTATTTCAGTAGTAGAGGGAGAAGCGTTTGGAATACGGTGAAGTGTAGCACATACATTATCAAAAGTGGGAACCACGAAAGAGCTAAGAAGGTGAGTCTACGCAACTTCAAGATGTGGTTTAATGTTAGCAAGGCATATGGCAGTTATCAAGGCCACTTTCTTTTTATCTTGGACAGAGATATTTGTAGAGGTTGGCTAGGCAAGTTTCCATTCTCGAAAGAAAGCTTCAAAAGTGAGTCAAATATTCATGTATATTGTCTCCTTGTTTGGTGGTAAGCATCCGTTGTAAAATATTATATGGCATTTGTAAGTTGTCGAAGCTTGAATACAATTGGGCGCATGTCACTCAAATTTGTTTAGTCGTCTCTAAATGAATGACATTATTGGAGACATGTTCTTCCATACTGTTGATAAGCCAACTAATAACCAATGTATCCTCCTTTAACCATTTGGTATAGAATATATCATCTTTATCAATATGTGGTCCACAATTGGTGAGATGACCAACTAGGTCCTTTGTGAGAAGAAACCGACGAACCGATGTGGACCAGTTCATAAAATTTGATACCCCATAAGGGTATAGTGGTGATTCTGAGTATGTCATTCTTGTGACTCATATTATCTTCAGCCATAGTAGGCAAATTAAGTAAAATAGTTCTCCAATCAAGTAATAAAAATATGACCAAGTGGAAGGTTTTAGCCAACTCAGTTAATGGAGATGTTTAGCATAAATGCTAAGTAATTAATTTTAATAGATAATGACTCATAAAAGGTTCAACATCATCCTTCTTTATACGTGAATCTTGTTCCCACAGATTTATAAAAAAAAATCCAATATACACTGGTCTCGATCAAAGTATTGTGCAAATCGACAAAAATTGCCTTGATAATCTCTTCTTATCAAAGATAATCCAAGATACATATATTCTCATAATTTCATAATATGAAAACATACATAAGAACATCTCTAAACCACCTCTTAATACCAAAAACCAGTAGCATAAAATTAATAATATTATAAATAAATATTTATCTCTTGAGCTTCAATCTTGCTTCATAAGGAGCCTTCTATGAGCAACTTTTAATCATATCTTCATAGAGCATAATGGGGATCCTAAATTGGTAGCTCTGATACCATGTTGAATTTAGGACCCATGAATAATACCTTGAGAAAGGGGAGAGAGAAAGACAAAAAGGAAAAAGAGAAGAGCTTTCGGGTAGAGAGAGAAGAGAAGGAAAATAAAAGAGAGTAGAGAGAGAACACTTCACACTAGAGAGAAGAAAAAATATAAGAAACTTGCTTGATGAATTCCAATTTACAATCCCCTCTATTTATAGTTGAGGAGGTGATAGAGTCCATATACAACTAACCTTAGGACTCCTAATTACATTCCAACTAGAACTCTCTAAGATAAGCCTATTATGATAAGATTATATTATCTATTTAAGAGACTAATTTAACTCAACTACAAACACCTTCTTTAAGGACATGAATCAAGCTAGAGAGCCAGCTCATGTAGACAGAGATACTAGCTTGCAGTATCTTTGTGGGTCCCACTTGAACTTCAAATCTTCTATTTAATTCCAACACATATTCCTTATCTCTTAGCTAGAGCCACTTTGTATGAGGACTCTTGTTAACACCTCTCGAGCTCGTGGTAGGTCCCACATTGTAACATACTGAGGCAGAAAATATCGTTGTGACCGAAGTTAACAAAGGGATGGTATGGTTGTAGTCTTTTTTGGAAGAATTAGGTCTCAAGCATGGGAAGAATGTGTTGTATTATGACAGTCGGAGTATTCTTCACTTAGCGAATAACCTTGTTTATCATGCCAGAACAAAGCACATATAGGTGTGTTATCACTTCATTAAATCGACATTTGAAGATGGAGTATTAGCACTTGAGAAGATTCAAGGGACTTAGAATTTGACTGATATGTTGACAAAGACTATTATGATTGAGAAACTGAAGTTGTGTGCAACTTCAGTGGGACTTCTCTCTGAGGATTGAGAAGTTGTTGCCTCAGCAAAGGAGATATTGATGATGGCTCAATTTCCAAGTGGGAGATTGTTAAGTTGTGGAGCCTAATCAATGCCTTACCCTGAGTCGGTACACAGATCGACCTTCGTGGTAAGGTCGTCGTGGGGGTTGGAAGGGGGTGGGGAGCCCTCGAAAGGTTCATGATATATTGATTGTTGTTTCATTAAGGGTAGTTTGGGAATTTCACTTTTTAAAGTGGTTGCCCTTGTTTTCTCTTTATAATTGGGGGGGCACTGCTATTAGGGTTTTATCATCATCATATAGAAACATCTGTTGTGGCCTGAGAGAGGTTAGAGAAAAACACTTATAAGTATATGCGATTTCTCTTGTAAACTATTTCATGTTCATAGTGGATTATTGTGGCGGCGAAAGACAGGACGTAGTCTCACCTTGAGGCAAACTTGTATAAATCTTTTTGTGTTTTTTCATGTTTGTTTTTTTCTTTTCTTTCGTAATTATTATTATTGCGCTCATTAGTTTGGAATTAGTATCTAATTCCTAACAAATTGTTGACGAACAAGATCCCAGCTTCGATTTTTATAAGAGTATTGTACTCATCTTCCATAGTTGAATGTCAATGCAGTATAGTAAGAGCAAGTTTATAAGATATTAGTTCAGACTCATTTGTGACCAAGTGAGTTTGAGTAGAAACACAAACTTTACTTTCTACTCAAGCCATCATGGGGTGAGTGTCAGTGGATAAGGGTTGATGTGGAGTAGTAGAGGAGGAAGGTGAATAAATAGGAAGAACTATTTCGATATGACCGGAAAAAAGGGAAGCAACCATAGAGGTGGTGGGTATCATATAGAGTTTAAATGATTGAGAATGTTTTGGCAAATTTTGAAGGACACAAACTAGGAGTAGGGTTGGGAAATAAAATGTCTTGTGGTGGAAGGGTAGGAATGTTTGGTGGATTGGGTGGATGTCTTGTTTCAAAAGACTTTGTTAGAGTAACTTTAAGGGTGGGTAGAAGGTGGTGTGACAATAAACTTTTGGATATGGAAAACATGTTTTGGTGGATGTCTTGCTTCAAAAAACTTTATTAGAGTGACTTTTAAGGGTAGAGGGTGGTGTGACGAAAAACTTTTGGATATAGAAAACATGTCTAGTCAAAATATACGTGACATGTAATAAAAATCTGATCTAGTGATGAACAATAAACTTTTGGATATGCAAACCATGTTTGGTCAAAATATACATGACATGTAATAAAATTTTGATCTAGTGATGGACAATAATATTTATAACCTTTGTAGTCATCATGAAATCCAATAAAAATGGATATGAGAACAAATGGGAGAGTAGTTGTGTAATTTTGAAAAGAGAGATTGGCCTTGTTTTACTTAGGTGCGTCACTTTCATCCGAAAAAATACTTTGATCCTACAAGAAAACTAAGTTTCCACGCCGTCGGTGCCAAATCGTGGATGATGACTCTCTGGTGACAGAAAAGGCTTTTAGTCTTCAGGTTGTCGAGATGCTTCGACTTCTGAAACTCTCGAGAACTGCCGCATGCCACAGCAGCAAAGCAGGATTGAAAAGCCAGGGGTCCACTCCAGTCGTCAATCCAGGAAGCACTCTTTTTACTCCCTCTTGTCGATTCAGTAGGCAGTGCGGAAAATTTAAACGACAGGTCTCCCTGGTCTCCGCGCGAGAATTGCCGTCACCGTCTCACCCTCCACAGGACACCCAAAGCAGGCCTAACCGGCCTTTTTCTGACAAAACGCTTTCACATGTCCGTGAAAAGTTGTGAGTGGTGATCGGTGACAAAAAGATTTCAGGGTTCGGTCGGATCACAGTTCACCGGCAGTTGGTGCCTGCCACGGAGACATGAGATTTGAGAGGATCGACAAGAGTTCGGACTGATCATGCCTGTGGATCAGTCTTCAGACAATAAAGACGAAGCTTTGTCTGTCGGATTCAAGCAATCGTGAAACGAAACAAATCTCCACTCGCAGCGGCTGTCTCCGAAGGCCCAAAAGGATGAACCATAGCGCCACGAATATATCTTGTAGCTCCATGTTGGGCTCAGTATCTTCTACAGTACAAATTTAGTCGCAAATGTTGTCTTTTGGGGATTTTGCCCATTATTTTTCCCTGGAAGCATTTTACCGAAGGGGACATGCAACGGCAACTGTTCGTTTCTCGCCTGTGTAAAGTTAACCGTAAAATCAAAATGAGCCTGCTTCGTTGGAATGGCTCTCTTCTACTTGAAGCCTTCATTTGTTGAGTTGCCTTGATCTCAATCTTGTCAATCATCTTGCGCATATGCGTCTCCTTCGACAGGAGGGAAATGTCCTCCTCGGCTTCCACCATTTTGGACAAGTCTCTTGATCTGGTAATTGTTGCGAGTCAGTTCCATTCATGCTTGATAGGTGATCGGTCTGGGTCAAGAGATTTCTTGGACTAAGCCGTTTGCTCGATAGAGTTCAGATTCGGATCCAAAGCCGGACTCAAATCCTTGTCCAGACCCGGATCAGAATATCCGATAATATCACACATCTTCCAACGAAGAAAAGGTATTTAAGTGAATAATATTTAGTTACTTATTAATAATATATAACTACCCATTAATAGCTAAGTTATTATTGGTTACTACTTAATTATTTGTAAATATTTTATTTTTAATTAAATAAATAATTAGTTAAAATAAATTATTATGTGTTGATAATTGAATTATTTATTTATAATTAAATAATAATAATCAATACATGATATCTAATTACTAATTAATTATCAATAAGTTTCTTGCAACGAAAATTTTGAAGTAATACTCACCCATGATCAGTGTTCGATGTAAGAGTTCCAACAAAGTGGATAAAAATTATTTGGATGAGGGTGTAACCAGCATCTTCGTCTCAGAAGGGACAAGTTCTCCTTTGTCATTCAGCAAAAATTGACATTGCTCATTGACAATATATTTATTTGCAGTAAAAATTCATTATGTTGGTCAATTGTGAGAACATTATCCCACCAACCTTTTAAGATTCCATAGAATCCTGAAGTAATCATTTAGGCAATAGTTGCATCATAATTCTTATTCTATTTACATATGCTATTATACATGATTATTTTGCGTAATATCTCATAAATCTTATATTCAAACAGACCATCTATGTTCTATTCATAAATGTTTTTGTCATCATAAGATTTTTTATCAATTTATAAATTTTCTTCATAAAGAATATCATAGGCCTTTGGGCTTTCTTATCATAAACCAACTTTTGTATTGTAGGTGATTGTACAAGTTATTGGAATGATTCTTCTAACTATGTGATATCATAATTCACGTATGTAATTCCTAATTTTGAAGAAAAAATAGTATCTCCAAAGTCAAAACTAGAGGTAGCATTGACCGCAAGCATATTAAGACTCAGATTTTTTAGTCTATCTAACAACTCCTGGGCAAATTCATTTGGTGCTATTGTATGAAAACCTTTGACAACAGGAGTAGGCTTGGTAGGAAGAATAATATCCTTATTTTTTACTAGAGAAATCGAAGGTTGTTTAACAGACAGTTAAGAAACATTTTTCTCATGGACAATTTCTTCAATCCTATTAAGTTCTTGACCTATTATCTGTAAAGTTAAATTAGTAAAATTATTTTGTTTATGAATTTGACTCAACAAACTTTGTGGAGATTCTGGCTGGATATAGGCTACTGCCTCAAAGGTAATAATACATTTACCTACAGGAATAGATGATTTTAATTTGACAAGTTTAGGAAGAGAATGTGTAAATTGCACATCTTGGCCAGACTAAGTATGTCATCTCTTAAAATTGCATGTAGGCAACTATTCATGCCTAAAAGGATCTGAGGGTCAAAAACTATCTGAATACATCCTATGTGTATGTATTTATATTTATCATAATTAAGATAATTTATTAAATCTTCTAACTCTAATAATTTTAGAGTTGTATCTTGTGTGTCGATATTAATCATTTTTTCATGGTTTTAATTCTCATGATAAAAGTAAGAGTGAAAGTGTCTTTCTTATAAACTAAGGTAGGTTTAATGAACGGGATTGTCCAATCATTTAATTTTTTTTTAAATTAAATTCCACTAATTAGGAATTTTTCAAAGAACTATTGTACTAACCAAACTCATATTTGTGCTAACATAAATGCTTCTATCAATAGCATATGCAGGAGTGGATACCATAAATTAGGAATGCTTTATAACTTATAGTAGCATTCAAAGTTTAGCCTTGAACCTTTATGGCTCTGATACCATAAATCAAAGGATCGATTGCTAATTTTAAAACACACAACTCAAAGTATGCAAACTTTATATTACAAAAGGAAAGAAAACACTTACAATCAATAGGCAACCTTGGACATTCTGAAACGTTTTTCAAGAGATACCTTACAAACACTAGAGTTACGTTTATATAGACAATGGAACCTTATCGACTAAGAAAATAAAATCATTAGATTTAATACATTTTAGAATCCATCGTACACAATAAAACTCCATTATTGAGAACAATTTTTAAAGTCATTCAAATCAAATTTAATCTTTTCTACTTTAAGATAAGTCATCTTTATTTCTTTTTCATTGAACATAAAATATTCCTTCTTTTCTACCAGTACGGGCCAATTGTCGATAGTTTTCATGTAGCGTTCTTGAATTGCGGGCTAGCGTGATGTGCCAGGGAATCTACTTTTTTGTGTGCAATGAATTTTTTGCTGTTGTTTTTCCCTTAGATTAGGTAAGCCGACAGTATACTCTTTATGGCACTTGGTTTTCTCTTCACGAAGGACCTTTCTAGGATCTAACCATAATTGTTTTGACCTTTTGTCTAGACTTAGTAAGAAATTGATGGTATCATTATTCAAATGAGCCCTTTTTTTGTAAGATAATTATTTCTTTTTAGTTTTTTATTGAACTTTGTGAATAATTGCATCCAAATGCTCACAAAAAAATGTATCCTCATCTCCTTCTGGTTGTGAGTCAGAAACTTCATCGTGATCTTCATGATCACCTTCACTTCCGCATTCCTTAGAGGATTCATAGGTCGAAATAGACATATTGTCTTCTTTATGATTTTTATTCACTTTTGTTAAAAATGATTCCTTAATTGAGTCAAGAGTTCTAAGTAACAATTCATCATTAGAGATGGCATAAAATTTTCCTTTGATTTGAGCTTTGATGATATCAAAGGGTGACGTATTTGTCGAATGCTCCACATATTTGGGAGTTAAATTTTCAAATTTTAGAATAACAACTTTGATTTCCGCAATTTTATTCTACATGGTTGTTGTGGCAAATTTATTCCACAATCGAACATAGAATGTCGCTGCAAAATTGGCAATTGGAATTCATTGAATGCAATTTTAAAATCCCATTTCCATATCCAAAAAAGGAAAAATTCCAACAAGAAAAAGAAAAGTATTTAATCCTTTCACCAAATTTTTACTAGGATGGATGACCCTCTATTGACCATATAATTCCTGGATGGGTTCAGGAAGAATTGAAATTGGAGGCCCAAATTTAGCCCACCATTTGTATACCCATAAAGGAATAGGTATTTTATCCTTTTTATGCTTCTTAAATTTAGCACTAAGAGTTATATACCAGGTATGTTTAAGAGTAGGATATTAGTAATAAAACATATTTGACCACACATTAACATAGTCCCAGTAATTCCTTGGCATTAGGAGCATTTTCTTCATCAGAAAGATTATGTTTTCCCCAAATCATTGGAGAGGTAAATCTATTTTATGGTGTAACTGCTATAAGCAATTGGACTGTCCAATTGTTTGATATTGGACAAGGTGTGATGATTAGTCATTGAGTGAGTATGAACCATAATTGCTTCATAATCAAACCACGATTTGTAGTTGGTTATCATAAAGAAAGATATTTTCAACCACTTGGAACAATTTTTCCAAGGGTTAGCAGTCACTAGCATATCCTCGCGATTGATGACCAAAATTTCTTTTGTAGTTGGAAGAGTTGTAATATTGGATTTAGATAAAACCATGTCCGTCATTGACATTGAAGAAGATGTCTAGAAAACTTTATTTTTTCCTTAATTGTTCCCTTTATTGGGATTAGATTTGCCTCAGTCTCTACCTCCTTTCACAAAGAGAGGATTTCCCCTGCCAAGAAAATGTGACATTATTTTATCCCTATAAAAATTCAAGGGTAAGAAAATTATGTAAAGAGTTATTTTCTCCCTTGATATATTGAATATCAAAATCAAAGGCGCTTAATTCCGCTTACCATCTGACAAATATTTGTTTAGATGACAAAATTTTCACATTTTTTTGAGAATTTGTTTGACAATTGAATAATCTAGTCATAACAAGAACTATTGATTGAGTAAATTATTTTGAAAATTTTCTATGCATTTAACAAAGAATTTCCTATTCAACAATTGAATAATTCAAATGTGCTAGTTACTGTAATCCATAATTAAATCTTACCAATTCCTTTTTAATAGAAACTGAATTTAATTGTTTCAAAATTCCTCTATGACCAATATGGGAGACATCAGTTTCAAAAAACTTTGTCCATTGAGGGTTGGTTAGCGCAAGACAAGGAAGTTGTCACACTCTAGCTTTGATTTTTTGGACAACCATAATATGAGCAATAGTCCATGGTGCATGATTCTTCTTTAGTCTTGCTTATATAAGTTTGGAATCATGAGCAAGATTAGGATAGTAGTTTGAAATATAATTTAGACTACCCAAAGTCTTTGTAATTGATTTTGATCCCTTAGCTCATCAGGGAATTTAGATGCAAACTCAATTGATCGATCAATAGGAATAATTTTTCCTTGATTAATATTATGACCCAAAAATCGAACAGTTGTTTGAATAATTTTATTTTTAGGGGCTGAAATTACCAAACTATTTCGTTTAATAATTTTTTTTGAAAAAATTCAAATGTTTAAAATGTGATTCTATAGTAGTAGAAATTATAAGAATATCGTCAATATATAATATTAAAAATTCACTATAACTATTAAAAATATCATTCATGATATTTTTAAATTCAGAGGGAGCATTTTTCAACCCAAAATGCATAACATTTCATTCATAATGCCCAAAAGGGACTGTAAATGTTGTTTTGTATTTATTCTTGCCATGAATTTGAATATGCCAATAGCTAGATTTAAGATCAAATTTAGAAAATATTTTGGCAAAAATGTAATTTATCCAAAAGATCATTTTTGTTTGGAATTGGATATCTAATCCATTTAAAACAATCATTAAGTGGTTCATAATTTACTACTAGGTGAGTTACTCCTCATTCTTTCTCAGTACTTTTTTTTACATAAAATGTTATACAGGGGAAGTTGGATATTCTAATTAATCCTTTTGCTAACAATGTTTTAATTTCTTGTTTGAAGAGATCTACATATTCCTTTTTCATTTGACTCAGAAGAGCTTTGGTAGGAATGTTTTTAATTCAACATATGGTAAGGGAACAATATATTTCTTAAGATGCCAAAAAGTAGTAGGAATATCATTGTAAATTTCTGAAGTAAATCGTTGGTGTATCAGCTATATCTGATTCTTGATCTCAAGTGTTTGTAGCCGTTGTTCAATTGTCAAATAACAAATTTCTTCTTTTAAATAATTAATTCGCTTTTCTTTGGGGACTAGAATCAAAAGGGAAGAATATAGGGGTATTATTAATATGTCATTCTATTCATGATACGTGCAATGGGCATAATTTTTTGAATGAATGGAATCCTTAAAATTACTCGTTGAGATAAATTCCTAACAAGTAAAAAAATCCACATATACAATTATCAGAAACACTTGAAATCAAAGATCACTAATTCCAAATAGAATCATCACATTAACTGGTGCAACTGCTTAGGGAGCCAAATCCTCAATTAAATACATATAACATTTTTTTAGTCAGCTTTAGAAGAACCAATCATGGAGATCCAAGGTGCAATGTTTGGTCGACTTTAGGTTGAACTTTTAGGTTGTGTTTGGAACATAGAAAGTGGAGAGTAAAGAAAATGAAGAAAAGAGAAGGAGAAAGAGAAAAGAAAAGAAAATAGATTTATTTTCTCTTATTTGGATGCTCATGGAAAATGAGAGAAAATAACGGAAGAAATAAATAGTTTTTCTTGTTTATGTACTTGTGAAAATAAATAAATAAATAAATAAATAAATTAGTCAGATCAACGTACCCAACTCATCAAACACAAGTGACCAACTATACAATCAACTACTCTTCTTTGGTTTCCTTTTCAAAAAATAAAAAATCAATTGCTCTTCCATCAAGGATCGCAATGCGTTTCCTTTACAGCCTGTGATTATACCGACGGCTGTGATCAAATCCATCAACTATTATTTCAGTAAAGAAACTCAGAAATAAATAGAAAAAGGTGGGCCCCAGGTTATGGAACTTTTACCGCGTGGACAGGTCATTTTCCTGTTCTTAGCCATCGGTTATTCCTCAAACGGCCTTAACTGCAGTCTGCGTGAGTACCAGATTTCCTGGTCCCGCACGGCTCAAAATAACGTTTATGCTCGTGAGGGATCAGGAAAGATATGATGGTCCGGCGATGGCAGGGGGGGCGTGGGGGAGGTGATTCTGCGACGGAAAACGGGGGAAGAAAGGCTTTACGGGGGCGAGTTCGGCGTCTTAGCTGGGCAATTTTAATAATATAAATTAAAAAACGAAAAACCAATCGTGTCCTGGTTCGTTCCTTTCCAGCCTCTTCTGAGAAATTGTGAAATGACCACCAACGGAAGCCCTCCTTGCTGAAAATTTCCTCAACAAACCGTCGACGTCTTTTAAGCGAGGGCTCTCCGTTGGCAATCCCCCCATCCAAGTGCCATCATTTCTTCTTCCTTCCACCGGTCTCGTCTTTGCATACTCTCCGACCGTTTGTTAAACAGTGTCTTCTCCCTCTGTCAACGTACGAGGAAGAATTAAGGAGCTGAAGAGGCAATTTGCTGCACGGGTGGAAAGCGGGTATGTTGAATTGTTAGCTTCGTGTTTTTTTATTTTGTTCTGGGATTTGGTGAATGGGTGTCAAATTGGATCCGTGGGTTTCTTCCCGAGTGAGGGCCGTAAAAGGAGAGCTTTGTGGTTAGTGCGGTGGTTGTCTTTATTGGGTACCATTCCAAACGAATCGAATCTTCTTCTTCCTTTTCCTTTTCTTCCGGGCGCTTTGTGTGGTGCGTTCTTCTGGAAGCTAGGGCTAGATTTTTCTTTTCTTACTATAGTGGAATTATTTTGTTGTGATTATTGAATTTGGGTTGTGTATTTGATCATTTCCTCTGGGGGAACGCCGTTCTGTCTTGTGGTCCTGGGGTATATTTGTTGATTCAATGGTGCCTCTGGCTATAGGATTCAAATAGTTCTGGAATTTAAGGAGTTTTCTTTCTTATCTAATTATTCCTGATTTTTTTATGGAGGACGACACTCAAATGCGGGGTCTGTTGGTGATGTTTCCAGAAAATTGACCTGTTTCTTCCAGTTCTCTAGTCACCTTTCGTGAATATTTTCCTGCCAAATCTCGTAAATCCCTTCTTATAACGATATCCTCCGCCGTGCTCTTGATGCAACCAATTCTGCTTGTATTGGACAAGAAATCGCTTTTGTAGTTAATTTTATTTTTAATCTCGTGGTTTGTTTCTGTGACTGTTTGTTGAAAGTACTCTCAGTTCGTTTGCTTAAATTTTACGACTTTTTTTTTAATTTCTAAAGAATATTGGAAGGTTTTTGGTGCTCTTTTCCTCTCGTCAGTTATGGCAAGGATGGTATTTATTTCAACTCTTCTTTACGACCTATGTATTCCAGTGGTTGACTTATGTTCCAATGTACCTGTCTGCAGGCGCAATACACATTCACCTAGTTTCTCTGCACGTCTTGAAAATATCTTAAACAGTTTCAGAGGAGAAACAAATAAGGTAGTAAGATGAAGCGCTGGTTGTGTTGTACATGTCAAGTGGATGAAGGTTACCATCACCAGGACAATGACTTCCAGAAGAACCTGAAGGAATTTCAAGATGGTAGGTTATTTTGACGTTCTTGGAAATGTAGTCTTGTGCCTTCTGAAATTGATTCACAAAAAAATGACTAGGAGATTGTGATGTGCTGTTCATGTATACTGTAGCTTGGATGCTTACTTGGAGCTGCTCCTAGTTGAGTAAAAAAATCTTTTTTGGGAACAATTTGGGTAAAACTTTTTACTATAATGTCTAAAAGTCGTGTTTTACCTAGTACAACCTGTTTATATGTTTCTTTTCTTGTGGGATTGAATGGGTAGCTGTTATGACACATTTCTTTATTATTTGATGGTGTTCTAGGAAACCAGAAAGGTCCAAAGATTTCATCTACGTTCAAAAGTGAACTACCTAAAGCACCAGCAGAAATAGATGTACCTGCTCTTCCGTTAGATGAAATAAAAGAAAAAACTGATAACTTTGGCTCCAAGGCATTAATTGGTGAAGGATCTTATGGAAGAGTGTATTATGGAACATTATATGATGGAAGGGCCGTGGCAATTAAGAAGCTCGATGTTTCATCTGAACCTGAATCCAATGGTGAATTTTTAAGTCAGGTACTAACTTAGCATTGAGGCTTATTTCTTTCCTCTTTAATCGCTATCAGCATGTATTATTGACCGCAAAAGGGTTGTTTTGGCTTTTATTTTTTTATTTTTTGCTTTTTGACATGTTTCTCTGTCACACTCTTTGACTGTGATGTTATTTTCTACTTCAGGTTGCTGTTGTCTCAAAACTGAAGCATGATAATCTTGTTGAGTTGCTTGGTTACTGTGTGGAAGGAAACCTACGTGTGTTAGCATATGAATTTGCAACAATGGGTTCACTGCATGATATTTTGCATGGTATTATAACACAGCAAGATAATTTCCTGCACGTTTCCACTAATCCATTTTTACTTTGTTGATGTATCTAATATTTGACATTTTTAGGTAGGAAAGGAATGCAAGGTGCACAACCAGGTCCAACACTTGACTGGATGCAGAGAGTCAGAATAGCTGTCGATGCAGCAAGAGGCCTTGAGTATTTGCATGAGAAGGCTCAACCATCCATTATACACCGTGATATCAGATCAAGCAATGTACTTTTATTTGAAGACTTCAAAGCCAAAATTGCAGATTTTAACCTTTCTAATCAGGCTCCTGACATGGCTGCTCGTCTTCATTCTACACGTGTTCTGGGTACCTTTGGGTATCATGCACCTGAGTAAGTGCCTAAAACATGATTTTTTTATCATGGTCATATGTCATGCTGCTGTGTCATGTAAGCTCCACATGTTTGGTTGTATTTTCTGGAAAGTAACATTCTTTACCTGCATGATATTTTGGTACTTCCCTTATTAGCTTCCAATGCTTGATGTTTAGCATAGTTACTCTAGCACAGGTTACTCTTCACTATAGCAAGCAAAGTAGATGAGAGGTCATGAAGTTTTTACCAAATTTCCTTTTCTTATTGAGTGTTTTCCCTCAATTATTAGAGTAGGCAAGAGGAACTACTTCGGTAACATCTATAATTAGCTTGAGGAAATAGGATTTTAAGATTATTCTTCCAATTTCTTATGAATGTTTTGCTGTTACACTTATTGCATCCAAGGCTGGAGGATTGTCCAAAACAGAAAGCACACTTTGTTTTTAAAGTGACCACTTTACATTTTAAGATGTCTATGGCATTATTTTCTTTGAAAATGGTGACAAATTAATTCTATTTTATCCATTTATGAGCTTCGAAGGTTGTTCCTTGCTAATCATGTCACTATAACTTGCAGGTATGCCATGACAGGACAGTTGACACAGAAAAGTGATGTATATAGCTTTGGTGTGGTACTTCTGGAGCTACTTACTGGTAGAAAACCTGTTGATCATACAATGCCTCGTGGACAACAAAGTCTTGTCACTTGGGTGAGGACCATACCATATTTTCAACATTACCTTGTGATGCTTGGTGATAACTCGCTAATGCCTCGTTGTGCCTAATATCTGGTTTGTGCTTCTGCAGGCAACCCCTAGACTGAGCGAAGACAAGGTCAAACAATGTGTAGATCCAAAGCTAAAGGGTGATTATCCACCAAAGGGAGTTGCCAAGGTTTACATCTCTCTCTCTCTCTCTCTACCATATGAGGACCGTGTATGATGTTTTTGATAAAATTCACACTTCAATAATACATCTCTAGGTGGTAGGATGGAAATATGGTCTCCTGTGAAGCATGGGTATTGAATTTGAAATTTTGAGGGCATGCAGAAGTGGGTTATTACAACTGTTAGCTTACGGGGAGAGGTGATTCAAAATTTACTTTGTCTAGAGAATTGAACAGTGATGAGTTAATTGATAGAGAGGGGTAAAGAACATAACACCACAAAAATGCATGTTTTTCACTTTAAACTTTAAGCGAAATGAGATTGAATGACACTATCTCCTATCCTAACCTAAGATTTAAGTGTACCCGCATGTGTGGTTGGCATTTAAGTTGATATAGTTTGTGTAAACTAATCTTACCTTCTATCTATTCCCTGGGGGAGTAGTTCTTTTATGCACACTTCCCGAATTTTTCATTTTTGATCTTAACATGATATTTTTATGTGAAAATACTCCTCTGATGTATTTTCTTTTAAAATGTTCGATTTGCACTGTAGTTGGCAGCTGTGGCAGCATTGTGTGTCCAGTATGAAGCGGAGTTTCGGCCAAACATGAGCATTGTGGTGAAGGCACTGCAACCACTTCTCCATTTTAAAGCTGCACCTCCTGCTGCCCTGACTCCCCAGATTTAAGACTACAGTTTTCTCTTCGTTGTTTCTCTGATGTTAGAGAAATCACATCTTTGCAGTGATCGGTTGGTTGTGTTCACAGTGGATTAGTTGGTTGATCTTTGCATTCTTTCTATTTTTCAACATAAATAAAAACATTCGGACATGGGATTTGGTTGGTTGAGAGTGTGTGGCGAGCTCTAATTTGCTCTCTTTATGTGGCGCTTTGTTGCAATGGTTGCATTATTACTTTTTTTTTTTAAGAAGAAGAAGAAGAAAAAAAAGGTGGAAACAATGCCTGCGGCATTGCGGCTATGTATCTATAAATGTTCATAATATGAAGCTGGCTTCTTCCTCGTTTAGAGTATGTTTCTGGCCCAAATACTTGCTGTATAATCTGTTGAGCTTATCGGTTGGTTCTTATTCGTTCTTCGTCTGTTCTTGTTAATTTTTTTTTAATATTTGTATCATTTTTTATGGGAAATTTTTTCTCTTGATTCCTCTTTACTTTTAAGGGACAGTTTATGCCGCGATATGAAAACAAATCAACCGGAAAATCTTTATTTTTACTATTTTTTCATGAAAAAAATTCTTATTGGAAAAATTTTCATTTAATCTATTTTTTTGCACTAGGAAAAAAATGGAAAAATTAGTAATGGTGTTTGTGATTACACTAGAAATAAATAATTTTTTTATAAAATAATAAAAAAAAAAGTTAAAAGTAAAAGGTAAGTGATCAAGAACTACTTAACTGATTTTTGGTTTATTTTCATATCCTTTTTTACATTTCTTAAAGGTAAGGAGAACCAAGAAGAATCAAGAGAAAACGAAAAAAATTCGTCCCTAAAAATGACACAAATGTTAGAAATTTTTTGTCGGAAAATGTTTCAATCATATTTTTTCCTGCCATTTTCCTATTGACACAAACACACCTTAACATATGTTAAAAAGGATAAAAGAAATGAGTTTCTTATTGCTCCAATAGGGAACTATAGGAAAAATAATCATATTTTTTCCTGCCATTTTCCTATTGACACAAACACACCTTAACATATGTTAAAAAGGATAAAAGAAATGAGTTTCTTATTGCTCCAATAGGGAACTATAGGAAAAATAAACCAAGAAGCAATAAAATGGTTCTTGATCACTTACCTCTTATTTTTAACCTTATTTTTATTGTTTATAAAAATTAATTTATCTCTAGTGTAAATACTATCACAATAAATGATTTTTTTGTTGTTTCCTATGTTAGCACAAATGCATGAAAACCAATCGAAGGCAATTTTTTCAATAGGAAAATCTTCTAATGAGAAAATTAGTCAAAAGGGAAATTGATTTCCCATCGTTTTGTTTTCCTATGGTCTCTAACAATGCGACAATGTTGTTGTTTCTCTCATGATTTGAATAATTCATGGAAAAGACCAGTTTGTTAAGTACGAAAAGCCAAGTACCAAACATAGGTGGACGGAACCTAACCCAGGTGGACCGGAACCACCTAGCTCTGACACCCACCTACTGCTTCCGTTGGGATTCGAACGTAGAACATGGTGCCCAGCTCTGATACCATATCAAACGCCTAGCCAATACAACTCAACAGACCGACCAGTTTGTTAAGTGCGGAAAACCAAGTACTTAACCTAAGTGGACCAGGGGTGGACGAAACCTAACCTAAGTGGTCTGGAACCACCTAGCTCTGACATTTTGTTCTCAATATTGAACAATCGTCAATTTTTTCTTGAAATCTATTTTTCCCGTGCAAAAAAAAACTCTCCTAGATGATTAAATATTGAGACATGTCTTGATAAATCCTCTTATTCTATCGACCCATAGTAAGCACAGATTCATAAATATTGGGTTATGACAAACTAAAAGGTTAGGATCAATATATTGGAGATGTTAAATGACCCCTTTGCACAACTTGGAAAGTTTGGAGAAAGTTACTAGCTTGTGGATTGACATTTGGTATTAAGAACAAGTTTGGTTATAATTACTATGAGTGAGAACTAGATGAATTGGAATAAGAAAGAGAATAATGCAATGGTGGAAGGAGAAGAACCCAGAGGAAGAAGAAAACACGAGGGAAAAATTCTAGAGCATATCCCTTAATTAGGGTTGTAGATGTATACACATTTAAAGTACAAAAAGACAAAAATTCTAGAGCATACCCCTTAATCATGGTTACAGATGTATAAAGGCGAAGTACAAAATGACTAAAGAGCCCTTGAGTTTACATATGTATACAATGAGAAAATTACATAACATGCCACTTGTATAACATAAGTTATTTCAACATGGATGAATATAAATTGTGAGTGAATTTAAGTATTGAAGAAAATATATACAAGAGTCTTATCTAACTCTCATGGGAAGAAGGTTCAACAAAAGAGGATATAGTATTATTGGATTTCTAATTTGTTAGAGTTGTTTAATTATTGTCGGACTTGTATTTAAGAGTTGGACCTGAGTGGGTTGTGTGAGTTGACTTAGTAAACCTACATAGATAATGTGTTCATTTTCTTATTTTTCTTCTTTGGTAGTTGTGTTTTGTTTTCTTTTCCTTTTTAGCCTTCTTTTTTCCCAACATCTATTTTCCTTGGATTTCATACCCTCGTACGAAACTTTTTTATATTAAAAATTATACTTTGCTGAAAATATTTGTGAGTCTAGTTTCTGACATAAAAGAATCTTTGTCAATCAGAGTTTTCCACAAAGAGAAATCGACATCTAAAGCAACATGTGTTAGGTAACATAAAGGATTCATGTGATTGTAAAAATCTTTATTTTTTGAGACATTATATACCATCAAGAACGAAAATTTATATATAAAATTATATCTCAAAAGAAATCTTTGTTAGTCTATTTTTTAACCCAATAAACCGTTTCTTAATCCAAAGTTTCAAGAGAGATATATCAAAATTGGAATAACCAAAGGTCATACTAACAACCTAATACATAAAAATAGAAAAACACTTAAACTGACTACTAGTTACATGTTATGCCACCCACTCATATAATTACATAAAATACCATGCAAATTTCTTCAAAAAACTATGTATGAAAAAGTCATACATGACTCTCACAACAAAAAGTCTCATAGAACCATAATTAATATGGTGGAGTAGTCTAAGAGGAGTCTCATGGGAAAGAGGTCTCACAAAAAAAAGTGTATTTTATGTTAAGTTGTTTAATTGTGTTATGATTTATCTTTAAATGTTTGGTTTTGAGTGTAATCGGGACAAATGTAGTTTTATTGTAATATGATCCTAATTGTTTCCGCTATTATAAATAAAGGTCATGCATAAATAAAACAATGCTTAATCTATCCAAACTTTCAATTCCAACAGCTCTCCCCCCATATCTAACTAACCATACATAGATCAAACACAACATAAAATTCTGTAAACTTAAAAAAACATGTAACCTATTCAAATCTCTTCATTTCATCGATTCTTCCTCCGTATCCAACCAATCATATATAGACCCAACAAGAGTATAACATTCCAAGAACCCACACTCCATACTTAAGTAATCATACCTAAATTGATCAGAGTTATGAAAGTCCAAATATTAAATAACTTAAATCCAATTCAAACTTGTCATCAAGGAGTAGTCGACAAAGAAAATTGGTGAACTTCAAGTCAAGGAGGTGAAGTTTTCTAATGATTTTTTTTAAAATTCTAATTAATGCATAAAAAATCAAATCTATTTATAGAACAAACACTTAAATTAAGAAATAAAATGATAGAACTTTGTTCATCCTTAGGTTATTCTTGATTTTTCATTATTTTTATGTTATAAAATTAGCATATGCATTATAATTAGCTTATATATATATATTTTTTATGTTGTTTCATATGTTACAACAAAGCTAACGCCTCCCTGGAATTGAGAATGACATGCATTACTTAAAGTTGATACACCTTTCCCTACCTCATGTGGGTCAAGTCTAACAATTCATGGCCCTATAGCAAAGGTAGTTCTATCACGACCAATCCAATACGAAAAATCATTTGGTGTGAAACATGCGAAATGACTCTCTCAAATATCAGCTGTCCGATCAAATCATGATCGGATGACTGAGATAACTATTAATCGGATGACTGAGATAACCATTGATCATGATCAGATAATTGAGATAGTATTTTATACTAAATAATTTTTCGTATTAAGTTCTATTCTATTCTGAACTAGCAAGCCCATTACTTAGCTCCATATTTCTGTCGGCCGGTTCAAGGAGCGAGGAATAGGATGGCCATTCGTCGCTCGCGCGAAAGATCTCTCTAGCTGATAACGTACTCGGGTTGCCGCTGCGGAGTCTCTCTCGCTTCTCCCGACAAACTCCTATTAAAGTGGCGCAAAACGTCGCACTCGAGTTGGCGCCAACTAGTCTATCGTCCAATTTTGGCGCGCAATCTGCCGGTCCACTTTCAACCGGTCCACTTTCAACCAGCTGAGCACGCCACGAGTCGGTAATCTCCGTGCTTAGGGAGTCCGCTGATCCTGGAATTTTCTATTCCGTTTTCTAACTTTTTACAAACGAATACAAGTAAAGGCGTGGAGTACGCCTGCGAATTGCAACAGCCACAGAGGCGCAAAGAAGGCCTGTTGTAAAATCCAAGCAAAAGAGAGCCGGACAGGAGCAGCAACTCTCCTTAGTCTACACTTATTTCTCTTTCAAGAACTTATTTCCGTCTCTTTCCCTCCTCTTCCAATTTCGGATCGTTTTCGGTTTCGTTTCTCCTTCGCCGCCCTAGGAATTCAACTAGATCCGGTGACAGCAGTTTGTTGTGGATCAGATCGAACTACTTTGTTTTGCTTGCGCCGCTCGAGCTAGTCCGTGCGCAAACGCGAACTCAGGTGCTGGATCGGTACGAATTACGCCCGAGGAGGGTGAATTCCTGCGTTTCTTATGGAGTTAGATTGGTAAGAACTCCCAAATTGGATTCAATGATTTGGTTGCGATAGGAATTCGCTAATTCAATTTTTCTGTTCCTGCGGCGTCTCAGTTGCAAGCTCTAAACTGTATAGATCTGTTATCTTGGTCCATTGTTTTAGTTCTTTCTTCTCTGTTGATAATGCTGTCTAGATTTTCACGTGTTCTGGTCGAGATCCAAAAAAATGCATATATCTTGAGTGTTTGAAGAAAGATCTCTTTCTTTTGGCATGGCGTGGGTCAACCCAAACGCAAGAATTTAACTACGTATGTCTTTTTTTAATTTGTTTCCATTAAGATCAGGGGAGGGAGTAACCTGGTACTGGAACTGTCGTTTTGCTTTTGGGCCCCGTGTAGCTGGTAATATTTGTTTGGTTTCGTCGAAACTTATTTTTTCGATATGTTTCTTGTCCCGAAGTAATTACTGCTTTTGTGGTCCTTTTAGCTAGTCGTTTCAGTTGTTTTATTGCTGTTAGAATTTGAACTTCTTTAATATGTGGAGTTCTTTCTGATGATTTATTTATTTGTTCAGTGGTTTTCTTTGTTTTTTTTCCCTTATTTGCTTGGTAGATCCTGAAAGAAGGAACCACAATCTCTTCATTTGATTGTCTTTGTATTCTTAAAAGAAAATTTGAATCTATTGGACATTTGAGCTACTGTGGAAGATTTATGTCTGTGAACATCAAGAATTTTTGGCTTCATTGTTGGTTTTAACATCTCATTGGGGAGCTGAAAGTCCTCATATATTAGTTTCTCTCAAGGAAATGCATTTTGATATTAAGTTTTCTGTGCATTGTTTTTAGATCATTTGAGAACGTCTTCTGGTGTTGGTCCTTCAATTTGGTGAACACAGTATCCTAAATAGTGTGACTTTACCTGCTGAGAGCAGTAGGTTGAGTGGACAATGAGCGGGATGATGGAATGCAGTGTTTGTCATTCAAAGTTGGTTTCCCCAGGTTCCAAAACAGTTGCAAGGGCATATGATCAGCATAGAAACAAGATATCATCAAAATATCGTGCTCTGAATGTCCTTCTAGTTGTTGGTGACTGTGTCTTGGTTGGGCTCCAGGTGATTAACTAGACCATCCCAATTTATGTTCACTTAAATTATCAATCGTAGTGGAAAAATATGATATGGGTTCAATTACGTTTTGTCCTTTTTGTAACGGATATATTTTCACTTTGTATTAAGCAACTAATTAGCTGAAACCATTTATCTTCCGATAAGTTACTAACTTTCTGGAATCTGTTAAATTTGACAACCAAGGTAGGATTGGCATTAGTTTGGGTTTTAGTAGGTTTTGGGAAACCCAATTCTGCCTGCATTGGAACTTCTTGCCTCAACCTCACTCCTCTCCACAAGAGGGTTTCTGTCCAAACCTAATCTTAACCTTAATTCTTGTTTGACTCTACACTACCCCACTGTTTTGTCTCACATCCTTGTCTGTTAAAAGGTCAGGAAGAAAACAATCTCAGAAAAGAAAACTTAATCTCCTGAAATCATAAAGCAAACTCATAGAAATCAATTGCATTTTGAATACATTTACAGAAGAAAGAAAAATCTTTGTGAAAAATATTTACTGATGTAAAGATGTAAAAGAAGTAAAAAAAAAGGAGTTTTTCTTGGAAGAAGTGGTTGCTATAGCTGCATTTCACCTTCTTCATAGAACTGTGAAATGCACTTAAGAAGGATGTGATGATGACTCTAATAGACCAGATATCTACTGCTTCTTTATTCCATTTAATATAATCAGTTAACATGTGAACTTTGAAGTCAGGCACCACAAGAGGAAAGAAACATTTAGGAAAAATTGAAAATGAAAGAAAATTGATGAATAAGCCAATCAGAAAGAGTGCAAAACTCCGAATGTGGTATAGTCAAGCTAGTTTTTGATAGCTACCACATTCAAGATAGAAGGTGCTAAATGTTCTCGTATCTTGAAAAAGGAACCTTTTGCACATAGCAAACTTTGATAGCCACCTCTAAAGCTCTATGCCCTGGCATCCTTTTTTTTCCTGTCCTTGGCAAACTCATATGTTTCTATGATGAAAGAAGCCTATGGTGATTATGAAGAGAAGTAATCTACATCATGTTTTGTCATTTGGGAAGAGGGGGAAGGGAGAACAGAAGGTTGGTTATTTCCCTTTGAGTGCTCATTTGTTTCTAGTTTTAGGTTTTATTGAGATACGGGGATGCCTTTTTTTATGTCAGACTTAAATATACCTTTTAGAACTAAGTGAGAACTATCTAAATTATGTCTTTTCATTTAATTATAACAGCTAATGTCTCTTTTTACCTCTGGGGGTGGGTTCTTTAAAAACCTCTTCCTCGTGTTCACTGTGTATGGGATTTCTCTCTGCACCCAAACCCTGCATCTTGAGGTTTATTCTTTTTCTTTGTCCCCACTTTCCAATCCCCTCTCCCCACTCTCTACTCCCCACTCCTCACTCTCTACTCCCCAGTCCCCAGTCCCCATTCCCCACTCCCCACTTTAAGCTGGGTAGGATCAGGCAATTCCCCACTTAACATCCGACATTAGGCAGATTCCCCTCTTAACATGCAATGGCGCCACCATTACCCTGTGGTGATTTTAGTGTCTTCCTGTATTCTATCTGTTAAAAGGTACTCATGTGTGTAGGGGTGGTATGACTAGTAAATAAGGAAAATTTTCATAGAGATGGCACAAAATTGTAATTATGCAAGCCAGTGTATGTTCTCTTATGTGTTTTTCCTTTTGAATCATATAGCCCTAAGGGCATTGTAGTCATTGTAAACACTTTCCCACAACTATAAATACAACCTCAAGGCATGGGGAAGAGCATTCAAGACTCTTCCTCTCGGCTCAAATTTGTCCCTACACCCCTCTCTCTTTTCTTTTTCTATCTCTCCCTTGGTTTCTTCTCTCATCTCTCCCATGTCTCTCCTTCCTTTGAGATCTCTTATGTGTTAGGAATTGGACGCCGTAATTCCAAACTAACTAGAGCAATAATAATAATCGTGGAAGAAGGAAAAACAAGCAATGAAAAATAACAACAAGATTTATACAGGTTCGCCTATAGGTGAGACCACGTCCTGTCTTTCGCTGTTGCAATAATCCACTATAAAGATGAAATAGTTTACAAGAGAAATCGCACACATTTATTGGTGTTTTTTTCTAACCTCTTGGGCTGCAACTTATGATACTTCTCGGATGATTGATCAAACTCTAATGGCGGCACCCCCCAATTATAAAGAGAAAACTAGGACAACCACTTTACAAAAGTGAAATTCTCAAACTGCCCTTAATGAAACAACAATTAATATATTGTGGACAGGGCGGGGGCACCCCCGGGAAGGGGGCTTCCTGCCCCCTTCCAATCCCCACGTTGACCTTACCGCGAAGGTCAATCCGCGTAACAACTCAATATAGGGCGTTGATTAAGGTCCACAACTTAACAATCTCCCACTTGGAGGCTAATCCATCATCAATATCTCCTTTGCAGCGGAAATAACTTCTCAATCCTCAGAGAGAAGTCCAATTGAAGTTGCACACAATTTTAGTTTATCAATCGTAACAGTCTTTGTCAACATATCAGTCGAATTCTGGCTCCCTTGAATCTTCTCAAGTGCTAAGACTCCATCCTCCAGAGCCGATCTGATGAAGTGACAACGCACCTGTATGTGCTTTGTTCTGGCATGATAAACAAGGTTCTTTGCTAAATGAATAGCACTCTGATTGTCACAATACAACACATTCTTCCCATGCTTGAGACCTAATTCGTCCAAGAAAGACTGCAACCATACTATCTCTTTGTTGGCTTCAGTCATGGTGACATATTTTGCCTCAGTAGTGAAAGAACAACTATCTTTTGCAACTTAGAGACCCAACTAACTGCTACCACCCAATGTGTATACATATCCGATGGTACTTTTCTTGTCATCAATGTCTCCAACCATGTCAGCATCTACATAACCCTATAATCCCAAATCTGAATTTTTGAAATATAAGGCTGAGTCTTAGTGCCTCTCAAATATCTGAAAATCCACTTCCCTACTTCCCAATGTTGTTTACCCGGATTACTTATATATCTGCTCACAACTCCCACTGCATGAATTATGTCTGGTCTAGTGCACACCATCTCATACATGAGATTGCCAATAGCAGAAGCATAAGGCACATTGGCCATGTAGGCTCGCTCCTGCGCTGTAGAAGGTGACTGCTCCTTAGATAGCCTAAAGTGACTAGCCAGAGGAGTACTCACTGGTTTTGCATCATTCATGTTGAATCTGCTCAGCGCCTTCTTCACATATTATTCTTGTGACAATTTCAAGACATCAGTATCCCTAGTAATCCTCATTCCAAGGATTTTTTTTTAGCACCCAAATCCTTCATTGCAAACTTCTTGGACAACTCTCTTTTCAACTTATCTATTTCCTTTTCGCAAGCACCTGCTATCAACATGTCATCAACATATAGCAGTAGAATGATGTAGGAGTCATCAGGCTTCTTCACATAACAACAATGATCCGCCTGATACCGCAAGAAACCATTACTACTCATAAAGGTGTTAAACTTCTTATACCAGTGTCTTGGAGATTGTTTAAGACCATACAAACTCTTTTGAAGTTTGTATACCATTTTCTCTTTTCCTTGTGCTTTGAAACCTTGTGGCTACATCATGTAAATTTCTACCTCCAAATCACCATGAAGGAAAATTGTCTTTACATCCAATTACTCTAAGTGCAAGTCTTTATTTGCCACTAGTCCAAACACTGTTCTAATAGTAGTCAATTTCACTACTAGAGAGAAAATCTCAGTGTAGTCAATGCCTTCTTTTTGTTGAAAGCCCTTTACCACCAATCTTGCCTTGTACCGCTTGCTGCCATCATGTTCGTCTTTTATTCGGTACACCTATTTGTTCTGCAAGGCCTTCTTCCCTTTTGGTAGCTCGGTCAACTGTCATGTTTGATTGGAAAACTGTGAATCAATCTCATCCTTCATGGCCAACTCCCACTTGGTTGATTCATCAACTTGCACGACTTCCTCATAACTCTCTGGTTCACCTTTATCAGTTAGCAAAATAAAATTTAGTTTAGGGGAGTACCTCTGTAGTGCTTTGCAAGTTCTGGCAGATCTCTTAAGTTCAGTCACAGGAATGTTTTGATTTACTTCTGGGGGTATCTGTTTTTGGTCTTCCTGAGCAATATTCTCCCTCTCAATAACTGGAAGATCTCTCAACTGAATCACTTCAGATTTCTTGGCTTCATCACTTGTGCTCTCAGACTCTGTTCTCAACCTGTCTTTATACAGGGCACCTTAATTGAAGATCACGTCCTTGCTCCTGATAATCTTACGACTTTAGTCATCCTAGAAGCGATAACCAAACTCGGTACCACCATAGTCAATAAAGAAACATATCTTAGATTTAACATCAAGTTTATTTTTAACAACTGAATCAATATGAATATAAGAAACATAACAAAAAACTTTCAAGAAAGAAAGGTTTAGCTCTTTACTGCTCCAGACCTCTTCTGGTATTTTGCAATCCAATGGTGTTGAGAGACCTCTGTTGATCAAATAGGCAACGGTGCTAATAGCCTCATACCAGAACTTCTTTGGCAATCCCGCATGCAATCTCATGCTCCTAGCACACTTGTTCAAGGTCCTGTTCATCCTCTCCGCTACTCCATGTTGTTGAGGTTTTCCAGGAATGGTCTTCTTCATCTTGATTCCATTATTAGCATCGTACTGCTTGAAATCATTATCTATGTATTCTCCCCCATTATCTGACTGCAAACACTTCACCTTCAAAACTGTCTCATTCTCAACCATTGCTCTCCATCTCTTGAAGGTATCAAAGGCATCAGATTTCTTTTTTAGGAAATAAACTCATACCTTTCTGCTTGCATCATCAATAAATGTCACATAGTAGTTAGAACCACCAAGGGAAGTAACAATTGCAGCCGCCCCCCCCCCCCCCCGCATCAGTGTGAACCAACTCCAATTTTGCTGTCTTTTGCTCCTTTCCGGCCTTAAAAAAGCTAACCCTTTTCTACTTGCCGAAAATACAGCCTTCACACAAACTGTTGTTTACAGTTTTCAACCCTAGTAGCTTGCCTTTGGACTAAAACACTTTCATTCCCTTCTCACTCATGTGACCGAGTCTGTAATGCCACAAATCAGAATTATTAACTGCAACCATGTCTCTGCAACTGGAAGTGATGTAAAGGGTTTCAGTTTTAACTCCTCGTGCAACAACCATGGCTTCCTTAGTGACTTTCCAAGCAGCACCATTAAAAGTCACATTATGACTTTCATCATCATGCTGCCCTACTGAAATCAGATTACACATCAGTTTTGGTACATGTCTCACCTTATGAATTTTCCACACTGTCCCGTTTGATATCCTCAAATTGACATTACCAGTACTGACAATATCCAAAGGTTTTCTATCAGCAAGTTACACCTTCCCGTGATCTCCAACAACGTAATTCTCCATGATGCGCAATGGTGTGAAAAGAAGCTCCTGAATCTAACACCCAAGAGTCAATAGGCTATCAACAGACAAGTGTAAAACATCTCGTACCTCTTCAGTCATCGTATTTGTAGCATCATTTTTCTTTTCATCCTTCTTTGGTGCTCTGCAGTTTTTCTTTATGTGACCAGACTTGCCACAATTCCAGTACTCCACATTCTTTCCGAATTTGGACTTGCTTCTTCCATTCCTTGACTTCCCTCTACCATTGCCCTTGTTGGAATTCCTCTCGAAGTTTGACACTTGGGACAAAATTAGATGTCGACGATTCTTCGGAGTCCTTTCTATGATCTTCCTCTGCAAGAATGGTATCTTGAACATCATTAAAGATCAATTTCCCATTGCCTACAGAGTGTTGACCGCAACCCTCATAGGCTCCCAACAATTTGGCAGAGACACCAAAAGAATTAAAGCACAAACCTTATCATCAAATTTAATTTGAACGAATGTCAATTGATTAACAATCGTGCTAAACTCATTCAAATGCAATGCCACTTATGTATTTCTGTCATCTTTAAATTGAAGTTTTTTCATGAGATGTATCTTATTATGTAACTTAGTGTAGGGCGTTGATTAGGCTTCTTTATCTGTTCTTGGTGGCCAAAATTTCATACTCATTATTGTAATTTAGTCTGTGAGAAAGTAGAAACACATGGTATAAAGGCATTGAAATTTGAATGTTCAATATTGTTTTCTTTTTTACATAAAGTTCTGGTTTTACTCATTATGTGATAAGGCAGTTCTCAAATTGACATATTTAAGAATTTCAGTGCTGTTTTTTGTCTTGTGCAGCCCATTTTAGTCTATATGTCTAAGGTGGATGGGAGCTTCAAGTTTAGTCCCATCAGTGTTAATTTTTTGACGGAGGCTGCAAAGGTTCTATTTGCTGTTGTTATGCTTGTATTCCAGGTTATCTTACATTTTTCCTCAAATTTATTTTCTGATACGTTCTCTGCAGTTAATTTTTTTTTGTGCACTTTGTTATTTCTAATTTAATGGGAGTAGTTGAAGTGGCTATAGAAAGAGGAATTGGTAATTCATAATTAAACGCTGGGTAAACTGAGCGAGGGGATCAATGCCATGTGTAAACTCCACAAAGTTTAACTTTATGTGATGGTATGGTGATTGGCAGGCTAGGCATCAGAAGGTTGGAGAGAAGCCTCTGCTTTCCTTATCAACATTTGTTCAGGTGGTTTTTTGCAGTTAAACAAGCATTTTTGTGGAAGACTTGCTGTCTTGTTTTGGTTGTGCAACTTAAAACTTCAAACTGTGCTGCTCACTGGTGGTATTTTTTCATATTCTTGAAGTTATGCAATAACTATGCTAATTTACTCATAGTCTATATGATGGTGGTTAGATGCTGACTAACAAATGGCAGTGAAATGACGAAAAAGATTACTTTGATTGCTGTTTCACTAGCAGCATGGCATTTTGTGCAATATATACTGGTCCTTGCAACATTTCTTTTTGGAAATGTATGTCGTTAAGTTGTGGAGCCTAATTAACATGCCCTAAGCTGAGTTGGTCGCGGATCGACTTGTGTGGTCAGGTCACCGTGAGAGTTCCCGCCCCCCTCTCGGGGGTGTAGGGGGCAGAGCCCCCGCCCGGTCCACAATATATTGACTGTTATTTCATTAAGGGCATTTTAGGAATTTCACTCTTGTAATGCGGTTGCCCTAAGTTTCTCTTTATAATTGAGGGGTGCCGCTAGTTGGGTTTTAATCATCTTATATCGAGGAGCGTCTCGAGTTGCAGCCCGGGAGGTTAGAGAGAAACACCTGTAAGTATGCGATTTCACTTGTAAAGTATTTCATCTTCATAGTGGATTACTTCAGCGGCGGAAGACAGGACGTAGTCTCAGCTTGAGGCGAACCTGTATAAATCTTGTTGTTTTTGTTTTCGTGCTTGTTTTTCTTTTCTTCCGCATTTATTATTATTGCTCTCGTGAGTTTGGAATTTGGGCATTTAATTCCTAACATATGTAAGGAGGATGATTTTATCATATTATTTTCTTGGCTTCAAGTAAATTTTTTTCCAGATTCCCTGTACTCCTCCCCCTCCCTCTTCTCTCTCTATGGGGACAGTAAGAGATCTGAACCCTGAAATGTTAGATAAGTTATTAAAATCCAATTAAGAAAAATTCAAAAAAATATGTTGTTATATCTTGTTTCCTTTTTTTATGCAACAAAAGGTAGGAAATAGTGACCTAGTTTAGCTTGGATGATTAATTGCATGACAAATTCCATGGAAACACTAAGAGTAAGAAAATAAACAAAACAACAAGAGGAACATGTAAAATGCTACTAGAGGAATGGATACATTAAGTTCATCATCCACAAAAAATTTACTCGAACATCATGATAACTTAGTTTCTTTAAAAAGGCATGGTTGCCATTTGCAAATTTCTGATCCAATACATGATAGTTTTAAGCTGGTATGTGATCAAGGGTTTAGTATTACTAGAATTGAGAATTAGAATTTTGTAGAAGTTTGAAAAGTTTGAGGATTTCCCGGGGCTTTCTAGGGTGGTGAAGGACCTCTCTTGCTCAATGGCCGATTCTTGGAGAGACCATTCATGGAGTCTCACGTTTCGTCGTAGATTAAATGATGAGGAAACTTCGAATTTTTGCTTTCCTCTCCAGACTCAGTGGCATTACTGTCTGTGAGCATGTAGTTGATAAACTGAAATGGAAGCCCAGTATTAATGGCTGGTTCACAGTTGCATCCGCCTACTCTCATATTAGAAAGCAAGATTACAACATGCATGAGCACAAGGCAAACTTGGCATGGAAGCTTTCAGCGCCAAGTAAAATCAATTTTTTCGTGTAGACAGCCATCAGGGAACAAATCCTCACCTCTGACAATCTCCACAATAGAGACTACACAACCCCCGATCGTACGTGTCCCCTTTGTGGTATGTGCGACGAGACAGCCCAGCATGTTCTCTTATATTGTGATTTCTCTTGGCAAGTCTGGATGAAGATTTTTCAAAAGATTGGGCTCCAACTATGGCTGCATCAAAAAAAATGTCCCTATATACATAAAATCACTTATTCCCTATAGCTCCTATTCTATTCTTTGTATGAATATAAAAATTTGCGGGGTCAGTCATGGCTGGACGAGAGGTCGGTCAAGGAGTAATTTCCTCCCACCAACCATCTGGGGAACGAAGTAACTCCCATTCAACGACCACTCTCTCTGATCCAGCACCTCTAGTAGGACAGCATCCAGGAAGAGGCGAAGATCGAACCAGTCTGAGGAAGCAGCACCGGCAGCAGCAGCAACGAAGAGGTAAACAACCGGAAGAAGAAGAAAAGAGGGAAAAGGAAGTTATTGAATCTGAAGATAGTTCAGGCGAGAGATGGCAAACTGTAATCTCGAAATCCTCACGCCGAAGGATCCTTGTGGAGGATCCGACCATATACGAATTCCGGAATGGAAAAGCAAAGCTGACTTTTCAAAAGAGAAAGGAGAAGAGTGGGGAGGCCATCCAGATTCATGCGCAAGAGGGGAAAAAGAAATCATACATCTCCCTCCCGATCTCCGCAGTCAGATTTTTCCTAGACATTTTTAGGAAAGTCCAAGTAGGAAACATGGGAAGAAAATACAGCAGATCACTCCTCACTGGCGATCTGGAATTCCAAGTTCACAGCCAGTATCATGGAGGCCTTCTTCATTGCGTCATCCACCAAAGACGTGGACAAATGATAATGGGTATGATTTTCCTCCCACAGCCCTCCACTTCTGGAATGGGTTGGAAACGATTTGATCAAATTCTTCAGCAGCTAGCCACCCCACCAAAAATCCACTCACAACCTAGCGCTTCACACCAGACAACTCTGTCGCTCCCACCGGATCCTCCACTAGAGAAGACTCAGACCTGCAAAACCAATTATCCAATACCACCATCAACACCACTCCCCCAATTTTCACCCCAGAAAAAACAATTCTTTATATCCCTGCCAGCCCACATTGAAACTGAGGGCAAGCGCAAAATGTCCCTGGCAGTCCTCTTGGAAGACCCGGAAAATTTTTTCACCAGAAGACAACTCCAAGAATGGCTGCAAAAACGAAATATCACGTTCACAGCCATCATCAAAGCTCATAAGAGGAGCTGGATCATCAACTGCCATTCGGAGGAGGACCGCAAGAGACTTCATTCACTAAAGGCAGAGACTATTTCAACGATCCTCCACATGACCAATTGGAGCCCAGAACTCACAACCCCCATCTCGGGGCAATGGGTGATCGTCAAAGGTCTTCCGGTGGAAATCCGATGCCGGCATACTCTGGAATGCCTCACAAAAGAATTCGGAGAGGTTATTTGGGCCGAAAGCCAGCCAACGCAGCTTCACAGAGAAAAAATTTTCATCCGGCCAAAATCACCGGTAAGTGGTTTACAATTTTTTCATATCTCCTGCGGAAAAACCATGATCTGGGTCTCCATGGAATTCGGAGATCTGGAAACCCTTCCGGCAGCCAACTCGGAAGAAACCTCACGAAACACAACCCAGACTCAGCAGATCCGTCAGTTACCGACTCGGAAGCCGCACTCGGAGTTCAATCGGACATGGGTTCCGAAAAAACAAAAACAAAAAAAAAATCCAACCACACAACATCAATCCCCATATCCCGAAACAATCCAATCAACACCAGTTCACAGTAACCCTTTCACTGCCCCCGCCGAAAAAGATCCTATCCACATAAGTGCATCCGCAGACAAAATCTCATCTCTGAAATCGCCCTTGGCAACAGTGCCAATCCCCAATTCCAAAACACCTGCAATACACCGTTCCCCAAATCCAAAAGCTGATAGGATCTTTCAAACCGATGTGCAGACACATCCGGACAAGGGGATTATTACTTCCCTTTGTTCACATCCATCACTGTCAAACTCTAACCCGCCTCGAAACAAAAAACACTTTCCCCCACATACCTACCTCTCCATTTACCAAAATCCATCATCACCTTCTCAACCTCGAGCCCCGCACCATACTCTTACACAAAAAAAAAAAAAAAAAAAAAAAAAAAAAACAAACCACCTTTTCAACCATCAAATCCACAGCCGTCGACCTCTACAACTTCCAAAGCGCCTTAGCCCACATCACGCCGTCGCCCCGTCATGTCCTTTCTACATCAACCCTTTCCCCAACGCCGCACCTCGAGTCCCGAACTCGCCTGCCATACATCAACCTCCAACACCCTTCAGTCGACATCACGCCCCGTCCTTCCCTTTCTACATCAACCTTTTCACCTCTGCCGCTTTTCATTTCCCGAAGCAGTACCCATCTTTCCATCTTTAAATCCCTCCCATCCCCTCCGCCACCCAAATCTTCCTCTTCCCGAAGCCTACCGTACGCCAATCCCTCAGTCCAAATCACGCCACCATCAACCCTTTCCCCAACGCCACACCTCGAGTCCCGAACTCGCCTGCCATACATCAACCTCCAACACCCTTCAGTCGACATCACGCCCCGCCCTTCCCTTTCTACATCAACTTTTTCACCTCCGCCGCTTTTCATTTCCCGAAGCAGTACCCATCTTTCCATCTTTAAATCCCTCCCATCCCCTCCGCCACCCAAATCTTCCTCTTCCCGAAGCCTACCGTACGCCAATTCCTCAGTCCAAATCACGCCACCCTCCCGTCCTTTCACTTTTAAATCCCTCTCCTTCCCTCCGCCGCCTAAATCTTCCTTTTCCCGAAGCCGCACCCCTCACTTGTCATCCCCGTCCCGCAGCTTCTCTAACTCGATAAATCCCCTTTCCCCCCCACTTCCACCCACATTCTCGGCTCGTTATCGAGGATCTCCCTCTGCGACCCCCCCGACCTCAAACCTTCCTCATCACCCATCCCATCCATCCCAGCAACCAACTCCTCTCGCCGTCCCATCAAACCCTCCCTCTCTGACTCAAATCTCCCCTTATACGGCCACCCCTCGAGCCCCGTTAAGGCCATCCCTCTTCTCTAATGAATCCACTTGGGATTTCGAACCCCCCTCTCACTCCCCTTCCCCCTTATATATTCACTCTCCCACTATCCTCTGCCCCACCCCCCTTCGTATTATTTACCCCCACTCCGACACCATGGAAAACTCAAACCCCAAACCCTTCACCCCTCCCTTCCACACCAATACTGAAAAACAAATTGCCACCACCCCTTTCCGATATACCTACTCCAGGAAAAAAGAAGCAGGGAAAACTAAAGCCAAACTCGGTAACCCCACACCTTCCGAGACAAACAAGGACAAAGATAAAATCAAAGACACTACCCCCCCACCTTCCCCCCCTCCAAATTCCCCTCCTGTCCTTCCAATGGAATTTCCCCATGATTGGTACGATCTCCCCCCTGCTTTCCCCTATGGAATCCCTCCAATTTGGTCCGACCTCCCCCCAACTATAACCTCTGAATCTACCCTAGCCAAGGCCTTCACTCCCAATCCGCGCGATGAGCTCCTCCTATTCCTGCTGGAACAGGAACAATCCTTTCCTCGAGAAGAATTTTCAGAAATGACGGAGCTTGCCAACATATTTTGTGCGGGATACACTGAAGCTGGAGCCGTGGAGCGAAACATCAACTCCCACCGTTCCCCATGATCGTTCTATCATGGAATGTAAGAGGTCTCGGCTCTCTGGCCAAGCGTGCTCTCGTCCGAGCAGCGCTTTTTGATGTTAAACCAAAAATAGCTATACTTCTTGAAACGAAGATACAGTCCTTTGATTATTCAACTGTGTGTAATATATGGTATGACTCCAACCCAGCGTGGGCGCATGTAGCTGCAATTGGCCATTCTGGGGGCATTATTGTCATCTGGGATCCAATTGCTTTTGATGCTATTTCCGTCCTTCCGGGGCGATACTCAATAGGTATCCAGCTCCGGGATCACAACCTCGGTACTTGTTGGGCTCTTGCTGGCATATATGGGCCTACTCGGTACCGTGACCGAGCATCTTTCTGGGAGGAAATCTTTCAGCTTGTCCAATTGTGGGACCTCCCTTGGCTCATTGGAGGAGACTTCAATGCGACATTATCTTGCTCTGACAAATGTCCTCCTGCTTCCCGAACCTCATCAACCATGAGAGCCTTTTCTGACTTTATCAATAGTGTTGCTCTCTCCGAGATTCCTCTTTCGGGGAAAAAATTCACCTGGACAAATTGTCAGAACCCCCCCATTTTGTCTAAATTGGACAGATTTTTTTCAAATATAGAATGGAACCTTCTTTTTCCCAACACCTCTGGCCAAGTCGTAAACAAAATTGGATCTGACCATTGGCCTATCCAACTCAATTCCCGGCCTCTTGCGTGGGAAAAATCTCCCTTTCGGTTTGAGAATGCCTGGTTATTAACCACGGCTTTCATCCCTTCTTTGAAATCTTGGTGGCTCGAATTGGAAAATCATCCGAACCCGGGCTGGGCCCTCCCTCGGAAACTGAAAGCCCTCAAAGCAAAGATCAGAATGTGGGATAAAAATCATCGTGTTTCTGCTGCTTCCCAGAAAGATTCGATTCGCCGCCGCATTTCTGAGCTGGATCTACTGGAGGAACAAAGGTTAATCTCTCCTACTGAATTTTTGCTTAGAAATAAATTAAATGCTGAATACCGTACATTTCTTCATTCTGATTCTGTCCGTTGGAAACAACGTTCAAGATTTCGTTGGATGGCTGAGGGTGATGGAAACACAAAGTTTTTTCATTCCATCGCCTCGGCCAGGAGGAGGACTAACCGTATCACTGCTCTCTGTAACGGAGACCAAGTGGTAACGGATAGTGCCTCCATTTCTAACCTTTTGGTGAAGTATTTCTCAGAGCTATATTCAGAAGTCTGTTTCAGAAGACCAAAAATCCATCAGCTCAATTTCGAGCGCATCTCAACTGAAGACGCAATGGATCTTGAAAAACCATTCTCCTCAGAAGAAATTGAACGGGCTGTGTTGGGCCTTCCTAAAGATAAAGCCCCCGGACCAGATGGCTTTAATGGTGAGTTTTATCACTGTTTTTGGGATCTGTTAAAAAATGATGTATGTGCCTTCGTTCACAATTTTCACCAAGTGGGAATTACTCACTCTGGAATTGGTGCATCTTTTATTGCGCTTATTCCTAAAAAAACAAATTCAGAGGAGCCTAAAGATTTCCGGCCCATCAGTCTCATTTCCAGTTCATATAAAATTATTGGTCGTCTGTTGGCTAATCGGCTAAAAGCTGTCCTTTACAAGGTAATTAATCCTTGTCAAAGTGCTTTTATCCGAGACAGAAACATCCTGGACTCTTCTCTTACTGCTCATGAACTTCTTCATTCGTTCAAAAAATCTTCCCTTCCTAGGTTTGTTCTGAAAATTGATTTTGAGAAAGCCTTTGACCGGGTTGACTGGAAACTGGTGGATTATCTTTTTGACCGTATGGGTTTTGGTACCAGATGGAAATTCTGGATGCGGAGTTGTATTTCCTCCCCTTCTTATTCTGTTTTGGTAAATGGGAAACCCCGAGGATACTTCAAATCCTCTAGAGGGATCAGACAAGGAGACCCCCTTTCTCCATTTATTTTTACTCTCATTGGAGAATACCTTACCTCTATGATCCGGTTTGCTAAACGTTCGGGTTGGCTCAGTCCTATTTTTTCTGATCCAATCCAAGACGTCCCCATTCTTCAGTTTGCAGATGATTCTATTCTTTTTGGAGAAGGGTCCATGAGACAAATAAAACGCATGAAAGCTATCTTGAATATCTTTGAATTGACGTCTGGTCAAAAGATAAGCTGGGAGAAAACCACAATCTTTGGTTTTAATATTGATGCATCTATTCTCAACTCTATGGCGAACTATCTGGGTTGTAAGGTAGCATCAATTCCGAGTACATATCTGGGCTTACCTTTGACTCCTTTCCTGCCTTCGAAAAATTCCTGGTTTCCGGTTGTTGAGAGGCTTGAGAAGCGTCTGGCTTCTTGGAAAGGAAAATTTTTATCCAAAGCTGGTAAACTGGTTCTAATTAAATCATGCCTTCATGGAATACCTTCCTATTTCTTATCTTTGTACAATTGTCCAGCTTCTATTCGGGATAGAATTGAATTTTTGAAAAGAAGATTTTTATGGGATGGGCCAAATGGGGAAAAAAAGGTTAATCTTGTAAAATGGGTTGATGTTTGTAAACCAATTGTAATGGGGGGCCTCGGGATTCGTGACGTTGCTACCACCAACAAGTCTCTGCTACTAAAGTGGGTTTGGAAGTACAACATGCAACCCAATCTACTGTGGCGCCGAATGGTTGCAAGTAAATCAGGAAAAGAGAGAGGTTGGTGGACGGAGGGGGGAAGATTTTACAAGTTATCCCCTGTTTGGAAGAAAATTGCCAAACTCTTACCTTGCTTCAAAGCCGCCGTCAAATGCTATATTGGAAGTGGTGAAAATACTCTTTTCTGGTCCGATTGGTGGATCGGGACTAGTTCCTTAGAGGAAAGTTATCCTCTTTTATTCCAGCTGTCAAGATCTCGAAGTTCAATGATTTCTGACCATTGGCAGTCCTCGGGTGGGTGGAATCTTCATCTCAGACGGGCATTAAATGACTCTGAAACTGTTGAAGCAACTGGCCTGATCAATTTACTTTCTGGTGTGGCCTTAAAAAATTCTTCCGATATCCTCATCTGGACACCCAACAAACAAGGTATGTTCTCTTCAGCCTCAACGTACCATCATTTGATTTCCTACCATCCTCTTCACGCAGAACATCCTGTTACTTTTGCTTGGTCGCTCCCGATTCCTCCTCGCATCAAATTTTTCATCTGGACGGTATGTCTTAAAAAAATTTTAACTTCTGACGCTTTGCAAAGACGAGGCATTAATATTCCCAATCCAGAATGCCCATTTTGCAACACATCTCCTGAAACAGCAGATCATACGCTTTTGCATTGCGAATATGCTCATAAGATTTGGACCGAATTAATGGACAAGATCGGTTTATTATATTGCCCTTCGCAAGATTTGCTAAACACTATTTATACTTTGGTTAGCTCCCATCTTCCGAAGTTAGGGAAAATCTTAATATCTTGTTGTGTTGGACACATTGTGTGGAATTTATGGAAAGAAAGAAATAATCGCAAATTCAATCAGAAATCTATTCCTCGGAATATTCTCTGTGATCAGATAGTCGGTCAAGTTAGCTCTTGGGTTCTCCTTCGCAAAGAATTCTGTGATCTAAGAGCAACAAATATGAGGGAAAATTGGAGAAATGTTGCGAAAATGTCTCTTATTTCGAAGGCTCCTATTATGATAGAATGGACTAGACCTCCTCCTGGACACTTTAAATTAAATTTTGATGGAAGTGCTTTCGGTTGTCCGGGCCCAGCCGGATTTGGTGGAGTAATTCACGATGATCAAGCAAATCTTCTCTACACTTATGCGGGTCCAATTGGAGTATCAGACTCTACTTGTGCGGAATTACATGGCTTGCTCAACGGGCTGAAACTCTTCAAACAAAAAAAGGATGGTGCTCTCTTGATTGAAGGGGATTCTCAAGTTATTATAAATTGGTGCTCCAAGCCTTCAAAACCTCCTTGGCGTCATTGGAAGATTTATGATGAAATCTGTAATTTAACTTCTGATTTATTATGTACTTGGAAACATGTACCAAGATCTGCTAATCATTTAGCCGATGTTCAAGCTAAAAAAGGCGTTACCCTCCAACATCTTGTTGTGGAGGAAATGTCTTTTTAGTTTTTTAGTTTGTATTTTATCTCTTTTGAATACATTTACAACTCTTCTCAAAAAAAAACTATGGCTGCATCAAGACCTCTTTGACACCTATGAGATGATTATGGGGATCCGTCTTCCTAGGTTGGGCAAGTTACTTCTCTTGGCATGTCTCGCACATGTCCCTTGGTGCCTATTGCTAGAGTGAAACAACCACAAATTCAATTCCAAGGCTAGCACCCCGGAAAATACGGCTTCTCGTGCAGTGGGCCTTATCTCGAGCTGGTTACATACCAAAAAAGAGTTTGCCTCTCTACTGGGTGTCTCTGTTTTGGGATGGGCCTTGGACCCAACTTCACAGTCTCCTTTCGGGAAAATTGGGATTTGATCGCACATATGGCGGGCCCTTGTAGGACTGGTTATGACCACCTGGGATCCTCCCCCTTGCGACTACATCAAACTCAATCTTGATGGCAGTGCTTTAGGCTGTCTTGGGTCGGTTGGAGCAGGTGGTGTTTTCATAGATAGTAGTAGAGACCCTATTCTGTCCTATGTTGGGCCGGTGGGCATTGCTGATTCAAATACTGTTGAAGTGAGTGCTCTTTTATTCGGACTCTGAATTTTCAAAGAGCGTCTTTTTGGCAAGCTACTTATTGAGGGAGACTCAAAGACTGTCATCAGCTAGTGTTCAAAAGATAGCTCCCCCCTTGGTGTCACTGGCCTATCATTGATTGTATTATTAACATTGATCAGCCAATTCTTTGGCTGATAAATTGGCAAAATTCAGAACCTCCCAGCATTCTCTCATTGTTTGGGAAGACTTCTCCCCCTTGTAACTTGCTTGTTTGAGCTTTCTCTTAATAAATTTCAGCATTATTTAAAAAAAAAAAGTTTGAGAATCCCATGTGTTTCTTCCTAATGTTTGAGCAACCAGCCCAAGGTAACAATGACCTGGAAGCACCGACATTTGTGAAGTTCTCAAGTAAGGCTTAAGAAATGATAGAAACAAGAGGAAGATAGTCAACAAGAGATGGAAATGAAATCCTAATTATTACTCTTTCTATTTTGCCATCTACAGGGCTACTATACTGTGTTACATTTCTACACTACATAAGAAGCTATAGTTTTCCTTTGAACTTTAAATTGGTAAAAACAAGAGAAGAAAATAAAGAACTAGAGGTGAATGAAAAAGATAAAGAAGACAGGAGGAGAAGGAAAAACTCATGTTTCTTTTTTTAGATATGATCAGATAGGGAAAAGGCTAGGGATGGCAACTGGTAGGTAAACCTTATCTTGCTTTGCCTTGATGCTCCACCCTGTTCTTGCCTTGGCCTACCTTGAGATGAGTTTGACTGCGTTAAACCCATCACTGCCTGCATTTCTCTGTCGATGCCTCGTACCCACCCTTGCAATGGGTGATAGGAGTGTTGGGGACAAGAGAGTAGTTGGGGGGGAGGCTACTCTCTACCTTTTTCTCTTCTTTCTATCATAGAGAGGAGACAAAAAGTTCAAAAGAAAGATGTTGGAGGGCCCAAATATAATCAAAATGAGTCGGTCAAGCAAACTCCATATAACAAACAAGCCCATATGTCTGTAGTTCTCTCTCTCTCTCTCTCTCTCTCTCTCTATATATATATATATATATATATATATATATATATAAGACACATATAGGGTTATTTGGGTTTAGGGTTTAGGGTTTTATATATATATATATATATATAAGACACATATAGGGTTATTTGGGTCATTTCTTATAGTTGTAGATTTCTTTTAAGGGTTGGAGTAAGTTGGTCTTCATAACAGAATTCTATATGTCAATTTTCATTTAATTCTAGGTTGTATTTGAGAAGTTATGGGAGATATTGTAATGAGGGGCAATCATGTCTTCTTGTACAAATCCTCACTTAAGTGATTTAATAAAAGAGAGAGGACTCGAACTCTGGGCCCTCAATATCCACAACTTCCTGTTGCTTCCTCTCTCTCTTCTCCTCTTGTTTCTTCTATATTTCCTTCTTCTTTAATCACAATTTCATAACTACATGGTATCAAAACAATAGAATTTGATCTTGGGAGGTTCTTTAGGCAGTTTCTTGTTCCCTCTACAAACTTTGAATTTCTATAGAAGGTTTCTTCAAATAATTTTTCTCCTGGTTGGATAAATGGCAGATCTTTCCACTTCCTTTTCTGCCCTAACCATTTGGTTGATGGTTCCTACTATTAATTAGTGTACTATGATTTTACTGTTCCTAGAGGGTTACTTGTGGATGTTTTGCTAAATCCATACCTGTGTCCCTATCCTGTTCCTACATTTCTATCATGTGCCTGTATCTCTATCACGTGCCTGTGTCAGCCTTAATTACTGGTTTTTGTGATTGATTTATTGTTATTATTGGTGCAAGTGGGTGACTCGAGGGCCGTTGGTGATATTGTTCGATTGTGGTTCCTTTATTTGTACCCTAATTAAGGAGTCTGGGGCCCACTTGACATGTGCAAATTGCACTTTATACATATTGTTCTTTTGGATTAAGAATATTATTTTGTGGATACTTGTGGCATACTTTGAGGTTGTCATAGGATTAAATGGCTGAAGCAAGTACGTGTGGACCTTCATTCTTAGTAAGTTTGGGTTACAATTCTACATGGCGGCTGATCTACTCTCGTTCAGTAAGTCGCTCACTGGTACCCCTCTGCCTGGCCTCGGAAAAATGATGCTCTCTGCTTGTGTTAGCTTCATCTCGTGGGGGCTTTGGAATGAGCGCAATAAAAGACGATTTGATGCAAAATGTGAATCTGCAGATCGGGTTGCGGACCGAGTGGTGGTTCATATATCTATTTGGTTTCTGACTAAGAAAACCTTCTCTTCTTTTTTGGGCACCCCTATCTGTGAAAACTGGAGAAATTTGGCTATGATGCATTCTAGGACAAAGATCCCGGTTTTGCAAGAATGGACTCTTCCTGAACCCGGTTATCTTACGTTAAACTTTGATGGCTCGTCTTTTGGTGATCTTGGGATTTCTGGTTTCGGAGGAGTTATTTCAGATCATTCTGGCAATTAGTTTTTCTCTTATGCCGGCCCTCTAGGCATATCCGACTCTACGTTTGCAGAGCTTCATGGCCTCCTCTCTGGTCTCCGCGTCTTCATAGTCAAATGCAGTGGTCCTCTTCATATCAAAGGGGACTCAAAAGTGGTTATTGGATGGTGTGAAAGTGTATCCCCTCCCCCTGTGGCGGCATTGGGATACCTCTCGGGAAATTTTAGAAATAACCTTAATTGTATCTTGTATTTGGACTCACATTCCGAGATCCGCTAATTCGGTAGCAGATGTTCTTGCCAGGCAGGGAACTGCGCTACAATCGCTGGTTGTAAGGGACTTGCTCCCTCAAATTTTGTAATTTCTCTCGTTTTATTATTATATCTTTCTCAAAAAAAATAAAATTACTCCAATCAAGCCATCATAGTGTTCAAATAGTAGGCATTCTCACCCTATTCAAATTACTTCTGTGACTGGGCAAAACTATGTGAATTGGTCTAAGTTGGTTCTTATGTTTCTAAAGGCAAAGAGAAAGGCCAAGTATGTTAGGGATGACCCTCCCAATCCTATAATTGAAGATTTGGAGGTAGAAGATAATCAAGTGATGACCTAGTTGGCCAATAGAATAGAACCTAAATTTAGTGACAAATTTTGAGTTTTCGAACTTTGAAAGAAATATGGAATACACTTGCCTCTATCTTATCTTTGGAGAGCAATTGTCTAGGATATATGAGTTTTATGTAAGGTATTTTAACATGCAATGGAGAGATAGTTCGATTATTGACTAGTTTACTTAGATGTGAGGTGTTTTTGCGGGAAATCGGTATTTTCCATCCTTTTACTACAAATGTAGATGCAATTCGTAAAGAGAAAAATCAGATGCTGATGGCAAGGCTTTTGGAATGTTTGGGACCTAAGTATGATGCCATTTCGTGCACAATTATTGGATAATGATGATGTCACAATCCTTGGATAGGCATTTAATTGTGTGGTTTGAGCTGAAAGTGTAGTGGCTGGTAAAAATGAGAAGAATAAAATAGTAGCTAATTCTATTGTTCTCAACCTCTAGACTTCTTTCCATAAGTTTGAGGCCAAAGGACATGGGAGAAGTAGTAGAGGTCCTGCTAGAGACTTGGACACAATGATAGAGGGGACAAAGAGTGTATTTATTGTGGTAGAACCAACCATGTTTCAAATAAATGTTGGGAAAACTTTGGAAAGCCAGCACGAGCAAATTCTATTATGACCGAAATGGACCACACTCCATACTCTGGCCCACAAGTCAACAACTACATCAGAGACTGGGTCAATTGACTTCCACACCTACCATCACTACTTCCAAAGAACCAGATTCCTCTTGCACTAAAAGTGCCACAATGACAAGCATAAGTATTCAAACAATGAATGTGTCTCATTCTCCTCTTGGATCATTGATTCAGAAACATCTCTACACACATGTTAGGTAGCCATCTTTGTTTTAGTCTATCACTCCCCAGTCTTATTGTATTGTTACTTTAGCTGATGGGTCTACCTCATCAATTCAAGGGGAGGGTACCATTGACACTACTCCTCAGATGTCATTGCACTCAGTTCTTTTTGTTTCTAACTTTCTTGTAAATATTTTGTTTGTTAGTAATATTACAAAATCTGTCGATTGTTCTGTAACTTTTTCTCTTGCTTGTTTTTTTTAGGTAGACAGAAAGGACAATTGATTCAGGACATGAGAAAGGTGGGCTCTACGTTCTGGATAATGTGTTTATTTCAAAGGCAATCACTCTTACAACTAAAAATTCTCCGTATCTATGGCACCTACAGTTGGGACATCCATCACCAACTAAACTTAGCCAATCATTTCCTTCTTTGCTAGCTAACCTTACCTTTGTGAATTGTGCCAACTTGGGAAACATCCTCGAGCGAGTTTTCCAGCCAGTTCTAGTCATAGTTCTAGAGTCTTTGAATTAGTCCAATCTGATGTATAAGGCCTATGTTGAGTCCCTAGTTAATTTGGTTTCAAGTGCTTTTTTTTCTTTCCTAGATGATTTTAGTAGGGTTACATAGGTGTATCTCCTGAGGAAAAAATTGAGGTCTTTGATGTATTTTTGAAAATTTTCAATGAAATAAAAATCAATTTGTTGCCAATATTCTTTGTTTTTTGTATTGATGATGGACTTGAATCTCTAAATCACAAGTTACTCGTGTATTACTAATTCAAATGAATGTTCCCAAATCTTTTTGGGGTGATGCAGTTTTAACTTCATGCTTCTTAGTAAATTGTATGCCATCATCCATCTTGCAAGGACATGTCCCTATGAAAGTTTTAAAACCACGTTGTCAACTCTTTGATGTTCTTCCTCTTGTCTTTGGATCTACATTTTTTGTTCACCTATTTGGTTACTCTGCTAATAAGTTATGTCCTCATTCCGTTAAATGTGTTTTGTTGGGTTAATCTAGTCTTCAAAAGGGGTATAAATGCTATGATCCTATTAACCGCAAGACATACATTTTGCAGATGCGACATTCTTTGAGAATACTCCATATTTTGTGTCCTCTGATCCATCTCAGCTAGCGTCTAATCTATTTGTAGACAATCCTCAAACATTTGGTGTTGATGTGTTTGAGCCATTTTCATTAGGTGCTAGATTGACATCTATTTGCATGTTGATTTCTATGGCTGTGAAAAAAGGATAGCCATTGTTTCAACTAGATATTCGTCACCGCTGGAATTGGGCTGCATTTGGCACCCTTCAGGTCGTCTTCCCTTGTGAGACAGTTTACGAACCTACACCACTTGAAAAAATGATTTGGGAGCTTAAAGTTGTGTCCTTATGGGACTGCGCTTCACAATTGGATTGTATGACGGTGGATGACCTTGTCTAGGCCGCCAAACATATATGGTGTTTGATGAATCGTTCTTGAGTTGGTCTTCCTGGTACATCCTACTACTATTTTCATAATCCTTCTTGTATGGTGATTTGGAGGTCTATATGGAGCAACCTTTTGGGTATATTGTTCAGGGGGGAGACAGAAAAAGTGTGCAGATTGAAGAAGGCTATTTTTGGACTAAACAATGTCCTCGAGTTTGATTTGAGAAATTTAGCAATATAATTATGAAGTTAGGATTTTCAAGGAGCCATTGTGATCATTCCATGTTTGTATTAAAAAGGCAGTCTGGGATTGTATTGTTAGGAAGTGATTCTGAAGGAATAGAGCAAGTTTAAAAACATTTGACAACACACTTTCAAACAAAGGACTTAGGATAATTGAAATACTTCTTGGTATCGAGGTGGCTGGAAGTAAGAAATGTATTGTTTTATCTCAGAAGAAGTACATTTTAGATATGCTACTAGAGTATGCTCTCGGGTGCATGTCCAGTGGATACACCAATGGAAGTTAATACTAGCCTTCATGATCCTCAAAGTCCTCAAATTAAGGATAAGACAGTGCAAATGCCTTTTGGGGAAGTTAAGTTGTGCAAATGTTACAAGACTAGATATATCTTTTGCAGTGGGAGGGGTTAGTCAATTCATGGAAAATCCAAGGAAAATACACTTAGAAGCTACTCGTAGGATTCTGAAATACTTCAAAGGGGCTCTTGGAAAAGGTCTGTTCTATACTCATAGGAAAATTGATGTTGGATACTCAGATGCAGATTATATAGGTTGTAAGATGGATAGGAGGTGTACCACTGGGTGTTGCTTCTTTGCTAGAGGTAATCTGGTGAGTTTTAAGAGTAAGAAACAAACAGTAGTGGGAAGATCCAGCGTTGAAATAGAGTATAGAGCAATAACTCACACAGTGAGTGAACTTATGTGGGTAAATCGGTACTTTTTGAGTTTGATTTTCACACTACAAAGCCTATGTTTATGAAGTGTGATAATTAGACAACCCTTTTTATAGCCAAATAATGCAGTGTTCCATGAGAAAACTAAATACATTGAGACTGCCGTTTTATTAGAGATGCTATCATGCAAGGAAAAGTTGTCACTCTATATGTGAAGTCATCTAAACAACTTGGTGTTTTGTGACAAGCTGGGTATGTTTGATATTTATTCTCTAGTTTGAAGGGAAGTTTTAAAAGGTATATAGGGGTATTTTGGTCATTCTTATAGTTTTAAATTTCTCATAAGGGTTAGAGTAAGTTGGCCTTCATAACGGAATTCTATTTTTCAATTTTCATTTAATTTTGGGTCGTATTTGAGAAGTTATGGGAGATGCTGTAATGAGGGGCAATTATGTCCTTTTGTACTAACCCTCTCTTAAGTGATTTAATAAAAGAGGGAGGACAGAATTCTGAGCCCTCAACATATTGGAAGACACCTCAAAGTGGCATTAAGGTAAATACCTTACCCACGTCAAGGAGGTGGCACAAAGTGTAATTTAATGATGCACAAGAGTGTAATTAAAGAAGTGATGTATGTCTACTTATGTCTTTTTCTTTTGAGAGTTTATAGCCCTAAGGGCATTATAGTCATTGTAACCTTCCTTCATAAACTATATGTTAAATTGGGTCCAAGGCCCTATTCCAAAATGACTAGCCAACTTAGGAAACCTCTTTACCAACTAATAAACTCAAGATCTTTGTACTCCACTCTATGTGAGATTATTCCTTAACACTATAAATAGAAACTCAAGGCAAGGGGTAGATCATTAAGTCTCCCCTCTTCTCTCAAATTCGTCCTTATGTCTCCTCTCCCAAGCTCTCTCTCTCCATCTCTCTAGTCGAATTTTCTCTTCTTTTTCTCTTCCTTCTTTCTTCTCCTTTCTTCTCCTCCTTTTCTTCCTCTCCTCTTTCACTACCTTGGTTGAGGACCTTGTCATGAGATTCTAAATTCAACACAACACGTGCAGCTTCCTGCTGCTTCCTCTCTCTCTCTTCTCCTCTTATTTCTTCTACTTTTCCTCCTTTAACCTCAATTTCATAACTTTATAATATATATATATATATATATATATACACACACACATGTATGTATGTATGTATGTATGTATGTATGTATGTATGTATGTATGTATGTATGTATATATGTGTGCGCACTTCTTGGATGTAGCAAAGCTGCTAGTCTTTGAGGAAAACATATTCCAGCACCATATGGTCCCAACTTCTTGGTTTTGAGGAATCATCATTTGTATTAATGACTCCATCATATTCATGTCTTCCAACATAGAGTAATATTTGTATTTCTCATTAATGAGAAATCAGATTTTTTATGTATTTACCAAGTTTTTCAATGAAATAAAGACCTAATTTGGGACCTTTGTTCATATTGTTTGTACAGATACTAGTTTGGAGTTCCTTAACCAGAAATTCAAATCCTTTTGTGACATGCTTGGGATTTTACATCAAACTTTGTGTGCATACACCCCTCAACAAAATGGTGTTGTTGAACGCACAAATAGGCATCTACTTGAGATTACATGAACCTTATTATTTTAGATGAATGTTCTTTTGTCTTTTTGGGGTGATGGAATCCTTGCCTCTTGTCATCTAATTAGCCCTATTATTTTTTTGTTCTTCGGGGGCGTGTCCACATCTAGGTTTCAAAACCTTAGTGCAAAATATTTGATCTATGTCCTAGAGTGTTTGGTTCTACTTGTTTTGTTCATTCTCTTGGGAATAATAGTCACTAATTGTAACCTCGGCTTGTTAAGTGTGTCTTCTTGGGTTATTCGTGTTATTGGAAGGGATACAAGTGCTACAATCCTACTACTATGATGTTACATTTTTTGAAAATACACTTATTTTTCATTGTTGAGTGTCTCCACCAATTACATTGATTTTTGTTGAAGAACGTTCAATAGTCCAAAATCCAGCTCTTATAGTTGTTATGGATGGTTCAAGTGCTGGTACTTCACCCACACAGCCACGACCATCACCTTTGAAGCCACTACAATTATATCAATGACTCCATGCACATACAACAAGGCCCCTTCTCAAGTCTCTCACCATAAAATTCTTCATTTGTAGAACCTGAGCTCTCTGACTTCACTAGTTGCACTCAAAAAAGGAAAAATGTCATGTACTACTCATCTAGTATCTAAATATGTGTCCTTTGATTATTTATCATTCCTGTAAATCCTTTGCATTGTCCTTGTCTATTTCTTCTATTTCCCATTCAATGCAGCATGCCTTAGGTTACCTAATTGGAATCAAGCTATGGATGAGGAGATAAAGGCCTTGTGTTCTAGGGATACATGGACACTTTGTGACCCACTTGAGGGTGCTAACATTTTCGGATGTCGTTGGGTGTATACCATTAAATACAAAGCAGGTGGAAAGTGTTGAAAGGTACAGAGCCCATTGGTGGCCAAAGGATACACCCAAACCTATGGGATTGATGAGTTTGGAATGTTTTCCCTTGTCACCTGTCTTACATCTATCAAGATTTTGGTATCTGTGGTAGTCAATAAAGGATGACCCTTACATTAGTTGGATATCAAAAATGCGTTTCTTTAGTGATTTGCAGGATGACGTATATATGGAGCAACTTCTTGGATATGCTGCTCATAAGGAGACTAGGAAGGTGTGCAAATTGCAGAAGTCTATTTATGGTATAAAATAGAGTCCTTGGGCTTGGTTTGAAAAATTATCCAGTTAGTTATGAATTTTGGTTTTGTGAGGAGTGATTTTGATAATTCCATGTTTGTGTGGAAGAGACAATTTGGGGTTGTTGTTCTTGTTGTATATGTGCATGATATTGTGTTGTTGTGGAGTAATAATGAAGAAATTGAACAAGTCAAAAAGTATTTGACAAAACATTTTTAGACAAGGATTTGGGATAGCTGAAGTGATTTATAGGTATTGAGGTGGCTTGAAGCGAGAGAGGTATTGTCCTGTCACAAAGGAAATACATTTTAAATATGTTACAAGATTATGGATTGTTGGGTGCACGACAAGTAGATACTCTCATGGAAGTCAATACTAGTGTTCATGTGATCAAAGTCTTGAGCTTAAGGATAAGTCACTATATAGGTGCCTAGCGGATAAGTTCATTTATACCACAATTAATAGGCCAAACATATCATTTGCAGTGGGAGTTGTTAGCCAATTCATGGAGAATCCACATAAAATACTCTTAGAAGCTGCTCATAGAAATCCTAAAATATTTGAAAAGTGCTCCTATTTGATGTTATAGGATACTTTGATGTAGATTATGCAGGATCCAAGATAGATAGGAGGACTACGACTGGTTATTGTTGGTTTGTTGGGGGTAACTTGGTTAGTTGAAAGAGTAAGAAACAAAGTGTAGTAGCAAGATCCAATACCAAACCAGAGTATAGAGTGATGGCTCATACAATGTGTGAGCTCATATGGGTGAAACAAGTTCTTGTTGAGTTATGTTTCCAGATTAAAAATTCAATGGTTATGAAGTGTGACAATCAGGTAAAATTTTTTATAGCCAGTAATCCAATATTTCACGAGAGAACCAAACACATTGAGGTAAATTTTTTATCAAAGATGCTGTAATGCAAGGGAAGGTTGTTACACCTTATGTGAAATCTTCGAAACAACTTGGTGATGTATTCACCAAACCCCTTGGAAGACGTGAGTAGTCAGTGTTTTCTGACAAGTTGAGACTATTCGATATTTACACTCTAGCTTGAGGGGGTGTTGAAATGTATATGTACGGATGTTTTGGTAATTTTATATGGTTGTATGTTCCTTTTAATATAGTAGGAAGTTTACCTTCACCTTATAGTTCTATGTTTCAATTTTCAGTTTAGTATGAATTGTATCTAGGAAGATGTAAGGGTTTTCTGTATAGAGGGGCATTAATGTGAGTTAACCTTATTTTTTCACTTAAGCTGGTTTATAAGAAAGGGGGAGGTTGAATTCCTGCCCCCTACAATTGCTCTCTGTCTGCACTCTTCTCATCTTCTTGTTGCACTTCTCGCTTCCTTCTTTATTAGTTTTTCTCTTTTTATTATCTCTTTTTACAAACTCAATGCGAAAGGGCAGGAGGGGCCGACTTTCTCCCTGAATGCTCCCAAAATTTTATTTAAAAAAAACTGTACTCTCAACACTTTTCTAATGAAAAGCTCTTCTCACCTGTCAAACTCTTGTATATTGCTGTATAATGATTAGAGTTTGAATATTGATGTCAAACTACACTGCCTCTATATAACTGTGGAACTTTTAAGAGAATAAAGATCTTTAAGTTCGAACACCTCACCATCAGAAATACAATTAAAATCTATTGTTTGGGTAGCATCTTGCTTCTATTAGCTGAACAATGTTTTACTCCTACCATGGCTTTATGCTAGGCTTCATCAGTTGATTCCTAGTTTTGTCCCTTCAACAGTTGGTTCTTTCTTTATATCATTCAAATGTATCATATAGAGCATGTTGCATAAACTCTGCACATGTGCATGCTCTTCCCTATGTAAAAATTCCTTGTTTCATTGACCATTCAAAACCTGGAAAGGGAATGTAATATGTCCTTCTTTATTTGCAGGCAGCTCGAAACAATGTGCTTCTTGCTGTTCCAGCTCTTTTATATGCTATCAATAACTATCTAAAGTTTATCATGCAGGTATTTATTCTGGTGCTTGTGTCTGCAGTCTTGGGTGCTATTTGTCATGCCAACTTGTCTATAATCTCACTAGTTTGTTTACTTTATGTACAGCTCTATTTTAATCCTGCTACTGTAAAAATGCTGAGCAACCTTAAGGTAATTTTCATGTTTGAAATTTTGTTATGATACCACCTGATGTATGACCATGAACTGATCAACAGGCTTTTAAGGATAGTTTTTGTAAGAAAAAAGGTACTTTTTTGCTGAAAAAAGTAAGGCTGTGGCTCAATGTGAGGAGACCACTTCCTTTTGCATAGAGGAGAACGGATGTCCCAAGTCATAACAATGAGCTTTGGCATTCAAGCTGTATATAGTTTTCTTACCACATTAATAAAAATATATTAAAGAACCATAGAGCAGATCATACATCTTTTTTTGTGAAAGAGATGAGCTTTATTAAGCAAAGTGAACAAGCAACAAGCAATCAAGGATGGGATCCCCAAACAATAAAAGATTGGAGGGGGATCCCACTCCTAGCAAAGAGCTTCGGCCAAAGAATTGGCGGAATGCGGAACATGAGTCCATACACAAGAAAAAAAAGAAGAGATCTCCTTGATATCATAGAAAGCATTCCAGTGGCACCAAGGGTTCTTAGGAAAGGAAGATGAGCACCAGAAGATCACCACCTTGGAGTCACCTTCTATGATATGGGGTCCCGACAAATGATCATGAAAGAGAATGAGGCCTTGGCTGAGGACCATGAGCTCTGCAGAAGTAAAGTCAGACGTCCCCAGAGGTCCTGAATAAGTGAGGAGAGTGGTATCATCCGAATTACAGATGGCACCACCAAAACCAGATGGATCTGGATTACCAAGCGAACTGCCAGAGCAGATCATACATCATTTAATAAGAAAAACTACACATAATATAGATTAAAGAACTAACTACAGTCCCTAATACAAAGTCAATATCCAAAAATAATCATATTTTTCTTCAATATTCTGGTTAGGTCTCCATAACTTCTGTTTAGTTTGCTACTTCTAAATCACATCATGTAGCATCTGAGTAGTCATAATTCTAAGGTTGATCTTTCCTGAGGTTGGTGTTCACCCCTACCTTCCAAGGTTTTGTTTTTGCCATAAGAATTTTAGGCTAACATTTCAAATATTGGGTTGTCTGGATAGTACTGCTAGAGTATATTATACTAGGATTGAAACACTAATTGCAGTAAAGCTACTAATCCAATTGAGAAGAACTTTTCCAGTGTGTTCAATTCATTATGGCAGTGACTTTTGTTCGTATATGCAATTACATCATTTTTTATTTTCTTGCAATATAAAATTACAGGTTTTGGTTATTGCGGTACTATTAAAGTTTATCATGAGAAGACGGTTTTCCATTATCCAGGTTTGCAATCTTTAGTTTTGACATTTAAGAAGAGAATGGTGTTTTTGTGCTTTAAAATAACCTTAACAAAATTTGTTATGTAAAAAAATAACACAATTTGTGGATAGAAATTTTGTTTATGCCATTTACCCTTGTTCATTTTGACAAGGATCTTTTACTTTTTTCTTATTTATCCGAGTACTGACTTCTCTACCCTTATTGTCTTGCAGTGGGAAGCTCTTGCTTTGTTGCTAATTGGAATCAGTGTCAATCAGCTCCGTTCCCTACCTGAGGGGACTACTGCTATGGGTCTTCATGTTGCCACGGGTGTATACATATATACATTAATTTTTGTAAGTATCAGCTAATTCACTAACAATTGGAACCATGGTTTAGTTGGAGGTTGGATTACAGTTTTCAGAAATTGTTGTTCATTTTTTAAGTGTTTGGCTCCCTTTTGTTGTTGATTATACTAAAGTTAATTCTATGTTTTGCACTGACAGGTGATATTACTTGACTAGTTTGATAAGAATTATTATCCAAGTTGGAATAAAGTTATACTTTCTTTTCCATATATCAAATACAGAAAGTGATTTCATTTCCCGATAGAAGTCTTATCTACAACTCTATGCTCTTATGTGTCGCTATATTATCTTATGTCTGTCGGTGATAAACTCTAGTTGGTCCAACCAGCTTGGGTTCTCCGAAATGGTTTTCTACTAAAGGTCCTGACATGGTCTAGGAGTTTTCATTGTACAACTTGGAGTAGGACAACCATTAATTTTTGGATGATTGCTATTGGAATAAGGACAGTCTTTTGACTGGTTGACATTTTGCAAAATGTGAAGAAAAGTAAAATGTGAAAAATATCAAGCAGTAGAAGGAAGAAGGAAAAAAGAAGAAGAGGCAAAAGGGAGAGAAAAGAGTGCATTGGAGCAGCATTCTGTTAGGGCTGAAAATTGAGCCCTATCTGTTTAAATATATCACTTAAGTGAAAAAGGTACAAAAGTACAATAATGTCTCTTATTACATTAAACTCAGTAACTCTCTAAATACTTATTAGACTAGCTTGAAACTTAGATCATAAATTCCAATTATGATGCCTAAATTAGTGCGACGCTTAGAGACACACACCTATAAATAGGAAATGGCTAAAATACCCTTATACTCCCACTCAAGTTGGAACATAAATGTCAAATGGTGAAATGACAGTCTACTTAGTGTTTGGTTCTTTTTTTTTTTTTTTTAATGATGCTGAATTTGATTAAGAGAGAACTCAAACGAGCATATTACAAGGGGGGAAGCCTTCCCAAACAATGAGAGATTGCTGGGAGGTTCCGAATTTTGCCAATTTATCAGCCAAAGAATTGGCTGAATGACACAATGTCAGCAATACAATCACTGATTTGCCAGTGGCGCCAAGGGAGGGGGGGGGGGGGGGGAGGGGAGATCCCTGGTGGCCATAACCGGATTCTTGCAGGGGCCCGCCATATGTGCAATCAAACCCCAATTTTTTCGGAGGGAAAACCAAATTACTTGCTATAATTATTGCTGCATAATTATCACACTTCATAACTATAGGTTCAGTAATGTCGGCCCGTTAGGTATTTCCAATTCAACGTCAGCTGAGCTCTATGGCCTCCTCAATGAGCTTCACGTTTTCAGAGACAATTGCAGTGGTCCCATTCACATTAAAGGGAACTCGAAGGTGGTCATTGGATGGTGCGAGGGTGCTTCCCCTCCACCGTGACGCCATTGGGACATCTTTCAGGAGATTTTAGATATTACCTCACTACTCTCTTGTATTTGGTCTCACATTCTGAGATTTGCAAATTCGACTGCAGATGTGCTAGCCAAACAGGGAGCGTCCCTGCAATCTCTTGTTGTGAAGGATCTGCTCCCTCTTCCTTTGTAATTTTTCTCTTGTTAATATAAATACATCTTTATCAAAAAAAAAAAAAAACTATAGGTTTAGTAATGTGAAAACTTAACTTCACCAAAACAAATTTAACCCACATGAGCTCACTCAAGATATGAGCCATTGCTCTATACTTGGCTTCAACGTTGGACCTGGCAACTACATCTTGTATTTTAGTCTTCCAACTAACTAGATTACCTCCAACAAAGCAACGATAACCTATTGTGGATCTCTTATCCATCTTGTACCATGTGTCATCCACATCAGAATAGCCTAACCCATCAATTTTCTCATGAGAGGTATATAATAGACCTTTCCTAGAGCACCTTTAAGATATCTTAGGATTCTATGTGCAACCTCCAAGTTTACTTTGTGAGGTTGCATGTTAAATTGGCTTATTATTATTTTATTTATTTGTTAAATTGGCTTATCACACCCGCTCAAAGGATATATCTGGTCTCGTGATAGTGGCATAAATTAATTTACCCAATAAACATATATACTAGAGTTTTATCCTTAAGGTTAGACTTTGATCATTGTGAAGACTAACATTGACTTCTATAGGAGTATCCACTGGACATGCACCCAGAAGCCCATACTCATTTAACATGTCTAGAACATACTTCCTTTGAGAGAGAACAACTCCCTTCAATTTCGAGAAAATATTTTAACTTCTCTAAATCTTGATCTTCAAAACCTCCTTGGCGGCGTTGGGAATTATTTGAGGATATTTGTACTTTAGTTTCCCAAATGCATTGTAAATGGAATTATATTCCTAGATCTGCTAATCATTTAGTAGATAATCAGTCTAAACAAGGCGTTTCCCTCCAACAGCTTGTTGTGGAGGAAGACCTTCTTTAGCAAGGTATGTATACTTTCTTCATCTTGCAATATATATATTCACACCTTATTTAAAAAAAAAAACTTCTATAAATCTTTCATTTGAAACTGCCATGCTAGATAGTTTTCTATCGCACCAATTCCTTTCAAATCACTTCCCGTCAACATAATATCATCCACATACACAACCAGAACTAACTCCTGATTGTCTTTTCAGTACGAACATGGGCTGGTCACAATGGCTCCATATAAACCCATACTTCAAAACAACTGTATTGAACTTTTCAAACCCCACCTGGCAGACTCAAATTGGCTCCATCTTTACGAAGATATTTCGGGGAAAGTCCTCAATCGGGTAGGATCCGACCATTGGCCCATTCTATTATCCACCTCTTGTGGACGATGGGGTCCACCCCCATTCAGATTTGAAAACATTTGGCTCTCGGATCTGACTTTGATGTGCTTTTGAAAGATTGGTGGTCAAATCTTCTAGATTGGGGTCGACCAGAGTGGTCTCTTCCGATAAAACTCAAATCCCTCAAAAAGAAACTTAAGGATTGGTCCTTCCAACGTTGCAAATTTGCCAAAGAAAAAAAATCCTCTCTTCTCTCCCGCATTGTTGAGCTGGACTCTTCGGAAGAACAATGGTACTTATCTCCATCTGAATTCTCTTCTTGCCTTTCTCTTCAAAGGGAGTTGCAAGTTCTCCTTGTTCAGGAAAGAATCAGTTGGAAACAAAGAGCCCACTTTAAATGGTTAACAGAAGGAGATGCCAATACAAAGTTTTTTCACTCCCTCGCATCGACGAGGAGGAGATCCAACCGAATTACCTCCTTATGTATCAATAATGAGGTAACGTCGGATCAGACCCAAATTACCAATGAGTTGCTTAGTTTTTTCACAGATCTATATATTGATGATGTTATTAACCGGCCCAAAATCCAGTAGCTTCATTTCGGGCAGCTTCCCATCTTTGCCTCATCTATCCTTGAAGCCCCTTTCTCCCAAAAGGAAATTGAGAAGGCAGTCTTAGGCATGGCTCGTGATCAGGCTCCAGGACCCGATGGTTTTAATGGTGAATTCTACCATCGTGCTTGGCCGATTATCAAGGGAGATATTTATAAAATGGTTGAAGGCTTCTTCATGACTGGCATCTCCTTCCTCAGCATGGGAGCTTCTTTTATCTCTCTAATCCCCAAGAAGAGAAATGTCGAGACCCCTGGTGACTTTCGTCTTATCAGCCTGATTTCAAGTTTATACAAGATCATTGCTAGACTCCTCGCAAACAGACTCAAAATAGTTCTCCTACTTGTTATTAGCCATGGCCAGAGTGCTTTCTTGAAGGGCAAAAACATCTTGGACTCGGCTATGGCGGCGCACGAGTTGTTTGATAAATTTTCTCGCTCGAAGGATCCAATCTTTATCCTTAAGCTGGATTCAGAAAAGGCATTTGACCGGGTAAATTGGAGTCTACTGGATGACATTATGAGTAGTAGGATGGGCCTTGGAGATCATTGGAGATATTGGATTAGGAGCTGTTTGTCCTCCGCCTCGTACTTTCTTATCTTAAATGGAACAGTCTGTGGATGCTTCAAGGGATCTAGAGGATTGAGACAGGGTGACCCTCTTTCCCCTCTTCTTTTCAATATTGTGGCGGAATTTTTTTTGCTATGCAAGTCTCGGCCAAAGAATGTGGATGGTTGCATCCAACCATCAACTCTTCGGCTTTCAACTTTCCAGTGCTTCAATATGTGGACGACACTTTGATTTTTGGTGCAGGAATGCTGGACAACATAAAAAAAGTAAAGGCAGTTTTGGGGCTCTTTGAAATCTGCTCAGGTCAGAAAGTCAATTGGAGGAAAACTTCTTTGATTGGATTCAATATCAACCCAAACTCTCTCAGAAATGGCAGAGGTGCTTGGGTGTGTAATCTCATCCACCCCTTGCACTTACATTGGCCTCCCTCTCTTCACTGGTCGTATTTGCAAAGATTTTTGGATTCCAGTCATAGAGAAGATGGAATTACGTCTTGCATCATGGAAGGGTTGCCTGCTTAGCAAGGCAGGAAGGTTGACTGTTTTGAAATCATGTATCGCTGGCATCCCAAACTATTATCTCTCCTTCATGCCTTGCCTAGCTTCTATTTGTCAGCAGCTTGATAAAATGAAGAAAAATTTTCTTTGGAGAGGGAATAGCCCGGATTTCAAGTACCATTTGGTCAATTGGGAGGAAGTTTGCCTTCCAAAAAATTTTGGAGGTCTTGGAATTCGGTTCTCCAAAGATATGAATCAGGCTTTACTCCTTAAATGGATTTGGTGACTCAATTCGTCAGCTCCAAACCTTTGAAAAAATATGGTGCTTTCAAAGCTCGGCATCTCCTCAAAATGGTGGACAAATGGGGGAAACAAAAGGAATTTATCTCCTATATGGCGGTCGCTTTATCTCTTGACTCCTACTTTCTCAACAACAGTCCGATTTTGTGGGAGATGGGCATCATATCAGATTTTGGGAAGATTTATGGTTGGGGGATATGCCTCTTCATAGCACTTTTCCTAGCCTCCACAGTATTTCAAGATTGAGGAATAGTACCATTAGTGAAGTTGCTGATAATGGGGGATGGAACATTCAGCCTCGTCGTGGCTTATCTGATTCAGAAGGTCTTGAAGCTAGTCAACTGTTGGACACTTTGCAGTCGACCAGAATCCAAGCTAACAAATCAGACAAGCTAATTTGGTGGCCAGATAAAAGTGGCTCCTTCTCTGTCAGCTCCGCCTATCTTGTTATTCGAGGAGAGATCACTCGGAGTCCCAAGCATGCAGTGGAATTCACTTGGCGTCTTAGTGCCCCCCCAAAAATAAAATTCTTTATGTGGAGTGCTTGCTGTAATAATATTCTCTCTGCTGACAACCTCAGAATTCGTGGCAACCGTGGAGTTGACCCCATTTACCCCTTCTGCCATGCACAGGAAGAAACTGTAAGCCACCTGCTCCTTTTGTGTCCTTTCTCTTGGAGGATTTGGACATCGATTCTTAACAAAATTGGGCTCCAACTTTGCTTCCTTGAGGATTTGTTAGCCACCTGCCGTATGCTTGCTGGAACTCCTATCCCCGGTATTTGGAAACTGATGATCTCTGATATATCCGCATTCATCCCGTGGGGTCTTTGGTTGGAGCGAAATCAACGAAGATTCAACGCCAATCCCAGCATTCAAGATAGAGTTATTGAAACCATCTCAGGCAGTATTGCTACTTGGCTTCACTCAAGAATGGCCTTCTCCCATTCTCTGGAACATCCATCAGGGATAATTGGAGAAGCTTAGCCCAGCTCCACCTCTCCTCGAAGCTGCGAATGGACCACGCCTCCTGCTGGAGCCCTTAAGCTGAATTTCGACGGCTCTTCTCTTGGTAACCCTGGCTTAGCTAGGTTTGGTGGCGTGATCAGGGACTCTCTTGGGAACCAGATCGTCTCTTTCTTCGGGCCCCTTGGTATTGCAGACTCCAAAGCCTCCTCAATGGGCTTCGTGTTTTTCGTGATCATTGCTCCGGACCTGTCCTGATCGAGGGAGACTCTAAGGTGGTGATTGGTTGGTGCCAGCATACCTCCCCTCCTCCGTGGCGTCACTGGGATGTTTTTTTTTTTGAAGTTTTAGATATTGTAAATCTCTTGGAGGGTTTCTGGTCTCTCATTCTGAGATCAGCAAATTTTGTGGCTGATGCTTTAGCCAAGCAAGGAGCCTCCTTGCAATCTCTTGTTGTCAGGAGTTAGCTCCTTTTGTTTCTCTTAATAAAATTCACATTTCATAAAAAAAAAAAAAAAACTTTTCAAACCCAATTTTTAGGGCTTTGTTATAGACTTTAAATTGCCTTTTGCAAATTGCATCTTGTTTCCTCCTAAGTAACATACCAAAGAGGTTACTCCATATACAACTCTTCCTATAAATCACCATATAGAGAGGTATCATTGATGTCTAATTGATGTAGGGGCCAACCCTTATTCAGTGCCACATACACTAGAATGCAAACCGAAGTAAGGCGAGCAGTGGGAGAAAATGTCTCAAAAACATCAATTCCATAGGTTTGGCTGTATCCCTTGGCCACTAATCGAGCCTTGTACATGTAAATACTTCCATTAAATTGATATTTGATGGTGTATACCCATCGACATCTGACAATAGTTGCTCCTTTAGGTGGGTGACAAAGTGTCCATGTACCTCGAGAAATCATGGCATCCATTCTAAACCAAATCCACAAAACATGCAACTGCGCATATAGGGCACATGCTGTGCAAGTTTGCACTGGTATAGGCCTGACCCAGATTCAGGTCTAGGCAATAATAAACCCCCTTGGGGCACAAACAAGAATAGGAACTACTCAAAATATATGACAAGCCATCAACCAAGTGGTTATGGCACAAAAAAGGAGGAAAAGATTGAACTTTTACTCGCTCAGGGAAAATTGGTAAAATCTCCAAAAACAAGGGTCACAGGACTTGAGAGGGAAGGAATATGGCTGAAGAAGACTTCTCAAGGTTGCAATTCGCTGCATAAAAAACATCAAGAAGTAGAGAAGTAGGAAAGAAAGAGAGAAAAGAATGCGCTTGAGCTGCACTCTGTTAGGGCTGAAAGTTGAGCTCTATCTGTTTAAATATGTTCGCTTGAGTAAAAAAGGTACAAAAGTACAATAATGTCCTCATTACATTAAACTCAGTAACTATCTACGTATTTATTGAACTAACATGAAACTTGGAACATAAACTCCTATCATGATGCCTAACTTACTGCATGGAAAGACACACCTACAAATAGGAAATGACCAAAATGCCCATATACATGTACTTCAACAAAATGTAATAGTAAATAAGTACTTCATTTCTTGAGTTTTATTATTTTCCATTGTTGGTCATTTTGCCTAGGTGATTTTGATGGCATGTATGCAGTTAATTTGATTAAAATACATTGTTTCCATCTCCTGCTTGTGTTGCATGACACTTAACTTTGGGGTATGCAATTTCAGGTAACTGTTCCTTCTCTGGCTTCAGTTTATAACGAGTATGCTTTAAAGAGCCAGTTTGACACTAGCATCTACCTTCAGGTATTTTTTTTTTATTTTTTTTTTGCTAGACTTAGCGATGCATTTTGATGTTTAATTCGTGAAGGATAGCGTAGTTGTCATCTGTGACCTTCTGTACTTCTTTCAAACCAGGTTTTTTATATGTGCTTAATAGTAATTGAGATGTCTTGTCTTTTCCCAGATTTCAAGGTTAGAGTCTGTTGGTTTTTGATTCGCACTTTAAGTGATTTTTCTCCTGAGGCTTCTTTGCCTGGATTTTCATCTCTAACTATAAGCCTACCTGCAGAATTTTACTTAGGCTGCTATTGGCTTAGAGGTCACCACTACTGGTCTATCTGACTAGTGAAATTGGCTTCTTTATTTTGGATTTCCTATCACTACTGGACTATCTGACTAGTGAAATTGGCTTCTTTATTTTGGATTTCCTATCACTACTGGACTATCTGACTAGTGAAATTGACTATAGGCATTAATTATGCTCGTTATTTTCATGAAATCATAGAATACACAAATGTGCCTTTTCTCAAAAGAAAAAAGAAATCATATGACCAATGTTTTTTATTTGAAACCATGAGGATGTTATTTTACCTCTCAAATTTACAGTTCTTTGACCTCTGTGTTTATAAGTAACTCAATTTAATGAACGAAGTTGGTATGACGAGGAAACTTGGCAAAACATGATGAATCTGGCTCGTCTCTTGGGAGTGGTTTTCCATGGACAGACTCCAGGACAGAAAGACGATGTGGGAGTTACAAACGCTCCTAATTCAGGAAAGAATCAGCTGGAAGCAAAAAGCTCGCTTTGAATGGCTAACTGATGGACATGCTAATACAAAAATTTTTCACTCCCTCACATCAACGAGGAAGAGATCCAATTGAATTACCTCCTTATGCATCAATAATGAGGTAACGTCGGATAAGATCCATATTACTAATGAGCTGCTCAGTTTTTTCACAGATTTATACACTGATGATTATGTTAACCGGCCCAAAGTCTAGCAACTTCATTTTGGGCATCTCCCTCACTTTGCCTCTTCTATTCTCGAAACTCCTTTCTCCCAGAAGGAAATTGAAAAGGCAGTCCTGGGATTGGCTTGTGACCAGGCCTCGGGGCCAGATGGATTCAACGTTGTATTCTACCACCGTGCTTGGCCAATTATCAAGGAAGATATTTATAAGATGGTTGAAGGTTTTTACAAGATTGGCATCTCCTTCCACAGCATGGGGGCCTCATTTATCTCATTGATCCCCAAGAAGAGAAATGTTGAGAAACCTGGTGACTGTCGTCCTATCAGTCTGATCTCAAGTACTTACAAGATTATTGCTAGACTACTTGCAAACAGGCTCAAAACAGTTCTCCCTCTTGTTATCAGCCATGGTCAGAGTGGTTTCTTGAAGGGTAGAAACATTTTGGACTCCACTATGGCAGCGCATGAGTTGTTTGACCATTTTTCCCGTTCGAAGGATCCAACCTTTGCACTTAAGCTGGATTTAGAAAAGGCTTTCGATCGGGTAAATTGGGTACTTTTGGACAACATCATGATCCGGATGGGCTTTGGAGATCGTTGGAGATATTGGATTAGAAGCTGCTTGGCCTCTGCTACATACTCTCTAGTCTTGAATGGTACAACTTGCAGATGTTTCACAAGCTCAAGGGGATTGAGACAGGGAGATCCTCTCTCACCTCTCCTCTTCAATGTTGTGGCGGAATTCCTCCCTGCTATGTTACTTTCGGCCAAAGAATGTGGATGGCTCCATCCAACTAGCAGCTCCTTGGCTTTCAATATTCCTGTCCTTCAATATGCGGATGACACTTTGATATTCGGAGCTGGGACAATGGCCAACATCAGATAAGTAAAGGCAGTTTTGGGACTCTTCGAAATCTGCTCAGGTCAGAAAGTAAATTGGAGTAAAACTTCCTTGATTGGGTTCCATATAAACCCAAACTCCCTCTCAGAAATGGCAGAAGTGCTTGGTTGCTCAATCTCATCCACCCCTTGTACTTACCTCGGTCTTCCTCTGTTTACGGGCGGTATCTGCAAAGATCTTTGGACTCCAATTATTGAGAAGATGGAATTGCGGCTTGCTTCGTGGAAGGGTCGGTTGCTTAGCAAGGTTGGAAGGTTGACTCTTTTAAAATCATGTACTGCTAGCATTCCAAACCATTATTTATCCTTCATGCCTTGCCCAATCTCGATTTGTCAGCAACTTGATAAGATGAAGAAGCGCTTTCTTTGGAGAGGAAACTACCCTAATTTCAAGTACCATTTGGTCAATTGGGAGGAACTTTGCCTCCCAAAGAGCTTTGGAGGTCTTGGAATCCATCTCTCCAAAGACATGAACTGAGCTATGCTCCTTAAATGAATTTGGAGACTCAACTCATCTGCTCCAAACCCCTGGAAAAATATGGTGCTCTTGGCATTTCCTCGAATTGGTGGATTGAAGGAGGAAACAAAAGGCATTTATCTCCTATATGGAGGTCTCTCTATCTCCTCACTCCAATTTTCTCATCAGTTGTCTGATTCTATGTGGGGGATGGCCATCATATTAGATTCTGGGAAAACTAGTGGTTGGGTGATATGCCACTTCAGAACACCTTCCCTAGCCTTTAGAATTTCAAAATTAAAGAATATTACCATATTCGAACTCGTTGATAATGGGGGATGGAACATTCAACCTCGTTGTGGTCTAACTGAGCTTGAGGGCCTTGAAGCCAGCCGCCTTTTAGACACTTTGTAGCCAACCAGAATTCAAGCCAACAAATTAGATAAATTAATCTGGTGGCCAGATAAAAGTAGCTCCTTCTCAGTCTCCTCTGCTTACCTTGTTATTCTAGGCAGGATTACTCGCGGTCCCAAGCATGCAGTAGAGTTCACATGGTGTCTCAATGCTCCCCCAAAAATAAAGTTCTTCATGTAGACTGCTTGCCGCAACAAGATTCTCTCAGCTAACAATCTTAGAATTCGCGGCCAGTTCGGAGTTGACCCCATTTGCCCTTTTTGCCATGCAACTGAAGAAACTGTTAGCTGCCTGCTTCTCCTGTGCCCTTTCTCTTGGGAGATTTGGACGTTGATTATTAGCAGAATTGGGCTACATCTGCTTGTTGGAAGACTTGGTCGCCGCCTGCCGATTGCTTGCAGGGACCCCTGTCCCCGGGCTCGGGAAATCGATGATCTCTGCCCTCTCTACATTCATACCCTGGGGTCTTTGGCTAGAGCGCAATCAAAGAAAATTCAATGCCAAATTCAACACTCAAGATAGAATAATTCAAACCATCTCAGGCAATATTGCTACTTGGCTTCACTCTCGGAAAGCCTTCGCTCCTTTCTCAGGATCTTCCATCAGAAATAATTGAAGGTGCCTTGCCCAACTCCACACTTCTTCAAAGCCTCCCGTTATCTGTGAGTAGACTCCGCCACCTGCTGGTGTCCTTAAGTTAAACTTTGACGGATCTTCTTTCGGTAACCCTGGCTTAGCGGGTGTCGGTGGCGTGATTCGTGATTCTCTTAGGAACTAGATCATCTCCTTTTCCGGCCCTCTCAGTATTGCGAACTCCACAACGGCTAAACTTCAAAACCTTCTTAATGGGCTCCATGTTTTTCGAGATCACTGCTCTGGGCCTATCCTGATTGAGGGAGACTCCAAGGTGATGATTGGTTGGTGTGAGAATGCCTCTATGCCTCTGTGGCGACATTGGGATCCCTATTTTGAAATTTTGGATTTTATCAATCTTTTTGACTGTTTTTGGTCTCTCATTCCAAGATCAGCAAATTTTGTGGCTGATGCTTTAGCCAAGTAAGGAGCCTCCTTGCGATCTCTTGTTGTTAGGAGTTAACTCCTCTTTGCTCTCTTAATAAAATCACATTCATAAAAAAAAAGTAACTCAATTTAATTATCTTTCTCTGGTGCTTTGAATTTACTGATTCGAGAAAGTTGGTTCAATTTGTGACTACCTTTCTGCAACTTTTTTAAACTCTTGATAGCCACAGTTTTAGCTTGGAAATTGAATCCGAGGTTTTGCAGAATTTATTTCTCTATGGTTATGGAGCAATATTCAATTTGCTTGGTATTGTGATAACAGCCATTTTCAAAGGTATGAACCCACACATTTACCTGTCTTTGATGTTTATACAGTTTATTCTTGCAATTTATGGATCTATGGAAGTCCCATGGTTTGTTGTTCAAAAAAACTCTGCAGGTCCCAGCAGCTTCCATATCCTCGAAGGACACTCTAGGGCCACGATGTTTCTAATTTGCAACAATGCAGCACAGGGCATTCTATCCTCTTTTTTTTTCAAATATGCAGGTGAACTAGTTTGTTTTTGTTTTTAAGATCTGCTGCTAATTTTTTTTTTCCATTAGTCATTTACTTGAAATGTATTCTAACTGATTTGTCTGCACTCTTTTCAGATACAATTTTGAAGAAATATTCATCAACTGTTGCAACAATTTTTACTGGGTTTGCTTCTGCTGCTTTATTCGGTCATACCCTGACGATAAACTTTATTTTGGGAATCTCAATTGTGTTCATTTCAATGCACCAGGTGATGTCAATGACTAAAACATTTTCCTCATTATTTATTTCGCTTTGTGAACTATCCTTACATTTACTTTTCCATCTTCCAGTTCTTTTCATCCCTTTCTAAAGTGAAAGATGAACCCCAAAATGGCAAAATAGAGTTGATGGATGCTCAGAATAGTATAAGGTCTGTTGTCTTCTATTGGCTGTGCTTGTGACTTAATTAATTGCTAATTACTTTCCATGAGTATTTAATTTCTCTCTCTCTCTCTCTCTCTCTCTCTCTCTCTCTCTCTCTCTCTTATTGCTTGTTTGATAGTGAATTTGTAGGTCAAAGGCTAGGTTATGTTTGTCACTCAACTTTTTATTCAGTGTCACCTCTTATAAAGTTAGTGATGACAGGGTGTTATGGCTTGGAACTGGGACCTGACTTGGATCCCTGAATTCCAAGTTGAACTGCTGAGCTGGATCGCAACTCGGGCAGACTTGGGTCAGACTTGGTGAGGGGGAGGATTCACCCTTTGCAGAAGAATCAAGTTTGGCCCCTTGGCCCAACCTGCCCAGTCCCATTTCCGAGTCGAACTGGCTGAGTTGTGGGTCGACTTGGCAAGTCGTAACACCATGATTCTTGAATGATGGCAAAAATATATTGATCTACGCAATTTTGATAAACTCCTGATCAAAGAAATTATGATGATAATAATAACAATATGCTTTATTAATTATTTTTTTAGAAAGAGATGAATTGATTAAACCAGAAACAAACAAACAAGATTAGGCAGGCCTCCCCCTAACAAGAGGGGCATAGAGGGAGGCCCCCTGCTTAGCACACCTGTTTGCAAATCTAGGGACATGAGACCAAATACAGGTAATATGGGGAAGAATTTCCATAATGGAATAGTACACATCCCAATGGCGCCACGACGGGAAAGTGGGGGAGGAGAACCATCCAACAATCACCACAGTGTCCCCCTCAATGTGGAGTGGACCGGAGAAATGCTTACGAAAGATGATGAGGCATTTGAGGAGAGCTTGAAGCTTAGTAGCAGTGGAGTCAGCAATACCCATAGGTCCTGAATAGGACAAAAGCTGGCTTCCATCTGAATCACGAAAGACACCAACATATCTGGCCAAGCCAGGATTGCCGAGGGAGTTGCTATCAAAGTTCATCTCAATGTAGCCCAAATCAGGGGGCTGCCATAGCTACAACGCTGGAGACTTCAAAGGGCCTCCCATACGAGCAATAGTGCTCCAGTTCTCCCTGAGCGAGAGCTCCGAAAGAGTGGAAAACTCCTTGGAGTGGAGCCAGGCTGAGATGTGGCCATTAGTAGAGGAAATGACTCGGTCTAGCGAAAGATGCTTGGAGTTGAAGCTCCTATTATTGTTTTCCGTCCAGATGCCCCAAGGGATGAAAGTAACACAAGCAGAGATGATCATCTTCCCTAATTTAGGGAGGGGGATCCCGAGAAGTAAACGACTGACCGAGAGGATGTCCTCTGGCAGGCAGAGCTGAATATCAAACCGGCTGAGGATTCTCATCCAAATGAACCACTAATTGGGGCAAGCCACAAATAGGTGGCAAGAGGTCTCCTTCTCAAGGCCACAAAGGGGGCACATGATACTCACTCAGAAATTTCCACCGCATTGGAGGTTGACATCAGTGAGGATTCTGTTAAGCCCAACACTTTAGAGGAAGAACTTAACCTTTGGGGAGCAAAGAGATGCCAAATACAATTCACCTCGTGGTTGGGGGAAGCCGAGGTCCTTCCCTTGATGAGGGAGCTCTCCTCCCCCCTAGAGGTCCACCAAGCCACATGCCAGTTGAGCTTGAACGACACCATTGATCTCCAAAGATTGTTGTCAGCATTGTTGAATTTCCAGATCCATTTGAGAAACAACGCCATATTCATATCTTTAGAGAGCCTAACACCCAAACCTCCCTTGGATTTGGGAGTGCATCCATCCTTCCACCTCACCAGATGGTACTTGAATTGGTAGAGGTACGTCGCCAAAGGAATCTCTGCATCAAGTTGTCGATTTGGTGGCAAATCACAGCAGGGCAGTGCATAAACGAGAGAAAGTAAGTTGGGATCCCAGCCAAACAAAACTTAAGAAGGGTAAGCCTTTCCGCTTTAGAGAGGAAGTGACCTCCCCAAGTAGCCAAACGAGAATCCAGCCTCTCAATAACCGGGCCCCAAAGGTCTTTGCTGATGCAAGACGTAAAAAGAGGGAGTCCGAGGTAGGTGGCAGGAAGGGTAGAGATAGAGCAGCCCAAGAGATTCGCCATGGACCAAAGCTCCTCCGCGTTGATGTTGGACCTCACCAAAGATGTCTTCTGCCAATTGATTTTCTGCCCCGAAGTAATCTCAAAGAGGCCCAGCAAGGCCTTGATCTTCACAATATACTCCAAGGAACCGACCTCGAATAGTAAAGTATCATCCGCATACTGAAGGAGAGGAACCTCAAAAGTCTCAATCCTGCTAATTGGCTCAAGCCAGTCAACCTCCTTCGTCCTGTAGGTCATGGCCGAGAGGAGCTCAGCCACAATGTTGAATAAGACGGGGGAGAGTGGATTCCCTTGCCGAATACCCCTGGATCCCTTGAAGAAGCCACAAACTGACCCATTGAGGAGGAGGGAAAAGGAGGTCGAAGAGACACATGACCTGATCCAGAATCTCCAATGGTCACCAAAACCCATCTGCCCCAAAAGCTTGTGCAGGAGGTCCCAATTCACCCTGGCCTTCTCAAGATCCATCTTCAAAGCAAAGAGAGGAGCGCTAGAGCGAGAGAAGTGGTCAAAGAGCTCATGAGCTGCCATGGAGGAGTCAAGGATGTCCCTTCCCCTAAGGAAAACACCTTGACCATTGTGAATGACCAGGGGAAGGAATATCTTTAAATGCCGAGCGAGTAGCCGAGCAATAATATGCTTTATTAATTATTTTAAGAGACTCGTATTGTTCTTCATCCATGCCTATTGCTTATAACCTTTTAACCTGTTTCTTCTTTGTTTTCATCTTCAAATGATGATGTGAACTCTGAAGAAGTTGAAACTAAATTATTTCTTGGTTCTCTGTTATGCTGTATTTGTGAGGCAATGTTAATTTAATCAACATTAACACCTCTTTCTGTAAGGTTTAAGGCTTTTGCTTTACTGTTTACAATGTTCTCAAGTTGGATGTTTGTTCTTGCTTGCTATTTTAATGAAATTTGTGCTTTTCATGAAACTTTATTTTGTTATTGAGCCATTTTCATGGTTTGTTTTTCAGGTCAAAGGATATGTCTTTCATTAACATGGCAGCTGGAGCAAATGATGATGTGAGTGTCTGTATTTGGAAAACTGGGATAACGCTTTATTTTACTTGCTAAATATGTAGTCAGTGTATCATTGATTATTTTTACTATTCAATATGAATTCCAATCCTTATTTGCAGGCTAGCCATCGCATTGGTTCTGAGGACAGACAACCACTTCTGCCAACTTGATGTTACTGTTTGGCAGGTTACAATCACTTAAATTTTCCCTTTGTCTTCCTTTCGTCTGTTCATATTGTATTTACCTTGCAGGTTCCATTGCTTTTCTCTTTTGAGATCCTAGCATAATAGACCTTTGCGAACTCTTGATCAAATCCCTTTCATGACTTGCATAGAATTTGATCATGATTCAGTTGTATAGTTGCAGTTTTTGAGGTTGATACAGCATAAACTCTTGGTCAAATCCCTTGTTCAGGCAGATATGGGATGCATCTTCTCATTATAGTTCTTGCATCAGCTGATACTTTTTACTTTTTTGTACCAGATAGAACTTTGGATTCAACCCAAATGATTGAGGTTATACTTGCAGAATGTCACAGTACGAGTTTGAAATTAATGAGAAATAGAAGAATGAGAGAAGAGAGAAAGAGGTAAAAGGAGAAGAGCTGAAAGAGAGGGAGCATAGAGGAGAGCTCTTGTTAGGGTCAGAATTCGACCCCTCTTCCTTCTTATTGACTTGAGTAAATTTGAGATAAAGTTACATATTTACACCTCTTACACATAACTCCTTATAACTACCTAACTACACTTCTAAACAAGATGAAAATTGAACCATAGACACATCTAACATTCTAAACATGACTGCACTCTCACTGAAATATACCAATTAGGTAAAATGACCAAACTGCCCCTTATATACATTTATAGTTTCTGTCCAACTGAAGCATATATGTCTAGAAGCCCTAGCTTGTTACAAAATGCCCCAAATTTACGTATATTCAAAACTCTAGTAAATATATCACCAACTTGATCACAAGAATGAACATAAGGGGTAACAACTTCCTTTAGCATTATTTCATATCAAATAAAGTGGTAGTCAACTTGTATATGTTTGGTTATCTCATGAAACACTAGATTTCCGACAGTAAACATAGTTGCCTGGGTATCACAATACATGTCATAGGTTCAGTAATCCGCAGGTTTAACTCTTGAACAACTGATCTCACCCTCAACTCACTTACGATATGAGTCATAGCTATATACTCAGTTTTTGCACTAGACTGATCCACCACATTCTGCTCTTTACTCTTCCAATTTACTAAAATTTCCCCTAATAACACACAATATCTAGTAGTGGATTTTCTATCAAGTTTAGAGCCAACATAGTTTGCATTTGAGAAGGTTTTAATCTTCAAATGATTGTGAGGTTAAAGAAACAACCCCTTTTCCACGTGACCCTTTTAAATACCTCAACATCTTCTAAGCATCCTCTACATAAACCTTGCGTGGATGTTCCATAAATTGGCTTATGATAATTACAGAAAAGGATATATCAAGACGACTAATTGAGGCATAAATTAGTTTTCCAACTAATATTTGATGCATTGTTTTGTCCTGGAGCTCTTCACTACTTTTTTTTTTTTTGAAATAGTGTTGAGTTGTATTAAAAGGCTCGAATAAGCAAGATTACAAGGAGGGGGAAGCTTCCCAAACAATGAGAGATTGCTGGGATGTTCCAAATTTAGATTGGCCAAAGAATTGGCTTATCTAGGAATGTGATACGTACAAGTAATTGAGGTTACAATATCTGCAATAGAGGAAATAATTGGCCAATGCCGCCAAGTATGGGGGGGGGGGGGGGGGGGGGGGGTGCTGAATTGGAGTACCAATTGATGACCACTTTAGAGTCTCCCTCAATCAGCAGCTTCCCTAGTAGACGGTCTTTGAAAATCTTCAATCCAAAATGAAGAGCAGTCACCTCAGTAGTGTTGGAATCAGCAATACCAACATAGGAAAGAACAGTCTCTCCTCTATGGTTCCTGAAGACCCCCCCGCCCTGGCTGGTCTGGGGCATCCCAGAGCACTTCCGTCGAAGTTCAGCTTAATGCAATCACTAGGGGGAGACTCCCACTCTGCCATGACTGGAATCTTCTGAGGGCCCGTCATATGGGCCAGAAACACCAATCCCATCATGAAGATCATTGCCAAATTCCATGGGTGTCTCTATAGTTTTTGTACCTAACAAACCATACTCGTGTACATATCTATAACATACCTTGTTCGTGTGAACACAATTTTTCCTTTGCTGTTAACAACTTCAATTCCAAGGAAGTATTTTAAGGAATCTAGATCTTTGGCCTGAAAATGTTCCAGACAACTGTTTCATAATAAAAAGAGAGTGATCGCGTAGACTTAGAAGACATTACTATTTGGCTAAACTTATCAAACCATACCCTATGACTCTGTTTAAATCCATAAATTGCCTTCTTGAGCTTGCACACATTTCCAGTCTCCCCTTGAGCAATATACCCAGGAGGTTGCTTTTGCAAGTCTCTCCCTGATCAACATACCCAGGTGATTGTTCTATGTGGACCTCTTTTTTCTAAATCTCCATATAAGAAAGCATTTTTAATGTCTAATTGAAATAAGGGCCAGCCCTGGTTGACTGCCATAGAAACAAGAACATAGACAAACGTCAACTTGGCGACAGGTGAGAACGTCTTAAAAACATCATGTTGTAGGCTTGAGTATACCCCTTAGCAACCAAAAAAGCTTTATATCGTTCACTAGAACCATCTGCTCTCTATTTAATAGTGTACACCCAACGACATCCCACAACTGTAGCGCTTGAAAGGGCATCACATAAATTCTATGTACCTTTGTGATGTAAAACCTCCATTTCAACATCCATAACATGCTTCCACTAAGACAAGAAAGCACCCTGCACAGAAGAAGGAATGAGATAGAGCAAACTATTTGTACCAGATAGATAACGAATTAAATGACACATAATTGGACAATGGATGTCGAATGACATACAACCTTATGAATAGCAATACGAAGGTGTAAATCTCTTATCTCAAGATCTGTAGGCAAAGAGGATTCTAGACCAGGCGAGAGAGGAACCCTTGGCTCATTGCTGAGTGGCTTGCCGTAGGTGATATACGTGCAAGGGCTTTACTACAGTCATAGACTGTCGCGGACTAGGAACATCTTTGACAGAAGCAGGAGCAACTATATCTAAATTTGTGAAGGACAGAGTAAACTCTGTATAGGAAGTAGAGAAGAAAGGAACATCTTCAAAAGAAGTCACATTAATGGATACAAATGTTTTTCTAGTGGACTTGACAAAAATATTTGTATCCATTCTGTGTCCAAATTACCCCGAAAAACACATTTGACTGCACGAGGGGACGGGTTATTTATAGAAGAACCAAACACATGGGCAAAGCAAGCACACCCAAAAATGTGAAGGGATAGAGGAAACAAAGTAGTTGACAGAATCAAACTTTGTATGGGAATTTTACTTCCAAGTACTGAAGAAGGCATCCTGTTGATAAGAAAACATACAATACCCCAATATGATTTGGGAACACTCGTATGAATACGCATCATGCATCTAACTTCCAAAAGATGACGATTTTTATGCTCGGCCATGATGAATTATGCCATGATTCTAGCGAAAGACATCAAACTTTTGATTCATAAATTTCTATCCATTGTCAGACAAAAAATATGAAGAGATGAATCAAACTGTTTTGATTTCATTATAAAAACTTTGCAATACATCAAATACTTTTTTTTAAAGACATCATCAAGTACTTTCGGTTTCTCTCGTAAGAGATACAACCAAGTAGTATGAGTAAAATCATTAATGAAAGAAAAAAGTTACTTACATCCGAAAATACTAGAGATAGGACAAGGTCCCCATACATCAAAATGAACAATCTCAAACAAACTACTACTTTTTGTTTGACTTGAAGGAAATGTAGTTCAATGCTATTTGCCCAGTTTTCATGATTCACACTTAAACGACAAATTTGAAGGAAAAGTAGGGGATAGTTGAACTAATTCCACTAGAGAAGGATGCCCTGATCATAAATGTCATAGAAAGAGTGAAAATGTAGCATGAAATGCAGGTGGAAACTGTTGTGGGGAGCCTTCCAACTGATGTAATCCTCTCTCACACGTGGAACCAGTCATCCTCCTTGTCGTGATATCCTAAAATACACAATGAGAGGTATGAAAAGTCAATGAATAATTCATTCACTTTGTAATTTGACTAACTGACAAATTAAGTGGAAATTTGGGAACAAACATCACAAATTTATGTGACATGAACGGGATAGGTGAACTATTTTCCACTCCCTGAGCATAAGACACAAACCTAGCAAGTGTAACATGTTTAAAAACTAATAAATCACTCAAATCAATAAACAAGGATGACATACTTGACATATGGGAGGAGAGGCCTGAGTTAATAAGCTAGGAAGACATAGGATGCAGTTGTAAGGCGGACGTTCTTAAACTAGCAAAGGTAGCAATAGGGAGTGTAGGCTGAGCTACAAATGTTGAGGAAGAAGAAGCTAAAGTCAAGCGAGCGATGCGCTAGTCAAGTTGCTGCAACTCATCATAGCATCTGGTAGAATACCTACCATAGATCTAGCAGAGGACTCAGGGCTGTCATGAACCAAGGAGTTGGCCAATGTAGGCTTGCCAAACTTACTCACAGTATTTATTAAAAATGATTTGTGCAACCACAATGAACATACTTTCTGTCACCTTTACCATTAATTCAGCCTCATCCTCTACTTGAGCCATCTCGGCCTTTGCCTTTGATACTTCCACCACAACCTCTAACCGATTCTGATTTACCAAGAGTATTAAGTGCAGCTTCATTAACACCCCTAACTTCTTTACTTCATTTGGATATAATTGCTATCTCTGCATGCGTAACTCTGTTAAAGGTAGTAGAAAGTGGTAGAATGTCATATGAAGCAAGCAACTAAGCCCTGACTACATCAAAGTTTGATCCTAATTCATCTAAAAATTTTGCAACATATATCTGCCTATGTTACTTTCGAAGCTCCTTTTCATTTGTGGTGAAAAGGTGATACATTTTATTTTCCTGCAGAGTACTCTGTAACTCATCGTAGTAGTTAGTAATTGTTCTTTCATCTCGCTTCAGGCTGAAAAGTTTGTACATATAACGCTTCCAAGGAGATCCACATTTCCTTGTCTGTCTCACAGTTCATAATCTAATTTCTCTGTTTTGAATCCATACTATTGAATAACCAGGTCATGACCTGGCTATTCTCTGCTTTCTAATCTTCTGTAATAGGGATTGGTGGATCATTTCTAATAAATTTTGACTTCCTTTTGGCCTTAAAGTAGATACGAACTGACTTAGACCAACTAAGATTGTTTTGTCCATTCAACCTCTTTGTAGTAATCAAAATAGTATCTCTCTTCAGAACCTCCAAATTCCCTTGAGGGCATGATCGGAATCAGCCATAAGCACAAATAATAATCAATACAATCAACCAATAGCTTCACTACACTTTAATATCTGCGTAGATTATGTGGGCCCCACTTTAAAAAATTAGGGTTTGATAAAAAATTTAAATATGCGTCGACAACATGCATCAAGCCTGGAATAAGTGTAAATTCTGCCATAAACTGCCAAAAATGGTAAAAGATAGGCTGATGTCGACCCTCCTAGAGGTGATGCAGACATAGAACTGCTCAATGGGCACTAGGAACCATCAACCCTAAGGTTATGGCAGAAAAAGAACTCAAAAAATCAAACATTGTCTCTCAATCAATAGAAAATCCTGGGCCCACTTTAATCTTTCTTGCATTGTCAGTGTTGCCGATTCCAAATATGACAGTATTGTTTGCATACTGAAGGATGGAAATATTAAAAGCTTGATTGGTACTAGTAGGAGGGAGCCACCCAAGATTACTTGCCGAGTAAAACATAGTGAATAGGAATTCACCAACCATATTGAATAGAAGCAGGGAGAGCGGATCACCTTGTCTAATTCCTCTGGTCCCTTTGAAATTACCACATACTGAACCATTAAGGAGAAGAAAATACGAGGTTGAGCCCACGCAACTTCTGATCCAGAATCTCCATCGATCACCAAAACCCAATTTTTCCATAATCTTCACCAACCATATTGAATAGAAGCAGGGAGAGCGGATCACCTTGTCTAATTCCTCTGGTCCCTTTGAAATTACCACATACTGAACCATTAAGGAGAAGAAAATACGAGGTTGAGCCCACGCAACTTCTGATCCAGAATCTCCATCGATCACCAAAACCCAATTTTTCCATAATCTCATCTAGCAGGATCCAATTCACTCTGTTGAAAGTCTTTTCAAGATCTAGTTTCAGGGCAATTCTGGGATCCTTATTGCACCGGAAATGGTCAATAAGTTCATGAGCAGCCATAGTGGAGTCCAGAATCTCTCTTCCTAAAGCGCCTTGTCCTCTATGGATAACTGATGGGAGAAGAACTTTTAGACGATGAGCCTAGATTCTGGCTATAATCTTTTAAGCACTTGTGACGAGACTGATAAGCAGGAAATCCTCTGGCTTCTCCACACTTGCTTTCTTCGGGACCAAGGCAATAAAAGACGCGCCGATACTGTGGAAGGTGATACCATTGTTGAAAAAACCATTAATCATTGCTATGATATCCTCCTTGAGTCGAGGCCAGAATCTTTTAAAAAAAATCTCCGTTAAAGCCATCAGGGCCCAGCGCCCTATCACTTTCCTTGCCTAAACCAGCACGCTCAACTTCTCCGGCTGAAAACGACAACTCTAGGAAAGAGGCAGCTGCTGGAGAGAGACGAGAGAGATTGATATTCTGAAGCTTTCGCCTATTAGGGCATTCTTCCGAATATAAGTCTGTAAAAAACTTGAGCAACACATTAGTAATCGAAGTCCGATACGATGTTACCTCATTATTTATACATAATGAGGTAATTCGGTTGGACCTACGCTTAAGTGAATTTGAGATAAAGTTACATATTTTCCCCTCTTATACATAACTCCTTGTAACTACCTAACTACACTTCTAAACAAGATAAAAATTGAACCATAGACACACCTAAACATTCTGAACTTGACTGCACTCTCATTGAAATATACTGATCATATAAAATGACCAAACTGCCTTAAACTACATTTAATAGATCTCTTGATCAACTTTACCCATTTCAAAAATAACAACGAATATCATGGCACTTGATTATCATGCTTCAGTAATTTTAAACAAGGACAATGAAGCTTTATCCAACATACTCAGTTCAATTGATTTTAGCTTGGGAACAGATTGGACAACCTTATCTAACCTGAAAATCTTTTGAAGTGCCATAGTGTTGTTGGTCTAGTCCAACAACACCTCTTAATAGAGATTGAGGTGTTGCAAAAATGTAGCTTATTACTGAATCTTAGACCACCTTTGATTCTTTAGAAAATGATTCACAGTCAGATCAGGAAAGCTCCAGATCCTGTTTAGGCAAATTTACAGTAGGTTGCTCTTTGGGTTGTCTATATGATGTTTACCAAAAAGGGTTCCATATGGCATTAATAGCTTTTCTTTTCTTTTTTTAAATGAAAGCATTAATAGCTATACTTATCGTATTTGATTAGATTATTGGCTGAATTATATACTACCATCTACAAGATAGTGATGAATGCCAATCCTTTTTGCTTTAGAAAATTGACTGCCCAATTTAGCTAATTCACTTTAAAAGGTGTGACATTTTTGTATGAACATTTTGCTGAAATTGCTTGCCTTTTATATTTATGACAGGAATGGCATAAGAAGATTCTTTTGGCTGGACATTCAGTTACAGTTGAGCCAGTTCTTATATCGATCAATAAACTATGTCATAGAGGTGAAGAGAAACTATTCTTTTTTGTTTTCTTCTGTCCACTACTCTTGCCAGTCTTTTTTAATTGGCTCTAGCTTCTAGTGAGCTATTCAGAAAGGATGAGAAGTGAGTGGTTCCAAAATGAGCAAAAGATATAGTTGAAGCTTTTGGGTTGTATTCATCTGAAGGCAGCAAAATTCTCCTTCGTGTTGAAGTTTGATAACATGTATTCCCTTAGAATTTACTGATGATCGTCCTTCTGTATCTTCCTCTGCCTGTTCTTTAAACACTTTGAGGCCGTGGCCAGCGTGCCTTATTCTTTATGCCTCTACCCTTTTGTTTTGTCCATTTTTGAATGTGTAACATGGAATTGCGTTTTATACTAGATATGGAAGAAATTTTGACGTATCTACTCAGCTTGTTATTTTAAGGGATAAAAGAGACTTTTTCTTTGTGAATGTTATTAAATACTAGATATGGCAGAATATCTGTTTTTATCTGTGCAGACATCAGTCAAAACCAATTCATATATATAATTTTTTGGTTATAAGATGTTTTCTTACAAAGAAATAGAAAAACGTAGGAATCTTTTGACGCTATGCAGGCGTTTCCACCAGTTATGCATGAAGATTGCAGCCTTCTAGTAGTGAAATATGTGGTTTCACTTTGAAATTCCTGGAAACCTACGAACTAATGAAATTTCAAGTACATTCATCTACGAATCACCCATTTGTGGTTCAAGAAGGAATAATTTTTTTACGGAAAGTAATTAATAGTTAATTAACTAACAAACACAACCATTAGAAGAGCAGACCTTAGGCTATTATGAGCATCCATCATCTCTATTTTATCATTTGGCGATTCATCTTTTGACTTTATAATGGTAAAAATTCGAAGCTTAAGCGAGCTCAACCGTAAGAGCAGATCCATTTCTCATAGATGCGCCTGTGGTTGGGGGTGTTGGCGAGCAGCTCGGAGGCTATAGATATCAGAGTGATAGAAGAATTGCCAAAGAAGCTTTCGGTGATCCCAAAGAACCCAGGATATTCCAAATGAGGCTCTGGTTGCTAAAATTACAACATTAGATGGGAAACTCCGGCTATGTGAAGTCTTTCGTTGGTAGAGAAGAAGGATTCCCTATGATAGCCAAACAGAGGAGACCAGATCGAAGGTAAAGGCAAAATTAGGGGCGAATCAATAGAAAGCATCATCAATAAATTGAATTTTTAATATAGTCAAATAAATTGGCTGTTTAACTCCTGAATGCAAGTGTCCTCCAACTACCTTTTTTAACAAGAAGGTGGAGAATTTCCATCCGATCTTATATACACTTCATGTTGTAATCAAGAAAAATGTGTACTGAAATGGCAATGGCATTATATTCTCAAACAGTTGCAGCTTTGAGGGTAAGAAAATCGGCTATTTTGCTAGTATAATAATCTGGTTGGATGGCATTATCAGGGTTCTGAAGCTTGGAGAGAGTAGTAACACCTATGAATGAGAGAATTCCTGTTTAAGTTACTGGAATAACATAAATACCCACATTAAGAGAGATTGGATGGGTAGGACAAGAATTACCTGATAGAACAAGAAGGGTTTTGCATCCACCATTTTGCCCAAATAAGATATCTGTATCCAGTTTGTCCCCTACCATGCATATTTGAGATTTGAGTATACCAAATCTGCCATATTTCAGAAACTCAAATGAGAACAGTTTCTTTGTTTTCAAAATAATGTCTTGGTTTCAGGAATTGATCATGTGAGAGATAAATATTGCTCATTTTTTCTAGTCCATTTTTAAAAGTCACACCCAATAAGACTCAATACAAATCCAATAAGATTCTATAAAATATTAATTTGGAGCAAGAACAGAGAGAGAGAGAGAGAGAGAGAGAGCTATGTGATTGTACTTGTTTGACAGATAGTCCATCATGAATGTTGACGGTTTTCCCACAACCAGAGGTTCCTGTTGAGTTGATCCACGGATTGCACCAACCATGGAACCACCACCTGAAGATGACTTCATTAGTTTTGTAGTACATCAATAAATAGAACTCCAAGATTTTACATTATCTGCAAGAGAAACTTTTCAAAATATTCTTCAGTGGCTTCCACCTTCCTTTGACTAAGTCCTTGATGTTGTATTATCAACTACTTTCATATTTTTAACTCCAGGTACAAAGAGTATTAGGTGTAGCATTTCCAGAGCAGCGGGATAGTTTTTAAGCTACATACCTGCCCATTCTTGAGCATCAGTGAGATGCGTAACTGCATCACGATTTGTAGCTATGAAAAGACACCCTGGATTTTCACGTATACAAAGTGTTCCATACCTGAAATGTACCAAAAGTCACCAACATGAGTTCCTCAGGATCAAATATATGATTTTTATAAACATTTTGCAATCAACTCATGTCAAAGAGAGTGAATAGAAAATATATCTAGATCCATTGCATTGAGAGTTTTGAACACAAGAAAAAATGTTTCACCCACTGAATTTTGTAGTAGTTGAAGTAGCGATCAAATCCAACAATAACAGCCCCACCCTAAACAACGATGCAAACCATTGTGAATATTGGTTAGAGTTCAAGGCCAGGAAGATATAAGACCATTTACTACAATCTTATTCAATCCAGCTAGATACCAATCCATTTTTAAAAAGAATCAAATGCATAACTCTTTTACATTCTTATCATGCTCCATCATGAATCCAGGCTTCAATTCGATCTTCTTATCGCCATCTGCCTGCAGTATACCCACAAAATAAGAAAAATCAAATTTTTATTTTTCTATAGATGTTTAGAATTTAAAAAATAAATTTATAGTTCAAATTATGTTGTAGTATGTGTACATATAAATTATACATTTATCCAAATATTTTATTCATAAAAAGCAAGAATGTTTCGTGGTGAGAATAAGTAAAATACTCAACTGACTTTCAGTATTAGTGAACAAGACAGTAACAATTTAAAACATATAAAATATTTAAAAACTTTTTTTAAAATTAGTCAAATGACAGACAGTGTACTCAAGCATATATTAATTCAGTGTTATTCCATTACATTTGCGTTATACAGAAAATTTTATACATGTTCGAACTTATTACTGACCTTGGGCTTGGCTTGAAGTCAACTTAGTTCATTGGCATTCCCCACAGGTCTTCTTATTTGAGAACTCAACATTAATTTGTTCGAATATTCTTTATCAGGTCACTGTTACGATATGTTAAAATGTATATTCAATGTAATTTATATTCATAATTGTTGTATAATTTGGGATATGTATATAGGGTTATTTGATTAGGCTTAATGGGATGAGGGGGTATTGTCTTGGGCCCATGGGCCATTTTGTAACAGGAAAACCTAAAGGATATATACTTAATGAAAGGGGAAAAATCTCCAACGGACAGAATTCTGGATTTCGTCGTGTGTTTCGTTTCGCTGTGAAACCAGAGAGCTACGCTCTCTCTTGTGGATGTTTGGACTGTTCCGTCAGTCCCTTGATCTTGTTTTGTCATGGTATCAGAGCTCTGAAAGAGTAACCCCGACGTATTTCTCGTCCGACGACCTATGTTGTCCGACCCTTTTTTTTTCTGTTCACTTTCGGCATTGATTTCGGGCGCTGTTAGAAATACTTGTGGGGTGGTTTCGTTGCCGGACGAGTTACGGGGGTTCCGTTACCGGAAGGGGGAACGAAGGTAAAAAATTTTTTCTCCCGCGCGTTCGTTTCGGGTGATTAATTGGCATATGGTCATTTTGCAATTTAAAAATCTTTGGGGGCCGCTTTGCAATTTCTGAACGATTGGGGGCCACTTTGCAATTTCTGAAAGATTGGGGGCCTCTATGACATATATGCACGTTTGGGGGCCGCTTTGAAATTTATGAAAGTTTGGGGGCCGCTTTGCAATTTCTGAAAGCTTGGGGGGCTATTCTGGCATTTCTGAAAGTACAAGGATGCTTTTCGAATTTCTGAAAGTTTGGGTGTCTAATTCGAATTTCTGTTAACCTGGGGGGCAACTCTTGGATAGTAAGTGTAGGGGTCTATTTGCAATTCCTGAAAAGTGAGGGTTTATTTAGAATTTCTTATCTTGAGGGGGTGCATCAAGAATTTTGCTAGATTCAATTTTATCATGTTAGCAGATAAATCCGATTTCGTTCCTATTCGGTTCACGGGCAAGAACTACGGTACTTGGGAATTTCAGTTCCGGTTATTTGTTCAGGGAAGAGGTTTATGGGGTCATATTGATGGGAGTGATCCGGCCCCTGGCGATGCTGACGCATTGTCAAAATGGATCATCATGGATGCTAGAGTCATGACTTGGATACTTGGATTTCTTGAGCCTCACCTAGTCCCAAATCTGAGGCCCTACAAAACTGCCGCCGATATGTGGAATTACCTCCACAAAGTTTATCGTCAAACCAGCACGGCCTGTCGATTTCAAGTTGAATATGAACTTGCAAATTTCACCCAAGGCAGTCGTTCGATTGAAGAATATTTCTCGGGCTTCCAAAATCTATGGGCTGACTACACTGACATTGTTTATGAGAATGTCCCTGCTGCTGCTCTCTCTGCTGTGCAAGCTGTCCATGACACCAGTAAACGGGATCAATTCTTGATGAAGCTTCGTCCCGAGTTTGAGATTGCTCGATCACATCTGATGAATCGTCATCCGGTGCCGTCCCTAGATGCCTGTTTGAGTGAACTTCTCCGGGAGGAGCAGCGCCTTACTACTCAGGCTAGCATGACACCTCGCGTTCAGGATGATCTCTCGGCTCCTGTAGCTTATGTAGCACAAGGAAGGTCTCAGGGTCGGGACACCAGTTCTGTTCAGTGCTTCCACTGCAAGGCTTATGGTCACTTTGTTCGGGACTGCCCCAAGAAGTCGGTTCTATTCTGTAGCTACTGTAAGAAGCCGGGTCATCACATCACCGTTTGCCCTACACGACCTCCACGGAGGAAGCCTACAGCTTATCATGCATCCATTGGTACATCTAGTTCTACCACATTGCCACCTGCTGTTTCAGTCCCTATCATTCCTGTTCCACCAGCACCTGCCAGTTCCACCACTCTCACTCCTGAAATGGTACAACAGATGATCATTTCTGCCTTTTCTACTTTTGGTATCTCAGGTAAACAGAACTTTTCTACTCACCTATGGTATTTTGATTCTGGTGCCTCTAACCACATGACCAACAATGTGGTCTCTCTTTCGAATGTCTGAAAGTATGATGGCAATCTGCACATCAACACTGCTGATGGCAGCACTCTGCCTATCAGTGTTGTTGGTGATCTCTCTCCATCTTTAGCTGATGTCTTTGTGTCTCCTGACCTGTCGACAAACCTTTTGTCTGTTGGTCAATTGGTTGATAAAAACTGTAATGTTCAGTTTTCTCGCTTTGGCTGTGTTGTGCAGGATCAAGCGTCGGGGAAGGTGATCGGGAAGGGGCCTAAAGTGGGCAGGCTATTTCCACTTAAAGTCTTTCTATCCACTGTTATTCCACATTCTCCTGTACTTTCTTTTGCTTGTAATGTTGTTGGATCTGGCCCTAAGTTGTGGCATAGACGTCTAGGCCACCCAAACTCGGTTGTACTTCGTACATTATTTAAATCAAGTTTATTAGGCAATCAAGATTGTATGTCTCGTGACACGTCATTTGACTGTTCATCATGTAAACTTGGCAAAAGTAAAACTCTATCATTTCCGCATCATGCCTCGCATGCTTCCCACTGCTTTGACCTTATTCATAGTGATGTTTGGGGAATTGCTCCTGTTATCTCGCATGCACGCTTTAAGTACTTTGTCACCTTTATTGATGACTTTAGTCGATTTACCTGGGTCTACTTCCTACGAGCTAAGTCTGACGTTTTTGTCGTTTTTAAGAGGTTTCTTGCACTCATTGAAACCCAGTTCTCCGCTCACCTTAAAGTACTCCGCTCTGACTCTGGGGGCGAGTACATGTCGGCAGAATTTCAAGAATTTCTTCAAAACAAAGGCATTATCTCTCAACGTTCTTGTCCCTCGACACCCCAACAAAATGGTGTTGCTGAGCGCAAAAATCGTCACCTTCTTGATATGGTCCGCACCCTTCTCATTGAATCATCCGTTCCTCCTAGGTTTTGGTGTGAAGCTCTCTCTACCTCCGTCCATTTAATTAACCGCCTGCCTTCGCCTGTCTTGCGTCATGTCTCTCCCTTTGTTAAATTATTCGGTTATTCTCCGTCCTACACAGCTCTTCGGACGTTCGGTTGTGTTTGTTTTGTGCATTTACCTGATCATGAACGACATAAACTTACAGCTCAATCCGTTATGTGTGCATTTCTTGGGTATGCCAGTGTTCAAAAGGGCTATGTTTGCTATGATCCTCAGGCACGTCGAGTCCGTGTTTCTCGGAATGTGGTCTTCTTTGAAAACCAATATTTCTTTCCATCTCAAGTTACACTTCCGTCTACCTCTTTGTCTAGTTTGCCGAGCTTTGATGAGCCTCAATCCACTGCTTCGTTGCCCTCTTCCCCTTCTGACCTAGCGCTTGCTCCTGATCCTCCCTCTACTTCTGCTCCCCTCCATCTTCGTCGATCCACACGTAGTTCTCACCCTCCTGACCGGTATGGTTTTCCCTCCCCTGTATCTCTGGTAGCTACTTTGTCTTCTATTTCCATTCCTTCTGGATATAAACAGGCCATAGCACATGCGTGTTGGCAAAAGGCCATCCAAACTGAACTACAAGCGCTAGAGGAGAATCACACCTGGGACATTGTGGCTTGCCCTCCCACTATTCGGCCTCTTGGAAGTAAGTGGGTCTTCTCTGTCAAGCTGCGTTCCGATGGATCATTGGATAGGTACAAAGCCCGCCTTGTGGCCCTGGGGAACAGGCAGGAATATGGGATTGATTATGAGGAAATTTTTGCCCCAGTTGCCAAGATGACCACAGTCCGTACTATCTTAGCCATTGCAGCCTCTCAATCTTGGCCATTGCATCAGATGGATGTGAAGAATGCTTTTCTCCACGGTAATCTGCTGGAAGATGTCTATATGAAGCTTCCCTCGAGTATGTCTACATCCTCTCCCGATCACGTCTGCAAGCTACGACGTCCTTTGTATGGGCTTAAACAAGCCCCCCGGGCTTGGTTTGAGAAATTCCGTAGCACTCTTATTCTCCACCGGTTTACCCAGAGTCAGTATGATTCCTCCCTCTTTTATCATAAGTCTGTTGCAGGCATGGTCATTCTCTTGGTTTATGTGGATGACATTATCATTACTGGCACTGACTCTGGACTGATTCCCACGCTTCAGAAGGTGTTGCATGCCACTTTCATATGAAGGATCTTGGACGCCTCACCTACTTCTTAGGGTTGGAGGTCCATCACACACTTAAAGGTATTTTCTTAAACCAACATAAGTATATTCAAGATCTTATCACACCCGCTGGGTTGGAGGACACATCTTCGGTGGCTACCACTATGGAGGTCAATGTCAAATATCGGAAAGATGAAGGGACTCTCCTTGATGATCCGACTATCTATCGACGACTAGTCGGGAGTCTCATCTACTTGACTACTACTCGCCCGGACATTTCCTATGCTGTTCATAAGGTCAGTCAGTTTATGGCATCTCCTCGACATCTTCATCTTGCGGCCGTTCAGTGCATCATCTACTATCTGCGCGGCTCCCCTGCTCGTGGTTTATTCTTTCCTACTGGCTCTGCGCTACATCTGGTTGCCTACAGTGATGCTAATTGGGCAGGGTGCCCCGATACCCGTCGATCTACTACAGGCTGGTGTATGTTTTTAGGCGATACACTAATTTCTTGAAAATGTAAGAAACAAGATCGAGTGTCCAAGTCATCTACCGAGGCCGAGAATCGTGCTATGTCTACTGCGTGTTCGGAAGTTATTTGGCTCTGTGGTCTTCTTGCTGAGCTCCAGTTTTCTCAGCCCTCCTCTACATCGCTTCATGCAGATAATACAAGTGCTATACAGATTGCAGCCAATCCGGTTTTTCATGAGCGTACCAAGCATATTGAGGTTGACTGTCACTCCATCCGTGATACTTTGGAGCGCCGGGTAATATCTCTACCGTACATTTCTTCGGATCTTCAAGTGGCCGATGTCTTCACCAAAGCATTGTCTCAATCCCGACATAACTTTTTGGTTGGCAAATTGTTGCTGGTTGACTCACCATCATCAATTTGAGGGGGGATGTTACGATATGTTAAAATGTATATTCAATGTAATTTATATTCATAATTGTTGTATAATTTGGGATATGTATATAGGGTTATTTGATTAGGCTTAATGGGATGAGGGGGTATTGTCTTGGGCCCATGGGCCATTTTGTAACAGGAAAACCTAAAGGATATATACTTAATGAAAGGGGAAAAATCTCCAACAGACAGAATTCTGGATTTCGTCGTGTGTTTCGTTTCGCTGTGAAACCAGAGAGCTACGCTCTCTCTTGTGGATGTTTGGACTGTTCCGTCAGTCCCTTGATCTTGTTTTGTCAGTCACTTGGGGTGGCCTCTTAATGAATTCTTTCTTGTCATTGTATTCATTTCTTGAATACTCATACATTTTATCAGATGGAGAAATATGCTTCAATATGTGGTTTAAATTAATAAATGGAAAAGGCAAAAATCAAGAACAAATAGGGATGCATTAGAAACACCTAAATCATGCCTCGAAATTGGGTGTTGTCATAATAATAGAGAAAAAAACATTCTGGACCACCAAGATATTGAAATCCAGCAAGTTCTAGCTCCTTCAAAACTCCATCCTCCCCAATAACATAAGCCTGAAATCACTGAATTGTCAGATTTGGGTTATGTGTTAAAAAAGAAAAAAAAAAACTGAAATATGAATTTAGAAATCACAAAACCCAAACTGGTCCAAGGGCCCAAGGAGAGCCAAATTTAAAATGATAAAGCTATCCACTAAAGACAAATAAGAAATCACACGTGACCACAAAAATGTTAAAGATGAACCGGTTATCCTCAAAGAACTCCAAGATGTACTTGAATTTCCTATAGGTTAAAATTGTTAAAGATGAATCAGTTACCCTCAAAGAACTCCAAGTTGGACTTGAATTTCCTATATGTTCATTGGCATTTCATTGCATACCTTTTTATCTTTTGGAAAATCAATTGACTGCAAATAAGCGGCAGCAGCAAAGGAAGACGCAAAAATCTCTTCCTGAATAAAGTGAACTTCAGATATTATTTCAAGCATGCAAGGAAACAGAGGGGGTGAGAGAGAGAGAGAAGTAGATTCTGAACTGACCTCGTTTACTCTTAAACCAAGTGTTTCGAACTTTTTGCCATATTGTTTTCTGGACTTTGTAGAATTGTTTGTAACAAAAACCAGTCGTTTGCCCTGTAAAAAGAACAAAAAATTAAATTGATTGTTTCACCAACAACTCAACCTGTAAAGATATAAAAGTACTCTATCTTGATGAGGCCATTTTATATGATTACTCTGAACAAATTCTCATCACAGATAATAGGGTTCTCACAAAAAACACTTATCTGAGCAAAACCTTTGCAAAAGGAATAATCTTCATCACAATACCACTAGCAAGACTAGATTAAAGCTCTCAGGATACAAGTGAACTTTCACATGCCCAATTTGCATTCACTTCTCTTATTTCATGGAACTGGACATTATTTGACAAAATGAAATTAAATAATTTATTTAAAAGTAGAATAGGAAACCAAAGGAATGAAATGCTAGTTGAAGCATCTTTACACAACCCTTGAGCGAAGCATATCCAGAGTCTCTGGTACCCCATCAATAAGACTGTCCCCTTTCCATATGACTCCTGAGACATATTATGTAGATAGATGAAATCAATAACAGACTTTCCCCTTCATTAATCACCATTGGTAACTACCTCTAAAACACAAGTTCCAGTGTGACACAGAGAACACTGCAGAGAATGTGCCCATAGTAAAGGAAGTTACAGATTCAACATATGAGAACTAGTGCCCTAGCATCGAATACAGCAAAATCCTGCCACTTATCCATTATAGTGTCAAACTAGACTACAATCATAGTTATTTTGACTTTGACAAAACACATAAACCACTTGATGGGGAACTTAAGTAAGGTTTCACTATCAATAACTGAAAAATCAACACCTGAACTTTCAAAATTATGATAATGGCAAAAGAAGGAAAACCACAAAATTTAAGCGAAGGGAATTTTGGAGATTAACAGCACGGGTATACATGCATACTTTCCATTTTGGGTTCTCCAGTTTTTCTAATTATGCTCCACTTTCCCGGCCCAACAGCAAATAAATAATGAATTATGAGAGTATGTACCATGGCCAGAGAATAGAAGATAATGTGACACCAGTAGTTTTTTGCATATAGCACCACTCAGCTACTCACCAAGTTTTAGATCTTCTTTCACCATGTCTTTCCTTGCCTAAATATCTAGCAGTTTTTGAAATAGAGTTTGTTTACGTAAAAGAAAATCCAGATTGTTGACAGATAGAACGCATCTAGTTAAGGTAAATATCCTAATTGAAGGGTTACTGGTATGTTCCCACATCGCATATTAAAGGAACGCGGACCATACACCTTGCCATCATCGACCAAGTGCCCAAATTAAGGAAAAGATAGAAAAATCAAATGTAGCTCACTAATATGTATTTGTGTTCCTTCAAACTCCATCGACAGAGTATCAAATTTTCTGCCACAAATACAAAGACCTTTGCACCATTTCAAGTATTGAACTCAAGTGTCAGCGATCAAAATTCAGTAATATACAGAGACTCGGCGTGAAAAGTATAAAACACAGAAAGGAAATTTAACCCTTCCACAATTCCAAAACAGTCACAACACGACTCCACAAACTTTCAAACTGACTCACCATCACAATCGAAAATAAACGTCTCAACGGAATCAATCAACTCGTCAGGGTTCTTGAGCTGCTGCGCCGTCGCTCTAACGCTAAAACTCACATGAGAGCCCCCCATTTTACGGTTCCATGATCTAGGCCTGACACAAGAGAACAAGGGGTTCCGCCGGGCAGACACGTTACTCTGCCCCAAAAACCGACAATACGGGATCCTGGGGAGAAACAGAGGAGGAGAGATGCGCAGAAGTGAATGGGAGACTCTACACTGCATCTCTTCTCTTTACTCTGACGTCGCCTCTTTGTCTGCCTCTACTTTTGGAGGGGGCCATTGGTGAGTGGCGAGCTCGTCTTTTTTGGAATTCGTTTCCGAGAGCCGATGGGTGACAATGGAGGCGGGCGCTTCCTCGGTTATCCATATCAAGCGGTTGGTGTCCGAAGGATTAGCACGACGATACATATCAGAGGAGCAATTGGAATTTGGAAGTGGAAAATGAAACGAGAAACGAAAATAAAAAATCTATTTATTAAAATATCATCCACAATGAACTTGAATTGAAGTGACAAATTGAATTGAAGTGAAATAAATTGATTTAACTTCAACTCATGTTTGGGTGTTAGTGTAGATAAGTTCAAGTAGCTGGAAAACAGATTTCAGTGTTAGTGCCCCCAAATGAAAAATATGATATAAGGAAGAATGAGTAACCTTTTATAATATACTTAAATAGAATATATACCTAAACATATAATTAACTACAATTATAAGTGATTTAACGTGTAGTATTAGAATATATTAATATCTTAATTAATGAAAAACTATATTATATTACTTAATGATTATAATTTATTATAAATTAAAACAATAATTATGTGTGACTAGAATAAATTATACAAAATTAATTAAAAAATTAAAAAATAACATAAGAGAATATAATAAATAAACCTAATGGTTTAATTAATTATAGAAATTGGATAATTAAACAAATTAATGATTACAGTTTATTATAAATTAATATACTAATTACGTGTGACTAGAATAAATTATTTAAAATAAATAAAAATTTTAAAAATAACATAAACCAATATAATAAATAAATAAATTATTTCGTAATGACATAAGATATAGTTTAACATTAAAACTCACTATTTTAATACAAAATAAATAAATAAATATATTAATTTATCAATAACATAATATATTTATTTACATATTATTAATTAATAATATATTAACACAAAATGTAAATCCAATGGTTTAAAGTTTATTATAATCAAACTAATTCACTTACTTACTAAGCGCACTAACAGAATGAATTTTATAAATACAACATGAAATTCATAATCTGTAAATCCAAACATGAATCTCTAGTCATAGCAATTAATTTCCATAGATCATAGATAAAATCTGACTTTTAAAATTACTAATTTTAAATTATTATAATTCTTTAAAATTATAATAAGAGAAAAAAAAGTATGAACCTAATTCCATCTAATTTAGGTGGACCTATCTTTTAATTTAACAAAAACTATAGATTGAATGACTTAACCAATATTTTTTTTTAATCTACATCTTTTTCTTATTTCTTACATCATGTTTAAAATTTATTTTAATTTTTTCTTCAATTTAAAAATAAAGATAAAGAACATTTATAAAATAGAGAGACTTTTAAAGGAGAGAAAAATTATGTTCCGAGTTTGATTGGACTTAAATCGAACCTTCTTTTTCATTTTTTGAATGTAATAACTATTATACCCGACTATGTGTTTTGTCAAATAACTATCTCCTTCTCTGTGACCATGTAAATCTCCGTATGGCTGCATTAGATTACTACTCATCCGAGTTTGTCGTATACTATCTACTAATTCTTACCAAAAGAATTATCTTCTCTTATAGAAAAATAAGGTTTTCAATAGAAAATATATGTACAACTACACAAAAATTGTACATTTTCCCACACCCCTCCCAATTTCGGCCTAAAGGAAGTCTTCCTAACTAGCACTAATAGCTGACCGTACTTAGTTTGTCCCTAGATCCTCTGAAAAATGAATTACCACATATGTGAATATGAACTTAGTAAGATTTACTCTTGATCATAAAATAAAACTACAAAAACATAAGGAGAGTCCAAAACATTATTTCTCACCACTGATTATAGTACATAATCAAATCCAAAACTTACGCATATTTAACTCAAAAATCCGACATACCTCAAACTACCATGAATATTATCTACAAATAATAACATTGATTTAACATGAAAGTTTATAAAGGCATTTAATATAATATGAATCCACTTCAATTCCAATTATTCAATAATACAAATTTATATACTAGTAAATTTTACATAAATATCTAGTATATAATACTATCTTAGGACATGTCCTTGTTCGATACTCAAACAAGGTTCTTACCCCTCAACATGGTGAGACACAACATTGGATACTCATATAGAGGAAGACACATATTCCTGACATTGGAGTCCATCAATCAGGCTGCTTATCTCAAGGGTGTTGGAGTCACATACAGTCGACCTCATTCCCATTGTCTGACATCTCATAGCATAAATTCATTGTTATATATGTCCATCTCTCTCCACTTTTTTATTAAGTTTCTTTTTTTTTTGTTATCGTCAATGCTTTTCAAAAATAACATTAGTTTTTTTAGAAGGGCGTAACACGATTTGAACTCGTGCACCTGGTGTAAAGAGAATACCACTAGACCAAACGGCTTTAGGTTAAAAACTAACATTGGGTTATTCAAGCGAATTCATCTTTCATTCTTCATGACCAATTAGGATGCATTTGTGCCAATAGAGAAAGTGTAAGAAAAATACCATTAGAAGATTTCCTCTTTGTCAAAGGGGATTTTTTCCAAATGGAAAATTTCCAATAAGAAAATTAGCCAAAGGGAAAATTATTTTTCTGTCATTTTGTTTTCCAACAGTTGCACAAACGGTCCCAAAGGGAAAATGATTTTCCTGTTGTTTTGCTTTCTTATGTGAGCCTAGAATCATCTTTTTTTTTTTTATAATAAAGTTCCTTTCCTAGCAATTCATCTTGTATGCAAAAAGCTAACATAATCTTGAGAGTAGTGGATTGAAAGAGAAGGTTACAGCTGCTTGACATTTGACTGTTTGCTTTGGCTAACTGAAAGAGAGGCAACGTATGTGATGAACAAGATAGCAATGCCCACCTCTAGATCTCCTTAGACTTCAGACCTCTGGATCTCCTCACACTTTCTGAAGTCTACAATCACCTATTCAATTTGGAAGGCCTGCCACCAAGGGGGACATTTTCTTCCTTCCTGAGCTTTAGAAACTTGGATGTTCATCCAGGCAAAATTCAGAATTGATCACGCATCTGGGTGGTGGCATACGTGCCAAAGGATTTAGCTCATAATACTGGAGTATGCTGCTTAGGAACTATAACCCCAGAACCATACAAATATGAAGAAGCAATTTTTCAGGGGCTTCTACTTCAATGGAGTCCATTTCAGATTTGACTTGTCCTCTCTAGAGATCAAATATACTTGATAAGTATAAATGATTTCATAGATCATAGATAAATTGAGAATACATCTCAGACTATTTTCATAAATGATTTCAGTTTTACTAGTTCGACTTTGTTATTGGTGGAGACTCAACATTCAAGAAAATGTAACCGCAGCTATTCTAGCAGTTATGTTCTCCATGCATTCAGGATAGACCTTTTTTTTTTCAATCCAAAAGCATTGGCCTTGTTTGTGGGCTATTGTGGTGATTGTTTTTGCACACTACAATTCCAGAAGGATCTCCAATGCTCTCTTGTTTCTCACTTCTCCTCATTAGAAATACTTCAACAAAGAAATATCCTACATCCTCAAAATGTTTGTTAGAAAGACAAAATTGGCTCATTCAGTTGCTTTCATGCGATGAGTCAGCCAAGATGCCATTTGCACAACTTCGGTTTTCAGAAGTTAAAACGAGAAGTCATAAAGAAGAAGGGTAAGGGAATATTGGAGAAAGGCATTGCAAAGGATTACGCACATGCCCTATTTCCTTAAAAGTTTTCTTTTCTTTAAAGTCTATTTCCCTAAACGCTAATGCTTGGAGAACTACCACATAACTTAAGAGCCTTCTGTGACCCCTTCCAATTGCCAAGATTATAAATTTTTCCTTGTTTATTTGCACACCCCCTCAGCAGAAACTACATTACACCACCAATGAATCTAAAAAAGTTACTCAAAAAAAAAAAAAAAAAAAAGAAGAGAGGAATTCTTTGGATCATGGAATGCCTACAACTTACCAGTCATGTACTATATTTCAGATCTAGCCCAGCCTACTTTTTTCCTTACTCTCATCAATGGCTGTAGTTGTAACAGTCATCAACTGCCATCACCCTGAATTGCAACACAAAAAAAAAATTTCTCAATATCCTGGATACAAAAAAAAAAACAAGTGTTTATAAATAATCATGCCGATCTTTTAATGAACCAACTAGCATTGATCAGCCATACAGCCTATAAACTACAATATTATTTTTTCTTCTAAATGGCAGATTTTAAACAAGGTTAATTTTGATGCACAAAAATAAAACAAAAGGTTAGAGTAATACCAGTCCTAATTGATATGTCCGCCAAGGGTCAACCATTACTGGTATCTCTACTGCACTATATTCTTCATTTCCTTCATTTACTTTATAGTAACCATTACTGCTCACAGCTCTTTGTTGTGCAATCCGTCCTAGAGAGTCGTTCTTATTCACAACCTTTTCCAGTGCTTCTTGAAGTGCGGCTAGTGCAACATTATAGGTTTCTTTACACAGTGACCCCTCTTCTGCAAACTTAATGGATTGTTTACACAAGTCATTAAAACGTAGGACTGTAGATTCAGGCCCATCACTTTGGACAGGAGTGCAACCATGGTCCAGATTCTTTCTGTTTTTTGCATCCTTTGTCCAACGTGCTAAGATATAGTGAGATGGGATCTTATATATGCTTGATGCTACGAGGGCTGTCATAGCATGTCTACAGAGGAAACCTCTGAACTCAAAGAGTTGACAAATACAAGACACTTTAGTTTCAGAGATGTTCCACTTAACTGTGTAATCCTTCATTGCTTCCAAATCCTTCACCATATAAGAAGTGGATGTCCCTTCTTGTTGAAAACTTATAATATGACAAGCAGCTATACCTGATACCTCAACTTGGAATTTCTTGAATATTTCTCTTGTATAGACCGATGCCAATTGTGTCTCAAAAGGTGAGGGTGTCTTTAATAGAGGCTTTGTGTAGTATGTCTCAAAATCTGCTCGAGCCTCTTCTTCACGTTTATTCTGTAAAGCTTCATCATACTTTCCTAAAAATTCTTTCACAGTTGTTTCAGAATTCACATAGGCATCTAAGAAAGAGCATAAATTTTCATTTTGTTGGGCTGAAAACATCCTTGCAAGAAATTTGTCCTTTACAAATGCTGGAACCCAGAACTGCCGATCTTCATACAAACTTTGAAGCCACTCATCCTCCTTCAGGTTAAAACAATCAAGCAATTCCTTCCACCTGGTCTCAAACTCGCAGTCTGTGGTGGAACCAAAAATGCATTCACTCAAATCGTTCATAAAATTCTCATGAACTGTACATGCATGAGCAAGTTTCTTTGGAGCTTTCTTTGAGATTTGTGTGAGGCTAAAACAGTGGAAAACATTAGGAAATACCTCTGATACTGCTTCCTTCATAGCTTTTTCATGATCTGTCATTATTACCATTGGTGAACGTCCAGACATAGCCGTAAGCCATGCCTTAAACACCCAAACAATTGATCTAGTAGTCACATCTGCAAGGAGAGCACTACCAAACAACAAAGATTGCCCATGATTATTAACTCCTGTGAAAGAAACAAATGGTACACGGTACTTATTCATTACATATGAAGTATCAAAGGTGACTGCATCATCAAAGTGAGTATAAGCCATCCTAGATTTGGCGTCAACCCAGAAGACACTTCTAAACCGTTGCCCCTCATCCAGCTCCATAGCATAAAAAAAAGTGGGATTAGAATGCTGCATACGAATAAAGTAATCATAAATTATTTCTGCATCCTTCAATGTAAGGGACTTTCCTTTTTCTTTATCAACAGGAGTCTGACAGCCTTCCTCTGAGTAGCTGACACTGCAAATTCCACCACACTGCTTCGATAAGATGGGGAACATCTTATTTGATCGTACTCCTGAGGTTCTCTTTGCTCCGATAGAGTTCATTGTAGAAGAGAGAAACTGCTTATGTGATCTAAAGAAAAAAACATTCTCAGGATGTACTTCATGGTTATGCTCCTTTACAAAATCAACAATTACCCATTTGCCAGATTCCATTTTCTTTACCTTTAACATTGCCTTGCAGCTTACCCATGCTATAAGTTGTGGGTTATTCGTTTTCTCATTACGCCGTTTAAAGCGATGTCTTGAACAGACATATTGTCCAGCAATGAATGATTTATTTGTCTTTGAACGCCGGCTTGATCTTCTGGTCACTCCAAAGCCCACACGTCTAGCATATCTATTGTAAAACAGATACGCTGCCTCCTCTGATTCAAACTCCATACCTATATAGGGATCTGAATTTCCATCACCTTCAACTATAGACTCTGCCATAAAAGAATTCTCTTCCACATCATCCCTTTCCCCATGAGATCCAATACTTTTTGTTGCACCACCTTCTGACTCTTCATGTCCCCTATGTTCCATCATGTATGCTCGTCTGCATTTCATAGGACTTCTTTTGGGGGGCTTAAGTTCCTTATGTGATCGGAACAAACAAATGTTCTCAGGGTTGAGTTCATGATTATGTTCTTTGATGATGTCAAGTATGACCCATTTGCCTGAGTCCATTTTCTTCACCTTCATCATAGCTTTACACCCCACCCTCAAAATGGAACGTGCACTATTTTTCCCATTGGACTTCTTGAAACCATGTCTAGAACATACATATTGTCCAGCAATAAATGCTCTGTTTGTCCGAGAACGTCGGCTGGATCGCCTAGTGACCCCAAAACCTGCACACCTTGCATATTCATTATAGAAAGAATAAGCTGCATCTTCAGATTCAAATTCCATGCCCGCACATGGTTCTAGAAATGCAGCTACTTCTGTGGCAGTGGACTCCTTGCAATGAGAAGGCCCTTCCAGTGTGTTTCTAGCCATACAATGATCAAGGTCCATGAGAGGTTCAGTCTGATCAATTTCCAGACAACTTTGGGTCTCCATAAGGCTAGCTGTTCCCATGTCAACTCCAACTATAGGAGACTGCATCATAACGTAATGCAACTATCTCTATCTTAAAATTGTCAAAAAAATGAGAACTACGAAAAAACTTACTCAAAATTCTAAATATAGATGAGAGATGAAATGCACTCCAAATCAAAGTTCCTTTGTTGTACAAAAAATAATAGACGATGAAATAAGATGCTTATCTAAGAAGAAAAAAAAAAAATTCAATAAACAGAGAGAGATCCAATTGAAAAAAATGAACGAAGACATTTAAAGAAAAAGAAAAAGAAAAACCACAAAGAGAAAGCTAAGCCCTAAGCATTCCGTAAAAACACCAAGATGAGCAAATGAAACAGAAAACAAATGGTTAATGCAAAAGCCGCATAGTACCTGAAAATTACCCAAATGCGAAACCTGGAACTGATCCGCCATGGCTCTTCGTTTCAGTCTCCTGCTGAAGCGTCAACCGGCGTAGAGTAAAATCGCGATAGTACTCGCGCCAGGAGGTCAAGGACTGTTTGGTTCTACTCTGGCCCACGGCTGTGGGGCACCTATAAGTGCCCAAGTTCTTTCCAATTATAAGTGCCCAAGTTATAATGGATGAACGGGTCAGCCAAAATCACAAGGCGTGTGGGCCCAGCCTGACTTTGTGGTCCGCAAGCCATCGGAGAGAATTCTCTCGTCGGAAATTTGTGAGAATGGATCCTCCCCACTCCGCTCCTTGCTAGATGGGGCTGGGAGTAACCTGAGCTACTTCAGAATTCAGGGGAAACTGGAAACGTGAATTTCACTTCACGGAACTGCCATGGCTACCAGCAACCTAAACGCTGTGTTTTATGCGGATTCTTACTATCCAATTCAAGCTGGAAGCATCGACGGGACTGACACTCTTCCCCACGACAACGCCATCTATCGAGCTCTTCTTTGTCAATCTGCTGGATTGTGTAAGTTTCTTTCGTAAGGAGCATCACTGGCTATGATATTTTGAGTCACCGCGTCGGATTAAAGTAAAGAATCAATTCTTTTCGGATTAAGTAGTTGATAAATTAAATCTCACTCGGTTTGGGAGTACCCGTTTTATATTTTTCTACGGTTCTGCTCTATTTGTCATTCTTGTTTATTTTCCATTCCAACAAAAAATCTTACTGTCAGGTCAGTCACGGCGTTAGGTTTTCATTTTTTCACTATGAGATTAAGATGGAGAACACGAAATTCGTCCTGGATGTTGCATATTGGAGTTATTTCTTGCGCTTTGTTATCGAACTTTAAAGAGTACGAACTTCAACTTCTTGATCTCACGAAATTTATTTTGCAGACGACCCACTTGGGGATCCTAAGGTAATCGGAGACCCGTATTGCACTTTGTTCGTTGGTCGTCTTTCTCGTTCCACAAGTGAAGAGATACTAAACAAGGTATTTGCTTGATATGACCTCTTTGCTGAGTCTGAAGATTTTGGCTTCAGATTCGTGTTCCGATTATTGAGTTTTGCAATTTTCTCTTGTAGGCTATGAGTAGATATGGAAAGGTGAAGAACTTGCGATTGGTCCGTGATATTGGTAACTCTTTAATCCATAATTTTTCACCATGTTTTCAAGCATACATAGATTATCAACTTGTTGCACTTGGATGTACTGTATCGGAATCTTAGCGTTTCAATACATGTGTCTAGTTGTATTTATTTTCATGGTTTATATTTTAACAATCATGTCTTAAGGTTCTCTCTATTTGCTTTTTGTATCCAAGTAAGAACTCATGTCCATTCTTTGGCCAGTGGCTGTACTTCTACTAGCAATCAAGTGCAAGCCATTGTTCTTAATTTTAGCTGCTGTCCAAATCATTAACCACATTAAACTTGATGTGATTTAGTTTTATTGACAACAAACACTTTTAAGTCTTTTTTATCATGTCTGGCAGAGTTTATTTTTTTCAAATTAATCCAGAGGTGTTCTAAGTTTCCAGTTGAGATTAGTCTGGTTACACCTTGTGCTAAGGTGGTTTTCCTTATGCTATAGTTCAATGTTTCAAAACATGTATAATGCATTTTAACTTGAGGTTGTTTAACCCTGCAATGAATTTATAGTGACAGGTGCTTCACGTGGCTATGCTTTTGTTGAGTATGAAACTGAAAAAGATATGCGCCGTGCATATGAGGTATGTAAGATTCTGTCTGACTTAAGTTTATCCTTCTTGAAGTTTCTTTGCCAGTAGTGACATGATATCTTTTTTCTTTGAATACACTGTTTTTTGGCATTAATTCCTCTCATGTTCAGGAAGCCCACCATTCTAGGATCGATGACTGTGAAATAATTGTAGATTATAATAGGCAACAGCTGATGCCTGGTTGGATCCCTCGAAGGTTAGGTCAGTTAAAAGTCATTCCTCATCTTGAAAATTTGATCTTCATTTTTGTGCGTAGAATAATTTGAGCTATTAATGTGCCATAGGAGGAGGACTTGGTGGCAAAAAAGAGTCTGGACAACTACGCTTTGGAGGACGTGAAAGGCCATTTCGAGCACCTCTGTATTTACTCTCTTTCATAGTGAATTTCATTGTTTAATATATATTTCAACAAAAGGCAAAAAATAAAAAATACAGGCTGACATCAGAAGAGGTTAAAATGTTAATTTTAAGCACTTTATTACCCATTCAGCTTCTGTAATTTATGAGGGAATATATCATATTAGAATTTTTTGAGTATGTTGTAATATAAGAGAAAGGAAAAATTAAAGAGGAGAGAAAGTGGAAGAGAAGAGAGAGGAGGAAAGACTGTTGAGGAGCAGTCTTGTTAGGTTGTCTAATCGATCCCTAACTCTCTTTATTAACAGCTTTAGTGATTACATGATGGGAAGTCCAAAATGCCTCAACAGCACCTATATTACTTACATCCATAAAACAGCAATGGAAAAAGATAAAAATTACATCATTGAACATGTTTAATTAGCCCCTTTCTAACTATGACTTCAGTCAACAATATAACGTAGTAAATTACCAAAATACCCTTGAACTTAACACTCCCCTTCAAGCTGGGAACAAAATTCAACAAATAGATGTTTTTCAAGGGCCTTGGTAAACAAGTCTCCAACCTTGTCAGTTGTCCTCACATATAGAGTGATCACTTTACCACTTAAAACTGCATCATTTGTCCACTCATGAAATACTGTATTGCTAGCAATAAATATTGCTGCCTGGTTATGATATTTCAATTTCATGGGACCACTTCCTCCTAGACCAAATTCTTGTAACATTGATTTTACCCACATAAGTTTACTTATGGTGTGCTTCACTGCTCAATATTCTACTTCAACACTTGATCAGGCAACTACATTTTGTTTTTCACTCTTTCAGATAATAAGATTTACTTCCAACAAACACACAATATCCTATAGTGAATTTTTGTATAACTTTTATCTGGAACAATTAGCATCAGAAAAACCAACAATATTTAAGTGTCCATGTGGTTCATAATGCAACCCTTTTTCCAGGAGGTCCCTTTAAGTACCATAAGATTCTTTGTACTGCCTCAAGACGCACTTTTCTGTGAGTGTACATAAACTGGTCACAACTCCAATTGCAAATGATATATCCGTCCTAGTAACCAATAGCATAAATTAATTGTTCAACCAATCTCCGATACATGGTTCTATCATTGAGTATTGGATCATTGCCATCTTGCATGCAAGAGTTCATTTCCATAGGTTTGTCTACAGGTCTTGCACCCAACAATCCATACTCAGTCAACATCCATTGCATATTTCCTCTGAGACAATCATACTCTTTTTGCTTCTGGCCACTTCTATTCAAAAAATATTTTAGTGGACCAAGATCTTTGGTTTGAAAATGTTGCTTGAGATGGTTCTTCACTTCCTTAATACCTTCAATGTCGTTCCTAGAGCACAATGTCATCTACATACACCACTAACACAATAATACCAGTCTATCGATGATAAATAAATAGAGAGTGGTTTAACCACCTTATTGAGTTTTTCAAACCATGCTGGTGGGCTCTGTTTTAGACCATACATAGTTTTTTGGAGCTTGCACACTTTATCGATCTCCACCTGAGCTACGTACAAAGGAAGTTGCTCCATATACACTTCCTCTTGCAAGACTCTATATAAAAATAACAAGCTAGGACATGGACCAGCTGTTATTGATGACAACTGATATCAAAATTCAGATAGTAGTGTCAAAAACATCAACCCCAATTGTCTGAGTGTACCCCTTAACAACTAGTCTGACTTTATAGCGTTTTACAATGCCATATGCAGTATACTGTATAGACCTATCTACATCCAACTAATTTTGCTCCAAGAGGCAAACAACCAAGGCACTTATCTTCTCATTCATGGCCTTCTCCCACTCCAGTGAAGTTTAAGCATCTTGCACTTTAGTTGGAATAAACATACTAGACAAAGACAAGGCAAACAATCTATTCTGAGGAGACAGAGAATCAAATAACGAGAAATTGGATGTTGAGTACAAGAAGATAAATAGGAAGATCAAGATCATTCACAACAGGATTTGCAGGCACAGAGGTTGATGGTGGGGGCAGCGAAGGAGTGGGAGCCGTTGATTGTTGTGTTGGGCCTTTAACTGGTGATAACTGTAGATGACATGTCTCCTTTGATATACCTATAATGGTTTTTGTGGATGTTGACTAGTGTTGGTGCTTGGGACATCTAAGAATAGGAATAGGTAAAGATGACTGAAGAGAGATCCTGTTGGTAAGAGAGTTCCTCAGACAACAAAAGAGAAGATGTACTCTCAAAGAAGGTAACATCAACAAAGACATACACTTTCCTAAGAAAAATAAGGTGTACACTCATAGCATCAATTACCTTTCTATTTCTTGGAATACCCAAAAAAAAAAAAAAAATACAACGAATAGTTGAAGAGACAGTTTATCAATATGAGGGCCAACAAAGAGAACAAAACAAACAGAACCAGAGATTCGAGGAAATAGTCAAAAAGCTTATTCCTAGGTTTTAGCGGACGCATGGGAATACAACCATCTAATATAGAAGAAGGCATTTTGTTAATCAAATAGCAAGCTATGACAATTGCAACCTCCCCAGAACTTAAAACATTCATTTGGAACAAAATTTATTCGAGCAATTTCAAGTAGATGGCGATTCTTGCATTCTGCAACTCAATTGCGCTAAGGAGTACATAGGATGTTTGATGAATAATGCAATGCATAATGTAAAAAGTGGAGAACTTACTATTAGCAAATTCAAGACCATTATCTGAATGGAAAACTTGGATAGAAGCACCAAATTGTTTTTTTTGTTTCAGCATAAAACTTGAGAAATGCATCACATACTTTTGTTTTCTCCCAAAGGAGTTACACTCAAGTCACCTGATATAATTATCTATAAATATCAAGAAATACTAAAAACCAAAAGAATTGGGAACCTGACATAAACCCCATACATCAAAATGAATCAAATAAAAAGGACGCTGACTCTATCTACCACTTAAGAGAAATGAATTGTAGTGGTGCTTCCCTTGCTAACATGATTGGCAATCAAAGGAAGTAGGAAGGAGCTGACGTAGCTTGACCATTGAAGGATGTGCCAAGTGCAAATGCCATAGATAAGGAGAGGTCCTAGCCTGAAATGCAATAGACTTCTTCTCTGGAACAATGTCAAGGTAGTACAACCCATTACTCTCATGCATTGAACCAATCTTCATCCTCGTCTGCAAGTCCTAAAACACAAAATGAGATGTAAAAAATGTGATTGAGCAAGTGACTTAGTATGTTTGCTAACTGATGATATATTGATAGGAAAATTTGGAATATACAATATAGAAGTTAACAAAATTTCGGATAAAGAGTGAACATCCCCTTCTCCACAAACAAAGGAAGTAGAATCATCAGCTAATGTGAACAATTTATGAAATGAGGATAGAGATACCTCTGATAAATAGACGACATACCTAATAATGGTTGGAGGTTTCAGATCTATCACCCAAGACGAGAGAGAGGAAATATGATGTGCAGACATTCCTAAGCTTGCCATTGTGGCACTAGCCGTTGGAGTCTAAGTGGTGGTCAACGCTAGCTACTCCAACTGTTGGAGTATCTTCTGCAGTGTATGTGCTACTAGATGACCTAGTCTTACTATTAACCACTTCTCCATTGGAGTATCTTCTGCAGTGTATCCTCGGTGCTACTAGATGACCCAGTCTTACCATTAACCACTTCTCCACTTTCCATCAAAACTTTGGAATTAGCCCAAACAGGTTTTCCGAATTTATCCCATCATTTATCTGAGAAGTGATTTGATCTTCCACAATGCGCACATTTTTTTTATCACCACTGCCTCTACCTCTTCCAGCACTATCCCTTCCTCATCCCTCCACCAAGGCCTCCCCATCTACCTAGAGCTGATTTAGAACAAGAGGTAGAAGAAGAAATATTAAGAACAACATCAAATCAGTAGGTTTACCAGTTTTAATCACTCCTTCAGCACAAAGAACTCTATTATAAACTCTCTCCAATGTATGGTCACCATCATCAGCCTGAATTTGAGCTCTAACAACATCATATGCAGGTCCCAAGTCATCTAGAAACCTAGTAATCTAATCTGATTTTTCTCCCTCCCAAGTTCTGTAGCATCTGTTGTTAAGAGGTGAAAAGTGCTAATTTCTTGTAGAATACCTCTCCTCTCTGTAAAATATTGGGTCATTGTTCTATCTCCCCTTAACATGCCAAAGAATTTAGCATATAACTCATAAATCCTTGACAGATTGGTTTCTTGTGAAGTAATAGCTTTCAAAGTGTCCCAAGTCTCTTTTGATGTGTTACGGCTCATCACCTGATCACCTAATCTTCAACTTCCTGATCATCATTAGGAGGGAAAGAAGGAACCTCACTTAGAAATCTCAGCTTCTTTTTTCCCTTATGGAACATCTGAACTTACCTGGATCAGTTGATGTAGTCTCGTCCATTCAACTTAGTAGAAGTTATCTGAATATAGTGAGATTCCTTGGAATTTGAATGGCTTGAGCCTTTAGAGGGTATAACCACATCCCTAGATTCACCCATAGAGCAATTCTCAGCAATGAATTTCACAATCACACGCTGGAATATAATATTATAGACACCGGCACCAATAATTCACCAAAAGATCATTGTATTACCCTACTCCATTTAGGTAGGGCCCACACAACACAAAAATTAGGACATCCAAATTCTGTTGGAGACAGTTGCACTGATACAATCCAGTATTCCAATGAATACAACGTCAAAAGAAGGTAAATATGGCCTGTCTTGCATGCAGTACTGAGCCTGTATGCATGGAATTGGGATAGAAAATCCCAAACAACCCTCTAGGGGCGCAAAAGATGACATAAAACTGTTCAATTAACAGCACAACCCTAGGGTCAATGCAAAAATAAATAAATAAATAAATAAAATAAACAAGAAAGGGGTCTGACCTTTAACTTCAATCAGCAATTCTGGATAATCCCTCTTCCTGGAAGATTGCAAACTTGAGAAGAGGAAGAAACTTGTTGAAGATCCACAACAATCAAATCAATTGCTATTATACCATATAAAATAAGAGAAAGGAAGAATTAAAGAGGAGAGAAAGTGGAAGAAAAGAGAAAGGGGGAAAGACTACGTTTTGGAGCAGTCTTCTTAGGGTATCTATTTGACCCCTAACTCTTTATTAATAGCTTAAGTGATTACATGATAAAAAGTCCAAAATGCCCCTACAACACCTATATTACTAACAGCCATAAAACCACAATAGAAGAAGATAAAAAATACATCATTGGACATGTTTAATTAACCCCTTTCTAACTATGACTTCATTTTTACTCAATATATCATGGTAAACTACCAAAATACCCCTGAACTTTAACATATGTTATATCTTTGAGATGATGAGATGCAAATTATCAAATTTTGCAAACATTGAAAAGGTAAAACATCGATCTAGAACTGCTAATGAAGTTGTCTTGAACTTTGAAACCTCAACCCAAAGAGTTTCATACTTAGCACATTATGCTTTTGTACATCTTGCCTCATGAGGGGCTGAAGTACTACATCTCTCCTTTCTCACCTATAAAATTGTAGGTGGAGGTTTTCTTGTAACTTATAGGCCAGAAGTGTGTTCCTCCTCTGCAAGTTATCATTTTGAATTGCTTTTGTCTAATGTATCTTTCTGTAGACATCACATGATGGCTTGTTTTCAGTTCACTGAGTTGGACTAGGAAAAGCCTAAGAATACACTATAAATGTTTATTCATGATGAGGAGTCAGCAGTTAAAAAGCATGTCTTTGGAATTTTTCTCCACTTCTTATTTCAAGGGCCTATGGAACATCAAACTTGTAACTACTGATGTTAGATTAGGATAACGGTGCACATTTTTCAAGGGTATTAAGTCAACATTTTTTTATGGATAACAAGAAAACAATTGGTCAACCAACAATTCTTCTAAGTTTTCTGGATGTCTGATGCATGCCGCAGGGGATTTTGAGGCATCTTAAGTAGAAATCAACTTAGTGCTCTTTGTGCAGGCCACACTCAGTTTGATCCCCACCTCCTCAACTGAGAAGCTGAGAGCGCATGGAAGAATATTTAATACTATTTGTTTTGAGAGTATCCAGCTCTACCATTACATTAATATAAGAGAAAACAGATTGCAGTTGCAAGAATACCTTAGATGTGAGCTTACCTAGAAGGTCATACACAAAATGATGCAAAAGAGCCAGGTTGACATTCGTTATTAAACCTGTCTCTGTTCTCCGTACCTCATGTTGATACCAGTCTATATAGATTTGCCAACTAAAAACTGATGTCATGCCTTAATCATAGCTCCTCTTTTTTGGGCTTTCTTTCTTTCTTTCTGAATAGTGATCATAACCCTTGCTAATGAAATCACCCTGCTCATGAGATGAAGAGTTGTGAGGAAGGGAAATAGAACTATCCTGTAGATACTTGAATGGGATTACAAGAAGCCTGTTTCTTTTAAATTAGTGAAACTCGTATTCTTGTAATAAATGCATAACCTTACAACTAGGGGGAAATTAACCCTCATGGGGCGGAAGCTCCGTCAATTACAAGACAAGGATGGAAAACCCAGTCCTTTGCAAGTTTATGAGCAGAGTACTATTAGCTGCTCAAAGTGTATGCTGCCAAATAAACCTTTATCATATGTCTGGCAAAACAGGATTTTGACAATTTGTGTAGCACACCAGCACTCATATTCTCAGCATGTAGTGGAGCAATAGAAGTGGAGATCAGCAAAAGGCCAACATAAACAAACTATTTTTTAATTGGCTGAGGACTTGACTGTATATTTGGATCCAAAAATCATCTTTCTTATTGGTATGTCTTGTGGATCAAACTTGGAATATGGGTGTGTGCATGTGATGCTATGTGGGGTCAGGGAAGGAGGTGCTGCCCCTCTTGGTTTATCTATTTATTTACCAGAGTGCCCATTTACCCTCTGTTACCCGTGGGTGAATGGGTAAAGGAATGTGTAAAAGAAAACCTTTTATCATTCCCATGTGCAAATGGGTAAACAATGTGTAACAGAAAACCTTTACCATTCCAAACCGAAAGGGTAAAGGAATAGGGCAGGATAAATGGAACAGGTAACATAATACTCATTACCCATTTGATCCATTACCTGTATTCACCCCTAGATCTATAATAAGGGCTAGTGTTGAATTAGTGCTATCATAGAAGTGAAAAAGGTTGTCTGATCAACATGCAAGCCCTCACTGAGTGGGCCATCATGTCTAAAAAAGGGCGACTTATGGAAAAGGCTACCTATTGCTAAAGCAAGAGTTATCATGAACGTGAAAAGGGCCAAGGGCCAATCTTAGGGTGAGAGTTGTCAAAGAGTAGGCTCTGGATGTGTGGTGGATTATTATGTCTATGTCTAACGGAAAACCTTTTACCATTCTAAACTGAAAGGGTAAAGGAATCTGGGCAGGATAAATGGAACAGGTAACAGAATACTCATTACCCAAACGATCCGCTTCCTGTTTTCACCCCTAGATCTATAGTAAAGGCTACTGTTGAGTTAGAGCTATCATAGAAGTGAAAAAAGTTGTCTGATCAATATCAAAGCCCGCATTGAGTGGGCCGGTGACTTATGGATACCTATTGCTGAAGCAAGTGTTATCATAAACATGAAAAGGCCAATCAAGAGTAGGTTCCGTGGATGTGTGTTGGATAATTATGTGTCTATGTGTCACAGAAAACCTTTACCATTCCAAACCGAAAGGGTAAATGAGTAGGTGCAGGATAAATGAAACAGGTAACAGAATACTCATTACCATTACCTGTTTTCACCCTAAGATCTATAAAAAGGGCTAGTGTTGAGTTAAAGCTATCAAAGAGGTGAAAAAAGTTGTTTGATCAATATGAAAGCCTTCATTGAGTGGGCCATCATGTCTAAAAAGGGGTAGACTTATGGAAAGGGCTACCTATTGCTAAAGCAAGAGTTAATATAATCGTGAAAAGGGCCAGTCGTTGGGTGAGACTTGTCAAAGAGTAGGCTCCTTGGATGTGTGGTGGATTATTGTATGTCTATGTGCTAATTTGGAGTAAGGGCATCAGATTGGCCAGTCCACTATGGAATAAGGTTATGGTCCAGCCTTTGTGTTCCACCAGCTATAGAGCTTTCAGAGCACTCGCTAGGTACCTAATACTTATATGACAAAAAGAAAATAACCCAGAAACACAGGCCAAACAGTAGTAGAACACCAAGAATCTGGACAACTAGCTAATATCTATGTGTATAACGTACACAAAACACAATCTGTCATAGAACACCAGGAGTAAGGACCGCCATCCAGTTTACATTGCATAACATACTCTATAACATATGCAGTTCTGGACATATCAACCAAAGAAAGTGGACATGTTTGTTACATATGCATTTGAATTTGTTTCTCATATCCCTAAAATGGAATCACCTATTTCCTACTTTTTGTTGGTTAATCGTTACTATTCATGGTTTATCCATCTTTTTTTTATATTTCAATCTCTAAAAAAGTAAAATGTTTATAGATAATTCATCTATATCCTGTTCATTTGACTAGGCGTCCAATCCCTCATGATGTTCTGAAAAGGCTTGGTATACCACCTCCTCCAGAAGGAAGATATATGACACGCTTTGAGGTATCACAGTATCACTACCTCTCCTTTCTTTATTCAGCTTCTGTCTTTCTTCTTTCTTTTGTTTTCTTTTAAAATGTTCTGAAGTGAGGAAATCTTACTGTGAATCTGCTGCTTATGTTTACATTACTTTCATACATTCTGGACCATGACCATCTGTATGGTTAAATAAAACTGCTAAAGTTCACATGAGCTTAATTTGATTTCGATGCCAACTAACGGATGAAGAGACTCATAAATATTGCACTTGAACTTGACTACTATCAAGCTAGTGGTTTTGATAAGATCTCTTTCCTTGATCAACAGATGGTGCAGTAAGTTGAGGTTTAGTACTTTCCTGTATATTGAACTTCATTCAGAATCTTTATATGGGGAAGGGATTCATGAAGCCAGTCTCAGTCTCAGGTTTTAGTAATGAAAAATATTTACTCTCCTACTTGAAGAGAGAAGAGTATTCAGAACCATTTGTCCTAGTGTAATAATCTTGATTGTTAGAAGATACAACTTATGTAGTGGCAATGATGTAAATGATCCATACCAGCACTAAAGCACCGGATCCCATCAGAACTCCGAAGTTAAGACATTTCAAAAATGATGTAAATGATCCTTTTTTTTTGTCTCTTTTCCTCTCTTCTTAGGGTAAAGGGGATTGATGTAATTCTTTATTTATTCTCTTCGCGCACCAGTCAATGACAACCTTGGAGTCACCTTTGATGATGAAGGACCCAATGAGAAGGTCTTAGAAGATCAAGAGGCCTTGAACCTGCAAGCTCTGTGGTATTAGAATCAGATATACCCAATGAGCCAGCAAAGGAGTAGAGGAGACAACTATTTTCATCATGAATTACCCCAACAAAACCAGCGGACCCATGGCATTCAACGACACTACCATCGAAAATCATCTTATAGTGACCTGGGGGGGACCACATTGTCATGATTGGGGCTCAAGAATGCCCCATCATGGTGGCAATCAGATGCCAGCTCCCCCTAAAATCAGAGCTACTAAGGTGGATGAAGTCCTTCGTCAATAGCCAGGCAGAGACCTTACTAGCAATGTTCTCTGCAAGCACCTCAATTGGAGAGGCTTTGAATTGGAATTTCCGGTTATTCCTCTCTTTCCAGAGCGCCCAATGGATGTGACCCACACAACTGGATATGAGCATCTTTCTAAGTTTTGGAAGACGAGAGTTGGTGATGGAGAGGATCATGGATGGCAGATTGTGGGGGGACGCAAAATTATATTCCAATTTGGTTGAGGAGATTGACCCAAATGGCTTGGACGAATTGACAATGGAGGAGGACATGGGTGGGGGATTCAGGGGAGTTGCAACAGAAGGGGCAGGATGTAATTCTTGATATATCAATTATTATAAATCCATGTGAGGGGGAGGATTAGGGACGTGACTAAAACCCTAATCCTTCTTTCCCCCCTTCTCAAACACTCTAGTCGTCCACCTCTCTCTCTCTCTCTCTCTCTCTCTCACTCACTCACTCACTCACTCTTTCTCTCTGCTTCTTTCTCTCTTCTTCTCTCTCTTCATCCTTCTCTTCTTAGAGGGGGAGTCAGTATGCAGATTGCAAAAATCTTTGTATGGCCTAAAATAGTCTCCTTAGGCTTGGTTTGAAAAATTTAGCCAAGCAATGTTGTAGTTTGGATTCAGCTGGTGCTCAATAGATTATTCTGTCTTTGTCAAGAATATCTTAAAGGGCAGTGTATTATTGACAGTTTATGTGGATGATATTGTCTTAACTGGAAGTGATGCAGATAGTATAAAAGAAGTCAAAGAAAAGATATGCAAAGAATTCAAAACGGAAGATCTTGGACTTCTGAATTATTTCTTGGGTATTGAGGTCTTCTAGTAAAAGCATGGGGTTGTCCTATATCAGAGAAAATATGTTATTGATCTACTTGAAGACACATGGATGATGAGATGTCGACCATCAGATTCTTATGGATACTAACACAAAGCTATGTGCAAGCTCTATTGAAGATGTTGGTGTAGATAAATATCTGAGACTTGTAGGAAAGCTTATTTACCTTGCATCGATTAGATTGGATATATCATATGCAGTAAATGTGGTTAGTCAATATATGCACAAACCACAACTTACCCATTGGCAAACTCTAGAGAGGATACTGAGGTATTTAAAAGGAATTCATGGACTTCTCTATAAAAATCATGGTCACTTCAACATTGAAGGTTTTGCGGATGCATATTGGGCTGGATCACCTGACGATAGGAAGTGTATTTTACTTTAGTTAGAGGTAACCTGGTTACATGGAGAAGTAAAAAGCAAAATGTTGTTGCGAGATCTAGTATAGAAGCGGAATACAGAGCTATGGCCCATGCAGTCAGTGAATTTCTATTGGTAAGATCTCTTCTTACTGAATTGGGGTTGTACAAAGAAGCCCCTATGGAATTATATTGTGATAATCAACAGCCATTCATATTGTTTCAAATCCGATCTTCCATGAGAGAACAAAACATATTGAGGTAGATTGCTACTTTTTAGGGGAGAAATTTCAAACCGGTATTTTATCTCTCAGACATGTTTCATCTCAAGGACAGGTGGCAAACATACTTTCAAAGTCAGTCACATCCAAGATCCAGACCAATGTATGCGGCAAGCTGAGTATCTACGATGTTTTCTCTCCCCCAGCTTGAGGGTGATTGTTAGAATATACAACTTATGTAGTGACAATGATGTAAATGATCCTTTATTTTTGTCCCTTTTCCTCCCTTCTTAGGGAAAAGGGTATTGATGTAATTCTTGATATATCAATTATTATAAATACATGTGAGGGGGAAGATTAGGGACGTGACTACAACCCTAATCCTTCTTTCCCTCTTCTCAAACACTCTAGCCATCCACCTCTCTCTCTCTCTCACTCTCTCTCTTCTTCCTTCTCTTCTTTCTTCCCTTCGGGCTATCATCTACCTTTAAATGATTACTTCATGTTCTTTATCATGGGATCCTAAATCCAACATTGATAATGGGGAAAAATTGGAGCAGAAGATATTAGTTTTAAATCCCACATTATTATTGGGTTGTTCATGCACTGGCGGCATGTTTAAAAAATGAGGATAGGGAAGATAGTTTGGATTTAGTGGGTTTTCCCAAATTGTCTCCCTATCTGTGCATGGATGTTTAATTTTTCTTCATTGGGAGTACTCATTTTTACGAAAAATATTTTCAATGTGTAGTCACCTGGCCCTTTTTTCCTAGAAAAGAAAGTTTTATGTAGTAGCCATTTTGTACCTTTGTTGTGATCATTGCTCTCAACTGCATTAGAGTTGACCATCCTGAGACGACATTCAAATTCTTGCTCTAGCCCTACTTGGTAAAAATAATTTTGCAATTAGCCATTTTTCTATTTTCACAAACTAGCAGCTGGAACATCCCTCAATAGTGCTGAAAGTCTTTTAAGTTTGCTATTGATTTAAACTGTGCTGGTGGTGTTTTCATCATTTCTTTTTGTTATAGTAGTATATGTGTATCCTGGTGGCCTTCAGTAGGAAGAATTTTTTTTGGTTTTTGCCTACTACAGAAAAGGTGTAGCAGTATAAATTTCAATACCACACCACTCGTTTACCACCATTTCATATGCGCGCAAAGAGTTGGTTTGCCAGGGTTAAATTATTAATTTTTCTTTGTATCATGTAGAATTATGTGTAAGAACATATTTTCCTTTGTGATACTTAGGTACCATCACCCCCTAGGCGGAGAAAAGGGTCTGTGGAGGAGGTAGAACGATCTCACAAGCGCCATAGGCACAAGCAGAAGCATTCACACCGGCATGAGCGGAGGCAGTCTTCAAGCAGAGATAATAGTCTCGATTGATTTTAATGGCATCATGTGTCATGCTTTCCTCTTAGTTTCTGGCAGAAGAATAGAGAAATTAAGTTTGACATCAAGGAGAGCCATTCATCTCATGTTCTCGTTCCGGTGAGCCAGGCTAGAAAATGTGCTGTGGAGACAAATATGTTCTTACATGGATCTCTACAATATCTACTGAAAGATTTTTATGCTGAAATGGAGCAGTCTGGAAAAAGAGCTTCGAATGGATAGTCATAGCAATCGTTTATAATCCAATCACTTTTGGTATTGTATGAAGAAACTGTAGTCATAGCTGAAGATCTTGGCTTTAGACAACCTTGAAGAACATTTAGATGCTCTATCCGGCTACTCTGATAAATCCAAAACCTGTAACAAGGACAGCCTTGAAATTTTTTCGTTCTTATTAAAATTGTTTTTCTGTTTTTGTTTTTTTTTGGATAAGTAAAAGTTGGTTCTTCCATAACACTTTTATGGTGCAGAATTCACGCTTTGTGAGAACAATTGTTGGTTCTTCCACAACATTTTATTGTAAGAAATTTACGCTTTTTTGGAATATTTGTTGCCTTCGACTTGCTCCAGACGACTCAAGATTCTCCAGTAACATTCTGTTGCGTACTCGAATATAGCAAAAAATGATCTGCACCATCAAAAAGCCATTAAAAACTGTCAAGAGCTCATCAGCTCTGCGTTCCTTTTTCACTTTACATACTCTGTTAAGCGTACTCATTAAACGTAACAACAGAACAAGAACCTCATGGCCAGAAAATTTTCGAATCAGAATATCCTTCGCACAACCACATGGCTTAGAATGCTTTCCAGAGAACCCTTATCGAAACAGCTCAGTCCCAACAAATTGACAACAACAGAGGACAAAGGTAAATAGCATTTCATTCAGATCCCGCATGCGCAGAATACTTTTTTTCTTAAGAGAAGCTTTACAATGAATATTAACATGAAACACGGATATGGTACACTGTTTCAATTGTATGAAACACGGCCACTTGCAGCCTGAGAAAAAATGACCAACTTCTTGACACTCCTCACTGTGAATGCCAGGCTATTAACCTCACAAACAAAACAAGACCCATTGAAGAAACCACCATGAAGCAGAAGCTGACAATCCTAAAATCATACAACTGATACCCTCGCATAAAACCATCACCACATCCAAATGCAACCACAGGAATGCCCCGTCGAACCCACAGAAAAGATAGCAATCCTGTCAGCAAAACCCTATACAAGTCTCTGCCACTATGGTTAAGTGTCTCAACAACCTGTGCGACATATAATCACAGATACCCTGACAAAAATTGGCAGTAAGAAAACCCTTGAGAACAATTCAAGGAGGATGAATCAAGATCAGCCCATTGAATCTACAAAGAAGTTGAGAAGCAAAAGTAGATATACCTCAGATCCACACAGTCCTGAACAGTCCGGCACCAAGTGCAGAGAACTTCATCCACCCTTGGCCTTCTTAATGCCCAGCATCTATATGGCTCATTTGTCCACGTTAGTTTGACTGGATGCCTATGAACTTTCCACTGGACGAGGTTATCAAATTGACCTTACTCAGCAACAGTTCAACTGCCATTCTCTTCCTTAACAACAACATTCATGACTACCTTATCTCGGGCTTCCCGTCTTTTTGCCTGTATTTGCCGGACATATTCTGCAATTATGACTGAAAATTTTGGGGCTTTGCTTGAGGAAGTGACATTCATGCCACCCTTCTTAAGAGCCCTTAACACATTCTTCTGATACTTTTGGAGGTGGCCATTACAGAGAGAAGGCACAGCAGCTCTTAGGATCGGCTTCCCACAAGTAATTTGCCCAACCGGAAAACTGGAAAAAAGGAGTCCACATATTAACACTCTTTTAGGAATAAAATACAAAAGAAAACTGGATAATAAATCCAAGCTACATATAACTGCGCTTTCCATACAAAAACCTCAACTTTTTCATACAAGAAATCTCTGACCTCAAAACTGATCAGAACTGCATATTCATAGGCACAATATAAGCTTGCAGCAAAGTGAATAAGAAATTTTTTTCCCAAATGTGATTGCCTCCAAAATATTTTAAACAAATAATTAACTAATGCATGGGCTCCGATTAAGTAATGAAATGACAGCATTAGTTTCATAGGTTACCAGCTGTAGCTTTTATTAAACTGTTTCTCTCTTCTTTTTGGAAAAAAAAAATATATAATAACCACAGACATTGTTGCTGTCATCTATACTTCTTTTTATTATCTATTTACAACAACGAGAAAGAATTTCCTATTTAGGAAGCAACATAAAGCAAATGAAAAACAGAATGCAATTTGTTAAATGAATTGTTCAAGAACATCAAAGCGCCATTGTTTTCTCAAACAATGTTTTGTTTGAAACGGATTGCCTTCACAAACAATGTTCTCAAGGAATTTGGATTCACATCTTTGAGTAATTATAGAAAAATAAAAGAAATCATGATCCTAAATAAGCTGTCATGGTTTGAGCATTCTATCATCTTCCCTTCATAAGATGTATCATCCTGTATGTACAATCACATAATTTGAAAAGCAAAAGGGGAAAGACCTCGTGCTGTCATTAGAATGAAATTAGAGATAATAACATCTCATGGAATTCGCCAAAACAGTAGTTACAGACAATCTTTCTTAGATAGCAAAAGTGCCATGTATCCTTACTCTAGAATATCATCAAGAAGCTACTACAGAACAAACTCGAGGTCATTAGAGGGAAAAGGAAAGACATCTAGAAAATTAATGTTCCATAATAGAGGCATCCAAATTCGCAATACCTAAAAATACATAAATGGTACGAAATGAAATAATATTTCCATACGTCTGACTGTTTCAGCGCGAATATTTTGGTTAAAATCGAAAATAAAAAGAGGAAAGAAAAAAATAGGTCAGAAAAATAAAACTAAATAGATGGAGCCACTTCGTAACTTACACGCAAGGTTTATACAGCTTCTGCTTAGTGTCTGCAAGAATATGCGGATGACAATAACTCGTTAACGCCATGGCCTTTGTTTTACAGCCGGGAAATGCACACTTCTTCTGACTAATACTCCCCTTAGAATCAATACTACCATTAATATTCTCAAACCCTAACCCGAATCGATTCTTCTCGTCCACCCCAGTTTCGCTGTTCCCTTCCTTTTCCCCATCATGAGCCTCTTCCTGATCTTCTTTAAAAGGACTCTTGCCGTAATCCCAATAATACTCCCTGTACTTGACCCTAACTTCGTCCATCAAAGCCCAGTACTGTTCCCTGTAAAACTTGGCAAGTTGCTTGACTCGGCGGGAGCGACGACGCAGGACCTCCTCCCGTGTGAGGTACTCGGAGAGGGCGAGAGCGGAGTCTTCCTCAAGGCCATCGATCAAGAGAGGAGTCTTGAAGGGATCCGACTGCCGGGGCATGGGAAGGTTATCCTGTTCCTCCGTGTCGCTGCTGGTGGAAGGGTTTTTAGGGTTTTCAGTTTTGGGGGGTTTAAAAAGAGTTTGAGACCTGCTTGCAGAACCCATGGAGAGGCAGAGGCAGAGGCAGAAAGACGCGTCCGTAGAGAGAGGACGCAGGTACCCCCCCCTTATAAGTCCGTAGAGAGAGAAAAAGGTCTGGGATTTGGACAGAAGGTAGAGTGGAGACGCCTTATAAGTCTGTAGAGAGAGAAAAAGGTCTGGGATTTGGACAGAAGGTAGAGTGGAGACGAGAGTGTGTGTAGAGAGAGAGAGAGAGAGAGAGAGAGAGAGAGAGACAAGAGGAGTCGTTTGAAGGGTGATGCCGTAATGGGAAGTAATTTATAGAAAATTGAAAATTTTGGAACAGCAGTCGACAGGAGAAGGAAGAAAGAATTCAAAAAAGGAGAGATTCATTTGATCTTGTCACGAGATATCAGCAGCGGAGCCGGAGACGATTATGATTGTTCTTTTTTGGACTTCTTGGAACCACTTTTGCTAACATGCACGCAATGCTTTCTACGCCCAATAAAACCCGTATACGTGGCCATCGGGTATGATGTCACGCAAAAAACCACCGGTACCAGGGTCGGTTAATAATAATAATAATAATAATAATAATAATAATAATAGACAGCCTTGTTTTTTCCGCCGTGGTTACCGACTCCTGGTGCTGTAGATGGAGAAACACTGCCTCTCTGCCTCCTCCTTCCTCCAGTCACTCAGCCCATTACACCCGTTTCCGATCCTCTTTACCTTTTGGAGGATTCAGTAAAGAGAGCTACTCAGGATTTCTGTAAAACTCATCTTCGGGGAACCTAACGAAGGAAGATAATGATTCTGTTTCGTTCTCTGCGGGTCCTTACGAGCTTGTCCATCTCCCATTGCTCTTATTCTTCCGCAGCCGCTGTTCAGGCGGAGAGAACGATTCGGGAGGGGCCAAGAAACAACTGGACTAAGGGTGAAATCACGTCTATTTACGATTCTCCCCTGCTGGATCTCCTCTTCCATGGTGTAAGTTTTCCTCGTCGTATGTTCAAGTCTATAGACTTGCTTGCTTTGGACTTTTTATGGTGGAATTCTTTGGTTGTTCATATGCTCCGCGGATTGGGTACTTCTTTTGTTCCTCTCATAATGTGCTCTAGGTTAATTCTAAAACTTTAATTTTTTGTGGTTTATGTTATTTTGGGTAGGTATAGGCAGCTTTCTTACCCTTAATTTGGTAAAGGGGCGCATCTCTGTATGCCACTTTTAACGTTGAGGGAGTTAAGATATTGTCGAAGTTAGCTTATGTTTTCTGAATGTACACTTTTCGTGCTGCCTTTAACATTATTAAAAATTTAATGAAGAGAAGAAAGAACATAGGCAATTAATAGTTTAATACAGCATCTGGAAACTCCATAATCACTCTTTCTGTCAGTTTTCAGTGGGAGTACGAAAATGAATCGACGTGGGAGTGTCACAACACTCACACTTCGCATTAATTGGATTACGATATACAACTGAATGAGATAATCCGATTCAGATGTTGCTCGAATTTCTTTAGAAAAACAGTAAAATGTTCTCCTAATGGAAGCGTAATAAGATTTTAAGAATTTTACAAACCGGGCAAGCCTGTTGAAGCTTCAGAGTCTATTTCCGTCCCAATGTTATGGGGGCTGACTTTGTTTTGCTTCTGAAGGCTTTTATGCTAGAATCTTTATCTGTAGCTGCTCTCTGCTATGTTCTAAATGACAAGTTATTTCAAAATTGTGCCTTCTGTTGTAGGCTCAAGTCCACAGGCATACCCACAACTTTAGGGAAGTACAACAATGTACTCTTCTTTCAGTTAAAACGGGTGGATGTAGTGAAGATTGTTCATATTGTCCACAATCCTCTAGGTACAATACTGGTTTGAAAGCCCAGAAGTTGATGAGCAAGGATGATGTTCTGGAGGCAGCAAAGAAGGTACAATCTAATTTTTCTTATTTTTTTTATTTTTCAGTATTTGGTCAGTGATACACATGCTGTGTGAAGTCCAGAAAAAGCATGTGATGGAAGTCACAAACAGGGGCTAAAAGCTGGCTTTCCTGTTAAAAAGCTGCATGCTACGTTAGAAACTCAATGTAGTTCATTTTGATGGCAAGAAGGAGCATATTTTTGCTTATTTAATTCTTTTAAAGTTGATCTTAGGCATAACTTCATGACTGCTTAGTGTTTTAAAAACTTCCACTCTTTGAGAAGATCTTATATTCTTAAGATGTAACACATTTTAAAGTCTTTCAGTTTGTTAATACTCGAGTTTCTTTTTACTTTGTAGGCAAAGGAAGCTGGAAGCACTCGTTTTTGCATGGGTGCTGCATGGAGGGATACCATTGGCAGGAAGACTAACTTCAATCAGATACTTGAATATGTAAAAGAAATAAGGTATGAAAAAGATGCATTGATTATTGTGCTCTTGGTTTCGCCAATTTCACATTTGACAGCCTATTTCCCATGATAGTATTCTGGTTGTGCATTTTGACAAAATTTCTTATTCTAAACTAGTAATTGTTTCGTCTCCACGTGTGCATTTATTCGAGTACAGACCTTGAGGTGTCTATTATCTGATCTAATGTCTCTTCGTGCTTTCACTTGTCTCCTATTTCTTCAATGTGACTTTTCTATGTACTCTTTCAAGCAGTTATGTGGAAGTTCTGCAGTATTTTGAGAGAACATTTCCGTGTCTTATTCTCCAAGAGTTAATTTGATAAAATAGACTTCAGCTGGATGACTAACTTTCTTACTCTGTTTCTGATTTAAGTTGGATGACTCCTCATTATGGAACTTTAAGGCTTTGTGAATATGGAGATAGATTTGGATTTGTTTTCTTCATTGAAAATATCTAGTCCTTTATGTTTTTTCCTCTAAGGCTGGGGGAAGTACATAAACATATGTTTTCTGGAAATAAGTCTGGGATTCCCTCATGTTCTGGTATTGACAGAAGCACCCTCTTTTGCAACTACATTAATTCTTCAAGAAATCGTTAGCATGTTTATAATATTTAGTATTTTTTCTGGAAAATATCTGTCAGGAACTTGCTTCCTCCTCTAATAAATCCCCTATTCTTTACAACATTCAACATTCTATGTTGCCTTATCCACATTATGGATTCTGTTTGTCCTTTATTCTTTCAGTCTCGTGTTGTTTCCTAAGTAAAACTTCTTTCTTAAATGACTTGCAGATTACTAGAAAAACAGGTAAGAAGTTTAATCATTATGAAAGATGTGCTCCAAGATTCAGTTTCAACTTTGAATCAACCAATGGAAAGTAATGGAAGATTTAATCTTTGGGATTTTAAAAAACTATAGAAAGAAGCTAAAAGAACCTAATAAAGTTGCTTCCTTAAAAGAAATGGTCGACATTGCTAATGTGATACATAAAAGATGATAACCTCCTCCTGTTTCAAAAAGGGAAAATGATGACCCCCTTAGGGAAGAACTGCTGCTTTGGCAACGAGGTGTATGCTCCCACTTTTCTCCATATTCAAATGAATCCTGCTTAACAACAGGATTCTTATGTGTTCGTGTTGTTGCTCAATTTAAATCTCACTCCAGAAAAGCAAAAACAATATTTAGCATGATTATGAGCTTTTTTTGAGTTAACATGTGTTTTTTTTATGAATTTTAGTACATAGACATCAAGGAAATATAGAAACCTCTTTGTGCTGACTATGCATTTTTGTTCAATTCCCAGAGGTATGGGCATGGAAGTATGTTGCACGTTAGGCATGCTGGAAAAGCAGCAAGCAGTTGAATTGAAGAAGGCAGGACTTACAGCATACAATCACAATCTTGATACCTCGCGTGAGTATTACCCAAATATTATAACCACAAGATCATACGATGAGCGACTGGAAACCCTACAGTATGTACGGGATGCTGGAATCAGTGTCTGCTCAGGTGATTTTAGTTCGGAAATCATTCAAAAATTGGTTAAACAATGAGAGTGTATAATATTCAAGATGAATGAAATGTTTGTGATGAAACTTGATAAGGTTGGACTGTATGTGGTGTTACTCAGATGTTCAATCTATTATGATGAACTGTTTAATGTTTTAACTAGCGTCCTGGACATTGGAGAGTGATATGTATCAAATAAATCAATTTCTGTGGATGCCACTGTTTTTGTAACTCATAAATTGTGTGCCAACAGGGGGAATAATTGGGCTTGGGGAGGCTGAAGAGGATCGTGTTGGTTTATTGCATACATTAGCCACTCTGCCAGCTCATCCAGAGAGTGTCCCTATCAATGCGTTGCTTGCTGTCAGAGGTACCCCTCTCCAGGATCAGAAGGTACTCATCCTCTTATACTTGGCATCATCTTTTAGTGCTGTGAGGACCATATGAACTCTTCTTTTCTGTGCAATTCCATTGATTTTTTATTTCCATGAATCTTTTTAACTTTCGGTATCCCCACCACTCTAAGAATTTTCTTCTTCAAGTCATGTGGCTTAGTACATGACTGTGTCATTTGCACCATAGAAAACATATCAGTGCTGAAAAAATTGTTAGACTAATCAAACAGGTTTTCTTAAAAAAAGGTGATGGTAAGACCTCCTTTTTCTCATCTTGCTTTTCTTCAGCCAGTTGAGATATGGGAGATGATTCGGATGATTGCAACTGCGCGGATAGTGATGCCAAAAGCAATGGTTAGGTTATCTGCTGGACGAGTCCGATTTTCTATGCCTGAGCAGGCCCTCTGCTTCCTTGCTGGTGCAAATTCCATCTTTACAGGCGAAAAGCTTTTGACAACCCCCAACAATGATTTTGATGCTGATCAATTGATGTTTAAATTGCTTGGCCTGATTCCAAAGGGATCCAATTTTCACGAAGATATAACTAATGAAGCAGAACGATGTGAAGCAGCTGTTGCCTCTAATTAGGTCAGAGAAGTTTTATTCATATAATTGTACTATTTAAAGTAATTCTATCTCACTTCATTTGGCCGAATATGGTGATTTTTTGTTTTTGTTGTTGCTAACTAAATGTAGAATTAACTTTCTTTTGCTCCAACCTGGGCGAGACATGAATACCAGCTAATATTTTATTCCTGGAAAATGTAAGTTTCATGCAAAAACTTCTTAGTAAAACGTACTCTCTCCCCTGTCCAGGTGAAAAAGGCATGGGTGAGGGGTCAGCAAACTAGCTTCTGGTTTTCATCTAGTGCCTGCTTCAATTCTGTGGTAGCAGCAATCGTTTTTGTGGCCACGAAGCTTTCAAGAGTCTCTATTGAATCAAGTTAGTCTGGTATCAGAATTTATGAGGGTCTAACACGCTGTTGGATAATTTATCTGATACAAGAACCAAGTGAATGTGACCAAGTTCAAGTGGCAATCTGTCTACCTGGACCTGATTGCATTATATTCCATAATACTGGTAAAATAAGAACAAAAAAGGTAAAATAAGAACAAAAGAGAAATCAATGTCAGGCACCACACTCTACAGGCACCGAATTAACTTGGTTGATTTGATTTTCAGAGCAAGTTGATTGACTGCAAAGGTAAATTCCTTCCTCCTCTCAGTTTTCACTCGATGGATCTTAGGCTCTTTAATAACCAAATGGCAGTTTCTCTTGGTGAGGCTTTATCCTTCCCAAATGGCTTCAGCACTCCACCTAGTTCCTCCATTCTCTTCTGCTCAAATAATTGAGCACAAAGCTCCAAAAGGGACTCTAATGCTTCAGCCCTTTCTTGGTAGGTTCTAGAAGTAGCAGATGCCATGGTAGACAAGTCTTTGCATCCCTTCGACTCAAGTTCATGATTCATGGTTTCCTTTACTCCATTTGTGGTGGTTTGGTAGAAGCTGTTTTTGGCAATGTTATTAGGTAAACTGGATGGATGAATCTGATCAGAAAAGTTGCCCTCTGATTTGCTTTCTTGTGTCAATTGTAGTGTTATGATTTCTGCAGAAGAATGCAATTGGCTACATGTCTCTGTAACTAGGCTCAAGGAGCTGTTGGCTTCTGTACTGGCCCTGCTGGAGCTGCTACTATTGTTATGATTTATGCTTGAAAAGCTTCGTTCTTTATGCCCTTCCTCAGTCATTGCAGGTGCAGGAGAGGAAATGAGAGACAGTGGCATTACATACTCAATGACATACTTCTTCAGATAAGCATGCCTCAGGAGTTCTTCTGCCTAGAACCAGTGAGTCCATCAATAGTTGAAATATAGTTGGGTAAGATAGCTGTTCCATAGACTTACCATTTGTCCATAGCCTGTGTTTATGCCAATAGAAACCTATAGAAACAGGAAATTTTCTGATTAAATTTCTGTGTGTGGAAAATTTCTATTCCAAATTCTTCCCAGAAAATATTAAAGAGGATATAAGAATAATTTTTTTTTATCATCACTCCAATAGAAATATATATATATATAAAAACTCAAAAGACAATAGAAGAAACCTAGAAAAATTGATCAAAAGAAAAATGTACCTTTAAATTGTGGTGCAGAACAGAGAGCATCAACAGCCAGGGATCCTGTGGAAAGACACAGCGAGAAATTAGGAAACCTTAGAAGTTAGAACTCTGTTTTCCTCTGAGATTTGAAATTTGTGCATCTCTTTGGGGAAGAAACACTTTGAAAGGGCAGGTGAAGATGATCTACCTCTTCTATTTAGCAGCAATGATTTACTTGCATATATAATAACCGAACGTCACATGGAATTGATTCAAAGGGCAGGTGAAGATGATGATAAATGCTAGCTTTTGGGAAAGGAGAACCCAGAAACGCACCATGTGATGGCTGCCATTATTAAGTTAATGAGAAGCTAAAAGCTGACAAAGGCCGGTGCTTGATCTCTGGGTACTTGTAGAGAAGACTTGTTCAGAATGAGCAGAACGAAGTGGATTAAAAATAAATCCAAACAGATACAAATAAGAAAGGAAAAATGTATTTGAGAATCACTTGCAATGAACAAGCAACGTGAGAAGACAGAAAGAAGTAGAGCAAGAAGAAATGTTATAATACAGACAGCCCTTAAGTCTTACACTTTTCATGAAATGCAAGCATAACAGGTGACATTTCTACATAAATTAAAAGTTTTATAAAGAGTTGGTGGATCTGTCTTGACTCTTGACAAGTGGATGGTACAATAAGAGTGACTGGAGGGAACATGCACTAGGCAACATTTTGCCATAATAAAAGAGGAGAAGAGATCTGTGTACTCTCTTACAGCTTAAATTTATGACGAGGTTGGATTTTTGTGCTGCTATCTATCTCATCCTTGCAAGCTTTATCGTGTTTCTGTCTTAATCCCCGTTGACCCATCTCATCCCATCTCATCCTTGATTTGTTCTTACCCTACTACACCCAATCACCTCTACACTGCCCCCATTTAGAGATCTTCACCAAATTTAATAAAAATAATAGTAAATTGCCATATTTTAATGAATAAACGTATAGCAGTATGTAGTAGGTACAACAGAGAATAAATACAAGTAAAGGTTCTTTCGAATTCAATTGTAATGAAACACCTTTATCCATTTCGAATAAAGTGTGTAACTTATCAAACGAATGGTCTCATACCACTTTCTACTTTTATTATTCGTTATCTTTTATCAACAAGATTTTTTCACTTAAAATCAAGAGCCACTCGAATCAGACCAGGCTAATGGGATCATAGGTGATTCTAAATATGAATCCATCCAGTTGAGAAGCAAGTTAGAAAACTATGGCACCCGTCTCTCAGAGAGAGTAGTGGATGTACCCCTACTTTGGGCTTTTGAAAAGATTTAGAACGAGACAAGAGAGAGCATGAAAGCAGAGATTAGACACGACTGTTTCAAGCTAACGATATATTTATTGCAGACTAGGCTTCCGTTCGCAGAACCGACGGATCACAGATCCGGCATAGATGGATCACAACGCCAGAATTAGAAATTTGTAGTTTACAATTTTGTGTATAGTGATGTAAATGGTTTGTAAAGATCATGGTGAATAAAGTTTTTAATCTTTACATGGCATCTGGAGTCCTTCCAATCCTGTTTCCCAAGACATTTTCTTCTTTCCTCTCCGACGAGTAACCTCTTCCGCCGATGTAGTCCCGTTGTTCATCGCCGCCGTAGCAGCGTCCAGCCCAACAACAGACAACAAGAGGTTCCCTCCCAGAGCTATAATCGCTCCATCTATCGGAAAAAATTTCTTCGGCCACCACCACCCTTGGCCAGAGAGCGCAATCACTCGATGACCTCACACAGTCGGAAACGAGCATCCCCCCATCACCGGTGCAAAAAGCGACACTGGCCGAAATCCGTCGGAGATGAACTACATCGCCTCGGACACTCGCCGAAACACCAGTTGCCCGCTGTCAAAAACGAAGGAGACGAGCCGCATGTCTCCCTTCTGTCGTACCACCCGGGTTCGCACAGCTAATCAGGTTAGCACCAGACCTGACTCAGTTCAACAAGTTGGTTAAAAAAAAATGGCCTTTGAAGCCTTTTCTCATATTCTTCCTCTTCATAACCTCATCCATATGATTACCATTAAATTTTGTTCCACAATATATCTCTTGTGGAAAAGCCAACTTCTTCCTCTTTTGGAGAGTAATAATTTTTTTCCCTATGTGGATGGAACCCTCGCGCCACCACCTCAGTTTGCTACTACAGATTCTACCATTCATACTATTGAATATTTGCAATGGAGAGTAATGGATCAACGCCTTCTCAGCCTCCTCCTTTCCTCCCTCACTGAGGAGGTAATGGCCGAAGTCGTTGGCCTTTCCACTGCACATGAGGTTTGATTCGCATTGGAAAACGCCTTCAGTCATCGGTCAAAGGCTCGGGAAATCCGACTCAAAGACGATCTTCAGCAGTTAAAGTGCCGAAATCAATCCATAGCCGTTTATACACGCACTTTCAAGGGTTTCTGCGATCAGTTTCACGCAATTGGTAGACCAGTCGACAACACTGATAAACTCCACTGGTTTCTCCGTGGAGTTGGGGTAGAATTTTCCACCTTCTCCATCACACAAATGGCCCTTACTCCTCTCACTCACTACTCTGACCTCGTCTCCCAACCAGAGAGTTTTGAGCTCTTTCAAAAATCACTCGAAAGCTCTGTCTCTCCCACTGCCACACCCCGAGGACCAGACTGGTCGATCCACAGCTCTAGTCGAACCCATGGACAAACAAATGGTTTTGGCCGCCATTATGTCACTCGAGGCTGATCTCATTCCACAAAAGGCCACAGCCCTCCTCGCTGTCAAATATGCCATCTTGATGGTCACTATGTTGATCGATGCAATCAACGTTATGCCCACAGTGAGTCTAATGAGTCTCCTACCCATCTTGGTGAGGCTTTTTTAGGATCATGTTTTCTCACTGGATCAACACCCTCCGACTGGTTCTTGGACACTGGGACATTTGCTCATGTCCAATAACACATTAATCCTGGATCAACCTGCTCCATACACGGGTAAGGACTCTGTAATTGTGGGGAATGGTGCCCCCTTACCTATCTCCCACACTGGTATTCTCTCTCTTATCCCAAATGTTCAGTTGTTAGATGTTTTAGTTGTTCCACATCTCACTAAAAATCTTTTATTCATTAGTAAATTAACATCTAATTTTCTTCTCACCGTTACCTTTACTAACAATTTTTTTCACAATTCATAATCGTCTCACAGGAATGGTGGTGGCAATCGGTAAGAGAGATGGAGGCTTATATGTGTTGTAGCGTGGCAACCCTGCCCTTCTTTAGGTCCTTAAAAATAAATATGTACATGCTTCCTATGACTTATGGCATGTTTGCCTAGGACATGTAAATTATTTTGTTATTTCTTCTTTACATAAACAAGGACATCTCTATCTTATCTCTTTATTTCCTTCTCCATCCTTATGTAGTTCATGTCAACTTGCTAAAAATCATTGTATACATTATCCACGTCATGAACATAGGTCATCTCATGTGTTAGACCTTATTCATCGTGACATATGGGGTCCTTCACCTATCAAATCCCATTTAGAATATGCATATTATGTTATCTCCATTGATGATTTTTCCTAATTCACTTGGCTTTATCCTTTGAAATTCAAATCAGATTTTTGTAATATTTTTACCCAATTTCAAAAACTTGTGGAAAATCAATATTCGGCACATATTAAAAATTTTCAAAGTGATGGTGGAGGAGAATTTACGAGTAATTGCTTCTAGACTCATCTTCGTACCTCTGGCATTCATAATCAAATTTCTTGCTCATATACACCTGACCAAAATGGACATGCAGAACGTAAACACAGTCATGTGACTAAAACTGGTTTGGCACTTCTTTTTTATTGTCATCTTTCTTCTCGCTTCTAGGTTGAAGCCTTCAGCACTGCAACTTACATCATCAATCGTTTGCCCACATCACTTCTTGACAGTAAATCTCCATTTGAACTTTTATATGGTTATGTTCCAAATTATGAAAATTTTCATCCCTTTGGTTGTCGTGTATATCCTTGCTTACGTGAATATATGACTAACAAATTTTCACCTTGTAGTTTTCTATGCATTTTTTTAGGTTATAGTCCCTCTTATAAAAGGTTTCGCTGCTTTGATCCTATCACCTCATGGATTTACATCACCCGCCATACCCAATTTGATTAAACCAACTTTCCTTTTATAAAATCATCTCAGGCTCACCCCCCTTCCTCTCTCCATTTTTCCAGCTTTCTGGAACCCAGTCGTATCCATCCACAAACTCCTCCTTCCTCCTCACACCATTCTCTGCACATTACTCAATCCGGGTTAAACCCATGTTCAATCTGTACAGATCCGGTAGATGCATCCTTGTAGACTACTGATTCTTTTGTAGGTCCCTCCTTGTCGCACAGATTTCCAGTCCAACACCTCCTGAAACACAAATAACTCCTCCTACTACAATCACTACACTACCGTTGGGTTCTCATCCTATGCTAACCCGAGGTAAAGCTGGCATTTTCAAACCACGCCATCTGGCCAACCTCGGTATCGTGGGCTCCTTTGGACTTCTCTTTGTTCTCCTTGTCTCTACTGCGCCTAAAGGATTCAAATCTGCAACTAAGAATCCAGTTTGGCTTGCTGCCATGGATGAAGAGATTCGAGCTCTGCAAAATAATCGAACCTGGATTTTAGTCCCTCGACCTACAAACACCAATATTGTAGGTTCTAAATGGGTGTTTCGAACAAAATACTTGCCTAATAGATCCATTGAGCGTCTCAAAGCACGCCTCGTTACCAACGGCTACACTCAAATCCCTGGTCTTGATTACACTGAAACCTTTAGCCCTGTGGTAAAAGCTACTATTGTCCGGGTTGTGCTCTCTCTTGTTGTGACCAACAAATGGCCTCTTCACCAACTTGATGTCAAGAATGCATTCCTCAACGGCACTTTCACTGAAAATATTTACATGGAATAGCCTCCTGGTTACATTGACCCTCATTTTTCGCATCACGTATGTCAATTGCAAAAAGCTCTCTACGGTCTCAAACAAGCTCCTCGTGCCTGGTTCCAGCGCTTTAGCTCCTTTGTCACTCAACTTGGATTCTCCTGCAGTCGTGCTAATACTTCTCTATTTGTTTTTCATCAGCATTTAGACACTATATATATGTTCATCTATGTTGATGACATAATTATTACTGGTAACAACTCAGCCCTTATCACAAGGTTCACTCATGAGCTTCATTATGAGTTTGCAACTAAAGATTTGGGTCTGCTCAGCTAGTTTCTTTGTCTTGAAACCTTACCAACTACTGATGACTTATTTATCGGTCAACTCAAATATGCACAGGATATTCTTACTCGCACTCAGCTACTTGATAGCAAGCTGGTTCCTATGCCTATGGTCATTTCACATCATTTGTCCGTAGATGGTTCTCTATTTTTGGATCCCAATCTCTACATGTCTCTTGTTGGCGCCCTTCAATACTTGACCATCACTCGCCCTGACATCGCCCATGCGGTCAACTCTGTTAGCCAATACCTGCATGCACCCACTGAAGATCAATTTCCTGCTGTTAAACGTATTTTGCGCTATGTCAATGGTACCATTCACTTTGGCCTTATTTTTTGTCCATCCGCTACTCCTACTGCTCTAATCGCTTACTCTGATGCTGATTGGGCTGGTTGTCTTGATACTTGTCGGTCCACCTCTGGTTACTCCATTTATCTTGGGGATAATTTGATTTCTCGGAGTGCTAAAAAGCAGCCAACGGTATCTTATTCCAGTTGTGAATCTGAGTATCGTGCTCTTGTGCACACTGTAGCTAAAATTATTTGGCTTACACATCTTCTTACCGATCTACATGTTCCAATTCCACAACCACCTCTACTCTTATGTGACAACAAAAGTGCAATTTTCCTCAGCTCCAATCCAGTTTCTCACAAACGCGCTAAACATGTTGAGTTAGATTATCATTTCTTTCGAGAACTTGTTGCTGCAGACAAACTTCACACACAATATGTGTCATCTCACCTACAAATTATGGATATTTTCACCAAAAGTATTTCACACCCTCTCTTTGAATTTTTTCGATCCAAACTTCAGGTCTATTCCAATCCGACGCTCAGCTTGCGGAGGGGTTGTGAACAGCAATGCAACGGAAGCCTGCAAACCAGGCTTCCATCCGTCGGAACCGACGGATCACAGATCCGGCATAGACAGATCACAACGCCAGAATTAGAAATTTTTACTTTACAATTTCGTGTATAAATATGTGATGTAAATGTAAAGATCGCGGTGAATAAAGTTTTTAATCTTTACATTTATGAGTGGAAAATATAGGTTTTGGCTGGAATTAAGAGCCTGGTTTGGGCGTTTCTCTCATCTGTAATGTTTGTCCCCATTTTCTATTTATAGATAACTTGGTCGCCGGAAATATCATCAGTCGGTCTTCTTTCTGCTTTAAAAGCTTTCTCGTATCAGATTTATCAGGTTGGATTAGTCTGCAACTACACTCAACTGGACTTTTTAGAGCAATTACTCCGGATTATATTCAGTAATGATCTATCACGATACCCAAGCATCAATGTCTCAGATAAATTACTTACGTCAATCTCTCTCTCATTGTGACACTTAAGTGACGAACCTTTGGCATCCATGAAGCATCTGACAAAGCCTTCCCAAGCTTCCGCATCCGTATCTGTTGAGATTTGGAACCGTAAACACCTCTAACAGCAGCTTTGGTCACAATTTTCTCTATCACCATTTCAGGAAGCGCCCAAGTTCTAAATTGATTAGTTAAAGCTTAGTTAAATACGCAGGAACGCCGGCCGTGTTCTACGAATATATAACACTGCAGATTATCACAGTCGCTGCTCAAATCAAATCACCGAACAGCTTTTTCCCCGGTTGCTGTAAATGTTCACTGCATCGTGTACGGGATTCATTAAGAAACCATGCACGCCCTATCCAGAACCAGGAGATGATTATCCACATCCATAGCATGCATATACGAGTTACTATTTTTCCAAGGGAAGATTAGGAGAACATACGCTGCTGCTGCTGCTGGCTTCCCCTTGTCAGCATATATAAAATGATGGGTAGTGACTTCCCCACCAACCCATCTCACTGGGAGTTCAATGGTAAACACTGAAACAATCGGCTCCGGGCACGTCGTTTTCGTTTACTTCAAGGCTTTTGTACGTAGATTTCACCGGAACAGACCAACCAGCAGGCCAGGCTCTAGCATCGGGCCACCACTTTGAGAAAATCAATAGCTACGTAGATTATAACTCGCCGTAGATTCAATAAAACCTATGAATTTTTTTCACCGATTCGTAGTCCTTTTTAATTGCTAGAGATTAATGATACCATATCACAATCAGTTTTTATTGATTACCCTGCCCACAGATTAGGTTTTCTAAGCGTGGAAAGGGTAAGAATCTCGTTTATTTGCCTACAAACCAGTCTGGAATACCCCAAAATAAAGACGACTTCTCTTTGTAACAGAGCTCCACTGTAGAAAACAAATAGTGTCAAGAATGTTCTTTTAGGTGTCCTTCCTTGAGTAAAAATCTTTCCGTTTAAGACTAAAGTTGTACTACGTGAAACCGCTTCCTGAATATTGGCTATCCATAGAGGGAGAGAACAACTCAACGATCGTAAAGCAGGAGGAGGGAAAAAGAAAACACGAAAGCTGGCTTTGATTGCATTTACAGATGGCTCCGGCAAGATGTGATCGAAAGTCTACTCTCGAAAGCTTTGTGGTTTTTCCGTGGTCGCAGTGGACTGTGGAGTCTTAGTTTTCCTCTTCGAATTTATTATGGAAGTAAGAAAATTGGTAATTATGTCTCATTCATTTCACTTACACATAAATGCTATGGGGACGTTTAATCTACTCCCAACCACTTTCGGCAGCAGTTCTTGCCTTTAAAGATCGACTCGAACCAGTTTCTTCTACCTTCGTCTCTCGGCCATCGCTCTCAGTCTACTCTCTCTGTTTCGATGGGAACTTTGGCTCCAATTCTTCCGCCCCTTCAGGACCTCCGGGTCCATCTCCTTGGATCATCCACGGTGGTTCCTTCTGAACCCACAGAGAGAAGATCCATGTTCCTTTCCAACATAGACCAAGTCTTAAACTTCGACGTCCAAACCGTTCATTTCTTTCTGGCAACCAAAGGGTTCACACCGGAGATGGTGGCCGAGAAGCTGGAGATGGCGCTGGGAAGAGTGCTCGTAGCGTACGATTTCATGGCTGGACGAGCTACAGTTAATCCAGAGGACGGGAGGCTGGAGATCGACTGTAACGGTGCTGGAGCGGGATTCGCACGGGCGTCGAGTGAGCTCTCCTTAGAGGAGGTCGGAGATCTCGTGTACCCTAATCCTGCTTTTCGTCAACTCGTCGTGGTTCAACCTGAAACAAGCATAGAGCTGGAAAAGCGTCCTCTACTGCGCATTCAGGTATGATTGATCTTACCAGCACATGAAAAAGTAATCGAAAACTCACGTAAAAAACCAGTGGGGGTCCGTGAACATGGTTATAAAGTTATCGGAGGTAGTTTATAAGCAACAAGTCTTCTTTCATATGAACCTTCTCTAATCTGTAAAAACGAGATCGATCTCTTAATCCAAGAAAACCAGGGGAGAGATTAATGATGGGTTGAGATTTCGACTGGTTCAAAAAATTTCAACTCATTGATTATCCATTGACGTATATTAACCTATGAGTGACAGGATTGAGATGTTCCAGGATCCGTTTCAACTTTTAGGAGGAGTTTAATAGGTGCAGAATTTATAACAAATGGAGACATGTCATATGAGACAATGGTGGCGCTTGTTAAGAGAGGCAAGATTATGCAGTAGCGTTACTGCTCATAATTTTAATGGCATTAGCGAAACCAACCAATTTAAGAGCATCTCTGAAACCATAAGCATGGTTCGCTCACGACTGTATTTTCAGGTGACATCCTTCAGATGTGGAGCTTTTGCGATGGGCATATCCGCCAGCCATTTGACATTCGACGGCATGAGCTTCAAAATGTTCCTCGACAATCTGGCCGCCTTCGCCTCCGGCAAACCCCTCGCCGTGGTTCCCTTCAACGACCGCCGTCTTCTTGCCGCTAGATCTCCACCACGCGTTACCTTCCCCCACCCGGAGTTACAACCCTTGCCGGACCTTCCCCCGGTGCTAGAGCCCCGGGCGTCGCTGTTGGATCCCACCACCGGCCAACTCCAATTCAAGCTCTTCCATCTAAGAAGTGACGACATCGCCAACCTTAAAGAGAAGGCCAAACGAGGCGCCGGAGCCTCTAGCTCCGCCATAACCGGCTTCAACGTCGTTACTGCTCATCTCTGGCGTTGCAAGGTCTTGGCCACCGCGACCGACCACTCCGAGAAGCCTTCCAGCGTCATCTACGCCGTCGACATTCGGTCGAGGATGCGACCGCCGCTTCCGAAATCCTACACCGGGAACGCCGTGCTGACGGGATATGGGACGACCACGTACGGTGAACTGAAAGAAGCGCCGTTTTTCCGTCTGGTGGAGGCGGTCCGAGAGGGGGCCACGAGGATGACGGACGAGTACGCGAAGTCGGTGATCGACTGGGGGGAGCTACACAGGGGGGTGCCTCACGGTGACGTGCTAGTATCATCATGGTGGAGACTCGGGTTCTCGGAGGTGGATTTCCCATGGGGAAATGCCATCTACTGTGTCCCCGTCGTTATCCCCAATGGCGACATAGTAGTCCTCTTGCCGGACAAGGAGGGGACGACTGGTAATGGAACCGGAGTCTATGCATTGGTTGGTCTCCCCTCCAAATCGATGGAAAAATTTGAATCTCTCTTCTATAATTTGCTGGGTTAAGAGCAAAAAGAAGAAGGTATGAACTAAGAACAAGAATCTTTTGCTTAATTTTATGGCAAACAGTCTCGTTAGATGTAGATCACAACGTGATCGCGGTATATAGTAAACGTGCGTATTTCTTTGCATGAACTTCTTCTTCTGGTTTCAATCTGCCAGTTTGAAAATTCGCCGGTGCGGCGGTGGGATTAAATGATGTTGGAGGTGTAGTGTGAAGAACATTTATGGAGGCTTCGGGACCGAATGGGCGATCGAGCCGACGGGATGGACAAATGTACACGTACTTGTGACCCATGCCAGGCTGGTTCATAGTGAAAGAGGCTACCAAACCTAAGGAGAAATCATTGAGAGGAGCCTACGTGTCAAGTTCCGAAGCAGATCCATAAAAATAAAAATAAATAGCAAAATATTTAGCTTGTGTAATTGGATTAAAATGAGTAGCTAAGCACCAAAGTTTACTCATTTGATTACCTAATTCATCTCTTCATCATCTTCCATATTTTCAATAAAGTGGGCCCATTTTCTATCAATAAGATCTAGATATGAATGTTCAATTTGATTTTGAGTGTGACCTTATGTGTTTGATTTAATCTTAACTATTAATTGAGTTATGATTAATATATCATCAATGCATACTCTAATTTTGATGACTAATTGACCAAGTTGACTTGTATGGTCATTTGTAGAAATAAAATTTTTATTACCAAAACTAAAATCTTGATTGACAAATCGTGGATATCGATAACTAGCACGTCACAGATGAATTGTCGCATGAACACAACCATCACCAGCATTAGAATACCAGAGCAGCTAACGGTGGTTTTTTTTCATATGGTGGTGGGTTCTCAATCTGATTAGTGAGTGCTACACTTCCTGATAATAGATCTGTCTTGGAAATCGACAACAATGGGTTCTCTTTCTTCTACATTGAACCTAACGATGGTGGAGTGATATGAATGCTCGGTTCGAAGGTGGTTTGGAACCCCATGGAAAAGAAAAGAAAAAAAAATGAGAATTTGACTTTTATTATTCCCAAAAATAGTTAATGAAAATATGAATTTAATCATATCTTCTTTTCACTAACTATTTTTTGAAATAATAATGGTCAAATTCTCATTTCTTTTTTTTTCTTTTCTTTTCTTTTCTAAAAGATGGGATTGAAGAAGAGAGTAAATCGTCTTTATGGTTGACTGAATCAACTCACCGAGATACTCTCATACCATGTTAGAATTTTAGGAAGATTGTGTATTCAACTAAGTACAATGGTCCTCTATTTCCTGCTACAAATAGAAGACTAATAAAACTAAAAGACTTCATTGGTGAAACTTTCTCCCAATATGAGGTATATCAAGATTCAGTCTCCGGTTCATGTTTCGTCGACCAATCCTTCCTAATTCACATCTTTGTTGAAAAAATATCTTTTGTAATTCCTTACATAAGGACTCCGAAAATACTGGATCCCCACCTACACGCAAATTGTTGATAAAACTCCAAAATGGCATTTTCCCTTGACCCGATCTTTTTAAGACTCTATCACCATATTAAATTTTTGTTTATTGTAAGACTTTTTCTTGTGAGAGTCATATAAGACTTCTCCATGTTTGTTCTTCAACAAAAAGCGGTGATCTCAAGGTTACAAGTTCGAGTCTAAGTTGGTCAAATAAAAAACATACAAATCTAGTGAATCATGGAGCCAACAAAGCAAAATAAAGGAGTTCTTTCAAGCACTACATCAAACATTCATTTGGGTCATGTGTTAGGTGGCTACAACTACATTGACTATACATCGGCTTTCAAGAACTTTATATCGTGAGGTGCCATTAAAAAGTCATCCTCGGCCTTCAAGCCCCAAATGGTATATTACCAATGGTCAAGTAATATGAGGAACATTGAAATAGTTCTTCTCCATGGAAATATGCAAGAAATGCTCATTCACTTCATAAAGATGGTTCATCACCACTAAGTTCTCCAAGAGTTAATACATTTGTCATGATGGTAAGACAATTCTCCTCAAATCTGGTTAATGAACCCGTTTGGATTTGGTATTGAGAGGTGAAGGTGAATGGGAGCCAAGAAACCGAACCTTCTACAAGAGGGAAAAAGGGGCTTGTACTTGGAAGTCGTATTCGTATGGGGAAGATAAGGTGGGTAGGTTTGGGAACTAATAAAACTAAAAGATGGGATTGAAGAAGAGAGTAATCATCGTCTTTATGATTGACTGAATCAACTCACCGACATACTCTCATAACATGTTAGAATTTTAGGAAGATTGTGTATTCAACTAAGTACAATGGTCCTCTATTTCCTGTTACAAATAGAAGACTAATAAAACTAAAAGACTTCCTTGGTGAAACTTTCTCCCATGAGTTTTGTAAGACTCTACCACCATATTAAATTTTTGTTTATTGTAAGACTTTTTCTTGTGAGAGCCATATAAGACTTATCCATGTTTGTTCTTCAACACAAAGCGGTGATCTCAAGGTTACAAGTTCTAGTCTAAGTTGGTCAAATAAAAAACATTGGAGCCAACAAGGCAAAATAAAGGAGTTCTTTCAAGCACTACATCAAACATTCATTTGGGTCATGTGTTAGGTGGCTACAACTTAGGGGAAGATAAGGTGGGTAGGTTTGGGTTGGGACGTAAATATTAACCTCCATGTCACGTCACATTTTTGCACCTACTTCAATCAATTAGTGACGAAGCTTCTGATGCGCTTCTCATATCTCTGGGATTTTATTTCCGTCCCGTAGAAATTTTGGATTTTCTTGCAGGCTTCCGTCTTCTTGCAAGTCTTTCTTTATTTTCTGTGATTCCGTCAACACCGATGTTAGGCTTCTAGAAGAAGAGCTTCCATGTTTAAAGTCCTGAATTTGTTCTCTTCTTCATTGGTTCTGGGTTTTGCTTTGCTCTTCCTCTTTTCCAAAAATTCATCTCCAACCCTGCAAAATATGGCTGAAGAAACGCGCAAATCCCTCCACGATTTCACTGTCAAGGTACTCCTCCAATGTCCTGAACTCAATTCTGTGTTTTTTTTTTTTCTTAACTTCAGTTTTATTGCATGTTCTTCTTATATGGTTTAGTCTCTCTCGTTTTCAGCATAAACTTTCCGTGTTTTTTTTGTCCTACTTCTTCTGTGAATTTAAAAATGACTCTAGCTGTCTTATGGAAACTGGTTTTGCGACCTCCCTCTATCGATTTATTCCATCTCCGTCCATGGATGTTGTTTGTTTCTAATTTAAGTGAACTACAGGATGTTCAAGGAAATGATGTGAGCCTCAGTACATACGGCGGGAAGGTTCTTCTCATTGTAAATGTGGCCTCTAAGTGGTAACTGATTGACCAGTATCTTATTTCGTTTCTACTGTTTCTGCTTCGAATTCCTAGTAGTAGATACATATTGGAAAAGATAGACATGAGGAACGGGTGAGAGTTGAGCAATGAAATGGAATTATTCTCTTGTAGCTTGGGTAGCCTTAAAATAGATGGCATTTTTCTCTAATAAAAGGCATCTCCTGATTGGTTTGGCATGAGGAATTCTTATTAGGCTTTTTTAGTAGCTTTTTCAGCACTTAAACTTGTCCATGGCACCTATTTTTGCAGGAAAAAATAATGAGTATTTCGAAATTATCAATCGACAATCTCTATACACATCGTTTGACTGGATATGTATCTTGTGTTATCTGAACTGATAAGTATGAATTGTTCTTGTTTAATAGTATATTTTTACCGCATGAAAGTAAGATTCATGTGCTGTATTTGCAGTTACTGTTGAGTTAATATTTTACAGATCAAGTTTTGAATTACCAAGAATGTAGTTGGTTTGGCTCCTCTCTATCAGTTCTTTATGCTACAGACTTTTCTTGCTTTGGTGGAATATTTTCTCCATTTAGATTAATTTGAGCCGTTATTAAACACCCATACTATTAACTGATTATTGTGGAACCTGGTCCAGTAATATTATCCGGTTCTTTTGTCAAGTTTGGTGTGCCAAAATATATTGGAGCGTGTCTACCTTGGTGAATTGAAGTTATATGGTTGCTATTTTTGGGATTCCCAAGAGACATTAATGGGAGAACAACTAGCTATTGCCTAAGATTTATGCGGATTTGTTTTTCCTTTTTTTTTTTAGACTTGGAAGATTCTAGTAATGTTTATTTTTATTTTCCAACTTTATAAAAAGAAGACACTACATTTTCAGAAGGATGTGGTGTCATATTCCATATGTTGCTGTATACTAAGTTCAAGTATGGACCTCAGCTTCAATTGTTTGCTTACCTATTATATGTTATTTTAAATATTGACAGACTCTTTGGCATCATGGTCCTCCTCTTGCCAAAGTTTCAGCTAGGTAGGGAAAATAGCCTTATGGATATCCTCAGTTTTTGGTTGTTTGATCCTATATCAGTTCTTCTAATCTTTGGAAGGATATGGTTCGTGCCAAGTTGGGTTGGAATTTGTCATGGTGGATATCTGGAGGAAACCGGAGAGGACTATCCTCAATATGGAGATCTATTTTTTTGCTTATTCAGAATTTCTCAGCAACCTGTAGATTTTTTGTCGGGAGTGGCAGATCTCTTAAAATTTGAGATGACTGGTGGACAGGGCAGGAACCTTTATGGAATTCTTTCAGAACTCTTTTCCTTCTCTCCACTCAAAGGGAAATTTCAGTTGCAGATGTATTTGAGGGAGGGGGTGTGAACCTGCACCCTCGAAGGGGTCTATCACACACGGAGTCTATGAAAGCCAGCAGCCTTTTGGATTCATTGAATCATGTCAGAATTAGGCCTTCCAATGCAGACAAGCTCATTTGGTGGCCTGACAAAAGCGGGAGATTCTCAGTTGCTTCGGCATACAGATACATCAATGGTTGGGATCTGACGCAAAGAGAACATGATATCCACTTTGTCTGGAAACTATGTACCCCCCCCCCTAAGGTAAAATTCTTCATGTGGAGTGCTTGCCAAAGTAAAATCCTCACGGCTGATGTACTCAGAAGAAGAGGCCACCCATCTATAGATCCACTCTGTCCTTTCTGCCACAATGAAGTTGAATCCGCTAGCCATACTCTTCTCCAGTGTCATTACTCATGGAATGTGTGGACCTCTGTTTTATGCAAGTTGGAGATTCAATTCTATATTGTTGCCGATCTGATAAGTTTTTGCAAGTTAATCATTGGCTACCCCCTTCTTGGTCTCGACAAATTGATTATCTCAGCCTGTGCTAGTTTCGTTCCATGGGGGCTTTGGAACGAACGGAATAGAAGGCGGTTTGATGCTAAAAGTGAGTCTGAGGCTAGAGTAGTTGATAGAGTGACAGGGCAAATATCCACCTGGCTATTGACTAAAAAGCCTTTTACCTCTTTTAAGGTCACCACCATTCGAGACAACTGGATCAATTTGGCTACGATGCACATTGGAACCAAGGTCCAAGTTCTGAAGGAATGGACTCCCCCGGAGAACGGTTACCTAAAATTGAATTTTGATGGCTCTTCTCTCGGCAATCCAGGGATCGCTGGTTTTGGGGGCGTGATTTCGGATTCAGATGGAAATCAATGTTTTTCCTTTGCTGGTCCTTTAGGTATATCAGACTCTACGTCGACAGAGTTACATGGCCTTCTTAATGGACTTTGGGTGTTCAAAGACAACTGCAGTGGGCATATTTACATTGAAGGGGATTCCAAAGTTGTGACTGGTTGGTACCAGCGCAATACCACTCCCCCATGGAGGCACTGGGACATATTCCAGGAGATTTTGGATATTGTATCATTTTTTTCATGTATTTGGTCTCACATTCCGAGATCTGCAAATTCGGCAGTAGATGTGCTTGCCAAGGAGGGAGTTTTCCTGCAATCTCTTGTTGTAAGGGATTTCCTCCCTCCCCGTCTGTAATTTTCTCTTGTTAATAGAAATACATCTTCATAAAAAAAAAAAAAAATTTTGTTGTCTGGACAAAAAGGATGGTGGAACTAGGAATTCTCAAATACAGATGTGGTTGTAATTTTTCTTTGTTTACTTAATCCATTTGGAAATTCATGCTTTTAGTTGTAGTTTATCTTTCTTCTCCACTGACACTCCATTTTTTGTTTCTCCTTACCAATGCAGTGGCCTAACACATTCGAACTACAAGGAACTGAACACATTGTATGATAAGTATAAAGATCAAGGTAAAAGTTTTCTCCACCTGGTTTACTCGTGGAAATGTAGTTGTGCTTTTCAGCTGCCTTTGTCATCTCCATTCCCTCCAAAAGGAGGGAAGTTTGGTTGTCATGGTGATTTATCAAAATTCATGCCTAAGAAGGGAGGCATTTGGATGGTTCTGACTGTCCAATATCCACATGTGTTCACTGCTCTTTGTTTTCTATTTATTTTCTATGTTGCAGCAACCATGGTAATTGTTAAGCCTGTTTTGTGCTGTATCTATATAATGTAGTTCTTAATAAGAGCATGTCTCTTGAGTGAAGCATACTGCACAGTGGTACCCTCAAAGCTCTTGTATTAGATTTCTAATTGTTTTTAATTTATCTTTTTTTATAGGATTCGAGATACTGGCGTTTCCTTGCAACCAGTTTGCGGGTCAAGAACCCGGAAGTAATGAAGAAATAAAGCAAGCTGTTTGCACAATGTTCAAAGCTGAATTTCCTGTCTTTGATAAGGTTAGCCACGAACCTAAGCAACAGGATACTGGCATTTTCCGTCTTTTGAATCTTCAAACCTCTCGTCATGGTTAACTTGAGGAGCAAATGGATTATTTTGACCTTTTTCTTTCCAATTCTTCAATTCTGTACATGTCAATGGCAAAAAAGAATCAATATTCTGCTAAATTGTCTGAGATATTCTCTTGGGCTTACTGTATTTTAGTTTTGTATGGCAGCTAGGTGATATTCTGTTTTAACTTTTGTCAGTATTTGTTGTAATTTTGCTTTGTAGTCTTAAACAGAAATGACAGTAATTATAGAACAGGGTTAGTGAAAGAGGTGATTATAACTTCCATCTAATTTTCTTCACACGCTCAAGAGCATCAGAAGAAACCAGTGTCATTGATGTTTCTGTGATTCTGACTTCCTTCAAGAATATGTTAACCCTTCTTCCTTATTGCTCCACAAACTTTGATTTCTAGATTGAAGTAAATGGAAAAGATGCTTCACCTCTCTACAAGTACTTAAAGTCACAGAAAGGTGGAATATTCGGAGATGCTATCAAATGGAATTTCACAAAATTTCTGGTTGATAAGAACGGGAAGATTGTCAGCAGATATGCTCCCACCACATCTCCACTGAAAATCGAGGTTTGTTATCCCCCAAACTTCATTATCCTGTTCATTCTATGTTATGTAATCTAAAGCAACTATGGTTTTGCTAAACTCTTGCTGTTGTTTGCATTGCAGAAGGACATTCAAAATCTGTTGGCAGTTGCCTGATTCCATTGTTCCTTTGCACGAACAATTAAACGTGTTTATGCCAAAAATTTGAATGATGTGAGCTATACTATGTATGGTTTGGATTGTCAGTTCTCTGTAACAAATACCCAGATTGGCTTTTATGATCAAATTGGAGTCAAATGAGTGTTCTTTATCTAAGGTCTTTATTTTTGTATGCTCAACTCACTCCTATTAATTTATTGAGGAGATGACAGCGGGGGTTTCGAACGTGGAACCGTTCCGTGCCATGATTTAATGTGGACGGCTCATTCTTACAGGCTCTTGTTTCAATGATATCATGTCACTTTTTTTAATGTCATCTAAAAAAAAAAACTTAAAAGGAAACCTTTTTATCAACTAATAAATTTAAGATAATTGTATTCTGGGACTATTCCTTAACATTCTCCTTCACGTGTAGGCCCTTTTTGGGCTTTACATGTTGATAATTTAGGTGGATGCTCACATATAAGTACCTTTGTGAAGTTAGGAATTGAGAATAATGTTTATCGTGATTTTCATTGATAAGGAGATACATATTTATAGAATTATAACAGTGACTGTAGATATTACAACTCTTTAGAGTTTGAGTTTGAGTATATTTGGTACTTGTATTTTGATCTTTATCCTTATCTCTAAGAGGAGAGTCTAATCTTGGTCTTAAAAAAAAGTAAGCGTGTTCGCATAAACTAAAGGACGGGAAGAGTACCAGCACTAGTAGCAGTTGGGGTGGATGAAGTCAGAGAAAACTATAAACCTTAACATATTTTAAATGAATAAACTATGAAATTTATTTAATATTGAATCTTCACCTTGGTTTTATTTGATTATATAAAGTGCCTGTTTTCTGATTTATTTAATTTTAATATTTCAAAATTACTATTAAATATATTTATTTTTATTTATAATAGTATTTTTTATTTTATGATTTACTATGATTTACTTTTTTTCTATTCTAATTTACAATTTTCTCATATAGGTAATTTATAGCACTCCCCCTCTACTTGGAACGTATACCTTCAACTTACTACCAAATATGTCTCAAAAACCCCTAAAAAAATAAAATACAAAAAATTGGTCTTCAAACTCACAAATGAACAGTCGAGTTCCACTAAGGCAATGACACAATTCCGAAAGCATGAAAAAAAGTTCAACACAATATGAACCACACAAAGTAACAAAAATTCAAACAATGGTTCCAGCATGGTTAAATAATTTGATCTTACCTAATAAGAGAGAGATAGCTACCAAAAACGGTTTAAAAAATACACTTTGGTAATTAATTGGTTGGTAAACAGTATAGAAGAGTTTGTGGCTAATAATGTGGTCTATCTTAAAACAACTAAAAACATATAGGATACATGCCTCAAGCTTTATTCTAGTACTGACAACCTTCAAAGGGTCTATGATGTTTTTTAGGCCATATACAATAAAACGAGATCTTGCAATAGTGGAAGCTTGCCCAACCTTATTTTATTGAGATTGTTGTTTAAAAAATGACGCAAGAGATGAATTATTAAAAGCTATTTGCCTTGCTAATCTACAATGATATCTAGTTGTTGTCAAAACCCAAATTTTAAGTTCATCTCCAATGTGCTCATTTGATGACATATGTGCTACAAAAAATTGAACCATCTAAGATAGCAACCTTGGTTACTCGAATTTGTTTTTACTAAGTTGAGAGATGTTGAAAGCTACATGGCAAACCAATACACATGAATCAAGTGGTTGACATTCTAGAAAATAAAGAAACCAATCCCTTCCCGCCAGCAATAAAAGTAATAAAACAAAGCATAATAAATGCATCAGCTATCTATGATTGCAAACGTCGTAGAACAATTGGTCTCCATCTCTATTTCATATTACAAATTATAGATTAATGTTAGCACTTGGAAATAAAAAAAAAAAAAAAAGATTTAAGGAAAATAATTGGCTAACTATAGATAAAGGTTGTGGTTTTGCACTCACCATGTTTTGCCTTTGATGATGAGGTTTTTCTTCTCCAGCCAATGAAGCCTTCCATTCTCATGGAACCTCTACACCTTATTTGGATTAAGGATGCGCCTTAACATTGTTTTACTCTCTGCTTTCTCCTACTCCAACAAACCACCTCTTCCCTCAAGGAGCTTTCAGTTCAGAGCCAACACCATTGTCAATTTAAGTAGTGGGGTTTTGATTTCGTTATGGGTGGATGATCACTAGTGGTGGTATCTGCTTGAATATAGAGAGTGTGGTAAGATGTATAGAACCATAAAAAAAGAATTCATGTTTCTACTTTCTACCAAGTAGGGCAATTGGATCTCTCTAAATAATCAATTAGATTTTTCGTACTAAACATCTATTTGATAGCTCTATTGACATGTACAAAGCTCACTTAGTTGCCAAGGGGTTTCATCAGTGCCCTAGGATTGATTATCATGACACCTTTAGTCCCATTGTCAAGTCCACCATTATTTGCATTATTTTTAGCCTTGTTGTAAATCGTGGCTTGTTACTTCAACAACTTGATGTTAATAATGCATTTCTCCTAAGTATCTTGTCTGATGATGTTTTTATGACACAACCACTGGGCTTCATTGATTGTGATCATCCCCACCATGTCTGCAAACTTCGCAATGCTATTTACTGTCTCAAACAAGCTCCACCTGCTTAGTATCATGAGTTACACCAATTTTTTATCACCTTTGGCTTTACCAACTCTCATGCAGAATCCTCTCTATTTATCTCTCACACATGCACTATTGTGTTGTATATTTTGGTCTATGTAGATGGTATCATTATTACAGGAGACAATGATCAAGTTATTGCAACGTTTATCCACCTTCTTGATCATCGATTTTCACTCAAAGATCCTGACTCTTTGACTTACCTTCTCAACATAGAAGTTGTTCATCATTCTCAAGGTTGACTTTTGTCTCAATGCCGGTATATTTCTTATCTACTTGCTCACACACGCATGACCAATGCAAAGCCTGTACCTACGCCTCTTGCCACAACATCTACACTTACGCTTCATTCTAACACTTTGATCCATTTGAATATCAGACTGTTGTTAGTAGTCTCCAATACTTATCTCTTACATGTCCTGACATTGTTTATGCAATAAATAAGTTGTCTTAGTTTATGCATTGCTCTACCACTGACCATTGGGATATTGTCAAGTGATTGTTGTGCTATCTTTATGGGACTCTAGATCAAGGTATTGTCCTCCATTGGTAATCTTCTTTACCTTTTCATGTGTTCTCAAATGTTGATTGGGCAGGAAACAAGGATGATTTCACTTCCACATGTGTCTATCTTGTTTACCTAGGTCGCAATCCTATCTCTTAGAGTTCTAAGAAGTAACAGACTCTGGATCGCTCCTCGACTGAAGCGGAATATTGCTCTGTTGCAACCACTGCAGCTGATATCCGTTGGATTTGCTCTTTTCTCACTAAACTTGGTATTTTCTTCTACAACAACCAATGTTTTATTATGACAATATCAGTGCTATAAATCAGTGCTCTAATCCAATATTTCACTATTGCATGAAAGACGTTGCTTTGGATTACCACTTCATTCGCGAACAAGTTCAGAGTGGCATTCTTCAGGTTACCCATGTCTCCTCTACGAATAAGTTGGTTGATGCTCTCACCAAATTGCTTCCACGAACACCCTTCATTATTTTCAAGACGAAGAATGGACTCTCCTCTCAGAGTTCCATCTCGCGTGGACATAATAAAGAAAACATGATAACGGATAATACTTGTCTTGTATGGTAGATATATAATTTTATCTCTTTATAACCTATAAATACTTGATGAATACAAAACATGGTGAAATGTTTTTCTTCAATAGAAACAAGTGAAATCTTGGAAGCCGTTCAGATATTTCAGACTGAAAAGAATATTAAATGAATTTTTAAAAAAACTGAAAATCAAATTGACACGCTATTTGGGATCCCTTTGCCGGTAATTCCAGCGTCTCCATCGCCGGAAGATGTATCAGGATACAGGAGGGTGTAAGGAATCTTAGCCGGCCCCCGCCTGTTATTCAGCTTGGGGTCGATGTTCCTTTCGGAGATCTTCTTCTGGATGTGCTGGAGACTGTCCCCAAACTTCTCGAATGCGAGGAGAACTTCCGGGTTGTCCGTCCACTCCGACGAGGCCCTCCGGCCCAAGTACACCTCGTCCGACATGTGCGTGGATAAGATCTCGATTAACGCCACTCCCAGCGTGGCGGTTAGCCTCTCCGGTAACATCTCCAGAAAGTACTTGTCCGGGTCGCGCAGGAATTCAGCGAATTCGGGAGTCCCCTCGACCGGGATGAATTTCCGGCACATGGAGGGACGGTTCGGGATGAAACCCGCGTATGCGTATTGGCCGAAATTCACGGAGGCGTGCAAGGCTGAGGCTATCCATATGAGGGTCGTCAATGTGTTTGTCAGATGGGAGACTGAGTTCAATTGGTACCACCACCTCTCGCCGGACTTGTCGCCGTGGCCGATGATCCGAATCTCCGTCCACCACGACTGAATTTCCGTGTCGGCGACAACGGCGGCGTCGTTCGAGTAGTAGAAGGAGCAGTAGTCAGAGACCCAGGTGTGTATGGCAGTCCATATCTCTAAACCATCGGCGGCGTAAGGGTAATCCGTGAAGAGCAACCGAACGCCGGAAGGTTGGAGGGGGTCTTCCACGGCCATTCGCCTGGACGTTGTTTAACAATAAGGTCAGAGAGAGTCGGATGATCAAACCGGCAGAAACATGTATACGTAAGGGATACGTGGTACGACAAATGGTTCCGGAAGAAGAAAACGGCGGAAAGGCAGATGGAGAAGAGTAGCACCTCTTGAGTAGATCAGCCGGAAGACCCTGTTCGTCGAATTTCCAATCCTTATAGAGGGCGGAGGTGAGCTCCAAAGAGAATTTGCCAGGGAAGAGGGTCTTCTCCAAGATGCCTTCCGAGTTTAGGAGAATGCTCCTGGCGAGTGCGTTTATGTGCATAGTGTCTTTGAAGTGTGGATCCAGCAGTTTGTGGATTGGGTGCATCTGGCTCAGCTGCCTTCTCGTTGCAATTATGAAAGGCTCCGCTACTGCGTGGGTATTCAGCCTGAAAACATGGCGATATTTATGTAAAGCTCCTTCTACAGGAGAGGAGAGCTTGCTATAGGACTCACCAGTGACTAACTAATTGGTGATAACTCGAATCGTTAGAGGCAACATGTGCCTTCGCAAGCTGCCACAACGCCCGTTCGGTTCCATGCGTCGCCGGAAGAAAGACCCTGTTGATCACTTCCTGGTAGTCGTTGGTAGTTGCAGACGTCGGGTCATCGCCTTTGGGGTACGGCAAGCTCAATTCTATTGCCAGTGGTTTCAAAGCTTCATTTTCTCTCCGAAATAACAGAGTTCTGGACGCGTAAATGCAGACCCCTTGGGAGTTTATCCGTTCCACGAATGGCATCAAATAATCGTAATGGTCAAGAATGAACAACCTCCGTTCGCCCATTGCCTGCAACAAATATGCAGCTTCCAATATGGGTTTCAATTGATTCTTTTCCGGTGACGGCGTCTTCCTGGTTGAATTTGAAACAATAGATGAAGTATACATTCTTTACCTGTTCAAGGGATAAGCCGTCCAAGTTGTTCTCTACATGCCAGGCTCGGATGGAGCTCTTCTCGCCGGACTTGCTTTCAGGTGGAAAAGTCTATAGAACAAAAAGACATATAAGAAAATAAGCCGTCTTAGCTCAGCTGGTAGAGCGCATGGCTTTTAACCATGTGGTCGTGGGTTCGATTCCCACAGACGGCGAATTAGTGTTTTGGTTAGTAAATTTTTAAAATTTTGGTATTGGGAGTTCACCTCTAAGCCTCTGATGACAACAGGGTTCAGTCCAGCGAGCATTTCTCTCCCAAATTCTTCGTCCTCCTTCCACGCTGAATCACTCGCTGCAAGCAGAACGGATCTCTTTCAATGGAAGATAACATAACACGACTGCAATTTACAGACAACCAGACTTGACCTGCTATGATTTGGGGCAATGGAAATTTTGTTGGATTTTCTTTCCTGCTTTCATGAGTAATGCGTCCAAAGAGCTGCTTAGGAAGCACTGCCTCCAGCTTCTCAATCATTGAACCCCCCACGACATGGTTCCGGTTCCCTTCGAATATCTCAAATATCTCATCAAACGATTGGAAGCTGTTCGATTCCTCAAACAAGGACTTTGCCTCCGGTATCAGAAATTGCACGATTGCTTGGACCGATTTGGATATGAACTTAGACTGTTTCTTCGGACTGAAGCGTTCGTCTGGAGGAACGTAGAAGTCCAAACTGATAATTTCCGGTCTGCTCTCTGTGCGAGGATCTGAACATAAGTAACAGGAAGAGATTAGGATCGTTTAGTTGCTATCTGTTGTGCTCTTCTGAAATTTCTTTCAGGTTGTATGATTCGGAGAAATTGAGAGAGAGAGTGTACCTTGCGCACTCCGAGCACGGCCTGTTCTTCCCCGGCGAGGATATGGGTACTGTCTTGATCCACCCAGGACGGGTCTCTCATGTTCAGGGCCTTTGTCAGGATTCGCTAGATCGTTGTAGTAATCATAGTCGTAAATCCTCTCCCATTCTTTTCTCTCTCCTCTCCCGTTTCCTCTCAAGTTCCGGAGCTCCTCTTTCCTCAGTTCTCTCAGAGCTTCCGGCGTCCCACTCGGAAGGTAACTCTTCCATGTACATGATCGCAGATATAAACGGATTAAGTAACTCAGAATGAACTTTTGCAAATTTGTATTGTGTGATGATGATAGCAAAGTCATCCAATATGCAATTCATCGATGAAATAATTTAAATGCTTGAAAACGTTTACCTTGTTAGAGAAGAACAGGCGACTTGATTTTGTCTTGGAATAGGGATAAACCCATGAGTTGCAGTCGAAATGTATAGTTTGATCTCTCGAAATTTCTAGCTTCACGAACTTCAAAAAGAATTCGTGCTTGTGTTGGTTTTGTATAACCAGAGCTCCTGGTGTCCCGAATTCCCGCTCAACATGAAATTCGACGCGATATCTTGTCTCTCTCGATCCTTTCTCTTTCACACTCTTGTCGTCTTTCAGATACGCTTTCTCACTCAATTTCCCTTTGAGAGTACCTGGAAGATGGATTGGAAGCTTTTGAATTCTAATGGAACGCGTCCAACAAAGCAGTAGAGAAGAATGAACAAAAACGAAAAACGAAAAAGAGAAATTCACAGAGACTCACTGTTATCTACTTCGGTGCTGCTGTAGAGCTGAATTGAAGCTGATCTTCTCGGCCCTGATTGGCCTGAATTCCGGCGAATGACGACGCATCCTTTGATAACAACAAAAGTTTTCGAAGGAGAACTGCACGAATGCAGACAATCGCTTAAGCTCGTCCACCACCCTACCTGCATCTTCGCGAAAATCTTCGATCACTGGTTTTGAATACTGGTTGTGAGCTTTATAGAGTAATTGAGAGGGTATATAATGGATGCTTGCATTGAAAGAAAAACAATTCTAGCTATTAACATTATCTTACAAAAACAAAGAAATAATTTAAAAGAAAGGTGCCTAACCTGCAACTTTGGCAGTGAATCGGATCCCTTTTCTTCCTTGTTAGGAATGGATAGCAAAAATTCCCTCGCCAGGAGCAACTCGACCAAGATGAATCTGCCTTCGTGTTGAGCTAATGGAACTACTGTGGAGACTTGACAAAATTTGCCCTAAAAGATGAAAATTAGCCTTACTGACCCATTTTTTCATTGAAAACCCATAGAAAATATTTTTTAGGCAAAAAAATCCACAGTAAAAAACTAAATAATTGGTGGTAGATTTTTTTTTGAAAATAATATTTGACATAATTTTTAATTTTTATTATAATTAAATATTTTCAGAAAAATATTTTATCCGAATTTATTTTTAAAAAATTACATATAAATTATTTATTGATCATAAAAAATATATTTTAATTCATTATTCTTCAATAAAAAAAATTTGCTACTTTTATGTGAATTTTTTATTTTTTTTAAATAATTCCTATGGAAATTACTCTAATAAAGTTTTTTATTAATTATTTTTTATATTTCATGTTTTCCGGCGGAATTTTTTGCCAAAAATTATCCCCAAAGAAGAAAATAAGAAGAAATAAAAAATGGTGCCATTGGTACCCTCCTTCGAGAAAGTAGCAAGTGCAGGGCATGAGGGTAAAAAGGGAAATTGAGGTATGGGACAAAAAATAGGAACCTTTCTTCTTCCCTTCTCTCTTATTCCAACCCTCTTAATCTTCCTCTTTAAAACTCTTCTTTTCGCTTTTAGAAAAGATTATGTTCTATAGTGAGTAGGTTTCTTGTCAATTTGTGTCAGAGTAGTCCTTTGGACCTATTCTGTCTCAACCGTTTACCGAACAGAATATCAGTTCGATTAGAGATCATATCCTTCATAAGAAGTATATTTTATGTCGTAATATTATACTTAAACAAAAGTTATTCAAGTTTAATTTTAGAAGAAGCAAATTTCAAATCAATCAAATCTCTTTTCAAACCCCTCTCATAAGTCAGCTGCTTCTATAGTTGATTTTTTTTTCTTTTTTTGTTTGTAGTCGATCGCTTCCGAGTTTTGCTTATAAGGTTAATTGCTTTTGATTTCCTCCAACTGATCGATTTTTTTTTTTTTGTGCACTCTAAAGTTTTACCCTTCCCTACTATAGTGGTTGAGTCGTATGTTTCACACCAAATGGTTTTTCGTATTGGATCAACCCTCTTTAAATTAGCGAAACCTCTTCTCTCTCATGTACGATTAGACGACACCCTTTTTATGTAGGCCATTTGGTCGATCAAAAGTTTTCTTTAGGGTTTTTTGAGTTGCAAGCTTTACTTAACCCAATTAAGTTATAATCTATGCCTAAGTAATCACTAAGATATACATAATTAATTACTTCAACACAAATTAACCAATTAACTTTACAGTTTAATCAAATAAAATTTAAATAAATTTATCGATGACATACACTTAATTAATCGACAACCGAAACCTTAAATAACATTAACATAATTATTAATAATAAGTGGTCCTAATTAATCACTATATGTTACACCTAAGTAACAATTAGGTTGCACTTAATTAATCACTAATGTACACATTATTTAATAGATTATAGTTAATAATTTACATTAATTTGATTACTTGATGATAAGATACACATAAAGTCACATTGCATTCACTTAGTTACTTACATCACAACTCATAAACAATATTTGGATTATTTTCAATTGCATTTCTAAGAGAAAATCAAATGAGTCTATTTCCCCTTGGGTTTGGTCCGAAGTGGGCTGCAAGAGAGGCCCGTCTGTGCCCAAAAGGAGGCCTTTTACTATACCCGAACCCATGGAATTCCTTTCCACAAGTCTCTCCCGATTCATCAGAAAGAACTGTGTAGTTTTTACTTCTCACCGTCCTGAAGTAGCAGCCGCCATTACTGAAATATTTGTAAGCTTGTTGAGTACTGCTTAATCCACCCACCACTAGGTTTCCCTTCACAAGCATAGATCCCTGACCCTTCTGCTTGTTTCTCAGAGAAGAATACGAAAAACCAAATCCAGCACTGGAAAACTTTTCCTCGTTAAATCCCATCGAGACATTTGAGACCAGAGAGTAGCTTCCGTTGCCTTCGTCCAGAGTGTCGGTGTACAGATAAAGAGGAAAGTGATGAGACACCTGGGTTGAATACATGTTAAAGGCCGGAAACTCCGCATACACGCCGTAATTAGCAAATATCGTCTGATTCACAATCTGCTCATCACCATCCTTTCCGAATAGCATCCGGTTTAAAAAATCAAAATTCTGGAATGAATGCGTTGTGATCTTACCGTGAGAAGACTTCACCCATCCTGTAGCAGAGATGTTCCTTCTTGCTACAGTCACGAAAGTTCCATTCAAGCCGCTAAAATGTGAGATTATAGAAGGGCTAAATGGTTCTGCACTGGATCGGACAAGATGTCCTTCCGTTATTGAACTCTTGTGATCCAACCAGAGATGCAAATTTGCGTCTATGAACCACACATTCAAAGCATTCGTGACACCGAATCCAAATTCATGAAGCTTGCCATCCAAAATATTTCCTAAAAATGGCGTAATCTCAATGTTGTACACAGGGAGATCGAAAGACCCAATTCCAGTTATGGGTCTCCAAAGAAGGGGATTGATACCACCTGTGTAAACAACAGTAAAAGGCCAAACAGCCCCCACCGTCTTTCCGTCGAGGCTAACTACAACCTCACGAAAAGATCCATTTCCGGGCACGCCGGTCAAATTGTTCGCCTTTATGTACTCATCGGGAGGATTCGTATACCAGAATTCATCACTTGAATGAAAAGAGACAAACACCTCCAAAACCGCTCGATAGGTATTCCTCGGAACTACGAATTCCTTGAACTGGGTATCCGTCGAGTTCTCGACTATAAACCATAATCCATCATTCAGAGGGAGGTTTCTCGAAATGGGTATGATTAAATCAGGGTGAGAATCAAAATTGTTACCCAAGTATGCCGCCGAATTTGGATGTTCTTCCTCGGCCGGATAAAAATGGAGGGTTATATTAACATGGTATATTCCAGTATAGGTTTTATCGACAAGATTCGCAAGATGAACAGCCAAAGTTTGAGGGGTTTTGAGCAATGAGGAATACCTAGTGATGTCCTTCTCAACAGTCCACACAATTCCAGTAGCTTTTGGCTCCGCTGTGCAGGAGCGCAGAAGTTCGACGCCTCCTAACCAAACGCCAAAAATGCGATCAAATTGCCTTCCTTTGCAGGTTGCCGTCCATTCCATAACAATCTTAGAGAAGTTCTGAGATGGACAGCTTGTGGGTGGAGTATAAGGGGCTGTGACTGGAGGTTTTCCGTAAGTGAAGCCGAAATCGTGCTGTAGGATGGGATAAGAGCAGGGTTTTGTGGTAGGGAGTTTGATGGGTCTGGTTACTTGGAAGAATCGAGTGGGCACATCATCTGCATTAGAGGATTCTAACAGGGTTTCAGGTTCCAGCAACTTGGCCTTGTGGAGATTGGAAAGAGAGAGGAGAGGGTTCACCAGTTGTAGCAGGAGAAGTAGGAGAGGTAACGAGAAAGTAGGGAAAGCCATCACAGGTGAGAATGGTCACTACTTCGAGCTTCACGCCCTTTTAAGCAGTATCACAATTCACAACAGAGAATAGAAATAATTTAAATCGCGGCGGAGCCGACGAAAGGTGAACTAAATCGGAGAGTTCGATGAAGATCAAGGTAAAGATTTCAGAATCGAACCGCTCCCGTTAAATTTCGAAGGATCGAGCTGCAACAGTTGCAGTTTTAACGGGTTTATCACGGAGCAGATAGGTTTCACAGGTTATTTGATTGTTCAAAAGATCATTTACATTAGCCAAAATTCCACATCTCTTCTTTACTAACAAAGGATTTTTGCCAAAGTCTCTCTAATTGGATATGGATTAAGTGTTATCCGGTCGGTTTCGACCCATAAATAAAATGAAAATTTGACCATTATTATTTCTAAAAATAGTTATTGAAAAGGAAAATTTGATCATTATCTCATTTTTACTAACTATTTTTTAATATAATAACGATCAAATTTTTTTCTTTTTCTTTTCTTTTCTAGGAGTTCCAAACAGACCTTATTGACATGGTGAGGTGATTGACTTGTTTAAATAAAACCGTTTTCCCTTCATATGGTCGAGGAATTGGTACAAACCCTTTCAAGGTCCTATCTTTTTCAATTCGCGAGTAGAAAAACTAGGAATGTATGACTTTCAAGTAGGCTAGAATTTGGAAGTGAAAGTTAGAATATATTGAAGGATGTTTTTGGTGGAAGAGGTTTGATGCAATAATAGAAGTATTGAGGAAATATGCAAGGATTCTTGGGGAAAGAGGAACCAATGTGAAGAAATTTGGAATTATATACTCATTTAATTCTAAAAATACACAATTAAATCCTATAATACACAATTAACTCAAAAAAACCCTCTTAATTGTTTTTTGCATGGCTCTAATCTTATTGTTTTTGTTGTCACCTCTTCTTGAGAGACTACATGCCTTAGGTAGTGTACTTTCAAAGAATCAAGTGCATTTGGATAATTTAACATGGAGATGGTAGTGTTGGAGTCGACTCAAGACTTCATCTAGATGATGTAGGGTCTTCAAGATTCTTACTATAGATCAAGATGTCATCAAAGAATACTGGTACAAATTTCATGAAGCTTTGAAAGGAAGTTGGGCATTGGTTAGCCCAAAATGCAATACCAAAAATTTGTAGTGACTATCATCTATCTAAAAGGTGATATTTTTATGTCACTGTCAACCACTCAGATCTAATGATAACCGAGCCGAGGTCTAACTTGGAAAAAAGTTGTGTTCCACACAATTGATCAAGTAATTCATCAATAATGAGAATTGTGTACTTATCTTTGATGGTAATGACACTGAAGGCCTGATATTCCACACAAAACCTCCACATCCACCTTTTTTTTCATCACTAATACGGGGGAAGAGTAAGGACTATTAGTTGGTCTAATCCTACCTTCTTGAGGCATTTTTCTAAAGCAATATTTCAATTTTTGTTTTCTGGAAGGGTAGCAGTAAAGCCTTGAGATAGTAGGAGAGGCACCAGGCTGAACTGCAATCTGATGCTCATGAAATCGCCCAAGGGATCAGGTAGACCATATTCACCTTGTATTATTGTTGGGCTAATTATTTGGAAGAGTATGACCTAATTTTTTGAGGATGACATCTTTTGTAAAAAATCTTATCACAAGGAGTGGGGCTCACCATCTACCATTACCCACAATTAGTTCGAGGTCATTAAGAGAGAATTGTTGCATGCTTAACACTATATTTGCTCCTTTTTTTTATTATAAAAGCAAAGATATCAGCATGAATAAGAGATCCTTGGACACAATAGATATGTTCACCACCTTAGAGGCATATTGCATCTTAGTGCATTCACCTACAGTAATTGAAAAGGTCGCAATTTAGCGTATGGAAAGTCTAAAGGTTTTGGCATTTTTACCACACAAAATTTTGAGTGCTTCCATTATCAACCAAATGTGTACCTTAGGACCTTAAGTTGCATGGTTCAAGGTTGGAGGAATCTTGAGCAACCATGGAAGGATGCTTTTGAGTTTATTATCTCATCTTCTATGATTTGAGGACTTAGGTCTCACTCTTCTTTCTCAAGTAAGTACATTTGAAATCTTTTGCACCTGTAGCCCAGGAACAATTTTTTTATCACAATTAAAACATAGCCGTTTTCTCCTCTATTTATCCATTTCTCAAGGATAAGCATCTTGAAGGATCGTTGTGTGATGCCTTCCTCAGAAAAAGATGTTGTTGAGAGCATGAATGTTTGAAGGTGGCATACTTTGAAAAGGGGGCATATTTGCTCAAGACCTAGAAGGAATAACTTTTTTTCTTAGGTTAGTCAACATGAACTTGAAGTTGAAGTTCATATAATTATATGCTTCATTGACTTGAACCCGTTAGTGGTGCACCTCCACCGGGTTCAAGTGAATGAAGCATGTAATTCACTTGAAGTCACCTAAGGCTTAAGCTATTGAATCAGGATTCCGCCCAAAGTCTTGATTCATCCGCTTGAAGCCATCGAATCAGGATTCCGCCCAAAGTCCTGATTCATCCGCTTGAAGCCATCAGGACGCTGCATCTCGCGACCTCTTCCTCCTAATTTTTTTCCCTCTCGATGTCTTCTCCCTCTCGGCCTCCCTTTCTCTTCTCCCTCTCTACTCTCCCCCTCTCGGCCTCCCTCTCTCTCTCTCTCTTGCACTCAGCCTCCCTCTCTCTTCTCCCTCTCGGTCCCCCTCTCCCTTCTCCCTCTTGTTGCTTTCTTTTCCCCTAAAAATTCTCCTGATTTCCTTCAATTTCCCCCATTTTGGTTTCGATTTTCCCCATTTCGACGTCAATTTCTTCGTTTATACTTCGATTTCCCTTGATAGATGAAATGTATTAGGAATCCACCCAATTCAATTCTCTACATTTCGTTAGCAAATCGTGAATAATTACATGACGAACTAGAGACCAAAACGTATCGTCACTGGCCTTCCCAATCATATGCGCATCCACGATCCGATACCTTGTCGCCTTCCCTTTGGCTACTTCTTCGTTGAATTGTTAGCACCCATCGAGTTTCAAAACCGGGAAGACTCCATTTGACTACGACTCTCTTTGTTCGCTCCTCATTTGTTTACATCGGTGGAACAAAACAAAACGGAACTATAAGTGAATGCGTGCGTTAACAATGACCGGGTATCTTTTGGATTTTTTTTAATGGTCGGAGAAAGAAAAAGGTGGTGGCCGGTAGGTGATGAGGAGTCGAACAATTTTGATGGTGTTTAGTTCTCTTTCTCTATTGAAAAGATGTTAATGAAATAAATGATATTTGAGCGGAAGTTTCTAAAACTTCTTTGGTTACACCATAGTGACACCTCCACTTGTCGACTCATCCCTTCATGGGGCTAATATTTTTATGTAGTCATCACAACTCTTTGGGTTTGGATTAAAAGATTAACCACACTAATTGACCAATATCACACATAAGAAATAATTGAGTTTGATTACTATATTTAGCTAACTATGTACAACATATTATATATAAAAGTATAAAAATTTTAACGTCATTCTCTTGTTTTTGTTATATTTTTTATTTTGGGGCACTAACACTGGAAACTATTTTCTAGTGCACTTGAACTCGTCCACACTAATACCCAACTTTCACTTGAAGTTGATCATTCACTTGAATTTGAAGTTGAAGTTGAAGTTGAAGTAGAGGTGAACTAGTCCACACTATACCCAACATTCACTTGAAGTTGAAGTTGAAGTTGAGGTTCCCCTCCACACACCCCCTCACCCCCCCTTCCACCTAAATGTGAGCTTGGCAAATTGTTTCAATAAAATTTCAGGTTTCAATCTTTTGATGAAGTTTTCTACTTGGATGTGTTCCAACCAATGTGCTCGATTGGTTATATATTCAAACCTTGTTTGGTAATCTTTAATTGAGCCAATTTACTTAGATTTGGCAAGAAGAAAAATAAAATATTAATATTGAGTAGGCCCAAATCATATGCAAAGAGCTTGCACAAATGCTTGCTAGTTGAGAATAATGTTGTTTTTGTTGTACTATTGGAACCACCGTCTTACATTACCTTCTAGATGAAAGGAAGCTAAAAACATTCATTAGCTTTCTTCAGTTTGCCATATAGGTCTGACTCTGTCGGGCCATCTTTTAGCTTATATTTAGGGAATCTACCCGAAGCTTGTATAGTACCTCCCGACATATTTTTGGGTTCATGGACTGGGGAATGAGGAGACAAGGAAGGTGGATTGGTGAAGTGAGGATCAATGGAGGTGAGGGTATGGAATGGAATAGGCATCTATTTTCACAGTATGAGATATGCCATAATGGTGACAAGCAGGATGAGAGGGCTGAAGATAGGAAGGTAAACTGATGGGTGGAGTGGTAGTGTAGTAGGGAGTGATGGATTGTGTTGAAGAGCAAATATGGAAGAGTCTTATATGACTCTCACAATAAGAAGTCCTATAGAACCAAAATTATTATGGAAGGAGGTCTCATAGAAGAGTTTTAGTTATGTTAGTCTTCTATTTATGTTGAGTTGTTTAATTATGCTAGGACTTATCTTTAAGTGTTAGAGGTTGGCTGTAATTGGGACAAGGGTAGTTTAATTGTAATTGGACTCTACTACTTTCCTCTATTATAAATAGGGATTCATGTACTCTGATTACATCAAATCAATGAATTATTTATTTTTTCCATAAATTCAACATGGTATCAGAGCAGGTTAATGTGATCTTTTCTGGTCTATTATCTCTAGCAGTTTAGGTTCGTATCTATCATTTTTTCATTCTTTTTTTAGTCCATATACCTATTGTTTGCTTTACATTTTTACCTCTATACTAAGCTTTTAATATTGCATATTATATATTTACGGAGTTTTATTCTGAGAATCATCTTCTTCTACTTTCTTTTTTGCTATTTCTTATTTCGAAAAACTTCTATTCTGGTTTCCGAGTTATCTGTCTGTGTTACAAACAAAATTGCGCCAAATTTGTTTCTGTTTCTGGAGGTTGAAGACGATTGCTCTTTGTTGATTTAATCCGTCTAGTGACCTTACTATACTGGTGAATATTTATTTAAGTTGTTGGGTTAATCCTCTGTCATCCAGTTGGTGAGTCTCTATCTAGCATCCAAAAACTGTGCTGGAGACAATGACTTCTCATTGTGAGGAAGTCATTGAGCATTGCTCTGTTGTTATTTACAATTCGAGATTGTCTCAGTTGTATTAGTTTATTTCTGGAAGTGCTCAAGTTGTTGTTGTAATAAACAAGAGCTTCATTGCTATTTTTGGTTGATTGATCTTTCATCCATTGTTTCTCTGAGATCTCTATGATTGTCATCTGAGACCTTTGTTCGGAAGCGAGAGGCGTAGGGAAGAAGATGTTAAATCTTCAGCTTGGTTGTTGCGTCGGGAGGAAACGACTCTACTGAATTCGGAATTTCCTTCTCTGGCTTGCATCATTGCTGGAAGATATCTCCACCACTGATTTTTTTGGAAACTCCTTTGATCACCATCTGAGACCTCTCGTTGTTGTCCCACGCTATTCGAAGATCACCAATACCATTGTCGGAGAAGACGACTTTGTGAGTTCGTTTTCTATTTCTGCTTGGTGGATTATTTCCTCCGCTGAGAACTCTATTTTTGTCAAGAATAGAGGTGTTGATTCGAACCAGTGTACCAAGTCCATTACAGTCTTTTGGCGAGGGGGAGAAGAAGAAGTTCATTTGCCGTTGCCGAGTTGTTTGGCGCTATGAGGAAGACGATGGCAGATTGATTAAATTTTCCTAACTTAGGGTAGAATTACTCTTGCCCAAGCTCGCTTAACTTCGGAGTTTTCAGTCAGATACCTAGCCAATACAACCCGAAAAGACTAAAAGACTAACCGTTTAAGGTGCGGAAAGCCAAGTACCTAACTATACCACAAACTCTAACAAGAGTGGACAGAACCACTCTGACACCCACCCCGCCCATTCTGGAACCGCTTTTCACGGGATACGAATGCGGGCCATGACATGTCTAGCTCTGATACCATGTTAAAGTCCTAGGCAAGAGTACTTCCCAGGAGGTTACCCATCCTAGAATTACTCTTGCCCAAGCTTGCTTAACTTCAAAGTTCTGAGTCAGATACCTAACCAATACAACCCGAAAAGACTAGCCGTTTAAGGTGCAGAAAGCCAAGTACCTAACTCAGACCACAAACTCTAACAAGAGTGGACGGAACCATTCTGACACCCACCCCGCCCATTCTGGAACCGCTTCTCACGGGATACGAATGCGGGCCATGGCATGTCTAGCTCTAATACCATGTTAAAGTCCTAGGCAAAAGTACTTCCCAGGAGGTTACCCATCCTAGAATTACTCTTGCCCAAGCTCGCTTAACTTCAGAGTTCTGAGTCAGATACCTAACCAATACAACCCGAAAAGACCAGCCGTTTAAGGTGCAGAAAGCCAAGTACCTAACTCAGACCACAAACTCTAACAAGAGTGGACGAAACCACTCTAACACCTACCCCGCCCATTCTGGAGCCGCTTCTCACAGGATATGAACGCGGGCCGTGGCATGCCTATCTCTGATACCATGTTAAAGTCCTAGGCAAGAGTACTTCCCAGGAGGTCACCCATCCTAGAATTACTCTTGCCCAAGTTCGTTTAACTTCAGAGTTCTGAGTGAGATTCCTAGCCAATACAACCCGAAAAGACTAGCCATTTAAGGTGTGGAAAGCCAAGTACCTAACTTAAACCGCAAACTCTAACAAGAGTGGACGTAACCACTCTGACACCCACCCCACCCATTCTGGAGCCGCTTCTCACGGGATACGAATGCGGGCCGTGGCATGCCTAGCTCTGATACCATGTTAAAGTCCTAGGCAAGAGTACTTCCCAGGAGGTCACCCATCCTAGAATTACTCTTGCCCAAGCTAGCTTAACTTCAGAGTTCTGAGTCAATTACCTAGCCAATACAACCCGAAAAGACTAGCCATTTAAAGTGCGGAAAGCCAAATACCTAACTCAGACCACAAACTCTAACAAGAGTGGACGTAACCACTCTGACAGTTATGACCCAACCCAGACCAAGCCAAGTTAACCCAGCGACACTACCGACCCGAGCTCAACCTATGTTCTGCTGAGTTAACTCAGCTCAACCTGGTCCGGGTCAACTCGGGCTGGGCCAACCTAACTCGACCCCTTATTTTTTGCCTCAGTTATACGTTTTTGGTTCCCAAGTTCTATACATATTTCTTTTGTGATTCGATTATATTAGTCTACTATTTGACTCGGTTCAACTCAGTTCTCTTTCTTTGGCTGAATTATTATCTTGGATTATTACTCGGTTCCAACATACGATTTGATGTAACTTCCTTATTTATTGATATTTGATGTGTCCTTATTACCCTTAAAGACTTCTATTATATACTGGTTATCCACTACTATACAATTGCACATGTGATGCATGTTATTTGGACATTGGCCCATTTTCTCTACTGCTATTGTGTCTCTTTGATTGAGATATTATTTCTGAAGAAGAACTCGTTTGTTTGCCTTCAGTTAATTATTTGTTGACTATTGCTGGCATTGGTTCATTTGATGCAGAACTTGAATTTCTTAGAAAAATAAAGCACATGGTGGCCACAACATCGTATCTTCCTCTTTACCCATTACCCATTGGTTATTTTGGTAGCATTTCTCCTACCATCCTTTATTTGACTCTCATATACCCCTTTGAGCCAACCTCTTGTGCATTGTTTCGGTTGGTTTACCTTAATATATATATATATATATATATATATATATATATATATAGGTGTTTTAAGTCCATTGAGACTTTTTATCCGTGAGTCTTTTATCACCGTCTTGTGAATGACATGCATTACCCACTTATCACCCATTTCTGCCTTTGAGAGTCGGTGCCCAAAGTACAATAAAGAAGTATTTTATTCCATATATTGTGGTAAGTTTTATGTGACCAAAATATTAAGAAAGAGGGAGCACAAAAGACGAAGTTTTTGCATCTATGAAGAATTGTATTTGTCAAGAATTTTTTTGCAGAAAAAGAAAATTGAAGACCAAGAATCCTTTTCATTGCAAGCTGAAGTTATAAATTCCACCCTAAAGGGAAGTGTTGAAGAACAAATATGGAAGAGTCTTACATGACTCTCACAATAAGAAGTCTTATAGAGCCACAATTATTATGGAAGGAGGTCTCATAGAAGAGTTCCAATTTAAAGGTGTTTTAGTTATGTTAGTCTTATCTTTAAGTGTTAAAGTTTCAGTGTAATTATCTTAGAACTTATCTTTAAGTGTTAAAGTTTCAGTGTAATTGGGACAAGAGTAGTTTAATTATAATTAGACTCTACTACTTTACTCTATTATAAATAGGGATTGATATACTCTGATCACAACAAGTCAATGAAATATTTCTTTTTTCCATAAATTCAATAGATTGAGGACAAATTATAGTGTGGGGGAATGTTTGGAAGGGAGGGTAGGGGTAGTATTGTGGGGGTAGAGACGATAACATACCAAAAATAGATTTTGTAGAAGCTTCACAATCCGTTGCTTGTTGAGGAGCAGTAGGGGGTCTTGCAACCCTTTCTTTCATGAAGGAATGAAGCATACTTGTAAGATGTTGCATATGTCCTACCTAGCTAGTAATCTTTTCTACAAAATTATCTTGGTTGGATTCTTGGGCAGTTGTCTCCTCTTGTTATAGTTGTTGCTCCATGGTTCTTGTATTGACCGTTATGAAAGTAAAGGTCCCAAAAAAAATCCACTTTGATACCAATAGATAGAAACCCCTTTAAGGTCCTATCTTTTTCAACTCATAAGTAGACAAACTTGGACTAGATGGCTTGTAAGTAGGCTAGAATTTGGAGGTGTGAAAGTTAAATATATTGAAGGATACGTTTTTATGGATGAGGTTTGATGGAATAATGGAGGGATTAAGAAAGTATGCAAGGGTTCTTAAGGAAAGAAGCACCAACGTGGGGAAATTAGAAGGAAGTAAGAGAGGGTAGATGAAGCAGAGAGAAAGAGAGAGAGAGAGAGAGAGAGAGAGAGAGAGAGAGAGGGAAAGAGGGATATGATTGTGACATCACATCAATTACACAACACAAGGAATATATCTTCACCTTCTTTTCTATACATCTTTGTCATCCTTCACCAACTTTTTTTTAAGGGAACATATAAATCACTCTTCTAACTAGATCCTAGCAGTTGCTTCCTTTGTCAACCTAAGCTTGATGCCAACGAAAGATGGTAACGAAAGCCAATGGACGAAATACATTAACACCTCTTCCATTGTTTAAAATTTTCTCACTCATTATCACCATCTGTTTGACGATTTTATTTGATATATGAAAAGAATAAGTTCCCCCCTCGCTCCCGCTCCCGCTCCCGCTCCAGTTCCCTTGTTCCACTATTTCCGCTCATGACTTAGCTCATTAATAAGCCGGCTCACAAAGGATTCGGTCTAGTTTAACTCATTAATTTAAACAAACTGATTCCGGATCTCGAGCTCGAGAGACTAAAAAAACCGGCTCGATGTAAGGGAGTAAACCGGGATCGGAGATTGTAAGGAGCTGGTACGGAATACGGATGCTGAAAAGTGGTTAAAACCAAAATTACCGGAAACGGAGTACGATAGCCTGCTCAGCATCTGAGTCTTGATGTAAAAGCCACGTGTTTGTCAGAAACGACCACTACGCTGAATCCCATGTCGCTTTCTTTCTTCTCTCTTCCACCTCCCACCACAACCGTTCGATCGTGTCCCTTCCGCCTCTTCTCCTCCGATTTCTTCCCCGGGATCCGCCTGTGGCGGTTGACTCACGTGTCTCGCCCCTTAACGAATTTGTCTGTTTCTTCCCACGGTCACGATTGTCTCGCCGTCAACCCCGCCCTGCTCTACCGTCTCAGTCACCACGTAGGATCTACGGATTACTAATCGTTTTCATTCTGAAACTCACACGTGGCAGTCACTCCGTATTACCTTTAGCTTCTGCAGCCTTGCCCACCTGCGGGGACCACTGACTCCCCTGACAAGTGAAGCCGACATGAAATGGACGGCGTCATAGTGAAGAGCGAAGACAGATAAGAGGAGCAACTTTTTCTGGATTTTGCGTATATCGAGCATCTAGCCGTTCAAGGCTTGAGCCAGCGCTAACGAAGCCGTTTGGTCGCGTCTACGTATTTTTCTTGTACAGCAAGTTGCTGCACTCACGACAACTACTCGGTCACTACTCACCGGCTGGTGCCGGTGGGGCATCTGTTTTAGCCTAAACGGGATTATCTGTGTCTGCTCGGATTACTCAGTTTCTTCCATTCGTAGCACGCCACGTGTGAATTAAAAGGTCGACATAGCCTAACCTTTCTCATAGAGCGGAGCGATCATCTGCCACGTCATTGAACTTTCAGAGGCACCATCGATTTAAGCCTCCCGATTATTTTTCTGGCAGAAGCAACCAAATATCGGAGCCGTCCGTCGAGGGCTTTGCTGCGCCTTTTGTGTGACCATTGTAAAGAACTGAAAACTTTTGTGGAATCTTGCGAGAGAGCTTATGAAGAAGACGGAGCAGGAAAAAATGGCGCTTCTGAGTTAGGGTTTTTTCTTCTGTCCTCTTCGCCGGACCTTTCCTTTTTGTTCTGAATTCGGAGACGGCGGTTCTGTTTACAGATTTAGCTTGGAATTGCTACACGGAAGCTGCACCTTGAACGTCTGGAATTTGGCAATCTTTCGTTTCTTCTCGTCATGAATCTGGACGAATATCCTTGATTTCAAGGAGATACTTCATTTTCATTCCTCCTCGCCTGATATCTTTTTCGATTGTTTCGAGCTTTTGGTTCCGGACTGTACAAAGATTCTCCCATGGGAGAAGTCGGCTTCCTGGACAACGGTGAGATAAGAGAATTGATTCAACTGGTTTCCACTGTCGCTTCAGGGTGGTAGCTCTTCGCTTTGCTGGCTCAAATCCTCTGAATTGAGTTGAAATTTCTAGAGAGTACGACTGTGATTGAGTTTAGGATTTCGAAGCTTTTTAGCGAAACCTTCAGGGTAATGCGGAGGATTTTGTGAAGAACTTCGCATAAATGGAGAGAACTAGAGATAGCAGAAGAGGAACGGCAATATCCAGCAACTTCTCGACATCGCGACGCAGATCTCGTGGAGGCTTTTTCAAGGACTCTTTTGGTGCGCAGATCTGCAATTATCACGAGATTTGGGTGTAAACTTTTCTTTTCTTACTGGACCTAATTGTCTGTAATGGTTTATTCCTACAAGGTGTAAGCGAGGGTGATGACGGAGGAAATGATTCAGTAAGAGACCGATCTAATGGTGGTAAGAAGGACCACAGGTCGAGTAGGAGAAGAGGACTTAACTCGAACGATGGCTTCCATGTCGACCGAGACGAGGATGGAGATGGAAGCACGGACGAGAGCTTGGATGAAGACCAGCATGAAGAAGATGAAGCTATTCGAGGCAGTAGTTCTCTGCGGAGAGCCAACAGAACAAAGCTATCGTGGAAGGTAAATCGGCATTTTTTATCTGTTCTGTTTCAATTCACTGCTAATTAGAGTTGTTCTTTATTGGGGTCCTTGCAGGGAACAGATGAGATGATAGGGGTCTTGGTTCCGAGAAGGGCCCGCTCTGGTGTGTGTTTTCTTCTAGTGTTAGCTTGCTCTGGCTATATGTGGAGAATGAGTTAATCGAGAGACGCCATTTCTTTTCAGCTTCAGTGAAGAGATTGCAGGATTCTGTAGCAAATGTTCAGCAGTCTTCTTCTTCATCGCCTGCCCGACATAGTACTGCATCAATTTCGCCGCCTTCGTCAAATGCATCAATGAAATCCAGCAAAAGAATGGTGGGTTCTCCTGTTTCTTTTAAACTGTTTATTGTGCTATATTTAACTTTTCATTTTCTCCTCAAATTTGGTGAACGGAGGCGTATAACCACTCGCTAGCGCCACTTCTGGAAACTTTTTTCAATTTATATGTACTTAAAAAATTCGGAGAATGTCAGGAACTTCAGGATTTATCTTTTATTACGCTCTTTTTCTTTTTCTTCTCTTTTCTGATTTGACGGGAGAGAACTGTCAAGTGTACCTCTCTATGGAATTCAGGTATCTTTCCTTCTTAATCTCTATTTACCATCATTGGCCATCCAAACAAATTCCCCTTTTCCACTAGCTTTTTTTCTACTATGCAACTAGCGAACGCTGCATAGGACTGAAACGTTTTTATTTGACTTTTGTTACTAGCTAATGGTTTTTCACCTGATGCTGTTTCTTTGGCATTTTAAGTTTTATTCTGGCTATCTTGAGAAGTACCAGCCCACCATGTAGTACTGAATGTAAAAGTCAGTTTAGGCCGTTCTAGGCTCTCTAGGGTTTTCCTTCTTCCTTTTTTCCTTTTTCAATATTTGGATTCTTAGGGTTTTGAAGCATTTGTCATATTGTTATTATTGTTTAAAGGAGTTACTTTCTGTTCCAAGGCTCTAACATGATAATTTATTTTTTCATTTATGATTGCCATTCTTCTGTCAAAGTTATGACGTTTCGTGGTTTACATGTTTATATGCAGAAGCCTGTAACAACAAAACCAAAGCCTCCCAAAACATCAAAGGTTGCAATCATTTCCTTTAATGCTGCTTTGTATATTCCATACTGTTGTCCTTGATCTAGTTGTTACTTCTTTCTAACTTACACCTACGCCTCTCTTGCAGGTCTCAATTTCTGAAAGTGAGGTGGAAGTCGCCCAATTTCTGTATGGTCTGACTAGGCTCCAATCTCAACAGTCTCCTGCCAAACCAGATCCTTTTCAGGGTTCTTCCCCCAAAAAGCATGACATCAAGCAGGATTCATCAAATGAAGGTTCACATTCCTTTATCAGCAAATCCTCTTCACCTGCATCAACTCCAGTCTCTGCACCTTCATCTTTGCACCTTCAGACATTGCATCAACATCCAGGATGCACCTCTTCAGCAACTGTGACAGGTAATGAAACAATGAGAAAATAGCAGTTTGATTATTTCCCTGGATTATTGACAACCTTTGTGCTTAATTTATTCGAAAATGGCCCCTAACTGTGTGGTGGGATCTCAAGTCATGAACTCATCTTTTTGCAGCTCCAAAGAGGAAGAAGCCATGGCCCATCGATGACAAGAGTAACTCTGCACTGATGCCTTGCACTTCCAAGCCAGGAAATCCTCCAGGGGACTTTCTCAGCTCAGTTGCTAAATTTGAAGAAACCAAGGATTTTCAATCAAAAAAGTTGGAGGCTTTATCCCCAAAGGCTGATAAAAATGCACCTCCGTCTATTTCATGTTCATTGGAGCAACAAATTCCTTTATCGAATTCATCTATCTCACAATCTCCTTTGAAGTCTTGTAAAAGAAAAGAAGAACACCGGACTGAGGAGAAATCAAGTCTTTCTTGTTTTTCGGAACCCAAACCCGTTGTAGACCAGGAAGCAAAGATGCATTCAGCTGTTCCTGTGACAGCAGAAAAGAGTACTGCAGAAGCTGGTGAAACGCCCCATAGTCACAATCTTGAAATTACAGAGGTGCCAAACACTTCCAAACCTGGTGTTTCAGCATCTTCCACACCAGATACAAAGACAGAAGATACAAGGCAAGAATTATTTTGCCATTAGTTCAGGGAGTCTATTTCTGTACGTGACTTTTTACTGTTACGCTTATTTTCTTCTAATACTTGTGAAAAGCAGTAGTTCTCCCGCTCATGACACTGTGGAGGGTGTCAAGGTTCCAAAGTTTGAAATTGATTTAATGGTGAGAAATGTAACCTCAGTTGTCTCAATTCTCAAGTGCGTTAATCCATTTCAGGTGCTGAACATCTACTTTGTTGCAGGCTCCTCCTGGAAATCCCTTGCCTGATGACAACATGCCTGACGTCCCAGATGGAGGTGCTTTGGAGGAATCTTCAAACAAGCGCGTGAGTAAATTACTTTTTCGGGTCACGGCCTTCGAAAGAATGATCTTAGATTCGTCTTTGGTGTTTCGTCTTTTGTACAGTTTAGAGTTCTTTCTTATGGCTCTTCACTTCAAAAACAGAAACTCCTTATCAGTGAATCTATCCAGGAAAGCCAAGAGAATATAAATCTTGCTGAGAAAGTGGGGGCCGATGATGTCAAATTAAAGAAGGACGTCAGTGTTCTAGATACTGAGGGGAAAATTCAAACAAGACGAAACAAGGACACAGCATCTTTGGATAAGCAATCTTTTCTCGAAAGATCAGTTGAACCATGCAAGGATGAAAGTAATTTGCATAAGAATGGCAACAAGCAAATCCCACAGAAACTTCCAAAATGCACAGCAAGACAAGGAGAAAGAACAGGTTTGACAAATAGATTGGTAATAAAGATAACTTTGATACTCACTGTTAGGAATTCATGCAGAACATCTTTTCTCATTCTTTGTTCTTTCCTGAATCTTTCAGTTGCACCTGCTGGTATCATGCCTTCTACATCAGCTACCCCAGTAACAATTCCTGGTTGGCCTGGAGGTTTTCCTCCATTTGGGTGAGTAGCACTGCAATATTTCCACATAGATTAACCATCTTCAATCCTATTCCTTTGTATGATTACAAATTCGATTGCAACTAACCTGAACCTCAAATTGCCACACTTGATTATTGTGAAAATGAATAGCGAAATTGGATATTGGAAAGCTAGTGCATTTTTATATTACACATCTAAACTTAGCAATTATGCAAAAAGCTTCTTTTTTTTTTTGTTGCTTTTATTCTTTTTGCAAATTCAAGGTGGTTTCATTCAGCGTGCCTGGGTTTGTTTCTATTAATTTCTTACCTATAATGTTATCAAAATAGCCTAAGTGATTAGATGCTCTGTGATCAGGTATCCAGGCAATCTTCCTGGAGTGCCATCTATCATCCCATTTGAGGGAAATGCTGCCACTACAAATGTAATTCCTTCATTTCTTTTGTTTCCTCTTAGAGATATAATTTTTGAGATTTCTCTTTAAAAGGAAAGGTGTATTCTCTTGGCAGGCACCTTTTGTCATGCCGCCTCAAGCAAGACCAAATCGTTGTGCCACACATTGCTTCATTGCCCGGCTTATTTACTATCAACAGCAACTAGCAAAACTCAATCCTTTCTGGCATGCTGCCAGCTCAGCAACACTCTATGGTGCTAAACCATACAACCTGAATATTTTGCCTTCTAGATCAGAGGCTATGTTTTTTAGTGGTCCTATTGCAACAAATCCTAGTTTACAACCTGGCAATCATCTTGGCGTTACTTCACCCGCAAATCTGAATAGTCAGAATGCAAAAGACAAGGATGCCAGTATTTCTGCTGACACCCAAAGAAAGCAGCATCTTTTACTTCCCCAGTCAGCACACCCTGTGAGTAATTAAATTTTAAATTCTTCGTTTTAAAAAACCCTGAAAGATCACATATTTTATTTTTCAAAAAAAAACTCTTTTTAAAGTATTTTCGAGGAACATTGAAACTGTATTGCTGAAATATCTAATGTTGTCTTTATTTTTTCACCAAAGAGTCAAATGCTGTCTGTTTGATTTATCTGATTTAACTAGACTTGCATGCTGGTTTGTTCCTTCTCCACGGTCTCTCTTGACTTTATTTTTATGCAGCAAATTTTGATATCAGATTCTAATAATATTATATCTTGAACCAGGGCACAGCACTTATTTATCCTGTCAACCAGCCCAGAACGGGAGGATCAAAAAATATGACCTCAACCGAGAATGCTAGTTTACAATTAGGACCTGCTGTGACAGCTCCTGTCAGTGCTAGTTATAGCAACATATCAGGAACCTCAGATCCTCCCCAATATCTAGCAATGCTTCATGGCAACTATCCGTTCCCAGTCCCCCCAGCTTACAGGGCACACATAAGTCAACAACAGCAACCAACACCTCCTTTCTTTAGTGGCTCTTTCTATCCTTCCCTGGTTCAGTTCCAACCGCATTCTCTTCCGCAAACCCAGAACATGACCTCCTCAAGTGGACCATCATCTTCACAAAAGCATCTTCAAGCTCAGCAGCAGCATTGTTTCCCAGCATCTAGTAAGCCACCTCCAGAGTCTAAGCTCGAATCTGTACATCCTGCAGGAAATGTTGCTGAGAGTTGGATCCCACATACTCAAAAGAAGATCCAGAACCAGAATGCACTTGGAAATCAGAACTTCCTCCCAAATTTTGCTATTGTGCCTGCAGCAATGGGTGGAAAACAACAGGCACAGCAGGTTGGTGACCCAAGTCTTCCAATGAGTTTAAAGAATACAGGAGTACCTGGTCCTGTCCCATCTGGTCATCACATGTTTCAAAATCTACCGGACTTTAGACACCTCCAATACCAACTAGATGATCACCTTCAGTCTCAAACAGCTAACCAGTCAAAAGCTTCATCAAAAGCTGCTTCTGCCTCTAACAAGATACCAGAGTCAACTCAATCGACTGCAACAGCTAGTCAGCAGCTGCAGCAACAGGTAATGGCTCACTCCAAATCTGCAGCTCCTTCAACCTCAGCTTCCTCAGCTTCAGTACGAACTGCGTACAGTGATAGAATCCCTGTTGTCTACTCAAATGCTACAACCATCCTTCCAGTGGGATCCAGGGAATTTCCTATCATGCAAAACTCTCCACAGTGGAAGATGACTTCTGCACAGAGAGTGGGCCAAACAGCTGTGCAGGGAAATGCTTATTTTGAGTCATCAGTTTGTACAGCAGAAGTGGCCACACCAGGTGTTGGAAACCCAGCTGGAATAGGCGGGGTGGTAAAACCACCATCTCCACCTATAAATTCTAGCAGGAAAGTTACGTCTACAGGACCTGGATCATCGCTGTTGGCTCAAACAATTGGGTCACAGAGCCATGCACAGACGCAACAGCTGTTCTTCTCCGCTCTTGAGACGTCACAGAAAAGATCAATTTCCATGCCACAAGGTATATTTCCTGTGAATGTGAATATGAGAAGACCTTCCAATCATCAGATCCAACCAGGAGCACCAACTCTGTCAGGGGCAGGTCCAGCTAGTTATCTTGCTGGTGGGAATAAGGGTTCTTCTGTATATAATAGTCCTTTAAATGGTGGATCCATGGCGGTGATGGCTGCTACATCTTATGCACAGTCAGCTGCAAACTTATCTGTGAAATCTGCTGAGCAGAAACCAACAACAGGTATGCCCGCCCCTGTTTCCAAAATGTATGTAGCTCCACCACTGCTTCACTCAAAACTGTTGATTATTTCAGTTCATTTTATGTCTTCACATGCTTCAAAACTAATTAATTGAACAACAAGTGATCTAGTTTGTGGTAATGTATACTAGGCCATTTCTAGTGATGAGGTGACCAACAATGTCTGAACAATCACCTCAAGTTGATAAAAGTGAGCCCTGTTTGTACTCACCTTTTTTCTCCAAAGACTCAATCAGTAGTGCCAATGAATGGTCTCTGATCGTTTGGGACCTGGTAGAGTATGCAGCCCAAAATTTGTTTACTTGCATTATTCGTTTCATGGTGACTTTGTTATGTTGCTTCCAAGAAGAACCCCTCAGTAGCACTCAATTGTTGTTGATTGGAATGCTGCAGCTTAACAGGAAAAGTAGAGGTCGAATAGAAGCTGTTTTGTGCACGGGGGTAGCAAGTATCGTTGTGAGTGAAAGCAAAAAAAGGCCCCAGTGGTCGAGGGTAAGGCAAGGAGCTAGCCGGGCAAGTGATGGGAACCGTGGAGGCATCTCATTACCTATGGTAAAAGATGTGCTATATAATATGGAGGTGGGATCCCGAAGCTGACACGGAAATGTGTATCCTATTATGTCTTTTTGACCCACGCGAGCCTGAGATGATAGATTTTTCACGTTTTTGTACCATATCTTGTTGTTATATTTGTCTACCTCCAATCTGTACATTTACTTTATTCACTTTGGATACCATTTGGAAGGGTAGTAGCTGTACATTTTTAGTTTAAAGAAAGTCATAATTTGTGGCCGCAGGTTGCATTAGAGAATGAGATATTTTAGACGACATCCCTCCCTTTGCCTTTTTGCATCTTGGATCATTCGAATTCAAACCTTGTTGTTATATCTTTGAATACTGATTCGAGAAAGTCTTTGGAGAAAAAAGTAAACTAGAAAGGAAATGAAAGCAAAACTGTGTGTGACAAATGGATTGGTGGAGTGATGGATAGTTGAGATTAATGGGATAATTCAGATCAATCAACTTACAGTTTTCTCGTTTTCGGACAATGTGTCCGAAGGAAAAGGATCCAGTTAAAATTCCGGTAGAAATGGCGGGCGAAACGAAACCAACTCTGTGGTTCTGCAGCCTCGCAGGTGCTCAACCAGACGTGCATGCATGGGGGGTATTAGGGTTTTTTTCTCATCTCTTTTTCCGTCTGGTTAGAGGAAAAAGAGAGAGAGACCATGGGAAACTGCTGTTCTGCTACCCACAACACCACCACCTCCCCGAAACCCACCGTTTCTTCCGTCGACCTGGACGATCGACGATCTTCCGCCTTTTATCCCCTCACAGTCCTCAACAATCCCACCGGAAATAACATTTTCCGGCACTACCGTATGGGTAAGGAGCTCGGAAGGGGAGAATTTGGGATTACGAACCAATGCATTAACTCAGAAACAGGGGAGGTTTTAGCATGCAAGACCATCTCGAAGAGCAAGCTCCGGACGGAGATCGACGTACAGGACGTCAGACGAGAGGTAGAAATCATGAAGCACTTACCCCCTCATCCTAACATTGTGAGGTTGAAAGACACGTACGAGGACAACGACGCTGTTTATCTCGTGATGGAGCTCTGCGAGGGTGGAGAGCTCTTTGATCGGATTGTTGCCAGAGGACATTACACGGAGAGAGCCGCCGCCATTGTGACAAAGACTATAATTGAAATTGTTCAGGTGTTCTAATACCCATAGCTGGAAACAGGATTGATCAGAAATTGATTTTTCTCTTCTTCGACCTTCTTACATTTACATTACATTAATTTTTTTTCTCATTTTCTCACTGAATTAAGGTGTGTCATGAGCACGGAGTGATGCACAGGGACCTGAAACCTGAGAATTTCTTATTTGCAAGCAAGAAGGAAACTGCTCCACTGAAGGCTATTGATTTTGGTCTCTCCATATTCTTCAAGCCCGGTTAGCCTTGAATTAATTAGTTCTTTTCGTTTTGCCGGCCTTCCCCAGGTTTTTCTTCTTTTGCTGTACACGATCACCAGCTCATACTATATGGCTCTTCGTTTTTGTAACAGGCGAGCGTTTCAGAGAAATTGTGGGAAGTCCATACTATATGGCTCCCGAGGTTCTGAAACGTAATTACGGACCAGAGATAGATATATGGAGCGCGGGCGTTATTCTTTACATCTTGTTATGTGGGGTTCCACCATTTTGGGCTGGTAATGTCTTCTTCTTCTTCCAGACGATTTTGAATCAGTTTCGGAATTATGGTATTTGTGGGATTATCTAATTCTTAATGCAGAAACTGAAGAGAGAATAGCACAGGCGATTGTAAAGGGTGGGATTGATTTCAAGAGGGAACCTTGGCCCAAGGTCTCTGACAATGCAAAGGAACTTGTCGAGTGCATGCTTGATCCAAATCCCTACAACCGCTTGACCGCACAAGAGGTTCTTGGTACGAATGTTTCATTCCACTGGCTTCTCCTTCTCCTTTTTTCCTTTCTTCTCTTTGGTCTGCGTCCTCTTTCCTCTGGGTTTTTCTTCTCTAGCTTCATATGAAGGATGGAACTGAAGTAAATAACTTCTCACGATTCTCATGAAGATCATCCTTGGCTGAAAAATGAGGATATTGTCCCCGATGTCCCTCTTGGAGAAACTGTCAGAACAAGGTTGAAGCAGTTCTCTACCATGAACAAGTTCAAGAAGAAAGCTCTAAGGGTAAGCTTACCATGACAGACTATAGCTACTTGAGAGGGATAATTATAAGCATTTTTTTACCATTTCTCTGTATAGGTGGTAGCTGAACAATTGCCCTTTGAGGAAATTGACGCATTAAAGAAAATGTTTAAAGTGATGGATGTTAACAAGAATGGCAACCTGAGTCTTGAAGAACTCAAAGAAGGCCTGAAGAATTTTGGACAACCTGCTCTTGACATAGATGTTCAGATGCTGATGGAAGCGGTGGGTGTCATATATCTTTCTCTCCTTCTCTCTGTCCGCTTTCCATGAAGGCCACCGGAGTGAATAATGATTTGAGAAGAACTACCATTCATCTATCCTGTTCCACACTAGGTTATCAACCTGTCACTACTTTTGCAGGCTGATGTCGATGGAAACGGTACTCTAGATTGTGATGAGTTTGTCACAGTCTCCGTCCACTTGAAAAAGATCAGCACCGATGAATACTTGCGGAAAGCATTTAACTATTTCGATCAGAACGATAGCGGATTCATTGAGATAGAGGAGATGAGAGAAGCACTATCAGGGGACATTTTTTGTCCAGAAGATGAACGAGTGGTCGGCGACATCTTCCATGAAGTTGATACTGACAAGGTACAAACTGCTGAATCTTCGGCAAAATCCCAGAAACTATCTATCTATTTCCCTTCCAAATCATCAGCTTTTCTTCGTCTTTTGTGGTAGGATGGCCGAATCAGCTACGAGGAGTTCATTTCAATGATGAAAGGTGGCGGGACAGATTGGAGGAAGGCCTCACGCCAGTATTCGAGGGCATTGCTCGAAACCCTGAGCCAAAAGTTGTTCAAAGATGTCTCGTCCCAACTAAGTAAACGAATTTCAGTAGATAACACAAGGCCGATTACCCGCATCTCCTGTACCAATCCGATAACATTAGAGCTCCACGAGACCGCCTCTGTTGATTGATACTGTTTGAACTAGTGTATTAATTCTTGTAGAGTGTACCGTATGCATACAACTGATTCAACTCCATTTCTCTTACCATATGCTCACCGAATCCAAACCTTGTAAATCATCTCACAATTGGTCTAACAATGGCGGCTCAAGCTTCACCTTTGTCCCAAGGGAATTCCACTTGCTAGCAATAATGGAGAAGGAGAGAGCAAACAAAACTCAGGTAGATAATCAAATGCAGAAAGCTGTAAGCGTATAACTTAGTTACCCTATATATTACTAGTATTAATTTTAATTAACTTGCCTGGTTAAGTAAGCTTCAGTGGTCAATGGGTTTTGAGTTTCGAGTAAGAGAATCATAAGGTTTACAGCAAGATTTATCCCCGCGATATTTCGTAGTCAAACCGTCCAAGATTCCTGCAATAATTTCATCTTTGCTCGTACAACAGTTCAAGAACCAATCCACTGTCAAAACAATTCAATCCGGAAGATCAGGGTGTCACTCGTTCTGTTTCCCAACCTAGATAGTGCGGATTGAAGAACCCACAAGGAGGATCTTCTCCTGCACAGAGGATAAATAACTGCTTCCCTCCAAGAGTTTACCATTTCTGTGATTTTGAAGATTGAAAATCAATCCCCAGTTCGAGCTTCCGGACACGGTTTACCAGGGGCCGAATATTCTCTATCAGCTGAGTGCCCAGTAGCCAAAGCGCCTTCCTTGTGTTCAAAGCTCAAACATCTTCTTTGCTGATTTCCATTAAAAAAATGCACGCCATTGCCGTCTCTTCACGTGGTCTGTGCGCAAAAAATGATATTCTTTCGCTCCAGGAGACGACTCTTTTTTGTCGCTCTTTTCTTTCTACGATTCGACCAAGGTCTCCTACTCTCAAATTTTCTAATGTTTCGTCTCTCAAGTTCGGGAAGTTCAATAACAGAAGCTGCCGACCTTGCCTTCCTTCCGCAATTGCAATTTCGTGCTCCGATATGGCGGAGAGCTTAGACTTCGACGTTGTCATTGTCGGTGCTGGAATCATCGGTTTGACAATTGCTAGAGAGTTTCTTCTGGAATCGGATCTTTCTGTTGCCATCGTTGATGCCGGGATTCCTTGCTCTGGTGCTACTGGCGCTGGTAATCAGCTGTTTATGATCTTCCTTTCTGTTTTTTTTTACCTGTATTTTTATCTCTCTGCTGTTTTGGTTGGTGTCGACTTGAGCCATCATACATTCTGGATATGTTACTGCGCCTGCGACAACCTTATGGAATAGACGGTTTTCTTACTTGGCTATTAGTTGTTAATGTTCGGAGGCCATTTACCAACTCATAACCATCTGATTTTCCTGATATTCACCCATTGTGCAACTGCTCCGACTAACATGACTTTGGTTCCAAGTCACTTTGTTTATACTTCTCTTCTTCTGGTGACTACAGGGCAGGGTTACATATGGATGATCCATAAAACTCCTGAAAGTCATAAATGGGATCTTGCAGTGAGAAGCAAGCAACTGTGGGAAGCTCTTGTCGATAGTGTACAGCACTCAGGGATGGATCCCCTGAAAAAATTGGGATGGAAGAAAACTGGTAATCCAATTCTCAGTTCCATTTTTTTTTCTGATCTGTCTTGATCACCTGTATATTGGAAGACTTCACTGGTATCTTGTTGTCTATTTGTCTTTATTTGGAGCCCTGGATCGGCTTTCTGTAGCTAATGGCAAATATCCAGTTGTCTATTCCAGCTACATTTTTTGTTGTCCAATTTAAGTTTTTCCATTCGAGGCAGAAACAGGACATTAGTGGTGCCTGGGTGTTATTCAGCTTGCTTTGCTCGTTGTGGAATCTTGGATTACTTTTCCGTGTGTTTGGCAAATACACCATTGTCTGTTCAAATAAAATTTTTTTACTATCCTCTAAAGTGTTTTCCATTGAAAACAAAGAAACAGGACATTTATGTGTGGACTGCTGAAGCTTTAGAGGATTACCAGCGAAATGAACTGCTGAATACTGTCCTTGGCTTCTATAATTGATAATGCTTTCCAAGTGATAATGCTGGTAAATGACGTCCATGTGGATGATGGGATTGTTATTTATAGGTAGTTTGTTGATTGGTAGAGCACCTGAAGAATTAGCATTGTTGGAAGAAAGAGTGAAACGGCTCTCTGAGGCTGGCTTAAGAGCAGAATTCCTGTCTAGTAACGATTTACATTTGAAAGAACCTGAACTTGAAGTCAGCAAAGAAAGTGGTGCTGCCTTTTTACCGGATGATTGCCAGTTGGATGCACACCACACTGTTGCTTTCATTGAGGAGGTGTGTGTAAAGCTACCTTCACAATGGAGATACATTCCTATTATGTTCTAGTAATCTTTTTAAGTACACCATGATTTGTTTAGATGTGCTTGACATGTAGGGTAACAGATCCTTTGCTTCACATGGCAGATATGCAGAGTTTTACCATGATCCAGTGCATTGCTTAATAAGGTAACCTTTTTGGCATTAAGCTCTTTGCTGTATGGGATATGCTCTTCTAGTTTTATCTTCTTCAGTGTTTCTTTTTTTCAAAGACTAACAGTAATTAAAACTGTGGCCAACATTAGATCAAGTCAAAATGGAGAGGTTCAAGCTGTTCAAACTTCCAAGAAAGTTTTATACTGTAAAAAGGCTGTTATAATTGCCACAGGTGCATGGACCAGACCCTTGATACAAAACCTGCTCTCACATTCAGAAATTTTACTGGATGTACCTGTGAAGCCTCGAAAGGTTTGGTTCTGAATCTCATCTCCTTTGGACTTTGGACTTCTGTTTTCTGGATCTAAATACTAATAGCTAAAATTTTAGTTTTGTAAAACAGTACCATAATGTTGAACTGCTGTAATCTCTCTATTGGCTTTCCTGAAATATGAGTGCAAGGCTATTGTATCATTTGGCCTTGTATCCTTACTATTTGTGTAAACTGTATAGTGAGGATCACCAAACTTGTCTTTTGGTATTGTCTTGATCTTAAATATTCTCTCATTCACCTGTTTCCTGTCAATGCATAGCCTATTTTAATTTTTGGGAAAGTCAGCAGCAGCTGCATGGTTGTAATCATCTTTATAATGTGCCCGTGGGGCCCATACCCCAGGTTGGAACCCCAAGGTGCATTAAAATCTTTTTTCTCTTAACTAAAGTCTTCAAAGATTTTAGGTTTCTTTCCTGCTACACCTCAGTCTCTTCCTTTTGCATACAGGGCCACCTACTTGTGTTAGAGAATTTCAACCAGATTCAACTGAACCATGGTTTGATGGAGGTAGGATATGTTGATCATCAAATTGCTGATTCGGCAATGGTCGACCATGAACATAGATTGACATCTATTTCAATGACAGCAACTAGTGATATGATGGGAAACCTTCTCCTAGGTATTCCTTAAACTTGATTACATACATAACCTTGTCTTGGATAATTGTTGTGCATATAATATTGTTTTGCTTTAGTAGGCAGTACTTGTTGCCAGAGAGTTAATGGGTTAAAGCATTTCTAATTGTTGAGATGCTTCACCTTTTCCTGATGTCTGTGCCATATGCAGCTCGAATGCAGTATATGCTTGTGTCACATACCACTTTGATGCTTGTGATGTATTAGCCGTATTTTCTTTTTTATTGATAGTATTTCTGTTTTTTTAATTCTACTTCCTACTTGGATGAGACAAAGCTCTGCTGATGACTTTATTACGGCTCAAAAAATCATTTAGTTGACCAGTCTTTCCAGGGGTGGAGTTGTGAGAACTATGGGAGCTTGGTGTACTGAGCAAACCTTAAATAATTGTGTTTTTGGAAATTGAGTTGATTGAGCTCAAGAGCTCAATGGTGCATAATGATTAGTCCATTGGGCTCAACTTATCTCTCTATAACACCAGTATCAAGCACTTGAGCTGATTAAGTTGTTGGCTGTCTGATATTGTAGAATAGCACTGGTTATGCATAGAAAATCCAAAGAGGATGAAGATTTAGTGTTTTCATTTGGCCACTATAGGTTTACAAAATTTGTAAGTGATCTACTATTGTGATCAATAGTTCAAAATGAGAATATTATGCTTTTTTTTTTTTTTTTTGAGCTTTGATTTTGTTGGACTTTACTTGGGCACCAAGGGTCATTTTTAAGGACAAATGATATGTTTTTTGAACGTTTGATCCTCTTCTATTTGAAGCTATTTCTTGCCCAAAATCATTCAGCAAGCCCTTCTACAGTGAACAAAAATACCCTCAACCTCCCCCACGCCCTCAAATACAAGTGGAGAAAAACACAGAAAGATGAAACTATAATTGGAAGAGATGAACCTTAAGAGAATGGGAAGGGAATATGATGTCTGTATCACCAAACCCTGATAGCTAAGAGGAAGCACTTTTTCTTTTGGAATCCTAACAGCATGCATGTCAAAGGATGTAATCTTAATATATTGTTTCAGTGTCTGATTTGGCAGTAGTAACAGAGACCTGACTGTCTGCTTTATTTGTCTGTTCTTTCAGGAAGCAGTCGTGAATTCTGTGGATTCAGCACGGAAACAGAAGAATCAATCATACAACGCATCTGGGAGAGGGCTGGAGAGTTCCTCCCTAATCTGAAACAATTTTCCCTCCTTAATTTTAGTTCAAGCAGAAAAGTGAGAGTAGGATTGCGTCCTTATTGTAAGTGTCATTCTCTAGTACTAGTATCCTGTTTTATGAAATCCTCCGGAAGGAAATTACTACTGGTAGATAAAAATGGAAAGAATTCTTTCTTCAGAGTGAAATGCTTTATCCAGATGTCTATAATCACTAGAAACATAACAGACTCTTATTTTGCAACTGCAGCAACAGATGGGAAGCCATTCATTGGACCAGTCCCTGGTTTGTCTAAAGTTTTTCTTGCAACTGGACATGAAGGAGAAGGGCTTTGCATGGTAACAGTCGAAAATAATACTTCAATTTCAGTCTTAATTTCTCATTCACATCATCGGCTTAAATAGCCGTTTTACAGAATATACATGGAAGAATTATGAGTGATTAACGGGATTACACAATCACCAGATTTACAGAATATTTACATGATTTCTCCTTAAGGGAAGAAATCTCAGATTAAATCTTAACACTCCCCCTCAAGTTGGTGCATAGATATCACTCATGCCCAACTTGTCAAGACATTTGTTAAAAGCTCGGTAAGACACCGACTTGGTTAGCATATCGGCAAGTTGATCCTCAGATCGAACATGAGGGACTTCAATGATTTTTGCTTCTAACTTTTCTTTAATAAAGTGTCTATCAACTTCAACATGTTTAGTTCTATCATGCTGGACTGGGTTGTGGGCAATATCACATGCTGCCATATCGTCATAATATAATTTCATAGGACTTGTTGGCTCAATATGTAGTTCTTGTATCAGATTTTTGATCTATAATAATTCACATATTGCCTTGGCCATTCCCCTGTATTCGGCTTCAGCTAACGATCTAGCCACCACCTCTTGTTTCTTACTTGACCAAATTTCCACCTACAAATGTAAAGTATCCAGATGTAGACCGTCAATCTTCTATTGACCCAGCCCAATCGGCATCGGTATAACCTTCAATTTTCAAGTCACCTCCCTTTTTAAATAAAATTCCTTTCCCTGGAGATGATTTCAAGTAGCGCAGGATACGGTTGACGGCATTCATATGTTCTTCACTTGGAGAGTACATAAATTGACTAACCACACTTAGTACATAAGCTAAGTCTGGTCTGGTATGTGCAAGAAACATTAACCTCCCAACTAGTCTCTGATAACGCTCCTTGTTAGCAGGGACTTGATCTGAATGTGTTCCCAGTTTCAGATTTTCTTCCATAGGAGTACTGACTGGACTACATGCTGTCATACCAGTTTCCTTCAATAAATCCAAAGCATATTTTCGTTGAGATAGAAAAATTCCTTCTTTAGATCTGGACACTTCAATACCATGAAAATATTTTAAGTAGCCAAGATCTTTCATTTCAAATTCTCTAGCAAGACGACTTTGCAATGGTTTCTTTTCTTCTGGATCGTTCCCAGTTACTATCATATCATCAACATATACAATCTGAGTTGCTTTGCTTGTATCCAATAGATTTCATAAAATTTGTGAACCTTCCAAACCACGCCCTCGGGGACTACTTCAAACCATATAGGGATTTCCTCAGTTTACATACTTATTTGCATCTTTTGTTTTGCATAATACATCCAGGAGGTAATTCCATATATACTTCTTCTTGGAGATCTCCGTGCAAAAATATATTTTTAACATCAAACCGATATAAGGGCCAGTCAAGATTCACAGCCAGAGATAGTAGAATCTGAACAATGTTGATTTTGGCCTCTGGTGCGAATGTCTCCATATAATCGATCCCATAGGTTTGAGTATATCTTTTGGCAACAAGCCTTGCTTTGAACCTTTCAATGGTGTCATCGGCTTTATATTTAATGGTAAATACCCACTTGCATCCAACTAGTGTTTTTCCTATAGGTAGGTCAACGACTTCCCATGTTGAATTCTTTTGGAGGGACCTCATTTCTTCATTCATGGCTTCTTTCCACATAGGATCTTTCAAGGCTTCCTGCACACTATTAGGAATAGATATAGCAGATAATTGATTCACAAATACTTCATTTACCTTTGACAATCTATGATAAGACACAAAATTATGCATGGGATACTGAGATTTAGAGGTGAAAAGAGGTTCATAATTGACTCTAGGTTTTCCTCTTGTGGTTCGATAGCAATCTTAGTTGAGTTTCGGAACTTACCTGAGGCTCAGGCTCAGACATGGACTCGGACTCAGAAGGCAATTGATCCATTGGTACATTATGAAGGGGGGAAGATGTGGCCGAGACTCTGGTTGCATCACTTACATTTGGTCTTGTCTTTCTCCATCCTGTGAATCATGCTCATTTGTATCATTTTGATGTCCACAGCTATAATCTGAATATTTACCTCTTGTAGTATCCAAGATATCCAAATGATGATTAAGGGTCTTCAATTCAATCCTGTTCTCCCCCTGTATTGAAGACTCGGGAGTAGAATAATACATGTTATCTTCGTGAAATACCACATCAAGAGTGACATACAATTTGCGAGAGGGAGGATAATAACAACGATAACTTTTCTGATGTTGAGCATAACCAACAAAAACACACTTGAAAGCTCCGGGTTCCAATTTATTTCTCAATGGCTTATGGAGGTGAACAAAGGCCACATACCCAAAAACTCTAGGTGGCAAATTTGGCATAGCAGGTGAATTTATGGTTTTATGAAGAACACTCAAGGGAGTCTGAAATTGTAACACACTTGAGGGTATTCGATTGATAAGGTAACCTGCAGTTGTGATGGCTTCACCCCAGTAACTAGCCGACATATGAGCTTCAAACAAGGAAGCACGAACAACCTCAAGAAGGTGGCGGTTCTTTCGCTCTGCAACCCCATTTTGTTGAGGGGTGTACGGACAAGTATTTTGATGAGTAATGCCATGATCATCTAGATATTCTTTTAAACTTTGATTCACAAATTCTCCACTATTGTCACTTTGAAGAGTTCGTATTGCAGGATGATACTGAGTGACTATCATTCTGTGAAATTGTTTGAACAACGAACTAACTTCACTTTTTGACTTCATTAAACAAATCCAAGTCATACTGGTGTGATCATCAATAAAAGAAACAAACCACCGTTTATCACTAAGAGAGGCTATATTTGCTAGACCCGACACATCAAAGTGAATAATCATAAAGGGTGTTGGACTCCTATTCATGCTTATTTGGAATGGAACACGATGGTTTTTCGCCAATTCATATACATCACACTTAAAATCTGAAACAGATAGGAAACAATTTCTTTAAATATCCAAAGGATGAATGACCTAACCGTTAATGCCATAACCAAATTTTAGAATCTGCAGATTTATTCTTCATGGAGAACGCTTGGGCTAACTGCTGAAAACTCTCTGGCTGCAAATCAAGGTAATAGAGTTTCCCCCTTCTAGTACCATACCCAATTGTCTTCTGAGTTCGAATGTCCTTAAAAACATAAAGGTTAGGCCAAAAAACCACAATACAATGCAGGATACGAGTTATTTGAGCAACTGATAATAGATTATGATTGAGGGTTGGAACAACTAATACAGAATCAAGACTCATATTTTCAGTGAGAGTGATAGAACCTTCTCCAATAATGTGAGAGGGAGTACCATTTGTTGTAGATACGATATGTTGTTCAGATGGTTTCATACTTTTAAGATGATTGTCAAAGGTCATATGATCAGTAGCACCAGAATCAATTATCCATTCACTATTTCTACTAGGAGCGGAAGTATTAAGAACCTTACCAGATGTAGCGATTAAGACTAATGCATCCTCAGTTATGTGAGAGGTGGAAGCTTCTGCTACTACAACGGAAGCATGATTATTTGATTTGGAGTTCCGTTTGCGAGGCGCTTTGGTAGGATCCCATTATTTAGGATACCCGATAAGTTCATAACATCGTGACTTTATATGCCCAGTCTCACCACAGTGAGTAAAAATACGCTCTGGTTTGGTTGTTCCAACCTCATAGCTGTGATTCTGAGATCCTGATGTTCGATTTTGATCACTGTTAGGACCAGTTGGTCGAGCTGTTTTAGGCTTAGCTCGACGTGCTACCATTGCAGATGTCTCAACACGATCAACTTCACTATTTAAAGTGGTTCTACGAACAGAGTCACAACGTACATAAGCATAAGCTTCTTCAAGATCCAATATCGGGTCTTTTCTGAGAATTTCGCCACGGACTTGTTCGAATTCTGTATCCAATCTGTTTAAGAAAATATGAACACGCAATCTGTCAATAGATTTTCTATAAGAGATAACATCATCAGGATCTTTCATTATAATCCTGTCACGATGATCAAGTTCTTGAAAATTTTCCACAAGATCACCATAATACGTCGATAAAGGGCGACCAGTCTGTTTGGTGGAGAAAGCTCTCTGATTCAATGAAAATAATTGTGATTCATCGACCCATCATAGAAAACTTTTTTCCAGAGCATTCCATATTTCGCGTGTTGTACGCAGCCGAATATAGCACTTCATAATATCTGGTGACATAGAGGTTAACAACCACCCCTTGACTTTTTGATTTTCAGCATACCATTTTGAATAGGAGGTATCCGTTTCTTGTGGGAATGGTGTTTTTCCCATAATATATCCGAGTTTTTCACATCCTGCAATTTGCATCTCCATAATCTGGAACCATACATCATAGTTGACTTCGGTAAGAGTGACACTGGTTGTAAAACCAGTTTTCGGATTGCACATGAATAATCGGTGTTGATTCCTTCGACATGATGAAAAGAAGATCGGCGGGGATAAAAAATCACCCAAAAAATATTGGTCCGGTCCGGTCCGTAAACTGATTCGGTCTGGTCCGGTTCGCTTTCTTTTGTTGGGCTGATCTTGGTCTGTTCGAGACCGGGTCGCTCGGCAAAATAATAACAATCACGGACCTAAGTTAAGCAGAAAAAAAAAATGTCTTGTACCTCTTCTTCGAAGAGACAGTGTGTCTCTTCCCCTTTGTCGGCGTCAAGTGGCTGACAGTTTGCTGGAAGGCTGAGCGGTAACTCGGCTGCCGTTGTCGGTGCGTCCAGAAGGTCTGTTGAGGTCCGTCTTCGTCGAGACGCACGCTGGTGCGGCCCTGGTGAGACTTTTCGTTGTCGGTCGGCGACGCTTTCTGATGGAAGGCTGAGCAGTGGCTCGGCAGCCTACGGAACTTCCGAACATCGCTGTTTGCTGCGAAACAAAGTTTACAGTTTCTCTGGCGACTGAGATTATGGGACAGAGCTTTCGCTCTGTTCTTCGGCTACGATAGACTACGGAACAGAGCTTTCGCTCTCCTCTTCGGCGATGAGAAGGAGAAGGAGATGATTCTCCCGCTCTGATACCAAGTTGAAAATAATACTTCAATTTCAGTCATAATTTCTCGTTCACATCATCGGCTTAAATAGCCGTTTTACAGAATATACATGGAAGAATCATGAATGATTAACGGGATTACACAATCACCGGATTTATAGAATATTTACATGATTTCTCCTTTAAGGGAAGAAATCTCAGAGTAAATCTTAACAGTAACCTTCCTAAGTAATTGCCTTGAAATGCATGGAATATGAGTAAACATGTTTTTCATTTTGTTCTATTTCCCTTGATATAAATTAAGTGAAAATTGAGAGTTTTGGAGAGAGAATGAGGAAGAGAGGAAAGAGAGAAGAGAGCTTGAGAGAAACTGCTCCCCCACTTCTTCTTATTCACTTTTGACAGTGACAAAACTACCCCTATTTAGTTACATTTTACCCTTATATCCCAATAGACATACCAAAATTCCATGAAATTTGCACAACAAAGAAATTTAAACATGTTGAACAATACAATATCATCTCCAGAAATTAAAGCTAAGATAAAAATGACCAAAACACCTTTCATCTTTTTTTTTACCACCTACAGTGATTTACGTTTGTTTTTTATAGCTCAAGATAGAACTGCAGTGATGTGAGACTAATGCAATTATTATCTGTGTCTGTGCCACTCTAGATATATAACACCTAAAGACTCCATTAATTTTCTTTGTCTGCTTTTCCCAATTACAGGCTTTAGGAACTGCTGAAATGGTGGCTGATATGGTATTGGGTCGTACATTTAAAGTTGACCCTGCACCCTTCTCGGTCCAGGGAAGATGTTGCCGGTGACTTTTTGTTGCTTTTGGTCTGAAACCAGATTTATCAAGCATGTATGGAGGTGCAGGCTTCCTGTTGTGATTTAAGATTTTCAAACAACTCGCATGTGATGCCTCCTTTAAACTTGAAACTTTTGTTTTGGACAAGTTCCTTGTCTATATTTCCTTGGAGCTGGCAAATAAGGCTATTTAATTTAACCTCTTTATGAAATAGTAAGCATAGGCATGTCTCATACTCATTAAAGAAGCAGGAAGCATAGGCCTCGATCGAGCTTCTCGTATTCTTCACCCAGAAAACTCAACCAGTCAATGCAGAATTTGATTTGGGCATTCCAACTTCAGGTAAAACACCAGACTGCAAAAAACAGGCAAAGAGACCATCTACTACCCATTGCTTCCCTTTGCATTTCTTCTGCGAGCACTTTCTTCTATATATTATGTGCTAGAGAAGGCTCGTGTACATTTTCAGTAATTCTTAGGAGAGGCCAACAACAGAATCAACAGATGAGTTCCCATGGGTTAACTACAAGATGGATGAGATAAATGAGTACTTTCTTCTGTGCTGCACTATGTTATCAACAAAAAAAAAGCAACTTCAAGCAGATACATCATATATACAGAGACGGGGAACAACAAAGCTACCTCTATAACACACAAAAGACTAGTATTCAATGCTGCAACTGTTCCACTTATTTCTCAGGCCTCTTCACAGCCTAGAAGAACATCTTTTTTAACTGCAGTTCGACAGAACTTTAGATACCGGCAGCGAAAAACAATTCTTCTGGTCAGGCGCTCATGTAGGAAAGATAGACTCTCATCGATGATGGTGGCATATCTCACATGTAGTGGCAGATTTGACATTAGCGTAAGTGCAGTGTTCACAAGACCAATGGGTTGAACCATCTAAGGCGCTCCCACGGCCGGAAACACTACTAGATTTGGAGCTACCGGGCTTGCTTCTTCCACCTCTACCTCCCTTGCTCCCACCGAGGCTCTTGGAGCTTGCTGCCCTACTGCAGGCGCCATGAGAATCCACATCTGACAAACCATTCTCCAAAGCACGCACAAGGTTCTCGAAGTAATTTCGAGTCACACTGACAAATCATAAATAGAAAAAAAATCAGCACTCTTGCAAAGGTTAAATAGGAAACAATTGACAAGTATGTGAACCTAAACGTGCTCACAAAATAATGGAGACACATCCATTGTGAACCTTGTCTTTAACCTAAAGACATTAGAAATAAAAGAAAGATGCATCCTAGTTCACTAAAGTTTTAACCTGGCTGTCAACGACATGCTTCCCTGGCTTAGGACCACGGGATTAATATTATTAACTAGCAGAGCATTATGTTGTAACAGATTATAAATATTTCCATCACTGTTTTTTTAATGACAAATTGTTGTTTGTTCTACTGCCATTAAAAAAACAAACAATGACAAAAATGCTTAAACCAATTTTAACATTTTTTGAATCACATTTAAAGAAGGAAAAGGATCCAGCAGAACCTACGTGGTGAGACCAGCAAGCTTTGTGCGAAACTCATTGAAATCTTTGGTCTGTGAACCTTCATCATCAACAAAACACTGCAATTCCTTCTCAGCACATTGATGAAGCCGCTCTAACCCAGACTCAGCCTCACCTTAACACATCAAAAGCAGAATATTTTAAGCACAAATGACATACTTTGGAGAGTTCAATAGTGGATCAGAATATTACCTTGCAAATACTCAAAAAATTGTCTTTTTGCATGTTCATGCTCGGTAAGATAGTAGCCATAGGCATAGGTCCACTTCAGCACTCGCCTACACTCTACTATCTGAGAAGTGCAAAATTTTCAATACCGCATGTGACAAGTACTTCACAAGTAAAAGGGAAGAAAGGTTTTAAGGTAAAAATGTAGACCTGCAACCATGCTTCTGTGATAAATTTAAGCTGGGACTCAGGCTGCATATATTTGTCGCTAAGCTTCCCCAACTGCAAAGCCACAGTTATTGGTTCATAGTTAATGCAGGGAAACGCAATTATGATACAAATACACGGTCCCAATAGAAAGCTATAGCAGTAACATTTAGAACAGGCACTATTCTTCTGACTCTACCTGAAAGCTCAAGCAAGATTTACGAAAATGGATTTTCTCGCATTATAAGATGGCAATTTTATAGCAAGATTAGTGCGTATGTAGCATATTGCCACTTATGATGGAAACCATCCCCTTCTCACCTTCAACCAAGAGGTCAGAAAAACATTTATTTCTGTGTGTGCATCTGCACATGTGTGGACAACAAAGCATGATACTATTGCTTCTCCCCTCCTCCCCCAATATAAAAGCTATTGTTAAGCACATTATAACTTTAATATGACCATTCGAGGAAGTTCTGCAGATAAAAATCAGAGGCCAGGGCAGCTCAAAGAAGTGTACTAAAACACTTACTTTCACATGCACAAATTAGTGAGGATGCTTATCACTTCCCATAGTAGATAGCAGGTCAACAAAAGCACAGTTTTGGATACATATATATGACATACCTGCACAGTTTGCATTTGCTGTAGATCCTGAAGGGCCTTTTGCCTTGACTGCACAGTAGCCAAATATCATATTAAATTTAGTTCAAAGACAAGGTAAACAGATAAAAGTTCAGCTCAAAAACTATAGAAAGACTTATAAATTGTCTGCTTTTAGGAATTCAAACGAGACCTTGTAAACACATGCCTATCAATTAACAGCACAATTAGCTTCAAATAAACCAACTGATTCAAATTACTTGTACAGGGAAAAGCAAAATTGTACAAGAAATGTATCCATCCGAAACAACAGGAGCAACTCAGCAATGTCAACCAAGATTGTGCTGTAGCAAGTGACCCTAATCTGAGATACAATTTTCACCTTGATGAGCAAATTTAAAATATCTAAATAATTAGAAATTTGTTATCAGAAGCACTAGAAACAAGAACAATAAAATTAATCACTATGTGATAAAGTTTTGCCCATGGTGCGATTCAGAACAACATCACATTCAATCACTCAGAAATTAAAATGTGCAGGTTTAATGTTACTGTGAATCATACACAAATTCCATGTTGGGGAGAAGGCTTAAATCGAAGAATAGTGGATGCACGAGAAAGCATGGCATAGTAAACAAACAAACAAAAGGTAACACAAATATTACATTCACATAGAGGATATGACTTTTGAGTTAAGCACTGACATAAATTAAAACAAGAATATGAAACATGTGGGTCTATTGAATTTAAACAAGGTGAGAAGTACATACTGATTGATTCGTCGCCCATCTCTCATAATAATGAGTATATCTCTCCAGAGAATTTTTTGCCATTTCCCTCCTCCTCTCAGCTTCATCATACTGCATTATTTTCACACAATAATCAGCTATGCTTTTAAAACTTTATCCATGAGATGCTGCATCTGACAGACTATACTTGCAAACAGATGTGCATACCACTCCTTCCTGCTTCGCTGTTTCATAGCGATTGCAGGCATAAAAACCACCAGTCCTCTCACCATGATCTGACCATGCACCAAGACACAGCCTGCACAACATATGAAAAATGGATACACGTTTCACATGCAAAATTAACAGAACAATAAATGAGACAGGCTATTGTTCTAATATCCATCCACAGCAGGGATATGAATGGTTTACCAGCAGAACTCAAATTTACAAGGAGGAGTGCAAGTTATGTGCATGCACCCTTGGTTCTTCTCAATTGGCCGCTTGCATTTTGGACAAGGCTTGGAATTGGCCAATATCCTGACAATATTGCCAAAAAAAATTACATTATCATGAACCAAAACAGGGAAGAAATAGTAGCACATGTAGATAATAATCTAGAGATTGTCTAAATGATTCTTGCAATAGATATGCTGTTTAACCAATTAATAAGAAGAGCAAAGTAACAGTAGGCAGAACTTAATAGCTCAAGAGTTTGTCAAATAACTTATAAACATTTAAATCATAAAAGTTTGTCCAGACAACAGAACCTACATAACTGATGTCCGTTTTTAGCACATTTGAATAGAAAGTAAATGCACATGACATATCTAAGTCTAATACCACTTACCTTAAACAACCAATATATTAAACACTTAATAAGTGTGTAAACAAATGTAATTCATTGAAACAGTATAATAGCTGATCACTGCCTGGTCAAGCCATTCATCTAAAATTACATTGTCAAAGCCAGTAACCAAAATAATCAGAATCAACCATCCGTAAACATATTAATTCAAATCAGAATTTAAAAACTAAAATTGTTCAATTACAAATTTCAGAATGAAATCCATAAGACATATTGCAAATGTCCTATTAAGTCATACCAGTTCATGTTTTCAGACTCGGCACTGTTCTTCAAAATCCACATGGACACTGTGCCACAATCAACTGGACGGTGAGCTTCTTCTGTACACTGCAAAGTCACAAAACAGATGCTTTACTGCATCAACTCCACAATATTTCATTCAGTCAATCTATTACCAGTGGTTACTTACATTCCAACAAAAGTTATAAGAACAATTGCAGGTGACATCATAGTTACCACTCCCCATGACATAATCAACTGCATATTCACAGCCTGGAGCCGGACACCACTTTGTCTACAAGTTAGAAAAAAAAGTCAATTTTACAAGTTTAAGCATGAACATAACAGAAAGAAATGTCATACCATCCATTTAACAAAAGAACTCGAAGAAAACTGATAGATTTCACTGCCCCTTCAGTGTAAGAACAAAATACAGAAAGATATGTACACTCCAAACAAAATAATAAAACATGCTTGGCAGATGCAACCACTCGAGAGACCCTTTGGTTTTGCATCAGAAGCTCTCTGCTTCCCCAAAGATGGGAAGACAGAGAATCTAAACAGAAAAAATTTCGTATATGCAGCATCCAGTCGCTACTTGGACCATATCTACTGAAAGACACGCCCCACTAAGACTCTGGGAAATGTTGGTCTAGTAATAGTCTTCATATTTCTAAATCCCTACTCCTAGAATTTTGATAAGCTCACTAAAAACACCAAAAGTTAAATAGCTCCCATGTATATATACACATTTAAGTTTTCTTCCTTCAAGGCTCTTCCCAACTGGTAACATTCAAGCGACAGCATATTTGGAAATGAGAAAACAGAAACCATGAGGTAGCATTCCAGAGAACATCAAAAACCAATAGTTTGATTGCCAGGTATACCTTCTTATTGTCTTCAATATAAGATCTAAGGAGGTATCGGGCATACTTCTGATTGTCCTCCTCAGAAGCAATAACATTAATCATGTCCTGGCCAACAGCAGCTCCACAAGAAGGATCAGGACACCGCAACATCAAGCATCCAGGACCATCATTTATTGATGTGGTGATATAACCTGTCGTTCGACTTGAATGGTTAATTTATAATACACAATAAGCATTTTAATCAGACACCATCTATAAGACAACCCTAGAGAACATACTGCGGCAGATGCAGAGGAAATTGTTGAGTCCATCACGTGCACACAAAATATATAAGTTATACAAATGTCAATAAAAAAAAAACAGAATTTAAACAGGACAAAAAATAACGATTGTGAAAATACTTAGGACATCCAAGGTATCGGAAACAGAAAACAGAAATCTCTCAAAATATATGGTACCAAAACATGAAGCAATCCAAAATATCTGGGAAAATGCAAGACAAAATCTACCCTTTCCATGTATGTACTGGGTAAAGAAAAATCCTTCATGATTTGTCCAAAATAGAAAGAAATTGACTCCGGAGATACATTTTGAAAATGAGATGACACCAGAAGTAAATTTCAGAAGTTTCTCAAAACTAATTAAACAGCCAAGACGTTTTGGAAACGCATTCAAAGAAGAAACTTGGTTTCCTTCATAACCATCAGAAGGAAATAAAATAAAAGAAGAAGGCGGAAGTAAAACAAGTAGCTGCATAAATAAAAGAAGAAGGTGGAAGTAAATCAAGTAGCTGCAAAACATTCTTAGACACTTACAGGTGAAACCACTGTAAAAACCACACAAAATTTTGAAGAATCTTAGCAAAATACAATTTAGACACTTAACAAGAAGCACAATGTAACCCATATACACCCATGAAAATATGTTTTAGCTCACAGGCTACCAAAAAAGGTATAATTTTACGTCTAATGTAGCAGTCACAATTGAAAAATATTAATTCTCCCTCATTAGAATAATTCATCAGTTTCAAAACAGTTTGTTTGTCTTAAGAAATACCTCATGAATTTCAAAAATTAATCAAGTTTACCAAGAACTTCTTGGTATGTTTTACATATGACTTTCCTTTAACAAACTTTATAGACGAGTTACTTTGCATTTTAGAAATACCTAATCAAAATTTCTTCACATTTCTACACAAGTTTCCTGCAGTCACATTATTGTTTTTCTGGAAGTTTGATGCACTCGCATCACACACATAAATGGATCTCATTTGCTTTAGTTCATTAAAAGATAATTCATAAGGAGACTATGAAACTGTCTCATACAACACCCACTGTCCTTCACATGAGGTGTTTGGATCGCATCGTACCCATTAAAAAAATAGCTTAAAAACTGCATGCATAAAGTAACAAACCTCTCCAGCAGGATGTGCAAAATGGATGACCGCAAGCAGTAGCATGCATCCTGTCATAAGGATAGGACTCAAAACAGATCCCACAGGTCAGCTGCAATAATAGACAAATTATTAGTAAATAAGGAAAAGAAATAAATATAGCAGAGAAATTTACAGAAGTAAATACACAATTTTCAAGTTCAACAAAACATTTAGACGTATTCCACCTCAAATTTGTTAACTAAAAATTTAAAAGTACATACTTCTGCAGCATTCCTCATTGGATCAAGAACTGGTTTCTCCAACAAGCCAACAGACTTGCGTACCCTATCTTCATCTGCAAACCAGGCATCATGCACCTTGCTAACATCCCTGCATAGTAAAGATAGAACTAAATCACATTTCAGAATGTCATATCACGACCTTTGCTACCTCAGTTAGATTCACATGCATAACTATAGATGAGATATATCTATACATACATACATACATTTATATATATAAAGATAAGGTTTAAGTCAATCAATTCAGTCAAATTTGATGATTAAATTAAAATTTTGGTGCACCTAACTTAAATGGACTTAGGTCCATACTCTTTTTTCCTATATATAGCAGACAACTCAACTGCTTCAAAAAACACCAATACTGCATCAGGACTCAAATATTGGAATAGAAAAGAGTGACACTATCCAGATATACAATGAGCTTTATTGTCTAAATACATAAATTGATAAAAATAGAAGGTTAATTATCAAGAATTAAACAGCTAAGAATAATAGAAGTTATTATGCAGTGGCGTATTATGATTCCAGAACTGTCAGACATTTAAATACATGAAGTGGACACACAAGGATAGATTATCAATTGCATCACTTCCTGCAACATCCTTACTAACTTCAGACATCAGCAAGATCTCATATAGGCAAGGGAAGATGCATACAGATGTCCGTATTTAAAGAATAACAGAGGAGCTTTATATTAGAAATTCATGTTTGCATTAAAAATATTAGTATTACCAATTATAGTGCCGTAGAAGGATACTAGCTGAAACTCTGGGAATTGAAAGGACAGTAGATATCATTGTTATGTCTTCCTCCTGGCGTTGTCGGATATCAGCATCACTCAAAATTGTGTAATTTTGCTGGAAGATTAACAAGTGCACATGTTATTTTCCAGACATAGAGCATGCATAAAACAGAATCTGCATACTTGACATATCGACCATGTCCTTTTATTCTTTCTTTATAACAATCAGAAAATGGATTTCATTAAAAAAAAAAAAAAATCTAATGTAGAAAGGTAAAACCTCTGAGAAATCACATAAACTAGCACAAGAAAAAAAAATACATGTTCAATAGCACCATCATTTAAAAAATCACAAACACTAGATATGTATTTATGTGTGTTTGAAACATTACCACAATCAGGAAACCAATCATGGCCATTTTAAACATAATACATCAAAATGCACTCATATTTGTGCTACCCAGTTCTTCGCTTCCTGATGGACAGATTCCAACAGAGGTTCCCCTAACTGATGTGCTCTAACCACAAACTTCACATAGGCAACTGTCTTTCATACAAAGAAACATATCTCCACGTAGTCACCTAAGTCAATTATGAGCTTTGGAAGGTGAACTTCATATGGTCATAGATCAAACAAGTATAGGGGAGGATTTAGAATTAATGGAACAGGCAAGACTTGTTACCATGCTAATCATGACTTCACTCCTAAGTTGCATTACTAGATCGCAATAACAGGCTTCTCCAAAATGTACACTTTGGGAGCAGGGGAAGAATTTCCATCAAAGATCAACCAGTTGTTATGAATGTTATCATGGGTTGATTATAGCATGATCAGCTTGTTCACAAAAGCTGCATACTTTTTTCTTTTTTTTTTTGAATTTTTTTTCACATAAGGTCCAGTAGGATATCCATATTAGCATAGGACAGAAGTGTTATATTAGCAAGTCCTAAGGAGAGTTTCTCAACAAAACAGAAAAAGAAAAAGTAGCATTAAGCAGAGCAAAAAACAGACTTGGATAGAGGAAGAACATTTATTCACAGAAGCATATTGTGGGTACCAAGCGAACAATCCTATTATCTTGTACAAGTCAGATGAAAACATTGAGGGTGTCCCTAACTATACATCTTAGAACTAGTTTAAAAAACCTAGTGAGCAATCAATTATACATAATGGTGGAGAATAATAATGAACTAACTAGAAGCAAATTGCATAAATGGTCTACCAACCACTTTGTACACCTCCAAGTTCTTGAACAATGCAAGATCCACTGGTTGCATACATACTAAACACACTATAAGAGAACAACAATCAGCACAAAAAGATGCAAGGTGCTTATAGACCAATCTATAAGAACCAGTAGGAAGATAACAACCAAATGTATCAAAATGTAGCAGTTATTCTGGCACCATTAACAAGGGCAAGGAAAAAAAAAGAAGAAATATGCGTTCCATTCTAATGGCCAACCATGTTTCATTAGAGGTAATTTTTGAAGCGCCACAGTCAAACGGTCTGGAGACCCCCAAACTGTTTAAGAAAACTCATTAGTGATTTGACGCCACAAACATAATCATGCCCGTGCTCCCTCTACTCAACAAGTATACAATTAAGCTTGACAAACTAATTATCGTTGCAACAGCCACAATAGAAGCAAATACACCGTCGCACACCTTCCCAAGACGATTTATCATCAACCCATAACCTCCGGACTCTAGCATCATAAATGCAACTCAAAAATCTTGATCATGACAGACATCAAATCCACAATTGGTAGCCAAAAAAAGGACCCTTTAAGCGAAGCGAAGGAAGACAGCTGAAGCAATTAACGTCTAGAGAGAGACCTCATAACATTGTCATCAACCTCAATTGTTTTTCCACCAACCAGATTTAAAATCAAGATTATCGCAAACCAACGAAAACTACTGCCGGTCTTGCAGGAGACGAAAGGGGAGTTGGCAGCTCGCTGCCATTACAACAAAGAAAACAAAACAACCATTTTTTTCTCGTATCAACAAAATGAAGCAAGCTGCCACAGAATAAAACCGAAAATCACCTGCTGACGGTGAGGGCGATGGGAGGTGCTATCCTCTGAGCCATCAGAATCATTATCGATGAAGCCATAATTTTCATCACCATCATCGCTTTCCATCGCCGTCTCGCCGCTGTAGAAGTCGTCCAGAGACTCCACATCGTTCGCGTCGTGCATGTCGTCCTCGGAATCCATCACCCGGCGAGCCAAACCCTAAAATCCCTCAAATAATTACGACTAGGGGACAGAAAAAAAAAGAAGAAATCAGGGCCAAAATACGCAGAACCGCCCCGAAAATCGGATACAAATCGCGCAGGAGGCGATCAGATCGATGAGGGGCTAAAAGACTTGAGAGAATAGCGGGCAGCGAACAGAAAGTAGAATGGAGGGTGGGGGAGTTTGGAGCTGTGGAAGGGGTGTTGGTGTATTAGTTTTTGACACAATGGAGGAATCTAGCTTTTATACGTACAGAGACTAATTAGAGAGAGAGAGAGAGAGAGAGAGGGAAAAGACGATAGAAACTTAATTTACAACTTTCTTTAAAAAAAAAAAAAAAAAAAGCTTTATAATTTGTCGAAGCCTCCGAGACACCAAGGTGACAAATGTACCGGAAAAAAAAAAACCGGAGGCGCCGTAACTCGTTGGACGCACTAAACTTGGACGCGATTTTGATGAACCGCTCTCGGCAGTCGTAAGCCCTGGTTGCAAGTGGTTGATTGTGGTTGAGACGAGCGGAGAACGCCGCAAAGGGAGGAGATGTGCCTCGTGTTTAGGACCACATGTCAAATTGGAGGTAGGTGGTAAAATTGTTGGGGAGGCCACAGACGGCAACACCCGAATAACAAAACCATTTAACGAGTGGTGGTTGAGTTGGGGCGGAGTGGAGACGATCCATTCGAGTCTATAAAGGTGCTTGCTGAGCTTTGCATTTACTGCGAGCCATTCATGCGTATCTTTAACTAGTCGAGAGAAAGAAGAAGGAGCAATCAGGACTAAACTTATTTCTTCTGAAAGAGTTGACAATGAGAAGTAAGAAGTTGCATCGATGAATGAGAGACCTCTTCTGACTTGTCAAGATAATTATTGCCGGAGGGAGATGGGGAGGCCCATCGGTAAGCCCCAACTGGATGAAACCTCAGTCTGAAGCTTCTTTGGCTCCATTTCTCCCGACACAGTTCAGTGGGTTGCACTCCAATTCGACTCCAGGTCCAGTTGTAGTTGAGGTTGTTGTTTCCATGGCTACTTTCTCCTATTCAAATCTTGACTTCTTGAGACAGGTAGTAAAGGAGGGAAGAGCTGCTTCTAGAGCAACTTTAACACCTTCCATCCACCAATTCAAAATGCCGCTCCGTCTCCTTTAGGAAAATGTCATCTTATTTGATCCGTAAACCAAATTATTTACAAGTAGATCGTTCACTTCTGGAAACCTGAATTTGTTGGACAGCAGCGAAAGTGAGGTAGAACAGTTGATTTTCTAAGTAATGAAAGAATCTCATCCTAGTCGTAGCCGAGCTGCCTGCCTGAAAATCAAAATCTGTCCAAATCTTGGGCGAGCTACCAAGACTATCTGCAGGGAATGAAACAGGATCAAATTTTAATTTATTAAATACAAACACTATGACCATGTTGTTTCTTACGGCGGCACAAATGCAAGAAAACTGGTTAAAAGAGAATTTTTGTTCAATAAAAAAATTCTGATTTAAAATTCAGTCTAGTCAAAGTGAAAATGATTTTTTCGTCATTTTTTTCCTATGACAGCACAAACGATCCCTAATAGTTGTCATTTCTCATTCAACTCTTATTAACAATGATAAGACGGAAGATCCCACTGTATAGTCTGTCTTAATCAACCTCCTGATTAAAATCTAAAACTGGTTTTTTAATCAACTTATGACCTGAGTTTACAGTAACTACTTCATTTCTTTCGCTTCTCTTCCCTGAAACATGGCTCTGGATGCTTGGAGTTTCCGGTGTGCCACCATTATCCAGTTGAGTTTCAACCATCTCGCGTTGTTGCTCACCCTGATAGTGGCTGCAATGAATCTGTGGCTGGAATCTACCTAATTGATCGTTTTGGGAGGTCTTTGGCACTGACCAGTCTAATTGATGTGATCCTATCTCTGTGCATCATCCTCTCTGGAGCTTCCTTCTTAGTACTCATAAACTCCACGACGAGTGCAAGGCTGGTGCTTCAGGGTGGTTTGCAATTGAAAGCTTAGCTTTAGATATTGCACCGTCCCTTGGGCTGTGAACTCGGAGATCTACCCAGAGAGCTACGAGATTCTTGTCAATAGCTGCAGCCGTGGGGACTGCTGCAACTTTTCTGATACTTTCTGGAGAGGGTGTACTGGCCTTCGCTTTTTTTGAGGCCTTTCTGCCAGAAACTAAAGGATTGAGCTTTTGATCAGGTTGAGAGGCTGTGGAGGAGAAAGCACGGGGAAATGTTAATGGTTCACAAAGCCTTCTTGAGGATGGAGGAGTCTTTAACTGTTCATTCCTATCATGAACAAAACAACTGTTGGGAGGTTGTTCTTCAGTTGCTCCGGAAGCTCTGTAGATGTTTTTTGTGTTCATCTTCTTCAACTTGGGAGGCTGAAAACCTCCTCGGCAATTCCATTGTTGATGTACTCAATGGCTTTATCACGATGATCATTATTAGGTAAGAAAATAAACAACCACTATCGATAGAAAATATTTTGTTATCAAATCCATCTTCATTAGGTGAAGTGCTTTGTTGTTGGAAGTTTTTTTTTAAAGAAATGACTATTCCTTCTCTCTTTATGTACACACCCAACTTCAACTATTCAAACCATTGTCTTATAACTAGTTATGTCCAAGTTGTTACAACTCAAAATCGAAACCTAACTTGAGGTCACTAAATTTTTTAGTCAGAGCAACCAAATTAGATTAGGTCTATTAAACTTGAGGATTGCCCTATAACATCTAGAGTAAAATGCCTCTAAGATCAATTATTGTTACCCGTCCCACTCAATTTACCACAACAATCAACTTACAATAGTATTTTTATCACTTAGATTTATAGTAGGTAACTTGTTACAATAGTATAGACCCATAAAAGGATTTTCTAACAGCTCACTAGTAGGGTGTAAACGGTATATGAATGAAATGAAATAGGCTATTCTGTATACCGTTCATATTAAGGTATATATAAAATATATGTTTATAATGTATGAAGACAGTAAAAAGTCATATAACAATATACATAACAAGGTCCCCTACGTAGTTATATAAGGATACGATAATAATATCCTTACATAATCGATAAATGGGTAAATGGGTATGGAATAGGTATTATTTGTTTTGTTTCATTTAATAAAATGATAAAATTGTAAACGGGTAAAAATTACTGGATTACATATACGGGTAAGATTTTTTATTCCATTTTCGTTCCATTGTGATACCTTATGCTTTATAAGTATGAGACCTATTGTTAGGTACACAAGATTGTCGTTTCGTAATTCGTTGAGTTGACTTTTGAATTGGGTGAATCAACTTGGTTTTGAAGAAAATAGTTTGGTTTAGGTCTGAGGGGTGGAGTACTGGCCTTGAGCATAACTTGTAATGGACTTGGCTTGAATCTTTGTAACTTGGCCAAAATCGATCAAACTCAATCATTGGTAGCTTCTGGCGAAAATTGATGACATAGGTTAAACTCAAACTATATGAGTCTAATTCAAAACTAGTTTTACTTGATTCAATTTATAATCAACCTTGAGATTTTGCTTAGAGCTTAATTGAACTAGATTTTTAAGGAATTGATCTCATTGAATCAATGGATAATATTAGTTTATTCACAAAAATCACACCCATAAAAAAATAGGTTAAAAAAACATCAATTGCATTTCGTAGGTTTAGGGCTTGTGCATATGTGCAATGTTTTCGCACTAAAACATTAGTATAGTTTACCAAATTAAATTTCATAGATAAACAATCCAAATGCACTGATAAGTCATGCATGCTCTGATAAAATAGTAAAAATGAGCACCCTCGTAGATGTATGTGCTAGCCAAATGAAATTTCTAAATAACCAATGAGTGTTTTTCCATAGGGTAGGGTAATTTCTAGATGTTGTCTTAAATATTGTATTTACCCTAAACCTTCAAACAATTGACATTGAGGAAACATGGTTATTAGGTTGTAGCATGGGAGAATTACATATTTTACCAGCCATATATATTTATTATAAATCTAGCATCAAAGTTTGAAGAACATGGAATTTGTGGGGGGGGGTTGGGGTTTAGTGCACTTTGTAAGTGTAGGGGGAAAGTAGGACGAAAAGTGATGTACTTTCCCCAGTGAAAGTGAGAGGGAAAGTGAAATATTTGTTCGTGTTAGTATGCGCAATGGAGAGTGCAGTGTAAAGTACTTGTTTGTATTAGTGTGCACAATGTAAAGTACTTATTTGTGTTAGTGTGCACAATGAAAAATGTGGTGTAAAGTGCAGATAGATTATTTATTAAATAAAATATTTTGATATATCTGACTTTTAGAAAATTAAATTAATATTAGTTAATAAATAAATATATTAGATATAATAATTAAACAAAATGTTTAATTTTATATTATTAAATTTTTAATCAAATTGTAATTTTTTAATAGCTAAATATGAAATAATTGTACATACATCGTACTACATAGCGTACTACACAAACATCGTAATAATAAAAATAATACAAATATAACTCAATCACCTATTTAATATAAAAAAATTACAACTGTACATACAAAAATATAACACAAAAAATATTTGTCAAATTAGGGTGGGGAAACAGGGTGGATCTAGGTCCATTTTTTAGTTTTTTTTGTCAAATTAGAAGTTGGGGTTTGAGGTTAAGCGTTCGGCGTAGAGTTGAGTTCTTAAAAATATGACTGAAGGGAATGAGGCAAGAACGAAGTTGAGGGAAAGGAAATGGTGTGGAAAAAACCTTGGTTTTGAAGTTGAGGCTCGAGGTTAGGTTGAGTGTTTAGAAATTCCACTTGACCCAAACATTGAACAAAGCTAAGATTACTTTAAAAGATGAAAGAAAATAAAAATAAATTATTAGTTTTAATTATACTTTATAATTAAAAAATAAAATTGGGAAGTAATTAAATACTAAGTATTGCATAATGAAAAAGTCCAAAATATGAATATAAAATAAAAAACAGAAAAAAGAGATTATAAAAAAACATAAATAATAACAATGGTTGTTTAAAAGGAAAAATTATTATAGTAATTATGGCTTGCCTTGGTTTGAGTTACTGTAGCTCGTCTTCCTCACTCAGCGAGTGGAATGACGAATAACAAGGGGTAGACGTCTTAACAAAGAAAACTGTTAAGAGGACAACAGAGGTTGTAGAAGGGGAGAGAAGTCGTCGGTGTTGGGGACGACAAGAGGAAGAGAGTCGAGCGCTGGGAAGAGGTCGTAGAGGGGGCGATTGAAATCGCAGAAAGTTGCGAGTGAGAGAGGAGCTAGAGTGGTTGAAGAGAGGGGAGAGAAATCACCGATGGTTGTCGGTGCTAGGGACGGCAAGAGGAAGAGAGTCGAGCGCCTGGGAGAGGTCGCAAAGGGGGCGATTGAAATCACCGAAGGTCGTGAGCGAGAGAGGAGCTGAAATTTTTTTCTCCAAAAGCCTTTCGTTCGACAGTCTATGGAGGGAAAGTGAATTCAGAACTCGACCCTGAATCACTTTCCCTTGCATTATGCCTAAAACGGGGGAAAGCATATTACATTTATAATTTACTTTACCTCCCAAATTTCAGAGGGCACTACCAGGACATACAATTACATTTTTTTCTTCTATATTTTACTAATATTTTTTCATAGAAATCATAAATAACCTCAAATTTTACACGGACAATTTTCATTCACAACACAAAAATAACTTGAGATTCCTGTTTTTCTTCTTAGAATAGCGAAGGTAGCAGGTCCGACCTCATGAGGAAGGATCGGAAGACCATTAAAGAATTTTTTTTCTTAGATTTATTCGATCCCAGATTGAAGAACATAAAAATGGTTTTTTCTAGGTTCGAGTCTGATTTTTATCTTTGTTGAGATTTTCTGATTTCTAGAAGCTACAATTAAAAGCGAGGAAGCAGCTCTGTCTCCATCCCGATAATCTCCTGTCAAGCTTTATAGTTGTACCACTCGATTCATCTTCTCCGAGTTGGTGTGCCGTGTCATATTTTATTAGAACAGAAATCCACGGTCGACTGGTGATGAGTTTCTTGGGGATCATATCTGTTTCTTTGACTTCCTTCTTTGGCTTCCCTATCACCGTTTAGCCTACCGCAGAGTCTGCACGAGTCCGTCACCGGCGACCGCCACATGTTTGGGACTGAACGGCCCGGCATGTGTGGTTCTGAAGTTACGTCTAGTTCAGAATCATGGTGTACAGGAAAAGTAGGAAACGGTGATATATGCCGATTGTGATGGTTTGGTGGAGGAAAGCGGTGAGGAAGAAGCAGGCGGCGAGGATGAGGGTGAGTAAATACGTCGGTTCAAGTTTGATCACTCGTCACAGTCAGACGTCACTGCTTATCTCAGATTTTAGATACGTCTTTCTGCAGAAAATGGGAAATCTTCGCTTATTACTTGTAATTTCTTCCAATCTCCTTTTAAGTCTAATCTAATCCATCCGCACGCGATGCACGGAATCTCCCAAACATATCGGTCGGTGCCGTAATGGAGAAAAAAAATTTAGCTACCAAGAAGGAATTTTTTAAAACAAACAAAAAAGAGAAGCAGATTGAGTGTTAATATGATCAATCGATGCCCATCATAAACTGACGCTGAACGTTTCTCTTAGAATTCCGTAGGAAATTTCGTGCCGGAAGATTTTAGTTAATTTACTTCTCCCTTTTTTAATTTGCTCATTACATCGCGTTCTCAACCGTTGAAGCTTCGTTTTGATTCTTCTTGGAACGAAGATTTGGAATTTAGTCTTATATTACTCGGGTAAGCACATATGAAATGTTAATTAAAAGATTAGAAATAGTTAAAATTTTTTTTTTTTACCAAAATACCCGTTTGAAAAAACTTATTTATGAAAATAACGACAACCTCAACTTATTTGTAAAACTACCGAACTTTGACGGGTTCAGTGTACATGTGAACAGTCAAAGATGACACGCGTCACTACGTCATCAACGCGATACTGTAGATTAACACATCGTCTGCCACGTTAGTATAGTTGACACATATTCTGCCACGTCATTACATTATAAAAATTTGAATAAAATTTTAAAAAATCGAATACATTTTTTATTACCTTATATCTAAAATAATAAATTATTAAATTTTTTTAATAAACAATTAAAAATTAACTCTTACTTATTTAACATTATTTAATATCAATTAATATTTATTAATTAAAATAAAATAAAAATAAAAGTTATTTTAGAGTTTAAAAATAAAATTTATTTGTATACTTTTTATCACTTTATTTACAAAATAATAATATTTACAAATTTTAAATATTTATAAATAGAAAAATCTAACTCTTACCCATTTATTATGGATTTAAAATATTTATAAATTTTAAAAATCTTACTCTTAAGTCTTACCCATATATTATCGATTTAAAATATTTAAAATTTTTAAAAAATATACAAAAAATTTATTTTAGAGTTTAAAAATACAATTTATTTGTATACTTTTTATCACCTTATTTACAAAATAATAATATTTAGAAATTCAAAATATTTATAAATAGAAATAATCTAACTCTTACCCATTTACTATGGATTTAAAATATTTATAAATATTTATTTTTTACTTTTAACTCTTACCCATTTATTATCCATTTAAAATATTTATAAATAGAAAAAAATTTACTCTTAAGTCTTACCCATATATTATCCATTTAAAATATTTATAAATTAAAAAAATATACAAAAAGTTGTTTTAGTGTTTAAAAATATAATTTATTTGTATACTTTTTATCACCTTATTTAAAAATAATAAATTACTAAAAATATATATTATTTAATTAAAAATCTTACAAAACTTTACAATAATTTTAATTTGGTAGAAATTTCATTAACATAAAATCAAAAATTAAACAGTAATCACAAAAAAATCAATACAGTAATTAAACACCTAAATTCAAATCAATATTATAATTAAATACAATAATTAGATTCAATTAACAAAAACCCTAAAAAATCACCCTCCTAAATCGGTTTTTGAAATTCAAATTTGGGTTTAGAGGGTGAGGAGGGCTTCGATTTTGAGAGAAGGAGCGGCAAGAAAGTGAAATGATAGGGTATTAAGAGAGGGGGTGGCAAGAGGATGAACAGAGGGGAACGGAGAAGAAGAACAAAAGATAAGGCTGAGACAAAGAGAGAGCAGTTGAGAGGGGGGCGAGGCCGAGCGGCCGCAACAGGGGAGAGGTGGCAACAGGTGCAAGGGCGAGAGGAGAGGAGAGGAGAAAGATCGAGGAAGAAACATTAGAACGAAAAAAATATAACGGAGGGCTTATGTTGAGTCAGCTGACATGGCGAGAGATGACAGGGCAAAGAGGGAAATTGATAATGATGTGTCAGATGCCATGTCAGATGAAGGGTAAAAATAATGACGTATTAGCTAATGTGTTATGCTGTACTGATGAGGTTTCAACACGTAAACAATCAAAGCTTATGTGTCGTCTTTGACTGTTCACATGTATAGTGGACCGGTCAAAGTTCGATAGTTTTGCAAATAAGTTAGATCTTTGTTGTTTTCATAAATAAGTTTTTTTAAACTGGTATTTTGGTAAAATTCCCTTAAAAAAAACGTTTGCTTCGTCTGCTTCTCATGGTTGATAATTAGCCTTCACTTTCGATCATCATAATCGCAAGGACACGTGGTTTTATCCCTAATTGCGTGGAGAAACTAGATCGATGAAGGCGTCACATCTCTTAGATTAGTCGGCAAATATGTCATTTTCTTTCACTTGAACAAAGATGCCATCAAACCTTGACAAGAGAAGGGAATTAATCTAAGGGGATAGGAACAAACTGGTCTTCCATTACTCAAAGACTCCTGCAACAATCCATGTTTAGCAGGATTAATCAAAATTGTCTGCACTCCGCATTCGGTTTCTCACCACTCGATGCTGCCACGTTTGGAGAAACGAATAAAGAATGGTGTACCTGACATCAGTTCTTGTTTTCTGTGGCTGCCACTCAGCTCCCGTGGCTTCTGTGCTCTCTTTGTTCTTTAGCTTTTCTGGGAAACAAGCTTGTGGACGTGAATCGGAACCAGAGAGAGGAGGGACGGCTAGAATCGAACTGTGACCGTCCACGTCCCTGGACGCCTCGTATCTGGTGGCGTAAATGCTGAGCAGAATCATATCATCGTTTTATACATTGAAAAGCGTCTTGGATATGTCCAGCCCTTGAAGCATCCAGGGGGCAGTGATGGGCCCGATGGCATCTGAGAGAAAACTGAAAAGATCCTGGAGCCGGAAACGATTTGCCCAGAATATTAGGTCGGTAGGGACAACGGGCGGGCGCTGCAATGCGGAAACAAATATGAAGACAGACTGCTGATTCGTGTATGGCTGTAATCAGGCCGGGAGCCTCCGCGACAAATGAACTGCACCGGAACGTCCCATCTTCACGTGAATTGCTGCCGACGATACGTGAACGCGCGCAAAGCTACCAAACTGCCGACGATCGAAAGCGTTAAAAGGGAGCAAAAGCTTTCCCGGCTTCTGAGACGTGGCACAGTAGCGTCTCGACACGGTTGCCTGTAACCTGCATTTGAACGGCAGATCTAAAAGTAAAGATGTCGGGTTAACTATTTTTAATCACGAATTGAGAGCTTGACAATGAAGCTACTGAAGCAGTTTCAGAGGCTGGCCCAAAAAATACAGGTCACCTGCAAGATTGAGGGTTTGATAATGGCGATTGATGAATGAAATGAATTATTAGTGATAACTCCCCACTTCCAGTATTCGCAACACGTATGCTACATAGCCAGCCATTTAATCCTGTCTCTTCAATCTCAGTCATTCTAATCCGTTGTCTTCTTCCTCTTTATTTGACACGCAGCTTAACACTAGGTGCCTTCCATTTGAGCTTTTAATCGCTTCAGGTGGCGGACAAACTCCCACCTTGCTGCCGTCACGCCACCGTCAGCGTCTGCCGGACCTCCGCCGATCTGCCGTTAGGTGCAATGAACCAGTTCTCATTGCAATTTAACGCTAAGACCGTGAACCCGTACGGGTCGCGTCAATTCTAATTCGGAAAAAGGGTGCCGGCCGATCTGTAAAACCGTAACTCACCGGTGTTATCCGAGTCATAACCGAGGGACACGTGTCGGTGGGTGGTAACAAATTTTTCTTTTTTAATTTAATATTTGGCTTTTTGTCACGTGAAAAATGATTATAGAGTTAGCCATTTGTGGATCTCGATACGTGGTCAGACACTTGAAATCTCCGTAAATATTATATATTTGAAAAGGATAAGGTAATATAAGCATGCCATTTGTGGTTTTCTAGAGGGGTAGAAGTGACCTCATAAAATGGCCAGGACTTTTCGACCTCTCGTCGCCGTCCTTTAACCGGTCGCAGACTGATAGTGCCTCAAAATCTATAAAATCGTTCCCAACGCAGCCCGCGAGGTACACATTTTTCTCTATAGAGCAGGAACTTCTGGGCGTTGGATCCAATTTCGCGAGTTTGGAGTTTGGTCTCTATAGGCGCGTGTCGATCACTCTCTGGCGCCACAAAATCTCGTTCAGATTTTTCATTTCGTTGGGGTTCGTAAGTTCGTCTTCCTCGCTCGGTGCCTTCCGCTGTCCAAAGACTGGAGCATCCGAGGTTATCGGAGAGCCTGTCGGAAAGTTTACGGTTTAGGACTGTGCGGGACTTCCAGAATCTATGTCATATTACCTCATACGGCACTTGGAAGGAACCATATAGGATACAATCTGAAACATTGCTGTTCGAAATTGTCTGTATTGTAGGAAGTCCGATTTTTTATTCTGGCGTTCCATCGGTTTCAGGAACTTGCTATCTTTGTCCCGGTATGAGTCACAGTTTGAGTGTTTTGTTGTTGGCGTTGAACTTCTCGTAGATAGTACAGAAAGGGGGGAGTGTTTTCCTTGTTCTCTTTGTATAGAAAGAATAAAGTGGGGAATTTTACCGTATTTTAGACGGAGTTGATAAAACATCGCATTTTGGGGGTTTTATCGATTTCTCCACTGTTCGTTGAAATTCTTTCTTCAGGATCGACTCCCCTATTAGGTACCGAACATGACGATTCTGTCCGTACCCGGGAGCTCTGGCTCGTTGGGCACTGGTTCTGACCGTCAGGTGTCGTACTTCAGCAACCGATATGTGCTTGGTTTAACATTGACTGCTGGTATTGGTGGCTTGCTGTTTGGCTATGACACAGGTGTGAGAAACCTCTTTTTTTTTTTTTTTTAATTCAAATGATAACTGTTCCCATAAAATTCACTTTATCTGCAGTTGAATTCTAAAAGTTGTTTAGAGTCCTAAATATTGAAAAAAAATTGCCACAAAGCATTTCTGGAGTCTCAGATGTTGAAAATTCTGTTTGCAGGTGTCATTTCTGGGGCACTTCTATATATTCGAGATGAATTTAAGGCGGTTGACGACAGCAAGTTCTTACAGGTACAAGGCAGTGGATAAAGTTTTCTCTACTGTTTGGCAAGAGCAAATTTTCTATTATTATTCATTTAGGAGGGTAAGTTGTCTAAATACTTTAGCTCTGCAGGAAACGATTGTTAGTATGGCACTAGTGGGAGCAATGATCGGTGCCGCTGCTGGGGGTTGGCTAAATGATGTTCATGGACGTAAAAAAGCAACCCTGTATGCCGATTCAGTCTTTGCTGTTGGAGCTTTGGTCATGGCTATTGCGCCAGATCCATATTTCCTTATATTTGGAAGATTGCTGGTTGGTTTGGGTGTGGGAGTTGCTTCTGTTACTGCTCCTGTGTATATTGCCGAAGCTTCTCCCTCTGAAATAAGGGGAGGTTTAGTGAGCACGAATGTGCTCATGATCACAGGAGGACAGTTTCTTTCCTACCTCGTAAATCTTGCTTTCACTGAGGTAAGCTTTATCTTACTTACGTTGACTGGATGCTTTAGATCTTATTTATGATTTTTATAGACCTTCTTAATGGTCTGATATTGATGCTCGTTCTCAGGAATAATTGTAGAATCATATTTTTTAAAAGAAAAAAATTATCATGACAGTAAAGTTGGATAATATTAACTTATAGAAGAATGTGTTTCTATGTTGCATCGGTTCAGCTACGTAGTTTGAGAATAATTCTCAGCTATTTAAATATTATCGAAATTCCTGTGTTTAATTGAAAGTTACAATTATTAGGCTGGTCGTGTTTTGGCTGATTGGGGTTTCAATTGGTAACTTGACATAAAAACAATGGGAGGAGGGTGGTAATGTTTCCTCAAGGCACAACTACTCTTAGGTCTTGTTTAATTTGACAGATCTGCTTATTTATGAAAATCTAATTTTATGGTCAAGTCTAATGGCAATTTTGTTCTCACTTACCAATAATCTATTTTTTTTTTTTTTTTCACAATCAACAGTCTAGTGAATTTTTGGTTTGTAAAATTATTAAAATGTTTTCGGATGCTTTACCAATATTAAAACTGTTCATGTGATTGGGCTGCTTAAGATGGTGTAATCCATGATATGACAAGATTGGTTTATATTATTATGCAGCTTCAGCAAATGTGCCAGTCCTTGAAGAATTACAGGAGCCTTTTTATCCTGTTCAAATATCATTAACCAGATATTTCAAATTGTTTCCTATACTTTTGTCTGACATTTTCAGATTGGGGCGTGACAGTCCATGCTCTTGACGTGCAGAGTGCCATTCATGGTAAAATAGACAATTACTGGCAATGACGACCAAAAGCTTTGTCATCTCTATTTGTTGCTATGATATTTGATGTTTCATATCATATTTTGTCATGATCAAGCAGGTCTCTGAGGCATGGTGCTGGGTGCTGGAAGTGTCTCATTTGCCAATCATTAGAAAGTTCTTATGGTCTTCCTGAGTTGCCAAGCTGTTGTTTAGTGAAGCCCATAGTTCTCATCAAACTGCAGTAAAGAATGATACTTACTTTGCTAGTGCATGATTTGATTTCTGTTTTATTTCTAAAGAAGAAAAGAGCACTTGTCAAAATTTGCATTGTGTTATTATTTCAAAGGATAAAAAAATTATTTTTAGAAAATTTGCATGTAGATATTAGCTCTGTTAACCAGCAACAAAAGCAAAAAGTTCCAAAATTAAAATAAAACTTAGTTAAGCTTGTGATACTTGTTGCTTTTATGATTTCAAAGTAATTGGAAGAGCCATAAAATCTCAACCTAATTTGAAGCTTGATGTTTCTTGCCATGCCATTGAAGCCAGTTCCTCTACTTGGATTGCATACAGAATAAGAGATTCTTTTGTGCTCATCTCTGTATTCATTTGCTTTGTGGATATTGAAATATCATCTAGTGTGTGCTATAACAATTGATCTGTGATTGTTCAGGTCCCTGGAACGTGGCGCTGGATGCTTGGTGTATCAGGCTTGCCAGCTGTCATACAATTCTGTCTAATGCTTTGTTTGCCTGAGTCACCACGCTGGCTCTACTTGAAAGTATGTTCAGTTGAACCTCTCTGTTTTGCTCTTTTATTCTTTTTTTTTTTTTTTAATTTTTGGCAGGGTTGGTTGGCCTGCCTTTGTCTCTGGGGTTACTCAATTCTTTTGCTGTTCCTCTAGCATGGGTTCTCTAGAAGATATTTTCAGCATTTGTCCATGTGAATGTTTTATGTGAGGAATTGTGGGGGTGACTGAACTAATTTACATTTTGCAGAATAAACAAGTGGAAGCAATTGCTGTTCTTGAAAAAATATATGATCAGGACCGTTTGGAGGAGGAGTTGAACCAACTTTCTCTTCTCTCAGAGGAAGAGTGTCATTCTACGAAGTCCAGTCATAGATACTGGGATGTTTTCAAGACAAAAGAAATCAGGCTTGCGTTTTTGGCTGGAGCTGGTCTTCAGGTAATGGAGGATATCTAATATCCCCTAAATCAATACTGTGTTAGTGGCTAAGATTTCATACAATTTTTTTGCCTCCATTCCTGGCTATTCTTTTGGTGTATGCATATTCATCTGTTTTTGTGCCTTTTAGTGCTATCCTTCTGTTTCTTTCTCCTTTTAAGAGAAGGAGAAACTATTAAGGTGTATCAATCCACCTGGAGTTTTTGTATTTTATGCAGGCATTTCAGCAGTTCACTGGAATCAACACCGTCATGTATTACAGCCCCACTATAGTTCAGATGGCTGGGTTTCGCTCCAACCAGCTTGCGTTGCTTCTGTCTTTGATTGTTGCTGGGATGAATGCTTCTGGGACCATGGTTGGAATCTACTTGATTGATCGCTTTGGGAGGCGGCGTTTGGCACTCTCCAGCTTAACTGGTGTGATCATATCCTTGGGCATTCTATCTGCAGCCTTCTTCTTAGAAACATCTGAGACTGGCTCCTCAGAATGTGCTGCCATTGCCTGCAAGACTGGTGGAGCTGGTTGGTTTGCAATTGTAGGTTTGGCACTCTATATTGCTTTTTTCTCACCAGGAATGGGTCCTGTGCCCTGGGCTGTCAACTCAGAGATCTATCCGGAGGCATATCGGGGAGTAGCTGGGGGAATGTCAGCAACCGTGTGTTGGATCTCAAACCTTATTGTGGCACAGACATTCTTATCCGTGGTGGCTGCAGTGGGGACTGCTGGGACCTTCCTAATACTAGGGGGAGTGGCAGTATGCGCTTTCATTTTCGTCTTCTTGTTTGTGCCTGAGACCAAGGGTCTGAGCTTTGATCAGGTGGAAAGGCTCTGGAAGGAGAGAGCATGGGGAAGTGCTAGTGGTTCAGAAGCCCTTCTCGAGGGTGGTGGTCAGTTTTAAATTCAGTCCTTGATTTCAATAAATAAGTTGTTGAACCTCGTGCACTCCCTAAGCTAGGGAGTTTTTTTTGACATTTCAGTGCTACGCATGTCTTTAACTGGTTTGATTGTGAAGAAAAGTATTGTAGACCTTTTTACGGTGTTAGAAATAAATCTTCTAAGGTCTTTTCTCATTCCTTTGGTTTCGAGTTCTCATATTCTACAATAGTTTCGAGTTCTCATTTTCATTTATCCTTTTCCCACGAGTTGAGGCCACCCTCGACTGTTTCACGGTTGCCATATTATATTCTACTGTCACCTTTGTCTATCTTGCTTTGGCAGAATCAGAACACCATTTTGGAATATGGGTAGACTATATCGGGGCAAAAGTCAGATGGGCAGTTCTGAAGAGTGGGCGGAAGGGCTTGGGAATCAAGGAACCAGAGAGGTAGCAATTCCCCACCCCCTTCTTTGTCCCTCCCTGTGGCTCCGCCCCTGATATCTTGTCTCATCTGCTTCAAGAAAAGCGTGAGTGGTGAAGCAGGAAAGTGTTAGCCTTCTGGGACTTGGCTTACCTAGAGCAGATCGGATAAAGTTGCGAGGCATTTTGTGTAGTCTTCCATGTCCATATGACCTGATGCTTTTCAGTGTGAGATTTGTTTATTTTCCTTCAAATCTCAACCCAGGTTTCTTTGTGAAGCCTTCTTGATTGTTCACAAATTACTAACCGGTAGTGGGATAGAAGGGGGAGAAACCAGCTCATATTCGTTCTAACAAGAGGCGGTCTCGACTTTCTGCAGAGAGAGAGAGAGAGAGAGAGAGAGAGAGAGAGGATAGGAATCTGGCGTACCTTCCAATGAAATATGCAAGGGAGGGCCATGAAAATGGTAGCTACAGAGAACTGGTAGGCAATAAACACAACAGTACTACCATTTCACTCCAGAACGGCATAACTAGCAGCCATGATTTGCGCTACAATCATGTACACGTATAGGGCATTTTTTCTCGCAACCCTTCTTAAGCAAACGAAATGCATCTCTATGCCCCGCCTCTCCTTTTTCGTTGGGCTTCGTAAGTTTCAGAAACCAGAGGATGTCCTGATTTCGAGGCGAATCTGCTCCTTCAAATCTCCAATGGGCAGTGGAAAGACCATCCATTTTTTCTGTCTTTCATGCCCTAGCTCCCCTGGAGCTTCTTCTGCAAAAAGTCGTTTTCTTTCTTCGAAGGAGACCGCTAGTCAGGAAGAGTAGTCCGACCCAACGACATGGCAGGCGGCGAGAGTGAATTGATTTTGGCGGCTAAGGAGGGCGTAGAATTATACCAAACTGGTTTGACTGGTGGGCACGAGCTTCGCGTGATCGAGTCGCGTGGGGAGCTACGAAAGCTGCGTCAACCGTGGTGCCTGCTGCCTCCCTACGCTTTCCAGTTTCCATTCGCTCAAAAGATCGTCAGATCTTCAAAAAGGTATCTGCGAGCGTCAAACCAGGAAGTGCAAGCCCTTCGATCTTTTGACGTCGACAGTTTTTGAGTCAATAAATAATCCATCTTTACATATTCAAGAAGAAGCTCCTGCTGTATGTTGTTGATGCAATTCATGCAGTGAGATGTTATCAAATCTTTCTGCTGTTTCTCCTGCAACAAGTCGCCTCGCCATATAGAAGAAGAGGAAGACGAATAAGAAAAAAATGGGTCTTTCCTCTTTGTTGAGAAATGCCACGAAAATTGCTCCTCATGCAAGCTTGATATTTGGGCAAGTTATAACAGCAAGTTATATTATTCTCAGCAAAGTTATACTTGTCAAAGGAATCAGCTCTACTGTCTTCCTTATCTATCAGTTCATATTAGCCACACTGTTCATGGCAGCGCTGGCGCTTATCTTTGAAAGGTGAGAAATCTTTACAAACTGTAAGATAATAAATTTTGAGTTTGAGTCTGTTGTGTTGTTTTCATAATTGAAACAAAAATCAATGTTTTGTTAATTTCTCTTCAGAAAGAAGAGACCTCCGCTGGACAAAGACATCTTGTGCTGGATTTTCCTTCTGGCTTTAGTTGGGTATAAGCAATACTTTCTGAAATTCGTGGAGATTAACATCTTCTGTAAACTCATTTCACATTCAATGGCTTCTGTTTCTATTGCAGGGTAACGCTAGCACAGAACATGCTGGCAGGGGCCTTATACTTCACTTCTAGTACCTTAGAGTCGTCAGTTCTAAACATGATACCTGCAATCACCTTCATTCTATCCCTCATCTCAAGGCAAGAGCAGCTTGATATCCACACTTGGTGGGGAAAAGGGAAGATTCTGGGGACCCTTATCTCTGTTTCCGGTGCTCTAACTTTGATGTTATGGCGCCGATCAACTGATCATTTAATGATGTCCCCAAGCTTCAGAGATAGGATGATAGGACTGTTGATGGTTATTATTGGAGTGATTTCTTTCAGTGCATGGATTTTAATGCTGGTGATCTCATTTTAACTCGTTTGATCTTGTTTGCTTGAATGAAATTCTGATAGGCAGAAAATGTTCTCTCTACTGGAATTTAACAGAGTAAACTCCCATTTTCCTGAATCACAGGAGCCAGTGATACGGAGATACCCAGCCGAGTTGACAATGACTTCTCTCATGTTCTTTTTCGCGACATTGCAAACCTCCGTGATTGCTGCAATTTCAAGTCACCGAGCAACTCAATGGCAGCTCAAATGGGATTTAGAGTTACTAAATATCTTTATCGGCGTGAGTGTCTCTGCCCTTCTTTCCATCAGGTTTTCCAGAGGCTGGGCAGTTCATGTTACCATGTTCTGATTGATGCAGGGAGCGCTGAATAGTGGATTGGCGAACTTCTTTGTGGCTTGGTGCGCAGGACTGAAAGGACCTGTCTTCGTGGCGTCCTTCTCTCCTCTGGGCCTGTTGTTTACCACTGTACTGGACACTATATTTCTCGGCCACAGCATTGAAACAGGAAGGTAATTAAAGCTCAGAAGACGCTGTGAACATCAAAAGATTATGTAATTCGAATCTGTTCAGGTGACAGAGATTGAACTTGTTCATTTTGCTTATAAGTGAAATTGGTGTTACAGTGTTCTGGGATCGGCCATGATAGTGTTGGGTCTTTACATGTTCCTCTATTCAAAGGCTAAGGAAGAAGCGAAACAATTACCAGATGCTGCTGATGGCTCTCTCGCCTCTCCCTTCATTCCATGACGAGAAGGTGTAGATTTTCACATTATTTTCTTTAAACCTGTAAAGGGTAAGATTTTAGGCATTACAGCCTCCAACGGGGATCGATTACCTTGTGTTCTTCGTCAGTTTCTCTTCCTTTTCATCTTTAACCAGATGAATCGCCAGAAAACCGATGGAGCTAATGAGGGCGCTGGACTGTTTCTTGGATTCTCATGCTAATTCAGGAGGATGGTTTTCAAGTAAAGTCGTCTTACATGCCTGTTTTTCTAAATGCATCTCATGTAATTGTCTAACTACAGACTCAGTTTATTATATGTACAAATGGGAAGGTCAACAACTTCCCCACTAGCTTTCTATACTGCCTTGTCTTTTTAAAAACTGTTTTATCCTGACAAAACACGTCAAAACTCCTATAGTTTCTTACACAATATCTATAATATACTTCTTCTATTACAATACTTGGATCTCACTGCGAGCCACCTCAATACTAAGAGAGTATTTCAATAACTCCAAATCCTTAGTTGAAATATGTGACTATAGGTGGTATTTCATATATTTTATTCTTTGTATGTCGCTTTCAGATAGAATAATATCATGGACAAACAAGCTCAACTCTCAGAGAGAGAGAAACATTAATTTCATCATCTTTGGTACACTTCCACTTAGGGGTGGTTTTGAACTGAGCCGGCTCGCGAGCAGCTTGTGTTTGGTTCGGTTCCGGCTCGTAATATATCGAGCTCGAGCCGAACTTGAATTCAGAAATGGGCTCGTTTAGGTTAACGAGCCGAGCTCGAGCAGACCTAGGTTCGGCTCGTCGGCTTGCGAGCCGACTCGTTAGGTTCGGCTCGTCGGCTTGCGAGTTGACTCGTTAATTTAACGAGCGGCGGGATGGGGCAAATTTTTGGGAATCTCGCACTCTCCCGAAATTTTTTTTGGGGTCTCTCTCTGGCCCTCGCTCTCTTCGTCTCTTCCTTACCTTCTCTCTTCTTCCTCCGAAATTCCCTCTCTTGGCCTCCATCTCCCTTCTCCCTCTTGTCGTTGTCGCACCTAATTCTTCCCCCCGCTCATCGCCTTCTCTACCTCTCATCGTCGTCGCCGTCGACTCCCATAGCGTCGCTCGTTGTACCCCAACTAGGGCGGTTGCTCTGGACCCTCTCCCGTTGTCGTCACCCCCTACCACCGCCTGCTGCCACCGTCAAATCAGTCGGCCACCGCTCTCACCGGAACGGCACAGAACCCTCGGATACCTAAGTTGAGCGGGGAAGATTATTTTCCCCCCTCGACACTCTGTCCAGCACAACGTGGGAACTCGCATGTGCAGTTCACACATGCGAGTTTCGCATGTGTGATTTTTATAAAAAAAAATACTTGCAAATCCTATTCTCAGACTGATTTTCCTCTGGACGATGCAATAATACGTAAAAATATAGTGTGTTAAAGTTAGCGTTTGATCAAATTTTTTTATTTATTTTTTTATTTTTTATAATTAATCATGTACACAGTTAATTGGCTCACGTAATTATTGTATTAATGTATAATAAACTGCAATCATTAAATAATATAATATATAATATAATTAATTAATATATTAATTTATTTTAATTATACATTAAATTACTTATTTGTGTTGTAATCATGTTTTTTTACCTAATTTGGGGTTTAAATATTATGTTTTAATTAAGTATACTATTATAAGTTAATCATTTTCTTATTTTGGGGCACTAACACTCGAAACTGTTTTCCAATGTATAAGAACTCGTCGACACTAACACCAAGTTTGAAATTGAATTTTATGTAGAGGAATTAAATGAATTTGAAGCAGGAGATGAAGATGAACTTCAAATTTTAAGTTTGTTGACTAACCCCCTTATAATTCTCATATCCACTGTAGCTTCGGAATCATTATTTAGTGCTGGTTATCGTTCTTCCTTGGTACCAAATACATTTCAAACTTTGATTTGTGGCAGTGATTGGGTTCGGACTCTTCACGGTATAAAGAAAAATCAAAAGGTGAATTTCTTTGATTAATTATTTATTATGATATTTTTTAGTATATTTTTTAGTTTTATTTATTAAAATTTTGTTTTATGATTACAGCCTGAGAAGAAAAGTGCAGAGATAATGCTACTCGCTACATGATTTTTCATGTTTTTCTCATCATGGTAATTTTAATATTTTTAACGACATTAAGTAACTAGTAGTGGAAGAGTATTTTTTTATCTGACAATAACTAATTTTTTTTTTTTTTTTTTTTGTCATAGGTGGAGATTTTTCTCAAGCAAGGATGTATATTATTTTCTAGCATGAAGAGAAATAACTATAGTTTGTAAATTTATAATGGATTTATAGTTTTTATTTGGGTGATTGTAAATTGATAGTGATATTTCATTTAATTTTGTTGTGTTTGATTATTGTATGGAATTTATTTATAATATTATGCAATGTATGGAGTGTTTAGACTATTTTATGGAGTGTATAAATAATTTCTTGGAGTGTTTATGGAATGTATAAACAATTTTATGGAATATTTATGCAGGTATTATGTATGTTGATTATGCCCAATTTTAAATAGTGGTCATGTCAAATTTTATACAGGTATTATATATATAGATTATACTTAATTTTAAGTAGAGGTTATGCCCAATCTTATACATGTATTATATATATAGGTTATGCCCAATTTTATGTAGAGGTCATGCCCAATTTTATGTAAAATGTATGCATAATTTTATATATATTTTATTTGATATATATTTTTTGAAAAGTTTTAAATGTATGTTGAGGCTCGAGTTCGACTCAAACTCGGTGGGCTCGAGCTCGATAACAATTTTAGGCTCGAGATGAGGCTCAGCTCAAAGCTCGGCTCGAACATAGGCAGGTTCGGGCTCAGCTTGACTCGATGCCACCCCTACTTCCACTCATGGCCTCCTACACAAGCTTGGGAACAAAAACAAACAACAAGGAAGAAAAACACGAAAAGAAAGAAACAAATGCAAGAGGTAAAAAATTTTAATAGAGGATAATAGAGTGTTATGCTTAGGTGAGGAGGCTTATGTAAAACAACAAGAAGATGAAGATCATTAGCAGAAGTCGAACTAATAGGATTTGTGGCCGATGGTACATACATTGGAACAGGAGAAGAGGGAGGAATATGTATTACTAGAGTACTAACAATGGATGAGGTCACTGATAGATCAACACCAAACAATGAAACAACAACCGAGTCCCCTTGACAAGAAACAATATCTAAAGACACAAGAATAGCCAAGGGCACACATAAAGGGGTTTGAACCAAGGGATGAATCTAGAGAGGATCCAAAAAATGGAAATAACTAAAAAGTGCAACTTTAGCAAAAACATAGAATTCCAGAGCCATAGGATCATAACAATGTTATTTTTTGGGTATAAAAATATCATAAGAAGACATTTAATAGTACACGAAGATAATTTATTAGATGAAACACCAACTTGAACAAGCCTTGTACAACAAAAAACATTATGAGCGAGTTCAATCAAATGAAACTAAAATGGAACCTGACCTTTCAAAACCAAAGAAGGAACTCGGTTAATCAAATAACATACAATAAGTATAGTTTCATCCCAATATGACTTAAGAACTTTCGTATAAAAAAGTGAAAAATGGGCAACATGAAGTAGACAGTGATTCTTCTTCTCAATAACTCCATTTTGTTGGGACTGTACATGCAAGATATCTAATGAATAATACCATGCTAAAAACAAGAATTCATATGTTCAAAACCATCATCAATACATAAAATTTGGACAGGAATACCAACTTGTGTTTTTATTTATGTACGAAAACAAACAAAGACATCAAACTATGTTGTTTATCTTTTAACAAAAATACCTATAAATTTGACTAAAAGCATCAACAAATATGAAACACTAGAAATCTGACATGGAACCCGTATATCAGAAAGAACTAATGAAAAGGAGAAGAACTTTGCTTCTCACTTCTTCCAAAATGTGAAAAATGATGATGTTCACTCAACTGAAAAGACTCGCACTCAAAGTTCCAACATAAAGAAAATAATGAAAAAAGTTAGCAAATTTTCTCTATAGATCGGATGCCCCAATCGAAGATGTCAGTCGTATGTGAAAGTATAATTGGGCAATGCCATATGGTGGTCTTCCATACATTCATCAAAATAATGGAGCATCTTGTACCAATTGTCTTCTTTGACTCAGGTCCTAAAAACACAATAAAATGAAAAGAAAGTAATTGAACAATGTAATTGAGATGTAAGTTCATTAATGCACAAGAAATTTGCAGGAAACTGAGGAACATAATTGATAGAAGTCATTGAAATAGAGAGAGAAACTCAAACAATACATTCACCTTCACGACCAGTAACGCTTGTTTCTTTGATCGCCACATGTTGTCACATCATCACGCTATGTCGTCAACTTTGACTGGTCATTATGCCACTTATTTTAAATAAAATTCTTTTAGTTTTCAAATCTATTTAACAAAAAAAAATTACAAAAACTAAAATAAAATTTAAATTAAAAATATCTTAAATTGATAATTGAAGGTTTAATTACATTAGAAAAATATTTTTAAAATAATTAATATACACATTTTATTTTTTTATTATAATACATAGAAGGTTTAGAAATGTGTACTGTTAAATAAGATTTTTAAAACCCAAAATTAATTTTAAAAAAATATTTTTTAAATTACAAAACAACATAAATGAAAGGAAGATGGGAGAAAAAAGACATGACGACGTGGCATGTTGTTGACATGTGGATACTAGCGTGGTAATTTGATGACATGACACAAGATGTGTCATAAGCTCCTTCGACTGATGATGTGGCATGATGCCATGGTGACATATGGTGGTCAAAGTTGACACGTGCGTTATTTATATGTAGGCCGTTGACAAATTAAAGTAGCCAACTTTGATCCATCAACAACCCAAGTATAAAGTCCAATGCATGCCACACGTCAATATTGACTACCCCATGTCACCATATGAGCATGCCACACTGCCAAACAAGGAAATTCATGTCACGTCATCTACCACATCCTCAAAGTGCCATGTCAAGGTGCCACGTTAACAATGTGTTACGTCACCCCTTCTTTTTTCCCATTTTATTTTTATTATTGATTTTCGTTCTTTTTGAATTTAAAAAATATTTTTTAAATTCTATTATAGGTTTTAAAAAATCTTATATGGTGTACATCTTTTATTACCTTCTATTTATAATTAAAAACACAAAATTTTTATATTAATTATTTAAAAAATCCTCTTATAATCCAATTAGCACCTTTCATTATGGATTTTAGATATTTCCTAATTTAAATGTATTTTATTTTTTAAAATAATTTTTTGATACATGAATTAGTACCTTCTATTTATTATTATAAAATATAATTTTTTTACAATAATTAATAATTCTTCTTCTAATCTAATTACCAAGTTTCATTATCAATTTAAAATATTTGGTAATCTAGGGTTTTGTTAATTACATTAGATTTTTTAAAATAATTAATGTATATATTTGATATTTTTATTATAATAAATAGAAGGCAATTAAACATGTACCAACAAATAAGATTTTTAAAACCTAATTTTTTTTATAAAATATTTTTAATTAAAAAAGAACTTTAATTAATAACAAAAGAAAATAGGTGAAAAAAGCCGAGCTGACATGGTATGTAACTGACTGGGATGATGATGTGGCAAGTGATGTGGAGTCATGGTCAGTCAAAGCTGATGTGTTACGTTAGACTTTCTAGGTGGGTTGGTGAGAGTTCACAGTTGGATATTTTTGAAACTAAGTCTCTCGAGTGGTTATTTTCATAAATATTTTGTTTAAAATGGTTAATTTAATAAAACTCTCTGTCTGTGGGCAAACTAATTTTAATTCTTTTTATGAGTGGACGCAACAATGCTTAGGCGTGCAGACTTCTTCTCCGATAAAACTTGCAAGTCCAGAGAAACACCGCACAGTTGCGTTCTGAAGATTTTCTTCATAGCAGCAGTAGTGCGTCTGTGCATCATTGAGTTCTGAGAGGAGTGGAAGAGGAGGTACTGCTTGGAGAGAAAAACGATGGGCTTTTCGTTCAAAAGTACTGCTTCACAGGTCGCTCCGCATGCTAGCTTGATTTTTGTTCAGATGAGCACTGGAGGTTATATTGTGCTCAGCAAGGTTATGCTCGTTTCAGGAATCAGCACTCCGGTCTTTCTTGTTTACCAATTCCTCGTGGCCACGATTTTCATGGTAGTCATGGCATTAATTTTTGAGAGGTAAATCACACGAAGGCAGATATCATTTGAGTAAATTTGAATTCCTCGTTGCGGCAATGAGATATGGGTTAATTCCTGTTTCGTTTCTCTCTTTGTTCCTTGTTACAGAAGTAACAGACCCCCTCTCACAATTCCAATCTTGATCAGGATTTTCCTTTTAGCTCTTCTTGGGTAAAATTCTCTCCGGTGCGACCCAGTTTTGAGTTTCATTAGTTTTGCATTTTGAAATGGTCGTTCATCTTTTGATGATCTCCAGGTTGACAATGTCCACAAACTTGTTGGCAGCTTCCTTGTTCTTCATTTCCAGCACGATCCAAGCAGCAGTGTTCAACATGGTACCCGTCTTCATCTTCTTGATATCGATCACCTCAAGGCAAGAAAAACTTGGAATAGAAACCTTGTCGGGTCAAGGCAAGCTTTTTGGTATCCTTTTATCAGTCTCCGGAGCTCTGGTTCTCACTCTCTGGCACGGGTCGTCTTCTTCTCGCCTCACCTCTGGTTTGGGGAATTGGCCGCTCGGGTTGTTCATGGTTGTTCTTGGAGTCCTTTGTCTTAGTGCATGGATCACGTTGCTGGTGAGTAAATCACTCCTTGTCATCGATTTCACAGATTGAACAGTCCTGGCATCTCTCATCTCTCAAACAAATACTGATACAGTAATCAGAAAACTAAATTACAATTTTCAAGCCTTTTTTATTGAAGGAGTAAAGATGAAGAGATGCTAGGACTGTTCCTATCTTATGCTCTGTTGTATTACTTTTATTGCTTCTCTTGATCCAAGACCTGGATGATATTAACCAAAAACTTGCAGGGGCCAATGTCAAAGCAATACCCAAGTGATATTTCATTGAACGCACTCATGTTCTTTTTCGCAACGATCCAGACTGCTTTGATAGCTCTGTTCGTAAGCCCTGTGCTTTCTCAATGGCAGCTTAAATGGAGTTTGGAGCTTCTAAACATCTTTTTTGGAGTAAGTAAATCCTTGCTTGAGAATCTAAAGGACGGGTTGATTTTATTTTAATTGAGAGTTCTGTCTACAGTGATCCATCTCCAGACTCCTTAGAGAACGAGTTTTTTAATCTATAAAAATATACAAGTCCACTTCCTCCCCCTAAAGTCTGGACGCGCTTTAAGGAGAGATGACGAATTGGATAGTTCAAAGTCAGCCAGCAGATATACCAGCGATGGCTGCTTTAGGGTGTATAAATGCTGTGTTTGACGCAAAGCTGGTCCCCGTTCAGAAATATTTCTGCGTGTTAATGGACACGGAAACGAATATATACAGGAGTGTGAAGGATCTCTAATTGTGATTAAGATTTTTGTTAAAGTTCCCTAAGAAAGACAAGTGCTTCAAACCCCAAACCTCCTATTAAAAACTGGGGTAAATCGATAAATGAAGCATTGAATAAGAAAAAAAGATTTAACCAAAAGTTAACACAGGTATAAACTCGAAAGTGAAAAAGAGACTAAAGAAAATTCACAATATCCTGAAACTTACATTTTTGAATCGTCTGTGGGCGGGCAGGCAGTGTGTTACAACGGACTGTCGAATCTGTTCATCACCTGGTGCGCCACCGTGAAGGGCCCGACCTTCATCGCATCCTTTTCACCCCTCGGCCTGCTCTTCGCCACCCTTCTCGAAACCCTTTTCCTGGGCCAGACTTTGCACATGGGAAGGTACTCGACCAATCGATCCATGTCATTTTCCGCAATTATTTTTTGTACTAGTCCCAAAGTTAATTAACTGTGTTTTCTTGTCTCCGTTTTTCGTTTTCTGGCCTCTTCTTTCAGCGCTGCTGGAGCAGTTTTGATCGTCTTTGGACTCTATATCTTTCTGTTCTCGAAGAGCAAGGAAGAGACCCAATATTACTTCATGGACGAAGAAGCTTACGTTGCTGAACCATGAAATCGGGCGTCAAACTTTTGGAAGATTCAACGACGAAAGGTACAGCAATTTCACCCAGAGAAAGTGAAGATAAAGCTCTGGTCATCCACCTCCGTAATTGTTTGCCTCCCATCTCTATTTTTCTGTACAAAACAAGCGGCACCAAACAGATTTAAAATTCAGTAGAAAGTTAGAAACCATGTTTGTACAGAATTTCATGCTTTGAAGAGGATGATCAGAGAGCCAACAGCGTAGGTGTTACAATGGATCACATAATTTTTGGTCCACTTCTTTAGATTAGGCATAAACTATTACCACATCTATGATTCCTACATCGCCCTCATTCAAATTGGACGTTGATAAGTGTTGGAATATTTATTTGTATCGACCGGGCGTCCTTGTATAAGATCCGTGGGATTCCTTTCCTAAAAGGTTAGAATATTCTTAACGCAATGGTTTCAACAATAAGCTTACTTTTTGAATGGGGTAAAGTTAGCATTGCCTCGTGCATGCCCACGATGAACCTAAAAAAATACACAAAAAATATACATATCGTCTCCCCTCCCCTTCCCCTTCCCCTTTCCCTTTCCCTTTCCCTTCTCCATCTTCCTCTCCCCTCTTCTCATCCTCCTCTCTCCTCTCCCTTCACTTTTATTGCACCTTCCATATCTCTTATCCTTAGTCTCCTTCCTCTCTCCCTCTCCCCCTTCCCTTCCCCTTTTGGCACTTTCCCTCTTTCCCCTCCTTTTTCTCTTCTACTCTCTTTCTCCCCTCTAGCCCTCACATGTCTCAAGCTTCGCCCGTCTCCCTCTGCCTCTTCTCATTTGTCTCTTCCTTTCTCTCATCCACTCCCTCTCTCTCCCTCTATCTTGCTCCCTCCAAGCCCCCTTCCCTCTTTGTTCTCTCCCCCTCCAACCTCCATCTCCTCTTAGTTGGTAGTTGATACATCATAACATACTTTAGATACCAAAATTAGGAAGTCAATCGAAAGTCCAAATCGTGCACATTGATAGATGATCAAAGTTGGAGCTCGATCAATGTTTAAGATGAGATTGTACAAGGACACCATCATAATCAAATCAGAGAAGGGTACCACCTAACCAAGAGAGATGGTACATTGTCGACATCTGACATTATAAGAAATTGCTACCTAAGCAAAGGAAGTGAGATATAGTTATGACATCTTTAAGAGAGAAGGACAAATAAGATGACTCTTGGAAGATATGGTCAAGCTTCAATGTCATTGATGTAATAACTCTATGATTTTTTCTCTTATTGGTGAAGGGTATACTTGTAATTGATGTATCATTTATAATTATAAATAAAGTTTAAGAGAGAGGATTAGGGATAACAACTCAATCCTAATCACTCCCTCTTTTTGCATCTCTACATGTACTTGTTTTCCCTTCTCTAGCCATCACCTTTCTCTCCCTTCTTCCTTCTCACTCTCTCTTCTTTTCCTTCTTTTTTCTCCCCTCCATCACTCTAAACCTGAAGGTCTAGACATTATGGAGTCGTGAAAACAACAATGACATATGTGTTAAAAATTAGTTAATAGTTGTGACCAAACTTTAAGTGCCTCAAACTCTGCTAAAATTTGGTAGAAGAAGTAGCAACAAGTAGGTGACTATAAGGTTACTTCATTATCACCCTTGGACCTTCATGCAAAATATGAGGCCAAATCCCTTTGTCAAGCACCGACTGGAAGCTAGCTATAGGGTTAAAGTTAGTGAATCAAGGAAGGTTTTAATTCACCTACCAAATTATTCAAGGCTTTAATCAAGCTCGTATGTGGAGATCAGATTAGAGGAATAACTTCGGAGATAAGACCTTACACACTTGAAATTTTGTAAATATTTTGTTATTTGTACATACATTGGTGCCATTTCATGAACCAAATCTCTTTATAAGTTGGCATTTTGTGCCCACTCGTTGAACTTGTTTTGCCTCTTATATCTTTGTCCATGACTCGAAAAAGGAAAATAAGTGCCAACATTTTGACTTCTCAAAGTGCAAAGAAGAACATTATGACATTTCTCATTGATCTTAAGGCTACTACAATTTTGGAGAAAATCACCTTGCAATGGAAAAAGCCGTTTGTAAACTGTATCAAAACCCATCTCATTGCTCAGGGACACCTAATCTAAACATGATTTGGCTTAACTACTTTGTAGTCCGAAAAACCTATTACAAGCTTCAACAAAATCTATCTGGTTGATTTGAGTTGCCAAAATCAAGTTTTGGCTAATTTACTTTGTAAGGATGCCCTACCAAAAAAAAAAAAGAACACCAATTTTAAATCCCAAAAACTAACATGAGAACACGAAAAATTAACATATGGCTATATCTACAACACTTCTAAACCAAGTCAAACTAATGGCAAATAAATGATACAAGACTAAGAAGTCATCTCCCTCAAAGCCTACATGATTGGGTAATGAAAGACTGAATTATGCTTATAAAAGCAACGCTTCCAAATGGAATCCAACCATGCAATCAAAGATTTGAGAATCAAGGTCTTCCTACCAAAATAACACCAAGGAGATGGATTCTTTCGCCTTGGCTTGGGTGGATTCTTGCACCTCGGATGGTTTTAGGAGTCTTTAGCTTTGAGTTGATTTTTTTTACCTCATCTAGGGTGAATTCTTTACCCTTGTTTTGTGTGGATTCTTTTGCCTCCTCTTGGGTGAATTCTTTAATCTTGGGTTGATTCTTCGGCCTTCAATGTTTTTTTTTTTTTTTTTTTTTTTTTTTTTTTGCCTTGAATCGATTCTTTTAATTTAGGTGAATTTTTCACTTTAGGGGATTCCTCATCTTGGTTGTATCTGTCCATCACATGAAGATGGATTTTTTGGTGTTGACAAAATCAATTCTTTTGATTTGGGTTTATTCTTTCATCTCAGGAATGTGGCTTGAATCTACATATTCCCCTATGACAAAAATGAAGTCTTTACCTTATAGTTGAATGAAATTGATCTAGGCCTTCGATACAAAAATTGTTGTAACTCTCTTTCTAGCTTTAGAATGTTGCAAGGTGTTTAGAAGTTGGCTAATAAATTGGACAAGTTAGATGAACACAGACTCCTATTTTGAAACTTGTATTTATTGACACTAACAAAACAAACAAAAAAATGTGGGACACCTTGCACCCATAAGATCACAACTATTGGATTATATAATCTGTTGAGGCCTGCTCTTGGGAAAGCTTCAACATAGGCTGACCATGGCCTTATTCATGGTGGCTATCTGTTAGGACCACTTTTCAGTAAACTAAATTTTAAAAAAAGAAAAAAATCCAGCATAGAAAGGTCATCTCTCGGAAGATAGGAAGAGCAATGTTGTCATTGCATGAGGAAAATCAACTCTTACATCTCTTTGAAGTAGATCGCTCCCTAAAAGCTTCTAATAAAGTGGAAAGAATAGGCTCACTGCATTCTCCTTCTAGTCTATGGAGTAATAGACTCATCGGGTTTGCAACCACAAACAAAAATCTCTTCTCCTTGGTAACTAATGTCCAAATTTGAGCGTTCAATGGTGTTCTTTGTTGTTTCTGTCAAGGTTCAATTGGAGTCATACAGTTGTAGTGATGTGTGACATAGAGGGGAGGAATATTCAAAAAAAAAATTCACAAAATCAAAACAAAAAATTGCTTTGTTGATTCAGCTAATGCTAAGCATACTAAAAAAAAAATACCTCTAACCAAAGTTGAGATGTTTTTTCTATCATTGACCTTCCTCTCATTTCGAGCATTTGCAACCTTGAGAGCAGACATGGCTTGGCAAGATGGAAGCCTTATGAGTTTAATTAGTTAGACCTAGGATCTAATGGCATAAACCAGAAAAGGGCAACCTAGTACACACAAGCCTCTAACATTTCAAGTTTGATGTCTTCCAACAATAGACCACATTTTGATACAAGTTTGTTTGAACATTACAAGAATTGTTGGAAAATAGTCACTTTTCAATTGACAAGACCCTTCCAAATTCACATATTATAGGTTGGTTGATGGTCTATGATGCATGTAGAAATTGGATGACTTTTCTTATGGTTACAATGATAAGAGACTCTTCTTCGAATACTTAGAAGCTTCAAATAAAAATGTCCAAGTGATATAAGAGCAACCCACTACGATTCCGTCAAAGTCATAAGCTCCATTGCTCGACACATGACACCTTTAATAAAAAGGACAAATAAGAGAACACATAGAAGCTTGGAAGCCATGAAAATGTCGGTAAGTTAATACCTTAACATGTGATACATTCTCTATTGATTAGAAATATTCAAAGATGGAGAAGATGATCCAGCGGAGGAGAAAAAAGTGGGTGGTTCAACCACCCACCCTTAACCTATAAATAGAGGCCAATTCAAAGAGGACTTTGAGAGGAAATTTTTGGGACAATTTAGAAAAATTTGTGTAGGAAGACTTTAACTCTTTGAAAAAAAAGCTATGTGGCCCTACTCACACACCAAACTTTAACTCATGCCTGAAGTCCTATTAGAATTCTATAGTAGTGGGAACAAGCAATGCCACTACATCGGTATCACTCTTGCACCTACCACACACATTATGAAGCCAAACCCTCTTGTCAAGCACTAGGCGAAGGTTGGCGATAAAGTTAAAGTTAATCAATCAATGAAAGTTTTAATTCATATTTTAGATCGTTCAAAGCTTTATCGAATTAGAAGAACAACTTTAGATACAAAACCCTACACACCCAAAAAATTGTAATCACAAATAAAATTTTCACTCTGTTTTTATGACTAAAAAAAATTGTCATGGGTATGGCCACCTTCTAAGGACAAAATAGCTTTAAATCATTAAAATTTGTCAGTAAAATACTAATTTAAAAATGGCGTTTTTCATAAAAATTGTATTTAACAAAGAAATACAACTTACATTGTTAAGTACCTTTTATTGTAGTGATTGATAAGAGTCACTGTAGGAAAAGGAGAGGGGAAAATAGTTTTCTAATGAAAGAACAAAGAACTTGTTAGGAGGAGCAACTAATTTGGAGAAAAAAATATCTAAGGGAGAATCATCGACTGACATTTATGTTCAAATCACAACCTTGGCGTCTAGATACCATATTAAAGAGAAAGTTTGAAATTAGAAATTTGAAATAAATCAATAGATTGATATCTTGTTACAGGTATATATATACACACACACATACACACATGGTATCAAAGTCTGACTCGACAAGTTTGTTTTATCAAGAAGTTTATTCTCTCCAAAATTCAAGTAAACTGAACTTAGGAGAAGTATTGGTAAGAGTACATTAATTGTTAATCTTCTAAACAAAGGTTAAGAGCAAGAAATCTTGTCAAAGCCATCAATATCTGTCAACAAAAGTTGGATCCTATATCGTCGACCAAAATACAAAGACTAGCAAGCAATCTCTGCAGTTTGAGGAAGAATGGCAGATGAAGAAGATGACATTTCGTGGCTGTATGCAGAGACACAAAAATAAAAACGTGGTTCGTTAAAGGGCATTAGCAGGGGAGGAACTAAAGCCAGATTAGCAGTCTTCCTCCATTTTGGAGTCAACAGGGAACACTAGTGTTGGGAGAAAGGTCCAATATTTGTTGCTTCCATCTCACCCTTGGCCTTGCATATTGCATCTTCTTCCATTATCGATTACAGACCTATCTTAACATATGGTCCAGCCGTGATCCATGGAAGGTTTGGCACGACGAGAGAAGATTACTGTTCCCCACTCATCTCAAACTGTGCTTTTAAAGAAAAAACCTTCTATAGTAACCATCAAAGCAATGAGATTCTGAAGGAGTCAAGCCCTGCCCATTAACCCGCACAGCCATGGCTGACTTGAACACAAATTTGGTTTTTCTGGGAGCTCCCAAACTGATCATGCTCGACTGCTGCGCCAAGGCTCTGTGTAAGGTCAATATTCAAGGGATAAAGGCTAATATTTTCTCTCAGAGATAAAGGAGAGATGCTAAAAATACATGGATTATGAATACTTATCTGCCTTAAGAGATTTCTCAACAAAAAACTCAGCCTTGTGGAAAATCCTTTGGTTGCTTCTTTGAATAGCATATGAATTTAGTTCTTCTAAAATTGCATGAAAATCTAAGCAACTTCAAATTGAAACCCTAGAATCCTTGCTCTGTTACCATGTTAGATTGTAGGATTTCATAGTCTTTAAAGTGTAAAGAGTAGGAGGAAAAAAGGATAGAAGAGAGAAGAGAGAAAAAAAAAAAAAAGCATTTTATAGAAGGGTAAGGGAGGTCTAACCACTCCCCTTTCTCCACCTCATTTTCTCTTTACCAAGTCCTTAGCTTATGAAAGTTTGACATAGGGCAAGACCAAGTCATCATGTCATGAGATTTGACACATGTTGGATGATGTAGATCATCTTCTGCTTATATGGAGTTCCCTATTGACACCACAAATCGTTCATGTACCTACTCCTTTGCTTATTTGGTGCCTAAGTGGCATCCAAATGATTTGGCACAATTAGCTTCATCTTGATCATCGATCGGCTTCAATCTCAATAATCATTCTGAATTTTGATCAAATTTTCTGATTTTGACCATTGTTGGACCACTTGAACAACACTCTATGTTTTGACCATCGAGACCTTTAACTCTGACCATTCTTCAACTTACGATCAAACTTCTTTAATTTAGGTCATCAATGATTTTAACCATTGATCAAGTTCAGAAGTTTTTGTGATCAAATTTTCATGTCTACAAGAATTAATGTTTTTCTTTGTAAAATAATTATTATGATTAAAAAAAAGGTAATAACAACATTTGTGATCTTCAAATATACTTTAACAATAGTGAAATTTGACAATTATAATTGGGAAATAACTTTTTGTTAGAATGAACATTTTGGAATGAACCTAGACTCAACATGGTATTTTAGTAGTCATTTTCCGCTTGAAAGAAAGATTCTCGTTGGCTGCTTAGCAAAAAAATTCATAACCAAGAATTTTTTTCAGGAGCCTACGAATCAAGATGATAAATTTCTGGAATCTGAAAATTCTGAACCCCTCCCAGATGTTCCACTTACCAAACACGTAAACAGTGAAAAACCTCAAGAAGACGATTGTTTCGGAGTGGTGGGCGAGACATTCGTCACCTAACAGTCTCCACTCTTCCCACTTTGCTCTCCTCATCAAGCTCACTTTACCACACGGCATAAATGGGAATTCTCAGTAGTCTCCAGAGACTAGATATATATCCAGATTTTTAATTTCAAGTTGATGCTCTAGATCCACCATTCAAACTACCGCCATTGTCTTGCTGTGGTCAATGATGAAGCGCGACAGATACTAGAACAAGTGAAGTTGATAAGAGGATGCTTCTCCCAACATAAGAACAATAGCCTTCAGAAAGAGGACTGTAATGGAGGAGCGAAGCACCTTGTAGGATAACTGAGACGATAAGTTTCATATCCACAATGGCTTCCTCTCTATCTGGAACTGCCACGAGGATAGCTCCGCACGCAGGCATGATCTTCGTTCAGCTCGTAACTGCAACTTATTTCGTGCTGAGCAAGGTTATTCTCGTGCAGGGGATAAGCTCCACCGTCTTCCTTGTATATCAGTTCGTGATTGCCACCCTCTTCATGTCGACCATGGCATTTATCTTCGAAAGGTGAAACAAAAGCAACCCAACTTGATATGCAAATATTCAAAGGTTTTTTTTTTTTTTGCCGATTCTTAGTTCTTTTCTTCTTGGGTTTTTCTCTGGTTGCAGAAGGTCCAGACCTCCCATCACAAAATCAATACTGGGCTCTATATTCTTACTTGCCTTAGTTGGGTAAGCAACCGATTCGTATTCCTGCAAGTCACTTATTTCTACTAAAAAACTATCTTTGTGTAAGCAATCGGAGTTAAAGAATGAGAAGAACTGATGGCTTGCAGGATCACGTTGTCACAGAACCTGCTGGCGGCATGCCTGTACTACATCACCAGTACAATAGAGACGGCAGTTCTAAACATGATCCCCATCTTCACTTACATTTTGTCTGTCTTAGCAAGGCAAGAAAACCTCGAATTAAACACCTGGTGGGGCAGAGGGAAGCTTTTCGGGACTGGGCTATCTGTCTCTGGAGCTCTCACCCTCATGCTCTGGAAAGGCTCTGTTGTTGGATTGCAAAGCACTAGCACTGGAGATTGGGCAATTGGATTGGCTATGGTAGTCGGCGGGACTCTAGCATTCAGTTCATGGATCTTGATGCTGGTCAGTATCTCTCCAAACCTTTCTAGCAGCATCTTCCTTAAACCTTGCTGGTCATATTGATTTACTGATTACTGAAAAATAAATTTCTTTGATTACTGAAAGTTGTTTTGTGATCATCTGAATTCTCCAGATACCCATGTTCTGATAGACTTATTTCTGATCTCCAGAGACCCATGGTAAGAGCATTCCCATCTGAATTCTCCTTGATTTCGATAATGCTCTTCTGTGCGACGCTGCAACAGTGCGTGGTAGCTGCCATTGTTAGCCATAAAGCTTCTCAATGGAAGCTCAAGTGGGATTTGGAGCTTGTGGACATTCTCTTTGGTGTAAGTGACAACAGAAAAAAAAAAAACCATAACAGGAACAAAAAAGAATACATGAAAAACGATGAAAGTAAATATCAATTTTCTAATTGTTTTATTTCCTTCTTAATTTTTACATAGTTTATTAAATACCATTTCTTTGAAGATATTTAAAAAAAAAACAGAAAAACAGATAAAAGAAAAGGGAGCTTATGGAGATGCATCGTCGTTCTCGTAAGTCAATTGTGAGAAAGACTATCAACGACGAGTTGGGGTTTGAAATTGGGTTGTTTACACACGCAGGGAGCTTTGAATAGCGGATTGTCGAATGTTCTCTATACCTGGTGTGCGAACCTAAAGGGTCCAGTATTCGTCGCAACATTTTCACCATTGACGTACGCATTTGCAGCAGTCTTAGAGACGGCATTTCTCGGCTACACAATGCACATTGGAAGGTCAGTGTCATATACTCCATTTTTTCCACTGTTACAAGCTTAGCTCCTTCTCCGTAAATAAGTTTTCCATTCTGCAATTCCCTTGCCTGAGATGCTTTTGCCTCCGCGTTTTTTGTCCTAATAGTGTCGTGGGAGCAGTGATGATAGTTGTGGGACTCTACATTTACCTATGGTCCAAAGCAAAGGAGGAAGCTCAGCACTGTGTGGAGGAGACGGACGCCCTCTGTTCGACACTTATCTCAGACCCATAGCTCGCAATCGCAAGTGGCTCTCTTTCTTCTCTCCGACTTCTACTAGAATTTTCCCCGTCACATATTAAAATTTAAATAGCTAAAACTGTCCTTACTTCTGGAAGAAAATTCCACATTATCGGACGTATTTGAAAAGGATGACAATAGACGCCTACCCTTCAATCTTAATTGTTTTGTTCTTCTCGTTTTGTGAAAGTTTAACGAGTTCAGATTTACTAAATCTCATTCTAACAATAGATTAATCTCTTCTAATCAAATGAAAAAAGATTAATAAGACGAACAACTCAGCAGCTTTTACCCCTGGATGATAAACCGATTTCCATGATGCTGATGTACAAAGAAAACGAAAATTTGGATGACCCAGATACAAGTCGTCCTAAAGAAAGCATAATAAATGATACCTTTATTTTAAGAGAGACAACTTGTTTGGTATTCCCTCAGGAAAACAAGATCAAAATCCATTGCCTTCTAGTCAAGAGTTCTTGCAGGGCATATACCCTCCAAACTGAAAACAGAAGAGGAGAAAAATAGACAATGTTAAAAAGCAGATTGTTTTTATCATAAAATTCTACTCTCAAAGAAATGGACTGCTCACCTTTCCCCCAAGCACTCAATAATGTCACTAGTAAGGGCTGACCGCTTCTTTTTGTCAAAAGCAAGTGAGGCAGCCTTTCTTAGCAGTATGGAAGCGGCTATGCATCCCAAAACCAATGGATTTGTAGGCCTGGATCATCAATGAGAAAAATGGTACAATAGAAAAAATAATAATAATCAAATGAGTTGTCATAGATATTTTGACCTATAAAACTATAGCAGGGAAGGTGAATTAAGATTCGAAAAAGAATGGAAGAATACCTTTTACCATTTGAGTCTTCCTCGCCACTAGTCATCTGCTGCCTTGCCCAGGAACAAAACACTGCAACACTGCATTCACAAATAAACTTGCTTCTCAGACAATGGTTCCTGCTGTAGTTATTTCTCAAAAAATTAATAAATAAATAAAATCTTGCCATGATTTAATTAAAATCGTGCAAATGGAATAAGATGGACAAAAGAAAAAGGAAATTTTGAAAATAAATCAGCTCGGAGCAGGAAAACTACAAGTACTAGTCAATACCAACCTCCCAGAAAGGATATCACCTTGACCACCACAACGCCTAGGCGACCCATGGAAACTGATCATACCAACTGCATAAAGCATTGAAAAATAAGATATCTGTAAGATAACTCACCATCAATTGTGAAAATGGTACTGTATACATTAATTAAGCCATAAATGTAGTTGGCAAATACAAGAACTGAATTATGGAGATTGGTGCAGCCAACACCAACATAATTAGGAGTTTGGGAAGGGTTACCACAATGAGAATGAGGTGGATCACACATAATCACTCCAGTTATAAATCCTTCACATGGAAAGTATGTCACACAGAAAATAAATGGTTTTAGCAAAGTATATAAACCAACCTGTTTTCCCATCACTAATAAGATCAGAACTCCCTTTCCTTAGTATGGTTCCACCACCAATCCTGAATAAACACAGAAATCAGCTGTTGTCAGTAGGATAAGATTGGGAGCAGAGCTAATAGAAAGAAGCCACCTCAGTTAAAATAGATATCACAGAAGAGATTATACTTTTTTGCAAGTGATAACAATTGCTCAGAAGCATCTTCATCATTTACTTCACAGTCCAACACTTGCTCAACAAGGCGCTTATATTCATTCACATTTGGAGTGAGGACAGCTAAGGTATACCCTCTAACCAGGTTAAGATTGTTTGTAACAAGAAACAGACCGTCCTGTTTAAATCGGATATAGAAAAGAACAAATATTAAACAAAAATGTAACTATTCCTTAGGTTATGTGTAAGAAATTATGAAGACATACATACCCCATCAACCACAATGGGGATATTCGATTCGCGTGCACACCTCATGATTTCACTGACACAATCCTAGAAAAAATCCACAAGATTATTTTCTCCACCAACAAAAAGAATAATTACCAACTTGAACTTTTTTAGGCAACAGAGACAGACCAGAAGAAACGGGTCCCTTCCAAGACCTGGACCTACAACAAGACAGTCAAATCTTCCCATCCACTTAGCAACTTCAGCTAGAACCTTATCAGCAACTACTGCTTTTTCATCATCCCTAAATTTTTTTGTATTAGAATTAGTGTTCTGCCTGCTGATAAAGTTAAGTGCAAGAAAAGGTCATCATCATGGAAACTCACCTTACACTGTATGATTCTTCTAGGACAGGGTGGACAATCAACTCAGGGCTATAGGATTTTATAACTGTTGCTGCATCTTTGGTACAGAAAACATGTGATAGATCGGCACCCTGGATAACATGTTTCACAGGGTTATTATGTTCCCACTATGTTCCTTGATCTGTAGTTATAAATTAGATAATGGGCCTTATAAAGATAAATGTGGTGTCAACAGCAAATACTAACAATCCTCAAGGCTGAAATAGCAGAGAAATAAGGTGCACCCGTATATTCACGACATCCGCCAATAACTGCTATCTTCCCTGCAGAAAAAACTTCAGTTGCATCCTTTCTTCATCCATCATATATACAAATGAAATATCCAGAAATAGAACACTTCAAAAAATTTATCAAACAAGTCAAAGGATCAACTTGTTTTAATAATAGAGACAAATAGACTTACCAGCCTGACCTTTATGTCGTTTTAGGTCAAAGGTTGGAGTAATTCTTCTCAAAATATTCTCAGCATCAGCATCTGAAATGGGCCTACCCATACATTGTATGTTTTGCATCTTTCCAATGCAAGTTTGATTGTTAGATCCACACAGAGATCTAATCAGGAACTGTTTCCTCCTGATAATGGTGGAGGGATCCAGTATGCAAGTGTGCAGAGTATGCAAAAGATTTAAAGGTTTGTTCATGTCATGCTTAGCAAATGCATGAGATGGGAGTATCTAATGCAACTCAACCTGTAAATGTATGAGATTTATAATTAGTCAAGAGATAACAGTTACATCACACATAAGAATGTCATATCATTGAGGCAATATAGAAACTTCAGCTTGAATACCAACAAAAACAAACATGCTTGGATCTTCAAAACAAAATTTTGTACATAAAGGAGCTTCCCAGGAGATATAACATAGTTACAATCTTCAAAGTCATTAAAGAAATGTATACAAATACCAGTAAGTTTAGCCCATAAAAAGGAGACAAAAAAAGGAGGTGACGATAATAGGATTTGCAGTGGATCACATGAAATGTGAACTCAATGGGAATAACACCTTGACACAAAGAGGATTGTTCATTCATCTCCTTTGATGCTCTGTACAATTACTTGCAAAGCAAGAAGACACAAACATCTGAAAAGATGGGTGGTCAAAAGCAAATTTATGAATGAAAAGGGATAAAGAAAACCTTCTAATTATATCAGCTATGCATAACTTACATTAAGAACCCTGCAAAACTAACATACCTTTAATAACATATATGCTGGAAGGTTACATGAACACAAAAAGTCAGTTCAACAACCAGTTTTCCCTTAAACACGGCTCAAATTGAGCTTTAGATAACAAGAAGAGATTCAACAATAATGTTAAATACTCACATGCATACACACAAAAATCCATTAGAATAGGGTTTCCTAATAACTGAGTAGTCCTAAACGCAGGACTGAAACTAGGATATCATAACTGATCCATACCTAGGGGTACTATGTTTTATCATCTGTAGTCTGACAATATGCTATTTGCACTGGCCACAAAATTTAGCCAATACAGATAAGAGACAAAAATCCATAGTGCGAAAGATAATTCTAATTCTAAATAAGAACAAAAATGTCTTTCTTCTCTTTTAATATGTAGAACCAGAAACTTAATAAGAATCTTCCTACCAAAAAGAACAAATTTCCAAACGGAGCTGAACTCAAAATTTTCAGCTCCCAAATCCTGGTTCAACAATAAGGTAATTAGCACACATACTTATATCTATTGCATAGGTTTCTCATTGTAGAATTCAAAAACTATGAAAATTATAACTTTAACAACGGTAACGAAGTTGATAATAAATAATTTAGCTAAAGAAGCCAAAAGGAAGTAAAATTGAAGACTTTGAAGAACATAATGATTCTCGTTAGTTGGTCCTTAGAGTATGGAGAAAAAGAAAATATATATTTTTCACTAAACTAGAAAGTTATTGAGATGAAAAATGAGAAACCCAACCCAATGGTTCCAGACACGAGAACCTTTTGGAAAGAATGGTATGTGATTTCATTCTGAAACCACACCGACCCAAAGTTTTGACACTGAATAAAAACCTACGGAGTTCACAAATGCATCCCGTACTACTTTGACTTGGCAGCAAATCACATGCCTGGTCTTCTTTCTGTACACTCTTAAAACTAAGAACATGACATAAAAGACAGGAATTAATGGAAGTAACCGTCGAATAGCAAAATTTAGCAAATCAATTGACAGAGAACGAAATGGAAAAACTAGAGCATTCAGAAAGCTAGATAAATTAACAGAGAACGAGATATCTATTTAGGGTGTGTTTTCCGAGACATCGAACTAGAAGAAATCGTAATTTGGAAGATGGATGGACGGCTTCTACACCTGTACCTGAACAACCTCGATAGAGAACAAAGTGAGAGACCAAAAATCTGTAGGTATTAAGGAACTTGTAAGTTCTTGCCCTTTTTTCTGTTATACGAGCGGGAGTTGATGCGTCAATGGAACGACACGCACAATTACAGCAGCACAGCGAAGCAGTACTCCAAGCAATTACTTCATTGATGGGAAGAAATTTACAAAAGCATTTTATGTCGATATGGTTACTTCTACTTTTAATTTTATTATACTTAGCCAAGAACACAACAACTGAATTGTCACATTAAATCCTAAATATTTAGAGATAAAATCAACAACTCAAAGCCCAAAAATCAAATTCTTCAACTAATATATTTTGTGATATCGCCTCAAAATAAGAAATCAACTCGACTTTTATGGTAAAAACAACAACTAAGGATTACTTCGCACTCCTCCAAAAATATATCTCCTCTAGCAAACATGAAGATTCATCTTAATGTTGACTTACAAAAATCAACACAATCAAGCAAGTCTAATAACCTCCAATTTGTTAGTTCATCTATACGTAAGTATAAAGTCTGTAGTCCCTTAATGGGGGTTAGTCCCCCAGATGGATTTTTGAAGTTCAAGTTCATGTCCAACATGAAGATCATGTCAGTCATGTACATGAAGATCATCTTCGTACTTGGTATTAGAGTTGACAACTTCATGTGCACCGGAAAACAGTTTCCAGTGTTAGTTCCCCAACATGAGAAAAACATAAAAAACAAGAGAATCCCTAAACCCATATAGTATACTTAATTAAAATATAATCCTTAAATCCCAAATTAGGTAAATCAATTACTACATGAATAAGTTATTTAATGTATAATTAAATATATTAATATATGTATTAATTGAATTAGATATTTTATTGTACATTAATATGGTAATTACATGAGCCAATGAAATATGCACATGATTAATTACAAATAATAAATAAATAACATTATAAATAACAAAAACGAAAGTAATACGTTGAGTTATTAATTTATTAATAACATATAATATACTTTAACCTAAAAATAAATAATTTAAGAGAAAAAATTGATCTAATAAAAACTTTAACAAACTAAATATTTGTACATAATATATTTTATGTATTATTAATTAATAATATATTATCACAAAATTTAAAACCATTGGTTTAATTAACTATAGCAATCAAATAATTATGCCAAAATAATTTATCAAATATTTATTTTAACAATATTTTAATTATGACTATTAAATCACTATTTTAATATAGTAATTATAAAATAAATATATTAAATAAATAAAAATAATTATTTTTATTAATAAAATTTATAAATTTATAATTTTTATGACGATAGTTTAATTTTCCTAACTTAGGAAAAATTAAACCATCATCATCTTCCTCAACGGCGACGGCGACGGTGCTCCGGGGTGGGGGGTCGAACACCGAGAGAGAAGAGAAGTCGTCGCCGAGGGAGGAAGGTCTCCCTCCTTCGCAAAGCCTCTCGGTTTCCCGTACTCTACAATGGAGGTCGAGAGGGAGACCAGAGAGGGACGGTGTAGACGAGAGAGGGAGCAGAGAGCTCGAGGTTTAGGGAGACGACAGAGGGGTTGCAGGAATGAGAGAGGGGTGCGCCAGAGACAGCCCTGCGCACGAGTCATGTACATGATTCTCAAAATTGGGTGGAAAGCACTTTACTGCCGTTTAATCTTGGGACATGAACTCTTGAGTCATGGATGATCATGTATATGACATGAAGTTTGGCGCTCCCACGACATCAGGACATAAACTGAGTAATGCGCATGAAGATCATGTCCCCCCCCTAAAAGTATTGTATAACAATTCTCTCCAATGGCCTAAGCCTAATTACAAGATCTCTTCATAATATTCCAACTACAAATGTAATGTTCGATCATGTGCAAACCTAAACATATATTAACTTCTTACAATAGAAGTATGAAGAATGTTTCCCATTTGTTCCCTCTCAAGATCATTTCTTAGACATTTGCTTAACAAAAGCTATCAGCTTTCACATTGGGCACTATACTTGGTGAACAATCATTCATATGAAATATTTGAAAAACATTATCGATATAGTCAATTATTTCCTCAAGTGTGAACTGTTTAGTAATAAGTTTTGCCTTATAACACTTAATATTACCTAACAAATCATTTTTTTTATCATAAAGACACATTTATAACCTATGACTTTCACTTATTAAGCAATTGTATAAGATCTCAAACTTGATTATTTGTCATAGAGTTCATCTTGTCCTTCATAACTTCATATCATAATTGAAATTTACAATCAGATTACGTTAAGTATGCCACATAGTCACTAAAAATTGTTGGTTTATTTATTCTAATTAATTTTCTTAATGTTGCATTACCAATCTCTTGTAAAAGTTGTTGTACAATAGGATCTACTTTTTCAAGAGGTTATCGTTCAATAGGATATATATCTTGTAAAAGTCATTCCTCGGCTAGATCTTTTAGAATATCTTCATCAATATGGTAAAAATTTAACAATTGATTGTTCAAAATTCACCCGATCTAGAAGTGAATCATAATGGATAATCGTTCTATAACTTACGAAGGAGTGGTATTAAAAACTCGATCTTCCTTAAAAACTATGTTATAATGTTTGGTTTCATCTTTCTGCTACACTAACCTAGTCATGTGAGCCAAGCATAATATATTGTGTTATAGTATCAGGCTCTTTAAAAGCTTCATAAATAGATCGTGCATTTGTTCACTTACTTTGTACATATCATAATATTTCCACTTCTATTCTATCCTAAAATTTTAATTTTAATTTTCAAATTGTTTATTTACATCTACTTTATAAATTTAAAAAACATCTAACGCTTTATTCTTATTATGAGCAAGTAAATCTATATATATCGTGAATAATCACCAATAAAATAGATGAAGTATTTCTTATAGTTCGAGTTTATATCAAGACAAACAAACGTCAATATGTATTATTTCTAATATGTCAAATATCCTCCTAGCACCCTTTTGTGTCTTGTTGGTTTGTTTGCCCTAATGTAGTCTACACATTAATCACAACTATAAGATACTCAAGGATTCCGTCATTTACTAATCTTTTAATTCTCTCAATCGAAACATGTCCCAATTTCCGATACCACAAAATGAAACATTTCTCGATGATAACATAACCTTTCATACTCATTTTTATTAGAAATAGTACAATTGTATAATGCAACCTCAACTTAGATGGTCAAATATGTAAAGGAGGCTCCTCTTTATGAAGATCATAGTCTAGGTCCATATAAACCAAATGAAAATTTTCTAATTCTAAGCCTTATAGTAGCTAACACTCAGCTCTGCTTTAAACCAGTCATCTTCAATCAATCACGCCTGGTCTTTCCGCTTGGGACCATCCATCTCAGTTCTCACTCGAAGCTTTTCCATCGGATTCCAAACTTTTGTTCTTGGAACTCGAGCGCCGATCAAAAAAAGGCCAAACAAGGTGGACTTTCCGTTGTCATGCTCAGCCCAACCACTCGCCTCTAACGAACAAAAAGCCGATATATGCAAAGCGTTTCACGATTCCTGCAAGACAGGGCTCAAACCCTCAAATGATTGTCGACGACAATAAAAAAGAAGAACGGTTCGGAAAAGAATGAAGATGGCGTCAGGGATTGGTGGTTTTCAGCACCGTTCACATCGCCCAACCGGCGAGTCGGCGACCAGACCAGGGGAAGGGGAACGATGAGTCGTTGCAATTATTGATCGACAACGACCGGCCACGTGGGTAGATTGTCTGTGCTTGTCTCGCTTTTCGCTTACGTAGCCCCGAGTGGAGTACGCACATGTGCCACACACTTCTCACGCGTCATTTTCTATCGTCTGGATGACATGAGCCGTCCCATCGAGGCGGGGCAACCCACATATCAAATAAGTCGGTCGGTGGGTTGGCCGGCCCCGGTTATGCCCGGTGGATGACCGACCGATGCTTACGGCCCCACCAACTTGGTAGAGCAAATGATAACTTCTCTTGGAAGTGGACCCGGCAGGAGTTGAAAGCCAATTCGATCACTTCATGTCACATGATCCTGCTGAACCACAAGTGGTTCACGGTGTCGCGTCTCTTTCTTAAACCCTCATGGTCCTTACGATTGGTCTTAATGTGTCCAAGATCGTGCCACGTGGACTTTCTTAATTTGAGTAAAGTGGAGTTGGGTCGGGTGAATATATAGTATACGGAAAAAGACAAATGTAGACATGACACTGTGCGTCACATGGTAGGGCCTCCAACTGATGTAACCAATTATTCCAAGTTCCAGCAATTTAATCGGATTACGATATCCGTTTCAACCGATCCGAACCGATTACTATTAAAATGGGCGGTAAAGATGTTAAAAACGGCTCGAAATTGAGCGGCTGGGATCTTACAACGGTTACCCATCTACCACCATGGTCCATAACGTGTTTTTCGCACGTGAAAGTCTCTTTTTAATGTCGTCCTCGTCCATGAATGTAAACATCGGAAACAGTAAGAGAAAGACGGTACTACCCTTGTTTTAATCGGCTTAAACTGAGGAAATATGGATGGTAGTTTCGTCACGACGATGAAGAAAGGCATGATCGGTTTCCCGGCATGACTACTCCTCGACGCGCGAGTCGCTGTCGCAAAACAAGGCCCCAGGGCCCACCAGGTACCCCACTTTTGTCTCGCCATCTGATTTTGTCCATCACTAAACACGTGGCTTTCTTTCACACAGTCTCTCTCTAGTACAGCTGTCAGGCTATGTCATGTGCTGGCATGTCATATGATATTACATTTTTGCCATGACAACATGCATGATAGCTGATGCCGCCTCCGTTTAAAAGCCCTCATAGATAGACAGAACACCCAGCACGGCACGGCACGGCACGGCAGAGACGAAAGAGGAAAAGGAGAGGAAGAGAGAGACGGAAGGATGGGAAGCTTATCTTCCGATTCAGAATCTGCAGTTTTTATGATAAATCCTGACTTTGGTCCGGATGAACATCTAGAAGGCGTAGATTGTGATCTGCGCAAGTATGAGAGGAAGAGTTTCTCGAAGAAAGATCCGTGGCTGAAGAAGAAGAAGAAGCAGAACCAGGTGTTTCTGGAGGGCTACGTCGAATCCGTCGAGGAGGAGGATCAGGACCAGGGGGTTACGAGGACGAAAAGTTTGACGGACGATGACCTGGATGAGTTGAAGGGCTGCTTGGATCTAGGATTTGGTTTTAGTTATGATGAGATTCCGGAACTCTGTAATACATTGCCGGCGCTTGAGCTCTGCTATTCGATGAGTCAGAAGTTTCTGGACGAGCAGCAGAGGTCTCCGGAAGCTTCTGCAGCTTCTTCGGCTGTGAACGAGCAGTGTCCGTCGACTTCCGGCCCGATCGCCAATTGGAAGATTTCTAGCCCCGGTTTGTTCCTTTTCTCCAGTTGTTCTCGTGTTTTCTGTGTATGATTATGAATGATATGCTTTACGACAGTCTGCTTTATCGTCTTAAGCTTCTTTCTGTGATTGTTTGGACTATGATCTCTGATGTAAAAGAGGTAGGATTGGTTTAATTCCTTAATGCGGATCAGCGGAAATCATTCCGATAGACAGGTTCGATTGTTACGAAATATTTTTTCCATGTACCGTTGATTACGAAATGTGTTTCATCTCTTTCTGGAATTTGGTGTGATATTTCTCTTTCCGACATTGCATTAATTCGAGTTATCTTTTTAAAAAGGAATAAGTGATCTAGGTTCAAATTTCCTTCTTTTTAAGTTTTTGTATGCTAAAAACATTCACGTTGCTCGTCAACCTCCTGCTGTCATATTTCTCAGAAGGACCCGGCTTTCATTTCGTTCAATTTATGGTTTATAATAACATTTTAAAGTGCTGTATTTAATTTTATGAGAAATTGGCTTTCGTTCTTGCAAAGTATCTGGAAAGATGCCCACTTCTATAGCTCGAGGGAGAGTTGGGAAAATAATTCGAAGTTTGCCCTTTCCATAGGTGTAACTGATGGCATATAAACAAATACATGGAGTGTACCCTTGTTATTTGATTGGGTACTATCACTCCTTATAATGAAAAGATGGCATGGTGAAGTTCTAAGGACTACCTGCCTTGTTTCTTTTCGAACATCAACTAATATTTTTCTATTGCCACTCACTGTGTAATGCTGTGATTTCTTCTCAATTATACTTTTATTTTGTTTTCTTCCTGTGTCGTCCTCTTTTACGAGTCCTTGTAAACCAGTCATTGACATGATGCCGAGGATAATTTTTTTTACTGAAAGCTTCAAGCAGAACTCTAATCTTGTTACAATACGACCATTTTATGATTTTTATTTTTATTTCACTTCAGTTCTGTTGATTTAACTTTTTGTTCCGTTTCGGTTCTAAATCCTGTTGGGAATTGCAATTCATCAGGTGATCATCCTGAAGACGTGAAAGCCAGGCTGAAGTTCTGGGCGCAGGCAGTGGCATGTACTGTTAGATTATGCAACTAAGGTGGTGGCCAGAACCTTGAGTTTATCCATTGATATGGATAATATATGCTTATCTGATGATATGGATGGCTCAAGGCTATTTTTTGTGGAGTGAGGTCTCCAGCTCGGCGGTACTTGGGATGTCCGTATATTCTTTCGCTCGCCGGATAGATGATAATGCGAGAGCAACTGAAACGCCTAATAAGACTTGGGCGATAAGAAAGAGAAGCTGATCGTAGATGAGAATCAGAGGAAGCACACAAGGACAGTCCTGCTGTGCAAGTTAAAGAAATGCCCGGATGAGCAAATGAATCTGACATTCGATTATTCGATTGTTAAATTATGCAAATAAAAAGTATTTAGAACTTGGAAGTTCAATTTATTTACTGAGCATCTGCTCCTATTCAAGTGGGAAGTGGTGTTCATTGAGTTGATGAGGTGAACTGAATACTTCTTTGCTTTATCTTAACAAATAAATCACCGTTATCCCAATATTCCGATGGGAACGACTGTTAACCAAAGTCTTGTCTTCGTTCTTTATATGCTTTATATGGAATAAAAAGTGGCAGTTTTTCCTTTATTACGGTTTTCTCGTCTGCTGTAGCAGTTTCAGGATTCCATTGATTGGTTTCTTGTTGCCTGGGGTAAGTTTTCTACTCTCCCGGTCGACCCCTTACCTCTCTGCTGTTATTTGAACTGAAAAAGTTCTGCTTTGCGTCGTCCTCGTGCTCGTCGCTAACGGATTTCTCACCAGGAAGCGACAAAAAACTTTTTGGACGTCAGAAGGCTAAGTAATATGAAATGGTTGAGATCATGGTGTCTTTTTGGTCGGATCAGAGATTCTAAGAGTAGTCGCCGAGTAGAGGACGAGCGCCACGAAGAAGGTATGGTTGAGATTCTCCTCATTTTGGTCTTTGAAATGCCACGATTTTTTACAGAATGTAACATAAAAAAAGAGGGAACCTGTCATTGGAAAAAAAATCGAGTTTTTAGGCAGAGTTCGTGCGAGGAAGAAGACGATGTCGCGTCGACTCGACATCAGGTACCCGAATCTGGGGTCGACTACTCACCCGTGGAAAGAGCAAACGCTGGCTTACTTGCTACAGTTCCCTGAGTCGTCTCGAGCTCAGCATGAGTCAAATTGAGTTTCTTCTCTCCTTGTCGATTTGTCCCAACATTATAGAATAAAAAACCTTTCAAAGTGTATTTTTGATCGGATTTCATCAAATTTTGATACAATCGTGTGGAATCTCGATGGTCGCAACAAATGGTGTAAATTTCTAGCCTCAACTGCCCAAGTTTGATGGGAAAGAAAATTCCAACTAGTGGAAGATTCAGATGGAGGTATTTTTTTCTGGTACCAAGAGCTTCTGGAGGTCGTTGCGGTTGATTTCTCAGAATTTTCTCTCTGCTGCAAAACCTCTTCTTCTTAACGTCTATTTCTTGCTCTTAATTCTTTAACTCTTCTAAGACTTTTGTTGGAGTTTGTCCCTAAACCCACGGAGAGAGAAAGAAGCATGGCCTACTTCCTTTCTCTTTCTTCAGTTCCACCCATCCGTTTTTTACTTTTATCCAACACGTGGTATCAAGGATTCTGGCATTCGAACGAGCTGAGAAGACGCTCGGCAGCCAGGAAGAATGCGACTGGAGAAGACGAAGACGACTGATTGCCAGAATCATTTTTTTATTTTTTTAAGAAATTGACTGTTTGAACCCACACTGGATTGGACCAAGTCCAGCCGACCCAAACCTATTTTTCACATCGAACCCGTTCAGGTTCACATGTTCAACCCTTCTTATATACTTCCATACCCGACTTCTTAGACTCTTTTTGAAGATCACAAATATAGGTGCTATTTGCATCTCATGGGTAGATTGACATGGTCGAAAACTGGTCCAAGGAGACAATAAGGGTCTGCTCTAGAAAATAAAATAAAATAAAATAAGAATTTGACCATTATTATTCCCAAAAATAGTTAATGAAAAGGAGAATTTGATCATTATCTTATTTTTACTAACTATTTTTAGAATAATAATGGTTAAATTATCATTTTTTTTTCATTTTCCATAGGGTTCCAAACAGACCCTAGAGGACTGACAAATGCTCTATTACATTATGCCGGCACAAAGTTCATGTAGGAAAATCATCCAAAGAGGTCTAGGACAGTGTTTGATGAAATCTATAGAGGAGAAATACCATAAAAAAGGTAAAACTTCAACCCCTCAAGCTTCATTTCAAAACAATTAGGATGACAAACTCAAAGAATGTTTATAAGTACTTTGAGAGGTTTATAATACTAGCCAACTAGATGATCAACAATGGTGAGACTTTCATTGATGAGGAGGTAATAGAAAAAGATCTCAGGTCCATCACAAGAAAATTCTAGCCTAAAGTCAGTGCTATTGAAGAATACAAATACTCGAGTAAGATGACTCTAAAGTTTTTTTATGATGATTAAACCTTTTGAACTTGTCTATAGGAATATGACGACGAGTAGGTGCAAACCCTAGAAGGTTACAATGGTGAAAAGGGCAATGGGCCTAGTAACTCTTGGATGGAAAAGTTTAAACAAAAACAGTCAAACACACCATCGTACTGACTACAAAGAGAAGAAAAAAAGAAAATTCACACATCTAAGTGTTGTGAGTACAACAAGTATGGTCATTACAAGTCAGACAATCCCATATTAAAGAAAGGAGGGAAGACACATCATGCAAAAAGACCAAAGTTGGAGATAGTGACTTCGACTCATAAAATGTATTTTTGCTTACTTGTGCGGTCTTTGTGGAACCAAAGAATAATGTCTAAGTTTTTTACTCAGGCAACAGTAACCACATGATAAGACAAGAATTTCTTTACAATTAGACAACACACACTCCATGGAGGAGAAATGTGACAACAATAGCCAATTTCTAGTAGAAGGGAAGGGGTATATTGGTATCAAAGCGAAAGATGACACCCTACAAGGATGTCTACTATGTGTCAAGGTCACATGCAACCTTGTTCAATGTTCAACAACTCATAGAAAGAAGGCATGATGCCCATATAAAGGGGGATGCAGTGCAAGATTCACAACAATAAGGGAGCTCTAATTGTCAAGGTATTTATAAACTCAAGTTGGCTATTTCCTTTATCATTTATATATGATACCTGTTTGGCTACCACTGTGCAACGAGACTCTTGGCCATGATACTATCAATTTGGACATGTCAACTACGAAAACTTGGCACTACTAGATTGGAAAAATATGTGCATCTCCTCCATTACAAATAAACAAATTCATTTTTTGAGTCAAATGCAATGATCATATTCAAGAAATTTAAGTATATATGTTCTTGCATGAACGAATTGGATGGTTGGAAGGCAAAAATCTGAACAAAAAATATTTGGATGATTCTACTGGTTGCTCTTTGTTCTTGAACTGCTTAGTTTCTTGAACTGTCTTTTCTGGGCAAGGAGATATGTGTACCGGCAAGAACCCTCGCGCAGTTGAAAAACAAAACTGATCAAACAGGAACTAATGTAAAAAACGCTTGCAACTCTCTTCTTTCTTCTTAGACTGTTTGGAATGCAAATCAAGCAAGTTTCATCTTACAAATTAATGCAATTTTCGTACACCATGGAAAACTGAAAACGGTGTTTGTTGAAGAAATTAGTTGACTTGTCCTAGTCTTTAGGAGTGGTTATGTTTCAGTTTAATTAGTTAAGTAAGAGTCTGTTTTGCATGTTAGATCTTGCCTATCGTGTCATGTCTATTTTTAGTTCTTTCAGTTGTGTATTAGTCTATTTTAAATAAACTGTTTGTTTATCAATGAATAATTGGAGGTTTATACTCTCATCTATATTCTGTTTTTTTATCAGTGGTATCAGAGCCAAAATCCATTGAGCCGAGCCGAAATATAGAGCCAAGCCAAAACTAATTGAGCTGAGCCATAATACTGAGTCGAGCTAAAACTAATTGAGCCAAGCCGTAATTCCGAGCCAAGCCAAAAACAATTGAGTCGACCCAAAACCAATTGAGCCGAGCGAGCTTAAACATTGAGCCGAGCCAAAAATAGTTTTTTCATTATTCAGTAAAACCTAATTTCAGGAAAGTTGAAATTGATGGCTTCTGAAAATTTTATACAACCTGCCATTCCACGCTTTGATGGTCACTATGACCATTGGAGCATGCTCATGGAAAATTTTTTGAGGTCCAAAGAATATTGGGCAGTTGTTGTTTCTGGAGTAGCAGAACCAATAGTAGGTGTTATGCTTACAGATGCACAAAAGACTGATCTTGAAGGGTAGAAACTAAATGATCTTAAAGCAAAAAATTATCTATTATAAGCTATTGATCGATCAATCTTGGAAACCATTATTTGAAAAGACACAGCTAAACATATTTGGGATTACATGAAGAAGAAGTACAAAAGTACAACAAGGGATAAGAGGCAGCAACTTCAAGCACTTCATTTGGAGTTCGAAATACTTCGAATGAAATCAGGAGAATTAGTTACTGACTATTTTTCAAGAACGATGACAGTCGTTAACAAGATGCAGATCCATAGTGACAAGACAGAGGATGTTCTCATTGTTGAGAAGATTCTTCGATCCTTGACACCAAAATTTAATTTTGTTGTTTGTGTTATAGAAGAAGCTAATGATGTTGATTTACTGTCAATTAATGAATTACCAGGTTCCTTGTTGGTTCATGAGCAAAAACTTAACCAATATGACAAAGAAGAACAAGAATTAAATGCTTTATTAGAAAATCATTCTACACCCAGTAGAGCTGATAGAGGACGAGGAAGAGGCAGAGGTCGAGGTATAGGAGGTAAAAACAACAATGATCGTGGGCACCGATAACAAAATCATCATCACCCAGAGAGTCAGTTTCAAGGGAAAGACAGAGGACGTGGAGGCCACCAGTCCACAACTTATAGATCAAAATCAGCAGACAAGTCCAATGTTGAATGTTTCAAATGTCATAGGTGAATGTCAAACTGATTTGAATAAACAACATGGAGATCAAACTAACTTTTCAGAAAAGGAAGAAGATGTGTCTCTTTTGATGGTGTGTCATGTGAAGGAAGAAATTCAACAAAACATGTGGTATTTAAACATTGGCTGTAGCAATCACATGTGTGGAGAGAAGGAGACATTTTTTGACTTGGATGAATCCTTTCGTAGCTCTGTTAAGTTTGGTGACAACTCCACAATTTTGTTATGGGAAAAGGAAAGGTAACAATCCAAACCAAAGGAAATTCCACCCACACTATCACTAATGTTTTTTTTGTGCCAGATTTAAAGACCAACTTGTTTAGTGTGGGTCAGTTACAAGAAAAAGGATACGAGATTGTTATCAAAGATGGAGTATGTCAGATTCAAGATGCAAAGTTGGGCTTAATTACTCAAGTTAACTTGACGACGAATTGTATGTTCCCACTTTATCTCCACAACACAGCTCATTCGTGCTTCTCAACAAATTTAAAAGATGAAGCATGATTATGACACTTTCTCTATGGGCATCTAGGGTTTCCTCAAATTATAGTTTCTTCTCAAGTTTTTGAAGAATGTGTTGTTAGCAAACAACACCATAATCAATTTCCACAAGAAAAATCTTGGAGAGCGAAAAAAGCATTGGAGTTTGTTCATTTCGACATTTGTGGGCCAATAACACCACATTCTAATGGAGATAAAAGATATATCATTACTTTCATTGATGATTATAGTCATAAGATATGAGTTTATTTTTTGCAAGAAAAATCTGAAGCCTTTGTAGTTTTTAAAAACTATAAAGCTCTTGTTGAGAAAGAAGTTGACAACCCAATAAAAGTTTTTTGCACGGATCATTGTGCAGAATATAACTCACATGCATTTGTAATTTTTGGTGAAAACTATGGAATTAGGAGACAATTTACAGCAGCTTATACACCCCAACAGAATAATGTTTGTGAGAGGAAAAAATGCACTATTATGAATATAGTGCGAAACCTTTTGACTACAAGTGGCATTTCAAAACGTTTCTGGCTTGAAGCAGTTAATTGGAGCATCCATATATTAAACAGAAGTCCCACACTTGCTGTTCAAAATATGACACCAGAAGAAGCATGGAACGGAAGGAAGCCTGTTATAGATTTTTGCCGGATTTTTGGGTGTATTGCCTATGCCCATATTTCAGATGAGAAGAGGAGAAAGCTAGATAACAAGGGAGAAAAATGCATTTTTCTTGGTGTTAGTGATAAGTCAAAAACCTATAAACTATACAATCCTAACACCATAAAAATTGTCATCAGTCGTGATGTGATATTTGATGAAAAATACACCTGGTCATGGAATCAACAAGGTGTTAAAGAAAGTATTCTAGCAAATTTTGATGATGATGAAAAATGGCAGCAACCTATGGAGAATGAGCAAGAAGAGGAAATCACTCAAAATGTTCTAACTGATCAAAACCCACTTGCGACTGAATCACAAAGGCCTCAATGTGTTCGAAGAAGACCAACATGGATGATTGATTATGAAGTAACTGGAGTTGACCAAGTTGATGACCCACTTACACATTTTTCTTTGTTTTCAGATTGTGATCCTACCATTTTTTAAGTGGCTGTCAAAGAATCAAAATGGAATGTTATGGATGCTGAAATTACAACCATTGAAAACAATGATACATGTGAGCTATATGATGTTCCAAAAGGGCATAAGACAATTGGTGTAAAGTGGGTTTACAAGACAAAGCAGAAGGAGAATGGTGAGGTTGACAAACACAAGGCATGCTTGGTAGCTAAGGGCTACAAGCAGGAGTTTGGTATTGATTAAAAAGAAGTTTTTGCTCCGGTTGCAAGGCATGATACAATCAAATTGGTGATTGCTATGGCAGCTCAAAACTCATGGCCTATCTTCCAATTGGACGTGAAATCAGCATTACTCCATGAAGATTTGAAAGAAAAGGTATTTATCAATTAACCTCTTGGTTATGTAAAACTTGGCAACGAGCATAAAGTGTACAAGTCAAAGAAAACTCTATATGGATTAAAACAAGCTCCACGACCTTGGTATAATCGTATAAAAACTTATTCTTTGAAGGAAGGATTTCAGAAATGTCCTTATGAATATACATTTTTTTTATAAAAATTGAAGATGGAGGAAAGATGTTGTTTGTTTGCTTATATGTAGATGATTTAATCTACACTGGAAATAATACAACCATGTTTGGTAGTTTTAAGAAATCCATGATGGCTGAATTTGAGATCTCTGATTTTGGCTTGATGCATTATTTTCTTGGCATAGAAGTGGTGGTCTTCTACTGGAATTTTGTTATGGTTCTGGGTTAAGTACCTATGCCTTCCGCTCCTAACAGGCTGGTCTTTTGGGTAGTATTAGCTAGGTGCTTAACATTTGGTATTAGAGTTAGCGCTACGTCACGAGTTCAACTCACGTCGTGGGCAGTCTCGTGTCCCAGGCTCGATGACCATGTAACAGTGGACCGAGATCGCTATGAGTTGTAAGCCGCCGTGGAAGGGCTCGACAAGTTCTGCGGTCCGACCATGGACGTTCAGACTCGTGACAGTGGGTGTGATGTTATGGTCCTGGGTTAAGTACCTATGCATTCCGCTCCTAACAGGTCGATCTTTTGGGTAGTATTGGCTAGGTACTTAAACAAATTTTTATTTCTCAATAGAAGTATGTGTGAGAAATCTTGGACAGGTTTCAGATGAAGGATTATAATCCTGTAAATACTCCTTTTGAGTTTGGTATGAAGTTACATGAAGATAATTGAGGAAAGAAGGTTGATGACACTCTTTACAAACAAATAGTGGGGAGTTTAATGTATTTGACAGTAACAAGATTTGATGTAATGCATGTTGTAAGTGTGATTAACAGGTACATGGAACGTCCTACAGAGATTCATCTCTTAGCTGCAAAAAGAATTTTCCATTACTTGCAAGGTACTAAGGAGTTTGGACTGTTCTATAAGAAATGAGAAAAGTCAAATCTATTTGGCTTTACATATAGTGATTATGCAGGAGATTCAGATGATTGAAAAAACACATTTGGGTATGTTTTCATGATGGGGACAAGAACTGTTTCATGATCATCAAAGAATCAATCTATTGCCACATTATCATCCACTGAAGCTGAATTTGTTGTAGCAACAACTTGTGTTTGTAGCAACAACTTGTGCTTGTTAAGCTTTTTGGTTAAAAAAAAATCTTTAAAGAGCTGCATTTTAAGGAGGATGGACCTACTCAAATTTTTTGTGGCAATAGTTTAGCAATAAAGATTTCAAGAAATCTAGTTTTACATGATTGAAGCAAACATATAGATGTAAAATATCATTTCTTGAGGGATCTCACAAATGATGGAGTCATTAATCTTATTTACTAGAGAAGTGAAGACCGAATTGCTGGTATTCTAACCAAGCCTCTCAAGTTTTATACATTTCAGAAGCTCAAAAAAACTATTTGGTGTTTACATTTCAAATTCTTCAATTTGAGAGATGACACTTCAAAGTTTGACTCTTATTAAACTGAATGTTATGTCTAGAACATAAATTTAAGAGAGGGATTGTTGAGGAAATTAGTTGAGTTTAGTCTTTAGGAGTGAGTTATGTTTCAGTTTACTTAATTAAGTTAAAGTCTGTTTTGCAAGTTGGATCGTGCCTATCTATCTTTCAGGTGTGTATTAGTCTATTTTAAATAGGTTAGTTTGTTTATCAATGAATAATTGGAATTTTATACTCTCCTCTGTATTCTGTGTTTTTTTATCAGTGTTATCGGTTAGCTATCGATTTGAAGCTTTAAAGCAGAATCTGGTGAGGAAAATCATTCTGCACACAGGATTTGGGGTTTGGGTCTCTGAAAGCCGATGACAGTTTATCTAAATTTAACATCGTTCGTCTGATTCTCTAAAATAAATCTGATAGCAAGGGGGTTCACAAGAGTAAATTAATCTTCTTCTGGAGAGACATGAATTCTCCACTCTAAATACGTAATGCAGAAAATGAAAAAAAAAAAAAAAAAAGTTGATCTTAGTTGTCTTCTCTCCTCCGAGTCAGAGCGACCCAGATAGGCTGCTCGATCGCAATTGCCATTCAGGGACCAGATGTCTTCCAATCTTAAAATCAGTCAACAATCCAGAGGCAGAGAGGTCCTGGAGACTCCCCCGGCGCCGCTGCAAGACAAAAATTGTGCTTTGAAAGAAGGGAAAGCAACAATCCGGAGGCAGAGAAGAGGCTCCAGTGCTCCACAAAGCTTCCACGCCGACAAGAAGAAGATACAGAAACGCCATTACTGAGACGCAAGAGGTAGATAGATCTCCTGCTCTGTAAGAAACGACGCCATCGAGATTCGGGAGGGATAAGAGGGGCAAACGAGCGAATTCATTAAGAAGGGAGAGAAGATAGGCTGCTCGATCGCAATTGCCATTCAGGGACCAGATGTCTTCCAATCTTAAAATCAGTCAACAATCCGGAGGCAGAGAGGTCCCGGAGACTCCCCGGCGCTGCTGCAAGACAAAAATTGTGCTTTGGAAGAAGGGAAAGCAACAATCCGGAGGCAGAGAAGAGACTCCAGTGCTCCACAAAGCTTCCACGCCGACAAGAAGAAGATACAGAAACGCCATTACTGAGACGGCAAGAGGTAGATAGATCTCCTGCTCTGTAAGAAACGACGCCATCGAGATTCGAGAGGGATAAGAGGGGCAAACGAGCGAATTCATTAAGAAGGGAGAGAAGATGGGTTGCGTTCACTGAATTTTGTAACGGGTTTTCAGCCAGTCGGGGAGAATACATTGAACCGCTGGGGAAAGTCGGTAGGGATCGGACAGGTTTTGAGAATGGGAGAGAGAATGGGAGAGTAACGAAACCAAGTTCAATGAATTGAAGATAAAGAGGATGCAGAAGCGGATACACTGCACAAGGCTCTTGTCTCACCCTTTGGTTTCCGCTCACGATGTATCCACGGCCACGATTGCGCCATTATCATGTGGGTCCCACTTGATCTTTTTTAACAGTCCTCGACCAGATGAACAAACGACCGCGTTGCTCTCCTTCGCGACAAACGCGCGGGAAAAAAATAAAAATAAATACTACCTCTGTTCTCATTCTCTTTATTCCATCGCCTGTACATGTGCGCGACCTCCGACGAACAGCTCTCCTTCTCCCCCGACTTCCGCTGATCAAGGTACTATTTTCTTCACTCTACTTTGCTCTTCGTTAATTTCTGATTCCTCGTCTTTAACATGTTCTATCGTTTGATAATTGTCCAAGTCCTGCTTATGGCGTTAAACGCTTGTGGATCTATTGTTGAATCCTTTCTTCTTTTTCTTGATCTCAGAGACGAGTAATTTTTTCTTGTCTTTTTTATTCTTTGAATGAAACTATGTACTTGATTCGTTTATAGGATTTAGTCGATGTCTTAAGTTAGTTTTCATGTAGACATTAGTTGACTGTAAATGAAACGTTATATTTTCCTATTGTCTCTGGACACATTGGAATGTTGAAAAAAAAAAACTTTAGTTAGTTTTCATGTAAACATTAGTTTACTGTAAATGAAACGTTATATTTTCCTATTGTCTCCGGACATATTGGAATGTTTAAAAAAAAATGTAGGATAGGTTTTCTGCTCTTACCTTATGGTTGATTTTTTTTTTTTTTTTTTTGTGTAGCTTTGTTTTCAAGTTCAGTTAGTCTCCCTGATCCGTACTTATGCTGCAAAGGCCTTTTTTTTTTTTTCAATATTTTCCTCATTTTATTCATGTTACTATGAGAACGTTTATTTTGCCTTATTTTCCGCAGGCATTTCTTTTCTCTGTCTGCTTTGGCTGCGAGAGGTCTTCCAGATCTATCCTCGTACCAGACAGTTCCCTGAAATTAGAAACTATTTATATTTTTCAGTTTGCTAATATTCTTCAAGGAATTTGTGCGTTTCTGTCGGTGATGCTTTTATTACTCTTGGATTTGGAGAAGTCTACTACACAAATTTGACTAGTCTTCAATATGCTAAACATTCAAGACACTTCAGTCATTTTTATTGAAATTTATACTTGCAAATCCCACTCTTACACAAAACAAGGTTTCACTTATTTCATAGATTTTTCCTTGTCTCTCTCTTCTCTCTCTTCTCTCTCTTGCTTGTTCTATGCTTATCCATACTAAACCCATTTAAGCTCTCCATCAGGATCCTTTAGGAGAGCGGATACTTAGGTGCTTATTCTGCCACTGTTGCAAGTAGGTAGTGATCTTTCCATCCCTTTCCCCTGATATGCTCCCCTCTGTTAGCACTAGGGAGTGACAGAAAGTTCAGGTTTTGCACGATTTCAGATTCTAATGCTCTTTGACATTTCTTTTATATTCTACTAACCTGTAAATTATAAATTCTTTGTGTTATTCATTAGGATACTTTAGGAGAATTGGTAATAAAGTACCTTATGTTCTTGACAATTTTACAAGTAACCAGTGCTTGTATCATTCCTATCTGCAAACAGGCTATGCTCCTAAAGTTTTCTTAGCAAAGAAGGCTTCTCATTTTTCTGCTTTGGAAAGTGCCTTTTCACTACGTTTTTTTGCAAACAATTTGCCCTGTGCCACCATGTGATGTTAGGATGAAGGTATTGTGGGAAGTGCTATAATTGAAGTGTTATCCCACTATAATGAATTCCATTTATATGACTAGTTCATTCTCTTTGATTTTCTTTTTTTCCCTCAAGATGATATTGTTTGTTAGGCCATAGCTTCTTGAACTATTGTTCTCTTCTGTTTTATCCAATGTTAGTTGTACACCTTCTTTAGCATTCTCTGTTTAGTATTCACATATGGTTTAGGTCCAATAAACTCCTGTCATAACAAGTTGATGGCAGTAGAGTCTTTCAATTGGGAATGTGGGGAATATGAGGAAAAAAAGTTTTTATTCACTAGGGAATATTAGTAATTGCTGAATGCATTTTAAAGTTTTGATTGTGATCTTGAGAATTTTTGCTTTTAGCATTTGCTTTTGTTCCTCTTGATTTTTAATGAAAGTTATTTCATCATGAAAAATAAACCAAGATATCAATCATTCAAAAAAATAAGTCATTTCCTGGTTTTTACTTGTAAAATTCATGGTATCTTTATTAAGTCAGGCTTCTTGTCGTACTTGCCTACACTTGATGGTTTTTCGGAAGTTGAAACAGTAAAATAAAGGCATTCTATTGCATTCTGTCGTTACTTCACAGGCCTGCCATACTAAATCATTGATTATGAAATTTTAGACATATTCAAAATTTTAGTAGACTTGGTTGCCAGCGGTCTTGGCTTGACTTAGCCATAGCTATTGTTTGAAATAGGACCAAGTTATGGATTACATGCTCTATTATTTAGGTCCCAAGCAGATTCTTGGGAATTTAAAGATTTTTTCTTAATACAGTGCACATCTTTGATACATAAAATATGAAATTCATTATGCTTGCTGGTTTGACATTTCATATTATTTGTTTTTCTGTTTTCTTTTTAATTTTATGGTATGAAGAATGTCACTGTCTTGGACTTTCTTTAGCTTGTTGTGGATATGCATATTTAACTACTGATGATGTTGTCATCTGTGAGAGAGTTGACTTGGTCTGGCATGGATAATTTGACTTATAATGGAATTTTAGCATGGAGCCTTCTCCTTTGTGCATTTTTTATGTACTAAAACTATTATCTGAAGTAGCTTAAGAAGACATTATCTTGTAAATATCATGTGGCGATGGAAGATTCGTTATAAATTATTTGTAAATTGCCACACATGTTACAAATGTCATTAGGTTTATGTTTCTACTAGAAATTTTTTCGATCACAGTCTTTTCTTTTGTCCTGCTCTAATATTGTATACTGTGTTTTACTTTATCGTGTTTTGAGTGGAAATATACATGCGGCTTGAGATCCTCCTCCCTTTCTAATTATTTTATCTTGTGCCAATTTGACCATTTGATCTATATGCAGAGGCCAAAATGAAAGTTCCAAGAGAAATGGCTTTAGCAGAAGTCTGAAGCTTGGTATCACCAAATTACTTTTTTCCTTCTGGTGGATCAATCTCAACAGAAACCATAGTATGAGAAGTTACAGATGAGAAAAATCAGAGCTACAACTTGGGGCTTCTAGTGGTAGTGATTGTTGACCAGCTTGAGATAACACAATATTGTCCAATTCATGACAAGCGTGAGGGTGAGATAAAATACCGAATTAAAAACTCTCATAGATACCGTATCTTGGTCAAGCGTTTACATGTGGATATCTGGTGACTCTGCATCTCCTTATTTTCATTCAAATGATCTGAAATTGCAGGGTACTAGGGGGCACCTTTCTCTTGATTGCGATTTTTCTTCCTCTGATGTTTCACCTTTACAAATTTGTGAGAGTATCTTGGATAAAGGTCCTATTTTTGATGGATCCCAGATCAATCCTATAGATGAAGCCCGTATGGTCCTTAACAAAACATTGGAGGGTATAGATGATGTTTGCACAGAAGGTTTACAAGAGGCAGAAGTAGTCTCTTGGTTGCACAAATCACTCGGAGATGACAAGCGAGATTCTTCAGAATCTTTAGTTACTAAGAGTTATTCGACGTATGCCACCACACATGAAGATTCCTCCGTGTGTCAAGATCTGGAATGTGATAGAACAGATGATTGGGTCTTCTTACTGGATCTCCAAGAAGACGACCTTCAGCTGATACCAGATAAAGGGCAGGTGTGTGATGTTTTTTCTCAACCTGATTTTCCAAGCCCGACTTATAGGATAAACCTACTGAACCAGTCTTCTGGCCCAAGGAATGAAGAAAAATTAGAAAATGTTGATAATGAGGAACCGCTCTTTTGGCCTTATGATTCTAATTTTTGTTGTTATCCCCAAATAGAATGGAACGGCTTATGTATTTCACCTATTAAAGGTGCACTGAGGATTGAAAACATGGATGTCTTTGGTGCTAGAAAACCTATTAGACTGAAAGTACTTGAGAAAAACAGTTCCTTTTTTGATAAAAGGAAAAGTCAAGGGGAGGCCAGCAGGAATGCATGTGGTTCTAGAACGGAAATATCAAAACTCTGTAGCTCCCAAGCTGGCGGCAGTATAGGGTTCTCAAGACTAGCTTACTTAAACCCAGGAGGCAGTCCTATTGAACAAGACTCAGGACAAAAAGAAAAGAAAAATCATGAGATGAAAAGCAGCTTAGCAAGCAGGAATGATTTAGTGAAGCCTTTGATGCCCAAGGCCAGTGTGATTCAAATGCCTACTGGTGTTTCTGGTGAGAGCTACAGGGAGCTTCTCTCTAGAAATTTTGAGCAAGAGAAAGAAGTTCCTATTGAAAAACAGATTGGTTTGGATGAGTTTGATGGACATGAGGGGATTGCCAATGTGGAAGAACTTGAAGGCATTCAGTTTTATCTAGAGTAAGCATACATTTTTTATGCTCCTAGAGGTAAAAAATCATTATTACCCATGACACTGACGGCCACACACAGGCACATACATCTTATTCTTACCAAAAGAAATTGTATCTATCTGAGTCTCAAACACAAAACACAAAAGATAAGTGCAATTGGTTCTTTTGCTCTTGTCAACATGGTTTAATTGTACGCAAATCCTTAAAAGACTATATTAATAGTATAGTAGTCTGTCTTTGTCGAGGTAGAGATGTCCAGGCAGACAATTTGCACAATGGGAAGAAAATGGTAATATCTATTCTCTATTCTCTCCAGAAGTGTCTAGAAGATAAAATTAGGCGAAGAAATATAAGCCAGCAGTTCAATCTTCCCTCTTATCTGTCCAACAACCCACGACTTCAGTTTCCACAAAATCTTGCTGTTTTTCATCACTTGCGTGGGATGGCAGAAATGTTTCCTCCTGTTCCCACAGAGTCACTTCTGCAACCCTAGACCTAATTCCAAATGTGAACAATCAAATGTATCATTGCACTTTTCTCTTTGATGTCTCCGTATGTATTGCACCACTTGTTTTAGTACCTTTTGAAGATTCAATAATCTCATATATAAACCACATGTTGGACATGGTAGAAAGGAAAGTGGATTGAAACTTCAATGAAATAATAATATGAGTGTTAAAGGTTCCGAGTGGTGTGGGAGCACTAATTAAAAGTGAAGAAAAAATGAATGGAACCAAGGTGGTACTCTTTCTGACTCCCACTACACATACCACACGTTGCATGAAATGACTAAAGACCAAAAGAAGTGGGCGAGGAGCACGAACCTCTGTTAATATATTTGATTATCTGGTTACATTTCACAACCAATTGGACACATTCACATGTGGGGGAAGCTTTTCTTAATATTTCACGAATGGTGGCTAAAGACAAGAGGCCTAAACCGTAGCGCTTTCCGGATTAATTAAACACGCTTTGTCGCATTTATGGTGGACTAAGCATGTGTTTCATTTACTCTTGCTGAATCAAAGGGGTGGACTGCCCCTTACTTTGACCTTCTTTGTGCCTCCGAAGTCGAGGGTCTACGTTTCGTAAAAGATTCCACACGTCGGAGGGAACGTTTCCAAATTATTGGAACGGTTTTGTAGGAGTGGGACTCCTTGTAGTCACACGTGCGAGCGTCACGCGAACCGGAATATTCCTGTCAGAAACTCGAGAAATGCTCTTGTTACAGCGTGTTAGACGTGACGTGGCGTGGCATTTTGAGTGGGATCCACTTCCCGAGCAACCGACCGTATTTCTGCCGCTACTGGAGAGAATGCGTGGGAAAACCCATGGGGTTGGGGAAATTTACGAAACGGCCATCGCTTCGGGGATACTCACGATCATCGCTGCGCTCGGCCTTTCGCATCGACCAGTGGCTTTCTCGTACTAGGAGAAGTTTTTTTAGGGTATTATGGGAATATTTTGCCTTTAAAGAATGTCCGATTTCGGGACATCTTCGGCACTCGGAAGCGTGGAAGGTTCGTCTCGCCTCGTATTCTCTCATTCTTCACTCTGTGGAGCTTTGTTTTTTGACTGGTGGAACGAAGGAAGCAGTCATGGCGGACTTAGGGCTTTTTCTATGAAATTGCATTCATTCTTGGCTCCCTCTTTTCTCATTTAATTGACGTTCTCTCCCTTTCTTCCCTCACTTTCGCCCCTGCGCTCGTTCTAGTTTGGTAGGTTTATGGATCCCTTCCCTTGTTGCCTCTTCTGGATTCTTATCTTCTGTTTTTTATTTGTATTTTTGTTTTTGTGTGCGATTTTCTCTGCGTTTGTTCTTTATTGGTTTCTGAAATGCGGGTGTTTTCTCTTTTCTTTTTTCTTTTTTAATTTATCTTGTTGAGAATATGGTTCAGTTTCTGGCTGTTTTTAGCTTTTCTGCTATCGACTATTCTGTTTTTCAGTCCTGATGTTCATATGCATTTACGAGTTGTTGGTCAGAGGAGTTTATGCCGGAAGTAAAATTGCATTATAGAATTTAAGATTTCGCTAGTCGGGGAAGGATTTGATGGCGCTTTTGGATTATTGCTGAGGTGCTAGTTTTTTTTTTTTTTTTTTTGTGCACTCTCTTTAGTTTTAGTTTGTAGATATGCATACAAGATCCTTCTTTTAATCAGGTATATGAATATTAGCTTGCGTGATGATTTTGGAAATGCGCGGTTGTTCATCTCCATCTACAAAATTTTGACCTTGATTGGTGTCGATTACTAAGAGTTCTTAATTCTAATAGTTCAATGAGGATTTGGGATATCGACATGCCCTTATTTTGTGTTGATATTCAAGATTATTAATCTGTGGGACTTTCTTTTGAGAGACCTTGCTGTTTGGAATTTGATTTCTTTTGGAATCGTTAATCTAATCAGTATTTAGGATACAAGGTTTCTCGTCCTCTTACTAATTCATGGTGATTTTCTATATTCCGTGCGGATTTTTTTTTTTTATTCCGTGGAGAAAATATGTCTTCGGGAAGAAGTTGCCTTCATACCTGATATTAACATGTTCAAATGAAGTATCGGAGCTTTTTAGTACTTTCTTTCACTAGATCTTGATCTCGAATTTGATAATTGTGCAGTTCTTTGCTTTCATTGACGAGTAAAGAGGGCTAGCTTCCCGGTGCCAGAGAAACAGTCAAAGATGCGCGCACCGTCTATTCTAGCTCAATGCTTGCCCGGCCTGCTGCCCCATGACAGGGCAAATCAAGCCATTTCCACCATTTCTGAAAGAGATTTGCATCTTCCTTCCCCGGCTGTTGAGATACTACCTTCAAAGGTATTTTTTAGTTTTTGTTAATTATTGAGTTTGATGTTCTAGTTTGGCTTCACAATTTCCTGTACGGTGCAATGTTTCTTAAGATCTGTCATGTGAGAATAGGAGCATATTGACCATCTGACCATGGTGCCTAATTCAAGTTTTCCCCATTCCATCAACAGAATGCGCACCCATACAAATACGCTGGGGAAAATGTAGATTTGCAAGGAATCAACATCTTCAAGGTATCTCATGTCTCAGCTTTCTGCCCAAATTATTACTGGGGATTATGCCATTTACTACTCCCACGTTTACTAAGATGAACTATTTGCAAAACTGTAGCTTTCTTTTTAATTTTTTTTCTTCGTGTCATTGAACAATGTTCTAGAGCCCAGGCTTTGTCTTGACAAGGATAATGTTGAGTATACCTTGATAGATCACGAAGATTTGTTTGTTTTTTGTCAAGGGTACTTCACAAGAGTCTGAACTATTTTTTTTTTCTTCTTTTCTGTGCTTAAAAGTAATGGCCCTTTATTTGTTTTATTCATGCTCTGCAGGGAAGGCTTAGTGTGGCTGATGTCATTGGGTTCACCAGTTCAGAAATTATATCGTCAAAATCTGAAGGTGGGTGCATTATTCAGGATATTTAGATATCAGATGAGTCTGACTAGTGAAACTGTTTGGTGTTAATCGGGAAAACCTATCTTGCTGCTGCAGGATCCCTGAAATCTTGGGAGAGTTCGATTGACCTTGTCAATGTTCTTAAGCATGAGATACGTGATGGGCAACTAAGCTTCAGAGGCAAGAAGATTCTCGAGGTAATCAATTTAAATGTGAGCTAAGATATATGTCACTCGAATGCTTCCAACTCTTTATTTTATGATGAATTTGGGAGCTTTGATGTCAGAAGACCCTGACGATTCTAGATCATGGTTCTACTGTGACTATTTTGGTTTCGATTTGGTGTCTCTTTTTCTTTCTGGTTTTGATGATCCATCAATGATTACATTTTCTTTTTCGCCTGTACAGCTTGGCTGCAATTATGGCCTTCCTGGGATCTTCGCATGCCTGAAGGTACTCATCTACCAACACCTGTTAAAACTTATCCGTTTTCTTCCCCATGTATCATTAGCATCAAAGTAGAAAATGAAAAGAGTTTAAAAAAGCAAAAAAAAAAAAGGAGTACTTCCTCCTGCCTGATGGTAATGGCTAAAAGTTTTGTTAAGAGTTCAGAACGAAGGTTTTTTCTTATTTCTGTTTTTTTTTTTTTTTTTTTTTTTTTTTTTTTGGTATTTTTTTCGTTTTCATCTTATGAAAAAACAACAAAAGCTTTTTAACTATCCTCCTAACGTCTAAAGGGCTTTTGACATATTTTTCATTAAATTGCATTTTCTCTTGTGTCCAAAAACAAAATGTTTGATTCGTCTTATGAGAGCATTACCAGCTCTCACAATTTGACTTCTGTAGCAATGCCTATGTCTGACTCACTCGATGAATCACAGGGTGCTTCAACAGTCCATTTTCAAGACATCAGTGCAGAGACCGTGCGTTGCACAACAATTCCCAATGTTTTAGCCAATCTTGAACAGGCCCGCGACAGGCAAAGCAGGCAAACCGAGAGCCCTCTGACCCCATCCAGGCACTCGTTGGCCCCAGAGGTCCACTTTTATGCTGGGGACTGGGAAGAGCTCCATACTGTCTTATCAGTTGTCAGAGATGGAATCGAGGGAGTAGTGCCTGGGGCAATGAATCTCAGTTTCTCCGAAGAAGATTTCAATGATGGGTGTAGTAGCCAAGATGGAAGTACAATTGGTCATGAATCTGCTCGGCGGTCTAGGAAGCTTTCTGGGAGTCGTGCATGGGAGAGGGCAAGTGAAACGGACAGCGGGGAAGGTGGCTATGATGTGATTTTGATGACAGAGATTCCGTATTCCGTCACCTCCCTGAAGAAACTTTATGCACTCATAAAAAAGGTAAGCTTCAATCTCACGCCTGGTTTCTTCCTCAATGTTTTTTTTGGTTACAACAGGTTCCTTAAGCTGTTTCGGTTTCTTTCGTTTGCTTTAGTGCTTGCGCCCCCCGTATGGGGTAATGTACCTTGCCACTAAAAAGAATCTAGTTGGCTATAACGGTGGAGGGAAGCAACTGAGAGCAATGGTGGAAGAGGAGGGGGTCTTTGGTGCTCATGTAGTTACAGAGATGACTGACAGAGAAATTTGGAAGTTCTTCCTCAAGTGAAGAGAGAAGAACTCTACGGCGAAGGAATCATTGCCTCTGCAATGGAAGTTGCTATTATTTACCACTGCAATCTGTAAAGATATAGAGAATTTTTATTGATTGATTTTTTCATTTTGATAGTAAGTATGGAAGCAGTTGAGTTCGATAGAGCTTTGAGCTCACTAGGCAAGCTGCAATGTGTAAATTTTTTTTTCTTTTTCTTTGTTCCTTGCATAGATTAAGTGTACACTCAGAAATTTATACCTCTAGTGCTCAATTTATCGAATGAAATTTGATAGTAGACAAGGTTGTGTTCTTTCTGAAATTCTCTTTTTTTCTTGCCTTTCTTGCTGCAACATTTGAATTTGATATCTTCCACCAAGATTTCCCTTTACGACGCAATTTTATAGCGCCGGTGAACTCCACCGGTTTGATTTATCCTTCCTGCATTTTGATCTCCCCATTTTTCTCTTTCCTCTTCGTCTTCGAGTTCCAACGCGGCGTCAGAGTTGAGATTTGAATGGCAATGGATGTCGGGCCTTGGGACGGTCAGAAGTTCTGCATGTTGGATCTTGATGACATTCTGAAGCTCTTCGTTGAGGTTGGTCTCGACACTTGCAACGAAGGCTCCAATTTTGCTGATGATATCATGGTTTATGCAAGAAATTTGATGAGTGGTGAGTGCAAAAATAACAAGAAGCTTTGGCTGGTAGTGAGACTGAGCAAGGTGATCGGCTCAAAGAAGTTCAGAACAGAAACCGATCACTTTCAGCTCTAGTATAGCTGGTTCACGGAGGTTTACTGTAATCTGATTCTGTTCGTCAACAGAATGTAGGTAACTTGGTGTTTTTTTAAGTAAATTCCCTTTTGTCTATTTTACCCATTTAAGGCAAACGATCTTCTGAATTCTGATTACATTGTGGAACCTGAGGAGATGATAAGAGAAATCCAGTATTTTCTTTACAAATTAACGTATTTGCCTATTTACTTCTCTGTTTGCTGCTTCTATGATTCTTCTCATTACCACTCTTCCGCAATGCAGCAAAGTCAAAATAGTCATAATGTATAGGGCCAGAACTCCGACGATGCAGCCTCCCGGTTCAAGGTTGATCAGGGTCTGAAAAATGAAAATTATTTCAATCTGATGGTAATATCAACTAAGTATATGCTGACCCTCCCAGCAGGGATTTTGACTGAACATATTCCTATCTAAGTTGATACAAGGTTTAGGTTATGTCATGTAGGTTCTGTAATCCCAGAAATGCCATGGCGCCATCCCCAAAAATGAAACATTGTTTATGGAATGAAGGTTTTGCAACTTCAGAAGATGAAAAAATGATTTCTAAATTGACAAAATTGAGACTATGTTGCTGTAAGATACTTACCACCAGTGAAGCAACCAGATGAACAGCAGAAACGAATATTTGGTCTATTATCCTTCTGTCGGCATATCCATTGAAAGCAATGACCATTGAGACAGTATGGATTGTCACAAATCCTAGAGCAATAATGGCTGCCAAGTAGAGGTGGAACATTTAAACAATCAGAAATATACAGAACTCAGAAGCATTTGTCCAGGAAAGTTAATCAATCTTGAGAGGCCCACAGTTGCTCAATATTAACAAGAAAATTTTCAAATAACCACAAACAGGAAATGTTGCTAATAGAGCTGTATATATTCTCACCGTCATTATGTTGTTATGTTCTAAAACTAATTATTCAGAATAAACACATTGGACAAACTGTTTGCTTTTTAGACCAACTGATGAATGATAACAGTGGACAAAAATTTAGCAAGTGATGAATCCCTTTTTCATTTTTCTAGAAAGCTAAGGTTTAGACTATCAGTGTCATATAGGTTAATAGTTCCTACAATTGGTTTTGGAAAGTATGGCCACCATCATGTAAGATCACTGAGAGAGTTAACCACAATGATAAGTTCAACAATTGTACACAGTTGACATGGAGAGAGCTAGATGATGCTTGCATTTCTTTTTTCAGTTGCACCATTTAACCAATAAGAACCAGAGCAAACATAAGAATGACATACAGAAGCACAATGATGAAACTTTGCTTCAATCAATTTTAAATTCAGATCTCCAACTAGAAAACAAGATCAAGATAAATAAAGGTATATGAGCAAAGCATGAAAGAGGTGACTCACCACAAACAAGGAAGAATGGAATCTGCGAGCATCTATCAACATAAAATGTTGCTGGGCCAAATGCAGGTGTTAGGAGGCTAAGACAAAAAAAGACTGCATGAGCCACACCATGACCTAAACCAGCAGCTGCGTAACCACAGTAAGACAGCAACATGTCAGAAACATGGGAGATCCAATGGCTGCCAGAAGTTTACAAATGATTCATCAGCACTTTCAAATCTGCTCTCTTCACCGATAAGCAATTCTGTGCTGTAAAATGTAACTTCCTTACATACAGTAAAAGCGAATGGGGGAACAAGTTTTTGGTTACTTGTATTATGTCTTTACCGAGTGCAATTAGCAACTTATCCGTAACAAAGAGGCGAGGTTTTGAAACTCTATCAGCAAAAGCATCCAACATGTCTTCTAACCTCCTAAACAAAGTTAATCAAGGACATTATTAAAACAAGCCCGATATTGAGTGAAATACAGAGATAGTATACCTAATATCTTAATATTTTCCTGATGAACAGTAGCAAGTAAAGCTTTACCCTTTCCAATATAACAAAAATCGGCTAAAATATGAAAGAATGTCCATATTGTTTGTTATAGAATCCTTGATTGCTGAGGTCCACCATCATCACTATAACCACAGCAGCACTAACATAATTCAGTCGTTAACTGTTTCATGCAAAAGCTGATGGTTCAAGGACAAATAGGGTCGATGGGTCTCTCGATTGGGTACAAGCTTCAACGGCGTCTGGGGATCAAGCGTTCATGGAAACAATATCAAGAAAAGAAATGAACAATGAAAAAATCTCAGAGATAAAGTGAATTTGAATCTTTCTTATGATAATTACAAGTGTGAAGTTCAACTTACATATATATCCTCCAGAACATGACCCTCAGCCCTTCTTGGAAACCAACAGACGTGATAAGAAGAACTGCGTAGGGCCACCATGCCACAGATTTTAGAGGAAGAAATCCCCTCCACAGTCCAGACAGCACAATCAGGCTCACCAACCATAACAAAGTGCTGTATTCATCAACCAACTCGCGCATATAAGCATTAAACACAAAAAAAAAAAAAAAAAAACGGAATCCACTATTTTCATGCTCTCAACATCATAATGTAGCTAACGAGTCATCCAGCTTCTTCAATGGAAAACTAGCAGTGAATGAAAAGAAAAAATTAACTCAGATGGTGCGAGAAAGTCGTTACGATTCTTATTGCAAAATGTTTTACACTTCTTAAAAATTTATGATGTCAACACAACGATCATCAAAGATGAAGGGTTAAGGGAAAAAATCATTTTCGAATCAGCGAAAACAGCAACGAAATAGCCAAAATGGCAGAACTAGTTAACATCTAGCAACGATTTGGGATCAAGCCAGTATATTCCAACGTTTTACTCATCAATGAGAGAATCACGAATCAGTTCTGATACATGAGGAAGACAAAAACAGTCAAAAGGGGAATAAAAAGGTAATGATATTGCATTTCAAACTCCACCTTGAGAGAACGGTAAGAATCAAAAAGGGCTTCTTGGCGATTACGAATACGAACAAAGAGAGGGAAGGACCCAGTGCTATCAAGGCGTATCCAATCCCGGCCGCTATCGTCATCGTCTCCAAACAGAGAAGCTGCAGATGTTTCTGTCCACCACTACCGTGCGAAGGTGTAAACAAAGCTGCGCGCACAGACGAGGGTATCTAAGAAATTTATAAATAAAATAATCAAATAGATTTAATTTTTATAAGATAGTTTTTATTTAACCTTTTATTAATAAATTAAGGTAGATTTTAACTTGTCTAAATTCATAAATAAATAAATAATTTAATTAATTTAATTAAATATTTAAAATTAAATACTTAATCAAATAGTTACTTTATAATATCTAAATTATCACTCTTAAAATATTAATTAAATATAATATTAAAAATCATAAATGTATATAAATAAAAAAGGTATATAAATTTATTTTAATAGATTTAGTTTTATAATATAGTTTTATTTAACTAAAATATATTTTCACTTGTTTAAAATTAATACAAAATTTTTAAATAATTACTATTATTTATTTAATTAATATATAAATATAAAATTATTAAAAAAATCTTTAATTTTATATTATCCAAATTTTAATCAAATTATTAGTTTTACAATGTCTAAATTCTCACTCTTAAAATCGGCATTAAATATAATAATAAAAAATAAATTTATATAAATAAAAATCGAATTTATATATAAAATTACTTTAATAGATTTAGATTTTATTTTAGATATTTTTACTAAAATAAAATAAATTTTAACTTGTTTTAAATTAATAATTTTTTTTAATTTTAATTACTTATTAAATTAAATATAAAATTAAAATAAATAAAAATACTTATTTTTATAATTTTCAAATTAGAAATCAAATATAATATTAAATTCATGAAATTATATAAATTATATAAAATACTTAATTTTATAATATACAAATAATAGAATTGGTCCGAAACTGAAGGGAGAATCTCATGAAATATCTCTTAGGCTCCAGAGTCTAAAAGCTTCAACAGGCATTTTAGCTTTGTACTCGCACAGATTCAACTTTGAAATGTTTTTCCAAATGGATTCGACTTGATTAGTATTCCCACTCTCCAAAATTTTACAGAAACACAATTCGACCCAATTGAATTCTCCACTCGGAAGGAAGCTTTCAAATGCTAGTTTCAGATTCCAACTACTACGGGTCTTTTCCCAACTGCACAAAAGTTCAACATCTGATACAAGTAGACTTTCAGAAACAGCATGTCCGTGCAGATATTGAGGGCAATTCGTTACTGTAAGAACAAAAAACCTTGTGCTCCATCAATGAATCTTCATGTTCAAGATGTGTTGTCAGGAAGTTTTACCTGGACCTAACTTCTTTGTCTTAGATCTTGGACTTGACGTCTCCTTGAATGCAGATGGACACAAGTTGTTTATGCGACACTCCCCACATCGAGGTCTGAGTGGAGTACAAATGGTCTGCCCAAATCCAACCTGCCAATTAGAAGAAAAAAAAAATATAGTTAATGATGATGTTTTGGAATCCATTCATTTTGGAAATATGAACTGATGATCTATTAGAATTCAGTCATTCATGGTATCATTAAGATACAACTTTTTTAACCTGATTAAATATTGCTGGTATAGCTTATTTTATTTTGAATCAACTGCTGTGGTAGTGCAAATCATAACATAGTAAAGATGCATCTTCTATGAATCAAACTGCCATATACATTTGGAAATATGGATGAGAAACTCAATTGATATCACAGAAGCAAAGAAGCCCTCAATGTAAGAAAAACGAAATGGTCAGTTGATCAATTACAAAAGATGTACCAGCAATGGGTTGATTGCAACCCACTCTTCCTTTGGAAGCCATGATTGCAAAGACACTCTTGTTTCCTCAGGTGATGACGTTCTCTGAAAGCAAAAACATGCATTACTAAGCTTTACTGGTGTCTGTAAATTATCTTCCTGTGCTGCCAGAATATTGTAGAGTATATTTTTATCTGTTGTAAACATCTCCCAACTAGATTATGCTTTTGAAGAATGAGACATAAAGAACAAGTTACCTGCCGTGTCCCTGGCCGAGATACCCATCCAAGTCGGTTGCATATACGGTGCACATGTGTATCCACACAAATTCCTTGTACATTATTCCATGCAACATTCATGACCTCGACAATAACAATAAACAGAGATTCAGAAGATTACACTTTTTTTTTTTTTAAATCTACTACCAATGAAAATTTCAAAATAGAAATAAAATACATCAATTACTAGGTACCAGATGAGCCATTTTAGGTCCTATTCCTGGGAGAGAAAGTAACTCCTCTAAAGAGCTGGGGATGTCTCCACCATACTTTGTGAGGCAGATCTCTGCAACTTTTTTCATATAAGCTGCTTTTCTGGAATAAAATCCAACCTGCTTATTATACAGGCAAATTGTACAGTCAACAGAGAGAAAATCATTACAAAAAATAAAATCAAAGATGAATCATACCGGATAGATCAGACTCTTGATAGTTGCTTCGTTGGCATTCACAATAGCATCAGCAGCCAACAGACCATTCTGATGGAGGCGCTGTACGGCTTCTGCAATCCTAATTGACTAACCTTCATCAATGTTCTTGCCTTGAAGTTACTTCAGCCATGAAACTAAAATATGCAAGTTGAAATATAATATCATAAAGACTCTGTAAGGCGAAATATTAACAAGATGATTTAAAACTTGCCATGTGTTACGTTATCCTTTGTTTGGCTTGACATAAGTGATGACACCAACACTGCAAACCTTCTTTCCTGATGCAAGATGAAATGACTCAAAATGTCCTTAAAAATATAAAATTTGAAACTGGAATCTGTAAAAATCAAGGAAGAGAGAAATGAAATCGAAAAATTACAGATTCATGGTGTCAATAAAATAAGATAAGAATGAAAATATACCAGATTTTTTTCTTAGTACCTTGGCAGGAAGAAAGCTACCAGCTTTCTCACATCCCATGGAATCTACAGGAGCATCCTCTGACGACCTCATATGCTTTATTACTTCAAGAATTTCTTCCCAGTTAGCAGGTGAGTCCACTGTTTCACACAAAAAAAACCATAAACTTTGAACTGAAAATACCAACCATTTCATGAGATTTATTTTTTTGAATAAGATGCTTTATTATGAATGAAACAAATAATTTACAAATTACATTGGAGTTTTTCTAACAACAAGAGATGGAAGAGCAACTCCTCGTTTTGCTAAAAATCAGCCACATCATTAGCTGATCTAGGAACATGAGACCAGTAACAATCAAGGACAATAGTCATTATTTAATTATAAACTCTCCAATGTCGCCAAGGGGGTTCTTTAGCTTTAGGACATCATTCAATAACCACCTTTGAATCTCCTTCAATTATAAGAGGATCATTAAAATTATCTCGAAAAGTCAAAAGACCTTGAAGGAGAGAGTTTAGTTCAGCACTAGTAGACTTGAGAGTCCCATTGGTCCTGACAAGGATAGGAGTTGGAGACCCATTGCATCTCTTATAACTCCTCCAAACCCTGCTTGACCCAAATTTCCGAAGGAACTTCCATCAAAATTGAGCTTCAAGTAACCAAAAGGAGGTGGGATCCACCCAGCCATAGTAGAAGGACATACTGGAATTGTCATATGAGCCATGGAATTCCAGTTTTCTCTAAGGGAGATAGATATCTCTCATGGTGCTGAATTCAGATTGTGTGTGCAACCAAGAAGAGATGTGGCCAATAATTATGGATGCAGTCTCACTTGCAGGTCTGATTTTGTTGTTGAATCTTCTATTGTTCCTTTCTTTCCAAATCCCCCAAGGAACATGAGCTATACATGCTGAAAGAATGACCTTCCCAACTTCTGAATTCTAAAATCTAGAACCATTTTACAAATACGAGTAAGAGTCATTGGGGGGCAAAGTTGGAATCCAATTTTGTCCAGCATATGGTGGGTCCAAATCCTCCAAGAGTATGAATAGTGTAATAATAAATGGTTGATTGTTGAGTTTTTAATATAACTCAGCATTATTTCAAAAAAATAAAATAAAAATATGATCGACTGTTTCCTCCATCTCATTGCATAAAGGACAAATAGAATTATGCAATTGATTGCCTCGTTTTCTCAGATTATCCACTGTTAGGATCTTATTCATAAGAGCACTCCATAGGAAAAAACGAATTTTTAAAGGAGTAAAAGTCTTCCAAGCGAGAGCTGCATCATGAGTTTCTCCATCAGTCCATTCACTGGTATATGAATAAGCCAAAGATGCTGAGAACCGTCCACTAGTATCATTCATCTATATCATCTTGTACACCTTATCTTCATAAATCTTAATTAAATGATGTTCAGCAATAAGATTAGAAACCTGGTTTGTTTCTAAATCATTAAGTCCTCTTCTAAAATTAAAATTCCAGGAATCACTCCCTGTCCATATTTGCTGAACAGTAACTTTACAGCAGGTGGGTTATTCTTTTGAGTAAACCATATCTGTCACAAAGAAGACCTTTATCAGTCCACCAATCATCCCAAAAACTGATCTTGTCCCCACATTCTACATAAAAGTCTTGTGCCTTTGTCAAATAAAGGAAGAAGTGTGTAGAAAACTCTCCAGAGTGAGGAAAGATTCTGTCTTCTTCCTCCATGAGTCCACTAGAATTCAGAAACAGCTGCTTTAGCAGCTACCATCGGTCTCCAAATAAGTTCAGGGGCAGTATTATATTTCCAAAACTATTTAAGAAGAAAGGCTTTATTCGCCAATTTTGTAAGCCGAATTCCCAAGCCTCCATAAGATTTCGGTTCGCAAACATTTTTCCAAGCTACTAGGTGATATTTAAAATCCCCATTGGATCCTCTCCATAAAAACCTTTTCTTTAGAGCTTTAATTTTACTACTAACAGCCACTAGGCATGGCAGAAACGATAGAAAATAATTAGGAATTCCAGCCTTTGATAGTAATCTACCTTACCAAGTAGATAATCTTCTTTCCAACTTCTCAATTACTAGATTCCAAAGATGACTTTTTGGCCTTGAATCAAAAAGAGGAAGCCCAAAATAAGAAGAAGGGATAGCCGTCAATAAACATCCAATTTGGGAAGCCATATGTGATAGAACGTTATCAGCAATATTATATCCCATTATAGACTTTTGCCAATTTATCTTTTGACCGGAAGTTACTTTAAACAAGCCAAGAAGAGCCTTAATTTTCTGGATCTCCTCAATTGTACCATGCCCAAAGACTAGAATATCATCAGCAAACTGAAGGATAGGAATGTCAAATTCCTGTTATGCTGAAACTGGATGTAACCAACATGTTTGTCTAGCACTATATCATTAAAAGATAAGTAGTTAGTCACAATATTGATAAGAGAGGAGATAAAGGATCCCCCTGTCTTAAAACTCTATAACCATTGAAATGGCCACAAGTTGTACCATTTATAAGAAATGAATATGATGCTGATGAAATACAACTTCTAATCCAAAATCTCTATTTTGATCCAAAACCCATCTTGAGTAATAGGCTGTCAAGAAGGTTCCAATTTACCCTATCAAAAGCTTTTTCAAGATCCAGTTTAAGGATAAAGGTCGAATTTCCTGATTTCTTAAAGTAATCCATGGGTTCATTAGCAGCCATGGCTGAATCAAGGATACTTCTTCCTTTTACAAAAGCTGACTGGCCATGATGAATTACCATAGGCAAAGCAACTTTAAGCCTATTAGCAAGAAGACAGGGTATAACTTTATAGGAGCTAGAGATTAGGCTAATCAGACGAAAATCTTTAGGATGCTCCACATTGTCCTTCTTTGGGATAAGAGCAATAAAAGACGCTCCCATACTTCGATATGTAATGCCTTTGTGATAAAAGGAATAGAACATAGATAAAATATCATCCTTAATAATTTTCCAACAACTTTTATAAAATTCCCCATTAAAACCATCCGGACCTGGAGCTTTATTATTGGGGGTTCCTAAATATGCAATTTCAACTTCCTTTTGAGAAAAAGGGCAACTCAATGAATTCTGCAACAGAATGAATAATTTTTTTGAAGATAAGATTCTGAATTAGAGGTCTGTCTTTTGCATTTTTCAGTGTATAAATCTTCAAAGAATCTGAATAAAGTACCAGAAATTGCAGATTTATCGCTCGTAATTTCCCCATCCACACATAACGAGCTAATCCAATTCATTCGTCATTTGCTTGATGCAATAGCATGAAAATACTTTGTGTTACCATCGTCTTCTTTCAGCCATTTAAATCTGGATCACTGCTTCCAATATGTTCTTTCTCCGTGAGAGATATGCTGGAATATGTGCCGAAGCAGATTTCTATTATTAAATTCTGTAGGGGTGAGGCTTGTTTGTTCCTCATAGGAGTCCAGCACATCAATTTGCTCAAGAATAGAAGACTTTTCAGCCATATCAGCAGCCCTTTTTTATGCTGCCCAGGATTTAAGCTTGGCTTTTAACATCTTTAATTTGAGCGGAAAGTACCAACCTTTGGTTTCTGAATTTGGAAGTTATCCCACCACTGTTTGATATGTGCATCAAAATCAGGATAGCTAATCCAAGAATTCTCAAAACGAAATGGCTTGGAACCCCATTGGCTGATCTTTGTCTCAAGAAGAGATGGCCAATGATCTGAACCAACTCTATTAAGAACTTTACCAATTGCTTGTTGATAGATTTGAAGCCATCCTCCATTAGCCAAAAAATGATCTAACATGGACAAAATTGGACTTTGCTGTCCATTGGACCAAGTATATGATTTTTCGGATAGATTTATTTCATCCAACTCGTGACATTCAATGAAATCAACAAAACCTCTCATTGTAGAATTAATATGAGGATATGGAGGAGATTTAGCATTACAAAACCGAACAGTATTGAGATCCCCTGCTAGCAGCATTGGAATAGACCATTGTTGGAAATATTCAGTAAGCTCTTCCCAAAATGTGTTCCTTTCTCTATAATGGATTGGACCATACAAACCAATCATTCTCCACACTTGGCCATTTGATTTATCTCTTAATTTAGTGCCAACTGAGTACATTTTCACAATCATAATCGAGTTTCACATAAGCAGAATCCCCCCTGAAGTTCCATTGGCGTTAATTGCTACCCATTTAATATTAGAGATTCCCCAAAGGTCATGAACAATACCATCGTTCATGGCCAAAAATTTTGTTTCCTGCAACACAGCTAAGGATTTCTAATTGGATTTCAGAATATTACATACGGAAGCCCTTTTTCTGTGATTGCCAATTCCTCGAACGTTCCATGACAATATAATCGTTTCTTTTTCTTTTTCGTTTTTAACTTCAGCTTTCTCTTTTACATCAGGGAAGACTCCTTTACATACAACCCCCATGACACAGACCAACTCCATCATTACCCAAGTTTCTTCATCATATTTATGCTTCTCACTCTGTAGTGTAGAAACAAGGTCCCGAGATTCTTGTCCTGGTTCTGGAAAGATTAGGCGACCAGTAACAGGATCTCTTGGATACTGATGAATGACACTTGGTCCACCTTGCAGCATCCTTCTTTCTGGCTCTCAGGTTCTCCTTTCATACACAGCAATAGGGCAAGTAGAGAGGTCTCCAGGGGGACCATTCGCTTCCTGATTTAGGGCCATATTTTGAGAAACTGGGGAAGTTACAGATTCAGAATCAAAGAGGTCATCATCAATATTTGCCGAGTTAGAAGGGGATACCATAGTTGGAAGAGGCCTGATTGCAATAGGAGCTGGAAACTGATAATCTCTTGCTGATTTTTTGGAAGAAAACGGCGGAGAAATCAAAGCAGTCTTGTGAGGAGGATCTTTGCTTTCCATTTGAAGCTCTTCTCGGCCTTGGATATTATAGAAGTCAGCACTAAATTCAATTAACTGCTGATTTAATTTTGGAACCTTCTGCTTTTCTCCTTCTCCATTAATAGCAGGTAGGTGAAATGATGTTGACAATATAATATAATCACTCTGTTTTTTAAATTTCTCCATGCGTTGGCATTATACCATAATCATTCTGTTTTTGACCGTCGCTATTAATAGTAGGTAGGTGTGTAAAGTTGGATCCAAGGCCCATCCCAAAATGACTAACCAACTTAGAAAACTTTTTTCTCAACTAATAAACTCAAGATCTTTGTACTCACTAATCCATGTGGGGTTATTCCTTAACACTCCCCTTCACGTGTAAGCCCTCTTTTGTGGCTCTACAAGTAGATAATTTAGGTGTAAGCCCTCTTTCGTGGCTCTACAAGTAGATAATTTTACTTATAAGCCCTCTTTTGTGGCACTACAAGTGGATAGTTTAGGTGTAGGCCCTCTCTTGTGGCTCTACAAGTGGATATTTAAGGTGTAGGCCCACATATGAGTACCTGCTCTGATACCATGTCAAGTTGGGTCCAAGGCCCATCCCAAAATGACTAGCCAACTTAGGAAACCTCTTTCCCAACTAATATACTCAAGATCTTTGTACTCACTAATCTATGTAGGACTATTCCTTAACAAAGTGAAATGGTGTTGTCATTATACCATAATCGCTTTGCTGAATCATCTTAGTTGGCGCGTTATTAAAAGGCTTTTGACTTTGCATGTTATCGTTTCTGGCAGCGAAGTAACTACCCCCATTATGGCATTCACGAGGCAAAATTGAAGGGCAAACTGCTAATGGAGAAGCATTTAAGCAATTTAAATTTGAATTGGAAAAATAAGTTTTAGGAAGGTCATTATTAACCCCTTTATTGTCACCATGATTTTGGGATCCTGGATTAGACCGAGTGAGATCAGCTTCAAGCTAGGCTGAGTCAACTCGACTCGGTCATCCTGGCCAATTCTCTGCAACTTGCTCGGAGAAAGGAGAGATTGTCTCCAAGAAAAGTTGAACCCATACAGAATTAATGCTGGAAGAAACCTTCACCATTGCTTTCTCCATAAATGGTTTTTCTGAAGTAAATAAAATTCGAGCGTAATCTTGACGATACTGCATTTTAGTAGATTCGTCTATTTGTTCTAACTTCCCAATAGTATTTGCTATAGTATTGAAGGTAGAATCATGCTAGAACTCCAACGGAAGACCATGAATTTTAACCATTGGCTTTTCGAAAAATTTGATATGGATGGCTAAGCATAGATTTTAGAAATCTTGAGTTCAGGAGGAAGATGAATATTCAGTGCTGAAAACTTGTCTTCTGAACATTGAAATAAAATAAGCCATGAATAATTCCCACGGTAAGAGAAATGCGGAATATAGATTAACTAGAGATGATCAGCAAACCACTTTGAGATTTGAAACTCCTCTTGAAGAGTACAATCAGTTTAGACAAGAATAGAAGATGCCAACTTCTCACAGTTGTCCTGTACAACTTGTTATAGAATGGAGATTTCAAAGGATGCCTCCAAAGATTAAGAAGATGGAGTTTTAAAACTTGAGTTGGGAATACCTATCTTTGGTAAGGGAGGAAAACTTCCACAATTTGAATTTGGAGGTGATTTTTCTGCTAGTATTGAAGGCTCAAATCAATGGAAACGATCCAGTAAAGTCTTCCATCCAAACCCAAAATTGGTGGATTCTGGAATATAAACGTAACCCATGATTTTTCCTTGCCTGATTTGAATAATTTTGCAATCCCATTTGCCACGATACTATAGAATTGAAAAATAGAAAACCAGGGACTCGGTCCATAGTTCCTTCGTGAGATGCGCTCTATCTCAAATCATTTCATAAGATATAAAATGTTTCCACTTGTTGTAGCAAGATGAAGCAGAAATCAATTGTCCAAATTCCATAAAAAAATTGGAAGGAATATAAATAAATTAAAATTTGGACAGCAACTTGTCATTTTGTTGTCATCTGCCTTTATATACCTTCTGTTAGGCTGGAAACATCAGTTTCTTTCTTCTTTGGTAGCATGCCTGAGCTCAATTTTTGTTTGTCTGCAGAACCATTTGCAAACAAACTAATGCCAATATTAAAAACAGGTGCAAGAGAGGTTATAGAAATAGACGTCTAGTTCAGAGAAAGCGGATAAAGTGACAGTTCATACAGATGAAAAGAAAGAATCCAATGAATGCAGATGGCACTCCAGTTTCCATTGAATCTGGTGTATCACATTGCATGTGACGTATGATACTTCCTTGAAACAGTCATTACAAAGTACCAGCAGTTTCTTTTCTTCTGTTCTTGGAATATATGTAGCAATAAAGTACAGTTAAGAGTAGAGAATGATGCAGACTCTAGAATTTAGTCTAGTTATTGGAGCCAAAGTTGTACTGAAGGCTGAAGCCCTTGAAACTTCTGAACAGAGCACCTCAATAGATAGTTAAGACAAAAGAATGTGACAAGGAACAGTCTTACTCAAAGGGGAAGATGCATTGGTCCTTTCATAAACACCTTCAATGTCTGGTAAGCTAGAAAACTGTAGAGTTAAACGATCAATAAATAAAGCTGTTTACAATAGATTTAGTAAGACTGAAAAATGAGACAGAGATACACAAAAGTAAAATATACAGTCTCGGTGAAAAAAACTAGTCTACTTATGCCAAAAAGGGAAAAAAATCAGGTTGGCAGCTCAGGCAACAAAGAGTCTATATGACACGTGATATAAGAAAAATACGTCTCACAACGTTAAAATAGGAAAAAATCTACACATCAAGGTGCGCCAGAACTTCAACAAACATGAAAATTTTCAAACGGGTGTTAGACTATCATAAGAGACAGATAATACGCGAGCACAGACATAGCTGACTCAAATTTAAGCAGACTTTACAATCATCGCATAGATAACCGCACCAAGAAAACAAAACCGGTTCAGGAGCACATTCTGTCCGGAACATGAAAGAACAGGTATCCACCAGTTTTCAGTACAGGATTTTGTGAAACGTATAATCAAGTCTCCACACTTCGCCCGTTTTACTTGTAATGGGCATATTCTAGGAGCAGTCGGAGTAAAAAATCTGAAATTTCCACACTTCAAATCCCAACTCCAAGAAACATCAGGAACAGTAATCATTACCAAAGAGAACAAATTTCTTTAGGTACCTTCTCTTCAGGAGGTTCTGCTGTTGTACTCACTGTTGTGATTTCCTCTGTCCTCTTCACCCTTTTTTTTCTCACGTAAACACGACCCGGGGATCGAGAACCTAATGCGAGTAACCAAAGGGAGGGAAAATTTTGAACAAAAAAAAGCAAAAGAGAAGAGTTTTCTGGTAAAATGAGAAAAATAATGAAGCGTGATGGCAAAAAGTGGAGATCTGTTACCCGGTTCCTCTTCTTGTTTGGGGATTTGAGCTGAAGAAAGTTTTCGAGAAGAAATTCTCAAAGACATTTTTAAGAACGTGGCCGATGAAAACCGGAGAAGAGAATGTCCCGGAGCACAGAGAGACATTTGAAGAATCATGAGAATTTTTGTTCATTTGCCGAAATATTATAATATTGTCTGCTTTCAATTCCGAGCGCTTCGTACTACGCAGTTCGCAGATCTTCGAGCTTTTTTAAAGATGGCTACCCTGAACTTATTTCATTTTTTAATTTTTGTTGGAAACTTTTCTTCAAGGAGGGCATATTGGTAACATCGCATTATGTAACGGCAAAGGAATCTCTGAACGTCATGCCAGGTGCAAAGTTCGCAGAGACCAATTTCGCGCCTTAGCTGAGCCATTCGTTCGTCTTTGCAGGTGGCATGCTTATGGCTCCGAGACGAAGAGCTTGAAGACACTGGAGCAGTGTTTCTTCAATCTTGTATCTTGTCTTCTGAAAAACTCAAAGTTCTTGAAACACTAGGTTATTCTTCCGTTGGTTGTGGCTTTACGGAGGAGGAACCGAGCGCTGTAGCTCTTAGAGAAATGGATTCTTCTCAAGTAGTTCCGACTGAAGACGCTGTGCAAGCCCTAATCGATCTTCTTGTCTATCCTCTTCTTCCCCTTAAGTCCTCTTTTCAGGGACCTCCATCCATCGAACGACAGAAAGAAGTTGCTAGACAGGTGGTTTCTCGTGTTCGTAGTTGCCCTGTGGTTTGAAACTGTCATGTTCTCCACTATTATTATTTTGTCAGCTTGGTATTTTTGGGCTTCTGATTTTGAAATAATGCTGGTCTCGCCTTTTTGCTTTTTTCTTTTCCTCGTACTTTGGCTTGGCGGGCTCCGAACGATTATTTTGGTTTCAGTTTTTACACCACTATGTCTCATAATCCAATCAGACCTTCCGCTTCCTCCTTTATGTTTATAATGGGAAATAGTCTGCGATTTTGTGTGCGACAAGATTTCATTAATATTTTTCATATGAAGCTAGAGGAATAGAGAAATCTTCGTTATTTAGGAAGCATAGCTACTTTTGATTAGGATGATTGCTGGGATAAACTGGAGGGAGCTAGCGAGAAATGGAAGTTTTAAATAATTACCCATTTGATTTTTTTTTTCTTCCAGTTATTCACTTCAAAGAACAACTGTAATTACAGCTCACAGAGCAACTTGACTCAGTTATTCAGTTAGTTTATTTCTTTATTTCTAAAAATTACTGCTGGCGATTTTAAAACAGATGAACTGTGTTTGAGCACACTGCCATTTGCTTGGTGAGTAGACGTGTAAAGCAGAACTGAAACCAGATGACAAGTTATGAGTGTTTCTTTTCATTGTGTTGAAGCTTCTAGCTTTTTATTTACTCCTCTATTACCTAGAAATTGCCTTTGGTGTACTCATGGCTTACCTTGGTTCAGATGCATGCAGTTGTGGTGCTATACAACTACTATCACAGGAAAAATTTCCGCCAGCTGAAATTTCTTGACTTTGAATCCTTCTGCAAGATGGTGGTGGTTGCAAAGCCTAGTTTACTGCAGTTTATGAAGTTCATGCAAAAGCACAATGAGCAACCAGATGTACTTGACGAACAGTTCTCAATCACCGAGCAAATGATAATGGATGCTTGCAATATTTGTATTAGTTTAGATCCATTAAAAGATTCGCCTGATACACAGGGATGGCTAGTCTCAAAGGTTGTGGTTTTTGTGGTTGACTCTGAAAATGAAAACTGCTTGCTGCAGTTCTCGTCGGTAACTGATGGAGTCTGGTCACTTATAGAGAAAAACCTGGATGTTCCACTTTGTACTTCTGATGGTTCTCTAGATGTCAATAGCACAAAGCAAAAAAAGAAATGTGCCAATCAACTTCAGCTTCTTGCCTTCTCTGCTGTGAAGGAACAAACAGGTTGGTGTCACGTTTTGACCCCTGCTGGGCTCAGTTATTACGGTTATTTTCTTTCAATAATCTGGAATGAATTTGAAGTCTGACTTCTGGAAGACATGGATTTACCTTGTAACAGGAGTTGAACATACAAGTCTTAGTGTTCTAGAGAGCCACTCTGTATATTCCTTCAGTATGCCAAAGACAACTTCACAATTTTACATAGTGCAATGTAGTGAAGCCTTTGGTGAGGAATTCACACAAGTTCCTATTAGAGATGTTATTAACAGGTTTCTTCAGTGAACAATTTACATACTCATATTTCCCGGTGTGTGCAATTGTGTAGTTTCTGATGAATCACGTTTTCTTTCTGCAGCTTGACAGGTCCTATGTTTACAAAAAGTACAAATGGTTTTCTTCCAACACCAGTCATTGAATATTTTCATTTACTACCATACATGAGTATCATCTCTGACTGGTTTTTAAGGTATTGTTTAATCTGGAACAAGTTTTTCTGACTCTCTCTCATATGTAGGGGTAAGGATGTTTTCTATGCTGATGCTTTTGATGATTGCTTGTTTTCTTAAGGCAAAGCATTCAGGATGGTTCACAGCCTTTCCTGGAAGAGCCAAGGAGTTCTCACGAGTTCACATGCCCAATGGCAGATTCTCTGATCAAGGAAGGTGGATCCGATGCTTCCGTGACTGAGTCACGTTCAGCTGTTTATGAACCTCAAGAGAATTATACAATGGTTGATGTGCTGTCATTTGACCCTCTTGTAGAATTGGCTTCACCCAAAGAGGAAGTTGTAAGTATGGGGCATAAAATTCCAGATACACCTTTTCAGGAGTTTGACATCACATATAGAAGCTCAAACACCATTGAGAATGAGTTGGACCAAAATGTACTGTCTTTTGCAATACAGGTTTTAATTTTTCAGTTTTCAGGAAGTTCTTCTTGTTATTGCAAACAGTTGTTTGGGTTTGTGGACATTAACTTTGGTAATGGTAGCATGATGGTCTAACACATATTGGTTCTATCATGGCATATCCAAAATACATTCTGCAGTGGAAATTTGCTCAAAATGATATTGTGATGAGTCAATCATTTCTTTCTTTTAAAAGCATGAACTGGTCATGAATGTGTCCTGGTTGGAAAGTTGCCAAAATGTTATGTTAATGGTTACTGTTTTAGAAATCCAGTCTGGTTGCTACATAGTGAGTGGGTTGGAACTCATGCAGACCATATGGGGTTAGCAAATCTTTCTGGACAGTCTGGACTTTCCATTTGGTCTGTCCTGTTAAATAGCTTATGCTGGACCATTATTATTGGAAACTGTCTTAGATATTAGTAAGGTTGTTCCTCTGGAAACTCATTATGGAAAACTGACATTAAACTTCTTCTATTTTTAAGTATTGTTTGAATGCTTCAAAATAAGTGCCTTGGAAACTTAAAAAAAATATTTTATTGAAACCGAGTAGAAGCTTTTATAGCAGTTCATGCAGAATCATTTTATATTGGACTATAGAAGGAATTAAATCACTATGAATTGATATCTGAAATGTTTAAGAGGAAAATATTAAAGTATGTGGTTAAAATAGTATTTTTATCAAGTCACAGCTGTTATTAATAATAAACCATTTTTACTTAATTTACTACTTATCATCAGTAGCAGTTATCAAAATATTTTTCTATATTTTCCTTAAAATAATTTTTTTTAAATGATGCTGATTTTTATTAAGGCAAAAACTCATGAGAGCCTATTACAATGGAGGGAAGCCTTCCCAAACAATAAGAGATTGCTGCGAAGTTCCGAATTTTGCCAATTTATCAGCCAAAGAGTTGGCTGATCTAGGAATGAGATTCCAATTACAATGTGTAGAAGATACAATGTCAGCAATACTATCAGTGATAGGCCAGTGGCGCCAAGGGGGGAGGCTGTCTTTGGAACACCAAGTAATAACTGTCTTCGAGTCGCCTTTAGTATTATAATCGGCAATGCCCACCGGACCAGCATAAGAAAGAACAAGGTCTCCATTGTGACCTCTGAACACACCACCTACTCCTGCTAGTCCAGGACATCCAATAGCACTACCATCAAAATTCAGTTTTATGCAGTCGCAAGGGGGAGGATCCCAGATAGCCATACTTAGAGCTCTACTGGGGCCAGACATATAATCAAATTCCAATTTTCCCGAAGGGAAACCCCCAATAGAGTGGCAAAATCCTTTTTTGTATGAAGCCAGCTCGAGATGAGGCCGATGGCATGAGAAGTCGTGTTGTCTGGGGTGCTAGCTTTGGAGTTGAATCTTCGGTTATTCCGCTCGAGTCAAATGCACCATGGAACATGCGCAAGATAGGCCGAAAGAATTAACTTGCCCAGCCGAGGAAGGAGAATCCCTTGAACCATCTCAAAGGTGCCAAAGAGGTCTTGATGTAGCCCCAGTTGGAGCCCAATTTTCATAAAGATCTTCATCCAAACTTGCCACGAAAATCCACAGTGTAAGAGGACATGTTGGACTGTCTCTTCGCACTCACCGCAAAAGGGACAAGAAAGATCGGGGGCAGTGAAACATCTTCTATGAAGGTTATCTGAAGTAAGAATCTGTTCTCTGATGGCCGACCACACGAAAAATTTGATTTTGCTTGGCGCTGAGAGTTTTCAAGCTAGATTCGCCTTGTGTTCATGAGTACTGGAGTCTTGCTTTCTGATATGAGAGTAAGCCGAAGTGACAGTGAATCTGCCATTGTTACTGGGCTTCTAAATCAGCTTATCAACTGAGTGCTCCCGGATAATAGTACTGTTGAGTTTGGTAAGGAGAGAGCAAAAAACCAACTATTCCTCATCATTTAATCCCCGACGGAATGGGAGACTCCACAAGTGATCACTCCATGAATCAGCCACAGAGCAAGAGAGATCGCTTGCCACCCTATGCAGCCCCAGGAAGTCCTCCGAGAGAGATCGGGGGCCACACCGTTCGTTCGACCAGAAGAGAAGGGTCCTTCCGTTGCCCGTGTGAAACGAGGTAGCATCTCTGAATACTGGAAGGAGCTTGAAAACCGATTTCCATATCGGGGATAGGAGGCGAGCAGCGCCACCCTCTCTCTACCATGCACCCGAAAACTGAAGGTAGAACTTCACCATATTCCTCCATAAACTGTTATGCTTGTTGTTGAAATTCTAAATCCATTTGAGCATAAGAGCTTTGTTCATTTCTCTTGTAGGCTGGATGCCCAATCCTTCCCTATTATGAGGCATGTAAGTATCCTTCCAACTGACCAGATGGTATCTGAAGGTATCTTCTGAACCTCTCCATAGAAATCGTCTACGGATGACATCAATTTTGGAGCAAACGGAGGTCGGACAGTGCATGAATGATAATAGATAATTTGGCAGCCCCACCAGACAAGACTTGAGGAGAGTGAGACGCCCGTTGTTGATAAGAGTTTACCCCTCCAAGTGGCTAGCCTCTTTTCAAATTTCTCAATGAGGGGGGACCATAGTGAGCCGAAGGCCGAGAATCAAAAAGTGGGAGCCCAAGATATGTAGTTGGCATATTTCCCACAAAGCATCCCAGATAGTCCGCCATATCTCGAAGCCTAGCTGGATCAATGTGATAGCCAAGAAGAGTGGTTTTTCCCCTATTTATGTTTTGACCGGAAGCCAATTCAAATAAATTTCAGCATGACACACAATTTTCTGATCTGATCCATAGTACCAACCTCGAAGCAAATAGTATCATTCGCAAACTGGAAAATCGGAATATCAAAGGTTGTGCAATCAGTCGTGGGGAGGAGCCATCCCACGTTCTTGGCCGAGTAGATCAAGGAGGATAGATATTCTGCCACCACGTTGAAGAGCAGGAGGGAGAGGGGATCTCCTTGTCTGATTCCCCTGGTTCCCTTAAAATACCCACAAATTGTTCTGTTGAGAAGGACAAAATAACTTGCAGAGGAGATGCAGCTTTGGATCCAGAAACACCATTTTTCTTCGAATTTCATCTTCCCCAAGAGGGTGTCCAGAAAATTCCAGTTAACTCTGTCAAATGCCTTTTTGAAGTTAAGCTTGAGGATGAATCTGGGAAGCTTTCGGACCTTGAAATGACGACTAAGTTCATGACATGTCATGGCTAAATCAAGAATGTTTCTTCCCTTAATAAAAGCACTTTGGCCATGGTGAATGGCAATAGGGAGGATTGCCCTAAGACGACTAGCAAGGAGGCGCGCAATCACCTTATATGCACTGGTAGTGAGACTGATTGGCCGGAAGTCGGATGGGAGCTTTGATGAGGGCGATGAAAGAGGCTTCGATACTCCTATATCTGATGCCATACTGATAAAAGGAGGGGGCCATGCTGGAAATGTCTTCTCTGATGAAGGGCCAGCAACGACGATAAAATTCTCTGTTGAATCCATCCGGGCCGGGAGCACGATCCAAAGGAAGACCAAGGGCTGCAATTTCAATTTCCCGACTAGAGAAGGGGAGCTCGATGAGATTAGTTGCAGCTGATGGAATAACCTGGAGGTGAACCCTTTGGAAGAAGGGCCGGAAGGGCTGGTGATCAAAGTATAAATCAGCAAAAAAATTCACTAGTGAGTTAGAAATAATGGCTCGGTCCGAGGTGGCCTCACTGTTGAGGCTGATCATGGCAATGCGGTTGGCCCTTTTTCGTGCAGAGGCGACTGCATGGAAGAATTTAGGATTAGCATCCCCATCGGAGAGCCATTTGAATCTTGCACGTTGCTTCCAGTGCACTAACTCGTTGTGGGCAAAGGACTGCAATTGCCCTTGAAGGGCATACCTCTGAGAGACTTCCGGATAAGAGAGACCTCTGACTTCCTCTACAGAGTCGAGAGTGGCTATCTGAGCAAGGGCATTAGTTCTCACAGCTGAGGAAGAGGGCTTCTTTTCAGAGCCCCAAAATCTCAGCAGCAGTTTCAACATCTTGAGCTTGATTGGGAAGGTCCACCTGCTCGGGCCCGCAACGGTCATATTCTCCTAAAAGGCTTGGAGAGATAGATCAAAAAAGGGGTCCGCCATCCAATTATTGTTGAATCTGAAAAAGGGGGAGGGGGGGCAACTGCCAAAATGTGTATCAACCATAATCGGCCAATGATCAAAGATGACCCTATTGAGCACTTTGCTGGAGACATTGTTGTAGAGCTGAAGCCAATCATTGCTAGCTAAGAATCGGTCCAGCTTTGAGAGGACAGGGGGCTGCCTGCCATTTGACCAAATGAAGGTCTTCCCAGATAGGGCAATCTCATCTAGGTCCCAGCTGCCAATAAAATCAACAAATAGCCTCATGGAGGTTGTGATTCTCCGGGACGGCGGGGATTTCTCGTGGCAAAAGCGAGTGACATTGAAGTCACCCACAAGCATAAGAGGAATAAGCCATGCCTGACAAGTCCTCAATAGATCCTCCCAAAATAGGTGGCGCTCATGGTGTCTGGTAGGGCCATAAACACCAACTAGGCACCAAATGTTCCCCGAACCTTTGTCTCGCAGCTTGATGCCAAGGGAGTAAGAGCCACTGCAACGATCAAGCACCTCAGTAGTACTGGTGTCCCACATCAGTAGGATACCGCCTGCCGATCCCACTGCAACCACTGAAGCCCAACCGGGCTCCTTTAGATGCCACAACTCACGGATGTATCTAAGGGGTAGAGAAGCCACATTGGTTTCTTGGAGAACCACAACATTTGCCTTGGTAGAGGCAAGGAGGCCCCGAATGGAGGCGCGCGACACAAGGACCCAATTCCACGAACATTCCAGGAGATAATAATCATTGATTATTATTCATCTTCTTTGACTTCTCAGATGGGTGGTTATCTCCTGGGAGAGGCTCTGTGAAGACGGTGCCCATCACTTTGGCAAGTTCCACTATCTGGGTCCAGGTTTCTGGGTCGTATTTGTGATGTTATGAGTGGAGAGTTGCCACAAACACTTGAGCTCGTTCACTTGGCTCTGGAATGATGAAATCCCCCGTCTCTGGGTTGTAGGGGTATCGAGTGGTGGCACTGGGTCCTCCTTGTAGAAGTTGTTGCCCTCTAGCTCGGCGCTGGTAGGTTACAACGGGAGGGGGAGTGTGGGGAGGAGGGGGTGCTGTTTGGAGCAGAAAAAGGGGGGGGGGGGGGGGGGGGGGGGGGGGGGGGGGGTGCATGTCTGACAAGTCCTCAATAGATCCTCCCAAAATAGGTGGCGCTCATGGTGTCTGGTAGGGCCATAAACACCAACTAGGCACCAAATGTTCCCCGAACCTTTGTCTCGCAGCTTGATGCCAAGGGAGTAAGAGCCACTGCAACGATCAAGCACCTCAGTAGTACTGGTGTCCCACATCAGTAGGATACCGCCTGCCGATCCCACTGCAACCACTGAAGCCCAACCGGGCTCCTTTAGATGCCACAACTCACGGATGTATCCAAGGGGTAGAGAAGCCACATTGGTTTCTTGGAGAACCACAACATTTGCCTTGGTAGAGGCAAGGAGGTCCCGAATGGAGGCGCGGTGACACAAAGACCCAATTCCACGAACATTCCAGGAGATAATAATCATTGATTATTATTCATCTTCTTTGACTTCTCAGATGGGTGGTTATCTCCTGAGAGAGGCTCTGTGAAGACGGTGCCCATCACTTTGGCAAGTTCCACTATCTGGGCCCAGGTTTCTAGGTCGTATTTGTGATGTTATGAGTGGAGAGTTGCCACAAACACTTGAGCTCGTTCCCCTGGCTCTGGAATGATGAAATCTTCCGTCTCTGGGTTGTAGGGGTATCGAGTGGTGGCACTGGGTCCTCCTTGTAGAAGTTGCTGCCCTCTAGCTCAGCGCTGGTAGGTTACAACGGGAGGGGGAGAATTGTTTTGCCTGTGGGGAGGAGGGGGTGCTATTTGGAGCAGAAAAGGGGAAGGTGGGGGGGAGATTGTTTTGGTGGCACTGGGTTGCTGGGAGGAGAGGTGGAAATCTTACTCTGGCATCATCGAGGCGGATTGGCGCTTCTGTTGTGGCTAGTGCCGGGGAGAGGCTTTGGAGTGCAACGACTAGCTCATTTCAGCCAAAACCCGACTTTGTGGCCTCAGGTATGAATAATTTGGCTAAAATGGAGGTTCCTCTTCTGTGCGTGATCCGACATTCCCAGCGAATGAATGAAAGTTTCGATCCATCGGCTGAGGAGATATGGATCATCGGACCTGATTTCGGACGACTCTCTCGACGGTAACTCTGCATTTTCTGTAGCTGAAGCGAAAAAGACTATTTCACTTCTTCCGGCTAGAGACCGTCGTCTAGCGACCTTTGTATTCCTTTGTCGAAGCCTCAGAAAGCTTGCCGGAGCTGTGGCTGGACGGATCCGACCGTCTGTGAGTTTTTCTTCCTCGCCTTGGAGAGATATTTCCTCCATTTCTTTTCGTTGCAGCATCGTCGAGCCTTCTATCGGCGTCGGAAAGGTTCTTCGTAGCCTTGCTTGAGTAGCGGTGGTCGTCGGGGGTGGTCCGGTCACCCGCCGTAGGGAGGGTGACCGTCGGGAGAGCTCTCTCTCTCATTTGAGAGTTTTGGTGCACATTAGCAATTTCAAAATAGACGGCGCACGATACGATCACTAATGGCGCACGTTACGATGGTTAACGATGCACGTTAAGCGAAAAATCGCCTAAAATTGCCTATATGTCGCTCCGTTCCTCTCGCTCGTGAAGATACATCATGAGCCCATTTTATTTTCCTTAAATCATTCACTATTGCATGTTTAAATGTTTCTTTTTTATACTTTTTCTGTTTTTCACAAGTTTCATGAGAGAGAGAGAGAGAGAGAGAGAGAGAGAGAGAGAGTCTTGTTGGGTGTCGAGCTTGATCCCCTATCTCTATTAAATGAGTTGATTAGTACAAAGACTAAATTGCCCCTCTATACACTTAATTACATAGATAAGTGTTAAGAAAAGTGATACAGTTATTAGTTGGGAAACGGCTTCTTATGGCTAGTCATTTTGAGATGGACTTGAACCCAATTTTAACATGGTATCGAAGTACTTCCTTTTCTGTAATTTCTCTTGTTAATTTAAATACATCTTTTTCAAAAAAAAAAAAAAAAAAAAACATGGTATCGAAGTAGATTGTATCAGTTTATATTGTAACCAATTTATATTGTATTCCTCTCATGCCCATTGTCCATTTATGTAAGCTTGAACACGTAGGAGAGTGTTAGTGGGAAGAGTCTCATGTAAATAAGTGTGAAGAGAAGTCATGGGTTTACATTTGAGAGGGATATACCTGGACCCAACTTTAACAATAAGCAATGATGAGAGTGAATCATTTGGTTTACATTTGAGGTTGAAAAATATTAGTGCAGATTTATATTGGAATTAATATGCTATCAGGAAGCTTAGCAGAATATTGATTCTACTAAAGGAATTATCAATCATTTTTTTTAAGAAGATGTATTAATAAAACGGAAGAGAATTGCAAAATTTGTGGGAGCACGTCCCTTACAACCAGTGATTGTAGGATAGCTCCCTGCCTGGCAAGCACATCAGCCGCCAAATTAGCGGATCTTAGAATGTGAGACCAAATACAAGGAACAATTGAGGTAATATCTAAAATTTCTTTAAAAGTATCCCAATGCCTCCACGGAGGAGAAGATGCATTCTCACACCAACCTATCACCACTTTGGAGTCGCCTTCAACATGGAGAGACCCCCTACATTTATCTCTGAAGATACGAAGACCGGAGAGGAGACCATGCAATTCAGCAGACGTAGAGTCTGATATACCAAGGGGTCCGGCATAAGTGAAGAGCTGATTACCGGAATGGTTTGAAATAACTCCTTCGAAACCAGGAATACCAGGGTTGCCAAGAGACGAACCATCAAAATTTAACTTTAGGAAACCAGGATCGGGAGGAGACCATTCTCTCATGACCGGAGGCTTTTTCCCAATGTGCATCAATACCAAGTTTCTCCAATTTTCACGAATGGAGGAACCCAGATAAGGAGAGGAAGCTTTCTTGGTTAATACCCAAGTTGATATTTGCCCAACCACTCTGTCCGCAACTCGGTCTAAAGATTCACTTTTTGCATCAAAACGTCTTCTATTTCGCTCATTCCAAAGACACCACGGGATAAAACTAGTACATGCAGAGAGCATTATCTTTCCAAGACTCGGCATAGGGGTACCCATGAGAGATTTACTGAACGAAAGCAGATCAACAGCCATGCAAAACTGAAAACCAAACCTTCCAAGAATGCTGATCCACACCTTCCAAGAAAAGCTACAATGGAGAAGAATATGGGTAGTAGTTTCATTTTCAGAGTTGCAGAATGGACATATAGGATCCACTGAGGGGTGACCTCTTCTTCTCAATACCGCTGCCGAGAGAATTTTACCTTGACAAACACTTCACATGAAGAACTTTACCTTTGGAAGGGCACATAAATGCCTAAAGGAATTATCAATCATAATTTTGTTTCCTGAAGGTACGAAGTATTGTTAAGAGTCAAAGCTCGTAAAAGTTATAGTAGGTATGGTAGAGTATTTATAGTTCTATACACCATTTATAAACAGGGTGCTGGCTATCCTAGCTCACCATTAGAGGGCTCCCGATCATCACCTCTGTCAAGTTTCTCAACAGTTTTGAGTATTTTTAGTTCTATTTGACAACTACACCACTTATAAACAGGGTGCCTGCTATCCTAGTTCACCATTATAAGGCTCCCAATCATCACCTCTGTCTAGTTTCTCAACAGTTTTGCCTTTTAAAGTCTCCGTTCTCTCTTTTAACCCTTTCTTATTTCTCTTTCACATTCATAATTACAGAATTACCTCTCATATATGGATAATCTGTTTTCTAGAAAGAAGAAAAGCTTATCTAGTGATAGCTCAAAATTATCACTCTAATGTGCAAGTTGATTGGTGTGGCAGGCAGAAATGGATGTTTCAGCAACAAAGCCATGTAATTCAGGAATTGTAACTCCAAAATTAAAGAGTGAGAATGTTATCCATGACAATGGAATGATGAGTTGTGATAAAATGCTGATGCCCAATCTACCCTCGGTTGCTATCCAGTCCATTTCCAACAATCGTAATGAAATCTTCTGTTCTCGGAATTATGGTGACCACGTCTCTTTGCAAAATCTTGATAAAGTCCAAGCAGAGTTGGCATTGAAGGAAGATGACCTCGTCCAGACTGCCTTATCAGCTCTTCTGACAAAGCGTGATGAATTGGTAAAGATGCACTTCTATTTAACTGATTTTTTCTTAGGCATCAATTTCAATTTCATATAAGAAGTATGACAAATACTTCAAGTTCTCACAAGTAAGTTTACTTCCCTTACAGTATCAGCAGCAACGCCATCTGGAGGATGAGATTGCACAATGTGAAAAGAACCTTCAAACAATACTAAAGGTTTTTTTTTTTTTCTTTTTTTTTTTTTTTGTGAATGATTGGTGGTGTGCTTCCTTTCAGCGTTATTATCTATTTCTCTTCATGTTTCTTGTGTTCTTTTTTTTTTTCTTTTTTCTTTTTTGCTGCTGTAAATTTGGTGATGGTCATAAGAATTTAGTTTACCCAACTTCAAGAGAATGAAAGGGCTGGTTTAGCATAAATAAGTTTTTAATAGATGCATCTTTTTTAGTTTATACTGTATCAAGTTCATAAGACTTATTCAAGTGTAAGCAATAAAATAAATAAGTAGAAGTTGAGAATATTGCTAACCTAAAAGAATCTACAAGTCCATCTTCCTGCCAACTGCTGTCTTGACTTTGTTTATTTATTTTTGTCAAAGAGTGCGAATTTATGCTTATTGATTGATTTGCCATCTATAGATATTCCTTTTCAGAAAGATCACTCGAGGACGCCAATGTTTTGCATCTCAGTTGAATTAGCATGTCCAGTTCAACCATCTGCCCGTATTTTCAACTGTTCAAAGTGCCTACTATGTCTAGCTGTCACTTGGGGTGACTAGCTACGAAGCATCCATAAAGAGTTGGTAGGATAACATGGCACTATCTGGAGAACGTATCAAAATTCTGAGGCCCAGTCAAGCAAGCCATCCAAGATATCTGGTGGGCCCTAATCAGGACCCAAGTAGAAAAAACAGGGGGCAGGGTGGGTTGAAGATGAGGTTGCAATCAACTTTTAAGGGTGAGTTCAGCATCATAGAGAAGCTCTCCTCCCTGCTCAACTGTTGTTAAGTAAGTTAATTTAGAATAATAAAACACTAATATAATCCAAAATTGATACCAGTGGGAAACTCTTTTTTGAATAGTTTTTATTATTAGTATTTTTGAAAAGGAAACCGCAAAAAAGGTGACTGATGAGAAATATCTAATGGACGAAATACAGATTTAAAAGAAAATGTAAATAAATCTGATGGAGAGTTGGTAAGATAAAGTTCCTTCTGAACAATGTTTCATCTCCTTTGCTGAAAATTATGGATGCTGGTTTTGGGAAGAACTGCCAGAAGGAAGTACATAAATTATGTGTCAACCCAGGTCCCACAGGCTGCTGGGGGTGTATTTAGAGATGCTTCTGGTGAGATTTTAGGCTCCTCCCCTGGTCTTCTGGACCAGGTGGACTCAAATGAAGCTGAATGTAGGGCTCTTCTTGTTATCCACATGTTATTTGGACAGCACTTTCTTATGCATGTCTTGGCTGTGGAGCGTGACTTAGCACTGGTCATACATTGGTGGTGTGATTCAAGTGATGTCCCATGGTGGTTCGACTCTATCAAGGATCAGATTCTAGATATGCAATTGTATTCAGTCTCCTGATCTAATATTATTTGTTTAGCCAATCATGTGGCAGATAAACTAGGTAAAGAGGGCTCCTGTCTCCGGCATCATGTTGTGAATGCTGTACCCCCTCTTATCTTATAACTGTTGTTCTTGTTTTTTAATGATTTCTCACCATTTCAAAGAAAAAGGGGAAGTTATAAGCATAAAAAGTGCAGAGGAAAAAGCAAGAAAATGGATGATTAACGATCAAGAAACAGAGAAATGAGAATGAAATTTCTGGGAGAGAGGACAAGAGGGGTTTGCAGTTTTTTGTAGAAGGAAAGGGCTTAATGGGAAAGATACACAAAGGAACATTACTATTTCTTGGCTTGATGGATAAGGAAGTGTTTAAGTTTTTTGGGTATGTCATTTGTTTCTGAACTTCATGGGACAATGACAGTAAGCTGGAAGGAGGAAAAAAGGTCAGTCTAGGGAAAGCCTCTCAATCATTTATGGTTCATCAATTTATTTATTGAAATTCTAACCTTATTGTCTCTTGTAATCCCTTCTCATGTCTCTAGGACATTGATGATGATTACAAAATTATAGGGTAGTGTTGTTATTTCATGTAGGACAGAGCCCGTGAAATCCCCAACCCCTGCCCTGTAATCAAGTTCCATTCAGGGTTTTAAGTTGGAGATTGACAGCATTTGAGCAGCCTGATGTGTCAGATTCCCTATTTTAAGTTGTGCTGCTGCCATTTTAATTTAGGTGTTGTGTGTTCATGTTTTAAGGAATAACGAATGCTTAAGGGTGGATGGAATCTATTTCAGAGTAACTGACAATCAGAAGTCTAGATTTTTCTTTGTACAAAATCTTTTATGCCACTAGCTATGCCAATGTTTTGATGGCAGCTCCAGACTCAACAACATTGCTATCCGTGAGCATGCAGTTGATAAACTGGCTGATTCACAGTTACATCCGCCTACTCTCATATCAGAAAGCAAGATTACAACATGCAAGAGCACAAGGCAAACTTAGCATGGAAGCTCTCAGCGCCTAATAAAATCAAAATTTTCATGTGGACAGCTATAAAGGAACAAATCCTCAACTCTGACAACCTCCATAACAGAGGCTACACAGCCCCCGATTGTACTTGTCCCCTCTGTGGTACGAGCGATGAGACAGTCCAACATGTTCTATTACATTGTGATTTCTTTTGGCAAGTATAGATGAAGATCGTCCAGAAGATTGGACTCCAAATGGGGCTACATCAAGACCTCTTTGGAACCTATGCGATGGTTATGGGGATCCGCCTTCCTAGGTTGGCATGCCTTGCGCATGTCCCATGGTGCCTATGGCTCGAGCGCAATAACCGAAGATTCAACTCCAAGGTTAGCACCCCGAAAAACACAGCTTCTCATGTAGTGGGCCTTATCTCGAGTTGGTTACATACCAGGAAGGAGTTTGCCTCTCTATCGGGTGTTTTCCTTCAGGAAAATTGGGGGTTAATCGCAAATATGGCGGGCCTGTGTAGAACCCCGATTATGGCCACCTGAGATCCTCCCCCTTGCGACTGCATCAAACTCAACTTTGATGGCAGTGCTTTAGGTTGTCCTGGGCCTGTTGGAGCTAGTGATGTTTTCAGAGACTGCAGTGGAGACCCTATTTTATCTTATGCAGGGCCGGTGGGTATTGCTTATTCAAATATTGTTGAAGTGAGTGCTCTTCTATTCGGCCTTCAAATCTTTATAGAGCGTCTCCATGGCAAGTTGTTTATTGAAGGAGATTCTAAGACTGTCATCAATTAGTGCTCAAAAGATAGCTCCCCCCTTGGCGCCACTAGCCTATCATTAATTGTATTGCTGACATTGTGTCATCTATTCATTATAATTGGAACCTCGTTTCTCGATCAGCCAATTCTTTGGCTGATAAATTAGTAAAATTTGGAACTTCCCAGCATTCTCTCATTCTTTGGGAAGGCTTCCCCCCCTTGTAATATGCTCGATTGAGCTTCTCTTAATAAAAATCAGCATCTTTTAAAAAAAATGTTTTGATGGCAGCATGTAACAGCTGGAAAAAAAATTACCTTGCCCTCTATACTTTCCTGTTCCTCATGTAAGATCTCAAATTCAACTTCAAAAGCATCTCTTTGGGAAACTAGAGCTGCGCTCGGCTCAGGAAGAGCTGTTCAATGTTTTCACTATCACAAGCAACTGTTATTCTGGGCATTTAGGTATACCGCTCAGTTGGAGGATGAAGCATCCCACTTTTTATGAACTGCTGTTATTTTTCATCTCTAATAACAGAAGTTCAAATACTATTTAATAGTGAAAAAATATGCCTTACAGATAGATGATGATGCACAAGCAGATAAGTTCCTGGGCAGACAGTTTGTTATGTGTTTTTCTCTTGAGGCTAATCTTGCTGATTGATTGGCTGGCTAAGAAAGGAGCCTTCTGACAGAGCCTCATTTGAAGATTTAGAATTCTAATGAGAACTCAGGTGTTGAGAATCAATAATTAGCTCCTATGGATGCAACTAATTCTCTTAAATCATCCACACTAAGTTGCATGTGCCCCGCCACAAATAGGCTGGCACTTGAAATTTTTCACCAATCTGTAAAAGCTTCTGGATTTGCATCTGACAATTTACATTTAGAACTGGTCAATCTCCGAGTGTCTTTAGGTGGGGGTTGTGAGTTCACCTGGAGATCATTTTTATTTAGCCTATCAGTTCCCAAGGAATGTTAAAGAAATCAATCTATGATCTCCTTTCCTCATAATTCAAAAGAATTTAGATTGCACCATTTTATTGACTAGCATGAACTTTCCAAAGAGTGTCCTTATAGTATAGCAGCTTTTCTTTCATCATTTGATTTTCAATGTTAAAAATTTATTTAAAAATTTTGTACAAAAGTCAGTGAGACCAGCTTGAACCACTGATTGAAGCAAAATAGAGTAGAAGGCGCAACTGGTGATTTTGCTAAATTCAGAAATAGACAATCTGTCTGCCAAGTAATTTAGCAGCTGTTGCTATTATCTCTTTTGTATTTGGTGTTCTCTGATCAGTCTAGTTCTGGGAAAATCTCTTCTGTTGACCATATCCAAGAAAGGATTTGTTGAAATTTATCTTTCAAGAACACTACTTACGTTCAGTTTTTTAAGTATCATGGTTTATGAAGTCTCCTGTGCATGTGCAACTTCTTACACTTTTTAGGTTTGTTTTTTCTGGAATCACTTCTAACAAATATTCCAAATTTGAGAATATACTGAAACTGAGATGAAATGATACAGCAATTAGGTTATTTCTGTGGTTGCCTTAGTAATTAGTATTTGAATTTTCTGACCTATAACAGTTAGTAGAAAGAGAAAAGGAGGTGAAGTTGAGGTTAGAGTCAATAATTGAAGCATGTAACAACACATGCTTGAAAGGCTCTTCACAATGTGAAGCTGCCACACATGAAGGTTCCCCGCAGTGGCAGTCTCCTCAGCAGTTCAAGAGGAAGAGATTATCTGAAGCTGTCCTTACCTCAAGAAATCCATGTCAGGCAAGTTTAGTGGTTCTTCTCTTCTTTGCTGTTATTATCTGCACCGATGGATGTTGGGTTACTGCTGTAATACCTGTGCTGCCTGCAGGAATTAGACGATATTTGTTCCCGTAACTACTGGATACTGCCAAGATACAATGTAGTTCCCTCAAATGGTAAGTTCAGCGGACTTCCATCCATAGATATCCAGGCCTTAATGTGCCTTACTTGCAATTGGTTTTGATACTTTTACCTCTTCTCAACACTAAATTTTGGTTACACTAAACGTGGCTCAACATTTTTCAGCCAACACTTTCTTTATTCTTTGGCAAACATTCGTCTTTAATGACAAGCCACACTCTCTATATACTTTTAAGAATCTATATATCACCCAACATGTCCAGTAACCACTAGTAATACGTTTGATTGATGGCCTTACAGGAGGTTTCATTGCCAATGTAACACTTAAAGGAGTCGATTTTGAGTGTTCAGCTGCTGGGCAGATGAGCAACCGTCCTCAACTTGCAAGGGAATCCGCTGCCATACACATATTGAGTGAACTCCGAAAGATATCTAGTCAAGTCTAGCAGTGCTTGGTGTGCATCTGTATATCCTTACAATACAAACGACTTGTTTCTGAAGATATACTGACGGCAATCTTCGAGAAAATAATACATGTAGCCCTCTCCTGCACATGAGTTATAGCTGCTTGTGCCAACCAATAGATCATAGAAAATGAATTGTACACCTGTGTGAATATATATGCAGACATAGGCATGCTTGTTATCAGTCTTGACTTCTGTTATAGATATGTACTCACGGGCCCCATGGGTTCCTTTTTTTAACTAGTTGGTTACAATGTTGTTTTTGAGCATTGCATTTTCTTTCGGTAGTTCATGGGGCTGATCCATTGAGATTAGATGACAAATTTTAGGGTTCTGAGATTTTTGTTCCAGTAAATCATAGAAGAACATCATAGGCGCAGCAGTAACTACATCAGATTAGATGCAGGTCTGTCAAACACGGAAGAAATAGCTAATTTCTGCAGGCAGCTCGAAGAATTCAACTTTGAGGCGACTCGAGCATGAAGAAAAGAATAATAGGAAAACCAGTTGAACGAATTCATGATGGAAACAAGGGTGAAAAGGGGATTACAAATTTCCCATTTCCTCGATAAATTTGAACAAAAACTTCAAAACTGATGATTTCCGATCTCCTTTGCTCTCTACTTCAAAAACTCCTCGCACAATCCTTGAGTACAATCTCTCCAATTGTGGCACACTGAACCCTTCAGTTCGCTCTAGCAACTGCTGCTTCACAGATTTGACCTCCGCAGCGATTTCTTCGTCTCCCATCACAATTTCCTCTTGTGACCCGTCGTCTACAATTTCCTGGGATGTTTCCTTTGTCTCATCATCAACATTAACACTTTCTGGCTCTGCTGATGTAGTATTTCTGTTGCAGTCATGTTGTGGCGACGGCTGAGATGTAGATTTTGGCTCTGAATCAGCTGGTCGTGATCTGTCTTCTGGATTGGCGGAAGCAGAACCCATACCTATAATACAAGGAACCCCACACATAAATCATCTTCGACAATCATTTCATTTTCACAGGAGAAGCAAATTGTTAGACTGACAGCTTTACCACCTGCTTGCTCTGCGTCAGTGCTCCTTTTTTGTCGTTTCAATGCTTCATAACTTTGAGACATATTCACCTCTGGCTGCACATTACGAAGCCGGGCACTTGCTCTGGTAACTGTTGCCAGTTGAACTACTGGGGTTGCTGGGAGACACAAGCCTCCCATGTCATCTGGGAAATGTTCAGGTCCACCTTGTGCTTCAATCTTGCCGCAAAATGTTACAAGTACTGGATCCATCTGTGAAAGCATTCCCTGCACCTGGAAAAAAGAGAAGCTTCCAAATAATGAGAAAAAGTGAATGCTGAAAATAAATGATAAGCAGCCAGGCGAGAATAGAAAATGAAAGAGCATACAGCATCTCGAAGCTCATGAGCTCTACTGACAATCCTAGCACCATTGTAGTCATCACCATTATAAGCCTGTGAACAAGAGGAGCACCATGTGAGGACTATATCGTATCAACTTCATATGTGGATCCTCTCTAACCCAGCTTTCACATTAAAAGGAACGAAAAGGGATGGAGAGAAGAAAAGTAACATCACCTTAGCGTTGGCAACAATGAGATTAATGTCCTGCAGAAAGGCAGAACAGGTAAGGTAATGTCCAGAATCTACTTGCTGCAACACAGTAGCTATGTCCATGGGATTTTGGACAATGGAATGATAATTAGGTGCGTCTTCATCTGATACTGGATAGTGAAACGCAATGAAACGTTTATCATACAGGATCCTGCAGGAAAAGAAAAACAACTTAGTCCTTCATGTACTAGATCTAACCTCTACTGATTGATAAAATAACATTCCCCGAGGAGAGATAAAATTTGAGGCTATGTACTATTTCATGCCACTCTGCCCCCTACTCCATTGATGCAGTAAACTGAGAGCACCTAAATGCACTGTTGATTTATCAAAATGGACTGCTGGGTTATTAAAGAGTTCTTCCAGTCCCAAATCTTCTGGTTTCCACTAAAAGAAAAGGCTAAGCACAACTTTATGCAGGAAGGCTGACTAACCGATTGCAAACATCCCGAAGACACATCCTAAGTCTGCGAAGAGCGTGCTGCTCGGCTTCTGCCTTGGCCTTCAACTCTGATGCTTTTGGACCACTTGTAGCCTTTGGTACCTTGGGAAGTTCAGGAAGAGCTTGTATTGTTTTAGGCTTAGCAGTGGTTCCTTCAGATAGAACAGAAAAAACAGCTTTAACCAAACTCTCAACAAACATCAACCTGTCCTCGTCCGTTGGTCTCTCCACTTGATACCTGACAAATATTACATGAAATAGAACACTAAACCACATAAACTCTCAAGTCTGTAGCTCAAGTCAAAGATACAAACAGCTTGTTGTGAGGAAAGCTTTCCATGAATAATACGTGAAGACATATGTGAGCTATTCAAAAGATGAACAGATTTGAGAAATATCTCTTGAAAGTGAGGCAGATAAAAGCACTTTGCTTGAAGTAGCAGAGCACAACTGTAAGCAAAAAAAGATGGAACTAGGTCAACAGTAGTACAGGGAGGGACATCTGGTTTTCTCAACTAGTTTTTTCCAATTTCATCCCTCACATGTGCCATATTCTGATTCTTTCTAAATACTGTATGCTTGAACAGGTTCATCCAAATTTCTGCCATTCCCCTAGAATCATTTTTTTTTAATTGAATAAAACAACCAGGAGGCTGGTTCTACATCAGTTCGCCTTGCCCAACAACACACAGGGTACGAAAATGTATTCCATATGGAGACTCAATATTCAACATCGATTTACTGAAGATACTCTGTTTTTTTTTATCAATGGTCAGGTTAAAGTGAATGAAGAAATAAAGTAACATTATGAAGGTAAGTACTGACAGATACCCTTATTAGAATCTCCTTAACTGGTGACCTAAACCTATGGCATTTCTTAACATTCAAGTTAATTTTTTTGCCTAAAATGTTTTAAAGTTGTTGAGTTTTGCGTTCAACCCAGTTCCATCTAAAAATGACTAGCTACTTAGAAGGCCTATTGCTCAACCTTATAACCTATTAACTTTTCTTCTCATTTTTCAATGTCGGACTCTTTTCCCACTCAACACTCATTGGTCCAAGCTTACACATAACGCGCTTAAGAGGTAGGCACAGACCCTCTAATGGGGCACAACAGATTCCTTCATGAAGCCCACAACATATAGACTCCTACCTTATGGAGCCCACAACACAGATAACCTGGGGAGCACAAATTGGGCCTTAGCCCATGCACATACCTTGCTCTAATATCATGTTGAGTTTTTGGGTTGAGCCTAGTTCTATCCCAAAATGACTAACTACTTAAGAGACATAATGCTCAAACTTATAACTCATTAACTTTTCTTCTCATCTTTCAATGTGGGACTTTTCCCACTCAACAAAAGTAAATTAATTGGACCAAATGCAAAATATCTCAAGATATGAGCTCAAATCAGGGGCCACGAAAATGGAGTGACAAATGAAAATGAAACACCAATTTACATCGCTTAGTAACGGTATTCTGGTTCATTAGAGAATGCTTTGCCACCTATCTTTCCATTATGCTGAAATCCTTCATCACAGAATAAGTTAATGTCTTTGATGGTTCCAGGGATGCAAATGGTTCAGTATCTGCCAAACTGACCTACTCTCTAAAGACGTTTTCTAAAAGTCATGAGAATCCGGTTAAGATTGCAAAAAGGGGAAGACAGATTCAAATTTTAGCCTTTGTTCTTGACAACTATTTCACTTGAAACAGACTTATGAATAGGAGAAAAAGTAACATCATCATAACATGTCACACATTTCAGCAAGTGCTGCAGGTGTTTTAGCAAATCCTGCCTCATGCAATGGTATCTAGGCAAAAAAAAAAAAAAAAATGCATCAAAAGATTTGAAAAGAGAAGGCATGCACTGGATACTTGACTAGAAGCTAAAGGCGACAGGAAATGAAAAGAATATACAATAAGAAAACTTGGTACAATCAAGGCAAAGAAAAGTGCCATACCCAAAAAATAGAACAAGCTACTTCTGCTAAATAAGACTGGTTGGCAAAAATATAAATCAAAATGGTAAAGCATACACATTACGGTGGGCAAATATTGAAGAGGCCTCTTCTTCTAGTTCTGAAAATGGCACTGAGGATGTTCCAAGAAGTAGTATGGGAAAGTCAGATGGCAGCTCCTCCAAAAGAGTCAGAAGCACTGCCTTGAGCTGCTCATGAGCCTGTTTTTTTTACAAGTATTAAAAAAAGCAAATAATTTTTTTGTTGAATTAAACTTGTGCTAATGAATTGAGACACAAATCCAAGGGCAACTCACAGTTTCCCACCAAAGCTGAAATTGAGGTAAATAAAGTATTGAAGGAGTGGTTCTCCTAGCTTCACCAAAAATATGCACCAATGCTTCCTCTGGGGTCTTAGCACTTGGATCAGAAAGTAGTGATGGAAGCCCAAGAGAATGCACAGGAAATTTCTCCAGTTCATGTAAAACTGCAGGCCCTAAATGATCCTGTTAAACTAAAGCAGTAAGTAAAATTTTAGATGGTGGCTTCCATTAGTAATACGAGTTTCTCAGAACAAAATGTTTTAAGGCAATTACCAAGCCAGTGCCTTCAGCACCACATATCAATAGCTGAGGTCTATACACAAGAGGAGCTGCAGTGCCATAAGAAAACATCTGCAGCTTGGTCAAATCTGATGCGGAAAGGGAAGTGAAAATTTCAGATATGTGGCCCATGATCTTCTTTAGGTGCCTCTCCAAACATGGAGCAACCACTGAAGAAAGAGGTCTTAAATGCACTATCGAACCCCTATGAGCAGCAGGAGTAATGGTAGACATAGCTTCAAGGAAGTGATACTTTTCAATATTAACTGAATCAACATCTATCAGAAACTTGTCATCACTAGTGTACACTTGAGGGTATTTTTCACGAAAAGCTCTTATGGCAGCTTCAGTACAAAGGGCTTTTAGATCAGCCCCACAATATCCAACACATCTGGCTGCAAGTTCCAGCCTTAGCTCCATTGAAGGGGGTTCCTTCCATTTCCGTGTATGAATATCTAATATTTCAGCACGTGCATCACACCCAGGTAAAGTAAAAACAAATTCACGATCAAAACGACCCGGACGACGCAGAGCTCCATCTATGGCATCAATCCTATTAGTTGCCCCAAGTAGCACAACTTGTCCTCGGGAATCAAGACCATCCATTAAAGCCAATAAAGTTGACACTATGGAATTGTGAATCTGTTCTTGTTTGCTCGATCTAACAGGAGCAAGGCCATCTATTTCATCAAAGAAAATAATGGATGGCTGGTTCTTTTGAGCTTCTTCAAACAGAAGTTTCAGTTGTCTTTCAGCTTCACCAACCCATTTGCTGAGCACATCAGCTCCCTTCCGCATGTAAAAACTGACCTTCTGACCAGCTTTTGATGCAGCACAGGCCAGTGCTCTGGCAATGAGAGTTTTTCCTGTTCCAGGGGGGCCACAGAGCAACACACCCCTTGGAGGAGTTATATGATAGTTTGCAAAGAAATCTGGGTAAAGTAAAGGGAAGAACACCATTTCCTTTAAGGCATCAATATATTCTGAAAGTCCTCCAATGTCCTCAAAACTGACGCTCTCATCCACCTGTAACGGTTGAATGTCTGCCCCGCCCTTGGAACTGGGTCCAGCCGTTTGAATACCAGTTGTAAGAGAAGTAAATGAATCACCTTGGTGACCCCATCCAGTTGCAGCAACATTCAATCCCCATGCTGTGCTGCCATGTATGTCCAACCCACCAAAAAGCCACGGTGCCCCAGTTCTACTCCCACCACGTCCCCAAGGAATACTAGGAGCTTGATCAAATTCATCCACAAGAAGCGAATCATCAGAATCATCAGCTCTTGTTAAGCGGTGGCGCTTATGAACACGAGAGCCACCCTTCCGTACATCCCTACCACCTTTCACACCCATTCCTTGCTGTAGTACTCTGCGTGGAGATCGTTGGATCTGCTTTCCCTCTTTCTGTGGATAAAATCTACGGACTTCTGAGCGATTACGCAGGTCATATCGCCTCCTTCCTTCCTGTTCTTCCTCCTCACCATCTTCATCATCCCCATCTTCCTCTCCCTCATCCTCACCTTCAGCCTCTGCTTCACCCTCATCTCCACCATCACCATCGTCAACCTCATTACCAGTTTCCGCTTCATCTTGACCTACTTGCTCCTCAGATGTGTCCTGATCATCATCAGATTCTTGAAATGATTGTGTTCTTACCACAGTAGTCGATCGCCTTGGCCGAAGTCCTTCACGTCGAGGAAGAGATTTGTTCTTCTGAGGGATCTTTCTACCCCTAGGTGGGGTCACAAATGAATCATCCTGACTAGCACTGTTGTCAAATTTGGCTTTAGCAGAACGGGAATATCTGGGTCTCTGCAACAAAATACAAAAAACTAAGCTTATTTGAATCAAGCACAGCATGGAAATAGTTAAGCATGCAAATGTGTAACGGACCAAACAACATCCGGGCACCATGAAATTTCATTATTAAAAATAAAAAAGGAAATCTCACCATTAGGTCATCATCTGTCCCTGAAGTGTCTGTATCATAATCTTCTAGATTGAATGAAATCTTCCTCTTCCTTGTAGAGCGTCGCAGATTAGCCACTGACTGCACAAACAGATTGCACGTATAGCAAGGAGCAAATATATTATATTCTTTTCACAAATACATAACTATACCTTCCTTCAGTCTAATGTTATAAGACTGAGCAAACATTAAACCAAAGACGGTGACTAATCGACCTGGTCCAACCATGGTTTATTTCTTTTATTTATTTAATTTTACTATTTTGAGAAGATGAGGTTTATCAATATAAGATGCAAAGCCAACACCTGAAAATAATATTAAGCAAAGGAAAACTGAATAAATAAGCTAAAAATATTACAGAATAAGAGTTTCAAGACAGATGTAGAAAGAATTTATCCCTCGAGTATAGGGAACTTACTGACAATACCTTGACAGTTCAAAAATACCAACATATCCTCGTAATATCACGTAAAAAGCATAAAAAACATGATATTGATCCGTTATTAGAAAGCAAGATTCCACCAAATGTTTTTTTTTTTTTTTGCCAAAGAATAGACATTAATAGTAGCTACATTTTCTTAAGTGACGATGTTACCCCTTAATGCGACTTTGTCGTCACAATTTAAAAATGAGCAATGTCATCAAATTAGATTCCCTAGTCTGTGACATTATGGGGTATAAATAACTACCTTACAATGAAAATCCCTTTTTTGTTCCTAAGGAAGCTGAAATTTTATCCAAAGCCAACAAGCAAGAGAACTAAGAGAGAGATCATGAGACCAATTACACGCGATTGAAGATACAATATCAGAAATTTCATAAAAAACTTCCAATGGCACCAAGGCGAATCCGAAGATGAGGAGCACCGGTCGATCATCACTTTAGAGTCACCTTCAATGAGAAAAGGGCTGCTAAGGTGATCACGATAGATGATGAGCCCTTGCAAGAGGGCAAAAAGTTCAGAAGGAGTAGCATCAATGATTTCTAAAGGACCGAAGTAGGAAATGAGAGGGTTGTCATCTGCATCACAAAAAACACCATCAAATCTAGCCTTCCCAGGATTATCAAATGCACTGCCATCAAAATTTAGCTTGAGGGTCCCCTGGCAGGGAGGCTCCCAATTAGTAATCATAGGGATCTTAGGAGGGGCAGACATTTGAGCAACGACTTGCCGGTTAGTACAGAGAGGGACATCCATTAAATGGTCAAACTTTTTCCTTGTGTGAAGCCAAAAAGACACTAGTCCAATAGCATAACAAGTGATCTCCTCAACGCTGCTGAATTTGCAATTGAATGTCCTATTATTTCTTTCCTTCCAAAGTCACCAAGGAATATGAGCAAGGCAACTAAAAAGGAGAAGCTTTCCCAATAAGAGGATGCTGATTCCAAACACCATCCGACTTGCATCAAAGAGGTCTCTAGGGAAGTAGATTTGGAGGCCCATGTTAGGAATTAGACGCCCTAATTCCCAACTAACGAGAGCAATAATAATAACCGCAGAAGAAGGGGAAAACAAGCACGGCAAAACACAACAAGATTTATATAGGTTCGTCTCAAGGTGAGACTACGTCCTGTCTTCCGCCGTTGTAGTAATCCACTATTAAGATGAAATAGTTTACAAGAGAAATCGTACACTTACAAGTTTCTCTGTAACCTCTCGGGCTGCAACTCAAGATGCTCCACAACTTAATAATCTCCCACTTGGAGACTAATCCATCATCAATATGTCCTCTGCAACAGTAACAACTTCTCAATCCTCTGAGAGAAGTCCAATTGAAGTTGCACACAACTTCGGTTTCTCGATCGTAACAGTCTGTCAACATATCAGTCGGATTCTAACTCCCTTGAATCTTCTCAAGTGCTAAGACTCCATCCTCCAAAGCCAATTTGATGAAGTGATAACGCACCTGTATGTGTTTTGTTCTGGCACGATACATTGGATTCTTTGCTAAATGAATAGCACTCTGACTGTCACAATACAACACTTTCTTCCCATGCTTGAGACCTAATTCTTCCCAAAAAGACTGCAACCATACCATCTCTTTGCTGGCTTCGGTCACGGCAACGTATTTTGCCTCAGCAGTGGAAAGAACAATTATCTTCTACAACTTAGAAACCCAACTAACTACTGTACCACCCAATGTATATACATATCCAATAGTACTCTTCCTGCCATCAATGTCTCCAGTCATATCAGCATCTACATAACCTTATAATCCCAAGTCTGACTTTCTGAAACATAAGGCTAAGTCTACAGTGCATCTCAAGTACCTAAGTATCCACGTCACTGCTTCCCAATGTTGTTTACCCGGATTACTCATATATCTACTCACAACTCCCACTACATGAGCTATGCCTGGTCTAGTACACACCATGGCATACATGAGATTGCCAATAGCAGAAGCATAAGGCACATTGGCCATATTGGCTCGCTCTAGCTTTATCGAAGGTGTCTACTCCTTAGATAGCCTAAAGTGACCAGTCAAAGGAGTACTAAATGGTTTTACATCATTCATGTTGAATCTGCTCAACACCTTCTTCACATATTCTTCTTGTGATAGTTTCCAGACATCAGTATCTGTAGTAATCCTCATCCCAAGGATTTGTTTTTGCAACACCCAAATCCTTTATTGCAAACTTCTTCAACAACTCATTATTTTAATAGTAGTTAATTTCACTACTGGAGAGAAAATCTCAGTGTAGTCAATGCCTTCTTTTTGTTGAAAGCCTTTTACCACCAGTCTTGCCTTGTACCACTTGTTGTCATCATGTTCGTCTTTTATTCGGTACACCCATTTATTCTGCAAGGCTTTCTTTCCTTTTGGTAGCTCAGTCAACTACCATGTCTAATTGGATAACAATGAATCCATCTCATCCCGCATGGCCAACTCCCACTTGGTTGATTCATCAATTTGCACGGCTTCCTCATAACTCTCTGGTTCACCTTTATCAGTCAACAAAATATGATTAAGTACAGGGGAGTACCTCTGTGGTGGTCTGCTAGTTCTGGCAGATCTCCTAAGTTCAGTCACAAGAATGTTCTGATTTACTTCTGGGGGTATGTTCTCCTGGTCTTTCTGAGCAATATTCTCTATCTCAATAGTTAGAAGATCTCTCAACCGAATCACTTCAGACTTCTTGGCTTCATCACTTGTGCTCTCAAACTCTGTTCTCAACTTATCTTTATACAAGACACCTTCATTGAAGATCACGTCCTTGCTCCTGATAACCTTACAACTTTTGGTCATCCCAGAATGGATAACCAAACTCGGTACCACCATAGCCAATAAAGAAACATAATTTAGATTTGGCATCAAGTTTACTTCTAGCAGTAGAATCAATGTGATTATAAGAAACACAACGAAACACTTTCAAGAAAGAAAAGTTTACCTCTTTGCCGCTCCAGACCTCTTCTGGTATTTTACAATCCAATGGTGTTGAGGGACCTCTGTTGATCAAATAGGCAGCAGTGCTAATAGCCTCGGACCAAAACATATTTGGCATTCCCACATGTAATCTCATGCTCCTAGCACGCTCGTTCAAAGTTTTATTCATCCTCTCAGCCACACCATTTTGTTGAGGTTTTCTAGGAACGGTCTTCTTCATCTTGATTCCATTATCGGCACAGTACCGCTTGAAATCATCATCTATGTATTCTCCCCCATTATCTGACTGTAGGCACTTCATCTTCAAATTTGTCTCATTCTCAACCATTGTTCTCCATCTTTTGAAGGTATCAAAGGCATCAGATTTCTTTTTCAGGAAATAAACCCATAACTTTCTGCTTGCATCATCAATAAATATCACATAGTAGTTAGAACCACCAAGGGAAGTAACAGTTGAAGGCCCCCACACATTACTTTGAACCAACTCCAATTTTGTTGTCTTTTGTTCCTTTCTGGCCTTAGAAAAGCTAACCCTTTTTTGCTTGCTAAAAATACAGCCTTCATACAAACTATTGTTTACAATTTTCAACCCTGGTAGTTTCCTTTTGGATTGAAACACTTTCATTCCCTTCTCACTCAACTAAGCCTATAATGCCACAAGTCAGAATCAGTAACAACATCAGCAACTGCAACCGTGTCTCTGCAGCTGAAAGTGATGTAAAGAGTTCCAGTTTTAACTCCTCGTGCAACAACCATGGATCCCTTTGTGAATTTCCAGGCAGCATCATTAAAAGTCACATTATGACCTTCATCATCAAATTGCCCTACTGAGATCAGATTACGCATCAGTTTTGGTACATGTCTCACCTTGTGAATTTTCCACACTATCCCGTTTGACATCCTTAAACCGACATTACCAATATCGACAATATCCAAAGGTTCTCCATCAGCAAGATACGCCTTCTCATTATCTCCAGCAACATAATTCTCCATGACCTCACAATGTGTGGTGGTGTGAAAAGAAGCTTCTGAATCTAAGACCCAAGAGTCAATAGGGCTATCAACCGACAAGAGTAAAATATCTTGTACCTCTTCAATCACCGCATTTGCAACATCGTTTTTCTTTTCATCCTTCTTCGGTGCTCTGTAATTCTTCTTTATGTGACCAGACTTGCGACAATTCCAGCATTCCACATTCCTTCTGAATTTGGACTTGCTTCTACCATTTCTTGACTTCCATCTACCATTGCCCTTGTTGGAATTCCTCTCGAAGTTCCTGACCCTAGTATCGACACTTAGGGCAAAATTAGTTGTCGACAATTCTCCGGAGTCCTTTCTACGAACTTCCTCCAAGAGAATGGTATCCTGAACATCATTAAAGATCAACTTCTCGTTGCCTACAGAGTTGCTAACCGCAGCCCTCATAGGCTCCCAGCAATTTGGCAAAAACGCCAAAAGAATTTAAGCATGAACCTCATCATCAAATTTAATTGAACGGATGTCAATTGATTGACAATCGTGCTAAACTCATTCAAATGCGATGCAACTAATGTATTTTCTGTCATCTTTAAATTGAAGAGTTTTTTCATGAGATGTACCTTATTATATGCGGAAGGCTTATCATACGTGTTGGATAGAATCTTCATCAACCCTGTTGTGGTTTTCTCCAACGCCATGTTGTGAGCAACGTTCTTCGACAATGTTAATCAGACTACTCTCAACACTTGTCTATTGAGGAGATTCCACTCATCATCGTTCATACCTTCTGGTTTCATATCCAAAAATGGAATGTACAGCTTTTTACTGTACAAATAATCTTCTATTTGCATCTTCCATAACACAAAATCCATACCATCAAACTTGTTGATCCCTAATGTTGATCCTTCTCTGCTTGCCATTGCTCTCAATCATGAACCAAAGCTCTGATACCACTTGTTAGGAATTACATGCCCTAATTCCAAACTAACGAGAACAATAATAATAAACACAAAAAAACACAACAAGATTTATACAGGTTCACCTCAAGGTGAGATTACGTCTTGTCTTCCACCGTTATAGTAATCCACTATTAAGATGAAATAGTTCACAAGAGAAATCGCACACTTACAGGTGTTTCTCACTAACCTCTCGGGCTGCAATTCGATATGCTCCTCGGATTAAGATGATTAAACCCTAATAGCGGTGTCCCTCAATTATAAAGAGAAAATTAGGGCAACCGCGATACAAGAGTAAAATTTGCAAACTGCCCTTAATGAAACAATAGTCAATATATCGTGGATCGGACGGGGGCTCCACCCCCGCACCCCATGGAGGAGGGCTTCCCACCCCCTTCCCACCCCACGGCAACCTGACCGTGCAGGTCAATCTATAACCAACTCAGCGTAAGGCATTAATTAGGCTCCACAACTTAATAGCCCAAACTACCAAGAAGGGAGGACCAAACTCGCAAGGCAAAGGAGCAGTGAAGGAGGAGGTGCTTGACGCTTTCCTCTTCCATGCTGCAAAGTGAGCAAAGGGTACATGAGATTGTGTCGCCACGCTTCCTAAGACTATCAGCAGTAATGATCTTATTAAGACAAACATACCAGAGAAAAAACTTGATCTTGTAGGGGGTTGATAAGTGCCAAGCAATTGCAACATCATGCTCACTTGGTGTACAACAGACCAGCCTTTAACGTGCAAGCAGAGGAAACAAAAAATTTGCCACTCTCCTCAAGCAACTCAATCATCTTGTCCTTCACGTGCCCACGAATTTTCAACTAGTCTATGTCAAATGGCAAGCAGCAAGGGCCTTGTCATCATTTAGCCTATGCCAGAAATGGAGATTCCAAGAGTTGATGCCCAAGCTTCAGCAATAGAAATGTCTCAATCCATTATGAGTTGCAATAGGGGCTGGTAGGAATCATGAAGAGTCTAGTCCTGCTCCACCAATCAGTCCAAAACTTTAAGTTTGACCCATCTCCAAAAAAATAGTGAATCGTTGATCAGAAGGCCAAATGGAGGAAAATGGACCTCCAAAATAGGGGACATACAGTGTTAGCTCCCATTAGTGATCCACCGGGAATTTGTCAATCAGAGCTTCCCAGCAACCATAGGCCTCCAAGTGCATGCTAGAATTGAGTTAAAACTTCCAAATCTAGGCTATTGATTTTTGCTCTTTTCTCCAAGCTCAACAACATCACTATCCGGGAGCATGCGGTTGATAAATTGACATGGAAGCCCAGCATCAATGGCCTTTTTACAATTACATTCGCCTATTCTCACATCAGAGAATACAATTCCAGCCTGCCTGAGCATAAGGCAAACCTGGCATGGAAGCTTTTAGCGCCTGGCAAGATCAAAAATTTTATATGGACTACCATCAAAGACCAGATTCTCACTTCTGATAACCTCAACAAAAGAGGATTCGCCTCTCTTGACCGCACGTGTCCTCCTTGTGGTGTGTGTGATGAGACAGTTCAGCATGTTCTTCTGCACTATGGATTCTCTTGGCAAGTTTGGATGAAGATTGGCTTCCAAATGGGGGCTTCACCAGGACCTCTTCGGCACTTGTCAAATGGTTATGGGGATTTGCATTCCTAGATTAGGCAAGTTAATCCTTTTGGCATGCCTTGCGCACGTCCCATGGTGTCTATGGCTTGAGCATAACAGTCGGAGATTCAATTCAAAAGCCAATACCCCAGATAATATGCAGTGGGCTTAATCTCTAGCTGGTTGCATGCAAGAAAAGAATTTGCCTCTCCATCGGGTGTTTACCTTCACAATAATTGGAGCTTGCTCACTTATATGACGGGTCCTCGCAGGATACCGGTCATGACTACTTGGGATCCTCCCCCAAGCAACTGCATCACACTCAACTTTGATGGCAGTGTTTTAGGTTATCCTGGACCGGTAGGTGCCGGTAGGTGCAGGTGGTGTCTTCAGAGACAGTTGTGGAGTTTTTATTCTCTCCTATGCTAGGCTGGCAGGCATCACCGACTCCAACACTACTGAAGTAAGTGCTCTTCTTTTTGGCCTTTATTTCAAGACCGTCTTCACGGTAAGCTGCTTATTGAAGGAGACTCTAGGGTAGTCATTAGCTAGTAATTTGGCTAAATTCGGAACCTCCCAGCAATCTCTCATTGTTTGGGAAGGCTTCCCCCCACTTGTAATCATGCTCTTTTGAGCTTTTGATTTAATAAAATTCAGCATCATTTCAAAAAAAAAAAAAAAAACACTTCGAATCTATTTAAGTAAGAGAGCACGTCCCATATCTTTTGGTGAGCTAAATGCCAAGACCCCCAAGATGCTTGGGTATGCAGACCTCTTTCCAACCCACTAGATAGTATTTGAACTCAGTTTCCATTACCCCGTCAAAGCAAACGCCTCTTGATGGTCTCAATACGATGGCAAATAGAGGTTGGATGAGGAACCAAAGATAGATAATATAATTCATGAGCCCAGCAATGCATGAATTGAGAAGAGTAAGCTAACCAGGCTTTGACAGCAATCTCCCCCTCCATGTAGTAATACGCCTCTGTTTTTTCAATGACAAGGGCCCAGAGACCGAGGCAGGCGGCCTAAAATAATCAACAATGGAGTGGAGCATATTTGGATCAATATGATAACCCAGAGGTGTAATCTTGTGCTAGTTAATCTTCTACCTAGAAGTGAGCTCAAATTAACCGAGGAGAGCTTTAATCTTCTTAATTTGCTCAAAGGTGCCCTCTCCAAAGTAAATAGTGTCATCAACAAACTGCAATACAGGGATATTAAATTCTGTTTGGGGGGGTGACAACACTAAGCCATCTCACGTTCTTTATTGAGTAGACCATTAAGGATAAATACTCAGCAATGAAGTTGAAGAGAAGTGGGGATAAAGGATCACCCTATCAAATGCCCCTAGTGCCACTAAAGAACCCGCAAACAGTGTCATTAAGGAGAAGATAGTAGGAGGCTGATGAAATACAACTACGAATCCAATATCTCCAATGCTTCCCAAAACCATAAGCTCCATGATATCATCCAAGAGCATCTAGTTGACACAGTCAAATGCCTTCTCAAGGTCAAGTTTAAGAACAAACCGAGGAAGGCTAGATCTTTTAAAATAGTCGAGGATCTCATGAGTAGCCATTGAATACTTCTCCCACTCACAAACACACTCCAACCATGGTGAATTACCACGGGAAGAACCTTGAGCCGATGAGCAAGAGGACGAGCAATGATTTTATAAGAATTGGACACAAGACAGCTTGGCTGGAAGTCACCAGGAATCTCCACATTTGGTATTTTAGGGACCAAGGTGATGAGGGAGGCACCGATGCTTTTTAAAGATATGCCTCTATTGTAGAAGCTACACACTATATATACAATATCCTCCTTAATAATCAGCCAACAACACTTATAGAATTCTCCCTTATAACCGTTTGGCCCAAGCGCTCGCTCATTAGGCATACCAAGAACAACAGCCTCCACCTCTTTGGTAGAGAAAGGCAGCTCAAGGAACACAGCCACCAACTGACAAATCCTTGAGAGATGAATATCTAGGAGCTTTGGTTTGCCGTAGCACTCCTCTGTATAAAGATCTACATGAGTGTCAGTAATAGAGGCCCTATCTGACGTTACTTCATTATTGATGCACAACAAAGTAATCTAGTTAGTCCTGTGTCTCACAACAAGGTGACCACATGGGAGAATTTAGTGTTAGCATCTCCCTCAGCCAACAATTTAAATCTTGCTTGCTGCTTGCATTGCACTCGCTCATAGTAAACCAGTGATTGAAATTTATTTTGAAGAGAAATTTGGTTAGAGAATTCAGTGGAAGTAAAACACCTTTGCTCTTTAGTAGTATCGAGATCGACAATTTGAGAAAGGAGAGAGGCCTTCTCAACATTGGCAGAGTGGAGGCAATTCGAGGACCAAGGCTTCAATTCAGCCTTCAAAAGCTTAAGTTTCCAAGGAGCAATCCAGCCATTGTGGAGAGATCATCAAATTCTTTCTCAAATAGCCACGAGTTCTCAAACCTGAAAGGCGCAGGGCCCCACCAAGCAACTATGGTGTTAAGTTGAATTGGCCAATGGTCTGACCCAGCACGATTAAGAACCATCCCACTTGCATTCTTATAAAATCTCAACCAATCGTCGGTAGCCAAGAAGAATCCAATTTACAAATAATAGGTTGTTGTTGTCCATTAGACCAAGTGAAGGTCTTTCCAGATAAGTCGATTTCCTTTTTTAGTAACTTGGGTTGTTTGGGCTCGGATGGTTGTCAATTGACACATCAGAAGTAAGCCGGTAAACTCCAGAATGCAGTTGAGGGAAGTTATTTTACAAATTATCAAGGGTTGATGAGTTACAAATGTTGTCAGGTCGGCAGGCGAAGGAGAATATTGTTATGTAGATTTTCTTTTGTAGGATTACAGAGGTTAGTAGGTATTTTCCAGAATCTTTGGGGAATGTAGGCAACTTTGCAATATTAACCAGAGTGATTAAAACAGCTTCAACTTACCTGAAAGTTCAACCATCAACTCTTGTTGTGAAGTTTGGAGAAACTGCTACACGAACAAGCTAGTGAACTAGAGCCAACTTTTTTTTTAAATGGCGAATAGCTCTTATTGCTCGGAAAGAAAATATGAGACAATAGTACAAGCAAGAAGCAAAATGAAAGGAATTCCCAACCAAGAGAAGGGTAGGAAACTCCTTCCTTAGCTGGAATAATGGATACATTATCGGCTGCTCTCACAGTGTGCTGCTAGGATTCAAGTGGAGCCAAATTATAACCAAGCAAACTACAGTCAAATTATCAAGACTGCTTTAAAAGAATAAACCAGAAGTTTTTCTTTCTTTTACCTTGAAGAGAAATGGTACTTGTAAACCACAAGCACTAAATAATTCTTAAAACATTCCCAGAAAATATAAACACAATGCTTCTAGTAAAAAATGTTAAATGCCAGATACTTTAAAAAAAGTCTTAACATGTAATTTCTGCATAGATCTCTCTAGCAATTTAGTTCCTCAAGTGAATTTCTTACATGTTGAAGGTTTTTCAGATGCCAAGTTCCAAGTTCACCTCACCTCCAGTTACTATGAAACTCATAGACCATTGTATGTGCTTCTTCCAAGTTTGAGGAGGAATGTTTCTACATTTTAACTCAAGATCAACAAAATTTTGAACATAGCATTAACAGAGATTTGAACCTTAATAAAATTTTAATTTTCTAGCAGTCATTTCCTTATGCTCTCTGCACTTCAATATATGCATAAAATTTTGTTTGAGATGATTCTCGGTCATTTATTGACTACTACATGTGCCACCTTGTGATGGTTTAAATTTGGGCTATATTACAATTACCCCAATAAAAATGCTAGTAAAAAAATCCAATATAATATCACAGGCATTTCAGAGCATTCTACCTATAGAAAACTATTAGCACCAAAAGAAAGCAACCATCTCAATAAAAAACAATAAAGAAGATGAATAAGGGCATACTTCTGAAGCTTTTGCTCGAACAGGAAGGCGTCCAGGACGCAACATTTTGGCAATTTGAGAGGCTGCTGTTCGTTTTTTAGATTTTGGCTTTTTTCGGATGGTTGGATAATAAAGGTATGGACGGCCAAAGATGGTTGGGCGACGCCGGAGCCTATCGCTTGTGCGCAGAGGCCTCGTTCCAGGCCCATCTCCTTGCACTGATGGCTTTGAATCCATTACAGCTGTTATCTTTTCCTACCGATTCGCGTCATTATAAATTTGAACAGTACTAAGCTGCGAACAGAATCATGAAGTCATTCTAAAAAAAGTTACCACCATAACAAAAAAATATATATAAGCTCAAGAGAAAATGAGAAATATTGGGTGTAATCTAGGTAATATCTCAACCTGTTCAAATTCAGCAAAACTAGAGAATTTATAGCATCTTAACCCATTAGTTTAATGTAATTCTCACTTGCTAACAAATACATATATCATCTGTGATTCCATTTTGTTACATTTTTTTATGTGAATGTTGATTACAGATACACCCTTATACTTCCCTTACCCTCTGGTAAGACCTCACGCTTGAATGCCCCCATGTGACTATTGATTCAAAGGCACAAGCCACTTGTTAGCTACATCATAAACGTAGAGACATTGTCACCCAGAAAATTTTACTCGTTTCACTCTAATCATTTATTTTTATTTTTGATGAAAGGATGTGAACAGTCTAATCATTTATAAAAATCCATCTCAGCCAAAATTGTGTAGTCCATGCAAAATCCACCTTTCAGACAAAGCCTCTCTGTTACTCCCCTATGCACTCAAAGATAAACATCAGGGATAATAAGGCCATAATAAGGACCCCTTGACACACATCAGAAAACAGTAGATTCAATGTACAGTGCAACTTAATAAGCCAAACCAAAAAAACAGAAACGTGAAAGTTTGTACTCCAATTCTAAAGAAAGTTTATTTGTTTGAATGTTCTCATTCTAAAAAGGAGTAAGGTTCCAGCCACTTTAAATTCCTATAAAATTTCACCTAAAGCTCTCCATTGTACAGCATACAAAACTTTTGCTTTCGAAGTCTCCAAGTGAATTACAATATACTTTTGGACTCAAAATATAGAGATAAAATTTATTTCTCAAACAGAAACTGAAAATCAAAAATCACTCAACAAATGCAATTTTCCGAAAAGTTATGAAGAACACCATCAACCAGTGAGAAAGGAACTATAATCCCAAATTCGAATGCAAAGTTCACATAACTATGTAATAACTACCAGCTCGCACGAATGACATAAATATGGAGTCCAGAAACAACATTTCCAGGAGTTCGCTAAAAACGAAAAGCAGTGAAAGTTTTGTCACAAGTGATCAGGCATTATTATGAAACGAGGCGAGCTCGCCCAGCTTCTCGCGTTAAGGAACTGAAACAGAGTGGAAATTAAAAGACCTTGAAAACGATTTAATTGAAGAAATAATTACATAGTGGACAATAGTACATTTGCACCTGCACAGAAATAAATCAAACAAAAGGAGAGAAACAATAAAGTTTGCATACGCCACAAGGCGTAGAGATTGAGAATCGAGAGAATAAACTAACCTCAACAGGCATGAAGGAGTGCGATTCGCTGCTTCTTTGAGGTGTGAGGAAGAGAGAGAAGGAGCTTGTCTGGACAAAGGGAAAATGGCATTTTATAGGGGATTCGTTCGCTCCGGAGAAGAGAACCAAAAACCAGTCTACACGACACACGTGTCGAGAAGATGGTACGTGAGCAGCTTCGCGAGTTTACTATTGACTAGTGAGGCCCAAGGGCTCACGCGGGTTGATCCGGTGATTCCTTTTTCCCCCTTAGGGACATTTACTGGGCCCACTATTCTTCAACTGGTCTGGTAAATCGGGCCATCTCATGCCTTAATCGGATTGAAACAATTTTGATACCTGTGTCTCTGTGGGCCCTTTCAATCTGCCTCACTGTCGGTCCCACATTACGGAATTCAGTTGGTAAGTATTGAAGGCGAGGAAGAGTGAGAGAAAGTGGCATAGAGACCGAAATTAAGACATAAAGATGTTTCAAGATGGAATTGTGAAGGACAAAATTTAAAAGAAAGCAACCTTCTTCTATCACTAGAAATTAGAGAAGTGCTCAATATTTTGAAGGTTTTACTAATCCTAAAAGATAACATTATTTTAAGTTATTCTCATTTTAATGTATTGTGCGATACACGAAAACCATTTAATGAAAAACATGCAAAACAATTATCTCAATCATCCCAAACATTTAAGATAGCCCTTGATCGGATGACTGAAATAGCGGTTGATTGGAGGACAAAGATAATCATTAATCATGATCGAACAATCATATGTTTCACACCAAATAATTTTTTGTATTGGATCGTCCCTATTCTACAATAAGTCTAAAATTTAACTCATTCTTATCTAGGAAATCACTCAAAACTCTTTGTAACCTCACTTTTTAGAACTTGGAAAAGTTTTGGCGATGACCAGATTTGTAAGAGAATGTAAGGTTTCATCTTCCCAAGTTAGTAGACGGGACACTTTTTGTGACCAAAAGAAAGCTTTACTAGCATATCCTTTTTTTAAAGTATATTTAATGGTTCAAGATGCCCTTCTCTTCAGGAAAAGGAAATAACCATGTCATCTTTCCGCCCAAATTCTCAACTGTCTCGAGAATTTATACAGTAAACTCAAATCCAGTTGACCTTTTTCACTCATTAATCATGTCATATATAACATAGTTTCTAAAAGTAAAGAATTAAAAAATTGCATTGGAAACCTCTGTTCCTGTTGCTTGTAACATGCTGCTGTACTTTTCAGCATCCAGCTGCTTTCAAGAACTTGTCGTAAGGGCTAGAAGGTGGCAACCTGAATGATTGCTCGTACTCACTAGAACAGGCGAGGATCCCATCAACTTGTGCTTCTTCTGGATGTGGGTCTGGCAGCTCCATCATCATCTAAAGCCACCAAGAAAAAGGACCAAGATGGTTCAAAATCAAGACGAACTATGAGGTACTCTTTATCTTAAAATAACAAATTCCAGAAGATACAAGAGAGTTCTTTTGACCCATCCAGTATTTCTAGCAACCACAAGGTCAAAGAAAACAGGAACATGTTTGAAATTATGTCTTACCTCAGGTGAAGATGTCAAACCATTCTCATCGGTCATTGGCTCATGTTGATGCTTGAGACTTAGAAGTGCAGACATTTTCTGTTGTTTTCCGATTACTAGAGCCTCACACTGGCTTTTCATTTGATCATAAGGTACAGGTGTCGTGGCTACTGGAAAGCTAGCAACTTGTCGGGCTGTTTCTAGGACCTGTTGGAAGAGATCGCTTGTTAGGAATCAATTGAAAAGAAACTAACGAGGTGCTTAGTAGAGATATGAAATGAAACACAATCGAGAGTAAATTACTTGTACAATGAACTTAAGACCTAGTAGAACGGTCATAGATAAAAAAAAGAGAGTAGTTCAAGAAATGACCACCCATACCGAATCAATTAGTTGATGGACACTGATAATATCAGCCGGGTTTCCTATGGCAGATGTTTTACGACCTGATTGACTTCCAAATACTTCTGGCAGTATTTCATCATCAGTCAAGGAAGCCAGAGGGATGATCTGGAAAGAAATTTCTCAAATTCATCAGAGTAGCCCCTAATCCATAAGAGTCAGTCACAACAGAATGACCAACACGGACCATAAGATAGATTTAAGATAGATTTAGGATTCTAAGATAAGATGTACGTTGGTATAACCTCATCAAATGATTGGAAATCCTTATGAGGAAGGGGAGAACACGGGTGAGGTGTCTCCATGAACAATGGACCACCGAGTGGATATGCATCATCTGGTGAAAATTCCTCCATGAGCTGTTGTTTTATTCCCGATAACTCCACCTGCGAGAGATCAATGATAAATTCTTGATCAACAAGAAACTCAAACACTAGAAGGCTCCATCTGGGGCCAATGAAAGCCAATATCTGGCACTAATGAAAATCGGGTCATGGTCTTCAGATCATCAATGGAGAAGAAAGTATTCACACCTAAATCAAAAAACATGAGTGACATTGTACAAACAATAAGAACTTTTGGTCCAGCATTTATGACTATTGCACCTTCAATTTAAAGGCCTCAGGTCCTGCTACTCATGCTATAAATGGAATCTGAACTTTCAGTCATCCGAAGGGTTATTCTTCTTATGATACACAAGAAGAGTATTTAGAAGATATCTGTGAGACTGGAAAGGAGATGGTACCTCTGATAAGCTTCCACAAGCTTGCATAAAGTGGGATATGATAGTTTCTCTTAGATGACCATTGACCGTTTGGATTGCAGAAAGAGACTTCCATGCAGAAGCTTCATCATCTGGTGAACCATAAGCTGAATTCTTACCCTCAGAGATATTGTAAACAGCTTCTATTCTACTCTCTTCAATCAAATGAAGATAGGGATCAACCTGTAACATGCCTTTACACTTAAAGAAGTTGAAAGTATACAATTTATGGTCATTGGTTATCGAGAATTTAAACTAACCGTTTTATCTGTCAGCGTTTTCTTGATCAGAGGAATTAAGTTTTGAAGATTTCCTGCTTTTGCTGAAAATATAAGCATGTATGACGCCAAGGAGAACAATGATCTTCGGCGGGATGGCTTCAAACTACCTTCAAATGGATGCAAGAACAATTGCATCAGAAGAACATTTTCCAATTAGGAGAAAGGTTTTTCTTTCTTCTGTACTTTATATGAGAACTTTTTTTCTGTTCGTGGTATTTTGCCTAAGTGTATCATTTGAACATGTCAATAGTCAAAGTGGACCTTCCCCTAATATCCAGAGAAATTGGTATTAGTATTACTCCTCTAAGCAGGAGCATAGTCTTCAGTTGACACTTTTAGTCACTACAAGTAACTTACCATCCTGTTGAAGAGATATACTCCTAAGAGACAATGCAAGCTGCAAAGACCGAACCAGCGCCACATGACTAGAAGTCTGCCATAAATACAAAGCATTACAAGAAGTAGAAAACAAGGCATGAAAATATTAGATGATTTATGGTACAGTCCTGCAGGGGAACAACTGGCAAAACATCAAATACTTATCAGTAAACTATTCATTTGAGTGCAGACATTTACAGTATTCTTAATGTACGTTGCCATTATAAAGCATCTAAATGACAAGGGGGGTAATACTAATACTTCTTTGTAGATTGAGGAGATGTCCTAATACTTGATCAGCACCAGTAAGTAATACTTGATCTGGCAAGGGTCCATATAGCAAAACCAAAACCAGTCAATTATTAAGTTGAGGCCAGTCCTAAAATTGAAATTAGTGATCAAGTCAGTTAAATACCCTCTTGACACAAAGTAGTCAAACCACATGGATAGGGATTTAACTGAAATCATTTTTGCTCACATGTTGGACTTCCTCCAGATATCGTGTGACAATTGGTTTGAGCAACCAGACCATCCACAACCAACAACATCACCTTTATTTGTAAAGAGGCACCATCATAAACTGATATTCAGCAACCTAATGGCTCCTGGTTTGTTGATATATGGGTTTGAAAAAGCAACTTCAGAACTGCAAATGAGGTGATGACATACAAGCCTGTCACATGTTTCACACATAATGTGTGTAATGCACCTGAAAAGCTGCAAAATGGAGTACAAATTGCCATTTTCATGGCACCACTTGCAGCAATTCAACTGCAGACCATTTGCCTTCTGCAGCAATTCAATAACCAATTTCCTCAACAAAAAAAAAAAAAAAAAATGGTGGTAATTTAACGCACAATTTTTTTGACTGCTCATTAAACACACTGCACACTTTCCCCTTGTGAAACTTGAGCCCAAAATCTAACACTAAAAAGACCCCAACATTGAGCCAAAGGCCCAATCCACATAATTCAAGGTGCAATTACCAATTGAACTCGTTTTTTTTTTGCAGCACATACAGAACGCATGCAGTGCAAACTAAGTGAGAGCTTATGTGTTGCCGTCTTGTATGTGGGTAATTTTCTTAGCAGTATGTCTCATAAAACCCCAAGGGAACCTAAACCATTCAAAAGTAGTCTTGCTTGTGTCAACAAGGACCTCTGGCAGTCTATTCAGATAGTTTACCTGAAAGCAATTAGTTGACTGGTCATCACTGTACTGCTCTATCTACAGAGAGTCCACAAACGACAGATCCCACAGAGAGAATCCTCAAATCTGGAAGCCATGCAATTCGTGAAAGAGGAGTCTGCAAGTCCAATGTCTAGCACCAGAAATGAACTCTCCACTTGATTCCAACATATTCTATATTGTTTATAAATTGCTGATCATCCTTCTGAAGCCCAAAATCTCTAGAGTGTGATGACTGGAGCATCTAATCATCCTTAGCTTCTCAACTAATGGGGGATGCTTAAGGCGTTGATTTTTCTGTCCCTCTTAATTTTTTAAGAATATGAGAAACAGATTCTACAATGGAGGAGAAAATAGACAGATTCTCCATAGGAAATTTGAAAATACCCAAAACACCAAGACATCACAGAAAATCTTACCTTTGTTTGTGAAAACATTAAAGCAATGTAATATGTGTGGGCCATTGCCTCAAAATTTGCAGGAGTGTTTTCAGATGATGTTGCCTGAGCCCAAATTGATGAAAGCAATAGGCCCACCTGATGACTGCTCAATTGCAGGGAAGCCTGCTCCTGAGAATGCGTATAGATATGTTATATTCCAAAGAACGTGCATATTCTATGTGCTAGAAGAACACCTAATAAACAAAACTGAAGCTAGTATGTCAAATTCTCAAAAAAAAAAATTATTGAACTTCTACAGAAATAGAAGCTAGCAATGGACACACAGTAGAAGTGTTTTACCTCCACATCATTTTGGCCCAACTTTTCCAATTTCTCTCTCTTCCCCTCATCAGTTGTATCAGGTTTATCGCAAAGAAGGCCATTGCTCCCAACTCTCTGTAAAATAGTGGCTAAAGGAGAGAAACCCGACAGAGAAATAGAAAGTGTTGTCAATGGGTTGTACCCTGTTGAAGTGACAAGAGAACTCAAACTAGACCATGGACATATAAGTGATGGCACCAGCACAGCAGAAAAGACACGGTGAGCCCCAACACGTGTCTCATGATCTGGGTGAGTCATTGCAAAGAGCAACTGAAGAAACAGAGCTTCGGGGAATGCCTGAATCATAAAATAAGTTTTGCGTTTAGCTTTTAAACTAATGAGAGGCATTTGAATGAATGTTGTTACACATGTGCATACAGAGAAGTAAGGGATTGACTAGGTGAGGTGCAGGATGTCAAACAACACAATAAACTTGCCTTCTTGTTGTATGATATATTAGGCATGATAGCGACAATTTGTGCAGTACGATAAACAGAAGAAATAGTTGTTCTGGCAACCACAGGAGATGCTGTGATATTCTCAAGCAATACTGCCATAAGATCAAGTATAGGTCCAACATCTCCAACCTGTCAATAATAATTTCAGTTATTCACATGGCCCTATTGATGTGCACAAGAGACCATAGAAGAATTTATACAAGACAAGCGTTTTAAATTTTATCTTCAATTAGTGAAAATACCCATTTAATCACAAAAATTAACAAAACTGAACAGTACTTTTTGTTGCATTAAGCAAAAGATTAAGTAATAAAACTAATCATGAAGCAAAAAGGGAATAAAAAACCTTAATTGAAAGCTGAAGAAGGCAGTTCTCCAATGCTGAGTGAAGAGCAGCATTCAACTTCATCGCATCATCCCCCACATTTGGTGCTTCTATAGAACACTGCATGCACTTCCGCAATAGTTTCATAATGTCACTTATTGCACCTATTATAGCTACACAAGCCTGAAGCTTTGAGTATCGTGCAAGATTTGTTGTCACTCTAACGATATCAATCTGCATATTTGGCCATTTGACTACATTTTTGTGATCTAAGTGCTTCACCAAAATAGATAACAGCAAATGTGTATTCTCTCCTGCAGGCAAATCCATTTTAAATTAAAAGTTGTCCATAAAGGTACCTTTTTTACTGTAAAGTAGTCTACAAGAACAGAGATCCAACTAACCTGACTTCTCCATCAACAGTTGCAACTCCAATAACACAGAACATGCCAGCCCTCTCTCTGAGGACCAGTGATTCCCTGAATCAAGGTAACGAAATATAGGTTCCAAAACTCGACGCACAGTAGTTGCCTCCTTTGCCAGTGCTGCCATATTTTGCAGGCAGATCCTTGACCAGTATGAAGGGCATCTGGAAGTATCGCTGTAAAAAGTTGGAAGGGGTGAATAAGATGCTTACCATTTTTAAGGCTTATAAGTTTCTCAGAGAAAGAAAGAGAGGGTGAGTGTAGTTCTGAATAAGAGGCCTCACGCTGTAGCATCCAGGTCTACTTTAGTGTTCACAACAGGCAACTCAACATCCTGACCAATAATTCCCGAGTTCATTTGGAAGCCATCATAGTTGTCCAATGTGGCTGAGATAATCTGTACCCAAGACAAGATAAGAATGAATTTGTCCAATCTTGCTGCCAAAGGTAGTAATCATACAACCTGCCATCTTTGTGAAAAACACAGACACAAAGAAGAAGAATAAATAGTAGGAAAACCAAACCAAACACAACAGAAAAATCACTAGCCACAGTAGTGATCTACTGGCTTTTAGCTTAAGCTCCTCTTGGTTGCAAAGACAAACAATCATTATTCGAAGAATGCAAGAACAAAGAACTTGCACCGGAGAGTTTCTCTCTCATTTTTTTTTTCTTTTTGCAAAAGGAGGGGGAAGGCAGCAAATGCATGGGCTGACATCCAGTGCACTCTCAAATCAGCCAATTGTATTGCTAATAAATTTGCAACAGAGGTACCTGACATCCAACATCTCGTTGTGCAGGACTATCTCTCCCCTAACATGTTATCTTTCCTTTGCTTTCTTTTTTTTGTTTTTTTTTTTGTTTTTTGTTGTTTTTTGTTTCTACTTGGTTTCAATGAAACTTGCCACTACTAGAAAAAAAGAAGCTTGCGCCAATTATCTAAAAACACCAGTCTCCTCCAAAGGATAAACCTCACTTATGCAGATGTAGAACAAGTCAACATCTGAATGCAAATTACTTTCTCTCTATTCTCTAATCCCTTTCAGGATCTTCATTTCTATCTCCACTCTCTAGTATTGTTCAGCCAGTCAGATGGTGGAAACCATGCAAAACAGATTTTTTTTCCCCTCATATCAGAAAAAAATAAGATTTTTTTTCCCCTCACTGTTACAATTGGAGTTAACAATTTGTCTGATTTCATTTGGACTTGTCAACAGATTGGATATTTGTAAAAATCATGATTTGAGTGAAGGAAGAGGAGAAAATTGAGAGAAAAAAGACAAAAGAGAAAAAGAGCTTTCTGAAGAGCCTGAATGGCGTCTTGGGAACCGTGCATGAATTCCCATAGTCCATAAATAAGTGTTTTGAGTTCTTTGTTTAAATGATGCTGAATTTTATTAAAACAAAAGCTCAAAAGATCAAGATTACAAGGGGGGAAGTTTTCCCAAACAATGAGAGATTGTTGGGATGTTCCGAATTTTGCCATTTTATTAGCCAAGGAATTGGCTGATCTAGGAATGAGATTCCAATTACAAAGAATAAGTGTTTTGAGGTTTCGATCTAGTGCAGAAGCTGAATACAGGGCGATAGCTCACACAGTAAGCAAGTTGATGTGGGTTAGGTCAGTCTCACGAGAGTTGGGTTTCAACCCAGTTTTCCATGAGAGGACAAAACATATATAAGTGGATTGCCACTTCATTCGAGATGCGGTGATGAAAAAGGAGGTAACTCCGTTTGTTCGGTCTGGAGATCAGTTTCACCAAGGCCCTTGGCAAGCAAGAATTTATATCATTCTACAACAAGATGGAACTCCTGGATATATATACTCAAGGGGGAGTATTAGAAAATATATCCAGGGATATTTTGGTCATTTTACCACTTCAGTGGTTAATTTTCTTTATGTAATCTTGTTCTGCATGTTAAGTTATATTAGGGGTTAAATTTTTATGTACATAGGATGTGTAGTTAGGGAGATATAAGAAGATTAACATTTATTAAGTGTATAGGGTTTTTTTTGTAATTTTTAACTCAATAAGTGTTTTATTGTTGCAAGTTATAATAAGTGTTTTTTAATTCTTCCAACGTGAAATGAGTCAAGTTAATTTGTTTTGCACTTTTAAAAGTGGGTGAATGTGGTTCTATCCCTAAGTGGGTAAACTCATACAACTCCCATAAAAGTGGGAGGTTGTGCCTTTGTGTTTGGAAATGCTTCTTAACTCATCTTTGACCTTAGGGGCTGGTGTCTGATTCTTATCATTAGGCTAGGGATGCCGATTTCTTCTCCCATATTGGTTTTGTCAAAGCTAGATCTTTTGGTCTTGTGAATCCCCAAGTTAAGGGGGAGACATAGAGGGAGAAATATAAGGAAAGAGTTATTTGTAAGAGCCCACATTGAAAACCCCGGGAGTGGTGGTGAAATTTTGATCTAAGTTGGTGAATGGTGTCAAGTATTCAAAGTACACATACAAGTAAGGGTTTGTGTCCATCAATAGTAAAATGGAAGAATTCAGAACAAGTTGAAGTTGAAGGTATTGAAGAAAAAAGAAGATCGAACAAGATTGAAGAGGATTAAAGATAAAGAAAAACCTTTTTAGTTGCAAACTCCAACATAAGGGGGAGTGTTGAAAAAACCAAACATAAAGACAAGTTGAGGAAGGATTCCTAGTACAAATGAGTGACTAGCCTTTACAGCAGCTGAAGTGAATGTTTCCTTATTAAAGACTCATGTTGCTTAAGTTCTTAATTTCCTATTTCAGTTTTACTATGTTAGATGTTGTTTTATTTTATTTAATTTTGAAAAAGATGTATTAATAAAACAAGAGAAATTACAAAATTTGGGGGAGCATCTCCCTTACAACCAGTGATTGTAGGTTAGCTCCCTGCCTGGCAAGCACATCTGCCGCCGAATTTGCGGATCTCGGAATGTGAGTCAAAATATAAGAAACAATTAAGGTAATTTCTAAAATTTCCCTAAAAGTATCCCAATGCCTCCACGGAGGAGAGGATGCGTGCTCACACCAGCCTATCACCATTTTTGAGTCACCTTCAATATGAAGAGGCCCCCTGCATTTGTCTCTGAAGCCGCGAAGACCGGAGAGGAAACCATGTAACTCAGCAGACGTAGAGTCAGATATACCAAGAGGGCCAACAAAAGTGAAGAGCTGATTACCAGAATTGTCTGAAATAACTCCTCCGAAACCAGAAATCTCAGGGTTACCAAGAGACGAGCCATCAAAATTTAACTTGAGATAACCAGGATCAGGAGGAGTCCATTCTTGCATGACCGAAAAAAATTTCCCAATGTGCATCATAGCCAAGTTTTCCCAGTTTTCACGAATAGAGGAGCCCAGATAGGAAGAGAATGTTTTCTTTGTTAAAAGCCAAGTTGATATATGACTTACCACTCGGTCCGCAACCCGGTCTGAAGATTCGCTTTTTGCATCAAATCGTCTTCTATTGCGCTCATTCCAAAGCAACCACAGTATGAAATTGGCACAGGCAGAGAGCATTAGCTTTCCAAGGCTCGGCAAAGGGGTACCAATGAGAGATTTACTGAACGAGAGTAGATCAGCCGCCATGCAGAATTGTAACCCAAACTTTCCACACCTTCCAAGAGAAACTGCAATGGAGCAGAATGTGGCTAGTGGTTTCAGTGTCAGAGTTGCAGAATGGACACGAGGGATCAACAGAGGGGTATCCTCTTCTTCTCAACACGGCTGCCGAGAGAATTTTGCCTTGACAGGCACTCCACATGAAGAATTTTACCTTTGGAGGGGCACATAAACGCCATACAAAGTTGATCTCATTCTCCCTCCATGACGAATTACCGCCATTTAAGAGTCGTATGCAGATGAGACCGTGAAAGAACCCTTTTTATCCGGCCACCAAATGAGTTTGTCAGCCTCCAGAGGACGAATTTTAAATGAAGCCACAAGGTCCATCAAACGACTAGCCTCCAAAGCCTCACTATCCGAGAGACCCCTTCTAGGACCCCCCCCCCCTCCCCCCCCCCCCTGGTCAAAAGCTTCTGCTACTGATATGTCTCTGCGAGACGTGAGGAGAAAAAGACTTCTGAATGCAGCCTGCAGGGGCTCCTACCCTATCCACAAGTCCTCCCAAAACTTGAGCGATCTACCATTGCCTGCATAAAATCTACTTGCAGAATGAAATTTTGGAAGCAGAAGGTATAGAGTTCTTCATATTGAGGAAAGTCCTCTTCGATTCCCACCAGACATCCACCAATGAGGGTCCCCACCCAGCTTTGCAAGAACCATTTCCTTCTAAAGATTTGAGGAGTGGGTATTAAACTTCCATAGCCATTTTAGCAGCAATGCTTGATTTATGTCTCTAGATTTTCGGATTCCCAGGCCACCCATATTCTTTGGCATACATACTTCATCCCAACTAACCAAATGGTACTTAAAAGCATCACTCGATCCCCTCCATAGGAATCTTCGTTTTTAGCCTATCCATAACCTTACAAATTGCAACAGGACAAGACATAAAAGACAGAGCATAATTGGGGATTCCTGCTATACAGGACTTGAGAAGGATGAGCCTCCCCGCCTTTACTAAGTAGACGCCCCTTCCATGATCCAAGGCGGGATTTCATTTTTTCCACCACCGGATTCCCAAGACTCTTGCATATACACCCATTGAAAAGAGGTAAACCAAGACATGTTGCAGGTAAGTGGCTTATTGTGTATCCAAATATACTTGCCATTTCTGTAAGAAGCTCAGGGCTAACATTAAAGCCCATGAGGGAAGTTTTTCCCCAATTTACTTTCTGACCAGAGGCTAATTCAAAGAGCCCCAACACAGCTTTAATCTTTCTTGCACAATCAGTGTTGCCGACTCCAAAAATGATGGTGTCATCTACATACTGGAGAATGGGAATATTGAAAGCTGGACTGGAACTAGTAGGGGGGAGCCACCCAAGAGTACCTGCCGAGGAGAACATCGCAGACAGAAATTCACCAACCATATTGAATAAAAGCAGGGAGAGAGGGTTTCCCTGTCTAATTCCTCTGGTCCCTTTGAAATAACCACATACTGAGCCATTGATGAGGAGAGAATACGATGCCGAACCCACACAACTTCTAATCCAGAACCTCCATCTGTTGCCAAAACCCATCTTTTCCATTACCTCATCCAACAAGATCCAATTTACTCTGTCAAAAGTCTTTTCAAGATCTAGCTTTAGGGCAATTCTTGGGTCCTTGTTGCGCTGAAAATAGTCAATAAGTTCATGAGCAGCCATAGTAGAATCCAGAATCTCTCTTCCTTTAAAAAAAGTGTCTTGCCCTTTGTGAATAACTATTGGAAGGAGGACTTTAAGACGGTCCGCCAAAAGTCTGGCTATAATCTTGTAAGCACTAGAGACGAGGCTAATAGGCCTGAAATCCTCAAGTTTTTCCACACTTGGTTTCTTCGGGACCAATGCAATAAAAGATTCTCCGATACTATGGAATGTGATCCCATTGTTGAAAAATCCATTAACCATGGCTATGATATCCCCCTTGAGACAAGGCCAAAATCTTTTTAAGAAATCACCATTGAAGCCATCAGGGCCTAGCGCCCTATCACTTTCCATGCCTAAAACAGCATGTTCGACTTCTCCAAATGAATACGGCAACTCTAGGAAAAAAGCAGCAACTGGAGAGAGATGACAAAATCTGATATTCTGAAGTTTCGGTCTATATGGGCATTCCTCTGAATATAGATCTGTGAAGAGCTTGAGCAACACATTAGTAATCGAAGTCCGACGCGGATGTGACCTCATTATTAATGCATAGTGAGGTAATACGGTTGGACCTCCTCTTAGCCGAGGCCACTGCATGAAAAAACTTTGCGTTGGCATCCCCCTCCTTTAGCCATTTAAATCTGGCACGTTGTTTCCAACAGACCTTTTCTTGATGGAGAATTAAATTTAGCTTTGAATTTAGAGAGATTCGGGTAGAGAACTCCGCCGGAGATAAATACCTCTGCTCCTCCACCAAGTCAAGTTCCGCAATCTGAGAGAGAATAGAAGACTTCTTAGCAACCAAAGAGGTGCGATGGGTGGCTCATGATGAGAGTTTTGGGGCAGCATGGGTGGTTGAAGGGGCAAGTGAGATGACACTGGTATTCCCGATCCGGGGGAGCGAGGAAAATCCGGGATATCAAAATCCTTACCAGTGATCATAGAAGGGCCTTGATCGAGTGGTTTCATTTGGTTAATTTTTGTTAGAGGTTCGGGAGTAGTGAAGTGGCAAGCTTGGTTAGTTTGGACGTTCCGAAGTGGGAAGGGAGGCAGGCTTTTTCCGATTTTCGGGTCGATGTACTGGTTCTGCTTGGGATCAGTGTTGTGTTGTGAATACACACTTATTTTAGCAAGTTATGTTTGGGTGTAATTAGGTGATTGGGATTTTTCACTAATAAATGTCATTATAAATAGAAAATAGTTTGAATGTCTCTCTTGCACCCCTCTCCACACTAATTGGAAGGCGATTGCTCAGATGTCTGCTCCCTCTCCACCCCCTGGGTAGCTATTTGGGCTCCCCCCTTACCAGTCACTTCAAGCTCAACTTCAATGGCAGCACTCTTGATAATCCTGGGATGGATGGTTTTGGCGGTGTGATTTTTTACCCCGGCAGCATTGCTCTTATTTCCTACTCTGGAACTTTCGGCATTGCTGACTCTACCACTGCGGAGCTTTCTAGTCTTCTTCATGCTTTTGTATCTTCCAGGCGCACTCATTGTGGAAAGTGACTCCCGGCTGGTCATTGGATGGTGCTCCTCGTCCTCATTCCCTCCCTAGCGACATTGGCAGTTATTTCTTGATATTATGGATCTTGTCTCCTCTATTCTATGTTCCTGGTCTCATGTACTTAGATCAGCTAATTCAACTACGGATTCTTGTGTTAAATTGTGTCCCTCCCCTCAATCTCTTGTTGTAAGGGGAGACCTCCCTTGATGTACTTTTTTTCTTCTTGAAATAAAATCATCACTATTTCAAAAAAAATGCCATTATAAATAAATATGTGGCTTGAGGGCAGAGTATGTTCTTTTCTCCTCTCTTACACACTCGTTCACTGAATTTTCACTAATTAATTATTTAACAATTAATGTTCCTATAATATTCTATATACAGGCTTTGTTGGTAAGTTAATTGGTGATAGATCCTGCTCCAAAACTTCAGGTAGCAGGCTCAAGTCCTAACTTACATACAAGAAGGCTGAATCCACTCTAAAATGCTTAAGATGGGAAACAACTCAATTATTTTATTTTTTTGCGCGAACTTGCACATGAAAGATAGTCCCTTGGAGGAAGCCTCTCAGAAGTATAACTATCTTTGGGTGAAGGAAAATGGAAAGGACATGGTAGGAAGGTTTGGAGCAAAAATAATCTTAATCTTAACTGCCTCAAACATTGATATTTTCAACCATTAGCTGAGCTAGTTCCGTAAAAGCCAAACGTGTTACATCTGATACTATCATAAGTACAAACTAATGGTCTGAGAACCATTAAAAAACCTACAAAGTAAACCCGTAACGGTCATCTTACAACATTCACTATTTAAGCATGCAATTAATGAGTCCTTACAGAAATTGACTCAATCCATAAACAAATAAAGGAAGAGACCTGCTTAAATACATTAGACTTTCTCCTTCTATTGAATTATTAAGAATCCACAGCTGTATCATATTAATAAGATAGCCTTAGTCAATGTCATAACCACTTTATAATTGAACGAAACTAACAAGAGCAACAACTAAAGTAGAAATTAATAAATACACTCTTGCAACAACATGAAGCTCAATTTTAGTGCCCTATAACTCCAAAATAACTAGTGAAAGCTTTGATAAGCTAGGCTCTTAATTTCACAAATTTACATAAGCTAAAAACAACAACCAATCGAAGAATAAGGAGCATATAATTATATTTGTTTCATTTCAGACATGCAACAAAAGGTTAGATGCAAATATTATAGAAGGAAGAAAAGACTTACATCATCAAAATCCAAAGGTACAAAATAGTACAGAAGACAGAAGAAAAGACTTACATCATCAAAATCCATAGTTATGTGGGAGTACTCGCCCATAAACCAGACCTGGAGATGATAGTGTGCTCAGTGAATTAGGGTTAGACAAAGCACCTCTAATCATTCAACTGAGAGACTGATGAAACATAAACTGTAAAGCAAACATGACAGAAAAAAATACAAAAGAGAAGATAAAAAAGTTTCAGGAAAAGTAAATAAAGGCTTACCAAGGAAGCAAGTGCTTGCAACCCTGCTGAACGCAAACAAAGTGCTTTGTCATTTTCTCCTATCTCTTGAGCCAGTTGACAAAGTTTGGGGATGAAGCCCTCTAAATTAAACATATATGTGCTATCTGTCTACTTTGATTGCACAGATGAGTCAGCCTTCCGAAGGTTTTATGCACCATTTATTTTAAATTCAAATGATCATTTAGAAGAACAGAATAAATACTGATAAAAGTTTTAGAGAAACACGATTTGATTAAGTCTATAACAGCATGAGGTATTTTAGATGTCAATGAGTTCATCAGAGGAGTTTATACCTGGTTATTTACAAAGTCAACAAGGATCAGACAACCCAGGATACGCATTTCATCTTGTCGGGTTTGTTCTAGAAGAGTTGTTACAATGCACAACAAGCTACTAGCATATAGAGGCCTGAAACAATTAAATATCATTTCAGAAAAAATCAATGCTGTGAACCAACCTAGAATTATAATAAATTACCAAGGTATGTTTTATGACTGTATTAGAATCAATGTAATGACCATCTTTGAGTGAACAATATAAGAGCACATAATAAGAACAAGCATAAAACAATGGTTATGAGATAATGCAGAAAAGAAAGGAAACAAATAATTCATCTATTTTCTCAGGCTATCCTCTCAAGATTCAAATTTATCATCTTCACATAACAGCATAGCTTATAGGTCGGTCTGCCTCTTTAACTAAATAGTAAACTAATTATTTGTTAGAAAAATGAGTTAGGGGTATTTTTGGTATCTATATTAGTGTGATATCTGCATCTAGTGGTCAGATTGTAGTTTTGGAAGTTAGTCCATGATTCTGTTCAATTTTCTGTTTCTTTTAGGCCCTAATATGTAGTGTATTATGAACTCTTGTACTTAAGGGCCTTTTAGTCATTTGTCCTTTTTTCAGATAAAACCTGTTAGGGATCAAATTCTCCCCCTAACGAGAGCAGCTTCTCATGCTGCCTTTCTTTCCTTCATTTCTCTCTTCTTCTTTGTCTCTTCTCTCCTCTATCTTGCATCTAAATCTCAAACTTTACATGGTATCAAAGCGCTAGCTCTCAAGCTTAGGAAAGTTCTTCGCACAGTCTCTTCTTCTTACTTTTCAGTTTCAATTTTGCAGGAGCTTATTCACAGTTCTTCTACTGGTGAGATAAATGTCAGATTTATCCACTTTGTTCCTGCCATAACCATATGATTGATGGCTTCTACTGCTGATTGGTCAGTGTATTGTTCTTCCACTGCCCCCAAAGGATTGTCTAATGGTTTTGTTATGAAATACTGTCTGCATCACCTATTTGTGACTACTGCATAATTGGTGATGTATTTGGAGTTTTGATTGTGAGTTTGGTGGAATTGAGGATTTATGGTATGTTATTACAGATCTGTTGGTATACCTTACAGATTTTTGACGTTTTTATGCTCTAATCTGAGGTGTGTGGGGCCTACTTGATCTGTGCAGGCAGGTTTACTTATCTGGTGTATTTTATGTGTTACTTAAGTTATTCTAATACCACTTGTGGACTGATTTGGGGCCATCAGAAGATAAAATAGCTGAATCTGGCAAAGCTATTTCATCAAAGCTATAGCTCCAATTAAACCTACTGAAAGTTCAAATAGTAGAGATTTACACTCTATTCGGATTACTTCGGTCAAATTAAATGGATGAAATTATGTGAATTGGTCCAAATCAGTGCTTATGTTTTTGAAAGCGAAGAGAAAAGTGAAATATCTTAGAGACGATCCTTCATATCCCGTGATGGAGGGTTGGGAAGAGGCAGATAATCAAGTAATAACCTGGTTAGTTAATAGCATGCAACCAAGTGATCAAGTTATAAGTTGTGGGACTTCCAAAACCATATGGAACACACTTGCAGCTATCCTCTCTCAAGAAAGTAAGTTGTCAAAAGTGCATTATGTTATATGTGAAATATTTCAGCATGCAAAGGTGTAATCAATCAGTTAGTGACTATTTTATTAAAGCCCATTTACCACTAATGTAGATGAACTTCATAAGGAGAAAAATCAGATTCAAGTGGCTCAGTTTCTTGATGATCTTGGACCTAACCATGATGTCATTCAAACCCAGCTGTTAGCGAATGATGATGCCTCTAGGCTCTCAATCGTGTAATCCATGCTGAAGTGTAGTGACCACCAAAAGTGAAAAAGATAATAAAACAGTTGAAGCAACGGCCCTCAACGTTAACTCTACCTCAAACAAGTATGAAGCTTCACAAGGTCATGGGGGAATGGGCAAAGGTCGTGGCAGAGATTTTTCTACTGAAGGATGTGGACGTGGTGATAGATGTGATAAAAAAGTGTCCATTATGGTAGAACAAATCATTTCTTAGATAGCTGTTGGGAAAAGTTTGGTGGTGAGGACACCACTCATGTACCGCCTATTACACAAGTCTACACCAGAAGACATCAGTCCACGATGAGACCCACCACATTGTGGTTCAGTAGTGAGTCATTTAGGACTGATGAGGAGTTATTTTGTAATTTTATTATTTATATTTTTGTTACCCTTAGATGTAATTATTTTATTTGTTTGACATCTTTGTCATCAGTGGTACTTTGGTCATTTTGAAATGACAACTAGGTTTTTTTATTTCTGTTTAAACTTGTAATGTTTTGAAATCACATTATTGAATGAAACTGGAATTTCCTCCCCTATTGTTCTCTTCTTCTTCCCATCCCTGCTCTCAGCTCCCTACTTCCCTTGTCTTCTTCTTCTTCCTCTCTTCCTCCTTTCTTCTTTTTCTCCCTCTATTTTCTCCATTCTCCCTCACTACAACAACAAACCACCTTCGTCCTGCATCATTTGGAAACTAGCATGGGCTAATTCTACTTCGAAAGGAGATTATAACATATGCTGGTCCACAAGAAAAACTTCAACAATTACTCCAACGATTGGGTCAATTGAACACATCTAACTCTTCCTCCTGGATTAATTCAGAGCATCCACACATATGTTAGGTATGCCAACCTTATTCAAATTTATGATTCCTCCATCCTATCGCTTTGTTACATTGGCAGATGGATCTATCTCCTTAGTTCAGGAGGAGGGCACTATTCATACTATACTTTGTATGTCCTTGAGTTCCGTTTTATTTGCTCCAAATTTTCTATAAACTTTTTATCTGTTCGTAATATAACTAAATCTTTAAATTGTTTTGTAACCTTTTCTTCTATTTCATATATTTTCTAGGATTTGTAAACAAAGAGGACGATGGGTTTCGAGCATGAGAAAAGTGGGTTTTACTTCCAGGATTATATATCTATTCCAAAGGTAGTGGCTCTTGTAACAAATAGCTCCCCATACCTATGGCACCTGCGCTTGGGACATTCATCACCGGCTAAACTTTGTCCATGTTTTTCTTCTTTGCCGGCTGATATTTCCTTCGAGTGTGAATTGTGTCAACTGAGCCAACACCATAGAACCAATTTTTCAGCAAGTCTTAGTTGTAGTTCTCAAGTATTTAAGTTAGTTCATTCTAATGTATGGGGTCCATGTCGGGTTCTTAACCTGTTTGGTTTCCATTACTATATTTCCTTTATTGACGATTTTAGTGAAGTTACTTAGGTGTATCTCCTTAAGGAGAAATTAAAGGACTTTGATGTATTTTAGAAATTTTTATGAAATAAAAAATCAATTTGATGCTTCCATTCATACCTTATGTAAGGATAATGGTCTTCAATTTACAAATTGCAAGTTTACTTCATTTTTTATACTTCCATTCATACCTTATGTAAGGATAATGGTCTTCAATTTATGAATTACAAGTTTACTTCGTTTTGTGATCTTCATGGTATTGCTCACAAAAACTCTTGTCTATATACCCCTCAACAGAACGGGGCTGCAGAAATGAAAAACATACATTTCATTTACTTGAAGTTGCCCGAACATTGATGTTTCGAATGCATGTTCCTAAATCCTTTTGGGTGATGTGGTTTTGACTTCTTATTTCTTGATCAATCGAATGCCATTGTATATTTTGCATGGATGTATTCCCATGCAATCGTTAAACATCAGTGCAAAAAAAAATTATCTTCTACTTCATGTGTTTGGATCTACTTGTTCTGTTCACTTGTTTACTCATTCAGTTGATAACTTGTCTCCTAGTTCTATTATGTCTGGTTTTCTGGGCTACTTACGTCATAAGAAGGGATATAAGTGTTATGATTCTAGCACACACAAGACATATGTTTTTGCTAACTTGACATTTTTTGAAAAAACTCCATACTTTGTGTCCTTCAATCAATCTCCATTTTTGCCTAGTTCATTTGTAGATAGTCCACTACCTATAGCTGTTATGGATGCTCAGAGTACATGTATCTCACCTTCATTACCAAAGCCACCACAGCTATATAGCCGATGATCGCATGCTTTGCCACCAACATCAAAAGTTCCACCTGCACATGACATCTAGATTTATGAGCCTCCTTTGGACCAGCCATCATCCTCTTTGCCTGTAGATCCGGGACTCTCTTGGGAACCAGATCGTCTTTTTCTCCGGGCCCCTTGGTATTGCAGACTCCACAACGGCTGAACTCCAAAGCCTCCTCAATGAGCTTTGTGTTTTTCGTGATCATTGCTTCGGACCTGTCCTGATCGAGGGAGACTCTAAGGTGGTGATCGGTTGGTGCCAGCATGCCTCTACTCCTTCGTGGCATCACTGGGATGTTTTTTTTGAAGTTTTGGATATTGTAAATCTCTTGGAGTGTTTCTGATCTCTCATTCCGAGATCAGCAAATTATGTAGCTGATGCTCTAGCCAAGCAAGAAGCCCCCTTGCGATCTCTTGTTGTCAGGAGTTAGCTCCTTGTTTCTCTTAATAAAATTCACGTTTCATCAAAAAAAGATCTTGCCATCTCTGGTTCAGACGTATTTATTTCCTTATGAAAAGTCAAAAGGTCATGTACTTCTCATCCCATCTCTAAATATGTGCCTTTTGTTTCTTTGTTGCCTACCTCCAGATCCTTTGCCATGTCCTTGTCTGTCTTCTATTTCTAATTCAGTGCAGGATGCCCAAGCTTCACCTGTGTGAAAAGGAGCTTTAGATAAGGAGACGGAGGCTTTGGTTTCTAGAGGGACTTGGGAGTCTCTCTAACCTTCTTACTGGAGCAGCTGTTGTGGACTGCCATTGGGTGTTCAAAACCAATTATAAGGCTGATGGGAGTATAAGACCCCATTTACCTCATGCTCTTTAACTTAATTGGTGAAACTTTGTTTTCTCTTTATCTCAAGGCAAAAAAGAATCCTTGGCTCCTCACCATAGCAGATAAGGCTGATATGAACATCCCAGGACTTCAAATTGGGGATACTACCTTACATTTTCTGCCAAGTGTAGATGACCAAGTAATAAACCGCAAGGTCATCTTACTTTAATATGAGATTATCTCTAGGAAAATGAACTGGTCAAAGTCATCTTGACATGGAATCAATGTGCCTGAAGACAATCTTAATAGCATGGGAGTGATTCTTGGCTGCAAGGATGATCATCTTCCTGACACCTGCTTACGGCTGCCACTCACTGCAAACCAACCCTCCAGGGCTTGAAGGGCCCCCATTCTCAAGAAGTTCGATCAATGACTCTCCACTTAGAAAGGGAAAACATTTTTTTAAAGAAGTTCATCTCACCCTTATAAAATTAAATTCGGCTGGTCTACCTATTCAATCTCTCAATCCTTACATGTCCAACATGTCGTAGACAAAAAATTGAGGAAATTGACCAGAGTTCTCCCCCAAGTTTTGTAATTTCTCTCGTTCTAGTAATACATCTTTTAAAAAAAAAAAAATGACCATAGATTCTCGTGTAGAGATTCTTCAAATGGATTCAAATATCACTTGGTGGATTGGATGAGGTATGACTTCCCAAGAAAGGTGGGTTGGGGATAAGAAGAGCCCACTAACCAAAAGAAAGGTAAAACACCCAAAACCCAAACAGAATAACAAAAGAAGATTACAATGAGTTCAAATCAGCCCACACATCTAAAGGTTAATGTCCCCTACAACAAGATGAGTGACAGAAACACCCATCATTGCCAAGTTATCAAACAAAACTTTAACACTAATATTATAAGACCATTGTACTTGAGATCTATATAAATCGAGACCTTGACATAAATCAAGAATCTCCTCGTGCTTATGTCAAAATCTCCATGGAGGCATAATACTTGATGAGAACCACCCAATTAGGAAAAAGGAATCACCCTTTATCACAAGAGGATAACCAAAATTCTGCTTGAAAATCTCCAACACACATAATAAGGCCTAGGGTTCTGCCTCAGTGGTGTCATATTCCCCAAAGTATGCAGAATATACCTTAACAACCTGCCCCAAATAGTCTTGAAGCACCTCCTGTGTGGCTCAGATTCCCTTTAGAACTCCCACAAAAATTTAGCTTTAACCCACCCTCAAGAGGTGGGTGTTGGGAATATAATCGGGCACTTCTAGAATTAAAAGGTAGCTACCTCATGCCAGTGGTACCTTAGGAAAACTAGTGAAATGCTGAAATGAATGTAATTTGCCCAAAATTGTAAGTATGAATCAAATGTTCTATGACAATCATGCCGGTATTCAAATGTCCTAGCATTTCTTTCCTCCCAAAAGCTAGACTATTACACCAAAAGTTTTTTTTTTTTTTCAATAGTGCTGAGTTATATTAAAAGGTTCAAAAGAGCAAAATTACGAGGGGGAACCGTCCCAATCAATGAGAGATTGCTGTTACACAAAAAGTTGTTAACCAAAATGTAACTCTCGTGAGTTTATACATGCATCTTATGCGATACATGACCTAAGTGCACTTTCAAGAAAATATCATAACATATTCCTCTTATAGATAGTCCATTCAAATATAGAGGCCTAGTTTAAGGATTTGAATATTTGATTATAAATATTTCCACTGAATTGTTCTGAGTCGTTTTAATTAGACTTATATGTCTAAGAAAGTCATCAAATATCCCATCTTTGTAAATGAAGTTAATACCACCACCTAACATACACATCAATAAGTGTTATAGACATTTGAACACAATTTTGTGGTTTTCTTTCAAAAGTGAACCATTAAACAATTTAGAAGATTTACAATTTTAAATTTGTTTGAGATATTAGAATTTTCTGACTGTATAAATATCATCATTGTTTTTAGGCTTTTCTCAGTTCACAAAGGAAAAAAAAGCAAATATTTTCAAGCTGATAAAAATATTAAAAGAAGAAGAAGAAGAAGAAGAAGAAGAAGAAGAAGAAAAAGAAAGAAAAAAGAATACCAAGATTTCAACATGTCTATTAATGAATTTTCAGCATGAAAATCAACCTGGAAAAGAACAGAAAAAAAGGTTTGAAATTTTGTAAAACTTACATCTGCTCCTTACATGTAGCTAACAGTTTCCTATATATGCAAACCACAATTTTGGCTTGGTGGAAGAGTTCATTTCGAAGATCCTTAAAAAATCTCTGCTCTAAACTTTTTGTTATCTGCGGAAAGTCCAAAAAAATATATAAGTAAATTAGTATAAAATGGCAAGAAAAATGATTCGGTGAGCATAGTTCGGAATATTATGATGGTATGGAGATGCCGGTGTCAGCATAAACAACTTTTGATTCATAAACATAATATTGACACCATCAAGGCAAGACTAGGCAAATCTACAACAAAGATAACAATCCAATTATTTTTAACCAGATTTATGTTGATTAATTGCTAAAAGTTTAGCAATCTATGATAAAATCATTTCTCAATTACTGATTCAAGACATCAAGGCAATGTTTAGCAAGTGCAAGATTAAGTGAGACATTCTAAATCCAGATTTATTACTAATTAGAAGGATTTATTACTAATTAGTATTATTAATTACTAATTAATTCCTTCATGTAACATTGAGGAGGAAAAAGCTCATAGTTCAGCATATAGGATAATATAGTGAAGTCGCATCTTATGTGCCAGCTCAAGACATCAATGTCTAAAAGCATGGGTTTTTCACTTGCTGAGTGCTGAATCACATTTTCCTTCTTTAGTATTGTTAGTGGAAATAATCTCAAATGGGTTACTATCAGAAACCAAAATCATGTGTTATTAGTTGGGAAAAACCCTCCTAACTTTGGCTTAAAAACAAAAAAATCCTTTCTCCTAACTAGCTAGACAGTTTTAGATAAGACTAGTAGGTTGTTTGTTTTATTGGGATTATTTTATGTCCTGTTTAATTTTTACCGTATTTAAGTTGTCAAGAAACGAAGATCTCAAGTGGCCTGCCCAAGCTCCTACTTCACTTCATCGCCGCAACAACAGCAACAAGGCGAGGATCTCCCGGCCTGGCATTCCATGCGACACTCTGAGGACCGACAAAGACGAAGACAAAGATGGCGCAGTTTGGACCACTGTTAGCAAACGAAAGCCTTGAGATAGACTTCCTTGTGACACTGTACCACCCATCATTGCCCCCTTCTGCTTCAGTTATGGCCCCAACACATTGTCAAACACCCGAGTGGCTCTTTGGGCTAATCCCTGTGTTCGGGTGACGGTGATGACTAGAGCGTGACATGCCTTCAGCAGCATGCACGTCCTTCATCACCCAATTCACGGAGGCCACTAGGTACAATCATGACTCCTCACTGAGGTCCAAGGAGGAGCTCTAGATTGGACCTTGGTGCTTCTACTTCCTTGTTGTTCACCAAAACAACGCCCTTGTCTGCCGCATTACCCATTATCGAGACCACACCACCATGGCCCATGTTACCATTCCGAAGGCCATGAACACCTCTTTCAACTGGTCCGCCAGCCATTTCGATCCCCCTGCATCTACTCCGCTTCAGCCTCAACCGACTGGCTTGCGCAGCCTTTGTCTCTTCGGACGTTTGCCTGCTGATGGTGAGATTATTTCAGACTAGTTGCTCCGAAAATTACACCCCAGTGAGTGAATGGTCACTTTTCGATCGCTTGGGGATCAATGGATGGCTGTCTGGCTCCCCTCCTCAGCCCTCATCTTTTCCGTCCAAGACTGGTCCCCATCCTCGCACCGGTGTTGTTTTGGTCAATGGCTTCTGATTGTTGGTCTTCTGCAGGAATTATGGAACGAGAATATCTTCCGGCTTATTACCAATCATTACGGCTCCCTTGTCCGGCTTGATGACTGTACAGCCAATCGCCGCTGGCTTGACTTCGCCTGACTATTCATTAAACCCAACAACATGCAGTCCAGAAAGTCCTTTCTGCATCTCGATGTCAACCAGTCCTTTTGGCTCTACAACATCTTTGGCGATCTCACCAATGACATTGTTGCTCTCACCGGAAGCTGGAGTAGTGATGATGCCCAACCAAGTCACGTGGATCGCCATAACTTGGCTAACCCGGTGAATCACCTGGTCTACCCGCAAGCTCCCCCCCTCCCCTAACACACTTCTGCCGCTCTGCCTGCAACTACCTCCCCTCCCCTTTTTTTCAAATTTGAATCCCGAACCACCCCTGCAAAACTTCCCATGCCGCCCTAAACCCCCTATCCCCTCATGAGACCTTGCTGACCACGCTTCAAAACCAGGCCCTCCCACTACCCTCGCCACTTGGTTCTTCCTTCTCCCACTTGGAGGCCCCCCAACAGAAAAAACCCGCCAACTCATCGAACCTTATCCCTCCGCTTAATTTTCGTCATTACCCCTCCAAACTACCTCTGCCCAGCACGACCCTTTTGCTCCTATTTAACCAGCACTATGTCTCCCCCTTATCCCAGCCAGAACCAAGACCCCCCCACCTTCCGCAACTGACCTCACCCACCCCACGGCCCAAGCCTTGCACTTATCCCCCTTCAAACCAAACCTCAATCGCCTTCCGCAACAGTCATCCCTCCTGTCAACAGCTGTAGCGCCCAGATGGACCCCCTCCCTCCAGCTGGCCGTTGTTGATGCAATGGACCATGTCATTGGCTCCTTTTCTATTGGGATTAAGCTGCGGGTCAAATGTACCGGATTTACTTGGGGCCTCACTGAAGTTTATGGGCCCACTCATTACCGAGAATGTCGTTCTTTTTGGGAAGATCTTTCTGATCTTCTCCCACATTGGCCCGTCTCTTGGCTTCTTGCAGGGGATTTCAATGCAACCAGATTCTGTAGTGATAAATCCCCCCTGCAACTAGAATATCTTCCACTATGCGCTGCTTTGCTAATTTTATTGGAAGCTTCGAATTGGAGGAGATTTGCGTCTATGGCAAGAATTGTACTTGGTCTAATGGGCAGAGGCCACCGGTCCTATGCAAGCTAGACCGTTTCTTTGCCACTAGTGATTGGCTGAAAATTCATAAGAATGTTTATGGGTCAATTCTGAATTGTGCGGGCTCTGATCATTGGTCCATCCAGATTGACCCCAAATATGACAAGTGGGGTCCAGCTCCCTTTCGGTTTGACAACTCATAGTTGTTGATGTTAAGCACCTAGCCAATACTACCCAAAAGACCGGCCTGTTAGGAGCGGAAGGCATAGGTACTTAACCCAGGAGCACAACATTACACCTGTCCTTAAGAGCCGACAACCACGGCGTCTTAACACATAGCGACGAGGGACCTAGCCTAACCGGGAAACCGTACATTCCGGGGCTCGTGATCACCCGCGTCCGTTGGGAATCGAACTCGGGACGTAGCACTAGCTCTTATACCAAATGTTAAGCACCTAGCCAATACTACCCAAAAGACCGGCATGGTAGGTAGTGGAAAGCCAAGTACTTAACCCAGGACCATAACAGATAAGCAATTTGCTGACCGGATTAACTCGTGGAGGACGACTATTGGGGGCTCTAACTATGATGGTTGGATCCTCCAGCGCAAGTTTAAGCAGCTCAAGGATAAACTCAAATCTTGGTCCTCGGAATGTCGCCTCTCTGCCATTGCCGATAAGTCCTCTCTCCAGTCTCAGATTGTTGACCTTGACCTTACTGAGGAGCAAAGGTGTCTTCTTATGCTGAATTCTCTCATCATATTTCTCTTCAAAATAATTTCAGTCTATTCTCCACATTGTGCAGGTGTAATGAAAGCAACGTTTAAGTGGTTGGTCAAGGGAGATGCCAACACAAAATTCTTTCATGCCATCACCTCGGCCCGTCAGAGGTCTAACCAGGTCACTTCTTTGTCCATTAACAATGAATTTACCTCGAATAGGGCCTCCATTACTAACGCCTTTCTCAGTTTTTTTCACATATTTATACAGAGAAGAATGCCACCACCACCCTCAGCTCCCTCATCTCCATTTCTCCTTGATCTCTCCTGCCTTCATTGAACTCCCCTTCTCGGACCTTGATATTGATGATGTCAGTATGGGCCTACCCTATGACAAAGCCTTGGGCCCCAATGGGTATAATGGCGAGTTCTACAAGCTCTATCGACCCACTTTGAAGACGAACATTCTCTCCATGGTTCGCAACTTCTATGATATGGGCATCACTTTCAAAAGTGTTAGAACTTCCCTTACTGTGTTATTGCCTAAGAAAGCCAATGTTGAGCATCCACATAACTTCAGACCGATAAGTATTGTCTGTATAGTACATACAAGATCATTGCCAGCATTAAGGCTCATCGTCTCAAGGTTATTCGCCCCACCATCATCCACAGAGGTCAGAATGCTTTTTATCCGCGATAGAGACATACTGGACTCCGCCATGGCTGCCCTCGAGATTATTGATCGCCTCTCCAAATTGGGTCTCCCCTGCTTTGTCCTCAAGCTCGACCTTGAGAAAGCCCTCGATCGTGTGAGTTGGTCTCTCCTTGATGATGTTTTACAACGCATGGGCTTTGGAGACATATGGAGGTTTTCGATTCAGAGTTGCATTTCATCGACCTCTTACTCATTGCTTCTCAACGGCACTGTTTGCGGCTACTTTCATGGCTCTCGTGAGATCCGGCAAGGAGACCCCCTCTCCCCGCTGCTCTTTAATCTTATCGCCGATTACTTATCCTCCATGTTCTACTAGGCCCGCAACCTCGGGTGGCTTGATGCTATCTCGGATCAGAGCAACTTTGATATTCTGCTGCTCCAGTTTGCAAACGATACTATTTGCTTCGGTTTTGGCATGCTTGATCAAATCCGCAATATCAAGGATCTTCTTGGACTCTTTGAGATCACTTCTGGTCAGAAGATCAACTGGAGGAAGACGACTATTATGGGACTCCATATTGATCCCCCCTTCTCCAGCCTCAATTTTTGATAGCAGGCGTAACCTCTCCCCCATTTGGAAAGCGATGTTCTATTCATTCCCGTTCCTCCGATCCGCTATCCACTTTTTTGTTGGTGACAGCTCCAGCCTCAATTTTTGGATTGACTGGTGGGCAGGTGATGGCCCCCTCGTTTCCTTCTTCCCCCCGCCTTTCTAGCTCACCACCTACCGTGACCTCTCTGTTGCCGATGCTTGGGGAAGTGGCTCTTGGGACTTTCATTTGAGACATGACCTCACTAATGAGGAGGCCGTTGCTATTTGCGACTTGATTGATGATCTTGGTGATGTTAAGATTCGGGCTCGCGTGGCTGACCAAATGAATTTGGCTCCCTTGTCACTTACCCAGCCGCTACTGCTTAGCGCCTCACCCCCCTCCCCCCCCCCCCCCCCCCTGGAGTGTCCACTAACAATCTCCTTCGATGGGACAACTCGTCCATGGATCCCCTTTGCCCTTTTTGTGGGATTGAGGAGGAAACTACTAGTCACATCCTCCTGCTTTGCTCTTTTGCCTAGCAGGTTTGGACCTCTCTCCTCAGCAATTTGGGCCTCCAAGCCTCCCACATGACCCGGGTACTTTGTGCCACCAACCCTCTGGGACTCGCCTGCCCAACTTGGGTAAGCTCCTCTTATCGGCCTATGTTGCCCACATCCCTTGGTGCCTCTGGAAGGAGAGGAACTCTCGGAGGTTTGATCGTGTCTCCCACACGACTACTGAAGTCTCTTGCACTGCCATGTGCCTCATCTCAGACTGAATCCACACCAGAAGGGAGTTTGAGTGTCTCTCTTGCGCCCCTCTATGCATCAACTAGAAAATGGTTGCTCAGATGTTCACTCCCTCTACACCCCTTGGGTGGCTTGGACTCCCCTTGCTAGTCACTTCAAAATCAACTTCAATGGCAGCGCTCTCGATAATCCTGGGATAGCGGGCTTTGGCGGTGTGATTTACAACCCTAGCGGCATTGCGCTTATTACTCCGGGCCTCTCGGCATTGCTAATTCAACTACTTTGGAGCTTTCTGGTCTTCTCCATGACCTTCGTATCTTCCATGATCATTTTAGCGGTCCGCTCATTATTGAAGGGGACTCCTGGGTGGTCATTGGATGGTGCTCCTCCTCCACATTCCCACCCTAGCATCATAGGCAACTATTCCTTGATATTATGAATTTATTTCCTCTTATCCCATGTTCCTGGTCCCATGTACTTAGATCAGCCAATTTTGCTACGGATTCCCGTGCTAAATTGGGTCTCTCCCTTCAATCTCTTGTCGTAAGGAGAGGCCTCCCTTGATGTACACTTTTCCTTCTTGAAATAAAATCATTGCAATTTCAAAAAAAAATGTCTTAAGCCCATTGTCTATTTGTTCAGGTGTAGATGTGAGGAGAAATGTTAATGGGAATAATCCCACATAGGTAATGTAAGTAATACTCCCTAAGTTCGCTGACACAAATCTAACTTTAATAGATTAGTCCTAAAGGGATTATTGGCCATAAAATTGACCTATTAAATATACTATGCTTGTTTCTAAATCAAAGGTCATGTGACTCAAACTAGAATTGCAGAAAGGAGACCTGAACAGAGATCTAACTCTCCTTTCCTCTTCCTAAAACAAACATTACTCATTCACTACCTGCCTGATTTTAAAGTGCTGTGGAAGAGCCAATAAAGTCATATAGGAACAGTTGAGCATCAGATAGAAAAAGAAACTGGTAGAAATCAAAAAAAAAAAATAAAGGAAATAAGTTTCTTATTTTAGTTGTTTGAGAAGAAATGGCTGTTAAAGCTGATTATCAACTGTCAGTGAACTAAACAATAAGGCAGATTGGTCTTTCTTCCAATTTAGGAATAACGGCAGAACTTTATGTTGTCCTTCATATCCAATAATACCTTAGGAATTCGCATTGCATTTTTTGAAGCATACTCGCAAAGCTTGCAAATCTTCCTATCATTTGGCTCTCCTTCCTACCAAAACATAAACAAGATAATTAAGCCCCTATCATGAAAATTGATTGCTAACTAAATCTTAAACAAAAATGAAACTAAAAACAGCAACATGTTCCGCAGAATGCATTCAACCATCAAAATGTTGTCTAGATGTTAAAGTCAGCTACAATTGGAATTTCACATAAATACATAAGTGCAATATGCATGATACTGGTAAATCCTAAAAAAGTCTAACAGTGGATTGCTTTGAAACTGAAGATTTTGATGAGCTCTCTGTACCATATTCACAAAGTAAAACTTGACCTTCAACAATAAGTTTTCAAGTTCCCTGATGATTGTGCAAAAATTATGCACTTGATTAACAGAGTTTGGATCAGCCCCATGTGACAGCAGGCAAGCAGAAGGCAGGAAACCTGTCGCCTAATATACAAAGTGGGCATTGTTTGCTCATACAATGTAGAAAATGGTTCTTAATCTAAATAATGATTTGACACAATACTTAACAAATAATGACATAAAAATGATTTGACACAATCTGTATAACAATTACTCAACAATATAGCTAAAATAGTCCAATGAGGTAACATTTATAACCAACTAGAATTTCCCTGCCAGACTCTGCTTCAAAGACCGGAAAAGTTCTTGGTCACATTCGACTAAAATAATGAGTTTTGTGTAAGTAACATACAGAAGGAAGTAAATTCACCTGGGATCTGGGAAACGTATCGGCAAGGAGCTTCTTGTACCTTTTGACAGGTTGCCTGGATCGAGCACGCATAGAAGGACAGAAGAAACAGAGGTTACCACAGACGGGTAATACCCGTCTTGACATAACCCCCATTTCAGCACTGAGTCAAAACCCCTACCCTGAAAATTTGGGGGAGGAAATCGTGTGGCTATTAGAAATAAACAAATTAGAATCACCAACGACGCGAGTAGGATCAAACGAAAAAGAAGATGCCCGGCAGAAGTTCTGTCTAGAGCTTCCACGCACTCAGTTCAACCGGTTTGAAAAAAAATTCAGGAAAGAAATGTATAGAGGCCAAAGACTATCTGAAATCAGAGAAAAGCTTAAAACTAATAGATATGAAGTACGTTTTGTGACTTAATTTTCCTGTTACACTGATCCGAATCAACCAGTAGAAAAGGAAACCAACCACAAGAACCAAAGTCCAGACTATCACAATAATTTAAGAAAAAAAAAAAATCCCAACCTCTGTTTTGTGAAGCACAGGAAAAATCCTTGAGCAATGAGAGGAAAACGAACAACGTTTCAGAATTAGGAGTCTTCACGAAATGCAAACTTCAAATATAATTCAATTGATCCAGTACGAATTTTCATATGTAATGGAGAATCCGGCAGAAACGTACCCGGGCTTATATTCTCCGGAGAGGAGCGGATGCATGAACGGAGCGTTTCTTATTTATTATCTACAATAACACAATAAATATATAGAAGCAACCTTTTTTCATTAAAGAAATTTAAGTCAAATAGGATCCATTCCACATTTCTGTCCAGTAGACGAGTTTCTCCAAGACTCTTGTGGTTAGAATGACAATAAAGTCCGTTCGGATCTAGCAAAATCCCAATCTTAGATCTGAGGGCGAAAACAAGGATGCATTTTTTCTGTTCTTTTTCATTCTCAGTTTTGCTTCCAGACAAGCTTCATGTGTTAATTTCATAGCGGTCGATCAACCAACCAACTAACCATCCTTTTATGAACCCATACAAGTATTTTTTTTCTTTTTCTTAATTTTGACTTCAAGCATGGATTAGATTAAGGGTTTTATTATTTTGTTTTTACCCAATTTAAGTATCGAAAAAAATATATAATTTGATATCGCCAAAAGCGCCAAGAATCTCCAATGTTGAAGCTCCAAAAACATGGGCATCGCCTGATCGACATAATTGCGGAACGCGGCAAAGAGAAGTGGACCCTTTTCGAGAGTAAATCAAGGAAGATTATTGTCTGTAATCACGCCGTAAAGACGGCTTTTAAGTCACCGTTTTCTCTACTAAATTCCTGCAAAAGAGAAACATTGGGGGGGTTGATTTCCCTCCTTTTTTCTCATCTTCTCCAACCGCATCATTTTCTTGCCTGCGCGTATCTGTGTTCTTGTCTTGGTCGTTCGTTTTCTGGTAAGCAGGTTGGGAAGAAGGCAGAACACGTATGAGGGGTCCATGGCTTAGAAAAAGATTTGATTATTATGCAGATGAAAAGCCTTTACGTAAAGCAGTAAGACTGGCACTTCTGGTTGGAACTTGGAAAGCCGACAGTGAAAGTAAAGGCAGCAGCTACGGCATTACAGTACCAGCGGATCATATCAAGATCAGCTTTTTGTATCTTATATACAGGTCAGGTCGTATCAATGTCAGGCTGACACCATTACGAGACTGCCTGTGGGAGTGGCTTCGAACCGAGCCGGTTCGCAAGCTGGCTCGGTTCGGTTCGGTATTGATTCAGTTCGATTCGTCATTGAGCTCAAGCCGAGCTTGACCAAAGCTAGGTTCGGTTCGTTGGCTCATGAACCGGCTCGAAATGAGTCTGATCGGTATGAATCGGTAAGGGGATCGCGAGCGAGCGGGGGAGCGGGAACGGGAGCGAGAGTGAGGGGTGGGGAAATTTTTCCTCCCCCCTCGTCACCGCCGACCCCTCCCATCGGTTGTTGTCGCCGCTTCTACCACCGTCGTAGCTGTTCACCAACGTCTATACCACTGTCGCAGCTGCTCGCCAGCCACCTCTGTGGCTGTCCGTTCGATTTCCTCCTCTCCTCGCCGTCACCTCTGTTTCTGTCGTCGCCGCTGACTCCATTGTGGTCATCATCCCCAACGATAGGTCTTCCCCGGCGCCGTAACCCCCTTCCCTCCGCGTCGTCGGCGGAAAACCAGAAAGGGGGAGAAAAAATCTCCCCCTTTCTCGCAAGAAGATGATCTCGCAAGTGCGATTTAGCACGTGCGAGATCATAAAATAAAAAATAAATAAAAAACTTTTTCCTTTGGAAAAATTAAAAATAAATTTTATAGAAATAATTTTCTATAAACTATTAGTGTCTCATGTTTTTTTAAACATTTTTCTAATTGAAATTTTTTATTAAATATCATATAATTTTTTAAGTAATATTTTTCGTACCAAGATGGGGTAGAAAACTGTATAGAAAATTTTTGAATAAGTATTTAACAGTTGATGCTGTAATACTTTTAGCATGAAGCAATTTTCATTGCAATTTTGTGTTTGATATTTTATTTAATTAAAAATTTATCGATAAGTATAATAATATATTAGATTGATTATTAATTTTTATTTATTTCCCTAGAAGAGACAATAAAAGGTCCATTTAACTTTCCTAAGAAAATTTTAAAATATTTCCTGTAATTTTCTAATAAGTCACTAATAGTAATAAGATTTTATTTAAAGGTTTTTTTGGGAATATGTATCCTAGGAAAAATATTTTTAGTTTTTCCTATAATATAAATTTTTATCTAGGGGCACTAAGGAGGCCATGATAAACTATGGCTATATTCAAAAATTATAAAACAAGCTAGACAACAATTGGAGTAAAAAATATTAATATTGGTGTATTTTAATCCATTATTGAAATTCAATCCTGAACCTCCCCTATCATTATATTTTTTAAAAATGTATGCATAATTTTATATATAATTTATTCAAAGCCACCCCTACGTGCGAGATCATAAACAAGGAAAAAAAAACTTTTTGTCCCTTCCTCATGACTCTTAAATGAATTGAAAAGATATTTTAGTAGAAATACGTTTTTAGAGACTATTAGTGGTTTTTTCAATAAATGTTGAAAAGACATTTTTAATAGAAATATAGGGACCATTAGTGCCTCAAATTTTTTCAAAATATTTTTCTAATTATAAATTTAAAAAAAAAATCATATAATTTTCCAAGTAAGATTTTCTTGCCAAGATTGGTTAGAAAACCATATAAAAAAATTTTGAATAAGTATTTGACAGTTGATGATATAATACTTTGAACATGAGGCAATTTTCATAGCAATTTTGTGTTTGACATTTATGTGATTAAAAATTTATCAATAAGTATAATAATATATCAGATTAATTATTAATTTTTATTTATTTCCTTAGAAAAGGCAATAAAAGGTCTATTTAACTTTCCTAAGAAAAATTTAAAATATTTCTTGTAATTTTCTAGTAAGTCTGTAATAGTAATAGGATTTTATTTAAAGGATTTATAGTTTTTATTTGGATGATTGTAAATTGATAATGATATTTTATTTTATTTTGTTGTGTTTGATTATTGTATGAAGTTTATTTATAATGTTATGCAGTGTATGGAGTGTTTAGATTATTTTATGGAGTATATAAACAATTTCATGAAGTGTTTATGAAATGTATAGACAATTTTATGGAGTGTTTATGCAGGTATTATGTATATTGATTATGCCCAATTTTAAGTAAAAGTTATGTCGAATTTTATACAAGTATTATATATATAGATTATGCTCAATTTTAAATAGAGGTTATGTCCAATCTTATACACATATTATATATATAAGTTATGCCCAATTTTATGTAAAATGTATGCATAATTTTATATACATTTTATTCGATATATATTTTTTAAAAAATTTTAAATATATGTTGAGACTCGAGCTCGGCTCTAACTCGTTGGACTCGAACTCGATAACAATTCTAGGCTCGAGATAAGGCTCGAGACGAGGCTTGGCTCCAAGCTCAGCTCAAAATATTTAAATCAAGCTCGACTCAAACATAAGCAGGTTCGGGCTCGGGTCTGCCACCCCTACTTACGATTACTGAATCACCTATTCCGCAGGTAAATCGGGTCGGGACGGGTGGTTCACCGCTGGCATCCCTGATCCCAAGGTGTTTCACTCAAGAAATCGGTCTCCCGTTGTTAATAATCGAAAAGTCAGAACCAGTAACTAGAGTTCAACCTCTTAAACACGGTCTCCATTAAAATGGTGTCAAGTTACAAACATGGCATACAGCTGAGACCCAGAAACAAATGACAAGTTTTAATGCCCACTGTGGTTGAACTTGCCTGTGATCTCGTTCCCACCCGAATTTATCTGCAGGTGTCAGGAGCATCTATGAGCCTTGTTTCCATGTAAGAAACGTTGTTGCTTGATTCGATTCCTCATACTTGAGCCTACTTAATGGTGTGAGGCGTATGAAAAACAAATTGGAGTCACTTTCACAGAAGCATTAAAAATTAAATTATGTTAACCAGTAAAGCTCGGAAGCGAGAGATTCATAGAGCAAGGATTTCCAATTTTCTTCTTATTTTTTTCTTTTTTCGCTAGAAAAATCTGTTGCTCTTTCATGCTTCAAACAAATCATAGATGGTTGAAGCATAAAATACAAGATTTAGTTAAACAATTCCAGATCAGGAAATTACCGGATCTTCCCCTATGCCTAAATTTCTTCAAATTTGCAATTTCTCGGCGCCGGAAACTCGAACACCGGATCTTTTGACGGAATCAAACAAAGAGATGACGCTCTTTCTTTGATGCATCGGCCTGGAGAGCTCCTCTTCGACATTGATTTCAACGTCGCAGAGTCCGATTTCCATGAGACGGAAACCTAGTTTTTCTCCAACTCTGGAAGCGGTTTTGCGATCCCAGAAATTACGAGACCGAGGGAATTGGTTGAGTCTCGCCCTGTACTGAGGTAGAAATTCCTGCTCCGAGGAACAAGCCATGGCCACGATCGCATCCGTGTTGGGATTTGTCACCTGCGCTGTGATTCTGCGGCAACTCACCAGCAGTCTCAGGAGATGCGAGGTAGTCGAAGGCGCACCCAAACTCATCGTTGCCTCGGCAGCCTCTCAGTGCAATTGCCTACATAGAGGATTCGAGGATTTGTTTGCAAAAAAACAATTTTTTTGAAAAAGTTTTATTTTTCTTTTTCTGTAAGCTTCTTCTTTTGTTAATATAACATAGTGAGTCTATGTTAACGTTAAACCATGATATAATACTTTATCACAATGTAAAATAGGACTTTATTTTGTAAGGAAAATAGTAATACCTGAAAATCCATACCGTACAACATAGTGAGTGACTAGGCCGGAGGTTAGTTGATATTGAAGCTGAAGTTAGACTTTAAGGCAATGATTTGATTTAACTTCAACTCTTCCTTAGGTGTTAGTGTAGACGAGTTCAAGTGCACTAAAAATCAGATTTAAGTATTAGTAACCCAAAATGAAAAATATGATGTAAACAAGAGAATGAGTAACTTTTTATAATATACTTAAATAAAATATATACCTAAACAGATAATTAACCAAGATAAACATAGTTACTACACTAATAAGTATTTTAATGTAATATTAAAATATATTAATATACTAAATACTATATTATATTAATTAATAATTACATGTGACTATAAAATAATATACTAATTAATGAAATACTATAGTATTAAATAGTATTAAATCAACAGCATCGTCTTCCTCACAGTGTCGATAATGGCAGGGAGACAATGACGGGCCAGCAGGCAACGATGACGGAGGTGGCACTCTGACGGTATGCCGAGAGGGAGAAGAGAGGGGGAGGCTGAGAGGCTCTGCAACAGAGTAGTGGCAAGCAACTGCAACGGAGGCTCGGTGATGGCGGCTAAGGGCGAAAGAGAGAAAAAAATCGGGGGAGAAGGGCGAGAGGGAGAAGAGAGTGACAAAGAGGAAAAAAAATTTCGTCGGGGGATGGAACGATGCGTCCCGAGCGACGCTTCAAGTGGATGATTCATAAAATTGGGCTGAATCACGGTTCCACAATTTTAGCCTGAGATGATTACCTGCATTTTTTAGATAATACTTGCGTTTTTTTACCACTAACGGCCTAATCAAATAAACTACGTAATACGTGTGAACTTTATTGATGACTAACCCCTTAATAATGTCACACGTTTTTGAATTATAATTTATTTGTAAAATGGTACTACATAAGTTCATAACATAGTATTATATTGCACTTTAACTTAATTCATTTGATATAGCCAATATGGTACTATTTCTATTTTTTAAGCGATCAATGAAAGCATCAACCTCTCTCTCGTCTATGTACTCTGTCATAACCAGGTACCTAACCTTTAACATGTTATTATACCCGTATTCGATTATTTTTTTGTGGAATACCCCAATAATACCCCTTATTGGGGTCAATAGGTTTGTCAATAGACAGGAACAATGGGAGTGAGGCTTGAGATTGTGCTTGAAAACCAAGGATTCAATTGCTGAAGACTCTTGAAAGGAATAAATTGTTTCTATATGCGTGTTGGGTTTATAGAAGAACCAAGTTCTTGTTAGTAATGCTTTTCTAAGTTACAGGACGGAGTCACGAGTCTCGAGTCTCGATTCTCGATTCTCGATCCAGTCTGATTCGTCTACGCGATTCGCTGGAAACTATGTAATATCTAGCGGCCGGGTGGACTGAACATTCGCAGGGAGCCGGCAGCACCCTGTTCACCTGAATTCCGGAAGTCGTAGGCTTGAATAGTTCCTGCTCCGAAGGCAAAATGACGAATTCTTGGATCAGGCTGTTACTTTTCGACACTGTTCATACTATAATTTGGTGCGTCGTCCTCTTCCAATTTCCCGCTAGAACATTGGGGATCAGGTAATAGTTCCATTTTAGTTTCCATTTATCGAAATCCAATTGTTATCTCAGGCTCTACTGCTTATCACTTTTTCTGATAAAACAGACTTGAACGCTGTAAGCTGAAATGTTTTCTAGGAATTTCACGATTCACCGCTAGTACTGGATTTCGTGAGTTAGTTATTCTTATTTTAGTAACGTAATTTCTCGAGTTATAATTTTGTGTACATCCGAGAGAAAGAACAATAAAGAAAGAAGAGTGTGAATACCATGGCGAGAGGTTCTGTTACCCCCTGCTATTTTATGTTTCTTCTCCCTCCTTCCTCCCTGTGATGCTTGGTTATTCAATGAATTCCCTTAAACTTATAGCATAAGGTCAATGGTGGACTTGTTAAGTTGCGAGTAGTGGACAGTTACGCTGATCTTGTATTAGATACTGTTAAATACGTCATTGATTCATAAAGTTGACCTCTGGTACACTTTTTAGCAAGTTATAAATTGGATTTGTTTTTTTGCGCTTGACAATATGTTTTCTTTTTGTGTCTTGAGCTGTAGATTAATAAATCTACTGGTGGAGTCTTATTAATTATCTGTTGGTTTGTAGGAAGGATGGTAGCTTCCTAGAAATGCTCATGTGTAGAACAACAGTGCAAGGAAGATATCTCATATCTGATGACAATGGTATGTCAACCCATCAATTGGGCCTTTTTACTTACGTTTGCATTACTGTTGCTGAAATGATTCTGGAACTTTCAAATAGTGCTGCTAATATTGAGAAATGATTACTTTCAATTATATAGTGATAAAAGAGAAACTGGAGGGGGCAGTGCAAAACGTCGCCACACATCTCTAGTATTTAGGGGTCATTACTTTTCCATGTCATTGATTTTGTCAATGCTTGCTGGTGCACTGCAGAATCTTTTTTATCGTTATTATTTTCTTTACAATGAGAAAATGGTTCCATTAAGAACAGAACAGAACTGAACAGAACAGAAAGATGCATCAAGGACAAACAAAGTGAAAACTGAAAAAGACTAGAAGGGAATGGGAGGCAAGCTCCTGCCAATGAGGTGTTGTCAGGAAAGGTTGGTGCATGCTACCTGTAGCAGCTAACTTTTAAATGTTGAGGCATATTTACTTCTACCAACTCCTTGATGCCTGAGAACATCTAGCAAAAAATACAGGGATTACCTTTTCCCTGGGGACCCACCAATAAGGCAGATTGCTCAGTTGTTTACAAAAACTACAACGGTTAAGTGTTGCCGTAAATTGTGATGCCTTGAGTCAGTGTTCTGTCTACACTGTCAAAGTATCCTTTCCAAAAATTGAAAACGCAAGCCATCAAACTGAAGCACAATGTCTGTTAGATGTTTGGCAAACCATGCTTTATGAACAAGAGATTAAGAAGGACGGGTCCAGAAGTTTGATTTTTCTGTTAGATTCTCCAATTTATGTAAGAAATCTATGCAAAAAAAAAAAAGAGAATAAGATACCATGAATGAAGACCCTTCTATCCTTGAAAAGGATTTTCAGACCCTCTTATCTATCTCACCGTGTGGGGAAGCCTATCTCGGTATGGAAATGACAATCTGCAGCCTTGAGGAGGAGCTTGGATGAGCCATACACTGCCTATCGAGTATGAAAATTGTTTGCTTTTCTTGAAGACTCAAGATACAGTATATATGTTATTCTGAAAAGATAATGAGAGATGATTTTATTAAGAGAAGAGCACCCAAAGAGGAGAGAAACAAAAGGAAGACACTAAAAGAAAACTAAAAAGCAAAAAAGGTGGAAAAAAAAAGCAAAGAAGAAAAAATACAGAACTAAAAAGCCCTAAATAGGTGTGAGTGGGGAAGGAACCCCCAAAAGAAAGACTTTATTGAGAGGCCCCATCCTTTGCAAGTGCATCGGCCTTATGATTGGCTTCACGGGGAGTATGTATCCAAGAGATGTCAAGCTGAGCGGTGATGTACACAATCTCATCATTGAAACTATGAAGCCACCAAGGATGGGAGGAAACTCCAGAAACCCAATTGATCACCACTGCTAAGTCACCTCAACCATGAAAGATTTTCAAACCCTGGATCAGGCTTTTGACGTCAACATTCATAGAGCCAATGACACCAAAGAGACCAGCAGTCTGATTATTTCCAACTATTCCTGAATCACAACCCGTTCCACCACCTAGATAAGGCCTACGACGAGAGCTACCAGTAGAGTAAGGGTTGATTGGGTCAGGAGGAGTCCCCACTCATGGTAGAAACTAGATTGGAATGAGATAAAGCTACCACGAACTGCCAATTTTCTCTGATGATGGCACCAGGGGCACGACTGAATTCAGGGAACTTGCTAGTGCAGAAAAGAGTATGTAGAGAGACCCCCCACCACATATTGACCATCCCTCACATGTTCTAGAATTTCTTTATTTCTTGATGGCCCACACGGAAGCAATGAAAGAGGTGCCAAAGAATTCTACCGGATTTAGTTGCATGTCAATTAAATAGCTGCTGAAGGGCATCTTATAGTGAGGCTGGGAGACAACAAATGAAACCAAATTTATGGAGTGTTGCACCGCAAATGGTGAAAATGAGAGGGCACTGATATTTTTTAAGTCTGAGGCTCCTATGTGTAAACTAATGAGGGTAAAGTTATTTTCTTTATGCACAGGCCTGAACTTAGGCTCGTGGATCGGGGTGCAATAATTTTCCAAGCAAGGGAGCAAGTAGGGTGGTGTTGAAGATGTTGGGAGATGAAAGTAGTTGGAGGAAACTGTGTATGCACCAGTGGTTCCGGTCCAAATAAGCTGATCATCACTGATCGCACATAGGGGTGTCAATCTTACCCAGTTACTTGATTTTCCTTCCCCATTTCCTAAATGGAACAGAAGCGGATCTTTTTACCTGATTAAATATTCGGATAATTGGGTAAGATTGCCTATTTAATGTTTATTAAACGGAAAGAAAATGGTTAATGCGTATTCCATACCTGATTATCTGGTTACTGATTAAGTAAAGGACATTTTAGTAATTTCTCTATAATCTATAAAAATTGACCTTAGGGTATGTCAAAAACCCTAGAAATCAAATTCACAACTTCAACTATAATAATCATCAATTTGAGACCCAAAACAGTTCAATTCTTCCAAATTATTAAGCTGCACAAGCATTACATAAACTTGGACAAGTCTGAGAGATCTAGATCTGCTCTAGATCTAGGACGAGATAAGGAAAAACCTTCTAGGGGCACAATAATACATAAAAACTGCTCAAAAGGCAGTACAAACCATCAACCAAGTGGTTATGACACAAGAAAGAAGGGAAAAATCCAACCTTTACACACTCAGAAGAGCAGATCCGTAAAAAACCTCTTTTATCCTCTTTCTTTGAGTTACCTTTGAACTCCATGATTGTACTACACTCTTTCCGTTTCTTATTCCCCATAAATTTGGCCTTGGACAATGTGCCCCCAACATTTCTAAAATGCAGAAAGTACATCAGATATCGTCCCAATTATGTGCATAACAGACAGAAGCAAAAGGCCATGCGAAGCAAAAAGAGAGTTTATATGCTTAGAATAGAAATTTCTATCAAACTGTTTACTTGTAACTTATGTTATTGATTTTTTATTTTTTGTTTTTTTTTCTGTTGTCTATTCTTCAGGTCATGTCTGCAATGCGCTATCACTTGATCGTCAGTCTCGGTGCTGTCCCAGAAGGGGGGAGTCTTATTCTTGCCAGTGAGATTATTTATGAGACCCTTTTTCATTAAATACTCAGACAGAAAAGAAATGATTCAAGACATTTTGTTTCTTAATTCCAGGGGATGCAACGTTGTTTCTCAGTGCTGCAACTCTTATGAATATTGCGTTTCTTGTTGTCTGAATCCAGCTCGAGTACATTTTGCTTCAACTGTCTTGAACTATTACTTCTAGCTTGGTATTAATCTCTGCATGTGCGAACTTATGGGTTTTTCATGTTTGTTTTTCTTTGCAGACCCCGAAGGAGCTTGCTTTGAAGGTCAAGGTTGCAAAACCGGCAACAGCAGGTGATATTGTTGTTTAGACTATGTTTGCTATTACAGGCTTTCTAGCATAGAGTATGGTAATCTTCTTCATACCTTGAAACAGGCACTTATGCAAGTATTTTTGATTTCTGTGCTGGGAGGTGTCGGCACAATTCTGCAAGTGTGGTACTCCAGCAATCTTAATTCTCTTTTCGTTTACAACCGGTTATAGATGGACCCTTCTTGACTTTCTGGCTTCTTCTCCTGGCTGTGCATGTTTGTGTTATGGCACTAAAATTATTCCACATAGAAATATTTGTTTCCTCTGTCTTCTGGCCATCATGTTTGTGCTAACATTTTGCTTCAAATTTGATTCTCAGGTTCATGAAAATGCTTATGCAAGTGATTTCCATCACTGCTTTTCCTTGCCATCAAATTCCACTGGTGAGTGTGCACTTGATTATATTTCCCTGTCACAACAGCTCTTATTAGATACATCAACAAGTAAACATACATTATGTATGTGACGGATTTTGTTGTCTCTTGCTGTTTTTATCCATAAAAACTTAATGTAACTGCTTTCTTTATTTAACTGGTGGCATTTGTCTAATCAATGTCAGTTTAGTAGGGGCTGTGGACAGTGTTTCAGATGCAAGATTGTCTGGCATCAATGTTGTTGTTTCAAAGTGAGTTTCTGCAGTGATTGTTAGTATAATACAACTACCGGCCTTTTTTAACTTATCATAATGCTTGGACCTGATGCAGGCCTGGTGAGTCCTGCAACTTGGTCTGTAATTCCAAAGGCCAGCTATGTGTGCCTAACAAGCTTTTGGTGCTAAATAATTGTGAACTGTAAGCTTCTAATTCATACAGACACCTTTATTTTCCATTTACATTTTTTACTGTAATTGGTTAAATAGTTGTGTTTTTTAAGATAGTCTTGAGTTTAGTGGTTTTCCACGGACATGCTTTTGTTAATGATTTATTTGCAGCATAATTAAAGTTTTGAGTACCAAACAATCACAAATACTTATGATGTCGCCTAAACCAGTAATCCTCTTTCAATGGTGTTGGTTGAGATTGTCATTTCTGATCTTGCTTTCTTGTTATAGTATGTTCTTGCCATGGTATTCTGCCTCAGCTGATGTTTTTTCTTTATTTCTACCTTCATGGATACTTGGTCATTGTTTTGCAAATCCTGTCAAGCAGGATTGCGTCTTGGCTTAATGATCACTTTTTTTTTTCTTGGGAAAGGCAGCGGGAGGGATGTCTACTGTGTGGTCTTGACTTCATGCCTAACTGGGGTTTCGGAGGTGTAGTATGTGCAGTAACCACAGTTTCAAAAGGATTCTCTTAAGCATATTTTGTGGTTTATTTACTCTATCATCTATCTGAATACCTAATCATTTTTTTATTTTTTATTTGGAGAAAGGAGCTCTTTTCTTCAATGCTTGAAGGCAAACAGAAATATAAACTTCAACAGGCCTCTTACAATGAGAGATTGGCAGGAAAATCCCTCCTTAGCAAGAGAATCAGCCAAACAAATGTCTGATCTCAGAATATGAATCCAACAAACAACATTATTTGTCAAATCCATAGCTTCATAAGTCTTCTTTTTGGCACACTAGCTAATTACCACAAAGGAATCATCTTCCACAACAAGCTGACCATGCAATCTGTCCTTGAAAACCTTTAGGCCTTACATTAGAGCTGAGAGTTTAGCTACGGTGGAGCCAGCCGAATCTAATGGCCTAGAGAAGGACAGCAACACATTCCCACTATTAGATCTAAAGACTCCAGCAACACCAGCTGACCTTGGTTTGCCAAAGGAGCTTCCATCAAAGTTAAACTTAAATATATTCCAAGGGCAGGACTCCCGCTCCTATGGAGCAATCGGCTTAGAAATAGAAAGCTTAGCCACTAGACCCCAATTTTCGTTCAAGTAACCACCAGCAAACTGCTTAAACTTCTTCAGAGAGCATGCCCATAAGATAACATTGTTCTGGATAAAGGTTGAAAGTATTGGTCAATAGTTTGGATAGCCTGTTGAAGTGCTTTGATTCTGCTTGAGCCTATCGACTAAGGAACATAAGTGAGATGCATCTTAAGCATGATGTTACCAAGCTTTGGCAAGGCTAAGCCTAAGGATGGTAAATGAGCTCTTTGAAAGTGGCTAGGATACGTAAGCTACACCCTTAAACATTGAAAAAAGTACTCTAAATCTGCCAAAAGTAAGGGCAATAAACAAGTGGGTGATAAATAGATTCAGCATGAAGGCCACAAAGCTTGCAAGATAAGGTAGGTGTGAAATTGGGTCCAAGGCCCATCCCAAAATGACTATTCAACTTAGGAAGCTTCTTTCCCAACTAATAAACTCAAGATCTTTGTACTCACTAATCCATGTGGGACTATTCCTTAACACTCCCCCTCATGTGTAGGCCCTCTTTTGTGGCTCTACAAGTGGATAATTTAGGTGTAGGCTCTCTTTTTTTGTGGCTCTACAAGTAGATAATTTAGGTGTAGGCCCTCTTTTGTGGCTCTACAAGTGGATAATTTTAGGTGTAGGCCCTCTTTTGTGGCTCTACAAGTGAATAATTTAGGTGTAGGCCCTTTTTTTCTGGCTCTACAAGTGGATAATTTAAGTGTAGGCCTACATATGAATACCTGCTCTGATACCATGTGAAATTGGGTCCAAGGCCCATCCCAAAATGGCTAGTCAACTTAAGAAGCCTATTTCCCAACTAATAAACTCAAAATCCCATTTTTAGAAGGTTGTTAAATGTGAGGATTCTATCTTTTAGAGCTCCCCACCACAAGAATTTGGCTTTGGAATGAGTGGAGAGGTCCCAGCCAATAGCAGCTAGGTTTCTATCCTCTTCATCATCCCCTTTAAGGAGTTTGAGACAAGATGTTAGAGTCCAAGGGTATTTTAGTCATTTATCAAGCATATTTTGTGTCATGAAGTCTTTACTTGTAGGAGGTTGAGTTATGGAGGTTAAAGGTGTCTTTTATATTTATTTTATGGTTGCTTATTAATTGCATTAGATGTGAGTCATTTTAGGGGCATTTTTTCCGTCATGTAATCTTTTGCTTAGAGTTTAATAAAAGCACTTAGGAGGTTGAGGGTTAAGCTCATCAAGGCTGCAACTCATGCAGCTCTCCTTCTTACTTCTTTCTTTCTCCAAACCTCTTCTCTTGTTTCTCTTTCTCCTATCTTAAAATTTCATACAAGAAGCACAGAAAATTCACCTTCAATCTCAGGTTTCCAGATGATACTCATTCATATCTCTTCTGGGGTACAAAGAGTCGAGTTGATCAATGAGATTGGCAGCAGCAGTACATCATCATCAGTAGGACTCTCCTAAATTCCAAGTTCAGCAGGCAGAACCAAAATCATCAGTGCTCACCATATCAGAGACAAGCAATCTGGCCTTCTCGCAGGCAGAAAGAGGTGTGGATATTGCAATTAAGTCACTCATGACCAAGACTACAACTATGCCAAAATTTAACTGAACCTCCTTACCAACAAGCGTCCTGATTGCATGAGAGATCATGGGGAAGAGTCTTGCTAGCGAATGGCAGAGGGGAGAGAGTCTTGCAATGCTTTATTCCTCTCCACCAGCTCTTGACTTTGGGCCAGGTCTTTGCAAAACCAACCTTCTCCAAATAGTAGCTTCCCTGTTGATATCAATTTTCCAGCACCACTTTGCCATCAGGGCTTGGTTGGTAGTCTTTACGGGTCTATTACCTAGCTCCCCTGCTTGCTATGCTTGCAGATTTCTGACCACTTGACAAGGAGATGCTTAAATCCATTTTCTGACATCTGCCAAAGGAACCTTCTCATAATCTGTTCAATGTGGTTAGCCACACTTATAGGGCAATAAATGAAGGAGATAAAATATGACGGGATACCGTTAATGCAGGATTTTAAGAGAGTTAGCCTCCCTGCCTTAGAAGCCTTCTGTTCCAAGTCAAAAGCCTTCTATCACTCATCATATAGGACCCCAAAGCAATTTGTCTGGTCTAGATGAGAACATAGGCAGCCTAAGGTAAGAGGCAGGGAGGCTATCTGCAACACTGCCTGGGGTCTCAGCCATAGAATCAACTCACTGCAGCTGAAGATTGAAGCCAAAAGGTGTCGGTTATTCTAGTTTATTTTCTGATCAGTGGCTAGTCCAAATATTTCTAGGATAGCTTTGAGATTGATAACTTGCTCGAGGGTTTCTTCACAGAAAATAATTGTGACATCCGTAAACTGATGGATGGAGATATACAGACCAGTATCCGCTGATACTGGCTGCAGCTGACCTTGTTGGAGAGACTTTCACTTGTTTCCATTCTATTCAATTTTTTGTATTTTTTTACAAGTCCTTTCAAGTTAGAATTTCCTTTGTTTTTTAATTTTTGAACAATGGATATTACTCACCAATTGATGTCTCCATTGAGGTAAAGGGGTCAATCCATTTCTGAGTTAGAGAATCCAAATCAGCAGCACTTAAAATAACTCCTGTGTATATAGCTTACAGAAATACATGAGCTGCAAAGGGGCATGTTTTCCTAGCATTGGATCTGATCAACCAGCGGAAGTTGTTGACGATGCACCTAAGCAATTGGTATGCTCTTTCCGGTTTCTTTATGGCTTTTATCTTGATTGGCTAATCATATATCATTGATTCCATAACATAGTTAAACAGAAGGGCCAATGACTTGTATATACTCCAATGAGTTGAGCTCCATAGTTTGACCTGCATGATCCTTCATATGTGTGGTCTTCATGCAGGCTGCTGTTAATCTTGCAAAAAAAAAAAAAGCACTCTACTTTATATGAGTGATTCAAGCCCTTGTGTTACCTAGTACTGACTCATGCAAAGTGGATGAGTTTTTCTGGCAAGATTCACTGCTCGCATGAGTTTTTTCTTTTGCTAGGTGAAAATAACATTTTCTTCGTGCATCTTTCTTCAACACTTTTGTTTTTTTTATTCAAACTCTTTAATTAAAGTCCTCAATTTTGAAAGAAAAAAGGAGTGAGGATTCCTTCCCTATATCTTGACTTCTTGAGCTCAATAGGATTATCTGAATTTATGAGTACAACAGGATTAACTGAATTTATTATAGTCAGTAGGATGTTTTATGGGATTAATCCTTCCTGAGCAGCTTTTTTATTGGTTATCAGAATCCAGGAGCATGTTTGTACACCCGATCACCCGGTATGCTGTCATGTGATGGCTCCCATCAGCAAACCAGGAGACTTTGCCCCTGTGCATAATGAGCTACTTCTGATGTAAGATCTTTCTTGCCTCTTTGTTTTATTTTTTCACTCTTATGAACATGGAATGTAGGAAAGATTCCCAACTCTTAGAACTACTAAATTCTGATCACAAGGTCTTTGTGTTTGTGCACATATTAGATTCAGCTTTTCTTGTTAGAATGGATTTAACATCTGCTTAGTGAATTGTTTTTTGGGTGTTTGAGTTTGGATTTACCGTATGCATCTTAAAGCTGAATATTAGGTGGGACCATTCAAGAAAAAAACTAAATGAGTAAATGGGCCTCAAATTTTTAATTTAATTTATGGTTCTACTTTGTGTTCCATGTACGGACGATCCCTCTTCAGTTTTTTGTGTTTTTTTTTTTTTTGAGAATGATTCTTTTTCATATCAAAGAAGAAAAGGACACTAGATGCTGCTCCGATATTGATGTTGTTAGAGAATAGTCTGACGTAGACAATTGAGGAGAAAGGTCTTTGGTTTATTAGTTGGGAAAAAACTTCTTAACTACTATTTTTGCGATAGACCTTGGACCCAACTTCACTTGGTATTGGTACCAGGTTCTTAGACATGGGGGAGAGTAGTGGTAGGTTGGTAGCGGGATCATCTGTTTCACAAAGGCAGTAGACTCTATTCCTCTCACATCCTCTATAAATCTTCTTCCTCGTCCTGAGATCCTAAAAAATTACGAATGAAGGAAAAAATGACAAAGAACAATTCAAATCTTTGGTTAAATTGGCTAAATGACTTTAAACTTACAAGAAAATTGGGAACAAATAGCACAATAGACAATGACATAGGAGTAGCCCGAACTACTCCACCATAATTGGATGACAAGGACCCTTCAACTAAAGTTACCGAGGAATAAGATAATGAAGGACAAATCAGAGAAAACTAAGATGGAGTACCTGTCATATGCGCAGATGCACCAGAATCGATGATTCATTTACCTTTATCATTAGAAGAGGCATGAAGTGTAGCAGTACTTGAATGTAGCTGATGGGTCTGTGGCACTAGTAGAGGACGAGGAACCCTGTTGCGATTGAGTCTGTGACTGAGCAGTGGATGAGTCTCCGTATGTGTCAAACCTTTGCATGAGTTTAGCTATGTTATCACGCATACTTGACATGGAATTACTGACATTATTTCCACCGTCAAACGTACTACCATATGATCTCTCAATATGGAACGTGTAACCATTACGCATATTGGGTCTTCAACCAACAAGTGATCCTTCTCCTTTGACTCCAAATACATCTTTACAGCCCTACACCATAACAAGTGATTTTTCCCATCACAGTACTAGTAATTTGCACGTGGGAGATATCCTTCTTCTCTACTCCCCTATCACCACCTCAACTAAGTTCACTATTACTGGAGGAAGTCATTGAATTCTAGAAACAGAAAACAGAGATAGTGATTCGCTGTTTATTCTCTGCACAATCTCCATCACACTCGTTTCCACTGTAACTATCAGCCTCTATTAAAAACCGAAATGAACACACCAATAACAGTGTGTGATCAGTCCTCTGGGCATAAACAACCTCACACGTAGTTAGAACTTCAAACTTGAATCCCTTATGGGTCACAAATCACATCAATTCCACAAAAAACAGCAAGCAACAGACAGTCTAGAAGACCAACCTGGCCTGTGCGCAACAATTCTGGTTTTAGAACCAGATTCTTAACTCAACAAGGGGCACAAGCATAGTAAACCTTCCATAAAGTACATAAACCATCAGTTTAGAGGCCTGACAATAACAAGCATGACTAACCTTGGAGTCCTCTCGGAAGAAAAAGATTTGATGTTTTCTAACCTGGAGACTGCTGCAAGTGAAGAGAAGGAGACATACTATTCTAGATCTCTTCTAGAGCTCTGATACCATGTCGAAGTTATTAATCAAGAGAGAGGAAAGAGGAAATTGAGAGAAAAAGTTGGACAAGACTCACGGAAGTTCTGGTTTCTCAACGTGATAATACCAAACAGAATCTGTTGTCAGAAGTCAACCTAATCTCCTTCTATTTATTCACTTAAGTTACAATGAGGAAAAAGACACAAATATCCTTCTCCCTAGAACATCATCCCTTATAATTCCCTAATGCATAAAAACAGAAATATGACATACTTAAACACTCTACTAAGGTACTTAAATTACTCATTTATAAGCATAATGACTAGAATACCTCTAAGAGTTACATTATTCTACACAGGCAACAAAACCAGCTCATCAAATATTTTTTTCCTACCACAACAGTGATATTGCTGCAACCAACTTCTCAGAAAATTTTCTATGGCCTACCCGTTGTGGTCTTCAGCTACGAGTACCACACAGTCTGCCAGTTCTTTGTAGGAGTGACACCAGAAAATTGACACTAAGCCGTACATTCTGGAACACCTGTTTTTCCTCTGTGGCACAATTGCCAACTGCGACTCCCATGCAGAGGACCTTCTTGAGCTGGAAGTTTACCATGGCTTTGGTCTCATTCCCTTTTGCACAAGAGAGACTCTTGGTGGGACACGAGTGTCTGAAACTTACCTGCTTTGTTAAGACCAGGACTAAGAAGCCATGAAATCTGCTTGATAATAGCCTCAGAAGCAATAAAAAATATGGTATTTTTTTGCAAATGCTTCTTGTTCTTGTTCAGCTTCTTCAATGCTCAACATCCATGTAGTCCATTCCAATCTTTTCAACCTCTTCCACATGTTGGACATCTCCAAGCATGCAGACTTTCATGTTTGGTTGAGGGCTATGAGGAACTTTCTCTGTCCCACTGAAACAGTAGTCGTTTTCTGGGTCATAATTTTTCAGCCCAATTTGAAGCTCAATGGTTTCAATAAATTTGAGCGGAGACAATTTTTATAAGAAAATTTGGAATTACTATTGTTGTCATTCCTCATCCTCGTCTCCTCCTGTTTCAAGGACAGTAGTCCTGCACAGGTTAATATCAGGAACAAAAAGCCTTCTAACTCCAGTTAGTCATTTGTGATTGGACTTGGATCAAACTTTAACATGATATGAAATTAGCATATCTGTTTTATTGGGGCCGATTTTATCCCCTTTTAGTTTGTATCTCATTCGTGTTGTCATTTTTATGCAATTTAAATGCATCTAATTTAATGAAAATTTATTATTTTTCTGGCAGATTTTTCCCTATTACTAGGGAAGGAAGTTTCTTCAATCCAGACACCTGTAGCACTTACGCAGATCATCATACATAAGTAGATGTGACTTGTTCAGAGCATTTATGTATATGATGTGTTTACATTTTCTCCAATAGTCTTTAATTGATTTGATCTTATAACTATCCGACAAGATTTTGGGACTAATTGAGTTTTATTGTCTCTGGTTGAGGTCATCACTTGGATTCGATACCCTTGTGCTGCAAGGTCTACTGATAATAATCCTTCTTATGCGTTAAATTGTAAGTATTTTTACGAAAGATCATATATGATAGCTATCTAGTGCTTTCTAATGTATGTTTGTCTATGTAAAACTTGACATCACAAACTCCAAAAATCAGATCTTGTCTCAATGTCATAGAGTCAATAACTTCTTTGACCAAAAGGATAACTAAGGGAAATATATCTTCGAGCACAAGGAGCCTAGGATTAGTCTTTGTGGCTAACATAACTAACTAAAGACTTGTAAATGCGTATATTGAAGGGTTTTTTTGAATAGTAACTCATACAAAATTTTCTCTACCTGGTGAACCGAATTATGTTTCTGAACCAGACCAGTCTGATTTGACTCGGACCAAGACTCTTCTCTTCCTAGGGTTCAGATTCTCTAACTTTTCCATTGGAATTAGAATGCCACTCAAAGGAATATATATATATGTCTTCTTCCTGGCTCGGCGGAGATGAACTAATTGATAATTTATCTAGCTTTAGTTAACCTAAGCCGTCTTGATTGATAATTTAAAGGTCACTTAGGCAGCCAGCCCCCAACCAAAGGTTTCTATCTATGCAAGGAGACTTACCAATTCCAACCATTCACTCAAGGAGGCTCTACCCTTAGTAAAAGTAAGCAACTTGGGTTCACTATCCCCTCCATCATTAGTGACTTAGTCCTAGTCTCAAGTTCCTTGTGAGTGATATTATGGTTTACTTGTGAGATAAGAGTAGTAGCTTTAGTGAGTGCAAGAGTTAAAAGGTGTTCTCATGAACTGAAAACTATCTCTTCCATGAGATTATGCTAGCTTAGTCAATCACTATCTGTCTCCACATTGGTATGATATTGTCCACTTTGGGCCTAAGCCTTTATGGATTTGCTTTTGGGTTTTACCCCAAAAAACCTTATACCAATAGAGATAGTGTCCACATTTGTATATCCATAATCCTCTCCACTTTTAAACTTTTAATCAATGTGGGACTTTAGTTGTGAGCGGAGAGGGTAGGAGAGTTTTCTCTTATTAGAAATATATTACAATAAGATAACAGGGTATCCACAATCCTTATAGAATTAGAAGTCTCTCATTGTTCACAAAGCTTAACGCTACTAAGAAAACAAGGCAACAGAAGAAAAACCCAATCTCGCTGTGCCTCCAAGATTATCCTCCACAGGACATCGCCCGCTTCAAAGTAGCAATTTCAAATGGAAAATTCATCAATCACATCTTCTGCTTTTACGGGTGCCGGCAATGAGGGACGCACACAATTTAAATTGGACTTAGAAGCTGTAGTCTGGTTTAAGACTCTTAGAGATGGTGGGTTTCGGGCTCTGTTTTTTCCCTTCATTATCCCCTTCGCTGGCTTTCTCCTTCGCTGTGAACAGCTCTGCTTCTTCTTCCGTCGATTGAAAAGCAGGGTGTGTCAAAATACTGTTGAGCAATTGGGTCCCTCGTAGAGCATTAGTCAAGGGCAAATGACCCAGAGGCGTGTCGTCTTTCATCTCCCACAAGAATTCATCAGGAAAGGCTCTGTAGTTGTATTGTTCCACCTCGGTGTCGAGCTTCTTCATCCACCGAACCCTTATAAAGAAATTGGTGAAATCCCTCCCAGACTTTTCCCATATCCTTTTCTGAACACTATATCCGAATTTGTTGTCGCTGTTCTCGCGCCAGAGCCTGTCAATAGTCTGGAGATCCAACTCAGATATAAATTGGACCTCGGAGAAGAAGACATACCCGCGCTTGACCGCGCCTTCGCCCGCAAGAACAATGAGCAGGCGGCGTGTCTCTTCATCGGCCTGCCGGAAATTCCGGGAGGATAAGTATTGTTCCAAGAGGTCAAAGGAGATTGAAGGGGAGGTGGTAACGGAACTGGACGAAGAACTAGTGACCGAACTGGCGAATGCGGTGAAGTGAGAGGTGAATTTGCACGAGAGAGAAGGGAAAGCGGATGTGGTGGGTTTGAGGAAGACGAACAAGGGAGAGGCGTCGAGAGAGGGGTGGTGGTGGTGGTGGTGGTGGTTGACGAGAGGGTGGTGGAGAGACTGAAGAGATTTGGAAGCCATGGCTGGTAGGGGGGCAAAGTGGTGAGGGATAAGGGAGGCGAAAGAAGAAAGGGAGGGAAATTTGGGATGTCATCAGGACATGCGGAAACAATGGATTTGATTGGTTGGAAGAGGGTGAGGCTGGATCTCCCAATTTCTTTTTGTCTGTTTCTGACCAATATTATTCAACCTAACTCGGTCAAGTGATCGGGTCCAATTCAATCGGGTTTGGTCGCCAATTGAACTACATAAGATGAGGTCATAGATGTGATTTCATTTTTTAAATACATACAATATATTAAAAATGCTTAAAAATCTAAAAAACAAAATCATATTAGACTCTTTGATATGGTTTCTTTAACACTCCTTCTCAATCAAAGTCAAAGAAAAGAAACTTATTCCACATTTAACATGAAGAAGAGAAATGGAATTTAACTCTTTGATGAAGGAAGGAGAAGGAAAATAGACTTTGACCCTTTGATGAAGGAAGGAGAAGGAAGGCTAATGTGAGGTCAATACTCACTTTATGGAGAGGCCAATAGAGTTGGCTTTCCCACCTACCACCAATACTCATCTTTACTCCTGTGAATGTTTTGAAGACAGGGGATAGTGAACAAAAACCTTCTATGGGTTATATTTTTGAAGGGATGAGAAGACCTTAATACATTTCAATCAAAATTTTAAATTTAATACCACATGATGTACTTCCATTATATCAACTCAAATTTTTTTAATCTTATTGTCACTCATTCCTTACTAATCATCATTGACATTAAAAATTGCTACGTTAGGCTGGTCTGTCAGGTTGTGAAAGGTTCGAGTTTTATAATACCAAAAATTGTTACTAATTATTATTGGTTATATATAATTTATAATTTATACTTTTTTATTCTCACCCTGTGAATTTGACCTAAAACATGTCATAGAGGGTAGATAGAGTAGGCCTACCCCTTTTTTTTTTTTTCTGCATTCATCAATTTTAAGAACTGAGAGAAGCGCCCTCCAAGGAGAGGTTAGCTGGTCCTCTTCCCTTCTCATCAATCTTTTGAAGAACTGGGAGAGGCGTCTTCATATGCAAGTGTGTGATTAGCTACTAAAGTTTATTTTCCGCTGTTGTTATACATGCAGATTAGGAAAAAGAGAGAAGAAAATTAAAAATAAAAAAATAAAAAAAATATACTGAAACTTGTATGGTGTACCAGAAATCACCCTATTTGGCCTTCTTCCCACCACCTTTCATGGAATAATGACCGGTGGCTCAATACAAATATATAGGCGGCTCTCTCTGACACAACACGAGATAAAGAATGCTTCGGTAGTGCAACATCCACTACAGGGAGAGTTCAAATGAAGTGGAACTCGCAGTGGCCAGAAACAGTGTGCAGGTAACTAACCACTTCCAGAGCTGATGTCAAGGGCAGGTAACACCAACCACTTCAAGAAGAATCATGTCAGCATCTATGACCCATTTCTGATTTTCACCCATCACAGATTTCTGTTGTTGGTCAATCGTGCCGCCTTTACTGATCTCAGCCGCCATCTGCTCCTGAATTATCTTGATTTTCTTCCATATGACCACTAGCTTCATTAGAATCACCACCTGCTCCTAAATTATTTCCATTCACACGGTCATTGGCATCGTGAGCATCTCCACCCTCTCGCAAATTGGCCAATGGCACTACTAAGCCTTCCAACAAAAGCATCAAGGGGTTCCTGTTTCGAAGGTCAGGCAAATGACCCTCTTCTTCCTCAGGCACGAGGAGCACTTCACCTCCACCATTCCTTATGGCTTCTGCTATACGTGGGTCCTGCATTGCTTCAACTATACGTGGATCCACCATCATGTTCCTCAGCTCATCAGGTGGCAGTGTTGGCACCGAATCAGAGAAATCCGAGACCAACAAATGAGAGTACCTAAAGACACAAATAAATTATGCGTAAGAATTACAGTAGTGGCAGAGAGGTAAAATATTTTGAAAGAATTAACATTATGTCTTACTCGTTCTTCTCTGATGAAAAGGTTTCCTTCCTCACACAATCCCAATCCCTAGCTTCACTGCTGTTCAGATTTATGGAGTCTATTACTAGGTGTGCAGCCTCTTTGAGCAACTTCTGCAATTTGGGGAATCGCCAGAGGAGATAATTTCTTTCCACGTAAATGTTGATAAGATGATCCAAGGAAGGACTTCCGGCCTTGGCTGATCCAAAAAAAACATGCTTCAGGATTTTTGTCCAAACTGCTTCCTTCAAAGGTGTCTTCTCCACCAACTTCTTTAGGACCAAAGGGTGAAGCATCAAAGCCTGTTTCATTAGATCAACTGAGGTAGCTTTTTCAGCCTCTATCAGGCCATCTTTCTCAAGATAGAAACGGGAAACAGCCAGGGAGTATGAGAAGCTTGGGAACAACCAGAGAGAGTTATCACTTCTATATTCCTCAGCAAACCTTTCAACCCATGCATACTCCTCTGCCCTAAGAGCAAAGTAGTCAATGCAAAAAAGTGCTCCCATTGGGTCATTGGAATCAAGAGAAAGCAACAGTTTGCAGATCTCGAGAGCAGATCGGTGACAGCCCCTTCGGGCCATGTTTTGCATGTGAGTGAACAGAGCAGAGAAAAGAGGTTTATTTGTGTCATGGCTGTATTTCAGTTGACAGTTACCACGCATAGGGGTGAATAATGGGTGCCATGCACACTCTAATGCATACAAGCATTTAGCAATATAATCCGCAGCAGATTGGTGTTCCCCGGAGAATTTCAAAATCTCCGCAATTGTTAAAAGTGATTCAATATGATATGGGTGATATGTTAAGATACTTGCAATGCCATTGACATCATGGATTGCTTTGGCAGCTTCAAACGCTCTTTGAGATTGCATATAAGAAGGTGAATGTACATATCTGAAAAAAACACAGACCCAGTAAGAAATGAGTCAGAAAAAGATCATGAAAGCCATGGTGTATGATATATAAAGGCTACAGCACACATCTAGCATAAAACTCAAAAAGCATATGTGAGTACCGAAAATAGTTTTGCTCATCTCTAGTTTCTAGAAACTCCATGGATAAAGATCCATCCCAACGAGGCCAATACCCTGATGGAGAAACCAGATTTGTTTTCCTGTGATTGAGACCTCCGTGTCTACCACCATGCACGTGTCTTGATCTGTTATTGCTGTTATTTTCAAAGGATCTCACGACTTTAGATCCAAATATCCTTCTTAATTCATTTTCAGCCCTAAGGTACTTGGGGTCGACCGCTAGTACAGATTGTATGAGGTCAGCCTGAACCTTAGAATTTGTCACCAATTTGATTTTCCCAGTTGATTTTTGATGGTTTGAATCTATTGACAAACTCTCTAGGATCTGATCAAGTGACTTTTCTGCTTCTGCAGCCTTGCCTTTGATGGATGTCAGATTCTCTTTGGACTTCTTCTTCTTTTTCTTCTGTTTGTGACTGGCTACTGAATCGGAACAGTTCTTAACCACAAAAGGTTCTTGTTTAGCATCTTGACTAGTAGAGGTTTCTTCAGAGACGTCAAGCTCAATCTCCTGCAAAAAGAAATCCAGGTTTCACCATTAGCTTATGAATTGAACCATGCAATTTTCTTTCAGAAAAATGAATAGCCATAAACAGAAAGCCAACCAAGTCTAAACATATCTGTTGATGGAAGTAATTCATGTTTAAATTTAAAACTAGTTCAACCAAACTCAAAGTTGAGGCTAGGAATAATGAGACATTGATTGTAGTTTTCTACACTGTGCTTTCACACAAGACAAGCAAACATCCAACGCTTCCACCCAAAAGACTATTGACAACAATACCAAGAATAGATGTAGGAAAGGATGCATTCAAGTGGTTGAAACAACAGGAGACTGACAAAAAACAGAAAAGGAACAAGCTAAGAATCTGTGTTGCATCTTCATCTCCAAATACAAGCAGAAGCCAGGTACAGCTTACTTTAAAAACAGCCAAAGCCACACTACATCCCACAGACTACATTCAACACAATGATAACTACTCAGTGGGGAAAAAATTCCACATAGAAAAATGAGAAGAAAAGTTGATGGGGTTGAGCAATAGGCCAACTAAGTGGCTAGTCATTTTGGAATGGAACTGGCTCAACCCAAAAACTCAACATGGTATAACAATAGGTTTTATGTGTGAGCTAACCCCAGTTTGTGCTCCCTAGGTTATCTGTGTATTGTGGGCTCCATGAAGGAATCAATGTGTCCCATTAAGAGGGTTTATACCCCATTAGAAAGTTGTGCCCACGTCTCAGGCCCATTATGTGTAAGCTTGGAGGTGAGAGGGAGTGTTGAGTGGGAAAAAACCCACATTGAAAAATGAAGAGAAAAACTAATGGGTCATAAGGTTGAGGAAAAGGCCTCCTAAGTGGCTAGTCATTTTAGGATGGACCTGGACTCAACCCAAAAATTCAACAATAACAAGTTGAATCATTCAGCTGACATATGAGCACGCTGCACAAAGATTTTAAAGCACTTCTTGAAATAATAAGAATTTCAATAGCAGCAAAATGTATAGCTGAATCATTTCTTTCTGCAGAGCAATGAAGGAATAGATAGAAAAATGTTAGAGAAGATGTAAGAACAACCAAACTGAATGCCTGGATATTTTAAATGGTCAAACAAAAATAGCCCAAACCCAAGAACCACAGACAAATAAAATTAATGGAAAGTCTCTTATGGCTTTTGGGGAAAGATAAGATGCAGCCAGAGTTCATTTCTTTCTTCAGAGAAATCAAAGAATAAAATGAGATGATGCAAGCGAAAATATAAAGCCAACAAACTGAATGACTGGGATTTTTAAATTGACAAAACAAAAATCAGCCCAGCCCCAACCAACGAACATGTAAACATTTTCCCACAAACTGCCACACATCAGCCACAGCATACCACATATGAAGCATCCAAGGGTTTGGAATGGTGTATGAAGTAAAGTCATCGACATAAGCAATGGGAAAGGTGGAACATCATTGACATTCTTCACAAATACTAACCAACCAACCCATATCAGTATTTTAAGCAAAATAAAGTTGATAAGGTCACAACTAAATAGTGGATTGATTTTCAAGAAAGGTGTAAAGCCACAAGCCTTTTAGGAGCAGTAGCCAGAGAAGAACAAGCTTAAAGGCTAACAATGGTCTCAGGCGGTCCCGATCAGAGCAAGAAGCTAAAATATAAGGGGATAGGCTTGAATTGACTATTTGGCTATTAAGAAGAGTGAATCCCGGTTTAAATAGTGGATTGAGCATTAGTCCGGTGAATAGAGAAGGGATACTCTCTTAGTTTGATGTCTTGGTTTCAAATCTCATGGGGATTATATCGTGTCTCACATGCTTCTGAGAGACCAATATCAAAAAGTCAAAGTCAAAGTATGAGGAAAATGTTCCAAAAACTAAAAATATAAGGACCTTAAATTGCAGTTACTGAAGAAACCACATGGGTAAGGGGGAAAAAGCCAAAAAAAACCAAGAAAAATAGTAAATTAAACATGATAAAGTGATAAGGGAAAATCTGCCAAAAAAAATTATGACATCATATGTAGAGGGTAAGGAGATTGGACTCAAGTCTAGAACCCAATTTTTTCCTCTTAGAAAAGTTGCACTATTTATAAGAATGTCATTTGCTTCATTATCTTTACAACAATATCATTATCATTATTTTATCTTAAAAATTAAAAAAAATATATAAGAAAATTTCACAAAGGAATATCAATCATGAATATATGAGATAAGAAATGAATATGGAATAAGAAGACATCAAGTTTTAAACTATTCAACTTAAACTGAATGGTTAAACTAAGAATTGAGTGCATCTAACTTAAATGGACTTCAGTCTATACTCTTTTTCTCCAAAAATATAAACCTTGGGAAGATAAAAAGTTATCCATGTCAATGGAGCACTTAACTAATATGCCAAAAACTCATCCAAACAGGCTAAGCTGATGAGCCTATCCCATATTAAGCTGACCTAACCCAATACTATCCCCTACATGGCCTTCACACTAAATCAAATAGGTTGTAGTGACTCCAGTTTGGTACCAGGCAACCCTTTTCGTGTGACGCCCCATAAAGATTTGAATATGGGCCGCTGAGGCACATAACATAAGCATATAGACCAAAATCTTTAAAGTCACCCTGAACAACGCACCTCTCTGTTTGAGCAAGGGTAGTTCTCTATAACCTATTAGTTAAAACACTCCACGGTATAGATGTACAATCATGCAATTTCAAGCCGATTAGCATATAGTTCGCCCGACCACATCGAAATCACCTCTAGCCACAAGTTACCTTTTCTTCACGGCGGATAAAGCTGCTACAGGCATAAAGTCTAACATATTACACACCCATAAAAACATATACATAGAAGGCATCTCAGAGGATAATCGAAAACATCGAGACATCTAATAATATTACGAAAAGAAATAAATTTCAAGATGTGCTCGAGGAGAAACCTGATCTTCAAGAAGATCAAAGGGATTTTGAAAAGAAGAGCGCGGGTTTGGAGACCCCAGGCCTTTGTCATCGTCGTCGTCAGGGTCAGGTTCAGTGTCGGCAAATCTACTCTGATGCTCCTCCTGCTGTTGAAGAATTCTCCTCAACAATCGAGCCGACATGGTGATTGTTTCTTACAGAAGGAATTAGAGATTAGGGCTTCTAGAATCAAGGATAGAGAGTTTATAAAAGATCGATAACGCTCGTAACAGGGCATAAGAGGGAAGGAAATCACTCCCGCCGCCAATTTATTGTTTCGACGGACTAAATGGTTGCGGTTAGCTGCTTGAACGGTCATCCGTAGGCATCATCCAGGGAAGGCAACGGGGCAGGTTCGGCCGGGTTTTTAAACCCGAACCCGGTCTCCGGTTGAAACCCGATTCATTAAGGCTCTTAATATTATTTAAATATGGGTTACATAGAGGCAAAAAACTATTAAGTGTAACTTTTTTTAAAGAAATTAAGTTTTATATTTTATTTTATATTTTTAATATTATTTTATTGAATTTTTAGATATAACTTTACCTTCATGTTTAACAATTTTCAATCGAGTTTTTAAATAAAATATCTAAAATTTTAATTAAAACATTTTATAATATTTAAGAAAATGTCACATCTAGCACCACAACATAGAGTTAAAGCCGACATAAGTGACTCACTGGCAAGAGCCATATACAAATGGTGCTACATACAAACTTAAAAGCATAATTTCTATGTCCTCCAACCACAATGGACATTATCTTCATTGTCTGTTGCTTTGCTAATATCAAAAGAAAACAACAAAATAAAACAAATCTATCCATTTTCAAGCCCCAAATGTTAAAACCCTAATAAATCGATAACAAAAACCATGAAATACTAGTTTTTTACTATTATTTGCCTCCCTTAGTTTGAAAATTGTAGAATACAATAATTTCAACTACTTTATCCCTAATAGACTCCGAACCCACTAAAAAGGTTGAAGATGATTAATGACAAACCTCAATATTTTTGGGAGATGTATCATACTATGAGAAGGCAAGTGCCTTATGACACCTTGTATATGTATGATGTCCGGAAGGTCCATATGAGTAGGGGCTAGCGTAGATGCCTATGCTGGAGATGGGTTGCCCATTGGTCCTGGGGTCAGTATCAATGCTAGTGCTAGTACAAGAAAAGGTGGTGATGGTGGTACAAATGGAGACACAAAATCAATAATGGAATGGAAAAATTTAGATATAGGTCTTTGTTTATACCCATGTCATCTTATAGGAAGAACTTATGGCAAATCTACATGTTGACATTTGATGGTGTCATAGGTACTACAATATCTACTATGGTGATTGTACCCTATAATAGTTCAAGACTATGTAAGCATGTCTTGTTGAGTTTTCCATGAGAAAAGGCTAAGGTAGCTCCTCCCTATGAATATTCCTCAACTACACCAAAATCTTATAACAAAAACAAATAGATCACATGGACCTCTCTAGCATTGTGCTCCAAAACTAGTAGATCCTACCAGGTGCAATAACTATCCATGTGTATATTGCTTTACTACCATCTCAGGCATCTTTTTGGGGAGAACACTAAACTCACTACATAGCCTAACAAATGGGAAACTCACTCCAAGTTAATAGTTAAACGAGTAAGAGACTCAAGTGGGATATTGATTACTAGTATCCTACCGCCCTTTTATGCCTAGTTTGGCAAGATCATGGATCATGTTACCACATCTATATCTACATGTAGGCCCAATAGAACACCTACATCTTGTAAGGTGATGACCATCTCATTGTAGGCTAAGTGGAAAACATTAATCTCAATGTGTCACCTCTCCACAAGTACAATAACGAGAGTATAATCTAATTTTCTCTCTCCGTTTTCTTGTTCCAAAGACTGCCTATAGAAGGCCGTGAGGAGCCCACATCTACGAGCAGATGCGAAGCGAAGGCCGTCACATGGTGCGCACAGGGGGTTCAACTCCTGCTGGACAGCGCGAGCAAATATAGGCGTTCGACGTATCCGGGTTCCTTGGGCCGCCACCACCTCTCCCACGCATCAAACATTTCTTTCTGAGCTTCTCTCCTCGAGGTTTCTCTGTTTTTTCTGATCACGCATCTCTCGAGATTCATACTGCTCCTCTTCTGAAACGTCTAAGCTTGTTTTTTTTTTTTTTTTTTTTTCTCAATTTTGACGCAGGCTTATTCATTTTGAAATTAAATGATCAACGGTGATCCGTAATTGGGTCAGATGGTTTACTGTTATTCGGATTAGAAGATGAAGCAATCTTGACTGCACGCGGGTTCAGATTGATGTTTCTTGACGAAAAACCGGCTAAATCAGTGACTAAAGATGGTTCTTAAGTCCATCTTTATTCCAATCTTGTAGCTATTTGTGGTTTATGATTGAACCGAGAGAATGAAATACTGAATTAATCGCATGCAACTGGTTTTCATAGTACTCTGTAACTTAATACGCTTCAGAGCTAGTTATTATGAAACACTGAGTAGGAAGCAAGAAATGTCGGTTTGATGGGACATAGTTCGAAGAAGAAGAAAGGAGGTAGTGGTCGGAAGAATAAGAGGAGGGTCCAATCCAAAGAGAATCCGTCACTTGCCGACGATGATCCTAATCTTCTATCTGAGGAGATCATTGCACTGTAAGTAGGCTCCTTCGAATATCTACCGAAGTTAGTACAGCACTCTCGTTGTTTGGTGAAATCAATCCATATGTGCAGTTTGCTTGTTGGGGTACGTGGACTCTAAGTAATGAGAATCTAAATTGAATCACTGAAAGTAAGACAACTAAAATTTCTGTGAAATAATCATCTCTGGTTGGATTCTTTCCTTCTAAAAAAGATCGCTGGGCTGGTTTGCCCCAAAAGGATAATCTACACACATTCTGTGAACTCTGAAAGTTGAAATTGTTAAAGCCAAGTGAACCTTCTGGCTGCAACGGAATGTTATTTTACAATGCTGTGGTACTTAGATGGGGATGCTTGCTGTAACGTGTTTATGAAGTAGGGTTTTTAGTAACAATTCTGATTGCTTTACAGGAGTGCTATATTTCAAGACGACTTCAAACTTATTTCAGAGCCACCTCACGCACAATTCATAATAGCTCTTCGGTAATGGTTGGATTGTAATACCTGAATTGGTTAAACTAATCTATAGAAAGTATGAGCGCTTCTTTGCTAATCTCCACATAATTCAAATCTCGACAGGCCACACTTCAATTATGCAGGTGCAGAAGATCTTAGTGCTGCAGCTTTCCTTCAAATAAGGTTGTGAATTTTATGGTTGAATGTGTAGCTCCTTTAAATGCAGACCCTTTGTCTTTCTATCTCTTCCTCTTTTCATTTTTCCCATTTATTTATGTATTTATTGTTTTATTATGTTTTCCAAACAGATGCTTCCCAGGGTATCCCTACAAATGCCCAAAATTACGAATAATTCCGGATAAAGGCTTGTCTGAGGATGACATAGAGCACCTTCTCTCTCTGCTTCTCGATCAGGTTAGTTGAAGAATCTGAACTGTCTGTGAATCGCTCGCTACTAAATTTTTCCAAGAGATTATTGTCATCTATTAAGATATCTATATTCAATAGTTGCTACAACACTGATCTTGAAAAAATAATTTTGAAAATCTTTTTAATCATCCAAAAGCAGCACTCCAAGGTGAATCATACAAATACAAGAAGTTTATTACCTTCTTGTTTTTATTTTTCAATCTTATACATTTGGTCACATACTGTCATCATTCTTTAAGGCAAATTCCAATGCTCAAGAAGGCCGTGTGATGATTTTCAATCTTGTGGAGGCTGCCCAGGAGTTCCTATCGGAAGTTGCTACGGAGGTTGGATCCGGCAAATCTGTATGTGATTTTTTTTCCTTCCATGCAGAGTATTTGAGTGGATTTTTAACTGGGAAAGAATGCTTTAGGTTGTTGACAGTTAAAGGAACACTTTTTCCTAGTTTGGATAGTGATTCATATTTATTCATGCATGATAGGTAGAAGCTGATAAAAGAGAAGAGTTGGTTGAAGAGAGTGTGATAGTTGGTTGTGATAAGAAATATTCTTCTGGAGAGCATTTTGTCTATGGTTTGATTGATCTTTTCACTGACTTGAGTGAGGATGGGAGTTCCTGGGATCAGAGCATTATTAAAGATAATCTAGGCAGTATTTCTCATAGCCAGACATTTTCTACTGATAGAAGCACAGTGGGGGGTTCCTTGGCACATGCCTATGTCTTGGGTAAATCAAAGCTTGATGAAACTAGTGTTTTGAATAAACATTTCTCTCAAAGCACAAAGCCTGTGATACTATCTGATGCTCCAAAGCCACAATCTATCATAAAACTAGATGCAGTCAATGAAGGTAATGAAGATGATGGCCAGAACAGTTCTACTCACTCAACTACCTCTTTGGAGGAAACAACGAAGAGCCCAAACCATGTTGTTCAAGTCAAGGTACATCAGTTGTATGCTATATTTCATTCAGCATTTTTACCGTATTATACTGTCTAGAATTGTTTATGCATCACTTTAAACCCTAAATTGGTCCCTTATAAATTAGAAATACAGCTATCGACATGAAAAATTAATGAAAAATTTCCTGCTGAATTTTGTCATGGATGGAATATTCTAAAAGTTTGCTGATTTTGGTATAGTTCTATCTTTCAGCAGGAGTTTGTGTTCAAGAAGAAAACAGATATTTACAATGGTGATGATGATGATTCTAACAATGACGATGATTGTGAACATAGGGCTTCACTACCGTCAGAGTCTGGGATACGGAATGAAATATCTCAGATGCCAGCGAAAAAGGATTTAATTGTGGTATGTGTTCTTTCCCTTAATAATTTTTATGTAAATTGAAGAGGTTAATTGGGTTAATATTACTTAAAGCTGACATCAAATCTGTTGTAAAATTAGATTCATCTGCTTCGCCTTGCTTGTTCTACTAAAGGACCATTAGCAGATGCTTTGGCAGAAATAGCATCAGATCTGCATGATTTGGGGGTAAAGTATTATGTATTTATACCAAGTTGCGGCAAATTGTTTATTCTAAGATTAATACAATGTTTTAATGTTAATGATTTTATCAGATAATTTCAGAATGGGCAAGAAATTTGACTACTGAGCCATCATTAGTCTTCAGTCAAGTTTTTGATGAAGTTTTCAAGCAACATATGGTTGGTCGTTTCTACATAATTCCAATCTTTTGGATTTCCGCCTTCTCTTTGCATTCCATGTAGAAGACCCCCTAAAGTTCATATATGATGATATTGAATAGGATTCATCCCTGGTCTCCCAGTTTTGGAAAGCTACTGCTGATTTTGGTGGAGAGAAATCATCATCCTTCCCAAGTTCACGGTATCTAAATGATTTTGAAGAAGTATGTTCTCTTGGTAAGATTCCACACTTGACTTTAATGACTCTACTACAGCCATAAAAGTGTTAGCATGGGTGATAGTCCCACATTGGAATGTCACTTAGGAATCTTCTAGTTTATGAGGTGGGGCAATAGACCTCTAAAATAAATAGTCATTTTAGAATGGACCTGGACCTTGCTTTAACATGGTATCAAAACCAATTTCCAATCTCATAACGAGCAGATTCTTAAGTCACATTCCAATGTAGGACCACCACCCACCCACCCAGACACCCCTTCTCTTGTCTAAGCCTGACAAAATGGGCTTGGGACATGGATTATACTGATGCAAGTTCAAAGCAAACAGACAAATGGGCTTGGACTCGGGCCTAGCTCTGATACTATGTTAAAGTAAGGTCTAGATCCATCTAAAACTGACTAACCATTTTGGAGGACTATTACCCAACCTCACGAGCCATTGATTCCTAAGCCACATGGTGATGTGAGCCTGCTAACAATGTTAACTATCACCTATTCCTAAACCGGACCTGTTGAGGTAGTCAGGTCTGGTCTAATCTGGTGCAACTGTGTCCAATCAGTGAGGTGTTGATGTCAGTATTTTTACAAAAATATTGGTGGAAGAATCCTCCAATTTGCAAATTACAGAGGGTGAGTGGGGCAGAGGGGGAGGGGAATGGAGGGATCCACCGCCCTCCATGCTGTCGTATCAGGCTGCCTGGTTGGGTCACTAGGGTCACTGGTTTAACTGGAAAACTGACCGGGTCAGCCAGGTCTTCCTCTTCCCGAGTCTTACAAACCCTAAGCCGGACAAGGCGAATCCAGTTTGGATTTTATATAGAGATGTATGTATATATCTCTTCCTTTTCCCATGTTTTCTTTTTTCCTTTATGTTTCTTCGATGAAATTAGTACTGTTCTTGAAATTAGTACTTGTTTCTTAAACATTTTTCTTTTTGTTTTTTTGTTATGTTTTTTTTTTTTTTTTTTGAAATGATGCTGAATTTTATTATGAGAGCTCAAATGAGCAAATTACAAGAGGGGAAACCTTCCCAAACAATGAGAGATTGCTAGGAGGTTCCGAATTTAGCCAATTTATCAGCCAAAGAATTGGTTGATCTAGGAACGAGGTTCCAATTACAATGAATGGATGACACAATGTCAGCAAATACAATCAGTGATTGGACAGTGGCGCCAAGGAGGGGAGCTATCTTTTGAACACCAGCTAATCACAGTCTTTGAGTCGCCTTCGATAATCAGCTTGCCATGAAGCCGCTCTTTAAAGATTTGGAGGCCGAATTGAAGAGCACTCACTTCAGCAGTATTTGACTCAGCAATACCCACCGACTCTGCATAGGATAGAATAGGATCTCCATTGTTGTTTCTGAAAACACCACCAGTTCCAGCCGGCCCAGGATAGCTTAAAGCACTGCCGTTAAAATTGAGTTTGGTGTAGTCGTAAGGGGGAGGATCCCAAGTGGCCATAACCGGATTCTTACAGGGCCCGCCATGTCCGCAATCAAGCCCCAATTTTCTCGAAGGGAGACACCTGATAGAGAAGCAAACTTCTTCCTAGAATGTAGCCAACTTGAGATAAGGCCCACTGTCTGGGAAGTTATATTATCCGGGTTGATAGCCTTGGAGTTGAATCTCCGGTTGTATCGCTCGAGCCATATACACCATGGGACATGCGCAAGGCATGCCAAGAGAATTATCTTGCCCAACTGAGGAAGGCATATCCCCATAACCATCTCAACGGTTCCGAAAAGGTCCTGATGTAGCCCCATTTGGAGACTAATCTTCTGAAATATCTTCATCCAAACTTGCCAAGAAAAGTCACAATGTAAGAGAACATGCTGGACTGTCTCGTCGTACACACCACAAAGGGGACAAGTGCGATCGGGGGCTGTGTAACCTCTTTTATGGAGGTTGTCAGAGGTGAGGATCTGTTCCCTGATGGCCATCCACACAAAGAATTTGATTTTACTAGGTGCTGTAAGCTTCCATACCAGGTTTGCCTTGTGCTCATGCATGTTGTAATCTTGTTTTCTAATGTGAGAGTAGGCGGATGCAACTATGCATTGGCCATTAATGCTGGGCTTCCATGTCAGTTTATCAACTGCATGCTCACGAATAGTAGTTTTGCCGAGTCTGGAGAGGAGAGAGCAAAAAGCTGTAGTTTCCTCATAATTTAATCCCCGTGAAACGAAAGACTCCATGAGCGATCTCTCCAAGAATCAACCACTGAGCAAGAGAGGTCCCTCGCCACCTTAGAGAGCCCTGGGAAATCCTCGGAGAGGGGGCAGGGGCCGCACTATTCATCCGACCAAAAGAGGAGGGTCCTTCTGTTGCCTGTGTGAAAGGAAGTTGCATCTCTGAATATTGGGAGGAGCTTTTGAATTGATTTCCATATCGGGGATAGGAGGCGAGTAGCTCCATCCTCTCTCCACCAGGCACCCGAAGGTTGAAGATAGAACCTAACCATATCGCCCCATAGGCTGTTATGCTTGATGTTGAAGTTCCAGATCCATTTGAGCAAAAGGGCATTGTTCATCTCCTTCGTAGGCCGAATGCCTAAACCACCCCGATTGCGGGGCATGCAAATATCCTTCCAACTCACCAAATGATATCTGAATGTGTCCTCTAGTCCTCTCCAGAGGAAACGTCGACGGATGGTGTCAATCCTGTTGCAAACGGAGGCCGGACAGTGCATGAATGATAATAAATAGTTTGGTAGTCCTGCCAAACAAGACTTGAGGAGAGTGAGTCGCCCGGCAGTAGATAATAACTTGCTCCTCCAAGTAGCTAGCCTCTTCTCAAATTTCTCAATGAGGGGGGACCAAAGCGTCGCCGAAGGCCGAGAGTCAAAGAGTAGTAGTCCAAGATATGTAGCTGGCAAATTTCCCACTGAGCACCCCAAATAGTCGGCCATATCCTGAAACACCGGTGAGTCGATATGATTGCCTAGGAGGGTTGTTTTCTTACAGTTAATATTCTGACCAGAAACCAGTTCAAATAGTCCCAATACAGCACGTAGTTTTCGGATTTGATCAAAGGATCAGCACATCAAAGGCTGCACAGTCTGTCGTGGGGAGGAGCCAACCCAGATTTTTGGCCGAATAGATCAAAGATGATAGGTATTCCGCTACCACATTGAAGAGCAAAGGGGAAAGGGGGTCTCCCTGTCTGATCCCCTTGGATCCCTTAAAATAACCGCATGCTGTTCGATTGAGAAGAACGGAATAACTTGCAGAGGAGATGTAACTTTGATTCCAGAAGAGCCATTTTTCCCCGAATCCCATCTTTCCCAATAGAGTGTCCAAAAGCTTCCAGTTAACTCTGTCAAAGGCTTTCTCAAAATCAAGCTTTAGGATGAATCTGGGAAGCTTTAAAGCCTTAAAATGGTGGATGAGCTCGTGACATGCCATGACTGAGTCTAATATATTTCTTCCCTTGATAAAAACACTCTGGTCGTGATGAATGGCACTAGGGAGAACCGCCCTGAGGCGATTGACAAGGAGGTGCGCAAGCACCTTGTAGGCACTAGTGGTGAGGCTGACCGATTGAAAGTCAGAGGGAATTTTTGTCCCTTCTTTTTTAGGGATGAGGGCAATTAACGAAGCTCCAATGCTCCTATATCCGATGCCATGCTGATAGAACGAGTGGACCATGCAGGCAATATCGTCTCTGATGAAGGCCCAACATCGGCAATAGAATTCCCCATTGAAACCATCCGGGCCCGGAGCACGATCCAAAGGAAGACCCAATGTTGCTTTTTCAATTTCCTTACTGGAAAAAGGGAGCTCAATGAGTCTAGCTGCGGCCGAAGGAATGTCAGAGTGGACAGAACCTCTAGTTGTTTAGGTTGTATTGGCCAACCTCTTGACATCGGGAGTTCTGGGGCACGCCACGTCCCTCATCAAGATCCAAGCTGCCAATCAAGTCTGCAAATAGCCTCATGGAGGTAGTGATTCTCTAGGAGGGCGGGGATTTCTCGTGGCAGAAACGGGTAACATTGAAGTGTCCAGCAGGCATCAGAGTAATGGGCCACCTCTGACAAGTCCTCACAAGGTCATCCCAGAAGAGATGTCTCTCATGGTGTCTAGTAGGACCATACACACCCACAAGGCACCAAATGTTCCCCGATCATTTGTCTCTTAATTTGATTCCAAGGGAGTAAGTGCCACAGCAGCGATCGAGCACCTCAATGGTATTAGTGTCTCACACAATCAGAATGCCACCAGTTGATCTAATCGCATCCACAGAAATCCATCCAGGCTCCTTAAGAGCCCACAACTCACAGATATATCCAAGGGGCAGAGAAGCCGCCATGGTTTCTTGAAAAATAGCAACATTTGCCTTGGTAGAGGCAAGGAGGTCCCGAATTGCGGCACGACGATGATGATCATTGATCACTAGTCTTCTTCTTGGACATCTCAGACAGGTGGTTATCTTCCCTGAGGGGCCCCGTGTAGACGACGCCCATCACCTTGGCAAGTTCCACTATCTGTGCCCAGGTTTCTGGGTCAAATTTTTGTTGTTCTATCTGAAGAGAAGCCACATACTTTTGAGCTCTTTCACCCGTCTTTGGAAAGATGAAGTCCCTATCTTTGGATTGCAGGGGTGTCTAGTAGTAGCACTGGGACCTTCCTAGAGAAGCTGTCTCGGATGACCTCTATTCCGGCACTGGTACGTGGCAAGGGGTGGAGGAGGAATTTTGGAGTGGGAATATCTCGGAGGTGGTGGAGGGGGAGAGTTTATAATTTGGGTGGTGGTTTGAGGGGTGTGAGGACTGTGGGATGGAGTTATAAGGGGGCCTGTGGGGCTTTTAATGGGGGAGGGGGAAGGAGGCGGTGTGGTTATTTCGGGGGGTAAAGTGGGAGAGTGAATGGCAGATAGGTATCTGGGGGTTGGAATAGATTCTATCAGGGATAATATTTGTGGTGGGTTGAGATGGATTGGTGGGTGGGTGGTATGGCAAGCCGGAGGAGGGGACAACCAAGGAGGCAGCTGGAATAGAGTTAGCGCTAGCTGTAAGACTAGCTGGTTCAGGACGCCTCTTCTGGGGAGAAGAGGTCGGGGTTGCTACTCTCAATGTGTGGACAGGTTGTGGAGAATCTCTGAATTTAGTTGTGGGACTCGAGGTCACATTTTTGAAATCTTGCATATCTGCCAACTCGATACGAATCCAGAATTGGGCATTACCCATCATAATGCATCGAAAGTAGCGTCCTTCGTAAGGATGAATAGGATTGATGAGGATCTGGGCCTCATCAAGGCGATGTCAGTGCTCAATAAGGGGGTCCAGAGCAATTATGTCACCAAACTCCGAGATGATGCTCGTGAAGACCTCATTGTGCCGTAGTTCTGTCGGGAGGCCGGTGACTATAGCCTATTGCCCAAATTGACTGGAAGGAGTCGAGGGGAGCCATTCTAATATCCCAATGATGCCCAAGGGGGTGTGGGATGTGAGAGCAAGGGCCGCAGAAGACTCTTGTTGGGTTTCAAAGTGAACAAGCCAGGAATGGGGGTTAAGGTAAGAAATTTTGGGTGTGTAGGGGAGGTGAAGCTCACAGTCAGCCATTGAAGGATGTTGGATTTGACGATACTGGAGGAGGTGTGGACTAGGATAGAGTGGGTCAGAGATTGTCGCCCTCTATGGATTAAGTTGGAATGGATTTGGATGGTTTTAGATTTTTCTGAAGGAAGAAGGTGTGTAGGAATATGGTGATCTGAAAAGAGGTTCTGCATGGCTGGGTTAAGGGGGTTAGGGAATTTCGAAGGAAGGGGAGGGCTGGTTGGGGGGAGAAATGGGCTTAGAGGAGTGTTTTGTCGCTGGTGGGGCTTGGTTAAAAGTGAGGGGGGGGGGAAGGCTCGGGTGGTGTCGTTGGATTTGGGGGCTGCCCCTACCGGAGTCTGTGCCGGTGAGAGGCTCCGAATGGCTTCTTCGAACTCCTTCCAGCCAAATCCCGAGTTGGTGGCCTCGGGAATATAGATCTTGGCGAGCACTGTTGAGCCACGCCGATGAACGACATGACACTCTCTTTGTCCTCGAAAGGAGCTCACCGATAGGAAGAAAATCGAATCGTGTTTCCAAAGTTCATGGGTTCGGTTAGCTTTGTTCACGACTCCCTGGAACTGAAGGATGAAGCTTGAAGTGGCCTCCATTGGAACACAAATGAAGGAGATCTTCGATCCGACGACAGAGGAGATGTGCATCACCTGTCAGGAGCTCCGGGCGACTTTCTCTACTGTAACTCTTGTGTTTTCCGTAACTAAAACGGAAAAGGGGATTCCTTTTCTTTCGCCGGGAGATCGTCTTCCAGCTGGCGTCAAAACCTTCCATAGGAGGTTCCGTTGGCTCGTCAGAGGGAAAGTTCAAGGTTTCTGAGCGTCTGGATTGATCTTCTTCTGGTTCGTAATTTTTGTGTCTTCTTGGAAAGTCAACTTCTTTCCGTCGATCGGCGTCGGAGAAGGAGTCTGCATCTTTACTGGAAGTATGCCGTCGAGGGTTCCGGTCACCGACCGCGGGGATGGTGACTGGAGAAAAGTCTCTGATCATTTTTGAAAATCGGCTCACGTTAGCACATTCGAAGCTAACGGTGCACGTTACGCATTTCACCGGCGCACGATACGCATCGACCGGCACACATTATGCGTAACGTTATTTTTCTTGCCGAAATCGCCTCTCTCTCCCTTCTTGTTAAAATTTTTTTATTTTATTTATTTATTTTTTTATTATTTGTTCTTACCACCATCATATTGGTTGCAGGTCATGGTGGTTTTGGTCATGTTATGTTGTGCAAAAATAAACTAGATGGGCGGCAATATGCAGTGAAGAAGATTCAACTAAAGGATAAAAGTTTGCCTGTCAACGATAAAATTTTGAGGTAAATTTTCTGTTGGGATTTGTTGATGAGGCAACATCATGTTATACACACATTTTGTTTGTGGATTCTTCTAGATATATTGATAACAATCAAGATAAATTTATCTTTCTCCTCAGATGCGTCAAGTAATTATTTCTTTCATATGCCAACTTTCCGTGTTGCATTATCTTTCTCTATGTGACACCCCATCAAGTAGACCAGACATGCGGACTACACCCCCTTTACCTTAGCCAGACTTGAACCCGATACCTCACATTAGAAACCGCTCAGTGTGGCCATTGAGCCAAAGCTCAAATCCACAAACTACATTTTATTTTGATTCTTCGGAAGCATTAATCTAGTGGAATTTGCCCCCTTTTGTCTTATTGTCCATCTTCCATGAAAGAGTTTAGAACTAGCGTAACTCCCAAGTCCCAACACCTCACTACCCAAATGGAAAAGTCAGCTACTAATTATCTGAGAATCAATGAAGCCAAACAAAATTGTGGAAATTAAATAATAATGGTATTTACGGTTCTAATGTTAAGTTGATCACTTGGGTGGCCTGCTGTCCTCATACATAATTCTCTTTTTATGCTGTAAACAAATCTCTATTTATCTAGTTCAATCTTTAACTGTCGAATCTTGTCTTTCAATATTAAAAGAGGGAACGGTGGATGGACCTAAGTCTACCTGCGGTTAGCTGTCCTCAAGTCTTCCACTTTTAGGAACATTACATTTGTTTACAGGATTACCTTTTACTTCACTATGACAACATTGTCATTATCTTACATTTAAAAAAAAACATTGTCATTATCTTCGTTTTATTGTTAAAAGTGATAAAAAATAAAAAAGACTAAAATGGACATTAATCATGGACTTAGGAAAAGAAAAAACTATAGAACAAAATCTACCAAATTTTAATTATTAAATATACATCTTCATAAAATAGAAAAGGGTGTCATTTAAAAAAAAAAATAGAAAAGGGTCCACCTAACTTGTATGGACTTAGGTTCATATTCCTTTTGTCCATGTTAAAATGTCAATGTGCTGAAATATGGCATTTGGTCTCTTTCTATTAGTCATTCATATCTCAAAATCAGCATTTGAAAAAAAAAAGTCTATATTTTTGTCAAATTTGTTGATGTGTGCAAACTATGTCAAGGTGCTCAGGGAGGTAGCCACTCTTTCTCGTTTGCAGCATCAACATGTTGTCCGCTATTATCAGGTAAGTGTTTTATATGCCATCTCAAGTTTTCCACAGTTCAAAAGTTCAGATTGCATGCAAGCTGAAGATTGAATTTTTATATCAACTTCTTCTTATGTCAATTTTTCCATTTGCTTTAGATTCATGTGGAATTCTTATCTTATGGGTGCAGACGTAAAAATTGTTTAATACAGAACTGCAGATTTATAACGATTGAAAAGTATATGTATATTTATGAAGAAATGCAACCAATTTCTATTTCTTCTTGTCAGGTTGTTCTCTTAGGTTTTGTTCTCCATCATCCCTATTTTGAGTCTTAGTATGATTTTGCTATTTAGTGAAGACTCCTCATTCTGCCAAAATTTGCTATTACTTGTGATCATTGTAAGGATTATTATGAACTTCAATGGTTGCTAATAACTTCAAAACATGCTTATATCAAATGCACATTTGTCTTGTTATTTGCACCTTGAGATGCTTGATGCACTAATTGAAGATGTATCTTTTGGACTGAAATGAAGATAACTTGTACTATGACTTATGTTATTTGTTTTCTCAAATTTAATCCTCATAGCCATAGTCATACCATCTTTGAGGCTTTTATTACCTTTATTGGTGTATCTTAGTGAAATATGAAAAAAGTGAAAAGTTCCAATGCTTAAGAATTTCTATGCTGATCTAATGGATGTTGCCTTGTATGTAAATGCAGGCTTGGTTTGAAACAGTGGTTGGTGGGTATCATGGTGAGTCAACATTAGGTTCACAAAGTGCATGGAGCTCTACAGGCAGCTTTAATGTGGCAAATTCAGCTAATGCTCTTAGCGTGGAGCATAAACTCGAATCAACTTACCTCTTCATACAAATGGAGTACTGCCCTCGGTATGACTATTGCAGAGTTCAGTTCTTTATTATTATGTCACTATTAAGGCTGTATATATGCTCACTAATTGGGGATGATTGGTTACTTTTCTTTTTGAATTTTATTAATGCTATCAGTATTTTCCAAATGTTTTCTTTGTTTACTCCTGCATTTCAGGGGTTCTTTTTTTTGTGGCATGTCTTGATAGATAATTTAGACTATATTTCTTCGTTTAGAAGTGAAATCATTATGTGCTATGTGGGGTCCCTTTGTTAAGCTTCTTCTTTGCAAGCTGACAGACTACTTAATAAACTAACAATAATACCACATATTTTCTACCTCTCTATTTGTTTTCATCTTCGCAATTCATATATTATGACAAACTTTCAATGTCAGTTGTCCAGGAACCATCTTCCCAAGGACTAAATCCACTTTGTTTCATCAAAATTCTTCTCTCTTTTCTGAAGGGAATCAACTTATCTATAATTTCTGAAGTAATTTCATAGTTCGTAACATTGGCTTTTTGGGAGCTTCATTTAAATTGTTAATGCTATTACGAAGCTTTTAAAAAATCTAGTGAATAATTTTACTTTTTGTATCTGTACAAATTACATTTTCTAGTGGCAGTTCTACTAATGCATTTGCTCATTGTTAATGGTGGTATGAAGGACCCTACGCCAAGTATTTGAATCATATACGGGTCTTTTTGACAAGGAAACCACATGGCATTTGTTCCGCCAAATTGTTGAAGGCCTAGCTCACATTCATGGACAAGGAATCATCCACCGTGACTTGACACCTAGTAATATTTTCTTTGATGCTCGCAATGACATAAAAATTGGTGACTTTGGCCTGGGTAAGCTTCAGAGTTTGTTCACTTTTTGTTTTTTTGTTTTTTAATCTGAACAAGATCTTTTTTATTTCTAGTGTTTATTGAAACTCTACATGTTAATTACTCAAAAATTTCTTCCTTAATTAGGGTAATTAGAATTTTCATATTGTCTTATTTTGGTAGTCATTATGAGCATGTGTAGTTCATGATTGTTTTCTTGTTTCAGCACAATCCATACTTAATTCTTGTTAAGGAATAGTCCCACATGGATTAGTGAGTACAAATATCTTGAGTTTATTAGTTGAGAAAAAGGCTTCCTAAGGTAGCTAGTCATTTTGGGATGGGCCTTGGACCCAACTTAACATGGTATCAGAGTAAGTACTCATATGTGGGTCTGCACCTAAACTATTTACTTGTAGAGCCACAAAAGAGGGCCTACACCTAAACTATCTACTTGTAGAGCCACAAAAGAGGGCCTACACCTAAACTGCCTACTCCTAAATTATCCACTTGTAGAACCACAAAAAAAGGGTCTACACGTGAGGGGGAGTGTTAAGGAATAGTCCCACATGGATTAGTGAGTACAAATATCTTGAGTTTATTAGTTGAGAAAGAGGCTTCCTAAGGTGGCTAATCATTTTGGGATGGGCCTTGGACCCAACTTAACAATTCTCCATGGTTAAACTCTAGGAGGGTCACGGCTTTTAGCTCTCCTAATTTTTCTGAATAAAATTCTACATGATCGACCATTTATAGGCCTTTTCAAATACTGTCTACAGGCTTTCTCAGGAAAAAATAATGTCCTCCAGCCTGTATTATGAAGAGATTTTCCAAAGAAACAGGGCATTTGAAGCCCACAAAATGACTCTTCTTGGCAAAATTGTTCTTCCTTTATCTATTTTTGTGAACCAGCTTAACGGAACTATGTGTACACTTTACTGTTTTCTTTCTTTAACTCTTTTACATACATGACATGGGTGGAATATGTGCTTATTATATATATATATATATATATATTTTTTTTTTTTTTTTTCATTTTATAACTTCATAACTATAACCTTTGCCATAGATAATACTGATCAATTTTGACACAAATCCTGAATATTAATTAGGAATATGACACATTATCTAAGTTCAGTTGTAGAGACACTGTTGGTAACCTGCATCTACATATGTATTTCCAATGACTTTAATACCTCAAGATCTTGGAGATGGTATGTTACTGATCAGCGATGAGGTTGGACAGCCCTAGCCACATTATGACAGTTTGAATTGAAATTTATTAATTTCAATGTGAAGCACAAACCAGTTGAAACCATCATGTGGTGTGCTCCAACTGTATCTTGCATGCCTGCTTTTGGCTGGTTGACAACCTGGCAGGCTATGCCTTCAAGATATGACTTTCAGGAAACATATGGTCCAGCAATAGTTTGCAATTTGTTGGGTTAGCTGGATATGACTAAAAAAAAAAAATTTCAGTTAAATGTGCACTTGGTTAGTTTATATTTCATTAGCGAACATATTTACTTTCTCTTGCTGAAGAAGCGTACTGTGCAAAGTCATATTGTAAGCTGCCTACTCATTTAGGGTTCATAGTTGAACAGGTTCTACTTTCTTGCCCACCATTTAAATGGGCTATGGTTCTAACTTTTCTACTTCCCATGTTCAGCCAAGTTCTTAAAGCTGGAGCAGTTGGATCATGATCCATTCTTTCCTACTGAGAGTACTGGAGTGTCAATGGATGGAACTGGTCGAGTAGGCACTTACTTTTATACTGCACCTGAAATTGAGCAGGGATGGCCACAGATCAATGAAAAGGTTGAAAATTAAGACCATCGACCTAGCCTGTTGTATGTACTCAGAATACTGAATGGACCCCTAATTCTTTCTTCTTGTGTGTAGGTTGACATGTACAGCCTAGGGGTTGTATTCTTTGAACTATGGCATCCTTTCTCAACTGCCATGGAAAGACATGCTGTTCTTTTAGATCTGAAGCAGACAGGAGCTTTGCCTCCTGCTTGGGTTGCAGAGTTTCCAGAACAGGCTTCCTTGTTGAAGTGCTTGATGTCTCCCAGCCCATCTGATCGTTTATCTGCCAAAGAACTACTGCAAAATACATTACCTCCTCGAATGGAAGATGAATGGCTAAATGGTAAATATTTGTTTTTGAAGATATTTGGCCAAAACTATTGCTCTTGCTAGGATTTGGTCCAGGAAACAACAGAAAGTTATTAACCAATCTCTTGACTTAGTGCTAGATAAATTTTCTGCCTTGAGCCCTAGATGTGTTTTAGGTGATAGCATTCTATTCTAAGAGTAATTTCCACGTTTACAATCCACTTAAATAAAGCTTATTTTTGACCTTTAACGTGGAAATTAAGACCCTGTTTACCTTAAAACACTGAATTGATCATTTCTGTTGACAGATCATATTTACTGCTTAAATTGAACATTTAGACATTTCGGACATAAGAAGATCTTTTGCGTGTAAATAACTGAGAAGCGCCCTTTTTCTCAGGTGGAAAATACCACCAAAGTATTGATCTAATAGTGATCTAGACCAACTTACATGATGAACTGACAGTATGCAACCCCGTGCAGGTTATGCTGCTGACATGGTTTTAGTCGATTTGTTCTTTTAGATTTTGTGATATTGCTGCTGGATGAAAACAAACTCCCTAGTCTATAGTTGTACATGCTTCATGTTTTAGGTAAAGTAGAGTTATTGTGTGTGAGACATAATAGTGTGGGAGAGGAAGTCTTGAAGGACTCTCTTGAATTTTGCAGGAGAGAAAGTGTGGGAGAGATTAGGATTTATTGACCCCTCTATTTATAACTTAATAGTATTAAAAATTACATCTATGTCCTTACCCCCCCTTAAACTCTATAAAACTATTTTCTACAAGAAACGACTTTCCTAGAAAATAATCAAAATTACATAAACTTTAATTACTACTTCTAACACTCCCCACAAGCTAGGGCATATAGCTTCCGTTCGTTACAAAATGTGTCGCACAGTTCCCATTTTAAGAATAAGAAAAAAAGGAATACAAAATTAAAGAGTAAATTGTTCTTCAAAATTCGACGATTAAATGCTGACTTATCACTGCTTTGTGGCCTTTATGCCGTCTTCGACTTCTTTGTGGCCTTTATGTGGTTTTCGACTTCTTTGTGGCTTTATCTTTTTGAGCTTACACTTGTAGAACTTGGACATAACTTCATCAATAGTCTTCCTTCCCCTCAACCGAGGGAATACGTGCCAATGATCCCTTGTTTGATCATAATAGAAACTCAAGATACTTTAGTGTCATCTTCCTCCATCTCCCCTTGAATAACAAACCTCCTTTGGATAAAATAAACAAACAAATATTAGAGAAGACAAGGACTCTCACAACCCTAACTAGATGGCAAAACCCAAGAAAAGAGTAGAAGAAATATGGGTGACAAAAATAAAAAAATTTGAATTCTACACAAAGATGCTTCCATACACAAAATAATAATAACAATCACTAAGCCAAAAAAACCAGTTACTCTTGGATGGTGTTGGGTTGAGCCCGGTTCCATCTTGAAATGACTATCCACTTAGGAGTCCTATTTTTTGATAAAGCACTTAAGAGTCCTATTGCTCCATCTTATAACCCAATTGTTTTTTTTTAACCAATGTGGGACTTTTTTCCACTTAACACATAATAGGCCTACAGTGTGTCCACAACACACAAACAACCTAGCTTTCAGCTCATGGAGCCCACACAACACAAAGAACCTAAGGAGCGCATACTGGGCTTCGCCTGACATACACAACCTGTTCTGATACCATTGCTGGGTTGAATCTGGTTCCATCTCAAAATGACTAGCCACTTAGAAGACCTGCTCAACATGACAAAGCTTCTCAATCTAGTACTTTTTTCCACTCAATAGATGGCAATAGGAAACGTACTTCAGGACAATAATAAAACCTACTAGGGGCGATTATAAGTCACTCATCAAGGGTACAATTACCCATTAAATATCTAAATAAGAAGACCAACCTAGGGAACTCAAACAAAGGAAATGACACACTTAATCATGGCCGAATTCCACATAAGTAAAACGCTTCCTGAAGATCCATTGGCATTAATGGCTGTCTATCTTATATTTGAATTTCCCCAAATATCATGAGCAATACGATCATTAATAAGAGAGATTTTTCGTTTCTGGCAAGATGGCCAAAGATATCTTATTTGCAGACAAATTATTACATATAAATGCTATTTTCCTTTGATTGCCTACTTCTCAAACATTCGATGAAAGAACAATCATTTTTTTTTTTTTTTTGGTTTGACTTCGGTCTTCTTCTTCACACCAATGATATCAGCCAAATCCATCATTTGCTTCCAAGTATCTTCATCATACTTAGTGTTTTTCAGTTTGCAAGGCAGCAATAAAATCTTGAGATCTTTCTCCCGAGGGTGGGAAGATAAGCCGTCCAGAAATAGGGACTTCTGGAAATTGATTTGTAGTGTTTGACTCGCCTTGTATGAATCTTCTTTGTTGCCCTCGGTTTCTCCTCTAATATGTAACCATTAAATGTGTTGATTGTTCTTCAAGAGCACCATTGATCTCCTGATTTATCGCATTGTTTTGGGTAATTGGAGATGTTATAGATTTTTGAGTCAGAAAGATCATAACCATTATCCAGATTAGTGGAAGATAAAGGGGATACCATTAGGAGCCGGAGATATTGTTAACTGATGATCCTTTACTGCTGTAATGGAAGGATTCAGCCAAGAAATCAGAGCTGTTTCAGAATTGAGAACTTTGATATCCATTTCAGAGCTTTCTGAGTCTGGTTAATATAGTAAGCAGCATTGAAGTCGAGTAATTGTAGAGCATCTTTTGGAGTCTTCCCGTTTTGTCTTTCATCATCGATAACAGGTAGGTGAAATGAATTTGGTAATATATTGAAATCACTCGGATGACCCATTTTGGTAGGTGCGGCGTTAAATGCTTGTTGACTTGGCAAACTGTCATCTCTGATAGCTAAATTGCTATGTCCATAATTGCATTGATGAGGCTTAATTGAAGGAATTACTGTTAGCAGGGAGGCAGGTAAACAATTCAAATTTGAATTGGAAAAGTACACTTTAGAGTTGTCAATACTAACCCCATTAATGTCGCCTTGATTTTGGTGAATTGAGTTGACTTAGATAGAATAATCTGATTTGGTCCTGGCTGAGTCAACTTGATTCGGTCTTCCTGGCCACTGGTCGGCAAGATGTTCAGAAAAAAGGAGTAAGGTTCTCCAAAAGAATCTAGATCCAGACATACTTGTTTTTGGATGAGATCTTTACCAGTGCTTTCTCCACCAGTGTTTTTTCTGGAGTGGCTAATATCTGAGCATAATCTAGATGAAACTGCATTTGTTGATTCGTCTATTTTCTCAAGCTTCCTGAAAATATTTGCTATGGCATGGAAAGTATCATCGTGCCAATATTCCAGAGGAAGACCATAGATTTTTAACCATTGACCGTTGGAAGAATTTGATGAAGGTGTTCATCCATAAAGATTGGAAATCCCGAGTTCTGAAGCAAGAGGAACATTCAAAGCTAAAAGTTTATCTTCTGAGTTTCGGAATGAGATAAGCCATGAAATGATTCCCTAAATAAAAAAAAATTGTGGAACATAGGATGACTGAAGGCGATCAGCAAATCATCTTAAAATCTGAAACTCCTTTTCAAGAACACAATTAACTTGAACTACAATAGTTTATGCTATTTTTTTATTTTTTTTGAAATAGTGGTGAGTTATATTAAAAGGCTCAAAAGAGCAAGATTACAAGGAGGGGGAACTGTTCCAAACAATGAGAGATTGTTGGGACGTTCTAAATTTAGCTAGCTTATTAGCCAAAGAATTGGCTGACCTAGGAATGTGATTCCAAGTACAAGAAATAGAAGATACAATAGCTGTAATAGATGAAATATTGGCCAATGCCACCAAGGGGGGAGGCTGAACTAGAGCACCAGCTAATGACCACTTTAGAGTCCCTTTCAATAATTTATGCTAATTTTTCACAGTTGTCATTCACAATCTGATCAGGAATAGAAATTTCAAAGGAGTTTTTTAGTGATTCAAAAAGCATATATGCAGTACTTGAGACATGGTCCTTTTCCTTCAGCTGAGGAGGAAAGTGGTGATCTGAATTTGAAAATGTTTTCTTTATTGGCTTTGTAGGCTCAAAGCTATAGAGATGAACTAATAATGTTTTCCATCCAACACCAATATTAGTAGATTCTGGGATATATAGATATAACCCATGATGGAACCGCACCCCCAGATCCACCAATCACTTGGCGGACTATCATGCTAAAAGGGGTTTATCCCTCCACTGCCTCGTTGTGGAGGATAGCCCATTGCGTTAGGTTGTCTGTCTCCTCTTGTTTTTGAATCAATATTCACTTGTTCCAAAAAAAAAGATATAACCCATGATAGTACCTTGTCGAATTTGTGTGATCTTACAATCTCTCCTTCCTCAATATTTGTAAGGCCGAGAAGTAAAAAACCAAAAACTCAGTGCATAATTCCTTCGTGAGATTTTTCTTATTACTCATATTTGTGACTACCTCGAATTGTTTGGAGAAGGAATGACAGGCATGAATTGGAATTGAATAAAAGACCGTTTCATACTAGTTCTAGCCGTGGGCCTTAAAATAGGCTCTTTTTGAGTATTGATTCTTCGAATGCTGAAGGATGAAGAGCCATTCCGGAAAAAAATTATTTACTGTCGCCCCAGGTGATGCATTGGCAGATTTTTTTTTTATGAAATATGAATTTATTAAGAGAAAAAAAAGGAGCTAACTCTTGACAACAAGAGATTGCAAGGAGGCTCCTTGCTTGGCTAAAGCATCAGCCACAAAATTCGCTGATCTCGGAATGAGAGACCAAAAATAATCAAAGAGATTAACAATATCCAGAATTTCAAAAAAGGCATCCCAATGGCGCCACGGAGGTGAAGAGGTATTCTCGCACCAACCGATCACCACCTTAGAGTCTCCCTCGATCAGGATAGGTCCGGAGTAATGATCGAGAAAAACACGAAGCCCATTAAGAAGACTTTGAAGCTCATCTGTCGTGGAGTCTGTAATACCAAGAGGCCCGGAGAAAGAGACAACCTGGTTCCCAAAAGAATCATGAATCACGCCACCATAACCGGCTAAGCCAGGGTTACCAAGAGAAGATCCGTCAAAGTTCAGCTTAAGGACTCCAGCAGAAGGCGGGATCCATTCGCAAATGACAGGAGGCTTCGAAGAGATGTGGAGCTGGACTAGGCTTCTCCAATTATTTCTAATGGATGATCTCGAGAAAGGGGAGAAGGCTTTTCTAGAGTGAAGCCAAGTAGCAATATTGCCTGAGATGGTGTCAATGACTCTATCTTGAGTGCTGGGCTTGGCATTGAATCTTCTTTGATTTCGCTCCAGCCAAAGACCCCAGGGGATGAATGCGGATAAAGCAAAGATCATCAATTTCCCAAGACCGGGGATAGGAGGAGTCCTAGCAAGCATACGACAGACAACTGTCAAGTCCTTAGGGAAGTAGAGTTGGAGCCCAATTTTGCTAAGAATCGACGTCCAAATCCCCCAAGAGAAAGAGCACAAAAGAAGCAGGTGGCTAACAGTTTCTTCCTATGCATGGCAGAAAGGGCAAATGGGGTCAACTTCGAGTTGGCCACGAATTCTGAAGTTGTCAGCAGAGAGAATCTTATTACGGCAAACACTCCACATGAAGAATTTTATTTTTGGGGAGGCGCTCAGACGCCATGTGAATTCTACTGCATGCATTGGCAGATGTATTGGCTCTCCTATTGTGTCTTACTACTCGCTGATCAGAGTTGTATTCTCTGGAGTCCCACGTATAACGTCTGCATCTGTGTATGAAGCCTCATTTTCTTTTTGTTGACGTTGAATCTGATTCTCCTCTTTGATTTTATGATTCTCGTTGCTTGGAGAATAGTTTCGTCTCCTTCCTTGAGTGCCCTGCCTTCTTTGCTCTTGATGTCTTCCTTCATCATCCTGACGTTCCCTCTCTTTTCTCCTCTCTCTCTCTCTCTCCCTCTCTCCCTCTCACTCATCGTTCCCCCTTATACATATTAGTTGGGAAGGGATCTTCTAATTTCATCTAGTCATTTTGGGAGGAACCAGCCAGCTTTAAGGTTAAAAATCAGAGCCAACTCAAGCCCATGTTTGTATTCTATGTGGCCATTGTGTATGTTCTTTATGCGCTAAGTCTGTATGTTATCCACGTTTGTGACAGGTCGTCTATATAGGTCCAAAGTGAAGGGGAGTGTTGGTGGGTAAAAAGAGAGTCCCCCTGTTCTGTGATTGTATATGCTCCAGATTTCAGGCTAGTTGTCTAAATTAAGAGTTGTTGCGTGTGGGAGAATAGTCTCAAATGAGTTTTGGACTTGAAGAAACTATGTGTTCATTAGTTGGAAAGAGATCCCTAATTTTGATTAGTTATTCTGGGAGGCATTTGCTTGTAGCTTGACTTTTGAACCTTGGGATTGTCATGTTTTCTGTATATATCTTAATTTTTTGCGGTTTTACGATAATAAATTGAATTGATGTTTTCTTTGTTGCTACCAGCATATTGAACTTACAAGTTTATGACCGTAAGAGTTCACTAATCTGCTTATGTTTCAACTGTTCTAGTCATAGTGAGATACACCTTTCAAAAAAATAAAATAAAATAGTGAGATATATCTTTTCTTTCTGAATCGGTAATTATAACCCTTTCCTTTCAACTATTTTTTTGTTCTAATGGGTGATTAGTAGAGACTACAAGTTGCGATATGAACTTGTGTTCTGGATTTAATCCAGTCTGAGAAATACTTGAAATGGGATGATCAGGATCATATTCTTGGAGTTGTAATCATACCCATGTGAACTTTGCACTAGAGATGAATTCTTTGTTATGTAATTTGCAGAAGCACTTGTATTTTACGTATTCTTACTGCTTTTGTTCAGACATTTTAAGAACAATACAGACTGCAGAGGACACATATGTTTATGATCGAGTTGTATCCGCTATCTTCGATGAGAGGAGACTGACAATGAAATCCAATCGTCAACATAGTGGGAGAGGGAAGATGAACAAAGAACAGTTCTTTATGCAGTACACAGAGTTTGACACCCTGCTTCGTGATAACATGGTTGAAGTTGCTAAGGATATGTTCAGGCGGCATGGGGCCAAGAGGATGGAGATAGCTCCTATGCATTTATTGGATGAAAATCAGCAATTGGATAGAAGATCTGTCAAACTTTTGACTAGTGGAGGCAACATGCTTGAGCTTTGTCATGAACTTCGCTTGTCCTTCACTGACTGGGTTGTAAGAAACCAGGTAACTTTTTTCCTTGAGAAAGTCTTCTACTAACAAGATTTCTCATCTAGTTTTTAATGGAGGATGAACCATGGGGGAGTTTGTGAAATTGGTATTTAGGTTCTTTTTTAAAATGGTATCATCCAATTTTTGGTCAGCCTTTTAGCATAATTATGCTTGCTCTTATGGTATTTGCATTTTTATGGCCTAGAATAATATAAGGCCATATGGTCAGAACAGAGAATGTGTAAGTATCTTTGGGATTATCATTTACTTTCCAACAGTCACATCTCTGGAAGCCTGACTCCTCTTTATTACTGTGGATTCAGAGTGATGTTTTCCTAACTGCTTCCTTTTAAGGTTTTCTGAGGTGGATGCTATGTGACTGGCAGATATTGTCTTTCAAGCGCTATGAAATATCATGGGTTTATAGGAGGGCAGTTGGTCATTCAACTCCTAATCGATATCTTCAGGTGGATTCATTATTACGGTTGGTTCTGTCTGTCCTACAACTGGATTAAAGGTACTTTCTATTTTCTCTAACCATAATTTTTTTTTTCAGGGAGACTTCGACATTATTGGGGGTGCAACTGCAGTCACTGAAGCAGAGGTTATTAAGGTTGTAAATCTGTTCTGATCCACTTGCTTTTACTGTTGATTTTCTTTTTCTTTCTGTGTCACAGTAAATTGCCTTCTATTCACTTGTACTTGCTTTGGTAGGTTAATACCGCAAAATTACATAAACAAAGTTGAGAGACGAGGCTAGAATGTAACCCAGCCACTGCCGTTTCAACTCTTGGAACTTATGGTTTTCAAGTTCCAAGGCAAGAACTTGAATCTGCAAGTGTTTTTTTTTTTTTTTTTTGCTTGCTGTAGGTAGCTCGAGAGAAGAAATCTAATGAAATTATTCTCAGCAAAAAAAGAGAAACTATGGTGCTCCAACAACCAAAAAGAAAACTGTAAAATTGAGTGAAAAAGAAGAAGAAAAAAAGAGAGAAGTGAAGGAGAGAGATGAAGGGAGATAGAACTGCATCAAAGTGGATTCTACTAATTGAGAGGCCTAACATGCTCCTACTGCCCCATGAGGGTTACTTGATTTTTTTCTTCTGAAAAACTGCCTAAGTCATCACTTATATGCCTGTATCAGTCCTAATTGTTGATGTTCTCTTGTTGTTTAGTTGTTCAATGTGTGGATTTGAAAATTTCTGATATGCTATTGCTTGGATGATAGTATCTCTACTGTATTATGACGTATTTATGCCCTAAATCTGAGATTTGTGGGGCTCACTTTATTTGCGGAGGTAGGGTTACAATTATAGGTAATTTGATGACTGAATATATTATTCAACCGTTGTATGTGTGCTGTTTTTGGATCAGCTAGTAAGTACAGTGGCTGAATCTAGTACGATTGTCGCTCCCTTTAAACCTATTGAAGGTTCATGGAGAAGTGATTCTAATTATATTCGGATTTTCTCAAAGCGTGATTGTTTCCTTGCAAACTATGGCTGGCTTCAACTCTATGGCGACGTGTTTGGCAAGGTCTTTAGCTGTGTTGGCTTTTACCATTGGCCAGTTCACCTCGACACCAAATTTGGGTGCTGGGGAAACGCCCCTTTCAGATTCGAAAATATCTGGCTGAGAGACAACTCCCTCATTTCTTCCCTAAAGGACTGGTGGCTGAGTCTGTATCCCAGCTCTAACCTGGGTTGGGCCTTCCCTCTCAAACTGAGGCTTTTGAAAGCCAAGCTTCAAAATAAGTCCTCCAGCCATCGCTCCGCTGCTGTCGCTAGGAAGTGCTCTGTCCTCAATGCCATTGCCGATCTGGACAGCACCGAGGAGCTTAGGTCACTCTCTTACTTTGAATTCTCCCAGCGTTATAATAAAAACCAGGAATACCAATCCATTTCTTCCAATGCGAACATTACATGGAAGTAGCGAGCTCGGTTTTGGTGGCTCACTACTGGCGATGGAAACACAAAATTTTTCCACTCCATTGCCTCAGCCAGAAGGAGGTCCAACCATGTCACTTCGCTGTGCATCAATGGCCAGGTGACTGCGGATAGGCACTCCATCACGAATGAAATTGTGTTTTTTCATAGACCTCTACACTGATGAATGCTTCAACCGGCCTATCCTCCAAATGCTTCAATTCAAGCAGCTCAACAGCCAATCTGCCTCCTTGCTTGAGCAACCTTTCACAATTCTAGAGATTGAGGCTGCTGCTCGCGGATTGCCTGCTGACTCTGCCCTTGGACCAAACGGTTATCATGGCAAATTCTATTGAAACTATTGGGAGCTACTCAAGGGCGATATCATTGCCATGGTCCATAACTTCCACCAATGTGGAATCACTTACTGTGCGCTTGGGGTTTCATTCATTGCTTTGGTCCAGAAGAAGGCGAATGTTGAAAGACCGTAGGACTTCCTTCCAATCAGCCTCATCTTCAGCACCTACAAAGTATTGGCTAGACTCCTTGCCCACCTCATGAAGGCTATTCTCCCAACAATTTTCTAGTCCAGTCAGAGTGCTTTTATCTACATCCTTGACTCTGCCATGGCCGCCCACAAGTTGCTTAACTCCTTCAAACGATCTAGATTCCCTCGGTTCGCCCTCAAACTTGACTTTGAAAAAGCCTTCGACCGTCTTAATTAGAAACTCACCGATCACCTTCTCTAGCGCATGGGCTTTGGTAACCTGTGGCGGTTTTGGATTCGGAGCTGCCTCTCTTCTGCCACCTATTCGATCCTTTTAAATGGCCCATCCTACGGGTATTTCCATGGTTCGAGAGGGATCAGGCAAGGGGACCCACTTTCCCCTTTCCTATTCAATATTGTTGACAAATTCGTCCAAGCAATGGTCCAACATGCAAGGCATATTGGTTGACTTCCCCCCATCTCAGACAAAGCTTCTCAGGATGTTGCTCTCTTGCAATATGTTGACGACACTCTCCTGGTTGGCATTGGCACAATTGATCAAGTCCGGAAAATCAAAATTCTCCTTAACTTATTCGAGATATCCTTCGGCCAGAAAATCAGCTGGAGCAAGTCCTCCCTCATCACCTACAATGTCAGCAGCATTGACCTCTCCACTATGGCCACTTACCTTGGTTGTGAAGTTACCCCCCCCCCCCCCCCCCCCCCCTCCTCTCTTGTACTTACCTGGGTTTCCCTCTTCTTGATTGCTTCCCAAATGTTGAATTTAGGATCCCTTTTCCAATATTCCGAGCAAGAGAAAGGAGAAAGAAAAAGAATAAAAGGGAAGAAGAGCTCTCGGGTAGAGAGAAGAAAAAAAAGAAAAGAGAGATGTGTGCTAAGCAAAGAGAGAGATTTACTCAAGAAGGAGATGTGTAACTTGATTAATTCTGAATTACAACACCTCTATTTATAGTAGAGGAAGTGATAGAGTCCTTATACAATTAATCTTTCAATCTCCTAATTACATTCCAACTCTTAACTCTCTAAGATAAGTCTATCATGAAAAGATAACACAATCTACTAGAGGTCTAATATAAGTTGAACTAGAACTCTTCTTCAATAACGTGAATATAAGGGAGGAGGCCAGCTGGTGGCCTTATCCTTGTGGGTCCCACAAGATCTTCCAGCTCATATTGATAAGATTACCAGCTTGTGGTATCTTTGTGGGTCCCACTTGATTTTCAAGTCTTTTAATTCATTTCAGCTTGTGCTTCTTATCTTCTTAACTCGTGCTAGCTTGGGTGAGGACTTTTCTTGGCATCCCATGTCCTCATGGTGGGTCCCACCAGCTCGTGCACCATGGTGGGTCCCAACCCACATTGTAACACCAAACACGCACTGTTGGAGCCCCGTCATAGAGAAACTGGAATCCAGACTTGCTACCTGGAGGGGGAAGTTCCTATCCAAGGCTAGAAAGTTGGTGCTCATCAAGTTCTGTCTCGCCAACATACCTAACTATTATCTGTCCCTCTTTTCCTGCCTAGCGTCTGTCTGCCATCGCATCAAACAGTTGAAGAGAAGATTCCTCTGGGGAGGATCAAATGGTGAGAAGAAATACCACGACTGTTGGAATGATGTTTGCAAACCTTCACAACTTGACGGTCTTGACATTCGTACTACGATCGAAACTAACTCTGCCCTCCTCTTGAAGTGGCTATGGAAATTCAACATGATGCCAAATCTGGTATGGCACCCCCTTGTGGCGGACAAGCTGGGCCTGGTCGATTGTTGGTGGACTATGGGTGGTCGCCGGCATTGCCTATTCCCCATCTGGAAGCGCCTAATCCACTTGCTCCCAGATTTCTCCTCAATCAAGTGCTTCATTGGTGATGTCTGCCAGACCAAATTCTGGACTGACTGGTAGTTGGGGAATAGACCGCTGGCTAACTCTTACCCCACTCTCTCAAATATCACCATCAACCTTTCCTCCTCAATTGCTGAAATCTGCTAGGGGAAAGGCAATTGAAACCTCAAATTTGACATAGCCTTTTAGACTCTGAAGCTCTTGCTGCCTCCCAACTCATCTCTGAACTTAGCCTTGCCAAGATCTGCTCGGGTACGCCAGACAAACTCATTAGGCTTGCCAACCCAGTGGCCTCTTCTCTGTTGCCTCGACCTACCGTCACTTTCACCATAACACCACCTCTACCTATCAGCACTCTGTGGCCTTGGTTTGGCGTGTCAATGCCCCTCCCCGGATCAAAATTTTCCTCTGGACAACTTGCCTGAACAAAATCTTGACTGTCGACAGCGTGGCCAGGTGTGGCAATCAGAACCTCGATCTGACCTGTCCTCTCTGCTAGACGGACATCGAAATTGCTGCCCATGTCCTCCTCCTTTGCCCATTTATGTGGAAAATATGGATCCACAAGCGAGGCGATCAAATGCCAGTTCCCTCTAAAATCAATGCTACTGAGGTGAATAAAATCCTTCTTCCTTGGTATTTTCTTGTTCAGCCTAAGTTGATGTGCATTCTTTAATTTATAATAGTTTATTGTTTCTGCTCTCAAAAATTTTGGCAGTTACTCCTTTTATAGGGAAACCTGGTTTAAAATTAAAAAGAGTTTTGTCTGCTAGCAGTTAAATAACTTTGTGTTGAATTTAGAAACTAACTGTTATTGGTCAATTCCCCTCTTGAGTTGTCTTGTTTTTTTGCTTCGACTCTCTTCCGCAAAGCCACTCCCCAAAATTTGTGTTGAAGTCATACTTGGTTGTTAATTTTACGGTTCTACCGTTGCAGTCTCTCTAAGAAATTGTATTAAAAAAACTTAGTTATTTTTTTATTCCTCCAAAAATTCTAAAAAGATTTTCTTAGGTTGTTAAACCTCTAGTATTTCTTCAATTTATCTTTTATTCTTTTGATCACTTCAAAGCAATACCTCTAGGCCCACTACCTGCAAAGAACATGAGTGTGCCCAATATCCAACTATAGTCAATTCTTTTATTTTTTGCCCAAGTGTTGTTTTTGAGCCACACTTACAAAGTTAATAGACTCTTTCCCATTGCCCTAAAAATGGGTTGATCTGTCTTTGAAATTGAGTGACCTTTTGAGACCAGTGTATGGAGTTTTGTTTTTTGACTAAGAAAGATTTTTCTTCTCCCCTATTTATCTTGTGCAAGTTGGGCTTCTTGAAAAAGACAAAGTAATCCCCAATTTGAGGCAAAGAAATAAAAGAAGTACAAGAAAGAGGTATTTCATGACATTGATATGATCTGCAAAGCAAAAATCTACATGTTGTAGTATAAATTTTTTATGTGACCTGAATGTCCAAGGGAGAGAACAAGATGAATAATTTTTCTTTTTCAAGCAAAGAAGATTGAAGACCAAGAATTTTTGTTGAAGAAAAACTTTTTGGATTTTCTTTGTGAGACAAATTTTGTAACGAGCTGAAACTATATGCTCTAGATTGAAGGGGAGTGTTAGAAGGTATAATTAGGTTTTACTTATTTTCTAGGAAGTGTTTTCTACTTAGAAACTGAATTCCTAGGTTTTATGGGCTGCAAGGGTATGAATATGATTTTTTAAATTATTTAAGTTATAAATAGGGGAGAGGGGTCAATAAACCCTAATCTCTGCCATCTTTCTTCTTCATACAAAATTCATCAGTATTTATGTGGAAAAACAAGCATAGGGATATTTTGGTCATTTTACCTTGTCGTTATTTATACTTCTTGATGCAATCTTATTCTACATGTCAAACTATGTCTATGGACCAAATATCATTTAAAAGGGACACATAGAATAGGAGATATAAAGAATTAGGGTTTTCACTTCAAGTACGGGTAATGTTGTAAATTGTACTAAACCCTAAGCTATAAATAGAAGTTGGGGGACATCCAGGTCCCCTATCTCAGTTTCTTTTCTCAATTTACTCTTCTCCACTTTCTCTCCCTCTCGTTCTCTCTTCAACCTTCTTTTTTCTTACTTTTTTCAACTTTTTAACTACTGTCTTGACAACAGTACAAGCCATAAACCCTTAGGCTATGTAAAAAAAAAATAAAAAAAAATCTGAGTTTTAAGAGCAATCAGCACAAAGTAGATGAAGCATTTACTTTCCTGAGTTTGTAGATTGAGAAGAACAGAAGATCAACCTTAGAACTTCATTATGGACCCAGTGCTCTGATACCATATAAAATTGTGTGGAAAAAAAGAAGAAAAAAAAAGAGAGAAGTGAAGGAGAAAAGACAGATGAAGGGAGAGATAACCGTATAAAAGAGGCAGCAGTTCGTTAACTCTCATGTTGATCCCTAATTAGCTTCTATTAATCCTTAAAATGATATTACAACAAAATTACAAAATTGCCCCTCAACTCACTTACATGTAATATAGCCAAGAAACACCCAAAACGAGAGGAAAAAATTATATCTCTGACCCATCAACTTACTATAAGAGAACTATTGACACTACTCTATGCTATACAAAATTACCGAACTACCCTTGAACTCAAGCATAAACTTGTATTAATTCTTCAAAACTTGTGTAAAGGTACAACATTTCTCCCTAGTTATAGACTCTATAGCTACTTTGGACTTGCCGAAATATGTTACATCACCATAATAGAACTTTTCTAGGATTAAATTTTCTAAGTATAATTGAATTGTGACTTGCTGAATTGACCACTTAATAGGAAATAATTGTAGCAACTAAGTTAGATGGAAACTACCTCTAATAGATTTACTATCTTGAAGACTTTCCGAACTGATTACTAATAAAGGAGACTTGCTAACCTCAGTCTTCTTCTTTTCTTTTCTTACTCTTCTTCTTCTTTTATATAGTTTTAATTGTTTCAGATGACTTACTCTGTCTTCATATTCTTTGCCTTTTTTTCCACTACTGAGCCATGTACTACATCACAGGTGGCGGTGGATGTTGTCACCCAGTTTTTTCATTTTAGTGTGTGTGACATTCGGTTAAATCATGGACATATATTGGATGCGATTTGGTCTTGGATAGGAATTGAGGGTGACCTTAGACAAAATGTTGCCAAGGTAGGATAATTAGATCCTCTTCCTTGACATATGCTGGGCTATGAAACAAAATTCTGAACTAATAAACTTCCAAATGAAGCTTCTTTCCTTCATGGGTTCTGCACGCCCTCAGTCTACTGCTCGGAAGTCAAGATGGGTTTTGATCCGTAGACAACTTCTGCAGGTATGGAAATTATATGAATTCTGAGAGTGTAGCTTTATATTCTATATTATGCAGTATTATATCCTGACTCTGACCTTTTCTTCGCAGGAACTTAATCTTTCAGAAGTAGTTGTCAACAGATTACAAACAGTAGATTTGAGGTTCTGTGGATCTGCGGATCTAGCATTGGCTAGATTGAGGGGAGCTCTTCCTTTTGGTAGTATTGCAGTTCCTTGTTATTCATCTCTCTCTCTCTCTCCAGAAAAAGGCTTAAGTTGGACAATAAACTATCATAAATCTTTCAGATAAAAATATACGCAATGCACTTGAGGAGTTGTCAGCATTAATTACTTACTTGAGAGTTTGGAAAATCGAGAATCATGTTTCTATTGACGTACTGATGCCGCCTACAGATGGTTACTACAGAGAACTGTTTTTTCAGGTAATGAGACTCTTGACATTACCTTTTATGGTATTCAGCCTTGAATCATCCTACTATGTACCAGAAGACTGGTTATAGAAAGTACAGGTCATGATATTTGTTTTAGTTGTTTTCTGTTTTTTATTCCTTGTTTTTGCTCCTGTGAGAAGCTGACTCTGAAAGTATTTAGCAACCCTGTCATAGCTGGCGGTATTATATGGTTTCAGTGGGTAGAACCATTTTTGGCTCCTTGTAATGCCATAACATGAACACATTCACATTGAAGGTACTCTAACATACGTCTCTGAATATTGTTACCTTTGCAACAATAAACAAATTACATAAAAAGAAGTTTCATTTCAATGAGACATTTGCATCTGCAGAGATACTTGATAGTGACTTTCCATATTCTTGCTTGGGGGAATCCTTGCCTTCTCTCTCCTGTTTATCCATGAAATGGTAAAATCTCAAGTTTGAACACGACAGAGAGAGAGAGAGCTGAAGCTGTGGATGCATTTCATTAAGATTGTGAAAGTCTAACCAAGACCTGACTCCCTTTTAAGTACAATTGCAATCAGATGGACAAAAGTGCCTTCAATATCTTGATAGAAAGGACTAGAGGGAAAAAGTCTAAACTAACCCCATATGTGCATCATAAAGAAACAGACTATCTAATTACAAGAATACCCATATTTCACTCTCCCAAAAACCTCAAACATATCCATCCAACCAGAGCCATTGAAGAGAAACAGATTCTTGTGTTAAGTTTTTGAAAAGAACAAAGAGCTCAAGGGGCAATGCAGGCCCCAGTGGAGGTGGAGGGGTTTGCTGCAATTATTCAGGTTTAATCACCCAAGTGTACTTTGTACTATTTAGGCAAGGCTACTGAAGAAGTATAAAATTGAAGATTATGGGGAGAATAATTGAGAGGGAAAAGAGAGGAGAGAGAGTTCAGAAAGACTTTCGTTAGGGGTCAAGCATCCTCTTTAATAACTCAATTTAAGGGGTATTTAATAACTATGCCCTTTTACACTAAATTCACTTAACTCCTTATGCCTCCCACTATACATGCTCAAATTACATGAACTTGAACTAGAGATAGATCTAAACATGTAGAACAATATAAAACCTACTCTTCAACTGTTTTTCTAACAGCTACTCACGGATGTGAAGCTCCATGCGGATGAGAATCTTTTCTCTGTATTTTTCGAGTCATTTAATAGTAGAGGGTGATTCATCAGTGATTCCTGGTTGGTTTGCTTCAGGTAGAGCTCCTCGTATGGTGCCTTTTAGGTTCTATGATGAGATTTTTACAGATATTTTGGGCTCATATTGTTGGAACTGCTACTTCCATTGAATTAGCATAGACGAGTGCAGTCTTCAGCACTTGCAGAAGATAGTGTTCCTTTGGAAATTCCTGGGTGTTGCATTTTAGTTTCTTTTTTTATCTATCATTGGCGATTTCTTGGACATTATTGGACCAGGACAATTCCTTATCCTGTGTGCTATTTGATGTATATTTTTTTTTTTTTGTATATATTTGCTCTTTTTATAAAATTTTAATAATTCAATGGAAAAAAAAACAGATTTTGTGTTTTGTCACGTTGAATCTGAAGATGCTTGTGCATGTTTTTGTGTTTTGTGTGACCTCTTAAAATTCTCCATGCAGTTATACATGATTAAAGATATCACAACAGGATCATTTTCTGAGGGGACCCTGCTTGCTGTTGGTGGCCGCTACGATCACCTCTTTCAACAAACATGGGTTCATGAATATGTAGGTTAAACTTGTGAAGATCTCTCTCTCTCTTTCTCTAGTGAATTAAAAGTGCCTTTCATTTTGATATTTGTATTAAATTATTAAAAATTTATTACTAGAGAGGGTAGGGACAACTTTTTTCTCTTTTACCATTGTGTAAGAGGACTAGAGGAGACGGATCCCCTTTTCAACTTAGATGGGAGGCAAGAAGGCAAAGACCCATGCATGCCCTGAATTTTTGCACTTGGAGGATAGATGTCTCCTGCCCCAACCTGCAAGGGGAGAAAACATAAACAGCCCTCCACCTTCTTTTTCTATTTCTTCTTTCTCTCTCTCTTTTTTTTTTTTTTTTTTGGCAAGGGTGTCCTTTCTCTTCGTTCAGCAAGAGGGGGAGCACAGTTTTCTTTCCAGACACCAGGGACAAGGGAAGAAAGAGGTTGGTCCCTCTCTTTTTTAAAATATAAATTTTTAGTTAAGTGAAAAATATAAATGTAGGGGTTTTTATCCTCTTCTAACATAAAGGAGCTTAAGTGTTGAGGGTAATGAAATTTAAAAACCTTAAGAGGGTGAGTGTGATTATTGATTTCCCAGGGAATCTGTATAACTTTGTATTTTTCCTGGGGTAGTGTAATTAATAATTATATTTCTAAAGAGCTTTGATATTCTACATGTAGATTTTGACAGCATATTACAGGGAAAAACTTTCAGAAGTTGCTTTTTGTTGACCTGGATGTGTCCTTCGTAAAAAAACTAGCATGACCCCTTTCTGAATTCCTTTTCTCTCTACAAATTTACTGCATCATATGGCTGATAATCTGTGATAATGAACTATTATTCAGTTACAACCTGAAGAACTTATTTGAAGGATATTAGCATTGTTCGGTTGAACCCGATTCTATCCCAAAATAGCTATCCATATAGAAGACTTATTGCTCAACCTTATAACCCAATCATTACTACCAAGATTTCTCAATATGGGGCTTTTTTCCACCTCACATTCTCCCTTACGTTCAGGTTTACATATAACAGGCATGTGACATGTCTACACAGATAAACAACCTGCCTCTCACCTCATGGAGCCCACACAACAAAAATACCTGGGGAATCATATTGGGCCTTGGCCACATGCACAACCTAGGGGGTGAGTGTGATTATTGATTTCCTAGGGAATCTTTGTAGTATTTCTCCTTGGGTAGTGTAATTGATAATTATATTTATAAAGAGCTTTGATATTCTACACGTAGATTTTGATAGAATATTTCAAGGAAAACTTTCAGAAGTTGCTTCTTTTTTTTGAAATGAAGAAGTTGCTTCTTGTTTACCTGGATGTGTCCTTCGTAAAAAAATTAGCATGACCCCTTTCTTAATTCCTTTTCTCTCAAAAAATTTACTGCATCATATGGCTGATAATTTGTGATAATAATGTATTATTCAGTTACAACCCAAAGAAAATTATTTGAAGGATTTTAGTATTATTAGGTTGAACCTCATTCGTCATTGTAATTCACAGAGACAATGGCTGGAGTGACAAGTGGAGCGGTATGTGGGACGATGTACTGGGCGACGAGCGAGGCCAGAAGCAATGGCTGTTTGGATCCTCACTCACCCACTCATCAATGGTGCACTTCCCCCGGGCGTGCCACCACCGCTCTCTTTGGCCCTCCAGTGACCCCTTGCCACCCTCACGCGGCTCATCTCAGTGACGGGATCAACAGAGGAGCTCTTCAATGGCAGCAGTGTTGGAACGGCTTGAGGACCAATGCAGACAAGGAGGACAAAGACCTTGGTTGGTAGACTATCTCCAGCCAAGCCACACGTAGAAGACAACGACAATCCTTACCAGGGAACCCCGCTACCTTCCGCTTCAGATTTGGAAAGACCCACGTCTCCATTTGCCAAACCCAGGAGCGTTTGGGTCAGGCTATACGTATCTTTTCCAGAACAGAAAGTAGACGCTCATTCATCACCATCCCGATCATTGTGGGAGACTCATTCATCAAACTTTTTGACTTGGGAACCCATCGTACTTCTGGCTGCAGTACTACTAAGGAACTCTTGACTGGGGACCTGATATTCTATCTCCCCACCCAGCTTCACAACGGTTCTCCGGAATGCAGGATCACTCAATGTCGGCATGGCTCCATAATGGGTATTCTATGCGTTCCTTGGCTCACCAACTCAAACTTTGTCAGGGATGCATTTTGCAACTGTTTACTCCACCTTTTCCCAACATCTCCTTCGACCTTTCCTGGTGCACAAAACTCCCTCCCCCCCCCCCCCCCCCCCCCAGCCCCGAACAAATTGAACATGGCTCTAACTTCATCTCCCTCACCCTCCTGACACAAGCCCTCTCTGAGGGGAAGAAACGGCTTGCCCATGCCATTCTGGTCTTGCTCACCCACACATATCATCTCCAATTGGTTCTCTAATCACCTTCACCTGACTACACACCCCATATCTCCCACGCCTCTTACATACCTGGATCCTTACCTTTCATAATCTGGTGGACAGAGACATCACCTGTATGCGGCCTTTCTGACTGATACCCCTCCCAAACTAATTTCTCCTTTGGCCATTGGCTCTCTAATAAAGGACTACTTGTGGAACTCTAGTGTAAATGTACCTTTGAATGTATTGCCAATGTTTTTGGCTCTCTCCTGTTCTCTGACAAGGAGACTGCCTCCCTAGCTGAATTGGAGCATGCTAGACTATTCATCCTACCCACTCAACCCATATCTACCCCCAAACTCCTCAAAATCACTTCTGGCCTCACCTCCTTCTGGGTGCAAATCTCCTTCAGTGACTTCAGCCCCATGGATGGCAGGGCCTCCATTAACCTTAACTTGCAAACTATCCTACTCAGTGAGTCCCACCTAGTCCACAACCCACCCTCAGCAACAGGCGATGCCGAGTTAACCCAGACACCAAATGACCCCCCCTCCTCCCATTCAAATTTTGAATCTTTGCTCCCACCAACCTTCCCTGCAACCAGGTAGACTGTCAGACACCTTTTCAGAGATTCTCCACACCTGGCCCCCCTACTCAGTCTGACTCCTCCACTATCACTGCTGCAACCCCCAACCCCTACCAGCCCATTAAACCCACCAACAACCTATAACCGTCTCCCTGCTCACCCTCTCTCAACAAAACCCCCCATTTCACACCCCGAGCTACACTTTCTCTACCCCATGCCCCTCTCCGTCAGGAACCCTCAACACTCCCCTCCGTGGGTGTACCACTCAGATTCAGACTCTTCCCCTTCTGTCAACACCGCCCCTCGCTCCCTCCTCACCCTCCCATCCCTCCCATCCGTCCAACTATTGCCTCCCCTCCCCTTCTGGCCATGTAAAGCAGACGAAGGAATAGCTGCATGCGTCACCCCTTCCCTGGAGAATCGAGCACCCCCTTATTCCTACTGGTTGATCCAGAATCTGGACGAATTTCCTCTCCCCTGCCTGGTGAGCTGTCTAGACAAATTCATTGCGAGCTTCCAATCAGAGAAGCACAAATATAGCGAGGAAACTTGGAACCAAATGATGGAGCTTGCTGAAAAATTCGGGGCAGTTTACTCTGGTCAATTGCTTGGGGTTGATGAGGCTGTTGAATTCCCCAAACCAACCCAAAAATGATCATTATCTCCTAGAATATTAGGGGAATCGACTCGCACATCAAGAGGGTAACCATCCAAAATGTTTTTACTGATTGTAAGCCTTCACTCGCCATCCTCCAAGAAACCAAAGCCCAATCCCTGGCTCGCAGCACTGTCCAATACCTTTGGTTATCTCCTGACTTCGACTGGATTGCCATCAACGCCACTGGCCAAGCTAGGGGACTGCTCATTATCTGGAACCCCAATGTTGTGGAATTCCTCTACTTCATATCATCCACCCACTCCATAAACTTCCAATTCCTTGACCTCCAATCTGGGCTCACCCAGGCAATTGCCGGTGTCTATGGCCCCACCCGATATCGGGACCGGGCAGGTTTCTGGGATGAGCTTCTTGACCTGATCCAGCGATGGGATCTACCCTAGATCCTTGCTGAAGACTTCAATGCCATATGGTTTTGCAATGAGAAGTCCCCTCCCAACCAGTAGGATCACGTCCTCCATGCCCGCATTTGCAGACTTCATTGGCAGCTGCAACCTTGAGGAAATCCCTCTCTCTAGGAAGGAATACACATGGTCCAACAGGCAGTAGCAGCCCAGTCTCTCCAAACTTGATTGCTTCCTTGCCAATCCTGGCTGGCTTCGGCTCCATGGTAACATCTCTGGAAGAGTTCTTAATCGTGCCTGCTCGGACCACTGGCCTATTCTCATTGACACCGTGTTCAGGCGCTGGGGTAACAGATTTGAGAACTGCTGCCTTAAAGATCCTGAATTTGATTTGTCTTGCAGTCTGGTGGCAGAATCTACTACCCAATACCAACCCTGGCTGGGCATTCCCCCTCAAGCTCAAATTACTTAAGGGCAAACTTTGGTTCTGGTCCTCTGGCCGACACTTTGCTCTTGCTGCCAAGAAGAACTCTATTCTCAACCGCATCTCCGAGCTCAACCGCAAAGGTCCCTCTTTCCCCTTGAACTCTTTCTCCGAAATAGTCTTACTCATGAATTTCAGTCCCTTTCATATAATGAAACCATCCTTTGGAAACAAAGGGCTCGGTTTTGCTGGTTGGCTGATGGAGATGGCAATACCAAAATTTTCCTCTCCATTGCCTTAGTTAGGCGGAGATCTAATCGAATCACCTCACTTAATATTGCAGGCCAGGTGATTTCGGATAGATTCTCCATCACTAATGCTATTGTGAGCTTCTTCACAGATTTGTACACTAAGGAGGAGTTCAACCGGCCTGCCTTTCAGCACCTCAACTATAAGCAAATCAGTAGCCAATCTGCTCTCAAACTCAAGCTACCTTTCTCCACCTCTGAAGTAGAACTTGCTGCCCCCAATGTGCTTCTTGACCGAGCCCCCGACCCCAATGGTTTTAACGGGGAGTTCTATCGCCACTGCTGGCCCATCATACAAGATGACATCCATGCTGTGGTCCAAAACTTCCACCAATGCGGCATCACTTACCGAGCCATGGGGACCTCTTTCATCGCTTCGTGCCTAAAAAGGTCAATGTTGAGCAGCACATGACTGCTGGCCAATCAGCCTCACCACCAGCACATACAAGGTGATCTCTAGGCTACTTGTAAACCAAATTAGAGTAGTCCTACCTCAGATCATCCTGCCCAGTCAGAGCGCCTTCATCCGTAGTCGAAATATTACGGATTCTGCAATGGCTGCTCGCAAGATGCTGGACTCCTACAAGCGCTCAAACCTCTCCAGGTTCGCCCTCAAGTAAGATTTTAAAAAAGCCTTCGACCGTGTTAACTGGAAGCTGGCTGATCATCTTCTCTTGCACATGGGCTTCGGCACCTAGTGGAGATTATGGATGTGCAACTTCATCTCCTTCGCCTATTACTCCATCCTTATCAATGGAATATCCTGTGGACACTACAACGGCTCACGGGGAATTCGATAAGGGGTCCCCCTGTCCCTATTTCTCTTCAGAATTATCGTCGAGCAGCTCACTACCACGATCCATCATGCGAAACAAATTGGTTGGCTGAACCCAACCTCCAACCACGCTGGGCAAGACAGCCATTCTACAAAATGCAGATGCGCTCCTATTTGGAGAGGGTTCGATGGACCAAATCAAGAAAATTAAAGCCCTCCTATGTCTGTTCGAAATCTCCTCGGGTCAAAGAATCAGCTGCAGCAAGTCCTCAATAACAGGCTATAACATCGATCCCGACAAACTGCTTTCCATGGCTAACTACCTTGGATGTTTGGTCTCAAATCTGACCGGAAAATACCTGGGCCTCCCCCTACTTGACTACTCTCCAAACAAGAACTGCTGGAGTCCCTCTCAAAGGCTGGCAAGCTCATCCGCATCAAGTCCTGCATGCACGGTGTCCACAGCTTCTTCCTATCCTTATTCCCCTGCCTTGCTGTTGTGGCTCAACAGATTGAATTCTTGAAGAGGCTATTCCTTTGGGGGGGACCAAATGGTGAGCATAAATATCACCTGGTTAGTTAGGCAGAAGTTTGCAAACCTCTCCACCTTGCCGGGCTTGGAATTAGAAGTGTCTCGGGTACAAACTCGGATCTCCTCCTTAAATGGATTTGGAGATTCAATACCTCTCCCACGTTGATCTGGTGCACCATGGTGGCTGCCAAAGCCGGTCAGACTGATGGCTGGTGGACGAATGGCGGACACCATCATCACCTCTCCCCTATTTGGAGGAAGATCTTGTAGTTCCTCCCAAGATTTGCCTCCTCGGTTAAATACTTCGTGGGCAATGGCAATTGGACAAATTTCTGGACGGACTGGTGGCTGGGTGACAAATCTCTAGCGGAGTCCTACAACAGCCTCACCAGCCTCACAAATTCCACCTCTGCTACTGTCGCTGAGATCTGGCAGGATATTGGTAATTGGAACCTCCAATTCCAGCGCGGTCTCACAGAAAATGAGGCTCTTGCAGCCTCACGCCTCTTATCTGCACTGTCCAATGCTAAACTTAGACCACTGGTTCCTGAAAAAGCTCATCTGGACTCCCAACTCCAGTGGTTCCTTCTCTGCTGCCTCAAGATTACCATGAATAAAGGCTTTCTTATCTCAAACTGATGCAATGACCAATCTAGGTTTGCTGCAAGGGACAACAATACTCGAATGGTATTCAGTTTTGCCATTGGTGAGTAAGTCTCTTGATTATCAATCCCATATGTCCATATATCCTTTCACCACAAGTCTCACCTTATATCTTTCGATGGAACTGTCTGCCTTGTGCTTAATGGAGAAGATCCATCTATATCTGACTGTTTTCTTTCTTTCAATAATGAAACCAGAGTCCATGTTTTATTTTTTTTGAGAGCCTCCTTTTCTTGTTTTGTAGCTTGAACCCACTTTGGATCAGTTAAGGCTTCTTGTATTCCATTGGGAACGTTGCATGAGGATAATGTCTACACAAATGCTTTAAGAGGTTCTGGCAACCTTTAGGTAGTCACGTAATTCACAATCGGGTGTCATGAACTTCTTTTCTCAAGATCTGGGGAGTATCGATTTAGTGGTTTGCCACGTTTGTACCTGAAAGGTAAATTATAACAAGCAGAAGTATCCAAGTTATCAACAAGAGAAGGTATAGTAAGAGAGTTTGCCTCAGGAATATTCTCAAGAGATTAATCTGGGTCTTCGGGTACAGAGGAGTGAGAGGATTCATTCTTGGATTCAGATCCTGTACCATTAGTTTTTTTTCCTCATTTATTACCGGCAAATTTTTAAATCATCAAATTGTCTTCAAACCTTGGCCACTTATGCCAAATCTGCTCTTCACTTTGTATCTCTCCCCGAAGAGATTTTATTATCGGTGAAGGAAAAAATGTCTCTGATTCCAAGAAGGTAACATCCATAGTGACATAAGAGTGCTTAGTGAGAAGGTTGTAACATCGATATCCCTTTTTGTATGTACCATACCCCAGAAAAATACAGCGCACTGCACATGGATCAAGCTTAGTGCATTGATTTTTATGAAGACGAACAAAGGCCACACATCCAAAAGTTTGTGGAGGAATCTCCAAAATAGTAGGTTAAAAAATATGGTTGGAAGGAACCTATACTGGAGTCTTAAAATTCAGCACTTTCGATGGCATTCGATTTAACAAGTATACTGTTGTGGTCACAACATCTTCTCAATATTTGCTTGGCATATGTGCTCCAATTAATAGAGCTCGAGCTGTTTCTAAGATGTGCCTATTCTTCCATTCAACAACTCCATATTGTTGTGGCGTTTAGGTACAAGAAGTTTCATGTAAAAGGCCATGACTTTGAAAATAAGTTTAGAATTCTTGATTGACATATTCTCCTCCATTGTCAAATCGGAGAATTTGAATTTTAGATAGATACTGTGTCTGAACCATTGAACAAAAGGATCGGAAAACACCAAAAACATCATCTTTATGTTTCAACTAGTACAACCAAGTCATTCGAGTGAAATCATCTATAAATAAAGCAAACTACTGGACACCAGAAGGGGTTGTAGTAGGAGAAAGTCTCCAAACATCAGAATGAATTAAGGCAAAAGAAATTTCACTTCTATGTAAGCGTACCGGATAAGGTACACGATGACTTTTGGCTAAAATTCAAGTATGACATTTAAAATCTGATCCATGTTAACTCTGAAAATAAATCTAGAAACCAGTACTTGCAATGATGAATCCTTTATTTTATATACTTTTCTCTTTGATTTACAATGTATATATAACACAATACAAGGAGAGAAATTCAATGATGACATGCTATTCCTCCTGATATCATGGACGATCCATGAAAGAAGGAAACTGATTGTAACTGATCCGTAAAATCTTCTCTTTGACAACTCATGCCACCATAAACCGATCCTTAATTTCTTCTGTTTGACCACTCACTCTAACACTAACCCCAAACCATCAAGAAATTTGGCTACTTGAAATTGTTCCAACTGTGCTCGAAGCTCAGATTCCTTAGTGGTAAAGGAATGATATGTCTCAATGTCCCATAAGATACTTTGCAACTTACCAAAATAATCAATAACTGAACTTCTTCCCCTCTTTAATCCAAAACATTTTTGAATACAGCGCATAGATTCTAGATAAGTTATTCTCTTGATCATACAACCTTTAGCAACTTCCAAATTTCTTTGGAGATATCCCAATCACTTGGTTGTGAACTTTGATTCCATCCTATTTAGCAGCTAAATCATGACTTAACTATCCTCTCAGTCATCAGTTATCAGGTCAGGAAGATCATCTCTCAAGTATCTTGACTTTCACTTAGCCTTCATATAAATTTTGACAGAATTGGACTAGTCAAAATAATTTTGTCCATTTTATTTCTCTGTGATGCTCACAATGGTATCCTTACTATCTATATTCCCAAACTCTTTGCTTGGTATAATCATTTCTCTTGAATCAGCCCATCATTCACTAACAACAACCACCAGAATTTTCACAAATAAATGTTGGAATATACTACCATGTCAACCAGCATAAAAATAGCACTAATGGAGCACTATATAAGGCGGCATAAATGAGGTGGAGCCTAGACAACAGATAAAACTAAGGCACTGAAGCACAATTGATATGAACATAAGTCCACTGTCATAATCTGAGAGAAACAACTTCAGAAGATGTCAATTAGGGCTGATGTCAGCCCTAAGGATCACAACACGGGTAGGACACGAGTCTGGAAAACTTGCCCAAGCACAGGATTGGGATAGAACCCTCTAAGGGCAACAAAATTTCATAAAGTTATTCAATTGACAATACAAGCCTTCAACGTGAGACTTATAACACAAATAAAGGGAAAAAGGTCTAAACTTTATCTTCAATCAGCAACAATTTTGTCAAATTCTTCTTCTTGGAGAGTTTACAGACTTGAGGAGGAGAAAGGTTCTTGCTTAAAATCCCACAGCAATCAGATTGATCGTTCTCATACCATGTTAAGTTGAACCCTGTTGCATCCCAAAATAATTAGCTATTTAGGAGGCTTATTGCTTAACCTTTTTACCCAATCACTACTCTTAAGATTTATCAATAAGGGACTTTTTCCCATTTCACAAGTATGTCATTAAATCTTGCTGTCTCTACAGGACAAAGACTTTGTTGAACACAGTTCTGCAGATTGGAAGAAGCTGCATTATTAAAAAAAATAAAAAGTCCTCGTATAATTATTTAGTCAAAATTACAAATCCTTGTTCTCATTAATTTGACATTTAGAATTATAAGTCTTGCTTTAGTTATTCTGCTAATAAAATCTGGGAAATATGAGTTCCATGGCTGGCTGAAACTTCTGTTCATTTGATTTGGATAGAAATCAAGCTATCCTGGTGCAGTGGGGACCAGTATCGCCTTAGAAAAGCTTCTCCATCTTTCTTCAGCCGAAATCAAGTCCTCAAGGTCAAGTCTTTTTCCTAGTCTCTGTTTATACCTCAATGACTTCAATATGCTTTGAAAAAAAGTTTTCTTGGTTTCAATATAAAAGCTGAGATAGTTTCCCATGATGCTGATGCAGAAATGAGCAAAGCTTAAATGTTCTGATCTGTTCAAGAGGTGGAGGTGGCTTATTGTTAGAGCGCATGGAACTAGCTGCTGAGCTGTGGCAGGAGAACATCAAGGTCACCATGATAATGATCTCATTATGTCCGCAGCATTCCCCTTTTTCTAGTGAATATTTTGTTAAATTGCAGAATCTGGAAGAACCTCTTGCAGAATGTTTCATTAGGCCATCATTTTTCTTACTTTACTGCATATCTATGTTTTTTTCAGGCTGAGTTTGTTCCTATGGCCGATCCAAGCCTCACAGAGCAGTATGAATATGCAAACGAGCATGATATTAAATGCCTTGTCATTGTGACAGGAAGTGGCCTGTCTCAAACGGACTCAGTCAAGGTAGTGTTCTTTGCATAGCAGTTTATGTCGGCTGTGTAGGCAGTGGAACATATACTAATTAGTTGTTACATGATTGCAAAGGGCTAGTAAAACTTTTTCTTTGATTTTTACCGTTGTCAGATGTTCTCATACGTTTGCTTCCATGTGTGTTAAGTCCATTTACCTTAACACTGTTAAGCATTTAAATTCCTTAATGTAGCAAGTTATTGATTGCTGTAGGTCCGACATCTTGAACTTAAGAAGGAAAGAGAGGTACAAAGGGCAGGCCTCGTTAAGTTTCTGACTGAAGCAATGGCAACACAATTTAGGAACATCTCTATATGGAATTAATATAGCAAAGTTTCATCCACAATTTTGTTCTTCTTCCAATTTACAAGTTGTGCAATGTTGTAAGACTGTAAATACAAGCACTGTAATATGGACGAATGTAAATAGTTTATACATAAGTAAAGATTGGCTCCTGAGGGATGTGATGAAGTTCTATCATATTGGCTCCATAGAGGAGAGATGCTTCTAAAAGCTATTCCAATGCCAATGTACCTTTGACAGAAACGAAGGCTCACCTGGAGATAAACTTGTGCATCACAAAGAAGCAAAAGCTGGAAACCCAGTCTCCCACCTTCTACATTTGCAATGTTGGAGGGTTGTTTTTTTGGGCTCAAAAGCAGAAACTTGTGCAGTCACTGTTTTACCGTTTTGCTTTCTAAATGCAAAAATAGGTGAGTTCATGTGGTAAAGAAGAAACCAAAGTAATTCGCTGAATGTTAATTACTCTCACACACACACCCATTTATCCTTGGTGAGATTTGAACCCAAGCTCATTCTCATGTGACCTTTTAAACAAAGGCCCAAGATCATCTAAATTAATTTCTTTAGCCTCTCTTTACTCATGGCTTATGAATTATCAGTGGTCGGTAATAACAACAGGTATAAGGATTAAAAAAAAGATTTAAAATATAAAAAATCTTTAACGGAAGACAGCCCTTATAGCTCAGTGGTAGAGCGTCAGTCTTGTAAACTGAAGGTCCGTAGTTCGATCCTGCGTGAGGGCAATTTTTTTGCAAATTTCTACTTTCATGTTAGGGAGCAGATATGAATTAGGTGACCATTTTTAAACAAAACGAAGACACATGAAACCTGTCCCACTGAAATTCACTCTTCAGATTCCCGTGCAGTTAGAAGCACAGATTGATATATGGCAATTACTCACCCACTGCCACTCCAAATATTCGAATTAAACTCAAACTCTCAGCTATCAAATGGCAATTCCCCAACAAAGGAACAATCTTGACTCCAAACAATCATTACATGGCAAATGCCTGGCATTTGCCATGTAATCCCCCCATGCTGGGTAAAAAACACCAGAGAGATCTTGCCTAAAAGTTGTGCTGCAAGTACAAGTCCTCCTGAGGAGACGCAGGGCCAATCTCTTCCTCCAAGCTTCTCAACCCATCACCACCACCGATGCTACCGGCATTCCGATTGTCCAAACTCTTGGGATCTCCGTCGGCATCCGATACTGAAGACTTTCTCCGCTGAGATGAGGCTACACTGGGAAATGTTATCCATGAAGGAGCTCTAAACTCAATCCTCTGATCCTCCGTTTCCGCTGTGTCAGTAATCTCTGAACCTGACCTGTTGAAAGATCTCTGAGAAGGCTTCTTGTGCAATCTGCTACTTCCTAAAACGACCTCAGTGGGAAGAATCGGTTGCTCGTTGCTTGGACTTCCCATTAACAGAGCAAGAGCTTGCTCCAAAGCTGTGGTCACCTTATCCATCGAAGGCCTTTCTTTTCCTCTCATCCTTACACATTTGAATGCCACATTAGCGATTCTCCTCAAAGCATCAAGCTCTGATGGTGGTTTCAGCACTGGGTCAAGGACTGATGAAATGTTCCCAGCTTTAATGAGTGGGACTGCCCATTCGACTATATTCCCTTCTTCATACTGCATGTCTATAGCTTTACGCCCACTTAAAATTTCCAGTAGGAGGACTCCAAAACTGTAAACATCTGATTTTGTTGTAAGATAATGAAGTCTATAGTACTCTGGGTCAAGGTATCCAAGAGTTCCGGCTGGAAGCTCAGACAATGGAGAGCTACTATCAACAGGTCCCAACAGAGAAAGACCAAAATCTGCAACTCTGGCATTGTGTTCTTCGTCGATTAGTATATTTGAAGACTTGATGTCTCTGTGAATTACAGGGGGGCAAGCATATCCATGCAAGTATTCGATCCCACGAGCTGCCTGAACGGCTATGGTGACTCTTCGGACCCAATCCAGTTGCTCTTTCAGACTTGGATTCTTTCCATGGAGATGCCGGTGCAAAGATCCATGAGCCATGTACTCATAAACTAAAAGCCTTTCCCCACCTTCTTCGCAATAACCGAGCAAATTGAGCAGGTGGGCGTGATTTAACCTGGATAATAAATCGAGTTCAGTGTGAAATTCCTTGGAGTTTTTCTTCATGTTATCAGAAGCCATTATTGCCCTTTTAACTGCTACGACGGTTCCATCCTTCAAGACCCCTTTGAACACGCACGAGAAACTGCCCTTGCCCACTTGTGATTCTTCTCTAAAACCTCCGGTGGCCTTTTCCAGCTCTTCGTATGTAAACGTCTGAGCTCGCCTGATCTTCAACTCTTCCAAATCAGGCCGGACTTTTACGGAATCCTTGTGGAAAGAACATGTTCGACTTTTTAATTTTTTTGAGTCCGGTGTGGTACAATGACATTTCGGTGATTTGTATCGAACACATATGCAAGCAACCAAGGCAACTGAACATACCAAGAAGACAGCAAACACGAGTTCTGCAACAAAGATAGGCATTTGAAGAGAGGAGAATTTTTTGTTCGTCCTGGCTCCTATAGTAGAACAATTAGATAAGCATCTCGAAGAGGAACAGATTGAGCAGTTGAATTCACATATTCGATCAGCCTTTCGCGAGCAGGGCATTGCCTGGTACATATCAACTGGGCACCCTTGACTGCAAGGCAAACAAACTCTCGAGTTTGGAAGCTTGCAGAAACTGACTTCCGAACTGCTGCCATGGCTAAATTCATAGGAATCGGATCCGCAAGGTGAGTTAACACAGAGACCTGGAGAGACCGCGAGCGGAAGAGACGCTGGAAAATTGGAGCCCCAGCAAATAGCTCGAAGAGAATGCTCTGCAAGAACTCCACATGTGAAATAGTCTCCAGCAGCAATGGCATACAACTTCGTTCTTCTAGGGGCTGGTGTACTGTTTTCGAGCGTAAATCCCCAGCAAACCACTCCATGATCGTAACTTTTGATTCCACAAGCATGAAATCGACCACCCACAATCGTTAACATTGAATTTAAAGGTGCTATATCCACATTACCCCCAACATTATCCGACTCTCCTTGCAAGGTTAAGCTTCTTCCCCAGCAAAAGACTCTAGATTTAGCACCCATTAATACCCCGCAGACATGAAACCCACCAGCTGAAATCATCTGAAACTTTAACCTTTTGGGGGTCAAACTAATCACCCCGCTCCCAGTTTCATCTCCCCAACAAAAAGCAGTCCTGTTTTCAGCAAACAAACCACAATTGAAGCCAGACCCAGCGGTGATAGACGCCATCTTACCTGGATATGTTTGAGTAGCAGTCATGTTATAGCCCCAGCAGTCTACTATGGAAGTGTTTGTTTGGCTTCCATCGATGGGCTTCCTCAAACCACAGAGATGATGATCTCCTGCACTTAAACCGGAGTAAGAGGCTCCTCCAAGCATAGGCTGAGGGATTCCCATCTGGATATAGATGTTGTCTCCCCAGCAGAAAGGTTGGCTTGAATCTAGTAAAAGCCCGCAGACAAATCCGTCTCCTCCGGTTAAGCCCAAGAATGGGAATCTGAAAGGCGCTCCATAGACGATAGAAGAATCAGTACCATAGCATGTGACAAGGTGGGATCCGTCAGAGCTCAAACCGCAGAAAGCAGGACCATCTTCACCGTAAGAAACAGCAATGGAAGACATGGAGCCCAGACCCGAGACATTTAATCCGGGACAGAAAACCACCACGTAAACGAGTAGTTGGAGGAGAAGGCCATTTCTAGGGGTACTCATCTGTAAGATTTGAGGAGAAATCTCTGAATGATTGAGGACGCCGCTCTAAATCTGATCATCCAAAAACATTTCTACTCGGCAATGGATTCTTCGAGACATTTTTGAGATATCTCGTGGGAGTATATGTTGAAGAGTCGACTGAATTCTGAGTAGCCTCCACCATCCATGCTTCAAGTTAAAAGCTCCTTTTTCCTCCGAAGCTTTCATCTCCGAATCTGTCATTCCATTACGATGAAATGTATTCAGCTCTCCCAGGCTGCACCTTCAAAACTGTATGGGAAAAGCCCCTGTTTTAGCAGATTTTCAAACTTCAGAACTATACCATTTTCATTTGGGAAGAACTACATACCTGACTTTTCCGCATTCAATCCAGAGGGCAAGCAGGGAGCCTCTAAAGTTCAACCTCTGGTCGAACCAAAAAACTCACCACCAACATTACCTCTTGAGCAAGTCTGGTTCGTTTCTTCAACACCTTCAGGTGACAAAACAGTTGACTTCTTTTATTCACCTCCAATACATCAACAACTACAAATAAAAAAAAAGGGAAAGAAAAAAGAAAGCAGAACTTAGATTTTTATTTTTCTGTTTCTCCGACAATATATCTGCATCTCCAAATGAATAAGGAACCGTGAATTCATCTTCCAGCGTTCTACCCAAGATCCGCTCGACGCTTCTTCTTTCTTGGCTTCCTGTTTTACAATATTTTAGTATTATTTGCTGTTAGAAAGAAGAAAGTTGGGAAGAGACGAGTCACAGAGGTCCGCAGGAATGGTGACGTTGAGAGGGCATTGAATTGCAATAAATTCCAGCTCCGATTATAGGCGGGGGGTGTAGGTGAGTCTCTGCACGAAAATTTATTGCTTTGATCATCTCAAGCCTCTGTTTCTGCACACATGTCCATGGTTTCAAATTCTCCATGAACATGCGCAATTCACAGACAATCTTTCACTCATTTTCCTCTTCTTTCTCTGCTTGATCAAGACCCTCTTCGTGCTTCGTCCCCAGTCTCCATGTTTTTGGTCTTTTCTGCTTTGGGTCTCCCCATTCCTTGTCCTGTTTCGAATACAATCTTCCATAGCAATAGATTATTACCAGCACAGTTCTCTGTCTCTTAATATAATTAACAAAAATACTAAACTGTTACTAATATGGGGGACAATGAAGCACAATTTCCCAAAATTATTACAAATTACTATTTGTGACAGAAGTTTATGGGTTACTTTTTTTGGATTTGGACTTAAAAAATCTCCTGATCATCCTTGATAATTAGCGAATGCAGCTGTCCAGACACTGTCAGGTTGTATCCTCTTAGGAAACTGTACATAAAATAAATATCATAATTGATCCCGCATCTCTTAGATTAAATCAGAACCACAGTTTTTTGACAAATATTAAGTTTTCATCCAAGGGATTTTTAATCCTTGACTGTCTAGTGACCAGCCACCCAAATTCCGGAACAGATTCGTTTCACAGGCCAGAGTAGACCTTAAATTTGTTTATTTTGTTAAATCGGATTCTTAATCCTGTTCCTAAGTTTGTCTTTTTGAATTTTTTTAAACAAAAGGTTAATTTCCATGATGAAATGTAAGAGACAGAAAACAGGAATAAATGAGACTGATCATGGTGGTGGTCACCCTTGTACCAGGAATGAATGACAGATTTCAGGGTTGGTAATTTTTGTCATTTCCGCAAAAGGGAGGTGATATCATTATGAGAAGTTGAGAACATTTGAAAATGGGGTAGGTTTGTGAGCACGTACCATGATTTTTATGCATTGAAGTATGGTAAAGAGTCATCAATGCACCCAACAGAACAGATTCATGGACATTCCTGAGTCTCTTCTTCCCTGTAGAAATTCTGCTCACCCAGAAACAGAAGAAGGACATGGTAGAGAAACCAGAAGGAAAAAGAGAGAAGTAAAAAAGCTTAACTCAGAGAGTGAAGACAGAAAAACTATTGTCCCCGTTTAGATATTCCAAATAAATTCAAGAGTTGGAATGAATATTAGTACCATCTTTCAGTTCTTCAACAGGCCCGTACAGATCTAGGTGGTGACACTGAAATACTCTTCTTTATGAAATTTTAGCTTTAGTTTTCATTTAGTTTTTCTTTCTTATATTGATACAGTTCAAACATGTTGTTTGGAGCTGCAAAATTGAGAAAATAAAAAGGGTCACTTGTCTGGAAATTTACAGAAAGAAGTAATTGAGTGCTGAGGAGTATTCTGAGCAGAAGACTGAATCATCATGGTGATGTTCAGTGGAGAACAGTGACGGAGAAAATGGGTTTAGAGTGTTCAAGTACTCGTTAAAGGATCATCAATGTTTTATCCATATCTCCCTTGATCTCATCAATGTAAACTTGGTCGTATTTCTGTACAATGTTGGAAAGAGTTGGTAAGTAGGTTTAGCTCTAACCATAGATAGCAATTTTATTGATGAATTTTATTTTATGCACAGGTAATGATTTAGAGTATATGAATCCTTGTTTTGCTAATAATTGTTCCTTGTAATGGTACTATACTAATAAGCAAACCTAAAACTTCCACAAGCAACAAGGAAGAAGGAAGAAGAAGCAAGAGCATGAGGGAAGGGGCAACACCTGGAAAATTAGCAGGTGGTGCACATGCTCATCCACATGCATGGGGCATGTGAGGTAAAGAGCAAAAGTGGAAATAGAGATAAAGACTAAGGTAGAAATGGGAGTTTTACTTTCTTCTTTTTTGAATATTCCTAGAATTTAAACTTTGCTCTCTTAAAAGATCTGTAGAGATAAGATTGTATTGGATTTGGAAGTTTCCTATAATATCTCCTTTAATTATGTAATCATCCTTTGATTTATATAATTAAGGAATCTTAGTTGATTGACGACTTTTCCTAAACATGTAAGGAAAAAAGTATAAATAGGGATGTTGCCTGAAGGAAAAATGAGTCGAACCTTTTCCAAAATTTCTCGTCTCGCTCTCCTAAAATTCATGCTTCCCCCTCTCTCCCTTTCTCTCCCCCTTACCCAGAAGTTTTCTTGCTTGCTTCCTCCAAGGTTCCCACTTGGTCCGTCTTACCCCAGGAGCTCCTTGTCCACTCTCATAATCCCCTTCACCATTCTATCAAGCCTCCTCTATCAAAACACTCCATTCACACACAAATTCCAGCCTTTTTCCCAAGACTCCGAGTCCTAGCTCCCTTCTTGAAAGCTCAAAAAGATAAGACCTTGAAGAGGTTTTTTCCAATGTGGGATCAAATTAGGTCTTGTGCTTGAGGCCTCTATCACCAACCTGGTCAATATAACAAGTATGGAGTTTCAACTATGTTGAAGGGCTGGAATAGAATAATCTTTTATGACTGTCACAGAAAGAAACCTCATAGAACAATAATTAATATGGTAGAATCTTACAGAATTCTCATGGAAGGATGTCTCGCTGAATTATTTTAGTTAGGGAAGATTTACTTATTTTAATCTTCTATTTATGTTCAGTTGTTTAATTATTTTAGAAATTATCTGTAGGAATTAAACTTGAGTGTTACTAGGACATGGGTAGTTTAATTGTTAATTTTATTTTACTTATTTCTCTTATTATAAATATAGTCTCATTGTACTCAATCATTAAAAAAATAAGTGAATTATTTCTCTTCTTTATAAATTCAACATGGTACCAGAGTAAGGTATGTAAATTGACACCACGACAATTTATTGAGATGATGTATTTCTCTCTCCCAATTATGTTTTAGTATAAATTATCTCTTTGATTTTTTTCTTTCTTTTAATAACTCCAAAATTTCCCTCCTCTTCCATTTTATTCTCTTTATAACCCTTGCATATCATGCCTATAATATATACATGTATTTTTAGATTATTCAAAAGAGCATCAAGGACTTATTAGCCTTAATGAGAGAACGGCCTTTTGCATTCCCTTTCTTGCTAATTCTTTCTCTTCTCTCTTCTTCTTGTTATCAAACTTTTCACTCTACAACAACACAACAAGATAGGCAAAGAGGTTTCCCCTCCCTAATTGGTTTGTCTGTAATGACGAGTATCTCCCCTAACCTTCTTATCTCTCTACACTGTCACAAAGAAAAGAAAAAGGAGAAGGGGTTTACCCTTCCTACTCTATCTACCTGTCTACAATAAATAGTTGGGTAAACAAGCATTGCGAGCCAACATGCAAACAAGGGGTGGGGAGAAAACCTGTATTACAAGATCAACCTCGCAAAATAGGGATGTCCAACCCAATAAGGTCTTATTCATGCCTTACAAATTAGAATTGTACCGCTTGTTGGCCCAGGTGATTTCTCAATAATGGGCAAATTAAGATGTAAAATAAAAAAATTAAACACTCTCAATCGTGTAATTAAGTTAATTGGATAGATAAATTTAAAACATGAATACTCCACAAAAAAAACTCAATTTTTTTTATCTTGATGTTCCCCTAGCGGTAGTCACTACCCAAGAACCCTTGCTTGGAAAAATTTCACTAGTATACTTTATTATCTGAAATTAAAACTCTAAAGGGATTATGGCTCTCTTTAAGCCACGTGTAAATCTCCATACACGATTTGAACTTCTCCTCGAGAGATCCAATACAAAGACTTGATTATGGCTCTAATTGGCACTATCTTTCTAGATTACAGGTTCTAGAAACCTAAATCCTCTAGCTTTGAGGTATTAGATAACCTCTAAGAAATAAAATAAAAAATACAAAAGCAATGATCAAACTTACAATCTTTCTTTGGAGAGATAACGCTTCTCCAAGTGAGATAAGCACATGATTCATAATGAATGGAGTTTGATGGAACTATGATGCTTATGAATTTTGATAGATGTGGGAAGAATTTTAAAAAATGTAGATTTTTCTCTCTCAAATAGGAAAAATAAAGATTTCAAGTTGAAAACTCTCTTTGAATGCTTTGATACCAATATATTCTTAAACAACCTGTTCTCAACAAGTTTGAGACTCTATTTATAAATTTTCAAGTCCAAATAGTCATTTTTGCATGTTAGAAGAAAACTTATAGACACATTGATCAATCACTGAAAAGATATGATCAATCATAGCATCGATCAACAAGTTTTTATGCATTAAAAAAAAGATTGATCATTCAATTCTATCATATTGATCAATCATGCTTTATAGCCTTACTTGTGCAGAAGTTAGTATGATTGATCAATACAGGGGGTATAATCGATCAAGCTTTATATCTCTTATTGGCATGGTTTTGTCTGATCAATCAATATTCTAAATATGATCAATCATGCCTTATATTTTTCAATGCATGGACTATGTATGATCGACTAACCCAGTAGGGTGATCAATCATGCGTTATAACTAATCTAGAAGGGTATTGTATGATCGATCAAGTCAATCAGATTGATGGATCAAGGTTTATATTGTTTGTCAGATTACATTTTGGATGATCAATTATGACCAGTAGTATGATCTATCATGCCAATTACAAGTATTTTGAAATGACTTCTAAGTATAATTTTTTTTCTAAGGTGTTCTAGCCTAGTATGCATCTATTAAACATGATTTTGAAAATATTTATGCCCTAAAGCTCCATGACATAAATGTGCTTAAAAATTGAAGTCCGGGTGGCTATCTACTTACATGTTAGAATTCTTGAGATGTTCTATTTGACTTAGAGTCTAGTTTTAAAATTTTGTTCTTCTTTTTGTGAGTTCTCCTTAGCAATAATCTTAAATGTATTTTTGCTTTGGTTCTTGACTTGGCAATTTGGTTGATTGTTCTTTTGTCTTGAACTTTTTGCCAAAGACCTCGTAATATATGTACTAGAAGACATGTATCTAAAATATACTGGTAACCCCCTTAGTAGTACACTTTCAAGCTACCACTACATGATTTTACCATTTGGTCTAACACCATTAACCTACCCTTATGCAGGGTGGATTAGACCTCGCATTCATTAGCACCTAAATGCTCATTGTTTGCTCAATCAATTGTTTACCTAAAACTTTGTACAATCAATACCTCTTAATTGTTGGACAAGTGCCAATATACTCAACCGACGTTGTATCATTTAAATTCAATTTTGTTTAATTGAATTGTGAAACAAGCTCACCATGGTTATAACTCTATGTTATCTTTGTAATTGTTATGAAAAATACCAAATATAAAAGTCATAACCTGAATTAACTCCTTTTATAGTTAAGGCATTTTCTCCTTGGAGTAGGGTAATCAAACCAAATAGACTCATTTTTCATTATTTTTCTCAGATAATTTTATCGTGATATGACAATGGGATGACTAATAAATGTTTGTTACTCACTATTAATTGCATTAAAACAAAGCTCCAAAAGAAAAATCAACAAAATTTCTTGTATTTGAAAACCTTAGGCCAAGCCACAAAGAGTGACTCTCAATTCATTTAAAAGGCTAGAAAATAACTCAACAAGTCAACCTATTAAAATATTCAATCGACTCATTTTAGCTGATGAAGAGAATTACTTTGATCCAATCAATGCAATTGATCTCTTCCACCATACAAGATGTTAGTTGCTAATTTAAAATACCTACATCATGAGCTTACCAATCCATCTGTTGATTATAGTCAAAGACATTTTTTTCTCCAAATTGAGCCTTCCAATCAACTTTTTCACTTACTAGTTGACCTATTGATTGTGTGGCACACATTAATTTCCATCAGGCCATCCTATTAGCACATCAAGTCAACCCATAAAATATCAGCAATTTCTTGTTTTTTATTATGTCAACTCCTTGCCCTTCAAGTCGACCCATTGATCTACAAATTAAAGGAATAAAACATGTTCAAATCTACCTGTTATTAATTATGATGATTTCTTCCATGCCTTTTGTGAACATATCCTTATTAGAGTCAATCAAGTAAGTGTTGTAAACTATTTTGTATGAAAACATATTTTAAAAACACATTTAGAGTTTTGTTTGAAATAGATACATTGATGGGAATAATCCAATTTTGCCTTAGGTTCTCAAGTAAATTGAGCAAGATAAAAATGGTAAATTTTTTAAAACAATCATATCTAATTCAGAGTATTTCAAGTGGTTAACCAGTGATGCCCATATGTCTTCTTCAATAAAAACTATTGTCTCGAGGAAAGACTTACTCAACTTGACAATATTGTGAATAACTTTGGACCATGATGATGATAATGTATTCTATACAAACAAAAGCATAAGTCACGCATATCAAATGTACACTATCTTGGAAGATAAGTTCAAGCCCACACGACCAAGGAAGGCCCACATATATAATATTATTGTAAGATAGGCCACATGACCAAGGAAGACCCACAAGATGGGCCCAAGCCCATAAGTAGGACCCACAACGATTACCATGAGCTAGCATCCTTATCACATCAATTGGAAAATCAAGAAGGACTCCTAGTTCTACTCAAGTTAGTCTTCTAGTTGGACTTACTTAAATTGAAATTGAAGAGTTAGAGTTGTAATGTAATTAGGATTGAATGATAAGTTGTATAAGGATTCTACATCCTCCTCTACTATAAATAGAGGTTCATGTACTCTGATTACAACAAGTTATTGATGTCAATGAAGTATTTTACTTTTTCATAAATTCAACACACTACAAACACTAAAGCTAGGGCCTAAAACAGTTCAATAATTCTACAATGATTGAAAGAAAATTTTGATCAATTGGCTATGGCTAATAAACTTATGGATGATGCTTATAAGCTTATGTACTTGACAAATGGCCATAATGAATAATTTCAAGTATTTATTTCCACTCTAACTAATTAAGTTGCATTACCTACCTTTGAGAGCATTTTCCACAACTTCTTAAAAGTTGCGCATCAAACTCAATGCTTGCTCCAACAATCAAAATGATACCAATGTCATTTTCTCAATAATTTGGTGGTCTCAAAATTAAAATAATAAATTATAAGAAAATAAAGCAAACAATAGTCTTAGGGATCAAAACAATGGTAGAGCTGATTACCTTGGAGAAGCTCAATGTTAAATATGTAGGCATAATATTCATATAAAAAATATTGTATTACAAAGTAGATTATGTTACCCTAGAAACATCTTTGTCAATGCCTTAAGCACTTAGATTAGTGAGACGAGTCGTAGTACTTCTCAAATAGAGGAGTGATGCAACAGTGAGTTATGATGCAAGTAAGTCCTTGAATACCCTATGTAGGCAATAGCCAAGTAATCTCAAGTGATGGCACCTCAAACACTATTACTCATGTATGGAATATTGTGTTATACACATCTCATAGTCTACTTCATTTGATTCAAGTTTTTATATCTCTCATTCTTTTAATATGACCTTATGTTTGTATCATAACTTATAAAGGATTATCATGCCACACTCATATTTACATTCTCTCATGTTTTCTTGAATGGTCTTTTGTCCCATGGTATGCTAGCTAAAGGTTGTAAGTATAGTCAATTATATTACGTGGAAGCGACAGATCATTTGTGCACTCATAAAATAGTAGAAGTCAAGTCCAAGAAATGCAATACCTACAATATTATACCAAATTTTTTTTCTTGTCAATTTATTTTTTGCAAAACTAATGTAATTCCATGGCTTGGACATTGCTCTTCCCCTCTTGGTCTTTTGTTGAAAATTAATTTTATTTTTTGTAATAAAACAACAATCCTTTTTACTTGCTATCCGTGTCAACTTGAAAAGCTTACCTATTTGCCATTTTCAACTAATACTTCTACAATTATTCAACTAGTTCAGTTGGTTCACAGTGATGTTGGGGAGCTTCCCTTGTCACCTTATTTTCTTTTAGCCTCTTTTATGTCGTCTTTATGGATGATTTTACTTTATTTTACATGGATTTTATTTTTTCTTATATTTTAATATTTTCACAAAAATGAGAGTAACAACATGTGAACCACACAATTTTCATACTTAAAATGATGGTGGTGGTGAGTATGCCTCACATGAGTTTCAATCTTACTTGCTTACTCACAAAATTTACATAAAAAATTGTGCACATTACACCAAATACAATAGAGAAAAAATAATTAGACATCCCTAAAATAGGTTTAACAATGATGTTTTCTAGCAATACGCCTTCAAAATTTATGAAAAGAAACTTTTTACACTGTTGTGCATAACATCAATAGGTTCCTTGTAGTTACAGTGTACAATAAATCACCACATAAATGCCTCTTTTCTACTATTCCTTTACTTTAAGATTTTTGAGTGCATTTTTTCATATAAATGCTACTTTAACGAAAAAATTTATATCCTAAATCAGTTCAATGCTTTTTTACCAATATGAGAATTATATGAAGGGATATCTTCACGTTGATGTACATCACAAGAAACTTTACATCTTCTCTCTTGTTACCTTTGATGAAAATTTTGTATTTTCTTCTTACTAGTTATAAATGTCGCCTCCGAGCATTGTACCATCCATTTTCTGACCCACTCCTTAATTCATTCCATCATCTTTCCTAAGGGAGAAAGTCGATATTAATGTTATTATTAAAATTGTTTGTTCAAATGTCTCCATTTATCCTAGTGAAAATTTAGTTCAACAAGATGAAGATGTAATTCAAGGAGATCAATTGTCCTACTAATTAATGAGATAGAGCATGAGGTATTACACATTGAAGAGCTAGATGGGCCTACAAAGATTCTAGAAGTGATTGAAACTCTTACACAACCAAAAAGATAATTTTGAGGACTAATTCCAAGCAATTTCCTCGACAAACTTGGGTGACCCAATTGACCCAAACAAGGGGGCATTGACATTTACGTAAAACTCTTTTAAGCAATATTTTTGTATTAGAACCATCACATTATAATCAGGCAGTAAGAATAGAAAGTGGGTTCATGCCATGACAAAAGAGATGAAAGTAATGCATAACAATAACACATGAGATATAGTAAAGAAGCCCAATGATAAAAAAAAATGGGATGCAAGTGTGTTTATAAACTCTTTATAAACTCAAGTACAAATTTGATTCATTTGAGAGATACAAAGCTCATTCGATAGCTAAAGGATATAACCAACGACATGGGTTAGATGACAAGGAGACATGTAGTCCAATGGTTAAGATAGTAACAATTAGAGTCATTTTACCATTGGCAGTCGTTAAATGGTGGACATTGGACTACTTAGATACTAAAAAATGTGTTGTTACATAGTGACCTCAAAGAAGAAGTATATATGGAAAAACCATAAAGACTAAACAACAAAATCTCAAATCTCATGTGTGTAACCTCCCAAGGTTATTATATGGGTTGCAACAAGCCACTACGACTTGGGCTTATTGCTTTTCGAAGGTTTTTTGTTGACATGGATTTGACGGAACAAAAATCAACCCATCCTTTCTTAATGTACAATAAGATATAAGAAAAGGACAATTAATCATGAAATTATATTTACATAATGATTAGACAAAAATAACCTTACATTTCATTAGTGTCCAAGAACATGAAAATCAATTTCAAGATATTGTACTTATGTGGATAACAACATTGTCTCCTTAAAAAAAAGTTAAGAGACAAAGAGTTAAAGAACGATATGATACAACTTTACTTTATTGTGACAACAAGAATACTCTTGTTATTGCCATAAATCCATCTTTCTTGAAAGAATTGAAGACATTGAAATCGATTGTTATTTCATCGTTGAGAAGATAAATAGCCGTACAAGTTAAGTTCTACTTCACCCCACAAAAGATTAGCTAGCAGACATGTTTGTAAAATCTTTCGATCAAAAACATCATAAAGATACCATCTTTCTCGAAAGAACCGAAGACATAGAAATCGATTGTCACTTCATCATTGAGAACATAAAAATCGGTTCAGGTTAAACTCTATTTCTCCCATAAAAGATTAACTAGCAAATATTTTTGTAAAATCTTTCGATAAAAAACATCATAAAGGACAACTCATTAATAGGCAGTCTGTTATGAGCTTGTGAGATCATTTGAGTCTGACCTGGTTCGGGTGAATGGTGAAACCAAGTCGTCATTGTTGTAGCCCTATGCATTGTAACTACTGTGGAAACAAATATAAAGCCAGAACTCGAATTTGTCAATTCAGGTGTTCCCTCAATGGAGTAGGGTAACCAAACCAGGTAAAATTTATCTTGTGTTTTTATTATTCTCCCCGGTTAGTTATATCATTAATCTTAGGTTTCGAAGCAATTTTTTCTCTCCATAGATTATTGTCCTCAGTCAGAACATCCATGATAGTAATTATTCAAGAATATTTAACATGAATAGATGAGTTCTTTCACTGTCGCAAGTAAACCTGAAACAAATCATACCTAGCAATTGACTGTCCATCGATTCCATTTTGACAGATGACCTTCTGCGTCAATATTACAGAGAGACCCAAGTCGAAGAGGAACAGAATTGGAAACTTCCTTTTGAAGAATCCACAACGTTGAATTCTTACTTAAATGGGTGAAGACATTACTATCATCGTCTAGGCTGAAGACATTGGCATCAAGCTTTTCAGGTTTGCCTTTAAATCTCAGTAAAAATATATGAAATGTATATCAACAACAACTAATGAATTCTCAGATCTATGAAGTTGGTTCATTCTAATAAACCTCCGCTGTAAAAGCTCCTATCTAGCTCCACATGTCTCCTAACATGGAAGTACATACAAAGTAATATTCTGGATATTTCTCCTTGTTGCCACAAAAAGAGGTGCAACTTCAAATTAGATACAATTCAACACGTTGTTGCACCACAAATGTCAAATGAGCTTCAGTAAGAAAAAAATTACCAGCTTTCCCTGGCTACAACCGCCGAATTTATTCAATGTTTGACATTGATATTCATCTTAAATCTAGAATGAGGACAATGAATATTAGAATCAGCTCTGCACTGTTTCATTACTGAAGCGAGTCTTTCCAGTTTCTCCGGTAAAAAATATTATGCACGAAATGCATATTGAAGATTGATCATGCTCCAAAAAATAGTTGCACTCTATGCCCAATATAGGCCTTAAAAGTGAATAACATACCTTCTCTAGTACCATTGCCTGCATTGAGAGCCCTAACACCTCCTGCTTTTTGTTATAGGAATAGAGTAGATTATAAATAGTCGAGTAGAACAAGATCAAGCACTTAAACGACTGATTACTGCAAAAGAAAAAGGGCATGGTTGTCATTAGAAGGTCACCAAATTCAGAAGAAACAATTTTGTTCTTCGGTAGATAGCTCCAAAATTCACATATCTAATCTAAACTCCTATCCTACCGATCAAAATTTGAAGCGAAAAATACTTAGATATTTTCAACTTTTATGGAAAATCAAAACACATGGTACTGTATTTACTTTTTTTTATTTCACTGATTTTCTTGAGAAAATATCTAAAAAAAAAACTCCATAAAATTTTTATATTCATAAAGTGCATTGACCAAATTTCATTTCCATAAAATCCAATAAATAAGAAAATTATTTCTTTTACACCCAACATTAAGGGAATCTTTTTATACACCGTTTGGCAAATAATCAAAATGCCTGAATTGACGATGTTAAGGGATATATATAAACATAATTAAAATTTTAATATCCAAAAAAACCCATTATTCAATTTCCTCACCTCCATTAAATGATTATTCAATGAATACTCAAATACTCTCCATAAATAAACAAATTGACAGAAAGTAGTTAATTATAATTTATTATTTTACATATTTTCAAATAAAAGTTATGCATATTTGACCTACATATAAATTATATGCCAATATATAATTACCAATAAAAATAAACTAAAAAATATTTGCAAAAAATTAGAAGGAAGTAGATGAAGGATAATGTTACTAAATAGTGGGATCAAATAACATAATTGGTTTAACAAGATATTTAGGTACAAAACTTTTATAATTGATTTTTTACATGTTTTAATAAGTTCATTTTGAGCATTTTGGTTCTTCGACCACTAAGACTTCCAATTACTCCCTCAGCTTGGTAAGTCCCTTGGGTACTTTAGTAACTGTCTAGAGGCTTCACCAGGACAATTAGATCTCCAGCTTCCTTTTTATGAGTAAATAGTGCTAATGAATTCCATTATAGAACAGGGTCAAACTAATTGTATTTAGTTGATTTTATTGAAAATTTTTAGAATATTTTATTGAAATGAAATTAGGTCAATGGGTTTTTTTACATAATAAAATTTTAGAGAGGGGTCTCTAAATATTTTTCTTTTTCTCTTTGCTGATCACACTCATTCAACTCTTCCTCACAGAATAGATAATCTGGAATCCCATCCATGATCTGACTAAAGATAAAGAGGGTCAAACCTTAGATGCAAGCCGTTTCGACCTCCGAGGAAGCAACTTTTCCCTTGCCAAATGCACTTTAGTTCCTAAATTTCTAACCCTTGTTCCAGCATGCCCACAATCATGAGTTTCATCATGCTGATGCCTTTTACTTGGAAATGCTTCAATGGACCCTGAACCATGTAGTCTTTTGCTAGTCTCACTCAACGAGCAATCCAATTGCGTACAACTGAAATAATCAATGTACAAGTTTATTAATGAAATTTAGCCAAGTAATAATTCTGCAAAAGATGTTAATTCTAACCTCTCCCTTGTATTTTCAGTATGGCTCCGCTGCTGCACCCATAGAGCCGAACTGGATCGGAAGAAAGCAATAAGTAAAATTTCTTTTAAGAGGACAAAAATATAGACCCACGAGTCAAGAAACATTATATCCTTGACAAGTGTGTAACTCCAAATGAAATGCATATCTAAACCATAACACCACATCAGGACCCATACTAGGCACCCAGAATCTGATTCATATTATTTGGTACAAGACAACTTGGACAATATGGAAGGGAACACTCAGACTAAATACAAACCCAAGCAAGATATGCCCCACAATATGAAAAAATAAAGGAATAAAGAGAAAATAATGATAAAGGTTCTCATATTACCAAAGATACAAGACAGAATTGATTTTATTTATCTTGATCCCATAACCTAATTGAAGCTAAACTTTAACAAACTACTGGTTTTGATCACTTAAAATATAACGTTTCACTCAACAATTTGAATAGTATGGTATCAATCACATAAGCCTATTAGAATGAAGATTTTAAGTATTTAATCTGAACCTTGGAATATCCAACTGGGCATAAAATCTTCAATAAAAGGGTATTACTGATTAACCTCTGAAAAGAAAAAAGAAAAAATTAATGGTGTCAATCTTGTTTTATGTTGTTTTATCATCTTTATATAAGAGATGACTATGCAGACACATGCTTATTGTGAGATATCCATAAGAAACCTCAATGCAAGCTCATTGAGATATATTTCTATTTTACAGAGAATTACTGCTATATAATTTCTTCACTGAAACAAAATATAAATTTTAAAAAATCACTTATAGTATTTAAGATTACTATTTTTAATACACATGTGTGTATGTATATGATCTAGCATATTCTGATGGTAAATACCTAGTAAAAGGGTAAACCAGGGTCTACCAGCTAAAACAATTGAAGGAGTTTCAACAGCAGACTTCCTGTAACCATATGGGTTAACATATTGGATAACAAAAAGTCTGACATGTAAAAATTGTAATGCAGTCACAAAAACACGGCATTTGGCCACAAAATTAAGAAAATGTTCCCCAGAATGTGACACATATCAGTGATATAGCAAACCATGTATTCAGAGAACAACAAAGTTCACCCTTACTAGGCTGGTTCAGGGTTCGCCTCCTTAGGATTTTGATATGGCTCAAGACTATAGGTAAGTTGTACTACAGTACACATGATCCATGAGACATATGACAAAAGAAAGCGGGTCTGACCTGCTCTTTTATACTGGATACCCCCTCCTCAAGGTGCAATTCTGCATTCTGTACTTCCACAACAGCCAACGGTCGATCAAATCTTGGTGGCCCACCATCTTCTTCATCATGATTACAAACTGTTTCTAACTGCAACTCCAAAGAAACAGAGTTTTCTTGGCAAGCAACATTATGACTATTAAAAGAACCAGTATTAGATGAGTTGAGATGCCCAAAAGCTTCAAGCTTCTCTGGAACACTAGAGTCCACATTAGAGAGGCTGCCAGATCGTGCTTCAGCAATTACAGTATCAGTTACAGTCTGACACTGAGAAGGCTTAGATAGACGTTTTCCCATTGTCTCTGCGTGCATGCTTGCAACCAAATCACATGTGCATTCATTGTCCTGTCCAGAGGGGTCTGGCCTCCCAACTGGAAAGGAATCCTGGGAGGTTACAGAAAGAGGATTATCTCTAGTAAGTGAACTCAAAGAAGACTGAGTATGTAGAAAGTCAAGCCTCCTCTCAAGCCCTGATGTTTGCATCTTCGGGCAAACTGAAGTGTTCATTGACTCATCAGAACCTCCTGGCCCTTTACAAAGAAGGTTATCATGCAAGCTTTGGCAGATATTTACTTCATCCTTTAACCTCTTGATCCAGGTTGATGGGCTTGAAGTCAAATCTACAAATAGGTTGATCCCCTCTTCTGAGGAAACATAAAATTGGAAAGAAGGGGGCTTCTTGGGAGAGTGCTTGCTAGGGGACACTTGACTGTTCTCAGCAGGATATGCAGTGCACTGGTTTTGTGAGAGAGTGTCAGGCTGACCAAGGACAGGATGCCTGTGGAGTGTAGGACCTGAGACATTGTTCTTTCTATGATCTCTTTCCCTTGGATTAGCAGGATCTGCATGAGGTAAGTCCACGTCTCTATCACCACTGTTAGAAGTCAAACAACCAATTGCTTCATCATTTATTTTGTCACGATGGAGTGTATTTTCCATGCTTGCAGTAATATCTGGTGCCTACATAGTAACAAGATATTGAAATTTTAAGAGAGAACAATGCTTTCCATATGTATCAGTAGAGTAAGTCTAAGGCGTGAATGTATACCTTATCTAAAACTTGAGCTGCCAGATGATTTCTCGTTTCTTCCCCTCTAATGGCTTGTAAAAACTCCTTACTGCTACCCTCCTCGACTACAGAACAAGTACACATATCCCCACATAAATTTTACCACATTTGATATTCTAAAACCCTGTTAGTGGTGCTCTAAGAAAGAAAGGGAACAGCCACAGTTAGCATGTTAGAAATCTTTAAAATACTTTTAGACCTTAGAGATGCACACCTTGGCAGGATACTTCCAAATGGCACACTGGTAGTTCATGTTGCAGGTTTGATGTATGTGATGCAGTAGTAGTGCTCGCAACAACACTTGGTTTCTCGTCACAAACTGGAGGACTTTTACTCTCCCCCTGCAGATTTGTTAGAAAAAACCTGGATTATCCCATCAAGTAGTCTGATAGACATTATTAAATAGAAAACAATTTATCACTTTGACACTTGTAGCATAATGTAGGCAGTAGCAACAGCACATTTATTGATGTTACTCATGGTATATTATGAAAAGCCGAGATGCATTCCTCTTTATGAAAGTCGCATGCAATGAAATTGATGGGAAGCCCATTAATGTGCTTGCATGTACTAAACATGTTCTATCCATCTCTTCAATTTTCATTTTATAGATGTGGTTCTGTATCCTAGAACAGTCCCTCAAATGGATTTGAAATTAGCAAAACCATACAACCACGTGGATACTGATGACGATAAATATATCTGGTTTGAGGCCTTCTTATGTACTTAAGAAAAACATTGTTGCCAAAGATTTTGGCTCTCAAGCACCTTTCTAAACTTATTATCCAGCCTGTGCTAGATTTTTACAGTGACTAAGAGACAGAATAGATACGTCAAAGGTAAAATTTTGATGAAAGTTCTCTTTTCCACATTGAATCCATATTTATATACCCAAAGTGACTTGTGAAGCGATTGAATTACCTTCAAATACGAGAACAGCAACTTAAGCAAATGAGAGGTCGTTCCAATAGCAGAAAGACCGTGTTTCTTGCACAACCCTTGAAGCTCCTTACGTGAGAGGTTGCAGAAGTATTCTTTCTGCTTATTTCCCATGTGCTTGTTCTCTGCCAAATAATTTAAAATTTCGATGAGTCTTAATTATCAATCACAGTCCTCATTAAAAGATACTCAACATGGTCAAGAATTCCTAGGCACCAAATGTTAGTTACACTAATGAAATCAAGTATCAAGTTGCTTTTCGTATAAGTGGGTGAAGATAAAATCTAATAGGAGAGTACTAAAAGGATGTTCCCTGAAGAAGTTGATTTCATCAAGGTTTACTAAAGTGAAAAAATTGAAGGTACACACACTTTTATGTACTAGCTATGCACTTCATTAAGTGTGTGGGCTTACTTATCAGTTAGATGTTCAAACCGGTGCCTAGCGTACAGAGAAGGTTCCTTTTTATCAATATTCCAGAGTACAATTTCCCTCAACCGCTAAGATTTCAAAGGAACAAGTAAGCACACGTAACGAAACCTCAGAAACTCGAAATCAACTTCTGCCAGATAAAACGCAAATTACCAGTTCACAGAATGCGCGAACTGGTTTTAGCCGGATACCATGAAAAATACAATAAAAGTAAAAAAGCTCCACGTTTTAAAAAAGTAGCGAAAGAGAAAAGAAACGACCCTGTCCTACAGAGCTCTCGATCAATGAAAATCCAGTCTCAGCACGAAACATTAACACATTCTTGGCATGAAAATAGTTGAAGCAAGAACGCATCATTTCGACCCAAATTTGACAAGATAGAAACCGAGGAAGGAGAAAGAAAAGAAAGAAAGAGAGAAGAAGCTTGACCTTTCAGAATTTCTTCTGCGGTTGCTGATGCTGGTACATGCAATGAACAAGGGAAAGGGGAAGATATTGGAATCCGGAGGAGCCGGTTTCCAGAGTCGAGACTCTTCAAGTGTCCAAAACTAGCGAGATCGAAGGCGGAATGCGGAAGATGAGGAGCCAGCTATATTTTCTCGTTCTTCACCTCGGGTTAACCTTCAAATCCAATGGAAATAACAGAAGTACCACTCCTTTGTCAGATACGGTCTCGATCTTTGTAAAATTAGCGAATTGAAATTTGAAATCCGAAGGAAATACGTGATTTGGGTTTTGCAGGGGGATTAGCTAGCCGTGGGTCTTTGGTAGCGTCGTACCGTCAACGTCAAAATCAACCTTCCCTTACTCCCGTACCTACCGTATGATAGCTACATTTAAGGCCTCATTATTTGTATTTATTAAGAACAAGCACTCGAGGTTGGGGTGTAAGTGTGGTTCCTCGGGAAGGAGTCGGAAGGGATGGTTGTGGCTATTCGAGGTTTGCTTTACTTTTGGTAAGAACACTGCACAAAGGGGTTGTTTTCTACTGTTCGTTCCAAAAGAATAAAAGTTTGAATTGTTTACATGAATAGTGTGTTAGATTATTAGATTAGTTCTATCCTGGTTTTTTGGGTTGTATTAGCTAGCAGCTGTCATAGAATCAGAGTTGGGCATACCACGTCTCGCGTTCGAATCCTATGAGAGGTGGTCAAGAATGGGCGAAATGGGTGTCCGAGTGGTTTTGTCCACTCTTGTAGGTGGTAGCTTTTCACACCTAATAGATCGGTCTTTTGGGTGTATTAGGCGGTAACTTTTCACGTCTAACAGATCGGTCTTTTGGGTTGTATTGGCTAGCCGCTGTCATAATATCAGAGTTGGGTATACCACGTCCCGTGTTCGAATCCCATGAGAAGTGGTCAAGAAATGGGCGAGGTGGGTGTCAGAGTGGTTCTGTCCACTCTTGTAGGCGGTAGCTTTTCACACCTAATAAATCGGTCTTTTGGGTGTATTAGGCGGTAACTTTCCGCGTCTAACAGATCGGTCTTTTGGGTTGTATTGGCTAGCCGCTATCATAGTATCAGAGTTAGGCATACCATGTCCCACATTCGAATCCCGTGAGAGGTGGTCAAGAATGGGCAAGGTGGGTGTCAGAGTGGTTCTGTCCACTCTTGTAGGCAGTAGCTTTTCACACCTAATAGATTGGTCTTTTGGGTGTATTGGCTAGGCGTTGTCATAGTGGTGTTTCTCATTATAATCTTTGCTAATGAGGATGAATCAGAGTTTTCATAATAACTTGTTCTTTGTTTCTTGGATAATTACTAAGATTTAGTTATAACTCAAGATTTGAATTAAGTTGATTTGATTTTGATTTTGTGTGTGTCGGTTGTGCTTTCACTTTACAACTAATGTTCTTGAAGCAGACATATAACCCATGGATGATCCTTGTGCTGGAATTATAGCAATGGAGGATAACTATTGTATAAGGAATTGGGAATTGAACCCATGAAAATATGGTTTCCAAGATTCTTGTCTTCTACTTAATTGGGATGAGTTCCAAAAATTGATGGTGTTAACATGTAGAAAATTGCTAGCTGATTTAAAAAAAAAATTGTTTTCTCATCTTTTGGGCTAAAACTCGGAAGTTGCGAGTATCTCCATGATAGGCTTCTATGTATAAGATCGTAACAAAAAAAATAATAGGTGTTTTGCTAGTTAATTTTCAATCCAAGTTGTAGGTAGTGGAGCGGATGAAGATGAGAAAATGATCATTTTCATTGCAAGTTGAAGTTATAAACTTCAGCTTGAGGGAGAGTGTTGAAGAATAGATATGGAAAAGCCTTATATGACTCTCACGGTAAGAAGTCTCACGGAGCCAAAATTAATATAGTGAAGTCTTATAGGAGTTTCAGATGAGGTCTTACATAAGAGTATCAGTTAAAGGTGTTTATGTTATGTTAGTTTTCTATTTATGTCCAGGATTTATCTTTTAATGTTTAATTTTGGGTGTCACTGAGACAATAATAGTTTAATTGTAATTTTGTTCTACTTATTTTCTCTATTATAAATAGAGGCTTATGTGCTCAAATTATATCAAGTCAGTAAAGTTTTTCTCTTTTTCATAAATTCAACAACCTTGTTCAATCTAAACCCGATTTGGTTCTTAATTTTGAATCATAATGACATGAATTGAAAAACAAAATCCTTTTTAGGTCCAAGCCCAAAACTTCTATGTAGGCCCAAAAATCTAGTTCATGGCTAAAATATAGGATACATGATATCGAATTGTAATTTAATGTGTTTATGCACAACAATTTTTGTATTTTCATATTTAAGTAGGATGAAATGAAAAAATGTTTTATTCTTGATTAGTTCATAAATATCAAGAAATGATTGTTGTTTATCTTCATCATAAAAGTTTAATTTTGTAGCCCTGTTAAGCACCTAGCCAATACTACCCAAAATCCCAATTTGTTAGGAGCGGAAGACATAAGTACTTAACCCAGACCCATAACCAGGATGTCCCATAACATCAATGTTAAACACCTAGCCAATACTACCCAAAAGATCGACCTGTTAGGAGCGGAAGACATAGGTACTTAACCCAAGACCATAACATCACATCCCACCTTCACGACCCGATGACCACGGCGGCACAACAACATTGGCCCAACTGCAGCATCGCAACAGCGGCACGACCTACCAATTTTTTAATCCAGCCTTTGCAAGTGACCCAATGACACTGGCCCAACCCGGGTTTCGTTACCTGGTGTTTCCCTCGGACCTACTAGTATTTAAATCTAGCCTCTGCGCCGTTGCCGGGAATCGAACTCATGACCTAGCCAAAGTTCTGATACCAAATGTTAAGCACCTAGCCAATACTACCGAAAAGACCAGCCTGTTAGGAACGGAAGACATAGGTACTTAACCCAGGACCATAACAAGCCCATAGGTGGATTTTAATGAATTTATTATGGGTGTGACTTGTATTAGTAAGCATGATTTGTAATTGTTCCATCTTTGATAATATTTGAAAATTCTTCTAAAATCCCTTATTTGAGTGATCATAATGACAAGGCTTGGAAGAAGAAAAAATTATTCACTTGGTTGCATAGACCTTGACTTTTCTCTTCGTAAGAAAGAAATTGCAACCTACAAACACTAGCACACCAACTGAGATTGTTCTATATGAATGGTGGGAGCGATCTAATTATTTTTAAGTATAAAATTCATAAAAACTAGTATTATGACTAAGTATTCATGGGTCCATACCTGAGAGCAAGATTGTCAATGATTATGCAAAGGTTATTGATGAACAATATAAGTCTTTCATAAGGCACTTGTAAGTACCTTGATGATACAACTATTAGTCATGAAACTTAAGTCTTTGATAAGGCACTTGCAAATACCTTAAAGGCTATTGATGAACAGTTTTAAGTTTTTGATAAGGCACTAGCAAGCACTAGATGGTATAACTATTAGCTATGAAACTGACCTCACCTTATTCTAAATGCTTTCTCATCCAAATATGTGCCCTTCAAAATTTCTTACAACACATATATAATAAAAATAGTCAATCAATGAATTCTTGGTCATGTGTGTTTAAGAATAAAGGAAATTGATTCAAGAACAAGGAGAAAATGCATACATGGGCCATATAGAAAAAAGAACAAACAAGCCATTAAACGGAGGGGAAAAGATGCAACTCTTGTCCATGCTAATAGTAATGAAACTATTTGATGTTTCTTTTGGTAAAAAGAGGGGATAAATCAGGAAGAATTGCCCCCAAGAGGAAGGTCTGGTATGAAAATAAAGGTAATTTCATATTTTTACTGTGTTTTGAATCTAATATATGCATTTGGGACTATTAATATATTCATTTGGTCTGGTAATATATGCATTTGGGACTATTAGTGTTTGGGACTATTAGTGTTTTATTGTAAAACAACCTTTTGAAGAGGTTGCTCTCGTTGTACACCTACCTTCACAAGAGGTTGATAAAACAACATTAAGTAGATCTACTAGAATCAGCAAACCAGATATTTCTAGTGACTATGGGATGTACTTTCAAGAGTTTGACTATGATAGTAATAAATCTAACTTGGTGTGATATTATAAAGGATGAGATGGATTCCATGGTAAATATTTGAGTTTGGGACCTTATTGAGTGGCCTAATGGGGCAAGGGTCATTGGCTATAAATAGGTTTATAAAACAAAAAGATTCATTAAGCAACATCAAGCGATATAAGGCCTGATTTGTCGCCAAATGGAATCATGCAAAATGAAGGAATTAATTATTGAGAGATATTCTATCGTGTTTTCGTTTCATCATAACATTAGTTGTATATTTTAGTTTAGATTTACATCGAATAGATGTGAAAATAACATTCTCTATGGAGTTTTATATGAAGCAACGTGAAGGGTTTACTTGATATGGTGGTGGCTATTTAGATTGCTTAGAGGGGGTTAGTCCAACATGAAGTGAGATCAATTACTCCCGCATTACTTAGGTCATCAGATTAAGGAGTTAGTGTAGAATGAATTGCAGTTCAAGTGAATCACATTAATTCATTATCTCAAGCAAAAATCGGGGAATTTGGATTCACACCTGTTTTGCGAATCAAACAATTGAAGTGTGCATTGCTCCTACCCGCATCGACCCTCCTCCCTCTCGGCCACCCTCTCGACCTCCGTCGCAGAGTACTGGAGGCCGAGCCTCTCGGCCTCCCGACTTCTCTTCTCTCTCGGCCTCCCTCTCTTCCCCTCCCCCCCTCCCCCGTCGGCCTTCCTCCCTCTTCTCTCCCTCTCGACCTCCATCACAGAGCAATGGAGGCCGAGCCTCTGTCGCCGAGCATCTCAGCCTCATGGCTACTCTTCTCCCTCAGCCCCCCTCTCTTCTCCCTCTCGGCATATCGTCGGAGCGTCGCCTTCATCGTCGTTGCCCGTTGGCCCGCCGCTGTCGCTTTTGCTCGCTGGCCCGCCACTTAGGAAGACGACGCATGCCGTGAGGAAGACGATGGTTTAATTTTTCCTAAGTTAGGAAAAATAAAACCATTGTAATAAAAATAATAATTTATAATTTTTATTTATAAAATAATAATTTTTATTTATTTAATATATTTATCTTATAATTACTATGTTAAATTAATGATTTAATAGTCATAATTAAAATATTTTTAAAATAAATATTTGATAAATTATTTTGGTTTAATTATCCCATTGCTATAATTAATTAAAAAAATGGTTTTAAATTTTGTGACAATATATTATTAATTAATAATACATAAAAATATATATTATGTTATTGATAAATAAATATATTTATTTATTATATTAATTTTTTGTATTATTCTATTAAATTAGTGGTTTTTAATTTTAAAACATATCTTATGTTATTAAAAATTTATTTATTTATTTATTATATTCGCCTATGTTATTTTTTATTTTTATTTATTTATTTTTAATAATTTATTCTAGTCACACGTAATTATTGTATTAATTTATAATAAACTATAATCATTAAGTAATATAATATAGTTTTCCATTAATTAGTATATTAATATATTCTAATACTTCACGTTAAATCACTTATAAGTGTAGTAACCATGTTTATTTTTGTTAATTATCTGTTTAGATATATATTCTATTTAAGTATATTATAAAAGGTTACTCATTCTCTTGTTTATATCATACTTTTCATTTGGGGGCACTAACACTGTTTTCCAGTGCACTATGAGTTTTGTTGCATGAAGTGAAAGTTTTTCTCTCTCAACATTTTGATATAAAAGATATAGGTGGAATTTCTTATGTTATTGACATTAAGATTCCTAGTAACAAATCACAAGGTATTGTAGGGTTGTCTTAGACGTCTATATTAATAAGGTACTTTGACAGATTTTAGTGTAACACTCATTGTGAAAGGGGACTAGTTCAATTTGAACCAATGCCCATGTAATAATATTCAAAGGGGACATATGAAATACATCCTTATGTTTCAGTAGTTGAAACCCTTATGTATGCTTAGGTTTGTACCAAATCGGACATTCCATTTGTAGTAGGAATATTTGATAAATATCAAAGTAAACCTGGTATGGATCATTGGGGAATTGCAAAAAAGATCATGTTGATATATTCAAAGGACTAAAAATTGCATGCTTACATATAAGATGATTTAACAACTTGGAAGTTACTGAGGCTTTATTGGGTGTGTTGACTTACGTAAGTCAACATTAGGATACGTCTTCGTGTTAGCTATAGGAGTTGTACCTTGGAAAAGTTAATCAATTTATAGTTGCTATTTGTTATATGGAAGTTTAATTTATTGCATGTTTTGATGCTACATCTTAAAGTATTTGGTTAAAGAATTTTATTTCTAGGTTTTGAGGCTTTATTTCAATGTCTATGATATTGAGGATTTAGTGTGATAATTCTGTTGTTGTGTTATTGGCTAAGAATAATAAGTGGATAATTCTGTTGTTGAATTATTGGCTAAGAATAATAAGTGGAAGCCTAAACAAATACATAAGCATTAAGTACTTAGCTATAAAGGAGGCATTAGATTTAATAAAATGCGCATAGAACATGTATGTATTGAACAAATAGTTGCAGATTCATAGCCGAAAGGTATGCCACCATATTTATTCAAATTGGTCACTTTATTTTTTTTTTATCAAGATTCAAGTGTATTATTTTGTAACACTTTTTGGAATAAAACTTTTATTTATGATTTTTCTTCTCTTTTGGCTAGTATACATGTGGTAATGACAAATATTATTATCTTTAATAGAACTTAGAATAAGCACTTGAGGCTTATTCATAAAGTTTAGAAATGACATAAAGGCTTTTAAAAGGAAAATTGTATGGTAATGCATGGAAGATAATACTTGTTTAGATAGAAGACCTACTACCATTATTCATGTAATTTCTCTCTTGATTTAAGTATATAATATTAGGGAAATTGTTGATGTTGTTGCAACTAGGGTGGCATCGAATTGAACCGGTTTACTAGCGGCTCGAGCTCGGCTTGGTTCAGTTCGGTTCGAAAGCTCGTGAGCTGACTCATTAACTTAACGAGGGCCCGGGAGTTGGGAGCTAGGAGTGGGAGTCGTCTTCGACTTCGACCCTTCGAGTTCGATATTAAATTATCAAACTTTTCGTCTTTCGTTTTGGCTTCTCAGAAATCAAAGGGAAGAATGAAACAACATTCGACAGGTGGCGATTGAGCGAAAATGGGGGGAATTTTGTCTTTAAAATTTTTATTCTCCCTCTTCAATTTCTTACTCTCAGTCTTAGTCTTCGATTTCTTCCTCTCCGATCTTCTTCCTCTTCGATTTCTTCCTCTCCAAACTTCTTCCTCTCCGATCTTCTTTCTCTTCGATTTCTTCCTCCAAACTTCTTCCTCGCCGATAGAAGTGACAAAACAAAGGTAAGTTATTTTACGATGTCCGATTTCGAACTCGTAGACAATTTGAACCCCACTGAAATCAAGCCCGGGAGACGCTTCGGCTTCCTTTGGTACACTCATATCCTCTAAAATCTCGGCGATTTTCCATGTATGGAGGGTAGGAGAATCTGTCGAAATCTTATTTTTGTTTCTGAAGCATTTTCGACAAATTTGCGAGAAGAGGGCATTGCCGTGAGATGATAGCATAGCGGGTTTGAATTTGTGGTGGCACTTGAGACAATTTTTTGAGCAGTTTGGGGATCTAATTTTTGGTCATTGTCATGGAAAAAGTTCATGAAGGTATGTGATAGGTTTCTTGAAGTGGAGAAACGAGAAGTTTTAATGGCTATTAGTTTATATCTCAGTGCAATTTTTGTTTGTCTTGTATGACAATCATTTTTCCGTTTTAATCGTTGTGGGATATTTGCATTTGTTGTGTGTTCTCTATATGCTCTGACCTAAGTTGAATAAAGTTTATGCATAATTATGTAACTTTTATAAATAAATTTAACAAAGTGTATAAATAGTTTTATGCAGGGTTGATATACAGAGGTTATGCCCAATTTTAAGTAGAGGTTATGTCCAATTTTATGTAAAATATATGCATAATTTTATATATAATTTATTTAACATATATTTTATACAAAATTTTAAATATAAGTTAGAACTCGAACTCAATTAAAATTACTAGGTTCGAACTCTATTACAATTTTAGGTTTAAGGCTAAGTTCGACTCGAGCTCTAGTTTAAAATATTTAAATTAAGTCCGACTTGACTATAGGCATATCAGTGATATCACGCCATTAGAGTTGCAACATTTAAGACCATGTGGGAAATTGTTAGATTTTTAAAATAATTCTAAATTCAAAAATATCTAATTTGGTCTTCTCCATATCCACTTTTCATGGAACTTGTGGGTATCTACGTGGCAGTTACTATGGGGCCCCTATTTTTTATGGGTTTTTTTTAACCATATCTTGATGGAGCCTCTAATGGCTCCAACTCAAAGCAAACTAAATCAATCCGACCTAAACCAGAAGACGCCAAGCAATGAAAAATCTCTGAACTTCCATAATTAATGATTCGACAAACAGAGCTCTCGTTGCTGCTGTTTTTTAGTGACAGCCGCCGCCATCAATTCCTCTCCAAAGTTGTTGAATCAAGAAGAGGGATGTTTTGAGGGCGCATTAGAAAATCTTTTTATTGTTCTTCACATCATTAGAGCTTTCCAGATGCCTTACCTGGACCTGAATAAGAAACGTTCCTACCCAAATTGATGGAAATGTCTCTGCTGCTTGTCGCCCTTAAACCTCATCGAAAACGATTGACAGCCTTCCAGTTTCACCTTATTCATGAGGACGAACTGGTTTACTCAACCTCTAACAAAAATCAAAAACTCCTAGTCAAATAAAATAGTCTAAAAATAAGAATTAAAAAAGCCAGAGACATTAACAAGGAAGATTATGATGAGAATGTCAAATTAAGCAAGATTACTTCTGTAGAACGAAGCCCAAACCTACCCACTTACTCATCAGATATTCACTTTGATCCAGTGGGCAGTGGCTCCCTCGAAATGAAAGAGCGACCATTTGTAGCCACAATTTCAGGTAGCGATTCACAGCCACAGGTGACAGAGTCCCCACGAGCAGACATGGAGGAAAACGACGAGCAGATCAGAGTCACTGCTCTATCTCCTTTGCTCCCTCTCTCAACCAACCGTCTCCTTCTTCTTGTCATTCCTTGTTGACCTCTCTTTTAGCCCTCGTTTAGCCCTCTTTCATACCCAGTTTTTTCTCTTGTCACTTTGGATATTTAGCAGCAGAGAGTGGTTAGAGATTTCATGGCCCTGGTATCCGTTGTTCTCAAGCAAAATACCAACTGCTGATCCCCCTACTTTTCTCTCTTTCTCTCTCACTTGTTCTTTTCCCAATATATATTCCTTCTCTCTTTCTATCAGTTCGTGGAAATAGGTGTATCTTGTTTCCTGAAACTGAGGGATACCCCTTTTTTTTTAAGAAGAACTGCTTCAAGTGAAGATTAGCGATTTCTGGGATTCCTACGACTATATGGGTACCTGTTAAAACAGTAGAAAGTGTGTAGTTAGAGAACGAGGGAAGAAAGGTTGAAGTGCAGCGAAGATGAAGATCCAATGCGACGCTTGTGAGAAAAACCCGGCGACCTTGATTTGCTGTGCAGATGAAGCTGCGCTGTGTGCAGATTGCGATATTGAAATTCATGCGGCCAATAAGCTAGCAAGCAAACACCAGAGGCTTCTTCTTGAATGCCTCTCCGACAAGCTCCCACGCTGCGATATTTGCCAGGTAAAATAAGTCCTACCTTTCTACACTTTTATCCAGTTCCTACCTGCTCAAACAAAGCAGTCATTATTTTAAAATTACTAAATTTCTCTCAAGAAATTTCCCTCCGATTCAAATACTACGAGTTGATTACATGAAACAGATAACCGATCCAGAGTCCAATGTATGCCTCATCTTTCTCTGATCACCTGTTTCATCTAATCACTTTTTTTTTTTTTTTTCTAAATCTTTTTGAGATCGAGTGAATCAATTCATCCTTCAGTTCATCTTATTCATACCAGACTACTCGACTGAGAACGAAATGGAAATTGGTTTCAGAGATTTTACAAAATTGATTATCTTTTGCAATAATTTTTGTTATTTAGAATGTAAATTCAGTGAAACCTCCGAAAGGAACTTTCATTTCTCAAGAAAAACGTCCAGATTGACGTAAGCTTGCATGTTCTGCACTGTTCTGTATGGTGGACAACGTTTGGGGGAAGAGATAGCATGGAAACGACCATGATTGGATCTTCTGATTCCTGATTTTCCACACGAGGTGTCTCCAAATCCACCCTGACCTTTTGTTTTAGTTTTCCCGAACGAGTCGCCTTCCGAGTTCAAATGGGACTCACTCCGTGTGCCATCTGTGTCTGAGTACCTAAGCCCTGTGCTGCTGCACCGTTTGCTCCTCCTTCGTGTCTTTGTTGCAGGAGAAGACGGCTTTCATTTTCTGTGTGGAAGACAGAGCCCTGTTCTGCCGGGACTGCGACGAACGGATACACTCCCCCGGAAGTCTCTCCGGCAACCACCAGCGTCTACTCGCTACGGGAATACGCGTGGCTTTAAGCTCCGCCTGTGCCAAAGATACCGAATCGGGAAGCTTCGAGCCGCCAAACCAGAACACGCCGTTGGTTCCTGCTAAACTATCCTCACATCAGCCTCCTAATTACCCATCATCTCCCCCTTGGGCTGACGACGACTTCTTACATCTTCCCGAATTTGAGCCAAACGACAAGGTGAGACTGAGTTCTTGAATCTAGGTTTCTTTTGGATGTTTCAAATTTAGATTTTCTGAAAGCGTTTTCATCCTGATTTGATCTTCAGAAAGAAGCGAATGGTTTTGGGCTGGAATGGCTCAACGACATTGGTCTCTTTGATGAGCAAGTTCCTCATGCTCCAGAGACCTTTGCAGCTGCAGAAGTTCCTCAACTCCCTGTTTCAACTGCAAATAATCCACCTTACTACAGACCCGCCAAATCATACTTCTCCCCCAAGAAGCCTAGGATTGAGATTTCTGACGACGAAGAGTACTTTACTGTGCCTGATCTTGGTTGATAATGAATATGCATTTTCTGTCTATCCCCTTCTCAGTAGGCCTTTTATAGTAAACCCTTTGATGTGTCACAATAATCTCTGCTGTGTCTTTCAGTATAGCTTTGTCATTATTTCCAATGGAAGTTATAGTTGAAGAATATTGTATAGAGTATGTTACAAATGTTGAAACATCTTATATCACAGGGAATTTGGTTTTTAAATTTGATTATTGTGATGGATGGGCACTTGTCTTTGGTGAAGATGGATTGTATTTGTTGGTTCCTTTCGATGTGCATCTAAATCGAATTAGCATGGGGTTTGAAGCCTCTGAGCTCCTATTCAAAAGTTTCTTAAATTTATTTATCCACAGTTGATTTGATTGTTTTTCCGAAGATTCATGTATTACTAGAGTTCTAATAACATGACTGGCAGTCCAATTTATTGATGATGTTGAAATTTAGGATTCCATGATGTATAATCGCAGTAGAAGAGGATTAATGGGTGAGAAGAAGAAGGAGAAGAGTTGTGGAGAGAAGGTTTTCGGATGAGATGAGGAAGAGTGACGAATTTGGAAAAAAGAGAAAGAATAGGGTAATGGACTTAGTCCAAACCCTCCTCCTTGCTCTATTTATAAATGATAAAATTATCAATATTACAAGTACACTTTTCACCTTAGTAAGAGTGAAGGAGATACAAAAAATATAAATTAATTACATCAATGACACTCCAACATATTCATATCTTCCGACAAATGACTCATAAATCTGAAAACATATGAGTTTTGAAAATAGATCTTCTGCAACTGCTCCTATCTCCTAATATAGCACAATGATCATTGTGTTTTAATTGCCTAAGCTGAAAAGAAGATGTGTCCTTACCCATCCTTAGCAGCCTCTCTTTAGCTATGGTGGAAATCAAGCTATTTAAGCAAACCCTTTCTCACAAGAGTTGCTTATCCTTTCTTCTTGTCTCCTAATATCCTTCTGGATGATGGAACTTCATTAGATTCATAGTTCACAATACACTGAATCTATTATCAGTATAAATTCTAATTGAACCATTTTGGCCAATGCCTATGACTTATCTTGTTGATCTTCTTCTAGGTTTCCTTCTTTCGTTTTCACTCACCTCTGCTATGTCTAACTGCTGTAGTTATGTTAAGTTTGGTTTTGCAAGAGCTTTGTAGAACAGTTCTCAGAGGAAGACCATTAAGGTTCCTTCTGTTGGATGGGCTGCCATTAAATTTGTAGTTGATAATTCAGGGGAATTTCGTATATGGAACCTTGGCTGTTCTTTGTCTTTTTTAGCAAAATTTATTGTTCATCTTGTTGATTTTTGATATTTTTTTTGGTGGGTTTCCTCTATCTGCTTGCAGTCCTCTTTTTCTTATATTTAGCAAAGGTGTTATACAGAATTGCAGTTCTTGGGTTTCAATCAGATTTTTTTCCCTAGTGGATGGACTGCCATTACATTTAGAATTCATAATTCCAATTAACTCCATATAAAGGCTTCAATTGAAATGTTTTTCATCAAATTTATAATCCATGTAGCGGATCTTTTGTTTTCTGTTTGTCTTCTTTCAGAAAAAACTTACAACAGTAACATGTAGTAGTAGTTTTCTTGTCCAAAAGGTAAAGAGTTGAAAGGGGAAAGGAAAAAGAGGTTGCTGATGTCTGAGCAATTGAGCAGCAGATGTTTACTTGGATGGTCAGAAGAAACAAACAATGTGATACTTTTTTCTGCTTCTGTTCAGTTTCAACTTTGCATATGCAATTGTCTTTTTAAATATCATGTTACATTGTTTCTTAATAGCTTTTGGGGAGTGTTACAGTGGTACAAGCATATGCAATTTGACCATAGCAGATGTCAAAAGAAAGAAAATATTGATGACAGTATAGCTGAATCAATATCTGTCAAGCTGAACAACATTTCCATACACACTTTCCTCATATTAGTAGATTTCAAACAACAAACATGGATGTTCAACTAAACTCGATAGCATTTTTCATGATTGTAGCTGAATCAAAATCTCTTATGCAGATCACCATTTCCATCAAACTTTCTTTACATTAGTAGATTCATGCATACACATGCATTGTTTTTCAACTATACTCATAAGCATTTCATAAAATCTGGCACGCTGATCAACATTTCCATGAAGCAATCTACATTGGGCTGCTGTACAAAACTCAATAGGCATATCCATGACTGTTTTGATTCTTCTGTTCACTTAGACAGATGTCTGTATGAAGAAGAAAGAAGTTTTTTTCTGCAGATACGAATTGGCATTATCTCCTTCTGTTTTTTGCTCAATTGGGTCTCGCTTCCTTTTTCCTCATTGCAATAAGATGATCGCCTGTATGTGTAAATTGATTCTACTTGATAAGGAAAAGCAAAATCTCAATTTTCAGCAAAATCAAATGGTTCCTGTGCTGAAGGAAATGCTGTATTCTAGGTAGGCTGGACTAGAGCTTTGAGGCTCGACCGGCACCCACTTTGTGCAGCGGTTGCAGTAGGTGCGAGAAAAGAAAAATCATTTTATTGAGCAGAATAAATCACAACGAGAAATCAGAAATATTCAAAACTGAAAACGCAATCTTTACCATATTTGACCATTGATTCATCGCAGAATTCGACAGAGACATTGAACAAAAATGAAAGGAACGATTTTATGCTCTGAGAAGCTTCAGCACTTCAGCCTCGGTGGGGAAAGCAGGGATTGCACCCTTCTTGGTGGTGGTGATGGCTCCGCAAGTGTTTGAGAACTTGAGGATTTCCCTCAATCTTGTCTCGTTCTGACGATACAAAATCAGTTAGGTTTCACTTTGAATCAAACATGGTTGTAAGAAGAGGAGCAAAATTTTTCTCTTACTTCAATTACGAACCGATCGTTGACGATCTTGCTTAGCAAAGATCCAACGAAAGCATCTCCTGCTCCGGTCGTATCCACCGTCTTCACTTTTACTGCCTCCACGATTCCTCGAAAATTCTAATGTATTTTTACCAGAGATGGACAAGAAAGTAAATACTGAAGTCAAATGCATGAGCTACGGAATTGTAGATGGAATTGGGAATAAGAAAAAAGAAGCAGGAAATGGGACCGGAAGATACTTTGGTGAAATACTTGCATCCTTTGGTCCCCAGGGTGATCAAGAGCAGCGTCAACCCGGGATGCCACAAAGTTAACGCGACTTCGTCCTCCACCGAGCTGTTGCCCGTCAAAAATTCCAGCTCCACATCGCTGACCTTAATGATGTCGGCGCGATTCCAGATGCTCATGATCTGGGTACGAGCCTCTTCAGCAGATGGCCACAAAGGCAAACGGAGATTCGGATCGTAGGACAGTAGCGCCCCGCCGTCTCTCGCGACCTCCATTGCCCGTAGATGTGCAGATCTACATGGTTCTGTGATCAAGCTGATCGATCCGTAATGAAAAATCTTAGCCTGCCACCCATTCATCCCAGTAATTCAGATTTAGATCATCGTCAGAATTGATCAACTATTTCCTTAAAAAAACTCCATTAATTTTATCAAATGGAAGGGTTATAAGAGGAAAAGCATCGGATATTTCTTTCGTCCGGTGTGCTGGATTCTCATACTGAAAATTGCATAAATTGCAAAAGAAAAAAAAAAGTAATTTTTACCGACAAATAACTACGAAAAAAGGAAGACTAACCTTTCTGATGATTTCGAGATTTAGTTCATCTTCTCTCAAGAGCATGTCCGCACTGGGATTCCTATAAAACATAAATTCGCGTTCTCCATCGGATCGGAGAGTGACGAAGGCCAACGCCGTGCGTGCGCCTTGATCGAACAAGATCCCTTCATTGGACACTCCGTTTTCTTTCAAAATATTGGATAACATGTGACCAAACTCATCGTCACCAAGCTTGCCGACAAAGGCCGCTTTGCCGCCGAGACGTGCGACAGCGATGGCGACATTAGCAGGAGCTCCGCCCGGCGCTTTCAGAAATCCGGGCGCCTCCGCCAGAGAAACTCCAGAAGCGGTCGGAACAAAATCTATAAGCATCTCGCCAAAGCTGACGACCAGGCCATTTCCATCATCGACGCCACCGTTCCGAAGAGCCATGGGGAGAAGAGAGAGAAGTACGATTAAACGGAGGGAAGGAGTGGTTGGGGTAGGTATTGACTCTTGATTAATTAGGGATATATTTATATAAAAAATATCTTAAACAGGATAGTTGATAACGCCGTTTTTTAGACCATAGAATAATCTTAAACCCGGTCCGGGCAGATCGACGAGTCAAAGCCGAGGAAACCGGAAAGGAGCGCGTGACGGTGCACACGGTATGGATGGGTTTTGGTGCTGAATGATTATTTCCATATTTAAAAGAGGCGGCCGATCCCCAGTTTGATTGAATACCAGAAGCGCACCCAACAAACTGTAGGCAGCGGTCTCCGAGCTCCGATGGAACTTGAACAGTTATTCCGACTACTCCGGTGGGAGTGGAGTCCGAGGGAGATGATTTGATCATTTGGTAGGGAAAAGAATGCAATTCGGCGGCTACAGAGTCGTGACAAATGGAAACGTTGGCGAATTGGTGGCAAAGAAGGCTTTGTCCTCCACGGAAGGTAAGGTCCAAATTCCTGATTCCAAAACTCCAAGTAGTTGTCGTCGAAAGTGAAGATTTGTTGGATAACAGACAAAAAAAGAGGAGAAAATCTGATGTATGCGACTGATTCAACGATGGTGCCACTGGTCCGCCCTCTCTACAAGGGAGCAGATCCTCGACAGTCGACTCCTCGAGCCTCGAAGACGAGGGGGTCGTCCATGTTTAATAATAAGAGTTCTCTTTTAATTATTATTTTTGTTCTTTTACGAATTGTTTACAAAGGAAAGAGATTCATGGAGAATAAAACAAACAGATTTCTCCGAATCTGCAGTCTTGTCTAATCATACATGGGATAATCGAGAATAATATGATTGGTTTCCTATTTCAGTAGAATGAAGGTGGAGAATATTAGCTGAAGAAGGAAGGACACCAGGTGTCGTTCGCTCAACTGTATTCCTTGATCGCTTTAGAATTCTAGGCTAAAGCAAAAACAGAATCGAGCAAACCCAAATTTCCGTCTTTCAATTTTTCATACTTCCTCTGCCCTTTCGTCTAATAATGTTTTTATACTGTATTTATTCGTCTTTTTTTCATTTGATTTGTTGCATCAATGGAACAAAACGTAGTGGAGAAGAGGAATATTTGAACCAGTTCTCAGTCAGTCAAATCGTAGAAGAAGAATATGTTCGTCGTTTATTTAGATTGCATTTTCGTAAATAATTGTTTCTCCAGACATGGTGGTGGAGCTCGGAAGAGCTGTTCCAGTATGAGATTAACCAACTTCGTGGACAAAGGCAGGCAAAGCTGCAATTAAGGGGATCGGAAGTTGATTGTTTGTCTGCCAAAACAGGCAGCCTCGAACTTGTTTGTTACTTCAGAAGAGAAAAGCATTGAAGTTGGAGAGGTCACTAGCCATTGCGCCATTCCCCATTACACTTTCACAATCAAAATTAGATTTACTTTATTTCTTGAAAAAAATATTTTTCATAAAAAATAATTTAATATTTTCGGGTCATTAAAATACGGATGTAGTTTTTACTTATAAATTAGGAAAATAACAAGCTCTCCTATGCAATCTAGTTTAGTTTTCTTCTTGTTACTGGTTTTTATTTCGTTTTCCCTACTCATGATGTATCGTTGGATTCTTCTATTTGAAAATTTTCTTCTTTGTGTAAGACATTTTTATTTGATGAACTGATCTATAAATTTGCTTTGATTTAAAGTCATATGTATATACAGATTGACAACAATAATCACCTAAACAGAAGGGTGATTTTAAAGAGTCCGATTCTTATGAAAGACTCAACTAATTAACTAATCTCAGAGTATACAAATTTTTATAGAGTCAAAATATCTCTGCTCTTTAGGCCCCCTCAAGATAGGTCACGGTTAGAGAGGTCGTCTCTTAGTAACTGAAACTGTGAACGTGGCAATGACTTGGTAGTTGTTAAGCAAAAACAACATGAGCCACACGAAGTAGACTAAATTGAACCTGATTACAGAAGAAGTGGTAATCAATTGTTACATGTTTCATTCTGGAGTGAAATACGGGATTGGCGCTTAACTGAGTGGCACCAACATTATCATAATAGACAACAAAAGATGACTACACAATCATACCAAGTTAAGCCAGTAGAGAGCACAACCACTGAAGTTTTGTAGTAGTAGTAGCCATTGATCGATACTCAACCTCAGTAGAAGAATGAGATATATATAGGTTGCCAACTACTGTACAAAATTGAGAAGGATCAGAAAGATGAGAGTTTGAGATCATGGTGAGTGATGAAGAATTCGTTGGCAATGGGTGAGAATAGGTTTAATATATTCCAAATGAGTTCTTTTGAGCAAGTCTTGGATGTATCTTCATTGAGAGAATAATATGCCATTACAATACTAAGCAACCTCAATTCCAAGGAAGTAAGAAAGAGAGCCATAATCTTTCAGAGATAACCGTTGAACAAGGCAGATAACAAATTGCAAAATAAGATGATCACTATTACCTGTAATAATAATATCATTGACATACACCAGTAGAAACAAAATATGTTTGCCAGTGTTCAGAACATATAGGGAAGTATCAGAGTGAGAATTCTTAAAACCTAAATCCACAAGAAATTGACGCAGTACATGACACCTAGCCCGTAGAGCCTGTTTGAGTCCATAGATAACTTTATGAAGTTTACAGACATAAGTAGGATGATCGAAATCAACAAAGCCTAGGGGTTGTGCCATATAAACAAGTTCTAATAGACAACCTTGACGGAAGGAATACTTAATATCAAGTTGACGAAGGGACTAACGATTGCTAACTGCAATACTAAGTATAAGCCTCATTGTGGTAGACTTAACAACCGGGCTAAAAGTCTCATGGTAATCCACACCTAGTCGTTGATGAAATCCTTTGGCCACAAGACGAGCTTTAAATATGTGAATAGACCCATCAGAGTCTCTTTTGATTTGGAAAACCCATTTACAACTAACGAGATTAATGATACCATCAAGAGGAACTAGCTCCAACGTCCCATTATGAGCAAGAGTATCATATTTCTCTGACATAGCTCAAAGCTAATTATGATCTTTGAGGGCTTGAGTCATGGAAGTAGGTTCAAGGTCAGGTTGGGATGTTAGGTGTGCGCGAAGGTTGAGTTTTTTAATTGGTTTACTGATATTGTTTTTGGCCCGAGTGGTCATGCGATGTTGGGTGGTAGTGGTTGTTGCTCAGTTTCTGTTTGATGTGTTTGTATCTCAGAGGTTTTTGAATTGTCATCAAAAGGATGCATTTCTTGAGGGTGCCCTTGAGGTGGAGTGTTAGAAATCAGTTGTGGTGAAAAGTTGATGAAATGGTAAGCACAAGGGAAATCCATGTATCCACGGTGGTGGAGGTGGGACGAGGTAGGTGATGATTGAAGGAGGTATATGGGAAGACTGACTCTACAAACTAGACATGACAAGAAACAAATATTTTTGAAGTAGATGGTTCAAAACACAAGTAAGTACTTTTAGATAATGAGTATCCAAAAAATACGCATGGCTTAGACCTTTGATCAAGTTTGTGAGATGTGTATGGACAAAGCCAAGGTTTTTAGTTTAGAATAGTTTGGCGTTTTGTGGAAAATGAATTCATAGGGTGATGATAAGAGTGTAGTAGTTGGCATCATGTTTATTAAATAGACATCAATGACAAAGGCATGAGACCAAAAGGTAATTGGAAGGGAGATATGAGAAAGTAAGGTGAGACTAGTTTTAACAATATTACGATGTCGTCTTTCTGAGTAGCCATTGTGTTTAGGTGTAAGGGGTGGAATGGTTGGGTGAAATATGTCATTTAAAGAAAGGTAATCTTTGAGGCTCATATACTCTCCCCCATCATCTGAATAGAGTTTTTTAAATCATTTTTCACAATAGCTTTGTAACGGTGAAAAACTTCCTAACTTTAGACTTCAGTTTGAGTGGGTAAAACCATATGTATTTTGTAAAATAATCAACGAAAATGACATAGTAGTTTTTCTTGCTTAGTGATTATTAATATTTTGTGTTTGAAATCCTTTGTATCGGTTTCAATTGGATTATTTGTGTCACCCGTATTTCTTTAACCTTTTTTTTTGGGTCTTGCCCTCTTGTTAAGGTTTTGAGGGTTTGTATACGTTTTAATATTTATTCTTAAGACACCTCAAGTTGGTCTGCTATTAAGGGGGAAATAAAGAAAGATAATTGCTATAGTTTTTTTATATCCAAGCTGGTATAATTCATATACTCCTCAAGTTGGGACATTTCCTATATTCCTTAGCTCGAGAGGGAGAAAGAAAAGAATACATGTGGCCAGTGTAGTAAAAACTCAAATACTACAAAAGTCATCAATTTTGAAGTAGTTGAAACTACATAAATCACAAAAATTTTAGGACCAAATCTGTGATTTTTTATTTTATTTTTTATGCTTATGGGACTGTGAGGCAAATTCTATAACAAGCTAAAGCTAGAATTATGTTTACTTTATCCTCTAGGAAAATATTTCATATAAGAAATATTTTTTTAGACTTTATAGGCCAGAATGAGACATGTAATTTTTTCTATATTTTAATTATAAATAAGAAAGAAGATATTTCTTCTCTCTTTTCTTTTGTAAATTCCTGCAGTTTTATATTGTTGTAATATCATAAAATTTAATTATGTACTCTTCTAGTTAATTCTTGTTATCATTGAAATTAAAAAACAAAGATTGGAAAAAAATAAAAAAATAAAAATTTAATGTATAGAAAATTTAATTATGTACTCTTCTAGTTAATTCTTGTTATCTCCAACTATTTAAGAGGCTCTAAAATATTTTGTTGGGAAAACTTGAAGCTTCAATGTATTAATACACCCTCTTTGGACTGGTCTTAGATAAAATGATAATGTAACCTCAATTTGTTTTGTTTGTTCATAGAAGATTGTGTTATTAGCAATAAAGAAAGAAGCATGATTATGGCATTCTATGGGCATAGACAATACCACTTTTAGACCAAATTCACAAGCAATGTCTTAACCCAAATCAATTCACATGTGGTACGTAACTTTGCTATGTATTTAGCCTCTGCACTTGACCTTGCAACCACACTTTATTTTTTACTCCTCCCTCCAACAAATACAAAAATCACTCATAGACCTCCCATCTACCTTAAATCCAGCATAGTCAATATCAAATTTAAGCCTGTATTGTTCCACCTGAATGATAAAAAACTTATTTTGAAGACATTTCGAGCTCTCTTTTGATTCTTCGAATTTAGTGAGGAAACAATTGTTGGGAGACTTGGGACGTTCAATTTAAGCCTCAATGTTTTGGTTCTCCAACATCTCTTCGTTAGGAGCTACTAAAGATGCTTGGAGCCAAAATTTCTCTTCAAAATGAGTAAAACGATATTTTTTGTGCCCTTAGTAACTCCGGATTTGAGGATATTTGGGTAATGGGTAAGTATTATATCAAACCCGGGTAAACGGATAATTGGATACCCAATTACCCATATCCGTTTCATTTATAACTTGGGTAAATGGATATAGATTTTTCTATTGTATCCTTTTGTAATTAAGCAAGCAAAAAGGGTAATCGGGTAATCGAGCAAAATTGCCACTTCTAATCCTCTCCTAAAATGACTATGCCACCTACATAAACAATTAAAAATACAACCAATTTGGCTTCTCAAGATATATATAGACCAATAAGAACAACACCCCTTGAAGCCAAAATTAATCACCACACATTTGTCAAACCAAGCATGAGGACTTTAATTTATTCTATAAATTACATTGTGTAATATACAAATCTTTCATCTCCTCCTCCCCCCCGAGCAACAAACCCAGGAGGTTATTCCATATATATTTCTTTAAGTTACCATACAATAAAGTTTTTTCTGCATCTAGTTGGTGAAGAGACCACCCAACCATAGAAATTAAAACACAAACAAAATTAAGCCAAACAACATGAGAGAATGTTTCACCACAAACCAATGCCAAAAGTTAGAGTGTATCCCTTAGCCATAAGTTGCACCTTATACCACTCTATAACACTAGTGGTGTAGTATTTAACGGTAAAACCCCACCTAAATCCAACAATTGTGGCACTATGAGCAGTAATGCATACCGACCAGGCAACACAAGAGAGAAGAGGAGTCATCTCTTCTTCCATGTGAGCGGCCAACCTAGGATCTTGAATGGCTTCGGTATAGATCTTGGGTATACAAATAGAACTAGATAAGAGGCAAACACATGAAAGGAATGAGACAATCTATCAAATTAAACAAATTTATAGATATGATACTAAGTACAAGATCTTACTCCTTTTTGTAGAGAAATGGGCAGGTGTAGGTCAGAAAATTCTTGAGAAGGCATACCACCATCCAAGGAAGTGACTAGAGGGGAAGTAGGAGGAGATTCATGAATAAAAAAGCTGATAGAGTTTTAGTAGAATCCTCTTAAAGTGACTTCAATATTGGTAAAGATAGCAAGAACTTTTTCAGAGAGCTAGCTAAATAGAATGATACTTTTAAAAAAAAAAAACGTGACATCAATAGACACATACCAACTATTTGTCAGAGGATCAAAACATTTATATCCTTTTTGAACATGAGAATAGCCCCAGAAAAATCCTCTTTGATCGATCAAGGTGATAACTTCTTATGATCAAAATAATGATTATGAAAATAACATACACATACAAACACTCGAGCATGAAGTGGAAATAGGGAAACACAAAGAGAAAGTAACTGGACATGAACTTGACCATCTAATATCAAAGATCACTTACAACTAATTAATTATAGTACATGCAGTCAAAATAGCTCCCTGAAAACGATGAGTGACATTCAAGTAAAATAACATGCATCAAGCAACATCTAATAAGTAACAATTTTTACTTTCTGCTACAACATTTTTTTGTGGTGTGTATGTGCACGAAGTTTGGTGGAAAACACAATGAAATGCACAAAATTCATTGAATGAGATACTTAAATACTATTGGACATTATCAAACAGAAAAATACTAATGGTGGAACCAAAATAATTTTTAATTTTATCAAATGCGCCCATATAACTCTAGTAAAATCATCAATAAAAGACAAAGTATTTATGACCTCCAACACTTTGAATAGAACAGATCCCACACATTTGAATTATAAAATGAAATAAATGATTACTATTATAACTACTTTGGGACGAAAAGAAACTCTATGTTGTTTGTCTAATCAACAAGCCTCACAATCAAACGAAGAAGAAGATTATAACAAACACACCACCTTTTTTAGCTTAGCAGTACTCGGGTGACCAAGTCTCACATGCCAATCATATGCTAAGGTTGTAGATGTCAAGACAACAAATACATGCATCCTCTCAAAGTGGTAAAGTCCTCCTTTCTTATGCCCCAAACCAATGGACTTCTTCGTTTGAAGATCATAAAAGCCATGCATATGAGAATAACACATAATTGAGCAATTAAGATATTAATCTAACTCACAAAAAGTAAGTTGACTGAAAATTGAGAAAAAAAAAATCTAAAGATATAGAGGAAGAGACAAACATGCTACCATGAACAATAACATGAGAAGATGACCCATCTGCCAGAGTAACAAACCCTAAATCATACTTATAAAACAATTTGGAGTAAACATATAGGATGAATTACCTGTAATATGAGCCAAAGCTCCAGAATCAATTATCCAATTTGATGAGGACAAAAAGACAACATGGTAGAAGTACTCGTATGGGCACGCAAGGCAGCAATTGGGAAAGAAAATCATGAAGCATGAGCTCCCAATCAAGTAGTAGAAGGTTGATATACAATATTTTGCACAAATCTGTGTAATTCATCTTAACTCATAGGTATGCCATCAAAGTTAGTAGAGGTCCCTTGAATGACTTGGTTTGCTACAACCTTTTTCCATCATTTTTCTAAAAAAATTATTGATTCTTCTGCAATGAAGCAAGGAGTTCTACCACTCTTACCAAAAGACCTTTCTTCCTAATTGCTCATGATCTTTTTCCCTTTGTCCATCACTATGACCAAAAGCTAAAGAGGCTTGATTATTCACAACTAAGGTTAAAGAATCATTCTTTAACTTTGAAATATCTAGTCATATTGGGGACAAATAACATGCAACAACCTAGTAACTTTAGTTTTTTCTTGCTGTATTTCCTGTGAAGTTAGGTTTAAAGCCCATCCCAAAATGACTTGCTAACTTAGGAAACTTCTTTCCCAAATAATAAACTCAAGATTTTTTTTATTTACTAATTCATGTGGGACTATTCTTTAACACTCCCCTCACGTGTAAGTCCTCTTTTGTAACCCTATAAGTGGATAATTTGGGTGGAAGCCCACATATGAATACCTGTTTTGATACCCAAAATAACAAGCCAAGAAACCTTTTTACCAACTAATAAACTTAAAAAAAAATTATTCACGAAACTATGTGGGACTATTCCTTAATATTTCCAACTTCTCCCTATCAAGCTCCAAAGGATGATATTTTTGAATTTGCTGCCACGTCCCTAATTATCCAACAGCCTACAATTAGGGCTCGTCTCCTCTTCAAAATCATAAATCCGTGACAGGTTTTCCTCTGAAGAACATCTCTTCTTCAGTTCAACCCAGTATATAAGTGGACGGAGTACAGCACCACAATCCCAAACAGAGAAAGCAACTATCAAGCCAAACAGCAACTCATGCAAACTCAAATTTCAGTACACGCGATTCAGCAAGAGCAAGCACTTAAAAACATGAAACCTTCTAGACAGCAATTGCAATCAGCTCTTCCTATATTTCTGGGATTTCCGCATCTTATACATGTTTAAAACCTTTCGTGCAAGCAACTAAAAAACACAGCAACAGCGCAAAAGCAGCAGATTTAAGGAAAGGTTTAAACCCATCCACTGAACAAAAAAACAAAAAACTCACTTTCTTTCTCTTTCAACACCAGATTCAGAAAAGCAATTCTAACCCAACACTCCAGCGAAAAACCAAGGTTTTATGATCCAGTAGCAACTGTTCTTCTTACCTATGTAACTGACTTCAAAGCAGAAACAGCACGCAATAGGAGCAATATATGATAGAGAAACCAGTTTCTCTTTCGTGAGAATGGACATGTTGCAAAAGCAGTGATTTACTAAGCTTCCGTGCTTACGCCAAACCAAACAAAAGGAAGCCCAAGATTAGCGGCAGCCCACAACCGAAAGATGCTCCTCCCCTAAAGTCGGGTTGAGATTTGTTTATCAGAGTGGGTGAACTGCTGTTATGAATTCTTGTGGAACCATGCACTGTTATCTTTTTGAGTTCTGGAGGAAAAGTCCCGACAAGTAAATAGGAGGACACATCTCGCAGTCGTTAACCTCAGTCAAACTACCCAGCCAGTTGTGATGATTGTTTGTGCTGTTGTGGTTGATCACGCTTTACAAATTTCTTCAGCCAAAGCTGTATTAGCCATGAAGATTTACACCTTCATTCTCCCTGTTTTTATGATCCGAAGATAAAAGAGACCCAAGGTTCCCACTTCACTGAGCTTTTTGAGTTGAAGTCACAGAAATTTATTTACATTTATGTGAATCTGATCATCAGTTTCAGAGGCTTAATAACCACTGGGTGGCAGTGATCCGACCTGGGTTCTCAGCAACCTGATCTTTTGCCATTTCATGGTCTAACATATCTTCTTCCACTTGATATTCTTTTCCAGTACTGTCGATCCTTTAAACCATTAAAGGGGCTGTGTATAAAAAAGACCAGAAAATTTTCAAAAACGATAAATGAATAAGGGAAATGATATATTGACTTCAACTGGTACCCAGAACAAATTTTACTCAGCTTGTCCCCATTGATGCAAGCTCCTCCAGGCTATCAGGCCAACAGGCAATATGCAAATCCCTTGCCTTTTCTCTTAGCAGACAAATAGCTTTGGTTTTATGGATGCAATGGATCTTTCTACGACCTTTTCATGGTTGCAGAAGAAGTCGGTGGTCATGGACCTGGCTTTACCTTGTGAAGTCTGTTGTGCTGAAACTGTGGGCGAAATAAAGTATGAATGGCATCAAAATGGTATTCTAATATCTGACATCTTGCTCTGGCCTCTGCTGGAAAGCAGTGGGTCAGAGCAGATTGCTACATTATGGGCATTTCTATCAGATTGTTCAAAATCTGAAATATGACAGATGTAACGTTTAATAGTATCGATTACACGAGTTATTTCCAAAACTTGAATTGATATGTTAACAAACCTCGCGTTTTTCTTGGTGAAAGGCACATTTACATTAGAGATGGAAATAGGAGTCTCCTGTGATGTCGTCTTCCTGAACCGGACAACCGGCTTGATTTTCTTTAGAAATCATCTACTTGCGCCTGATAGATTGAAATCGAGTTGGAAACATTTGAACTTCATCTTTAAAGAGTAAAGAGAGATCAGAAGAAGATACCACCAAACAGTCAATAATGATATCAAAAAGATAATACCGACCAGTGAACAATGATGTCGGCCTCCAAAATCCGAAGATACCTTGAACTGCAGAAAACAAACAGCTTCAGCTTGTACCAGCAACATTGTTTCCGTACTCTCATGATCTTTTAAGGCGGCCATTAACGTCTTCCACAGTGAGTCCACTCAGCTTTTGCTTGGGATTCTGCCCTGCACACTGCTTAATGTTTGTAGGAACAGGTGCTGGTGCATGCACATAAGCACATTATTCCCTTGGAATCATTCAAGCCACCAACAAAAAGTGATTGCAACGTTGCTACACTAACAAGACCGAATTCCTTTTTGGGGTTGTCCATACAATGGCTTGGTCTGGCAATTTGCAAATGAGAAGGCATTTCATACTAAATGACAAACAACCTTCGTCCCTAGTAACTCTTTTTTCTATAGATTTTCCTCTAAAGAAACAAAGCTTCAGGATCAGAACATTGCATTTTCCAGACATTTGAAACAACCAACCGATTGCATTCTGAATATTCATAACTGCAGGAAGCTTTCTACAATTTCTTATTCAAACTTTACTTGCGTTGGAAATGATGCAGAAAATACTTTTTTACAACACTGATTGAACAAACTGGAAACAAAAATCTGGCATAGTGACATCAAAGCCCAAGCTAGACACTATGAGAATTCAGTCTTATATACAATAATCGCTCAAGATAAAACCAAAAAGGAAACAAAAAGAAAGAAAGAAAGCAAGAAAAATAAAAAGAAGAAGCAAATATCAACTCCCTGCAAACCAAAATCCAAGTCATTTACACTGAGAATTTGCAGTCCGGTGGCCATTCTCCAATCCAAGTCTTATTGGGGACGCTCAAGACCATATCTTGCCAGAAGGTTGACGAGTTCATCTCTCGACAGCGGCTTCAGAAACGAAAACAAAGACCTCCGTTAGAAACTACAAACTGATTAGTTTCGTCTCCTGCTGAAAAGAAATAAAATTTAACTGTAATAATCTCAAATTCATTTCTGTCCTTCCATGGTTTAGACTTATTGTTGACGCTGCGAAAGTACCTTGGTCTTGAACTCGTCAGCTCCTGCCTGAAAGAACATATCCTTGTCCGACGGTAAGCTGTTTCCTGACAAAGCTATGATGGGAGTCTTTACTCCCAAGAGTCTTAGCTGCCGTGTTGCCTGCAATAACACAAGGACGACAAAAGATAAAGGGAATCAATCAATGCGAGTTTTTAAATGTGAAACTCTTAAAGGATCCCTAACGTAGACATGCTTAATAACAAGAACGTGATTAAAGAATTGGTTACAAGAAGAGGACAAAACGAATGAATCCAAGTAATTTTGCTCACCTCATGGCCGTCCATCACTGGCATTTCCTTATCCATGAGAACAAGATCATAATTCTTGCCTTGCTTGAAGTAGTCGACAGCTATCTGACCATTTTCAGCTTCCTCAAACAAGACATTCAGATCTCTGAACAACTTTCTCAGCAGCATCTGCACATATTTACCATAACCAGCGCAAATTAATTAGCATTGTTACTACAAGCAGAAGATCAAGTGTTGCACTCATTGCACAACGAAACTTTACTCGCAAAGAAAGCAGTGCTTACCCTGTTAACTTCAATGTCTTCAACCAGTAAGATCTTTCCGGCAGTGGGATCAGCACTCCTGGCCGGGAAAACGATATTGCGACCGCCGGAACTCATGCTGTAACTGCTAGAAGAATCAGGCGGTTGATCGGACAAAGATCCAGAGAGCCAAAAGCAACGGCTCCCGGCGAACAGGTTCGAGTGGTTTAAGAAACTCGGTGCCATTGAAGCGTTCTTTTCGTGAGTAAACGAGATCTCTGACGAAGGCAGGCACTCACCGTCAGTAAGCCCAAAATAAACGCGCGGAAAATGACATATTCTCAGTAATTTGCTGTAGAAACCCGACTTTACGAAGGAATAAAATCTGGACCAGATCTCCCGATTGGCCGGAAAATGACGCTTCTCGGGAAATTCCGAAGGCTTTTCGACCCAAGCGCCACGCGATTTTCCTGAAAACGGAAATCCGGAGCCCCCACAGGCTACAATTGCCGGGTCTTGGATTGGTCGGAAACGGCAATTCGGATCATAGAGAATAAAGGTTTAAAAAAAACTTTTTCCCTAGGAAAAAAAAAAAAACTCCGTATACAATTACCGAAATATCCACTTGGGTAACCTGACCCACTCTGACGGTGGGGTCAGACACGATAACTACCGTTAATCATCGATGGCTAGGCGTTCTCGGCCGTCCGCTACACGTGGACCAAATTTAGAAAAAATTACCCCGACAAGGAAAGATCGCGTAAAACGCCAAGAAGCAAAGGTGAGCACGAGGAAAGTGGTCCCCATCGGATTCCAACTTTTCCCAAGGAAGTTCAAGCCAGGGGCCCACATCACATGGGTGACGTGGACTCCGATCGATATTTGCCACAGAGAAAACCTATCCCCGTTCGATACCTCCCCCATCAAACTTGACCGGTGCATGTTGGGTTAAAAATCCGGTGGCCAACTTCTAACCGGCGCCAGAGTGCGTACCGAAGTATATATATTAAGGATGGACAGTGTGGGTGGAGGCAGACAGGACGGTGAACGATGAGGAAAAAGAGGCAGGCAGAAGGGAGATTCTGAGCTCTGACAGAGGAAAAGACGTAAGAGAGTAGCAGGGAAGGTGGGCACCGACACCTTGTCCAGAGAAGGAAAAAGGAGAAAAGAAATTTTTTCAGGTGAAGGGCTGAAATGGGCTATGGCTCCTCCACCGACCAGAGGGTGAAAGTCGGAAAGAAAAGCAGACAGGAAGACGGAAAAAGAAAAGAAAAAAACGATGTCTCTATTCTAGAGAATAAAACCACAGGCAATCAAAATCCAATTCGGAAGATCGCACGTCTTCGCATTCATTTGCAGCTTCCAGTGCATTACAGGTTTTATTTCACTGGAATCCGAGGTATTCAAACAATGGATATCAGCGAACCATCGCTGAAAATTAGAAAATAAGGACAATCTCCCCAAACAAACAAATATAAATCCACGAGTCGAATGGCCTGCTTTTGCTTGATGTGTCCGAGCATGTTATACACTACCAGCAAAGCTCGTCTGAAAGTAGAACCGAGATGTTAAAAAAGAATATTACAAAAGATTTACCTGCTCCTCTCCATTCAGAAAAGATCTCTAGCGATTGAAGCATGCTTCTCTTCCTCTTCAATCTCTCATTTCTGATTCTGACCTTCACCTTCTCTACCCAATTCCCTTCCAAAACGACCCAACTCACAAAAGCCATTGCCAACAAGAGAGAACCAACGGTCCAGTCGGAATCGATACAAGACAGAAGCGCAACAACCAAAATCCCCAATCTCGGAAGCCTCTTCTTGCCTAAACTCATCACCCCACCCGGAAAAAACCAAACGGCGACAAAAGAAAATCGTATCCTAGGACAGAAGTTGCAGGGATCAAAGAAAGCGTCACGGAGAGTAACGAGCAGAGCGAATTCTCTACGTCGTTCCGCGTCGCCCGTGTGCGAGGATGAATAGTTATGGAAGGGAAGAAGAGGGCGTACGTTGCAGTGTCGTTGGGTCGTGTTTTCATGGCGGTCGCTTCAAGACAGAGACATCAAATCCCGGGGAAATCAAATCCTAGATCTTCTGATGGGAAAAGAAACAGAGAGAAAAAATTGGCCAATTTTTCAAAGCAAAAGGATCTCGAAAAGACGGCTCTACCCTTTTTTTCTGTCCCCACCTCCTCTGACAATCGATTCGACTTCTATTCATTTGACTTGAAGCGTGGGAATTCCATTGGCGACTTGTGGCATGGGGAATCCCAGGGCAAAGTGATCAAGACCCTTCGATGGAGGCGGACCCACAAAATCTTCTGGTATCGCCATCCGTAACCTTCCGTACTTTCTGCGACTTCGACGGAGAACCTTCTTCCTTGTTCCTCGCTTCTTCCTGTACCAGTTCTCACTTTTTACGACCGAGTTCCAACGGAGGAAATTATTTTTTATTTCTTGCTTTATTCATGCGGAAAGCAAGAATGAAGAACACAAGGGAGAAAATCGAGAGCCCGAAGGTTTCGTTATAATGATTCGTGAAAAGTAGTTCAATCTAGAAGACTATCTTGAGGAATCTCGAGTTGGCTCCATTTTGTGAAATCTGAGGAAAATCCTCCGTTTCTTACCTACCCGACACTGATTACTTAATTTAAGCGGAGGGAGAGGATAAGAGAGGCACAGAAAATAATCCGCATCGTGTGAAGATATGTGAAGAAGACGAAGACCGTCAACGGTCAAGCTCACATCATGTAACGACGTCACCCTTTTGTCCGGCGAGGGACCCGTAACGAAGAAAAACACAACCCCCTACTGTCTTTTGCATGTCAAAGTGCTGATTATCCTACTCATTACTTGGAATTCCAAATCGAAACCGCTTCTTAGGATGCTTAAAGATCGATTGGTCACTGTTTGGGCCTGCAACGGAAATTGGAAAGAAAATCTGGAGAAATGATGGGCGGAAACGAGGGATGGAGGTGACAGGAGGGGATGGAGCCGCGTGGGGGAGATCTTCACGCTTTGAGAAATGGATACGCGCGTATGCAACGTCGCTCAACATGTCACGGGCTATTGCTTGAATTTTAGATTTCACGGAATGCAGGAATTGAGTGGAAATACTTACTTTAATAGCGGCGGTGTTGGATTGACGGGAGGGGTGGATGGTCGGAATCGCTTCCTCGTACATTCACGAGATTCTGCATTCATGTGAACACGGAGAAACAGACTTGATTTGTCCCGAGGATGAAGCTCTGTTTAATTTGTCAGACATATTTGCTTCGTCTCACTACCAGATCAAGTACATCAAATCAGAAATACACCCAAGGCTATAGTTGTTTTTCCACCATACAGAGTGATAGATGATTTTGCGAGGCCGATGGCTTCATCACGGACTTCTTTCTGAGGCTAAAGCAGAGCTTTGAGAGGTCTATTCGGATCATCCTTATTGAACCTCATAGAGAAATGTCGGTAATTCCTTTCACAAGGCCTCTGAGATCTGCCGCTTCAAAATATTCTCTATCATTTGCTCTGTTTCTTCCGGTTGGACTGAAGCTTAAATGGACGCGGTGGAGCTCGCTGAATACCATTTGTGAGACTGGAATCGACACTGTTTAACATTGAGAGCGTCTTGCAGTTGCAGAGCACACAGCAGGCCGGAAGGGACGGGGGTAGGCAAATTCAACATCTTAATCGTCTCTTAAAGCTAAAAAACTATAAAACTGCACTTCATAATCATGTGTTTTCAGATTAAAAATCCCTTGACAGATAAGTTTTTTGAATGAGAACAATCACTTGAAAACAAAAAAACTCTTGTTTATGTTAAAAAATATGATATAATTAGGGTGACACTGATGTAATTAATTTATGATTTATATCTCTTATCCACTCTTACTAAGGTGATTTATTCTTATAACATTAGTACTTTTAATATCTATAAATATATTTTAAGAAGGTTTGGACAAGTTCATTACCCTAATCGTTTTCATCTTTTCTCCAAATTCGCCACTCTTCCTCTTTTCTTCCTAAAACCTTCTCTCCACAGCTCTTCTTCTTCCTCTCACCCTTTAATCCTTTTCTACTATGATTATAAATAATACAATCCTAAATTTCAACAGTTTAACAGATCTGGTAGGGTTTAAGAGGCATAGAACAGATGTGTTTTGACTTGTTCTAGATTGTATAAATTTATTTTAACTTATGGTTAACTAAATTAGTTGAATCTTCTATAAGAATGGGGCTCTTCTGAATCATCCTTTTGTTTTGGTGATTCTTGTTATAAAACTGTATTATAGTTCAAATTCAAAAAAAAATTGGCAGTTTAATTCAACAAACATCACATTCAGCCAACATTTGAGCAATGCCTAAAAATTAGGAGTTTAATGCTACTATCAGGGAGTTTAAATGAAGAGGAAAAGAGAGATGATGCTACCAGAGCAAATATTTTCAACAAACAGATAACTTTGTAAATATTGCAATTCTGTGGTGAAAAAACAGGGGTGATATTGCTTGTGACTCTTTGGGTGGCCAAGCCCAAGCCTGAGCCTGTATTATACCCTCATACTGTAATATCACATAATCATAATTTATTAAAAGATTGACTTTGTGCTGGGGATTCATCTTCAGCAAATCATGTAAGGAAACTGTCACAATGCCTTGCTTACCTATTCATGATATGAGAAATCATGTAAAAAAGGTTTCATTCAGGTCGTCAATAAGAAATGCAGGCATGGGACAGGCTTCTTTACTTGATTTGGTGCATACGCGTCCACAGAAAATCCAATTTGAAAAAGTTCAAGACAAGCTTTCTTTGCCTCGAGGGATTCAAGTCAATTTGTTTCCCACTCACCTTCAGTGTCAGATACATCTCCAGACTTACTTTTAAAATCATAATCCTCAGAACCAGTTTCCATTCCTGAACCATCTGTTGAAAAATTTGGCCTTGCTGAATCATCGATTTCATCATGGGTTTCTAATTTCTGGGGGTGAACTAGTCCTTTGTTCTGCTTTGCTGAATCTGAAGTTCGAGTATTTGGATCACCGTAGAGTGCAATATGCCTATAGTAGAGCTCCAATTCTTTCTCCGATAACGCAATGAAGCGGTGGACAGACTCAAGTGATTGCTCATACTTTGATTTTTCTAGTGCCTAAGAAAATGAAAATCAAGATTCAACAATTGTAGAGTGTTTGCTTCAAATACTAGAAGTTTTCTCTAACAACTCCTAAGATCATAAAGGGGACAAATGGACTATGTACTACATACCTTTTTCTTGGATAGCGTCCCTACAGGCAGCATTTCCCTTGGTTGAACGTAATTCTTCCCCCTGTAAAATATTATTGCATCCTTTTTCCTCTCAATTGGAGTCCCACCACTCAATCGTGCTATCTCCTTCTCATATTCGTCAATCTGACCCAGTTTAGAGGATTTGTTGAAGATAACCTCAACTGTCTCATGTTTTTTCCAGTGCAAATGCATGTTTTGAATACAACCTGCATAGATTCCTCGTCGACCTATTGGAGCATAATTAGATCGTTTCTGAGCCATCTTTTTTATAAAGAAGCGTTCTTCACCCGTCAGGTTTTCTGGTTCAACTTCTGGACCTTGAACTGGAGGGATCTCATACCTTTTAAGTTTCTCAAGCAATAGGGCTTCCTTAATTTTAGCCTGCAAGAACATCGTGATAGGTTGATCAACATGGGTCTGAGGAAATAAGCCTCACCCCACATGGGACCTGCACTTGGTTGTCAGTGCCAGACAAAAGCTTGAAGTTTCATTGTATGCAGCAAGTTAAGAGGGTAAGATGTACATGAAAAATCCTGAAGGTACTATGTGGAGACTGGAACAGAGAAAAACATATTAACTACGAAAGTATCAAGATAGATAAAACCAATTCGTAGCCTTCGGACTGTTCTTAAGTTAAAAGTTCATTGCCAATAACAATTATGGATTGGCAGAGTAATGCTTCTGAAATATCAGAGTTGTACATCTCTAGTTAAGCTGGGGAGTGGAAGGAGCAATGAATAGCCCAATACCAATTCGGAGCAGAAGCACACCAAAACTTTTGAACATAATTGAACAGAGCAATGAACAGGTCATTTCAGGCACAAAATTGCAGAAAAAACTTTGAAACAAAATTAAACAAGTCATGCAATGATTGACAATAGTTCATTCCTGTTCTATTCATTTCCTCTGACCAGGATAAATGGAGAAAATGGCATATTTTCTCAAACAAGTGATATATTCAAGCATGATGGGCAACTGTTCCACAAAACGCAGCACAGAGACCAGTAATAGACAGTCCAAACACAAATAATTTCAACAACCCTAGTTCAGAAAAGACTGAATGGCCTGAAATCTTTACAGAGATCAAACGAACTAAAACCCTTACTTGAGCCTCTTACGATTCATGTTTTAGTCCAGCCTTAAATAAAATAACTGAAATACATTAGAGAGAAACAGGAAAAGAAAAAAAATTATTTTTTTTTGTAGAAGATTCCAATAAAACTCTCCTGAACGAAGCCAATCGGCGCAATAAAAAAAATTTTTTTTTTTTTTTGGAACGATGCTGAGATATCGAATTACACAACCAAAGGAAACAACAAAGTTAACTGGCTATCATGTGACAACCACTCACCTTTTCAATCTTGTACTTGATCCTCTCCTCCGCGCTTTGAAATTTCTGCTTCTTTTTCTTCCCCTTAACTGTCAGGCATCTAGGGTCCCGCTTATTAGCTTCCTTCCTCTTTTTCTTCTCTTTCTTCATCTTCAACTTGAACTGCTTCTTCGTCTTCCACTTCTCTTTCTTCGGAGGCTCTATCTCGTGTGTCTCGAATTTGGGTTTTCCTTGAGATAAGACGAGATTCACTATACCGTGACTGAAACATTTGAACTCCCACGATCTCTGATGATGATTCAAAGAGTTGGCGTCAAACACCGGCGGAGAAAACGACCTGAAAGTGAAACCGACAAGATGAATGGACGAAAGTGATTTTTTTATTCTCTACAAAAAGGATGGGCAAGAGGGAATACCTCGAAGGAAGAAGAACCGGTGGAGAGGCAGGAAAACGGAGACGAAGAAAGGCAAGAGAGTGTCTTCGGAGGGTGTGAGAGAACAACCTATTTGCCATAGCATAGCCATGGGTAGAACACTTGTGTTGTTATTTATAGAGAATGTAAAGGGTGAAATGTCCCTTGAAGTTGAACGAAAATTACGGTCTAACCAGCCAATTTGGAAACGATGGGCAAACATGGTGGTACTCGTTCAAGACTCGACACCACGAAGGGTATTTTTATACAAAGAAAACATCACTAAAATACTTCGGAGCGCAGTGCTGGGGAGAATGGGAGAGATATCAGAGAAGGCGAGGATTTTAGCCTCGGCGTTTCGCTATTCTATTCTGAGACAAAATACAATCTTTTCGCAATTAAAAGCCAGGCGCTCTCTCTTTCTCATCTGGCGCCACCCTTTTGCTCGCTCCTGTTCCGCGTAAGTAGTTCTGAAGAAATTTTGTACTGATCTTTCTTCATTCAGCGTGTTGTGGATCCATTCTATGCACCCGAAATGATTGCTAGATGCAAAAGGTGTTGAATTTTAGCTCATCATCTCTTACTTCGTTCAGACCATAGTTGGTCAAATGGTGTGCATATGTGTTTTTTTAGCTCCCAACTTCTTTGTTGCATTAATCACAGTTTTAGTTCAGCTTCGGATATAGGGTGCTTCTATTTGTAGATTAAACTTCTTTCGGCGTCTTCTATTTGTTTTCGATCTTTAGGTTGTGGTTATATGAATATATGCCAAATTCTAAACTGCTTCCTGGACATGTCTTTCTACCATCTTTGTATGTCTGAACGGGACTGTTCCCTCTGAGTGTGCATCCATTCTTTCCGTGAATGGAGATAGTTTTAGGGAAATGAGGCCATAGATGCTCATATGAGAAATCATGAGGTATCTTCCCTTTTATTTTTTTCCTTTTTTTGAGATGAAACTGCTATTCAGAGTTTTCAGATTTCCCTCTTGAACCTCATGGTTCCTCAGCTAAAGAACTATGGACATATTTCCCCTAATACTCTAAAATTCTTATTGTGTTTACAGAGACATTTCAAGCCTTTATATGTGCTAGGAGATGGATTGGACCTTCAATCCAATCCAACATTATGCCATTCAATCAAAGATTGATCGGATAATCCTTCTTTATCCAAATTCTACAATTTTACACTAAGCAGACATTTTTTCTTATTCTCCTTATTCATCTAATTCTTTTGAGAGGTAGAGAATTCAAAATTCGATAGTGGAGGAGCATGATGACGATTTTTTATGTAGGTTGTGCTGGCTGCATTACTAGACTATTTGGCATAAATTCGTAGTCACCGAAACTACCAAATTTCTGTAAACTATAGTGGGCTTATTGACATATGCATAGCTTCATTTAACCCTGAAGATACCATTCATGAATGGCACGTCTTTTAATAGCTTATTTGATCTGCCACTGTTTGTCTCACATTTTTCACATGCATGGTGGATCACTCTTCCATTTGAAAATAAGAATGTCAAAGCATCTGCACTTTCAAACTGGTAGCCATAGTCGTTGTGTGCTTCACTTGTTCCTCAAGAGATTGGAGACTTCTTGGATCTTCTCAGCCTGAAAAAAGTTATAATGTTGATTTTGTGCTGCAATTATTTTCTTCGAACTTTTAAAGTACTGTTTGCAAATGCACACCCAAGATAACCGCATACACCTCATAAGAATGGAACCAGGAACTGCACAGAGAAACCATCGCGGGGAGGCATTGAGGAAAAGGCTCAGTTCACATTTGTTTTTGAGGTGCATGGCTTGGTATTTGCAGCAAAATGTTCTTTCTGGTATTTGATGTGTTGATTAGACTTGTCATTTGCAATTTCTTGTCCTTGGTTGAAACCCTGCTTTCTTTTGTTTGACACTATTCTCCTTGTATATGACTAGCATAATTCTACCATTCATAAGAAACATTTCAATTTATCTTTACCTCTACCCTTTGCTTTCCTCAAATCATCTTCTTTACACGGAATGAGTGCTCATGATGCAGTACGTCTTCTGGTGTTTTCTGCAAGATTCTTGATCAGAAACCTGAAACTTCATCTCTGAATGGGATCAGAAATATTTGCCATGTGAGATATCTTCAGATTCATGCTAGTGAGCCTAGCTATGCGGCAGATGAAGTTGTGGAGGCTATAAAGAGTTCTGAAAATGATAATGTTGCTGACAAAAATGGTCAGGAGAATAAAAAAAGGAAAAAGTTGAAAGGAAAAAGAGCAGTTGTAAGGTGGTTGAAGTTCTTCAGATGGAAAAAGAAGAAAGAATATGAAAGAATGACTGCTGAAGAGAAACTTCTATACAAACTGAGGACGGTAGTTTTCTTTTCTTCTTATTTGTTTCATTTGCTTGATTTAGTAAGTTATTCTTTTCTCTTTGCTCCTTTTAATGTGGAACTACAAAGGTCTGCGTTAAAGAATAGCCCCGTATGGATTAATGAGTACAAAAATCTTGGGTTTATTAGTTGGAAAAGAAACTTCCTAACTTGGCTAATCATTTTGGGATGGGCCTCTCATAGTATTAGAATAGGTGTTCATACGTGGGCCTCCATCCAAAATGTTCATGTTAGGAACCACAAAAGAGGACCTACACGTGAGGGGAAATGTTAAAGAATAGTCCCACATGGATTAATGAGTACAAAGATCTTGGGTTTATTAGTTGGAAAAGAGACTTTCTAACTTAGCTAGTCATTTTGGCATAGGCCTACTTCACAATCTATTAAATTGAGTTTTTTGTAGTTTATTCATGCAGTATCAAAATATTTGTTATTATCCTGTTATTTAGTTCCTCCATGGATTTATGAAGTATGTAATAGTGCAAACTCTGTGTAATGTTTATTTCTGAACAATGCATTACTACTTTGTCTGTAGAATATACAGAAATATTCTTTACCACTTATGCAGTTATGCATAGCTTAAAGAGCCAAACTAAATGAAAAGGAGAGCAGAACTTTGTCCTTTAGCACTCCACCACTAACCCAAAGGAAAAGAGAAATCTCCAGTATACTTGGAACCCTTGGGGCCTCCACAGAGGACATATTAATATACTTGTTTGAACAACCTTCCTTATGTCTTGTTAAGTACATAATTATTGGAATTGCTTGTTCAGCTAGGAAATTGTAGTTTATGCAAATTGATTGTAGGCCCATAATATGGAATTTGGATTTTTCAATTTGATATTCATGTGGATGGCATGGCATATGCTCTCTCTTATGGTAAGAAACGTTCTGGTTGGATGGCTTCTAAATGGTTTTCTTTTCTAGAATAGCCTGTGATTGAAACTTATCATTTCACTTGTTCATTCATGATGAGGTTTCCAGACCAGAAAAAAGGAGGTCCGGCTTGTAGAGGCATTAAAGAAGATTGAGCCTCCTGATTCATCAGAACCAACCCATGACCCAGAAATATTAACACCAGAGGAGCACTTTTTCTACCTTAAGATGGGCCATAAGAGCAAAAACTATGTCCCTATTGGAATTCGTGGAATTTCTCAGGGTGTTATACTGAATATGCATCTACACTGGAAAAAACATCAGACATTGAAGGTCATTGTGAAAACGTTTAGTCCAGAGGAGGTCAAAGAGATTGCGGCAGAGTTGGCCAGATTAAGCGGAGGAATTGTGCTTGACATACACGAAGATAATACAATAATAATGTACAGAGGAAAGAATTACTGTCAGCCGCCAACAGAAATTATGTCACCTAAGATTGCACTCTCCAAAAGGAAGGTATTCGATTCTGAAGTTTCCTTAATCAAATAATACTATATAGAAATTTTAAGTTGCTCAATTCATTGATTGAAGGTTGTTATTATCTTATCCTGTTTGCCCTTGTTTTGCAGGCTTTGATGAAAACTAAGATCCGAGATGGTCTCAGAGCTGTCCGGGCCTATATTCCAAGACTTGAACAAGACCTTGAGCTTCTTTCAGAACAAGTTAAAATAGCTGAAGAAAATAACACTGTCACCGTAAGAGAAACAGGCCAAGCTAATGTCAGAAGCAGTAATGCAGAACTTTCAGAGAACCCTTATGAGAATCCAAATGGGTTTGAAGATCCTATATCTGAGACTGCAGATTCTTCTATAGATGATTCTTCCATGGAGGATTCAGGACTGCCCTCTGATTCAGAATCTTTGTCAGATATGTTTGAAACAGATTCTGAAGGAGAGCCAGAGAGAAGAGAACGGCCTCTGTATTTGGATGCCATTGGAAGAGTACCACTAGAGGATAATAGAGATCCAGAGGATTTTGAGGAGCACCTACGCCAGATCTCCTTTGAGTCTAAGAAAGCTAATTCACCAGAAAAAAATGTTGAATTATCAGAATTTGATGAGGTCGATAGGTTGTTTTTGCGCGCGAGTTCACTGTTGAGAAGAAGGAGAAAATGAATGTTGGAAATTTTGCATTGGTAATTGAAAATTTAGTTCAAGAGCTGCTCAAACTGTTCAGGGTATTGAATTAACCAGTGACCAGCAAAAGCAAAAGCACATGAGGTAGGTTTGGTGAGAAGATAAAGAAAGTTAATTAAGTTTAACATCATTAACTTATCTTCTTTCGTAATTATTATTATTGTTCTCGTTAGTTTAGAATTAAAGCGTCTAATTCCTAACAAAGATGATTGTGGCAATGACAATAATGCTAATGATGATGATGATGAGAATGATTATGAAAATGCGTATAAGAAGAAACATTAAAGCAAATAAACTTACTTTATATTGTTTCCACAAGATCAAAATGCTAATCACTATGAGAAGTTTCCTCATTCATTGCCATTTACAGAAGCAAGATAGGCTACATAGGGAAATTTGCAGGGTGAGTCACTGAAACCAGCTTTTTTTTACTGCCTTCATAGCCAACAAAATAATTATCTTAACATGAGTAAGATCTATAGGGTATATCCCCATAATCACTACTCTTCCTCCAGTCCCCCATTTCCCACTCCCAAAAATCTTGGATTGGTAAGTCCTCATTAGAGCAGTTCCCTTGAATTATATGTAGAAGTGCAAATAAACCAGACGTGATTAGTGGAATCCATAAGAGTTCTAAGTCCAAAAATTGCTACAGAAATCGGTCATAAGTCAAAAAGTATTTACAAAAACAGAGAGATGATACAAAATTTCAACTCAAAGTAATCTTAATTGACGTTAAATTTGAACCCCCTTGACGCGACTGCGAGACCTGAATATATTCGAAGTCGCGTTTGCTTTTCGGTTGATCAACTGTGATTCTCCTAAAATCTTGGAACCGCGTTATTCAAAAGAAGATCATTCTCTGAGTCGGATTTGTAACGGCACCTGATCCAGAAGTTAGTTCAGACTTCAGAGCAGGCGGCATTACGCCATTCCCAAGCAACCCTTTTTCTTCGACTGTGACTTCATGTCTTCTCCTAACTCACCTGCCGCCGTTAGGTCACCAAATATTTTTACGATAAATTCTTGATTTAACGCGCTTTGTGGGCAAACCGAATCGAATCGTTGACTCCTACGACAAGTTGAACCGTCTCCTTCCTTCGATTCACAGGAGAAGGGATATGGAACAGAGAAACCAGACATTCAGGCGAGAGTAAAACCGGTTACGATACACAAGCTGCAGAGAAACGACTGGTCTGGATTGGGGATTGGGACTTGGAATCCCCATCCCCAACACAATGCTATTAAATTGCTAAATGAGTAAGAGGAAGAAAAAGGAAAGAAACATCAAAATCTTCATCAATTGATCAATATTACAGAGTTGCAACACAATTTCATGAAATTCCACACGACATAAAAAACAACCAGCTGAATTCTTGTTGATGTACGATGATTTTCTTTCTCTCCCTCTCTCTCCCAATTAACCCCTCAAATGTTCTTTCCCTCTTCGTTTGCCATTTCCCCTTTTCTATCGTCCCCCTTTCATCCGCTCCTCGGTTGTTTGTTCTTTTCTTCCAAATTTGCCGGTCGCAAAGAAACTATATACAACCCCTCTCCCCCCTCAATTGCTACTACTACTCAAAGCTGCAAAGCCCCCACCTCTCATCATCTGCTTAAACTCCTTAAAATTGACCATCCCGTCCCCGTCCACGTCCACCTTCCTTATCATCCTCTTACAGTCCTCCACGGTCCTCCCCTGCTTCAACCCCAAAGACGCCAGAACCGACCTCAACTCCTCCACCGTGATGAAACCGTCCCCGTTCTGGTCGAACACGTTGAACGCCTCCCGCATATCCTCCTCCTCGTCCTTCTCGTTCATTATCGTCTGATACAAGGCACCAAACTCGTCGATATCCACGCATCCATCCCCGTTCACGTCGATCTTGTCGATCATGGCAATCAGGTCCTTGTCGGGTATGTATATCCCCAGATTCTCCAGCGAGTCGCTGAGTTCCTTCTTCGTGATTCGACCGTCGCCGTTACGGTCGAACATCTGGAAGACCCGTCGGAGCTCCGCCGGATCCATGCTCGCCGAATTGTTAATCAACGGCAAAGAAGAAGAGGAAGAAGAAAGGAGGACGGGATGGTCAGGAGAGTTGGAGGTTTTGGAGAAAAACCATGCGAGGGGGGAGAGAGAAGTAAGAGTCTTGGGGAGAAACCGAAGGAGAAGAGAGTTAAGAAGGTTGTAAACAAGGAAAATCCTGTGAAAAACGGTTGGCATTGGAAGGCCCTTCGTTGCTGCGACTCTCCCTTCGAAATTCTTGGAGCCCTAACTCTCCCTCCCACTCCCTTCTTATTAACCATACTCATTCCTCGCCAAACCGCGTTCTCCAGCGCGTTTTTCGCCTTTCCTCGGGGCCCACTTTTCCCTACCGTTGATCGCGGATCTGAAACACCAAAAAGAAAAAGCAAATACTTAAAGCCCAACCGTTAGCCGGCTCGGAGTATCCACAGAGAGAGAGAGAGACGTTGGATCTTGGGAACGGCTAGTTTTTAAACTTGGGACACGTGGAAGTCTGCGGATGATGGAGCTAGTTAATATTTTTCGGCTGGCGCGTTGTCGTCCGTTGGCTGAACAGTTATGCGCGTGAGCGAGGGGATCGCGGTTTTTAAAATGGAGCTAGTTAATAATTATTCGCCTCCCACTCTGTGAGATGCACATGAGACGCTCCGCGAACAAAACACGAGTCGTGATTTTGGATGGTTTCTTTTGGAAGCAACATGATTAAGGGAGTTATGACGCATATTCCCATTTAATAATATTGCGCAGTAAGTAGCAGTGACAGGGATTACACATCAATCATCATCGTCTTTGTGAATGTAATTCGTCTTCTTTGTTTTCTTTCTGTCAGCCATTGTTTCAACCTAAATGAAATACAGAGCAGTAGAAGATCAATCGAGTCCAGAAACGGAATCTCAGGTCGCTTTGACTCGGTTTCTGAGCAGGTAGGGAGAAGCCAGAAAATTGCTTGAACTTGGTATTTCGTCACTGGGAAAGGAGACCAGCCTCATAAACTGGCAATTGGGATCTCTGAAGAGTGGGTGCATAAGCGGGTGTCATGTTTGTTTAAATTAATACAGCTCGCTTTCCATGCCCCGGCAACCTTCGTTGTCTTTGCTATCTGACCTGGTACCGAGTTGTTGCTCTGCTTATATAAACCAAGGTATCCCTTTTAGAAATAACAAAAGATCACATAAGATAAATAAAGGCTTGAAACATGGGGGCAAGCAATTGCTGAGGGTGATCTCTAATTGACGCGGAGGAGTTAATGAGTTTCCAGTAGATTTGCAGAATCTTAAACTGGGGATGGGATGGTGCAGATAATGGGAGAAGCGTTGTAAGGGCACTGTAAGTCTTTGAAGAGTAGGTGTTAATTGAAATTGAAACTTGTAGAGAAAAGAGTTGACGGGAATCAGACAGCTTGAGTCCAGTGATGAGCAAACAGGCCAAGGATTTTGCCTTTCTTTTGTGAGAAAACAGTCGAACCAGCTGTTACGTAACGTTTACCTTTTCGGATACGATTCAAATTTCAATTATTAAACCCACATCCAATCTAGAAATCCAAACTTTGGACGAGCTCCATCTAACTGAATCAGAAGGGAGTTGGGAGAATTGATAACGAAGGCCCTCAACCAGATTCAGATTTAATGACCAAAGTCGCATAGTGTCCGAAATTTTTTAATCTTGTTCTGGTAAAATCGTCCTCTTCTTTCTGTAATATGCCTAATTCTACCAAGCACTATAAAACGTCAGTCAAACTAACGACTTTAGCAAAGTCTTCAATCCATAGCAGAAACAAAAGAAGCATCTAGGGAGGCTAATTGTTCACTGCAATTTGGCTACAGAGAATCCAGTCCTTAAACTGTTCTCAAATGCTTTTAGCATCACTAACTCAGAGCTCAATTTTCAGAGAAGTGGCTTAGCTTAATGCCACCCTTGGGTAAAAAACCCATTGATAAGGCTTAGCTTAATGTCAGTTTTTGAAGGTGTATACTTAATTAACCTTAACTTCAAATATTAGAAAAAAAAAGTAATTAATCTTATATTTTAATTTTTTATGATTAAAATTCTCTCTCAATCACTCCAGGGTGTTCTTGGATCATACCAGGAGCCAATCAACACCAACGGAGGAACCAACGTGTCTGCCTCTTTCTCTACTAAGTTGTAGTAAAATTTGATTTTCAGAAAGCTCCAAAGTTGAAAGAAAAAAAATCAAGAGGCACGACTCTCTTAGATGCTGTAAAGACTCTACAGGTTTCGTTCTGAAGGAGTTTATTTCTTAGGTCCATTAAACAGATAATAAAAAAATGTGTTACCGTCTAGGGCCCTCATATTATTCATCTTTTCTTCCCTCCCAGGCAGAGATCCTGCAGCCTGAACGAACTACTCTCTTTCTAGACAGATCTAATAAACTTACTTCGGACCGACTCCAAGGAGCATGTAATCCAACCATGTGTCCACAAGATCAAATGATTCGTTCACTTTGGACGAGTAGTTTGGATATAGACTATCGCAAACGAAGAAATTGCCACAAAACATTGTAGATCAGTTAAGGGACAGAGTGCGTTTGCTTGTTTTCTACTATCACAAAGCAAAAAAAAAAAGGTAACGAATTGAAGAACACAACATGTATATACGGCACAATAGGTTTTACGAAATCTAGAGAAATAAAACCAACACAGGAGATCCTGGTAGGGGAGACTAGTATCAGGAATATACCAGTTTATAAGGGCCTGAAAAATCAGCGAGTCAGATTCAGGCGAGTGAAACTGGAAACGTTTCCTATCGCAAGTAGATCGATTTTATTTGCCTGAATCCATGGATTGAGAATCAGACAAGAAGCTGACTTGCATTGAGGGACACCATAGTCGATTATGCTTTAAAAAAGATGAAGGAAGCAGAGGAAGGAACGACACCGCCCAGCTCACCAACGAGAGGGAGGAATCGAGAGGCTCGGACGTTTGGTTTGGGGAAAAGACGTCCGTCATGCTTATAATGGTAGAAATTAGGGCTCCTTCTTGGAGAAGGGATTGCTCGGAAGAATGACGAAAACAACCCCATGTACTTTATGAATTTTCAGAATTGACATTAGCTGACTCATTCAGCTTACCAAACTGACGATGGGAGCAAGATTGCCACAATGATACATAGTAGGTTTTCAATGTCTTCCACTCTTGTCTACAATCCTTCACCAATTAACATTAAAACCAATACTAATAGTGTTGTCCATAAATAATACCAATTTTTAAAAATTAATCCTAATTTTTAATTAAAAATAGACAAAGGTAGTTAGCTTTGTCTAGAAATGTTTCGTATGTTTGATGTCCACCGGTTCTATTCCTTGATGGTAAGTTCTTTACTTACGTGATGCGATAAAATCTATTCAAGAATTGGTGTGACTTCCTTACTAATTGCTTATATAGAATCTAGTAGCTAATCGGCCTATTTAACTCTAAGGGGGGGTTGCTCTACAATGAACTTGAAATGAAGTGGAGAATTTAATTCATCTTAAATGAATTGATTCAACTTTAACTCATCCTTGAGTGTTATTGTAGACGAGTTCAAGTGCACTGGAAAATAGATTCCAGTGTTAGTGTCCCCAAATGAAAAGTATAATATAAACAAAAGAATGAGTAACCTTTTATAATATACTTAAATAGAACATATACCTAAATAGATAATTAACCAAAATAAACATGGTTACTACACTTATAAGTGATTTAACATGTAGTATTAGAATATATTAATATCCTAATTAATAAAAAAATAATATTATAATACTTAATGATTATAGTTTATTATCAATTAGTACAATAATTACGTGTGACTAGAATAAATTATTAAAAATAAATAAATAAAAATAACGTAAGCGAATATATATAAATAAATAAATTATTTTTTAATAAAATAAGATATGTTTTAACATTAAAAACCACTTATTTAATACAATAATAAAAATATATATATTTATCAATAACATAATATATATTTTTATGTATTATTAATTAATAATATATTGTCACAAAATTTAAAACCATTGGTTTAATTAATTATAGCAATGGGATAATTAAACCAAAACAATTAATCAAATATTTATTTTAACAATATTTTAATTATGACTATTAAAAAACTAATTTAATATAGTAATTATATAATAAATATTAAATAAATAAAATATATAAATTATTATTTTTATGACGATGGTTTAATTTTTCCTAATTTAGGAAAAATTAAACAATTGTCTTCCTCAGCGGTAGGAGACTATGGCGGGCCAGCGGGCAACGACGACGAAGGTGGCGCTCCGATGGTACTCCGAGAGGGAGAAGAGAGGGAGGCCAAGAGAGAAAAGAAGCCAAGAGACCGAGAGGCTCAGCCTCCCGTGCTCTACGAAGGAGGACGAGAGGGCCGCCGGGGGGGGGGGGGGGCAGAGAGGAGAAAAAAAAATGGCCGAGCAGGAGGTTTTTCGCAGGGGGGAGCAACATGCATCCCGTTCTTCAATTGATTTGGAAAATAGGTCCAAATCTAAATTCCTCATTTTTTGCCTGAGTGAATGAATTGACGTGATTCACTTGAAGTAGAATTCATTCTACACTAACCCCTTAATCTCATGAACTAAGTAATGCGGGAGTAATTCATCTCACTTCATTTTGGACTAACCCCCCCCCCCCCCCCCCCCCCCCCCCCCCCCCCCCTCTTATATAGGGATTTCAACTTCCTAGTGAAATTACCCAACGACTCAATTTGATCACAAACATGACACCCAACACATAGGGTCCATGAGGCCAAAATCTTATAATTTTTTAAATAAAAAATAAAGTTACCACAATTTTTCAAAGATGACAATGTAGAAGATACATAACCAAGTAGCAAAAAATTAAAAAAAAAACTTGAAAACAACATCCAAACAATATATCACATACCTTGAATGAGCACAACCATGAGTGATTAAGTCTGACCAAAAGTCTCTAATGAAAAAAGGAAATTTGCCTAAAAAGTTAAGAGTATAGGAGAAAAGAAAGTTAAACTCATGTCAATCCATGGAGAGGTAATAAGAGAGAAAATAGGAAAATGAAATATTTTCAACAAAATTGGCATTTGCTACTTCCGATATCGATACCTTCCAAAATATAACTCAAAATTACAAAAAATTCGTTGTTAAAAAAACAAAACTCAAAGAACTTTAATTTCATACCTATTTGATATAAAAAGATTTGTTATTGAATCTATTATAACTGTTTGATTTACATCATTTTGTAACATGACATTTGTGAACTTTAATGAGAATATGTCCTTATATATAGATTAGAATCATATGAAAGTTGCTCCTTATGAAACTAAACTTCAATATATTTCATTCAAATATAGTATTATTTCATAAAAAATAATTATTTTGAGATAACGAATCTGATATTTTTCAGACTCTGCAATTTGGCAGAATTGAGATTCTTTCTTCGTTGGCCAATATGACCATTGACTCTTATGATATTGATATCTCCCTCTAGAAAACTCAGATTGAAAATATGTTTGATAAGTTAGAAAATAGACGTATAAATATTTATTTTGACATAGAATTCTCTATATAAAGACTAGTTTTTTTATGACATAAAATGCCTAGAAAGTTGAAAATATTTGTTACCGTTTGATTCCTTCGCGTCTTTCTTTGCCTTCGAGGAGCAGAGAAAAGAGATGAGACCCAAAGAAAAAAAATTCATGATTTGGGGAGAATTTGCGAGCCCTATGATGAAAGAAAGTTTAGGGTAATCCACAGGGTCCTTTCACTAGTTTTTATTCTTGATCATTCTAATCTCAATACAGAAACAGCAAAACGAACAAGCGTCATACAGTGGGATTCACTGGAATGTTATTATGGAAGTAATCGTCTTCCTAACAGTTGAGGTTACCACCTGGACTGACGCCCAGTTGGCCACAGTACTTCTGGAACAACTCAATGCGACTAGCAGCTTTGTCGGAGGAGCCGCCACATTCATTGCTGTTGATGGCTCTGATCGTCGCTCCGAATCCTTGGCCGGACGTTATTGGGTCTTGGGCATTTTTCAGCCAGAACCATAGGGCGGTCTTGAATGACAAGACGGGATCGGTTGCCACTATCTCCGGATTTCCAAGGCCGTCGAATCCAATGCTCCTTCCGGCATCCCCGTAGTTGTAGTTCCATGTCAGTTGCAGCGGCCCACGTCCGTAGTAATGCTTGCTGGGGTTACACGGGTACTCCGCTGCTTTTCCTGCGTCGCAGTAAGGATTTTCCGGATCGAGATTTTCCTCAAGGAAGCACAGTCCTGCGCAACAAATCCAGAACAAATTAAAGGCGTCTTCTTCGACAACAGACAACATAGTCGAAACAAATACGCAGCAGAGATTAATATGTACGAAGAAACCTACTTCCAGTCTCGTGTGAGACGTGAGCGAAGAAAGCGGCGATCTCACGCTTGGAGTCGTCGACCGACCCCACAGTGCCGAAGCCGGAGTAGGCTTTGAGGGCATCTAGAAAGTTGGCCCGGGTGTAGAAGGCTCGACCGGGACAGTCACCGGTGGCTTCGTTTTTAATTCCATCGAAGAACGCCTGGGTAACGATGTCAGAGACCGACACCCCGTTGCCACCGTCGCATGGCCCCTCCCGACATCCTCTCCCGCAGTATTCACGGCCTTTCCCACAATACCCGTACTGGCTGCAGCACAAGTCCGGTGCACAGCCGCAGTCCTGTCCCAAGACGGAGTCCGGCAGGAATACCGCTAGAACTCCGGCGAGAACTATAAGCAAAAAGGTGCTACTGAGATTCACTAAGCGGGCCATGGTTAGACCAGGGGAAAGGCAAAATGCAACAGAGCCAAGTTTTAAGTTTCTTGGCATATGAGATTGTGTTGCGTTGAGGTATTTATGTCCATGAACGAGGCTGCCGTGCGAGAAACGAACGATTCACAGGCTTGAATCTTGACTAGTCGCAGGCAGTTCGTGTACGAAACGAAATGGAGAAGAAGACAGCACATTGCGGAGCCCACGTAGTCCGATCGGTGTAGACTCCGGGCCCATGCTCCCTGGCGAAGCCATTTTATGCAGTTGAATAGTTGATAGGATCACAGACTTAGACCTTGACTAGGAAGAAGCAGCCATGAACAGAAGACGTCCCCCCAGAAAGCGGCGAACCGACATGGAAAAACGCCTCGCCTGCAGACCCATAACGACAAGAAAAGGGACAATCGATATGAAATCGATCTCTTTTCGTTTTTTCCCCCTTATTACAGTGACTTTATAAAGAAAAGGTCATTGGCCACCATGGATGGCGAAAACCAGGAGTAATCTTTGTTCATCTTTCTTTTAATGTTTACCAAAATTTATCCTGGAATTATTTTTCTTCAAACATTTTTGTGGGGAGAGAATGAGTAATTTTTTATAATATACTTAAATAGAACATATACCTAAATAGATAATTAACCAAAATAAACATGGTTACTACACTTATAAGTGATTTAATGTGTAGTATTAAAATATATTAATAAAATAATTAATGAAAGACTATATTATATTAATTAATGATTATAGTTTATTAAAATTAATATAATAATTATGTATGACTAGAATAAATTAAAAAAATAAAAAAGGAAAAAAATAACAGAAACGAATATAAAAATAAATAAATTATTTTTTAATAAAAATATATATTTTAACAATAAAAATCACTAATTTAATACAGTAATAAAAAATAAAAATAAATAAATAAATAATTTTATTAATAACATAATATTTTTTTACATATTATTAATTATAGCAATGGGATAATTAAACCAAAACAATTTATCAAATGTTTACTTTAATAATATTTTAATTAAAGCTATTAAATTACTAATTTAATACAATAATTACTAAATGAATATAATGAATAAATTTTAAAAATAACAAAATATGGATTATTTTTCAAAATAAATAAAATGAAGTTATAACGTTGGTTTAATTTTTCCTAACTTAGGAAAAATTAAACCAGCGTCATCTTCCTAATGGTATCGATAATGGCAGAAGACAATGGCGGGCCAGTAGGAAACTACGATGAAGGAGGCGCTCCAACGGTACGCCAAGAGGGAGAAGAGAGGGAGGCAAAGAGGCTTTGCGACAAAGGCTTGGCCTTCCGTGCTCTACGATGGAGGCCGAGAGGGAGAAGAGAGCGGGAGAAGCAGACGGGAGGAAAAAAAATTCGTCGGGGGGAGGGAGAGACACATGCTGCGCGATCACTTCTTGTGAATGATTTACAAAATAGATATGAAATACGATTACCTGATTTTTGCCTGAGAATATTACTTGGCGTGATTCAAATGAAGACGCACTCATTCATCACTAACGTCCTAATCGAATGAACGGAATAATGCACACGTAATTCATCTTTGCTTCATTGTAGACTAACCCCCCCTTACCTTACCCAACTTCATCCTGGAGGTGCTCGGGCTATGAATTGAGATACGAGGTAAAAAAATCAATCAAGAGAAGTAAAGGAGCACAATTGAGCCTCTTTGTTAGACAAATATAAAATCAGGCATATAAAAATGGATTACACCCAATTGTAAGGTGAACCTACCAACATTCCAACTACTATATTGGAGGTGTCTTGAGCTGAGTTTGCAATCATCAAAATTCAAGTGCTTAGAGGTGTCTTGAGTCCCTTTTTTCTACCTTTGTCCGGTTTTGATGATATCAAATACAAGTGATGATGTAAATGTGATACAAAATAGGTTTGAAATTTCATATGTTCTAAAAATTAACTCCTCTTGAGTTTATGTTTCCACATTTCAATGTGTTTTTAGCTCTCTTTGCCTTTTAAAGTTTCCTTCATTTCAATTTTATTTTTAAATTCAATATTTCCTCCCCCTCAATGAGAGGATGCTCATGTTAGAATCTTCATTCTTGGTGAGCTTCAGGGTATATTATATCTTCTTACATTTTCCTTCCCCTTTTGGTATCATAAAAATTCAATGACAACAATGGCTAGCAAAGCAAGAACGAATAGAAGAAAAGGATGTATTCATTAAAGAAATTGATATGTTCAAAATACAAAACAAAATTTGATATTTCTCTTTAAGCTGTCAATACATAAAAAAATCATGATCCTAGCAAGAAGCATATCTACTCAAAGGGACTGTAGGAGGAATGCCAAATAGTGGCCAACCAATCTCTAAGCCAAGCTCCTAAAAAATGGCCCAAAATGTGTCCATGTCTCTTGTTGGACCAAGTGGTGTCTCAAGAGGGGGTAAATTGAAAAACAAAACAAAATTTAAGCTCTTATGGTGCAATGAAAAGAAAATAGATAAATTAAATTGAAGTACATGACAACTACAAAGAGACATAGATTTTTTGTTATCGATGTTCCTCTACTGGTAATCACCACCCAAGAACACTCGGGAAAGTTTCAGTAATTTGCTCAATTAGCTAAAATATACAAAGAGATTTTAACTCTCTTTAAGCCAAGTGTAATCCCCAATTACACAATTTAATCTTTCTCCAAGAGATTCAAAATAAACTAGATTTTGGCTCTAGTTGGCACTCTCTTTCTAGATCACTCAATCTATCACTAACTTAGTTTGAAATTTCATGAATTTACAAGAAAAAGAGAGACAACATGGGTAAAGAGAGAGAGAGAGAGAGAGAGAGAGAGAAATATAGTATTCATGTTAAATTTTGGAAGAGGATATATAAGGATTTTCTCTTCTCGTCTATTTATAACATAAAATAACAATAAAAGACTCTAATGTCCCTTGTCCTTTTATGCTTTTGGAAATAAGATTTTTAAGAGAAAATACTTTCTTAGAAACCTAAATAACTAAAAATTACATCCTCTAAAACCCCCCTATAGCTGGATTTTTTTACTTCAACTTGTTACAGAAAATATTAAAATAAAAAATCTTAAAATTTTCTAATACTTCGGTTTTCAATGTCATCCATGAAGCAGTGAGTTGTCAAGTTTTCAACTTCAACTTGGTCTTCTACTTCACAAAATAAGCATCTTCCATACTCCCCCTTGAAGTTTTGAAAAAAAAATGATTCTGGTCACCAATTTCATCACCTCCTGAAACATTTCAATGTAGGCTCTTCTAAATGCCTTCTTGTTCTGTACTTCTTCTACTTCTCTCTTTCAAGTCGTAGATCCATAATTACATCTTCTAACACATAAGAACCTTTTAGTTCCAACCATCAATTTATTAACTGAACCTATACCCTATAAAGTTGCTCTTACTCTTCTTTGATGGAAAGTTGCCATGGATTCAGAACGCCAAGCCCTATTAGTGAGATCTTGTCCCTCTTTGTATCCATGTAAATATTGTTGGCTTTTCATGGGCTACATCTCAAATTCAATCCTAGTGGTTATATCAAAAGATATAAAGTCTATTTAGTTGCACAAGATTCTAACGAGTTCCAAATTAATATTGATTTTGACCAATCCTTTAGTATATTGTTGAACTTGAAGTATTTGTATACATAGTGTTATCTCGTGCTATTTCTACTAACATGATCTTTAACCAATTTGTTGTTAATAACACCTTTTCAAGTGTTGAACTCAACAAAATTGCATATGTGAATCAACTATCTGGTTTCAAGAAACCAAAATTTCCAAATTTTGTTTACAAACTTCGAACAACCATTTATGGTCTTATCCCCTTGTGCACGGTTTAACTGCTTCACTTTGTTTTTACTCAAGTTTGGGTTTCTTAAAGCAAACTTGACTCTTGTTTATTCACTTCTCATTTGAAGGTACCATGTTTCTATTACTTGATGTTGACCTTATTGTTATTACTTGTTCAAATACCTTTTTATGTAGTCAATTCCCAAATCAATTAGAAAATGAATTCTCTATTAAAAGCTTAGGGATGTTTAGATTATTTTCTAAGCATACAAGTTTAGTATATTGGCATCCTCCTTAATCAACTAACATACTACTTACTCGATTTCTTTCACTAAATGTGGTATGCAATTTTCCACTCTTGTCGACAATCCTTCACCTATTAACATTAAAACAAATTCTTATAGTGTTGTCCATAAATAATGCTAAATTTTAAAAATTTATCCTTGTTGGAAGATAGGCCCAAGCCCCATACGATCAAGGAAGGACCACATATCTAAGAGTATTATAAGATGGGTCACACGACCAAGAAGGCCCAAGGGATTAGCCCAAGCACATAAGAAGTAGTACCCACCATGATAACCACAAGCCGACATCTTTATCACATAATTGGAAGATCAAGAAGGACTCACAAATGCATCTTTACCTTAGGGTCACGTCCTAGAAGAGTTCTAGTTGTAGTTATGTTTGTCTTTTATCTATATTGAGTTATATAATTATGTTAGAGTGTTAGTTGGGACAAAAGTAGTTTTATTGTAATTGGACTCTACTACCTTCCTCTATTATAAATAGAGGTTCATGTACTCTGATTATAATTAGTCAATGATAGCCAATGAAATATTTATCTTTTTCATAAATTTATCATAGTATCAGAGCAGGTTCTGTGAGTTGACTTGGTGAATCCACAAAGATAATGAGATCATTTTCTCTAAACCATAAACCCTAAGTCTAGGTTTGTATTTTTTTTTTTCAGTCTCTACACCTGTAGTTTGATTTGCTTTTTTCACCTCTATACTTAGATTTTCATATATATATATATATATTGATGGAAAGATATTTGAGTCTATTTTCTAAGGAAAAAATATTTTTTTTCCAATCGGGGTTATCTAAAAAGAGAAATCGATATTTGTATGAGTAAAGGTCAAATTGAGAAAGAGGTTCGAGCAGTAACAGAAAGCTTCAAATTCTGAGGTATTTTATATTATCAATAACAAGACTTTATATATATATTTATCTTCTGATAATTATATTTTATGAAGAGAAGTTATACCTGGATGAAATGTATTTAAGTCTAGTTTCATAAGGAGAAACTTTTATGTCAATCTGATCTATATTTAAAGATATATTTGCATTGGAAGAATCAAATGTCATAGTGGTATTTTGTTGTATTGAAAAATATGAAGTTATGCCCTATGTTTTGCGTCACTATTGGAGTTGCTATATCAGGAAAATATCTCACTTCTCCTTGGTTTAGAGCCTTATTACTACATCTATGTTATTTGGGCTTATTGATGCATCTATGATATTTGGTTCAAGATGAGATCACTACTATTACATCCTAGATTTAGGGAAAGAATTAGAAGAAGTACAAGAAAGAAGTATTTTATTCCATATGTTGTGGATAAGTTTATGTGACCAAAATATTCAAAAAAGGGGAACACAAAAGATGAAGCTTATGCATCTAAGAAAAAATATTTATATTCGATTATGATTATTTCGTGGGTCCATCTACAAGGTTTATTATTTTTGGTTTGGTGTTACATTATAGCTGCTGCTTTTATGTCTCTTTGGATGAGACATTATTATTGAAGAAGAGGTAGCCTCAGTACCTTTCTCGTACCATAATTTATTTGACTCTAAAAAATATCACGATTGGGACACCATGATAAATTTAACTCTAAAAAATATCATTGTTGGGATACCATGAGAGTCGGTGTCCGGATTGGAACGCCATTATAAATAAACCCACTACCTCTCTTGTAATGGCTTTTATTACTCCTACCACTTGAGAGTCGTTGTCCTATGGAGGGACACGGTGGTGTACACTTCAGAGCAATGCCGATAAATACACTACCTACAGAAGACGGAGTGTGCCCTACATCCAGCATTAGGATTGGATTATGGAGCAATGTCTTACTGGCTAGGAGTGATTTTTACTTTCACTTATATTATGCCAGCAGGGTCTCATGGAAAGACGCAACAGCGTGAGGGGGAGTGTTGGAAGATGAAGGCATATTGGAAGATGAACCATTTTATACAAAAAAATTCTATATATCATTAGCAGTTAGCTGGGAGTTCATGTTGCTCTCTCAGCCCCAACTTGAGGGGGTGTGTTGGAAGATAGGCCCAAACCCACACGACCAAGGAACACCCACATATCTATAAGTATTATAAGACGGGCCACACGACCCTGAAAGGCCCAAGGGATTGGCCCAAACGCATAAGAAGTAAGACCCACCTTCATTACCACAAGCTGACATCCTTATCACATAAGTTGGAAGATCAAGAATGACTCATAAAGGCATATTTATCTTATGGTCACGTCCTAAAAGAGTTGTAGTTTGAGTTATGTTTGTCTTTTATTTATATTGAGTTATTTAATTATGCTAGGACTTATCTTTAAGTGTTAGAGTTTGGGTGTTATTGGGACAAATGTAGTTTTATTATAATTGGATTCTACTACATTCCTCTATTATAATAGAGGTTCATGTACTCTAATTATAATAGGTTAATGAAGTCAATGAAGTGTTTCTCTTTTCCATAAATTCAACAATCCTAATTTTTAATTAAAAATAGACAAAGGTAGTTAGCTTTGTCTAGAAATGCTTCCTATGTTTGATGTCCACAATTATAAGTTCTTTTCTATTCAAGAATTGGTGTGACTTCCTTAGTAATTGCGTATATAGAATCTAGTAGTTAATCGACCTATTTAACTCTAACTGGGATTCCTCCTCTATTTCAACTTCCTAGTCAAACTCAAACTCTATCTAGTCAAGGTGTCACCCAACAACTCAGTTTGATCACAAACATGACACCCAACACATAGGATCTATGGGGCCAAAGTCTTATAATTTTTCAAATATCAAAGATGACAATATAGAAGATACATAACCAAGTAGCAAAAAATGAAAAAACTTGAAATCAACATCCATACCTTGAATGAGCTCATCTTGGAGTGATTAAGTCTTACCAAAAGTCTCTAATTAAAATGGAAATTTGCCTAAAAAGTTAAGATTATATGAGAAAATTAAATTAAATTCATGTCAGTCCATGGAGAGGTAATAAGAGAGAAAATAGGAAAATGAAAGATTTTCAACAAAATTGGCCTTTGCTACTTCTGATATCGATACCTTCCAAAATATAGCTCAAAATTATAAATAATTTGTTGTTAAAAAAACTAAACTCAAAGAACTTTAATTTCAAACCTATTTGATATAAAAAGATTTGTTCTTGAATCTATTATAACCGCTTGATTTGCTTCATTTTGTAACATGACCTTTGTGAACTCTAATGAGAATATGTCGTTACATATAGATTAGAATCACATGAAAGTTGCTCCTTATGAAACTAGTTTTTATTCTTGATCATTCTAATCTCAATACAGTAACAGCAAAACGAACAAGCGTCATACAGTGGGATTCACTGGAATGTTATTATGGAAGTAATCGTCTTCCTAACAGTTGAGGTTACCACCTGGACTGACGCCCAGTTGGCCACAGTACTTCTGGAACAACTCAATGCGACTAGCAGCTTTGTCGGAGGAGCCGCCGCATTCGCCGCTGTTGATGGCTCTGATCGTCGCTCCGAATCCTTGGCCGGACGTTATTGCGGCTTGGGCATTGTTCACCCAGAACCATAGGGCGGTCTTGAATGACAAGACGGGATCGGTTGCCACTATCTCCGGATTTCCAAGGCCGTCGAATCCAATGCTCCTTCCGGCTTCCCCGTAGTTGTAGTTCCATGTCAGTTGCAGAGGCCCACGTCCGTAGTAATGCTTGCTGGGGTTACACGGGTACTCCGCTGCTTTTTCTGCTTTGCAGTAAGGGTTTTCCGGATCGAGATTTTCCTCAATGAAGCACAGTCCTGCGCAGCAAGTCCAGAACAAATTAAAGGCGTCTTCTTCGACAACAGACAACATAATCGAAACAAATACGCAGCAGAGGTTAATAATATGTAAGAAGAAACCTACTTCCAGTCTCGTGTGAGACGTGAGCGAAGAAAGCGGCGATCTCACGCTTGGAGTCATCGGCCGACCCCACAGTGCCGAAGCCGGAGTAGGCTTTGAGGGCATCTAGAAAGGTGGCCCGGGTGTAGAAGGCCCGACCGGGACAGTCACCGGTGGCTTCGTTTTTAATTCCATCGAAGAACGCCTGGGTCACGATGTCAGTGACCGACACCCCGTTGCCACCGTCGCATGGCCCCTCCCGACATCCGCGCCCGCAGAAATCTGGGCCTTTCCCACAATACCCGTACTGGCTGCAGCACAAGTCCGGTGCACAGCCGCAGTCCTGCCCCTTGACGGAGTCCGGCAGGAACACCGCTAGAACTCCGGCGACAACTATAAGCAAAAAAGTGCTACTGAGATTCACTAAGCGGGCCATGGTTAGAGCAGGGGAATAGCAAAATGCAACAGAGCCAAGTTTTAAGTTTCTTGGCATATGAGATTGTGTTGCGTTGAGGTATTTATGTCCATGAACGAGGCTGCCGTGCGAGAAACGATTCACAGGCTTGAATCTTGACTAGTCGAAGGCAGTTCGTGTACGAAACGAAATGGAGAAGAAGACAGCACATTGTGGAACCCCCGGAGTCCCGTAGTCCGATCGGTCTAGACTCCGGGGCCATGCTTGCCGGCGAAGCCATTATATGCAGTAGAATAATAGATAGGATCACAGACTTGGACCTTGACTAGGAAAAAGCAGCCATGAACAGAAGACCGCGAACTGACTTGGAAAAACGCGTCGCCTCCAGACCTATAACGACATCAAGAAATGGGACAATGGATATGAAATCGATCTCTTTTCGTTTTTTTCCCCCTTACAGTGACTTTATAGAGCAGACTAGTCAAGGTCCTTGGCCACCATTGATGGCGAAAACCAGGAGTAATCTTTGTTTATCTTTCTTAATGTTTACCAAAATTTATCCTGGAATTATCTTTCTTCAAACATTTACCTTACCCAACTTCATCCTGGAGGTGCTCGGGCTATGAATTGAGATACCAGGTAAAAAAATCAATCAAGAGAAGTAAAGAAGCTCGGTGATTTTAGACCAAATGGATAGAAAATGTAATCTAATAACAATTTCTGTTCTGACTCATTCCATTGTAATCAAAAACTAGGCAAACAATCTCCTCCAATTCTCAATTACTCGTTTCCATTGTTAACACTCTCTAGCAAAATGATATTTTTATTTTTTTGGTGAGTCTGATTTCTGGTTTCTAATGATTTGATTGATCATTAAGCTTAACATTGATTGGTCATTGGGTGTCGATCGATCATCCAAAAAGAAGAAAAAATTAGGTTTTTTCCCTTTTTTTATGATAGCAAATACAGAGTGGTTTGAAATTCAATATGTTCTAAAACTAACTCCCCCTCAGTTTATGCTTCTATATTTCAATGTGTTTTTAGCTCTCTTTACCTTTTAAAGTTTCCTTCATTTCATTTTTTAAAAAAAAATCAATATTTCCTCCCCCTCAATGAGAGGATGCTTATGTTAGAATCTTCATTCTTGGTGAACTTCGGGGTATATTATATCTTCTTATATTTTCTTTCCCCTTTTGGTATCATCAAAATTCAATCACAACAATGGCTTGAAGCAAAGCAAGAACGAATAGAAGAAATTGATGTATTCATGAAAGAAATTGATATGCTCAGAATACAAAAGAAAATTTGATATTGCTCTTTAAGTTGTCAATACTTAAAAAATCATGATCCTACCTAGAAGCATATCTACTCAAAGGGACCGTCAAAGGAACACCAAATAGTGGTCAACCAATCTCTAAGCCAAGCTCCTAAAAATGGCCCTAAATGTGTCCATGTCTCCTGTTGGGCCAAGTGGCGTCTCAAGAGGGGGTGAATTGAGGCATAAAACAAAATTTAAGCTCTTATTATGCAATGAAAAGCAAATAGATAAATAAAATTGAAGTATATGACAACTACAAAGAGATACAATTTTTTTGCCCTACTGGTAATCAGCGCCCAAGAACCCTTGGAAAGTTTCAGTAATTTGCTCTATTAGCTAAAATATACAAAGAGATTTCAGTTTTCTTTATGCCAATTGTAATCCCCAATTTCACAATTTAATCTTTCCCTAAGAGATTCAAAATAAACTAGATTTTGGCTCTAGTTGGCACTCCCTTTCTAGATTCCAAGCTCTAGAATGTCAATTCTTCTAGTTTAAAGGTGCTAGATAACCTCCATCAAAGAAAGTTAAAATATAAAAGAGTAAATCAAACTTACAAGTTTCTATGAAGAAATAGCCCTTCTCTTAATGAGACCCAAGCTTCCAAACTTTTAAGCACATGAAATGAAATGTATGGAGTTTGATGGAACTTGAATGCAAAGAATGTAAAGAAAAAATTGGAAGGTTTAGGAAAATCTAGAGTTTTTCTCTTAAAAGGATAAAATTAGAATTTGAAGCATAAAAATATATTTCCAGAGGTTTGGTATGCCAATATAAGCTCACTTAAATGTCTTCTACGAATTTAAGAGCTTATTGATAAGTTTCAATCAAGGAAAAAAGTGTTGATCGATCAAGGAAAAGGTATGATCGTCAACCATGTATAACGACTATGTTTTTTAAGTTCCTCATGCATATTGATCGTTCAATGCATCAATCAACAAGTTTTCAACCTTTTAGAAAACTCATTTACCGATCAACCCATTTTGATTGATTGACCATTCTTTATGGAACTGGCTAAGCAATGTTTAATATGATTGATCATGCTACGAGGATGACCGCTAATGCTTTATAACTTTTCCTGGCAATATTCTATATAATCCATCATACTTGAACCAATGATCGACCGTGCTTTATAAGTTCTACCAGATTATTGTAATTTGAGTACAATGAGCCTCTATTTATAATAGAGGAAACAAGTACAGTCTAATTACAATTAAACTAACCTTGTCCTAGTTACACCCAAAGGCAACTATTTAATGATAAGTCCTAGAATAATTTAACAATTTAACATAAATAGAAGACTAACATAACTAAAACACTTTTAACTGAAACTCTTTTGTGAGACCTCCTTCCATGAGACTCTTCTTAGACTCCACCATATTAATTTTGGCTCTATGAGACTTCTTACTATGAGAGTCATGTAAGACTCTTCCATACCTGCTCTTCAACACTCCCCTTCATGCTGGAGTTTATAACTTCAACTTCGTAATGAAAATCATTCTTGAACTTCAATTTTCTTTTACTGAAAAAAAAAATCTTCATGGATGCAAAAACTTCATCTTTTGTGCTCCCCTTTTTTTTGAATAATTTGTTCATATAAAAATTATCACAACATGTGAAACAAAATACCTCTTTTTTGTACTTTTTCTTCTACTTCTCCCTCTCAAACTGGGGATAAAAAATACAAAGAGACCCAACTTGGATAAAACACTATATGAGAGAATAAAATCACTCTTACCTGTACGAGCAAGGTCCATACACTAGTAAAAAATGGTTATAGTTTGAAACACACTCCGCTCAATTTTAAAGGCACAACAAAGAGACTACTTGCTTTTTGAAGGTAGCTTAAACACAAATCACCTTTTGGGTGAAGAACAAAATACTTGACTCAAGCTAGATGTTAGACACACTCCTATACTTTTTAGGTAGTGGATTTGGGCATTGCATCAAACTAATAAGAACATAAGATGATAAACTGAAGAAATACTAGAGAAAAATAACTTTAAGCGGAAGGATGCGACTATGCAATACTCATACTTCCAAATTGACCTCTTTTTTTTGAAAATTAGGGGAGATTATAAGGGTAAAACTTAATAAATTTGATCAAGTATAACTTTTTTTGGGTGACCAAAATTTTTAGGAATTAACTATGTGGAGGATACATAATCAAGTAACAAAATCGCAAAACTTGAAAGCAACATCGACACAAGATATTGCATACCTTGAATGAGAAAATCATGGAGTGATTAGGTTTGACCAACACCCTTTGATTAGAAGAAAAATTTAGCTAAAAAACTTGAATTTTAGGGGAAAAAGAAATTCAATTCACATCAATAATAGGCGAGAAAATAAGAAGAAAATGAGAGATTTTTTGGAGAATTAACCTTTAATACTTCTGATATTGATATCTCCAAAAATATAGATCAAAATCACAAAAAAATTATTTTCCACGAAACTAGACTAAATGAACTTTAAATTGATGTCTAATTTGACATAAAAAGCTTCATTCTTGAATCTTTTATGACCTCTTGATTTTCTTTATTTTGTAGTTTGACCCTTACAGACTCCGAAGTGAATATCTCCTTAAATATGGATCAAATCGACTGGAAAATTTCATCCTTATAAAACTAAACTTCAATACCTTTAATCCAAGTGTAATTTTTTTCATAAAATATATTTCTTTTGAGAGAAATAATCTGATAAATTTTGAACTGTTTATCTAGCCGAATTGAGTACTCTTTCTTCTTTAGCTAGAATGACCATTGACTCTTCTGATATTAATATCTCCCTCTAGAAAAATTCAGATTGAGAATTGGTTAGATAGGTAAGAAAATAGACTTACAAATTTTTTTTTATGCATAATTTTCATATAAAGTATTGTTCTTGACGGTATAAAATGACTCAAAAGTTGAAGTTTTCTGCTGTTGCTCGAACCTCTCTTGTAGTTTGACCTTTGTAGTTTTAAATATCGATTCCTCTTTGCATAAAACTCTGATTGCCAAAATTATTTTTGCGTTAGAAAGTAGACTCTAAGATTTTTTTTCAAGTATATACTTTTTTATATTAAAAGTTTAATATGTAGATACGAATGACAAGAAAATAACGAGTACTCAGACAAGAAAGAAAGAAAAAAGAGAGAATATGAACCAAAACTACTAGAGATAATAATTTAGAAAAGAATAATAGGTTTAGAAAAGTGAAAATTCATTGACTTGTTGTAATTTAAGTACAATGAGCCTTTATTTATAATAGAGGGAACAAGTACAATCTTAAAACTATTAAACAACTGAACATAAATAGAAAAGTAATGTTAAGTTGTGGACCCTAATCAACGCCCTATGCTAAGTCAGTACGTGGATCATTAAGGGGCGGTTTGGGAATTTTACTCTTGTATCGTGGTTGCCTTAGTTTTCTCTTTATATTTGTGGTGCCGCTATTAGGTTTTTATCACCCGAGGAGCATCAGTTGCAGCCGAGGAGGTTAGAGAAAAACAACACCTATAACTGTGTGTGATTTCTCTTGTAAACTATTTGCATCTTCATAATGGATTACTACAGCATCGGAAGACAAAACATAGTCTCACCTTGAGGGGAACTTGTATAAATCTTGTTGTGTTTTTTTGTGCTTATTTTTTCATCTTTTGCAATTAGGGCATCTAATTCCTAATAAGTAATATAACTAAAACACCTTTTAACAGAAGCTTTTCTAGAAGACTTCCTTCCATGAGACTCTTCTTAAACTCCATCATATTAATTATGATTCTGTCAGACATCTTACTGTGAGAATCATGTAAGACTTTTCCATACTTGCCCTTTAACACTCCCCCTCTAGGTACAGTTTATAACTTCAGCTTACAATGAAAATGATTTTTAGTCTTCAATTTTCTTTTACTGAAAAAATTCTTCATAAATGCAAAAACTTCATCTTTATACAAAAACCATCTTTTGTGCTCCCCCTTTTTTGAATATTTTGGTGTCATAAAAATTACCACAACATCATCTGCCACATCAACCTACTTCTTTTTTTTCACTTTTTTTCATTATTGATTAAAGTTGCCTCTTTGCCAACAAAATTTTAAATTCTCTAGAAGAGGGAAAATCATAAATGATTATAATTTTTATACTTTTATTAAAATTGATATTTTCATATTGAATATAAATGTAATAAAATTATAAAATAAAAATAATCTATTGATTATAAAATGAAAATTATATAACAAGAAATATATAATAAAATCCCAAAAAGTTTTAAAAATTATACTTTTTATAAATTATAAAAATAATAAAAAACTATATACCATGTGGGGGAGGATCTGAGTTGGATGACTCTTAGTTTGCATTTGTTGAAAGAATCAATGCATCTTGTCCTCGATAGCCTTCCATCTTATTTTCATAGTCATTTCCTAGAATTATTCATCCGCTCTTTAGCACGAAGTTCGGACTCTAGAACACAAGGCTTAGACTCCGCAGGCCGACAATGTACACATGTCAGCTGCTCCTAAGTTTTAGTTAACGCCTCTCCAATTTATCGCAAATCCTCTTCTTAAGTCCCCTCCCCCTTGTTGGCATAGGTAGCTTCTCAAGATGGGGGTGAATTGAGAATATGAAGTAAAATTTAGTGCTTAATGTGCAAAGAATTTAAAATATTTTTAAGTAAAAAATTACACATTACAAGGAGATCAAGATTTTTTTTCTTTTCAATGTTTACTTAGTGTTAATCACCTACCCAAGGACCGTTGCATGGAATAATATGTTATATTAGCTTAAATTTACATGTAAAGATATTTTGATTCTCTTTATACCAAGTGTAACAAACAATTACACAAAACAGAACTCTCCCAAGAGATCTCCTTACAATTATATTGGCTCTAGTAGACATTCCCCTTCTAGATTATGGTTATACAAAACCTCTTTCAAAAGAAAATTGATAATACAAAAGAAAAAAGAGAAACTTGCACCTTCTTTTAGGAGAGACACCCTTCTCCAAGAGATATCCAAGCTTCGAATCCTTTGAGCATGTTAGAAGATATGATTAAGCTTGAGTGTCATTGATGTAATAAGTTATAATATTTTACCTTTTATTCATACCTATTAGGGTGAAGGGTATGGCTGTAAGCTTAAGGGGGAGGATTAGGGATTCAAGCTCACTACCCTAATCCTCTCCTCTCTTACACCAACGTGCTATCTCTCTCGCACACTTAGTCACCCCTCTTCTCTCTTTCTCTTTCTCTTTCTCTTCTTCTTCTCTTCTCTTCTCCTTCTTCCCTTTCTCTTTCTCTACCCTAAATTGAAGACATTAACCATGGAATCCTGAAAACTAGATGGCATCAGAGCAAGGTTTTCAGGATTCCCCATCCAAGATATATTTTCTCCTCATTCAGTTGCCATGACAAATTTTGAAGAGCTTGGCAGATGTTGATTATTAGCCATTCAAGATAAGTTTTTTTCTTGAATTGATTACTGTTTTTTTCATCCATGTTGAAGGTTAGAAGATGCTTGTTTTTATCCACTTTGTGCATAGATTTTATAGGCTTTTTTACATGAAAAACACCTTGGTTTCTCTCTATTATTGCATGTTCCCAACTATAGCAGATTGTATGCATGTTATTGTTGGTTTTTATTCAAAAAATGAATCATTATGAAGTTAAGTTGAAGTACTTTATGGTACTTAGAGGGTTTGAGTAGGAATACATTGGATTCTTACAATAACATTTAGTTGCTTCATGTGAAAGAACAAGAAAACAGCAGTTGGTTTGTTTCAGTGATGAGTTGTGCTTTTTTATTCTATTTTTTGGATGGCTTCTACTGGTTCTCCCTTGACTCACATCTGAATTACAACAACCCCTTTGCTTCCCTTTGAGTTTTGTAAAGTGATAACCTATGGACGGTAAAGATAGACCAGTTAGAAGACTAGTCTTTCACGCTAATTGGAGGAAGAAGTTGTTGTAAACAATTCAGAATAGCAATCTTTCCAATGTTGAGTTGTTTTCGGAAAAGCTTATGGGAGGAAGACAAGATTGGGAAACTTGCCTTCATATAATTTAAGTTAAAAAAATATTTGGAAGTTGCCTATAATAATTTAGGAAAACCAAGAGAAAGTTGATGCATTCTAAGAGAAGGAAACTTGCCTTTTTTTTCATACCTGAAAGGCAAGTCTGAAATCTTGATTTACTTGCTATTTTGAGACTGACTAGAATTTTAAATTGGGATTATGGAGAGATATGCATGTGCTTATGTTGTGCTTGAATGATAATTCTTGTCTGCCTTGCATGCATGAGTCAGGTCAGTTTGCTAGTTGCACAAGCTTGTTTCTTCACTCACGTGGGTTAAATTCCAATACCTACTCTTTTAAGTTAGTTGTGTGATACCTTGATCAAGGGTGCTGATTATTACTTGATTTATTGATTGATTATAAAGATATTTCATTGCTGAAGATTCTTTGGTACCTAAAGTCCTCCCCTAGAAAAGGACTTATGTTCTCAAGAAATAACTACCTAAGGGATAAAGGTTATACATACGTTAATTGGGCAAGGAATATTTTAGATAAAATATCCACCTCAGACTATTTTACGTTTGTTGGAGAGAATCTAGTTACATGAAAAAGTAATAAGCAAAATGTGGTAGCATTATCAAGTGCTGAAGTCGAGTTATGTGGGATGGTTGAGGGTCTTTGCGAGCTTCTCTGATTTTAGAGGCTATTAACCGAAATTGGCTTAGCCCAAAACCATGAGATGAACTTATTCTGTGATAAGAAGCAGCTATTGATATCCCGCATAGTTTGGTGCACCGTGATCAAACAAAACATGTGGGTGTAGATTAATACTTCATCAAGCAATTTTTGTTTGTTAAATCTGAAGACCACTTGGTAGATATTTTTATAAAAACGGTATGCAGTAAAAACTTCTACAACTCATTTGGCAAGTTGGGCATAGAGATTTATATGCACAAACTTGAGGGGGACTATTGGTATGAGTTGTATCCGATAAATCGAAGGATAAATCCTCGTGAGAAAAATCAGAGGAGGAAACCTCTGATTGATTCTCCGAGAGATTATAGGGGAAATCCTGTAATTTGTTTAATCAAAATTGTATAAATAGATCACTCTATAAAGTGTTAAAGTAAGATAGACGCAAGAAAAGAATTTTTTGACAGCACCATTATTTACATCTTCATAATTTTCTCTGCCGAATCGATCTCAGACGACTTCACTGACAAACGCTCAAACCACAGAGACAACAACTATGACAAACAACAGTTTTATAAAGATAGTGCCATCGGTGGGCATAATACGGGCGGCAAGTTCCTTCACACCTGCGCACGCTGTTCAGCAGCAGCAGCAGCAGCCACCTGGAAAGAGTAGAAAAGGTCATCAGGAGATGAGCAGCATTGCTGGCCGAATAGGCTTCATATATTTTTAGTAGTGAAGATGATAGTGAAGGCACTTACTCGTCTGTTCCTCCTGGTCCACCTGCCATAGATCAAGCGAGCAAACTGCGCCATGCAATAGAGAGGGAGGAGGAACCCAGCTAACTGCAAAAGAGAAGAATCAGATTGGTTTCAGGGAGGAGGAAGGAGTACATTGGAGACAGCCCCTTATCCCTTCATCCAATAAACTCAGCTATAGTCACTTACGTTGAGGTAAGTTTCAGGGTCCTGCAGGAGGGAAGGGTTGGACATGACCATGAAAAGATGACGAATAAAGAGGACGAGCATGAGCTGCATGCAAAATACAGAGTTTAGTCAGACCCTCGTTCCTGACGCAGTTGTAACATGGTGGGGAAGAACTTACCGCAACTGCAGCAGCGCGCCAGAGAGAGATGCCGGCAAAGGTCGGACCGAAATCTCTGCCCTCGTCGTCGTCCTCAGGGTCCTCCTCAAAGTCGCGGTCAAACGCCCCGTTTCTCCCCGCATCAGCTTCCCAGCTTTGGCTATTTAGATGTACAAAACAATATTAAAAACTTAGATGGGTAAGAATCAGAGAACCACCTAAATATATCAAGAGTTGAAATTACCGAATTTCAATGGCGAAGCACTCGGCGGCCCTCGCCGGAGCAGTGTAGCCAGGGGTGTACATCTGTTAAAAGGGCAAGGATTCAGGGAAAGATGGACATGAAAATACAAATACTGTAATTTAGAGAAGCTGGACTGAACCTGGTGACAGATTTCGCATCTTATGCTGCCTTTCTGGGAACACCACTTCTGGATGCAGTCACGATGCGCATACTACATAGAAACAGATCAAACAAAATTCAGCAATTGCATGCAGAATTACCATTATGCAATGCCGACTACTCAGTCCCTGTCGAGAGGATGCAGCAGCAGCAGAAGAAACCGAAAGTGAAAGCCATAATTGCGGATACCAAACAGTCTAAAGCGCACACTGGTTTAAACAACATGGAAACCGCTAATGTATGACCTCCTCAACAGGCATAAAAAAAGCTAGTCATTGCATGCAAAAGATGACTGGGATATCGAAAAAGCGCAAATGGGTAGCTCTGAAATCGCCGAATCGATCGGAAGCAAGGAAAAGCTTGAAGCTCGAGCACAAAGAAAATAGCACATCAAATATATTAAAATTCATGATATAAAGTATAGACAATACTAGCAATGGAAACCGGAAAATGCAGGATCACTATGCCAACCAGACATGCAAATGAGGAAAAATCCAAAACGCAGAATATGGGAAAACAATTTGTAAGAGACCTTCAGGGTGCCATTGCAACCGCAGGGGGCTTCCAGGTTGTCGACATAGTCTTCATCCTGGCAAATCCTGCATTCGGCTTTTCTCGGTGGTTCGGAGCTCCCCTCGCCGCTGTCCGCGGAGTGCGGACTGCTGCCCCCGGCGTTCCACTCGAGGTCGAGGTCTGCAACATTGCCTGAACCATTGCCAGGCGCTGCAGCTTTCAGCCCCAGGTCGATTCCGCCGGGCCCTTCTTCATTGAGCAATTCCACTAGCGCCATGAAGTCACTCGCAGTTACGTCCGACATTGTTGCGCTTGACACTCGTGCCGGTTGTCTACCGTGCCTGAGCATTTCGTGCTTCTCTTCTACAGTGATCAGGTAATTTATAGGCAGAGGAAGGAGAAGGGGTATAAAGTGAAGAAGCCCCTGCATGATCACTAGGTTACAAAAAAGGCAGTTGTTTATTTGACAAAATTATCCCTTCTTAAGAGGGAATTTGACGAAGATAAATTTCAGATTTTCACCGGTTCAATCTTTTCCACTTCAATAATTTATTATTTATCGATGTTTAGAAAAGAAAAATCAGGAAAAAAGGATTTGAAGCTCCTAGAAATTGTAAAATAGAAAATCTTTTGAACTTATAAAATAAATAAAATAGCCTTAAATTTCAACTAAATAAAAAATATGCCACTTCCTAGCCAATCCTTTGTTTTGAAATTGAACAATTATTCGATGCATTGCTATAAGGCCTTATTAGTAACATCCTCATTTGAGCTTTTTTTTTTTGTTTGATTCGATTATAGAATCGAACAGGGAGCGACAAAATTGATATGTTTTTAATAAATTTTGTCGTGTAACACATGTCACTAACACAAGTTTCGATAAATAGTTCGTTACACAACCTAGTTGTTACTAGTTCATTGGCTATATAATCATGGGGGGAAAACGACAAAAAAATCTTTATTCTAAATCATTAACCATTTGCTAAGTTCAAAAATGACAATATAATTATGAGAACCGTATGCAAGTTTGGAACATAATAAACGACAAAAACTAACGAACGCCTACGTGCTTTAAAAGGTCAAGTAACACGACAATGATTTTGATTGTTTTCCAATTAAGGACTAAATATATGTCTTATAAGATAAGCATTGTCTGAACCAATGAGCTCACAACTATTAAAAAATACAGAAAAAAAATACCTACGGAAATCAGCACTTAGTTCACTATTGGAATGGTATTCTGGTAAATATTGAGGACCTTCCAACGCAATAATACTAGGTAGTAAGGACATCTGAATGTGACATCGTTACAACGTGACAATTTCTGTGACAAATAAAAAAGATTTATTTGAAAATTCATTTCTAATATATTATTTATTTTTTTATTACTTTTTGAATTTCTGCGTTGACGTGGCAGCCGGAAGAGGTTTTTTACCGCGCGGGAGGTAAAAATGAGTCGGCGCTAGTGAGGATAACATACCAAGAATACCCTCGAGCTAAATCCAAAACGCATGGTGCGCACTTTAACCGACTCTCAACAACCGGGTCTTGAACGTGCACGCAGCGGAGGCCCTTTTATCGTTTTCCAAGCCTAGCCCGAGACGTGGAGCCTACCTGTGGGAATTGGGTCGCCGTCACCGGCTGCGTGACTCGTGGATTCTGTCCTCGTCCCCACCATCATTTCAACGCTTAGGGCGATCTGTTGTGCCGACCACCGCTTGGTGCGGACGTGTCAGCCGCGAACAAGGGGGAACGCCACGGCGCTGCCGTTACGGTCTGGTGAGGGCACGTCTGGGAGAGTGGGATACTTGTGAGGACGAAATCGACATTTGACATTGAACCGTTGAGCGAGATGTGAGCTGAGTCTAGAAATAAAAGGGGAGGGAGAGACGATGGATTCGGTCGGCTGCAGTAGTGGGAATTGAAGCAGTCGCGCGTCGTCTCTGAACTCCGAACTCTGAAATCTGAAATCTTCGTCGACGACTGCAGATGGACCTAATCGGTCAGAAAAAGAGCCTCCAATCGTGAGATCGCAGCACGACCTACGAGGAGAGAACACACTCGAACACATCTTCAGTTTTTCCTCGGTAAGAGCCCTTGTCGTGTCCTTGAATTTTTCTCTGTTTTTGTTTGATGAGGAACTGGATGGATTTGGGGGTAGTGGAATCTGGAATTCCGGGGCGCATCTGAATCTGAATCATGTAATGGAAGGTCCTATCACCATTGGACGATTCATCGAATAAAAAAAAGTTACTCCTATAAACGGATCAAACAATACTAACTGTTGGTTTCTAATTCAAACACACCTTCTAGTCTCTATAGGAACTGTTGGGTTTGGGAAAACCCATCCCTGAACCAAAACCCAAACCCAATGTTTTTTGGGTCAGGTCGAGTCAGGTTCCCTATAAAACCCTACTCAATTATTTTTTGGGTTTAGGAGAAAAGAGCTGAGGGGTGAGGCCTTATAGAATAAGGCTACAATTACTCATCATACTCCTCTTATTCGACGTGACCATTTGATGAAGCTTAGGAAGGGAGAGATTCATATTTCTTTCTAGTGGAACATTTCGATCGTAATGGTATTCACCCTGGTGTGCATTTTCTGGCTAACATGAGTGATTATGATGCAGATAGGCCTATTGAATCTTCCGAGATCTCAGGGTCTTCACACAGAGCAACACTTTCATGTGTTTCATCATTTCCACTAGTTACACTGCAGCTCGACCCAACCCCATTTTCGCTCAAAGCTGAGAAATCGGGGCATTTTCAATGTTAGTTTCTGTGAGAAGCTCTACATACGGGTAAGTTATCGTTTCGAGCAAATTGGTTGTGTTTAATTTGTTATATTCAGTCCTAAATTGTTATTTCACTTTGTGAGGACGTGCTCTTTTTTAGAATAGGGCCATTGAATTATAAAATTGTCAAGAATCTTTGTGATGAGAATGAGTAAACTGTTCTTATTGCTTCATTATGTTGAATGGGCTTTATGTGAGAGATACCATAAAACAGGTGAAAAGTGAACAGATGAAAGCAATTTCAAGTTTCTTTTTAACTTTTTAAACTTATATTTTTACCTGCATCTTAGTTGAAATTACTCCTGATAAAACAATTTCTTTATAAATAATTACATATATATGGGAAAGGAGTTTGGGCTTAACTCCATTTAAGGTAGGTGCACCTAATTTTCAATTTTATTATCAAATTTGAATTCAGTGATTTTCGTTAGTGTGGAGATGCTCTGGGACCGTGATTTCATTGCTTAGTTTCACGACACCATCATCCTTCGTTGTGCCCCGACACCACAATAGCTCCAAAATCTTTCACAACTAGTGGAAAGTGAGGTCTTGGTAGTTCAAGATTAGGCATCTGAGCTGGGAGGAAACTACGCAGACACTCCAGTAATTGGCTGCTGCTGAAACCCGTGGTTGTGAGTTTAGGATATAGTTTCTAGCCAAGATCTGCCTTCTCTACTCTCCACTACTTTACAGTACTTCCTGTTTCTGTAACAAAATTGTGAACACTTGAGGACCCCGTCCACAACTCCTAGGATAGTTTAACTGATCTCAACAAACACCTCCTAAAAGTTGCTGAATGATGCTTATGCAAGCGATAGTAAATGACTTTGACTACTCTTCTTCCTCGAAAAATATTCTCCCAGAATTTTCAGGCAAATCTCTTCTCATATTGAAAGAGATAAGGTCTACTATCTCTTCTTCCAAAATTCTCCATTCAGCCACGTCCACAGCTGCCCTGATCTCTGCATTGTCCCGCTGTTCTGCAGTTGCAAGAACTCGTTTTGCCTCGTTGCTGCCTATTCTCCCTTTTTTGCTTCTTGGCGCACTCTCCATCAGGACTTCCCACTTTCATAGTAAAAGACTTTTAGGCAATTCTAGCTGTTGTAAGTTATTATATTATTTTTTGCACAAAGGCACAAAGACAAAGCAAAACAAAACAAGGGGGCTAGGAGGGGTTGGTCATCACAATGAGAGGCTGGTGATCAATACACTCTTTGACCAAATTTTTAAGCCAAACCATTGGCAGATCTGCTGACAAGTGACCAGCTACAAACATTTTTACTAGCCAATCTACAAAATTCAAGAAAGGAATTCCACTGCCTTCATGTCTTAGTTGTGAGTTTGACACCTGCGTTCACCGTCATTTTATATTTTAATGTCCCACCTACAAGGTTAAATTATCCATTTTCATGTTTCTGATTTATTGTTTATCTATCAGTTTGAGGCTCACTGATCTCTTCAGATGGGGAAGTATACTTGTATTGTCAACTATGGGAACTTTTACCATCTTTGGAAATTCCAGGTGCGGATCTCTCTCTCTCTCTCTCTCTCTCTCTCTCTCTGGGGATATAGCTTTTTTGTCCTCTCTTTTGTCTGTGAAAATGACCATTTTTGTTCTCCTCAGGAGAAGAACATCACAGTGTGGAATGTATTGCCAGGTGCTGCAGCTCAGCAACAGTTTCAGAAGAATATGACAAAAACGACAAGTTATCCCTCAATCCAGTTTAGTTCTGATGAAATTGTTACCTGTCGTTTGGCGACAAACGACATACAAATTTTTGATGCTGCGGATTTCTGCAAAGGAATTGTTTATAAGCTTAGAGTTCCTGGTGCAGCTGGCGGCTGCAATTAAGGTTCTAAGACACCAGGGGTCTCATGTTGCAGAATTTGTTGCAGGGTCTAAAGTTAGTATTATCAAAAGAAGGTTGAAATCGCCGAATCGATTGGAAGCGAGGAAAAGCTTGAAGCTCGAGCAAAAAGAAAATAACACATCAAATATATCAAAATTCATGATATAAAGTATATACAATTCTAGCAATGGAAACCGGAAAATGCAGGATCACTATGCCAACCAGACATGCAAATGAGGAAAAATCCAAAACGCAGAATATGGGAAAACAATTTGTAAAAGACCTTCAGGGTGCCATTGCAACCGCAGGGGGTTTCCAGGTTGTCGACATAGTCTTCATCCTGGCAAATCCTGCATTCCGCTTTCCTCGGTGGTTCGGAGCTCCCCTCACCGCTGTCCGCGGAGTGCGGACTGCTGTTCCCGGCGTTCCACTCGAGGTCGAGGTCTGCAACATTGGCTGAACAGTTGCCAGGCGCAGCAGCTTTAAGCCCCAGGTCGATTCCGCCGGGCCCTCCTTCATTGAGCAATTCCACTGGCACCATGAAGTCACTCGCAGTTACGTCCGACATTGTTGCGCTTGACACTCGTGCCGGTTGTCTACCGTGCCTGAGCATTTCGTGCTTCTCTTCTACAGTGATCCAGGTAATTTATAGGCGGAGGAAGGAGAAGGGGTATAAAGTGAAGAAGCCCCTGCATGATCACTAGGTTACAAAAAAGGCAGTTGTTTATTTGACAAAATTATCCCTTCTTAAGAGGGAATTTGACGAAGATAAATTTCAGATTTTCACCGGTTCAATCTTTTCCACTTCAATAATTTATTATTTATCGATGTTTAGAAAAGAAAAAAATCAGGAAAAAAGGATTTGAAGCTCCTATGGATTTCGTTTATCAAACTAGAAATTGTAAATTAGAAAATCTTTTGAACTTATAAAATAAATACATAAATAACCTTCAATTTCAACTGAATAACAAATATGCCACTTCCTATCAATCCTTTGTTTTGAGATTGATCAATTATTCGGTGCATTGCTATAGGCCTTTATTCTGGATATTTTTTTTGTTCGATTCGATTATAGAATCGAACAGGGAGGCGACAAAATTAATATGTTTTTAATAAAATTTGCTAACTATAAGATTTTTAGCGAAAGTGCAAAGAGTAGCCTATTAGCTTCCTATGCTAAACTACATTTTGAGAACAGTGGTCCACGTACCTTGGACACCAGGATTTTCAGTGACATGTCGGGTCTTCAGCTTCACAACCTGCCTGCCCAATGCATTCCTCAATCTTTTTGCATGTAACTGGATGTCTTCGAGTGTTAGATTTTTCACACATATCACGTGCTGGTTCTTGTTTTCTGTCCAGGGAAAAGAGGGATGAGAGAACATAAATAAGGGCAACATTTTGCTTGTCTTTCTATGAAGTATGAACAAACAAAGAAAACTAAAAATGGACTGTTTCAAAGCTCACTGTAAATGCCCTTCAAATGCGGATGTTGGCCACGAATGAGTTCAGTAACCACTTCAAACTGTCGATTGCTCTCTACAAATGAAGGCAAATGTGATTCCATAAACGCCCTGTCGGATGTAACAAGTTACTACTGGAAGAACATCTGACAAAAACAGAAGTCTACACCACTAACTACAGAGCCCCATAAACAGGTAATTCTGAGCTTGCACAAAACTTCCTAACATAGAAAATCTTCCCAACAAAAATAAAAGAAACATCTGTATGCGCCCAAGTCAAAAAGGAAATTGTTAGCGTAAATAAACATAACAATGAATAACCCATGTCAAATTATAGCGCGGCTATCTTCACCATCCAGTGGATTGACAGAGAAACAACACTTCAACACCAGAAACCATGCCAGATTCATTAGATATATGGCAGATTTTTCAAATCGTTACGCTAATTTTTAATTTAAATTCGTCGTTTAATTTTTTATGAGTGGGAGGAGACCATTATAAAAACATAAATGAAAAAACAAGCAAAAGAAAAACAGGATATAGACAATCATCAGGTTAGCATCTCTCTTATCATAACTCAACGAGGGCTTCTTTCTTTCATGATTATATTGAGATTAGACTAAAAAGCTTTCCCTCTCCTAGTTACTAAGACTAAAAACCATATTTGGAGTACTTGCGTGCTATCATACATTTATGAACTGTTCTGATAGCTTTGCCCTTCTTTGTTTAATCTGCAAAAGGAAAAGCTAAAACATAACTGCAGATTTCACATTTTCCAGAATTTATGAATTATCAATGAATACTCTTTTTGAGTAACATTACTTTTCTTTGAACAAATAAAAAAAAGAGAATTAATTGGTAATGAAAATATTTTACTGATGTCACTCCTTCCTTTGCCCAGAATCTGGTGGTTCATATCAAATGGAAACTAAAAGTATAAGTGCAAATTTTGGTTACACTTTCTTTTAGTTTTTCCAACCAGCAACAGTTTACCTGATACCCCTACTACTCCCACCCCAGTCGCAATAACTGACCACCAACTTTTGTAGTTGCCAGACACCTCTCAGAGCCATGTGTGCAGAAGCTCCAAGTATTAGAAGCAATAATGAAGATTATTTTCTGAAAAATGAAAAGACAGCAAAATACTCCTAATCACTTTTATTTTTTAAACTGGTAATGGATGATGAAAACAGAAATAGCAGAAAATTTTAAAAATCTATCAATTAAGGTTGTAAAAATTATTGTAATGTACTACTGAAATATAACATGGACCTACAAAATTTTGTAAGAGGTAACATTTACATATAAGAAGACAGAAAAGGAACAAGATCTCCAAACACAAATATTTGAAAACCTAAACTTGAGCAATAACTTCATTTATGGAGAACTATGAAATTTGGGAAAACATTTCATTGATGGCCAACCATTTCCTAGCACTTAGTAAGCCATTCTGAGACACGCAAACATAAAATGGCAGAGCGAGAGAAAAGGTATTGACAACTACTCTTCTCAAGGGTTGTTTCCTTTGACAAGGGCCAGAAAAACCACGTTTGTTAGAGATGCATATAGTTGAATATTTCCTGACAAAGACAAGTACTCTGTTCCTAAAATGGATTTATGGTCATTATTGAATACCCGGTAACAGAGGTAAGCAGTCTGTTCCTGTTCTCAATTTAATTCAGCATTATCAATAATTGATCGCACTAACTTGGGAAATACATGATATGAGGTAAGAAAAGGGGCGTAGAGTATATCACACACTGAACTCCACTTGATTGTTATGGTGTCATGGCAAAATAAGTATTTGACGAGAACGGAAGTACGAAAAAGGGTGATGGATTATAATCTACACTGCCATTTTCTTCCCCGCCCTTCTCTGTTAAAATTCGGAAATAAAATGTTAGAATATTTGTTTGGAAAACAACCCTACGGATCTTATACAAGGACTAGCCCGGTCGATACAAACAAATATTCCAACACTCTGATACCATGTTTAAACCATCGCGCTAAAAGGCTCGAACCTGTTAGGAAATCAACCCCACAGATCTTATACAAGGACTGGCCCGGTCGATACAAACAAATATTCCAACACTCCCGCGCACGGGGAAAAGCCGTGGACAAACTCACCGGAAAAACCTGGGACAAATTTACCTGAAAAACCCAGGACAAATTCGATGGGAGTGGGACTCGAACTTGGGACCAACCTGCTTTGATACCATGTTGAAACCAGTGCGCTAAAAGGCTCAAACCTTTTAGGAAAGCATTTGCACGGATCTTATACAAGGATTGGCCCAATTGATACAAACAAATATTCAAACACTCCCCTGCACGGGGAAAACCCGTGGACAAAACTAGTGCGCTAAAAGGCTCGAACCTGTTAGGAAAGCAACCCCACGGATCTTATACAAGGACTGGCCCGGTCGATACAAACAAATATTCTAACATAAAACAACGATATAAAATGATGAATGTATGAATTTTTCTTTGCTAAACGTAACTCCTCCCATTACAGATTAAAAAGGACGGCACAGAAGAGAAAGACTTTCCATGGCATGAATTTTTCTAGTTCTAAATCTGTAACTCATGGGCATTTTTCCCGCCAAAAAGCTAATTCATAGCAAGACACAGGCAAAAACTGAAACGAAAAGAAAGAAAACTTGAAGAGAAGAAAAAAGGCCAACCTCGAGTAGGAACAGGTGTTAATGAGTCATCACTGTCGCCACTGGAACCTTTCGAACAGCTAGGCCTTCGCTGCTTTTTGCCTTTAAGGAGAAGAACGAAGCAGTAAAGCAGGTGAATGGGGTTAATGGGTTACGACTTACGATTGGTGAAACATGAAAAGAAGAGATGCCTAATCAATTTGATATCTCCCATAGAAATCAGATTCTATTACTGTACCAGGAAAGCAACGGGAAGGAGTTTCTTGATTTCATCCTCCTCACTAACTTTAAATGTTGGGGGCTTATTGCACTTTGAAAGTGAATTATTCAGTAAAAGTGAATTATTTTTGTGTTAGTGTGCATAATGAAAAATATAGTGAAAAATAATTTTTTGTGTTAATATATAGTAAAAAGTATAGTGGAAAATACATAATTTTTTTATTAATAAAATATTGTAATTGATTTAATTTTTATAAAATATTTTTTATTTAAGTTTTTTATTAGTTAGTTAAGATAGATTTTAACTTGGCTGAATTGATAAATAATTTTAAAAATTAAATTACTTTGATTTATTTAATTAAATATATAAAAATAAAATACTAAAACAAATTTTACTTTTATCATATCCAAATGCTTAATCAAATTGTTACTTTTAATCTCTAAATTTTCACTCTTAAAATACTAATTAAATAAAATATTAAAAATCATAAATTTATGTAAATAAAAAAGAGAGTGTTTTATTAAACGAAATTAATTTTATAAGAGGATCGATCGTTCAACCCTTTTAGGTTCCTCAACATCTAATATTGTTATTTGTCAATAATATAAATACTATTAATAGATGTGTTTGTTCTTTCTTTTAAGTCTATTAAGTTAGTTATTATACATTATTATGTTCCATTGCAAAATTTTAGACTCCGAATAGAAGTTTTTAAATACGTATAGAAAAACGAAGAGAGACAGGAAGCTTGAGGCAAAAATGTGCATAGAAATTCAAGGTGTACTAGATTGATACTTACCAGGGTCAATCCTAAGAACTGCTGCCTGCAAAAATGAAACCTCATTACGATCATCGTTTTTCAACATGAATAGATCGCAAATCCGCAAAGTAAAAGCTACAGACAGAGCTAAGAATCAGAAAATTTGACAAAAATATCGCCCGATATAGAATAATTTGCATTTTAATGAAAAGATTGGAATATGTTAACGAATGGCAAGGCGGCAAGTTTCAGTTTTGAATAATTACCATAACCAGAAAGAGCAACACTGTTCTGAAAAAACGCATAAACATTGTAAGGGAAAGAAATTTTTTTTTGTATTAGAAAATGCCAATTATCATATTACAATGATCGGGACGACTGAGTGAAGAAAGGATAGATCTTCAGCAAGTAAAACATACAATTTCATGATTAATCTCATTTTAGTTCGATCGTACGGTGAATTCAAAATTTAAAGCAACTAAAAATCCAAAATCTTCTGCAAAAAAAAAAAAAAAAAAAATCTCTACCAATCTCATTTTAGGTCAGCCAGTAATTGCAAGATTGCGGCAAGTTTTCGAACGCATAACCTACTCTTATTCCAGCGAAAACAAAAAAAAAAAAAAAGATCGGTGAAATGCTAACTTACTTCAGGAACAAGCCTTCCCGGAAAAGTGCAGCTCATTGCAATTGGCATCGCTGCCATGAGAAGTTCCAAATACCGGAGCTCGTCTAAGCTGGGTCGTGGAGTAAAATAGCTCATAATTATTGGATAAAGTACAAACTAAGTAAACGACCTTTATTGTGACTGAAATTACATTGCCAGTCTCGTGGGTGAGCTGATGTTCTATATCGGCTACTACGCCCTTTTAGGACCGTTAAATAATAAATTCCAAACTGGTATATGGAAACAAGTTCCTGAGAGCTTTTGAAGCGCTTTGCTTGGCGCTGCTGCATCCCTCTCTTTCGGTGGCGTGGTTTGGATAAGCAAATGGCGACTGTTGTCAAGACCCTCTTCCTGAATATGAATCCACAGGTAAAACCTACATCTTTATGGATGCCATTCCACCAAGGTGCATACTCTAATGGTCCATCGTTCTTTTGCCATGCTTACTCCTATTCATTTCCGAGCAATTTCATTTTCTATTCGCGCGAAAATTATTTTGGGGAGAAGTCCATAGAAAGACTTCTGCTGCGAGAGTACGCTGTTCTTTTAGTTCCATGCCAATTCGACTTTTTGGTTGGTTTCTTCAACTGTCTCTTGGATGAAGATACTTGGTGTATTGTTTGGTTTTAGCACGAACCTGAGAGTGTGAGACGAAATTTCGTATTGCTCTTTTTCTTGTTTTGGAGAATGGGTATCGTGTTCATTTCTGAAGGGGAGGAGGATTGATTTATTTCTCATGATTTATTTTGCTCTCTAAGTTTTTTCTCGTCTTTCTTAATGTCTGCGCGGTGGACTTTTTCTTCTATTAACCAGATGTCTTTATTCACCAGTTTGTAGTTCATTTCTTGATGTCTGCGCGGTTATCCGTGACAATTTTCAAGAGAGAATCGCCCGTTGAAATGTTTTCAGTTTGCTGATACTCAGAGTTTGCTTTTCCAATATGGCATAATTGAATCAGAATTTCATCTAAAATGTCTTCAAGGCTTCCTTTGAACTGCTGCGTATTTAGTCTGGAACTTCATTTGTTTGAGAAATTTTGCAGCTGCCAAGCAAGGAAACGGCAGATTTTTGCAGTAAACTTCCACATAGTCACAGAGGATGCTTATCACTTAACATGAGAAGAGAAGCTTGTGAGTTTTCAGTTAGGTGAGACGACTATTGAAAATCAGCTTTCTATTAACCTTAGTAAGGATAAATCATTTCTATATTTGGCGCATTACTTTCCTTTCCAATACAAGTCTTGTCATGCTTCCCAATTGGTAACCAATAGCTTGGGCTTGGAAAATGTTAGTTATAACTATAACAGCAGATAACCGAGAAAGTGGATGTAGGATCTTAAAACTTGTGCATGACATTGTCTCAAAAACATGTTATTTTCAATGTTGGCAACTTTATCAGGCTACTGATAATGAGGTTTCTGATTACTGGACTGAGCTCAGGCCCCTTAAGTACCTTCTCAAATATGTGATAGGCTTGCCCATTCACTTAATCAAGATTTATGTTGATAATGATTGTGTTCTCAAACAAGTCCTGTTCTGCTAGTGAAGTTTGTTCAGTGATGAGTCATGTATGTGAAGATTGATTTATGAAAATTTTTCTCTTAGCTCAGATGCAAATTGTCTGAGTCTTGCTATATCTTTCATGTCATAATAATCTCTCAGCACACAATGCGTATGTAGTTGCAATTGATAGGAGCCTGGTTTGATCTCAGAGCTTTTTTATCTTACAGATCCAGTCACAGACTCTTTGCTGGAAGTCCTACCATTTCTTCAGGTAATGAAAATGAAAAGTTATCCAGTTGGTTTACCAATTCGTCCTCAGTTTGTGTCTCTTAAATTTTATGTCCAGGTAGCTAATCCTGCTGTTATGATCTATTTCATATTTTGCAGTTAATTTAGGTCTGGAAAATGATGCTTCTCCAGGATTTGCAGTTTCAGATAGTATGCCAGAAGCTAGAGAGCTTAAGGTAAGGAGACTAACTAATTGCTATTTATCTTAGCTTTTTTTTTTAATCTTTAAGCTTGTTTAAAGTGCTCAATCTTGACTGACAGATCCAGGTAGATGTATCTGGTGAAAAGACTCGAGTTCTTTTTTATGATGTTTTCTCGAAGCTAGTAGCTGCTGCTCAACCAATCCCTGGATTTCGGAGAGTGAAAGGAGGTAAAATTTCTGAATCCAACTAAAAAATGTTATAGTTACAGATCGTTCCTCAGATTCTATCCTACATCTATTGTTTTTATTCTTATTTTTATTGTTGTTATTATTGAGCTATATTAAAAAGGGCTTGTCATGGAGATGAGATCTGGCAGGGGGCTTGTCCTCCCCAATCACTGTGGGATGGTGAATTGGACCTGTCTTCTTGAGATAAATGGGACCCAATCACTCTTTCCTAATGATTGGAGGAGACTAGGCCCCTGGAGCAGCAGTTTTGAACTCTGGTGGGATGGCTAAGCAATCAAGTCTTCTTCCCTTCATAGGTATACATACCATGTTGGGGCAAAATGCCAACAAAAAATGAAAATTTGAACAAAAGAGGAGAGTTATATAGGAGGCAAACTCTCGTCCATTCACCTAATTTCCTGGACAATAGTTCAGCTTCTCCCATTCGAAAAGTCTGGCTAGGCAACATTGGCAAGAGGGCCTTTCGATACTTGCTTTGGGAGAGAGAGCTTAGATAAAGATTAAGATTCTATTTAGTTCCTAAGCATTCCAATGCTCTGACATGTTGTGACACTTCAATTACATGTTCCTGGTGTTGATGGGCAACTTCGGCTTTTTAGGGAAGACTCCTGATGTAAGTCATTGTTCTTGGTACATTTTTGTTACTTTTAGAAGAATATTTGTATATACATCTTGTAATAGATGACATTGCCATATGTTGTTGTTGTTTTTCCTTTTTGTGGAAAATTACGAAACCTTCTTTTGTTCCAGAATGGTTCTGTGTTGCCTATTTTCATGAGAATCATTTTCTTACTTCTTGTTTGACAGATCCCTGAAGATGTTCTGTTACACATTCTTGGCCCATCGAAAGTTAACAAGAAAGCAATTGAGAAAATAATCAACCACGCAGTGGCTGAGATTGTAGAGAAGGTAAAACTTCATCATTTCGCTTTCTCAAGTTGTGGAATCCTCAAGCTGAAAATAAGTTCGACTGCAAAACAAAAATGCTCAGGCTTTCCCTTCAATATACCTTTTACTGCATCTTGACCATTTTTCTGCCTACTGTTTCATGTTTTTGTTCTTTTTCATTGGATTTTTAGGAAGGGCTTCAAGTCACCGACAATCTTAAAATTGAGGAGAGCTATGAAGAGCTTGAAGCAACATTTGAAGCTGGCAAGGATTTCAGCTTTAATGCTATTGTTGAGCTTCAAGAAAAAGGAGTAGACGGACATTAATCTGGCTATTTCACTTTCAAGAAAGTGGTTTTTATTAGCATGATCTTGTTGCAAATTTTAAGCAAAGAATTATGCAGACTGGAAGAGAAACATGGACATTGATCTCTTCATCGCAAGTTGATGATAGAAGCATAGAGGTTGAATTGAACGATTCAACTCGACTACTGGGTATACTCTAGAGTGCTTTTATACGTAATGCTGGTATCAAAAGCCGGTGCTTTTGCCATTCTTCTGTCGTCTTGTTTCATGTTGTAAATGCGTTTTTTTTTTTTACCTTCTAGAGTCGAGAAGAAGATGAACCATGGAACCTAGTTTTCCTAACTCAGATTTTTATGATATTTTAGTTGCAGTTTCAAGCCTCATAGTTTCGGAACATTTTTCCTTATCAATTTATTGAGTAAATGGGAAATCTAGATTGATGATGACATTTAGGGGGGATAGTCGACACTGGAGATGAATTGAAGTGAAGAATTTAATTCATCTTAAATGAATTGATTCCACTTCAACTCATATTTGGGTGTTAGTGTAGATGAGTTTAAGTGCATTGGAAAACAGATTCCAGTGTTAGTGCCTTCAAATGAAAAGTATGATATAAAAAAAGAATGAGTAACCTTTTATAATATATTTAAATAGAAGATATATCTAAACATATAGTTAACCAAAATAAATATGGTTAGTACACTTATAAGTGATTTAATGTGTAGTATTAGAATATATTAATATCCTAATTAATGAAAAATTATATTATATTACTTAATGATTATAGTTTATTATAAATTAAAATAATAATTACTTGTGATTAGAATAAATTATTAAAAATTAATTTAAAATTTTAAAAATAACATAAGAGAATATAGTAAATAAACCTAATGGTTTAATTAATTATAGCAATTGGATAATTAAACCAATTAATAATTAAAGTTTATTATAAATTAATATACTAATTACATGTGACTAGAATAAATTATTTAAAATAACTAAAAAAGGTTAAAAATAACATAAGTGAATGTAATAAATAAATAAATAAATTATTTTTTAATAACATAAGATATAGTTTAACATTAAAACTCACTATTTTAATACAAAATAAAAAAATACATAATAAAATATATATATATATTATTAATTTATCAATAACATAATATATATTTTACATATTATTAATTAATAATATATTAGCACAAAATAAAAAACTAATGGTTTAATTAATTGGATAATTAAACCAATTAATTATTACAGTTTATTATAAATTAATATACTAATTACGTGTGACTAGAATAAATTATTTTAAAAAACTTAAAAAATTAAAAATAACATAAGCGAATATAATAAATAAATACATAATTTTGTAATAACATAATTTTGGTTAGGCAAGGGATGAGCCTAACCCTCTCCAAGGTCAATACAGAGGAAAGGGTGGACTCTTCCCCCTTGGAGTTGAAAGATAAGATCCCTAATTCTGGATCTTGCAGGAATTTTTTTTTATACATGAAAATAATTAGTTGGTGGTGTTTGCCCAGCCAATTACACTAACAGTTTAGTTTTGTTTGGGCTTTTAACTTCTACATCTTACAAAGGTATGACCTTTTCAAGGACCAGTTTGCTCTTTTGGTACTTGAAATTTCTTAGGATATTTTCGTTGCTTATGAGAGGTGGTTTTACAACAATAAACTCCTACATTTTTGTTCTGGTTTAAACAACATAATGTTTGTTTATTTGCCTTACTACTTTTCTTTTGTAGTTTTTGGGCTTCACAAAGATTTGCCAATATGTCTTGTACAAATCTGTGTTTTCTTCCTAAAGTGTCAAAGTTTAGGAAATTATCCATGGTTTTGGATTATTTTGACAATATTTTGTAATGTAGTCTTTTTCAGCTACATGTGCAAAAGGTTCTGGCAATTTTGCATAAAAGATAAATAGATAAGGTTTCTGATCTTCTTTTTGCACTTTATAGAAGTAACTTACAAATTCGCAATAATACTTCTCATAGAAACAAATGTTACAGATTTGTAACTTGTTTAATTTTTGAAGAGTTTCTAAACGTTTTCTTTGTTTGGTACTCTCATTGTAAGCTTTTACGGTTGGATGTATTCCTAGAAATTCTTTTGATATCTTAGCCACCAATCCTTTTAAGATATTGGCGATAGATATTGAGGTATTAGCACATTTTTGGTCTTTGGGAAGGTTGTCCCACCAATGAGCTACATTACTCTGTAAAGCATGGGTAAAGAAATTAAATGTTGACTCTTTGTTCCACGATTCATGCATATTTGCAGCATTGCTCATGCTTCTTTCCCATTCTTTAAGGATTTTTTCTCCATCCTTGGGGCAATCCAAGTTGAGATAAAATCCAAAAGGGTTTATGCTATCTATGGATGTGTGTCCCTTAGTAACATTTGAAGGATCGACATTTGTGTATTTTATCGAATACTTTTGTTCTCCCAGAGATATTTTAGAGTGGGAGAAACTTACTCGTTCTTGCAGGTGAACCGCAATACGGTTTCGGAAGTTATCTTGAGAGCTATCTTCCATGTGGGTGTCTCGTACTCTTGATGTTTCTGCTTCAAAATGGTTGCTACCACGAAGCATTCGAAATCTTTTACCAAGATCATCTACCTTTTTGTCTTTAGCAGAGTAGTCTGTTTTCTTGGTATTTTCTTCCGCAACTTCATCAGATTCCCACGCTTCTGGTTCACTGTCGTGTTGCTCTTTTTGTTTACTAGAGGAAGGTTTTTCTTCTTGAACATAATAAATAGGTTGGCGACCGAAAGTATTATATTCTGCGTAAACTTCATCATCGGTAGAGGATGATGCTTTGGAAGTGATCCTAAAAGCAAGTGGTGCTGGATCCTTTTTTCTAGGTGCTATGCAAGGTGTCGCAAAGTACACTAAGTTTTTAAGCCATCTGGTGATGTCAGGAAGGCCTAATGGTAATGGAGTTTCCATATCCATTAAATAGAAAAACTCATCCATTTTTACAAAGCTAAGAGATTTAACTTTTGTTTAATTTTGTCGATCTTGCATCATAGTCTATGGATGCGATTCATATATCCTTTCCCAATGGAAATAGTACATTTTCATGGAATAAATTGTGTCATCTTCAGGTTGAAGCATGTTTCTTAGCAAGAGAGTGAAGACAAGGCCATCTCTCTTTCGTTGTAAACGATCTAAAAGTTTTTGCCTATAGCTCATCTATTTCGGGATGCTGTCCATGTTTGTTCAGCATCTTCCTTTGTCCGGAATTTTCTGTGAGAATTTTTGGGAAATCCTATGATTTGTGCTTGGGCTTCTTCCCAGTTGTCATATATTCCTGTTTCTCTTCCTATGAAGACAACATACCAGTATTTTGTTTTTTCTGGTTTTTCGTATATACTTGTAGAGGCTTTTCCTGTTGAAGCGGTGTCTACAGGTTGAGATACGATTTCTTCTTGGGTCATTCTGTAGATTTCACTTTGCAGAATGATAACCAAATCTTCTAAGAATTTCTTAGATAGCATATTCTTGAAGTTCAAGTTGTTCAATCTTGATTTGATGTTTCAGGTCTTTGATAACTCGTTTTAATCCTTCTGGACTGAGTCTTAAGAATCGTCCATCTCGGATTATCTTTCTTCCTTCGTTGTTATAATCTAAAACTAAAGGATTTTCTTCTAAATTTTGAGTTTGGCTTGAACTCGTAAGAGCCGATCTTTTAATTGTCGAATCCAGACCTTTTGGAATTTGATTTGATTATCATACCTTCTGGTCATGATATGTTCTCGCAGTCGTGAATAGTTTATAAGTCTTATCACTAGATTAGACCTATTTTGTTCCATATTGAAAGTTTTGGCTTTTTGCACATTTGTTTCTTACAAATGTTACTTGGAATGTGACCGGTTTGGGTCATAACTGTTTGGGAGTATGTATACTTAAATAGAAAGAAGTAAAGTTAAGCTTTGACTTCTTTGTAGGGCGTTTAACCTACGCTCTGTAAGGACCAAGTCTAATACTTGGCTCTGATACCATTTTAAACACAATAAGTCTCTACTAGACTTTCACACAGAATACTGATACCAAAAGCACTATTGCTCTGATACCAATTAAACAGAACAAGTCTCTAATAGACTCAACAACGGATGACAGGGTGAACCTAGGGATGAGGGCAGCGGAACTAGATCCTAGGGATCACAACTACACACTGACTACAGGCAATGGAAAACAACGATGGCTCACAAAATACTATTCCTACAGTCACATTTCATACATCTTATCATTTCACCATCATATTACTCCTGCTTCCTATCATATGTTACTGCTATGTACTCGTTTGTGTTTATTTTCATAGTTATCTAATAGACCCAACATGACTTCTGTTGCTACTTAGAACTTCTTCAGGGTTTGATACTATTCCTATCGGCTTACCACCATGTGGGCAATCCGTCAATGCGGTCCTCACGGTCTCCAGAGGGCCCCAAGCCGTTCCTATTAACCGTTGTTGCTCCATGGCTGCTTCAGCAGGGTAGAGCACAACTCCGTTTCGTTTTCTACCTCGGAACGTAATTCCAAGTCTCTAGCTTCTGTCTTACTTGGCACTATTTTGATATTATTTCTTTTTAACGAGTGAACAGTAAACATAAATAGTAACCACGAATAGTAACCATGAATAGTAAAAATGAACAGTACTTTTGAATAGTAACTTTGGAACAGAAAAAATCAAACACTGCGGAGATCATATATATAGATGCGGAACATGAACAGTAATAACAAATACTGTGGAGATCATATATATATATGCGGAACATGAACAGTAATAACAAATACTGTGGAGATCATATATATAGATGTGGAACATGAGGAGATCATATATATAGATGCGAAACATGAACAGTAATAACAAATATTGTACGAATCACAATATTACAAAAATGCAGAAAATATAAAAACATTGTTCAAACAAAATAAAACAAACTAAATACATACTCTTAAAAAAGGGAAAGAAAAACTACTTATCTACATAACTCCCGAAGTTACCGATCGTAGCACTGGTCGGTTCCCTCTTTTCTACTCAGCCATTACGGCTGTTGAGCACATACCGTGCTTTAAGGAATTTGCCGGAGGATGCTCGCCGAAAATCGCCTTCTTCTTCTCGAATGTCGGTTTTCGAATTAGCTAATGCTTCCCCGTTTTTTCGAATGTCTAAACCTCTGGAGGAGCTTCGAATTTATAGCTGACGATCTTTCCTGTCTTTCGCTTTTACCCTTAATTGAAAGGTGTGTGTTTAAAGACAAAGGGTAATTTTTGTCTTTTTGGTTCGTCATTTTTGCCCTTGCATTATTACCTTTCGGCACCGAAAGCAGGGGTAGAAATATCTTTTCCTCTTGTGACATCATGATACTGACGTGCAGGAATCTTTTGTAGCCACCATTGTTGACTTGGTGTAGCCGCCTTAGATGACTTTTGAAGCCGCCTTTGCTGACTTTGATTTCATCTTGGGCCTTAATGGCTGTTGACTTGTCTGCTGACATGGCTGCTGACTGCTCATTCGGACAGTTGTCTTTCTGTGCACAATCTACAGGTGTGCTCCTTTGGAAAAGTTTTCTGGGCCATCTGGCAGAAGCTTTCCTTGGTTGCTTTGCTGAAGGGGATATTTCCTCTGAGGAGTTTCTTCTGCGTTGCTTCGAGACTTGTCTGGACAGGTGCCAGAGTCTCTTTATAGCTCTTCGAGACGATCGTCAGTGGGACAGAGGTCTTGTAGACAAAGCTTTTCTTTTTCTGAATCAATTATTGTGTGAGCTGTATCAGATTCTTGAGCCCGTGAATACGCCTAGTTGGCCAGACTGCCTCTGGGCTTGGCTTGGCTTTTGGAATATGTCTGGGATCATATTCCATTTTAGCGTCACCTTCTTTGATGCCTTCAAGTGTCACGACAGAAATGCTTGGAAACATCTTTGTGTCAGTAACAATTTCAGCAATACAGGAAACGAAATGAAGTCGAATTTCTTTACTCTTTGTTATGGAGATGAAACTTTTGCAAGCCTCCATAATCTCTTTTGGCATTTTCTCCAAAATTGATAAGTCGGTGGAGTGAAGTACCATCTGTTTTATGAATCCATATGAATAAAGCATGGATGCATATTTTGAGTCTATTTCATGACTCAGCTTCACTTGATTCCAACTGTTGCTGGACTTAGTGGTGAAGAAGGGAGTGTTCATCCCTTGGCCAATTTGTTCATTCCATCTCTGGAATTGAACGGTATGATCGGATTCGATCTTTGAATGAACGTTGTCCACCTTTTAAGGGCGTAGTGAGGGTTCCTCAGACATAATGTCCGAAAGTTTTAAAGGTTTAAATTTCTTTAAAAACTCAAACTCATTAAAACTTATTTTATCTGGTTTATTTAGGCTTTTCAACCTTGTAAACTCAGACGGGGTAACTAATTTTGTCTTGAATGATTTCTCATTACTAGACAAGTCCGTTTCCATCAGGGATGGATCCGTTAAGACTTCCTTTTTAGCTCGAGATTGACAGGTAGAAGTCCCTAATTCCGATTTCGTCGAAATCGTTAAGGTTTCCTTTCCAGCTCTAGACTGGCAGGTAGAAATCCCTGATTCCCCTATCTTCAAAGAAGACTGGGTTGTGATTTCCTTCTCATGCTTGGCATGACCGGTAGAAATCCCGGGTCGACCTGTGTTTATCAAAACACTAAAGTCATCCGTCGGCTGATTAGCTGACGTTGTGGCTTCCTTTTCTCGCGATGGAGATCCAATAGAAGTCCCGAAGGAGCTTGGCATATCATGTCGTTTGGTGAGTTCTTTTAACTCTTCGGTTAATTCCTTAACCTTGAGTTGTAAGAGTTCTCCACTTAACCCGTATCGGGCACAATTCTCATGTATGTCTCCTCATTCTGAGAGAACTAAAAGACTTTCGATTAGTGACTGTTGGGTTGAGAGAAATATCGTAAGTGTGGCAATTGTTGCTGCTAGGTCCATCAGGGTGTTGCTGAGGGGATCCATTTTACCTGTCTGTAACACAAGAAAATTCTTCGGGTGGTAAGAGTATCAGGTAATTTATCAAGTTCTCATGATGTAGTAGCAGAGAAAATTTTTCTATGACAATAGTGGGATATAAATCACCACGCTTGCTGCCATGTTATATATCGGGAAGGCGAAAGCATAACCGAATATAAGAAATCTATTAGGCAAAGGTTGTGTCGGAAGAGTCACTCATATTTTCTAAGTTTTCTGAGGAGGAAGACTCAGTTTCGAGATGAAGTTCATATACTTCATCATCTGACTAGATGTCATCATAATGGAGGATGTCCAATCCATTTGCTTTGGCTAGTAGCATGTAGGTTTTGTACTGTCGTGTTTTCTTAGTGTTTGGACAATTTTTTGCCAAATGTCCTTCTTCTGGCATATCCAGTATTTGTATTTGATTGGGGGTTTCCCCTTTGGGCAATATGTATTTGACCTTTTACTGGATGTGGTAGGTCTAGAATTTGTTATTTTTCTAAAGTATCTTTTGCTGGGAGTATACCTAGTTTTAGAACTTTTTTGTATCCTAAATTTTTTCTGAACCTTTTCAAGGACCAGTTTGCTCTTTTGGTTCGGATTTTATAACAGCATATAAGAGGAAGAGGAATATAAAGAGTTGGTTGCCTGCATAAAGGGGTGGCATCGAATCGAGCCGGTTTGCAAATAACTCGAATTCGTCTCGATTCGATTCGAATAAACCTGATCTTGAATTTCTGACTTGTTTTAGTAAACGAGCCGAACTCGAACAAGGCTCGTTTCAGTTTGCGAATTCACAAACTGACTCATTTACTTAAACCATGGGTCAGGAGTTGGGATCGGATTCCAACTTTCCCTCTCCCGAATTTTCAATTGTCGCAACCGGCGTTGACCTATCGACAAACCCAGCTTCCAGGCATGGTTGATCATTTGCTGAGACAGACACTATATTGGTTGAGTGCCGATCGTGATGTCGACGGTGGCAGATTTCCTAGCGCGTCATCCGTCGTGCATCACGATCAGAGAGATGGGGAACAATGGGGATGAACAGAAGCAATATGGGTTCAAATTTTGGGGGAAATTTTTGTTTGTTGTTATTTGTAACTTGGACCTGTTCGGACTCTTCAAAAACAAAGAAACACTTGTCTAGGGGAGTGGCCATGGGAGTTTGTTGAGGCCTCCAAAGAGTGGAGCCTCCGTCGTGTGTTCTTGGCTTTGTTGGTTTAAAATTTATCGCGGAAATTTTTGTTTGTTGGGTGTGCCAATATCGATTACAACGAAGGCCAACGCAGGGCTGGAAGTTGAAGACGACCTCCAAAGTTTGAACTGAGTTGATTCAGGTTCGCCCGGTTGACTTGGAAATCCTAAGGAAAAAAAACAAAAAATCTATTGTTGTGGGATTTGAACCCACGACCTCATCTTAAAATTTATGGAAATGACCTCTGATATATCTTTTGATACATTTGATACATATTTGAATAAATAGAAAATCAGCATATTTGTTTTTTATACCATTTCTCATCTACTTCATATGAATTAAATAATTTTAGATGCAAATATGAATGTATAAAATGCATATTTATAAAAAAAATTATTTAAGCTTTTATGCATACTTCAATTTTTTATACATATTTTTGGTTGACCTAAATATAAGGAATTAATAATTGACATCAATTTTAGTCTTATCATATTTTTGTTTACATTTGAATAATTAAATAATAGCCATAACATTCTTAACATTAAATTAAACTTTCCTCCAATATCGTCTACAAATGAAGAAGATTTACTAGCCTAAAGAAAACTCTTCCACTTATAGTTCTTAAATTCCCCTACATAGAAAATAAATATAGAATGAGAAGAATTAAGTTTTAAGTTATTCAATTCAAATTTGATGGTTAAATTAAATTAGATGGGACTTAAGTCTATACTCCTTGCCTCATATCTATAATTATTTATACTGAGATTTTTTTTGCACAGAGATTAAAAGGAATATTAACTTGAACTGATATAAAGGTAAAAGCCATGAGCTAAAATTGTTATTAAGTTAAACTCCGGATTGGTCTGCTGCTCACTGACGTTTATGGCTCCCTTTAACTTACATTTTTTCTTCTTCTTCTTCTTCTTCAAGAACTCTTCTCTTTAATCAGGGTGAAATATTTTGGTTGGCATCGTGATCCAGCTTTTTCCGATTTATATTGTATTGTATTGTATTAAAAACATATTAATTTTGTCACCTCCCCAAATAATAAATCTGCACAGAAGCTGAAAACTGAAATTTTCTTTTTCTAAACATCGGTAAATAATAAATTAGTGAATTGGAAAAGATTGAACCGGTGAAAATCTGAAATTTATCTTCGTCAAATTCCCTCTTAAGAAGGGATAATTTTGTCAAATCGGTGCTAAGAAACAACTACCCTTTTTGTAACCTCTAGTGATCAAGCAGGGGCTTCTTCACTTCGTTTCCCTTCTCCTTCGCATATAAATTAAATTACCTGGATCACTGTAGAAGCGGAGCACCAAATACTCGGCCACGGTAGACAACAGGCACGAGTGTCAAGCATGAGAATGTCGGACGTAACCGTGAGTGAGTTCACGGTGGCAGTGGAGGAGCTCAATGAAGGAGGGCCCGGCGGAATCGACCTGGGGCTGAAAGCTGCAGAGCACCTGGCAATGGTTCAGGCAATGTTGCCAGTATGAAGACTATGTCGGCAACCTGGAAGCCCCTTGCAACCTTATTTTGATAATACTAACTTTAGACCCTGCAACAAATTCTGCAACATGACACCCCAGGTGTCTTAGAACCTTAATTGCAGCTGCACCAGGAACTCTAAGCTTATAAATAATTCCTTTGCAGAAATCCGCAGCATCAAAAATTTGTATCTCGTTTGTCGCCAAACGACAGGTAACAGTTTCATCAGAACTAAACTGGATTGAGGGATACCTTGTCGTTTTTGTCATATTCTTCTGAAACTGTTGCTAAGCTGCAGCACCTGGCAATACATTCCACACTGTGATGTTCTTCTCCTGAGGAGGACAAAAATGGTCATTTTCACAGACAAAAGAGAGGACAAAAAAGCTATATCCGCAGAGAGAGAGAGCGAGAGAGATCCGTACCTGGAATTTCCAAAAAATGGTAAAAGTTCCCATAGTTGACAATTCAAGTATACTTCCCCATCTGAAGAGATCAGTGAGCCTCAAACTGATAGATAAACAATAAATCAGAAACATGAAAATGGATAATTTAACCTTGTAGGTGGGACATTAAAATATAAAATGACAGTGAACGCATGGGATGTCAAACAAATGTCAAATTCACAACTAAGACAGAGAGAAGTAACTCCAAAAGGGCCAAAGAATCAAGTCTAGATACCAGCACTTGACAACCAACAATACCAAGAAAATAATTGGAGCCAGAAAAAATTTGAGAGCAGGAAATAAATCAAAATTATTGCAAAACAGTAAACTAGAACATTATTGGACAATCACTTTACTTTAAACAAATCTAACCACCTGTTTCAACTTGGCACATTTTCCATACCACTTATTACTGGTTCCCCAAATTGCACGCAGAGAGCACATTAAAAAAAAATCGTTGTAACAATAAGAGGGGGGAGGGTGGAAGCTAGCTAACCTTAGCTGCACTCAATTTTCTTCCCCAGAAAGTTATCTTATTTATCAAAAAAAAAAAAAACATATTTATAACAATCGTCCAAAAGCCTCCATGAAGGCACTGGAATTCCTTTCTTGAAATTTGTAGATTGGCTAGTAAAAGTGTTTGTAGCTAATCACTTGTCAACAGATCTGCCAATGGTTTGACAGAAAATTTGGCAAAAGAGTGTATTGATCATCAGCCTCTCATTGTGATGATCAACTCCTCCAAGCCCCCTTGTTTTGTTTTGCTTTGCTTTGCTTTTGTGCCTTAATGCAAAAAATAATATAATAACTTACAACAGCTAGACATGGCTAAAAATGTTTTACTATGAGAGTGGGAAGCCCTGATGGAGAGTATGCCAAGAAGCAAAAAAGGGAGAATAGGCAGCAACAAAGCAAGACGAGTTCCTGCAATTGCAGAATAGCGGGAAAATGCAGAGATCAGGGCAGCCGTGGACATGGCTGAATGGAGAATTGTGGAAAGGAACAAGACCAATATAGAGGGTCAAGATAGTAGACCTCGTCTCTTTCAATATGAGAAGAGATTTGCCGTAAAATTCTGGGAGGATTTTTTTTGAGGAAGAAAAGTAGTCGGAGTCATTTACTATCGCTTGCAAAAGCATCATTCAGCAACTTCAGGAGGTGTTTGTTGAGATCAGTTGAACTATCCTAGGAGTTGTGGACGGGGTAATCAAGTGCTCACAATCACAACATTTTGTTACAGAAAAACATGGGTATCCCTCCAATCCCTCATTGTAAGGGAACCCCTTCATAAGATTTTGTTCTCTTCGCCTTGCTTAGGGGAAAAAACACAAATCTCTTTAAAAACAACAACTTAAAACAATGACCACTAGTTTATCATAAAACTGGTAAAAATAAGAAAAAAATAAAAACCAATATCAATCATGGGATAAGATATAAATGTAGAATGAGAAGAATTGAGTATAAGTCATTCAATTGATATAAATGCAGAATGAGAAGCATTAAATTTAAGTCACTCAATCGATATAAATATAGAATAAGAAGCATCAACTCTAAGTCACTGAATAATAAAATTGAAAATTAGGTGCACTGTCAAGCACCTAGTCAATACTACCCAAAAGACCGGCCTATTAGGTAGCAGAAAGCCAAGTACTTAACCTCAGGATCATAACAATACTCCCACCTTTATGAGCCGACGTCCACAGCGGCTCACTCCAGTGGCCCACTCTAGCGACACTGACCTGACTCACTTTTTGAAACTACCATTAATTTTAATCTGGCCTCTAGGTCGCACCCTCCGGGATTCGAACCCACAACGTGGTGCCTATTCTGATTCCAAATGTTAAGCACCTAGCCAATACTACCCAAAAGACCGGCCTATTAGGTAGCGGAAAACCAAGTACTTAACCCTAGGATCATAACAATACTCCTGCCATCACTCTAGTGGCCAACTCTAGCGGCCCACTCTAGCGACACTAGCCTGACTCACTTTTTGAGACTACCAGTAATTTTAATCTGGCCTCTAGGTCGCCCCTTCTAGGTCACCCCCTCCGGGATTTGAACTCGAAGCGTGGTGCCTGCTCTGATACCAAATGTTAAGCACCTAGCCAATACTACCCAAAAGACCAGCCTGTTAGGTAGCGGAAAGCCAAGTACTGAACCCCATGATCATAACAATACTCCCGCCGTTATGAGCCGATGTCCACGGCGGCTCACTCTAGTGGCCCACTCTAGCGGCCCACTCTAGCGACACTGGCCCGACTCACTTTTTGAGACTACCAATAATTTTAATCTAGCCTCTAGGTCGCCCCTTCCGGGATTCGAACCCGCAACATGGTGCCTACTCTGATACCAAATGTTAAGCACCTGGCCAATACTACCCAAAAGACCGGCCTGTTAGGTAGCGGAAAACCAAGTACTGAACCCCATGATCATAACAATACTCTTGCCGTTATGAGCCGACGTCCACGGCAGCTCACTCTAGTGGCCCACTCTAGCAACACTGGCCCGACTCACTTTTTGAGACTACCAGTAATTTTAATCTGGCCTCTAAGTCACCCCCTCCGGGATTCGAACCCACAACGTGGTGCCTGCTCTGATACCAAATGTTAAGCACCTAACCAATACTACCCAAAATACCGGCCTGTTAGGTAACGGAAAGCCAAGTACTTAACCCCATGATCAGAACATGCACTTACCTTAAATGGAATTAAGCCCAAATTCCTTTCCCATATATATGTAATTACTTATAAAGAAATTGTTGCACAAACATTATCAGAAGTAATTTCAACTAATATGTAGGTAAAAATATAAGTTTAAAAAGTTTGGAAGAAACTAGAAATTGCTTTCATTTGTTCCAGTGTAGCTCACTTTTCACCTGTTTTATGGTATCTCTCACATGAATTCCATTCAACATAATCAAGCAATAAGAACAGTTTACTCATTCTCATCGGAAAGATTCTTGACAATTTTATAATTCAATGGCCCTATTCTAAACTCATTAGATCAGGTCTCCTGGTTTTTTAGAGAACAATGAAATCTCAGGGTAGCATTCCGAATCCTTTTCCATATAGATAGAAGATCCATCCACATAAGCGAAGCATGTTCAGCTGTATAAATATTAACCGAATGTCATGATTGCAAAGAAGAATAAACAAAATGGTGGTTACAACAGTCAAGCAATGATCTGCTGCTAATTTTCCATTGTAGGCTTAAGTTCTTTCTTCACATATTTATGTTAAGAATTTCACATATTTATTTAAAAGTGTTTGCATTGATGTTTATGATTCCTTTAACTTACATATTTACTTTTTCTATGAACTCTCTCTTAAATCAGGGCGAGAGATTTTGGTGACAGTAACCACTGAGGAATTTTACTTATTTCTGTTAGTTTCAAGAATGAAGTATCTACAAAGAATATTTAAATAACTGACATTTAACTAGAAGCTGAATTGAGTTTTTAAGGGAATCCGATGTAATAACAATAGCAAAAACTAAGCCCAGTTGTAGTTATGCCTAAAAATATAAAGCTTGCAGTTACACTGATAAAAGGAAAAAACTAAAAAAGAGCAAGTTCTAACAAAGAGCAGTGAAAATCCAATTATGCTGAGAGCAAACGATCATACAAAAAATTTAGGACTGAATATAACAAAATTAACGCAACAAATTTGCTCGAAACTGTGACTTACCAGTATGTAGAGCTTCTCACAGAAACTAACAGTGAAAATGACCCGATTTCTCAGCTTTGAGCGAAAATGGGGTTGGGTCAAGCTGCAGTGTAACTAGTGGAAATGATGAAACACATGAAAGTGTTGCTCTGTATGAAGCCCCTGAGATCACGGAAGATTTGGTAGGCCTATCTGCATCACAATTGCTCACGTTAGCTGGAAAATGCGCACCACGGTCAATACCGTTACAACCAAAATGTTCCACTAGAAAGAAATCCAAATCTCTCCCTTCCTAGGCTTCATCAAAAAGGTCCACAAAGTAGAAGAAATTTAAGAGTATGGGTTTTTATACGACTCATTCTCTAGATGATATGTTTGTCCAATTAATTATGTTGTATTTTTACTTATTAGGTTACTTCTTTACTCTCACATCAATTCTTAAATGAAAAATATATGTGATTAATGATTACTTATAGACCCCTCCCTACATTGGGAGGGGTGGTGATAGATATTTTAGAATTATCTAAATCTGTAATTTATCCCATGTATTGAACAGTTAACATACACATCAAAATATGAATGAACAAGTAACGAAACAATCCTCGCCCAAGTTACATAAAATGGTTACTTGAGTAAATATTAAGGTAGTTGGAAGTTGGTATAAGAAATTGAACACACTTTACCTGTTTAAAACCTAGTATTCGAGCTACTATTGGAAAGTACAACAGGGTAAGGTATTTCAACTTCTAATAATTAAATTAGACCTTGGTGGAGTTTTACTTTCTTTTGTTTGGTGTATTAATAGGCTCACCTCCCCTTTATCCTATGTTTTTTTATTTACTATGGGGAGGAATGGGCAAAGGGTCCTCCTAAATTTTATTAAGTAAAATTGAGAGCAGATCAAAATATAAAAACAACCCTATTAGATATTCTGTCTCTAAACGATAGTTACTTAAATGAGAATAGACTCAGGTTAATTTCGTATAGACTTTTAGTTTTAGCCCAATTTCTAAACACAACCTAAACTTTTCTGATTAACTTCAAATACAGTCTCAACATTATAATTGAAATTTCCCTTTTACCTCCCAAAGAAAAGAAAGGGTTGAGTGGTCGCTCATAAAACTAGTAGAAAAAAATTTGTAGTAATAAAAAACTCATGAAAATAGTAGTTAAAACAGTTCCTATTGAGACTAGAAGCTGTGTTTGAATTAGAAACCAACAGTTGGTATTGTTTGATCCGTTTATAGGAGTAACTTTTTTTTATTCGATGAATCGTCCAATGGTGATAGGACCTTCCATTACATGATTCAGATTCAGATGCGCCCCGGAATTCTAGATTCCACTACCCCCAAATCCATCCAGTTCCTCGTCAAACAAAAACAGAGAAAAATTGAAGGACATGACAAGGGCTCTTACCGAGGAAAAACTGAAGATGTGTTCGAGTGTGTTCTCTCCTCGTAGGTCGTGCTGCGATCTCACGATTGGAGGCTCTTTTTCTGCAGTCGTCGACGAAGATTTCAGATTTCAGAGTTCAGAGACTACGCGCGACTGCTTTAATTCCCACTACTGCAGCTGACCGAATCCATCGTCTCTCCCTCCCTTTCTATTTCTAGACTCTGCTCACACCTCGCTCAACGGTTCAATGTCAAATATCGATTTCGTCCTCACAAGTTTCCCACTCTCCCAGACGTGCCCTCACCAGACCGTAACGGCAGCGCCGTGGCGTTCCCCCTTGTTCGCGGCTGACACGTCCGCACCAAGCGGTGGTCGGCACAACAGATCGCCCTAAGCGTTGAAATGATGGTGGGGACGAGGACAGAATCCACGAGTCACGCAGCCGGTGACGGCGACCCAATTCCCACAGGTAGGCTCCACGTCTCGGGCTAGGCTTGGAAAACGATAAAAGGGCCTCCGCTGCGTGCCCGTTCAAGACCCGGTTGTTGAGAGTCGGTTAAAGTGCTGCACCATACGTTTTGGATTTAGCTCGAGGGTATTCATGGTATGTTATCCTCACTAGCGCCGACTCATGTTTACCTCCGCGCGGTAAAAAACCCATCCCGCTGCCACGTCAACGCAGAAATTCAAAAAGTAATAAAAAATAAATAATATATTAGAAATGAATTTTCAAATAAATCTTTTTTATTTGTCACAGAAATTGTCACGTTGTAACGATGTCACATTCAGATGTCCTTACTACCTAGTATTATTGCGTTGGAAGGTCCTCAATATTTACCAGAATACCATTCCAATAGTGAACTAAGTGCTGATTTCCGTAGGTATTTTTTTCTGTATTTTTTAATAGTTGTGAGCTCATTGGTTCAGACAATGCTTATCTTATAAGACATATATTTAGTCCTTAATTGGAAAACAATCAAAATCATTGTTGTGTTACTTGACCTTTTAAAGTACGTAGGCGTTCGTTACTTTTTGTCGTTTATTATGTTCCAAACTTGCATACGGTTCTCATAATTATATTGTCATTTTTGAACTTAGCAAATGGTTAATGATTTAGAATAAAGATTTTTTTGTCGTTTTCCCCCATGATTATATAGCCAATGAACTAGTAACAACTAGGTTGTGTAACGAACTATTTATCGAAACTTGTGTTAGTGACATGTGTTACACGACAAAATTTATTAAAAACATATCAATTTTGTCGCTCCCTGTTCGATTCTATAATCGAATCGAACAAAAAAAAAAAGCTCAAATGAGGATGTTACTAATAAGGCCTTATAGCAATGCATCGAATAATTGTTCAATTTCAAAACAAAGGATTGGCTAGGAAGTGGCATATTTGTTATTTAGTAGAAATTTAAGGCTATTTTATTTATTTTATAAGTTCAAAAGATTTTCTATTTTACAATTTCTAGGAGCTTCAAATCCTTTTTTTCCTGATTTTTCTTTTCTAAACATCGATAAATAATAAATTATTGAAGTGGAAAAGATTGAACCGGTGAAAATCTGAAATTTATCTTCGTCAAATTCCCTCTTAAGAAGGGATAATTTTGTCAAATAAACAACTGCCTTTTTTGTAACCTAGTGATCATGCAGGGGCTTCTTCACTTTATACCCCTTCCCCTTCCTCCGCCTATAAATTACCTGGATCACTGTAGAAGAGAAGCACGAAATGCTCAGGCACGGTAGACAACCGGCACGAGTGTCAAGCGCAACAATGTCGGACGTAACTGCGAGTGACTTCATGGTGCTAGTGGAATTGCTCAATGAAGAAGGGCCCGGCGGAATCGACCTGGGGCTGAAAGCTGCAGCGCCTGGCAATGGTTCAGGCAATGTTGCAGACCTCGACCTCGAGTGGAACGCCGGGGGCAGCAGTCCGCACTCCGCGGACAGCGGCGAGGGGAGCTCCGAACCACCGAGAAAAGCCGAATGCAGGATTTGCCAGGATGAAGACTATGTCGACAACCTGGAAGCCCCCTGCGGTTGCAATGGCACCCTGAAGGTCTCTTACAAATTGTTTTCCCATATTCTGCGTTTTGGATTTTTCCTCATTTGCATGTCTGGTTGGCATAGTGATCCTGCATTTTCTGGTTTCCATTGCTAGAATTGTCTATACTTTATATCATGAATTTTAATATATTTGATGTGCTATTTTCTTTGTACTCGAGCTTCAAGCTTTTCCTTGCTTCCGATCGATTCGGCGATTTCAGAGCTACCCATTTGCGCTTTTTCGATATCCCAGTCATCTTTTGCATGCAATAACTAGCTTTTTTTATGCCTGTTGAGGAGGTCATACATTAGCGGTTTTCCATGTTGTTTATACCAGTGTGCGCTTTAGACTGTTTGGTATCCGCAATTATGGCTTTCACTTTCGGTTTCTTCTGCTGCTGCTGCAATGGTTATTTAGTATCCTCTCGACAGGGACTGAGTAGTCGGCATTGCATAATGGTAATTCTGCATGCAATTGCTGAATTTTGTTTGATCTGTTTCTATGTAGTATGCGCATCGTGACTGCATCCAGAAGTGGTGTTCCCAGAAAGGCAGCATAAGATGCGAAATCTGTCACCAGGTTCAGTCCAGCTTCTCTAAATTACAGTATTTGTATTTTCATGTCCATCTTTCCCTGAATCCTTGCACTTTTAACAGATGTACACCCCTGGCTACACTGCTCCGGCGAGGGCCGCCGAGTGCTTCGCCATTGAAATTCGGTAATTTCAACTCTTGATATATTTAGGTGGTTCTCTGATTCTTACCCATCTAAGTTTTTAATATTGTTTTGTACATCTAAATAGCCAAAGCTGGGAAGCTGATGCGGGGAGAAACGGGGCTTTTGACCGCGACTTTGAGGAGGACCCTGAGGACGACGACGAGGGCAGAGATTTCGGTCCGACCTTTGCCGGCATATCTCTCTGGCGCGCTGCTGCAGTTGCGGTAAGTTCTTCCCCACCATGTTACAACTGCGTCAGGAACGAGGGTCTGACTAAACTCTGTATTTTGCATGCAGCTCATGCTCGTCCTCTTTATTCGTCATCTTTTCATGGTCATGTCCAACCCTTCCCTCCTGCAGGACCCTGAAACTTACCTCAACGTAAGTGACTATAGTTGAGTTTATTGGATGAAGGGATAAGGGGCTGTCTCCAATGTACTCCTTCCTCCTCCCTGAAACCAATCTGATTCTTCACTTCTCTTTTGCAGCTAGCTGGGTTCCTCCTGCCTCTCTATTGCATGGCGCAGTTTGCTCGCTTGATCTATGGCAGGTGGACCAGGAGGAACAGACGAGTAAGTGCCTTCACTATCATCTTCACTACTAAAAATATATGAAGCCTATTCGGCCAGCAATGCTGCTCATCTCCTGATGACCTTTTCTACTCTTTCCAGGTGGCTGCTGCTGCTGCTGCTGCTGCTGAACAGCGTGCGCAGGTGTGAAGGAACTTGCCGCCCGTATTATGCCCACCGATGGCACTATCTTTATAAAACTGTTGTTTGTCATAGTTGTTGTCTCTGTGGTTTGAGCGTTTGTCAGTGAAGTCGTCTGAGATCGATTCGGCAGAGAAAATTATGAAGATGTAAATAATGGTGCTGTCAAAAAATTCTTTTCTTGCGTCTATCTTACTTTAACACTTTATAGAGTGATCTATTTATACAATTTTGATTAAACAAATTACAGGATTTCCCCTATAATCTCTCGGAGAATCAATCAGAGGTTTCCTCCTCTGATTTTTCTCACGAGGATTTATCCTTCGATTTATCGGATACAACTCATACCAATAGTCCCCCTCAAGTTTGTGCATATAAATCTCTATGCCCAACTTGCCAAATGAGTTGTAGAAGTTTTTACTGCATATCATTTTTATAAATATATCTACCAAGTGGTCTTCAGATTTAACAAACAAAAATTGAATTATCTTGGTCTACAAGTTTTCTTGATGAAGTATTAATCTACATCCACATGTTTTGTTTGATCACGGTGAACCGGTCTATGCGGGATATCAATAGCTGCTTCTTATCACAGAATAAGTTCATCTCATGGTTTTGGGCTAAGCCAATTTCCGTTAATAGCCTCTAAAGTCAGAGAAGCTCGCAAAGACCCTCAACCATCCCACATAACTCGACTTCAGCACTTGATAATGCTACCACATTTTGCTTATTACTTCTCCATGTAACTAGATTCTCTCCAACAAACGTAAAATAGCCTGAGGTGGATATTTTATCTAAAATATTCCTTGCCCAATTAACGTATGTATAACCTTCAACCCTTAGATAGTTATTTCTTGAGAACATAAGTCCTTTTCTAGGGGAGGACTTTAGGTACCAAAGAATTTGACTCATAGTGCTCATATGATCTTCACTTGGACAATGCATAATTTAGCTTACTACACTTACTGCATAGGTGATGGCAGGCAACTAACCTCTAATACCTTCGTTTTTCTGTAGCTCTTGGTTTGGGTATTCTCCAAGCTCATGGTTTGGATTGTTGGGGTATCTGCAAGCTTACACTCCAATAGTCCAACTTCAAATAATAAATTTTGGATATATTTTCATTGAGAAAGGAATATCCCTTACTTAAATCTAGTAACTTCAATTCCTAGAAAATATTTGAGTCCTCCCAGATTTTTCATCTCAAATTTTGTTGTTAGTTGCTCTTGAAGTCTTGTTATTTCTTCTGGATCATCTCCTATAAGGATCATATCGTCTACATAGACTATCAACGATGTCACCTTACCCCATTGTTGCTTTAAAAATAGCATATGATCTAAGTTGCTTTGTTGAAAACCATATTTCCTCATTGCCAAGCTCAATCGCCCAAACCACGCTCTAGGAGATTGCTTCAAGTCGTATAGTGTTCGTTGTAGCTTGCATACCACCCTTGCTTCCGAATTTGCCATATATCTCGGAGAGACATCCATGTAGATTTTTTACTTTAAGATCTACATGTAGATACACATTTTTAAAGGCAAACTAGTGTAATGGTCAACCAAGGTTAGCTGCAAGAAATAGCATTACCTTAACAAAACTTTATTTGGCCACTGGTGAGAATGTCGTTTGGTAGTCTACGCCATATGTTTGTGTGTATCCTTTTGCTACTACCCTCACCTTATACTGTTCAACCGATCCATTAAATTTGTACTTGATGGAGAATACCCATTTACACCCCCACTGTTGTTTTACCTTTGGGTAATGGAACAAGACTCCATGTCTCAATTTTCATTAATGTCTCCATTTCTTCCTTCATAGCATAAACCCACCTAGGATCTTTTAGAGCTTCACCAACATTTGTAGGAATATGGTGTGAGGAGAGTTCACTTACAAAGTTCTTGAGGGGTTCGGACAGTTCTTTTGTGGATACATAACTGGCAATTAGATATCTCAATATTTGTTCCTTCACTTCAGGAAAATATCTGTTCAGTGATTTGACCCGATTATGCCTGATAGGTAATTCATAACCATTGATAGGAGTATCCGCATCATTAGAATTTTGAGGTGTGGCAGGGGTACTTACCTCATTGATATTCTCAGGAGATGTGTCGTTAGATATTGAAGAGAGGAGGGGTACTGCTACTTCAACTTCTAGAAATGTCAGCTTTGGATTAGGTTCTACTACTTCAACTTCCGGAGATGTCAATTTTGGATTAGGTTCTGCTACTTCAACTTTCAGAGATGTCTTTGTATTAGTGTCATTGAACTAGTTAAATATCAACCAATTCAGCTCTTTTTCTTCTCGTGTCTCCTCCGGAAGAGAAGAATTGGATGCGGCAGGAGAGTAGAAATTATCGGATTTTGTGAATGTGACATTCATAGTCACATGTGTGACGAGTAGTTGGATCGTAGCATCGATACCCTTTTTTATGTACTGTATATCCCAAGCAAAGACATCGAATAGCTCAAGGATCAAGTTTTGTGCGTTGTTTTTTTTTTTTTTTTTGAGGTTAACGAACACAACGTAGCAAAAAATTCAAGGTGGAAACATTAGCACCGTGGGTAATGAAATATAGGTTGACAAGACCTATAGTGGAGTCTTGAACTCAAACACTTTGGAGGACATGCGGTTAATAAGATGGATTATCGTAGCAACAACATTAGTCCAATGGTGGCTAGGCATGTGAGTTACAAGTAAAAGAGCTCGATCCATTTTAATAATATGGCAATTTTTTTGCTCTGCAATACCATTTTGCTGAGCAGTCTAGGGGCATGAAGTTTCATGAATCAGTCCATGTTGTTGAAAATAATCACAAAACTGTTGATTCACATATTCTCTACCATAATCAAATTGAAGAATTCTAATCCTAGTGGAGAACTGAGTTTGAATCATTTTATGAAAGGATTGAAATTTATAGAAGAACTCATCCTTATATTTCAACAAATAAATCTAAGTCATTCAAGTGCAATCATCAACAAATATCACAAACCAACGAAAACCAAACAAAGTATTTTGGGAGAAGGACCCCATGCATCAGAGCAAATCAAAGTTAAATGGACCTCACTCTTATTCATAATTAAGGAATAATTGACTCGATGACTTTTAACTAGAATGCAAGTTACATAGTTAAAGTCCATATTTGACAAATCTGAAAATAAATCAGGAAACACAAGTTTTAGATAACCAAATGAAAGATGGCCTAATCGACAATGCCACAACCAAATCTGCTCCACTTTGAGGTCACTCAGGTGTTGTATGTGATATGCTCGACCCATGCTGAAATGTTCCATGTAATAGAGCCCCCCTCTCTTAGTACCACACCCAATGATCTCCTTGGTGAGAATATCTTGAGTAAGATAATGTAGGATTAAATATGCACATCACAGTTCAGGTCTTTGGTAACTTGACATACTAATAATAACTTGTGAGAAAGAGTAGGCATAAGTAAAATATTAGATAATGGTAGGGCTGGTGACAACATCACTGTTCCTGCCCCAGTTACCGAAGAAATAACTCCATTAACATTTGCAATGCTAGTTCACCGAGGAGGAAAGGTCTGAGAAAAATCATTCGCATCAAACGTCATATGGTCCATTGCTCCAGAATCAAGTATCCAAGAGTTGCAATCAGCCTCTCTCTATTAGATCCGAGGGGAGCATTCGATTAGAAGTCTGTGTCGGCCATGGATGAAGACACAATATAACCAACGATGGGTGAAAGAGATCTTCCCAATTGGTCGGTAGGTTGACTCGGTTGAATCTTATCCGAGTAAAATCCGGTCCGCGTTCGGTCCAAGTCATTACATCGAATTAAATCTGCCTAAGTTAGGACAAGAGTGATTCTACGCGAGGGCTTCCCCTGAATAGCATAGGACGAGAGGACTTCCATCGTCTCTAGATTGTCATTCTGCAAGTCGGAGGTTCGGCCAGAGTCGACGGTCGCCGCGACCGGCGATATGTTTTCTGCCACTTTCGGAGAGGATGACTCCCCACAACAAGAGTTTCTGAAATGATTCGCGATATGGGTCCACAGTCAAGGAGAAAAGTCCTCCCTCCGTCGTTGTCAAACGTTGTCTGGTTATTCCTAGAAGACACGAGACATGAGCCCACTGGCGGCATTGCTAAAGGAGCTCACCTGCTCTAATACCATGTCAAAAAAAAATTCTTCCGTTTATCTTGCTTTAAACTTTACAAGTAATCTATTTATATAATTTTGATTACACACATTATAGGATTTTTCCTATAATCTCTCAAAGAATCAATCAGAGGATTTCCTCCTCTGATTTCTCTCATGAGGATGTCTCCTCTGATTTATCGGATACAACTCATGCCAACAGATGCTTGTTGGTATGTTATGAACTGGTAGTTGTTGTATTTATGTATCTCTAAATTCATGTCTGTGAACATGACAAAGTTGTTTGTTACTTTATCTTCCGTTGGTGTAGATATTTCTTTACTTGCATATTTACTTCAATATAGTAATATTTTCTTTTGAGTTTCGATGAGTTTGTGTAGGCATAAGGCAACAAGTGCAGACCAGTTTTTTCCTCTTCCTTTAGGAATTGGCTATCCTTCCCTAACACAATTTCTTCCTCTTCCTTCCCTATGACTTTCTTCTCGTTCTATCTTTCGGTGATGGACTTGGGTTGATGGTAGAAGGGAGCTCATATAGTTACAAGATAGAGGGTAGGTGTTTTGAGTGGTATCCACAAATCTCATGAGAGATCAACATGTTTAGAGGCATAGAGTTATGTTGTCTTTCAAAACAAGGGACAAAAAAAAAAGGTTTAGATGTACTCATTAAAAAAATGAAATTTATTAAACTAATCATTTTAGTAAAATTTTTTCAATATAATCAACTAAAAATATATTTTTAAAAAATACTCAACTTTGTTCGATGGATAGCCCAACTGGAAAGTCTATTGATCGACACGTGGCGACACATCAGCTAGCACGTCACCAACCAAAAGTGACATCTACCAGGTTACTTACACGCACACATCATCCACCACATAGGCTGACATTTCAGTGACATGCCCTGTCAACCCTACTTCTTTTTCTCGCATTTTTAATTTTATTATTTATTTAAATTATTTTTTAATTTAAAAATATTTTATAATAATTACTTTAGGTTTTTAAAACCTAAAATATTTTTTAAATTACAAAAGAACTTAAATCAAAACTGAAATAAAAAAGGGAGAAAAAGAAGTACGACTAAAATGGTGTGTCGAAGACGCGGCAGATGATGTGCGCGCGCAGGTGATATGTCAAATGATGTGGCGTATGTTACCTTTGGATGACGGTGTGGCAGTTGAAGTGGTGCCACGTGTTGTTCAATGTTGATGTGTTGCCTTGAACTTTCTAGTCAGGCAATTACTCGGTCAAAGTTAGGTATTTTTAAAATTATGTTTTTTATTCGATGGTTTTAATAAATATTTTATTAAAGTGGTTAGTTGAATAAAATTCCTTTAAAAAATCTACGAACTTTCAAAAGAGAGGTCAGTAACTTCGTGTTTTCAAAAGAGTTGTAAGCATGATAAGTTAAAACTAAGTAAACAAGAAACAAAATAATCAAAACCACAAGGATTTATGTGGTTCAAGATGCAAGGAGCCCTACTCAACAGACAAATCTCTTACACAACACATTCATGTATTAGGTTTAAGTTTTATACCTTTGTTATTTCATCATATTTAAACAATACCCCATACACCTTGTCGTATGGGTTGGTCCAGCCATATTGAACCCTTGTGATTTCAAACATGCACATGTGGCTTAGTATTAGTTCGTATCACCAACATCACGTGTTGAGGGACACACACATGCATGAGTTTGCTATTAAGAAAATAATGTCTTTCCTATCTGAATGCTTTACTTTTTCACAGTTTAATCTTGAGTTGAAATGAAAACCACTTCTACTTCTTTCCTTTCTTTCTTGTCCTGTACAAAGTGGCAATCTTTCATTTTCTCTCAAATGTCTTGACATTCCACTTTGAAACAAAGCTCCATAGACTCTATCTTGTGCTCTGTAGTTTTCCATATTCCATGGTTAATGTCTTCAATGTAGGGTAGACAAAGAAAGAAGGAATAAGGAGAAGAGAAGAAGAAGAGAGAAAGAGAAAAAGGGAAGAGGGACGACTGAGTGTGAGAGAGAGATAGCACGCTGGTGAAACAGAGGAGAGGATTATGGTTGTGAGTTTGAATCTCTAATCCTCCCCCTTAAGCTTTATTTATAGATGCCAAATTAGGTGTGAATAAAAAGGTAAAAGATCATAGACTTATTATATCAATGACACCTAAGCTTAATCATATATTATAACATTCTCCCTCAATTTGGTGATGAGAAGACCGTAGATTCCCTGCTTGGTGTATACAATGGGGAGAATTTTTGGGCTAACTGGTTTGTGAGTATATCAACAACTTCCCTTTGAGATGACATATGTTTGAGACATATAGTTCATACTTGTAGCTTCTCACTACCAAAGTGACAGTCAACTTCGATAAGCTTTATTCTCTCATGAAAGACTGGATTGGTGGCAATGTGGATTGCAACTTGATTTTCATAATAAAGTTCCATAGAGCCACCTTTGTTAAATCCCAACTTTGCCAAGAGGGATTTAATCCATAGAAGCTCGCTTGACACGTGCCATAGCTCTATATTTTGACTTAGTACTAGATCTTGCAACTACATTTTGCTTTTTACTCTTCCATGTGAGAAAGGTAATCATGAAAGTTCTCCCCCTGTTTAATACTGTACATTATTTGAAAAACATCATATAATTTTTGCAAACTATAACACTTGAATTTTACTTTGCACAAATATTTCACACTTATTTAGCTATCTCAAGATGAACAACATTGTCTACAACAATTCCTTCCATGCTATTAATCAACCGACTAATAACAAATGTGTCCTCTTTAAGTCACTTTGTGTATACACTATCTTCTTCATCCACGAGAGGAGATGGCTTAATCAAGTGGTTCAATAAATCTCAAGTAATAAAAAAATGCTTAATAGATTGAGATAAACCCAAATAGTTCAATAAACTTTTTATAGGAATCATAGTGATTTTAAGTAAATCACTCTTACCAGCCATGTTTAAAAAAAATATTCAACCATGAAATATCTTTATAATCAATCAATAAATCAAGTAATAATCAACACCCTTGATTAGGGTATCACACAAATAACTTAAAAGAGTAGGTGCTGGAATTTAACCCACGTGAGTGAAGAAACAAGCTTGTGCAACTAGCAAACTAACCTGACTCATGCATGCAAGAAGACAAGAATTATCTATCATTCAATCACAACATAAGCACATGCATATCTCTGCATAATCCCAATTTAAAACTCTAGCCAGTCTCAAAATAGCAAGCAAATCAAGCAGTAAGATCCAGATTTCAGACTTGCCTTTCAGGTCTAAGAAAAAAGGCAAGTGTATTTCTCTTAGAATGCATCAACTTTCTCTTGGCTTTCCTAAATTATTAAAGGCATCTTCCAAATATTTTATGAACTTAAATTATATGAACGCAAGTTTCCCAATCTTGTCTTCCTTCCATAAGCTTTTTCGACAAGAAGTGAATGTTGGAAAGCTTGCTATTCTGAATTGCTTACAACAACTTCTTCCTCCAATTAGCGTAAAGACCAGTTTTCTAACTAGTCTATCTTCACCGTCCAGATAGGTTAACACTTTACAAAAGTCTGTTAGAAAACTGTAATCTTAAATCCTAATCCAGAATTTATATCATGTCAAAATATTAGGATTCGGGATAAATACCTAGATCCATTCCAATCGATCTCCTACTATTACGAAATTTTGCGACAATCGATACGAACGAATGATTGGTTTTGTGATTTTCTTCAACTAAATCTCCTTAGTTCCACAATGTGTAATTTATTCTTGTGGGGACTATAACAATAATGTGTCTCCTTATATAGGATTCTCATAATTTCCTATGATATCTACTCAATTTACCCATATTCATGGCCCATACCACAACTTTATTGTCGTCGCCCACAGAGATGAACTTTTCATCATCACTTGGCAGTCGACAGCACAGGCAACCCTGCAAAGATATACTTATGTGAGTGGTAGCACCAGAATCTACCCACGAAGTATCTTGAGGTACATAAACTAAATTAACTTCAAAACAAACTAAATTTAGAGGCATACCCTTTTTTACACTCCAGGTGGCGTACTTGGGACAATCCTTCTTCATATGTCCTAGCTTCTTGCAGAAGTAGCAGGTAAACTCTTCAGCCTGCTTCTTTTGTTTCTTGTTCTCAGAAGATCCTTCCGCAACATCCTTACCTCTCTTCTTCTTCTGATTATGAGAGGTCGAGGACAAGTGAACACTTTAAATCTTATCCCGTTGTTGCCTGTCTTCCTCTTGCACGCAGTGAGATATAAGCTTATTGAGGGACCATTTGTCCTTCTGAGTATTATAATTTACTTTGAATTGCCCAAAGTGTGCAGGAAAAGATATCAAAACCAAGTGCACGGGCAAGTCCTTAGACAACTCCAACTTAAGTGACTTGAGTTTTAACACTAGATGAGACATCTCCATGATGTACTCCCTTATGTTCATTTTGCCTTTATACATCATCGAAACAAGTTTAGCCAAAAGGCTACTCGCCTCCGACTTTTCGTTCTTGGAAAAATGTTGCACAATTTCCTCTAGGAACTTCTTGGCGCTCTTGCTTTCAATCATAGAGCCCCAAAACACCTCCAGAATGGAGCATTTCATGATCAACAAACACATTTGGTTGGAGCGACCCCACTTCTTAATTTTAACCTCACTGAGGTTATCTGGAGTGGAAGTGGGTTATTCTGCCCGAAGTGCAAGATCCAAATCCATACAATCGAGAACTATTTCCACGGTATCTTTCTAAGCCTTAAAGTTCGCCCCGCTCAGCATTGGGTTGTTACTGATTTGGGCAGAAACATTCGTAGCAGTAACAACAGAAACTGTATATAGAACAAAATATACAAGCATATTCACAATAACTAGCATGTCAAACAAAGAAAAATAAGACATGTTCAAGCAATCCAAATTGGGGACCCATCTCAAGATACCTAGTACAACATTAATTCAAAGTCTTTGGATAGAGAAATTAACTGTAAGTGGTACTCTCAATGCAATGATCAAATACTGACAATTAGTTCTGTCAAACAATAGCTTTTCTTTGGACCGATTATTGTTCACATAAAAAATATTTATAATTGTCACACATTTATCATCACAGGCACGTTGTTGATTTGGCCAAATTGTGTCTTCCTTTGGACCAATCACAGTTTGCATAAATAACTCTGCACAAACATTTATGTATTTCTAGTCAAATTAATTTACACTACAGAGGTTACTTTGGCAACATGTAGCTTCAAACAATTTGATTGAAAATACTAGACCAACTAAGCAATTTTTTTTATTCAGTTGCCTAGCGTTGCGGCGTTGGCCTTCTTTCCTTGGTGCTGCAGCACTTCCCAACGGGCGCTGCAACGTCGGATTTTCTGTTATCAACATTGCAGTGAGTCCAACGGGGGCTGCAGTGCGCCCTGATGGAGTGAAGTGTGTCCAACGGGCGCTACAACGTTTCACCCAATGGACAACGCTTTGCCCAACAAATGTTGTAGCGTTTCCCAAGCGCCCAATGGGCGCTACAGCGTGGGCTGCCTCCATCCCCCCTCTTTTCACTAGACGTCACTGCTGCATTTCCCAACAAATGCTGCAACTTGGGCTTCTTCTGTCGAACGTCGGCCTACATCTTTCGACGACGCACAACCTCAGGATGAGTTTCGTGGAGAAAGTCAACTGTTCTGCACAACGCCGACGCTCTGTGTGTCGCTCTCCATGGAATTAGTCCAGAAATCCTAATAATTTAACAATAATGTACTGCTCTGATACCACTTGTTAGAAAACCATAATCTTAAATCCTAATCCAGAATTTACATCATGCCAGAATTAGGATTCGGGATAAATACCTGGATCCATTCTAATTGATCACCTACTATTGTGGAATTCTTTGGCAATTGATACAAACGAATGATTGGTTTTGGTAATCTTCCTCAACTATATCTCCTTATTCACTAAGTAGGAAATATTATTATAGTTAAATTAAATATTTTTTGAATATTAAATTAATTTACTTATACTTATATAATAGTCATTTTGATAAACTTATTACTACATATTAATAGTATTGAATAATTTATTCACTTGTATTTATATAATTATCATTTTGATAGAAATTATTTGTATCAATTTACAGATTAATTTATCTACATAATCACATGTACTATAATGAGCCCTTCCACTTACTACTGACTTATTGCTATATCAGTCTTTAACTAAGTATAATACTGCCATTATGTGGAATAATATAAGATTGTTATTAGTTGAATAATTGAAATTTTCAATAGTAATAAGTTATTTTTAATATTTTAATGAAAATCATTTAATTAACCTAGGTAAATTAAATAATTTAATTACATTTATATAATAATCATTTTTATAAAATTATTGCTATTTTTTAACTTAAAATAAAAAATTAATCGGTTAGATACAATTAAATTCTATTTTAATTAACCAAAATACTTGAAATTTTTGGGAAATTTAACTATATAGTAAACACAATTGGCTGGTTCGATGATTTAAGTTAAAATTAATGACGGATAGTCATTTGTAAGATCATAATGTAGTCATGTTAATGTTATGACCTTAGTAAAGTAATTAGTTAATACCAATTATTAAATATCATCCATATCATAATTAGATGATTGTCTCATAAATTCTTATCCAAATCACAAAAAATATTTTATAAGTAACTATTAAAATAAATAAAAATTAAATACTCGGTTAGTATTAACTAATGAATAATAGGATTGAAAAATTAAAAATGTTATATGTATTTATGCCATTACTTATCATGTAATTATAGTATGCTATAACTTGATTTATTAATTTATATAATATTAATTATTTCTTAGTTATATAAATACATAATTAAGTGGTCAATTGATTAAATAATTAGATAATTTTCCATAATTAAAAATTATGTAATTCACTTAATTATGTAATTAGGTTAATTAGTGGCATTCAAATCAATGAAATTTTTAATTAACCAATTTAAGAACAAATTTAAAAATAACTAATTATAAACCTATATATTAATTAATGTATTAATTAAGTGGTCAATATTTATATTAATAAACTAATTAATCAGTTACTTGAGTAACCGATTAGTTGAGTAACAATTAATAGTATAGACTAGCTAAGTACATAGTTAATTAAGTGATTAATATTTTCATGGACTGATTAATTCATTAATAACAGCATAATAATAAGTAAGTAATAATCTAATTAAAAATGAATTAACTAATTGATTATTTAACTAACTAATTTACATAATTAATTAATTTATTAAGAAGTTAATTAAGTAGTTATGTAACTAATTATGGAATGTAAATAAAAATTAATTAAGTGATTTATATGTTAGCTTAATCACCTAATTAACCAACTAATCTTTCTATGATAAAATTCACAAGATCTAGTGGTTGGATTTCCGAACTGAACCGTTCAGTTTTCATTAAACATGAGAGGATGAGGTAGGCAATTGATTAGACTTCTTGTTAATAAAAATTATCGATTAATTGTCATGACAGGTAATACAAGATGGTGGGAATTAATTGAGAGAGCTAGGTTTGATTTCATGTTGTTGTCTGGATTAGTAATCAAGAACCAGATGGTTCTTTATCAGTTCTTCCGCATTTAATTTATGCAGATTATCGTTTTCAATTCACAGATGCCGAGCAGTCGATCCCTTGCGTACAAGACATGAAGATTATCTCGTCTTCAAGCTCATAACTGTTCATCCCTTTACGTGTCTCCAACGTCGACAGCGATAGAAGAGCCATGCGAACAACGACAATAACTCTGAACAGATAGACTTCGTTGTTCGTTTAATAAATACTGGGAAAAGGTTGAAGAAGAAAGGACGGAGAGTGAAGCAAGTTTTAATGCATGCAGTGTTGTCATTAAAATCTGATTTGTAACGTGTAAACTCAAAACCAATAAAATTCAGAGACGTACGAAGCAATTCACGATAGAGTAGGAACAGCGTATCGTCTCGACTCCATTAACGTTGATGAGATTCTTAAAAGATAAAAGCTTCAAAGATTCGTGTCCTGAATCGCGATCACTTTGATCCCTTTAAACAAACCATATATTCAGTTTCGTAAGAAGCTTCTCACCCGATGAAAAAACAGACGAATCTTGTCATCCCGCAAGAATTTAAGATCAGCCAACGCAAGACCACATTTCTTTAATCTCCATCGTTTCTCATTCTATTAAAAAACTTAATGGCGATGGAATTGTGTTTACGCCATCGCCTTGAGGAAGAAGCATTAACAACAGTCGGAGTAAAAGCGCGTGAAGAATGTCGAACAGTGATCGACGCCGAACTAAATTCGGTTCGGACCGGCCCGGTCTGCCTGTGACGAGATTTGCGGTAGTTAGTCTTTTCGTTAAGGTGGAGACACACTCCCTTTTGTCCCGCCGTGATTTCCGGGGCGTGGAAGTCAATTTTGCAATTATTCGAATCTAAATAGCGTCATGGTCCATTTTGAGATCTATTGTGATTAGCGTACTTAAAAATCTTTGACTAAAATTGGAAGGGGACACAGATGTCCTTTTTGAGGTTGTTTATGGGTGAGTCACAGGTAGTCAGTATGACGCTTAGATGCTGACAACAAGAAGCGCGTGGGGTCCATTTAGACTAAATCCGTCGCTCGTGGACTTTCCTGCAGAAGTGGGCCCCACAGAAGGCACGCTCGAGCTCGCGGTTTCTTTTCTTAAAATACGAGACGATACTATGTAGGGAGCGTAGCAGGCACTGTGGGCCCGGTTTCAGAAGCTCAATTTCTGAACGCCCAAACTACTCGACAGCGACCTCCCGCCCATACATCCGGGCCGTCGTACACGTAGCACCAGGAGGCGCCGCCGTTGTTTTATTATCTGTGATTTGACCAAAATAGTTGGACAACAGTGAGAGCTCAAGCCTTGTCATTCCTTCCTCGGAACGGGTGATATGGTAATTTTGCCCACCGATGAGAGAATTTGAGCCGAGCTTGAGACGAGACGGAGCGGTGGGAGTGACGTGTATAACCGTGGTAAGGTTAGTTTAACTAGAGCTAGCGCAAGGCTGGAGATGAGCTGTCACGAGTGACTCTATATATCTCGTTCAAAAAACCTTCCCTCTCTAACTCGATATCTCTTTCTCGAGCTCGGCCTTCGTTTTCCTCATCCTTCAGACAGATTTCCCGTTGATCGCGGTTGAACCGCAGGAGGACGACTCTTTTAATATAGAAATTGTCCTGGATATCATTTGCTCGGTTCCAGAAATTTGAGCATCGAGTGCTGATAATAATTCACCTCTCGCAGCTTCTGTTACTTTTCCGGTACTTGTTTTGTTTGTTCCGGTGCCTTCGTACTGCTGGACCAGTTCCCAAAAGCTTAAGCGCAGGGCATCATTGTCGTGCAATGCGGAGTGGAGTTTTCCGGTTAGTGAAGAATCGAATAAATCATTAGTTTTTTTTTTTTTTAATTTCATGTTCAGTATCTTTTTATGTGTTTTTTTGTTTTTCGAATTGGAGTTTGGACGGCTTACTGGTAATCGTTGAGAAAGTGGTTGATGGATCATGAACTTGCCTAGAAGCTTCGTCTCGTCTAATCCTTCCACCGTCGGTTGTCTTGTACTTGGAATTCTGCTGATTGGACGCGAAAATGAAACGGAGCCGTCTGTGATCATTGATAGATCACTGCATTCGAAAGAGTACTTTTTAGTCGTGGTAAATTTGCAGCATGACTGGTACTTCCAGATTGGTTCAAATTCGAAATCTTTTGGTCATTGGAGTTGGAACAAATTATTGTGAAATTACTCACGCCATTGCACAAGTACACGCTCTAGCTACTTTTCGCGACAAATCTTCTGAGCAAATCGGCAGCATTCATTCGTCATTATGTTTGCTATTTGATGAAAGATCCAAACGGGTCCGCCGTATGTGAGATAACTTAGGATTCTTTTAGTATAGAAAGCAGGGCGATGCAGGGGCTTGCATTTATCGTCTGGATGTGGGCCAATTCGTATTAGTAAAGTGTATTCTGTGATTGTTGGCATCAGAGCTAAATTGGTCTGGTTTGTGAATGTAGGGGAGAGCGGTAGGGCGGGCAATGACGGAATTGAAGAGAGGACTCGAATCCATTGATCTGGGCACTCCCTTTTGCTCCGCTTCTGTGAAGAGACACAAGGCCGACGGCTCCATCTCCGCCAGGGTGAGTCGCCCTTTCCTCACTTTTGTAGCTCTCTTTCTCTCAAACGCCTAAGCATCATCCAATTAGTATCAAACTATGATCACCATGGAGGACCTCAATCTATCTCCAAGGCCACTTAAGGAGGGCTAGGTTTCTCTTTTTTACCATTTGCAAGATGAGCTGAAAATCCGAACGTCTTGTTCCATTATAACTGATGCAGGAGAGGAAGGAGAAGATTGGTGAAAAAGTCGCAGCACTCCAACAACTTGTTTCACCATTTGGAAAGGTAGTTAAACACTTCGATCTTTAATTATATCCGACGTCAAATTTCTCTTCTCCTCTAAAATGGAGAGCTTTATTGCAGACAGACACGGCATCCGTTCTTCTGGAGGCAACGGGATACATCAAATTCCTTCAAGATCAAGTTCAGGTCAGAATCTCCCATTTTCCAATGGCGCACTGTTGTCGCTTTTGACTTACTGACATCTACGAAGCTTCCTTCATTTCCTCGTGAACTGATTTAATTCGACTTTCTCACCGTGTTAGGTACTGAGCGCTCCTTATCTGCAGCAGAGCAGGACGACCGGGAAGTTGCAGGTGACAACAAATTCTGACCTCAAATTGGTTTCAATAGTTTGACTGCAACTTCGGTCTAACAAATTCTTAAATTGCAATTGCTTTTTTGCAGGAAGCGGCCTGCTACAACCTGAGGAGCAGAGGCTTGTGCCTGGTGCCTGTCGAATGGACGCTGAAATTAGGCCACAACAATGGCGCAGATATATGGGCGCCTTCAATGAGAAGCAGCACTTTTAATTAGTTGTGCGCTTGGAGAGAGAATTCAGACGAAACTTCGCATCAAATCTTAACACCTCACCGTGGTGTTGCTTCAGAATTTTCAGCCCATGTTCCAGCGATGGATTTGGTCATTTTAAATCATAAGAACAAGGTGTACGAGAACCATTTATATAGAGATATGGGTCTTATTCACTCTCATCCGCACGCTATTACAAAGAACCATAACATCAATTTTCGAACATGTTTCTGTTTCTATGCCATGGTTGGATTAACTTACAAGGCTATGCCAGAGGAACATAGGTATGGACTTCATGGGCATATAAGTGGTTAGATTAAACATTAACCAGGACTAGAAATCCAGGGGTAATTGGCGATTATCTATTTGGCAGCAGTGAAGAATCTTACTCTTTGAATGGGATGAGACACCTTCGCCACAGTGGAAAAAGATGAAGGAGACATGACTACCCACTAGAAGTCTGAAACAGAAAGAAGTAGATAAGAAAAATTCATTATGAGGAGATATTGCTTGTTGCTACTTTAGAAAGCAAGATTGGATATATTGACTTGATGACAGTACTTTGACATGTCCCAGAAACGATGAGTCGGTGATGAAGACCAAACTCTCTTTACATGTCAAGAGGGAATTTTCCGTCATTGTTCTTATCCATTATATATTGAATCATAGAGGATGATTCGATTGATGGTTAGAGCTTTAAAACTGTAGTTAACATTTCTCTAAAAATAGATACAGAACCCATCAGAGAGCCAAAGGTGATCCAGATTGCTGTGTATTATCATCCTCGGTTAATCTGAAAGCTGTCAGGGTTTGTGAGCTTGGGTGCAAGATGAGAGGGGAGGGGCGAGTCCCTCCAAGCGGAGTGGTACTAATTGTTGTGTATGTATGAAATCACTGGGTTGAGATGTCAAGAAGGAATTGTCATTGTGAGAGATCAAGGATTTTGGGAGCCTGAGTACTTGGGTTCCACCAAAACAGATAAGAATGGGGAAAAAGAGAAGTGAAGGTATAATAAAAGAAGCGATGAAGGGGGTTTTAGGGTTCTTGAAGTGTTCATTCTTGGAGAACTTGCATTTTAAGCTAGCCATTCTCTTCACTTTCTCTAATAGTGCATGTATTTTTTTCACTAAACAATGAAAATTTCTCTTCCATTACTCACCTAACCACGTGAATCATGCCTATATTAATTTCTCAATTTTTTTCATTTACTTGTCAACTTTAGCCTCTCTTCTTTCAATTTCTCTCTTCTTTGCTTCTTTCCTTCTCTTCCACTCTTCGACGAGTTAGGGTTTCTCTCTTCTCTTGTTTCCTCTCTTTTCTTATTTCTATTCCTTCTTCTCCTAACCCTTTTAAAAACTTATGAGAAAACCCTAGAAATCAATATGGTATCAGAGTTGGTTAGGTTATGACTTGGAAAAACATAAAAAGATGGAGAAGAAAGAGAGAAAGAAGAAGAAGAAGAAGACGAAGAGGAAAAAGAAAAAAATAAGAGTTTTTTATGTTTTTCCCTTTAGTCTTTTTCTTTCCCATTTTATTTTTTCATTAGATTTTGCACTATCTTACCATAGTTTTTGTAGAGAAAATTTTATATTTTGATATAAAAAATTGTATATTTTTAGAAATATCTTTGAATCTAGTTTCCAATTCAATTTTTGTTTTTCGATCAGAGTTATCTAAAAAGATAAATAGACATATGAAATAATAAAAGTTAGGCAATAAAATAGTTTCAAGTAACAATAGAAAACTTTAATTTTTGGGACATTTTGTAATAACAAGACCAAGAATTTATTTAGAGATTTATATGTATCCCAAAAGAATGCTCTCTGAGTCTATTTCTATCCCAATAAACAGTTTTTCAATCCAATCTTTCTAGAGAGATATCCATATTGGAAGAATCAAAGGTCAAACAAGTAGCCTGCTACATGCGAAAGTCCTTTATTGTCTATTACCTCATACTTGTACTCTTCATTTTGGATGGTCTTGTGTGGGAAAATAACTAACAATTAGTTTCAAAATTGTGGGTTGCATGTAAGAGGTTGCCATTTAAATATAATATTGAGAAATTTAAAGGAAAAAAAATCTTGAGTTGTAGAAGAGCAGAGTAAAAGACATTTGGTGCAAAAAGTATGGCATTATATTGTGAAAGAAAATGGACTTTAATATAGAATGATGAGTTGGAGCTTATGGCTGCAATTAAAAACTGGCCTTACAAAATAAGTTATATTTTAAGAATCAATTGTATTATATTTGTATCATAAAGGGGGGAAATCTATTAAACCATTTGAATAAGTTTAATAAGATTGTCACACATTTTTTTAAGTGTTGATGTGAAGTTTGAGTACTATAATAAAGTGTTGATTCTTCTAAATTCCCTTTTTATTGCATTACGAGTGTCTAGTGATAACCATATAAAGACAAGAGACATGGTATATGGAAGAAGTCACTAATACACTCTTCATATTGAACACAAGAATGGGGTTCTTTGCGAATTACAATTGGACAAATATCATATTGGATAGTTTTATAAAGCATGATTGATCAAACAATGAAGCATGATGAATCAATGAGTTTTGTAAAAGGTTGAAAACTTGTTGATTGATGCTTTGATCGATCATAAGGCTTAGGGAACTCACAAAATATAATTGTTAGACATGGTTGATTGATCATACCTTTTCGCTTGGATTAATATTTTTTGCTACTTTTTAGCAAACCAAAGCATTTACAAAAGGTTTTCATACTCGAAATTCTCAATCTACCCTTTAAGAAATAAAAGGCTGAATCTGTCCAAATCCTTCATTTTCTCTAAAATAACTTGACATTCGTAGAAGAACTAAACCTCCACATACTCTATTCTTGTGCTCAAATGATTGAAATCTTGCATCTCTCTGGGATAAAGCCGTCTCTTAAAAATCTCAACCATTCGATCAACGATTATCTCAATCGTCCGTTCATGATTGGACGTTTGAGATAGTTGTTTCGCATGTTTCCCACCAAATGGTTTTTTTGTGTTGGATCAGTTGTATATGTGTGTATGTGTATATATATATTTAGATAGATAGATAGATATAGATATCACAATTCCCAATGTTTTAAAAACTAGACGTTATGAATGGATAAAGTTATTTCTAGCATTTAAAAAAAAACAAGAGAAAATGGTCCAAAATATATGAAAAATAATCAGTAATCATATTTTACTTGTAAAACATGTTGGTAGGTGACTTACAAAATTTGAAGACCTACAACATCAAGGATTTGAGCATGAAATTCCTGATCTTTGAATTTTTGCAACATGGGGTCAAATCTTGTTCCTAGGTTTGGCTCAGTTTTCTTCCAATGATATGATTTTGTAGTCGAATCCTCCACTTGGTTCAAATTTGGCTTTTGCACCCTATAGGGGTTGACTCCTTTCTTTGTGCTAATCCTTTTTATTAGGTGGAGTCGGCTTCTCTTAGGGATACGACTCCTTTTGCATCTTCACCATTTAGAAAGTCAACTTCCTTTTTTATTCCAAAAGTTTTTGTAACTAGGGTTCAATTTCTTTTTCCTTTCCACTCGCCTTAAGGATTCAACTATTACCTGGGCGCAACTCCATTCTTCTTTTCAATGTTCTTATGTTCTTAGGGGGGGTTAGTCCACAATGAACTTGAAGTGAAGTGAAAAATTGAATTGAAGTGAAATGAATTGATTCAACTTCAACTCATGTTTAGGTGTTAGTGTAGATGAGTTCCAGTGGCTAGAAAACAGATCCCAGTGTTAGTGCCCCTAAATGAAAAATATGATCTAAAGAAGAGAATGAGTAACCTTTTATAATATACTTAAATAGAACATATACCTAAACATATAATTAACCAAAATAAACGTGATTACTACAATTATAAGTGATTTAACATGTAGTATTAGAATATATTAATATCTTAATTAATAAAAAACTATATTATATTACTTAATGATTATAGTTTATTATAAATTAAAAAAATAACTACATGGGACTAGAATAAATTATTTAAAATAAATAAAAATTTTAAAAATAACATAAGTGAATATAATAAATAAATAAATTATTTTGTAATAACATAAGATATAGTTTAACATTAAAACTCACTATTTTAATACAAAATAAAAAATACATAATAAATAAATAAATATATTAATTTATCAACAACATAATATATATTTTAAATATTATTAATTATTAATATATTAATTTATCCACTACATGATATATCTTTTAAATATTATTAATTAATAATATATTAACAAAAAATGAAAAACTAATGGTTTAATTAATTGGATAATTAAACCAATTATGACGATGGTTTAATTTTTCATAACTTAGGAAAAATAAAACATTGTCTTCCTTAGCGTTGTCTTCCTCAGCGGCGGTCAAGGACGACGAAGGTGACACTCCAACAATACGCTGAAAGAAGAGAAGTCGGGAGGCCAAGAGGCTCTGAGACAGAGGGTCAGCCTCCCGTGCTTTGCGACGGAGGTTGAGAGGGAGAAGAGAGGGGGGCCGAGAGGCTTTGCGATAGAGGGTCGACCTCCCGTGCTCTGCAACGGAGGTCGAGAGGGAGCAAAGAGAGCGAAGACGAGAGGAAGAAGATGGGGCGAAAAATCATCGGAAGACGAAGGTTGAGGGAGAGGAGAACAACAAATGAGGAGAAATTTATCATTTAAGGGGGGGGGGGGGGGGGGGGCGAAAGTTGATGATTCGCAAAAAAGGTAGGAATCAACTTTCCCCCGTTTTTGCCTGAGCGAATGAAACAGTGTAATGTCACTTCAATTTATTTCTTTCTACACTAACGCCATTATTTGATGAACTAGGTAATGTGGGGGGAATTTATTCCACTTAATTGTTGACTAACCCCCCCTTAGGATTTGAATCATATTGCCTAATGGGGCTTGACTCCTATAGATGGTTGGATAAATTTTTAATTCTAAAACTTACTATGACTAGGGTTTGATTTTTTTTTTTTTTGAAAGGCAAATGAAATATTTGTGAATCAATTATCTTCTATATCTATTCCTAAAAGTGTGCATAAAGCCTTGAAAGATCCTAAGTGGAAAGAAGCTATGAATGAATAAATAAAGTCCTTCCAAAAGAATTCAACATGGGAAGTAGTTGACCTACCTGTAGGAAATACACCAGTCGGATACAGTTGGTTATTTACCATTATATATTAAGTCGATGACACCATTGAATGGTTAAAAGCAAGGCTTAATCGCCAAAGGATACACTCAAACCTACGGTATTGATTACATGGAGACGTTCGCACCAGTGGCCAAAATCAATACTGTTCGAATTATACTATGAATCTTGACTGGCCCTTATATCAGTTTGATATTAAAAATGCATTTTTGTGCGAAGATCTATAAAAAGAAGTATATATGGAATTACCTCCTGGATGTATTATGCAAACTAAAGATGTAAACAAGTATGTAAAGTGAGGATGTCCCTATATGGTTTGAAGCAGTCCCCGAGGGTGTGGTTTGGAAGGTTCAACAATTGTATGAAATCTATCGGATAAAGCAAAGCAACTCAAATCATACTCTCTCCCAGAAATCTAACAAGGAAACAATCACAACTCTTTTTGCGTATGTTGATGATATGATAGTAAGTGGGAATTATCTAGAAGAAAATAAATCATTGCAAATTCATCTTGCCGGAGAGTTTGAAATGAAAGATCTTGGCTACTTAAAATATTTTCTTGGTATTGAAGTGTCAAGATCGAAGGAAGGAATTTTTCTATCTCAATGGAAATATGTTTTAGACTTGTTGAAGGAAACTGTTATGACAACATGTAGTCTAGTCAGTACTCCCTTGGAAGAAATTCTAAAACTGGGAACACATTCAGATCAAGTCCCTGCTAACAAGTAACGTTATCAGAGACTAGTCGGGAGGTTAATGTATCTTGCACATACCATACCAAATTTAACTTATGTACTAAGTGTGGTTAGTCAATTTATGCATTCTCCAAGTGAAGAACATATGAATGACGTCAACCATATCCTACACTACTTGAAATCATCTCCAAGGAAAGGAATTTTATTTAAAAAGGGAGGCGACTTGAAAATTAAAGGTTATACCAATACCGATTGGGCTGGGTCAATAGAGGACCGACGATCTACATCTGGATACTTTACATTTGTAGGTGGAAATTTGGTCACTTGGAGAAGTAAGAAACAAGATGTGGTGGCTAAATCGTCAGTTAAAGCCGAATACAGGGGAAAGGCCAAGGCAATATGTGAATTATTATGGATCAAGAATTTGATACAAGAACTACAAATTGAGCGCACAAGTCATATGAAATTATACCGTGATAGTAAGGCAGCATGTGATATTGCCCACAACCCAGTCCAACATGATAGAACTAAACATGTTGAGGTTGATAAACACTTTATCAAGGAAAAGCTAGAAGCAAGAATCATTGAAGTTCCTCATGCTCGGTCTCAAGATCAGTTTGTCAATGTGCTAACCAAGGCAGTGTCTTACCAAGCTTTTAACAATTGTTTCGACAAGTTGGGCATGAGTGATATCTATGCACCAACTTGAGGAGAGATGTTGAGATCTTTTCCCGTATACAGAAAGATATTCTTTCTTTATTTTTAAAAATCTTGTAATCCCTGTAATTGTGCAATAACTATAATCTCTCTCAATCCTTACGTGTATAGATTATTACAATTTGTAAATCGGCTATTTAAGTAAAACGATGTGAATAGCAATACACACAAAAATTGAAATCTTATTTCTTACTCATGGAAGGGCAATAGTGACAAATTTGGTCCGGATTGGTTTTGCCTTAAAGAGAAATTACTGCTCTGAAATTTTTCGCTCAGAAGAGATGAAATACGACATCTGATCTTCGCCGACCGTAGTTCATAAAATTCCGGCGGGTGTACTTCGTTGACGATTAAATTTCGTTAAGGGGAAGTTTGAATCCGTGTTTCACCTTTCTGGACTTGGACTTGACTTGCAAGTTCTTAATTACGAGACTTTTGTATATTGACTTTTCTTTGTATCTGACTTTCCATCGTTTACGATTGGTTATAAAACACCACTCCACGATCTCTCAAATTCTCATCCTTTCTTTCAGAAATGGTGGCCATTAGTGGGAAGAGCATTCTAGTCATCATCCTTACCGGGTTAGTGGTCGCGTTCTTTCCGCCTTTTACCTTGGGTCAGAACTGTGGATGCTCCGACGACCTTTGCTGTAGCCGGTGGGGCTACTGCGGCACCGGCGAGGATTACTGCGGCGTCGGCTGCCAAGCAGGTCCCTGCAACACTCCGCCAAGCACCAACGACGTGGTCGTCTCCGATATCGTCACCGATAACTTCTTTAACGGGATCATTAACCAAGCCGGCTCAGATTGTGTGGGAAAGAGCTTCTACTCTCGTTCGGCGTTCCTCGACTCCCTCAACTCTTACAATCGCTTCGGAAGGGTGGGTACCATCGACGACTCCAAGCGTGAGATAGCTGCCTTCTTCGCCCATGTCACACACGAGACCGGACGTAAGTTGGAACCAATCTAATGCTTCATAATTCTCTTACTGAGTTCTCTCCAGATCAAATGAAATGATGCCTCTGATGAATGTTTGAACAGATTTTTGCTACATAGAAGAGATTGACGGTCCTTCGAAGGACTACTGCGACGAGAGCAATACCCAGTATCCTTGTGCTGCCGGAAAAGGGTATTATGGCCGCGGACCGATCCAACTTTCATGGAACTACAACTACGGACCTGCAGGAGAGAGCATTGGATTCGACGGTCTCAATGCGCCGGAAACGGTGGCTAACGACGTAGTGGTTTCATTCAAGACAGCTCTGTGGTATTGGATGAATAACTGTCATACTCTGATAACCACTGGCCAAGGATTTGGAGCCACAATCCGAGCCATCAATGGCCAACTGGAATGCGATGGTGCAAACCCTGCAACTGTCAACGCACGCGTTAACTATTACAAGAGTTACTGCGATCAACTGGGTGTCTCTCCTGGTGACAACCTTACATGTTAAATGGCCTAAGTACTTTTTCCTTGTAGTGTCAATGAATAAAATTACAGTTTATAGTATTTGATGCCTTGTTATAAAACTTGGAGTATTAGTTCATCAGACACCAGTAAACTAGGATGGTAATTCTGAAGTCTGTCCTGTCCAACCGAACAATCTTGTAGCTGTCTAAACGTCACCTCTTTTCACACTCTGTTAAACCATCTCTGGTGGTTCCTGAACAGTTGCAAGGTCCAGTCCGCAGACCGAACATGTTTCTCTCTCTCTCTCTCTCTGTTAATTTTCGTTAGTTGAAACTAAAGATCTGTCTCAATTGCAACAGTAAAACCCATTTCGACATTATGGACCGGTTGGTGTGTTGAGACTTGGCTCTCATAGGGCCTCTGTAACTGATTGAATTTGACCTCTACAGGCAGCTCTTCCAGTTTCTTTCAACTCAAATTCATGAGGTCCGAACGGGTTCCAATGAGGGCAGGTGTTTCCATCTTCAGTTTTAGATAAGATGTCTCAGCGATGGCGTGAGCTTCCTATTTCATTTTAATGGGCGTTTTAATGGCTTCATGCTTAAGTCTCCACAGAGGCACCTATTGCTAGTGTGGATTTCTTCGATTCCATGAGAAGGGTCCTTTTGAGGTACAACCCCTGCCAATGAATTGTGAATTTCACTTATGATATAATTAATATTGTGTTAAAATATTTTTTTTAGATTTAATAAAAAATTAAAATAAATTAAATAAAAATAAATTAATAAAATTAAATAATATAACATAAAAATGTATAATAAAATCCTAAAATTTTATAAATTATATAAAAAAAAACTATACACCATCTGTGGGAGGATTTGAGGGTGGTTGACTCTGAGTCTACAACTGATAAAAGAACCATTGCATCTTTATCTTATGCTCGTGCTTAGACTCAACACGACGGTCAACCTCCTCAGTCTGACATTGTACATTTCTCAATTGCTCCTGAGTTTGGGACAACATCTCTTTAGTTTTCTGCAACTCCTCCTTCATATGTGCGGTTGATTGAAACGAAGATAGTGGGGCCAACCTTACTATAGACAATTGAGCTAAACCTAACCCCTTAACATACCCAAACCTAGCTTCACGACCCGAAGTACAATGGTACTCCCATTAACTTGCTCACCATCCTCTTGTGCCTCTCGTACCAACAGTTGCATCTCCTCTTATATAAAATAACATAAGATAGTTATATTTACTTTTTATTAAAATAAAATATATTATTTATAATAAAGATACATTTTATAATAAATTTGATATTATAATTATACTCACATATTGTTCTCCAGATCTATCAATCCACTTGTATTGAGACTAATTAGTAATGTGAAATTGCTCAATATCAAAACAATTTGAACCCTACACATTTACAAGGACACACGTATGTAAATATATTACATTAGTAGTATATTTGAAAGAAAATATACTCTAAGTTAAATACACACCATCTCCTCTCTAATATGCACAAAAGACTCAAGCCTAAAAATAATTGAGATTTTAAAACACAACCCCTAGAAATCTAATCACTTGGAACCTCTTCCCCTGAAACACATTCATGCATAGCCATTGCTAGTTCTCAAGGGAAACCCTTTATAAGGAGTGGAGAATGTCGTGGGGTACCCTCTATGCTCTCTATACCAAGTGTGGATAACAGTCTGATACTATTGAAATGCAACATCCAATATAGAGTGCATGACAAGTTGTGTTGCTGCCTCACTATTCATATCAACATCAAACTTCTTCTATAACACAAGATTATCAAACTTAACATTGTAAGCTACAAAAAAAGGAAAATTTAATTGAGTAATTTGTAGTATTTACCTCAATATAGGGATACACACAAGCTAACTGAGTTTTGGTATAGGCTTTAAACTTTTCCTCCTTCACCTCCATATGAGCCCTCAAGATATGATCCATCCAGTGAGTGAAAAGTGGACTATAGGATGTCGATGCCTTCCTATGAAAGTCTCTAAACTCCACTAGGATCCTCTTATCGAGGTCTCTCATCATATCATAAACTCTAGATCCATTGCTTGGGCCTATAGTAATTTATGTTTTGTGTATATAGATACACACAAGCTAAGTAAGTTTCGGTGTAGGCTTTGAACTTTTCCATCTTCACCTCCATATGAGCCTTGTTGGAAGATGAACTCAAGCCCACACGACCAAGGAAGGCCACATATCCAAGGAGAAATCCTACACGTCCAAGACAGGTGGCATCATGGTAAATAAGAAGACTTCTCATAAATATGGCATAAGGATGTAATTAGTCAAGGAGGAACATGTCTACTCATGCCTTTTCTTAAGTAAAGATTGTAGCCCTAAGGGCATTATGGACAATGTAACATCTTCTCAAAAACTATAAACAAAAGCCCTTGGCTTGGGGTAGAGAATTCAACCTCTCTCCTCTTCTCTTAATTTGTCCAAACTCTCTCTTAGCTTAAAGGTTCTCTCTCTCTCTCTCTCTCTCTCTCTCTCTCTCTCTCTCTCTCTCTCTCTCTCTCTCTCTCTCTCTCTCTCTCTCTCTCTCTCTCTTCCTTTCTCTCTTCCTTTCTCTCTTCTCTTCTCTTCTTCTTTTCTTCTCCTCTCCCTCTCTTACTTTGCTCGAGATTTGTTGAAAATTAGGATTTCATGATATATAATCACAATAGAAGAGGATTAAGAGGTGAAAAGAAGAAGAAGAGTTGTGGAGAGAAGGTTTTAGCAGGAAAAGAGGAAGAGTGACGACTTTGGAGAAAAAAAGGAGGAAGATTAGGGTAATGGACTTGTGCAAACCCTCCCCCTTAAGTTGTATTTATAGCTATCAAAAGTACTAATATTATAAGAATACCCATCACCCTAATAAGAGTGAATAAGAGACATAAATCATAAACTAATTACATCAATGCCATCTTTATGATATGACTCTTTATTTACCATCATGTCATCACTGTGAGAGCTATGGGTCTTCTCCTTAATCTGTGGGCATGAGCCCATCTTCCACACACTTGGACGTGTGGGCCTTCCTTAGTCGTATGGGCTTGGGCCCATCTTTCAACACTCCCCCTCAAGCTAGGAGTGAGGGATACAAGAGACTTAGCTGGCATAATATAAGAGAGATTAAAATCACTCCTACCCGTAAGACATTGTTTCATACTCCAGTCAAATGGTCATATTCAAAAATATTTTTCCCTCAATTTCACAGGCATAAAAGTATCCCTATTGTGGGGCACAAAGTCTACCCACTTTCTCAGGGTAGCTAAAAAAAACACCTTTTGGGTGAATAATAGACTTGACTCACGCTGGATATTGGGCACACTCCTATCCTCTATAGGAAGTGGGTCTATAGGCATTTCTCAGAAGTGTAGTAATAAACTCCTCTATCACGGTGTCCCAACATAGGGCAACAATTGTCAAATGGTAGGAATAAAAATGCCAAATAAGGGGGTAAAAGGTAATCACCGAAAGATAATATTTTGGGGTCATCATGTGCTTTCTTCTTCATCACAATGACTAATGCCGACAACAATCAACAACTGAGAAGTCATTCAATAATAATGTCTCAATCAGAGAGACACAATATCAACAACTAAAATAGGCTTGGGCCTGGGCCCAAATAACACAAACTAAATAGGTAGGTAGTAAAAGTCCTTAAGATCAATAAGGAGACATAAGATAATTTTTGGCAAGTCCGTCCTTGAAGAAGGAAGTTGTGCAACAAGTAATAAGCTGAGCATAATCCAAGGTAATAATCAAGCCAGAGTCAAAACAGTAGCAGATAGCATATAGTGGCTTTGACAGTGAGTGAATGAGTCAACTCGAGTAATGGACTGCCAATAATAAGTTGATCCTAGTGTTGTTTTATAATTAATAAATCAAACAATCTCCAATATGCTCATCCTTCATACTTCTCTTACTATTCGCCCCTCAAGCTAGGAGAAAATGTTAATGATATTTGCAAGCTCTAGTGTTAATCCACCTCTTGTATGATCAAGTAAAACAAGTCTAGTATCAACAACTTCACTAGCCCAAATATTGTAAACCAAATAACTCAAGCCAAGCCAAATATCTCAATCTTTTCTTAAATTTTTTAGGCAAGGATACCAAATCAAATTATTTTTAATATTTCAAAATACCAACAAAATCTCATAAAATTTGTTGCTTGAAATTTTTATTAAATAAGGTAGTTTTCTCCTTCAATTGGTGCCAACTTAGTAATCAAAGAAGACACATTTCCTTGCCTTTTTTTAAAAAAAAAGATTTAGGCAAAGCAATCTTTGACCAATAAATCAAGAAAAGTTTATGAAAATAAGATGATCTTCTAAAGATTCTTTCTAGATATTATTAGTTAACACATAGAAACTTTCCAAGGGTAGATCATGAGATATTTTTCTGATATTTTTTTTATTAATAACAGCGACACAAAAATTTAAGCAAAAAAATCGGCTTAAATCCAGATCTTCGCATGCAACAGTATACCAACATGACCTTTGATTCTTCTAATGCGAACATTTCCTTAAATATAGATCAGATTGGTATAAATGTTTTTCCTTTTGAAACTAGACATAAATACCTTTCAACCAAATATAAATTCTCTTCATAAAATATACTCCTTTTGATATAAATAATCTGATAGATTTTGGACTATTAATCTCGATGAACTGAGTACTCTTTCTTCTTTGATCGGCATGTCCATTGACTCTTCCGAGATTGATATCACCATCTAAAAAACTCATAATAAGAATTGGTCTAATAGGTAAGAAAATGGACTTAAAAATATTTCTTTTGATATATAATTAACTATATAAAGTCGCATTCTTGATGGCATAAAATGGCTAAAAAATTGAAGCTTTTTGTTGCTGCACGAAACTTTTTTTTTTTACCTTTTTTGATTTAGATATTGATTTATTTTTCTAGAAAAATCTGATTTCAATGATTATTTTTTAGTTGATAACTAGATTCAAATATCTTTCCAACGGTATATAATTTTCTATATGAAACATATGGAAAGAGAGTAAAACATCCAATGAAATATAGAATTTGAGAAATAAGACTTGAGGGAAAATGAGAAACTCCTCTTTTTTTCTTTTTATTTTTCTTCTTCCTCCCTTTTTTTTCCATATTTTTCTCCATCTTCTTCACCTTCTACATCTCAGATAATGGCCCGCTCTGATACCATGTTGAAACTTAGGATTCCATGACGTATAATCATAGTAAAAGAGGATTAATGGGTGAGAAGAAGATGAAGAGTTATAGAGATAAGGTTTTAGGAGGAGAAGAGGAAGAGTGACGAATTTGAAGAAAAGTGGAGGAAGATTAGGGTAATGGACTTGTCCAAACCCTCCACCTTAAGTTGCATTTATAGATATCATAAGTAGTAATATTACAAGAATATCTTTCACCATAGTAAGAGTGAATAAGAGACATAAATCATAAACTAATTAAATCAATGCCATCTTTATCAGATGACTCTTTATTTACCATCATGCCACCACTGTGTGGGCCTGTGGGGCTTCTCTTTAGTATGTGGGCTCGAGCCCATCTTTCACACTCTAGGATGTGTAGGTCTTCCTTGGTTATGTGGGTTTGGGCCCATCTTCGCACAAGGTTCTAATAATGGGATCCTAAATTCAATATAGTATCAAAGCTAGGAAAGATCTGAGATGAAAAAGGAGACAAAATAAAATCACCAATAGATAACTTAATTTATTTTATTTATTTTAAATGAAAATTTCTAGTAGTTGATAAATAGTAAATATAGTTTCAAAAGTACTAAATTAAATAATAATAATTATTTTTTAATTATATATAACTTATTTATTTGAATTGATTAGTAATTTTTATTAAGAAGTTCAAGTAAATGACACATGAAACCATATGAAAAAGTGTTTGCTATAGAAAGATTTTGTATTTGATGTAAGTTCATTGAGTAGAAATTTAAGATTACAACAAGTTATATAGGAGGAGACTTGTGTGAAATTAGAAAATCAACAAAATAGATAACAAAAAATCTTCTCTTAAGTTAGGAAACTAAATTTAAATTGTTCATCTTATCTTGTAGTGAGAAGAGCTAGAACTAGAGTTCTAGTTGGTGTATTCCTTGTTCGAAAATAAAATAGAGGGAGTTGTGTTGGTTTTAAGATTTCTATTGAGGTACTTTAGATGATAATAAATAAGTAAATTACTAATAATGTATATTACGTATGTCTTGCAGCTCAAAAACCCCAAAAGGAGATTTTTGGTCGTATATCCATCTGACCGGATGTGATCTCATCGCATGCCCCATATAAAAGACATCTCATGCCAGAAAACAAGATATCCGAATGGCCTAGTAGCACCGTCTGATTGGACAAGAGAGAGAGAGAGAAGAGGCTTTCTTGAAGATTGTTCAATCAAATATTAGCCAAAACAAAAAGAGAGTAAAAGAGTAAAATGAGAAAAGAAGTTGACCACTTAAGTAGGAGAACTGAAGTCTTGATGGCTTGAACTCCCAAAGGTTTTTTTGCACTTTCATTTAACCAAGTTTCCACCTACCATTCTACGATATCTAAAGGTGGATTTATGATTACCAGGGAAACCAAACTAGTTTGCATCTGCAAAAACTTCAATGTTAGTATAACTAGCACTTGTCGAGTAGTACTTGTCCTAGGTGTTAGGAATTAGATGCCCTAATTCCAAACTAACAAGAGTAATAATAATAATCGCGGAAGAAAGGAAAAACAAGCAAGAGAACAAACAAGATTTATACAGGTTTGCCTCAAGGTAAGATTGTGTCTTGTCTTCCACCGTTGTAGTAATCCGTTGTACAGATGAAATAGTTTACAAGAGAAATAGCACACACTTACAGGTGTTTTTTTCTCTAACCTCTCTCGGCCGCAACTGATGCTCTTCGAATGATAAAACCCTAATATCGGAGCCCCAAAATATAAAGAGAAAATTAGGGCAACCGTGATACAAGTTAACACTAGGCTCTTTTTAGATAGCAAAAGATCCCTTTCCAACACAAGCCAATGAAATTGTTGAGGTTGATGTATAAACTTTCTAATAACATCAGTAACAAATGATATATCGGGGCTTGTAATAACAAGATAGAAAAATTTGCCATCTAAGCATTGAAATCTACTGACATCTACTTCTTAACATGTCCTTGAACTTAATTTAATACTTGGATCCATATGAGTATCAATTGGCATACACCCAAGTATACTGGTTTCTTCCAACATATCTAATACATACTTTCTTTAAGACAAGATTATGTCATGTGTGGATTGAGGGACTTCTATCCCAAGGAAATAGTTGAGCAAACCCAAGTCTTTTGTTTTGAATACCATACTTACATTTTCTTTTGCCTTCTGAATGCCACTGATGTCATCTCGTATTATAATAATATCTTCTACTTATACAACCATAAGAATCCTGCCTTGGTTTATTTTCTTGAAGAACACACCGAATCTGAGTGCCACTTGACTTAGTTTGTCAAATCAAACATATAGTGACTATTGCAGTCCATAGATAGAATCTTTAAGCTTACATACCTTATCCCCCTCAACCACATATCCAAGTGGTTGCAACACATAAACTTGTTCATGTAAATCACCATTAAGAAATGCAATCTTGACATATAATTCATAAATTGACCATTGGAAGATGGCAATAAGGGAGATAAGGACATGTACCAAATTGAAAAGTTTCTTCATAATCAATGCTATATGACTGAGTGTAGCCCTTGGCAACCAGTCAAGCTTTACATTGAACAATTCTGCTATTAGGATTATGCTTTAAGATAAATACCCATTTGAAGCTAACTATATATATATATTCGGAGGAAGGAAAGCCAACTCCCAAGTCTTGTTTTCATACACGGTTGTCACCTCTTCCATCATGACAGTCCATCTAGGATCTCTATAAGCCTCTTCAAAATTCTTAGAACCGAAACAAAAGGAACTGCTAAAAAAAAAGAATAACAACTCAAAGAAAATTGATGAGTGGAAATAAAATGGGAAATAGGGTGAGAGGTAGATGGTTGTTTGTGAACACATGAGCGAGGTTGTTTGCAAAGAGCAATATGTTAAGTATCATATGGATGTTCAATCATAATAGGTGAAGGTGGTGATAGACTTACCTCTGGATCATCACTGGACTCCATGGGTAATGGTTCAACAAAACGGGAAGGATGCTCTAAAAGTGAATCTAAAGGCATCTCATCCAAGGACATAGGATGATCTAGCGGAAAAATAGGTCATGTTGAGTGATATACCAGAATAATACAATATGCCCTCAAAGAATGTGACATCAGTTGAGATGAATGTTTCATGAAGAGTAGGGATATAACAAACATAACTTTTTTTGTCTTTGGAATAGCTAAAAGATACACTTAACTGCTAATTGCTCAAGAATCAAATTTATTGTGACAGATAGATATTTTATGGACAAAACATATACTGCCAAATTTTTAAGCAGGTAAAGGAAAAAGAGCCACACTAGGAAATAATTTTGAACAAGAAGTTATTTCACTAAGAACACTAGAAGGCATGCAATTTATAATAAAAAAATATTTAAGGATAACATGTGGCCAATAAAACTTGGAAACATTCATGGATAACATAAATGTTTGGGCAACTCCTAACAAGTGTTTTTTTTTTCTTTAAGCCACACTTTTGTTAAGGGGTATAAACACAAGATGTTTGATGAACAATTCTCTTTTCCTTACAAAGAACTTGTAGTTGAGATAAGAGATACTCTTTGGCATTATAAGATCGAAAAACTTGTACTTTTGTATCAACTTAGGTGTGAACCATAGTATAATGGGATTAAAAAATGGATAAAACTCCTAATCATTATGTCATCAAATCAAGCCATGTAACACAAGAATAATCATCCACAAATATAATAAAATACTTGCATTGAATAATATTTGGAACATGAAATGGTCCCCAAACATCTGAATGTACTAATGAAACATGGCTTATGCTAACTTTATCAAGTCTAGGAGAAAAAACTGTTCTTTCTTGTTTACCCAACTCACAAAATTAACATGGTATACTTGTGAAAGATTTTAAAGAATGAAGAAGATAGTATAGTTTTAGCAAAGAGGTATGACTAAGGTGATCATGCCATTGTGTTGCCTGTTGATTTGATGGAACTGTTGCTGAAATTATATGATTGTTTAGGAAATAAAGACCTCCTCTCTCGTGTCCTCCACCAATCACCCGCTCTGTCTGGATGTCCTAAAAAATACAATGAGATAGAAAAAAATCACAAAAAAATTGAGTTTCTTTGTTAATTGACTAATGTACGTAAGACTTAAAGGAAACTAAGGAGAAAATAGGACATTGGAAAGAGATAACCAAGGAGTCAAGGTGGATTTACCCACCACTTGTACTTTTGGTTTGGGATCCATTATCATTGGAAACAAAACTGGTTCATTGTACAAGGAAAGAGAGAAGAAATTTTCCAATTTTACCAGTAAGTGCTAGCACATGAAAAAAAAAAAAGATATACTTGTAGTGGCAATTGTAGCACTAGGAGCAATAGTGGAAGAAGTCATCATACTTTTTAATTTATGCAAGAGATCATAGTCTTCCTTTGTTAAAGTCATCATATCTTGTAGATCATAGTCATCATTCTGTAGGGCTTTTTTTATTTGCTTCAAATGTAGTGTTAGGGGCTTGATTAGCCTTGAAAAATTCTGGTTTTCTATTTAGCTTCCAACACTTCTTTACCACAAGCTTATTGTGACCATAAAAAGTGTTTATTCTAGAGGAAGAGGCATAACCATTCCATGTTCAAGCAGTAGAATCACTATTACTTCCTTTTCCTCGCCACTACTTCTGCCTCCTTTTCCTGTGCCTCAGCTTTTACTATCACTCCCCCTGTTGAAGTAGAGAATCAAGTCATTTGGTCAAAATTTGGAGAATGGTTGTACAAATATCATCAAAAGAAGGTATGGTTGTGGAAGTAAAAACTGGTGACTTGGCCGCATTGCTTTTAATTGGTAAGACAAGTGACTATAACAAGGCCTTCTCTCTCTTTTTCAATATTGAGTGACATTATCTGTAAAATAAGATTGCCAAGTTTCCATTCTTGGAGAAATCGTATAAATTTAGCAATATAGTCATTAAGATTATCACTGTATTATGTCATATACATAGCCTGAAAATTTTCATCAAGCTTTTGAAGACTATATGTGGAATATAATTTGGGACAAGTTTCTCCGACTATCTCTAACCGTTCTTCCTTGCTATCAATGAGCCATGGTAGCGACTAGCACAGGTGCTACCACATCCGTGGTCCTTCAACACCTATGGCACCAGTAGCAGTGCGGCTGCATCCAGAACTCTCCTTTTCTTCAGGCATCGTTCTTCAACACCACCAAACTTGGGGGTGCTGCCAGTGTCGCGTCCAGCGAAGACACGACCACCACCCGTGGCGCTATCGCGGCCAACGACGATGAAGAAATTGGTCCAGATGATAAAGGCGTCGCTGGCGTGGCGGTTTTAGACACGATCGATTCGCTTTTTGGCGCATTAAGGGACTTTTCACTTTTCTGCTGCAGCTTTAGCCGAAGCTTCCTGTTCTTATTTAATTTTGTAATCCCGGTAGTAGACGGAGTAGATGTTTCGAGTCGCGGCACTGCTGAAGAAACCACAGCCGTTGGCACGCAGAGCGTGACGCTTTTCAGCGTCTGACAGTGGGTTCCATTCCATCCTGAATTCGCTTCAAGCTATCCTTCGAAGCCATATTTCCTCTTTTTTCCCTTTGGGTTTGGTTTCAGAATTGCAGAGGGGGGCTTTTTCCTTTGATCTTCGGTGTCATCTGGAAAGGAGGAAAGCTTCATCACCTAGTAGCATGATTAATGATCTGCCTATTGTCTTTGAGGTAGTAACAGACAGGGTAGCAGACAGAAAGCCACCCAATAATGAGGATCTGGAGCACTTGATGATGGAGTATGATCAGCTCCATAGAGTTTCCGTCAAGCCCGCTTGGCTGCGGCTTGTTGTTTTTTTTTCCCCGTTAATCCACCTCCGGCTTAGTTTTCCTCCGACCGAATCGAAGACGGACAATCAATAGATTTTTTTTTGTCATTCGAATGGCATCACGCACCACAACTTGAAGACCCACATATTGCAACGGCAGTTTGGCCAACAATCTTGGGGAAGCTATTTACACTCTTAAGATGGTGCAGCAGCAACAACAGCTGTTGCAACGAGTTCTTTGCCGTGTTTAGTAGTATAGTTTTTTTTTAATAAATAGTCCCACATGGATTAGTGAGTACAAATATCTTGAGTTTATTAGTTGAAAAATAAACTTTCTAATTTGGTTAATTATTTTGGGATAAGCATTGGATCCAATTTTACATGGTATCAGAGTATGTACTTATTATATGTGGGCCTCTACCTAAATTATTTATATGTAGAGTCACAAAAAAGGGAGAGAGTATTAAGGAATAGTCTCACATGGATTAGTGGTTTTATCAAAGATAACTTTTCGATGATTGGTTCTTATGTTGGTGGGACGGCTAATCACTTTTATGGATTTAAAGGTTTATATCATTAGTTCTGGTCAAATTCGTTGGTTCAAAAAAAAAAATATTAGGTTCAGGACTGTGTCAAATTCATTAGGTCTGATCCGGTTTAGTCTATAAGTGGCATGAAATACTCATTAGGAATAAAATTATTATTTTTGTTATCAGGGGAAATCGCATGAAGCGATTTGGCTCAAGGTCTCTCTTCTAATGTTAGCTTACTTGTTTGCATCTCATATCTTTCACATCTTCATCTCCAAAAGTTATACTCTCCTCCAGTGATTTTCCTTTAAGCTCACACTTGGTTAAACTTGTTTTTTTATTTTTTTCAGTTCTACCATTATAGTCTCCTATTTTTTTTATCATGGTGTTTATTTATATCCCCCATAATCTTTTTATTCATTACCATCTTCTTTTTGTACTCTTGTTTACCTTTTTAGTCTAACCCCTTGTCACGTTGCTTGGGTTGGTTTTTTGTTTATATGGGTCTTTTTTAAAATTCCTTTGAGATTTTTTTATTAGTGCTCTCAAGTTGGGTTTTTTTATTGTCGTCCTTCTTAACCCTGTTTAGTGATTATTATCATTATTTTGTGTTTCAAATTGGGATCACTACCATTATCTCCTAGCTTGAGGGGGGAGAATAGAATGAGAAATATGAGGGATAAGGCAAGTGATAAAATATACCATTAAGAATTCCATGTTTTGTGGTAATCAAATTTATGTGACCAGAATATCTAAGTACAATACGAAGAATTTTTTTCTTGAAGACCAAGGATTTGTTTCCTTACAATCTAAAATTATAAATTCCAGTTTGAGGGGGAGTGTTGAAGAACAAGTAAGGGAGAATTTTATATAACTCTCACAACAAAAAGTCTCGCATAACAACAATTCATATGGTGGAATCTGAGGAAGTCACACAGAAATATCTCAGTTAAAATGTGCTTTAGTTATTTCATTCTTCTACATATCTTTAATTTTTTTAATTATTCTTGAACTTTTCTTTAAGAGTTAGACTTTGGATGTAACTGGGACATGGGTGGGTAGTTTAATTGTCATCTAATTCTACTTATTTTCTCTATTATAAAGAGGGTTCATTATACTCAGTTACAATCAAGTCGATTAATTATTTCTCTATCCAGACTCGTTTGAGTATTTAACTATAGGGTTTTCAGCCATGCTTAACTAGGCTCTCAAAACCTTTTGAAAAGTTTGACTTGAACACATGACAAACTAAGGCAGCAATTAGCTAGGAGCACAAGTGTAGTGAATTAACACTCTTTTAACTCAGCAGCCTCTCTTAAGATTCATGCATGTGCTCTCACTTGCATGCATAATACCGACTAAGTATGACCAGAATTTTAATGAATGTATGGAAAGACATATAACAAGAACGGCTGCTGGATTAACCAATAAAAAAAACTCTTAGGGAGGCACTTAAGTGCTAAAATACATAGAAATTACACTTATGACTAGCAACATAGGGTAAAATCCTTTCTTCTTTAAGAGTATCAATTTGTGTGGCTTACACTGCACTTCTTTCACTCTAATTGTTGATGTTAAATAGATCATCCTAGTCAATTCTAACTTTTTCCCCCCTAATCTACTACAGATCAATTTCTCATTTCCAACCTCATCAAAATCCAAATAGCCCACCTTATTTGAACGTAGATGCAGATTATTATTTTTTTTATTGTTCTTGTTGTTCTTGTTGTTCTTGTTGTTCTTGCTGTTCTTGTTGTTCTTGTTGTGTTTTTTGGCTAGAAATCATATCTAAGCAAGCCTGGAACGGGTTATGGAGAAGCTAGATCGAGTCAGAATTGGTTTTACTGCATTCTAACTATTTTTTTTTTTTTTTCAGAAATGATTCATGACAGTGGCTGTCCGGGAGTCTGAGTATGCATTACAGTCAATAATCAATGGAGCCTATCTGCAATCTTCCTTCTGTAGACTAAGAGACTTGGGAGCAATTCAGTTAACGAAAAATCATGTCATCTTCTTGAATATATAAAAGTAAAAGATTTGATCAAACAATAGAAAGAATTTTTATTTTTTCATGTACAGCTTTTTGAATATACGCTTCCCGTATGAACATCCCTACAGAATTTCTCGACTTCCTTTAAGCTCCAATACTCTTCCTTGTGTACTCCGATCGTCCGCCGGAAACTCAATGGCCGGGGCCCTTAGGGCTGGGTCCGGAATCCAGTCGACTGAGCCAAGTATCGACGAACGATTTCGCCTTCTCGTAAACGAGAGGATAAGCGGCCAGATGATTCTGTTCCGCGTAGTCGTTACACAACAGCCTGGCCGCTTCCGCCCTCTCTCTCTCCATGATCGCAAAGCAGACAACCAAGACGATCACAACAGCGCACATCCCCCTGTAATTCATCTCCGCGACCTTCCCTCTTCTCGTCCTCGGAAGACTTCTATGTGCCGAACTTTTTCTGGGTTCGCGAGTGCTTGCAAGGAATCTCTGCAGCTGGGTTGAGGTGAGTGGTTGGTGTTCATATATGCAACAGTATTTATAGGCTGGCGATCCACTTAACTCCCTCCCAATTCAACTCGTCAGCTTGCGTAGGAAATTAGGATATTTGGAGGATTCGGGTGTTTCTTGTTGACCAAGGTCATTGATTCAGATTTTGAAAGCGTCGTGCAGGCTGAATTACGAGCATGGAATGGTATTTTATTCTCAGAAGAAAAAAAATGATTCTCCTGATTTGAATATGTAACCATGGAGAGACTGTCATGGCTTCAATTACCATTATAGAATCGCCACCATATACCAAAACGAGAAGAAGTCGACGAGCAGCGATGGGTGTCATAGACATTTAACAGGGAAATAATTAACATGTGTCTTAAACAGGGAAGTAGAGTAGAATCAACGGAGGTGATAACCAGAGTAGTCGAGTCCAAGGTTTGAAACTTTGAATTGACCGCGAAGGCGCTCATGCCTGGTCTTACGCTGAAATCAAATCAGAGAGAGTAGTTGCAGAAACAACGGAGGTGGCGGCTAATGAAACGCTGAGGATGAGGAGTTTATCCTTGACCTACGGCATCAGGTGTGGCTTCTTGCCACCATCCCCATGAGAACTGCAACTGTGACTAAGACGAGTAAAAGCCTCTCTGCTTGGATCAGGAAAACTATTGTGGGTGCACTTTCAACGATCTCTAAATCTTTCTGCCTGATGAATTCGTCAAACAAATTAATAAATTGGAGCTTCCTTCATTACTTCCAACCTGGTTAAATAAACAGTTCTTCTGACTTGGTCATTAAATTCAAGTCCAAGTGTTTAGGTTTTTATAAAGGATCAGAACGGTAAACGCGGAAGCAACAAATCCGAGAGGAATCTCTCGACGAAAAGACAGAAACAAGAAAAACAAAACAAAAATGAACAACGAAGAGAAAAACTGGCGAGCTAAAAAACGGGATAACTAACTCGAGTATTAATTTATTGATCGAAGAAGTCGTCCTGGGCTTGCTCCCCAAGGCAGCACGCCCAATTGGACGAAAGAGCAGAGAGCAATCCCACATGTTCCAGAAATCAAAGAGGGGCTTCACAGTTTCATCTTACAGTCGTCGGTCCAATAAAACGGTGTCGGAAATTTCCAGGAACAAGAAATAAGTCGAGTTTGGATTTAAGGCCTGGAATGGAGCCGTTGGAAACATTAAGTACTAGACTGGACAGACAACGATCTTTGGACATTGAAGTTGCAGAAAAGAGAATATGCGTTTCCGTGAGGACTTGGGATCTGCATTCTACCGGCGAGTCAAGTCCGTCAACTGCAAGGAGGAAGAAAGAAAGCAGCGCTTCAGCATGGGTTCTCGTTGAGTTTACCTGATTTTAACTGGCGCCTACACATTCGTTGGATCGGGCACTAGATGGGATGTCTAGGTCCGTTTGGTCCAGGACCCTAGACTTGGCCAACAACATGGTCAAAATGTGAATAGGCCCTATGATAGATGGTGCATTATTTCATTTGTGACTACCAATGTGATTGCATGGTTCAAGGATTTTAAATCAAGCCGTCTATGGAAACCGAACTCTACATCATTAAATAAGGACTTACATTTTCAAGGTACAAATATGCATCACTAGAGCAAGAATTTTTTCTTTTTTTACATAAAGAAAGTCGCCGTGTGTCAACTAAAATGGTGGATCTTTCTCTTGTTAGGATATAGATGGGGCTCAATGTAGGGGTGGTTTCGAACCGAGCCGGCTCATGAGTGGCTTGGTACCGGCTCGGTTCGATTCGGTATCTCTCGAGTTCGAGAACCGAAATCGGCTCATTTGAGTTAACGAGCCGAGCTCAACTGAATCAAGGTTCGGCTCGAAAGCTCGCGAGCCAGCTCGTTAACGGGCGAGTCGTGGGATCGGGAGCTGGATCAGGAGCGAGAGCGGGGAACGGGGGGGGGGAAGGATGCTAAGCCCCCTGTCCGCCGCTCTGGCCGCCACTATCGCCTTCAACAGCTCCTCACCGGCCACTACATCCCCTTCCTTCTGATTTCTTCCTCTTCCTCCAATTTTTCGCCTCCTCTGTTTCCGTCGCCGCCGCTTCCATCGCCACCGCCTCCATCGCCGACGGCAGGTCCTCGCCGATGCCGCGCCTTCGCTCTGCGTCGTCTTGGTTGAAAACCAAAGTGAGAGTCGATGACGAAGAAATAATTTCGCTCCTCGAGACCTAAGTTGGGAGAAATAATTTTTCTTCCCTCCCACCTAACGATTTTTGTGTGAGATCTAACGGACGATTTCGCACGTGTGAGATCTAAACCGACGATTTCGCATGTGTGAGATCATAAACAAGTTAAAAAAAAAAAAAACTCTTTTCCCTTCCTCCTCGCTCTTCAAAAAATTGAAAAAAAAAAGATATTTTAGTAGAAATACGTTTCTAGAGATTATTAGTGGTTTTTTCAATAAATGTTGAAAAGACATTTTTAGTAGAAATATAGAGACCATTAGTGCCTCATGTTTTTTGGAAACATTTTTCGAATTAGAAATTTTTATTAAAAAATCATATAATTTTCTAAGTAAATTTTTTTGCCAAGATGGGCTAGAAAACCGTATAGAAAAATTTTTAATAATTATTTGACAGTTGATGCTATAATACTTTTAGCATGAGGCAATTTTCATAGCAATTTTGTGTTTGACATTTTATTTGATTCAAAATTTATCGATAAGTATAGTAATATATTAGATTGATTATTAATTTTTATTTATTTCGCTAAAAGTGGCAATAAGAGGTCCATTTAATTTTTCTAAGAAAATTTTAAAATACTTTTAGTAATTTTCAAGTCTCTAATAGTAATAGGATTTTATTTAAAGGTTTTTTTGAAAATGTGTATCCTAGGAAAAAAATTCTAGTTTTTCCTAGAATATAAATTTTCAATTAGGGCACCAAGGAGGTCATAGTAAATTTATGGCTAGATTCAAAAATTACAAAATAAGCTAGACAACATTTGGGGTAAAAAAGATTAATATTGGTGGGTTCTAATCTATTATCGAGATTCAATCCCAAACCTCCCCTATCATTCTTTTTTTAAAAAATGTATGCGTAATTTTATAGATAATTTATTTGACATATATTTTATGTAGAGTATTAAATATAGTTTATCCTCGAACTCGGCTAGAGCTCGAGCTCAAACTCGAACTCGAACTCGGTTAAAATTATTAGGCTCGATCTCAATTACAATTTTATAGTTTGTAAATTTATAATAGATTTATAGTTTTTATTTGGGTGATTGTAAATTGATAGTGATATTTCATTTAATTTTGTTGTGTTTGATTATTGTATGGAGTTTATTCATAATGTTATGCAGTGTTTAGACTATTTTATGGAGTGTATAAACAATTTCATGGAGTGTTTAGGGAATGTTTATACAGGTATTATGTATATAGATTATGCCCAATTTTAAGTAGAGGTCATCCCGAATTTTATACAGGTATTATATACATAGATTATGCTCAATTTTAAGTTGAGGTCATGCCCAATCTTATACATGTATTATATATATAGTTTATGCCCAATTTTATGTAAAATGTATGCATAATTTTATATACAATTTATTTGATATATATATATTTGAAGAGTTTTATATGTATGTTGAAGCTCGAACTCGACTCTAACTCAGTTAAAATTTTTGGGCTCGAGCTCGATAACAATTTTGGGCTCGAGACGAGACTCGGCTTGAAGGTCGACTCGAAATATTTAAATCAAACTCGACTCGAACATAAGCAGGTTCGGGCTCGACTCGGCTCGGCTTGGCTCGACTCGATGCCACCCCTAGCTCAATGAACCTATTGATCCAACTTAAGAGATCTATTTTATCAATTTGGTGTTATGTGGAAGACGAATAATTGACTTAACAAAAAAAAAAAAACAACTTCCAAACTTAATATAAAAAATACACAACTTTGATCAGTCAACTGTACGTGTAAAGTCCAGGATGACACTTCAGTTTTTTTAAAACATTAAATTTTTTAAAACAAAAAAGTTTTTTTAAATATTTGTAAATTTTGAAAAAAATTAAATCGATAATGAAAGGTGTTAAATAGATTAGAAAATGATTTTTTTTGAATAATTAGTACACAAAATTTACATTTTATTAAAATATTAGAAAATAATAAAACACGAACCAACAAATAAGATTTTTAAAATCTAAAATAAGTTTTTAAATATTTTAAAATTTTAAAATTTTATTAAATCAATAATGAAATGTGTTAAATAGATTAGATTATAATTTTTAATTAATTAATATAAAATTTTACTATTTTTCTATTATAAAAAAGAAGGTAATAAAATGTGTACCAACAAATACGATTTTTTGAAAACTAAATTATTTTTTATAAAATATTATATTAAATTAAATAATATCTTAAATAGATAATGTAAGGAATTAATTACATTAAAAAAATTAATAATTAATAAACCAATTATTTTTTATTACATTAAATAAAAGGTAAAGAAATGTGTAAGATTTTTAAAACCAGAAATTAATGTTTTTAAAATGATTTTTATATTACAAAATAACTTAAATCAATAATGAAATGACAATGAGATAACTCAAACTTGGTTTTGGAAGAGGAACCTAAGCTTAAGCTCACTCCTATGTCAAGCAAACCCTACACAATTGGCTTAAAAAAATTTCTTCAGGAAATTTGGCCTAGTGACTTGGATGAAGAGTAACCACAAAATATTTGAGAAGCTATTTCTATAGTTTTTGAACAATTGAAATAGTTATTTATTAAGAATGCAGCAGCAGCCTCTTTACCACCAGTTCCACTTTGGCTTTGTTGCCCAAAAAACCCTGACCCCCACCAGTATTTAAAAATGGGTAATTACTAGAGAAAATACATAATGCATGTACACTAATTTGCCTGTCTCATAATTGAATTAATGGCAAGCATACAGTGTCAAGCAGATCAACCAACCCTCTTTATCTAATCCACCTCTCACCTCTTTAGCACGCATTGGCAAAGTCACCACCCATCATCCTTGCTTTCTGGGTTTTATGCTGTCTGGGTTGGATAGCAGCCAGATGAAAGAATTTTGGGCTCCTCAGGAAGGGAAGAGACTTAAAAGTCTTTCGCTTTTTGTCTTAGTTCATTGAGCTCCCTCTCAATTTCAGAATCTTGGTATGGAAATGGAGTGCTGGAACTACTTACCTTAGTTCTTCCTGCAGGAAGTTCACCCTTCTGTTGAACAAAAACAATTGAAGCCCGTACATTCAGCGGAAATATGAGACTCCATAACTTGAAAGAAAAATATTCTCTTACATAAAGAGATTAATTACCGGTGCACTCCCTGATATTTCCTTCTTCAATTGTGCAAGATCATCATCTACTGAAGAAGTCTCGAGCAATGCGAACTGCAGCCACAGAAAGTTTAGGATTATATTGTACCAGAAGAGAAGGATGATCGAGTGAGAAGTAATGGGGGGTTAACCACCTTTCCTTCAAGATCGTCAGTGGTTAACTGATTCAGGGCTTCCGCTTGAGACTCCATAGCCAAAACTGTACAAACCAAATAGTTCTTTCTGACATTAGGATTGTCTTAATAGTGTTTGCTAGAACAGTTCAAGCTATTATCCAACAGATGCAGACTCCACATCTATCAAGAAATATAACGGCCTGTGCTCTCAAACATATTGAAGCTTCCAATTTCATCACAGAATACAAGAGAACCTCACAAGGCTCACCCAAAAGTAGTTCCCAGTACCAAAAAACAAAGAACCAGGTTAAGTATTTATGACCAAAAATATTTGAGACAATGTAAAGATCACCAAATTTTAAAATTTTCTTTTATTATTCAACCAACTCTAAGACAAATTGTGCAAGGCTAACAGCACATTGTGGAAATGTGTTTATATTATGATCAAGCCGGGAGATCATTGCCATCCGCTCTCAGCTTAAGGGTGAGAAAAGAGTATAAGCGGATCAAGTACAAGCTCAAAAACCCTAATCTCCTAAGTTTTATGGGGAACAAGGACATGGATGTAATTTAAATAGGAGAGTCTGGTCTATAAACCCTAATCTCTCTCATCTTTTTTCTTCCTGAAAATTCCAACAAATTCTTGAAGTAGGGTTTACACCCTTTTCACCCTTGTCCTAGTCTGAAGAGCTCAATTTAGCACTATTTATTTTCTAGATGAAAATTCTAGATGCCAACACCCAGATTGGGAAGTTGACTCCCTTGACAGGGCAAGGCATGTTCAGCTCTACATTTAGCATCTCTCCGGACATTAGATCAAATTACTGAAGTAAGCAAACAATTAGGACTTGTTGGCCTCCACACTGGCCTACGATTTCAATGCTACTACTAATATTCACTCTACTGTTTTTTAGGCCTTTATAGGCCCTAATCCATTAGTTATTTGACCTACTTAAGTTGTAGCCCAGCTAACATGAATAGTTTAAGCTGTTGTTTAAATCTTCTTCTTCTTCTTCTTGTGATGATTCTTTTGAGGCAAACCCCATTAAAGAATAAAGCTTCAAATATGAGAAAATAACATACCTTTCTCCTCCATCTTCTCAAATGCACCGAGAGCACTGCTTGTATTGACATTACCCAACATCTCACTCACTTTGGTCGCAGTCCTAATAAAACAACAGCACCATCAATGCTTCAGCAACTAAATTTATTTCTTTCAAAAACACAAGTAAAACATCAGAATCACAGCTGACCAGATGCAGATGATCCTAAAATTCAAAAATAATATAATTTAATGATAACAAAGCAGATGGGAACAAACTTTGCAGACTGGGCACGGGCTTTTAGTGTATCTTTCTTTGACTTGGCCTCCTGTATCTTACTCTCCAAGAGCTACAAGCATTAGAAAAAATTTGATTAACTGTATGCCTGAGCCATTAATACACTGGAATCCTCCAAAAAACAGAAAATCGAGATTGCTACAAAATCAATAAGAGTTAAAAATTGAGATGATTTTATATATATCAAAAGATAAATATCCTTAGACGAAAAAAAAAGCCAAGGCAAATTTAATCTTCTTATTTTAGCCTTTCCCAGATTCCAATCTGCAGATGTCAAAATCTACACTACATTTTAATCCATGTCATGATACAGATTTAAAATTCAAGCACCAAAATCTGAAAGGTAGCTCAGCATATATTCACCTTCTTTAAAAGGAATATTTTTCCTGTAAACTTAGACTAAGGATAAGTAAAATCATTGGAAGAGCTCTTGTAACTTCTCGTGATAGTTGTTTAAGAGATGCGAGTAGTACTACCTGTGGAAATGGTAAATTCAGTGTCCTTCTCCAGTCTATTGTCTCGGTTTCTCATCTTATTATTTCATTATTTCTATCTCAATTCAGGATCCTTCCACACAATTGTCAGGTACATAGCCTAACTTATACGCCCTATCATGCTTACAGCATAAGGTGAGCATGCTCCATAGATTGTTGTGTCTCAACTGGTTTATTTTGGAAGTATGATATTTCCCATGGTTAAGATGAATACACCACAAATCTTTGGCTTATTTCCACATGGAACTCACAATGCCAGAATGGCATCTTTGAGAGTACACTGTAAGGTTACTCGTGAGACCTAATGATGCATGACGTAACAGGATCCCAAAGTGAACAAAAAGGGACAGTGTGTTACGTGTTCCCATCCACTGAATAGGAAAATGAAGCCCCCTCTTGATTAAGACATGTTAATAGTTCAACAATAAAAACAAACTAAGAGAAGGAATACTGGAAGTAGAAGATAGAAGACAAGTCACACAACTAGAACAAAAGAGAGTAAGTGTGTGGTGTGTGTGAGAGAGAGATTGGAAATAACAATAAAACTGATAAAAGAAATCTAGTATTAAATGAAACATTAATAGTTGCATTAATGCAAGAGGAGTTTGTATCATCAAAAAATTTATATAGGAAAATCTGGGCCTCCCAATCTGAAAACTTCTTCAGCTAAGTAAATTAACAACAGACTTTGACGTAGGCATTCACACCAATAAGAAGAATATATATACCATATATCTCCAAAACTAAATATGTAACTGCTCCAGCTAGCAGAAGATGATTCTAATCATACAGGAAACAAGACCTCACCCGTGTATTAGACACCAGGTTATCAACAATACTTTTCTGTTGATCAAGTTGTGCTTTGAGTGCGTTTGCATTATCCTGCTCAGAAGGAAGAAGAAGAAAATGGAAATGATTAGAACCCAGAAAAAGCAGATATACAGGACCATAACCGAGATATCCAAGCTGACTCAGGTACTGCAGTTTGTTTACTTCCACTGAAAAGAAAAAAGTCACGTTGATCATTATACAGCAACATGAACCAAAACACCGTGTTTGTATGATGAACAAGAGGGAGAAACAAAAATTCTGTCATTGAGAATGTACATAGCTATGAAATGCTCCCACCTTCTTACTTGAAGTATTAATATTAGTGAATCTGATAACGTAGATGCGGTAGCAAAATATCAACAAATGTAAGACCCTGAAAATGATAACCCTAACCCCAAAAAAATCCCAAATTTTAACATGCTTCAGGAAAGTTGCTATTTTTCTTCTCAGAAAAGAAAACAGGCCTCCTTAAGAAATCCTCCCCTGGATGTGCATTTAGAAGAACCTTCTTTAACTAAAATTATTCACTTATTTTATTTTTGGAAGAGTAAGAGAGGGATACACCTGCTAAGTCAAAAAAACTTTTCTGCTGATACCAAATAAATTAGCTCATATTACTTTCCAGTAACACATTCGAGGACTGGATGTTCCTTTTCCGACCTGTATCTACAAATTGTTTTGAAAAATTAAAAGAAGAAATTGTCTTCTAACAAAGTTAGGCTTGGAGGTGATGAATTACGCTTTATGTGCATTGCTTGGTTGTCTGGAGTGAGTTTCATTTCCTTAAAGATTGCTCTAAAATAAAACCAGTGGCATGCAGGAAATCTGATTTCTTTCATTTTTGTCAACACCCTGATATTATTCATCTCCTGCACTCTCTGTTGTAGATTCCACACAAATAAAGATAATGATGCAAGCTTTGAGCAAAGGAGATGAACGCCATTAGAATTTGCACAATGACTTCTGAGCAAGGTAACCTGCTAATTGAAGTGTCATAACAATTAAATGGCAGCTCTCAATGTACCATGTGGTTATATATATTAGAACCATATGTTAATGTGTCTAGAGAGGTCATGTTGGCTACAAGAGATAGATAAGAGAGAAAATTATGCTCCTACATGGGCATAGTAGGATTGAGTCTTAAAATAGAAGTTCATAGGATGTTATTTAAGTCAAGTATGAGAGACCAAAATGGAGCAGAAACCCAATGAGGAGACAAGTGATGCCAATCAAGACTGGCAAACATGTCAGAAATGCCCAGGAAAAACTATAGAAGGCAGAAGAGTAAAGGAAGCTCTAAAATAGGAGAGACCAACTCATCAGCGGTAAAAATGTCTAGACAAAAAATCTAGAAAGAGGGGCCAACTAAGCTAGGGATAAAAAGTCAATAAAGAAATTTCTAGAGGCATAAAGCATTAGTCCCACATAGAGAAGAGGGTAGAAGTAGTTCTAGTTCTCGGCCTATAGATTATAAGCTCTATGAATCTTGTCATCATCCAATTTCAAGACAAAAAACCCTTTTATCTAGCTTCAGCTAACCCCTATCGGCTTCAGCCAACCTTCAAGTGTCTAATTGACAGAAAAACGCTCTAGGCGGCTAACCCCTGACTCAAGGGTTTCTACCACCTATTGAGTCTCACCAACTCAAGCGCTCCTCCAAGGAGGAGACCCTTGGCAAAGGCACGAGCCCTCGGTACTACTCCCCACCCAATCACCCCAAACGGTATCCATCAAGATCCCTCCGGTAAAGGTTTGGTTATACTTTCCATCCATTTCATTATTTATCTTAGCCCTTCCCTTTCATTAAGTGAGCCGCCCTCCTCCTCTATAGTCCAACTAACCCTCAATCCACACCTAAACATCCTCCCCTATCCATCCAGGTCCCTTACCCCATGACCTACTCGAGCCATAATATCTCCTTCCAGCCAACTCTTCTCATCCCTTCCATGTCTCCAAACCCTAAACCTAGCCTCTTTAATTTCTCCCCACATCCTCTACCTCATACCAAGTCTCGACGTTATTCTTCACCACTAGCATACCTAACCCAAAACCCTAGAACCGCAACCTTAATTCTACAAGGTCAGCTAGAGTTCCATTCAAGGTACTCTTTTCCCACTTCAAACCAAAGTTAAGGGTCCCCAACCTATTGCTTTAGCCTCTAAAGCTCTAACAAGTAAATGGGATTGTAAAATTTGGTAGAGATGCAGGATTGGCAGGCGTAAAGCCCTAACTAAAATCAAAGGAGGCAAGACAGTTCCGCTTGACAGCAAAGTCAAAGTTTCTATCAGATTATCTCTCAAAGAAGCAGAATTTATGCAACTAATTTCAAACACAGCAAGTTTCGTGTCAATTCGATCCCTCCACAAGAAGATATCCTCATTGGAATCGGTAAAGTTTGTGCTATGGGACAAAGCAAATCAAGGGATAAGGAATATTTAATGTCAGAGTTTATAGATCAAACTATATATCAAATTAAAGCTCTTTGAATCTGGTTTCTAGTGCAACAACCACTTGAGGATCTAGGCTAATTATGGAAGAGTATTTGCCTCCAAAGCCGCAAAGGTCAATTCTGCAAAACTCTCTCATTTTTTCTTGAACCCACTCGATCTTGCTATCTCTTTCCCTTCTCATACAACCCCCTACACCCAAAACCTTAAATTTCCCACGACCTCTCTAACCCCTATTCCCCCCATGCCAATGAGTAGGCATGCCCCTCAGAAGCTCAAGGTTGCGGTCAAGCGGCCATCAATACCACAATCATGCACTTGCTGATTGAGGCAGCCATCATCCTCTAGAAAGGATGTTAGACTCTTGGTTATCTTACATTCTTCCAAATAAGATGATCGCAAAGATGATTGAACGAGATATGGTCCTAGCAAACATGGACCAACTCGGCCAAGGTCTCAAGGAGGGAATTGAAGCCTTGAAAAAGATACAAGAGGAAACCAACTTGAGTGATCAATTCTTTTGCAACATGCAATTGAAAATCCTAGAAATGGATACGACCATAGAAGAGCCCGATGAATACTCTTCCTAAGTCCAAAAGGATCTCCCAAGCCAAATCCAACAGACAACCAAGTCAAAAGGGACCCTCAGTAGATAAAGAAGAAAGAAGGCCTTCAATGGGACAACACTCAAGGCAAAGACTAAAGCAGTCAAAGCTCAACCTGGACAAGAGAACGAGCAATCAACCTTTGGTACAATTGGTTTTTCATATAACTCCTTGAAGAGGAAGAATGTCAATCCCTAGTCAAGTCGTTCGATGAATCATAGAAGAAGAGGAAGAAGATCAGCCGCTAGTAAGGATGTTCAAAGAGCACTTGGAAGAACAAGAAGGTCCAAGGCAACCAGTTGTAAGATCAAACTCTTTCCCAATCAAGGAAAGCAACCATTATAGGGATGTAGCTCAACTGGTAGAGCAAACCTTCAACTGCACTGACAAGGCTCCTATCAGTCCCAATGATAGGAGCACAACAACCATAGAAGTCATTACTTCATGTCACAAAATCAAGTCAAGTGAATCAGTAAATCCTCAATAGGTGAAACTCACTAAGTCCAAGACATAAGCATGCAGACTTCAAAGGATGCGTTATGAATAAAAGATAGAACCTTAGGACCAGCCAGTGCATGTGTTGAGCACCAGACTCCATGGTACTGAATCTTCGATAAAGAAGGATACAAATGAATGGCTGAGAAAATTGTCAACCATTGGTGGGCTTACATATGATTTCACGGGCAAAGAGAAAACTCCATGAGACCGAGTCTCCGACAAGGAAGGAGACAAGTGAATAGCTGAGGAAATTGTCAACCATTGGTGGGCTTACATATGACTGCATCGACGTAGAGCAAATTGTAGCACAGAGGTCACATGATACTGAAGCCCAGCAACAAATGCAGACAGAAGAAAAGCCAAGAGTTCAGCCCCAACACTCCAGCTCTGATTCCAGGGCTGAGCAAAAGTCAAAGGTGTTAGTTATTTCAACCACCACAGATGAGACAAAAGATTGAACAAGTTCAGAAGTTTAAAGCTTTTATAGTGGCCAAGAAAAAAGAGCAAAAGCAGGCCAGCATTCCCTTCATAAAAGGAAATGGGAAACCTACCTTGGGCTGAGTCACCAAGCTAGGAAAGAAGAAGCGGGACCACCACAGGCAAAACCCGTTTACTAGGAGCATCAAGGTTAACCAAGTATCCAAAAATATTGAGCTGGATCATTAGTAGAGGACCACATCACTGCAACGACAAAAGGTCGATTGACAGACAAAAGCCAAGAAGCAGAAGATAATGGTGCAGCTAAGACCAAGGATATGTCAACCTTTAGCAGGTTGGTAATGTTCCTCACCAAACAATACTTCAAAATTTTCAAGTTACCCCGACAGTAAAAGAGGAGAAAAAGTATGGTTAAGATTCCAAGAGCTGAACAAGATAGTAGTACCTTATACAACTTCTTGGAAGGACCTAAGGCATTCGTGGATCAAAATGCCAGATGTGCCAAGCTGAAAAAGAAAAAATTGAAGAAAAAAGAAGACCTCAAGCTGCTGCACAAATACTTCAAGGCCCCTATGAGAGGGTGAGCTTGCATGCTTGCATACATGTGAGATAGGTGTCCTTTGTACATGTATTAAACTTCATTATTTATGTGAGGGTAATTGTGGTATTTTGGAAAATGGATTTAAAACCTAATGAGAAATAGAAGAAATTGGCTCGTGTAGGAGGAGAACTTTTTCTCTCCTTCCTCTTCTCACGTAAACATGGCTGTCCTACCCTAATTTTCTCCCCAATCTTCTCTAACTAAGCATTTTTCTTCTTTTCAAACACAGAGAACTCTCAGCCAGACTTGTAAACCATTTCTAAACTTCCAGTTCTCACGGTATCCGAGCAGGTATACGGTTTTTGTAGATTTTTCGATAAAAAAGCTGGAGTTCTGACTAACCCTTGGTCTACATCTAAACACCCTCCACCCGTCAAACCGAGTCCCTTACCCCATCAGCCACCTCTTTTCATCCCTTGCACATCCTCAAACCCTGAACCCTAGCCTCTCTGACCTCTCCCCAGATCCTCTACCTCATACCCAAGTTTCCAAATTTTTCTTCCCTGCCAGCCTATCTTAACCTGAAACCATAGAACCACAACCCAAGTTCTATCCAACCTGCCAGAGTTCCATTCAAGGTACCTTTTTTTCCGACTTCAAACCAAAGTTAAGGGGTCCCCAACCTATTGCTCCAGCCTTGGAAGCTCTAGTGAGAAAACAGGATCGTAAAAATGACACTGAACAGATTAAAATGCATAAACCATATTAGTCTGAGATATATAGCCCTTCATCACCTTATCTAAATGACGTGACATGGCTTTATCTTAGTAATTGGTGGTTGCAAAACAACCCTCTACATATCAGTCAAGCATCCGCAACCACAGTTTCCTGCATTGTGGTACATCTAAGTGCCCAAGAAACTGGAATTAGAGCACTATTATAAGACAGGATGCGCAGTTACCGCATATCATTAATTATAATAAAGATTCAAACTGCTTGTACTGGCCATATCTTGGAATAACTATAGGTGCAGGGATAGCCATTTTCTGTCATCGCAAGCTAAGTCTGGTTTTTCAAAGATATCTAAGAAAGAAGTTGAATCTGTATGAAAACCTAAAGTGGCACCAGGTCTTTGTCAGAACCACCCCAAGTCAAGACTTCATCTTATTCACACACATCAAGGAATAAATTTAGACAGCCACACTTACAATCTCCTTCAACAGAAATACTTACAGAATAGGATTTGCGCCGCTTCAATGCTTCACGAGCAAGATCCTCCTCACCCTTTGTAAGAGCGAGTTGTGCCCTTTTGTACCTATTCTTGTCAAAGCAAAGCATAAGGTAAGTTTGCACGTCTGCTCCTTTAGGTAGTTCAGATAAACTATAACAGCACAGAAATTACCAATCATCCGAAGCTTGTTGTGAAGCTTTATATTTGTTTTCCAATTGCTTCTGAGACGCTAAAACCTATACACAAAAGATAAAACAGAAAATAATGCACAAGCACACTAAATTGAGAATGAAAAATACTGAGGGTTGAAAACAGAAGGAAAAAAGGAAGAAAGAAGAACCTGTGCTGTGGCTTGACGCATCTTGATCAAGTCATCATTCATTTCTAGTACTGTTTGCTCTAATATCTTTTCAGGATCTTCTACAGAACTCAGAAGTGCATTTGCATATGACTACACTTGGGAGAGCCACACTAAATCATGGTGTTAGTATCTGAAGAAAAACTAATAAAGAGGCCAGAAACCACAGTATTTAAGCAATTCAGAAAACCTTATGGAGGTCTAACCTTAATAACTCTAGCGAACCGATCAAAGAGGTTCATCTGGGCACCAAGAGCGCCCCCGCCATGCTTCACAGTCTTCGGTTTGTAGGACATAGCCTTTTGTATTCCTGTAGCTTTTAGAGCTCCCACTTTAGAAAACACATATAAGATAAAATTAGTAAGTCCCATATATGTCATTAAACACATATACTAGCGAGAAGGTGAGAATAGGATGCATATTCCAATAATGCCCATCTGTGCCGCCAACACTGAAACTCGTTTTCATTCACAAAAACCTGGTTTTTTTTTATTACTAAAGCCAGCAATTGTCGGAAGCCTCATATCATCGACATATGAATTCTCTAACAAAATGCAGTCAGTTGAATCATCAAAGCCTATTTCCAAATAAATCATAATAATGAACTATCTCAATGCCCTTTACAACAGCTCGCATGAAGGAATAGCGTCAATTGCCCAACGAAAACAACTCCTCAGAACAAGGAAGCAAAGAAGCAAACAGGACGATACTGCATGGAAAGTTCGTAATTCCAGTGTTTAGCAAACTAAAGCAGTAAACAACCAGGAGAAAAGTTTGACAGCATACCTCTACCATGTAAGAAAGACGTAGTGAGGAGCTTCGAAGCGAAGCCAATCCTGTTAGCAGGAGCTTGGTGGACAGAAGAGGACACCGAAGCTGCTAAGCTCAACCCACTGATAGGGGCTTCGAGTGCCATTTCCAGAGCAAACCCAGTTGCAAAACGGAAAACGAAGACGACCCAGAAATTGAACTGAAATTGGCTGTGTACTCTTTTAACTTGAAAAGGTGAAGAAGTCGAGATCGTGTGGCTTTCTTTGCGAGAAGCGAGAGCCGAAGGGGTTTCCAGTATCTCGTCCCGTATCTCTCACTGTGATAAGACCCTGTCCCACCCAACAGGCTTCTATGCGGTACTGGATCTCGGTACGAGAAAGAAAACGAGGCCCAGTTTTGTTGTCTCCCTAAGAAGCTGGACCCAGGGAGCCCAGTGAAGTCTTTCCGTTTAATTGGGTTCGACCCTGCTCTCCGACTCTTATTACAGTCCTACACAATGGCCTTGGCTGACTCATTCGATGATGTGCAATGATGGGCCCTGAGTGTGACAGGCAAAGTGCGGAATCGCAGACATCTTGCCCGCCGCTTAAGGTGCCACTTGCATTCCGCCGTTTCACGTCGGCAATAGCTCCTCCGCCTCTTACGAAATTGCTTCACGACGAAGCATACTTGTTGCCAAGTCCGCAACTCTTGTCGTCGCTTCACCACCTCCCCTCATCGAATTTCGGATCAACAGCAGCGAATGCGTAGTAACCGAAGAGACACGGGTTTCATCTTAGAGGCAATCCTGCGTTTTCTCTTGCCTGTTGTCGTGGACGCGATATGCTTTCTCATTCCCTCTTCGCCTTTGTTTGGATAATTTCTGTCGAATCTTGTCTGATATCAAGTTTGAGACTTTGTGGTTTGAATGTACGACGAGCGCCTTTCCACGTGATGATTTCTTCTTTGTTATAATCGTTTGGCTTTTCCCTGCAATTTGGTTTGTTGTTAGTGGCTGATTTTCTTCTTCTCGTTGGGTACAGTTTTTCGTGGCATACTGCTTTCTGTAAGATGTCAGATTAATCGTTTAGCAGTCTTCTGTTTTTTTTTTTTTTTTTTTTTTTTTTTTGGTGAGGGTTGTTAAGAAATTTGGCAATTCGAACAACTCAGGGCAGACAGAATTTATTCTCTGGATCATTATTCTTCTTACTTGTTCCAGTAGCATACAGAAAATTGTTTTCCACTTTTAGAATGGAAAATATCAAAAGTTTTATGTTGTAATGCTTTTGGACCCCCGAATCCCTCGAATCAATATCGGTTGGCCAAAGTTTCATTGATGTTTTCGTTTTTTTAATCGAAAGAACTCCAAAAGCTTCTACTAACTTTATCAGGATAGAAAGAAACTCGAAAAGCAGGCCTTTATCAGGATTGTACAAGTTAATGGAGGATCTCTTGTTTGCTAGTTCTGATGACCTATCGAGGTTGTCTATGAGAACTCTGGCTCTGTAGATCACGCAGTTCTGTTTGGGGAGCAAAATTTATTAAAATAGGGAAGGATCGGTATCATTGGCAAATCTCAGACAGCAACAACCTTGTCAGCGAACGATACTACCATTTTCATTAAGTTTTGCAAAAGCTTAGCAAAGAAAAAACAGTATTAGGAAGAAGGAAAATACTAAATCTGTTAAACTGCTCTGTATTTTTTGTCTCAATTTTCGTTTTATTTTTAATTACTATGCTTGTGGAAGAAATGGATTCAATCTAATAGAGTTTAATGTGAGCTGGATAAACTATTGTGTATCATTCTGTACTTACAAACCATGAAGTTATCCAGCACTTTTAGGCTATGATAGATTCATTTCTCTTGTTGGTATTTGCACTGGCTGATGAAACTTTGGTTTTGCTCTTTCTTTCTGCTGTATTAAAGCATGTATGAGTATATGGGTAGTTCATCTGCTATTCCAAGATCACCAATGATCCCTCAGCCTAAACCATTTGGAGAGGCATTCACGGGCACCGGATCAGGGTTCATCCGCGGAGGACTAAGTGCATATGGAGAAAGAATCCTGGGTTCAAGCTCAGATTATGTACAGAGCAACGTGAGTTGATGCCTATACAGAAAGACAAATGAATTGATTTCCCGTGTTTTTATGTTGTCATGAAAATAAGCTCTGTTTCATTTGCGAGCATGCGCTTATGCTTGTTGATGCAAGAGCCATATGAGAGCTTGTGAAACTGATCGTGAATCAGTAAGAGCTCATCGCACTCATTAGTGCTCTTCTTGGACCATTCAGATTGGTATCATACTATTCTGCGTCACTGCTCTTCTTGCAATGCTATTACTTGGATGAATAACCTTGAGTTCTTCTTGTGAATATTAAACAGATCAGTAGGTATTTCTCTGATCCTCAATACTATTTTCAAGTGAACGGCCAATATGTGATAAACAAGTTGAAGGTGATCTTGTTTCCGTTCCTGCACAGGGTAAACTGATAATTTGATTTTTCTTTCTTCTATTTCGTCCATTTTTTTCTCTCTTAATCTGTTGCTAATTATTACAATTGATTTTCAGGGTCACTGGACTAGGATGACTGAGCCTGTTGGAGGAAGGTTGTCCTATAAAGCTCCAATTTATGATATAAATGCTCCAGATTTGTACATTCCATTAATGGCCTTCGGAACATATGTTCTTCTTGCTGGTCTCTCCTTGGGTCTTGTGGGACGGTAAGATGTTTTTTCGTGAAAAGTAAAAGAAAAAACAAAATATTTATCAGTTTTCTGTGTCACTTTGTGTGGGTTACTCTAGATGACTGAAAGTTTCCTATTAGTTAGTATCCCTAAATGTTTCTATTAATGAACTGTGACCATTGGTAATGTTTCTTCAAATTGGAAGTGATCAGTGTAAGGTTCAATTCTGAAAAACAACTTGCTGGGGAGATTTTGGGGTGAACTATTAATCGTTTTTTCTCTATGGTTCATCTCTTCAGGTCCGATGCTGCTTCCATCACTAATTGCTTTACTTTCTTGTTTTTTATGGCAATGCAGGTTCAGCCCGGAAGCCATGAGCGTGCTGGTTACGAAGGGAGTTCTTGGGTGGTTTGTTCAGTTCTTGTTGCTTAAAGCAATATTATATTCGTTGCGTAGTGGGGAAGCCCCTTTGCTGGACATATTGGCCTACACAGGCTATCCTTTCACTGGCATGTGTGTGGCCATTCTGGGAGGAATTTTATGGCGCTATGCTTACTATTTTCTCCTGCCTTGGATGTGTATCTGCACAGGGATATTTTTAGTGAAGACCATGAAAAGGGTTTTGTTTGCAGAGGTCAGAAGTTACGCGAAACATTCCAAAAGGCATCACTACTTCATGCTTTTCATAGCTGCTGCTCAGTTCCCTGTCTTCTTCTGGCTTGGAAATGTTGTACCATGAATAAGAGAGTGTACAGGTTTATGATTTCCTTTGTATCCCACCCTGTAAAAGCAAATGTCTTCTTTAGTAGATTTTTGTTATTCATTTTTTGATTTGTTCCAATTGAAATGCCGAAGTACCAGATGATCTCAATTTGAGCAAATGTGTTTTACAAGTCTATCTCGGAATTGAGCATTGATGATAACCGACTGAAAAAAAACAAAGACCAACTAATTAATCCTAAGCTTGCACATCATCTCTGGGGATGAATGAAAACAGATCCATAGTACGAGTTCATGAAGGATGTACTTAATCCAGTAGTTGTAATGAGCTGTTTATAATGACTGTTTATACGGTTTCTGAGGCCACAAACTTCAGAATACAAATATGACCAAATGGAGTGTAGATAATAAGCTGCAAATAAAATTCCTGGACCCGGAAACATATCTGCCATCTTGGAAGTGAAGTAACAAGGAGGCTTCTGATTTAGACTTCAGTGGGAGGTTTTAACCGTATGAGTCTTCTGATTCTGTCTTTGTCAGTGTTCTCCAGCATACCCTTCATTAGGTAACAAGAAAATAAATGACGGTATAGGATTAAGAAGTATTCGATACCAGTAAGCAAGTGAAAAACAAAAAAAGAGGAAGGGGGGTGTAAACAACTTCTGGAATAATACTGATATAGAAAGAAAATTCTAGAAACAATCTTCTGGAAAGTGATCAACATGGAGAAATCAATTGCATGCATCAAACCAAGGAAGCGAGGAACCAGTTATTTGGAGCAAAGTGCAATCTATCTCATATGAAAGTGAGGCTCTGATCTTACCTTCCAAACAATTTCATCCAGGCACAAGCAGATCTTTCCATACTTGTCCAAGAAAAGTCGCTCGGTTGGTGGTTTGCCACATGCATCTTTTACTGATGACGTTATCACAAACATCACTTCTGCCACTGGAATACAATTAGTTAGAATTAATGGAGGACAAAAAAGTAAGAAAACACATAAAGGACAAAGTAAGACAGTGGAAACTTACATGCCAGCTCATCATACTCATCCTTGCCAACAAGATAGATGCAAACATCTCCGAGCATGGCATAAACAATATAAACTGATCTGAAAGGAAGCTCATAAAAATCAAATAAAAACTATAAAAGGGCCCTCTAATGGGGGAACTACTGTTAAGTATAAGCTGAGGACAAATTTCGATGCAACCATGGTGAATGTGGCACTTAAAAGGAACATCAAGTCTTTGTGAAAAACAAGCAATACACACACTTAGTAAAAAAGTAATTGATAAAATGTAGAAGCTTTATATACTTGTGTGAAGCAACGAATAGCTCTTCGTTTTTGACACCTTTGAGATTATCAGCTCCAAGCTTCACCAGGAAAGATCTCCAATGCAACCGCTCCTCAGCTGGTACACCATGAAAGCTGCAAAAGAACAAACATAATACAACTACTGGATTAAGTACATCCAAAAAACTCAAATTGGGTGTTGATTGAAAGTGCCACAGTATAATCTGCCTAACATGCTAAGATGTGATGATTCCGATACAAATTGGAGCTTTATACAAAACAGAAGCAGATTAAAAAGAAAAGGAAAGATAGAACAGCCCAGGTAATCAGATTTGTCAAAGAACCTAATTTTTAGAGATCAATCGTTTCCAGTTGCAAAAATTTTAAGTTTGTACCATTACAATGCTCCCTTGAAAGACTTCAACTGAGTTTAAATAATTCCCCATTAATTAGTTAGCAAACGCCATTACTCATTGTTGTAATATTTAAACTCTAAAACCCTTATTTTTCTCTCTCTTTTAGAAAATGGTATAATGATAATATATATTACAACAAATTGTTAAATTAAATTGCACTGTTGCTAGAGATTCACATTTTTTAAAGCCTAAGAGCTTCATTTGGTATGGATGGAAAATATGAGGGGGTTGGATGAGAGACTGAGAGAGGAAGAGAAGCCTGGGTTGGTGAAAAGGTGGGTTGAGGAGGGTGACTGGGGTTGAATGGCTTTGGCATAACAAGGGTTTCCCTATAGGACATTTCCATGTATCCTACTTGATATGAACTTTTCATGTTGAACTCAGACTTCTATATTCCTGGTCAAAAGTTCAAGCTATACAAAATAGTCATTCCCTAAACAAAGTGAATTTGACTTAACTTGGTTCAGTCAATCACCTAGTTGGTTTGGCTATATGCCCATCACATGCTGAATCCTAAACGAGGCAAAGATGAGCAAAAACATGCAGAAGTGCAATTTTGTCCTAAAGGGTACACATTGAGTTATTAGTCACGCAAATGATCCAGAACGCACATATATAATTCATAATTTCATATAAGCACATGTTTCAACTCTTGACTTTAAGTCAAAATGGATAAGGTTTCTAACCTCACAGTCAAGCAACTTCCCTCACTTCCAACTCTCGAAAAAAATGATTCTACCTGCTTAATGACATTGATCAATTGGCACTTCAACCTTCCAAGAATGTGTCCATACAATGTTATCATTTGTAACAAACATTTTTAGCATATATCCTAATCACTTTCTAGTGTATGTGATGCTCATTTTATTTTTTATGTATCCCACATCTAGTTGCATACTGGGACAACAGATCTATAAAACCATACGGTGAGTGGTACAAAATAACCTATAACATGTGACTGTAACAGCAGCTCACTAATCCATGAAACAACAGATTCTACATATGAGTCCAATAAATATCTAGCCAGAACCACCATCAATCAGTTAGTTTCTGCTGGCAATAGACGTGTTCCTCAAATTATACAGTTAGATCATGCTAACCTCTGAGTTTTAAGTCGCAATAATAAAGATGACTGAGAAAGAGCTTGGGTGCTGATTCAATTGAAACTTTAAAATTTGAGTTTATAATGTCGAACTCAGTCCCACTTTCATAGGTTAATCCATAATTGTAAGTGAGTCTGACATATCAAGATAAAGCAGAATTAGCAGAAATACATGGTTTTTGTTCAGGTCGAGATCTCTCTTTAGAGAAAACAAAATATGGGGGTAGCAAGGTTGCAGTATAATGTACCGTTCAATCAGTATGTTGCCCTCGGAATTGGAGAAAAGAACCGCAAGTAACATTTTCTTTCACAGTTTTTTTCTTTAGACCTCCCTATGGTAGAAGAGGCTTTGGTGCCTTTTTGCCCTGTAAATAAAGGAGATGAGATGTTTGAAAGGAAAAAAAAAACTACAGCTGACATCAACATAATTCTAAAAAAAATAAGATGATGATGACAACTACCTGTTAATCAAAATAACGAATCAAACTAATTATTTATTCAAAAAGAAATAAGAAATGACATAAAAAGCCTAACAACATCCTGTAAGACAACCAAGACAAACTGCAGCAACATTATCTTCGTAGGAAGGAAAAAAAAATACATATACACTCATTTGTTTCTCTTCTTTGAGAATAAGGATCAGAGAAAAATTATTATAGTACAAGGAACAAAATTTATAATTACCAATCAAAATAAATCCACGCGACGTAAATTACATTTTCTGAAAGAAAGAAAATTCGAGTAGCCTATCAACTTTTAAAGGTTCAATTGTAACAGCTGGAACTAGATTGTTCTTCTCAGACGATCAGAAGGCTCAGTTTCTCAGGAAGACGAATTTATTAGATAACGTTTAACAATCACATGCAAAGAATGGCCAGAAGCAGACGCACGGGAAAAAAAAAAATCACAAACCCTTCAGATAAGGCACAATAAAATTCATCCTAAAAGCAAAATTTTGAGACAAGGAAAGGGAAAGTGGAGAAAATGAAAGCGAGGAAAGAACAAGATTGTCGAAGCTTAATTAGAAACAATTCCAAGATGGATCAAATAAGAAATCTGAGACTATGTTGAGAAACAGAACTGTTGAAGTCTGTACCTTGTCGAAGACGCAGCGAGAAACACACGACACAGAGATTTAGATCGAGATTTTGAGAGAAGGGTGTGTGCGGTTACTTGATTCTGAGGATGGCGACCATGGCCTCATCGATCAGAGGCACTTTTAGGGGGGTTAGTGCAGTGAAACGGAAAGTGAATTTTTGAAAGTCAACTAAACGGAAATTTGAAGTTCATCTTCATTTCATTTCATTCATCTACATGAACTTATGTTGTTAGTGAAATTTGAAGTTCATCTTTATTTCATTTCATTCATCTACATGAATTTATGTTGTTAGTGTAGTGTAAAGTATTTTTTTGTATTATTGTGTATAATGTAAAATGTAAGGATAAGAGAGTAATAAAATATTGATAGATTTAACTATCTTAGATAGTTTTATTTAATTATTTAATTAAAAAATAAGAAAATTAATATAAAAATTATTAATTAAATTTAATATAAATAATAATATACCTAAACAAACATGGTTACTTAAACTAAGTAAAAATAAAATAAAAATATGTAAATAATTTAATATGAAATAAGAGAAACTAAAAGAAAAAAATAAAAGTAAATTATAAATTTATATAGTAATACAAAATGGGAAATATAAAATATTTTTTGAACAAATTTTGTTATAAAATTAAGCAAATAATAAATATTGATTTTTAAAAAATTAATAGATTTTAAAGTATTTCTAGTTTTTTAATGAATAGATTATACACACATAAGTTGAAAAATAAATTGTAATTTTAAAAAAAAAAAAAAATATATTTTAATTTAAATTAAAATAAAACATAAATTAAATAAACTAAAAACAAAAATAACAACTATTTACTTTTGAAAAATAATTATTATGCAAAAAAAATCTATAAACATAAAATAAATGATTAATTTGAAAGCATATAATAAGGACAAGTGTATCTAATTTGAACTGGAGATTGATAAAATGTGTTTTGGTTCATTTGTTAATCTAGACATGTTCAATATAGACAACATAAAGGCAGGCTGTGTAGGAATTATATGTTGCGAGAAATCATGTAGAGTTCAATTGGGTGAACGGTCATTTCATTTCTCAATCACGAAATCATGTATGTTAGGCCTTTGCTGGACAACAAATGGTAGTGAATTATATCATGCATGTTAGCTCCTTGTAATTGATTCCTGTTATATATCTCTATCTTGTAGTTTTTTCTAGTATTCTTTTCGAAAAATTAGTGTTACTTGTTTGTTGTCTTTCAAATTATATGAGTTTGATGTATCTTTTCAATGTAAAGTGTTTAATAATGTTCATAATTTTATACAAATATCATATCATAAGGATGAAATGACCGAAGGAAATTAACCACTTGAAATCATCAAGGATGATGCAGTTCAAATGTGGGACAATATGTAGAATACAATAGTTGATTTAACATGATTAATTTGTTTTTAGATAAAAAAAAATATTAAATTTTTGTATTTGATATTTTATTTTACTAAAAAAATTAATGGATAAAGATGGTAATGTATCAGATTAATTATTAATTTCCACTTATTTCCCTAAAAAATGTACTAACAAGTCCATTTAATTTTCCTTGGAAAATTATAATATTTTCTATGTAATTTCCTAGTAAGACACTAATACAATTATATCTGAAAGTTTCTTGAAAATGAATATCCTAGAAAAAATATTTGTAGTTTTTCCTGGATTATAAATTTCCAACCTAAGGACACTAATGATGCTATAGTTTCTTATTGGAGCAATAGGAAATTTATTTTCCTATCTTTTTCAAAATTTCATAAAAGTAAGAGGAATTAAAAATCTAAGAGAAAATTTTTTCCATCCCTGAAAATGGTACAAAGGCTGAAAATTTTTGGTCAATGGAAAAATTTTCTAATGCATTTTCCTACATTATCCTAATGACACAAACACACCCTTAATAGTAGACTTACCTGGGAATCAGAAAGAAAAAAATTTCTCTTGATTCTTGATGATTCCTTTAGCATTGAAATGTTAAGAAACGAAAATGAGTTTGCAAGAGTCGGTCTGTGCCACCCTAATAAAGTCCCTGAAGTAGGGAGCTGCGATGCCTCTGATTTCCACTCCAGACGAGAAATGGCTTCTCTCCCGCTTCTCCGTCTCTCTGTCCTCCCAGCTTCCAAACCCTCGACCAGGTTTACTTCCTCCCCAACTTTAACCGTCTGTATCCCTCATTCGCTGCGATCAACAACCCGGATCGTCCGCCCCAAGCTTACCCCATCGAAGCCCGTCATTTCCATGTCTTATCAGACTGTTCCCGCCACCGATAGGCTCATCTCTGCTGCCGCCTACTTTCTCCCTTTCTTCAACGGAATTCAGTACGGCCGTCATCTGTTCACCAAGTACCCGGCTCTCGCCCTCGCCTTCGAACCCCTTTTCCCTCTAATGAGTTTCTATCGCTCCATCCCTTACGCGAGCTTTGTCGCCTTTTTCGCTCTCTATCTCGGAGTTGTTCGGAACCCCAATTTCAGCCGATATGTTCGCTTCAATTCGATGCAGGCCGTTGTACTGGACGTCCTCCTGTCGATCCCTATGCTGTTCCAGAGGATTTTTAACCCTGGCAGGGGACTAGGGCTGCAGTTCGTGGTCATGGGATATAACGCGATGTTTGTGTTTATCGCTATGTGTTTTGTGTATAGTGTTGTGTCGTGTATCACGGGGAAGACGCCATACTTGCCTATTGTCGCCGCTGCCGCTGGCAAGCAGCTTTGATTTTCCTTAGGAGCTGCTTCGGTAGTTCCGCTCGCTGTTTGAATTAGGGATAATGTTAGTTCTGGTTAATGGGGACGGTTCTCCCAATTTTGTTCATGGCTTTCCTCCTGGCTCTTGCGTTCAATGTAATTTTCAGTTTTGGGGGTTTTGTAGATTGAACAAACATGGATTATAAATGATTTCATTCCTATCTCCCTCTGCCTTTTGATCGACAGCTCTATTTCAGGCTTCCCCTTCAACCTGAATGGTAAACTTCGCTCTGCCTTTTGTGAGGCTTTAAATTATTACTCGGAGTGACAGACAGTTCACTGGTTCTTCATTGTAGCCATGATCAAAGGAAACAAAGCAGAATTTGATTTCTAAGTTTGGAACGAAGCATTGGATAATAAATGCATTTTTTGATTATGCAGTGATGACTGGGTAGTGCCGTGTAGGGAAGGGGACCAAGTCATCCTGGTCTTGATGAGATGGTGAGGGTGAGATTAGGGTCGTCATGTAGTTAATCTAAGCTCAATTCTGTGTAGGTTTTGAGTTTGACTTACCTTTGAAGATTTTAAGCTCAAGCTCGAGTTGAGTTCAAATTTGAGCTTCAAATTGGAACTCAAGTTCAAGTTCAAATTTTTTAAATGAGTTTAAACTCAAAACTTGAGTTAGGTTCAAGCTTAATATAGATTAAAGCTACTTAAAATTACAAAAATGAACTTTGGTTCAAGACCTTGCAATAGATTCGTTGTCTTTGAGGTTTAAGGAAAATAAGAACAATTATCAACCAGCTAAAGAGAATTCAATTTCCTTGGAGAGTAAATTCACTTTCACTCGTTTTTATAAGAGCGAGTAAAATTAAATTCACTAGGTAAAAACATTTTCACCCTCAACTTTCCATGTGTACTAACAAGTTCAAGTTCAAGTTCTAAGAAAAAACTGAACCGAGTCCAACGGTTTTTTGGAGCCCAGGTCAAGTTCAAGTTCAAGTTCTAATAAAAAACTGAACCGAGTCCAACGGTTTTTTGGAGCCCAGGTCAAGTGGCTTGTGCCACCCCTAGGTGAGCTTATTTAACCGAGACTGTTCTGTCTAGAGAGGTACATTTACGTCATTGCCCTTTTTTTTTTTTTTTTTAATGATAATAAAATTAATAACTACTGCATGAGAGCATTATCCGGTTCCACTTCGTTCCAGCCTTTCCGAATGGCTGCCGCTTCAATCCTACTTCAGCCCTTGGGTAAGCTCCACTGTTCCCCGTCTCTTTGCTTTTATTATCTTTTCTTTGATCAATGGAAGCAGAATTTTCCGAGAACGTCTATAAATCCAGATAACGTGGAGCGTGACTGCAAGGTCATTCTACTGGATTTTACTTTGTACTTCGCTTATTCTGAAAAAAAACTGAAAAAAAACATTCATGAAATTGTTTCTGTCTACGAGGATGAGAACAGCTACGTTCTCTTCATCGTTTAGCTCCGTAAAGGTTCCAATTTTATGGGCAGAAAATTTGTGGTTTCCTTTTCTAGATTCCAGAGTAAAATTACGCTCGTGTATTTGCAGTTTTTGGTGTCTCGTTTTGGGACGTAATATCTTTTCATTTGATACCATATCCTCTCTGTTTCTCACGGTGCGACATTTTTTGACGCCACGAACGAAGGGATTATCAGTGAAACAGTAAAGAATATACATCGCTGTTGCATTGCTTGATCAAATTACTGAAGACTGGAGCGAATTCAATTTGGACGTTTGTAAGAACTCATAAAAGAAACTCTGTAGTTTTAGAGACTGACACGTTGGAAAAAGCATGCCGCGTTTTCCCAATATCTGTTTTTCTTCAAATTGATCAACATAACTAATGATATTACAATTAATACGTGAGCGGGCTTCCTGGTAGGAACATGTGAATTTGATAATTCATCGAACTGGATCTGTTGTAACCCATCAAAATTGTCTAACTATGGAAGTAATCCATTGTAGGTTCTCTCATTCCTAAAATTCCAGCTTTCAGTCATCATAAACTAGTGGGTCCCAGATTTCAAACTTTAGAAGTTAGATGTTCAGCTCCAGGACATGGAAGCAGAGCTGATGAAGTGAATGGGTACAACAAGGACGACCGTATCATCAGTCGGCGGTCTGCAATTGGATTTATTTTTGTTACTTCTGGTCTTGGTCTGACACCTGCTATGTCCAAGGGAGCTGGATTGCCCCCAGAAGAAAAGGCAAAACTATGTGATGATGAATGTGAAAAGGAACTTGAAAATGTATGGTGAGACCACTTTGCCCTCTTTCTTAACTTTTCTCAAAATTTTCAATCTATAGGACTTTGCTCTGCAATCTTGTGTTATAATGCAAACCCTGGTATGACAGATGTTACCCTTTTTCTCCAGGTACCGATGACAACAACTGAGTCTGGGTTGCAGTACAAGGAAATCAAAGTTGGAACAGGTCCAAGCCCTCCCATTGGTTTTCAGGTATGGAACAGAGCAGTCTTCAAATTACAATATAATAAGAATCTTCCATGAACACAGGACCTGCTCTTAACTTTTTACCCTGCAGTGCAGAGGTTTCTTGTGTGCATTTTTTGTTAGGGCATGTAGTATTTCTTGCCAATTAAAACATCTGATAGTATCACTCCCCTCAAAGTATTCATTGAAATGAAGCCAGGAAAATATAAATTGTAGTTTTTACACTTTGACTTCTTTGTCTAATGCCTTCAATCATTGCAGGTCGCTGCAAATTATGTTGCCATGGTACCATCTGGACAAATATTTGATAGGTTCCTACTAGATATATCTCCAATTTGTGTTTTATATTTCTCTATCGTGTTGGGGTCTTTATGATTTGCGTCTTCTTGAGATGCTTTATTGCTTGTGTTATTTTATTGTGGATTATCTCAAGAAACAATAGTGTTGTTCCGGTAAATGCATCGAATTCATGGGTGGTTGAACTTATTACTGTAATTTGGAAATGCAGCTCTCTCGAGAAACGGCAGCTTTATCTATTTCGTGTTGGTTCCGGTCAGGTGTGTCATGAAAATCCCTTCTTTCCTTCTATCTTGCATTGGACAATCCCATTTTCTGTTGGACTTTATCTTTCACCTTTCGAAATACAATCTTTCTGAATTGCAAATCACATCAGACAGTTCAAACCTTCCAAATATTTTAGATATTGGTCTCTCAACAAATTCCAAAGTGAAACTGAAAGTTGAAACACCATCCAGTGTGCACTTCATTCAACTAGAGTCTGCTAGATTCCCATTTGCATTGTGTTTCTGAGTGTTGGTTGCATGTTTATTTGTATCTTACTTATCCATGATAAAGGCCTAAGTTCCTTTTGAACATCAGAACCCTTTAGGAAGAATTAACCAGCATCATATCATGACTGTAAAAGTGATTGGATAGAATGTCCTTATTTTCATCAGGGGCATGATGACAGGGAAGTTCTGCATCATCCAAGGAGCTTTGAGTTTCCCATCTTTTTTATCTATTGCAATGGTCTCATAAATTTCTTATCATTCTAGCTGATAGAAAATGTAAATGGTCCTAAAAACACTGGAGACGAACATAGCACTGCTTTGGAGGGGGCTTTTGCTAGGTTCAGTGTGTTGAGGCAGATTATCTTTCAAATTATGTTGGTTTTTATTCTTTCACAACTGATCCTTATATAAGAGGGCACAAAATTTTGTGTTAATGCAGAACATCTTGTGTTCAGCTAGATGAATTCTGTATGTGGTTTACTGTGAGCAGCAAAAGGATTAGTGAATTACATTATATAGATTTAGCAAATTGTCTCATTCAAAAAAAATTAGTATATTGCCATCAAAGACAAATGCATAGCAATCTTTGACATCATGGACCACCTGGGCAATGATTCGTTAGGCAGTGAAGAAATTCATGAAACGAGTTTAAGCTTGGGCCGCAACCATATTTTCTGTGGGGAATTGCCCATGCAATTTGGCAGAATATTTTATAAGACAGGAGAAGAAATTTGATCGTTGGCAATGTTTGGCCCAAGGACTTTGTAATAGGATACTGACCCATAAAAGATAGATAGAGTTTTTCTATGGTTTTTTCAGCAAATAGGTCAAGTGGCCAGCCAGATTTCCAAAAGGAACATAGCCAAATGATTCTTGAGAGCCTCCTCTCCCTCTCCTAGTGGATTGGCGTGATTGCTTTAATACATTGAAACTTTTTGAATTTTGAAAAGGAGTGCTTTCTGCCTTTCATTTTGAGCTTGAAACCGGACAAGTATCAACTTTCATCATTATGGAGAATCATCCAACTAACTATATCCTTACGATTTCTGTAGTTTCTTTTCATGTCCTTATTGTATTGATTATAAATTTCCATGACGTAGAATAGGTGATTAAGGGACTAGATGAAGGTATTCTGAGCATGAAAGTTGGAGGGAAGCGTCGGTTATACATTCCAGGCTCTGTAAGTATCTCAACAGAAAACTGGAACGTTATTTTGTTATGAAATGGCTTTTACAAGTTTAAATGGTGAAGCAGGTCTCGCTCATGTCTTTTTAATACATTATCTGTTTCGCTACCGGTTTAGTATTTCGACTACACCTTGTCGGTTAATACATAACTACCATGACCTAATGGTTTTCTCACTTTTTTTCTCCTGTTTCCAACAGTTGGCATTTCCAAAAGGCCTTTCCTCCGCGCCAGGAAGGCCCAGAGTCCCTCCAAGCAGTCCTGTGATTTTCGACGTGAGTTTGGAATACATTCCAGGCCTGGAACTGGATATCGAAGAATAAGATGGTTAATTACGGAGTAAACTTCCAGATTATATTGCCTTGCCTCAGCAGCTATTTATGTAAGATGCATCTTGTTCTCCCATAATTCTTTCCTTCATTTGTTGTATCATACAATCTGTATTCATTGCTATTGAAAATTCAGGTGCCTGACCTTGGAATGGTAGTTGAGCGTTTCTGCACAGAATACTCTTAATTCTCATTCCACTAGACGTTCACAGTATAAATAATTACATGCTAGATAAACCAGGACAAAATCTGCACGAATCCTTGCCAAACAAAATAAGATGGACCACCGTAGTAACTCCTAGGACATAGACCGCCGTGATAGCCACCACCACAGTTTTCCCCGCCCCCAGCTCGGCGATTCCAGCGCTTCCGGCAATTCCAGAGATTCTAATTCGAAATTCGTCGGAGAACCTTGTTGCAGGCATGGATACAATGACATCCACGAGCGAGAACGCCTTGATTTCTGACAAAGTCAAGGCTTCCTTGCCCTCGACAGTGTTTGCGATTGCTCGATTAGAAGATATCTTTCATAGCAGAAACTAGACTTTTGAAAGCCCATTTGGTTACTCCTCTGGTGGAGGTTCAGAGACAAAATGAGTGGGAAATAGCCCTCAAGTAATCCATTATTTAGTTGCTTATTTGAATAGAACACATGAATAAGATAGAATGGCAGATAGTCTTTACAAGCTTAGCAACTTGAAGTTGGCTATAGAGTGTTGTCCCACCCGACTACTGGAATTGCTCTACTCAATACATCTACAAAGAAAACCTGGGACGTGAATTACAAACATAAATAATACAAAAAATCACAAGGGGGGTCACCACTTTATACAAGCGGGGGAAAGAAGAAGAGGAAGCTCAAGGAAAATAAACAACATTTCTAGAAATGAAGAAAAAATAATTTGGAGGTCTCTAGCTCAGTAAATGGCTGGGAGAGTTTTCAAACATGGTATGCCAAATGTATGCTCTTGATAGGACCATCTCTAATTCTTGGTCAGCCCAGTTCTGTGTAGGAAGGTGTTGGAGGAACATGACCATTTCCTGGAAATCAAGTTTCTGCAGCTTGTCTGACCACTGAATTGAAACGGAAGGATTAGCTTCAATAATTCAAAAACAGCCAATATAGGGAAAAAAGTAAGTTACTGGGTCAACAAAAAAATCAGAGCAGGTGGAAGCAGGTCAGTTTTGCCAATGTTCTATCTTTATTTTCAAATATTAAGAACAGATTTTCGAAGCGTTGAAGGAAAACAAGCATAATATTACCGTTAAAAGAAAGCTAGCAAATATGTACACAAGAAACTCCGGCAGAGCATCTCCTTCAGCCAGATATGTATCCCATAAACGAGTTACTAAATGAAATGGAATCTGCCAAATTTTAAGCCCAAGATTAGATCAACTCAAGGAGTCAAGATAACTATCAACTGGTTGAAACAAACCTCGCGAATCAGAAGGCAATTGAACCAACGAAAAGCAAACTGAAGAAACTCCAAACCTTGCTCCTCCATGTGCCTTGAAACTGGTTCTAGAACCAATCCAACAAAAAGTATGTCAAAAGCTTTATATGCAAACAATAACAACAGCAGACAATCTGAAGAATTGGAGTTCACTGAGATAATAAAGGATAGTGCAAACTAGCTACTTTTGGTGATAGTGACAGTCAGAAGAAAGGATGACATTTGCAGAAGGTATTACAACATAGATAATGGTGACATCAGGATTGCACAGCTCAGTCTTGGGTTCACATGCAGCACCGGAGATAAAACGGTTGTCTCAGATTTGTTCTAAAATATCATTTTAAAATATCGAGAATATGAAATATAATTATAAAAAGTAAAAACTGAACCCAACCATTTATATCATATTCATATCACTTTCATCAAAGAAGCAGCAAAATACATATGATGAGTTTAGAGACACTTTATTCTTTGGTCAAATCAACTTTCCTTTTCCAAGCCAAATATTGTACTATACAATTGAAGTTATAAATAAATGATCTAATAGCTTTGATCACTTAATGATGTTTTTTAAGTTTTAATGGTTCATATGAAAACAACTTTTCAATAGATTTGATAATGTTTTTGTTATTTACTATATTTTATTATAATATGATTTAGTGAAAAACACATAATAAACCTTATTTTCTGTTTCTTTAGGCATGGAAACTTCATAACGGCACCATAGTATACAGCATTATGCTAGTTTAACTTGAATGAAATACGAAAAAGTCTATGTATTTCCTCTACTATAAATAGAGGCCCAATATACACAAGTCAATGAAATATTTCTCATTTCCAGAAATTCAACACTAACAATGATCACCATATATGAGGAATGGAGTGAAAGGGTCCATCTATCTCATCCCAATACTGAAAGAATGATGCTCTAAGAACAATGATGTATACATGGACATTGCTTTGGAAACACTCAACAAGGAACTAAGCCAATTCTCTTTGAAAATTGCAAGAATGCACAAATATCAAATTTGTGAAATGGTCAAGAAAATAAGTTTCAATGGTATTAACAAATTCTCACCACCAACAGAAACTCAGAAACAAAATCCACTTAAACAGTTAAAGAATGCTTCAACAAAGGAAAGGAAAAAGTACCATCTATTCGTTGGACCAATTCTTTTAGTTTGAACACAAGTCTCTGAATACCCGGTTGTGCAAATGTGTAATGGTCTTGCATGCCGTCAAGCAATTTTGACAGACACCAATAGCAGTCAGCTTCTATATCAGATATTTGTGATGAAGATAAGTTTGAAATCGACCATTTATCCATGTTGTCTTCTAAATGCTCCGACAAGAAAACAACTAAGAAAGGTGTCACAAGATCATTTATTCCCTGAACATATCCACTTGCTGGGTGACGAATAGCCCTGAAAAGCAATTTTGGGCAGGTGAATAACTCAAAATACATAAACAGCCACTTACATCATCTCTAAAATATACATCTGGTTTTAGAAAATATCTAGCATAAAAATGTCATAGAAGGAGTTTGTGGTTTTCAACTGATACACAAAGAAATTGTTTGAAAATATTATAAAAAAAAAACGAGTCAACAAAATAAATTGTGATAGGAATTCTACAACATGTTCAAATACCTATATGTACTTTATTAGTTGTTATCTAATTGATTACTCTCTCCCACCTAAAGATGTGAAAATTACTCTCACCTCTTATATTCACCCCTTCTTTTGATTTTTTTAAAAGCAGGATAAGATACCCTTATTTTTTAGACTAAATTAGTATTTTATTGACATTAAAAAAAATTAGTATTTTATGGACCAAACCTCCTGCTAAGTTACCTACCACAGTATTTTTTAAGACCCTTCCAGGACTGGTAAGAAAGCAATTGAAGCAGTATCTTCCAGGACAGGATAGCTTCACAGAAAAGGTCTTTACCAAAGGATGGTACCAGAGATCAGGTTCATTAATGGTATGCATGTTTAAATAAAAGGAGGGTAGCCTCTTCCCCTCCTTCCCTTCCAATGCCAAGAGAAAGGAAGGGGCTCAGGGCACCCACACTCAGTGACTGAAGGGTAAGGTCCCACCTCCCCCTTTTGTCTTCTCTGTAAAAACAGAGAAGCAACAAAGAAGAAATAAATAGGGAAAGGAGGAGCTTCCTCCCTCCCCTGCACAATGATGGCTGATGGGGCAGTGACCAGCCACTCCTTTCCTCCCAACATCAGAAAGTAGGGGAAAAGGTAGTATTTAAAAAATAAAATAAGGGGGTGAGGATAGTATTTCTTACATCAACTGTGACAGTAATCTTCAGGAGTGTAAGAGTAATTAACTCTATTTCAAAATAGAACGGTGTGAAGTTGGGTCCAAAGCCTATCCCAAAATGAAGAGTCGTCTTAGGAAACCTCTTTCCCAACTAATAAACTCAACATATTTGTTCTCACTAATCCATGTGGGACAATTCCTTAACACTCCCCCTCACATGTAGGCCCTCTTCTTTGTGGCTCTACATGTGGATAATTTGGGTAGAGGCCCACATACGAGTACCTGCTCTAATACTATGTGAAGTTGGGTCCAAGGCCTATCCCAAAATGACTAGCCATCTTAGGAAACCTTTTTCCCAACTGATAAACTCGTCATATTTGTTCTCACTACTCCATGTGGGACAATTCCTTAACCAAGGGAAAATCAAGTAGAACCTTGAATCAACCTGAGAGCTTGTGAAACTTAATCAACCAAAAGAAACAGAACAAATACTTAACCATGTATACAAAATGCGCTCAAGAGATTTTTGTATTTCTGGTTGCTGAAAGAAGGTCACATCAGGTACAGTCCGAGGACAATCAACTGCAATCTAAGACAAAGGACAGAATAAGAAGTCATTATCCTTCTTAAACAAATGGAAAAGATTCAGCCATTTCTTGGATTTCAACAAAGCATACCTGGTGGAGCATGTTAATTTCATCTTCAGAACGTTCTGTATCAGGAATATCATAGTACTGGGAGACACAGTCAATATACTCATGTCGTTTTCTTCTCAGAACCACCTCCGTTCTATCTGAATTAGGTGGTGCATATCCCTGTCGTCAGCTCATTTTTAAACTTCAAACAAGTATAAAGAACTCTCTAAATCCTAAAATATAAAGAGAAACAAGTGAATAAAACTCCAAGACGCTTTTTTGAGCAGTGCTGTAGTGTTGGCTCCAAGATATAAGCAGAACCAGGAAAAAGTTTAAGGAACTTTGGCTAATTCTCACAAACAGTAAGATTATTGCCGTATATGATAATAATGATAGTAACTATAAATTTTGTGGTTATGGAAAACGACAAGACAGAAAAAGGACTTCAAAGGAGCATGGATAAAAAAAATAAAAATAAAACTTCACTTGGACAGCTGAAACAAATTATTTCATTTGGAAAGGGGTAAAACTTCATCCTTGATTCAATATTCTGTGACCATATTCCCACCTTATATTGCTAGCATATTCAGAAGAGTAACAAGATCTTCCATATGATGCCCACTCCTACCAGAAATGAAAAACCCTTTGATGCATCAGGAATTTTAACAGTCAATGGCCATAGCATGAGTTTCTTTCTATAGAAGAACTAGAATCATCTGATTCATGTAATATAGCAGATCTCTTTTGCTTTCTGCTGATACACAATGTTAAAAATACCAATCATAACATGCACTTTACATGAATATAATGAGCTCCATTATGTGATAAATACAACATACAAACCAGGAGATAAATGACCACAAAGTGACAAATTTGTACTACATGATCACTCTTACCAAACTTGTCTATCAATATTAGCAACTAGTTTCCAGAAAACCATCATACCAAAAGAAGCCTCCATATATTTGGCCGCATATATGATGGTACCCCACTCCAAGCCAATTCCCACAACTTCTCTGAAAAAAAAAAAATTGAGAAGAATTAGCAGAAGTTAAGAGAAAAGTTGTAGAAATAGGTCCAATGGATACATAGATCAAGACAATTAGACTACAAAACAAGAATACCTTAACTGAGAAATGCATATTGTTAAAAAACAAATCCAAGGGCATTTTGGTTATTTTCCTTTATCTTTATTTATATGTCTAGATGTAATCTTGTTCTGTAAGTCCAATTATGTCTATGGTCCAAGTTTCAAGTAAATAGGACATAGATTTCATGTCTATGGTCCAATCATGTAAATAGGATGATAAATCTGAGAGGAAGTGTATTCATTGTGGAGTACTAATCATTACTTGGACAAATATTGGATAATGTTTGAGAAGCCTGTATGGGCAAACTCTACTACACACGAGGGTACTGCCCCAGTGTATGAAACTACAACACCTATCCCACTTGGTGCCCCAGATGAATTGTAACAATTAATTCAGCAACAACAACAGATTTCACAGCGTATGGCACAACTTGCCATTCCTTTTGCATCCTTGGCTCATACTGCTCCTCCCACAGGTATGTCTGCATTTACAGTGTTTCATTCCCCGTCTTGGGTACTTGATTCTGGAGCTACAAAACACATTTCAGGTATGTCTTCCCTATTTTTTGACAAAAGAGTTTCTCCTTGTTAAGCATGTTAACCTTGTTGATGAGTCAGTTTCACCAATACAGGGAGTGAGAAATACCATCTTTGCTTTCTTTCTTTCACCACAGTCTGCAATGCTAGTTCTTTGAATTTAATATCATTCAATCAGGTGGCTAAGTCCATGAATTACTTTTTAACCTTTTAACCTACTCATTGGGTTTTTTAGGATCTCGTGACGAGGAAGACAATTAGTTCCACTCATGACAGAGGAGGATTATATTATCTGAACAACCACAAACCAGATAACACTCTACATGAGTTACACATAGCTGATTCAAGTAATTCCAGAATTTTATTCCAGTATCACTGATCAATGCAAGTCATGTCAACAGGGCAAGCATCACCAGAGTTCTTTTCTAGTCTCATCTCATCAAATAAGTAAACTATTTGAGATTGTCTACTCAGATGTCTGGGGTCCTTGTCCTGTGACTAGTCAATTTGGTCATTGATATTTTATTTCGTTCATTGATGATTTTAGTAGATGTACTTGGATTTATCTCCTTCAAGAAAAATCTGAAGCCTTTGATGTATTTCAACTTTTTTATAATGAAATAAAGAATCAGTTTGCAGTCTCTATCAATATCTTGCATATAGCCAATGGTTCTCGAGTTTATGAATTGGAAGTCTGACTCTTTTTGTCAATCTCAATGGATTATTCATAAGATTTTTTGTGTATTCACTCCACAACAAATGAAGTTGTTGAACGCAAGAATTGTTACTTACTTGAGGTGGCTCGAGCTATGTTAATTCATATGAATGTCCCTGAGTCATATTGGTGTGATGTTGTCCTCATTGTATGTTTTTTGATAAATAGAATGTCATCCTCTGTTCTTGATGGTAAAATCCCTATTCAGATTGTATTGTCCCTTGCATCTCTTTTCCTTGTACCACCACATGTTCTTGGGTGCGTCTGTTTTGCACATACTTTTGATCAATCCAGGGATAAATTGTCTCTTCGTGCTTTTAAATGTATCTTTTTGGGATATTCTCGGGCACAGAAAGGTTACAAATGTTTTTATCCATCTATGAGGAAAACATTTGTATTTGCTGATGTTACTTTCTTTGAAGATGTTTTATTCTTTGAGTCTTCAAGGTTTGAATCAGTTTCTCATGTTCCCTCGGTACCTAGTCCTATCATTCCTATTCCAATTGTTGACTACATTCATACTTCACGTGATGCTCCTACTGAGAAACCACTGCAAGTATATTGGCACCAATAGCCACCATCTCATCCCGCTCCAAACCCCTCTCTCCCACTGGGCCATGACTCTGCATCATCCCTTGATCCTGAGGTAAGTGATCTCCACCTTCCTATTGTTCTTCGGAAAGGTGTTCATAAAGGTACTCGCCATTGTCTATATCACTTTGTATCATTTGATTCCTTTTCTGACAATTATTGTAAGTTTGTTTTGTCCATCTCTACTTGCACTATTCCTTCTTCAGTGCAGGATCCTCTATCGACTCGTCATTGGAAGAAAGTCATGGATGTTGAGATGGAGACACTGGTTGATAGAGGGACTTGGGAGTTATGTGATTTTCCTCCAAGGGCTACAGTAGTTGGTTGTCGGTGAGTGTATACAATTAAATATTATTCCAATGGGTCTATTGAAAAATATAAAGCTCATCTCGTTGCTAAAGGATATACCCAGACTTTTAGAGTGGATGTCTTTGAGACTTTCTCTCCGGTTGCCCGCTTGACTTTTGTCACAATACTGGAATTTGTTGTTGTGCATTAAGGGTGGTCTTTGTTTCACCTGAATATTAAAAATGTTTTTTTGTATGGTGATATTGAAGAAGAGGTCTACATGGAGCAACCTCCGGGGTATGTTGCTCAAATATGTCAACTCAAGAAAGCTCTTTATGGCTTAAAAAATAGTCACGGTTTGAAAATTTTAGTTAGGTGGTTATATCCATGGGATTTCTTCGAAGCCATTTTGATCATTCACTGTTTATTATGAAGAGATCAACTGGAATTATTATCTTATTGGTATATGTAAATGATATCATCTTATTCGGGAGTAACAGGTCAAGTATTGAAGAAGTTAAATCCCACTTGGCGAATCACTTTCAGACTAAAGATTTGGGTCAACTAAAATATTTTTTTGGGTATTGAAGTTACAAGAAGCAAGGAGGGAACGACTTTGACTCAAAGGAAGCATGTCACTGATATGCTTTAAGAGTGCATGTCAAGAGCTAAACCAACTGATACATTTATAGAGGTAGGACATGATCTTCATGATGATCAAAATCCAGAATTGGAGGATAAACAATGTATCAGAGATTAGTAGGCAAACTTATTTATGCTACAGTTACTAGACTGGATATTTCATTTCTAGTCAATTCATGGAGCATCCACGTAAGATTCATCTAGAGTTGCACAGAGAATCTTATGATATCTGAAAGGAGCACCAGGGAAAGGTCTTCTCTTTAGACCTAATGATCACTTGAGGATTGAGGTTTTCTCTGACGTTGATTATGCAGGTTGCAAGCTTGATTGAAAATCAACTACTAGGCACTGCATATTTTTGGGAGGAAACCTAATCAACTGGAGAGTAAGAAATGGAATGTGGTTGCTCAGTCTAGTGCAAAAACTGAATACAAAGCAATAACCCACAATCAATGAACTAATGTGTGTGAAATAGGTTACCCAGAAGTTAAGCTTCTATCAGAAAAATCCTATGACTATGTATTGTGATAACCAAACAACAATCTTCATTGCTAGCAATCCGGTGTTTTATGAGAGAACAAAACACATAGAGGTAGATTGTCATTTCATTCAGGATGCAGTGGTGAAGAAGGAGGTGACAACCCCATATGTTTGGTTTGGTGATCAACTCAGCGATGTATTCATTAAAGCGTTGGGAAAAGCACGAATTTCTGAACTTCTGTGGCAAGGTGAGACTTTTTCACATATACGCTCTATCTTGAGGGGGTGTTGAAAAACAAGTACAAGGATATTTTGGTCATTTTAATTTATCTTTACTTGTGTCTTGATGTAATCTTGTTCTGTAAGTCCAATTATGTATATGGTCCAAGTTTCATGTAAATAGGATATGTAAAATGGGAGATATAAGGAGATTAGGGTTTCACTTAAGTAAGGGCATATTTGTAATTTTACTGAAACAGCATTAATAAATACAGGTTGGGCGCAGCTCTCTCTTTGGAGCTCCTCTTCTCTACTTTCTCTCTCTCTAACTCTCTCTTCTAACTTTTTACACATGTCTATGACTTGATCGATAGAAATTTCTTAATATCAAAGTCCCACGCAAAATAATGTCTATGATTATGGCAATACTGAGATAAATAGAACAATTCAAAGACAAGCAATCTGGTGATTAAAGAACGGACCCAATATAACAGTTGTTCCAGACAGTTCCTTTGTGAACTTCGAAATTCTGGCAGAATCTGTAGATCTAGCCCCAGATATAGGTCTCTGCACACCTCCAGAAGTGCTCTCACTGTTTGTAGTTGGTAATCTAGTTTTACTTGTGCTGCTTACTGCTTTGCCAGTACTTTGAACTTCTCCCTGTATAAAACCATTTTTTCAATGTGGGATTCTTGATGATCACACACACAGAGTTATGTATAAGAGTTAAAGACTAGGCCAACAACAAGAAGTGTGAATTCTATCAATGTTACCTCAGAAGGATTTCCCATGTGATCACTGGGTCCAAGATCATTTTCAGATGCACTCCTTTCAGTTCTTGGAGACTGTTCGGGAAAGCTAGAATCATTGAAGGACTCTTTTCTTGTTAGCAAAATTTTACCAGGAAAACTGCGACCTTTAAGTAACCTGGACAAAGAAAAAAAAAATGTATGTTAGGAAGAATAAGAACTTTTCTTTATCAAAATCATTGTTAGATTCACTAGATAAAAAACAATTTTTTTCATGACACTGAGGTTATATTTAATAGGGTGCCAAGGGTCCTACCCTCGGGGAGAGCTAAAAGGAAAAGTAGGAAATAGTAGCAGATTTTCTTGTACAAAATTATAGGAAATTCTAGTTTACAATGATTTGAAGGATGGTGCACTTGGATAATGAGGATCACCCAAAGCACAAGTAGTTACTTTGACAGGATGAAGAAAGTATTTTGGAAGAAAACTCCCAAGTAGCTTGAAGGAATATCTCTTACATTGTCTAGATGTAGAGGAATCACATAGACAACACGCACAATAAGTATACTCTTGCCATAGTTTACACAATAACGCAAAAGATTAGTCCTCATTAACCCAAAAAAAAAACTGACAACTGATAAGCAGTTATTGCAGAAACCTCACCAAGCTGGAAACATTCCTTTCGGGGCATTAAAGATGGCCCCCCTTCGATTTGGCTATTCGCTTTCACATATCAAAGAAGATCCCAGTTCCTCCAAATCACGTAATTTTGTTCTTATTACAACTAATCTACGAAATAGAATGAATTCTCCAACTAAATCACTAAAAGCAACAGATCAAGTGAATGGCAGAGTCATTATCATTCCACCACCGCAATAGAATTGCAAATCTACGGAAAAATCATATTATCTATTTCGAATTTGACAATAAGCATTTAACGCGAACTTTCGTCATGCCGGGGCCGGAAAATATTAGCATTTAAATAAGCCAAAGAAGAATCTGATTGAAAGACAGTGAAAGAGCGATTCAGTAGACATACCCCTGTACATTTCTGAGGGTTTGGTTGAATGTCCAGTCAAGATTGAAACTGCCCTCCTTCTTTTGCTCCTCTTGTCCGCTGTTCTTCATGGCTTGTCTGCGACGACCATGGTGTCCTGCTTTTACGGTTTTTCCCTTTTGAATACAAAATTGAACTCAATGCGAAGAAAGAAAATCTAAGTTAAAGGAAACTCTATTTTTAGTGATATTTTGTTCTTTTCGTTTTTTTAAAAAACCTTCCCTGCCTAGGTGTCATAGTTGCCACCCCATGTGACACTCAGACGACACGTGTCAGTGCGGGTCCCAACTCCCACCGTGAGATTCTGTTCATCCTCCTGAATTTAAAGATTCCTAGTTTTATTTAAATTCTCGAGGTTTTCTAATAACAACTCAATTAATAATATAATCTAAAATTATTTTTATAATCGATATTTACAAAAACACCAAATTTGAAAATTCTATTTACCAAAATACCCAACTCCAAAATTTATTTCCCAAACTACCCTACGGTATTTAAACTTTGACCGACCATGCTGGAGTGGTCAACTGTCCCCGTCAGCCTACTTATCCTACATCGCCACGTCACGTCGTTGCCGCCTCCGCTGCTGAAGTTCAGCCTTCCTATTTACCTCAATCAAATTATCGTACAAGAATGCTTCTCTTTCCTTGCTCATTTATTGTCAAAATTTCTCTTGAGCAAGACAGCTAGGGAGAGCTGTAAACGAGAAGAATCATAAAATTCAATGCTACCAGTGCCATAGATTACCATCAGAAATTGCCTTTCAGATGACACAACCTCAGAAAATATATTGAGAATCTCAGGGTTCTCAAGCTGGTTGATGAAGGTCTGGAAAAATTGAGTTTTCAAGTCTCTTTATGGAAGATTCCAGTTCTTGCAGAAGCTTTGCTACTCTTGACTGGATCAAATTCTGAATCAGCAGGAACCCAAGGTTCTTCTCCAATAGCTCTTGTTCTATGTTTACCACGGTGTGAAACAACAACAGTCCATTCTTCATTAAGATTTTCAGCTGTGGAACTTCCAACAGTACCAGCAATACTTTTGGAGACCGTCCTGATCATGGTGTTTGCTTTTGGCAAGAAAAAAAAACCCAAGAAGTAATTAGAAAAACAAATCCAGAGTTAAAAATATGAACTAGATTTAGACTGCTAGTCCTCATAAACGGCATAAAAATTTTATTTCGAGAAAAAATAATACTAAAAGTGTAAAGCTCGTAGATTAGTTTCGTGATTAAAAAACACATCCCAGAAAAATATGTGGTAATTAACAGATTAACAAGTTGATTTGAAGTGATTAATCAAGTCATGCAAGTATGAAAGCACCACTTATGACACAAACTCCTGATACCTAAAGAGAAATGAGATTGACTGATAAGTTGAATAAGTATGAATCCCATAATATCTAATGAAACATATCCATTACAATTAACCCTTTGCCAATTAATTGACCAAAATATTAAAATGTCATCATTGAACCATATTCAATTATTTGAAGAAGCTTATGTTTGAGAACTGGATCCAATAGAAAATCAAAGTATTATAGATTCAAATGATAAGGATATAAAGACTAGAACACCAAAACATCCATTGACAATTATTTGGCATCTCAACATTCACAAAAGACTGCCCAAAAAGAATATATTACAAATTTATTTATTTTTAGAATGGCAAAATTTTATTATGCCCGAGTTGCGTCAGTCTTTTCCTTATCTGTCAGCCAATATTTCATTTGATTGTGAATCCTGTCAACTGGAAAAACATCGTTGCTCCAGTTTCTCAGTTAGTTCTAGTCAAAGCACCAAGTTGTTTGAATTAGTCAACTCTGATGTATGGGGTCCATGTCGGGTTCCTAGCCCATTTGGTTTTAAGTATTTTGTGTCGTTCATTGATGATTTCAGTAGAGTCACTTGGGTGTATCTCCTACGGGAGAAGTCTGAAGTATTTGATGTATTTCTCAAACTTTTCAATGAAATAAAAAATCAATTTGGTGTATGTGTTCATGTATTTCGTACTGACAATGGTTTGGAATTTCTTAAACATAAATTTTTAGTATTTTTGTGATTCTCATGGTATTACCCATCAAACATCCTGCCCTTATACACTACAACAAAATGGCGTGGTTGAATGTAAAAATAGCCTTGAGGTTACAAGGACACTATTATTGTATATGAATGTTCCTAAATCTTTTTGGGGAGATGCAGTTTTAACTTCGTGCTACTTGGTTAATCGTATGCCCTCAATTGTTTTGAGTGGTCAAGTTCCACTTCAGGTTTTAAAACCCAATTGTAAATTGTTTGGTGTGGTTCCTCGTATTTTTGGATGTACCTGTTTTGTTTATATGCTTGGAACTTCGATCGAAAAGTTGTCACCTAGGTTTGTCAAATGTATTTTTTTGGGATATTCTTGTCAACAAAAATGGTACAAATGTTATGATCCTATTCGACGAAAAACATATGTGTTAGCCGATGTGACCTTTTTTGAACATACTCCATATGTTTCATCATCTACTGAGCTTCCTGTATCACCTGAATCTCCTTTAGACTATCCTGTTCCTATTGCAGTTTTGGATGTACCAGCATCATCGAGTTCTTCATTGCCTCTTCGTGTTTACAGTCATCGCTCTCGTACTCTTGCAGTGCCTCTAGTAGATACCTCTACAAAGCTCTCTTCTCATGATCCACCAACTTCCTCATTGCCTGCAGATCCTGTTGTCTCTGATTTGGACCTGCCTATTAGTCTACGAAAAGGTAACCAGTCTTGTACTTCTCATTCGATATCTAAATATGTGTCACTTAATTTTTTGTCCCCATCCTTCAAGTCCTTTGTTATGTCATTGTCTACTTTTCATATACCTCGTTCAGTGCAGGAAGCCTTGTGCTCTCCAGAATGGAAATAAGCTATGGATGATGAGATGAATGCTTTGGTGTCTCGGGGAACATGGAATCTATGTGATCTACCTGCAGGAGCAGCTATTGTGGGGTATCGTTGGGTTTATACTATCAAATATAACGTTGATGGCTCTATTGAGTGGTACAAAACTCGGTTGGTAGCGAAAGGGTATACGCAAACTTTTGGAGTTGATGTCTTTGAGATATTCTCTCCTGTGGCCCAACTTACTTCAGTACGTATCTTAATATTTGTGGTTGTTAATAAGGGTTGATCTCTCTTTCAACTCGATGTGAAGAATGCATTTTTATATGGTGATCTACATGAGGAAGTGTATATGGAGCAACGTCCTGGGTATGTTGCTCAGGGGGGGACAAAAAAGGTGTGTAAGCTACAGAAAGTTATTTATGGACTTAAATAGAGTCCACGGGCTTGGTTTGAAAAGTTTAGTAATGTGGACTACACTGGCTTCCATTTTGTCTCAAGAAAGTAATTTATCAAGGATCTATGAGTTATATGTGAAGTTCTTTAATATGAAGCGTGGAGGTAGATCAGTGACATATTATTTTACTGAGATGAGGGGAGTACTACAAGAGATTAATGCATTCCATCCTTTTACTACGAATGTTGAAGACATCCGTAAGAAATAAAATCAAATTCAAGTAGCCCGATTTTTGGATGGGTTGGGGCATGAGTATGATGCTTTTAGAGCCTGATTATTGGTTAATGAGGATGTGACCACTCTTGAGCAAGCTTTTAACAGAGTTGTTTGAGCTGAAGGTGCAGTTGTAAATAAGAATGAGTCAGGTGGAGCCCTCTCAGAAGCAGCTGCTCTTAACCTTTAATCTTCTACTGGTAAGCCCAACGGTCAATTTCATGATGGTAATAATAGAGGTAGAGGTCACTCTTACACAACCCGTGGTCATGGCCGAAATGGTTGAGGGGATCGAAAATGTGTTTATTGTGGTAGGACTAGTCATTTTGGGATAAGGCCTTCGACCCAATTTAACATGGTATCAGAACAGGTATTCATATGTGGGCATGTACCTAAATTATCTACTTGTAGAGTCACAAAAGATGACATACACCTAAACTATCCACTTGTAGAGCCACAAAAGAGGGCCTACACCTAAACCGCCTACTCCTAAATTATCCACTTGTAGAGCCACAAAAAGAGGGTCTACACGTGAGGGGGAATGTTAAGGAATAGTCCCACATAGATTAATGAGTACAAAGATCTTGAGTTTATTAGTTGGAAAAAAAGTTTCCTAAGTTGGCTAGTTATTTTGGGATGGGCCTTGGACCCATCTTAAAAACATTATCAAATTTCTAAAAGTTACCAAAACGAAAATCCTTAGGCATCTACAACAAAAAATTCAACATGTCCATTATTATTTGGTTCGTTTTCTAAACATACTAATAGTAATGGAAACCCAAAGACTAAGAAGTAAATTACATAGCTTCCATATAAAATAAACAATTGGAGAACACCGAATACATGATGCACTCTATGTTCTACTGCTCAAAAACTGCTCAAAACAAACCACCATGCTAAGATAAATATCAAGAGATGAAGAACCGTGTGATCATTTAAATTGACAACTAACTATAATTACATTAGAATGCGCTCAAATTCGAAAAGGAATTATGGGATAAAAATATTCACAAGACAAAAGTATTGGCTAACTGCTGTTATAGTATCAAAGTTGGGCACACTACGTCCCGCGTTCGAATCCCGTGAGAGGCGGTCAAGAATGGGTGGGGTGGGTGTCAGAGTCGTCCACTATTGTAGGCAACAGAGTCTAAAGCTAGTAATTGAGACATTGGAATGAAATTGCAAAGTTTTTGTTTCCCTCCCTCTCTCTCTCTCTCCGTATAGACAAACATAGGGGGGGTTAGTGCCCCAAAGTGGATTCTTGAAGATCAAGTCATGTCCAACATGAAGATCATGTCATGTCATGTTCATGAAGATCAGGTAAGAATTTGTGTTAGTGTTGACGACTTCATGTGCACTGGAAAACAGTTTCCAGTGTTAGTGCCCCAACATGAGAAAAACATAAAAAACAAGAGAATTTCTAAACCTTTACAGTGCACTTAATTACAACATAATCCTTAAACCCCAAATTAGGTCAAACAACCATTATTACTACACGAATAAGTTATTGAATGTATAATTAAATATATTAATATATTTATTAATTGAATTAGATATTTTATTGTACATTAATATGGTAATTACATGAGCCAATGAAATACGTATATGATTAATTACAAATAATAAATAAATAACATTATAAAAAAAAAGTAATACATTAAGTTATTAATTTATTAATAACATATGATATATTTTAACCTAAAAATGAATAATTTAAGAGAAAAAAATGATCTAATCATAACTTTAACACACTATATATTTGTACATAATATATTTTATGTATTATTAATTAATAATATATTTTATGTATTATTAATTAATAATATATTATCACAAAATTTAAAACCATTGGTTTAATTAACTATAACAATCGGATAATTATGCCAAAATAATTTATCAAATATTTATTTTAACAATATTTTAATTATAACTATTAAATCACTATTTTAATATAGTAATTTATAAATAAAAATAATTATTTTATAAATACAAATTATAAATTAATAATTCTTATGAAGATAGTTTAATTTTTCCTAACTTAGGAAAAATTAAACATCTTCGTCTTCCTCAGCAGCAAGCCAGCAGGGCGATGGCGACGGGGACAACTAGGCAAAGGCAACGACCGGCGACGGCGGCGGGCAATGCCGACAAAGGCGGCGCTTCGACGGTACGCCGAGAGGGAGAAGAGAGGGAGGCCGAGAAGCTCTGTAAATAGTCGACCTCCCGTGCTCTGCGGGAATGAGAGAGGGCTGCGGAAATGAGAGAGGGAGCAGAGAATCAGAGAGGGCTGCGGGAATGGAGACTAGAGAGGATTGCGGAGACGAGAGAGGGCTGCGGGAACGGAGACGAGAGAGGGCTGCGGGAACGGAGACGAGAGAGGGCTGCAGGAAAACCGGAGAGAGGGAGACCGGAGAGAGACGGCGGTAATAGAGAGGGAGACCGGAGAGAGACGGCGGAGACGAGAGAACGAGCAGAGAGCTTGGGCTTCACAGAGACGACAGAGGGCTGCGGGAATGAGAGTCGCTGTGTGCGGGAATGAAACGATCGAAATGAAAAAAAAACAGAGACGGTCGAGCCAGAGAGAGTCCGCACGAGAGAATCAAGTGGATGATTCTCAAAATCGGGCGGAAAGCACTTTTCGCCCGTTACTCTTTACACATGAACTCTTGGTTCATGTATATTCATGTACATGACATGAATTTTGGCGCCCCCTAACGACATCAGGACATGAACTACGTAATGCGCTTGAATATCATGTCTTGAGTCATGTGCACTAACCCCCCATAAGGAATTTTTGTCCTCCTAAAAATAGACTTCACTGGTTTGACACGGGTGTACGAGCTCTCCCTTCTATTCTATTCACCATCACTAGAGCAGCTTTGCCTGTTCCCGCTTCAACTCTAGTATCAGAACCAAAGTCTCCTTCGGTGCACCACTCCTGCACCAGCCACCGGCCGACGACCCTTCATCGGCAACCAGCACCACTCCCGCACCAACACCACCAGCAACCGCTCCTATGTCAACCCCATCTCTTTCTCCCATTCTTCATCAGTCGTCGGCACTCATAACAGTCGCCGACGACCCCTTCCTCGACTACCAGTACGTTGTTGCCGAGAAAAAAGTACGAGAGCAGCGGGAGTGCCAGAGTCGAACCTGCTGTCGAACTCGTCGTGAAAAAAAAAAGTAGAAGAAAAGAGAAGGGAAGGGGTTGCCGTTACTTACCTCCGTCGTACCGCCGCCGACGTCGCTTCCGGGAGCCGGCTGTCGCGCCGCTGGTAACTCCTCTTCCCTCTTCCTGCCTGCTCTGCTGAGCTTCGATTAATCAAAAAGCCTGATTAATCGAAGAGGAGCACGACGCACATGTGCCATTCTCACACGCGTGGCTTAAGTCACCCGCACGTGCGAAAATAGGAAATTAAAACAAAAAAAAATCCATCAGGAGTTTGGGAACCTTCGTCACTGCCTGGTAGGAGATCACCACTGGACTTAGGATTTGATTCTCCCAACAATACAATTTGCCAACAACAACTCAATCAATAGGTCCACAAGCATTGGTTATCAATCTAAGAAACCTTTAGATCTCATACCCACGTTACCTCATATTAGGCTTTTGGAGTCTGCCACAGAATTTGCACGTAGGGTTCAAGACTTGCATGTCGAAAGTTACTAAATGAATCCAAGCAAGTAATGTCCAATATGAACTTTAAGCCGATGTGCATAAATGTGATAAACAATTTAATGTAGGAGACTATGTCATGAGTCGAATTAGGCCTGGGCGGTTCCCTACTAGACCTGCTTGAAAGGTGCATGACCTTTTAAAGTGCTGAAAAGGGTAGGTCAAAATATTTATATTGTTGATTTACTATCAGATTTAAGTATTAATTATACTTTTAACATTGAAGACTTGATGGCATATAGGGACTACCCCTTCATTCCTGATGACACCTTTTTATCACCTTTGACTCCATCCCATCGCCCAACACACCCTCTCCGCCCTTGCTTAATAAGCCTTTGGATCCTATTCACTTACCCATAACACTAACATATAAAAAACATATTGATGCTATTTTAGATGAACAAGTTATTTTTACCAAGAGTGACACAGTTCAATGGTTCCTAGTACGATGGATAGGACGACCATACTCCGACTGCAAATGGATTACGAGGGACACATTACAACAACTAGACCCTAACTTGTTGGAGAACTATCAGAATCATCAGGAGTCCTACTCGAAAGGGTTGAGTTTTTTCTAGACCGAGAGTTGGTGAGAATAACCTTCATATAGTATTGATTACACGAATCTACACAGGAAGACACTAGACAATGGCGAGACCCACCATGTTGTGGTTAGGCAGTGAAACATTTAAGATAGATTAGTTGTAATTTACATTCATTTGTATTATCCTTAGAAGTAATTATGTTAATTGTTTAGGGGCATTTTTATCATCAGAGGAATTTTGGTCATTTTATCATCTACGTAATTTTGTCATTTTGGAATATCCCTAGGGTTTTGAATCTCTATTTAAAATTATGAAGCTTATAATTGAGACATTGAACGAAATTGCAAAGTTTTTGCTTCCCTCCCTCTCTCTTTATTCAAGAGAGGCATATAAACAAACATATGCAATGAATTTCTGTCCTCCTAAAAATAAACTTTATTGGTTTGACTCGGAGCTCTCCCTTTTATTGCAAGGAAACAACCTGGTTGACCATATTTTGTTCATATATATACAGAAATGGATAAAGATGTACATGGTAGCTACTTCAGTGATAGATGTAAATCACCGAGGCATAATGCTAGAAGATGTCGGAGTCCACCAATTGACACCCAAATAAATAGTTAAGAAAGTAGTCATGAAAGGTAAACACTTTTATTATTTGTGTAATTTAAATCTGAAGTTGTCTTTTCTTTGGTGAATTTACCAAGTTTACATTTTCATGATTTTTTTATTTATTTCTTTGCAGTCTATGGCCTTTACAATTCACTGGTACTAATCATTTTGCTTCTAGAACTTGCCTACTCATTGTTGATTCTTTGTTTTTTTTTTTTTTTTTTTTTGTCATTCAACATTCAACTGAGTGGTCAAGCTGTTGTACTTTCATCAAAGGGTAGTACTGGCTGACTCCAGAGGTATATCTTGTTGTAATAGCTGCTTATGTAGATTCAGTGCTACTGTAGCTGGGGACTGCAAATATCTTAGACACCTTGTGGGTATACGTAAAACAAGAAGATCCTTCTCTCTTCTTTTGCAAGTACATGGGAAAGTAACTACAACAGTGACAACGGCAGCAGAAACTAGGATAGTCTTGATACTGGTTACGCAGTCAATGATGAGAGCTTTGATGTTTTTTATGCATTACCAGGCTCAGAAAATACTTTGTGACTGATGGATACTATTTCATGGTTAGTTTTTCTTAATTCGATGAGAACTGGTACACAGATTCCACCGAGATCTTGTAGTGAAAGTACCCTTCTCATTCATTATATTCAGGTATCTTCAATTTAACCACCATTTATTTTCTTAGAATAGATTAAATTATCTTTTCTGGCATCTGGTATGTTTATATTATCGTCATTTAATGCCTGTTATTTTGTATTAAACAGTGGCCTTATGTTATTAGAACTATGATAACTCTGCAAGGAAAGTATAGTTGTCAGGCATGTGCTCCAGATAGTTGTTTTTTACTTGTCACCATGATTTCTGGGTGTAAACATTCCCTTTACAAATGTTTTTCCCTCTCTCTGATCCAGCATGCAAATGGTGGAAATGCGTAGATTGGCATTGGTGGTACCACCAGTAAGATCACAAATATGAAAGAGCGGAAGGTAATATAATTTTATATGTTCTGAGGGGTAATTTAACTGTTTGTTTTCTTGAGGTTTGCTTCAACCTCTTCGGGAGATTTAAGATGATTCAGGCTTGCTACCGCTTATATTTTTACAGAACTGGGATGCATACCAATATTTTTCTAAATCTGAATATCAAAGAAATCTGGACTCCTACAAGCACAAATAACTTATTTTTTATATAAAAATGGTATATGGCCAAATAAAAATGGTACTTTGCTTGTTTTTCATTGCTATTCGGGAGAGTTGATAACCACGGCCGTCTGCTTATTCGTACTTTCTCTCCCATTCCACCGAACCGTGCTCGGTTTCAAAGGGAAAAAAGGGATCCTACCGTTAAATGGATTCCCACCTCCGAAGCTTTCTCAGTAAAGGCATTCAAAACTGGAACCAGCAAAGAATCCAATGCACCCACAGCTCCAAATCCACTTACCCACGATTTGATTTTGACCGCTGATGAGAGACTGAGATTAAGAAACGAAATAAATAGCTAACCAGTCGAATTTAAATTTAGTAGGACGATTAGATTGGATTCTCTAACTCTACTAATCACTACAACTGCTCAAGAAATTTAGAAAAAAACAAGGGCATTCTTCAGTCTATTTGGGTCAATAGTGTGTGTCCCTTGAGAGAGCCAGTGGCTTGCCTTGTCTGCTTCTTCTTGGATGATCTCGACTTGCGCTTCAAAGTACAGCTACATATTGGGATAGGCGTACGAGTCTTACATAGTAGTGTAATGGATTTCTTCCTTTACACTTCACAGAATGGTTATTTTTTAAGACAATTTGGGTTGATGAAGCATCGCTAACCTGGCGCGAGCGTATCTATTAACGTTCGGAGTTCTGAGATGCGAAAGGGAACTCGTTGGGGATTTCTATCATAAGGAGGGGTAGCTCAGTAACATGATTCAGACAATCATTCAAAGAACGCAAATAAATTCCCGTTTGGAATCCGCTAGGATAAAAAAGTGGCACCGAAAGTGAGAGAGAGAGAGAGAACGAGGACACAGACAGAGCGAGGAGGAGAGACAGGGGAGGAGAAATGCTGTTGACTAAAAAGGCGAAAAGGTGGAGAAGAAAGAAGGGAGAGAAAGGGTCCTGGGAAATGTGGAGCTGATTGGAGCTGATCTTGGAGGTAAGTCTTTGAGAAGTTTTCGTTTCCTTGCTGCATTTGTGGACGTTTTTAGTTTTGGTTTTTCTATTTTCCATTTTGTGGTCATTGTTTAATTTCATGAGATTTTTATTTTCGTCTCACTTGTTTTTCTTTTTCTTCTTCTCACTAGATGGTGTAATCTGCATTTTGTCTACAACGTTGTCGTGAAGACGGGTTCTTGTAGAGTTTTCAAGGTGTTTTTCTTGGAACTTGTAGTATATGGAGGTGCCTGCTACACTTCTTCTATTGTAGCTATTATTTACAAAAGCGGGTTTCTTAAGGTTTCCTGTTGATGTGGATACACAAGCCAGACGTTTCTTTGTCCCTCAACTTCAGTTTTTATCTTTCTAGATTCCTTTATGTCTGTATTTTCTCTGAATTTATTAATTTCCTCTCCCATACCGAGTTGAAAATGTAATGTATCTTACTTGCAAACGAACCCGCACTGTCTAGCGTAAACAGATGAACCAAAAACTGAACGTCGATACAAGAAACAAACTTGAACGGAAATTATAATGGCGAGACAGACCTTTGGAAGAGAAGAAAAGGATTATCCTACTGACTAGCTGTGTCCAGGTGTTTGTAGTATGCTTCTGGGGAAAACTGTAGCTGAGAAAACTGATGATGGTGCCTATAACAAATTATATAACTGGTTTATACCTTTCTTTACTGAGGGTGTGTATGGTAGAAGTACGAGTAGTGGATATAGTATTCCCATAAAATTTTTATAGTGTTACATAGAGAGACATGACGTGTGAATCATAGATATTGGTTGTGAACGGAAAAAAAAGCATAATTGATTATGATAACTACAAGTTAGGGTCACATTTTTGAATCATGCAATTTGTGTTAAATTTTTATTGATGACATCTAATGGAGTTATATATATATATATTGTTTTTTTTTTAAGTAGTACAATGAGATTGTCATTTTTTTTCCTGATCAGTTTCTGTTCATGGCACATGATATCTCAAATGGAACTAGTGTAGGGGGCTTATTATAGATTTAGCTGGTTTTCTGGATTACTGGATGTTTTTTTTTAAGATGCTGATGTTTAGGTTTTTTTCTTGTTTTCATTGAGTGAACTATTAGATGTTTGAGTCAAATACTGGCTCTGGTTCATGGTTCAATTGTTTCAAATAGGGTGATAATCATTAAATAGAAGCAATATATTTAGTTAATGGAAGACCTACACTCAAGATAATGTGTTGGATGAAGCAAACACCAAGGAAAGGGTTTCTAAGGTTCATAATGTACCTCCTCTTATTGGACTTTTAGATGGATACAGGCCCTTTCGCAAGAAATATCATTACAAGGAATAGAGTTGGGGTTAACTTATTAATGTAAATTGAATGCAAAAAGTAAAAATTATGAAAATGATGTCAATGTGTGAGTTAACATAGTCAGACTACTGATTGTATTTCTTTGTATAGTGAGTTTTAGTACTTGTAATATGATTATTAGAAAGGTTGATGTTGCGTACATTAGAATACAGACTGTCTTATTATCTTTGTTTCCATATTATTTACTTGTTTATACAGGCTGAAGGCAATGAATTGTTTTGACATTTGGTCACTTGGGTGCCATTGATCATTTTATTTGGTAAATGTCAATGTTGCCAAAGGGTTAGGGGACTATGGAGTGCTTTGAGGCTCTTACTCGTCTTAAATGTGAGTTTTTTTTTTTTTTTTTGATAGAATGTGTGAATATATAAAAGAAAAGGAGAGAGAAAATACTTACATGGGAGTTATTGCTGGAAGATTTTTTGAGTCTTAGATTCGTTTATAAAAAGAACTTGTATTACAATCACTGAAATGCTTGGTTCAATAATGTTGATTACTGGAAGTCCTTTTATTACCTTTTTATCATTGATTTTGAAGTTTCACATGCAGCTTCTCTTTTTGCAGGTTTTTTGTATCACCAGTTGGTGATATTTGTATTTTGGTTGTATGGTGTGCACAATGTAATATCACTGGAGACGGTGTCTATCCCCAGTTCTCTTTCCCCAAACATGGTGCTGCTCACAGAGTCCCCGATTTCTTCATTTGATCCCATTGAAATTTCACCTGCTGTTATTCCCCATTATCCATACCATGGGGTGCCTTTATCTCCGATGTATCCTTCATTTCCCACCACTTATGAACCTGTATTGACGGGAAAATGCCCGGTGAACTTTACCTCTATAGCAAATATTTTGAACAAAACAGCCTGTGATTGTTCTGCACCTTTAGCGGCACTGGTTGGGAATGTCATATGCTGTCCCCAAGTCAGCAGTCTAGTGCATATTTTTCAAGGTAGCTACAGCCATGATACAGATGCCCTTATTTTGCACAAGGCAGCTGCCAATAATTGCTTTTCAGATATCATGAGCATATTGACCAGCCGAGGTGCAAATAGTTCTGTCTCCACCCTTTGCTCTGTACATTCATCAAATCTGACTGGTGGATCTTGCCCTGTAAAGGAACAATGTTTGAAAAGAAGGTGAACACAAGCAAATTACTTGAAGCCTGTAGTGCTGTTGACTCCCTTAGAGAATGCTGTCGACCTGTTTGTCAGCCTGCAATTGCAGAAGCAGCTTTTCACATCTCATCAACACCGTCAAGTCTTGTGGCAAGTCCAATTTTAGGTGAAATTTATAATGCGGTGGATCCTCTAACTGATTGTAAAGGGGTGGTTTATGCATGGCTTGCCAGGAAGCTCTCGTCAGATGCTGCAAACACAGCCTTTCGTACACTATCAAGTTGCAAGGTTAACAAAGGTAGTTTATCTTTTCAGTTGTTACAAGCTTGCAGCTTGTGTGGGCTGTTTTGCTGACCCTAACTGCATGCATGATATCTTTGTAGTCTGTCCATTGGATTTCAAGAAGCCGTCAGCAGTGATAAAAGCATGCAGTGAGATGGTTTCTCCAAATCTTTCCTGCTGCAGCTCATTAAATACTTATATTGTGGCAATACAAAATCAGATGCTAATTACTAATAGACAAGCAATAAACTGTGCAACGACATTTGGCTCCATGTTACAGATGGGTGGTGTTATGGCCAACGTCTATGAACTTTGTGATATTGACTTAAAGGATTTCAGCCTTCAGGGTATACTTTTGCAGGACTTTAGCTTTGCTGTGATTTTCCCTTTTTGTTGGCATATATTTATCTGATAGAGTGGTTTCTCTTCCACGTCTGGTTGATCTTTTATTGCAACTGGAGCAGCTTATGGACACCAAGGTATGGTATTTATATTGTTTTATGCTTTATAATGTCATACTCTGTAATTCTTTGTAAAAGCTTTATCATTGATATTGAGTGGTTAAAAGAATAAAATCTGAATGTGAATGTCATTTATGGCTATAGGTTGTTTGCTTCGAAGTTTACCCACAGACATTATTATTGATCAATCAGTGGGCCTTAGCTTTACATGTGACTTGAGTGACAACATTGCTGCTCCATGGCCTTCATCTTCTTTAGTTCCATCCTTGTCACTTTGTGTCCCTGGTAAGTAGTTCAGGAGCTTTTTGTTGTGGTAAACAGAGGTGATTGCTGTTTTATAAGCTTATGTTGGAAAGATATTCTTCCTCTTGATTTGTATTGTCATATTCTGATGTTGCTTACAAAATTTTGCAGAGATGTCATTGCCTGCATTACCAACATCTCAGAAGTCTGGACACCCAGGTTTGCACTGTTGTCACTACTACTAAAACTATAGTTTCCTTTTACAAAAAAATAATTAAATTACTTTATCATTTGATTAATTCTGAAGAATATATTTTATTTTTAAGCTTTTATTTATGTTTTGTGCTCATTGAAATGAATTTTGTACAAAGTGTTTCCTGGAGTCGAATCGTACTCCATACTTGTGCTGCACTTTTAAGGTTAACCTAGTTATACCTAGAAGACAAACGAACTTTTCATGTATTTGTTCTTGTAGAGATCAGCATTATCTGTGGTGGACCATCAGTGATGTCAACATTATTGTTTCTCTTTTCATTTTTTCTCTCTTGGATATACAAAAGAAATTTTTGTGAGTTTGTGTGATGGGAATACTTTTGGTGGCAACTATTTCAGAAGAAAGAAAATATATTAACAGCTCTAAAAATGATCAACAGGGCATTGAATGTCAAATAAACATTTTCTTTTAGTGCCTACGAGTGAAGGCAATCTTTCTTGGTTATGGGTTCAGAGGACCTACTCAACCACATAATATTTTAGAATGAAGTCACTGTATCAGATCAGTGTTTGTGAGGTATTCTCAGATGTAGGCTTATGCAAGTGAAGATGGTGTATAGGATTTAGTTCTATTGTAGCTTGTTGGTTTCTGGTTCGTATTTCCTTGTGGAAATTTGAGATGTATTTTGTCTGATTCATCTTGTAACACTTTTCAGGTGATCTTGGCAGCGAAATTAGAACACTCATCCCTATTTTTTTGGCTTTTGTTTTTACCATACTGCCATGAAGAGCTCACCGCGGACAGTTTGAGAGTTCAACTGGTGAAAAAATTACAAAGGCTGGGGGTAGGTTTTTTCCCTGGCCATGTTTACGTGTAAATTGAGCTTCAATTTCATGTATAGCAACTGCTTTTTTGGTTTTTTTATGATTCGTTTGCCATAATTGAACTTATTAGAACGAGAGCGAAGTGTATTTCAATTTTTGAAATCATTTAAATGCCTTCAAGGTACGAGGCTTTTCTGGTGATCCTTAATGTGCAGAGGTGTGCTCATGTTTTGAATCAAAAGTTATCTACCAGTCAGGCGTCATAGACTATCTTGCCTTCAAATGGGTTCATCGTTACTGTTGCGGAAATGTACAAGTTTGATTTTTTGCAGGGCTGGTGGAATCCACTGCATGGAGACCACTCAGGCACCATAAGTGACAGAAAGCAAGAGCCTTGTTTTTCTGCTTCATCAGTTGCAACTCCATCAAGCCATGAAAAGGAAGATGGCTCACTTGGCTTGCCCGGAACATTCTTATATGATAAGAGAGGAGAGCTCTCTGGTGAAGATATCTGCGGGGAGAATGGAGATGCTGAGAAGCAGTACTTCAGGTTGCTCGGGTCGACACTGGTTGACGGAGAAGTAGAAGGAGAAGATGACGGAGAATCCAAGTAATTGAACTTAATGGTTGCCAGATTCTCACAAAATAACCCCACTATTATAGCACATGTAAAAACATTCTCGGAAAATACTGTGATTTGCTGCTAGTGATCCGGCCACCTACTGTGATAATTTTGTAGAACACTAATTTTCTTATAATTATTTTCAATAATCTCCTTTCCAAACAGCAATAATCGCGGGTGTCATGAACAGGCTTTGAGAGAATCACCACCACTATTATCATCACTAAACGTCACGAACATTGCTCCCTCTTCCAAACAGGGAAACCTTAATCTTAATCGGGAAAATCTTATTCAAATAGAAAAATCCATCACCTCAGTCACCGGTAGATATCAACCAAATATCCACCGGCGACTGATAATAGATCCTCTGCTCCTCGCACTTTCCACTCCAAACCTTTATTTATACACCTACTCATCTGTTGACGATTAGGTTCTGAGTCAAATCAAAACCCACCATTATTTAAATTGACTGAGATATTCATAAAAATGGAGTAGAGAGCATGGGTTTCTTAGTCAACAACTAATGTGATTATGAATCGTTAGAAAAAAAAACGAATTGTACTAACTGCCATATTAGATGTTATCGCTTTGTTGAATTACACCCATTCAACCACATTTCCATCTTTGATATCTTGAATATAATACTCTCTTTCCATCTTTACACGCTTCCGACGAACCTAACAAACTGGTTTTCATGATTTTCTATGGAAAAGACCTCACAACAACTCTTTATGCGTAGAAATATTTCTTACTACTCAGAAGAATCAAAACATCTTAAGCAGAAACGAGAAGAGAAAGAGAGATAGAGAGAGAAGAGAGACATAGAGAGAGAAGAGAGACATAGAAGCATGATGAAGATGTCTTATGTTGCTATATTCTTCTTCTTCTTCCTGGGGCTGACTTCCATTGTCAGCTCGCAAACGGATTCTTGCAGTTCGAATTTTGATCTCGGCTTGCTGGTTTCGTTCAACACATCTACTCTCCTCTGCTCTCAAGTCTGGACTTCCGAAGATTTCATCCTTCGAGTAAATCTTCCAAACTTTTCGTTTTTCTTTTCTTTAGGACGGATTAACGAGAACAAATTTTTGAGTTTATTAGTCGGAAAAGAGCTGGGTAATTACGCATCAAGTGTTAATTAGTGAAAAATACGATGATAATAATCCTGATTATGAGTTGTGGATGGATCATGGATGTCCAGTATACACGGAGTGAGCCCAACGTGTGGGACTTTGTCCTATCGGCACCCAACCCCAACTCGTACGTGGCAATCGGCTTCTCGCCGGACGGGGAAATGGTGGGATCCAGTGCGATTGTGGGATGGATTAGTCGAGACGGGACTCCGGCGATTAAACAGTATTATCTAGGTGGGAAAAGAGAGTCACTGGTCCGGCCTGATGAAGGGAACCTACCGTTGATAAATTCGACGGCGGAGATTGTATCTCAGTCATCTCGGTTATATCTTGGCTTCCAGTTGAACACGGTTCAACCATCTTCAAGGATTATCTACTCGATTGGACCAAGCAACTTGGTGCCTCTCTCCAACAATCTCTTGTTCCAGCACAGAGATAAACAATCCACCACCTTTGACTTCGTTAATGGTGATTATCGACTCTTGATCTTGTCTTATAAGAGAACGTGACCGAAGAATCTCTTCGTCTTCTCTCTGAAGCAAGTTAGATTAAGTTTGTTGAGCAATCTCTTTCTCGTCTGGAAAGCAAAGACTGCTTTTCAGGCGGGAAGCTAATGTTTTCTTGTTTGTGAAAATGTCTTAAAGACAAAGCCCTTAATTGTTAGTAAACTGCATCAACTATGGCATCTCTGGTTTTCGCCTTCTTTCAGAATTTGGCGAGCTTGGAGATGTTAAATGGTTATTAATGGTGTAGAGGTGTTGAATTGGTGTACGAACAGGGCAGAGCTCAGTTGGCGGGGGGGAGTACACGACGCTGAGAAGAGGACACGGGACACTGGCAATGCTGGGTTGGGGCATTCTCTTGCCGATTGGGGCGAGCATTGCTCGTTACTTCAAGCAGTGGGATCCAGTTTGGTTTTATTCTCACTCTTCAGTCCAGGGATTGGGTTTCGTCCTGGGTCTCATCGCTATCATCTTAGGATTCAGCTTGGAGGACAAGATCTCTGCAAGTGTTAACACCCACAAGGTCATTGGCATCTCTATTCTCGCCCTGGGATGCCTTCAGGTCAGTACAGAACTTCTCATCTTTCTCTTCTTCTCTTCCTCTTTTTTCTCTCAGACTAGAGAAACCAGAGTCTGACGGCCATGGGTGAATTTTGCAGGTGATGGCTATTTTGATTAGGCCCGATACGGCATCAAAGATGAGAAAATACTGGAACTGGTACCATTACACTGTGGGAAGAGTACTGATTGCTTTGGCTATAGCAAATGTCTTCTATGGAATTTCTCTGGGAGAGGTTGAGAGCGGATCATGGAATGCTGGATACGGGGCCGTTCTTGCAATTTGGTTCCTAGTCTCCATTATTCTGGAGACGAGGATGTGGATGAAGAAATAAGACATTTTCATTTTTTCTTTTTAGTTAGGTTGAGTGTATTTTTATGATGGAATAAAATAGTATTTTACACCAAATACAGATACTGGGTAAATAGTCTTCTTCCCCGTAAAGAAGCCTAAGTAGTCAGGAACAGGCACTGGTCTGAGAATAAAATATATTGCAGCAAGTAAGCGATTGAATTCCATGTCATAACTCACAAGTAAACTTGACCGAGATTATTAATAACTACACTGAAAAGTGCAAATAATTCATCTCCAACGGAAGATAAATAGGTGATAAATATATACCCAATATGAATTTACAAAGAAGTTCTCCACCAATTCACTGCCGTTCGGTTGTTGCGGAAGGGAGATCCTTCAACAGCTTCACCACCTCCTCCATGTTGGGTCTCTCCCTCGAGTTATCCGCTGTGCAGATGCACGCGATCCTCAGATACTCCTCCACCTCTCCCTCGTCCACTGATTCTTTATCCATGGACGACGCCTCCGTCATTTCTAGCCATCTCCCTTCCCCCCTCATCTTGTGTGCCCACGCCGTCAAACTCACCTCCTTCCCGTTCTCCAATCGTATCGGCCAATTCGGCCGGCTCCCCGTCAACACCTCCAGCATCAGCACTCCAAAGCTGTACACGTCCGCCTTCGGCGTCGCCACCGTCACCCCGTCCTTGTACTCCGGCGGCATGTACCCCGTCGTCCCGGCCACCTGCGTCGACACGTGCGAGTGGGCCGGGTTCACTTTCCGGGCCAGTCCGAAGTCGGCGATATGCGCTCGGAAGTCGGCGTCGAGGAGGACGTTGCTGGCCTTGATGTCGCGGTGGATGATCCGGGGCACGCACCCGTTGTGGAGATACTCCAGCCCCGTCGCCACGCCTCTCATGATCTGGACCCGGGTCGGCCATGGGAGTGACGTCAACGTCGCCGTCGCCTGGGTCGATTCGTGAAGCCAGTAGTCGAGGCTGCCCCGCTCGATGAACTCGTAGATGAGGAGGCGGTCCGCGCCGGAGATGCAGTAACCCAGGATCCTCACCAGGTTCTCGTGCCTGATTTTGCCCAGCGTCTCCATTTCGGCACGGAATTCGCGGAACCCCTGAAACGCGTTCCGGTCGAGCTTCTTGACGGCGACGGTGGGTCCGCCCGGGAGCTGCGCCTTGTACACGAAGCCAAAGCTGCCGTCGCCTACAATTCCATCGGAGGCGAAATTCCTTGTGGCATCGACTAGGTCCGGGAGGGAGATGTGCCGGAGAGAAGGGTCAAAGGACGCGCTGTCGAAGAGGGAACTAGGGTTTGTAATCTGATGAGAGAGTACACGGTCTCTGCGTTTATTCTTCTTCCGGTTGGTTCTGAAGAAGAGGTAGATGAGACCGAAGAGGATCGTGACGATAACGAAGCTCGCAGTAGCTGCGACGAGAGCCTGGATGGCGGGATCCATGGGGGGGGCGGAGACAGGCAGGAATAGAAAGAGGGAAAGTCTACGGAGAAGCTTTTCAAGTTGAAAATAGAGAATTCTACGATTGGGGTAGTGGGGTAGGAGGGGAGAGAGGAAGAACAAGAGCCGCCGCCATTAACGGACCCTTCCTCCATGGAAGGAAGGTGGGCAGAGCTTATTTTTCCCGTAAAAAAAAGTATTATTTGTCGAGTCGTCATCGGTGTGGGTCAATGGTCTACTCCGTAGGAACAAGGAAGCTTCGGGCCAAACTGATCGATTACCACTTACCACTTACCTCCCTTTCTGTGACTGTAATACACATGACTGGTATCAAAGACTCCCAGTAAAGACGAGGGAAGGTGACAGCTGAGCCTCGCCTGACATTGCCAACTCTGAATACGACTGTTTTTTTGCTTTTCTTGCAAGGAACCCATCGGAAAATTATAAAATAAATTATCAGTCTTTACAAAATTAAGATACTTTATCAAAGAGAGTTTGCTGGTCAGGAACTCTGTTCATGGAAGCAAAGAGAGAGAAATCAACTGTAAAATACTTATTTATTTATATTTTTTTAGTTTAAAATTATTTATATTTTTATTATTATAGTTTACTAAAAGGAATGTTTAAAATAATAATAAATTTATTTTTTTAATAATAAAAATGCTCCTTAGGAGATGAGTCCAAAAGCATGATCAAATCATTAACAATCTTTTCTTACCAGTCAAATTCATAGTCTATCAACATATTAAGAACGATATTTTATTGTTATTAAAATATACTCCTCTAATAAATAAGAATTGCAAAAAAAAGGGATAGTTATCATCTATTTAATCTTTCTTCTCATCAATAGTTGCAGGAAACCCTTTTTCTTTCAATCTTTCAATACTAATTACTTAGGATTGATTGAAAAATGAAAGAAGCAATATAGGAAAAAAATGATATTTATATATAATTTACTTAAGGTTGTGTTAGGAATATAGAAAGTGTAGAGGCCACAAAAATAGAAATAAAAAAGTAAAGAAAAGAAAAGAGATTTGTTTTTTCTTATTTGGATGTCTATGAAAAATAAGAGAGATAATGAAAGAAAAATGTAATTTCTCTTGTTTGGATATACGTTGTTGAATTTATGGAAAAAATAAAATATTTCATTGACTTCAATAACTTGTTGTAATCATAGTACATAAACCTCTATTTATAATAGAGGAAGGTAGTAGAGTCCAATTATAATAAAATTACCATTGTCCCAACTAACACTTAAAGATAAGTCCTAACATAATTAAATAATTCAATATAGATAAAAGATTAACATAATTTAAACTAAAACTCTTTTTTGTTGTGACCTTAAGATAAAGATATTTTCTTGAGTCTTTCTTGATCTTCGATGTGATGAGGATGTCATCTCATGGTAATCATTGTGGCTCCTACTTTTTATGGGTTTGGGCCCACTTTTGGGCTTTCCTTGGTCGTGTGGGCTTGAGCTTATCTTCCAACACACGTGAAAAATAAAAAATAAAATAAAATTAGTAATATTTTTAAATTTAAATGGTTAAAATTTTCTCTCCAGTTTATTTCTTCTCCCCAAATTCCATCGTTTTGTGAGAGAATAATTATTAACTGATTTTTATGATTATTTGTTGCCAAACAACGAAAACTACTTTTCTCTCCCTTCTCTTTTCTGTTTTTGTGTGTTCCAAACAGGCCCTAAGAGAAATTGAATTAGAATTGTTTCTATCAACTAAAACCGGCATAAATGAATAATAAATAGTGGTCGAAATCAAACATAAATCTTTTCTTCTTTGTGCAGAGAAGGGATGCACCTTTCAGACTTTTTTTTTTTTTTTTTTTGTGTCACACTGTAAAATAAGAAATTACTTATTGACTATTATAAACTATTGCAAAAGGATATCAATTATCTTTGATTAAAAAAAATTGGTGTACTAAGCAAAAAAGGATTAGACTATTACTGCAAATTACTTCTAATAATATTTCAACAATTAATTAATAAAATTTCTAAAAATTAATATCTTTGTTAATAAAGATAATTATATATATATATATATGAATTATCACAATAAATTATTGTAGGCTTTATATAATTTCATACTTTATTATTCTTTAGCTGCAATTTGTGAAACTCCCCGAAAACCTTTGTTCTAGCATAAACAGTAGCCCAATTCTTTAACAACAGAACACAGTATTGACTCTTATGATTGACAGATTTCATACAAGCGCGGCAAAATGTCACTGTGATGTAACCTACAATTCAGTTAAAAAGGTTTGAAGTCTCACCACCAACTGTTTCCAAGAATGCTTTTGCCAACAACAACACAACACGCAGCTACAACAAAACAATCAAGACCACTCCCGAATATAGTTTAAGCAGACTAATCCTAAATTGTCACCCAGCTCACCTCCATGCCATTGGCTCAGTATCGATCATATCGCCTGCACCAAGGTAAATAATACAACTAAGCATAAGTTTTGCAATATAAACACCCAAACCAAATATTGAAAAGTTTCAATCTCTCAACCACAAACAGTTATAATAGATATAGCACGACACATTGGACAAAAATCACTGGTGGCCGCTAACTCCGCCTAAGACCACAACATATAAAAGCATAATCATGACCTAACAGATTAAATTCACTTGGACAAAGCTTATCCATTCAATGTAAATTAACAGCATAATCAGAGTCTTGGAATCCTGTTGAATTTTTTTTCTTTACTCACACCTGATGATCATTCACCAATTAGTCCTTGCTCACTTCTTTTTTTCTTTTTTTATTAACTTTAGGTTACAATAATCATCCAGTTAAGATACGTAAGCAACAAGAATGAATAATTGATTGATACCGATTGCGATCATAATCCCTTGAACGTTCCCTTGATTGGGACCGAGATCTTCTGTGGCTTCTTGAATCATAACTTCGAGAATGATCTCTCTCTCTCTCTCGATCTCGATCATAACCATGGTCACGTTCATAAGAGCGATCATAGTCTCTGCTTCGACGGTCATAATCGCGGGACTTCTCTTTAGTTCCACCACGTTCATCTCTATCTCGCTCTCGGTCCCTGCTAGCACCTCTTTCACGTTCATGACCACGCTCTTTTGACCTAACAATCAATGAGATCTGATGTATGAAAATGAGGCGCAGATTTAAAAATCCAATAACAAAGTACTGGGTACCTTCTTTCCTCTTCAGCTTGCTTCCGGCTCTTATTCCTTTCCTCCTGGCAATAGTAATTTAGAAAGAACATATGACCCATTGTGCCAATTTAAACACATATAATGTCACCCATAACTAAGGAATATTAGTTAGAGCCACAACAGAAAGAAAAACAATGTGCTCTTCCTCAATCAATTACTTGAAAGCATTCAAACCAAAGACAGATAGTTATTACTTCATTCAGCTTAGGCATACACTACTCATAGAAGTGCGTGAAAGTCAAATTTATAAGGCTAAAATGGTAATACAAAAGTTGCACAAATGGCAATGGAAAATCCTCTTCTATGTGGCACTCACCCTTTCATATAGCATACCTGTGTGAACATCCGGCATGTTCCTGATCACTGATCAGGCAAAATCCCATCAGAGAGTACTTAGTGATGCATCCACACCATAATAGTACTAGAGAACAGCGTGATGAGGACTGAAATAAGCGGTTGAGGTGTAGAACAAAAAGAGAGAGTTTTGACTCGCAATCACCTTCTAATGATTTCTTCAGCCACTAAAGCCCTCAGCAGAGGGCTTTGATGATTCATGATCAAAATAAGAAAACCAACTAATGCTACAAATAAACATAGTCACTTGGTGGCTTTCTAGGATTAGAAAACTCACTGGGCACCAGACTTAACTGAAACTCTACGAGAAGAGTGGGAAACAATAAACCAGCACCTGAATCAAGAATGTTCAGAGTTTCACCTTTTTAACAAGTGTCACCAGAATAAAAGTAATTCTAAAAAATAGCTCCTATCAACTACAGAATGGAAACTCCATGTGCAAGTGAAGTCTGCATCAAAATATGCAGGTATTGTTGTTTTTAATGTGAAAGACTAAACAGTAATAACAAGTGACACAAAATGGGAAAAGAACATAAGAAACAAAGTACTTTCACCTGAAGTTCAGCTAACTTTTCACGAATTTGCATATATCCCAGGTGAAGTTTTCCTCCAAAATGATCAGCTAAACGCCGGTCACTGAGAACCAAATAGAAGAGCAAGAAAATTTGTAAAATGAACGATTACCATAAACAACCACTTCATATGAATATTCATCCCATAAATTTCTAACAATTATAATCTATAAACCAAAACAGAAAAACACGCACATGCTTTAGCTGCAAAAGTTATCCTCGTAAAATTGGGCCCAAAACCCTGCTGGTAACAAGGAGGCAATAATATGCCTGGTCAAAAGCTGAAGTACTTGAAACCCCATACGCTATTTCTTTTGTTTCCCTTAACAAATAGCGCAAAACAGACCAGGATTATGCAATGGTAAAAGTAGAACTTTACCTGTCATATACACTCAAGAATGCTCCACAAATGTCACAAACACGCAATTTCTGATCAGTCTGCAAGATGGTGCAAGTTTACAAAATGAAAACTCATGACTTAGGGAATGAAAACTCATGACTTAGGGACATAAAGATGCTAAAGCAGATATGCATGCAGGAACCTACAAACACTCTCATTTCTAAGAGATTGGAAGAATGATAATAAAAAAATACTATTAAGAGAAAAAGGGGAATAAATAAAACAAGTGCAAGAACACTCACAATGCGCATATCAGCAGGAGTATACTTGGAACCATCGAGTACAGGTTCCTGTCTCTGGGCCAGCTGAGCAAAGAAGAATACAGAGTGAGAAATTACCGTTAAGACTTCTAGAGGCAAGAAAGAGAAGACACGAGGAACTCAATCTCCATAAGTTTGGGGAGAGACTGGTAGTTGTGACTCATAGTTATGTACTGACCTTTTTCAGAGCTTCCGCCTCTTCAAGTGCTTTCTGTGCCTCATCAACTAAACCTTGCTCACCTTCATTAGTGAAACGATCATCACATATGGTAAGTCAAACATATAAAAGGCTTTTTTTAATAATTTTTTTGAAATGAGATTTTTTTAATTATTGAAATTACACTAATGAACAGACGGTTACAAGTCAGGCATATTAAAGACACCTAAACATAGAGTAAGTATAGTAATTATCTCAATTTGATGCAAATTTCTCAAAAATACCCAAAAGTCTGAGAACTCAACGGGCTGGGTCCACAACTTGCTACTTTGCCAAATAGGACATGCAGACCGACAAATCATACCATAGAGAAAGCGTAAGAATGCCAACAACACTTCAACCAAATAGAAGCAACTTACCTGTGGTTAGATCTACAAAATAAACAGAGTCGCAATTCTTCCCCATGAAGAAAAAGAGAAAAGCAAAAATGGCGAAAAGAACCATAATGCAGAAGTGTGGACCTTAATTATAAGTAACAGCCTCAATATATGAATACATTGGTTGTGCCTCCACAACCAACATATATTTCCCTCAATATAATAGAGAAAATAAGGTACTCCTCTTTACATTCTATCTAGTTCACTAGAATAATCTAAAAGAATTGTCTTTCCCAGACAAATGGATCGGTACCCAGGCACAACTTTTTTTTCCTCTGGGATGAGAAGAACCCAAGCAAAACAACTTCTTCCTTTATTCATTCACTTTTTTCTTCGTCTTCCTTATTTACCTTTTTATTTAATAAAATTCACAGTTGAAGAATATTGTATCAAAACAAACCCGTTTGAACTCATAAAAGGTCTTCTTTGTCTTCCTTATTTACCTTTTTATTTAATAAAATTCACAGTTGAAGAACATTGTATCAAAACAACCCCGTTTGAACTCATAAAAGGTCAGCCTCAAACAGCCTTCACGATACCAGAAATTTTGGTATTGGAACTACTCAAACAAAACATATTTCATCTCCAAGTAAGCCATTCAACTATAATCTTACTGCTTGTTTATGTTGTTTTTCTCTTTATGGCCGTTTTCATTAGGTGAAAATAATTTAGGCAAATGAAAGAAAACTAGAAATATGCTGACCTAGATCCTCTGCCTTTTTAAGCTTCTCTTTTATCATCTCCTGTGTACGAGCATCAGGCGGAGCAAGAACAGGCAAAGGAGCCAATGGTGGAGGATTTGGTAGTGGCTGAGGTAAGGAAGCTCGGTCTTTGTTGAAGGCATCCAGAAGCAGCACGGACTACATCAAGCAACCATATTAATAAACATAGAGGTCCTTTGAATATAAAATACATCAAGCTTCATAAGAAGCAACTCAATGAAGGATTTAGAAGTCTGACAAAAGCTGACTTAATTTTTCAGGGAAAAAAGAAACATTTTTTTTCAAACCTGTTTGTCTGCTCTTTTTCCCCTAAGCTCTTCCACAACCTCCAGAGCACGGATTTTATTATCAGTCTTACCTTCCAAATCTGAAAACAAGTGAAGTCATTGTCATGCCTCCATTAAATAATTTATGGTAAGAGTTTAACACCCTGAATATTCAGCAACTTTTTTATATAACATATCTAAAAACAGTAATACTAGATTAGCTGTCAAAAATTGCATCCAAAAAGCACAAATTACAGCCAAACTGAATTGTGCCAAGTAATATGCAAAGAGTAAACACTACAGTAACAACAAGAATCTCTATCCACAACATGTTCACAACCTAGCTCAAATTTTACAAGAAATGGAAAACAAAAGGAAATGCCTATACATGTAAAAGACTATATACAAACTAGAAAGACGCATCATACCATCCATCAACCATTTTCACAGAAGAAGCCATTAAAGCATAATACCTGATAATAAGAAAATACTTGCAAATACAATATAAATAACAGTTATGACTACATGGGAATGACTAATAAGAGAAAATGACAGAAAGGTAAGAATCCATCAATCCAGATCTTTCAAGTTATGGAAACTAGAGTAGTCAGTATATGGGTAATGATCCAACCTAAGCACCTAGCCCTAGATGGTGAAGTTATGGCATTACAAAAAACAGAAAAAGAAACCTGCTCGTAATTACTTTTGGCTAGAGTTTCAAGGAAATCCTATCCTAGTGGTAGTGCAAGTCTGTTAGCAACATGAAATCATCCAGCAATAAGAAAAAAAGATGGAACCATACACTCATTCACTAACTTACTGCTTTTCTTTCTCTTCCCTTCCCACAACCGTCTCTTTCAGTTGTGAAATTAGAAATAGCTCTCTATTTACCCAAACAAGTAAATGCATCTCCTTCACATACGATTATTCCATTTACCCTGAAGTTTTACCTTAGAAACAACCTTATTCCTCAAAATTCATTAGTAGCCTAATCTGATGAGGCCATTCCACAACCCAAAGCCAGCCACTAAGCACTAAATAAAACCCACAGGTCCAAGTTTGAGTTGCATTCCAGAATTCTATAGAGCCTCCCCAACAAATGTGAATGACCTCAGTATTTGTGCATTGCAGCACTGCATATGAATTCAGAAAGGAAAGATGGAACACATGGGTTGTAAAGGATGTTAAGTTGTGGAGCCTAATCAACGCCTTACGCTGAGTCAGAACACGGATCGACCTTCACAGTAAGGTTCCCATGGGGGTTGGAAGGGGGGTGGGAAACCCCCCTCCTGGGGGTGTGGGGACAGATCCCCCGCCCGGTCCACGATATATTAATTGTTGTTTCATTAAGAGAAGTTTGGGAATTTTACTCTTGTATCGCAGTTGCCCTAATTTTCTCTTTATAATTGAGGGGCGCCGCTATTAGGGTTTCAATCCTCACAGAGAAGGAGTTGGAGTTGTAGCTCGAGAGAGGTTAGAAAAAACACTTGTAAGTGTGTTCAATTTCTCTTGTAAACTATTTCATCTTTATAGTGGATTACTGCAGTGGCGGAAGACAGGATGTAGTCTCACCTTGAGGCGAACCTATATATATCTTGTTGTTTTTCGTGCTTGCTTTTCATTTCTTCCGCGATTATTATTATTGCTCTCGTTAGTTTGGAATTAGAGCGTCTAATTCCTAACAAAGGATTCTAGAAAGTATTGAGAAGCCTAGAAGGTTAATCATTTGTACATAACCTACTCTATTTATTGCTCCCATCCTATGCTACATGAAGTAGAAAGTCCGTAATTGTATCCAATACATTTTAAAGTCAGTTCTAAGAGCTGAAGCCTACTCGCACACTCTCCTTCACATCCCTAAGCGGTGAGGTTCTTCATTATAGCCATAGGGAGAAGGCTTGCACAAGCAAGTTAAGGTTGGGCATTTAGCAAGCTACATTGGTAGCCCTAGCTAGGCAATTAGGCAAGACACAGGTGTTCACAATTGCCATATCATAAGACTACGGGTTAATATATTAAACGAACTATAATCAATCTAATCATGGTTCAGAGCAGAAAAAAATTAAAGGTGTGTAAGAATTAACAAGAAAGCCTACAGATATCTCATGTCCAATTTGAAGAATGTGACAAGGAGGATGCCCCTCCTAAGCCGAGAAGGTCCCCTATTGCAATGTGTAACAAATAAGTTGTATAACTGATTCAAACAGTTTATTTGATAACCTTCTCAATATGGATGAATTTTTTTTTTCAGCATACACATATATGTAAATGGATGGCAATCATTTTCCAAAAGACTGTCTAATAACCATTAAAATGACCTTCAAATTAGTAACCACACTGTGGATTCAGCCAGATGCTAGGGCTTTTCATTTTCCAACAGGCTGTTCACCAATAACCATGAAAATGACCATCAAAGTTCAGAATGATCACATTGTAGATTGAGCCAGAAGGTGGGGCTTTTTCATATGAAGTCCTTGTTCAAGCCTCACAGGCGCATAAGTTTGTAACCAATATTCATTAAAAACATATTACCTTAAAAAAGCATTAAGAAAAACAAAATAACCACAGGCACAAGCCAGGGAGGGAGAGTGAAGGCCAAGCAACAAAAAAAAAGCTTACCAAAAGCATCAGCTTCTTTGAGTTTTTCCTTTATTTGCTTTGATAGCTCAAGCGCTTCAGGAGACTGCATTAACCAGAAGGCACAATAAGAATAAAACTTCAAATAGATAATCAAATCCGATATTTGACACTGCCCAAGGACGTACAAAGTGTATACCTGAGTAACCTCAGAAACAGATATAGCAATAGCTGCTTTCGCATCCTCATCTTCCAGACGTTTAAGAGCTCTCTGAATTTTACGATCACACTCAATGATTAGCTTATCAATGAAATCCTCCAGCTCCCTATCATAATTATGAATTCCTTTTACTTTGTCTTCTTCATATCTGCAAATAATTAAGGAACAAGCAATCGGGAAAAAGACTGAAACTATTCACGGCTTTGTTTGGCTTCATGTCTATATAGGCTACTAAGCAACCTCTCTAGAGGCTCATGAGTGCAATGAAGTATCATATTTCCATTGGTTTCATCTGGAGCATATTTCTATTGACTCTTCATCCTCAATTTTGTAAATTACTCGCAAAGAATCTGATTTTGAAAAAAATAATTGGCTAAGTCGCTAGTGCATGAATGGAATATCCTTCAATACTACATAGCAGAAACTTGTAAAAATCCAGCTGGAACAGCATATTTATATTCACAGCTCTGCCTCCTGTTTTTGCCATTGGGTGGGGAAGAAGAAACATAATTGAAATAACACCGCCCTCGAAAGGATACTCCTTTCTTAGTTGTAATGAATGCACCTTTGGACAAGGACCCATATCCATTTTCTGGTGCAAGAATAAAATAGAATTAGACAAGTATATAATTGCAACTAGGTCCAGGCCGAGCAACAAAAATTATAAGAATAATTATTTTACACAGATTGTTCATAATATATCATGCTAAAAAAATAAAACTGAAAATAGAAAGCCAAAATTTGACAAATGAAGACTCAACCACAATTTCCAATGGGGGAAAGGAGGTGGCTGCATCCAACTTTTTATTTTATAGAAAAGTCGCACTAGTTACAAGAATAATACTTACTTCATTATAATGATAACAATGCCATTGACTTCATTTTGTCACTAATAACTATAAAATGATTAAAAAAAGCCTAAAATGAGTAATACATGGGATATGAAATAAATGTAGAACAAAAGGAAATGAAATTTTAAGTTATCCAATCCAAATTTGATGGTTAAATTAAAAACTCTATGATGTCCTTCTCCCCTTCCCCATAGTAATCCAGCCAATAGTACCCTAACCTAAGAAGTTCTCTTAGCTAGCGCATGTCCATTAATGTGATTGCATGTTTGTTGAGCCATGTCGTCACATCTAAGGTTGCTTCTGTCGAAGGATCTACAGTACAACACATTTCCTAGAAAAGAAAGTAGCCTCCGCAGGGCAGCGTCATTAGTATGGCCCTCAGAGTAACTTAGAGATGTGTTCATAAATCCCCTTGGAAAATACCCGGCATTTTCTAATAAGCTGGGACTTGTAGACATTTACTCTCCAACTTGATGAGGAGTGTTTAAATACTAGTGCAGGGGTAGTTTAGTCATTTCATCATCTCATATGGATGTCATAATGTTCCAGCAGGTTAGGCTCCTTATCATGTTTTTTGTTTCAAATCTCATAGAATTCTGACGCATATAAATTGAGTTATAAGACTTTTTTTACTTGGGGGCATTCTTGTCCTTTTGCTGTAACTCACTTAAGTAAAGGCTCGAATTTTGAGGCAAATTCTGGCGCAGCACACTGCTGCTGCTTCTCCAACTGCCTTGTTCTCAATTTTCTCTCTTTCTTCTTCTTAAATCCTCCCAAGTTTGTTATTTTTCACAAGTCATTAAGCAAATAAAAGCCAACAGCAGAAAAACTGGAACCATGTGAAAATTGACCAAATGCTTTCAATACATAATATAGCTTCAGTCGGTAATGATGTAAGCATTTGCAAGTATGCTTCTTCACCAATGGAAGAGAAAAGTGTTCATGAATTTATCATTACAAAATTTTAATCTTGCTGATTTCCAGGTCAATCACTTAAGTGCTCCTATTTGAAAATCTAAAATGCAAAAATCTGAGGTATGATTAAGAACGAAACAAGAAATATTCTCTTACTCCTGCATCAATCAACCCCTCCTCCCTCCCTCCCTCCCTCCCCCACCCACAAAATAATAAATAAAATAAAAACTTCATCCAAGTACTCGTTTAATTTCTCTGCCAGAGGAATTTAATTTTTAGCAGGCCCAGTATCCAAGCTGCTGTCAATAACAGAAATTTTAAAAAATAAGCAAAATATCTGCAAGGCTTGCACCATAACGAACATCTAACGTCTCAGCAACAACTCCTTGAGGGGAAAGAGATGGTAATTAAACTTAGAATGCCAACTCAACTACTACAGAAAACTGTGAAAACTACAGCTAAAAAATAGAGGAAAGTATATAGAACGCAAAGGCCTGCATGTTATGCAGCATTCACACTAATAGACAGATAGTTCCAGGTCGAAGTAGTGTCAAGAATAAGTCCTAAAATGGCTTATCATGATTCTGTACGAATTTCCCCAACCGTAAATAAAACATGCAGTCAGTATGAACTCAAGCAAGAGCAGAAATATGGAGAAAATAGATAATAGCAGAAGTACGCATTCTTTAGGGTTTTACCGTCAACTGGAAAAGCTCGTGAGGACACAGGCCGACTAAGAAGAGACGGCAGACGTCTCGGTCGTAATACTTGCGATTTACCTCCCTCACGTCACCGTTTCTATTCGCTCCCATGAGAACGTCCAGCTGCTTTCTCATGGCATCCATTGTTGCCCAACGTTTAGATTGGAAATGAGGTTCTAGCTCCTGGAAAGGAGATATAACTAAGTCTGTCTATGGTTAGGGTTCCTCTCCTCTCTGTGACTGAATCACTGGAGAAGAAGAGATGCAGAAGAGCCTATTCTTGAGCGACGGTTCTGATTCTTGAAGTCGGATATCTAGAAAGTATGAATTATGCTGAGCCGAACGAAGCTGCTCTAGAAAGATGAGCAACGCGCCTCTGTGGGTACTCTGTAGTGCAAGCAGGTTACAATCGAAGAGCCCAAGTGGCCCCCATAGGCGACTCGTGCGAGAGCACTCGTGTAGCCGTGTTTGCAACATGGTTTTTCGGCCGGGTCCATTCATAATCATAAGGGTGAGTCCATAAGTAACTCGAGTGACCAGATTAAGTTTTTGGGTGCCCCGGTCGATTTTCCAAGTCCAAGTCAGACTTGGCTCCTAAACCATATCTTTTTAAATTAAAATAACTTTTAAGTAGCTGTTCATATCTTTTAAAAAAATTTCATGACTCAAGTTGGCTCTTCTAAACCTAGATTGGATAGCTAGGGGGGTTCGTTAACAATGAAATTCACGCGCATTATATAATTCAATTTGAAAAATACAAGTAATTGTCTTAGGCTAAAATTGCGGAATCATGATTCAGTCCAATTTTGTGAATCAAAGCATCGCTCGGGACACATCGTTCCCTCCCTCGACGATTTTTTATTTCTCATTTGCGCTCTCTTCTCCCTCTCGACTTCTTTCTCCCGAATTTTTTTTCTTCCGCTCTCTTCTTCCTCTCATCTTCACACTCCCTTCTGCTTCTTCTCCTTTTGTTGTTTTCAAATCTCTTCCCTCTCTTCCTCTCTACGTATCTCTGCCCTCTCTCCCGTCTCTGTGTCTCAAAGTTCCCTCTCGCCTCCGGTGGTCTCTCTGCATCTTGGAACAATCTCTCGGCTCTCGGCTCTCGGCTCTCTTGGCCCTCTCTACTATCCCTGCTCCCCTCGCCTCTCAGCCCTCTCTCTCAATTCTCGCCAAGACGCCTCTCGCCCTCTGTTTCCCCCTCTCTCGCCTCTCTTGTCTCAAACTTTTTCCGATTTCCCCATTTAGGGTTCAATTGCCCTACTTCTACCTATTTTCCCCATTTTTGGCTTCGATTTCTCCCATTCTTCTTCGATTTCCCTCAATTCCCCCCATTTAGGATTTGATTGCCCTTACTTCTACCTATTTACCCCATTTTTGGCTTCAATTTCCCCCAAATTTTACCTAATAAACCTAACCCTAATTTTTTTAGTTTAATTTATTGCTTGACATTGTTTTATTTAATTTTTGTGTGGTTTATTTGTATTGATTGTTCGATTTCAGTATAATTTCGGGATTTAGGGTTAGGGTTTAGGGGATTTAGGTATAATTTTGGGTTTTAGGGTTAGGGTTTAGAGGATTTAGGGTGTAGGGTTTTAAAGATTTAGGGTTTAGGGTTTAATTTTGGGTTTTAAGGTTAGGGTTTAGGGTTTAAACGTTTGCTTTTATGGTGTAAATTATGGACTATTACGAGTAACTCGGTTCATTTTTTATGTTTTAATTATATATATGTTATTAATAATCTATCCTAGTTTATTAATAAAATAATATATATTTATTTATTTTATGTTATTTATAATCTATCATGTAAATAAAATATTGTTAAAGAGAGCATTTGATCAATTATATTGGTTTAATTATCCCATTTTTATAATTACTTTAACTAATTATTTTTATTTTTTACAAATATATTATTAATTAATAGTACGTAAAAAGTCATCTTCTATTATTAATAAAATAAGTGTTTTTATTTATTTAGTATATTCAATTTGTAATTATTGTATGAAATTAGTGATTTAATAGTCGTAATTAAAATATTATTAAAGTAAACATTTGATCAATTATTTTGGTTTAATATCCCATTATTATAATTGATTAAACCAATGGTTTTAAATTTTGTAGTAATATATTATTAGGGCCTGTTAGTGCGCTCAGTAAGTGAAGTGTATTTCACTTATGCTAGGGAGTGTGGGCCGAACCCGTTAGTGCACTCAGTAAGTGACGGGGGAAAGTGAAATACAGTTGTATTTCGCTTTCCCCCGTTTCAGGCTTAAAACAATGGTCAGTGAAATCCGAGGGTTCGAACTCGGATTTCAATTACCATTGCTCAAATACGTCTCATTGTCGGGGAGGAGCGTCTGTCAAACGAGGGTTTAGGAGAAAAAAAAATTTCTCCCTCGCTCGCTAGTCTTCAGCGATTTCAATCGCCCTGCAACCTTATCTCCGACGCTCCTCTCACTGTCCCCATCTCCGATGCCCTTCGGCTAGAGTTCTCCCCTCTCTCTACAACCTCTTCGACTCCTTCCTCGCTCGCGACCGTCGGCTATTTCAATCGCCCCCTTTGCGACCTCTCCCCGGCGCTTGATTCTCTTCCTCTCACTGTCCCCAGCACCGACGATCGTCGCCGAACCAGTCTCCCCTCTCTGCAACCTCTCCAGCTCAATTCGAGGTATTTGTGAAGTTATTTGCATCCGTTTTTTCTGTTTATTTTTTATTTTTTTATGTTTATCTTGAAGTATTGGAGTTTTCTCTCAGACATCTCGCATCAGATATATTTCGTGTTGGTTAACAATGTCATGCTCTGTATTTAAAAAAAAATCGTGTTTGAGCGTCAGAGGAAGATCATATAATTAATAATATGATTCCCCACAGGAGTTGAGAAGCAAGAAAAAAACATGGGGCTAGAAGAGGGGCACACTTTGCTCATTTTTCTCATTGTTCGAGTTCAAACATTGTTTTTCGGTTCCTATTTTGAACAGAAAAGGAGAGGGACTAGATGTTGATGCAAAGCTACGTGATAATAAACGAAGTTATCAACTGGATTTTTGGATTTGTTCATAAATTAGGTCCCCATTAGAATAAATTCAATCCTCAAGCAATAGATGTGTATCTTCCTAGGGTCCTCATTGGATAAGACATTTTTTTTAAACACATATTGCCTGTTGTCTCCTGTTAAAATTGATTTAGAAAAAATAAATTGATAAGTGCACAAACCAGTCTATCTAGTCAATTAGTTTCACTAGGAAAATAGAAATTTTTTGACCTTGGCAACTAGTGTGAGTTCACATCAGCAATTATATTAAAAAGAAAAAATTGGCTTATTAAGGACATATGGCTCCAACAACTATGTTGTGTGAATCAGTGATGCTCTTGTGGTAAGTTTCTTATCCTTTTTATGTATGAAGGCTTTAACTATGATGTGTGAAGTTTTTGGCTCTTTCGTAAGTTCTATGTTTCATTGTCTACTTGTTATGAGTTCTAGATAGCTGGAAGGAGGAAAGGTAAAGACATTATGGATAACACTACAAAGAGGTCATACGACACTTGGATGTCTGACGAAGACTGTAAAATGTTTGATTTGCTCATTGAGCAAGTCAATTTGGGTAACAAATTACCCAATGGAGTTTGGAAACAAGAAGTTTTCAACGATTGTGTCAGGATGTTCAATATGGACATAACGAACCAAAAAACAGTAGAACAGTTGAAAAACCGTGTGAGGACTTGGAAAAGAACGTATATGGTTGTGAGTATATGCCTAAACACTAGGGGCTTTGGCTGGGATCCAACAACCCAGAAAGTCACTACTAGTAAGACAGTGTGGCAAAACTACATAAAGGTTTGTAAATGTAACATAGAATATTATGTTTCTTACTTTATTAATCATACTTTTTAGTATTTTAAACGATAACTTTTCATGTAGATGCATAGAGAAGCCGACAAGTATAGGCGGGAAGGTTGTCTGCTCTATGAAAAATTGGCTATTGTGGTTGGAAACACTATAGCAGCAGGGAAAACGAGTCACACAAACGTGGAGTCAGATGATAACCTTTCGACTTTTGTAGAAGGGACAATGATTGATGACATTGATGAAGATGATGTAGTCAAGGAGATCCCAACACCCAACATTATAAAGTCTCCAAGTGATGCTCCTCCGAAAAGCAAAGCACCAAGCAATGATGGGGATAGAACATCTTCTACTCGGTGTAGGAAGAGATCCAAACCATTAGTTGAAAATGCTAACAGAATCGTTGATGCTATTGACAATATGTCATCAACCCTTAGAGACATCTTTACTCCCCCCATAGAACCTCCATGGTTCGAGGCATTACCTAACTTGTTCATAGAAGTCAAATATTATGTCATGGAGTTGCTCGACACCAAAGCTAAAAAGGATATGTTTATGAAGATGAAACCTGAAGATCAATAAAAATGGTTGATGACTAAATTCAATGCAATGTAATAGACTTATATAAATGTTGACAGTTTTAACCTATATTTACGAGACACATTTGGTTTTGTATAAATGACGTTGATTATTGAGTATTTCTGGTCAATTATGAATGTGTATTATTATTGAATGTGTTTGAACCATGTTTTCATTATTCAATGTCTAGTATTGCAGGTACCCATGGATAATCTAACAAATAGGGAGAAAATATGTATTTGTATTGCAACTTATACAGTTATACTTGTCCTTGTCCATTCATACTTAAACGATTGTAATAGGCAAGTACAACGTTCTTATCATATGGGTGGTCCACGATATTTAAATAAAGCATTAGAAAGATTGTCTATTAAAATTTGAAAAGTGTATAAGATGAATCAAATTATTTTTCTCAAGTTGGCTGGAATCTTGAAAAGTAGAGGACTTTTATCTATCGAAGAACAACTTGCATATTTTTGTATCATTGTTGGTCAACAACAATCTTATAATGTCACCTCAGAGATGTTTGAAAGATCAAATTGGACAATTAGTAAGTATTTTAACAAGCTGTTAAAAGCTATTATCAGAGTACAATCTGATTACATCAAGCGACCTTCAAAACGTACTCATTCAAAGATCTTGAGCAGTGATATCTATTGTCTATATTTTAAGGTAAATATGAAGTCGTTTGATGAATAATTTTCAATATATATAAAAATATATATTTGTATTAATGATTTTTTTTATTAAGATTGTATTGGTGTCATCGATGGTACTCATTTTAAAGCACATATCTCATTTGATCAACAAGCAAGATTCTGGAACAGGAAGGGTTTTGTCTCACAAAACGTAATGGCAACATGTACATTTGACATGCAATTCACATATATACTTGCTGGATGGGAGGGATCAACAACCGATTCACGTGTATTGAAGTCAACATTAACCAGACGAGATAAACTTATGTTCCTGAAGGTAAATATCGCTTCTCTCTATATAGTCTATTTAAATTTATATATATTTTTAGATTATAATAGATATATATTTTATTGTAGGCAAATATTATTTGGTAGATGCTGGATATGCAAATCTTCCTGGGTTCTTGGCTCCCTATCGAAGTACTCGTTATCACTTGCAAGAGTTTGGGAATAATACTCCTATGGATGAAAGAGAACACTCATATTTACGTAACACTATCGAGCGTACATTTGGGGATTTAAAAGCTCGTTTCAAGATATTAAAATATGCTCCTCCTTTTGATTTTGATGTCCAAGTTAACATTGTGATTGCCTGTTGTGTATTGCATGATTATATATGCATGGAAGATCACATGGATTTATTTGAAGATGATTCAAATGATGATTCTGGTGGAGAACCTTGTGAAGATAACAATGAAAGTCATATTGAAGACAATGATAGTAGTGATGGTGTTGAGGATGATGTGGATACTCAAAGAAATACTCAGAAAGAGTTTGCAGTACAATCTGCAAGAGCATCATATTATCGAGATGTTTTAGCAATTCAGATGTGGCAAAATTATTGACTATTATGTTATACTTTTGTATGAACAAATATATTTGTTTGTGTTGTACTTTTGTATGAACATATATATTTCTTTTATATTAAAAAGATGATTGAGTTATATTTGTATTGTTACGATATTTGTGTAGTATGCTATGTAGTACGATATTTGTATAATTATTTCATATTTAGATATTACAAAATTAAAATTTGATTACAATTTTATTAATATAAAAGTAAGCATTTGTTTAATTATTATATTTAATATATTACAGTCATATATAATATTAATATTAATTTAATTTTCTGATAGTCGGATATATCAAAATATTTTATTTAAAAAATAATCTATATTCACTTTACACCACACTTTCCGTTGCACACACTAACACAAACAAATACTTTACACTGCACTTTCCATTGTGCACACTAACACAAACAAGTACTTTACATTTCATCTCACTTTCCCCAAGGAAAGTACCTTTCATTTTATTTCATCTCCCTCCGAACTTACATTGTGCACTAAACCCCCCCCCCCCCCCCCCCCTTTATTTAATAATACGTAAAAATATATATTGTGCTATTTATAAAATAATTTATTTATTTATTTTTTGTTACTATATTAAATTAGTGATTTTTAATGTTAAAAGATATCTTATGTTATTAATAATTTTATTTATTTATTATATCCACTTCTATTTTTTTTTTACTTTATTTTTTTATAATTTATTACAGTCACAGGTAATTAGTATTAAAATATATTAATATACTAATTAATGAAATACTATATTAATTATTATTTTATTTGATAATAAACTGTAATTATTAATTAATACAATATAGTATTTAATTAATTAGTACATTAATATATGTTAATACTACATTAAATCACTTATTAGTGTAATAACCATGTTTATTTTGGTTAATTATCTGTTTAGGTATATGTTCTATTTAAGTATATAATAAAAAACTACTCATTCTCTTGTTTACATTATTTTGGTTAATTATCTGTTTAGGTATATGTTCTATTTAAGTATATAATAAAAAACTACTCATTCTTTTGTTTACATCATATTTTTCATTTTATTTCATCTCCCTCTAAACTTACATTGTGCACTAACCCCCCCTTATTTAATAATACGTAAAAATATATATTGTACTATTTATAAAATAATTTATTTATTTATTTATGTTACTATATTAAATTAGTGATTTTTAACGTTGAAAGATATCTTATGTTATTAATAAATTTATTTTTTTATTTATTATATCCGCTTCTATTATTTTTTTACTTTATTTCTTTATAATTTATTACAGTCACATGTAATTAATATTAAAATATATTAATATACAAATTAATGAAATACTATATTAATTATTATTTTATTTTATAATAAACTGTAATTATTAATCAATATAATATAGTATTTCATTAATTGGTATATTAATATATTTTAATACTACATTAAATCACTTATTAGTGTAATAACCATGTTTATTTTGGTTAATTATCTATTTTGGTATATGTTCTATTTAAGTATATAATAAAAAACTACTAATTCTCTTGTTTACATCATATTTTTCATTCTGGGGCACTAATACTAGAATATTTTTTCCAATGCACTTGAACTTGCGTACTCTAACACCCAAGGAAGAATTGAAATTGAACGAAATCAGTGCCTTGAATTTGAAGTCTAACTTCACTTCAACTTTAACGTAGACTAACACCCCCCTATATAACCAAGGTTTAGCGACGGGAGTGAATTGACCCTGATCTAACTTGGAAATTTGAGTGTGAGTCGATGGACTTCGATAATAACTAACAATCAATAAATCATTGACAAAAAAAAATATCAATAATTAACAAATATTTGAACCAAGTCATTATCTAACAATCAATCAACTTAGATGTTGAACCAAGTGGCAATTTAGAAGTCAATAGTAAGAAGTTGCAGGTGGGTTAGTGTATGGATGGTAGCGGGGGCAACTTTGAGGGGAGTGGGATTCGGTTTTAAGAAATCCAACTATGCCTCAAAATCCCATGTATAACTCCAACCTCATCTTTTAACCCCACCTCATAACCTTGTTTTTTATGGGGTTGCCTTTTTAACTATGTTTTGATTTGCAACTTAACCTCATCCTATAATAGTTTTAGTTTTCAATCTTTTTCCTAGCCTTCTTATAGTTGTTTATAATTGAAATCATAAAAAATATAAAATAAACATAAAAATATTCAACTAAAAAGATTTAAAGGTATATATGTTTCAAAACCCTAAGAGACAGGGATGGAAAAAACGTCTCCACCCCTAACTAATGCAGGGTTTTGAATTTTACCCCATCTCCGTATTTATCAAGTGGGTTGGGTGTGTTTCCCATTGTCATTCTTGGTGTAGCCTAGTTCTCATATAATTTACAAAAAAGTGAATCAATTTGTCATAGTCCATTTGAGTTCACAAAGAGAGAATTCAAGAAGCAAAAACTGCTATAATGGAAGGTGGTTTGGAGACATAAGCAATAGTGATGGAGGGAGTTGTAAAAAATGAAGAAAACACTATTATGGCAATAGTTCTTTACAGGCCAATAATCTTCACTAGTGAAATGAATTCTTCTCTAGGATGTCATCTTCCAATAGAAAGAGGAAAAGAAGTGAAACCTCTACTTCCTTTAGACTCACTCAGCTTATATGGTTGTTGTCACAATGTATCAATGATGTTGTGAAGCTATATCATCAGCTCAACTAGATAGAAATTTTCCTCTTCTAATCCAGCACCTCGATTGGCCTTAGATTCGTTATGCACCTCCTCTTTTATTTTGCTCAACAATGACAAAAGGGGGAGAAAACAATACATGTAAAAATGGAGCATCAGGAGCAATACTAATAGAGAAAAAAAACTAAGGAGTAAAATCATGTATATACACGCTCATGCACCCAAATTTATATGATCTTTGGGTGTTCATCAACTGAAAAAAAGGGAGAATGCTGATCTTAAGATTTCTAGTCTCAACATTCTATGTGCAACGGACCAGAGGTTCACCATAAGGTAAATGGCCTGTGCTGCCTATGACCCAAAGCCACAATTCCCAACTTTTTTAAATTTGGATTCTGGAATCGTCTTGATCAAGCCCTTCTTCGAGGGACGAGAGGATAATTTGGTATCAATGAACAGGAACTCTTGAAGGTGAAGATTGGAGACGCCAAAGAAGCAAGAATTGGAGGAATTCTTGAATTACAAGCTAGTTCAGCGCTCTTGCTGACAGTAAGTGCGAGTAAGACCCCAGATCCTTCTCTTGCGCGAACGACGAAGAACCCAAAATCTAGGGTAATGGGAATTCAGTAAAGGTGCGCAGTTCTCTCTTAAGGTGCTTTGGTTTTTTTCGTTCCTTAATTTTTTTTGGATCTTCGAAACAACCCTAGAAAGGCAAGCTCACTGCCTAATTTCTCTTGTAATTTTCCGAAGATCTGCAGTCTCGACGCATTTCTGGTATTTATCGAGTATATTGCGACTGCGTGAAGCATGTTTTGCGAAAGATACGCTTGGAAAAGAGAGTGAAATGTGAAATGCTAAATGACTAGGTGCTTGTTTGCATGGACATCCTCTCCTTTTCTGTTTTGTTTTGTTTTTGTATCAATCTGTCGATACACTAATCAGAAAACGGAAATGTGTGACTCTTTATTGAAACGTCTTGTAACTGCATATCTGAAATTCGTTGAAATGGTTTGTTGATACACCCCCCCCCACCTTTGGAAGTACGATCTACTTCCACTGTATTGTGGTTTTGTACTTTGGTGTCAGTTTTCTTAGAAGAATTTTGAGGTATGGGGTTTTTATTGGTGTCAGTTTTCTTAGAAGAATTTTGGGGTGTGGGGTGTGTTTAGCGATTTGAAAGAATCTGTGAATTTAACTATTGTGATATTGTTCTTTGCAGATCTGACTGAAAGGGAATGGTATATGATGCAATTAAACTTAGATGTCAATGGAAGCATTTATAGCTTTTGGTGGATTTTTAAGAAAATTTACTGAGTTTTGATCAATAAATAAGGAAGCTCTACTGCTGCAGTTAGTGTTGGATGTCTGGCATTAAGAAGTCATTGTGGAAGGGAGGTAAAATACTCGAGTTGTTTCTTTGATGGGATTCAATTGACAGAAGCCCGGGTTGGAACTAACCGTGCGACCTATTTAAGATTTTCAATTGTAAGCTGTTGCTTGCTTTAAAAAAATTGAAAGGAAAAAAAACATGGGGAAACCATTATTTGTTGAGATTGTACAAAAACCAGCAACCAGCTGCATCATAGGAATCTGCTGTGCAATTTGGTTCTACATACAGAAGAAAAACATTGCCTATGCTCATGTGGGATTAAGCTATGAAACCATTGTCCAGGGACATCTTTGGAGAATCATCACCTCAGCATTCACTCACATCAGTGTGCTTCATTTGGTTTTCAACATGAGTGCTCTTTGGAGTCTTGGTGTGATAGAGCAGTTAAGCCACATGGGTCTTGGAGTTGCATTCTATCTCGATTACACACTTATTTTGGTGGTATTATCTGGGTTGCTAGTTTTGGGGATTTATCATATTCTAATTCAGAAGTTCAAAATAGAGTATTTCCAAAGAGTTACAGCGGTTGGTTATTCATGTGTTGTATTTGGATGGATGACCATTCTTTCTGTTAAGCAGCCCTCCTCACAATTGGATCTCTTTGGATTTCTTTCTCTACCAATTAGTTTTGCTCCCTTTGAATCTCTCATCTTCACGTCCATAATTGTTCCACAAGCAAGGTTTATTGGTCATTTGTCTGGAATTGTTGTAGGGTATTCCATTGCATGGGGTTTAATACATGGGATGAACAATTATTGGGCAATTTCAATGCTTGGATGGATCGTTGTCGTGTTCTTGTTCAGTTTGAAGCATACAGGAGCTTTTGACTTCAGTTTCATTGAAATTGAGCCTGTTACTGATCCTTCACTTCCTACTGTGGGTGTTATTGCTACAGGAAATAGCAGAACTTTACAGATAAATGCCCTCCCATTTGAAGGGGCGGAACTTGTTTAGTTCTTAAATTAATCTTGTTCCATTCTTTTCTTAACACAAGGTTGACTTTCAAGAGATTTATCTTGCAGTGGTATGTTCTTATTGTGGATTCTCCATTTAGAACTTGACCAAATGACATTTCATATTTGAAGGTATTCTCCTTCTGTGATTCCATGGAGATCCCTGAACAGGGCCCTTTGTCGAAAAGGAGTTCGATTATGAATGGGCTGTCATACGGCAGAAACTCTGACTTCTATTTGAGAGACAAGGAAATTCCTCGAACCAACCATGTCATACCAACTTCCAAGCCACCCGTTTTTGTACTTCCTTTTCAGATTTTGGGTCATATGTATTTTGCCATCAGATAAAATAAATTTCTGTCTATATTTACCCGAGTCTCTTAGGTGAAACATGGAATCTCACCACTGTCAGTCAAAATTATTATTCTCCAGTAGATGTTCTGGTAAGCTCCTCTTGCCTTGTACTAGTTTCAGATTGTTCAGTCTGATTCTTGACCTGCATAGCTTATTCAAAATTATCATTCTCCAGGAATTCTGTTTCTTAAACATTCTTGATTGGTCTCACTAGATGTTCTGGTAAGCTCCTCTTGCCTTGTAATAGTTTCAGATTGTTCAATCTGATTCTTGACCTGCATACCTTATTCAAAATCATTGTTCTCCAGGAATTGTGTTTCATAAACATTCTTGATTGGTCTCACTAGATGTTCTTGTAAGCTCCTCTTGCCTTGTAATCAATCTGATTCTTGACCTGCATAGCTCATCTTTCCCACTTGAAATTTTCTTCTTGCTGTTCTTGTAGATATCATGTGAAGGAAATTACATCTAGGAGTCATGGCCATATATGGAAATATAATTAGGGCAACCCAAACCGAGCGTCTATTTTCATTGTATATTTAAAAATTATATATAAATTTAATTGATATATATATTATTATAACAATTTTTTTAGGATTTATATATTATTATAATATATATAATTTAATAATTTATTATTTTATTATAGTGGCTCAAATTAACGAATGTTACATGCTATGTAGTGTCTGTAATGCTCGGCTTTAACCTGTAAAACTCAACATAAGTGGTAATCCAATGGTGTCACGAATATGCTCCTTTGAGTGAAAGTACAAAACAAATATGCAAGTTTGAGGCAACTTGGAAGAAAACAACAAATGACTCTTAAACACCAAAGACTACTGCTACGTTTTGAAGAACTAAAAACAAGGAGGCAATATTCATATCAATTCAGGTCATCTGCGGAAAGAGAAGAATAATCAGCAGTCCCAATTCCCAAAAAGAGAAACAAATGTGACACAATAAGGACGAGAACTGTGACATTAAAGCAGGGACCCCAGCTACCAAGAAATCAGTAATATCTACGTTCTTGGCAGTCAGGCTAAAATAGAGCTAGGGGACAATATCCATATCAATTCAGGTCATGTAGGGAAAGAGAAGAATAATCTGCAGTTCCTACAATATGAATGTAGGTATCCCAATTCCCAAACAGGGTAACAAATGTGAAACAATAAGGACGAGAACTGTGACATTGAAGCGGAGACCCCAGCTACCCTGAAATCAGTGTATCTTCGTTCATGGTAGCCGGCTAAAATAGAACTGCAAAGCTAACCAATCTGCAGATGCCACAGTTTCAGAGGGTCAGTATTAGACAGTGTAAACATATGAAATCATCCTTGGTTCCAGACACTATAAAACGGAGACTAGAGGTGAGAAAATAGGTCATGAACCAACACTCACCACTTTTCTATGCCATCATTGTTCTGGCCTTCATGTATACCACCATTTACATGTACGGCGGCAGGCTGGGATCCATCTTGGCTACCTGTAAGTAGGTGGGAGAAACCTTGCCCAATTGACTTCCAAAGTCGTGTTGGTAAAGATGACTGAATATTTTCGGCATTTTCATCGCATGGTGGTGGTTCAATTGTCTTCGCAGAGGCAGGGTCCAGTTCTGAGAACCTCACAGCTCCAAGAATCCTCTCAGGTAGTTCTTGCTCAGTCTGGCTCTCGATGAGAAAAGCTAGGTCCACAGTCAGAGTTGTAATGTACCCAAATGCTAAATGAACAATTGCTTTTGCCATCATAGAAGATCCAATGTCCACATCAACTTCTATATAGTTCTCTCCAGTGAAATAATTGCAAGAAACGGCTCTTCCAAGTATACAGATGGCCTGCTCCCCTACTGCTTTTCTCACAATCCATGGCCCCTTCACTATGTTTGCTATCAATTTAAGCCTTGAATTTCGAAATGAATCATCCCCTTTCACAAATTGATCCATTAATGACCCTTCAGGGATAGGGTTGAGAGCCACAAAATATGCTATAGCACTATAGTTATCCTTATTGGGGAGTTGTAAATTGAAAGCCCAGATGAAAGGCTTATTGCCTGCAGCTAATTCGTCATCCATGGCTTTCTTCACACGGCTGTGTGGGTTGTTTAGTACCTCACAGATTTTTGCTGGACCTCTAATCCAGTCAAATCCTAGAGGCTTTAGGAGATACTCGCCTCCAGGAATTTTCACTTTGGTCGATAAATATTCAGGACCTCTGACCATAAATATATCTCCAGAGGGGGATGCCCAACCATTCGGGCAATTGTCTGGTTCAAGGAGAGGAACAGCACCCCCAGATTTCACTCTCTCTATCCAATCGTGCCCGCTGTTGGCATCAATATTAGCCATGCAGAAAATATCTGACCTGAAAAAAAAAATTATTATGCTGGTAAGAAAAATGAGTGACATCGTGCTAGTACATCAAATGACCCAGATTTTTCAAGTTAATGCATCAACATTTGTAATGAAGCTTGGAATCTACAGATTTTCTCTCTGTTTATTTATCAAGTTTGTACCATAATTAGGTAAGCAATATCATCTGCAAATGGGCGATTGAATTCCAGAAATTCATTTAGAAGTGAGACTCACTTTTCCTTGCTTGGCTAACATGTATTCGAAATGAAAACTTATCATAAAACACTAAAATAAAAATTGTTGAGATCAACCACAACTTGAGAAGCGGAATGACGATGATGCCCATATACCCCCAACAATCAAAAACTAAAACATAAAAACAACAACAAGCAATTGTATTCATGGAGTTAAGTGTGTAGCTAGAATTAAATCCAATAAGAATCCCCTTAATAAGATTATCCGAAGAAACCACATGTCCAGTACATTCAAAGGTTAAAAAAATTACTCTTATTCCACATGATCACGATTGAAGAATTATAAAAGGAACACCACCCAATGGCTAATAAAACAAGGCAAATCAATGTCCACAACCTGTTTTTATACTCAGAAATTCAAAGATTAGTTCTGTCTTTGGCTCGCACAGAAATTAAATGGCAAAGTTGTTACCTCAAATGTCCACAAATGTATGTATAACAGTAGTTTACACCTAAACTATTAACATTTTAGATACAAGTTGTGTAAAACACTAACCAATTAGAGTGCAGGTTAATAAGTCATGGATATTACTTTCTTATGCAAAGTCAGGAAACCATACCAGACAACTTAGAAATTTTAATGTCTAAGAAATTATTATTATTTCTAGGAAAGTTGATTATGCATGTAGACTAAACTCCATTCCTGTTGTAAAACTTGAACCCAAGACCTCACACTAGAACCCTTAATGTGGCCATCAAGCGAAAGGTCCAATCCACTGGATCTAACAATTCATGAGTAAAGGTATTCTTATTCCAAGAGAAAAAGGTCCATCCTTTATGTACATACCTAAGTTCCAAGCACAGAAAGTAGAGGCTGAAAATGATTTTCAGCTTTGGCATAAATCTTCAAGCATAGTGGAATTATTTTCTATTTTTAAATCAGAATCAAATAAGGCAACATATCTTACTGGCTAGTGCTCATGCAAAACATGAGTATGAGCACAAGTTGTTTGTCAAGTAAAAATATTAGCATACAGAAGACAAATTTCTTATAAATTGAAGTCCAGCATATCAAGTTGCCATTGTCAGTTTCTATTTGAGATGCTTAAAGTTTTCATATTAAATTTAACCCAACAAGACAACAAATAGTGATATTAGAAAAGTTTTAGTATTCTGTTGTTTCTCTTGGCAGGAATGGGAAAATATAAAATCAAAACAAACTAATATTCCAAACATTACAAGTACTGAATGAAGTTAATTAATAAATAAAAGGTGAAGATAGAATTTTCCATTCTAAGAGAAATCGACTCAACTATCTTACTAGCTCAAAGTCAAAACCAAAAGCTTAGATGATATTTCTGATCACCTGGACTTTCTTCAACTCTTACCAAGTGAAAAAGCTACCTTTTTTTGTATTTTACTAACTTTTAGCAAAAGACCCAAATAATAGTAGTATCATATAAATTTTATCATCAACATGACTATGATCATCCATGCAGACAAACTTTTGCCCGCTATGTAGTTCAGCTATCAGTTTCGAATTTATATTGCTAGTCGAAGGTGGTGCAAGCAACAGAAAGTTATACAGGAGAGGAAAAAAGCTAGTTTCCTTTAATTCATGCTGTATTCATATCTAAACAATTATATGAAGGCGAGTAACCAATGAACTGAACCAAACACACTCGCACACCACAATTGACAAAAGCTGTTGTATTTGGATTTTGTTAGATAAAAGCCCACAGACTAAAAATAGGAAAAACAGAAAAATCGCCTTCCAAGTTCCAACTCAAATCTTTCAGAGTACACCCAATGGTTCAGGCTAAATAAGCAGTTAAATAAACCATTATAACCCATCTAAGAAAAGAAAAGAAAACTCCGATCTCAAATGCAAAATCCACCATCGATTGATCAAAATACAATCTAAGATCTTTAATTCAGTCAAACAACCATAGTGAACAAAGCCATGAAAATGACAAAACAAGTCAAAGTCAAGAACGAGAAAGGAAGAGAAAGCTCCAAAATCGAGCAAAAACGGAGCTACGAACCTTCCTGCGAATTCGTCAGCTCGGTGCGTCCTTTCCTTGCAAAACCGGCCGTGAAAGGAGTCCCGATGAAGTAATAAACCAGAGATCGGAATGCAGACAAGTAACAAGCAAATCCGGATATTCCCCTTCTTTCAAAATCTCGGATCGCTCGGCTGGCAAGCTTTGCTGTACTTTTCTATTTCTTTCAAGAAAGCGAATGAGAGACGCATAGAGAAGGCGAAGTGTTTAGGAAGGGTGATTGCTCCATTTCTTTTAAAAAATAAGGAGAGAGAGAGAAAAAAAAAAAAAAAGAGAGAAAAATGTCAGAAATGGATTTGGGAGAGCCGTCAGGGGTGAAGGGGTGTGGAATTAGGACGGAAAGAAAGAGTTCGAGTGAGCGGAGCTCCGAGAAACAGGATTCCTGATTGGTCAGATGAAAATCTAAACCAGACCGAATGTCGACCCGGTGAAAGGTGGACTTCGGTCGCCGGGTTTAACATTTTTACGAAATAAATTAATAAATTTATCAATAAATATTTATAATTTGAAAACATAAATTTAATTTAATTTTTATTTTAAATATTTTTAAAAATAAAATAATTATATTTAAAAAAGGTAAGTGTTATATTCATTTTCTAGAAAATTATATTGATGAATAATATGAAATATAGTGTTACAATGGGATGACACATTTGATTAATTAATTTTTGATGCGTATGGGTCAGTCGAGGGAGGAGGTGACAGAGAAGGACGCCGCAAAGAATGGGATTTTTTCAATCTCACGCTACGTTTGCATTAATTAATCGAGAAAACTAGTTCTGGAGTTGGATTACTGCACGGAATCGAGGAGGACCAAGTACGTCTAAAAGTGGGGCAATTGAAGTCACAGCTCAGAAGGAACTTCAAATTATTGGAAATCTGGAATTGGAGTTCGTCGGTCAGAGGCTCCGAGCTCGACTGGAGTAAGGCGGAGTGGCAAACTTATACGTAGCACGTGTAAGTATAAATGAACGGTTGAATTTGCTGTCCTTTCACTTGGTCAGTGACGGAAGTTAGTTCTTTGCTCTCCAGCAATTCCCTGAAACAATCATGCATAGATTGTTCTCCGCATCACTCAAATCAATCAATTCAAAAGCCCCAACTTATAAGATCCCATTTTTAGTCCGACTTGCTTCGAGTATTTCATCTCTCCCTTCTAGTCATTTGAAAAATTCGACCTCTCCGATCATCTTTCCGCTAGTTCAATACAGTTCATGCCAATCCAGCTCTCGATATCGAAGTTTGTCAGGCGCGTATCAAAACATTATTGGGGTTTCTTCAATTTCTGGCTTTATCAGTGAAAAAAGAAGTTTCAGCAGCGAATCGGAGCGAGATTCCTTGAATTATGACGTTGTAATCGTGGGTGCCGGACCCGCTGGTCTAGCGGCAGCGATAAGGTTCAAGCAGTTGTGTCGGGAAAATAATGTCGACTTGTCGGTGTGTGTGGTTGAGAAAGGAGCTGAAGTGGGTAAGCTTCTGTGAATTGTTGTGGACTTCCTTGTGTTCTCTAGGTTTTGATCGGCGTGGTAACTGTTTTTCCGAATGAACTCTTAAATTTTGTCTCCTCTGTTTAATGTATGTTTCTGACATGAAGTGTCTGAGGAAGTTTCATTCACTATGGTGGTCTTACGTTTCATGTTTTTAGGGAGGCATAGTGTAAAAGTAAAAGATGAGAGTAACATGAACGACGTGTATAATTTTTCCTTTCGACTTAAACACGTCCCTGAAGAAGCTAATAAACATTAAACTGCATCATTTCGTGTGGAGAAACCTTTGGGTGTTAAAGCTGATGGCAAAGTAGAAAATAAGAATAGAATTCGTCCATGCATTAGGACAAGTGCATAAAATATAACTGCAATGTGAGGTTAGCTACATATTATAAGTAGAAATTTGTTAAAAAAATATGACTGGGACAAGTTGGAGAGGTCCCATCTGGTTCCTTGAAGAACCACTGGTTGCACTACCAAGCTCATTTTGGGAGCTCTTCTTTTAGAGTTTCCCCATCAAACATGGTGAATTTGAGATTGTGCATGAAAAAAAAAAAATCTTACTGCTTTCAAGTCTTACAGTTGAATAGCACTGGATTTAACAATTGTATTTTAGATGAAGTGGTTAGGGTAAATTCCTTCATGTCATTGCCGTGTGCATGCCTTTTGTAAGAATTGAAGCATCTATAGGATTCATAAATCTGTAGTAGATTGATCTTTTTTATCTTTTTTTTTTTTTTTACTTTTTTTCTGCTTGATTATCTAAATGTTAGTTTATTGCTTCTTATCTCATTTTGGGGTCATATGTTCTTATAGGTGCCCATATCATATCTGGGAATGTTTTTGAGCCCCGGGCATTGGATGAACTTCTCCCGAAGTGGAGACATGAGGGGGTAAACAGTTGAAACTGGATCACTTTTATGTTGTTTTGTTTGTTAATTTTTAGAATCAAGAAGTGTAGGAGAGAAAGAAATGAAAAAGATTTGGAGAGGAGGAGATGGGTCTAATGCCTAACTTGAAAATTGTTGAAACAAATTGACCCACATAGGATTAGCCAGAGCATGATCTAGTTGGTCCTTAACACATGCTAAACCACTTCTATCATTTGACCTAGTAAATCTTGTCCCACTAAATCCAAGATCCACTAGGCCCCCATTCCCCCAAGAACTATTTTCTCAGCCCTATTAGTGACGACATGAAAGTCACCGATAAACATTGATGGATCCTGAATTTAATTTGCTAATTGTCCTAAACATTTTATTTTATTTTTCAGTAATTCTGAAAATATTTGACTTATACTGATTCTTTTCCTATTCTTCTTCTTTGACACCTTTAGGCTCCAATTGATGTGCCTGTCTCCTCTGACAAATTCTGGTTGCTTACTAAAAACCGTTCATTCTCACTGCCATCCCCATTTGACAACAAAGGAAATTATGTGATAAGGTTTGTTCCTAAATCCTGATAATCAGATCTCTGGTTATAAAAATTGTTGGTGCGTATAACTGACAAGATTTTCCGAAGCTTATTTTGATTTCCCGAAACAAGAGATCGAAATCGATCTCTGATTTTCTGTTCGATACATAGATATAGAGGTTTAAAACAGAAATTACAATAATGCTCTTATAAGATACAAATTTACAATAATGCCCTTATATACGATAACAATAACAAGTCTCACCATTTTGTGGCTGCATGTGTATTTTCCATGTCTCAGGCTAGTTGTTTAATGATGCAAAAGTTGAATATGAGGGAGTAACCAATATTAGTTTGTGCTTGGAAATCCTGTGGTTAGTATTTGGGAAAGGGGCTTCCTTCTTCTTGCTAGTGATTTTGGGAGGAACTTATCCAATTTTAGCATGGTATAAGAGCAAATCTAAGCCAATTTGTTTCTGTTATGTGCACTATGTCTATTGTCTCCATAACCTGTGCATGTTCTGGTGAATATGGGTTTCATTCCCTATGTTTTGGATCTGGTTATCTATTTAGACCTAGATGTGCAAGGGAGTTTTGGTGGGTGAAGAAGTCCCCTCATATTGTGTCTGTACATGGACACTCTACATCTGAGGTTAACAGTCTAAGAATATGTTGTGGGTGAATAGTTGCATATCAGTTCCGGCTTGCAAGATCCAATGCTTATTGGTTGGAAGAAGTGTCTCTTTTTTTTTTTCTTTGACTGGCAGTGTCTTACTTTGGTTAGTCATTTTAGGAGGGACCAGACCATTTTCAACATACATTTGATGTCCAAATCCCAACTATTTTGATAAGTTGTTTCTTTATATGGTACTAGCAATGAAGAAGATCAAACATCATATGATCCCATCGACAGTCCTGTTGAGTACAGGGGCACCAATTGGTGTGATAAATGATCTACTGGATCTTAAAGAAAAGTTGGCCTTATAGTGTGTCATTGGGTTGATAGCTTGAATTCAAAGGGCTCTGTTATGCTTGCTCCAACAAAATAAGGCCTTGTTCTACTAATTATGATCATTTATAGGTTTTTATGTTCTCTAGCTGGTTCAACTACCTTCATTAGTAGTGCATGCTTTATTTTCCTCGGAGTTGGTCCTTTTTCTTAATTTTTTCTTACGTGTCATCAGCCAGTATTTGTCCTGTTCATTCAAACCATGGAGCCTGGTCATTTCAAAGATATCAATACATTTTCCTTGTTTTTTCTTACTTATCTTCTTTATCATACTACTCCATATAACTAAGCAATAAGCCTCACTATTAAAAAAATGCAGTTTAAGTCAGCTAGTTCGCTGGATGGGAACAAAAGCAGAGGAACTAGGTGCTGAGATCTACCCAGGATTTGCTGCTAGTGAGGTACAGCATTTGTTTGGCATATAGTAAACACCATCTGTTCAAGTATCTAGGGGATTGAGTTAAATTTGATTTACTTGGGCAGATCTTATATGATGCAGACGGCAAGGTTGTTGGCATTGGAACTAATGATATGGGCATTGCCAAAGATGGTACCAGAAAAGCAAATTATCAGCGTGGTGTGGAATTGAAAGGCAGGGATTCTTGACATCATCTCATAATCCTTTAGATTTTATGGCCTCTTTTAAATGAAAAGAGCTTATTATATTAGTCATTTCATTATCAATAAATTTTATAGGATATGGTTTATAGACTGTGTTTATTCTTATAGCACTTTATAATGATGGTACTATGAGAGCAGATCAAATTGGAGAAGCCATATCCATGTTTTAGCTGGAATGTCTAGTTGAAAGTGCACATAGAAATTGTATCTTGTAAACTGTGATGAACATAAATTTGCAAACTGACACTGGGGGTAAAAACCGGTGAATTGGAATTTTTACCTTGCATTTTGACAAGCCTAGGCCTTTTTTTACCATATAACCATTTGTGCTCTACATTTTGTTTGCTCGGCATACTGGACTTGATTCTGCCTATTGCTTTAAAACTCAACATATTCATATCATGTTGTTAATATCTTGTCACCTTCAATGGCTTTTATCACTGTTATTTCCATACTCAATTACCTTTTTAGCTTCATTCTTTTGTTCTCAAGTTGGTGATGTGGATTGTATATCAATTTATAGTCACATGATATTTAGAGCATTAAGCAGCATTTTGAAACATTTTCTTAAGCTTTTTGTATGTCCTTCATTGATAATTAATAACTGACCATATATCATTTAGACAACAATGATATGATACTTCAATTTCTTTGAGGGAGATGTTTATGGAAACAATAGCTTTACTAATCATTCCTCAGTTTAGTGACTGTTATTTATGTCTGCTCATTACTTGTTGAGAATCAACTCTTCTTTCCGCTGCGCTAGATTGACTTTGATAAAATGTTGCAGGGCATCTGACACTTCTGGCTGAAGGGTGCCGAGGTTCACTATCAGAGGTTTACTGATCTGGATAAGATAGTTCAAGCTCCTTTTTCTCTAATTTATGTATAAAATGCATATAAAAAATGAGATTGGTTTTGTTAAATTTGTTAACCAAAAGAACCTCCCTTGGTTTTGTGTTTCTAGAAAATAATTAAAGATCATAAACTGCGAGAGGAGGGGAATGGGCAGCATCAAACATATGCTTTGGGCATAAAAGAGGTTATGCAAGAATTTTCTGTCTTTTTAGTCTTTTCATAGTCAAATATACATTTTGAATTTTTTTTACCTTGTTTATGGATGTAGGTATGGGAAGTTGAGGAAGGAAAGCATAAACCAGGAACTGTGATTCACACATTAGGTTGGCCATTGGATGGTAAAACATATGGGGGTTCATTTCTGTATCACTTAAACAATAGACAGGTATTTCAGAATTTTTAGTCAGTTACTTCTATAACTAGTTTTAAGCAGTAATTTCTGTTTCTTAAATAATGAACTGTGATAGTCATAAAAGAGTAGACCATTTCTAAATGTGCATTTAGGGCCTGGAAACTTCTCTTTCATTATTTTCGTTGACAAACATTAAGGTGGTTTTCTTGGATGCAATTACAACATAAACAAGACTGAACCTGGATAGTGAAACACTCACGAGTTTTGTATGCAGAATATTGGTTTCTTGCCTTGAGGATGAAAGCTGTAGCAATGTTCCTAAATAGTATAGAATCTTTTCGGAAGTATGACATATCTCTTCAATGTATCATTAGAAAAGATGAGTTTTAATGTGAGGACATCTCAAAATTTTTAAAAGTGAGCGCAGTTCCTTCTCAAAATGACTAGCTACTTAAGAGCCATATTGCTCAACCTTATAGACCAACTATTTTCTTAACATTTATCTCTGTGTAACTACCACTAACATTCGAATCACATTTAGGCTTATTACATATTGATAATGGGCCTGGAGATGTGGCAACACAAACAAGGACAAACTCAACAGGCTACAAATTAGGCCCAGGTCTAGGTGGACGTCTTACTCTGATACCATGCTAAGATTGAGCCTAGTTGCATCATAAAATGACTAACTACTTAGGAGACCTAAGGCCGTTTGGTCTAGTGGTATTCTCTTTACATCAGGTGCGTCAGGTTGCGAGTTCGAATCGCGCTATGCCCCTCTCAAAAAAAAAAAAAAAAACTTAGGAGACCTATTGTTCAACCTTATAAATCAATTATTCTTCTTAGCATCATCTATGTGGGATTATTCCCACTAACAAATAGAATGACAAATATTTTATGAAACATCATCTGCCATTCCTTCTAATAGATAAATAATTGAATTTACTTTTTCTTGAATTTATATTGATAAAAGTCCTAAAAAAAATCAAAACATTTAGCAGTTCTAAGAAAATATGATGAGTGAGAATTCACTAGAGGAAGAACTGTGACAATTTTGTACACGAAGCCAAATACAAATAAACAAGAGTTTTCCAAGAATTTTTTTGTATGAATGGTTATATGATATGACCCTTTTCATTTTTCTGTCATGCTTAGAGGCATTCAACCTCTCCCTAAAGCTGCTTTTCTTCATGATCATTCCTTGTCGTACAAACCCGTGATTTGATGTGCTGACAGATGAAGGTGCCATTTGATTGACTCTCCAGGTTGCTGTTGGACTGGTGGTTGCGTTGAATTATCAGAATCCCTACTTGAGCCCATATGATGAATTTCAGGTAATAAATCCTTAGTACATGTTCTTTTACATGCCATAACAGCTTATATACTAGTTTTTAAGTCCTTAAGTAACCACATCATTCCTCCTAATTATCTGTAGTATTCCCTAGAAATTGAAGCAACATCCCTCCATCAAGCCTCTTTTAGAAGGTGGAACGGTTCTTCAATATGGAGCCCGCACTTTAAATGAAGGAGGTTTTCAGGTATTTCGAAAGCCTGTAGACATCAGCATCAGATACAAGCTTCATCTTTTGCTATCTTAGATCTTATGTAGTTACTGATACCCTATCAGTTTGGTTTCAGTCTATTCCATATCCTGTTTTCCCTGGGGGAGCTATTATTGGATGTTCAGCAGGTTTTTTAAATGTCCCAAAGATAAAAGGAACACATACTGCCATGAAATCAGGTACAACTCCTTTCCCTCTTCTTCATTCCTTTCTCACAAAGGAGGTATGCTTTGAATTCTATAAATTTGCACTTTGTTGCCAGTATTAGTCATTCATCCTTCATCATCATAAACTTCATATCCTTGTACTGTATTCGCTTTCCAACAAATAATTCCTGTGCCTCAGAAAGTGGGGTTCTGTGCAATGCCATCTTGAGATGCTTGTTACCTTTCAACAATAATTACTGATACATTTTGTCATTGAATTATTTCTACCAAATAAATCCCTGTAATATCTTTACATAGATTATTGACTTGTAGAATATATTCCTTATCCTACCTTTTCTTTATCATGACTTCTATAGACTTCAATAATCATCATTAATAATCAGCTTTATTTTTTTTTAAAGTTCTATCATCAGCTTTATTAATCTATACGCACCATTTACTGCAGGAATGCTTGCTGCAGAGGCTGCATTTAGTGCATTGAAGGAAGGAGCTGGAATGGAAACATACTGGACTAATTTGAAGAAATCATGGATTTGGGAAGAACTTTATAAAGCTCGAAATTACCGGCCGGTTGGTTACATCTTTAAACTGTCACTTGTTCCATAGATGGATGGAAGTGGAGAGAATGACTTGGAGTTGGCTGAGGACAGCAGAATGGAGGAAAATGCATGTTGTTAAACCCTAGATGGTTGGCATTGTTTTCATGAATATTGATTACACACGCGCACTCCCCCTTTACCCTCTAGTGAGACTTGAATTCGAGATCTCATTCTTGGAACCCTCCTATGTGATCACTGAACCGAAGGCCCAATTCAATGGTTTGCCTTTTCTAGTTCCTGTATTACCATATTTTTCAAAACAAAACAGTTTTAATCATAGAAACTTGTTTTAACTTTTTTTTTTTTTGCTTGAATCTTGAGTTACCATTGTTTTGGAATTCAGAGTCTCTTGTTGTGCCCTGGGTTTTAATTTCATCATCACCACCACCACCACCACCACCACCACCACCACGGCCTTGTCCCAACCATGTTAGAATTAGCTACATGAATCCTCCTCCATTCATTCCTCACCCTTCAAAGGCTAGTTTGGCTTTCATCAAGTCTGACATCTCTCCTAGTGTTCGTACTTGATTATATGTGTTTATCACTGTCTTTCTTCTATTTAGGCATTTGAGCATGGACTATTTCCTGGTTTGGCTTTCTCTGCTCTGGAACAGTAAGGATCCCTACCAAATATTTTATATTTTATCTCATGTGAAAATGTTTAACAGTTGAATTTTAAATTTTTGACATTCTTTGGTATTGCAGCTATGTTTTGAAGGGACGATCACCTCTAACTTTGAAGCATGGGAAGCCTGATAATGAAGCAACAGATGTGAGGCTAAGTTCAATTAAAAGAAAAAGAGCATTACTTTGTTGCGTTTTGAAACTAATAATGCAGCTGAAACCAAGTTCCTAATGTCATGTATATCTACAGAGAGCAAGTTCTCATACCCCAATTCAGTACCCAAAGCCTGATGGGTTGGTGTCCTTCGATGTACCTACGTCGTTGTATAGGTTAGATTGAATCTTTTGCATGATTTATAAATTGATCTGAAAGCTTGGTATTTCAATTATCATGTTTCCATCCATATGTATTTTTACTATCCTCTTATCCCCCCTGTTTTTTTTTTGGTTGGCCAGGAGCAATACAAATCATGAACATGACCAACCGGCTCATCTTCGTCTAAGGAACCCCGCAGTTCCTGAACTTATAAATTTGCCACAATATGCAGGACCTGAGACTAGATATTGCCCTGCACGTGTATACGAGTAAATACTACCTTCTCTTAATATTCTACTTTATGGCTTTCTCTTGAGAAAATGATCTGATATTTCTTCCCTAATTGCACTAAAATTAGGTATGTCCCAGATGATGAAGGATCCCTTAAGCTACATATTAATGCTCAAAATTGTCTTCACTGCAAGGTATTCCCTACTTGTGTTGTTCTAAATGAGGCATTCCCTTTCCGTTTTTCCTTCGATGAATGAAGCGGTAGTGGAGATTTTAAGAGACTAATTAAAAAATTCCAGGCTTGTGATATCAAAGACCCAAAACAGAATATAGAGTGGACGGTGCCAGAAGGAGGTGGTGGTCCTGGTTATTCAGTCATGTAGATGTTTTTCTTTGTCAATAAAGTGCTGGCATCAGTTTCAATAGCTTCAAACAGGAGCGTTCTAAATGGCACAGCTGAGGAAGAACGTCGCAGTACAGAGAAAATGAAAAGCAACAGCATTCCCCTCCCATCAAAATTCAAAGGCATCCATTTTTATGCAGATTAGAAGTTCTACCTTCAACCGTTGTTGAATTGAAGCTCTCTGGTTTTTACAACGTTGAGCTATAAATCTATATATACTTATTGTGAGATTAATTAATTTTGGATTAAATTTAATTTTAAAAAAGAGAAAAAAACGGTCTAAAATTTGGACAAAAATTAACAAATAAATCGGTTTCGACCTAAGTTTAGTTGAATCTTATGTTATTTCAAATATTTGTTCACTCAAATAATAATTACTAGATTACTAAGTATAGACATTCAAATAATTAGTAAATTGGATACAAATTAATAATTATTTTTTATCTATTCAATAACTGGTAATCAGGTAATTAAGTAAAATATCAGAATACATTATGAGATCAAATTATTTATTAACAAGGCTCGGAACGGAAGCAAATGGTTATTTTGTTCGGTGCTCCTGTGAACTACCATATTCCTCTTATCGCTCTTCAGTTTCAGTCTTTTGGATCCCCAAGGCAGCCTCGTTTATATCGGGTGCCCTACCTATAAATTACCATCCGTTTATCACGTTGCTTTCGTTCGTCGAAGACCGATCAACTCCTTCGCGAGTGTCGCCCTAGTCTGCGCCTGAAATTTCCCTTGTTTTTCTTGGTTCCTGTCCCATTTCTATCTTCCTTTGTTCGACTTGCGTAAACGTCTCTGCGTTGCGCTCTAGGGAGATCAGGTGGGGAATTCCTCAACCTAGCAAGCCAAATATGTCTTCAGAACAAAACCCTAGATTGAACAGGGATGCCGATGATGAGGAAGTCCCTTCTAATATTCTCTGGCTCGGGAACCTCTCTCCCGACGTTACTGACTCCGATCTGATGACTTGTTTCGGTAAATTTGGTGCTTTAGATAGTATCACTACGTTCTCATCCAGGTGCTTCGCTTTTATCTACTTCAAAGCCCTCGACGACGCGAAAGCTGCGAAGGAAGCTGTTCAGGGCACAGTTATTCACGGAAGTCCAATTAAGATTGAGTTCGCACGGCCGGTTTGTTCTCATCTTATGTTAGGTTTTTCTCGTTGTAATAGTAAGATCTGGATTTCTAGTACTGGTGTCATGGATTGGCCTTTATGTAATTACTTTAATATGCATTGTTTTATGGTAAGGTCTGGCAGTATATCTCCGTCATTTTCATATTTTGATTGCTGCGTTTTTTATTTGGATTTCGATTTCTGGATTGCTCTTCCGATCTCCGTGCCTCGTTATTGAAAAAAAATGATATTCACCTTGGTCGGAATTATCTAGGCAGCAGGCATACAACGAATATGAACCACCCGCATTTGACGGAATAAAACATTGAGAAGGACGGGTCCGGATAATTCGAATTGTTTTTCGAAGTCGTTCAAAAAAAATTCTAATGAAAAGAGGTATCTACATGCATGAGTACTATAACAAGCGGTGGGATTTCATCATTTTTTACTTGTTGGTGGAAGAATGTCTGTTTTATTAACTATAAGAAATTCAATGTTCTTACTGAGGTATAGTTTCTACTCTTGATTGATGTTCAAAAGAGTTCCATTTCAAAAAAATAAAAAATAAAAAAAATTATTATTGCTTGACAAATTATTCCAACGTGGCGCAGCAAGAATTGTTGAACTCACTTTAATAATAGCTGAATCTGCTGCAATCGAATAAAAGACTAGGAAACGATGGGCTCTCAAAGTAAACCCCTCGTTTTAGGTGTACTTCAATACATTATTCCTTGAACAAACTGAGGCATCAGAGTACCTTGCTTCAAAAATACTAATTTCTTAACTTTCTAAAGTATTCATGCTTATGGGATGTCACATGGCAATAGATTCTGGATAAACTTAAGCAGCATCATTACCTAATGCCGCTTGGTCTAGTGGTATTTTTTTTTTTTTTTTTTTTTTTTTTTTATGAAGATGTAATTTTATTAAAAAAGGAAGAGAAAAACAAAACTACAAAAGCGGAGGGCGCAAATCCTTAACAACGAGAGATTGCAGGAAAGCTCCCTCCTTGGCAAGTACATCTGCTGCCGAATTAGTAGATCTCGGAATGTGAGACCAAATACAAGAAAAGGAAGAAACAATATCCAAGATCTCCTGGAATACATCCCAATGCCTCCATGGGGGAGAAGAATTGCGCTGGCACCAACCAATCACCACTTTGGAATTTCCTTCGATGTGAATGGGCCCGCTACATTTGTCTTTGAACACCCGCAATCCATTAAGAAGGCCATGTAATTCCGCTGACATTAAGTCGGATATGCCTAAAGGACCAGCATAGGAAAAGTATTGATTCCCAGTTGAGTCTGAAATGACACCCCCAAATCCCGCTATCCCGGGATTTCCAAGAGAAGATCCATCTAAGTTTAGTTTTAGGTAGCCAGTTTCCGGAGGGGTCCATTCCTGCATAGTTGGGATTTTAGCTCCGATGTGCATCCTCGCCAAATTGCTCCAGTTGTGTCGAATGTCAGTGCCTTTGAAAGAGGAGAAGGGTTTTTTTGTGAATAACCCGGTTGATATCTGCCCTATCACTCTATCAACAATTCTATCCGCAGATTCGTTTTTAGCATCAAACGGCCTTCTATTCCGTTCATTCCAAAGCCCCCAAGGAATGAAGCTAGCACAAGCTGAGATAATCAATTTACCGAGGCCAGGAAGGGAATATCCCAAGATTCGACTTGCAAAAGCTAATCAGGTCGACAACAATACAAAATTGAATCTCCAATTTGCTTAAAATAGAGGTCCACACAGTCCATGAGAACTGGCACTGAAGAAGAGTATGACTGGTGGATTCATCTTCATTGTGGCAGAAAGGGCAAAGTGGGTCTATAGATGGGTGACCTCTTCTTCTGAGTACATCAGCCATGAGAATTTTACTTTGACAGGCACTCCACATGAAAAATTTTACCTTAGGGGGGGCACATAGGTTCCAGACGAAGTTGATATCATGCTCCCTTTGCGTCGGATCCCAACCGTTGATGTATCCATATGCTGAAGCAACTGAGAATTTCCCACTTTTGTCAGGCCACCAAATGAGCTTGTCTTCGTTGGAAGGCCAAATTCTGTTTACATTAGGTGTGTCAGGTCGCGAGTTCAAATCGCGCCGCGCCCCTCTAAAAAAAACACTTAAGCAGCAGGGCGAGCAACAAATATAGTATGTTGTCCACATTAACCTCCGTGGAAGATGAGGCTTAAAAGATCCATGGTATGTTCAAGGATAATTAATTCTCTTTACTGCCTTCATGCAATAATTTTAGTCTTCTAATCTCTTTATTTGTAGATATGAGTTGTCAGTCAAAATCTACAAGTAGCACCTGTTTCACCATCATCTGTGAGTGAATTATCATTTTTGCTAGGAAAATGAAATGACTTTGGAGTAAGCTGACCCATAGTGCGAGTTTAGGTGCAATTTTTTGGATGGTTACTTATTTTCCTGGCTGCATTATGAGGATATCCAAGGACATATTTATGAACTTTCTGTTTTCTTAATTTCATGGATTTATGAGTGGTTCAAATAGTAAGTCTCTGTCCCAATGTATGAGTAGTAGCATCAGTGTGAGGAGCTGCAGATTGCAATCTGTGAAAATCCCGCTTTTTCTACTTCTCAATTTACAGAATTTGATCTGGTGCTAGTAAGGAGTGGCAGATTGCAATCTAAAAAGACAAACTGGGTTTTATTCAACTCTTCCTGAACATGACAACCGTTACAAACACAAGTTTAATCTAAAAAGATGGGACCGAGGTAAAACATGGTACAAAGGATGGGACCGAGGTAAAACATAGTACAAAGAATGTCACCAAGGTAAAACACTGTACAAAGGACAGATCGAGCTAAAACATGGTACAAAGGATGAGATCAAGCTAAAACATGGTTCACAGTTCTCTGGTATTGCTGTTGCTTAAGTGTGACTTGCATTACATAAAACTAGACTCAAATAACCATGGTGTTCTTTCAAAAGAGAAAAGACAAAGGCTTTAAGAGAAAGAATGAAAAGAAAAGTCATTTCTGTTGAGCACTTATTAGGACTACTTACAGAGGCATATTTAGAAGCCAAATGGAGATATTGTGCTTGTAACGCCATTTATTGTCGTCTGGAAGAGCCTTAAAAAAAATTCTAAATACTAGCTTCTCTAGGCAGCAATTCGAACTGTTGATATTTATTCGGTTCTTAGATTGAGATGTTAAAGATGAAATGATATTTTTATATCATCAGTCTTCACACGAAAAACTCAGAAAAAATTCTCAAAGAATTTGCATGGTAGAAACTGGGATGTTTCTTTTTATTGGATTTAGGTGCAAATTTTATGGAGCTGTCCCATTATTAAGGATCTGACAAATGTGTGTTAAAACTGAGGACTTTGTGTTTGCTGTTAGAATGTTTTAGTAGATTTTTATGGACCCTCCCTGTAAGGGTGAGCAATGAAATGCAATGTGGGAAACATGCATGGATACTTCATTTTATAACTCAAAAAGGGCTATCAATTTGAGTCAACTGAGTCAATTTTAACATGTGCTTCAGTTGTCTACATTGAGAGTTTTTTGTTGGTAATAATAGTCCACATGGGTCACTATTAGGAAAAGTTGTTTGGTTATTAGCTGGGAAAAGACCTACTTCTGCTAGTCATTTTAGGATGGACTTGGGCCCAACTTAAACATGGTATCAGAGCAGGATGTTTGCCTTATTGCGCCTTGTTCATCTTTTTTTAATTCGTATCGTATTTGTGTTATTACATCTCAGGTCATATTATGTGTTTGATTAGACTTAGGCGTAAGAGTGTTAGTGGGAATAATCCCACTTTAGTTAATATCAGAAGAAGTCATGTGGTTATTAGTTTGGAGAAAGGCCTTCTAGCTTTGGCTATTCATTTTGGGATGGACCTTGACCCAACTTTAAGATTAGACTTACATCTCAGGTCATATTATGTGTTATTACATCTCAGGTCATATTATGTGTTTGATTAGACTTAGGCGTAAGAGTGTTAGTGGGAATAATCCCACTTTAGTTAATATCAGAAGAAGTCATGTGGTTATTAGTTTGGAGAAAGGCCTTCTAGCTTTGGCTATTCATTTTGGGATGGACCTTGACCCAACTTTAAGATTTCTGAAGAAGTCACTGCCAATGCATTGTGCAGGTTCTAGTTTCAGTGTTTTCTTCTGTTCTATGCAATGATTCTTTTGGCTGATTCTGCAATTACACTCTGGCAGTGGGCTTTTTCTATTTCATTGAGGTTTTTCTCATATCAGTCTTGTAATCTTTTGTCTGTGTTGCTAGAGGTTTTTCTTTAGCTTAAATCATATGAAGGGAATTTTAACAAGGTGGAATTGCTCCAAATTGCTTTCCACAAAATCAGAATTGGTAGAGTGGCATCGAGTCAGTACTAGAATTTGTGGTCACTGACTTCTTGATATTCTTGAAAAAAGTGGCATTAGTTGGGTTGCTGAAGAGTTAGCTGTGAGAGCTTCTCATGGCCGTTTGACATAGGGCTGGTCTGTATTGAAGTGTGATGCTGTTTGATAGGGTTTTTTTTGCATTCTATGTTTTAGCTGCTAGTTACAGGATCACTGGCAAGTTAATAGTGTTTAAGGCTTCAGTTGGGAGGCAATGTATGTAAACTTATTTCGGAGGCATTGTTTCTAAAGTAAATTAAGTAATTTCTAAAATAAACAGTGTTTTATGGAGCATCAGTTGGGAGGCAATGGTTCTAAACTTATTTCAGAGGAAGATGCTATCCTTACCCTCTTACTTTTGGTCCAATAGTACTCTCTCACTCTCTCTCTCTCACTTTCTCTTTCTGTGTTTTTATGTGATTGTGTGTTTACCCATCTATGTTTGTTCAAGAAATTGTTTGATAAAAATTGTGGCATCATCGTCTCAAATTGTTTAAACTATGTTGAGGTTGGCCACATGAATCTTCTTTCTCTATTGTACTCTATCATTCTCTAGCACCATTGCTGGGTTGGATTATTCAAGACTTCTCTCGGGCCTGTACATGTTATTTTCTGCTTCCACTATTTCTTAACAGTTATTCGATACTTCTGCTTGGCCCCATACAGTTATTTTGTGCCTTCTGCTATTTCTAGTCAGTTCTTTAATAAGTGTAGCTATAACTGCCAAAGTGAATTGTCCAAATTATTTTATTAGCCAAATTTTATGTTCTTATATTTATCTGGGCATCTGACAAAGTTTTGTCCACCAAAATTTTCCTGAAATTTACGGAATTGATAGCATGTCCACTAGAATGATGAGATGCTTTGAGCCATGCTTTTTTCATTTCTTATCTGCCATCGAGTTTTATCCTGAAATTTGACTTTGACCATGAACTCATAAATCTTTTTATATATTTTTGCAGCCTAAGCCTGGTAAGCATATTTGGGTTGGTGCTGTATCTCCATCTATCACAAGGGAGCAGCTTGAAGATGAGTTTAAGAAGTTTGGAAAGCTTGAAGAGTTCAGATTCTTCAGAGATCGGAACTCGGCTATTATCCACTATTATAGAATAGAAGATGCTGTTGTAGCCGTCAAGAACATGAATGGGAAGATTTTTGGTGGAGATCAAATGCGTGTGGATTTTCTTAGGTCACAGCCTTCAAAAAGGGTATGCATTATTTCAATTTTTTGTGGTTTTGATTTCATGGTATTTCTATTACTAAATTTTTACTGTTTATAGGAATTTTTTCACTTTTTCCTTTTGGTAGGATCAAAGTTTTTATATATCTACCTTTTGTTTTTGGTTGAATGCTGAGTATGCCCGTGTTTGTTTGGAAAGGATAATTGGTCAGAATCTCGTGACTCAAGGGAGGGGCAGCACATCAACAGAAAGAACAATTGTCCTCCAAGTTCAACATGGAGGCATTCGGTAATTCTTTCAGCTGTTGTTGGTATTGATATTTTGATTTGGGTTTTTAGTGGAATGTTGGTCCAGTGCTTAGTGCTAACAAGAAGCAGTTTCTCTTTGTTTTTCTTAATGTTGATTACACACACACATACTCATACACAAGGCCTCGTGCAAGAAACTCCTCCCATTCACAAGTGGCCATTGATCCCAGGGCTCAATCCATGCAATTTATTTTATATACATTTGAATATACTTATGTGGCTTATATTAAATATACTTCAATTGTTGAATGGGTCAATGCTTAATAATTTGATTCTTTGTGAGAGTTCACATCTCCGATTTTGTCCTATTTTCACTAATTATTTTTATGCTGTGTTTTCTAAAGTCTGCTCAATCTGTTGGAGCAAGAAGAGGAGAAGGTGGTGGACGAAGCAACATATTATGGATTGGATATCCCCCTTCTGTTCAGATTGATGAGCAGATGCTTCATAATGCAATGATCTTGTTTGGTGAGATAGAACGGATCAAAAGCTTCCCTTCCAGGCACTATTCCTTTGTAGAGTTTAGAAGCGTTGAGGAAGCTCGCTGTGCTAAGGAAGGATTACAAGGTCGTCTTTTTAATGATCCGAGGATACAAATACTGTTCTCAAGCAGTGATTTTGCACCTGGTAAAGATAGCTCCCCGTTTTTCTCTGGGGTGGGCACACCTAGACCAGATATGTATTTTAATGAGTCCACTCTTGGGTCAGGGTCTCTGGACATGTTTGGTCATCCTCATCCAGTGGGTTCAAATGGTTTTCCTGGGGCCCCTTCTAATGGGATGCATGGACCAAATATTGTGATGAGACCTTGTGCACAAGGTTTTGATTCGCACCATGGAGGGCAAGAATCACTAAATGATTTTAACAACCCTGCCGGTCCAAGCTGGAGAAGGGTACCTTCGCCAACACCAGGTATGCTTCCTCCTACACCAGGAATGCGGCCTTCAGTTCGGCCTATGTGGGATGGATATGATGGGAATCATTTCCAAAGAGATGCAAAGAGGTCGAGGGTTGATGGGTCTTCCGGTATGGATAATCAGGGTGTTGAGATGTATGGGCTTGGGAATGTCCAAGTACACCGAAGCCCATTACTTACAAGGCCACAAAGCATGGACCACCATCCTATTGCTAGTGAGCAGCCAGGTGTTCCTGAGATTGATTACGTTTGGCGTGGTATAATTGCTAAAGGTGGAAGTCCTGTTTGCAATGCTCGATGCATACCAATTGGGACACGGATTGACTCTCAGCTGTAAGTTTCATCCATATTCTCATGCTTATTTCTTCCTTAATATTCTGTTGCTATTGTTATCTTGAAGTTGGTGAGGCTCTGATTACATTTTTCTGCAGGCCTGAGGTTGTAAATTGTTCCGCAAGAACAGGATTGGATATGCTAGCAAAACACTATGCGGAGGCAAATGGTTTTGACATTGTTTACTTTTTACCAGACTGTGAAGAAGATTTTGCCTCGTATACAGAATTTCTTCGTTACCTTGGTATGAAGAGCCGTGCTGGTGTTGCAAAATTTGATGATGGGACCACTTTATTTCTTGTACCGCCTTCGGACTTTCTGTCCAAGGTTTTGAATGTGGTAGGCCCAGAACGTCTTTATGGCGTGGTTCTTAAGTTGCCCCAGCAGCAACCGCAACATCCAATTCCTCAACTACTGCCACAGTACATTGATAGACCACCACTACCTCCTACTTCTCAAATTGAGTATGGTTTTGTCTCCCAAAAGGAGGATCACCAGGTTTCACAAATGGACTATAATAGGTTCTTGCACGAAGACCAAATGTCTAGAACAGGTGCAAAACCATTGTTAGCATCTGGAGAAGAAGGTCGCCCTAGTCGGCCTGGGTCCACAGATTATGCTGCTGGCAATCCTGGACTAACTCCCCCGGCCGGAGTTTCCTTGACGCCTGAGCTCATTGCCACGTTAGCAGCCCTTCTCCCTGCTAATGCACAGTCTCCTTCTTCCACTGGAGGCCAAGTATCTCTGAGCTCTTCCCTAAGGACAGGCCCATCTCATGGGTGGAGACAAGAAGAGCAGACAAGTCATCCCTTGCAGCAGTTTGGGCATCAAATTATTGGTCAGACACCTCAGATTTCGCATCCAACATATGCTGGTACTGTAAATGGTGTAGAACATCCTACTCAAGCTATTCTGGGTGGTCCACAAGTGCAAGATCCTTCTCAGAATGTGCAGCAATCAGCAGGATTTCCTGTTAGGCCAACAAATAGTTTTGTAGCCCCACCTCAAGGCACTCAATATGCTGTTCCATCACATGCCAGTCAACAATATCAGATTGATCCTTCTCAAAATTCGCAGCTTGTGGAAGTGGCTGGCTTGTTTCGGTCCCCCGTCCCTCAGCAACTTAAGCCTATTACTTCATCCACTGCAAACATGCCCCAACAACAAATGGGAACTGGGTTAGTAACCGATAAAACCACTTCTGATTTTCCTAATCAGGTGCAACAGCTGCAATCTGCTCTCTCAGCGTCATCACAGGCCCCACCTGACGGTGAGGCAGATAAAAATCAGCGGTATCAATCTACTCTCCAATTTGCTGCTAGTCTCCTGCTCCAAATACAACAGCAACAGCAGCAAGCAAATGCTCAACCTGTGCAAGGATCTAGCAATCAGCAATGAAGTACTCTGTTTTCCAGGTATTTATTGCTTCTCAATTTTTAGCTTTTTACTAAACTCTATGCATTCTATTTGTTGTATGTTTCTGGAGAGATCATGATAGAGTTCTTGTTTTCGATTATGGCACATGTCTGTTTGACCTCAAAAAACTACCTAAACCTTCAGTCTGAACTTGAGAAATGGAGTGACTATGTTTAGGGGGAAAAGTAGACAGCACAAAATGATGAAGGCTTTTGTACTCTCATTGTGGGAGATTTGTAACATTTGGTCTTAGTCCTCTAGTTAGGTTAACTGCCCTTAGCAGCATTTGTTGTTCTGCATATTTGACAACACATTGTGGAACGTCACCAAGAAGTATACATGTTATCAGATGAGGAAACTTTAGAGATTAGGTTACTCGTATTTTCATGTTATTGTTTTTGGGGATTATTTCTTGAATTACCATCTGGGGCTTTATCCTTTTCTCTGAACGCTCTTAATGTTTTTTGCTAGTTTATTGAAAACAAATGCTTAGATGGACATGCCTTCAATCTGGCACTCCAAATTTGAGTGCATAGATGGACAGTACTTCAATCTCGCACTCTAAATTTGGGTGCTACATCCTTTAAGTTTACCATTTTTTGGCCGTAGCTGTATCATTAAAAAAGAAAAGAAAAGAGGGAAGGTAAAAAATTGTGTCAAAAAACTAGGTAAGCTATTGATAAGCCATGTAGGCCCTGAAGTCAATAATGGAGACAATTATCATATGATACCTGTACATAACGATTTGACCTTATCTAGATAAACCTGTAAACTAGGATGCAATTATTGTTTTTATATACCCTACCTGTTACATGTTGTGCTGGATGGATGTGTTTATTTTAGATGTTTAGTTCTTATTTGTTGTTGATAGTGTTTCCTGCTTCATCCATTATTTAATATGGTGATCGAAGTAAGTCTGACATGCTCCTAAAGTGTTATGCATTTCTGAGACTTGACATTCTTAACACATCAAAACAGTGCTGGGTTCATTTGTTTATTTGTGTTTTTATAGTTTCTCTTTTGTTGATGGAATGCTTAAGTTTTCTTTTATTTTTAGTACCTTCCATCTATATGTAATTTTTTTGTCCATAATTACTGTTATTGAAACTCTATTAGAAGTCATTATTCAAACAAAAAAAAAAAAGGGAAAAAAAGAATTGAGATTCTATAGAGAAGTGCTGACAATAGCGAACTCAATTACTGTGGTCCTTCTGCTCTTTGGAACAACTGAACAACTAAGGCTATACAAAACCACCACCATTCGTAACAACATTTGTGAAGGCTATGTAGACTTACTAATATGGTCTTTGGATGTAGAGAATCAACTCTTACACTACCTTTTCGTGATCCTGCTTCAAGTCTCGCTTAGCTAAGATAAGCTGTTACATAAAAGAAGTTAAGCTCTTTGGAAAAATTGAACTTGTCCTTCCAAAAGCCCCTGAACTTGCCCACCCTTAAAAAAAATGACCACTGCTTGAAAGTGTATAAACTATAGGAAATGGAACGAAGATAAGTTGTTTGGTGAATGTGCATAAGTCAAAACCAGCTGTCCGTGTACTTGGTTGCCTCATCTTATAAACTTCTTATGATCTCAAAATGGCTAAGCAAGTCGAAGAGCTAAGCTATTTTCTTAATTGGTGAAAGGTTCGCCTAGGAAAACTTGACCATGCAGTTTTCACTTACTATTAGTATGCTCAGAACCAAGCCTAATTTATGTTGTCATAGCCATCCACTAAATTCGACCATATGAATAGTTTGGGCAACAAAAATACATTGCTTAATGAATTTAGTAAAAAAAGCACAACAAAAGTAAATTTTATAGTGCCTGCTGATAACTAACTTAAAATTTGTAATCCGTGGCTACCACTTTGTATAATTCATAGTACGTTTTTTAGCACAATAGTTTTGAAATAGTATTAACCTTGAATGTATTGAGGAAGATGTTAATAAAGCAGCAACATTGACTTCATGCTTTAGTCAACATTAGAGGCATGGTATTACCTTTTTTTTGAAGATCTTACCGATCTTTTCTAGCATAATTCAATTCCAAACGGTGGTAAAATTGAATCTACTAGGGCAGGAGAAACATGATTAGTAGATAAAAGAATTTGGTGCTGTAGCAGTGGTATGAAAAAGAAAAAATCCTCCCAGCTAGAATTTGAAGAGATGTTCTTGGCGTATTAATTCACTTGTAATAAAACATATTGTGTTGAATTTGCTCTGATTTATTATGCCAATAGGAGAGGATAAGACCGGTCGTGTAATACTAGTACTTTTAAGCATCTACCAACCTTTGTAATGCCCACGATATAGACTGTCTGCTTCGTGTTTGAACCAGGTTTTAGACTCCGGTCTGTAGAATGTGGATCTGCGTTTACCACTTTCGTGTTGCAGATAATTATTCGATCTGGAAATATGAAATCAGAAGCTTCAGTGGTAGTGATCCTCCCACATGCTTAACGTAATTTGCCCCCACCTAAAATGATGAATGAGTAACAATAACAGTTTATTCTTTACTACTGAATGCAAAGCATGTTAAGTTTATCATATTATGGATACTTGTTGCTTGTGCTTGCCTCCCTGCAGCTTAAACTTGCTTATTATTCTGCGATTCCACGAAGACCTTATTCTATACGTGGATTGGTACCGGTGAAGTGTCTTTTAGGTGCAAGTTTTTCTTTTCAGTGATCAGAGTTCCCCATGTACTAGTCGTACAGGGAGGTGTTAGGAACTAGGAATTGTTCCAAAACAACTCAATTTGGCAACTTTGCGTTGGCATCTACAGAGGGTCAATTTCCAGAGTCTGCTGCTCGTTGGTAGGCATTTGTGGTTCTGCCTTGCTCCCTTCGTATCCGGGTGCTGCAGTGTGGTTTTGGTAATTAAGCGGGGAGAGAATCTGTTGGTTCATCCCCAATGACATAGGGAGGTAGTTTGACATAGGCTAGCGGTTAGATTATTTCCGGAATGGCAAAATGGGCGAAAAGCTCGTTTCGAAAAAAAACTGTCATCATGCGGCTGGGTTGGAGAGCTCACTAATCAACGTAAGCAACGCCCGTGTCTCCCTGAGGTACCTGCATTTTCTTACCCCTTAGTTGAAGTCAAGAAACCGAAATAAAGCAAATGTGTAGTGCAAGGACCATAATCATTTCGTATATTTTGATACGTCTCATCAGATGGTCTACAGCCAACGGGAATGTGGGCCCCCCCAATTTGTTACTATTTAGGAAAAAGCTAGAAACTGAATGTGTCCTGGAAATTGGTGCTACTCATTTAGATAATGACCAGACTTCTGAGTTAGGTGGAGGCTGGTTCCAATCTAAAAAGCCGTCCTTGACCTATCAGATTGATTGGAAGAGTATCTATTTGGGCGTTTCAACTTACATCTTAAATATTATTCTATCATGATGATTATAATATCTGTCAAGTATGTATGGAAGTAGCGACTTTTATCTGTCGTCGTCGCCGTTCCTTAATTGTGTTCTGCTGTGTTTCAGTACGGTTAATGTTGCGTACAATGGTGTCCTGTGTATAGGTACGAGGGACTAAAGTTTGGAGGTTTTCGCTCGTACGTGTGTGTGGTATTATTCACCTGGCGAGGCTCGAGTCGTCTAGTGCGATCGACAATAGCGCTAAATCGAAATGGAGACGTGAAATTAACCATTTGCGCATTTATGTTTTCGCAGTCCTGTTTTTTGTTTGTTTGTAGTCGTGTTAGTTGATGATGAATTATGTATCCCTTGTGAGCGTATTGCTCGATTTGGTGATCTTCGAACATAGCATGGTAGAGGACTGGTTGTCTTTTAACTAAATTTCTAATCTTTCAGAGCTTGCAGCTTTAATCTCTTCAGGCTTGTTAGGCCGTGCAGTCACAACCATTTCCCAGTTGATCAATGATTTGAAAAGAAGAATAAATGAGGGGAAGAAGAGCATCTCGCCCTTCCTCGTAAGGATATAATTTTTCTGTGCCAAGTGTAGCGATGAATAAAATACTAAAGTTAAATTCTTTTATATAAAATTTATACTATTTAAATAAAAACAAATCAGAGTTATAAATAAATATTTTATAAAACTAATAATTGTTGAAAAAGAAGAAAGAAATAAATAAAGAGTGACCCCCCTTCCCTACCACGTTCCCACTTACATGGAAGACGAAAGAGACATTTAAGTTTAATATTGTCTTTGAAAATTATATAATTGCCTTCATACAAAATTTGAGTAGAAGAGCAGGTAATAACCGTTTTTACTCCTTATAAATGGTATTATAGCATAAACTAAAGATTACTATTGTACAAAGCAAATGGATAAAATTGGTCCTTCTAAGATAGGATGCCAAGACTCTTCCCCCTCCTTGTCTTAGGGGTGTAAACGGGTAACATACGAAAGGGGTAAGGGGTTCTTATTTACTTTTTAAACCAAAATGGAATAAGCTATTCCGTTATCCAATTGCTTACTGATTACCCGTAGATAAAATTAGGTAGAAGGGTAAATAAATAGATAAAGTAAATATTTTTATAAAATTAGTACAAAAATCAAAATATTTATACCCCCAACATTGTGACCCAATGGGGAAGCATAGGAACCGGTGTTGGGACGAATTATGCCCTTGAGAACTCCTTGACCATCTTTTTCTAATTTCAATTTTCTTCATATGAGGGTATGATAGAACCTTCTTAAGGTCTTATCTTTTTCAGCTAATATGTCAAAAAACTGAATGGTTTGAAAGAGTGTTGGAATTTGTGTAGTATAAGGCTTAAGTGATGGGTCAAGGATGTTTAAGGGACTAATTTTCTGGAAGAATAGAGAAGTGGATGGATAATTCAAGAGTTTCTTGAGACGCGCAAATGGAAAGAGCTAGAGTGCCTGGAGACCTTCAAATCTTGTTTTCGGCGAGGTTTATTCATATCAAATGGTAGTTTTTCTTAACCAACCCTTCAAATGAAAAATCCAGTCAAAATAAAAATCTTAACTGCGAACTGTTATTTGGCCTTCCTTCAATGTTTAAAGACTTCAGGAATTACCGATTATCTAAAGCACCTTATGATTCGCAGTTCTCAGAATCCGGTCGCATGTTACAACTAGTACAAATCATGCATATATCACATCAGCAAATTTCTCCAGTCTAAAACAGCATTGGATATTCGCCATTTTGGCTTTTTTTTTTTTTAATGTCGGAGAAATCCAAACAAAAAGACAACTACCACAATTAGATAATTAAGCCTTCAGAAGAGACATTCAAGGGGAAAAGAAGAAGAGCTCTCTGAAGAAAAAAATTCTTTCAATTTTGGTCTCTAATTGTCATAGCACTATCAGCCAGATGCTTGAATGTATTTTTCTGCAGCGACTACCGCCTATTTAAGCCTTGTAACTGCCATAGCCATGCTGTTTTATAGCTTACGCATAGATGCTACAACAAAAAATGCTCTGTAGGCACAACTAGACAATGGCCCAGTATGAACAAATAAAACAGAAGCCAAAACTGATTTCGTCTAGGCATATAAATAGTTACAGAGATTGACAACAAGAGTTGCTTCTTTGCGTTGATGAGTTGACAACGTGGTTACTAGTTCTCATAAGCAACATCAGCATCAGCTGTGTCCATGTCATTCAAACCCAATTCCTCGTTTTGCTCCCAGGACCTTTGATATTCCTCAACTGAGATAATCATAAACAGTTTACAAAATAAATAACAAAACAAAAAAAAATCTAAAACCAATAAAAAGCTCGATAAGAAGAAAAAAATGGAAGATAATCTCTTGAAAGTCTAGCAATTCCTTTGAAAAACGATTTGATCAATTCAAAACTCAACCTACAAGGTGCATCAGTATTTGATTCGTATAACATAAATAAAAGGTAAGACATAGTGCCTTAGTTATTATTCCTCTTAATTGTCAAATAAAGTATGAATTTGACTGCACTCATGACGTTAATTAACTAATAACTTATGACAACAGATGTAAAAAATCTCATGTAGAAACAAAAATAATTTATTACTTGCATGAGCTTATTCTTGGAAGCTAAATTTTTCTTCAACCTTTTCTTTTGTGTACATCTAAGATTTTCCACCTCCACTCTTTTGAGGTCATATCGACCCAAAAAGATACTTAAATACCATGCAAGCAAAACAGTACAAACAGGAATCAAGTTATAGATATATTCATTGAAAAACGAAGGTGCCACATTGGGCAGATGATTGGATCATGCTCTGATTAAAAGGGTGCTGAACTTTGACTTTGATGTCAAGACGCTGCGCATTGAAGCTGACAGTGAATTCCACGTGGTTATCATCATAGAATGTAAAGCAGCAAGAGGAAGCCAACTTTTTTTGTCGCATTCTTCTAAAAACCACCCCAGGGTGATTCCAAGGGTCTCTTCGGGACTTCAAACCTCAATGTCCGTTCTCCAAGAGACCAAGCTTGCCTCCTTAATGACTCAAATATTAAGGGACCTGCTGGGCAGCAGAAGTAGGGAATGAGTGGTTGTTGACTCTATTGGGCATGCCAGTCAACTGGGCCTGCAGGTGGCCTCTTGTTAGTCTGGGACCAATTTCTGGAAGCCACAGAGATTTCCAAGGGTGAGTTCTGTGTCTGCGTCAAATTCAAGCAGACTCATCGCAGCTCAGTTTGGCCCTTCAGAGGTGTGTATGGCCTTCCTTTTGTGGTCAAAGAGAAGCTTTTCGGGGAGAGCTCAAACACAGGCATGGTGCCTGGAGTTGCCCCTGGCTTCTTGGTGGGGGATTTCAATGCAACTAGATATTGCCATGAAAAGACCCCCAGCTCCACTCGTAGTGCCAAATTTGGTGAGCTTACTGAGGACTGTAACTTTGATGAAATTCCACCTTCAAGTGGACAATTTATATGGACACACAACCAGAACCCCCAAACTCTCTCCAATCTCGATTGATTCTCAGTTCCCAAGATTGGTTTGCCCTCTTTCCTAACTCCTGCAAAATTCTCCCTTAGGCCCATATGAGCCACTTCCTGATTCTCTTGGAGTGTAGAGGTTTCATGGGGTTCTCCCAAATTTCGGACGAAGTCGCCCTGGCTTGAGACTTTACTCGGAGGATTTTAAGCAATGGGTCCAATTACAGTGGATCCCTCTCCCCGATTTTGGGTTCACAATGTATTCTTTTGACTGAAGCTGCAATTATTAAACTTGAAGATCAGATCCTGGGTGAAAGAGAAATTGAGCAGCTCTCAGACAAAAAAGCTGCTTTGATACAAGATATCAACTCCCTTGACCTTCAAGAGCCTAGTGGATCTCTCAGATGTTCAAGTCGCCTTGAGGGAAAAGCTTCATACTGAATTTGGAAGAAGATACGCTTCAAGAGAATGATTTGGAGTTCTTGCAGAGTGGAACCATGCAGTACCAGACACGAGATAGGTCTTCCAAAGAACAAGGCTTTTTTCGAATAAGCCAATTCATTTGGGACCCTGCAGATCCATAGATAACCTCTCCTATCAGGAATGCATATACTAGAAGCAACTACCCTGCTTCCATTGCTTAAAGAGGGAGATGCAAAAACTTTCTTCCAAGCTATTGCATCTGCTAGGAAGCACAAAAATTCTATGGGCTCCCTCTATACTGATGTTTAGAATGTCTCTGATCCTATTCAGATTATTTTCAACTCATAAAGTCTCCTCCACCATCTACAGAGAAACTAATCTTTCAAGCCTTTGGTGCACCATCTGCAATTCTCTGAGCTTCAGCAAAGACATGCTGATTTGGAGCAGAAGTTTCCAATGAAGAAAGGGGAGACTGCTATTCGCCATTCAGGCCCTACCCAATGACAAGGCTCCTGGATTTGGAGCAGAATTCTACAAGGCCAATTGGGATGTAGACCTCATGTAGGTGTTCAAAGACTTTCAGAGATTCGGGATCATGAGCAACTCTTTCACTGCCTCCTATCACCTTTCTTCCAAATTTGAAGGGAGACTCTCATCCTAAGGATTACCACCCCATCAGCCTCCTCTCGAGTGCTTATAAAATCATCACATGGATCCTTGCCTACAGATTGAAAAAGAAGATTGGTCAGGTCACCTGTGCCCAGCAAGTAGCTTTCATCAAAGGAAAACAGATCTCAGACTCTTATCCTTTTCCTGCCCATGAGTTGATTCACCACTTCGCCCAGGGGACTAATGCAGAAATTATTCTTAAAATTGACTTGAAAAGGCTGTTTGATTGCGTTAACAGGGCACTCCTTGATGCTGCATACAAAACATGGGTTCTGGTCAGATTTGGATAGATAGTTGTATTGCATCGACCAAGATTCTTTGTACTGGTTAATGGAGCAGCAAGGGGTTACTGGGCTACCAGAGGGCTCCATCAGGGCAACCCTATCTCTCCCCTACTATTTAACTTGGTAGCTGAAGCTCTCAACCAAAAATTTATATAGGCAACTAGTGACGGTTGGCTCTGTAAGGGCCCCACGGAGTCTCCTTTAAATACTCCCCTCCTCCAGTTTGCAGAAGATATAATCTGTTTTTGCAACTGTAAAATTGAAGAACTCCTTGAACTTGAAGGCACTTTGGGTGATCTATGAGCTCATGTCTGGCCAAATGGTAAATTGGGAGAAATCCACATTAATCAGCATTAATGTCAGTATGGAGGCAACCAAAAGTGGCTAACGTCATGGGATACAAGGTGGGACATTTACGTATCACCTAACTTGGCATTCCCCTATTTACTGGCTGCATATCTCTCTCTCACTGGGATCTGGTCAATAAGTTTCAAAAGCAGCTTATAGGCATAGATGGGGAAGCACTTCTATCTTGTCAGGCAGTTAACAGTCGTCAAATTTCACACTTTCTGGTATCTCGAACTTCTTCCTCTCGCTATTGCAATGCCCAGTCAGTGTTGCCAAGAAAATTGAGGCTATTGAACAGAAGTTCATATGGTGTGGTTCAGCAGAAACTTTCAAATACCACCCTGTGAACTCGGGGGAGTCTGTATAGCCAAAGGGCTTGGGGGTTTTGACTGCACAGAATTTGAACCTTGAACAAAGCATTCCTAATGAAACAGATGTGGAGATTCAGCTTGGAAGAACACAGCCTATGGCAACAAATTGTCCATGCCAAATATCAGATCAATCCCAACAATCTGCTGCCCTCAGTTGTTCGAGCTTCCAATTTGCCCTGCCATTAGAAGGCACTTAATTCAAGGATTGATAAATTCTTAGGTCAGGTGAAGATTGCTATCAGATCTGGTGCTGGAATAAACTTCTGGACCAACAAATGGCTTGGCAGTAAGCCTTTTATGGCCAAATTCGTTTCAGATCTGTCCAACAGATGTTCCCCTCTGATGGTGACAGCTAGAATTCTGGTCTTTGAAGACCCCGATTGATCACAAAATTAAAGAAATGGAGCTCCTCCTTCAACGGCTCAAAGGGCTCTTAGACCTTTTGACGATGGCAAACTTATCCGGACTGCAGACACTTCTGATTCGTTCTCTGTTGCCTCCTGTTACAAGACCTCAGCAGAGGACACTGGATGTTCGCACAAGTCCCACCATGGACTAGAAGATTATTGCCCCACCACAGATTAAAGTCTTCTTTGATGCCTCCTTAATAGTGTGTATCCTCACTTGGTGACTAGCAGCAGCATAGAGGTATGCAACCTTCCTAACAAATTTCTAATGTAATGCAAAGCCGTCAATCAACCACTTCCTCTTCCATTGCTGGTTTATCCAACAGGTCTGAAGCTCATTTACTAGACACTTTGGTATGTCCCTATGCTTTCATGAGACTCTCTCTCGTTTTTATATCAAGCTCCTATCTCCCTCTGCCCAAGCTGGGCATCCTTCTTTGGCGAATGCAGTCGAAGCCATTCCTTGGTTCCTGTGGATGGAACGCAATCTGCATACCTTCTTGTCCAAATGTAGCTTGATTGGGGGCATTATGAAAAGGACAGCACATGCGGTCCTACAATAGACTAAATTGAACCAGGGGTTTGATGACTTGCCAGCAGCCATTATTCTTGAAAAGTGTGGCCTCAAACTCTATCCATAAGCCAATTCAATCGACCTCTTGGTCCCCACCTATTGATGGCACTCTCAAGCCCAACGTCAACAGAAGCTCGCTTAGCAACCCCTGGCTGTCCAAATACAGTGGTGTGGTCAGGAATCATCTAGCGCATATCCCTCTCTTACTGCAGTCCTTGGGGATCTCTGATTCCACCAGTGTTGAGGTTGCTGGCCTTCTCCTAGGGTTTATCATCTACAAGCAGCACTTTTTTGCCCTAATAATTGTTGACAGTGATTCAAAAACGGTTATTTCATGGGCCAAAGACGACAGTAGGTTGTGCTTTGATCAGCACTTCATATATATAGAGGACATTGTGAGCTCCCCCCAAATTTCTTGGTCACATGTTCCAAGGAGACCAATTTTGAAGCCAACCATTTTTGCTAGAATGGGCAACTCTCAAAGTGCCCCTCTCATCAACCACTCCACTCCCTCTTAATGCTTTATTTATGATATTTTTTCCTTTTCTTTTCTTTTTTAGCTCTCTTCGTTATAAGGGCTCAGCCCCTTTACTTTTGTTTTTATAAAATCAGTTCTTCAAATACACACACACACACACACGTTCCACAAGGCTCAGAGGACTAACTTCCAACAAATTAAAAAAATATACATTAAAAAAAATGTTTTCAATAAAAAAATAACACAAGTCAATTCTAGCTAGATTAGCCTAAATCTTCATCAGCTTCATCATTCGTTGCTTTTGTTTTGGTTTTCTAGGTTCATCAGCAGAAAGTGATGTGCATAAACAATGTTCAATCATCTCGACTAGTTGTTTCTTGTTGTTATTTGTTAAATCTAGGTCTAGGTCTATCCCAAAATGATTAACCAAAAATAGAAGACCTCTTCCAAAGAATTAGGCACAAGATTTTTTTAATCCTAGATCTATCCCCCTCATAGGTGGACCCTTTTTTATGGCTTCTACATAGGCAATTTTAGGTGGAGGTCCATATACAGGTACAAGTGCTCTGTTAAATTTAGGTCTAGGTCCATTCTAAAATGAATAGCCGTGTAAATCCTAGAAATTTCCAAGGTCTGGCCAGCACCTCTAGAGAGCCTCTCTTGCTGTTGTCCTTGGTTCTTGTGGGACAAAAGGAATGTTAGAACTTTCTGCAGAATTTCTCAGTTCCAGTTATTGTTGAAGGTGACTTGAAGATGATGATTAGCTAGATGTCAGATAAAAGCCTTCCCCTTGGTAAAACAGATACCTCTGTCTCTTTAGTTGTTTCCTGGCAGCATATTCCTAGGGCTGCCAATAAAGAGTTTGATTCCTTGGCCAAGGAAAGTGTTTTCGTCCCTTATTATGGGAAATTCCTTCCCCCTTTATCTTAAATGCCTCTGGCTTTCCCCGTTCTTTGCAGCAATAAAAAACCATTCACTATTTCAAAAAAAAGAATAGCCAAAGTTAGGAGGTCTCTTCCCAAGTAATAAGAACAACATTTCTATTCTTAGATTTATGTGGGGCTATTATTAACATTGTTACTCCCAATACATTCTTTTTTCCACCATACTCAGCTACCGTAAATATAGCCATTTTACAGTAATAATATTTTGAGAATAAAACATACATGTGTAACATATCCCCTTTTCAACTCTTTTTTCTCTCTTGCAGCCTCAGCTTCAATGTCCCTTCTTCTAATTTTCTTTCCTGAACTTCTCTTCTATTCTCTCAGTCACCTCGACTCTTCCTATCTAGCTGATCTAGAAATATGCAACTCAAGGAAGCAAGCAACATTTTTCAGAGAGAATCTTTTATATGTTTTTCCCTTGATTAAGATTAAAACCAACTGAATTGTGTTCAAATTCAATAGAGCTTTAGTGATTTGGAATTACACATGCATCAAATGATTTCATAAATTTTAGCAATTAAAGGTCATCCTCTAAACATGTAGCTTTGTCAAACATTTGTGCAATGACTCATAAATTAGTAAAATAATATATAGATAAAACTTACATATAAGCTGTTTATCATCTTCGATGATATCTGTAACTGGCGCAACAAAGGAATTTGCCAAAGCATCATCAATGATCAAAGTCCAAGAGCTGTCCAATTGCAAAAGCTGCAAAAGCAGATCTCCATTAATCCAAAAAGAATTCAACTTTTCAATGGCAAAATTATTATTAGCTAACTACTTTCAGGGATCAGACAACACTAATTTAAAATTTTCTAGTATGTTTGCATAACACTAATGGATCCATCATGTTTATATCAAACATATAAATTTGAAAGATGATAATCTATCAACAAGGTTGTGTTTGAACAAAATGCATTTGAACATGCACAACTAATTCTACAGTTCAGAAAGGGGATCAATTTTGATTAAGTAGAAAAACACCACAAGAATAACTGGACTATACATGCCAACCAAATTTTATTTTCAACAGTAAAATGTATCCCCTTTCTGAAGATTGCAATCCAATTTTGACAGAAACAGCCGGGATGAAAAAATTATTTTTATTTCTTATTTTTCATCATATGCAACAAAATCCTAGAATTTCATAGCCGCTTCTCTATTTCCCCTCCTGCTACTCAGATACAAATAAATTTGTCATAATCAGGGTAAATACATTAAAAGATGATTAAAAAAAAAAAAACTAGAAAGGTGCTCAATGAGTGCAGAGGACAAACTATTGCAATCTGTGTACCTTTGTCAGACTTGAGTTGAAATCTTGCCACTTCTTTCTATTGCTTTCAACAAGACTATCACCAAAAGTAAATCCATGTACTCTCTCAAGATCTACAACAAAATCAAATATTGACATCTGATGAGAGAAGATAGAAGTTGTACAAACTATGACCCAGATGCAACAGATTCCCAAAGAAGTTATTCAGAAGATTTATTAAGGAGATATTATCATCAACTTACTTTCACTAATTTTAGTAATTAGACCTTCCACTGTTGTCACAATTCCTCCTAATGTTCCACTTGCAAGCTCCAAGTCAAGCTCAGGGACTCTCACACTAGCAGAGTCTGACTGAAAATGGGATGCATAGAGAACTTAGTAAATCATTACAGTCAATAGAATAAGCATGCTTATGTGGTAAAGAATTTTTCTCCAGTCACTGGCCAAAAGAGGATCACATTTAAGCTCTCGATACAATGTCTAGTCGAGTATAAGCTCTCAACACAAATTGAGTGGCCAAATATATGAAAATCACTTACTAACCAAAAGGTCAAGATCTATTGAGTCTAAAGAAACAGATACCTTTATGACATCCCGGCTAAGGTCCTTAATATTTTTTACATGCAGCGTAATCTTCTTTCCTTTCTCAGAAATTCTGCCACCAGGTTTCAACTGTCCATGAAAATTGAAGTCAGAGAGGACAGCCCAAAAGGAAAGAAAGAAAAAACGTATCTTTTTGGTTTTTTAAAAGGGAAAGAGAAAACATACCATAATTCTACCAAGATACGAAAACATTGTTTCAAATATTTCTAAAATGACCCTCTGAATTAAAACCTACAAAGTTGTTACAGACCTCAGAACTACGGTATCCACATGCATCACAAGTGGAAGCCATCACAATCACTTCCTGGAAATATGGAATATCTGCAAGCAGTTAAGACAACCAAGGTAGAAACCCACCAGGTGATAAATGGAAATATGCATAGGTTAAAATAATTCAGCTCATACTACAATGACACAGATCATGCCAAAGAATTGTAAAATTCAAGAGGTACATTATACATAGGATTAAAAAGTACTACTTCTGCAAAATAAAATGATAGTATTGCTGATGACAGACAACCAATTGGTTGGTAGAACTTTGAAATGGCTGCTAATCAGAAGTCCAACCTATGGTTGGTACAATTTTGCAAAGGAGGCTGATCAGAAGTTCAAGCTGGATGTTTTATAGGTTCCATTGAAGGCCTAGACCTCAAGGAAACAACCTGAGACAACTTGTTTGTTTCTGGCCACTCTCTGAGCCATTAAACCTCTTTGTTCAAAGTGAATAAAGTTTACGGTTCAAGATGAATTCTCCAACCCTTTCAGTAATTAGAATTTTCTAAACTTATAGAAGAGGTGTTCCATTAAAGATAAGGAGAATGTAAACAGCTAGGTAGCTATAGAAAAAAAGAGTGAGAATTGCAATTGAGATGGATGTAGAATAGGAGATGGTATACCCACACCCTCATTAGCCAACACTACCTACTGATAAATTCTAATACTTTTGAAAGGGAATTACAGCAGAAACCCATCCAAAAAGCCAAGAGGAGACAGAAAATCAAAAGCTCATACACTCAAGAGGGATGAGCAGAAGGATACGGGTCACAAACATTCTAGTTTCGCACTTAACTCCACATGCTCCACATGTTGTTGGGAAAGTCATCACCTGTTGAACCATGAGTGTGGAAAATCAAGGTAACAATTATAACATGAATAGCTGTTGTGCGACCAATAAGTGCCTCGACATAGTTACCTCTTCTGGTGCAGAATACTTAAACAAGGCTGCAGCCATTTCCTCGCTATTACTCTGGGCAATTGCTCGATGCCCAGACACAGCCCCAACTGATCCGTGAGGTTCCCTAATAATTTCATCAGGACAACATGCCTCAGTGAGAGCGCCAGTGGGATCTTCTTCTTCATGGTCTCTACCTGATGATGACTCAGCAAGAAACCCTAGTGATGCTTGTTGCTCAGGTGTACGGTCATAAAACTTGATAGTCAGCAATGGGTCCATAGCAGGGGCACACCTATATTACAACCCAAAAACCCTTGAAATTGAAAAACATATGCCCACCCAAAAGAATCAAATATACCCAAAAAAGAATTAGTTAAGAAATGACAGACAAAGGTAAACTGTACTCTGTAACTCACGGATTCTCAACAAAGCTGTTGCCCGCTGGATCATCAAGAATGAAGGTGAACAGCACTTCTCCAGTTGCCAAGGATTTCAATTTCTCCAAAAACCGATCCAGTGCTTCAGCCGTCTCAGGGTCAATTTTCTGCAAGGCTCAAAAAGCAGGTTCCTTTTATAAAGGAGAAAAGGCAACAAACATTTCTGAAAATGTTATTTAATAAATCAAATGCATCAAGTTCAAAAAATTTTAAAAAAAATCAAATGCACCTTGCGTTCATCTTGTAAGGCCTGAAGTTCATCAGCAGCTCGCCTTAATATGCCTTCGACCTAGCAGAAGCAATAAAAACAGGTTAAAACAAAAGAGGTATCAGAATAAGATTACGCATTGTGAAATCTTATCTTAAAGAAGCACAAAATTTTCAGATTTGAAACCTTCTCAGAGGGTGGCATTAGCCCCCCTAATAAATCCTAGGAGATGGCTTCAAGGAGCAATGCAGAGCCATGGACCTGCACTTGTACTCTTCTTTCTTTGAATAACAGGATCTTACTGTCTCCACTAGGCTGATGCTTCTTTAGTGGCCGCATAAAGGATTGTAAGCTTCTCGTCCATGTCTTGTTTAATAATTGGAGATTGTTATGAAGTACATTTAGTAGAAGAACCAAAGTTCTTAGACTCTAACACAGGTGGGATTGCATATGAAATCTTTGCACTCCATGCACATCAAGAGGTTTGGAAGTCCAACATGCTCTACTGTTGTATCCGTCAATTCTACCATAAATGCCTCTAAACAATGTATTATGTTGGCATGCATTTGTTCATGGAGGTGATTCTTGGTTCAGACTTTTACGTGTTTCATTCAAGCAATAGTCTGTTTTTCCGTCCCCTATTATTTATATGAACAATCATTCTTGAGCTCAATTCAGTAACATGAATTAAAACACAACAATGACACCATTATTACAAAACAAAGACAGGACCAGATTAAAATTAGTCAACATTTAACGAAATGACAGCGAGAAAATACCGTAGACAAGGTGCCACGCTGAGCTTCAGGAGGAATCTCAAAATCCAGTTCTGGAATCTGCAAGATTTACATAGGGAAGTCAAGGAAAATGAAGTCTTTGTAGTCGAAAAGCAAAACAATCTCATCCTCAGAAACTCTCTTCTTTTCAGTTTTTTTTTTTTTTTTGAAAAATATCTATATATATTAACAAGAAACTCTCTTCTTTTCAGTTACAAACAATGCTTCTTCACAGAAGTGAAATGCCATGAATGGGACTTTTATTGAAATTTATATCAATTACAATAAAAGAATAATCAATTGCAATGAAAAAAGAGGTATAAAAGGTCCTCATAGAATCAGTACTTGGCTAAGGGCCTTCTTTGATTATTTTTTTTGAAAAGGGGCCATATCAAATTAGGTATTTCGGCCGCTCATAGATCAACTGTTACACATGAAGCATATTTCAACCAATTTTAGGCTCTTTTTTCCGTACAAGTAATGTGTTTGTATAGGATCCCAATAACTATTAACTGCTTAATGAAACTACGCCAATTTCATGCCAATTTGTTATAGGACACTAATTTGCATCTTCATTCACCAATGACCACTTCCGATCTCATGGAATTAAAAAAAAAAAACAAAATGATAAATAAATCATCCACAGAAACTCATACACGCATAAGATCTTCAAATTATACCTTAATTGTAGCAGAATCAGATTTTACCACTTGGCGATTAAGTACCTGCAATGAATTTCCACCAATTAAGCCACATTGAGTACAAGAATGACGTGGGTCTTGTTAACCAGAGACCAAGCCATTCACCTACTAAACAAAGCCCAAATTAATGCAAACACATAGTTTAATGAGAACTTATGTGGCCATGCCTTATACTATGCATAATCAAAAGGGAACAAGAATGAATTAGTGAAAGTGAGAGCACTTTTAGAGGGGTTGTCCTTCATTCATGGATCCAAATCACATCCATCTTTTGTTTTTACTTGTACTTAGGGTAAGAAATTTAAGTGTATGACAATGCTGCCCCCAAATGGAAAACCCACTCAACCAAGTACCAAGACCTTAGGAATAATTATCATATCATTTGATCCTCCCAGACAAACCCTGCACTCTAGATTCGAATCATTACACTCACCACTCAAACTAGAAAACAACCTAACCAAATAAAGCAGCTAGGTATCTGAGACAACCTAAAAGAAAGCCAAGTAGAAGTACACTACACAGAGAAAGACTCCTATTTGTAATTTTCTAACAAACAACTATATCCCTTCATGGTCCTCGTTAAAGGAATAGTCCAACATAGATTAGTGAGAACAAATATATTGAGTTTATTAGTTGGGAAAGAGGTTTCCTAAGATGGCTAGTCATTTTGGGAAAGGCCTTGGACCTAACTTCACATGGTATCAGAACAAGTACTCGTATGTGAGCCTCCATCCAAATTATCCACTTGTAGAGCCACAAAGAAGGCCTATTCGTGAGGGGGGGTGTTAAGGAATAGTCCCACATGGATTAGTGAGTACAAAGATCTCGAGTTTATTAGTTGGGAAAAAGACTTCCTAAGTTGGCTAGTCATTTTGGGATGGGCCTTAGACCAACTTCACACAGAGCAGGTGAGTATATGTGAGCCTCCACCCAAATTATCCACATGTAAGAGCCCAAAGGGCCTACACATGAGGGGGAGTGTTAAAGGAATAGTCCCACATAGATTAATGAGAACAAATATGTTGAGTTTATTAATTGGGAAAGAGGTTTCCTAAGATGGCTAGTCATTTTGGGATAGGCCTTGGACCCAACTTCACAATCCTAATCGTAAATGTAGTCCCTTTCAAATGACTAGCATGTCTTCCCCATGCTTGGTTTTGTCCCTTTAAAGGAAAGCCAACTTCCACTCACAAGTATGAACTAGAGCAAACTGCTTGTAAGCATTTCTTCCTGAGACAAATGCCAAGATATGAACGTCTTCAACCCTACCTTTCTTTTTTGTTCACAAGAAGCCATAACAACAACACAATCGATTGGTACCACAATGTTTTTTTTCTCAAGTTGTTGCGGAGGAGTTGGTTGGCCCAAACATCAGAGCATTCCCTCAAGAAACCATCTTGTTGGACACATTCTTCTCAACTTTGGTTCACTACGCACCTCAAGTGTCTCCTCCATCATTTTCTCTATGACTACTATTGTTTTCTCCTTTGCACACTCACACCCATTTCTTTGGCACAAGTGACCAAATCTATCTCTACTTTTCAATATGGGGTCAGCTGATGTGAAGGGATGATCACACAGATGTTCTCCTCCCCCCCCCCCCCCAGGAGAAACATAATCTACCACAGTGTGGTTCATACTCTCATGCATGAAACCACTCTTTATGTGCAGCACTTCTCTGACCCCATTATTGCTGAAGGTGACTTGAAAATGGTCATCTCATGTGTCAAAGCCGTTGCCCCCACCCATGGCACTTTGACCATCAATTTCTACATATCATAGATGACACTGCTAATCTTATCAAGTGGAATCATGTATTTCATTTGGCAAATTTTGTGGCAGATCAGCATGCTAAAGATGGATGTTTTAGTTCTAATGTAGTTGTAAAGGTTTCTATTGGTATAGGCATGTAGTTGGTGGCCCTTTGTTTGTTTGCTTGTTTACTTTAATAAAATTGCCCAAAAAAAATAAAAAAATCTTCCCCTAGATTTAGATTGAATAAATTCATCAATCTATTCTCTACATCCTCGTCAACCAATTTACCACTAGTTTTTTCCATGTGAACTTATTGAATTTCCAACAAAAAAAAGGCTCCTTTTTTTACCTCCAAATATGGTATAGACTAGCCCTACTTGTTGGAAATGTTGTCAAAGTCAATCTAAATCAGAAAATTAAATGCATTGGAATTCTTCAATTTTGCTTGCTATAGGGCATTTTTTCCCATGCCCTTCCTAACTGAAAGCAATATAACTAATTTGACCAACAAATGAACCAAATTGTGTAGTTGATGAATTACTCAAACAAGTGATAGTGCACTTATAGAGCACCATATTGTGTACCTCCAAAAAGATACATTTCTAGCATAAACAATCATTTATAAACCTCATATAATTGCTCTTCCTGATATGGGGCCAGATTTTGGTGCCTTGGGCTTCTTGGTAACAACTATCTGGATCCTAGTATGACCACCAACGCCTACTCTTACGAGGGTCCAACTGCTACTGCTATCAAGCCATTTGGATGGATCAAGCCAATATCAGAAAATCCAAATCTTGACATTACTATCCTCCAATTCATGGACAACATGGTTCATTTTGAGATGTTTCCATAGATCAAGTTTACAATCTTAAAGCACTTTGTTGATTTTCAGGACTCCATGGATTACATCAAGGAGAAAAAGGAAGAACACACGTTGGGAGAAAAAGAGGAGGAAAAATGAGATTATGGACTTAGTCCAGACCCTCCCCCTTAAGCTCTATTAATAACTCATAAAAATACAATATTACAATTATGCCTTCACCCTAGTAAGAGTGAAGAAGCGACAAGACACATAAACTAATTACATCAATGACACCCTAATTACATCATATCTTCCAACACACTTCTCAGTATTTTGAAATTAGTTTGAATCAAAAAATGAATTGGTAGAAATCAATGTCCCAAATGACAATCTCAAGGATATTCCTTAGATATAGCATTTCCTATCTTGTGGCTACCTATGTCAACCCCACTCTTTTTTTTTTTTCTTTTTTGTCTTGAGAATTATGAGAATATCATTAAACAAGAAGAAGAAAAACGAAATTAAAAATTACAACAAAATCCGTCACAGAGGCAAGGCCAATAAAAGCCAACAACATCATCAGCTAACACCAAATATAACCAAAAAATACAAATATGCTAGAAAAACCTAAAAAACAATTAAAACTGAAGAGAAAATATGACCACAAGAAAGAGGAGAATCAATCCAAAACCTAACAGGATAATTGTTACTCAACAATCCAAGGTAGAGAAACACCCATCCTAGCCAATGAATCAATAATTCTGTATGCACTTCTGACTGCATGGAACCAAAATACTGGAATGGCCTATGCACCATCGTGATTGGACCAAAACTTCCAAGGATGCTATTTCAAAAATAAAATAAAATAAAAAGTTCCAAGGAGGAAATCAGCCAGCTAAAAACCAACCAACAGCCACTGGAATCTCCTCCAATAATTGTTAAATTAAATGTAAAGTGTAGTATAGTCATTTTACATTTAATCAGATTATCCCACTATAGGAGCATGTTCTGCTTCATATAGGAGTTATATGGTTCAATTTTCAGTCTTTTATGACTTGTGATAGGGAGTTAATGAGTCCAGTGTAGAGGGGTATTTCTGCACTTCTGCTCTATTTTCACATGAGCATTTAATAGAAGGAGAGGTCAATTACTGACCTCTAATGAGTGCTGAATTAAGGTGCACTGCACTTCTGACTCCACAAAACCAAAATATTTGAATGGCCAATCCACCATCATGAATGGACCAAAACTTCCAAGAAGGAAATCAGCCAGCTAAAAACCAACCAACAGCAGCTAGAGAGTCTCCTTTAATAATTATCAAATTATATGTAAAAGGTAGTATGGTCATTTACATATACCATATTATCCCTCCATAGGAGCATGTTCTGCTTCATATAGGAATATATGGTTCAAATTCAGTCTTTTATAACTTGTAATAGGGAGTTATAATGAGTTTAGGTAGAGCGGAATTTCTGCACTACTGCTCTATTTTCACTTGAGCTTTTTTTTTTGAATGAACATGTATAAACTATTAAAAGAGGGAAAAAGAATACAAATCTAACTAAAAAGGTTTTCCTCCACAACAAGGTGTTGAGTGAAACGCCCAACTTAGCCTGAGTGCCTGCCAAATGGTTGGCAGACCTAGGGATGTGCTTCCAATTACAGTTCAGAAGATAATTAAATTATATATATAAAAAAATATCCCAATGCCGGTAGGGAGGAGTTGTCTTTGCACACCAGTCAATAATAGTTTTAAAGTCACCTTCAATAAAGAGGGGGCCCACGAGATGGCTTTGGAAGATCTGAAGCCCATTGAGCAATCCGAAGAGTTCTGCAGTGATAGAATCGGAGATTCCAAGTGGCCCGGCGAAGGAGAAAAGGAGACCCATTTTCATCATGGATTACTTCGCCAAAACCCATAGGACCGGGGCAACCAAATGCACTGCCAATAAAATTTAGTTTGTAGAGGGCCACCGAAGGGGGAGCCCAAATTGCCATTACCGGAGGACGTGAAGGATGTGTCATACCAACTGCCCACTACTAGTTCCCTTTAATATTAGAGCCGTTGAGGCTGCTAAATTCCGTTCGGGTCAAAAGCCAGGTTGAGACATGGCCAACAATATTATCTATCAGTATTTTAATAGGAGTAGATTTAAAATAGAATTTCCGGATATTTCTTTCCTTCCATAAGGCCCGAACGATATGACCAACACAGCATGAAATGAGCAATTTCCCAAGCTTTGGGAGTCTCGCACTAATAACTGAGAGAATAGTGGATGGAAGATTTTGGGAGGAACAATACTGAAAACCGATTTTATTTAGGAGGCTAGTCCAGATAATATGGGCAAAATGGCAGAGTAAGAGGACATGGGTAGCAGTCTCGGGAGAATTTTGGCAGAAGGGACAAGAGGGGTCCTAGACAAAGGCTCTGCACCGAGTTAAGGAATCAGTGGTGAGAATTTTGTTTCTATAGGCACTCCAAATAAAGAATTTAGCACGGGGAGGGGCAAGTAGGGTCCAGGCAATAGCCGAAGGGTGATTAGGTTGAGGTGGGTTGGGATTGTTGAGAAATTTATAAGCCGAGGTAGTGGAAAAAGAACCTTTGGTGCAAGGGGTCCAGATAAGTGTATCAGGTGATGTCCAAGGTTTTACCGTGGAGAGACTGGTAAGGAGATTGGATGCCAGAATGGCCTCAGAGTCCAAAAGAGCTCTTCGGAGATCCTCCAAAATCAGACCACAGGTCAGAGATAGAGGAATCAATGTTCCTGGCCAAGTTTGAAATCTACCCATGGCTGATATTGAGATTGCTCAGACCCATCCACCAATCGGACCAAAATTTTGTGAGACGTCCATTACCAACATAACATTTAACTGCCTTCTTGAAATCAGGAAATAGCATGACAATTTTTTTCCAGACTCGGGACAACTAATAGTGCTACCCACCCTCAATCCACCAGCCAGACTATTTGTTGGCTTTAGCAGCAACTAAAGCTCTCCAAATCAATTCAGGGCAAAGATTTTTTTTTTTTTTTTGAAAAAACAAAAAAATCCATTTTAAGAAAAAAGCAGAATTTATTTATTTATTTATTTATTTATTTATTTATTTATTTATTTGAAATGATGCTAATTATTAAGACAAAAACTCAAAAGAGCAATTTACAAATGAGGGAAGTCTTCCCAAACAAAAAGAAATTGCTGGGAAGTTCCAAATTTTGCCAATTTATCAGCCAAAGAGTTGGCTGATTGTTATCCTAGGCTAAGTGTCACACACCCTTTGGAGAAAGAGCTTGCCCTCAAGCTCTTACGAGCCGACGTTCAACAAGCTCCTTTTGTTACGAGCTGACGTCCACGACGGCCCACTCTAGCGACACCGCTAAGTCGCCCCCTCCGGGATTTGAACTCGCAACATAAGTAGTGGCTATGATACCAGTTGTTACGATCCCGGATCTAACACAGCGATTCGTAGGGAAGAAGAAGAAGAAAAGAAAAGAATCAAACCGAAGGGAAGCTTGAAAACCATAGGTTCATTAAGGAAAACGCACACCCCTGAGCTCGTTGAGGAGAACTCAAAACCCTTGTTTACTCTAAATCAATACTTGTTTTTTCTCATTACTCTTACCCCTTAAATAGGGTTCACCTTTACAAAGTTCAAAATAAAATATTACAAAAATGCCCTTGTAGCCTATGAATTCTTTAACGGAAATAAAATAAAGAAAAACAATTAATTAGACTCTAAATAACTTATAAATGTTATTGCATACATAACACTGATCTAGGAATGAGATTCCAATTATAATCAATAGAAGATACAATGTCAGCAATACTATCCGTGATAGACCAATGGCGCCAAGGGAGAGAGTTGTCTTTGGAACACCAACTAATAACAGTCTTCAAGTCGCCTTCAATGATTAACTTGCCATGGAGACGATCCCTGAAGATTTGGAGGCCGAACAGCAGAACACTAACTTCAGCAATATTTTAAAAGAAAAGTTTTTTGTCCCCCACCTCCACCTCCCATAGTGTAACCAAACTGAACTTTGACGGTGGCTCACTTAGTAACCCAGGTCCCACAAAATTTGAGGGGGTGTTCAGATCAAGTAATAGAATCATCCTTGCTTCATTTACTGGGTGATTTGGGTGCTGCGATCACCTACTGCAGAATTACAACCCTCAAGGCATGGCTTAAAGATCTTTTAATATTCTATTGGTGGAACTCTCCATGTTGAAAGTGATTCTCAGAATTTCATTGGGTAGTGAGAAGAAAAGTAAACCTCCTTCGCATCATTGGCTAGCCTTTCATGAAGTTGCAGCTGTTGATGATGTATGAAATTGGCTGATAGATTAGCAGATTCTCTTGCTAAATAGGGGTTACTTCCAGTCTATTGTTGCAATGTCCCCACTCTTTGAGTTAGTATATTCTGATCTTAGGGCTTTGATGACCCCCCACACCCACCGAACCCAAAAACAAAGAAACTTCCTGCTCCTGATGATTGAAGTTGACTCTAAATTGGTTGTGGGCTGGTGTAGGCATAGTTGAAACCCTCTGTGGCAGTTTTTATACTACTTAAGAGGGGATTGATAACATTCTTCTGCACCTGATGTCCACATCTTTAGCTCAGCAAAGAGTCAGGAGACAAGCTTGCTAAGGAGGAGGTTTCTCGGAATGCTTTCCCATGAATCTCTTATGTTTTGTTTTTTGTATCTACCCTCTTGGCAAGTGTGTACCTGGTCTTCTTTGTCTTAATAAGACTACCAATATCCCAAAAACAAAACAAAAAAAGAAGGATGTAGATGCAGGTGATGGTGGAATACTGTGGGTTCACCAAATAAAATGAAGATGGAGTTCAAGCTAGAATTGATTAGAGGGGTCATCCTGAATTTATTTTTTAATATGATGTGATTAAATTATGGAGCAAAAGGCCAGTCAGTAAAAGAATTCAACAATACAAGGTTCCAAGGTCATAGAAGGGTAGCCAAGACAACAAGAGATTCTAGTGTGATCATCCATTGGTGCTCAGCTGTTACTACTCCTTGGAAACACTGGCATATTTACCACCGTGTATCTGACCTCACTGCCAACCTTATTTGTACATGGTCTCATGTTCCCCGCTCTGCCAATTCTTTGGCCGACGGGCTTGCTAAACATGAGACCTCCCTCCCCGCAATGGTTGTTATGGGAGGCCCTCTTATTTTGTAATCTTTTTTCTCGGTAAGTATGTTATCACTTTTATCAAAAAAAAAAAAAAAGACAACAAGAGATTGCTAGTCAACCCTGCAATTCCATTTGTAACACTTAAATGAGACTATTTAACCACTGGACTCCTAACAGATCACACATTTAACAATAAACATTCCAACATCTCCAGGGAGGATCTAACTTGCTACTGCATCAGCTTATGACCCCCTTGCGAGTCACCTTCTACTTCTGAAGAATTTGAGAAATTATGCCAACAGAGCCTTAGTCCATAGAGACATCACAGAGAAAAATAGAGCAGCATATCCATCACTCCACTTAAATACTCCAACAAAACTTGCTGAGCCTGGATTTCATGAGAAGAACCGTCCAAATTAAGTTCAATATATTCTAGCATAGTTTCAGGGTTCCAATTTGCATCCCTTCTTCTTTTCTTGCTCTCGTTCATGAAAAATTATAGCATGTGACAATTTTGCCCCTACAGTCAACAAACCACTCAAACAACTAAGTGCCCAGACCTGTGTTGCGAAGGCCCTAACAATGGAACACTTGTTAACAAGGTTCAAAAAAGTGATATTATCAGCTGACAACTTTGGTGAAACAAGAACAAACAAAATAGCAAGTTCATTGTCATGCATCAAACCTTATAATCACCAGAAGGAACCTTCAAACAATACAAACAGCCACGAGGTTGGAGCTCCCCGGCAAACTGAACTTCGCTGTTCCTAAAGATAAAAAATAGATGAGAAATATAAGTTCTCATATTTTGTAATCATTTCTTTAGGAATAAAGATGTCTAAAAGATGTGGAGAAATCAACGCAACCATAACTAATAATTAAATGGTGAAGTTTGATGGCACCTTTCATGGCAGTGTGGACACTCAAAAGCCATCAGCACAATCTGCATTGATAAAAAGGAAACCAAGTAAAACCATATAATGCAACATTCCATGGCCACATAATTGAAAGACATTTGACTACAACCCACCTAGCAGGACCACAACAACAAAAGCAAAAAATATATGTTAAAAGAAAGGAGATAGAAGATACCATACCTCCCTAAAATGTGGAATGCGAGTTAACAAGAGTCTCGTAATGCCCTGTCAATAGTTTTGGTGAGCATGAGGGTACTGTAGACCATAAATATGCATTCTTTAAAGCATGCCCCACATTCCCCAACTTTATAATCACTAAATGCCTCCCATCACAAAAAAACTATACTATCTGAAAAATGACACCCTACTCCATGAATAACTCATTGCATATTTCCATAGACTCAACTATTGTGTGCCGAAAACTTTTTTTAAAACAATTTGAAAGTAAAAATAAAAACACAAGGTTTTTCTTTCTTTACGTTACATTCTCAACAAGTTCATGGAGATTGGGTGTTTCACTGAATGGTCACAACCAATGATTGTCAATTTGAGGCCTTCCTGGACCGCATCTTTAAAAAATCACAACTAACCACACAAAAGAAAATCAGCTAGTTTACCCTTAGCAAATATAAAAGAGGTAGAGATGTCCAACCACAAAAAACTTCAGATATAAGGCATTGTTCGCATATGAATAAGAATAATAACAGAAAACATTCATAGAACATGATGCAGAAAAATAAACAGAAAGATAGTGAACTTTCTTTAGATACAAAAAAGCCAAATAAATCGAAAACAGCATTAGAGAAATTACATTCTCTCCACAGCGCATACAGAGGCTCTCGATCTCATGAAGAGGTGTTGCTGCTTCATCATCTGCTGAAAGTGCATCGGCCGCCAATCTCACATCAACAAAAGTGTCTCCATGTCCCGTCATTGTAATAGTAGTCAAAGGCTAGGTACTGAGAATAAATCCAGAGTACTCAGTGAATCTTCTGTGACCACATACAAACACAGATGTAATGAAGTATGAAAATAAAAAATATGCTACAAGAAAAACAGTTACGAAAATAAAAGAAAAAAAGAAAAACTCAAGAGTGAGTAGATGCCTCAATTTCTCGCGGACGAATAAAAAAGAGGCCGAGAGAGGAGAATAGACGAGTTCAGAGAGAAGCCAGGACACGAAAAAGCACACAGGTAAGGATTTTGTTTATTTTAGTGGAGGGAGAGATAACTTACATACCTTAATAGCTGAGGAGGAATCCGACAATGGTCGCGAGAGGAAAAGAAACGAGCTTTTCAGAGGTCACCAGCAGACGCTTCCGAAGGAACACCCAGGACCCCTCTGGAAGGCAGGGAAGTCTGTTATAGATAGTAGAAACCGAATAGATTGTTCAACCGGGTTCAATTAGTGGTTCAACCAATACATTTGGTTACCTGTAAGAAAAAAATAAACCCTACCACCGGTTTTTTTTGGGGTAGAATAGTGGTCAAATTGTGGTACATAGTCTGAATCTCTTCATCTATGACAGATTTCCAACTCGGATCAGTTAAAGCCTCGTCATAGTAGGTAGGAATGATGGAAGAAGACATTACTAACAAAAAATGTGCACAACTTAGAGATAAACGGTGAGTGAAAACATAATGAGATATATGGTGAATTTTAAATTCAATTTTCTTATATATTATTTTAAAATATGACAAAATAGACAATCATGGTTTCAACATAACCTTATAATTAAAATTTAATAGACAAATAAAATAATATGGTAACTATACATTTAATAAATATAATAAATTGTTTTTTATTTATTCTTTTATTTATATTAAAGGTAAACAATTTATAAATTACTCACTCTCTTGTCTAAAAGAAAGAGAGGGGAAAAGCTCTTTGTTCCTTGGTGTGATGGTCAAGAAGGGATTGCACCTCTTTCTTCTCTCCATTTTGAATTATAAAAAAGTACAAAATTCAAACCCCCATCTTCCACATAGAAGGTGGTTGTAGTCTCCCTTTCTAGGCATTACATGAAAGTGTAGGAGCCATCTCTCCTTTTCTTCTCTCTCATTGATGTTGCCTAGGTGCGAGACCTATAGAAAGGAAGGATTGCTCCCTAGTTATTTAAAAAATAAATAAAATATAAACAGAAAAAATTATCATCAAAATATAACTTGTTACTTGATTATGTTGAAAATCAACTAAAATAAATTATTCAAAATGAAAATGTAGAGGTGGCTTATTTCGGAAAACGGTGGTATTCATTTGAATCTATCTTGGTTCATCTTAATTTTATAGTAATGCATCATACACTGTCAAATGTGACTAAATAGGATAGCCCATGAGCGTACAGTAAATATACGATTCAAAGATTTATGCATCCCTCAACATGGGGAAAATTTGATCTAGCTAAAGCAGTTGTTCTTCCTAATGATAAGAAATTTAATTATTGGGACTATATGAATGTTTGGTATAATACCTTTTATTACCAGAATCCCTCCCATAGACATTCATGGTTCTTCCAGTGGAGTAAGGATGTCTATAAAAGGTCATTACCTTTACCCAATTGGGTTTATGCATGGTGGATGAAATTTGGACAATCCAGTGAAATATTACCTGAACCCATTAAGGTTCAATTTAATTTATGGACTAAATCCAGTCATGAGCTTAAAGTTTCAGGGTTAAGAAAAATACCCAACAATGGTGAACTATTCATCTTTTTCATGTTATTCTCTATACCATGGATTTGGAGATGGGATTGTACCACATGTTTTAATGAAGCAAGAATACTTACATTATTGCGAACTTTTCATGTTCGCTGGTAGAAGAATTTTCCCAATATTGATACAAAGGTTGCAGAAATAAAGTCTGATATTCTTATCGATGAGAACGTACTTGGATTATATAAAGTGTCAGAGGTCCATTATGACCAAAGAATTTATTCAACAATTTCAAGACTCAATTATGGAGTATGTATTTGAATATTTTGGAAGAATAATTAATGGCAAAATTATTAGAATCAATGAAGGGTTCTCTACTTCATTTGTGCAATGAAGGCACTTCATTAACCTCTCAGCCTATTGATGACAATAAGTTTGTCTCTGAGCCTTCGACTGCCAAGGATAGTATTGAAGAAGAAGAAGAAGATGATCCAACTACCTGACAGTCATCCTATTGATGACGAGCCTACAATGGCTGATTATATGGAGACTATGATTCATATTTTTGAATCCAAGTCTAAAAAGAAGTAATCTTTTCTTTTACAGGATATATCTGAATCACAAAAGGATTCGTCGGTAGCATCCGTCCAAAAGCAACAGAGAAAATCTTATCCTCCAGCCCACAGTTGGCATATTTGTCATATCAATCAAGGCACCTACAGTATATTTGGTCAGCCATATTCTATTAAGTCACATCAATGGGAAGCAGAAAGCCGCCACCTTGCATATGTTAGAGTTAATGCTTTAAAGCAAAGGAAGAAACGTTGGGCCCAAGCCCATCAAAAGTCTCTTTCGAGATAATGGCGAACAAAGTCAAGACTACCTCAATAATGGAGGTTCCACTCAAAGCAATCTCAATAATAGAAATGACTCAGCTCAATCGCCTCAATCATAGAGGATTATCATTTCCTTAGTGGTGGATTTCAAATTTGTATAGAATTCACTCTAGTCTTCTCCTTCTATATAAGGAGTTATTTTCTTTTGTTAAGGCATCACTTGTTATCACCGAGAATTCAAGATTGTTATCAAGGTTGCCTGACTGTGTGCTTGTTTACTTGGATTTTATTGTAAGTACTTATATGATATTGTGAATAAGATAGTACTGGTTTAAAGTTATTCTCTGCCTGCTTCTACTGTTTATTTACCTTCTGTTTATTTCCTACTTCCCGCTGGAGAAAGGAAATATATATAAAAAAAAAAAACTATCATCAAAATATAACTTGCTACTTGATTATGTTGAAAATCAACTAAAATAAATTATTCAAAATGAAAATGTAGAGGTGGCTTATTTCATCATATTTTTTATTTGTTTCAAATAGATCATGTAATTAAAATTATAATAACCAATTGATATGCACAACTTTTATTGAAATTATTTAAAATAAAACTTTTTATTTTTTGTTAAAATCATCCACTACAACTTGTAAATAGATACATTATACTCACATTATGGCATTATTAATTTCATCAAATTTAATCAAACATTAGAAAAATGTTATGATCTTATGTGCATGTCTTATAATGATTGTCATGTTATCATCTTCTTTATCATATTTATAACATAATTTGCATCTAATAATAAGAATCAAATATAACAGTTATTAGTAAATGATTCTCGTAATATAAAAAGGATATAGAAAAGGGAGAAATAAAAATAAGGTATAGACAATGAGTTCAACTATTTTACATAGATTTAAATCCATATTTTTTCCATAGAAACATTAATATAGTACCTTTTAATGAGATACACATAAAGGTAAGCCCCTTAAATTTGTTCAAGTAATCACACATGAAATATCTCGTATTAAGTTCAAGACAAAAGCACTTTGTCCAAGTGGTCAACAACACTCATCCAAATATTGGATTTAAAAAAATTGAAAAATATTATTGGGAAGAAATCATCCAAAATAGCGTATGAAGGACCAAAAGTCCACACATCATAACAAGTAATGCAAGGGCCATCTGTCCAAACAACAGGAAGCCAATCATCCAGATGACCAGGTGACAAAAAGCTTTTTGTAAGGATATCTTCACCCAAAATATTCAAATGTCCAACCAAAAGAAGAATACATGAGAAAAGAAGAAAATAATGCATTGTTAAAGATATCATTTGATTGGACAAAAATCGTACGGATGGCCATGAGAGAGAAAGGCTTTGTGAGAAGTCGTCCAACCCAATTTCTAAATGATTGAAGAAAAGAAAAATGGCATTTTATGAAGACCATCTAGACAAACCACAAGTGTTTGACCAACTCATCCAAAAAAAGTTGTAGGTGAAGATTCAAAACTTCAATCTAGCCACAATAAGTCTCCAGATTTTGTTAGTGACCTAAAATTATGATTAGCAATTCACAATGACATCATCGAGTAATTGTCATAAATTGTAAGCTTCAATTTAGTCTATTTAAGCAAGTTCACGCCTCAAACAAATTAAAAGCTTTGCTACATTAAGTCAAAGTATTCTCAAGCTCCCCCAAGCCTTCCAAAATTTTTGTGATATTTGATTTCAATAGAAAGAGGCCAAAAAAGAGGTTTTCGAAAAAACTACATTCACAAGTCTTCTATTTTGAAATATATTGATTGTACTTAAAATTTTTTTTGTTGAACTATGTTCCCAATACTTTGAAAGTGTTTATTTTGTTTAGCTTGTGTGTTTGGTTGTGTCTTTCAAATTTACTCTAAAATTTGGGCTTAGAATAGCAGCTTTTAGAAACTCCTATATTTGAGACGGTATTGAGCATGTATGAGATTATTGAGCTACTTATACATTAGAAACTCACCTAGGATTGGATGCTAGGATTAATCTAGAGACATTATTGAACTACTTCTATAAATCTAGAGATCCTTACTTTTGTAAATCTAATCTATAAACAATGTATGAGCTTATTGGAAGCTATAAAATCCCTGTGTGGGTCTAGGTGTGTGTACCTAGTTGCTAACCTTTAAACCCCGGGTGTTGTAGTTTGGACCTTCGAGGTCTAGGGTTTAGGTGAAAACACATGGGAATGTGGCTCATAATTTAAATGTCTGGTTGATACATATTTATGTCTAAGGAAGATTTTAAAAACCAAAATTAAAATTAGACATTAATTTTGATAAACCTATTCACCCTTGTTAGGTCCTACAAGAATAATCATGGGGGAGAGGGAGGGGATGAATAGGTTTATGAAAATTTTGATGGCTAGTTTTAATTTTGATCTTAATTTAATACAAATTAAACACCCAAATAATTTTATAATCGATCAACGCATTCAATCACAAGAACACAATGATTTTTATAGTAACTCACAAGCCAACATTATCTTGGATTACTTATCTACTCCAAACATGTTTATAATTCATAGTTAATCCACTATGTTCAATAGTCTAATGACATCTATAGTAGAAAATTGCAAAGTTATAAATCAAGCACTTGCCCAACACTGAAAACTTATGGTTAGTAGCAACTAGTTTCGTGCTCTAGACTAGGGGTGGCATCGAGCCGAGCCGAGCCCGAACCTGCTTATGTTCGAGCCGACCTTGATTTAAATATTTCGAGTCGAGCTTCGAGCCGAGCCTCGTCTCAAGCCTAAAATTGTTATCGAGCTCGAGCCCAACGAGTTCGAGCCAAGCTTCGAGCCTCAACATACATTTAAAACTTTTCAAAAAATATATATCGAATAAAATGTATATAAAATTATGCATACATTTTACATAAAATTGGGCATAACTTATATATATAATACGTGTAAACCTCTACTTAAAATTGAGCATAATCTATATATATATAATACTTGTATAAAATTCGGCATGACCTCTACTTAAAATTGGGTATAATCAATATACATAATACCTGGATAAACACTCCATAAAATTGTCTATACATTCCATAAACACTTCATGAAATTGTTTATACACTCCATAAAATAGTCTAAACACTACATACACTGCATAGCATTATAAATAAACTCCATACAATAATCAAACACAACAAAATAAAATAAAATATCACTATCAATTTACAATTACCCAAATAAAAACTATAAATCCTTTAAATAAAATCCTATTACTATTACAGACTTACTAGAAAATTACAAGAAATATTTTAAATTTTTCTTAGGAAAGTTAAATGGACCTCTTATTGCCTTTTCTAAGGAAATAAATAAAAATTAATAATTAATCTAATATATTATTATACTTACCGATAAATTTTTAATCACATAAAATGTCAAACACAAAATTGCTATGAAAATTGCCTCATGCTCAAAGTATTATATCATCAACTATCAAATACTTATTCAAAATTTTTCTATATGGTTTTCTAACCCATCTTGGCAAGAAAATCTTACTTAGAAAATTATATGATTTTTTAAAAAGAATTTATAATTAGAAAAATATTTTGAAAAACACATGAGGCACTAATGGTCCCTATATTTCTATTAAAAATGTTTTTTCAACATTTATTGAAAAAACCATTAATAGTCTCTAGAAACGTATTTCTACTAAAATATCTTTTCAATTTATTTAAGAGCCATGAGGAAGGGACAAAGAGTTTTTTTTTTTCCTTGTTTATGATCTCGCACGTAGGGGTGGCTTTGAATAAATTATATATAAAATTATGCATACATTTTTAAAAAATATAATGATAGGGGAGGTTCAGGATTGAATTTCAATAATGGATTAAAATGCACCAATATTAATATTTTTTATTCCAATTGTTGTCTAGCTTGTTTTGTAATTTTTGAATCTGGTCATAATTTATTATGGCCTCCTTAGTGCTCCTAGATAAAAATTTATATTCTAGGAAAAACTAAAAATATTTTTCCTATGATACATATTCCCAAAAAAACCTTTAAATAAAATATTATTACTATTAGTGACTTACTAGAAAATTACAGGAAATATTTTAAAATTTTCTTAGAAAAGTTAAATGGACCTTTTATTGTCTCTTCTAGGGAAATAAATAAAAATCAATAATCAATCTAATATATTATTATACTTATCGATAAATTTTTAATTAAATAAAATATCAAACACAAAATTGCAATGAAAATTGCTTCATGCTAAAAGTATTACAGCATCAACTGTTAAATACTTATTCAAAAATTTTCTATACAGTTTTCTACCCCATCTTGGTACGAAAAATCTTACTTAGAAAATTATATGATTTTTAATAAAAAAATTCAATTAAAAAATGTTTAAAAAAACATGAGACACTAATAGTTTATAGAAAATTATTTCTATAAAATTAATTTTATTTTTTTTCTAGAGGAAAAAGTTTTTTTTTTTTTTTTATTTTATGATCTCGCACGTGCGAGATCATCTTCGCGCAAGGGAGGGGGGAGATTATTTCTCCCCTGCTCTGGTTTTTCGCCGAGATGACACGGAGGGAAGGGGCTTACGGCGCTGGGGAGGACCTATCATCGGGGATGACGGCTACGACGGAGGCGGCGGCGATGGAAACAGAGGCGACGGCGACGGCGAGGAGAGGAAGAAATCGAACGGACGGCCATAGAGGCGGCCGGCGAGCAGCTGCGACGGTAGTAGAGACGACCGGTGAACAGCTGTGACGGCGGTAGAGACGGCGACGACAACCGATGGAAGGGGTCGGCGGTGACGAGGGGGGAGGAAAAACTTTTCCCCCCCTCGCTCTCGATCCCGCTCCCGCTCCCGCTCCCCCGCTCACTCGCTCGCGATCCCAATACCTATCCATACCGATCCGACTCACTTCGAGCAGGCTCGCGAGTCGACGAACCGAACCTGGCTTCGGTCGAGCTTGGCTCGTTAAGGTAAACGAGCCGATTTCGGTGCTAAAGCTCGATAGATGACGAATTGAACCGAGCCGAACCGAGCCGGCTCACGAACCGGCTCGGTTCGAAGCCACCCCTACTTTAGACCTATAGAAGAATTTTTAGAAAATACCAATCAATTTATCCAAGCTTTGACTGGTTTACAACTTGCATGAATTACTTGCTTTTAAATTTAGCACAAAACCTCTTAGATAGGTAGATACTATTGTAATATAAACCACAAAAGAATACATTTAATCCTAGTGGTGGCCCAAGTCACTTTTCAAGAGGGGGTGAATTGAGAATTACAAGTTTAAAATTCTTTAAGGCGTAGAAAGTAAAATCATGCAAACATGTAATTTAAAGCATAAAACATTCACACATCACAATAGTTGACGCAAGATGTTTTATTATCGATATTTTCTTATTAATATTCACTACCTAAGAACCCTTGCTTGGGAAATTTTACTAATCTAGCTCTATTAGTTGGAATTTACATCAAAGAGATTCTACTCTCTTTAAGCCACGTGTAGCTCAAATACATGATTTACAAATAATCTTTCCAAGAGATTGGGTAGATTCTAGCTCTAGCTAGACCCTTTCTATCAAGATTCAAATAGTTTCTAGATGAACCTTTCTTAAAACAAAATACAAAAGAATGGATGATAACTTACACCCTTTATCAAATGGAGAAAAACATTCTCCTTGAGAAATTCAAGCTTTCAACTTTATAGCACAATGTGAATGATGGAGCTTGTCTAATGCGTATGCAATGGAGAGGATTTGGGAAAATAGGAAATACTTTTCTAGAGTTTGACTCACTCTTTCTTACAAAAACACTTTAGGAAGATTTTCAAATGATTGAGAACAAAAGTTTGTGGATGTACCAATAGATACTCATTAACTTCTCAATGGGAGGTTTAGTGGGTATTTATAAGTTGCCTAAACCAAACTAGCCGTTTTTGCCCATTTTCAAAAATTTGAGTTTACATTGACCGATTAGTGTAAAGTGAATGATCAATCAGTCGTGTGTATTGGCTATTTTTCTATTAGAATGTATTTTGTTGATTGATGGTATGATCGATCAATATCTTCCCCTTAGGTATGACACTTTAAGTTGATCAATCAATGACATGGTATGATCAATCAATCAGAATTCTCTTTGGTAGAGCATTACAAATATTATCGATAAATGACTTTTCTATGATCGTCCATGCTTTATGTCCTTGACCGGCAAAGTTTTGTGTGATCAATCAGTCTCAAAAAGGTTGATTAATCAATCAACAAGAATTTGCTTTGCCTAAACAATATTGATTGATCGGTCCAAATGGGTTGATCAATCGTGCTTTATAGCACAAATTGGCCATGTTTTGGATGATCGATCAATCAACTTAGGTTGATCGATCATGTTTTATATTTTTGGCTTATGTATCTGGTTGATTGGTCATTAGCAGATGTTGATTGATTATTCTAGTGCTAGTTCACTATATAAAATTTTAAAACATAGAAATTTGCGACCCGAAGTGATCTTAACATGTATGAAATATGTGTATGCATTAGCAAAACACATGTCCTAAAGCTCCAAATTTGTATTGTACCTCAAAATTTGGAAGTGGACAACTCTCTTTAGATTGACTGAGTATTGATATTTCTTAGTGAACCTTAAAACTGTAGTCTTCAATTTGTCTTCATCTTCTGAGGGGTGCCTTTTCAAGAATTCTTCACTTCCCATGAAGCTTAATGTCTTTGAGAAGCTTGTTTCCTTTTGATATTTTAGACCTTGAAATTGATGTCTCTTGAAGGAAAAAGTATTTGAAATACTAGATTTGCAATTGTTAGTTCTATTAAATTTTGTTATCATCAAAATCAATAAGGAAGTCAACATACGGTCAACACCTAAGTGATACTATCACAACACAATTAGCTCAATTAATCGAATTAATTATTTTTAACAATAAGTCTAGTGAGATTTTAAAAACTTATGATTAGAGTTTTGAAAAGACGTAGAAAGGCTTCAATTAAGAGTCTAATTTAATAAATTCACAACCAAAACTTAATTGAACATGATTCAAATGGTATCAAAACAAGATCAAGCAAGTATAGTGCAAAAAGCTCTAGCACACTAAATAGATTTTAAAGTCAAAAGTTCAAGTAATCATCTCTTTTTGAAAATCCTCATTGAATTGGCTCTTTCTCTTGAATTTTAAAGTCTCAAAACATATGGAAGGATGCAAGAGCTTGAGTTTTCTTTGTTTCACTATAGTTATGCTTGGTTAATAGTGTGGGGGACATGAAATTGATTAAATAGAGTTCAATCGAATGGTTGATAAACTAATTGTTTCTAGCCATTTATTTTAAAAAATAAAATAACTCTTTATCCTTTTGCAAAAGCTAGCCATGTTGAATACAAAAAATCTTGTAAAAAGGACTAAAATTCATTGTTTGAGCTTCTAATCACAAAGGTAAATCACTTACAAATGTTGTGGGGCAATCAAACCTTTGAAACTTCATCTATAATATTTATAGAGTGAATCATTCAGACAACTATGGTTTGGTCGGGTGGTCTTCTTAAGATGCTCCTTTTTTCTTTAATCCATTTAGACAATTGCCTGAATAGTTACTTCCAATAACTTTTCTCTTTCATGTCTATCTGAATAGAGTCAATTGAGTCGAATGGTCTTCCTTAGTGAAGCTTTTTTCCTCTTTTCTCTTCTCAGGCCTTCATTGGTCAAGTCATTTGGAAATTTGACTAAACGAGTTGCAATGGAAGTTTTTATTTCTCTTGTTAGTTTGGATGGAGACAATCTAATCAAATAGACTTTAGCTTTTTCTTTTCTTTTCTAGCCTTTGTTAGCCTAGTCTTTGGTCCTTTGAGGCAAATAGATCGACACAATGCCTTTTCTCTCTCCTATCCAACTTGATCAATGTCAGGTGGTCAAACAACCCTTCATTGATCTTGAGCAATCGTTCTTGTCATTTTACATAGGCCATTTGATTGATCCTTAGTCAATCTGACAAATGTTTTACCAATTTTCTTTTTGAGTTTTTTTTTTTAAATTGCTCATTCAAATTTTACAATTAATTTTTAAGTGATCATTATCATTAAAATTAATTTAATGAGGATCTTTAGGACAATAACCCCTGCTCGAAGTTTATCCTTGTAGGACATAACAAGAAACACACTGATTCATCGTGGTTCACTACCCAAACTTAGGTTGTTACATTCATTTCCAACGTATATCTATATTCTAGAGTCAAATACATTAATGAAAAGTCTAACTACACTTACAAAGCAACAAGGTCACAAAGGCAAATTACAACAATTACCTATAAAGGGAAGCTCAACTAGGTTATACATACCTAGACCCATAAAGGGATTTACAACTGGGGGGGGGGGGGGGGTTAAGCAACAAATGCCTAATTAGTGAGTATACAACTCGCTTCTCAACAACTTAACTATAGCTACAAAGGCTTCTAGGATGATGTAAGTTGAGATTTAGGACTTATCTTAAGATTTGTCCAATGATCATGCAATGATTACTTGCTTAAAATTTTCAGCATATATAATGTCTCTTAATAAACTAATTATATAATAATAAACACAAATAAAAACGCACCCCACCTTTGTGCCTTCCAAAGTAATAAATAACTTAAACATACACTAGTTCAAGTGATTTTAGACTTGAGTTCAATCTGCAAATACAATTAGAGTTTTTAAGGTATAATTTCAATTGGAAACAATCGCAAAAATAATATTTGTTTTAAAAATATCAGCTTAAAAATATGTACAAAACAAAACTAATCATTTCAAAATCCAAATGCATAAGCTCAAATAGAAATCACCAAGTACACTAAAAGACTCGAAAATAAGAATTTTATGGTACTTAGGTTTCTCAAATGGAACTCCTATCATATAGAAGATCTGAAATTTAAAGCTAAAAAATAGTGATTGGACTAATGCAAATGGTTTAACAATCCTACAACATCAATTTTAGCTCAAGTTGAAAGCTAGAAGAACCTAGGATTTAAAAGTGAGAGTTTTATGTTGCTTTGCTTGCTCAATAACTCGTTAGATCTGAAAATCAGAGCTCAAATTCATTTGTTGGATAATGCAAAATAGTTTGACAATCAAAGAGATTAATTCCGACATCAACCTAAACTAATATAAATTACAGATTTCAAGAGCAAGAGCTTTAGTCTAAACTTTTCAAAACTTGATAAATTGAACTTCTAATCCCTAAATCGACCTCCAAAGATGATTTGAAAGTATAAGATTGTTTTGGTATGCCATGCTTCTCTAGTGTCAAATGAGGTTGAAAAATACTTCAAAAAGGAAACTCTAGTGTTGCAATGTAAAGTTAGAAGGTTTTGAAATGGATATTTTGTCCTCTTGTAAGATATGTCAAATCTTTGATGAATAAGCATAAGAAAAATACTCAAATTTCTTTTTTCAATCTACTTATCACAATTGTAGATCATTTACAAAGTTTGGTGACCTAACTTGACTGAATCAAACCTTAAAAGTTATTCTTGCAATGTTTTTGGCTATAACATTTGAATTAAGGGTGACATTCAAGTGCCAATCTTTATTTGGTAAGGAAACTCTTTCTTTTGCTTGCTTGCTTGAACAACTTTTTTCTTTCTTGATTTTGGAGCATAAACTTGATCCTAGAAGTTGTTCAAACTTCATTCAAAAGAAAAGCTAGTTCCAAATATTTATCATCATAATAAAACTTGGCGAAGTGAGATCTTGAGACCAATGGTCTTCCAACATTGGGTTGTAAGATCAACTTGACTTAAGCCTAGACAAAATGTCAAGGGAGTTCTTAACCACTCAAACTCTTTAACTTTGGTAAACGAATAAATAAGTGCTTAAGTGGTTCAATAGCTTAATTGATTTTAATAGCTAAAGTTAGTTGAAACATTTTGAATTTACATTGACAATAATGAACAAATAAATAAGTAAACTTGCGTTAGACTTGTAAAAGCATACATCATTTACAATAGACTTTCAAAATCAAAATACTATTTTTTTATATATTATTGTTATATTATTTATTACCAACCTCTGGTAAAAATTTATTGTATGCGTTGTCACGTGTTAGTGGAAAAGGAACAACTTATGTAACGCCTCAAGTTGGTAAAAAAAAACGGTTTTGACAGCAAATATGAGCTCATCTCTTTGCAGGCAACTGACAAACTTCATGACTATTTTGAATATGCGTAACTGTTTCTCTCAGCTATATGCTTACAGCTACATATAAAAGGATTAGACAGGCAACCTTTGAGATTGTAAAAGTTTTCTCAGGTTTGCATTCATAGTTTTTTTTTTTCGAATATATGTTAGATATTGTTGCTAATTAACAGTGTTTCATTTTTTTTGCTATCAGGTTTCACATCATATCAAATAGAGATAATTGAAGAAGTATTACAACTTTGTGTTTAGAAGGATAAATTTAGAATGAGCAACCAAGCAAACTCCAAAGGCAAGATAGGGTAAATCATCTTAGTTTTTCCCTTTTCATACGAGTATTTATTTCATTTAATTGTCAATCGACACAACAGTAAACACCTCCTACTATTAGGCACCTAAAATTTTCTTTTTTAGTTTGTTATTGTTGCTATACTCTGTTTGTGATGGCGAGGCTTACTAAATCAATGAATTTTGGGGGATTTTTTTGTTACTTGTTTGTTTGTGTTTTTACTAACAATCTCTCTTACTCGTTTAGTATTCTTGCTCAAGTGTTTATATCTAATTACAAATGAAAGCACAAACGAGAAGTTCGTCTCTCTATCTCTCTTCCTGTTTCTTTGTTATTTTTAGGAACAAGTTAAAAGGGAAATCAATAGGTGAATACTCTACTTGAGCCAATTTTTATCCATGTTATTTTTATTTTTCATGACTAAAAAATGAATATATCTTAAATGATTTTAAAGTAAGAGCAAGATACACTTGAAAAAGATTATTGCTCTTTATTTGGTTTACTATATTAACTGATGGTTTTGTGTGGAAAGAGGCTCTATGTGAATCTGTGCTCCCGCGTTACATTAATTTCTTACCCCCTTCAGATAATTCGACCCTCATTGTCGTGGGGCCCGCCGCCGGTTTTTTCCTTTTGGATCCGGTCCAATAAGCTTGGTTTGCGAGTGGCGACCGCGTTCATGGCGAGGGCGCACTGCGCACCTGTTCTGCGCCGCGGTACGAGGCCGGCGTACTTACCGGCTGGTGTATGTTAGCCAGGGACACTATTAACTCGATGCAGAAGAACAGTAACGTTCCGGGACAGCGAATGCTGAGGAGAAATTTCCATTAACGCGAAGCTCGGTATCTTCCAAGTTAATTTTTTTGCTCGATATCTGTACAAGCCTTGGGCTTATATAGATCGCTCTCTTCTTTACTTCTCCGTGGCATTGCAGTCAAATGGTTCGATTTTGTTCCCTTTGAGGATTTCTTAGCTAGATTTCTATGTTACATCGTAACTCTTGTCTTCGTTCCTGGAGTTGTTTGTTCTATTTTATTTGTTTTTCGGCTTAGGTGGAGCTTGGGTCGCTGTTCTAATGGGTGCTTCTTCTAGCTGCTTGCTGTCCATTGTCATTTCTTGAGGTTGTGTCTTGTTCGCGTTTTTCTGAGAAATCTAGTAGTCGCGGAGGTGGTTGTTTGCTTTCTGTCCATCTGGTCCGGCATTTTCCTGATGATTAAAGCTGAAATCTCCTGGTATTGCTGGTCGGAATGTTTTGGAGTGGTTGAATATTTTAAAGTAGGTAGTCGAAGTTCCTCCCATTCGTCCTCTGTTGGGTTTCGCGTGTTTGATTTCAATGGTCTCGTTCCGTTTACTATTTCCGCTTTGGACGTGGAATTAGCTACTCCGTTGTAACGGGTGCTGTTCTACATTGCTCGTTTTGGGTTTAAATCTTCACATTGCTTGCGGTTCTGCCTAGGGCTGTTGGTTGGAGTATCCTTTTCCTTTCTGCTCTGGAGCATTAGGGTTTGGAATGGACAGGGAAAAGTCCCCCGCTCATGGAGGAGGGGGCGGCGGGGGCTTACCGCCTCCATCAGGCCGCTATTCTGGTTTTCCTTCGACAACTAATTCGTTTACTTTGAAGTCCGACGCCTCCCCCTCTTCAGCTTCAGTTACAACGCCGGATTCTATTCTTTTTGGGTCAGCTATTTCTCCTGAATCCAGCCGTTTCAGCCATGATATTAGCGGCATGCCTGATTTCCCCCCAAAAAACCGTGGACACAGGCGGGCTCACTCTGAGATTCTTGGACTCCCAGATGACATTAGCTTTGACAGCGATCTTGGTGTAGTTGGTTCTGGAGATGGACCTTCTCTGTCAGATGAGACCGAAGAAGATCTCATCTCCATGTACATTGACATGGATAAGTTCTCTTCTTCTTGTGCGACTTCCGTGTTGCAAATAGGTGAATCATCTGGAACAGTTCGTGCGTCCGCTGCTCCAAGTGAGAATGTGAGTACAGGTCCTAGTGACAAGCCGAGGGTCAGGCACCAGCACAGCCAATCTATGGATGGGTCCACTTCAATCAAGCCGGAATTATTTGTTTCGGCTGCTGAAGGGGCTTCTGTGGCTGATACAAAGAAGGCCGTGTCTGCGGCAAAGCTTGCTGATCTAGCCTTAATTGACCCAAAACGAGCAAAGAGGTATATTTTCCCGGGGTGCCTTTCAGTTTTCCACGAAAGTCACTGTGTTGGGCTTAAATGGTTGTGTATAATAGAATAACCCATTGATAGGATTGAAGAAAATTGGTCTATATTAGCCTTAATTGACTGCTCTCCTTCTTTAGTATGGTCGTAATGGTAGTAGACACTAACTCTTCATCATTAACGTTGGCTGTATGAACCATCTTCCATTCACCTCTATCATTGGTCAGCGCCATTTCTTGGTTGCCCTTTGTTCTACTAGTTCCATCAATGTCAGAATGGTCTTACTCTTTATCTTGTTCTTTTTCTCACTTTTGCACTCTGTGACCTGAGAGAAATGTACCTGAACCATCTTAAAGGATTCTTTCTAGTGTTCGTACTTGTGGGGATACTATTTTAAGTTTTCTCTAAAGTTATTATTCCTAAGTTGGGTCTTTCCTAGTTTTTCTACATGCCCATCTCAACGTTTTCATCTCTGCCATTCTCATCTTCTACTAGTGATCTTTTTTTAACTGTTCTGAAATTCTACTATACAAAACCAAGTAGTTAACCCTTTTTGTTACTACAATCTTCTAATATCTACTTGGTTTAGCTGATAGGCTTGCTAAAGATGGTGTGCACTTCCAACCCTTTGTTTACATGGTTCTCATGTTCTTTTTACTCGTTTTTTTCATTTTGTCGAGGACTTCGGTAGTCTCCTTGGCTGTTCGGTTGAAATTACTTTGGTTCAAGTCTCCCCACCCCTATTCCCAACCCCTCCAAAATGGCAAAAAACACTACCTAGAATGATCCTATTGTACATTGTAGTGTATACTTTTCTTTAAATTTTAAACCATTGTCAAACAATTATTTAATTTAAGCAATATAAGTGGTCTAGTTCTCTGTACTGGACATACTGCAAAGATAACTTTCTCTGACTTACGGTTCTCTGTACCTAATGGACTGCAAAGATAACTTTCTCTGACTTACGGTTCTCTGTACCTAATGGACTGCAAAGATAACTGTCTCTGACATCTGGTTCTCCATACCCAATGGACAGCTAAGATAGTTGTCTCTGAATCTGGTTCTCTGTACCTAATGGACTGCAAAGATAACTGCCTTGACTATGTATTGATCAAATGCCCATCTCATGGATTAAAATTTGCTTCTGTTCCTCAATTATATGTTCTTAGTTGGAATCCCTTGGTGTAACCCTCCCTGGAGGGTTATTGGCTCTTTCATATATAATTTTTTTAGTATCTTTAATTTGTGTCTATGCTCTCTGTTAGCTGCAATGTCACTGTTTATCCTTTGGTGAACATTTGTTGTTTCCTTTGCACAGAAAAATGATCTCCAGAAGCATTTTGCTTGTAAGTGAAGAATGATTGAATCTCTTCTGGATTTCCACGATCCTTTGTTTTTGTGGGACAAGCTTCCTTTTGTTTCCTTCATTTTCCAGTTGATGGAGGAAATGTGTGTGACTTCCATCTGAGATCTGTCATGCATTAAAAACCCTTGTTTTTTCCCCTTTTTTTTTTTTTTTTTTTTTTTTTTTGAATGCTGAACGTCTACTTGGTATGACTTGAACCCAAGAACACACTGTAGAAGCTCCCCAATGTGGCCATTGAGCTAAACACCCAATGCACTTTCTCTTTTTGAAAAAACATATTATTGATTATTTTGCCATGCTGTGTCAGGATCTGGGCAAATAGACAGTCAGCAGCTCGGTCTAAAGAACGGAAGATGCGCTATATATCAGAGCTTGAGCGCAAAGTACAGACACTTCAGAATGAGGCAACCACTTTGTCAGCACAGTTGACAATGTTACAGGTACCTTGTGTGTCCTATGCACTAAATATATTAAGCCACTTTTTTTTTTTTTTTTTTTTAAATGGTGGAGGTGTTTATTAACTTGAGAGAGAACAATATATTACAAAAGGCATATTTACCTGCAGTGGGAGAGATGCTCCTGATACAAGAGATGGGCAATTAACACCCTCTTAGCTAATGAATTAGCAACGGAATTTGCAGCCCTTAATCTGTGAAGTCACAAAACAACTTAAGGCCTACAAATGTCCAGAATTTCCTCATAATATATATCTGAATCTCCAGGGAGGTTTTGAACATCCTTTCTTCTAGCTGATCACATAGAAGAATCTCCTTGGACAACTAATGGAGCAGAAAAATGCTCAAAAGTATAGCTTACAGCCTTGCTTTACTGCTGTAATTTCTGCCTCTGCAAAGTCCTTTCTAGTCGATGGGGCCTGAGAAAGCAAGCCTAACAGAACCCTTGAGATCTCGATCTCACCAATGCCAGCATGACCTGGGTTATTGACTGAGCTTCCATTGAAATTCAACTTTCAGAGCCCAGGGGCAGGAGTCTTTAAGGATTGCAACTTGAGGCTGATTATTCACAATTTGCCACCAACCTCCAATTCTTTTTTATTAAGGAGAGGGGCAGAGGAGGGAAGCCTTTGTATGTTTTAGCCCAAATTGATATTATATGAGGGTGGTTTGCAATTAAACTTCCCATAGCTGATCTTCTACATTTTGGCCAACAAATAATTAATTAAAGTTTTCTATCCCTCCCCCACTTTTACCTCTCTCTTGGGTCTTTTTGTCTCTCTGTGTAGTTGTTCTGTATTAAGTTACAGGGTCTTTAAGAAGTTTGTCTGTTGTGTACATGATCAGAGAGATACAACTGAACTGACTGCTGAAAACAATGAGCTGAAACTGCGTTTGCAAACCATGGAGCAACAGGTTCACTTGCAAGATGGTAAGTTTTCACCTTATTGTCACCATTCTCTGTCTTCATCATATCTGAATGACATAATAACAATTTCCTGTAAGCAATTATATGAACAGTCTAGTGCCCAGGGTGAAGCATACTATGTTTACTATTAGCATCCTCTATCATTTTGATAGTCCTTGGTAGTCTTGGTTTTAAATGATACTTGGTAGTTTTGAGTAATATGGCTCTGATTTATCTAGGAAGCATAACCTGTGTCCTTTCCAGATGACACTGCTACGTAGGTCTTCATTCACTGTCTTCATAAAATGCATTAAACAAAGAAATGATATCAAATCAGCATCATTTAAAAAAAAAAAATGATATCAAAATTCGTCTTTATATTAGAATGTCCTATTTGTTCATATCTTCTCTAGGCTGCATGATTTTTTAATGTTGATCAACATTTTATACCAGCAATGTTGAATGTTATCTTGTGGCATTAAATTACTGAAACTAAAAAATGTGCAAGTTGGTGATTGTACATGAACCATTCTTTTTCTAGCTCTCTCGCCTTTGATTTTTCTCAACATGAATTTATCTGTTTCTCAGATTGATCATGATGACTAGAATTTTGCTGTGAATTATTCTCAAGTCCACACTTACGATGTCTAGAACATGAACCAATACATGCATATATATTGAAGTACTTGACATAGTCTGTAAGAGTGGGTCTTGATTCATACGTCCCAGTAACCAATGAAAAAAATAACATGAAAAAAGAAAAGAAGGGAAAGAGTTTCTCAATCTTCCCTTGCAGTTCTTCTTCAAATGGCATTTGTGTAATAGTTTAGAAACACCATGTGTAAGCTACTTTAGATTGTAGAGGGTGGCTAATGCCTAGTTGATCAGCTTCTGTTTTCCTGGGCAAAATTATCTTCTCCTTTACAATTTTTGAGTTAAATAAAACAACTCATATTTTTTAGTAGTATTATATTGAATAACATGCTATTTCATTTTCAAGAAATGATTTTTGTGTTGAATTTCACTGTTTTGCAAGACTTTCTGTATAACATGCTAAACAATGTTCTTGTATAATTGCAGCTAATATATAGCAGCCTTACTGATGGCAAATGTCACTGGTCACATATTCTTTTACGTCTCAAGAACTTCTACTTGATTGACATTCATGATATCATTTTTGTGACAGATTTCTGTTGTATGTTTTATTAAATCATATTAGTTTCAAATGCTTATTTATTGCATTTTGGTTCATTTACTTACCACTCGTCCTTGGCTGTAGCTTTAAATGATGCGTTGAGGGAGGAAATACAGCATCTGAAAATTTTGACTGGCCAAGGGATGTCTAATGGTGCACCACTGATGAATTATGGTGCTTCTTTCAGTGGTAGTGTCAATCAGTTCTATTCACAGAACAATTCTGTGCGCACTCTCTTAGCAGCACGCCAACTGCAACAGCTTCAACTGCAGTCTCGGCAGCAGCCACCTATGCCTCATCTTCAGCATTCGTCACTTGACCCGTCTCATCCTGAAGTAATGATTAAGGGTGGCTCCCTGACATCACCAAATCCAAGAGAAAGTTCTGTATCAGATGTAAGCAGCTCTTCCTCGAAGGAATGAGCAGTAGGAGCTGGTTGATTATTTAGACTCTTCAAGAGAATGCTGCAACAGATGCTAAACAACTTCAAAGGCTGAAGCCAGAACTAGCTGGTCAACCTCAATAGGAACTTTGCTTTTGCAGTTATCTGCATAAAGTACCGAAAACAGCATTTATATGTAGTTATCTCCAAACAGTAACTTCTGCATTTCAAATGTCTGGTAGTCTCGTTATCATATATCGAAATATCGTAGAGTTTTTGTATTTTTAGTATGAACCGATGAGAAGCATGTTGAAACCATTTGGCATTCTTTAGGTTTGGTTGGAATTGCATGTTTTTAATCAGTCAGTTTTTTGCTGGATGCTTTACTCTGGGTTTATTACCTCGACGAATGAAGATTTCAATCGTTTCCAGCCAATCAAGTTCGCCTGTCTCTCTCCTCTCGTGAAGGGGTCTCAGATGGTTATGGCCATTTTCTTCTTTTTCGTTCTTACTGCAAGGGGTGAAAAAAATTGTTTATTTATTAGAATTCATCCTTAGTTCCCTGTTTCCAAGAGTAGTCATTCTTCATCTCGTCTTAAATCCTTAGCAACTAAGCATAAATTCATCAATCTGAGTCTGAGTCATCTTTTGGAAGAAAAATGGGAACAGGTCTTAGCAGGTCCCAGACTTTGGTAGAAACGTCTTCTACTGAGAATGTGCTTTTTCCTGGCTGTTAAATGTTGTTGAGCTAGTTCAGGCTGTAACTAGGATTTTTTAACCTTGACTGAATCGTAACGTGAATTAAATCATTACCGTGAGTTTGGAGGCCAGATTTGGGGTGAGCCAGAGGTGACTAATCCATAATAGAGGGTCAAGTCTATCCCCAATCCAACCCCCCTTTTTGAATATAATTCAACCTAACCGGGTGCAAATCAACTCAACAAGTGAAAAAACATAGTTGTAACTATGGAGGTAGAGAACAAAAAACAAACCTGGGTCGGCGAGTCTGATGCAGAATGCTGATGTGGGCAGCCCTTAATAACGCCTGACACTCTTAAAATGGAGTCGATCATTAGCAACAAGGGGCTTCTATGACTCCAAACAACATGCCTACATGATGGTCAGATCTTGTCCTCTGATCCGTAAGATACTATTTACTGTATGAATCGCACCAGTCATAAGAACCTTAGTGCTAGTACTGATTGAGGGCAAATAAACCAGCTGCAACGAGCTCGGGATATAAATTTATTTTTATCAGTTACCAATTTTTTGGTCAAATAAAAAAGGGAAAAAGGTGGATACTGCAAGTAATTGGAATGCTAGTTCACTGAAGGTTTGGTGCTGGACAAGTCGGTCACTGTTTCTACAAGCAATAACAATGGAATGTTACAGATTTTCTTAATATATTGTTCAGCAAGTGGAGAAAGGAACACGATTTCCTTACGAGGAGAAGCTAACTGCAAAGTACAAAAGCCGTTCCAAAATGTCATACAAGAATTCCAGATGACCTGCAGAGAGAAATGGCACAAAATTGTAAGTTCACATGTTCAAACAAGACAGTACAAGTCATCTAATTGGATGGAAATTGGGAAATAGTAAATCATTCTAACTGTTACTAACAAGTGTCTTGTGTCTTTCCCGCAATGAATTTTCAGTACATGATGCCATTGACCAAAAAATTTGGATGCACGAGATCTTACAAAAATGGGTGCAGTTAAATTTGAGGTATTAAAAATGTCTGCAAGTATAGGAAGGGTTTATAAAACTCTTACATCCACATTGAAAGCAGAACAATGCCACATTTAGGTGAAGGTCATCCTCGTGTAATGGGGTGCAGAGACCACATTTTGGTTTGTACACATTCAAATATCAAAATAGTTACAAAGTTTAAAGACCCTTATGTTATAATGGTATCAATTAGGCACTCTTTCTAGTGATTAACTTGTCCGGGCTCTTTAATTGCTGGCAACCTAAACACTTCTAGAAACTACGCATTCAATTCACAATTACTATATGGAACAGCTTGGTCTTCTCCTACATTCTCCACCTTCATTACCAGATGATATTACTTATGCCAGATGCCTCATCTATCCAATCAACCAGGGAAATCAAAGTACTAGTTATAAATTATGAACTTTCTAATCTTCTAAAGAAAATCAAATTTGTGAATGTTTACGATAAATTAGTTACAATCACCTACCAAGTAAGAAATACCTCAATTAAGAACTAACCTGTTACCTCCTTCTGACAGCTGGATTTGGGGGTCGTGCTACTGCCTGCTGCTGCTGGATTCCTTGTTGCCCACCCGGCTCTTCATAGTTCATTGCTTGCGTGAAGGCATTCATGACAATAAGTCCAAGCGGGATCATATACATCCACTTAAAGTTGCCCAAAAAATAAAGTTAAGGCATTCCATACGTCAGAATCAGAAAGCACCAGCAGATAAGAGAGATTTCACTAAGCAGGAAGACAAAAAACAATATAAAAATACTCACATATTTAGACAAAAAAGACCTCTCTGGAGCCTTGACTCCTTCACCTTCTCCATCCTCCCCACCTAGAAGTTCATCCATAAAAGCTGGAGTTCTGCAAGCGATAAGACAAGATCCACAAATCAACTGCTGATAATGAAGCAATATTTAAAAACATAAGATGAGACATTCAGTAGTTTATCCTTCTGTACCTATTTGGTAGCAGATTTACTGGACAAGAACTTCAGCAAGAAAATGCTCATGTTAACGACATTGAGCAAAAATATGTTGGTAATTGAAGTAAACAAGTTTCTTGGCTGCGGATATTACAAAATTAGTGGTGAATCAATCTTTTCTTTAAGATACCTTTTATTTATTTTTCAGGGCTGCGGGGTTCAATGTGAAAAAGAAAAACAAAAACAAAAATGAATAATCTCATTTCAGCATCTTCACAAAGTTTGAAGCATATAAAGGAATCTGAACAAATTGGATAATCACTTCAGCAGTGAAGCTGATTCCTGCAGAATCAACTGATCCAAATGGATTCCTACTTAAAAAAGTTTGATTAATGAACTATTTCCAGAAAAAAAACAGTCTAGTAACAGAAGCTACCAATCCAATTTGACTAACCTGAATTTGGATCCAAAATTTAATCACATATTTTTGTCAAAAAATGCAGTACATTCATAAGAAAACGTAAGGAACAATTTAAGATTTTTCATAGAACAATTTATGTTTCACCTTTGTGAATAATTCAAAAAGATATATTAGCTTTCATGTGGCATGTTCTAGTATGTCTACATTGACATTGACTTGGCAAAGATAACAGGCGTTTTTTTTTTTTTTTAAATAGTGATGATTTTATTTCAAGAAAGAAGAAGGTACATCAAGGGAGACCTCCCCTTACAACAAGAGATTGAAGGGAGGGACCCAATTTAGCCCAAGAATCAACAGCCAAATTGGCTGATCTGAGTACACAGGACCAGGTACAAGGAAGATAGCAGGCTTTCTTAAAGGACAGTTCTCTTCTTATTTTTCTGCATAACCTTTGGCTCTCTGTTGCAGAGCAGCCATCGTCAACAGAATTCCAGATGGTGAAAAACTTTTTAAATATCAGCCATATTTTTTTTTTTTAAGCCATATTTATTGCTACAAACTCAGAGAAACAAGATTGTTCAAAATCGTTACCTTGGTGCCTGTTCACCATTCTTCAGGATGGTAAATGTGTTAAAAGCCCACTTTAATGGCTGCAATTTTGAATCAAATTAGTGGTCTGCCAATCACAAGGATAATATTAGAAAATACATCAATGTCGTTCTCCACAGTGTCTTTTTCTTTCTATTCTCCAGAAAAATTAATGGCGCTAGTATTTCAGATGTAGGTGCAACATAAGTGATTCATTTGACTTACAAATTTTAGCACCCGTGGATACTGACACGCACTGGCAGAACCATAATTAACAGCCAAAATGTTCATACCTTCCTGCAAGAAATAAGCATAAAAATCTTATCATTTTAAAGAAACGCATGCCAGGAATGTAAAAATATAGTTCTGGCATAGATAAAAACTCGATCAGATATTTTTAGAACATGATAATATAGTTGATTTTCTAGTAACAAGGAGGATCCTCCAATTCAGATAGTCAAACTTTTGTTCACTTCTTTGACATTTATAAAGGCCAGTTACCAGCTTCAGAGACCCAAGATATGTACTGCTGATCACATTACAAAATTTCCTTTAATTCAAAATTTTTAGCTGGTGTATATGCAAGATGTAGCTACCTTGCATTCAGGTACAGCCAAATGTTTCAAATGCTTATGAATTAAGGATATAGAAATTAGAGAATCACAATGATAATGCACATCAGAAAGATTTTCCCCAAAATCTGCGAGTTACAAGAGAGGATTTGCTTAGCAGCATTGGTATCACTTTTCACTTTTTTTTTTCTTTTCAGTTAGGGTCGTATTGTATCAGTTGGCTGTTCTTGTAACAGATACTAGTGATTGTGGAAGTACAATACAGCAATTCGGAACATACATCATATCTACATTCCACAGATGCAAGTAATAACATACATGTCAGAAAAATGACAACTTGCCAGCGCATCCATAAAAATTTCTTCTTTTGTCCTTCTATTCATTTCTATGGATAGAAACTAAAATGGTAAGTGAGTTGGAAATGTGCATGGCCACCTAGTATAAATGCCAGATGTATGAGATCACACACTTCACTTCCTTCTTGCAGCTGTTAGAGCATTTAACAAGCTTCTTGAGGCATTTGCATCATACTTTTATCATGACAATTGAAAGGTTCAACTAAGCAGAATTAATAGTTCCAAGTGGTTCCTTGCTTTTCTCCATCTACCTACCTGCCTGAATTGCATAAAAATTTTCAGTAACAGTTACAGTGTGCATATCCAATGTCATTTGCTTTAAAAAAATTATTTCGCAATAAATATCCAAAAGCATCGATACAAAAATAACATTCATGAAAAAGATATAATAATGAGCTTTTCAGAAAATACAGGGTGAGAATCTGAAGTTACCATGTGGATAATAAAATGCTCATCCAAACTTTCTTGCACAAGACATCTCTGAAATTACAAAAGGATTAGTAACCTCGTCCAATAAACTGATAAGGAACTTAAACATTTCCACATTGGCAGGATGATTTGCACAGATGACAAAAAAAATCTAAATTTTATTAGTTACCTAATAGCGCTTAGTTCAAACAGTGAATGTAGAAGTGAAGGTGTTTAGATACTATCTAGCAGACCATTGAGAATAGTACTTCCTAGTGGGTTTATCTTTGTTTTTGTTTTTTTTTTTTGGTTTGGACGTGTTTGAATACTCTCCCCTTCCCCCCCTCACACTTTTCCCCTTTAGGAGATTCATTAATGCCATTTCATGCTCACAGTTATACAGTTGAATTAGATGTAACAAGTGTATTTGGTTATGTTACCGCTATCAGTTTACCCTCCTAGGAGTAGGAAAGTGTTCTGAATTGCTTATTCATTGGTTAAATTTACAGCTTTTTATGTCTTATAATTAGAGAGTTATGGATGGAGGAGTAATACTGCTACTGTACTTATTTTCTCACTTAAGGGGCATTTAAGAAGGGTGGAGGTCGATTTCTAAGCTCCAAGCCAGTGTACGCATACTTGCAGGACTTCAAGATTCACTCTCGTGCCCTTCTTTCCCCCTCTCTCTCTTCTCTTTCCTCCTCTCTCCTTTTCTCTCCTTTTAATCTCTCACTTTTACATGGTATTAGAATACTATGGTTCTGCTGCGGAGGAATTTCAGACTTTTCCAGTTTTATACTGCTTTGCGATTTCTAAAGGATGGATTTTTTCAAGTTTTCTACTGATCGAAGATTAAGGCTAGGATTTTCCTTTAACTACTATGCCACAACCCTAGGGTTGATGACTTGTGCTGCTGATTGAACAATTTAATGTTTTTTTTTTTTGTGCTCCTGGAGAGTTGTTTGGATTTTTTCCCAATTTTCTGCTTGTGAGTCTTCCAGACCTGTAGATTGCCTGCATCATCATCTCTAAGGCTGACATCAGCCCAAAATTAGTTTCCCCGGAATTCAATTTCTCTGACTAAGGAATAATTATATTATATTGGCTTCAATTGTACTTCTGGTGATCTAATTTCAGTATTATGTGAGACCAACCTTGTCCACACAGGCAAATTTTAGTTTTTTTTAAGCAGAAAAGTGTATACTTTGAATTCTGATTTTTTTTTTTTTGTGTTACTGAGTGCTTCTTGAGGTATAATATCAGATTTTGAAGAAGTTATCACTCCTATTAAGGATTCTAGATGTTTTGATGGTAAAGATACCATCCAAATTATTTTTGAGAAGCTGAACAAACAAAATTACTTGAGTTGGTCCAAATATGTCCAGAGGTACCTAAAAGCTAAAAGGAAGGTCAAATACATTAAGGATGATTCTCCAAATATGACAGAAGATTATGAAGCAGAGGACGGTCAAGCCAGGATCTGGTTGGTTAACAATATGGAGCCTAGACAGTGAAGTCAAGTAATGAATTGTTAGATAGCTAAGAAAATTTAGAATTCCATGGAATCCACTTTTGATCAGTAAAGCAATTTGTCGTAGATGTACGAGTTATATGCCTAATTTTTTAGTCTCAAGTGGGTATATAGTATTGTAGTTGAGTATTTCAGTGAACTACAAGAGAACCTATAAGAGATTAATGTATATCATCCTTTCACTACCGATGAGAAGAAACTCCACAAACAAGGGCAAATCATGTAGCAAAATTCATAGATGACTTATGTCCAGATTATAATACTATTCAAGCTCAAATACTAGCAGTTGATGATGTACCTACCTTGAATGAGTTATGCGTGTAGAGAGTATTGTGGTGTCTATGGGCAGCAAGGAAAACAAGTTGATAGAAATTGCTGTCCTCAATATTCAGCCTAATTCTACTTGACACCCAGTGGATGTGGAGGGGGCGGTCAAAGCCAAGGCTGTGGTGGTGGGAGGAGTGACAAACTGTCTGCCTATTGTGGACCAAACCATGTTTTTTTTTTTCAAATACAAGTTCCTAAATCCTATTGGGGCGAGACTATCCTTACTACTTGTTTTCTCATCAATAGGATACCCTCGTCTATGTTGGAGGAAAAATTCAATTGTAAGTTCTCAAGCCCACCAGTGATTTGTTCCTTCATGTCCTTGTGTCTTTGGTGCAGTGTGTTATGTCCATGTGTTAGTCCTTGACATGATAAATTGTCACCAAGGTCTGTTAAGTGTGTTTCCCTTGGATATTGTTGTGAAGTTGGGTCCAAGGCCCATCCCAAAATGACTAGCCAACTTAAAAAGCCTCTTTCCAAATTAATAACTTAATATCTTTGTACTCACTAATCCATGTGGGACTATTCTTTAACACTCCCCTTCACGTGTAGACCCTTTTTTGTGGCTCTACAAGTGGATAATTTAGGTGTAGGCCCACATATGAGTACCTGCTCTGATACCATGTGAGGTTGGGTCCAAGGCCCATCCCAAAATAACTAGCCAACTTAGGAAGCCTCATTCCCAACTAATAAACTCAAGATTTTTGTACTCACTAACAATTTTTACACTAAAAAAAGATATAAATGTTGTGATCCTCGCACAAGGAAAACACATGTCTTTGCAGATGTAACCTTCTTTTAAGATGCTTCCTATCTTTTTGACTGATGTGCCTAGCCTTACACCCCCAACTATCAAGCTTAAGCAGCCACTACAAGTTTATCAGTACATGAAACCAAACAAGACACCTTCCAAAGGACTCTCTCCTCTCTCCTTGCCAGTTCCCTCTTTGCCTATGACTTTTGAGGTAAGTGATTTGGATCTTCCTGTTGCTCTTCGTAAAGGTGTTTGCACATGTACTCAATATCCTCTCTCTTAATTTGTTTCTTTATACTCATTCCGGTTCCTTTTAAGACTTTTACTTAGTTGTTTTCCTCTTGTCATAGTCCGCATTCCGTACAGGAGGTAGTTTCTTGTCCTAAGTGGAAGCAAGTCATGGATGCCTTACTTGAAAGGGGCACTTGGACATTGTGTGACCCACTACCGATTGCTGCCATTGTGGGCAATTGTTGGGTTTATACAGTGAAGTACAAGGCCGATGGGTATATAGAGAGCACGACTAGTGGATAAGGGTTACACCCGAACCTATGGTATCTATATCTTTGAGACTTTTTCTCCTATCATAAGGTTGAGCTCATATCAGATTTTGATTTCTATGGTGGTGAACAAAGGTTGACTTTTCTTTTAGTTGGATATTAGAAATGTATTCTTGTATGGTGATTTGGAAAAAAAAGCTTATATGGAACAACCTCCAAGACTTTGCAAAATATAAATTCAAAAAGGCTATTTATGGACTTACACAAAGCCTGAGGGCTTAGTTTGACAAGTTAAGTGAAGTGGTTATGTCTTTTGGATTTAAAAGAAGTCATTGTGACCACTCATAGTTTGATATGAAGAGGCCAACTGGTGTGGTGGTATTAATAGTGTATGTTGATGACATAAGCAGTCCAGAAGTGATATAAAGGGGATCAAAGAAGTGAAGGAAAATCTGAGGAGTCACTTTCAAACAAATGGCTTGGGGGCTAAGCACTTTATTGGTATTGAAGTAGTGAGAAGGCAGGAGTTGTGTTAACACGAAGAAAGTATGCAAACATGATATAGGATATGGGTTGTTGGAGCAAAACCTGTTGAAACACCATGGAAGTGAATCATGACCTTCATGAAGACACTAGTCCAATACTTAAGGACAAGATCATGTACAAAAGACTTATGCTCAAACTGAACTCTGAACTATGCAACAGTAACTCAGTTGGACATCTCATTTGTTGTTAGTGTGATGGTCAATTCATGGAGACTCCTAGAAAGAAATTTGGAGGCAGCATAAAGAATTTTGAAGTATTTCAAAGGAGCACTAGGTCTGAGAATTTTGAACTATTTCAAAGGAACACTAGGTATGAATCTCATGGTCGTTTAGAGATTGCTAGGTATCCGAATGCTGACTTTGCTAGATTTAGGTTGGACAGGAAGTCAACCCTTGGGTATTGTGTGTTTGTTGGAGGAAATCTTATTAGTTGGAAGAGCAAGAAACAAAATTTTGTGGCCCAGTCCAGTGTAGAAGTAAAATATAGCGCAATGGCTCAATCAGTGAATGATATGTTTTAATTGAGTTTGGGTTCATCACATAGGACTCTATGGTGATGCATTGTGACAATCAAGATGTGATCTTAACTGCTAATAACCCCATGTTCCATGAAAGAACCAAACATACTGAGGTTGATTGCATTTTATTCGTGATGTGGCAATGACTGGTGTCGTGGTCACTCCTTATGTCACATCTGTTGACCAACTCGGTAGTATTTTTACCAAGATTTTTGGAAAATAAAAATGTGATATTTTTTAAAACAAGCTGGGGCTACTAGATATGTAAGCTTCAGCCTAAGGGGAAATGTTAAATTATACATAACAAAGGTATTTTGGTCAATTCACCTTATCATTTTACCCCTCTAGGAGTAGGAAAGTGTTTTGAATTGCTTAGTAGTTAGTTGGTTAAAATTAAAGCTTTTTATGTCTTATAATTAGAGAGTTATGGATAGACTAGTATAAAGGGGTAACTTTTCATTGTACTTATTTTTTCACTTAAGTAGTATTTAAGAATGGTGAAGATCAAACCTCCAACCTAGTGCCTGCAGATTGGCAGGACTTCAGGATTCACTCTAGTGGCCTTTTATCTCTCGCTCTATCTCCTTCTTCTCTCTCATCTCAAATCTCTCACTTCCACATATAAAAAATAAAAAAGAATAGCACTTTGAGCATCAATAGCAGTGACTTACTGCTTTGACTGATGATACTACAAAATCTTTGCCAGGAGGATACAATACATTTGATGGTACTTTTATTCTGTAAAACTCATCATCTTTCAGCAGCTTCTGAAACAAGTAAGACAACTGTGTTAAGGCATTTACAAGAATGCGCCTCCAGAGTAAATGAAACTGAAGCAGAGGGGCAAGATGTTACTTTGAACTTCTCCTTCTCATCTTCCGTGAAAGTGTCTCTCACAAATCGAAGCTTTGTGATTGTCTGTTCAGGTCAAATATCTCAGTTCATCTCTAGTTTACAACATTTCTATCAGAAATAAAGGAGAACCAATTCACTTTTCAATAAAGGAGAATGGCAACTCAAAATGACTACTAGCTTCACAGATAATATATGACTTTGAGGATGAAGGATGCCAGCAATTAGAACTGAGATTGAAGAGCTCAGCAGTTTCCAGTACGTACAAGGGATATCTTCATTACAAGGAATCATAAGAAAGAAGCAAACATGCATGAAACTGGTCCCAACAAGTCAGCTGATCTCTCTTTGTCTAGGTAAATCTACATAATACCAGCTAAACTACTTAAAACTAAGGAAACTTTGGCCTTTTAATTCAAGAAGAAAAAGCAAACTTAGTTTAACAAATAATGATGTAAAAAATAAATGACAGCAAGATGCCAGTCCATAACCACCAAATGGTATAGGAAAGGAAATAAGTTAATTCAGTAATAGTCTGGAGGCAGTAAAGAAACCACAACCATAAAAGCACTATCACAACAAAGAAATCAAAAGTAGATCATCTGCAACGTATTCAACTCATTGCGGGCTTAAAGGAACACGTGACGAAAACAAACAAAAGCGACAACACTGCTGCAATCAGAGTTGAATAGCTTCCTGCTTCTAGAACAAATACGAAAAAGCAAAGAATAGAAAACAAATTCAATCAGTAGTCAAGAGTCAGTCGCACCACTAAACAGCAGTAAAGTAACTCAGCAAAAAAGACCTAAAATCCCAGTTTTACATGAGCTTCAGCAAAAGCTTACCCGTCCTCCGTGATGCAGGGTCTTGATGCGAGCAGAAAAGGTTCCGGCCGGCGAGAATTCAGAATCTCCAAAGGCATGCTCGAGTGAGAAGTGCAACTTAGAATCGAGAGACGAAGAGTCTGGATCGGATTTCTTCCGTGTAGACGTCGTTCTTACAGGTCGCAGGAATTCGAGGTCTAAATCCGACTTTAGACCGACAGAAACGAACTCGTCGTCTTGAAGTAGCTCATCTGACTGAGACGCAGAGGCGGAGAAGAGCAGGGATGCGAAAACGAAGGGTAAGAGACGACTCGTCATGCTCACGGTCGAGGTTCAGGTGATCGGTGACCCGACTCGTCAAAGCCAGGAGAAAGCTAATGGCGTGAACTTCTTATTATTCCTATTTTTACAAAGGTAGCCGGGACCGGCGAGAGTGGGGCCTCGTCACCTATCCGCGGGGGGGGTACGCTATGCTTCAAAGTGGAAAATTTACTTCAACTCATATTTGGGTGAAATTGAAGTGAGATGATTTGCTTCCACTTCAACTCATATTTGGGTGTTAGTCCAAGCCAGTTAGTTGAAGTGGCCGGAAAACAGATTCCAGTATTAGTGTCTGGAAAACAGATTCTAGTGTCCTTTTCTAAATAAAGAAGAAAATGAGTAACATTTTATGATTATAGTGTATTATAAATTAAAACAATAATTACGTGTGACTATAATAAATTATATAAAATTAATTAAAAAATTAAAAAATAACATAAGGGAATATAATAAATAAACCTAATGGTTTAATTAATTATAACAATTGGATAATTAAACCAATTAATGATTATAGTTTATTATAAATTAAAACAATAATTACGTGTGACATGAATAAATTATATAAAATTAATAAAAAAATTAAAAAATAATATAAGGGAATATAATAAATAAACCTAATGGTTTAATTAATTATAGAAATTGGATAATTAACCAATTAATGATTACAGTTCATTATAAATTAATATACTAATTACGTGTGACTAGAATAAATTATATAAAATTAATAGAAAATAAAAAATAACATAAGGGAATATAATAAATAAACATAATAGTTTAATTAATTATAGCAATTGGATAATTAACCAATTAATGATTAAAATTCATTATAAATTAATATACTAATTATGTGTGACTAGAATAAATTATATAAAATTAATAAAAATTAAAATAACATAAGGGAATATAATAAATAAACCTAATTGTTTAATTAATTATAAAAATTTCATAATTAAACCAATTAATGATTATAATTTATTATAAATTAATATATTAATTACGTGTTACTAGAATAAATTATTTAAAGAACATAAAACAGTTAAAATAACATAAATGAATATAATTAATAAATTATTTTGTAATAACAGAGACATTATGTGTTTGGAAGAAGCTCCGAGAGCTATGGATGAATTGCTTGCAGTTTCTTTGAGATGTATTCTTCCTGTAAATGAGAGACCTAACATCAAAACAGTGTTTGAAGATTTATGTTCCATACGAGCTTGAGATTTTTGTACATTTGTCACAACATTGTTTTCCTGACGCAACCTGATTAGTTCACTGTGCCAGGTACAAGAGGCTAATTTTTTTTATTTTTTATTTTTGGTGTAAAGAGATGATTGATCCATTGATTGATTGAGATTATTTCAAGCTGAGTTGAAATTGAAGGTTGTGTACCTTCTTCTGACTTGTAGTAAACTTCTTTTCTCTATTTTATGTTCTTGTACAATTTTGGTTTGATGTATGGAAGATAATGTATTAGAAGTTGTTATTTTAATTTATATGTAGATCCCAGATTATATTTCATATGAATGGCAATTTGCATTTGAATCTGTTGCAGTTCAACCATCTGGGATGTGTAGCAAAACAAACACTTGCAATGGCTTCCTTCAAGTCTAGAGGACGCTCGCTACACATTTTGAGCAGTACTTTGTGTAAAAATATTTTAGATGCATACCATAACTTTCAATACTGTCAACCAGCTTGAGAATGTCATTTTTCACAATGCCAATCTACCATGAATAGTACAAACAAATTTGAGATGAGCAAACCATCTGTTATTAAATATTTAACCTGAAACATGGATGCATAATTTTCCTAAAATTATTCCAAACTATGCCAGTGTTAATTATTGGATTCCATAATTGGACACTGTAGAATTTTTCCAATCAAATTAAAAGCACTTACCATAGACTAATCAACTGCAGCACCTGCTAATTTAAGAAAGACTGCAAGTGCCACCCAGTAGCAGGTTGATAGGAATTTATTCTTCAACATACAGGAAAAATCCACTTGAGTACTAGTGCTAAATGCAATATGGAAATGTTTTTAGAAATACATGCAAAACAAGAAAATAAATAAATAAAGAAACGTTACTGTTTTCTCAACAACAATAGAGACATTTCTAAGCTTATATTAGCACTTTTATCTATACAAAGAACTTGAAATGTCCACAGTACTTCATAAGTGTCCTCTTAAGCTGATAAGAAATAGAGCAAATTAGTCATCCAAGTAAAGTTTTTCTCAAACATATGAATATAAAACATCATCCAACCATCACAAGCTCACAAACAAAGGAGTAGGAAAGATCATTGCTCGAATTTGCATGGATATAAGGTTCTATACAGACGTAGCCATTGTCCTCCTCTAAATTTAACGAGATTCCTCATCTCTAACCACTTAGTTGTCTTGGTTGGATCACTCGTTCAAGTACCTTGAAATGATGGTCAATTTTAAAAATGAAACTTCCTTTAAGAAATGATTGTTGGTTTGCGCTTTTCCACATTGGTCTAGGAGCCAAAAAGAAGAGGGCCCTCCCCTTTGCTGAGGGCTCCCCCCCTCTCCATTGCAGATATTCATAGGGCAATATGAGGATAGGATTCGATTCAGATATTGAAATTATGAATTCTATCTATTCCTAAATATCTGAATATTTCAAATTTGGATATCTACAAAATTATTCAAACTCCAACTCTAATCCCGAAATTAAACCCTATCAACACGAATTCGAACCCTAAATCCCAAAATTAGGCCACAATCAAGACAAATTACGCACAAAAATTAAAATTAATTCAAACACAATACTAAATTAGTTGAAAAAAATTAGGGTTTTGGATTACCTTCTGAAATTTGGGGGAAATCACCGTCGAATGGGGAAATGTAAGCCCAATGGAAGAAATCGACTCCTAACTGTCAAAAATCGAAGAAGATTGAAGGAAATCGAAGGATATCGAAACCGGAATAGGTTAAATCAAAGGAAATCGGGGGAGGAGGAAATAGAAGAGCGAGAACTAGAAGGGAGACGGAGGCCGAGAGTGAGAAGAGATGGAGGCCTAGAGGGAAAAGAGAGAGGGAGACGAGAGAGGGAGAAGGAAGAGAAAGGCCGAGAGAGAAAGAGACGAGAGAGGGAGATGGGGCAAAAACGAGAGATAACAAGAGAAAGTAGAGGGAGCAGAGACAGCAGAGGGAGCAGAGAACAAAGACGAGAGCCAAGTGAGAGGAGCAGGGGGAGCAGAGAGAGCGAAAATGAGAGAAGTCGGGTGAGAAAATTCATTGGGAGACGAAGGCCGAGCGAGATGAGAGGAGAAGAGGAAATTAGAGGGATTTTTAGTTTCGAGGGGGGGGGGGGGGGGGGAGAAGCGACGCCGTCGCTCGTGGTAAGTGGATGATTTGAAAAAAAGGGCGGAATCAGGTTGAGGAGATGAAACGGTATTATCTTGCTTCAATTCAAATCATTTTGCACTAATGCCTTATTTGTGATGACCTAGGTAATGCGGGGGGAATTAATTCCTCTTCATTGTGGACTAACCCCCCCTAAGGGGGCTTAGTGCACTTATATCTACCACACCACCACTAGTTAATTTACTTTCACTTTACTAAGGAGGTATTAGTCAATATTTACACCGACTTTAACTTCAATGTCAAAGTCAAATTCACTTAAATGATTTAATTCAAATTTAACTTCAAATTGGATGTAGACGAGTTTAAGTGCATTGAAAAACAATTTCAAGATGAAAACAAACAGATTACAATACTAATAAGTAATTTAATATAGAATTATAATATATTAATATATTAATTAATTAAATAAAATATTATTAATTAACTATTGCAGTTTATTTTACATTAACACAGTAATTACGCATGACAATTAATTGTGCACTGATTAATTATAAAAGATAAATAAATACAAAGTAAAAAATAATAGAAACGAATAAATAAATAAATAAATAAACTTATTAATAACATAAGATATAAAATCGAAGTTACCTTTTGCATGAAATACACAAAGGCAAAAGAAATAGCAAAAAAAAGAAGTAGATATGCGAGACAGAGAGAGAGAAAAAGTAGCAATATGACGAGCTACGGAGGCAAAAGAAGCAAGAAGTCGATTTGCAAGAAGGCCATGAACATCATGGTGAACATCATCAAGGTGTTGTCCCTTTTTCTTGCCAAGATGAGCCTCGGATACGTGGCCGGAACGCCGCCTCCTTTGAGCACGATCGATGTCCCGGGGCAGGCTCATCATAGTGGAACAAAGAAGTTGGTTGAGCCTGAGAAGAAAACTATGCAGTCTTCTTACTTGATGGAGCCTGAAGATGATGATATAAATTGGAGGCTAGTACAGTATATTAATGGGGTTTGCAAGAAAAATATGGCTGAATCAAAGAAAAGGGGAGTAGGCAATAACTATTTTCTGCTGCCCCCTCCACCTTTTAGGCCAAGGAAATAGTTTGTTTTCCTGCTCTCTTGATGTTTCATGGTTGGCTTCCACAAGAATAGTGCATTTTGATCGCCTCTTTTAATTGTGTATCGTATTTAATGCACAAGGTTACCAATGAGGAAATTAAAGCGAAATCGAAGAAATCGACATCGAAATGGAGAAAATCAAAGGAAATCGAAATCGAAATGAGAGAAATCAAAGGAAATCGGGAGGATTTTTAGGGAAAAAAGAGTAGCGACAGGGAGAAAAGAGAGAGAGGCCGAGAGTACAAGAGAGTGCGAGAGAGAGAGAGAGAGAGAGAGAGAGAGAGAGAGAGAGAGAGAGAGAGAGAGAGAGAGAGAGAGAGAGAGAGAGAGAGAGAGAGAGAGAGAGAGCAAGGCCGAGAAGAGTAGAGCAATGAGACGGAAAAGGTAGAAGGAGGCCAAGAGGGAGAAGAGAGACAAGAAGGGAGAAGGGATAAGAGAATGTGAAGACGAATAAGCAGGGTAGAGAGAAGGGAGAAGAGAGTGCAAAGACGAAGAAGGGAGAAGAGAACGTAAAGACGAAGAAGCGGGGTAGGGAGAAGGGAAAAGAGAGCGCAAACACGAGAGGGAGGAGAAAAAAAAATTCGGACGTCCCGACGGTTTCAAGTGGATGACTTACAAATATGGGTAGATTCTTAATTCCACGGTTCATGGGGAAGCTTCATCTCGAGAACCTACATCTTTTAGGGGGGGTTAGTCAACTTGAAGGACAAGATGATCTTCAACCACATAATGCCCTTCAACAATTGAAGTCGTTAGTGGAGCGCAGATGAAGCTTCATCTCGATGCAGGGGATGAAGAGACCCTTCATCTCCGCGGTTTAATTTCAATCATGTGGAAGAAGGCCCTTTTTGATCTTCTACGAATTGAAGGACGGGCAACGCTCTCGGCCTTGCTCTCTCTCCTCGCACCCCCCCCCCCCCCCCCCCCCCCCCGTCACGGGTCATCTTTTTCTTTTTTCTTCCTCTCTCCCGCACTCCCTTCCCTCTCTCATCTCCCTGCGCCCCCGACATTGATCTTGTCCTTCGTCTCCCTACGTCCCCGACGTTGATCTCGGCCACCATCTCAGTTCCCTCTCGTCTCCGGCCTCAACTCTCAGTCTTCTCTCGGCCTCGCCCTCTCTGTCGCACCCCCTCTCTCGTCTCCGTGACTCCCTCTCTTCTCTCGGACAAGCTCTCTCTCTATTCCCTCCCGTACCTCCCTTTCTTCTCTGTCTTCTCCCTCTCTTCTCCCTTTCGGCCTCCCACTCCCTTCTCTCTCTGGCTAGTCTCGATTAGGCATCGATTTCACCCTTCGGCTTCGGCTTGCCCCCTTCGATTTCACCCTTCGGCTATGGATTTCCCCCTTCGATTTCACCCTTCGGCTTCACCCCTGTCATATTTATACGAGAAGCATCGCAATGTGATCTTGATCTTCACAGGACCTCAACTACCACATCAGCTATAACTGCTGCTAACAAGAGCTGTTTATCAGAAGCAAGGGGATATCGATACAATCGTGTAGAGGATTCTCCATATTCAGCTGAATCTTGGGGCAGTCAAAATGTTATTTGTACGCTTGGCTCTGGTTCACATTCAGAAAAGCACATTGCCTTCTCTTGGATGAGTATGGAAGATTACTTGGATCATGATATTGAATTGAGGTCAATGGTGGAAGCTCTTAAAACAGTGAGCTCACCAACTCAAAGCTTGCATGTGACATGTGACACAAGTAAAACTTTGTTAGTGCTTGATTTGAGTTTTCAGTTGTCTTATCCAGCCACACCATCTAACTCAACTGATGGAACTCACCTTCAAAGGACAAAATTTGATTAGGCATCGAATGTGAGGATATCATGTAGGGAAGGACTTGTTAGTAGGATCTTTAAGATAGATGAATTGGACTGCTGGTAATCAGAAGACGACGATTATGATCTTCTCAAAGCTGATTTCCATCTTGGTATTAGTCCTGATCTAAGAAGTTCGTCTTTAATTGAAGAGAATGACTTACAACTAACTAATGGGTTTGGATCACCTGAATATGTGGATGACCAAAGAAGAGATGGGAATTGCAAATTGAGAGTTCCTCTTGAACTGCCTGGATGTGCAGAGTCCATAAGCACTAATGGTGGTGGACTGGTTTCATTTGGTGATTCAGATTGGACTATGAGCTATAAGAACCAATTATTTGAAATGTGATTATTTTTATCCAATCTTTTCAACTATAAACTTTATTTTCACCCCTCAGAAAATCCTTCTGCCAATTATTTTAAATATGATTATTTTTATCCAATCTTTTCAACTGTGAACTTTATTTTCACCTCCCACAAAATTCTCCTTCAATGGCAGAAATTTTGGTGGATGTAGTAAATTTCACGAGTTGGATTTTAATCCTTGAATATTGTGGAACTCATATTTTTATTCCCCTAAAACCTTATCTCTCTACTTGGTCAGAGCAAAATCGCCTATTCATGTCCAAGTTTCAGCTTACATTGTTGTAACCAGCACCTTCCCCCCGTCTCTTTATCTGTTGATCAATTGCACAACTGCCCTCTCTCGCTCAATGTAACATTACCTAGTGTTTGTGACGAATCTGCTCTTTCTTTATTTTGGATTGAAATATTGCAGGTTTATGATGATTTGTTGTGAATAGTAACATCCAGTTCATGCAGCTTCAAATCTCATATTATTATTTTTTTGTTCATAACATTTTCATTTGCATAATAATTCGATTTCCGTCTTGCAAGATTTCTTGCTTTTAGGACAAGATTTTCTCTGGTAAATAAAATATAATTAAAGTATGCATTTGATTAATATATCATCATTAATTATGTCAAAATATATTATTAATTAATACAATACAAATCTATCTTATGTTATTAATATAATATTTTTTATTCATTAATCAGAATTTTTTTTATTCACTCTATTGTATTAGTAATTTAATAGTGGTAATTAAAATATTATTAACTCAAACACTTTGGTTTAATTAGTTTATTTTTATAATTATTAAAATCAATAATTTTAAATTTCTATAAGATGAAGATGAAGATGAAATTGTCCACACTAACACCCTATTTCGAAGATTTCGAAGATGAAGTTGTCTTGACTAATACCCATGTCGAAGAAGAAGATTATGTAGATACATAAGATGAAGATGAAGATCAAATTTTCATTTTGTTGACCAACCCCCCCTTAGATGAAACTAACAGCTTCATCTAAAACGGGTTGGGAAAACCAACCCATCCCCACCATTTAGGTCAAATCAGGTCCTGTTGAGTTTCCCGTAAAACCCAATCCGACGTCCACCCCTACTCATTTGCCGCGCTTTTGACTCTCAAGAAAATGAATAGATTCCACTCATGTTTTTCAAATGACGAAGCCTTCAATTCATAAAAAACTAAAAATGAAAACATAAATATTCTTAGTTTTGGAGGATGTTATTAAATAATAAAGGCCCATTTGTAGTTGGACCAAATGATGTCTGAACGATGCCAAAATAGCTAGCTGGTCAGCTTCTCATAATTCATCCTGCAAAAAAGAAATTAGAAATATCAGCAAACAAATACTTTCATGAGCTAACCGATCTAAAGCTTACGGAAGGATTTGAAGAGACTTGGGCTGTGGCTTAGATGTCTCGTGGGGGTTTTCTAGATTGAGGTCTTCAGTTCAAGCTCACTAGACCTGAAGTTTATACCTCTCCAAACACTAAAAAGAAAACATGGGTTTGAGGCAATAGAGCTTACATGGTAGTCGTCCAAATAATCGTGTCTGCTCCGCTGCAGAAAGAGTCTTTGATGTTAGTACATTAGGTCAAGTTACAAGCTGTCATACTTGCTAAAAAAAATGAGTTACAAACTGTCATCGATATGAGGACACAAGCATCCCATCTAAGTAAATAAATTTTACCATACACCAAAGATTAATTCATGGGTTTCTTGGTATGCTCAGGTTGCAATTGGTCAAGTCAAAATTGGTTCTTACAATACAATCATTATTAAGCTCAAAGAAAAACAAACCATGTTTGTCAAAATGTAAAATATGAGGATCGAAGAAGAAGAGAAATTGAAGAAGAAAATAAGGAAGATGAGAAAGAGGGAAGAGACTTCTTGTGAAGAGTCTCGTCGGAGGTCGAGCTCGACCCCCTATTCTATTTACCCCCTATTCTATTTATTAAATGGAATTTGGCAAAGTATAAAAATACCCCTTACATACTTAAATCACTTAAACCTTTATATCTCCCACTTTACATAACCAAATTACATGAAATGAAGACTAAAGACATAATCAAGCATGTAGAATAAGATTATGTATTTAATGAAAATGGCCAAAATACCCCTCAACTTTTCTTACAACATTTAGAAAGAAAATTTAAAGTTTGCGAAAAATGGGTTGACTAACTACTTAGCCTGGACTAGATACTGTTGGTTAGGTATGGCGCATAAAATATTATTATACCAAAAGAGGATTTCTGAAAAATTGAGCTCAGGCAAACTTCAGTTAACACAGCTATGCATACCTTTCTGTATTTCTCCCTGTAGTGCTCCCTATCACGGTACCGCCGATCACGGCCCCTCTCTCTTCTCCGCTGCTCCCCTTCCTCTCTTGCTCTTCGAGCTTCCTGCACGATTTGCAAATTAAACAATAAAAAAGTTCACAATTAAGGATCAACGTAGAAATAGCTGTAGGAAGGTAAAAGCATTTTCAGAACAAGGAGATTTGGCAGAGTATAAGATGAGGTTATACAATTGTATCCATCAGGCTGTGACCAAATAAGACTGCAGTATTAGACTACAAAAGCTGTTGTGCGATTAGTACGCAGCCCAGAATACATGACTTTTTTTGCTTTGTGTGTGTCTGTGTGAAGATACAATGACAGATACATAAGGCCCCCAGAGGAGGAAAAGGAGGTAATATTTCTGGAGTGCGTCATCCTAACAATCACTCACCTCTTCTTCTTGAGCTTTGCTCACTTTCTCTGCTTCCTCAAAAGCCTCTTTCTCAGCCTTAAATAACACAATAGAATAGAAGAATATAAGAAGATCTTGAAGATAAACAGAATGTTATTTGTAAGCATGTAGTTAGGTATGCATCATCGCCTTTAAAAAATAAAAATAAAACAAATAAAAGCATGTAGTTAGCTGCTCCTTTGGAATTTTTTTTTTCTAATGGCATTCAAAAGGAAGAGCATAGACCTCCTTATTTCTGGACATTATGTCCTCCACAACCTCTCTTGCATACACTGGATCATCACAAATTAGAATGTTGTCAAAAACAGATCCGGCCTTCACCTGCATTACACTTAGATGTTAGATTCTATGCAAGAAGATGGAAATAAAGTCTGCTTAACTCTCTAGGTGGTTATTTGATGAACTGATGTGATCCCCTAATAACCAGTATAGTACCTAAACTCGATTCTTTCAAGCTCAATTTTCTCCATTGGGCAACTAGAATCCAGGTAACTGGCTGATTCAGACAGATTCAACTTGACAAATCTTTTAGTCAGCTCAAGAAAGGGGGTGGAGGTCTTGCTACTTCATTACGAGTAAAGTATTTCTAATAATGTCAATAACTGATATGGATGCTGTATTTCCTGAGAATTCAACTGTATGAATTTTATGTAGAATGTGGAAAAATACTGCCCCCACTATTGTACTCAGCTTGTGTAGACTGTAGTTATATGCCTTTTAGGCTTTACCTCAAATGCCACTTTTCTACTTGGAAAGGGCTCGAGTTTTTTAATTCACTAGTGATATTGGAAGTGATTAACAACCAGAAAGTCAAGACAGTTACCTGCCAGATTTCAATGCCCACATATTTTAGTGGCTTCAGCACATACAGGTCAGGATCATCTTCAAATTCTGAGAAAACAAATGAAATGTCAAGCAGCAGAATGCTTCTTTGAAAAATTGTAATTAAATGATATATCAATTTTATGGTCAAGGCAAACGGATCAACATAAGTGAAAGATAAAAAAAAAATATCATTCCAAAAGTGAAGTTTAAAAAAAAAAAAAAAAAAAACTAAGGCACAAATGTTCAGAGACAGTTATGGCTGGACTTCAATTATCTTACATAAGCCTTCTCATGAAGGTATTCTATCGAATACCTAACTACTCCATGGCATTGGAATTGATTATTTCAAGAGAAAAAAAGTGTAACTCCATACATCCTAGACAACTTGAAATGGATAAATTTGAAAAGAATTATACCACACACCTTATAAATTAACTCAATGAGGTATGCTTTTCTTTTCAAGACACATTACTCAAAATATTTTTATGTTTTTTTCCACACATGTACTTGAACATGTAAGGCATGTAACTGCTGAAAGATCCAGGAACATAACTTTAGAGAAAGTAAATATACACTGAACTTGAGCAAAATTCTACCAATGAAAATTAGAAGAAAAAAAAAATGGAAGAATGACCAGTCTAACAGCCTCAGGAAAAATCAAAGATGAGAGGGGGAGAGGATTCAATTACCAGTCAAAGAGCAAGTTTACAGCTTGTGATTTTAATTATCGTAGCATCAGAATTACTTTAGCAGTTGAAAGAGGTATTTTTATCCAATATTTGTGGAATTACTTTCCATTCTACGAGAAAAGAAATAAAATTCCTAGCAAAGAGAACTTCTGTTCTTTACTTCTCTCTTCTCCCCCTCTTTTTCTCCCTCTACCGGCGCCCCCCCCACTCTCCCTATCTCTCTCATCTCTCTTTTTTTTTTTTCCCTCGCTTCTAACTATATTACAAATAACACACCAACTCTAAAATTTAATATTCCCACGGCAAATCTGTATCCTGGCCATATAATCCCTAAACATATTCTGATATATAATTTTAAACACACCAACCCCACACTCCTCAAGAAAAACTTTCTAAGCTCACAAGAGAAAAGAGAGCAATTTTTTTTTTGGTTTAGAAGCAAGTATCGTCTTTCTGTTTTCATTAGTACATGACCTAGCTCTAGTAAACGAAATTTATGAAGTCTCTTTCTCACAAGAAACAGTCAGCTGGTAACTTTACCCACCTGAACAACATTGAATTCTCAAAACTAGTTTGTGAAATCCATTATTTTCACCCAACATAAAAGTATAATATTTAACATGACCCTTTTGAAAGTGCCACAATATACCTGGATTATCAATCCATGGAGTCTTCCATTTTCCTTTGCAATTTGGATTCTTGATCCTCTGCTATGACAAACAAAGTAATTCAGTGGACAAACATGAATAAAGTACAATAAGGGAACAAGTTTTCTGAAATGATCCCAAGCACACATACCTTTGGCTTCCAGGGCCCCTTATATGCGGGGTTTGGTACTTTTGGTGGTTTCCAGATGCCATCATCATCTTCATCCCAACTATCCGGCTGATAAAAGGAACTAGTGAGACTATTCTTACCTCATAGTTTAGAAGAGAAATATTGCTATACTTCTCTTTTTTTATCTAGACAACTAGAAATGAAAACAGAAACATTTCCAAAAAAAGGAAAATAAAATGAAAGACAACATATAGGAATGAAATGGTTGTCGGACCTGTTTAGCTTTTGGGTCAGGAATTTCTGCTGGAATTGAGTCATATCCCTGCAGTAAAAAATGATTATACGGCCAAATTTTCTCAAAGATAGCTTGTTTCTATGAATACTGAACAAGTTTGTCAACAATATTAAGTTGCATACCTCTGGTTTAACATCGTTAGGATCATCAATGTACTCCCTGTCATCCCAGTCCTTGGGCTGTGAAACAAAAATATCAGATCAACTAATTATCTGTTTTCTTAGCACAATAAGAACAAGATTTCAAGTAATCAAATAGAGAAAAGCTCCTTCTTAAAAGATAATAAACTTGAACCTTTTTAGCATTGACGTCTTTGATTTTCCGAGGGGGAAGTATGTCCCAGTCAGTGTACAAGCTACCGGATTCCCTCTCCCTATTGTCAACCAAAACACTATAACTTGCATCGGGTCTGAGAATAAATGTGTAGAAGTGTGTAAGCTTGTCTGTTTCACACTGTAAATCCTTCTTGATAGGATAGTTCTGCCCCTGATAGGAAAAAATAAGATGGAGCTTCTTTATCTGTGTGCCACACAAGTCTGGGCCAAACATTAAACTGCAGAAAAGGAAGTTAACAGTGAGTGAGTAATTCTCCTCAGTAAAACCGAATCTCATTTGTCATCTTCTTCTTTCACATTCCTTTTTCAGTTTCACCATCAAAGCTGAGAATCCTTAATTCTTCATCTCACAACAGGTTAGCTTTATTGATTTTTTTTGGCATGGATCTAGATACAATTACAAAATCAATCACACATCAAAGTAATGTAACAAACCTGTAAGGAGTATCACCACCAAATTTTTTCTGATTCACATAACCAGAAAGAAGCTTTATATAACCACCACCACATTCAATGTCCTGCTCAAATTTTATTGAATACTGGAAGACAAGTGTTTTATTCTTGTTGTTGAACTCTGGTATTTTTGCTGATATGGCAAAATGTCTAGCATCAGTGCTCGTCTGGATACCTGCAGTGAGCATTCAAAATAGTCATTTATATGGAACTAATGGTCATGTGAATGCAATCCTATTACTCAGCTGTAAGCAAGCATGTTCGAAGGAGCAAGAGGATGCTTTCTTGAATATTTAATTAATCAAATCAACGAACAACAAGAATGGAAAAGCTTGTGTCTTCAATCCTGCGGTTAAAAAAAAATTTCTTATCTGTTTCACATGAGAATTATATATAACAAGTTTACATATTGTTTAGTAGAAGGGGACATTCAGTCGTCTTGAACAGTTTAAAGAATGGGAACTCCAAACTTTTTCAGCTTTTGGGCTTTTCACCATTTTACGATCAGAACATAGTCAAATGTGTTACATGTTCAAGAACAAGAAAAAAATATACCTTTGTCATCTGGATCACCAGAGTACTTTCCAGCGGTATGCCTGAAGGAACCTGCTAGCCCTTCACTCCTCTTCCAGTCAGACTTAACCCAACGCCGTTCCCAACCATCTATACCATGGGAATGAAACAATGCTTAGTGAGCAACAAGTTTCTTTTAATACACCCAAATCCAATAATTCAAAACCAAAGTCCAAATTCAGTACGAGGTAAAAAGGTTGAGACGAGTAAAAATAGCGTCAGCAGAAACTGAAAGCGATAAAAACACTTACAATGCTTAAGAAGGCAAGGCTACTATATAGAATGTACGGAAAGCCTTAATTCTACGCCGAGGGAAATGTTGCCTTAAGTGTGCGAACAAAAGATGACCAGAAGGGCAAATATCGCCGAACGAGCAAGCCAAACATGACCACAAAGTGGACGAAAAGGATTGCAGAAGACAATCATTACCATACAAGTTAGCGCCGAGAACGAAACTCAAAAAGAGGTCTCTGACGCCGAACAGTGAAAGACAGTTCCCAAACCGACCTCGCATTTAGAAAATGAACACAAATACAGCAGTTTCAAAAATCAGCTCGGAAGTAGCTCGTAGTCTCTATCACCATCAAAGCATCATCTAAACTCGGAAGTCTTTCGATAATAATCTTCGAAAGGAAAAAGGAAATAAAAAAAAGAGCAGAGAAATTCAAAAAAGAACTTCACAAAAACTGAAATCACAAGCAGTCTACGCATATCGAACGCAAATGTCTCAGTAACCAAAACAGCACCAACTTCAGCAGCTTAAAGTAACGGAAAGGAAACAAAGCGAGTATTTATTATGACAATCAAGATCATCATCACCTTCGAACCTCTCTTCGAAAATAACTTCAGCGCGGGCGAGATCAATTAGTGAGAAGAAACACAGGGTGAGAATCAGCAGCAGCAGCTTTAAAGTTCCCGTAGCTTCCGCCATCACCGGCAGGTTCCGATTGTAAGCAGACGGAGACGACCACTTAAAATAGAGGTGTTCACTATATTATCCCCCCTACGTTGTAGTAAACTACAAAAGTACCCTTACTGAGAACCACTCCCCAATTTCCAAATTCCGATGACGTGAAAAATGGGTCGCCTGTGTCCCTGTTCACTGTTTTGACTTGGGGTCAATGATCGGTTGACTTGAATTATAAAATCCCTATTTTATCCTTTTTATTTTAAAAAATTAATTATAACTTAAATCCATCTAAATTAATTAATTAAATCTAGATTTATTTAATTATAAAAAAAATTCCTAATTTTTAATTTCTTCTTATTTTACACCTATTTGTTTATTATCCTATGCATTTATAATTAATTTTTTATTTTAGTAATAAAATAGAGATATATGTTGTGTACTACCAAAATACTAAATCATTTTACCATATCTGATCAAAGAATTAATATTCGATAAATTTTCTTAAAAATAAAAAAAATTCCAAAAAATAAAAATAAAATTCCTTGCTTCTATTATTGAAAAGTCCCACGTGACTTGCTTTTTGTATTCTAAAACGCGGGTATTAAGTCTTTGGTCTTTATTACAAAAAACGACTTTGATAGAGATATTCTGTTGTTGACTTCCGAAGTCTCCGAGTCTTCGGACCAAGCAAGAGGAAAAAGAAGATGTGGCATTCACGTAATTTTGAGAGGAAGTGAGAGTGTTTATCTTCTTCGGGATCGGGTTCCGATAACCCATTTTCCTCTTTCCACGCTTGGAATTTTGTTTCTGTGGCCTTGCCGGAGGTGCGGAAACCTGTCCAGCGATATTAGCAAAGCCTTCGTTCTGAAAGTGAATTTCCGTTTTTTTTGCAATTATGATTTTAAATATATTATTTATAAAATAAAATTACCATGATATTAGAGGCGTAGGGCCCACTTCTAGATGTTGTCATTGAATGTTCAGTACAGGGAATAATGGCCAGCACATCTCCATGTAGAGGTAGATTCATTGGGTGCATTGACTGGACACATCCCTTTGGCATAAGGAGATATATCTCTCTTGAGGGGATATATCTTTCCTTAGGAGATGTATCTCTCCTTAAAGGATGTATCTCTCTTAAGGGGATGTATCCTTATGAATAGTCATAAGTGTCACACCATTTTGAAATCTATAAATTCCTCCATGGTCTTACAAGTGAAACTAAGGCTATTTGCATACCCAGTCTGGCTGAACGGGAGCAAGTTTATCACTTGTAAACAAATTATCAAAGGTTATCTTGTGCACTTCAAGTTCTATTTATATTCTTCAAGATGAAAGGTACGCTCTCTTTATTCTTCTTATTTCAATTCTATGAGATATGTATGACTTTCATGATAATGGAATTATGGAGGATTTAATATCTATTTCTATGATGTTTATTTTATTTTTATTAGACATCAAGTCTAACAAATACAAGTGAATAATGCCTCTGCTGGTATCATAGAGATAGATTCTAAGTTTTTATATTTTTCCATAATTTTTTTGGATTTTTTGGCTATTTATTTGTGAATGGAAATAAACCTAGTTTAGGCTTATTAGGTTTTGGAGCCGCAGGCGGGCTTGTTGGTCCTGGCTGTGCGGGCCTATAGTGCATGGGCCTGTTGGTGTGTGCTGGTTTCCATGGGCTTGCTGGTAAAGGCTTGTGCAGTCCGGGTCTGTAATGACCCAGAACTATGAACCGAACCGGGTTTTTGCTAATATAATGAGTCAGAATGTGTTTTAAGGGTTTATTTTTACCCTGAATTGTATTTTGAATAGAATTTCCATGATTTTTGGCTATTTGAAGTATTTATAATTAGTATTATTGCATGCCTTGTTATATATTTATGTATTTGTACGTGAAAATTAACTTAATTATATAATTTGCAAAATCCCCAAAGGGTAATACGAATTGTATAATTAGATTAGTATGTTGTAAATTAATTCATATGAATCCCCAAAGGGTAAATATGAATTAATTTATTTGTTTGTTTGTTGGTTTGTGATATTGTTGGTTGTTTATCATGTGTGGAATGATTTGCCTAGTAACTCTCATGAATCCCCAAAGGGTAAATGGGAGTACTAGATGGCTAAAATGATTGTATAATTATGTATATTCTCCCAAATATTGAAATATTTTCTGGATGACAGGAATATCCAATAGTGGACATAATTTTGCTGAGTCCCTAACGAAAAATATACTTGATAAGACTAATTATGTGAACTGGTCACAACGGGTTGACTTAATGCTACGAGACTATAGGTTTGATAAGATTATCAAAGTGGATACTCCTCAAAGACCTTCCCGAATAAACTACCTTGATAATCTAAAACAGTATAAGAAGGACCTTAGAAAATTCAAGGAATGGGATAATGCTAATGAAATTTCTAGGTCACATATTCTTGGGGCTCTAAGTGAGACTCTCTTGATGACTTATTTTCATGTCCCCACTACAAAAGAGATTCTCGACCAGATTGAGGCTAAATATGGTAAAAAGTCGTCTACTCACATCAATAACTTATGGCAAAAGTTCACTCGTGCCAAATGCGAAGAAAATGCTGATGTGAGAAAACATGTAAATAACATGCTTGCCATGACAGATGAGTTACAATATCATGGTAGACCAATAGATGAAGAAACTAAAGTGGTCACCATTATCAACTCTTTACCCAAATCTCTCAAATATATTCAAGATTTTTATTTTTTGTCCAAGATAAAGTGGACTATATTTGATTTGGTTAATATGATCGATCACCAGTCAGAAAGACTCAATCCAAGTATTGAGTTAGATAAACCTTCACCTAGTGCTAACGTAGTTTTGAAGCCGAAGAAAAAGAATTTTAAGAGAAGGGAAAGAACTTTCGATTTCAAAACTTCAAGGACAAAAATGTCAATCAACAAAGGGTTGAAGTACATGCAAATCAACGTGTTTGCTTCTTCTGTAATAAGTCAGGACATATAAAGAAATATTGTAGGGCTTTGAAAACCATGCAAAAAGGGCAACAGGAGAACACCAGTGACTCCTTATCTCTTGAAACTTGTACTATTTATATCAAGCCTTTTAGTTGGTGGGCTGATTCTGGTGTAACTGTTCATGTATCGAATGAGTTGCAGGGCTTCAAGGAGCTAAGAAAGATTGAGGACAAAACAAGCTTTATTTACATGAGAAATGATGAAAAGGCCATTGTGGAAGGCGTGAGAACTTACCAGCTAAAGCTTGTTGATAATAAGTTTTTTGATTTAGAAGATTGTCTTTATGCTCCTTCTATGAGAAGAAGTCTATTATCTGTATCTTGTCTTGAGAAACTTGGATTTACATTTTACTTTGGAAATGGAAAGTTTCTTATGTTACAAGATGATAAAGTTATTTTGAGAGGTTTTCGAAATTCTGGTCTATATCAATTGCAACTTAGTGGAAATATGGTGTTCAATGTTTCTACTTCTTCGGATATTAAAGAAAATAAATTATATTTGTGGCATTTATGACTAGGGCATATAAACAAGGATAGAATTACAAGACTTGTGACACAAGGATTATTGAAAAATCTTTCACATAATGATTTTCCTATTTGCGAGTGTTGTATATATGGAAAAATGACAAAGATACCCTTTCCATCTAAAGGCTCAAGAAGTTCTCATGTTTTGGATATTATTCATTCTGATATATGTGGACCTATAAATGTGAATACTCGTAATGGTCATTCGTATTTTATCACATTTATAGATGATTTCTCAAGATATGGAAGAGTATATTTGTTGCATAGAAAAAATGAGGCCTTAGATTATTTCAAAACCTTCAAATTGGAAGTAGAAAATGCCACAGGAAAGAAGATCAAAACATTGCATACCGATAGAGGTGGAGAGTATTGGTCGGAGTTATTCTCTGAATTTTGCAAGTCAAACGAGATTATCCATATGTTTAGCATGCCTTATACACCTAAACAGAATGGTATTGTTGAAAGAAGAAATCGAACCTTACTAGAGATGGTAAGATCTATGATGACACTTGCAAATTTGCCAATATCTTTTTGGGGCGAAACACTATTGACAGCTACCTATATCTCAAATAGAGTGCCTTCAAAGTCGGTTGAGAAAACACCTTATGAGGTATGGTCAGGCAAAACTCCTAGTCTTAACCATTTTAAAGTATGGGGATATGTTGCTCATGTTTTAAAACTTGATCCTAAGGACAAATTGAAGGCTAAGACTCGAAGATGTTTAATCGTTGGGTACTTTGAACATTCGAAAGGATATAGGTTATATGATCTCAAGGAGAAGGTGATTATTGAAAGTAGACATGTAAAATTCATTAAGGATAGATTTGATTGTGATGAAAATTTAGGTACAAAGTCTCACTTGGAAGAATGTGTTGAAATGTCTTCTTCTGAATCTCCTTATAATATAGAGAATTCCACCCAAACGGATATTCGAAGAGGGACTAGAGAAAGAAAACCTAGTCAACTCCTATCATCTTCAGATTTTTATACCTATGCTGGAGAAACTTATGAAAGAACAAGGTTGAATGAAGATGTTACTAATCCTGTCACTTACGAGGAAACACTCCTTAATGTGGATTCCGACAAGTGGAAGTCGACAATGGAAGAAGAGATGGACTCTATGTATAAAAATGAAGTTTGGAAACTTGTTGATCCTCCTACATCGGTTAAGCCCATTAAGTGCAAGTGGATTTTTACAAGGAAGAGAAATGTTGAAGGTAAAGTTAAAAGATTCAAAGCTCATCTTGTTGCTAAGGGTTTTACTCAACAACACAGGATTAATTATGATGAAACATTCTGTCCTGTGCACGAATACAGTCTATTCGAGCTCTCCTGGCATTGGTTGCATTTTATGACTATGAGTTGTTCCAAATGGATGTTAAAACCGTTTTTCTAAATGGAAATTTGGATGAAAAGATTTATATGGAACAACCACGTGGATTTGTTAGACCGGGAACTGAAGCAAAAATGTGCAAGTTGGACAAGTCTATTTACGGTTTGAAACAAGCCTTAAAATTATGGAATATCAAGTTCAATGAAGCAATTACAGCGCATGGTTTTACTCAGAATCCAAAAGATCACTGTGTTTATATAAAAACAATGGAAGATCGCATTGTTTTTCTTACTTTATACGTAGATGATATTTTATTAGCCGGGAATGATATTCAGTTACTCCAAGGTATAAAGACATGGTTGTTTCAAACATTTGATATGAAAGACCTTGGGGAAGCTTCTTATATTTTTGGCATTAAAATTCTACGGGATAGATCTTTGAAAAAATTGAGTTTGTCTCAAGAGAAGTATATCAACACTCTTCTGGATCGATTTCACATGTCTAACTGTATACAAGGTAAAATACCTTATGGAAGCACTAAAAAGATGAGCCAGGTGGATTGTCCTTCTCGCCTCAAAGATAAATTGGACGAATCCAAGTATCCATACGCTTCTGCTGTGGGGAGTTTTATGTATGCTCTTATATGTACAAGACCTGATCTTGCTTATGCTGTTGGGATTCTTAGCCAGTTTCAGGCTAATCCAGGTTTCACTCACTGGGAAGGGGTAAAATGGGTAATGCGCTATCTAAAACGAACAAAGTCATATGTTTTGACTTATCAAGTGGACAAGTTGGAATTGGTTGGTTATTCTGACTCAGATTATCAAGGATGTATTGATACCCGAAAGTCTACTTCTGGTTTTATCTTTATGTTTGGCGGATGTGCCATTTCTTGGAAAAACAAGAAGCAAGACTGTGTCGCGCAATCAACCATGGAAGCAGAATATGTGGCTATGAACTTAGCTACAAGGGAGGTTGTCTATCCTCGCAAATTCTTGCGAAGTCTTCTAGTTGTAGACTGTGTGGAGCGACTTATTCCTCTTTTTTGTGATAATGCCTCTGCTATTGCTATCACGAAAGATCCGAAGTGTCACTCCAAGGCTAAACATATCGAAGGGAAATACCACTACATGCGAGACATGTTGAGGAAGGGAAGTTGTTATTTATAAGATATCTTCTCCGGATAACTTAGCTGATCCATTAACCAAGTGTCTTCCCATGACCAATTTCACTTTCCATGTGGGGAACATGGGTTTGATTTGTTTATAATTTATGAGACCAAGTGGGAGAACATTGTTTTGTATGCATTGTGGTCTCAATGATTTGTAATACTATATATGTCATGACATTGCAATTAATATTCCATGGAATGATTTTGAAAGAATGCATATGCTTTTGTGTGATAATATGAGTACTCAGTGTATGCCTTGAGATTCAGTTTCCCTATTAGGTATGCACTTGTACGCGTATATATGAGGGTCTCAATAAGGAATGACGGTTGAGTCTCTAAATTGTCCAGGCCAATGGGACTGCATAGGCATAGTTTCCTTTACGGCTAATACTCATGTTGGTATAGAGTTTTACCTTGAGCTCCTCAGGTACTGAGTATGCTATGGACGGTGAGATGCCTTGTTGTCCAGTTTTTCTATTAGGTATATATTTGTATGTATATACGGAAGGGTCTCAATAGGAAGGTAGGGTTGGATGTCTAAATTATTTAGGCCTATGGTACTGATTAGACACAGTTACCTTAGTGGCTAATATTCGAACTGGTACATAGCTTTACCCTGAGTTCAGGTCCAAGTATGTTATGAATGGAGACCGCTGAACTGGCAAATTTGACAAGTATGGATTTGGTGTATTCCCCAGCCTTGGATATCTAAGATATATATTGTGTAGGCCCGGGTTAACTACACATGTATATTAAAGTGTTTAAGGTAATGCCTATGGTCATGGTATGGTTTTATGTGTCAAAATTAATTTTTCATTTTTTTTCGAAAATCAAAATTTGAAATGAATTTGAAACCAAGTGGGAGTTTGTTGGAATTATGGTTTCAAATATATTATTTATAAAATAAAATTACCATGATATTAGAGGCATGGGGCCCACTTCTAGATGTTATCATTGAATGTTCAGTAGAAGGAATAATGGCCAGCACATCCCCCTGTAGAGGTAGATTCATTGGGTGCATTGACTGGACACATCCCTTTGGCATAAGGAGATATATCTCTCTTTGAGGGGATATATCTTTCCTTAGGAGATGTATCTCTCCTTAAAGGATGTATCTCTCTTTAGGGGATGTATCCTTATGAATAGTCATAAGTGCCACACCCTTTTGAAATCTATAAATTTCTCCATGGTCTTACAAGTGAAACTAAGGCTATTTGCACACCGAGTCTGGCCGAACAGGAACAAGTTTATCACTTGTAAACAAATTATCAAAGGTTATCTTGTGCACTTCAAGTTCTATTTATATTCTTCAATATAAAAAGTACGTTCTCTTTATTCTTCTTATTTCAATTCTATGAGATATGTATGACTTTCATGATAATGAAATTATCGGAGGATTTAATATCTATTTTTATAATATTTATTTTATTTTTGTTAGACAAAGTCTAACACTTTTGAACTAAGCCTTCTTCGATGTATTCTCGCGTCCCTCTGAGAAACAGTATCTGACATGCACCGGACGGAACTGGCAAAGAAATGGATTACAGCCTCGCGGCACTGAAGCTTCTATGCCTCCAGCTGAAAATCGAGCCGGAGCGACCATCTCTTCCCCGCCGTCCTGGACCCTCGGTGGCATCGTCTCCCAGCGTGCTTGGCTGCAGGCCGTCCTAGTCTCATCCTCGGAGCAAAACCTTTTCCTCCTGGACGACGGCAGCGACGTTATTGAGCACAAGGAGTGGAGAGTTGGAATGTACGTTATGGTGGTCGGCGCTTGCGTTATCCGTCCGGCTGATCCGCCGGTCATCAAGGTTAACAAAATCGTCAATCTCTCGCCCTTGCCGGGCAGAGCATGAGGTCGCATTTGAGAACTAAAATCAAGAGAAATTGAAGCCAATAAATTATTTGACATGTATTTCATGTAAACAAATATTCGACATTGGAAACTTGAACAGAATAAAATCATCAAATTATCACATGTAAGTTACATGTGTATAAGTATAAATTAGATATTTGCCGAGAATTCTTCTTTCTCCCCACAAATCCAATAAATTTCTCAATGCTATACTCTTTATCTCTTGCTTCAAATATGGTGAGCATGGGACCCCCCTTCGTCTGCGGCTTCTTTCTCCCCAAATGGTGACGATGATGGTACATGCTCATTAATTACCCCAATTTAGTATATATACACCAGTTAGTACAGGATAATCCTTTCCAAGATGACTTCAGACCCCATGAGAGAAAGAATTACACCAGTCATCTGTTACTCTTTGAATCTGTATTCCGACCAGATGGAGTTGTGGCTCCACTACTGAGAGCAACTGCAGCTGACTCCACATGTGTAAGAAGATACTCGTAAATCTTCTTTCTCAGCTTCTCAACTGTCTCAGCTGGAACGGTGCAATCCCCATTGTTCTCCTTCTGGGCTCCAATTTCATCAAGCCAGTCGTTTACTCTCTTCAGCTGTGACAACATGCCTGCTATCTGACTCTTTTCCATCAATGCCGACGCATCCACATCAGCATCTAAGAACTTCTCAATAAACCCCAAGAACCAAACACGGGATTCTAACTGCAAAGCTTTTGCCAAGTTTGAAGCTTCATTTAGACCATTCCCACGTAACCATTCGGGTGGGGGCGGAGGCGGAGTGCGTTGTTTTTGTGATGCAGATGAACCATCCCCGATCCTGCGAGGAGTAGTGGGGGTGGCAGGTTTCGAGCTGATGGAAGGGCGAGCTTTGTTTTGATTCTTCGGAGTGGTGTTCTTATTAGGACTCTCCAAGACAACCATTGTTTGGTTGCTACAAGTGCTTCGACTTGGAGCTGAAGATTGAGCTGATGAAGATGAGGACTGCCCTCTGTAAACCGTAAAGGGTGACAAATCAGTGGCTAATGCTGCTTGAACCCAAGTAGTGGCACTTTTCTGCTTTTCCAATGAAATCCTTAATGCTTCTTCTGGTGGATCACCCTCTTGGTCTTGAGATAATCCAATTAGAGCCATTTTTGACAAAGAATCTGCAATCAGACTAGCTTTACACAAGTTCGCAAAGAGGTCTAAGAACTGTTCCACTGCAGGTTGTGGGCTGTCCCCTTTGGCTGAAGAACTCAGCTCCGTAAACATACTGCACAGAAAATCCAAAATTGGAGACCACTGTCAGTCTGAAATGGCATTGGTTAACAGTTAATATCAAAACTTTATAAAAATTTGAGATCACGAAACAGTCTCAGGCACACTGAGATAATAACAAATTCATGTTAATGTACTTTCAAGATCCCTCAGGCATTCAAGCCATGTCATGGCCTCAACTATCCTCTGTTTTTCCAACAATATCAGTCTATGACAACATGTTAATGTTAAAAGTTTGAGTAAGCCAATGAATTCACTAATTTTCACCCTAAAAAATAGTGGAGAAGGAAAAAATTGGCATACAGATATAGGTAACATCACGGATGTGCCCCCAAGTAGTGGCTCACGTTGGTTAGCTACAGACAGATCAATTTTAGTACTTCATTACCAACGATGGTTGAAAATACATCAGATCATGTCAAAAGCCAGCACCCTCCTCCATGGATGATGTCCACAAGCAACAACTCTAGAAGGTAAGGTTCTACTTTCTGGAAATCTAATTTTCAGTGAATTACATGTAATATGTCAAGACAGAAACTAGGTTTACCAAAGCAACATTTTTTATATAATTAGCTTTCATAAAAACAAAAAAAGGATGGCAATGGCCTCGGTTGCATTAAATTCACAATACCAGTTACTGTGGAACTCTAATGTCACAATCTGTTCAAAATTTCTCATTTTCTACAGATTGTATAGAACCTCGAGTCCAAAAACTATTGGTGGTTATATTGCCATCCCCACAAGCAACAAGGAAAAGGCATTTTCAATCAAGACTTTTCCCATTAAGTTAGGCTACTGTATGTTTCTGTAAGAGGCAAGAGCTACCTGCGATCTCAACATAGGAGTATGTTTCTTCAGGGAGCATATTAGCATACCATGTCTGAATTATGCCCATCCCTAGTAACATAGCTGCCCCATAAATAAATTCCTAAACGAGTTACTGATATAACCAGGAAAATGATGGTTTTTAAACCAACTAACATCCAAGTTCCAACTACAATTTAGACAGTTAATTAAGAGATGAAACAACAAATGTTTTGCTTCAGAACTTAAGAGGAAAGAGCTGAAGACAACCATATGTGTGATGGTGCAGTTGTAGAAGGATATTTTGGTCACAAAACTTAATCACCTCTTTAACCACAGTTCAGAGCAAGGGTAATTTAGTCTTTCTATCAGGGAAATACAATTTTACAAGATAAGGAAAGGAGGGGGTTCCAAAGATTAGTTGATAAAGCCCTAAGCTCTTGTCTTCTCATTCATCTTCTCCCCTTTTTTCTCTCCCACACATTGATTTCTGGGTGATTCATTTTTATTTTCTACTTCTTTTTACCTTAATTCCTATTTCAAGAACCAGATAGGTTTTTCCCTTTGAGTCATATTGCTTTTTCTAGCTAAAACAGTCAAACTAGTCGAGATTCCCAACAATAGGCACCCAGCCTACACTGCTCATGCCACAAGCCTTGGACAAGATCGTTGAAAACAGTTTTAGGAAAACCCACAACTGGAAACTTCATTCCCATACAGGGTCTTATTTTGATTTGACAGGTAATTAAATTCAAAGATAGAATTAGTCATCAGTAAAAAAGGATCTTTATTTGTTGTTAAAAGAAAACTCTTACTGTCATGAAGAACATAAAAAATGTGACAAGACATGCCTTTTCTCTTCCCAGTATGTGCAGTTGAGTAACTAATTGATCATAAGCATTCCAACATCAACTGAAAGCCAATTTCTAAATATTTAGGAGCTCACCAATTTCATTTTCCGCATTAGTAGCTAATCCAGCAGATTAACTTTAGGATCAAACCAATCTCCTAAACTATAGTGAATTCAAGCTTATCTTCGACAAGTAGATAAATCACTTACAGTTCTTCAAAGAATCATTTGACACTAGACTAGTTGATGAGCTAGATGAACTATAAGTTGGAATGGCACCATGTATGTTATACACAGGTTCAGACAAAAAGCAACAGGATGGTGAGTTACTTCTCCAAACTCGACATAGAACTTCATTAAAATGCAAGTTGCGGAAATATTTTGCAAGGCAAGTAGCAATGCCATGCTTTTCAGACTACAACTATCAATTGCACCTTTAGAAACCAAAAGCGACCTTCACAGGTTGAATACTTTTGGCACCAGAACTACACTATCCCAACCAACCTTACAGAATTCTTTGATCCATTATAACACTTAACCATCCCTTGTGGAATTTTCTATCCATTGTATTAGTTAGGTATTCCTCCAAAATTTCACATGCTGACTAACCTATGAAAAGTGTGTAACTGGTGATATCAGAGTAATGGGAGAGCCACTTTATATTCCAATAGAGGCAAAATATCTAGTCACTCTATTCCACCAGAAGAAACTAATGGCCAATTTGTATCTGATAACTACAAAGAGATTGGCTTGGGTGCACTTGTGTCTGACAACTACAAAGCAATTGGCCTGAATGAAATATTGGTTCACTTTTAACATCTCAGCATATAAACAACCAAACAAACACATTAAGTCCCGATTCCTCTTTTTGTCATTTTTGCTTCCATGGCTAAATAGAGCTGGCAATCAGCCCATAAATGGCCCAATCTTACAAGACCCATAATTGCCCCAACCTGGAAGGCTCATGACCAGCACAGACATTGAACACCCAATTTGTTGAAACTCTGATCCGGAAACAACTTTGGGCCAAGAGACTATATCTTATGTTTGCGTGATTAAATTTATCAAAGTTTTAGGGTGAGCATATCCAACCACCCAAATAAGATATAAATCTCAACTTGCCAACAAAAACAAGCCACCTCAACAACTACTAGGGATTAGTATCTGAATTTGAGTCTGAAAGAGAAAATTATAAGAACAGAATAAATGATTATTTAAAAAACCACATTGTCAGACATCCTCAAACATCTGCCACTTTGCCTTAATTGCTCTGATTATATGAATCCAAAGGGAATCCATACTCCTCCTGTTAAATGTATGAATTACACTTGTTACTTGGCAAGAAGCTACATATTACTGTAAAGGTAGCACATTAGTAATGTTATTCACCGAGAGCAACAATAGGCATAAGATGACAGATCCAATAATTACAGTAAAATAGAAATGTTAACAACAAGCAACAATAGAGACAAATGGCCAAACATGAAAGAAATGCCAGCTTTGAAGTTTGGACTAGCCAACATAGATGCAAGCCTAACTGAGAACTCTTACAACTACCTCAGCAGACAATCATTTTTGAGCCAGGAAAGAATTCATGCCCATAAAATGTACTCCGTTAAAGAGTAGAACTGTTTCACTCAGAGCTAGACTCCGGTATAAGTAACCTTAAAAAAATGTTGCAACTGATCTATAATTGCTTAATTACCTCAAACACCGTATTAAACTCTCTGCCGCAGAAGCTTCTTGCATGGCCTCAATTGCAGCCAGCTTCGCTGCATCTCTGTGCTTCAGAACTTCCTGAAATATGACAATAACTAGCATTAATAAAAACAGAGAAAAACATATACAAGGATCAGATAATTTGAAAGTTTCCTACAAACCAAAATCTAACCCCATGGCTCAATTAATGATAACCCATGGAACATTGTGCCACTCTAAACCAGCCATATGTTACCAGTGAAGGAACATTGAAGTCTCAGCTGAAGCCGACTTGCTGATCCATTGAGATTTGTAATTGAATTATGGAAGCATAACCTTCCCTACCTTTCCAAGTATTGCCAATGATGATGGAAGTGAAGCCCATGACACACTGCTATCTGCCAATCTTTTACTGGCAGAAACCTTCACTAAGTTGCCTGGTACTCCACCATTAGAATTGTCCACTGAACTTTTTTTTGCAATAGAAATCCGTGGCTTAGTGACTTTTTCAAGATCGTCCACAGTTCCATTCATGCCGCCTTTCTTTGTGGGCGTCTGAACCCTATTGCCCTCTTTAGGGGACACCTTGTCATTAGGTTCTGGCTTCTTCTTAGGGGCCTAGTTATTTTAAAGGATCAAATAAAGCACTTGTCAGAACTCCAGAAAAATGTTCATTGACATGGCCAGATAAAGGGCTGAAATGATAAAGAGGACAAGCTACTAATCAAGTAATCTCCGGAGGCTCAAGCATGGAAACAATGTAGCAACGCAAATTTTCATCCCCAAAAAAACTCAATCAGAATTTAATACCAGTTTACAAGAATATGTTAACAATTTTGCATAAAAAAAATTTAACATATAAAATAAATAAGGCAATACTCCGAAAGTAGAGCATAGCATGCAATTCCTCTATCAGGCAGATTTTACCAATTGTCAGCCGATATGATAAAGTAGCACATGGCGGCACTGTTGTATTTAAGCACCTAATATGCACAGGAGTCTTGATTGCTTCTTAATGAATATATTTCTTCAAAAGATTTTGAATATACTACAACACTTAAGAGAAGAACAGGTTATTGATTTCAAGCCCACCATAAAATGGGCTGAAGCACAAGCAATTCTAACCCAGACAACCACTAAAAAGATGTGGAGACTGTATATTTAAAAAAGCTTGAAGTCAATCATCCATGTTGAAAAGCATGAAGTCCAATTAAATAAATAAATTAAAAAAGTAAGCTCTACGCTTCCTGAATAAGTCAGAGCAGAGAGCAGCTTAACTCCCCAAGTATGTTGATGTACTAAGCAATTAGAATACCAACTCTCAAACAATACTTGGTTTTAAGAAAAAATTCCACCCTATGGTATGAAACATGACTGGCGAGGTGAGAGGGAGAAGAAATACTTACAGAAGTGCTGCGTGAATCCGATTTACTAGGTCTTGCTGCCCTTGGATTTGAATTCTCCCTCCCCTGAACCTCCACACTTCCTTCCCAGCTCTTTCTCAAAGCCTTAGGCCCTACTTCAATCACAAAGTTTCCAATCGAATTTCCAGCTGTGGCCTTCTTCACAGCAGAGCTAGCCTTGAAAACAGAAGCAGCCTTCTCTAGCAAACCCTGCTTTGAACTAGGCTTCTCTGAAACGCCATTTATTTTTGCTTGGTTTCTAACCCCATTTGCAAACTTCTCGAATGAAGTAGGAAGTGAATAACAGCTCGTCGGAGATGAAGGTATGGACCTTGAATTTGAAGACTTAGATCTCATCTCTGTTTCCTTTTTCTCTAACACATTCACACTAGGCCTTGACAATTGAGACTTGGAACGGCTAAAACTTTCTGTCCTTGCCTCCAGATCCCCAGCTTTACTACTTGCATTTGCTCTTGGCAACTTGCTCTTCTCCTTGTCCCCCAGCCACTTGCCATTTGTTCCCTTAGGAGAAGCTCTATCAAGTGGGTTTGATCCAGAAGAGTTGAGGAAGCTTAGGGAATGAGTAGCGACCAGATCCTCTGGTGTGCCTACACACGGGTGCCGTCCTGGGACCGGCCTAACACCTCGTAGAATTGGGACAGGTGATGCGGCCTCCAGCCGTTCAACATGGATAAATTGACCCAACTGTAGCTTATCACTGAGGATAAGATCGTCCTGCTCATCAGGGAGGGAAGCATAGGTTGCATGGACAGAATCTGAGACCTTCAGGTAAAATCCTTTGTTTGAGAAAAGCTCACCTCCTTTAAGTGCTGGAACAATGCCAACAACCTGGAGTAGTGATGAACGGTGTTCGCCATTCACCTTCACATCGGTATTCATGTGCTGCAGAAGCTTCATGAGAACTCCAGGAACTAAGGAAGCCATTTCTACGACTCCCAAAACGCATCACTCTGCTACGGTAGGTAGATATTTAAGTTATTCAATTCAATGTAACCAACCTACAAACTCAGATCCGTAAGAGCGGCGACAGTCAAGAGTTACTGACAGAGCTTTCTAATAGGATGCTCGTGACGGTGGCGCCGGCTGTTCTGAACTCTTCGAAGGCAAAATCTGAAATTTTTGAGAGACTGCAGAAAGAGAGAGGATCGTTGCTGAGTTCTGCAAGCATAGGAAAACGATATTCGAAACAACCATTTCGGAAAAAAAATAAATATGGAAACGCATATTTCACAAGCATACAATCAGAGTGGGAACCAAAAACATTCGCTCCAAATGACGACTAAACAGCAGAAAACTTACTTGCAGACCGGAATGTAGAAATGGTGGAGTTTCAAAATCCAAGGATCAGAGACAACCGTCTGCCCCGAACAAAAGATGAACAGACCAAGTTTTAATCAGTTCCACGGATAAGAAGAATCCAGGGTATTTCCATAAGACTGTTCAGATACACAAGAACGAAAGAAAAGAAAAGAAAAGAAAAAAAAAAAAGTCGAAATCATTGCAGCAAGAGTTCCATGATTGGGGTACATTAACAATAGCTTCTAACAGAAATCTGACACAGCCAACTTAGATCTGACAACATCCACTAGCCCTCCGTTTTTTTCCTCCTGGTCTTTTCCCTCCACTCTACAGAGAGAGAAAATAGGAGAACAATAATAACACTACAGGACGCAGGCAAGCAGCAGGTAACTCACCTTACAAAATTCCGACGCAGCTTTACGAAGAATAAAAGTCCTCAGAAGCTGTTTTATTAACTGTTATTTTTGTCACGTAAGGTAGAGAATTTTTCCTAAAATAATTGCTCCTAATGCGTGGTTGCCCATGGGCGCATGTGGTAAGTCACGGTATGTCGGCTACGATATCAGGCCTTAGATCCCGTCAACGGCGTAATCTCCGGCGACCGTCGACGCTCGCAGCTGAAGCTCACATTTATTTCCACGCTCCAAAAATTAATCTCAGATGATGCCTCATAAATGACAAAACGCGGCATTAAAATACAAGGAAAAACAGACGGTCACTATTACGTACCTACTGGCCTCACATTAGATCCCAGTGATGGTTACAGGTTACCGCACAAGATCGCACCGTACCATCGGCTACCGAATCAATAGATTTAATTACATCCGATTACTCTTTTATCTGCTACGAATGGTAAGGTGTCGGTGTCACACCCGGAGGCCAAAAGGGTCCAAAAACCGAGGATTCAGATTCTGAAACGTGGCGAGCGGATAATGGCGATCCGCCGCAGATTCCATGTGCCGACTTGCAGTGGCCTCCGTGGTTTCATCTCACAACGAGTCAACCAAAAAGAAGGGAAACTGAAGAGAGGGAGCAGCCGACTGGGGCGCACCACAAATGCCATCCTCTTGATCTCCACGGTTCACATTCTTGTTTGCGTTCTTGATTCCTAGTTGCTCCCGTGCGGGCTTAAAAGTGAAACTAAACTCCAAGACACCTGTCTGTTCTCTCAATCATTCCACATTATCTTTTTACTTAGACAAATGTCAAGAGCAATGATTTGGAAAACAAATCTGAAGATGAAGATGTTTGAATCAAACAAGAAGCAAGGGAACAAAAGCATCCGTTATGATTTCAGAGAAGGGGCGGCAGGCATTATTGCTTACAGATTGATTACCTAACCACAGCTTTTCTTCTTGAATCTTGCCTTTCTGGAAATTAATCAGCTATTTCTCTAATGTTCTTTATCCAAAAGCTGTCGCATCTCGTCTAAAATCCAGACAGGGTAATAGAATAGTTAAGAACTTAAAAGCCGGTTTATGTTGATTTTTTTAAAAAATTCTCATTAAATTTTGTTTAAATAAATTCGAAGAACGTACAATAACCCAAATACACCCTAAATTATTGATTAAACAAAATTATCAGAACCGGAACTGATACTAAAATTAAAGAGAAGTTCCTGTTCGGATGGATTGAAATGCTCCAGTATCGTAAGTTGATTTGACACACCAAACACAGGAAAAAACAAAATTTGAAAAAATAATTAAGTTCTACCGTCAAAAGAATAAAAAACTAAACAACGGAAAACCTGCTTATTTGTTGAGAAAACGAAAGAAAAATAAAATAAACACTCATGGCGTCAATCCGAAGCTTAACCGATCTGCTTCTCTTCCACTAAAATACACAGCAAAAGAGAAAGATCAGAGACCAAACCTCTTGGCGCATCAAAAGCTTCGCAACTGCAACTGATCGCCGTCTCGACGAATTTCTCTTCCTCTTTTCTCTTAGGGCTTCGAGGAATACCTACACAGAACGCCGAAAGGAAGGAAGCAAGGCTTCTCTAATGGCGCTAGACGGCGGGTATCAGCGTACGGTTGGGGCTTTGGGGCAGACGAATCGTTTCATTGATTTCTGAGACTGGCTGGGCTGGGAGAGTAAAGGACACGACCAGTCAAACCCCGTCGGCAATAGACTCGTCACTGCGTCAGTCTAAGATTAATGATTAGGCCTTACAACATCTGATAAAGCGATCATCGCTGAGAAGGTCCGTAAACGTAACTGACACTTTTCAGTTGCAGGTGTGATATGGAGAGCTCGCAGCCTGGCAGGCGAATCGAACTCCAGAAAAGCCGCATTGTTTATTTCATTTTGGCATTTTCACGTATCAAAGTAGTTTTTTACTTTGTCAAACCTATCATGAATGCCGATCTTTGATATCGAGAAGTGAGAAAAGCTTCCATAATCCTGATAAAACCAGAAACTCTCCCTGATCTCAAACTGAGTCTACTTTCTAACCAAAATCGAATATTTTTATAGAAAAAAATTAACATTAGAATAACTGAAAGTCATGTTCGTAGCATTTGCATGCGAAAATCTAAATTTTAAGTCAATTTTTTTTTTAAATTACTAATTTTATTTTTCCCCGGTCTCCTATTTGTCTTCAAACTCTATTGAGACTCTTTACATGTAGATGCTTCTAAATAAGAAGGAAATGCTCATCAAAGTCAATAGAGTTTATGTAAATCTTTAGTATTTATTTAATTTTTATTATTTTCATCACTTTAGAGTAATGCCTATAGACTCACTATTTACAAATAATAAGAGTGCGCCCAACATCCAATGTGAGTTAAGTCATTTTATTTACCAAGTGATGATTTTTTCTAAAATTGGACCTTTTTTCACCTTTGAAATTGAGCAAATATTTTTTTTATTGGTATATGGAGTTTTCTCTTTCCGTTATGAGTAATTTTTTTTCTCCCGTATTTTATTTGTCCAAGATGGGTCTTTATGTCATTTTTATCTCTAGCTTGAGGGTAAGAACTAGAAAAAAAAAAGTATAAAGAAAATATATTTTATTCAGTATATTATGGTAATTTTTATATGAATAAGATATCTAAGTAAAGGGAAGAACAAGATGAAGATTTTTTTAGTCAAAGAAGTTTGGAAACCAAATTTTTTTCTTTGCAAGTTGAAACAACAGACTCTAGTATGAGGGGGGAGACTTAAAGAACAAATAAAGAAGAAGCTTACATGATTCTATGTATTCTCTCTATTACAAATAGAGACTTATTAGTGTACTTAATTTATAAAAATTAATGGATTAATTTCTTCTCCAAAAATTCAACATAAGGGTAGCTTGAGGGTTAGTCGAACTGTAGGATCGGGTAGGGCATGCCGCTAATGAAATGAAACTGTTAAGATAAATAATAGAATTAATAGAACAAATTATGTTCTAGCCAAGTGGATAAAGGAAGAAGTTATGTGTCCATAGGGTTGAGGAAAAAAGTTTCTTCATAATCAATGCCAATGTCGATTAAATCCAAATATCTCTTTGATAATAATAAAATTATATTAATTTATATATATGCTATGTAATTAAAAAAATAATTATGTAGTACCTTTTTTCTTAGTTATTTCATATAAAATCTAATTTATTAATGGATTTTAAACACTTTCCATAAGGTTAAATCTGTTTTCCTGCAATTTAGAATTTGAAGATTTGGGTGAACCGCGAATTGCTTGAGATTTACTTTGATCTGTAGGAGATTTTACATTGATGCGGAGTAGCCAAGCGAAGCAGGAGGAAGTGAAAGATAAGGTAAGCTAGTCGTATGGACGAGCTTTCCCGGGAAATTTGATCTGTAAACAGAGTTTTTTCGCTTACTTTTTCGTTATCCTGATTGTTGGTGGAAATTTGGATTATGGTCAGGTTGTTTGGATTACAGGTGCCAACCGAGGAATTGGTGAGCATACTGATTTGTGTTTTTAAATTGTTTGTCACTTTTTCTGGAGCTAAAATTGACAACTGACTATTCTGTGATTGTCTGTTCCCTAAACTTGATTTTCTGGGCGTTTGAGTTTAACTATTTGTTTTGGTATTTACCCAATGTCACGTTGGCATAAGGCAGTTTTATATTGCACCTAGATTCTTAAATTGTTGATGTTTTAGTTGCCCTTCCGAATACTTAAAGTATGCTTTTTCATTGGTTTACGATTACTTTTTGCTGCTTTGGTGGATGTTCTTTGTATTTTTTACATTCTTTATTGGTTGTTGGATGTGTTATTCGTTGAACTTGTTAGTTTATTCAGTACGGTCCACTATCAAGCTGTACTGAGCCACATTCTGGGTCTCAACTATTGGTGCTGGAACCTTGGCCATTTGGACGCTTAAAGTTAGTATCATTTTAAGTTTTTTATATGTGTGTCAGTATTCATGTTTTCGTATCTCTGTAGTATGACTGACCTTCTCTGTTGGATGTTTATCCTTGGTTCATATTTCTTCTTTTCTTGTCACTATTGGTCAGACACAATTTCGTCATTTTTTAACTAAATTCTATGTTATAATGGTTGATTTTTGGACTCTTATCACTTGCTATCTACTAATTCTATCTATGAGGATGCAATGACTGATTACTTAAAAAGTAAAACATAACATCATACATAAGCTTCTGACATGTATTGATGGCTTATTTCGTTTAAGTGGGATGTGGATTAGGCAGTATGATTGTGCAAATGAAGGAAACCACTAAGAATGGCTAAACCCAAAAACTTTTTGCCATCTTATGTCGTTAATCAATGGTTTTTAACATTGTCCCTTGACACTCTAGGGTTGTCATCAATGAAATTTTTGGTAGATGTCCATCCATCCAGGTCTCCCCAGTTGTAGGACACAAGAGTAGTTGTTAGGACAGAAGCTGTTTCATTGAATTAGAAGGAAATGCCTGGTATGCTACTTGTTGATTATCAGGTGAGATTCTGGCCAAGCAATTTGCACATTTAGGATCAAAGCTCATACTTTCTGCAACAAATGAAGCTGAGCTAGAGAGAGTCAAGCAGAACTTGTTGGTAACTTTTACTTCTTATTTTTACAACCTGTTGGATTTTAAGCTAATTTGACTATTGAGGGTATTTGTTCTTTGTTTATTTCCCCTGATTTCTAATTGACCTCTTGTAGGTAAACATGTCCCTGATGGAATAAAGGCTTTGCCACTGGATTTATCTTCAGGTGAATCTTCTCTTATTGAAGCTTCCTCAGTGGAGTAGATTATTTGGTCCATAATGCAGCTTATGAACGCCCTGTGAGTGCTTGTTTTTTGTTTGTTTTTCATCCCTTGACAAAAGAAGATTGTGGCTTTCTCGGCATCGTACTAGATCACCCCAAATTTATTTTTTTGTTCCCTGTTTCAGTATTTACTTTCAGAAATCAGCAGCAATTGATGTAACTGAGGATGCTCTTAAGGTCGAAAGACCAGTCTGTTGCTCTCATTTCTTTTACATTCTTTAACTATTTGAAGTGCTTATGTTCTGTGATAGGCAACTCATTTTTTTGTCTCATTTTATTCATCTAGTTCTTAAGTGTCCATTTTGAACATTCTTTGCTTGGGTACTTGTACCTGTTAAGTTATAATTAGATATTGTGTGTAGTTCAAAATTTTCATTTCCAACATGTGATCAATGTTAGAAGACTAACGGTGTGGATTTAGTGTTTTAGCTCACTTTGGTGTGAGCCTCTGAAATAGTTTTTGATTGCAGTTGTGTAAGAAAGGGATTAAAGTGACTGTTATCTATCCTGGATCCGTTGAAACATCAAATGGAACAGGAGCTGGATCATCTGTGCATATGAAGCAGAATGGTCATCAATATAAGATAGAGGGATCAATTTTCATACGAAGTAGAATCGCCATTCTTTTTTTCTTCTAAATGAGTAACATGAAGAACCACCAACAGCTAAGAACTTCACCAACTGCAGGGCAAACTACAAATTGCAATATGAAGCATTTTTGTTTACTGATATGCGCACCCTTAGTAGATGAAATCAACATCTATAAAACAACTGTTGACCAGTCACAATTTATGAAGTAGAATGATGAGCAATGAAGAGGCAGCATCTTCAAAAGGTAGTATGGCAGACTGAGAATGTTGAAATGGTCTAAAAACAAAGAAAAGAAAATACGAGAACTTTGAAATGGATATGTCACAAAAGAGGAAGGAGAAGATTTGAAACAAATGTCTCACACAACCATTTACAACCAAATGGAACATTAGAATTTTTCATCCATTCATCATTTTACTGTCTGAATCAGTGAGATTCAAATCTTGAGTTTCTATACATTCTCTTGGATCACAACCAAATGCCCACAACAATACATTGTCTCTAATCTCAGTAGTACAGAGATTTCTGCATGGACCATTTGTCAAGTTCTTGGAAAATTGATGTGACCTGCATGTTTCATTCCTTTCTATTAATGATCTCTTGTGCCTTCTTGCATTGATCGATTTTTTCAACTCTGTGAATCACTTCCCGAGCGGCATTTTAAGAACTGTATTGAATTAGTCTAGAGAGAAAGATAGAGATGGATAGGTTGGGAATTATGAAACTCATTTGGTGTCAGCACAGATTGTAAGCAGTCTTAGAATGAAAGATCAAAGATACATGGAAGTATCTGCCGAGGGTCTCTTTATTTATTAAAAAATAATGTACAAAAAGACTATTCAAACCAAACAGAATAATGAGAAATTATGAACATCCAATCTCATTAAAATGGTTCAGAAAAGCTCCCCCCAGGGTTCTGCTAGTGGTTCTTTAAAGGCGACTGGGACCGGCAAAGAAATGCCATCAAAGCTGAGATACTGCAAAGAAATTAAAAAGAGAAATATGAATTCATATTGAGAGAGAGAGAGATGTTCTTTATACGATTCCTCATTTGATGTGTTTCATAACTACCTTAATCTGGAGCTGAAGAAACTTCACGTAAAGGATTGCTTGCTCAAGCATCGTACTGATGTCAACCTGAAGCAGAGAAATTGTGGTTTACAGAAAGCTTTTCAGAATAAAATTTTCCATATCATGGATTTGGTTATGAAATGGGGACGGGGATTTTCATACTTTGCGGCAGTTTGGGACCAAGGACTGCAGCGTCTTTAGCTTCTGGTTTATCTTCTCCCCTCCTCTTCTGCAATCTCAGACCAGTTAAACGACAATTCCGCAATAGTGCATTATCTTATATATAATTTGATCGATCAACTGCTTCTTTATTTTATTTTTCCAGTAAGAACCAGTATCAGGTTACAGTGTCGTACCCTTGAATAGAGGACGTGACGATCTCCTGATCTCTGCTCTCCTTCTTTTTCCTTGGATTTCCTCCTTTGGTTTCTTCCGTTAGCCTAAAATATCCAGAATAAATGTCCAATCACAGTCGGAAAAAAAAGAGAGAACAAGATGAAAATCTGAGAAAGAAAAGCGTCACTTCTACTCCACTCTCCATAATTTGTTCATTCAGAAAACTCTCATCTACTTACCCCGAATCCGCCTTCATATTTTCTCTTAGTACTCAATCTTCTCAACTCCTCGTGAACCCTCTGACGAGAGTGATCAGAAGAAGCCTCCGGCATGACCCAAGAATCTGTAGACACAACGAGGCTTCCAAGAGTACTGTCACGGTCAGAAGCTTCCGTTACCAACCCATTTTTGTTCTGATCGTCGGGACCTCCATTGCCATGACGTTTCCCGTCGAAATATTCCAAATGGACAGCAAATGACTGATCATCATCATTAATCACCAGCTCCCTGAAACCGAAACTAGTCCTAGTTTCAGATCGTTCAGCCGAGCACAGTCCACAAATGTTTTTACTGTCTGAGAAGGGAAGGAACTCAAGGGAGGGATACTCTTGTTCGGAGTGGTATGAACTGAGACTGAACAGATATTGATCTGCTACAGATGACTCCATTACTGGACGATGTCGATTCTCAACGGTGCTGGTAAATCTACGTATTTATACTGGAGCTTATTGGGTTCCGAATCCATCGTTTCTCTGTCTGCTTGCTGATCTATAGATGATTGAGATTGATGCTTAGAGATTATTTAGTATTAGTTTATAGAAAGCCGCACGTAGGAGTGATAACTGCAAATAAATAATGGCTTCATCTTTTGCAAAACTGCAAATTTCTGCTTGAGCAGTATCAATGGAAGGAGGACGATGTCAACACGGTATAACTCAATCATATAAATGATGCCATATCTAACTGGCGCGTTCTTACTTGCAGGCTTTCTGAATTATCAAAAGAAAAAGATAAAATAATGAGTTCGTTTTCTTTTTCTCGAACAGAAACAGTGACAGTAAAGAAAACTCTCAGATATATATAAAATCCCAATTTACTTGGAAAAAAATCCATTTTCTAAATTTCATTTCAATAAAACGCTCAAAGTTAGAAACTATTAATATATATATTAAAGTCTTATTTACCCCTTTTATTTCCCTATTTACCTAGTTATCTACATATAGATAATCGGGTAAATAAATGGATAATGGACACACTTAAATACCCCTACTGTCTTTTTTTTTTTTTTTTGGCTTAATCGATATTGTCATATTCAGTCATATTCTGATTTCTATCCCTCTCCAGCTCCATCAAAAATTGTTTAGCCTCTAAAACTTTTGGGACCTCAATTATCATGAATTAACTCTACATGTATACTTGTGGCCATGTCGTGGGAGCAGAGTTTTGACTCAGGAATTCTGAAAATAAGGAGGAACGTGGTGCTAGGCTGTTCGTCTCTTCTCTCTCCCAAATCTGAGGCAGGAACAGACTTGTGGGGTTCAGTCTCAAGTGACCTTTCCACCCATTTTTGGGCCGGCTCACCTCTGTCAATATCTGTTTGGATACGTCGGATCAAATAACCTAATTGAGAAGATCCGAGAGTGTTGACTGGGAGGCATCCTATCACTTTCTAGTTTTTGATTCTCTTATATGATAGCCAAGGCACGTAGCTGCTCTTAATAATCAGTACGTTTACTTCTTTGGATTGGTTTTGAACCACAAGCTATAAATTTGCAGTATCTTTATTTACATAAGCCCTCTCTTCGTCAACAAGGGAGACCTCCCCTAGCATGGTTGTGAGGCCATGGTCTTGCAAGAAAGCGGAAGGGTCCACCTCCCTTATTTTATGTTTTTGTTACTGGGGGTGACACCAAGACAAACCGGTTTACAAACCGTTTGAGCTCGACTCAGTTTAGTTTTTATTTGTGCTAAGCTCGAACTCAAACTTGAAATAAGGCTCATTAAGTATAATAAGCCAAATTCGAGATTTTTCAAGGTCAACTTATTAGCTTGTGAGCTAACTCATTAGCATTTTTTTTTATGAAAATACCTTTTAATTACTCTCGTCGATTCCCTATTTAGTTTGTTGATAGTTGCTCATATTTACCTCAAACCTCACAGACGATGGATTGTTCAACCCTTTTTGATCCCTCAACATCTAATGATGTTGTGTACTTATGGAATATATGGAGGTATTTGCTCTTTCTTTTAGGTCTATTAAGCTGGTCATTATACATTAGTATACTCAAAGGTCGGTTTGATTTTAAACTTGTAATGGAATCGAGCTCGGATAATGGAATGATGTTTTTTTATTTTTTTATTTAAATTTTCTTGAAGTTTTAAATGTAGGTTGGAGCTCAAACGTAGCTTGAGCTCAGGCCCAAACTCAGTTAATTTTTTTTTGGCTCAAGCTCGATTATAATTTTAGGCTTGAGATCGAGCCTGAGTTCGAAGTATTCAAATCAAGCCAAGCTCAAACGTAAGCAAGTTCGAGCTTGGCTCAGCTCGATGCCACCCCTATTTGTTACTTCCTTTCTATGGTTGTGTGAGGACCCACTTACTTCTTCCCTCCTCTTTCATTTATCCCCAACTTAAATTTTTTTTCATTTGAAAATAAATAAGTGCTTACTAATATATGAATATTTTTTCTTTCTTTTTCTCATTGAGACACATTTATAGTTAAGAAATCGAATAATAAAATCAAATTTCAAGTCAGACCATACAAGTTTAGAGGTATCTCTCTCTATTGTAGTAGTTGCTATTTATACTTATATATTGTATAGTGCTTAAGGCTTAGATTGAATAGGCCTACCTTGCAAACTTTACTGTCACAAGAAGAGCTTAATTTTAAAGCAACATGGTAAACCTAAAAGAACAATTAGTTCTAGTTTCGAAAGAGCAGTTAATAAATAACCAAATTACAAGTCTATGATAGTCAAGTAATTAGTGAGAGGATTTGATTAATTATATGATATTGTTTCCTTATATTTGGTTTACAAACGATGAAATAAGATGTAAAGGAATAGGCCTTGTGAAAGTTTTTGGATGTAAATACAAACACATTTAGTGATTTAATCACTTGGAAGGTCAAGTATAGGTTCAAATATCGTTCTCTCTTTTGTGCTTCATCATATCACACCATTACAAAGATATGAATAAACATGGACATTCTCTAAGAAGCAAGCGCCATTATCTTTTGCTCTTCTATACTAAAGACACAGTTGGCAAAAAACGTAATAGACATTGTGTGTTGAAATTATAGGATAGATCAATAAAGTGATAAATTTAAAATTTTAGGAGAGAGAATAAATTCATTGACTATGTAAATTGAGTACATTGGGTTTCTCTTTATAATAGATACAAACATACAAAATCATAGTTAAATTATATTACCCATATCCCAATAACACCGAAAATAAAACTCCTACTTGAAATAATATAAACAACAACTACAGAGAACTAATAGAACTGAAACACTTCTTCTGTGAAACTTTTTCCCATGAGACTTATGTAAGACTCCATATTGATGTTTCTTCGATGAAGTTTTTCTTTGTGAGAATCATGTGAGATTCTTCAACAATTATTCTCCAAAACTCCACAAGCTAGAGTTACTAACTTCAATTTGCAAAGAAAATTTTGTTGGTCTTGTTCTTCAACATGACTTAGGGTTGCAAAAATCTTCAAAGATGCAAAGTCTTCATCTTTTATTCTCACTCCTACTTGGATGTTTTGTATTACTTGTCATATAAAAATTTATCTCACAACTCAAAAGGAGATAGAGAGTGTGTGTGTTGAAATTTTAGGAGAGAGAATAAATTCAATGTCAATGTATAAATTGAGTACATTGAGTCTCTACTTATAATAGATAATAGAGATTAAAAAAACTAGAGTTAAATTAAACTACTCGTGTCCTAATTACACCCAAAGAAACTCCTAATTAGAAATAAAGTAAACAACACCTACAAGGAACTAGTAGTGCTGAAATACATTTTCAATGGGACTTCCACGAGATTCCTGTAAGACTCCACCATATTGATTCTTCTTCTATGCCCTCAAGTATGAGTTGTTCTCTTCAACTTGTAAAGAAAGAATTATTGGTCTTATTCTTCAACACAAGCCTAAATCAATCTTCGAAGATGCAAAGTTTTCATCTTATGTTCTCTCCGTTTAGTATGTCTGGTTATGTAAAAAAAAAAAATACCACAACTCATGGAATTCTTCATGGTAGGTTGTATCAAATAGCCCCAAATACCTTCTTTGTATTTTTTTTTTCTTCTCTTCTCCCTCAAAAGGACATAAAAACCAACTTGGACAAAAACAAATATAAGAGAAGAAAAAAAAATCACTCATAGGCAAACACTAGTTAAAATGGTTTTAAGAATAAAAAACCCACTCAATTTTTAAGGCAAAAAAGAAGCCCAATTTTAGAACATAAAAAATAGACTACTCATTATTTCAAAGATAACTAAAAAATACCTTTTCTGTAAAGAATAAAAGACGACTCAAATTGAAAGCTAGGCATACTCATGTTCTTTGTAGGTATGGATTTGAAAGCATTATGTCCAACTGATAAAAAAAATAAAAAATGTGAAAATAATAGAGAACCTCAAAGATGTAAGTAAACGATAGCAACAATCGTATTTTCCCACAAACTCCCTATTTAGAAATTTCAATAGGCGTACTTCCAAACTCAATTTCTTAAAAACTTCGGTAATAAGGAGGTACAAGCGTGACCAGAGGGGATTAAAATCTTTTTTAAAATGAATGAAGTAACATGGAATCAAAATAAGAAAAATTTGAAGGTGTAATGTGACCAATCTGAGATTCTCCACGTAGCATAATATAGATCAATTGGATTTAAAATGAAAGTGCAATAAAACAATTAGCAAGTAGCATATAAAAAACTTAGTGCCCATGATCATGCCCAAACGGCACGTTATTTGGTATAAGAGAAAAAGTAAAAACTTTTGTATTTGTTGAAAATAGAAACTTCTTCAATTAAAAAACGGAAGCTCAGACTAGAAACACCCCTATGGGTGTTTTCAAAATCGACAACATTGGTGAAGCAAGAATGGTCTGCATAAACATCGCCCTGCACGTTGGAATAAGCCCAACACAGTAAAGATCAATCAAGTATGAAATTAACCTTAATCACCCTATTTTTCATATACAATTCTTGGAATTTTTCCTTCCCTCTTTTTTATTATCAAGTACTAACGAACTATTCGTAAAATGAGAATTCGCCATTCCAATTTCCTACTTAAAACTACATTCACAAAATTCTTGCTTTATCATGAACTAATTTTGCTAATAATTATACAGCACCAACTCCCTAAATCTTTAAAAGCAGCAAATCATAAATTAAATGAATTTAAAAAAAAAATGTATGAGCTAATGTTCTAAGTATACTTAATGTCATCTAACCCAAGCCAATTGAACCAGGTTCAACCAATTCCACAGCCTTAAGCAAATCTTGGGGATGAGTAATTTCAAGAAGCAGTCTAATGAACTTTAACTACCATAACGGGACAATAACCCATCTACGTGAAGTTAGATGACGGTCCCAACCAAAAGAAGGAAGAGGTCAAGGCAGTGCCCCCCCTTCTCCAACACATCTCTTACGAGAAAGATGTCTAGGGGAGTCAAACCCCTTCTTTTCATCGGCCTCAAACACAACGAAGGGGATCTCCCTCCTCACTCAAAAAGCTTGTCGCAACACCCAATATACCCGGTTCAATTGACAAATCTAAGTCGGTGTTTATACCGATCATAAAAATTATTGACATTGAAACCACCAACCTTCTTCACATATAAATAACAAAAACTAAATTATCCCCATCTATTTTTAACAAAACCTTTCAGTTGCAATTTCACAACAGAGCTCTAGCACGCCTGCAGTATCAATAACATACATTTCACACCAGTTAAGCCCGCATATGCACACAAGGGTTGATAATTCTAGACAACTCAACCAAGCACAGGCAAATGGAACAATCATGATCTTCGTATTTCTCTACTTGTCAACAACCGGACGTAAGAACCACAATCTCTCTCGTGCACAGGGGGAATCTAGTAGACTGAATCCTGTAAAATGCCCTGATAGGAATAAAGTAATTCAAGGATTTTTATCGTATCCAAAATTGAACAATGCCAATTCCAACGGTAATAATCCACTCAACAAAAGTCAGAATAGTGACAATATAAAAAAACAAAAGATATTTCCTCAAAATGCAAATAACCAGAGTAGTTTACTGTCCTCTCACAGGTCCTGAACACTCAAACCTGTAACATTATCAAGAAGAGAAAAGAAACAATCAGTTTATAAAAAATATCTAAATTAAAGAGGTCAAAGCACAGTATTCAACTTCAGCACATACCTGGAGGAAGAGACTGCTTCAGCTTATCAGCCTTCTCAGAATCAAACACACATAGCGTGTAAAGATATTTCGAACACCGCACCTTAAATTTAACCACATCTTTGCCTCTCTTAATTTTCACAGCACGAGCATCTTTCCTTCTGGCAGTGAGAAGAAAGTCCTTGATCTCATGAATTTGCTTAGGCTAACAAAAACCCCATAACAAATTTCAGGTCAACAAAGTTAAGCAAGGCAAAAAACAGACATGAATGATGCAACATAACAAAAACACATGACAATAATCTCAACGGCTACAAAATTAGTCAAGACACCACAATGAATGATAATTACCAGTATAACAATATACAACAGTTTGTTCAATTTAATCTTAAGCAATCAGACCTCAAAATCATAATATTCAGAACTAAATGTATACTAAACATTGCAAGTTAGCAGCAATACTACATTATTCAATTAACAAATGAGGAACTTGTTTAATAAGATCAACCAGATAATCAAGAAAGAATGACCATCAGCAACCAAATTTATCCCCAGAGCATAATGCTATACGGTCCGCATCATGGCAGGCTTTGCTTGAGACAAAGCCGCATCACTTGGATCATTCTTTCTGTATCTGATAGCATTGATAAATCATATCGGATAATATAATAGCCAGTATTCAAAATGTCGAAACAGGACAGGGCAAACCTGTCAGAGTGGTTCCATCCACTCTTGTAGGCGGTAGCTTTCCGCACCCAACAGACCGATCTGTTAGATGCAGAAAGTTACCGCCTACAAGAGTGGACGGAACCACTCTGACAAAACCACATTAAAGAAACTCATAACAAGAGCAGTGAAGGTAATAAACATCTGAACATAGAATACATAAATCAACGAAATGTTTTGGAATATAAATGGAACACAGCTCAGAAAGATGGGTAAGTCATTTATCAGCACAAGTAAACTCTCAGAGTGGTGCATGACATTCATCCTCATCACAGCCATTGCAAAAAACGTGACAGCTTAGGAATGTCCAAATCTCAAACCGAAAGTAAATACATCATGTCAACAAACTAAACGAATTCCAAACAAAAAACAGCACCAAGATCACAAGGTTCGCAAAACAAATCAAACCAACACAACAGTATCAGCATCCTAACCAGATAGAAGTACTCAGATAGCATGTCCTAAAATTGAACAATCCGCCTCTTCCTTCCACTAGTATATCTAACGAGGCTAAAGCTGTACTAAATGTCAACAAGTAGGCGTAAGAATGATAATTAATGTGAAAAATAGTACATCACAACCAGAACTCTCGATGTCAGAATATAAAGTATGAAAGATTGAAGCGTATGTATGATACTATACATGAAATAGTTTTGAAAACCAATGGCGTCAAATAAAAAAATGTAGTTCATACTATCTTTGAAAGTCAATGCACTATCTAAAAACAGTTTCTTCCATATGACCGGGCTAACATAAATCCTCATATCAAGACCTCCCAAAAACTAAAAGATAAAAACACTAGGAGGAAATACATCAGTAAACATGAAAACAGCAAATAAGCTGGAAGTAACTAAAACATCAAAACAGATCTCCTGGTAATTTCAAGCAAAAGATAAAAAGCAAAGGGAAGAAAAGAAGAAAGCGAGATCGGAAAAGAGCGACCATGTACCATTTTTTAGGGCTTCGGAGGAGAAGTTGCAACCTCTGCTAAGCCCTCAAAAACCTGGAGGCTCGTTGTGGCGATTTAGAAGCGAATTTATAGAATCGAGAGAAACCCTAGAGATGTCAACATTTCAATTTCCTCTATTGCCCTCAGCATCTTCAAATTCACGCTTTAAAATAAGTCCGCGCGAACCGCCATGGCTGCGTGTCTGCGTTGCGTCACCCGGTCCTCTATAAGCTCATCGAATCCGGGTTTGAGTTGGTAAGTTATTATCAAAATGAACCGAATCATATTAATCGGGTTACAAAATACAAATCGAACCCTGGCACACAGTTTGGACTTTGGAGTCTTTGGGTTTAGGTGGGTCACGGGTTGGGTTCAGATTAAGTTTTTGGAAACCCGTTTTCATCTCGTAAAATTGACCTAAACAAAAGAGCTAATTCTCTTCTTGTTATCCCAATTTCCTCCTCTACTAATCTTCCTTTTTTGCGCTAGATTCTCTTCTCCTCTTATTCCACCGTTTTCCTCACTTTAACCAACTCTCTCCGATATGAAACCCTAGAATCTAACATGGTATCAGAGTAAGAGTTCTAGGGTTTCAAATTAGCTGCTCTTAAATCAAACAATTTACTTCATTAGGGGACATCTAAAGGCAGCCATTGAAGGAAGCAAGTTGAGACAAGCAAAGTCTTGATCAGATAAGTTTAAGGCATCGTCATGTATTCCTCTTGATTTTTTTCTCTTGGAAGTTACAAAATTTTGTTCCTTTTTTGGATGTCCACATCTTGTTGTTTAAGTTTTTCATATGCCTATAAAAAATAGAGTTCGATGGCTAAAAATTATAGTTTTTCATTAGCACAACTTTTGTTCATTCAAAAAATATTTTTATTTTTCAAAAAAAATTGCCAAAAGGAGTTTGAAAACTCCTTCTCTTTGTTGCCTTGAGTTTGGACTGAAACTTTATTTCTTTCTTCCATAGTTTGAAAACCTAAGGTAGGTTTTGGTGTTATTTGTTGCATGAGAACTCTTAACTCCTAGCTTGTTTTATTTTTTGATTTAAGTCATATTTTCATGTTTTTTTTTGGTAAATTATGCAGTTATTTCCCTTCAAGCCATGCCCTATGTTGAATTTTTTGAAAAGAGAAAAATTTTATTGACTTAATGTAATTAGAGTACATGAGCCTCTATTTGTAATAGAGAAAATAAGTAGAATTCAATTACAATTAAATTATCATTATCCCAGTTACCCCCAAAGTTAAACACTAAAAGATAAGTCCTAGAACCATTGAACAATGAACATAAAGAGAAAACTAACATAATTGAAACATTTTTAACCGAGACTCTACTGTAAGACCTCCTCTTGTGAGACTCTATAAGACTCTTTCATATCTGCTCTTCAACACTCCCCCTCAAACTGGAGTTTATAACTTCAGTTTGCAATGAAAAACATTCTTGCTCCTCAATTTTCTTTTGTTGAAAAAAATAATTCATGGTTGCAAAAACTCCATCTTTTGTCCTCTCCCATTTCTTGAATACGTTGGTCACATAAATATTACACAACATGTGGAACAAAATACCTATTCTTTTACTTTTTCATCTACTTCTCCCCTTCAAGGTGGAGATAGAAAGGACATATAGACCCAACTTAAACAAACACAATGTGGAAAAAGAAAATTACTTTTAGCCATATGACAAACCTCCATACACTAGTTAAAACAATCATAATCTAAAACATACTCCGCTCAATTTTAAAGGCGAACAAATGGCCCAACTTTAGGGCACAACAAAGAGACTACTCACTTTTTAAGGGTAGCTCAAACACAAATCACCTCTTGGGGTGAAGAACAAAAGACTTGACTCAAGCTAGATGTTGGACACACTCCTACATTTTTTAGGTAGTGGGTCTAGACATTGCTCTAAAGTGATAAAAAATCGAGATGATAAACTAAAGAAATACTAAAGTAAAACAATTTTAACAGGAAGGAGGTAACTATGCCAAACTCATACTTCCAAAGTGATATTTAAAAAAAAAAAAACTAGAGGAGATTATAATGGTAGAACATAATAAATTTGACCAAGTATAACGTTTTTGGGGTATCCACAATTTTTTGACATTAGCTATGCGAAAGATACACAACCAAGTAACAAAAATGAAAAACTTGAAAACAACTTTGAAACAACATATTGCATACCTTGAATGAGCACATGATGGAGTGATTAACTCAATTCACGTCAATGCATGGAGAGAAAATAGGAAAAAATGAGAGATTTTTGGCAGAACTGAACTTTGGTACTTCTGATATCAATATCTCCAAAAATATGGCTTAGAGTCACAAATGGTTTATTGATCAAGAAACTAGACTCAAAGTGCTTTAAATTGGTACCTAATTTGAAATAAAAAAACTTTGTCCTTGAATCTTTTATGACTTGTTGATTTACTTCATTTAGTTGCTTGAACCTTGCCAACTCAAATGCGAATATCTTCTTAAATATAGATCAAATTGACATGAAAGTTGCTCCTTCTGAAACTAGAATTCTATACTTTTCATCCAAGTATCACTTTTCTTCATAAAATATAATTATTTTGAGAGAAATAATCTAATATATTTCTGACACTGTAATTTTGTCGAACTGAGTACTCATTCTTCCTTGACTAACATAACAATTGACCCTTGTGAAATTGGTATCTCCCTCTAAAAAACTCACACTGAGAATTGGTTTGATAAGTTAAAAAATAGAATTAGTTATATATTTTTTTACATATAAATTTCCATATAAAGTCTTGTTCTTGATGGCTTAAACAACTTAAAAAGTGAAGTTTTACACTGCTACTCAAACCTCTCTTATAGTTTGAACTTCACTGCTGCAAATATCGATATTTCTTTGTAGAAAACTTTGATTGCAAAATTATTTAAGAATTGGAAAGTAGACTTGAAGATCTTTTCGTAAATATATAATTTTAATATTAAAAGTTTCGTATGGAGGTTTGAATGCCAAGAAACCAATGGGTACTGGGGCACGAAAGAAATAAAAAAGAAAGAATACGAACCTAAACTACTAGAGATAATAGATCAAAAAATGATCACATTATCTCTATGGGTTGACTGAGTCAACTCACAAAACCTGCTTTGATACCATGTTACAATTAAAAGGTATTTTAGTTATTTCAGTCTCCTACTTATGTTTAGTTGCTTAATTATGCTAAGACTTATCTTTAAGTATTAGACTTTGGATGTAACTGGGACAATGGTAGTTTAATTGTATTAGGATTCTACAAGTTTTCTTTATTATAAATAGAGATTCGTTGTACTCAAATGACAACAAGTCAGCGAAGTATTTATCTTTTCTAAAAATTTAACAAATATCTAGTAGCATATGTTTCCATATGAAATAAATACGATTATGGCTAAAACAAACAACATTATCACTAAAGGTTTTATATGTTTCCTTATCACAAGAACTGTTAATTAGGAGGCATCACACAAGTAAGATGAAACAATTTATTCAAATACGTTAATTCAAGAGGAAATCTTGAAGGGACAATCTTCAAATCAATGAATATTTTCAGGTAAGACGGTGATTGTGACTTGATGGGGCAACTTTGTGCTAAATTAACTAATATATTTAATATATAAAATTTGTAGTTGGGCACTTATCTCAATTGATTTTTTATCATTTTCCTTTTGGGAATTACTTTGAATACATACTGATAATCAATGTTGATCCCTTGCTTTACAGTAAAATGATTGAATTGGTATGATTTATTTGTATTTGTATGCAATCTTGTAAATATGGTGGATGGAAAGACCATTTAGAAAAGAATAAAAGAAATTTTGACACCAAAAACATAAAAGAAACAAGGAGAAATTAAGGTTATTAGGAATATGAGAAACAAAGGAAAATTGTTAATATTCTAAGTTGTGATAAATAAATGCATGATGAGTGAATCTCCAAATATAATGTTACTGTTCATTATCATCTAGTCTATCAATTAAGGTAGATAATTATATGTAATCTAGAGGAAATATGCCTTGCAGCTATAACATTAGAGTACAAGAGTAAAAAATCTTGTCTTGGTCTTCAAAAATGCATTGTCAAACATAATAAGTCCATCTACTCTTTAAAAATGTGCTAATGCATTTGTTGTCCCTAATACAAAAAAAATTGTCATAGATGAGCTCGTACCAAACATTTCCCCATCTTAATACAATTGCATTAATTTATAAAAGATGAGAAAAAAACCAATTTGCTTATATCCATTCTACCTACTAGATATTTTGGGGCCTAACAACTTAAAACAAAAAACTTGTTTCATATAGCCCACACACATTTGAACATGTAACAACAAGAACGGAATTTTTTTTTTTACTCATTCTGTAAATTGATCTCACCTCCACCATGTTTGGAATTGGATGCCATAATTCCAAACTAATGACAACAATAATAATAAGCGTGAAAGAAAGAAAAAACAAGCACGAGAACAAACAAGATTTATATAGGTTCACCTCAAGGTGAGACTACATCATGTCTTTCACCGCTGCAGTAATCCACTATGAAGATGAAATAGTTTACAAGAGAAATAGTACACACTTGTTAAGTTGTGGAAGACATGACCTTAATGCTATCAGATACAAACAATAGTCAATGATCCGTGTATCGACTCAACGTAGGGCGTTGATAAGGCTCCACAACTTAACACACCATTAATATGCCACATAATTTGTATGCACTATAGCCAAAGAGGCCATTAAGGAAGCTCATTTATTTGAAATTAAAATACTAAAATGAATAAAACACATTTTTTATTATACTCTTAACTCCTATCATTACGAGAAAAAAACCATGTTTTGTGAAAGTAAGGATTAAGGACAATGCAATAACTTACCCATAAATACCAAGATGCTTGTCAGTGGAGTGACGAGAAGGATGAATAGGCGAAGTAGTATTATTGTGTTCCTTTTGGATAGAGCTGAGCAAATCAAATGTTTCTATAAAAAGGAAATACAAAACATAAATAGGGTAGAGAATTGGGCTGAATGGAATTGAAATTCAAAAAATTAGCTTACCTTTTACTACTAGTTTATTCCCTAGGCAACACCCAATATCGCCTCCAACAATTGATTGAGCGATGAAGAGGCCGAGGACGAATATGGCAAAAAATAGGGCACACAGTATGAAATTGAATGAAATTTGAAGACTCTAAAAATTAGGGGGTCTACAACATGAAAAGAGTCTGAATTCGAATGAAATTTGAAGACTCTCTGACTCTCAAGCTATGGTTAGGGAGGAATAGGAAGTTACTGATAGTCTATCTGAAGGGCAAAGAGAGAGGAAATGATATACTCGCTATCACTCGAACTCAAAGTCTCAAAGCGTTGTGAAGTAAACGAGCCGGCTTAGGACCTCGTAAGTCGAACCATTGGTCACTAAAGTTTGGCTTGTGTATTTTAACAAGCGTGAGCCCAATCTCGAATTTGATTTGAGATCAAGATGGTTCGATCCAAGCCGAGCTTGAACTATTTATGAACCGTTTCGATTCAATGCCACCCCTAGTTCTATTCCATTTAAACAATGAGCTCTTTCAAAGAGAAAACTAACGAAACATACTTCTGAATACTAAATTAGTTCCTAGTTAGGCTCCAAAGAGTTGTGCCAAATGCAATCTTTAACTTTTCTACGAGACAATAGAAATTATGGAAAAATGTTTTCACCTCCTAAAACCGGTACAAATTGCTAGAAAGGTTTAAAAAATAATTTCAGTTTTTTTTGCATACCTCGAAATAATCTCATCAAACAGCTTCACAATGAAGACGACGACAAAGAGTGGCGATGGCAACTTTGCATCAGCCTTATCTAAATCCAGAAAAAGTTGCTTCCACTACATGGGTGGGGGCCTGGGGGTGCCTGCAAATTCCTCGACTCTTCAGGCCGAGTTTTTCAAAGGTAAAAAAAAAGCTTGGGAAATGACCAGACAAGAAGACATAACTGGGATTCTGACTAGCTACATTATGCAAGCCAACAAGGTTGCAGATACTCCTTTATGTCAACTTGTCTCTCGGTGCTTGTCATTCTGCAAGTCTTTCACATTTCTATTATTGATTACGGTGTAACAATTGATTGAAACTTGTGCTCTGATCGTAATTAAGTCCTGGGTAAGCTTCAACTACTATTTCATTTTTTTGTTATTGACATTCTTCACACGGGAACAGGGTCGTGAGGGGGTCTGCAGATGCCTCCTTCCTTGCCAAAATTTGAAAAACCTTTGCCACTGTTCTTCCTGATTGCATTTCTTCCCTTTGATTTCCTAAAACACACCCCATGTCTTCTTCTAATGTTTCTATTGCATCCTTCTAAAATTTCTAAAATGAAAAAAGAAGAGATCAAGTAAATCTACATAAACATCTAAACAGTTGAATATGGATCTAATTTGGCTTACTAACAAAATGGAAGTAACTCAAAGTTCACAATTTGCTTGTTTTATATGAATTAGCACATATAAAGAAGATCACTAAACAACAACAAGGTGAAGTTGGAGAGAAAAAAAAAAGCTAGCCAATGCAATTGGATGTAAAACTGCAAAAGAACATCCACCACCAAACAAAGGAAAAAAACTAAAAACTAAAAGCTAAAAGCAACAGGAATCAATCCCAAGCACAAATTTTTTTTGTTACAAATCGAAGACTCCAACCTCATTCCAATTTCCATGCTAGATATCTCTGAAATTGTTTTTCAAAAAAAAAAAAAAAAAAACTTCTCTCTGATGGCTAGTGAAAGAAAGAATAAGATTTCTCCAGAAACTTGATCAGTACTAACTGATTGGCTTCCAGGCTGATGCCCACACAACTGCTTCTTCCTTCCACATCAAGTGCAGTCCAGACTCGTCTCCCTCGGCCTGCACGAACGACCACCCCGCTTTGTATCGCTTCAGCAGTGACTTCACGTCGTCCACCGAGTCTTCGTTCAATCCAAATGGAGAGAAGGCCTCCTTGAGCTTCAGGCACCATTGCCTTCCCCTCTCCCTTCTCTCACAGTCGACCCCTCCCTCGTTCTGATCACACGCTAGCACACGGACTATGCTTCTGGAGCATTCCCTTTCCAGCATCAGTCTTTCATGGCTGGCGGGGACGAAGCTCTCCTCCAGCATTTCGAAGAATAAGTCGTAGAACCTCAAGCACTCGTCGAAGCACTTGACGAAGTCGTCCCTTGTCCCCGTGAAGTCTGCTTCTTCTTCTACCACTGTCACAACCTTGGGTTGGAGTGACCGGAGCATGCTGATCACCGCCCCCCGCGCCTTGGTGTCTACTCTTCGTAACGCACCGATGCAGTTCACGGCAACTGCTTCTTCTTCTCGCAACCCTAATTCCTCCTTCGTGAGCTCTGCCAGGCGATTCAATTTGCTCACGACGTGAAACTCGAAGGGGATGCCCATCAGTCGGGCGAATTTCTCCATCCTCCGCCCGATTTCTCTCATGACGGACCGGGCGGCGGCGAGAGTCACCACCACCGTCAGCCGCAAAGACGGGGCATCGTCGTTCTTGGTGACCAGGGCTTCCAACAGGGTCGGCCACTGAGTGCAGTAAGTGTTACTGATGTCGATGATGTGCAACTTCGTCTCTCCTGCCATGGCCTCTAGTATAGCTCCGTTAGAGGCAACATGGCCGAACGTAGTCCAGGGACTGACCTCCTGAAACTTGAGTATCACCTTCCTCGCTGACTCAAACGAGTCACTCTTCTCCGCCACCGACGACAGAGTCTTGTGGCAAAGATCGCCGGACTCCGTCGCTTTGCAGAAGAGAGCTTGCAAGAAGTGAGACGCCAGCTTCTGTTGAGTGTCTCCATAAGGGGATGCGAGCTCGTTCAGCATCCACAACAGGTGATGAATCCTGGTCGAGTCCTTGTCCGAGATGGCCTTGGCGCACTCCTGCAGGAGCCTTGCCGCCCATTTCTCAGTGGCTGCGGAGTCACCGGAGTCGGAGGAGGGATTGAGGGACGTTGAAGTGTGATTAGTCTGCGATTGGCTGGAGCTTTGCATGATTTCCAGGGCATGGCTTTTGTGTAGGTTTGTGGGAACCGACGGTGAAGTGTAGAGGGATGCTGTGATCTTCGAAGACTGTATCTGGTTGGCGTCCATGGATTATTGAAGCAGAGACAACAAGGAAAACCCTGATATTTTGATATGCCACAAATATCAAATCAATGCTTAATTAAGTTTATTATTTTCAATCTATTCTAAGTTTTATTTATAATTGAACAATGTCTTTGTCATTATCATAAAGGGTTTAAGCATTTTTCTGCATCATTAAAGTAATATCAAATTAAGGGAATCTAGGTGAAGCTTGTTCCTTATTAGGGTTTAGAGAAAGAGGACAAGGAGGCTGCCCTTCACCCACCAATCATCCATGAAAGGCCACTTCTATGTGTCTCACAGATTGTAAAGAAAAAGGGGAAAGATGTGATGTTGTGTGGTCTTTTAAGGATACCCTTTTATATGGGTCCATATATTCTCCAAGACCATGTTGCTTAATCTACTATGATTTAAACCATTATTGGCTACTTTCATCAAAAGCCTGCCAGACCCACATCACATGTCTCAACACAAATATCATCACTTTTGGACAATATGATAGCATTTAGACATTTTAATGTGAAAAGGGGCACTGCTTATGCAAGTTTTTGAAGCATAATGCTGCCAATGCAGCTATAAAATTAAAGAAAGAATGTTCCAAGATGTTAATACCCAACAAGAACAAATAGCTTTCACCCATTCCCCCCCCCCCCCCCCCCCCCCCCCCCCCCCCCCCCCCCTCACAAGTGAGTTATCCAAGGCAAGTCACCAAGGATGACTAAATGAGATTCTTTTCTCTACATTGGTTTTGTCTTACACTTTTAAGTAGGCAGAAAATGGTTTCTTTTCTTGGTAAACCAAAGAAATGGAAAAAAAACAAAGCCTCCCTTTTGATAATATATAAATAATAATTTTTCGATTCTTTTATGTCATTTTCTTTTTCTCTTTCTTTTCTTTTTTCACGTTTCTTTTCCTGCATTTTTTCTATAAAGTTTATTTTAAACTAAACGGTGGAAACTGGACGAACTTTTATTAGTTTTATGATGAAAGTGTGTGTTCTTGATCTACACCTACTTGACAAGTGAAATCCAACATGTTTTCCTTGGTGGAGTGTGTTAAGATCTGCAGCCAGCTGTGTTTGAGAAAAAAAAAACATTTAGAAACATTTCTAACTCATATTTGGCAAGGATTTACCCAAGTTTTGAAGTGACAATTACTCTAAAAATTAGATGTTTTGGTTAAGGAATGGGTATAAGCTATAGCTAGAAATAGGACATGCAATATACTTCATTACCTTTTTTTATCACCTTTCTCATCTATTATGATAACGTTGTTGAAATTGAAGCTCAAGATCCTCCAAACACCTGAATTTATATGATAACAAATTAGGTCATTTAACGTTGATCTATAAGTGAAATTTTGGAAGAAAAAAAAAGAGTTGAATCCATTCATAGGTTTGAACCCACCATCAAGTAGAAAGAAAGAAAAAGGAGTTGAACCCCAATTAAAGTAAGTTTTAGAATTAAAAGTGGGTCGAATCCTCCATAGGTATCGATCGAGCCATTAGGCAACAAGATTCAAATCCCAAAAACAGAAGAACACTGAAAAGAAGAAAGGAGTCGATCCCAGGTAGTAGGAGTCAAACCCTTAAGGCAAGTAGAAAGGAAAAAAAGAGTTGAACTCTAATTATAGAAATATTTGGAATAAAAAGTGGAGTCAACCCCCATATAGAGAAGAAGCAAGAGGAGTTGAACCTATAGGAGGATTCGACCCCATTTGGGTGAAAAATAGCAAAAAGAATGTGATTTCACCTAACATAAAGTTATGGGACAAAATAAGGAGTCGAATCCTCTGGCAACAGTAAGGAGTCGACTCCTATAGGGTGTAGAAGCCAGAGGAGTTGAATCCAGGAATGGATTCAACTACAGAATCGTGTCATTGGAAGAAAAGGGGAATCAAACCTAAGCATAGGATTTGACCCTATGCTAAAGAAATTCAATGTTTATGAATGTTAGACCTAAATCTAAATATTGTAGGTCTTCAAATTTTGTATGTGACCTACAACATGTTCAACAACAAAAATAAGATTTGTTAATTATTTTTCATAATTCTTAGAGCTTGTTTTCACTTGTTTCTACTAAATACCAAAAACAACCTCATTTATTCACAACAACTATTTTTTTAACATTGGGATATATGTTATATACACCAAACTTGTTCCATACTTTTAAATATCCTTGCCTACACAAATTTCAAAAAAGCTCCCTAGTGCTCCCATAGTGATTTGCAAGTTCTATGCTATTAAATTCCTCAAAAGAAGTTATTTTGAGAGAAGTTTTCAATGAAAGCTATGTATTTCTATGCATTTATTCTAATATTAGATTAGAATACTTATTTATTAGTGGAAGTTGTTTTTTTTTTATGATTTTTACATTATGATAGGCGTTGATTTTGATATTGATTATCTTATTTGAAAACTTTCCCATTAGTAGCCTAAGTAAAGCTTTTGAACGCATTCACTTTAAAGTCTAATTGCATTAGAGATACTGAATTGCTAGTTTATTCTCCATAATATTGGGTGTTATCTTGCTTTTAATTTTGATTATAATATATGCCTATAAAGAGGTTCTATTGTGATTAACTAACTAAGCAAGTATTCCTTGCATTTGTAAGTTAATCAAGACTTGTATAAGCTAATTGGGAGTAAGTGAAAATTCCTTAATTGGGTCTAGGTGCATGTACCAAGTAGATTGCTATTAGTCGTAAGTCCCTAGTATTGGGCTGGTGTTATAACCCCTTGGTGGGTGTTTGGTAGTAGATACTATTTACCTGATTTTTAGAGTATTTATTTACAGGGCAATATGTTATGGTCTTGGGTTAAGTACTTATGTCTTTCACTCCTAATAGGTCGGTCTTTTGGGATGTATTGGCTAGGTGTTTAACATTTGGTATCAGAGCTCATGTGGTCGTTGACTCGTGAAGGTGGGTGTGATGTTATGGTCTTGGGTTAAGTACCTATGTCTTCCGCTCCTAACAGGTTTGTCTTTTGGGATGTATTGGCTAGGTGTTTAACACAAGAACTCCCTAGAAGTGGAGTAATAAGTTGAAATATTGATTGTGAACACTATAAAAATCTTAGTTGTAGAGATGACTAATTGAATTTATTGTTTAAATTTTATTGTATGTCATTGCTTAGGTAAGTTCAAAATTCACATTAAGCTGGATAATTTTAAATTTACATATTTTAATCATTCTAATTTTTTTCTTACTTGTTTATCCATGGGCTACAAAGTAAAATACACCTTTATCTAACTCGTGAAAAGTGAATTTTCCAAGTCCAAGTAGTTCTTGTCTTGAAGTCACATTCTTTTTTAAAAAAAAAAATCATTACATGACTTTTAAGAAAAAAATTCAGAACAAGATCATTTTTAATACAAGATAAAGTAGGCAAAAAATGGTTTCTTTTTCTTGGTAGAATCATAAAATTGAAAAAAACAAAGCCTTCTCTTTCTTTTCCTTTCCACATGTTTTTTCTCTCTCTATTCTATTTTAAACTAAAAAATAGAAAGTGTACATTTCTCCTATTTCCCTCCTTTATCTTACTTTTATCAGCTTTTTTATGAGAAAATGTCCTCCTGCCAACTGAAATTCAACATGTTCTCCTTTGTTGAATGTGTTTTGCAGCTCTTTGACAAAGTCAATTATAACATTTGAAGTTATAATTAAGACTGACTAGTTCTTTAACCATTGTTTTTAAAGTCAATTAATTGTTCTTTGATCTTCTCCTAAACATCTATTAAAAGTTTTTAAATGATTTTCTTCTTTATTTTTGCACTTCTCTCCCTTTTCCTTATGCCATTTTGGCAATTATAGGTATTATGTGATTGCAGAAAGATTTTTCACTCATATTTGAAAAACACGGCCTCTTGTTCTGATAAATACAGAAAAACGAAAAAAATGTAAAGAGTTGATTCTTTCATTTGCCACCCACATCTCTTTCTTTTTCTTATTCTTACATAATCACATTTCTCTTCCTGCATGTTTCTTCTCCAGTCCATATTTGAATTAAACAGTAGAAAGTGGATGCTTCTTCCTATTTCCTCAATCTTGCTTTTGCCGGTTTTTCTGATAGAAAAGCGTCTGCCTTCCCTGCACCTACTGAACAAGTAACTGAAGTCCAATATGTTTTCCTTGGCTGAGTGTGTCTAGGTGTCTCTCCTTTCCTGTTCTAGAGAGATGGAAATTATTTGAATTTTGAATTATCCTTCCTCACTTTAATCCTCAATTCTAGGATCTTGATTACCTGTTTTTGAGTGAGAGATTCTAAGAGTTGATCTTGATTGTGATATAAGAGTTTGTAAGTGGCTTTCCAGATTTTTTTTCTTGCATGAGAAAAAGTTGACATAAGCCCGTGCATGCATGTGGACATCCTTCTTTTTATGAGAGAGAGTGGACAACCATTGCATGAAAGAGAGAGGTTGCTCTTTGAGTTTGCTGTACGTCTTCACAGCCATTTCCACTAAAACCAACCCCCCAGCCATTGTTGCTCCGACTGACATACCTCTCGCACAATTCGTTAAGGTACTGCCTTGAACCTTCAATTCAACAAGGAAAAAAGACATAATTTCATCAAGAGAACTTTTGAGTGGAATAGACGTTGTAGCAGTTTCTCTCTCAACTCAAGCTGCGTGTTCACAGTTGTGTTATCATAGTATATAACAATTTTAATTACATGTGATTTTCTACTGCCAGAATGTCTCTTTTATTGGCTTCAGAGCTAGGTGTTGCCAGTGGAGACTCCTACTTAAAAACCTCTTGAGTTTACCTGCAAAAGAAATAAGAGTCTTTCAGATAGAGTGTTCACGACGACAACTTCAGCATTATTCTTTAGCATGGAGTCATTGGATAAAAGAAAAAAAGAACAGGAAAAGGATAAGAAACATCATCAAGATTGTTTTTCTCACATTCTGCTGACGAGGTGAGATGATTGATGATGAGAGAGCTGATCCTGAAGGAGGTAATGCATCCAGAACTGTGCCTGTAGTTTGCACCAAACCCAAAGTGCTCCCTATACCACTATAACCCAACCCCTGAAAAAAAAAAAATAATAAAATAATATTCGAAAACCTTCTTATTTAAGACGGGACATGATATTGCATGTGTACCTCAGCAATGACATCACAAGAACAACATAAGCTGAACCCAGCATGATGAAGGATAAGATACATTTTGTAAGACAATAATAAACAAAATAGTGTATTCCCTCAGGTCAGATGTCTTCTCACAGGCCTTTGAATTTTCACTCAAAATTTCCTGGCCATCTAATTGTTGAGGGTGGTGTAAAAATAAGATAGACCCACCTTGGAGGTTCAGCCATGTCTTTGATGATATATTTTATATTTTTCATGTATTCAAGGTCATGGTCCCATGTATTAAGATCAGCCCATGGTTTGCTAAAAGGAGGGCTATCTCCAACTTGTACACAACGAAACACCCCAGTGTTTTCTTCTCTTTTTTGACTTTAACAAAATTTGCTCACTATTAACCAGAAAAGAAGTGTATCTAAATGTTCAAAAAAGGCTGATGCACACAATAATGAACGAGTGTATGGCATTCCTTATAACTGGCTAATTGAAACACCTTGGTACTTACAGAAAGTATGCTTGTTACATGATTGTATGGTTGATCAACTGGTCTTAAAACAGAAATTCCAAGGACACCGTTGAGCTTTTCCTTCTCTTCCGTGTAAAAATTTCGGTAAATCTGTACACCTAAAACAACAGATTACCTAAATCAGGAATATAAAGATTTTCCTTTATTTTTTTCCTTTTCTAAAGACAATGGGAAAGAGATTTCTACGAAAAGGTAGAGAATGCAAGAGAATAAAGAGTTTCTTATCATTTGTTTCTTCAACAATGAATTTTCTTTTATCATTCGTTTCACTTTCCAGACTATCTTCATTGTCTTTTTTTTTCCACTTCATTCAAGAATTAGATTATCAAGTTCAAAGAAGTTACACACTCTCAACCAGGGTTTCCCGACCTGACCTGGTTCTTCAAAGACTGAAAACCTGGGATCACAACCTGACCAGGTTCTTCAAAATCTGAGTCGGGTCGGGTGAACCCGAGTCTAGAGCTGGACTCAAGGCAAGTAGTAGGGTACTCGCTCAAAATACCAGGGGCAAGTCCAACCCCCCAACTCAACCCACCCCCTTAAAAATTCAGGTTGACCCGGCCGAGTCATGGGTCGATCAGTTGGGTCGAAAAACCATGTTTTCAACAAAGGCTTGACTCCTATTTGAATTCTTAGGTGATATGAAATGTGGTTTTCAAGATAATGCTCTTATTCCATAAATGGCATAGAAAAGCAAATATTCAGGCTGAGTTTCTTTAAGTAAATAAACCAAATCCTTCCTCATACAGACAAATTGACAATAAGGATTCAACAAGATAAAGCACACCTTTTTCAATTGTTTCGATGCCAGGAAGAATTTTGGAGAGGCCCTCTCTTTTTAACATCTCAGAGAATGAAGAATACTGTTTGACACACTGCAGCGTATAGAACATGTATCTTATGATCACAAAAGTGATTGGAAACTTACAGCTTTTAACTCAAGGTGCTAATCAAGAAAGCAACAAGAAAAATATAGAACTGTGTTTTTGGGAATTTGCTTCAATGTGAAGACTTTTATTACTGTTGAAGTTCTAATCATCCACTCATAATTCTTAATTGCCACTGCATAACTAGGAATTTTTTCCGTAGAGTTAATATTTATACCAGCTTTACATGGTATTAGAAGATTAGAGTGCCCCATTTATCAAAACATAAGAGATGAACAGTATTCCATAATTATATATGTATTTATGAGCTTATAAAAAAAATTAAAAACAAAAAAAGATGTTATTCACTCCAGTATAAAAGGAAACAAACAGCAAGCACAATCACCTGAACCTCTAGCAACAAACATTTGTTGAAGAGAAGCAGATCACCTGGTGCAATTCTGAAGAAGAAACATACAAATTGAACATGCAAGCACATAAAGGATTACAGTCAGTAAGTATGAAAGCCAAGCAGTACAAGAAAGTTGCAGGAGAAACCAGATTTCTTTCTTTTTTTGCAAGTTTTGGTTTCAAACCCTTATATAAGAAAATGGAAATAGGGTGCAGTACCATGTCTATACTCATCATGATGGAAAAAATAAGTTCCTAGTTGAATTATGTGAAGAAAGGTATTTTGGTCATTTTACATTTGTCAGATTGTCCCTCAAGGGTAGCAATAAGTTCAGATGTTTATAGGAGCTTCATATTCTAATTTTCATTAAATTCTAAAGTATATGTAGGGAGATATGGAAGTTTTAGTGTAGAGGGGCATTTATGTACTTTTCTGTTTGTTTTCACTTAAGTGAATTATTAATAGAGAGAGGCCGACCCTCTGGCCTCATTGAAGTGAGTGTAGACTGCAGCACACTTCTCTCATCTTTCTCCTCTCCACTATATTCTTTCTTCACTCTCTCTATTCCTTGATCTCTCAATTTTAATATGGTATCAGAGCATTAAGAGCTAAATGTTGAGGGTTTCATGCAGGTTTTCTCTCCTCCTTGAATCTACAATCTCTCCAAAAGAGGGATTCTTCCAATTCTCTAGTGATAGGACTTAAAAGTTAAATTTTTCCTTTTCTTTCCATGTCATAACCCAAGGATTGATGGCTTGTGCTGCCTATTGAGTAGTTTTATGTAGTTTTTGAGACCTAGAGGGTCAAATGTTGAAATTTCTCCATATTCCGTTTGTGCCTACATCATCTCAAGAATTGATGATGTCATCACAGTTGCTACTTGATCGGGTATTTTTGGAGTTGTGTATAGATCAATAACTGCTATTCATGCGTTTGGCTGGTAGTCGTGGCTATTTATGGCAGATTAAGGAGAAGTCATTACTCCTATAAGGGAGTCAAATAATTTGAATGGTAAAGACACTATTCAGATCACCACAGGAAGGTTGAATTGAAATAATTATTTGAGCTAGTCAAAATCTGCCCACATGTACCTCAATGCAAAAAAGGAAGGTCAAATATCTCTAAGATGATCCACCTACCCCTATAAATAATGACTAGGAGGCAGAGGACAATTAAGTTATGACTTGGCTTGTGAATAACATGGACCCAAGTTCAAAAATCAAATGATGAACTGTGAGATAGCAAAGGAGTTTTGGACTTCTCTTGAGTCTATGAATAGAAAAGCAATCTCTCCAGGGTATAGGAGCTCTATTCAAGATTCTTCTACTTAAAAAGAGGGGACAAAACTGATTCTGATTATTTTAGTGAGTTTGAAGTGTATATTGCATGAAATTAGTGTTTACCATCCTTTTACTACATACAAGAAAGAACTTTCGGAAACAAGAAAGGCAAATTCGTGGAGCTAAGTCCCAAATATGATGCAATTCAGGCCCAATTATCCGCTGATGATGATGTGCCTACATTGAAGAAGGCATTTAACAATGTGGTTTGGACTAAGACAATAATGGTTACAACAAGCAGCAAGGATAACAAGGGAATTGGGGTTGCTGCCCTTACTACACAGTCAACATAGCGTCGGTCAAAGGCCCCTCAAGGACATGGCGAGAATAATAGGTAAAGAAAGCTTTGGTCATGGTAGAGGACGTGTTGACGGTAGAAGTGACAAAAGGTGTGTTTATTGTGGGTGAAGTAATCATTTCTCTGATAGACATTGGGATAACTTAGGTAAGCTTGAGTGGGCTAATTCAAGTGTTCCAAAAGGTAGTACAAGTCCATCCAGCCATCGTATAGGAATCATTCCAAGTGCTCCAAAATGAACTTCAGCAATTATTAGCACAAAGGATGGCACAACTGACTTAATCTAGCATATATATAAAGTCGAATAACCTAACAACCACAATCACAACCACCATGGCTAGTTCAAGTGTGTTTGCTTTCCATGTGTCCCCAGTGGTTTCATGAGTGATTGATTCTGGTACATCCACTCACATGTTAGCTATGTCCTCCATGTTTGCTACTCTTAATCAGTCCTCTGTGCTTAGACATGTTACTCTTGTTGAGGGTTCTGCCTCACCTGTTAGTAGAGTAGAGAAAATTCAGCCTACTCCGTCCTTCCTTTTGGGGTCAGTTTTGTTAGGTCTCGAAATTTCTTGTCAAATTATTAAGTCTTTAAATTGTTCGGTTACCTTTTTTCCTACTTATTGTGTGTTTTAGGACATCTACACGAGGAAGACGATTTGTTAAAGGCTTGAGAGAGAAAGGCTCTAGCACTTGGTTCAATCTTTTCCAGTGTTTCATGCAGATCCAGTGGCACTTACAACTAGGACATCCCTCTCCAACTACGTTAAGCCAATTGTTTCCAAAATTACCATCTACTTTATCTATTTTGTGTAAATCATGTTAGTGTGGGAAGCACCACAACTCATCCTTTCCTTTGTGTCATCATTATACTAGTACAGGTTTATTTGAAATAGTTTATTCTATTATATGAGGGCCTTGTTGATGATTTCAGTAGGACCACATGGGTATACACTCAAGAGAGAAGTATTTGATGTATTCCTCAATTTTTTAGTGAAATAAAAATCAATTTGGTGTCTCTCGCATTCATAAAGCATAAGTTTCACTCTTTTTGTCAAACTCATGACTTTATTCATCAAACTTCGTGCATATATACTCCACAACAAAATAGGCTAGCCGAACATAAGAATTGTTATCTTCTGGAGATCGCACAAACCTTGCCCTTCCAAATGCCGGTTCCAAAGTCTTATCGGGGTGATATGGTTCTTATGGCCTGCTATCTCATAAACCGAATGCCTTCACCAGTCCCAAAGGGGAAAATCCCACTATAAGTACTTAAACCTAACAATGAGGTACTCCCTCTTTCCCCTCGAGTCTTTGGGTCTGTCTGCTATTTTCATGTTTTTGGTCCATCTAATGACAAACTGTCACCAAGATCAGCCCAACGTATGTTTCATGGGTACTTCTGTACTCAAATAGGGTACAAGTGTTGTTGTCCATCCACACAAAAGAAATATCTCTATCGATGTCTTGTTATTTGAAAATGTTTCATTGTTCAGAATCTGCTAAATCCATCACCTCTATGCTACTTGATGTTGATGTTGTTGCTCCTATTTCGGTGGAGGATGTTCCTAATGCTATGTCTATTCCTACAAAGTCGAAACCACTGCAGGTGTACTAACACAAAAAGACTCCAAAAACCCCAGCCAAAGCCTATTCCTCTCTACCCTTGCCAATTTCCTCTTTGCCAGTGGTTCTTGAGGTAAGTGGTTTGGACCTTCCTATTGTTGTTTGTAAGGGTGTGCATCTGTGTACTCAACACCGTATATCTAAATTTTTGTCATTCAATTCGTTATCAGGTTCTTACAAAACCTTTACTTTGTCCCTATCTTCTTGTACTATTCCTTCTTCAACACAAAAAGCATTATCATATCCTAAACGGAAACAAGTAATAGATGTGGAGATAGATATATTGATTAATAAAGGCACTTAGACTCTATGCAATCCCCCTCCTACTAATGTTGTTGTAGGGTGTTGTTATCTCTATATGGTGAAATATAAAGCTAATGGGTCCATTGAGAGGCAAAAGGCAAGGCTTCTGACAAAGGGGTACACTCAAACATATGGTATAGATGTTTTTGAGACTTTATCAACTATATCAAGATTGATTTATGTTCAGATTTTAATATCTGTTGTGTTAAGGAATAATCCCACATGGATTAGTGAGTACAAAAATCTTGAGTTTATTAGATGGGAAAAAGGTTTCCTAAGTTGGCTAGTCATTTTGGGATGGGCCTTGGACTCAACATGGTATCAGAGCAAGTACTCATATGTGGGCTTACACCTAAATTATCCACTTGTAAAGCCACAAAAAGAGGGCTTACACCTAAATTATCCACTTGTAGAGCAACAAAAGAGGGCCTACACGTGAGGGGGAGTGTTAAGGAATAGTCCCACATGGATTAGTGAGTACAAAAATCTGGAATTTATTAGATGGGAAAAAGGTTTCCTAAGTTGGCTAGTCATTTTGGGATGGGCCTTGTACCCAACTTAACATGTTGCAATTACAAAAGGATGACCCTTGTTTCAATTGGACATCAAGAATACCTTTTTGTATGGGGAATTAGAAGGGTGTACATCAAGCAACCTCCTAGGTAAATTGCTCATGGGAGACTGGGAAAGTATATAGACTTAACAAGGCTATTTATAGCCTTAAACAAAGTCTCAAAAGTGTGGTTTGAAAAATTTAGTAAGGTGGTTATGTCCTTTGGAATTTCACAGAAGTCACTGTGACCACTGGTTACTTGTTTTGAGAAGAAATTTTGGAGTTGTGGTATTAATTATGTATGTAAATGACATTATATTGTCAAGAAGTGATGCTAAGGGTATTGAACAAGTGAAAGAACATTTAGCCAAGTATTTTCAAACTAAAGATTTGGAATCCCTTAAATACTTTCTTGGAATTGAGGCAACAAGAATTAGAAAAGGCATAGTTTTGACTCAACAGAAATATGTAGGAGATATGTTACAAGAGTATGACTTGTTGAGAGAAAAGCTTGTGGAGACGCCTATAGAAGTGAACTACAATCAACTTAATGATAACACAACCGAGCTCAAGGACAAGACCATGTATAGGAGGCTAGTCGGCAAGCTCATTTATGCCACAGTTACACGGCCTGATACACTGTTTGTCATCAGTGTCGTTAGTCAGTTTATGAGGCATCCAAGAAAAATTCATTTAGAGATAGCATACAGAGTATTTAAGTACTTAAAAGGAGCACTAAAAAGGGGATCAAGCACCTCTTGTGGGCACTTCCACGGCTCTAGAGGAATCAAACAAGGGGATCTCCTTTCCCCTTTCCTCTTCAATATAATTACAAAATACCTATCAGCCATGATTCAGCAAGTTAAACATATTGGTTGGCTCACCCCAATATCGGATCAAGCATCGCAAGATATTGTCCTTCTACAATACGTTGATGACACACTCCTATTTGGAACTGGCTCCATGCACCAAATCAAGAATATCAAAGCTCTCCTCAACTTATTCAAGCTGACATCTGGTAAAAAATCAGCTGGAATAAATCCACAATCATAGGATATAACATTGATAGTAATGACCTTAATATGATGGCGAAGTATCTCGGCAGCTTGGTGACCAATCCCTCCTATACCTACTTGGGACTTCCCCTTCTTGATAGCTCCCCTAACAAGAGCTATTGGAGCCCAGTAATTGAAAAGTTGGAGACTCGCCTCGCATCCAGGAGAGGGAAGTTCCTACCTAAAGTCAACAGGCTTGTTCTCATCAAATCTTGCCTGGCTGGCATTCCCAATTACTTATTGTCTCTATTCTCTTGCCCAACGTCCATCAGGCAATGCATTGAAGTTCTAAAGAAACAATTCTTGTAGGGGGACCGAATAGCGAGCGTAAATATCACCTTGTCAATTGGTTGGACGTTTGTAAATCAATACACCTTGGAGGTCTTGGCATCCGAACCATTGTTGAAACCAACTCTGCCCTCCTCATGAAATGGCTGCGGAAATTCAATATGGCACCTACGCTGATTTGGCGCCCTCTGGTGGCAGCCAAACTTGGGAAAGATGAGGAATGGTGGACAAAAGGCCGCTGCCAACACTGCCCCTCTCTTGTTTGGAGACAGATCTATCGGTTCCTCCCCAGTTTTGCTTCATTGGTCAGATGCTTTGTCGATAATGGCGGGCAGACCAAATTCTAGATTGACTGGTGGTTGGGAAACAAACCCCTAGCCAACACCTACCATTCTCTCTCAAACATCACCACGAATCTCTCCTCAACGGTGGTTGAGGTATGGCAAGGCAATGGTAATTGGGATCTCCAATTCCGGCAGGGCCTCTTTGATGTTGAAGCTTCTACCACATCCCAAATCATCTCTGATTTGACGTTGGCCAAAATCCGCACTCACATCCCTGACAAACTAATCTGGTTAGCCAATCCCAGCGGCTCCTTCTTAGTCTCCTCGGCATACTCACAACTCTACCAAGCAATCTCCTCGGACGGTCGGAATCCTGTTGCTCAAGTTTCATACATTATTACTCCCCCTCAGGCTCGATTTTTCCATTGGACTACAAGCTTAAACAAAATCCAGACCACAGATAACTTGCTCCAATGTGGCAATTCGAGACCCAACCCTGCCTGCCCAATCTGCAATACCAAGGCCGAATCCATCAAACATGTGCTCCTATATTGCCCTTTTCATGGAGAATCTAGACTAAACTGCTCCAACAGATCGGCATTCAGATTCGCATCACCCAGGACATCCCCTCCATGATCCAATTCCTACACGGAACCTGCTACCACAAGCTCAGCAAAATGCTCCTCTCCAACTATATTAGCTTCATCCCCTGGTCCATTTAGAAGGAATGCAAAAGCAGACGCTTCCAGTGCAAATTTAGCAGTGTTGAAACAGTCTCCGAAGATATTGATGGCCAAGTCTCCTCTTGGTTCCTAACCAAGAAAGAATTCCTCCTCCTGTAAGGCATGCACTTGAGAAGCAGCTGGTGACTGATGGCCCAGATGACTGGCCCCCCTCGACAAACTAGTAAGGCTGAATGGCAGCCCCCGTCGGCCGGAACCCTAAAACCGAATTTTGATGGAAGCACCACTGGTTGCTTGGGCCCTGTTGGATATGGTGGCGGCATCCATGCGGCTAATGGCTCTCTCCTTGCTGCCTATGCTGGCCCTCTTGGAATCTCGAACTCCACAATTGCTAAGCTCGTTAGCCTCCTTCATGGGCTCAGCATCTACCGTGGAAGATTCTCTAGGCAGCTGATTGTGGAGGGAGACTCCAAAATCATCATCGACTGTTGCGCCAAAGTCAAAGCTCCCCCTTGGAGACACAGGGACACCTTGGACATTTTTAATATTGCTTCAAACTTACATTGTACTTGGAATCATATCCCCCATTCAGCCGGCTCTTGGGCTTACGGTCAGGCCAAATTGGGAAGCTCCCTTCAATCGTTGGTTGTCACAAAAAAGCTCCCCTAACTGTACTTCTCCCCTTTTTAATAAATTCACATCACATAGCTCATATGTGTATAGGAACTTTAAATTCTAATTTTCATTAAATTCTAAAATGTATATAGGGAGATATAGAAGTTTTAGTATGGAGAAGCATTGTTGTACTTTTCTCTTTGCTTTCACTTAAATGATTCATTAATAGAGAGAGGTCAACCACAGGCCTCATTGGAGTGCGTGCAGACTGCTGCGCACTTCTCACCTCTTTCGTCTCTCCTCTATCTTCTTTCTTCTCTGTTTCTATTCCTTGGTCTCTCAATTTAACATTCCTAACAGAAAATTTTGCACAGGTTAATATGAGGGAGAAAACCTTTCGCTCTACAATCTAATCCATGTGATTTTAGCATGCATTTAGTGAAGGATGAAAGGACCAAGCAATGCACTTGTGAAAGGAGAGCCCAAATTGTGTAAATCTAATTTTTCATCAGCACATTACGATAAACAAATAAACCTGAGAGCACTTTTATTCCTACTGCTAATCAAATTCTACTAAGACATAGTGAGAACATTCTGTGACAGAGTATGCACCAGAAGTAGGCAGATATGTAAATACACAGTAGAAACCAACAGCATACTCATATGATACGGAATAAGTATCCCTAAATCACAAATTTTGATAAAAGCACCCAAATCTCTTCATGGGTTACAACTCCAAGAGATTCCCTTTTTCGTCTTTTTGATAAAGCTTGCTAAAACGATAGGCCTATTTGTCCATCATTTCTTTGGGAAGCCTCATACCTATTATAGTTGCCAACAGCACACCTTCCTTCCACTGTTTTAAGGCCATCTGTTGATGATATCAAACTGCTTTTCAGAACAGAAAGCCAACATTTGTTTGTCTGAAAGTCATAACTCAAAATCCAGGTTATTAATAACACAAAGCATGAACCCACATGCATTAACCCATATATAAAGCATAAAAAAGATTGGCCAGGCACATAATATTGAGTAGTTAATTGCTAGAATGTGAGAATGCGCATACATGAAGCATAACTAAGATTGTCACTGAGAATGCCCATACATGAAGCATAACTAAGGTCGTCACTTGAATAGTTAGATGCAACAATGTGGCAGTGCGAATTATAGTAAAAACAGGAATATTACCTCTTAACTGAGTAAAAAAGGGTTCTTGAACATGAAGTTCAAACTCTACAGCGTTCAAGGCCTGTTAAATTACCAATATGCAGTTGATATGACTTTTTGGCTTGATCTCGAATAAAGAAACAGGAAAGCAATCCTTATAATGATTTTACGTAACTTCACCAGCGCTGATCCTTTCTCTGAAATCAGTCTGTTCCAATCATTTTCCAGCTGCTTTATGAGTTCAATATCTTTAATACTTTCAATTGCATGGGACACTTTCAATGAAGTCCCAGAAGTAATGCACCGGTACAAAGTTGATGCCACACGCTTGTAAAGAGGATATGAAGGGACGCCATAAGTATCGACGGCATCTGAAAAAAGGAAATAAAAGAAATCAGCAGCTAAAACAATTGAGTTTCTTTTTCTTTCTGTAAAAAGAAAGAATAAAAACTGAAACAATTCAACTGTATTGAAGGGTTTAATGATCAAATTCACAAGAAGAAATCCATCCACGTAAAGCAAACAACTGAAGGCTTCAATTTAACTCCTCTTACGTCTCCTCACTCTATCAAATGCCACTACAAACCATGGTAGCTGGAACCATTAATTCAGCGGGTCACAGTGAAACACAAACCAATACAACACTTTGAAATGTAACTGGTCACAGATTATTCCTCAACATTTTTTTCCTGAGAAATCGATCTACGGTTACATTTTGAGCAAGGTGCGACCCACCAGATGACAGGTATGGCAATCACCCATACCCAGCACCTAGCTCAATATGTGTCCTCCCGCTTTCCCCATCAAGAGGCACCCAACAATAACTAGCTAAGGACCAAAATGCCCTTGTGATTGCAAATGAACAGACTCACCTTTCCTGAGAATATGGTTGTCCCCCTCGTCTCTGAAGAGCTCGGAGCAGTACTGCTTCGAAAGACCTAGTTCGGTTGTCCCAAGCCTATCGTCCTTGAAAGACGATAAGACATATCTCAAAGTCTCCTCTATACAGTCTAAGAGGACAATAGGGGGGAGACGCGGAGAAGCAGGTGGCGAGGGTGTCTGCATTTTTTCTTGATCGACTTCCCGCTGGAAACACCCACCACGAAGCTCACTACCCTCGAGTGTCGACGAGGGTGGGCACCTGGTCCGGTTCTCGCAAAACCCGACTAGCCTCGACCCGAGTCAAAAAAGGTTCAGGGTCGGAGTTGGACTCAAGTTCGGGTTTGGAAAAACCCAGGGTCCGACTCGACGAGGTCCACCCATGGTCTAGGGGTGGGTGGTCACTGGTCACAGGTCGGATCAAGGCTGGGTTTACCAAAACTTGAATTTGAACTTGAACCTGAACCTGATCCCGTACCCAGAATCCAAAAATAAAAAAAATAAAAAAATCTGATTCATTAAACTTAAACCTGACCCGATAACCTTCCTGATAACCTAGTCCCCGCCTTGTCCCCATAAACCCGACCTAGCCATATCCTATAAAAGTTGACCTATCTCAACCCCGATTATATCTTGGTCTCATATGTTTATCGGGTTCAGGTCAGATTTGAGAAAACCCGCCCCAACCCGAAACCCGGTTGGGTTTTTCCCCACCCCCTCCCCGACTTGCTGGGTGAAATTACAGACTTGAACCAAGGTTTTTGAACTGGGTCGAGTTGGGTCCGGTCAGGTTCCCTATATAACCCAACCCGATGCCTAACAGTGGTGTCGATGTTATCCACTTGATTTATTATTTACTTATTTTTATAATATAAAAAATAAAATAAAATAAGAATTCTTATCCAGTAAGTATTCATATAACATATTTATTTATTATTTTTAAACAAAATAAAAATAATAAGGGTTATTTTATAACTAATTACGAAGTAGTTGGCTAAGGGTAACTTAGTAATTTTGAAGATGTAACAAAAAATATTATTCTTAAATACATAGTCATCTAGCTTGTTATACCAGTTTTAATAAACCTGATCTACTTCCTAGATTGAGCTTATGCATGTTTAACCAATTGATCAAGCCCAATCATTCGGGTCACTTTGGGAAACAATAAAAGCCCCCCTTCCCTTTAAGTTTTGTATTTTAGATCTTCATTTTTCTCCCATAAAGCCTTTTCAGCTATTGTTTAATAGGAAATTATTAAACTTTATATCAACACAAAATTTGGACATAGTGATGAGGTCCAAAAATGTTCTGGATGTGGAATTGGATATTTTCCCGGATTACAGAAGTATGACGTTGAAAAACAGCAGTGTGATTGTGAAATATCTCAAATGTGGATCAATGTTCTGTGATTCAACTAGACCTTCATGGAGGATCTAGGTGTGGGGATATGAGTACTTTCTGGTTGTAGAATTGATGTAGCGAGTTGGAAATTAGAAATGGAGGAGCATATACATATACGCAGACACCCACACTCACCCCACCCACAGAATAGAAAAATAATCGTTAAATGGTCTGTGATCCTAAAAAAGGGTGAATGCAACCTCCACTTCTTGCTTGCATTTTCTTATGTCATGAGGTTATCTGTTAGATGTCTGAGGTTGTTTTTCACTCACTTATGCTGTAAGGGTTATGCTAGAAACCTGGTCAATGAACATGTTAAGATGCCTGAGCTTTGCCTCTTGTTTAGGGATTTGTCTTCAACCACCTCTGATCAAATGATTATGCTACTGCTTTGGTTTCACCTTATAAAGAATATAGGAGTTGCATGTGAACTCCTTGTGGCACGGTCGAATCTGAAGCCAGATTACTTGACAAGGCCTTGTACAAAATTATAGTGTTGGTCTCTAACATACACAAATCTTTTGTTCATTAGTTACCTTGCATGTAATGCTTGTGTACCTGTCAGAGAAATGTAAGGCAGAAGGGTACATTGAGAGCCGCAGAAAACATTGCTCGAAAGATGCAGCAGCTAATTTGCCTGCATTTTAAAAAGTAGAGAACTCATCTTAAATAAGTTTTGCTTGTATTGATAATAATAAACTGTGGCTTTCACCTTGTAGCTTTTATTGTTGTTCTCAAAAGAAAATATTACCCTGTTAATTTTAATTTTCTGACAGATGAATGGTCATGGAATTGTCTTCCATCATGGTTTCAGTTTTCCATCGGGACTTTGGCTAGAGACTGTTCGAACTTTGCTCTAAATTCATCTTGAGTACTGACTGAGACAAGGAAATATCTTGAGAAATCCTTCAAGAAGAGGAAAGAGACAGTTGTGAGCGATAGAAATTTTTTAATTTAGCTCCATGCACGGAGAGTTGGTAGTGCTGTGTAGATCTTGCATTCTCTCATGTCTACTAGGAAGAATTATTTCAAGCCCAAGGTTGAAAACAACAATTTACTGGTCCCCTTGGCCATGGATGTGTGCGGGAGAGTCATCCAGTTTCCTAAATGGGCAACTTTTCTAGCTACCTATGTTAGCTTGAAACTCACTCATTATAGGATTGGGGGTAATTGTTCTCTTTAAGATCGGTGATGTGAGATGTTGAACCAGGGACAGACATAAGGCTAGCTGAACTAAGCTTTTGCAAGCTTGGGCTTGGCTTGGCATAACCTGTAGCTCACTCGAGCTTAGCTCTACTGTAAGTACATGTGCTTGAGCTCAGCTTGACTTGAGGTCAACCAATTTTTCTTTTTGAAGATGCAAGAGGGAAGTAGCAAATACTCTCTAAGGATGATACCAAGCCAATTTGGCTTGCAACTCAGTCTCAACTCGATTTTGGTTCGATTGGTTTGATTCAAATTCAAACTTGAGCTCAGTTCAAGCCTTGTGTTAGGCTTGTTAGCTAGCTCAAGCTGACTTGAGTCTTGTGTAGCTCGAGAAATCTCGAGTTTAATCTCAAGTGTGTCCATGTTCTTAATACACTTTTGAGTTTAAATTTAAAGAATAGAAATGTAAATGCAAAAAGTTATCTATTTTTTCATTTAGTGTTTCTTTTATTTGAAAACTTTTTTATTATTTTATAAATTTTTAAATGCACAATATCCCATCTCATTTTGTACTTTACTTATAATCTCTTAAGGCATAAGAGATAATGTTTCGTTTCTCTGACATTTTTTATTATATAGTTGTCATATGTATAGAGCTATCTTCCTGTTTTTATTTATCACACTTTGAAAACTTTTTTTTATTATTTTATAGTTTTTTTAAAGACAATGGACAACAAATTCCATTTCACTTAGTGTTTTAATTATATAACTTTTGAAGATATAATAGGATGCAACTTCCAATATTTTTTTCATTTTTTATTTCTAAATATTTTTAGATATGTGAAGACTTGTTTCCATTTAATGCTTTGAGTAGTGATTTGATAGAGTAATGCTTCCTATTTGAGAAATAAGGTGAGATTCTGATGGGGTTGTTGCCGTACAAAGTAGCCGGTCAGCAAAGAGGCGAGACATGTAAGTAAAACAATAAAAGATTTTATGAAGTATCAAATGATAAAAAAATTCTATCTCCGGTTTGGTTCTTTGATTCGATCTTTGCAAACAATGTTTGTTGGTCCAGTTGTTGAACTAACAATTGGATTTGGTCTCCTTGATTGATAACGTTTTGATATTGTTATTGGCCGTTGGGTGATGCTTGAACTTAGCTTTTGTATACATTTGACTATTCAAGGAGGTTTTGCAGAGTTGCAATAGATTGTCTACTTGATGTATGCTTCATAACAGAATTTTGGCAAAATTTCTAAACAAGCTCTCAAAATTTCTTAGCAATTCTCCTCTCCAAAATTGTGCCCCCATGTCTAAGGAAGATCCCAAGTGTGGTTCAACCACCCACCTTTTTATCTCCTTTATCCTCTTCCTCTCGTCTTGGCTAGTTCGATATCCAATGGCAGATCCTCTCTTGTAGTTTGAAATGGTGCCACCTCCTTCCCTTAGGTGGCCTTGTGAGGATGCAAGTGTCATTCTTTAATAAAATGAGTACACTCCACATTATGAATCTAGGCTGTGTATTTTGAGCATGGTGTTCCACAAGGCAATCTTAGTGCTCGATCTGATTCCAATAGTGACCCCACATATTCGAATTAACCTTAACCTTTGATTAGGTCCTGATTTCAATCATCAGTTCGGACTTTGACTAGTACTTGATCAAGACTTTTGACTTAGACTTTTAATTTGACTGTGGATTCAGTCTTCTTCAACTGACTACGACCGTGATGCATTGCGCTTGTGGGTCTCCACTGTTTGATTGTTTGCTTCAGTAGCGATTCTATGAGTTTTTTTTTTTTTTTTTTATAAATATGTATTTATATTAACTAGAGAAAATTTACAAAGGAAGAGGGAGCAGATCCCTAACAACAAGAGATTGAAGGGACGCTCCCTGCTTGGCAAGCACATCTATTGCCAAATTTGCAGATCTCGGAATGTGAGACCAAATACAAGAAAATAATGACGTAATATCTAAAATCTCCTGAAAAATGTCCCAATGCCTCCATGGCGGAAGGGAAGCATGCTGACACCAACCAATCACTACCTTGGAGTCCCCTTCAATGTGAATAGGACCACTGCAGTTGTGTCTGAACATGCGAAGTCCATTAAGAAGGTCATATAGCTCTGCCGACGTAGAATCAGAGATACCTAATGGACCAGCATAAGAGAAGCACTGATTGGTAGACGGATCCGAAGGGATTCTTTGAGTGACCATAACTTTGATTTATAGCTCCATCTGGTGACCACTATTGGATTCATTTGATCTGCCCAGGATTGCTGTTGGGCAGGCTTCTTCTTCTGCTGACCACGACCTTGATGCATGGTGCTTGTCAGGTCACTTCTATCAGATTGTTTGATCCAGCCAGGATGCTCTTGGGAAAGTTACTTTTTTGGTTGACCATGATCCTAATTCATGGCGTCTATTCAGTAAGCACTATTGGATTGCCTGATCAGGCTAGGACTACTCTTGTGAAGACTTCTTCTTTGGCTGACCATAATATTGATTCATGGCTCCTGTTGGGTCACCATTATTGGATCATCCAATCCACTCAGGACAGCTCTTGGGAGGCTTCTTCAATTGGGACCACTCTTCAGTTCTGTTCATGTTGCTATTCTTTATGTCAAAGTGTTCCTGAAAGTTTGTTGAAAGAACTAAAAGAAAAAGAAAGGGAATAAAAGGAGCATAAATGGCTGTTTCCTAACATGTTAAGGCAACCTAATTATCATGAACTTCTTTTGTGGGAAGAATGAAACAGGACCTTGATGAGACAGATCGCTCTATGTTACCTTTCTCTTCATGTGCTCAAGCACAGCAGTTGAGAGGGTGTGTATTGGGTCATGTCTTTGAAGTCTTTGATACTTCTCCTTTGGACAAGCTTTTGGGACTCCACCATCAGCCATCTGCTGGTGAATTCTTGCTGAAAATATTCAGCCTCTAGTCATGCTACAGCTTCAGCTGTGTCGTTGCCGCCCACAATGAACATCTGAGTTGACGAAGAATATTGATGCAGTAGGGTCAAGCTTCACATAATGGATTCCCAATCCAATTTCTCTCAAAGAAACAGTATTCCTGGTTAAAGTTACAACAAACCTACCCTTCCTTTCCTGAGTGTCCTTTCTTGCAGTCTTTGCGTATGAAAACAATCCCTTCTTCATCCTTTGCACAAGATTCTAAGCTCGACTGAGAGCTGATGAAGACAATGTTAGCTCTAGCTAGCAAGTAGGAAAAGAGCCCTGGAAGGGTGAGCCTTGCGAGCACCACGACCAAGCTTCCCAACCAACTTTTGCTTTGCCAAGCATGAGAAGATCCTGGACTGACCAGAAATGGAAAAAATATGTAGGCACCTCCAACAGACTGGAAGAAGAACCATGCTGGTCCTCCATGTGTTGCCACAGCCTTGGAAAGAATGTCAAAAATAATGAAGAGAAGAGTTGGAAATTTGGAAAAAAAATAAAAATGTAAAGCAACATAACCTGTAGAGAATGGCAAAAGACTCACCTTTAAAGAGTCAACACTACATCTGGTTCTGAGGCTTACTCATGGGATTATTGAGTTCTTTGATGGCTGTGCCAGGAAGCATCATGCTCACCACTACCTGCTGCTGAGAACTGCAGATCCAGAAATCCTTGATCAGCTTGCTTTGGAGATGACAAGGATCTTCTAACGTCTCATAAAGAGAACCAATGGTTCTCATTGATAAGGTGGATAAAAATTGGCGGTGGTTCTTCTGGATGTAAGGAGCTTGGGTGTACCATCTAAAACTGAAGTAGGTTCAGCGCCTCCAAGAAGTCATTGGTACCAGAGTTGGATAAATCTGGCAATGGTGCATGGAGATTTCATTCATCTATGTGGTGCTTCTTGAGGAGAACGTTTGCAAAAGAGAAGCTTAAGCTGTACCCATTGCAGCAAATTATAAGTTGGAGAGTCTACTGATGATGCAACTTGCACAAAGAGAAGAACTTAAGAAACCTGATGAAGGAGAGGCAAAAAAAGACCCTAGAAGAATGGAGAAAAGAAAGAAAGAGAAAAAAGAAATGGACTCGGAGCTTGTCTGAAATGCAGTTGCAGTGAAGAATGAAAGTGATAGAAGTTCAAAGACTTAAGACTAGTGTTAAATTGGGTCGAAGGCCCTATCCCAAAATGATTAGCCAACTTAGGAAACCTCTTTTACCTACTAATAAACTCAAGATCTTTGTACTCACTAATCTATGTGGGACTATTCCTTAACACTCCCCCTCACGTGTAGACCATCTTTTGTGGCTCTATAAGTGGATAATTTAGGAGTAGGCAGTTTAGGTGTAGGCCCTCTTTTGTGGCTCTACAAGTGGATAGTTTTTAGGTGTAGGCCCTCTTTTGTGGCTCTACAAGTAGATAATTTTTAGGTGTAGGCCCACATATGAGTACCTGCTCTGATACCATGTTTAGTTGGGTCCAAGGCCCATCCCAAAATGACTAGCCACCTTAGGAAACCTTTTTCCCAACTAATAAACTCAAGATCTCCGTACTCACTAATCCATGTGGGACTATTCCTTAACACTCCCCCTCACGTGTAGACCCTCTTTTTGTGGTTCTACAGGTGGATAATTTTAGGAGTAGGTAGTTTAGGTGTAGGCCCTCTTTTGTAGCTCTACAAGTGGATAGTTTATATGTAGGCCTTATTTTTGTGGCTCTACAAGTAAATAGTTTAGGTGTAGGCCTTATTTTTGTGGCTCTACAAGTAGATAGTTTAGGTGCAGGCCCACATATGAGTACCTGCTCTGATACCATGTTAAGTTGGGTCGAAGGCTCTATCCCAAAATAACTAGCCAACTTAGGAAACCTCTTTTACCAAATAATAAACTCAAGATCTTTGTACTCACTAATCTATGTGGGACTATTCCTTAACAACTAGAAAACATCACCTGCCTCTGGTTGTGCAACACCTGCAAAGGAAGATCTTCTAAAAGGCTGAGACTGAACGCAGGTGTTCAGTCTCTCATCGTATAGTATAAAACTATCATTTTCAAAAAAAACAAAAAAAAAAGTATAAAGCCAGAGAAAGTGGAAAATTGAGTTCCATCAACTCATCTATCTACACCGAAATCAGCATGTCTTGAGGATGAAAGGATGCTGAATTATTCAAGAAGTTATGAATGAAGGATGAAATGGAGGCTGTTTACGGTCATGAATTGAACAACAACCAAAAGAGAAATATTGTTTGGCAGATAGAGAGCAGGAAACAAGACAGAAGAGAAACCAAAAGGAACAAGATGATGAGCTTGTACAGAGTAAACATTGAAACCAGTTAAGAAGATAGAGTTCAAGAAGCTCAAGAATTCGCTTCGGAAATTTAGAGAAGAGTTCAATCTCAGATTCTTAGCCTTCGTTAGTGTTTGGCCAAATAAAAAATTATATAATATGGTGGTTCAGCATAACCAATACACGGATGAATAAATAAGCCTAACACATTTTTTAAATTTTGATTGAAATCCCAAGCAAGCGTAATGAAGCCCCATGTCGGCTAGGTTTCTCAAAACCAAATTTGCTGAGCCTTGATCCTTATCAATTTGGACAATTGTTGGAGACAAACTTATGCTTGGAACATGGAAATTTACATTTTATTGAAACAAGTGTTCATTGAGAGTACCGCATTGGTCGGCTTGCTATCATTTCTGGTTTCTGATCAACATCCAAAGGTTAATTTGGACAAATATAATAAGGTTCATCTCTGAGTGTGAGTCAAGAAGGGTTCAATAAAAGTTATGGCGGCCCCCGTTCGATCTCTAATTGATATATGTCTCGAACTCAATGGAGATTAAAAGTTCTTATGTTTGCTATCCCTTGTACATGGGCCCATCTCCAAGCACACTCTTGGAATCATAGCAAAAGTCATTGTCATTGAAAGGTCTTGTATAGGGTTATGCAATGGGCACATAGCCCCATCACTCGAATTATTAAAAAATTGAGGATATTAGGGATGCAACGGTTGTGACTATTCAACATGACTAATGACAAGTTAATAATAGTGGGTCCTGTCAAATCTAAAGCATTGGGCTCCAAGCCTTATCCATCCTTCAGATGAACAAAGCCTTGAAGGGGGCATTTGTATGAAAAAATAGCGATCAAGATTATAGAATCCTATCAATGGCCACCATTGAACCAAAAATATGGGATCATCATTGAAGATAAATTGGACAATCAAATCATGATTTTGATCATGATCAATGGCCTGAATTATAATTAGTGGAAATGGGTTTCACCATTCAAAAGCAGTGACACGTGTCATGTTTAGGAATGACATGTAGCATCATAGAGAAGAAACACATATAAGAAGTGAAATAAAGGTGGCCTGATTCTATTCATGACTTGAGTTGACATGTAATATGCTCTCATGAGGAGAAGACTTGAGTAAAAGAATACACGATACACCTCTATCTAACTAGACTTAGAAAAGGATAAGGAGGAGAAAAAGGGGGGATCAGTTGAACTACCCACCCTTAGCCTATAAATAGAGGTCTGCTCTCTGGGAAAATGGAAGATTTTTTAAAAGAAGAAACTTTGCTGAAATTGCTAAGGCTAGAGATTCAAAAGAAGAGAAACTTTGTCATTCAACCAAATTTTAGAAATGCCAGAAACTCTACAAAAATCTTCATAGAACTCGAAACAAGTTGAAAATTCTGTTGCAACTTTATCGAGACAACATTATAGAGTTTGCAACAAAAAGACTTCTACCAAAACTTTGTGATACCTTCTTAGATTGTTAAAGGTACATGAGATTAAGTCTCCTTGTCACACATCACACAACAGCCAACTATAAGTTCAAATTGCTAGCTGATCAAGCAGACCCTAATCCAACGGTTAGATTAACTGTAGAACCGGCAAAGATTGTCCATAGAGATTGAATCAAAGGATCAAGTTCGCATGTAAGACCATGTACCCTTCTTTTGTACTTATGGTCATGCTTCTTTGCTGATCGACCACTTTGTATGTCGACATTTTTCCAGAAGTACATTAACGAAGATTCTACAAAGAATTAAGTAATGGAAGAGTCCTATCTCTAGTTTGGTCATCTTATTCACTATCCACGAACTGTATTTTGTTGGTTTCGTAGTTGAAACAACTACAAAATTGGGTCTCCTTGAATAGCTACTATTTGAACTTGTTGTTGGCCATAATGTGATGGTCTAAGGAGGTATCACGGAGTTGCGAATGTTTATTGTTGCAAGGTCCAAAATGGAATTTTGATAGAATTTGTGTCAAAATTTATTTTCTTATTGCTAACTCTGTCACTATTTTGGCAAATTCTTTGGTGTTTTCTTGGATCTGGAGCTCTAGTGACTCTTGAATAGTTTCTCTACTTCCACGTAGTTGTCCCTTTTCCTAGAGAATTGTCCTCTATTTATGAGCCAAGGGGTAAGTAGTTCAACCAATTCCCCCCTTTTCTCCTCTTATCCTTTACTTTTATTAGATAGAGGTATGCCATGTGTGCTTTTACTCCTTTTTCTCTTAATGAGAACATTCCATGTGTCAACTCTAAGTCATAAGTAGAATCATGTGGCTACTCTTATTCCACCTCTTATCCCATGGTTTTTTTCCATGTGGTGCCACATGTCACTTTTAGATGAGGCCATATGTGACCTTTTCTTTTGATTATGGGGCCCATTTTACCAGGCATAATCTAGGCCATCGTTTATGATCAAAATCATGACTTGAGTAGCTGGTGGGGATGCCAGTATGCTCATTGGGCCCCAATGAACCCACCAATTATGGTTAAAATTATTTTTATTTTATCTTTCCTGATTTTACTTGATTTGATCAAATAGTGATCTTATTTATTTTGAATTTTAAATTTCAATTCAAATTTTTAGTTTATCTTTTCTGATTTTATTAGATTTGATCAGATAGTGATCTTATCTATTTTGTATTTTAAGTTTTAATTTTAGTTATTTAAAGGCTGTAACAAGATGTTGACGTTCTTCTTTCGCATACGACAATTAAAATTCACGCCATCACGTATTCTTCCTGCATCAATACCTGGCTTAACATAATTAGAATGTTATCTACTAAATGAGAGTTGGCCATTGGATAAAATAGTTTGTTTACCATTTGCTAGAATAACCTGTGAAAAAGGTTTATCTAACCCCTTTTTTTTTCCTGCAGAAAAAGGGTAAAGGTAAAACATACACTGAAGTGATTTCATAAACAAGTAATATGGGGATGAAAGTATTTGATCCATCTGCTTTTTGAAGTGTCTCACCATGTTTTCTCAAAATCTTTATTACTTCTGCTGGCCTTTTGAAATGATATATTATTCTCAAGGCACTAAAAAGCCTATCAGGCTGTGCGAATTCATTTCTTATGGCCAATTTTTATAATTAGAAATGATTCTGAACGTGGTTGTATTTATTTACAAGGAATATGGTTTTTGTGCCTTTTGAGGATCTCCTGTAGCAGGATGAAGGCTAACTTATGCGTATAAAGCTCCGAAGTTTGGTTTCTGATGCTTTAGTTTCACTCCGTTCTTACTTGCTGGTGCTGTACTATATTGCATCTAATGGTGATCATCTCTAGTCTCTCTCCTGAATGTGAATCTTGGAAGAGAACAGGAGAACGGAAGAGAAGGAAACGAAAAAAGAAAACAAATTGCTGTTGTGAAAGCTTGACAAGTGCATGAAGTCATGTCATATTTACTAACAGGCAGATGGAATCATCCTATGGGAACTAATCCAAAAGCAAAAAACACCCGAGGACGTGTTATGAGATCATTCATCTTTCACTGTCAGCTTCTTTGCATCTCATAGTCCATTGATGGAGCAGGTGAATTTAGATAAGAGAACATACTCTATTGATTCATGGCGAAACAAGCTTTTTCCTTTTTCTATCTTGTATGTAAAAGAATAAAAAATAGAAAAATTGCCAAGGTGGGCTCTCCTTCGGGATCGACCCTCTCCTCTTGGCTGAAAAATCTCTCTCGTTTCATTTGATCCAGTGTGAACACTCTTCTTTTCTCTAGACATGGGGTTTAGCTTTCAATGTCTCTGCGTCTAATGTGCTCATCTCAGACTCATCGGAGGTATCGGTTGTTGCAGACTGAGGTTTCACGGATCCATCGGAGTACTTTAGTCTGTCATGGTAAGCTTTTGTCGTCCAAATCAGAATCAGAATCACCATAATTGTGGATAATGCTACCAGTGCCACCCAGACCATCCGAACGAACTTCTTCACCGGCTTGCACTGATTGAAGAGGATCTCGTTAATCGCATCGTTAACCAGTTGACAATTGACCAAGCTTTCCATGCCGGGAAACGCGTCGAGCAAATTTTGTACCGCGGTAGTGTAGGCCAAGACTTCATCGTATGTGTCGGCAGGAATGCAAGTCCCGGATTCGTTGCCTGAACAGGTAAAGCTGTTGATGATCTTCATAGGAGGGGGAAAGAGAAATGGACCGTGGTTTGATCAGTTACGAGAGGAATGAATCAGTACGAGGCAGGAAGATTAATGGAACGGGAGTAAGCAGATGTTACCTGGGGAATATCTCCGATTCGGATTGTATTGGCCGGGCAATTCTCCGGCTGGTAGATGTAATCGGGTGAACCAGAGAAAGGGTTGCAGATGCGAAACTGACGCAGTAAAGAGGATTCTGGTTGAGCCGACAAGTTGGAATTCACCTGCAGATTCAATCCAGTGCGAAGCCATGAGAGAGTGTGGTCAATTGGGAAACTAATCCGTATATTACTTCTGAAATGAAAAATCACTAGGGATTGACTTCTCCAGGCTGAAAATTTTCTATACCTGATTTATGAGATCATAAATCTCTGCTTTGATATCCTGTAGAGCAGGTTGGGCGGAAACCAGGTCGTCGCAGGGGAGGATCGAGCTCAAGCTGCTGTTGCTGGGATCCGTCCGGTAATCCTCTACAGCCGTGCATGTGTCGCCAGCAAACCTGAAATATCATTTTCAGTTTTGTCTCAGTGAGAAAATTTTCACATCTTTCATGCAATTTCCCCATGAAAAAACAACAATTGTTCTTACTTTTCGAGGAAGAAGTATGCTCCGAAATACATCCAGCAGAGCGCCGTTAAAACCCAGCACAGAGTAATGAGCCTGTAAACATGAAAAAATATGAGAATTCACCTCAATGTGCAGATGAATTTGATCAAATTATACCACTTTGATGAACTAGAAGAGACTAATCCACTTACAGATAAAATAATTTGTTCTTCCGAAGAAATCCGAAAACTGCAGTTACAAAAATGTTACACACTTGTTAGAATCAATACTGTTAAAGTTGGATTCTTATTCATCTCAATAATCTTTTAATACTGAATCCAAGTGAGACTATTGTGAACAGATACTTACTCGGCAAAGCAAGAACAACAATCAGATTCAGGGAAATGATAACAGTAGTCGAGACATACCTGCAAGAAGCAAAAACTATAGAATCAACAGCATGGTTGCATTGTCTCTAGCAATAGAATATGCCGGAGATTTTCCAGAAAAGCAGAGAAAGTTCTGAAATTTAGAGACTGAAGGAAGAAACTCACATTATGGTGAGGCCCAAGTTAACCCAGCGCCTGTTCTTATTCGCCTGTCTCTGTATATTAGCAGCTTCTCTGTCAAGCCTATCCGCGGTTGAATTCAGGCGGCCTGAGGCATCGAAGAGGACCAATCTCTCCGGCATGGTTCTGATGACCGTCGTCACATTATATATAGTCTCAGACGCATCATATGCAGTGTCCAAGACAATGTTTTTCACAGTTCTTCCCCTCGAGTGGAACCTCGAGCTTCCACCCAGAACTACACCAGTCGCAGTTCTGCAACAGAAGATTATATTACATGAACACATGGCGCAGGCTGTGATCATATTAATATTCAGGTGAAAATGTGACGTGAACTCACATGGCAAGGACTGTGAAGAGAACTCCCAAGAGGATGTGCCAGAAATAGAAGTGGGTGGAGCAGTTTGGTCTCTTGAAACTTTTCTTTCCTTTAGAATGAAAGCAGAGAGAGGTTGTCAGCAGGAAGACGGCGAAACCTAATCCGCAGAGAAGCCAAGCTACTCCAATGCTGTACCCATATATCCCTGTGAAGATGGTAGACTGGAAACAAGAGGAAAATCAATTTTTTTTCTCATTCATTATTCTGATTCTGTCTCGTACTGAAACATATCAGAGTCTATTGGAAAATGATTGAAAATCATTTTTGAACAAAGATTCCTATTCTTCTATTTTTTGGTCAGTTTCTGCTTCTCGATGATCATAAAAACCAGAAAAATGGACAATTAAGAATTTTTTTCGGAAATAGACATAAAAATTTACAAAAATAAGAAAGAACTTTCAAAATCAATCTAAATACATCTGAACAAGAAAAATTAAGAGTAGTGTGAGAAAGAGAGAGAATTTACACTCCAATAGTGCTTGTTTGAAATGTCGTAGCCTCCTCTATACTTGTTCAAGTTATCAAGAGGATCCACCCTCGCTGTGTCATCTTCAAGCTTTACTGGATCAGAAACATTACCTTCTTGCAACAATTTCCTTCCTAAAATAATATTTTAAAACGGAAACTGTAAATTTACAGAAAAATGCTAATAATTTTCTTATAGGAACAGAAAAATATAAATAAAAAAGCCCAATTACCTGTCTCGAAGTCTGATAATGGCTTCAAGCCCCCATCAGAGGTACAAGCAGTAATTTGGCTGATATATAAGGCCAAAATCACCATAACAAGACAAGAGAACGTTGGTTTTCTTGAGAGACCCATCTTATTACCTGTAAAAAAGGCCAGTTAACCGACTAGATTGCCCCTGCTAGTATTATAAACAGCACTCTCGAACAGGTTTAAAGAGTTCAAAATGATGGATTAGATGGCTCGTATAAGAAAAAGAATTTGAATCTCATTGGATTAAGTTGTTATGATTAACAGAATTTTTTTTCAGAAACGCAAGATTATAATCGACTCCAGAGCTTACCAGGAATCACAAGCTTCTCTTGCAGTTTTCTTCTTCCTGAACTGCAGAAGCTCATGCGCATATATATTTTGAGAGAACTTGTAGAATCACCAACATGCAAAGCTATGCCTATCTATCCTTTTGAGCTCTGAAATCTTCTCTTCGCAGGTCATTTAATGGTTGATTACCCGCGTTAATGTAATCTCTTTTGAAAGCTTGCTGTTCTTTCACCTGAGCAGTTCCTTACGGCCTCTTGCAGAAAGCTCCGGTTGCAGAAACCCTTGAATCGTAAAGGCGATATTCGAACGAAACTGAAGCTTTCCTAATTCAACAGAACGTCTCCTTCTGTAAGCTCTCCGGTTTGACGTTTGGAAGGCTTTAAACCAGGCCACACGCTAACGCTGATATAAGAGCTTTTAGAACAGACTCAAATAAGAAAGCTTCGGAAATTTACACCCCTCGAAGCCTGCTGAAATTTCTCAAAGCAAAAACCAGAAATTCAGAATCGTGAATTTCTAATGTCAGAGAGTTTGATCAGCGGAAGCTTTGAAGGATGATACGAGGCAGACCCGTGTCGAAACTCTCTCGTAAGACTTTCTAGAAACTTTATATACAATTGCCTGCGCCTCCCGACTCCGACTTAATCCATAGTCACCATTAAAGAACTAATTTATTTATCAGAGAAGGTTAGGGGATGCGCTTGAACCAGAACCACTCGGTCAAAAAAAGAACAAATAGGAAGTCCACTGAACGACCCTTGAGTCTCGACTCCAGTCGTCATGTCCTTGGGTTTTTAGTTTTTTTCTGGTGTGAAAACCCGTCAGCGAAAAGAGAGACAACTGAGATATTCCAAGTGTATTTTTCTCTCTTTAGAACCAGTAGTTAATTGAAACTACTCAGAGAAGTCTTCGTTTCCCAATAGCTATATTTTAATGCCTTCTTCAGCTCGTGCTATCATCAATGCTGTAACGGGTAGAAAGAAGATGATCTTAATCGTATTCACAGAGGAGGCAAGTTTGGCTCTGGGTCTGATCTTCGACGTATTCAAAACGCAGAACAATCAAAAGGAAAGATGCCAGAAACGACCTACAACATAAACATTCAATATACAGAAGTGGACATGTTCCGGCAGCCAGGCTTCTTCGACCCTTTAGTCTCTACTCCAGTCGTCATGTCCTTGGGTTTTTAGTTTTTTTCTGGTGTGAACATCCGTCAGCGAAAAGAGAGACAACTGAGATATTCCAAGTGTATTTTTCTTTCTTTAAGACCAGTAGTTAATTGAAACTATTCAGAGAAGTCTTCGTTTCCCAGTAGCTATATCTTAATGCCTCTTCTGCTCGTGCTATCATCAGCGCTGTAAAGGGTAGAAAGAAGATGATCTTAATCGTATTCACAGAGGAGGTAAGTTTGGCTCTGGGTCTGATCTTCGACGTATTCAAAACACAGAACAATCAAAAGGAAAGATGCCAGAAACGACCCACAACATAAACATTCAATATACAGAAGTGGACATGTTCCGGCAGCCAGGCTTCTTAGTTTTTCAACGCTCATGATCTACAGTAAAGGAAGACCGCAAAAAATGAGCAGGAAGAAACAGACCCAGGCCTTTCAGAACACGGCAGGTCAATGTATCAAAAACGACTGTCATTCAGAAACGACTGTCAATGTATCAAAATATTTGAAAATTAATAAAGCAAGCAGCAAGAGAAAGAATGTTATATGCCTTCATTCATGCACTTTTTGAAGAGCAACTTCCGGGAAGAAAACACCTTTTCGGGGTTTTTTTCTTCGATTTTCTTTCTTTCTTCCATGTAAAGCAGCCGCGATGACTTTTGCTTTTCAACTTTTGACAGTTTATTTAACAATTGGACAATAACCATCCACAGTCGCAATTCTTACGTGTGGGCTGATGCATTCACTGCATCGACGCAAGTCTTCAGATTATTTAACAAGGAAAAATGTCGTAAACTTCATGAATTAACACAGTTCTACGTGCAGGCTACGGGAGTCTCTGGGGGCGTCTATCGTTCTCAAATCTCAAGCCGCCATGACTCAGAAAAACCCTCCGTGATCAAGTAAAAACTAAAAAAAGCAACAAAAGAAAAATTCAAATTCTACGTGATGTATCTTAAAAACTGTTTGAGATTGCGATTAATGTATCCGAATCACAAGGAGATGTTTGTTAATGGACTATGAAGGGTTCTGAATTTTTATGGAAGACTTCACTTCTGAGTCTCAGGCACAATTCGTTATAAATGACGAGTTAATTAGGATTAATTGAGATAGACTTTATTAGGCCCAGAAAGCCTTGATAGAGAGGGGACAAAATACACTGTGGAAAGAGAAATTAGGTGAAGGGCCTAACTTTGGAAAAGAAATTCTTCCTAGAATTTAGGCATTTAATTAATTTTAGGATTGTAGATAATAAATTAATGAAAAGAAATTTTTTGAAAATGAGTGGTTAGGTCATTCTTTTATTATAAAAATTCATATATTGAAATTTTATTTATTTTTAAATTTTAATGACTAGATATTGTATTTTTTTTAATTTTTTTAGGATATAGTTGTATTTGAATTAAAATAAGACATCTAATTGGATACATTTGGATATACATTGTCTAAGAATATTTAAAAGCTACCCTTTTATTAGACCTAACCCAGCTTATACTCCACTCAACCCTACTCTTGTTATCATATAATTGAGCTTCTAAATTCTCAAAAAGTTCTGAACAAGTGACAAAAAGGATACTTCTATGCTTGGTAGCCAGTCTGGTTGAAGAGAAAGGAGAGAAGTTCTAGTGATGCACAAAGTAGTCGGTCCACAAGTAGGCGTGTCCTTAGTACAATCAATAAAAGAAAAGAAAATTACAAGTGATATGTGGTCTTATTTCTAGTAAGTCTCTTAAACAAGTTTGAAATGACTTTGTAGATGAAGTCAATTTGACCATTTTTTTTCTTATTAGAAAGATATCTATTGATTTGTTTTATTGAATTTATATGTAGCCATAAGAATTGTGAAGGAAGAAGGTGAAAAAACGGTCTCGCATCAACAATTTCTGACCTGAGCTTTTTAGTTAGTTTTTCTTTTTCTTAAAAATTTAAACCTCTCATTCTCAAATTCAACTGGAATCGCATTAGAGGGAAGAAAAACATCCATTACAAGTTACTAATTCTCTTATTTTCCATATTTTTCTCATTTTGGGGCATTAACACTAGAAACTGTTTTCCAGTGCACATGAACTTATCCACATTAACACCTAGTTCAAAGATGAAGTTCATGTAGATGAATAAAATGAATTTGAATCAGAAAATGAAGATGAACTTCCAATTCTTTCTGACTATTTTTAGAACTTAATTTTCCTTACAAGATTATGGCTTTTGAATCTCATACTTATGTGCTGTGGATTTGAAGCATGGCAAAGTGACGATAATAGTAATCTACTTGTTGCATCTCTAAGGAAAATTTTGAGCAGGATGAAGGTTCTTTCTGACTATTTTTAGAACTTAATTTTCTTTACAAAATTTTAGCAAAGTGACAATTCTTCTTGGAATTTACCTCTCTCTTTCAAAGGCTCTCCAAATTCTCCTCAACCCTAGGGGAGCTCTCTATTTGCAGGGGTTAGGTGGTTCAACCACCTTCCCCTTTCTCTCCCTCAATCTCTTTGTCAAATTTCTTCTTCATAGGTGCGGTGGCAATTGTGGCATAGGGTGAAGGTAAGTCTTCTCTTCATGAAATAACAACCAGAGGCAAGGCCAAACCTAATTTTCATAGGATTGCCACATATGGTGAAGCCAAGTCTATCTTTTGATTATGCCACATGTCAGATTTCGTAGAACTCATGTTGGTGCCATATGTTGCCTACTATGTATAGTTTATGTGCCACCTTATATCAAGATAATTTTGACCACTATTTTTTATCAAAAGACTTTAATAGATGATTTATTATGTGTTTAATTTGCCTTTGGTAGTGATCTCATCTTGATTAGTCAACTCCTTTCACTTTTAAGTTGACTTTTATTTGATCACATTGACTAAGGGTTGACCCGTAGCTGACTCTTGCAATTGTCGATCCAAATTTGTATTATTGGCCAAAGTTTCAAACTTTGAATGGTAATTGACTATGAATTGACTAGTAAATGTGGATTTTGAACTCATGTCATATTACGCCAAGATGTTTAACCCATGGTTGATTATCCGTTGAATTGTAGACTTCCAATGTTGTTTTACTATTTGAACTAATACTTAACTTTGTTATTCTTTGCATTTACAGTTTTATACAAAGTTGACATTTGTATTGATTTAAACTCAACCATTGGTCAAAATATTTGGTTTTAGCCAATTGTTTGTTGTCAATGAAGGTAAAGACTTCAACCATTAAGAATACTTCATGATCTCTACTATTCATCAGTGCACATAACTTTGACCATCAATTAGGGTTCTAATTGTGTGATAAATTTTTTTATATTTACAAATACAAAATAGGATAATTGAGTGTTACCCTTCTAAAATTTTGAACTGAAATAATTTTGAAAAAAGGGGCAAAGTATAATGGAGCAATTATTGATAAGGAAAGTAGGATCTCATAACCGCTTGGTACTTGATCTATAAATTCTTTAGACTCGGTGAATGACTCGATGGAGTGTGAATTAAACTGCATTACCTTGTATGATTGTACACAATCCCTTCTTAATTATTCTTCGACAATAAGATGGTGACCTCTTTCTTCTTTTGTATACAACATTTGTTTTTCCCCGAAATAAATAAGGCCCTAAGGACATGACACTAATCTTGTTACTTTAAGCATGTTTCAACCCAGGGCTTATCCAATACGAAAAGCCATTTGGTGCTAAACATACGAAACGACTATCTCAACCGTTTGATCATGATCGAACAATTGAGATAGTCATTGATCGGACAACTGAGATAGTCATTGATTGGATGTCTGAGATAGCCATTTCGCACCAAAAGGCGTTTCGTATTGGATCAGCCCTCTATTTCAACCCTCCCCAACTATTTAATTTAGGAAAATAAAAGTAGGAACGCCAACACCCCTCTTAAGGAGGGCAGTGGCCCCCCTCCACTATATAGTCTATACAACACCCCTCTTTGTTCAAATTGTACATAGAGGAGAAGACGAGCTTCGGTTTTTCTTAAATGTATGTGTATTGGTTTTCAATCTCTATACTTAGTAGAAGGATTGGATCCGGTTACACTTAATTTAACCGGTAAGATTAGTCCAAATAAATACTAGGCTATTAATTGAAATGAAAGTTTATGAAAAAAAATTCTAATGCAGAAATATACTGGTACTTTTGAGGATATTATAAGAGCTTGGAAACAATAATATGATGGTTGTAGAGTCACCACTTCATCTCTGGTTTAACTGTCCAACTCTACCTCATTTCTTTTAGCTTGGCTACTCGTTCTGAAACTTGGTAGACTTCTCACTCTTCATGTCGAGCTCCTGATTTTTTCCTATTCCAATTTTGTTAACTTTGTAAGAGTTAGGACAACATTTTTGTCCATTGTATAGACCATATGGAGGCATCGCAACTATTAAGAGTGATTCTCAAACCATTTTAAAGATGTTTCAAGGAACTATTGGTTTGATTTACGAATGTGCATCTTTGGCCGGACTACGTGACGTATATTCTTATCCTGTACAGTCCTTTTCTACAATGGGAGCGGTGCCTTCTTACCACAAACAAAAACAAAAAAACACAAAGAAGAAGAAGAAGAAATTGTGGGAGGAGAAACAAGTAGAAACGGGATATATACAGCAAACACTTAAACAAATTGTTTCAGTCAGATTAATGAAATTATCTGTCACCTTACACTAACAGCTACATCAGAAATCTTTCCATCAGAGGGAAGAAAAAAACAAAAAAACTGATCCTAGAGTTTCTTTCTATACTGCACAAACCAGGTCATCAATATGTACTTAAATGTAACAAATTAGGCTAACTGATACACATGATTCAACTGACCAAAATGGGGAGCTGAGGATCTAATTATTCCTGGTTGTTAATTTTATCGACAAATTTTATTTGTTCTTCCTGATTTGATGTGAGCATTCGGCAGCACCAAGTGACCATGTGCCCTGGAGGAGCTCTCCAACAGTGTGAAGTTCAGGATTGCATGGGTATAGAGGACCTAGGAAGAATGGAGTTTGCCAGCTCTTCATTGACCTTCACAGGGAGTGGTGGCATCTGCCTCATTATTCCCGGCATGTCATTCAGGCTGCAATGGAACTGTCATCAGTAATGCATAAATGGAAATAGGTGGTGTATAGAATACAAAAATACAGCAAGGAATGAAGCCATACTCATTTAGGATGGTGAGAATATTATCACGAGTTTGGCAGAAGAGACTGATGTTTTCATGTATCTACATAAAAAAAACATATTAGTCTGGTTATTGTCTATGCAAGATCAGAAGCAAAAAGTCGCTGCAAGATACTGAAACGGGATCAATCAAGGGTATAATGCCACAAACAGGGAGATGATGTACAGCACAAGCTCCCAACAACACTTGAATACACCATTCAGAACAGAAATCTGAAATGGTATAAAAAGGTTCCTGCCTTTTTGATATCCATTCTCTAGTCTTACCGGTGATAATTGGCTAATTCTTTACTGCAAAGATTGGATTTTAATTTTTTATTACAAAATGTTTCCCAAGGTATTTTATTCTTTTAGACTTTAATAATAGAAAAACTGAAAGAGAGGGAAAGTAGATAGAATCAATGTTTCACCTGCATGTTTGCAAGATTTGCAGAAATCTGACTGAAGACTTGTGCATTTTGATCCAGAAGTTGTCCAGTTGGACCACCAATTGCTGCAAATGGAATATTACTCCAAAGAAATTATGTATTTTGTGTAATAACACAAAATAGAAAAGAACATATACAATGCATTAATAGGCAAATTTTCTTGACGTAAAAAACAAACAGAGAGGGTGGTGAAGAAGAAAATAATCACAAAATGACAGTTATCTTTCATGCAAGATGGAAATCTGTTCAAGTGAGATAATGAAGTGAGTGGATGATTTGTTGGAGCGGACATGATAAGACCATGAGTTGCAGAACATGAAACACAAATTCAGGGCCTCAGTGTCATCATGGAAGATGCTAGAAACAAAATGATCAAGCACATCCAACACAGGCTGCACTTATTATACATATATAGAGCTGCCCAGACTCAGAACCTAGTCCATGAAATTTCATCTGACAGATCCAGGTTTCCTACACAAATATCATATGCATAAACTCACAGGTCTACTTTAGGAATGTATTTTAGGAAAAGAAGACAAAAGGCTTGAAAGCTTCACCTGCAGGTTACCAGATTATCACTGAAGGAGATTGAGAATTCACGTGTTATGAAGGCAAAGTGGGAACAAGTCAAGGAGCTTTCAGAAGTGCGACAATGACTACAACTCAATGTTTACGAATGTCATGGAGAGGTCATCAATCAGAGGGTCAATAGCTCAGCTGGAAGGTGCTCTCTCAGTTTTGCATAACTACAACTCAATTTTTTGGTATTGAATTATGTGAAAACTCATTAAAGCTAACACATTTCAGGAAAACACTTTTGCTTTTACAAAATGTACACAAGTTTCCTTGAAAGTTTGTCTTTATGATCCAATTAACTAATTAATTTTGGACTCCTATGCCTCTCAAGGACTTGCTTGGGTGGAGATCTTCAATTCATTAAGGAGCATAGAATTATCGAAGCAGTTTGATATTCATACAGAATAAACAGGAGGGACCCCGTATTTGGCAGACTGAATGAATGATACACGTACATTTGCTTCTTCGCCACTCCTAGGAAAAACTTCTCGAGCACCACCCATGCTCAAGGAGAAAATAAAAAGAGTGAAAAGAAAAGGAAAAATGTAAAAAGAAAATTTTCCTCTCTAGGATAGTAAAAACCTCTCTTGTTGGGAAGGCCTGAACATGTCAAGGGCTTGTAGATACACATCTCAAACTAGTTGTTTGGGGGAGTAAAACAGATTGGCACTGGGTGAATTGTCGCATACTGATTCTGCATTTGAATGATCCTATGCTTATTTTGGAAGTGGCCTCATAACTTGGTTAGTAACTTTAGGATGGACCAGAAGTAGATTTCTACTTTCTTACCAAAAAAAAAATCAAAGCCCAAAGCTTCTCTACATTTCAGGACAAATTGTACATTTAGGCCTAAATGTGAGGAAGAGTTTGGGAAGGAGAAAGGAAAGTCTCTTGTTTCAAAGGCCTAGGGTTCATATATGTGTGCATGCCCCAAGCCAGTTATTTGAAAATGTAAAACCAATTGGTTGCAGCTGAATAGTCCGACACTAGTAATGGGTTTAAATGATCTTGAGCCAATTAGTTAGGAGGCGACCTCTCCTAACTTGGTTGTTATTTTGGGATAGACCCGGACTTGACTTCTTCAACTTGAATTTTGACTGCAAGCACGGCTTCTATTTCCTTCAACAGTTTTGAAGGAAACTATATTATTGAAATAATGATGACAAAAGAGATAATGTTATTGCATTCACATCCCTAATATTTTGGTATAAAGTTCAATTGAGATAAATCAGAAGGAAAAGTAAAAGGGAAAAGTTTTTCTGAAACAGAAGCATGATATTTTATTAGAAAATTCAAGGAATAGGGCAAAACCTCTTCAAACAGGAAACTGCTTTCTAAAACTGTTTCAAAACACATGGTGGTGTCTACCATAAAAACACTAGAACCATTTCTTGAAACACATCCACTACCTTTTTGGAAATAGAAAAAGACTTTCTTAGAACATAAAAGAAATACCTTGGAAATGGAGTAAAAATAAATCTTCTAGAAACAGGGGCATAAAAAATATGTCAGGAAATTTAAGTTATGTTCAGCAAAACAACAAGTTGTTTGATCTGGGAATTCTTTCACAAAGCAAAATTTAGAGGGAATCATGAACATGACCAATTTTGAATAACGGCAAAGTTGCTAATCAGTGGTGAGAAAATGAAAATATAAGTGCCCATGGTGGGGACACCAGTATGCCCATTGAGCCCCAGTGGACCCACCAATTACGGTTCAAATCATTTTTCGAATTCCTTTTATTTTTAGTTTATCTTTCCTGATTTTACTGGATTTGATCGGATAGTGATCTTATCTATTTTGAATTTTAAATTTCAATTTTAGTTATTTATAGGCTGTAACAAGATGTTGAAAGTAGCTTTGAAGATGAATTAATAAAATCCCCTGTTTCTGGCCTCTCCCTCTCTCCCTCTCCTTTCTTCTTCTTCTTCTTCTTCTTCCTTCTTTATTCTTCTTCTTCTAAATTATTCTTCTCAATTCTCCTATTTCTTATTCCCAATGTTTCTTACTTTTTCTCTATTTTCTTCCTTTCTCTTTCTAATTCCAACAATTAACTGACATTTGCATACGTCAATTACAACCGTGCCTTGTCCCGCATCAGCCAAGGGTACCTCCATCAAAATACCGTTTGAGGATTTTGTGGTGAAACCAGATTGGACAGCTACAAATACTAAAAATATTGTTGGGATTTGAAATATGAAATGACTTCAACACAATAGAAAATAACACAGATTGCCCTAATTAAGAAACTATTGAAGGTGAGGTTTAGTGCATAGAGAAAGTAGATCACCAAAGATCTACTCTCCCCAAATCTTTCTGTTGCGCCTTTTGTTATAAACATACACAGATCTAAGGTTGAGGTCAAGGATGAGTGCCACCTCATCTCACTTAAACTTTCTCCAAAAAAAGTGAAACTTCACACCCTTATCTCTTTATGCATGAACATGGCAATTTTCTAGGTACTGTAGATTTGACTTGAACTTTCATGTACATTAACGTGTTTTGAGTACTTTCTTTGGAGACTTCACTGTCCTTCCCAACACCCCTTGTGTACTAACAGGAGCTAAGTTATTATTTGCCTTCCTATTAGTTCCATTTTACTAAAAACACCAGCTGAAAAATCTAGTTTCCTATGCATTCCTCAAACATTTCCATTTATTTTTTGAATAAAGTGAGAAATACTCTTTAAAGAGAAAGAGTACAAAAAAATACAAAAGAAGGGTCAGATGCAGCCCAAAATAAAAACTCATCCCGCATCTAAAGGGAATGAGTCACCCACAATAAAATCAAGCAAATCCACCCCCACCAGCCTTAAAGATTCAAATATTTCCATTCTGATTCTATCGTATTTCAATAGACTCTAGAAATTGGAAGGTTCAGTAACCATCTTTTCTTAATGTTGTACAGAGGTTTGTCAAAAGGTCTCTTGTTCTTTCCCAACACATGTCATCGAGTTTTTTTTCCTGATTTTCTACCCATTTCATGTCTCCTATGATATGCTTTTGCCCTTTTCCCACATTTCCTCCCCCCCCCCCCCCCCCAATTTAGTAGCTACAGATAAGACAATCAAAAAATTATAAATTATGAAAAAATGAACACTTAAAAACAGAGAGAACCTTAAGCTTTGTTACATATAGGTAAATAAGAAGCAAACCTTTGTATGAAATTTCATCATCGTCCATCAGGGGCATTGGCATAGAATATGGAGGGGCATTGGGTCTCATCACCAAGTGAGAAGATGGCTTTGAAGATGGATCTGTAACTTTTTCCTGAGAACTCACACAATACACAGTCAAATCTCTATTTGAAGAACAAAGGAAATCAAATAAGCCAAGAGGGACAAGAGTTGAAAGAATGAGAGAAAAACAAGATAACGCTGAAAATTAACATTTTTGTGTTTCTGATACTAAGATGCAAAATAGAGATTTAAGGACACCTATTGTAAGTACTTAAACCCTGCAACCCACCAAGATATCAGGCATAACTCACCTTCTTTTCTTTATTTTTCCTCACATTATCATCTTTCCTTCGCTTCCCAATCTCTTTCTTCTGCAGAAATGATATATCAAGTGAAACTCCTTGAAACAAAGTCAATCACTTTTTCAGCCATCATGCCATGAACAGCCTAATAGTTATTGTTTGAAATAATAGATACTCAGTATGCTAATCAACTTGCAAATGCATTTTCATCGGCAATAACTCAAAAATCTACAACCACATCTGCTTAAATATTGTTTAAAGTTAAAATAAAACTGCAGGGTAGCAGAACAATAGATACTAAAGACACATACTCAGATATTTATTCAGCATACAAATACTTTCACTGGAGATATTAATCTTTGTCTAGCAGAAGTTCTAAAACTGATCAAGTGTGACACCTCTAAAACTCGAAGGGTTTTTAAAGAAATGACAATGACTGTTTATGGGCCCCTTACACCTCCCTCTTGCAGCGTTTTGAAATCCTAATGAAGCATTTGAGTTACTTGATATGTTTTAGATTAGGAAATCCCCAGCCCCTGAATTCACAACTTCTGTGGAAAGACTTTAGAACTCTACCTTTTTCTGGACTTTCAACCAAAAGTCAAACACAAAAATTCAATTTCTTACTTCAACAAAGGTTCTCTATACTTTTTCTGAGAAAAGGGTCCAAACCTTAGCTGTAAAGAAAGAAAGAATTAAGCACAAATCGCCTTGTTCAGCTCATCAAAGAAATCAACCAAAATGAAATGTAAGAGCGGAACATTAAATTACTTCCCTCTACTGACAGTATCAGAAGTTGTGTTCAGTCTAAAGAGGTCACTTCCGAAGTCCTTTTATTCGCCCTACAACCGCATGTGGAATATAGACTTTTCTTTGCCTTACAATGGGACCTAAATAAGCTATTAAGAATGTTCTAGAATCTAGAGAAAATTATATGCACTTCAGGAGATAATGTAAGCTCATAATAATTTTTCTGTGAAAGAAACTGAAAAGCTCAATTATGAATTACCAGTACTTTTGTTCCTATGAGAAAAATAGATTTAGGAAAAAATTGGAAAGGTTTGGCTGGTATGTGACTAATGCCTCGTCTACTTAGGACTAGGTAAAAATGCCCGCCAGCCATGTCTAAAGACAACACATAATTGGTAAGCTGTTCAAGGGATAGGAGTTCCTAGGTTAAGCTGCCCAGCACTAGATATTGTTCTGCTTTTCCTTTTTTCATGAAAAAATGTAAACTTTTACAGTTTACTGCTATTTTCTGAAGAAATAGTACCTGAAAAAATGGTGGGAAGTAAAAAAACTCAACTTTTTATCTTTAATACAGTCAGAAAGTGGTATAACCTATAATACTTACATTCATCCATCTGCACCTCAGAGCAACATCTCGAACTGTCTTCTCATGCAACTGCATAGCAATTTTGGCATAGCGAACAATGGTCGTCTCCAAAGCATACCTAAAAAATTTATATAAAAAAATAATATGTTTTTAAAAGCAATTGTGGTATGATCTTTGAATAGAACTGGTAACTAACACAAACTGCTTTCTGCATCTGAATAGCAAACCAAAAACTAGAAAGTATTTATTTTAAGTTATCTAGCATCATTTTAACAGGTCAGGAATTTAAGCATTCAAATATTCACAAAACCACAAATTCAAGATACATAATATACAAAAGAAATTATGTGCCAACCCTTTGTTCCCTCTTGTTGTTTGGACATTAAATAAAATAACATTATTGTGAACCAGACTTGTCAGAACCACCAATATATCAATTTAAATGCAAATTTAGTTGATTAAACCTAAATGGGCAAAAATAGATCAAGTCTTGACAGATAAAGCCCTCGTGTTAGCTTTCGTCTTTTTCCTAATTTTCTTCTATGTGAATGTTAGAATGTAAAATAAGATTCATGCGTGAAATCCAGAATGGAAAATCAATGGTTGACAATACATGTGGGTTTGGGTTCCTTTAATTGAAGGATCCAAAATCCGAAGCATTGCCCAGATCATCCCATGAACAAAACTTTCTTCCCTGTTTTCCACAGGCCATTTGTGCATAACTAAATAACATTTCCCACGTCGTTTCCCCTTATTTTCCTCAGTTTATCAGCTAAGGAAGGCAAATATTGTACTATGAATTGGTAAATTGAGCCTATAGCTCAATAGTCACATAAGGGGTTCTAGTGTGAGGTCTTGGGTTTAAGTCTCACCAGGATTAAGGGTACCCTGTGCATTTGTATGCAGCATTCAAAAAAGAATATGAAAAAAGTAAAATAACCAAAGGAGGTAAAAGTTAAGAATCTACAAGATGAGACCAGTAGAGTTTGTCAATCAACATTTTTTTTCTGAAAAAAAAAAAATCATCTCTTTCCTTGCTTCACAGTTTATGCCTCTTTCCAATACCTAGGTGCCCATATCGATGCATGATATACTCGAGTACTCAAGATTGCGAGCTTGTAAGAGCCCAGCTCCTAAGGCGGCCTAATCACAGATAACCAAGGAGCCCTCAATAAGGTTGTAAAAAACAGCACGACATCCCAACAGCACCAATAATGCTTCAGAGTAGAAGTCCTTGGATCACATCAGGCCAGCATTTTCTTCTTATAGCTAGAGTCCTATTGAGTTGGTTCATCTAATGAACTATTTCTATAGTGCTTGACAAAACCAACTTAAAGTGTAGCTGGACAGACCTCATAACATACCAAACAAAGAAATGCTGGTTCAGAAAATGTCTTCATTTTTGGTTTGGATGCTGATAATGAGACAATTGATGATACATAATAGACTCATTTCCGATACTATTTGATGAAAAAAATGTGAAACTTCTGCCCTCTAGTCTCTCAAGTGTGTTTGAGTAGTGCTGATACATGCATGAGGAAGTGTTACAACTTCCATCCAAACTTCAGTTGAAAGTGAACATAGCATGTACACCCCCAACAGATATAGGAGATGAGTTTATCATTTCTTTGTTTTACATTGCTTAAGCCATTGATTTGGTGCATTGATTTCCCATCATCATATTACTTCCTGACTCTTTCGTTGCAAGCAATAGGCATAACACCAAAGAACTCTGGCATTTAAATAAAAGTCTACAAGAACCCAGAATATCATGTTCTACTATCTCAAAAATAAATTAAAGAAACACGGAGATGGACCACTGTCCGGAAAATTGTTTTTTGCAGCCTAAATTTTTAACTGATTGGAGGAGTTTAAAGTTTTATTAGACATAATCTCAAAGAAAACTTACAAGAGCACAGAAACATGGATTCAAGTTGAAACAATGGGTCACTGTACCTTCACATTTTCATTTCTTGAGCTGCAATTTTTGGAAAGTTGTAATCTTGTTCATCAAATTTTAAAAGTATTTCCACTATCGATTATTTTTCAATGTTTCATAAATAAAAAGAGGAATAGTTGAAATAGAAGTCAGATACAAATGGACAGAATCAGGAAAAAGTATGAGAAGGGAAAAGATAAAATTCAAGCCAGCAGACCTAGATCTCATGGCTGAATTCGAAAAAAGCTGCAGCCTGCTCAGACTGATTTCAATACATATTCCTTTTTGCCTACTCAAAATACCTGTCAAAGCTGAACAGTTCCTTCCAAAATGGCTAGCCAAAGTTAAAAAGACTACTCTCCCAGCTAACAAACACAAAGTTCTTTGCAGGCCGAAACCAATGTGGCACTATTCTTCTACAATCACTTCTCTCACTCTCAGACAACTAAAACAAGACAGAGAGAACTGCTCACACATAACATGGGGGGAAGGTACTTTTAGTCTGGCAGCAAAAACTATACCAATAACTATTCCTCATTAATAGATAAAAGTGTATTATGATTGCCCATAGAAGTAAACGACAATTAGAAAAGGTACTTTTCTTCTAAATATTGTGTACACAAACTGACACAGATAAACATGATACACCTGTCCCTAGTAAGACTTGAATTCAAAACCATATGTTAAGAACGTGTTGGAAAGAATTGTCCCACATGGAAAAATGAGTAAAAAGATATTGGGTTTTTTAGTTGGGAAAAAGACATTCTAACTTGGCTTAGTCATTTTGGGATGAGCGTTGGACCCAACTTGTAACATGGAATCAGAGCAAGAGCTTAAGCATGGGCTTCCACCACAGATTGTCCACGTTAGTAGGAACAAGAAAAAAAAAAGGCTCACGCATGAGGGGGAGTGTTGGAAAGAATTGTCCCACATGGAAAAATGAGTAAAAAAATCTTGATTTTATTAGTTGGGAAAGAGACATTCTAATTTGGTTAGTCATTTTGGGATGAGCGTTAGACCCAAAGTCTAATATAAAGCACTCCAAAGAGGGCATTGTGCCAATAGCCTAATCCATTAAATATCATATCTAACTAAGAATAAAAACACACTTACGCATCCCTCACTCTCTTTAGAGATGACTCCAGAAGGAATTAATGAACAAATGATTTACTTTTGATTAAAAACCCCTTTTAGAAGTCATTTTGAAACATCAACGTACTTTCCCCATATCTGATAAAATATGAGCTTCATATAGGGGCGTGACTAAATCGCATTACAGCATGAGATCGGTAATTCTACTTCTTTTTACTGTTACGTTTGTAGTTTAAGATAATTAAGACTTCTCAGCATCTTTTCATTAACCAACAACATCAGATTTTTTATTTCACAAAAAAATAAAACATTGGATTTTTATTTTTCTGTGTGTTACTAATAATGGGATGAACCCACAAATCCATCCTGTCTGCAAGGCAAGCACACAAAATTGGGTCAAACGGATGATAAATTTGCATCAGAAGTATTCTAATGGAAAAATGGGTCTTTAAAGTGTCTTTAATTTGCATGGGCCAGTCTTTCTTTTTTAGGCCCAAATATAGGAAAATAAAGAAAATACTTGGAGTATCAATAATTCAATAAAATAACCAAAATTATGACACAAAATCAGCTTTGGTGGTGAAGCAACAAGAAAAATGTTTTCTGTTGTAAAAGTAGTTCACACACATAACAAAAATGCAAAATTTCTGTCAAGGATAATAGGAAAATTTGTATAAGTAGCCAAAAGTAAAAGCTACACAAAGATTAGACAGGAAAATGGTGCACCAAACTAAAGTTTGCTTGGCCACTCACTCAGTTGCTGGCCAATGTACACTAAATTAGAACTATATTGCAGCCAAAAAAGTACAAAATGAACCTCAAATTCTACCTAAGAAGGTTAAATGTTGAAATCCTAACACGTGAAAAAGAAGAATTGAGAATGGAATTAGAGAGCCAGCCCTGAGAACGGCCATTTAAAAACAATAGCCTAGAATATCAAATAGCATTACCTACAGCAATGAGGAAAACTAAACACTGAAGCACATACGAGGGTATAACACAAATAAACCACAAATTGAAAAGGAAATATAAGATGGTTGTTCAAACAGAAAAAGATAACATTCCAAAGTAAAAAGAAAAGCTGACAAAGATCTCAGATAACTCTTCAGAGGCTCAAATAACTAGGATGTGCACTCTGGACTCCTAAAGCAGGTAAGACAGTCATAACCAACAGATAAGATTATATATTCAATGAACCTAATTATAAAACTGGTAAAACAGAAGCTCGTAAAGCGGAAAACACCTGAAAACCACTAGTGCAGCAAATCAAATTTTGTAGCTAGCTTGAACCAAAAAGAACCAAAACATCTAAAAATATACAATCATAAACAACAAACGCAATCTAAGGGGTATTCGGTCGAACAGTTAAGATAATTTAAAAAAAAAAAAAAAAAAGTAAAGACACGGGAAAAAAGAAACAAAATTCGCAGTTAATTGCAAGAACCTAAGGAAGCTAGAAACCTACTACGAGAATACGTTAATGAATCGTCTATAAAAGTTCGAATAGAAAACAACTAAAAGAGCTAATATCAAACAGAAGGCAACTGAAACATCCAAAGCCAGAAAAATAGAACTCATCCATGGTTGTAAATGTAAGCAAAACATAAAAGTACGCATGGAAGAATCCCGGCCCAGATGGTAGAAAGAAGACTCACTTGTTCAATCCATCTTCCAAAATTGACTGCTCCTCAGCTGACCACTCCACAGAGAGACCGGGGTTATGCTTCAACGCCTGAGCGGGTCCCGAACTATCCACAGCGGTTCCTGAATTGCCGTTGTTATTGTTGGCAAGGACACCATTGAAAGAGGAGGAAGCGTGGGTCCCTTCCTGATTGTTGGAAGGGTTTGCACTGGCAGCCATCAAAGCAGAGAGAGAGGAGATGAAGAATCTCAGAAAATATCGCCTTTTCCCGTCAATTCTGGTCTAGCAGCCATGAAAATATGAGAGAGAAAAAGCCCGGGAAATTGAATTGAAGAATTTGGAGTGTGTGTGAGACTGAAGGGAGCTCTCAGATTTGACAAAGATTCAATCATTGAAAGAATAAAGACAAATATCTGGTGATTGGTTGGGATTTCCTCTAAAAGTTCAAAAGGGTGAACAGAGAGAAACGGGGAAGGAAGGAGGCAACGCAAGGAAAATGTACGGAGAACGAGATTTTGAAGTGAGAAGTTTTTTTTTTCTTTTCCATAATATAAAAAATTTGTTCTGCAACCTGAGTTCGACAAAGGGCAGAGTTTTTTTTCACGAAAAACGATTCCTTAAAAGGCCTCTTTATGAGACTGGAAATGGCGAATAATTGAAATACTCAAATTACCCATTTGGTTACAGCATTTTGGGCCTTTGGCAAAAATCAAAATGCCACCTCTTGTTAGTGCCACCATGACAAATTCTAAAATTGAAGAGAGCATCACAAAAATTGGGGGCTTTTAGTTGTTTGTTAGCATCCAATGTTTGTCTAGAATTACTTTTCTAGCCTTCATCTATTATTTAATTATTTTAACCTATAAAATAGTAGAAAAATAAATAAATTTAAGTTGTTTTTATAAGTAGCCCTAACTTTCCAATATGTCAATTATTCACCCATTCATGTCATTAGTTACTATAAGCTTTTAAATGTAATTTGAATTTTTAAATTACATAAAATATGCTACAAGTCTTTAAAAGGGTAAATTGGTCACTTAAAACACGAAGAGATTAAATCATTATCTACACATTCTTGTCTTTTTTTCAAAGGGGCATATCCTAAACCCTAAACTCTAAACCCTTTCCGATATTAGGAGTAAGTAAAATTTTTACTTTCCAGATAGAATTGCCAATTACCGTGGTAGATAAAATATCGGAAAGGGTGGACAAGGAATGAGAATTTTATCGTCGGTCCAATTAAAAGTGTTTTTTTTCTTTTGTTTAAACAATGTATCAATCACAAATTACTCTCTTGAACAACATAAAAACCCTTCTAATATAAGAAATATTTCCATCATGCAGCATTATGAATTATAATAAGCCCTCCAACAAAGCCACTCAAGTGGAAACAAATAAATAATTCATAAGGCCACTCTTAACCTATATCATGTGGGGAACCATTAAAGTATTGGATGATGTAAAGGGTGGTCTAACTTTAAGCATCACGCAATTTTTTTAATATGTTCCATGTACATGACAACTAAGGTAGGTTAATTGTTACACTTTTGGTATTTGAAATTAGAAATATTGTAGTAGTTGGCATTAACTCGCTATTCTTCTTGGTTTTGATGTAGTTACTTGTTTAATATGTCTTGCAATGCCTCTCTTAAGCTTCTTTTTCTGCTGAGGTTGCTTAAAAACGTTTAGCTTTGAGTAGCTCGACCTTCCTGTAAGCTACGACTTTTCTTCTACTATTATATATCCCAGGGAACAAAAGCGACCTTTCTGGTGCCAAACAAAATGTCTCCCGTTTCTTTTCTCACGTCTCAATCGGATGGACCCAGAGTCGGGAGATTCATTTGGCACGAATATGATAAAGACAAGAACTATTACATTGATCTTTCCTTTCCTTTTCATCTTTTTTTTTTCTTTAATCTAAAAAATATATATGCAATATTCACAGATACAGAAGCTAGCAAAATCTCTGCAGCACTTCTCGCTTCAAAGGAAGACATTTAAGGAGGCTGTAACTTGCTTTTTCCTTTCCTGCTTTAATAAGACGTGGTAGTGGTGGTATCCTCATGAAGGCCTGAGTAAATTCCAGGCCATTAAATAGTAATTTGTCAGCACTTTTTAAGGCTTCAGAGGCTTGAATTACCTGCATCAACATTCACTGGCAATGTTATTATACCAATATCCCTTCTCTTACAAATGATCCATAAAATATTTAAAAAAAAAATTTTAAAAATCAACTAGACAACTGAAAGTTCAGAAATTTAGACACAAGTAGCCCACGGATTTACTCTTTCCTACTTTGAAAGGGATTTTGAATAAAGAATAAAAATGATAAAAAAGAGTACAAGGAGAACCAATTGCTTACCTTTGGTACGTCCTGAAAGGTAAAGGCCCAGATGACATGTCCCTAGACAAGCTAAGAATTCATTCCTGTTTGCAACTCCTTCCAAATTAATTGACAGATACTACTATATCAGAAGAAGTGAAATACCAATAATCGATTTCCCAGTATTGAGGAATTTTTTAATGACGAGTGTTCCTTCCTCGTGGTAAGGAAGGAGCTTGAGAATCTCTATACTTTTTCACTCAGCAATTGCTCTGAATTCCCAACGGTTCCTTGCCTCGTAAGCTGGTCCAAGTATACAAAATTTTCAAGTCAAACTTCCCAAGAAACAGTAACATAACAAAAGACCACTTTAAAACAGAGACTAAGGTAACGTAATTCATAACTATTTAAAGTAACAGTTGTACTGTCAATTACACATTGTTTCGTCTCAAATGCATTAAACATTGTTTTCAAGAGGTCCAAAAGGCCTGAGGTCAGCTGCTTTGCTCTACAAACAGATATGTTTTCTTTTATTTCCCCCTTGAATCATGTGCGATTAGTTTTTCTCATCCAATAGAATCATTTTATTAATTAACATAATCTAGTACTAAGGAACCTATGGGAGTGAAAGAAAGCATAGTGAAACCAACAAGATGCTTCATATTAGTCAAGATAAGAATCACTGTTCAGAAGTAACGATAAGCTAACAACATGATCAAATAGTAGAGCTGATTTCAAGAATTCCAAGAGATGATAAAAAAAAAAAATAGAAAACATAATCAACAAATGATTATGTCAGAAACATGCTTTTGGCTGACCACCTTGAGTCTCGACCACAAAAATCTTCAATATTTTTTAAGATGGGACTTACACAAGTGTCAGCATAATTTTCTGATGTCACTATCAGATTCATTCTACCGGTCAAATTCCTAAACTGCATCTTTGGTACGGAATGGAACCTTATCCATAATGTACGCTAATAAATCACTACATATTGGCCTTTGCATATATTTAAGGGTCACAATAGACTAATCAATTCTAGAAAGTTTTACCTTGTAGAAGTACTTCTTCCGTAGTTTGATGGCCATTCTTATGCATCGTTTCACATTGATTTTCAGCATCTTGTCATTGAACATCTGCAAGAGATTGAACAATATGTTAGCAGCTTGACAACTATTTGAGGAAACCACATGAAACTCCCAGCAACTCAGATCATAGAACTGATCTGAGTGAAAAACAAAATGTCCGCCTGAGCTCACCAAAAAATCAAACTCATATAAAGCAAAATGGAACAATTTTCTTTCTTCTGGGAATCATGAATACAAATGGAACTCCTTAAGGGAAGCCATTTTAATTGATTCCAAATACTAACTTATTCCAGAACATCTGTAAGAGGTTCCATATAAGGAGAGGGGAGGGGAAGGAAGGGAAGGAATGAACCTACCTTTATGAGGTCATCAAGTGAATGAGTTGCTCTAAGAATCCTTTGACGGTTTAGGATGAGGATTGCAGCTACACAGAAGACTGTCAGTTCATCATCACTATTCTTAGTTGATGAAGCCGATGCGTAATATGACAATCGGCTCCTAGCCCAGAAGCTTGCACTTGTCAATCCACAAAAGGGATAACTTGAAGCCGATTTTGTTATATCATTATCACACTCTGAGTTCTGTGTACTGCCATTTTCGCATTGTGCACCCTTCATGCTTCTTCTGCCATCATCAACACTTTCTACCATTTGTCCAGCTACAACAGAATCCCTTGGCAGTTCTACAACCAATGACTCTAGACAGTTAGCCTCCAGTTCCTGAGCTGCAGTTTCATTAAAATCAGCAGCCCACATCATCTGAAGACGAGAAAGCAGAGCTGTAAGAAAGGATCATCATTACTCTCCATGAAATTTGCACTGGAAGAAAATTAAGAAGAAAGGTAAGAATTAAGTACCTAGCTTAAAAACTCTCATCTAACAACAATTATACACCTTTAATCTTCCAAATATTAAAAAAAAAATGACCCAATAAGCTTGCAACAATTTTAACTCGAGGAGAGAAAGTTTGAAGAAATGCAGATGAAAATAAGCAGTAGATGAATAAGAACTTGAAATCCAATGAGTTACTGGTCATGATTACATCAAGCTCTTCTAGTTTCATTCGACACAACTTGCAAACCCTGATAAGAGTGGTGTTTCCAACAACTCCTTTTTGGAGGCAGCCTTGCCTTGACATTAATCGGTTCAGTAATTTGTGATTTCTGGTGTTCTTTAGCTTATGTATTTTCTCCTCCAGGAGATGTACCTTTCCCCCTCTTTAATTGCATCTCTTTCTCACCGTCAAAAGAAAAAAGAAATAGTAGATGACACAAGTTGTGGCAAACGTGGATGCTACTACTAACATTATTTAGACAGTATATCATAGATAAGCATTTGCTTCTAACAAAGTACCTCATTAATTTTCCACTCAGAACTTTTACCATGACTAGTTTAGACACTGACTCAAACTTAAAAGAGTTTTCAAATAATAAACCATGAACTTTCTACATTGGAAATAGCTAATAGATTCCTTTGTCCTTCATTTTCCAATAGGTAACAACTTGAGTGCAGAAAGCGTCTTTCCACTTCCTCAAAGAAGTATGTTTACGGAACTATCTTCTCAATTCGCTAGATCATATTTTTCCTGGATAGTTGGTTCTACACATCACCAGTCCTCACAGCACAAAATGTTATTGTCGTTAACTAACTACCCTCACATTAGAGACATAAATAAATAAATAGAATCACAAACTTATGAGCACCCAGTGAACCAAGTCAATATATACATGGAGCAATGAAGCAACCAATGAAGCACAATATATACATTGAGCAATGAAGCAACCAATGAAGCACATCGTTGCACTGTACAGACAGATTATGTGATGAGAAAAAGGGATCAAAAGTGCAATATTTTTTTCGAAAGATAGTTAAAGTATTGCTGAGATATGTGGGTTTGAGATCAGGGGGCTTTTTTGCTCAATTTATCTTCCAAGTCTCAACTTTACGAACATAACGTTGCAATTGTGCATATAAGAACATGGCAAAACTAATTTGTACATAGAAAAAGCAAAGCATGTAAAAAAACAATACTGTTCAAATAACATGGAAGCATACATCAGTACCCAGAGAGATAACTAGTGTAGACTTCCTCACTAAATACGATAGCTCTACTACTCTAACAACTCCCATGACATTACAAAGAAAGACATCTGATGGTTTTCTAAATAAAGTAATATTTAGTTTTTGGAAGGTCCTTTAAGATCATGAAATGTAGTGGAACAGTTAATTCTACTGGGTGAATAATAATAATATTATTATTATTATTATTATTATTATCTTTCAAAATAATAATAACGATACACAATACATAATACATTAAAATAAATTATTAATTGGTGATATTGATGCCTAGATCTTCGAATAGCTATAAACTTGGCAGAAAGCATAAAAGGTTTTTCAACACTAACAACAAGGTAGACGAACCTCCCACATGCAGAGCGCCTCAGTGAAGGACAATTCGCGGCGGAAAAGCACCAACAGCATCCGAAAAGCAAAATGAAGGCTTTCAGCATGTATCAGCGATAAATGTGTGAATATGTCAAGATCAGTCAGTTCCAATATCTTCCACAGTGCTTGCAACTGTTTCATCACACCAGTTGGTCCTTCCATCTGAAAATTCTCACGCTGGAATATAAGATGAAAACAAAGCATTTAGTAAAATATCACTAGCCTGCAAAAGAGCCAAGCAGGAAGGAGAGAAGCAAAGAACAAATTTTGAACAGTAAATTGAATACCATTCTTCGCAGAAGCATTTCAAAGCACCAGAATGCATCAGCATTATCCTCATAGAGGACAACAAAAGGGGAGAGCAAATCGCTCATGCCTACAAATGATTAATAATAAATGTCATCTCTTTCCATACACAAAATTCATTGTATTTAATGTGCTTGCATTTAAGAAATAAACCAAGGAAGGGCATCCCCAGCTAGACAACAATGTAATAAGAAACTGAAAAGAAAATAAGGTACAACCTTGGCAATATCCAGTAGCAGGATCAACCCATGCATAAACAGCAAGAATATCAGACATCCGTGCCATATTCTTGGAGTCACTATAAAACTCAAGGTGACTATCTGTTCTTACCACATCAACAACTGAAATGACACAGTATTAACTATTAAGACTACAAAACAAAAAAGTGATTTTAACAACAGACTTATATTCAATATTTTCATATTAGAAAGATATGAGGAGAAGTACAAAAGGTTACCAATTCGGTGAAGTGTCCATAGCCATTCAGCAACTTTATCTCCCACAGCTGCCACTCCATTAGATGTGGATTGCTTCGGAATGGCTGCATCTGGTTCACCTGATATTCTTAAAGTATCCACCATTTCAGTTTCATAACCCAAATTTGTTGACTCCAGTACATGTTCTTCAATGTTGGAACTATGCATTTCAATCTCCCCATTACTCGCATGTGGAAGATCAGCAGATAGTGAGCCATTTGACTCAATTATTAGATCAACATTATTATTAATTTGAAAACTATGCATGGCTCCATCCACCACTCTAAAGGTGTGTTCTGTAGAACATCTATCATGACCCACTGCATCCCCTAACTCATCCCTACCACCCTTTTGAAACAAGTTAGTGACAGGTAGAGGTGGAAAGTCAAAGAAGCTCTCTGGATTTGAAGAAAAGGTGTCATACACTACGCCATCAGTGCTTCCTCTAACACTGGCAAGGTCATGGGAATCTGTGGAGCTTTCCCTTTGACAGACAGAATATTTATCAACACGATTATTGTTTAGATGACCATATTGATCAACTTCATCTGCAGTACCATGAGAAGCTTGGCCATTTTCACCTTCAGCTTCCCTGCTGCCATTTTCTTTAGATAAAGTCCTCATATCCATCACTTTGGACCCCACCACATAGGCAAGATTACCAGTGCCAATGCTTGAATGCACCTTTTGACATTGGCTTATTAAATCCATATAGCGCTCCCTGCATTGGGAGATCTCATAGTTGCACATCAGTAGTTGTGACAAAAGCATAACATACAAAAGTTTATGACCTCATTATACTACTATTTTTTTATTTTTTTTGAGAAACAGTATTCTTCAGTTTTTAGGTATTTTATTGCACAGTTTTTTGGATTATCAGAAAAGTCTAGTTGAGAAAAAAGTTCATTACTTGGTACCAATTCTATTTCTTGCAAATAATTACTTGCTTCACATTTTGGTATTCTTAAGAAAAAATGTTGACAAATTTTTTTAAAGATATTATGAAACCAATGTGCACAAGAATCAAGATAGAGAAACGAGGCCAAGAGGAGTGACAGGGTACCATTAAGCTATCAGCTAAACAGAACTAATCATTCATCCTGCACATCAATGCCTTCCATTCATAAATAACATAAACTTAAAAAGAAATCATGCAAGGAAGCAACAAAATATTCTCATATATAAGATGAGTAATGAAATAAATAAAACAGCAAAAGCATTCAGTTTTTTAGTTCTTTTTCTTTTGGATTGTTAAGCAACACAAGGTATGAATGGTAATTAATTAATATCAGATGACAAAAGCTCCAAATGTTTATATTTCTATCATATGGCTTTCTTGTTAAGGACATGAATCAAAGATTTTGTAAATGTATATTGAGGAGTCAAAATATTCATGGGATATCCTGTACCTTACAGTTTTGTCTTTTTAAAGATATCTTTTATGGATCAAATGTAACGTATACATTTCAGTTTGTTTGATAATGAAACATTGGTTATCAGGAAACAAAATAAGTGTAAAAATGCTAGTGTATTAAAAATGTTTTACATATTTTGATGAGTTCATAGTTTTCTCTTTCCCCAGGAAGATCAAGGCAACAATGAGATTTAGTACGCAAGAAAAAGACGAAAAACCAGCAAGACTAAAAGATAGTAATAAAAGGATACCTGCGTGCCATCCGCAGCTGCCTTCTATACTCAGAAGTAGTGCCCAAAGCATAACAACCAAGAAGAAATTCCCAAACCTCTGCTCTTATAGATGGATCCACACCCTGATCATACAAGCAAATGGCAAAATACCCTATGAATTGAAAGATGTGTTGTTGTACTAAGCAGACAAAATCATCAGCTTTCAAAATGCTTTGATGGGCTTTTAGATAACAGTAGCAAAAAGGTTTTCATAACAGTTCCTTTACAAAGCTTTGGTTGTGATATTTGATAGAGGAACTTAACAAACTAACAAAAGCCTCAACACTAAACTGGTCCCTGGAAATTCAAGGAATAGAGCAGCAGAACAGTTGTAATAGCAGTTCTTCTTGAAGGCATTCAAGGAGAAACAGTGTCTTTTCAGAACTAAAATAAGAAAAGGAAATGTGAAACAAATAAAAAGGTGTCATGGCAAACATGTCTCTTAAATGCAAAAGGAATCTTTCAATTTCTCTGTCATATTACCGAACCCATCAAGGGTTCTCCCACAATTTGGGTCAAGGAGATGCAACAAGGGAAAAAAATGTACAACGGACTACACATGGTTCTCGCAAACAGCATGAGCTTTGGCATCATTAAGCCTCATGATTACAAAAAGGAGTACAGATAAGGTTGATGGAACTTTTTAAGATGCAGGAAAAGACAAGCAGAATAGTTATTCCGATGTCAGTTGTTCTTTATTGTCAATGGACAAGCATGATGAAATAAATCAAGAAGCAGCCACAGTATAAGTTGGGAACTCAACCGAAAGAAGCTGTGTATTCTCGCTAGATTTAACCATTCAGAACTATGTCAAGAAGATAATGCTGATTTTTCTGCAGGGGCAGATATGTAAATATTTGACACATACAAACCCCCTAAAAGGAGAATTTGTTCAAGATAATAATAAAAAGTTTTGCATTGGAAATGTGTGTAATGTCCAAGTTTATCTTGACTTCTCAACAGCTGATGCTTGTCTATATTGCCTGAAAGCGCAAAAGAAGTGTAGTAGTTCCAAGGTGGTCTGCAGGTGTCAATTCGGTGGAATATCAACTTGTAAGATAATACAAAGCAAATAAGACAATGAGTTGATCAACTTACCCCGAGAATGATCAGCTTAAGTGCCTTTTTAAAACCCAATATTCTCCCATCACTGTCAAAAACAGTTTGCCACTTATCAGGCTTCAGCATTTTGTTTCCCTGCAGATAGAAAAGAAGAAACTTAAATACAAAGAAAGGATTCGAAGGTAGTTAGATGCTCAAAAACATATGAACAACCAACATAACATGATTAACACAGAACAAGATTGGAACCACATACAGTAACCCCACTTGTCAAAGGCATACATACAGATATAGCACAGAACTAAAAAAAAGCTGCAAAAGTCCCCAAAAACCAGAGTCTCCAAGGGCATGTTTAGCTATGCCATCAAAGACAGTAAATGTCATTAATCATAAATTTCAGCACGCTAACTCAAGAAAACCCTCTCTTTGCTAGTTGACATTGACAAGAATTCCCAACTTCAATAAGCATAAATGCGACCCTCATATCTAGAATCCACTGCTCCCGTGCACCTTAAAGAAAAGGTGAAACCTTTTCCTTTCGTTGGTAAGCTCAAAACTGAAAAAGGATCAAAGAAAAAGTTAGCATGGCAAGATTTGGAACTTCGCCTACTGACCTTGGCAGGAGTGTGATGAAGGCACGGTTCCCGAATATCTCGGACAATGGAACTCACACGCTGCAAATGCACGGCACCTACTCTCCCACAAATCCATCGATTATCTTCTTCCTCAAAAGACATCGGCACCCTCACTTCTCACTTTCTGGAACAATTCAACCAATTAACTAATCAAACAGCTAAATAATATCAAAATAACCACCCCAACTTTCTTAAATTTTTAAAAATGCAGTATGGGGCCGAAAGAACAACCAACAAAGACTAACCCTAGAAAATCAGAATCGTAATGACATTAAATTCGACTAAAGCATGTCTTAGCAAACCAACGGTGAAAGAAATGAAAACACAAAACCTCCAGATGGCAACAAATTGCAACAGCCCTCCCAAGTCCTAAGTGGAAGCGAAATGATCAACACTCATCACAAAACTAAAGAAGGAACAAAAAAGTAACAGAATCTAATACGTGGTCTGTCGGATCATAGTATCGTCGGTCAAAGTTATAGATTCGTAACTGATGATTGTGCTAAACAAAGAAAATACGAAAGTACCGTGCATGGGAAGCGATTTCAAGAATTGGGAATTTCAGGTAGCATTTTGAGATCTCCGTCGCCATTAACGGAGAACGGTTTTCCTTAGTGTTTTTTTTTTTTTTTTTTTTTTTTTTTTATATTTGTGTATTATATCTTATTTTATTTTTCTGTTCATAGACCTAGCCAGGGATCCTGAGTAACCCGTATTTATTAGTCATCTCAGCCACTACACTGCGCAGGTGCGTACGCGCGAACGAAATCCCTCGAGCGATCCTAGTCGTTCATTCGTGGAGCACGGCTTAAATCAAATTATCATTTATGAAGACATGGCTTAAAGCTCCTCACGCTTAATCTTTTCACTTAGTGCTAATATAATGATTGATCCAACGGAAGCCAGCTCTATGTGAAGTGGGCCATGCAAAAAGTAAGAGTACAGTTCATTCCACTTGAAGTGGGGCAGGTACCTGTTTCCTGTCGAGGGTTAACAGTGCGCACCCGGCCTAATATAGTCTCCGACGCTGGCTTTTTCTCATATTGATTAATTTTTTTCTTAAAAATAAAATAAATTGTCCATTTTAAGATTTTGTGTAGGCTCCAAGTATGATTGTTTTATTGACACATGAATCAAACTACTTACAAGTGCTCCAACATGTTCTATTTAACCTAAGTATTTGAGTCCACTCACATTACACAACTACTTTGGTGAACTAGTGATTAGTGACTAAGTCATCAACTAAGGACATATGATGGGCATGTTGGATCAAGGATCAAACCTACTCCTTTTTTTTATTCTGAGTGAATCTCTCCTCACTCACCTTGAACCCAACTTGATTTGATCATGAATTTAGTCGGGACTAATCGACACTATATGTTAACCAATGGACTGAGGAAATGATGTTTACCTCCATGTGTCTCTTATTATTGAGGTATCGAGACAATGTTCAAATACGTTATGCCTAATTTTTATTAGTTTAATTTTGGACAAAAAACTATAATTTTGCTAACTATTTAGTATAAGATAGAGGGTTACAATTCGATATATCTTGGATTTAACGATCCTATTATGTCTTGTGATGCCAAGACAACCACCCTTTACTGACATTGCACTTATTTGTTTAATAAAATATTTCTAATATTTATTTCTTTAATCTTTTCTACACATATGTTACTTGTGTTCATCTTTAAAATAGATTTCTCTCTTTATCTCTTTTGATTTTTATTAATCTATGTCATTTGTCTCCCTCTCTCATTTAGTGTCTTTGCTTTCCATCACTTAATGGAGAAAGTTTTGCATTTGATTGCCCAAGTAAGGTTGCATCTGATATTACTTGAGTGATTAAATTAGAAACTTACATTACGCATTTGTGCTAATATTTTTGGAATAAAAATTCTTAGCCATTATTTGTTTGTTTATTCTCAATGAAACATTCCAATTTTATCGACTTGCAACTTTGCAAACACACTTAGGGTGAAGGATGAGGAAAGGGCGTACTGAAAAAATTGGTATTTGTAGTGATATGATTCAAAGCATGGGTGCGATTTTGTCTGTCTACTAGAATTTTAATGGATATATATGCTTTTTTTATTTGTTCGATACAGTATATTACCTTAGTAACGGAGACATATTTTGCATATATGCAATAAAAAAATATCAGTATGAACTCTTTGTATACTTAAAAGGGGGATGGGGTATTGCTTGTCAATGGAGTGGATGTTCAAGGGAAAATCAGTGTTTGAAGTATCATCTTTTCTGCAAGGCCCCGAGGAAACCTTTCCATGTTTTATTGGTCGAAGGTTTGAACTAGGCATGCACATGGGGTGTTTAGGTACTTCTTCAAACTTATGATTTTCTTATTAAAAAAAATTGAATGGTTTTCTATCATTCTAGTCCACTCTAAATTGTTTATTCGTCTATATACAATGATCATGATGTCAAGTGGACATTGAATTCATGTTAAAAGCAAATAAAAACTTTCAACCAAAAGCTAAAAACAAATAAAAGCTTTCCAAAAAGATGAGGAAGATTGAAGAGTAGGAGAAGCGACAACAAGAGAAAGAATTTGAAAGAGCATTTTTCAGAGAAGGGAATAAAAAAAGGTAAGCAAGATATTATTTGGTGATTATACATGCCAACTTGAATGGCCAAATATAACGTTGTATGACACTATGTGAAACCAACGTAAAAGAAATTTTTTTATGTGAATCCATCTAATATATGTATAAAATTTGCAGGTTAAAAACCTAAATTTATGTCCAATAGATTTGAAGACTACAACCTTCATAAAGTTGTTTCCCCTATTTTCCTCTGCATTATACAGTTTTTACATGTATATGTGGTTTAATTAGCTTGCCCGGGTTAGTTCTTATTCCCTTTAGTTGTATAGTTCCAAGTGAAAGGGTGGACAAGGAAGGCCAAAAGCTTCACAATTTTTTTTCAATTATTTACAAATTCCAAAAGATGATCTCTACCTCGACTAAAGCAAAAAACCCAACTCTTCTTGCCATTATGTGGTTTATGCAAACATGAAGTATTGTAGACATTGTTCTTGACCCACCGATTTAACCTTTTGGGCCTACTCAAGCTGGTGAGAAATTTGGTAAATGAAGTGAAAAAACTCGAAAACGAAATTGGTATTTGTTATGATTACTTAAGGGGGGATGATGTATTGTTTGTCAATGAAGTGGATGTAAGGGAACATTAGCATTTGAAGTATCATCCCTGCGACAAGGCTCCCCAGGGAAAACTTTAAAGAAATGAGGTTGTCATTGGAACTTCAACAGTACTTCACATTTTCTTCTTTTACTGCTCGAGTATGGGTTGTAGGTTAAATACAAAATCTCTTAAAGTTTAGAGGCAAGTAATTGCTCAATTCCAAGTATTCTATATCTAGGAGCCAATGAAGAATGGAATTGCTTTAGTTGGGTACATATGGTTGAAAGAGTTTAATGCACTTGCAAGAAAAATATTTGACTATTGGTATATTTTATATGTATTGTTGTTTTAGTGAGTGCTTACAAATTGTTTTTCACTATGTTTGTGGTTGTATGCATCTTTTAACCTATTATTTTCACCTTTAGGCTTCTCTGTGGCTTTAAGACATACTAAACTAGTTTTTATAATCGGGTAACATGTTAGTGATAGAGTGTTTAATGTCAACCATGTACATATATGGGCAAGTGACACACTCACACATGAAACTAACATTAGTGCTATATTAAATTCACTTTCAATTAAGGTATTGTTTTGTATTAGAATTAGATTATATTATACACAATTACTCCTAAAAATATTTCCCTTAATCCAAACAAAATCCAACTAATTAACATTGCAAAATGAGTGTGACTCAAATATATATATATTTTTTATTTTTAAGCCCATTTAAAAAATATTTATAGGAATTTTAGTATTTTTTAGATTTTTTAAATATTATTTTATAAAAATATATTATTCAATCTGATAGAACAGATTTTTTAGGAGGGGTGTAACCAGGGTTGCGACTCGCGAGTGAGGGGTGGTGTCCAGACAAAAATTGACATAAAAGGCAATAAAAAAAGAAAATTAAATGATTGACAACTCGAGTGAGAATCTAATGCCCAAACTTATATTCCAGATCCAGTTGCACACCTAGCCGCCGTTGCCTCCCCACGTTTCACCCGTTAGGTTTGCTACAGATCCGATCTGGTTCTGATCTGAAAAATCGGATAAAATCCGAAACTTCAGATATTTCGGATCCTTTCGGATATCAGGATCCGAAAACCTCAATCCAATTAACGAAATACCCCCATTCCGCAAGATCCCCATAACCCCAACCCATTTCACACCGTTTTCGATTCTATCTGCCTAACCCTAACAGCGCTCCACGTCGCCACTGGCTCTACCTCGCGGCTCAACGATGACTTCACCTCGCCGCCGAATTACATTCTCTAGCTGTACGAGAAATTTCTTCTGCATCGCCTCTGCTTCTTCTTCGTTTTCTTCTCTGCATTTTCGCCTTCCTCTTTGTTCGCCTCGTGTTCGCAGTCAGCCAGAATCGTTATGAGTTCCTCCAAATCTCTATAAGACGGTGAATTTTTCATTCTCTTGTCCCCTTTTAAGGTAAGTAAATGGCCACCCTTAATCGCAGTTCCTTTAATTTTTTTTCTTAATTGCTTTGATTGGAGTCGTTGAATTGAGTTATCATCCCATTACTCTTTCTTCTTTGTTCAGTTTGCAGTGGGTTCTTTCTCCAGAGAGTGAAAAATGAAATTTTGCTTATACCTTTTATTTGCTAATTTTTGAACAAAATCCTTTTATTTTCTTGTGGTTCGTTCTTGTCTTCTGTTTGCTTCTAGGTAATGGATTAGGAAGCTGGAGAGAGATAAACCACTTTCATTGTCAATCCTCAAACACTCTTCTCGTGATTGTTTTCCGTTATTCATTTTTTCATTTGGTCTCAAAAAATTATTTTCAATTGCTTTGGAAGCACCTCCTTGATTAACACAACATTTCTCCTACGTGTAATGTTTTGTTGATATTTCAAACCTGTTGCCCATTCGCCCTAATTAAACATAACTAACAATTTTTTTTGTTTCGCCCAAGCTTTTTCCTTCATCTATTTCTTCTCTTTACTCTCTAAGTATTTATTTTTTTTTTTGGTTGCAAATTGAGAAGTTGAGCACAACCCTCTGAATCTTCTGCCTTGGGAATTTATTCTCTTTACCATTTTATTTTATTTTTTCACTCATATAACAAAAAATAAGGGATCAAAGAAATCCCACCAACTTTCTGAACATCACCAACAAAATATTATTTAATTTTCTACAGTATTTCTCTTCAACATTTAGTTAATGAAGTTCTACTAATTAGAAAAGCATAGCTTTTGGATGCTTCTCCAAAATTTATTATGCTTTTCATTACAAGATTTTGGATCTGGATATTATCGGAATTGATGGGATTTGGATATCCTAGTTCGGATAGTTTCCCGAATATTCAGATTTTGGATATCTGGATATCCAAAAACAAATTGGATCCGAAATTTCAATATCTGGACCAAATACGATCTGTTTATACACCTAGATTCACATTTTTCAGCAAAAAAGTTTCCGGTATTCCATCGGTTGTGAAATTATTAAAATGCCCTTACTTGTCTAGTAAATAAATTATTATGTTATGTCAGTTTGAAAGGTGTGTGGCCCACCTTCAGTTAACAGCTTGTCAAGTTGAGAACATTTCTATTTTTATTTGTGATGTCTTGGAGGGGTATAATGGTAATGATGCTTTCGGTCATCGTGTGATTCAATTTTGGAAGAGATTTTCTCTTTTTTTGTTTTTTTGTTTTATTTTGTTGTTGCAAGGGATATGAGAGATCTAAATCCTAATCCTATCCCTTGATAGTTTTTCAGGCCCTAGTGCAGGAAACTGTTACTTGCAATTAATTGACGATGACGATCTTCCACTATTAGAAAGGTGTGAGAATCTGCTACTCAACTGTTGCAGTTATGCTGCTGGAAATCGCTGGATTTAGTAATGGTCAGAGTTTGGTGTTATTGGGTTTCATGAATCTAAGTTTTGGGTGTTTTTGTGAGATCCAAAGGGTATTCATGCATTTTGGCGGGTTTTGGCAAGCTTGAGATTTATTATTTTCCTCCGCTGGTGGGTTTTGTTGCCTGGTTACATGAATCCGAGGTTAGTGCAGTGTATCTCATCATTTGTATGTCTCATGCTGGTGCTCCTGCCCTATATATATGGAGTTTGCTGGAATCTCACACTCATTGCTGTTTTGATGGCCAAAATTGGGGTTTTCTGTTCATGTTCTGTTGTGGGTTCCTGTGTTCTTTATTGGAGTAGTCCAACTTAATAGCTGCCTCTGGAGCTTGTCTATTGAACCATGTTGTTCTCTCAATCAAGAGTGTGTTTGGCGCTTTGATTGTTGTGATGGAAAACTCTTCCTCAAGTAGAGGAAAGGGAGGGTGTTATTGGGCTTTTCTCCGTGCTCAGATGGATAATTTTGGATGTTTGAGTAGTGGCATGGGTCAGGAGGATCCTTTTAATCTTACTGATTTAATGGATTTTGATAATTACAACGATTTGACTGCAGACCAGATTCTTCCCTCATTCTGTAATTATGGGCCTGTTGCTCCATCAAACTTTATCTCCCAAAATACGGATAGTTTGAATGGAAATGCAGTTGGAAGCTCCTCAAGTTGCGTTGTTAAATTGATATCTCGAAACAACAGTTTCCAATTTGGTTTGCCTTCTGATGCTCCAAACAAGGATGATTCAAGTATGAACGGAGTCACTAACTCTTTGTCTCCACCTTGTGAAGTTGATAAAGCAAAACTTTCCATTTCTAGGTCTCCTGGCTGGTCTCTTTCTGAGAGGATGCTGAGGGCACTATCTTTGTTTAAGGAAACATCTAGTGCGGGAATTCTTGCCCAAGTTTGGGTTCCTATCAAACAAGGAAATGAGTTTGTGTTAAGCACTTACGAACAACCTTATTTACTAGATCAAGTGTTAGCTGGTTATCGTGAAGTTTCTAGGGCTTTTACCTTTTCTGCTAAAGAGAAGTCTAGTTCTTTCCCTGGGCTTCCTGGACGTGTTTTTATATCTAAAATGCCCGAGTGGACTTCAAATGTGATATATTATAGTAAAGCTGAGTATTTGAGGGCTAATTATGCACTTAATTATGAAGTTCGTGGATCTCTTGCTGTGCCAGTTTTTGATCCTTGTGATCAGTCATGTTGCGCGGTGCTAGAGCTGGTAACGACAAAGGAGAAACCTAATTTTGATCAAGAGATGGACATTGTTTGCCGTGCTATTCAGGTGAGTTTGTTTGCTTTGGTCTTTATATGTGCATTTTTTATAGCAATGAGAAGAGCATTTATTTTTGACTCATGCTTTCATACTAGTTTTAAAAAAACTTATTCCCTTTTTGTAGTTCTAGTTTGACTACTAAAAAGCTAACAGTACCAGTGAATGTCCAATTTGGTGCACGAATAGAAAGGTTCCATATGGTTTCAAAAGCTTATTGGATTCGATTATTTGAGTGATGTTTTCTAGCAGACTGATTTTTTTTATTTTTTTTGGTAATAACTTCTTAATGTACCATTATATTGCTGAAAATTTTACCCTTCTGCCATATACATTACTTTTTGTTAAAATAATAGGCCATTTAAAAAGACAATGTTGCTAGTAAATTTGAAAATTGAAGTGGTTACTTTTGGAATACCAAGGTCTTTCTCTGATTCGTCTCCTACATCATTTCATGATCCCTTAGAAGAAAATGATAATCTGGTACTTATAACCATATGCATTCTATTTATTAACTTTTTGGGATGTTGGTTAGGCAATTATTTGCAATAGTCTTATCTCTTGAATATTTTGCACTTTGCAGGCTGTTGACTTGAGAACTGTTGATGCTCGAGTTCACCCACAGTTGAAGGTATCCCTTTTTACTTAATTTTCTGAATTGACTCATAGTAAGGATGGTGGTTGACCATTTATTTTGCTTATGGTTTTTTTTCTCACAAGTTAGGATTTCTTAACTTATAACGTGATTTCATGAATGTGCAGAGCTCCTCAAATACTCAGAAAGCAGCCTTTGTGGAAATAATGGATGTTTTGAGAGCTGTTTGTCATGCACATAGGCTACCACTGGCACTAACATGGATACCATGTGAATATCCGGACATGGTATGTAATGGATTCATTAGAAAGAGTGGGATAGAGCATGGTGCTTTACCATGGAAGAAAATGTTACTGTGTATTCAGGAGTCAGCATGCTATGTTAATGATGAAAACATGCATGGTTTTGTGCATGCATGCATTGAACATCACCTCGAAAAAGGGCAAGGCATATCAGGAAAAGCCCTTGAATCCAATCATCCATTTTTCTGTTCAGATGTGAAAGGGTACGATATATTGGAATATCCCTTAGCACATCATGCCCGTAAGTTTGGTCTAAATGCTGCTGTAGCAATTAGGCTGAGGAGCACCTACACTGGCGATGATGACTACATATTAGAGTTCTTTCTGCCCCTCAGTTGCAAAGGGAGTGCCGAGCAGCAATTGTTATTAAACAATCTCTCAAGTACAATGCAAAGAATTTGTAGGAGTTTGCGGACAGTTTCACATACCGAACTAAGCGAGGCTGAAGAATCCAAAATAAGCATTCAACAGGTAGAAATGAATCTAGATCTGACGGATGTGTTTGAAAAAAATTTGCAACAAATTTTATCGACTAAAGAACTGAATCCAAGTGCGAAGGTGGCTTCGCAAATCAAAAGACCAGGAAATGATGTCGGAGAAATCAATATGCAGCCTGAGCAGGTGCTTACCTTGTCATTTTCCTATTTTGTGCATGTTTGGTGTTATGGGGTTGACTTTATGTGTTACTTCTTTGGTTGTTCCATGCTATATACAACTTTCACATAGTTCTACTAATACACAGGTATTAGATACAATGCTAATGATGAATCCAAGGAGTGTCACAATGGCCTTCCCTACTCCCCACACCCCCAAAGTTTAAAGGTGTACAATGTTTATGTGCTAATGGGTAGTCTCTCTCTTTTTAGAAACTAGAGATGTGGTGGCCTGTCTGTATTAGATTTTCTACTTGCACCTGTGACAACACACTTTCTAATTCTGTTTATGCTAGTTATTAGTACTTTACAATCTTAAGTACTCTTTAAATGTATTCCTGGTTTCTTTTCACTTTACCTTTGCTTTGGGCATCAATATTGCAACTTACACCTCATAGACTTCTACATTTCTCTAAAGATATTAGTCTTAATATGTTTCATTGTTTGTATGTTTGTTAGGATAAAACAGAGATTCCAATATTCACCTCTTTGACATCTATCTATTCATTAGAAAAATCTACCTCGATAGTTTCCAAGAAACACCAGTGTATATGTCTGCCTAACTAGGTTTTCCCTTTGTATTCATCTAACATCATATGGTTTTATTGAGATGACTAAATCCTCTGTTCTGACCTCCTCATCAATGTGCATATTTTCTTGTGGAAGTCAAGAAAATTAACTTGTTCTAGAAGATTGTAGAAAATTTGGTTAGACCTAGTAGGAGGTAAATTTACTTTATTCTGAGTAGCTAAGTGCATCAACGTTGCAATGTTGCTACAAGAGGCACCATATCAGGATAGTGCTTTTCATTACAATGCGAAAAAATTAGTAAGCTAGATGTTGTCTTCTGATTTTCTTGGTCTTGTGTTATCAGGGAAAGGGTTTTTTTTTTTGTTTGAGATCCATTGGTCAACCAACACAAAAGATACATGAAGGTTTTTGTCTGTAATTCATAATAGTCAAGGCTTCTACTTTGGCAATTACATTTTAAATTATACAGGGCTTCATTTGTGCTCCAAGTCATATGTCGGATGTTTTTTCTACGAGTGTCTCCAAGACAGTTAGGAGGTTGCTCAAACCATTCATGCCTGGTTTTTTCAGCAGTGATAATTTAACTGTAAATTTTAGGTTTCTAGTGCCTAAATGTTTATACCAATGAAAAGTTTTAGTTTCAACTTTCCTCAACTTTATTGTACTGTTTTTCCCTGGCATTCATATATCTAATTCTAGTTGAAGTTAGTGGGATGTGCTGAAATCTTGAAATGAACTTGTTCATGAAATTGATTAGGGGTTATTCATATGAAGTCTTTGGTTGGGTATGTTTTATTTTTGTAACCAATATAAAAAATAAAATAAAATAACAATACTTTGTTGCTCTCCTATTCTTACCACTTTTCCGAGGATATGATTAAAAGCACTTTAGTACGGCTAACCTACTAATTAAAGCCCTTTCATTGAAGCACATTGTACATGGCAATATCATCTTCAAGACGAAGAAAGGTGGGCTGCTGATATTGTGCACCTGTTCTTCCCTATGGCTCATAAATAGATTAAAGGTTAATTATCTAGTTGGGATGTTGTTCTTTGTTGAGTATGGCTCTAGAGTAAGTTTTGGAATAAATGCTGTGTGGATAATTCTCTGGTTGCTGGAGTTAATCTTGGACCTTGTTATAATTGCCAGAGACCAATGTAGTTTTGTTGAAACAATTGGATTATGACCTTTTTATTTTTGGAAAGATTTGGGCTTTCAAGTCTCACTGTGTGTGTGTGTGTTGTCAACGTTCAAAAAGTATTTGTGTATATATAGAAAAGATGTGACCTCAACTTTTGGAGAAGTTGACCTTCTCAATCTCCTTGCCCAGCCTCGTCATCCTTCATTTTTCACTCAAAAGCTTAGGAGCCTCCCTTTTTTGTTTTTCCTTCGGTTGGTGCTTGACTAAGAGTGGTATTCTCACAATTGACTGGCTTGGCTGGAGACGTAGGCACTGAACCAAACAAGCTTGAAGGTTTTGGCATGTTGGAAATAACTGATCTCCTCATTTTTCATTGCCCCTTTCATTTGAGGGGGATGGCTTGACTTATATTTGCGCTTCTTCCAACCTTTTCCAAAGACCTTCATTTCATCTCTAGGCTTTTCGCTAATTTGTTAAGAATTTTATCCAAGTTTCCCCAGCTATATTTCATTTGTCTCCGGAAAAGGAGAAACCAAAGAATTTTATTTGATAGTGCTTCTTTTCTTGGAAAGCTTATGGAAAGAGCGATTTATCAGATTTTTTTCGTGAGTTTGTCTTTTGAAGGAATATGGAATTCCATGTCTTGATCTGTGGAAATTGGAGGCAAGTCGTTAATCTCTATGCTCTCCAAGTTCTCCTTAGATCCCACTTCATGTTGGCTCTATTAAGCTCCCAGGTACATGGGGGTCAATCTTTGTGCTCCCTAATTTCTCATCGGATCACACTGCATGTTGGCTCTATTAAGCTCCCAGGTCCATGGCAATCTGGTGTGCATTTTGTCCTCATGATAATTCCATATTTTCACAAGGCTACAATTAACCCTACAAAGGTGGAGCTGAAACCATTGCCTTGTGTTTTGAGAACCTTTAGAGAAAATTTTCCAGCCCTTTGAAGGTGGAAGGCGATTGGTTGTGTTCCTTTAGGAGGGAAGTCAAGACCTAGTTAATAGGCTTCGGATCTCTTGATATGCTATTGTTTAGCTTATTCTCTTGCTAGAGTGGAGTTTGATGAGCTGCATATTCTCTTGCTAGAAAGGAGTCTATTTCTCATCATTCAAAAAATTAAAAAATGATGATCATTGGCACAACAATTGCTGATGGAGAGGTTTTATTTCAATTTTTTTGGGAGGGGGTTTGGGAGCAAGGAAAGGTTGGAGAGGAGGAACAGGATATAGGGGCATTGGAATGACCATACCACTTATTCCTGGAGTTGTGTGTGTGAGGCCTTCTTTTTGGAGTTAGAAAAGGAAGGTAAGTGTAGGGGTTGCTTTGAAATGAGCCGGCTCGCGAGCGGCTCGGTTTGATTTGGTATACCCGAATCTCGAGCCGAGCTCGACCAAATTGGGGTTCGGCTTGAAATCTCGCGAGCTGGCTCGTTAATTTAACGAGAGGCGGGATTCGGGAGCGGAGCAAGGGGGGAAAATTCTTCCTCACCTCGTCATCGCCGAGCCCCTCGGGCTGCCTCTGTTGCCGTCGACTTTTGCCTTTCTGTCGCAGCCGTTATCGCCGGCGCCGCTGGAAGCTTTTCCCTCGGCTTCGTTCCTCGTCTTGGCGGAAAACCAAACACCCCCCCCCCCCCGCATGCGAAGATGATTTCGCGTGTGTGACTTTCGCTCGTGCGAGATCATAAAGTGATTTTTTTTTTGTTTTTTTTTTAAACTCTCCTCCTCATGGCTCTTGAAGAAATTGAAAATACATTTTAGTAGAAATAAGTTTCTAGGGACTATTAGTGTCTCATGTTTTTTGTAAACATTTTTCTAATTGAAAATGCTTATTAAAAAAATCATATAATTTTCTAAGTAAGATTTTCCTGCCAAGATGGGCTAGAAAACCATATAGAAAATTTTTGAATAAGTATTTGACAGTTTGCTGTAATACTTTTAGCATGAGGCAATTTTCATAGCAATTATGTGTTTGACATTTTATTTGATTAAAAATTTATTGATAAGTATAGTAATATATTAGATTGATTATTAATTTTTATTTATTTTCCAAAAAGAGGCAATAAGAGGTCCATATAACTTTCCTAAGAAAATTTTAAAATATTTCTTGTAATTTTCTAACAAGTCACTAATAGTAATAGGATTTTATTTAAAGGTTTTTTTTGGAAATATCTATCATAGGAAAAACATCTAGAATATAAATTTTCAACTAGGGGCACTAAGGAGGCTATAGTAAATTTATGGCCATATTCAAAAATTACAAAATAAGTTAGACAACATTTGTAGTAAAAAAGATTAATATTGGTACGTTCTAATCCATTATTGAAATTCAATCCTGAACCTCCCCTATTGTTATTTTTTTAAAAAATGTATGCATAGTTTTATATATAATTTATTTGACATATATTTTATATAGAGTATTAAATATAGGTTAAGCTTGAACTCGGTTAAAATTATTAGGCTCGAGTTCGATTACAATTTTAGGTTCGAGGGTAGGGTCGGTCGAGCTCGAGTTCAAAATATTTAAATCAAGCTCGGCTTGAACAAGGTTCGGACTCAGCTGGATTCGATGCCACCCTTATGCCCAATTTTAAGTTGGGGTCATTCCCAATTTTATGTAAAATGTATGCATAATTTTATGTATAATTTATTTGACATGTATTTTTTGAAAAGTTTTAAATGTATGTTGGAGCACGAACTCGAGACTTGTATTTTTCGAAAAGTTTTAAATGAATGTTGAAGCTCAAACTCGGCTCGAAATCGGTTAAAATTATTAGGCTCGAGCTTGATAACAATTTTAGGCTCGAGCTCGAGTTCGAAATATTTAAATCAAGCTCGGCTCGAACATAGGCAAGTTCGGGCTCGGCTCGGCTAGATGCCACCCCTAGGTAAGTGGGCTACTTTCTACCAAAAGGTTCCAAGTAGACATCCCATGAGCAGGTATTGAATTCAGAAATGCATTTTTTGGTGGTGATTCATTTTGTGGAAAAATTACTTAAAGAGGATCTAAGTGGAAAATATGAGAAAATTGGGAGGAGTTTGTTACCTTCAACTCTGTGCATGTTGAAGATTAACAAGCTTACCAGTAAGGTGAAAGATTCAACTTCAGTTTCTTCTCAAAAACTAAAACTTCTGTCCTCTGTGTCATTTTGAAACAGAGGTGGTGTCCATCATATTGTTACAAGATCATTATGTTCTTTCTTTCGTTATGTGTTTGAATGCTAAGAAGTTCTCTAGGAAAGGTTGCACTCTATAGTTAGATGGTCTCTCTCTCTCTCTCTCTCTCTCTCTCTCTCTCTATCTTTCCCAGTGACATATCAACTGTAGAAAAATGTATGTTGGATGACAATTGGATGACTTTAGTTGATAGATTTTTTCATCTGTATTTGTTTCAGGCTTCATCCGGTCCAAAGAGACAACTTGATAAAAAGCGAAGTACAGCTGAAAAGAACATCAGCTTAAGTGTTCTTCAACAGTATTTTTCAGGCAGTCTCAAGGATGCTGCGAAAAGTATTGGAGGTTCGAGTCATCCTCAAATACAACCTTTTTATTATTTTATATATTCTTATAAATCAATTGATGCATCTTTCTAGGAAGTTAGACTCCCATGGTTGCCTTTAATATTTTCCCACTTTACTTTCTCATTACAAAGATTTTGTTATAAATCCTGAGTTTTCTTGAGTTTTCAGTTTGTCCAACTACTCTGAAAAGAATATGCCGACAACATGGGATCTCAAGGTGGCCATCTCGTAAGATAAACAAGGTCAATAGGTCATTGAGGAAGATTCAAACAGTCATGGAATCTGTGCAAGGTGTGGAAGGAGCATTGAAGTATGATCCTATGACCGGAAGTCTTGTGGCAACAACCTCCATTTCTCCATCCCATGAAGCAAGCAATAATATCTCATCCTGCCAAAAAAATTCAACAGAGAGGAATCAAGAATGTCTGACAGCTCCAGACATAATTCCAGTGAAGTTTGAAGGGGAAGACTACTCTATAAGTGGATATGATAGGGAATCTGTTGCAAGACCTGGATCGTCAAATGACAAGGTAGGAGGGCTTTCAGCACAATTCTGCAATACATCTAAGTTTGGTTCTGTTGATGATAGAGTTTCAAGCCGGCTTAACCATGAAGGCAAACAGTGGATCCACTGTAAAGATGCCGAACAACTTTTACTTATGGAGGGTTCTAGCAGATGGGGTTCTAGTATCCTTGAAAGCTCTGAACATCATGTCATGACAGGAAGCTCAAGCTCCATGGTACCTGCTGACATGGATGTCGGGCTAGATGCAGATGATGGAGTTGTAGAGCACCATCGGGCGACATCATCAGGTATGACAGATTCATCCAATGGCTCCGGCTCCATGATGAACAAAAGTGCATCAAGCTCCCCGAGCTTCACTAGACACGAACAATCAAATAGAGAACTGTGTACTAGAGATGATGGATGCTTAGTATCTATTAAAGCCACTTACAATGAAGACACTGTGAGGTTCAAGTTTAGGGTAAATTTGGGTTGCCTTCAATTATTTGAGGAGATTGGCAAACGGTTTAGATTGCCAAGTGGATCGTTCCAACTCAAGTACCTGGATGATGAAGATGAATGGGTGATGTTGGTGAGCGACTCTGATCTGCAGGAATGTGTCGAGGTACTAGAGTCTGCTGGGTCCCATAGTGTGAAGATTAGTGTTCGTGATTTACCTTGTGCGGTAGGTAGCTCTGCCAGTAGCAATTGTTTATTAGCTGCGTCATAAGCCTGCAAGACAACTTGAAGGTTCCATATCTTCGAAGAAAATGTGTTTGGCTTTTGGATTTCTCTAATGAGGCTTGGTCTTTGCACATTCTAGAAAGTGGAGAAACGAGAAAGGGAAACCCCAATCCAATCATGTCTATATATACACAACTGTATGTACTCGTTGAATTTGCAATGTCTGTTGAGGGGACAGGTGCCTGGCCACCCTAGTATGTACAGACAGGTAGTGAACGGTTCAATAAAAGAGAAGGCATTGGTGTAAGGGTTTGTAACAGTAGTTGAAGAAAGCAAAGATGTAAATGTAATACTATATTGTTTTCTTACAGAGGTAAAATGTAAATAATCCGCACATTACACCTTTCTTTATATTTTTTGCATATCATTTCTTTCAGTCTAGGAGGTTCTGTATCTTCCATGGGACGTGGTAGAGAGTTACTATGGGTGGCAGGTTCAATGCGGATCTGTGTTATTGGTGCTTCATTGCAGGTGGATGCTTTTTCTTGCTGTATGACTCAAGGTTTGGCCAGTAAGAGACTATCCTCTTGTTGCATGCCCTCCCAAAGTCTTTAACAAAGAATCTGAGACTAAGAAGAAATGTTGTTTATTGGAATGGCGTCGTTTTTCGTTTTTGCTATGGATCATGTCTCTAATCTGAGTGGACCAAGTAGCATGTTCCAGGCCAGTGGTTTGGGGCCTGAACCGCATTTTTGTTACTGATACTTAACATTGTGTTAGTTTGTAGTGTTAAAAGAGGAAGTGAATTTAACAAAGAATCCAGATACATTGAAAATGAATTAGTCCACATAAGTTACTACAAGTATATAATGTCTCAAACATACATACGCTTAAACAAAAAAAAAACCATTGAATTACCTTCATATATAGTTACAAAATCAGTTATAAACTTCTCCATCAAGTCGTTGATTTCAGAGTGCAGTTCTTCCAGGGGGAGGAAAAAGATTGAGAATTGGCACAAGGGAAACATCGACTGCACCCTATTCAAATGGCCCAGGGCGCTTCAGGTTTCAATCTTGAGCTATTTACTCTCTTTAGCTTGCGTTGAATCTTCGTCTTGTCTGTTTCAATGTAGTTTTTTGAGATTGCTTAGATACTCAAGGCCTTTTGATTTTATGCTGATTTTTTTTTTTTACCTTGTTTTGATATTTCTAATCAAAAGGGGTGGATGAAAAGGGTGAACTGTTTTCCTATCAATGGTTGAGCATCAAAGGGGATTGAACCTTGAGATGCAAACACCTTGGAAATGGACATAGTAACTTAGAATTTGAGTTGTGAATCACTATAAATCCTTGTGTGATTATGATTTATTAATTGCCTTTGTAAGTTAAAGCGGCTTATTTGGAGTTAGATAAAAGTTGGCATATAAATTTGTAAGAGTTTATGCTAATAATCAAATTAGAATTTGAACAAAAGTTGAGAGTTAAAGACAGACAAGTAGGACTTAGAATAGGATTTCTCTCAAAGAAATCTTATTCTACTATAAATTGAAGAGATGAAAATGGGAGGAATGTTTGAAGATGTTAAACCCTATTTTTTTTTTCATGTGTGTGAAACATTTTCTTGTGTTCCTTTCTCAATTTAGGAAGGATCCTAAAAATTGGTATCAGAATCAACTATGCCTGCATTTCGTTCCTTCAATCTATAATTTTTAAACCTACAAAATGCACATCAATGGAAGTAGTTGTGAGTCTACTTTCTAACACAATAACAATCTGAACAAATTCTCTTTTTCTAAAATTGCATCAAAATCAATGAAGGTGTAGCAAGTAGGAGGTCATGTGCGGTATCAAAAGTGTCGACAAATTAAAGTTTTTCACCGTCTAGAGCTGATTTTGATATTAACAATTATATCTTGACAAAAAGCCTAGTAAGTCTACTTTCTAACACAAGAAACAACTTGTCTATCCAATGGGGAGAAAATGGCGTCAGAACAACCAAAGGTTGTATTAGAAGCAAGTCGTGAGCAGCTGAAGAAGTAGGAGTTTACCATGGCTGTCACCTAGTTTTTGTGAAGATGGCTTTGAAACAAGGTTATGACTTGGAGGCTCATTATATTTTGAATCTTGGATGAGTTTGAAGTCAAATTTATGCTTTAGGAAAGGTTGGCCTGATTTTATTCACTTCCAGAAGAGAGGGCATTCGTCCCCACAACCCGCAATGTTGCACAAAGGGGTGACAACTAAATCTTCTCCTTCTGCTCACTTTATTTTCTCCTTCTCCTGACTGATAATTTTTTTGTTATTTTTTATTTCTCCTTCTGTTTTACTATAACAAGAATGAGAAAGGAGATGTGAAAAGCCCTCATAGTTGACAAGGTGGACTCTTACACTAAATGTAAAACATGGATATGCTACAGATCAAAATTTTCACATACATTCCATTTTTTACAACAAACAACTTCGAATGGGCACCTCCTGTGAAAATTGAGTAATCAGTAGAAACAAACTCCAAGAGGAAGGGTTGGAAAACTGAATGTCGGACGATCAGCTAGAGGGTGGCTGTACCGGAGCGGTCAATGCTTCATCTAGTACCGTCTCTTTAATAGAAGTCTGTGACTTTAGATAGGAGCGGGCCATCTCCAACATCTGCTCTGCTTCCTTCTTGGACTGAGGCATTGGAGGTGAACAATCCATTCACTTAGACTGACATGTTAAAACTTAAGCTCTTTTTCTTTTTTCCCTAGAAAGTTTAGTCTACACACATACCTCATTCACAGCTCCACTCTTTATCTTAGATTGCATCACGCACCATTTCTTGAAATGCACACCTACCAAAAAAATATCGGTCGACTTGAGGACTTTCTAAAATCATTTTGTAGTCTACTAACAGTAAGGAAATACATTGAAAAATTATCATCAACTAAAAAAAGATTCTCCTGATCAGTTTTTGTAGAACTGCATATTGTGCTCAAAAGAAGCAGTGAGAATTTTAGGGCACAGGGCATGATCACTAAGATAATTATCACAGGAACGAAATGCAAGAAAGAGGTTTGAAGGAAGAAAATGAGTAAGCCACCCTAAGAAATGGAAAGATGATTTCACTCTTTAGTTGTAACTACGACCAAATGTTGCTTTTCTTTCCCTGCCACTAAGCTTAGACTGATAGGGGGAAAACTATCTACGAGGCTACGTAGCTTTCATATTTCTAAATTATTTTTTGGTTAATGATCCTCACCCCCAGAAAAATGTGGAAATTACTCTCAGCCTCCTAAATTTCAAAGGTCCGTTACTCTCTGTCTCTTGTACTTGTTTTATACTAAAAAATGATGGTTTAACCCTTATTTTTTCAATCAGTCTAATAAAAATTATTACCTTTTTATTTATTTTCATTTTAAGAAAAAAGAAAAGGAAGGGAATCAACCCTTCCCTTCCCCCCCTATATGACATAGGGATGGAGAGAGGGGAAGAGGCTACTACTCCACTCTCATTTTATAAAAATAAGGTAAAACCACTAGTTTTTTGTCAGAAAAAATTAGTAGAAAGGAGCAAGAATAATGACTTTAAATTTAGGGAGATGACAATAATGCAAAATTTGTGAAGTTGAGTTTAGTTTCCATATTTTTCAGAGGGGGTGAGAATAATTAACCTGTAATTGTAATAAAGATTGATTTGAAAGTCCAATAGTCCCAACTCAAAATTGATTATTGTAATGAGACCAAAAGAAAAGAAATATTGTCACTCACCCACTTTTACATCCAAAGTACAGGAGGATTCTGAGTTTGTCTCCAACGTCCATCGACAATGAACCTATAATAGCAATAGCATTGTTTTGATCAGTCTACTTAAAGTAGTAAATTTAATTTAGTTGACTGAACCATACTAAAAAATGGACACATACAGAGAACTCCAAACAGGAACCGACCACTTTAATGGTCTACTGTGGTCTACTGTCCTCTTTTACAACCTTTTTCGCTAAAACAGCTCAGAATTCACCATTTCACTCATACAATTTAAGAGTGGCAACATATCAGGTACAATTAGGTTGGCCTAACAGGTTGGGTCAAATTTTATCACCCCCTATAATGTAAACCCATACCCATTCCAAAAATGATAGCATTAAATAGGGGTAAGTTTGGAAATCCTGAGGTTAAACATAATCAAACTGAAGGAAACAGCAAAGCTATCCAAATATACTACTATATTTGATCATTGACTTTTTGCTTATGAATGAATAATTCAATGCCAACATAAAAATCAGGTTAAGACAGCTTGTTTCAGGTGGAACCCAACCATGGTAGCCTCCAAGATCAAATTGGTCAATTGCATCCCATTGTCTGATATATCTTATTACAGGTGCCCCTTGGCACCGTCATTATTTTCTTCTGAAGCATCAACTACCATTTGAAACTGGTTCTAAACACGAGGTATGATTCAAGCCTACAGCCCAAAATCAGCTGATCCATTCAATCTAATCATACAAGGGAGAGGGAGGGAAGGATATGCAAATAACTGGAAGCTGTAATGGAAGTAATTCATTACTGTGGCGAAGATGTGACAAAAGTCAAGGTAGCAAACAGTGTATTTGGGCATGAAGCAGGGTAGTCAACTTTTTTGCAATCCATGTTTCAAGCATCCACGCCAAGGGTAAACATAAACTAGATAAACTTGTTGAAAAACAAAAGCAACTTTTAACCCTTAAATTACAGTATCAAAAAAGAATTAGTAACTGAAAATACATAAAATAGAATTTAACAAACTGGACCTCATTAATAAATGGATAAACTGAGAGAGAGAGAGACTTAAAAATACTAATATTTCCAAGACTTAGACTCATAAAAAAAATGCAAGATACCTCAAAGTAAGACCCAAATGGAACATCATGTGCCTGTTGCACTGTTTCAAATACCTGAAAAGAAGCATAAGTTTTAAGTTTTGTTGCTCATCGGCAGATGAAGGTAACAAGTTCCATGTTGAATAGGTACATACCAGAGTAGATTTATTGGGTGATAGTACAAAATGTTGCCACTCAGTCATGGCAGAGTCTGGAGGACACATGGGACTATTACATAGAGTTCTAAAGGTAATTTCTCTAACCTGACCCTCATATTCATCTGCAATGTGCCACTGACCAACCTAAAGACAATGCGGAAACAAAAGTCATTGTCTTGCAATATTAAATATGAAAGAATCATAAGCTTCTTGTCCAACTTACATTTAGGTTTGTGTCCTTTCTTGCTGAGCGATACTCATGTAAAAATTTTGAGTCGTCACTCAATAGAACATTAAGGAACAGTTCAGCTGCGCAGGGAAAGACATCCTACAGAGAAAAATCAACAGGTCTCCTTATATTATTCAAGAAAAATTTCAAAGGTAATTATAGAACTGTAAGAAGAAAGGCTGATGCATAAGTACATTTACAATTGGAACTAGAACTTCTTCTTTAATGAAGGGCTGGAACTTTTCAGTCTTGAGAATATTAGAGTCCTCAGGAACTTTAGCCTGCTTTTTACCACCTCTAATAGAGCTACTATGAGCACGCAATGCAGATTGCTCTTTCTCCTACGTTTCAAAAGATACAGAAATTGATTCAACTGGTCAGAACAATTGATCAAACTTGCCTTATGGAAGTCCAACACCAGTTTAAAAAAAGCTGTTTCTGATGTTTGGTAGCAAGAGTAGTACATAGCACAATGATAAGTCCTGAATGAGAAAACAAACCTTTTTCTCTGCCTCCTCCATTGTGTGAAAATTCTTCGCTGCACGTTGTAAATTCCTTAATGCATGATTTCTGTTCCAAAAAGATGCAAATTTATATCTCACTCTACCTGAAAAAAATGAAAAGAGCAGCTAGAATTAAGTATATTTTGATAATGTCATTTATTAGTAATTCTAACACTAGCTTTTAGATACAAAAACTAAAAGAGCATTAAAGATCATTGCTTCTAACATATCTATATACATTTCTAGAAAAATTCAATAGAAGTACAGGACATATTATGTTATCATGAGATGATCTCTAATACAACATGGCTAATTCCACTTAAGAATTGTTACTAGTTCTTACTCAAACAGTTGACGAGAAGAAACATAAAAAAATGATGAGAAAGGGAGTGAGAAAAAAAAAGATAAAACAAAAAATGTGCTAGCACATCAATTAACTGTAAAGCTGTGGTTTGAACCCTGAAAGGAAAGAGAGCGACAAGAAGCGGCAAGGATGGCAAAGAGACGAAGAGGTCCGCAGTCTTCAGCAAGCAACACCAGGATGCAATGGGCGGACGATGAACGGAGACCACAATGACCGGTGGAAGACAGTGGAGCAAAGAAGGAAAGGAGAAAAAAGATCCGGAAAAGTTGCTGCCATAAGCAAAAAATGGATACTCCTTCTCACCTTTAAGGAAAGCTCTATGCAGGGACATCCAACGATCAAGATCACACTAAAAAAAGGAGAAAAAGCATCCTTCACCAACATCCCGAAGATAGCTTGTGCTAATTTCGTCAAGCAATTGCAAGCCACCTTCCAGGACAAAAGCAAGCATGATTTGAAGCAAGGAGCTTTGGTTAGGTGAGATCGTCTATTATTTATTGGCCTTTCAACACATTAATGGGAGGGAATGTAAGATCCTATAATATAGAAGAGCTAAGACTATGGTACGACTCTACATTCCCAAGACACCACCCTTGGTTTTGGATGAACCTTGTTCATTGACTCTCAATCTACTCTAGCCCCACCAACGACCTCCAACCCTCAACCCACATTGAAAACAACTAGAGAGGATTTTCCCTCGCTTTCCCGGATAGAAGCCACTCAAAACACCAATTCCATGGGTGTCGTTCCTCCCCAAACACCTGCTTGTGCAAAAGCTTCCATTTGTTCTACCAAGGCCCAAGTTGGCGAACTGTTGGGCAAACGACTCAATGGGAAGTAATGAGTTTTGTACATGGCTAATAGAGAAGTATGGAGTTTCAAGCAGATAACCCCCCTCCACTAAGAAAAGTGCAACCTACCATCCAATTTCCAATCACAGAGATTCACGAATGGTTGCCTATCCCCCTCCACTAACTCTCTAGGATAGTGGATATAGATCATAAGTTTGTCGGTGGAGTTAAGGCAGAGGTGGTCTTCCCTTGGAAAAATGGTTACACTCAACATGCAAACGTGCAACCAAGTGCACCAACAAGGATATTCATATGTTTCAAAACAAGTTTGGGTTAGGTTCCTATTTCTCAACATGGATGTTGGTAGCAAGAAGTTCTGGCTTAAAATTGTCTTTGAGAAATTATCATTCACAGAGGACATGGGCTCACAGAATAGAACAAAACGGAGAAGACAGGGAGGCCAATAGGCCACCTACTAAATCAACCTGCCACTAAATCAATAACCACCATGCAAAAGAGAGGCATAGGTCGCCCCAACTCAAACCCTTGTGTTGGATTACCTAACCAGGCAGAATGCAACAACAAAGAACCAATCAAACCATCTAGTATTGGCCTTCCAAGGGAGCATCCATACAACTCGTCAAAGAACTCCAATCTAAGAAAGACAAGTATGATGGAGCTTGCACAGTTGACGGGGTTTATCTATCAAGGACAATTTCAGGGGGTAAAAAATGATCTTTGTATCATGGAACATAATGCGAGTTAGATGTATTAGAACACAAGTTGTCATTAGAGACCTTCTTCAGGATTATAAAGCAAAGATAGTTGTTCTACAAGAAACAAAAATCCAGAGCATGCCTTATTCTATAGTCAGAGACCTTGAGCAGTTCCCAACTTTAGATTGGTGAGCAATTAATGCCAAAAAACATGCAGGGGGTATCATTCTGATGCGGGATAGCAATATTATAGATGTCTTGGAGGTTGAGGTGGGAGAGCATTCAATCTATGTCAAGTCATTTGATCATGATCCAGGAAACAAGTGTTACCTTGCGGAGATTTGTGGGCCTAACAAATATATGCAAAGGGTCGCCTACTGGGATGAATTAACTGATGTCATTCAGCAGTGACCTCTCCCAGGGCTATTGGCAGGAGATTTCAACACTATAAGAAACTGTAACACCCCCCTCCCCTCTACTTGAATCGCCTCATCATTAGAAGTAATGAACTGAAGGAAGTATCGCCCCCACTCTACTTGAATCACCTCAACATTAGAAGTAATGAACTGAAGGAAGTATCGCTCTCGAGGTAGGCATTTACATGGATTAATGGTTAGCAGAGACCCATTCTTTCTAAGCTAGATTATTTTCTTGTCACCATTGATTGGCTTGGGCTCTATGGGGTCTCCACTAGAAAGGTATGAAACAAGGCACCGATGAATCATTGGCCAATTCTATTAGATACAAAGTTTGGAAAATGGGAATCCAATGCTTTAGATTTGAGAATATCTGGCAATCTAAGGATTTGACTAACTTGTTAGTCACTGGTAATCTAGCATCAATACTACAAAGGGATCGAGAAGGCACTTCAGTCTCAATCTTAAAGCCCAGAAATTGAAGATCAATCTTGGTTCAAACAGTCCCTCACTGCTGCTGCTGCCCACTGAACTGCCCTCTATCAAATTGTTGCACTCGATGAGGAAGAGGAATGTAGAGCTCTCTACCTTTAGCAGTAGAAATGAGCCTGTAAATGAACTTTAAAAAAATACCTACAATGAGAGGATCCTCTGGAAACAGGGGGCTTGCTTCAAGTAGCTAGAGAAGGGTGACGACAACACAAAGTTCTTTCATATTGTTGCCTCTGCTAGATGCAGATCTAACCAAATTGCTTCTCTGTCTCTGTCTCTGTCTCTCTCTCTCTCTGTATTGGTGGACATCATCAGTTTCTTTTCAGCCCTATACTAGGAGGAGAGGACCATTGACCTAGGGATCCAGAATGTGTATTTCAGAAAAATCTCTGCTGCCCTAGCAGAATTAATTGAGTGCGCCTTATCTAGCAAAGAAATTGATGCAGTGGCTACAATGATGCCCAATGATAAAGCTCCTAGGCCAATAGATTGAATGGGAAATTTTACAAGCACTATGGTTTGGAGCTTCTTCACTAATGGAAGTAAATGCCATACTATGGACGCATCCTTCTAGTGCACAAGAAGAACCAAGAGGAAACCCCCAAAGACTTCAGACTTATTAGCCTTATATTTGGCCCATACAAGGTGGTTGCTTGAATCCTTGCTAATCATATGAAGGTCACACAACTTTTGGTCATTCACTAAGGACAAAGTGCATTTATAAAGCGAAGAAGCACTTTGGTTGAGTGTTCATGAAATTATTGACCACCTCAAAAAAATAGGGAGGTCAAGTGTGTTTCTAAAATTAGGCCTTCAAAAGGCCTTTGATCACATCAACAGGGATTTGGTGGATTCTATCATCGAGCAGATAGGGTTCGGTGATAGGTGGCAGTTCTGGATTTGAAGTTGTCTGTCCTTAGCTTCGTACTCCCTGCTTCTCAACGAGTGTGTGTGCGGATATATTTAAGGGATCAAGGGGGAATTTGACAGAGAGACCCTCTCCCTTTGCACTCTAACGTGGTGGTGAATGTGTCATTTCCATGATCATTGCAGCCCAATAAACTAGATGGCTGCTTCCAGTATCTGAGACGGCTAAGATGGACATCCCTTCACTCTAATTCACAAATGATACTATTTGTTCTTATGTCGGATCCTTAGAGCTCAAGGCTCTGCTTGGTCTATTTGAGATCACCACAATGCAGAAAGTTAATTGGGCCAAGACCACCCTATTCGATTTCAACTTGGAGAATAACCAACTTAATGATGGCTGAACATCTTGGTCTTTCCTGCTCCAAACTTCTCGCAATCTACCTAGGTTTGCCCCTCTTCTCTAGCAAACCCAACAAATTGCTTTGGAACTCTGTGGTAAAGAAGCTTGAGAAATGGCTTTCAACATTGAAAGGGCAACACCTCTCGAAGGCAGGTAGACAACTCATGTATTGTTAGTATTCTAATTGTCGGTTCAACTGCAAATCCAACACTATTGAGGAGGTCATTTGCGCTACCACTGATCTTATTTCTACTTGGCTCCATACCCAAAGGGAGTTCGATAATCTCTTGAACGTTTCTCTCAGCGCTAACTGAAGCACGATTGCCATGATGACTAGCCAACCCCCCCTCCCACCCTCGTCGGGGCCATTAAGCTCAATTTTGATGGTAGCGCCCTTGGTTGTCCTGGGCGTCCGGGTTACAGTGGTGTGTTTCTCAATGAGGATGGGACCACTCTTCTATCCTATCCCGGGCCTCTTGGTGTGACTGATTCCACAACCGTTGAGCTCTCTAGTCTCCTACATGGTCTTATTCTCTTCCGCGACCGATTCCGTGAGCCCCTTGTTATTGAAGGTGACTCAGGAGTTGTGATTGGCTTATGCTCTACCCCTTCGGACCCCCGTGGCAACGTTGGGATATTTTTTGGACAATGCTAAAATTGTATCTTCTATTTCTTGTACTTGGTCTCATGTTCCCAAAGAACGAATTCTGTTGTTGATTCTTGTGCTAAATTAGGAACTTCCTTGCAATCTTTTGTTGTAAGGGAGCGCTTCCTTAATATTTTTGTTGTTTTTACTTTGTTCTCGATAAAATCATCACCTTTTCAAAAAAAATCTATTACTCATCCCAGCCCAGCTCGCATGATCAGGTGCATTGACAACCTTAAGAAGAGATTTCTCTCAAAAGGGTCAGAAGATGCATTGGCTAGAAGGATGTTTGCAAGCACAAGAGTTGGGTGGGGAGTTGGACCAATCAAGGAAATGAATCACAAACTGCTCCTCAAGTGGTTTTGGAGATTCAATGATGACAAGGAGCTTACTTGGGGTAGGATTGTTTCTAAGAAGCTAGCTTTGGATAGGAGTTTCTGGTGTCTGGATGGGGGAGTATGGCAGAAGCTTTCCCCCCTTTGGCATGCCCTTTTCGCCCTTCTGCCAAAGTTAGCCAAAGGGATAAGATTCTGTGCTGTGAAGGGGAAGCCTATTAAATCTAGGAAGATTGGTGGATTGGAAAAAGACCACATATGCTCATCAAGTCACTCACCTACAGCATCACCATGAACCAATCAATGACCAGCCAAGATACCAGCAGCCTGGATGGAGAGCAGATCAATTGGGACCTTCACCTCCAAAAAGAGGACTTAGAGATGACGAAAATGATAAGGGCAGAAATCTCAGCTCTGACCTGAATGGTATGAGAATTAGAAGTCTCTCAAAAGATAGGATGGTCTGAGCAATCTCTAACAGTAGATAATTCACTGTCACTTCGGGATACAGTAATCTGATGCACTGGAATGGGAACCAGCAGCATAAAACTAGCATTGCATGGAAGCTTTCCCAACTACCAAAAATGAATTCTTTCTTTAGAGTGCAATCCGGAATAAGATATCTACTGCGGATAACCTGTGGAGGAAGGGCATGATGTCCCTAATTTTCAATGCTGTTTTTGTGACAATGGCAATGAGAGGATCAGCCACCATCTCCTTCACTGCACTTCTCCTGGCAAGTTTGGAACCATTTCTTCAGAAAACTTGGTTGAAATCTATGTCTCCCTAGAAACCTTACGGAATTGTGGTCTTGGAGCTGGAACCTGAATTCCTGAGTTTGGCACGGTGCTAATGGCACCACCGTGTATCGCCTATTACACAAGTCTATACCGGAAGACATCAGTCCATGACAAGAGCCACCATGCTGTGGTTGGTAGTGAATCATTTAGGACTGATTAGGAGTTATTTTGTAATTTTATTATCTATGTATTGTCCTTAGATGTAATTATTTTTATTTGTTTATGGGCATTTTTGTCATCAGGGGCATTTTGGTTATTTTGAAATGTCCACTAGTGTTTTTATTTTCTATTTAAACTTGTAATGTTTTAGAATCAAATGATTGAATAGATTGAAGTTTTTCCCAACTGTTCTCCCTTCCCCCTCCACGTTGTGATTGGTAGTGAATCATTTAGGACTGACTAGGTGTTATTTTGTAATTTGTTATCAATATTTTGTATTGTCCTTAGATGTAATTATTTTTATTTGTTTAAGGGCATTTTTGTCTTCAGGGGTATTTTGGTTATTTTGAAATGTCAACTAGGGTTTTTATTTTCTATTTAAACTTGTAATGTTTTGAAATCAAATGATTGAATAGATTGAAGTTTTCCCCTACTGTTCTTCCTTACGCCTCCCTGCTCTCGACTCCCTACTTCCCCTCTCTTCCTTCTTTCTTCTTCTTCTCCTTCTATTTTCTCCATTCTCCCTCACTGCAGCAACACACCACATTCCCGTGCCGCATCAGCTAATCTCGACCTGCCTTACTCATATCCTGTGGGGGCTCTAGCTGGAAAGGAACAATGAGAATATTTAGAGGTGGTACCAGCTCTCTTGATAGCACTATTGAGAAAATAACTAGTTCCATCATGACGTGGATCAGCACTGTCCCCCATGTTTGAAAGTCTCTAAGGAGGGCTCCCTTGCAACAATTGGAAAATTATTGCACAAGTCAGTACTTTAGAGAAAGGAGAATTCTGAACGAAAACCGCTTCCTAGTGGCATGATTAAACTCAACTTTGATGGTCGTGCTTTGGGCAACCCAAGCCCCCTGGTTTTGGTAGTGTCTTCCATTCCCATGATGGATCCTTGCCACATCTAGTCTCTTGAGGGTTGCAGATTCCACCACGGCTGAAATTCAAGGTCTTCATCATAGCCTTCTCATTTTTAAAACCTCTTGCGATGGGCGACTCTGGATTGAAGGAGACTCCAAAGTGATAATTGACTAGTGCTTCAAACCTTTGGAACCCCCTTGGCGTCTAAATCTTCCATGATCTTTTAGATTTGTTATTTTTTATTTTTTTTAGAAAGGCGAGTTTGATCAAGGCAAAGCCAATGAACCAAATTACAACAAAATAAACAAGAGAGATGCCATTACAGCAAAAGATTGAAGGAAAACACCTTGTTTAGCTAAGGAAATCACCCTTTGTTGATCTCAGAACATAGTGCCAAATCCAAACAAGTTGAGTGGAGTACATCCATAATTTCATGAGATTTTAGATAATTCCAGCTCTTTTCCTTGTATTTGAAATTTCATTCCGAGATCAGCTAAGCATGTAGCTGACTTGCTTGCTAAACAACAAGTCTCCCTCCAATCTCTCATTGCAATGGAGGCTCCCTCTTAAGCTTTATTTGTTAGTTCTTTGCCCTTGGGCCTTTAAATGAATCTTCACCTTTCTTAAAATAAAAAAAATAGAAATAAAAGCAACTATAAAGCTCATGTGTCTTTCAAAAGGAGCATGTAACTTCTTGTCTCTTAATACAGACCAGATTAATGCTAAATTTTATACAGCTACACCAAACAAATAAAAATATATTTGTCAGTTATACAAATGTAAATGATGACATAGAGCATATAAATAGCTCATTCAACAAGCATTATATAAACTACGAGGTTGATGAAAACATCTAATGAATGTCATGTTGGTTACCGAAACAAGAATCAAGCTAAAGAGAAACTATGCATGTCAATATGGAGAAGGTTGAAGAATAGTTTTGGCTCTGGTGCTCCCTCCATGCCATTAAGACTTGAACCAATGCCCTTACAGTAGAACCCCTCCCACTCCGCGCTGCAACCCCCATCCCCACTCTTTTCCATTACAATCCATAAGCAGTGTACTTTGAAAACTGCCACCTTCTTATACTTTTCCATATTTTCCTTATTTCAATTATTTTCCTAATCACTCTGTTTTTTTTTTTTTTTTTTTTTTTGGAGAAATGACACTATTCCACCTAATTCTTTGATCTACGAGTCTTAATGTGGTCGACATAATATATTGAAAATACTTTTTCACACTTGTCATACAAAAGAACAAAATTTTATCTATTTTAAAAAAAGTTAAGCTATTTGTGTACAATTAATATATCATTAATTTGTTCCGTCAGCAACTCCAATGAGTACACTAGAAGTGAAATTTTATTGCTTGAAAATGTGAACATGCAGACCACAATACCATTAGAATCGTAATATTCTGAAAGAAAATTATAGTAATATGTTCCATTCGATAATCCTCAAAACATGGTGCAATAAAACAGAATTTTGAGGACATTTCTCACCAAAACAAAAGATAAAAAGTCATTTTCTACTCAAAGAAGAAAAAGGAAAACTACCATGGTAACATTGACTAACCATCTGGACTTCCCAAAGGGGGTACTCCATGTCCACCACAACCCATGCGAAGTATTATAGTAATGGCAGGGTTAATGAATGCGTGTTGACTCCTTTTAATCTGCATTGGAATAACAATTACGTTCCTAACCCACTAAAAAAAATTGGATGAGGCAAATCCCAAATACGTACCTCGTGAATATCTTCAAATGGAATTACTACCTATCAAATAAAAATAAAAACCAATAACTTTACATTACTCAAGGAGAAGCAAATAAAAACAAATTGCTTGAAATATTTGGTCTACTCATTGATGTTCGCATAACTTCTGCACAGAAAGATGAGAGAACCAAACTAGCTCTTTCATAAATGAAACCATAACATTAAAACCAGGGAGAACATAATATTGACATAGCCATTTAAGTCCTACTTTCCTCATAAATCACTTATTCATGACTTTCCACCATAGAAACCAGAATTATTGGATAGATTTTATTTTGTCTTTGAAATAGAGCAAGTTGACAGAGTTGATCACGACATCAGGAGGATTCACTATGTTCATCTTTAGTGGGCAGACTTTATACTCACATGGTTAGCAAAGGCCAGTTGTATAAAAAAATCAGAAAGACTGTCAGGGAATAGAAAGTATCCAGCAAAGCACATGAAAATCAAGCTACTTAGGTGTGAAGCCTAATGGAGTATGGACCATCAATTTCAAGCAACACAGTAAACAAATAAAACTCAGAATATCTTATAAGGATATAATAGACAAGAGCACTTTAACAATTGATTGATGACATGGTATCACACTTTCAAAAAAATTACAAATCATAAACATCAAGTTGAACCAAACAAAAGAAACACAGCTAATGAGATTTTAAATAATGAAAAACAAAAGTACCTTCATTTGTTTTGAAAAAACATTGGAATGGAAGCAAATATGCCATGCAGAGACATACATGCGCCCGTGGTATAAGAATGACCTCTCTAATGCACACGAATAACTATGGTCAACCACCTGAAACAATTAGTCATTAAATCAGCAAGTACATATAATAAAAACTGTAACTTCAAAAATAAAATTTTGATGTAAGAGTAACAATTTAACAGTAGTGACCTCATCAGGGTGAAGACTGAAAATTGTTTGTAAAGGCCCGGGTATTTGATGAACCACTGTGGGTCCTTGCTTGTCGGCAGGCATTCTTCTCCTTGCATTCCCGTTCAAAGCCCTGCATCAATCCATTAACAAGCAACGTAAAAATGTTACTGTTAAGTAGGTCAATGCATTATACATTTTGCTTGATGAGAAAAATCTCCAGTACTGGACTTCATCTATCCATGATTAAATTTAAAATTAGTATCTGGTAAAAAAATAAATAACATGTCCATCAAATAAAACAGTATATTTGCCGTCAAAGTCTGACCATAATCAACATAATCAAGCCTTATTTAAATTTTTTGGCAGCAACATTAATGTTTTCTTCCTTTCTGACTATCATTTGATAGATCCATTCTTCAACCTTTCTTCAAATTTCCCCTACTTCTCACAAATTTGTAGCATATGCAAAACCTTCCTCTTGTTCATGCGCAATATTCTCTCCAATAAAATATGCCCAAATCATGGGTGATAGCAATATCTTCCTTCTCTAGTCTATTGATACAACCTATGTGAACCTTAGTACTTGCATTTGTTATTTTCTCTTGCCTAGTGTTTTACAAACATTTGTAGCACAATGCAATAGCATGGATCAAAACCAAAGACTAGTGGTAAACCTGGAAAAAGTACATAAAAATGGAGATTGGTATTTCTTTAACCAAGAGTTCTAAATAGTTCAGTAATATTAGTAATATGGTAACCAACAATTACATAGCGCATCTTGTTGACAATGATACCAATCCTAAAGCACATAGTTGATTGTTTGTTTCTTTGCTTTTGGCTTCTTCTTTGTTATTTTTTATCTCGAAGGCTTGGGGAATACTTTTCCATGTCACCAAATTTAGTTTGTTTGGCTGGTTCTCTTTTTGTAATCTTTTGTAATTTACTTTCTCCCTTTCAATGAAATCTCTTCATGACTCTCAAAAACCATGATTAGTGTTGAGTAGAAAAAAAATATCACATTAGAAATGAGAAGAAAAATCAATGGCTTATAAGGTTGAGCAATAGGCCTCCTAAGTGCCTAGTCATTTTAGGATGGAAATGGGCTCAATCCAATAGTAATATCACAACAGGATGTGTGTGTGGGCTTCATGAAGTGAGAGTCTATATGTTGTTTGCTCCATTGGGAGTTAGTGCCCATGTCTTAGGTCCGTTATGTCAAAGCTTGGACTTGAGAAGGAATGCAATGTAGGAAAAAATACCACTTTGACCAATGAGAAGAAAAATTTTTAGTTTATAAGGTTCAGTAATAGGCCTCCTAGGTGGCTGGTCATTTTGGGATGGAACTAGGCTAAAACCAACAGTGGTATCAGAGCAAGATGTGTGCGTGGGCCCAAACTTAGTTTATGCTCCCTATGTTATCTATGTTGTGGGCTTCATGAGGTGAGAGTTTGTATGTTATGTGCTCCATTGGGAGTTAGTGCCCATGTCTTGGGCTCATTATGTTCAGACGAGGGGAGTGTTGGGTAGGAAAAAGTACCACATTGAGAAATGGGAAGAAAAGTTAATGGATTATTAGATTGAGCAATAGGACTCCTAAGTGGCTAGTCATTTTGGGATAGAACCAGGCCCTATCCAACAATTAGTTTTAATCATTTCTCAAAATAAGTGAAAGAAAAAACACAAAGTATTCAACTACCTTGAACTTGCAGGGAGTTTAACTGATTTAATATGAAGACACACCTGAAAGACAAGAAATAAAAAATTATATCACAAAACAAACCACTTAAAAAAAAATTCTACATATAAAATGCACTGAATTTGGTAAAGCATGTTACCTGCCCTGATGTGCTATCCAAAGTATACCAGTCTGCTCCAGTTTGACCTTCACCTTTAACTGGAACAGTAACAGAACCAAGTACTGTGCTTTTCCATATTATATCCCAATCATATATTGTCACATTAATCTACAAAATAAGCTAAAAAAACTCAAATTCACACTGAAGTGAATCCTGAAATCTCTAAGATAAAGCAAAAAACTAGGTGATCAGTTCACCCAATAAAAAAAACTATGTGCCCCTGTTGTTATTTTGATATATATAGCAAACTTCAATAATAGTGATAGAAGTAACACAGAAAATTTACATATGCTAGTTTTTTTTTTTTTTTTTAATGTTTAACTCCCTTACCATAGTGAGAATCGAACCCGACACCTTACAATAAAAACCCTCCCATGGACCATATAGCCAAAAGTCCAAGCCGCACAAATGCCAAAAAAATTAGGGTCATAAAAGCTTCTGTAAAAATAAGAATGAGGTGAACATGGCCTTACTGTCCTGAAAGATGAATGATGTCCACTGAAATTGCAATCGCTATGAGTACTTCAATAAGACCCAAATTAAACTAGATCAAGGGTACTGAACTTTCAAGTACTCATTCAAGCATCAATGAGATTTTTATTCTCAAATTTAAATTTCTTAAAATTTAATATTCATCAAATGCATAAAAACCTGATTACACATTTGAATAGGCCACATTTCCACATTAACATATCTCAATATGGCAGTCATCAATATGAACACAATTTCCTCTTCACTTTTTATACAGAAACACATGTGCATTTAACATATGACAGCAAGAACCCTCTCAGCCATACCTCAACGGGAAGCTCATCAACGAAAAAGTTGAACTCCTCTCCCCACATTGGATTTCTAGACCCTGGAACCATAGAGCTGGATCGGCATAAACAAAAAATGTGTGAGCAAAACTCAATGATGATAATTTTGCACCCATAAATTTTCTTGTAAGGCATAAAAATTCACAAAAAAATAAAGAGATAAAAAAGTAGTAAGCATATAAATATCAGGCAAAACAAATGATTCACCAAATTTAATAGTAGTTTTGATTGCTAAAAGTATAACAAGATTGCTTAGGTCCAGTGGACCCGATATCTTCAACTCTCTTTAAACACTTGAGCAAGGATCACTATACAAATGGCTTGTAGGAAATCTAATAGTCATGTACATATCTTATCTGGCCATTATGGATCAAGAACCATGAGCAGATGAAACGGTTTCCTAAATTGCAATGCATCCATCCATATCATAAAGAATTTTACTGTATAAAGTTTATTAGTAGGAAGCAATATCGATGACATCATCATGTTTTAACAGATAGAAGCCAGACTATGATTGGAAAATTTTGATGCCATGTTTTCAGAAAGAAAAAAATTTTCCTTTAGAAAAAATTTAAAAATACTCCTCAACATATCTAAAGAGATGCAAGACACCATAAATAAAGCACATTACGAATTGTGAGAAAAGATTCATGGTTAACCACATCAGCAAGAGAGAGAGAGAGAGAGAGAGTCTATAATCACCTAAAGCGTTTCTGTGCACCACAAGTAATGATAGCATATGGATCAGAAGTGCCATTTATGTTTGCACCAATCAAATTCTTGGCAGCTAATAGTTCCACCTGAAATGAGAGAGTTCATAAATGTCCACATCTCATTTCATTCACAAAACATAAAATTGATCTAAGGAGAGTAGCAAAAATCTCCATATCCATAATGAACGTAAACGGATAGGGCTTTCATTCACAAGGCCATGCAAGAAAAAATCTGTACTCTAATTTCAGATGATAAAAAACTAATACCTTGATCACATATGCTGAAGAACTTTGTGAGTCTCCTTTTATCTGACTCATCTACAAAATAAGTGCAGAACTGCACGTCAAAAAACAAATGAAAATATTACTCCATAAGAGAAATAAATAATGCATGGATTAAACTCATTAAAGTTGTAGAAAATTTAATATCTCAGAAATGATGAGAGTCTATCATCAGCAGATACGATGAACAATCTTGATCCACCAAATACTTCTTTCTGGCTATAATAATCACTATTTAGTTAACAAAATATAACAGCTCAGAAACTATCACCCAAATATAAGTTCCAGCTAAGCACGATATAATGGCAAGAATGGCATCCATATGCAAAAAAAATACGCTCTAGAACCAACCTGAAGCTGTATCAATTATCAAAATTCCCATGCCACGCAAAACCAACTGATGTCATCTAAACATCTCATTATTATCAGAGTGTCACCCATTCATTTAAAAAAAAAAAAGAAGACTGTTTCCATTAAATTTTTTATCAGTGCCATGGCAACTAGATTTGGGTGGATTTCCACCTTCATTATGCTCAATTATTTGCAAGCTCCATTATTTGGTTGATTTCCTTCATGTCCTCCCAACTTCCATCCATGTCATTTTTGTCTCCCACCATTAGCCATCATAAAAAAAAAAAATCCTTCTCATTGTGTATTACAGTCCATGTGGAACATGTCCAAACAATCCGATAGCAATCTCTCAAATTCTCATCTTAAAATGCTGCTCCAAATGGTTGTTTAATATTCTTATTTTTTACTCCAGAAAGCATGACCTGGTGTCTGGCAGTTGTCGTCTACAATTCTAGGATTGCACCAATCACATAGCACTCCGGCCATCTAGCATTCATTCTCGTGATGCATTCTCATCGATCCCCTAGTGTAAGACTGGTCTAAACAAAAGATATAGTTCTTTTAGTTAATAAGTTATCCCTTAACCAGCACTGCACTCCAGATTCATTCCGTAGGAAAAGAGAAAGATGTTTCTCATATTTCGCTTTTGTTTGGTTTGGCACATCCGGTCACTTTGATGAACTTTATGCGGTTTGATAATAAATACACCACGAGCTCCTCAAACTGTTGGGCTTGAGCGTCTGAAAAAATTGTCAAACTAGGTAGAGCACCAGAATCCGTGATTCTATCTAGGTAGTTCTTGGTTAAAATATATCCCCGATGGAACGAAATCTCGGTGAAGACTAAAATTCGTTCCAACAAATAATTTTCAGTCACAAGAGCAACAATTCGAGAATGAAACTTCCGAAACTAAGCATCCAAACCCATGATATTGTAAAGTATCCAGAGAAAATACGAAAACGGACCTTGTCTTTCACATCAGAGTCGCGTATTATAAGTTGTTCCTCACCCATGGAACCATCTTCGCCACTTCCCTTGCCTCCTGCTGAAAACTTCGAAAGGAATGAGAACACGATGATCACGAACACGGAAGCCGCGACCGTGATCTCGATCTCCCACCATGATGGAACGAGAAAACCGAACGAAATCTCGGTCATCCTATAGAAAATTCCCGGAAGTAAAATCGGGTAGTCCAGAATTTAGGGTTTCAGAATGCGCATTGGGTTTCCGACGCCATCTTTGAAAAATGCATCAGGCATGGAACGAGATAGCATCTTCCGAGAGGAAAAACAAGAGTCAGTCAAATGAGTTTGGTTGGAGGGAGATGACAACGAAAACGGCGACATTAACGTCGAGAAGCTGAAATTGCAATTTATACGGAGAGCTTAATTCCATTATTGCCACTATCTAGGATAAAAAATATCAGACACCGAAAACAAGCCCATAAACGACTTACAGGCATCGTTGCTTCTCAAATTTCCTGCTTCATGTAATAAAAAATGCTACCGTTGTCCGACTGCATTCCACGATTGAAGATTTACTGGACGACAGGCAGGAAGAGGTCGGAAAACCGAAACCGAGGGCAGTGAAGCAAATGACATATATGCCCTCTCTAGTGAAAAGAGAGAGAGTATGATTTCATCTCAGGGGGGTTGACCGAAGAAGGGTTTTTGAGGTACTTCCTCTTCAAGAGGAGTTCAACGGTAACTACGCTAACGACCTCCTAGGCGTTACGCGCGGGTCCAACCGCGCATCCTAGATTATAATATAACCTCATAAATTAACATTATTTCGTTAACTATGAGAAGTTTATCACATCTAATATTACATTAAATTTATAAAAAAATTATAAATATATATTTTTATCATAATAGACAACTGTATATTAAATAATACATAAGATAATATATCGAATTTTGTGTCCTATATTCTATAATACCACTTGGTCCAAGAAATCTTTTAACTTACCTGATTAGTGACCCACCATCTCTAGGGCCGGTTCGTTTTGACCAAGTTTGGTTGGAGTTTAAGCTATCTCATTTTCTTAAAACAGTTTTATCTTTGTGTCTGAATTTACTAAAGCCAGGTAATAGATGAAATAGAAAAAGGCAAGGAAAAGGAGTTTGGACTCAAAGTCCTGCCAATCTTAAAAAATATTTTTATTTTATTATATTTACAACATATTTTGACGAAAAGGTAATGAGTTTTAAGGTTTAATATATAAAGCTCTTCTCTTCTCTTCTTCTTTCATCACCTCTACATCTTTCTTTCTTCTTCTGCTCTCACGTATTTAACTAAGAGAACCTTCATAACTAATTCACATAACCCTAGAATCTAACATGATATCACAATATGGGTCCTAGGGTTTCAAGTTTTGTTATTCATGTTTGATAAAAATTACATGGCGTTGTGGTTCAACGAGCCTTCTTTTTTATGAATGCAAAAAAGTGTTCAAATTTTCTTGGTTTGTTTGTTTGTTTGAGAATGAAGAATGTTTATGACTTGGTGACTTTGGTCTATCTTTCAATGCTTTGAATTGCTTGTTGGATTCTTGCTTTTAGCTTAGAATTCAAGGCCATAATGCATAAACATTCATCCCTTCACATGCATGCTTATTGTTCTCTATATTTTTAATCAACTTTTCCTATTTTTCACTCAAGGATAGATCTTTGCACTATCATCCAAAGCTGTTTTTTGTTTTTGTTTGCATAAACCAATGCCATTGATCTGAAATCCTCCGTGGTTGTCCACTTGATTATTTTTTTATTGGAAAATCACATCTCCATATATGGAAAATTGCACTTCATGGTTAGCTCAATTTTGTGTGTGTGTGTTTTGTGTTTCTCCTTCCAAACCTTGATTATTTGAAGAATATGGAGTTATTGAAATCTCCTTTTGATCCTATCCAAGTTGTTATCGGTGTTTGTTCAAAGTCTTCCTCATGTGGAACTCACGTTGGCATGTAAATGAGTTTCCTAGAATGTAAAGGAGTTTGCATGAAACTTGCATGAGAATTCTAATTTACATTGAATAGGAGTAGAGACTTGTTAGAAACTGCATGAAAAATCAAAATGGGCAACTACAAATTATGCCACTACTGAATTACACCTAAAACTGAGGGGATAACCAAATCCTCCAAAGATAAACAAATTTTTATAGACAACCATAAAGTCCTTCAAAATTCAAAAGTATGTTGCGCTCTATTGGTGCCACTTCCTCTAATATTGTTGTCATATCTACTACATGTATATTTTCTCTTCTTCTCTTGTTACTTCTTCTCCTTGGATTATTAACTCAGGGGCTTCTAAACACATGACTAGGAAAATTGGCCTTTTATCATTTTTATCACCTTGCTCCATTAATAGATTTGTGTCAATACTTGATGATTCACAGTTCAAGGCATTGGTTTCTTTTCTCTTACACCATCATTGTCACTTTCTAATATTTTTTTTGGTGCTAAGTTTCCTTCGAGTCTTACGTTTGTTAGCCAATTGACTAAAAAACTTAATTGTTGATTAAATTTCTTCCTACTTATTATATCTTTCAGGATTTGTAAACCAAGAAGTTGATTGGCGGAGGTCATGAACAAGGAGATCTTACTTTTTGGATAACCCAGTAATCACATTTCTAGCAATTTCACAATAACAGGCTCTCCAATGGCATAATAGATTAGTGCAACCTTCTTTGTGTTTGTTACTATCTTTAGTGCCTTCATTAAAAGCAATTTTGAGCTTACCTTGTGAAGTTTGTCGTTTAAGTAAACACCACAAAAATTCTTTTCCTTTTCATTATGAAAATGTTAGCAAATTTTCTTTTTCCTTATTGCACTCTAATATTTAGGGCCCAATGCAAGTCTCCAATAATAGATTCAAAATACTGCACCATATTTGTAGATGATTGTATTCAAGTTATATGTTTGTTTTCTATTCAAGATAGATTTGAAGTGTACCCATTTTTTTTAATCTTTTTGTGTTATGATTTCAGCCTAATTTAACTCTAAACTTAAAGTGCTTCAATCTGATAATTCAAAAGAATACATGTCTTTTATTTCAAGTTGTTTTGCAGTAAGAATGACATTATTCATCAAACATCATGTATCTACTCACCACAACAACATTGTACTGTGAGAAGAAAAGTAAATATTTGATTGAAGTTATATGTGCCCTACTACATTGTATGAATGTGCAATAATTGTATTGGCCTTCATGTTGTTCTGATCATTTATTATCTTATTACACATATGTCCTCCACTATTATCCATAACATTACTCCATACTTTGTACTTTTTTTTTCTGATAATAATGCCTTTCTCCCAAGGTGTTTGGTTGCATATGTTTTGTTCATGACATGTCACCAAGGAAAAATAAGTTTTTCTTTACACTTTTAAATGTATATTTTTGGGACATTCTAGAACTCAAAGAGGATATGTATGTTACAACACTACTTTGTAAAAAGCATTTATGTTGGTAAATATTGTAGTCATTGAAGATTAACTATTCTATCCTATCAACTATTATCCTGTTGGTTTTCTTTCTTCTACAAGTATGCTTAATAGTGTCATTGGAAGATCCCCCACAAGATGAATCACTTCAATTGCTACAAAATTCTACCTTTAAGACTTCTGTTACGTTGGTTAATGACCCTTCTAAGATATCTATAGATCTATCTTAGGTTAGTATCCCTATATCCTCTCTAGTTATGTTTGGTCCTTTTGATAACAAACCCATAGTTCTTCCTAAAGCTTCCAAATCTTGTACTCAATCAACTTCTACCCTCATCCACTATCAAATTTTATGTAATTGTTGAAATCTAGGGTTTAATCCATGGATAACATGGTTTGAGAAGAAGAAGAAGAAGAAAAAAAAAGAATAAAAAAAAAGAAGAAAAGAGAAGATGAGAAGGAGAAGGCAAAAACACGAGTTGAGGAGAGAGACTTTAGGGGTTAAGAGAGAGCACATGAAAGAGCTCCTCCCCCTCTCTTTCTTATTTATATAGGTGGGGGCATGGATGCCCTAATACATAAGAATAAAAAAACACACTTAAATTAACTACTAATTATAACTTATGCCACTCGCTCTCATAATTACATAGAATATCACTCAAACTACTTCAATACTCAGCTCATGGGTTGTCCCCTAGTTGTTGTTGTTTCTTGTAACCCTTTCCCTTGCGCTACTTTCTCAGCCATATGAGGAGGGTCTCAAGCATTGAGGGTTGAAAACAGCCATGGAGGAAGAGATGACAATCCTATTTGAAAATTAGATATCGGAACTTACTCTTCTAGAGCATAAAAAAAGTGGGTATTTACTGTTAAATACAATGTGAATGGTACTATTGTCAAGCTAAATGCCACATTGATAGCAAAATGGTATACTCAGTATTATGATATTGATTACAAGAAAATATTTTTCCACTAGCAAAACTTAATTCAATACATATTCTTATCTCCCTAGTTGCCAATTTTAAATGGTTTCTCCATTAGCTAGATGTCCAGAATGTCCTTTTTAATGGAGATCTCCAAGAAGAGGTGTATATTGATTAACCACTTGGTTTTGTGGTTGATGGAGAGTTGGTATGCAAATTGAAGAAATCTTCATATTGATTAAAGTAGTCACCCCGAGCATGGTAATAAATTTAATAAAGTGGTGGTTCGGTATTGGTTTACTAGATGTGTTGTGGATCATTCTATACTAATAAAGCATACTGACAAAGGAGTAATACTTATGACAGTGTATGTAGATGACATTATTTTGATCAGAAAGTAGTCTAAATGAAATTGGGATATGTAGAGAGTTTCAAGTAAAGGATTTGGGGTTGCTTAAATACTTCCTTGAAATTGAAGAGTTATACCCTAAGTATGGAATTATTTTGTCTCAAAGAAAGTATTTGTTTGATTTATTGAAAGAGCCAATTATGTTGTGTGTTAACTTGCGGATACCCCAATGGATACTAATATGAAGTTATGTGTCAGATCTCGTGAAAATGTAGATATTAGAAGGTTACAAATACTGGTAGGCAAGTTAATCTATCTCATTATAACAAGACTTGATCTCTTTTTCTATGAGTGTTATCAATCAAAAGCAGGGGAATAAGAGTATCTGAAAACAGAGTGCCGACAACTGTTGTTTCCATTGTGAAAGATGTAGTCGACTAGAAGAAGAAGTACAAGGGATGAAAATAGACTTTGGTAGGAAAGAGAGCTTTTTGAGTCAAAGAGGGGATCATCCAAAGCTAATTTGATCATGCTTGAGTTGGATGGCATAACTTTGCATGAGCAATTTCAGGTCTAAAAGAGAGAAATCATAAACAATGGTTAAGGGAGATTGCATGGAGGGAGGGAAAAAATCTCAATATAAAGGAGAGAGAGATCACATAGATGAGAGAGAGAGAGAGAGAGAGAGAGGTTTATGCAAAAACCTTTCAAAAAACTAATGTTTATGCAAAACCTTTCAAAAAACTAAGTGCAAATGTTTGGTAACTAAATTTTAATTGGAAATGAATTAATCTAATGACAAACATTAAATATTACATCAATTTAAGAGGTTTACAAGAAAGGTACTCCTATGATTTCATTAACAAAATATTAGAGCCTAGAATCATACACATTTGTGAGTTTTCCACTTATGCCACATGTCATATGGGAGAAGTGCCACGTGGGACAAGGGTGCACGTGATTTACTCAAAGAGAGTAGGCATCTTCAATGGACAAAATGATTAATACGGTCTACATGATGGAGGCAAAAGGGGACTCAATAGCCCCCAAATGTTTCCTCTTCTCACCTTTTGACCCAGAAGAGTATTTTTATGGCCATCTCCATCCCCTTTCTCTTCTTTCTACACTCTTCACTTATCAAAAAGAGATATCCCAATGGAGGTTTTATTGGAGAAGAAATGGTAAACGTCTCCTATCAGGGATTGTCATTAGGCTGATGAGGGCTGGCGTGGGGTTTTAATAATGGTTTTGGGAGATCACATACAGCACAGAAAACCCTAATCATCATTGACCTTTTCTCTTTCCACCTCCTTTTCAGCCTTTGGATAATACACCACCAACATATGAAATCATGATGCCTATCAACCCATCTTCATTTTTAATTTCTTCTTGCAAAATTTTTTATCCTCCTCCAACATTTTCTCCATTCTACCATGTTCAAATTACAAACACCACTCCTCAAATTTGTTTGGGAAAAACGTTGGTCAATCATAGCTTCAGCTGTTTCCTTATCATTCTGACTGAGATAAAGATAAACTAAGATAAGATGACTCCGATGTAAACACTGTATCCAGCTACCATATGTAGCTGAAGAGTTAGTCTTTGTAAGCACTTAGGAGTCTCTGTAAATCTGTCTATAGATACCGTTCTCCACATCAATGAAGATATGGCAATCACTTCCCTTTTCTTCATCTTCTACACATTCATGTAAAACCCATATTCGTCAGAACAAAATGGCTGGAGTATCTGGAGTCCCAGGCTGTTCCCACTTCCTATGTACCAGAAAGTAGCAATTGAAAGAGTTGGAGAGGTGAGGGCAGTTAACATTGCTGGTGGGTTTTCTGGTTGTTCAAATGGGAAGCTGCTTTTTTTACCTTGCTCTTATGTGACATGGAAAGTATATCATTACAGCAAGAAACACACGGAGAAGACGGAGGAATTGCAATGCAAATTCACCCACTTATGTTTAGTAGCATGCTTTTATTAGTACATGCTAAAGCAACACTTTGCTTTTGAATGAAGTTCAAATTTAATTCAGAGTTTACATTTCTTTTTCAGCTCTCCCTTCTCTTTCTTTCTCCCTGCAATGTAAAAGGAATCCTGTCAAAGCAAAAGTAAGTTATAATAAATAAAGTGGCAAGGGAGGCAAAGAACCCAAAAAAAAAAAAAAAAAAAAAAGGAAAAGGGACACCTCTAATCCTATCTCCAACTCACAATTTCAAGCAAAAAGCAGTCCTGTATCCAAATGAACCCCATCACCCTCATCCTCCACTTCTCTGATGCTCCACCATTTCTTGTTCATGCAAGATCCAAAGAACTCACAGACAAGGTATGCATCTCTCTATCTCTATACCTCTGGATTCAAGACTCAACGTTTCTCTTTCTGGTTTTGAATTTTTGACATAGAGAACATGCTGAAACACAAACAAGTCTACCCTAAACATACAACCATCTCCAGGTTCTTGAAGCTTTTACCTGTTCAAATGCTTAACGAATGCAGCTGAATGAGAACGAACACCTGGACAGCAAAAAAAGTTTTTGAGTTCACATTGAAGCTCCGATTCACGTTTTTACAGGAAACCTTGGTACCAGAGAGCAATGGAAGCTGCAAATTTATGGAAACCCATCTCAAAGACCAATGGAATTTCAACAAACATAAACAGATCAAAGCTAGCGAAGTCCACTTCCCAGAAGGTGGCCACTTCGTTCACCAGAGTTTGTCTCTGCGCCCCAATCTCTTCATACACAGAGATTTTCAGAGCCGACATTCCCCCAAGGAGAAGCTATAGCTATCCGAGATCAAAATCGTTTGTGGCGCCTCAAGAGAAGCTCCCCATTGGGAGACCTTCAGTAGAGGGAAGACGACTATTCAGGGGTAAGTCACTAACTGATGACGTTTTGATGAGAAGATTTGTGGTGGAGGAAGAAGCCATGATGCAAGTAAGGAGGAGGAACCAGATTGAAGTTATCAGGAGGAGAAGCATGATGAGAAGGAAGAAGCTAGGTCCTAGTCCTCTAAGTAGAATGGTAATGGCCCAGGAAAATTAAACTTCCAATTTGTTTTCTTTCCTGGGGAGAGTTGGAAGAAAACATTTGAAGTATTCAACTTCTCCTTCCATCTGTTTGCTTCAATGGGGTTTTCCTGTTTTGCATTTTTTTTCTCATGTTCATTTTTTTTTTTTTTTTTTGTGGTGGGATTGTCAAAGTGGCGATAGCTCGAAACAAAATCGGTTCAACTCGACTTCTTTTGAGCAAGAAAAGGGAGAAGCTCCAGCAATTCGCTGAATTCCATGGTTTCCGTTATTCAAAATGCATCAACTCCTTTGATTTCGTTTCATGCTGAGATGCAGTCCAGAAAACCAGAGAAAATTTCACATTTGTCCTCTGTTAAATAAAAAACTGGTTTGATTCTGTATTGAGGAATATGTGCAAGGAAGAAAGAGAGAAATATGAGAGATAAAAAGGAAATAAAAGAGATATAAATTCTAATAATGGGAAAAGAAAGAGGAGCAATGGAAGAAAGAGGAGCAATGGAAGAAAGAGGAGAAAGGAAGAAAGAGCGTATCTGAGAGCCAACAAGTTAGAAGAGAAATGTACAAGAAGAAAGAGGAACCAACAGAGGTTGAAGAAGCTTTTCAGCTTTTCCATTCAAAGAATAATTTTTAATTTATACTCAAATTCCGATCTTCTTATCTTATTGTGAAGCATTTTTGTTACCAAACGCTCCTTGGCCCTTGGAAGGGAAGGCAAGGCAAGAGGAGGGCCAACTACTATCCCTTCTCCTCAAAGCATAGTGCCTTTAAAAATAATTTATTTGGCAAATTAAATCAACTAAAGAAAAGACCCTATTTCATTAAAAGTATTAACAATTGGCCATCCTCTCTCTTACTCTATGTCACATTAGGAGAAATGTTATCTTGCCATGGCACATACCTCTCAATTGACTAAGCCAAGTCAACTTGGTTGAATTTATAAACTTGGGTTTTGACCTGATTAATTTTGGGTTTTGTCGAAATGTGAACCGTTGGGGTGATTCAATTCAATTTTAGGTATTTGAAAAAGAGTATATAAAAAACAGACTATATATTTGGCAAGCAAGTATAAATACGAACAACCAATACGCAAACTTACAAAGTAAATAACTAAAAAAATAAAGAGTTAAAGGGCACATGTCAAAGAACTTCCTCTCGAGCATTTCCTCAAACACGTGGTCAAGAATATCCAAACAACATTTCGAGTTCATTTTATTCATAACTAGGGGTGGCTTCGAACCGAGCCGGCTCGCGAGCAGCTTGGGTTCGACTCGATATCGGCTCGGTTCAATTCGTTATCTACCGAGCTCGAGCCGAGTTCGAGCACCGAAATTGGCTCGTTTCCCTTAACGAGCCGAGCTCGGCAGAAGCCAGGTTCGGATCGTCGGCTCACGAGCCGACTCGAGGTGAGTCGAAATTGGAATCGGAATCGGAATCAGAATTGGGATCGAGAGGGGGATCGAGAGCGAGGGGGGGAAAATTTTTTCCTCCCCTCGTCACCGCCGAGCCCCTCCCGTCGGCTGTTGTCGCCGCCTCTACCGCCGATCGCAGCTGTTTGCCAGCCGTCTCTACCGCCGTTATAGCTGCTCGCCGACCGCCTTTGTGGTCGTCCGTTCCATTTCTTCCTCTCTTCGTTGTCGCCTTTGTTTTCGTCGCCGCCACTTCCGTCACCACCGCCTCCGTCGCTGCCGTCATCCCCGACGACAGGTCCTCCCCGGTGTCGTAAACCCCTTCCCTCCGCGTCGTCTCGGTGAAAAACCAGAACCTAACTTCAGGGGAGAAATTAGGGGAGAAATAATCTCCCCCCTCCCCAGTGCGAAGATGATCTTGCACGTGCGATTTCGCACATGTGAGATCATAAAGTTAAAAAAAAAAAAACTTTTTCCTCTCGAATAAATTAAAAATAAATTTTATAGAAATAATTTTCTATAAAATATTACTATCTCATTTTTTTAAAACATTTTCTAATTGAAATTTTTTATTAAAAATCATATAATTTTCTAAGTAAGATTTTCGTACCAAGATGGGTAGAAAACTATATAGAAAATTTTTAAATAAGTATTTAACAATTGATGTTGTAATACTTTTAGCATGAAGCAATTTTCATTGTAATTTTGTGTTTGATATTTTATTTAATTAAAAATTTATCGATAAGTATAATAATATATTAGATTGATTATTAATTTTTATTTATTTCCCTAGAAGAGACAATAAAAGGTCCATTTAACTTTCCTAAGAAAATTTTAAAATATTTCTTGTAATTTTTTAATAAGTCACTAATAGTAATACGATTTTATTTAAGGTTTTTTTTGGGAATATGTATCATAAGAAAAATATTTTTAGTTTTTCCTAAAATATAAATTTTCATCTGGGTGGATTTAAAAATTAAAAAACAAGCTAGACAACAATTGGAGTAAAAAAGATTAATATTGGTGCATTTTAATCCATTATTGAAATTCAATTCTGAACCTCCCCTATCATTATATTTTTTTAAAATATATGCATAATTTTATATATAATTTATTCAAAGCCACCCCTACAGGCGAGATCATAAACAAGGAAAAAAAAAACTCTTTGTCCCTTCCTCATGGCTCTTAAAGAAATTGAAAAGATATTTCAGTAAAAATACGTTTCTAGAGACTATTAGTGTTTTTTTCAATAAATGTTGAAAAGATATTTTTAGTAGAAATATAGGAACCATTAGTGCCTCATGTTTTTTCAAAATATTTTTCTAATTATAAATTCTTTTTAAAAAATCATATAATTTTCTAAGTAAGATTTTCTTGCCAAGATAGGTTAGAAAATTTTTGAATAAGTATTTGACAGTTGATGATATAATACTTTGAGCATGAGGCAATTTTCATAGCAATTTTGTGTTTGACATTTTATGTGATTAAAAATTTATCAATAAGTATAATAATATATTAGATTAATTATTAATTTTTATTTATTTCCTTAGAAAAGGCAATAAGAGGTCCATTTAACTTTCCTAAGAAAAATTTAAAATATTTCTTGTAATTTTCTAGTAAGTCTCTAATAGTAATAGGATTTTATTTAAAGGATTTATAGTTTTTATTTGGGTGATTGTAAATTGATAGTGATATTTTATTTAATTTTGTTGTGTTTGATTATTGTATGGAGTTTATTTATAATGTTATGCAGTGTATGGAGTGTTTAGACTATTTTATGGTGTGTATAAACAATTTCATGGAGTGTTTATGGAATGTATAGACAATTTTATGGAGTGTTTATGGAGTGTTTATGCAGGTATTATGTAAATTGATTATGCCCAATTTTAAGTAGAGGTCATGCCGAATTTTATACAAGTATTATATATATAGATTATACTCAATTTTAAGTAGAGGTTATGCCTAATTTTATGTAAAATGTATGCATAATTTTATTTACATTTTATTCGATATATATTTTTTGAAATTTTTTAAATGTATGGAGTGTTTATGCAAGTATTATGTATATTGATTATGCCAAATTTTAAGTAGAGGCCATGCCGAGTTTTTTACAAGTATTATATATATAGATTATACTCAATTTTAAGTAGAGGTTATGCCAAATTTTATGTAGAGATTATGCCCAATTTTATGTAAAATGTATGCATAATTTTATATATATTTTATTCGATATATATTTCTTGAAAAGTTTTAAATGTATGTTGAGGCTCGAGCTCGGCTCGAACTCGTTGGGCTCGAGCTCGATAACAATTTTAGGCTCGAGACGAGGCTCGACTTGAAATATTTAAATCAAGTTTGGCTCGAACATAGGCAGGTACGGGCTCGGCTTGGCTCGGCTAGATGCTACCCCTATTCATAACTAATTGAAAAAATTATGGAAAAAAAGTATAATATTAATTTAATATAGAATATATTTTATGTAAATATTAAGTTATTATAGAATATACTTATGAATTAATAATTTATTGCAATTTTATTTTGTATTAGTTGTAAAAAAAATTCAATTATAATTTTTATTTTAATAAATATGATATTGTTATTAAGTTTAATCAATTAATATATTTATTTATTTTGAGTTATGAATTTATGATATACAATAATTATAATTAATCTTAATTTTATAATCGTAATGGATAAAAAGGATCTTTAATTGAACTTAGCATAATATCAACTGAAAAAACTTTAAATCAAAGCTAAAACTTGAGGTCAATACTATCATTCCTTAAAGATGTATGGGCATAAATCAATAAAAAAAACATAGAGGAAAGGTGTTTTTTTGGGGGGGATTTGATTAACAAACTCTTATCCAATTATGATTCCCTATAACATGCAACTTTTAAAGGGAAACTTCTTATGCCTAGATTTGGACTTTTTGGAAGAATCATACATTGGAGTTTTTAGTATATTGAAGATCTGGACCTCCTCTACTTAGATCTACAAAAAAAAAAAAAATACTAAATAAAAATTAGTTTTTTGGTTACTATTTAGTAGAAAAATGAAAAACAGATAACTCAGTAAAGGCCTCTACAAAAAATTATGATACCTTACCTTAGCTTCTTCTCTCTTCTTCTTTTAATGAAGAATAATGAAACTATAGGCAAAATGCTAGACATCTCCATGGCAACTATCTCCTAAAATTTCATGATAAGATGCTAACTCATTTAAAAGATGTGAGAGTAAGAGTGTTTGGTTCTCTTTTAATGCTTAGGCTAATAATCGAGATTAGGGATAGCAATGGGTAATGAACAAAGGGTAAATGATTTTCTATTACCCATTTCATTTGCCTTTCATCCATTATGTTCATGGTTTTCGTATGATTTGTATATAGCACGATGCGTAAATCTTGCAACCTCTCATATATCTGACATGAAGAGATATGATTGGTCTGTGGTGTTACAATAGTTGCTCCTTATCTTATTGCGTAGGTATTTACCAAAGAAGGTGGTGTCTCTAATAATGCGTTGGGTTTATTCTTTCAACAATTGCTCAAAGATGATTTATTTTATATAAGTTGGAAAAAGATTATCCACTTGCATTATTTGATGTTATGGTATATCAAGCGATTTGCCTACCTCAAGAGGCAAAAATTTGTAATCGTATGTAATATTAGTGGATGCACCCAATAGAGAGGTAATAAAAATAACTTCATCATACTAGTTAATAATTCGTGTAGCCTTGTGTTGTATTTTACTTAACACATTGTATTGAATAAGTTTCTTCATAAGTTAAAGAACACAATTTGAAAGAAAGTTCGACTTGAAGGATCCATCACAAAGGTGAATAGTGATAATGAAGCTCTAACATTTTATTCAATGTGCTTAGACGGAGAGAAAACAAGGTTCAATCTAAGTGATCAAAATTATAATGAAGATTTTGAGTTTGTCAAGGAAAAAAAATTGTTTTTTTTCACACAGTTTGCAAGTTGAGCGGTAGTAGAGAGTTAGACCTTGACCCAATCGAATACAAGAAAATGCTTTAGGTTGTACTAAATAACTATGATGAGATTGAAAAATATCTCATATAAATAATTTATTACGGCTTCTGCACTTTTGCACGCATTTTATTGATTCAAGATGCATATTTATTATTGTAACATCTATGAAGAATAGTGAATACAAAGAATATTTTTGTAATCCCTCATTAGTTTGATCATATAGATTATTTTTTCTATCACAAGTTAATATTTTAGAATACCAAAGTCGACCACAGTAAAATATATAGCCTTGGTATTGGATTCATCAGTCATCATTATAAATCAAATTGTATAATAAATGACATATAAATCTATCATAAGCAGCTAGAAGCACACCATAGAACTCAAACTAGTGGTGTCGTAGTCAAGGGGTACTATGAAGCTAATTATATTGAAACTATCGAGTGGTGATTGATATAATAGAGTTGTATTACTTGGAAAAGAATTTTATATATATGTTCAAATACAACCAGTTCATTGTAAATAACACAAAGCACAACATCAAGATAGATGAATGGTTCACAAGTATCAAAACTTCTTGCAAATAGTGTACTAATGACCCATTCACATAGATCAAGTGCAATAAGTTTTCTACATAGATGACCCTAAACATGGATTTCGTAGCATATTGTGCAAAACGTGGTTAATCAAAATGTGTTTGACTGGAGCAATAAAATACCATCATTGAGGAGACAAAAGGCTACGGTTAGAACTTGTCCTCTAAAATCATTCACAGTGTTCAACAAGATAATGAAAAAAACCTGATGGTCAAGATCAATATTCTACTTGAGCATACATCAAAGCCATTGCAAGGGGTAAGATCAGGTTTGGGTGTAATTGGGACAAAGGTAGTTTTATTGTAATTGGACTCTACTACCTTCCTCTATTATAAATAGAGGTTCATGTACTCTAATTATAACAAGTTATTGATATCAATGAAGTATTTCATTTTTTCATAAATTCAACAAGGTAACATTATTTTCCTCTACTTTTACTTATTTTAGATGCAATATATAGTCGTCAAGTTCAATATTGATTATGTTTTAAGTTATTTGGCGTATGTAAAAAAAAAAAAAAATCTAGGTTAAGTTGTTTTAGTGACCAATTCTAGCAACAAGTAGACCTCCTTGCATAGCCACCACCAATCCTCGACGGAAACCCCGTGAAAGGGCTTCCTCTTTGCATGCTCTAGATCCTCAAACCACTAGAACCACCATGCATATAGTTCAAAAATCTCAAATGTAATACATGTGAATGTGAGACTATGTTTATAATAAAACAAATAGAATATCGAAGCAAAACTCGAAGAATGAAAGGAACAGTCTATTCGACATTCATGTGACTTGAAGTCATTCGTTTAGGCACACGATAAGAGATATGTATTATATTACTGAAATAATTATATAGAAATATTTTTGGCTGAAAATTATTTCTATAAAAAATAAAAAAAAAATATTTTTGTAGAAATTTTGTTAAAATAAAAAATATGTTCATTGAAAATATTTTTATATTCATAGCAAAATTGATTTCTCATTGGCAAAAACCTACATCATCCATGTTTTTTTTTTTTTGGCAAAAAAAGTCGTGAAGACTAGTGTGAAGGACGATTTTATAACATTGGAAAAGAAGCTTAATTGTTAACCGGGGAAGAGCAAGGGCAAGAAGGCAACACTTGAACCAAAAATCTGAAATGTCACTCGAGGAAGGTAGAGAAATATATTCTAATCCGCCCTAATCTATCATGCATTGCCATTCCGAGGAAAAGCCAAACAGGTCCCATCACATTAGTTGAAGCGTTCTTATTGTCGAGAAAATCTCATTTATTTCCATCTTACTCGTTTTCAGATCGCCAGTAATTGCACTCCACTGTTCAGTCCCACAATCCCATGATTGATTAATATAAATCGATTTGGCAATCTGAAATCTGTATTTGATTGAAGCTGTATCAGAATTAGAACTAAAAGATACCGGAGAGTAGTTACTAACAACCCCTGGAATTTGGAGTGGACAGAACTAAGATAGGTTAACCACTACACTTGATCGGTAAGTTCCCCTTTGAAGTGCTCTTTTTGAGTGGCGTATAAGCAATACTTCAAACATATATAATCTCTCTTTCTCTCTCTCTCTCTGTCTCTTCCCTCCTCCTCCTCCTCCTCCTCCTCTGAGACAAACACCTGCAACTCTTACGTGCCTTCAGTTACTCTTAAAAGGATATGATGGCACACACAAAAGAAAACATATAAGAAAAAGGAGTTTCATTATGATATCCACACAGACAGAAACCATGCCAATCTAATATGTCTACCACTTTAATATTGTTCTTCCTAACATTTATACTAATATTTTAAGCAATGGGGATCAACCTAACTGTTTTCAAAGTATGATTCCTGTCTAAGAAGGCTTTCATGTCAAGTAAAGTTGGTTGGGTCTAGAGTGAGAAAGTGGCCACCCTATTCATCATTGGGAGCAGTCGGCACCAAAGGAATTTTATATATCCTCCAAACTAAAGGTAAAAAGGGGAATGAGGGAAAAGTAATCTTAATCCTTGCAAGGAAGAACTAGATGCAGGGGAGGGTAGTGGAGAGGAACTAAAGACGGCAGGACATTGAGGTAATGGAGGAGGAAAGTTGTTGTTGGGTTGGTAATGGAGATGGAGGGGAGATGGGAAGATAAGAAGATTCGTTCAGCTCTCCTTCCTCTCCCGTTTGTGAAGGAAGTGAGACTGTTGAAACTTGGAAGCTTCCTGATTGCCTGAGGTACTACTGCTTCTCCTGTAGATTTTCTCTGTTTCTTCATTTTTTTGCTTCTGGGTGTTAGATGTTTGTCTTCTTTTTTTTTCTTTGATGACTTGGGAATTTTTTTTATCTTGTGTTGGTAATTAAGATAAAAGTTTACGATGGTTCGTATGAACCTGAACTGAAGTTCTGTTCAACGAGATTTTTATTAGTTGAGGTTAATGAAAACCATGGCCAATCTTGCTAGAAAAAAAACATTGGGATTTGGGTGCTGATTCGTTTGTCCAACTGTTTTTCTTCTTTGTTGTGGATTATCATGGAAGCAATTTTATTGGAGTCCATTGATTAACCATCCAAGAAGATATAATTTGATTTCTGGGTATCCAGACAGATTCACCGGATCATCAAACTGAACCGTTTCTCCTATTTCTGAAGAATTCGCTTCTGTAGAAATTCGAAGCTCTGAGAAAAGGTACTACATAGTTTTTTCCCTTGTGTTTCTTAGTTTCCTTTAGAATTTATCATTCCTATGTATTAGACGGATGTTTTGATCAGATCGATCAAGTTCTCATACAAGCTAGTAATCTTGAAGGGAAAAACAAAAGGCTGAATTTAGTCTGATTCTCCGATTGATCGAACTCGTCTCCTATGTTACATATTTCAGGTTTGATATAGTAATGCTCGGATCATGGGTAAGAAAGGAAGTTGGTTTTCTGCAATAAAAAGGGTTTTCGCACCCAATTCCAGAGAGAAATTGGGCCATGTAAGTCGGAGCAGAAACCTTCAAATATTTCACCAGTTCATAAACCATGCAGATTACAGTTTTCATAATTTGTTGCCGTATTGTGATCACAGGGCGCGGATAAGAGAACGTTAAAGGATAGAAAGAAGTGGGGAATAAGAAAATCAAAGCATGGAGAATCCAATTCCTTCATCCCTCTCTACAGAGAACCAAGCAGCATTGAGAAGATACTTGGAGATGCAGAGAGGGAGAACGAAACGGTGCGTGACCTGCCCTCGAGGGACCACCAAAGAACGCCATCTTTCTCATCGAGGGAGCCCCAAAGCCAGCGTGACTTGACCGGAAAAGTGGCAGAGAAGCCAGTCGTTACTCCCCTTAAGGTTTATCAGCCCAAGCTAGCGAGTTACAGTCTCGGACCTAATCCTAATCTCCACCACGTACTCGCAGCCATCAGGATCCAAACTGCGTATAGGGGTTACTCGGTAAGAATAAAGAGATTTTTTATTTTTTTTTACAAAAGCGTAGCTATTATGTTTCTGTTTGTGGATGATTTTAATGGTTAAAGTATGGAACAGGCCAGGAGGAGCTACAGAGCCCTGAAGGGTCTGGTGAGGCTTCAGGGAGTGATGAGAGGGCAGAGCGTGAAGCGGCAGACAACGAACGCCATGAAATGCATGCAACTGCTTGTTAGAGTTCAGACTCAAATTCATTCTCGGAGGGAACAGATGATGGAAAGCCAGGCTCAGCAACGCCAGAATCTACAAAAGAGTGACAAGGATCGGGACAGTAACTTGGGCAATAGGGGTGTAACTCCTCATGTAAGAAACCGATACTTTCTCTCTTCTGTTATCTTCTTTCATCTCTACTGAAAAGGCTTGCTAACTTCTGTTGCAGTCCGAGAAGGAAGATCAGGACCAAGAGTGGGATGACAGCATTCTGACGAAAGAGGAAATGGAGGCGAGGCTGCAGAGGAAGGTGGAAGCTGTCACCAAGAGAGAGAGGCAATTGGCTTATGCTTACTCTCACCAGGTATGCTCCTGTGATCGACGGCATCCATGATCACTTTCTTTTCTCTAACACATGCGTATGAATTTCAGCTGTGGAAGGCCTCTCCTAAAACGGCCCACGCTGCATTAATGGAGATCAGGTCCGGGGGGTACCCCTGGTGGTGGAACTGGGTGGAGAGGCACGTGCCAACTGCTGCACCGGCGGACACTCCAGTACGTGCCATGCCTACTCCGTCCAAGGCCCATACTCCGAGCCGGACCCCCACCCAGCAAAAAACTCCCAAACCAGGCCTGGAGTATATTGAGTTCGGGACGCCGAAATCACTGAGATCGTCTCCGATGCCGAGATCCAGACCGTTGAAGAATGTCATCGGTGACAAAGTCGGCGGGACTGAGTTCTCGCCGAGGACACCATTGAGAGACGACGAGAGCTTGACGAGCTGCCCGCCCTTCACATTGCCCAACTACATGGTGCCAACAGAGTCGGCAAAGGCGAAGGTGAGGGCCCATAGCAACCTGAACGAGAGATCGGTGTCGACACCGAGAAGTGACTCCAAGAAACGGATGACATTTGCACTGGGCCAAAGCATCGGTTCCATCAGATGGAGCAAAGGCTCGTTGTTCTCCGGGAAGGATTCCGGCACGAATGTGATGGGTGGAACACACAAACCCATGCATTCGATCGGAAATTTGAGTGTGGATTCAATCGTGTCAATGCCTGCTGCAGTAGGGAGCAAACCATTCCAGTTTAAGTGAGTGTGAGTTCTTTCTTTTACATTTGTGAAGTAACCAATTGCTTTTTTTTTTTTCTTTCAAGTGAGTGTGATGATTTGATTGGGGTGTTGTACTATTGGTGATCATACACATAAGATAGTATTAATCAAGGGAAGAGTGATACAGGATCGTTATAGTTCTTACGAGCACTTGTAATAAGTATATACTTTTATCTCTTTAATTGCCAAAGGTTATTAGAGATTGGGTGCTAACCTCCAACATTTTAGCAAACTGAAAGAAGTTGAAAATGGCTATAAGGGTTGCAAGGTATCTTTGGTCCTCAACGCTTCTAGATTCACAAGGGCAATGGAACCCCAGAAATATTGTCGTCAGCTCATACATGGCTGTGAAGAGTCCTAAAATTTGGTTTATCAATTGAAATTTATGCAATATAGATTCCGTATCAGATGGATAGATTCCTATTCCATGTATCCTTTGGCTTCAAAACGGTCTTAAGATTTATAAGACAGGGTGCATGTTGTCTCCAGTGATATAGATAAACGAGATGAACGATAGATTATGGTAAGCCTGCATATTACACCAACTTCTGCAACCCATTCTGACATAAAAGTCTCCTTACTGTGGGGCATTACACTCACTCAAAAAAGAGGAAAAATAAACCTAATGAAAGACTAGACATGCATAAATAGAAGACCCACTATCTACCATACCAATTGGCTGCTTCAAGAGAAAATCTTCAATGGGGATGGATATTCAGATGGATCTTTAAATGCCTAGTCAAAAAGATAAACAACGGGGCTTACAACCTCACTTGTCTGTCAAAAATCCAGCTGAAAGGAATGACTGCTGCCTCCTTCCCCCTTACTTTTGCCTCCGTCCTCTCAACGATCCTCCGGATCCTTGGCACCAGATTACAAACATATTCTTGAGCTTTTCGACCTTCTGCAGACAAACCTGTTACCTTCTCCACATTCCACCTCACCAAAAGAAACTCAAGAATGTCTGCATAGTCTCTGCCGGTATAAACTCCAAGCCGCTGGGCCACTGCCGAGAAGTTATCAAAGAGATTATCATCTCTGCCATCGTACATGAGGTGGGCCGGCATTGAAATGTTCTTCTTCATCATGTCAGCAAATGCCACCATTGCTTCATCTGGATCGACCTCAAAGAGCTTCTCCATGATTGTCGTGTAGGCTCTTTCATGGCGTTTCTCATCAGCAGCAATGATCCCACAGACTTTCGCTAGCTGTATGTCCCCATACTCCTTGGAAAGACGGCCAGTGTTCCCATGGGAAATAGAAGTTGCCCTCTCTTGGAAAGATGTGTATACGAATCCAAGATAGGGGTTGTTCTCTGTTTTTGGATCCTAACAACACAAAAACACAAAATTGAATCTCAACGTTACAATGATCAATTAAACAACCAAAAACCATAACATAAATTCAAGCACTGGATGTTCTCCAGGAAGAAGGAGTAAACACATAAAAGTAGAAGATATCAGTAAGAATAACAATACCAGTAAGAAGTGCCATACCCAAATATTTTCGGAGAATAATACCAGTAAGAAGGTAATGGTAAATCAATAAGAAATTAAACCAAGCAGCAACAAGTCCTGATGTTCTTACCATTCCTGATCCAATCAGATACTGAATTGTCTTCTCTATTTGCTTCATATCTACTCTACCAGACAGGTAGAGATACTTGTTCAGAAGGTCACCATGCCTGTTTTCTTCAGCAGTCCAAGCCCTCGTCCAGATTCCCCAAGGTGTGAGGCTTGCTCCAGTTTCATCACGGATCCCATCAAGTGTGTTCAACATGGTCTGGTAAGTTGGAAGCGCTTCTTCAGTTATCATATCTCCAACCAAGCACACAAAATAGTCATCTGGAAGCTCCCTTGACCTCACTCTCAGCTCCTGAACCTGATCCATAAACCCTTCTGAGGCAGGGTCTGGCAAGAAATCCTGTGGCTGCCAACTTTGCTCGACGGGTTTAAGAAGAGGTAGGATAGTTTCTTCAGCCCAACCTTCCAAGGACTTAAATATTTCTATCTTTTGTGGTGACATCGAATGGGTAATCTGTTCGTGGACCTCACGACGAGGACTGAAGGATTTGTTCACATTTGTTGCTTCCCTACGAAGAAAACACGAAATATGCATTCAGAGATTGGGCATTTAAAAAAACCACCCATTGGACCAGTTAGACATTTAAATAAGAAGTATATGCATCTATATGATGAAGCAGCAAGAAATTAGAGACCAACCTTATTAATTTTATTAAGTTGTTATACATGACATGATCCTTCAACAATTGATTAAAACATGTATACAGCTTACTACCATAGGATCCTCATTAGTGGTGGCTCCAATGGGGAACATGAGAGGATTGGATTGAAACTCAGAAACGGTCCACCAATAAACAGCCAAATTTTAAACTAATGAGTAGTGCAACCATATCTTCCTCATAAAGAGAACTATTTGAATGTTTTTTTTTTTTTTTTTTGAGAGGGGCGTGATGCGATTCGAACTCGCGACCTGACGCACCTGATGTAAAGAGAATACCACTAGACCAAACAGCCTTAGGTATTATTTGAATGTTTCTTACAAGAGATTTTTATACAGTTATACAACATTTTAGAACTAAAACCTACAAACACAATTACGGAATCTCCAACCAAAAGAATCTTGAGGCTCACTTTTCAAAGCTTCTGGGTGAGTTGTCTTTCATCTTGAGCGCTCCCATATCAAGCTCAAACGCTCCCATATCAAGCTCAAATAGTGGAAATGCTAGATGAAATGTAATTGACAGATTTTTTTTTTTTTTTTTATGAAGTGCCATCAGAACAATTGCATAATACATATTGCACTTCTACGTATACCCATTATTTCACCTGACAATATTGCTTTGCTAAGCACAACAATTCAGCCCCAGGCTATGAAAGATTAACTTTTAGCAATGCTATTAACTCCAAAAAAATAGTTAACAGATTGCAAAATCAACCAAAAGAGGTATTAATTCTAGAAACCAACATGGTTTCAACCAAAAAAAAGAATTCCACATCATAATCGAATTCTAACAGTTTCCGATAAGTGACATCATCAACTTCGAAGTTCGACATAAAATCAATTTTGGGCAATGATGTAGCTATACATAGACAATAACCATCGTGACACTCCAATCTAGATAAAAACAAAAGCTAACCTGACCACCACACAACCAAATCCAAAACCAATTAGTGCAGTGATTAACCATGCAATATGAATTACACTTCAAATTTCTCTTCGTTTCATTTGAAAATATTATTTTTAAATATAGGTTAAATGTACAACAAAGATGACCAATAAACAGTATAAGTTTCTTCTTGTTTTCCTCTGAAATATATATTCTATCTCCTACTTTTCTTTGTGTCTGCTGTAGTCCATTGCTAGAGCTAGCAATACTCCCTTTCATATTTTTTATACTTAATTTACACTACCTATACAACAAAAAGGAAAGCAGAAAAATGGACTCTACCAAATTCAGCTTGAATATCTGGATCATCCTAAGGCACCAAACCTATAAAGCCTAGCACATATCAACAGGACAACCACAAACCCCTTTGAAACATGAATAACTCACTTCACAAGCAAATCCAGGCCATATAGCAAGGAAAGTTAAGCCCACGTAGCTACTCCTTCAAGGAAACAAATAGTATCTTCCTCTGGCGAAGAGTTTAAAAAGTAAACAAGTCAAACCAATTCCCAACAAATTCTGGGAAGACCAAATTATCAAATGTACAAGAGTTCATGCATTTCCCTGTACCTTCCTGCGGTTATTGACTGAATCCTATTTACTATTTATTAAAAAAAATTACGAGGTGGCCCATGAGCAATATAAACGGCAAAGGAATCTATTGAAAACAAAGAAAAGTAAAACAAGAACCATGAGCCGCGAGCAACCACCAAATGGATAAAACCACTATTACAGGAAACTGACCAGAAGGGAAGATAAAAAAAAATATATATTATAAATCTGTAAGCCAATGAAGGATAAATGTTCGCGATAAATGTTCGCTTAGAAACGTCAAAAATCCATATAAAAAAAAAAGTCCATCCACCGATCATCTTCATTGCATAATTAAATAAATTAAACTAGTTTAACGAACAAGCAAGAGACAGAGACTAAGAAAAAAGTAACAGATAACGTGAGAGAAATAAGCATTAAAAGTGAGGGAAATAAAAAAATTGACGTAATGTTCACTCATTCTCTGGTTGTCCCAACAAAATATAACCTCCGAAACATAAGAAACACAAAAAATCATATACCTAATCAAACAAACCTCCACGAAAGCAAGAAACACAAAAACCACATACCCGCATCAGCCAAATCTCTCTATAATAAATATAAAAGGATCACAACCAAGCAGAATCAACCAAGATTAGAAAAATGGCACCGAATAATCAAACCATTTTTTTTAAAAAAAAGTTATATTTAGCCATCAAACAAACAAAGCTCCCCAAGGCACCATAAAAATCTCTCTAAACACTTGACAGAAGAAAAAACAAAAAACCAAGAAGAACAAAGCTAAGATAAAAATAAAAAAATAAACAAAGTTAAGACAATAAAAATACGCAGAAAAAAATTAATGAAACTCCAAAAAAACCAAATCAAATCAACCCATATTAGGACATTTTGCAGTAAATCCAGAACATGCAGCCCAAACCTACATTAATTTTGAAAAGGAGAAAAAGAAAAGCATCACGTTTGATAAAAAAAACAAAACCCACCTTCAAAACCATTGCAGATTACAAAAAGAACAATAAACAACACAAACACGATATGCAAATTCAACAAATGACCCAGAACAGCAGCCAACAAAACAAAATCAATGCCAACCCGACTAAAGGAATCAAATTCCCTGTTCAAGAACATACAAGAGAAAAAGATCACTCACTTGGATTCGGTGCTGAGCGTCGAAGCCATGTAAATCCTCGGAGATCTCATATTAGTTCTCGAATGGAAAACCAAAAAGGGGAGCTTCTGAGATTGAAAGGTGAGAGGAGTTTTGAGAGCCATTACTCCTGTTCTTCACCACAGAAAACAAGAAAACAAACTGATAGCGTCGAGGCGTGAGTAGAAAACACAAAAGAGAAAAATATGAGGAACGGAAGGCAAAAGAGGCCAGCGGCGTTGTTAGAGTCGCAACTGCTGGAGGGGGCAGAGCGACTGAAGGGAAGGGTGAATAATAAGAGCCACATCACAACTGCAGTAGTGAAATTACTAACATACCCTTATTTGGAAAAAGATATTACATTCTATATTTTTAATCAGAAGCTAAAAAATTTAAGGATGGAAAATAATTTAGTAAATTAGAATAAACTATTTTCTCTCAAATAATATATATATATATAATTTTAAATTTTAATACCATTCTCCCACTTTAGAAACCAATAAATTTGTGATCAATTAATTAATCGGTAACTTTCGCAGACTGCAAGATGCCAAGATCAAATGTCCTGTTTTTCTCGCGTAAATTCAGTGAGGGTAATGTTTTTGTCTCGGCAAACTCTGTAAATCCAGCTGAAGGCGAGGTTTCTTGTCTGGAGTCTTTGGATTTTAGAGGGTTGAAAAAGAGAAAATTAAAGAAAATGAAACGGAAGATCGTGAAAGAGAGGGGAGGCTCTGTGGCATCGTCTCCGTGTTCTTACTAGAAGGATATTCCATCTGGCGTTCGAATTCATGCATGGAGTACCACATACGATCTCTCTCGATTTTTATCTTTGTTTTGTTTGGATTTAAGTTTACCATTGAATTCATGCAAGGAGTGCGACGCGTTTCTCGCTTACACCTCTGTCGTGGATCTCGCCCCTTTCTTGTCAAAACTTTCACGGCTCTGCGTCTGCTTCAATTCAACCTGGTAGAAGTCGATGAGATAAAAAGGGGCGTAGTAATTCGTTACAAAGCGAAAAGAAAGAGAGAGAAAGAGAGGAAAGAGAGAGAGACTGGTGGGTATGTCCGGGAGAAAGGAAAAAGGAGTCCTTCCGTGATTTGTGTTTTTTCCAAACACTCCCTGGCCTCTTCCGCATTGAAAATGGGTTCTTCAGGGAGGTCAGACAGTCACGAAGATTGATTATCAGATTGAACAGTGGAAATCTTTGTCTTTTTCAGTTGAAGTGAGCCAGAAACACTGAACCCAGAATCAGGTATGGAAGAAGAACCGCGAGTCAGAATCGGCACGTTAATGATATCACGAGGACGAGCCTAGGAGTCGTTCTACTAAATGCCCCAGAGTCCTGAAACATCTTTTAATGCCGGAGTGGTGACAGCTTTAATCTTCTGATGAAACTCTAAATCAAAGATTACATTGACAGCTCCGAAGAGCAACTGAACTGAAATTTTTCTGAATGATAATTCAATATACTGCAACAGGGAAATTTAATAGTAGGAATGGTTCTGTTGACAAAATTCGCTTTTGTAATGCAAGATGATACGAAATGCCACTGCTACTTTGACTAACCTGGATTTGTGTTAGTAAAAATTTAGAATAAAGAAGATAAATGCATAAACAAATAATCATGCGATCTGAACAGCATACGCAGGGAAGCATGTTCAGAAGCTAAACCAAATTCAAATAACACTTTCGCACCTGCGGGATCTTTTGGAAGCTTTTCTGGAGGTAGACGATGGGTTTGACAAAAATCAGATCTGTCTCTATCTCTTTTTAGTATTTTTTTTCAGTTGTTCAAACTTACATGTTGTGAAACATGTAAAGGACTATTTGAAATATGTTCTATTGCTCGTTTTATTTGCAACGGCAGGTGATTGGGTTCTGTTTAACCTGGCTAAATCGAGTTCAACCTCCGATTGATCTAGCATCAGTGATCACTTTAAAAAATATAAGGTAATTTGAGGGAAGATTTTCCCCCAATCTTCATTTACATATGGACCAGAGAAGTTATGTTCAGCAGAAAGGGAGGGTAGAGGCCTTTCCCTCATTGGCCATAGAAGGGGGAGAGGAGAGCTTTGATCCCTTCCCCCTCTGCATTTTCTATGATAGGAGTGGGATTTCCCACAATCATATGGGAAGGCGATGGGATCAGCTACCCTCTCCTCCCTTTTTCTAGTGTCAATAGGGACGAATCACCACCCTCCCAATGAGTGATCGATCTTCCTCCCAATGGCTAGAAGACTTGTGTTTATATATGTTTATGTCAAGTGTTCAAAGACCCAGAGTCAATTATCCAAAATGGAAAAGTAGCCTAAACCATTATAGTAGTAGCCGCAATAAAGGGAGTAAAAGTCTTGTTTGGGGAGGTTTGATTGGCAGGCAGCCATCATGTGCTTTATCATCTAAAGTAATTCAAATTCCTCTTTATAAACAGTCTTCATGCCGATAAACACCATCATATGCTTTATCTTCTAGAGTAATTCAAACTCCTCTACATAGACACTCTTCTTGCCTTTGCGGTGTTTACGAGCTATTATAGAACTCAGCTCTTTGAACTAGCTGAGTCCAAGTTATATCAAAGTGACAACAATTAGCAAATAACGAGCCTAGTGTAATCAATTATTGTTGCTGAACTGAGAGAAGATCCTTTAACTTTTCAAAACATTGAACTAATTACTGAGTGTTGGACCCGAGGTGAGAGCTAGCCATATTGAACCAATTGATTAGTAGCCAATGACAGAATAGAATTCATTCCAAGTTGGTGAATATGATCCACATTTGAGAGATATAATTAGAAAACTAAACTAGTTCTAAACATGTGCCTCAAGCAAGAGATAAGAAGCAAGTGCATGTTGTAGATACTTTCCTCATATCGATCGAGCAAAAGATGTAAGGAAACTTTTGCGATGTCCTAACAAAGGAAAGATGAATCTTGATTTAGTAATTACATATCTTAGAAGTCTCATAATATTTTGTGTGTGACACCTAGATTTTACTGATAAAAACCAAAAGTTTGCCTTAAATAGATCAAGATGCCAAATTCAGATGAATTATAGCAAATTTTCTACTAAATATGGACTACATAGAAAGAATTGCAGAAAAGTTTACCAAATTTGCACTCACTTTATACAACTATGAATTGGCTGAACATCTTCACTACCGTCCAAATGTATTCCAACAAAATATTGTACCTCTCTTTTATAGAAAATAAAATTTATAGTTTTGTGTGAGAGAATCCAAATCGAAAGAAATCAGGGAGTGGGCAACAATAGTATAAGAAAGAAATATCATTAAAGCTTCTGGAGGTGGAACAAATTTCAAATACATCAACTAAAACGACTCAAAGTCACTGGAACAAAGAAATCAAAATTCTTGTTGCCATTGTTCGAACACATTGAGACAATTGTGTTTGCTGATCCTGTTGAGATTTCTTCCCTTACGAAGAAATATATTATTTCCTTCTCAGTATATATTCTGTAAAATCCTGTAATTATGTGATTTTGTAATCCCGTTAATCACTCTTAAACTCTCCATGTATAGTTTGTAAAATGGCTATTTAAGTTGACGATGTGAATAACAATTCATCATAGAAATTGAAGTCTTATTCTCGACTTGGTATCAGAGGGGGTAATTCTTTTCTCCTTCCAACCGTTGAAGATCAGAGTCAGTGCTCCTGTATTCATTTCCGTATTCATCTCCTTCGTCAGCGGAAGTCGCTGAAGAAAAAAAACAGAGCAGCAACTCTCTGTTCTTTGCTCTGGCTGACAGAGAAGTTCCAATCACCGAAGAATAGAGCAATAGTTTGTTCCTGTAAACAGCATTGTTCAGTGCTCTCGTATTCATCACCGCCGCCACCCGAACTCCAACAAGACGAACTGTAGTCGAATCACCTTCGCCGACGCGAGAAGAAGAAGGTGCAATCATTTTTTTTCTTTCCTCTCGATTGTCACCGTAACACATAATCGCCACCACCCTGAACTCTCGCGGGACTCTCGAAAGCCGCCACCAAACCACCTTCCAGCGACCTACACAATCGTCGTCGACAGAGAAGACGAAGGTGATCGTTTTAATTTTTATCTTAACTTAGGAACTACTGTTCCTTTATTTTTCTACCAAGCACGATTTGGACTCGGACCGGACCGAGACCCAAAATCGGGTCACCAATGGACCAGACCAAATTTCCAGATCTGGACTCTGACCGGACCAAAACTAAAAAAAATTGGGTCAACCCAAAGGCAAATCGGACCAGTTCTCGGACCGGATCAGAATCAGAGATTCAAAACTGGGTCAACCCAGTAGCAGACCTGACTAGAATTAGAGACCCAAATTGGGTCAACTCAGCTGCAGGAAGCAAACAAGACCAGTTCTTTAGGTGTTTTAATTTATTATGATCAATATCAATCTCCCTACATCATAGTGAAGGAATCAACACCAATTATTCATATTCAATTCGAAAACTCTGGTTTTACAACCAACGTTATTCTTATGGAAGTTAACTGTGATGTATGGTCCCAGATGATGGACATGCAAATTACAGAACGTGAGAAGATTGAATATATTATAGGAAAAACACCAATCCCACAAGAAACTGATGCTTCCTATACGAAGTGGTATGCTGAAAATCAAAAGGTGAAGGAGTGTTGCTAACCTCTATGTCACCAAATATTATTAAGCGCTATAGTCGATTGTCCACCGCATGCGAAATATAGAATGCTTTGGCGAAAGCTTTCTACGATGGGTAATATGAATCAAAACTTTTTTCATTAAATCAGAGAGATTTCTCCACCAAACAGACTGGTCACCCTCTGTCGACATATTATGGTGATCTTGTGAAAATTTTCCAATAACTTGATCATCTTGATAAGATTATAATGGAAGATCCTGATGATATTATCGTCGATAGAAAATCCATTGAAATATTGCGTGTACACATTTTCTTAAACGGATTGGATGCAGAATTCAAACAAATCCAAGGTGAAATTCTCAGAAAGGACCCGATATTAGATCTTGAAGAAGCCTATGCTTACGTACGTCATGACTCCATTCGCATAACCACTTTAAATGGTGAAGTTGATCGTGTTGAGTCATTTGCAATAGTGGTACATCGAGCTAAGCCTAAAACAATTCGACCAACTGGTCCTACCAGTGATCAAAATCGAGCATCAGGATCTTAGAATCGCAACTATGAGATTGGAGCAGTAAAACAAGAGCGTATTTGTACTCACTGTGGTGAGACTAGGCATACAAAGACAAGATGCTATGAACTTATTGGGTATCCAGATTGGTGGGATCCTACAAAATCGCCTCATAAACAAAACTCTAAACCAAATAATCATGTTTCCATTGCAGTAGCAGAACCCTTCACCTCTTACATGATGAACTTATTGGGTATCCAAATTGGTGGGATCCTACAAAATCGCCTCGTAAACAAAACTCTAAACCAAATAATCATGTTTCCGTTGCAGTAGCAGAACCTTTCACCTCTCACATGACTGAGGATGCATCAGTTTTAATTGTTACATCTAGTAAGGTTCTTAATACTTCCACTCCTAGTAGAAATAGTGAATGGATAATTGATTCTGGTGTTATTGATCATATGACCTTTGACAATCATCATGTTAAAATTATGAAACCATCTAAATAACATATAGTATGTACAAAAAATGGTACTCACTAAAAATCATAGTCTTGATTCTGTATTAGTTGTTCCAAACCCTCAATCATAATTTATTATCAGTGGCTCAAATAACTCACACTCTGCATTGTATTGTGATTTTTTGGCCTAACCTTTGTGTTTTTAAGGACATTTGAACTCAAAAAATAATTAATTACGGTACTAGAAGGGGGAAGCTCTATTACCATGATCTAAAACCAGATAGTTCTCATCAGTTAGCTCAAGCATTCTTCGTGAATAAATCTGTAGATTCTAAAATTTGGTTATGGCATAAATGGTTGGGTCACTCATCTGATTATTTAAAGAAATTGTTTCCAAAACTGTTTGCTAGATTATATGTTTCATATTTTAAGTGTGATGTATGTGAATTGGCTAAAAGCTATCATGTTCCATTTCAAATAAGCATAAATAGGAGTTCAACACCCTTTATGATTATCTACTCTGATGTATGGGGTCCAACAAATATAGCCTCTTTTAGTGATAAACGGTGGTTTATTTCCTTTATTGATGATCACACCTGTATGACTTGGATTTGCTTAATGAAATAAAAAAGTGAAGTTAATTCGTTGTTCAAATAATTTCACAGAATGATAACCACTTAGTACCATTCTACAATACAAACTCTCTGCAATGACAATGGTAGAGAATTTGTTAATCAAGGTCTGAAAGAACATTTACATGATCATGGTATTACTCATCAAACTACTTGTCCGTATACCCCTCAACAAAATGGGGTTGCAGAGGGAAAGAACCGCTACCTTCTTGAGGTTGTTTGTGCTTCCTTGTTTGAAGCTAATATGTCGGCTAGTTACTGGGGTGAAGCCATCATAACTGCAATTTATCTTATCAGCTGAATACCCTCGAGTACGTTACAATTTCAGATTCCCTTAAGTGTTCTTCATGAAACCATAAGTTCACCTACTGTGCCGAATCAGCCACCTAGAGTTTTTGGGTGTGTAACCTTTGTTCATCTCCATAAGCCATTGAGAGATAAATTGGAACCCCAAGCTCTCAAGTGTGTCTTTGTTGGTTATGCTAAACATCAGAAAGGTTATCGCTGTTATCATCCTCCCCCTGAAGCACCAATATCTGTGGACACAAAAACAGATAATGTGATTCAAAAGACTATACGAGTAGAGACTAGTTGTTAGTAGATGGGTCCAAGTCCACACGACCAAAGAAGATCCACAAATTCAAGAGTGTTGGAAGATAGGCCCAAACCCATAAGATATAGACCCACCATGACCACGAGCTAGTGGGACCCACCATGATCACGTGAGGTGGCATGAAGAGTCTTACACAATAAAAAGTCTTACAGAGCCGGAATTATTATGGATACGGGTCTCATAGTAGAGTTTCAGTTTAAAGGTGTTTTAGTCATGTTAGTCTTCTATTTATATTGGGTTATTTAATTATGTTAGGACTTATCTTTAAGTGTTAGAGTTTGGGTGTAATTGGGACAAAGGTAGTTTAATTGTAATTGGATTCTACTACTTTCCTCTACTACAAATAGAGGTTCATGTACTCTGATTATGAATAAGTCAATGAAGTATTTCTCTTTTCCATAAATTCAACACTAGTAATTGCATTGTAGTCACTGTCGCCCACTGTATACCTACCTTAATTGACAATGATCTTGTTATAGTGCTTGATGAAGGCAAAATTTTGGAGTATGATTCCCCTACTCAGTTAGTCAAAGACAAATTTTTGGCATTCTTCAAGTTGGTCATAGAGTTTTTGAGGAGATCCAAGAGAGATCATAGGTCATCCCCCCATAAAAAAGGAAGAGGCAAATGGTTCAAAACATTTGAAATCATTCGACTGCTTTAGGTGGATACAAATTAGAGAAATATAATATAATAACAAATTCTCTATTAACAATAGAGATAACAACAAGTATGCCTACAATAACAACAACTACACCAAGATGACCATCAACTATAGACATGAGAAGGCCAATAGAGATAAATTGACACATTTGAAATGACTGACAAATACCAATGTTCATGAGATCGCAGATTAAGCTTTGTACATAGTGATCTTTGTACTGTGTTTTAGGAAAATTTTAAGGCATGCATAAAGGTTCTGATACCAAATGGAAATGGCTAGAATAATGTCAAACAGAAGGAAGACCTACCGAGTCACTTGGGACATAAGAATAACTATAGCCAATAGTTGTATTAGCACAAATGCTAATCCTGCCAACCTGTATGGAATGTTTGTGTCGACAATGCACTTATCAGTAGATGTCTTATTGAGAATTTAACTAGAAGGTGTAGAATCAAATTATGACATAGGAGAACAAAAATAGATGTAATCATACTGGAAAAAGAGCCTTTGTGCAGTTTCAAGACTAACTGTAGAAAGCAAAACTGTTCTTCCTAATATGAATATTGAATTACCAACATATAACAAAACAAAGACACTAATCAAGCTCTCTTTGCTCATTCTACCTTCCTTCTCACTCCCCCAAGCAATCCAGTAATTGCTGCCTATTTGGAGTCTTTGGAATAGGACTTGGCAAAGAAGAATAATTGGAACAAGAAGTCCTTTATAGGCAGAACTGATTAAAGTTGAATAGACACTCCATTTTACTCGTCCTATTTTCGTGTCTTCTTCACAGATTTTCTCTAAAAGATTATTGATATTGCCAATGGTGCAAGGCTTTTCTTCGATCAACTCTGATTCTTGAACTTGAAGTGAAGGAGATTTCAGTAAGTTATTTTTCTTCGGTGAGGTCACTTGGTTGAGAGATTGATTGTATGATGCCATTTGTCTGACAAGTTCACCATTGGTATCTTTGATCAGATCTTCGTACTTGCCAGATTGGACAATTGTACCATCTCTCATTACCTACACATGACATGAGGAAAGGATGTAGCTCTCTTATACAAAATATGAAACTAGCAGTGAAAGCCACTTATACCTAGTCAGTATTACTCAGGGATTGCTCAGTGACTTCTTATAGAAGCTAACAAAAAACCACCAAAGACTTGCTTGAATCATTGGGAAACTCAACTAGTCACTGAGAAACATATTCAATTCAATTCAGCCAGTATTCATAAAAAGAGAACTTTGAAGCCATAAGTCTATAACCATTTAAAACTATATATTTACATGGTGAAATGAGACATTTATAGTGTCAAGGCAATAACTTTACCAATACAAGATTTGAAAAATCCAGGAATTCAAGCTGATGAGTGACATAGATAACAATCTTATTCACCAATAATCGTGATAGGCATTCTTGTACTCCAAAAAAAATAACCTAATTGGTTGACTACACCTTAGTTTTTCCTCGATTGCAAAAAATACAGACCTAGCTTCAATATATAATATGTGGACCATCATTAACTAATGTGAACTATCATATTACCTTGAAGAGATGTGCTCTAGTTTGTGCATCAACAACACTAAATGGATCATCCAATAAAAAAGACATTTGAGTTACTGTAGACCGCCTTGGCCAACTGAATTCGTTGCTTCTGCCCTCCACTCAGATTTATGCCTCTTTCTCCCACCATTGTCATATCTCCATCGGCCACATTCCAATGTCCTTATCGAAAGCACAACCTTTGAGAACTTTCTCATTGAAGATTTCATCAATTTTCTCACCAAATAAGACATTTTCTCTAACAAATCCGGTTTTAATCCAAGCACTTTGTGGAACATAAGCTCTCGATCCATAAACCTTTATTTCTTGCCCAATAATTCTTAGAATCTCACCAGTAATGCTACAAAAGAAAACTTGATTTGCCAAATCCTATAGACCCGCATATTGCAACTTTCTGACCTTTCCTGATTTTTCTCTGTTTGGTGATCTTAATTGTGGGTTTGTTTGAACTGAAATTTTTTGAGATTTTTTCCCATATATAGATTGATTTTCTTTCCTTATTCTTATAATCTGACAAATCCATGTGTTCTTGTAATCACTGTAATCTCTCTCAATCTTTCCGTGTATGGATTATCACAATCTGTAAAACAACTATTTAAGTTAGACGATGTGAATAAGAAAATATGACAGAAATTGAAGTTTTATTCTCGACTTGGTATTAGAGAAAGAATTTTTTTTTCTCCTTCCAGTCACTGAAGATCATAGCAACAGCTCTCTATGCTCCCATATTCTTATCCGTCGTCACCGTGAGAATTCTTTTCTTCTCCTTCCAGTCATCGAAGAATAGAGCAGCAACTCTCTGTTTCACCTTGAACACCGTATTCTTCTCTGTCATCACGATGAACAAAGCCGCCATTAGAGAAGTCCGTCAGGATTTCCGAATATCGTTGTGAACAGTCGAGTCATCGCTCGGCCTTCCAGCAAACAACACTACCAGCCCAACAAAGAAGAAAATTCTTCTCTAGTCACCCTCTGTCTGTCGTCGTTGTGAACAAAACCGTTGTCAGAGAAGTCTGGCGAAATTTTCGAACATCGCCAACTATTGTAACCGAGCCACCGCTCGACCTTCCAGTAGATCGCACCACCAGCCCGACCGGCGAAGAAGAAGCCGCACCGTCTCAAGGAAGAAGATGAAGGTATGAAGAATTTTTTTTTTGCTTCTGCTTAACTTAGGTCCGTATTTTGTCTATTCTGTCGAGCGACCCAGACTTGGACCAAACCACGATCAAAGGCCCAAATCGGGTCAACTAGTGAATAAAAAATGGACCGGACCATAATCAGAGACCCAAACCGGGTCAATCCAATGGCAGGAAGGGGAACAGACCGGACCGAAATCAGAGACCCAATCTGGGTCAACCCAATGGCAGGAAGCGGACTAGACCAATATTTTTGGGTGGTTTTATTCTGATCATCTAGATTTTCTTGTATCATGTCAAAGGAATCAACACAGATTATTCATGTTCAATCCGAAATTCATACTCCCAAACTTCAATGTCAACTGTCACATCAGGCATGTCTGAAGTGAAATTGCATGCCAACCTTTTCTGTAAAACAGAGATTCAAAGAATGATTTTTCGACGATGTATTCTTCTCCGTTTATGAGGTAATTTATAATACATAACATATTGATTTTAGGATCAATTTAGATCCTAAAATCAAGGAATAAATTACAAGATCAAGGAAACAATCCGTTTCCTACAATCACGTTAATCAATTTACAACCAGCTCATTACAGCTTTGCAAACACTCCCCCTCAAGTTGGTGTATAGATATCGGTCATGCCCAACTTGTCAATTATACCATGAAAGGCCTTCCCTGATACCGCCTTCGTGAGCATATCAGTTAGCTGACTCTCAGATTGAATGAAGGAGAATTGTATGATTTTTGCATCGAGGTTCTCCTTGATGAAATGACGATCAACTTCAACATTTTTAGTGCGATCATGTTGAACCGGATTCTGTGCAATGACTATGGCTGCCTTGTTATCACAGTGGAGATTCATCGGTTTGGAGTATTCCATCCCTAAATCCCTCAGTATATTCTTTATCCATAACAACTCGCATACACCATGAGCCATGTCTCGAAATTCAGCTCCAGCACTTGATCGTGATACTACCTTCTATTTTTTACTTTTCCAAGTGACCAGATTCCCTTCCACAAAAGTAAAGTAACCCGACATGGATCTTCTGGTTGTCTGATCACCTGCCCAATTAGAATCTATATACCCTTCAATACTAGAGATACCATTTTTTGAGAATAACAAACCTTTTCCTAGAGCACTCTTTAAGTATCTCAAGATCCGATAGACTGCTTCCATATGTCCTTCACTTGGTGCATGCATGAACTGGCTCACAACGCTTACTGCATATGCTACATCGGGCCTTGTGTGTGATATGTAGATTAATCTTCCAACTAATCGCTGATAACGCCCTTTGTCTGCTGGAATTTGATATGGAAGAATTCCGAGTTTATGATGCATTTCCATGGGCGTCTCTATTGGTTTACAGTCAAGCATTCCGGTTTCGGCTAGAAGATCCAACACATATTTTCACTGTGAAAGGAAGACTCCATGTTTCGATATTGCAACTTCAATTCCCCAAAAATATTTAAGTTATCCGAGATCCTTCATTTCGAATTTTGTAGCTAAATACTCCTGTAAAGCTTGCATTTCACTTGGGTCATCTCCTGTCACAACCATATCATCAACATATACAATTAATGTTGTTACCTTTCCTTCTTTGTGTTTTATAAACAAAGTATGATCTGAGTTACTTTGTTTATAACCAAACTCCTTCATTGTAGCCGAGAATCTCCCAAACCATGCTCTAGGTGACTGTTTCAGCCCATACAATGATTTCTTCAATTTACAAACTTCACCTTGAGACAAAAAACCACTTTTTACGCCTGGTGGTAGTTCCATGTAGACTTCTTCTTCTAAGTCTCCATTGAGGAAGGCATTTTTAATGTCAAATTGTTGCATAGGCCAATCTCGATTTGCTGTTATAGATATAAGAATACGAATTGTATTGATCTTAGCTACTAGTGCAAAAGTATCCTAATAGTCTATCCCATACCTTTGCGTATATCCCTTTGCAACTAGCCGAACTTTATATCTGTCAATGTGTCCATCCAGTGTGAGTTTCAATGTGAACACCCAATCGACATCCAATTGTTTTTACTCTTTTAGGTTGGGGAACAAGTTCCCAAGTGGCATTTTTTTGTAGAGCCTCCATCTCTTCGTTCATTGTTTTTTTCCATTTTGGATCAGCTAATGCATCCTGCACATTACTAGGAATAGAAACCCTGGATAATTGATCAACAGTAAATGCATACGATTTAGTCAACCTATGGGAGGACATAGTTATTGATTGAGTATTTGGTTTTGGCTTCAAGATCAGGTTCATACTGCTTTTTGGAACTCCCCTATTCAATCTTTGTGGATATCTAGGGGTTATGTTTTCTGTAGGAAGACATGTTTCATTAGACTCATCAAACACAGGATTCGTATTTACCTGAGGAGGAACATTCTTCAGGTGAAATTACTGAATCACAGTCTTGTTGCACATCATGACACTTGAAAAATACATTCACCGCTTCTAACTCAATAAACTCAACACCTCCGTTAGTTTCATGTGGAACATTCTCTTCATTTGAACTCTCCCACTGAAGAGATGTCCAAGAAACTCCCCCTGAATAATAAGGGACTGATTCATGGAAGGAGACATCTAGAGTCACATGGCGCTTGTTGGTGTATGGATCATAACACCGATATCCTTTTTGAAATTCAGAGTAGCCAACAAATACACATTGCTTGGCACATGGATCAAGTTTATTTCGCAAGATCTTTGGGATATGAACATAAGCGGTACACCCAAAAATTCGGGGTTCAAGATTCGAAAGATGGAGAATTGAAATCAGGGATTGCAGCTTGTGTAGAGGAGTTTGAAAATCAAGTACTCTAGAAGGTGTTCGATTGATGAGGTAGGCAGCAGATGTGATAGCTTCGCCCCAATAAAATCGAGGCATGTTCATGCCAAAGAGAGAGGCAAGCACTACTTCCAAAAGTTGTCTATTCTTTCTTTCTGCCAATCCATTCTGTTGGGGAGTATAGGTGCAAGAAGTCTGATGACGAATTCCATGAGTGGTCAGAAAATTTTCGAGAGAAGCATTAACAAACTCAATACCATTGTTAGATTGCAAAACACGAATCTGCTTTTGGTATTGAGTATGTATATTGTATGGAATTTCTGAAATGCTAGACACACATCATTCTTTTGGATAAGCAGAGATACCCAAGTCATTGTAGTGCATTCATCAATAAATGTCACAAAGTAACGAGCTCTAGAAATAGAGGGAACCTTGGCTGGACCCCAAACATCAGAATGAATAACCTCAAAAGGTTCGAAACTTTTATTCAAACTCGGTAAATAAGCAATACGGTGGCTTTTAGCCAATTCACATGTGTCACAATGAAAATGCACATCAGTCAAACCTGAAAAAATTTGAGGTCGCAATTTCTTAAGATAACCAAAGGAAAGGTGGCCTAATCGTCGGTGTCATAACCATACAGTTGTTTGAGCATTATCTTCACTGCTAGCTTGATTTTTCTGACTGATTTTCGATCCCCCGTTCTCTGTCAACTCCAAATAGTAGAGTTTGCCCCGTCTAACACCATAACCAAGAATCTTTCGGGTTAGAATGTCCTAAAAGACACAAAATGAGGGCCAAAAAGTGACAGTACAAGCAAGAGTGGAAGTAATTTGGCTAACAGACAAAAGTTTATATTCAAGAGAGGGAACCACAAGGACAATATCTAATGTCAGATTATGGGATAATATAACAAATCCTTCCCTAGTAATAGGAGAAGTACTACCATTGGTTGTTGAAATAACAGATTGTGGAGAAGGTAGGATTGATTGTAACTGACTGGGATCCCTTGTCATGTGATCGAATGCACCTGTATCAATAATCCAAGGTCTATTCTTAGAATGTACAGAAAATACTAATGCATTATCGAGAATACCTAAATGGACAACATTTGCAGTAGGTAGCTCCTGATTATCTTCCATGGATGCCACCATAGTTTTCCCAACAATCTTGTTACGGGGACTTTTCGAGAAATCCCACCACTCCGGATAGCCAATAATCTCATAACACCGGTGTTGTGAATGTCTTTTTTTCCTGCAGTGAATACATACACGATTGTTACTTTTGCCAAACGATTGAGGGTTCCGGCTGCTTGATGATCCTTGTCGATTTTGGTTGACCAACATCACCGAGTTCTCTGAGACTGGACGATAGCTCCCCATTGTCTGTCTCTATTGATATTCGCGTCTGACATATGCATATGTACTCTCCGAATCAAGTTTGGGGTCTTTTCGCAAAATTTCTCCACGAACTTGATCAAACTCGGAGTCAAGCCCACTGAGAAAAATATGAACCCGAAGCCTAGCCATTGCAGAGTGCAACTGGATTAGCCCTTCGACTGTTCCTTCCTGAGATATATATCTATGATCAATCTCCTGGAAAATAGCAACCAGTTCATTGTAGTACGTGGATAACGGTCTACCATTTTGTTTGGTAGAAAAAGATCTCTGGTTCAGCTCAAATATACAAGTTTCATCCGATCCATCATAAAACGTTTTTGATACTGCTTCCCATATCTCCTTGGCAGTGGAGAGGCGAATAAATCGCTGCATGAGCAATGGACTCATGGAGTCAATAAGCCAACTTTTGACTCTTTGATTTTCAGTAATCCATGCTCCAAGATTGGCATCGCCAGATGCTGGTTTTTTTGTTTCGCTGGTGAGGTATCCAGCTTTGTTACATGTGCCAATTCGCATCTCTATGAGTTGGGACCATAATGAATATTTGGTCTCATCGAGGATAATTCCAGTTGGAAACGCAGAATTGTCTTGGTAGACTATAATCTGTGGTGATGGGATAAGTTCGATGGATGCGCCTGTAGTGGTGGCCATCGATCTGAATTTTTTTTCTAATCCAGTCCGATTCGATCTGGTCTGATTCGGTACGATCTGGGCTGATTCAATTCTGGTCCGGTCCAGTGCTGGTCCGATCCGGTTCGAGTTTAGCCCGGTTCAGTTCGATTCGGTTGACCCGTCGGTCTGGGTCGGTTTGGTCAGCAGGAAAATAAAGGAACAGTAGTTCCTAAGTTTCAAAAAAAAAAAAAATTACATTCGTCTTCGGCAACGGCAACCGAGCGTCGGCTTCCTTCGACAACGATGGTGGTTGGTAGCGACAACAGGGTGGTGGTGCCATCGTCGGCGCTCGTCGGCGCTCGTCGGCACTCGTCGGCGCTCGTCGGCGCTCGTCGGCACTCGTCGGCGACATGATTTCGGCTACAGGACCGTCGTAAGAGAACTCTGTTCTCTTTCGGCAATTTGGCTTCCCTCAGCGACAGTGGTGATCGGCAGTAATAACGGGAAGGTGGAACCGTCGTCAGTGGTTCTCTTCGGTCTTCAGTGATCGTCGTCAGTCGTCGACGATGTCCTTTTGGCTTCGGGACAGCCGGAATACGGAGTTGCAGAAAAAAACAGAGTTTTGCAACTCCGACGATTTTTTCTTTCTCCGGCTTCCTCCTTCGGCGATTACGGGAGCACTGAGCTCCGACTTTCAGCGATGGAAAAAAGAGTATAATTCTCCTGCTCTGATACCATGTAAAACAGAGAGAACCAAAAAATAATAACAGAGATTCAAAGAATGATTTTCCGACGATGTATTCTTCTCCGTTTAGGAGGTAATTTATAATACATTACATACTGATTTTAGGATCAATTTAGATCCTAAAATCAAGGAAACAATCCGTTTCCTACAATCACGTTAATCAATTTACAACCAACTCATTACAGCTTTGCAAACATTTTTTGATCTTTTTCTCTAATGAATTCTTATACCCGTTCAATTGAAACTTTTGTTTGAGCAATCATCGAGATCAGTAATCATCGAGATCAGTTCTGGAAGATTATAGATGGGTTCTCTTAGAATTCGGAAAGTAGCTAAGGCTGAAAGCACGACACTAGAAAAGCAATAGCTGAAAGTAGTGTTGGAGAAGCCCAAAATAGAAAAGCAATAGCTGAGTAAGAGTAAAGGAATCTTCTCAGCCAATTTCTTTCTATTTCTCTTAATTTGAGGAGCTTGTTCAGATATGTTGTCTCCCATGAGTGCAATTTCAAAATTCTCATGGACTTTAGGGTCTCTGAAGTGGCTTTGATTCTGGAATCCTTTGCTTCCATGATCTTCGAATGAAGGTTTTCTTGCAGATTGACCAGTGGGATATTGCTCACCATGACTAGAACAATGGTGAAAGGGCAGCAGGTGGTGCAACACCACCAAGATTTCTTAAGAGTATAATCAGAGCTAGATAAACTTGAACATGAAGCAGCCAAATGCCATGGATGTACCAGAGGAAGTCTCCTATCCTCTCCACATCCACATTCAGTAGGTTTATGATTTTGCTGCTGCTCAACATATTGACACAGTCTTTGTGTAAATTGCAACCATGAGAGTTGGTCAGACTTTGATAACCAATTGGTGAGTCCCAAAATACCACTGCCTTTGAGAAAGTGATTCAACTGTCTTAGAAACGAAATATAAGAAAGCAAGCAAGTAACCGTAATAATAGCTCAAACTATTATCTTTTCTAGATAAAAAGTTCACAAAGTTATTTATTAGGAAAGGGCCCAAATAGGATGAAAGAGTGTTTGTCCCTGCAAAAATTTCATTTATGACCAAAGGTTTCAGGACTGGATCAGAGCATCAGGAAGGGAGGAAACTTCAGTTTTCTGTTTGAGAATAACATCTTGTAACGAAGAGAATGAACTATGCACAGTTTATGGTTTGGGAACTAAGGGGACATGGCTGAGTTCTAGCTTCTCCTTTGACCTACTTTGAACAGTGGATTCAACCACCGGAAGGTAAGTCTACTCCAAATTCCAGCATTGTCAAAAGCATTTTTGCTGGTGTCTTCATTGTCTGTCTGGAGTAACAGGCTAGTGACTTCTTGGAGATTCCTTCTCCTATTCATACTTAAAAGGTTGAAGCACAGAAAGATCGAAAACAGGAGAGGCAAAGTTGCAGAATTTTGGGACATGGAAAGAGATTGGAAATGAAATCCATTTTAAATGGGTGAGTAAGAAAATGACTATGTAGAATGTATCAAGAGTACAGTAGAGGAACCACCAGTACTTGAGGACTAGAGGCCAGCTTTTGTTCTCGCAATAGATTGTGAAAATGCTAATCAGAACCCAAGTTATCGTGGGGAGTGCAGATACAAGAGAGATGACTTTGAGCATCCATATCTCATAAACTGAAAAACCCAGATAAGAACAAGGGATCAAAATGTTATAGAGAATGACTATCTCAGTAGAAAATGTTGATTTCCTATCCATAATTTCCTTGTCCACCGAGTGTTTGTCCTTCTGTTTGAGAAGTGTTACAATAATCCAAGTTCAATACAGCGAGAAAGTTGAAGTGCTAATGATTTTCAATGACTATTCCATGGATGTATGTGATAAAACAACAAAAACAGGTACAAGAAACATGGCTGAAAAACACAATACAGACTTCAGAAAATACCGGAGGCCCTTGTCAACACCATTGAGAAGATTATCAGATCAATGAAGTTGTCTGCTGAGCAAGGCAACGAACATATGACTACAAAAGAAACCAAATAACCTTTTAATATGTAAACGCTATGAGAAGCCAAAGGGAAAACGAGAGAGACCTAGTTGAAGTAAGAGAACGAGGACTACACATAAGGGAGCAAAAAAGAGAAAAAAAATTCACAGGCTTTTGTTGCAGTTTTAGAATTTTTGCAGTATACTTAACTAAGAGTGCTACCTCATCGAACCACAAAAGGAAAACTTAGAGTTAATTATGAACCTCTTCTCACCTTGAAATCTCAGTATCCCATGCATAATTTTGTGTCTTATCATAGATTGTCAAAGGCAAATGAAGTATATGTGAATTAATTATATGCTATATCTATTCCTAATAGTGTGCATAATGCCTTGAAATATCCCAAGTGGAAAGAAGCTATGAATGAATAAATGAGGTCCCTCCAAAAGAATTCAACATGGGAAGTGGTTAACCTACCTGTAGTAAAGACACCAGTCGGATGCAGGTGGGTATTTACCATTAAATATAAAGCCGATGGAATCATTGAAAGGTTCAAAACAAGGTTTGTTGCCAAAGGATATACTCAAACCTATGGGATTGATTACATGGAGACATTCACACCAGTGGTCAAAATCAATATGGTTCAAATTCTACTATCTCTGGTTATGAATCTTCACAGGCCCTTATATTAGTTTAATATTAAAAATGCATTTTTGCATGGAGATCTCCAAGAAGAAGTATATATGGTATTACCTCCTGGATGTATTATGTAAACCAAATGATGCAAACAAGTATGTAAACTGAGAAAGTCCCTATATGGTTTAAAGCAGTCCTTGAGGGCGTGGTTTGGAAGGTTCACTAATTTTATCAAATCTATTGGATACAAACAAAGCAACTCAGATCATACTCTCTTCTTGAAATCTAACAAGGAAGCCATCATAGCTCTTATTGTGTATGTTGATGATATGAGAATGTGGAATGATCTAGAAAAAAAGAAAGCATTGCAAAGTCATCTTGCCAGAGAGTTTGAAATGAAAGATCTTGGCTACCTAAAATATTTTTTTGGTATTGAAGTGTCAAGATTGAAGGAAGGAATTTTTCCATCTCAACGAAAATATGCTTTAGACTTGTTGAAGGAAACTGGTATGACAACATGTAGTCCAGTCAGTACTCCCATGGAAGAAAATCTAAAACTAGGAACACATTCAAATCAAGTACCTGCTAATAAGGAACTTTATCATAGACTAGTCGAGAGGTTAATGTATCTTGTACATATCAGACTACATTTAGCCTATGTGTGGTTAGTCAATTTATGCACTCTCCAAGTGAATAACATATGAATGTCGTCAACCGTATCTTGCTCTACTTGAAATCATATCCAGGGAAAGAAATTTTATTTAAAAAATAAGGCGACTTGAAAATTGAAGGTTATACCGATGCTGATTAGGCTGGGTCAATAGAGGATCGAGGATCTACATTTGGATACTTTACATTTGTAAGTGAAAATTTGGTCACTTGGAGAAGTAAGAAACAAGAGGTGGTGGCTAGATTGTCAGTTGAAGCCGAGTACAGGGGAATGACCTAGGCAATATGTGAATTATTATGGATTAAGAATCTCACACAAGAACTACACATTGAGCAAACAAGTCTTATGAAATTATATTGTAATAGTAAGGCAGTATGTGATATTTCTCATAAACCAATCCAGCATGATAGAACTAAACACGTTCAAGTTGATATACATTTTATCAAGGAAAAACTAGAAGCAAAAATCATTGTAGTCCCTCATGTTAGATCTCAAAATCAACTTGTCGACGTGTTGACCAAGGTAGTGTCTTACGTAGCTTTTTACAATTGTCTCGACAAGTTAGGCATGAGTGATATCTATATACCAACTTAAGGGGGAGTGTTGAGATTTTTCCCTTATGTAGAAATATATTCTTTCTTCTCATTACATATTCTGTAAATCCCTGTAATTATGTGATTTTGTAATCCCATTAATCACTCTTAAACTCTCTGTACATAGTTTGTTTAAGTCGACGATGTGAATAATAATTCATAATAGAAATAGAATTCTTATTCTTGACTACTCCGAGCGCTTTTGTTTGTAGTATCATTCGAATGGTCTGGCTTTTGATTCTTCATCTTTGGCCTTCACTATTCAAACGATTGTCCAGGACTATCGGCAATGACTCGACTTGCCCAGTCCAAATCGAATTGGACTTGTTCGAGTCACGAATCAATTCGAGGAGTAAATACCATGGATACAATCACTCTTGTTCGAGTCACCGGAATAAAGCAAGCTGTCCTTCATGTCGTCCCACTCTCCCACCACTGTTCGACAAAATTCCACGCCCCCCTCCGTCGACATCTTCTCCTTTATACTTCGTACTTATCTTCTCATTCCAGTTTTATTTTACTTGGTGGTGGGTCGAGTTCTGAGTTCTTCGTCGGATTCTTACATTCCAACCTCCACAATATTAGACTTCTTCCGGTGGTTGATCTCATTACCGTGGCTGGTGTGTATCGACCCACCACCTAACTAACCAGTCAGTAACAGGCGCAGCATCTTTTCAGTTGTCCGATTTTCTCCACCGGCCGTACACCGGAATGATGGTGGGACTTCATCGTTCCTCCAAGCAAAAGCAAAACAAGGGAATGGAAGTGTGGAATTCAATCGCGCAGCGGCTTACCAGCTCTGAGAGAGATCGGACTCCCAACTCGGCAATGAAAAGTTGCATAGAAATGATCATCAATATGAAGATTCAATAAAAGATTAGATTTCTGAACAAGATTCCCGTTTCCGCCTTTGCCATCATTTTCAAAGAGGCGATGTGGACTCCTCAACTATCTTTTCCTTTTCTCTTATATTTTTCTCCTACTTTTGGAGCTTCAACCTTTGGTCCCGTGCAATCATTCTTATATTCCACGTCATCACTGTTCAATCCCACCTGTTTACGAGTTGTCAAAATCAGCACCCTCGGCCCAGGAGCCCATGTTTCGAACGACTTGATTTGGGGCTCGCGAGAGTAGGCTTTTCTTGGGAATGCGCCGACAAATGGAACGTGTGCGGCGAGGATCTCGGGACCGTTGAAGGCTGACGAGTGTTCTCTGTTTGACGGAAATCGGCTAAGCAGACGTGATGTCGGGCGATTCTTCCAACGAAAGGAAAATTAGCCATGATATTTACTGCAGAAATGCGGATTACAAATTCAGAGAAGACGAAGACGAGAGGCGATCGCAGAACTACACGAGAGTTGAGTGAGTCGCCATCACATTTTCTCTGGTCCTTATACTCACTCCAACGAGGACTGTAGGGAGACTAATATCGCACACAGCTGGTGAGCTTTCCCTAATTCTCTCTCTAAAAATGATTAAAATTTGCTTTCTGTGGTTCACTTTTGTCAGATAGTCTCCTCACCTCTCTCTCTCTCTCTCTTTACAACTTCACTTTTCTAATCCATGGCGAAAATGGATGACGTCTCAAATCTTACTCCTTGCTTGTTGCATTTATCGTTTGATATCTGCAAAGACTCCTCGCTTTGAAATTCCTCTTTGGTAAGTCATTTTTATGCTGATTTGTTGTATCGTCTGGTTCTGCTTCATCTTGAAAACGTTTCTAGAGTTTGGATGTTCAAGTGTCTGCAGAGCGGTTTTGGAGGCAGTTTTGGCTTATTGTTGCTGAGTTGTTAACTTTCGGATTGGAAGGAGATGAGCTGGTTTTCTTAAAATTCTGATTTCTTTACTCTGTTGCATTTTGATAATTTTGTGATTTGATTTTTGTGTTTTTGGATGAGTCCATTTTCGTAACTTTTTTCTTTTATTTTTTAGTTCGCGCCGAATGCCTGAGTTGCTTTTGTGTTTTTATCCGTTTTCTGTATTTATTGTCCATTCTGAACTCCCTCATAAATGAACTCTTCAGTACGGCTTCCAGAGGGCAGATTGATTTTTCAGTACCAAATGGTGACTTTTATTGAGCTAAACTAACGATCAGCTGCCACTTCCATGTTGAACCTCTTTTTCCCCGGCGAAAGAGATTCGAATGTGATCGTGACATGATGCCATTGGAGTTTTGTGTCCTTCTCTAACTTCGTATACGGTGACCTCTTACTGTTTTCTAAAAGGTGTAGTCTGATTATTTTGATTACCAAGGATGAAAACCCTATTTTGCAGTTTGCCGTTATTTTCCTGTAAAGTTTCTAAAATTCTCCTCTATGTTGTAATGACGATCGATGAATTATTATCCATTTCTTTTTATGCTTGTTTTTTCTTCTTCTTTTCCTTTACTATTTATTCGTCTGTTTTCGTCAATTTTGCTTTATTATTTAGTCCTCAGACTTTTTGCAATGGCTTCTTGGTTGTGGCAGATGCTGTTTAGTTAAGCTCATTCAACTTCATTTTGGAAGATCCACCCCGGTATTTCTCCATATTTCCAGTGATGGTTCTTGGGTTGAGAACAAGGAATAGAAAGGGTACTTCTGTCCAAATCGACTATGCCATCCACATTTATGAAATTAAACCGTGGCCGCCTTCACAGTCTTTGAGATCTCTTCGCACTGTAATCCTACAATGGGAAAATGGAGAAAAGAATTCCGGCACTTTGGGCCCTGTTGTTCCCACTATCGGGTCTGTAGTGGGAGAAGGGAAAATTGAATTCAATGAATCCATAAATCTTGCCATTACATTGTCTCGAGAGGTACCTGCAAGAAGAGGGGAGCCGAGAACATATCAGAGGAACTGTCTAGAGTTAAACTTGTATGAGCCACGTCGTGATAAAATTGCAAAAGGACAGCTGTTAGGGAATGTCACGATTGATCTTGCTGATTATGGTATCCTGAAACAACCTGTAAGCTTTAGCTCTCCAATGAATTGCAAGAGAAGCTACAGAAACACAACTCTACCTGTTCTCTTTGGGAAAATCTTACCACTTGAGAAGACTAGGAACGGCTCTTCATTGCCAGAGAATCTATCAGAAGAATCAAATTTAGACAAGGGAGCTAAGGAGTCAGTTTCTGCCTTGATGAATGAAGAGTATGCTGAGGAGCAAGCTGAAATTGCGTCTTTTACAGATGAGGATGTGTCATCACATTCATCTCTGACTATCTCATCATCGGCTTTTGATGCTACTGGAAGCTCCCCATCCAAAAGTGATACTGTGGATGTTAGTAGGATCCAGGAACGAGTATGTAGTTCCTTTGCTTAATTTATCTTCATCATTGCACATTATTTATTTATTTATTTTCAAGTTCATTGCATACAAGGGCTCTACATATTGAAATTGGCTTTTGATTTTATTTTTGTTTATGTATTAAACATGAATATCTTTTGGGTGTGGCCTGTGCTTTGGAGAACAAACACTCTGCATGATTTTTTTTCTCCTTTTCTTGTGAAAAATAAAATCAGTAACTTTTTTATTGAAAGTAATGGGTGGTTTATAGATACAAAGGAGCATGACTCCTCAAACAAAAGCTTTGAAGATTTTCATTCAGGACAGGTCTCAAGATAGAGAGAAGAAGCCAAGAAGTGAGAGGGAAAGGCTGTATCATGCAGTCCAGATTAGGGGTGAATTTCCCCTAATTCTCTTTTATTAATTGCTGATTGCAGAGATACATGAAAATTACAAATATGGCCATTTATTTCAATTACTCTAATACCCTTGAAACTCCATCACACTAACAAGCTGCAATGGACTGCTATATTAATCATGCGAATATTCACCTGACAATTTGTGCATTAACCATTGCTTCTCATTGAAGATGTAAATTTGCTATGTTGGGTTGGCCTACTGGTCTTTGGCGTGGTTATTGAAGGGTCTAAAATGCAACCGCATTTTGCTGCTTGTATATTCTAATGGAACCTCGGTTTTACTTCTATTTCTGAACTACTCATCGACGGTTACTCTATGAGGCTGCTATTATTTGCATACTCTAATATTGCTTTTTAATAATGCATACTCAAACATTTGAAAGTGGTTTTTAGATTATATACTTTACCAAATTCACAACTATATCCAAAATCTGAAAATCCATACCCCCTGTGCATCTTATCAAGGAATCAATTTTTCACCTGTCTGAAACTTCTCTATCTTCACCATTCAACCTGGGTGTCTTGCGTTGGTTATATTTCTCTTTATTAGTTACGTTTCTAGATTAGTTGAACGGTTTACAGCTTCTTAATGAGCAACTTTCCTTTGTTCCTCTCTGTCTTACACAGAATCCAACTGGAGCAATTGAGAGTAAAGCAGGCAACAAAAACGGAAGTGAATTAAATCCAGAACAGGAAATCACAGAAACAGTGATGAGGCCAGCATCCGCTGCTGCTAACCAGAACTTATCTCCACCACCATCATTAGATTTATCATCTGATTCAAGGCAACAAACAAATGATGGTTCATCTGTAAGCAAAGTTCCTGAGGGAAGCTTACCCACCTACCACGCTAGCAGCAGTAGTCTGATCCAAGTGCTTGACGGAAAGATTGATGGGAGCAGTAGCAAAGCTAAGGAAAACCAAAGATCCCCTGCAGCAGAAGAAAATGAAACTAGTAGTGACAAGGGTGAAGTTGAAACCTCAAACGGGGATCCTCATGTTGCACATTACTATAATGTATCATCAAATGGAGTGCAACCAGCTATGAATAGTAGTATGCATCAAATGGATATTGAAGAAAAACTTGATGACTGTCATGGTGAAATGAAAAATGCAGGGGAGAAATTACTAAACAGTAGGTCCCCTGATAATTTTTCTCATGTGACACTAGAAACAGATGAAGTAACACCAATCAATCGACTCAGAAGGACAGCCACGTCCGGTGGTGATCCACTTGCATTGAGCTGTAGAAGTCTCAATGTACAGAGCAATACTTTCAGCAATGATCAACTTAAGAACATGAATTTTTCGAAAGTAAATGGAACTGATATGGCTGGAGAGGCATACAATCACTCTAGAAGTTTGTTAACTGATAGGACAAAAGGTGACTGGGCAGGTAAGAGACTTGGAGCAGATAAATTTAACAGGATCCAGAGAGAGATGCAAAACACTCCTGATGCCAAAATCCAAAAATTAGAGCATAAGATAGAATCACTGGAGGCAGAGTTGAGAGAAGTCGCTTCTCTTGAGCTCAGCATTTATTCTATAGTTGCAGAGCATGGAAGCTCAACTCAGAAGATGCATGCTCCAGCCCGGCACCTTTCAAGGTTGTATATTCATGCTTCTAAACAGTTGTCAAGAGAAAGGAGAGCCAGTGCGGCTAAAAGTGCTGTCTCAGGTTTAGTTTTCGTGGCAAAAGCATGTGGAAATGATGTCCCAAGGTATACATTCATTATGTGCATCTCCATGTACTCTCTGATTCTGTACCATGTATATGAGATGATTGTTCTCTTCAGCATCCCTCACACCTTTTTCTAAAAAAACTTTTATTTGTTCCTCTATTTACACTAACAAATGGCAAATTGATTTTAAATAAGCTGATTGAATTGTGGGATGTAGGTTGACTTTCTGGTTGTCAAATTCACTTGTTCTGAGAGCGATTATTACTGAGGTCACAGGGGCCTCATCTCATCCAGTTTCAGTTGGATCTTATCCCAAAGAGAATGGTATTGGTAGGAGCAGAGAGGAGAAGTCTTCCCCACTGGCATGGAAGGAATCAACTTCCTGTAAGAAGGCCCAGAAACTTTTTTCCCCAGAGTTGGAGAAGTGGGAAGATGCACAAACTTTTATCAGTGCACTGGAAAAGATTGAAACATGGATGTTCTCTCTAATCATTGAATCTGTGTGGTGGCAGGTTAACCTTTTTAACTGTTGCTTTTTTAAAACATTTATGTTACTTAGAAATTCTTATCTCAAGTGCCTGTTTCCTGTCCTTTTCAGTCTTTGACTCCTCATATGCAGTCAGTGGTTGGGGATGAAAGTAAACAACAAAGAGGTTTCCCTTCAAAGCAAGGTTTTTCTAGGAAAAATAGTTTAGGTAATCAACAGCAGGACATTTTCTGTATTAATCACTGGAAGAGAGCTTTTAAGGATGCCTATGAAAGAATTTGTCCAGTTAGAGCTGCTGGTCATGAATGTGGCTGCTTGCCTGAGCTGGCTAAATTGGTATGAGTCAGAATATTCATATCTCATATATGAAGTTTTTGGTTTTGCACCTTTGTGGACCATGTGAATATTTGGATTCTATGCCAGGTTATGGAACAATGTGTGGCTAGGTTGGATGTTGCTATGTTCAATGCAATTCTGCGTGAATCAGATGATGAGATTCCAACAGACCCAGTCTCTGATCCAATCAGCAATTCTAAGGTTCTTCCTATTTCAGCAGGAAGAACAAGTTTCGGTGCTGGTGCACAGCTGAAGAATGCTGTATGCTTGTCATCTTCTTATTCTGGAGTAGTCTTTGTATACACTAAATAGGTATTATGCACTTGCATCGGATTGACACACTCTTGCATCTTTAATCATCTAGGTAGGCAACTGGTCGAGATGGCTGACTGACTTGTTTGGATTGGATGCGGATGACTTTCCTGATGGTGAGAATGAAACTGACGACAGAGAGGATCCATCAACCACTTTTAAATCTTTTCGTCTCCTTAATGCCTTGAGTGACCTATTGATGCTCCCGAAGGACCTGCTGTTTGACAGCTCCATCAGGACAGAGGTTTGTCACCACAGTTACTCCTTTCAAGTGCTCTTTGCTAATCATTTAACTAGTAGTCACTTCTAAATTTTCTGTCAAAATTGATTGTAAAATTTGAATTTGTCAATTATCTGGAAGGTTTGTCCTACATTTGGTGCATTCTTGCTCAAGCGGGTTCTCAATACTTTTGTCCCTGACGAGTTCTGTCCAGACCCTATCCCCGAAAATTTGCTTGAGGCACTGGATTCAGAGGTCCTCTCTCTCTCATTTCCTTCTCTCTCTCTCTCTCTCTCTTTCCTCTCTCATCTCCTTTAAGCAAATGGTTCAATGTTCAAACTATAGGAGGATCAACTCGAGGCCGAGGACGAGTCAATTAGACATTTTCCTTGCAGTGCAGCACCAATTGTCTATTTGCCCCCATCAACCGCGGTTGTCTCTCTGCTCCATAGAGGTCAGACAAGTAGCGATGATGAACTAGAGGAATTAGACATGCCCTTGAAATCCATAATTGTTGATAGTCGGCAGTCTTCTACATCAACACCAAGGAGTCTGAAGGCAACACAAAACAGCTGCAGCAATGCAGTACGATTTCACCTCCTCCGAGAGTTATGGAGAGATGGGGAATAGGCTAGCTGTACATATCTTGATATCGCTTTATCTTTTGCATTCTCCTTAGGCTCTCCCCTCTGAAAAATCTCCATTGGTAAGTCTTCTTCGAAGGTTCTAAACTTCGTGTCCAGTGTCCTTCAAAGTGCAAGAATCTAGCACAGTAGACAGCCATAATATATTTAGCTTCTATTGTGGATAAGGCAACCGTTTGTTGCTAACTGAAGGGCCAAGAGAAGTATCATGATCCAAAGCTGAGGCATAACTAGAAGTGACATCTACTTCCCAATTGTTACGTGGCTGCTCCATCAAACAGCTAACAAGCCCAATATTGTAGAGAATGTTGGTTCTACTGGGGCACGAAGATCCCTTCCCCAAAATAGGGTTTTGCTACTCGGGGTCAGGACCCAATTCGGGATACCTGTCGGATTGGGCGAGTCAGGTGGACTCAGCTCGAGTTGTGTGCTTGAATCCACACTTATCATTCTACATGGCGATTCTGCCAGAAATGAAATCTTAACAAATAAAAAATAGCCAAAAATAGGAAAATATCTTTAATTTGATATTATAATATGTTATATGTAAATAAATATTGTAATTATTTCTGAGGCGTAAACTTAGTGTATTGAAGGTCGAAGTCTAATTACTTGTTTGATAGAAGAAAATGAAATATAAAAATAAAACCTATTAGTGTAAGAACCATGACTGCACAGATGAGATTCTGAGTCGGCTAGTTGAGTCAATTCATCTTAGTCAGCTGGCCGGGTTGACCCTGATCTTTCTAGGCTAGAAATAAATTTTAAAAATACAAAAAAAAATAAAAATACAAAAAAATATTATGATATATAATATGCCATATATAACTTGATAAATTTATTAATGATTATTTAGGTATAAATTTAATATGTTATGGACCTAAAGTCTTAAGTATTTGTTTGGCAAAAGAAAAGGAAAAACAAATATAAATCCTCAATAGTTTAGATGCTCTCTTGTCTATGCTTCTTTTGCCTTTGGTCTTTCTTGAGTTAGATGACTTATTTCTATCACCTTAAAATAGCAACTGACCGACTCTACAACGCCTCCTCGACTGTCAACTCTATTTTTACCAAGAGGCTTTACTCATGATGCACTTACAGAGAGACCCATCAGCTTTGTTAACTGAGAGCTGAGTTAGATGACTTATTTCTATCACCTTAAAATAGCAACTGACTGACTCTACAACGCCTCCTCGACTGTCAACTCTATTTTTACCAAGAGGCTTTACTCATGATGCACTTACAGAGAGACCCATCAGCTTTGTTAACTGAGAGCTGAGTTAGATGACTTATTTCTATCACCTTAAAATAGCAACTGACTGACTCTACAACGCCTCCTCGACTGTCAACTCTATTTTTACCAAGAGGCTTTACTCATGATGCACTTACAGAGAGACCCATCAGCTTTGTTAACTGAGAGCTGAGACAAAATCTTCAACTGTGATGTCGATTATGATTATATTTGAATCCTAGCTCTGAGTGGTTGTAAAGCTTTCTTTATGATATGCTATTTTGAGACCTTTTCACCATTGGCCTTCAATTAATTGACAATTCAAGAAATTAGAGATGGACTCCGTCTTCTTGTTGCAAGAGCTTGAATTACCGTATGAGATTCTGAAGCCGAAGCTCTTGAGCCCTCTCGATATGGGGTATCCGAGGCTTCTTTTGTTGTTTGAGTGAAGCCAATCTTCTCAAATATTATTGAATCTACCACTTGCATTATGAAGAAGAGGGCTTTATTGTTTGAATCCTCCTTTCATACTAACCACATCCATACTAGAGCTTCGGGCTTCATTCTGATACTGGAAAACAAAAGGAGAAGGAGAGGAAAAAAAAAGAATTCTTTATAAAGCATTGGCTCATAGAATCTGCAATTTATGTGCTGAAATTTGAGCAAATTCAGCTTGACCTAACTGGCTAGATACTTACTCCCACCTCCTGTATAAGAATTGAACATATAGGAAGTGCAGGTACCGCAGCGTTCATCAAGGTTGACGTATCAAATTGTATATATTAGTATCCTGTTGCCATTCAACGAGACCGATTGTGGTAGTTGAATGCACAAAGCAGGCCAGAGTAATTATTGTTTAAGAAATTTATAAAACGTAAATTTGATAAGCTTGTGAGGCTCACTAACTGGATCAGGAAAGAAACACCCAAAAGTCGGTCCATATGAACTTGAACTACCCTGAACGAGAGACGACTCAAGAAACAACCCAAGTGTGGGTAGTGAATCCAAAGTTTCTTTAGATGTAATAAATAATATTTGAAGTCACAAAAGAGAGTGCGGCGAGAGTAGCGATTACAGACGAAGAGACAGATCTGTCTCCACCTCGTTTCATTACTGAAATCACATTACAAAAACTAGGTTCCTCAAAATCGCCTACATGCAACAGAAACTCGGAAGACCGATAGGCCTTCGATGCGTAAGAATACAGCAAACTACAAGTAGAAAACCACCGCGTCCTTGCGACTTGAGCAGTTCTCCTACACTAACAACAATATAATGCAAAAACATGAGGGAGTAGACGCATTACGCTGTCAACTTCTGCGAGGTAGTGCCGGCGTCCATGTGCTGGAGGTGCAACGCATGAAGCAGGCCTTGCCAGGTTTCCCCGGGCGCCCCTGCCACCTTGAAATCCAGCAGTTTCCTTTGCTTCCTGTAGTAATCTTCCAACGGCTTGCTCTGCAAAGAAAACAATTACGGGATTAGACGTCTCCTTCAGTTCTTTCTGAAAGGATTTGAAATGCACGGGTTCCTGAGGATAGACTATTTCATGGCAACAGAGTAGACTTTTTCAATATAAAACAAATTAACAAAGTTTCTCCTTGAAGAATATTTGCTGTTTGCCCCTTGAGGAAATACCTCTTCAGCGTAGATTCTGAGCTTTTCCTTAACAGCATCTTGCTCTTTCGAAAATACAGCAGAAGGTTTCAGGTGAGAATGGTGTAAGGATGGGTTGAGAGCACCCATGTTGAAAGAATGCCCACAAAGCGAACATACACCACCACCGCCAAACATACATTCCTCGCATTTAAAATTCACAACAAGATCGATATCAACAATCTGATCAAGTATCTCCTGCAAATAGAACAACACAAGCAATCACAACTCCCGTCGCCAGCGTGGACTCGTAAAGCAACACCGCATCTCAGAATCAACGTAATATGTCGGATTTATAACTTACAGCTTGAGTCCTGGTTCGAGGAATTCCATCCAGAATGAATCCCGTTTCGCCTCTATAGTGCCGTTCTTCGAGCCTCTCGGACAACAGTCCAAAGATTACATCTTCTGGAACAAGCTTCCCCTCATTGACTGCACTCGCAATCTGGCAAAATGGGAGGATAACAGTGATTTGACAAATTTTTGGTCATCACGACATGTTGATATGCACTAAACCGCTAACTCACGTACAAATTCAGCAAATAAACCAATCGCAGGTATTTTCATTTAGAGAATTAATCGACATAAGAACAATGGGGATTATAAATACTAGTAATCACACGGTTACAGGCTTCAATTTTGAGAGACGTCATGCAGGTGAGCGCAAAAGATGGCTGCACTAGGCATGTTGACTAAGACATGGACGATCACGGCCCATTAGGGTGAAAGCAACCAGAAATGCCAAAGAAATAAAACAAGAGTAGCCCGTTAACGGAGTCAGAGGAGAAACCCCGAAAAAAAAGTGGAAATGCAGTTAGAAGTTGGAAATAAGTAAAGGAAAATTAGAACTTTCCGAAATAAGCGTAAATAGTGCTAAAAGAACTTTTATAGAAGAACTGCATAGACGATATCACCATCACTATGAATCCAAAGAAACAGATAAAATAAATTTGGGAAATAAAATAAGAGGCAGATAATAACAAGGACGACGCGGCAAAGTCTCTTCAATTAGGCTTTAGTCGAAGCCTAAAAGGTAAACATCGCCGTATTCATGCCAAATGCTGGAACAATTAATTGAAAATGATGATAGAGAAAATGGAAGGGTTAAAAATGAAACGCAAATTGTGAAAAATGGCGAGTAATTTCAAAACAATTTCGCTCCTCAAGAATCGAAAAAAAATCAACCAATTAGAGCGAAACAGTTTTTTAAGGAAAGTTATCAGAGACGACAGCGGTGAAAAGGTGGAACTAGAAGCTACTCAAGAACCAAGAGAAAAGTAGAAATAGAGATAGAGAGAGTGTACAAATACCTTCTTATAGAGAGAAGATCGAGGATTAAGCTCCTGGCGCACGAGACTCCCCATAGAAATATGCGGAACTTCTAATAGCTTGGATAGCCTCTGAGCGCAGACGTGTTTCTGTGCTCCCGGAGTGCCGATGAGAACCCATTGTAGGCCCCGGGCAGGAATGGTCCCGCAGGCATCCGCCCTCGGCCCTAGCCGAGGCCGATCCTTGGAAGGCCCGCGCATACGCTCCTCCTCTTCGTAATCGTAGTCATACTCGTAATCGTACTGAAGAGCAGCGGCTCCGAAGGATCTGGTAGGGGATAGGCCGAGGCGGAGCTTCCTAACCGCAGAGGACGCAGGCCTGCGCAAGTGGCAGAGTCCGGCCATGGCGGCGGAGTTGCTACGCTTCTGGTTTGGTTCCTCTGGTGAGGGCCGAGGGGCGTTACTCGTTTGAAGGGAGCGAGAAAGAGGGTTTGGGAAAGAGGAGAGTTGGGATCTTTATAGTTTACTCTCGTACCACGGTGATGAGCTTCAAAGCTATTGCCCCTGTTTCACAAATAAACTACAAAAAATGCCACCGTTTAAGTTGCTGGTCGTTAACTCTGGCCAGTAAGCTTACTTTTCCACTCTTAAATAGCAAACGTGCCACTTTGTGCCTCGGAGTGGGCCCCACAATGTGTTTTCGCTTTTCTGTTCACTTTTGTCCAGGCAAACCAAATAGCGAAAACGATTAAAAATACCACTAATGTCAAAGGCCGTCTTTCACTCTGGACCTGTCAACGGGCCAACTCAGCCCTGACTGCCAGCACGGCGCCTTCTTTTTCTCTCTCACTTTTTCCCGTTCCTGCGTTCTTCGATCTTCTTCCCCGGCTAAACTTCGAGCTCCTCTGGTGAAACTCCCGGCTCAACATCCTGCCAAAGCTCCCGGAGAAACGGTAACTCCTCCCGCCGAAATTTTTATTTTTTGTCTGGGCAACAGCGAGAGGGAGGGACGACCGTTCTCTGAATCAGTCATAAAATATATGATTAATTTATATTTACAACGCATCTTCAAATTAAATCATCCATTGCAAAAAATAAAATAAAAGAGACTTTGTAAATAATCGGTAAAATCGTCAATCCCCAACTGCATTAGAATTATAAAGTAAATAAGTATACTATCAGAAAACGTTTCATAAAAAATACAAATCACGTTTAAGTCTACTGTGACATGACACTTGCAGCGCCGCCCCGTTTGCCATCTCCAAACCAGGTTTTGATTATCTGATTTACGCTAACAGCTTATGCTTGTGCAAACCTGCCATGAACATATAATAGAAGGAGGGCATTCAGATTTTGATTCATCTTGTGAACTGGCCTTCAGAGCTGGACGAACTCATCAAGAAAAAATATGGAGCATCAGTGACTCTTCTTTCTGTTCATTTCAACAATTCCTGATGACCAACCAAGACATTATTCATGTCATCAAAATAAGGCCAGGCTTTCTTGCCTCTCTTGCCAGCTTTACTCTCCTGCACCATCACAAATGAATGAAGCAATAATTACTCAGTAATGTTCATAGATACAGAAAAAAGAGCTACCAGAAGGAGAAACAATCATATTTTTTATCAGCAAAAACAGGAGAAACCATCCAAGAGCTCAAACCTCATATTTTTGAATTAGTGAAGCCCACAAAGATTTGCACTGGGCAGGACTTCGATTTATCCCATACTCGAGCATTTTCACAGATATCTCTTCCCATAGAACCATGCGGCCTTTCACTACCTGAAATCTACTATCCAGTTGACCTCGTAACTCGATTAACTTCTTCACCTCTTCAGGCTTCCACTTGTTTCTCTTTACAGATTTGGATGATGTCTGCAGAGATTTTTGTGACTCAGCAACTTCATCATCACTGCTGCTCTCGTTCTCACTTGCAGTGAGTTCTAGATGTTTTTCCAGGACAGTTCCATTTTCACCTTTTGCTGACCCAGCAAGTGAGAGGGCTCTAAGAGGATCCCATAGATCAACTGATTCTGATGAATCTAATGATGATGAAGCCTCTGCATGAGAACTTGTGGTGGTGTCATCCTCCTCCGGTAATAATTGAAAATGACCACCTGTACAGAAAAAATTGAGCACATATGGCTTAATTATGAAAGAAAGAAGCTTCTACCATAATTAGGTTGCTCTAAGCAACAATTAGAGATTTCAAGTAAGATCAAGAAATCAATCCTTGTAGAATCTGATGCTATCAAGCATATTTCAATAAAAGCATATAAAAAAATTTCAAGAAAAAAGGAAAAAAAAAAGAGAGAAAATAAGATCACGGAATAGCATACACATCAGCAGAGATATGTGGTATAAGATAAATACAAAAATTATCGCCTACAGACAGTTTGGAAAATTCTGAACTTACTAGTTGGGAAGTAGCCTCCTCAAATTATCTACCACTTTACTGTGGTTGCACCATGCCCAATTTTTATCTGTTATGCGCCCTGTTCATCTGTTCCTAGCAGACCTATTTATATGTCTATTACATTGGATTTGGAAGATACAGGAAGTTGTAGTCAGTAGAAGTGCTTTATAACCTGCCCATGTGACCTATGTCCAGGCCTGTTTGCTTCTGTTGTACTGGTCCTGGGCGTGAGAGAGGGTATCTTTGATCTAAGTCCCAAACCTACTTTGTGTTTTGAAGGTCCCAAACCTACTTTGGGTTTGAAGATCCCAAACTTAAAAATGCAAAATAAGCCTCCTATTTTAGGATAGAACAGACCCAAATTACCTCAGGCAAATACAAAACGAACAAATACAGCTAAAGAATGGTATTCATAGGATCTTACACATCATCCACAATTTTCGGCCAGAGGAGACCATAAAAACTTACTCAGAAGCAGTTTTGAGACATTTTACTTTCAAAAGATTTTTTTTTTTTTTGAGAATTCTATTCCTTCTCATAGTTTCTCAAATATGTAACTTCAACGTTTTCATATTTGTTTTCACAATAAATTTCAAAATATTAAAATCCTGAAACATTACTCTTGATAATGATAATAACAAAAATAAGAATAATAATAGTAGTTGTTGTTGTTGTTGTTATTATTATTATTATTATTATTATTATTATTATTATAATAATAAGATTAATAACAATAACCATAAAGTCCTGTTTTTAATCTGAATGCATATGTAATTTGCATCTATACTCTGCTCTGAGAGACTAACAGAATATGCAATGCTGTGTAAAGCTCAGATAGCAATGAACTCTGTTTTTTGCAATAAAAAATTATTTCTAATTTTTATATGGAAAATTTCCACAAGCAAACTTCAGAATTCAACATTAGAAGAACATTGGCAGCAAAGTGGAGTTTATACCTCTAGATTCTTCTCCTGGCTGGTCCTCATGCTTCTTCATTGATTTTTTCTTCATCTGGCGAGAACTGTCCAATTTATTTATAGCACGTAGCCTAGAATCACCATCACTCTTTCCAAGTATTCTACCCTTCAATTCATCAGTAAGAACACTAGCTGTGTTCTCCATAGCAACTGCAATGACTTCAGGTCTTTTACTACTATATTTCCTAACCAACTTCCTCAACATTTCTGACACAGTTCTCTCCATGTGTGTCAAGGGGCAGTTTACAGGGCAGCTAGATAGAGCAGCATGTGCAGCTTTATGTAGCGCATCCAAAAGCTTCCCTTTGTCCAGCCATAGGCAACGTGTGGTAATTTTTATTTTCCCTTTGAGGGGAGTGTCAGATGAACCATTAAGACTTTGAGGGCGCATAATTTCCATACTGTTAGGAAATGACAAATATCAATTTGTAATAAAAAGAAAAAAATTTACTTAACCAAATACACAAGGCATGTACCTGACAACAATAATTCCATCAGCTGCTATTCTCAATCTCTCATCTAGACAAAGTTCTGCAGACGTGCCAAATGCTTTATCACCATCACTGTACATTAGCTGTCATTGACTCAAAAGTTACGAAATGTTTCTCACAAGACCGTCTGAAAGTAAATAAAGAAAGATAATTGGAGTAACTGACTTGTAAACTTTCTTTTCCTAGAACAGCAAAACCATTTGACAAAACTCTTCTGTTTCTCAGATGTGAAACTCCAAGCATTTCTCCATTCTTAATCACCTGCATGTGTGACATGAAGTCCAGATAATTTGCGTCAATTATCAGGTAGTATAGGATAACAAATTATCAGAAGGCATAATCTCTGCAACAGTTTGGAGAGTAAATTAACACGCTGAGGCAATCAATTATCACTCATTTTATTCTATATTTTTCTTTTATGTACATCTAGAACGACATCAATACACTGAAAAGAAGCTAAGACATAAATTTGTTATCATATGAATACACGAAAACTAACAGAACAGGGAAAATTTTTTATAAAAAAAGAGAGATACCACCAAATATATTCAATCAAGGCACTGCATACAATTTGAATCAAGTAGAACACAACAAGCAAAACTTACAGTAGTATGGCGGATGCCAGTTGACTTTCCAAGTAGTTCGTGCTCTTTAAGGAAAAGAAGCTCACCATGGATGGGTAAAAAATGTTGTGGCTTCACTATTTTAAGCACCTCCTCCTTCAAAATAGAATTAAATTTAAGGAAAGTATCCAATACAAAAACGAATGCATTTCAGACGAGAAAAAGAAAGTTTAAAAAAAAAAAGATTTACTTGAAAATACTATCAAGCACTTGTTTTTCTTTTTTTCAAGATATGAGGAAAATTGCTTATAAATCAAGAAAAGTTTTGCAAATATATCTACAGCATGATTCAACTGCCAACAGTTTCAGTTCAAAACAGCTCAAATGATGCAATGATTGGCACGAATAAAATACGTATTCTTATGTTGCCTGAAGTATTTCAAGTGAATCAAATGTGTACAATGAAAAAAAATTTGAAAGTCCTCATCATATTTTTGAATGTACACTATCATCATCAATAATGCATTATTTATTCTGAATGGCATCTTATAGGAAACTAAAATTTACGTGTTCCTGAACAGATTAGTATAAGGGGATTGTTATCTGAGGAATCTTTGTAAGAGATTTGCAATATTTCTGACCATGACAAGCCCTCAGATATAAAAGCAATGGTTCTGAGAATGATGTCTTATACAAAAAGTAAAAGTGTGTAGAAACAAAGTGCCAACTTACCAGTTCCCCACGATAAGCATGACCGGATGTGTGAAGCCCCTCATTCTTACCCATTACTAATGTAGGGCCAAGCTCTGCAATGCGGTTAAACATTTTCATCACCCGGTTCTCATTTCCAGGAATCACCTATAAGATAAAAGAACACAATGCCAGTTACCAACTTTGACCGGAGACTGGTAGATTGGCCAAATGTTTCACAGGAACAGACGAGCTAGAGAAAATATTGGTACCAAAATTCAATCAGAAACTACCTTCGCAGAATATAAAATGACATCCTCCTTGCTCAGCTTAAGGGAATGACTACTACCATATGAAGCGAGGTTCAGAGCAGCACGTGGTTCTGCCTGACACAATACCACAGAATCAAATAGTGACTCAAAAAATGTGATAATCACTTCAAACTAACTAACCTGAGAGCCTGTTGTGACTATCAGCAAATCTTTTGGGGCATAAGCATCAATATCTTCCACTTTCACCTACACAACAAAAAAATATGTAACACTGCCCTGGGGGCCCATATCATATCGTTACGTACAATCATTGTTCTAGTCAACACAAACAATAAAAAAATAAGTAGAAAAGTGACTGAAACTAAATCCTGAGGCTAAAAATGGTAACAAATGAAAGGAAAAGTTCCAAGTATGGATGTATAACATGTTATACCAGAGTAGATGGGTCTATTGGTGCCTTTCCGTCCTTCCAAGCAGCATCCAAGTATGTTCGTAGTGACATGCCAACAAATACCTAATACAATTGGCAAAAGATATAAAGAAACTTCAGCAAATACCCAAATCATTGCTTATAGATAAATCAGTAATAAGCACTCACCATCTTTCGGCCAGTTAAATCAGCTGCAGCCTTAACGCTTCCTAGACGATGTATGTTGGATGCAAACTGAGTGGTTATCACCCTTCCTTTGACAGCAGAAATATGATGCAACAGTGCATCAGCCACAACCTTTTCACTAACAGATCTTCCAGGTGAAAGTATATTTGTTGAATCACTCATCATCTGCAAAGAAAATTACTAAGACTTCATTGAAATTAACTGATACAAAAAAGACAATACCATAACTTAAAGAAAAATAACAAGAATAAAAAACTTACATACTTGTTCACAAATTAAAAAGTGAAATAAGCCATCCCCAATAAAAAAATCGGTAAAATTTTATGTAAGAGAGAATGTCCATCATATTCCACCAAAGTTGGAAAGCTAATGTTAGTCTCAATATATCCCAAAACACAAATTCTTGTAGGTGTGAGTTTCATCCTTCCTCATGGAACCTACTTAGACATGAGTAAACTAAAGAAATTGAAGACAGATAACAAGATCAATCCCCAAGACTTACCAATGTAACCCCTTCTTTTGAGAGTTGTTCTAATACCTCACGGTCAAACATTTTTCCATCCAATGGTGACTCATCGATCTGCAACAACACAACAGGCATGATGCAGGTTATAAGATTTATATTAGAACAATAAAAGTAATATTATATAAGCATCACTTACCTTCCAGTCCCCAGTGTGAAGAATTGTACCATCGCTGCAGCGAAGCACCAATCCACAGCAGTCAGGAATAGAATGGGTCACTCTAATTGGTTCAACTTCAAATGGCCCAGCAAGGAACTTCTTCCTGATTCTAAATACCTTAAGCCTAGACTGAACAAAAATTCCAAACTCCTTCAACCGCTTTTTGATCAGCTGTAACAAAATGATAATGGATTGTCACCTTTCCAAAATGAATACCAGGATATAAATGGGCACTCCCAACGCAAATGACAATTCAGTAATTATAGACCTCATAAACAAGTGGGTTCTTTAACCTTCTAATTTCTTTGTCATTTCCTTTTTCTTTTTTTAAGATGATGCTTTTTGTTATCTAAAGAATGAAAAGAACAACTTCTAAAGCAGTACCTCCATGGTGAAGGATGAGGCAAATATGGGAGTATTAGAATCCAATGCAGGGATGACCTATACAAGAGCAGCATCTGTATGTCAGCTCACAGATGAGAAAAAGGACAAACACATATTAAACTAATTTCACTGATAGAAATCTTCGTAAGCATAAAATAAGAAGTATGGTTAGAACAAGTGGAAAGAAAACGTTACCCAAGGCAACGCACCGATGTGATCTTCATGACCATGTGTTATAATAACTGCTTCAATTTTATGACTCCATCTTTTGATGAATGTTGTATCAGGTATAATTTTCTGGACGCCAAGCTCATCATAGCTGAAACACATGCAAGGAAAGATCAACAAAAGATGGAAATCCCATTTAAAATGTTTTCAAAAATAAAAAATTAGAGATGAAATCAGTCACAGAGCTTTCCATTATAATATCTGATGACCTCTTCATATAAGAAATTATCTTAAAGGGAAATATTAATTTGCTGGATTTTTCAAATGCAAATGCAAAATAAACGGAGAATACATCATAGGATCTAAAGTTATAATTATATTTATATGTCAAAACTGCACCAGCAATTATCAAGACTCACTCTGGAAACATGACACCAGCATCTATCAGAATATAACGATCTTTATGTCCAACAAGCATGCAATTCATCCCAATTTCTCCAAGCCCACCAATAGGAAGAACTCGAAGTGGTGGCCCATCTGATCCTTCATAAAACTGCTCCATTTTACGTTTCACTGAATCCTCCATACTTTTTCCAGAACCTTCCAATCTTCCAGATCGTTTGCGAGGTACTTTTGACCCAGGTTTACCTATAACAATTTTGATCACTGTTATGCTATACATAAAGAAACAGTTAGAAACAGAAGTAGAGATTAAGCTCATGATTTTCTTGACTAACAAAGATGATGATAATGAACTACGGTTCTTGCAGAGAGGACACCCTCCCAAACAAAAAGATTCTTCTTCAACTCTTTCTATGCCAAGTGAGCTTCGAAACCATGCCCCCAATAAATACACTGAACATTCAAAAATCCACTGGATGGATTTAGGTTCCAGTTCTCCACAAAATTTGGTTCATAGGATGTCTAAGCCAGTGGACACCGTTTGGTAGTCAACACTTGTTTGTGGATGTCTATATCAATGGCCACTTTCGAGATGACTGAAACAGCCCTTAAAAGTAATGCAAAGCGATACCAGTTATAACAGTTCTAGCAGCAAGATCATAAATTATGGTTTAGAAACAGCTGTTGATGCAACAAAAATTTGGGTCACTGCATGAATGACACTGACGCAAAACCTCATCCAAGTTATTTTTTCAGGAATATATATCAAAGTAATCTTTCTCAGTAATATTTTTATTATTTTATTAAAACTTTTAAATTGATAAGAAGAGATATATTGATAAGAAGAGATAAAACAGGAATTTTAATTTCTGATGAACAAAACATGCATTCCCTACTCCCCCAATAACTAATAAGCTCTGATTTACAAAATATACTTTTCTTACTCCCCAGAAACTAATATGCTTCAATTAGCAGCCCATAAACATGTAAGCCAACATGAGTAGAAACGTAACCAGAAACCGCGGCTGGACAAGTTGACCCTCGAACACAATAAACATGTAACTCTAGCTTCATACTAACAACATTTTACACCCAATACCAAGACAAACCCCGAAACCTTTAACGGAAATTCAAACTCAGAATGTTGATTTTTAACAAAATAATGAAAACTAGAAAAGAATGAATGAGAGAAAATGAAGAAAATATGAGAACCTGTACTGGTAGAAGTTCCAAGGGAGTATGAAACGAAAAACTTTCTAGTTTTTGATCGACATGAAAGACTGCAGGGGCATATTGAAACGGCACTTAGTGCAGCCATTTTTCCAGGACAGTGAGCTCCGAACGATACTCAGTTGCAAGGAGAGACGGAAAACAACATGAGGCTCGAGACAACAAAACTAACAAGGAATCTGTAAGGGTCGTGAGCATCCGGCAGCCCTAATAGAAATGCAGAGGAGCTATAAGCTGGCAAGCGGGAAATATCTTATCAGCTGCTGAGGACGAAAGGCAGGTAAGTGTCGAACATAATTTTAGAAAAAATTACCGATTATCGATTACTAAATGCTAAAATTAATGATTCTTCCATGAAAGATGCCAAATTGACACTGTCGTAATTTTGAGACGATAAAGCCCCTAATATCCTCTTCTTCCTAGTTCTTATGGATTGTCTGTGTCTGCTTAAATTTCCTCTCGTACACTCTCTCTCGGTTCTTTGCCATGTTTTTTCTCATACCGGAAATCAACGAAACATAATTAATCGGATTGTCATTTGAGGCTAGAAACAAGCTTTCATTAAACAGCGAACATTTGTTTAACTTGATTTTTTCCCTTTTTTTTTTCTTTGTCATAAACTGATGCACTTCATGGAAGGTTTTTAAAATTTTTAGGCTTCGAATCTTTGGAGAATTTTGATGTGTTTGCGGTCCAAATTTCCGGCTTTAAATTATCATCGTTGTACCTAAAGTGCATTTGCCAATCTTGGTTTATTTCATGGTGATGAAGTTTTAACGTTTATCTTGTCATTGTATTTTTACTAGAAACTAATAAGCTATATTAGCAGGTGCAATGTCCTAGTTATAAAATATAAGTCCCCATTGGAGGTAGGCGACTTTTTCTTTCCTTTTGTTTTTTTTCTTCTTTACTATAAGCAATGATGAAAGTTGAAGTATTTTTCTCTAACCTCTCAGGCTGCAACTCGAGATACTCCTCGGATTAAGATTATAAAACCCTAATAGTGGCACCCCCCAATTTAAAGAGAAAGTTAGGGCAACCGTATTACAATAGTGAAATTTTCAAACTACTCTTAATAAAACAATAGTCAATATATCATAGATCGGACGGGGGTATGACTAACTCAGCGTAAGGCGTTAATTCCCGTTTACAAAAACTAAATTTTTTTTTAACACAATGTGAATACTCATTGAATAAAAAACCTAAAAATGGTATTTGTGTACCCTTCACAAAAAAATCATTCCCCTTTTTCTATTTTCTTTACTATCAGAGTTTCCCAAGTTTATTACAAAAAAATAACTCTTCCTATATTATTCACAAAAGACTCTCCAAATAAATGTGTATCAAAATATTATTGTTAGTTGTATTATAGTGTACTTTACAAGCTTTCATTTACATTGAACACACATACAATTGTGGGCTTCGATTCATTATTTGTCCTACAAGTCATATGAAAAATGGTACATTCGTCGACAAGCCTGATTTGTACATGAAGAGAAAAGCTAGTGCACAACCCAATAGACGCATGCAATACAATAAAATATAAAGTGGATAGTACCTATGAATTCTCAATGGTTAATTTCGAGTTGAACGACCAATGACATTAGGCGGTATAGGAGGATTCTTACATATACAACGGTTACACCCTCTTTATTTGCATTTGTTACACATCACTTTGATCTCCAAACCTCAAACTCCCATAGAATATAAGGTCTTCCCATTTGCCTCTATAGTGAGGGAGTACTTCAATTACTTGTTATATGGGTAGGGACCTTTGTGTATAGTCTAGAGTTGGATAGATGATATGAAATAAGTTTTCCTATATCTATCAGTAAAGTAGAGTGATCCACAATAATTGTATAAACTTGCCTCTCTATAGTCAATTGTGGCCATAACATGTATCTATGACAACATGTACAACTGGAACACTAAACAACAACTTATATAATTTCAAGTCTTGGCTTTTTAGTGATCTTGCTTCCAAAACATGTGTACACATCACATAGACTTACAATGACTATGAATGGTCATGTGATTGTGGGACATGCTTCTTTGCTTAAGGGGGTGAGTGATGATGTCCACCTTGCACTCTTACATCGACACATCTCTAATGTTGCATATGGGGTCATATGACTTTCTTCCTTGTCCTTTCAACCAACAACAATGTTGATAATGCTTGAGCTTTTTTCAAGATTGCATTGTAACCCTGATATATTTGTCATCAAAACGTCATATCTAAGAAAAAAAACACCATGTTTGCCTAATGATTCTTTGAGATTTTTTCAGTTTATCGACTTGCCTGATCATTTTTACATTGATGTAGTCGATTAGTTGATTAAACTCAGTCAGTCCATAAGCACATGCAACCCACTAAAACAATCTTGTCCTTCAATTTGTCGTAAAAATTTGAGCACAATGTATCATGTAAAATACTTTTGGGAACTCTTTAGTGACAATCTTCAACAAACCTTTCTGATAATCACCCATAATAACCCATTGGTGTAATAGATGAAAGAACCACATCTAAGTGTCCTTGAACTTGATCCAAATATGGCATATGCAAGAGTAATCATGTTTCTTTTATTTATAAGAATGATAGTTGGATCCCATATAAACCATTGATGTAGTAGATGAAAGAACCGCATCCAAACGTTCTTGAACTCAATCCAACTACGGCATATGCAAGAGTAATCATGTCCTTGGGCTCATCCAACTACAACATATGCAAAACCACATGCAATAAGCATGATTGTTGGATACTTCCCTCTCAAATGATTCTCAATTACTAATATTACAAGTTGCCCAATAGTCTCAAATTCACATATGCAACCACGAAAATGTATTATCATCAACTAGGCAAACTTAACAACTTTGTGTAACCATCATTATACTCCTAAAATTGGACCAAATAGTTCTCGTGTGTAAAATTTTTGGAAAAAAAAAATAATTCACTGACTTGATTGTAACTCGGTACAACGAACCTTTATTTACAATAGAGGAAACAAGTAGAATCAGATTTCAATTAAACTACCCATGTCCTATTCACACCCAAACTCTAACACTTAAAGATAAATCCTAGAGTAATTAAGCAGTTGAACATGAATAGAAGGCTAAAATAACTAAAAGACCTTTTAACTGAGACACTTCTAAGGGGCTTCCTTCCTTGAGACTCTTGTAAGACTCCACCATATGAATTGTTGCTCTATGAAATTTCTTAATGTGAGAGTCATGTAAGACTCTTCTATTCCTGCTCTCAACACTCCTCTTCAAGCTGGAGTTTATAACTTCAGTTTGCAATGAAAAATATTTTTGGTCTTCAAGAAAAAAATATTATAGAGTACTCCCCCTAACTTATATACTCACATAAAATTTGATTACCATAACACATGGAATTCTTCATGATAGATTTTGTCACCTACCTCATCCTTCATACTTCTCCTTATATCATCCCCCTCAAGCTAGAAGATAGTGTCTGTGATCCCAACTTGAAAAAAAAATTGTTATAATTATCTCCTCCATCAGCGTGTCTTAAGGATAAGTACTCAACTAGACACAAATTCTTAAAAAATAAAAAATATGGGTGATAAACAAGAGTTGAAACAACCAGAAAGGATTTCGAATAAAATAGTTATATTAATCACTAACAAGGGTAATGTTTATCACTCAAAGGACGATGTTATGGACTAAATAGTGAGCCGAGTCAGGCTGGGAGACCATGGCTGAGTCAATTACACTGACTGAATTACTTATGTAATCATTTAGTTTATTTTCATGTTAAATGCCATAAAGGGGCAAAATTGTAATTCTCTCTGGAAGGTTGAAAGCATTAGCCTATTTAAGGGACGTCATGGAATGAAAGGGATAAGCAAAAAGTTATAAAGGATATGTGTTCTCCTCAACAAACCAGGGTCGGCGTTCCCCTGGAACCCTAGGTTGCGGACTCCCTTCAAGAGCCGTAGGTTACGGACTCCCTTAGAGTCGGGTTATCCATCGTCGTCAATCCATCTCCACTCCTCCTTGTTTTCCCCTACGATTCTTCTCCTCTTCGTTCTCTTCTTCAAGTTTCCCTGCGAATCACATTGTGGAATTTTGGGACCATAACATTTGGTATCAGAGCCAGACCTACGTTGCGAGTTCGAATCCCGACAGAAACACCTTGTGCTAGCGGAAGGGGCAACCTAGAGGCCGAATTAAATTACTGGTAGGTCCAAAGTGGGTCGGGCCAGTGTCGCTAGCGTTGGGCCGTCGTGGACGTCGACTCCCCCCCCCAACGGGGGTGTACTGTTACACACCCGATCCCGCCTTGGGTGACTTTGATCCTGGGGTTAAGTACTTATGCATTCCGCTCCTAATAGGCCGGTCTTTTAGGTAATATTAACTAGGTGTGTAACATTTGGTGTCGGAGTTGAACAATGAGCGATTCGTGGATTGTTGATGAGAGGAAGGTTGTCGCAGTATGCGCAACACTCCGTCAAATAATTAGGGAGAGGAAGGTCGCAATAGTATGCACAAAAATCAGTCAAATTATCCGAGAGAGGAAGGTTGACGTAAAGGAACAGTCGTTGTTGTTCATCGGCCGACCTCAAGTCGCCGAGCCTGACACCTCAAACGCAGCGGCTTATAGGGCAAAAAGGCTTTTGGAATTCTAGTAGAGTAAAAAAAAAAAATTCCTAACAAGAGGTCGCCATTCCGGAAGATGCAGAGTTGGGTTGTGTCGAGTTGGGAATTCCAGCGACGCAATCCAGAATCAGGAACTCTGAACACGGGGAGCCGGGCATTCAACGGCAGTCACACCATTTCCGAAAATGGAGGGGGACGCTAGGGTTGAGGAAGAAGAAAATTCTGGGAACCCTATCTTCCGAAATATGCCTAAATCGCAGCCCAAACACTGGGAATCCGAAGCAAGCTTGAGTGCCAAAGCAGCGACGAAGAACCTCATGAATGGGGATTCGCCTCGGGGTCGCTTGATTCCACCCCTCATGTCCTTCACGCTAGTACAACCACATTCTTCAGAAATTACGTGCTCAATCATGCTTCTCGGCAAGCTTATCTTCCCCAGTTGTTCGAATAGTCACCGGTTTATATACTTCCGATCGACTACAAAGTGAATCAACGATGGCGCCAGACGGAGGAGAAATTCGGACCTACGAGCTTCGGCAAGAAGCTAAAGGTTGGGGCCAACACAACCTCTGTTATGCACAGTACGACTATCACAGGTGAGTCTTCAAATTCCTCGATTTGGGGTGTAAAAATTGGGGAAAAACAACCTCTATTTTGGGATACCGGTCAACAGCAGCGAAATTTCTGTTGTGGGGACGGGAAAAAATATTTCTTCGATTTATGTCGTGCGCATTTTGCTGCTCGCCTTGAATTGCATCTCATCTTGAATAAGGAGCACAAGCATGATTTCAATACAGAAACGATACGTTTGCATAAAGTTGAAAACACACCCCACTCATATAAGGATTTTGCAAATTATGCCCAAGACATGCTCGGTAGTGAGTTCTATGTTGGCACCTTCAAGGATGGTCCAACTTGGAGGACTAACAAATTTGCTGATGTCTCATCTGTTGACATGGAATCAAATAGTTCTCGATGATACATCATTATACTACAAGAAGAAGCGGGAAGAGGAATTTCCTTCCCTGGTACTTCAAGCATCCCATGGTTCTCATGGTCATGCTGTAGACATCTCCATGGTACCTAATTTTAATACAAAGTCTTTTTCATGTCTTGTTAAGATATATGATTCTTTGGAAAGTGATTTAAAGCTGAATGATGTTGTTGAGTTCGTTGGAGTATTCACTTTTGATCAGAGCTTGTTGTTCATAAGATTGATTCAGATAAGCTCATGGATGGCCTTTGTGATGAGGCTTTGGCTCATTTGCCTCCTAGTAAAGTTCCACAGCTGCATTGTTTAATACATCGAAAGTTTGCTCTTTAGGATTTCCTTATTGGCTCACATGTCACTGAGCCAAAACCCAATTTGATAAGAGGGATTCGAGAAACATTGCTTAGACATCGTACTTTTGTTCTTGGCAATGATCGTGTAGCAACTCAATGCATGGTGTTGCATCTTCTATCCAGGGTCCATGCTAGAGTTGATTCTGTTGTTGTGGGGAAGTTGTCATTGAACCTTTGTGGTCTTAATGCTGAGAGTGTTGCAATTTTTGTTAGCCAACTTAATCTTGAGATCCAGAGTATTTTGCCATTCTCACAATGTATACCCTAACTGTGGAGTACCTACACACAACCACCCTTGCACCCAAAATAGATTATCAAAGTAACAGACTAATAACTGGAGCTTTGCAGTTGGTTGAATATGAGTTTGATTACTATAAGATGGAGATGCCTACAAATGTTCAGTTCCTAATCCAGTTAGCAGGTAAATCTAGCATCTTACATGTTGATTTGGTACTGCCATTCCGACCAGTTGGTGTCACTTATGTCAAAAGCCCCATTGAAAAAGACTTGCAATTTTACAAACAGACACGTAATTACACAACTATACATCTTCCTTGGTGAGAACAATTTCCGAAGCGATGGGTGATTGTGATTCTCTGTTTCTCGGCATTTCTGCTCAGCCATATGAACAACGTAAACATGTGCATCACTATCCTTTCCATGCCGGCTGAGTTTAATGGGAATCCTGCTACTGTTGACCTGATCCAGTTGTCTTTCTTTTGGGGTTACCTTCTGACTCAACTTGCTGGAGGAATATGGGCAGACACAGTCGATGGCAAGCTTGTACTGGGATTTGGAGTTGTTTGGTGGTCAATTGCAATAGTTTTTACACCTATAGCTGCTAAGCTTGGTTTGTCTTTCCTACTTGCCACTCGTGCCTTCATGGGAATCGGTGAGGGTGTTGCCATGCCTGCTAGGAATAATATTCTGTCAAAATGGGTTCCTGTAGCTGAGAGAAGCAGATCCCTGGCTCTAGCTTACAGTGGAATGTACCTTGGTTCTGTCACAGGGTTGGCATTTTCACCATTTCTGCTTCATAAATTTGGTTGGCCATCAGTCTTTTACTCTTTTGGCTCTCTTGGAACTATTTGGTTTGCAGCATGGCTAAGTAAGGCATATAGTTCACCCCGAGAGGATCCATCATTTCAGCCAGAAGAAAGAGAACTGATGATCTCTGGTAATGTTTCTCAGGAGCTTGTCTAAGCTATTCCATGGAGATTAATTCTGTCCAAGGCCCTGGTATGGGTCCTACTGATCTCTCACTTTTGCCACAATTGTGGCACTTTCATTCTTCTCACATGGATGCCAACATACTACAACCAGGTTTTGAAGTTCAACCTTACAGAATCTGGGTTTTTCTATGTACTTCCTCGGTTGACATTGGCTACAAATGTTGGTGGTTGGATAGCAGATACACTTGTGAGTCAAGGGCTATCTATTACAACAGTTCGCAAGATCATGCAGTCAATTGGATTTCTTGGTCCGGCTTTCTTTCTGACTCAGTTGAGCCACGTAAATTCTCCTACAATGGCAATACTATGCATGGCATGCAGTCAGGGAATTGATGTTTTATCACAGTCCAATGTCTTTGGGACAGGTCTAACTGGCTACATCTTACAGCATGGTTCTTGGGATGATGTCTTCAAGGCTTCAGTTGGCCTCTATTTGGCTGGCACTATGGGTGGAATTTGTTCTCCCCTGGTGAGAAAATCCTAGCCTAATAGTTGAAGTAGCTGATTTTCAATAGACAAATAAGAAGCATGCGAAAAAAAAAAGAACAACGAAGGGCTTCGGAGCCCACAAAATTGTTTCGACAAGCATACTCTACCTTCGAGCTCGAGGACAGGCTCATTCTCCAAGAGGGGTGTGATGTTATGGACTAAATAGTGAGCCGAGTTAGGCTGGGAGACCATAGCTAAGTCAATTACTTTGACTGAGTTAGTTATGTAGTTATTTTTTTTCATGTTAAATGCCATAGAGGGGAAAAATTGTAATTCTGTCTGGAACGTTGAAAGCATCAGCCCTATTTAAGGGACGTCATGGAATGAAAGGGATAAACAAAAAGTTACAAAGGATCTGTGTTCTCCTCAACGAACCAGGGTCGGCGTTCCCCTGGAACCCTAGGTTGCAAACTCCCTTCAAGAGCCGTAGGTTACGGACTCCCTTAGAGTTGGGTTATCCATCGCCGTCAATCCATCTCCACTCCTTGTTTTCCCCTACGATTCTTCTCCTCTTCGTTCTCTTCTTCAAGTTTCCCTGCGAATCGCATTGTGGAATTCTGGGACCATAACAGACGACGATAAAAGAACCACTTAAGGGCACCGGTAAAAAAAGTCTAAAATGCACTTAAAAATATCCACATATAAAAAAGAACCAACCTACAACTTAATACAGGGTAGGCCTAAAAGGCTAAATGAGAGTCCAAAATGAGATGATAGGAAAAAGGGTAGACGGATAAAAGGGTTATAGGGGGGTAAAAGGAAGAGAAGATAAACAACCACGATAAAAAAAAAATTAGAAGGAAACTATAATGGTAGAACTGTAATAATAATTTTATTAAGATTAACTTACACAATAGCCCAGGGCCGAACCAGATATGTAGGTCAAAACTATATAATTTTGACTGAGACATAAAACCAGACCCAATCCTGTTTTGAAGTCTCTAGTATGGTAGATTATCACTATCTGGTGTGGGTTGGATCATCTGGAATAATAGCTCTCCTCTGTGACCATTTGTAAGTCTAATCCACTTTCCTATTAGTCTCATGGCGACAACATTCAATGCAACCTCGCTCTCTTGTAGCTGATTTTTTTTCTTGGTCAAGCTTGACATTTCTTTCAATTCTCCTACTATCACAGTCTTTCAATAACCAAATGACTACAAGCCAAGATAGCTGCAACAAACATATTCAAAATTGTTGGGTGTAAGCAATTGCAAAGGCCTTCCTGTCTCCATTCATCAATCAATCACCAAGTCCCTCTCACATCAAGTTGATCAAGTCTTCTTAGTAGCATCCAAATACCAGCAACTCCATTCATGCAACAGAAATACCAACATAATTGGAGCTAAAATAATTGGAAAATTCAATGTTTCCTCATTCCACTACTTTTATCCTTCATCCAGATTTCTCAACCCATTAGATCAACAATACTAGGTGAGGAATAGAAGTCAACTCCAAAATTATGTGGCCTATGCTACAATTGAAATCTCAGACTTAACTCTGGGTCTTTTGAACCAACAAAAACTGGTAAGAACTTTTGAATAGAAAATGGAAAGACACCTGTTAGCAGCCAAGACTCTTGTCTCCAATTGCACCAATTACACAAATCCTAGTTCCACTAATATTCATGAAGGGTGTCCCATTCTTACTTAGAATCACAACAAAACATGCTAGATAGTTGACAACAACAGAATATGGAGACTACCATGAGAGTTCTAGAATCAACACACAACTCAATTGTACTACAACTTTAACGTAGGCAAGAAAAAACATAACCTTGCCAACACCAACTTACCAAATTAAATTCCTAGCTTGTAATGCCGGCCCTTATGGACGGTTTGAATTCCACATTAGTTTCTAAATTGCAGGATGAAAAATAAGAAGAGTCCCGTTACAAAGAACAACACAAAGAAACAAATTGATGACACATGACTCTAGCTTTCCTCATGAATTAATTGTAGATACTCTCTTTAATAGACACTTATGACCTCATAAATCAGACACTCATGTCAAGGTCAGTAAAGAACCAAGAAAAACACACCAACAAAGAATAACATGAACCGTAAGGAGGTGGAACATATCTGAACTAGACAAACATAGCCTCTAACCTTATAGGATATCTTACCTGAACTTGTCTGAACTAGACAAACTAGACAAACATAAGATCTTCCTTAGGATATTTTGCCTTTAAAAACATAAGCACAAATTGAGAGCAATTAGCATAATTCTAGCCATTAAACTTTAACAATGTAACTTGAATACAGTGGAATTCTTTAGTCTCTGAACCCTCATTCGATTTAACATAAGCTACAATCTTGGTAGCTTCAGTCATTCCACTTCTCAACAATCTAACAACAACCCACAATCAACTTCAAAGTAATAGTAGAAATCGGGAAAGAATACCTTAGATCTTTACCCTTACCAGTGCAAATTCAATGGGCCCTACCAATCTCAACTTCAAGGCATAAGTTAGTCACATATCAGTAAGTCTTCACATTAATCAGTAGTATCATGCCAAAAATCCTTAATTCCAACAACTCAATACTCAAAATTGCAAACAAACACCACAAAGAGGGCTGACCTGTGTATAGAATGAGTGACACAAGTAATTTTTCAATAAAAGAGCATCAAATAACTCACTAGAAGGGGAAGTAGTGGACTCGTAGGCTGATTAATCAGCTGTAAAGGTATTTAACCAAATGTTTTATGGTAAAAATAATTAACAAATCTAGCATTTCTTTCACAATAGATAAATTATGTAAAACCCTTATGTGAGAAGAAAGAGAGACCTAAAAGGAGAAGGAACAATACTGCGTGAAGAACTTTCCAAGCTTTAAATGACCCACTCTGATACCATGAAGGATTTGAGATTTAGATATAAGAGATAAAAGAGAAGTGAGTGAAGGAAAAGAGAGGAAAAGGTGCGAGAAATGGCGACGTTGAGGCAACTGGGGGAAACTCAACCCATAACTTGGTTTTATTTAACTTAAGTGAGATTGAGGCAAAAAGAAATAAATACCCCTTTTTCTATTAAAGTTGATAAAATACTTAAGATAGAGCCATAAAAATAAAAATAATAAGGGATACCACTACACTGACTTCTTAACAAATTACCTGACCATTAGGGGTAGGTTGTGCATAGTTAAAATTACCAATTTACCCTTGAAAAATATTTTCTTACAATCATCCTCCATCGAACCGATGGCTGAACTTTATTGAGGCAAAAACAGTCATGCACTAAATAGTTTGTTATGACATGCTTCATTCTACTCAATTTAAGCACCACATTTTAATGAAATCCCACAGAGGAGACAAGGTCCATTTAAGTACTAAAAGTTACTTTAAAATGTCAATTATAAACAAATTTAATTAACTAAGTGAAAGGTTTTAAAATTAGCAAACCATATTGTTATTTTTTGTTACCATTAACAATATTTTACAATTCCATCAAGGTAAGCTGACTTGGAATCTTAGTCTTCGTATGTGAATAGGCTACATTTAATCATTTTTCTAACTCCTTTATGAGTTTTTTGTCAAAGTTTGAGTTTTCAGAAGTCGACCTATGCCCACCCCTACACCCTTCTCTCTTAACAACATAAGAGAAGCCAGATAGAAGGACAAACTTCCCCTTGAATGTATATAAAAGGTTTCCCTGTCCTTGCTAGAGAATCTCATTGGGCCCAAGCAAGGGAGAAAAGATGCAATGAGAGAGAGAACAAGAGAGAAAGGGAAAGGCTAGAGTCTCTCCCTTCCCACTCCCTTCACATAAGGGAGGTATGTGTAAAGGGAGCGGGAGACATTATCCTCTCCCATTTGTTTGTGGGAAATTATAGTTTATTATGTAATTCCATTCATTGTAAAATAAACATACCATAAAACTATTGACAATAAAGAATTACAAAATCACTTATTTAGATTGACATGTTGGGGATACATTGTTCGATTACAACAAGGAAATGCATCTTATAACAATCTAAAACTTACTTCTTTGGACATGGAAGATGCTTCTGATTCTTCTCCTCAAATTGGTTGTTGAGTGTTGGAGTTTTGCAAGGCATGGTGTCTTGTTCATAAAGTAGCACAACATAATCCTTCTCTCCTTTTTTTTTTTTAATTTATTTTCTTCAAGAGCTCAACCCAAAGAACTTCCTAAAAGGATCCTTTGTTCATTGTTCCATTCCCCTTTTATAGTATTATCCCAAACTTATAATAGAGGGAGAAAATTGGTAAATCGATTATAGGAATTACAACATTCAAAAGCCATCAATTGCAGGTTTTTTTTTTTTTGGCCTGCTTTGGTTTGGTTTGACCAAATTGAGTTGGTGTTGGGTCCAGTGGGGCTTCTTATTGGATTAATTGAGTTTGAGCTATTCATGTTGGAAGACAGGGCCCAAACCTATACGACCAAGGAGGACTCACATATCCAAGTGTGTTAGAAGATGGGCCCAAACCCATAAGACCAAGGAAGACCCATGCATCCAAGAGATATAGAAGACAAGCTCAAGACCCACAAATCAAGAAAAAAGTCCATAGGCCCTTATACAATGACGGCAGGATGGTAAATAAAGAGTCATCTCATTGAGATAATATTGTTGTAATTAAGTTAAAGTTCCAGGGTTAAAACCCTAAACTTTGAGTGTAGGAGTATTATTATAATACAGTAATTTTATTAATCTATAAATAGATCTTCAGGGGGAGGGTTAAGATCATCAAATCCATAACTTATTCTTCCTCAGGTTTTCTCCCAATGGGTCTCTCTCCCTTTTTCTCCATGAGCTAAATTCATGGAGTCTTGAAAATCATTTTCTTCCAGAATGATCGAAACACTGTTACAAAACAAAACTACATAACAAGGATTTTTATGCATTCAATTCTCTAATATTATAATGTTCCCAAGCTGATGACACTTTGGATAATAGTATATATATAAAATACATGAAAATACTCTTTTTAAATTAAGTTACACATTATTCAATATTTTGTCAAAGTTACACTAACCAATAATAGCTTTCTAAAGGTTATAAACTAAGGATCGACGTTACGGTCACGGGTTCGAACCACCCACCCCTCGAAAAGAAGCCACTTGCAGGGTAGAGAGGCAGGTCGGTGTGAAAGCAATAAAGAACGTAAACATTAAGCACCGACAAGATTAATGACAGTTTTGTTAGTTAAGTACGTGACCTCTTTCATGTAAGTAGAGAAACAACTTTAGCCTCTCAGCTCTCACCTTTCCACCTCTCCAAATTGACCAAATAGAATAAAAACAACCGATCACGGCTCCACAACCACACCTTTAATGTGGGAAAAGGTTTGAAAGAACTTGTCTCTTTCTTCATCATTTGAGTGCACTGTATTGTGGCTTGTCCTGTTGGAGAGACTCAATTGCGTCGCAGGAAGCAGGACCACTCCGGCCGCCGTCAAAGTGGAACTAAAACCCTAGAATCGGTTTTGATTTAATGTGCCACCCACCCACCGCTGAAGAAAGAGGAGAAGAAGCCTGTGGTTTTTTCACTTCCATTTTACCCATCTTGCTCACTACCGCTTTTTATTTTGAGGACGAAGAAGTCTCATTTGAGAGCATTTACAGCGCCCACTTTGGCCCCCTCTCTCTCCTCTTTTGGTTTTTGTTTCAAGTGCAATGAATATAGGGCAAAGAGATAATTGGATATCATTATTTTTAGTTTGGGCGTAAATGGGATGGGAACATTGTCATATGGGCACTCCACACCCCCTTGTCCCAATCCCCAAACGAACCTCCGTGACACTTGGCAATGCCGGATTCCAGACCGGAGCCGGTGGACACGGCGGTGCTCCGTTCCCCTCAACTTCGACATCGAACGAACGCACATGAGTAGCACGTGCTATCGAATCTGACGAAGCGGGCGCAGGAACATACGGAAGTGGGCCCATCTTGTTTACGGTTAGATTCACTTTGAGATAAAGAGAACGCACTAGGTAGCCGTTGGAATAGCGCAGATGAAGTGTAATAATGTCTCTTGCTTGGGGAAGGCGGCAACTCTTCCACGTGAATTTGGTTTTTACCATTTGGGTAATCAATGTCACAGGCGAGCTGTAAAATGGTTAAAAACAGTGAAACGTGTTCCGAGGGCAAGGATGTAAAACTGACCCGACAGATTAGAGATTCCCTAGTCCGTACTCCTCACAGGCACCAGCTGCGAGAAAAGATCATCCAACCCCCTCGCGTACCTTTTCTACCCTTGAGATATTTCCGATACTACCATTATATCCACTTAATATTCGTAAAGAAGAGGTAAAAACTCTAATTATTGTGAGTGGGCTTTTTAATGGTCTGCCATGTCATGTATAGTCTAGGTACAAGATTTAAATGTTTGGGTTCAACTAAGGACGTGTTTAATTATGAAGCCCACGTTTTGTGGGGCCGGAAATATACCAACGATGAAATTACCATGGTCTCCTGGCAAGGACGTTCTTGTCATTTTGCTTCGCCAATGACGCAACTGCTAACTGACAAACGACGAAGTCGGCAAATGTCGGCCGGTAATCCGGGAGACAAAAGCGGGAAAACTCCAATCTGAATTTACTGTTTTTATAAACCATAAAGAACTGAAAAACTAATCTAGTTTATTCTCGCGAGCACGATCGCTCGCGTATATTAAAAAATACCAAATTCAGTTTCCTCCTTTTTTCACTCCTTCCTCTTTCTCCTTCCACCGCTCCTTCGAAACTGAAGATTACAACAACCCTTGATTTTGTCTCTCCTTTCGAACCTGCGAGGTCTTCATTGTTGTCGATTAATCTAGTTTCCAAGCCTTTTGTCATGCTCTTCGATGAAGCCTCCTCGGAGAAAATACCTACTTTGGGTACGTTTTTGTTTCAGGTGACCTAATGTTTACCCTTTTTTTCCCCCCAGTTTTTGGTACTGTTCCCCTACTGGTGGCTACTGAGGGGTTGGCGTCTAATTTTCAATGTATTTCTTGTCTGGTTTTCGTCCGTTCAATTTTCGTTCCTTTCGTGGTTTGGTTTAATTTCCAGTTGCTTTTTCTGTTATCGTTTATTTTTTGTGAGCTTTGTCATCTACTTGCGATTTGCAGTGCAATCGACACATTTCAGTTTTTTTAGATAGTTTTCATTTGGTCCTTTCAGTCTTTCTATTTGCCTTTTCTTCTTGTTGCATTCTAGATTTGAACTGGGTTATTTAGGCAGAATATTTTGGAATCTCTGTTTTTTTTTTTTTTTTCCTTCTGTTTAACGTATTGTTGTTCTCTATACGGGATCTTTTCTGGAATAATTTGCCATGAAATGAGGTCCTGTACCTTCTACTTAATTTTTGTTTTTGCTCCTGTTGAAGGAGCTGCTTTGTCTGCATTAGCTTTATGAATATATATTTAATTGTTTATTATCATCTAGTTGTATTTTTGGATATTGCCTATGTTTTTTATCCATTAGGTGTTTTCACTGTCATTCTGATTCTCTATTTCTCAGCTAATTCTTGCATTTTTTTCTCCGTGTATTCGAAGTTGAAACTCTTTTTTAGAAGGTTTTGGCATTTGCATTACCCATCATGGGTGGGTTGATTCTTCTATGCTAACCATGGCCTAATTATTCGATTTCAGTTCAACTGAGTTTCTGTGAGTAATATTGAGTTAAAATTATGGATGTTGCCGAAGTTGAAGAAAGTCTTTTTGCAGCCAGCGATGCTAAGGTATTTTTTCACTTTTCGAGCATTCTGTTTTCTCTTATGGGAAGTAGATAGTATCATCTCCCTTCCCACTTTGTAGCTGTGCAATGCTATGCATAGAGCATGGTGATTGTGTTATGTATTTCTTGCACTTTGATTATAACTGTGGCTGTGACAATCTCTTTATTGTTTCTCTGTTTTAATAATTGGTATAAGTGTTGTTTAATCCATGGAGATGTTATATGCGGTTTTATATAAAGCTTCTTTTATACCATGATATGCAAGGTCTTCTGGTATTTGATGGTTCCACAGATTACTTGGTGGTTTTGCAACTTGTTTTTTTTTTTTTTTTTGCCTTCCCTTGTGTCTGTTGGTGTGGTCGCATAAAGATGCTCCTCATAAGCTGTATTGAGTCATTCTGTGCAAGTAAAGCTGTTCTATCTGTGAAAAGAAATTTTGTCTACATGCACGATTTTTCACAGCCCAGAGTTTGATGGACGGAGACCTGAATTATCTGTTTCATGATGATTGTTACTCAAATACTTTTTCATCTTGTCCTTGTGCTATTTTTATATTTTCTTGTATTATTATCTTTGTTTTTCCCTTAATGCATAAATCTGATTTTGATCAACAGTAAATTGTAGAAGTTTGCACCACAAACGAAGCTTTATTTGTTTGTTGCATGCAAGTCCATTTTGTTCCTGTTTAGACATTTATAGATTTAGAGACTTATCGGTAAACATAAATTTCTAAGATTAGGGTTATACCTTATTGCCTGAATTCCTTTTTATTTTTTTTACTTTTTAGTGCTAGCTGATTTTCTTCCAGTGCCGTCCATCTGCTATGTGTTGCAGGGGTGTGTATGTATGTTGCATGTTTGAGCTGTAGGTTTTATTGCATTTGCATCAAAATGCACAGAAGGATGCATTTTCTCTACAATTTTAAAACTTCATGATTGAATTTTTTCTAGAAGTAGATTCTGATTTTTCTTATTGTTTTTCATGCAGCTTCATGGAGCACTCTGTAGAAAGCTTTCTGAAATTGTTTGTAAAGTGTTAGGAGTTTTCCCTGAATTAGAAGCAGCGAGGCCGAGAAGCAAGTCAGGCATACAGGCACTGTGTTCTTTGCATGTGTCTCTTGAGAAGGCAAAGAATCTTCTTCAACACTGTTCAGATTGCAGCAAACTTTATTTGGTAAATTCAGAAAATCTTCTTTTAATTAAAAGTAGAAGCTAACTTTCTTCTCATTATTTGATGATAAAATGGATTGGATCAAACATTATTTGGTAATTAAAAAATTTCTGTATGTCTGCTGGACATCTAATAATTTAATTTTTTTATTTTGAAAAGGTTATCTTTGTTTTTTATTCAGAAAGCTTAGAGGTCCTTGTGTGAACCCATTGTCCCTAGGATGGTACTTTTGTTGTTTTTAAACTCTACTGCTTTTCTTTGGTAGTTTACAGACTGTTGGATTAGCTATTTAGCTGATGGCTACTTGTGAAGAAGTTGTGGATTCTGGGCTTACCAAGGGACTTGATGTGTATTATGGCAATGTGTAATCAACACTCTAAAAGAGATAAGAAATTGCAATCACGAAAAGAACAAAAATACATATGAGCTTATGTTTTTCTTGTCTTTGGAAGTTCTGGTTAACTATTGAAAGAAAAGGTTGTTTATCAGTGTCAAAACCTCAATAATTACTTGGTAGAATTTGTCTTTCAAAGCCTGGTCATACTAGCATTGCATCTTCTATATTTGATCCAGAAACTACTGTTATAAGGGTAAAGTATTTTGATTACTCCTACAGACTGCACCTTATATGATGTAGATGTATGTATACTTTGAAGTGTTGTATGTACTCTTGAAGCATTGGTGCTAAGTAAGGCTCCTCTAAGTACTTTTTTCTATGAATTGATAATGTAGAATTTATTCTTGGAAAGATATTCGAACTCAAATTGATCACAAATGTATCTGACATTCTCAAGGGCAATTTATAAATGCTAAAAGTTTCTCTGTCTATGTCTCTCTCCCTGTTACTTGCTGTGTTGCCTGTTGCATGCTTGCCATATTGTCTCTCTTCAAACTTTTAGAGTTGTAGTTGAACTCTTTCCTTTCTTCCAAAAGGGCCAAAGCAACAATCACTTTTTCTGGTTCAATAAAGATTATCTATGCTCTGGTAGAAAATTGAAAATGTGCACATTGTTATGTACATGCAAATTTTAGGGTTTTGCACTGCAAGACAATATTTGCTTACTTCTGTTTGGTAGATTTTTGGATATGAGATTATTTTATATGTGACAGTATTTGGTATGCTAATAGGTTAAGGTTTTTGTTTAATTCTGTCAGGCTATTACTGGGGATTCTGTTCTTCTAAAGTTCGAGAAGGCAAAAGCAGCTCTTGTGGACAGTCTTAGGCGTGTTGAAGATATCGTTCCCCAATCAATTGGTTGTCAGGTGAGTGGTGCTGAAATATGATCCATCAGAATTTCTCTTAGTTGTATTTGTACATGTATAAGAGGTGTAAAATGCTGTTATTTGTAACATGTTTGTGTTGTGTAAGTGAAGTAGGTAATAAATACCACTCAGTTTATGCTTGGTAAATAGTAATTCCACTGGTATAAGGTAAACAGAGATGGTTGTTTTTATAGTGTCGATCTCGGTTCCATTCCCTTTCATATAATGACCTCATTCAAACTTAAAAAATCAGAACTCTTAACTAAATCCATTTTTTTAAAAATCCCATTAAAAAAAAAAAGTAAATCTATAATGAGGTATGAGTTGGCTTCTGAACTTTTTTTAAATGAATACCTTAAAATAATTTCAGATATTGACTTGCTTAGTGGGATTTTATTGCTGGTGGAATTAACTTATCTATGGAATTTCATTGTAGATATTAGAGATTGTTGGTGAGCTGGAGACAACTGTATTCTCACTTGATCAAGTAGAGAAGCGGGTTGGTGATGAAGTGATTGCTTTGCTCCAGCAGGACAGGAAGCTTGATGGCAGTTCTAATGACACTAATGAGCTTGAAGTCTTTCATCAAGCTGCCACAAGGCTTGGCATCACTTCCTCAAGAGCTGCTCTTGCAGAGAGACGAGCTCTGAAGAGGCTGATTGAAAGAGCCCAAATCGAGGAAGACAAACGGAAGGAATCCATTGTGGCTTACTTGCTACACCTCATGAGGAAGTACTCCAAGCATTTCAAAAGTGAGTTCTCCGATGACAATGACTCCCAGGGTGGTTCTACTCCTTGTTCTCCCACAGTTCAGGGTTTTGAAGATTGCAGCGGGGCAGTTTGTGTTGCTCGTGCTTTTGACAGACAGCTCTCAAAACTTGGTTCTTTTAATTTCAAGCCTAGTGGCAGGAGATCAGGAAACATGCCAATCCCCCCAGAGGAGTTTAGGTGTCCAATTTCATTACAGCTCATGTGTGACCCTGTAATCATCTCTTCGGGTCAGACATATGAGCGGGTCTGCATTGAGAAATGGTTTAGTGATGGGCACTGTACCTGTCCCAAAACTCAGCAGCAGCTTTCTCATCTCTGTTTGACTCCAAATTACTGTGTTAAAGGCCTGATTGCCAGCTGGTGTGAACACAATGGAGTTCCTGTTCCTGATGGTCCACCAGAATCTCTTGATCTGAACTATTGGAGGTTGGCTTTATCTGAGTCGGAGACTGCAGAATCAAGATCCATGGAGAGTATTGAGACTTGCAAACTGAAGGAAATTAAAGTGGCACCTCTTGAGGAGAGTGGACAAATTGAGAAACTAGAAGAAAATGAGATACACAACTTGGATGGTTCTTACCAGGAGGCAGAGGACAGCGAAGGGGATGTGTTTGAAAGATATGAGAGTTTGCTGGCTGTTTTGCGTGATGGGGAAGATATGAAGACACAGTGCAAGGTGGTTGAGGAGATCAGGTTCTTATTGAAAGATGATGAGGAAGCTCGGATTTACATGGGTGCCAATGGTTTTGTTGAGCCACTTGTGAAATTTCTGAGGTCAGCTGTCTGTGAAGGAGATGAGAAAGGTCAAGAAGTTGGAACCATGGCTCTTTTCAACCTTGCAGTAAACCATAACGGGTAAGTAATTGGATATGCTAGTCTGCATTTGTCCTTTTTTCCTTACCAAATTGAATAATTGACAGACCCAGATTGATATACACCTTATGCTACAATCCAAGAAACATTTGCAAAGCAAAAATGAAGTTGTAAGAATCATTTGGGGATTCATATTGTTCAATTCTGTTTTCCTTAGGTCCTACTCCAATCTATTTTTACTCTTATTTTATTTCTAAAACATTATCTTGCAATGTATTTGCTTCATCTAAAACTCCACATGTTAAACTCAAGGGAGGAGTATCTAAATGTTATTTTTTACTCACTTCCTATATGTGAAATGTCTATATACCCTACAATTCGCACATGTTAAAATGTTTATCTCTGCACTCATCCAGGAACAAGGAAATGATATTATCGGCTGAAGTACTGCCTCTATTGGAGGAGATGATTCTCAACTCCAATGCTTATGAGTCTGCCACGGCACTTTACTTGAATCTGTCATGTCTGGAGGAAGCAAAGCCCATGATTGGCTCAAGTCGTGCTGTTTCTGTCTTTATTCGACTTCTCCAAACCGATTCGGCAATGCAATGTAAGATGGATGCACTACACACACTTTTCAACCTTTCAACGCATCCGAGCAACATCCCTCGCCTGTTATCAGCTGGGATTGTTGTTGGACTAGAGTCCCGCCTTACTGACCCTGCAGACCGGACATGGGCAGAAAAGTCGATGGCTGTGTTAATAAACGTAGCAGCAAGTACAGCCGGTAAAAATGAAATTATATCCATGCCAAGTATTGTTAGTATGTTGGCATCGATATTGGACACTGGGGAGCAACTTGAGCAAGAGCAAGCCGTTTCATGCTTGCTTATTCTGTGCAACGGTGATGAGAAGAGCAGCCAGATTGTGCTGCAAGAAGGGGTGATACCGTCTTTGGTGTCTCTTTCAGTGAATGGGACTGCTAGAGGGAAGGAAAAAGCACAAAAGCTGTTGTTGTTGTTTCGTGAACAGAGGCAGCGAGATCCTTCACCGGTACGGGTACTTCAGCGTGCTGAGAGTAGCAATGTGGTGGTTAAAGAATCAAAAGAGTCAAAACCCGTGTGGAAAATTAAAACGATGAAGGTGGGTAGAACTTGGAGTTCCCTTTGGAAGACTAAAAACTTCTCGGTCTACCAATGCTAGCTTCTGCTGTTTGTTCTTACCTTGTAAATGTCTGTTGAACTTTCTGCTTTTTTAGGCAAAATATTTTTTTTTTGCCTTTTTACTTGTGAAAAGAAAGAAGAGATGTACAGGCCAGGAGGGAGATTTTGCCTTTGTTTTTTTGTCATTATTCTTTTGCTCTGTTATTTGGGGTGGGGGGGTTGGATATGTGCATCTTGTAGAATGGGTTTGTCAATTTGAAAAGAAAGCCATTTCAAGCAAACCGAACGGTTCCATCCACAATCACACTTGCGCGAAACGTGAAGAAACATAAAACAAGTTTATTAATATTATTATTACTATTTCTTTCTTGATCCTTGTGTACATTAGTGATATTTTAAAATATATTTGATTTAAATAAAATAAAAATATTTAAAATATCAATTAATTTAATAATATTTATAAATAATTCTTTCTCAATTATTTTCTAAATATAAATATTAAGTTATTATTTTTTATAAATAAATAATATACCAATTATTTTTTTTAAAGAAAGAGTCACAATGGGAAGGTTATATTATTAAAAAATATTGCATATAATTCAAAAGCAATAAATGTTTAGAAATATTGATGATTAAATAAGTATTAGTGTCATTTTGTGCATTGTTTTACAACGAGGTTGTAATAGAGTTTTATTAGTTGCTTTATGATAAAGTCAATTTTTTTTAATTTTCCTAATTCTGCTTTCCAATTTATGTTTTTTTTTTCTTCTTAATCCAAATAGCATTTATCTCTCATATTTATATTTTTATATTTTTTAAAAAGTATATAAGAATGTGACCTTTTAACCTATGATAGAAGGCCTGAATGACACACCACGACAGTTTATTTAGGGGCAAATCTGAGATTTTAATCTGATCCCCTTGCAAATGGAGAAGAAAGCCGACGAGGATATTTGTTTTTTAGTGCGGGCCAGTACGATATTCGAACTTGGATCTAGCCGTCTAGGGTTGAGAACTCGAGAAATTTCCGTCTCCTCGCAAATGGATCCCCTGGACTCCGTCGTTGATCCCTTGCGGGAATTCGCCAAGGACAGCGCACGCCTCGTTAAGAGATGCCACAAGCCTGATCGGAAAGGTATAAGCTTTGTAGCGTCGATTTACTTCGCTGGGCTCTTGAACCATTATTTCTTTTCCTCCTTTGTCGTCGAAGTTCCTGTTTGTTATTTAATCTGATCGTTTTTTTTTTTTTTTTAATTCGGATCACCATTGTAGAATTCACGAAGGTAGCGTTACGGACGGCGATCGGTTTCGTTGTGATGGGATTCGTTGGATTTTTCGTGAAGCTAATCTTTATTCCGATCAATAACATTATTGTCGGATCTGGTTAGGTACAACCTTTTTATTTTCTCTCTTTTTTCTTTGATTATCTGCGATAGACCGAAACTGTACTCGTGAAGATTTGACTGATTGTTGATAGAAGTTCTTTTAGTATATGTTAGTAAATTATGAAATCCTGGTTGCCTTGGGGTTTGGATCTATTTTTAGGAATTCCAAACTGTCTTGTTTTGTTGTTTCGTGAGAGGTGCTTAGCTCGGCGAAAGCTTTAGGGAGTATATAATTTCTCGATGACATGGCATTATTTGTGGCGTTGATAAGCATAAATCACATGCATTCTGAGGTCGGGTGCTCATGAAAAAGTTTCTGTTTTAAACTTGTAACATTCCATTAGAAGCTCATAAACTGCTCTTATTCTTCAATTTCTACCCCAGGTTATATTTCTCTTTACTGGCTTATGTAAAACTTTTGCGGATTTTCTTTTGACATAGTTTGCATCAGTTTAATCAAGACCAAATTAAAACTTTCTAGTTCATTCATGATCAACTCTGGATATCTCCTTTGCTTGAGGGATATCTAGATATGCTGCGTTCTTCTAGTTTTGACAAGTACTAAACCCTGCTTGCTTGATGTCTTCCTATTTCATTGGTGCTCTTTTACACTTGGTCGTTTTGAACATGCCATATGGGTAACTTTATTGATTGAACTCCTGAACTATTCCTTTGGTTCAACTAAAAGTTTTCTTAGCGCATCTAGCATGCCACGGCAAATCTCCAAACAGGTTTCCAATTTTTGTTAATAAATGCAAATTTTTTGAGTGTTGTGCTGTTTTGTGTACCTAAATGTCCAACTCCTTTGACAGAATGAATAAACAGTTTTCTTAGTTCTTCTTGCATGCCAACGCATTTCTCTGCACATTTTGTTATTAATTACAAATATTGTGAATAGAGAGCTGTTTGGTTTACCTTGAATGCTCAAATTCTAGGCAATATTGATTTCAAACTTCCATGAATAAGAATTTCTCAATATTACTACCTTGATAAGATTAAGGCCAGTTTATGCCCAAAGATAATCTTGTGCTAAAACATAGACTCTCATTGCCCGGTGGAAACTAAGTTGAACCATTAGTAGTTGGAAAATGCTAACTGCACATGTGACAGGCAAGAGGATGAGGAGGCAATGAGAGGGGGGAGAAAAAGAGGAGAGGAGAGTGGTAAAAGGGGGAAGAATAGGAGGAGAAAGATGTGGAATGTGAGGATAAGGGAGGATAAAAAGAAGAGGAGGGATGAGAGGTGATGGGGTGCCCACGCCATGAAGGGTATCTCATGTGTGGTAACTGTTATATGAGCTACTTGAATGATATCTCCACGTGTTCCGTATGTGTGCAGTTGGCTGCATTGAATAATTAGACGAGCTACGTGAAAAACAGTATGACTCTTTCCTGCCTCTGTTTCTTTAGCTTGGTTATTCAGTCTAACTTATGATCTTCGTGGCATTCGTTGGGTTGAACAACTGAATGTGTTTTATTTGTTTGCAGTGCAGTTGGATGGGCATGGTGGAATAGAATCATTTGTGGTCCGTCCTCTTATTTTTTGAGGATAATTACTGTATTTCATACTGGGAAAGAGCATGATATTGAATTTTAGATTCTAGTCCTTTTTAGCTTTTTTACCCTAAACCCTAAATATTCAATTTCTAATCAGTTCCTGAGGAAATGGAGTATGCCCAATAAGCGAACGAATTGTTGACCGGCAAGTTTGGGATGTTGGAAACGCTCTTTTTTAAGTTGATCCATTGTGTAATCCCTAAACCCTATTAAGAAGCTCTACATGGTGTTGAATGTTGATAACATGAATCTTAGTACCATAATCAACCCACTAAGTATTATAAGAAATATTAACCATGTTAGATTTAAAACATACTAAAAAGATAAATATATATTTTTAAGTCAATGCTTGAATTTGGGACAAGTGTTTTTATATGTCATTTCTTCTTGCAAAAGAATCATTTGTTAATTTGATTAAGAGATGATTTCAAGTATGCGCTTGCGTTTTCAATCCTCTCTTCATTTAACATCCCTCTTCTGCTTATACACATATAATCAGAAGTTCATTGACTATTTCTCCTTATATGTGTTACATGAGATTTTGAAGGGTTTGTATTTAGATGGGAGCGAGTAAAGGATAAAGTAAACCAGAAATGACTCAAATATCTCAATCTCCAACGATTTCAGTTTAGCGGTTATGTCACGTATATGCATAATGTGTTTATGAATACATTTGGTGCCATTAAATTTCATTACGTTTGGTGCCATTAAATTTCATGAAACACATTTTTGTCATTTGGGTGTTTGTTTACACCTCGTCAAAAGTCTTAAACTAATCTTGAATAGATTAATGATATTCTTTTGCTTTGGCATAATCAAGGATGGATCCACGTACACTCTTATTAATGTGAGACATATAAACATTAAATTTAAGTGATTAGATCGCTCCAAAATATCATATATTGTTTTATCAACTTGGGTATTTATTTTGTAGGCTTTGGAGGTTCATTCACTCGAAGAGTGTCAAATAAGGTCCAAACAACAACCAACATAATTATCACCATTTAAATGAATAATATCGGAGGAATCAAAATGGATAAAGTTTGAACAACTTCAAAATAAACAATAAGGCTTACTAAAACATGCAATGATGCCAAAAATTGAATATTTGCCCATATAAATAAATTCAAACAAAAAAAATTAACTTGTCATTATAATCTTTTCAAATGGCTTAGATTATAACACATAAGCGATTTATATTACTTTATGATGAGATCCAAAATTTATTTCTAAGTTGGTGGACATCTAGATTTTTTTTTAAATATTTCTTTCCAGGTCTAATTAATCACTTAAATATAACAATTACCTTGTAGGTTTAATTATTATATTTCTATGATTAATCATAATTTTTATGTTATTAACTTTTATGTGATTATACTTAATGTCACTAGATATTTTCATAATTAAGAATATTGTGGCTATTACTTAATTATTCAAATAAAAATAATAATATGACATTGACTAAAATTTATGCCAATTATTAATTCTTTAGTTTAGTTAAACCAAAAATATGCATAAAAAATAAAGTATGCATAAAAACCTAAATAAATTTTGTATAATAGAAAATTAACAAAAATATGGGTTCGGGTTGTTTTGATCTAAGGTGCCACGTTGAGGTTGTGGGTTCAAATCCCACTCTCAACACCAAATTTTCTTTTTTAATCACACATATCCATGTGTGACACATGTTGTGTCACAGCAAGGTTGACATAGCACACCTGTGTCACAGCGTTATTTTTTTATTTTTTTATGTGCTAGCCAGTAGCCAATGCACTGGCACAAAGCGAATTGTCTGAGTTCTCTTCTCGGAATGCCGCCCACGGTGCCACCTTCGCCAAGCCGCAACGGACCATGGGTCTATCGTGAGCTCGATGCCGGCGCATCCAATGTCGATCGTAATAGGCAATGTGTACAATCGGCGTTGTGTAGAGAAGGCACCGTCGGAGCGCAACCAACTCTGGTGCACATAGTCCCTGCGTTGCTGCGAGCTTGCTATCGGCGCACCAAGCGACGACTTCCTTCACACGCGTAGGCCCGTCTCTCCCGGGAATTAAACCATGTATCGCAGAAGGCCGAGTCCTAAAGAGCTGCGGTTGTCATTCTCTCATGGCTCTTGATGCCGACTGTCGAGAGTTAGACGCCAATGTGCAGCCAACACATGCCCACATAATGTTTGCTTTGTTGCCTCTGCTGAGTTGCAATAGGTGTGCGCAACACTGGTCTGCATCCATCGAGAAATCGACGCCGGCACACGCAGTGCTTTTCTCGGCATCTCTCTCAGCCGTTCCGTGAAGCCGACTGACCATGGGTCCGTTGATAGTTTGAGACTGGTGCATACAGTACCTCTCTCAATGCAATCTACTGGTGCACAAGTCTAGCGCACACAGCGCCTCTGAGATGCCTCCTGTGTTGTGCTCTCTATTCCCAACAGAAAAAAAAAATCCACGACAAGATGAAAAATAGAGACTGGCTTTTTTTCCAAAAAAATTAATGGAATGTACCCTTCATTAAATAAAGAGTATTAAAGAGGGCATGCTCATACTCGAGCTCCTCTCTTCTTTGCCCTACACTCCATATATTATAAAGTCATAAACTCGCAGTTTTCTAATTTATCTAAGAAAACTCGGTCTTGGCCGATTCTGTTGACAATATGCAGACACACATGAACTCCGGCGACGCCTTGAGGGAGGGTCGTAGCTGGGAGTAACAAGAAACACGGTGCCCATCAACAGATCGGAATTCCTAAACTGAAAACATGCAAAGATGGTATTTAAATTCCCCAGCCGGCATCAAATAATTCCATGATCAGCTCTTTTTTCTGTACATCCTCCGTTTCTTCTTCTTTATTCACATCAACTGTGTCCACCTTTCGCTTCTTCGCCCTCTTGTTCCCTCTTTTCTCTTCCTCGTTGTTCTTCCCCTCATTACCAGAAACGTCCATCGGGTCGTTGCCTACTTGTTTGATATGAATCTCCGACTTCATCCTTTCCGGCTGCGCTTCAATTCGTGTCTCCCCCAACGCCTTGTCGTTTGTCGACACACGACACCACTCGTCCTCGATGATGTCTTTCTCCTTGGCTCTCCTGCATCTCGGGTCTATCAGAGTGCACATCAAGTGGTCAAGCATTGTAATAACCTTGTTTAAGGGCGAATTAAGCGCCGCCGCCTTGCGAGTCGTCGCTTCCAGTTCGTCGCATACATGGTCGATTTTCCGCGGAAGGGATTCAGTGGCGTAAACCAGCGACTCGATCTTATCGAAGAGAACGCCAGACGGAGGGAAGTGGGATTCCGCTACATTCTCGATGGTTGATATTAGATCGTCGGCAAAGGAGAGTATCGCTAGCCATTCACACTGGATTACGTAAAACAAGGGTCCGGCTACCGTTTCCAGCTTTCGTGCCGAGGCTCCTATGGGCCACCGGAGCTCTTCACCTTTCCTGAAGGCTTTCTGGGCAATGATCACTAGGGTCATTGCGCATGTTTGTAGTAATCGAGATCGTCTTCTTCTTGTGGTTGCCGATTGGGTAGACTGACAAAACTCCATTGTAAAATATACAAATCGGTAAAGAAAATCATACAATAAAAATTCTGGTAGTAAGAACATTGTAATACTCAAGAATTCAGTAAGAGATGTTCATTCTTTAAGTTTTTCAGCAAATAAATAAACAGAATGCATTCCGATCCAACTAAATACCCACAACTCACAAACTACAAAATTCATAACGACAACTTTCAACCAAATTTTATAGACGGAAACCGCTCTAAATTTCGTATATGCTTTGGGGAAAAAAAATAACCTTTCTCTTATCTTTGTTTATCTAAATATCAATATCTCTTTATAATCCTGACAGCAGATGTGAAAAAAAAATTGTTTTTTATCGGCCAAGACCACATTTTATCATCATTGATTGCACTAAAACATCACAAAAATAACTAAACGTAATTCAAAATCGGATATAACTGATTAGAGTGTGGAATTTCTGAAGAAGCATGCCTTGTATCGTAACGATGTTGCAGGTTCCTCCATAATTTCCATTGCTTGAGTCACCAACTTATCCCTGTAAAAAATAGAATATTATTCGAGCAAAGCCAGTACAGAAAATAAACCTTAAAGATTAAACGAAAGAAATTGAAGAACGGATAGTTACAGTTTTCAAACGAGGGAAAAAAAAGAAAACGAACAAGCACCTATCTTTCTCCTTTTATTGAAGCAATAAGGATGTCGAGAGATGATTGATGGGTGATCATAGGGAGGTGGGCAGTGAATGTAGCAGAGAAGTTCCCGCGAATGGATTGCTGGAAATAGGAAGAAAGGAGCGTGGAGGACGCTTATCAACTCACAGCTTTACGGCACCGAATCGGAAGGAACTTCATCCTCATCAACGGCTAACCTGCGGCATCCCCTTCGGGGCCCACGTCGCACTCAGATCAGTCTACTAAAACCGACTTCGAAACTAAACAGCCTTCCCGTCCGTTCCCGTCTCTCTCTCCCTCTCTCTCTCTCTCTCTTACGATGCAGAGGCTCCGACTAAGAATAGAATCAAATCGAGTCGAATCGAATCGAATTCAATTCCCATTCGGATGTCTTGGACGATGCTTTTTCTCAGCAGAGATGCCACCGATCGTCTGTGTTCTTCTCAAATCGGACGGCAGTAGGTGAATTTCAACTCTGGGCTTTGTTTTCGTTTCGTTACTATTTGGATCGTAAGAGTGCCTTTTTTCATTTCATGGGAAATTACGATAAATAATCCATTAAGCATGTTTGGTTCCCCGGACCCTTGGTTCGATAACTGTTCTTCTCAGTTGCGGACGATTTGTATGTTGTTGTTTCGTTCTGATTTTGATGTTTGTTTCTTTGGCTTTCTTTTGTATCTGATGCCTTTTCGGTGTGGTTCTGCTTTTATTCCTTTCTTGTAGTTCGTTCTTTTCTATTGAGCGTATAACTTGGGATAGATAAAATACTTGACGTTTTCCGGATCTTGTTTGTTTGCTCGTTATTGAGATTGGGGCCTTGCTATCTGTTGGTGCTGCCATTTTTATAGTTTTTATGGATGGTGGCTTAGGTTTGTTTTATTTTGTGTTTTTTACTTTTTCTTTTTTTCCATTTTTTTCCCTGTTACGTTCCTCTTGAAATTACAATATCTGGAAATACTTTTAAATTGAATTTCACGAGGCATTTAGCTGAACCAATAGGGAACCATGCCACAGTCAATTGAAATGAAGATACAATTTTTTTTTCTTCTGATTATGTATCAAAACCAGTCTTTCTACTGTTATTGTTCATTATAGAGATATAAAGCTTGATGGAAACAATTTGAAGATGATATCTAGGGAAAGTTGGGTGTTCTCCTGGAGTAGTTCCTTTCAATGAAACTGTATCCTAATCCATATTTATGTCCAAAAGCAGAAGACCGATATTTATGTCTTCGCCCTGCTGCTTGTGGTCTTCTTCTTTGCACTGAAAGGTGAATTTAAGCATTAGCTTGTTCTTTGATTCAGGTATTCCTGGGGATGGAAGATGCCTCTTCAGATCTGTGGCTCATGGTGCTTGTTTGAGAGCAGGCAAGCCCTCTCCAAGTGAGAGCCTTCAAAAAGAACTGGCAGATGATCTACGGGGCAAGGTAACTTTAGTCTTGCAGAGTCGGTACAATGCTTGAGTTCTCATTTGTTTCTCTGCTTCACCTTTCCATATTGGATTTTTGACAGGTTGTAGATGAATTCATCAAGAGACGTGCAGATACTGAATGGTTTGTTTCCTTCAGTAGTTCTCTTTGAATTTAAATCCATGCCATTTAGTGTTATTAACGTCGAGTGTTTGCCTTCTAAGAAATACGATCTTGGTTGGCCTTTCCTGACTACACTTTTAATATAAAGTATCTACAGAGACTTCTTCCACTTTCATGACAAACTCCAGTCTTAGGCATAATTTCTCCAGAAATTTTAATTGTCTGCGCAGGTTTCTTGAAGGTGATTTTGATACATATATTGGGCAGATGAGACAACCCCACATTTGGGGAGGAGAGCCCGAGCTTCTCATGTCCTGCCATGTTCTGCAGTCAGTTCTTCTCCACCTGCAACGCCATGTAAAACCATTAATCTTTTTCACTTACTGCAATTTCTGCTGACAGGACGCCTATTGCTGTCTACATGCATGATAAGAAGTCTGGGAAACTCAAAGTGATAGCAGAATATGGTCAAGAATACGGCAAGGAAAATCCAGTACGGGTCTTATATCATGGTTACGGACACTATGATGCAATACAAGCTTCTCGGAATGGATCAGTGACCAAATCGTAAGATTCTCAACGAGCAACCCTCTGCTTTCTTTCCTCGACTACATGATATTGGTTGCTTTCCTGCAGGTTTAAGAAAAGATGAAGAGCAATTATTACAGGGTGCAAAGGGTACGCGGGTATCGGGATGTACTTATCGGAGATAATTGCCCACACACCATGATAGGATGGGCTGTAAACTATAGCTATACCTGTAAACTTAATAAGTGAAAGAAAGTAGATTGAGAGATATTACACTAATCTGTGTGAAATTATTCATTCACAAATAAATGAGAAGGTAGGTAGCTATTTTTCTTTTTCAATATTTTATTGTGTGGCGGGTGGCGGGTGGCGGGTGGCGGCAGGCGGCAAGGGCAAGGCGGGTTAGTTAGAGTTGAGAAGAGCAGCTTTGTCCTTTTCTCGTGAATAGGGCAATTGCCGCCGTACCAGAGGAGAAACGCGTGTCCGCATTTGCCGTCTTTTCCTAAGCATATTCTGTCTAAAAGCGCCAACCCTGTAACACTTGGATACAGGTCTCAAGCAAGATTGTCTCTGACTCAGAGGTGAAGCAATTGGAAAGACGCGAACTGGGTTATTTGGAGTTGAATTAACACAACACACAACGACTAATTAATGATCCAATTTTGAATCTTGCGGGTTATAAACTCGACATCGATGTTTCTGAAATGAAGGAATTACAAGTTCGTTGTATAATCTCCTTGAGAATCCGCCTAGTTGAGAGGGGCGGGCGGAGATGGCAGAAGCACGCAGCAGAGAGGCCTTGGTGGTATGCAGTGATAGGAATATGAATCTTGGCATTACCATATGGGATCTGGAGACTGGAGAAGATCTTTGTCACATCCCTACTTGTGCTTCTCCTCCCCATGGTCTTATTTGCCTCAAAAATCAATTCCTTGTTGCTTCTCAAGTACAAAGGCATAGATCATTCGGAGGAGGGGCTATCTTCACTTGGTCTTTGAATAAGGTGAACCGACACTTTTAGTTTCGTTCTCTTTTCCGTCTTTCGGTGCTTCAACTAGGTACTGTTTTGTAGGACTGCTTATCGACTGCCATTGAATGAAATTCGCATGGCCTTTTATCCTTTGTTTGCTCTCAGCTTTACGTTTGTGCCCATTGCGTTGTTTTTATGAATTATCGGGTTCATGTTGGTGCTACGTGCTGAATTCTTCATTCCTTCTATTTGGGTCATTTCTGATTCCCTGTCGTTCTTTTCGATTGTTGGATAGTTCGGTTTGATTATTTGTTATCATTTTGTTCACATATAATGTGCTTTCCCCTGAAGTTTTTATCTTTCTTCGCCCTGAGATACCGTTTAGTTGATTATGTTGTTTTTCTGCCTTTTAAGCTTTAGTACACTGTATGTTCTTTTTGATGTTTAAAGCAACCTTGCAGAGATTATTTTATTTAAGAAAAACCTATACTGGTTAATCCATCAGGTTCCTTAGACTTTTATTAATCCAACATTGGGCTTCTTGCATGTGAGAAAGCAATCGGATCAATGATTTAACTTGTAATTCTCTCCATTTCTCTTATATCATTACCCTCTTTCTCTTTGTGGATGTCATTCGCTGTTGCAATGGTCGATATCTCAACTCGCCAGTGTTCCTTCAAGATAAATACTGCTGAAGTTGCTTTCGTTGTGTTTAAATTTAATGATTAATTCCTTCGTGATGAGAGTGGACCTGAGTAAGTTGTTTTATTTTTCCTTTTCTTCCGATTCAGTTAGAATCAGGTGAAGCCATTTTCTTCTTTTTCCTTGTTCTTCCTTCATATCATTCAATTTCTGTGGTTGCTCTGTTTGGATTAGAGACAATACTTCAGTGTCGTAAACAGATTGAATGTCATCTCTGGTTACATGTAGATATAGACTAAGCAAAAAAATGGATGAAAAATAAACATCTTCTTTTTAAGTTGCAGCCTCAAGCACTACACAGAAGCTATCCACTGGAATGTATTGGGCCGATTTGTAGCACAAGAGATGGACTTTTCCTTGTTGGTGGAGCTCCTTCTGGAAACGCATATATTTGGGAGGTAAAACATATGTTTGCACCCAATTCTACTGGTTATTTTCAGATAACAAATCCACTTGAAGGCATGAAAACAAGTATCTCTTTCAGGCGGCTGGCCATTTCTTTATAATACTGGCCTCTCTTATTGCTCTTTCTTGACAAAATTTTTAGGCTATGATTATTTTTGTTCCCATCTCTTTATTTTCTGTACTTCCATACAATCTAAAGGTCTATTTGGAGGTTGGTTATTTCTTTAAACTGATGTTGAAATCGCACCCAAAATCTGGTCAGCCCAACAATTAAAAGCACAAGTAAAGCTTTATTTGAACGAATGCACTTTCCTAATTACAGCAATGTATTCTTGAGTTTTTTATAGGTTTCAAGTGGAAAATTGCTAAAGATTTGGCGAGCTCATCAGAAATCTTTGAGCTGCCTCAGCATTTCTGGTGATGATTCACTTCTGATTTCTGGGGCTGATGATGGAGTGATCAGTGTTTGGACTATGATCAGGTGAACACCTGATACCAGCTTTATTAACATCTTTCGTCAATTAAATTTACTTACCTTTCATTGTGATATCTTGGTCTAATTATCTGGGTGGAAGTGTGCTAGATATATCAGATTCTCAACAATGTGGAAACTTGCTTTCTTTCTATACTTGGTCACAGCATGAGGCTCCTGTAACTGCCCTTTTATCAATGTCGAGTGGTTCTAATTCCTTTATGATTTCAAGCTCACTCGATGGAGTATGTAAGGTTATTTCGTTAACCGTCTCCAATATGTTTTTATGTTGTCAACTCATTTAGTAGTTTAACAAGTTCTTTTGGACATCTATCATTTTTTTTCTAGGGCCTCATATCACGCAGAAAATAATACTTTATTTCAACATATAAGAATGAAGCTTCTGTTGCCATCCAATCCATTTTTTAGAAAATTTTTATTAAGGAGCACAAATGTGTTTTTACAGGTTTGGGACCTGACCAGTGGAAGGCTGTTACAGACTCACTCTTATGCGCAGGGGGTAACTGCAATTGCTCTTGACCCTGATGAGCAGGTGTTGTTTTCTGGATGTGATGATGGAAGTATATTCATCAGTCGACTTGATATTGGGTTTCAGGATATTCCTCCCATTGTTTTGGGGAATCATTCTACGGTTCTGAGAAGGCACAAGTAATGTATGAGTCCTTATAGTTACTTATTTTGTCGGAGTATATTTTAATGTATTCCTGGAGGGCCGATGGGGCCTTTTTACTATCTCCTCTTTATGTCTTAATGCATGTAGTGTTGAAATTACTCTGTCGGCTCTGTAGGGGAACTATCACTGCTCTGTCCTTCAGTATAAATGGAGTGTGGTTAATCTCTGCGTCTGAAGACTGCACAGTTTGCCTTTGGGATGTAAGAAATTGGCAAATAATTCGAAAATTTGATCATAAGAAGGGTATTTCAATTACTTCTTTTGTTACACTTATCTGATAGCAGATGATCTATCTTATGGCATCTTATTGTTGCATGGTATCAGCATGAGTTAAGCTCTGTTTAGTTGGAAGGAGAGAGATATGAACAAGAAAAAGTGTCTATTCTGATGTATTAAACATCTGTTTGGTTGGAAACTGGATGAGAGGAAAGAATCTTATTAAGTTATAATTTTGCATGACATATAATGAAACTGAACCAATTTTCAGAGGTGTACCATGTTCAAGATGAAATATTCCTACTTTCTATTATTCTTGTAGATTGATCTTCTGGCAACAAAGGTTATGTGTTATACTAATACATAGGGTATACAGACATTACTGGTGACACTGTGGCTTTATAAGTTGAAATAACTTTCATTTTTAAACAGGGAGAATAACAAATCTTGTGGTGATACCACAGACATCATTGTTAGCAGAATATGCCAGAAGAAGTTTCCCTCGGCTACATGTTTCAGTGTTGGATAAGGCTCCTCACCAGACAAACAGGTCTGAGGGGACTAGCACTCTCCTGCCCACCCGCAGCACCCAGGAAGATCATCTACAATCCTCTAGTTTCCGGAGCTATAGTTCAATGGTTCAACAGATCCTTGATCTGGAGGTGAGTCCAATATTATTAGTTGAAATACCAAATGGATACCTGTAGCTTAGAAAGCTCATTAGGTATGAATATGTCAGAGAATACAGTGAATGTCCAAAACCTGGTTCTCTTTATGTACATTTGTTTCTTTTGGAGCTTGACTGTTTTCCAACCTTTTCAATTCAAGTTGTTCAGCTTGTTGAAAACCTTCAGTAAGCGGAATAAAATTAGTTTTGTGTGTGTTTGAATTGAAAATTGCAGCAAGGGAGAACATGGGAAGCTATCCAAATGAAGGTAGAAACTAGTGTGGAGAACCGATTGTGGGCAATGAGCATGACGAAGCACATGACAACGATGAACAAACACTTGAGGTCCCGATATTTGGATCAGATGCAGTATCAGCTATCTGCTTACCCAGAGATGACCTCAGAAAAGAGAAAGAAGCAAAAGGTAGGTGAAGAGGAGGATCTGACAGTCTCCAACCTGAAGGACTAGAGTTCCAAGCATTTTCACTGATAAATTTACAGTGAAATTGTGGAGTGACAGAGTCTCCAACCTGTGGAGTAAGGTCTTCCATATGAAGTTTATTTCTGTAAGTAAATAATTGATGCAAATAGACTCTTGTGAATATTTAGAAGTTAGCAGGTGGGCAAAAAGCCAACTTCACCTGGAAAATGACCTCAAAGAAGAGAACAGCAGGTCAAAAGAGACCGGGAAGAAGCTTCATTGATGCCTTACGTGCTCTACTTTGCTAAAGGGGGAGGAACCTTCATCTGCGAAGACGAGTCGAGATACTGAAGCAACAAGCTCTAAGGAGTTGTGAAATATTGTTACTTTGCAGGTTACAATATTATAGGGGATGAAGGTTGTTAGACTGAGTCTAGCCAACTTTTGTGGTACTCAAAACTTTTTCTTCATTAGAAAAGTCATGTCATTTACTTAATTATACTTAGGTTAATGTATCTGCACAATATTGTCTAAAGTGAATATCAAGCATAGGATGAATTCCAATTTATTATCTAACTCAGAAGAAAAAGGAGAAAAATCTTGCCTTTTTCTGTTCTCCCTTCCATGGTAGAACCACCCTATTGTTGTCATTCTTGTTGTTATTATTTTGGAAGGAGAATTTTTCTAATGGTGTAATTGGCTGTAATTGTATGCGTAGGAGTATTCTGTATATTTTTTAATTTTTATTTACCAAAAGTGGAGTTAATTAACTGTATTAATGATTAAAATGAGCCATTATAATTTTGATGATATTAGTTTGACACAATTAAAAGAACATTAGAGGTAACTAAACCCAAATAAAAACCGTCATTAGTCATTTCTTTTAAAGGAAGAGAGCTTCTGTAACATTTGTTACTTGATTTCTTTTCCTGTAATTAAGAATATGAGTAAAGAAGACAGAGGAGAAGGGAAGCCATTGAAGATACCCTTCCATTTATAACAGACGGTAAGGCAGTGGGAAAGATGAAAGGAATAGTGGAATTCAGATTTCAGATGCCACCAAGGGAAAAAGTACAGGCAGAATACTCCCTTTCTTCAATTACTTAAAAACGCACCATCATTTGGCATTTGCTCTCTGATAGAGAGAGAGAGAGAGAAAAGGAGATTAGATGCACGTTGTGAAGGAAGTAAGATTCTTCTGGCAACGGAATTGTTTTTCTTTTAAAAGCCTTTGGAAACGATGATATCTGCATCATTTATCTTCACACTTGTGCAACTCCATTGCACGCCATTATCTCATCTATGTCCATTGAGGTTGAGAGTTTAAGAGCGATAACGGGAGGGAATTGATTGAAGCAGGTAAAAGAGTAAGAGAGGAGGCAGACTGGTTGTAGTGGGTCAACCGCCATTGAATACGCTGCGCACTCAGGAGTCAGAGCTCAAAGAGGTTACAGACTGCAGATAACGAAATTCATTTCCTCCATCACTAACTCGATCTGTAGTAGCGAAACGAGTCTGTCTCCATAACGTGGTAGTGGTTAAAACTTGAAAATTCCAAACCAAACGCTAACGACGTTGTTAAGCCATTATAATTATTTTAACGTAGTTGTAGCATCTAAGCATGTTTTCATGATTGTCGACTTCTTAAAAGCTAAACCCCTTCCCTCCCCAGAGATTGGTTCTTCTTTTACTTTCCGCGCCCATAATCATTCGTTTTTCGATTTCCCCTTTTCCTTTTTTTTTTTTTTTGGTTAAAAAATCTCGTTTGTTCAATCGAAGAGTAAAAGAAGAGATGAGCAGAATGCATTATTTCCTGCTCCTCTCTTTCATTCTTCCATATTCCAATTCTCGGTCTCAGGGTTTGGGGGGTATTCTTGTAACTTCACTCGCTCCGACGACAGATGAGATCTATTGTGTTACGAACTACGATATTCAGGTGGGCCCACATACGGAGAAGAAAATGCGGTGGCGTAATAATGAGTGGAACTTGAAATGATAATTAAATCATTTGGAAATTTAGTTAAATCGCATTAAAATTGGAAATTTAATCATTTCCAGGCGTCTTTGCTTTTCTTCTACTCCCTTTCCATTCAAGACTTCAAGTCGATTTGGCGGGGCGTGGGTCCCCCCTCCCTTCGTTCTCTCTCTCTCTCTCTAAAATAAATAGTAATCAAAGCCTCTCCGTCTCCTCCAACCTCCCTGCGGCAGGGCAGCCTCTTCCCCCTACAACCCCTGCTACTTGGGATTCATTTGTCTTACTTACACTTACAGACATGAAGCTCTTTCTTGTTTTCTTTCTCTTTTTGCAATTACGCAACTTCTCCCTAGTTTTCACTTTGTCGCCCGACGGCCTCTCCCTCCTCGCTCTCAAGTCCGCCGTCGATCTCGACGTCGCTGATGAGGACAATCCTTTCGCCGATTGGAATGAGGATGATCCCAATCCCTGCCATTGGTCTGGGGTTTCCTGCATGAACGTTTCGGGCTTTCCTGATCCTCGCGTCGTCGGGATCTCCATCGCGGAAAAGAACATTATGGGGTATATCCCCTCCGAGCTCGGATCTTTGGTCTTTCTCCGCCGTCTCAATCTTCATGGCAACAGGTTCTCGGGTTTCATTCCCGAACAGCTCTTCAATGCCACTTCTCTCCATAGCGTCTTTCTTTATAATAACAATCTTTCCGGAACTCTCCCCCCGGCGATCTGCAATCTCCCGCGCATACAGAACCTTGACCTCTCCCAGAACGTGCTCGATGGCGGAATCCCGGAGAGCTTCGGAAAATGCACGCAGTTGCAGCGGTTTGTCCTGGCGAAAAACAATTTCTCCGGTGAAATTCCGGAAGGTATATGGTCCAAGATGGAGAATCTCGTCCAGCTCGATCTTTCCAACAACCAATTCAGTGGACAACTGCCGCCGGATCTCGGCGAGCTCGAATCACTCTCCGGGACCTTAAACCTCTCGTTCAACAGATTCTCCGGTAAGATTCCGGAGTCACTTGGGAAATTGCCAGTAACGGTGAGCTTTGATCTCCGAAACAACAATTTTACCGGCGAAATCCCTCAAAACGGAACTTTCGCTAATCAAGGGCCCACTGCCTTCCTTCACAATCTCGGTCTCTGCGGATTTCCTCTCCAGAAACCTTGCCAGAATTCCTCCTCGTCTTCACCAGCTTCTATGAACCCGGCGCCGGAATCCGGTTCTTCCTCCAAAAGAGGATTAAAGCCTGGCTTAATTATCTTAATCTCGGTGGCCGACGCAGCGGGAGTGGCATTGATCGGCTTAATTATCGTGTACATATACTGGAAAAGAAAGGACTCAAACAACTGCAGCTGCACCGGGAAAGGAAAACTGGGAGGCGGCGCGGACGGCCGCTGTCGAATGTGCTTGTGTTGGAGAGGATATTCGGACAATTCGTCGGAGGTAGAATCGGAAAAGGGAGTTAACAGGGGCGAAGGTGATCTGGTTGCGGTTGATAAAGGGTTCACCTTCGAACTGGACGAGCTACTCCGAGCATCCGCGTATGTCCTGGGGAAAAGTGGTCTGGGGATCGTGTACAAGGTGGTCCTAGGAAACGGCGTCCCCGTGGCGGTGCGGCGACTGGGAGAGGGTGGATCTCAGAGGTACAAGGAATTCGCCGCGGAGGTTCAAGCCATCGGCCGCATTAAGCATCCCAACATTGTCCGATTAAGGGCCTATTACTGGGCACAGGACGAGAAGCTTCTCATCTCTGACTTCATCTCCAATGGCAATTTGGCCGCTGCGCTGCGTGGTGAGTCTTAAATTCGATTAAAGTGAGCCGTCATATTTCTCCGAGACATCTTTTCTTCTCGATCGCTTTTGCACAAAAAAAGAAAGAAAAAGAAGCAGTTTGTTTTGTTTTGTCGAAGCATATGTGTACAAGGTCATGGATGCCATGAACTGTAGGAGGAAAGAAAGCTGCTTTGGGTCAGTTCCGTTGATTGTTTTCTCTGCATTTGTGTTTTTTTGTTTCTCTGGCAGGGCGAACAGGGCAGCCGTCACCGAGTCTCACCTGGTCAACTCGGTTAAAAATCATCAAAGGGACGGCGCGAGGATTGGCTCACCTCCACGAGTGCAACCCCAGGAAGTACGTCCATGGCGACATCAAGCCCTCCAACATCCTCCTCGACGCCGAGTTCAACCCCTACATCTCCGATTTCGGCCTCAACCGTCTCATCAGCATCACTGGCAGCAGCAGCGGCGAGTCTCTCTATTCCTCCACCGGCTACATAGGCGCCGCTCTTCCCTCCGTCCGCCCCGTTCCGTCCGAGCGGACCAACAACTATCGCCCCCCGGAGGCACGATCGCCAGGCAGCCGGCCAGCTCAGAAATGGGACATCTATTCATTTGGTTTGGTGCTGCTGGAGATGTTAACCGGAAAGGCTCCCGAACCCTCCTCCCCGTCGACTCCGTCGTCTTCCACAAGCGAAGGCGTCGTGGAGCTGGTGAGGTGGGTCCGGAAAGGCTTCGAAGAGGAGAACCCATTGTCAGAGATGGTCGACCCGATTCTGGTGCAAGAAGTGCACGCCAAGAAGGAGGTGATTGCAGTGTTCCATGTAGCGCTCGCCTGTAGTGAGACGGACCCGGAGTTGCGGCCCCGGATGAAGACCGTGTCCGACAATTTAGAAAGGATCGGGAGCTGAGAGGCCAGAGTACAACCTTAGAACATGACCCCATGTGAGAATCCGTTCTATGTTTTTTTTTTTTCAGGAAGAAGCAGGCGCCCGAAAAGACAAAACCACTGTTTTAGCTGTTCTTGCCATTTTTGAACGAGAGATGGTTTGTTTCTCCAGCAAGGATTCCCCATGAGGATCGACAGATTTTTATTTTTATTTTTATTTTTTTCGGGTGAGAGAAATTTTTATCGGAGCCGATATTAGTTTTTCCATTTATTTGTTGTAAGATAATCATATGAAGAGTAAGATTGAATCCAGCTCCACCTCTTGGTAAATTCTAGAATATTGTTTCAAGAAAAACTCCGTCCCCGCGAACCCCGTTTGGGGTTGCACTAAGTAGGCCCTTGAGTCGCCTGGGAAATGATTGAAATGTCTGCTGGTGCAGCTGGGCAAAGGGTACATACAGTATCACCAAAATTGGATTCAACTTATAAAATCAACAGCATTCATATATCCTTGTACACGTCAAGTCACGAGCAGAAAATCTCGGAGAGCCAGCCTTCTTCCAAGAGAATGAAAAGATTTTTGCTTGGCTAATATGTACACATATTGGCTTATTAACCAGCACTCATTTCTGCTGCTATTATCATCTTACAACGCTTCAAATCGCTTTACGTCGCTGTTCTGCTCGCACACGTGCAGTTGCTACGTTCTTGCTGCAGTTTCTGTGGGAACGAAACAATTATAAGAGAGCTGGGTCCGGAAGAAGCAGAAACTTGAAAAATATTATTTTTGTAACTTTAGGTTTAGAATTGAAGGAAGATCCTTAAAAGCAGAAAAAAAATCACCTGAACTTGATTTTGAAGGGATTTGATGTGGTGAACTGCCAAATCCAACATCTCCGCGGTGTTTGTTTGCTGCAAAATATATAAATTTTCAAATTTACAGAAAAAACATCTTATGAAAGCTTGAGGCTGAAACATTGACAAATTAGTGTAAACACATCATTGATAGGTGAAACTATCCAGCTTCAAAGCTTGAAACATGTAAAAGATGAAGACAAGTATCTTTCGCATGTTTACTGTGATCATACAATGACCAGTTTACTGTCAAGAAGCTAGTTGTCCACTTTGAGGAAATAATCATAAGACAGAAGCAGGAACCCAGGAAAATACTTTAATATGGAACTGTACGTTTAATAGAGCATGATTCCTTCTCAAAGAATAAGCATGGCATAATCAACAAATCTTACCTTGTCCATGTTCGGCACAAGATCTTGTAACTTCTTTAGCTTCTCACTGATCCTTGTCCGTCTGTCCTGAATATGTTGACAGTTTGCGTTAAATTCAAGGCAGCAGGATGAACAAGCCAGTTGACTACTTTTAAAAGAACAAAAAAGTAAACAGCTCATTATCAACAAGTCAGAGAACACAGTATCTTCACGACAATCTTAAATATGGTCAAACTACAGGTGTAAATTGCGATAAAGTTACCCATTCGATCATGGATTCAGAAATTTTCGTTCAAATTGGTCATTTCCCGACTGGGCATAAAAGCTAAATCATATCAAGTGATAAAACGGAAAGATTGCCCTCAAATATAGACCCCCATAGTGGATGAGTCTGGTATAGTCTGAAGGTTGATATGAAACTAATACGCATTAATATATTTGAAGGTTGGAATGAAACTAAAAGTCCGGTGTGCATTACCCGCGGTAAATAAGAAGAACGTCGTATGGAGGCTCAATGATACTCACCCTTTCAGCGATACTCCGTGGGTGCGTAGCACAACCACGTTTGGCTCGAATTCTGCAAGGAACAGAGTCTTGTTGTATTTGTTGAAGCTTGTCCAGAGACGCATTTGATACGTTAAACTGATGAAGAAAAAAAAAAAAATATATATATATATATATAAATTGTATAAGTTAACTTTTTTGGTTATTTCATTAAAGAAGATCAGATTTCATGTTCATATTACTTCACAGTCGTATGTTGTACTTACCTGAGAATCCAAACTGTTGAGAGCGGCAGCTAAGTCTCCATGGATATCCTTAGTTCGCTTGTTGGGAGGCGCCGAGAAGACGATCGAGTTGGTTTCCTCCCAGGAACCCATACGGAAGTTTCCGGACATGTAGGAGTGGCCAGGTCCGTCGTCAGATCCATTATGGCCGAAGGTGCTCTCTCCGACCTCAGGAACGCTAATCTCAGAGAGTGCAGAAAGGGAGTCTTGTCTGGCTGAGAAGCTGAGCTGAGATTTCAGGCGTCCATTTCCCATGCCAAGGCTACCATTGCAGCCTGCTTGAGAGCCGTAATTTCCAAGCCCCCTCGTGACAGAAAAACCTGCTGCACAATACCCAAATTGCCCGTTAATCATTCCATAGCCCAATCCCATGCCATGATCCAACTTCATCGAGGCAACACTTAAGAAATTCTCAGTAAATAAAAAGAATTATTTTATAAAGAGGTAATATTAGAAATTTGGATCAAATAATTCCATTCATACTAAATCATATTTGTCCAAGGCAATTATTTTCCACCCTCGTGATTGGCGGGCTGAAGTGACCACTGGGTTACGGCCTTAAAAGGTCAACTACGTTTTTTATCCCCAAATTGCAAACTGCCGTGTACCGGAGCTTCCGACATCTTTCTTCAGCAAGAAACAACACCAAACTCGTCATTTACTCGTTTCGGCCCGTCAACTCATTAAAGGGTTCTCTCGTCATTTCACGACTGAGGAGTGAGGAGAATAAGGTGAGCTCCTGGGAACCAACACGCACGCTCGATTGTCCCCCGCGTCCACTCCAAAGAAAAGAGAAAGAGAATAAACAAATCGAAACCACGGGTTGTGGAATCGCAGCGGCTTGTCCCACCAATAAATCGGTTTCAATCTGCTTCTCAAACTCCGATACGCTACGGATTCCGACATCCCGCTAAATAAATGGAGAGTTGATAAGTCGTTTAAAAGAGAAACCAGTGAGAAGCGTTGGGGGCCGTCCACGTCTACCCTATTCTGTTGCCCGCCAATGAGAAACCAGTGATAAGTCACCGACTCTACCTGCGCATTCAAGTCAATGTGGTCCCCAACAAACGCCAGCATAAACTCTTAATCATAGGAGACACAGCGACTCCGGCTGAGATCTGGATCCACTTTCAACCAAAAGAGGTTTATGTGTTTTTGGGAGGAATTTAGAGAACTGGTTTGGAAACTGTGAGAATTACCAACTTGAAAAAAAGGGATTATAGATTGTGAACATGTTGAATGGGAGTGGCCTCGCGATGCTTCTCATGTAAAAATTTGTCAAAGGCATCAATCACTCCGATTGGCCTAGAGAGGCTAACTCAATCCGGCGACTTTTTTGCAGAAAAAACACAGCACCCAGCGGTAGCAGAAAGCACACGATCTTAAAACGAACCATATTCAGATCCATTAAAGCAGCAATGCACCAAAAGAAGAGAACAAAGTCGCAGAACAGGAGCGAAGAGAGAGAGAAAGAGGAAAAAGGGCTTACCACTACCGTCCACCATGAGGTGGGACAGAAACCCGGCCGGAGAACTGCTGTGCCTAATCAGCGAGGGCGAGGGCGACGTTCCGGTTTTCATATCATCGGCCGCGACGAGATCTCCGACAGCCATCTCCTGCAGACCGTAGGAGGAGGATCTCTCAAGGCCGAAGGCAGTCCTCGTGACGTCGTTGTCGAGGGCGGCGGAGATGTTGGTAGCCTTGCAGCTGGATTCGGACGTCAAGCACGACGAGTCGCCGGAAAAGTATTTGCTCATCAGGTTATCGGATCCGACGGCAGAAAATTCGTCATCAGCGACGACGGAGTCGGCCAGGCTCTTGAGGAGGGAGCTAGGGGCGGAGCCGTAGCGGGTTAAGCCGGGGCCGACGGGCCGCTGCGAGGAGTACATTAAAGGTAGCAGAGGAGAAGAAGAAGAAGAAAGAGTGGAAAACAAGGGTAGATTTGGAATATAAAATGGCGGTGCCGAGGTTGGGGTTGAATTGAAGCTTATGAAGCTAAAATTATGAAAAATGGCCGCGACAGAAGTGGGGTGCCTCGTGCCGCGCTCAAATCTAGAGAATTTATACTCTTTTTATCCATTCTTGATACAAAAATGCCCTCGCCCCTCTCGTAAATTACTCTTCAGAAAAAGTCCATTGAACAATTCTCTCTGTTTGAAACGGAGAATCGTCGCTTTAATTGACCGATCAAAATTTTGTTTCCCCCTCGGAGAGATCAGATTCAAAGGACTAATCAGACGTTTCTCGGGGAGGTCCACCAATCGGTGTCCAAAGTCATTAATCAAATCCGCCACTAAAAAGCAAATAACTGTCAATTCCAAAAGGCTGTCAAAATGTATCTAGAAACTATTCGTGCTATATTCTACACAACATCAAACGAATGGCTTTTTCGTAGTTATCAAGAAAAAACAAGGCCGTGTGTTTGCTTCCCCCCCACTGTCGTGCCCTCTACTTTGGTGGTACGCTAAATGACAGGAGAGACGGATAAAAAAACGCCAATGAAAAGCCGACAGCTCATCACTCCACTCTTACTGCGGTGCATGAACAATGTTATCTTGGAGTTCATGAAATAAATGAAATAGTGATATTTTACCGTTAGATTGGGTGCAACTGATTGCTTGAGGACTTTTACGTCCGACCAATGGACAGCGAGTGTTTGCCGTCCTTGTCGGGTAGCGCACGATGTTAATTTTCCGAAAGAAATCTGACAGGGAAACATGCATCTTCACTCCTTGCCTCGATTTCTCCAGGAAAGTCAATTCCTCAATAGGGGCACATGCGACACAGGTAAATTACGGAGGAGGGCCCACTGCCCACAGGATTCCAAAATCTAATCCTCGTTACGTCGAGTTTGGCAGCTGGATTTTTTTGATTGGATCAGCTTAATGGACTTGAAGTTGGTAAATTGGGCGAAAGTGAAGGGGAGTAAGGAAAAGATGAGTTGGATGTGACGTCTTTGTCTCGTCACCTGCCCCTACGATGATGCGACTCCAACGTCGCGGTCAGCCGCAGCAAAATAAAGTATTAATCACTTGTTAATTCTGGTTATGATAAGTTAATTATTTCATTAAGTGAGATTGAAGCGTGCACCACTTCCACCACCCGTCAGGTTCGAGTTTGGCTTAAACTGCTCAATTTGCTCATTAACATTCTTATCCTTCAACTGGGTTTCGGTGATCCGCCCTAACAAGATTTATATCCTATATTTAAATTATCTATGAATAGGAGAGACAAAATACTTCTCCTCTCGCTCCCTCTAGCTGGCAAAGCTGACGACGTGGATCCCTCGACGTACTGCGTATCCAAGTCAGCATCTTTTGTTAAAAGTTAAAACTGCTAGGATTTAGTTTTTAAGTACATAATATGCTACTTGAGAGACCTTTGTAGCTAGTGCTAATGTAGAATAGGTATCACACACTATTGAACTGAAATTTTCAGCTGACATTGTATTAATCATAGTGTAATATAACATAATATCTTGCTTAGCATAGTATTAATACTGTCATTTGTCCAATAACTAAACATTTACTGCTAACTAAGCTCAAAATAAGTATAATGTAGCACAATGTTATGTAGGTCCATAACATACACTAGGAACAAATTGTACAAAATGCTGACAACATAGTACTAGGGCAGTCAATAACATCGCATTAAGATAGTTAACAACATAATATATTACTAATGGGTAGGGTTGTAGACGAATCCGAACATTTTGGATCTTTGTATCCGATTCGGGCACCCGGTTCTGAAACAAAAAAGTTTTAGATATTGAATTGAAATTTATAGATTCGGATATGGTAAATATCTGAATCCAGATATGAAATGGGGAAACCTCATTTCCTCCCTATTTCCCTTGCTCCCACCCAAATTTTCCCATATTTTGCCATTTTACCTCATGTTTATTTTTTATTTTTTAGAAATTTTTTACTTTTTTTTTAAAATTTTACATTTCTTTAATTTTATTTATTTATTATTAAAAATCAAATCCGAATATTATCCATATCTGAATTTTTATTTTAGAAATTTTTCTCTTTGACATGCAGGCAAGTTAGTTTTGTTAGACCCATGATAAAATCATATCGGTCTCTATTATTTTGATGATAACAAAATGGGTAACTTGAAAGTATGTTACTAACAGTGTTATCAATATATTTTAAACATGAGCCTTCCAAAAAAAAAATATTATGAGGTCTATAGGAAAACTCAAGACAAAAAAATGACCAATCAAGTTACCAAGTTAAGAACCGAAGCAAAACCATATTGAAGATTGTTGCTGAGAAGAAAAAACTTACAAATAGAAGAAGACTGGAGATTTGAAGAAAATAGTGTCAAAATCAAATTGAAAATCTCAAGAACTCTAATTAAGTATGTAGATAGCTAACCAAATTCTAATTCTTAAGCACAAGTGTGTTACGGAACATTAGGACATTTATACTTTCAAAACCTACTCAAAATCATCATATAAATATTATAGAAAGGTTTTGGAATTATAACATAAGTTTTCACCAATAGAAACTTTACATGAAACTCAAATCTCAAACTTTTGTATTATACCAATCTTTGAATTCAAAAAGAAAAGAAAAAGGACATGATATGTTTTCCATAAAGTAAGTATTTTGGAAACTTCTAGATCCTTGGTCCTGGCCTATATCGTATTTAGAACTTAATTTTTGAATAAAGGCAAAGACATTATCGATTATCCCATAGATCATCACACAACATTGATGGATCATACAGAATATTGCTAGACTATTTTATAAAACATAATCAATCAATTAAAATGGCATATCGGTCAGCCTATATTTTCAAAGGTTGCAAAGTGGTTGATTGATGCCATGATGGATCATTAGGCATGTGAAATCCAAATATATAGTCATTATGCATGATTGATTGATCATACCTTTTGGTAGATTGATCAACCTTTTTTGCAGCTTTTTGTAAATAGTAAAAAAATTGCTAGTTTAAAATAGATACTTTAATGTTACATAAATAGAGAACTAGTAGCATTAAAAGACTTATTATGCAAGACTTTTTGCCATGCAACTTATAAAAGACTCGTATCAATTTCTTGATTGCGAAATTGTTGTCACAAGAGTCATATGAGACACTTCTAATTTACTTCTTTAATACTCCCCCTCAAGCCAGAGTTTTTAACTTTAGCTTGCAAAGAAAATTTTCTTGGTCTTCAAACTTCCTTCTTCAACAATTTCGGCTGCAAAATCTTTCAAGGATGCAACTCATGGAACTCTTCATTGTTGGTCACATAAATTTTTTTTGCCACAAATAATTTTAGGTCATGGAATTCTTCATGGAAGGATCTTTTACTTGCCTCATTTTTTGTACTTCTCCTGCTACTTCACCCCCAAAACTTGGGGATCAATTATTGTTTTTTTTTTTTTTTTTTTAAGAGACCCAACTTGTATAAAACTAGAATGAGAAAAAAAAAAACATCACTCCTAATCAAACAATAAAGTTCCATACATCAGTAAAAAAAGGGCCTAAGTTTGAAAACTCTATTCAAATTGAAAGGCGAACAAATCCAATTTTAGGGTAGTGAAAAAAAGTCTACTCACCATTTTATAGATAGCTAAAAAATCACCATTTTATAGATAGCTAAAAAATCACCATTTTATAGATAGCTAAAAAATCACCATTTAGATGAAAAATAAAAGACTTGAGTTGGATGTTGGGCACTCTCCTATCCTTTGCAAGTAGTGTGTCTATATACATTGCTCTAAAGTAATAAATAATGACAAATTAAAGAAACATATGAGGTTTGATGGTCTACACATACAAATGCAAGTAGAAGTAGCAATACTCATGACTTCCAAATTAACTAATCAACAACAATAACCATTTTTATGCACATCAACAAGGGGAGATATGTGTAAGAAACATAACTAAGCCATGAATCGAGTGCATAAAAGATAAGGAACATTAATGGCATAACCAGAAAACTAAACTTGGAAATAATTAAGTTAGACCAAGAAGTATGACCACAAAATTGATTATACAATCAACTAACAAAATTGACCAAGTGCTCAAGAGAAGATGCAACTCAAGAAGGGATGAAAACTTGACTAACAATGTGAACAATTCAACCATGGAATTTGAATAGAAATCTAAATAGGTTGACCAATAGGAAGAATAGTTGGCACCTTGTTCGAGCTTCACCGATATTCTCAATGCAAATGTAGCCAAATTGTGCCAAAAGATTTTGTGATGCCTTTACATGTTCAGTGTCTCCTATAGGAATAGCATATATGATTTATTCAAATCTTCCATTGCGTAAACATCACTAATTTGATCTTCGATTTTTTTTCATGGTCAGGAGATCAGGAACTACACATGAAACAACTCACTATGAATAACTATGTTTTCTGCAAGCCTTGTTTTGGAAACTTTCCTCATAAAGGACATATTGCAAAAAACCTGGTGTAGGTTGGTCTTCCTCCTCCCCACTTAAATTGCTTGGGTGAAGGGAGATTTTTTGCATTTGTAACTTTGATGAGGGGAGTTGGAGAATCTTTTAAGCTAGTGGAATGAAAGGGGAATAACTTTTTCCCTAGTCTCTCTTTCCTTTTTTTTTTTTTTTAATTTACAACAATAATTTATATAACATTATTTTATGTTAACCGGTGATAAACCTGGATGAACTTAGGTTTACTAGACTACCCACCTTGTTTAGTAGGTTACAAAAAATTTATTTCATTGTTCCCCAAATACGTTAAGTTTTTCCTTTAAAAAAGTGGCATATCTATTCAACTTCTAAACTTTGATATCACTACTAGATCATCAAATGGGTAAAAGAAAGATATAAATTACAAAAAAGGATGACTACTCAAATTAAATGTGATGGATAGGAAGAGAATATAGGGAGCTTCTTGAATCTTGAGAAGTGCAATGTATGAGAAAAAGAAAAAGATGAAATTTCAATCTTGTCTAAGACTCTAAAGATAAAGACAAACATAGTTAACGAAAAGAAATGATCACGATCTCATGTTAATGCAAAATGTACTCTCTAGATAATTTAAGACATATGAGAATCCAACTTTCAGATATTATTTCCCTAGATAATCTATCATCTTAGTGTATTGTTCTCATCTTTACATTTTACACCATGAAAAGTTTTGTTGAATAGCAGATATAGAAGAGAATAAGAAGTCTTACAACGCTAGAATTAATATGGTGGAGTCTTACATGAGTCTCATTGGAGGAGGTCTCATAAAAGAGTCTCAATTAAAGGTGTTTTAAATATGTTCAGTTGTTCAATTGTTCTAAGACTTATCTTTTAGTATTTAAATTTGAAAATAACTCAAAAAATGGTAGTTTAATTGTAATTGGATTCTACATGTTCCCTTTATTATAAATAAAGGCTCAAGTACTCAAATTACATCAGGTTAATGAAGTTTTTCTCTTATCCAAAAATTCAACATGGTATCAAAACAGATTATGTGAGCTAACTCAGTCAACCGACATATATATCATTTTTTGTTCTATCATCACTAGTAGTTTAGGTTTGTATTCAATATTTTTTCTTTCTTTATTGTCTTAGTACTTGTTGTTCACTTGGCATTCACACATTCATAATGAAATTTTAATAATTGAAATTATTTTTTAAAATAAAAATATTTGAGTCTTTCCAACAAGAAAAGAATTTTGGCAATCAAAGGTTTTTGCAAAGAGAAATCGATATTTGAAGTAGTAAATGTTAGACTGCAAGAGAGGTTCGAGCAGTAGTAGAAAACTTTACTTTTTGAGCCGTTTAAGCCATCAAGAACGAGACTTTATTTAGAAATTTATGTGACAAAATAAATATATGTAAGTATATTTTCCGTCTTATTAAACCAATTCTAAACTTGAGTTTTCTACAAGAAGATATCACTTTCGCAAAGGTCAATGGTAGTGCTGGCCAAACGAGAAAGAATACTCAATTCGGCCAGATTACAGAGTCTGAAATCTTTTAGATTCTTTTTCTAAAACTAAGTATATTTTATGAATAAATATATACTTGGATGAAATTTATCAAATTCTGATTTTATGAGGAGAAAATTTCATATCAATTTGATCTATATTCACGAAGATATTCACATTGGAGGTAAGGGTCAAACTACAAAATAAAAGAAATGAAGAGGTCATAAAAAATTCAAGAAGGAATATTTCTATATCAAATTAGGTATCATTTTAAATCTCTTTAAGACTAGTTTCTTTATCAATAAACCGTTTGTGATCCTAAACTATATTTTTGGAGATATCGATATTAGAAGTACCAAAGGTTAGTTTATCCAAAAATCTCTCATTTTGTCCTATGTTCTCTGTTATTTCAATGCATTATTGTGAATTGAGTTTCATTTTCTCTTAGAATCTTAGTTTTTTAGCCAAATTTCTCTTCTAATCAAAGATTCTTTTAAAGAAGTAATCACTACATGATGTACTCGTTCAATGTATGCAAAAAAAATTTGGTTCAATGTTGTTTTCAAGTTTTGCGATTTTGTTACTTGGTTGTGTATCTTACGCATCGTCAACTCTGAATATTGTGGTCACCCAAAAAAATTATATTCTTGGTCAAATTTATTAAGTTCTACCATTATAGTCTCTCCTAGTTTTAAAAAAAATGTCAAAGTCTAGATTAGTTTGAAAGTATGACTGTTGCATAATCGCCTCATTTCGGTTAAAGTTGTTTTCCTCTAGTATTTATTCAGCTTATCATCTTGTGTTTATATCACTTCATAACAACGCCTAGACCCACTACCTAATAAGTATAAGAGTGTGTCTAACATCCAGCTTGAGTCAAGTGTTTTGTTCTTCACCCCAAGAGGTGATTGGTGTTTGAGCTACCCTTAAAAAGTAAGTAGTCTCAATGTTAAGCCCCAGAGTTGGGCAATTTTTTTGTCTTTAAAATTGAGCAGAGTATGTTTCAGACTATTACTGTTTTGACTGGTGTATGAAGCTTTGTCGTATGGCTAAGAGTGATTTTTCTTGTCTCACCATTATGTTGTGCAAGTTGGGTCTGTTGGTAAAGAAGAAAGAGATCCTTAACTTGAGGGAAAGAAATAAAAGAAGAAGTACAAGAAAGAGGTAACCAATAATGAAGAATTCTATGTGTTGTAGTAATCAAATTTTAAGTGGCTAGAATATCCAAGAAAGAGTGAAACAAGATGAAGACTACAAGCAAGATGTGAATAAGAAGAAGATGAATCAAAGCAAGAAAATCAAATTGTGTTTTTTAAGCTACACAAATTTGGAAGGTTTTTTTCCAAGTAAACAATTTTATTGACCAAGATTATTTGCAAAGTGGGTTACAAATAGGGGTGGCATCGAGTCTCGCCAATCTCGAACTTGCATATGTTTGAGCTGAGTTTGATTTAAATATTTCGAACTCGAGCTTGAGCTCATGAATTTTAACCGAGTTCAAGCTCGAGCTCAAACTCGAGTCGGGTTCGAGTTGGAACCTACATTTAAAATTTTGCATAAAATACATATCAAATAAACTGTATATAAAATTATACATAAATTATACTTAAAATTGAACATGACCTATATACATAAACCCTATATAAAATTGTTTATACACTCTAAATAAAATTGTTCATAAACACTGCATAATAGTATGCATAAGCTTTATTCAATAATCAAACACAAAAATTTAAATGAAATATTAATATCAAATTTACAATCACCCAAATAAAAACTATTAAATCAAGTATACATTTATGTCTTAAACACCTTCTTGCATTAGGATGGGTTGAAGCTAGTTTACAACTGGCATGAAAAACCCATCAAGTCATATATTCATGTATGACTTAAATTTTGAGTATGCCTGTTTGTTATACTCAATTGTAGTATTTAGAAAGAGGTAACTTCATCATAACAAAACCAATGTCAGTATTTTCTTCCCATGATTCATATAGCTTCTTCAACCAAGCATTTAGAGCAGAAGGCCTATTGAGAATTGCAGTTCTCAAAGTATCTTTACCTTCGACTAACACCTAAAATGAGTAAAATACGATCAAGAGGCATAGGATCTTGTTGAAGGTCAATTAAGAACACTGAAAAGGTTGCATTTTAGGAACTGACTTGATTTTTTGTATCATCGTTTATGGTGCTGCTGGAAACGACAGAAATATTTCTCAAATGAGGAAGTAGAAGAGGACAAGAAGACTGTCTTGTCAACAAATGTCTAAAGCTCTGCATTACCAACTCGAGAACTCTAGTCATGTAAAAGAATAGGCAGCCAAACTCCAAATCTTAGGTAAAAAGTATGTTTTGCTGCATATGATATGCAAACTCTTTCCATAACTATGTTTTCAACACTTATTCAAATGTTTTAGAACCTACTATTTATTTAGTTTTGGCCTAAATCGTGCTAAGAGCTTATTTGTATATTGTGCCAATAATCATGATCAATCATCTACATTGCATATGGCTAATCAACTATGCATAATGGATCATATTGAATGTTGCTAGAGTAGAATATAAAGCATGATCAATCAACTAAATGTGCAAAGAGTTTCGAAGTGGTTGATTGATGTCAAAATTGATCATAAGGCCACATGAAATCTAAAATATAGCCTTTGGAGGTCAATTGATCAATCAATGTAAAGATATGATCAATGAATACCTCTGTACTGTTTTTTATACAATGGTGTAAAACGACTAGTTTTGCCAAGAAACTTATAGAAATGGACCCAAACAAGTCATTGGTATACCAAACTGTTAAAAGACGGGCTCAAGGCCCACAAATCTAGGAGAAGACCAATAGGCCCACATACAATAATGACAGGATGGTAAATAAAGAGTCATCTCATAGATATGACATTAATGTAATTAAGTTAAAGTTTCAGGGTTAAAACCATAAACCCTAAACCTTAAGTTCAGGGGTATTATTGTAATATAATAGCTACATAAATCTATAAATAGAGCTATAAGGGGAAGGTTAGGAATCAAGTCCATAACCCTTTTTCCTCCCGTTTTCTCCCAATAGGCTTCTCTCCCTTTTTTCTCAGTGAGCTAAATTCATAGAGTCCTAAAAATCAACATGGTATCAAATCTTTGATTTTCAGGACTCGGAGTATGGTTTTTTTTTTCAGAGCTTTCCCTCCGGGCTTATTTTTCTGCAAGAGCTTGATGAGATCGAGGTCAATTTTTTTTTCCTCTCATTAATCTATCGTTGGTATTTTTTGCTCTCCATCAAGAGTTATAGTCTTTCTAGTAAGGGTATTCACAAATATCTACAGATGTAGAACCAGATGCGGATTCCTTCTGAATGTTATAGTCAGCCAATGTCCTGCCATCCTCGAGCTGCTTCCCAGCAAAGATAAGCCTTTGCTGGTCCGGAGGATCTTTTGCTGTTTTCGAGCTTCCCTCACAGTGCCGACATACTGATGGCTAGGTTTATCAGGAACCACAACGGAGCTCCAAGAGCCGTTGGGGAGCAGCAGAAGTACAACCCATTACCCAGCACTTTCTGTTTGTTGCTGCCGAAGAAGAAGGTGACCGCAAAGAGCTGTTTGCGCGTTGTTGTTCCACATTGTTCGGCTGACGGGAAAGACGACTCACCGTCGCCGAAGAACACGAGTCTGCACCCAAGACTCCGAGAAAAATTCTGTTGCAAGGTTTCCGCGGGAGGACGATGACGTCGAATTACCGTTTTCGAGCTCTGTTTCCGCCGAGAGTCCTTCGGCCATGGGGAAGATGATACGATTGCCGTATGCCGAGAAGATGATATTTTGGAAACTCCGAAATTGTTCTCTGGAGTTTCCTGTTTTTTTTTCGGCTGCTACTACGGGATCCTCGGTCCGAACGTTGCTGTTATTCGGAAAGTTTCATCTGTTTCGAGCTGTTCTGTGCGGGAGGGAGATGAAGGCATTGTTGATAAATTTTTCTTAAGTTAGGAAAAATTTATGAACAGTTCAGAGCGCCCGGACCAACTCAACTCGGGCCAGACAGAGTTCCCAACCGACCCGAGACGTACTGTTTCTGCACCAGCCAGACCGAGTCAACTTGGACCAACTCGGTATAAGTACCCAAGTTTTTTTCTAGCTGGATTATTATTTTTGAAGAATTGACAGATTATTCTTTGGTGAGCATATTATTTGGTACATATATGTGCATCGGATTATTTCATGGGTTATTTTACATGGGTTATTTTACAAGGGTTATTTTGGTTCGGGTTAAATGGGCCTGAGCCCATTTCAGTTGCTGCATTTGTGTCTCTTTTGATGAGACATTATTATTGAAGAAGAGGTAGCCTCATACCATTATTTATTGTTCCTGTAAAAAATATCAAAATTATTTGTGGTTGGGAGTCCATGACAGAGGAATTTCATTCCTATCAAAAATATCAAAATTATTTATGGTTGGGAGTCCATGATAGAGGAATTCCATCCCCATAAAAAATATCAAAAATATTTGTGGTTGGAAGTCCATGACGGAGGAACTTCAACCCAATAAAAAAAATTAAAATTATTTGTGGTTGGAAGTCCATGACGGAAAAACTTCATACCCATAAAAAATATCAAAATTATTTGTGGTTGGAAGTCCATGACGGAAAAACTTTATACCCATAAAAAATATCAAAAATATTTGTGGTTGGAAGTCCATACGGAGGAACTTATTATTACATTTATGTTACTTTCCCCCATTAATATCATATATTACTCTACCACTTGGGAATCGTTGTCCTATGGAGTGACACGGTGGTAGAGGTGACACTTCAGAGCAATGCCAATAGACACACTACCTACAAAAGACGTTGTGCCCTACATCCAATATGAGTTATGACTGGAGTATGGAGTAATGTCTTCGGGGCTAAGAGTGATTTACTCTAACTGATATTATGCCAATTGGGCCTCATGAACAAGAGCACCAGCGTGAGGTGGAGTGTTGAAAGATGAAGACATATTGGAAGATGTGCCAATTTATACAAAGATTTTATACATAATTTACAACAATCTCGGAGTTCATGTTGTTCTCTCACCCCTAGCTTGGGGGAGTGTTGGAATATAGGGCCCAAGCCCATACGACCAAGAAAGACCTACATATCCAGTGTATTTGAAGATGGGCTTAAACCCATAAGACCAGGGAAAACCCATGTAACCAAGAGATATAGAAGACGAGATAAAGGCCCATAGATCAAGGAGATGACCCATAGGCCCACATACAATAATGGCAAAATGGTAAATAAAGAGTCATCTCATAGAGATGGCATTGATGTAATTAAGTTAAAGTTCCAGGGTTAAAACCCTAAACCCTAAGTTCAAGGGTATTATTGTAATACAGTAATTTCATAAATCTATAAATAGAACTTTAGGGGGAGGGTTAGGAATCAAGTCCATAACCCTTCATCCTCCAGTTTTCTCCCAATGGGTTTTCTCCCTTTTTCTCCATGAGTTAAATTCATGGAGTCCTAAAAATCAATATTTATGGGCTTCCTTGGTGGCATGGGTCTTCCTTGGTCTTATGGGTTTGGGCCCATCTTCTAATACACTTGGATATGTGGGACTTCCTTAGTCGTATGGAGTTGAGCCATATCTTCTAATACAAACCTTTGAAGAAAAAAATTTTACGCCTCAATTTTTAATTTTACACTATTGCATGAGAAACAACCCAAACTTGCTTATTTTTTCAAATTCTTTGCATATTTCTTGGCATTCCTAGTTTTATCAAGTTCTATACACTTCATTCTACATGTTTACAAGATTGAAAGCTAGGATCTTACTAGGAGAAGACCGTCTCTCCAAAATGGTATAAGTTTCATTTTCTTTTTTCTATTTTTACTTTCTTTTGAAAGAGGTATATAGAAATATGAATCTAGAAGGGAATTTCTCGCTAAAGCTAGAATCTAGTTGTATGAAATTTTTTTGGGGAGAGATTAGGATAAGTGTAATTAGGTTAGTTTAAAGAGTTTGTTAATCACTTTGTAATTTTTCTTAAGCATAGGTTCCTGGGCAATGATTACCACTAGAGGAACATCAAGAATTACTTCCCTATAGTTGACTGTATTTGTAATGTTTGGTTTTACCAAGACCAAAAGTTGTAGAGTACTTTGGGTGTAGTTGACTACTTTTGTTGAGGGTTTATGATGTGTTCAATCCTTCCCTTAAGTATTCAAAATTTTCTCATTCCCCAAGACCTTCCTCTCCCCAAATTTGTTGCTTCCTCTTCGGTACCAATTTTTTAGAAAAATGGTGAGGACTAAAAATGCTTCAACCCCTAGAGAGTCATGTCAAGCTCGTCAGAGACTCAATCTGAGAGCATAAAGGACTTGATTCTCGTACCCATAGAAGCAATAGAAGCCAGATCTCTCATCCCCCTGCTCAACCCATGAAAAATCCAATCCGATCTTACAACATAGAGCTCCTCTTCTTCTTGCTCATAAGAGAACCATCAGGAAGAAGTCGGTAAAATCACCCTCTCACCCTTTGTCACACCCGGAACCACCAGTGGATACCCCAATATCTTGCTACTATCTACCTCAGGTTGGCTTCGCATTGGGGAGGAAATTCTAGTCTTCCAGAGCAACTTGAAGGATCTTTCGAGTAAGAATTTCAAGAGCTTTAGAAATCCCAACATATTTTAAACACTTAATTGTTACTGAATTTAGTGGGAAGAGAATACAAGTTGGAAGAACGATAGAGCCTAGATTGTTAATTGAAATGCCTGACTTGAAGCATTCTCTGAAGTTTCTACTATGAAGTTGGATTTGGGTGCCTATGCCATATATTCGAGTAGGTTGATAAAGGATAGGGAGCAAGCTCTCTCTCTTTCCAGTAGGTTGAGAAAGGATAAGGAGCAAGCTCGCTCTCTCTCTCTCTCTTCCTTAGCTGATCTATGGCAGAATATGTTATTCTTCTATAGGGAATGGATGAAGACACAAAGAGAAGCAGGGAATGGAGGAAGAGTTTTTTAAACACATTTTAAACTCAAAAAATTTCACCAGGGTCCAATATGACGGTACCTGACCTGAAGGTTACTCGCACCAGGAGAAAGAGTTTGGCAACTATGTAGAAAAATGGCACTACACTTCAAATTAGTTCCGAGATCTTTCTATACTAACTTTTCCTTTCTTTGTTTTCCTTTTGAGATCAGCAAATGTCCAACTCATCCACTTGAAACCCAGATTATTGAATTCAGAGCTTCTATTATGGGAAAGAAGCCATAGTTATCTCGTTTAAGTGAGATTGTAGAGCCATTGGGTTAATGTCAACATTTCGACCAAGACCGATTGAAGCCATTTCACATGGTTGAAAACCGAAATACCTGCGGAGAATAAAATCATGTCTGCTTAGTGAGGGCCATGAACAGTAAGCTTTGTCGGATTATACGCGCCCCGGATGCACGAAGGTCGCGCATATTCTCTCAACAACCTCACGTAATCTTCTGTCACCCAAAGGATTCTTTCTCTCGGCCAATATCCCGGTCTGGAATTGGGCTTTTAATGAGAAAAATATGAGACACCATGAATCATAGGATTATACAGTCAGATTATACCTAAGAAGCAATAATTAAATACACAGATTTAACGTGGTTCACCCAACTCGGGCTACATCCACAGCTGTTGTAGATAATTCTTTATAGGGAATATAGTCCACAATGTTTACAATTTTCTTCTCACACAAGTCCATACATTAATCTACCATTACAGATAATAATAAATACAGATCTGTAAAAGGAATAATGTAACATGTATGAAGTTCCAGAGACTCGTCAACGCTCAAATAATACCGGTTAGAAACAACACAAACCAAATACAGCACAGGTCAATAATAAAACGAACCAGACAAAGCCTTTGAGGAGGCGTTCCTTCTTCCTCTCCTCTGCTCTCTCCCTCTACACTGAGGATACAACGCCCTTCTTCCTTCTCCGGTCTCTCTCTCTCTACACTGAGGATAGAGACTCCCAACAGAAAGGAATCACGCAGCATTGGAGCAACACAATGACGGCAAGCACAAAAACTCTGTTTCGACAGCAACGTCGCGGTGGGGGAAAAATTAATCTTCTCGCTGTATCGGTCGCACAAGAGTTTCTCACTCGAAGCTCAAAGATTTTTCTCTCTCTAAAAATCGGTCGTTCAAAGAGCTTCATTGGAAATTTTACTGTTTCTGTTTCTCACTATGAAAAATCACCACCGACGGAAAACCTCGGGGGGAAGATATAAGGTGAAATGGGTTTAACGAGGTTGAGTGTTCTATAAGCAACCTCATAAAAAAAATCAAAAATTCCCGTTATATCCCTTTAACTATTTAAACCGAGTATTCCCTGACAATGAAATGACAGATATCATAGAGAGCGGTCTCCTCTTTTCTTCTCAAGCATACTACATATCCAGAGTCCAAACACGTTAATCGCGGTTTCTTTTCATGTTACAAAATCGTGTAAGAGTGAAGAGAATAAATCATTACAGAATTAAAAAAACCACTGTCAAATGATTGATCTTTTCGCTGTCTTTTCTCTTGAAATTGTTGAAGGCGTGATTGATTTTACACGCATATGAAGATGAAGAGCGGTTATTCAACAAGAAGCATTGATTTCTGGGTTTTCACTCCCGTGACGACTGGTCACTTCTCATTCAATGTCTAACAAGTCACAATCTGCAATGAGACTTTGAAAGCTTTGTCTTGGCGTCTTCTTATTACAAGTACGAACAAGAGAAAATATATGTCATTCTCGAAAGAAAACTTGAACCTTGAGAATGCGACGACTGGTCGTGTAAAACACAGATAAAGAGTTTTCCTCAAGCTCTTGTGGCAGGTGAAACCACGAAGAGGTGGCAAAAGGCCGCAAGAACAAGCCGTGGACTACTCTACCCATTTTGAATTCTCAGGTGAAAATAGAAATCTGGGACTCTCAATCAGCATCAATCTATTCGTAGTGGATTTTCAACAAACGGAGATGAAGGACCACCATGGCACCTGCTATCTTGTGCTTTTTTTTTATTTTTTAAACAGACAAGCTGAGCAGCAAGTCAGTGTAGGACCAGAATGAATAAAAATTTCCAGATTTCTTCAGTCATTCATCTGGTTAACACTGAACAAAACGCGTCTGTTGTTATTGAAGGTTGTTGGTTCCCTGCCACGTTAATCGCGAGGTGGGCTGATTCTCTCTGTCTGCTTTCATTGGAAATTCAAACTCTGCTGCTTGCAGTCCTCGTTACAATGATTTGTGTATTTTGAGACTGAACTAGGAACCAAGAAGATGGACTCGTCATTACTAAGACTTGTATTACAAAATACCAACTGGACATGAACATGAGACGGGAAACAATTCCACAAGACTAGGAATGTTTTCCACAACAAAATAAATTAAAATTGTTATAAAGTAAATAAACATTAAACAATATTGATCAAAACTATGAAAATATAGTTTTCTTATACGCTCCATGTTAGCCTCAATATCTCCATTGAGCTAATTTTGATAATAAAAAACACTTGAAGTTACTAATTATATGTATTAAGTATGTCTTGCAACTCAAAAAAGGGACAAATGAAAGTTACTACTTATATGTATTAAGTATGTCTAGCAACTCAATATCTCCACTAAGGACCTGCCCACACAAAAGGGAAGCAAACAGCTCATGTAAAAAAAACACTACCCAAATGATCTAACGACACTGTTCTACATAACAAGGGAGAGAAAACTCATTAGAAGCAACCGTCATGCAAAATCATCTGAACAGCTTTGATAAATACTAAACACAACAAGCAAGGCATGTTCATCCAACTGGAGAGGAGTGGCAAAAGTTTCTATTGGAAAAAAGAGTGGACTACATAGCGTGGAGTCGACTACTTCAGTACCTGAGCTGAAGTCTTAAAGTGCCAAAGTCCAAAGGAGTCGACTACATCAGTAGGAGAAATAAAAAATTGATGTATAAAGTGAAAATGGGTCTACCACATCCAAGGAGTAGACTCTCTTGTGCAAAAAATCAAAAGTTCAATCTTTCAAGCTCAGTTTTGGAAGTTGTAGGTTTCCAAATTTTACAAGTGACCTACTGTTATGTTCAAAAGGACCTATTTCAACCTACTTCTTCTAAAATACAAAGTCATTTTAACATTGGAGCGCTTCTTATTTAGCACAAAACTGCGCCAAAAGTTGAGACTCTTAGCAACAATGTGTTCCAAGCCCCTACACCTTCACACAAGATTTTGAAAATTTCTCTCTTTCAATGCTTAAAATGAAGTAAAATTTAGTAGTTTTCTTTCATTGAGTTATCTATGATCTTCTATTTAAATATTTATTTACTTAGCATCTCTTGTGAATAGGTTTTTGCATAACAGTTAGAATTTGAGGGCAAATTTTCAAAAAAAAATCCAAGTAGTTAAATGATTTTACTTTGAAATCTATTGATTATGAGAGAAATTTTAAATTTGAAATATTTCCAAAACAAAGAAAATATAATTGATTTTATAAATTATTTGATTTCTTGATTACATAGTTATATACATTTCTTTAACATTCTAAATTTTGAGTTAGGAAAGTTTATTCTCATATTGCAGGTTAGCTTGTAGAGTATGTCTCCCATTTCCTTTGACCCGCCTTTATTGTAGGATCATTGTATGGATAACATCTCAAAAGATTTGTTTAGAGCTTCTTCTCCTTGATTTCTCTTGCCATTTCCTTCTTTGTTGGGATGATTGTTGTCAACCTTTCTTTTCTAGTGGTAGACGGGAATTTGATTTGTGGAAGAGATTATATGAGGAGATCTCTTGGCTTGTATACCGTTTTGACTTATCCATTATGAGTGGAGTTTCATGTGAGGTGGATGAACTATCTTTGCATGACTTAGCTAAAGTGGATGAGCTATTTTTACATGGCTCAACTTTGGTGGGGTGAGCCTTGTTTGCATGGCATAGCCAAGGTGGACGAATCCTGGTTGGTTGAGGTGGTTAAGTCAGTGGTGCATGACGTTATGCAATCATTGACATCCTCCCTCAAGATGAGCTGAGAGGTTTGGCGAAGGTACAACTTGGAGCTAAGTTAAGATGTAAATCTCATTTAGTTAGTCTTATTTAATTCTACGTGCCTAAGGGCAAAGATATAATTTTGTCAAAGCTCTACATTATAAAGGAATAAAAAGGGGGAGACTTTAAATCAATTGAGCCCTAAGCTCTCCCAAAGTTCTCTCAATTTCCTCTCTTCTCTCTTCTCTCTTCTCCTTTCTCTCTCTCTCACTCATTTTCTCTAGGTTTCTCTTCCTCTTTCAACCACTTTTTCTTTATTCTTTCCTCTCACCACTAAAAACAACCTAAGATGATCAACCCCTAGAATCTAACAGAAGAAAATCAATAAATCTTATTTTTTCGTTTCTAAACAAGTTGGTATGTCGCTTATACAATTTGAAGACCTACAAGTTCTAGATTTGGGTCTGACATTGAAGCAATTTGAGTTTTTATAGAATGGGGTTGACTTCTTTTTCTTCCAATGGCTTGATTCTACCGTTGAATCCTTCCCAAGGTTCCACTCTTGCTTTTGTAACCTATAGGGGTCGACTCCTTTTTTTATTTATTTTCAAAACTCATTGTTAGGTGGAGTCACATTTTTTTTTTATTTTCACTTAGATAGGGTTGACTCCTCCCATGTAGTCAAATCCGACTAACAGTAAGCTTTGGATTAAAATATGGATTTGATCCTTGTAGGAAAGAGTACACTGTAGGAAGGAGTTGCTACTTGCTTGTTACTAGTATTTGTTGAATTTATGGAAAAGAGAAATACTTCATTGACTTTATATAATCAGAGTACATGAACCCCTATTTATAATAGAGGACAAAGTGGTAGAGTCCAATAACAATTAAACTACCTTTGTCCCAATTACACCCAAACTCTAACACTTAAAGATATGTCTTAGCATATTAAATAACGCAACATAAATAAAAGAGTAACATAACTAAAACATCTTTAAACTGAGATTCTCCTATGAGACCACCTTTTGTGAGACTCTTGTAAGACTCCACCATATTAATACTATCTCTGTGAGATTGCTTATTGTGAGAGTCACGTAAGAGGCTTTCATATCTTCTTTTCAAGAGTCTTCGCTCCCCATTGAGTGTTTCTAGAATCTATTGCCTTTTTCATTCTATGAACCAATGTATCACTTCCTCATTGTATTGTACAAGAATGTTAATTTGTGATGATCAATAGATTTTTTACCTGGCACATTTTGAACTCAAATCTTTCCCTATACATTTATGATGCGCCTACATTGCTAACCTCACTTCAAGGCACAATCGTATGGCGGTCCTCTTTCCCTTGGGTTACGCGATAAGTTGGTTCCCAAGCATATCTAAACCATCTCTCTTATCACCTAACTCCTTAATTACTTTGCCCCAAAGGAGGTCATATGCTCTTGGCCACCAATACCCTAACTTAATCATTGTATGTCCAAGGAATTGATCACTCTGATATAAATTTGTTATATTCAATTTATTAAAGTTCTTTCTTCAAGTTCTTGATAGAAATGGATAGAATGAGGATAACTCATGCATGTAGCAACATTGAAAGCTTTCACTAGGAAAAGTACTATATTTACAAGGTTGCCTTTAATAGTTGTTTCACAAATAATGAAAACTATCACAACTACAAATTATTAAAATAAAAAGATTCAACTATTGAAAAGTTCACAATAGTTAAATAATTAAGAACTATATGTTGCTATGAGTTTGTCCTCCACAAGATAAAAATATGTGAAAAGAAAATTTAAAAAAAAAAAGAATAAAAGGAACAAGCAAATTTGTGTGGTTTAGCATTGGAACCTCAATCACTCACATAAAAGAGAAGGTGAACAAAATTTATTCAATAGCCTAATTATTACAATAATAAAAACCTATTTTTAGGTTGAAGAGGGGATAATTCAAATCATTAATGAAAGATCAAACAACCAAATTTCTTTGGCATAGGCAATCAATAACAATCAAATTCCCGATTCATAATGACTCGCTTAATCAACTCGGTTAAGAGTTTTTATTCTTGACAATCACTGTCAATCAATCACTTGATTGATTTGGCATCATTTTTAAAATTTTATAAATTATAAATAATTATGAAGAAGTTGTAGTTGAAAACTTGAAGGAGAGTATTCAGAGTGTAAAATTATGAAAGATAGTGACAATTGAATATGGTAATTAGTCTAATTAACCAATAAGTCATTGATATTGACTTAGAATTTGGACTCACATGATATCTTCTTAATAAAATTCTTTATGCTCATTTTTATGTTTGTAGTGTGATTGAGGGAAGGAGATGAAAGCTATCTCTGTGCTGTTCTCTCATGAAGGTTGGCTCTTCCTTCCCTAATGAAACAAGACATTGTTGCCATTTCTATCTCTCCATCTTGTGAGGGGCAATCAATGGGTTCAAAAGTGCTAGTACCCCATGTATCAGTATTTCAATAAAATTACCAAAGACATCCTGAGCGAAGAATGATCAAACAAACCAATAGTGTGAAAGTAAATTAATCTAGTCATAAAAGTTCAACCAGCTCCTCGACCATCAGTACTTGGTTTCAAATTTAAACAAGGAAAAATCTGCATAGATTGCTTTTGTTTTTTTCTTTCTTCCTGTTTGTTTTTCTTCAAGTTATGATAAATAATATGTACATCAACCAATTAGCAATGGAAACACCTCCATGTTAAACGCGAGGGCTGCTAAAAGAGTTTGTTCAAAACAGAAACACGGATGAAGAACACATATCAAATTGTCTTCAAATGTAACACCTTATGATATTGGATTTGCCTGATACTAAACAAATATATCGTAAAGACCTAAAATGGTTGAGATAATGGTACCCAACCCCCAACAAATAGGAAAAAAAAAAAAAAACTCTTGAGGTCAACGACAAGTTTTATTTGGAACTCCCCTAATCTTCAACTTTTAGGGCAGGAAACCATAGAGTCCTGTAGTTAATTAATATCTTGCAAAGTGGAAATGTTCCAACTAATGCCCATCTGCAGGAGCTTATTAAGGCCTCAAGCTTCGTGGAAGAATCATACTACTACTAGATGCAGTTGATCAAATTAGACCTAAACTTATCTTTCTATATGAAACAGGCGTCCAATTTACGGAATAAAGATAACGCTTGTTGGAAAATAACGACGCTCCTTCTCTCTGTCTCTCTGTGTAACGTCTCTGTTCCATTCTGGAATTTTGCACACAGAGACTAAAGAAAAATAATGGTGATAATTCTCTGTATTTTTCTTTCTTTTTCTTCTTCTTATCATTTTACATTGATTACATAGGTCTTGCCAGCACAACGAGCTTACCGACTTAATTGCCAACTCAACTGTTAATCACGATGGATCATGGATCAAGTTTATAATTCAACAACGCTCACACGACAGTTGACGACACAGCTTCTGCTGATTCTCTTTCGTATTAGAGACCGACCAGGGCTATGAAAACGGGAGAGAGTTACAGTAACGGTGGATAGTAAAACTAATTACTATGTTTCGTTCAGCCGTTTTAAAACTTCAAAAAAAAAAAAAAAAAAACGCGTCGGCCTCTACTTCAGTGTTGCCTGAGAAAATCTAATCCGAGAATTTGGAAATCGAAGAGCAGTAAAACGAACTGTTAAATCGTTGTTTCTTTCACAAGCAACAAAGCAGGTGGGTCGCATCGTGAGTGAAATCACCCAAGGGGAAGCAAGACGAATAAGGAAAAGCTTAAGAGTTGAAACATCTTGTCGTCTCCGCGTCCGGCCACTGGTGGCAAGATTGTCACTTGGAATCGCCGTGGTTTGCCGAGGACCAAACACGCCGATTTTGGCTCTACCAACACAATCCACTGCTGTCGCATAAGAGAGGCAAACGGGACCCTGCGTTGGAAAAACCACCGACCGAGATTTTGGACCCAGAAGAGAAAAACGAGGTGAAAGAACAATCTCTGCATGTCTGAAACGAGCCCAGAGTCCACTCAGAGAGAAGCGAGAGGAGCTACTCTACTCTCCTCTCCGCTGCTCGGAGAATCTGGGCGCTCTTCATACTGTTATACGAACTAATATTTTTCTTTGGTCACTTGTCAATGTCAGAATTTAGCATGGGCGGCTAAAAAAAAAAAAAGAGTTTCAGAATACCGGATGTACTTGTGTTACATAATTGGACGATTTGGTGCTTGTCAAATAATTGTCAACCATTTAGAAGGGGAAAAATCTCGGAGTGATCTAAGGCTTAAAAGGTCAACTTGGTAAAAAATATCTTATGACGATGGTAGCTGTTAATCATGATGGGATAACGGAGATAGTTGTTTCCCATATTTTACACAGAATTGACTTTTCCTAAGATCAACCGTAGGGTAAAGACGTCGATGTGGTGGCCCATGTGGCCGTCCCACGTGTAAATCGTAATGCACTCCAGTGCCGCTGGTCTACCGTAGGATGGAGATAAGTTAGCAAGAAGGCGCGGGGGCGGAGGTCGCTCTCTGAAACAACTCAAGGACAACTTTCGGTGGTCCTCGTCTTCCTCCGTCACTCACCTTCCAACGCCAACATAAGCGGAATGCATATGGTGGGTGGTCACGTCAATGTCCGCGGCCCCTCGTTTTTTTTATTTATTTATTTAATCCCCCGAGAGATGGGAATCCTCGTTTATTATTCTGCTTACGTGGCTCAACTAATGATACTGATATGTATGACCCATAACAGAACATAGCGGAGACTTTGGTCGCTTCTCCGTCGGACAAATCTTTCTGTCTGGGTCTCTTTAGGGTACGGTTGCTTTTGCTCTTCCGCTTGAGACAATATCCGGGGTGATTCGATCAATCATGGGAGTGATATTTTGTTTTACTAACCCTCCAGAATGGACAAAAAGATATACGAAAGTGCTCCTTTTGTTCTATCTTTTTATCAGTTTGCATGCATGCATGCATATAGCCGTCGCCATTAAATAGGAAAACGAAGGTAATGAATAATTAAGTATTAATCCATAGTACCATATTATAAGCAATAAAATTGACGCCTTGAAACATGTATGAGATGAGATTTGTTGGAATGACTTGTCTTTAATATGCATTCTCTCCCCGTTTGTTTCGTCCCCACATAGGTGGGACTTTGTCTTTGGCCGTCCCCGTATAGGTAGAATTGTGCATTTACATTTGTACACGGGTGTTCCCCGTGCGGGAGAGTATTGGAATGACTTTTCTTTAATATGCATGTTGTGCCTTCGCTAATAGACCGGTCTTTTTGGCACAATGGTTAGTAACAAGATCGATTTGTTGGGTCCCGCTAATTCCTCACAGGATGCCGATGGGATCCATACATCTTTAATTTCTTTTACTTCAGCAATTTTAAATTATTTAAATTAATTAAGTTTATTTATCACATCATTATGATGTCATCCGATTCAAACGTTGGTCAAAACACGATTTAACCCGATTAAACCAGACACAGTCACCTCATCTGAACTCTTTGAGACATTTGTCAACCATGACACAGCCATACACCTCCGGCTTAACCACTTCAAAGAAACATGGCTCTTCAACCCTAGCTACGCATGATATGTTCACTTCAGCTAAGTCGTGCCAACATGGTCGTCCACCTCACATGCACTTCCCACCAATTATGGACTATTCAAAGGAGTTTCAAGACAAAGAAATCTTCTCCCTCCTCCGGAGCCACATGGAATCTCATCCAAAAAAAAAGAGGTTTTCCTAACAATAATGGAGGAACACATGGACTGACTCAAATTGTTCCTCCGTATAAGGCAACATCAACACCAATCAAGGAGAAGAGATGAAGAAAAATCTCAAGAGTAATTGTCTTTGCAAGAATCGTATGATGAAGGAATATCAAAAGAAGGAAGACTAAGGGAAATTCCTATAATCAAGGAAGGTAAGGGAAAGAGGAAGAAGTCAGGACAAACCATTACGACCATTTATGAATTCATTCAAGGGAGCATTCGTTACGAGTTGCAGAAAACAGATATAAGAATTTCATTTTCTCAATAATTTAACAATATAAGAATGAAGGGAGAGATGAAAACCCTAGCCACAGGACTAACAAATCCTTATCATCCTGGATTTATAGAGTGTCGGAGAGAGAAATCATAGTGCTTCCGAACTACAAGTACTTGATTCGGGGATCCATTCAAGATTGCACTCATTCGTACAAAATTTTTATGTTGGCAAATCTCAATCATGCGTATCAGCGTGAAGAACTAGAACATGAACAAGAACAAGAACAAGAACAAGAAAAAGAAAAAGAAAGGAAAAAAGTCCATCTTGCCGACCAAGTTATCAAGCGCGTACAAGTGAGAAAAAGGGACGAATCCAGTATGAGTCCAAAGCAGTGCCACTTTGACCACTCAATTTACGTAAAAAAAATTGCCATTCTGCTTCTATCGATCACTTTTACTCTGTTGATGTTCTTTCTGTAAAGAAAGAAAGAATTTTTTAGACAATGGGGCTCGCACTCAAGCTTACAATTTAATGTCAATCGGAAACTTCTATTTAGTATTTAAACTTGTCAAACAAGATTATAGCAGACAAGGGAACATATTGCATGACCCACCATTAACGTAAGTATCATCGATTAGAGCTCTTTAACCTCATCGGTAGCTTTTTAGTGAGGAACGTGAGAAAAAGAAGAGGACTCGATGATTGGATTAATGCTTCTTTAACTCGTAGTTAGTTACTTTCTCATCAAAGATGAGTTCTTAATTACTAAATTGAGAAGCCATCGTCCATTTAAATGACTAGAAATGTTAACAAGATCTAACTCCTTTCCGTCGAAGACCCACAAATTAAACCACCATTCGGTTCATGGTTTCTCCATTCTTTGACGGGAATCGATCAAAATCAGGTGGCAATCCCCTATTCAATCCTCTGTGATTATCTACCAGATAAAAGCAGAAAGCAGGAAGAACTATAATCAATAAAAATCCAACTAGGGCCGGAAAGCAAGATGTATCTGGCTTTCCTGGAAGTAGCTATATGTGGTCCTATAAATATGCGACCGGGGAACGAAGCTAGGTTCAATGGAGGTAGAGACCAAGTTAGAAGGATGAAGATCTAATTTAGGGGCTGCTACTACATATCCACCCTAAACTCATCAGTCTTTGTTACCACTTGTAAAAGGTAATCAAAACGCGGCTTCAGTGATCTTCAACCTCTGAATATTCCCCGATTCGCCAAAGACCAGAAAATGTGACCTATAAAACGCTTAACAAAATCTCTTTATAACAATAGTCAAAATCCTTTTTTCTTCTTCTTTTTTTTTCTCTTCTTCTTCTTGTTCGATCGGTTAACCCAAAGAGGAGTCATACTACCAACACAAGTTATCGATCATCTGGTCGGTAAGTTAAGTTATATCACCTGCAAGTACTTATCCATAAACATAGCATGATCCTCGGGAGCAGAGTAGTTCATCGAAAACGTCGTCTACCTGTATTATTGATGAAGACTTAGATGCAGTCCCCACCTAAATGGAAATCATTAACTCAACAAGGACTCATCTGGAGTTCAAATGTTTCACACGGAAAAGATATCATGGTGGTCGGAGGGCTGTGGTGGATGAGATCTCATGTAGGAAATTGGAAGTTAAAACTGAACTCCAACCCTGGCGAAGTGTACCGGAGGAGTCAGTATCACCTATCACCACCATTCATTTTTGGAAGGTGTTTGGTTGACGAAAACACCAATGCACGGCGGCGACGCCCGGCCACGAAGTATATATATCGAAAGAGAAAGCGTGGTCCCATGAGACAGGGAAGAGATGGAGAGGGAGAGGCATGGAAGTGGGAGTTCTGGGCTTCGCTGCGTGGAATCTGAGACACAAGTCAGCATGATTCATATTGACTGGTTACGTAAAGATGCAAAAAGAAATAAAACGAGAAGAAAAAAGGAAATAAAAAACAAGAAGGACAAAAAGGGTCGGCGAGGGACTGAGGATAACTAAATGGAACCCGGGTCAGCTACGGATCCGTAACCCAATACATCTCCACCCAATCTCTCAGTTTCTGCACAAAAGCTCGGGAGTACCTTTGCTCCACAGCCGTGAGAATCCTGATTAATCCAATGAAGCATTCCTTTGTATAAGGTTCTTAAAGAAAAGATTATTAACCATGATCAAAACAATAAAGAAAAGATTGAGGATTACGATTAAAGTCAACTTTTTTACCTGCAAAAGCTCCTAGCGATTCTTATAATCGAGAAGATATAATTAATGACTCGATGTTAAAGGGAAATAGTGGAGTTAGTATTGATGGGATAAGACAAAAACATAATCATTTATATTAAAAGGATAATCCTACATACATTAGTGACTATAAAGATCTTGTATTTATTAGATGGGAAAAATGTATCCTAAATGGCTAGTCATTTTGGGATAGGGTCTTCGAGCCAAACTTAACATGGTATCAGAGCAAGGTTCTCATATGTGAGCATCCACCTAAAATTATCTACGTGTCACCACGTGGGGGACCTCTACCCAAATTATCCATGTGCCACCTCGTGAGGGGGAGTGTTAAAAAGATAGTCCTACATATATTAGTGAGTATAAAGATCTTATATTTATTAGATAGGGAAAAGGTATCCTAAATGGCTAGTCATTTTGGGATAGGGCCTTCGACCCAAATTTTAACAATTTCCATATTTGTTTTGCAACATAAGATGAAATGACCTTCTTCTTGAAACATAAGCTTGGAAATAGAATAAATTTGAACATCTTTTTTCAACTAATCTTATTTTTTCTTACGACAAAAACGGAAGAAATCAGTACTGCGTTCTTCATCAATTTTTTTTTCAGTTAGAGCCAGCATTTAAGGGGAGGAAGATGAAAACTCAGAGCACCGTTATTATTTCCTCCCGTTTCAGTCGATGAGGGTAACTGAGGGAGGCCGTACGTGTTGGCTCTCTATATGTGATCAGCTTGCTACGGAATTTAATGAATCCGTAGCCGATCAGAATAAATGCCCGTCTGGTTCTTTTCCACACTTTATTTAATATTGTTATGAGATGAAATGGGTTTGAACGTCAACCGCCATGGTAATGTAAAGTCAAGCATCGAAAGCTCTCTCTGGCGAATCGTCTAATTTCCTTCCTCCTTTTTCTCTTTGTTTTTTCTGTTTGCTTCTTATTACGCCACGGATGATCAGATGTACTCAAAGTCGAAAATTTCTGGCTCTGTCTATTTGCTCATTTCTGTGCTGACAGCCGCAACTCGGATCTCCTACCGACCACAAATATAGCTCCAGAATTTGTCAGTCAAACCCTCGCCAAACATGCCTTGGATTTTCATATTATGGATCAACGGAGACAAGCCTCCCTTCCTTAAGTGTATATATACCCATCTCCTGCTTCCCTATTGTATTTGCACTCCGAGGTTCTCCGCCAAAGCTCTCCCATCCCTCTCCCTCTTTCTCTCTCTTTTTTCTATTAAAATTCCATGGCTACCAGCCTTTTTAAACCGAAACCCTCTCCTCTCCCTCTCCAAACCTTCCTCCCCAAATCAAACAAGGCTCCCGTGGCGCGACTTGCCGTCACCCACAACAACTCTTCGGTGTGCCAGCAATCGGTGGCGACCACCTCCGTGGTCACTCCGGTCGTTGCACCCACTAAATCCGAGATATGCTCCTCCAATTTGGCTCGTATGTGGAGAGAGATCCAAGGTTCCGATGATTGGGAACGCCTGGTTGATCCTCTTCATCCGCTTCTCCGCAAGGAGATCATCAGATACGGTGAATTCGTCACTGCCTGCTACAAGGCTTTCGATCTCGATCCCAATTCCAAACGCTACTTGAATTGCAAGTACGGCAAGAAGAACATTCTTAGAGAAGTCGGAATGCAGAATTGCGGGTACCAAGTCACCAAGTACATCTATGCTACACCTGATATTAACATCCCCACCCAAAATGGGGCTTGCTGTGCCCGTTGGATTGGATATGTCGCAGTGGCCTCAGACGAAGAGGTGAGGAGACTCGGAAGGAGAGACATCATCGTCACCTTCCGAGGAACCGTCACCAACACCGAATGGATAGCCAATTTTATGAGCTCGCTGACTCCCGCTAGATTGGACCCTCATAACCCGCGACCAGATGTTAAAGTCGAGTCGGGTTTCTTGAGTTTGTACACGTCCGACGACAGCACTTGCAAGTTCAGCAATGGGAGTTGTCGTGAACAGCTTCTGTCGGAGCTGTCTCGGCTCATAAACATGTACAAGGATGAGGAGATTAGCATCACAGTGGCTGGTCACAGCATGGGGAGTTCTCTGGCCATGCTCCTAGCGTATGACATCGCGGAGCTTGGATTGAACACAGATGAATCGGGGCAAGAGATACCCATTACGGTTTACTCTTTTGGAGGGCCCAGGGTGGGAAATTCCGGATTTAAGGAGAGATGCGACGAGTTGGGAGTGAAGGTTTTGCGGATAGTGAACGTGAACGACCCCATTACTAAGCTCCCTGGGGTGCTCTTCAATGAGAATTTCAGGGCTTTGGGAGGGAGATATGAGCTTCCATGGAGCTGTTCATGTTATGCACATGTCGGTGTTGAGCTCGCTCTGGATTTTTTTAAGATGCAAAACCCTTCATGTGTGCATGATCTGGAAACTTATGTGAGCTGGCTGAGATGCCCCAAAATGGTGCATGTTCAAAGAGATGGGACTGACCTTATCAACAAAGCAAGGGAGTTCTTCACTGCTCAAAAGCTGGACTTGTTGCCATTGCAGCATGCTGCAAGAAAAGTTGGAACCTTGGTGCAATCTCTAAGAACATGAGACTGGAAACCCTAAATCACAATACAAATGATAAGCTTCTGCCTTGTACATTCTAGTTTTTAGGCAAATGAGCTTACTAAGAAACTTTTGGACATAATCGTATATTGTAGAGGACTTCTGCTATCATCCATGGCTCATATTCCAACAATGTATTTTAAATATTCCGTGTTGGAATTTGGAAAACAATTCCTGATTTTTCTTCTTCTTCATCAATGTCGTGTTGGAATTCCTGAATTTGTATACCCAGGTGCCCAGCATCTGTATGAACAAGCAAAATTTTTTTCTTTCAGCTTAATTTCATCCTCTCTAGGTTTACCCATAATAAAACAATGGGAATGCCCTAGCCAGTCGACTGAAGAAAATCCGTACCACTGTTTCATGAAAGAAAAATGTATAACCAAGTTTCAAAGCTGGTTTTCCATGTCTTTGATCTCCTTCTCTGATATCTCAACCAATCTGAGACTTTTTCCCAAGTATATGACACTCGGTAAGCATAAAATTCCACACCCTGGTGCTAGGTGATGGTTCTGACAAGCAAGTTGTCTCCAACATCTCTGAAGTCAAAAGAGCTCCTGTGGAGTTTATTTCTTCTGATTCTCACAGAGGGTAAAACCCGCAGTCTGAATTTCATAATTGGACGAATCTCCGCGGCTCTCTTCGCGCCAGTAGCAAATTTGGTTACGTTTGAAGTTCAAACACTCGACTCGTACTCTGCTGGAGCCTTCTTCTTCTTCTTCTTCGTCTTCTTCGTATGGCCTACTCGTTTTCTGCCAGTCTCTGCTTGACCAGTATTATTCCCGCAGTTCCGCGTGTTTCATTAACACCACATGTCGCTATTTGTTACTAAGACAGTGCACTCGGCTTTTGATCCCCATGAACCAAACTAAATCTAACCCCCTTCCATTGACATCACTCTTCTCTCTGGTGGGTTGTTGGGTCCACTGTCCACTCAATCTAACAAAGTTTAGGTCAGAATCTTAATTCATTTAAAAAGAATTCAGAATATTTTTTTATTAAACTAACCTTTTTAATAAAATATTTATAAAAAATAATCAACTCAGAAACTTAATTTTAAAAATTCCCAATTTTGACCGGTAATTTGGAAAGTTCAATGCGACACGTTAATATTTACTGTCACGTAGCAGCCACATCAGCAACAAAAGATGACGTCTGTCCCCATGTCACCGGAGCACCACATCATCCATACATCGTTACTCCCATAAGTACCAGAATTTCAGTTGACAAAATCTCTGGTCAGCCACACGCTGTCGCTCGAGATCTGCCGCAATGTGGGGTCGTTCGTACGGTCGGTTCAAACCAGGCTTCTCATACACTTCTCACGCCAACGTCTTTTGACAATAATTCGTCCACGCCACTGCAGTTGAGTTCACCCATCCTGACTCCCAGCTCGTAACCGACCACTCACATGTAAGCCTGAAACACGTGCAAGTCATCTCCTTGGACGGCTCTCCTCCCTCTCCCGCTCTCGCCCTGACTATCTGGATATATTCACCTATCTACATGTTCTTATCGTCAGTTTCCACCACTCGGGCGGGGCCTTTAAAATATTTAAAGCTGGCACGGAAAAGGCTTCGTAACGCAAAAAAGAGAGCAAATAAATTAACTGGTTATTACTACTTAGATCCTCACCAACACAGATTCCGCAAAAGAAGTGTTTCTGGGTGATCGGTAGCTTCCACTTTCAGTGTTCGGGGTTGAACGAGAAGATTCAGGCTCCTTTTTTTTTATTCTTCCGTTATCATCGGTATTCAGGTACTCTAATTTAGTTTAGAGACTTATAGACCCCACTCTACTTTGTTATATACTACTCTGTAAACTCTGCTTTGAACCTGATTGCCGTTATTCGAAACATTCTGAACTGAAATATCCTATTCGGATGCCATTTGGGACGAGCAACTTTGGTCACTAGTGACAACTGCATGCAGCAAACGAATAAGGAAAAGGGTTACTCGTGTCAGGATGCCATGGCCCTACCTTTAATCTTCTCAAGCCTGGCAACTAGTAATTTTTCTGCTCAACTCAAGTACTGCTTGTTTATTATCGATTAGTTATCAGTTTCAGTTAACGTCGGACTGTGATTGAGTGAGAGAGAGAGAGATGGCAGTGAACAAAATGTTTAGTTCTACGGCGAGACAGGCCGGTTGCTCCCTTTTGCCTCCGAAACCCTAAACAAGAACGGAGTGTTTAACATATTTTCTAACAAAGTGTCGTTTGCAGGGATTGGATTAGGTTGATCAGAACAATTGGGAAGGAGAATGTCACCTGGTATGGGAAACCTTTTGACCAGTCTCATCTTCCAAACTCGGATATTCAGTCTTCATGCAAATGCCACTAAGTTACTACTAAACTTGCAGATCAACGCGTTTTGTGTAGCAAAATGCGACCAAGCTTTCTTTTCTGCTCAAAGTTCGTCATATTAAACTGCAGTGAAGAGAAATAATGTTCAGCTAGTCAGTGAACAGGAAAGTTCCGAGAACTTTTCCTGGCTAATGGACTTGGGAGGAAGTGTGAGAAAAGTCCGTCAATCTCAGTCAGCCATTGAAGTTTAATTATTTAACACGTTAATACACTTGTGGCTTTTTGGCTAAACATCCACAATCGATAGATCGAGTGAACACATCTTGATAATAAAAATAATGAAATCCACGATTAAGAACCAGTGAACTTTACAGCAGAAATAATTGAACTCTCCTTTTCTCTCCCTCTGTCATTAATTCTCTTTCTCACTTTAGATATTTTTTCTTTTAGAAACTCTTCCAACTGGAAAATTCATTGGGACCCATTAAAGATTTAGAGAGATTCGATGAATTTTCCTCCTCCACTAACCTGGTTTGGAATTTTTACCCACACAGGCAAAGTTTTTCGAATGTAGAACCTGTACTAATCTAGTCTAATTTACCTTCTCTCTAGCACAATGTTCTAAGTTAATGGCTAAAGTAATTAAAGGCTATTTATATATATATATGATTTGTATGAATTTGTAAGGTTTGCAGATTTTAACATAAATAATGTACTTCATTTGTATCCACAGACTATATTAGCTAATATAGACGAGATAATGCGTGAATTTTAGAGCTAAAATCTAAGAGATGCAGTTTTGGTGAATATAACTGTGAACAGTTTTCTGCTGTGTTGGTCAAGACATCTACACTGATTTAAAAACATATCTTGCCTGAGTAGAATTATTAACTTATTTGAAAACTAGCCTTTCTGTGTATAAAGGACCGATGGCTATAGAAAGAGGAAAGAATCAAGAATTTCCATATCTCGTAGAGGAAAAGCTTCTGATGAGTATAATGGAAGTGTTTTTGACATCCCATTCTCTTAGACAAAGAGGAGAGAGATCCTTTATAGAATGATAATTCAGTAAAAGAGAAGTCTATACGAACAACGTCAAGTCACCAGCTTGAATTTTGTATTATTATGCAGAAACAAATGATCACGCCCTTCGAAGCAGGCTGTGGGGTTTCTCGGATTCAGCCTCGTGAAGAAGAGAATGAGACTCTCTAAGTTAAGAGAGGCAAACTTAATAAAAATTACTTCTTGAAAACACAGAGTTAAAGGTAAAAGATGAAAGAGAAAAGGGTTTGTAGAGGAAGAGAGCAGCAATTTTAGAGAAAAAAAAAGATAAAATGGGAAGAACGAAAGAAGAATATGTTAGAAATATTAATAATAACAACAGAACTTTAATAGAACATTTTATTAAGACCCAAATTAATACATTTTGTCGACCACTTCAGCGATCAGACAGAAATTAAATATTTAATTAAATTAATATTTGGTGTCAATGCATTATTTTGTCGACCACTTCAGTAATCAGAAAAAATTAAATAATTAATTAAATAAAACCTCTATTAGGCCTGGGGCGTGTATTTCACTGGATGCTAACGATCCCTTTCAAAAATACAACAAAATTTTCTACACTAGTAGACGTGTACAGTAAGCAAGCCCATAAACTTTGCAGGACTTTTTTTAACTGCTCAAATCGTATCGAATGAAGGATTTTTCCTCCTTTCTCTCAAGAACTCTAAGAACAATTTTAGAACTCTTTCCAAACCTTAGATTTTCTCTTCTCTATAACATTCTCACATTTTGTAACTCTATTTATAGAGCCTTTTAACCCTTCTGGAAAAACCACCCCTTAACAGTTGGGCCGATCTGATCATCCAAATCTATAACTGTTTTGCTCTGATGGTTCAGATCATAGATGCCCAATTTGACTATTAGATTTGTAACCGATCTATAACCTCGTTTATTTTATAATTATATTTAATTCTTACATCAAATTACTTAAATTATTTATAATTAATAAATAATTTTAATTTTTTATTATTTAATCTTAAATTGGTACCTTATGTTGGCAGTCTAAGAACAAACTTAAATTTTAAAATAATAAAAAAAAACAATTGAGGAATACCTAAAATGCTTTTTTATTGATATATAAAAAAACAAAAATTCAAATTTCTTGAAATTTTGAAATCCATGAAAATTCTTATTAATTTTAAAATTAAGTACAAATTCTTTGGAAAAATAAAATTCCGATAAAAAATATATTTGACTAAAAAAGTAACCTAAAATACTATTATGTTGCAAAAAAAAATTTCTACCATATAAACTAGATTCTTGGGAGCATAAAAATCATTTTTTGGCAAAAAAATATTTCCATTTGAAATTATTCTCTTTTCTAGTGAAAATATTTTCCATAAAAAAATTTGCCACCAAATATATATTTTTCGTATTGTAGATGAAAATGTCAAGTCTATGGGACTCTTGTGTTGTACTTCAAGTAATAAAATGACCTGTTCTATTTCATCTTTGTACATTTTCTACACTTTTCCCACTCTTAAGCACACATCTAGGCACTCATGCTTGACTAATTTAGTTATTTCAGATAGAAGTAATGAATTTGAGAGTAAAAATGATGAGGATCGAAACATTGACGAACTATTATTAATAGATAAATTCATGATTGCCCTCAAGAGAAAGGTAGAGGAAAATAAGAAACCTGGTAGGTAGTTTACTAAGTTAGAAAATAAAATCGAGTCCTTGAAAGATCAAATCCTCCGCAAGTCTCAGTTACAGGGCCTTTACTTTAACAAGATAGTCTTAGACAGGAAGAGGCACAAAGTAGCTCTTTTAATCTCATTTTCTTACTAGAGCTTAGGCTAGACCAATAGATTGGGGACCCTTAACTTTGGTTGAAGCGGAGAAAGATGTGACCTAGGTTGACACTCATCTAATTTTTTATGATAAAAAAACTTAATTGCGCTAATGAATGTAGATTAAGCATTTAAGATGTTATGCCTTCAAAAGACATAATTTCAATGGTCTTTACAAGGAACCGGTGAATTCATATCATGACCTCAAATTCAAAGAAGTGTCAAGTCATCTTGAAGAATAACCTATAAAAAGTTTGAAGACTTGAAGACTAGAGTTAAATCAAGTAGAAACATATAAAAAAATTTAACAATATATGAGAACAGTCAGGCAACCTTCAACCTAAAGGCAACAAAAAATTGTATAGTTTTAGGACGAAATCTTTCAAAATTGTATTTACCTGGTGTATAATAATAGTTAAAACTTTCTAGAACACCTTATGATAAGTTTCATCATGCTTAGAAGCCTTTTAGAATAGTGGTAATTGGCATGATCTATCATACTACTAATCATGATCGATCATCTAAAGGGTAATCTGGAAAATGATATAAAACATGATCGCTCAACTTAACTAGGTTGATCGATTATACAATATCCTACCAGAATGAGTTATAAAGCATGATCGATCTTCTGGATTGGATTGATCGATCATACTAAGTCCAGGCATAATAAATTATGAAACTTGATCAATCATACCAACTAGCTTGTTCGATTGAATAGAAGTATGTCATAAAGGGACATAGAGCATGATCAATCATGATCTTTTACTGGGTCGATCATACTGACTTTTGCATAGCCAATGTTACAAAGCATGATCGGTCAATGGGTTAGGATTGATTGATTAATCGATTACGATTGATTGATCAATCATGTTTTTTTGAAAGGCATGAAAACTTGTTGATCAGTCATAGATGAGTAATAAAAATATAATCGTTAGGCACAATTGATTGATAATAGATTTCTAATGATCGATCAATTTGGTTTGTTACTTTTTTGAAAAATGGCTAAATAATAACTAGTTTGGTTGGAAAACTTACAAATTGTCTACAAGAGTCTCTTACAACATTGATTGATCATTTACTCACAAACCAATAACTATTCAATAGCCACTTACTTGTTATTCCTACTCAAAACCCCTTTTTGAGAAAAAAATAAAAAAATTGAGTGTATAATTTCTTTCCAAATCTCTCGAAATATTCAACAATGTCCTTCTTGAGTTTAACAATTTGATTCTATAACATTGAGATCTCCCCTATTTAAAATATGTTTATCTTACTTGTCCTTGGAGATGATTGTTACAATACTCACAACCACTCCCAAGATCGCTTACACTTTAAAATCAATATGTGGAATTTGAATTTAAGACAAATGGATCATTGTCAATATTTTTTTAAGAGTTAAATATTCAAGATTTTGTATTTTTAAACCAGTTTATTTAGCTCAATCCCATTCTAGAACTAGTGTCCTTTGGTTTTTAAATCATTTCGTACATTCTAGCAAGTATGTTTGAGTGTATATTTGCCAATTCCTTAACTGATTGGTTAGTATTTTAATAAGCTAAATACACCTGGGCTTATTCTTATGAAATTTATTGATTGTGCTTAACTTGTATTGTTGAACTTAAGCTTTAAAATTTCAACTTACTCATTTTGTTTAATCAACTACTTTTGTGCTAGAATTTCTAATTTGGCTTATCTTGAGTTGTTTTGAAAATAGCCTTCTATTTCAAACTCATATATTGTTTAATTACACATTATACTTTGAGTTACTTCTCATTGAACAATTATAAATTCCTTTGTAGGTCTAGGTTGGTATAACCTAATTGAAATGTTGTAAGTCACTTTTTAGGAAATTGATGTGATTTGGGCTTTTGTCGCCATAAAGCTGTGTTGTTTCACAACTTTCGTAGTGGATTTAACTCTATAGTATAAAGACATTTTAAGAGTAGATTAACTATCTGAGTTTGGGTTGTGGACTATTATAAAAATTGATAGTGTAACTTGTTTAATTTCATGTGAATTTACAAAAGGTTTACCGCATAAAGAAAAGACTATACAGGGTTTGGTTAAAAGAAATAAGTCTCAACTTGTATATTTATAGGTTGTGTTGTATCTCATTTGGCTTTCTCCACGATATTGAAAGAAGTTTTTTACAGGTTTGATGGAAGCAGCAACTTCATGTTAGGTGTGAAGTATCTTGTATTTCTTAGTCAAATTTCACTTTTTTCTCTCCTAGAAATGATAAAGTTCAATTTTTAGAGTAAAAAAAAAAAAACTTAGAGAAAAACACTTTGTAATCTCTCCAATTTATATTGTAGATTGCTCTTGGAGTTACCATGTGGTTTTTCCTTGACCATGAAGGGTTTTTCATTTAAAATTTGGCGTATTTGATTGACTGAATTTTTTTATCATTAAGGTTTGACATAATTAATTTCATAAGTTCATTTATAATGACTTATTTGGTATGACTTGTACTTGTAAGGTTGTGGGTTATCACTTATTAAATTCAATTATTAACATGTCATTTTATATTTTATATTTTGCATTAATTAATTATATAATCAAGAAATATAATATATTACCTACATACCCTTAGGTTATAAAATAGTGCTTTATACTCCTAAAATAGTATTAAAATTACTTACATCTCCTTACTATTTAACATGGTCAGTTAAATTTAAGTTTATCACATAAAAAAAACTAAGTACTCCTAAAATAATGAAAATGCAACTCATACTTCTTGTGCAACAAGTGAGACTAACTCAACTTTGGCTAAAAGAAATGATGTAAGACTCACTCATAAGTTCATTTATGTGGTGGACTAAGTGAGCTACATGTGAAAACCACATCTACATAAGAGAATTTATGTTTAAGGATATTTTTGCATTGTTATATGCTAAAGTTAGAGTTAATTGATTATTTTTAATAGGTATGGGTGTTTTGGTTGTTAAGTTATGAAGCCTAATTAATGCCTTACGTTGAGTTGGTACGCCGATCGAGCTTCGCGGTAAAGTTGTCATGGGGTTGGAAGGGGGCAGGGAGTCCCCAAAAGGTACACGTTATATTGACAGTTGTTTCATTAAAGATAGTTTGAGAATTTTACACGTGTATTTCTGTTTCCATAGTTTTTTTCTTTATAATATGAGGTACAACTATTAGAGTCGTTATCAAGTTGGGGAGGCAATTTGTAATTTAATAGTCATATGGATCGAAGAAGATCTTATTTTAAAAGAAAACAATATTAAATTGGGTTGTCTCAAATCTGCTTGAATGGGTGGGTGTTCAGGATATGCCTCTGAATCACCACAAATGATTTGGCTCACTTCTTCACGTGGGGGCTAATGGATTCTCTTTAAATGAAAAGATATTCCTCGGAAACCCCATTTTTAGCATATCTCGATCAAACTCGTTAATGGTGAGGGATCCTGGAGTGGGCTTCCATCAACTGAGAAATCGCGTGCCTCGCTGGACGCAGATTTGCACAGAATCCCGACCCACGTCTCCTCGTGGTGGCTGTGGTCATCTACGCCAGTTCATAAATATTCACGTATAAAAGAAGTTCATGTGAACTCTCGGTCAACGCTCGACTCCCAAGTCCAGCCTAAGCTCAACGGAAAATCTCTGTTTTCACTCTCTGCTTGCCTCTCGACTGTGGATCCTCTCCAAATGGCTCTTTTCCTCAGACCTGCTATTTCTCCTTTCGCGATATTCTCTTCGCAATCAATCAAAATGGCGAATACTGTTTCAGTTTCCTCACTTTCAGAAACTAGGAAGTTACCCATTTTGCTCTTCGACGTGATGGACACCCTCGTTCGCGATCCATTCTACCAGGATGTCCCTGCCTTCTTTGGGTAACCCTCCTTACTGTGTTCTTTCCGTTTTGCAAACTAATTTTTGCATTATTTCTTCCTTTTCTGGTTGCTCCTCTATACTTGAACTTACTTGATTTCACGTATTACTAGTGTCTGTGTACTTGGTTGCCTTACTCTTGATTTCAAATGCTAGTCGTTTTGCTATCCGCTGTTACGGAAAAGTAACAAAACTTGCCGGCTTTCGACAAATTGCCGAACAGAAGGCGATACTAATGATCATATTCCTATGCTGGAAATGCAATAACATATAAGTCAAACAGTTTTACTGACTAGAGAAACATTTTGGAAAAACACCTTTTTGTTTATTGATTCTTTGCAAAATTTTACCATTTTTTCAGTGTTTCTGAATTCCAATTATCAGTCTATGACGATTGAAGTCGTAGTCCTTCAAGATCTATCCAATTTTGGTGCTTTCTGATCCTAAAAAATGAGTTGATTATTGTTTCAATTTACTTCTTCATTGAGGTGAACCAATACCTAACTTTTTTTTTCCCTGAAAACTATCAATCCCTGAATATTGATTAAATGTTTTAGTTTTCTTAGCTTACATCATGATGATACCCTTATTTTACAGAATGTCTATGAAAGAACTATTAGAAATCAAGCACCCTACTGCATGGATTGAGTTTGAAGAAGGCCTGATTAATGAGGTATACTTCGAAATGTGGGTTAGAAGGTATTCTGCTACATATCCATGTGCCTAAGACTTTGCTAATAGGTTTTCTGATCCTTTGAAAACATGGTGTTTTCCAGCAGCATGTTGCTCTGGACAACTTTGTTCCTCTTGTATTCTGAGGGTTGAGAATTTTTCTCTACCGCAATATCTTTCCCTGTTTCATTAAATATTCCCTCTCCCTGTTTTATTATTCTTTTAATAGCAAGTTGATAACTTAAGATCGTTGAGTTTCTCAAATTTTATTCTTTTATTGTTTATATGACAGGATATAGTTGGCTTCAGTGATTGGACTAGAAAAATTGCAACTGGAGTGTTTGTAGTACATTAATTTTGAAATTCCGTACATTCTTTGTGAACTGAATGGTGGTGTTTCCTTCTTGAATGTGAAACTGTAAACAATAGAAGACTATTCAAATACAGCTGGACTTATTTGAAAAAAAATAGCGAAAAATTGTTATGTTCCCAAGCAGTCGTCTGCACAACTGAGCCATATATGTGCTGAGTAAATGATCCTGATAAGACAGTTTTCTTCATAAGTAAACATTTTTTGGTTGCAATGACTGAACTATCTTTTTCTGAAGAGCTCGTTGGAAACTCGATTCCGAATTATGAACTAGTTGAGATGACAAGGCTTTTTATTTTAATATCTTAATCTAATTTCAGGAGGAGCTAGAAAAGAAGTTCTTCAAAGACGGAAGGCCATTTGATTTGGAAGGTATGTGAGACCTGATGGTAGTTTCCAGAGACGAAGTTGTAATTGGAAACTGAAATTTCACTAAGAATCATTTCTGACCGGCATGTACTCTTCCCCAAGTATTGGAGTTAATACACCACTTAAACTTAGGTGAAAAGGGATGGCAACTCATTCCATCATGTGGGAAAAACGAAAGCACACTTTCTTATAAAAGTTTCTATATTCTGATGTCTTTTGAAAGTAAGATCGGTCCTCCTGTGCAGTATAGAACTTTCATTAGTAGCCATTTTTTTCTGAGAAATCTATGTCCAAAAATTCTCCTTATTTCTGGTGGTATTATGGATCAAGGAGTAACATGATACTACCATGGTGATTTACCTTTATTCTTTTCAGGTCTGAAGGCATGCATAAAGAAAGGGTATCACTATCTAGATGGAATCAAGTCATTGCTTCTTAGATTGAAGCGAAACTGCTACGAGATTCATGCTTTCACAAACTATCCTTTTTGGTAAGTCCAATTCTGCCTAAAATTTTTGCCACCTATCAACCTAAATGTTATTTGCCTAAAGTATTTGTGTAAGGCCCTTGTTGGGGTCTCTGATGCAATTGAACTGGTTAATGGGAAAAAATGAGCAATCATTTGTTGTTGTATGATGAGAAATGGACTTCATTAAGAAGAGAAATATGCATAAGCATTGTGATCGGAGGATGCACAAAGACTGAGAAGGCAAGAACAAATTTACCAAGAAGAAAAATGAAAATTGTTTAACCAGTGGAGAAGGTGTTTCAAACAAAATGATGTTGTTGGAAATCCTAACCCAGAACTCAACGAAGTTGTTTAGCCTAATATAGATGTGCATCCAAGAGATGTCAAAGGGCTGCATTGGTCTCTGATCTCATCAGATATATGCAGGATCTCTCAACATAATCTTTTCCTTGAGGTTCTTGGTCCCTCCAAAACATGTTTTGGTTACAGCTTTGCTTACCAATAAGATGAAAAAATTTATCCTCGTGTCTCCTTTCATTTTGTTTCTTTACATCACAAAGCTAGCAATACACCAGAATTTTGGCTGCTAGGTACATGATGATCGAAGAAAAGTTGAAACTTTCAGCATACTTATCTTGGACATATTGTTCTTGTAACTCAGGTACCGTGTTTTGCATTTAGCAATGTTTTAGCTGTGGATATTTATAAAGCATCCAAAACACCCCAATTATAGGCATTTAGCTGAGATCTATCACATGTACCTCAATTGCAGGAAAACGAAAACCTGCACCTGAAGCTTACTTTGCAGTTCTCAAGCATCTTGGAGTTGAGCCTTCAAGCTGTATCTTTATTGATGATAGGTTTTTTCTCCCTCTAATAACTTCAGCTAAGGCTAACTTGGCTAAATGTAGTCTGCTGATACCAACATATTCCATGACTTCATGCACAGTCAAACTTGGTGAATTCTTGCGCATACAACTTCAGAGAATAATTTTTATGCAAGTGCAAATGCTATGATTATTTGTGAATTCTTTCTATAGGAAGGTCGATGCATTCCTAGATACCTCAAGCAGTTAGTCTCATGCCTCTGTTTGAATTTATGATTGTTAGGCTGTTTCATGTGTGACTTGCTGCAGGATGGTGAATGTTGAAGCAGCAATAAGCACTGGAATGGTTGGTATACATTTCAAAAATGCAGATTCTCTTGAGAAGAATTTGTCTCTCTTAGGAGTTGAAACAAGTATAAGAGGAGAGAAAGAATATGAAGATTTGAATCCCATCTTGCAAGCAAAAAAACAGCCGTTGTGACTTCTTACAGCTCTCCTGTATCATCTGTAAGATTTTCTATTGCTAAATGTTGAATTCTTGAAAATTAAGATATTGATACACACTGTCAATTATTTCTTTACAAATTATTGTCACTATTTCCAGATTCATTCATGTTTTACCGAGACAGCATCTTTGATTACAATGCAGCTCAATGACTTTTCTCGTTGACGAATAAGGATGTTGTTCCATTTCTCGAGACTGTTGCTGCAAATGTAGAAGAGCTGTTGATGTATTTTTGCTGCAATCAAGTCTAGTTTCATTTTGATGTATTTTTTTAAACTGTTCATGCATTGATCAGTGCATCTCCCTGCCCATCTATCTGGAGGCCACTAAAATTTTTGCAGAAGTAAATCTATTTTTAGTACTAGATAACAAAAGTTGCTGACATATGGTCAGACATTGTCATGATTTGTCTATGAAATGTGATATAATCATATGAAAAGAATTCCCGCATACAGAATTTCTACATCTGGCCATTGAGACATGGAATGTACTTTTATTTAAAACACTTCAATTGCCTTTGTATCTTTTTTTTTTTTTTAAGTACTACACAACATCTAGGGCTGAGTAGTAACCAGATTATGCCATATACCCTTATGAAATAACCATGCTAGAGTTCCATTTCATACCGCTGAGTGGAAGATTATCCTTATGAAATGTAATAAGCACATAATATCCATGTGGATCATGGATTAGATCTTTTCAGATGGAGTGGCTTGAACCACTAGAGCAGTTTTACCCGATTGTTGTGTTCTCATTCTGCAGGAGCAGGGGGATTGTGGCGCCACACCATTAAGTATCTTTCAAGGTGTCGAACATCATACTTAGTATACTTGTCAAAGAGGTGCCGGAAGTAGCCCTAGAGTTCTTTGGATTGGCTGAAATAGTGATTCTAGAAAAGGAAGGGTGTGAGGAAGGGATGATCAAAATGAGGTTCTTGGTTGAAGGTATACTTATTTCTATTGAGAGTTGTCTCTAAGAACCTTTGAATGTTATGGAGGGATCTATGATGGAAAAGGTAATACATGAAGACCTCTTTGACTTCAAGAGGAAGAGAATGGACGTCTTTGGGTGGGGGGGGGGGTGTAGTGATATAGATTATGGGAATGATTGGGTGGATGGGGGTGAGGCTGTATGAGTAGGCCTAAAAAGGAGGTTTGGGAGGAAGTTGTCTCTACGTTTGATACGTTTCACCTCAAATCGCCATTGAGAAAACCAATTTACCCATCACAGTTGTTGGGTATTGGGTAACATTTATTTCCTGAATTGTAGCATTTGGGGAAAATATGTCATGTCCATGGACCAGGGAATTGTGGCCAATAAGATGGAGTTGGAACTTTTGGATGCTTTTTTTAATTGTCAAAATCTCTTTGAAAGTGGAACTGGTGTAGGTGGTCCAGCTGTCCGACCTGTGTATGGAAGAATATAAGAATATCATCAATATATACTAGGGCAGGAGAAAATTGAATACCTTGGTCATAGCTTTTCTGGAATAAGAATGGAGCGGTCTTCACACCAAAGGACATGAGTTTTCATTGGTAATGAGCATTGGGGAGGTAAAAGGCGGTCTTGTGTCGATCCTCAGGTTGAATGCCTAGTTGCCAAACTACTTTGAGATCAAACTTATAGAATATCTTACTTTGTTGAGATGTTGGAAAAGGGTTTTCGACTCAATAAAGGGAACTTGTCATCTGCCCAGAAGTGATTTAGAGGCTGGTAGCTGATTACTAGCCTTGCTTCGACTAAGGTTTGAGCATTTGTTGACATAGAATGTTTTGCACACACACTGGGAAGTAGTGGGTTCTATAAGTCCTTGCACGAGCTTGGAGAGTTCTTGTTGAGCCATTTAGCAGTAAGAATCATACCTCAAATGACTAACATTTGTAGAATTGATGTCTTTACTCTCTTTGAACGGGATCTAGATGAACAACTCTGCTCATGCCTGTAATGGACTAGCTTCCTTTTAGGAGGAATTGAGAATGAGAAGTAGCACATGAAGACTAGATCAATTGTTCCTTATATTCATAGAAGTGACTGACGGAGATTTCAGTAATTCATGGCAGGGTTGGATCAATGTAAGAGATAAAATTTGTGAATATGTTGTTGCTTAGTCCACCATAAAGAGGGGATCATCTCGTGAAGAATGTTGAAGCCAATGAGGGCATCCTTGCTAGTGAGGTATGAGAACTTGGACATTCATGGAATAATGGGGAAATAGCTTAATGGTGATTGTCTTACTGATTTTTCTAATGGAAAACCTTTTGCCATTGGCAGCTTCGGAGGCTTGTTGAAATGGGTGCCAAAAATGGCTAGGTAAAAGACTTGGTTGATAATAGCACAGAGGCTCTTGTGTCGAAGAAGGCATTGGCTGAAATAGGCCTTGAATATTTATCTGTGTAGATCTTGATGGGGGCAATAGGAATGGGTTGACTGTTGGAAAAGAGGACGGGTCAGGGCTTAATCAAAAAGAGATCAGATAGGCTGGGTCTAAAGTGGGATTTCGTAACATTTCAGCAAGTTTCTAGGACGGGTTCCTTTTTCAAAGGAAGATGTCTGGGTTAGCTCAAGAGAATAAAAATAAGCTAGCTCATATATAGTATAGAAGAGGTTGTTGCTAATAATGTGGTTCATCTATATACAGCCAAATATATTTGAGAAACATGTTCTAAATTATATTTTGTTCTTGAAAGTCTTCAAAAGTGCTATGATATTTTTCAAGAGATGTACTTAGCCAAACAAGATGACAACCTCAATGAGAACTTTGCTTGGATTAGAAGGGTTTTACAATAATGGAAACCTGCTCAGCCCTATTCCACAAATATTGCCACTCAAGAAAAACAAAAAGAATCACTTGTTTCAGCAACTATCTTACAAAATCTAAAGTCTTATCTTGATGTAGCAAAATCATAGGTTTTCAACTCAATAGCTAAAAACCTTCCTCGTCAGTTTGTGCAGTCATGTTTTGCATTCCGACCAAAGTACCAGATCCACAACTTGAACAATTAGAGAGCTCTTCCATATTCTCCCTAGGGAGGGGGAGTGACCATTTTGGCAAAAGCAGAGGAAGAGGAGGCAAAAGAAACCATGGTAGAGGCTGGAGTGGTGGAGATTCAGCTTTTAAATCATGTATTTGTTGTGGCTTATAAAACCATGTAGTAGAGAGATGCAGGAAACTACATGAAAACCATTTTTTTTCAAAGCTAGTTAAGCCACCACCACTAATTCTGAAGCAAATAAGGAAGGACCTTCTAACACCTCAAAGGACAAGGTGGTTCTTACTAAAGAAGCTTATATATTTTAAAGAAACTCAAGAGTATGATGATTTCTGCACATAGTGCTCTCACTTGCACAGTTGCTACTATTGATATGTTTTCTTTTTGTTTCATGTTCTAACCCTTCACTTTGGATCATTGACTTGGAGCCTCAAAACATCTTATTGGTAAAATTTGGAACTTATCTTATACTATGGATAGTTTTGTTTCTATTGTTGATGGGTCTCAAATTAAAGTGTAAGACATTGACACATCCACTATATCTCCATCTTTATCTCACTTCAATATTTTATTTGTTCTTCAACTTCAATTGGGTATCATGTTTGTCAACCAATCAACCAAAAAACTAATTTTTTTATAATCTTTTCTCCTCTAATTGGGTTTTTAAAGACTTTCCGGACGAAAAAGGTGATTGGTGGAGGCCATATGAGAATTGTATCTACGACTTGGACACCCAACTTATCTCATTTGTGACTTCAACCAATCCACGTGCAATATAGTGGCATCAGAGGCTAAGATATCCTTCTTTGTCTACTTTAAAAACATTAATTCCATCATAGTCCATTACTAGTTTGTTTTATAAGTTTTGTGAATTGGGGAAACACTATAGTTTTTTCACCCAAACTTGACAAAGTGCCTTCAAGTCCATTTTCTTCAGTTCATTAGGATGTCTTGGATTGGTACATGTACCAAACATCACTGTGTCCCAAGTATTTTATTATATTTGTAGATGATCATATTCTTGTAATTTGGCTTTATTCAACAAAAGACATATCTTAGGTGTTTTCTATTTTTGATTTTTTTGCACTATGATTAATATACAATTTCATAAAAAGGTGCAAGTTTTTCGTTGGTAAAGCAAAAAAAAAAAATGCCTGTCTCCTTCTAGTTTTAATCTTTGTGCAATATAAAGGACATTCTTTATCACACATCTTGTGCATATACACCACAATAAATGGTGTATCTAAATAAACAAACATCTCTTGGCGGCTGCCTGCATAATGATGTTATTAATTAATGTTCCACATTTTTATTTGTCATATGCTATTATCACTACTTGTTCTTTTATCAATAGAATTTCTTCTATTATACTTGAAAACAAAACACTTTTTCACAAGTTGTTCAAAACATTCTCTGTTTCTATCATCTTGTTGTGTGTTTATGTGTACTTGTTTAATTTATAATTTATCCTCTATTTAAAACAAATTTGGTCCATAAATGGTGATGTTGTTCAAGAAATCAAAAAGGTTATGTGTGTTACTCATATTTCTTCTTTGGACCTTTATTTAGCAAATGTCACTTTTTTCAGGCTTGGCCCATTTATTCTAATTATTCTCCTCTTGGATTTACTTCTTCTACAAGGATGCCTAGATCATTGGTTCCATTGGATCAACATATTTCATTACCACCTGATGTGTGAGATTTAGATATAATTTTGGACATTTCCTCTCCTACAGTTGACCACTCACATGTGCAGTCAAGTGATGCTCCCTAGGTAAGCTCTTCACCATTATCTTCAATTGTTTTTTGTCCTCCTTGCAGTACTAGACCTATTGCTATTTGTAAAAAACCTAGATCTTGTGTTGAAAAAACAACCTTCTACCACTCATCTTATTAGCAATTTTATTTCCACTCACAATCTATCTTCAAGTCGTTGTTTTTTTACTGCCATGTCTTTCGTTTCTATCCTCAAACTTATGAAGAGGCTTTAAACATTCCTAAGCGGAGAGCTACCATAGAAGAAGAAATGGTTGATGTGTCTTTACTTTGCAACACAATCCAAATGGTTGTTAAGGGCTACACTTAGTCTTATGATATTGATTTCGAATAAACTTTTTCTCCTATGGCTAAATTGAATTTATTATGTATTATTTACTCCCTTGTTGCTAAATTTAAGTAGACTATTTCTCAATTGGATGTTAAGAATGACTTTCCTTAATGGTGACCTGGACAAAGAGGTTCACATGACACAACCACCTGGGTTTTTTAATTGAGAGAGTAAGGTTATTTATGGTCTGAAGTAGCCACCATGTTCTTGGTTTGACAAATTTAGCAAGGTAGTGTTCAGATTTGGGTTCAAAATGTGTGAGAGTAATCACTCAGTTTTCACAAAAAAAAACTAATCAAGGCATGATTCTTACAATTGTTTATGTAGATGACATCATTATAAACATGAATTCATATAATGGATAATCAAAATGTGAAGATCCATAAGTAAAGTCTTCCAAACAAAAGACTTTGATGCTAGAATACTTTCTCATGATAGAGGTTCTTCAATCCTCTCATGTCATGATTTTATCTCAGAGGAAATATTCTTTAGATCTCTTGAAAGAAATCGACATACTTCGACGCTAGCTAGTAAAATACCCCTATAAACCCCGAATAGTAAATTGTGTGTTGAATCTGGTCAAGGGATTGATGTGGGTAGATTTCAACGATTAGTCTGTAAACTTATTTATGTTACTATTACAAGACTTGATATCTTATTTATTGTAAGTGTTATTAGTCAGTTCATGCATCACTTCCAACAATCTCATTGGTTACCCTTGGAAAAAATTCCTGAATACTTGAAGAAAAATGTAAGACAAGGGTTTACTCTATAAAATGTCATGGCATATTAATATTAAAGATTTTGCAAATGCAGATTGGGTTAGCTCCCCTATAATAGGAAATCTACCTCTGACTATAAGAAAATTTAGTTACTTAAAAAAGCAAAAAATAATATGTGGTGGTATGATCAGTGTCAACGCAAAGTACCGTGCTATAGCTCATGGATCGTGGGTTAAATTTTTATTTTCAAAACTTGGTTTTCGACAAATGGTCCCATGCAATTTCATTGTAACAACGACCGAACCATTCACATTGAGACGAATTGTGTATTTCATGAACAAACCAAGTGTATTGAGATTATTTGTTACTTTGTTTGAGAGAAGCTACAAGCGAGTACACAATCCTAGAATAAAAAGCACCACATTCGCTGCAACTTCAAAGTAAAGATTTGTCTGAGGAATCATAGAAAATTGGCAATTAAATCAAATCGAAAGCAGGGAATCCTAGATTGATATTCTTCTCCGTGTGATAGAGAGCTCGATCAATTTTGGTTCAACCGAAAGGGAGAGAGGCATCCGCTCCTCTATCGCCGTGATTGGTAGCTGAAAAGCGAAATGAGTTATCTTATCTGGAGACTGCCAATGAAACTGTTCCGTTTCAAAAAAACGTTGATGCTGCCCAGGATCGAACTGGAGACCTTCAGTGTGTAAGACTGACGTGATAACCACTACACCACAGCACCTGATGCCTTTTTATTTGACACAAATAAAGAAGAAGTAACGATTTTCAAGCGCCAGTTACGGAAGACAGAAAGGTCAAATTCCTCGACAACTTTTTTCCAGCTCTCAGTCGAGCACGCTAACATTCTTTACCTCTTTGGCAAGAATTGATATCCGCGCCAAAGGAGGTAAAAGGTGACTTGACAACGAGAATAGCTGTGTTTTTCTCTCCCTTGCCCTGTCACATTCTGTCTCCGCCCCCATCTTCCTCCTCCCCCTTTCTCTCTCTCTGTCTCTCTCTCACTGACGATTTTTCTCAGCTTTCCAAAATAATAATAATCATATTGACATAAAGAGACAATCTTCTTCGCCTCCGTTAATTTCAACTATCAAGGAAACAGTTCAAGATGAAACAAAAATGATTCATGAATTCAGAGATACTTTTACTAACAAACATCTCTTTTTCCTTCTTTTACTTATATACACATCTCGACATCGGCCGAGAAGGATCTCTACACTTCGTTCTTTAACGGCCGGAGGACGTAATTCCTCGCCGTCGCGGAACAGAAAACAGCAACAACAGAGACATAAAAGCTGACGGAGGCGCTAATCCAAAACGCCCGAAACGAAACAAATCCTTCTTCCCTACTTCTATCTAACACCTCCCCTGATGCCACCGGGAAAGTTGCCGTCTTCTTACACCCTTCGTCGGAGTATTCCACGCACAAGTCGGGATTCCCGGCGAACGCCCCTGGGATTTTCCAAAACCTCTGTCTCCCCGGCAGAAATCCCGACAAACTGTTGTAAGACAAGTTTAGAAGCTTCAAATCCCTCAGGCCGGAAATGCTCGCCGGGATTTGACCCGTTAGCGAGTTGTGGGACAGATCCAAAGTCTTCAAATTCTTCATCTTATCTACATTGGGTGGAATGTGTCCCACGAGAAAATTGAACGAGAGGTTTAGGCATTCTAAGCCCCTTAAACCGATCAAACCTACCGGAATTTCTCCCTGTAGCCAGTTATCCGATAGATCAATCGTCGCGATAGACTGAAGGTCATACTGGAAAGCCAACTGACGATTTCCAGCAACCTTCACAGAGATAGCGACCGAAGCGTCCGACACATTGGTTCTATTAAGTTCCTCGCTGTTGAAGATCGAGCTGACATTGAAGTTCCCGTCTGGAATAAAACCCGAGAAATTGTTGCCTGATAAATCGATGTATTGAATCAACTCGAACGAAAATATCCAGTCCGGAAGGTTGCCATGGAAGTTATTGCCAGATAGCGAGAGGAGCTTGAGGTTTGACCATTTGAGGATGGCCTCGTTCAACTCCCCTGACAGATTATTCTCGCCGAGTTTAACAATTTCCAGTGACTTGCATCCTGCCAATGGCAGAGGAATCTCGCCGGAGAGTCTATTATTTCCAAGATCTAAGATTCTCAGACTGTCCAGTGCATCAAGTTCCGGCAGCAGATTACCGGAAAGATTGTTATTATTGAGCTTTAATTCCCATAACTGAAAGCAACCGACGAGGCTTAAAGGGATTGAACCAGAGATTGAATTGTAAGACAGGTCGATTGCCTGGAGATAAGTTAGATTGCCTATCGTCGGCGGAACCTCTCCCGTTAACTGATTGTGAGAAAGAAACAGACCTTGCAAGCTTTTGAGTTCTGTGATTCCCTGGGGGATTTCTTCGGAGAAGCTATTGTAAGAGAGTTGGAGAAGAACTAGCCCAGATTTATCTGATGTCTCTGCAATTTTGCGAGGCAAACGACCGGAAAGAGAATTGAAGCTCAAATCGAGAGAGAGAAGCTTGTCGGAGAAGATGAGTCTCGGAGATATCTCGTACTCGAGGGCATTACTTGAGAGATTGAGCTCTCTGAGAGCTCGAAGAAAGGAAATGCAGGTTGGGATTCCTCCTACGAGGGCATTGCTTGAGATGTTCAGTACCGCCAGAGACTGGACCGAAGCGGAGAAGCACGGAATAGTTCCGGAGAGATTGTTGGAGGCAAGATTAAGGAACTCGAGGGGTTGATTAAAATCGCGAAGAGTTCCGTTCAAGAAATTATCGGAAAGGTCCAAGTACTTGAGAGAGGAAAGATAAAGCAGACTGTGCGGAATTTCACCTTGAAAGGAGTTGGAGCGTAGGTCGAGTTTTTGCAGCTCCGTTGAGAACTTCCCAATCCATCCAGGAATTATGCCTCCAAGAATGAAATTTTCAGCCAAAACAAGCGCTTTCAGCCTTCGAAGCTTAGAAAACTCCACTGGTACTGCACCGTGGAACCTGTTTCTACTAACATCCAGAAACTCGAGTGAATGGAATTCACCAAAGCAGGCCGGAATGGAGCCGGAGAAGCTATTTTCGGCGAGGATAAGAGATTCAAGCATCGGAAGGTTGCAAAGACCGGGATGAACCGGTCCGGACAAGTTGAAGCCAGTGAGATCGATTCGAACGACTCTTCCAGTTTGATTTGAACATTCGATACCTGTCCAGTTACCGCATTTGTAGCCAGTCCAGATGGACAAGCACTGTTTGGGATCGTTCACCCAGGATCTAAACTGAAGAAGGGAGTCTCTGTCTATGGCATGGAGATTAACCTCTTCGGTGACAACAATAGCAGCATTCACTACCAGTACAAACAAAGTAAAAGAAAACCGGAGAGGATGGTTGGGAGGTTTTCTTTCAGGAGCTTCCATGACATGAGGCTTGTACTTGCACAGAGTTATCTGAAAGCGCCGGAGAGTGAGCGCGCGCGTGGAAGCTGAAAAAACTGGAACAGAGCTTCGAAAGCCATTAAAGAGAGTACTTAAAGGGTCTGGTTGGGTCGAAGAACCGACATTCTCTCGGCAAAGTAGCAGTAATTTTAGCTCGTCGCCATTAAAAGGCAGAGGCCGACCTTGGTCTTTATCCTTTCTTTTACTTTCCTGTTTCCCTCTGGCAAAGAAGGAGATGGAAAAAGGTAAAGGTAAAGGAAAAGGAAAAGGAAATGTACTGTTTTTTTTTTTTTTTTTTTTGAAAGAGAGAGAGAGACTTTATCGGGAACTGCCGCCTGTGGAGTCTGTGGGGCCCTGTTCGAAAGACGAGAAAGTTTGTCTGTCTGCGGGCCATGCTGAGAAGACCTCTTTCAGGTCCCACTATTTGATTTTAAAAGACAGATTCCGAAGAGAGGCGGTCAGAGTGAGAAAGCTATTAGAAGATTGGAGAAAGATGTGGGTTGGTCTGGGTCACACTGGCTGGGCATTTGGATGCAGTTTGCCAATGGCGCACACGTGAATGTACCGACAATCTTCAATTAACCTTTGAACGGTCATCGTTAATTCGTATAGTATTCATGTAAAATAGGGAGTCTAAAGTGAATAGAGAGGAGAGGGATGGTTTGCACGAGGCGCCTCGATTGTGGTTTACCTTAAACCCTAAACAAAAAAAAAAACAAAAAAAATAGCATTGGCGTTGTTTTTCCCCTATCGCCACCACACAAACACAAAAGGATTGATCACATTTCGAGAATGATGTTTGTCTTCTCCTCTTGACCTAGAAGGCACCGCCCAGTTTGCCCATCTTGACGAGGATTTTGCTCCTCGTTTCCACCAAGGCCAGCCCCACCAGACACCTTTCACTCCCTGGCTTCGTGAGAGCTAACCCTTTTTTTCCACGATTTCACTATCATAGAAGTGATTAGTAATGACTCTAGAGCAATGCAGTCTAGGCGATGCCTGTCTGGGTTGAGCTTCTTTCTCGTCAGAGCTCGGAATTCGCACTGCAAAATTTGATGTGATTTCTGTCCTTTCTCCAATAATATATGAATCTGCTCCAAGTTGGAGCCTACATGTGAATGAAAGTCGGGAATGCAAACGAAGAATGTCATTCTGCCATTAGACCCTTCATTGGAATACTCAAGTTTGAGCTCACTTCCGGCCCAAAAATATTTAATGGAGTTTGAACAGGTCAAATTTTAATTTTAATTTTTTATAAAATACGTATCAAATAAATTATACATAAATTTTACTTCAAATTATGCATGACTTCTACATAAAATTATATATGAGCACAGTAACCAATTTGTTCGAACTAGTGTTTTTATAAAAAAATTAAACCTATATTCTCGTGTTTTTACAAATTTGTTTGCTCTTAGTCAAACGAGTTAAATCTTTCTTGCATAGAAACCAAAACCTTACACAACCATTGGTAAACAAAACTGGAGACACACCTCACTAGGGGTGGCTTCGAATTGGGTTCCGGCTCGGTTCGATTCGGTATACTTGGATATCGAACCGATACGGCTCGTTTGAGTTAACGAGTCAAGCTCGACTGAATCAAGGTTCGGTTCGAAAGCTCACGAGCTCGAGAGTCGCAGGAGGGGGGGTCACCGAGCCCCTCCTGTTCGCCGCTCTGGCTGCCTCAGTCGCCATCGACAGCTTCTCTCCGGCCGCTACATCCCCTTCCCTCTAATTTCTTCCTCTTCCTCCAATTTCTTCGCCTCTATTTCCATCACTGTAGCTTGTCCTCGCCGGTGCCACACCTTCGCTCCACGTTGTCTCGGCGGAAAACCAGCAGAGAGTCCCCCCCTATGCGTGAAGACAATTTCGCACGTGCGAGATCATAAACAAGTAAAAAAAAAAATATTGTGTCCCTTCCTCATGGTTTTGAAGAAATTGAAAAAATATTTTAGTACAAATACATTTCTAGAGACTATTTGTGGTTTTTTCAATAAACGTTGAAAACACATTTTTAGTAGAAATATAGGGAGACTATTAGTGCCTCATGTTTTTCTAATTAGAAATTCTTATTAAAAAATTGTATAATTTTCTAAATAAGATTTTCTTGCCAAGATGGACTAGAAAAACTATATAGAAAAATTTTAAATAGGTATTTGACAGTTGATGTTATAATACTTTTAGCAGGAAGCAATTTTTATAGCAATTTTGTGTTTGACATTTTATTTGATTAAAATTTTATTGATAAGTATAATAATATATTAGATTGATTATTAATTTTTATTTATTCCCCTAGAAAAGGCAATAAGAGGTTCATTTAACTTTCCTAAGAAAAATTTAAAATATTTATTGTAATTTTCTAGTAAGTCTCTAATAGTTATAGGATTTTATTTAAAGGTTGTTTTAGAAATATGCATCCTATATGTTTTCCCTATAATATAAATTTTCAATCAGGGACACTAATGAGGTCATAGTAAATTTATGGCCAGATTAAAAAATTACAAAATAAGCTATACAACATTTGGGTAAAAAATATTAATATTGGTTGGTTCTAATCCATTATCTAGATTCAATCCCGAACTTCCACTATCATTCTTTTTTCAAAAATGTATGCATAATTTTATAGATAATTTATTTGACATATAATTTATGTAGAGTATTAAATGTAGATTAACCTCGAACTTGGTTAAAATGATTAGGCTCGAGCTCGATTACAATTTTAGGCTCGAGGTTAGGTCGGCTCATGCTCGAGTTTGAAATCTTTAAATCAAACTCGATTCGAACATAGGAAGGTTCAAACTCAACTGGATTCGATGCCACCCTTATGCCCAATTTTAAGTAGAGGTCATGCCCAATTTTATGTAAAGGTCATGCCCAATCTTATGTAAAATGTACTTATAATTTTATATATAATTTATTTGACATGTATTTTTTGAAAAGTTTTAAATGTATGTTGGAACTCGAACTCAAGACTAATTTTTGAAAAGTTTTAAATGAATGTTGAAGCTCGAGTTTGGCTTGAACTCGATTAAAATTATTGGGCTCGACTCGAATATAGGTAGGTTCGAGCTCGGTTCGGCTCGATGTCACCCCTACACCCCACGGGTAAACAAAATAATACAATTAATAAAGAAAAATCAGTAGAACATACCACAGACAACAACTACTAAAAAAACAAAAAAAAGACGCTTATGACGTGATTAGAAGATGAGCAATGGAATCGTATCATGCAAAGAAAACGATAGATCAACCGTTAACAAAGTATACTAACATACGTGAAGACACAAAAGCCATGGGAGTTCATAGCGTAAGCTACGGTCCGGTCTGCTTTTCTGGTCAAACCAAATATGGGGAAATGATTTCCAATTAAATTGACAAACCAGAAAAGGCAATTTTCAAATTCCGATAGGTCTCCTCTTCTTACAAAAAAAAAAAATGACATCCAAAAATGGAGATCAAATATCACTTGAATTTCCTCGTTCCTTGTCAGCCCACCGCACCTTCCGAGAGAACTTGGGTCCGCCACCTTGGCCATGTTCAAGCAACAGAACCTCCAATATGTTGACGGAGAGAGTTACATGTAGCAGAATCTGTTGAACATAGGCCCCGAGTCGTCCTATGTCCAAGCTTGTACGGGGGAGGGTGACCCTCCACTCCTCCCAGGATGAATTGGAATGTCGCCCGTAGCAGGTTTCAAATTTTTTAACGCTTGGCCTAAGAAATAAATTATGAATCAGCAAAAATAATTGGGAAAATAGTGAAAAAGAGAATCTATCCGTAGAATGTCACTCAAGTTCAAAACGAAGGGTAACTCCGACCTAATCCAGTTTACGAGCAGCTCGGATTCGGGCTTCGGCGGCTTCGGCTTTGGCTTCTTCGGCTTTTCGGCTTTGGCTTTGGCTTTTGCTTTTGAATTGGTCTTTTCCGAGTTCGATAACAATCTTTAAATTACGAAAACACCATTACGAATACGAATAGAAACCTAATTCCTTCGACCTTCGCCTCTTCCTCCCTCGTTCCTTCTCTTCTGCGCGTTCAGCCTTTCGTCCAGTAGTACAGTCCTACCGCACTCCGTCGGACCGGAGAAAATAGCTGAACAGGTAAGCTCCTAAATTCAATTCGTCTTCTCCTTCCTTTCATCTACTTTTTTTTTTTCTTCTTCTGAACGTAATCTTCTGGCTCTGAGCTGTTTGTTCCTTGTTTGCCTCTACCTCAGTGATCTCTTTCATTCTCACGACTTCCTTCAGTCAGATTTCATAAAATTCCTTTTCCTGATATCAGCTTTTTTTCTAAAGAACTATTTCTTCGTCTCTCCGTTTATCAGGATAACTTTGCCACTTTCTTTAGTATGGGAGGCGAGAAGAGATATTCGGGAGTTTATTTAATGACTGCGTTCAATTTTCTCTAACTCCTTTAATTTATTTCAATTTGTTTCAAAATTCAGTAAGCTCGGGTGAAGAATTCCTGAAGCTTTTAATTCATGCCCACCTGTCTAACGTCAAACGACACCTTCCTTCTGTCTTGGGCTGTCTGATAGAATAAGCCGCACTTCGGCAGATTCTCGAAAATTCAAATGCTTTGCGGGTACGCATATTTGGTTCACAGAAAGAGGACGCCGAGTAATTACGTTTTATTTGGTTTTGTTACCTGCTGGATGTCCAGAATTCGTTAGTTTGTTCTTCTTCTATTTGTCGCAAAGATTTAGTAGAAAATTCTAGTCAGATCTTCAGCATCTTGAAAAAACTTCCCATGGATGCCTGCCGCCTATGCAACCGATGCAAGCAGAAACGTGTAATCCTCGACTTGTCCTCCAGCAACTGGGTGTGTGAATCCTGCGGTTGTGTCCAACAGTTTGATGATTTTCGGTCTGACTATGAGGCTGGCTTCAATGTGCCCTCCGGAACCATTGTCCGCAGTTGTACCTCTACCCAGGGAGCCTTCAATTACAGAGAAAATAAAATCTTTCAAGCCCATAACGAAATTGAAGATATCACATCAAAGCTAAATTTATCTGGTCCACGATCTCGTGAAGTTAGAGATATGATTGAGAAAATCACTGAAGGTGAATTTGGTCAAGGCAATTGGTTCCAGATCTTAATTGCTGCTGTCTCTTATATTGTTATCCGGATAAACCATCTCCCTCCTTCCATTTCTGAAGTTTGTGCATCATTGGGGTGTGATGTTCATGAGGTTGGTCGAATGGTCATGAGGGCAACTGAATTCCTGGACCTCAAATTACCTGAGTATGATATGGTGGCTTCCCTTGAACGCGCAATCCATTCTTGCCCTAGCTTTGTTGGAGTGGCAAAAGAGAAAGTGGAGGCAATGGAAAAGCAAGGGAAATTCCTTCTAGTGTGCTCTGTACAATGGTTTTTGACCACCGGGCGTCAACCACTTCCTGTCGTTGTTGCTGTCTTGGCTTTTGTTGCAGAGGTGAATGAAGTGAAAGTTACAATAGAGGAGATTGCCAAAGATCTTTATGCTGGGGCTAAGACAAGCAAGCTGAGGTATAAAGAACTCAAGGAGACTTTTGTCAAAGCTGCTCAAGCTTTGCCATGGGGAAAGGATATTACTGTGAACAACATCATCAGGAATACCACATACATTATTAAATATATGGAGATGAAATCAAAATTTGAGCCTTCTTCACAGTCGAATATCAGTAAGTCACTGGTACAAGTTGATTTTGATATTAAGGAAGCTTTAGCAGAGTGCATGCAAAATCAAACAACATATATTGAAGATGATTATGGTAATTCTAGAGAAGATGACTGGAAGTATTTTGACATGGAATCTGGAAAAAAGGGAGAGGGTGAAGGTTTAGATGATATTGATAATTTTAAACTTTCAGAAAAGTGCTTGTGGAATGCATATAGAGAGTTCTTGGACAGATCTGTTTTGGTTAACAGTGCAAGTTATGAGGCTACCAAGGACAATAGTAGAAAGAGGAAGAGAAATCTCGGTTACTGGTCAGGAGATTATGATTCAGATAAGCATCTTATAAAGGATCATGATATGAAAAAGTATATCGGGTTTGATGCCTTACCACCATCTTTTGTTGCAGGAAGGGAAGCTTGTAAGATGAGAAGAGAGAAAATAAAAGCTGCAAAACAAAGAATTAATGAGGTTATGCACCCTAAATCCTTGCTTTTGGGGACAGACAAAGGTATAAGCCTCTTTGAAGAAAAGTTCCAAGCTAGAAAGAGATGCAGTATTGATGAGGAAGACCGTATAATTGAACTTCTTCTCCTTCATCAGGTGAAAGATGAGGAAATAGAGCTGGGACATTATAATACCTTGCTTGACCTCCATGTTTTTAATTTTGTGGAAAGTAACAAGAAGTCATCTGTATTTCAAATGCCTTAAGGGCATTTGGCGGGTTTGCTCATTATAATACATAAAATCATTGGCTGTTGCTTCAATAGCTTGAGGATTTACCTGTTTGCTCAAAAGGAACTACTAGGTCTTGTTTGGTAGTACAGAAAGTGGAGAGAAAAGAAGAAAACAGCGGAGAAAGCTATTTTCCCTTGTTCGGCTGAGAAAAACAAGGAGAGAAAAGAATTTGGAGAAAACTATTTTCTTTATGGTGTTATTGCACTCTATCCAAAAAGTGAGTTTGGAGAGGGGGAAAAAAAAGAAAGAGAAAGAGTGGAGAAACTTGTGACAGGCTTCCTTCTCTCTCAAAAGCAACCCTAACGAGAATAGAAGAGAAAAGCTCGTCATGTATGGGTGAGGGGGAAATCCCCGTGCCACACATTCCTACATCGTTACATCACATATTTTTACAATTGATACATATGTTTAACGGAAAAAAGGGAGCTATTTTATTGTTATAGGTCTATTTAAATCATATTATTTGATCTGTTACATTCATTGATAGGTTGTGTAAATTTATGATTTTTTATTATTATAATTTCCTTATGAAGTTATGTGAATGATGGAATGGCCTATGGACCACAGATATATTTGAGGAGTAGGGGCTGGGATGGGATTATTATTTGATCTGTTACATTCATTGATAGGTTGTGTAAATTTATGATTTTTTATTATTATAATTTCCTTATGAAGTTATGTGAATGATGGAATGGCCTATGGACCACAGATATATTTGAGGAGTAGGGGCTGGGATGGGATTTTCAACCCTGCCATAGGTTTTCAAAGGGACAGGGTTCTATGTTGGGTTCATAGGGGAAATCTAGGCTTTCAAAAACCCACTCCAAATCTGACTCTTCTGCAGTTTCTGTGCTAACAAGTAATGGAAAGATTTTAATAGCAGAAGCTGCAAGGAAAGACATCTCTACTGCATAACCTCCTTGAAGGTTTTGGTCAGTTCAGAAGTTCAAGGTTTCTGGAGAGGTTCTATACTTGCTCGTTTCTTACACTGAAGTAAAGAGCTTGAAATGAGCAATTTCCGTGATGTTATCTTTGTAGGCATGACTGCTCGTATAAGTAGTCTACTGATATTTAGTAACTGCTTACTCATTCTGATGTCATTATCTATTTGGGGTAGGATTTCGTTTTTCACAATGACATTATGTTTCAGTTTTCACTTTCAACTTTACTATATAGGCTCTCTCTAATCCTCTCCTCCATATATAGATAAACTTTTGTTTTGGTTCCTACATGTAAACAGTTTAGGCAGAGTCTCATGTATGAGCACCAGTTTTGATGTTATGTTAAATTTTAGTCCAAAGTCTTATCCTGAATGACTAGCTAAGTTTTAATATCCATTTTCAACTAAACCTTCTGGTTACTAGTCTATATAAAATTATTGTTCACCCTCACATGTGGATCATCTTTTATAACATCTATTGGATGGAAGGTCACATTTTAGTACCAATTGTGTACTATGTTAAATTTAGATTCAAGGTCCAACCCAAAATGACTAGTTAAGTTAAAGAGTTTCTTTTGCGACAAACAGTCCAAGATCTTTTAAAATATGATAGCAGCAACAAATCTTCCTTGTGTCTTGAAATATGGGGAAAATGGGTCGAAGGTGGGAGTGAAAAAAATGGAAATGGCGAATTATTTCATAGGTATTCAATCCCCAACCTCTCTTTAGTTCTAGCAATGTAAGAGACATTTAAAAAAATATCCAAGTTTTATATAATATTATGTATAACCAATCTAAAAGTTAGATTATAGGTCTGGGTCACATGTGTATAACCACACTAGGTAGGCTTATTTTGTGTGCAATTTGTTAAGTGACTCCAGCGTAAGATGTGATATAGCACCTGCTAAAAGAGGGTTTCTTACCATGTACCCATGTACATGAGGTACATTTAAGAAACATTATTATTTGTTTAATATCTATTAACTACCATTTTCAAAAGGGAACTCCTTGAAGAAAGTTTATATTGCAGCTTCACCAAATAGATAGTTTTCTCCTCATTATAAGGTGAACCATTCTAAAGAGGATTATGGCCAAACTCCGTTTTGAGCATTAGCTCTTGATTTTTAACTAAAAAGAGACATCAAATGCAATTGCAAGGAACATTAGTTTTGTGAGAGTTAATTAGAGCCTATTGAGTTTTCAAAGAGACCTACTAAGCTATGAATAATTTCCAAACATGGTCTTTTTAGATATTTTACTTCTAAATGCGATTTACAAGATATATAATTCTAAATGTTACTTTGTGTTTCAATTCAAACAAACAATTGAACTAACATTATTATTAAATCTGTTAAGAGATACACACGAGTGTAGTGGTGGCATAGCTAATAAATAAGGAGAACTTCTATAGAGATGACATATAACTGTAATTATAAAAGCTGGTGTATGTCCTCTTATAATTTTTTCCTATTGAATCATATAGCCCTAAGGGCATTGTAGTCATTGTAAACACTTTCTCACAACTATAAATTGAGCTTCAAGGTATGGGGTAGAACATTCAAGCCTCTTCTTCTTGGCTCAAATTCGTCCTTACACCTCTCTATTTTTTCCTCTTCTTTTTCTCCCATGGTTTATTCTCTCCTCTCTCTCAAGAGGTAGAATTCCTCCATTCTCTCCTTCCCTTGAAATCTCTTGTGTTTATTTGTTGGCCCTAGAAATCGATACAACCGTAGAACTTATGTCTCACTCCAAGAGGAGTAGCACATGGCTTACAACCAAGCATGCCAATGTTCTTGAATAAGTTTAACACATACTTTATTTGATAGATAAATATTTTATATCATTTTTAACATACTTTATTCCAAGAAGTACTTCAGATTTTCCAAGTTCTTAGTTTCAAATTCTCTGGCCAATGTTGTCTTCAGTTCAAGAATAAGTTTCTCATTAGTACATGTGATCACCATGTCATCTACATGAACTATTAAGACCATCAAATCAGTACGCCTATGTTGAATAAATAAAGTATGATCTGAGTGGTGATAACCTGGTTTAGTCATAAACAATCTGAACCTCACAAATCATTCACAAGGAGATTGTTTCAATCCATATAATGTTTTTTTTTGGTCTACAAATACAATTTTCCCTCAAAAACTTTTAACCTTGGAGGAGGAACCATACACACTCCTTCTCCGAGCTCTCCATTTAGGAATGTATTCTTAATATCCAACTGAAATAAACTCCAACCCTTATTTGCGGCTATGGATAATAAGGTCGTAATAGTTTTGATCTTTGCAATTGGAGACAAAGTCTCATAGTAATCTTCTTCATAGGTATGAGTGAAACCTTTAGCTATTAGTCGAGCTTTATACCTTTGGATTTCTCTATTTGATCTGTACTTGATTGTATAAACCCACTCACGCCCTACTAGCCTCTTCCCTAAAGGTAATTCAATTAGTTCCTATGTTCTGCTATTTTCAAGGGCTGTCATTTTCTCCACCATTACTCTCCACCACTGAGAAACAAATATTGCCTTAGCAAGGACTTAAGAATAACTTAGGAAGTCAAATTTTCAACAAAAAACCCTATGGTCTAGACCAATAAAGTCATAAGTAAGATACTTGGAGAGTGGATGTTTCGTACAAGAGTAATTGCCCTTCCTCTTGGCAACCAGAATGTTGAGATCATCAAATGGAAGAGAAGTATGTACACTCACTAGATTCATCATTCACAACCAAATCAATATCTTAGTCATGGTTTGATGTCACTTTTGTGTTACCTTTTGTTTGGGTTGTTCAATGATTTCAACATTATCTTCCTCTTCTAGGAAACTTAGAACTGGAGCAAGCAAAATATTCTAAATTGGAATAGGAATACTAAGCCTCTCCCCTTGAGGTGGAACCTCCTTGACGTAATAAAACTAAGATTCGAATAAGGTAACATCTCAAGTAACATAAATATTTTGAGTAACTATTCAAAAAATGTATATATTTTTTTAACATTAGAATAACCAAGAAATGCACCTTTGACAAACTGAGGATCAACTTTAGACCTATTGATAATTAACACATGAATGAAAAATAAAACATTCAAAAACTCTTTAAAAGTAAGAAAACATTTCCTCCCCCTGTCCAAAAGTTGAAGAGGACTTTTAATACCCAACATTCTAGATGAAGTTCAAGTGGTAAGATATGTTTCGTTAAGTAAATCTTGATCCTACAAGTACTTAGGATTACGGGTAAACAATATGGAAGCCCAACTTCTAAAAGGTGTATGATTTTTTTCTTTCAGCCAGCCTATTTTGTTTTGAGAGCATAAGCACAAGAAGATTGATGAATGGAACCAAAATTATGAAAGAATTAAGTAATGGAATTTTGAAAATAAGGTGTGTTATCAAATCTAAATACCTTAATTTCCTTACCAAATTGAGTTTGTACCATATGAAAAAATTTCAGAGTAAACTCAGGAACTTTACTTCAAGATAACCACCTGTAGCATAAACACCTCTCCAATATATACATCAACTCTTTCAACTTGTCCACCAAAGGGCATACATGACTTTAGCCTTGGAATTAGTAGGTTCATCATATAATAGTGATTTTTTATACATTTCCATGGGGTAGATTATACGGTATCAATACCATAGGTCATACATTGTAGGATGTACTCATATTATCAAATGGGTTGAACCATCGCTTTCAAGGTCTAAACATACATTTTGTGAGCCCAGTAAACCACAGGTGCCCTTGTCAAATTCACACTAAAGTTAGAATTTATCGGATGTCTCAATGTATTTGTTGCATCCACACGTCCCTCGACATGCCACTTCATGTTTTTATCTATAGAATTTGATGTAAATAACCGTTGGAGGCGAGGTTTAAGGGGAAAATAACGTCAAACCTTCTACAAGACTAACTTTGGTTTGTAATTTGACTATGTACCTCAATTCATGACATTACAAACACTTGTCTTCCTTTCCATATTTCTTTCAAAACATGAAAATTATTTTTACTAGCATGTATCTTCTCATAATGGAGTCTCAACTCGCATAAAAGCGTTTTAGCCTCGTAATACTTATGAGGCAGTGACTTGCCAAGAGGAAATATCTCTATTAGTAGAGAAAGTTTATTATCCAATACTTAATTACTCATGTTGGAAGTTGCTTTGATATGGAGTAAACAAATAAGAAACTTTAGCTTATAAAAGCTCTGACAACTAAGATGTAATGACTTATTGACAAGAAATAAACTTGCCAGGCTCATTTGGTCCAATTCCAGAACCTTTAGCATGACTATTGGACCTCGGTTGACTATCATTGAGAAAAGGTCTGTTCAACTTGCACGTCATAGATGAGATCATGGACATGCATACAACCCTAACTTCCCGTTTGATTATTGAAATGTCCATCGGGCATTACTTAGTAACATCCTATTGACATACAAGTGGTCATTTGTTTGGCGTACATCACGGAAAACCTTATTAGTACACACTCTGCATAGACAACACATCTTATTATCTTACCCTACCACAGATTTGTTGTATGCCATATGAATAAAAACTTCTACTTCTTTCTTACATTCTTCATCCAACTTTTGTCAACTTTTTTTAACACCAATATATTACAAGCATAAATTAGCCACCAACAACATCCAACTCTACGAAAGATTACCCTACTTTAAGATCCATAATTCTAGTTGGAAGAGGTCCCAATTTACGGCTCCTATAACACATCCAACTTCATTGTTTACTTGCATTTGTGACTCCACCTTGCCCATTCAGACTTGCAATTACTTACTATTATATGGATATAATTTAAAACACTTGTCACATTTTTGGCAGCATCTCCCTATACCCCTCATGTTAAATTAGTAGACATGCATGCACCACTCTCCATCATAGAGTATAGTGCATACTAGTGAATGAAGTATGCAAAGTAGCACTCAAGAAAATCAGGGAGATACATCTAAATGCATCGACAACTATCTCAAATTATAACGCTAACAATAATAAACAAATTTTACGAGTCTCAAACTGTCCTATAGGACAATTCAAAAGTTGTACCAGTATATTTAGTACCTGTGCAATTTGTTTATAAGATTGGATTTTTAAAGCTTCACACAAAACTAACATATATGTCACAATTTTTTGAACAACCAATCACGTTTCAAACAATTTAAATCCATAACATTAGAAACTAGTGAATTTTGAAAGACTATGAACAACAAAAAATTGATATTGTCAAATGTCAAAGGTTAAATTGATTACTTTCTATCCTAACTCCCCAACTATCCAAGCTAAAGTTCAATGGAGCACTTGACATGTTATGTATTGGTTATCTTGTTACAATTATGCTTTATTTGAATTATTTCTAATTAGTATGGTATTATGTCGTTCATCATAACATATTATGCTTGAAAATTTACCCATATTACGCCTATATTACTTTCATGTTATACTTTGTCATAGTTTCATATTTTGATAATTTAAATTCGTATTATGCTCATTTTTGTCTCTATATGCTCATATTATGCTCGCTTTATGTGCTAATAAAGTTGGTATTATGAGTATAGTTAAGATTGACCAAACTTATGGTCATATCATGGTATTATTAGTATAGTAAAGCTCGAACAAACTTATGGTCCTATCACTTTTCCCTCACTCAACCTAATAACTAAAACAAACAAAGAAAAATAGAAAACACACCAACCTTTCCTACAACACAAAAATATGATAAAAATTCATGCGACGGTCCTATTGTATTTGCCCTCCTCCACAATCTTCATCGCATGGACACTATTCTATAGCACTTCAATATATCAACATAAAAAAACATAAAACAATATACACCATATAAAAAACAACAAATTTCAATAACATAAAACACAGAGGGGGGGGGGGGGGGGGGGGGGGGGTTCTGCTTTGAAGTTGAAGTCGAAGTTATACTTCGAATTCAAGGCAATGATTTAATTCAACTTCAACTTCAAGTAGGGCATTTGTGCCCCAAAATAAAAACTGAGTTCAAGTACACTGGAAAACAGATTCCAGTGCTAGTTCCCCAAAATGAAAAATATGATGTAAACAAGAGCATGAGTAACTTTTTATAATATACTTAAATAGAACATATACCTAAACAGATAATGGTTACTACACTAATAAGTGAATTAATGTAGTATTAAAATATATTAATATACTAATTAATGAAATACTATACTATATTAATTAATGAATATATTTTATTATTAAATAATATAATAATTACGTGTGATGATAATAAATTATAAAAAATAAATAAATAATTAAAAAAACATAAGATGGATTTTTACATAGTATTAATTAATTATAGATTTTTAAAAAACTAAAAATGATTAGTTTAATTAATTATAAAAAATGGGATAATTAAACCAAAATAATTGATCAAATACTTTCTTTAACAATATTTTCATTATGAGTCTTAAATTTCTAATTTAATATAGTAATAAAATTAATGAATATAATAAATAAATAAATAAATTAATTAATTTATTAATAACCTATGATCGATTATTAATAACATATATATAATTAAAAACATGCTTGAAAATGAACTGACTTACTCGTAATAATCCACAATTATAGCATAAAAGCAAACGTTTATGCCTTGGAATATAACAAAGAGTTCGTGCCTTTAATATTAAAATCATCAACTTTGGGGGGGGGGGGGGGGGGGGGGGGGGGGGTGTTAATGGCCGGAAAATAGGTTTTATAAAATTAAAATAAAAAAGGTTAATTAAACCAAAATAATTGATCAAATGCTTGAGTTAATAATATTTTAATTACCACTATTAAATCACTAATATAATACAGTAATTAAAAAATAAATAACGCTTGTTTAATTTTTCCTAACTTAGGAAAAATTAAATCAACAGTGTCGTCATCCTCATGATGCGGATAATGGCAGGGAGACAATGGCGGGCCAGCAGGGAACGACAACGGAGGCAATGCTCCAATGGTACGCCAGAGGCCTTGCAACAGAGACAATCTGACTGGATGCTCTGCGACGAAGCGGCGACAGGCAATTGCAATAGAGGCTTTGAGATGGAGGCCGAGAGGGAGACAAGAGAGGAAGAAGGGAGAGGGAGTGCGAAGATGAGAGGAAGAAGAGAGCGGGAGAAAAAAAAATCGGGGGAGGAAGGCCAAGAGGGAGAAGAGAGCACGAGACAGAAAAACAATTTTGATGCGTCTCGAACGATGGCTTTCAAGTGGATGATTTGAAATTTTGGGCTGAATCATGATTCCACTATTTTAGCTTGAGATGATTACCTGTGTTTTTCAGATGACGCTGGCACTGGTGCACCACTAACGGCCTAATTGAATGAATTACATAAAATGCGTGAACTTCATGGTTGGTCTCCCCCCCCCCCCCAGTATGATACATGCCATAGAACAAAAGTAAAGTTCGAATTTAGTAGGCTAGTGTTTTAGGGATTATGGTTTTTATCATTTTTAGGGTTTACACCTTTAGGGTTTAGGGTTTATGTTTTCAGGCTTCAAAGTGTAGGTTTAGGATTTTGGGATTTTTTGGGTTTAAGATTTAGGTTTAGAGTTTATGGTGCATGGTTTTAGGGTTTAAGACTTAGGTTTTGGAGTTAGGGTTTAGGGTTTTTGGAATTTTTAGGGTTTAAGTTTATGTTTTTTGAGATTTGTTGGGTTTAAGATTTAGGTTTAGGGTTTAGGGTGTATGGTTTTTAGGGTTTAGGATTTAGGGCTTTAGGGTTTTCAAGGGTTAGGGTTTACGGTTTAGTATTAATGGGTTTTAAGTTTTTTTATATTGTTACTAAAACCTCATGCTTAAAAGATCCTTCAGACTTTCACTATCCATCTAACTTTGCGAGAGAGATTTATATCTGGTCAGGACAACTAACGAGGACTAGAGAAACATCTGGAAGGAGCAATGAGAAATGAATAAAAGCGATTTGGACAAGGAATTTAATACATAAATATTGTTGTTGTTATTCTTTTTTCATCTTTTCTAATGCACAAACAAGCCCTTTTATATTAATGAAGTAATTTTCTCAAGAGTTTGAAAACAACTTTGGCCTATTTGAGTGGATTCACTTTTCTCACTGTGCGGCTGAAATCAGGAGTACCCTGGCACAAAGCTTCTCCCAACTAATTATGGTAAGTCTGGATCCAAATAGCATTGATCCGGATCTACATCTACATTGACTAGGATTCAACTCTGGAGGTCTTCCTGACCTCCCTCCCTCCCTCCTTGCTATTAACAATTGCTCGAAGTTTGGTTTTATATAGCTTAGGAGGTTAATAGTAAGGAGGGATGATCGAAGTCTAAATCATGCCCATTTGTAACTCAGGCCACATCTTAATACAATAACAGGTTTGGATCAAATTATGACATCGTATAGTAAGAGTAGCTCTGTTTAGTTTAGGTTGGTCGGCTAGCCTAACTATTTTGAGAAATAAGAAACACCGGAAATCTCACACCGGCGCCGGAGTGTGGTATTTCATGGTGGCCACAACCGAGCTACGAACCTACGGTAGCATCCTACGCTGTGGTACAGAAACCTTGACGATCTTCTGTACGCTTAAAACACTTAAAATAGTTTAACTGCGACAGTTGGGAAGTGGCGATCCGCAAAGGCAATCGTTACCAGCAAACGCACTGGCTGGGAAATTCGTCTTCGGGATCCGTCCGCAAAGGCGGTTCTTACTCACGTTTAGTTTCTTCAACTTCGAAACGCTTGCTGGTATGGAGCCGGATATCAAATTCTGAGACAAATGTAGCTCTTCCAGAGTGGTGGGCAGTTTGAGGTCAGTCATCTTGAACTGTAACTTGTTGCCTGACATCCAGAAGCCCTTCAAATATTCCGTGTTGTTCAGCAGTGCTACTGGACTGCCGGAGATCTCGTTGAGGGATAGATCGATGAAGTCGTAGAAGTACGTTTCGGAGGGCTTCCAGTTTTCTATCTTCATCTTGATACCGCAGTTGGCGAGCTTTAACGAGTAAATGATGGGGGATGAGGTGACCCATGTGGGAATGCCACCCAGGTGAAATTTGTTATACGAAAGATCAAGCGATTCGATCCCCTTGACGTTCATTTGTGGAAAGGGATCCACGAGATTGTTGTACGAGAGATCGAGATTGAAAATCTTCGTGAGGTTCTTGAAGGTTTTGGGCACGACGCCAGAGAACCTGTTGTGTGAAAGATCGACTGTGTCAAGATTTCTGAAGTTTCCGAGGAAGTCAGGGATTTGCCCGGTGAACAAATTCGATCCCAGTTCGAGGTTGGCGAGATTTTGCGATAGGCCAGCTATGGAGGAGGGGAATGGACCACTATACTTGTTGTGAGAGAGTCGTAGAAAACGAAGACTGTGGAAAGAAGCGAAGCTAGGGAGAGGACCGGAAAGATGGTTCCTTTCAAGAGTCAGTACAGAGAGCTGCGTAAGCCGAGTAATCCCAGTCGGGATCTTGCCAGTGAGAAGATTCCCGCCAAGATCGAGCTGAGTCAACTGCCTAAGATTCGAAATGGAATCCGGAATCGGACCGGAAAACTGGTTGCCGGCGAGACTCAGAGCTCCAAGTTGTGACATCCGGCCTATGTTAACGGGAATGGGTCCGGAAAGCTTGCTGTTCTCAATGTAGATGTAAGCGAGTTTCGGTAACCTGAAGAAGGCCGCAGGGAATGGACCCGTCAGATTTCGGAGATTGGTGAGGTAGATCCCGATAAGAGACTGGAGCTGGGAGAGGGAAGGCGGGATGGTGCCGGACAAAGAGGATTTGGCATTGTTTGTTTGGCCAGCGAGACTGAGCATGACGACCCGGTCCGTTTGTTGGCAATCAACGCCGAGCCATCGGCAGCAGTCGGTGCCAGCTTTCCAGGTATTAAGCATGCCGGAAGGGTCGCAGGTGATGGCGGCTTTGAAGCCAAGAAGGCCCGCCTCGTCGTCGGGGTGGCATTTCCCGGTGACGGGGGAGAAGCAAAGGGGAACAACACAGAGTGAGAAGAGGAGAAGAGAGAGGAAACGAGGAGGGGACGCCATCGATAAATGATGATGGTGACTGGTGAAGCGTTTGGTCAACATTTATAGAGATAATACAGGGGTAGTTGGGGTCAAGCGCGATGGGTGAAAGTGGGTCAAACCTTCAAAGAGACTTAGTAGAGATTCTTGAGGCTAATTTTTTAGTTTTTATTATTTAAGAACTAATTAGACATTCAATGAGTGATAATCATAAAGCTCGGTTGGATTTAGTTCATCTTCCCGGATTAATGACCGAGTAGATTTTAATATCACTTTTGTTATTATTCCTGCTTTGTGGGTATTACTTATTATTTTCTTTTTTGCTTTTGAGAACATGGTCTAAGAAAAGATTGTTGCGTCACGTTCGCTCTTGGACGCAGAACGATGATTGAATAAAGCATTTCGATGTTCTACTTCTTCCACCACGAAATCCAACCTCCCATCTGGCCCTTTCGACCCTTCTCCATGCACTCAAATAGAATATCTTCGGTTCGTCTCGATCCTCTCCGAGCCATGCTAATTGGATGTCAAAATGCTTGAAAAAGATGCATCTCAAGTTCCAATTTCCGTACCTTCCTCTTTTCTTGCAAAACAAGGTAGGCCTCTTCGCCTTCCATAAAGTAGCGCCGAATTCCGGTAGGAAAAAATCCTTTTCTCGCCGGGCCATGGCGAATTTCCTCGCGGAGAAGCTGAAGCTCGTCTCCAAGCTCAAAACCGTGAGATGGGTAGCATTTCTTTTAGGTTTATTAAATCTGGGTGTGATTGTTCTTGGTACCTTTATCATTCTTAATGTTGTTGGGCGCTGCGGTGGTGGGAGCATTCTGCCTCTTGCGGCTCTAGTTGTCGTGTCTACCATTAGAATCTTGTCGATGATTGGGACAGCCATTGCACAAGAAGCTACAGCAACCACGATTATTAGTCAGCCTGTCGAGAGCTCCGTTGTTGATGCTGTTATTCGTCATAAGAGACGGGTATTGAAATCTATCGCTATATTTCTTTCCCTTCCGTTTTCGATAGTTATTTGCTTTTGTCCTCTTAAAGTTCGAATGAACAGCATCTCGTTGCATGGTTTCGACCTTTTGCAATTATTAGTGCCACCGATACTTATAATCGACATGAACGTGATGGCTATGTTGGGTTTCTTTATAATATTTTGAGTCGGTATTTGTTATCCTCTTCATTTTAAGATTTCGATGAAAATTCAATAAACACTTGTTAAATGCATTTCACACACATATTTCAAGTGCCAATTTCCTTGCTTAAAAGAAAAAAAAAACTAAAAAAGTACAATTCTCTGAGATTTCCCTGTAACTATAAAAGATTTGAGCTTGATATTATGTTTTTGTAATCAATTGCTGTTTCAGCATTCTTCCTTGTCATTTCATTTCAAATTTAGGTGAAACAATGAATTAAACAGCTTTCTCAGGTTTACAAGCAAAACACATTGGTAAGATTCCTTTTGTTGTTAACTTAGCGAAGTGGCACGTACTGTTTGCCAATCCATCAGAATACTCGCAAATTGGCGTTAGCACGTTTTTTTCTTCACTTTGGTTAATGAGTAATTTTCACTACTTAGTAGTTTGTGAGTCTATTGTGAGTCTACCCCCTCGTGAGATATGTTTTCATATTCAAATTGGTTTCATTTTGTATCTTTTTTTTTGTAGCAAGTAGTACGTACCTTACCAAATTAGAAGTCACATTTTATTAAATATTAATGGCTGAACAGCTTGTGAGGAGATTTGATCATAGGGATGGTAAAATGAGAGTCGCAAGCATGGTGAAAACTCGGAGATATGACATCTTGAGATGATTAGTCAACCAAATTCCTACTAAGAGGTAAAGAAAACAATTACACAACAGATAACTTCAAGAAACAATCAGACACCTCAGTAGGTGTGTGATAATTTTCCTGAAGTTACCTGACAATAGTCCATCCATCTACTACTAGCTGTTAAGCATCCATGTTCTTAGTATTAAATAAAAAAGTATCTATGATTTTTTCTCGGTATGCTTTCTGCCATAAAGTAATGCACTGGCTTGTTTCTGTCTTTGATGCAATAAGATTGATTATGTCTTTTCTCTTTATTTTTAATTTTACCTTCTTCGTTATTTGACAATTGGCACTACCTGATGAACAGATCAGATATAAAAGATGGCTGTGGTGGACCAGATTTGGAATGATAGTCACTGTACTGCAATTTGTGGGGGCTACATATCTGTTGTTTGTTACTGTAAAAAATGCATCATATCACGATGAATCACACGGTTGTTTCCTAGGTAAGGAAAACCTCCAGGTCATTCTCGTTATTTTTGTTTGTCAGAATCTTACTAGAAAAAGATTTAAGTTTAACTGGAGGTGTATTTGATTGTTTCTATGTTTTTTAGCTTTAACTGTTCTGGGATCAGCTTAAGGTTTGTAGCTACCTATGACTGCATGATGTTAGTTTGAAAAAGATGTGGTGCAATGTCTCTACATATTTGGAAAATAAGTGTGTGTGGCCTAATGAAATGATATGAACTGTGGAAATATGCTCATACTGTTTGGACATTTGCTTTGTATCTCTCTTTTTGTATAAATAAAAGTTGTGTTTTAATTTTGATACCAAATGATTCTTCTTCTTGTCTATATATATATATATGTGTGTGTGTGTGTGTGTGTGGTTGTGTGTGTGTATTATTATTTCAGCTCTCTTTCTTCATATTTTTAGGCACTTATCCTGTTTTAACTATGCTCATCAAGTCAGGGCAGGATACAGGCAGTAAGGGGTGGAAACGGAGTTCTATATTTCTTTTTCTATTCCTTGCCTGGCTTCTCGCAGTTTTGCAATGTTTCACCGGGACTGACGTATTAAGATGGAGATCCTTTTATGCAACTCATGACAGTGCATGGAAGGCTCATTATCATGAAGTATTTGATCATGGAATCCGAGAGGCTCTATGCTGTATGGGACGCATAAAATACATGTAGGCTTCTCTACACAGGTCTATTTATCCTTTAAGTTCCTTTTCTGTTTATTCAATGTATGCCTGTCTTTTGTTTTTGTTTTGTTGTATATAGGAGTGTATTGGAGGAAGATGAAGTTTATTCTGTGGCAAGATTACTTGGTGATCTTGTTGCTTATCGGGCATCTGGCACAGGGCATTTAGAACTTTTAGCAGGTTAATCTTTTTCATGAAATTGAGAGGTCGGCAATTTTTTTGAAACTGTTGAAGAAGTGCAAATTGGGATTATATGCTATTTAGGGCACCATTACGTACACTGTTCATGAAAATATCAGGGACCTCTTACCAGCTGATTTTTTCCTTTCTTCATCTTCAGGGCTCGCACTCTTGCAGCGACATAGGCAACCAATTAATCCAATTGAAGAGCAAATGGAGGCACCTGAGTCACAAATTCAAGAGGCTGCTACATGGCACCCATTTGCTGAAGCTGCATATACAGTATGGTCATATTGTATATCTGAATCTAGATTTTAACTTATGCTGGTCTATATTATCTTAGTCTATATAGTTTTTTTTTATCTAGGGTCCACTGCTTGACTTTGGACGAAATCCTATCCTATTTCCTTGTGCATGGCTCTACAGGCAAGGGGTTCTGACCCCATGGACTCGCGGCAGGTTCTAAATATACACTCAACTTGTCACTTTCATTTGTCAGGGTACTAGATAACGTATTGATTCTCTTGGTCTAGGCGCCCTGCGCTTGAAGGTGATAATTGGTGGCGTGGTCATGCAGCTGCCTTCTTAAAGTATGTTAACTTACCTGCTGAGGCACTTAGGCGGGGGCGAGTTAGTCAGGCAAACTTCTCTCTCTCTCTCTCTCTCTCTCTCTCTCTCTCTCTCTCTCTCTCTCTCCCCCATGGAAAAAGTTATTTGAATGATGTTTATTTGACAAGTATGTTAACCAAAACTGTCTGATTTTTTGTTGGGCACAACCCAAATACTTTGTCATTTCTCTCTCTACTCATAATTACTGTCTTGCAGTGTCAATTTGCTTATTTCATAGCAAGGGACCTCTCTGCATCTTATCATTTTTGAAAGTGAATTTTTTATTTATTGAGATGCTGACTCATGCATTTAGGATTTATGGCTTGAAGCAGTAAAGTTGTCTTGCCTCCTAAAGGGCACTGTCAATTTTCTCTGTTAAAGGCAAGAGACCTCTTTTCATGTTTTCATTTTGTGAGTGCGAAGTTTTTTTTTTTTCTCGAACTGCCAGTTCATTCCTTTATATTTTATTATTCAAAGTAGCAAAAATTGCAATGGTGCCTCCCAAATCATTGTTGTGTGAATAATTGGTTCTGAGGGTAAAACCCCCCAATCTTGAAAAGACAAAGGAAAGGTACTAAATGCAAAAAAAATTAGCATTAGTAAAAACAGACAATTTTTCATGTCTAGCCAACATTTTGAAATCTAATCAGGATGTCTAGAATGTTTGTACTATATGCAGATTCTAGCATTAATTTGCCGTATTTTTTACCTTTAGAAGAGAAAGTAATGGTATGAAATGCCTAACTGTACAAAAGCGAGGGAAGAAAAGATAAGATCTTCTTTTTCTCATTTCTTTTCCAACTTACTGGTCAGATTCTCTTTGCAGGATTAGTTACTTCTTAAAAAAATGCTTCGTTGTCAACTATGTTGATATAAATACTGCCTAGGCATATATATATATATATATGTGTGTGTGTGTGTGTGTGGCATAAGCATGAAGGTTATACATGAGCTTTATTTTTCTTCTATTTTCAGGCAAAGCGCGAAGCTGCATACTTTGTTGTTGTTTTGCATCATTTAAGAACCGTATTAATTGCTGTTCGTGGGACTGAGACTCCTGAAGATCTTCTTACTGATGGTTTATGCAGTGATTGTTCTATGTCCATGGATGACTTGGATGGCTTGACAAAGAAAGTCTCTCTCTCTCTCTCTTTCTTTTACTCTCCCTTCCTCCCTCACACACACACACAGTCTCTCTCTCTCTCTCTTTCTTTTACTCTCCCTTCCTCCCTCACACACACACACACACACACACACACACACTGGCAGAGAAGGTACTTTCTTATACTTTATAATAACCATGTTGCATGTTGTTATATGTAATGGCATATATCAATAAAATTAATTACATTATCTCTGATCAAGTAGTCACTATTTAACACTTTTTTAATGTTTAATTGTTATTGTGTTTGTACAGTAGTGAACATTTAGCCCCATCAGTGAAGAGAAGTGTTCTCTCATCTTTTCCACACTATGGGCATTCAGGAATAGTTGAAGCTGCAAGAGAGTTGTCCATGCAACTTGATGGTGAATCTGCTGATGGAGATCAAGATTTTGGTGGTGCAGGTATGCTGTTTGTCTTTTTTCTCTGGTCTCAAGTGTAACATGCACATGGACAGTTGACTTTTCTATTTTCTGAATTAAATAATTTTGAGTGTCTAGACATGTTTGAAATTTTGCTCAAGCTAGCTCTTTATATTATATTAAGTTTGGTATCAATGTCTTGTATTTGTTAATCTTTGTCTTACTTGACATGTGGCACATTACTTAGAACTTACAATTTTCCATCTTACTTGGTTCTTTTATGTTAGTTTTGGTACAAATGGCTTTCATGATTATCATGCTGCTGAAACTACAGGTTTCCTTTCGTCTTTGCTGGGAGATGGATGTGAATGTCAGGGGTACCATGTACGTATTGTGGGCCATTCTTTGGGAGGTTCTATTGCTGCATTACTGGGAATAAGGGTAAGAATTATATTTTTATTTATTTGTATTGTATGTGGAAATTACACTTTTTTTTGGTAAACTTGCATTACTTTTTTTCTTTATCAACTTGGCCAATTGGAGGAATCAGAAGTTACTGCATATGTGCATTAGGCCTGTGGCTCAATGGCCACATGGGGGCGGGGGTTGGTCTTGGGTTCAAGTTTTTCTATTTAGTTAGCTTTATCATCCTCAATCTCTGTAATTCGTTCCTCCCCATCTTACTCTTTTTTGTCTCTTGTTCCGGCATCTCAATTCTGAACATGGAGAGGTGATTTCTTGTAAAAGTGATTCCTGATCAGAATTCCATCAAGACACTTTTCAAATGATCCACCACGTGAAGTAGTTGGAGGGTGTCCAAATCCAACTTGTGTTAAGTTAAGTCTGTTTATTTTCACCTTAAAAGTGGGTGATTTTTCGCTGCCCTTAAAAGTGGATAGGCTCATACTACTATCCTTAAAGGTGGGTTGTTCTACTTTTGTGTTTGAGCGGTGTTTCTTAACTCAATTTAGACCTAGGTTTGTTGGTGCATGGAGGTTGATTGTTTGGTTCGGGGTGATGATTTCTTCTCTCTTGTATTGTATTTATCCAAGTTTGCTCCCGTAGTGTCATGGTTCCCTAGCTTAAGGGGGAGAAAGAATATAAAAGTATAGGTGTTGATGAAGTTGTCCAAGAACTATCTTACTTGTGTGAGTCCAAAAGCCGAAGACCACGTGGAAGCCATAGTGCAATAACAAACCCCATTTTGTTTAAAGATCAATTTTGTGTTGAAGTCAAATTCGAAATTTCTTTTTATGCTTAAAATTGGAATTGTGAGCCATATTTGTAACAAATTGAAACTATGCGCTCCAACTTGAAGGGGAGTGTTAAAAGTTATTATATTGAGTTAATTAGATTTTCCCTATTTTCCAGAAAATTATTTTCTTATTGAAAATATATTCCTAGGGTTTTACGGGTTGCAGGGACATGAATTTATTTTGATTTTTGTTTAGGGAGATGGGTCTGTAAACTTTAATGATTTTCACACTTTTAGCTCTGCCAAATTAACATCTGAAGGCTTCTGTGATGGTTAGATTGTCACCTGCCAAATTTTCTTGGTAAAAAGTCCTTGGATAAATAATCATACCCATGATTCAATAATGAAAATGAACAGTTAAGGCTATGGCTGCTCCAAGTGAACCTAATATTTTTGTGCTGTAGTATCATGTGAATTGCTGACTTGACTATCTTAATTCATCATTCTTCTTTTATTTTCTCCTTTCTGATAGATCTGCACCAAATGGGATATGGCTGCCAATTGATCCTTACTTTAAACAGTATCCCATGGCTTGTATTGTCGAAAACCTACACCAGTGTATTATATTGTTGTGAAGCCTATCTTTGGGGCTTGAGAGCTTCTCTCTCCCTTTTGATGTATTATATCGTTTATTATTTTAACGAACTAATCACCATTTTAAAACTAGGCCCACTGTAATGTTCTGGCCGAAGCAGATTAACTGATGGAGTTTAAAAAAAAATTTTTTTTCTGCATACCACAGTTTTGACTTCATGATGAATTTGTACGATATTAGGTGGTAATTGATAATGCTCATTCAACTTTCCAATGGTTTGTGGTGGATTGGCAGCTTAGTTTGTGTTCTTCTTGTTGCAGTTATACCGGCGCTACCCAAATTTACATGTGTTCTCATATGGACCCCTTCCTTGTGTAGATTCAGTTGTTAGTGAATCGTGCTCCAGTTTTGTGACAAGGTAACAATAAGTTGCTATATTCCTTCTAAGAATTCATTTTCCGTGTTGCTAAGTATTGAAAGGAAGGCATGACCGGTATGTGATTGCACTAATTGGATTCTTTTGTACCAAGTACAATATAGAAGAAACCATTAGATTGTAAGTTATTTCCTTACCATTTTAGCAATGAAGCATGGATGAGTCCGTTTATGTAGTTACTACTCAAATTTACAGTGGACAAACTGGATTGACATTTTTTGTAGAACCTTACTGCTACTGAAAAGACCAAGGCTTAGGCCATAGGCTTCTGTGACCAATGTAGTCATGCTTTTAAGGATTTATCAATTTTAGTATGTGGTTTACATGAGTTTCTTTAATGCATTAACCGTTACATAGCAGAATTTGTTTGCTAGCAAGTTTTTGGTTTGTCTTTTCGTTCTGATGCAATCCTTTTCGTTGGAATTCATTTTACATCTGTTTTTTTGTAGCATTATATACAATGATGAATTTTCATCACGCCTTTCTGTCAACTCAATCCTCCGGCTCCGAGCAGCAGCAGTTACTGCCCTTTCTCAGGATTCATCGGCTGATTCTGCTGTCATATGCAAATTTGCTCGAAAAATTTTACTTGCAAGTAAGTATCAAACAGGGGGTGGACAGAACCAAGGTACAGAAGAGCACAAGCATACATCTCGAATGAAACCATACAAGCATACCGTTGAAGGGGGAGCCTTCTTATGTGCTCATGCAGTTTCTTGTGTAGGAAATATGAACAGTCCTCGCCGTAGCCTTGTAATTGCAAACGAGGATTACCAGCCTCCATCAAATGCAACTTCAAACAGTAATGATCGGACTGCAGTATTTCCTGTGGGGGCTGAAGAACCTCTTTTTCATGAGTCAGCTTCCTTCTCCAATGACATGTTTCCTGAGATTCCAAGAGAAGGTTTCGATGAATACAACATCAATGAGTTCTTTGATGTCACTGATTGTATAAATTCAGGTAGAGATCATCCAGAGATGTATATGCCGGGTCTGCTAATTCATTTAGTACCAGAACAAAAGGATGTCTGGACTCTATGGAGAAGTTGGAAAATTCTTGAGTACGAGTGGAATTACCGAGCGTATGTGGCTAACAAAGTGAGCTTCAAAGATATTATAGTATCACCCTACATGTTTCTTGACCATCTCCCTTGGAGGTTCGCAAGCTTAACTCCCATGTCTTGAAAATTTTCTAATAGTTTGATTTTTGGCTTCTGGCTTATTCTTTATCTTGACTGAAGACCTCGTTGTTGGTGTCTACAGGTGTCACTATGCAATGCAGAGGGTGTTAGAGACCCGGAAGACTAATGGCCAAATAAATATTGATTTGTTAAATGGATCCCATATGGTGTGACATTGGTAATTGGCTCCTGCTTTCTGCTTCTACCTCAGCGATCTGACCCCCCTTACCTCATAGCAGATGTTTCATTATTTGTTGGTTGATCTAACTAACATATCTTAAAGGAGATCAGTGGAAGGGAATTAAGATTCTTGCCACCAAATTGTTGGCTAACATCTGGATCCTCTTGCTAGCCGCCAAATTATTTTCCTGGAGCCATCTGTCATCGTTCCAGATGGTACAGAGTTAGCTAGATTCTGAATAAATCCCTGCAAACGCCCTCCAATGGGCATGCATTTCAAGCTTCCCAGTTAGTACTTAATGCAGAATGTAATATAATATTCTATGAAGCCATGTGCGTGTGTATTCAACAAATGCGACCGGAAATTGGGATGGCAGTTCGTTTATCAAAAAAGGCCAAGGAAAAAAAGAAAGGAATCTTACTGAAACATTAATGAATGACATACATTCGATTAGTTGTCCAATAGTCAGTCGTACACCTTAAATTCTATGGTAGGTAAAAAAAAATTGATTTGGCTGGAAAGGATCGTTATAAAATTCAAATCAGACTGGGCGATTGAATCTTGTTTAATCATAACTATATAAACAGGGGAGAGTCAAACCCTGGCTGACACGATTGGGAATTCCAGTTTAACCAGTGAATTGATCAAGTCAGCCCGGTTAGAATGGAGAGAGGGACGGCAACACCGCCTCCTTTTTCCTCCTCCATTTGTAAAACGAAGAGGATGATGGATACCCTCCCGTTTGTCCCCTTCGGATAAAGGGAGAGGGGAAAAGTCCAGTCGAGACCCTTCTTTTCCTCCCATTTGCGGCAACCAAATAAGAAAAGGGAAAAAGTTTGTAAAAGAGTATCTGTATAATTTCTTGACAGCTTCTAAATTATACCTCTCAAGTAAGAATTGAGCGAAAAAGAAAAAGGAGGGTAAAATTTTGGCCCACATGGACGGAGAAAACTTCCACTTCCAGTAAGACATCTCACCAAAGATGTTGGCGAATGGCGATATCCAGAAAATAAGATTTAAAATAATAAAAAAAACAAAGCTTTTAATAATAAACAAACATCTCTTGTCTTTCAATATCTTCTACTTGTAATCCTCCCCGTTTCTTTTCTCCAGAAGTAAATTAACAGAGAAATTAATTATTTGGTAAAGAAATGGAGTGGGTGGTTCTTCGTTTCTTTGATGAGCAAAGGGACGAGGGATCTCTCGCCTTGTGGGCCTCGACAAAATTAGAAAACCTTGCGAGTTGTCTTGTCTGAACAGAGAAGAGACGGCCGGCTTTTTGGGTTTTTCTCACCGGAGCAACCCGCTGCTCTGTTACCCACATCAGAACCGCAAAATTTGACCAATTCAATTGCGTCTTCTACAATGATTTCACCAATACGACTCTCCACTCGGTTCAACTCGGTTCCGATCCGGGTCAGACGGCACCGGGCGCAACCGATTCGCAATACTAGCCGATGTTGAAATGACGTTTTTACCTTCTCTTCTTTTTCTCGCCAGTCGTCTCGACTTACTACCCTCGCACAAAGCCGAGGGCGTTTCCGTCCCATCATATTACACTGGCCAATTACTTCTCGGCATATGCCACGTCGCTAGTTTACTGACGTTAGCTGCTGACTACGGTCAGCTTAGGCGGCGAAGCTTGACGTGGCACCGCCCAATACGCCATTCTCTCATCCCTCAGCATCGCCGCTGGAGAAAGGCGCTGCGAATATTTTATTATCTCAATTTTTTTTTTATTTAATGTATTATGTTTGGTAATGCTTCTTCGCCCCTTCTCCTCCATACCCCTTTTTCCCTTCTTCTTCAGTTTTCCGGATTCGCAGGTATTTTCCTGCGATTTACCGGTCAAGTGGATCTTCCATGTCGGCCCTTCTTTTGTTCAATCGTTCTTGAAATCACGGTCTTTTGTGCAAATCGATTCTAATTTCCTCAGAATTTCGATATTTTTCTTCCTTCCTTGTCTGCCTTTTAGTGTTTTTTACCCCTCTTTAGTCTGTTTCCGTTCCACGATCGGATTCAGCGGGCGATAAATCTTTTCTCGTAGAATTTTAGGCTTCTTCCCTCTTTGATATTTGATTTCCCCACTATTATTTTATGGAGATTCGTACAAATCTCATCTTTGTTGGTATGTCTTTTCTTGTTTCTTCCTCGTAGAAAATCCCTTTCTCTGGGTTTCGATGAGATTACTCTTATCTCGTTCGTGCTGAATTCGATCGCTTAATTTTTCTTTGTGTTCCTTTTTTTCTGGTTTTCCTTTGTATGATTTATTTCTTGTTTTTCCGCACATCCTCCTCTGAAAGCTAGGTGTATTCCTTTCTTCCTTAGAAAATAGTTAAAGACTTTCAAATGGCGCAAGAAGGTTGGAAAATTGAGAAGGATGAAACTGACTGCGAGATCCTAAAACCGCCTTCTTCGTCTTCTACCACGTCTTCAACATCATCGTCAACTCCTCCGGTATTTGTTAAATCCTCCCAGGAGAATCAGGTTCAGAGGTCCGAGCGAGCCGAGATTCCATCTCCCGATACAGATCAGAAAGTTTTCTCCAGCCAAATACCGAAAGAGGAAACGATACCTCCAAGGCCCATAAGGTACGCGAACCGGTGTTCGAGTTGCCAAAAGAGGGTTGGTTTGACCGGATTCCGGTGCCGATGTGGCGATCTTTTCTGCGGTACACACCGCTACTCCGACACCCACGATTGTTCGTTCGACTACAAGGCCGCTGGAAGAGAAGAGATCTCAAAGGCCAACCCAGTAATAAAAGCCGCAAAGATCATCAAAATCTGAGACCGGCTTTTGCAATCTGCTTGTCGAGGCATTCCATTGAGAAGGGGGTTGCTTTTCGTTTTCTTCAAACTTGGGTTAAATTGTGGCCATATCTCTCTGTCTAATTCGTAATTTCATCTGAACCATGTTTCAGTTTCGATGATCATGAGAGATTTGGGCATCTGGGTAATGGCTAAACTTGTAATGTGGATGTAATCTAAGAGTTAGCTATACCGATAAGTGTAATTCAGATTAAATGTTGTTGGACTCGTTCTGTTCTTCGATCTTTGATAATGAATATTGGAAACGATACCACAATCCCGCAAGAAATTTCAGCTTCTTTTGGTCTCTCCAGTCTCTGTTGACACATTCTGAACGAAATGCAAAAATGGAAAGACTTCTAAAGCAAAGCAAATTAGGTATTGTTAATTTTAGTTGACTGCATCCGGAGGAGAAAGGCAGCAATGAAGCAGGTTGTTGGAAACTTGGAATCTACCTTTATTATCTTCGCAACGTATATTATTGTATTCAAAACTGCCTTTCCAGCTGGTTGGACATTGGAACTTTGAGCTTTTCAATCTTTTACAAAGATGTCTGCAAATTTACTTATTCGGAAACGGGAAAGGCATCTGGAAAAAAGGCTGCAAGTGGGTTCTAGTGCTTTTCGGAGATGTAAACGAGGACGTCCTTGATGCTGCTAAAATCAGTGTTGTGGGCTGTGCATGAGAGAGGAGCTCTTGGTCTATCCCGTCCTTTACTCTCGGAGGAGATCACAGAAAGAAATGAAATTAAATCATAAGGTAATATAATATAGGTACAAATCTAATTATAAAATGTAATTGCTTTTAATTTATGCATAAAATGATATAAAAATTAGTAATTGAAGTTTTGATATAAAAGTAATTTCATGTTTCTCATTAAGATATTATTAATGGGAATTTAATAATTTTTATGGTGATGTTAATTGATACATATTGTTTATAAACTGATTACAACATTATTATTTATTACCAGTTTATTAAGTCTATTAGTTGTACTATTTTTATTAATCTATACTTTAATAAATTATGCAACTAATTAATTAGGTATAATTTAGATTTTAATTTGGTTGATTTGATATGACCTTATGTGTATCTTATTCATCAAGTAATTAAGTTAAAAATAAATACTTAACTATAATCAATGGCACGATTAGGTAATATAATTAAATAATATAAACATTAGTTATTAATTAAGTGTAACCATGTGGTAATATAATTCTAAAAAATGTGTGTGTGTGTGAGGGCTTGACAAACCTAGAAAACACTATTTCCAACACTATTCCCATGTTCAAAACCTGGGCGTTACACTTTGAAATGCAAATCAACCAAGTAGTCCATTTGGGGTGTGGATCATTTCACCAGCTGGTCCATTACCTCTTCATTCCTATAAGAGGCCCTGATTGAGTGCCCTCGTGGTCTCACACTAACAGAAAAATATCGATGAAATGTTGTTCGTTGGATTCGCTGATCCAACGATCACCAAATAGTGATCAGTAACAGACAATCCCACGTGATGTTGTCTTCCCCAACGCGATTTCTGTTAGATGCTCTAATGGTTCCCACGGGTCACTCTTCCTTTTTGTGGTAACAATTAATAGCCGACATGGCCACACCCTAAATCCCTATGAGCGGCGCGGAGAGGGGCGCCGCTGGCACGAAATGACCCAAAAAAAGGAAAAAATAATCCACGATTCCAGGATGCAAAATCAGCACAAGGGTATTTGTGTAAAACCGCATCGCGGGAGGCCGGCGTCTTGAATACTACTATTACGTGACAAAATGGGCGTGGCCGCGAGGGCAGCCATTGATGACTCTCAGGAGGGGGAGCCAGATGTCTCCGAGAAATGTGCGAGAGCGCGTGACTTCTTTGTTCCTTTCGTCACTGCCTTCCACCTTTCTCAAGTCTCTTCTCTGAAATTTTCCAATTCTTGCTCGCCAAGAAACCCTAGAGTTTCTAGAGAAACCCCTCTATTTTAAAGACGTTCTGACCGCGTTTAGAGTTTGTTGGATCACCTCTACCAACTACACTTTGAGTTCCGCCATGGAAGACGAGCATGATCCCCTCGTTTTGCATCTCCGCGACCTCCAAGTTGTCTCTGTTCTGGGCCGGGGAGCCAAAGGCGTCGCCGTCCTCGTCCGGTATGGCTCCGAAACTCTGGCGCTCAAGGCCATTTGCAGAAAGTCCATAGAGAGGAAGCAATCGCACTCGCAGTCGCAACCGCAACCACAATCGCAACAAGAGGATTTGTATCGGCGTGTTTGGTTTGAGAGAGACGTCTTGGACACGTTTGACCATCCTCTCCTTCCCAACCTTCGGGGCACTGTCGTCACCGATAAAATCGTTGGCTTCGCCCTCCAGCTCTGCTCTGGTGGAGATTTGAACTCTTTGAGGAAGAAACAGACGGAAAAGATGTTTTCTGTCGAAATTACGAGGTGAGAATCTTATTATGTGTTCCGTTGTTTCATCTATCTAGTTAAGCGAAATGCCAATATTGCAGACTTTACGCGGCAGAGTTATTTGTGCCCTCTGTCTTCTCATATGTTCTGTTTTCCCAATATTTCAGATTTTACGCGGCAGAGTTAGTTCTTGCTTTGGAGTATCTGCATGGGTTGGGTATCGTTTACAGAGATCTGAAGCCGGAAAACATTCTCATCCAAGACAACGGGCACATTATGTTGGTGGATTTTGATCTCTCTGCAAGAATATCTCCGAAATCCACCCCCAATTCCTCTCAGAGATTTTCCCCTGTACGAGAATGTAGTACCGGAAAGGCGTTGCCGAGCAAGAAGAGGCGTATTCCATCATTTGTTAGCTGCATTTTTCCGGAGATTTCCATCACTCCGACGGAAGCCGATAGCAGCAAATCAACTGGCCCTCCAAAACCAGAGTCATCGACCGAGAAATCCAATTCTTTCGTCGGAACAGAGGACTACATCGCGCCGGAAATGATCATAGGCAAGGGACACGATTTCGCGGTGGACTGGTGGAGCCTGGGCGTCGTCCTGTACGAGATGCTGTACGGCAGAACGCCGTTCCGGGGAAGTAACCGGAAGGAGACGTTCTACAGGATTCTGTCGAAGACACCGGATTTAGTAGGAGAGCCGACGCCGTTGAGAGACTTGATAAGACGGCTGTTGGAGAAAGATCCGGAGCAGAGGATATCGTTGCAGGGCATAAAGAAGCATGAATTTTTCAGAGGGGTTGATTGGGAAAATATTATGAGCATAGGTCGGCCGCCATTTATTCCGATGGGGAAAGAGGCGGAGATGCAGGATCAGGAAGTTATTCCGGGAATTGACATAGAGGAATTAGTTCAAAGCATTTTTGGTGGTGGTGATGAAGGCGCAAAAGAGGGGAAGGCGGCAGAGGAAGATCCAGATCCTGCGGACAAGAATAACACCAACAAAGTTACGTGGGTAGATGCTCTGAGTCATGCTCAACAGACTAATGAATTCATGATTTTTTGATCGCGGTTCTGCTTCATCAAATTTTGAAAATTTTACATTTTCGCGGATTAACATTCTTTTCTTTGGGAGGATTGAGGAGAGAGAATGTTTCCGGTTTCTATGATGTAAATAAAAATTCTTTTTCCATATTAATTACAACAAATCTCATATTTCCTTTCTTGAATTGGATTGAATTTCCAAGTAACTTCTGTTTTGGGGGGCCAGAGACCAAATCTTTCAATTAAAAAGGGCGACTGATGGATGGCTGCCCGCTCCCCAATCTCTCTCATAGTCTTTCGAACGTGAATTGCGATTCTTATAGCCCGGCAAATTTTGATGCTCTTTCTAGAAGCGTTCATTTGTTTATTCCATACTTGTCCTTCCCTTTCTTTCTGAACGGAATCGGATCCACCACGTTGTCCGCCTTTAAATTCTACCACTCACCCTCCCTCACTTTCATCCGTTCAAGCTCCTACCGCTTATATTCCAAGACGATTTTCCGCGCGCTGAAACGCTTCGCTTTGAATGCCAGCAGCCTTAGACCATTATGAATTGACCTCCTACCGTGTCTTGGATGGCTTTCTTACTTCGTTACCCTGCGCTGATTAATTCGAAATCCGGTAGCAGATATGAAATCCCAGGAGTTGAAAAAGCTGTAAAATTTAATTGTGGACTGAGTGGAAAGAGTTGGTTTTCAGCACTAAACCCAGGATAAAAAATGTTGAGGGGAGAATCTCCTATTTGGAGAGCATTTTCTTATGCTCGAAACACTTGGTCCTTGGCTCCTTGGCTCCTTGCCTCATGGAGAGATGAATCATAAATGATTTCCACCAAAGTTCCATAAATTCCTGACTTTTCGTAAATCAACAGAAGATGCCAGCGTCAAGAAAGCAAAAGCTCTGGTATTCAATTATTGGAGAAGAAGAGAGAGACTGTGAGCGGATGACAGAGTGGTAGTGCCTGGTTCATTATCGATAGGAACCCATATGGTTGCAAATCTTTGGTGGCAGATTGGTAACAGCTTCCTATGGTAGCAAGTCTGAACAAAGGAGTGATGGGCGTCACTCCACTAACAAAGGAGCAATCTCAGTCTTCCATGTTGGAAAATTTGGTCTCCCCTCCATGATTTTTATAGAAGTGACCTCAAGACTAGACACCAAAAAGAGAAAGCATACAGAAGAAGCCATGACGAATGGCTTTACCTGCTGCCTTCATTCTATATTAAAAACTCAGCAGTTGGAGCGGACAGATGAGGATAGATTTACTAAGCTTTGTTTTATTTAATTTTCGTTTATCGGTTTCTTATACAGAACTTAAAAAATTATATCCTAGTTTCTGCTCTGGCTTCAGCTTTTTCCTGCTCGGTTCATCCCGCTTATATAGCTGACACACACTACAAATCCTGCCGCTTAATCTTCCACAAGCAAAAACAGAAGAAACTTTCGAGTCACCTTCTTCTTGTGATACTCAATTTGAGTGGCCTCTCTTGATGCTTTCTACAAGTGATTTTGATGATGAAATAGTCCCTACGACTGCAAGCAGAGCTCCAATTGCTATGAGAGTAATATTGAGGATGAAAACTGGAATTGAGACTTGAGAACGACATATCTTCAAGTAGAAGGCGCAGGGCAAGATGATTGAAATGCTAATGCTGATAAGAGATCCGGTGAGTCCAAGCACATGCTGAAAGTAAGGAATTGAAAGAGCTAAAATTAGGATTCCTAGAAGAAGCAACGATCCTGTCGTTCCTCTAATGATCATCCTCATCCTCGAACCGATAGAAGATGGAAGATTATGCTCTAGTTGAAGTGCGATTGGAGCAAACTCAAGCGCGTATTTTGTCATTGGAGTCAGTACGGTAGCCCAGAGTGCGATCTTTGTAGCAATCAAATGGGGAGGCATGCTGAGGGTGATCTGAGAGGACACTGCCGGGCCAAAAAGTTTGGCACCCATGAAGGCCAGAGCTGTATAATGTGCAGTTACTAGCGTGAAGCTCACGAAGCAAACCTGCATTAAATAAGAAGAAGGAAAAAACAAAAAAGTTGAATATTGAAAGTAATAGTAGCTATTACCAGATCGTGTGCGTGAAGATAAAACAACAAGAATTACCTTTGTGAACTTAGAAGGATCCTTCATGGCAGTGTAAATGTTTGGGAAAACAATGTGGCCGGCAAAGCTGAAAATATAAAGCCCAGATATTCCAGGAAAATTTTTCATTCGAAGCGCAGGAATCGTTTTGTTAGCTCCAACACTACCAAATGCTGCTGTCCATGCTACTGTTATAAATATGAGAAAGGACATGAAAATCCCACCAGAGGAAAGAAAAGATATTGAAGAAAGATCTCTCAACCAAAGGCTAGGGAGTGCTACAAGGACAGCAACCAATGTCAGAAGTTGATAGGGCGAGAGATGAACCCCAGGTATGCTAATGTGGGTTCCTCTGAACACTGTAGTCAGGTTGTCACTCAAAGAGATGGTGCATGATACAAGAGCCAGGAAAATCGCTACGTAAATAAATGCAGAAGCTATCACTTTGCCCGTCATCCCAAATGCCTCCTGTCCAATGTCTTGGTAGTCTTTTGATTTGGGGCTCTTACGGAGGCATTTCCCCATGAGATGAGAGGTATAAGTACAGATGATTCCAAGTCCTACGAGAAGGAAAATAGACATCCACCCTCCTTTCTCCAGAGCGTATGGGGTTGATAGCTGTCCCAGGCCTGGCATATGATGATTTAAATATCCGTTACTGAGAAGTCCATGTTCATAATATCTATTTCAGAAACGTGAAGAGCAGTAGAAAAGCTTGGCATGGTATGTTTACCTATAAGAATTCCAGCCATGTTGATGACGGACTGAGCAAAGGAACTATTTCCCTTCACTTGATGCCTACTATCTTGCTTGTCTATCACCACTATCGACAAATCCCCACAAGTACAGACTTATGTTCTCTTCAACACAGGTACCGCACTTGGACAGATCCTTGACAAGCTGCTCTCCCTGCACTGACTCGATTGCGACCTGGTTCGAATTAAGAGGCTGTTTGTTCTTAAGACTTGAAAATTTTGAAATGAGCTTCGACAATCCACTTGACATGTTACTGTCTCCAGCCATCGAAGCTTCACCTAGTGAGATACTTGACACTCACTTGGTGGGGAAGTGGCACTTAGTTATGTATTTATAGGAAGAAATGGTGTATGTTTCTTGTAAGGATAAGATCGCTCAGAATCTCATTGTTGACAGTGGAGTACAGCATGTTGCGATGAATAGCTATGATTCAGCAAATTGGATTGCCAATTTGAAAATTGGGTTTTTAAGTAACTAATGCACAGTACGAAGCTAACATGCTACGTCCTCAAATTCCAGTTCATGTATGCGGAACCGAATTGAGCAAGCTTTGCACTTTCTCTTTCTTCTTATTCTGCTGTGTAGTCTAATTTTCCAGGATGCCGTCATGTTTCACTGAAAGTAAAAACTGACGGCAAACCACCAAACGAGCCTTCGATAGATAGAATAACTTCTCTCAGTGAAAAGAGAACATTTCAAACTTTCCGGAGAAAATGTATTCGGATGATTATACGTAATTTCTCTACATTCAGTGATTAATTAATAAGACTTCCTTTGAAATTCGGTTGCATTTTCTGATCTCAGCTCAACGTAGAATCTTATATGATGCTTTCTCCATGATCGTGTGAGCATGGAATCCATCAGTTACAGAAGTAAGGTCACTTTAGAGGTTGTTTAGATCTTGGAAACAGTATTTTCTCCACCTACATCAAAATCCTCCACTTTGGGGAATCGAATGACCCATTTTGTAGGATGGAATCTCCAGGCGGAGGAAGAGGAAATGAGTTCCCTTCTAGAGAATTGGGGAGGAGAACTCGCACATAGATTCAATTCACGTAAGCTTGGATGAGAATATCAAACGTTCCCATCTTAGTTTGGATGCTTATAGGAGAATAAAAGTTGAAATATATATTCATGTCAGCTTTAAGAATCATATCTACCCAAATTTCTCGTGGGGGGATTAACTTTCCCGTTATATTTCAAAGGAAGAGCCTAAAAGATCGGAGCAGAAACCTCGGAAAAAAGATAAGTGTAACTCCTTCCCAGTTCCCATTAACTAGAAAATTCTTCTCCCAGACGAAAATAACAAAAAAAAAAAAAAAAAAAAAGTTTGGATTCGAATTCGAGCAGCCGACACTTGAGAGGGCCAGCTGAGGTCAGGCAGGTTATTGCGAACATCGCGTAGGCATGGTCAGTGGCGAGCTTGGAATGTGATTCCCACAACGCGAGGTTTGAGATTCTGTTCGACTGCATGTGTGCTGCCGGCAAATGCTAGTTGATCCGATTACTGAGTTCAGATTGCTGAGTATCAACCGAATATGCCTACCACTGGGTATCTCAAACTCCCGTTGTGCTTTCTTTCTCTAGAATGTGATGGCCATGAAAACTGATCATTCCACCGGTTCCTTCGTTGGGAAAAATACGTCGATTAGTTTTGAAAAATTATTCTTCTCAGTTTTTTTTCTAATGAGAGTGTATAGACATGAAATTTTGTGTCCAAATTAGAACCCGATTGACTAGTCAAAATTGAAACTCTTAACAATCGAAGCACAAAATTTTTGTTAACAATTAGTCAACATTCAAAGTCAAACTTTAGTCAGATTTTGGATCGATTATTAAGATCAAAACCCAATTAACGGATAATATGAGTCTGATTGTATTAGATCACCATCAAAATCAAATTAGAGGATATTACCACCTAAATAAAGCAGGTGACACATTAGAGGCTTATTGTATTTGAATGAAAGGTGACTATTTTTGACAATGAAGTGGTACTTAAAGAGTAAAACTGACAATTACATAGCACGAATTAGTGTGACTAGCATTATAGCAAATCTGGGCTCTCAAACAAGTACTAAGGCTTAGATTATTCTTGGAAAAATGGGTTGGTTCAGGTCAAATAGAGCTACTTGAGATCAGTGTTTAACCTAAACCTAACCCATTTTTAATCCTTCAATAATGTAGACCAAGGTCCAAATCGGTTGGGTTTAAATCAAACTACCAAACAAACTTATAACTTTAAAACTAAGAATACATATTATATAAAAATTATGAACATAACTTACTGATAGAGATAGAGATAAACATAGTGATAGATATAAATATGATGATAGAGATAAAGATAACTAGTGTTTGAATTAGAGATGGACTCAAATTGTAGAGTCCTAATCACACCTATAATCTCTCTGTATAATTCTATAAATAGTTTACACTTGATCAATAATAATCATGACAATATTATTTTTCATACCTATATTTTATATGGTATCAGAGCTTCCGATCGATTAATCATAACCAGTCAGCCATCGCTAGAAATCTTTATCGGAAGCAATCTCCGTAGCTGTAGCCCACTGCCGCCGCCCATACCTGGTATTTTCTCTTCCCTTTCTCCGTGCAATCTTGCAGGAGGAATTTTTGAAAAAAAAAAAAAATCTCTACCATCGACCATCCTCGCAGTCGTTGCTGCCCCTACCACCGCCATTGCCTCTCCCACTGAATCCGAACCCCAGACTGACTCTTTGCCCATCGCCAGTCGTTCCTCCCGTGACTGGAATAACCACCTTCGTCGCCAACCGTCTCACCAAAACCCTTCTTCCTTCCCTGTTCCCATCACCATCACCATTGTGCCATAACCACAACGCTGACCACCCCCAACCTGTCGGTGATCTCTCGACGCAGTCTTCGTCGCGATTCTGTCTTGCCAACACCGCCGTTCCTTCTCTCCGTCGTCATCACCGTCGCCACTGTTCGCCCCTCCGGCCACATCACCGACCTCCCCCAGCCAGCCGGCGCCACACAGAACCCCCCGATCTTCCTTTTCTCTTCTCTTGTCGCCGATTTATCGTCGGAATAAGGTCGACTCCGCTGACGCCTGACGCCTGCCGCCATTCGCCCATCCGGCCACAACGCCGACCACCCCCAGCCGACTCCAGTGCCGCTGCTCTACCACTTGTCGATGAAATTCCAACCGCCTCCAGTGTCGCTGCTCTTCCATCGGACGATGCAATTTCGTCCGCACCGCCTCCAGTGCCGCTGCTCTGCCAACTGATGATGAAATTCCGTCCGCACCAGCCGTCTCCAGTGCCGCTGCTATCTCCAAACCACTTCCAAGAACATTATTTTTGAAGATCAAGATTGGACACTCCTGTCTGAGCTCCATCTTGCAGGGGCATGATAGAGATAGAGATAAACATAGTGATAGATATAAAGATAATGATAGAGATAAAGATAACTAGTGTTTGAATTAGATATACACTCAAATTGTAGAGTCCTAATCACTTACAATCTCTCTGTATAATTCTACAAATAGTTTACACCTGATCACTAATAATCACGGAAATATTATTCTTCATTCTTATATTCTATACTTACTAGATAGCAAAGTTATTAAGTCTTACTTGATGAGATGTTCGGGTCTATTTAAACTTGGTTCAATCAGGTCCATCATCGAAAAACGATGTTGCTGATTTTTTACGTGGTTAAGCCTCTTCTCTTCTCTACTTCTTTCCAGTTGAAACTGAGTAAAATTCAGGTCCATTATCGGAAATGGATGTTGCTGATTTTTTACGCGGTTAAGCCTTTTTTATATTAATTTATATTTTTATTTAAAAAGAGTATTTTTGTTTTAAATAATCTAAAGTTTATTTTATATAATTTTTATAATAAAATTTCATATTATTTTTTTATTTTAAAAAATAAATATATATTTTTTAATATTTTTATTTAATTTTAAATTTTTATAATTTATTTTTCATATTAATTGCAAAGTTTCTTTTATTTTTTTTTTAAATTTTGGTGTTTTACATTTTTTCTCTTTTTCTTCTCCTCTGTTCCTTTGTCTTTTTTCTTCTACTCTTATTTTTTTCTTTTTCTTCTTTCTTTCTTTCTCCTTTTTCCTCTCCCTTCTTTTCCCTTTTTTCCCCTCCCGTTCACCTCAAGCCATGTGCCACCTTCTTCCCTCTCACCTCTTTTATTTCTTTATTGGTTCTTCCTTCCTCCTTTTTTTCCTTTTCCTTTCTTCCTTCTTCCTTCTCCTTGACACGCCACAACAATACTCTACTGCTTGTTGTACGGTGAGGAGATTGGGTGTTACATATCCACCACATATTAGTTTTTTGTTCCATGTTGATACAGTGAAGTGTTATGGAATGTTTTAACCTACAACGATGAAATAATTTTCCATCATGAAGGTGGGGGGAAACGATGAGACTAACCAATAGATTTTTTGTGTTCTTATTTATGTTTTGTAGACGAATTATCATGTGTTTCAAAATTTCTTGGGTTTGTCTTAGTTACTAGGCTTGGTAGTCAGAGGAATAATCATATGACCATAAGGTTGACTGAGCTTAATTTTAACAATAATCCAAATTTTATTGGCACCTAAGACAAAAAATAAACATAATGCGTAAAAATACGAGCACAATATAAATATAAATTTTCTTTATATGAAACTAAATATAGGGTAATAACATGTAAATTTTCAAGCATAATATAAAATGAATGAACAACAAAATATTAGACTCATTTGAAGAAAATACTCGATCAAATTGTATCTTAGATAGTTGGGGAGTTGCGATAAAAAGTCATATTGGTGTAAGAAGAAAAAGGTTAATTAAATGTGTCCTAAATCTCACCGTCTTGTGTTTCAGTAATATGAGTGTTTCATTGTTCATAGTCTAATAAAGTTTTGCTAGCATCTAACATTATGGATTTAAATTGTTTAATTGAAATGTGACTGTAAATTCAAGAGACTATAACTTATATGTTAGTTTGTACAAAGTTTGGGATATCCATTCCTCTAAACAAATTCTCAAGTACTAAATATACTCATACAACTCTTCAATCATCATGTAGGATAGTTTCGGATTTGGAAATTTGAGCGGACTAATCTACCAACAAAGATCAAATCATACGGCTCTTCCTCCTAATCTATGTTCACTATGTAACATAAATACTACATAATTAAAAATCATATTCAATAACTAAAACTACAAGATAAAATTAAAAGTATTTACAAGATGTATTGTATGATTTTATTGCAATTGTTGAATACCTTTGGAAATGCATATTTTTTGGTTGGATTGTAAATTTGTAATGGTGTCTACTTTGCACCAAAAGTTAAAATCTTCGACTTTGACTATAATCTAGTATTAGGCAAAGAATGTAGTTAAATCTTGGTCGAACCAAATGCTAAAATCTAATCATGCCTAGTTTACTACTAATAATCTATCATGTCAACGGATGAATCTTGAAATTGAATTGGATTCAACCTCATCCTTAGGGTTTGTTTAGAACCCATAGAAAAGTAAAGAAAATAAAAGAAAAGAAAACATAAGGAGAGAGAAAATTATTTTCTGTTATTTGGCAGTAGATAAATTATTGAGAGAAAACAAAATAAGTGAGAAAATCATTTTTATCATTTTCTCTCATTTGAGAAGAAAATAAAAGAAATAGAAACTTGAAATAATCTTAATCATAAAAAAATTAAATATTACTATTTTTTTTCATTTTCCATGTGTATCAAAATAAGAGAAACTATATTTCTCTCTCGTGGAAAATGAGTATCCAAAAAAGAGAAAAGAAACTTTTCTTTTTCTCTTTTTCTTTCTTTTCTCTCCTCTTTCTGTGTTCCGACCACAACTTTAATGTGCAGATCTTATTCAGATTTTCAAATGGCCGAATGCTGATCCTTTGGGACCTTATACTTCTGTTTTTTTTACAGCATGCTAAGATCATTTTTTTTAAAATGCGGGTAACTTGTATTTTGGGCGGAATCTGTCTTATTACTCGGCCTGCACTGACCGGATCCGATATTAACCACCAGCTCGATCCAGCCCGATTTCTGAATACCCCAGCTGCCACAGTTTGTTCCGAGTTCGAATTGGGAGTATGTACTTGAAGACGGACCGACCCATTTACGGCTGTGGACCTCCTCACAAATCTTTCCCGTTGCGGGCACTCTGTTCCTGATCTTTCCTGTTGCGGGCACTCTGTTCCTGCGGCCGTCGTCCCTTCTCGCATTACGGTCGGGCACTGTCTTTGCCACTGCCGTCTTTATCCAGCTTATGTTGCCCTCATCGTGTAAGTATAAACCATCATCTCTCTCGATCTATACAGGCAACGGGACTATAGAGCTAATTTTTAATAACACATCAGTTCATTCATAATAACCCTGGAGAACCCAGAGATAATCCCGGTAATAAATTCATTTTTTCTATGATCTTCATCTATTCGTTTTCTTAAAGGTTTTCAATGTCTATTTATTTTGTGACCCATGTATCAGTTGTCATTCAGCTGGTGCTATTCCTGTTGTTTTACTTGATTCATATGTTGAGATTTTCATTGTTCTATACTTTGTGGTTTCTAACCACTGAAACCAAAGATTTTTCTTTTTAACCAAATAAAAGAAATTATTTATGTTTTGAGGGACAGGTATTCACAAGCGTAGCCTGTTTATTCAACTTGTTAATTTTGTATAAGTGGTTGGTTAGACTAGGAGTTTCTGAGTTCAATCATTAACAAATTAAGTCAATAGCTAGGTTGATTATCTTATGTGGAAAAACATTTTGTGATGTGTTAAGAGACACCCACAGGTGTAGGGGTAGCATGACTAGTAAGTAAGGAGAACTTTCATAGAGATGACATAGAATTATAATTATGCAAGTTGGTATATGTCTTCTTATGTCTTTTTCCTTTTGAAGTATGTAACCCCAAGAGCATTGTAGTCATTGTAAACACTTTCACACAACTATAAATATAGCCTCAAGGCATGGAGTAGAGCATTCATGCCTCTTCCTCTTGGCTCAAATTCTTCCATACACATCTCTCTCTTTCCCTCTTCATTCTCTCCCTTGGTTTCTTCTCTTCTCTCTTCCCAGAGCTAAAATTCCTCTTCTCTCCTTCCCTTGAGATCTCTTGTGTTTATGTCTTGACCCTAGAATTCAACATGATGTTTTTCCTATCGCACTAGATTAGTTTATAATAGTGACCTATATGAAGTGGACTCTCGTTGGGCCATTGATATAGGGCATACTAGAAAATAAGGTTTTTGTGCCAGCTAGTCTCATAAACAGTTATAGTGAATAGGTTCAACTTGTCATCGTATTAAAGCTAATCTTGTTTGTGTAATCAGAGCAAGCTGAGTACTATTAACAGGTTTCTGAGTGGTTATTCTAACAGAAACAGAATTCTCGTATCCTAGCGGCCAAGTGGGTTAAAATTGTAATTGTAGTTAGTGTACATATGACTTCTAGAAAAACTAATGAAATATACCTTTACTTGCTAGTAAGTAAAGTTTTTCAGTTGACTAGGCAAAGGATTTGAAGTAGTTGTGTTGTTTTGTTTCGAATTTTCAAAATTAAGATCCTTAAACCAGGTTACAACATCCTTTTCTCCTGCTGTAAGACTTCTTTGTGAATTCTGTCAAGGTGACTTTCAATGGAGCTTTTGACTTCATCAAGAACTTTGAAAACTTGATCCCGTTTCTCTTTCCCAACCCAATGAAACTTGAAGCTATTACATGGGAGAACACCTATATATTTTTGAAAGAAGCCATATTAGGCCATTAACGCAGCAAGCTTAAAGCCAGAGCTATAAGTGTTTGTTTAGCAAATTCATATGTTAAAATTAGTTATCTGTATTTAAAATTAAAATTTGTTCTTCCGAAATAGCTAATTTTAAGCCATTTTCTAGGAAAAGGTACCAATACCTCTAGGAAAACAGGTGAGATTTTTAAGGCAGTGCTGAGAAATTCAGTAGCAATTTCCCAGTTTATAAGTCAATTTCAGAAAGAAAAAAAGGAGAAGAAACCGTTCTTGTTTATGAGTTAAAAATTTCAACCCAAGAAGGAAAGAAAATATTCCAGTTATGATTCATTATCACATAAAAAATAAAAAATACGATTCACAATCACATAAAATTTAAAGATAAAAAATATGATTCACTATCCCATAAAAAATAAAAAATATGATTCACTATCATATAAAGAACAAAAAAAATAAAAAAAGGTTCCTCTTAATAAGTTGCTCACTTGTGCTTTTTCATGTTAAATTTTCAGCTTTCCTTGGCTATTACTCCCAGGTAGAGGCATTGACAAAGCAAAAATGGTTATTGAATCCATAGGATGATAATGATTATTTAAATTTAAGTATGTTTAATTTGGTTTACAAGTCATGGGTTAAATACTAGAGCTAATTTACCTTGAAATACGAGATATACTCAGAGAAAAACTCTGACTGAAGCTGAAAGAGAGACTTGCCATCTAGATCTGAAGTTTACTTCCACATGTGTTTATTTTTTCATTAATCTTTGAAGTTCTTTTGTCTCATGGACAATTCTTATTCATTTGACTGTTTTTGTCCATTAGGATCTTGGTTTTTGTTCTTCATTCCAGTTTTATAAAACTCATCTTAGTTGCCAGTGATGTTTGCATCACATATATTCCTCTGTTCATGTAGCGACATTGTTAGATTCTTTAGTCTAGCTCATTTTTCTCCTTTTTTACTTTTGCTTTCTGTTTAATAGGATGCTTATTTTTCTAAACAGTGGCAAGGCACCATCAAAGTGTAGTATCAAATCCTGTTGGCATTTAGATTTTTTGTATAAGATAGTGTGAATACTGATGTTTAATTTAAGAACTATTTGGATGGCTGTGGGACTATGAAACTGCACTGTTGCATAACTTGTACTGTTCTCCTCTAATTTCTAACCGAATTTCAAATTTCCAGTATAGCACTTTTCATATTTGATCCTGTACAACACTAGTCTTATAAAGTACCCATAATGCTGTTTAACTTGGTCCATGCTAATCATGTAGTGATTGTGTTGCATGCCCTTAAACTTCTATATTATTCTAATGCCCTGGATGTTTTAATCCCCTGTTATCTGGTTTTCTGCGGAATTACAGGAAAAACAACAAAAATAATTTCTATGAATGGAGCTTCAAAGTTTAGCAGCATTCAAGCAGCCTTTTCCTACTGTGTACAACAAGTACGGACTTATGATTATCATCACTACCTCTGCCTCCTCCAGCTTCCGCCAACCATGCGAAAGGCAGCATTTGCTCTAAGGGCTTTTAATGTTGAAACAGCCAGGGCAATGGACGTTGTTTCTAATCCTATGATAGGCGTCGGCCGCCTGCTTTGGTGGCAGGAAGCCATTGACAAGATCTTCTCCAAAAAGAAGGTTGAACATCCAACTGCACAAGCCCTCTCGGCTGTAATATTAGAGCATAAAATCAGCAAGAGCTGGCTCAAGCGGTCAGTGGAAGCTAGGATAAATGATGCGAATAGGGAGGAGAATGACATTCCAAGTAATATTGGAGAGCTGGAGAAATATGCTGAAGACACTATGTCTACTCTCATGTATTTGACTCTCCAAGCAGGTGGCATCCACTCAACTGCAGCTGATCATGCAGCCTCACATATTGGAAAGGCAAGTGGGCTTCTCTTGCTGCTTAAATCTTTACCCTACCATGCAAGTCGAGCTGGACAGGCTACTTATATACCAGCAGATGTTGCAACTAATCATGGGATTCTATTAACAGAGGGAGGTAGATCAGAGATTCGCATGGAGCCGAGTGAAGGGCTCTCAAATGCCGTGTTTGATATGGCATCAGTGGCCAGTATCCACCTGAAAAAGGCCAGAGAATTAGCAGGGACGGTGCCAAGAGAGGCTTTCCCGGTGTTGTTGCCTGCAGTCCCGGCACAGGTTCTTCTGGATTCACTGGAGCGGAGTCACTTTAATGTGTTTGATCCCAGATTGGCACGGGGTGCTCTGGGTATTTCACCGCTATGGTACCATTTAAAGCTGCAGTGGTGTGCATGGAGAAGAAGTTACTGATTTTAACTTTTCTTGTCCAATTGGAAAGGGGTGACAACTGTGAAGAAGGGCTTCTAAAGCTGGTTTTCCTTTCCAGCATATCGGTCTTATGAAGCAGATGTCTTCTGTATCCATGAGGTTGAATTGCAGGTTTTTCACTTCCAATTGGAATAAAAGGTTTCGTGCACATCTTAAGAAAAATGATTTATACGTTTGGAGTTGTCAGCCTAGTTTCTTTTCTCCGAACTTCAAGGGTGGAAGGGATTATTCTGTGTTACGACTAAATTTTCCTTATTCTGGAGCTGATAAAGGGAAGGGTCTGTTTGGAACCCCTAGAAAAGAAAAGAAAGAGAAAAAGAAATAGAAAAGAGAGAGAAAAGAAAATAAAAGAAAAAAAAATAGGTTTTTTTTCTCTTGTTTGAATGCCCATGGAAACTAAGAGAGAAAACAGAGGAGGAACCATGTTGGATGCAGAAGGAAAATGGAAAAAAAAATAAAATTCAATTCAACCATGTTGGAAAAGTATTTGGTCAAAGTCATGACAGATAACTGTTAATCATATGTAACTTATTTCTTGTAACCCAAAGGGATCGACCAATTTGTATAGGGATCGACTATTATTTGAATGTTACATTTTTAAAAAAAAATTATCCATCTTGGTTATGGATATTGTGTATCCTAAATTTAGCATTTATCTATCATAGTTTCCTCGTAATGCACATTTGAGGAAAAAGCATGCACCTCTGCCCGTCGACATTTGCACCATTTATAGCGCCATCACCACTACCTTCATTTTGATCCATACAAGAACCTACAACAAAGACCTCACGCTTGAAAAAGCAAAGCTCGGAGGAACATTCATAGGTATTGTGCCACAACTGCGATTCCATCTTGCCCAAATGGATAATCGGAAGGAGGCACATTTTGTGACGTAGTTGACGGAGTGGGGTTGGAGATTCATTGGTTTCAGGGGAAGGGATTCGGTGAAGCATGCATGATCAGTGTTGCCTGATTGAAGAAGTACTCATTAGAAAGGAGAAAAAGAAACAAAAGGCAAAACAAATAATCATCATTTGTCCAACTCAAAGGGGCCAGTGATGGTTCAAATATTTTCTTTTCGCTGAAAAGAGTGAAATGCATACAATAAGGAATAGTGGAGATCCTCAGCCATGACTACAGTCGTCAAGAACGGTTTCCAAGGTTGACCCAAATACGTCTTCACGTCACTAAACTGGTTTTAAGGCTTGGTCAGATATTCCTTGAGTAACAATTTTGTTTGGATGGTTTCCTCTCGGTTTGTGGATGCTTATGTTGCAGTCATGAAACATAGTCACAACGACGTCTTTGATGATGAAATTTATGAAGTCGTAAATGTCGCATTGTTTATAGAACTGATAGTTGAGTTTGGCGTAGAGAGAAGCTAAAGTAAGGGAGAGAAGGAGAGGGAAGTGTCTAGAGATGGGCGAGTGTATTGGCACTAGGAGGGAAGGAAGCTTTATGGCCCATCAATTGAGGAGGATGGAAAGGTATGAGATTTCAAATAAGCCTAATAAAATTTTCTCTACCCTTATCTATTTCTTCTTTTCTCTTGGAATTCCATCATTTTAAGTTGGAAAATATTATAACTAAGAGAAAAGCTATATTTCTCTTTCATTTTCCTTTCTCTCCATGTTCTCTTATGCCAAACATCAAAAAATCACTTTCTCCTTTTTTCTTTTCTTTTCTTTTCTAGGGATTCCAAACAAACCCTAAAGGGTTAATGTTTCCCGATTTGTTCAAAACTTGAAATTTTATATCAAGAGTGATTCTAAAGTTAACCTATCTAGAATCCGTTTAAAAGGACCAAAAACAAGCAAATGTAGATCTACAAACAGAAAGAAAGAAATAAAAATAAAATTTAATCAAATATATAATCCAATTAAAACAACATACATCTCCAAAGTATTCAACAATTGCTAGAAAATCAAATAATACATATTTGAACTTGTAGATGGGAAGCTGAAATTATGAACTTGTAGGCCGAATAGCGGAATAGGAAGGGACAGATAAAGAAGACAGGTTTGGTTCCCAAGGTGGTCAATTAGGATTAAACATCCCAAATCCAAATTCCCTCGGCCTCCTTTCCCATACAAAATGATGTCACGAATCTGAGCTAATCTCCTCGCTCTGCCCTACAAGATTGACCGTGACAAATAGGCTAGCATGCGTCTTGGTTTTTCTTTGCATTATTGGAGCAACAAATAGTATACTATTACACCTTCGGCCTACCTTTACCCCTGCTTCTTCTTATATTCAGACCATTGATGTATATATAGACAGGAAAATGTGTTGGACTTTACATTCCTTAATACATATCAGTAATCACTAGTATGTCAAATTTGTAATTAGCCATTGTTATCTCCACCTCGAGACCGTTAAAATCTGTTATTAATTATTTATTAGATCTATCTCCAACTAAAAACTATGTTAAGAAATAAACAAAATATACTAAGTAATATGTATCTTGTACCACATGCATGCTTTTAAGAATTTGAAACATATCAAATAATAAGTAAATTATACAATTGATACGCTTTGTAAGGTTTGGTGAGGAACAAACATAGAGGAGGGTGAAGAGTTTGATTACTTTTGCTGTTAATTTTAACTTGTTTTAGTTAATTCTTGTGTGTTTATTTATCTTTTTGATTAAAAAAAGTATAAGGTCAAGCTTACAGTTTATAAATGGAAGCAATCATATTACAAATACACTGGATTTTTAGGTGGTTCATAATCTTTTCGTAGATTGCTGGTCCACCCGCCAAAATGTTTTTAGTACCCTGAATCTCCACTAAGTTTAGGTTACCCCATGACATCTACATCAAATTGCAATTAAGACCGATTACAGTGTTTCCCGAATAGGGACTTATGTCACTCAATTGACTATAATAACCAATTCACAATAACACACTCCTACATAAATTACAACAACTTAGGCGCACTAGCCTTCACCCACACAAAGGGATTTTCCAATAATTCATTAGGCTATACAAGCCTACACCCGTACATGGATTTTCGGCAACTCACTAGGCACACAAGCCTAGATCCACAAAAGAATTTTTAGCTTTGCTTGTCTACACAAGGTCTTATGGCTCCCACAATAACAAACACTATGAAAATTAAACTTCTCTAGCAAAATTTTCACTAGCAGAACTTTCTCTAAGAAAAACATTTGCTAGCAAAATTTGCTGGGGCATTTTTGTTGGGAAATGCTTCTCCTAGTGAATTTAAAATTTTGCTGGCAGAAGTCGCAATCCTACCCAGTGTAATTAAAAGATTTTGTTGACTGAGATTTTGTAGTGAAATGTCTTTGATTTTGTTGGTAGAGGGGCCCTTCTAATGTGCATCCCCTGACAACAAATTTAAGAAATTCATCGGTAGAGATGCAACCCTACCAGTGAATTCTTAATTTCAGTTAGCGGAAGTAAATTAATTTTCTTTGTTTAATAAATAAATTCAATAAAATAAAAATAATCAATCGAATATAAAATTAAAAATATAAAAATATGTATAATAAAATCCTAGAAAAATAGAAATTAGGAAAATCTTTTCAAAATATAAAAAAATTATAAATTATAAAAAATAATAAAAATATGTACTCCATCAACGGGAGGATCTGGGGGTAACTTGCTTTGAGTCTACATCTACTGAAAGAACCATTGTATCTTCATCTTACTTGTGAGTCTGCATTTGCTGAAGAACCATAATATCTTCTTCTCTAAGTTCTTCATCTTTCAATCCCATTCCTCAGTAATACGATTTTGTATATTTCTCAACTACTCCTGAGTTTGGGACAACATCTCTGTAGTTTCATGCAACTCCTACTCTATACATGTAACCAATTAAGATGAAGATGGTCGGGCCTTTCCTTGTTCTATTGTCACCGACGATGGACTAATGGCCAAAGGAGAGGGACGTGGGCTTAGAACCACAAGAGGATTTTCAATACTACCTACCTACACAAGGTCTTATGGCTCCCATGATAGTAAATCTAATATGTCAACCTCTATTTCTGAACTACAACAACTCTCAAATTCTTTGGGACAAAAACAATCTTGGCCACTCGAGGCTTGACACAAATTGCAAGGATTAGGCTAACAATATAACCAAATGTAATTTCTCTCCCAATAGACTAATTTAACGATCTAAGCTCAAACAAACAGGCAAACCATTCTAAGTACCTACTCGATTTAATCACCAACATAAAATAGTCTTTAATGACTTAATTTTAAAAGTTAAGACAAGTTCCTTTTTCTTTCAAGTTTCTTTCTTTCATTCTTCTTTTTCATTCTTTCTTATTTCTTTCTTTCTTTCTCTTCTTCAATCTTCCCTTCTCATTTTTATTTCTTTCTTCTTTTGCTTTATCTATTTTGTTTTTTTGTCTTGTTTTATTTTTTATTTCTCTTTGTTTCTTTTTCTTTGTTCATTCTTTCTTCGTTTTACTTTATTTTCCTCTTTTCCTTTCATTCATTCATTCTCCTTCTTTTTCTTTCTTATTTCTTTCTTTCTTTCTTCTTTTTTCCATTCTTTCTTATGTCTTTCTTTCTCTTTATTTTTTCTCCAATCATTCATTCTTCTTTCTTTTTCTTTGTTTTTTTATTTTTTATTTTTCCTTTCTTATTTTTTTCATTCATTTTTTCTCTTCTTCTTTCTTCCTTTCTCCTTCTCTTTCTTTCTTATTTATTTTTTCTCGAACTTTCTTATTTCTTTGTTTCTCTTTCTTGTTTCTTCTTCTTTCATTCTTCTTCTTTCCTTTTCCACTTTTCTTTCTTATATTTTTCTTATTTCCTTCTTCTTTCACTTTTCCCTTTTGTTTTTTTTTTTTTTTTTCTCTCTTTTTTCATCTTCATTATTTCTTTCTTATTTCTTTCTTTTTCCTTTCTTTTTTCTTTCATTCTTTCATTCTTTTATTCTCTTCTTCTTTCTTCCCTTCTCCTTCTTTTTATTTCTTATTTCTTTCTTTCTTTCTTTCTTCTCTGTTCATTCTTTGTTACTTCTTTATTGCTTTCTTATTTCCCTTTCTTCCTTTTATTTTTTCTTGTTTTATAATTTTTTCTTTATTTATCATTCTTTTTTTATTCCATTCTATCTATCTGTTTTTCTTTCTTCTCTTTCCATTCTTTTTTTCTCTTTCTTTTTCTTCATTCATTCATTCATTTCTTTCTTTCTTCTTTCTTTCTTTTTTATTTCTTTCTTTCCCTTCTTTTTTCTTCCCTTCTCCTTCCTTTTCTTCCATTCCTTTCTTATTTGTTTCCTTTCTTTCTTTTTTCTCATTTTTATTTTTTCCTTTTTTGTCTTATTTATTTCTTTTTTCTCCATGATGATTTATTTTGTGTTAAATGAGTTGTTTGTGTGATTAAGTTTTTTTCTTTTGAAAACTGGAAAGATAAATAATAAAGTTCTAATAAGTTTTTTAATTCAAATTTATTTCAATCTTCATATTATTTGGTTGTTAATTTTTAGGTTTGATGACGATTTTAAAGGGGCAAAAGAGTCATTGATAACAAACTTTTGAAGTTGTTGTGAAGATAAAAAAAATTGACCATGTGAAGATAAAAAGTTTTAAACTTGTGAAGATAAAAATGTTTTGAAGTTATTTGAAAGATAATGATTGTAATTTTCATTGGTTCTTTCAACATATGTATACTCAGAGCCGTCCTCTTCTAGATCCTTGCAAAGATGGGTCTAGATAGTTTATTATTTTTACATGATTTTTATATTTTTACTATATTTATATATAACATGGAAAATATCATTGTTAAAATGTTAAAATTATAATTTTTATTCTTTCCCAATGAAATTCAATTTTTTATTGGAAAAGCAGCAAATAATATAAACAGTGATAAAATACCATCTTTCAGTGAATGTGTAAATTCATTGGGAGAAAGTATCCTCTCAGCCAACAAATTTAAGATTTTGCTACTAGGGAGTATCCTCTTTGCCAACAAATTTAAGATTTTGCTACTAGGGAGTATCCTCTTTGCCAACAAATTTAAAAAATTGTGCCTATCTTTGCCAGTGAAATTTGTTGGTACAAATTTTAATTTATGGCAACAAATTTACAAATTCGTTGGCAGAAGTTCTACTAGTGAAAACACACAAGCAAATTCTTCCAGCAATTTGTTCATTGTGAGAACTTCTCCCAATGAATTTTGGACTTCCACTAGCAAAAAGTTCGAGTCACTAAAGATTATATGGGCTACCTATATTTCAAATCAAATCATTAAGGGCGGCTAGTTTAAGCTATTGATTGTATTGGTAGGTACTCAAGATTGGTGTACCTATTTGTTTGTATTTGGATTATCAAATCAGCCTATCGATAGGTAATATACATTTTGCTACTTTGTAAGTAAGTAATCCTTGCAATTGGGGTCAAGCCTTGAGTAGGCAGGACCATTTACACCTTAAAGAATTTGAGAGAAGCTATTGTGGTTGAGACATAGGGGTTGGCAAATTGAATTTACTATTGTTTGAATTGTAAGACCTCGTGTAGATAGGCAATGTTAAAAATCCTTTTGTAGGTCTAAGCTGGTGGTTAGTAAGACACTAAAGATTCACGTGTGAGTCAGAAGACCTTGTGTAGGCAGGCGGTGGGTCTAAACTGGTGTGCCCAGTGAGGTACTAAAAATTCTAGTGTGGTTTTAGGCTTATGTAGCCTAGTGAGATGCTAGAAAATCCCTTTGTACATTTAGGCTGGTATGTTTAATTAGTTGTTGTAAATCTAGTTGATGGTGTGCTATTGTAAATTGGTTGTTGTGGTCAATTGAGTGGCTACGTCTCCGTCTAGACAATATTATAATCAACCTTAGAGGCAATTTAATGTAGATCCCATAGGGTAACCCAAACATAGTGGAGCCTCAAAGTGCTAAAAACATCTTGGGGGTGGATTACCTATCTAATAGATGGATTATGAACAACCTAAAAAAAATTGTGTACTTGATATGTGATTGTTTTCATTTATACTTGATTATTGTGCATTAACATAAATTTTTAAATCGGTCTTGTGCTTTTGATTATTGAAAAGATAAATACAATCACACCAGAATTAACCAAAAGAAGTTAAAATTAACAGTAAAAGTTAACAAACCTATTCACTCCCCTCTAAGTTTGTTACTCATAGGACATTAGAACACTCCCTCCCCCATTAGTGATGTGACGCTACAAGAGCTGTCTTTCTTAAATGATGACAATTTGACCATCCTTACGAGATGATCGGCTATTAACCCATGGTTAAATGTCATATGAACATTTTTTTTTTCTTACTACTATGTGTTTTATCTGTAAACTTTTTAAATAGAAAGGTAAAAACCTTAAAAATGGAATTGTTATCAACCTAATTGGTATTAGAGGCATTTCTGGTTAGTAAAGTGACTGATACCGTTGTTGGGCAGCAAACATTAGCAAACTACTTAGTCAATGGGACTGGAGAATATTGGGCTCAATTAGAGGCATTTCCTTGTTTCCCAACCCTAGTGCTAAGTTAAACTGAGATCATGTTCTAGTACATTTTCATCTACTTATTGAAGCTTCAAGGTTTCTATATCATAGCTCTTCTAAGACTTACTTCCTTAAAAATAAGATAATCTAAGCAAATTTCTGAACACGATCAGGCATGAATGTTATTGGCCCCACTACAGGGAAGGAAGGCTTCTCTTTTGATGAAACTCTGTATTTTTCTTCCATTTATATTTTTTATTAGGACCCCCATAAAAAACCATACACGTAGTTGGGGAATAGACTCAATTATCCAAACCCTTTTAAAAGCTCAAAACTGAAGTGAATTTCATGTGGATAGGCCTTTAAGAAAGTCTTTTGATTATTCAAACATTGTCTTAGATACGGGGGGAAGTTAGGACTGCAAATCTTTCAAACAGGTATATCTTGCATGCAGTGCTCGAATCTTAGCTTTATTCCTAACATTGACGAACTCCACTTTTGTCCTTTCTTCCCCACAGCAAAAGAAAGAAAACAATGTCACGTGAGACCTTCTTGCTGTTTCCAGTCAAACACAGGAACATTCAACCCTAGAAAGCACTTATTAAAAGAAAAAAAAAGGGGGGCGTGAGCTTACTTATTAATTTGATACGAAGGATTCTTCCTTCGTTTTTAAGAGATTATATTATGCTTTAGCGTGGCATGATGACCCCCTCAAGCCCCTCCCCCTCCCCACCTTTTTTGTCATTTCAGGCATGAGCTTTCTCAAGACGAGTTAGCATACCATATATAGCTCCGTCTAGGGTTCGTTTAGAACCCTACGGAAAAGAAAAGAAAAGAAAATAAGAATTTGACTATTATTTTTCTTAAAAATAGTTGGTGAAAAGGAAATTTTGATTTAAAATAATAATGATCAAATTCTAGTCTTTTCTTTTCTAGGGGTTCCAAACTGATCGCTAAGGTTTTTTATATGAATATCACTATTTGGTGGCAATAAGTTGGATACCATTAAGAGTTTGATGTCGGGCACTAGGGTATCTAAAGAATCTGAGGCGTAACCTTTATTTTTACGATCGACTTTTTGGTCTCTTTCTACAGTATTGTTCTACATGCTTTAATCTATTTTGTACATGTATAGAGTAAGTTTACCATGGCCAATGTGTAAATTCATCATTAAGTTTCTATACATGTAATTTTAATCAACATCGAGTTGATTTTATAATTGAGTGTCCAATAGTCTCTTCAACTCTCTATTGAATGCATTTCAGTTTTTTTCCTCATATTATATGTTTTGCTTCTCATACATTAAAACAAGAATCAAGAAGCCACTCATATTGCTCCTTATCTTTTAGCCAAGAACAAGTGGTTGGTGTTTACATTTCAACTTGAGAAAAAGGTGGAGAAAAAGCATGTGATGGATTATCATTGTGACCAACAAGTACAACATGTGAGGAATCACTGGATTCAACCCTACAACACAAGTCTTCTGTATCTTGAGGCGAAAGTGGGAAAAAAACACTTGCATGTCCACCAGCAAGCTCCCTTCTCTTGGAATGCACATATCTCCATGATGCAGGCATTTGTTTGTGTGCCCACTAGAAGATTTAGGGAGCTATTTGGTACTCATCACATACACTTAACACTCATGAGAGTTCTCCCACCCAAAATGTTGATCCACACACTCATGCATATGTACATGTGTGGAAGCATGTGCGCATCGATGTGAGGGTACAGAGCAGAGGAGGAGAGATGGCAAGGCAGGATCATCTTTGGCCTTAGCATATGTAAATATCTATGACTTGTAAGTTCTAGAATTAGGGATCTTCTCTTCAACATGGGAACGTGGTCTTCGAGTCAAAAGGTTTGAATCCCAAACTTTGTTCACCTCTCAAGCTTCTCTTCTTTTCTTTAAAAAACAAAAAAAAAAAAAAACGAGTATAACAATTAAGCTTATTTTAGGGATTGAAAGAATTAATCTGGGTGGGGGAGAAGAGAGAAGGACAAACAGAGACAGGCACGTAATAAACTAATGAACGCCCGAATCCCATATTAACGCTCCTCTTCATGAACACGAACCCATGCACAAGAGGAAATCCAGACTAGACTCCTAGCAAAGGCCTTAATTACCTGTAACCCTCTCGACCTCTGTGCATGGCAATATTCACGTATTCTTTCCGAGGAGGCACGGGCGCTCCGCCGATTTCTCCCAGGCGAGTCCAGTTTCTAGGGTTTGAATAATCTCTTATCGTTCGATTACCGTGCAAAAGACCTCTCCAAATACTCATTTTTTTATACCATATGGGCCACTTAGTGATCGCTCCAGTAAACCGGTGCCGGTGAAAAGCAACAAAACCCAAACCCAAAAATCTTCTCCTTCATCACCCTCGTTTCTTTGTTTTTTCCTCTTTTTCTTCTTTACTCTCCCTTGAAGCGACGTCGTTCTCTCCCAGGCACCAACGGTTGGCCACTTCAATTTTTACCATTATATTTTAAATGTGACGACCCAATACGGTAGACCGACCGACCACCACCCTTTGTGCCCTTCATCAATCTCCGCGCTTTTCATGCATCATGGTCCCTCTTCCTCTCTCTCCTTCTCACACTACACACCTCTCAGGTCCTGCCAAAAACTGAGACCCAAAACCGCATTTTGCGGTTTTCGATTGATCCCCACTCGCCAAACCGGTTCATGATGGAAACCGCTTGTTCGGTTGGGAAAATGAGAAGAGAAAAACCAGACGACTGTCTCGAAAGGTGGAAGTGGCGGCGGCGGCGGCGGTGGCGGTGGTGGTGATGGTGGAGGAATTAGGATATATAGGCCAAGAGATGGTCTCTTGTCGACAGGTATGCCTGTCCATGTTCTGTTTGTAGGTTTGCATAATTGGGGTTTCCCGAATGCAGATATATTAGTTTTTCCATGAAGTTGGAAGCGATGAACTGGATTGGATTGAAGCACGTGCGATAACGTAGTCATGCATGCAGAACAACACGTGCACTTCCCATGCATACTTGCAGGCATGAACTGATGCAATACCATGCATGCAGCTCTTCCGGATTTTTATCCTTCTCCGAATGTGCGTTTACACGTGCGGAGACCGGGAGCATTTTCTTATCCGAATTAATACGACCTAGTTATGAACAACTAGGAATCGGTTTGTTCACAAACATACCCTTTCGGAGGGGATGTAACTCCCTTAAAATGGGTTTATAATGCAGGTTTAGATGCCAAAGAGGTGCCTTTAAATACCAGAAAGACTTTCTAGGGTAAGCAATCAAAGCACAGCGGAAACCCTATCAACAAGTGGGCTTTACTATAGCGAGAAAGTCGTATTATCTCTCCTCCCCCTCTCTTAGTTGGGTATGATTATGATGAGATTACCGAGAGCATTTATTTTTACAGAGCTGCAGGCTTTGAATAATATAAAACTTTTGAAGCCATGTGTTTTACCCTCTTTGATTCCTTTCTTGACGGTCAAACTTACAGTGGGGATTACACCCTCCAAGATGAAATTTCCCCCCTCTTTCTGAAACACCCGCTTTAAACAATCCATGATAAGAGTACAGAAGAAAAAGTATTTACTGGAAAACAGAAAAAAAAAACTGAGAGAGAAAGAGAGATATAGAAAGATTGGATGATAGCAAGTAAATTCCATCCTATCTGTCTCCATAGCTTGAGGATGAAATAACAGCCTTAAAAGGGACCCGGAAGACAAGGGTTGGTGTCCACATAGAGGGGTGCAGGTAGCAAACCCGTCTCATTTCCTGTGTGTATTTTAAGCTTGTTTCCTCCCCTTTTTCCCCTTCTCTGGCTTGTCATTTCCACTTGAATGTTTTAAGGAGATGAAAATCCATGAAAATGGCTACAAGGTGGTTATGGGCAGAGGGGCCAGAAAAAGGTTGAAGGAGAGCCCGGCTGGGACGGGGGAGGTTTGATGATTTGGAAGAGGAGATAATAGTAAAATAAAGGATGGGAATGGGAGAAAGTTATGGGTTTTAAGGGGTTTTTTGAGAGTGAGGGGCCAATGACAAGGCTGTTGCTGGGTCAGATTACTGACATGAAATGACTCTTTTCCAAGTGGCCATGAATAAATGGGTGTGGAGGAGGCCCTGCGTGTGTGTATTTTGTCACACACTGTCAGGCAGCAGCTTCTTTCCACAGGTGTCCAGACGACATGTAACGTGATATTATATCATACTCTGAGGAACCTGCCTAACCTAGCTTCAAAGAGAATGGTTGTGAGGATAAGTTTGTAGAGTTTGCCTAACCCCGTGCGCCTTCAAGATATTAGGCATCACACGCAGATTACTTTTCTCTGAGAGAGATCACCGAGAGAGAGAGAGAGAGAGAGAGAGAGAGAGATTATATTAAAAATAAATTAATGGACGACTAACTTTCTGTTTTTAGGCACCGATTCATATTTAAGACTCTTAAGGAAAATCTTTGGTGAGTCAGGCCTCTATTGCACTGTTTAAGGAAGTGAGAGTCATGTATAAAATCTGTCCACAGTTTGCTTTGTTTGAAATGTTTCCTTCTTTCATTTCTTGACCTTTCCTCTTCTCTTCCAACCCCGATGCACCCCTCTGCAACTTCCATATCTCAGACAGGCTCCACCTTCGTCCTCCTTCAGACTTAATGGAATCTCTCCTCTATTGCAGCAGCAAGTAAATCTCACCTTTTTTTTTCTCATTATTTTAGGGTGCACTCAAGTCCTATTTCGTTTTCCCATCTCTTCACCTTCGATGGCCTCCGTCAACAATTGGTTGGCCTTTTCTCTTTCCCCCCAAGAACTACCTGCACAATCTCAAAGCCATGCGCCTCCTGCCGTCTCCCGTCTTATGTCCACCGACTCTGTCTCTCGTTCTGGCCTTGCTTTCAACTCTGATGAAGTCTCTGGAGGAGATGTATCAGGCGATTGCTTTGATCTCGGTTCCGACTCCACTGCTCCCTCACTTAACATTTCTAATCTCAGACCCGACGGCCCTTTTGGTATTCTGGAAGCTTTCAACAGAACCCAACAACCTCAAGGTGAGCAAACCCGTTTTGAAAATATAAAACGAAATCTCAAATCATGATAACAAACAAGAAGAAACAAGGGAAACGGAAAACTGCAAGTATCTGCTAATTCTCATGTGGTAATTTGTTTTCAGATTGGAATATGAAGAGCATCAGCATGAACTGTGACAACAACTTCAAGACAAACTCCGAGCTTTCCATGTTAGTGGGTTCTAGTAGCAACCAGAGTCTGGACCAGGAGGAGCCCAAACTGGAAGATTTTCTCGGCGGGCATTCATTTTCCGATCATGAGCAAAAGCTTACTGCATGCGGTGGGATGCCCCAAAGCTACGATAGTAACGGGGAATATATGTTCTCGAACTGCTCTTTGCAGCTTCCACTGGCTGCCCCAGCGTCAGATGCAAACGGAGGGAACGGAAATGGCATAAGCAATTCCATAGGATTATCGATGATCAAGTCTTGGTTGAGGAACCAACCGGCGCCTCAACAACAAGAGAACAAGAACGATAACAACGCCAGCAACTGTAATGGGACAGCATCTACTGGAACCCTAGCAAATAATGCTCAGGCATTATCACTTTCCATGAGTACTGGTTCCCAGTCAAGCTCACCTTTGCCTCTCCTTGCTGCTTCGGCGAATGGAAACGGAGGAGAAAACTCGACCGAAAATAAGCAGAAGACAGCTTCCTCTGATGGCCAAAGCGCTTCCATGGAGTCAGTACCTAGGAAGTCAATTGATACATTTGGGCAGAGAACCTCCATCTATCGTGGTGTAACAAGGTCCACCATCATTTTCTCATGGATCTGCACTGAAATGCCTGATTTTGATGTCTTTTTTCAACACTTTAATCCTTGATGCAATTCATCTTTAATTTCTTTATTTTTTTATTTTTTATTTTGACATTGGAGGTCCTATTAATGGCAATATTGAGTCATCTTTCAACTTTTTCCTCTCGTAACTATTCGATTTGCTCCCAGGAGTATTTCTTAAAGAAGAGAGAAAAATATGCTTGTTCGTTTCACTTTCTTTTTCCTGAATATTTAGAGTATTTTACAGGCATAGATGGACTGGCAGATATGAAGCTCATCTATGGGACAACAGTTGTAGGAGAGAAGGTCAGACTCGGAAGGGACGGCAAGGTACACTAATACATTTTTCTCTTCTAAGCTGCATCTGTTTTGCAGATTGAAAAGATTTCAGTCCAAGATTGGCTCTTTTATTAACTTCTCTTTTTCTTTTTTTATTGTGACTCTTGGCATTATTGTCACCGGCATGGCTCTAATTCAACATGGCTTCAGTTTATCTGGGTAAGCAGTAACTATGCTCGTTGTTATGCATTTTAAGCAATGGCCCTATATTTGTTGCTTGGTTTTCTTTTCTTGCATATGCCTCAAGGCTACGGATTAAACAGTGCCTTTCATTCATTTGTATCTGACTAGGTGGTTACGACAAGGAAGAAAAAGCAGCTAGGGCTTATGATTTGGCTGCGCTTAAGTACTGGGGTTCAACAACAACTACAAACTTTCCTGTAAGTGTCTCACTTTTCTTCTTCTTCTCAGTTCATAATTTTCTGGTAATTTATATTAGGAATGCATTGATGGAGCCATGGGCTTTGTTATGTGTGTAGATAAGCAATTACGAGAAAGAGTTGGAGGAGATGAAACACATGACCAGGCAAGAATATGTGGCATCTCTTCGAAGGTAATGCCATGCATCTCGGTTTATTGGGGAAGATGGAATTAAAATTTTGTAAGGTTATGGTCTCTAACTAATTATAAAACATGCAGAAAAAGCAGTGGATTTTCACGGGGAGCATCCATTTACAGGGGTGTAACAAGGTATTTTCATCTGTTTTCTATGAATAAGGGCTCACTCTAATCAAGTTCTGATGATGAACAGTAGAAAGGTCAGTTGCTGGTCACAGATAACTTGTCTTAGGTCGTAAAAAAATAAAGTATAAAAAATTTTGAAGATCATTTACCGTGCTTCACGGATACATGCGCTTTTACCTATTCTTTTCTTCAGATTACATAGACTGGAGTTTACCACCAGTGAGTGAAAAATCAGAATGTTCGTTTTTCTTGTAATCTTTTTGGTGAAACTCCATTACAAAAAATGCTTCTTAATAGTTATTCTCCTCTCGCTTTTTCTTGATTCTTTCATCAGATTCATTGAGCATTTCTAGTATTTCAGATGACTGAAGGCATTTGATGCATACCTTCTTCTGACAAATGGTTCAATACATCCCATTCAGTAGAGTTCTTTCCTGTTCAATGATTGTTTATTTGTCCTCTTACCTTGCAGGCACCATCAGCATGGAAGGTGGCAGGCAAGGATAGGAAGAGTCGCGGGGAACAAGGACCTTTACTTGGGAACTTTCAGTAAGCTCACTGTCGTAATTTCAGCAAATTTTTTATCATAAGCTATTTAAGTGTAAAAGGGTATTCAAATTAAGAACCAAATTCTGTGCAGGCACCCAGGAAGAAGCAGCAGAAGCGTATGACATTGCTGCTATTAAGTTTCGTGGACTAAATGCCGTGACAAACTTTGATATGAGCCGATACGATGTAAACAGCATAATGGAGAGCAGCACGTTGCCAATCGGTGGAGCAGCGAAGCGTTTGAAAGAAGCCGAGCAGACAGAAACAAGTGTTGATGGCCGAAGAACTGACCTCGATAATATCACTTCACAGCTTACTGAAGGTATCAATAGCTACGGATCGCACCACGGATGGCCTACCATCGGCTTCCAACAAGCTCAACCTTTGAGCATGCATTACCCTTACGGTCAGCAGAGAAGTTGGTGCAAGCAAGAGCACGACAATGTCACTGCTCAAAACTTTCAGGATCTTCACCAGCTTCATATGGGCAACACCCACAACTTCTTCCAGCCCTCTGTGATTCACAACCTCATGAGCTTGGATTCGTCATCTCTGGAGCACAGTTCGGGTTCAAATTCTGTCATTTACAGTGGTGGTTCAGGGAGCAATGGAAGCTATCACGGAGTTGTTGGCGGAAGCAATGGATATGCGTTGCCCATAGGCACTGTCATAGCAGATCAAAGCCAGCAGAATCAAGGAAATTTTGGGGATGGTGAAGTGAAGCAGATGGGTTTTGATAATATGTTGGCATCTACTGATCCGTTTTCTGCCAGGAATGTTTACTACCTGTCACAACAAACACCCGGCATTGTGAAGGCTAATGTCTATGACCAAAGTGCCAGTTGCAACAATTGGATGCCTAACACGGTTCAGGCTCTGGCACAAAGATCTAACAACCTGGCAGTGTGCCATGGAGCTCCAGTTTTCACTGTCTGGAATGATACCTAGATTGGTTGAGTGAAGGGAAGGCAGCAGGTGGACACAAGGGGGGAGAAATGGAAGGAATAGAAGAAAAGAGTAGGAAACAGAAAAGAGATGTATACAGAGCTTACCACCTGATTCTAATTTTTTTTTTTTTTTCGTTGTCCCCTTTTTTCCCGTTTTTGTATCAGGAAACTAAACAAAGGTGTTTTGCCCGGAAGCATTTTACATAAGGATTTGGCTGAAGTTCGGCATTAGCAAGAGAGGCTGAGACTTGTCGAAATTTTCTGCCTGTCTTGCTTTGCATTTTGGAACTTCGGATGGATGGATCCTGGAAAGTCTTATGTAAATTCGATTAAATAATATTGTGATCACATGCATGGATTTTTTTCGTCGAAAGTTGACATGAGCAGGTTCTATAAGCTCAATCTGTGTGAATCTTCGTCCGCTGAAACGAACAAACGCACGATGATCTTTTGTATGCTTTCAGTCTATATTTTATGATGTGAATCGGCACTTTGTGGGTACAGGATCTTTGATTTCAATAATTCCTATTGGGTAACTACCGAAAGTGCCATAGTACGTTCGAATTGATTAAATAAATACGTATATTGTTCGTTTTGAAGCTTATTTGCCTTAATCTAGTTAAACTAGACCAACGGAAGCACTTCAACATAATTAAATAATGAGTTTAGTTTTTCTTTTAGTTCAAGTGGTCTTCTTCTTCTTCTTCTCTAAAGAGTATGATGAAAACGTTCTTTCTAAAATCTGAATTCTTATGCAAGATAAGCTTAATTTACTCAGCCATTGTCTAACATTAAATCTTGAGGTCACGACTGATACCCTCTCGTTATCGTTGCGATTCTTGAGAATGATCTTGGTTCTTAAATTTCGTTCCTACAACTATCCCAATAACCCAATTTCTGTGTCAGGGCTGCCTGTCATGACAGTAGTAGTATAAGTTTGGTAAATCGGGGAGGAAAACCACCACCGAAAAGTCTCAACCTATTTGGAAGCTCCTCTCGAGAGGGACGCATTATTTTGAAGTTTCTGAAGATAAATTCGTTCGGCCTTATTGATCAACTTATCCTTTGTGCGGAAGCTATCTTTCCTTCTACGGGAATGAATGCATGCATACATGAGAAGTTGACACGGAGGAAATCAGATTCTTCGTTTCATTAGAAGCAGAGACGGATTATTAATTAGATTGTCCATGTTAATGCAATTTGATTTCGGAAGATGAAGAAGCAAAATCATCAAATTCCCTCTTGCGTTCAGGTGATCACTTTAATTATAACTCCGTTTAAAAGGGAACAAGATTCTTATCCTTTGTAGGGGAGTTGGTCAAAAAAGCTGAGAAGATGATGAGTGGGGGAAAGTAGAAATAAGGAAAAAAGAGTCGTCCTCTTTCAGGTTTTTTCTGCAGGTCTTCCTTCCTTTTGGAGACGATAGTGATACTCACAACGCACTCGCCCCGACTCGCCCCCACTATTTTATTCACTCTCTCCGCACGGCAAACGAAGAAATTGGGAGTTTTGCGAGCCACAAAACTGATTCCCTGGTTTCTGAAGAGAGAAATGGCGAATTATAAATGCCATTATTATAGGTGTTTGTTTAGGGTTTTCCTCGGCCACGCCCGCCTCGGGAATCCGATATATGAATTAACCTCGAAATTCGTCACGCGGGCGTGTTTACTCTGTAAAGAGCGCCAAAAAGATACAAAAAAAACGTAAAAAAAAATCTCCGTCCACGCTAAAGGACGAGAATTCCTCGGCCCTCCAAATCTGTCTTCCCTCCGCGTAACATGAACAAAAACCGCCCTTGAGACCCACCATTATTCGCCTGCGAAAGGGAAAGGAGCCGCACCCTGTTCCAAATGCCATCTTAACAAACCAATCTGCTGCCCTCTCTCTCGTCTCTCTCCTCATTCTTTTCTTATTTATTTGGTTTGATGCATGATCTCGCTAACGTGGAGAAAGGATCCGCACCAGCCTCCTCTTTCTCGTCATCCATTTCTTTGTTTGTTTAGGATGATTCAGCTCCGATGGTGGAGTAGGGGGGCCTCTCCGTTCATCCTTATCTTTTACCTCTGCAAAATTCTTTGCCTTTTGTTTTTACTCACTGTTCCTTGTTCCAGTACTTACGTCATTTTAAATGTTCTTTCAGTCTTCTGAGCGGCACCAAAAGCAAACATAGTCAGTTTGGATGTAGCTTCTTATCACTTACTCTGATTCGCTCAAGTTGCCATATTTGATCAATGAATCTTTTCTAATCCATTAAAGCCCTGTATAGGGCCTCAGCCATCACAGATGTTACTTTAATAATTGCATGGATCAGCTTCCTCTATCAACTGTTCACGATTATGATTGACAAACAAAACTAGCATTAACCCCGGATTCATAAAACACGGCAGCAAATACGCCGCTACGGCCTTAACTTTTGCTTCTGGTAACGACAGCATCCCCCCCATTTCCTCGTCTTCTTCCATTTGTCATCGGAAAAGTAAATCTTCAAGTGACTGTATTTTCTGGGTCTATCGTTCGTTCTCTTTTATCTCGTCTTCGTTGTCGTTTTCATGGGATGCCATTTATCTTTTGAGACCAAGTTTGAGGGCCTCTAGTGGCGATTTGCATGAATCAAACTTGAACGAAAATTGAGTAGGGGAACGAACTCAAACAGGATTAGGACTTCCATAGAGACAAGGATAGAGTTTCTCTAGTGCCTGCAATCCAACTTCTACAAAGGCACATAGGCTCTTCTCTGTGGCCGTCTGTCCACGTTCCTTTTGGCCCATCATCTTATTCTCCCCCAACCATCTACTTTCTTTGGCCATTACCTATTTTTACTAATCTAATCAGTTCTCCAAAATTTGTACAATTATCTTGCTATATAGGTTTCAAAGGAAAGGCATTGAAAGGGCCTCAAGGGATTGTTTGTGCCACTATTAAAAGGTAAATTGATGAAAAAAATTCATTTTCCTTAACTAATTGTTTATTAAAAAATTCCCTTTTGAGTCACTATAAGAAACATTGAGAAAACTAATTGCAATGTTTGTACCTATACTAGAACAAAAGTTTTAAGTTTTACTAATTACAAAAAAACTTAGGTGGAGGTCAAAGGGGAAAGTGGTGAAGGGATACCTTAATACCTATGGGTTTATTTTTTATTGGTATCTATTGGACCAATTGAAACTTCATTTTTCTATCTATTTTTAACTTTTGGTAGAACAAAAATAACTTGGGTAAAAAACTTTATCCCCTAAAATTAGCACAATTAAAACTAAAAAAAAAATTCATTTGTACGTTTTTCCTTTGGTTCATCACTACTATAGGCGTTATAGGGCTTGTGCACTCAATAAGAGTGAATAACATGAAATACACATCTTGGTAGGCACACATGAGCGATACCAATAAGCACATTTTCGTTGGACAAGGTACATGGTAGTCACCCCCCAAAAACCCCGCCCATCATTGCTTTCGACCATCATTAGCTGATGCAAAGGCCTATAACAACATAACATTGAAGCGTCAACCATTCCATGCTAGATGACCACCTAGGCTCACCTCAAGACTCACTATTGAGGTCGACCAATATGTAACCTACGTTTGGGGCTATACTATAAGAAATAAGTTTTCTCGGCAAAAATATCTTTTGAGAACAATGCATTTTTCGTTGACAATGATATTCTTGGTAAAGTATTTATTTGAGAATGTTTCCAGGAATAAACCGTCAAAAAATATTGTCAGTGAAAAAAATTTCACAAGCAATCATAAAGCATTTTTTACAATTTATTTTGTTGAGAATTAATTTAATTAATTTTAAAAAGTTAATTCTCAGTGAAATAATTTCATTGAGAATTACCTTAGTTAATTTTTACAAAAAAACTATCAGATAAATTATTTCATTGAGAAAATTTCCCTATATTCTTTATTTTTGTTATTTTAATTTCCTATATACATTTTAAAACATTTATTAAAATAAAATATATAATTTAGAAAAAAATAAATTCAAAATTAGATTTATATGATTGAATATATAAACATATAAATAATATATTAAAAAATAATTTCAAAGGTTCAAAATTTTAAGTATAAAAATATGTTGTAAATAATATATATATACACACACACACACACAAAAATGTATCTAAAAAACATGTTATGAAGAAAGACCGAGGTGGGAGAGCTTGGGTGATGCCAAGCTTATCCAAAATCACAAGAAGGAGACACAATGCCACAAGAAGCTAATAAACCCATCATTTGAGTCATCTTGGCCTCTAGCCTTCTCATGGTAATTGACGTGACTACCTCCCTTCTTTGAGCAAGCTTCTCATTTGTCTTCTCTAATTCAGCTGTTTGGGTTACACTAGCTGCTCCTAAACTCAGAATTATAGTAGGTGGTGCACTAAGACCCATCCCCCTTTTCATAATTACAAGAACCCATTTGTAGAAGGTCCCTATCTTTTCTTAAAAGTGTAAGGAAGATTTGAAGAGAGCTGTTTAAAGGGTTAGAATATTAGAGAAGGGAAGAAGAGAGGAGTAGAGGAAGAGAGGAAGATATAAAGAGAGCCAAAAGGACAAAAGAGAATAAGAGAGAAGAAAGGAGAGGAGAAGTGCTTGGGTAAGAATTTGAGAGAGAAAAAAGAAGCGAGAGATATTTTGGAATATGTTTGACTAATTTTTTTTTCAACCAACACCCCTATTTATAGTATTATTTAGAAAACTCCTTAATCAAATAGGATTACATAACTCAAGAAGAAATTATAAGGAATTGAAAGGATTAACATCAATCTATGAGAGATTGTAGGAATTAAAAGATTACATCAATTAAAGATAAATCTAATCTAGTGGGATCTTATTTTATCAAGAGAGGGGGGTATTTTTTCCTTTTTGCCCTCATATCCCACGCCTCTTATTTCTTTAAGGTGGTACTTTGTATTTTGTGGTGGCTTCTCTTTCTATTTTTCTTCCTCTCTTATTCTCTTATACTTTTCTTCTCATCTATGTTGGGTTTCTATCACACAACCAATCGAAACACCCATTAGGTTATAGCACTATAGTCGGGTTCTACACTTGCAGCCATAAGCCTCCTAAACTAAACTGTCCATATGTTCTGTAAAAGTTGTATATAGTATTTACTAATTTGTCTAAATTTAGTTAAAACAAGTAAAATATAAAAATACCTAATACTAACATGGGCAACTCCGAATTGTTCTTAAAGAAAACAACTTTGTGGACTTCACCATATAAAATCAAGTTAGATCTATAGACCTTTTAAGGAAATAAAAAAATATCAACAATAGTATTCATACCATCTTATGGCACGTTTGCACGAATGACTTTGACCCACATGTATGCCAATTAATTAATTAATTGTTTATCTATTTTCCACTGGTGTTAATTTTCTCGCCATCTCCTTGTAACTCTTTTGTCACAAAAGTTGAATTCCACCAATAATCGTTTAACATAACTTTTTTTTTTACTTTTTTTAGTGAGATCAGTTTTCTAATAATAATCTAAATACTTAATGAAGTAGTGAATTAATTAGCTAATTATTTAATTTAAAATATTTAATTAGGTCATTTTCATTATTTTACTACTCAATTAGATGATTAGATTATTAGTTAATTACTTATATGATTTATTAATTATTTTATTACCTATTTAACAAGTTGTTAATTAATAATTAATTAATTTCTAGTGAAATAGTTAATTAGGAATTAAGTCATCGATAGTTAAGTGACAAATTAAAAAATATGATTAAATAATAATTAATTTTTTATTTATATAAGTAACTAATTGTGTAATTAAATAATTACCTAATCAAATAATAATTAACAAATGGATAATTAAATGACTAATCCATTTATTTAATTAATCAATCAACTAGTTAATTAAATGATCACATGATTGATTAATTAATTAGTAATTAAGTAACGATAGTTAAGTAACTATGAACTTATTAAACATTACGATTAAGTAACTAATTAACTATTAAAAATATATAATGATTAAATAAAATATAATTAAGTAACTAATTCATTTGTGTAATTAACTAATTAATTAGTAATTAAGTAGTTGATAGTTAAGTAACTAATTAAACATTGTGATTATGTAATTGACAAATTAATTAATTATATAAATAACTAATTAAGCAATTAACAATTACATTGGAATTAACTAATGAATGATTAAGTTATTAATGTATTTATGTACTTAAATAAATAATTAAATAATTTTAAAATTGATTAAATGATTAACTAATTACATACGTTGCCTTGCCCTTATGAGGGTAAGTTAGTTTAAGACACCACGTATTTCTTTCCTTATTTGCTATTTATTGATTTGGGGAAAGAATAAAAAGTAATTTTTAAAAATATCATTTATTTTAATTATTACTTAAGTAATTAAATAGTTAATTTACATAAAATTAAATTATTTATTCTAAATAATTACCCCTGATGCAATTGCCTTCGAAAGTATAATTATAGCAAGGGTATATACCAATCCTAGCAGACTAAGCTTAGTAGAAAGTGCTTCAGTAGGGAAAATGAAGACAGGCTGAAAACAGTGCGCACATGGAGTATCTTTCTTCCTTTTTCCCTCTCTCTGTCCCCGTTAGGCTTCCCCGAACGATTTTGTTCAAACTGTAAGTGCTTTTTTCATTTGATTCATTCTCTCGAATCATTTTCTGTGTCTTTGTTATTCTCAGTGGCATTCTTCGGCTTCGTCGAAGTAGATCAGAGCAGTTTATGTTGTGTTAATTGTACATGATGCGTAGATCGTAAATTTTGTTGCCATGGCTCCATGACTAATAGGCAGACCCGCTTCGACTTTGTCATGTTTTTTTCTGATTTATCTTTCGTTCTCCTTTTTGTACTGTTTTTGCCACCTAGAGAATAAAGCTGGAAAAGGACTTCAGTCTGTAATTTTGTATGTTATTCCTTTCTTATCCGTTCGTATTTGAATTGCATTAGCGATCTTGAGAACTTGCTATCTTACATTTTACGTTTCTTTCTGATGCTTTGGAGGCATTGATTTTGACTTGCTTTTAGTTTCAAATCAAACTTAAAGACGCCTTAAGCTGATGATCTCGTGTTGAAATGATGTTTACTGTAGCCGCATAACTATTTTTTTTCTTGTCCTTAAATATTATAATTGTTTATTTGTTTACAAATTTTGCTCTCCGGTACTTGAATTAGAAAATCCAATTTTATTCCATTATGAGATTTCCCTTAGTTATTGAATTTTCTATATCACCTCTCATGTAGTTCAGTTTAACAATTTCACTTGTGGAATTTTCGTTTTTTTATTTTAGTTGCATTAGTTTTATGATATCATCTGGATCGTATTGCAATTTTATTGTTTTTAAATATTCTTTGAAAGGCAAACATTATAAAATTTTGAGGAAATGCAAAGAAATTTTGACTTGTTTTAGGCTCTAAACCTTGTAATTCAGGTTAAGGTCCTCTTGATGGAAAAAATAGATTTTTCTCCATGTAGATTTCAGTCTTGGCACATGCATGCATTATTATCTTAAGGTAAATTTTCTTGAGTGAGAACTGTTTGAGATATTAGTTGCTGGTTATAGTAATTCTAAATATTACTATGCATACTGTGCATGAAATATGAAACCTTTTTCTTACAAAAATGGTGATGCAAACTGGTATGATGTCACATCACCATAAAATATTTGCCTTTTATTTCAGGTCTGGTTGGCCTAACCTCAATTCTGATCCCCCTGAATTAAAAGCCTTGGCCTAACTATTTTTCCTTTTTCAGGTTAGGCAATTGGTCAAGGCGTCAGATAACTTTAGCATGTTTCATCAACAAGTCAGATAAGCGATGCAATATGGTCAGAAGATAATTGGTAAAGAATTCTGGATAAGTTGTTGGTTTTCTTCAGTAGACCATTTCATTACCTAGGAAATGTATCAGTGCTAGAGGATCTGATGGTTTTTTTTGACTTCTCTAGGAGCTGATGCTGGGTCTATTCAGTTATTATCTCACTATGGTGGTAACATGCACTTAATTTTACATTATTGACCAGCTTCCTGATAATAAATGCCGAGATCATGGACCTATTATGGGTTCTGTTTAAGATTTTTTATTTGTATTTGCTTCCATTTACACCAACACGGATGATGGGTGTAATTCTTGAATTTTATTGCTGAGTACACCACTTCACTGAGGTGATGGTGCACTTTTCCATTTGATGGAAGATATGTTAAACTAATGACAAGAATTTTAGGTTTGTTATCAAAGGCATATCTAGGACTTTGTCGTGGCAGCCTTTGGCTCTTTGAGAAGACAGTAGTAACCTCTTTCGGTCTTCTATGATTAGATTCCAAAACCTCACTGACAGTGCACTTTGAGATCATGCTCCGTGCCATATTATTTTAGATACTAAGTATTGATACTATAACTACTAAATTTTTTTATTTTTTTTTTGCCTCTTTTTTTAACAGTCTTCAGATGTTATATGCAATGTACAAGTGATTATGTTTTGGCCTCTTCTCTTTTCTTCATCTATATTTGATCACTAGATAGAGAAATTAGGATGCATGAGGATCTGAGGGATTGTGAATTTATAAACTGTAGATTTATGCATGTGGATTATGGAAAGGATATTCTATAAACTATAGAAAAACACTTGAACCTTAAGTTATCTTGGATTTTCACTGTGTATAGTAGCATTATCTTGTGCTTCTATGTGATAGTGCTGCTTAATACTTACTGAATAGAACTCCTTGTGCTTCTTTTCTTCAGTGGGAATTGACACCGCCCGTTCTTATTGGTTGTTTCTCACGTGTTGTTGTCTAAACATGTGAAGGGTGTAGGAAATGATTCTCTCTTCTTTCCTTGGTTGGAAATATAACTCCTGTTTACAAGTTAGTAATAACTTGTTTTTCTTTAGATGGATAAAAAACTTGACTGCTTCCAGCTTATTGTTTTCTCTTTTCTATTCAATGCAGGGCAGTTTTAGTAAACCTGAAAGCAGCTGGAGCCATTTGGGTAGCTTTTGATGAGGCAACTCTTTTTCTGGATTTGGACTCTAATCAATTAAAAGCATTTGAAGATGCCTAGGTCTGAGTGCTATTGTTGATACCTACTTTACTGATATCATTGCTGAACCATACAAGTTGTGTTACCTCTCTATAGCTTTTTTCTCTTCTTTTTCCTTGTTAGTTATATTTAATTTGACTTCTTTTCTACTGGCTTAGAACTTTGCTTGTTTTGAATGGTGTTCCCAACTATTGGTTTTGATGTGATTCGAGGAGAGAGAACATTTGAATTGATATGTAACTTACAATTTCTTTCTGAAAAATACTTGTTTGCTGGACTTGTGGATGGTCAAAATATTTGGCCAAATGATCTTGCCTCCACTCTAACCACTCTAAAGGAAATTGTGAGTATTGTCAAAGTTAAACCTCAAGCTATTTATTCAGTATTGTCTTGTCCATTTTTTCTTAATACATTGCTTTTAAGTTGAAATTGCATGGAAAATAAGAAGAGGTTTGAACGGAATAATGCATAACTTTGGCCTGATTTACTTTAAGGTTGATGGAATTTCCTGTTCAGGGATTAAATTTCTACCCAGATGAATTAGTTACTTTTTATTGCACTGATTGTGGTACTATTTAGGGGAAAGAAAAAAATGTATAAATTTATCTTTATTTACACTATAAATATTTAATTTTGTAACTTTGCTTCCAATATTGTGTGTAGCGGTCTCATGCATACAGAAGTGCAAATGATCTCACTGACAAAATTAGGTAAGGACGGGGTATATGTATAAAATATAAAACCTGGTCAAATGCAAGTTATCCTGTAGTTCAATCAGAACTCATCAAGTTGCCCCTTTTCCATCTGGTTTAACTACAAATTTGTTGGCTACAGAGCTAGACAATGATATCTAGTCTTGGTTGGCATTTGCTGCATAAAAAGTATTTGAGGTAAATGCCTTGGCAAAGGCATTTGAACGGTGAGAACTATGAGGTACATCTGACACTCCCTCCTTTCTATCTTCTATCTGTAATTTAGTTCATAGTTTTATCCTTTATCTATGAGGAGAAAACTTGAATTTATTTAACTTTTCATCTATTAAGGCATTTTTTTCTGCTGAAGCTGCTACTCAAGCTTGTAGAAAGTCATCTTTTAGGGTGAATGATGAAGCAGTTCAAATAGTAAGTATGGGGGAGGGAATTTATTTTTTGCCTGCTTTTTTGAATTTTAATAAACTTCCTGCTCTTATCTTGTAAAACTCAAGGCTTCTGCTTTGAGATGTTTCTAACCACCCGAGGGCACGTTTATTTTAGTCTTTTTTGTGTTGGAATTTTTTATGTATATTTTAAATTTTTATTTGGAAAACTATTTTGAGTATATATTGTAATTCATTCACATTTAATTTTTAAATAAAGTATGTCTTTATTTTTATATTACATTTTTAGTAATTATAGAACATTTATATTTTAATTTTTTTTAAATAGGTAAGAATTCAAAAATCAAATTAAAAAGGTTTCCCAGCAGAATTTTCTGTCATTAAAATATTTTTGATAAATTCAAAATTTTATTATTATCAATGGAAAATTTTCCATAGAAATTTTTTGAAAAATAAAATATTATTTTATGGCGGATTTTTTTCTGTAAAAAATTATAAAAAATTTATTTTATTTCATAAATTCTGATATAAAATATTTTCCAACTAGAATTTTAAAAATTAATATTGGTGAAATTTTTATCAAAAAATGTTTTGAAAAAAATATGAAAATTATTTCTTGATGGAAAATTTCGTCCACAATTGTTTTCATATTTTTCGATATAATGTTCTTTTTTTTTTCTGAAAAAACCTTTGTCAGTATGATGTAGTCGGCATCATTTGTCAGCGAACAATTCTGCCGACAAAACCTTTGTCAGCGATTTTTTGATTTTCCACGGGTTTTTTTTGCTGCCAAAAATTGATTTTTTCGTAATTATTTATTTTTATATAATGAATTAAAAATAACATTGTATGATATTGTCCCTTGTGGACTGGTGGTGAACTCAGTTGATCGATGTTTAACCTCTCTCAGTTATCTCAATACCTTATGAACGTGTTGATTTTTATAATTTTTTCTCTGCATCTGGAAAGGGGCTTATATTTAGCTACCCCAGAGCCATAGGAACTCAACCTGATGCGCTGTAGAAAAATCCTGTGAGACCATTTAACCGCAGGCTCTTTTATAACATTTGGACTTTGGAATGGTTAGTTAGATGTTTTCCTCAGACATTCCCTCTCAGAATTCACTGGGTGAGAGGAAGCCATTGTTGGGGTCCAACTGTTCATTCATTTGCCACCAAAATTTAAATATTGAAATCTTCCTCTGTGAGGACTGTTTGAAACTTTGAATGCCTCTTGTAACATGAGGTCCGTCTTGCTCTTCTTCCATGCCTCCATCCCTAATCCATCCAAACACTTGTTGCTTTCTTTTCATGTTGAAATCCTTCTTGGTTCAACACCACATGCAACTCTCCTCTTCTTACTCTCCCTCAACACCCAGGTGGAATTCAAACTCTAAGCTGGTTGTTATCAATCCGGTTCTCTGCATCACGGATTCTTGTGTTTCTATGTCTCAGTTGAAGCAAATCCAAGCTCACATGACCAGAATTGGCGTCACAACTCACCGTTTTCCTGCAAGCAGAGTCTTGGCATTTTGTGCACTTTCTGATTCCAGTGACATAAAATCATGCGCGCCTTGTCTTTCCTCAAATCGAAGAACTCAACATATGTATTTGGAATACCATGATTCAGGGATATGCGAAAGCCAAATGCCCTGAGTCCGGGTTCTCGCTGTTTTGTCAAATTGTCTAGGAAAAAACTGAATTTGATAATCGCACTTTAGTTTTACACTCAAGATTTCTGAGTTGTTTACAGAATTTTCAGTGCATTTTGTGCACTTTCTGATTCCAGTGACACAAAATCATTCTCGCCTCTTCTTTCCTCAAATCGAAGAACTCAAAGTATTTATTTAGAATACCATGATTCAGGGATATGCGAAGGCCAAATGCCCTGGGTTTTCCCTGTTTTGTCAGATTGTCTAGGAAAAAACTGAATTTGATAATCGCACTTTAGTTTTACACTCAAGATTTCTGAGTTGTTTACGGAAGTTTCAGTGGGTGAGCAAGTTCACTGTCAAATACACAAAGTTGGTTTTCATACTAATCTACTCGTGCGGAATGCCTTGTTGCACTTTTATGTGAGACGGGGGTTTTTGAGCTCTGCATGTGTGGTGCTTGACGAAATTTTTGAAAGTGATGTTGTTTCTTGGACCGTTATGATTGATGGGTGTGCTCATAAGAATCTTTTTGATGAGGTTTTGAAGCTATTCGGAGTGATGATTGCAAGGAAATCGAGCCTGATGAGGTTACTATGGTTACAGTACTGTCTGATTGTTCTAGGATGGGTATAATGAACCAAGGAAGATCAATTCACAAGTATATAGAGACCAAGGGTGGGGATGTCAGTGTTAATGTGTTTAATGCATTAGTGGATATGTACAGGAAATGTGGTTGTTTAGATGTTGCTACGGAGTTTTTTCACAAGGTGGAATTCAAAGATGTCTTCACATGGATCACCATCTTTAATGATTAGACAAAGGCTGGGGACTTAGCAATGGTGGTATCATTGAATGCTATTATTGCAGGCTATGCACAAATAGATCAACCCCAGGAATCAGTAGATTTGTTTCATGAGATGAATTCTAAGGTCTTCAACGTTTGGAAGGGACACTAGTGAAGCATGCTTTCAGCATGTGGCCAGTTGGGTTTCATTGACCTTGATAGATGGATTTATGAGTATCGTGTTGAAGGAAACAAACTTAGTGTGATCTTCGGGAATGCATTTATTGATATGTATGCCAAATGTGGGAACATTGATGCAACCTTGAGATTGTTCCATGATTGCAGCATGTGCTTTCGGAACAAATGAATCTGAAGGATTAGTGGCCAATGATATAACATGTCTTATGTGCTTGTAATCATGGTGGATTATTAGCTGAAGGTTGCAAATATTTTAGTAGTATAGGAAGGGTGTAAGGAATTGGACCAAGGTGGAGCATTATGGATATATGATTGACCTACTACGCCGTGTTGGACTAATAAAGAAGGCTTATGAATTGATAAGGAAAATGCCCATGGAACTTGATGCAGCGGGATGGGGTGCTCTTCTTAATGCATGTAAGATGCATGGAAATGTGCAGCTGGGCAAGCTTGCTGGCTAGAAACTAATGCAGCTGGATCCACATAATAGTGGTATGTGCTTTTGTCTAATATGTATACTACTAGAAACAAGTGGGACGATATCAAGACAGTGCAAAAGATGATCAGAGTCGGAGGGGTGAAGAAGACTCCTGGCCGCACAGTTCCAAACAGACGGATAGCATTCTTGGTTGCAGACAACTCACATTATCAAAAAGAAGAAATATACATGATACTTGATGATCTATACTTTCAGTTGAAGTTGGAAGGATATGTAACAAATGCATTCCAATTGATGGGCTCCCATGAGGGCATTGATTATATTTCTCAAAAGAGAAGACATAAAGCCACTCTACATTAATATTGCTTTCTGTTTCTGCTTACTATTTAATATAGTTAACTTGAGACCCAATCTAATGCCCTCTGAACTTGTATGGTGGGCAGGATTTTTAGCTGTTTATCTTTGCTGGAAGGTAAGAGGACCTCTAGTTAAATAGCATGAATCGGGACCAGCCAAAATATGGGAAATGACAGACTGACTGTTGTTATATTTGGAAACCTGAATGGGACGGCTGCAATTGTAGCACCATGTAAGAAGCTACTCTTTTGTTGAACGAACAAGGTTTTCAGCAAGAGCTGCCTATGGTCAACAGAAATTTGCAACCGGGATCTGATCAAATGAGAAGCCTGTGCTCCTCAGCTGCAAGAAGTCACCACGTATATGCCATGTGTGAGGCGTGAAGCATGACAACTTCATAAGGAGTCATCCCATGCATCAACGCTGGATCTCCCAGATAATTTCCCACCTTGGTTAGGAGTTAGTCACGTTATAATTTGAATATGTTTAGTAAACTTTCTGTGATGAGTTTTAAAAGCTTTCAGTTGCAGGAAGAGCAGGTGCTTGCCTAAGGTATCGATGAGTCTCCCTTATGAAGGACGACGAATGCAATCTTTGAAGGACTACGAATGCAATCTTTGGAGCAGGTGCGTGCCCAGCACCACTATACCAGTCAGAGTCACTCCTTTAAAGGACGACGAATGCAATCTTTGGAGCTAACTTCCATGGGATGCGATCAAGAGAACTGAAACAAATGGATGTTGTTGTACTGTGAGTAATCCATTCTAAATCCTGCAGAGCATATTCTGCCGGACAGTACTAACTTCTCCCTATCGTATGCTGAAGTTAAAAGGCTAAACATCTTGATTTCATGCGATTTGCTTTCTGAGCTCTCCTTTTTCATCTACTGGGCCGATAATAATAAAGCAAAGTGACCAATTGTAGCAACTGATACATGGTTTAGGTAGCCATTGGCTTTAAAACTATTAATTAAAGGTGCAAAGAAGGGAGGTAATCAGGTGGAAGTACAAAATGCGAAACGGAGCCATCTTTTACCGTCAGCCTCACGAATTAATATCACCACAGAGAAGTGTTCCAATGAAGAAGCTGCGAAGATCATCTCTGGAACCAAACATCTATCCCTGTAGCGGTACTTGCAGCTTCCATTAACTCTACTGAATTCACAGAGTTTCTGTAACCAAATGTAGCGGAAGAGGAGACAAGGAATGGAATGTATGATCAGAAGATGGCGTCAAGAAAATGGTTCAAATGCGTTAAACTGACCGCCCTCAACTTTTTTTCAGTAGTAAAGACGGTTAAGCTTTTTTTTCAGTAGTAAAGACGGTTTAGCTATCTTTTCATTGAATTGGCTCCAACACCATCTTCGTTGTTGTAAGCTGAAGAAGTATTAGTCATAGTAACAGGCAACTCTACAGGCAAACTTTGAAACTTTTCTTATATAAATATAGCTCTTCAGATACATTAACAAAACTAAACAGAGGCGATGACACTTGCTCAAAACTCTGTGGCTTTTTGGTCTTGTTTTCTGCTATGTGCTAATTTAGGAGGCTTAGCGTTTCCAAAGATTTAACAGCAGCGACTCTAGGAGGGGAGCTTTGTGAGTTTGGCAGGGAATGTAAGTACTTGCAATTAGGACAAGATGGTGAAGACTTGCTGAGCATTACCAAGAGGTGACACTTAAGACAGGCAACTGCAACCATGTTGCTGCTAGAATTCGTCGGGCTCTTCTTATCTTCAGCCGTTGCAGGGCTCCTTCCGTCTGTACTGGACAGCGTTGAGATGTTGAGTTCCAAATCCAGCTTCTGGTTTTTGGGCCAGCTCCAGGTCTTCCTCAAGGTCTTTCTATTCAAATAATACATTCTACCAGACTGCAGCATCCATTGGAACAGTTCAGAAAATGGTTAAAATTGTCATATCTCGAATACCCATAATCCAAAGTCGTATAAAGGCAGAAGAGCTATTTATTAATTGCAATAGTAACAATAATAAAACTAAAAGATCAATACATCTTCTCAATCGTGACTGGTAAACAAGAACTGTTATCAATGATCACTTTAGTTCTGAACCATGTAATTATATTAATTTTGGGAAACGACCGTGCCTGTGAAAAAGCTATTTACATACTTACCCAACGTACATGCATGGCATCTTTGTGTGCGCATATATATAAAAAATATTAGAAATATATATGTATGCATGAAAGGTATGAAGTTAGGCATGTATGAACATACACTCAACATGGACGAGGAGGAAGGAGGATTACTTCGAGATCCAGACACTGCTCCCAGTCGAGGGGAAGAGGGTCTTTAAGCTGAAGCTCAATACTAGTTTGACAGGGGAGCTCGCTCTTATAGTGATCCCAGCAATACTTCCTCTTTCTTCGAGAATTGGCTTCTGATTCGGAGGAGGAACTGTGAGTACTCTCAGCAGGGACGATGATTCGGGAGGGACCTAAGGAGAGCTCTGGCGTATCTGTAGACCTCCACACCTTCATCTTCTTTCTCTCCTCCTCTTCCTTTTGGAAGGAGAGGTCTTGCTTCTGTTGAAGAAATTCTTTCATCGTCACCCTCTCCCTGTCTATTTCAATTTTCATGAACATGGAGAAGAGGGAGGAAACGAAAAAGAAAAAAATCCTACGGAGAAAGAGAGGGAGAGAGAGAGAGATGGATGGAAAGGGAGAAGCAGAGGTGCGGTGAAGGAAAAGGGAGTCGAGAGAGGGGGAAGAAGAGGTTGAGATTTCAATAAGAGCGAGTGAGGAAGAAAATTTCGACTGCTCGTTTGATTGAAAGGGTCATGCAAGAGGGCGTGTATACTAAAGAGGGTTCTTAAATGGCCTTCATTGAACCCATTAAGAGGAGGGCAGACCAGGCATTAAAGGTGACAAGTAGAGAGTCCTTAAATGCCTAAAATCCTACTCCTCCAACTTTCAGAAAACCACTACTAAATGAACCACATCAATCTCTCATCTAAATTTATTTCTCTAAGCTACCCAAAATCTTACTCCGGGCTAACATCCTCAACCGCCTCCTTCCTGGAATTTCTCCCTCAAAATCTGAAAGGATCATCTCATGACTCAGGCAAGCACACTGATCAGCAGATGTACACAACCGGATCAAATTCCTCTAAAGCTGAAGACTTCTCTAACCTTGAGAGTCAAGTTGGGATTAATATGTGCAAGTTATCTACTGCTCAATCTGGCATAAACTGATTAGACGGCAGAACCACAAGTGAAGGGTCTGGATCATATGAACACAATCGGATGTGAATGAGTCCAGAGCCCAGACGACGTTTCTAAGGGAGTTTTGATCAACTAATTTTAGACAATATCTCATGAGAAGCTCTGATAGAACGTTTAGTAATCTGGAGATGCAGCTCCAAAGGCATATACCTACACCATTAAATAAGGTGAATCTGAAATAGCTCTTGTGGGTGGGGCATTCATGGCTTCTCCCACACCTAAATTTGATGAAAGAAGCAAACCACCCCAGCGTCTGATCCACTAGAAAAACCGAACCCGAGCCTTGGGTGCAGTAAATTGGCAACCCTGGAAGCGAGAAAAGAAAACAATAAATAGGGTGTGTTTAGATTTCTTCACCAGTGCCAACAACACCCATAAATTGTAGCGCCTCTCTCTTGGTTGTTGGGACATGAACTCATTTATTGGGTTTAAATTTATTTTCCTCCTTCAATATCTATACCGACACCCGTCTCCTCATTTAAATTTCCTCTGCTCTTCTTCCCCGGTTTTTCTTTGCTTTCTTCTTCTTCCTCTCCACTTCTGAGACTCGAACACACGTACCTCTAAATCTAAGCTTGGATGATGCCACCTGACAACCCAATAGTATCAACCTTCTGCCCTGACCATGGTATCCATTTGCAGGCGCAGAGGGCCAGAGACAGACAATTAAGATCCCTCACTGGGTTTGGTTTCTTACCTCTCCAAAGCCAGATCAAACAGTTCACGTTAATCCTCCTTATTTATTATGAATTTATGAAGACTATTTTGCTGGTGCAAAGAGTACGACATTACCAACGACCTTCAACGAAATACAATAAAGTATAATAAAGGAATTTAGCGTCGATTCAATAACAGAAATAACCCAGAGGTTGGCCTTTGAGATTTGAGACTTGCCATAAATCCCCGCCTTCTTTTCCATTTAAGAACCTTTATTGAAACCATAGACAGTAGACATCCTCCATTTCTACGTTCAAAACATTAGGCATTCAATTTGTGGTTAAATTTCAAAACATTTATGTGACATTCTTTGAAATTATTTACCAACGTTTACCCAACTTCATCCTTCCCATGTTCCACCTAACAGACCCAGATAGATTCTTGGAATTAGGAGCAACGTCGGCTATGCAGAAAATACCCATAAATTAAGCAGAAACTGCTCCTGGTTAATGGTTCCAGACATCCTTTATTTTACAGTGCTGTGGCTGCTGTGTTTGCTACTTAATCGTTAAGGGAGAGGAAATAACAAATAGGCCAAGTACGGTAACCTTGGCCTATCAATGCAGTAAAAGGAAGGAATATTTATTGCTAGCAATTAGAATTACATTGATAATAGTCCTATTTTGTACTCGGGAATTAACTACTAATAAAATAAATCAGATTTATTAATAAAATTGGAATCGGCAACTAGTGCTAGTTCCGTTCGATTGATGGCTTGTGCTAGAATTACGATGAAAATACGATCATTTTGTTCTAAGCAGTTATGGGCACTTGCATGGTGTAAGAGGGAACATTACAACTATATTTGAAGTCTTTAAACGAGAATAGTAATCTCCCTTGAATTCCCAGAATAAGGATATTGAAGAAGAGATGAAACAGCAGGAGAATTATCTGTTCGGATTAAGAGATGAAAAGATTAAAAAAAAAAAAACCACGCTTTGGTTGCTGGTACTACACATTCTGATGAAGACATCTCACCCGCCTTCGTTTCTGCTTTCAAGAGCAGCCACACTAAAGGGGTATCATCTCCCTCTAGTTGGAGAAGAGACAAGTTAAAGTATAAAAACGATTATTTAGAATGGCTAACCCCGTCGAACCAGCATTTCTAACTTATGATTTGCTAGTCCAGGAAATCTCCAAACAATTGGATCTCCATTGTGGGATGAGACCGTTCCTCTTCGTAGGATGAGTCCTGTTCACTGGACCCAATTGTCCTAGGATTTCCTGAACCAGTATATCTCATTTCATTTTATATGATAGAATAGAAGGAAAGAGAGTTACAGGGAGCAAGAGAGCAGAAACAAGGATGCAACATTCCATCTCCTTTAATCCCTAAATTCACTATTTGATCATTACAAGTAGATCTTTCGAGACGAATCGAACCCGCAGAGGAATGGATGAAACGCTCTGAAGTGAAACAAGAGCTCTCCCCTGTCTAGCTTTCTCTCTTTATTTCATGGCATCAAGATAATAACCCACCGACAAAAAAGTTGTTGCTGATGAGAAAATGGGACTTCTAACCAATGTTTATCATCGGCAACCTCCTTGAGAGTAACAAGAGAAGTAGATGTGATTATGGTCTTTACAACCACCTCCTGGAAACAAAAAGTGGCCAGTATCATCTTGACTACACTTGTTCACGCGGCCTAATGAAAGATGGATTTATGTCGTAGTGAAGCAACAAGAGAAGTAGATGTGATTTGCCCCTCTTTTCCCTGTTTTCGTCGAAGCAAACAGTTCTTAAGGCACTTCTTGATGGAATGTCATGAACTGAAAGTTAGAACTGGTTCATGCAGGGAATGGAGCAAACAGAGTGGAAAGGTCACTCACATGCGTACCGTCTTTGAAGGGTGTGACAGAAACAGAGCTTCACTTTACTGCTTCATGAATCCAATGAAAAACCCTTCACTGTCTTGACTGCCAAGAACTGAAAGAGACTACATTAAAGAATAAACCTGAATTGCATCAACTGCCTTGATAATTAATTGATTGGGACCGCTCTTCTCTGTCTTCTGGTTTTTTTTTTTTTCATCGTCGTCCTCTTTTTTCTACTCGTAACTGAGCCAGACTCTTATTCCCACAGACCTAAGTTCAGTGCATCCTTTCAATGATACATATACTGTCCCCAGCGGCGAATAATGGCGTTTGTCAGCCGCTTTGGATGCTAGAAACTGAACTTTGTGTCCTTATCTTTCATCATTTCCGGTCACCAGAGCCTTGGAAGGCTGGTTTGGTCATGAATCGCAAGCTTCAGGCGCAACCTGGTTTGATCATTTAAGAATAATATTAATAGTTCTCTCTCTCTCTCTCTTTGCTTTCAAAGAAGGACGACTACGATTTCCTTTTCATGTAATTAGATGGCCTAGATGCAGCAGAAACACAGGAAGAATACAAGAAAAAAAAAAACAGAAAATAGAAAAACGAATGAACCGCCGATTACAGTCTATAATAGAACAATTAAATGTCGACCTTGACATCAAAGTAAATCTAGGTGGAGTTAGTTGTGCATAATAATCATCAGCCGATCAAAAGATGGATGAACTGCTGTCCTCCGTATATACATCAATACATTTACGAAAGGAAATACAGTTATGCGCATCGCCATTAAATTTCAGATTTTTTTCAGTTGCTTTTAATCCCATGGAATACGAGATAAATGTAAGGCCACTCCGTGACGTGAATCATGGGTTTGCAATCTGAGAGGATTATGTTCATAGATTTACCCTTCTCAGGTCATGAAATCTGAGTAAAATAATCGTAAAAAGGCATAGCATAAACATGGTTCTTGATAAGATTTGGCTACCAAAAATATGATAACGATGATTATCAATTCGAGTTGCAGAGTCACTGTCCGCATGAAATGAGAAAAAGACGGAAGAGTAGGAAATTTGATCTACAGAAGAAGCTACCAAACTGGGAGACGCCATCTCTCCTAACACTCTGATGGGTACTTTCATTTGTGTCTCCTGAGTTTTCTTTTAATAGCTGTACTGTTGTAGGTTTGAAACTTAATAGCTCTGCCCAGGGTTTTGGTTTCTGTCATTATCTAAAACCAACTTCCTTTCCTTCTCTCCACTCTGACATATAAACAAATGAAAACTCAATTATAAATTGTAAAATCAGGCTGGTCAATCAATTTTTAATCTTTGTTTCATTTAGTAATAATCTTAACAGAACCAAAAGCAGATTTTCTGATCACTTGAAGACTCATATAATGTCACTTTTTTTTTTTTATTTGAAAGGTAAGAAAGATTTTACCATAAGTTTTATGGCATTTATCATTTCCCCAAACTCCATTGAAATGGATGAGAATGTACCAATGGTTGGACATTAATGTGCACATGGTAGAGGCAGTGTTTTTTTATGATAAAGAACAGGGTTTTCTAATTGATGCAGACTTTACTGTCAGTTTGAGGAAGCAGTGAAACATGAGAACATTCAGTTTATTAAGTCTGTTGTCCCTAATTTGATTAATACAAAGTAAACACATTTTTCTTCTTACTGTTACCTAATAGAAAGTGCTTAGAATTTCATTAATATAATGGATTTATGATAACATATGTTGTAGGGTTTAGGGTTTAGGGTTTAGACACTTAATTTCTATAACCGAATAATATGAATATTTTAATTAGACTGAAGAAAATTTTATATACTAATTGTATCATTATTTAAAATATGAATTTAGATTTCAGAAGGGGCAAAGATGAAAGGGGACACCTCCCTCCTTTCTATCTACTTCCAATCCCGTAAGTGATGGTAGGGAAAAGGGGAGAACCTCTTGCCCATTTCAGTCCAATTGCAATTGCAATTGGAGGGGCACGAATTTAAGTTTACCTTACTACAAGTATTTGGGACAAAGGAGGAAAAACAGACGATAAGAGAAGCAAAGAGGGGGCAAAGATGAAACTTAGGCCCCGTTAGTGCCCTGAGTGGAAATTTATATCCCAAGACAAACTAGAAATGTTTTTCTTGGGATACACATTCCAATTGGTTCTCTAAATGCTATTCATCCATTAGCCACTAGAAAATTGAGACCATGCAAGGCACTCAAGCTCATGTCATGCTAAGGCACAGTGAAGACATGCAAGTCAATTGCCCAACCATCAATCATATTCCATACACAACCATAACAAAGCAAGCATTCATCCAAGTTCAAAAGAAGAAAAGAGAGTGCTTCCACCATGACATTTATAAATGGTAATGGACGATACTCAGACAATCCAAATTAGAGAACCAGACAAGTGAAACTTTCTACAAGAACCTTCCCATCAACGCCTTGTCCTGTGGACTGTGCTCCCACTGGAATAGTCTCATGGCTCTGTCTTTTACTAGTTTTTTGGATTCAGAGACTCATAACATTATCTTTATTTATTGTGGTTTGCTTCTATGTATGTGTGTAATTATAAGTCTAAACTCATTTCTTGCTCCGCGGGAGTCTCTCTTAATGAAGTCCTCATTGACACTTTCTTCAAAAAATGAAAAAAAATACTACAAGTATGAAGAGAATTAAAGAATCTACAGAAACAAATAAAAATGCAAGAAAACTACCCAGTGAGATAAGTGGGCTTAATAGGTTTATATTGATATCCTGTCTTTTCTGAGGAGCATAATTGATTTGTTAAGTCAGAGAGTTTGCAAATATATCTAAAAACTCCAAACATAGAAATCTCAGAGTGCATGCACTGCAGGAACAGGGTTCAAACTTCTTCAACTTAGTCTTGTTCCTAAGTGACCACAAATATGTTTTCTTTTCTTATCTTTTTCTAACTTACCATCCAGAAATTTAAATCATTCAAAAGAAAGAAAGAAAGGGAAAAAAAAAGACAATCACGTTTTGTGTTACTGGCTTTTAGCAGTTTGAATAACTGCCATTTCCTTCTTCAAGATGACCACCGTTTCTTCGTGAGCTGAATCCTTGGGTAGACCACCTCAGTTAGACAAAGAGAGTCAAGAGGAGGAGAAACAGTTGGGGACAGGTCCTTACCACTTGAATCAGTTGGTGTAACACGCACCAAAGTCACAAGAAGTTTTTTCTGGAAGATCTTAGGAAGTTTAGATTCCCATTTGGTAAATAGGGTCCAGCAGTGAGCAAATTTACATCCATCAGTAGCTCATTAATTTTTATCCATGGTGTTTCCTGCTGTCCTACTATACTTAGACAGATCATTACACAACAACCAATGGTATATGCTTGTCAATTTAGGAAGTGAGAGCAGAGCAATTTTCCACGTGAAAACTTCAGAAGCTGGAGGCAGAGCGAGTCTCTTTACTTCATAGTTCTGAGTATCAGAAGAAGGTGAAGACATAGGTCCGTACACCATCATTGATATAGAGCCCTGCCACATCTGTAAATAAGATATGAACAAGGAAATAAGGTTATCCATTTTCAAAGGCAAGTGCTTTTGCTGCTTAAGATAATATCACTGCATGTCTTAGAATATGAGAATAGCCAGACTATTGCTAGTTGACATTTTGTAGGAAAACACCGATATCATAATAACTAATTTTAAACTCGAGTTGTCCATGAGCAATGTGTATTGTGTACCAGTAAGTTTTCAACTAAAGCTCCTCCTTAACCAGTCAAGAATCTGTAGCAGAAAAGGCACAAAGACAGAAGAAAAAAAAATAAACAAACAGACAAGAGGCCATTTTAAAATAACAAATTTGCAATTATGTTAAATCAAATTTCATTTTTAGTAGAATGTGGCATCACTTATACCATAAATGGGAAGGGCAAAATCCATCCAACCACCGGAATATGATACAGGAAAGCATTGACAGATGGCCAAAAACCACTACAAGTGAAGAAATTACAGTAGCAAATTAGAGACTAGATGGAAATAACAGTCAAACAGCAGATGCTTCTACGAACAAAACTTCACCTGAAAAGAATGAGTGAACCATATATTTCCAACACGATACCAAGAATAGGCCAACGAACAAAAATTAGAAATAGCCCAAAAAGAAATGAAATAGACCCCTGCATCAGAATGCAAAAAACAAAAATTAAAAAAATCAGTCTGGCAGTCTCCATTCCTTGCACAATGCATCAGAAGTCATGAAAATATTATTTTGCCTAAGTACCTTATAGTTCATCTTCTTTGTGAAAAGTTGCCATGTAGATCGCCAACCAAGTATTAGGGCAACCCCTGAGAAGCAAAATATCTAAAAGAGAAAGAGGAAAGATAATTAGCTACCATAATGATTTTATCCATGAATTGAGAACAGCATTGTGGAAAGCCCTCACATTTCCTAATGCCAGCAAGCCTCTGTCAAAGAACAGAATGACACCTAAAAATGTGAAAAAGATGCCACAGCCTATAAGGCCTATCCCAGCCTCTGCACAGTTTCACAAAGCGCACATGGCCTGTCAGTTCCATACAATTTTTTTCTAATTTTGATGACAGTCAGAAAGATTATTTCATTGAAAGAAAGAGATACAAGAGGTTACAAGTGAAGTACAAAAAGTATACAACTGACAATTCAGAGAAAGTTTCCTAAAGAAACAAATAATAAATCACAACAAAACAAATACAATGACGATTAATGGGAAGATAATCTCCCACAACAAGCCATGGTATCAATAACCCTCCCTTACTCAAGGAATCAGCTAGATGATTGGCACTCCTAGGCTAACCCAAGAAACAAAAGTAGAGAATATCAATAGAAACCCTAACCCAAGAAATGCAATAAACGAATCATTAAGAGGAGCTTCAACAGCTTGAGGGAGAGTAGGAGAGTGTTCAAACCTCTCCAACAAGGCCATGAAAGGTTCCATTAATTGCCCTTATCTCCCATAAGGACAGTATTGAGTGTCCAGCTGAGTTCCACCCTATCAGACTATTTTCAACGTCAATTACATCAGTTACTAAGGTATTGCCTGAAATGCTAAAATGTCACCCCTTCCATTAATAGTCTGAATAAAAATGTTTTCATAAAGGAAAGTCAATCACTGTCTCAACTTTCATTGCCCATGAGCTCTTCTCTTTGCCAAAGTGGTGGACCTCGTGACATCCATTAGCTGGACAGGGAGAATGCTTGTAGGGGTCAGACTTTCCTTGACCATGTTCTCCTCAAGATGGACTTTAGAAGCAAATGGAAGAGATAGATCGAAGTTGTTTGACTCTTTTTCTCTCCTAATTGACTCCACTAAAGTGCCCCCAAAGACCTCAATTAAGGGCAGGGCATAATGTGTTCCCTTCCTTGGGGAAGTGCTTGCTACCATCTCCCTTGATCATCACTGTGGTTCACCCTCTGTACCATATCCCACAAGCTTCATAGTTATATCACCTCACTTTCAGTTGTCAAAAAAACCAAGTGCTTCTAAAGGGAACCTTTACCTAGTCATAATGTTATTGTCCTCCCCTGAATCAATACTTTCTCAGCAATGTGTAAAGTGCTCAAAATCCACACTTTTGGTGTCATTAACTCTAATGAGTTTTGAGTAATTATATCTATCTACCCTTGGCTTCAGTCTCGTGCCTTTTTCAGATCCTATCCTGGATAGGGTTGAGAGACATCCTTCTTCTTGATAAGGGAATTTTTTCTCTCCAGTTGGGAGAATGATCTCCGGTAAGTCCACCTTTACTGGTACACAATTTACTCTTTATCCCTTCTTCCTTACCGCACCAATTTGGTTTGATCATAATGAAGCCATCGACTAGCTTTGAGCAAATTAAACTATTATTCAGTTAAATAGAATGAGAGTTGCATGCCAAATGATTATGGAAGCCTGTACATAAAGAAAGAGAATCTTGTGCATCAAGCCATTTTCACTAATTTGCTGCATTAATTTGGCTCAGGTATGTGGCCTCTAGAGGAAGCTAACTGCCATTAAATAAAGATATAATCATCAAAATTGATACCTACGAAATCCACAAAGGAACTCAAACGTAGCTTTACAATGGAATCCAAATTTATATGAGAAGCATGGAGATAGTTTACCATGTGCGGATTACTTTTTTATATACCCTCACCCTTTGGTCATTGCATCTCCACACAAGTATCTCCCTTCTTCTAGGAGCTCAAAGTCTACACCAGTAATTTTTATAGGCCTAAGCTTGTCAAAGGGGATTTAATAGTCATCATCAAGTGGAGGGTCTTGAGAAAAAGGACTCCCCCTTATCACTCTGTTCCCTTCAATTTTAAATAAGATTGCAGACCTCTGTATCCACTTGATCATTTTGTGGAATCTGAGAGCAGTGCCAACACCTAGCCAATTCCTTGACTAGGAGCAAACTCTCTCAACAACACCTTTTTAAGTGGAGCACCTTGACTATCTGATTGATGAGTTGTAATTTTCATGTTTTTGTTCCTCTATCGAGCTTATTCTGTTGTATTCTCCTTTTCTTTCAGTGTGTGTATTTACCCTGTGGGAGGTCCAGTGCTTTTCTCTTCTAGAAGAAATCGCTTCTTCACTGTGTTCCCCAAAAAAGAGAAAAAATAAACAAAGATTTTCTTTGTTATTTTCCATTGCAACTGCAGTTTACATAAGTTCCCACTAGCTTTTAAATAGCAGTAGTCAAACCCAGTACCATCAGGCCAAACACCCAAGAAAGAACAAAAAACACATCATTTGAATTTCCAGACCTGCTTTTATTTGAAACATCATCCAACCAAATTACAAACAAATGAATTGGAATGGAACAAACCAGCCACTTTCTACTTGGCCTCCATTACAACTCTGAAAACATTACTTGGAGAGAATATGATATTCCATTAGCAGCATAACTATAAGTATACAGCTAGATGCTCCAAGGACCAAGAAAGAGGTTTTACTTTTTATCTCACTCAATTCATATGGCATAGTGCTACTACTGAAGTGTTTCTACAGCAAGAGAAAAGCTGTGCCTCCTTATACCTGAAACGAAAAATGTGAACGTGGCATTATATGATACTTCGATTTGGTACTCAACCATTTTAGAAGAGGAAAAATAAGAGAGTCTATATGGTAGATCCTCAAAGCCAAGAGTAAGAGAGAAATGTAATAATGTAGAAAAGGCATGATGGCAAGAAAAAAAACCATATTAGGGTAGCAAAAAACTCACTTCATGGAAACTCAAAGTTCAACTTTAGAAGAGAAAAAAAAGGTGGAGAATCGCTCTTAGAAGCCATGAGTAAGACACACTAAAAAATGAAGGAAAAGAGCATCACTACCAAGAAATTTTTTTTGAAAGAGATGTAAAAAAATAGAGATTACTGGTCATAACATTTACTCTATTGTTGATTACTGAACCCTTTCTGGATCAAATACTACTAGCATGGTATCGAAGGATAGCGCAGACACATAACACTTGTGCAAGCTATCCATCCCAGAGCCATCACTTACGGGTTATGTTTAGGCAACCTCAAATCAGGGCTCCCAATATTTTCATCAAAAAAAAAAAAAAAAAAAGGGCTCCAAATATATCAACAGCAGAAAGTTTGGAAGCTAAACACCTGGTTGGACCAGAGACAACAAACAGTAAATGGAATCCGACAGCTTGGATAGATAAATCTTCACCACTTCGAGCATAGGAACACAAGTTTGTCTGAATTGCATTACATGGAAATATGCCCTAAATAGCTTTGAAGTCAAATGACAACCAGATTATCTGTAGGTGAGGATGCAACTGATTATTATTATTATTATTATTATTTCATGACTAAATTGATACCTGTACCACTAACATTCCATGTTATACATACATGTAATTTAAACATAGAACATGCTGTTCATATTTGTATTGAATATTTTTGCTACATCCCTACTTTTTTTTCCTCTTTCCTTTTTCCTTTTTCCTTTGCTCTTCACCATTTACCTTTTCTTTTCTCTGTTATTCATCTACACAATTCTACTTGTCAAATTGTTAAGATCTGCAATAAAATATTGATCAGTTCCTACCTTGTAAAAACTGAAACACAATATATTAATCAAACACATAAGCTGAAAATAAAATCAGAGAAAGAGTTCTGTGGTACATCAGAAAAAATAAAATCTCCATTATTGGTAAACCCAGTGAGCTAATAACTTATCCCCTGCTTGGCTGCCTCAAACTCATGCCCATACCCAGGTTAGGCACCATAGGCACAAAACATTTATTTATGCTAACATGGCTCAGTTCAGATACTGAAAGACTAGGCTGGAATAAATCTTAAATACGACTGACTTTAGGTATCACTCGTGTCACATTTTGCAACCTCCATCTATATATTTATATCCTTAACATTTTTTGAATTTATATCTGCTTGTTCAAAGTGAATAGAGTCTTCCAGGGGGTCAGTGTGAGGTCTTCAGGTTCAAGTTCAATGGGAAACAGGGTGTAGTGTGGGTAATCAATTTCAAAAAATATGTTTGTTCATGTGTCAAGAAGAATGTGGAAGCAAGAGCATTAAAGAGGAAGCATCAGAGCAAGGGAACAAGAATATTTAACATGGTTTACTTTGTCTTGTTTTGGATGCCCCCCGCTGGCCATTGAGCCAAAGGCACAACCCAGAACAATTAGTGACAAACAATGGAAAGCTTTTCTCATAAAAAGTAAAGTTTTATCACAGTATTTTAGAACTCTCACTGACAAATATTATAACTTTAAGAGTAAGAGCTAGGATCTAAAAGAAAAAACTATGCTGCTTCGGTTATCCGCAGTAGAGCTCTAACATTCTAATGTCAAAAACCGTTCGAACCAAATGAAATTGAATAAACATAAATGAACTTATCAGAAGAAGAAAAAATCATGTAACAGTACAGAAACAAAGATATTTCTGTAGAGGCAGCTCCTGGATTGAATTTCATGGTCAATTAATGGTTCATCACCCACATCATACGACATGACACATAAACACTACTTATAGAATGAATAATTAACTGTGATGTTCCAAAACAGTAACGATAAACAAGAATAATAACCGTGGCAAAGTAACTACACCAGATCATGCGAAAGGAGAAGCAAGTGGTGAAAGGGCATCTCGCATTCTTTGGATTGGGGTAAAAATAGAAATATTTCGTGAATATACCTTATCCAACAAGAACAAATGCTTCTCGTCAGGCGCAAGCTACCGAGGCTGGAGATTTTCAGTTTCAAGTTTCGACTCTCACAGGAGACAGGACATGACTAGGGGTTACCGAGCCATGACACCTATTCAAGAGATTCAAGGATTAAGACTCAAGAGAGCTTTCACTAATCAGACCGGTATAATACGGTTAAATCTGGTCGGTACTGAACCGGCTCAGTGCCCCCAAGTGCCTTACGATTTTATATCTAGGAGTTGGTATCTGGTCGGGTTTCGTGAGGAACCTGATCCGACCAGACCCGAGCCAACCTGAAACCCAGGGGTTTCAGATTTCACCATTGTTGGTCGAGAATGGTATAGGGAAAAAACCCGTCGGATTTCAGGTTGGGCACGTGTTTTTCCAAACCCAATCCGGGAAGACGAAGCTGGGATATAAAACTGGATAGGGACGGGTGGGATGGTCAGGTTTACAGGATGATGTGGTGATGAGTCGGGTTTATATGGAGAGGGCAGAGACGGGGTTGCGAGGATGGAGATTCGGATTTGGCTTTGGTTTGAGGTTTTGAGTTATTTTTAGGTTTAGGTTTAGGTTTTGGGGTCAAGATATATGGTTGGGTTTGGATTTTGGGAAACCTTAACCTAAGAGCCAAACCGTGCCCACCTCTAATCCTATCAACCTATTTAAGATATGGTTGGGTTAGGGTTGTGGAAGCTTTCTTGTTCAGGGTTTAACCTTTTTTAAGTTTAAGTTTTTTTTCCTTTTATTTTTGTATCCATTATGGTCTTTTAGTGATTCTAAAGGTCATCTCCTAATTTCTTATACACTAATTATTTATTTACTTTTACACTTTTTTCATGTGGATGATCGAGCAAATAAATCAAGATTGAACTTCATTTGCTCAATATAATAATAGGAAACAAAGAGTATGGACCTAAGTTAGGTCTATCCAATTTTTATTTTACCTATTTAATTTGATTTAGATGGCTTAAAATTTTGTTAACTCTTAATTTTACCTATTTCAGCAATAAAAGATTTACAAGAATTCAGGTATCTAAGGTCATATCTTTAGTTCAGTCCTCTATTTGATATCCACGAATATTTTGTACCCTTGTTCTAAAGTTGATCAATGATTAGATTTTGGTCTCTTTAATTAGTTAGTGGTTTGAACTATGGTCTCGTGTTATATTTAATGGTTCAAGGAGGTATGGGTCTGCTTGTTGTGAACTTTGAACTACTTTGGAAAATTTTGACAAAGTTGTGATAGTATACATGGTGTAAGCTCTATGAGGATTTTGGCAAAGTTTCTTGCATTTTTTTGAATTCGAAGTTCCAACAGATATCTCCAATGATTTCTCCACTTCAAAAGTTCTCTTTCTTAAAAAATTGACCTCCAACCTAAAAAGTGGTTGGTTGAACCACCCCCTTTTTTATTCTTCATTTGATTTTTTTGTCTTTGACCATTTCTAATCCATGAAGAATGTAGAATATGTTAAGTAATTAATTGCCTAACATAGCTTTCAAGCTTCCTTGAGTTATCTTATTTATCTTCTCTTAGAGTTGTCACGTGTCAAGTATGTGATACATCCTATGCTTAGGTGACAATCTCCTGCAATGTCGCATGTTAACGATCTCTACCTCCATTACTTATGTAGTACCCTCTTCTAATTTGATTGTAATGGTGGTTTTGTGCGATTAGCTGCATCTTAGCTATTGAAAGGGTTTTTATCTCAATAATTGATTTAGGCTTTGACTAAACTCTGACTTCGACCACAAATCAACCATTGAGGCAATCTCTATAATTTTGACTATCAATTGTAACTAGTGCCAGATTATTCCAACCTTGATTGTTGTTCAATGCGCATAATTTGGATCGTCAATAGGGGTTCTAATTTAGCGATCAAATTTTTATGTCTACATATCCTCCGTTCAAGACTTCGTTTATATATGGATGGACAAAGCTTGAAGCACGTGATAAAATTTTGAGTATTCATATATGGTAATAGATTTGTATGGACCCACATTTTGATGAATCTACACTTGGGCCCAATTTATGTGCTTGATTGTGAAGATATTTTGGCTTCTTCGCATTAATGGTTTTTCATGCATTTGTATAATCAAATGAGAATCTTCATGGAATTCTATCACTGGACTGGGGTCAACTATTAGTGGATAGTTGGCAGGATAGAGTAGTTGATCTTATACAAAGCACATCAAGACACTTGGTCAACTTGATTGTAGGCGAGTAATTTTTCGTTTCACCTCTTTGTTTTTATCTTTCTTGTCGTTCCCTATGCTTCTTGAGTGCAGTCAATAATCTCCAAACTCCAATCATCATGAATCTATTGGAATCTCAAGATGATAAAAAAAAATTCTATTTTGTTCTCCTACCTTCTCTATTCTTTCCATTTGATTTTATTCTTTCGACTCCTTGTGATATTCTCCTAATCAATATACTTGAATAGAAAAGCCAGTAGCTCCAGAAGCTCAACATTTGATTGACACCACCTTCAAAAAACCATAGTTATTCAGTTGTCAGATGAAGTTTGAAAACATTATGCTTGAAGAAATTGGGTAGTAGATTTCAAAGATAACTTTGTTGCCTCCAAAACACAAACATAGTCTGTTGGCACTCCATGATATGGTCTTCATCCTTGTTCAAATGTTTCCACATTTAGTGAAGCAAAGTTGGTTTGGGGGAGCTTGAGGCCTCAAGGTTTTGCACTCTTTATTGGCCCAGGTGGCTTCTCGAGAGGGGTGTGAATTGAGATTTACAAAATAAATTTTTAACTAAGACATGAATGTAAAACATGCAATAAAACAATTTCAAAGTAAAAATTCAATCACACACCATAGGGAGACAAAATAATTTTTGTTATCGATGTTCCCCGTTTGGTATTCATCACCCAGGAACCCGTGTTTGGGAAATTCTACTATTTAAACTTTTATAGTTGAAATTTATACAAAGAGATTTTGACTCTTTTTAAGCCATGTATAGTTGAAGTACACACTTTTACTAATACAATCTCTCTAAGAGATTCGCTAGATTCTAGATCTAGTTGGCCCATTCTATCTAAATTAAAAATAGGTTCTAGATGAACGTTTCACAAAAGAAAATCAAAAGAAAAGTGAAAAAATTCACTTACACTCTTTCACTTGGAGAGTGTTTTCTCCCTGAGAAATCCAAACATCAAATCTTTGCAACACAATGTGAATATGAGAGCTTGTCTAAATGAAATAATTGCAAGGAAAGGTGGAGGAAAGAGTATAAGATTTTTCTAAGGTAATGACTTTCTTTCACTCAAATGCACTTTGAAAAGAATTTACAAGACTTTGAGAATAAAGGTTTGAAGATTTGTCAATAAATGTTCATTAACTTCTCTATGTGAGGTTTAGTGAGGTATTTATAACTTCTCCAAGCCAAACTAAACGTTTTTGCCCATTCGCAAAAGTTAGTGTTTGAAGCACACATATATCAATGAGAGGGGCAACACACCCTCCCTTTATACTAGTTGGGTGGCCATCGTCCTTACCAAGTGAAGAAGGCGATCAGCTCATGCCATCGACTTAATTGGGTAAAACATGTTCCTCCAATTTGTTTCAACAAACCGGTTCAACTGGTGATACTAATATCCGCATATAAGAATACCCAGTTGGATTGGATTTAACCAGACTTAAACACCTAGTAAATGGCCAAATTAATTTCTATAATATCCACTAGAAGGAATCTATGGAAGAGTTTAAATTGTCTCTTTAGGTGTTAGATGATACTAATATCCGCAAAGAAGAATACAATTTTTATTCCTAAAATTTGAATTATTGAGAAAATAATTAATATTTAATTAATATTATAACTTTATATTTTAGTTAATTAAAATTCAAGCCTTTTAATAATAAAACAAATGTTAGAGAGAGGGAGAGAAAAAGAGTTTAATCACTACTATTTTGATGGTGTGACAAGAAGCAACATGATAAAAAAAAATCAATAGCTTTTGACTAATTTTCTTTAAAAAAATTGAAGTTTGGAAATCATATTCTTTTTTACCAATTTTCTTGCACATTTTCACTTATACTAAACACAAAAATAGTATAAATAATATATGAATGTCCTCCCATTACGAAGAGAAAAGAAGCTTCCCAAGAGCAAGAGGGGACCCTTTCTTTTGTAAGAGGGTTTGTGTTACTTTATATGGACTATAAGGGGAGAGACAATTTTTTCCACTTCATATAGATTTATGTTCACAACAAACAACTGAAGTGGACTCTACATCACAGAAAAATTTGCAGGTGTAGAATCTATAATATATATATATATATATATATATATATATGGATGATCCAATATGAAAAACTATTTGGTGCGAAATGCTATCTCAGTCGTTTGATCAACGATTATCTCAGTTGTCCGATCATGATTGGACGACTGAGATATCCTTTTAACATGTTTTACAATAAATGGTTTTCCGTATTGGATTAGCCTTGAGAAAGGTATATGAAACTCCAATCATAGTGGGTGTCAAGACTTATTCGTCCTTTTCATGTAATTATAAGAGACTGGCTCCAATACCAGTACCATGGACTTAAACACTTTGAATCCATCTCATTTCTCACTTCCCAGCTTTTAATTCCTCCAAAGAGCATGGTTTGTTACCTCCTACGGAGCAACAAATGTGATGTAAGTTTTTGCTACTACCATTTGAGTGGAAAACAACATCAATTGAATGGGATAGGAAAAAAATATTTGAATTGTATGGTGTGTCATCATCCCATAATTGAATGTGATGTCACAAGGAGAGGAAAGGAAAAATCTTCAATCAGAGTTGTCACATCATATAAGTAAAACTTTTTACCAGAGAAGATACAAATTTGGTTTTACGTTTTCTGCAGAAAAAAATAATAATAAAAAACAAAGACGTTCTAAAACGAGGAGTCAAATATCATTAATCTGTTGGAGTCTGAGATGGTAGGGATTATGCACCTTCCATCACAAAATAAAAATGGAACATCATCTTCACTGGGATATCTCAACCAACAAGCTAACCAGACAAATCTTTCCACGTTCAGCGCGCAGCACAACCACCAATTTCTTTTTTTTTTCTCAGTAAACGATCGAGTTTTATCAAAGATTATCTTCATCATTTTCTGCGCAGATAAACCTCTTCCTGTAGAAATTAGCTCAATGTGGCTTTAGTAAATGAGGAAACAATGCCGACTATCTCCACGCCCACAAGCACAAAAAATTAAGATTTCTCTTATTGAATAATGAGAAGTTGACCTTGTTCACAAAAGAAGAACAATTCTCCTGTAACTCTATAATGCACGATCACAGTCCCCCCCTTAACGGGTCACTGCTTCTTTCTGCTTGCAACAAGGAAGAAACCCATCAGTTTCTGAGCAATCCTGCACATGCGAAGCCATTTGTGAAGGGAAAGAGAGAAGACTATTTTACAGTGCAGGTCATACTGGATCAGCAATGCTGAGTTGCCAACAGCCATCAATGTTGACATCAGCTCTATCATAAATATATGAACTCATTTAGATTATATTGTAATGGGTACCCCCCGCAACTGCTCAGCTACTTGCCAAGACACTAGACAGCCATAACAGCCACGAGAAGACAAAAAACTAGTTATACCTACTCGATTCTCGGATCCCTGTGCCCTGCACATTCTACCCATCTTCCACGGCCGCTTCTCCGGCCACCATTTGAGAATTTTCGACCTTTAGTAGTGGTGAATTGTGTCGGAAGTATTAGAATGAAAAGGTGAGGCGTTATATGGGCACTATTCTTCTGGATAACATGGTAAGCGAAAAGCATCCGGTCCGGAAGTCTTGTTTGTGCATGATTGGACGCCAACTTTACCGTAATTCATTGCACAGATTACAGTTTGGGAATTTGAATATTGGAACAGTAATAAGATCAACAATCTGATCGCCCAGGAACAAGTTGCGATCCTTTAAAAACCCAAATAAATGGCTCACCGGCCGTCTGGGCACAGACGAATTGATAATGCCTCCGTCCAACCCTAGTGAATCAATCCATATCGATATTCGGGTAGAGCTTCACTTGTACTGCAAGACGTTAACGTACAAGCCACATTAATCAACAATAGTTTGATGCAGGAGTAGAACCAGTAACAGGGCTGTTACATGCTACACAGCTGGGTTCGTCAATTTTTTAAAGAGAGAGAAAATCGAAAATGGTTGCCTTCAAAAGTCAACGGTTTCCAGGCCCCGTCATTCTCTGTTCCATCTAGCAATCCAAGGACGTACCCAAACCGTCTGATTTCGTTTACGACACGGGGCTGTCCAGATGTTGGACCCGAAGAGAAGCAGTGGGGCCGACTCGTTAGTAGCACGTGGTTGGTGAGGCCACGGTCCCACCTCTCGATTCTTCAAAATCTGTTGCGTGCTACTTCAGCTCAACACTTCCCACATCCCTCTTTAAAAAATATATATATATATTAATAATAATATTTTCAAGAAAAAGTGGGAAAAAAACGTTGGTCAGACTCAAAACCCAAAAGGGATTTGCAGGAAAATTGAGAAAACAGAAAGGGGGTCAGCGAAGTAAACCGTAAACAAGCGTTTTAAACAAGCGTTTTAGTAATTGTTTGAGCGCGAAACACACAAAGGAACATCTATACACCGAGATTTTCTCAGTTCTAAAATTTAAAACACTGTAGAAGCGACAAATTGGTTCGAGCGACGCGCTCAAACGTGTCTTTCAGAAGAAGAAAAATATATATCAGAGATTAATCGCCTGGGATTAAGGGTCCGTCCCCGAGTAATTAAATAAAAACACCGATTTTGATTTTCCTCCGCATGTGAGGTAACCCGTCTTCTTCTTCCTCTCCTGGGTCCAGAAGGCGCCTGTAAGCTGGTCCTCCACCGGGACTCTTTCCGGCGGAAAGCAACAAACCGGAGCCCTTCTAGTGCGAATTTCCTTAATTATTTTTTCTTCGAGTATGGCTACTAGTAAACATTATTGCAATGGATGTCCCTTTCAATTCTCAATCCAAGCTCTGCAGGTCCCGCCACCTCGTCTCTCAGCTCTCTCCCTCGAATGTGCAACAGTTTTCGATGGGCATAATGGTCATTTTGTATTATTCTCACTAATTATATGCTTGCTTAGAAAAAGTAAAAATGGTGGTTTGATTGGAGGCGGCGAATGGAACGGGGCGGTTCAAGTCAAGTCAATAAATCACGAGGAACGCGATATGACCGGCTGTTGGCCAACAACCTGCCACGTGGGGACTATCTTAGCCGCCCACGAGACCGTACTGAAATAATTGATAATAAATATTCTTTTTATTTTATATTTTTATATTTTTTTTTTCTGAAAATTATATTTTCTACGGGACCGCGGGGATATGTCAGCACATGGTGACATGTGTCACAGTCTGATAAATACAAACAAAATTTCCTATTAAGTATTTAACGAAACTTAATGGGTAAGCTTAGGATTAATTGAATGATATAAGCCGGTTAATATGTTACTTTATTCTGTTAATAGTAACATGATTGTCATTGGTCAATTTTTAAGTGCAGTAGAGAGAATCTTGTGGTTTTTCTGAGAACTCACCCTTTTCATCTCTGTGTTGGTTCTCTCAATTGGAAACTGGAATCGGCTCTTGAAAATTCCAAAAAGCAGCAGAAGCGATTGATGAAGCCTGAGGTAGGTGAAACTGCTTCAAAAAAAAACAAATAATAATAAATTGTAAAATGGTTAAAGAAAGTGGTCCTTGGACTGTATGCAAGGAAATTTTGCGTTGCATTGCATGGCCTAATTAATGTCCTAATGAATGATTTCTGTAGGGTTCTTTAGGATTCCGTCCGATATAGTATTGGGTCTGCCCTACCTTCATGCAGCACTGGGAAGGTCGATTTAGTGGGGAGGGGTGACCCGGGGGTCCCTGTGGCAGGTTCATTAAAGCAAGACCATTTGCTTTAGTCCACTTTTGGGAAGAGAGAGATTTACAAGGATTTTAGTCGATATTTTCGCTTTTTCTGAGATTACGAGCCTCGCCAAGTTCAGGCTTCAATCTTCAAGATTTCGTGCACGAAAGAACTCAAAAAGCTTTAAAGTGGGTAAAATGTTTCTGTCATTGCTTTGTATCAGCAAAAGCCGCGTATGCTTGTGTCTTTGAACTCGTAAATTTACAACTGAGAGCCGACTGCTTTCGAGTTTCGACCATTAATGGAATTAAGACTATTTACATCGAGGAAAAAAAAAAAAAGGAAAAAAAAAGGGGAATGGAGTCATGGACTCTGACATCAAAATTGAGCCAAAAGGGTGAGAATCTGTTGAGAAATAATAGTGATTTTGAATCAGATCTTGATCTTGAGTTTAAATGGTTTCTACAAGAGGGATGTCTTATTCTCTCTGTCACCGAAATGCTAATTTATCCGAGTACTGAATAGAAACAGTCGATTCCGATAAAAAAGCAAAAGTTTAAGAATTTAAATTAAGGAGCTAGAATAGTTTTCTGGGTATTTAATAGAGTGGGTGACTGGTTCTTGGCTTGGACTGGGACAGCCAATCTTAAAGATTCCAGAGAGGCAGATAGAAATCTCAACTTGAGGGTTCTGGGTATATTATCAAAAGCCGATTACAATTTTCAATCCCATGTGCCAGCTTTCCTATAATGATCTAAACGACTATAAATACCTGGTCCTTTGATGCTTTCGAATCCAACACTGCACCTCTCCTCTCTTCGCAAGAGAGGGACTGGCAGAAGAAACTCGTTCGGGAAGCCAGAAAAGAAAAACCAGGGTGGGATTCTTCGCGTGACGCCGACTCTCCTGCAGCCCATGAAGACGACAATCGGCGACCCCTTTTGGGGTCGTCTATGGCCTCAATTACTGGTGGCCATGGCCATCCTCTTCATCTCCACCAATGTAGGTACCGCATCTGCTGAACCGTACTTGTATGCTTCTCCTCCACCACCACCGTATCTGTATAAATCGCCGCCTCCGCCGCCTGCATACTACTATAAGTCGCCACCTCCGCCGTCCCCGTCTCCACCACCTCCCCATTACTACTATAAATCACCGCCGCCGCCTTCACCGTCACCACCACCTCCCTACTACTATAAGTCCCCACCACCGCCTTCACCATCCCCACCGCCGCCATACTACTACAAGTCACCGCCCCCTCCATCACCATCTCCTCCACCTCCTTACTATTACAAATCTCCCCCACCACCCGTTAAATCTCCACCTCCACCTTACTACTACAAATCTCCCCCACCACCAGTCAAGTCTCCACCTCCGCCTTACTACTATGAATCTCCACCACCACCGGTTAAATCTCCACCTCCACCTTACTACTATGAATCTCCACCACCACCTTACTACTACAAGTCTCCTCCTCCACCCGTGAAGTCTCCACCACCACCTTACTACTATGAGTCTCCACCACCGCCCGTGAAGTCTCCACCCCCACCTTACTACTACAAGTCTCCTCCTCCACCGGTGAAGTCTCCTCCTCCACCTTACTACTATGAGTCTCCACCACCACCGGTTAAATCTCCACCCCCACCTTACTACTATGAATCTCCACCACCACCGGTGAAGTCTCCACCCCCACCTTACTACTATGAGTCTCCACCACCGCCCGTGAAGTCTCCACCTCCACCTTACTACTACAAGTCGCCTCCTCCACCGGTGAAGTCTCCACCTCCACCTTACTACTACAAGTCTCCTCCTCCACCGGTGAAGTCTCCACCACCACCTTACTACTATGAGTCTCCTCCTCCACCGGTGAAGTCTCCACCACCACCTTACTACTATGAGTCTCCTCCTCCACCGGTGAAGTCTCCACCCCCACCTTACTACTACAAGTCTCCTCCTCCACCGGTGAAGTCTCCACCACCACCTTACTACTATGAGTCTCCACCACCGCCCGTGAAGTCTCCACCTCCGCCTTACTACTACAAGTCTCCTCCTCCACCGGTGAAGTCTCCACCTCCACCTTACTACTACAAGTCTCCTCCTCCTCCTGTTAAGTCTCCACCTCCACCGTACTACTATAAGTCTCCACCACCACCTTCTCCCTCCCCTCCACCACCTTACTACTATAAATCTCCCCCACCACCTGTGAAATATCCACCTTCACCTTATTACTACAATTCTCCTCCTCCACCCGTGAAGTCTCCACCACCACCATACTATTACAAGTCTCCTCCTCCACCATCACCAGTGCCGCATCCGCCCTACTATTACAATTCTCCTCCGCCGCCAGTGCCTCACCCATACCCTCCCCACCACCCTCTCATTGTTAAGGTCATCGGAAAAGTGTACTGCTACAAGTGCTACGACTGGGCATACCCGGCCAAGTCCCACAACAAGAAACATCTCAAAGGTATGCTTGACAATTTTCTCAGAGAAAGAAATTCAACGTTAAGTTTCCAATTGAACCTTTTTAGTAATACTATCATTGATTGCTTGAAAATTGAGTCTTGAGTTTATTTCTTTCAACACTTAAGCAAGATTAGCTATGAAGAAAGATTAATTGTGCATTCAATTTCAATGCCGTCAGAAGACTTTTCTTCTTATTATTATATATAATATACATCGAGATGATGTAAATGACAAGACATTCGTTTAGATGCCAGTATTAATTTAAAATATTAATGATCAAGGTAGTTACTGCTGCCCAATATGTCATTTGACTTTCCTAACACACATTCTATACTGGTTTTTGGATGAATAGGTGCCGTTGTGGAAATCACTTGCAAAGCTGGTGACAAAGAAATTGTAGCCTATGGAAAGACCAAGATCAATGGCAAGTACAGCATCCCTGTAGAAGGGTTTGAATACGAGAAATACGGAGCCAAGGCATGCAAGGCCAAGCTTCACATAGCGCCCAAGGGCTCTCTTTGCAATATTCCCACTAACATTCACAATGGGAAGAAGGGGGCAACGCTGAAAGTGAAATCCAAGACGTACTATGAAGTAGTCCTGCAAGCCAAACCATTTGCCTACGCTCCTAAGAAACCATACGAGGAGTGTCACAAGCGAAAGCCCACACCATCGCCTTACTACTATACCTCTCCTCCACCCCCAACACCCACTTACTACTACAAGTCACCTCCACCTCCACCACCCAAATACTATTACAAGTCTCCACCTCCACCGGTATATCACTACAAGTCACCTCCCCCTCCATCACCCAAATATTACTATAAGTCTCCACCCCCTCCAGTATATTATTACAAATCACCACCACCTCCATCACCATCACCACCCCCTCCCTACTATTACAAGTCACCACCACCTCCATCACCTTCACCACCTCATCCTTACTATTACAAATCCCCTCCACCACCATCGCCATCTCCTCTTCCACCCTACTACTACAAATCTCCACCTCCACCCTCACCATCACCACACCCACCATACTACTACAAGTCCCCACCCACTCCATCACCATCTCCTCCACCACCCTACTACTACAAATCTCCTCCACCTCCTTCCCCATCCCCACCACCTCCGTACTACTACAAGTCCCCACCTCCACCTTCCCCATCACCGCCACCTCCTTACTACTACAAGTCTCCACCTCCTCCATCTCCATCTCCGCCTCCTCCATACTACTACAAGTCCCCACCTCCTCCATCACCATCTCCACCACCTCCTTACTATTACAAGTCTCCGCCTCCGCCATCACCATCACCTCCTCCCCCGTACTACTACAAGTCCCCGCCTCCGCCATCTCCATCTCCGCCTCCTCCATACTACTACAAGTCCCCACCTCCTCCATCACCATCTCCACCACCTCCTTACTACTACAAGTCCCCACCTCCGCCATCACCATCACCTCCTCCCCCGTACCACTACAAGTCCCCACCTCCTCCATCACCATCACCTCCTCCCCCGTACTACTACAAGTCCCCACCTCCTCCATCACCATCGCCTCTTCCCCCATACTACTACAAATCCCCACCTCCTCCGTCACCTTCCCCACCTCCACCTTACTACTACAAGTCCCCACCTCCTCCATCACCATCACCTCCTCCCCCATACTACTACAAATCACCCCCACCTCCCTCGCCATCACCTCCACCTCCATACCACTACAAGTCACCCCCACCACCATCGCCATCTCCTCCACCTCCCTACTATTACAAATCTCCACCACCACCATCCTCATCCCCTCCACCTCCCTACCACTACGTCTCTCCACCACCACCTTCACCATCCCCCCCACCTCCCTATCACTACAAGTCCCCTCCGCCACCATCACCATCCCCACACCCGGCATACATCTACGCATCACCACCACCTCCAGTACACTACTAATTAGTATAAAAGAGGAGAAGACTTTCCATCCTCGCAAATCAAGTGAGTACCGATTAGTTCGATTTTCTCTAAATGAATATGGTTCAGTAATTACACCCAGTCTTTTCCACTAAAATTAAAGCATATGCAAATCATATTTCTCACAACTGTTGTAATGTGGGTAAACAGGATTTGACTGCGAGTGTGAAATAAGCGAAAGCAGCAGTTGGAAGAAGCTATGTTCTCTAGCTTCCAGTCGTAGTCCGCGGTCTTCTGCGAATAAGGGTCCGAAGTACTGTAGCAAAAATGGTTTCAACCATGATGACAGTAGAGGCCGAAGAAACCTTGCAGTGGTTATCTTGCATGCAGTAGTGTTGGCTTCCTCAAGTAAGTTGGGTTCCATCAGAAAGGTCGCGGATGGTTCCTCCAAGAAGAACAAAAAAGAAAGATTTCTCCAAGCAAGGATGTAGTATAAGTTAGGTGTTTTAAGAATATTTTTTTGTGGACGAAGTTATTTATTGTTGTATAGCCCTATTTGTTTGACCTTTGTATTTGTGGGGCATTTGTTTCTAGAGCTTTCTCTTGTGCTCTGTGCACTCATTGGCAATAAAGACAGACCTTTCGTTGTCTCAAAAAAACTACTTAGTTGCTGCTCTCTTCGTCTTGTCTTCCATCCTAAAACTAATAACACATCTCTGTTTCGTTAGTAAACGATCATGCAATACGTCAACCCCATATCTCATCAACGTTGCCCCAAAGCTTACCTCTAATATTCTCGCCAACTCTTCTCTCCACACACTGGAAAGGTAAGCACTCAATAATTTATCTTATTTTCGAACCATTCAATCATTTTCTACACATATGGACAGTCTGTTGGCCCTACTCAGAACTGTGATGTGCTTCGAAGGTTATGAATTTCCTTCTGTTTAATCATGGTTCTCCTGCCATTTAATTGAATGCTATAATGTAAAGAGCAAAGGTAGTGGACTCGCGGCTTTTCCAAAAGCTGCAAAGCTCGTCTGTCATTCCTCCGCTTTGCTCCCGCAAAAGAGAAAATCTTATATGTTATGGACCATCTTCAAAATAATCAAAAACTGTTTTATTTTTTTATTTTTTTTAACGAAATAATCTGTAATTTTCTTTCAACTGGGAAGATAATGAAGTGACGTTCTACCTGCTATATCCCTTGTCGGGACGCGATCCCTTCTGTACTCATCTGTCGTGGACCATTTTTAGTTCATATTTTCTTGTACAAACAAATAGATAAAGATTTACAGGTAAAAAGAGGACAGGCTCCGGTGTAGCCCCTCTTCGCTTTCTAACATCGCTTTGCTCTCCCTCTCCTCAAGCAAAGCCTGCAAAAACTACTTTCATGACAAGCTAATTCGAGAGGTGAACCACCTTCCCTGGCAAGGCAAGCATAAAACCATCTAATGGGACCACATTGCTAGAGGACCAGGGCGGCGAACGGGAGCTCACCTTTTGAAGGTTCTCATGGGTTTTTGTTTGAGATGGTCTGGAAGAGGGAAAAGGGACAAATGATTCGTGGAATAAGATAATGAGGTAGCTTTGATTGATGAATTAAAATCATATCATTGACAATCGGCGGAACCCAGAAGAAAAAAAAAAGCTTCGACTTTTTAAAGGAGGAAACATAATGATGCATCCACCTAACCTTAACTGCTCTGGACAAAGCATCTTTCCCACGCGAGGCGGGTTGCTGACGCGCAATGGCTCTTGGGTAGCTCAGTGGGGTCCTAATAATGGAGGAATTGGGTACGCGTAACGAATACGACATTTGGGTATGTGACATTTCGCAAACGCCGAAGAGGAAAAGGAAGCCTGTTAGGGATCAGAGATCCGAAAGTCCAAGTAGGACCCGGTCAGGTATCCTCCGGCGTTTCGTAGCGACACTGACGGAAGTGACTGCTATTTCACTTTGGAAGCCACTTGATGTCGGATCGGATAGTTTGGAGGCCGCGGCGAAGAGTTGGGGAAAACCGTAACCACCCACGCACCAGGACACACCAGAGCATGCCGGTGGCTACCCGGTGCTGAAGATAAAACAAGGACACACCGAAGCATGCCGGTGGATACCCGGTAACTGAAAGAAAACAGGGAAAAACTAAGAAGGCTTTACTTGATGAGTTCACATTTGATTTAAGCCATAAACATTAACAATTGATTCTCCTTGTTCCAATACTTCATATTTTTGTAAGAACTAACGGTGAGGATTACTCAAAATTTTCCTCCGCCGAAGAGAAACTTCCCATGTTCCTTACCTCATCTTCCATTGCAATTCTTTTCCCTGATTCAGCACATGCATTACAGTCGTATTTCTTCTCATGAAACAGTCGCCTTTCACACAGTTGAATGCAACATAGCAGGCAGTCTCTTCCGCCTCGTCCGAAAGTTTTCAAGGATGGTTAGAGGGGGTTTAGCATGAACGCCACCCAGCTTCCCTTTTATTTATTCTTATTCATTTACAAAGAAGCTTTTGTAGGCTTCTGAGAGTGGTATTTTATGGTTGATAATCGGGACGTGAGGATTCCTGAGACTAGGAATATTTTCTGAAATTTCCAGCATACAAATTCCACTGACCAGACTTTGTTTAAAAAATCCCAATAACCCGCATTAAATTTGCATAAGAGAATCTTTAAAATATTTTATTGTTCAAAACCCAAATAGGCAAGAGAAGAAGGAACACGTCAGGCCCCATGATACTCTTCCCAGCTCGGTGAAAACTGTGTCAAAACATTCTTTACTCTGACCCAAATAAATGTTGGACAAGAAGATGGTAAATTTTGATAGCACGAAGATGTTATTCCCTCATTTCTTGAATTGACTTACAGAATGGGAATGGAAAGGCGCTCTTTCTTAGAAGATAGTGGGAATGAATAAACAACTGAATTGAGTTATTTTCAATGGTTAAACCGAAGAGACTGGAGCTGTCACCAAAGGACGGACTCGATTATGGATTATAATAAGAGAAATACATGGAATTAATGAAAGAATGTGACTTGTTCTCAAGCCAGTCTGTGCCAAGTGCCGACCAGCCCTGTAGAGAGATCAGGCGAACAGATAAGAAAATAGTCCAACTAGATCAAATCCCTGCTAAGGATCCCAGAAGTATAAATACCGGCTGCATGAGGGGCCTCCTCATCCACCTCTTCATCCGCGACCGTTTTTCAAAGAGTTGTGTCTAGCAGAGAAGATTGCCTGGAATTAGTTAATTTCTCCAGCAGCTGATGAATTTCGCAATGGGCGACCCCCGTTGGGGTCGTCTGCGGCCTCAACTACTGGCTGCCTTCGCCCTTCTCTTCCTATCTAGCCATATAGAGGCAGTGTCCGCTGAGACGTACTCGTACCAGTTACCTCCACCTCCTTACGTTTATAAGTCGCCGCCATCACTATCTCCCTCTCATCCACCACCTTACATTTACAAATCTCCACCGCTTCCATCTCCATCAGTGCCAACTATGAGTCTCCGCCACTACCTGTGAAGTCTCCACCACCACCTATGAAATCTCCGCCACCACCTTACTATTACAAGTCTCCACCACCACCTTACTATTACATGTCTCCACCACCACCTGTGAATCTCCGCCACCACCTTACTATTACAAGTCTCCACCACCACCTGTGAAATCTCCGCCACCACCTTACTATTACAAGTCTCCACCACCACCTTACTATTACAAGTCTCCACCACCACCTGTGAAATCTCCGCCACCACCTTACTATTACAAGTCTCCACCACCACCAGTGAAATCTCCGCCACCACCTTACTATTGCATGTCTCCACCACCACCTGTGAAATCTCCATCTCCACCTTACTATTACAAGTCTCCACCTCGGCCAATGAAGTCTTCACCCCCTCATTACTACTACAAGTCTCCGCCACCTCCTTCCCCCTCATCACCGCTACCATACTACTATAAATCACCACCTCCACCAGTGAAATCACCGCATGCTCCATACTATTACAAGTCCCCTCCACCACCATCTCCATCTTCTCCACTTTCCTACTATTACAAGTCTCCACCACCACCTTTTTCCAAACCAAAACCTTACGACTATAGTTCACCTCCACTACCAGTTAAGTCACCACTCCCATCTTACTACAAGTCTCCACCACTGTCATCACCATCTCCTCCACCTCCCTATTACTATAAGTCCCCTCCACCACCTTCTCCGTCCCCACCATCTCCGTCGCCTCCACCATCATACTATTACAATTCTCCCCCTCCACCATCATCTATGCCTCATCCTCCCTACCACTACAAGCCTCTACCAGCACCAATCCACTACCCATACCCTCACCATAGCCAATTAGTTTTCAAGGTCGTAGGAAAGGTGTACTGCTACAAGTGCTACGACTGGGCATATCCTGCCAAATCCCATAACAAGAAACATCTTAAAGACGAATCTTGGCAGTATTTTCTTGATCAAGTCTGAATATTGTCGTTGGACCTCTCTAATCCATTAATTTGTATTGGTGTATTCCTTTGCAAGTGTTGTTGTTAAGGTTGTTGGAATTATGGTTTCAAATATATTATTTATAAAATAAAATTACTATGATTTATATGGCGTGGGGCCCACTTCTAGATGTTTTATTATTGGATGTTCAGTATAGGGAATAATGGCCAGCACATCCCCCTGTAGAGGTAGATTAAATGGGTGCATTGATTTAGTGGACACATCCCTTGGAAATAATGAGATGTGTCTCTCTTGAGGGGATGTATCTCTCTTGAGAGGATGTATCTCTTCTAAGAAGATGCGTCCTTATGAATAGTCATTAGTGTTATACCCTTTGGAAATCTAAAAATTCCTCCATGGTCTTACAAGTGAGGCTAAGGCTATTTGCACACCTAGTCTGGCTGAAAGGGAGCAAGCTTATCACTTGTAAACAAATTATAAAAGGTTATTTTGTGCACTTCAAGTTCTATTTATATTATGCAAGATGAAAGGTACGCTCTCTTTATTCTTCGTATTTCAAATCTATGATATATGTATGGATCTCGTGATAAGGAGAATTATGGAGGATTTAATATCTATTTCTATGATGTTTATTTTATTTTTATTAGACATTATGTCTAACAAATACAAGTGAATAATGCCTCTACTGGTATCATAGAGATAAAATCTAATTTTGATATTTTTTCCATATTTGTTTTTATTTTTTGGCTATGTATTTGTGAATGGAAATAAGCCTAATTTAGACTTATTGAGTTATGGCGCCGCAGGCGGGCCTGCCAATGCGCGAGCCTGTTGCGCGCGGGCCTGCTGGTGCAGGCTACTGTGCGCGGGCTTATTGGTGCAGGCTGTTGTGCGCGAGCTTGCTGGTGCGGACTGTTGCGCGCGGGCCTGCTAGTGCAGGTCTATAATGACCCAGGACCTTGAACCAAACCGGGTTTTACTTATATAATGAGCCAGAATGTGTTTTAAGGGTTTATTTTTACCCAGAATTTTATTTTGAATGGTAATTTGCAAAATCCCCAAAGGGTAATGCATTTTGTATAGATTAAATTAATTTTATGTGTTTATTTTGAGTATAATTTGTTTTACGTGTTATACTAATTTTATTATACGATTAACAAATTCCCCAAAGGGTAATGCGAGTTATATAATTAGATTAGTATATTATAAATTAATTCATATGAATCCCAAAGGGTAAGTATGAATTAACCTTTTTTGTTTGTTTGTGATATTGTTGTTTGTTTATTATGTGTGGAATGATTTGCCTAGTAACTCTCATGAATCCCCAAAGGGTAAGTGGGAGTACTAGATGGCTGAGATGATTGTATAATTATGTATGTTCTCCCAAATATTAAAATTTTTTCTGGATGACAGGAACATCCAGTAGTGGACATAATTTTGCCGAGTCCCTAAAGAGAAATGTACTTGATGAAACTAATTATGTGAACTGGTTACAACGGGTTGACTTAATGCTACGAAACTATAGGTTTGATAAGATTATCAAAGTGGATACTCCTCCTAAAAGACCTTCCCAAGTAAACTATCCCCATAATTTGGAACAGTATAAGAAGGACCTTAGAAAATTCAAGGAATGGGATGATACTAATGAAATTTCTAGGTTACATATTCTTGGGGCTCTAAGTGAGACTTTCTTGATGACTTATTTTCATGTCCCCACTACAAAAGAGATTCTCGACCAGATTAAGGCTAAATATGGTAAAAAGTTGTCTACTCACATCAATAACTTATGGCAAAAGTTCACTTGTGTCAAATGTGCAGAAAATGCTGATGTGAGAAAACATGTAAATGACATGCTTGCCATGGCAGATGAGTTACAATATCATGGTAGACCAATGGATGAAGAAACTAAAGTGGTCACCATTATCAACTCTTTACCCAAATCTCTCAAATATATTCAAGATTTTTATTCTTTGTCCAAGACAGAGTGAACTATATTTGATTTGGTTAATATGATCGACCACCAATCCGATAGACTCAATCCAAGTATTGAGTTAGATAAACCTTCACCTAGCGCTAACGTAATTTTGAAGCCGAAGAAGAAGAATTTTAAGAAGAAGGGAAAGAAATTTCGATTTCAAAACTTCAAGGACAAAAAGGTCAATCAACAAAGGGTTGAAGTACATGCAAATCAACATGTTTGGTTCTTCTGTAATAAGCCAGGACATATAAAGAAGTACTGTAGGGCTTTGAAAACCATGCAAGAAGGGCAACAGGAGAACACTAGTGACTCCTTATCTCTTGAAACTTGTACTATTTATATCAAGCCTTGTAGTTGGTGGGCTGATTCTGGTGCAACTGCTCATGTATCAAATGAATTGCAGGGCTTCAAGGAGTTAAGAAAGATTGAGGACAAAACAAGCTTTATTTACATGGGAAATGATGAAAAGGCCATTGTGGAAGGTGTGGGAACTTACCAGCTAAAGCTTGTTGATAACAAGTTTTTTTATTTAAAATATTGTCTTTATGCTCCTTCTATGAGAAGAAGTCTATTATCTATATCTTGTCTTGAGAAACTTGGATTTACATTTTACTTTGGAAGTAGAAAGTTTCTTATGTTATAAGATGATAAAGTTATTTTGAAAGGTTTTCAAAATTCTGGTCTATATCAATTGCAACTTAGTGGAAATATGGTGTTCAATGTTTCTACTTCTTCGGATATTAAAGAAAATAAATTGTATTTGTGGCATTTACGACTAGGGCATATAAACAATGATAGAATTACAAGACTTGTGACACAAGGATTATTGAAAAATCTTTCACATAATGATTTTCCTATTTGTGAGTGTTGTATATATGGAAAAATGACAAAGATACCATTTCCATCCAAAGGCTCAAGAAGTTCTCATGTTTTGGATATTATTCATTCTGATATATGTTGACCTATGAATGTGAATACTCGTAATGGTCATTCATATTTTATCACATTTATAGATGATTTCTCAAGATATGGAAGAGTATATTTACTGCATAGAAAAAATGAGGCCTTAGATTATTTCAAAACCTTGAAATTGGAGGTAGAAAATGCCACAGGAAGGAAGATCAAAACATTGCACACCGACAGAGGTGGAGAGTATTGTTTGGAGTTATTCTCTAAATTTTGCAAGTCAGACGAGATTATCCATATGTTTAGCATGCCTTATACACCTGAACAGAACGCTATTGCTGAAAGGAGGAATTGAACCTTACTAGAGATGGTAAGATCTATGATGGCTCTTGCAAATTTGCCAACATCCTTTTGGGGCGAAGCACTATTGACAACTACCTATATCTCAAATAGAGTGCCTTCAAAGTCGGTTGAGAAAATACCTTATGAGGTATGGTCAGGCAAAACTCCTAGTCTTAACCATTTTAAAGTATAGGGATGTGTTGCTCATGTTTTAAATCTTGATCCTAAGGACAAATTAAAGGATAAGACTCGAAGATGTTTATTCGTTGGGTACTCTGAACATTCGAAAGGATATAGGTTATATGATCCCAAGGAGAAGGTGATTATTGAAAGTAGACATGTAAAATTCATTGAGGATAGATTTGATTGTGATGAAGATTTAGTTATGAAGTCTCACTTGGAAGAATATGTTGAAATATCTTCTTCTGAATCTCCTTCTAATATAGAGAATTCCACCCCAAATGGATATTCGAAGAAGGACTAGAGAAAGAAAACCTAGTCAACTCCTATCATCTTCAAATTTTTATACCTATGCTGGAAAAACTTATAAAAGAACAAGGTTGAATGAAGACGTTACTAATCCTGACACTTACGAGCAAACACTCCTTGATGTGGATTTCGACAAGTGGAAGTCGGCAATGCAAGAAGAGATGGACTCTATGTATAAAAATAAAGTTTGGAAACTTGTTGATCCTCCTACATCGGTTAAGCCTATTAAGTGCAAGTGGATTTTTACAAGGAAGAGAAATGTTGAAGATAAAGTTGAAAGATTCAAAGCTCATCTTGTTGCCAAGGGTTTTACTCAACAATACAGGATTGATTATGATGAAACATTCTCTCCTGTTGCAAGAATACAGTCTATTCGAACTCTCCTGGCATTGGTTGCATATTATAACTATGAGTTGTTCCAAATGGATGTTAAAACCACTTTTCTAAATGGAAATTTGGATGAGAATATTTATATGGAACAACCACGTGGATTTGTTAGACCTGGAACTGAAACAAAGGTGTGTAAGTTGGACAAGTCTATTTACGGTTTGAAACAAGCCTCAAGATTATGAAATATCAAGTTCAATGAAGCAATTACAGCGTATGATTTTACTCAGAATCCAGAAGATCACTGTGTTTATATCAAAACAGTGGGAGATCGCATTGCTCTTCTTACTTTATACGTTGATGATATTTTATTAGCTGAGAATGATATTCAGTTACTCCAAGGTATAAAGACATGGTTGTTTCAGAAATTTGATATGAAAGACCTTGGTGAAGCTTCTTATATTCTTGGCCTTAAAATTCTAAGGGATAGAGCTTTGCGAAAATTAAGTTTGTCTCAAGAGAAGTATATCGACACTCTTCTGGATCGGTTTCACATGTCCAACTGTATACAAGGTAAAGTACCTTATGATAGTACTAAAAAGATGAGTCAGGTGGATTGTCCTTCTCGCCTCAAAGATAAGTTGGACGAATATAAGTATCCATATGCTTCTGCAGTGGGGAGTTTTATGTATGCTCTTATATGTACAATACCTGATCTTGCTTATGTTGCTAGGGTCCTTAGCCGGTTTCACTCACTGGGAAGGGGTTAAATGGGTAATGCGCTATTTAAAACGAACAAAGTCATATGCTTTGACTTATCAAGCGGACAAGTTGGAATTGATTGGTTATTCCGACTCAAATTATCAAGGATGTATTGATACCCTCAAGTCTACTTCTGGTTTTATCTTTATGTTTGGCGGAGGTGTCATTTCTTGGAAAAACAATAAGCAAGACTGTGTCGCGCAATCAACCATGGAGGCAGAATATGTGGCTATGAACTTAGCTACAAGGGAGGTTGTCTATCTTTGCAAATTCTTGCGAAGTCTTCTAGTGGTAGACTGTGTGGAGCGACCTATTCCTTTCTTTTGTGATAACGCATCTGCTATTGTTGTCACAAAAGATCCGAAGTGTCACTCCAAGGCTAAACATATCGAACGAAAATACCACTACATACGAGACATGCTGAGGTAGGAGGAAGTTGTTATTTATAAGATATCTTATCTGGACAACTTAGCTGATCCACTAACCAAATATCTTCCCATGACCAGTTTCACTTTCCATGTGCGGAACATGGGTTTGATTTGTTTATAATTGATGAGACCAAGTGGGAGAACATTGTTTTGTATACATTGTGGTCTTAATGATTTGTAATACTATGTCATGACATTGTAATTTATATTCCATGGAAGGCTCATTTTAAAATAATGCATATGTTTTTTTGTGATAATATGAGTACTCAGTGTATGCCTTGAGATTCAGCTTCCCTATTAGGTATGCACTTATACGTGTATACGTGAGGGTCTCAATAGGGAGTAATGGTTGAGTCTCTAAATTGTTCAGGCCAATGGGACTGCATAAGCACAGTTTCTTTTACGGCTAATACTCATGCTGGTATAGAGTTTTACCCTGAGCTCCTCAGGTACTGAGTATGCTATGGACGGTGAGATGCCTTGATGTCCAACTTTTCTATTAGGTATATACTTGTATGTATATACGGAAGGGTCTCAATAGGAATGTAGGGTTGGATGTCTAAATTATTCAGGCCTATGGTACTGATTAGGCACAGTTACCTTAGTGGCTAATACTCGAACTGGTATAGAGCTTTACCCTGAGTTCAGGTCCGAGTATGCTATGAATGGAGACCGTTGAACTGGCAAATTTGACAAGTATGGATTTGGTTTATTCCCCAGCCTTGGATATCTAAGATATATATTGTGTAGGCCCGGGTTAACTACACATGTATATTAAAGTGTTTAAGGTAATGCATATGGTCATGGTATGATTTTATGTGTCAAGATTGATTTTTCATGTTTTTTCGAGAATCGGAATTTGAAATGGATTTGAAACCAAGTGGGAGTTTGTTGGAATTATGGTTTCAAATATATTATTTATAAAATAAAATTACCATGATTCATATGGCGTGGGACCCACTTCTAGATGTTTTGTCATTGGATGTTCAGTACAGGGAATAATGGCCAACACATCCCCCTTGTAGAGGTAGATTAAATGGGTGCATTGACTTAGTGGACACATCCCTTGGAAATAAGGAGATGTGTCTCTCTTGAGGGGATGTATCTCTTCTAAGAGGATGTGTCCTTATGAAGAATAGTCATTAGTGCCACACCCTTTGGAAATTTATAAATTCCTCCATGGTCTTACAAGTGAGGCTAAGGCTATTTGCACACCCAGTCTAGCTGAACGGGAGCAAGCTTATCACTTGTAAACAAATTATAAAAGGTTATTTTGTGCACTTCAAGTTTTATTTATATTATGTAAGATGAAATGTACGCTCTCTTTATTCTTCTTATTTCAAATCTATGATATATGTATGGATCTCATGATAAGGAGAATTATGGAGGATTTAATATCTATTTCTATGATGTTTATTTTATTCTTATTAGACATTATGTCTAACAAAGGTCACTTGCAAAGCTGGTGAGGAAGAGATTGTCGCTTATGGAAATACCAAGATCAATGGCAAATACAACGTACGGGTTGAAGGATTTGACTATTTGAAATATGGAGGCAAGGCATGCAAAGCTAAACTTAACATGGCGCCCAAGGGCTCTCTTTGCAACATCGCCACCAACAAACAGAATGGCAAAAAGGGTGCAAGGGTGCAAGGTTAAAGGTGAAATCCAAGACATACGATGAAGTAGTGTTACAGGCCAAATACTTTGCATACACTTCGAAGAAGCCGTATGAAGAATGTGAAATGCCCAAGCCGAACCCACCTTCTTACCACTACAGCTCCCCATTGCCGCCAACGCCCGCCTCCACCACTAAAGTACAACTATAAGTCCCCTCCACCAGTCTACCATCACAAATAACCCCCACCACCACCCCCACTTAACTTTTGAAAAGTTAGGTTGACAAAAGGCGTTTACTATATATTTTTGTAGGTGTTTGTCCCAATAGGAAATTATAAGAAAAAATGTAAGTGCAAAATTTTTCATTTGACAATTTTTTTTGTGGTTGGTCAATTTTGGAGGATGAATTTTTTTTACTCGATTCTTCTTATCCACAAAATGTTGAAGTGAATAAAACAATGAGTTTCCTATATTTAGAATAAGATACAAAGGGGAAAAAAATAAACCCATAAACATTAAGTTATTATTTGATCACTTATACTACTTACCTCCACTTTGTATTTTGCTATTCATAGAGACCATTTCGTTTGTTTCTAGTGTAGATATAAATATATAATCAAATTTTTTTCTAGGATAGTGCAAATTTAAGAAAAATGGTTAAAATGATTCTTTAATAAAATTTGATATAAAGAAAAATGACTTTTTTGTATGGTAGTACAAATAGTCCCTTATAAATCAAGATAAGCTAGTTGAGTAAGGATGTTATCTCAACCATTGGTATGGAAATGTTGTAGGCTGAAAAGCTCTGCCCAAGCTAATACCAAGAGCATTATTAGCCAACTCCACCAATGTTGATGATGGCTAAAGGGAGCTTTTTCATCCCTATTGTTCTTTTTACCACAATAAAGAGGTAAGTAAGAGAGATTTTGGAGAGAGACAAAGATTGCCTCTCCTTTTTCACAAGGGAGGATGATATGTATTAGAGTAAATAGCTAAAAGAATTTTCTTACTTGGCCTGTAGAATGTTCAGATTCTTGCTTTACTAGAAATTGTAAAACTTATTATATTACTAAATTATACTTCTTTTATTGAAAAAGGAGTTAGTATTAGTGTTATAAGACCTAGATCGGATTTGCTTGTTGAAAAGTAGGTTCAACCAAATGACCCAAACCTCTTTGACGTCTAATAACACAATAACTTAACTACTTTGGTTCGAAGATGACTTGGTCAATGTCCTGGCTCAACGAATAAGGAACAAAGAAGAATCTCCCTCCCTTGCTGTAGTCTACAAGAAGGGGAAGAAACCTTGACGTCCTTTCTTTATATTGAATTTTTGGAAAAGAGAAATAGTTCACTAACTTGTTTTAACTCGAGTACAATGTGTTTCTATTTATAATAGAAGAAATAAGTAAAATCTAATTACAATTAAACTACCCTCGCTCTAGCTACACCCAAAGTTAAACACTGAAATATAAGTCATAGAAAAATTTAATAAGTGAACATAAATAGAAGACTAACATAAGTAAACACTTTTAATTGAGACTTTGTAAGATTCCATCATATTAATTTTAGTTTTATGAGACTTATTGTTATGAGAGTCATGTAAGACTTTTTCATATCTGCTCTTCAACACTCTATAATAGAAAGGTAAGGAGAGAGAAGGTTTAGGGTCTAATAACATTAATTGGTATTATGTTATACTTTTTTACTAAAAAATATTTTTCTTGCCACTTTGGTAATCTATTGACACTAAATCTGGTATTTTAGTATGTTTTTGTTCTACAAATATCATTCTAAAGTCCTAAATCGTCCCGTATTCTCAAATTTTAATTTGATTAAACACCTCATTTTTAAATGTTGAACACATTACTGATTTTGAAATTTCTAAACACCAACTTTAGTTTCGGAGGATTGATATCCATCTGCACTCTACACTTGCAAATATATCTCCAGATAAAATGTTTTATTTTTTTATTTGTGTGATATTACCACACGTAACTTATTGTATTTCACACGAAAGATATTAAAAATAAAATAAGAAAGAACATTCATTGAAATCAATCCGCCGCCGGAAACAAGTTTTATCTCTGTGAATTCGAAAATAGAAAGTGAGGATTCAGGATAAGTCTCAAAAAGTCTTGCCTGTAAAATGGTTTCTGTGAATCCCGAAACTTGTCAGAGACTGAAGAGGCTGGGCCTCTTGGGTAATTCACTTAGAAAACGGTCGGCAAGACTAAGAAAGTAAGAATCAAAACTGTTTACTTTTAGTATTTAAGCTTTCTTCCCACTTCTGCACACAAGCTCTCTTCTTGTCTCTACTCGACTCTTGTACTGCAAAAGAGAGGTTTTACATAACACGACAGAGGCTTGGTTTACTTCCCTCCTTGGCTTGGCAGTTGGAACAAGAGTCTCGTTTGGATGCAGAAGCCAATAGGGAAGGCGAGTACAGAAGTGGGGATGTTCTACTCCGAGCTTCTCTCTAAAAATGGGCCTCTGGGTGCCATTTGGCTAGCCGCGCATTTCTCCCGAAAGCTCAGAAAACACCTAGTCGCAGAAACGGATATATGTGCTTCCATAGGTAAAGCTTTTTGCCTTCTCCCGCTTTCTTGCAATTGCGTCCGCTCCACTCGCTCTGTCTTCTTTTTCATCGTACTGTGCACTCTGTACTTTGGGGTTGGTTGTTTGGAATTTTGGTAGCTGGTAGTAGTGCATTTTTCGTGTTACTGAATGCATGGATTAAGTAAACTATCTGCATCCTTTAATACTCTGCAATTTGTCTGGTTGGATTTGCCTGGATTTGTTGCCCTCGGCAATTTCATTTTTCATTTCCTTGCCACGCGACTGGTAATTTGGTCAAGCGTGTAAAAATATATGTTTCTAAAAGAATTTAAAGGAAGTAAGGCAATCTTCTCCACAATCCTGGAGAAGGGTCTCTGCTTTCATGTGTACAAATAAATATTCGATGGGCTAAAAGGCTTTTAAGCTCTGTATTGCATTTTTTTTCCACGAGTCAATAGAAGTTCTTAAAGTTCGAGACTTTGACGGACTAGTGTCTAGAGTGCGACTTGATATGAAAGGATGTCTTGCTCTTGAAGGACGTGCTGGCATATATATTGGGCGGGCATTTGTGAAGCTCGTTGTCACGACTAAAGAGTGGTAGGATCCAAGAGAACTGTGACTCTTTCTTAGTTGCCCATTCTGGTAGGGTTATGAACTTCAACGTTTCATTTGCTTTCAGAAAAATGCCGAATCATTGAGTTCCATTCTGAACTTACAGTGATAGCTATGAATTTTGTTTGTTGATTATTAATTTGTGTCCCTCTGATCCCTAGTTTTGCTTGGACAATCACATACTTTTTCATAGTTCTGTCCTTTGTATTTTTTACTATATAACTGGCAATGGTCTTGAATCTTGATGGAGAAAGATGTAATCCTTTCTAAATTGGACATATTTAGCAAGAAAAATGAGGTATAGGGTTTACAAAGTACTGGTATCTTTCATTTTTATCTGGTTGCTAGGTACTCGGTGTTAAGCACACAGCCAATACTACTCAAAAGACTGACCTGTTAAGAGCGGAAGGCATAAGTATTTAACCCAGGACCATAACAATACACCCACCTTCACGAGCCGACGACTACGACGGCCCACTCGAGCGACGGCCTACTCTAGCGACGGTCCACTCTAGCGACATCGCTAGGTCACCCCTTCCGCTCAGGACTCACGCTGTATACATCTAGTGCTCTAATCCTTGTAAGCACCAGATGTCGTGGGCCAAAAAGGATTATGGGATCCTTGGTTAAGTATTTAGCTTTCCGCTACCTACCAGGCCGGTCTTTTGGGTAGTATTGGCTAAGTGTTTAACATTTGGTATCAGAGCAGGCGCTACGTCACGAGTTCGAATCCCGGCGTGAGCAAATTTAGCGGGGTGAGTCCTGGGCGGAAGGGGCAACCTAGCGATGTCGCGGGGTGAGTCCTGGGCGGAAGGGGCAACCTAGCGATGTCGCTAGAGTGGGCCGTCGCTAGAGTGGGCCGTCGCTAGAGTAGGTCGTCGCTCAAGTGGGCCGTGGTCGTCGGCTCGTGAAGGTGGGTGTATTATTATGGTCCTGGGTTAAGTACCTATGCCTTCCACTCCTAACAGGCCGATTTTTTGCATAGTATTGGCTAGGTGTTTAACATTTGGTATTAGAGCTAGCGCGACGTCGCGAGTTCGAATCCTAGCAGCGGCAGTGACCCAAGCGGTGGTAGTGACCCAAGTGGAAGGGGCGACCTAGAGGCTGGATTAAAATTACCGGTAGGTCCACAAGGTGGGTTGGGCCAGTGTCGCTAGAGTAGGCCGTCGACCAGAGTGGGTCGCCGTGGACGTCGGCTCGTGAAGGTGGGTGTAATGTTGTGGGCCAAAAAGGATTATGGGATCCGGGTTAAGTATTTAGCTTTCCGCTACCTACCAAGCCGGTCTTTTGAGTAGTATTGGCTAGGTGCTTAACACTTGGAGTGGTATTTTGATATTAGAGGATTTCTTCTGTTAAATTTCTAGGTCTTCATTGCTCTACAAAACGGGGAAGGGAAGGGCCAAACTTTGTTTATCTATTGAAGAGAGAGACAACAAATTCTACTGAGCTTTTTCTTCTTTCTTTCTTGATCAAACTGCAGAACTGACATTTTTGTGACAAAATTTTTTTGTCTCTCATGCAAGCCAATCAAATTGCATGGGAGCAGTTCTTTCTTTTTCCTGATTGAACTTATTAATTTGTTACCGACTTCACCTTGAAAATGTCTCTACAGGAGAATCTTTGGCAACTTCTCAGAATTCCAAATGTTTCCAATCAATTTCTTGTTTATCTGTTTTTGGCTTAAAAAAGAGTAGTTCTTCCTTTATTATCCTGTTTTTTATTTAAGAGGTCCTGATTATCATGTTGTGCAGATAACATTTTACTGGCCGAGGTTCCCGTTGCGTATAGAGTATTAGGTTACCTTCTTATAGGTGTAGTGAGAATATATGCGAGGAAGGTTGAGTACCTCTACCACGACTGCAATGAGGCTCTAATTAAAGTAAAAGATTCAGTTACCTCTGCCAAAACTCTTCTATGTAAGGAGGCATCTGCTCCATTTATGTCTATCACTCTACCAGAAAGCTTTGAGCTTGATGCTTTCGATTTGGGTGATTGGGAAGATGAGTAAGAAATACTTCTCAGAAAGATAATTATTTAGTTTCTTTCAATATGTCATCTATTTATTTATTAACATGCGTGTCATTTCCTGTCTTTTCAGTACCTCCAATAGACTCATTGAACAAACCACTCATGGAGGTATTAAAGAATATTTTTTATTTTATTTTATTTTTGTTGTGGAGGCGCATAATTAATTTCTTTTATGCAACAGAAATGTTTATGGATGAAAAAAATCTATCTTCATCAGCATGCAAGGTTCGTGGCTTAACATAACCCTTAATTTATTTGGTTTTTGTGGTATGATTTAGATGATGTATTTATACTACCATTCAGCTTTCTAATTTGTGAAATTTGAGGAGAAAAGTGGTGGAAGAGTGTAGGATTTAGAGACCTCTCACCCCTATTTATAACTTAAATAATATGTATAATTACATTTATGTCCTTGCACCATAAACCCTAGGAATCTACTTTTTATAGGAAAATACTTTCCTAAAAAAGGGAAAATGTAATTAACTCAAAATAGCAATTTCTAATGTTCCCCTTCAACATAGAGCATATAGCTTCAACTTGTTACAAAAGATGTCTCATAGTTCCCTATTTTATGCATAAGAAAAAGAAAAAAAAAGACAAAGTTGGTCATCAAAATTTGTCTTGTTGACCTTTGTGGCTTTTATGTGGTCTTTGACTTCTTTGTTTGTGCTTCAATTATTGAGTTTCTTTGGTTGAGGTCTTTGTATTTTGATTTTCTTTCCTTTAATAAAATTTTGCCTATAAAAAGTGTGAAACTTTGAGAGAGAGAGAGAGAGAGAGAGAGAGAGAAGGAGAAGAGAAAAGGAGGCACAAGCTCTGAATGAACTGTGTTGGGGGTTGTGCCCGACCCCCAATACTATTTATTAGGTTTAGATGATAATTTACTGAAATGGCAAAAATGCCCTCTTACATAAAATTCACTTATTCCCGTATAACTCCCATTCAGTAAAGGCCCAGCTGTAAACATTCCCAGTTCAGTATCCAGCAATTCAATTGAGTTGGAATTGCATAAGATGGGAATGCCTCCAGAGTGACCATTGTGCTATCTGCATAACTTAATCTGGAATAAAGATCTCATGGGTCCTTGTTCATATTCTTTTCTTTTTCTGAAATCTTCCTTGTTGATCAAATATAATGTGTATAGCAGTGACAAACATGAACGTTCTATGATAACTTGTTCTCTTTTCTTTTTAAGTTAATAGTTTAATTCCTTAAGATTTTAATATGGAGTTCTTATTTCCACATGCACCATAGAATTACACTTTTTAACATACTAATACTATTTAACGTCCAGCTGACATGTTCATGGGAGAGGCCAGTAACACACCCTGAAATGCTCTCAAGGGAAACACGTGCAGAAGAGTGGGTATTCAAGTTCATGATTTGGTTCATATTTATCAGGCTTAAATGGTCAATGAAATGTATGCATCTTTAAAACTTTCCTTTGTCTATTTTTCAGAATGCTCTTGCCTAATGCCACGGATGCTGGCCTGAAGAATTGTGGTTTCAATAAGTTACATGATCTTGATGTCACGGTAGAGAAGTTTCGAGGTCACCAAGGAACATGTTTAGACTTGTTTTCTAGCACTGCAGGAACTCTTGAGATTTATCAAAAGTTTGAGGACTTCGATAGTCCACTAAATATGGTGGAAGCATTATCCTCAGATCTTTGGAAGCCTTCTGATCCACTAATTGGTGATTCAGATGAGATGAGGGACTTAGGTACAAACAATGAGGTTCTTCAAGGCAATCCACTACCTCAAGAAGATAGTTTAAACCTTGACCTAATTTGCAGTGCCGGTGAGGCATCAGGCCTTCAATATCCTAATGAACAGAAAAATCATGTGGGAATGATAAAGGTGTTAGAGGTGGTACCTCTAGATGTAGGAAAATCTGTTGTTCCACAAGTTAGATCCCCAGCAAGCACTCCTAAATCTAACTTTCCTTATACGTCAGGTCAGACTTTGTTCTCAACTCCATTGAGCATTTTGATCAATTTCATTTGACTTATTTACTGCTGTAATCCATAATGGTCTTTACTTCTCTGAATTTATTCTCTACTCAATCTTTTACAATTGAACATCGACAGTAAGAAACTTAAACTCTATACATTTCAAATTTTAGAATGTGGTAAAAGATTTTCTTATTATCATCACTGCCATTACGATCATTATTGTTATTGCTATTACTATTAGAATTATTGTTGTTATTATTATTAGTAAAATTATTTGTACAATGGAGATTAGGTGAAGAAAACAAGTAGAAGTTGAAGAAATTTTAGAGAGTGGTTACTTCTAATCAGAGAGAGAATTAAAGAAATAATAGAGAAAGGAGAAAAGGAGATGGACACAGAATGACGGGAGAGAAAATTAGGGTTGCTGATATCATCTCCCCTTGTATCTGTTTCATTTAAAATGTAAGTTACAAAGAGTAAAGTGCCCTTATCACTTACAGCTGCTTACACCACTGTTTAAAACTAAACAAAATACCCATAACACCTCTGATAGTTACAACTACACTCAACACATCAGACTAGTGAATGACAATTCCAGTCATACCTTTGGACACCATACAATGGATACTTCTCAACAGAAATACTCAACCAATGTGGGACTTAAGACATAAAATAGAGAACAGAAAGAAGATAAAGAGTAGAAACGGAAACAGAGGACAATGGGTTTCAATCCAAAAGCTGCCTCCTCAACCTTTGAAAATATATTGTCAAGATAATGAAAAACTACACTTATACCCCTTATTAACTATAAATAACACATCCATAAGTTGTTTGACTAAATTGCCCCTGGCTTATATAAAACTCAACTAACTTTGTAAGTTTTGACGTTATTAATATTATTCGAGCCAGCTCTATGATGCATTGTTGGACAAAAACTGCAACGAGCTATATGATGGTCTGTGATTTTGTTATGAAAACTTGGTGAACAGCTATGACAGTCCTTGCTGTTTATTTTATCCTTGCAACCATATCAGAGAGGTGTGGAACGTGGATCCTTTTGATGGTGGTTCCTGTTTCTGTATACAAGTAACACATGGGCCACTCTCCTTGTCCTATTCATCAATCAGTATAATCATGTTGTGTCTAAAAGGTTCTTGCTAGCTCTGTGGAAAGATTAGCTCGGTTTATTTTTTTGACAAAAAGATTTGCTAGAGATCGATAAAGGCATTTGATAATGAAGCTCCAACTTTGATAGGTCTTGTCATGTTGCAGTTATTTCAACCCCTGAATTTATGGCAATCCATACTCCGAAGAGAAAGGAGCAAACCCCAATGCAACAGCGAAGGAAACGTTCATTTGATGAAACTATCGTATTGTCTAACTTGTGAGTGAAAAATGAGATTTAATTGTTTTCTAATTTATTTTTTCTCCTTAACTATCCTTAGACTTTACATTTTTCAATATTTGAAAATGCTAACTGCATTTGGGCTACAAGAAATTTGTGCTTGAATGCTGTTCCTGCACATCATCTTTGCTGTTTCTTTAGTTCTTGACATTTTTTTCTTATTCCACTCTGATCCTACTAATGATCAGATTAATGCCAAGCCCAACAGTTATGTATTGGCTTTCTTCATTACTGGTGATGATTTTCTTCTTCAAAAGAACTGGTTAATATTTTCTTTTCATTTTTTAAATCGACCTCAGCTACTATTATATTCTTCATACATTTCAGCAAGTGCTTCTATGGCATATGGGAGATTTTCGGAACTACTCTATATGTCAAAAACTGAAACTGAAATTAGTAAAATACAAGATAACTTTTCAATTTATTACATGCAGAAAGGCAGGGATGCATGCTATCATGCTTCCAGTTTCAACTCCAGGATCTTAAAAATTATAATGCACTAGCAGATGAGAACAGGACCATGGAAGTGAACTCTGGGAGAAATTTATAAAATTAAAATAATCTTACTAATCTTTATCATTAAGAAAAAAAATATAATACTCCGTTTGCAAATATTTATTTGATGAATGTTTGGCTGAAGACTTGACAAGGCATTGAATTTGTAGATCAATGAGGCAAGGACTTCATGACACAAGTAGTTTGGTACGCAGACGCAAGCTAGCTCCCCATACTTCTCGGGATTTCTGGTTGAACCATGTGACTTCTATTCTGCATCATGACTTCTTGGAGCCGCTGAATCCCTGTGAGCATTCAACATTTCACTTGTTGTGTCACTTATTATCTTAAAACTTACTTATGATGCAATTTTTTGGTAGATATTGCATTGGAACTTAAAGCTCTCTTTGCAAGAGAAAATTTCAATCATTGGTCTTCAATCAAATTTAAGATGGAGTCTGCACTATCAAATGATTGGGAATGTAGAACTCCAATTGACTCTTCTCATGAAAAAGCTCTCTCACCAAAAGAAGTTTCCATTGATGAAATGGACCCTACTTGTTTGGAGATATCTGAAACGTGTAGAGAAGTGAGAATTGAAGCATCTATTGCCAGCCAGGGGGAGGAGGAACCTGCTATTGAAAGCCCTGACATAAATCTAATGGATGAGGTAAATGAGGCTCAACAAGCAAACTTGTGCTGTGATTTCCATGTTTTGTTGTACTTGACCATATTAAGTGTATGTTTCTGTTATGATTGCAAAATGAAACTCTAAATCTTGAATCATGGCCACTGAGCCAATCAATTTGACTCCAATACCATAAAAGGTAGGTTTGTCCTTGTTAGTCCCATTACCCACGAATGAGCCACATTCATCAGCCTAATCATCACAAGGTGCTGCCAACTGAATAGACCTTCTGAAATGAAAAAGCCTCCTCCATGACCTCATGTAAGAAACCCCATCTAAGTGGCCAATGGCTTGATCTGTGATTAGGGTATAGTTTGGACTATGGAGCAGTGTGTCTTTTTGTCTCATGGGTGAATAGAAATCCATTACTTGATTCTGTTGTAAAACACTAAATGCCAAATGTTTTCATTTTCTCTGTTGCAGGAGATGAGTTCTTGTGAATTTTGTCAGAACAAAGGTGAGCTCAGTAAATTGGTGGATCAGTCTTTGCAACTTTTCAAATTTCAGTTATGAGGACGCTTAGCTATCTTGTATGATGGGATTTTCTGTCATGAATCTGTCTCATAATCACTTTTGCTCTTTGTTTAACATTGCAGATGGATGGTCAGTTAGAACCAGGTAAAAGCAAATGCAGCTTGCCTTGACTCTTCCAGAATTAACTGGCAATCTCAACTTGATTTCCTCTTGAATTATTGTAATGACAGAGCAGTGGCACAGTATTTATATAACAGCTTTCTACAACATAAGGAGCACAATGAGAATAGAGTGCTCAGTATGGCTGACATTTTGAAAGGAAAAAGCAGAAGGAAATGTGCTAGGCTATTCTATGAAACACTGGTACGACCCATTAACACTCATGCTTTTACCGTTCAGCATATCCAGTTCCACTGTAAAACATTGGCTAGTAAAAAGCCTCTTCGTGTAGGTTCTGAAGAGTGAAGAGTATATAGACGTTAAGCAAGACTCTCCGTACGGTGAGATTCTTCTACTGTCGACAATGCAAATAGAAGCGATGACCTAAAAGAATGACAACCTTTGCGATGAAGCTACTGTACTGCATTCATGGGAAATTCATCAAGACGTGCGTGTCACCAAGTTGTACATGTGTATATATTACAGCCAGATAACCTTTTGTATCAAATTCCTGTGATGCCTCTGTCGTCACGTCTCTATTTTCTTTTTCTCTTACTTACATAATGCAGAATAGATTTGCCTTTAAATTTCTTCTACAGTTAATCAACATCGTATCCGGAGCTCGGGCATTGTTGTTTAAATAAAGCTTAGCTTCTGTCCACTATTTTGCATGTTGACGTTAAAGAGTACATTCATTATTCATCAATAGCCGCTGCAAAAGCAAAGGAATTTACATTGCCATCAAACTGCAACATGAATGACTTTCCAAATCTCAGATCAAACAATTCTGAGACCACACTGAGAAGCTCTTCGTCAATGAAACTTAAGCATCTAAGTTTAACCTGCACCATAGAGTTCGGACAGGACCAGAGATGGAATATACTCAGAGGTCCACTTTAACCTTTGCATCAAGTAGAGAAAAATCTTCATAGAAAGCTTTGAAATGCTCATAGGAGTGTCTCACATCATCTGTAGCACACATTTCTCGTATACTATGCATGGAGAGTTGTGGGGCGCCTACATCAACGGTACGTATCCCAACCCCACTAGCAAGTATTGGGCCAATTGTGGAACCACACGGCATGTCATTCCGAACAACAAAATCCTAAGAAATTATAAGTTGCCAAAAAAACAAATTTTAGATGCATGTTAGGTAGAGAATACTCATTCTGTCATTCTTCTAGCTTGCAAATCCCTTATTCCAGAATTTGAAATGTGCATGTTGAGACCCTTGGAAGAGTATTTCCATAGAAGAGCATTTAATAAGAGAAACTAAATATTTCAACTGGCACTGACCTGAACAGGAAGGTTGTGCCTCTCTGCAATTTCTCGAAATATGAAAGAAGTGACCGCATTGGTAGCATACCGTTGATTGGCGTTGTTTTTTATGACAAGACCTCCATGCAACTTTGGCTGATGGTTTTCTTCATGTTTATCCTGAAAAGGGGAGATGCCAATCATAACCCAATACTTTAGTACCTCAATAATTAATTTTGTGTTACTTGTGAGATGAGCAGGGCATACCATATAATTAGGATGTAGGGCATGCGCCATGTCAGCAGACACAAGGAAACTCCTTTGTATAGCCTTCTCAAGCAGCTTATGAGCAGACAGAACTGGATAATTAGAGCAGAACTAGGATGGTATTTGAATCTAAAATATCTATAACTGACGTGTTTCTATCCATGTGAAACAAGATTAAAAGAAGGGTAAAATAATAGTGATATCTAAACTACATCAATTGTCAAAATCATTAGAAGGAACTGAACTACCCAGTGGTAAAAATATGTGTGGGTGAGAGAGAGAGAGAGAGTAAAATGTATTTCTACGCTTTTAGACACTGACAACCAGAAGAATATACAAGCATTAATGCATGAGAGATCCTCTCTTTCTATCTGAACTGATGCATCTGTTAGGAAATGGGGCATTCTAAACTAGTGGTGACACAGGTGGGGTTTCTCGGGTTTTTAGAAACTTTTTCCTGCCCCATGAACCTGATCTAAAGCACGTCCTTGTGAAAACCCGTCATAGATTTGGAAATGCAACCCCATCCCCTCCATGAGACAGGTCTCCACAAGGACAGGTTTCAGGTCATGTTCACATGATAGGGACAGAAAGAATAAATTATGAACTTATACAAAACCTTCAACAATTAGTTGTAACAATCCATATATGTTAATTAAATTAATTTCTAACAACAAACACAATAATAATTTTCCCAAGTTTCTTGTTGAATTATATATCATTTTTAAAATACACCATAAAAGTAGACACTTGGGTAGGGTTCCGGGCTGGGATGTAAAACCCACCCACCTCATATCAGCAGGGTTTTTTTTCATTCATCCCATCCCCCCTAAAATCGGTCAGATTCCTCTTCACACCCTTATTCTGGACTGATCAGCTTTATTTTGAAACAAACAGCACAAAGTGATGCATTTTGAACGAAGGCAGCAAAGAGAAACAAATACGTCAGAAACAAAGCACCGCAAAAAGTAACCTCTTCTTTCTTTCTGTGGTGATGAACTATAAAATTTTCCCATCAAGTAGGTAGTATGCCTTAAAGCAGATGTAGCTTTTCTTTCACAAGATTCAAAAACTAGTTCCTCTAAACCAGGAAATTGAACATTAACAAACTCATAGGAGCTGGTTGGGATACTAGCAGAAGAATATGTAGCAAGACTAGTGCAAATTTACTAGCAGGCCAAAATATGCTACCTTGAAATCTGAGGAACTAAAGGTTTTTGTTATTCTGGATAGAGCATCAAACATGATTGGAGAACCTGCTCCTTGTGCTGAATTCGATCCCACTTCCTCATGGTCAAACAATGCCAACATTCTTATGCCAACCTCATTATCCAAGGAACTTTGTGAAGATGTTGAGTCTATCAACGCCTGAAATTTTTATTTGCATTTATTCAGACAGAAAATGAACACGAAAACCATAGAAAGTGGTTAGGATTAGAAAAGAACAAATCTGGATTAAGGAAGACAGTAGATAATGTAAAACGAAGAAAAGAAAGTAGCAAACAGAGTATAAGTGTCTACTCAAAATAAATCAGAAGAAAATGCCTCAAGGTTGTCATAGTTAGCAATAAAGGACTAAGTCAGTTTTTTTCAGAGATAAATTAGAAATCTATTCAAAACTACTCACTTACACAGAGTTTGGAATGGTAAGCAGAGAGGAGCTCAGTGCAAGCACAGACTTAGAATGAAATATGAAATAAGAATCCGATTCCTGTTTGTCAAAACTATTACATATGCTCTATCTATAGAGAGGGAAAAAAAGCTCTTCTTAGTAATCCATGGATGTGTTGCATGACCAAAACTGTTTGGTATAAGAGAAGTGCCACTTCTTCCAAAAACAAGATTAAAAATCAGCAATCAACTTTGAATCACACTTTTATTTAAAAAAGAAAGGGTAAAAATACTGCAAAAATTTTGGGAATACCACCTCAAAAGCAAGAGCCAAAAATGTTGAATCGGCTCCTTCTTCCGTTTGGTTGACAATTGCAACAAGGTGGTCATTAATACATATAAGCTTCTTTTTTTTCAAATTGAAATATCTAAAAAAATTTATTTAAATTTAACACACTCACAAATATTTTACCAAGGCAAAACGACACATAAGCAACACATTGGCAAGAAGGGCCAGCATGTCAGAATTTTTTTCAAGAAAAAAAAGGAATGGCAGCATGAAAATTCCACCACTCATTTGTATAAAGAGATACCAAAGTACAAATGTGGCGGGATGGATATGCTGCCACTGTTCTTTTTTTTTATTTTTTAATTGTGCTGAGAATTGTATTAAACAGAAAAAATTACATCGGGGGGGGGGGGACCATCCCATACAGTGAGGTAATGGAGGGAAGTCCCCATTTTAGCTAGCTTGTCGGCAAAGGAGTTTGCCGAACGGATTACATGTTGCCAAGAACAAGAAATAAATTTCACAACATAAAAAATGGAGTGCACAGCAGGCCAATAGCGCCAGGGGGAAGGGGCGGATCCCGATCCCCAACTGACAACAACACTGGAGTCTCCTTCAATGAGGAGATGGCCACTGTTCTTCTTTTGGAGGTATAGATATGCCACCATTTTTTTACGAGTATGGCTTTTCTAAATGGTTACCTTGAAGAATCAATTATACAACTCATTGATCCACTGAAGTTTGGATGACCATGTGACTATGATGCAAATCTGATTTGTGCCGGTGCCTGTTACATATATTAGTTAATTGATTGGCCTGAGTGTCTTTTAAAAGACTGTAATATCCCTTTCATTTATGCTGAATTTCTGAATGCATGCTGTATATGATGCAAAACTCTATTTTATTTTCCACCTCTACTTAACATTGGACATCAATTATCATTGACGCATTAATAAATCAGAAACCAGACAACTAAGCAACAGCCAGGCATTTTAGAAACCTATTCTACGTAGGAGTGGCGGCATTGATATGCCACCAAAAAAGGAACCTTGGCGGCATGGATATGCACCACTTACATACTTCTGTCTCATCACACGAATGAGTAGTGGCATTGTGATGCCACACTTTTTTCTTTAAAAACTTGCTGGCTCTTCTTACCAATGCGTCGCTTATGTGTCATTTTGACCCCGTGATGTCGCATTAAATATGACATTTTGATAAATATTTGTGAAAATGTTACATTTAAAAAGATCATTTTATATTTAATTTGTAAAAAAGCCCTACATATAATACTAACTCCAGACAGCTTATCCTTCAGATCTTTTTTTTTCAGCAAAAGAAGCAAAAAAGTAGTATTATAGGTATACTTACCTTTAATGAACAAAATGATGAGCACAGGTTATCTAGTCTTCCAGAGAATATGAACTCCCTCAAAGCACCTCCTACTGTACTTGGTTGAGTATCACAAAGTTGTAACTCAAAATCACAGATCTCGTCGGGCTCGCAGCCAGCCTCGGCAGCAAGCAACTGGAGTCATAGAGATGTCATCCAATGTTATAGAATACAAGAATAAAAAAATCAAAACCAAAATGAAGTGATCTAGAGAATGGTAGAATTATTCATGGCATCTAATTCTTCTCTGACCAATATAAATTGAGCAAGCTAATGAAGTTCCCCAATAAAGGATCCATCCAAAATTTTCACCTTCAGTAGGATTGGATGATGCCTTTTGTTATCCAAATTCTTTGTTGCGATTGATTTTTTTAGCTCATTAACAGAACCATTGTCAGCAGCCACCTTCTCTAGCTCGGCCTGAAAAAGAATAGAAGCTCAAAAATGACAAGGATGGAAGAGATCAGGAATGACTTGGAAAGACCACACTGGCATACGATCTAGCTAATGGAACAGAATGGAGGATTCATGTAGTTGATACTAACATAATCGAGACAAGGCTCTGATTCTAATTGATTTTTTTTTTGGAACCTCTCTGATGATAGTTGTTAAATATCAAGTAAGGTTATTTTGGTCATTTTATATACTCTGTATTAGTCTGTAGGAGTGTCAGCAAGATTTGGTTTTTGTTATAAGTTTATGGTCCAGATTACATGTTATTCTAATATGCAGCTAGAGAGTTATAGAGTTTGAATTATGAGGGTTAGTTATGTAAATAAACATTAAATTACTAAAATGGTGAATAAAAAGGGGAAGGGGGTCAATATTGACCCCCATCGAGTGCCTCTCTCAACACACTCATTTCATCTCTTGTTCAATGTCTTCTTTCTTATTTCTTTCTTCACCTATTTTGCATCTTTTTACGTGGTATTAGAGTAAAGTCCTGATTTGGAGCGTATAAACACTCTTTTTTCTTCTTCTCTGACATCTCAGTTCTCCAAGAAAGAGAATTTCAAAATTTGCTATTAATTGGAAGTCAAAGTTAGATTTTTTTTCCCCTTTTTTGTGTCATAATCCTAAGGTTGATGGCTTGTGCTGCCAATTGAGCATTTATATGCTTGATTAGTGCCCCAAGAGGGTTGTGCCTTGGAATTTTTCCCAATTGAAGTATATGTAGGTCTCAATCCTGTGTCTAGTGCCAATTGGTAATATTGAGCTTGGCTTTGTATGATTGCGCTCGGATTGGGGTTTTTTTGTTCAACACCCTAATGTTGAAATGGGCCCACATTGCCTATGCAAGTATTGATTTGTACTTGATATTTATCATTGTTGTGTTGATTGTGTTTATCATCTATGGGTGATTCTGGTTAGATAATTACTCCTACAAGAGAATTTGGGAACTTTGAAGTGAAAGACACTATTATTATCACCACAGATAAGTTGAATGGTCAAAACTATTTGAGTTGGTCAAAGTCCGTACGAATTTATCTCAAGGCTAAAAGAAAATCTATATTTATTAGAAATCCATCGATTCCTACTATAGATGATTGGGAAGCAGAAGATAGTCGGGTCAAATAATCCACCGATTCCCACTACAGATAATTGGGAAGCAAAAGATAGCCCAAGTTATGACCTTGTTACTCAACGGAATGGACTGTAAGTTAATAAGTCAGATTATGAACTGAGAAACAACAAAGGAAATATGGATTTTGAAGCTTTATTTGCACAAGAGTGTAATCTCTCTAGAATTTATGAATTCTATACTAAATGGCTTAGTATTAAAAGAGGTAAAAGGGACAGTGAGTGATTATTACAGTGAGTTGTAGAGCAACTTGCAGGAGATCAGCACTTTTCATCTCTTCACCACAGATGAAAAAGAGTTCAGAAAACAACAGGGACAAATTCATGTAACAAAGTTCCTGGGGGGCTTAGGGCCAAAATTTGATGCAGTTTGAGCCCAGTTACTTGCCTCAAATGTCATTCCATTATTCTTCAAAACATTCAACAAGGCAATGCATGCAAAGACAGCAATAACATCAAAAGATAGCAAAAAAGCTAAAGGGGTTGATGCAATTATTCTTAATACTCAAGGTTGATCAAACTAAATAAGAGGACGTGGTGGAAATGGCAGGGGAAGAGGCCGTGATGGTTCTGGTAGAGGTCGAGGCATGGTGATGGCAAAGGTGAAAGGTGTGTACATTGAAGATGCACCAACCATTTTTTTTCAGATAAGTGTTGGGCAAGTTTGGTAAACCAGCATGGGCCAACTCCATTGTTTTAGATAGCAAAGAGACCTCTTCCCATCGAGTAGTTAGTATTGCCCCTAGTTCCTTCAATGAGCTCCAACAGCCAACACAGAGAATTGCTCAATTGACACCAGCATCCTCCTCCTCTACATCTATACCTCAGCATACACTTCCTACAGCCACCCTTGCTAGTTTATACATATAATACACGAGTATTGTCCATTAGAAGTTAAACCTATAGAGACACCGATGGAGGTTGGTAATGATCTTAATGAAGAGAGCAATGATGAACTTAAAGATAAAAGAATGTATCGGAGATTGGTTGGGAAGTTGATTTATGCTACAATTATATGTCCCGATATATCGTTTGTTGTAAGCATGGTGAGTCAGGTCATGGAATGTCCACGTAAAGTACATTTGGAAACTGCTCTGGGAATCTTTTAAGTATTTAAAAGGATCACTTGGAAAGGATTGTTCTTTGAGCCCCATAGTCATTTATATAGAGGTTTTTAAAACGTAGATTATGTAAGGTCTAAGCTAGATAGAAAATCTACCACTAGGTATTGTCTATTTGTAGGCAGAAATTTAATTAGTTGAAAGACTAAGAAGCAAAATGTAGTAGCTTGCTCGAGTGCACAAGAAGCATACATAGCAATGGTCCACATGGTAAGTGGGCTAATGTGGGTCAAATTTGTTTCTCCATGACTTTGATGGAAACCAAAAGAAGAGAGGGAGAGTACCGGTTGTTGTTATTGTAAGATAGCTCACCTACTAAACTTCAAGGGTCTAGCTCCTCCTAAGCCAAAATAACATTTTTCCCTGTTCCTCGGGTCATCTCCCCCTTTTATTCTCTTTGCTGCTCAGTGGTCCCTCCTCCGTGGGTCTCAGAGTCCCTTCCATACCCCCATTAGCTGTTGTAATTTCCATTTTGCCCCTTCTGTTGTATACTGTCCAAAAGAAGAGAGGGAGAGCACCTGTTGCTGTTTGATAGTCCATCTAAGAAGTCGAGAGAGATGTCTTCGCACACTTGGAGAGGGATTGAAAGTGGTTGGAGTAACCCGGCTGCTGCGAGGTTATTGCATTTATTTCTTTGGCAGATTTCACAAGACTCCACAAATTGTTAGACGTCTTTCTTACGACCAATGTAGCACGCTGGCAAGCTTCATATAGGTCTTCGCACACCTAAAGGGGTGGAATTAAAATCCTTGAGTAGGCGCGGACTGCATGCTGAAGAAGGAGGAAGAACTAGGTGGTTCTTGAACATTAAACAGTCGTTGATGAGACTGTAGTGAGGGTGGCTAAAGGGTTGACCAACATGTCCTAATGGATTCGTCAGAGGCTGTCATTTTACTGAATCTCTTGTTTTAGTTCCTCAAATACAATGAAACATGAAAAGGAGAGGGCAGATAAAGTGGGGGATCCTTCTTTTTGAGACGAAGCATCAGCCACCCTATTATCCCGGCCTGGTTTATACTGAATCTCGAAGTCAAAGCCCATAAGTTTCGCAACGAACTTTTGTTGTCCGTCGGCCATCAACCCTTGCACCCAAAAAAAATGCAAACTGCACTGGTCAGTTTTGATGATAAAATGTTGCCCCATGAGATAATGCCTCCATTTCTAGACTGCCAAATCTATGGCCATGAACTCTCTTTCATATACTGATTTTAATCGTGCTTTCTCTGAGAGGGCCTGGCTAAAGTAGGGGATGGGTCGTCCTTCTTGCAGGAGAACTGCCCCGATTCCTTTCCCGGAGGCACCGGTCTCGAGAGTCAATGTTTTAGAGAAATCCGACAAAGCAAGAACAAGGACAATGATCATTGTGGTTTTTAATTGGTCAAACATTACTTGTGCTTCTTGATCCCACGAGAAGGATTTTGAGCAGTCAGATGGGAGGTGTTGCGATTTTCCCGTAATCTTTCACATATCAACGGTAATAACTTGTGAGGCCAAGGAATCCCTGTAAGATTTTTACATCTTGATGTATTTCCCACCAATGCATGCCACCCACCTTTGAAGGATCAACGATACCCCCTTGTTAGAAATCAAGTCACCTAGATAGTCCAATTGTTGCTTGCCAAAAGAACACTTCTTACGGTTAAGTACTAGGTGGTTGTCCCCTAGTATCTTGAGAGTCATCCTCAAATGGATCAAATGTTTAGCAAGGTTAGTACTATAAATGAGAATGTCATTGAAGAAAACGAGGATGAATTTACAGAGATACGGCTGAAATATCCTATTCATCAATGCCTGGAAAGTAAAGGGGGCATTGGTGAGTCTAAATACCATGACTAGAAACTCATGATGCCCTTCATGTGTGTGGAAGGTCGTTACAGGAATATCCTCCGCCTTCACCCGGATTTGGTGGTATCCCGATTTAAGGTCCAACTTGGTGAACATCTTGGCACCTCCTAATTCATCCAACAACTGAATGGGGAACTTTTGCCAGGAATTGTGATTTTGTTGAGAGCTTTGTAATCGACGCAAAAAAACCATCCCCTGTCCTTCTTACGGACCAATAGGACGGGACTGCTAGTATTGGGTTGTATGATCCCGGTCAAGGGCATTTCCTTTACAATCCACTCTATTTCGATTTTCTAATAAAACGGGTATTTGTTAGGTTGGACATGTGGAGGCTGGCTACGTGCCCGTAAGGGGATGGAATGGTCATAAGGTCAAGTAGGTGACAGCTTTGTGAGTAGTTGGAAGACATTGGGGAACTTGGTGAGGAGGTCGGTAATCGCTGTGGAAGTCTTTTTGGGTGGGTTCACTTCCATTTGTTGTATGCCGTTATATTCCAGTAAGCGCCATTGCCCCTCCTATGCCATAATTCTGGTCATGACCTTCAAGGAGACTTCGACCGTGATCAGAGACGGCTCCCCCTGAAATTTAACCTTTCTCCCATTGACTTTGAAACTTCATGTAGAGGTTTCTCCAATTCAAGCAAACATCCCCCAAGAGTCGAAGCCATGCCACGTCTTATACGACCTCGAAGCTTTCCAAGGTGGACAGGTAAAAATGTTGTTTAATTCCCAACCCTTAGATGTCAAGTTCAAGGTCGGGACAGATGCCATTACTGGGTATACAGTATCCATCCGCCAATAACACAACGAAAGTTCAGCTTCGCATCACCGAAAGCCCCAACTCATGGACCAAGGAAGTGCTGACGAAGTTGTGGGAGGCACCACTATCGATAAGGACGACCATCTGCCTCTCGCCGATGGAACCCCGTAGTTTCAATGTGCTGCTAGGGGTAATGCCCCTGTGCGGGGGATGCATTCGCATCGATGCGGCTGCCCGAAACTGCGCTCAGCTTGCCATAAGGGCTTGGTGTTCCATCATTTGGAACAAATTGGCAGTACGACCCTCCAACAAACCACTGTTGCTTGAATCTGGTCAGCGCTCTCGATTCCATTGATGGAGAAGTATCTTTCCACATGATACAACCAACCATATGGATCGTCCCCTATAAAAACCGGTAAGTCAAGTTCACGTACCTTCTTCTCTACAATCTTTGACCCTAGAATGCCATTCCAGGCATCGGCAACAGCTCAATTAGCCGACGATTCTCCCCAACGGTTTCCCTTTTGCGCCTCCATACATTCCTACTCAAACTTCCATCAGTAGCTCTCGGATGGCTACCACATCAGACTTCAACTCCTCTACTCTATTTTTTTAACCTCGATACTTCCTTCTCCACGGATTTCATTTTCCATCCATTTTCACCTTCACCATACCCAGGTTCGCCTCACTCTAATACCAGATGATGGAGAGTAACTATTGTTGTTGTTGTTGTTGTAAGATAGCTCGGTCGCTAAACTTCAAGGGTCTAGCTCCTTCTAAGCCATAATAACCTTTTCCCTTTCCATCAGGCCATCTCCATCCTTTTATTCTCTTTGCCAATGCAGCCTTCAACTAACTGTACTCGGAAGGACAGCATTGTTGCTGCTCAGTGGTCCCTCCTCCGTGGGTTCCAGAGTCCCTTCCATACTCCCCATTATCTATTGTAGTTCCCATTTTGCCCTTTCTGTTGTATACTCGAGTTATCAAAAGGCCATTCAGACTCCAACCTCATGTTACATAACCCATGACCATGTACTATGATAACCAAACAACTATTTTCATTGCAATCAATCTGGTGTTCCATGAGCGAACTTAACATTTAAAGGTTGACTGCCACTTCATTCGAGATGCAATGAGGAGGAAGTTGTTACTCCCTATGTTCAATTAGGAGACTACTTGATGATATCTTTACCACAGCTTTAGGAAAGCATGATTTTGGGATATCTTTTAACAAGTTGGAGCTTGTAGACATATACGCTCCAGCTTAAGGGAGGGTGTTAAATACCAAGGTATTTTGACCATTTTATATATTTTGTATTAGTTTATAGGAGTGTCAGCAAGATTAGGGTTTTGTTATAAGTTTATGGCCTAGATTACATGTTATTCTGAAGTGTAGTTAGAGAGTTATAGAGTGCTGAGATGTGAGAGGTAATTATGTAGATAGACATCAAGTCACTTAAGTGATGAATAAAAAGAGGAAGGGGGTCGATTTTACCCCCATTGAGTGCCTCTCTCAACACACACTTTTCTTCTCTTTTATTCTCTTTCTTCACCTATTTTGCAACTTTTTACAATAGTTGATGAAGTGGGAGCTACTTATTAAAAAGCTATATTAACCAAGCAGGAATAACTGGATATCAGTGTAATAAATACTGTATATACTTCTTTTTCAAATATTTAGCCAAAGATATCTGTTAGGTGAACTTTCTTCCAAGCCAGGATTCTACCATGTTGGAGGAAATTTGGTACCACCACCACCAACTAATAAATAATTTGTACAAAATTTTGTATGATATGGCTAAAAGTTCATAATATTTCCAAACATGGTCTAATGACAGTTGTGACAACCTAAAACCTAATGGATGTGTTTATGCCAGGGTTTAATCATCTTTTTATGTTTATTTAAATTAGGAATTACAATTAAAAAAACTAAGAAGTGGAGCACCACCTCTCCAGCACAACAGAGAAGAGGAGGGAGCCAGAGCCCTCCACAGTCTTTCTCTACCATGCTAACACAGGGATGCTGGGGAGAAGGTTAGCCCTCTTTCTTGTGTCTCCCTGTAGAGGGTGACTGAGGATGGAGGTGGGCCTTTCTTAGTGCCTCAGTCTCCCTGTGCTTCATATTCCTGCATAAGGATCCAGGTCTGGATATTATCTGGAATCAATTCGGATCCAGGTCTGAAATATCAGATACTATCCAAATCAGAGTCTTGATAGAACTCATTCAGACATCTGGTAAGATATCCGACACGGTTATGTTGTTCTAGAGCGAAAGCAGGAATCATGAGATGCAGAAACAGTGAATATCCAATCCAAAATCTCAACTGTTAGATACATCTAACAATGTCTATTAGTTGTGTTAGATGAAATTACCCTTAACCAGATATCCTAACCGTCTCAAAACTTCACCATTCTCTCCTTACAGCCACTCTCGACTCGTCACTCCCCAGCCATTTTCAATCTCCAGAACTAGAGAAAAAAAGACTTCTGAAATCTCACTCTCCCAGTCAATCTCTCCACTAACATCACAAAACCGAAGCTCTTCACATCACTCTTTTCACCAGAACCCTCCCTAAATTTTCACAAAGCCAAATCTCTTCACCTCACTCTCCTTATAGAAAATCTCTTCTCCAAAACGCTTTGTCTTTCTTCTTCTCCTCAGTCCTCTCAAGGGTCATGTATCAAAATTTCCGAGTCATATAAATTTGGTGATGGCAGCATTCACAATCTTGTGAAGGATTTGAAAGGTGTATCAAATGTTACCATCAAGTCAGTGGTTTTCACTAGAACACAAAAAGGACTGACAGTAAAACTAGATCATAATAGACCAGAATTAATAGCCTCATAACAAAAACTGTCCCAGTGAGGTGAGATTATGAAAATTTCAGAACAATAATCCATCATCTTCCCTCTCTAAAGACTCAAAAAGCAGAATCTCTTCACCTCTCCTCTTTGAAAATTTTCACTTTTTTTAGAGTATTGATCCCTTCTGTATTGGATACTCCCTTCTTTTTTTTTTTTTTTTTTGCTGTTTTTGTTTGCCCCATCAGATTCAGATATCCAGTTTTAGGATAGTCCATGTATTTCCAGATTTCAGATATCCAGATAGTTTTGAATGGATAAGATTCGGAAAGTATTGCAGCCAATTCTTATCTGGTCTGTTTGCAGCCCTGATAAGGATGCTAAGGAAAGTGAGACCTCCCCCCTTCTGTGAAGGGCAAGGAAAAAGTAGGGGCACACCTTCTTCCCTACTTAAGTTATTAATTAAAAATAATCAAGGGCAGTCTATTTTACAACACCTATAACTCCTCAAAAACAGCCAATAGGGTAACTAATTTATGCAGTTTTGTCCTTCAAATATTATTATTATAGACATATTGGAAATATAACAAATTTAGTGCCTGTTTTTGAAACTTATGCCAAAACAAAGGGCTACTTTTGGAAATTGCCCAATTCTTCAACAGCATCTCTCAATTTGTTAACGCAATTAGATACATCTTCAGTTTCCTTGCAAAGCAAACTCAGATTCTCATGATGATACATCTCCAGTTTTCTTGCAAAGTAAATTCAGTTCTTATGATGATACATCTTCTGTCCTTGCAAAGCAAACTCGGTTTCTCATGACGACCAAGAAAAGGAAAGGGAAAGAATGGTGAGATAAAGAATGGTAGAACACTCAGTAACACCAATCCCACCACACAGAAAAGAGTTTCTATAAAATTTCAAGCAGCACTTTTTCATGCAATCAGATACATGCTTCAGTTTCCTTGGAATTCATAACTAAATACTATTAACCCACCAATTCATCATTTCGTTTGAATGTCATCTTCTTTTTCTTCTATTACATAGGATGCTTTAGTCCCAACTCCCATGTGGGAATCATTTCAGTAATTACTATTAAATGTAAATTTGCCACAACGATTTATTTCATTTTGCATGTTTTACAGTCAACAAATAGAATAAGTAAAATATACAAACTCAAGAATCCAGTTATAACTACCACATGATGATGATTGTATGAGAGAGTTTGAAAAATAAAAACCTGTTAAGTCATCAGGAGAAATGTCAAAACACTAGGCAACCTTATGTTTATTGAACAAACTCAGTCATGGAGAAATTTTGAAGATAATTAATTCCATGGAACACCTTTTCTTCTGAGCTATGTCTTATTCTTTATATTCACACTGTTCTGATGAACTTTATAAGTTTCATCAGGACAGGCACGAGGTTTCCCAAAGCCATTTTCTGTAGAAATTGGTTCCAATTCCAGAACATCATCACCACCAGGCAATCAACTTTTGTTGAGAAACCAACAGGATCAAGAATGACAGCCCTTTAAGTGAAACCAATTACCACCATGAGTAAACACCGGAGTTCAATAGCAAAATGAGTGGAACTATGATAACTTTGAGAAGAAAATATAGACAAAAAGATCCAGCCCACACCTTAATAGCAGTTGCCAGCAGAGGCACAAGATGATTATGTGTGTGCACCTTGAAGCCATCGGTATTAGGACTCCTGCAAAAGGAAAAGAAGAAGACACAGTTGGCATGCAATTTAGGATAAGATTGAAGAGAAATACCTTATTAGGATCTAAACAAACTTTAAAAGATAAATATGTACAGCAGTTATATATTCTTTCAAACAAGTAAGACAATTTGATACTTTTTCTTGTTCTGAATGCAGTGAGACAATGCCTCATCTCCCGCCAGAATTAATCAAAGACAGTAAAAACGAGAAAGATCTCTGACCATCTCAATATATTTCCATGTTGAATCACAAAGAACTGCCATCCAAAATTTTAAATTAATATGTCATATGTAAAACTTCACAGACCTATCTAAATGAATTGCCAATGTTGGTATACGCAGTACTGGCTCTTTAATCCTGACTAGCTTATGCAAGTACGTCACTGAATCATCTTTCTTGGATTTTATAATCAACCGGCCAGCAACGGTTAAGTCACGATCAAACCACGTATGCCACAACCCGCCTCCATAAGTTTGCACACCTACCTCCAAATATCCTCCTTTTGTCACCTACATAAACAAAAACAAATTAATGGCATAGTTCAAACAGTTAGCACACGTTTTAGTGTGCTAATACTTGAAAAATCAATTCAGAGTTAAATTCAACCTGAAAATAAATTCTAAACGAGGGAGCAGCTATTGGAAATGAAATTCGATTGTGGTTCGATATATCTTTGCAGAAAAACACTGAAGTTCAATCTTGATTCATATTTCATATTTACGTGTGAGAAAATAAGAGTGATCAGTCTGCACGAAGAATCAGGAGCCTCGCACATTTAATAGTGATCCATATCATTCTCTCTCACTTTTTCTAAAAAAAATTATTTTATTTTATTTTATTTTTAATCATGATCAACCTTCCAAGAAAATAATATCCAGTCAAGCGGCAAGTATCTTAAGTGGAGAGGGAACAACCTTTGAAACTGGCTTTAACTTCAGACAGGGGCTATCCGTATGAGCACCAATAATATGAAATCCATTGCCAGACACATACCTACAGAAATACATATAGGCAATGAAATCAAATAACAATAAAAAACGAAATTTCAAATTTTCGGGTTCGTTTCATACTTCCTTCCAACGGCAAAAGCAACAATCGTCGAGTAGTTCCTCGTGAAGAAGTACTTCTTTCCACATTCAATCTTCCAATCATCTCTTTCAGAAATATGTTCAAATCCGGCGACTTTCAGGAGCTGCTTCGCTTCGTCTGAAAGGTGAAAGATGACATATTCCCAATAAATCAAAACCTTCAAGTCCGAAACAAGATTTTGAGTAGTAATGGCAGCTACTGATATAAATGGACTGTAGGGATAAGAAAGACGTTACCAACTGCGTGGAAAGCAGTCGGAGAAGCATTAAGAAAGTTCACGAGATCGGCGACCACCGAATCACACTGCTCAACTTTCGCCATTGCCCCAACTCTCGATGTCTCAGGCCGATCCTAAATACGCAAACTTGTTAAATAATCGCTCGGCGTTTACAATGGCAATAGTACCATGGCAAACTTATAAATTTCTAATGCGAAAATGAAATGGCAAAAAACGAAGGAGATATTTTATTGAATCATAATGATTTTTATAATCAATATAAGCTAAAATTGGTTATTTAATTATTTAATTAAGGATTTAAATTTCCTTAATTTAATAAATGAAAAATCAATCATGATTTTTATTTTAGGAAATTATTTGTTATTAATTTTTTAAAATATTACATAACTTTATTTCAAATTCTTAATTTCAAAATTAATTTAATTTCTCTTTTAATATTCTCCGTAAGTTGTATTGGGGGATAAGAGGAAATACAACTTGTTGTCTTAGGGGATAGAACCTTCGTCATGTGAATGAGACATTGAAGGATATAGTGTAATAAAAATAGATTAAAAATACAGTGCATGTCAGTAAAAACACGAAATTATAAACCATATCTGGATTTTGATGAAACAAGTGGCAAAATGCTTGTAGTAAGGCAATCTATCTATGTCATAAATCAATTTGAATGAAAAATAACATAATAAATAATACACAAAAATTAAGAAAAAAAATAGTTAAAATCAAACCTTCGGCTATGATACTATGAGAAATTTCTATGCGAAAATAAAATTGAAGTTGAAAGGAAAAAAAATGCACAAAACAATTTTACGTTTAGGAACCTAATCCTCAGAAAAAATGAGGGAGGGAAATTTTTTATTGGATCAGAATGATTTTTATAGTCAATACAAGCCTATTTATAGACTAAATAATGATTATTTAATTCCTTAATTAAGGATTAAAATTTGCTTAATTTAATAAAAAAATCAATCAAGATTTTCTCTTGATTATAGGCAATCGTGATTTGTCATTAAATTATTACATGATTTAATTTCCAATTTTTTATTTCAAAATTAATTTGATTTTTCTCTTAATATGACTAACCACCCAAAAATTGGCTTTAGGCACCGAAGAACTTTTTCAGTATAAAGTGATGTTATAAAGTTTTAACAAAAGAGAAACATAAAAATATAAATGAAATTATCAACTAAATAATGCTAAAATCATGATTCCTCAACCAAATGTGGTAAAATGATGATGTTTTGAATTTGGGAAAAAAATACCCCTAGTTTCAAATTGACATTATTCATGTTTGACTCTTCTTTTTGTAATATAACTATGTAATAGCATAGTATTTAATATTACATAATATTATATTTCTTTGCTTTGGTGAGTAACATATCTAACTTTTATTGTTTAACATAGTAGTACTAAATATTTGTACATGATGTCATTGCCAAAAGAAAAGAATATATTCTCTAGAGTCTATAGTAAGTGCAATGTGATTCAATGTAAATGTTTTCTTATTTGAGTGGGTAAGCTACAATTTTATCGTAAATGACACAGTGTTCAAATAGAATAGGAGAAATGAATATTGTTCTTTTTATTTAAATTAGTATAATTCTACTTCATGCAATAGATTACGTTCTTGATATCCTTTAAGATAATGTTCTACTAGAATCTATCATACTCTTGTGAACCGCAAGTATTTGATAACATAATACTCCACTACAAAGTAACATATTTACTATTTACTATTTAACATAGCAGTATTGAAGTGGTCGACTCTTGTATATGTGGTCAACTTTTTTTTCGTATATTACAAATTTACCCTCTTTGTTGCAAAAAATATGCTTATATGTCATAGTTAATTGTTGAATTTTATTATAAAAGTTAGGGACTTAGAGGGATCTTGAGACCTCACTCACAACATTCTCTTTTTTTTTTTTTATGATGACTAACAATTATTTAAAATATTAAACGTAAATGGAATAATACACATGAAATATATGGTGATTTTGAAAATATCTCATCTTACTTATTGCTTTATTTGAGTTTATTTTAACAACTTTTTCCCCTTTCTTACAAACTAGAGGAAAATCGAGTTTTATATGCACCAAACCTAGACATGGGACCAAGTCTGGTGGAACCTAGTTCAATTGGCTTGTGTGATTCAAATTTAATAGCACTACGTTAGATTGAATTAGAAGTGAAAAAAGATTCGTCTCACAATGAAGTTACATACTCATACAGTAAGAGAATTTATGGGAAGTCAAATAAAGAAAAAATCTAAGTAAAAAAGTTAACATAACAATTGGTCCTAAAAAAATGTGAAAAAAATAAAAAATATTTTGATTTTAAAAAATGAAACTATATTTTTATTAGTGTTATCGTTACCAAATACTAAATTTTTTAAATAAGCGAACATTAGAACATACCTTTACCTTTTAGGAACAAAAGTGAATGCATGACAATCCATAAAAAGTCAAATATAAAATAAATAATTAAAAAATTCACAGAGGGAGAGAATATATATATGTGTGTATGTGTGTGTGTGTGTATGCATAGAGGGTTGATCTAATATGAAAAACCATTTGGTACAAAATATGTGAAACGCTATCTCAGTCGTTTGATCATGATCAACGGCTCAAATAATCGTTTCGCATGTTTCACACTCTCTTAAAGCATAGTTATGTCCTTAGAAAGCATAGTTACTAAATCTATGGTTTGGATTTCCTTATTATGGTAATCCTTTTAATTTTAGTGTATTTTTGTTGGGTGGGTACCAAAAGCAAGCAACAAAGCGAACCCAGGAATCTTCAATGTGCTTGTGCAACTGAAGTGACATCAAACTTTGAGCTTTGTGTTGTAATCTACTTACAAAAAATTTATAAACAAACATATAAACAATTTTTTTTCTCATATATACCTAAATATTCAGGTTGCTCAGGAGACACTTTCTTTAATAAGGACTGTTCAAATATATGGTGCAAGGATCTAGAAGGCAAGTTTGCTCTTACAAATTTGAGTTTCTAGATGTGGTAGCAAATCAGATGTAACAAAATTATTGACTATTATGTTTTAATGAAATTAAAAAAATTTAAGTTGTATTTTTACATAAATTCTTAAAATTATAAAAAAATAACGTGCTTATAATATTTGTTGGTAGTAAAAAAAACCTAAACACCAATATACAAAATAAGGTCCCCCCCTGCATAGGTATATAAAGGAATTATATAATCGATAAAAGGGTAAATGGCTATGTGATAGGTATTATCCAATTCCATTTCGTTTAACCAATAGTAAAACGGTACACGGATGCAATAATCTGACTACATATCTGAGTAAGATTTTCATTCCATCTCTCTTCTATTTAAGAAACAATGAACGAAAATGGGTAATCAAATAAAAATGATGTCCCTAGCCTTTGTTAGTGTTTAAATCAGTTTTAAATATTTACATATTTGAAATTTTTATATGGTATTTTATATATTTTAATCAATTAATCTTAAAAAATATACAATTATAAGACATTATTAGTTAATAATTATAAGGATTAACTATCAATAAGCATTCTATTCTAGTGTTCTAAGTACTTGGAGTCCATCTCATATAGAGAAATGGCAACAGGGAACTCACCCTTACCTGACTTTTTTAAAGTAAAATAAGCAATTGAGATTTAAGTAAAAGGTTTACAAATAAAAAAATGTAAAGAGTAAGTTGCAATATGGATCGAGACAAATCAACAGACTTCAGGTTTACTAGACAATGTTTTAATAACAGAGTTGGTCATTTCCAATAACGTGTTTTAATACGAATTAATACGAATGACAGGAAACATATCAATTGATCCAACTTGTCATGGACCATATAGAATAACTCATAAGCACACAAAAAAAGATGAGATTGAAGAAGTGTAACTTTTATTTAGTCTCTCCTTTCATATTCTACTGTTATACTGCTCCATTGTTTTTGTTCTATAAATCCAATCAACTTGCAGGAGTTACATTCAGGGTAACCAGAATATTTAAAAAACTTCTAACTGCATCTCAAACCAAAAGATTTTCACCAATTCACAAAGAAAGACTAATTCGTGATGATACTGAAAGATGTTGTTTCCACACCAGTTTGTGACTGAGAAGCAACTCCATAAATACTGAATGATCCATTGGAATCTGTTGGGTTCTCTTCATTCGGCAAGGGCCGGTCTAGGGACGAAAGGAAAGGTTTGGCAGGCAAAGACAAGAGTTGTTTGCTATCCACCAACATTTCTACGACTCTGCTCATGGAAGGACAATCACTTGGGTTCATTTGAACACACCATAGCGCTACTAATATTATCTTTTCTATCATGTCTTTATCACCTTCAACTGCATCCCCCATGCTTAGGTCACCTCCTTGTTGAAGTTGGTCATATGCCCACAAATGGAAAACAATCTGACTCGAGTTTTTTTCTTTTTTTCTTTTTTGTGCAATTGTTAATGAGTAAAACCAGATCTGCCAGAATATATACTTTAGTACCGAGCTCATCATAGAGTTATACTTACAAGCCAACCAAACCAGTAACTTTTTCAACGACAAGGGGATCGGCATAAATCGGCAACTGTAATCTGCATCATAGTCTATGCAGTGACCACCTGTCATTTTGAAATAGGACGGAAGAGGTTTATCTGCACTCAGATAACCTTTAGTGACCAAATAGTCTATACAGCTGGAGTGATTGGCAAGACAAGGACGACAGGAAAGCTGCTCCTTCCAAGAGAGCTCGAAGCCTTGGAGCAAAATTTGGAAAATGTTCGTAGAAGTTAGAGTCTGAATTCCGTCGACCGGTGCAGGGAATTTTGCTACGACGTCACAGTTTGTGTGGAAGTCGGATAGTGCAATATTATCTATGATGGTGTAGACATATGAAGCTGGAGAGGTCTTGTTTTTCTTGCAGATACCGGTTTGAATATAGGACGGGTGGTGAATGGGCTTTGGGCAAGTCACAAGGACAATCAATTTTGAGTAATTGGTCAACATGTATACATTACCCTCGGCGAAGAAATAGTATGATTCGTAGAACTGGCCGAAACTCTGCCTATGGTAATAATAATCATCTATCAAGGAAAAATTCTGAGGGATGGAGGAGCAAAGATCGCTCTTTAGAGAGGCGTGCACTATTTGAATCAGCTGAGAGTCGTAGAAGATCTGTTTGACAAAGTAGTTGCGTGACCTAATTTTTACAAGGGTCTGATTGTTTCGGCACTGCAATTCGTAGAGGGGATCACCGCAGTGGATGGGATCACCTTTCAAACGAAAAGGGTAACTGATGTTTCGGATATTTCCGCAAGAAGAAGGGCGACATGAGTCGGCTCCCTGGGCAGTGGAAAGGAAACCTAAGAGATTGGAGAGAAGGAGAAGGGGAAGTAAGGCAAACCTTGGGAACATTCCGACACACCGGAGAGGCAGCAGAGGAGAAGGACGCAGGGAACTGCGGATCCGCTGTGGCCTTGGGTTATCTTATATCATCAAGGGTGCCGCATTAATTCTTCAAGTCGTCGTCGGCTGCTTCTACCATGAATGTGTTGCAGCAGGGTTCTTTCGTGACACTTACACATATATAAAGTAGCAGAGACGCGTCTGGCTTTTATCCAAGTTAAGTCAAGTCTTTTTTCTTCTTCCATTTATCGGCCTAAATTCTCTCTCCATAGGTCATGGGACCAAGTCTTTGACTATAGTAAAATAAAATTTAAATTATTTTAAATTAATAAATAATTTTAAAATTAATTTTAACTTGTTTTAAATTATTAAATATTTTTTAAAAAATAATTATTTATTGAATTAATATATAAAATTAAAATGATCAAACAAATACTTACTTTTATAATATCTAAATACTTAATCAAATTGTCACTTTTTTAATATCTAAGTTCTCACTCTTAAATTATAAATCAAATATAATATTAAAAACATGAATTTATATAAATAAAAAAATGGTATTTTATTATATAATATTACTCTAATAGAATTATTTTTTATAAAATTACTTTATTTAAATATTCTTTTAATAAACTAAGATAAATTTCAACTTTTTAAAATTAATAAATAAGTTAAAAATATTTTTTTAATTTATTGAAAAGTATAAAATAAAATACTTAATCAAATATTTAATTTTTTATAATCAAATCTAAGAGAGTGAGAGGGTAGAATGAGCAAAACAAGAGTGAGGGAGCGAGTGAGTGCCCAAGTGAAAGTGAATTGACTAGACTCAGGGTGTGATTTTAGTCATACTCATTTTTCTTAAGAATAAGTGAAAGTGATTACCTAGATAATTTACTTTCACTCGCCCCTTATAGTGTACACTAACAGGTTTTAGCTTATTTTCACTAGTGAAAGTACCACCTCTATGGGTACATTCGATATTACCATCACTGTCAAAATTGAATTTAAGCCCGTCTAAAAAAATGTTTGATAAATACCCTTGCATCATCAAATAATCGCTTTAGATAACTAAAGCCTTACAAAATCAAAGCCTTACCTCAACCATGTTGAGATGGCATCTACAAAACATGCTCTGCCTTTATGCTCTCTACTTGACCTTCAAAGAACAAAGACAACAGTCCTCACATATGACTCACTAGCCTCTTTTGACATGCCTGGCGCATCCTAAAAGGTTTGCCCCATGCCAAAAAGAAAAATGCCTAAATTGCTGAGAATCATATGGATTATCCTAGAAAAAGACCTAAGAGAGATGAAATAGAATGATGAAAGAAAACCTTGACGATAGGGAAACTAAGATAGAAGAAAGAAGTCTTGACCTTTTTAATTTGTCACTAAAAAGTGGAATATTATGTTATGTAATTTTAGAAGAGGGCTAATCTAATACGAAAAATCATTTGGTACGAAATATGCGAAATGCTACCTCACTCATCCGATCATGATCAACAGTTATTTAAATTGTTCAATGGTGATCTGACGGTTGAGATAGACGATATGTGAGCTACGTAAGAGATCAGTGACTGCGAAGAAGAATTAATTGTCAAAAGTAAAACTTAGTATAAGCGGCTTCTGCCGTGCTTCGATCAACAAGAATCGGATCTAGCAATGCAGACAGACATAAATTTCTTGAACCAAAGGAACGAGAGAACAGATGTGCCCGGATCGAATAAAAAAGAAAGCTTCGTCCAACCATAATGATCGTAACGAGTACGAGGCCAAGCCCGGAGCTCAACAGATGTCGACGGAATTCAAAAGAATGAACAATTGAATAAAAGAAAAAAGAGAGAGATCAGCTCGTTTTTACTTATCAACTGATCTTACATGTAGAGCATACAGAGACCCACCAACCTTTCTAACCTTGTAAGGACATCTCTTCCCTTCATTTCCTGGATGGCTGTAATGTGTACAGGTAGTGGGCGGCGTGACAGACCCACGAGGCAGAGATTCAACAAAAACCAACCCCAACGATCTCACAGATGCAGAATGTAGAGACGAGGCCCAATTGTCAAAGGTCAATGGCCGGACAGCATGCACTTGGGAGGAGAAGAGTAGTAGAGGCAAGACGAGCAGAGCAAGGAGCGATTTGAACGTCGCCATGGGCGGAGCAAAGAAGCTCCGTAATGGAAGAGAGGGAAAAGGAAGACGCTCGCTGGTTCTCTACACCTGGGTTTCCAACTCCCCAAGTATATATTTAATGGGAAGTTTCGTTTTCTCCTTCTCTTCGAGAAAAGGATCAGCACTATAGTTTGAATAACAGAAAAGCAGTACGTATTTGAAGGTTATCAATTTTTGAATGGCGGTGCTTTAGGAAGACAAAGAAGAAGAAAAAGAAAAAAGGGTTTGAACTTTGAAGAAGACGACCTGCAGTCACTGGTGCCTCTGTTGAAGCCGCTAGCAGGTCTGCTGGTCCAAATCCAACAGAGAGAAACGGGAGCCACAGCCATTCAAGACTGGATCAAGGAGGAGACAAGCCGTAGAAGCTGTAATTACCTCAATCGGCGAGGCTTGTAGTCTGAAGTCTCTAGCCTCTATACTCTCTAAAACGGCGGTTCTTGACCGAGAAATTTATTATCTTCGTAATTAATACTCAAACAAAGTTAAGGTTAGCATGTGTTAATTCAGAAGAAACGAGGGAGTTTCCTTGTCAGCTTTTGAGTTGAACGAGTCTCCTTTCGTCTATAGCATTTGAGTGTTCAGATATATATTCATACTAGAAATTATTGAAGATTAACATCCATCAGAGATTAATGAGAGATCTATTGAAGTTAAAACTCCATATTGAAGATAAACATCCACAAAGATCGATCTCTGATGGATGTTTATCTTCAATAGAAACAATTCACCCTAACAGTAACACCGTCTGGACCTCTTTGGTAGAAAGCTTCGGTAACTGAAGGTTGTGAATGGGAAATTGGGAATGGGCTCAAAAGCCAAGTCAGTAAACTTCTAAGACAAAATTTTTAGCAAAAAAGTTTTCTATTTTGTATGTTTGAGTCAACCTATAATTATAAAATGGTAGCTTTCTTTATACTAAATTATTTCAATATAACGACCAATCACTCTCTCTCTCTCAAGACATCTAAATGTTCTTTGGTGCCTATTTTGTGGACTACTTGTGACATTTTAACTCTCTATCAAAGGTGTCCATAGATCCTTAAAAATTATTAAGTATTTACCTCCTAAGCCTACTCCTACATAGTCAAGTAGCTCCACGAATTTTTGGTCCTAATAGGTTATTACATGCAATTTATCAAGAACTATGGCATTATTGTCCTCCCATTGACTCAATTATTGAAAAAGGGAGGTTTCACATGGACGGAAGAGCCATCTAAAACTTTTCAAGACCTCAAGTTGGCCTTTATAATACCTCAGGTTTGCTCTTCTATATAAGATTTTTATATATGTTTATATTATATATAATCTTCTTCGGTCTCCCTCATTATTTAAATGTATATTTTAAAATAATATTTCACATTTAAAGTTTAGCTTTTTTTGTCTATTATCATTTAGTTAAAAAATAATATAAAAAAAAATCATTCTAATCCATAATATGATTTGTTCTAATTAACACCCAATCTGATTTGTGTAGAAATGGATCACAAGTTGATAGAAACCTAAGGGACAAGGGGCATGAGGGCAAAAAGAAAAATGCCAAAGGGGTATTGGGCATGAGGGTAAAAAGGAAAAATACCCAAGGGGTGTGGGGCCTATTGTGTTTCTTTCATAAGATCATGTGAGACCCACAAAGATAAGATCACGAATTGGCTTTCTATCATGGTTCACGTGATTAAAGAAGAGTTAAAAGTTGAGTTAAAGTAGTCTCTTAAATGAATGTAATCTTATCATGATAGGCTTATCTTAGAGAGTTATAGTTGGAATGTAATTAGGAGTCCTAAGATTACTTGTACATGGACTCTAAAACCTTTCACTTAGTCATATTTTGATTACTTGATTGGAGAACTATTTTACTTGATTTGCCTACTATGGTTGAAGATAATATGAGTCACAAGAGTGACATACTCAAAATCACCACTGTACCCTTACGACATCAAATTTTATGAACTGATCCACATCGGTTCGTCGGTTTCTTATCACAAAGGACCTAGTTGGTCATCTCACCAATCGTGGACCACATATTGATAAAGATGATATATTCTATACCAAATGGTTAAAGGAGGAAACATTGGTTATTAGTTGGGTTATCAACAATATGGAAGACCATGTCTCCAATAATGTTATTCATGTAGAGATAGCTAAACAAATTTGGGAGACATGCGTCCAAGTTGTATTCAAGCTCCGACAACTTACAACAGTCATTTGATATTTTACAACAGATGCTTACAACTAAACAAGGAGACAATATACATGAATATTTGGGCCGCTTTCAAGGCTTTCTTTAAGAATGTAAACTTGCCCAGCCAACCGCTACAGATATCTTTGTCCAAGATAAACAGAAAGAGACTTTAATAACTGCCATATGTCTTGCTAACATTAAACCACATCTTGAAGTTGCTAATGTTAATGTAAATATGTGTATGTAAATAGGGGCATTCTTGTCTTCTTTTTTTGACTAAGGGTATACTTGTAAATTGCCTTTTTCTTCTTCGTTTTGTATAGGGTTCCTCGTGAAACCGTCAGAGCATTGTATTCTAAGTTTATTGCATAATGAAATATACTCTATGAAATTAAAGTAATTTACATGGTATCAGAGCGGGAAATCGAGTGATTTTGCTTCGATTTTGCAGTCTAACGTGATTCGTTTGTTCTCGCACTCAATTTTTTTTGCTCATTTTGCGCTCGTTCTGCTCGTCTGCTGTTTTCGTCCCATCGGTTCCCTCATCGTCCGGTGATCTCTGGTTCTTGAAGACGCCGTGCCGCCCCTCAAAAGCTTTGTCTCTGGCTGAATCGCCATTTCGGTGCCATCAGAGGTTGGTTCCCCTCTATCTTTGTTTGGTCTGTTCTCGATTTGTTTTCTATAGAGGATTTCGGAGTTCTTGGTTCGTCTAGGTTATTCTTTGCTTTGTTTCGCCGGTGAGAGGTAGGAGACTTCGATTGGTTATGTTTCGGATGCTGTAATGGTCTAAATGTCGTGGGACCAGTATTTGGTTTGGTAAAATTCTGCCAGAATGTCGTGGGAACTATAGGCTTTTCCCCATTTATCAATTTTGGTTGTGGGGGACATCTGTATTCTTTTTGGTTTGGGGGTTCTGTCCCACTGAAGTCAAAATTCACAATGGCTGATTTCTCCAGAGTGGCATTTTGGAGTTTGCTTGATTTCTTGGAAGGTTTGTTCAAGTTGGGGTATCCTACAATGGGCTGAAGTGGATTAGGATTTTGCGACAATAGAGCCTTTGGGATTTGAATTCTTGTGGATTATTGCTATCCAGAGAGGTTTTGGTATTTGGATTAATATTTGCACAGTTGGATATTTGATATTTGGTTATTATTGGGAGAATTAGCACTGTTGAATTCCCTTTGCAAGATCATTTGACAATCATTTCTATGGATTCTATTAGTCACTCAAATGATTCTACACTTGATCTCTCATCATTAGCTGCCGAGATCGCACGCATTCTTGGCAAGTTGTATGCTCCTAGTACTCAATTTGCATCTCATGCAGGTATGTCTTGTTTGGCTGGCTCCATTGACACTCATAAATAGATCTTAGATTCTGGAGCCACACACCATATGACACCCCATTTGTCTCTTTTACATGATTGTGTTCAACCTTCTCACCCAATTAACATCCTAGTTGCTAATGGCTCTCCCATGCCATTAGCTTCGGTTGGAACTGTCACTCACCCTACTTGGTATTTGTCTGATGTTTTCCATGTTCCCCATCTAGCTGTTAACATTCTTTCAATTGGCAAACTTATTAATTTAGGTCTTACTATTACCTTTGCTTCTGATCATTGCCTTATACATGATCGCAAGTCCAGGAGGCAGATTGGGATAGGCGATAGAGAAGGAGGTCTTTACTTGCTTGATGACTTGAATTTGCCAGTACCTCTATAGGCTTCTAGTTTTTCAGTTCAATCCATATTGCATGATTTACTTTCTATAAATAATCCTTTTTATATATGGCATTCTCTTTATGGCATTCTCGTTTGGGACATGTTTCTACTTCTCGTTTACAGTTTATGATCACACACAATATGTTAGATTCTATTATTAAATCTTCCACTCTTCGTGATTGTGTTGGTTGTAATCTTGGCAAACAATGTCATTTACCTTTTACATTAAGTCACTTTGTTACTTCTTCTCCTTTTGATCTTGTTCACTCTGATGTTTGGGGACCTGCAATTGTATCCACTAAAGGCGCGGCTCCATATTATGCATTGATTGTTGATGATTTTTCTCGTTTCTCTTGGATATTTCATATGCATCGAAAATCAGACTTCTATTCTATTTATGTTCAATTTTGTGCTATGGTGAGAACTCATTTTTCCACTCACATTAAATTTTTCGCTCTAATTCGGGTGGTGAATATATGTCATCTTTATTGAATGATTTTCTTAAGTCTGAGGGCATTATTCGTCAATTGTCTTGTCCTTATACGCCTCAGCAGAATGGTGTTGCAGAACGCAAACATCGTCATCTTATTGAAACCGCTCGCTCTTTACTACTCCATGCCTATGTCCCTTCTTAATTTTGGGGGGAAGCCCTTCTTACTGCCACTTATTTGATTAATCGTATTCCTTTTTTTGTTTCTGGCAATATCTCACATTTTGAACGGTTGTATGGTGTTCGTCCTACCTATGAGCATTTGCGTGTCTTTGGTTGTGCATGTTTTGTTTTATTGCCCCCTTCTTGACGCATTAAATTGTCTGCAAAATCTGCATTGTGCGTGTTTATTGGTTATGGTTTTGGTCAAAAAGGATATCGATGTTATCATCCTGAGTCTAGTAAACTTTTTGTTTCTCGAAATGTTAGGTTTTTGGCATAGTTCTGTTACTTTTTCATTCCCTTGTCTACTCCTGTTTTGCATGATACAAAATTGTTACACATTGATCCTTTTGTGTCTAATGCACACCATGATGACCAGTTGATCATTCAACATCCATCCATTGATTCACCACTACATCCTGAGGTTTCCTCTCATATGCCTTTGCAACAGTCACCTGCAGATACTGACTTACCTTCTCCTATGGTGCCTCTCCCTCTCGACTCCCTGGACTCTGGTAATCCGCATCCTGCCACCCCTCGCATTTCCACTCGTGTCCGTCGTCCCCCTCAGAGGTATAGTCCATCTTCATATTTGCTCTCTTCCACCTATTTGACCTTTTTGTCTAAGATTCATTCTTTTGTTGAACCTAAGTCATACAAGGAAGCTGCATCAGATGCAAATTGGCGACAAGCCATTAATGATGAGCTCACCGCCCTACACCAAACTGGTACTTGGGAGTTAGTTCCACTTTCTCCAGGTAAGCATGCTATTGGTTGTAAATGGATTTTCAAAGTCAAAACTCAATCTGATGGTACACTTAAGCGATACAAAGCTCGGTTAGTTGCTAAAGGATTCTCACAAACTAAAGGCCTTGATTATGATGAGACTTTTGCTTCTGTTGCTCAAATGAAGACAGTTTGCACCTTGATTTCTATTGCAGCTGTTCAAAAATGGTATCTTTATCGAATGGAGGTTAAGAATGCATTTTTAAATGGTGATTTGGCCGAGGAGGTATATATGTGGCCACCACCAGGCCTTCCTCATATGTCTGGTCATGTTTGTCATCTTTGACGAGCTTTATATGGTCTCAAACAAGTTCCTCGAGCTTGGTTTGAGGAGTTCAGTTCCTCTTTGATTCGTCTTGGATTTGTTGCTTCAAATTATGATTCTGCCATGTTCATTCGCAAAACTATTGTGGGCCATATTGTGGTTCTTCTTTATGTTGATGATATGATTATGACTGGTGATGATGAAAATGGGATTGCTGACCTTAAACAACAACTTCATTCTATGTTTGAAATGAAGGATCTTGGATACTTACAATATTTTTTGGGTATTGAAGTTGCCTATTCTCCTAAAGGTTATATTTTGTCTCAATCGAAATACACCTCTGATGTGATCAGTAGGGCAGGATTGACAGATGATCGGATTATGGACTCTCCTATTGAACTCAATCATCGCCTTAACCTTACAGATGGTGAATTGTTATCTGATGTTACCCGATATAGAGAGGTAGTTGGTTCACTTGTTTACTTGATGGTCACCCGTCCTGATATTACCTATGTTGTTCATGTGGTTAGTCAGTTTGCTTCTGCACCTCGTACCGCCCATTGGACAGCCGTTCTCTATATCTTACGTTACTTACATGGCACTGTGCATCATGGTTTACTTTTGTCTTCCGCCTCTGATTTGGTTCTCACTGGTTATTCTGATGTTGACTGGGCTGTGATCCGACAGATCGAAAATCTACCACTAGGTATTGTGTCTTCCTTGGTAATTCTTTGGTGGCTTGGAAGAGTAAAAAACAATCAGTTGTCTCTCTCTCTCTCAAACTCTATTTTTATGCTCCACTTGATAAAATTTTGCGTCGATGACATCTTTATCTATAGTGGTACTATGCAAGATTATGTTGACCATTATATCCAAGTTTTTCAAATCTTGGTACAACAATTTATTTGTCAAGAAATCTAAATGTTCTTTGGTGCCTATTTTGTGGACTACTTGTGACATTTTAACTCTCTATCAAAGGTGTCCATAGATCCTTAAAAATTATTAAGTATTTACCTCCTAAGCCTACTCCTACATAGTCAAGTAGCTCCACGAATTTTTGGTCCTAATAGGTTATTACATGCAATTTATCAAGAACTATGGCATTATTGTCCTCCCATTGACTCAATTATTGAAAAAGGGAGGTTTCACATGGACGGAAGAGCCATCTAAAACTTTTCAAGACCTCAAGTTGGCCTTTATAAGACCTCAGGTTTGCTCTTCTATATAAGATTTTTATATATGTTTATATTATATATAATCTTCTTCGGTCTCCCTCATTATTTAAATGCATATTTTAAAATAATATTTCACATTTAAAGTTTAGCTATTTTTGTCTATTATCGTTTAGTTAAAAAATAATATAAAAAAATCATTCTAATCCATAATATGATTTGTTCTAATTAACACCCAATCTTATTTGTGTAGAAATGGATCACAAGTTGATAGAAACCTAAGGGACATGGGGCATGAGGGTAAAAAGAAAAATGCCAAAGGGGTATTGGGCATGAGGGTAAAAAGGAAAAATACCCAAGGGGTGTGGGGCCTATTGTGTTTCTTTCATAAGATCATGTGAGACCCACAAAGATAAGATCACGAATTGGCTTTCTATCAAGGTTCACGTGATTAAAGAAGAGTTAGAAGTTGAGTTAAAGTAATCTCTTAAATGAATGTAATTTTATCATGATAGGCTTATCTTAGAGAGTTATAGTTGAAATGTAATTAGGAGTCCTAAGATTACTTGTACATGGACTCTATCACCTCCTCAACTATAAATATAGGTGATTGTAACTCGGAATTCAATCAAGCAAGTCCCTACTCTTTTTCTCCTCTCTCATGTGAAGTGCTCTCTCTCTAATCTCATTTATTTTCCTTCTCTTCTCTCACTACCCGAGAGTCTTTCTCTTTTTCCCTTCTTTTCTTTCTCTCTCCCCTTGCTCGAGGTATTATTCATGAGGTCCTAAATTCAATATGGTATCAGAGCTGCCAATTTAGGATCCCAATTATGCTCTATAAAGATATGATTAAAAGTTGCTCATAGAATGCTCCTTATGAAGCAAGATTGAAACTCATGAGATAAGTATTTATTTCTGATATTAATAATTTTATGCTACTGGTTTTAGGTATTAAGAGGTGGTTTAGAGATGTATTTATGCATATTTTCATCTTATAAAATTATGAGAATATATGCATCTTGGATTATCTATGATTAGAACAGATTATCAAGGCAATTATTTTTCGGTTTGCACAATACTGTGACAGAGACCAGTGCATATTGGATTTTTTTTTATAAATCTATGGGAACAAGATTCTTGGATAAAGAAGGATGATGTTGAGCCTTTTATGAGTCATTTTCCATTAAAAATAATTACTTAGCTTTTATGTTAAGCATCTCCATTAACCGAGTTGGTTAAAACCTTTCACTTAGTCATATTTTGATTACTTGATTGGAGAACTATTTTACTTGATTTGCCTACTATGGTTGAAGATAATATGAGTCACAAGAGTGACATACTCAGAATCACCACTGTACCCTTACGACATCAAATTTTATGAACTGATCCACATCGGTTCGTCGGTTTCTTATCACAAAGGACCTAGTTGGTCATCTCACAAATCGTGGACCACATATTGATGAAAATGATATATTCTATACCAAATGGTTAAAGGAGAAAATATTGGTCATTAGTTGGCTTATCAACAATATGGAAGACCATGTCTCCAATAATGTCATTCATGTAAAAATAGCTAAACAAATTTGGGAGACATGCGCCCAAGTTGTATTCAAGCTCCGACAACTTACAAAGGCCATTTGATATTTTACAATAGATACTTACAACTAAACAAGGAGACAATATACATGAATATTTGGCCCACTTTCAAAGCTTTCTTCAAGAATGGAAACTTGCCCAGCCAACCACTACAGATATCTCTGTCCAAGATAAACAGAAAGAGACTTTAATAACTGCCATATGCCTTGCTAACATTAAACCGCATCTTGAAGTAAATACCCTTGCATCATCAAATAATCACTTTAGATAACTAAAAATTAACATTTAATTTTAGTGAAAAATTCAACCCAAAAAATTATTAGAAGGAATAGTAGGAGAAATAAGAAATAAGCATGAAAGAAGTGGGATAGTTTTAACATGTTTTATAATGATTAAATTCCTTCACCAAGAAATCACAAAATCAAAGCCCTACCTCAACCATGTTGAGATGGCATCTACAAAACAAGCTCCGCCTTTATGCTATCTACTTGACCATCAAAGAACAAGGACAACAATCCTCACTTATGACTCACTAGCCTCTTTTGACATGCCTGGCGCATCCCAAAAGGTTTGGTAGTCACCATCTTTGCCCCAAGCCAAAAAGAAAAATACCTAAATCATTGAGAATCATATGTATTATCCTAGAAAAAATCCAAGAGAGATGAAATAGAATGATGACAGAAAACCTTGACCACAGGGAAAGCAAGATAGAAGAAAGAAGTTGGCGCATCTCTCTTCTTCCGTTTGATTTGACAATCAGTGGGTGGGTAGAGGTTGCCCTCTTAGTGAAACCGTCTTAGTGAAACCGTGAAAAAGTCTCAACCCTTGACCCTTGTTTCTATACTAATTATATAGATTCATTTTAATCTATGTTTTTTCCTTTTAATTTGTCACTATGAAGTGGAATATTATGTTATGCATTGTTAGAAGATGGCTAATCTAATACGAAAAATCATTTGGTACAAAATATAACGTTATCTCAGCCGATCGATCATGATCAACAGTTATCTCAACTGTCCAATCAACGGTTATCTCAACTGTGTGATCATGATCGAACAGTTGAGATAGTTGTTTCGTATGTTTTGCACCATATTGGATCATCTTTGTTGCTAGAATACTATGTTATTAGATAGTTGCAATTCACAGGAGTATTAAATTTTTAAATTTGACATGGTTTTTAAGGGTTCAAGAATATTAATATTTACTGCATAAAGTAAGACTATAATAATGTACAAGTGGAAGATGGGCAGTTCAACCTAAACCCTTGTCCTCAGGTTTTATTTGTCACAGTTCTGATATTTTGCACTTTTTGTGTTCAATGATCGGTATTACTGGCTACTTTTCATTCGTATCTTTTTGCAGTGAAACTGGACAATTTTTCTAAATTTTTTCTTCTTTTTTTGATAGGTAAGCGGGGATTTCAGCCAGCTCCCTGTTCTTTTAATTTTCTTTCTGACGATTTGTGAGCTACGTAAGGGATCCGTGACTGGGAATAAGAATTTATTGTCAAAAGTAAAACTTAGTATAAGCGGCTTCTGCTGTGCTTCGATCAACAAGAATCGGATCTAGCAATGCAGACTGCATAAATTTCTTGAACCAAAGGAACGGGAGAACGGGAGGTGCCCAGATCGAATAAAAAAGAAAGCTTCGTCCAACCATAATGATCGTAACGAGTACGAGGTCAAGTCCGGAGCTCAACAGATGTCGACGGAATTCAAAAGAATGAACAATTGAATAAAAGAAAAAAGAGGAAGATCAGCTCGTTTTTACTTATCAGCTGATCTTACAAGTAGAGCATACAGAGACCCACCAACCTTTCTAAGCTTGTAAGGACATCTCTTCCCTTCATTTCCGGGATGGCTGTAATGTGTACAGGCAGTAGGCGGCGTGACAGGCCCTCGAGGCAGAGATTCAACAAAAACCAACCCCAAAGATCTCACAGATGCAGAATGTAGAGACGACGCCCAATTGTCAAAGCTCAATGGCCGGACAGCATGCACTTGGGAGGAGAAGAGAAGTAGAGGCAAGACGAGCAGAGGAAGGAGCGATTTGAACGTCGCCATGGGCGGAGCAAAGAAGCTCCGTAATGGAAGAGAGGGAAAAGGAAGACGCTCGCTGGTTCTCTACACCTGGGTTTCCAACTCCCAAGTATATATTTAATGGGAAGTTTCGTTTTCTCCTTCTCTTCATGAGAAAAAGATCAGCACTACAGTTTGAATAACAGAAAAGCTGAACGTATTTGAACGTTATCAATTTTTGAATAGCGGTATTTTAGGTAGACAAAGAAGAAGAAAAAGAAAAAAGGGTTTGAACTTTGAACTTTGAAGAAGACGACCTGCAGTCACTGGTGCCTCTGTTGAAGCCGCTAGCAGGTCTGCTGGTCCAAATCCAACAGAGAGAAACGGAAGCCGCAGCCGTTCAAGACTGGATCAAGGAGGAGACAAGCCGTAGAAGCTGTAATTACCCCAATCGGCGAGGCTTGTAGTCTGAAGTCTCTAGTCTCTATACTCTCTAAAACGGCGGCTCTTGACCGAGAAATTTATTATCTTCGTAATTAATACTCAAACAGAGTTAAGGTTAGCATGTGTTAATTCAGAAGAAACGAGGGAGTTTCCTTGTCAACTTTTGAGTTGAACGAGTCTCCTTTCGTCTAGCAATTGAGGGGTTCAGATATATATTCATACCAGAAACTATTGAAGATTAACATCCTCGTAGAGTGATCAGAGATCTATTGAAGCTAAAACTCCATATTGAAGAAAAGCATCCATCAGAGATCGATCTCTGATGGATGTTTATCTTCAATAGAAACAATTCAGCCAACAGTTAACACCCTCTGGACCTCTTTCATAGAAAGCTTCGGTAACTGAAGGTCGTGAATGGGAAATTGGGAATGCGCTCAAAAGTCAAGTGAGTAAACTTCTAAGACAAAAAATTTAGCAATTTGTTTTTCTATTTTGTATGTTTGAGTCATCCTGGTAGCTTTCTTTATACTAAATTATTTCAATATAACGACCAATCTCTCTCTTTCTCTCTCTCTCTCTCAAGACATCTAAATGTTCTTTGGTGCCTATTTTGTGGACTACTTGTGACATTTTAACTCTCTATCAAGGGTGTCCATAGATCCTTAAAAATTATTAAGTATTTACCTCCTAGCCTACTCCCACATAGTCAATTAGCTCACCGGATTTTTGGACCTAATAGGTTATTACATGCAGTTTATTAAGAACTATGGCATTATTGTCCTCCCGTTGACTCAATTATTGAAAAAGGGAGGTTTCACATGGACGGAGGAGCCATCTAATAAGATTAGAATGTAGAGGAAACAAAATCTCAAATTATGAATGTTGAAAATGAAAATCCTACACCACTTAAGATGAATCATATAAAATCCAACCCTACAGTGCAGAAATGTTGCCATGAATCTCACATGGTAGATAAGCTCTAAGTTTTTTCTTCTCTGTTTTTTGTTTGGTTAAGACTCGAGAGACGTGGGAACATGGCTTAAAGCTATAAATACAAATCTAAAGCATGCGCTGCTCGGTGGGAATAGATAAGCCCTCCTGATCCTCAGAAACTGAAAAGTTTTGATGCATGGAGATTTGAGAATTCTGCGAGCTTATCACTTCTTTAAAAAATGCGTTTCTGTCTGATCCGGTCGTGAAAAGTGAAAAACGTTTAGCGAACAACGCCTCGTCTCCAATGAATTTCAGTTGCTAAAAAGCGATGCAAATTTTTTTATTTCTGAAGTTACGGATACCAGACAATCGAGGAAGAAGGTGCAGCTAAGTCATCGAAGTATCTCGAGCCAAACGGATGAGCTTATCATCAAAGTGGCGTCCCACATTTAGCACGCTAGGTTGACGGACCGAAGAAAACGAAAGGGTTGTGGAACACCCAACTCCGGACGGGGCTTGTGGTCTCTCCGACCGGAGTCTGGGACCTTTTTTATTTGGAACCGCTTCTTCTGTTCTGTTACACACAATAAAAAGGAAAAAGAAGTAAAGAACTTTCATATCCTGTTATTGGGAAATTTTAAAAATCTGTGTTTGGCTCTCATTTCTGACCACTGCCAGTCAGTAATTAAATATTAGTAATTTCCCCGGTCCATGCTCTCCTCTCACTCATAGGGGAGATTATCAAGGATGTGTTGATACCCGAAAATCTACTTCTTGTTTTATCTTTATGTTTGGAGGAGGTGCCATTTCTTGGAAAAGCAAGAAGCAAGATTGTGTCGCGCAATCAACCATGGAGGCAGAATATGTGGCTATGAACTTAGCTACAAGGGAAGTTGTCTATCTTCGCAAATTCTTGCGAAGTCTTCTAGTGGTAGACTGTGTGGAGCGACCTATTCCTCTCTTTTGTGATAATGAATCTGCTATTGCTATCACGAAAGATCCGAAGTGTCACTCCAAGGCTAAACATATTGAAGGCAAATACCACTACATACGAGACATGCTGAGGAAGGAGGAAGTTGTTCTTTATAAGATATCTTCTCCGGATAACTTAGCTGATCCACTAACCAAGTGTCTTCCCGTGACCAGTTTCACTTTCATGTGGGGAACATGGGTTTGATTTGTTTACAATTGATGAGACCAAGTGGGAGAACATTGTTTTGTATGCATTGTGGTCTCAATGATTTGTAATACTATGTATGTCATGACATTGTAATTTATATTCCATGGAATGATTTTGACAAAATGCATATGCTTTTGTGTGATAATATGAGTACTCAGTGTATGCCATGAGATTCAGCTTCCCTATTAGGTATGCACTTGTACGTGTATATATGAGGGTCTCAATAGGGAATGACGGTTGAGTCTCGAAATTGTCCAGGCCAATGGGACTGCATAGGCACAGTTTCCTTTACGGCTAATACTCATGCTGGTATAGAGCTTTACCCTGAGCTCCTCAGGTACTGAGTATGCTATGGACGGTGAGATGCCTTGATGTCCAACTTTTTTATTAGGTATATACTTGTATGTATATACGGAAGGGTCTCAATAGGAAGGTTGGGTTGGATGTCTAAATTATTCAGGCCTATGGTACTGATTAGGCACAGTTACCTTAGTGGCTAATACTCGAACTGGTACAGAGCTTTACCCTGAGTTCAGGTCCGAGTATGCTATGAATGGAGACCGCTGAATTGGAAAATTTGACAAGTATGGATTTGGTTTATTCCCCAGCCTTAGATATTTAAGATATATATTGTGTAGGCCCGGGTTAACTACACATGTATATTAAAGTGTTTAAGGTAATGCCTATGGTCATGGTATGGTTTTATGTGTCAAAATTAATTTTCAAAGTTTTTTTTCGAAAATCGGACTTTGAAATGGATTTGAAACCAAGTGGGAGTTTGTTAGAATTATGGTTTCAAATAGATAATTTATAAAATAAAATTACCATGATATTAGAGGCGTGGGACCCACTTCTAGATGTTGTCATTAGATGTTCAGTATAGGGAATAATGGCCAGCACATCCCCCTATAGAGGTAGATTCATTGGGTGCATTGACTGGACACATCCCTTGGGCATAAGGAGATGTATCTCTCTTGAGGGGATGTATCTTTCCTTAGAGGATGTATCTCTCCTAAGGGGATGTATCTCTCCTAAGGGGATGTATCCTTATGAATAGTCATAAGTGCCACACCCTTTGGAGATCTATAAATTCCTCCATGGTCTTACAAGTGAGGCAAAGGCTATTTGCACACCCAGGCTGAACGGGAGCAAACTTATCACTTGTAAACGAAGTATAAAAGATTATCTTGTGCACTTCAAGTTCTGTTTATATTCTTCAAGATGAAAGGTACGCTCTCTTTATTCTTCTTATTTCAATTCTATGATATATATATGGTTTTCTTGATAATGAAATTATGGAGGATTTAATATCTATTTTCTATGATGTTTATATTATTATTAGACATCAAGTCTAACAAGGGGCACAGGATTTACCTTTTTGAAGCTTCCCAGATTTGGTCTGAGATGCTGAGATGTTATCAGCACGGCCAGCACTCTCGAAATCGGAGACCAGTCCTGGTCTTCAGTTCCGCATTTGTATCAGTTTAAATACTAGTAGTTTCCCCAGTCGGAGCACAGGATTTCTCTTTTTGAGTAGGAATTTCCTTTTTGAAGCTCCCCAGATTTTCTCTGAGTTGCTGAGATGTTATCAGCACGGCCACCACTCTCGAAATCGGAGACGAGTCCTGGTCTTCAGTTCCACATTTGTATCAGTACCGACGAAAAGAATGGGAGAATGAAGAGGACCCAAGAGACACGATTCCGATCCCGGCGACAAACAGCTCAACCAATCCGAGCAGTGATCAGTAGCGGCGACCAAAGCGTGGGGGTGCCCACCACCTTTTCCGCCTCCGGGGAGTCCCGAACATCGATGTCGGATATCAATATCAAGGCTGTGATCACAATCAGGAAAAAGATGAAGGAGAAACTGAACGACAAGATCGAGGAAAGCTGGGAGTCATTCCTTAATGGAATTGGTCAGGGGATCATGATCCAGCTTGTAAGCAAGGAAGTTGATACAGGTTAATATGCTGAAGTAACGGAGCACTTTATCACAAATTTCCCAGTTATCAAATCGTTAGCTCTCAGTGGATCTTCAAAGTTGATCATGTTCTTGTTTTCTGTAGCGTTTAAATAAAAATTTCATTTGCAGTTTTCAGTAGTTTATGGAAGATAGGTAGTTTGCTTTCTGTCTGGAAGACACTGAATCACTGATTTGTTTGTTTCCGTTTATCCAAACTTTATTTTATCAGAAAATGTACGTCTTTTTTGTTCAGTTCTAGCTTCGATCTCTTATTTTAGTTGTAGAGTGTAGACTAACTCATCCTTCTGTTCTATTTCAGTAACCAAAGTAGGGGCAAAAAGCGCAGAAACTGCTGTGAGAGGTTGGTTTTCTACTTCACCAAACCATCACTACATTATCGAGTATGCAGCAAATCTCACAGTAGCATCTACTTTTGGCCAACCTGGGTCCATTATAATCACCAATCTGCATCCCAAGGAGTTCTACTTGATGGAAATCGTATTACATGGTTTTACTGAGGGGCCCGTCTTCTTTCCTGCAAATTCATGGATCCACTCACGTAATGATAATCCTTACGGTAGAGTTATATTTTGCAATCAGGTAAGAAGAAGCAGGAGAAACCATTTAATGTTTTTTACTCAAGAAGTAGTTATCATTAGTGTTGCTGAGCTTCTTATCCATGCTTTCCCCAGTCATATTTGCCCTCCCAAACTCCAAGCGGTTTAAAAGAACTTCGCGCTGCTGAACTGGTTAGGCTTCGTGGGAATGGAAGAGGTGAACGCAAAAAGTTTGACAGAATTTATGATTATGCTTGTTATAATGACTTGGGCAATCCGGATAAGGATGAAGATCTTGCAAGGCCAGTTCTGGGTGGTGAAGAGCGGCCTTATCCTAGGCGGTGTCGTACTGGTAGACCTCCATGCAGTTCAGGTTTGTAAATTTTGATCTCTTGAAATCCTAATTTCGTTTCTTTCTTTCATTGTGCAAAACAAGAAAAGATTGTGAGTTAGCACACAGATCAACAGTACGGATTTGTTTATTTTTTTGGTTCCTATTCTAGACCATTAGTGCTTCACAATCTTCCTATACTTGAATCATATGCCAACATATCTATAGCTAATCACAGTTTTCTTCACGATCTCCCTGTTTCTATTGTTTGCAGATCCTTTTTCAGAGAGTAGAATAGAGAAACCCCATCCAGTATATGTCCCTCGTGATGAAACATTCGAGGAAACCAAGCAGGCCACCTTCTCAGCTGGAGCCCTTAAAGCATTGCTCCATAATTTAGTGCCTTCTCTGGTTGCCGCCCTCTCCAGTTCTGACAATCCATTTCAGTGTTTTACTGAAATCGACCAACTGTACAAGGATGGAGTTGCTCTGAAGCTTGAAGAATCCAAGAGTATTTTTAGCAATATGTTGCTGCCAGCCATGATGAAAAAAGTTGAAAATGCCAGTGAAAGTATGCTCAAGTTTGAAACTCCTGCCATAATATCAAGTATGTAACTTAAGCTCAGCTTGTCAATTTCAACCAATTTTTTGCTGCAATTTGAATTTTTGGGGTTCACTGATCCAACCTTATTCGACATTGATTAATAGGAGATAGATTTGCATGGTTGCGTGACAATGAATTCGCCAGACAGACTTTGGCAGGTGTCAATCCAGTGAACATTGAGAGACTGCAGGTAACTAACTGTGATTTTCTTTCTTAGAAGATCCATACTCTGATCCAGCAGCTATTCAAATCATTTCTGTGTTGCCTGGATTTTGCAGGACTTCCCAATTCGTAGCAAATTAGACCCTGCTGTTTTTGGTTCTCCAGAGTCTGCTTTAACAAAGAAATGCATCGAGCAAGAATTGAATGGGATGAGTGTTGAAGAGGTACAGCTGATGCATGTCTAAAGTCATGTCTGTGCAATGCATTTTGTTTATATATGTATCTGCACTGAAGCAACCTTCGGCCCTTAACTCTGTGATCCATAGCGGATGCATGCAGGCAATTCAGAAGGGAAGGCTGTACATACTAGATTACCATGACTTGCTCCTGCCTTTTATCAAGAAGATGAATGCCTTGAAAGGGACGAAGGCTTATGCTTCCAGGACAATCTTTTTCCTTTCACAAAACTCTGATACTCTCAGACCTATTGCTATTGAGCTGAGTCTTTCACCAACTCCTTCATCACCAGAATCCAAACATTTGTACACTCATGGCCATGATGCAACATCATACTGGACTTGGAAGCTAGCTAAAGCTCATGTCTGTTCGAACGATGCAGGGGTCCATCAACTAGTCAATCACTGGTAACTGTATGCAAATAGTCAAGATCAATATGGTCTAGCATTCCCATCCTGGACTGTCTATGATCCTTAAATTGTTTCACTGACACTCTCTATACAGTTTCTTCATCCCATGGACTGAAACAAAGTCTGAACATCAGTTACTTGAGATGGTAGCGAACCCTAATATCTAATCTTCTCAGGTTGCGTACCCATGCTTGTATGGAGCCTTACATTATAGCAACTCACAGACAACTAAGCTGCATGCATCCTATCTACAAGTTGCTTCATCCACATATGCGCTACACCATGGAAATAAATTCTCTGGCTCGACAGAGCTTGATAAATGGTGGGGGAGTAATTGAGTCATGTTTCAGCCCAGGAAAGTATTCTTTGGAGGTGAGCTCAGCTGCATACAAGAGTAACTGGCGATTTGACATGGAAGCACTACCAGCTGATCTGATTCGGAGGTAAACTTCCTGCTTGTTGCCTGGAATGTGTTTAAAAACCCTAAACCTAAAGTTGCAAATAATTTTTTTCAGTGCTTCAAATTCCTGGACTTTTCCCCCTTCTTCTGATAAACAACTCTGTTCTGTTCTGTTTTGTTCATATACAGGGGAATGGCAGTGGAAGATCCTTCAAAGCCGGGGGGCGTGAGACTCCTGATAGAGGACTACCCTTACGCAGCAGATGGACTTCTCATCTGGGAAGCCATAAAAGATTGGGTGGAATTCTATGTGAACCGTTTCTATGAAGAACCCAACAGTGTGGCATCAGACTACGAGCTTCAAGCATGGTGGGACGAGATAAAAAACAAAGGACACCCTGATAAGAGAAACGAATCTTGGTGGCCTAAACTGAAGACCAAGGATGATTTATCGGGTATTTTAACCATCATGATCTGGACTGCGTCCGGGCAGCATGCAGCCATAAACTTCGGTCAGTACCCCTTCGGAGGGTACGTCCCAAATCGTCCCGCTCTCATGAGAAAGCTCATTACCCAGGAAGGGGAACCAGATTACGCCAAGTTTCTTTTAAATCCTCAGCAGACTTTTCTATCTTCAATCCCAACCCAGCTTCAGGCGACCAAAGTGATGGCGGTTCAGGACACGTTATCCACCCATTCGCCGGACGAGGAGTACCTTGGTGATCTCCACCATACGCACGCACGCTGGATCGATGATCAGGAAATTCAGAAGGCGTTCAAGAGGTTCTCTTCGAGGTTGGAGGAAATCGAAGAGATCATAAACGAGAGGAATAGAAACGCTCGTTTAAAGAACAGAAGTGGGGCAGGTGTTCCTCCGTATGAGTTGCTTCTTCCATCTTCGGGACCTGGGGTGACTGGCCGAGGGATTCCAAACAGCATTTCCATTTGAAATTGTAACAAGGTTGCTCAGGACGGTGCCTATAGGGTTGTCGATCTGAAATCAGTCGTCAATGTTGTGGCTTCTTGTTAAGTTCAGGGAATGTTTTAAAGTAAAAGTTCTTTGCTTTCCCAAAACTATAATCTAAAAAAATCCCATTACTGCATTAAAAATATTTATATCAGAAGAGATCCTTGACTAAATTTTATTTCTATGAAACCTATTAAATGAAAAAATATCTCTTAAGATCTGAAACTCACCCTTTTTGGGTTTCTTCCTTGGAGCAATTGACCTAGCTAGCAGGTTTCTTCCCCGGAGAAAAAATGTAAAACAGTTGGGATCCGTTTCATACTGTATTTGCATTAATTTCTTTCTTCCTAATATAATTTTCTTGCAGATCTTTGTAATAAGCATTTGGGAAGTGATTTGTGGAAGAAGAAGAGGCATGGGAAGGAAGAAAGAGAGCGCAGGAGATAAAATTTTCATTCAATCAACATCATTATCCCATACAGTTACAATCAATTAATAATAAGAGAAATTAAAATTCAAAATTTTAAAAAAAAAGATAAAATACCCCCTTAAAAAATTATTAAGTCCAAGATATGCCAAACCCATTGAAAACTGCCAAACCCGCTTCACTAACACAGGAAGTTTTATACAAAGGCCAGATGAAACCCTAATTCTCATCACGTTGCTAAAAATCAAACCACTAAAACATTCTTACAAAACACTTAAAACACAAAACATAACAGAATGGTAAAAACTAAAAACATAAAAAAAAATCAATAGTAGGGTGAGAGGCTAAGAGCTTTAACCTCTAAGAAATGAGTAGGAAGACGCTCTTAAAACAATATCAGCACGAGGTGTTTGTTCCATCGAAGATAAATAATAGAATACAAAAGATAAAAAAAAAAAACCCCAAAAGATTAAGAATAAAATAACTTACCTCTGTTCTATCACTTCTGTCGATGAGGAAGAAGTTCAGAGAAATAAATCGAAGAGGAAGAAGATCAGAAAAGGAAGAAATTAGAGAAGAAAAAATTGGAGACTGAAATTGATTGTAAAAAATCAGAAATTGAGATTGAGAGTAAGGAATCAAAGAGAGAGAATGAGAAATAAAAAGATGAAATTCTCCTCATTTCTTTTGAATCGTCGCCTGCCGAACACCGTTTCCCTATTCCCCCTGATTCCCGAGAAAACGAAAGACAAAGAGACTCAAACTCAAAGTCAAAGACCTCCTACCTCCCGGGCCTTCGTTAAGTTAACAAGCGCAAGTTTTTGAATCGAACCATGATTCTATCGAGTTTGGGTCGTTAACTTAAACGAGCCTCATCTCCGTATAAACCGAACTTAAGCCACTTACAAACCGGTTTGGTTCCATACGAAATACAATTTCAAGATGCATTCAACTCCCAAATTACAGGTCAATTCGTTCAAGATGCACTAACCTCCCAAACGATCGGTCAATTTCATCGGATTGCATTATTGTGGCCATCAATTTCTTGGATTCTCTCAATTCATGGTGGAAGCTCGACTGATTTCTAAAAGGATACCACCAACTCTTTCGGATAGGACAGAAACGCTCCAACTACCACTTTACACGTCGATTCCTACTGTTTTGTCTGTGACGTAGTAACTGCCAGTAGTTTTTTAGAACACCTTAGAGCATCATCCGTGAAATCTACATGATTCCAATGACCGGGCAATTTCATCAGGTTGCACTATCGTAGCCATCAATTTCTTAGATTATCTGAATTCATGGCGGAAGCTCGACAGACTGTTCTTCCACCGAACGTTGACCCCAAAAGCGGCTTCTGTCCAGAGACAAAGACCTTCTACAGCCTCAGAGCCGCCGTCCCCCTGCCTCTCCCTGATGTTCCCCTCTCGGTTGCTTCCCATGCTCTCTTTCTCCACAGATCTTCCCCCACGGCCGCTGCTACCGCTGTCATCGACTCCGAAACTGGCCTTCGCCTCTCCTACGCCGAATTCTTCAACCAAGCCGAGTCTCTAACTGCATCTCTCCAAAACCTGAGGCCTTCCCTCCCCACCGGATGCGTGGCGTTCATCCTCGCTCCCACCTCCTTCCATCTCCCCGTTCTCTACTTTTCTCTCCTCTCCCTCGGTGTCGCCATCTCTCCCTCCAACCCCCTCTCCACTTCCGCCGAGATTTCCCGCCAAATCCAACTGACGAAACCCGCCATCGCCTTCGCCACTTCCGCCACCGTTCAGAAGATCTCTTCCAATATCCCAGTCGTGCTCCTGGATTCGCCCGAGTTCGAGGCCATGACGCGCAACGCAGTCGTCGTGACTCACTCTCACCTGGATGTCAACCAATCCGTCCCCGCCGCGGTTCTCTACTCATCCGGCACCACGGGGAGCGTCAAAGGCGTGGTGCTCACTCACCGGAACCTGATCGTGACCCTGACGGTAATCAAAGACATGCTAGGAGGTCGGACCTGGCCAAAGGTGTATCTGCTGACGTCGCCGCTTTTCCACGTGTTCGGTTTCGTTGTGTGGCTGTGGGCGGTGGCGATGGGGAATACTATAGCCCTGATGAATAGATTCCAGATTGGAAAAGCATTGAAGTCGATCGAGAAATTCAAGGTCACGCACTTGACTGCTGCCCCGCCCGTGGTAATGGCGATGGCGCAGGAAAGAACGACGGGTCAGTACGATCTGAGCTCACTAGAGGAGGTCAGGTGCGGTGGAGCCCCACTTGCCATCACTGCCATGGAGCGCTTTGTCTCAAAATTCCCGCACGTGCGGCTAGCTCAAGTAACATATCTTCCAAAATTTGTCTAAAAAATTAATATGATCATAAGAAAAAGTAAGAAGTAATTATATATGTGTAAATAGGGATTGGGAATGACGGAGGTGGCGGTAGGCATCAGTCACACGATGGGAGCAGAAGAATGCCGGCGTTTTGGATCTGTGGGTCGACTCAATTCCAGTCTGGAAGCGAAGATCATCGATCCGGTTACCGGCGAACCGCTGCCTCCTCGTCGGAGGGGGGAGCTCTGGATCCGAGGACCTGCTGTAATGAAGGGTAACAACCAGCAACTACGAAAGCATTTCCTTCTCATAGCCGAACAATAGCAGAAAATATCACCAAAATCTTGACCTATTGCAGGCTACATCGGAGACGAGGCAGCGACAGCGGAGGCATTAGATAGAGATGGTTGGCTAAGAACTGGCGATCTTTGTTACGTAGACGGTGATGGATTCCTCTTCGTGGTGGATAGGTTGAAGGAACTGATAAAGTACAAGGGCTACCAGGTATTGACTCAATTTATGAGGCTTTTCGTCTGAACTCATCTCTTGACTTGCCTATTTTTGTATCCGTGACGTGATTCGATAAAAATAGGTGCCTCCAGCAGAGTTAGAGAATTTGCTTATGAAGCACTCAGAGATTGTTGATGCTGCAGTGATCCCGTATGTATTTCTTTCTGTTATAACTCTCTCTCTCTCTCTCTGTGTTTTGGGCTGTTACTCCACTCCAAATGTGATATTCTTGTGCAGATACCCCAATGAAGAAGCTGGCGAGATTCCTATGGCCTTTGTCGTGAGACATCCCAAAGGCAGCCTCGACCACAGTCAAGTAATAGATTTTGTGGCTCGGCAGGTAAGCCCCATCTCTCACTTTCCTCTCTCTCAATCAGCTGAAACTCTGCTCAATTAATTTTTTGTTTTCTCGTCTTTTGATAAGGTTGCGCCTTACAAGAAAATAAGGCGAGTTGCCTTCGTGGATTCTATTCCTAAGACTCCTTCCGGGAAAATCTTGAGGAAGGAACTCACAAAGCGAGCTCTATCTGCCTCTACATCCAACTTGTGACAAACTTGGGAAAGAATGAACGCAGGGCCTCTGTGGAAGGTTATAAATTAAATAACTTGTTAGGAAGTGATTGCACTCTTTGGCTGTGGAGATGGGAGAATGCTTTCTTCCTTCTCTTATATCTCTTTTCTCTTCTGTTTTTTTTTTTTTTTTTAAATTAATTATTTTTATCTTTGATATTAGAAATATTTATAAATAAAATTAACTTGTTATTTTAGTTATGTGTATTTTTATTGATTTATTAAGTAATATAAATATTTTTATTATTAGTAATTTTAAAATGTGAAAATGTATGTACTTTGAGTAAATAGATTTATTATATGGTTCATCATTATTATATAAAGCATATTATTTTATAATTATTTACCATTATTAATACAATTCTAAATCATATATTATAATTATTAAAATAATTTAAAATATTAATTGATATATAATTAAATTTAATTATTATTTTAATTAAAACAATTTTTATATTTTTGTGTGAGAGTACATTTTTTCTTAATTATTTTACACAAAATATATTTTATTAATAATTTTTTGACACTTTTCGTAAGGTTACATTAACATAAAAAAATTATAAAAAATAGAATCCATATTCACTTTCCTTGCCCCTCTGGCAAGAACTCATCTCGTCGATGAAATTTTTTCAAATTTCTTCTTGCAAAGAGAACGCATTATGAGGAAGATGATGGAGGCAACTTTGTCTGAGAAGCAATTTCGATAAATTTTGAAAAAGTCAAGAGTTAAACTTAGAGAGATTGGATTTCAAAGGTTAGGTGAATTTGTAATGAGATAAAAGAAGTTAAGAGGGTAAGCATAGGGAGATTAGATTTCGATAATATATTATGAATTATTAGTGTCCATGCACGTTAAAATATATTACAAACTCTAAAAAAATACATATTTATGAAATTTGAATTAACTCTAAAAATTCAAATTTTTTTTAAAATTAATAAATATCATGAACTTAAATTTTTAAATAATCAAAATAATTAATAAATGAATCTTTTAATTAGTAATATATTAAATTTAAATGTATTATCTAGCGTGTGTATATATAGCAACCACCCTTTTCTTACTTAATTTTCTCATAATTGTAACGATTTTTTCTGACCATAAGATGACAATACTTGATTTTTACATCTTTGAAGCTGCATAAGAATCCAGTTCTAACCAAACCTACTTCACCTAACCAATTTTGGTTCTAATAATTTGAGAATGAGAGGGGACAGGCTTGGGTTCATTGCTAGCATGAGAGATTGGGCCTCTAATGTAACTTCTTTTTGCTGGTCCCAAACTGCTCTCGCCTCTCAATAATTCGGTGGCAAAGGGAGGTATTAACTGTTCGTTCCTCGCTCGACCGGCACGTCCCATGCTCTCTCTTCCTCCTGCCTTTTTCTCTCTTCCAATTCAGTGTTTGCTAGACGGACAATAACGTTGGTTTCTTTCAGGCGGAGGCTGAGAAGGGAAAAATCGTTTTTCGTCTTTCCTTTCCCAGTTGCCAATGGATTCCATCGACGCTCTCATTGCTCATGTTCAAGGCCTTTCGAGCTGTCCCGAGGACCTCAACGCTTTACATGTACACTTAAATCAAGCCGAAGAACTTCTTCTTTCTCAGGTGAATCGGTTGGCCAATTCTCTCGACCAGCTAGATCCTTCCAAGCATTCTCTTGGATATCTGTATCTCCTGTAAGTTCCTCTAATTTTCTTTACTAAGCATCCTTGAGGCTTCTCTTTCCTGGTCTTTGGTAGTTTTTTTTTTTTGTGCTATTCTGAGAGTCGTTTTTTGGATGCTTTATTTTTTATTACTTGGATCATTTGAAGTGTGCGTTACTTAATCAGGTACTCGCCTCACCGCTTTGGTTCTTTTTGTCATTAATTTTTTTTTTTATTTGCATTTTTTGTTCGTTTCTAAGTGTGTATAAATTAGGGTTCTAGAATGGGGTTTTCTTACTTTTTGTCAGTTTGTACAAATAAAGCACTTGGGCGGTACAATGGGCGGTTCTCTTCAATTATCTTCCATTCTACTTTTAAGTGATTGTCGTGAAGGGTTTTGGTAATTTTCACAAATATGTTGGTCTCTGGGAAGTGTTCTCCAGTAGTTGTCATTGTTGGCAGGATATTGCTTCTGAGTACTTTGATTTGAAATCTTATATTCTTGACTGAAGGAAATGTTACCTTTGATCACAGTCCTTTATACGCAAATTTTTTGCTTTATTTATGTTATACATAGTTCCTTTTGATTTTGGATATTATGTCTTTCATCGTAACTTTTTTCCCTATAAGTTTTACTCAGCATTTTTTAATTATTCTGGTTGGTTTCCCCCCTCAATTGAATATTTCACGGTTTAGACTTGTACGATCTTTTTGAGTAGCCAAAATAGCCATGTTTCGGTTTTATATTTTCAAGTTACTGAATTTTCGCATCAAACATCGTTGGAAGAAAATTAATTTTTCCTTTCAAAATAAGAAATAAGATAATCTTCTATCACCCATCTATGTATAGTTGGCTGGAAACCAGTTAGAGGTTGTCCCTTTTATACGGAAGTGTTCTGATGTTTTGTATTCTATTAACACATCATGGTAAATTATGCATGCCAAAATCATGAATAAAATGCAATAAAACTTTCATTTTCTCTTCCAAGTTTTTCATTTATAGGGATCACAACAAATATAATAAGATCAGCTTTAAGTTTACTGAGCTTTGAAATTGAGGTTAATATCTGTACTTGAGTGATGTTGGATCTGGAAGGTGCAGCTTTTGGTTCCTTTTACTGCTTGGAGCTGGTTGTTTAAGCTGAGTCTGAAGTTATGCTTTTTAATCATGTATATGACTAGCTTCATGATGGAGTATCTCATCTTGTCATTCTTCTTTTTATTATTGTTATAATATGAATGATAGCATCTTATCATACTTACAATTGCCTTTAATAAGTGCTTAAGAACTGTTGTTTAGTTAGCTTTTGTATTTTGCTGTTTCTTTTATGTTTTTGATATATAACTGGTGCAATGGAATGCTCCAGAAAATCAACAGGATTTTCTTTTTGTCAAAGAAAAAAGTAAGATGTTTCTAGTATTAACATTGGTCCTTGCGTCTTCTTTTTCTAGTACCACAAGATCTGGTTTATGGTCATTTTTGCCTTTGTATTTTGATGTAATGAAAACAGAGTATGTACAAAAAAATAAAAATCTAGTATAGAGTAAACTCCAGGAGCTTGGAATACAAATTTGGATACTCGGGCTCCTTGAATCTAAACCGGAAGGCTCTCATTGTTGGGAGGTCATGATGTAAAATGACTACCAATTAGACAGCCTCAGGAGTGTGGTCGATGGTTAAATCAACTCGCTAATTTTTTCTTCAACATTGAGAGGCGCATAAAAATAGGTTTTCAAAATGTGCTATTTTTGGTAGAAGAACATCATATACTCGTGCTTTTTTTCCTATGAATGGAGTTAGACCTGCTTTTTGACAGGGAGGCATACACATCGGGTCCAATCTCAAGGGAGCAAGCTGGTGAAATTGTTCGGTGTATTGCAAGATTTATCATGACCTGTGAGGCAGAACAGATACGTTTGGCACCTGAAAAATGTATAGACCTGTGTTTTTCAGTGTTATCTTACCTAAAATATAAGCCTCTTGTTGACGTAATGGTTCTAAAATCTTCAGTTCAACTCATTTCTACACTTAAAAAAAATCTCTCTTATTTACATATTTTCTTTTCCTCTAAAAAAGCATATTTAACTTATATCTTGCAGTTGTATCTGTCTGTAAGAGGCTGAAGGATCAAGTTATGCTTCTTCAAGTGCCCATCCAAGGCATTGCGCCTATGAGGGGAGCTGTTCGTAAACTCCAATCCTCACCTGAACATTTAACTCCCGTACATCCTGATTTTCTTCTTCTTTGTTTGCTGGCGAAGTGCTACAAAGCTGGTCTAAGTGTTTTGGAGGATGATATTATTGAGGTTGACCAGCCAAGGGACTTCTTTCTTTACTGCTATTATGGGTGAGTCGTTGAATTGTTCCAGCTGCTTTCATCAAGCATGGTAGTACAAACTCCATAACTTGCAGCTTAATAATGTTTCAATCTGCTTATCATAATCTACGATTTTATATCAATAGTTTCTGTAGGTATTAAGCATTTAATGACTCTTCTGCTATATTTGCCTGAGAATTAAGCATTTAATATAAGCCCACTCAACTGTTGTGGGCTGACGTAATAACCATATTTGAGGATATTATTGATCTATTAAATTAAGGTCATTAAATGGTTTCACAGCAAGTGTGGGCCTATAACAAATCTGCAACTCATAGGCCCGTAATATAGAGAATTTGTAGCATCTTTTTTATGAGAGTTTTTTTTTTGTTTTTGTTTTATGCCAGTGTTAGAGTTGACAAAAATTAACTCTAGGGAACATATGTTTTTTCGGTGAACTTGCAGGATATGTAGGTATTAGTATGAAACACCAAATGTATGTTAGTCTATACCATATATCAGGGTTATGTGGGTAATTCACTCTTTTATCAATTACAGTTTTGTAAAGGTGAGTAATGTGTGAAAAAAACCGGGCACTGAAACGAGGGGCATTCAAGTAAACAAGAAAACCTTTCAAAAGAAAAAAAAAGGATGAATCAGGAATAAGAATTCTCTTTTGAGCCTTCAATGTCCTTACTCTGGCACTGTCTTGATAATATATAGGAAAAGGAGAGCCAACTTCCATATGTATTTGATGAACTGAGCTCATTATGTAAGTGATTCATCCTAAAAGATTTCACCAGAGAAATTTCAAAATATCATAGAGCTCCGTTTGCCTATATTATTTTTTTAATTTTATTTTTAAATTTTAGGTAATTCTTGTTTTTTTCTCTTTATTTTCCTTTCCAGATTGTATTAATTGCTTCGTTGGGAATTCCATGTATTTTCTCTTCTTCTTTTTGTGGAAAGATTAAGTATTTAAGAAGCTAACCTATTAAAGAGTTTGTACTCTAGGTGATATCAATCTTTTTGCTACCAGGTGAAGTTCCCAGCTCCATGAAAGGAGCAGGAAACACCCTCCTTAGCCAGCAAGTAGAATATGCCGTTAGCTTCTCTGAGAGAGTGCTGCCGTTTCAGAGTAGTTTTTTCTGTTTTTTAGTGAAACTCTGTTTCTGTCTTGAAAGTGAAAAAATGAAGAATTTCATTGAATTTTAGTTTCATCTTCTTTACTATAATCTAACTTTGTCAACAATAACATGCACTATTGGTAGGTAAAACCTGAGTGACATTCTCTTGCTACTTTAATTTTCTAAGTCTTTCTAGGTGTCATATTTGGAAGCCTTTAGTAGAAAAAGAAATATTATAAATTAGACAGATTACAAAACTCAAGCTAGAAAAAAAAAGGAGATCTTTGTGGATGTTGATCATTTACATTGCTATGCCTTCACTTCACTGAAAGTTGACTTTTAAGCTAACTAAAGGCAGGGTGATGATGTTGTGTCCTAAATAAACTATTTTCTGGTTCTGATATCTGAAACTAAGCCTATTATCTTCTAATAAGAAGCTTGTTGTTGTTGTTTGTAATGTGAGATTTTTTTAATGAAAATATTTCCTATTTTAGGAGATTCTTTTAGTTCTTGGCTGTTCACTGCATTTGTTGTGGCATACTTCATTGCTTCTTTGTCTTAAGTTAGGAATGCTACCCTAATCGGTAAAATAAAGCACAATGACATGTTATATTACAGTGCACAGGCATCAAAAAGTGAATTAAAAATTGTTATTTTTGTGTCTATGTCCATTTGGTAGGTAGCCTGCTTGACTTTGAGTTGCTTTTTAGATAAATGTATAGAGGCTTTTCATTAGCAGTTGTATTACATATAATTTACTATACTCCGATTATGAAGATGTGGAGACAAAATAAATATTTATTTAAGATTAAGGAGGATGATCCTAACCATAGCTTTGTTTTATTTTTACAGGGGAATGATAAATATAGGACTAAAGAATTTCCGTAAAGCATTGGAGTATTTGCATAATGTCTGTGAACAAATTGAATTCATTGGTTTCTTTTTCTTTAGCCTCTGTTCCTGTATACCAACTGTCAATGCAATTAGATTAACAAAAGTAATTTCATTCCACAGGTTGTCACTGCACCTATGACATCTTTAAATGCTATTGCTATTGAAGCATATAAGAAATACACTCTTGTCTCACTTATTTATAATGGGCAGGTGTGTTTGATTCTTCTGTTGTTCTTTCACTTTCTTGGTTAGGGTCTAAAGCAACTCAACTCTCGAACCACTCAAAAAATTCTTCTTTAATACTTGTTTAAATAGCATTATTTAATTGTTGGCAGTTAAACTCTGATCTAATTTAAAAGGTTTTATGCTAAATACTTCTATACTTAGTCACTAAATCTTAGAACTTTTGCTACAGGTTCCTGCTTTCCCTAAATATACTTCTTCTGTGGCTCAAAGAAATCTGAAGAGCTACTCCCAAGTAATTTTTGCAGAAAAGTTGTTCATCATCCAGTTTACTGAATTTTCAAGTCTAACAATCAAGTAATTTCTTAATTATTATTTTGCAGGCTTACATTGACTTGGTGGCCAGCTATGCCACCGGTAAAATTTCAGAATTGGAGACTTGTTTTGAAGCGAATGTGGAGAAATACAAAACTGTGAGTGTTTCCCAGCTTCTGCATTGTTTGAATATATGCTATGTTGCTCCAAGGGCACACTGTGGACTTTACCTATATGTGTTTTTTTCATCTGATCTACTGAATCTGGATGCTAATTTGCTGCATTTTTTTAATGGGCCTCGGATTATGTGGAAAGTTCAGAATGCCGTTGCCTAAGACAAACAGTTAGAAAAAGGTTATTAGCCATACTGTAGAAAGAGAACAATCTGATTGTCTTGTTTATATGCAAGTTGGAATTCGATATAGCAATGATATTTATTTTAGTCTCTCTCCTCATAGATGTTCAACCTAACACTTAATTGAATTTCTATGTCCTGGAATATTAGTAAACGAAGAGATTTCTTTGTTGTTACTTCTGTGATTGGATGCGACTCTTGTTACTTTGACTCATGAAAAGTTTCTGGGCACTCAGGTCAACAAAAGATTTGACAAGTTTCCTGCCATACATGTTTGCACAAGTGTTTAGGGGTGGCAAATTTTGACCCAATCTGTCATCCTGACTTGAGTCAGAGTCATTTTTTTTATGACCTGTGTGAACTTGGGTCTAAGGCTCATCCCAAAATGACTAGCTAACTTAGGATACCTTTTTCCTAATTAACAAACTCAAAATCTTTGTACTCACTAATCCATGTGGGACTATTCCTTAACACTCCCCTTTCACGTGTAGGCTATCTTTTGTGGCTCTACAAGTAGATAATTTTAGGTGTAGGCCCTCTTTTGTGGCTCTACAAGTGGATAATTTTTAGGTGTAGGCCCTGTTTTTGTGGCTCTACAAGTAGATAATTTAGGTGTAGCCCCTCTTTTGTGGCTCTACAAGTGGATAATTTAGGTATATCATCCTAAAATGACTAACCAACTTAGGAAACCTTTTTCCTAACTAACAAACTCAAAATCTTTGTATTCACTAATCAATGTGGGACTATTCCTTAACAACCTGAATTATGAATGTATCAGACTTAGGTTTATACCTGACCCAATTATTTAATGAGGTTGCATTCAGGTTTGAGACACAGGACCGGATAGGTCCCAATATAAGTGCTCGAAATAGTGAGGACATTCAGTTCAATATATTTGAATTGGGTCAAATTGCCAAATTCTCTTATTTTTTAATGCTTAAAGCAACTTGCCTACCATTATATATATATATATATATATATTTTTTTTTTTTTTTTTTTTTTTTAAATTCATATCCTTATTTTTCATTTTTTCCATAATATTTCGTCATATTAAATGGCTTGATCCAAACCCAACCAGAACCTGGATAGTTCAGGTTCAGGTCATGTTTGGATTACCCATTTAACAGCTGATTCAAGCCAATTGAGCTGGATCCAACTGGTAAGTTGCAGGAGAATATGCATGTCTCTCTCTCTCTCTCTCTCTCTCTCTCTTTAATGCTTGTGAACATTCCTGATTGGCCCATTACTGGCAGACAAAACTCATTTTTTCGTTCTCTTAACCAAGTGATGTTGGTCCAGTTGAATTCATCTTGGCTAGGCCTTCTTCTCTCTTGGTGCTTATTTCTATGCCTTAAAATAAAATATACAGAAATTTACTATCTGACTCATGAATAACTTTATCAAGGGTTATAAGCCTAGACTTTTATTGAGTTTCAATTATTAGATGCAGTAGATGTAAGGTTTTTGGTCGCATTCTTGATGGAAAGTTTTAGAGTTGGGTTTTGGGGTTTCTTAAGTTATAGATCTATTAATCCCAAACAATTTCATTAAAGCTGGGCCGTTTTTTTGGAAATAACTAGCTGAAGTTAGGAGGCATCTTCATAACTAATAAGCAAGAGATCTTTCTGAATTGAATCCAATATAGTCTTGTTTCTTCACTATCACTTTTCTCACTCTCAGAAAACTAGTTGGAGATGCGGATCACTTGGAGGGCATTTTTTTCCACCAAGGCTCCTTTTCATGTCCATAGTAAAAATAGACTTGGTCCAAGAGATGGAGAGCATACATCAAACATATCCCACATGGAATACAGATGGGTGGTTGGATGAACAAAATGGGCTTTGATTCACATTGATTACTTGTTGAAATTGGGCTGCTTCCTCCTGAAATGACTAGTTGAAGTTAGGGGCTTTTTCTCAACTAATAAGCACTTGATTTTTCCTTGCAAAAATTAAGTGACACTATTTTGTGACAACTACTCCCTTACCTTCAGATTAGGGGTTGTAGTAAGGTGGAGTAAATGGGGAACTTGCGGTGCCTTGCCCCTTTTAAAGTGGAGATGGTCTTCACCATGAAGGGTGGAGACTTGATCTAGTGAACATCACCCACCAGGGTTTGTTGTGGAGACAGCTTTTCATCCTAGGGACAGAGAGTGAAAATGAGGGGAAGGGCTCACGTCTCCTTCCCTCCCCCTCCCACTCCCTCTCCCTTATCGTGTGAAAATGAGGGGGAGCAGGGGAGACATTGAGCCTTTCCCCCTTGTTTTACTTGTACAAGGAGGTTGAGGCTCATCCCCCTTATAACAATAAACAATCCACAAATTCAGAGAGGGAGGATTGCTTCCCTTCCCTCCACTTCTTTGTGCACCCAGTAAGGGTGGGAACTTTCCTCCCTTCCTCACTATGTGAATTCCCTCTGCTCCCTCTCTGCAAGTGTGTGGAGTGGGAGGAAAGGAGGGGAACTCCCACCCCTGCCTATTTCCCTTTCCCCCTACGTGTAACTCTCTTTTCATGGACAGAGATGTGAAAGTAGATTTGTTAAGAGGAGAGAGGAGGCAATGGAACTTTCTCCTACTCTCTGCTTGTGCTCAGATCAAGTAGGATCCTCTCTCCTCTCCCTTCGCAGACTTGTACTTTTGCAGACATGTAGAGAAGAAGGGGAGGTGGCTCCCTCTGTTTTGGCACCTCTCTACTCATCTAGAAAGAAGGAGCTTGAGTAAAGAGGACAATGCTTCGTCTCCATTCTGCAGTGGTCAGGGTTGAGGACACATAGAGGACAAGAATGGAGTTGAGAATGCAGCTAGGCATCTTGAAGCAGGGAAGGGGTAACTTCTCAACCGCGTTGCTCGTTGGGGACATTTGGTCAGGTTTTCAGAAGTTTATCCGGAATTGTAGGACCATCTTTTACCTCATCATCAAACTTAGTCCTTATTATTTTATAAAAAGATTAATTAAATTATTATTTCATAAAAAAATCAAGGATGTAGTTGAAACGGACCCTGTGAGGTGAATGGGTCCGGTTCAATCAGGTTTGTTGAATCGAGACAAAAAAGAAAAAATTTGAATCGGGGGAAGACCCCCAATCTGACATCACATTTTCTATGATGTCGCTTGCCCACTCTAGTGCCGGCAATGGGGAAGGAGCCCCTACCCTCGCAAGTGGTGGTGGTGACGATGGGGGCCAACAACTAACAACTTGAACTTTTGGCATTTTTTCCTTGTTGAAAAAATTTTAGTTATTTGCTGTTGGGTTAAGCCTGGTTCTATCCAAAATGGCGGGTTTGAAACATGGGCACAAACTCCCAACGAAATACCCGAGATGTAGACTTTCACCTAATGAAGCTCAATACTCAAATAACTTGGGGAGGACATCTTATTCTGATACTATTGTTGGGTTGAACTTGGTTTCCTTCCAAAATGACTAGTTATGTAGGAGGCTTATCGCACAACCTTATAACCCAATCACTTTCTTTACACTTTTCAATATGGAACTTATTTCTTACTCAAGATAAAAAACTGTGCACACCTGGGGATCCTCAAAATATGTTTTTTTATTTGAAACTCCCAAATTATTTATTTCATCAGTCAGAGATAGAGGAGGTAGAACTGATAAAGATAGACAATGAGACCATCCATTAAAAGAAAAAGCAGTTGGTACTACTTGCTCTCTTTTAGTACGTGTTTACACAAAAATGATGTCAACTGAAATGAAGTTGACATAAAGTTATATTTGTACCTGTAAGTTAAGCTCATGCTTTTACTAGATACTAATGCAGCTTCTTTAACTGGGTATATAAAATGAAAAATTTGTCTCATACAACACAATATTTGTCTAGTTTAGGCTTTTGTCTATCCATTTATACGATCCTTTTGCTTTGTGGTGCTTGTGAATATTCCATGTTGCAGATTAAAGTAAAACTGTATGACAATGTCTTCAAAGATAAAAATATCGCGGCAACGTTGCTTACTGGCATGACCCTACTTACAGATGCAAATGTGTCAAAGTTTTGGTGAGGTTGCTCAACCCATGCTTGGATAAATGACCCATAATGCATGTTTATGTGAGTAAAAAGTGATAGTTTTCCATTTCAGCCATATGGCTTGAGTGATGTCCAAGTCTTTAATAAGTGTACACTGTCATTAGTCTGACACAGCTTTGTATCAGCCAAATGCTAAATTTCTGTTTCCCACACTAATATACTGACAAAATTGCTGGTTGTGCTTCTCCTCTTTGATGGAAGAAAATGGAGGCAAAAATCTAATTGCAGTTTAAGTTTTTTTATTTTCGGGGGGGGGGGGGGGGGGGTGTTCTTGTTTCCAGCTGTTTTGTCATGATCATTCTTAGGTATAGGTGCTTGATTTTCAAATATATATAGGTATGTGGATTCGCAATGGTAGTTTTAGTTTTATGACAGTTTATACATAAGAATGTACTTGGCGTTTCCATGACAAAGCCATGCACAGTTTTCTAAAACGTGTATTTCCATGCAGGACAATAACGTTGGACTGGTCAAGCAAGTTTTATCATCTTTATCCAAACGTAATATCCAGAGATTGACTCAAACTTACTTGACTCTGTCACTTCAAGATATAGCAAACTCGGCTGAACTAGAAAACTCTAAGCAGGCAGAGATGCATGTTCTTGAAATGGTATAATCACTCTTAAAAAGATCTCAGGCTGCAACGGGTGCATTTGAACTCACTTGTGCTCTTCTTAATTTTAGATCCAAGACGGGGAGATCTTTGCCACTATCAACCAAAAAGATGGGATGGTCAGGTTTCACGAGGATTCTGAGCAGTACAAATCCTGTGAGATGATTGAACACATAGACTCTTCAATACAAAGGTACCTTATTTTGTTTTGGCCCCTGTTCTTCTTGGCTTCAATCTTCTTTTTCATGTTTAATTGAAGGCAACCTGCAGGGTAATGACACTCACAAAGAAACTGAATGCAATTGATGAACGGATTTCATGTGATCCCGCATATCTGGCTAAGGTGAGTATCTGAGACTATCAGGATATTTCCCACTTACCAACTGACTGAATCTTAAATCCTGTATATTGTTTCTGCACAGAGTGGAAGAGAAAGGCCAAGGTTCGACTTGGACGATTTCGATTCAGTGCCTCAGAAATTCTTGTGAAATGGTGTCGCGAGGGTATATCAATGCGCGCTATTCTGTTGTGATGGAACATTTTAAGTGGACGAGTTGTAATTATCAATTTTGGTTATTGATCATGTCACCCTCACCCTTCTTGGTAGTTGGTCATTCTTCCATCTTTTTGTGGGTTCATGCCCAAGCTTTGAATCATCATTTCAAAGGGTAATGGAGAGGTGGTCGGTACAACTGATCCGTTCAGCTCCCTCTCAGCTTCTACCTCTGCATCTCTCTTCAAATAAAGGAGCCAAACAAAGAGGGATGAGGCTTGTTTTCCTTTTGTGATAGAAAAGAGGTTAACTGAAGAAGTGAGCTTCATTAATTATATTTTATTTTTGAATTTTATTTTTTTTAGAAAAATATTAGTTAACTTAATAGTAAGGGTATAAAATATTTAGTTAACTTGATAGTAAGGACCTCTAAGTTATAAAATAAATTTTAATATAATAACTTGAATTTAAATTTTATAATAACTAAGAATAAACTATTTATAAAATTAAAATAAAATACTACATGAATGCTAATTTATATTTATATTAAATTGCAAAAAATAAATTATTACTATATAGTGCAATTTGAAGTTTAAATAAATTTAATTAAATTCATAATAATTTTATTTAATGTTTATCACATATTTTACAAAATAATCATCAATTGAATGTATAATAATTAAATTAATTCAAATTAAACCAATATATTAATTAAATTTATGTAATATTTAGCTTATTTAAGTAATTAACTAACTATAGTATTAGTTACATATAATTATCAGTTTATTATAATTATTAATTACTGTTGTCAAAATATTTTAAAGTCAATAAAGATTATTTATAATTTAAAGTAATTTATTTTTTATATTAAATATTACTAAAAACAAATAACAGAGGAGAAGCCTCTTGCCACCACAACGGAGGCTTTTCTCCCTCAGAAAGTCCAAAGAAGACGGACAAGAGCGGGGACGATCAATTTTCCAAATAAAATGAATTCCACTCCAATTTTCCAGACATATTATAACACAATTTGTTGAGTGAAATTCACATTCCACTCCAGCTGGGTAGTTCTCTTCCCATGATCGGCTGGTTACTGATTGCTGACCAGAACGGAAAAAAGAGCAGAAAAGCAGAAACAGAGGGCGAAGAAATTGCGCAGTGCCTCACTCCTGCACTATTTCTGCAACCACAGGCTTAAAAACCCTGGAGCCTCCAAAATCACCCTTCACAACGTCGGAGCTCTTCTCCCCAAATTGTTCTCCACAACTGCTTACGAATTGCTGCAGTTTGTCGTCTCCAAATGGACATTCTCTTCGCGCAGATCCAAGCGGATCTGCGCTCCAACGATGCCCTCAGGCAATCTGGTGCCCTCCTTCAAGCGCTTCAGCAGTCAGCCGCCGGCAAAGACATCTCCTCCATAGCAAAATCTGCGTGCGAAGAGATCGTCGCGTCTCCCGCCTCCGCCATTTGTAAGAAGCTAGCGTTCGACCTCATACGCTCCACCCGCCTCACCGCCGACCTCTGGGAGATTGTATGCACCGGAATCCGTACTGACTTCGACTTCCCTGACCCCGACGTAACCGCCGCCGCCGTCTCCATCCTTGCTGCCATTCCCTCCCATCGCCTCGGAAAACTCATCTCAGACTGCAACAAAGAGATCTCCAGCTGCTTCGACTCTCCTAGTGATAATCTCCGCTTCTCCATCACCGAAACCCTCGGTTCCATACTCGCCAGAGATGATCTCGTAATTCTGTGCGAAAACAATGTTAATTTGCTGGATCGCGTCACAAATTGGTGGAAACGCATTGGGCAGAACATGTTGGATCGATCTGATGCGGTCTCCAAAGTTGCCTTTGAATCGGTTGGAAGGTTGTTTCAGGAGTTCGATTCCAAAAGAATGAGCAGGTTGGCAGGCGATAAGCTTATTGATAGTGAAAATTCTTTAGCTATAAAATCGAATTGGGTTACTCATATTGTGGATTTTGTTTGGAAGAAGAGAAATGCCTTAATGGCAAGGTCTTTGGTTCTTCCGATAGAGAGTTTCCGGGTCACGGTATTTCCTACCGTTTATGCAACGAAAACTGTGGCTTCAGGTGCTGTGGAGGTCTATCGGAAGCTGTCTAGGAGTAATAGCAGTATTGGTAGTGTGCTCAGCTCGGACAGTGCGGAGAGGTTTGTCGGCGTTTCTGATGTGGTTTCACATCTGGTGCCATTCCTGGGATCAGTAGACCCATCATTGATATTTGAAGTTGGCATTAATATGTTATCTTTAGCTGATGTTCCGGGAGGGAAACCTGAATGGGCTTCTGCAGCCATCATTGCCATTCTTACGTTGTGGGATCGTCAGGAATTTTCCTCTGCCAGAGAAAGCATTGTGAGGGCTGTTGTCATGAATCTCCATCTTCTTGATCTTCATATGCAGGCCAGTGTTCCTTTTAATTTGATGTTAAATGTTCATGCTCGGTTGATATTTTGTTTCAAAACATCCAATTATTTCTTCTAAAAGTATCAGTTATTTTCTGCTTTTACCTGCAGTTTATGTTCTATCACCCTATTTAATTGATACTATATTAATGATATGATGGTACATTGTGTTAAACACTCGAGCAATTTGTTTTGAAGAACTTCGCTGGTTCAGCAAATAATGCTGCAATAAAGTAATCTGAAACATATGATGATACATATATTTACAATCTTCTTTGAGTAACCAGATGTACTCCGTTCCTTAAAAAAAAAAATTCTGTCATATTTATTTGATTACTATGAAATGGATTGAAATGTAAGTAAAGACTTAAAGAAGCCAAACCTTAACAATGAATCTACCAAACATTATGCCGAATGGAGGACTGATGTTCTCGTGAAACATACCAGTGAAATGCTTCCATGATGATGATCTATTTGATCACAGTACTTAATCGGATTGATTATTCAAGAAACAAAGGTTGATGTTAGTCTGCAACAATTCCAAAAAGAAAGATACTAGTTAGGTGTAACGCTGACATGTACTGGTCTTACAAAGTAATTTGTTCTGTTTTTTTGCTAAAATCTGTTCTCCTTCCAGGAATCTTTCATCTCATGGCATTGAAGTTATTTATCTAATGTTTGACTCATAATTTAAAAAAACAGGAAATGGAAATGACAGACAAAATGAGGAACTGAAATGGAAGGGTGGAAATTTTTTTGTTAAATGTAAACCTAAGAAATGATTGAAAACATTTGAGAAACTATTACAGAAAGGAAACAATTAAAAAACTTGTAAAAAACAGGTAAAAAATGAACTAGAACTTCCTATAAATTTGGTGACAAATGATTTATATAAGTAGTTAGTGGTGAATTCTTATTGACAATAATCACCCAATAAATTTATAATAATGAATTAATTATAATAAATTTTACTTATTTTAAAAAATAGATTTTACTTAATAAAATAACTTATTCATTCAAATACTTTAAAAAAATATTATTCTTGACCTTTTATTCTAAGGAAATATATAAACATAATTTTCTATGAAGTTTCAAATAAATTTTCAGTAACTTCTATTACAAGTTTTTAAAAGTTTGTGATTTGTTTCCATAAATATCCAAAGAGTTTTCTATAAAACTTGAGAAAAGTTTTGGTGTAGTTTCTGAAATGTGATTCCAAGGTTATGAGTTTCCTATCCTTATAAAGAGTTTTTAGTAATTATAGTTTGACAAACCGTTCATGTTTTGGCCTGATGTCAATTTTGAATCTGCTGCCACATTGCTATATTCTGGTTCCATGTTTTTTGGCCTCCAATATTTACTGATTTGTTCTTCAAACAAAAAACAATGTTGTGACTAAACTATTAATCTTGTGTATTCTCTTAATCACTTTCTAAGTTGATTAAAATTACCATTAATGTCTGGGTTGTTTTACTTTTTTGAATTTTGGGTTTCATGATAATGACCAGTAAAAATTGTTCTGATGTTTTATCTACATTTGATATTTATAAACAATATAAAATGTTTTTCCTCTGTTGATTTGCATGTGAGAGCAGGGATGTCAAAATTTGAGAATGGAAGCCATCATTTAATAACGTCTGTTATTTATTTCTCTTCTTATCCTTCTAGAATGTCTACTTCTTTCTATTTCATTTTTTCTAAATGGAATGTTTTTTGGGACTGCATTTCTGAATGTAACTTTAACTGTCCTATTTTGTCATCATCATATTTAACCAAGTATGATACCCACCTTTATTCAAAGAGTATTGATTAAGATGTAATGCAAAAATTTCAATTTGCAGGTGTCTTTGTTTAAGAGGTTGCTTCTCATGGTTAGAAACCTTAGGGCAGAGTCTGATCGCATGCATGCGCTAGCATGTATATGTCGTACAGCTCTTTGTGTTGATCTTTTTGCTAAAGAAAGTGTAAGGAGGGGTCAGAAGCCTCTCCCTGGTACTGACATTGCTGCACTTTTTGAAGATGTAAGAATTAAGGATGATCTTAACAGTGTGACAAGTAAAAGCTTGTTCAGAGAGGAGCTGGTGGCTTCATTGGTTGAGAGTTGCTTTCAGTTGTCTCTTCCACTGCCAGAACAAAAGAATTCTGGTACTGAAAGTAGAGTTATTGGAGCTCTAGCTTATGGAACTGGATATGGTGCACTGAATTGGACAGAGCCAGCTTTGGAGGTGGTGGAAGTTTGTAGACCTTGTGTTAAATGGGACTGTGAAGGGCGAACATATGCGGTAGATTGCTACTTAAAGTTGTTGGTTAGGCTCTGCCATATTTATGATACGAGAGGAGGTGTTAAGCGGGTGAAGGATGGAGCTTCTCAGGATCAGATTTTGAATGAAACAAGGTTACAGAATTTGCAGCGCCTACTTATTAGTGATCTGCTTGAGGTCTGCTTTCTGTACCTTTGAGTATGACCCCAAATTTTCCTCTCCATTTGATGTAATATATCATATTAAAAAATTTCTTCAATGGTGCTTCTCCATATGGTTGTTGCTTCCACTTTTTCTCTCTCTTGAATAATGTATTGTGGTGGTATTTGGGTCATTGATAATCTGAAATTTGCTTGTACATAACTTGAGTTCATTCACACAATGTTGTAACATTTATTTGCATTTGAATCTGCTGAATCATTTTGTTGGATGTTAAATTCTGTTGGGAGGGACCTAGACCACTAGCTAGCTTTTGCTCAATTCTTCATTATTTGGAGCTTCATCTGGAAATGCTCATTTTAACAAGGACTCATGGTTTTTATTTCTCAATTTCTTAGGGCCCTTACTGTTTCTTTTTTTTTTACAACAATATGTAACTGACTTTTTTTTTTTAATTTTTTTATTTTACTAAAGAACAACAATCTTCACTTTATAACTCTGGAGGTTGTGTTTTAGTGGTCACTTTTGACTTATGGGCACTTTGATGTGACTGTCACCTTTTAGTTGCAGCAATTAGATTTTTTTTTTTAATGTTTAAGCAAAACCTTTTTTTCTTTTCTTTTTGTATGAACATAAGAATTTAACCATGATTCTTCAGAAATCATGAGATATTATGTATTTTGGGCATCATATAATAAATTGAAGCTTGAAAAAAATATAATATTCGTCATCATCTAGTCTTTTCATTTAAAAATATTACTTATTTCCCTAAACATTTTTATCTTTTTCTTAGTCCTCTTCATCCCTTATTTCCTTAGCTTTTCTCTATTTTTGTGATTTAGGTTTAAATATATTATATTGAGACAACCTTGTGTACTTTCTTAGGTGAATACACCAAGAATTTGTGCACGTCTGCTGTGGGCAGTGGCAGAGCACTTTGATCTTGAGGGTCTTGATCCCCTTCTGGCAGATGACCCAGAAGATCCATTGAATATTATTATCTCAAATGTTCACAAAGTGTTGATCAACATGGATTCATCAGCAACAGCAACAAATCGGCTTCAAGATGTACAAGCTGTTCTTCTGTGTGCCCAACGCTTAGGATCACGACACCCCAGATCTGGTCAGCTACTGAGTAAGGAGCTCGAAGAATTCAGAAATAATAGCTTATCTGATTCTGTAAGCAAGCATCAATGTCGTCTTATATTGCAGATAATCAAGTACATCACTGCTCACCCTGACAATCGGTAAATATAATGTGTCATGTTCTGATTACCTTTTTATCTAGTTGAGTTATTCATCTGTGCTCATTCTTCATTGCTCTCACAATGACAGATCAGATCTCACAATTTCTTCCATGTGTAAATTAAAATTGCTTTTAGGGATGGCCCAAATTTCTTGAACCCATGGATCTGACCCAAAGCTGACCTGAGAGCATATATTTCAATATGAGGCAAATTGCTGTCAGATTCTTGTTAATTTTTTTTTCTCAGCATTGCTCTCTTCTAATGCATCCCCCTTGGAATGCTTTTCAAAAAGATTGAAAACCAGGATAAGATTTGAGATCCTTAATGATAGAGAGGAGGTTCTCGATGCAAATAAATACTGAATAACAAATACATAAAAAAACATTGTACTGAGGTGTACTACTATTGCACCTGATTTTCTTCTCTTATTCTGGCATTTCTTTGAAGCCTTTTCCAACCTATGTTTCATGAATCCTAATGCTAGAGTTCATGCTATGAGATGTGATAAAGGTCTATGCCAGTTGTCAGTCTACCTTATTCTCTTTTTGATGTTTTTGGGACAGACAGTTAAAATATTGACTGGAGACACCTATTTTTTCTCATTTTAAAATTCATTCATGTAAACTGTTTGCATTCATTAGAACCCATGTAATGTGATCAAGGTCTTGTCAGGTCTGTGTATGGTAAAATCTAGAACTTGTGTAGTTCATGGGAACCAGATTCATCCCAACTCATTGTACCCTTAACTCCACTTGTTAGGATTGGTTGAATGTTTTTGCTGTTGACCTACAAATCTCAGTCCCTTACTTCCTTTTGTAGTATTTTCATGTACAAGCTTGTAACTTTTCTAATAGCATATAATCATCAGGTGGGTTGGGGTAAGTGAAGCCCGAGGAGATTATCCATTTAGTCACCACAAACTCACTATTCAGTTTTCAGAGGCATCTGCAGCGCAGGATAGGAAATTGGAGGGTTTGGTTCACAAGGCCATTCAGGAACTTTGGAGGCCTGATCCTAGTGAGCTAACTCTTTTGCTAACAAAGGGTATTGACTCTACTTTCCTGAAGGTGCCTCCGATTGCAATCACTTTGTCTGGTAGCAGTGATCCTTGTTATGTTGAAGCTTATCATCTTTCAGATTCAAGTGATGCAAAGATTACTTTGCATTTAAAGGTCGGTCTTTCTTGTACAGAAAAACCATTATGTTCTACTGTTTATTATTCTGTTTGTGAGACGTGTGATCATTTTGTACATAAATTTCGTGTTCTTTTTTTAGATCTTGATATTATCATATTGCACTCAAGTGAAAGCTTGTCCTTATAATTTTAAGTACTTCTAACTATATTATAGGGCATAACTGTGAAATGTCCCAAGAGTATTTCTTGGTTACTGCACCTTCCTGTTTTGCCACTATTTTCAGCTTTAAACTGTCTTTTCTGTAACAGCTTCTCTAGCTCATGGCTGTCAATCTCTCTTTCAGGAACTTGTATAAGTTTTATACTCTTTTAACTAATTAAAAAATTTCCTCTTATTGCAGCCTAAGATAGCATTTTATTGTCTTTTGCTGTGCCTTGTGTAGCTTATGAACTTTACGGACTACTTCATGTTAGTTCCTGATCTAGTTGGTTTCCCTAGTAAGAAATTTATTTCTAATCTCTGTGCAGTACCTAATGAAGGGGAGTCAACATTTTTCTTTCTGGAACTGGCAATATAAGTTTGCTGCTCTTGTGTGTAACTCTACCCTTGCTTCTGTCTTATGGAATTAGTACGTTTTTTTTTTCTTTTAGTGGCTAGTGATAATTTTATTAAGAAGAGAGGGGAGACATGAGGCGTACTAAAATATGTTAGTACGTCACAATGTCACTATGCACCCATCTTTGGCATGTGAATCAGCAGCCATTTTGCTGATTTTGGGGTGTGAAGCCGTGTGATAGTGAGGGAGTCAGCAGTGTTCAGGATTTCTTCAACCACGTGCAGAAGGCACCATGGGGTTGATGTATCCTTGGTGCACCAGCTGATAACAGCAGCAGCCTCCTTTTGACATGACTGGGAATTGGAACTGGTGACCAATTCAGTAACCATGAAGGAGAGCACTAGCTTAGACAATGAGTGGGGAATTGAAACTGGTGACAACAATTCAGAGTCCATTTAGGAGAGCACTAGCTTAGGCAATTGATGGAATAGGATGTTCTTATGGAACGAGTGTATGAAAACAAGGTTTCACCGCTAGAATTATGGAAAATTCCCCCATCTGACAGGTCCTGCATTGCCAAGTGAGCATCTGGCAAAGTGACATTGATGTTGTTTGGGTGCAGCGAGAGCAGCAATAGCTTTTTTCCAAATTTCAGAGGGGGGGGGGGGGGGGGGAGAGATCATCTGGCAAAAGTGATATTGATGTTGTTTGGAGGTGGGGGGACCAAGATTTAATGTTCTGTTTGGGTGCAACGAGAGCAGCAATAGCTTTTTTCCAAATTTCAGCACTTCCAAATCCACCACATTCCATATGCAACACGCAGCAATGATGAAGAGTGTGCACCAAAGGAGTTTACTTAGGTGGGGGTAGGGGGATATAGGCACATTGAGTGATGAGATTTCTGGAGGGATTGGGAAGACAGACGTTGATATTGAATAGTTAACAGATATGACACCGTTTTTTTTGTGGGCAAAGGGGCAGAGAATGGACGGGTGATCAGTGGTCTCTTCAGTAATGTTATAGAGCCTGCAGGAGTTTATTACTGTGGTTTCTCACTAGTCTAGATTGTCCACAGTGAGTTCCTGTTTTTAACTGACACCAGTTGAAAAACAGATCCTTTAGGGGGGGCTGAGGAGCTTCCAGATCATAGTAGGGGCAGTGTCCATAATGAATAGCATGAAATTGTCAAAAGCCTTCTGGCGCATTATGAATTGTACACAAAACTAGTTTATGTTATTAATTAGTAAAAAAAAAAGGGAAAATTATTATTGCCTGGGTGTTGACTATCTTGGTTTAAATGTCATTCAAACAAGGCTTAAATTTCATTATATTCATGTCTTATAAGTTGAAATGCATGCTAATCTAACCAGAGGTTCTTTTGCAGATTCTAAATTTGACTGAATTGGAACTCAATAGGGTTGATATTCGAGTGGGGCTGTCTGGTTCCCTATATTTCATGGATGGGTCTCCTCAGGCAGTGCGCCAGTTGCGGAATCTTGTTTCTCAGGTTTTCTTTTTCAAGACTGCTGTACTTTTTATGTCTACTATTGCTTTAGGAATCTATTGCATAAAGTGTATAAATCCTCCACTGGTCTCCTCATGCAGTGCACCAATTGTAGAACCTTATTTCTCAAGTTTTCTTTTTCAATTATATATATATATATATATATTCCATAAGCCTAAGACTTGTTATTGAAATCTCTGGGAAGCAGTTCTGTGTTTTCTGAAGATATTGAGCATCTTCATGATTCATATAATCTTCCTATTGTCAGGATCCAGTACCTTGCAGTGTGACTGTTGGAGTTTCCCATTTTGAAAGATGTGCTGTTTGGGTTCAAGTGCTGTACTATCCTTTCTATGGAAGTGGTGGAGCAGGTGACGTTGAGGGAGATTACACTGACGATGATCCTCAGATTCTGAGACAGAAGCGAAGCTTAAGACCGGAATTGGGAGAGCCTGTGGTTTTGAGATGTCAACCATATAAGATTCCTCTGACTGACCTCCTTCTGCCTCATAAGATATCACCTGTTGAGTACTTCCGCCTATGGCCTAGTTTACCTGCTATTGTGGAATGTACTGGTTCATACATTTATGAAGGAAGTGGTTTCAAGGCTACAGCTGCACTGCAAAGTGGGGCATCGCCCTTTCTTAATGGACTCAAAGCACTATTCTCCAAACCCTTCCATCGTGTGTGCTCACACATCCTCAGAACAGTAGCGGGATTCCAGGTTTGTTTTAACGTCTGCTTAAAGAATCTTGGTTTGGAAAAAAAACTGAATTCAGCTATTCTTTTTGCCTTTACATGTTGATCTGAAGCAAAGTGATGGTTTCAGTGCAGGCTTCTTGCTTATCGTATATTTTGCTTATACTTCATTTACTCGTATTCTAATTGTTTTGGTTTTCTGTCATTTATTCTATTCAAACAGTTTTGCTACAGTGCTAAAACATGGTATGGGGGCTTTCTTGGCATGATGATCTTTGGAGCTAGTGAAGTCAGCAGAAACGTTGATCTGGGAGATGAGACGACTACGATGATGTGTAAATTTGTTGTCCGAGCCTCTGATGCTTCAATCGTCAAGGAAATAGGATCAGACTTACAGGGGTGGTTAGATGATATTACTGATGGTGCAGTTGAATACATGCCTGAAGAAGAAGTAAAAGTGGCTGCTGCAGAGAGGCTAAAAATATCCATGGAACGAGTAGCATTGCTAAAAGCAGCCCAGCCACCACCCCAAGCCCCGAAGGAGGAGGTGGAAGGGGATTCAGAACAATCTGATGACGAAGAAAAAGAGAAGAAAAAGAAGAAAGAGAAAGATGAAGATGGTAAATCAGAGGGAACTTCCACATTATCTGCTTTAACTGCAGAGGAGGCGGAGCACCGTGCTCTTCAGGTAGCTGTACTGCAAGAATGGCATATGTTGCGCAAGGAGAAATCAGTACAGGGTCGTTGACATTATATTTCTCTCTCCAGGTTAGAATCATTCTTTTGTATTTTAATTTTCTTTTCTTTGGAGGAATTAATGCGGTAATTGTGTAAATGTTGTCACGGGATTTTATTTTTTTCGAGTTTTTATCCCTAAACATACGATACAAGAGAAGTTGCTAAAACCATAGCCTGTGTCCTCACTTTTTATGTTCGTTGAAGGTACATTTCCTCCCCACCATAAATTGTAGAGACATGGAAGTTGTCACTGCACTTCGATGCCTAGCGAGTAAATACTAAGTACAAATACTTTGTAAGTAAAAGGATCGACTGAATTGCAAGGATTTTTTGCCTTTTAATTAAGCACACTTTGTGTTTTGATAGGAGATAAATCAATGGAACAACAAAGTAGAACTTCACAAATAATTAAAATGGTTCTACTCATGTGATTAACAATACTATGTATGAAAGATTAAAATTATATATTATTTTTTTTCAAAGAGTTTTGATATTGAAACTCGTAACTTAGATAAAATAATTAATCAAAATTTAAATCAACCAATTAAAGTAGTAAAATAATTATGAAAGTAAAAACGTATACTTAACTTGCTTAAAAAACTCAAGTTGAAGGCCTCAATTTTTAAAAATTTAAAATTTGGGATATTTTACTAATATCTTACTTGAGATTTTCTTTTGAATATTTTGAGCTTGTACATGTACTCGACTCCATATGTTTGTGCTTCACTCCATGTGAGTATGTGCTTTTAACTCCCTTTCCTTTTCAACCTTTACTTTTAATAATTTTTTAAACTTCTTTTCTAACATATGCTAATTGTATTCATTTCAAGAGACATAAAGTCAAGTCCTTTTTAAGATTTTACACTTTATGCAAACTTAGAATAAAGAAATCAATAACCTATGTTTGTTATCATCAAAATCTGGGTTTCTGGAGAATCCTTTCAACTTATTTTTCCTCATTCTCCCCCTTTTTTTATGATTATAAACATATGATTTAAAATTTAACCACATGTCATGAAATGCATTCCAAGTGAATGTGAATTAACTTTCCCTTATTTATCACCCACTTCCTTTAATTTCTTGAGAAATTTTAATGGCTCCCCCTTACTTTTTGAGTATGTGCCAATGCTAAAACTAATCTTTCACCTCCATCTTATATCTTCCTTCTCCCCTGTGTGTATTTTTAAAATGTCTAGTCTTTCTCCTCCTTTGGAATCATTAAAATAAAGCACAAGTTAGAAGAAAAGAGATATTTCATTTCAAAATTTGTACTAGTACAAAACAAAGTGCTTTTTTGTATAGTAATTTACATCATTTGGAGGAGGTGGAACGAAGGTGGAAGGTTGGTCCTCTCGATGATGCCCAATTTCAATCCCAAAAGCCTCAAATCACCCACAAAGGGACTAATGGCAACAACAATACATGCAGACACACAGAGGGATTAAGGGCAACATTAAGTACAAATACTTGGTAAATTAACAAATGACTTGAGTAAGAAGGATCTCTTGCTTTTCAAAATAAAACACAATGTGCCTCTTGATAGACAAATATATCAATGAAACAACATAGTAGAATCTCACAAATACTTAAGTGGTTCTACCAATACGATTAGCAGGACTAGGTATAAATAATTATGAATATATGTTACTTTTTTCAAAGAGTTTTGATATTGAAATTTAAAGCTTAGACAAAAGAATTGATAAAAAATCAAGCAAACTATTGAAATAACTATGAAAATAAAAACATATACTTAGCTTGCTTGAAAATTCAAGTTGAAGACTCAATTCTTCAATTTCAAAGTTTGTGGCAAGATGATCACTGAGTATGGATGGGAAACACTTCAAATTTTGTGGCTAAGATTGTCTTTTAAGCTAGTGAAGGTTTGGGTATTTATAAGATTGAAATCCAATTCAAAAACTGGTTGTTACTAGTTTATAACCTTGTTTCTAGCTCTTGCTAAAAGCCCAATAAATAAAATTTATAAAATATGAAACACACTTAAAATAAACTATTTGTGATGCTTGTCATTTTGGTATAATATTTTAGAGGTTTGGCCAAATGTATTGACTTTTGATATGCTTGAAATTCCATTTCTAAAACATGGGGTCGAATCCTTTGCTCCAATGACTCTTTTTAGGCTCAAGTTCACCTTCAATTTCATTATTGTAGAAGATGTCTAAATCTAACAAAGTACTCATAGAGATTCTCACCTTGCTTCATCATATACATCTATTGAAAAATGCCATAAATTTTTTGAAGATTGTTAAAGTATCTCAAACTTCTTTGGTTGTATCCAAGTGAAAAAAAATTGTTAGCAATTGGCCCTTCCATACTATTTATCAACCATTTTATATCCAAAGTATCTTCCTTTAATCACTTTTGATAGCAAGGGTCATCTTCATCAACAGGTGACTTGGTCAAGTGTCCAACAAGCTCTCTTGTGATCAGGAAACATTTTACTGATTGTGACCATTAAGAAAAATTAGATAAGCCTTTAAGTGAGATAGTAGTGATTTTAAAAAAATCATGGTTGCTGAAATCAACATATGAACTAGAAGATTTTATCTGCCATGTTGGACAGCAACTAATAAGTCAATTGAGGACTTCAAACACACATGTTCAAAGTATCAAGGTAGTATCAATTACCCCAAAAAGGACTTGTTGAATACCTGAATTCAACAAACATTGACACAATTTTTTAACTAAAAAGCTAGAATGAAGAGGACATGCACGACATTCTTAGCAATGTGAGTTTCAATCGATTTAATTTCACAAACTTGCAAGTATTCCTACGAAAAATATGAAGAAAAATTAGAGGAAAAACAAACACTTTATAAGAAGACTTCTTGCAATAGCTAACACCAAACACTGCTTTAGCTTTTCTAGCAAAAGAAGATGAGAATTCTAGCTCATTTCAATACAACTCTGGCCAGCACTTCAAGTGAGTTTTTGATATCTTAAGGAGGATTTTTTTAGACAGAAAATCAACTTTTGAAAGAGCATAAGATAGGTCATTGAAAGCAACAATTTCAGCCCTCAAATATCTAATATTTATGCATGATATGACATTTTTCACATCATGAATTGGACACCCAACAACGTGAACAAAGAACTAGATATTTTTAGTAAAATAATACTTTGGTAGCTAAGAAATGATTGATTTATCTAATCAAGAGACCTTGTTGAAATTTCTGGAAAAATTCCTTCATTTTCCTTGTTTTCAATGGTTGCCTTGGACATCCACCTTCATATACACTTCTCTTGTCATTCTTTTTTCTTCTTAGAGCATCTTACATGAAAAGCGTAGAACATCTGCTTTGATACAATGTCAGATTCTAGGGTTTCATACTTAAAAGAGTTAAGGATGATGAATAAAAGAAGAGAGAGAAAAGAGAAGAAGAAAGAGAAGTCTTGACATAAGAGAGAGAGAGAGAGAGAGAGAGAGAGAGAGAGAGAGAGAGAGGGAGGGAGGGAGGGAGAAAGAGATTAGGGTACAAAAATACAGGAATTCGAATTAGGTTGTTAAGCCCTTTCTATTTCTCTTATTGATAATAAAAGTTTTATTGCAAAAAGAGATTAAAAACATTACACAATCTTAATTTATCTTCTTTAGCAAATCCAAACTTACTATAAATCAGATTTGACTCCTTGTAATTTGTAGCTGAGTGCATGGGTTCACTCCTTGATCAAGGGATCGACTCTGGATTTCTAACTTGAGAGATTTTTTGGTGATTTGAATATCATAAATTTGTGTGTTTAGCTACTTATGCATGTGCTCAACTCCATATGGGTGTGTTTGACTTCATATGAGTATATGCTCGACTTCTCTTCTTTTCAACTGTTGCTTGTAACGACCTTTGAAATTTCTTTTCCAATTGTTGCTAACAGTATTTAGCTCTAGGGACATGTGCTTGACTCCATCAACTTTTTAACCATTGCTTTTAGTGAACTTTTGAACTTCTTTTGTTACCATTGCATACTATATTCAACTCTAAGAAGCGAGCTCGACCCCATTCATCGTGTGCTTGACTCCATCAATTTCTCAACCATTGCTTGTAGTGAACTTCTTTTTTTATCCTTTGTTGATCATATTCAGCTCCAAGAAATGTGTTCAACTCTATCCATCATGTGCTCGATCTCATGAACTTATGGTTGAGTTGATTGTTGTGTGTTCTCAAATTCTGTCTTTTAGAGTCGACTCTTGAGGATTCATACTCTATGCACACTTAGAATCAAAATCATCAACAATCTAAGTTTATTACCATCAAAATCTGGTTTTATAGAAAACTTTCCTCATTCACTACTAGACTCCCATGAGCCAGGTTTGAATCCAAATCCATTCACCTCTAGATCCCCCATCTCCCACTAAATCTCCATCCACACATAAAAACATGCAAAATTCAACATTTAAAAAAAAAAAAAAAAAAAACTTAACAGTTGTTGTTGGTGAGGCGTCAGGCCTCAAGGCATAAAGATGAGCATATAAGTTTGCTCATTATCTCTCCTGAATTGTAGTGATTGATATTAGTATTAATGGGGACGAACAATCTAATTCATCAAATAAACCACAAAATGAGCTGATGAACTCACTCACATATTGGCCTTTCTTGAGATGGATGATGTTGATACACTTTTGGCACCATTTTGTAGTCTTCTATAAAGCTGAAATTAGGCTCTTTTTTTCCCAGTCAACTCAACAATAAGGAGAAATTGTAGAGCTGGAGCAATTTTACATTCCATCGAATTTAGTTTCAACCTTTGGCCAAATCACTATTAGTCTGTCATGGAGATCTGTAGCCTGATCTTCTTCTCACATAAAATGAACGCATGAAATTCATCCTGAGTATTATGATGCAAGCTAACAATATTTGCATGGCAAAGTGCAGGCCAGTTTTTGTTGTTGCAGTTCTCAATTTATAGCAGTCATCTCTTTCGGTCAAAAGAAATAAAGATCAAAGGAAATATTCGTTCCCCTTCCCTTTTTTCTACTGCACACAGATGTTGGGTTTAGGATTCCGCTCGGTGTTGCATGAAGGTAAAACTGATTCAAACGGCCCCATTTCTTCTCACAATCCCAACATCAACAAGAGTCCTACTGTCAAATCCCCCCAAATATTTTCTCGAAATCATTTTAAAAGAAGTTGTGTAAGTAAAGAACTACTCGAAAAAAAAGTTAAAATTAGGTTCAGAAGTTAGGACTATCGAAAATTATTAATAGAAGTTTCAGAGGTCGTCGTTCCGCTGCTTGCAGCATAAGACTGAAATAGTAAGGTTTAGAGTAGGTCTGGCTGCTTCCTGCTTTAGCGGGAGAAACGTGTTCTTATCTCTTTTACTTTGTGATCCTCTTTAGTAAAAGAACTTCCTTGTGAACATGAAACTGAGATTAGATGCATTTGGTGTCATCATTCTTCCCATTTAAAAAGAAAGAAGAAACAAACAAAGGGTTCATACTTCCATACACGCAGAGCATCGTTGATCTCCTAGCAATGGCGAGCTGGGTCTCTGAGATCGAGAATCATCTCGCGTCCAGAAACGGATCAGACGAAGTGGAGCATTTGAACAAGCACTCGATACACAGAGTACCCTCATTCATATGTGACCTGAACAAAAACGCCTATCAGCCACAGCTCGTGTCCTTTGGTCCATACTATCATGGTGCCGAGGATTTGAAGCCAATGGAGGAGCATAAAAGAAGGGCGCTCTACACCTTCCTCAAGAGATCCAACAAAACCATTAGCGATTATGTGAAGGAGATTGAGTGTGTGGTTGAGGAGTTGATGGAGTGTTACGAAGAACTCGACAAGTCGTGGGAAGACAGGGACAGATTCTTGCAGCTGATGATCACAGATGGGTGTTTCCTTCACGAGATCCTACGCGTGGGAACGGGATGCAGTGATGGGTATCACCGCAAGGACCCCATTTTCAGCTCACATGGAATGCTCTTCAACATGCCTTATTTCAGGCGGGATATTTTATTGATCGAAAACCAGCTTCCTTTGCGGCTTCTGCTCAAGTTGGTTGCTATTCAAACTGGGGAAGAAGAGGTTAGATCCTCAGTTTTTTAAGGGATAACTGAGAATATATAACCTACGTTGATTCATTTTCAATTAGTTTCTTTGATCTATTCGATTCATTTTCAATTAGTTTATTTGATCTATTCATCTTCTTCTGCAATGTCATGCATGGGTGCAGAGTGAGGATTTGAAAATCCGAATGAATACCAAGATACTGAAATTTTTCAGCCGCGAAATGCCATACCCTCCTGTAGTGCATTGCCTTCACGTTCTGGACTTGTACAGAACGAACATGATCCAGGTGCCGCTGCCTCCCGGATCAGGAGTCCCCAAGGGCGTGGGGATTCCTATCAATCAGTCGTCGTTCAGAAGTTATCCGTCCCAGACCTACTCCAACTCGCTCGGGATCATTCGATCAGCGACGGAGCTACATGAAGCTGGAGTCCGCTTCAAGAAGAGCAAAACCGACAGCCTCATGGACATCACCTTCCGCAACGGGGTGCTTCGTCTCCCTCCGATCTCCGTCAACGACGCGACGGAGTGCACCCTTCTCAACCTCATGGCCCTGGAGCGGCTTCACAACGGGACAGGCTATCAGATAACCTCTTACGTCTTCTTCATGGACAATATCCTCGATTCGCCCAAAGACGTGAACCTCCTCAGATACAGAGGCATCCTGAAGAGGGCGCTGGGAAGCGACGAAGCTCTCTCGAAGCTCTTCAACAGACTGTCCAAGGACATAGCGCCAGATATCGACCCCAACTTTCCATTGGTGATGATTCATCAAGTCCTGAACAGGTACTGCAAGAACAGTTGGAACAAGTGGAGAGCGAATCTCAGGCACAACTACCTCTTTAATCCCTGGGTAACGTCGTCGGTCGCCGCAGCCGTTCTTCTGCTGCTCCTCGGCATATCTCAGACCGTATACACTATCCTTGGTTACCACAAGCCACCAGGCTGATGCAAATGGACTGTTTCTCATTTCCCGAAAGCTGTAAGATATTTACAATATTGTTTTTGGATTCCATGGGGTTGTCCATGATTTCTATATTGCAGGGGTTTCAGATGTCTGCAAAACGAGGAAGATCTGTAGGAGTACAGGTCAGAATGGCAATAAAAAGTTTCTAATTTAATCAGAGCAGTATGAACTTTGAAGATTCATGCATGGGCATGTAAGGGAGAAAATAGAACCACCAGGATCCAGCAAGTTCCTAGTGTCACCTTTACCCTGCTTTACAGGGCTTAAATTTGCCAGTTTCATGGACTATCATCGTATGATAAAGATGGATAAAACCTATTTACATGTAAAGATAAAATAATAATACTGCTAATTCCATGGAGAGAATTGGAGACTACGATGGTGAAAATAAGTTGAGAAAACGAACTCAGATGATAAAACACATTTCACCTAGGAACAAGTCTACAGTCATGAATTTTTACAAGAATTTGGGGAACAGGAAGAATATACAGACGAATCCATTTGCAGCATTTCGGATACACTCATTTTCTCGATCCACAAGCATTAAAAGAATTTTATAATTTTGAGTAAGGACCCAAGAAGAATGAAAAAAAAAAAAAAAAACAAGCAATCCGTGCACCGGAAGTCTGCCATGATCGGATCGGTCAAGGTCTCAATAGAGTTTTATTCTTGTCACTATAGGACTTCTGCAGATGGGGCACAATTGGAGGTCCGGCCCACACTCAGAGCATGTCTGTACAACAAACAAGTTACAAATGCTTAATATTTCTCCAAAAACCAACTTCTCAGAAAAAAAAAACAAAAAAAAAAAAAAGAGTGCAACGAGTACCTGATGCCCACACCCAAAAGCCATATCTTTGGGGTTAGAAAGGCAGATGGGGCAATCCTGCATGAATGATTAAAGGTAATGAGGGTCAGTCCAACTGACAAATAGCAGTAACGACAAGTAAAAGAACTAGATACCCGACCAAAAATGCTAAAAAGTGAAATAATATGCCAAAATCAAATTAAACTAGAAATAAGAATATAAGAACAAGACAGGAAAGAACAACCTGGTTATCCCTTGCAGAACTTGCAGGAGGAGCAGTGCCAGAAGGCATATATGGATTATAAGGAGGTGCACTTTTCTGGAAACTGCTCGATTGAGAAAACCTTTGAGTTGTTGAAGGTATTCCATTAGTTTTGAGTTGTGGGGGAAGAGGGACTCTCTCTGGAGATTCCCCTCTTGGACGACTGTTGGAAGTACTCAGAAAAATAAACACAAATAAGTATATGCTTCAAATGAGTTTAAAGTATGGGAAAAATATCCAGAAACTCTTTAACTTTTTTTCAGAAATGTATTCAGAAACTTGAGCCAATGGAAAAATAACTTCAAGGTAAAAATGAGACACATCAAAATACCCAGAAAATGGAGTACAGTATATACCCTAAGATCTTAAGTTCAATTGTTGCTTTATACTGTGAAGGAATTTCCATCAAGGCTGAAAGTGCAAACTCCGTCTCCTTCTTTAACTGGGGAACATTCTTTGACATGATCTCTGTGAAATTCACAAACTGCGCAGACAATACATTCCCTTCCATTAACTTTAATTCTAACAAAATGTCCCGACAATTGTGTTCTTTTATTTTGTTGAGAAAGCATAAAGTGAACCCAGTAAATTCCAGTTGCTAGGCATTTCCATCTGATCAGACATTTGCCACAAACAAAAACATACTTTCTACTATAATTGGACGGCCCTGGATCAAGGATCCAGGTCATCTTTGTTGACATGAAAAGCCTGAGATAGGCACCTGAGCTGATTATTAACTTGAGTTTGTAAAACATGAATTTGTACCTGAAAATTGTCAAATGCTCTAGATGGGATATTATCATCAAATTCCCTCATCATGTCCCAAGGGCCGTCCCCAACTCCAACTAATATGATTGAGAGCGGATAGTTACTGCAAGATTACAAAAAAAGTAAGGAGACTGTAATTACAGACAAATATTGATCAAGTAAAGCTACCAACCTAGCTTTCACAATTGCATCGATAGTGTCTTTCTCTTGGGGACTCAAATGACCAGGCGGTGTATCAATACTTCTTGTTACCTGGGTCATCAAGAGATGATAATAGAAGCATTAGTTTTAAAGAAATACATGGAAACGTGGGGATGTATGTGATTAGTGGTAGATTTCTTTTTCCTTTTTTAAATTTTGAACCTCATATAACCTGGTCAGACTCGAACCCAAGACCTCAACACTAGAAATCTTGCCATATGGCCACTAAAGCAAAGGGCCAATACATGCCGCTAGATATCTATCTCTACCATTCATGTATTGCAAAGCATTTTGTAGGGATGCATAAAAAATCGCCATAGAAGAATGGAGCTGAAACATTCATCAACCCAATACATATTTATTAAGTAATAATATCTGTTTGACTGCTAAACCAATCTTGAGTGTTTGTTGGTGACATAGAATCAGAACTGCTGTCATGAAGATGATGAGAAACAAAATCCAAGACATGATTCAAAGAAAACAAAAAAACACCTGTCCATCTGCAATTATTAATAGAACATGGTATTGTCCACCACTTTGTTCTACTATTGTTATAGCCATTTCAACCATAGGAGCAAACGATGTAGGTCCTGCAACAGACAAATATCCATCAAAAGTGATAATTACTTAAGTAGAAATACTGTAAGCCATAGAATAACAGAATGCCAAACACTAATTGCTAATTTAAAAAGAAAGTTTAACGAAAATAATAATAATAATAATAATAATAATGATGATGATAAAAACAATAATAATGAAAATAAAAATCAACGACAATAATAATTAAATTTTTTTTTAAAAAGAACAATAATAATGAAAATAATAATCAACAACAATAATAATAACAATAATAATCGCAACAACAACAACAACAAAATTAATAACAAATATCTCCAAAAGAATAATAATAGTAGTACTTTATCAAAATAATAATAATAATAATAGTAGGTAACAGAACAAGCTGAGGAGAAAACCTGCTAGCCGGAGTTGTGGGACAATTTCTCTATATCGTGCCAGAGCTTCCTCAAAACCATTACAGGACCGCTCATCATGGTAAAAACTGAAGACATCTTTATCATGTGTATATGCTGACACAGAAAAAAGTTACTGTTTAGAATTTAGCCAAAACAATAACCCAGAACATATTTATAGTCTGTCTACTAGATAATAACCTACCATCTCCAAAACCAAAACAAGGGATCAAATTATCCTCATCAAAAGCAGATAAAGTTCTTCCTATAATAGAGATTGCTTGTTCATAAGGGTTCTGATGCTCTCCAATGTGATGCAAGCTCCGGTTGTTAAATGATCTTTTACCTGATTTTAAGAACATCAACAAACATTTAACAAGGTCAACAGAATAAAAGTTAATTGCCACAAAAATAGAGTGGGATCTCTATCAATTGATGGCTAACCTGTCCATTCATTGCTCTTTGTGAAATCAATACCGACGATCAGGTTTGAAGACTCGAGCCCAGCATCGGCGAGTGCCTGTGTTACCTGTTGAAGCAATGAGTTATTCTTACGATCTCACTATCAGCCAAAAGCTGGGACGTAGAATTATTCATCAAATCTATGTTTCAGAAACATCATAGCACTGTATATACTTTATATATAAAATAAAAAGACTCTAGAGATGAGAAAAAACAAGTAAACTTAATGTCAAAAACCCAAGTTAGAAACAGTCACCCTATCAATCAATATTGAGACTAAACAATCCCTCTGTACTTTGGTATAATATGACAACTACCAGGTAGACAACCCTATGACAAATCCCAGACAACTTGACACCCTTTCTGTCCTGAAACTTAAAGCATAAAATCAGTAGCACAGCCACCAAATCAGGCAACTAATAATCCTGATAGAGCAGGTACTTACAGTCCATCAGGAGAAATTTTGAATTTTTACCTGAAAACAAGCAGCAATTTTGACTTATATTTCTTTAGAGAAATAATTAGTTAATTTTTTTAAACAAAAGGACAACATCAATTTTTTTAAGCATAAGGACAACCTAGGAAACAAACCATACCTACTACCACACCCACTAATGAAACTGAAAGCAACAATAGAGACTCAAGCGCCCCTATGGAATTTGGCCCCCAGAATGAAAGGCCGGCTTAGTTAGTCAAAGAACTTCAATCAGAAAAACATAAAATGAAGAATCCTGGTCATGCATGGTGGAGCTTGCTTAATTAATGCCTGGGGATCAATAACAGCAAATAAGTGAAACCGTTCAAAGGTAATAAAAAATGATAATTTCATAATGGAATGTCCAGGGAATGGGACGCAGTAGGAAACAAGCTGTGATCAGAAGTACCCTTCTTGATAGCAAGGCCAAAGTCATGATTCACCAGGAAACCAAGACGCAATGTATGTTTGAAGCCATTGTTAAGGACCTATGGTGCTGCTAATCATTGGAGTAGCACACGGTCAACGCTTCTGGGCATTTTGGTTGTATCCTTGTCATGTGTGATAGTTGTTCTATGAATGTCCTAGACATTGCAGAAGGAGAATTCTTCATAAGTATAAAGCTGAATGCTTGTGACTCAGGGAATAGATGGTGTTTGGCCGGTGTCTATGGTCCGACACAATACCAACAACGAGCTCCATTCTGGGAGGAGCTATCAAAGTCTATCCAAAAGTGGAACCCGTCATGGTCCCCTTCAACAAAGAGACATCCTCCCCCTGCCCTCTAAAAAAAAAAAAAATCTAGGTTTGCTGCTCTTGTTGGCAGCAATGAGCTTGAAGAGATAGCCCTTTCAAGCAAGGACTTTACCTAGAGCAACAATTAAAGAAATATTGTCCTATCCAAACTAGATAGATATCTTGCCACATCCCACTAGTTTAGACTATATGAAGATGTTACAAGGAAGGTGTAAGGTACCTAGCCAATTGGCCAAAAGCTCTAGGGCTGATAAAATGTGGAAAACTAAGCCCTTAAACCTATCACACACTAGGATAGCCCAACCCGGTGCCCATACCCCCCAATTGGGCTCCACTAGACCATAATAGTCTACTATGCTTCTGAGTCGACGTCTACGGTGACCCACTCTATGACGGCTCCAACTTTGGATCAAGTCGCCCTTTTCACCTTTGTGAAGGCTTTCACCCTCGCACTAGGTAGCCCTATTCATAGGTCGCCCCCTCTAAGATTCTAACATGTGACATGGTGCCTGCTCTGATACCAAATGTTAGATACCTAACCATTACATCAAAAGTTCCAAAGTTGATGGTACACTAAAAGCTAAGCCCTTAAACCTATCCACACTAGGTTGGCGCAACCCAGCACCCATACTCAAGTTAGGCCCCACAGGAAGATAAGAATCCACCAAGCTTTTATGTCGACGTCCACAGTAGCTCACTCTATGCAGTTCCTACTCTAAACAACGTAGCCCATTTCACCTTTGTGACGGTTTTCACTTTGGCACCAGGTAACCCTTTTCATAGGTGGCACCCTCCAGGATTCTGAATAATTAAGAATTTCCTACTTGAAGTAGGAATTTCCTAATCAATAGAATAGAAAAAAAGCATAAATAGGGTGAAGGTAAAATCAGCCAAGCCAAATCCTTCAAAAATTCACTTTCTATATTTCCTCTCTCTCCCTAGACGTGCTCTCTCCTTTTTCCCACAGCCCTCTCTCTAGTCTCTTTTTCTACATGTCCCCTGAACCTAAATTTCTTCCCTTATCTCTTCTTTCCTTAAGAGCATAATCCCTTTCTCTCTTCTCTAACCTTCTCAAAAACAGGTAACAAAATTGTTATCCATCCGGGTGAAACAGGTAACAGAACAAAGGTATGGTAAATGGAACGGGTAAAGGAACAATTGGAAGCTTATTGCCCAAATCCCCTCCTCCCACTGAATGGAAAATGCATCTTGGATGCCCCTCCTACCACTATGATTAAATTAAACTTTAATTGTGCCCTTGGCATTCCAAGGGCACTTGGCTTTGATGAAGTTTTTTCGACCATCTAATGGTACAACTCACTCTTCCTATTCAGGCCCCCTTGAGATAAATGACTCCACAATGGCTGAGCTACAAGCACTCCGATACTGCCTCATCATCTTCCATGACTCCTTTAGTGGCAGGATTTGGATTCAAGGGGATTCTAATGTTGTTATTGGCTAGTGTTCTAAGCCCCGCTAAACCCCCATGGAGTCATTGATAGGCTTTCCATGAGATGATGGATATTGTTATTTCTTGTAGTTGTTATTGGAGTCATGTTCCAAGATCAGCTAATTATCTAACTAACTCTCTTGCTAAACATGGCCTCCCTCCAATCTCTTGTTGTAATGAAGAATCCTGATTGCTAGTTTTGTATTTTTTGCCCTTTGGGCCTTTGAAATAAAAACTCAACTTCTCAACAAAAAAATTAAGCATAACTACCAAAAGTTTCTACTTCTATTATTATTAACTTGTAACATGATATTAAAGCAAATTTCGTGCTTTTTGCTGAAACTAGTTTGTTAATTCTCCAACCAGTTACCAACACACTAACATGTACACTGGACGGTATTGCACTTCCAATAATCTGTGGCAGGAACCTCGTTTTTAAAATTCAAAATTAAGTTGCTCTAATTCAAAAATATGGCTGCTGCTCTTTTCTAAATTAGTCCACCTATAATCATCAATTCTGTTCACTCCTTCATGGTCATAGACAGAGTAAGCAACAAGATAATCCCAGTACTCAGAGTCCATTAGAGGAAATTTTGAATTTTTTGCCTGAAAACAAGGGTTAATTTGACTTATAAGTTATTTGTTTTGATAAATTATCAGCAATATTTTTCAAAAAAAAAGGATAGCAATAAATTTTTTGAGCTTTAACCACCAAAAATTTCTGTTTCTCTTATCATTAACTTTTACAATTTGTTAGGAATGGATTATTTTCCTCTTCTGGAAGCTAGTTATAAATTTGACACTTCCAAAGACTCCGTATTCCATTCTGAAGTCGCTTGCTCTAAAAGTTGCGTCAAGTCCTTCTCGTCCACTAAACCAAACCAGAATTTTCTATGAGATGTAGATGAATTATGACAGATAATAGTGGGAGAGAAGGCAGGAGAAAGGATTGGAATCAACTTTTCCAAGAAAGGCCATAAACGAGAGCTCTCTCCAATTATTTAAATAAAGTTCGGGAGAAAATAACCTATTCAATTAAAATAACCCAAACAATTTAACAAGAAAAAAAAAAGTAAAGGAAAAAAACACCGAACCTGATCCAAGGAATTGTAATTATCAGCAATCCTGGAATACCTCCTGTCCAGATGGCGAGTTGGTTGGACATTTGGAGGAGGATAACCTTGAGGTGGTTGAGATGCATAACTCTGAGAAGAAGGATAAGAAGACTGCGAGTAATTTTGGTCCCAGGAATCACCGTAGTTCTGAGACGAAGAATGTGGAGATTGGGCGTAGCTTTGGCCACAAGACGAAGCAGATCTCGAGAAACTCTTGCGCCTCTTCGAACTTCCAGTCCCCATCAACACTTAAAATTTATTTGATTCAATACTGTTCAACCTCTATACACCACAAACGAGATCCAACAATCCAACAAATCAGAAACAAGCGGACTGGTTGCAAAACAAAACTCCAGCAAAAAAAAAAACCAACCGGAAACATATATACAGCTTCCATATTAGACTTGGCAACGCCCAACGACAATTCAAATTTCAAAGGAGAAACATTCCAAAGTTAGCCGACTTAAAAAGAAGTTTCGCCAAACCTATACAAAACACCGACCTACAAGACTTTTAAATCTTCCACCAAATGCGGCTTCGAAACAAGTTGTCAAATGTAATATGAAGACCGAACAGCGCATAAAGATAAGAACAAAAAGTGAACACGCGACCCTTCAAAAAAAATAAGAGAGAGAGGGAGGGTGGGGAACTGGTGAGAAGAAATGCAGTCAAAAACAACTTCCCATATGAACTCCAACCAACCAGCCAGAAATCCAACTTCTCCGAAACTCCCAGCTCTTACATCAAGAAGAAAGAAAATTCTTTAAAAACCCAAATATCCAGGCCGCGGTTAGGGTTTCTCTTACCAAGATCGATAAAGAAGGAAAGCTGCATTATCTCCATAGAACCGCGGCAAGAGCATGGAAACCAACTGGAGAGAGTTGTCGCTTGCCAGTTGCCATCTCTCAGCGGTAAAGCTCGCAAAAAAAAAAAAGCAGAAAAAAGTGGGATAGCTTTTTTCAGAAGTTTATAAAGGCAGAATCGCGGAAACTTCCGCCAGAGAAAAGTGGAATCCAACTCCACGATCAGGATATATGAGATGCGCCTTAATTCGTTCCGGAGTTTCGGATGTGGACAGGAGAGGGATCAGACCCGGCCCCGATTCCGGTTCGGACTCTTATCCTGTTTTTCTGAAAGTCATTGACTCTGTGCGTCATAACTTTGTATTCACTGGACCTTTGCTAGAAACCGTTTTCGGTTTTCACCCACTCGTGGAAGGAGCGGAGAAGTTTCTGTAGGCAGAGTCTCACCGAAGTCGATCGGGAATTGGTGTCGGTCGGGAGTCGGAAGTCGAGCGCAAGGGGTATCACATGCCGCTTGTCGCATCTGTTACAAGGAGATGCTCACGGTAAGGAAAGGACGAAGGGTGGGCCCGCAGGTAGCTAGGTGGTAGGCCCCTTACTCTTTTAAAAAGGACCGCTACTTGACCTTTATGTCGTACGTAATGTTATCTCATTTCAAAATGGTCTACCAATATTTTACAATGTGTGGAACCTTATATCAAAGGTGGTACAATCAAATAAATTGAGGTATATGTATTTAATTTGGGATGGCAATCGGTGACAAATTAATGGAATATGTAGGGGGTGGGGGGTAATCGATTTTTTTCAATTATTTTAAATTTATTTATCACTTATTTTATTTAAAAGGGTAAAGGGTATTTTTAGTATCCATTTGTTTAATTGATTTTATCCACATAATAGGTATACAAATATAAATATAGGTATTTACTTACTTGAGTAAAGATTTTAAAAATATTTTTTAAAACACAGACGGGTAGAATAATAAAAATAAATAACCAGATAAAATCGCCACCCCTACGTGTCGATCATTATATTTTAATTATACTACTCTAATTAATTTTAAAAACTAGACAAAAAATTAAAAAAAAGTGTGGGTAGAACAATCCCAACCTAAATGATTGCCTACTCTATAAATTATATTACTTGAAATTTTGGGTTGAGGGAAGGAAAGAGTATTATAATCACATTTCATTTTCCACTAATCAATCCATGGTTAGGATAATATTAGATCTAAATGGCATTCATATGTCATAAAACCATGTTCTCATACCTTTTGATTGCATATTCCAAAACCTATCTCTTTTCTTTCTCTTATCTTCACTCAAAAAGTAACATTGAGCTCCCACTAAAGATTAAGTAAGCTTGCATAATAATTTTAAACCACTTGTCATCATGGTACACAAGAATGTGCCCCTATCCTTTTTTTAGCTAATAGGATACCTATCACTAATTAAAACACAGGGGGAGGAGGCTTTTTGTTTTGAAGTTAATTAAAATAATTTACTTATTAGAAATAATTTATTCTAAGTTACTTATTAAATAAATTTATTTATTAGAAAAAATGCCTTTGATCTTTTTTCTTGCATTTTGACATCATTGAAATAATAGGTAGTTATAATATTTTGATTAAAATAGAAAAAAAGTATTTTTATTATTAGTAAAAAAAATAAGGTTAAAATAAGAGGTTGCATATCAAGAGTCATTTTAGTGCTCCTTGGTCTATTTTTTTCTACAATTTCTTGTTAAAGCAATAGGAACTTATTTTCCATGACATTTGTTTCTTATACTTTCTAGTTGGCACAGGCACACCCTTGATGCCAAATTTTAACTCTCTTACTTGGGCTTGTGTGTTTGTACTTTTCAATGTATTCTTATTTATTACATATTAGTTTTAAACGAAGGTTCAATGCAAACACAACTAATTCCACAAAGAGCACACTTGACTTACATTGGTTTACAAGCCAACCTTAGGTTCTTTATCTACTCTCAAAGCGTTTGCACTTTGGAGTTAACTCTACTTTGTCAAAAGCCAAACAGACATATATCTCAAGAAGACCACAAGGGCCAATTACGACTATGCCCAAAAAGGGATTTTTAAAATAACCTAGTTATACTAGCCTAAACCCTTGAGGGCTCAAGGATTTTCGACAACTTATTAGGGCACACCAGCTAGACCCACAAGGGATTTTTGACAACTTATTAGGGCACACTAGCCTAGATCCACAAGGAATTTCAGCACCTCAATCTCAACTACAAATAGTATTCTCAATGAATTGAGTTGAGAGTTGGTCTTACCTCACAAGGCTTGATGACTTCTAGTGACCATACCATCGCGCACTTTGTCGGTGAGTGTCATTTTCCATTTTATCCATCATTCGCAAATGTCTGAAGGCACGATGATGGGCATTGGAGCAAATTACATTTACGAGTCCTCCAGGAAAAATGTTTCCTCTCCTGATCGCAGTCACTTCTCTCTTCATCCCTTTCCTACTCTACTTTGCTCTCAAACCCAAAAGCGCGCAACACAAACTACCGTCCTCTCCGACCAAACTTCCGATCATTGGGAACCTGCATCAACTGGGCTCTCTCTCTCACCGGTCTCTCCGTGCACTCTCCCTGAGGTATGGTCCGCTCATGTTCTTGCACTTGGGGAGCTCTCTGTTAATCGGGTGTCTTGAATCCGATTACCCGACCGACCGGATTACCAGTTCAGATCCGCGTCGGGACTCGATTAAGTCACTTAATCGGGAAATCAGTTTTCGGGAGGTTCCGTCGAGCCATTTGGGGATTTCGTTATGGAGAAAGGGGTTTTTCGTGAAAGAGGGTTTCGCCGAGGGATTAATCGAGAAATCGATTTTGTAATCAAGCTCGGAGCCGCAAAGCTTCAACCCCTTTTCGATTTGAGTGGAATCATCGTCGTCTCTACCCGTGGAGTAGGTTGTTGTCGAACCACGTAACTCTGTGTCTCCCCTCTTTACTTTGCGGTTTGATTTACTGTTTATGCATCTTTAAGATTTCTCAGTTTATTATATACTTCGTAGTTGGATATTCTCTTGATTATATGCTCGGATTTAGTCTCTCTTTTAACAAATTGGTATCAGAGCGGGGTTTTCCGGCACCGACGCCGGATTTGCGGTTGTCTCTTTCTGTTTCCGCTGACGGGAAGAGAGTTCTCTGTCCTGAGCTTCCGTTTGGTGGTTTTCTGGAAGTGCCGAAAGGGGAAGAAAAAAAAAATTTAGGGCACTGTTTGGTGGTTTGTGTAAGTGCCGAGGAGAAGATTTTTTTTTTTTGGGGGGGGGGCCACTGTTCGGTGTTGGATTCTAGAAGTGAAAAAAAAAAAGAGAGACTTTGTTTAACAGAGAGGTCCAGAGAGAAAATTTAAGCATCTGAGCATTTTTTTGTGATCGAGGGTATTTTGGTAATTATGACTCCGAAGTATACAGTAGAGAAATTTGATGGGCAAATGATTTTCAGTTTGTGGTACGTGAAAATGCGTGCCTTATTAGTACAACAAGGTTTCCATAGAGCATTAAATGGAAATGATAAGTTTCCAGCTACGATGTCAGAAGAAGACATGGAGGATCTTGACATCAAAACTTTTAGTTTCATTCAGTTGTGTTTGGCTGATGAGGTTTTGCGAGAAGCTGCAGATGAGATGACAACAGCTGGTTTGTGGCTGAAGTTGGAGAGTATTTATATGACTAAATCTCTCACGAACAGGTTGTATTTGAAGCAACGCCTTTACACTCTTCGGATGAAGGAATGTACATCTCTCAAAGAACATCTTAACGAGTTCAATAAGATTGTTATGGATTTGAGAAATATAGATGTTACCATTGAAGATGAGGATCAAGCACTGATTGTGTTGTGCTCTCTACCCCCATCCTATGAGCACTTTGTTACGACTATGCTCCATGGGCACGATACCATCTATATGGAGGATGTTAAGGCATTTTTATACTCTAACGAGTTGAGGAAGAATGTGTCTACTAGCGAGAGCGAGGAGCAAACAGATGGTCTGTTTGTTCGAGGGCGAACAAAGGAAAAGGATTCTGGAGGCAGTGGCCATTCTAGGCCGAAGTCAAAGGGGAAATGGGGCAAGTGCTATTATTGTCATCAACCGGGTCATTTTGCAAGAGATTGTCCAAAACTCAAAGAGAAGGAGAAAAAAGAAAAAAAGGAAGAGGTTGTTGGGGTTGCTGAAGATCATTTTGATGGTTCAAAATATGTTCTCACAGTTGAGTGCTACACACTCACAGGATGAGTGGATACTTGATTTGGGCTGCTCCTACCACATGTGTCCTATCAAGGATTTTTTCTGCGACATATCAGTCGGTAGACGGTGGTACAGTTTTGATTGGGATTTTTTGCCCTGTAAAACTGTTTGGGATTGGAACGGTTCAAATCAAGATGTATGGCGGTATAGTGAGGATTTTGAAGAAGTTCGGCATGTACCAAATTTGAAGAAAAAATATGTTTTCTCTAGGTTCTTTTGATTCCATTGGCTACAGATATACAACTGAAGGTGGAGTTTTTTGGGGGTCTGTATAGGTACACCGATTGTGATGAAAAGGAAAAGGTTGGAAACTTTTATGTACTTCAGGGCAATACAGTCATTAGTACTGCAACAGTTTCCTCATCTTCAAATTGATATTGACATGACTCATCTGTGGAATATTCGATTAGGTATATCAGTGAGCAGGTGGAGTTTGACGGTGATAAGTACGGCTATGCCGACATGGTAGCTTGTGCATTGCCTGTGGCAGAGACCGTTTAGTTTCCAGAGCCCTCTAACTACCGTGAAGTTGTCACGGGTAGTGATGCTGCTCAATTCAGATGCCCTAAGAGGCAAGGTAGAGATGGCGATAGACAGGTTCAGTTTTTCAGAGAGGAGTAATCGAATTCAAGCCAAGGTGGAGATTTGTTAATCGGGTGTCTTGAATCCGATTACCCGACCCGACCCAGTTCGGATTTGCGTCGGGACCCGATTAAGAGATTTAATCGAAAATCTCTCTGTCGGGAGGTTTTGAGGTTGAGACAATGAGAATTTGGGGTTTTCGTCGGGAAGAAAAAGGGGTTTCGTCGAGGGAAGATCAAAGTTTGATTTTGTATGCTCAAAGCCGCAAAGCTTCACCCCCCTCCGATTTTAGTGGATTTTTGTCTCTTCCCGTGGATGTAGGCTGTCACCGAACCACGTAAGATCGTTGCCTCTTTTGCTATCGTGTTGATTTACTGATTTTATGCATCTATTTCGATTTCTCTATTGATTATACACTTCGTAGTTGATATTCTCGTTTTATTATGCTCGGATTTGGGTGTCTGTTTTAACACTCTCCCGTTCTTGTTGTATCGTCTGAAGAAACTGCTCGAGAGATCATGAAAACCCATGGTCTTGTGTTCTCGGATAGGCGTTCATCCATCGTTTCTGATCAACTCTTTTACTGAGGCAAGGATGTGGCTTTCGCCCCCTATGTCGAATATTGGCGGCAGGTTTGTCACAAATCAACCGTCCCAACCTTTCTTCTAGTTTTCCACCCACTTCATCTTACCCTTGTTGTCTGTGGTAGGTGAAGAAGATATCTGTTCTCCATCTCTTGAGCACTAAAAGGGTGGAATCCTTTCGGGCAATTAGGGAAGAAGAAGTGGCATACATGGTAGAGCAGATCTCCCAAGCCTCTGGCCCCCTAAACTTGAGTGAACTCTTGGTTTCTACCACCAACAATATGGTGAGTAGAATCACTCTTGGAAAGAAGTACTATGAAGAAAAACAGAGCGATGGAATTGACTTTCATCATCTTTTAGCAGAGTTCTTGATCCTCTTGGGCACTATCCACATCGGTGACATCTTCCCTTCCCATGCCTGGATTGGAAGATTAACTGGTCTTGATGCAAGATTGAAGAAGAATTTTCAACAGTGGGATGATGAAAGCAATTGTTCTTTCGGAACATGGAACCCAAGATTTTGCTTCATTCCGTATTTTGCGTAGGACAATTTATGTGCAGGGACGGACACGACGTATAAAGCAATTGAGTCGACACTGGTCGAGCTCATTAAGCATTCCACAACCATGAAGAAAGTGCAAGGAGAGATCAGAAGAACTGCCCGAGGAAAATCAATAGTTTCAGAAGATGGTATTGGCAAAATGCGATATCTGAAATGCGTGATCAAGGAGGCTTTAAGGCTGCCCCCACCAGTCCCACTGCTGGTTCAACGGAAAAGCACCCAAGATGTCAAAGTGCTGGGATTTGATATACCCGCGAAGGCAAAGGTTATGCTGAATGCTTGGGCAATTGGGAGGGACCCCAAATCATGGACCGACCCGGATAAGTTTTTGCCAGAGAGATTCATCGACTCCGAAGTGGATTTCAGAGGACAGGATTTTAAGCTGATCCCTTTTGGAGCAGGTCGAAGGGGTTGCCCCGGTATTTCCTTCGCTATTGCCACCGTCGGGCTGGTGCTGGCCAACGTATTGCATAATTTTGATTGGGAGTTGCCTGGAGAGGCCTTGGACATGAGCGAGGTCTCTGGGATCAATGTCCAACTGAAATCTCCTCTTCTTCTACTCCCTAAACCTCACGAATCGTAGTGATATTAGGGCTTTCCAGTACAGAAATGGTTGGAGTTGGAGGTGAATTTGAAATAAAGATTCTGCACAAATAATGCTTGATTAATGTCTGAGCGAAACCTTCTGCAGATAATGCATATAGAATGTTTGCTTCCAGTACTTCATCCAAGTTTGAATGAATTTAATAATCGTAGGTCAACTTTCATCAACCTGACGACAATCATTGTGTACTAAACTAATAAAATATCAGCACAGCACCGTCTGAGGACGGTTGCATCCGAGGATCTCTCTCTGATTTTACTGGATTTGAAAGAACATATTAAATGAGAGAAAGTAGAGATGCTGGTGTAAAATGATGCAATCCACTGATTCAAGTCGGAACCGGCACTATCTTCCATACGCAGTTTATATTGACTGGACTGTCTACCATTCCCATTGTTTAAAATTCTAATCTGACCACCTTTTCATATTACGACGGAAGAAAACAAGTCCCATTTTCAGGTGAATTGAAATGAGTGGAACAAGATTTAAAAAACGAGCGCTCCACCGAAATCTGTAGGCACTCTGTTTCATGTCAGGAAGAACTAACCCATTTTCCCATAAACAAAATCGATGCCTCTCCTGCTGATCTCTCTTCTATTCCTCTTCCTCTTGTACCTTCTCTGCAAACCCAAGTCAGAGAAATGTAATCAGTTGCCTTCTCCGGCCAGGCTTCCGATTATAGGCAACTTGCACCAGCTAGGGCCCCTGCCGCAGCGCTCCCTCGAGGCTCTCTCTCGGAAACATGGTCCGCTTATGCTCGTATATTTCGGAAGCACACCCACACTTGTGGCCTCCGACAATGATTCGGCTCAGGAAGTACTAAAAACCCACGATCGAGTTTTCTCAAATAGGCCATCTTTGATCATACCCGATTATATATTTTACAAAGGCAAGGATATTATCTTCGCCAAATACGGAGAGTACTGGCGGCAGGTGTGGCTTTAATCACCAATTTGTTGTTCCCCTTTCTGTTTTGGATTTTAATTTTTTTGGTTTTTACCAGAATAAATTTTTGTTGGCAGGTGAAGAAGATTTGCATTCTCCAGCTCTTTAGTGCAAAGCAAGTAGAGTCATTTCGATCCGTGAGGGAGGAAGAAGTGTTCCTTCTGTTAGAGAACATCTACCAGTCTTCTGGTCCTGTTAATTTAAGCAAAATTTTCAGATCCACCACCAACAATATAGTGAGCAGAGTTGCCCTAGGTAAGAAGTACTACGAAGAAAAGCAGAGTCATGGCCAGGAATTTATGCAGCTGCTGGAGGAGCTCATGGATCTAATGGGCGGGTTCCACATCGGGGACATTTTCCCTTCCCTTGCGTGGGTCGGCAAATTGACCGGCCTTGACGCGAGATTGAAGAGAAACTCCCAAGGCTGGGATGATTTTCTTGAGCAAGTGATAGAAGACCATTTAACCAGGAGGAGAGATGCAGTTGAAGAAAACAGACGCGATTTTGTGGACGTTCTGCTTGACATTCAGAAGAGCGGTGAGCTGGGTTTTCAATTCGAACAAGATCACATGAAAGCACTCATCCTCGTATGTATCTTTTCCGTTAACATCAACTAAATCAAAGCATTTTCACTGAGACCTGTCTCACGGATTTCTTCACGCAGGACATGTTTGTCGCCGGAACTGACACAACTTACACGGTCTTGGAATGGGCAATGGCAGAGCTCATCAGACACCCCCGAACAATGAAGAAGGTGCAGAAAGAAGTGAGGACGATATCCCAAGGGAAACCAAAAGTCCCAGAAACGGATCTGCCCCTAATGCCGTACCTGAAATCGGTAATCAAGGAGACTCTGAGGCTGCATCCACCAGTCCCACTATTAGTCCCTCGAGAGGTGACTCAGGACGTCAAAATAGGGGATTTTCGAGTACCAGCGAAAACAAGGGTGATGGTTAACGCCTGGGCCATCGGAAGGAATCCTAAATTGTGGGAAAATCCAGAGGAATTCAGCCCAGAGAGGTTCATGAATACTAGCAGCATTGATCTGAAAAACCACTATTTCCGATTTATCCCTTTCGGCGCAGGCCTGAGGAGTTGTCCTGGTGGTCTTTTTGCGCTCACCACCGTCGAGCTTGTAATGGCCAATCTTTTGAACAGTTTCGAGTGGGATTTGCGGCGCGGGGAGGCGAGGGAAGAGTTAGAGATGGCTGAAACATGTGGGATGACATTGCGGAAGAAATCTCCACTTTATGTTGTTGCCAGACCCTTTTCACAGAATGTGTAAGGCGAGCTTGGCTAGGCTAAATTAACCAAAATTTGACCGATGTATGACTAAAAATTTTCTATTATGATCGGTTTGTAGGAGGTTTCCCCTAAGTTTAAACTAAAGACGTCCCCGCGGAGAGGAGAGGAGGGTTAAAAAATAAACTCAGGTTGAGGAGAAGAGGGTTGGGTTGGTCAGCTTTTATTTAGGCTGCGTTGGCTTTATTATTAGAAAACGTAGCCACTTACTGCTCGAGACTTTCCTCGCGGTTGTGTTAGGGTTTCCTGCCGAACGAATCTCTATTTTCGTCGGCAATTTCTCTTTTTCTTTTCTTCGTTGTCTAGCCAGAGTGAGTGATCATGGAGATGGAATGCGTGACGGAGTTTCCTCACACGCACATGGATCGGCGTCCCAAAAAAAGGCCCAGGTTAGCGTGGGATGTGCCGCAGGCTACCAAGGTATCTGGTTGGCCCTTTGATTTTTTTCTTTATAGTAAGATTTAGTTTAGTTTTTCTTTTGGGCGGGGGAGGATAGATCTGGTGCAGTTTTAGGTAGATCCGTCTGGTGTTGGGTGGATATGACGACGGCTGTTTTTTTTCCGCTTATTTCGTTTGTTCAATCGATGTGTTTTTTGTCATTAAGGTGGATCTGGTAAGGATCTGAGAGATGGATTGGTTGAATTCGTTGTCTTTGATTGATTCATGTTGTCTTTGATTCCTTTGTTCATTTGCTTTTCATGACTCTTTTACCCACTTGGTTTTAAGTTTCTGATGTTTATGCAATATCATTTACCTTCAAGCAAAATTTCATTGGTTGCTTAGGTAGCATTTTTCTTCTGTGGATTTGATTTTCAATACGGGAAAAATTTAATAATTTACAGCCATTTTTCTACTCGACAACGGTGGTTATATTTCATTCCATTGGCGAGTGTTGTTTGATTTGATTATGTTTTATTTTCCAGGGCAGAAAGATATGGTAAACGTACTTTTAGATGTTCTTATTTTTTATTAAATTTTTTTCCTTCTAATTACGGAACTTAAATCTTCAGTTATCTATAGTTTAAGCTGTTTGGTTGGGAATTAGCTGGAATATATGTTTGAAGGATACTGTTGAGGGGAAAATGCATTATCATTATCTTTGTTAAGTGGAACTATGAATGATGGCTGTGTGTAGGCTCAGCCAGGAATAATTTGTGGGCAAGAGGTTGGGAATGTGACAAGCCATGCATCTTCCGGGGCACCCTCAGACCATACTTGTTCTTCTCTATATGTAAAAGGAGTCACTCGTAATGGTTCTCCCCCTTGGCGAGATGATGACAAAGATGGCCATTACATGTTTGCACTGGGAGAGAATTTAACTCCACGCTGTAATTACACTTAATCACCATAATGATTCTATTCACCTTTTAGTGTTTGTTTGTGCTTGTTTGTTAGCTTAACCGAGCTTGAAAAATCTGTTCTGTTTCTCAAGATTTAATGTTGTTGATATTATTAAAGGGCATGTAATACTACTCCTTAAGGATGGACAGTATTAACTATAACCGTTTTATATGGTATCTTTACAGTTTTTAACTCTTTCTCATCTATTTGTATGAATTTATCAAATGATCTCTCAGGACATTTATTGCTAATTATTTGTCTTTTTGTCTCAAAAAATCCGTTATACTTTTTTTTCTTTCATTTTTTTGTATTTTGGTATTTACTGCTTCTTTTTCTTTTGTCTTTTTGCCATTTCTTTTTTAAAAGATGACAGTCTTGCTTTTTTAGTGACACAAAATTTGCTTTTTCCTGTTTTTCCTGTTAGATTCCAATCCAGTCTACTAAACATCTATTTTCTTGCTTTAAAAAATTGCATTTTTCTGTTTTTCATGTTAGGTTTCAAACGTTGCTTTTTGGTGTTCTACTAAACATCTATTTTTCTTTGTATGCTTTTAACATATTATGGAGGTTTCTTATGAGTATTAAACTGTTGTAGTTGAGTCTAAGCTTTGTAAAAGAACTCCTTTTTCTAAATGGTGCTTGTGTTAAAAGTGGAACAATGGCTCTGTACGTTGTTGAAATTATTCTCTCTCATCTTCTCATGTTGTTTCTTACCTCTTTTTGCAGATAGAATCCACAGCAAGATGGGTGAAGGCAAGTTCTGACCAGCTATTATTTTTATTGAAACTATTTAGTTTGATATCTGACATTAGTGGCTGGCTTCCTTTCTTATTCTTATTTTATATTTGCATCATATTCTTTTATACTTTGCTAATAACTATGTCTGGTTTGCTGGTTCCTATTGTTTTTTTTTCAGGAACCTTTGGTCAAGTCCTAGAGTGCTGGGATAGGGACAGAAAAGAAATGGTAGCCATCAAAATAGTTCGTGGCATTAAGAAATATAGGGAGCTGCAATGATCGAGATTGATGTGCTCCAACAGCTTGGGAGGCATGACAAGAATGGAAGTTGGTATGTATTGTATACCCCCACAGTACTTGATCTGCGTATTGTAAGTAGGAGTACTCTTTTTAGCGCATTCTACTAGGTCTAAAACTGGACATTGTGTAAGTGGGTGTGTTCCTTTGCAGTTGTGTGCAAATACGAAACTGGTTTGACTATCGTAACCATATCTGTATTGTAAGTATATATGATTGAATTTGCAATGGCTTGCTTTCCCCAATTTTAATACTTTGGGGGTTAAAACTTGTTCGGTGGATGTAAATGGTCTTAACAGGTATTTGAGAAGCTTGGGCCAAGCTTATACGATCTTCTACGGAAAAACAGTTACCGTTCATTTCAAATTGATCTAGTCCGTGAGCTTGGCAGACAACTTTTGGAATGTGTAGCATGTGTGTAGACATTACTTCTTCTGAGCACTTCTATTTTTCTGCATGAGAGGATCGATTCTCTCTCTCTCTCTCTCTCTCTCTCTCTCTCTCTATATATATATATATATATATATATATATAGATATATTTGGTCTTGCCATCTTTCTGGAACTTGTTGAGTGTTTGATGACAATCATCAGTTTTTATACTTTGGGAGGAAGAAATCTTTGCCATTGTGGACAACATTTTCATTTTAGTACAGAGCGGTTTAATTTGTTATGTTCCTATTCTTTACGATTTCTTATTCCTGTTATGTGTTATATCCTTGCAGTTATGCATGAGTTACGCCTCATTCATACAGATTTGAAACCAGAGAACATACTTCTTGTTTCTTCAGAATACATAAAAGTTTCTGACTATAAGGTATTGTTTCTTTTCTTGATTTCCTTCATCTGTTTATATTAAAGTTTTTTTAATGTGGTTTTTGGACTTTACCATTTCTCTTTTTTTTGCTCTTTTAGTGTTAACATTCTCCAGACTTTTAAATTTTTATATATTTTTCTAGTTATTAAACATACTCTTTTCTCATGGCATCCTGATTTTGTTAACAGTACTCTTCTCGATCCCCAAAGGATGCATGTTATTACAAAAGGTTGCCTAAATCAAGTGCAATCAAAGTGATTGATTTTGGTAGCACTGCTAATGAGGAACAGGATCACAGCTACATTGTTTCAACACGGCATTATCGAGCGCCTGGGGTCATTCTTGGTGCGTTATCTTTTGCAGTTTAGCTGATAGATGATTTTTGTTCACTCTTCATGTGCCCTTTTTATGTTCAAGGTTGACGTTTCATTTCTGGCATATAGGCTTAGGGTGGAGTTACCCGTGTGATGTATGGAGTGTGGGGTGTATTCTGGTGGAGCTTTGCTTGGTAATGTCTTATCTTTGTTAAGTGGAATTTTGAATTTGTTTGACCTTGTGGTAATTGCAAGAATGTTTTCGTAACGTCTTCATGTTTTTTTCATTTAACCAGGGAGAAGCTCTCTTTCAGACCCATGAAAATGTAGAGCATTGGCTATGATGGAGAGGGTATTAGGCCCAATTCCGCAGCACATGTTGAAACGAGTGGAGTAAGTTTTCAAAGCCTTTCCCAAACAAGGGTGAGAAATGATTTTTTATTGTTTATGCTTTTTATTTCTTTTTATTGCAGCCGGCATGCTGAGAAGTACATTCGAAGGGGTAGGTTGGACTGGCCCGAAGGTGCAACGTCGAGAGAGAGTATCAAAGCTGTTTTGAAGTTACCGAGGCTGCAGGTATGTTTTATTAGATTTTGTCGAGCTCACCTAGCTCATACATTGAAAGAGTTGATTTTTGCCGTTTTATTAATTAGTGCTTCAAGTGCTTCAAAGCTGAATAATGATATGTATGGGTTTTTGGTTTGGCAGAATCTTGTGATGCAGCATGTGGATCACTCAGCAGGTGACCTTATTGATCTGCTGCAGGGTCTGTTGAAATATGATCCATCCGATCGATTTACTGCTCGAGAAGCTCTCAGACATCCTTTCTTTACGAGGGATCGGTCATAAATGCTTTGTGATGAAGTTGGGTCTTCTGTATATTTCCAATTGGTTGGCTGGGTGCAAGGCTCGTTCTAGCCGAACCTGACGAAAAGAGAAATTTAAAGAGATAAAAGTTGTGGGGGCTGATCCCACTGCCCATTGTAATATTATCTTCATGGCAAGATCTTTTTCGCTAACCGTCTCTTATTAACCCTTAGAAAGAGAAAAAAAAAGTGCGTTTTTTTCTTTTATTTGGCTGTCCATGGAAAATAAGAGAAAAGAAAATTAATATCTTTTAAACTTTTATAATAATTAAAAATATAAGCTTAAGATATATATATATGATTGATAAAATTTTATTTTGCAATTAAGATAAACAGGACCTGAATCCCGGCTGAGAGTAACCTATCAACAAAAGTCTTTCGAACCAGGCCTAATGTAAAGATTCTGAACATGAAAATATCGACGATATTTGTCCTGATAGGTGATTTTAGCTGAGAACGAAGCTGGAGTTCCTGTCCCATCCCGGGGGTAGCAAAGAGCCCGGTGAATTGATTCCGCTGTAATTGAAGAGACGAAATGGGGGACTAGACGCAGCCTGGTACAGTGCTCGTGCAACGGTTCATGCTGAAGTTCAGGTAGTTCAAGCGGCTTAGTCGAGGTAAGAGGCGGTCGATACGGTTATGGTGGTAGAGGATTACGTTCGAAAGCAACGAATTTCCTCGAGTGACCGAGGAATGGATTGTCAAAAGGTTGTAGCTGAGATCCAAAGTTTGGAGTGACCTTAGGTTGGAAAAGGACGTTGGGATTCTGCCATGCAGTAAATTTTTACTGATGGCGAGGAAGCGGAGATTCCGGCAATGCGATATGGTTTCAGGGAGCACGCCGATGAGACGACCGGGGACGATGGCAGAGAGCTTACCAATGGCGGGGTCAAGACGGCCAGTGAGACCTGGCGAACCGGCTCTGCGGTCACCAAGGTTTAGTGCTACCACCATATCGGCCTCGTGGTACACGCCAGGGAAATCGCAGGGGTGGCAAGGGGAGAAGGGAGAGAAGGGGAAGAGAGAGAGAAGGGAGCGAAATACCTTCCGGTCAAGAAATGTCGTTGAGGGAGCAAAGAGAACTGGAGATGAGAATTTGCACCCTCATGAACGAACTACTTTTTCAACCGGATGATATTTTCTCCGCGGTTTCTATTTCGTTTCTTTTCTCTTGGAAGTCCATCGTTAGCAAACGGTGCTTCTCTTTTTTTTTTTCTCTTCACGATTTTCTACTGCCCAAATAATGGAAAATCACTTTCTCTCCTCTTTTCTTTCCTTTTTCTTTTTTTGTGGTCTCCAAACAGCCCTAAGTTAAAAAGCCTTTTCCATCTACCTATGTGAATTTTTTATTACACTTTTGAATCTTCAGGGAGGCATTAACATGTAAGCTACATGTTTAACATCTATAATATAGATAGTATCAAAGCAAATCGATTTTCTGCATCTGCCATCCTCTGAATTTTTGTTCCCACTTCCTTTGCCTCTCCACTTGTAATTCATGCTCTACTTCTCTCTCATTCCCACCTGACGCTTTTGTCGTCACCTTCACGTCCACCGTCGCTTTGCCACACCCTCCCAAGCTGACCACCCAGATGATTCAATTTCGATTCCGTCCACCTCACCCACTCCCCCTTTGTATTTACCACGCTCTTTGCGATATTGAGAAACAAAAAACTTCTCTTCCCATTCTCCACCTCGCCCTCTTCCACTGTGGCACTGAGCCCGACCTCGGCTGTCACCCGACGCCACACACCTGTGCTACGCCGAGCCTCTCGTCTATCTGACCCCTCTCCTATCGCCGTCGCCATCACCATCTATTGTCGTCGTCATCATCGCTCCATGTCACCAGTGAAGACCCTGCACGCCTTCTGTGCATATCTCTCCTACTCTGCATCTCTGTATCTCTCAATCCCTCCTAGAATTTCATTGCTTGGTAGAAGATCTGCAGACGTCGTTGTAACCATCATCGTCCCTGTCAACCAAAACCTCCACCCTTCGCTCTTCTCCCATTGTCGTCGACCTTCACCGCTACCACCGCTAGCTCTTCCTCATCTCTTCACAGAACGATACAATTTCGTCCACCCCAACCGCTATCAATGTCGCTGCTCTTTCACATCTCTTCACCGGATGATGCATTCTCTTCGATTTTGACCGCCCCCAGTCGTTACCAGTGTAGCTACACTATTACATCTCTTCACCGAACGATACGTTCTCTTTGATTCCGCCAGCCCTAGCAGTTACCAATGTCGTTTCTCTTCCCAATCGCTCCCGATGCCGCTGCTCTTCACAACCGCTACCAGTGTCACTATTCTTCCCAGTTGTTGCTCTTCCTAACTACTTCTAGTGCCGTTGCTCTTCCTAACTACTACCAATGTTGCCATTCGCTACCAGTGCCACTGCTCTCCCTAGCCGCTACCAGTGCCACTGCTCTCCCTAGCCGCTACCAGTGTCGCTGCTCTCCCAGCCGCTACCAGTGCCGCTGCTCTTCTATATCTTTTCACCAAATGATACGATTTCATCCGCCCCAATCATTACTAGTTCCGCTGCTCTTCCACATCACTTCACCAAACGATGCAATTTCGTCCACCCTAGCCGCTACCAGTGCCACTGCTCTTCCACATCTCTTCCCCGGATGATGCGTTCTCTTCGATTCTGTCCGCCCCAGCTATTACCAGTGTCACTGCTCTTCTACATCTCTTCACTAGATGATGCATTCTCTTTGATTCTGTGTGCCGCAGTTGTTACCAGTGCCACTGCTCTTCTACATCTCATCACCGGACGATGCGATTCCGTTTGCCCTAGTCGCTACCAATGTCGCTGCTCTACTCGTCCTTTTGCTTCCAAGAAACAAATCTCCTTACATAGCCAATGCTAAGTTCACAGTTTTTGTTGCTACGAGACAAGATTGGCCTCTCTAACAAGTGGTATATCGCATGATAAAGGATAAGCATAATTCCTTCAGTTATCGGATAAGATCCCATTGAATTTATCCCATGTTGTATTTACCTTACCATGTAAAGCGTATCTTCTGTATTCTAAATTGTATAAATTTCACCCTTATTCAATTGCTAAGGTGTGGTTTAGTTCAACATCTAACAGTTAATGTCCCTGGTTGAAAATTTATATTTTAGAAAAAACTAAAAATATTTTTTCTTGGATATATATTCCAATAAACTTTTCGATACAATCCTATTAATGCTATTAATAAATTATATAGAAAATTTTAAAATTTTCCAAAGAAAATTGAATGGACCAGTTAGTGTTTTTTTTCTAGGGAAATGAATAAAAATATATAATTAGTCTCATACATTACCATACGTATCCCATAATTTTTCAGTAAAATAAAATGTTGAATACAAAATTAGTCATGTTAAATCAATTATTGTACTCTACATATTGTCCTACATTTGATTTACTTTATTGTTACGAAAAAAGGTTGGCGAATTAATTGCTCCAAATCATCTTCATCTTCTTCTTGATTTTGTCAAAATTCTACATCATTCCCAATTACTTTTACTGGTTGATCTCCTTCAATCCCTTCATAATTGCGATCTGATATCCATATAAGGGAACCAATACTTCATATCAGGTTTAATTCAAAAGCCACATGAGATGATAAGATAACCCAAGGGAACGGCGGATCCCGCAGTTCCCTACGTCGTCCTTCTCCTTGGGTGCCTCTCCAGTGTTTTGGAATGTTCCCAAAGTTACTAAATTACCCATTTTTATTAAATATTAACAAAAATAACCAACTTTCAAACTTAATATAAAATATACCCAACTTTGATCGATCAACTGCACATGTGTATGTCCAACTCGACACATCAGTTATGTGGTACCACATCAGCACACCACATCAACAACTAAAGGAATTAAAGCAATGTCACTTGACACATCATTGAATCGCCATATAATCATCCGTAGGATGTTGTGTCATCGTGTCTTGTTATCATAATGCGACATCAGCCCTCTCTCGACCATTTGATTTTACTTTGATTCGCTCTCTTTTGATGCTCCTCTTTGCTTCCTTCTCGATAGTCACTATTTCTCGTCGCTCTTCTCACCAACACGTACTTCCCTCTCCACACTTTAGAGCTTCGACTCCTTCCTCACGCCCTCTCGCCATGCATGCTTTCCTCTCACTCCGCCGCTGCTCAACATTTTCCATCTCAGCCTTGTCTCTCACCCTTCAACGCGTACTTCCCTCTTGACACTTTAGAACTTTGATGCTTTCCTCTCGCCCTCTCACCATGCCTGCTTCCTTCTCACTTGGCAGTTGCTCGGCCTCACGCTTGATGCCTTCCTCTCAACTGCCCTCTCTTCCTCTCAACCTAGTCTTCGTCTCAACCATGTCTCTCACCCTTCTTTTTCATTCCCCTTGTTCGTCCTCTTGCTGCCCCCTCTCTCAAAGTCGAAACCTATCATTTCATCCTCTTGCCAAGGTAATTTTGTTGTCCCCTCTCTCAAAACCTTATCATTTGATCCTCTAGCCGCCCCCTCTTTCAAAACTGAAGTCGTATTGAACTCCTCTTACCCTCTAAAGCCGATTGACCAAGGTAATTTAGGGTTTCTATTAAATGAACCTAATTATTGTATTTTTTAACTTAGGTATTTAATTACTATATTGATTGTTAGTATGATTTATATTTTAATTTCTGAATTTCTGTTAATGAAATTTTTATCAACTAAAAATAAATTGATATATGATTTAAATTGAAATCATTAATAAGTTTAATTGAAACTTGATTGAATTGATATATGTATTTATTAATCTTCTATATTTTAGTTTATGAATTTCTATGGCATTGAATGTTGTATTTTATTTCGGTAAATTGAACAGATTATTCAATAATCACGATTTTGAATGTTGTATTTTATTTCTGTTAATTTATGGGTAACGACGCCTTTGACTTGATGACTTTAACAGAAAAGGACAATTTCATTATATTAGGGGTGTAAACCTTTAAATAGATTATATTAGGGGTGTAACACAAAAGTTGTGAGTGACAGGAAGGAACCCGGAAGCAACCGATTCATAGATGGACGGAAAGAGAGAGAGTGTTGATGACTCGATAGAATCATGATGTCAATAGCCTTTATTTTAGAGTTTATAGATGGATAAACGCCAGACGATGCCAATACAACCAAAATTATTGAAATTAAACTTTAAAGTAAATGAGACTAATCTCATTAAACTAATTATGAAGTTAAAGATGATGTAATTATCATAGTTGGAAATGCCATTATTTTACATCTAATTAATTACTTAATTACGTTAAGTTACTTAATGATAAATTATAAATATAGTTTTATCAACAACAAATTTAAATTTAAAATATGAAAATGAAAATAGGGAAATTATGATAAAAATATTAATTAACATAAATTAATTGCGTTTAATTGGACAATAATTAAACTTGTATGAGTAACAAAGTAATTTAGTCGATTGTTAGTCAATGTAAATAATTAATTATAATATATTACAAACATATTAGATTGCTTACATTATTGAATTGAATACTTTATTCTTTATATCGACGACTTGAAGAATTAATGCGGCACCCTTGATGATATAAGATAACCCAATGGGACAGCGGATCCGCAGTCTCCCTGCGTCCTTCGCCTCCGCTGCCTCTCCGGTGTTTCGGAATGTTCCCAAGGTTGCTGCTTCCGATTCCTGTAGCCTTACTTCCCCTTCTCCTTCTCTCCAATCTCTTAGGTTTCCTTTCCACTGCCCACGGAGCCGACTCATGTCGCCCTTCTTCTTGCGGAAATATCCAAAACATCAGTTACCCTTTTCGTTTGGAAGGTGATCCCATCCACTGCGGTGATCCCCTCTACCAATTGCGCTGCCGAAACAATCAGACCCTTGTAAATATTAGCACAGGCATCTACTCTGTCAAACAGATCTTCTACGACTCTCAGCGGATTCAAATAGTGGACGCCTCTCTAAAGAGCCATCTTTGCTCCTCCATACCTCAGAATTTTACCTTGATAGATGATTACCGTTTCGACGCCATGGGCGAAGCATACATGTTGACCAATTACTCAAAATTGATTGTCCTTGTGACTTGCCCAAAGCCCATTCACCACCCGTCCTATATTCAAACCGGTATCTGCAAGAAAAACAAGACCTCTCCAGCTTCATATGTCTACACCATCATAGACAACATTCCACTATCCGACTTCCACACAAACTGTGACGTCGTAGCAAAATTCCCTGCACCGGTCGACGGAATTCAGATTCTAACTTCTACGAACATTTTCCAAATTTTGCTCCAAGGCTTCGAGCTCTCTTGGAAGGAACAGCTTTCCTGTCGTCGTTGTTTGGCCGATCACCACGGCTGTATAGACTATTTGGTCACTAAAGGATATCTGAGTGCAGATGAACCTCTTCCGACTCGTTACAAAATGACAGGTGGTCCCTCCATAGAATATCAAGAAGAAGTTTACAGATGCGGATCAAACTTTGAATTTCCGGAATCCTTGCCCAGGTGGTTGCAGAAGTTACTGATTTGGTTGGCTTGTAAGTATAACTCTATGATGAGCTCAGTACTAAAGTATATCTGTTTTTACTCGTTAACAATTGCACAAAAAATTCCCTGTGAATCTTTTTCTTCAGGTGATGGATACTCAGATTGTTACTGATCTCCCAAACATGTAGGTCATCTGGATTTCGTCTTTGATTTCGTATGGACAAACATTCTCAAGCACGACAAAAACTACAACAATTTGTACTTCAGGGATAATAATAATGCTCTATATGGTAAGAGTCATCGTTGTACCCAAGCCGCACGCACGCACGAGTATATCCTTCTATTCATTGCGGAATAAAATAATGCTCCTCACACGTACGAGTACATGCCGTTCAAGAGCCCGCATATGGAATCAGAGGGTCTCGAATCTTGTACTCATTCGGTGATCATTTTGATCTGAGGCTGTTCACTATCTCTCTCAAAATTGAGTTCACTAAGCTCAAAATTTGCATCCCTTTCAAGGCCTTACAAATCTTCCTCTCTTCTTTTCCTATATCTGCAGTTTACGACTGGATCACTGTCATTGCGCTCCCAAGTAAGATCAACTTCTGCTCTATCTTATTGCGTAGACAAAAAGTCAGTAATAAAATTGGGTCTTGTAAAATCTAACAGTTCTTCGTTTGTTTCCTTGAGTTTACAATAGTTCTGTTGGCTACAAGAACGGTAATCGGAGTATTATGCCTCGCGGCTTTCCTGGTGTACAAGTGTAGAACCAGAGCGGCATGGATGGATACGACAGTCGAGGAATTCCTTGTTCAATTCAGATACCAGACGCCAAACAGGTACTCTTATCGGGATATTAAGAAGATGACCAGAGGTTTCAAAGAAAAATTGGGCCAAGGAGGCTTCGGAAGCGTGTTTAAGGGAAAACTTTCAAGTGGCAGACTAGTTGCTGTAAAGATGTTGTCCAATGCTAATAGTAACGGTCAGGACTTCATCAACGAAGTTGCCACCATTGGAAGGATTCATCATGCCAACATTGTTGCACTCATTGGGTTTTGCGCAGAAGGATCAAAACGAGCTGTTATCTACGAATTCATGCCAAATGGATCCTTGGACAAATACATTTTCTCTCGTGGTCAAAGTGAAACGAACTCATTGTCATTGACCTGGGAAAAGATACATGAAATCGCTTTGGGAATAGCACGAGGAATCGAATATCTGCACCGAGGCTGCGACATGCGTACTCTACATTTTGACATCAAACCTCACAATATTCTCCTCGATGAAAATTTTGCCCCAAAAGTCTCTGACTTTGGATTGGCAAAATTATACCCAACAAAAGAGAGTTTTGTGACGATGACGGCTCTACGAGGAACGATAGGATACATGGCACCTGAGTTGTTTTATAAAAATATTGGAAGGGTCTCTTACAAGTCAGATGTTTATAGTTATGGAATGCTTCTTATGGAAATGGCTGGTAGAAGGAAAAACATCGACACTTACGCAGAAAACTCAAGTCAGATTGTTTTCCATTTGTGGGCATATGACCAGCTTCAACAAGGAGGTGACCTAAGCATGGGAGATGCAATTGAAGGTGATAAAGAAATGATAGAAAAGATAATATTAGTTGCGCTATGGTGTGTTCAAATGAACCCAAGTGATCGTCCTTCTATGAGCAGAGTCGTAGAAATGTTGGTGGATAGCAAACAACTCTTGTCTTTGCCCGCCAAACCTTTCCTTTCGTCCTCTGATCGGCCCCTGCGGAATGAAGAGAACGCAACAGATTCCAATGGATCATTCAGTATTTATGGAGTTGCTTCTCAGTCACAAACTGGTGTGGAAACAACATCTTTCAGTATCATCAAGAATTAGTCTTTCTTTGTGAATGGGTGAAAATCTTTTGGTTTGAGATGCAGTTAGAAGTTTTTTAAGTATTCTGATTACCCTGAATGTAACTCCTGCAAGTTGATTTGATTTATAGAAGAGAAACAATGGAGTAGTATAATAGTAGAATATGAAAGGAGAGACTAAATAAAAGTTGCACTTCTTCAATCTCATCTATTTTTGTGTGGAAGATAAATGGGATTCATTCGTATTAAAACACGTAATTGGAAATGACCATCTCCGTTATTAAAACATTGTCTAGTAAACCTGAAGTCAATTGATTTGTCTCGATCCGTATTGCAACTTACTCTTTACATTATTTATTTGTGAACCTTTTACTTAAAACTCAATTTCTTATTTTACTTTAAAAAGTCGGGTAAGGGTGAGTTCCTTGTTGCCATATCTCTATATGAGAGGGACTCCTGAGTACTTAGAACACCAGAGTGCCTATTGATAGTTAATCCTTCTAGTTATTAACTAATAATGTCTTATAATTATATATTTTATCAGATTATTTGATTAAAATATATAAAATACCATATATAATTTTAAAATATGTATATATTTATTATTTATTATAAATTTATTTATAAAATATAATAATATTAATAAATATTTAAAAATGATTTACACACTAACAAAGGCTAGGGACATCAATTTTATCCGATTACCCATTTTTTTCCATTGTTTCTTAAATTGAAGAGGCAATGGAATAAAAATCCTACTCAGATATGCAGTCAAATAATTGTATCCGTTTACGGTTTTACTATTGGTTGAACGGAATGGAATTGGATAATACCTATTACACACCCATTTATGCGCACCTTATTATGTATATTGATGTTTAGCTTTTTTATTTCCTACAAATATTATAAGCATGTTATATTTTTTTCTAATTTTAAGAATTTTAAAATATTTGTATCAAATTTTACTATTTTACGATTATTTATCCGTTTACCAGGGTGTTAACCAAGTAAATAAACGAAATTGGAATACCTTAAAAAATAATAAAATAGAACGGATATAGAATCTTGAAACTGGAATCAGAATGGTATACAAAATAGCCTATTTTGTTTCATCCGTATACCGTTTACACCCTTAACAGAGGCCGCTCATCCACCCAGGGTAAAACCAACTCCTTTTAAGGTCTTACAAGGAAAAACCTTAAGGGGGGAAGGGTGATTAGGTTTATCAAATTTATATGGCTAAATTAAAACATTGATTGCATTCTAAGTGTTCAATGGAGAGAATAAATATATAATCAACCATTACACCAAGAATTTTTATAGTAGTTCACAATCAATTTTTTAGATTGTTACTCCAATCCAAATGAGCTCTTGCCTTGGAATTAATTTTTTTTACTATGATCAGCCAAACAACATCTACATCAAAGAGTCTTGAGAAACTCAATTGCATCACCTGTCGAAGCAGTTTATGACTTATGGTCAACAATTTTTAAGTACATGCACTTAGACCCAGCTAAGAGATTTTTTGAAAACTTCCAATAAGCTTATACATGCTTTGATTGGATTACATGCAAGGGTGACTTACTTTTATATTTGAAGTACAATTATGCCTCTTGTTATGCAAATACTACAATCAAGTATATAAGAATTGATTACACCCAATCCTTGTTCTTCCTTCTTTAACCCAGGATGCCATTGAGAAGCTCCTGATCTTGACAAGAAATCATTTCAGCATCATGGGCTTTGGAGATCAAACAACTTGCCCCCTTCAGAGGCTTGGACTGATGAAGTTGTTCTCACACTTCATATTAGTTGTTTCTTTGCGTTCTCACAAAAAAGTCGACGAGTCAACTCCTTTCATTGTGTTCGAGCATTTATAATGTTTTCCCTTCCTCATATTGATGGGGTTGATTCTTTTGCAAAAGGGGTTGTTTCTAGTGGTCATTTCTTAATAATGAACGTGACCAACTCCTTTTTACTTCATATTTCAATTTTTCATTCTGCAAATAATGAGGTCAAACTCCTTTGCATCGTGGCTCTTCAAAAGGTCAGTCTCTACTTAAGTGGTCGACTCATAACTATTTTCTCAACTCTTTTGGCCATTTTTGCTCTTCTTGCCTCTTTTTGGACTACAGTTTAGATGTCTAGGCTAACAATCTTTAACAAAGACTTTTCTTGCTCCTCTCCGGTTACAAGAACTTGAGTTGCTTGTTGTGCTAAGTGTTTATCAACGCCATTTGGACAGTTCTCTATACAATTGATTGTAGAGTGTTTTCTCTCTCTCTCTCTCTCTCTCTCTCTCTTGTTCCGTAAAACAGTGTTTCTAGGTAGTTCAGGTGGTGTATTTTTTGGCATAAACTGTTTGCTTCACTCTTTGTAAGGATTGTTGGGACAGATCATGTCTGTCAAAGTGATATGGTGTCAGAAATGCTGCTTCTACCAGTTTTAGGTTCACGTTGATAGGGGTTTTTAGTCTTTTTTGCCTGACTTCTTATGAAGATAACCAATGCCAATACTAATAGTCACACCATAATTCCAATGAAAACTTGTGGCCAAGTATAACTTGGAAACCACGTACTTATTTTCGCCTACAATTAACAAGATATGAATTGAGTGAGTTTTTAAGTCAAACTCGTTAAGATACAAAGTTGCTTTCTTCTATTATCACGAATGTCTCTTGGCTTGTTGCATGCTGTGTATTGCCCGGTGCTCTTGCTTATGGTTGAAGAAAAGCGGCTCTCTTTGACTTCTGATATAAAACAATAAGACACATAAAATTATTTCTACTGTATCTAAAACGTATCTTCTCAAATATGCAAGTGAAGAATGTAAATACTGAAGAAATAGAAAAAGATGCCTTACATGAGAAGTTGAAGAACCTGCAAGTTGCTTTGATGTTGGGTCAGCTACCAAGATATAGAAGAGACCCATTACTCCTGTATGCATTCGAGTACTGTTGTAATTCGATTCCAAAGTCAAAATCTCCCCATCAGCAATCCTAACAGATCCCCGCTTTGGATAGCAGGTAGACATTCCCACAAGATAGTCAGCTTCATTTCCAGCTTCCTTTCCATCTCCATAAATCGGGTTTGATGAGCAAATAAGCCGACCATTCTACATCCATTCACAAAAACACAAATTCAAAGAAAAATTAATAGCTGAATTTGAGGCATCAGTAGCAACCTGTGATGGTTGAGACATGAGAAATAACACGATGATTGATGAATATCAGTCATTAAAGTAACCTAGAAAATCTTTTAATTCATTGTCACCTGACGATACAAACTTGAGCCAACCCCACCCCAGTGCTGATGTGCCACACCATAGACAAGTTCACCTCCTCGGGGGAGGACCAGGTTCGTCTTTTTATTATCTACACACATGCCAATGGTCGAAGCTTCTTTGGTGCAAGCCGCAACGTCATATTCAGTCTGAGAATCAAATAAAGAATTATAAGTGTTAGTCCTGTTACTCTGAATCTCTTGATTAACAAATAAAACAAAAGAAAGTAAATACCTTGCAACCAAGTTGAATGTTCTCCTCAGTTGAGTTAGTCCTCTTGCCTGAATCTGTGACATCAAATATGTATATCCTTACAGGCACAACACTTTGGTGCCAGTCCACCCACCTCACAGTATATTTCAGATACAGCTTTCTCCTCACACCCTCAAACCCACGTCTCAATTTACACTGGGTTTGGTCATAGCAACAACGTAAACCCCCAGTGTAATTTTTTGCTAAAGGCTGGCCAGTTCCATCCACAGTAACATCATATAGACTGCACCTACATTCAGTGCATCCCTTGGGATCCACCACACCCCGTGTGTCAATTGCATGAACATTTAACAACCACATCTCTTCATAACCATCTGGAATTTCTGCAGGGTTCCCTATCTCTATTCCATAAGGGTCTGGCACTTTAGTAAGAGTTCGGCGTGTTTCTGATCCAAGCCCAAAGTGCTGACTAAGAACATTATCTGGGCAAATTCCTGAGTTTCCACCTTCAATACGCTCAGGTAGATGACTATTCTGAGTCAGGTTCCCTTTAGAAGAAACTAGTGAGTAGTATCTGATAACGACCCAATGATGTAGGTATGTCTCATGAAGAGGAATGGAATTTCCCAATTCATCAACTACTTCAGCATTAAATTCTTTGAGAGCAATGTGACCCCTTGGAAACTTGATATCAAAGTAATTTTTGTTCAGCACTGAACCAGGTCCCAGAATAAAGGGAGGGGATAAAAAAACAGTAGATTTCCATCCATTTTCATCAGTTATTACAGGCTCTACAGCATAAGCATATACTGTTGAGAGTATGATAATTGATGAGAATATCACCCAAAGAGAATACTGCTTCATTTTCCTGGAAAAGAAGAAGAATTTTTCATATGTACACAAACAAGGTTTTATTCTAACCTGTTGCAGACATAAATGAAAATAAGCAAGAGGATAGCTTCGTATTAAGTATAAAAAGCAGATAAGACAGACTACAACTGAAAAGACTGAACAGAGATAAGTAAATACACATTGGAAAATACCATATTTTCTATATTTTAATTTCTGAATTTCTGTTAATGAAATTTTTATCAACTAAAAATAAATTGATATATGATTTAAATTGAAATCATTACTAAGTTTAATTGAAACTTGATTGAATTGATATATGTATTTATTAATCTTCTATATTTTAGTTTATGAATTTCTATGGCATTGAATGTTGTATTTTATTTCGGTAAATTGAACAGATTATTCAATATTCATCTGCTGCCTCTCCAGTGTTTCGGAATGTTCCTAAGGTTAGCCTTACTTCCCCTTCTCCTTCTCTCCAATCTCTTAGGTTTCCTTTCCACCTGCAATGTCGCCCTTCTTCTTGCGGAATTATCCGAAACATCAGTCACCCTTTTCGTTTGGAAGGTGATCCCATCCACTGCGGTGATCCCCTCTACGAATTGCAGTGCCGAAACAATCAGACCCTTCTAGATATTAGGTCACGCATCAACTCTGACAACTTCACCCTTGTAAATGTTAGCTTAGGCATCTACTCTGTCAAACAGATCTTCTACGACTCTCGGCAAATTCAAATAGTGCACGCCTCTCTAAAGAGCCATCTTTGCTCCTCCATCCCTCTCAATTTTTCCTTGATACATAATTATTATTACAATGGGGACAGTTTCGACGCCAGGGGCAAAGCATACATGTTGACCAATTACTCGAAACATATTGTCCTTGTGACTTGCCCAAAGCCCATTCACCACCCGTCCTATATTCAAACCGGTATCTGCAAGAAAAACAAGACCTCTCCAGCTTCATATGTCTACACCATCATAGATAAGATTGCACTATCCGACTTCCACACAAACTGTGACATCGTAGCAAAATTCCCTGCACCGGTCGACGGAATTCAGATCCTAACTTCTACGAACATTTTCCAAATTTTGCTCCATGGCTTCGAGCTCTCTTGGAAGGAGCAGCTTTCCTGTCGTCCTTGTTTTGCCAATAACTACGGCTGTATAGACTATATGGTCACTAAAGGATATCTGAGAGCAGATGAACCTCTTCCGTCCTATTACAAAATGACAGGTGGTCACTGCATAGACTCTCAAGGAGGAGGTTATAGATGCGGAGAAAACTTTGCAAATACGGAATCCTTGCCCAGGTGGTTGCAGAAGTTACTGGTTTGGTCGGCTTGTAAGAATAACTCTATGATGAGCTCAGTACTAAAGCGTATCTGTTTTTACTCATTTACAATTGCACAAAAAATTCCCTTTGAATCTTTTTCTTCATGTGATGGATGCTCATATTGTTACTGATTTCCGAAACATGTAGGTCATGTGGACTTCGTCTTTGAGTTCGTACGGAGAAACATTCTCAAGAAAGATATGAAGGACTATCATATAGATTACGCTGAATCTGGTAGAGTCATATCCTCCTTCCATTCATTGCGGAATAAAAAATACTCCTCACACGCACGAGTACATGCCATTCAAGAGCCCTCACATGGAATCAGAGGGTCTCGAATTTTGTACTCATGCCGGTGATCATTTTGATCTGAGGCTCTTCATTGTCTGTTTTAATTGAGTTTACTAAGTTCAAAATTTTCTATATATTTTGACGTTTCAAGGCCTTACATATCTTCCTCACTTCTTTGCCTATCTCTGCAGTTTACGAGTGGACCATAGTCGTTGCGCCCCCAAGTAAGATCAACTTCTGCACTGCCTTATTGCGTTGACAAAAAGTCATTAATAAAATTGACTCTCGTAAAATCTAACAATTCTTCGTTGGTTTCCTCGAGTTTACAATAGTTCTGTTGGCTATAAGAACGGTAATCGGAGTATTATGCTTCGCAGCTTTCCTGGTGTACAAGTGTAGAACCAGAGCGGCATGGATGGATACGACAGTTGAGGAATTCCTTGTTCAATTCAAACACCAGACGCCAAACAGGTACTCTTATCGGGATATTAAGAAGATGACAAGAGGTTTCAAAGAAAAATTGGGCCAAGGAGGCTTCGGAAGCGTGTTTAAAGGAAAGCTTTCAAGTGGCAGACTAGTTGCTGTAAAGATGTTGTCCAATGCTAATAGTAACGGTCAGGACTTCATCAACGAAGTTGCCACCATTGGAAGGATTCATCATGCCAACATTGTTGCACTCATTGGGTTTTGCGCAGAAGGATCAAAACGAGCTGTTATCTACGAATTCATGCCAAATGGATCCTTGGACAAATACATTTTCTCTCGTGGTCAAAGTGAAACGAACTCATTGTCATTGAGCTGGGAAAAGATACATGAGATCGCTCTGGGAATAGCACGAGGAATCGAATATCTGCACTGAGGCTGCGACATGCGTATTCTACATTTTGACATCAAACCTCACAATATTCTCCTCGATGAAAATTTTGCCCCAAAAGTCTCTGACTTTGGATTGGCAAAATTATACCCAACAAAAGAGAGTTTTGTGACGATGACGGCTCTACGAGGAACGATAGGATACATGGCACCTGAGTTGTTCTATAAAAATATCGGAAGGGTCTCTTACAAGTCAGATGTTTATAGTTATGGAATGCTTCTAATGGAAATGGCTGGTAGAAAGAAAAACATCGATACTTATGCAGAAAACTCGAGTCAAATTGTTTTCCATCTGTGGGCATACGACCGGCTTCAACAAGGAGGTGACCTAAGCGTGGGGGATGCATTTGAAAGTGATAAAGAAATGATAGAAAAGATAATATTAGTTGTGTTATGGTGCATTCAAACGAACCCAAGTGATCGTCCTTCCATGAGCAGAGTCGTAGAAATGTTGGTGGATAGCAAACAACTCTTGTCTTTGCCAGCCAAACCTTTCCTTTCGTCCCTAGATCGGCCCCTGCGGAATGAAGAGAATGCAACAGATTCCAATGGATCATTCAGTATTTATGGAGTTGCTTCTCAGTCACAAACTCGTGTGGAAACAACATCTTTCAGTATCATCACAAATTAGTCTTTCTTTGTGAATTGTTGAAAATCTTTTGGTCGGAGATGCAGTTAGAAGTTTTTTAAGTATTATGATTACCCTGAATGTAACTCCTGCAAGTTGATTGGATTTATAGAACATAAACAATGAAAATCTTTTGGTTTGAGATGTAGTTAGAAGTTTCTTATGTATTATGATTACCGAGATTGTAACTCCTGCAAGTTGATTGGATTTTTAGAACAGAAACAATGGAGCAGTATAACAGTAGAATATGAAAGGAGTGACCAAATAAAAGTTGTGCTTCTTCAATCTCATCTATTTTTTTGTGCTTATGAATTATTCTATATGGTCCACGTAATTGGAAATGACCAACTCCGTTATTAAAACACTGCCTAGTAAACCTGAAGTCAATTGATTTGTCTCGATCCATATTGCAACTTACTCTTTACATTATTTATTTGTAAACCTTTTACTTAAAGCTCAATTTCTTATTTTACTTTAAAAAGTCAGGTAAGGGTGAGTTCTCTGTTGCCATTTCTCTATATGAGATGGACTCCAAGTACTTAGAACATTAGAATGCTTATTGATAATTAATTCTTATAATTATTAACTAATAGTGTCTTATAATTGTATTTTTTATCAGATTATTTGATTAAAATATAAAAAATATCATATATAATTTTCAAATATGTAAATATTTATTAAATTTTATAAATTTATTTATTAAATATAATAATATTAATAAATATTTAAAAATGATTTAAACACTAACAAAGGCTAGGGATATCAATTTTATATGATTACCCATTTTTCGACCATTGTTTCTTAAATAGAAGAGAGATGGAATAAAAATCTTACTCATGTATGCAGTCAAATAATTGTATCCGTTTACCATTTTACTATTGGCTTGGATAATACCTATTACATAGCCATTTATTCTTTTATCGATTATATAAGGGTATTATATAATTCCTTTATATACCTATGGAGGGAGGCACCTTATTTTGTATATTGGTGTTTAGGTTTTTTACAACCAAAAAATATTATAAACATGTTATTTTTTTCTAATTTTAAGAATTTTAAAATTTTTTTATTAAATTTTACAATTTTACGATTATTTACTCGTTTACTAGGTTGTTAACCAAGTAGATAAATGAAACTGGAATACTTTAAAAAATAATCAAATAGAATATTGAAATGGGAATCAGAATGGCATACAGAATAGACTATTTTGTTTCGTCTGTATACCGTTTACACCCCTAACAGAGGCCTCTCATTGATTGCATTCTAAGTGTTCAATAGAGAGAATAAATAAATAATCAACCATTGCACCAAGAATTTTTATAGTGGTTCACAATCAATTTTTTAGATTGTTACTCCACTCTCCCAAGGAGCCCTTGCCTTGGAATTAAATTTTTTACTATGATCAACCAAACAACATCTACATCAAAGAGTCTTGAGAAACTCAATTGCAGGACACGTCCAAGCACTTTAGGTCTTATGATCAACTGCTCTTAGGTACATGCACTTAGACTCATTTAAGAGATTTTTTGAAAACTTTCAATAAGCTTATACTGGCTTTGATTGTTTACATGCAAGGGTGACTTGCTCTTATATTTGAATTACAATTATGCCTCTTGTTAAGCAAATATTACAATCAAGTATATATGAATTGATTACACCCAATCCTAAGGTGAATTTAGCAGCTCTATTGATTGAGATTTTAAAACAACTACAAAATGAAACACAAACAAAAGTACTTGTTCTTGGGCTCTTAATGGCACTAGCACTTGAGAAAACACTCTTCCCCTGTTATCCTCATGCAACTAAATATGAGAGTCTGTAAGCATTATTCGTACAATTTACTAGTAATTTCTTATCACTCTTCACTCATGAATGGGTGGCAATTGCGAGAAATGGGGGACGTTTTCTGAGTTGGAGGCTGAAGAATTATAAGGGTTGGGCGGCAGAGTCGAGGTTTCGGTAGTTCCTTCCAACATTTGCACTGCAGTTTGTATGGATGGTCGATCTGCTGGGTACCACTGTATGCACCAAAGCCCCACAACTGTCAGCTTCTTCGCTATCTCAGCATCTCCTTCACTGACAATCTCTGAACTCAAATCCTTTCCTTCATCTAGCTGCCTGTAAATCCATTCTGGAAAGTTCACTTGGCTTGCATCTTCTGCATTGGTATCAGTGATCTTCCTACCTCCGACCATTTCCAGTAGCAGAATCCCAAAACTGTAAACATCGGACTTGTGGGAAACATTTCCAAAATTCCTGGAGAAGACTTCAGGTGCAATGTAACCCATTGTCCCCTTAGCAGCCGTTACAGAGACTATACTCTGCCCTGCCGCGCATAGCTTGGCCAACCCGAAATCAGAAACTTTAGGATTGAAATCCTGATCCAGCAGGATGTTGTGAGGCTTTATATCAAAATGAAGAATTCGATGGTCGCAACCCTGGTGGAGGTACTCTATCCCTCGAGCGATTCCCAAGGCTATTTCTTGCAGTTTCTCCCAACCCAGGAAAGGAGCCTTCAGATTTCTGGAGAAAATGAATTTTTCCAGCGACTCATTGGGCATAAATTCATAGATGATTGCTCGCCTGAGATTCTCTGCACAAAAGCCTAAAAGTCGCACCACGTTGACGTGGTGGATCCTACCGATCGTACTTACTTCATTTATGAACTCGTCACCATCGGAGAAGGAATTAGAGCTATGGAGGAGCTTTACGGCAACCAGCATCCCGTTGGGAAGCTCCCCTCTGAAGACGCTACCATTCCCACCTTCACCTAATCTGGTTTTGAAATTATCTGTCATTCTTTTGATTTCAGCGTAGGAATACCTGGTGGGCCTCACAGATTTGTAATCTTCTAAAAACTTCTCCACTTTGAGTTTATACTCTTTCTCCATTTTACTGTATTTCTGGACGTAGTAGACCTTAACAGCGGCGAGAATTATCACTAGAACTAGGAATAGGCCTGAGAAAACACAGGCAAGTAACTTCGTGGTGAATCCTGTGAAAAAAACCAGAGTTTGTGAAAAAGTCAGTACAAGATGAGCTAATCAGCAGCTCGAAACACGTAAGTTTTACTCCAAATATCAACAACCGAAATGAAGGATCAACACACAGAATTTGGAAAAGGAACTGCAGGGTGCAGTCCCAATTTACATCTATGAATTCAGTTTTGAGAAAATACCACGATCTGGAGGAAGGTGACATCCAATCTCGCGATTAGTTATGTTTTGGTTATAGCAGATTCCTCCTCTGTCTTGGCAAACTCTGCAATCTGGAAGATCCCATCGCAGGTTGAGCTCATATGGGCAACTTCTATACTCGGAACCTAACTCGATCGTCTTCACTGTCTGGCAAGAAACAGGTAAATCTACCAAAGAAGATTGACTATGAACCAAATACAACACTTGGCCGGAATTTCTCAAGCAAGGATTCCAGGGTTCGTCGAACCCGTACACGGAATGGGAGCAGTCTACGAAAGTGTAATTAAAAGTTAGATCATAGAAACGGAAAGGGGACGGAGGGAGACTACGATTGAAGAAGAGGCACCCAATGCAGCTATTGAAATTGTAAACCCTTAATCTTTCCAACTTGTAGTCGATTTCTTGCACATAGATCTCGGAAGAAGATGGCCATAGGTGAAGTACGGTTGTATTGTCGGCGTCACAGGACAGTTCGAAGGCTGGATCCGGGTCACCGCAGACCTGGGGAGATTTACCTTTGAGGCGGAACGGGAACCGAATTTCAGGTCCATTGGGAGAGCAACTGATCCGCTGACAGGGGTAGTTTTGGCTAGCTTGAATTGGAAGAAGGTTCAAGGAAATCAAAATGACGAAGAGGAAAGTTAAAGCGTTAGTCATCTTCCCCCCTGGTCTCCTAAATTATCAAGTTAAGAGAGAAAAGTAGAGGATGTCTATATAAAAGTCTGGTGAACGATCAACTGATCTCAAGCCTAAAATCCTCATGAGCTTGCTATGAAATCAAAGGGTATCACATGATGACAAGGTGAAACTTCAATATTGAATTGAAAGAGCGGTACTATAGTGACAGAAAAGGAGGAAAATTCAAAAATCCGCGTTCAGCTTGTATCAATACTTTGTTGACTTTGACTTCTTTTCGACAACTTCTGCCTCACTGATAAGGAAAGAAAGGAGAGAGAGAGAGTCGTGAAGCCAATAGCCTTTGCATACAGATGACTTGACTTGGATAAAAGCGTCTCGATCTGGACTAGCAGTATTCGTTCTTTCCAGTTTTGCCGTCCATAAAGATCATGACTGCTTTATATGTGTAAGTGTCACGAAGTAACCCTGCAGCAGCGCAGTCATGGTAGAGGCAGACGACGAGAGATGACATAACAGCAAAATAATGCACAGAGCTGTCTTTTAAAATTGCTGGTATTGTCATTTACGCCAGCGAATTTTATGTTTGCTCGGCTCGGCTCGATGCCACCTGGCTGCAGCAGCACATTCATGGTAGAGCCAGCCGACAACAACGACGACGAACTGAGATGAATTAACAGCAAAACTAGTGCACAGAGCTGTCTTTTAGAGTCCCAAATGACTGGACAGTAAACACAAAATTCGCTGGCTTAAATTCACGGGAAGGAAGGTAACGACTTGATTTGATATTTGATGGGCGAAGAGAGAGAGCCTTGAAGACTTGATAGAATCGTGAGAGCATACAGGTAACTTGACTCGGAGAAAAACCAGTAGTTTTTGCAAACCTATAAGGTTGTTTGCATTATTGAATCGTATAATTTCAAGAATTTTTTCAGTTTTAATTGTACCAAAAAATTATTTCAGAATAAACTTAGTAGTTACAGTTAAATTAATAAAGATTTTTTAACTTGAACTACAACTGGGTTCACAATATAAAGGGTTATTGGCCTATCACTTGATTCACAAAAGTCTCCGCAACTTTATAAGTGTCACGAAGGAACCCTTTCATGGTAGAGGCAGCCGATGACGATGACGAAGACCACAACGACGACGAATTGAGATGATTTAACAGCAATACAGAGCTGTCTTTATATGTGTAAGTGTTCATGAAGGAACCCTGCAGCAACACATTCATGGTAGAGGCGGCCAATGACGACGACGATGAAGACGATAGCCTTTACAAACCTAGATGATTGTTACAATTAAATTAATAATAAGATTAGTTAAGGTTTATAAATTACTTGATAATGTGCATCCTATCATCTTATTGCACTAACTCTATTGATTAAGGAACTAAACTTATTTTAAGTAATACTTAATTAATTAATTAAACAGTTTTATGGCCAACGAGGACCTAACTTGATGACTTTAACAGAAAAACACAATTTCGTTATATTAGGGGTGTAGATATTTATGGCTATCAACTCAAAATTCTATGAAACCTTCAAAGGTCTGAGTGACAGGAAGGAACCCATTCATGGTAGATAATGACTTGACTTGATATTTGATGGACGGAGAGGGAGAGCGAGAGTCAGAGTCTCGAAAGACTTGATAGAATCGTGAAGCCAATAGCCTTTAACGTCGGTGCACATGATTTCGGACATGATTTTCATGTGCATTATGCCGTACTCGTCTTATGTTTTTTAAAAAAAATATATCATTATTGAATGAACAAGTGGTGGAACAAGAACGAAGGGCAGAGAGATTGAGGGACAAGACGTCAAAGACCTGCAGAGTCAGACGTACTCTCGACGGCTTTAATAGTTTAGGGTCTTTAGACAATCATACATCAACTGAAAGCAGACAGGGCCTGCTTTGTTGGTAATGAGTTGGGACCATGAGAACTTTCCGGACTCAGTTGGGAACCAGAGAGAAACCTATGATGGCTAACGACGACTTGACTTGATGACTTTAACAGAAAAAGACAATTTCACTCTATTAGGGGTGTAAACCCTTTTAAATAGATATTTATGGCAAGTAACCCAAAAGTCTATGAAACATAATTTTCGAGAGTGGCAGGGAGGCACCCGGTAGCAACCGATTCATGGTAGATAACGATTATACTTGATATTTGATGGACGGAGAGAGAGAAAATCTTGATGAGAAAATCTTTCATGGTAGAGGCAGCCGATGACGATGACGATAACGATGACGATGACCACAACGACGACGAATTGAGATGATTTAACAGCAAACGAGTGTACAGAGCTGTCTTTATATGTCTAAGTGTCATGAAGGAACCCGGTAACAACACATTCATGGTAGAGGCAGCCAACGAAGACGAAGACGATCGCCATTACAAACCTATAAGATTGTTACAATTAAATTAATAATAAAATTAGTTAGGGTTTATAAATTACTTGATAATGTTCATCCTATCGTCTTATTGCACTAACTCTATTGATTAAGGAACTAAATTCATTTTAAGTAATACTTAATTAATTAATTAATCACTAATTATGCCCAATTAACTTCCATTAATTCACATCTAATTAATTACTTATTTATGTTAAGTTACTTAATGATAAATTATAAATAATAGTTTTATCAACAACAAATTTAAATTTAAAATATGAAAATGAAAATAGGGAAATTATGATAAAAAGATAAATTAATTAGTATGATATATTCTATATTAATTACTTATTTATCAACGACTTGAAGAATTCGTAAATGAATTAATTACCGAGGCACCCTGGCTGCTATAAAATAAACCCAAGGGGACAAGTGGATCCACACTTCCCTCTGTCCTTCTCATCTGCTGCCTCTCCAGTGTTTCGGAATGTTCCCAAGGTTAGCCTTACTTCCCCTTCTCCTTCTCTCCAATCTCTTAGGTTTCCTTTCCACTGCCCACGGAGCCGACGCATGTCGCCCTTCTTCTTGCGGAATTATCCGAAACATCAGTTACCCTTTTCGTTTGGAAGGTGATCCCATCCACTGCGGTGATCCCCTCTACCAATTGCAGTGCCGAAACCATCAGACCCTTGTAAATATTAGCTCAGGCATCTACTTTGTCAAACAGATCTTCTACGACTCTCAGCGGATTCATATAGTGGACGCCTCTCTAAAGAGCGATCTTTGCTCCTCCATCCCTCAGAATTTTCCCTTGAAAGATGATTATTATTATTACCGTTGGCAGGATTTCTTCTACTTCGAATCAAACCTTTTCTTCTCCTCGGGCAATGTATACATGTTGACCAATTACTCGAAATTTATTGTCCTTGTGACTTGCCCAAAGCCCATTCACCACCCGTCCTATATTCAAACCGGTATCTGCAAGAAAAACAAGACCTCTCCAGCTTCATATGTCTACACCATCATAGATAATATTGCACTATCCGACTTCCACACAAACTGTGTCGTCGTAGCAAAATTCCCTGCACCGGTCGACGGAATTCAGATTCTAACTTCTACGAACATTTTCCAAATTTTGCTCCAAGGCTTCGAGCTCTCTTGGAAGGAGGAGCTTTCCTGTCGTCCTTGTCTTGCCAATCAGTCCTACTGTATAGACTATTTGGTCACTAAAGGATATCTGAGTGTAGATAAACCTCTTCCGTCCTATTACAAAATGACAGGTGGTCCCTGCATAGAATTTCAAGGAGGAGGTTATAGATGCGGAGAAAACTTTGAAAATGTGCAATTCTTGCCCCGGTGGTTGCAGAAGTTACTGGCTTGGTTGGCTTGTAAGTATAACTCTATGATGAGCTCAGTACTAAAGTATATCTGTTTTTACTCGTTAACAATTGCACAAAAAATTCCCTTTGAATCTTTTTCTTCAGGTGATGGATGCTCATACTGTTACTGATTTCCCAAACATGTAGGTCGTCTGGACTTCGGCTTTGATTTCGTATGGACAAACATTCTCAAGAAAAATACGAGCATTTTGTACTCAGAGTGGTCCATATTACTCTAAATCTGGTAGAGTCCTATCCTCCTTCCACTCATTGCGGAATAAAAAATGCTCCTCACACGCACGAGTACATGCACTTCAAGAGCCCTCACATGGAATCAGAGGGTCTCGAATCTTGTACTCATGCCGGTGATCATTTTGATCTGAGGCTCTTCATTGTCTGTTTTAATTGAGTTTACTAAGTTCAAAATTTTCTATCTATTTTGACGTTTCAAGGCCTTACATATCTTCCTCACTTCTTTGCCTATCTCTGCAGTTTACGAGTGGACCATAGTCGTTGCGCCCCCAAGTAAGATCAACTTCTGCACTGCCTTATTGCGTTGACAAAAACTCATTAATAAAATTGACTCTCGTAAAATCTAACAATTCTTCGTTGGTTTCCTCGAGTTTACAATAGTTCTGTTGGCTATAAGAACGGTAATCGGAGTATTATGCTTCGCGGCTTTCCTGGTGTACAAGTGTAGAACCAGAGCGGCATGGATGGATACGACAGTTGAGGAATTCCTTGTTCAATTCAAACACCAGACGCCAAACAGGTACTCTTATCGGGATATTAAGAAGATGACAAGAGGTTTCAAAGAAAAATTGGGCCAAGGAGGCTTCGGAAGCATGTTTAAAGGAAAGCTTTCAAGTGGCAGACTAGTTGCTGTAAAGATGTTGTCTAATGCTAATAGTAACGGTCAAGACTTCATCAACGAAGTTGCCACTATTGGAAGGATTCATCATGCCAACATTGTTGCACTCATTGGGTTTTGCGCAGAAGGATCAAAACGAGCAGTTATCTACGAATTCATGCCAAATGGATCCTTGGACAAATACATTTTCTCTCGTGGTCAAAGCGAAACGAACTCATTGTCATTGAGTTGGGAAAAGATACATGATATCGCTCTGGGAATAGCACGAGGAATCGAATATCTGCACCGAGGCTGCGACATGCGTATTCTACATTTTGACATCAAACCTCACAATATTCTCCTCGATGAAAATTTTGCCCCAAAAGTCTCTGACTTTGGATTGGCAAAATTATACCCAACAAAAGAGAGTTTTGTGACGATGACGGCTCTACGAGGAACGATAGGATACATGGCACCTGAGTTGTTTTATAAAAATATTGGAAGGGTCTCTTACAAGTCAGATGTTTATAGTTATGGAATGCTTCTTATGGAAATGGCTGGTAGAAGGAAAAACATCGACACTTACGCAGAAAACTCAAGTCAGATTGTTTTCCATTTGTGGGCATATGATCAGCTTCAACAAGGAGGTGACCTAAGCATGGGAGATGCAGTTGAAGGTGATAAAGAAATGATAGAAAAGATAATATTAGTTGCTCTATGGTGCGTTCAAATGAACCCAAGTGATCATCCTTCCATGAGCAGAGTCGTAGAAATGTTGGTGGATAGCAAACAACTCTTGTCTTTGCCCGCCAAACCTTTCCTTTCGTCCTCTGATCGGCCCCTGCGGAATGAAGAGAATGCAACAGATTCCAATGGATCATTCAGTATTTATGGAGTTGCTTCTCAGTCACAAACTGGTGTGGAAACAACATCTTTCAGTATCATCACGAATTAGTCTTTCTTTGTGAATTGGTGAAAATCTTTTGGTTTGAGATGCAGTTAGAAGTTTTTTAAATATTCTGGTTACCCTGAATGTAACTCCTGCAAGTTGATTGGATTTATAGAACATAAATAATGAAAATCTTTTGGTTTGAGATGCAGTTAGAAGTTTCTTATGTATTCTGATTACCGAGATTGTAACTCCTACAAGTTGATTGGATTTTTAGAACAGAAACAATGGAGCAGTATAACAGTAGAATATTAAATGAGAGACCAAATAAAAGTTGCACTTCTTCAATCTCATCTATTTTTGTGTGCTTATGAATTATTTTATATGGTCCATGAAAAGTTGGATCAATTGGTATGCTTCCAATCATATGTGGAAGATAAATGGAATTCATTCGTATTAAAACACATAATTGGAAATGACTAACTCCGTTATTAAAACACTACCTAGTAAACCTGAAGTAAGTTGATTTGTCTTGATCCATATTGCAACTTACTCTTTACATTATTTATTTGTAAACCTTTTACTTAAAGCTCAATTTCTTATTTTACTTTAAAAAGTCGGGTAAGGGTGAGTTCTCTGTTGCCATTTCTCCATATGAGCTGGACTCCAAGTACTTAGAACACTAGAATGCTTATTGATAATTAATTCTTATAATTATTAACTAATAGTGTCTTATAATTGTATGTTTTTTAAGATAAATTGATTAAAATATATAAAATACCATATAAAATTTTCAAATATGTAAATATTTATTATCTTTTATAAATGTATTTATAAAGTATAATAATATTAATAAATATATAAAACTGATTTAAACACTAACAAAGGCAAGGGACATCATTTTTATCCGATTACCCATTTTCGTCCATTGTTTCTTAAATAGAAGAGAGATGGAATGAAAATCTTACTCATATATGTAGTTAGATTATTGTATCCGTTTACCATTTTACTATTGGTTAAACAAAATGGAATTGTATAATACCTATTACATAGCCATTTACCCTTTTATCGATTATATAAGGGCATTATATAATTCGTTTATATACCTATGCAAGGAGCACCTTATTTTGTATATTGGTGTTTAGGTTTTTTTTACTACCAAAAAATATTATAAACGCGTTATTTTTTTTCTAATTTTAAGAATTTAAGTTAAAATACAACTTAAAAAAATTATTAAAATATAATAATCAATAATTTTGCCACATCTGATTTGCTAACACATCTAGAAACTCAAATTTGTAAGAGCAAACTTGCCTTCTAGATTCTTGCACCATAAACTTGAAAAGTCCTTATTAAAGAAATATTATAAATGTGTATGTAACTTCATTGTGAGACGAATTTTTTTTCACTTCTAATTCAGCCTAAAGTAGTGCTCTTAAATTTGGATCACACAAGCCAATTGAACAAGGTTTCACCAGACTTGGTCCCATGTCTAGGTTTGGTGCATATAAGACTCGAGTCTCCCTGCTGATTTTCCTCTAGTTTGTAAGAAAAGGGAAAAAGTTGTAAAAATAAACTCAAATAAAGTAATAAGTAAAGATGAGATATTTTCAAAATCACCATATATTTCTTGTATATTATGCCATTTACGTTTAATATTTTAAATAATTTTTTGTCATCATAAAAAAAATGGAGAATATTTTTCATGCCAAATGGATCCTTGGACAAATACATTTTCTCTCGTGGTCAAAGTGAAAGAAACTCATTGTCATTGAGCTAGGAACAGATACATGAGATCGTTCTGGGAATAGCACGAGGAATCGAATATCTGCATCGAGGCTGTGACATGCGTATTCTACATTTTGACATCAAACCTCACAATATATGAAAATTTTACCCCAAAAGTCTCTGACTTTGGATTGGCAAAATTATACCCAACAGAAGAGAGTTTTGTGACGATGCCGGCTGTACGAGGAACAATAGGATGCATGGCACATGAGTTATTCTATAAAAATATCGGAAGGCTCTCTTACAAGTCAGATGTTTATAGTATAGAATGCTTCTTATGGAAATAGTTGGTACAAGGAAAAACATGGACACTTACGCATAAAACTCGAGTCAGATTGTTTTCCATCTGTGGGCATATGACTAGCTTCAACAAGGAGGTGACCTAAACATGGGGGATGCCTCCTAAACATGGGGGATGCAGTTGAAGGTGATAAAGAAATTATAGAAAAGACAATATTAGTGGTGCGTTCAAATGAACCCAAGTGATCGTCCTTCCCTGAGCAGGGTCATAAAAATGTTGATGGATAGCAAACAACTCTTGTCTTTGGCCGCCAAACCTTTCCTTTCATCCCCAGATCGGCCCCTGCAGAATGAAGAGAACGCAACAGATTCCAATGGATCATTCAGTATTTACGGAGTTGCTTCTCAGTCCCAAACGGGTGTGGAAACAACACATCTTTCACTATCATCACGAATTAGTCTTTCTTTGGTTTAGGGGATTGAATATGTCTGTGTCATTTGATGTTTAGTAGTCGAAATTGATCACGGTACGGGAAAGTTTGCTTTCAAAACGATTCATGATGTCTGATTTTTTAAAAAAATTTAATTAAGCCCGTAAATCCTCGCCTGGACATCCGCCATGGATAACAATTCAAAGGTGGAGAAAAATACCTGCAGGATTTTGGCAATTTTTCTCGGCCTTCAAAGTTGGAAGCCATGATGCAACTGAGGTATCTCTTCGCAGCTTTCGACTGATATAGATCAAAATTATTCACAAACCTCACCTTCTTGTTTGGGTCTCTCGAGTAGAACGCCATCTTCTCCTCCTCAGATTCTTCGTGGAATCTTCTCACTCCATGGGATTCCTTCAGAACTGTTGTATGAATGAATCCCTACAATAGGTATAAAGCTGAAGTAAAACAGGAAAAATAAAAACTCTGGTGTAAAAACCTATGAATCCCCCACTTCGTTTACAGGATATACGAAACCTAACGACCATCGTGATCAATGCGCCGAAGCCTATAATTGATTTTCCTTTCCGCGAGGCTAATGGAACGCTTCAATGCCAAGGGAGAACAGAGAACGAAAGCTGCTGGTTACGTACAGAAAGCCCTTGGAGACGGATGGGAAAGAGAGATGAGACAAAAACCAATTCAATGGCAACCGCTACTGAAGGTGAATCACAACAACGGTTTTGGTCCCAGCTTCTTCTCCCTACTTCCAAGCTTCGCCACCGACAACTGAGAACACCCATTTCTCCTCTAAAATTGACAACGATGATTCTCAGAAATAGATATATGTGTCCAAAAAATGGCGGAGAAGCAGGGGAGTCAGCAAAGGGGCCCGTCCCGACTCTGTTTTCGTCGTCTCTCCCTTTTTTGAACGGCATGATGTTTCTATATCTGGGCACAGAGATACCTTGTGCAACAATTGTTGTTTTCCCTTGTTTTCATAAGGCAAAAGCTAGTTGCGTTTCCCTACGGAGAACGAAACACAAAAAGTTATCTCGAATTGGAGTCGAAGACACCTCCCGCTCCTCCCGCTCCTGGCTCCCGCCTCTTAGGTTATAGTTAAGTTAAAAAGTTGGCTCACGAGCTTTTGAACCGAACCATAGTTTGGTCGAGTTTGACTCGTTAACTTAAATAAGCCTGTTCTGGATCTCAAACCGAGTTGGAACTGAGCCAATCTCGAGCCACTCGCTAACCGGCTCGGTTTGATGCCACCTCTACTCTCAGTAGCAACGGAAATGTGTATAAAATGGAATTCTTTTTTAAAGAAAGTAATATCTCATGATACAAACACACTATGGAGTTCAAGATTATATACTTTGTATTTTTTTTGTCCTTACCTAAAAAAATGCAACGAAATGCACATGCATCAATTTTGGATGGTTTGTGGGCATGAGTGGAGGCAAAACATAAACATTCAAATACTCGTAAATGTGAGTAATTAGGTACAATATTAAATAACTGCTCATAAGGTATTTTACCAGTCGAAAATTGGGGTAGATATCTGATTTATGAGATAAACAGCAGTTAAAATGGCATCCCCCCAAAACCTTTTAGGAAGATAGGCTTGAAAAAAATACTCGTGCCATGTTTAGCAGGTATCTATGTTTGCGTTTTGCTACCCCGTTTTGCTGCAGGGTGTGAATACAACTTGTTTGGTGGACAATGTCTTTGGACAAGTAGTAGGACGGAAGAGTAAATTCAGAGTCATTATCATAATGCACAATTTTGACCTCAGAAGAAAATTGGGTTTCTACCATACTAATAAAATTAGTCAGGTGAGTTTGAGTTTCAGATTTGTGCCGCATAAAATAAATCCATGTGTACCTAGTAAAATCATCAATTATGGTGAGGAAATATTGGGCCCCAAAAATAGAGGCAATTTGGTAACCCCCCAAAATATTAATATGCAATATTTCAAAAGATAATTTGCTAGAGATTGTGCTCAAAGAAAATGGCAATCTAGTATGTTTAGCTAATGGGCATATCATACAATTGTTTGAACCATAAGAGTTTTTTTTTTTAAAAAAAAACAAAATAAATACTTTATTTGAAGGATGCCTGAGACGTTGATGCCAAAGATCAGATGGAGAATGTACAAAATAACAAGATTATCTGTATGGGTAATCAAAGTAGTAGAGACTCTTCCATCCAGTTCCCGTCCCAATCATCTTCCTCGAGCGTAAGTCCTGTATTGCACAAAAATGGGTATGGAACACGATGATACAGAGAGAATGATAAATAAACTTGCTGATGGAAATAAGGTTTAATTAGAAAATAAGGACACATAAAACATTATTAAGAACCAAACTAGAAGAGAACACCACTTGACCAACATGTGTAACATTGGCATTAGAACCATCTAGTAATTCCACTCTTTTGTTCTTAACAGCTCTCCAAGTTGTATGCAATTCAGGGTAGCAAACATTATGATCAGTTACTCCACTATCGAGGATCCATGTGGCTTTCTTACTTTGAGAGGAGAAGTAGAGGGTTTTACCTGAAATTTTGCATTTGTTGAGGAGTCTTACATGATTTGCCATGGAGGACTTGTTATTACTAAGCATTTGCAAGATTTGTTGGCATTGCTCCAAAGTAAAAGGGAAGAAGTTGGAGATGGTCTTCTTCTCCGTTTGCTTAGGTGATTCTGTATTTTAAGTTTTTGACAAAAGTCAATTGTGTGACCCTTCCATCCGCAATAAGTGTACTTCCAATGTGTTCGACAATTTGTAACATTATGACTGTCTTTGTTACATTTAGTACACATGTAAGTACCACTTTTCTTGTTTGATTTTTTTACGACAAAAACTGCTGCCTTATGTTGAACTATACTCCTTTTAGCGGATACATAATTCTGTCGTTCATGTCTGAGCACGAGAGAATAAACTTTGCCGATCTTTGGCAAATGATCCGTGGTCAATATCTATCCACGTATTGTAGGAAACGACTCATTTAATCCCATGAAAAACTTAATTATTTTTTGTGTTTCTCGATAGGATAATTCCTCCTTCATGGTTCCACAACTGCAGTGTGAGATAGGACAAAGATCATCTCTCTCTTCCCACAATCCTTTGAGTTTGGTGAAATATGAGTCAACAGACATATTGTGTCATACGCAATCATATATCTCATTTTCAATATGAAATAATTGAACGTTGTTTACCAGAGAAAAATGGTCGCACAGTTCATTCTAAATTGTTTGTGCTCCATCATAATAGAATACACTTACCGCAATATCCTTATAGATCGAACTCAATAAGCAGGTTTTGACAACGAATCCACTGTTGTAATTCATCGTCGATTTCCTTGTCTAATCGCTTTATTGATCCATCAACAAAACCTTATTGATTCTTGACTGTGAGAATCATAATCATGGAATGACTCCATGTGCTATAATTCTCCTCAGTGAGGAGTTGTGGTATGAAAACCCACCCAGGCTGATCTTAAGGGTGAAGATAGGGCGATTGGGATTAGCAAGTTTGGATGTCATACTTGGAATATCCTTATTGACAGGTCACACTGATAAGCAGTAAATATAATGGATTGGCATCGTAAGAGCACCGTGATACCAATGGATCTAATCTATGAAGATTGACACTTCTTTCCAAAAATAATAAAATTTTCGGCTTTGCGTGCATGCCTGAATTTCCTGCGAGACGTGCATGTGTGCTTTCCACTTTTGAAAAATCATGGGAAATTTTTTTTTGGAGATGTCTCTGTGTATGTGCCAGAGATGCCTTGACATATGTGCCAAGGAGATGCCTCGGCGTATGTGCCAATGAAATGCGTGTTTTTTGGAGATGCCTCGGTGTGTGCGCTAAGGGGCCGCCTCAGTGTGTCTCCCCGACAGCGCCTGGGAATTTCACCAAAATAACCATTTTAAAAAACATCTTTTAAAAAACAACGACATCATCAACTTATTTTGAAAAATACCCAACTTTGACCGGTCCACTGCACATGTGTACAGTCAAAGGCAACACGTAAGCTTTGACTTCTTACATGTCGCCACATCATCAGTGCAGTGAGGGTAGATGAACACATAGGTTGCCATGTCATTATTCCACCACGTCAGTTGCTATGTCATTTTCTATTACCCTCTTTTTGCCCTGTCATCTCGTGCCACGTAAGCTCGCACCACGTAAGCCCTCACTTATATTTTTTTCGTTCTAATCTTTCTCCTCGCCTCTCCTCTCGCCGCTGCCGTCGCTCCCCTACTACCGCCGTTCGGCCTCGGCCGCTCCCTTGTTGTCGTCGATCGGCCTCGGCCTCGTCCTTGACGCCCCCCTCTCAAACCTCTCTCTTTTCATCTCAACCCAGACTTCGTCTCAGCCTCATCTTCCATTGTTCTTCTCTGTTCCCCTCTGTTCATCCTCTCAACGCCCCTTTCTCAAAATCGAAAACTATCATTGCATTTTTTCGTTGCCCCCTCTCTCAAAATTGAACCCTATAATTTCCTCTTAGTCCCCCTCTCTTAATACCCTATTATTTCACTCTCTCGCCACCCTTTCTCTTAAAACCGAAGCCCTAGTCACCCTCCAAACCCGAATTTGAATTTCAAAAGCCAATTTAGCAGGGTGATTTTTTAGGGTTTTTGTTAATTGATTCTAATTACTGTGTTTAATTATAATATTGATTTGAATTTAGGTGTTTAATTACTATATTGATTTTTTTGTGATTTATTGTTTAATTACTATATTGATTTTTTGTGATTTACTATTTAATTTCTGATTTTATGTTAATGAAATTTCTGTCAATTGCAGATAAATTAAAATTATTGTAAAGTTTAACTTTAGTTTATGGATTATCTGTATAATTTGCTGTATTTTTTTTTATGGATTCCTATGCCATTGAATGTTGTATTTTCTGAAGTTGCTAATTTAATTTTGGTAAATTTCGTTTAAATTTCTGATTTATGAAGTTGCAATTTACTCTATTGAGATAAGATTTGCAAGATTTTTAGTTGCTAGTTGTTGTTAAATAAATTTGAAGTGTCATGGAATGATCATGCCATGTGGTGAGGAGCTTTGGGTGTTATAAATATCCATCACATGGGTTTTTTTTATTTTGTTTATGTTTTCCTATGTTTGCCCTAGTTACTAGGATGGTTACAAATTCTGATTAAGAGTAGGTTGGGTAATGGAAAGTGGGTTGAGTCCAGTTCAAACTAGGCTGAGTCGCCTGCATGGGCTTCCATTAGCCAACGAAACCCGACCCCATCACTAACGAGGTACGGTTCGTAGTGACTATGAAGTTATATGGGGCTCTACCAGGGGTGTTTGATGAATTTGGACTTAGGTGTATTTTTGCATTGTTAGGACTAGTCATCTGTTATAGAATTAATTCGATTAATTTTTAAATGTTGTAGAATATTGTTGAATAATTATGAAGTGCTATGGAATGATTTTGCCATGTGGTGAGGAGATTCGGGTGTTATACATAACCATCACATGGTATTTTTTTTTGTCTATGTTTTATTGAGTTTCCATGTGTCCCTAAGGATAGGTAGAAAGTCTGATTAAGAGTAGGTTGGGTCCAGTTCAAACTAGGCTGAGTTGCCTGCACGGGAGTCCATTAGCCACTTTTTTTGAAATGGAAGTCGCGCTAGTTGTCTCTCGATCCCTCACTCTCATGCCTCAATGTGTTTTTCCTTTTTCAAAACAAAGAAGGAAGAATTGTTCTGACAAGACCGATACGTTTATCTAAATGAAGAAATTTCTGGGAAGGCCCTTTGTGATAATCAGACAAAAGAGTGGAATGAGAATTTTAATATTCTTTGACATTTTGATGTAAAATCATTTATTAATATACGATTTTCCTTTGATCATATTTGGACCTTTCAAATTAAGAAAAAAGGATTGAAAACTGTGTGCAGATTGGTAATGGGTGGATAGACTTGGAGACAGACCAGAATGGCTTTGTAGATTATGCATGGAGTCATGTAATGATATAAGATGAGCGTTACATGGTGATTTTAATTTTTCTCTTATTGATGAACTACTTGGCAGAAGGATGACTCTGATGATGAGGAAAAGGAGCGTCGCCACAACAAACATCACCACCATCGCAAGCATTATGATGATGAATGAGCTAGGTGTACCTTTGGCTGTTGAGACAGCTTCTAAACTTGTTGAATGAATAATATTATCTTGCTAAATAAATGAGGTTTGTCCTCTATGTTGGGTTTGCTTTATAGCTTGAGCTTGTTTGGTTTGGCTTGGAAGGTTGTTAGAAAAACGGGGTGAGCTATAACTTGGTTCAAGAAATGTAATTTCAGTCTTTCGAACCCGTGTCAAATATGTTGGGACACCATGGCCCCCATTAATGATATCTTTGACATCATCGATATGTACAACATTTACTCTCCCTTGTGTCCTGACCGCAACTTAACATTTTCTATTTCATCGAGGACTTTAAACCTATAGCATGGAAAGGGCTTTAAACCACAAATATATCGATACATTTATTTTTTAAACTCAAATAAAATTTTCAAATTTTTTTAGTTAATAAATATTTTAGATTGATAATAAAAGGTGTTATAAGAGTTTTAATTAACTAATATTTTTATTAATACTTTATTATTTTTTAAATAAGGCGATAAAAAGTATACAAATAAAGTGTATTTTTAAACTCTAAAATAATTTTTTTGTATATTTTTTCAATTTATAAATATTTTAAATCGATAATATATGGTTAAGACTTAAGAGTAAGATTTTTTAAATTTATAAATATTTTAAATCCATAATAAATGGGTAAGAGTAAGATTTTTTCTATTTATAAATATTTTAAATTTCTAAATATTTTACATATCTAAATATTTTAAATATAATTAATATACATATTTTATTTTATTTTTAAAATAAAGTAATAAAAAGTGTAACGATAATTTTTTTAGATTAATAAATATTTTAATTGATATTAAATGGTGTTAAATAAGTAAGAGTTAATTTTTTAATATTTTATTAGATTTTTTAATATTTTATTATTTTAGATATAAGGTAATTAAAAGTGTATTTGATTTTTTTATTTTTAAAAAAAAATTATTCAATTTTTTTATCATTTAACGACATGGCAGCTTACGTGGAAGATGATGTGGCAGAATAATGATGTGGCAGCCGATGTGTTCGTCTACCCTCTCTGCACTGATGACCTGGCAACACGTAAGCAGTCAAAGCTTACATGTCGCCTTTGACTATACACATTGCACTGGACCGATTTAAGTTGGGTATTTTTCAAAATAAGTTGATGATGTCGTTATTTTTCAAAATATATTTTTTTAAATGGTTATTTTGGTGAAATTCCCTAAGTTTTATGGAAGAAGAGGTTTCAGTTCGTGTTTCGGAGTTCTGCAAGCGCCTTGAGCAGGATGTTGATACCAAAGAAGCTTTCGAACGACAAGTCCGAGAAGAGAAAGAACGCCTAGAGGTTTTGGACCTCAACAATATCGTCGTCGGAGTCGGAAGCAGTGACGAGACTTGCTGCGAAGCCAAAAGCAAGTTTAGATTTTCCTGGACCAACTGGTACAGTAGATCCCACCTCGTTCAGATTTTCTACTTCTGTCATTGGTGCATGCGGAGCAGTATCAACTAATACACTTGAACTTTATGATCTCGAGAACCAAACTAGAATATGTTCATGAGACATCCATCTCTCTTCTTTTGTAGTAGTGACAAGTGAACTCAAAGCCATGTATATTCTTTTCATTGCTCACCGTACTTTTGCAAACCTGTTTCTCCTACTTGTCTGAGGCGAACCTGAGCAAGTGGAACGTCGGGAAAGAAGGTGGGTGAGATGTGACAAATACCCATCACGGGGCAACAAATTTATTCAAAAGCAACAATCTTGTGGCATAAATGAGTTCGCAATTTCATGATCAAAGCGACATGACTTGTTTCTGCAGAAAGACCGCTCCAACGTCCAAAATTGGTACCTTCTGCTCGATAAAGTAAACAATCTGGAAATCTTGGATACAATTATTGACAGTCAAGCAACAAATCGTATTAACCAAGAACCTCCTCTGCACTCAACGCTTTGTTTTGCATTGGCGCGACACTAAGACTCCACTAGGAGGAATTCTTAGCTTGATATTACAGTCACCATGTAACCAGTAAGAGTAATGGAAGACACTCCCGTAGTTGGACCTGGTTCTGAACGTTCCTTTGACATCGAAGGGTACCAAGCTGTTGCTCTCCATCAACCTCTTAAGCTGGTTCGCTTCGTTCAACGGAAGCAGCACCTGACTGGATACCATATGAACATTCGCCAGATTTTGAGTCTGACTCGCCTGCGAGAATGGATCAACTGAACGAGAGGCCACCAGCGTCTTCCCAAAGTAGAGATCGATTACTACGTAACTGAAGGAGATCCCCACTTTCTTGTTGAGATTGGTAAAGTTCACCAGAATGGTGACATCGGCGTTCAAGAGGGTGCCCGTGTCGAGATAGGCCATATTGAAAGTGGCGGTGGAGATGTCGAAATGTGGGTACCGGGGACGGAAGACGAGGTAGACTATGAGGACGACTAGGCCGCCCACTATGACCAGGACCCAGAAGAGGGCACAGAAGATTGCGGCGAACCAAGTGAGCTTGTTTGTTCGCCGGGGTACTGGTGCGTGGAGAGCATGCTTCCGAGGTAAAGGGTGCCGCAGCTGGTGAAGGTGTTGCTGTCGCTGTTGCTGCGGCAGCGGTTGTTGTTGGCGGCGGAGCTGTTGCTGTGGTTCCGGTTGGACGTTCTGGGCTTCATGATCACTGTGCATCGTTGCTGCTGGGAAGGATGATTGAGGAAGAGGAGGGAGGAATGCTTCTGAGGACGTGAAAGAGTGTTGGAGGGGAGAAGAACCAGGAGGATTAGAATCGGAGGTAAGGTATCCAGCTTGGTCGAGTTGATTGTGTTTGGGGAGGGGGCAAGCAAACCACTGATACCGTTCAACCACTTTATATTTTCTCCATTTTTATAGAGTACATCCCAGAGGAAAAGCAAAAATTAACTTCATATATATATAGCTATTGGGATAGTTTCTTCAATGACTTATGCAAATCTACGATTAAAGTTGTCTTTATCCATTGTGCCCTCAAATGGGCACAGGAGGAACCTTAGACGGAAAGATTTGATACCTTACCCTCTTTCTCAGAAGAAGTATAAACTATAAAGTACTTATATCCAAAGTGGCGCAAGACCATGTGAGATCAGATGACACTATGCATTGCTGGGTTTACTCTCTCTCTCTCTCATTGTTGCTACACCCAGTGGCCGAGGCCACCCACCAGATGACTTTGCCAAACATCGACTGATTGCCAGTCCTCGCCGGACGGCAACTTAGAAGAAGTAATTCAAGCTTTATCGGCAGTTCAAAAACCGGACAATAACTCTGGTGAGGATCGATCTGATGAGATAAATAAGCATACGAAATTTGATACTTTCTATCTTCAGTATTTCATACCGGAAAGCTTAAAGACAAGGGAGAGTCTTTTTCAACAAAAAAACAGTGTGACGAAAGGAGGAAGCACAAGGCAGAGAGAGTGAACTGAAGGGCTCCTCCATGGGGGGAAAAGTTCCACCCCCTTCTCTTTTATTTTACAGATAAGTGATTTTTATTCTTCTCTTTATTGGCAACACACAGATTTTTATCTTCTTTGCTGGAAATGATCAAGAAATCCAAGAGCCCACCCCAGGACCTATGAAAATAGAAAATAGAAAAACTGAAGCGACCTTTTCTACAAAATTAGAACATACTATCCTAAATATTTGCATAAATTCTCCAATTACACTATCACTCACCTCCATGACCTTCTTGATAATGAAGCACAATAAAATTCAAGCAAAAAGATAAGATGGCAAGATTAGGGTAATAACTTATCCCACATTGTAGATCATTCTTAACCAAAAGAAACAGTTCTCCTAAGAAATAGATAGAAATAAATGAACCCCTAACCATTTAGAATATTACTGAATATTATTTTTTGCCATCAACATCTCAAAATTTTCAAATCCCTCACTAAATACTCATTTTAAGTATCTACCTTTGCATGCAAATCTGGTAACAATTAGGTGTGGATATTGGTCGTTTCATGGGAAATCTAACCCAACCTTATCCGAAAACCCTGGGTTTAGGTTTCACCCTGCGTGTCAGGAACGAGGTGCAAAAAAAAAAATCTTTCTTCTTTCATCTTTTTTTTAATCGGAAGTAGACCTAGTTTAAATCTCCAATTAAGAGAAGCACCAACGTAAAGGCAACTACATTGACTAAGCTGAGCATACAACCTTTTTGGGTTTAAAATCAGCAAGAAAAGTAATCTTTGTTTGAGAGTACTTTGTTATCCTTGCCACAACAAACCTTACTACATTGCTTAAAACATCTTCCATTTCGTACATGATTAAAAAAAATAGTAAGCTAAAAGAAAAAAAACTAGAAAAAACAACCTATTAATGCTGAAATTTTTCAGAAAGTAACTAAAATTGAGGTAACCAAAATAACTTGAAAGGTTGTTTATACCGGGAAATTTGACAGTATACAAATGAAATCTAAAGGTTCAAATATAATAATTCATCAAAAAATTTCTTTATTTTCAAATCAACCATAAAATATACCCATGTCAAAGTTATAAATGACAACATGTAATACAAAACCCACTACCATCCTTTGAAAGGAAAAAAATAGATACAACCATCAAGTTTTTTCTCTTTTTTTTGTTTCAGAGAGCAGAAAGAACAAGTTGATAGAGATAAAGATAAACATTGTGATAGATATAAAGATACCTAGTGATTGAATTAGAAATAGATTTAAATTATAGAGTTCTAATCACCTACAGTCTCTGTGTAATTCTATAAATAATTTACACCTGATCAATAATAATCACGATAGTATTATTCTTCATTCTTATATTCTATATGATATCAAAGCTTCCGATCAATTAATCAGAATCAGTCTGTCGTTGCTGGAAATCTTTATCGGAAGCAGCCTCCGTCGCTGCAGTTGTCGCCGCCCACACCTGTACTTTTCTCTTCCCTTCTTAGTGCACTCTCAATGGAGATATTTTTGAAAAAAAAAACTCCACACTTCTGTCGCCTACAGCTACCATCAGCCTTCGCCCACCATTCAGTCTTGCCGGCAAAATTCCACAAAAAAAAAAAAGATCACACATGAAATATAGATATCTGATTAATTAGTACCCTATAATGAGACCTCCATCGAGTATCACCAAGCATGTTCGAACCTATTTCTTGATTTAGACCTTTGATGCTCTTAATTCATCATTTTCTAGTAGTTTCACTCAACGCTCGACGCTCACAGTTTCACTCTTCTGGCTCTGGCTGTTTGCTCTCCTCTTTAACTGCGCTCTCTCTCCGCTCTTCTCTCTCCTCTACCTTCGCTCGACGCTCACATCACTCTTCTGGCTCTGGCTATTTGCTTTCCTCTTTACCTGCTCTCTCTCTCTCTCTCCGCTCTTCTCTCTCCTCTACCTTCGCTCACCATTAAAGTTTGGCTAATTCGCAAAAATAGAATGGAACTTACTTGCTCCGACGACAATTAGGGCTTGGGTTTTGTCTAGGGAGAGTAGTAGCTTTAGTATTTGAGTCTATAGTCATAGAATGACTGCTTGGTCGCAAATTTTCTTTCGGTCTGTCCCTTCATAACATGAAATCGAACTGGTAGCGATCAACACTTTGTTGCAGTTTATCCAGAAAGAACCAAAGGAAGAAGAAAGAACATGCTTCGCTTGGAAGAACTGAAAGGGAAGAAGAAATAAGCCTTGCAACAAGTCGCTTGACATGACAATTTTAAAGAAAATATATGAAGACAGTAGACTGATTATTCAGAATCGCAAAGCAAGAAATAAAAAACAGGAGTGCAAGGAGTGAACGTGATCCGCGGTTCTTGCCTGCAACAAAAGACACACACCTTGAGAAACTCTTTGAAGGAATTCTCCAGGGTCTACCTCTTCCATCTCCTGTTTCCGTTTCTAGAAAGTCAGAACTAAGAAATCGGAAAACAAGAAAAGCAAGATTGCGGTTTGAAACGATTATCACTGAAGCTCTTCTTTCGCGTAAATTTGTGTCAGTCTTTTGTAAACCGTTTTTATGAGAAACGGTTTTCTCATAAACGTGGTCTCCAACTTCTGGCAGTTGCAACTTCCGGCAGTTGCAACTCCCTTGATAACACGAAGCCATGAACCTTGATGGGAGGTTGGCTTCGGTTAAGAATATAGTTTTCGGTCCCCTGTCTCGTCACTCAAGCCCCTTCAGTGCCATCGCCGTGAGTGCTTAGAGATCGGAAGCACTGAGAAAATAGAGCGAAGGAATTTGAAGCGTATGGAAGGAGGTACGATTTATCTTCTGTTTAATTCATAATGAATTTCATGTTGTTATTAGAAATTCATGTTTAAGACTTACAGTTGGTATCAGAGCAGACCTCTGATCCAGCGTTTCGATTCCGAGAGACTGTTCGGTCTCTGTTCTATTTTTGTTTTTTAAAAACAAATTCCGCGCTCACGGGCGTCAGAGCTTTGGCATCGGCGACAACCAGCGCCGGTGACCATTCCGCACGGTTGCTGGCACCGACCGCCGACGGAGGCTGTCGCAGTACGCTCTCTGTGAGCTCACTGCGATGGCTGTCTTGTGACGCCTGAGAGCGTCGGAGACGCAGCGCCGACGCCGGAAACAATTCCGAACTATTTTCCGGCGTCGACGACTTGAAAGAACGCCGACGAACTTTTCTTCTGAGACTCGCCGTTCCAACTCGGCAACTGCGACTCAGGTCAGGTTGACTCGGAAAAAAAAATCGAGTTGACTCGGACGAGTTGAGTTGGCTCGCCGTTCCTGGGCCGAGCCGACTCGATGCTTAAATTGTTTTTGTGCCAGCGGGATTCGAACCCGCGCGGTCGCATATTTATGTGCGCCTGTGACCATTAGGCCACTGGCCGTCTGCTGTTGTGTATATAGGAAATTGTAAATTTATTTCCTCTTACAGTTTTTATGCATTTTTTGGCTTATATGTAAATACATGAAATTAAAGTTATGCATAATATTATAATTTTTAACTATGCATATCTTATGAGCATATTTGGTGCATAATGATAACATGTTAGTGTAAGTTACAATTATGCAATTCATGTTATTCTCATATATTTATGAGATTTAATGTCTAGTGATCCATATAATTTTTATTACTTAGAGAGTAGCCACAACATCTTTAACTTAATAAAATTATATATTATGATTAGGATCACATAAAGAATATTAGACATTAATTGCAACTAATTTTACTTGATATAATAAATTTTATCCCACTGGAATTTTTATTATATTTGAGTTTATTAGTTAGGATAAAATATCAAGTTATTCATAATTTACCCACAGGGATTATGAATTCATAAATAATTTAATAGTTTTATCATAAATAAAAATTAGAAATTAATTGTAATTAATTATACTTAATATAATAAATTTTATCCCACAGGAATTATGAATTCATAAATAATTTGATAGTTTTATCATCAAGTTTACTCATAAAGAATCTTGAATCTACTTGAATTAAAAACATTTAGCCCACAGGCAATATTTTTTATGTCAGTTGATTTGATTTTTAAGCATAATTTACATTGGTAAAGCATGATATTTTATTCAGGCTTCAATTTTAACATCGGCATGTAATTTGTAATTTTATGCAGTTGTACAACCTGCACATTTCTCTGATTTTCGTTGTGATATCCCTGATCCTAAGGGAGATAACTATAAGGTCTGGAAAGAGAAAATACTTCTTCATTTAGGGTGGATGGACATAGATTATGCTATTAGGAAAGACGAACCACCCGTAATTACTGATACTAGCACTGAAGCTGCAATTACACTTTATGAACGATGGGAGCGATCTAATCGCCTCAGTGTAATGTTCATTAAGACTAAAATTGCTGCTGGTATTCGTGGTTCTGTTGAGCAGTATGAAAATGTCAAAGACTTGCTGAAAGCCATTGATACTCAATTTGTCACTTCAGATAAGGCATTAGCAAGCACCCTAATCATGAAATTCTCATCCCTAAAGCACACCAGTATGAGAGGTGTGCGTGAGCACATCATGCAAATGAGGGATATTGCGGCTCAATTAAAAAATCTTGAGGTTGATATGTCAGAATCTTTCGTGGTACGTTACATCTGAATTCCATTCCGCACCAATATGGACCCTTCAAAATCTGGTATAACACACATAAAGATAAATGGTCAGTTAGTGAACTTTTGACCATGTGTGTTCAATAGGAAGAGAGACTGGTGATGGAACAAGGAGAAAATGTCATGATGGCAACACATGGAAAGGGCAAGTATCAAGCCAAACAAAAAGGGAAGGGTAAAATATCCCCCCAAGCTGGTATTAAGAAAGATTCCTAGTGTTTTTTTTCTGTAAAAAGAAGGGACACATGAAAAAGGAATGTGCCAAGTTTCAAAAATGGCTTGCTGACAAAGGTACACCAACCTCATTTGTTTGTTATGAATCTAATATGGTTAATGTCAATAATTACACTTGGTGGATTGATTCTGGATCAACAATCCACATCTCGAATTCCTTGCAGGGTTTGCAAAACCTAAGGAAACCAGTGGGAAGTGAGCATCAAATATTCTCAGGAGATCAGATGAGCTCACATGTGGAAGTTATAGGAACTTGCTATTTAACTTTAAGTAGTGGCTTTGTTTTAAAATTAGAAAAGACCTTTTATGTTCCAAGTTTCTCCAGAAACTTGATTTCAGTTTAAAGGCTTGTACCTTATGGATATTCTTTTAACTTTTCAGACTCATCTTTCAGTTTATATTATAAGTCTGATTGTGTTGGGAATGGTACATTGTCTGATGGTCTTTATAGCATTAATTTACAAAACAATGCCACTTACGGTTCAATGCATGTTCACACTGGTAATAAAAGAAGTGTTATTAATGAGGATTCCTCTTCATTATGGGATTAGGTCATATCTCCATAGAAAGAATTAAAAGATTAGTGAATGAAGGGGTACTTAATACTCTAGATTTTACTGATTTTGGGACTTGTGTAGACTGCATTAAGGGAAAGCAGACTAACAAGTCAAAGAAAGGTGCCAATAGGAGTTCAACCATATTAGAGATCATACATACTAATATATGTAGTCCAGACATGGACTCACATGGTCAGAAATATTTCATCTCTTTTATAGATGATTCCTCACGATACATGTATCTCTACATGCTTTATAACAAGTATGAAGCTTTAGATGCCTTTAAGATCTTTAAGGCTGAAGTAGAGACACAATGCGTTAAGCAAATTAAGATCGTGAGATCAGATAGAGGTGGATAATACTATGATAGATACACTGAGAATGGACAAGCACCTGGGCCATTTGCAAAGTTTCTTCAGGAACATGGGATTGTTGCCCAATATACCATGCCTGGTTCTCCGGACCAAAATGGTGTAGCAGAAAGAAGAAATCGAACATTATTAGGCATGGTGCGGAGTATGCTTAGCAACTCCAATCTTCCTACATCCTTGTGGCCTGAATCACTTAAGACGGCATTGTATATATTAAACCGAGTTCCAACCAAGGCTGTTCCAAAAACGCCATTTGAATTATGGAAAGGTTGGAAACCAAGTTTGCGACATATGCGCGTTTGGGGATGCCTGTCTGAAGTGAAAATTTATAATCCACAAGAGAAGAAGTTGGACCCAAGGACCATTAGTGGGTATTTCATTGGATATGCTGAAAGGTCTAAAGGTTACAAATTTTATTGTCCATCTCACAACACTAGGATAGTGGAATCAAGAAATGCAAAATTTCTTGAAAATGACTTGATCAATGGGAGGAATCCAACTCGGAACATAGTTTTTGAGAAGGATTATTCAGAATCTCAACCTTCCACCTCAAGTGATAGATTGGTTATTGTTCACAGCACCCCTCAAGTACAAACTGGTGTTGAACAACCAATCATTGAAGTTCCACAAATTGCTGACAACATTCCAGTAGATCAAGTTCTTCAAGAGTTGCCAAACACTTTTGAACAACTAGTTGAACCACTTACTTCTCAGGAAAATGATGGTTCTACATTAAGAAGATCTACTAGACTCAGAAGATCAGCAATTCCTGATAATTATATTGTGTATCTGCAAGAATCTGACATTGGAATCGCAAATGATCCCATGTATTTTTCAGAAGCCATGAGTTGCAAAGAATCAAAATTATGGTACAATGCCATGAAGGAAGAGATAAATTCTATGAAGAGTAATGACATCTGGGATCTTGTTGAGTTGCCTAGTGGATTTAAAGCCATTGGATGTAAATGGGTCTTTAAAACAAAGAAAGACTCATTAGGCAACATTGAGCGATACAAGGCAAGACTCGTTGCTAAGGGATTCACTCCGAAAGAAGGAATTGATTACAAGGAAACTTTTTCTCCTGTATCTAAGAAAGATTCTTTGCGCATTATTTTGGCATTAGTAGCCCATTTTGACTTGGAGATGCAACAAATAGATGTGAAAACGGCATTTCTCAATGGAGATCTAGAGGAGGAGGTTTACATGAAACAACCTGAAGGATTCCCCTCTAGTGATGGTGACCAATTGGTTTGCAAGTTAAAAAAGTCAATATATGGATTAAAACAAGCATCCCGCCAATGGTATTTGAAATTTCACAATGTAATTTCTTCATTCGGGTTTGTAGAAAACATTATGGATCAATGTATATACCAGAAGGTCAGTGGGAGTAAAATCTGTTTTCTTGTTTTATATGTGGATGACATTGTGCTAGCAACCAATGATAAGGGTTTTCTACATGAGGTGAACCAATTTCTCTCTAACACTTTTGATATGAAGGATATGGGTGAGGCATCTTATGTCATTGACATTAAGATTCATAGAGACAGATTTCGAGGTATCTTAGGTCTGTCTCAGGAAACCTGTATTAATACAGTGTTAGAGAGATTTCAGATGCAGAGTTGCTCACCAAGTGTAGCTCCCATTGTGAAGGGTGATAGGTTCAATTTGAACCAATGCCCGAAGAACGACCTTGAAAGGGAACAAATGAAGGACATTCCATATGCTTCTGCTGTCGGAAGCCTAATGTATGTTCAAGTCTGCACAAGACCTGATATTGCATTTGCTGTTGGGATGTTGGGGCGATATTAGAGTAATCCCTGGTTAGACCACTGGAGAGCTGCAAAAAAAGTCATGAGGTACCTTCAAGGAACCAAAGACTACATGCTGATGTATAGGCGGACGGACAATTTAGAAGTCATTGGTTACTCAGATTCTGACTTTGCTGGCTGTGTTGATTCCCACAAATCAACATCAGGATACATTTTCTTGTTGGCCAGTGGAGCAATATCATGGAGGAGTGCCAAACAGACTTTGACCACCACGTCAACTATGGAAGCCGAGTTAGTTTCCTGTTTTGAGGCTACTTCACATGGTGTATGGCTTAAGAGTTTCATTTTTGGGCTTACAGTTATGGATTCTATCTCTAGGCCATTAAGAATATATTGCGATAATTCAGCTGCTGTTTTTATGGCCAAGAACAACAAAAGTGGAAGTCGAAGTAAACACGTCGACATAAAGTATTTGGCCATAAGAGAACGTGTTAAAGAAAAGAAAGTGGTCATTGAACACGTAAGCACTGACTTAATGATTGCAGATCCTTTGACTAAGGGTATGCCACCGTTTAAATTCAAGGATCATGTTGTGAATATGGGACTTCATTATGTAAATTTTTCATTGTATGAACAATGTTATTTCAGTGAAATTCTTAATTAATGTGATGTTTTTTTCTCATATTTATGTGCACTTTAATTTTGAGAAAATTCATCTGTGTTGGACCAAGAGTAAACATAGGGTTTATTCATAAAGTATAAGTAATACATACATAGTAATACATGGAAGATACTACTTGTCATTAGATGACCTATCTCCATGATTCATGTATTTATTACTTAAATTCAGATTATCGATGGGTTTAAAATTATATTAGAAGTTTGGATCAAGTGGGAGAATGTAAACCATTTTTATGAGAAACGGTTTTCTCATAAAACGTGGTCTCCAACTTCTGGCAGTTGCAACTTCCGACAGTTGCAACTCCCTCGGTAACACGAAGCCATGAACCTTGATGGGAGGTTGGCTTCGGTTAAGAATATAGTTTTCGGCCCCCTATCTCGTCACTCACGCCCCTTCAGTGGCATCGCTGTGAGTGCTCAGAGATCGGAAGCACCGAGAAAACAGAGCGAAGGAATTTGAAGCGTATGGAAGGAAGTACGATTTATCTTCCGTTTAATTCATAATGAATTTCAAGTTGTTATTAGAAATTCTTGTTTAAGACTTACATCTTTCTCTTCAAACACCAATCGGCAGGAGAAGGAAATGGAACGAAGTGGCCACCTTGGCATGTTCGTCTATTCTCCTTGTCCCGCCTCTGCTTGCATAGAAGACGGGAAGGTGAAAGCAAGAAGAACAAAGTGCTTTAGGGAGAACTAATTTGCAAAAATTCACTCTCAAGCATTTCTCCACAGAAAAAATACTAAAGAAAACCAAATTGTCAGTGAATAATTGATCAATCCATAATGATGAGTTTTGAACTGAAAAATTAGATTAATATTATGGATGACATAAGATGAAGGAGGTATATTAGAAGTAGAAAAAATCTCATAGTTACCAACAAAATTTCTACAAGTTTGAAGCAACCAACAAACATTTGATTAAATATTTTGATATTATAAAAGTAAATATATGTTTAATTATTTTTATATTTAATTAATTAATTAATTAATCTAAATTATTATTTTTACTTATTTTTTAATTTATCATAAATTAAAATCTATCTCAGTTTATTAATAAAAAAAAGTTAAATACAACTATTTTAAGAGTTAATAGACTAACTTTATATAATAAAATATATTTTTATATAAATTAATGATAGTTAATATTATATTTAATTACTAGTTTAGAAGTGAGAATTTAGATATTGCAAAAAAACAATTTGATTAACTGTTTTGATATTATAAAAGTAAGCATTTGTCTAATTATTTTTTCATGTATATTTATGTGATTAAATAATCTTAACTTATTTTTTATTTATTTATTAATTTATCACAAGTTAAAATCTATCTTTTTGTTTATTAATAAAAAATTAAGTAAATTTTATAAAAGTTAAATCTATCAAAATAATTTTTTAATAAGAATTCTCTCTGCATTTCACACAACATATTTCATTGTGAAAATTAACACAAAAAGTATTTTGCACTACATTTTCCATTGCGCACACTAACGTGAAAAAGTAATTCACTTCATTTTCACTTTCTACAACACTTTCAAAGCTACCATTGATTTTATTTACCATTAAATCTCATTAAATGAAATCAAACAAATATTTCTTTAAAGGCATGTGTCTAGTTTAGGATTGAGAATTTAGATATTGCAAAATAATAATTTGATTAACTATTTTGATATTATAAAAGTAAGCATTTGTCTAATTATTTTTTCCTATATATTTAATTTTTAATTATTTATTAATTTATCACACGTTCAAATATATCTTTTAGCTTATTAATAAAATATTAAGTAAATTTTATAAAAGTTAAACCTATCAAAATATTTTATTAATAAAAATTCTCTTTGCACTTCTCACCGCACTTTCCATTGTGAAAATTAACACAAAAAATACTTTACACTATACTTTCCATTGTGCACACTAACTTGAAAAATTAATTCACTTTCACTTTTACTTTCTACAACACTTTCCAAGTCCTCCCCCATTATTTTTATTTACCATTAAAAGCTAATTAAATAAAATAAAATAAATATTTCTTTAAAGGCACGTGTCCCTTATAATATTTCTTGATCTCACTAACATCATCATAATTTTATTTTTAAGAAATTAATTATAAAAGCCTTCATGGGTTACACTTACTTCCACTCATTTTATAGGCCCACACTAGCACTAATGTAATAAGAGAACCCCTCCCTTGTATTTGACCAAGGAAAAACAATGTCTATATATGATTTAATTATATGCTTGGTGGAAATTGTTGTCACACACTTTAAAGTATTAGTCTTTTCGTTGCTTCATGCATAAATATATCAAAATTTAGATGCAAAATCCATTATTATGACGACGTATCACTAAATACATATAATCATGATGTTAGTTTTTCTTTTGATTGCAACAATGGAATAATGCATGCAACATAGAAAAATTTAACTTCAACTAAGAGAATAACTTATTTTGAATCACAGTTTCATATCATACCATAAAAATCCATGTTGGTGACTTAAACCTTATCACAAATAGATTAAGGGTATGTCCGTGCTAAGAGAAAATAATTGGAAAAAAAATCCTGATTGACAAAATTTTTAACATTTCATATGTCGATCTAAGGGAATGAGAAAAAATTAAGGCCAATTCTTTTTGTTTTCCATAAATAAATAAATAGATAAAGATGATAGGAAAATACTTTCTAAATTATTATTATTATGATAGGAAACAATGAAGAAAGTAATACCATAGTGCTTCAATGCAAGAAAATTGATTGAACTGTTATTTCTAATAATATTTTAATAAGAAAATTATTTTAATAAATTATATTTATGTTTGTAAGCACGAAAAATTGATTGTCACATTTAGAACCCTAATTCATGATCCAAATCATCAATCAATGACCAAGATCAAAATAACTTGATCACCAATTGACTAGAAGTCATAGTCAAAGTTCTCAATTGTCAAATAATATAGATATGACCAAATAGTTTGTTAGTTGTCAAAATCTAGATTGATTATTGAGATTGAAGCCTAACCAATGGTCAAGACGAAGTTGATGTATAAGCTACTACCACTACCAAGATAGAGGAAAATGCTACTTAGATGCCATCGAAGCGCCACATGAGTAAAAAATTTGACACATAAGTGACACGTGTCATTATAAGAGACTCATAGTCAAGTAAAGAAACTAACACACAAGTGTCACATGTTGTTGTAGGGGAGTTCTATATGGAGGGAAGACTTGACTCCACGTGTTGTAATCTCACTAATTGGAGACTTGGTAAAGATATATCAAAGGAGAAAAAGGTGGGTGGAGAATCTTTGAGCTAGAGAAAAAAATACTAGAAGTCAAATTTCTATAGCATTGATATACTACCAAACTTTCACTTCAGAATTACAATAAGTCGATCATCCCTATCATTACACATTCACATACATGAACACAAGACCCAAATTCTTATCCAAATGTCAAATGGAAATTACCAAAGGTATCAAAACCAAACCAGCTTTGTTTCCTCTATAAAAGTGATCCAATTTTGTTAAATGAACATAAAAATCACTTGTAATTTTATTTTTTGTATTATCATGTTGTAAAATGCTGCACCATTTCACATTCCTTTGTACGTTCATAAAATCATTTTTATTTTGTTATGATGTCACAAATGGATTGGAAGGTGAATAAATTGATTCAACCAAAATTTGGACCTAAAGGAATACACTTAGGTGCTCTTCATAACACCTTAAAAGGGTTGTATGATGACCATACAAATAGTTCTAAAATAATTGAAAATATAGTCTTTGATGTCACACACCTTCCTTTTCGGCCTCGTCACACCACCTTGTCTTCAATGATACCTCATCCTCCTTCCTATTGTACTTGTGACTATTAGCTAAACTTTTGATAAGAACATAAAGCAAATAGAGGAGAGGGAGAGATAGGGGCCATTGAAGAATAAAATGATACTGAATGTTAGGTTTTTGTCTCAATTGTAATTTTATTATTGGATTACTTAACCTTTTTTATTTATATGAATGAAACAAATATTAACAACTAATGTCATTTTAAATATTTTTAATAGGTTTAATGATCTTGGCAATTGTTCCCTAATTATGAGTAAATCTATAACTTAACATCACCTCTTTAAATCCCAATAATTCTATAAAACTTGCAAAGTTATATATAGACTTGTAATTTGTGTTGCTCAAGTTTGGTGGAACCTAGTTGTCTTTGTCAGTGATATTGGTAGTGTCCATTTGAATTGAACAATTAAATGTTTATTTGAAGAAAAAACGTATAGACTTGAATGTGAACATAAATCTTATTCTAGGTTCAACAAATTCGTAATTTAACCTTGAAATTCGAATTAAGTCATGCTTTTAACATTGATTTCTTTTAGCTTGACTGGTTTTTTAATTATACCATGGATTCATTTTATGCTCATCTAATATACTTTCTCAAATTTAATTTTAACGATAAAAATATAAATAAAATAATTTTATAAATATAATAAAGTAAATTACGTTTTTTGTTAATATATTATATTTATTAATGAATAAAATCTAGATGCAACCAAAGTTGGTTAGACTTGTTGTTGAGAGGACAATAGTCTCAAGATCTCATTCCTCAGGGTTTTGATGATAACAAACACTTAAGTTATTAATGATACACATTAAAATTATCTTTTACAACTCAAAAAAACTTTAAATTTTTTTTTGGTAGCGTAAAGGTTCAATGGGCCAAAAACTATCTAAATGTCAGTAGTTTATGCCATAAAGCACATCAATTGAATGCCCTAATAGCATGGTTTGAACAAATAAGAGAGAGAAAATTATTTTTATGCAAGTAGTCAACCCAAAAGAGACAAAAAGAGTAAAATGGGCAAAATGAGCCATTCACTTCAATACTTAGTTGGAGAACTAAAATTTTAAGTATTTATATGATTTTACTTTAAAATATATTGATTATACTTGGTCAAGTACATCAAACGAGCACCGTTGCACTTTAAACTGTTTTTTAAAGTTTATATTACTACTTGTTGGCTATAATTTGAAATCATTTATTCAACTCAGTTGCATTGTGTGTTTTCTCCCAAATTTGAAAAACCAATCTTAGATCTAATTTGAACTTATATTTTAAAATCAATTCATTTTAAGTACTTTCGAGTTGTTGTTACATAGGTAGGCACATATAATTGACTGTGCTTATTATTCATGTTTGAATTATGATATATGCTTTATTAAGAGGTTTTTATATGGTAAGCACATATAATTGAGTGTGCTTATTATTCAATTTTGAATTGAGATATATGCTTCATTAAGAGGATTTTGCATTTAAGCTAAATTAACGAAGTAACAACTCCATTATTGAGTCGAAACTTGGCAAGGCAAAACTATCTTGATCTCAATTACATTAATAGTAGTTTGTGTGTTGGGGACTAAAAATCCTCTTAATGTGGGATTAGACCGGTAAGTCTATTGAGCTACTACAAGTCCTTGAGTGGGTATATGCTTATAAAGCCTAGTTAGCTACTACTATTGTGGGTCTAAATTGGATAATCTAGTGGCTAATGTATCCATATATGTGAGGGCAAGTTATTGTAATTAGCTATTTTGGTCTATTAAATAGCATTAAGTCCATGTATGGGTCACATTATGATTAGCCTAAGAAACAAGTTGTTGTAAGTGTCATTTAACAACTTGAACATAGTGAATTAATTTTGAGGGTTTTATCTTTAAGATACACATTGAATTAATCAAATCAAGAAGACACATAAATCTAAAGAAAATGAGTAAAAAATTAACAACAAAATTTAACCGACCTATTCACTCCCTCTCTAGGTTTGATCCTTACTAGACTTAACATTGTCTAGCATTGCTTCCTCTTCCTAATTGTGTAATGTGATTAATTAATCTAATACAAGTTTCCTCAAGAATGGAGGAGATTGTTTCAACTTAAGATCAATACCTACCCTTTTCTTTAACCACCATTTGCCTAAAAGTAATCCATTTTTTGTTTAACCATTATAGTTTTGCAACCTTCGAGAATTCAATATTCGCTAAAGTTGATCACATGTGTCAACAATGGATAATCTCGAGCTAAACTTTTAAGTATTCAATATTGACTTAAAAATCTTTTAGAGGTTTGGTGTGTTTAGAATTTGAAATTACTAAAATCTATTATCGACCAAACATTTTCAGTTGGAACACTAATAAGGGCACAAATAGTTGAAATATTTAAAATTATTTTTTCCTATTGTTATAGAATTTCATTTATTTTATATTGTCATTACTTAAATGCATCACAGACAAAGAATTTCAAAGAAGAGATAAAGCAAATGCTCTGCCCTTAATTAGCTTCTTAGGAGATTTCAGGGGTGCCGTCGGAAGATTCCGGCGTGCTGCGTCGGAGGAAGGGCGGGAAATGTGACGTGTAACGGCTTCAAGGCACGGAATCTTTTCCTCTTACCTAATATATCCACATCTTTGTCCAACATACAAAATCTCTGCTGAAATCCAAGTACGGACGCCACCTCGGTGGGCCCGCCTAAAGACTGCGCGCGCGACGACGACGAGGACGAGGATCGGCGACTCCAAGTAATCACGTCAGTCAAAAAGTTTTTTCTCTCCCGAGCGAAGCGGATAAAACGAAACCAGTCTGTGTGACCACTCTCTCTTGCTCAGCACGGACCTTATTGCTGTCTATCCCCAAAACGCCCCTCGCGCTCTCTTCCTTTTCCGCCACAAGAACTTGAAGCCCAAGGAATAAGAAAAACCCGACTAGATAAAAGCAAACCCTTGGTCCTTCTTCTCCGGTGCTTTGCTTTTTTCTCAAATTCGTACTGTAAGCATCGATGATGCTGCAGGTATTCTACTGTTTTCTGTTTGACTGTTTACTGGCAGATTTATTGGAATTGTGTTTGTTTTAGGGTTTTGTTTACTGCGAGGAGTGTTGTTCGCGGATTTGTAATTTTTTTTCTTGTGGATGTTTTCGATTCTTCCACGACTGCATGTTACTGATTTGGAGTTGGAAAACTAGATTCCGATTGTTAGTATGCGGCATGTTGGGATTCTTTCGAGGATGGTAATGTGGATCAATACGAAGAATGTTTATGCTGTCTCGATTGTATTGAGTATGCAGGTTAGCTGTTCCTGTGGCGGTTGTTTGTTTTACTTTTCAGTTCGCTACTCGATATCAGAAGTAAAAGTTGTTACGATTTAGCTATTCAATTATATTATGATGTTCTGTAGTTAGTATGGTTCCATTGGTTTCATGGAAAGGGAACTTCCCAACACTTGCATTAACATTCGTCGAAGTGGAAATGGAAAGGAACGGACGCCGTTATTATTAGTTGTACAGTTATTTCACTTTAACTACGTTTTCTTTTCCCCCTTCTTTTGCCGTACTTTGTTTTCACTCGTATACTTAATTTACATGTACTGTTTCCATTTTTCCCTTTTTTATTCTCATATTCCTTATGTTTTTAGATATCTTTTCAAATTGAAAATAATAGTATTACTAGAGGAAATTTTTATTTGTCTGATATGCTCTCTATAGGTCTTCTTTTGAAAGGAAAAAGAGTTGATATGAATTTTGTACGAGGTTTACTTATAGAGAGAACGTTTATTCAAGTATGACTTAAAAGACTTCTTATAACTAATTAATAAAAAAGCCACCTACCCACCTTAGGTCTGGTTTGGCCTAATGTGCTTTGCATTTTCGTCAATCAAATTAGCAGACTAAAAAGTATAGCTTCTGGCTCGAGTTTGGAACTAACACATTCCTATGGCAGACAAGTGCCTCTGCCATTGCAGTGTAGGTGCTTGGGCTTGATACAATCAAGCAAAAAGTTTTGATTCCCAGGGCATAGATCATCACAGTGACCTTATACTTCATGGTCTGACTATAGTCGGAGAGGGCTTTATGAAGAGAGCATTATGTGCATTATACTAAGAGTTGTTTGCCTATATTTTTTGGTTATTTTCCTGCACCCCAAGGTGTGCATGTCACTGAATGGTTTGTCATGCATGTATTGCAACCTTGTTTAATTTCATGTTGATTCTTTTTTCTTTTTTCTGTTTTGGTGAATAATGTTGCTTGTCTAGTTTTATTTATTGTCAAAGGGATGCTAGTATTTTCCTATGATTCTCTGGCAAATTGTTACTTATCATTTTTTATCATGTTGTTCTGATATTTTTCAAACACATTGCCTATCCTGTCTCAAAGAAAAAAAATCTAGGAAAAATCATCCATGTCTTTTTCTGCTTTTATTTTTGTTTGGCGAACAAAATTTATGGGCAGGTTTTATTTCTTTCCTATCATTATGCCTATCTTGTGTTCTTTCTCGTTATTTTTTTGTAAGTTTCTTACTTTTAAAAAAATAGAGGCAGCTTGGTCTTTTCATTCAAATTTCATCTTGAATTTTTACGCAGGTGCATACATGTTAATTTGATTGTGTTTTTCAGATCCAAGTATGTTATTTTCTTCAACTTTGTTTTCATGGAGTTTGAGTATGCTTCTGTAAGCAAGAATAGTTCAGGATTTCAATGTTGTGAACTGAGATTTGCAAGCACTAAAGAAAAGCTCACTCCTTTTGTTACTTTGGGGCTTGAGGGGATTCCTCTCCCTTTTCTTTGTATTATTTGCATTCTTTCATATAAAAAGTTTCACAATTTTCATTATTCTTTGGCAAATGTGAATATAAAACTCTATGTAAGTTGCACCATACAATTTATATTCCATTTAAAAAAGGCTTTTATGTTTGATAGGCTGGATTATGAAACAAGAAAACAGAGGCATAGCTATTCTTTTTTGCCCTGAGTCGTCCTTCATTTGCTTGAATTAGTAATATGTCATGTTTCTTATTTTCTCATATTTCTAAGCTTCTTAAATTAGAACAAAAATTAAGTATTCCCAAAGCTTGGAAAGATGCTTCTCTCGTGCTGCGTTGGGCATATCCTATCGGCTCTATGGAAGGAAAGAAACAACAAAAAATTTAACATTAAATCTACCCGTACTGAAATTTTGATTGATAACATTGCGGGCCACGTAACAACTTGATTATTGATTCGAAAGGAGTTCAGAAGTTTTAGCGGTTCCAATCTTAGAGGAAACTGGCAGTTGTTTGTTGGATTGACTAAGCCTTCTCGCCCCCGATTATGGCTATCTGGGCCCCTCCACCAGTGGGCCACTACAAACTAAACTTGGATGGGAGCGCTCTTGGCTGTTCGGGTCTTGCGGGATATGGTGGAGTTATCCATGATGCAAATGGTTGTCTCCTCTTCTCATTCGTTGGGCCACTTGGATTTTTCAACTCTACCATTGCAGAACTCTTTGGACTGGTTAACGGGATTCAAATCTTCACAAGATGCTTCTCTTGTGCTATGTTGGGCATATCCTATGGGTTATATGGAAGGAAATAAACAACAAAAAAATCAATTTTAAATCTTCCCCTACTGAAGTTTTGATTGATAACATTGTGGGCCATGTAACAACTTAGTTATTGACCTGAAAGGAGTTCAGAAGTTTTAGCGGCTCCAATCTCAGAGGAAACTGGCAACTGTTTGCTGGGTTGATTCAGCTTTCTCGCCCCCCGATTATGGCTATCTGGGCCCCTCCACCAGTGGGCCACTACAAACTAAACTTTGATGGAAGCGCTCTTGGCTGTTCGGGTCTTGTGAGATATGGTGGAGTAATCCATAATGCAAACGGTTATCTCCTCTTCTCCTTCGGTGGGCCACTTGGAGTTTCTGATTCCACCACTTCAAAACTCTTTGGACTGCTTAACGGGATTCAAATCTTCACAAGCCGGCTCACGGGCCCCCTCTGCATTGAAGGGGACTCAAAAACTGTCATTGATTGGTGTGCAAAGTTAATCCAACCTCCCTGGCGACATTGGGATATGTATTTTGATATTTGTAATTTAATTTCTTGTTTAAATTGTAATTGGAAGCATATTCCTTGTTTTGCCAATCATTTGGCAGATATCCAGGCTAAGTTGGGTATTTCATTCCAACACCTTGTTGTGGAGGAAGACCTGCCTAGCTAGGTTTGTTTGTGCTTTTTTTTTTTTTTTAATGGTTTATACATCCTATATCTAAAATTAAAAATAAATAAGTACTTTAAAACTTAACTTACACATTATTTACACTTCTGCTACTGAACGGTTTGCATCAGTCTAATTGATGTCAAATCTGCTAATAAACTGCAACTAATGTTCATGCCTGCAGTTGTAATTTCTGATTAATGAAAAAAAGAAAGAAAAGAAAGAAGGCCTGTGAAAGTAGAGCTAGTCAATCATGCAAACATGAGAGGCAATACCATGTTTCTAACCAGGATTTTTTTGGCAGAATACCTTTTAAAAATTGTACCTGGTGTCGCATCAGACACTAACGCACCATACTTTTGTTTATTTATCACCTGAAGCATTTTTAGAATTAATTTTCCTAAATATTAATGGTTTTTTTGCTATTCATTTAATTTTTTTGGATTATCATGTTCAGATATGTTAACATATGGAGGTCAGAAATGCATCTTATTCATTACAATTATCATGGTGTAGAATTAGATTTGTTTGCCGAGCACTAAACAGTACTTATGTGTCGTGATTTCTATTTGAATACTTTAATATTATGTTTTATGATGGAAGGTCGCAATCCTGTCTGTTTCAAAAGAAATATATTCTCTTCTGGAGAGATCAGGTAGGCTGCCTCTGGAGTGATATAGAAGGTCTTGTGAACCCATTCGGCCACCAACCTGCAAAATGGCAGCTGGTCAGCAGAAAAAGCGCTTGAGTGCTTTCGATATTCTAAGTCGCAATTTGCAGGAGCAGTATAGATCAAAAAGGAAGAAGAAACATGAATCATCACTGAATGTGTTGAACATGAGACCTCATATTTCCTTGGAGTGGGATGACAGTCGAAACAGAGCTGTGGCCAAGAGGGAGCAGATAGGAATAACTTTGAGACATATGGCTCCTTACATGGATTCTATTCCTCTCTCCCATGCAGGCTTAGCTGATGTCATTTGTATCCCTCAAGAAGTCTTTCGTTTAGAGAATCTCTGTGAAGTGCTGTCAGTCCAGGTAAATAACTTGCCTGTTTACTTCATGTGTTGAAGTCTTGGCTTAGCTGAGAGTTTTGTAGTGAAGACTATTCAAAGGAAAAAGGGCAATGATGTCTAAAGTACAGTGCCTGCAATGGGCAAAACTGGCCCCACTAGTCATCTGCGTGGCTTTTAGGAGGGACAGCTAGCCTTTTGTGTGGCCAGTTATAGCTCTTATTAATGCGATTTGCTTTTTCCTAGTCCTATTTTTATTCATCTCCATTAGTATCCAAAAACAAGCTGTTTGGGAGGTTGTACCATCTGTTTGTTCTACATTCTTATTTATTAGTGGATGCAACTTTTTCTGTCTTTGTCAGGTATTTGATCAATACCTGTCTCAATCAGAGAGAAAATTTCTAATCCAGTTTCTTCCAAGAGGAAATGACATAGATCAGGTGTTGCAAGCATTGTTTGTGGGGGAAAACTTTCACTTTGGGAACCCCTTCCTTGAATGGTAAGCATTGGAACCTCTGTTTGTACTGTTGTTTAAAAATTCATTGGGGAAGTTGAACATCATAGCACTTCTATCTTTTATAAGCAGTCCTTAACTCACAATCCTTATTATTAGTGTTCTCAATTATGATATACAGTTTTCGTCAGTTGTATCATTGTGGTAATTCATTCTTGTAACAGTGACAATCTTGAGGCAGGTCATCATCATTTAGGAAAATGCTGTTATCATGTTGGGTTTAGTTCTTCTTTCATTATATGGTTACCATTCATAAAAAAAAATAAAAATACATGGTTACCATGACTATAGGTTAGGTCTTGAGCATAAACAACAGAATTCTGGCCATTACTTCCAATGCCTACCATTATTGGACTTGGGATCTTGCGAACACCTTGAGATTATGATTTTTTTAATAGAGATATGTTTCTCTAACCAGGTTTTCATCTGTAACTACAGATTATTTTCTTTGCTTGCAGAAATTTCTATTTCTGATTTGCTTTGATTTATTGGCTTTCACTTATATCACTTTTCTACTACTTGAGAGGATCAAATAAGGTCATGTACTATGCACTAAAAATGTTCTGACGGACCTCAAGTATGCCTTCTAATTCTCTCTGTAAAGTTTCCAATTTTGCTGACCTCTACAACGAAGCAAAAGAGGCTACTTGACTCTTTGTTTTGGGCTTGTTTTCTTGCAAAAAAAGCCATTTAATTGTTTGAGTTCTTGCTACTAAAAAAAAACATTTTTCTTCTCTCCTGGTTACATCTTGTTCCATTATGATTCCCATCTTGCTCTTAGTTATTGCATGAGGTCCATGCTGCTTCATCTTCCAGTTTCTCTCGCATCTGTCAACCAGTTTGATCTATATGGAATCTTTTTTTTTTCAGTTTATTATTTTCTGAGGTTCTAGTTTCCTTATATTTGTCATGAATATTTTGTGTGTCATGTCTCTTCACAATTCATTCTGTCATAAGATATTTCATGGCTTATTTGCAGGGTTTCTTCACTTTGTTCTGGTAATCTTCATCCTGATGCTGTACTTCATAGTGAGAGGAAATTGAAATCTAATAGGCAGGTTTACTACTCAGAGTTACAGAAATATCATAATGAGTATGTATATATGTTATGCCATCTCATTGACATTTTTTTTTCTTGTCATTTTACTGATGATTCTTTCCTTTTGACATTTTTGGTTGTATATAATTTAATTCCTCTGACAGCATGTTGGAGTGCCTGCAAGTGTGGAAGGAAAGGTGGATGTGCTGTGAGGATCCAGATAAGGAAATTGTTGAGGAGCTGTGGAGGTTGCTATTGTTTGGTTAATGCTATATTTAAATTTCAATAGGTTGTCTGCTTATATTGTTTTCCATAAATCACTCCTCTGCTTACTAATATGAATGCTTGTAGTGTTTTTAGTTTCAGTTTCTTTTTTTATGTTTCTTTGTAGGTACAGTTTCATAAAAAAACTGTCATTCCACAATAAGAATTTCAAGAATGCCTTTAAAATTTGATCATCAGCCATATACAAATACTATCATTGTATGATGCAATGTATATGCATATACTAAATTCTAGACAAGACAAGGTAGACATTCTTTGTGTGCTCTTTTCAAGATAAGTTAGACATTCTTTGTGTGTTCTCTTCAAGACATTTACATTCTTTGTGTTCTCTACTTGTATATCCCTTTATTGATAGGGTAAGGATCCCCGTCTTGGTGAGACATCTTGAATCTGGCTGGGTTGTCTTGGATTTGACCGGTCATGTGTGGGTCTGGGGGTTCAACTTGGGTCCAAACTAACTTGATCCCAAAACTATAGCATGGTTTGCTTGACTGGGAGAGTCATGTTAGGCTCTTTACTCTTTGAACTATTGTGCATTCTAATTAATTTAACTTAGTAAAAGCCTTATGTGATGTGCAAGGACTTTATTACTTAAATACTGAACATAAGTTTCCTTATGCACCTCTCCCATTTTAGGCATGTCTTCACTAAGCCATCCCCTATAATTTTTTTGAAAAGCTTATCCACCTCTTATAATGCAATACACAAGGCTACAGAATCAACACTGAAACTGTTAAAAAGATGTTTTCAAGTGACTTGTGCCACAATATCTTTGAATATATGTCCAATTAGATGATAGAAGGTTCAGGTATAAGAAAAAAATGGATTTATTTAATGGTCCTTGATAATAAGGTTCCTTATGTGCCTCTCTTAAGCATGTCCTCACTATACCCATCTCTTATAATTTTATTTGAAAGCTACACCATCTCCTATAATTTTATTTGAAAAACTAAACCATCTCTTATAATTTTATTTGAAAAGCTAAACAATCTCTTGTTAGATATTATGCAATACTCAAGGCTACACAATCAAGGCTGTAACTATAAAATGATGCTTTCAAGTGACTTGTGGCACCATACCTTTGAATTTATCTCCAATTAGATGCTAGAAGGTTCAGGTATATGAAAATTGGAATATCTAATGGGTCCACACAATTAATATTCTATGATCCAATTGGATGATTTTAGTAGTCTTTAAAACTTTTTTTCTGGATTAGTGGAAACCTTTTAAATAATCAAAACATTTAGATCATTTAATTTTAGCTTCATTTGGATGGAAGTGTTTAGATTGAAGAAACAAACTGATTAAATCAAAAGATTAAGTGCCTTTCAACGGACATGTATGTACATTTTACTTCTTATAATTTTACTAATCTATTTGGGAAAATTAGGAAAAATATTATATCCATGGTTCAGGTTTATGTTTATTTTTTTAATCATTTTTCTAATATATTTGACATATTTATAAGGATGGTTTGGATCAACTTTAGGACATTCATTCTGTTTAATCTGAATCAACCTGTCTTATCTGAGATGTCTCAGGTTTTTGGGTACCTGATACAGGATGGTGATAGTCTGACATAAAAACCTGATTAGGAGAAAGCTTTTGCTAAGACACTGCCAACTTCATTTTAAAGTTTAAACATTAAATTTATTCTTCAGGGGTACTTTATTGACCGTATTTTGTTAGCCTTGAATGAATCCAGACAATCTTTGTGCCGACTGATGCGACTGGACTAGTTGGTTGATGTGTTTTTAGATAAATTTATTTTAGCGTCAAATACAGGTTAGGCCAAGATGGTGAGCAATGCTTTGTCGAAAATGGATGAGTTTCCTCTATATATGTTCCCAATATGGTCTTACAACTACAACTTGGAATTGGGACCCGACTCGGGTCCCTGAAATTCCAATTGGGACAGCCTGACTTGACCTATGACTGGGGCAGACTCAGCTTTGACTCGGGGCGGGTTGGGCCGTTGCCGAAGGGTCAAGTCTGACCCACCCAGACTCAAATCTGAGTCGACCCAGCCAAGTTGTGGGTCAACTGAGCAAGTTGTAACACCATGGTTCCCAACTATTATATATTCAGACTCTTGTGCTATTAGCAGCTACATTAGGTGCAAAATGTTTCTCTTCTTACTGTGGAGCTATGGTTTGCTTTTGCTGCTTGTAAGGATTCTGTATTAATTAGAGTTGTCTCCAGTCTCTGTCAAAGAATGGAGAACCTTCACATAAGCACACCCTAATGATTTTCTGACTTATAACATTCAGAACATTAAGCATTCTATATGTTAGCTTTAACTTCAAATGCAGTTCTCATTCTCTGAACTGGCCATTCTGTAAAAAAATTTGTTGGTCTACCCTTGAGCTGGCTAGTAGCAAAATGTTTGGAGATTTAAGGATTTTGATTTTTGTTGATGTAGATAGTTAAATTGTGTTATATTATTGTGACATAGCTCCTGTTTTTGTTCTGTTCTTTTTTTCAGTCTCTCAAGGAAGAACACGGATAAGAGCTTTTCACCACAAGTAATTGGATCTAGATCATGTGAGGCTGAGGATAGCATAGTAGCCACTGCTGACTCTTGCTCATGGGTTGCAGAGGACAAAGTTTTTACTTGCAAAAAAGCGACTATTCTGGGGAAGAAAATAATGGAACCTCTTGAAAGGTAAGAGGCATCCACTGTAGCGGCTAGTTCTAATATATTAATACCAGTGGGCATATGTTTATTAATATACGGTTGGTAGGATAGTTGGCAAGATCATAGCACTGAATTCACATCCTACTCAGTACTACCTTGTTTACCAGATTCTTCAGAATGGAGATTGGCCGTGAATTGAAGGGGATTTCTCCAGTTATTGCTAGTTCAAGAAACAAATCATTTACTTAACATTGTCTCTGCTCATTCTCATCAAAGTTATCTTAAAGTTGGGATTGGCCATACTGATGTGTCATTTGTTACTGTTCCTAGTTTACTAATTTGCATCTTAGGTTGGGCTTTTTGAATTCTGAGGCGTTTTCTTTTTAACAGGAACTTTAAAGTCCCTCAAGCTTTTTTGATTATTTTATGTGTTTTCATTTGATACTGGGAGCAAGATGCAGGGCTTGAATTATACTTATTAACTCTAGAATCAGTTTTTGATGGTTTTAAATGTTTTGGATTCGTAGTCCTGGTTTTCACTTCTCTATCTGATCTCCTAATAGCAATTGACATTGTTGATGGATGTACTTTGTTTCTTCTTGTTTTAAAACAAAATGGTTTGCTCTAGAAAGAGTAGATTGATTGGTAGGATCCCAAGTAGACTCTTCTTCTCTATTATTTAAACTTCCCGAATTGGAGATTCTTCAGGAACTTGCTGCTTTTACATAAGAGTTTGCTTTCTGTTTTTTGAAATGGGTGAAATATTTTGGGTTAGGCCTTTGGCTTAACACATGGGGAGGTCTTTTAGTGGGAGATTTTGGATTCAAGTCTCTCTTGGGAATAGTGGGTAGTGTGCATTTGTAATCAATATAAAAGAAAAAGAAACTGCAAGCGTTTGGTGGGTTGCAATTTGCTTTGACCAGCATGTTCATCCAGTGTCTTTGTTGAATAGGAGGGACGTCATCATGCACAAGAGTGGAACTTTTTTGGTCACTTCTGAAAGAGCCAAAGTTATGACTGATGCCAAGAATGTCGAAAAGCCACAAAATTTTTATATGTGCTCTAATGACGTTGCTAAATATATGTCTTACTTCAAGGTCAGAAAACTCATTTTTCTTTAGTGGGCAGTGGGATCATGAAATGAAGTTATTCTTTTGTTAATTTGTTCTGACTGTACTTCTCAAAAATAGATCTAATGATTAAATTTTTATTTATTGCCTTAGTAGATATTATTCATATTTTTTAATGTTAGTTGTTGTTATTATTACTATTTGATGAGGACTTTTTTGAGTTAGGTAATTCTTGGGAATATTATTATTTTTGGGTATTTCTGGGAAAGACAAATTGAGGTTGTGTTAGTGTCCTGTAACATATTTGCCAACAATTCTTTTGGTAATTCTGCTTAAGAAATTACTTTTGGAAGCGAAAAATCTGCTGTTTAAATAATCTTTTGAGGTACCAAGAAAAACATGAAAATAATGAGCTAGTGAAAAAGGAGTCGGCTTTTTGAGTGTTGAAAATTTGCAGTAATTTTTTTTGTATTTAGCTTAAATCAAGACATACCTCGTTTGAAATGGATCCAAAAATTTTTACTTTTACTGAAAAATGAAAATGGGTCAGGAAATGAAATTAAACTCTAAAAGTCATGGCCACAACCTTTTTTTAAAACCTATTGGTACTTGGGCTGCTCTCTGGAGTTGTTGGATTCAATTAATGTACACCAGATATTGGAGAAATAACCGATTGATGTCTCACACTTTTGGTGGGCATTGCAGATTTTACTTATTAGCACCTAATTTTTTTTTTTTTTTGAAAAGGATGTATATATTAACAAAGAGAATTACAAAGAAACAAGGAGTAAATCCCTAACAACAAGAGATTGAAAGGTCGCTCCCGACTTGACAAGCACATCTGTTACCGAGTTAGCAGATCTCGGAATATGAGACCAAATACAAGAAAATTGAGAAGCAATTTCAAGAATTTCCCGAAGAGAATCCCAATGGTGCCACAGGAGGGAGGATGCATATTCGCACCAACCAATTACCACCTTCGAGTCCCCCGCAATGTGAAGAGGACCACTATAATTGTCTCTGAAAACGCGGAGCCCATTGAGAAGACCTTGGAGTTCAGCCATCGTCGAGTCAACAATGCCTAACGGACCAACATATGACAGACACTGATTGCCAGAGGAATCTGAGATAACACCCCAAAGCCAGCAATTCCAAGATTACTGAGAGAAGAACCATAAAAATTTAACTTTAGGAAACCATGCTCTGGGGGGGGTGTCCTTGGCACCTAATTGTTACTACTTGTTTGGCATATTCTTCTTTGAATTCAAGTAATCTTCTGACTTTCGGTGATACCTTAACTGTCTTATTCTATGTTTCTAGCTATTCTCCATGCAGGTTATAATGTTCTGGTATCTTTTAGCTTTATGAGGTCTCTTTTTATTAATTCTGTGTAAACAGCGGGCTGTAATGCATATTTTTTAAAAATTTTCTGAGAATGTCTATTTCTCCTAACATTTTAGATAAGCAAGAAGCAGCACCAGCAGGTTAAGAAGCTAAAGCAAAATGGCGATGGCATTCAGTCTAAATCTCTCAACCATGTATTGGGTGATATGGAAAGGTTTATCGTTCAACCATATGAGCTATTTGAAGAGGAACAAATGAAAAAGTTGCAAGAGCACTGGTTAGTATTTCAGGAAATTGTCATTTGGTATTCTTTACCATTGGATTCTCAAAAGAATGTATTCTTTACCATAAGAGTCCAAATCTTTTGGTAAATGTAATGCTCTGGATTCAGGTTGAAATTGGCAATGAGAGATGTCCCAGCCGCGTTTTCACACCGTAAAGAGCAGCAGTTACAGAGGCAGCTCTGGAAAAGGTCCATTGGACAGGAACTTGAAACAAGAGTTTCATTAACTGATGAGGTATGCTACTTGCTTCTTTTAAGAGGAAGCAACTGCTTGACGTTCAACCCCCCCAACCCATGCATTGCTTAAAAAAGGGGAGTAGCATCAATTTTTAACCTCTTTAATTTGTCTGGCAACAGGCTATTGTAGAAATTCAGACTTCCTTGAATTCTTTGATGACGTCTAAGAAACTAAACTTAAATGAAAATGAGATGGAGACAGTTGACCCTGGGAAGGTTCTGGTGAAAAATGTTAAGTGCCAGTTTATGCTCATAGTTTTGAGAGTAACAGACTGCTGGGGTTGGTTGGCTGTGTTCCTGGTGCATTGGTGCGGCTATTAGTTACTTCTTTGGGCTTTTTCCTGATGTCTGTACGGAAATTTATCTTGGGGCTCATATTGGACTTTCTCATTTTCTGTTTCCTTTGCCAATCTTCTTGGCATTAGATGGTAATAGGAGAAATCGAATAATTTTGGCAGATTTTAGGAGATTTTTTAGCAGTTTTTATTTGGTATAGATTATGAACTTTTGAAATTCAGATGTTTCACATCAGAACATTTTGTTAACTTTAGACTTAGATTTTGATAGTTCGTGTGAAATGACAGGTAATTGTCTGTTCATTTGTGGTGGTCAATATCATGGGTCATTTGGTAGGGCCTTTGGTTCAATGAACATACAGAGGTTTTTAGTGTGAGGTCTTGGGTTCAATTTTCACCATTCAGAAAAAAAGAAGAAGTTATTTTGTGGGTCAAAGGGTAACACAATTGGTTATCTATGTATATTTTTTTTTTTTTGAAATGATGCTGAGTTATCTATGTATTTTAACAGGATCCAATCTACATTTGAGTTGACCTGGTAAATCCTATTGGTTGGTTTGCTGTCTGTCTATTTTAGTGTCTTTTTGAACTAGGATATTAGGCGATACTTTATCTTTTTTCTTTTGTGTGTGTGTGTGTGTGTGTGAGAGAGAGAGAGAGAGAGAGGCACATTCATTCAAGCCCCAAGTCAGCAATTACACAGCAGGGGAAAGGGGATCTCTTACAATGAGTAATTGGTGGGAAACATTGGGGTCCCTTCTTTCTAGCAAGCGAGCTAACAATTAGCTGATCTTAATGCATGGTTCTAGCAAATTACATTATCAGCTAAATATAAAGCTTCATAAAAAAGATCCTGAAGCCTCGGGGGGCGGGGGGGGGGGGGGAGTGTTCTTGAAAGTTGATTACACAATGCACACTAGACCCCTTTCTCCTGGTGAAACTTGAAACTTAGATTTCACACTGGAAACCACTTAGTCCCTCAGTCCCTTGATCCCAGTTGAAGTTGGGGATGAGGCTTGTGATTGCCTATTTCTGAGTTCTTCAATCTTGTGCTTGTGACTTGCTTGCATATCATCAATATTGCTTAATACTTACGTGTATTTTTGGCTACAATTCATACCCACGTCATTCCTGTAATTAGAGTTCCAAGGCATATTGACCACTTGCTTTGCCTACGTCTTAGTAAATGCTACTGCCCTGGCTGACATGTTGCTGTAGTACTGTTTCTTATGAATAATTTGCAGATAGGGTAAAGAAAACTCGGTTTTGTCCTCAAGGCATGTTATGTTCACATGTTATTGATTTGTATGAACAGGTTGAGGGGAGGGATAATCTTAACTCTTTGCATCATGAAGCAGTCAGTGGTGAAAGTGAGGATGCTTCTTCAGATGATCAACCAAATGATGGAGAAGATGAATCCTTATCTCCTGCAACTCATAATAGTCCACCTCTGCCTTTGCAGAGAATTCCTTCACTCAATAGTCATCATGACCAGCTTGGCTCTCTGGATTCAAAGGAAGCCAGTGAAGAGATTGTAGAGCATCAAGCCGCTACTAGCCTTCCACTATTCTCAGAAAACGCAAATCATTCAGAGGATGTTATGGAAAGAAAAGCATCCTTAGCTTCTGGTAAGAGCGTCTGGAAGTCAGTCAGTGTTTCAGATTCTTACTACCATTCAACATCAAGGAGTCATGAGTACACGTCTGCTGGTGAATTAACTCTCAGCCAACCACAGCCTATGAAACAACAGAACTCACGTGTAATTGACCTGGAAGTCACTATGGTGGATCCTGAATCTGAAGAATCATTGTTACGAACTTCATGCAATGAAGTTGGTGGTCATGCTACGAATATTGAAAATGGGGCTCCATTGTTTTGTTCTTATTCGAGTCAAGATCGAAATGGGTCATTTCCACCTTTTCTCAAGGAGCAAGGAATGTTACAATCTTATTCAAACGACCAGGTTAGTGGGTTGAAACAGCAGGTGTTGGGGTTCCTTCCAACAAACAATGGATCACCTGAAAATAAGCAGTTCCCTGGTCAGTTTCAGGAGCAACAGGAGAGAACATTTGAGGAGAGAGAGATTGGAGAGAAAGATGTTTTCATGCATCAGCTGATAGAAAAGAATATTTATTCTAATAGTAGATACCCAAGTCAAGGACCCTTCCCCTCGGTTGACATGCAGGACTGGATGACAGATACTTCTCGCATGGGTTCCCTTCATGGTCACATTAATGGGCCTATGTTAGGGCCCCAGAACTGGTTTCCTGGAGAACCCAGGGTGGGTAATGGGTGGTCCGTTGTTGATGTTCCAGCCTCCACCGGCCAGAGCCTTGGGGGAGCTGGCAGCAGTACAGATGAAAGCCTCTATAGTGTCCTCTCTCAATATAATCAGATACAGCCTAGGCCTCCATACAACTCTGTGAGTGCTGAACATTTGAATCCACCCAGGAATTTTGTTGGAGGGGGATTTTCTGAAAATGGCGATGTTTTCCCATACTCTGCTCATCAGTTCAACTATCTAAGCGGTTGTGAAGCTTCTGCAGTGAAAGCTAACAATACATCGTGGACGAATCTGCAGCATACAAGTACTAGTCTTCATGATCAGATAGCAAGACCATTTCTGAGATCTTGGAACCAGTAGTAGTCAAAAGTGAAGGAACCATTATTTCTTCCCTTCTGCTTCAAAACCAGGGTGAGTGCTGGTGCTGCACTCTCATCATCATTTTGCCTTTCAACATTTGACAATGTGAGCGCGTAAAGGCATGGACTCCAAGTAGGCTTGTATATATTCTCTCAGGGAGGGAGGTTTTTCGGCATATTCATCCATGGGACACTTTCGGCTGGTAATTCGATGTTATTTAATTTTTCAGATCTTTCACTTAATCTTTATAGAGTGGGAGATTAAACAATGTCTGGGGGACACATTTCAAAAAAAAAAAAAAAAACCATCAGCTATTACACAATAAAATTGTGACTTCAGATATTAGTACAATTAATATAAATTGAGATATCTGTACAGTCTACCTATCTCTGACTCTGTGTTTCTGTGCTCAATTGCAGCTTTCTTTATTGATGTGGTATTTGACTCAATGTCCAACAATCCCTAGTCTTGACTCAACGTCCAATGATCCTCCCCAGTCATGAGTTGATCCAACTCATTAATAATTATCGTTGTTAATTAATGATTTATATTATTGAAATTTTAATATTATTAATCATTAATAATAATAGCTATTACTTATTATTATTAACTATTATTATCAATCATTATTGCTCTCTACTATCTACTAATACTTTAATAATTAGTAACTCTTTTTAAAATATATATTACTAATAGTTAGTAGTTATAATTTTCATACTTAATAACTATTAAGTTAATATTTATTATTTGTTACTTCTATTAAGTATTAATTAATAATTATAAATATATTAAAAAATAGTTATTATCATTATTATTAACTATTATTATCCATAATTATTCTTTATAATAGATTATAGTATAATCTATAATCTTTTCATAATTAATCAGTTAATCTATTATTACAAATTAACTAATAATTACCATATTCATTGGCTAAACTTAGAGGTCTCAAGTTAGAGCAAGTGGATAAACTTAGTATAATTATCGTTGTTAGGGCAAGGGGTCTTATTTTTTATTAATTAGTTACTATTTTAAAAAAAATTAATTGTCCACTTTAGAATTTTAAAAAAATTCTGTTTTAGAATATTTTTAATTTACCAATTTCTGTATGATCTATTTTATCAATTTCTAATTAAGTAGAGTTTCATCTTTAATTTCCATAGCTATAAGTTTCTGCTTAATCATTTTATTTTTATAGGATATTTTTCTATTTATTTCTAATTTTAAAATATATATATATATATATATATATATATATTATTTTAATGCTTTAATTTTTATTTAATTACAAAGTAAGGACAAAGATGATTTTAAAGTATGAGAATGTTTTGAAATGGCTCACCATCATGGCATGATTCCATGACTATTTTGCTACTTGATTTTAAACTAAAGCTTGGTGCAAAACCATCACACATTCAATACTTAATGATTTATAAGAAATCCACTTCCAATTATCGCATAATGATTGGTGACTTGGTTATCCGGCAAAGAAAAAAAAACAATTTGTGGTACTACCCCAATGTTGAAGCAAAGTATCGAGCTATGTCTCACATTGTAAGTGAGATAATATGACTCAAATCCTTATTATCAGAATAAAGGTTTCATTTCAAGGCACCTATACAATTTCACTATGACAAGCAAATAACAATTCATATTGCCACACCCAATTTTCCATAAAACAACAAAGTATATCTAAAGTGATTGTCATTTTATCAGAGAAAAAATACAAATTGAAGATATTACCATGCACTATATTCCTTCAAGAAATTTACTTGAAGACATCTTCAACAAAACCACAAAACCGCAACAACAACAACTCTTCATAATTCTTGTATAAAATTAGGAATTTATGTTATGTATATGCACTAACTTTGTAGTTATATAAACCGGTGTATGTTTTTTTTTTTTTTTTTCAAGAGATGTAACCAGCCCTAAAGGCATTGTTGATATTGTAAAATTTTTCCTATAATTATAAGTACAGCCCAAAAGGTGTGGGTTAAAGCATCAAATACTTCTTGGCTTCAATTCCTCTCTTGTGATTACTCTCTCTTATTCTTCTCTCCAACGAGCTAGGGTTTTCTTCTTCTTCTTCTTCTTCCTCTTCTTCTTCTTCTTCCTCTTCTTCTCTTTCCTTTTTCTTCTCCTCTAAACCTTTGTAATAATGAGAGAAGACCCTAGGAATTAACAAGATTTCTTCCCACAATTGGAATGGATCCACAAGTTCACAGGATTGGATTCAATATCATAGAAGAATTTTGGAGAACTGGACCAAATTTACGATATAAAAGTTCATAAGGATGCAGATTCCCGGACATCAGACCACAAAAACCTTGTCGTTAAGAAGGACACAAGTCTAGGGATTTAAGTCATGGTAGGTATAGGTGATCACACTTAGAAGCTTAATACGAGGTGTTTAGTACCCAATTGCCAATGCCTATGATTGTATCAGTTTCCTGAATCGCAGTGAAGACAGAAAACTCATTTTTCTTTGAAATAAACAAATGAACTTCCTTTTCTTATGTATGTTTGCAGCGAAAATTACAATGAATTACACTAAATAAAATCGAATCTACAGAAGGGGCTCAGAGAGTTCCATCTCATTTGAGTTCTGCCGTGTCTCTGCATGGTGCCCAACAAAGTTGAGACCTAACCATTGCCATGGCCAGCAAACATACCTAGGACGGTTACGGGTACCCAAATCTTTCCTATTGTCTGACTCTTCAAGCTGACCGCTCAGCTCCTCAACCCTTTCCGTCAGCCTTGAAGCCCTCAAGTCAGCCAGTTTTAGAGATTTCTCAGCTGCATCACGGGCAGCCATGGCCGCAATGGCTGTCTCTTCTTTGAATTTAAGTTTGTTGTCAGATTCCAACATTTTTTGTTTTGCCTCCTCAAGCTCCTGTCGGAGGGTTGACAACTGCAAATTGCAATAGAAATAGTTACATTATCAGATCCAGTCTCTATTGATAGTTAAATCCACCAAAAAAAAAAAAGTACCAGTAAACAAGTAAATGAAATGAAACAAGTTGACTAATTTATTTTAGATATTACTGGACCTTTGTGGACATCAACCTGACAAAAGCAGTTCCACCAAATAGAGGGAAAAGGAAAATAGCCCTTTGAGAAAGACTGAAGCAAGCATTTGATGGCAATCAAACAACTATCTTTATTGCAAATAATCATATTTTCCTTGAGAGAACAAAGAACATAGAGGGCGATATTCACTTTAAAAGCGATTGAATGATAAGTGGGAAGATAGTTACCCCTTATGTTAGGACTACTGAGCAAATTAGTGATATATTCACAAAGGCTCTTGGAAGAAGAAATTTCAGTAAATTTTGTACCAAACAGAGGTTACATGACATATATGCTCCAGCTTAAGGGGAGTGTTCCAAGTGAAGGGTATTTGAGTAATTTCATATATGGTTAATTAAGTAATTATGAAGTTAAGGCTATCCAAGGATTAGTGTATTTTTGGTGTGGTTCAAGTTGTAATTTTCCTTGTTTTTTTTATGCTCTTTTATTCGCTGATGTATAAAATCACTTATGGAGGGCATTTTTATTCTATTGTATTTTATGACTTAAGTGAAGTTAATAACAAAATTAGGGGGTTGAGTTCTGACCCTAACGAGAAGGCTGGACATCACAGACCTCTTCTTCTATCTTCGTCTTATTTCTCCTTTACTTTTTCTTCTTCAATGTCCAACTTTTCATTTTATCTGTAATTGGAGTCATGTTCCTCAGTGACCTAATCATCTTGCTCTCTCTTGCTAAATAAGGAGTCTCCATTCAATCTTTTGATGTAACAGAGAATCCTCTCTTATTAATATTTGTTATTCTTTGCCTTAATACAACAAAAATTTCCATTCTAAAAAAAACGAAACAAAAACAAAAACAGAAAAGAAAAAAAAAACAGTTATGAAATAGATTGCCAAAAGTTTCTCTCCCACGACAATTTTAGGCAGGCTTTCTAGATGTGAAACATGAAGCTTCCTAAAAACAAAAACAATCACAATGAAGCCACATAACCTGATTGGTGCATATCATAGAAGAGAACTCTTTTTCTTAAGAATTGCATAACCTAGAAATGCTGCCACCATGAATTGGATGCCCTAACGAAGAATCAAACAACCATTTCAGAAAGAACACATCTGACAGGGAAATGGCCACAGATGGCACAAGATACCCAACCAATTGGATATGTCACAGAAGTCTTGAAAGAACATTATCCAAAATGGACCACAAACGAATGATATAATAATATGTAAAAAGGATTCTACTGTACTGTTAGCCTTTTAGAAATGTTGTATTCCATCTGACTCAATTGAACATACAAAGACCAATTTAGCATGCAAACAGGTATGTTATTTGGACCACAAACGAATGATATAATAATATGTTAAAAGGATTCCACTGTACTATTAGCCTTTTAGAAATGTTGTACTCCATCTGACTCAATTGAACATACAAAGACCAATTTAGCATGCAAATAGGTATGTTAAAAGGCACAATATTGAAAGATATGATCGACTGACTGCATTAAGAAAAGATACTATATGTATATAATGGGCATAACATTGACAGCTTCACCAACTGGGTCTGGACCTCAAAAAAAGAAGTGAGAACAAGTTCATCAAGGTGAGAACAATACCTGGGCAATGAATTCTTCTTCAACAGCTCTTCCTGCAGCTGCTTCTTGCTCTGCTGCCAATTTCCATCTTGCAATTTCTTCTTCAGCAGCTGCAATATCCATCATAAGGCCTTCAACCTGTAAAGGTGATTTAGCTAAAATCAGCATGCTACTCACAAGGAGTTAAAAACAAAGATAATAACTACATTGTGACCAAACATCCTTGGCGACAATACAAACAAAAATTGGTTGGGGTAGTGCATTACACTTTCATTTGCCATTCTCTCTTTTTCCTCGACCTCCTTTATATATTGTTTTTTCTGGCCAAGCTCTTTTGCCTGAGCCTCCATATGACCTCTAAGTAGACTTGACTCTGCCCTTAATCCATTAAAAACAATGAAAAGTAATTAGTACTCACCTTCAGTTTGATTAAACTGTTAATTATAAAAGAAAGTGATACATGGTTACACTAATTGTAGCATTGCACCCCACTTGATAGCATTAAGAAGAATAGTAACACCACCCATCCTTTTTCTTTCTGTATGTATATCCAAGTTTGTAAATTGTGGAATCACATAAAGAATATCAAAATAATAAATTTACCAGTGTCTAATGCCTAAGTTTGTCTCCATCACTAATTGGAGTGTATCACGTAGGTTCAGAAAGGCAAAAGATTTGAGAAATATTTCAAAAAGAAAAGAACAAGATTGGCTGAAAGAAACATGTTGTTAGAGAAGTGTCCAAGAATTATAGCTCAACTAGTAGCTTTTTAATTAAATATTATAGGAAATGACTTTGTACACAATTTACTTAGGAGACAGAAGTGATTGGTTCCCCTCCTCTTAAGGGCTTATTAAAAATAAGCCTTGACGACAGCTCTTGGGGGCAATCTGGGCCTCGCTGATAGGGGAGGCGTAGTAAAAAACTCTTCAGTTAACATCTTTCTTGTCTACTCTGCCCCTTAAGGATGGTGTGATGCTATGTTGACGAAGTTGAGAGCCCTCCTTCAAGGACTTCAACTCTATGCCAGCAGTTTCTCTGGCCCTCTCATTGTAGAAGGAGACACGTGTACTTTGAAGAAGGGAGCTTCATTGCTATGTACTTAGAAGAAATTGAGGATAGCTGTTGTAACCTAGACATTACATGGTTACACACAGTTAGACATACCAACTGCAGAGTCGATGCATTGGCCAGGGAAGGAGTTGCCCAACAACATCTCATTGTTGACACCTTCCTTCCCCTTTGATTTTTTTTGGCTTTTCTCTGTTTGTTGAATTAGAAAACAATAAAGAGAGGTGAAGAAAGAAAGGAGAGAAAATAGAAGTAGAGAAAAGAAGTTAGAGAAATGGTGCAGCAGAATAAGCAGCCACGCCCCTGAATCAGTAAATTCTCAAGTGAAAATTTTACAGCAATTGACAATATCACCCCTCATACCTGTAACATCCTAAATAGCTAGTAAAAGACCAGAAAAAATAAAATAAAATCATGACTTTAACCCTTTCAGCCATAACATATCCTAAGAGATACTCAGTGACGCAATTAAATACTTGGGAAATGACTAAAATACCCTTGACTTTTTCTTTGTACAAAATTATACTCTCAGGATTGTACTTCTCTCCCCTGGGAGTTTTCACTTAATGAATCCACTCTTCTCATTTTCACTAAGAAAAAAATATTGGTTTCCCTCTTCCAAAGGTGGGGCCATGAGGTCCTTGACCTACTACAAGAGAAAGTGACTCAAAGTGGTTGGCTTTGGGATTCCAACAGGTTCCTTATTGAGAGTGTACTTGCCCCTTGGAAAAATAAAATAGTCGCACCTAGACCTTTACTAGGGTATTGGGTGTCAAAGCTAGGTGGTTCCGGTCCACCTAGGTTAGGTTCCATCTACCCCTGATGGGTTAAGTACTCTGCTTTCTGCACCTAACAGACTGGTCTTTTGGGTTGTATTGGCTAGGCGTTTGACATGGTATCAGAGCTGGGCACCACATTCCGCGTTCGAATCCCGGCGGAAGCAGTAGGGAACGGGAACGGTGGGTGTAAGAGTTAGGTGGTTCTGGTCCACCTGGGTTAGGTTCCATCCAACCCTGATGGGTTAGGTTCCATCCACCCCTGATGGGTTAAGTACTCTGCTTTCCGCACCTAACAGACCGGTCTTTTGGGTTGTGTTGGCTAGGCGTTTGACATTGGGAAGAGACATGTGTACTCCTAAATAAAGGACAAAACGGTTTTTACTCTTTTGGAAAGTTTAAGATGTTAATGTAAACATGTACAGGAAGTTCCCTAGATTCTATAAAGGTAATTGGGAAATGGTGAAAGACATTTCCCTCTACAGCATGTAAAGCCTCTCTTATTGCAAGAAGAGACAAGGCAAACTCTCTCAGGGACGAGACAAAAATCATTCTGGAAGCAAGCCTCTCTTAGGGAGAACAGAGGAGAGAGAATGGAGCTCTCTTTCTAGTACCAAGCCACCCTCTCTTTAGGAAAGAAGAATAAAGAAAGATGCCTTTCTACCAGCAAGACTAGTGTTGTTTGGGCAAGAGAGGAGAGAACGAGAAGTCTTTCTAGAAGTAACTTTTCTGTTGGTGAACAGAGAGGAGGGCAGAATAAGTCCTAGGTAAGTAACTTTCATCTATTTCTCAGTTTACTTTCACGTTTCCAACAATGAAAGTTGGCAGAACTACACCAATTTGGTTGGTTATCTCATTATCCAAGATTATGTTATTCTCTTGATGTGATACCCTTCAGTTTTTTTATTTGGGGTGAAAAAAAGAAATAGTGCAACCACTTTGTTTCATATAGTGGAAGCTTTCTGAATCAATGCTATGTGGTTTTTCTTCCTCATATTGGATAGGTTTTCCATATAAAATTGGTTGTGTTGATGTTTGGTGGAATCGGTATCATATGCCCAGTTACTTTTCAACCATGTACACAATTATGCATTACTCTTAAGACCAGTACTATACTATAGAACATGACATTGTTAAGGGGCGATACTATACACTGGTTTGCACATGTGGCGGAAAAGTGTTTCCACTATTTTGTTCCGTGTTTTTTCCACTTCCGGAAGTTAACCAGTAGTAAATTCCCATTATTCTCAGCTACCAAGTTAGTCTTAGCTGTAGAAAGTCAAAATATATTAGCATGAGGATTACTATTTCCTTTCTGATTTAGAGCATTTTCAGAAGTTTTATTCTGAAAGTTTATCAATGTGGTTATCAAAGGAGGCTGGCCGGTAATTAGAAACCAGTTCAACAAATTGATTATGTTGCCCTGTTCTGCCACTCCTTTCTCACCTTCCGTCCTGTCTTCTTCTTTCTTAGTCTATATCAGTGATAGCCTCCATTGTCTTAGAAGGGACTTCATCCAAATATCAACGAGCTATCTCAGAGGAAGAATTTTTTTAACAGTTCATAAATCAGATTAAAAGATCTGCACGTAGCATCTAATAACATTCAAAGGTTCTTCAGAAGGGACGACCTCTTACATCTTTTCTTCTAATGCAAGGTGCATTCTCTAAGCAATTATCTTTAAAGCTGCTAATTTAGATTCTACAAGAAATCAGAAGCGCACTTCATGTTTAATATTGCTTCTTTTTATCTTTCAAGTCCTCAATTTGCTGATAAAATGTTCTGCATTTGCAAAATATCTACATAGGAAAGTAGGGTGATTTCAAACTGGGCAAATTTTCAAGAATAATCCAATTCAATAGAATAGGAAAAAAGGTGGATTATGGCCATCTGAAAAAAAAGAACTGCATCGGAGGCTTTAAAAAGAATTCTTTTTCCCTGAATGTTTTGCACAAAGGAATTACAATGTCCTCATACCAGTGGAAAGATTCATTAGAGTTGGCATATGGAAGTGCAATCAGGTATCCCTCACCGGTAGGTTTCTCAATCAAACATATTGCTAGTAACCTATATATCTTTCAAATGTTCCTCTGTCCCTCTTCTCAGTAAAAGTGAGTTTTCTATTTTGAGAGTTACCTCAGTAAATTGATCAATATAGAAATTGCACTACAACTTTTCAAGGACGAGTCCTATGAACCCGAAGAAGGCTTTCTTCTGAGTGATGATAATAAATCTTCCTTATCTGGGTAAAAAATAATAAATCTTCCTTATGTAATGGCTTTAAGGCAAGGAACAGAAGTTAATAGATCTTGTTTAGGTAGTAGCGCTTTAGGCAAGGAACAGAAGTTGCACACTCATAAGAATCAGGGACTAGAAACTTGTGGTTTTCCCTGCTCAATTGTCCTTTTCCCTTTCTCTTTGATGATGGGGATTATTTTTAAAAACGAAAGCAAAATACAAGCAAAACAAACTAGGTGGACTGGAAATCTTGCACAGCTAGTGGATGGAAATTAGCTCAGTAGCACATTTCTCAGTAAAAAAATTTGCAGATCATAAAACATGAGAGACTAAATCACTAAAAGGGATCAATGTTGTTTTTGCACCTTCAACCACCAACCAACCAGAAAATTACTTTTAAAAGACTCTTAATCCTATCAGGAAGGATTTAAGAATGCCATTCTTTGGTTCAAGTTTAAATTTCAGAAATCAGAGTAAACTTCTGGAGAAAACAATGACTAAACCCGTCCGATAGTGTATATTTGGAATGCCAGGAATGGGAGAATTCTAGCTATAGATCTAAGTTGGTCGGTGCTGTTGTCCCAGATACCGTCCACTGTACTCTCTCTTGGATTTCCCTCCTGCCCAAGTTTCATGATTTGTCTGGTCGGTGTCTTTCAGAAGAACTGGAGGGAGATAGCTCCCAATCACCAGCCAAGACTAAAATTCCTTCTCATAGGACTCCCTCTCATCAGAATAACATTGGTTCTAAAGGCAACTTTAGACCTGCTGGCCCCTCCTCCCTGCTTCCCTCTCACGAGAATGCCAAAAGCTTAACTTTTGACAGTGTTCTAAAGGCATCCTTTGTCCTGCCAGTTTCCTCGCCTAGGGAGATGCTCAATTGCATATTGGTATGGAATAAAACCTAAGCTTTTTAATGGGATATCTTTTGCATGAAAAGTTACATCTTCATTTCATATAACTTTAAGAAAAGCTAGAAAACAGAACAATATGAGAGTAGTGTAACTTTGGATGATCCTACAGCTCTGCCTAGAAACTAAATCATAACAACAGCCCCTAGAGGAAGTGATACAGCAGAGATCTTCCTTTATATTGATTCTATTCTTTGTAGAGTTACAGGATTTGTAAAATGAAAGAGAACAAAAAGAAACAGAAAAGGCCAAAATAAGGAATGTTCTCCAATACTAATACAAGGTGATTGACGTCTCTCGGTGGACATATGAGAAATAAAGAAACATCCAAATAACATAAATAGAAGTTAACAGACTTGAAGAAGGACCCACCACCAATGGAGTCGGTGAATAATAATAAAGCAGAACGGAGGAAAACTCTCATAGTCCACAGCAGATTCAATGTTTAAAGAGAAAAAAAACATTGTATAAGGCCTATCCTGGAGACATTCTCATGAAGAGAGATTATATAGTACAGCTCATTGAGCTTAAATTATGTTGCAGAACGAGTTAAACAAAAAACTCCAAAGCAATTGATATCCAATGTAATATTTCTCTGTTAGGAAAAAGAGTTCCACACAGTAAGGGAAATTACTTCCAACATTAAATCATAAAAAAAAGGGACAGGAAATTAGATAATCCATCTGATCAAGTATAACAATAATCACTTAAAGATGTTTTCTCCCAGAAAACTTGCTCACTTGAACCAGACAGGACCTCAAGAATGTTATGCTCAATAAACTCGAAACCAACTCTGATTTGCCAACTGAACACCAATTCTTGAGTCAGCAAAAAAGACTCACTCCTTCTCAAGACATTGACTTCACAACTTCTTATTAATTGCCCAAATTAAATTTTTTTATGGTTCTTGTCTGATGCGGGACGACTGTTTGATTTCAATTGACATATCCGATTGTCGATTAGCTGGCTTTGATGGAGGAATTAGGAGGGGAAAAGAAAACAGTGAAGCAGAATTTAGAAGAATAATTTAGAAGAAGAAGAATAGAGAAGAAAGAAGAAGAACGGGAAGAAGAAGAAGAAAGGGAAGGGAGAGAAGGGAGAGAACAGAAACAGAGATTTTATTAATTCATCTTCAAAGCTACCTTCAACATGGCGTTACAGCCTATCAATAACTAAAATTAAAATTCAAAATTCAAAATAGAAAAGATCAATATCTGATCAAATCTAGTAAAATCAGGAAAGATAAACTAAAAAAAAAAAAAAAAGATCATAAAAAAATTTCAAACATACTTGTTGGGTCCACTGAAGTCCAATGGGCATATTGGTCTCCCCATCAATTCTCCCACTGTTGCAGTCGACCCCGTTGAGTATAGCTCTTGGAGTTTCGATAAATACATCAACAAAAGGGGTCCCGGATTGATTCGAATGCAAACGAAACTCTCAAATGGGGGAGGTGCAACCCTTGTTTTTTTATCAGCATAAAACCAAATCAGAATCATCTATTTGAGACCGTTGTGAACCCATGTGAACAAAGAACTTCAAGTCCATCGCAGTCCATCGCACACTAAGGTAACTCAAAAAACCCTGTGAAAACGGCTTTTGAACCAACTTTGTGTGGAGAGGGAGAGGGATAAAGTTTCTTTTTTTTTGCTCTCTCATTTTTCACACGTGCGAATCACACGTGTGTGAGTCGCCCACATGCCCGTTGACACGCGCTGGCTTTTCTAGTTGAGGCATCAGGGAGGCTTAATTTCCAGAATTTAGGTCTAGATGAAATTTGAGGACGAAGGGAGGCAAATGATTCCCATGGAGATTCAGCGAGTCGATGTCGTTGAAAACGATGGAAGGTGTGGTCGAAACATTGGGCGGCGACAACAAAGGGTGAGCCCGACACTTGGCATTGGGAGGTTCAAAACCATCGAGTAAACAACTAACAACGATCGTAGGACTGGGGGAAGAAGGAAAAGTCATCGGTGATGGTGATGGTGATGGCGATGGCGACGACAGCAAGAGAGAGGTCAGTGATGGAAGGGTTGGATGAAGGAGGAGAAGTTGTCGAATTCTCTGACAACGATGGCGAGGGCTTTAGTTTGGAGAAGGCAATTGAGTCGACAATGTCATTCCTTTTTTTTCTTCTCTCTTTTTGCGATCGGCTATCGGCGGCTCAAAGGGTTTGGAGGCTGCTCTGGTACAATTTGAGCTAGAGGATGTTTGTGGCGAATGGGTGTTCGTCTTGTCCGAGGAGAAAATCCCAACAAATAGAGGTAGTGGGAAAATTTGAAATTGATGAGGAAGCAAGTAGAGGGAAGTAGAGGAGGAAGATTGAAATTGGGTTTGGATTTGAAGTGACGAAGGCTGTGAGATTGTGATTTCAGTGGCCGATGCAGACAAATGTTAGCCAATGGATCTTCGCTCTAATACCAAGTTGATGCAGGACGACTGCATGATTTTAATTGACATATGTGATTGTCAATTAGTTGGCTTTGATGGAGAAATTAGGAAGGGGAAAGGAAGAGAAAATCGTGAAGGAGAATTTAGAAGAAGAAGAAGAATAGAGGAAAGGGAAGGGAAAAACAAAAACAGAGATTTTATTAATTCATCTTCAAAGCTACCTTCAACATGCTATTACAACCTATTAATAACTAAAATTGAAATTTAAAATTGAAAACAGATAAGATCAATATCTGATCAAATCCAGTAAAATTAGGAAAGATAATCTAAAATAATTATAAAAATATTTTCAACCATAATTAGTGGGTTCATTGGAGCCCGATGGGCATATTGGTGTCCCCATCGTTGTCACAGGAATGTATGTTGAGCTAGGGAAGGGACTACCATCAAAGACCACAAAGATGGCACAACACCTAAAATGAGTAGGATTAATTTTAGCTGGGAAAAGGGTAGTTGTATGCTGCATCCAGAGTTGCTCCCAGGAAGGATACACTTAGTGGTACTCCAAAAGGCAAAGCCAACAATGTCCTAGATCATGGTTTAATGTATTTGATTTGCTCTGATGAAGTAATATTTTTGGAAGATATAATTTACATAGTGATATTGATGTAAAATCTCTTTATTTCTTGTCCCTTTTTCACACTTCTTAGGGTAAAAGGCATTGATGTAATTGTAACACTTTTGCTATTATAAATAGATGTTAAGGGGGAGGATTAAGTACGTCATTCACAACCCTAATCATCTTTCCCACTTTCTCAAACTCTATCCAAACAGCCGTCCTTCTCTCTTCTTCTCTTTCTCTCTTTATTCTCTCTTCTCTCTTCTTCCTACCCTTCGGTTTCTTCCTTCCCTTGACTGGTTGGTTTACATTAATCATCATGAGATCCTAAATCTAACAAATATCATGAATCCATCCAAAGTTGTATGGATTTGGAAGCACAACAGAGAAATAGTCTGTAAGTATGAAGCTTTTCCACTTTAACCATGAAGATTCTTGTCCTATAAATTCATTTTCTCTTATTTTATTAACCATGGCCTGCAATCATATCCTATTAGAAGTGTCGTTGCACCTTCCAAATAACTAGAGAGAAAAAAAGCCCATACTTTTTGGTAAATGGCCAATCTCATATGGATATAGTGTATGATGAGCAAGTGCTTTTGGTCAACAGTGGTAATCATTTTCTTCTAAGTTCGTCTCTGACACTTCTATAACTAGTCATGACTCATGGCACATGTAGTAGAAGGATTCATTTCTTTTGACATATATCCTATTTCTTCAAATACACTAGAATTGAAATTATCAATCATTTCCACTCTTTGAATATTTCACTAGAATTGAACTTATCAATCCTTTTAACATCTCAAAAATTAGTAAAATAAGAATAAGAAAGCTTCATTCTTTAAGAGTTCGGCTTCAGATATCAAAATACAAACAAGATGCCCAAAGAGGACACGTTCCTAACAAGGACACAATAATCATGTAAAAGATAACGTTTGTTGGTGGGCAAAAAGTCCCCCAAATTGTAGTTGTACATGTTTCACGTTCAGGCTATTTATCTATAGTGAGAGTTTTTATGTGGGAGAAACTGTCCCACATTCGTTTTGGCTTACAGAGATCCTATGTTTATTAGTTGGCACTAGGCATCTTAACTTCGGCTAACCATTTTAGGATGGATCAGAATCTGACTTTAATATGGTATTAGTGCCAACTCAAAATCAGAGCTTGTGTTCTATGTGGCTTCCAAGTTTATTCTCTATAGGCCAAGTGTGTAGGTCTTCTAAGTTTTGAGTCAGATTATTTGTTTGGTCTTGCATGTGTAGGAACATGTTCGTGGGTAAACAAGTATCCCACCCTATAGTTTTACATGCTCCACAGGCTAGGTGTCTAATATGAGAGTTGTTATGTGTGGGAGAAACAATCCCACTTTGCTTTGGGCTTGAATAGATATTATGCTTATTAGATGGGAAGAGGCCTTTGAACTTCAGTTATCCATTTGGGATGGACATGGACCCAACTTTAACAGAGCTCAATCATGAGTTAAACAAGGATGAGAAAAAAAGGAGTATAAAGAAAAAAGAAGTTCATGATAGCACTGCCAAGGACCAACACTCATCGGCTAGAAACTACTATTTAATAAGAAAGAATGAGAAACAGGAGTACAAAGAAAAAAGAAGTTCACGATAGCTCCACCAAGGACCAAAACTCATCTGCTAGAAACTAGTACCATAGTTTTCACGTTTATCTCAGGGATTTTGAACAAACCTCTGTGCTTCTGCAGTATGTTGCAGCTCAATAATCTCCACTTGTGATGCTTTCACTATCTTTTCCAGTGCGCCAGCCTATACGAAAATATAGACGATATTACATGTTCTGATATAAGTGAAGCTAAATCTTAGTTTAATCAGCAATACAAGAGATATACTAACCAAAGTATAAACTTCATCCTCTTCCGTCATTCGAGAACCAGGCTTCTCACCATTTGCAAGAAGATCATCAAACCTAACATCTAAGCCTGACTTTCTTAAACCAGTTTCTGCAACTTGTAAGATCTCGTTTGTCTTGGCTGAGGGGTCTGATGCCATCTTATTGGACAAAGCACTTCTAAGCAATGAGCCGATAAGTTGTTTCTCTTTCACTAATTGATCAATTGTTTGATTCAAAACTTTCACTTCACGATTCCTTTCTTCAATTCCATCTCTTACTCTTTCCAAAATAAGTTTACCCAATTCATCAATTGAGATGATACCCGTTAATGAGGTGCGGAGATTCTCGTCCATATCCGTTTCATTTGGCAGAAACAACGTCTCCGTCACATCCACTTGATCTACTACATAATTAGCACTTACCACCTTAAATATTTCACAGAGCTGGTTGTGAGCTTTGGATACGAAGCTCAATTGATCAATAATTAAGGGTTTCTGCAGATCCAGCTTGGACACCAAAGTCCTCAACCTATCGTGGGACTCCTCCACTTCCTTCTCGACCAAAGCCAACTTCTGGGAGAGCTCCTTCTCCATCTCCGACAACTTCACATCTTTTTCGGCAGCTGCTTTTTCCAAATTCTCAGCTTGGGAAGTTCTGTTCGCAAGATCTTCTCTCAACCGGCTAATTGTGGCTTCTAGCTCCGAAACCTCAATAGCAATTTCGTAGTTCCTCTGTTCTATATTTTCACGAGCTTCGTTTCTAGACTTATTGGCCGTTTCAATCTGTTTAAGAAGTTCTTCCACTATCTCGTTCGTTCTTTTGACAACCCCATACGCCACTGCGGACAAACCAGTGAATTTCTGGGATCTCGGTAGGCCGCCAGAGAAATTCTTAAAGTTAACAACCTTACCGGATATTTTATCAATCCCATTAACAAGCATCTGAGCAGCGGACTCAATCTCCGACCTCGAAGAATCTCTCGCCTTAACGGCTTCCTCCACCTGGTGAGCAATCTCATCCCTCTGCCTCAAAGCCTCGTCCTTCAACCTCGTGGCTTCCGACAATTCCGCGGACAACTTCTCATTGGATCTCAAACTCTCCTCCTTATCCCGAATCGCCTCGTCCCGCTTCTTAATGGCCTCGTGGGCAAGGACCTTGAGGCGATTGAAGGAGACTTGGAGGTCGGACTTGGCGGCCTCGACGGCCAGGTGGGCAGCTCGTTCGCGTTCGAGCTCCGCGACTATCTCGCGGTATCGGTCGGCACAGACAGTCTTCTCGTTGGAAGGCGGAGAGTCGAGAATCAAGTAAGGAGGTTCGTCGGCTTCGACGTCGCTAAGGACGGCGTCGTCATGATCGTCGCCGGCGGTTGCCATACAGTACACGGCCGATCAACCTGGGGAAAAGATTTCCCCCTCGTGAAGATTCCCAATTTCCAACCTTGGTAAGATTTTGCCAGAGAAATAAATCGACCAACCAGTCAATTCTGAATTCTCTCCGCGGTTTGGACTCTCTGTCGCTCCAATTGACGACGGCTGACTTGAGCAAGGAGGAATCAAGCAACAGGCATCAGACATGCGAAGGTAAAACAAAACCGAACTACCACGATACGCGAGTGACGTAAGAAACTACGACAGGGATTGGGAAATACGTCTTGGATTAGGAGATAATCTCTAACGATTTACAAGCTCTCCAGCCAAGTTGTATGATATGGAAATAATACCATGACTTGATTAACTTTAATTGACGGGAGGACCGAAGCCTCTTCTCACTCCACCAAGGTTGAGCGAGCTTGCACTTATCCTTTGATAACAATGGCCTTCTTTCACTAATTGAGCCAACTAATCTAGCTTGGCCATCTAAGTTTAAGTCAAAATTTGTCTCTTGCTAGCCCAAGAAATTTTATAGAGCACACATTATGAAAATAAATATAACAAATAATAACATATCAATCTCCAATGTGACTCTTTAGGTCAACAAATGAGTTGAGATCAATTGCAATTGTGGAATGGTAGGATGTTAGTTTCCTTCAGCTGAGAAGCAGTTCAAAATTATTGGTGCATGGACTAACATTGGAAGTTATCCATTCCATTCAAATATTTTGAATTTTTGAGAAAGGGAAATAATTCACTTACTTGATTATAATTGAGTTCAATAAGTTTCTATTTATAATAGAAGAAACAAGTAAAATCATATTATAATTAAATTACTTTATATCTTAATTACACCCAAAGTCAAACACTAAAAGATAAGTCACAAACAACTCAACAACTTCACATGAATAAAAGACTAATACAACTAAAACACTTTTAAACTGAGACTCTTCAATGAAACTTATTTCCTTTGAGACTCCTCTTAAACTCCACCATATTAATTTTAGCTATATGAGACTTCTTGTTCTGAGAGTCATATAAGACTCCTTTCATACATATTCTTCAACAATCCCCCTCAAGTTAGAATTTATAACTTTAGTTTGCGATGAAAAAAATTATTGGTATTCAAGAAGAAATTCTTCATATGGTACTCCCCCTGACATTGACATTCTGGTCACATCAAATTTGATTACTATAGCATATATAATTCTTCATGGTACATTGTATTTCTTCTTCTCAAGTGATAGCAATACCCGTAGTTCAATTCCGGAAGGAGGCGCAACCACTGTATCACTCAACTTTCAAATGAAATTATCAAATTGATAGAGTAAGAAAAGTAATTAAGTTTAATGCAGTTTGTAAAATCTTTCATACTTCTCCTTCTATTCCTCCCTTAACTTGGGAGGTATTGGTATAATCCCAACTCGAAACAAAAAAAATATTGTATTTATTATCTCCTCCATCATGGAATCTCGAGGATAAGTACTCAGAGGGGCACACACTCTTAAAAAAAATGGTTGATATATATAACAAAAAGTCGAAACCAACCTCATAAGATTTCAAGCAAAATAATGATAATAATCACTAAACAAGATTTTTTTTATCACTCAAAGGACAACAATAAAAACCCAGTTAATGGTACTCATAAAAAAAGTCTTAATGGACCTTCGTTGAACTGTTAGAGGGACACGTTCAGGTACAGGCCGAAGTAGACGTATGAAGAACATGACGCTAGAGTGAAGAAAGAAGAAACCTTGATACGAAACGAAGAAGATGACGACGACTCATTGACATGCAAACTCAAGAGCCCTTAGGAAAGCGTGGTGAACAGCGGAAAGCACAAGGCTCAAGGCTTAAGCCTCGGAATAGTAGCAATGAAATAAAAAAATTCTCTAGACTCGACCATAAAAAAACGAAAAAGAAAATAATCCTGGTTTTCTCCTTACCGTCGTGAGAAGTTTCTCAACGTTACTCATTGTCTGTTGAACATCTTCAACCTTAGTGTAGAGGGAAAGAACAGAGAAGAGCAAGGGGGGAAGAAACACCTCGATGTAGAGGGAGAGCAGAGAAGAGAAAGAAAAAACACCTCGGTGTGTCTGGGTTCGAGAGATCTGCATCTCTGTAGTCCTTTTTTTTCTCTGGTAGCCCGAGAGAGGAAGTGTAGAGGCTTTGTCTGGTTTGCATATGACTTGAGGTGTTTGGGCGTCAACAAGTCTCGGGGAACTTTGCAAAGTTGTTGCTCTACGAGGATCTCCATACAGGTTTAACTATTTTCTTTATTGATCTTTGCTGGATTTTCACAAATCTACCCTTTTGTTATCTTTATGTTATCTACTGTGCTAGATTGACTTATGAGTTATAGCCAGAGTTGGGTGAACCAGGTTAAAACAGTGAGTTGTTATTTTTGTTTCCTAGTAAATCTGGTAAGAATTTTTCTTAAGAGTGAGGTCAGTCTTCCTTGATTAGAATCATTCTTCGACAAGGATTGGAACTCACAGAATCCGAAGGGAGTAAGGACGCTGATAATTACCTTCTAATCAGAATCCTTCTTCAAGAAGGACTCGATCTCAACCAGTATTATGCAACAGGCTTTGTCTGGAGTTTTACAGTTCTCTAAACTCGTAAAACACTCGTCTGTTGTTGCCCAACAGGCTGTCTGTTCACACATGTGTCATCTCAACTGAAGCTACCTCAATCTAATAGTCGTGAACCTCAACATCTTTCTGGCCAGAATAAGGCCAGAATAAGGCAAGAAAAACAGAGCGGCGGCGATCAGAAATAGCTTGATTTGGTAAATACACACTCCATCCCTGTCAAGCTCGCACGAAGAATATTTTGAGGTCTTGTCCAGAACTCCCAATAGGATTGATCATGTGAAAAGGCTCGAAATGGGGCGAGTTCGTAAGTCACTCAAAATTGGCCAGGAGGAACATCAGGTTTCCATCCTCCGGAGTGAACCCGCCGGGGAAAACCCTAGCGCCGACTGACACAGATTGCATGAGCTTGAACACGACTGCCTCGGCTTTTGTCATTCGTCGATGCACGGCGAAGCCACCTTTTGCAGTACAAGAGAACCGGAAGAACGGGAGCCTTAAAATGAACTATGCAGCATTAAGCGCATTATAGTCATTATAAACACGTTCTTATAACTATAAATAGAACATGGATGCACGAAATAAAACATTCAATTTTATTCATTTTAGCCAAAGTATATCCTTACACCTATCTCCCCTTTTCTTTTATTTTCTTTCATTCCCTGGGTTTCTTCTCTCTTCTTTTGAGGGTTCCTCTTTTCTCTTAGAAACCAACAAAATGACTAGTGTACGCAAAGGAAAAAAGAAAAGAAAAAAATAATAAAAACTAAAATTAATGATCACATCGGAATAAGTATCCCATTGTCTCTTTAGGTTGACCGAATCAACTCATAGAACATGTTATGATATCATGTTAAATTTTTAGGAAAAAATAAATAATTCACTAACTTGATTATAATTGAGTACGATAAATTTGTATTTATAATAAAGGAAATAAGTAAAATTAGATTACAAACAAACTACTCATATCCTATTTATACTTAAAGTCAAACACAAAATGATAAATTCGAAGACAATTGAATATGAAAAAAATTAATACAACTAAAACACTTTAAAATTGAGACTCTTCAATGAGATTTCCTTCCCATGAGTCTCCTCTTAGATTTTATCATTTTAATTTTGATTCTGTGAGATTTCTTATTGTAAGAATCATATAAGACTCTTTCATACATCTTCTTCTTCAACAAAATAAAAGACATAAATAAGATTTATTCACATGAAAATTGTCTTGTTCCTCCTTGCCTTCTCATTGAAAACACTGTACCAAATACTAGTTAATGCATAACTGAATAATACTTATCTCTACCCAAAAATGGGTTACATCTACCTTCATGGATTACAAGAAATTGGGAGTAGAGTATCCCATTTACTAACTCAACCCAAAGCTCGTCACATTGTCTTGGATTTCAAGATGCAATGAATCAATGGGTTAGACATAACCCTTTTATTCTAAGCGAATCACCTATTGCAAGTTTGTCTACTAGACTCATGAGTCCGGTAACTAGACTTATGTTTTCAAATGCCCAATTTGGATTGAAAAACCTAGCCCAATTTAACGATTTTGCTTAAAAAAAAAAATTATTTTTTTTAAAAAAAAGTTAGAATATCAGGAACTATATGAACAAGAAACAAAAGCTAAGATGGTTTTGGATCAAGGCTTAGCATTGGTTGGACCGATTAATCCAAAGTTTACTTGCTAAGCATTTTATTAAAATGGAGATGCAGTTTGATTCCTTGAGGTTGAGGATGAATCCATGATTGTGGCATGGTTCACCACATTTACCCGATACAATAATCTATTTGCAATATATGTTAGAAATTCAGCAAATCCGCAAACTCCATCGGAATAAATAATTTAAACGTCCAAGATAAATCAGCTCCTGCGTTAACATCTGCTTTTACCAAAAAAGTTCTTACCAAAAGTTGATCACAAGTGGTTTCAATTTTGCCAATGAGAGTGTCGCCAACAGTCTTCTGCTCAACGCCAGCGCACGAATAGAACCTTACAGATCCGTCATTTCGCTGCAGACTGATAGAAAAAAGGTGAACGGACTTCACCTTCTTCAACATTGAAACCACGAAAGGCCTTTGATCTGTAACTCTACCGACCTGTACAAGAAAGGAAAGAAGCTGCGGTTTTCTGGGCGCTAGGTTGCCTTACTGGTATTCCAGATATTCTCAGCTGTGTCAGTGTCGTGACAGGAAAGAATTGTTTATCTTTCTCTGTTTTAATTCTTATTCCTTTAAAGGCTGACAGTTTGAAGGATTCATAACAGATTCCTTTGTGAGAGTCGAGTGAGAAGACACTCTAGGCTCCCATGTGTCTTCACTCCCGTTCTTCGAGTTTACTCACTGCTGACTCAGCCGTTAGACTTCACAGGAGCAGAACAAGTGGCAGGCCTAGGTTAAAGTTTGTCGCTGTCTTCTCATAGAAACGCGCTGTCGTTGTATTTCGCTACTGCATCTAATGAGTGAACGGTACAAGGAAGAACAATAGGCGACACGTTTTACAAAATCTGGCCGGATCAATTTACTGTTCATGGTATTTTCGTGTCTGCAAAGCATGAAATCTTGGAGGGATTGTGGAGAAAACGTCCATTGCACTTCTCGAATTTGAGCGTCTGCTTCCTGTTCCGCTTCTTTTGTTAGGCTTTTAAATTGCGGTTTGTGTTCAGTCACGCAGAGCGTGTCTCTCTTCGTTTGGTCCTCCTCTCTTCATTTGATCGCTGTGAAAGATGAGTGGACAGAAGAAAGATATCATACGCCTGGAGCGGGAATCTGTAGTTCCCATTCTGAAACCCAAGCTCATTGTGAAATTGACTTACCTTATAGGTATGGAGCTCATTCTTTACCAGTCTTTTTAGGTACTATAGGTTCATTTCTTTTTCTATGTTTGTTTGGACATTGGCTCTAAGGCTTTTCTCTTTTGGCTATTCGCGATTTAGTTGAAATAAAACGAGTTTCTCTGGTTTTTGGTGTTTGCACTGATTAACTTTTCATATTTAGTGTTTCATTCGTCTGCTTCATTCAACTCATCGCATTTATTTGTATTTTGTTTTATTTTTTTCAAGTTTGAGCACAGCTGGGTATTTTGGATTTCTCGAAGTTATGATTGGGGTGGTTCATGGTTTTCGAGTAATTTTCCCTGTGTCGTGCCACGCGTGCTTTCCTTTAACCATCGCTAGTCCTGTTTGCCAAATTATTGTGATGTTTATTCTTGTTTTTGTTTAATTTTCATCATTTTTCATATTGCACTGGGTTTGTGATTCAACATTTGACTGATATATTCATATGTACCGTGGTCTTACAACTGGCTCATGTTGTTATTGTATTTTGTCCTCGATACATGATATATTGATTTCATTCATCTAATCCTTTCTTTGAACTTCTTTCTGGAGTTGAAGTAGGTTATTCCTTCGTTGTTTTGATTATAGAGTCGAAGAAAGAGGCGAGGTTTAACCATGTTAGCTGTTGTGTGTGTATCATTCTATCAAAGTTCTGTTGTATGGGTCTTCATGTTCAACTTAAATGTCGTTGTTTGGCATCCACTTTTTATATTCACTTGCTTCCAAGTTTTATTTATTTATTTATTTATTTATTTTATTTTTTTGAAGTAGTCCATATTTTTCTCCTCAATCAAGAAACTTTCCCAGTCTTTTGATTTGTATAGACTTGCAGCTTTTCTTAGAAAAATATTCTTCCGTATTGGCAATATCTTTCTGGAGTTGGTTTATCTCTATGTTGCTTATGGTGTACGCGTTTCATAATTTACTGAGCATTTCTCTAATTTTTTTGAGTTTTTATTTTATTTATATTTTTTATGTATTAACAGTTTTTTCACTTCCAACAATTTCTAGCATGATAATCTTTTAAAATTTAAAAGGCTTCTGATGGAAGTTTATTTCTATGTTATTATTGAATTAAGTGATCATACTTACTTTGTTGTAGTTTCCGTCTCTCATGGATAAACCTTTTGAATTTTTTATTTAATTGATTCCCAAGCAACTGTGATGCGAGTACTTTACAGACATAATAAATCTCTTTCTGAATGATTAAAGTTTCATTGTTATGGTCTTTAACTTCTTTCTATGAGACGGATTTCCCTTATGTAATTTAAATTTTTGTGTTTTGTCGTATACTCTATATTTGAGGCTTGCAAAAGTAGGCATCTTTAGATTTTCCATTATATTTTGCAGAACAAGCTTCTGATCATACTGAGTTTTTGAAACTATATTGCAGAACAAGCTTCTGATCGTGCTGAGTTTTTGAAACTATGTAGGAGGGTTGAGTACACCATACGTGCTTGGTATCTTCTGCAATTTGAAGATCTAATGGTAGGGTTATCTCCAATTCCTCCTCATACTAACATTCTTCCATAAATGTGGATCAATAGTAGTCTTTCTTGCTTCGCCATTTATAAGTAAAGCATTTTGTTTCTTGATATTTTTTTTTTTTTTTTTTGGGATGTGAACTGAAGGGGATTATTGTGCTTCCAGCAACTGCACTCCCTCTTTGATCCAATTCATGGATCTCAAAGGTTGCAGCAGCAAAGTCTATCCTCAGAAGAGACTGATATTCTTGAACAAAATTTCTTGACATACTTTTTTCAGGTGAGCCAATAAAAATCCTCAATTTAACCGCTCCATATTTATTATGCCTGACAATTGTTATCATTAATAACGTTTCAAAAAGCTTTTGCAAAAGCTAAAATTTTTTGTAATAGAACTCCAAGTTTCAAAGAGCTTTTGCAAATGCTACAGATTTCTGTAATAGAAGTTTCAAAAAGCTTTTGCAAAAGCTAGTGGGAAGTTTTCCTGTTTATCTACTTCCAACACAAGAACAAATTTCACTACAAGTTTTGTGCTGATTTCTGGATTCTAAGATTATATATGTCTTACTGGTAGCTTTTATGTGCCTAATTCATCATGAAATAAGCTTGGAGCCGAGTGTGCTAGTGACCTGAAATTGCAAGCTTGTAAATTGAAGTTATTACCAGGTGGGATGCAAAGCACTATGGAAAAATGTATTCTGTTTAATTAAACAACAAGATTGTCTTTTTCTTTGTGAAAGTTTATATTTAATCTAATCCCATGTTAATATGATAAAAAAATTAAGAAAGGTTCTTGTAAATGTACTACATCACAAGATTCTAGTAAAACATCCAAGAGTTTAGAACTCAGAAGAGGAAGGAAAGAGGGGGAAAAAATCCAAGAGAGGGAAGTTATATCATCCACAGAGAGAGGAGATAAAACCCATATTCGGCAGCAGCCACTAAAAATGTTGACCTCCTATTATATTTCTAGGTAACATAAGTCAGTGTTTTCAGAAGACTACAATGCCCTCATACATATTGCAACAGACCAAGCAATCAAACCAGGTTGTTCTACACAGAAGTCAGAGTTCAAAAATTCCATTAGTTGGATTATTCCATGCATCTAATATGAGTTGTAGTTCATCATCATAAGACGCGATAAAACAATTGATGCATTGTTTGGAAGGATAAACAATCCAATGTGATGATTTGGTTCATTGAAAGAGCTGGATCCAACAGATCTGGGACTTTGCCTCAGGCATGCAGGAATTAGCATGATCTTGAAGATGTTTAAATTTGTCCTTTTCCCATTTTGCAGGTAATGGAGAAGAGTAATTTCAAAATCTTGACTGATGAGGAGATTGAGGTTGCACATTCTGGGCAATATCTCCTGAATCTTCCAATTACAGTCAACGAGTCAAAGGTTCTCAGTATCATTTTCTAGATTTTGATTTATATCATCTTTTTATGTTATGTATGCATTCATTTCACAAAATTTGTTTGTATACAGCTTGATAATAAGCTTTTGAAGAGATATTTTCAAGAGCATCCTCATGAAAACCTTCCACAATTTTCTGATAAGGTACTATGTCAAATCTCAATAATGTAGGATAAATATATTTAAGTTCCTTTATTCTAAATTTTTTTTTCTTTCATTACTCTATTTTTTCAATATTTGATGGAATTAGCATATCTTATAACTGATCAATATGCAATGGTTATCTTTTACCTTTGTAAGTTTAGTAAGGCTGCACAAATTGCTTTGTTGACAACCAAGTATCAGCTTTAATGTATCTGGCACACTGTAATGCTGTACGTATCAACCATTGCATAATTGGTTTAAAGACTCAGAGTTGTAAACATACTTTGGCCGAGGGTCTGACTAGAGTTGGCGTATATCGCATGTAGTCATGAATAAGGAGATTTAACATCATTTTTTTTTTTGTGTACTGGGCCCCTTTATTGCTGTGATACAAACCCTTTGCACCAGGAGCATAGCCCTTTCACTCAAGAGCTTGACAAGTGTTCTTTACATGGATCTCTTGTTTTAACTTCGTTTCTGTACTCTCCCTGTGGAATCTGGGGCAACAGTGTTTACACTGTTCCGGAAGATGTTTAATGATTTACATATAATTAATTATGGTGGAATTTATTTTGAAAATATACCGTTTAGTAAATTTTTTGTGCCTCAAACTGCTTCTTTGGTACTCATTACTCGTATCTCCACTAAATTTTGACTTTTTGTATCATTTATTTGTCTTATTGTTCCATTTGTTTGTTTTATTCTTTTTTTCTTTTGAATGCTCTTTTTTATTTGTTTATAATATTTTAAAGTTTCTCATGAAATCTTATGGTAATCTGGTATTTCATGTGCATTGAAGTACATTATATTCCGTAGAGGCATTGGAATTGACCGGACATCTGATTACTTTTTTATGGAGAAAGTGGATATGATAATTGCTCGTCTTTGGGCATGGTTCCTCAGAATGACTAGGTAAGTACATTGTCTGATATCTTTTACTACGGTATAATTGCCTCTTAAGTGTTCAATAATAATTTTGACTGGTTCTTTCAGGATTCAGAAGATCCTTTCTAGAAAAACAAGTTCACATACCCAGAAAGATTTGAAGAAAACTGATGAAATAACTGCTGATAGGGAAGGGGAAGACCTATTTGTTGAACGGATTCGTCTAGAAAATATGGAACTTAGGTTCTTTTTTATTCCATCATTATGAACGTTTTGACTTAGTTGGAATTTAGCTTTAAACTGAGGTTTCATCTCTGTGTCCTGCAGCATGAAGAATTTGTTTGGTAAGATTACAGTTCAGGAACCAACATTTGATCGCATGATTGTGGTGTATAGGTAAGAGCTGTCTATTTGTTATAAATGACAAGCTGTTATCATGACCTTAAATTTCTCTGAGAATTGGTTGTTTGATTTGATTTTGAATTGGATCCTAGTGAGAATTTTCCATGTTAATTCTGGATTCATCTGAATTGACTTGACTAAGTCCTATATTAAATAGTAATAGTAGGAATTGTACATTGCCTTCAAGCACTGCCTTGTTTGTAATGAATTATTGGAGTGGTACAGTCTTTGAATGTTGGAAGAATGTAAATAATTGCATTTGAAAGGGCCTAACTTTTGATGTTACAAGTGATATTTTTATGGTCAAAACTAGACTTTACCAATTAAGTGGTTCCTCTGTTAATTTTCATGGTTCACACTTCCGGCAGGTCAACTGTTTGTATTGATGCAGGATCTATCTCTTAACAATAGAACACCATTTATAGACAAATTCACTGAATGACCAGGTTGCTGTAGTTTGTTTAACATTTGCACGTGCATGATCCATGGTGCCATATTTTACTTGTAGATTTGGGCTTGTACACGAGCTTATTCTGTTGCAGTGAATTAGATGACTAAAAAAATTAGTTTAAAATGTTCCAAAACTTGTTGATATCAAAATGATCTGGAAGCTGTTTTTTTTTCTGAACTTGTTAACTTTCTTTCAGATACTGACACTTTTATTATCCTATACAAGTGCTGACTTTGTAAAACTTTCAGAAGGGCTAGTACAAAAACAAACACAGAGCGAGGAATATATATAAAACATTTCAAAGACATCCCCATGGCTGATATGGAATTGGTTCTGGTAAGTCATTCATTTAAAAAAAAATATTTGTAAGTCCTAGGCTTTATTTGAGCGTAAAAAATTAGATCTAATGGCTGACATGGAATTACTTTCCTCCTTTCTTCCTATGAGTAGCCAGAGAAGAAAAATCCAAGTTTAACTCCGATGGACTGGGTTAAATTTCTTATCTCTGCTGTTGTTGGACTGGTCAGTCATTTAAAAGTTTTCTAGTTTAAAGAATTTTTTATGTTATTAAATTTAAGATGAAAGGTATACATATTATTTCTTTCTTTCAGGTTGCACTCGTTACTTCACTTGAGATGCCTAAAGCTGATATTTGGGTGATTATAGCAATTCTTTCTGGAGTTGTTGGTTATTGTGCAAAAAACTATTTCACGTAAGTGTTTCATTTTATAACCTGGTAATGGGACTTTGCTACTTGTGATTCGTGTCCAATTAGGCCAACGTGTCCTTTTGGTGCTTGACAGGGGTCTGGATACTGAAACCAGATCTGAACATGTGTGTTCAGGATTGAGCACTCTAACCAATAGTTGGGTTTGTCTGGAGTTCTTGAATTATCTTGATTTCAAGATTTGAAGAGATCAAAAGCAGATTATGAAATCTAATGAAAAGAAAAATTGCCTGTGCATGACATGAAATATAACTGTAGATTGCTCTGTTTATGCAGTACGAATTATGTGATTTGTTATTATGAAGAGTTTTTTTTATCTTTTTTTTTGGGGGGGAGGATGGTGGTGGATTTCATTTCTGGTGGGTTGCATAGGTGTTGTTGTTGATTCTCTACTTGCAGTTGCGCTTTTGAGAGGGCCCAGCCCTTGAGTGCATGTGATGTTCTTGTTATGTGAATTGCAGGACCCACCTAGTTCAACCCAATGAGTCAGCAACACCAAACCAATGTAAATATACCTGCATAATAGATGTATGTACGTAGTCATCCTTTACAACTACCATTGGATCAAAGCTAGACTTCTATCCATAGACGTGTAATAGAGAAAACACTTAAAGTTACATTTTCTTCTTCCACAGGCAAGTGCTAAAGGTGCTGAAATAGTGTAGATTTAGAAATTTCTTTTATTGATGTTGTGGTCCATTCTTAAGGCACCTTTTAAAATTTTTTGGGTCAGAAAGTATCAATGTCTAGTGGGCATTTTTCTTATAGTTATCCTTTGATTTGACTTTTTATTGCTGCATTCTTATATTTAATGTTTTATTTCTTTTACTTAGGTTCCAGCAAAACATGGCAACTTATCAAAATCTAATCACACAGTCAATGTACGACAAACAGTTGGATAGTGGGAAAGGAACACTGCTTCACCTGTGTGATGATGTAATTCAACAGGAGGTAGTTGCCAATGACCTTATGGCATTTCAAAAGGCCTATTACCATCATTTCAAAAAAAAAAAAAGGCCTATTATTATACTATCTGGGTTCGGAGTTCATTTCTCTTCTTTCAACTAGTCTGATTACATAATTTAGTATTTTTGTTTTAAGATGATCAAGATGTTTTAGGTTGTTTCCCCTCTCTTCTTGGTGGTTGAAGGGGACTCTCACTGGCCAATTGTCTAATAACTGCTTGTATTCACTCTTCTTGCTCGGCAAACTTTCTTGCTGATGCAGTTGATAGGGACAGCACTCATTGTCAATGGTCGTTTTATAGCTTTTGTTCTCTTTGCAGACAGCCTGTTCTGTTAGTAGCTTCCTCTTTATTGTCAATAACAAAAAAAAGATTACTTATATCCTTAGTCTGATTCGGTTGATTCAGTGAATTTGTAGAGTTCATTATTTTTCTTCTTTAAAAAGGAATTCTCCAGCACACTGCATCTACACATGGAGTTATAATTTCTTGCAATTTACTTGTGCAGGTGAAGGAGATCATCATTTCGTTCTTTATTTTGATGGAGCAGGGTAAAGCTACGCTAAATGTATGGACTAAGTTAAAACAACTTGTATCTTATCTTTTTTTTATTCACCCGACATCAAAGATGAATAATAACTGATACAATGGTCACATGGGGGTTAAGGAAGCTGTGTAGTCAGCATTAAAAAAAAAAAAAAAAAACTGATACAATAATTACGGTTGAAAAATAAAATGCTAGTTGGAAGGTTTTCTGACCGTTTAATTTGTGTGGTTTATTTGCAGGACCTTGATATTCGTTGTGAACAACTGATTTTAGAGGAGTTTGGTGAGAAGTGCAATTTTGATGTGGTAGATGCAGTACAAAAACTAGAAAAGCTAGGGATAGTTTCTAGGGTGAGTGATCATATTTGAACTTCATTATGCATTTTGATCGTCCTTTCCCTACTTGTTCTTCTTCACTTCTTCACTTGCAGCACTAGGGTTTTACTGTATTCTCTGAATTCAGGATTCTCTTGGAAGAATTTACTGTGTTAGCTTGAAGCGTGCAAATGAGATCATAGGCACCACTACAGAAGAATTGGTGATGAAAGCAAAACAAGCTGCTGCTCAGTAGAACTTGAGCAACCCGTAAGTTTATCTTTCCAGCTGCGTAATGTAGGCATTTCATTTCTTGAAGAAAAATCCTAAAACCTTGTAATGTGATTCTTGCAGGCATTATGTGCATATGCGGTCACTAGATTGGCGGATAGCTCTTGTAAAGATTTGATTTCTTTGAACTATTTTATCCTACCACATGTGTGTAATTATCATGGAAATGATCGTTGATATTATTCAGATATTCGCTAATATTCTTTTATATGTCATCCATCCTACTCTTGAGGTTTTCAACTGACGTGCACCTTCAGTTGCTGGAACTAACTGAAGACTTAAGGTATCAAATATCAATTGTCACTTTAGGGTAATCAAATTCATGGAATCATATATCATGCTCAGCATCAACTCTCTCTAATTGCTGATACGGATTGGAGGATGGATTCGTCTTCTTCCTTTCTCTCAAAGCAGTAGATTGGGGCTTGCCATTTTTCATCTTCCAGTGTAGCACCAACGTCAAATGTCATTACATGAGCTGATCTTCCTGCAAAAACCACAGACATGGCTTATATTCCACAAACAAACCAAATAAACAGGTCGCAGATTTACATAAGAGGCTATTGCTCCAGAATCCAGATAATGAAAGCCCTGAACCAACGAATGGCTTGAAGAGGATCAAACTCTGAACTTGATGACAAGGAAAATGCACCAAAATTGAGACTCGGGTGATGAAGAGACTTGGAAGCAGCTCCTAAGTAGAAACGGCTCAAGCGACTTATAAAGATTTTCGGATTTGGATAGTTGTCGCATGCCAGCAAAAGGAAGAAGATATAACAAAATATCCAAGTGAATTACCAGTATAGAAGGTCCAATGAACAGGGCTTTTGGTGACGACATCCTCGTAGTACCAAATGAACTCCACCTTCTCCCACACATTGCAGAGAAACCCATCAACATACTCCTGACCAAGGTAGTGAGCCCCATCGAGCCAATTGGGGCGGAGGATCCCAACCTCAAGTTGCGCGGTCCTGCACTTCTTCGACTCGTCCAAAGTATAGAAGAAGGAGGTGCCGTTGTTCCATTCCAAATCGTAGAGGAGCTGGCCCAGCTGGTCCTGTATGATGTTAAAGTTCCTGCCATTGGGCCAATCGTACCAGAGGTCGATGAGCTGCAGCGACCCGCTGTAATTCATGAAGAGGATGGAATGGAATTGGTGCGGCCATGGAGCTGGGATCGGAGGTGGGTCGTTGGACTCCAAGGGAAGGAAGCAGAAAACGGAGGGAAAGAGGACCAGGAGTATGACCCCGGCGACAGATGTCGTCTTTGCCATCGAAAACGAAGGATCTTCGATAGAAAGGGCCAAAGGGGAGTAAGGATCTATATATATAGGAGAGTGGCATTTTAGTAATTCGACTGCTATGATGTTGCATTCCATTGTTGATGTTTTCTTGTGCTTTGCATAAACTTCCTTAGTTTTTATGGTAACTCTTCAAAAAAAAATCAGAAAGAAACACTTTTATTTTTTTGTAAAATCACTAAGTTCCTAAACCTTTGCCCAAATCTTGCTTTCTCTAAGCACTGATTTGAAGTAAGAACACTGATTTTCAAAGAAAAATTGTAAATTTTTGTGGAGAGTCCATTCACCGTTGAAGTGAAGAAGGCATTTGTCAGTCAAAGGAACAAATTGAAGCCATTTTCCATTGCACTGGTGTCGTCAGCTTCTTTTATAGTCTCTATCCTGATAATTCTGGTTCTAACCCTTGTCATTGGAAGGAGGAGACTGGTTCGACACCCCAGCCTAAGAAGGAAACCAGTCGTAACATTTATAGACATTCCACCTGAGTTCCAACAATGAAAATATTGTTAGGTCAACAGGCAACTTTAGTGTCCCGAACTTGACAGGCACAGGTGGGTTGGTGCAACCTATAAAGCATAGCTATTGCCTGGGTACCTTGTAGCAGCAAAGAGGCTTTCTGTTGGCATTTGATGCAGAGATAAGAACATTAGGGAGAATTCAGCACAATAACCTTCTGACCCTAATTGGATACCACATGAGAGGAACAGAAGCATTTCTTATTTACAATTATCTACCAGGTGGAACCTTGAGAGTTTCATTCATGACAGATCCAGCAAAAACATGCAGTGACCCATTATACAAAAGATTACTCTGGATGTTGCCAATGCTTTGGCCTATCTTCATGAGTCTTGTGTTAATAGGGACATAAAGCCTAGTAATATATTGCTTGACAATGATTAAATGCATATATATCAGATTTTGGGCTGGCAAGACTTGGTGTGGTGCTCTTGGAGCTAATGTCTGGCAAAAGGTCTCTTGATCCATCCTTCTCAAATTATGGAAATGGATTCAATATTGTGCCATGGGGTGAATTACTAATCAAGGAAGTTTCAGAGATATTCTCTCCAGACATATGGGAGGCAGGGCCCAAGGATCACCTGGTTGGGATCTTAAGACTAGCTTCTGCTTGCACAGTGGAGAGTCCCTAACTGTCAAGCCTTCAATGAGGCAAGTTTTGGAAAGGTTGAAACAGTTAAAGTGAAAGATTATCAGAACTTGAGTTCAGAGATATAAAAAATTCAAGGTTGAAGCACATTATTCATTGTTCCCATTGAGGTAAGTATAACCATAATTTCACAAAATGTTATTAATTTCTGCATGTTCAAATTATCTTCAGGTGGGTGCATCTACTCTTTTACATTTTTGAATCACCAATTCTGTGAAAACATCTTCCTTTCTAAATGTCAGAAACTCATATTTGTCTCACTCTGTGATTAAAAAACTATTGGATTGCTTCCCCTCACCCAAAAAAAAATGAAAAACACTGATTATTAGATCGGTTACATTTGAAGGGCCTGCTATGATGTCAAACATTACCTGATTTTACTGTCATCACCAGAGCAGGTGGACAACATGAAAACCCACATGCTAAAGTCTGAGAAACTGGCTGGAACATTTTATGAATTATGCAAAATGTGGGTGCTCACTTTTATTCATGTTTATTACTGACGTCGTTATCTTATTGTTACTATTGATAAATATAATTTATTCCAGAAGTATAAGTTGAACTTGTCACAGAATTTCTTTGCCACAATTTACTGATAGTAATACTTGGGCAGTATTCAAGAATCTCTCTATGAATGCATCTAATAACCCTATATATGATTAGAATACATAACGGTATATTAATAATGATGGGAAAGATGGATAATTCAACCCTGTAAACTGTGTTTCATGTCTTTACTTAACAAAATAGGAAAAGCAGATCATAAGAAATATACTGATAGTTGAGGAGAAATTTCTCGAGTGAAACATATATGTTCATAAGATCCAATGAAGAGAAAGTGGATAAAATTCAGGCTAAAAAGTTGTTTATAGGAGCTTGGATAGCTGCTGGTAACACATTCCTCGTGTTTAACAAGAAGGAAAATCTGAGCAGTGTTTAAGTACCATGTTGGGAGTTTCTTCTTCTTTCTCCCTTATTTAAGCTGAGGGAGAGGGAGGGTGGCGAAATCATCTCCACTTCATATTCCAAGATTTTCTCTCTTTGTTCCAAAATCCTACACTTGATTTTAAGGGTCATCGTCCTGGTATCCCATCTGCTGATCATTAGATAAATCCACATGATCTTTTCATCTTTCCTTGTTGCAATCTATGTCATCCATCCTAACATAAAATCTTCGGAGATTGAACCAATGTGTTGCAATCTATGTCATCCATCCTAATATAAAATCTTCGGAGAGTGATCCAATGTACCCTCATTGAGGTCTTACCCTGTCGGCTTCATCATGACCATTTATCTCTGATCATCAATCAATACTGGCATCCCCATCGAAACCTTTGACTATAAACATCGATTGATCATCAGGTAGTTTTGTTTGAGACGTCGAATCTTGTATTTTGATCATTGATCCGTCATTTATCAATCAGTTTATGTCATCATGAATACCGATCAAGGTTTAGGGTTTTTGTCATCTTCAACTGCAATGATTTAAGTGATCTATCTACCTAAGGAGACTCAACTCAAGAACCAGACAATTCCGGACATTTATGCATTGATTGAGATATATGCAACACCTCTGTGTTGAAGCTACTGATTTCCAAATCTTGCATTCTCCGTTTCCACCTTGTCGTCCCAACCCTCTCACCCATGGATGACCAGGTATTGCTCTTGTCTCTGAGGCAGCATGGCTGTTAGATTGGACATGAATTTTGATCAGACTGCAGAAAATACCGGTAATAGTGGTTGGCATCACAAATTAGTAAGAACGAACAAGAGGTCAAGCAATATCAAAATAAAAAATGACATATTCAGTAGCATTTGAAAATTCTACCAAATTGTTACTGACAGCCTCTGGAGGTTGCTCCTGACCCGTTAACCACTTCCATAAGTTGGGGTTTTCCTGCATAATTTTGGCGGAAGTATATTTGATGTTTAAAAGCAGCTACAAAAATGTATCGCCTTGCATCAAACGACTTTCTGTAAGTATGAAAAAAACTAAACAAAACCTAATAGATTATTACCAAGAAGAAACAGGAAAGAAAATAATGTACCTGGCTGCTTAAAACTGCCAATTAACAAAATTATAATGGCAGACTAAAACCTAAGCATGAAAATTACTATAGTTTGCTTGGATCACTTTTCTGCACCTGACACCAGTTTCTTTTAATCAATTGGATGACAACCTTGGCATCAGTTGTCCCTCTTGTTTTTGGGGTTCTGGGCTTATGATAACCACTCCCCAAATAGACGCAAGCAGGCCGTAGGCATTCACTAAAAATACTAGACAGGCCACACTGCATGCACACTTTTGGCCTACTTTTAAATAGAGATGAGCCAATATCTTCTTTAATTTGTTCTAAGAAGCCATATAGGTTTACACCACTTTTCTAAAGCCAACACCTCCTTTCACTTGTTATAAGAAGCCATACAGGATTACACCACTTTTCTGTAGGTATATATTCAGCTATTTCCTCCACATTCAGAAAGTTGGGGCAGCACATAACGTGTTAATTCATAAAGAGAATTCAATAGTAATTCTGAAAGCATTTCTGTAGCTACATAGGATACAAATACTCGCTGCAGACTAGGTCACACTTGTTCTATTCAGGTTGATCATTTAAACAAAAACTAGTACACGCAGACACTCCAACCTATGGGTCAATGCAAGAATAACATGTGAAAAGTTGAAAGCATCATTTTCTATATTGGTCTGGATAAATACAGTCCCTGCATTTTTTTCAAACACAATAGACCAACATTCTTTAGAATGATATAAACAGATAACATTGACAAGTAATTGCTTCATTCAGAAAATTTAACAGCAACGAATGACAGTTTCCATGGAAGAACAGGATGATGTCAAAACCATTTCCTGAACTCGTAAGGTAAATTCAACTTCCATAACTTCACAACCCCCGGGACAAGACTCGAACATATAAGAGATTATAATCATAAGACACGACAATCTACAGAAAGTACAAAGAAACAAACGTATCCATCACAATTACCAGATCAAGAACCTCCACAAGCGCTTTAATTCCTGCTTCATCCATCGTTTGGATATGGTTCTCCACCCAACTCCCCTACACCAAATCCAATTCGAGAAATCATTGTTGCCTACTCCTGTATAGCAATCTGCGGATCAACACAAAAACGATAATTAGAATCTCCAACCATAAATAATTTACCTTAGACTAAATTCACAGAGTGAAAGAGGTGAAGCTCACTTGCCTACCTGTCAAAAAGACGTCTTTTACTCTCTTCACTAGACAAATCGATCCAAGTCCCAGAACCATCAGAAAAGCGAGAGATAGTGCCCAACTGAAACCTGAGACGGATTTCAAAATAGAAAACGTTAGATCTTTTAGCAATGGAGAAGAACTGAGTGAATCAATTAAAAGTAAACTTGAATCGGAAATTCAGAGATCGATACCCCAGCTGCGTTTCTGTAAGCCTAAGGACGATGGAAATTGAGGACTGATTCGCCATGAATGGCGAAATTAGCGTTTTTTTCAGTTGAACAAGAGCCTTTCGCATATTCGCCATTGTATCAGCAACCGAGCGAAAAGAAGGAAGGGACCTCTAGCTGCGGGCCGCGTTAAAAGAAAGTGACTTTTAGACTTAAAGTGACCAGAAGTCCAACGATTCCGGTACTCCTCGATCCGCCGTTTTTTTCCTGATCCACGTAAATATGTTCCCACGACAGCACTGTGGATGGATGGCTACGCGTCTTCCACGATGCACTTCAATCTCGACCTCTAACCTGAAATCGCAGCCATTCATATAGAAACCAAAGTCCTTCTCCCTTGATCAGCGTTGTTCGGCGGTCATGATTTCAGAAACAGCACCTGACCCAAGAAATCTAACGGTGGATGTTTCTACACATGACAATCTAGTGGGCCCAAGAATCGATGCCTTTATTCATCTATTCGTCTCTCGGTATTGATTTCCCTTTTTCCTGTTTTGCAATTTCTTAATCTCTCCATAATAAAATATAATATAATAATCGGGATATTAATAATTTAATATTCTTTTTTTTTTTTCTGAGCGAAATAATTTATTACTTATTATTCGACTATTGGATGTATTCCTTTTTTCATCTCCATAGGTTTTTCTGGGCATTCCTTCACGCCTCTTCTTCTTTTCACAAATTCTGCGGGCTGGCTGATCGTTGATCTCGGTGAGGCCATTGGTCATTCACGACAGGTAAGGCTGAATCCGGGAAAGAATTCAACTTTTTTTTTAATGACTCATGGTTCACTTTTTTTTATTTGGCTCTTTGATTAAAATTTCTGTGGTTCCTCAACCCTTTTCTCATTCGGGTTTCCTCTTCGTTCTTAGAACGGGTTTTGGGGTGATCAGGTAATAGTTTAGGACTTCTATCAGTATCATTATCGTTTTGGTTAGTTGTTATGGCGGTATGCTCATGATTTGAACCAAGGTTGAAGATCGTACCTAACTGTTTTGTTCTGTCTACAATATATCACTTGTATCATCGACAAAAAGAATAAAATGAGGCTGTTGCATTCTGCAACTCTTTTCTCTCGATATTTTGTTTGCGGTAAATTTTCTTATTCGATCCTTTATTTTTTTATCCTTCTATCAGCTATTTTTTTAACTGGAAACATCCATTGTTCATCTGACTTTTGGTTGTCATATTTTGATAAGAAGCCGCACTGCAATTTTTGTACTTAACCCTTGCTTTTTTTTTTGTTAATAATTATGTGGATATGACGCGGATGAGGCCTCTCTTTTTGCCTGGTTTAGGTATCCCTCTAATCGTTCTGGTTTTGTAACAAGATGCATTTTTTTTGTTTTTGCTATATCTTGTGATCATCATGTTATTTCATTGCCTTTTGTGCATTCTGTAAAGTATTGGACTGTTTTCACATTTTATTTAGTAGTTTTAAACACCATTCATAACATTTTTGGCCGTGTTTGCTTTTCTTTTCTTCTGGTACTATGCTATGTGCCAATTCACCAAAATTTCCTTCATTAATCAAGTTCCATATTCCGTCCAGCTTCAATCCATACTTCGCTGGAATTAGCTCTCAGTTTATTTCAATTTCTGTACAGTGGGGGTGCCAATCCTATCATGCATAGATCAAGACAAAACAGGAAATTCAGTCAAGATCTTGAGCTCAGATTAGGCCCTTCATTTCCTCCGAAAGGAGGAAATATGTTGACTTCAAATTTTGTGAGGGGTTTTCCTGATCTAATTACTATTGATGATGATGATGAGGACGTGCAAGTATTCTCTCCAAGGTCTTCATCTGAGGTACCCTAAGCATCTTAAGATGGATATTTTTTAATCAAATATTTTAAAAAACTCGTGGCTCTTACTCCATTTTATTTACAGACACTTAGGTTCTTTCCTCGTGTGAGTTCCTGGGTACCTGTTATTTCTGATGAAGATTTAGAACTTCGGCTTGGACTAAAAGGTAATCTGTTTGATTTCCTTTTGATGACTAACTTGGTGTTTTATATTCTTTACAATTGATTCCCTTCAGTTTTATGTTTTAATTGTATTTTCAATCACAAACTGTTGGTTAAAATTGGAGACATATAAATTACTTGATTTTTTTAGATGGACTTATTGACTGGAGAAGTTACTGTAGGAACGGATTTTCTTCTCTCTTGTATACTTGTTTACTTCTTTTGGTACATGTCCAGTTACATAGACTTTCTTTTTGTTCTCTTATTAGAATGATATTTTTAGTCCGACCTACTTTACCCTTTTCTTCGCTAGAGCATGGTCTGGTTTGTTGTTTATCCCTCTAATCTTAGACAATGATGCACATATCAACTGGAATGCACCAAGTTAAGGTATCAATGAGATATTAAGATATCATTTTTATATTTTTTCTTCGGTACTTGAGTTGAATATATTTAATCTGGTCGAATTAAAAGTGGTTGAATAATCAAGATTTCTATATGATGAACTAAGTAGAATGCATTCTCTAAGTGTACTTATGGGATTAAATGTTGAATATTCACGTAGCATTGGAAAAGTGGAAGAAGGTTTCAATTTAGTTTAAGTGAAGAAAGGCACTTGGACTCTATTGGTAGTTTGGGAAACTGTTCATTATGGAGAATAAATGGGTACTAGGGGAGACAACATAACTAGATGCTTCAATTGGTGTCAAGAGTTGAATCCTCGTCAGAGGCTAAGCATTTTATTTGTGCAGCATTAGTTTTTGGTGATCTCATGAAACATTGATCCATGAATACTTTGTTAACGAAATTTAACTAGGTTTATATCTCATCTATGGCTAAAGCCCCATTTTTTATTTGACAACATTTTGATACTTATTTTCTTTCTTTATATTCAATTTTCTTCATCTAATGTTTATGATTTGTGTACGAAAATAATCTTTTATGCATTAATTTCTTATATTTTGGGTTCCTTTGCAGCACATAATGCCATAGAAGTACCAGATGACACATCAGAAGCTTCATTTACATGGGCAGGTGTGAAGGTGGGCAACCTTCTTGGGCTTTGCCACTGACTACTTTAACAAGTGAAGTTCATTAACCTCTCTAGGACTCTATGACTAGCCCTTCATACTTGAAATCAATTGCCCCTTAAATTTTACAGGGTCTTGGAGTTCTGAAGGATAGATGAGCATAATGATTAAAATGTTATCCAAATTTTCTTAAAACTTGTGCATTGGATATACTAACCATCTACACATTTTGTTTAACATGTCGGCTGAAGCCCTAATTGATGGATAACCATTTTCATTAGATTTTGTTTTGATTTGTATATAATTTTAGTTTTCCCAAAACTTAACTTTTTGATTTAGCCTAACTCTTGTTGTTTTAGTTCCTTTTTAGTAACATAAAATTTTAATTCTTCCACAGCGAAAGAAAAAGCTGGGTCAGGCATCTACCAGCCAGTGTGCTGTTGAGGTACAGGAGGTGAAATTCAGGTGCTCCATTTGTATGGATACTATGAAGGAGGAGACATCAACCATGTGCGGGCATGTTTTCTGCAAGCCCTGCATCACAAATGCCATTCGTGTTCAGAAAAAATGCCCTACTTGTCGAGAGAAGCTCACGCTAAGCAATATTCATCGCATCTATCTTCCTGGAGCCACTTCCTGAACTTGCCGTGATATATTTTGGAAATATAGTCGTCTTGCTCAATGGTCAGCATCATGCCTGAAAGTGATACTTGTAGAGAAGGGATCAAGGAGGGTCTGGTGAGACATCTTTTTGATGGATATAGTCTCCTGCAGAAGGTTGTGAGAGGGGATGAAAGAAACTTGGGGTGGTCGTGTTTTTACTCTTCTTTTTTTAAATTTCTTTTTGTTCTTTTACTTCCAACCTCTACAAGAAATGGTTTGGTGATTGTTGATTCAAAAGTAACCCTTGCTCTTTATCATAAAATTAGTAATAACTGTGGGTTACTTGCGTTGATGACCTTGTAATCATTTGCAGTAAGTTGCATGTTAATTTTGACCTATAGTGGAGTCAGGTGTACACTGAAGGGCTTGGGAAGCCCTTTGCATGCGAATCCGGTATTGGGTTATGTTTAGGTTTTTCATTGAATGTGTAGCAAACATCCAAAGTCAATCCAGTTGTCCTCAAAATGACTTGGCTTTTCCAGCTCTTTGTACTTGGTTCGCTTTGCATTGCTATCTGAACCTTTGTGTGAAAAATATTACCATATCTAATCAACCTCCAGGGAAACCGCGAAAGTTGATCTCTGTTCAGTGTCCAGCAGGCAGAGTGAAGAAAGAATTAGAGGCCAAGGCAAAATTATACATTCCTCATCTTCATCTCATACAACCATTAAATAAAATCAAAACCTAATTTTAAAATTCAAAAGATGATAAAATCTGTAACTAACTCCTTAAATCATGGAAAATGAAAGTAAAAAATTACAAAATATCTCTTAAAATAAATAATCACCATACAACCACAATGTGGTGGGTCTGGTCGTGGCCCAATGCCTTTGAGTGTACACTTGTGTAATCAGTGGCATACAGTGGATGTACCCACCAACTCTCCCTGTTGAGTGTAACTCATGGTGGCTCTGATAATAATCTAAGTATTATCGAAAATTCAAGTGCAATTTGACTCTCGTTGCCCTAACCAATGTACTAGTAAATGTTAAACCTCACCACTTTTGGTAAAAACAACTTGTTTATCTATAATAACATCTGTTAAATTGGATCCAATGCCTATCCCAAAATGATTAGCCAACTTAGGCAACTTCTTTCCAAACTAATAAACTCAAAATCTTTGTACTCATTAATTCATGTGAGACTATTCTTTAACACTCCCCCTCACGTGTAGGCCATCTTTTGTGGCTCTACAAGTGGATAGTTTTAGGTGTATGCCCTCTTTTGTAGCTCTACAAGTGGATAATTAGGTGTAGGCCCTCTTTTGTAGCTCTACAAGTGGATAATTAGGTGTAGGCCCTCTTTTGTAGCTCTACAAGTGGATAATTAGGTGTAGGCCCTCTTTTCGTGGCTTTACAAATAGATAGTTTAGGTGTAGGTCCTCATACGAGTACCTGTTCTGATACCATGTGAAGTTGAGTTCTAAGTCTATCCCAAAATGACTATCCAACTTAGGAAACCTCTTTCCTAACTAATAAACTCAAGATCTTTGTACTGATTAATCCATGTGGGACTATATTGCCCTAATTGAATTCGGTGTGGGGTCCACTTGACTACGCAAACATTGAAATTTGGGGAAAATGCTTCCCTTCGATTAATTAACACTCTAGTGTACTAAATTGTGGTGTTTGGTGATATTTAATGGATGATTCCAGCACACGGGTTGTTGTCGAGAGGACTGCTAAGAGCTCTGATGTAAAATTTTCTCAGTCTATTTAGATAACTACAATCCAGTTGAATGGATCGAATTATGAAAACTGGTCTAGATCAATTTTGATGTATTTGAGGGCCAGAAGAATGGGAAAATATATAAATGATGATCCTCCGGTACCTGTTACTAAAGATTGGGTGGCAAAAGATAATTTAGTAATGACCTGGTTGGTCAACAGTATGGAATCCAAATTTAGTGATCAAATTTTGAGTTGCAGTACCGCTAAGGCAATGTGCACTACATTGGCTTCCATTTTGTCTCAAGAAAATAATTTGTCAAGGACTATGAGTTATATGTGAAGTTCTTTCCTATGAAGCGTTGAGATAGATCAGTGATAGATTATTTCACTAAGATGAGAGGAGTATTATAGGAAATTAATACATTCCATCCTTTTACTACGAATATCTTCAACTTTCGTAAGAAAGAAAATTAGATTCAAGTAATCCAGTTTTTGGATGGTTTGGGACATGAGTATGATGCTATTAGAGCCCAGTTGTTGGTCAATGAGGATGTGATCACTCTTGAGCAAGCCTTTAACAGAGTTATTCGAGCTAAAGGTGCGGTTGTAAATAAGAATGAGTCAGGTGGAGCCCTCTGAGAAGCAGCTGCTCTTAACCTTCAATCTTCTACTAGTAAGCTTGATGGTCAGTTTCATGGTGGTAATAATAAGGGTAGAGGTCGCTCTTACACAACCCATAGTCGTGGCCGAAATGATCGGGGGGATAAAAAATATGTTTATTGTGGAAGGACCTAACTTAACAACATCAATATGGTCTTTTTGTGTTGGTGTGATAGGGAGAGGAACAAAATCCAATGGGACATCAAAAGAGGAAATGGGTGTTGTGTTAGTCGATGTGGTATGGTCAAGAGGTGTAATACAAAACGGGTCTTCATGAATGGATGGGAGGCCCCTATATGCCACCAAGTCTTCAATGTTAAAACTGGAGCTAATTCCTAACTAGGTAACAAGTCAATGACATAAGCATTATGCCTACCCTTTTTAGCACCTTAAAAGGTCCTTCGACAAAGTCCCGTAGGAAATCGTTCAAGTTGAATTCGAATCCCGACATAGTCACCCACATTAAATTATTTTTCAAGTTTATGCACATCAACCTTAAGTTTGTATGTGTTTAATAACTTCAACATGCAATTCCTAAGCCTATGTGCAAATGAGGTGGCTGACTTAGAAACCCTAGCATAGGGAGACATGGTATGTGATCTAAAGGTTTTTTAGGTTGATATTGACAACATGAAATGGGCTCATGCTTATCAACCTATTCATGGAATCAATATACGCAAATTGAGTAACTGGAAGATTAAGTCCCAAGTTCGGTGGTGACCCCTGGCGAGGCATCTAAGTAGGTTGCCCAAGCTTTGGTTAACGACTTTAGTTTAGCCATCAATTTAAGGGTGGTAAGCAGTAGAGAATTTCAATCATGTACCCACCAAGTGCCATAGATTTTTCAAAAATAGTTCATAAAGTATACATCCCTATAAAAGACATTGGTTTAAGGAAGATCACATAGCTTGACAATCTCATAAAAAAAAAGTTGAATGACTTTTGGATGCATCATATGTTTTGGTACAGGGGATAAATTGAGCCATCTTGGATAAGCGATCTACCACAAGGAAGATGGAATCGTGTTTTCAAAATGTATGAGGAAGGCCTAAGACAAAATCTATGGTGAGGTCTTGCCAAGAACATGAGGAACTGGAAGGGGGTATACAATCCCGTGTTTTATTTCTTTTGTTTGGCCAATTGACACAAATTTTGCAACATCATTTTTTTAATTAGGCCCAAAATCAACACGCTACCTCCTCAATGGTCTTGTTGCGCCCAAAATGGCCCCCCTTACCCCTCCTGTATAAATTTCCTAAATTAAGAAGTCTTTTATGGACATACGGGGAACACATAATTTGTCGACCAGAACAAGTAATCATTCTGGATGTAGAAGTCATTGATGGTGTGACACGGTCCCTCTCGCAAGTCAGTATAAATGTCACCAAAGTTAGGAAACGAGGCGTAATCTTCTATGAGCATCTCAAAACCAATAACCTGAGCACTCACAATGGACAACAAGCTGACTCTGTGACTTAGGGCATCCACTACCTTATTCTCGCTGCCTGATTTGTGGTTCAAGACAAAATAGTACTCCTAAAGGTACTTGACCCATCAACCATATATATGGTTATGTTTATTTTGGGAGTTGAGATAGCAAAGGGCCTTGTGATCGGAGTACAGAACAAATTTTTGCAATTGTACATAAGGATGCCAATATCTCAAAGTTAATACTACCGCATATAATTCTTGATCATAGATTGAGTACTTTCGTCTGGCATCATTAAGTTTTTTGCTAAAATATGTCACCAGATGTCACTCTTGATTAAGTACTCCACCTATGCCTACACTTAACCTATCATATTCCACTTCAAACTCTTTAGAAAAGTCAGGTAACCTCATAACAAATACCTCTGTCATACGATGCTTTATTTCTTGGAAATCACATGAGACAACTTTTGGCCACGAAAAATTCTCCTTTCTTCATGCAATCCTTGATAGGAAACATGATGGTATTGAATCCCTTAATGAATTGTTGGTAAAAAGTGGCAAGATCATATAAATTAAGAACCTCATGGAGAGTAGCAGGTTATGGCCACTTGACAATTGCTTTCACTTCTAGAGGTTGACAACAATACCATCAGAAATCAACAAAAACCTAAGAACAAATTATTAGTCAGAAAGAACACTTGTGGAGATTGGCATAAAGATTTTCCCTCCTGACTGTTTGACAAAGTTGGGTAAGATGGCCAAGGTGTTGGTCTTTTGTCTGGCTATATATAAGGATATCATCAAAATAGACCACCAAAAACTTGGCAAGGAATGGTCAAGGCACTTGTGTCATCATCCAAATAAAAGTGTTAGGTGCATTTGACAATCCAAATGGTATGACCATCCACTCATAAAGCTCATCCTTGTCTTAAAAGCAATTTTCCACTCCTCCCAGGCATATTCCAATTTGATGATAACCTCTTTTGAGATCTATCTTAAAAAATATGGTAGCACCCATCAGCATGTCTTTCATATCATCTAGTTGAGGAATTGGTAATCTTTATTTCACTGTGATCTTGTTGATGACCCCACTATCCACACACATCTGCCAGGTACCATCCTTCTTTAGGGTGAGTAGGGACAAAGACGTAAGCTCTCCCTGATGAATCCTTTTTGGAGGAGTCATTCACCTATCGTTGTAATTCTCCTAGCTTAGAAGGGTTCATTTTGTAATGTGGTAGGTTTGACAAAGTAGGTCTCGGAACCCAAATCTATGGCATATTGGATATCATGCATGGGTGGCAGTGCATCTAGAAGATCTTAGGGGAAAATGTCTTGGAATTCTTGTAATACAAGCTCAACTTCCGGTGGTGGATTAACTTGGGAATTCAAATGGTGCCTCGCAAACTATCATAACAAAGATAGTAAACTCATGCAATAATTCACACTCCAAGTCCACGGGACTAATAAAGTGCAATTTTTTCTTTTGGGGGCTTTCTTGTTCCATACCATGTTCAACAGACTTCAGTGGCAAGGGTTTGAGGTGGATAGTCTTCTTTTCAAACATGAAGGAGCAAATTTTAGAGCATTCGTGAATGGTGACATCCAAATCATAGAGCTAAGGTCAGCCCTAAATAATGTGGCCCACATCCATGGTGATCATATCACACCAAATGTCTTCTTTTTACTCGAGGAATTGATAGGGACAAGACACTTTCCCTTGATTGAAACAAAAGTATCATCAATCCACGAAACTTGATACTATTTGGGGTGTGAAACTACATTAAGGCCAAGGTGGACAACAAGGCGGGACGAAACTGAATTGATGCAAATGTCGCTTTCAATAATGACTTTGTAGCCCTTATCTCCACACCTGATGTAGGTATTAAGATAGTGGTCTCGAGCCAGTCATCGGATTCCTTGGGCTAAGTGAACGTGCATTGCACAATGTTCAACCTTAGTGCAACACATTCTCTAATTAACTTTCTTATTTATTTGCTCCAATCAAACTTTGTTACTATAGATGAAAAACTGGAATTGTTACTAGTAGGAGAGCAGATAGGCACTTTGAGGAAGAGGGCCCAATTCTCTGTGAAGCATTGGACGGCATGAAGCTACCATCTTTTCTTGAATATGAAGTGAGAGTTAGGTAGAGATGATCTTAGTGATTGTAGTCACTTGAAAAGTAAAAAAAAAAAATTATAAATAAGCTAAAAAGAGAAGAAAGCATTATATTTTATTATGAGAAGAATTACCTTGCATCTGAGTTTATTCTAAAAAAATGGTTGATTTGAGTATGGTATTAGTGAGAACTTAGGTCAGGTAGGCTTGATGCAACTCAAAGTAGTTGTGTTATCCTCACATGTCTCATCTAAAGGTCAAAGTCGGCAAGGTCAAGTTCATACTTCAAAAATTCCTGAATCTCATGTGAATACTCATGATCCTCAATGAGAAGAGCCCTCGTGCTATAGTGGGACACAATGCGCCAAATCCTATACACTTGACATAGAATCCTAGAATTGAGCTTTCACACTTCCTTCCCCATTCCCATGGTATGGACTTTTAAACTGTGATTCACTCTTTGAGGGGATGGACCTAGGATAGACTTACCTTAAACTTGAGAGTTAAAGTGGGGGGGATCTAAAAGGCATATTACGGATGCTAGGTCCATGTGTTTGCTGAAATTTGAAAGCCTACTCATAATTGTGTATAAGTGCATAGGCATCTTCAATTGTGACTACAGCCCCGAAGCTTCAACTCACGCCTAAGGTCATCATTGAGGCCCTTTCGAAGCCTATTTAAAGTGATCACCTCATCTTCTATGACGAAATACCTTATTTGGAATTCATCGAGTTGTGTTATGTACTCAGTGATAAACTTGCTCCCCTGCCTAAGATTGTACCACTGGTAAAAAAGAGTGCTCTTATAGGAGGGAGGGATGTATTTTGTTTGTAACTTGTGCTTCACTCCCTCCCCCCTAATCATAGTATCATTCTCAACATTTACCTAAAAAATTCAGTAGTGCTTGTTAATTTCATTTTTACATTTCCGGCCTTCTTATCCTCAAGTAGATTGTACCACTCAAAAAATCTATCCATCTCACGAACTCGTGTAGAGAACACCCATGGATCTGAACACCCATGGATCTAAATGACCATCGAATGTGGGAGCCTCGACCTTTATGTGTTTCAGTACCTTGTCATTAGGCGCCTCATGTGTAGGATGTAGGAAGTATGGCTCCGAGTAGGAGGCAACACTTCATGGCGAGTTCAAGGAAACTCACGCACATTCGAGTTGGGAAAATTTGAGACTTTTAGCTATGTTGTTCCTGGATTCTCTGTGGTGTCATCCTAGAAGCAAAATTGAGACTGAAGTAATGGAAGAGAAGTGAGGCAGAATGCAGTTTTGATGGTCAACGAGGACAGTTCAACGATGCATGAAGCCAATCGTTGGGCTGACGATTCAGCTTGCTCTAGAAATTGAGAGTGAAGCAGAAAATATACAAAAAGAGAAGAAAAAAAAGTAGAAGCGAAGGTAAAATTCTGTAAAATTATTCATACCCCATCTTCATCTCGTACAACACAAGTAAATTCTAAACTAATTTTTCACTAGATACATAAAACCTACATTCTTACACTATATACTCTTAGAAAAAGCCTTCGTATTAGTTTTCTATAGCCAAAATCCTGTTGACTCAAATTTCATTTTGGCAAAAACACACTAAATAACAAACGTACTCCTTTCAGCCCCCTTTAGACGAAATCCTTTGGACACTGTTTGCCAAATAATGACTTGAACCTCACAATCAGTGCAGCCAAGCCAGGTACCGTCTTTGTCAATCATTCAAGAACTTCCAGAACGGTGCGAGTTGTAAACGAAGTGTAGCAAGTCATGGCTTCAAAACATCTCAGTTACCGCCATCCTTTGCCCCCCAAGCCCGCCTGTTGCTGTTCATACTATACTCTGCAATTCGTCCAACTTTGGTATGAGCAAAACAAGATTACGTGAAACTCTTCTGTAGTCCAAAACTTCTTTTTGCTGCATCTAGAATTATCAAATGGAAAGAGTTTTTACAAAACTCTCCGCTTAAAGTTTGGTACTCATTCAAACATGACTGCTATCGCCACTGTCGCCAAAATCAGAGAGCAGACTGAAAACAGAACTTCATTTGACAAATTCTAGAGCCCGTTTCACTCTTTTAAGGGCAGATGGTTCAAAAACATGGAGACGAACCCTTTGCTTAGTTTTTCAAGCCTCTTGATTATCAGACCGAAGCTTCACTCTTGCCAAAACCATGGTAATGATCACTTCATTGCAGTAAGATGTATAACCTTTAAACATAAGAAACAGGAAAGATCAGACAAATGAAAACTAAAGGGAACAAGGAATTGAACAAACAAGATTTTACCTATTGTTAAAGTCACATTCAGTTCATATATACTTCAACCCAGCAATTCTGATCTGCCTTGATACCAAGTACTGGACCAAAGAATAGATAACTCCTAATAAACCTAGCACCCTAATGGTGATTATATCTGTAATGATAATTGAAGGTAAGTTAAGAGGCATAGTCAGTAACAGCATTGCATCTGTCTGCTTCACATAATCCCACAAGAAACGATTGAAGAGAATATGATTAGTTAACGTAAGGACAAGAAGGGCAGCATTTTTTACTGCAAAAAACCATCCTGGACCACCAATCTCTAGGCCCCATCCAGCATCACCATGCCAGACTTCCTCCATTATTCTGTACAGGGCAGTCAAAATTAAGTAGCCAGATATAGCAACTGACACTGGGAAATACCTTTGCCTATCTCCAAATCCAGCAAACAAGTCCATATCCTGATTGAGAAGTAGCAAGATTGGTGCTAACAGAAATATTGCACGGTTTGATCCACCCGTCAAATTAATACTCAATATTAGGCAGATAATAAAACATAAAATTGTTGAAACGTTTCCCACAGCAGCCATCCATGCCCCTTCTGCTGCAAGCCTCTTGACAGTAAAAGAAGGTGCAGAACCTTTTCGCTGTTGGACAAATCTTAGTTTCAGTGGGTGCCCAGAATTTCGACCTGTTTGAGTGACAGAGCCATCTCTGTCAAGTGCTTTCCCCCGTATTAGTGATGCCAATTCATACTTGATCTCTAATGCAATAAGCATAAATAATGTAGCATACAGCCCCAAAAGTGACATTCTCGCTCCTCCGATTGCCAATAAAGTTGTAAGCTTATCCCCTTCACCTTCTCCAATTGTTACTCTGAATTGACCCTCTAAAAGGTATGTAACAGGAAAAAGTGCCACTAAAAGAGCAAAAACCCAAGGCAAGAACCTCGTGCTTGAAGCAGAAGGGAGGTGAGTGAAGACCATGAAGACAGTTGCACATACAACTGCTGCAACAATTAGGGCATGAATGACCACAACCTGAAGGAAATATTCAGCACAAATGTAAATGCCCAATGTCATACCAACTCCAACAGCATAGAAGGCTCTCAGCTCAGCAACATATTTGATAGGTATAATAGAGGTTACAGCAGACAATGTCAGTAAGATTGTTGCAATCAGCAGCCACGATGGCCATGTGGGCCTTGACGACACAAAGCCATAAATTGAAATGTCATCAGCAGGTTGATGTGAAGCTCTGATTAACTCAGATTCAAGTGCCCATGACAATGGAACTGGTGGTTGAACAAGAATAAACAGAAGACCAGTAGCCACGACTAGGACTAGGAATCTTTTAGCTGACTGCACATCGAAAAGAAGTAGCCATATTAAGAAGTTAGTTCAGGTAAATAAGTAATAGCAAAAATTTATTACCTGGAACCTAAGTAACAAAACACTGAACAGTCTGATATATCTTTTTTCATGTAATGGTGCACAAGAAGAAGAAAGAACAAGCAAAAAGTAAAAGAAAAAAATATACCAATAATTCAAATAAAAAAACTAAATGCAAGTCACAAATAAAAAAGAATCAGTGAGAACAAGAAGCAACTCCAGATACTTTGATGGTTTTTCATTTTAGGGGTATCATTAATTAAAATTCAAAAACTTCTAATTAAACTTCTAATTAAGCAAATTTTATAACCTCTTACATGTTCCAGTTAGACCATCAAACCATGTCAAGTGTAGATGCACAATCTTCTGAACTTACACTTAAGATTGTGAGGTTTCCTGTGCAAAGAACCTAATATATGAGGGCATGGAAGTTTGAACAAAGAGAAGAATCAGCTTCCTACACCTTCCAAAATCTTTAAATAAGCTGTAGAAGAATGTACTCCATATCAATGATGTTTGCCATGGAAAACAAGGAGAAACTAAATCATTCAGCAGTTTAAGCCACAAAAGAGTAACAGATCGCAGAAAAACATGCTAAACCCCTCAATCCTAGGTATAAGAAACACATGATAGAAGATCAAGCTATTCCAACATGCAATTAACAATGTTATTGAAAAGGGGTAATGACTTTTCCACTATGGAGTTATCAAAAGATTCTTCTATATCAAACTGCCAGATTTATATTTTAGATTGGTTGCACCAAAATGAAGGTTGAGATTAAAGCCTCCAATTAGCAGAAACTTGGATGTAGTCATTGAGCCAAGGCTCAACACTCAGGATTTTAAATATTGTTCTGTTAATCTCAGTTTTCTCCTTGCAATGTCATTTACCTGTCAAAATTAACATTCAATAAAGATTTAAGTCAAAGTCCATGGCATTATAAACCAAAAATTCCCAGGTCAACCCTAAAGACTGATGCATAAACAAAGCATAAGGAACACCGAAGATGTTTCCATGCACAAACAGTTTGAAGGGTAAATGAATACCAAATGAATACCAAATGAAGGGAAGCAAGATCTAAAGTCATAAGAACCCTGCAATGCCAGCACATAAATTTCTCATTTCTAATAGACAATATTGAAAAGCTTAGGGGGAGGGGGCCTGAGACAACTTTGGGTTTTGAAACACAAGTAGGTCCAACCTAATGCCTTGCAAGAGACACTCAAGTGTTGCATGCACAACTACTAGAATAGCACTTAAGGAAGCCAGAAGAGATATAAAAGCTCATGCACTAATTTGCTGAACACCAAAGAAATGAGAGCACCTGCACATGGGAGAAGTGAATGGTGACAATTGGTATGCAAGCCAACCCAGTCAAAAGTATATATGATCCCAAAAGTACGCCATCAGAGGGGGCTCTCCCATTCCACCACCGTAGAACTTCGAATATTGTCTCACGACAGAACCAGGCAGATATAACTATCAGACCGCCATGTGTAAAACCTTGCCAGGGTCTCATTCTTGGACCTGCTTTTAGCTTATCCCTGAAAATTCCAAGCACCAAAAATTTTAAAAAATAAAAAAATAAAGTTGAAACTTGTTAATCAATTTGCAAAAAGAAGTTCTCTCGACAAAATCACAAACAAGCAAGAAAGTTCAGAAAGTAAACAAAAGGTTATCTCTTATTTATTTATTTCTCCGTATTGCACAACGAGATACCTTTACCCTGAAAATTCGATGCAGCAGATACTAAAGGGAGATTAGTGCAATGAGAAAGTAGATCACCTAAAGAAACAGAGTACGAGTTCATTCCATGGTGATTCACTTTCCCTAGAGAATGTGTTGTTTTCTTTTTGTGCAAGTGTGTGTCAATGGAAAATGTACAACAAAGTGGAAGATTTATTTTTATTTTAAGTCTAGGGTTCAGATGGAGGATTTTATCATCCAATATCATCTCAACTAAACATCTCAATAAAAAGTGAAATTCCACCTGATAAGATAAAATATCAATCTCATTTGTTATTCATAAACAAGGTGCTTCACTAGCTCTAGGTAATGTAAATTCCACCCAACTTTCCATGTACTAGCACATTTTAGGCGCTTTTCTACGAAACCGCATTCCTTTTCAACTTTTACCCAACGCTTGGTTCAAACATTTTGTTTAAGGCTAAAACAATAGAATCATCCATACACCTTGAAATTTTAAAATAAAGAAATTTATCACTTTTCAAAACATATCCATATCTACTGATGAATACAATTCCCAACCTGTACACAAAACTCTCATTACGAGATCTGTATAAAAACAAGAAAAGAGAAAAATAAAACTTATTGCAAAATCCATACTTGTAAAGAAGTGAAGGAGGAGAAACTGCCAAAAGCAGAACAGCTGATACCCATACAACACTCTTCGATGTAATGAAGAGCATAGACAGCTTTGATAAGTAGAGACATGTTAAAAGCCAAACTGCTTTTGGTCCAATCCGATGGTCCAGTACCAATCTCCTCACAAGAGCCAAGCCCAAAAAAGTTGTTAATATAAGCATGTAGCTTGGATATATCACATCATCTTCCAATCCAAAATAGTATAAGCCAGTATAAGTGAAAAAGCGATTCTCAATGTGGCAAAGCAGCAGGGCATGACTGATGAGACCAACTTCAGCAGCAAACCGAAATTTTGGAGGAAGAAGTGCCAAACCAGGAATAGCCATAGCTAAGATTACACTTGCAACAACCATCTTACAGAAGGATTTGAGAGACATTCCAGCCAACCAAATATTTAGATCCCAGAAGTTATGCACAACAAACCATGCAACCATTAAGCTTGCCAGCAAAACAAAGGCAAAGTATGAAGGCAAGCTCTTCTTTGTAAAAAACCGAGCAACATAGAACCCAGAAATCAAGGGAAGCGGGAGCAACTGCAAAGGACAAACGCAATTTTATGTAAACAAGATAAAGTCTAGCTTAATAATAGACTTAGAATCATTATGCAGCAGATACAATGGCAACAGAACATGTTAATCGCCACCAAAAAATAAGGACAGCCATCAAGAAGCATTGGATTACTGATTATGTCAAGAAGGTACAAAGGTAACAGAACATGTTAATTGCCACCAAAAAATAAGGACAGAGCCATGAAGAAGAATTGTATTACTGATTTTGTCGAGAATGTTTTCTTTTATTATTTATCAGAAAGAGAGAGAATTCCATGGAAGTAACAAGAGAAGTACTTTGAATATGAAATAAACTCTTATATGAGATGACAACAAATACTACCCTTTGATTAGGGAATTTGATAAAAATTTATTCTTGGGTCTAGCTACCACTATTTTCCTCCAAGTGATATCACGTGCCGTTGTCCAATCAATATAATAGTAGAGACCTTCCACCAAAGATAACCTTCACTGTATTCCCAACTGGCACATGAATCAGTTGAAATGCTATGACTTGAGCTGAACCCAGTCTTTGATAATCAAAGTTCCAATACAAATACCAGACCATCATAGCCTGCTTATCCAGGAGTCAAATCTTTAGCTCAATCGCCATATGGGAGATTCTAATGTAAGGTCTGGAGTTCAAATACCACCAGGGGTATTGAGGGATGTGTGCTGTAATCAGCATTAAAAAATATAAATATGTTAAAGAGAAGATATTCTATCTCAAAACTTATGATACTTACAGTCCATCAGCTTGATCACCACCATTTAGTTCGTTAACAAAATTGCTGACTGATTTTCCACGAACTATTTTTTAAGCTACTAATACTGCAAACTAATATAAATTTCCCACTGTATGCTAGGTATATCCATCCGAAAATACCACATCAGCTGCGAACACACCTGAAAAACTAAAATCGCCCTACTTAAATGTGTTAACATATTTATACGCTACATTTTTTCTCCATTTGTAGTTCACTATTAATACTAGATTCAACAAACTTTCGCTTCCTTATCTTTCAAGCTCTATATGAATGGCTCCATTACTGCATGTTTCGTGAGTCAAACCTCCAGCTTTCTCTTTTCTTGAGCATCGAAGGCTTCATAATTTAACTGTGCTCAAAACCATAGGCACCCGAGAGGATAATAGTAAAATTTCACACTAAATACAGCAAAAGGAATAGAAACACTAACCACCTAGTAAGTTTCCCATGACTGACGTGTAACTTCACTCTCAGGGAGTTCTCAGTTTCTTCACTATTTCAATTTATTTTTTTAATGACCATTTCAATAATTATTTAAATGATCATTTCAATAATATTTTTAAATGACCATTTCAATAATATCAGCTCCAATTTATGAAAAATAGTTTTGTTAGGAATCTCACATACAAAAAAATATTCTTCCTCTTGACATTTAATCGCTTGAAAAACTAATCTTCTGCTTATTTATTCGTCATTATGGTGTCCCATCACAGCAAATCAACAGGATCAATTATCATAATTGTTTGATTTTGAAAAATTGCAATTCTTCTTTTAATACTTAGAAATGGTTAGTCAAAATACTGAAACAAATGATAGCGAAAGGTAAATTTAGTTCAAAATAATAACTATTGGGCGACGCAGCCTCCACTGCTCTGCTTCAACCAAAAAAAAAAAAAAAAAAGGAGAAAAAGACTGTTATGAGAGGATATAGAGAAAACTTGATCAAAGAATATATCAGAAAGTCAAGATGAACATTAAAGTTCATCTCATTCAAACAGAAATAATAAAGGAAAGAAGGATAAACTCAGAAAGAATATATCAGAAAGTCAAGATGAACATTAAAGTTCATCTCATTCAAATAGAAATAATAAAGGAAAGAAGGATAAACTCAGGATACATACCCAAAGAGGAAAGGCAACAACAATAGCCCCTGCCGCGCTAACTAAAACAGACATCACAGTGAAGGCCGCGGAGCTAAATGTATCTCCAACTAACCCAACCGCATAAGCTCCCCCGGCAGAACCTCCTCCAAGCATGGCCACTGTCACAAGAAGATAATTCAACGGTGGCGGGACATGCAAGTACTTCCCAAAAGAATGGAACACCACCCTAATCTCCAAACATATGACAACTACGATAAGTGCCACAGCCCCATTAACCACACGTATCTTTTGAATTTGGTGTTGGTGCTTGGAGACCCACCACAGCGCCCCATGAGTCGATGCGTAGAGCAAGAATAGGAATGGGACGAAGAAGAGGAGAAGCAGGTCGCAGACAGAGGAAGCAGAGGAGAAGAGGGTGGCATGGTGGACCCCAATGTGGAAGGCTACCGGAAGAAAAAGTAAGTTGAGAGTATGAAAGCAGCTCTCCAGCGGACCAAGGATATAAGAGTCGTCATTGGGATTGGGATTGCCGGATATAGGTTTAAAAGAAGATGGGCGGGGGAGGGAGAAGAGGTAGTAGAAGACGCAGGTAAGGGCCGCGAGGTAGTAGGCAGTGGCTTGGCCCAGACCAAGGGCGGCAATGGTAGCCCAGGTGAAAAGAGCTGGGCAAGCGACAGGGACAGACACAAAAAGGAGGCGCTCCAGGGCGAGGACAATCGAAGGGCTCTCGATCTGGATCCATCGAAACTGAAGTGAAGCCCAGACACCGATCAAGAAATTGTGCTGTGCGCAGAGAAGGATGGAAAGGATAGAGAGAGGGAGCGAGTGGACGAGAGAGAAAGAGGCGGATGTAAAGAAAAACGCAAGCTGGGAAGCGAATAGCGAAAACCAGACACCAAAAAATGCAGCCGATTTCAGGCGGAGGGAATCTAAAATATAAGAAATCATAAGTCCAACGGTGAGAGTGCCAGCGACAACTGGTCCGCCGAGGTCAAGAAGAAAAAGTCCAGCCGGGATCAGAGCGACTGCGATTCTAGGGTTCTGGGAGAAGGAAACGGAGGAGGAGAAAGAAAATCTAGGGTTGCTAGAGGGGGAGGAGCGGGAATTGTGAGTGGAGAAAGAGGAAAAAGTGGGGGCGCTCATGGAGGGGGAGATATAAGGGGGGCGGCGTGGGTACGGGTAGGGTTGGGAGTCGTCGAGCATCATCTTGCGCAACGGAACAGAATTTAGAATGCTGAGAGCGGTGTCTCATTCAGCATCTTCAATTGAGGTGGCTAGCGCACCCAGCGCTGGTGCTGCTCATGCGCATCGGTTCTGCCAGAGTGACGAGAGAGCACAAAAATACCAGAAAGAAGACAGGCTCTGGAACTGGAGAAGAGAAGAAAGGGAACGACGAGCGACGACGACGGAGTGCAAAGTGAGTGTGTCGGGAGCAGTGAACCTATTTACAAAAACACCATTGCGGGCACATCAGGAAGGTTAGACCGACTCGCATGACTTCGCATCAATTGGCTCCATTAAAACCTTGAAAGCAGAGTGAATCGACTGTGTTCTCTCTTCTTCAAGTTCTTTAATTTCAAAACAAAATGAAAGACCAATTCCAATAGAACCCAATTTAATTACCGAACATGTCTTATCTAGTTCTGAAACTGATTGCTAGCCATCCTCCAACCCATTTTCACGAAAATGCTAACCCAACTTGAACAGAATGTGTGTTCCTCTTTCTGGGTCATTGTCACCCTGCTTGAGCTTGTTGGGTCGTTATTGGCAAGCTAAAGCTAAGATAGAGGTCAACTTTCAAGTAGAGCCATGGCCATACCAGGGAGAGCACCACAAGCGTTGTCAGTTGAGAGGGCAAGAAGAAAGAATGACAGAAAAGTGAATTGTTGTGGGGCTCTGCACTCTTTACTCAAGAAGTAAGTTGAGGAGAAGGGACAGAAGCCACAGGCAAACAGTGTTAGGAGAGGGAGAGAGGGAGAGAGGGAGGCAGGAGCAAGGAATGAACAAAAAGGGTTGACAGAAACAGTTTTTCCTCGCATGGAAGAACCATGCTGACAGAAAAGAATGATAAGGATGAAATACTGATGAAGATGCAATAACATTATATATAGTATAACTTATACTGAATCATGTTAATATGGACTAGACCCCCTCCCCCCACCCACTGCCCAGATCCTATTTAAATTTACTTTCAACCAGTGGATTTAGATTCAGACCTCATTAAGACATCAAAAATCATATTCAAATCATATTCAAGAAATTACACACTGCTAGGAAACACTGCAATTTATAATTACATGCCCTGTACCATCCCTTGAATCCATACAAGTATAAAGTGATTGCATGTCTTACACATAATCCGCTACCAACACTTGCTCGTCTAGCTGCAGAAGATTTCCCAAACATATTTGCCCCCAGTAATCATCCGGATTCGAGGTATTCCAAACTCATGAAATTGTTTCCCGGCATTCAGTATAGAAACCAACTTACAGAGGTTATACAAGAATATTTTTCTTCACTATAGTAAAAGAAGAAGAAAAAAAATTAAAAAATGATGCAGCTGTTATTTTATACACTTACAAAGCAGCTGAAACTCTCCATTCCACAGGTCCCCAAAAAATTCATGCACAAAGAACAAAAAAGCAAGCAAACAAAAGAACGAACAAACAAACAAACAAAGCAGTATACATCCTCATCTCGATGCTGTAAATAGCTGGCTCCCAAGAGTCACAGTCGGGGTTTCTTCACCCATTACTGTTGTCAAGTTTATCTCCTTCTCCAGTATCCGGTCAATCTCTGCAACCACATAACTCATGGCAGGCCGTCTGTCGCCAGATGGGAAAAGACATCCAAGTGTCAGATTTACAAACTCCCCCATGCTTTCAGCTGTGAAACTGCTGATCAATCTTGGATCCACGATGGTTGCAATGTCGTTCGAGTCCTGATGAGCTTGGACCTTAACAAGATGCCACAAAAGATTGTTCTTTTGTCAGCTACCAGCACAAGCCAGGATTCAATAACGGTAACATCATCAATTATCATTAACTGAAACATGTTCTGATGCTTGTTTTGCCTATGAATTCACACTCCAAGGGTTACTATCCTACGAAAGAAGACAGCCAATATTGACCCAGGCAATGCATGACAGATAAGATATATCATCTCGTATACTTTCCATTCAAGAACAAATTAGAATACCATATGCCAAAACTAATAAAAGATAAAATAGTAGAATTTCAGTGCAAGAGCATATTTAGTACCCATTGGCCCATGCTTTGGTTAGACTCCAAATGTTTAGATTGTACAGCTTCTCGCCCACTCAATAGCTCAAAAAGAAACACCCCAAAGCTATATACATCACTCTTCTCAACGAATCTTCCACTCTCTTTTACCCTATGAGACAATGAGAGTGTTAGAAATGGCACTTATTTGAAAAGGAATCTCAAACACTCAAAGATTTGACAAATGATCCTTACTCTGGGTCAAGGAATATGTCATCATCCCCTACCAACTGAGAAGACGAGGCTGCAGGGTCAATCCTACTAAGTAAATTACGAAGCCCAGTATCAGCAACTTTAGCTATAAAATTTTCATCAACGAGGATATTTCTAGTACTGAATTCTCTGTGCAGTAATGGGGGGTTCATACTGTGGAGGTAAGCCAATCCTGTAAGATAGAGAATAGATAAAAGTGAGAGCTTCTGAACGAAATGAGGATATTCTAGGAGAAAGACAGTCAGTGCAGGAAGGGCTACATGCAGGCATTAAAGCTTCACACTGTTTTTCAACTCATTTCAGGAAGAAATTACACCATGAGTATGACCAAGTTCTCAATAATTTTGCTAAATGATTACCTCTAGCTGCTCCCAGAGCTATCGAGAGCCTATGCTTGAACTCTAGCTTTTCATTGGAGAGTTGAACTGTACCTGAGAGAAAGGGAGAGCGTGAGCATAAAATCACTGCTTAGGAAACTCAAAAGTTCAAATTACAAGTGTAAAATAAGAAAAACCATGGATAGATGAATACCATATAGGTGACTGGAAACACTTCCGTTGGGAATATATTCATAAACAAGCATCTGTAGTTCACTTTCCTGACAATAGCCTAGAAGACTAACAATATGGCGATGCCTAACAGATGACAAATATAGCACCTGACACGAATATGATCACATTGGTTAATGTAAAAACCAAATGTTAAGTAGAAACCACTTTATTCATGCTCAAATGAAAAAAAAAAAAAAATCATCTGAAGCTGCAGTCATGTTCACAATGGAACTTGTTTTAATGTATATGTAACTAGAATAAATTGCTCTGTTAATCTCGTGGGAGCAATAACAATTTATACAACAAAATGAACAAAGATATCTTTGATTTCCGTTGAACTATTGTATTTCCCTATGATAATGTGCATGATGAAGTTCCAATTTACCTCTTCAATGAATTCTTGACAAGGAGGCCCCAGCCGCTTTTTGATTGCTACAATCATCCCATCATGAAGCAAACCTTTATAGACTTCACCAAATTTCCCTACCCCAATCATATTGATTTCACTAAAATTCTTTGTTGCTGAAACTAATTCTTCTAAGCTAAAACGCCTTGTTCCTTGTGAGTCAGATGAAAGAGAAGCTCCTCTGTGGGGTAACCCAATGCCAACGTTTCGTCCTACTGGAAATTATCATCAAACCATAATGCTCACTTTCATCACCATTTTCTTCCTGAAAAAAGGGAAAAGAAAACAAGTATACAGGCAAAAATCTTAACCTTGAAGAGATGGATCTGAAGAACCCGTCTCAGAAGTTCTTGAGATGCTTCTGTCACGTGATAAGCAGTACCAAAGAAATATGACTAGTATCACCACAAGACCAACGGCTCCTGCAGCACCTCCAAGTACTGCTGCAAGAGAACTTGACATTTGGTATTGGCTCCACTTCAATCACATGAGACAGGAGTCCTACTGTATGTATTCCCCAACATAGAATCTGAAAACGGATAATACCACCAAGGTATTAGAAGAGAAAGGAACTGTTTGTTCTCAAATCTTTTATCGATCAATACCTTATTTTGGAAAAAAAATGGTCTGAGTTGTAGTGTTTCTGTGAAGTAAGAACTGGATGAAAATGAAATCAAAGCAAGCTTCCAGGAAAATAATTACATGAATTAATGTCTGAAAGTATTCTATCCATAATTTAGAAATCTCGTGCTAATCTTTTTCAAGTTCAAGCAAAAATTGAGAATAATTAGTTTAAGATCATTTGAGACAAGCATCAGAAAATCCATGTCCATATTTAGGATTTATAATTAAGAGGTAGGTATCTTTAGATGTGAATGAAATCAAATATGTTACTACCTTTCTGATAAGAATATATGCTAAGCATAGATCGGCCATGCAATGCTGCACATGATGAACAGATAAGACAGTAATAAAGCAAAATTTCAGATTTTTTCTCTTCGACTAATACTCTTCAAGTAAGATATGACCACAAACTCAGTACCTGCAATCGTCTTCCACACAGAGATTGCAGAATGATCTTAAAAAAGTTCCGCTTCATTAGCTAACCAAGAATTAATTGGGCGACATTTTCCACAGTCTCACATCAAAACTCCTCAACGGATCCGATTCTGTGCAGAATCTCCAACCAGACAATGAGAAATGCCCAGCAAAGAATGAGCCACCACGTGCAAAGTAGTTCTAATCAGGCCCAGGTGCAAACAATTCAAACCAGTACAGGGCGATCTAGGAAGAAACTCACTTAGCTTGCCAGCGATGGCCACTTCATCAGATCAGAATGTTCCACTTACCATCATTGAGAGAAGCAAATTTCACCTACATTCTCATTCCACACCTTCCCTGGTGGATCGAAACATTTCTTGCTTGAGTCTGAGAAGGCAGGGATGCCCTGATAGCTATAACTGCAGGAAATCTAATAAGTCCTGCCAACTGCGATTGATTCACGAACTTCCCATTGCAAAAACAACCAAAATAAGCCGGCACCGAACTGACTCTCCAACTGCTTCCCAAGTACTACCCCCATTAGCAAGTCCTCTCTCCAATGTAATTAAAATAAATAAGACGGAAACCCCACCTCAAAGTATCGTCTGTAATACCGACAGAAAGCGACTGCACGCCGACACAATCAAGGTACTCAAAACATAACCAGAGCACCAACATAAATCGCGAAAATAGAAGCTATGTCCCAATTCCACCACGACCCATGGCATATAAACTTGAAAAGGAATAGAGTGAAGAGCAAAAATAGAGAGTAGGGTCTTGAAGCAGGGATAGAGATGTACAGGACTTGAATGGGATTTTGCCTTTTTGTGGGCTGTAAAGCAACTGCAAGGGGTTGTCTGATGCAGCAACTTGGAAGTTTTTGGGGGCTATCTTTCATCCCTGTCCTGTTCTGGGCATCTTGGGCAGTAGCCGTAGCAAAAAAATAAAAAATAAAAAATAAAAAATAAAAATATAGCTTCTGAACTATCTGAAAAAATCAACTCCCACCAAAAAAAGAAAAAAAAATCTGAGAATGAGAGAGTATCTTCTCTATTCAACGCTGTGGGGTTGTTGTTGCTAGCATCCAGCTGTATTGATGTTGCTCTAACCGAAAAATGAAAAGGCAATAACGGCTACCTCTCACTTCCCACTGTCTCCCTTGCAATATTCCAATTCTCAGCCGTACAGAATCCACACCCGACGAGCCCCAGGTGGTAAACTGTAAAACTGTCAAAGAGGGTACACGTTTACAGGGAAATACGAATCGATTCCCAGAAACTCCCAACAGAAAAGTGTAGACTAGAGCACAAAAAACCACAGCAGATTCTCCTATCTCCCTACGATTCCGTTTGTTCCCAGACAAATATACCCTGTTCGTACTTGGAGTGAATAAATATACGATATTGGCGAAAAGGCGAACTGTATTCAAGAAAGGAGAATTTGAGAGCAGAAGGGTCCCGTAAATAATCGCCACACAGTCACGCTGTCGAGAGGAAAACTGCCCCGTCTCTCTGTCGTCTCTCTGTCTGGCTCGGTCAAGCAAACCTTTTTGAACAATTAAAGGGACATGTTAATTGCTGCTTCAAAACATATTATGATTTCAAGAACGCCTCTGAAGAATAAAATACTGGATTTTGCAAGATTATATTTTTATCTACAATTTGGTGAACTTTGAACTGAATATTGAATTTTTTTTTTCTTTTCGCTTAAATTCTAATAAATAGTTAGCTAAAAACAACCACATGAAGCATTTAGTTTGCAGTCTTGGAACAAGGGTTGAGTATTAAAGAAAATGAAATTAATTTTGACTGCCTCCTTCCCTGTTAATGGAAAATGATAGTGCCATTGAACGACTATGTACCTTTAGTCTAAGTGGTGAGAGAGGAGGGTGGAGTCACCCCTTTTTTTTTTTTTCTCTCTCATGGAAGAGAGGAGAGAAGAGAGACCTGTAGGGCACTACCCCCTCCATCCACAAGAAAAGGGAGAAGAGAGGTGGTCATAGTCTCCTTCCCCCCTCTTGTCTTTGTTCATCAATAAAAAAAGAGAAGAGGGGAACCTACCCCACTTACTTTTTTTTTTCTTTTTTTTGCATTAAGGGAGATAGCCATTGCCCTTTTTAAAAAAAATTATTAATTTTTTTATTTTTCTCTTAATTAACTGTGTCACCTCAATTCTCCATTAGATTAAAATTAAAATAATGTATGAAAATCAGTATTTAAAAAACCCCAAAGCAAGACTTAGCTGGATACTGCTATTCAATATGTTTATAATGTATAGGAAGAAAGCTGAAGATTTGCAGCTGGATGGATGCCTTCTCTGTTTTAATCGAGACCAAAATGCTGGAAGCCATTGATGAATAATCCAGCAAACTCAGAATACTAGGAACAAGAATGGCAGCTAAGCAAGATTGTATAAATCGGTCCCCCATTTCTGCTCAATCGAGAGGATTTGTATGGCTTGTTTACAGGAGAACCTGAGAGTTTCATCAAGAATCGAAAAAAACAGAAACAGAAGAAGAAAGAATCGAACAGTTGAGAGACATGTTATTTATTGAATAGAATCATCTTGAGGATACATGTTTAAGAGGCAAGTATGGATGTTTGTGTTGGCTTTACACTGCGTCACATGCGCTGCGCTTTTGGAAGAATCGAGCGGACAGCCGATTTTGAATTATTGAGGAAGATGGTGAGAACATGTTTGTTGGACTGGGCGGGGCCCTCCGTCACATGTACAAACCCTAATAATGGTCCACTCACCCTTTAGTGGTAGCTATAGTTTCTATCATGCTAGTTTTTTTTTTTTTTTTTTTTATACCCAGATTTTATAATAAATAATAATAATTTCAGGCCGTCAAGGTGACTTTTGTAGCAGATTATCTGGAATCTGCTGCACTTACTTTTTAATTAGCCCACTAATGGGACTTATTTTTTTCCCCAGTTTGCTCTTTTTATGATTTTTGTTGATCTTCATTTTTTTTTTTTAACCCTCAGATGTTTTAAAAAAACACCTCAATAGAAATAATAGTAAGTTCTTAATTTTTTATTTATTTAACCCACAAAGAAACCATAACAATAGTCCATGATGTGTATGACAAAACACAAATCTCTTATGTCACCTCTATTATGGACCATAAAGGGTCAGTTTGGAACACCATGGAAAAGAAAAGAAAATGAGAATTTAACTATTATTATTTTAAAAAATAGTTAGTAAAAAAAAGATTTTGATCATTATCTTATTTTCACTAACTATTTTTTAGAATAATAATAATAAAATTTTTATTTTCTTTTCTTTTCTAGGTTCGAAACAAACCCGAAATGAGCGGCTAAGCTTCTTCTGATGGAGAAGAGGATGCAGAAAAGCCTCAATCCAGTCTGGCTACATGTGATGGCAACTGCTACTGCAGAGTCTGTTTCAAACTGACATTGTCAATGACTCTGTAATGAGATTAATTGAAACAAAAGAGTTAGAGCATCTGAAATAACAGGTTGTGATTAGTCTTTTGTGTGCATCACGCTTCATTCAATCACAGACTTCTGTTTAAGAGGCTCCACATGTTTTTGTTTCAACAAATCCCAACAAATAACTAGAGTTCCTTTATCTAATGTGATGGTAAAGGAAGTTCAGTTATTTAGCTAAAAAAACACTGGCAGCGTTTCTATTTGGATCACTTTCTCTCCAGTGTAGGTAGAGCATAAAAACATATATTTGGTATTTGTTTCTCAAAATCTGATACTTGTACAAGGAAGTTCTATTGGATTTAGTGAAGAAAGTTCAAGTAACAAATTGAAGGGAAGTAATATAGTTCATGTCTGAGGGTCAAAGTCCGCTTGTTTAAGATTTAGTGACAAAGTAACAAATCATGTGTGAGGGTCACAACCAGCCTGTTTAAGAAGTGGTTGCAGAGCCTTGACAACAATCGTCATATTTGGCCGGAAGTCTGCTTCATACTGAACGCACAGCGCAGCAACTGCTGCCATCTGATACACAAATATAACATCAGAGAAAGGCTGAGTAATGCTTGTTGTATGTCCGTGACTGCATTATTCCGTTTTGTAATTGAACTAGGAAGAAATTCAAAACAAAAGAGGGTGACCATGGAGCACCTTAGCAACAGCCTTGGGGTGGTACTCATTACTCAGTTTGGGGTCCACACACTGCTTCACTTTGTCCTCACTTAATCTTGGGGTCGCCTGCATTTTAATTGTTATTTGAAATTAGAGATTAAGGCATCAGTCGACCCTGGAAAGGAACTGTAACTGCAGAGGACAAGAAGTACACACACCCAAGTAACTAGACTCTGTTGTCCCTTTGGCATGGTATGGTCAACTGGTTTTCTTCCTGTTAAGAGTTCCAAAAGAACAACTCCGAAACTATATACATCACTTTTCTGTGTTAGTTGTCCAGTCATTGCATATCTGGGCAGAGGAAAGAGAAAACCTTTTGAATTAAAACAACAGAAAACATGTAAAACAGCCAAGTTAACAAGACTAAGATAAGCTTACTCTGGAGCGTGATACCCAAATGTTCCCAAAACTCTTGTAGAATGTAGACGAGCAGCTGTGTCGGGAGACTGGTTAGACAGATTAAAGTCTGCTATCTTAGCCAGGAAGTCGTCAAACAGAAGAACATTGCTGGATCTGACATCCCTATGAATTATTGGAGGCTGAACTCTTTCATGGAGGTACTCAAGTCCTCTAGCTGCACCATGAGCAATTTTCACACGTTCGCTCCAGCTTAAGACTGGTCCTGGTTCTGCCCCTTGTACTCCTTTCCTTCCTGTGTCAAAAGTTGACACACCAGAGGATATTTAAAAAACAAGAAGAGAGAGAGAGAGAGGGAGAGAGAGGGAGAGAGAGAGAGAGAGAGAGAGAGAGAGAGAGAGAGAGAGAGAGAGAGAAAGAGATACCATGTAAAACATCATGTAAAGAACCTTTTGTTGCAAACCGATATGCTAGAATGCGATTGTTTGCCTCCAAACAGTAACCCAAAAGCTCAGAAAAATTTTCATGCTTAAGTCTTGATAACATTGATAGCTGCATCAATGACAGGACAAACTCATTACAACTCAGTTCAGACTCATGTGCTCAGAGGAGTTCAAAGGTTGTGGTTTCCTTACAAATTAATACATGTAGCTTTGTTATGCTAGTCTAAGTACAAATTTCAGACATTGCTGAATGTACTAAAGATGAGGGCTTTTTGGTTTTAAGTGAGTTATTAGCTCTCTGGCATGTATCTTTCTCTTTTTTTTTTCTTGAGTAAGTTTCTCTCTCTAATTTCCAGATCCTGAATGAGAATGAGTACTGAGTTAAGGTTAGAACATGAATAAGCAGCTTATAGCAATTACTTGAAGCTATGACACTAAAAGAAAAGCAACATGTATGAGTACAGAAGACCTATAAGTCCCAATATTACCTGGGCAGCAAAATCAGAGTCAGGTTCTTGTGAACTGGGATCTAACTTCTTTATTGCAGCTGCCTCACCAGTTTTAAATACTGCATAAAAAACTCGACCATAAGACCCTTCTCCAATCAAAGCCTTTGGACCAAAATTATTGGTCAATCTATTCAGCTCATCCAATGATAATGCCGGTGTTTCAATGGATAAGACTTTGGCAGGGGCACCACTCTTGACTGCAGCAGCTCCCGTCCTTGTTTCTCTGTCATTCCCTAAAATTCATATAAAACATGAATGCTATTAATGTTTGCCTAGTTATGCAAGTTTTCTTAGGGTATGAGGACAAAGTTGCAGACGAGGATAAGAGAATTATTTATGGCTATATGGTAGTAAATAATAATGAGAAAACAACATAGCAGAACCAGTTTTAAATAAAAAAACTGCAAGAGTACTCTAAAAAAGATGACATACATGACAGGTTTTAGAACTAGGACAATACGTTACCGTTTGCAGATCCAACATTTGGCCCGAAAAGATGGGCAGACCATGGTTCAAATTCTCACAGAATTGGTTGATTTGGCTATATGATGATGGAATTTTTCAGATTAAATATGGATCAATTTATTCTTAAAATAGAACTTAGCCTCCAGTTAAGCAAAAGCAGAAATTAAGTTGAGAATATCAACAAGTATGAGCAACTGGATCACACGCTTGTGCCTCCGTACCAATCCTACACACCTTTGAGTCCACTGAGAAATTTTATTATTTCAGAAAGAAGACATTAATTCATTGGTTTCTTGAGACTAACTTCCCTCTTCTTCTAGCTTTTTCTTTAGCATTGTTCTGCTTCCCTTTCTAAAGTGGATAGCTCTGGCTATGTCTCTTGTATGTTACGCTTAAATGAATAATGTGCTTATTACTTATGTTATGGGGCAAAGAAGTACCGAGGATAAAAACTGAATGCACATAAAGTGCATATACAACTTGAGACATTTTACAGCAAGCATGTTAAAGCTGAGGAAATTGTTCTTAACACTTGGAAGTATGATTCTGTGTCTGGAATGATCATAAACCAACTGTATCTCTGATAAAAGAGAATAAGAAAGGGAAGAAGATGAAGATTAGAATAAAAAAGCAACTTATTGGTAATCTATTAATGGTGGCTGTCGCACTCATAAAAGATGATTTCTCACAAGAACACCAGAAAGCTTCAAGATTCAAAGAAACTCAGTAAGTATATTTATTGTACAGAAACTATTTGTTGTTTAAGCCTGATTACAATAGTGTATGGGAAAAACACGCTTGTACATAAAAGAAACAGCAATATGTCACCATAATAAACCCCATGATCAATATGTTTCCCAAAGAAAAAATAATAGGATTCAGAATTCGTCAGGTTTTACCACGCAGAGTGGAGAAACAGTAGAATTGTACTCAACAGAAAAGTGAGGATTTTCAGCCAATTAGCTTTGCCAGGTGATAATTATAGCTTAGAGTAAAGTCGAGAAACAGTACCATATGAATTTCCACGCGGTGGAGCAGTGTATTGATTGACAGGCTGACCAAAAGGCTCCTCTTCGGCACCTCCACAGCACAACATATTGTACGATCGAAGGTATAAGAAAACCGCTTTCCTTCCGGAGATGGATCAATTACCCATCCCGATCGAATGCTCCCAGACGTTATCTCGGGTTCCCCAACCTACTGAATCGCATATTTTTCCGGCGGAGTTTTAATCAAGTAATAAAGAAAAAAATCAGTTTCAAAGGTACAAAACAGTTCATAGAGAATAAATTTAAACTTCCAGAAAATTGATTTTGTCACCATTTTCACAAAAAAAGCAAGACGTACAGCCAATCAAACAAAACATATCATCTCAATAAAGACAAAACCTCTGCAAAGAGGAATTCTTTCACCCGTCCAAACCCTACAGTTTTCTACATGCGAGCAAGCGGCAAATTTTACATTCGACAACGGAGAGAAGAAATGCAAACGGAAGATGGAAATCAAGTAGCACGTAAAAAACCAATGTCAAGAATTCACCAAAACCAACTATCTTAACTTGGACCAATTCAAATTCATCGAAATGAAAAGAAAACAAACAAACAGACAAACAAACAAAAAATAAACAGGACGCCAAATTATTAATAAAGGGGAGGGAAAAAGATGGAATAATTGAGATAGTAAGGTGAATGAATACCAGTGAGATTGGGATGGCATCGACGAGATGAGGCGGAGAAAACCACTGAGCGAGAGAAAATTGGAAGCTTAGTTGGGATCGGACAGAGAAAGGAAGGCCAGCCTCGTTCGCGCGAAAGACGTTTTTTTTGAGAACCCAACCGCCAAAACTAACGGGCCACGTCACGACCAATCAACTTCACGCGGTCGCATGTACGAGCACGTTCGCACGTCTACGAAGAACAGAAGAGTGAGGTCGAGTAGAGAAAAGAAGAGAATTAGGGCTCAAAGAGAGGGACTCGAATTGTGTATAATTCAAACGTCTTTTATATGGATATGTTAATATTGTTTTATGGAATTTTATCATACATTATAATAGCATTTTTATGAGGCTTTTGCATGTGATTTTTTTTTATAATATTTTAAAAAATTAATTAATTAATTAATTATTCTATTTATTTACTTGATTACTAATTTTATCGTTTGATAAATAAGTAATTATCATATATCAATAATTATATAGAAATAGAATTATACATGGGATAATTTATTTCATTCCATTTATATACCAGATATATATAAATAATTATTTTCACGGACGAGGGAAAAACAGGGGCGCGCAGGGCTTCCAGTTCCAGCAACCTGGCTAATGGGCCCATGATCGGTCCGTCATCGTTCGTTTCAAAAATTTTAGTTTTCCGCGCGTTCTCTAGTAAATACAAAGACCCCCAGAAGAATCTCAAATTACAAGAATCTTCATTCCACTCGGCTGATCCCCTGTGGAGGTCCCGTCGGGGGGAAGCTCTTGTGTCTCCTCGATTGGCTAGGGTTTTCGGGTGGGTTTTTCACTTCGCCATGGAAGACCAGCTCAAAACCCTCGATCTCGTCAAGGAGCTAGTTTTCCGCCTGGTTGTTCCTTCAGATCAGAACTCATCGGCCGAGCAAAAACAACCGCCAGATCTCGAAAAGGTCCTCAAATATGCAATTAGGATTCTCAATAGTCGCATGACGCCTTCTATCTCTGCAGATGAAGCGGCTGTGGTCGAATCTATCAAGCGCCTTCTGGTTAATGAAGGTAAGTCTTCTGAAGCATTAACATTTGCTGACATGTACGCGAAGTTGTCGACGAAATCTGGTCCCGGGACTATCAAGAACAGGTGGGCCGTGCTCTATCTCCTTAAGGTGATCTCTGAAGATTGCCGCAAAGAAAAGTCGTCAAATCTGTTTACAGCCAGTATCTTTAATGGCCTACCGCTTTTGGCACATGAAACTGATAACCTTAGAATTTTCAAGAATCAGAAAACCATAGATGGTAAGGGGAAAGGTGGCATTCTCATGGTTTCAAAAGATCCGGATAGTATTCGTGAAATTGCAATTCGCGAGTTTGCAGACTTGGTGACTGAGGAAACTGAAGTGCCAGAGGATGCCTTGGTCCGTGATGTGCTGTTCGCCTGCCAAGGAATCGATGGGAAGTACGTTAAATTTGATAGTTATATGGATGGGTATGCACTGTCTGATTCTTTAATAGTCCCTCGGGCTACAAGGATTTTGGTTCGGAAGCTTTGCGAATTGGGATGGTTGTTCAGGAAGGTGAAGAATTATATCTCCGAAATTATGGAGCAGTTTCCTGCGGAGGAGGTGGGGACGGTGGGCCAGGCCTTTTGTGCAGCATTACAAGACGAGCTTTCAGATTATTATAAACTATTAGCGGTTCTAGAAACTCAGTCATTACATCCAATTCCATTGGTTTCAGAGATGGCTTGCTCTGGGCATTCTGCTAACTATCTATCCTTACGGAGGTTGGCAGTTTGGTTTGCAGAACCAATGGTGAGAATGAGGCTGATGGCAGTTCTGGTTGACAGTTGCAGAGTTTTACGTGGCGGTGCTTTAGCAGGAGCTATCCATGTGCATGCACAGCATGGGGACCCTATGATCCAGGGTTTCATGCGACGCCTGTTGCGCCGCATATGCTCACCACTTTTTGAAATGGTTAGGAGTTGGGTTTTGGAGGGTGAATTGGATGATATTTTTTCAGAATTTTTTGTGGTTGGGCAGCCTGTTAAGGCCGAGTCACTGTGGCAGGAAGGTTACCGCCTGCACAGTGGGATGCTTCCTAATTTCATTTCACAATCCCTTGCGCAGCGAATTTTGAGGTCAGGGAAGTCAATAAATTTCTTAAGAGTTTGTTGTGAAGATCAAGGGTGGGCTGAGGCTGCATCTGAGGCAGCAGCTGCAGCAGGGACTACAACAATGAGAGGTGGGCTTGGGTATGGTGAGACCAACGCCCTTGAGACTCTTGTTGCTGAAGCAGCAAAAAGAATTGATAAACATTTGATGGATGTTATATATAAAAGATACAAATTTAGAGAGCATTGTCTTGCAGTTAAGAGGTATTTACTTCTTGGGCAGGGTGATTTTGTTCAGTATCTAATGGACATAGTAGGTCCTGAACTGTCAGAACCTGCAAACACGATTAGTTCATTTAAATTAGCAGGACTTCTTGAAAGTGCAATTCGTTCTTCGAATGCACAATATGATGACCCTGATGTGTTGGACAGATTACGGGTGAAGATGATGCCACATGGTGCAGGGGATAGGGGTTGGGATGTCTTCTCTCTGGAGTATAGTGCTCGTGTCCCATTGAACACTATTTTTACGGAGTCAGTCATGGCTAGGTACCTTAGAATATTTAACTTCCTCTGGAAGCTTCGTCGGGTTGAACATGCATTAATTGGGGCATGGAAAATAATGAAGCCGAATTTTATCAGTTCTGCTCTCTTTGCTGTTAAAGATGGCTCTTCTGTTATGTCACAATTTGTCTGGATATCTCGTAGGTGCCAAGTTCTTTGGAATGAAATGAACCATTTCGTGACTAATTTGCAGTATTATATTATGTTTGAAGTACTTGAGGTGTCTTGGTCTCATTTTTTGGAGGAAATGGATGCTGCAAGAGATCTGGATGACCTCCTTGCTGCTCATGAGAAGTACCTCAATGCAATTTTAGAGAAATCTCTTCTAGGGGAAGCATCATTACATATTTCCAAGGTCCTCTTTGTGTTGTTTGACCTTATATTACGATTCCGTGGTCACGTGGACAGATTATATGAGGGCATTCGTGAGCTGCAATCAAGGTACCCCCAAATTTTTTAAATCTCTTTAAGAACTTTTTAAATGGTCTTTTGCGCATGCCTATAAATATTTCCTGTTTCATGTATGTCGAATAATATTTTTTACATGTTTTTTCTTTCTTGGACATCTTAGTCTATGGAAAAGTGGCTCTAGAGTTAGGAGTAAATCAAAGCTGAAGGTGAATAATGAGGCTTCGAAGTCAAGTCAATTGATTGGCGAAGGAAGAAAAGCATTAATGAAGTTTGCTGAAGAGTTTCGTAGGAAAATGGGTGAAGAGTTGGATAGAATTGCAAAAGAGTACTCATCATCACTTGAAGGTTTCCTTGCTCAATTGCCTTTGGAACTGAATGTTGATTTAAAGTTTCTACTTTTCCGATTGGATTTCACTGAGTTTTATAGTCGGCTTCGGGCTTGTAATAAAGTTTACTCAACTCAACAAGAAGTAATTTGACTTCGACTTCAATCATGCTTGAATTGCCTATGTTTATATTTGGGGCTAAGAAGTTGGTTTTTGCACACCTTCACACAATTTAAAACAGGTAAGTTATCCTTCTTGTTGAACTTTTAGGGTGAAACTTGTATTCATTCATTGTTGTAAACTTTGAGTATGTTGAATTTAAGACCCCATGAATAATACCTTGAGTAAGAGGAGAGAGAAAGAAAAAAATGAAAAAAAGAGAAAGGCTCTCGGGTAGAGAGAGAAGAGAAGGAAAATAAAGGAGATTAGAGAGAGAACACTTCACACGAGAAAGGAGAAAAAAACGAGGAAACTTTTTTTATATTTCTGAGTTACAATCACCCCTATTTATTGTTAAGGAGGTGATAGAGTCCATGTACAACTAACCTTAGGACTCCTAATTACATTCCAACTAGAACTCTTTAAGATAAGCCTATAATGATAAGATTACATTATCTATTTAAGAGACTAATTTAACTCAACTACAAATACCTTCTTTAAGCACGCGAATCAAGATAGAGAGCCAGCTCGTGGTCTTATCTTGTGGGTCCCACATGATCTTACAACTCATGTTGATAGAGGTACCAACTCGTGGAATTTTTGCGGGTGCCACTTGATCTTCTAATCATCTATTCTATTTCAGCACATGTTCCTTATCTCTTAGCTCGAGCCATTTTGTATGAGGGCTCATGTTGACACTTCTCGAGCTCATGGTGGGTCCCACTTGCTTGTGTAGCCATGTTGGGTCTCACATTGTAACACTCCCCCTCAAGCTAGGGTGAAAAAACATCGTAGATGCCTAACTTGTTGCAGATGTTGGACAAAATTTTGTGAGTGACTGGTTTCGTTAGAATGTCTACAACCGGTTTCTGTGAAGATACATGCTGGAGAGATAAGAAGCCGACAATGATTTTTTCTCGTATGAAGTGGCAATCTATTTTTATATGCTTTATTCTCTCATGGAAGACTAGATTTGATGTAATGTGAATTGCAACCTGATTATCGCAATATATGTTCATAAGAGTTTCTTTGTAAAAACCCAGTTCAGTGAGGAGAGATCTGATCCATAGGAGTTCACTGACTGTGTGTGCCATGGCTCTGTACTCTGCTTCTGCACTAGACCATGCAATTACATTATGTTTCTTGGTCCTCCATCTAACCAAGTTTCCTCCAACCATCGTACAATATCCCGAAGTAGATTTTTTGTCATCCGGGGATTCGGTCCATTCTGTATATGAGAATCCTTCGATGTTGAAGTGTCCATGATTTTTATAGAGGAACCCTCTTCTTGGTGATCCTTTCATATATCGTAATATCCGTTCTAGTGCTTCCCAATGACTGAGTTTTAGTTTGTGCATATATTGACTTACCACACTGACTGCATATGAAATATCTGGCTTCGTTACACAGAGATAAATTAGTCTTCCCACCAATCTTTGATATTTTCCGACATCTACTTCTTCTCCAGTACCTGCACATAATTTTGTATTCGAGTCCATAGGAGTTTTTGCTGGGGAGGACCCCATCATGGTCTTCATTTTTTGGAACAGTTCATAGTCTTCACCAATAAATGTAGGGGACCTCTCCACATTGAAGGTGACTCCAAAGTGGTGATAGGTTGGTGTGAGAACGCATCTTCTCCTCCATGGAGGCATTGGGATACATTTAAAGAAATTTTAGATATTACCTCAATTATTCCTTTTATTTGGTCTCACATTACGAGACCCGCAAATTCGGCGACTGATGTGCTTGCCAAGCAGGGAGCTACCCTACAATCACTGGTTGTAAGGGACTTGCTCCCTCAAATTTTGTAATTCTCTTTCGTTTTAATAATACATCTTCTTCAAAAAAAAAAATCAATAAATGTATCCTTTGCAGTTGTTGTGGTAGACTACTCTACTTTTGTATCACTCACTAAGGTTTGGTTAGCCGTATTGTCATTAGCTTTATAACATCTTTCTCGAGAGTGGCCCAATCTACCACATATAGAGCATTCTTTCAGGTGAAAGCATGTGTCTCTAGTGTGGTCATATCCCTTACAATGGGTGCATTCCTTCCCATCTGTTCGGTTAAAACTAGTCCTTCCACCTCTATAAAATCTGCCTCAGCCTCGGCCTTGGTCAGATGGTGTTCCCCTATGTCCAGAGTACATAGCGGATGGTATTTCAGTAGTAGAGAGAGAAGCATTTGGAATACGGAGAAGTGTAGCACATACATCATCAAAAGTGGAAACCACGGAAGAGCTAAGAAGGTGAGTCTTAGCAACTTCAAGATGCGGTTTAATGTCAGCAAGGCATATGGCAGTTATCAAGGTCTCTTTCTGTTTATCTTGGACAAAGATATCTGTAGAAGTTGGCTAGGCAAACTTCCATTCTTGAAGAAAGCCTTGAAAGCGGGCCAAATATTCATGTATATTATCTCCTTGTTTGGTGGTAAGCATCCGTTGTAAAATATCATATGGCCTTTGTAAGTTGTCGGAGCTTGAATACAACTTAGTGTATGTCTCCCAAATTTGCTTGGCCGTCTTTAGGTGAATGATATTATTGGAGACATGTTTTTTCATACTGTTGATAAGCCAACTAATAACCAATGTATCCTCTTTTAACCATTTGGTATAGAATATATCATCTTCATCAATATGTGGTCCACGGTTGGTGAGATGACCAACTAGGTCCTTTGTGATAAGAAACCGACGAACTGATGTGGACCAGTTCATAAAATTCCCCCCGTAAGGGTACAGTGGTGATTCTGAGTATGTCACTCTTGTGACTCATATTATCTTCAGCCTTAGTAGGCAAATCAATAGTTCTCCAATCAAGTAATCAAAATATGACCAAGTGGAAGGCTTTAACCAACTTGGTTAATGGAGATGCTTAGCATAAAAGCTAACTAATTAATTTTAATGGACAATGACTCATAAAAGGCTCAACATCATGCTTCTTTATCCGGGAATCTTGTTCCCACAAATTTATAAAAAAAATTCAATATGCACTGGTCTCGGTCAAAGTAGTGTGCAAATCAACAAAGTATTGTGCAAATCTCTTCTAATCAAAGATAATCCAAGATGCATATATTCTCATAATTTCATAAGATGAAAACATGCATAAGGACATCTCTAAACCACCTCTTAATACCAAAAACCAGTAGCAAAAAATTAATAATATCATAAATAAATACTTATCTCTTGAGTTTCAATCTTGCTTCATAAGGAGCCTTCTATGAGTAGCTTTTAATCATATCTTCATAGAGCATAATGGAGATCCTAAATTGGTAGGTCTGATACCATGTTGAATTTAGGACCCCGTAAATAATACCTCAAGCTAGGGGAGAGAAAGAAAAGAAAAAAAAAGAGAAAGGCTCTCGGGTAGAGAGAGAAGAAAAGGAAAATAAAGGAGATTACTTCACATGAGAGAGGAGAAAAAAGAAGAAGAGATTTGCTTGATATTTCCGAGTTACAATCACCCCTATTTATAGTTGAGGAGGTGATAGAGTCCATGTACAACTAACCTTAGGACTCCTAATTACATTCCAACTAGAACTCTATAAGATAAGCCTATTATGATAAGATTACATTATCTATTTAAGAGACTAATTTAACTTAACTACAAATACCTTCTTTAAGCACGTGAATCAAGATAGAGAGCCAGCTCGTGGTCTTATCTTGTGGGTCCCACATGATCTTCTAGCTCATGCTGATAGAGGTACCAGCTTGTGGTATCTTTGTGGGTCCCATTTGATCTTCTAATCTTCTATTCTATTTCAGCACATGTTCCTTATCTCTTAGCTCGAGCCACTATGTATGAGGGCTCTTGTTGACACCTCTCGAGCTCATGGTGGGTCCCACATTGCAACAGAGTACATTGGTGCTCTATTTATGATAGAGAAAACAACTAAAATCAAAGTAAAATTAAACTATTCAAGTCCTAGTTCCCAAAGTAGAACTCTTAAAGATAAGTTCTAAAATAAGAAAAAAATTATTACATAAATAGATGCTTGATTGTGAAAGGCTTTTTGTGTGAAGCTTTTTGTTATGAGGCTCATGTAAGACTCGACCATATTAATTTTGAGTGTGAAACTCCTTTGCCATGAAAGTCGCATCAAACTCCTCCATATTAACTCCAACGCTTGATTGTGAGATAGCCTTACCATGTTAACTTCTCAATTTGCAATCTTCATTCTTCTTTAATACTTTGAGCTACAAAATCTTTCAAAGATACAAATTCTTCATCTTCCATTCTCCCACCTACTTGGATGTTCTTTACCATAACTTGTGATATTTTTTTCATTGTTGGTCACTTGAACAAGGTTTTGCCACAACTCATGGTCATAGAATTTGTTATGATAGGCTGTATCACGTGCCTCATTCTTTATGCCTCTATTTCTTCTCCCCCTCAAGTTGGGGATCACTCTTTGTTTTTTCAAGAGGCCCAACTTCCATAAAACTAATATAAGAGAAGAAAACATCATTTTTGAGCTAAAAATGACAAGGCTCCATACACCAATAAAAAAAGGTCTAAATCTGAGGACTTTGCTCTCAAAGGTAAATTTTAGGGTATTGAAGAGAGTTTACTTACTATTTTAATGGAAGTTAAAAAAAGTCACCACTTGGGTGAAAAATAAATGACTTGACTCAAATTAGATGTTGGGCATGCTCTTGTTTTTTGCGGGAAGTGAGTTGATAGGCAATTATTCTGAAATGATGAACAAGAAATGTGACATTGATAGAAGTACTAGTGGAATTCCTGGAATGGTAACAAAGGTGATCAGTTTTGACACTTAAGAGGATAACATAAACAAGGCATGATAGTGCATGACATATAAGAGACATTAATGGCTGAGCCAAAAAACTCTGGAATTAACTAAAGCTAGACCAAGAAGTATGACCGCAAAATTGAGATATAATCAACTAACAAATTCAATTAAGTGCTCGAATGAAAATGCAACTCAATATGGATCCAAAACTCGACCACAAAATAGACCATAAGAAAATGACCATAAAAATTACCATGCAATTTAAGCCAGGAAAGAGACAAAAAATAAACTTGACCAAAGATAAACCAATCTTTTTTTTTTGTTTGAAATGATGCTGAAAGATAAACCAATCTTGCTAGGTCAAAGAAATTTTTGGGGGTGTTAAATCTAATAACTATTTGCCCAAGAAAGAAGCAAGTGGCCCCACTATCAATGTCTACTAAGTCGTCTTTTTAAGGAATCCAGGTGTTGAGTCGTCTTTTTTGGGTGGTACTCAACCTCTGCTGTTGAAAGTCTTGGAAGCCCAAGAAAAAGCCTTGTTGGAGCTGGAGATGGAGTGTTAGCTCTTCTCCTTTGACCCTTATCTTTTTAGTCTTTCTCAACACCCTCCCTACTCAAGTCCCTTGTCCAAAATGTCTGGAAGATGAGACCTAGTCTTTGATTCACTCTTAACCGTCTCTCCTCGCCCTACGAGTTCTCTTGCATAGGTAGCTCCTTCAAGATTGAGGTATAGTTGTGGATCAATTGGGAGAATGTGGGGAATCTCATCAACAACTTCAAAAACGCCTCTGCTTTAGTCCAAGACAAGGTGACTCTCTTGATTGAGTTCGAGTAGCAGGTGTTTCAGGGTTTTAATAGGGAGTTGCAAAACATTTTGTTGAAATTGGAGGTTTTCCATGCTCAAATCAATGCTTTGTGACTTGTTGGTAGAGGGAAAACAGGAAGCTTTCAGAAATTTCGTCAATGATCTCATGTCTAGCTAAGATCAACGACTTGTTTAATAGAGGCTGATCATAGAATAGTAAAACTTTGAAGAGTTGAACTCCTTGTGATGATTTCTTGGACCATCGAAAGCAACATAAGATAGTGTTGTTTCAGTTAAAAAGCAGAGTTCTCAAATCACTTAACAAGTCTTTTTTTTTTCTACGAAATCCTCATTTTTTGTACCTTCCTCTTAGTCCTGCTCCTTTAAACTCACTGGCTCCAAAACATTCCATCACAAATCTTGTTGATGAGGATGAGTATAGGGGCGGTTGATTGCAGGAAGAGTGTGGTGTGGAGGAAGTTTATGTTGATTTGGTGTCTTGCTTTTGTTACCTAGTGCTTCATGCTCTGTAGCACCAAGGTCAAGAGAGCGTAGGAATAGTCGCCTTCAATGCTGCTAAGGATCACCTGTTTTTGTCTTGCCTGTGTCAACTTATTTGTCTTCTTCCTCAAAGGCTCCATAAGGCTTGTGCCTTTTCAAACTTTGAATTCAACTGCCGATTCAGATTGTTGAGATGGCTTGGATGCTTCTGGTGAATTTTGTGAGCTTTGGTTGCGTGAAAATCAGTGTTGGAGTCTTCGAGTTTCAAGGACGATTGTTATTTTTCTCAAGACTAGGAAGACAGATAATTTGAGGGAGACAATTGTGATAAATTTTGGGAGACGAAGAACAAAACTAAAACTAAAACTAATTTTTTTTTGTGACATATGGGTTGCAGAATATTGAAATCCTTGTCTCTGTGATTGACTAAGTTAATTCACAGACCGTGCTCTAATACTATGTTGAAGTTTTAGGCTGGAAATTTTATTCTTTGATTTTTGTAAAATGAGTACATTGGTGCTCTATTTATAATAGAGAAAACAACTAAATCAAAGTAAAGTTAAACTACCAAAGTCCCAATTACACCTAAAGTAGAACTCTCAAAGATAAGTCCTTTAATAACTAAAGAATTATTACATGAACATATGTCTGGTCATTGTGAAATACTTCTTGTGTGAGGCTTCTTGTTATGAGACTTATGTAAGACTCCACCATATTAATCTTGAATGTGAGACTCTTTTTCCATAAGAGTCATTTAAGACTCCTCCATATTAACTCTTTCAATCTGTGATTGTGAGAAAACCTTTCCATGAGAATCTTTCATATTTACTTTTATAATACTTTTTATTGTTTGTTTCCAAATGATTTTTGCTTGTATGCCACTCTGTTGGCCTTAACTTTGTGTGCCTTCCGTTGCAGATGCCTTGTATTCTGTGTGGTCTTATTTTGGTGTTGTATGGTTGCATTTAGAGGTATGAATCCATTGTTTACCTGGGATGCTCTATATGGTGGATGGTGAGTTTTGTATTTGATGAATTTGCTAATTGTCCATTTTGTGAGGATACCGCTGAAGATTCTGTAATTTCTGAGGTTGTATATTTGTAAAATATTCTTTCTTTGGTCTTCCCTTTTATTGATATCATTATGGTAAGTTGCAAAACTTTCGTCTGCTCTGATACATGTTTCTCTTGGTTTCCTTGAAACACATATTTTAGCTTTAGCTATCCTGCAACTTTGTGATGTCAACAAGAAATTTTATCTCTGAATAAGATATCGAACAGATAGCTTTTCTCTTAGTCACTTCAAGATCTCCTTGTGGTCTCTCAGACATGGTTATTGTATCATGGTTTGCTGAAACTGGATTGGTTGTTGATCAGTTTTGGATCAAAAGTTGAATGCACAATCAGTTGTGCATCAGATGAGTTTTTTAACCATTTTTGTTAAGTGTGGTGCATGTGGATGGAATATATTCTTTCTTAACTTTGTTTTCTAAGTTCTTTCCTTTGGTTCTCTAGATTTTAGGATAGACGTCTATTGAAAGAACTATGTTAGAAGAGCTGAAGAGATAAGATTTGAAGAACAGATTGCTTGTGGATTCTTTAAGAATAACTGGAGATGATATGGAAGACAAGGTTCTTCATTTGCTCGGAGCTCTTTGCTACAGGTCTCAAACCTTGTTATTTTAATAGGGTGTGACTTAGACATGAACTTGAAAGTTCTTTCCTTCGGTCAAGTTGAGTTTCACCTGAGGCTTGCTCAAATTGGTATGTACTCAGTAGGAGACTAGCATGGTGCTAGTTGACTGGCAAAATTTTGTTCATGACATATGATCCTTCGTTGCCCTTTTCTTGCTGTTTATGTTGCCCTACATGTGCACATTATACTATATTAACAGGTTTTGAGTATCGAATCTACTTTTTAGACATGGTTCATTGTATCACCTTTAGTATCATATTGGCCAATATACCAATAATTTTGTAATGTCCTATACAAGGTCCATAAGCTGAGACATGTCTAGATGAAGAGTTGGACCTGCTGGTATGGAATATGGTGAACCATGCTCATAGACGATCATTAGATACCCAAGATTCAGAAAATCTGTACTCCTTATTTAGCACTTAAGACCACTTGATTTGTTTGCGAAATTGATTGTCATATTAATGTCTATGATGCTAGAATGCTAATCTGCAGGGTCAACTTATTTACATTTATTCATTAGGTTACTGAAATTGCTGATGGTAAGCTTCAATGTGACACTAACTAGTTGTTCCTAACTGATTGGGACATGCCTTGTTTGAAACAGCTAACACTGGGTGGAGATATTTCTAAAGAACCTTGCATGCATGGTTGGGCAAGGTGGTACTATTGAAAGCATACATTCGGAGGGAGTCAAATGTACATAATGGTGCAAGAAATATGTCTATATAAGGGCTTGCGAATGGAAAACAAGGTTCCTGGTTTACCTAGAGACAGAAAATAAACCTTCAAAAAGTAAACAATGAGTTCAGGTCGATGAGAAGATACACTAGGTCTTTTGTGCTTCTATATTTGTAGAAACAGGTTATGTAGCTTGGACCTGGTATTGAGAATGTTGGAAGGGATGGTGGACTGAACATGGTATTAATAAGCAAGTAGAAATTGATGCCTAACGGGATTCTGGATGATCAATCATACCTACAGAAGTTGATCGATCATTATTTATAACTTCTGCCTTGTACCATTCAGTATGATTGATCATGCCTAAGAGGATTAATCGATTATGCCTCCTAAGTCTACCTTTTAGCATACTGGATGATTGATCATGCCAACAGAGGTTGATTAATCATGCTATATATTGAAAGTTTGTTAGACTTTGAATTATCGATCATACAACTAAGTGGATGATTGATCATATAGCTAATTGGATGATTGACTATGTTTTTTTGGTAGTGTATACCATTAGGTTCTAAGCATGATATAGGTCAATTTTAAGTGAATGCAAGGTTCTAAAACATTTGTATAAGCTTGAAAAACAGGGTTATAGAAAATGTTGACATGGTAAAATATGCTTATACCTAAGAATCAGAATCTTGTTTCTATCTTCTTACAAAGTTAGAGTTCTTGAAAAAAAATTGATTTACTTTTAGACTCTAGGTCTTCCAATTTTCCTTCTTCCTCAAAAGTACTTCAAGGTAACTTGTTTCTTCATCCTGCTCAAGATCTTGTGTTAGTTTAGTTGGTTCTTCCTCATAAACCTTGTAGCTATGTCATTTGAAAGAAATGCATCTGAAATGCTTTAAATTATAAATTATTACTTTAATTAGTTTGAGTTTTGTTATCATCAAGATCTGAGACCAAGTTAACCTATGTCAATAATTTTGAGGTTCTGGCTAGAGTGGATCCTACTTCTTAGGAAATAATAGGTAGATCAAGATGTAAGCTAGGCTGAGATGATGCAATTCCGAGTTAGATGATTAAGTTGGGATGTCTTTCATGTGTATTTATTGTAATTGCTTAATTATTTCGATAGGGATTTTGATACCTGTTTTCATTTGGTTGCATTGGACGAAAGTTTACCTCAATTGGCTATAATTTAACTGGTTTCTTCATACCATTTCGTTTGACAATGTCATGCCTCATTACCTTGTAATATGTTGTTTACTTGATTTAGAGAGAGAGAGAGAGAGGAGTTAAACTAGTAAATTTAAGCTTATTCATTTTGTAATTTTTTTTGTGAATGAAAAGTGTGAGCGCACCAATATATGGTTTATGATAACTTATTTTTCTAAGATTTTTTAAATATTTGAAATACAAAGATACATGATGTTACTCGTAGTTGTATTCATTTTTCATGTTCTTTGTCAACTGATACACTCATATATATCTTCCGGAGTTTAGGATTGCAGTGGACACATGATACCGGGTTCCGTATTCTACAACCATGTTTATAGGACGGGGATTATTCTGTGAAACCATGTATCCTTCAATCTTGCAGCAGGACAGGATGAATGGCTGGCCGGCCCGCAACATTATATCCACAACTGCACGAGTAGGGTTCTCGAAATCCTTGCATGGACCAGGAAACTGAAACAAAATTGGAATGGTTCCAGAAGCTTGGTGCCTGGTAGGGTAGTGTTGGTTCTTGTCGAGACCCAAGGTGTAGCTGAGGGCAAGGAAAGTTTTTTGGCTGGTGTAACTGAACCAGCCGGCCATTTGCATTGGCAACAACTCTGCTACCTGTTTGGGATGACTAGAGAAAGAGACGCCTGACCTGATGAAATGGACAATTCTTAAAAAAGAAAAATCTGCAGTTATTGAGTTGTTGTGATTGCGAGAATACATCCACAGCTTTCCTTCAGAGATTAAGAATTTGACTGTTTGCACTTTCAGGGTGACGTTCAGTCCTAACTGGCACATGGACACGTCCACGTGAATTATCTCCATCAACCCGTCCATTTCATGGACAAGCCTCAAAGGATGACGGTAAGGCGCACCCAGCAGTTGCAGCGACATGTCCTGTTGGAAGGTCTCAAGACCATGGTGTAGGTGAAAACTTTATAAGATAAAAATGTTGGTTTCCCATCTCTTTGTGCCCTGAAAGGATATGTCATTTTCCCATCTTGTTAGCTCATGCAGGGAGGGACGGCAGGCCGGTTGAGGCCACACAAGATAAGGATACATTGTCCTTTTCCACGGTATTTTTCATTACTAGGCGCAACAGACTACGTCCATGGGGGCCAAAAGGGGAACACATGATATCTCAACTCTCTGTTCCTTGCCAATGCATGCACAGAACCCTTGGTTTCCTTTCTCGCCTCAAGTGTCTGGTTCAACTAAGCATCTGGCGACAAGTTCTTTCCCCCTCTAGTCTCCCTCTTTGACCCCATTGCCATGGCCTAGGACAAGTCACTTTCTACTCAGCTTTCTGATTGCCTCCCTTGTCTCATCTCGTTCCATTTGTTTTGCTAGCACGATGGGCCCTTGCCGCGGGTTAAAAGCCACTCGAGACAAAAGGATATGTTGTCCTTTCCGGCTTTCGTCTTCTAATCTTTACTACATTATGATCAGTACACGTGTGGATAGGGTTCATTTCGTTAAGTCTTCTTTAAAGGGTCCGCTTTTCTCTGCCCACGACTAATTAACACTTCTCATCACGTCACCTTATCTGGCTGTCTTTGTAGCCGGTACATGGGGAGGAAGTGAAAGCTATGATAATAAGGGATAAATATAATATTTTTAGTTCTTAGATAAGATTTTATTATATTTATCTTATGTTGTATTTATCGTTTTTATGTAAAGCTTATATTATCAATTCTAGATTGTATAGATATTACCCTTAACCAATTGTAAATGTATGGTTTTTTTCTTGTGTGGTTAAGTTCAATATTTAACATGGTATCATATTAGTTCGATTTTTCTTTCTCCGATTCTTTTGATTCTCCAAAAGTCACTCTCTCTGACACTTTTTCCCAAGCTGAACCACCCACAGTGTTTTGTGTGAGCCGTGTAGACGTGTACCACTATCGAGGGCCATTGAAGGTCCTTGTGCAATTCTCCTCCTATTTTCCCTCTTTTTGTTGTCTAAGTAATCTCCATGAATTTTATTTCACAAATCCATGCTGTAGCATTACACCAAATCCTAGCTCTTTGAGAAACATTACCGTCCTTGTAAAAAAATGTTCCTCACACCCCTTCCCCTTCGTTGTAACCTTGCTCTTTCCTCTTGAAAAAAAAAAACTTCCTCGTTGTGTACCTCACCCTCTCCCATTGTTGTCCTTGGTTTGACTCCTTTCTTGTTGCTTGACATCACACACCTGTGTAGTGCCACGTAGGACTTCCCCCCCAACTAAACCATCGCATCTCTTGCCACCATTGTCACCTCCACTGTTCGACCATCTATAGTGACCATCGCCATTCTTTCTAGCTATCATTAACCCATAATCCCTTCTTGTTGTTGCCAACCCAGAACTCCTTCCTCTTCTGTTTCGACCTTCCTTGAGCCATCACAAATGACCTTTGCCCCTTCACACCTCCATAACGACACCTCTCAGCGACGAGCTCTTTCTCTCCCTACTAGGTCATGTTGGTGCATCAGTCGCCCGAATGGCAAGTCCTACTTGCAACCATTGGTCTCAATCCTTGCCGGGTCTCCTCGGTGCCATGCCGCACAAGACTTTCTCCTATCCCTAAGCAACAAATCCCTTCCTATTGCCACCCCTCATCAATCCAACTCCTCTCCTGATGTCATCGCCAAAGACCATCCTCTACCTTCATCGACATCGCCATCTCATCACCATATAATGCATTCCCTCCGATTCTGTCCGCCCTAGTTGTTACTAGCCGCTGCTCTTCCAGTCCTTTTATTTAACTCTTGAAACAAATCTTCTTATATAGTTAGTGCCAAGTTTATAGTTTCAATTGCTACAAGACAAGATTGACCTCTCTAACATTGACCTATCTTGAAGGGACATGATAAGGATAAGGGATAAAGATAATTCCTTAAGTTATTAGATAAGATCTCATTAGATTTATCTTATGTTCTATTTATCTTCTTTATGTAAAATTTATTTCTCAATTCTAAATTGTATAAATACTATTAATTAATCCTCTATGGTTCAGTTAAATATCTAACACGATGCACTTTGCACTTCCGATTCCCAAGACTGACATTTAAAGATCTTTATCAGGATCCGGTGAGTCTGGGTAGCCGGTCTAAATAATTGCAGTCAAGAGTTGAACGGAATGGAAGCCCGCTACTGATTTGAGCAATTTACCAAACAGGAGATGTGTCCCGTTTAAATCATGCTGAGAAGGAACCGAATGCAGATTGCAGAGTCCCTTCTGTACTTGTTATCAAGGTGAGGAGCAGAAGCCATGGATGGGAATGGTCCAGCTCACGGCGAGTGACCAGAGAGGCGGTTGTTAAGGTCACACGTCGTCCTTAAATGCAAGCCACTCGTGTGCACTTCCAGCAGTTCGTGGCTCAGACAGGCTTCTAATCAGTAAAAGCTCTTGTCCCCGTGGGTTGCTCTCAGCGTCTCCCTTTGCGAGGCTCATGCCGTTGAGAGACTCCACCCTCGATCGTGTCTATTTTCTGGCCCTAAGGTTTTCATCTACTCCCTCATTTGTTGCTTCTAGCTCTAACGATTTCCTGTTTGCATGGGCGAGAAAAAAACTGAAACAGCTTTGAAGAGGAATTAGAAGAGTGAAGAAGCTCGAGATGAGAACCGCGGGCCGAGTTTTCAGTCATTAAGACAGAGAATAGCGTCAGTTTCGACTCCAATCCAGGACTAATTTGATAAATTCTTGTTTGTTGAATTCAGAGAAATCCCTCAATGATTAGAACTTTAAAAGTGATCATCAAGCAAATCACACCTTTGGAGTACATTTCCCCTATTCTCTAGAATGACAAACTACCTTCACATTACTTGTGATGTCTAAACAGATTTTATCCAATTCCACAGACACTTACTGGTACAGAAATCACCGATACTCCGGCAACTTACTGGGTAACTAGTCGGAGTATCCAGTGATGGAACATTTGAAAACGCCGACAGTGGGAAACATCTAATGAGGACACAATTGATAAAGTTGCCAGTGAGGAGCGTTGCTGCTGAAAAAGCTCCCCACCACTCGTGAGTCCAACAACTCTAGAGCTTCCTTCGATTTGATACACCTGGGAGTCTTGTACTGGTTCACTGAAGATCCCCGGGAAACACAGAAATCCATTAATGCATCGAATGCCCCTTGCTTAACCACCCGGATTTCTAATGGACCGATCGACTTATCCCTGCTTCGGCACCTCCTGTAAACTGAATCCAGTGATTCTTCTACCGTGGAGCAACAGGCTTCCATTACGGTAGAATCGAGTTTAGAATTATCGGCGGGTCCCCTTGTTTGGATTTCCCAAAACAGCACATAGTGACCTGGGATTGAGGATGTATCAGCGTAACTGGTGTACTCTGTCAGCAAACAGCCGAGCTCCACCAGGAGGAGTTTTGCCTTTGTTACAGCTCTCAGGAGGTCTTCTTCATTGGTTTTATCCGTGTCAATGCTCAGGACTACATTTCGCCGGTGGACAAATCGGAACTGTGGAGCCTTGTTGTGGAATCCGGTCACCATTAGAATGTCGCCAACTCGGTACCTGTAGAGGCCTGATACAGAGGTGAAACAGAGGAAATTATTCCTTTTGATATACAAGAATTTATGAAGGACCCATGCGATGCTATCTTTCTTCTTCACTTTTTGAGAATAGAAAAGAAACAACGACTAAATGTGAAAGTACAGTGAAAGGAGCAGCAGATGTATTGAGAGGTTCACCTGTGAAAGTAGTGACCACTAGCTCATAGAAGTGACCGAGCTTCACATTCACGAGATCCACAGTCTCGTTCTGTAGCGCGGAGCATTTTGGATCTAAGACCCCATTGCATTGGCTTTTCTCTTCATTGCCTCCCTCCACGGGAAGAAATTCAAAATAAGCCATGTTTGGTAGAAGGGTATAAGACACTTCGGAAGGTTTGCTCAGCGGCTTCAGATTAATCCCGAAATAACACTCGGAAGAAGCGTACATTGTTGAAACCAGAGGCAATCCACCACTGTAAAAATCCAAAGTGGGAATGTACTGCGCCATGGAGCCAGTCACTATGACATCCACATACTTGGTTCTAGGCCACAACCTCTTAATTATTCCTTTCCATGATCTTTCCCCACATTCTGATCCGATTGCGTCCGCCATCTCTGAATTTGGTCGATCAAGGATTCTGAGTACCGAGTCTCTGCAACTCTGGTCAGTAATCCAGTCGCTTACTTGACCTGTTCTTATGTTAGAACAAAGCTCTTCCCATTGACTTTCCAGAAATTTGATGGCCCTCAGAAAGGCGGAAGCGAAAACTGCACCTACTCGAAGAACTTCAGCTCTTTGGATCAACCCGCAGAGTAATTGGCAATACATGCTTTGTTGACTGTCTGAACATAAGATGGTTTCATCTGGGCTAGTGTAGATGTTGAACTTGTTGAAGGTTCTGTTTCTGAAGTTCGGGCTCTTGTAGTAACTAGTTAGGACTGGTCTTGCCATTAAACCTGAAGGAGTACTGATCTCTGGTTTGACGAACAACAGATACATCCCCTTCCCTTGGTCTAAACCGCTGACATACCTGCAACACAAACGAAGGAAGAGAGATCTCAGAGACCCTGTCCGCTGTTAAGTTCATTATATTATGCACAGAGGAAATGAGAGTGAATGGGAGAAAGGGACAGAATGAGAGAGGAACTTCGTACTTGTTCATCACAGGCACCAGGACACTGTAAAAGAAAGTTTTCCTCTCTAACTCTTCAAGGGTGGAAGGCATCATCTTTGGCTGCCCGCCTGATGTACCCGAGCTAAAAAGGAAAACCCATAATTAGTTACGAAATACACGATGAGCAATGGAAGGAGGAAGATGAGAAGTTTATATATCTGTTTACCTGGTGAGGAGCTCCGAGATTGGTTCCTCAGAGATGATACGAGACGGCTCTCCGTTGGCAATTCTCTCGATGTAAGGCTTGATATCTTCATAATTCACAACAGGAACTTTACATTTGAAGAGATCCTTATCAGTATGGCCTTCGAGGAAATCACTTAGATAGTCAGTTTCAGCATTTCTTTGCAGAATCTGCTTCAGTACCTCCTGCTGAAATTGGCCTGCATTTATGGTCAGCTCCTCTATCAGCTGCAGATTTCTTTCTCCATTATTAGGATCAGAAGTCCACAGCATTTTCGATCAGACCCCGAGAATAAATCGTCAGATACAAGAGAGGAGAAGGAAAACAAGAAGAAGATATCTAAAGCAGTCTGTTTGAGTCTGGACTTGCCATGAATCAGAAAAGCTAGCAATAGTTAGTTTTCTGGGGGATCAAACGTGGAGTGTGTCCCTTCCCGCTAAACTTGTAGACACGAAGAAGGACTGAATAGAAGACAGAAGGAGGCTGAGGAAAATCACTACTAACTTGCTGTATTGCCTTCTTGGACTGAACTCCTTTTTCTCTCTCCTATTTAAAACACTCTCTTCGTTCTCTTTGGATTGGGAACCTGCTTCTGGTTAACTGTTGATACAAAGGGGTGACGAGAAGTGTTAAATATAATGGCTTCCTGAGGGGATTTTCATTATTTTTCTGAAATAATTAAAAAAAAAGTGGAAAAAGAGCAGGAAGTGTAGACGAAGACAAGGATGGGGCGACCCTACACACATGGCCATGTCTTCTAGCCTGTATTTGATGCAGCAATTGTGGGTCAAACTACATTGTAGAAGTTTATTTTTCCAGCCATAAAGCCAACCTATGTTTGCCTATTTCCTCACGTTCACTTCAGTAATCCACACCAATAACATATAAACAACTGAAAACCCCATGGACGATCCAATCACAAGCTTTACTGGTATGACTTATAAACTACTGCAGTATAGGATAATTTTCTAAAGTATATTATATTTCCACATTAAATGCTAATGTTGCCTTCGATCAGGACACGGTCTCGACTGTAATTGCCTTCAGTATAACGATGGGCAAGCAGATGATGTAGGGTCCGTTTTTTTTCGAGTTCTTTTTATGTGAAATAAAGCTGGCGGAAAAAATATATTTGAAAACCAGAAAAAATCCAAGAAACCCTTGGCAGCAGGTGACAAGATGATCAAATAACAATCATAGGGAGGGCCTCTTTACAGCTCAAGAAGTACGTGTGGAGATCACAACAGGAACAACAAGATGCTGAGGCCGCATATTTGTGTTTAGACAAGAAGCAGTAGCAGTGAGATAGTTTTAGTTGAGGTTGTGGGAGGCAGTACACATGGAGAGGTATAAGCAATTAAGCACTGTAAATTGCATTTTTCATGACCTAATGGCTGTCCCATTTTTAGCTAAAAACGGAGCTCTAAAACAAGGGGAACAGTTTGGGCTAAAACCCAGAAAATTGGATACTAATCTTTCAGTAGTAAGCACAGTTGAAGTTTAATTAAGAGCAGTCATCAACATTTTCATTAGAGCTTTCTAGAAGCTTTATATATATATGTTGGAGTCAGCCACAAATAAAATCTTCCTCATCCTGTCTTCCTTGTCATGAACTAAACATGTATTTGAATTTTGGAATTAAACGCTTCTGCTTGCTTTTCCTCACCACTTTTGTTTATGTCAGGCATGTTCTCTTAATTTCTACTTGTAGGGTAAAAACCTGTAACTGCTTATAACCAGCAAGTGTTATACTTGCATTCATCACTTAAATTCTGTACTTAAAGCCCTCGGGTGTGGATGAAACTGCTCTGAATTCCCTTTTTCTTCAAAGAAAGGTGTCAATGGCTTCATACAACAAAACCTTTAAAATGCAGTAAAGTAATCAACATCTGGGGACAAACTGAAGAAGGAATCCACCTCCCCTCCAGTGTCTGGCCAGGGGAATCTCTACCAAAGTCGAGCTACCTGGTCATGGGATTAGGCAGTTTCAGTCAAACAAAATGAGGAAACTTTTGTTTTAGTTATCCGGATGATTCCCATGTTAAGCAACCCACCTCGCATCACATCTCCAAGACCAAAACCCACTTTCATGAAACAGTCAAAACTTTCTGAAATCAAATCAAAATATTTCAATGAGATGGGTCCTTCCAAATTCTCTCTTGACGACAAAGTTAATGATTCACAAGGAAGAGGAAAATACAAGTTTCATTTCAAACTGGGTATGCCTAGAAAATGTTATTTTATGTGCTAAAACAGTGATTTAAGCAGCAAATAGTATTTGGTTATCTCAGAAGAGAAAGCTAGTCTGGGAAAGCACGAGATGATGCAACAAAAGGTTAGAATAATTGGGGAGAGGACAGTAAGGAAGGCGTAAAGTCAGAGATTGTATTAAATAAGGAACAAATGAGATAAGATATAAAAATGGAGTGTGGAAACTGCGGGTAAGGAATAGAAAGGAAAGGAAGAGAAAAGAAATGGTAAAAGAGGTGGATTTGTTAGTTGTTAAAACAAAGAAAACGGGATTTGCTGGATTTGCTGTTGCAGCATTTTGGATTAAAAATAAAAGGCGTGAGTGTGTGTTAAGGGGACAGGGTACCCTTGAAAAAGGGCAGGAGAAGAGGAAAATTAGGGAGAGACTGAGAAACAGCCAGAGGAAAAAGAGGTTGCCCCTCTCCCTGTCCCTCTCTCTCTCTCTCTCTCTCTTCATTCATCAGGCATTTTGTCCTCACGTATGTAGATTAATACGGATCCATCTCCCACAAAATTTGCATGAATACTGAGCTAGCCTAGCTATTGAAGTCTTCACTCGGATTTCTATACGATCTTCCCTCTCATTCATCTTCTTCCACAAGATGCAAAGGTCGTTTGAAAGGTGAAAAGTCAGTCCTGGCACAGTCGATGAAGAAAAAACCGCAAAAAAACTTCGTTTTACCAAACTCATGGGAACTCCGTCCTCTGCAACAGAGATTTCTCTCAGTTTTCCAAACGGAATGACCAAACCCACTGTTGTTTTTCTTTCAGATATGGGATGAGGGTCGTCCATTCCAAAAGGGTTCAATTCGTCAAAGCGAAGACTAACAAAAGAGATGTACATTAAAGTACTGCATGTCTCGTCTCTAAAGTTTCTCTTCACGTAATTAAACGTTGGGAGGCCATTTAATGCAGCCAAGGCCGACTGTGCAAAATATAAAAAGGAAAAAAAAGCTGGAAGCGTTGTCTTTGTTCGCCGTAGCGCCGGCAATGGCCGGAAGATCTGCGCACGGTGGGTGACTAAGGGATATACTTAGGCTCCACCGAATGACCTTAACACACAGTTCCAAAACCCTAAAATTGTCCCTAATAGCAACTGCAGCAGTGACAAAACCCTAGAAAGACCCGAGGAGGACCACGAGGGAAAATCTATATTAGAGCCTACTTGGTCGGTAAGCAAGACTCACAGAGGAAGAAATTAACAGGGAAGCCATTTGGCATTGATGGAAGTCAATGAGATTAAAACCCTAGAAAAAAACCCTTTTTTTTTCTTTTCTGTAATGTCATAGTGAAGATGGTTTGCCAAAGAATTATTCCAACTTTTTATTATGGAGTTATTTTTTTACCTCTAAAAATTTAAAAAAAAAAGATATAAAATCTTCAACATTTTGAATGCGCAATTGAAACTTTGGTACAAAGCGCAGTCTTACGAGGACGGGGTTAAAAATCCAACCTTGTGGGGGTGTTTAAACCCACTATCTCAGTTCGATCATGATCAACCACTATCTCAAGAGCTCTGAAACTAGGCAAATGTTTTTGCTCTATATATAAACCAGTCTAACCTACTTTGCCTACCCCGAGAAGCAGCAGTAGCAGCATCGAGTTACTAAATAAAACTGGTTCTCGGAATCCATGGCTGGTCCCCCTTCACTTCTTCTTCCAGGGTCAAGCAACAGATAAGCACTCCATCAAACATAGCTGCCTCAATCTAATGAGAGCTTGACACCATTCCTTTTTGATATCTTAAGCAGACACAGTCAATCACAATTGCCAGATCCAAGAGCCATTAAAGAAGAAGAAATTTTTTTTGCTCCGAGTTGATAGAAAGAATAAAAGGGATCATCAGGAGACATGCCACATGAGCAAGGCGCAGATCTAATAAAAAGATGTCACAGTGGGTTGTTAATCCTTAAGCTGAGGAGATGCACATGGGATTGGGGAGGCCCATAAAGATATATAATCCCATGAATGATTGTGTTGGGCCCAGAAATGATCTCGCTAGCATCGAGTAAAATAAGATACGCATCCTGCATGTTAGCCCCTAATCCTAATCCAAAACCCACATGAGGTTGAATTTCTTGAGGAAAAGAGATGCACATGGAGACTCCTTTAAGATGTTCGGAGGTGATTATTCTTTGGATTGGTCGGTTCAAGTCCAATCCAGAAGAAATTTCGGTGAGATTTCCTTGACGACGACTGAATCTTCTTTGTGGTCAACATGAGGAGTCAGTGCTGAATCTCATTGAAAGGTCATTGCTCGGTCTTGTCTCTTTGGCGTCCCAAACAGCCCATCTCCATGAACTTAATATAATCTCTTTTTTTTTTCATTTGAAAAAGCCACTGACCTGACATGGAAGATGATGGGCAAGGGTTATTTCGACGAGCAGACTACAGTGAAAATGAAATTTTTAGTCACATTGTGATGTAAATTTAACCAAGGAAGACAAGATGTGAAGTTGTAGGTAAAGAAAAAAACTGTCCAAACTGGTCGCATTCGAAAGAGTACAAGTGTTCACAAAACTTGCAGCAGAATCCATTTAATACCCAGCTCAAACCCAAAGCAACGAAGATCAGACACCACTTTTGGCTGAGATCTCAAATGACTCGATTCTCTGAATTGATCTATCCATGGTAAGGAAGTAAAGCCACTGATTCATCCTCCAAAAGTCGTTTACTTTCTCGATCTTTCTGTGAGACGTCAACATATTTACCCACTCTTCCTCAAGAACACAGACCTCTTGATGGCTCCAGGTTGACACACTGTGCTTTCACCCAATAATTGTTTCATTTTACCAAGCTCCAGAGGCAAGTCGCAATAGTTATAGAAAGGCCTTTTCTGTAATTTAACTCGTGCCATTGATCAGTTTCGTACCACAAAATAAACACGAGGAGAGTACTCATAAAGCTGGCCTATGGATTCAGTTAAAAGCTGATTTCTCGCCTCTCTGCAAAAAAATTTCCAGTGGTGGGTTCGTTGAGCTGTAATGCAATCCAGACTCCAGTATCGGCAGCTTCCTCAGCTGATATGTTGCCCTGCCAACCAGTCATTGCAGTCTTCACCCAACCTGGGCAGTAGCAATTGATGTAGATCTTGTGACCCTCTGGGTGATCCGAATTTTTTTTTGCCATTAAGCGGGTGTAGGCATTGACAGCTAATTTTGATACCGAGTAATCAGTAAAGTTTTGAGGCCAGCCACCTGAAACCCAAGAACCATGTTTGACTTGTTCAAGAAATTCATTAATGGTGGCTTCAATTAGCTCCTCGGAGAGAGATTCTTCTTCAGCAAGTTTGTTTCGCAAGTTTATATCTCCCAGTCTCTGCCAAAGTTACATTGTGTTTTAATTAAGCTACATTAAGATGAACAAAATTCACTAATGACAAATTTAACAGAAAATGAAAGTTTGGAGAATGAAAGTAAGCTACTCAAACTCATAAATCAAATAAAATACTAGCAGAAGTATCAACTATAACTTTTTTCCTTTTGTTCTGAACATGTTAAAACAGAGTTGAAGATTTAAAATTAATAAAATTCTAGAGCCTCATAATGAAAAAGGAAAAAGTAGTAATCATGAGATTGATAGGAAAGAGCAGAAGAGAGAAGGAAAACATTAGGAAATCGAGATATCTTGCTCATCTCCCAAGTTATTGAAAATTACATACTGGTTTATTTCTACTAGGATTCTTCATTACAGACTAATATTCTATTAAAAAATCTCACTCTCCTAGTAAAACCAGACATTTTATATTCACCCAAACAAAAGTCATAATAAACCAAATTTTCTCTGAGAAACTAAAATACTTGGAAAAAGGAAACTAATAGTTAAATCTACCATGGAAGGAAAAACAGGGAAAACTAGGGGCATAAAAACTATAAACAATATGGAAAACATCATGGTGAAAAACTTGGAATGGTTGTGTACACAGAAAACATATGAAAAGATGGATAAATGAACCAGGATCAACTTACATTGCGCCTTCCATTGAGCCTTCCAAGCCTTGAGCTCACATTGACAACTCGAGCCCCAGAAGCTGATGGTTTCATCAAAGGCATCATGCTTTCAGTCATCCTTTTAGTACCAAAATAATTTGTTGCTATAACTTCTTCAGCAAATTCAGCAGAATTTTCAGACCCTACATTAAAATTTACACCAGCGTTGTTGACCTGCATAAAAAATGAACACACTGAAGTAGCTTTGAAGCAGTCTTTGATGTCGGTAAGGTTAGAAAGAATCTCAAAGACTCACCAAAATGTCAAGGCCACCATAGTTCGCTGCAATCCAGTTGGCAAACTCTTCGACAGAGGTAGAATCAGAAACATCCAACTGATGGAAAACCACATCCAAACCTTCTTTTTGCAAAGCTTTCTTTGCTTCAAGGCCTTTAACAGGGTTCCTAGCTGCTAGAATGACAGTTAAACCATATGCAGCTAGGCTTCGTGCAATCTCATATCCAATTCCTTGGTTACTCCCAGTCACCACCGCAATAGTTTCAGACGACCACCATCTAGATTTTTTAATAAAATTAAGTAATCCTGAGTTTAAATAATAAAAATCCCAGGATGAGAAACACAGACATCCTAGCAACTAGTTTTAGTTAAGATTTAGAGTTCTATGGTGTTCAAACCAAATGAAGCTACTGGGAAACCTTAAGAAGGATACTTACTCTAGTAAGCTTTGTGATAGAACCGGTGGTATATAACAGAGTTCCCCCCTTGTTCTATTTTGAGAGATTGTGGTGCATATGTTAATCCTTCAATGCTAAATTAACTTAGAAAAAGACTACCACTGTATTAGAAATGAGGGTTTGGTTACAATCTTAATCATACTTCAGAATAATCCTATTCAGTTTTCCAAATACAATACTGCACTTATAGTGCAATAAAATATGAACAATTAACACCCACAGTTAAACTCAAGATAGATCCTCCAAGAAAATCATGAGTTTGGACATAAGCAACAAAAACCAAGCAACTGATATGAGACTTTGTAAACAAATTTGTCACTAGTTCACCAATTGAATATAAAAAACAAAACAAAAAACACAATTTTCCCTAGACCATGATGACATGCTAAGTGACAATAAAATTCATTTTGAAAGATAATAATATGACGAATTTGAAGAGCACTTTCACCATCATTGTAAAAAGCTGGAGATGACAGAGGAACGCCCATATCAGTGAGTAGCCCAAAAGCCAAATAAACTCAATAGAAACTTCTGCAAATGCACTTTATTGGTAATCTAGCATTATTAGATGTTTCTGGCTCTTCAAAGTAATAAAACAATCACGAAAAAAAAGAAGCTGAACCGACATATGAAAAACGAGAACATTGCAAACAGAGTTTTTCCAAATTCAAGAAAAAACCAGCATTAGGGACAACAGTAGAAAGGTTCTTATTGAGTAATTAGATTGGTACTTTTTTCGTGGGTTTGCAAGACGAATAAATGTGCTTCCACCAAAGTAGATACTAAAATTGTGGTCCAGTTGATTAATTGACCCATCAAGAGTTTCTTTCCAGGTGGATTTAGCTAGCCAACTGCCAAAAATCTCTCCCACGCTAGAGGCATTTTACCAAGCCCTAATTTTTAAACTAGAACAAACAGAATGATTATTTACCAACCTTAATCCGAATAAGACAGAGACAGCGGGCGTAAGTATCTATTCAATAGCTCAAAGTACAAAAAAATTCTCCAACCAAACACTTTGCAATCGCAATTTCGTTATATCCATGGTATCTTTCCAGTCACAGAAAGAATTTTGTAGATGTAAACAATTATTTCCTCTCTTTTTTTTTCTCGCTTATAGAACCTCGATTTCCAGCACTGCAAAGAAAGAGAACTTGCCTCTCGGCGTCTGTGTAAGGAATCGCTCTGAGACGACTAATCTCTAGCAGCCGTTTTTCTCTTCGCTCCTGTCTCTCCTCAGTCCGCGCTTTTCTTCCCATGCCTTCAGATCAACCTCTCGCTTCGTGGAGAGGCCTCTTGCGCCACCATTCTTTTAAAGCACAAGCAATGAACCGGCCCTCAAGGAGTTGGGCCGGTCCATATTCTTCGTGGCGTGTTAATAATTTCTAAATGGGCTGGTAATCACTCGAAAGAATTCAAAGAAAAATCTGAAATGGATAGGAAAAATTTCAATAAATCCAAGTCAGCAAAGACAGTCAACTAGGTTTGACCATCAGTTGACCCATGATTATATCAAATGATGTCATCATAATTTTCGCGGTGAAAAAAAGAAAATATACAGTATTCTAAAAATAAATAAGTGAAAATTTAATAATAGAATTATATTAAAAATATAAAATTTGCTTATTATTTATTAAAATTTTAGAATATTTATCATGATATTATTATTTAATTAGTTAATATATAAATATTATATTTATTAAAATAATATGGAAGGTAATGGAACATGTTGTGACAAATAAGATTTTTGAAAAGTTAAATATTTTTTACCAATTATTTTTTAATTTAAAAAATATCTTAAATAGACAATAAAATGTGTTAAACATATTAGAAGATTTTTTAAATTAATTAATATACTATTATTTTAAATATTAGGTAATAAAATGTGTAGCGGTAAATAAGATTTTTAAACACTAAGATATTTTTTTAATTAAAAAAATTTAAATCGATAATGAAAGGTGTTAAATAGGTAAGAATATGATTTTTTTATTAATTAATATACAAATTTATATTTTGTTATTGTAGAAAATGAAGGGAATAAAATATGTACCTACAAATAATTTTTTTAAAAACAAAAATTATTTTTTTTAAAAAATATTGTATTATATTAAATAATATCTTTAAGCGATAATCTAAGGTATTAATTACATTAGAAAATTATTTTTTAAAATTAATAATCAAAATTTATATTTTTTTATTATATTTAATTAAAGGTGAAATGAAATGCTTTAAATGTTTTTAAAATAATTTTTAATTAAAAATAAATTAAATCAATAATAAAAGGAAAATATAATAAAAAATGTGGAAAAGATGTTACTTAGGCTAATTAAATGGTCAGTAAATTTTCGTTATTTATTATGTGGAGAAAACACATTACATAGCAGTCGCCAGTGGGCTCAGTTGTCTGGTTCTGGCGTACACTTCAAACTCCAGAAGGATAACATTCCACAGCAAAAAGATTTTACAACACAAGGACTGCTAGTATTAACAGTCATATACGCGGCTTACAAACAGATCAAACATCTTTGCAATCAAAACGCTCCAAACTCACGCTTAATTAGATTTCCATCGCTAATTCTGCTTCACTCTGGGTTTAATTCGAATGACCTCCCGGTTTGTAACGTGCAAGATCAGCCAATATAAAAAAAAACATAAAAAAACCAGGGCTGCGTGCAGCTTCATTAATGGGTTGCAAGCAGAGGGACGCTGTGCAGGACGACCGTCTCGACCGTCAACCCGGGGCCGAATCCGAACAAGACGCCCCACTCCAGGCCTTCACCGGTTGTGCACTTCCCTTCCTCCAAGCTCCTCTTCCTCATCTCGTCCAGGATGAAAATCACGCAGGCGCTAGACATGTTCCCGTATTCGCTCAGAATGTGCCTCGTTGCTCTCAGTTTCTCCTCCTTGAGACCCAGCTTGGCTTCCACCTGGTCCAGTATGGCTGGCCCTCCCGGGTGCGCGATCCAGAAGATGGAGTTCCAGTCCTTGATATCCAGTGCCTCGAACGCCTCTTTCAGACTCTTATCGATGTTCTTCGAGATTATCCCCGGCACGTCCTTGAGAAGGTGGAAGGTGAGCCCCGCCTCCCGCAGGTGCCCGTCGATTGCACCTTCCGAGTCGGGGAGGATCGTCTGCCCCGCCGAAACCAACTGAAAGAGCGGTCGCTCCGTGGACGGTTTGGGATCTGCTCCAATTATCATGGCGGCGGCGCCGTCTCCGAACAGAGCTTGGCCCACCAAGCTGTCGAGGTGGCTGTCCGATGGACCCCTAAAAGTAACGGCAGTGATCTCGGAGCAGATGACCAGCACCCTCGCTCCGGCGTTGTTCTCGGCAAGGTCCTTGGCGAGGCGAAGGACGGTGCCACCGGCGAAGCAGCCCTGCTGGTACATCATGAGGCGCTTAACGGAAGGACGGAGGCCGAGGAGTTTGGTGAGCTGGTAGTCGGCCCCAGGCATGTCGACGCCGCTGGTGGTACAGAAGACGAGGTGGGTGATCTCCGACTTGGGGTGACCCCACTCCTTGATGGCCTTCACCGCCGCCTCCTTCCCCAGCTTGGGCACCTCCACCACCACCAAGTCCTGCCTCTTGTCCAATGACGGCGCCATGTACTCGCACATGTTGGGGTTCTCCTTCAGTATCTCCTCCGTCAAGTGCATGTAACGCTTCCTGATCATGGATTTATCACCTGCACACCCACAACAGAGCCAAAAACACGTAAACGACGACACTTGTAGCCACTCACAGAGAAAAGAAAAACCGACTGTCCGAAAGAGATTCCACATTAGTATACGTAGCAGAGCGTCATTCGTTAACTGAGTTAATCCAGAAACAACACTAGCCACTCACACATCCGCTTGAATTTCTCCTTGAGCTCCGGCATGTGCTCGCTCTTAGTGATTCTGAAATAGTAATCGGGATAATCCGCCTGGTGCACGCAGTTTCCCGGCGTCGCCGTCCCAATGGCAAGGACCGTTGCTGGGCCCTTCGCTCTCTGCGCCGCCCGGATTTCCTCAATCGATTTCGACATCTCTTCTCCCGAGCTTTGGCGCAGCGACAAGTCCGTTACTGCTTCACTCACCACTCCGGGAGGGGTTGAGACTTGGAGAGTAAGAGGAGTGGTGGAGTAACCGGGCTGAAGTTGGCCGGTTCTTATAAGCAGAAGAGATCATTGGAGAGTTGGTTGGAGGGACGGGCAGATGGGAGGAACGAGGGGGTTGTGGTGGATTTGGCGACACGCCATTTCAGGTTGCCACGTGTACTCGCACTCACATTTTTTTCAAAGGTGGTTGCCTCGTGCCTGATCCTCCTACTCAAGTCTAATCGTGGCACGGAAATGAATCCAAGGTTTTTGGAGTTGGGTGGTAGATTTTTTATGATATTTTAGACGTCCACGTTTAACGTCTACGTGGCAAACGTTCCACGTCTTGAGAAAAAGCGATTCCGTCCGGAGTCCGAATTCTTGAGAAAAGAATTCTGAAAGCCCTCAAAGGCAACTACTTGAACGAACTACCCATTGATAATATTTTTAGAAACTACAATCCCACCTCTGCCCGAAATTAACTTCGCAAAATTCATAACATTTGAACTGTTTGTGAAGAGATTTTCTCGACCGCAAAATGCGAACAGGAAGGAGAGCCACCTCGTCCGGGACAGAACTTTCAACTTTCAGATAGATACCATGAATGAGCTTCTGTTTGGTGAGTACATTAATTAGCTTTCGTTTATTCGTATTTAATTTTTACTTTTCTTTCAGAAACGACAAGAAGAAGTTGGCGACTGTAGAGGTTTGTGTTCAGCAACGTTACATCGGATGCAGATGGGTGACAATCAATCGACGAAAAAGACAGGAGCTATTTTCGGGGTTTTCTTCTTTCCTTTTTCTGTTCTTTATTTGGGTGAGAGGGAAGGAAATACTTTCCGAAAAAAAAAAAAAAAACATAACGATGAAGGAAGAAAACCATGAATCTGCTGTTAATGTCATCATCAAGTCGTTTCTTCGTGTAGGTAGAAACGTATCCGACTAATGAATCATTTATCAAGAAGAGGAAATTGTCAATGGAACTTAAACAGGTGAGTTCATCTTTTCTCATTTCTAGGATGAAGGCAGGCAGGAAGACCCTTCTGGAAATTGTCACTTGATCTCCTCACGCTCGCAAAAGTCTAAGCAGGGAAGCCTTCTGGGTCCTTGTGGCGGATATTTCTCTTGGCATCTCAAGTTCTTCATCACGCATCCACGAACGCACCCCAAGTCTGGCTGCGCCTGCGTCCCTGACACTAGATTGTTGGCAAGCACCACTGAAAGTAGGAAGATAACGAGAGCGGTTGAAGAACTTCCAACCATGTCTTCAAATGTTGAGAAGACGCAGAGCGGAAGATCAGAGTTTGGGTGTTATAACGAAACATGAATGAAAATCTGTTTATTTAAAGATTCTAAGTCGAATTAACGAAACAGGAATGAAAATTTGTTTATTGAAGTTGGTTTAAGAGATAGTTTTAATGATAAAAAAATACTTAAGTTAGTAATGATTTCTATTTCAAATATTTAATAAATACTTAATTACTAATAATATGTATTAAGTATGTCTTGCATTTAAAAAAAGGTCCAAAGGAAATTTCTGGCAAACACCCATGCTTTGTCCCAACAATCTACACAAAGAGGCAAACAAGCAATTCATGCTAAAGAGTACACCATCCAAACTGCCTAGCAACACCGTTCTTCGTCTTCCAGAAGGAACTATCTCTAGAAATACAGGATATCGACTCAGGTACCTTCTGCTACAGGTTATTAAGTGAATCAAACTTAGCCAAACTAAAACGATTCAAATATGTCCATTATAGACTAGTTCGTATAGGATTAAACCCCTTAATACGAATTAACTAAAATTTACCCTTCATAGCAACTATCGTAGATAACTGAGGAATAATTTTGAAAAAACCTTTACAACCTGGCACAATTTACGAATAAATTTAGAAGACGAACATACCGAGGATACCTTGTCCTTAAAAATCTACATAGACACCTGGTCGAAAAATGGAATTCAATTAGGACGACGAGTTATGCGCATACGTATATGCGTCGTAGCTAGAGGAATCAACATTAGAAAGGTTTCAGTTAAAGATTCAAAGAAAATCACAGAATTAGCCAAAAATATTGGTTATTCTAAAACTTGACCATAGAAGAACTTGACCCCAGAGAGTTAACTTGGCCAACTAAATGGGTAGTCCAACCTTTGGCACCAAGACACCTTCCCCTCTCCCGAAAAACCATAAAGGAGATATAAGGAAAACTAGTAATCACCAATGCTAGATCAAGTTTTTCCCTCGAACAGGATAGGCCCTCTACCTCTACCAGTAGAGCAACTACAAGTTCCCTTTTTGAATGAATAGGAAACCCAATGCCCAATGCCTATGTTCCACTTCACATCGATAATGGCACATAGCCCATACAAAGCCTTAAGCTCATCAATAGGAAACAATGACATAGTCACCTATTCCAACCAAACCTTAGAGTCTTATGGAAAGACCCTTAATAGGTTAGAAAATGTTGTTGAGCAGAAAGTTGATTTCCTCTATGATGAACATAAACATAGAGAAATAATAATATATCAAACTATCCTAGAAAATATTCTAGAAAAAATTGACCATGGAAATAGTCCTGTTTTCTTTAAAGAATTAATAGAACTAAAACAAAGTTTAGATAATCTAAACAAAGATAAAATGCAAGAACTTTTAACCGAAGTCTTAGCATTAAAAGAACGTTTAGGTTCTCTCAGTCCATCAAGGTATAAAACCCCTTTTACACCTTGGACACCAGAATGATCTATAGGTGAAAACTATTAGTTCGTTTAGAATTTTGTAGAGAAAGCCTAGCTCTCCCTCTACAACAAAGAGATACTCTTCAACCTGAAGATGATACAATCCCATCCCAAGTAATGTACCATTATTGGTGGATGAGATATAATGATCGCGCATATAAACTAAGATGCAAGATCAAAAGAATTAAATAAAAGCTAAACCTCTTAGCTTTATAAAAATGATCTATAGAGAAAGACTATTAGATCGTTTAAATTTGGCACGAACAATAAAAGTTCGCGCTCTGCAATTCAGAGATAATCTCAGACCAGCAAATGAAACTATGATAGCTTTTATCGAGTTTCAGATTGAATGGATGAGATTAAACCTTAGAGCACGCACACTACTGTTCATAATTCGAAGACTTCAAAGAAAACTTCAAAAATAGCTCTATAAATATGAATGAGTTTTTCTATTTAAATAATATGGAAACTCCATTACTTTTAGGCCTTCCTGACATTACCGGATGACTTAAAAACCTAATGTACATTGCACCTTGCATAGCACCTAGAAAAAAAGATCGAGAACCTTGTGCCTTTAGGATCACTTCAAAAGCATCATCCTCTACTGATGATGAAGTTTACGCAGAATATAATACTTTCAGTCGCCAACCGATTTATTATGTTCAAGAGGAAAAACCTTCCTCTAGTAAATAAAAAGAGCAACAAGACAGTGAACCAGAGGCATGGGACTCTAACGAAGTTGCAATAGAAAATACCAAGAAAAAAGACTACTCTGCTAAAGACAAAAAGGTAGATGATTTTGGTAAAAGATTTAGAATGCTTCGAGGTGGCAATACTAGCCAACATGAAGTAAAAAGTTCAAGGGCACGAGATACTCACATGGAAGACAACTTCCGAGACCGCACAACAGATAACTCTCGAGAAAGAGAAAGTTTCTCTCACTCCAAAGTTTCATTAGGAGGATAAAGATATTCGACAAAATATATCAACATTGATCCAAATCATGCTAACAAAGGACACCAAACCATTGATAGTATAAATCCATTTGGATTTTATCTCAACTTGGATTGTCCCAAGGATGGAGAAAAAATTCTTAAAGAATGGGAAAAAAACATGAGCAATGCAGCAAATATGCACGAATCTTGGGATAAAGAAGATTCTGCATTTAACTTCTTTACCCATGTTTTATAGGGTAATGTAGCTAATTGGTGGGACAACCTTCCCAAAGACCAAAAAACACCTACATCCACATCTATAGCTTCAATTCTAAAAGGGTTAGTTGCTAAGATATCAAAAGAATTTCTAGGTATACATCCTACCTTAGAAGCTCATAATAAATGAACTATACAAAGAAAACGTTTAGAAACTCTTCAAAACCTAAACAAGTTACAAGTTTGTAACATTTGTTTTTATGAGAAGTACTATTGCGAAATTGCAAGCTACTTCTATAAATTACAAAAAGATTATCAGACACCTTATCTTTCCATCTTTTACTCAAAATTGCCCGAACCTTTTGCAATTGTCTTTGAAAAAGATAATTATTATAAAATATTGGCCACAAAACAACGCAGAATTTCCACTTCCAACAATGGAATCTTTCCTACGTTTTGATACTCTAGGAAGAAGACACAACTTTCTATAAGACATGTTGTCAAACCTCTGTGAAACCCAAAGACTACAAAATAAAAGTAGTAAAGCAAATAAGCAAACATTATGTTGTTCTAACCAAAACAAAAATGTAGGAGCTTATGGTTGTAAAACAAACTCCCATAAGCAAAGAAAATATCCTAAGAAATTTCGTAAGAAAAAATTTAGGATACAACACAATTAAAAAACTAGGTATATTCCCAACAAGAGATACTTTAGAAAAAGAACGAACTCTGGCCCTACCACATCCAGTAAAGGGTCAAATGCATATTGCCCAAAGGGGAAACCTCCATGCAAATGTAAATGCTGGATATGCCAGAAAGAAGGACATTTCTCTCGCGATTGTTCAAATGATAAGAAAAAATGGCAGTACAATATTTATATGTTACTAGACGAAGAGAAAGGATTGGAAATCATCCATCATGATGAAATCCAGTCGGAAGATGAAGTATATGAACTTCATCTCGAAACAGAGTCTTCCACCTCAGAAAACATGTCGGACTCTTTAGGCACCTTCTTTGAACGAGTATCCACATAAATGCAAAACATGTAGCATATGGAAATTCTTATATCACGGTCATGCTTAAGCTACCCGGATATATAAATTCCATATACACGCTCTAGTAGATACTGGAAATTCATATTGCCTCGTCAGACCAAATTTACTTCCCACAAATTTATGGAAAATACTTGAAGTACCCCTTCAAGTAATAGTTGGCTCAAGAAAAAATATTTCTCTTCCTGCAGAAGCCAGAAACATTCATCTTGACATTGGAGGTGAAAATTTTATGATCCCAAAACTTATTAGTTTAGGACCTAACATAAACTCGGGACCCGATCTCATCCTTGGAAATGAATGGTTAATGTTTCATGCCCCTGTCGAACAAACACTAACCTACTATAAACTTCATTGTCGTACTCAACGTGAGATAAATAATTATGCCGTATATGTATACGCAGTAAAACCCATTGAAGCCTTTGCCATTTATGGCAATGGAGAAGTCCTCCACCAAGTCGTCAAAAAACGCAACAAGCGTGGTGATGAGGTTCCTCCCCTGGAATCTCTCCTCGCAGAATCCTACGAATCAGAAGTTCATAAGTTTTTGGATTCCACTTGTTCTGAGAAACCCCTAGAATGGTGGAATAAACAAAGACCATATGCCGACCTCAAACCTCTTGATCTTGAAAAAGAAATTCAAAAAAAAACTATGGTTTGCACTCCCTCTGATGTTGAAGAATTTTCAACGTAGATCAATGACTTGCTAACCCAAGGATTAATCCGTGCAAGTTATTTTCGACATACATCTCCTGCTTTCCTTGTTCGGAATCATGCAGAGATAAAACATGGAAAAACTAGAATGGTCATTAACTATAAAAAGGTTAATGAATCCACAAAAATGGATGGCTACTATCTTCCTAACAAAGAAAGATTAATAACCGCAATAAGAGGAAAACAATGGTTTTCCAAGTTTGATTGCAAGTTAGGGTTTTGGCAGATTCGTCTAACCGAAAGAGCTATTCCCTTTAGTGCATTCACTGTCCTTCAGGACATTATGCTTGACTTGTTATGCCCTTCGGGTTAAAACAAGCACCCAATATATTCCAAAGAAGAATGAACGATATCTCAAACCATTCTTTAAGTTTTGCTTAGTCTATGTTGACGATATCTTAATTTTCTCTGAAAACAAAGAGCAACATAAAGAGCAATTACATAAGGTACTAAATGCCTTAAAGAATGTTGGGATAACACTCAACAAAAAGAAATCAGAATTGTTTAAAACTAAGATATATTTCTTAGGATTAAACATCTCTAAAGGAGAAATCATTCTCCAAAATCATATTCTAAAAAAACTAGCAGCTTTCCCAAATGAAATAGAAGATGAAAAACAACTTCAACATTTCTTAGGATGTCTAACGTATGTTGAACAATTGATAAAGAATTTAGCTGAAATTAGAAAACCTTTTCAACGGAAGTTAAAGAAAGATGTCAAATGGGAATGAACACCCACCGATAGTTCAGAAGTAATCAGGATCAAACAAATGATGAAATACCTCTCGGCGTTAACTCTACCAGAACCACATGCAAAATTAATTTTAGAAATTGACGCCTCAGATCATACATAGGCAACAATACTAAAATGTAAAACCAATCATTCTGAGAGAATATGCAACTATACCTCAAGAACATTTACATCTGCCGAAAGAAACTATCATTCTTATGAAAAAGAAATTTTAGCAGTAAAAAACGGGATAAAGAAATTTTATATTTATCTTGCCCCCAAAGAATTTCTAGTTAGAACTAACTGTAAGAATTTTGTCGGTTTTATGACAAGAAATCTAGAAGATTCACTTTGTCATGGTAGATTACTTCGTTGGCAGTAATGGTTCTTTCAATTCTCTTTTACTGTCGAACACATTACAGGTGACAAAAATTATTTACCTGATATTCTTACTCGAGAATTTTCTTGTGTTACAGACAGGTAAACCAAATGGATTCTTTCAACAACTCTCTGACAGACCTCACAGTTGCAATAGCCACTCTCACGGTATTGCTTTCGCAACTTCAATCCATTTTCGATAACCTCCTTGTTCTTTCTAAAAGAGGAGAAATTGAAGAGAAATATGCCCGTTATGGGCTAAACGGTGAAAACTTATAACTCAAAGTTAAGGAATTAACCGAAGAGTTAAAAGGACTCACAAAAAGGCGCGTTAAGCCAAGATCTTTCGGAACTTCTAACGAATCTCCATTGCGATAAAAGAAAGTTATAACATCAGCTGACAAGCAGACAGATGACTTTAGTGTTTCATTAAACACAGGTCGACCTGGGATTTCTATCGGTCATGCTAGGCATGAGAAGGAAACCACAACCCAATCTTTTATGAAGAAAGGGGAATCAAGGACTTCTACCTACCAGTCTAGAACTGGAAAGGAAGCCTTAACGATTCTGTCATGTAAGTAAACGGAATCAGGGACTTCTACTTGCCAGCCTTGAACTAGGAAGGAAGCCTTAACGGTTCCATCTTGCATGGAAACGGTAGATGAGAAATCGTTTAAAACAAAACTTGTTACCCCGTCTGAGTTTACAAGGTAGAAAAGTTTAAACAAAACTAAACAAAGTAGGTTTTAATGTGTTTGATTTTTTGAGTAAAATTCAACCTCTAAAACTTTTGGATATAATGTTCGATGAACTCTCACTATGCCCTCAAAAGGTGAACAATGTGAGTCCTAAAAAAATATGTCGATCATGTGACCTAATTTCAAAATTGGAATGAACATATTGGTAAGGGAATTAATACTCCCATCATGACCACCGATTCAAGTAACAGATGGAATCAGTTAACACTGAGTCTAGCAATAGACTCTAAATATGTGCATTTACTTTACACATATGGTTTTATTGGGAAACTCTTCATCCATACCACCAACTTATCGGTACTGGCAAAGATGCCTAAAGAAATTATGGAGGCATGTAAAAGTTTTTGCTCCATAACAAAATATAAAGAGATCAGACTCAAGATCATCTCCTCCATTGTAGAAGTTATTGACAAAAATAAGATTTTCCCAAGTTTTTCGGTAATCACTCTTGAAGGACTCAATAAAGAAGATGAAGCCAAGGGATATGATCCAAAACATATTCCTAAGCCCAAGCCTTGCCCTGATTCTGTCTAGCCAACTGGATGTGTTCTCGGACTCAAGACTATGATTCAGTATATTGAGATGCTGATTCAGAAAAAGAAATGCTACGTGTACAAGACATCAGTATCCTTGACAATTGTCACAAGAAGCTACAAAGAGACTCCATCTAATGTATAGAAGTCTCTCAAAGAAACATTGAAGAAGTTACAAAATTGAAATTTTTCCGCCAGCAAAAAGATAAAAGAAGATTTTTGTGCCATGGCACAGAAAACCTTTCAGAAGAAGCACATGTGTCAATTGTGCAAACAAAGGAATCCGTCAAACGACAGCCTATCAGAATGGCGTGGACCACATCAACAAAGAATACGTGACGTCTACAAAATGACGACAAAAGAAACAAAAGACATATTCACCCCTACTTTCGGCACCGAAAGGTATTAAAGCAAGTGTAAGAGATGACAAAAGAAAAAGACAAAAAGATGTCCTTAGTCTTTAATCACCAACCTTATGATCAAGGGTAAAAGTGGAAGAAATAACCGAACTTCTGGTTATAAATATGAAGGCTAGCAAGAGTCTAAGGCATTTGAAGATCACTCCGAGTTTTCGAGAAGAAGAAGGCGGTCTGAGGAAAGAAAGCGATTTCCGGCAAGCATCCTTCGGTAAAGTTCCTAAAACACGATATGTGCAAAACAACCATAATGGCTGAGTAGTAAAGAGAGAGTTGACCGGTAGCACGGTCTGTAACTTCAAGAGTTATGTAGTTATGTATTTATATTTTTGTTTGAAACAATATTTTAATTTTCCGCAGGTGTAATATTTAAATTCATACAGTGTTTGTTGTCACTGTTCATTTTCGCATATATATATGAATCTCCACAGTAAATATTTTTACTGTTCAAAAGTTTCTATTATTTTTACTGTTTATATTTTCTATTCATTTTTACTGTTCACTCGTAATAGTAATAATATCTAAATAGTGCCTAATAGGATCCAAGCTAGGTACTTAGTAATATTTGGTTATACTCCGAGGTAAAAAACGAAACGGAGTTGTGCTCTACCCTGCTGAAGCAGCCATAGAGTCACATTGGTTGACATGTATGGCTTAGGGACCTCTGAAAACTGTGAGGTCGCATGACGATTTAGCCCACGTGGTGGTAAGCCGGAAGGAATAGGGTCAAACCCCGAATAGTACTGAGTAGCAATAGAAGTCATGTTGGGCCTATCAGATACCATTTTGTGTCTAGGAGAGTACTACCATACAAGAGAAAAATTCGAAAATAGATAACAAATTCGAGGGAGTTTGTAAAAATTACTTATGCATATGCAGTCATGTGCCCTTGTATTTTAAAATCAAGTTATTAAGGATTATTTTAGCTATTGTTATATAAACAAGCATATAGGATTGGGTGTGCTTATTATTTTTGCTTGAATTCAAATATTTGCTTTATAGAGAGGTTATTGTATTTGATCATAGTTGTAACCAAGTAACCCTAATATCATTTTGTCAAGCCTAGGCAAGGTGAGACCTTCCTCTAATTAAGTGAATTGATGAAGGTTTGCATGGTTGAAGAGGATAGGGCTGAGAAGCTTTATATAATGTTGTTGTGAGCAATAAATCCTTGTGTAGGCAAACAATGCTAAAAATCCCAGTATGGTTCTAGATTGGTGTGTCTAGTGAGTTACGGCAAATCCTTCAGTTGGTCTAGGCTAGAAAATCCCTTGTGGATCTAGGTTGGATAACCTAGTTCTTTTTGTATTCATATCTGAGAGTGAATTGGTTGTTGTCGTCAATTGAATAATGTAAGTCCCCAGAATGGCAACATTACAATTGACATAAGAAGCAATTTGCTATTGTGTCTAGTGTAACTCCAAGGTATAAACACCTTGGGAGTAGATTAGCAATCTCAGATAATATCATATCATTAACCACTATAAATCGTTGTGTGTCGATTATGGACTTGTTGTTTAAATTATTACTTGTATTTGAATCTTGATTTTAAAAATTACTTTGCACAACCCAATTCTACAAGATTATAAACACTTTTTAAAAGGGTTGAACAAAAGAATCAAAATAAGTTAAAATTGACTAACGAATTTAAGAAACATATTCACCCCTCCTCCCTTAGTTTCTCACCGAATCTAATAATTAGTTTAGAGAAACAACAGTAGAAATTGATAATAAAATTATGTGAATACTACAGAAATAAAAATTTATGCATTAGGGACTAGAGTATAGCAATGCAATTATCGATTGTCTGAGGTAAAAATTATCATTTTTATCTACCCACTCTGGTCTCTATCACAAAATATTAAAAAAGGAAATTTTAGTTTTATATCCAATTTTTTTAAATCAATAATAAAAATAGCCAATTTTTGAATTTAATTGCATAAATACCCAACTTTGACGGTCAATTCCACATGTGTATAGTCAAAAGTGACATGTAAGTTTTAACCGCTTATGTGGTACCACATCATCACACCACATGAGTACCTAAGAGTCTAACACCATGTCACCTACCACATCATCAAGAAGCCATGTCAATGAATATATTTTTAAAATTTTAATATTGTTTTTAGAATTTTAAATTTAATTAGATATTTTTAAAATATTTATTTTAAAATATTCTTTTTAAATATTTAGTTAATGTTAAATACTTTTTAAATATTTTTAAAATATTAATAAATATTAAAATATTTTTAATATTTTGAAAATATTTAATTTTTTTTAAATTTTAAAAGTTTAAAAATATTTTATATTTTTAAATATTTTAATTTTTTTTAAAATACTTTAAGAAAAGTAAATATTTATTTTCTATAAAATTAAATATTTTTAAGATTTAAATAATTTTTTAAAAAGAAATTATTATTTTTAAATATAAGGTAATAAAACTTGTACCAATAAATTAAAATTTTAAAATAATTTTATTCAAGTAAAAATATTTTAAATTTATAAGAAAAGATTTTAAATAGATAAGAATAAAAAATAATAATAATTAATTAATAAATGTATTTTTTGTTATTATAAAAAATATGGTAGAATATTTGTACCAACAAATAAGAATTTTAAAACTAAATTATTTTTTACTAAATATTGTATTAATTTAAATAATATCTTAAATTAAATAATTACATTTAGGATTAAAATAAATTTATAATTATATTAAAATTCGGTAGCACAAGCAAGAGGTTATTGACCCCAAGGCCGAAATTCTTGAAAAAAAAGAAAAAATCAGAAAAGTCTTCGAAAACAGACGTTGAAACTCGAAACGTCTCAGGAAATTTCTTGAGCCCCAACAATTTGACTCGTTTTGGAGAAAATGGACCAAGTCATTTGTGAATAGATGGATGCATGTTCGCATCGAATCTCGCCTACTTTGTCTTCTTCTTTGTTTTTCTATCAAACCATCTCTTCGTCTCTCTTATTCTTTCATCCCTTTTATCTCACTTCTTCTCTGTTTTTCTCTCGCACGTAGTATTTGACATTTTGAATAATCTATTCTCTTCAGTTTTCTCTCGCTCGTTGCCTATTTGACATTTGACTAATTTATTGGACATTGACTATTCTTGCGGCTGTCCGTTGTTGACCCATCTTTCTGGTACGCAAGCAATGGCGTCACTCTCTGTACTTGGATGTTTGGGGCTCGCCTGTTGTATTCTATTTATGTGGAGCTTCGGTTTTATCGAGAGATAATTTAACAAGGGAACAGGTTTTGGCTTGAACGATTTTGGGTTATTTGGCGGAAATTTTGTTGGGTATGTTTGAATTGTTCATTTAGATTCTTATCTGTGAATACTCTTTTCTGTTTGTTAATCAACATCTATGAATGTACTGCTTCTATGCTACTGCTCCATCTTGTTAGCTGAAAAAACAAAGTCTGTCGCTGCTTTGTGCAGTTTGTTGATTTTAAGAGGATCCACATCAGTTTTTGGCAGATATAGCATAAGTTCACTGTCGTCAGTTCTGGCGTTTACACGAGGAATTGCGGAAAAGGAAAGCATTCCCCTGAATTTTGTGATTCTTTGCATTTCACAAAAGACGCTGTCGCTATTATCTTAGTGGATTATAGGTAGGCAGCCATTCTAAATTTCTCTGAAACAACACCAAGAATAAAATGGTTCTTGTCATACCTCCTTTTCTTTTGTAATCTTATGATTGATACTCTTTCTTCACTGTCTCTGATTGAAGTAGTTGACTACTTTGCGTCGGTTATACAGAGTACTATTAGAACTACTTGTAACTCTTTGCTATCAGCAGCTTCTACAGAAACCCGTTTTTGCTTTTTACATATCGTGAGTGGCATGTCGGATTTAACAGGTGTAAACAAAGTTTAGGCTAAAAGAAATTTATCCATTTTTCATTTCTTCCCCTAATATTCATCGAGAGCTGTCTCCAGCTTGGTCACTTCTAGTTTTTAGTTCAAAACTGAGAAGAAGTTCATAATGTCCTAAAGAATGGATTGTTAGCTCAAGTCTTCCATTTATTTTCTTGTGGTATTCATGACATGGTATTTTCCAATGTGTATTTACTTATCTCTGTTCAGTCTTTTCAGTTGTAGTCTGTCTTATCTGCTTTTTATACTTTATACGAAGCTATCCTCTTGCTTATTTTCATTTATGTCTGCAACAGGTTAGAATAAAACCTTGTTTGTGTACATATGAAAAATTCTTCTTCTTTTCCAGGAAAATGAAGCAGTATTCTCTTTGGGTGATATTCTCATCAATTATCATACTCTCAACAGTATATGCTTATGCTGTAGAGCCTGTAATAACTGATGAAAATGGATGGAAATCTTCTGTTTTTTTATCCCCTCCCTTTATTCTGGGACCTGGTTCAGTGCTGAACAAAAATTACTTTGATATCAAGTTTCCAAGGGGTCACATTGCTCTCAAAGAATTTAATGCTGAAGTAGTTGATGAATTGGGAAATTCCATTCCTCTTCATGAGACATACCTACATCATTGGGTCGTTATCAGATACTACTCACTAGTTTCTTCTAAAGGGAACCTGACTCAGAATAGTCATCTACCTGAGCGTATTGAAGGTGGAAACTCAGGAATTTGCCCAGATAATGTTCTTAGTCAGCACTTTGGGCTTGGATCAGAAACACGCCGAACTCTTACTAAAGTGCCAGACCCTTATGGAATAGAGATAGGGAACCCTGCAGAAATTCCAGATGGTTATGAAGAGATGTGGTTGTTAAATGTTCATGCAATTGATACACGGGGTGTGGTGGATCCCAAGGGATGCACTGAATGTAGGTGCAGTCTATATGATGTTACTGTGGATGGAACTGGCCAGCCTTTAGCAAAAAATTACACTGGGGGTTTACGTTGTTGCTATGACCAAACCCAGTGTAAATTGAGACGTGGGTTTGAGGGTGTGAGGAGAAAGCTGTATCTGAAATATACTGTGAAGTGGGTGGACTGGCACCAAAGTGTTGTGCCTGTAAGGATATACATATTTGATGTCACAGATTCCGGCAAGAGGACTAACTCAACGGAGGAGAACATTCAACTTGGTTGCAAGGTATTTACTTTCTTTTGTTTTATTTGTTAATCAAGAGATTCAGAGTAACAGGACTAACACTTATAATTCTTTATTTGATTCTCAGACTGAATATGATGTTGCGGCTTGCACCAAAGAAGCTTCGACCATTGGCATGTGTGTAGATAATAAAAAGACGAACCTGGTCCTCCCCCGAGGAGGTGAACTTGTCTATGGTGTGGCACATCAGCACTGGGGTGGGGTTGGCTCAAGTTTGTATCGTCAGGTGACAATGAATTAAAAGATTTTCTAGGTTACTTTAATGACTGATATTCATCAATCATCGTGTTATTTCTCATGTCTCAACCATCACAGGTTGCTACTGATGCCTCAAATTCAGCTATTAATTTTTCTTTGAATTTGTGTTTTTGTGAATGGATGTAGAATGGTCGGCTTATTTGCTCATCAAACCCGATTTATGGAGATGGAAAGGAAGCTGGAAATGAAGCTGACTATCTTGTGGGAATGTCTACATGCTATCCAAAGCGGGGATCTGTTAGGATTGCTGATGGGGAGATTTTGACTTTGGAATCGAATTACAACAGTACTCGAATGCATACAGGAGTAATGGGTCTCTTCTATATCTTGGTAGCTGACCCAACATCAAAGCAACTTGCAGGTTCTTCAACTTCTCATGTAAGGCATCTTTTTCTATTTCTTCACAATTTACATTCTTCACTTGCATATTTGAGAAGATACGTTTTAGATACAGTAGAAATAATTTTATGTGTCTTATTGTTTTATATCAGAAGTCAAAGAGAGCCGCTTTTCTTCAACCATAAGCAAGAGCACCGGGCAATACACAGCATGCAACAAGCCAAGAGACATTCGTGATAATAGAAGAAAGCAACTTTGTATCTTAACGAGTTTGACTTAAAAACTCACTCAATTCATATCTTGTTAATTGTAGGTGAAAATAAGTACGTGGTTTCCAAGTTATACTTGGCCACAAGTTTTCATTGGAATTATGGTGTGACTATTAGTATTGGCATTGGTTATCTTCATAAGAAGTCAGGCAAAGAAGACTAAAAACCCCTATCAACGTGAACCTAAAACTGGTAGAAGCAGCATTTCTGACACCATATCACTTTGACAGACATGATTTGTCCCAACAATCCTTACAAAGAGTGAAGCAAACAGTTTATGCCAAAAAATACACCACCTGAACTACCTAGAAACACTGTTTTACGGAACAAGAGAGAGAGAAAGAGAGAGAGAGAGAAAACACTCTACAATCAATTGTATAGAGAACTGTCCAAATGGCGTTGATAAACACTTAGCACAACAAGCAACTCAAGTTCTTGTAACCAGAGAGGAGCAAGAAAAGTCTTTGTTAAAGATTGTTAGCCTAGACATCTAAACTGTAGTCCAAAAAGAGGCAAGAAGAGCAAAAATGGCCAAAAGAGTTGAGAAAATAGTTATGAGTCGACCACTTAAGTAGAGACTGACCTTTTGAAGAGCCACGGTGCAAAGGAGTTTGACCTCATTATTTGCAGAATGAAAAATTGAAATATGAAGTAAAAAGGAGTTGGCCACGTTCATTATTAAGGAATGACCACTAGAAATAACCCCTTTTGCAAAAGAATCGACCCCATCAATATGAGGAAGGGAAAACATTATAAAGGGTCGAACACAATGAAAGGAGTTGACTCGTCGACTTTTGTGTGAGAACGCAAAGAAACAACTAATATGAAGTGTGAGAACAACTTCATCAGTCCAAGCCTCTGAAGGGGGCAAGTTGTTTGATCTCCAAAGCCCATGATGCTGAAATGATTTCTTGTCAAGATCAGGAGCTTCTCAATGGCATCCTGGGTTAAAGAAGGAAGAACAAGGATTGGGTGTAATCAATTCTTATATACTTGATTGTAGTATTTGCATAACAAGAGGCATAATTGTACTTCAAATATAAAAGTAAGTCACCCTTGCATGTAATCCAATCAAAGCATGTATAAGCTTATTGGAAGTTTTCAAAAAATCTCTTAGTTGGGTCTAAGTGCATGTACTTAAAAGTTGTTGACCATAAGTCATAAACTGCTTCGACAGGTGATGCAATTGAGCTTCTCAAGACTCTTTGATGTAGATGTTGTTTGGCTGATCATAGTAAAAAAAATTAATTCCAAGGCAAGAGCTCATTTGGATTGGAGTAACAATCTAAAAAATTGATTGTGAACTACTATAAAAATTCTTGGTGTAATGGTTGATTATATATTTATTCTCTCCATTGAACACTTAGAATGCAATCAATGTTTTAATTTAGCCATATAAATTTGATAAACCTAATCACCCTTCCCCCCTTTAGGTTTTTCCTTGTAAGACCTTAAAAGGAGTTGGTTTTACCCTGGGTGGATGAGCGGCCTCTGTTAAGGGTGTAAACGGTATACGGATGAAACAAAATAGGCTATTTTGTATACCATTCTGATTCCAGTTTCAAGATTCTATATCCGTTCTATTTTATTATTTTTTAAGGTATTCCAATTTCGTTTATTTACTTGGTTAACACCTTGGTAAACGGATAAATAATCGTAAAATAGTAAAATTTGATACAAATATTTTAAAATTCTTAAAATTAGAAAAAAATATAACATGCTTATAATATTTGTAGGAAATAAAAAAGCTAAACATCAATATACATAATAAGGTGCGCATAAATGGGTGTGTAATAGGTATTATCCAATTCCATTCCGTTCAACCAATAGTAAAACCGTAAACGGATACAATTATTTGACTGCATATCTGAGTAAGATTTTTATTCCATTGCCTCTTCAATTTAAGAAACAATGGAAAAAAATGGGTAATCGGATAAAATTGATGTCCCTAGCCTTTGTTAGTGTGTAAATCATTTTTAAATATTTATTAATATTATTATATTTTATAAATAAATTTATAATAAATAATAAATATATACATATTTTAAAATTATATATGGTATTTTATATATTTTAATCAAATAATTTGATAAAATATATAATTATAAGACATTATTAGTTAATAACTAGAAGGATTAACTATCAATAGGCACTCTGGTGTTCTAAGTACTCAGGAGTCCCTCTCATATAGAGATATGGCAACAAGGAACTCACCCTTACCCGACTTTTTAAAGTAAAATAAGAAATTGAGCTTTTAAGTAAAAGGTTCACAAATAAATAATGTAAAGAGTAAGTTGCAATACGGATCGAGACAAATCAATTGACTTCAGGTTTACTAGACAATGTTTTAATAACGGAGATGGTCATTTCCAATTACGTGTTTTAATACGAATGAATCCTATTTATCTTCCACACAAAAATAGATGAGATTGAAGAAGTGCAACTTTTATTTAGTATCTCCTTTCATATTCTACTATTATACTACTCCATTGTTTCTCTTCTATAAATCAAATCAACATGCAGGAGTTACATTCAGGGTAATCAGAATACTTAAAAAACTTCTAACTGCATCTCAAACCAAAAGATTTTCACCCATTCACAAAGAAAGACTAATTCGTGATGATACTGAAAGATGTTGTTTCCACACCAGTTTGTGACTGAGAAGCAACTCCATAAATACTGAATGATCCATTGGAATCTGTTGCGTTCTCTTCATTCCGCAGGGGCCGATCAGAGGACGAAAGGAAAGGTTTGGCGGGCAAAGACAAGAGTTGTTTGCTATCCACCAACATTTCTACGACTCTGCTCATAGAAGGACGATCACTTGGGTTCATTTGAACGCACCATAGCGCAACTAATATTATCTTTTCTATCATTTCTTTATCACCTTCAACTGCATCTCCCATGCTTAGGTCACCTCCTTGTTGAAGCTGGTCATATGCCCACAAATGGAAAACAATCTGACTCGAGTTTTCTGCGTAAGTGTCGATGTTTTTCCTTCTACCAGCCATTTCCATAAGAAGCATTCCATAACTATAAACATCTGACTTGTAAGAGACCCTTCCAATATTTTTATAAAACAACTCAGGTGCCATGTATCCTATCGTTCCTCGTAGAGCCGTCATCGTCACAAAACTCTCTTTTGTTGGGTATAATTTTGCCAATCCAAAGTCAGAGACTTTTGGGGCAAAATTTTCATCGAGGAGAATATTGTGAGGTTTGATGTCAAAATGTAGAATACGCATGTCGCAGCCTTGGTGCAGATATTCGATTCCTCGTGCTATTCCCATAGCGATATCATGTATCTTTTCCCAGCTCAATGACAATGAGTTCGTTTCGCTTTGACCACGAGAGAAAATGTATTTGTCCAAGGATCCATTCGGCATAAATTCGTAGATAATAGCTCGTTTTGATCCTTCTGCGCAAAACCCAATGAGTGCAACAATGTTGGCATGATGAATCCTTCCAATGGTGGCAACTTCGTTGATGAAGTCTTGACCGTTACTATTAGCATTGGACAACATCTTTACAGCAACTAGTCTGCCACTTGAAAGCTTTCCTTTAAACACGCTTCCGAAGCCTCCTTGGCCCAATTTTTCTTTGAAACCTCTTGTCATCTTCTTAATATCCCGGTAAGAGTACCTGTTTGGCGTCTAGTATCTGAATTGAACAAGGAATTCCTCAACTGTCGTATCCATCCATGCCGCTCTGGTTCTACACTTGTACACCAGGAAAGCCGCGAAGCATAATACTCCGATTACCGTTCTTATAGCCAACAGAACTATTGTAAACTCGAGGAAACAAATGAAGAACTGTTAGATTTTACAAGACCCAATTTTATTACTGACTTTTTGTTTACTCAATAAATAGAGCAGAAGTTGATCTTACTTAGGATCGCTAAAGTGATCCACTCGTAATCTGCAGAGATAGGCAAAGAAGAGAGGAAAATATGTAAGGCCTTGAAACGTCAAATGTAGCCCTCTGTTTGCATGGGAGGGCTCTTGAATGGCATGTACTAGTGCGCTAGTGAGGAGCATTTTTTATTCTGAAATGAATAGAAGGATATACTCGTGCGTGCGTGCGTGCGTGCGGCTTGAGTACAACGATGACTCTTACCAGATAGAGCAAAATACTGATGACTCCAGTACGAAATGTAGTCCTTTCTGTCGTGCTTGAGAATGTTTATCCGTATGAAATCAAAGACGAAGTCCAGATGACCTACATGTTTGGGAGATCAGTAACAATATGAGTATCCATCACATGAAGAAAAAGATTCAAAGGGAATTTTTTGTGCAATTGTTAATGAGTAAAAACAGATATACTTTAGTACTGAGCTCATCATAGAGTTATACTTACAAGCCACCCAAGCCAGTAACTTCTGCAACCACCAGGGCAAGAAATGCACATTTTCAAAGTTTTCTCCGCATCTATAAACTTCTGATTGATAGTCTATGCAGGGACCACCTGTCTTTTTGTAATGGGACGGAAGAGGTTCATCTGCACTCAGATATCCTTTAGTGACCATATAGTCTATACAGTCGGACAGACCGGCAAGACAAGGACGACAGGAAAGCTGCTCCTTCCAAGAGAGCTCGAAGCCTTGGAGCAAAATTTGGAAAATGTTCGTAGAAGTTAGAATCTGAATTCCGTCGACCGGTGCAGGGAATTTTGCTACGACGACACAGTTTGTGTGGAAGTCGGATAGTGCAATATTATCTATGATGGTGTAGACATATGAAGCTGGAGAGGTCTTGTTTTTCTTGCAGATACCGGTTTGAATATAGGACGGGTGGTGAATGGGCTTTGGGCAAGTCACAAGGACAATAAATTTCGAGTAATTGGTCAACATGTATACATTGCCCGAGGAGAAGAAAAGGTTTGATTCGAAGTAGAAGAAATCCTGCCAACGGTAATAATAATAATCATCTTTCAAGGGAAAATTCTGAGGGATGGAGGAGCAAAGATCGCTCTTTAGAGAGGCGTCCACTATATGAATCCGCTGAGAGTCGTAGAAGATCTGTTTGACAAAGTAGATGCCTGAGCTAATATTTACAAGGGTCTGATGGTTTCGGCACTGCAATTGGTAGAGGGGATCACCGCAGTGGATGGGATCACCTTCCAAACGAAAAGGGTAACTGATGTTTCGGATAATTCCGCAAGAAGAAGGGCGACATGCGTCGGCTCCGTGGGCAGTGGAAAGGAAACCTAAGAGATTGGAGAGAAGGAGAAGGGGAAGTAAGGCTAACCTTGGGAACATTCCGAAACACTGGAGAGGCAGCAGATGAGAAGGACAGAGGGAAGTGTGGATCCACTTGTCCCCTTGGGTTTATTTTATATCAGCAAGGGTGCCTCGGTAATTAATTCATTTACGAATTCTTCAAGTCAGTTGATAAATAAGTAATTAATATAGAATATATCATACTAATTAATTTATCTTTTTATCATAATTTCCCTATTTTCATTTTCAAGTTTTAAATTTAAATTTGTTGTTGATAAAACTATTATTTATAATTTATCATTAAGTAACTTAACATAAATAAGTAATTAATTAGATGTGAATTAATGGAAGTTAATTGGGCATAATTAGTGATTAATTAATTAATTAAGTATTACTTAAAATGAATTTAGTTCCTTAATCAATAGAGTTAGTGCAATAAGACGATAGGATGCACATTATCAAGTAATTTATAAACCCTAACTAATTTTATTATTAATTTAATTGTAACAATCTTATAGGTTTGTAATGGCGATCGTCTTCGTCTTCGTTGGCTGCCTCTACCATGAATGTGTTGCTGCAGGGTTCCTTCATGACACTTAGACATATAAAGACAGCTCTGTACACTAGTTTGCTGTTAAATCATCTCAATTCGTCGTCGTTGTGGTCATCGTCATCTCAATTCGTCATCGGCTGCCTCTACCATGAAAGTTTTTCTCTCTCTCCGTCCATCAAATATCAAGTCTAATCGTTATCTACCATAAATCGGTTGCTACCGGGCTCCTTCCTGCCACACTCGAAACTTATGATTCATAGACTTTTGGGTTACTTGCCATAAATATCTATTTAAAGGGTTTACACCCCTAATAGAGTGAAATTGTCTTTTTGTGTTAAAGTCATCAAGTCAAAGTCGTCGTTAGCCATCATAGGTTTATCTCTGGTTCCCAACTGAGTCCGGAAAGTTCTCATGGTCCCAACTCATTACCAACAAAGCAGGCGCTGTCTGCTTTCAGTTGATGTATGATTGTCTAAAGACCCTAAACTATTAAAGCCGTCGAGAGTACGTCTGAGTCTGCAGGTCTTTGACGTCTTGTCCCTCAATATTTCTGCCCTTCGGTCTTGTTCCACCACTTGCCCATTCAATAATGATATATTTTCAAAAAACAAAATTCCCATATATAAAATATCCTTGTACCCTAAAAAATATATTAAATTATATAAAATACGATGATAAGTCTATTAGAACAAGTATTAACTTCTACCTATCATAATATAACTTTTACTCTTCACCAAGAAATGCCCCCACCGGCTGATAAAAAAACACATCCTTGTGTCAATTTTCTTAAGGCAACCAACAAAATCAGAATTTGAATATCCAATCACTAATTACTTTCAGATGATTAAATCACCTACATATAATCTTATAGTTCTTAGTCCCTTGAAGATATCGCATAACTTTCTTTGCGATTCTCCAATGGTCCAAATCCAAATTACTCTCATATTTGCCCAATATTCCTATTGCATATGTTATGTCTGGTCTTGTGCAAACCTGAACATACGTTAAACTCCCAACTGTAGAAGCATATAGAATGTTTTTCATTTGTACCCTCACTAAATTATTTCGTGGACTTTGTTCTAACTTAATTTGTCACCTTTGACAATACGTTCAATACCAGATGAGCAATTATTCATACGATATCTCTCTAGAATTTTGTTGATATAGGTTTCTTGAGATAATCCTAATGTCCCTTAGGATCTGTCTCTATCAATCTTTATGCCTATGACATAAGAAATTTCACCCATATCTTTCATATCAAATTTCGTCGAGAGAAATCGTTTAACCTCATGAAGTAATCCTAAATCACTTTAAGCAAGTAGAATATCATCTACATATAGGACTAAGAAAATTATTTTACTCCCACTGACCTTATAGTATATACATTGATCCATGATATTCTCCGTAAAACCAAATAAAAAAAATAACATCATGGAATTTTAAATACCACTCACGGGAGACTTGTTTCACTCTATATATAGATTTCTTAAGTCTACAAACCAAATGGTCATTCCCCTCTTAAATGAAACCTTCAGGTTATTTCATATAAACCTCTTCTTCTAAGTCTCCATTAAGAAAAACCGTTTTTACATCCATTTGGTGTAACTTCATATCAAAATGAGACACTAATGTCATGATTATTCGAAATGATTCCTTCTTTGAAACTAGAGAGAAGGTATTGAGATAATCAGTTCTTTCTTGTTGAGTAAATCCTTTGGTTACAAGTCTTGCCTTATATATTTCAATATTGCCTAAAGAGTTTATTTTGGTTTTAAAAACCTACTTACAGCCAATGGTCTTCCCCCCTTTAGGCAATTCAACAAGATCTCAAACTTGGTTGTTAGCCATTGAATCCAACTCTTCCTTCATGGCATCATTCCATAATGTGGATCTATGTCCACTCATAGCCTATGAAAACGAAATAGGTTCATCTTTAACACCAGTGTCCATGTCAGACTCATGAAGGTACACTAATTGCAAGTTTCCTAACTCTTGAAGATCTTTTTAATGGTACTTCAACATTTTCGGGTTGAGAATGTTGAGTAACTGGATTTATAGGAATATCCTCATGATGAGATGGTTCTCAACTATTGGTTGTTTTTGAGTAATCGCATCCTGATAATTATCATGAATAAGAACCAATCTATGTGAAGTTGTAGGAGCGGGTTGAAAACTTGTATGTTCCTCAAAAACTAAGTTTTGAGGTTGACTACTCTTACTAATTTCATCATTCTCAAGAAACTTTGCATTTTTAGATTCGAAAATTCTTGTCGAATGAGATGGACAATAAATCTGTGTCCCTTAGACTTTTTCGCATAGCCAATGAAATGTCCACTAACTGTTCTAGAATCTAACTTTGGCTCATGTGGATTATAAATCCAACCTTTAGCTAGACAACCCCAAACATGTACATGCCTTAAACTAGGTTTTCAACCTTTTCATAACTCTAATATGAACTGCCTTGGAACCTATTGAGTACATAGAATGCAATTTTGAGAGCTTTAATCCACAAAGATAATGGGAGATCGAAGTTACTAATCATACTCCTGACCATGTCCATTAATGTTCGGTTTCTTCTTTCAACCACATCATTTTGAGACGGTGTATTGTGGCACAATACCTTGTTCCTCAATAAACAATGCAAAAGGACTAGGCAATTGTCCCCTTTCAGTATACCTTCCATAATATTCACCACTTCTATTTGACCTCACTATTTTGATTTATTTGTAGAATTGTTTCTCTACTTCTGCTTTATAGACCTTAGAAACATCTATTTTTCACTTCTATCATCAAGTGGATAGAGATATATACATATATGGTCATCAATAAAAGTAATAAAATACTTTAAAAAAAACCCAAAAAAAATCAAATCTCAAGAAATTTCTTGAGTCCCAACAATTTGCTCGTTTTGGAGAAAATGGTAGAAGTCATTTTGTGAATAGATGGATGCGCGTTCACATCGAATCTCGCTTACTTTGTCTTCTTCTTTGTTTTACTATCAACCCATCGTCTCTCTTATTCTTTCATCTCCTTTATCTCACTTCTTCTCTGTTTCTCTCTCTTCAGTTAGCTAGGGGTGGCTTCGAACCGAGCAGGCTCGCCAGCGGCTCGAATTCGGCTTGGTGCTGGCTCGATTTGATTCGGTATGTCACGAGCTCGAGCCGAACTTGAGATCTGAAATCGGCTCGTTAACGGGCGAGTGGCGGGATTGAGGGGGGGGGGGGGGACGCCATGCCCCTCCTGTCCGCTGCTTTGTCGCGATCGACAACTCCTCGCCGGCCGCTACATCCCCTCCGATTTCTTCGCCTCCTCTGTTTCTGTCGCTGCAGCTTCCATCGTCGTCGACGACAGGTGCTTGCTGGCGCCACGCCTTCGCTCCCCTTCATCTCGGCGGAAAATCGGAGAATGGTTAGAGTTTCCTAAATTGGGAGAAATAATTCCCTTCCTCATGGCTCTTGAAGAAATTGAAAAATTTTCTCGTAGAAATACGTTTCTAGACACTATTAGTGGTTTTTTTAATAAATATTGAAAAAAAAATTTGGTAGAAATATAGGGACCATTAGTGCATCATGTTTTTTGAAAATATTTTTCTAATTATAAATTCTTGTTAAAAAATTATATAATTTTTTAAGTAAGATTTTCTTGCCAAGATGGGCTAGAAAACCGTATAGAGAAATTTTGAATAAGTATTTGACAGTTGATGAAATAATACTTTTAGCATAAGGCAATTTTCATAGCAATTTTGTGTTTGACATTTTATTTGATTAAAAATTTATCGATAAGTATAGTAATATATTAGATTAATTATTAATTTTTATTTATTTCCTTAGAAGAGGCAATAAGAGGTCCATTTAACTTTCCTAAGAAAAATTTAAAATATTTCTTGTAATTTTCTAGTAAGTCTCTAATAGTAATAGGATTTTATTTAAAGGATTTATAGTTTTTATTTGGGTGATTATAAATTGATAGTGATATTTCATTTAATTTTGTTGTATTTGATTATTGTATGGAGGTTGTGCATAATGTTATACAGTATATGGAGTGTTTAGACTATTTTTCTGGAGTGTTTATTGAATGTTTATGTAAGTATTATGTATATAGATTATGCCCAATTTTATGTAGAGGTCATGCCGAATTTTATATAGGTATTATATACATAGATTATGCTCAATTTTAAGTAAAGGTCATGCCCAATTTTATGTAGAGGTCATACCCAATTTTATGTAAAATGTATGCATAATTTTTTGTATAATTTATTTTATATATATTTTTTAAAAAATTTTAAATGTATGTTGAAGCTCGAGTTCGACTCGAACTCTGTTAAAATTTTTGGGCTTGAACTCGATAACAATTTGAGGCTCGAGACGAGGTTCGGCTCGAAGCTCGACTCGAAATATTTAAATCAAACTCGGCTCGAACATAGGCCGGTTCGGGCTCGGCTCGATGCCACCCCTACTCGTAGCCTATTTTCTTCTTATTTTCAATCTTGCATTGAAATGTCAATTTCAATTTTCCACCTATTTCGCTTGAAATATTGATCGTGTTACTAGAAAATATTTAAATTTTGATATCATTTCTAGATAGGCCACTATGAGATTTTAAATTCAACACAATATCTATAATTTGCAAAAAATATTTTTTTTAGAATATATATTTTAAATTCAACTAAACATCGAAAACTGCTATCTCAGCGGTCAGTATCATGATCCGATGATACCAGCTAGCTTTTCGTACTGTATACGCCGTGTACAGTTTCAGCAGAAACAGGATGGCATATTTGTAAACAACTTTCTTTTTTTTTGGGGGGGGGGGGGATGGTGACTAAATAATCTATTTGACATTTTGACTATTATTACGGCTTTCTGTTGTTCACACATCTTTCTGGTACGCAAGCAATGGCGTCACTCTGTGTATTTGGATGTTTGGGGCTCGCCTGTTGGGCTCGACTGCTGTATTCAATTTATGTGGAGCTTCGGTTTTATCGAGAGATAATTTAACAAGGTAACAGGTTTTAGCTTGAACGATTTTGGGTTCTTTGGCGGAAATTTTGTTGGGCATGTTTGAATGGTTCGTTTAGATTCGTATCTGTGAATACTCTTTTCTGTTTTTTAATCAACATCTATGAATGTACTGCTTCTATGGTACTGCTCCATCTTGTTAGATGAAAAACAGAAGGAAGTCTGTTGCTGCTTTGTGCAGTTTGTTGATTTTAAGAGGATCCACATCAGTTTTTGGCAAATATACCATAGGTTCACCGTCGTCAGTTCTGGCGTTTACATGAGGAACTGTGGAAAAGGAAAGCGTTCCCCTGAATTTGATGATTCTTTGCATTTCACAAAAGATGCTGTCGCTATTATCTTAGTGATTGAACTAATAGGTTTCGGGATAGATAGGCTGCCATTCTAAATTTCTCTGAAACAACACCAAGAATAAAATGGTTCTTGTTCTCTATAATAGCATACCTCCTTTTCTTTTGTAATCTTATAATTGATACTCTTTCTTTCTCTACTGTCTCTGATTGAATTAGTTGTCTACTTTGCATCGGTTATACAGATTACTATTAGAACTGCTTGTAACTCTTTGCTATCAGCAGCTTCTACAGAAACCTGTTTTTGCTTTTTACATATCGTGAGTGGCATGTCGGATTTAACAGGTGTAAACAAAGTTTAGGCTAAAAGAAATTTATCCATTTTTCCTTGTTTTCTTTTGCTTTTCTTCCCCTAATATTCATCGAGAGCTGTCTCCAGCTTGGTCACTTCTAGTTTTCGGTTCAAAACTGAGAAGAAGTTCATAATGTCCTAAAGAATGGATTGTTAGCTCAAGTCTTCCATTTATTTTCTTGTGGTATTCATGACATGGAATTTTCCAATGTGTATCTACTTATCTCTGTTCAGTCTTTTCAGTTGTATTCTGTCTTATCTGCTTTTTATACTTAATACGAAGCTATCCTCTTGCTTATTTTTCATTTATGTCTGCAACAGGTTAGAAAAAAACCTTGCTTGTGTACATATGAAAAATTCTTCTTCTTTTCCAGGAAAATGAAGCAGTATTCTCTTTGGGTGATATTCTCATCAATTATCATACTCTCAACAGTATATGCTTATGCTGTAGAGCCTGTAATAACTGATGAAAATGGATGGAAATCTTCTGTTTTTTTATCCCCTCCCTTTATTCTGGGACCTGGTTCAGTGCTGAACAAATATTACTATGATATCAAGTTTCCAAGGGGTCACATTGCTCTCAAAGAATTTAATGCTGAAGTAGTTGATGAATTGGGAAATTCCATTCCTCTTCATGAGACATACCTCCATCATTGGGTCATTATCAGATACTACTCACTAGTTTCTTCTAAGGGGAACCTGACTCAGAATAGTCATATACCTAAGCGTATTTTAGCTGGAAACTCAGGTATTTGCCCAGGTAATGCTCTTAGTCAGCACTTTGGACTTGGATCAGAAACACGCCGAACTCTTACAAAAGTGCCAGACCCTTATGGAATAGAGATAGGGAACCCTGCGGAAATTTCAGATGGATATGAAGAGATGTGGTTGTTAAATGTTCATGCAATTGATACACGGGGTGTGGTGGATCGCATGGGATGCACTGAATGTAGGTGCAGTCTATATGGTGTTACTGTGGATGAATATGACCGGCCTATAGCAAAAAATTACTCTGGGGGTTTACGTTGTTGCTATGACCAAACCCAGTGTAAATTGAGACATGGGTTTGAGGGTGTGAGGAGAAAGCTGTATCTGAAATATACTGTGAGGTGGGTGGACTGGGACCAAAGTGTTGTGCCTGTAAGGATATACATATTTGATGTCACAGATTCAGGCAAGAGGACTAACTCAACTGAGGAGAACATTCAACTTGGTTGCAAGGTATTTACTTTCTTTTGTTTTATTTCCTAATAAAGAGATTCAGAGTAACAGGACTAACACTGATAGGTTGCATGATTAAATTAAGTGGTCCATTTATTGTAGAAGAATATATATTTTTATCAACAGAATATTTTTCTGCTTAATTTTGAAGTACTTATAATTCCTTATTTGATTATCAGATTGAATATGAAGTTGCGGCTTGCACAGAAGAAGCTTCAACCATTGGCATGTGTGTAGATAATAAAAAGACAAACCTGGTCATCCCCCAAGGAGGTGAACTTGTCTATGGTGTGGCACATCAGCACTGGGGCGGGGTTGGCTCAAGTTTGTATGGTCAGGTGACAACGAATTAAAAGATTTTCTAGGTTACTTTAATGACTGATATTCATCAATCATCATGTTATTTCTCATGTCTCAACCATCACAGGTTGCTACTGATGCCTCAAGTTCAGCTATTAATTTTTATGTTCTTAGTTGGAAAATTTTTCTTTAAATTTGTGTTTATGTGAACGGATGTAGAATGGTCGGCTTATTTGCTCATCAAACCCAATTTATGGAGATGGAAAGGAAGCTGGAAATGAAGCTGACTACATCGTGGGAATGTCCACATGCTATCCAAAGCCGGGATCTGTTAGGATTGCTGATGGGGAGATTTTGACTTTGGAATCGAATTACAACAGTACTCAAATGCATACAGGAGTAATGGATCTCTTCTATATCTTGGTAGCTGACCCAACAACATCAATGCAACTTGCAGATTCTTCAACTTCTCATGTAAGGCATCCTTTTCTATTTACATTCTTCACTTGCATATTTGAGAACATACGTTTTAGATACAGTAGAAATAATTTTATGTGTCTTATTATTTTATATCAGAAGACAAAGAGAGCCACTTTTCTTCAACTCTAAGCAATAACACCGGGCAATACACAGCATGCAACAACCCAAGAGACATTTATGATAATAGAAGAAAGCAACTTTATATCTTAATGAGTTGACTTAAAAGTTCTCTCAATGCATATCTTGTTTTGTGTAGGCGCAGATGAGTAGGTGGTTTCCAAGTTATACTTGGCCACTAGTTTTCATTGGAATTGTGGTGACTATTAGTATTGGCATTGGTTATCTTCAGAAGAAGGCAGGCAAAGAAGACTACCAACCCCTATCAACGTGAAGCAGGTAGAAGCAGCATTTATACGTGAAGCAGGTAGAGCACAGGTGTCTTGCTTTTGTGTTTGTCATGTTATAGAAACCGTTCATACAATGTTCACAGAATATACAGGGGACAGCCTCCTTCCTGTGAATAAATTGACTTGATAGTTCTGCTTTTGTTTTTGCCATGTTTCAAAAATGTTGAACCGATATTGGCATGGGCTGCTGAGGTTGCTTGTGGAATCATGAATTGTGACTAGTCAAATTTTCTTTTCGTTTAACCAAGAGCTTCTCTATTAGCCAAGAGAGTTGATCTACGACAACACGCAGATGAAAGAATTTTTTAAGGTCATGGCTTATAAACACCAAACACCACCCCTGCATCAATCTGGATATAATTCACCTTAAATAACATTAGACTTCCCCCAGCCTAATTGTTCAAGTCTTTGTGGGATTTTTCTTGCGGATCCTGAAACATCTTTTCCTTGGCTCTTGGTTCTTTGCTGGTGGGAGAATTGGCCGTGACGTTGGGCTGAAGTTAAGGAGATGCCGGGCTCTGCCTAAGGTTACCGGCGTACCGCCTCATGGTTACTGCCTAGTCAAGCAGTCATGCGCTGGGCTGCAGAAAACGCCGTACGTTCTTATTTTGTCAGTCTTCAAGCAAATTCGTCGACTACCAATGATCCCTTCGCTCTTAAGCCTTACTCAACAATAGACGCTATTTTCGACGTTTCCTTCCATTTGTACACGCTTTCAAATCATTCTGATTCTGATTCTTCGCTTCAGTTTTATCGGTTGCGTCTTCTTTTCCTCAATTTCTCATAATGTTGCTCTTTTCCTGATCGGAGGCCTGATGTCAGTTGCCGTCGGGCAGTTCCGGACTGATCCGGCGCACCTCGGAAATGCTTCGTCTGCCACTGCCGCTGGGACCGCAGTTCTGGGTTCCTATCTGGCTGAAAGGACGAAGAGTGATGTATGTCACTTCTGTAAGCAGAGGGGATACTGGTCATGCAGTTTCAATTAGAAATTCATTCATACTCTGCTTAAACGCCAATTTCATTGAAACGGTTTTTCCGCTATTGAGGACCTAGGAATACTGGATCAATCTGGCTGGAAAAATTGACTGACGTGGCTTCCAGTGCTAAAGACATGGATGGAGGAGAAAGAATAAATGAAGACGTGAAAAAAGTGGAACAGGCAATACAGTCAGAACAGGGAAGACAAGAGAATGGGAGAGAAGAGAAAGAGGACAAAGAGATTAAACATGAAGAACATGAAGTGGTGGAAGAGGAAATGGAAATAGTACGGGAGGTGGCTGGACTGCAAATGGTTAGGAAGGAATATGTGATGCAGAAGATTATTGAGGAAAAGCAAAAAGACAAAGAAGAAAAAAACATTGAAGATGTAAAGACGTCGGCTGAAGTAGCTGGAGAAAAAGAGGGGGATAGAAGCAAGGGAAAAGTGAAGTGATGAAGATGATTGAGCACGTCCTGGCCTCTGCTAACGCTTTGCTGGCATTTTATGAGGATGATGCTAAAATGATGGAGACTGGGGCCAAGTTGAGTTCCACTCACATATCAGTCCTGAATGGTTCACCAAAGACAATTTCCGAAAGTTTGGCAGAAGATGATTCCCAGAACCAAGGTAATGCAGAGCTAAGTCCTGGAGATCATGGAGAACCGATGCTCTCAGAGGAATTATACAAGCTACTTTCAACTGTTCAAGCTGCTTCTATATTGGTTAAGCATACGGAGATTATCTCTTCAACTTGTACATCTCTTAGAACCATGATTGAAGAGGACAGAAGGAGTATGACTTTGGTTGAGTTTGAGATAACTCGAGCAAAATTTGAGGTGGAGTGTCTAAAGACTGCCCTTTCTGTTGCTGAGTTGAAGTTAAAGCAGGCTGAGGACAAAAAAGGCAATTCTCAAGATGAGTCTAAAGATTGGTATTGATGCCCTTTCTCCCAAGTGCTCAGCAGGCTAGAGAACAGCTGAAGAATGAACAAGCCAAAACTATGAAGAATGTAGCTCTGCAGGTCTTTCTCCTTCCTTCGTGAGAAACTTGACCCGGGGATGGTTCTTTTCCACCTTATCGGGTTCGGGTTCGGTTTTTGCCAAACCCGACGGGGTTTTATACCCATAAAGTCCTAACTTACAATTTAAATGACATGTTGGTAATTAATAAAGTCACATGATTTAATAACTTTATTCGTGGTAACAGGTCCATAGGCATTGCTGATGTTCAAGGTCCAGAAATCGGACATGGAACGTGTAAAGGGTGCCAAACTGGAATTCACTATATAGTGGAAGCCACTTTAAATTGAATGATTCCAGTAGAAAGACTGGAAGACTAGAAACCACTTCGGTGTTTTTCCCCCTGAAGAGAGGCACTAACGCCATAACAAAAATCTAACTATCGAATGCTCTGGAATCCTGGAAAAAATAATTCGCTGCGCAAAGCGATCATCGGGCCCACGCGATCCACGTGTACGGTGGTAAATATGCCACCTGTAGAATCATTTAAAGAATCTATTTTCTCTAAAAAAGAAAATGCGATTTCCATGGCTGAGCGCAAAACTCCCGCTCCACCAGATATATTCTGCGCTTGCAGATAATGCGATCGAAATAACCATAATTTATGAACGTAAAAAGAAAAAAAAATAATAATTCCTTTATATCACTCCTCTTCAATCTCTTCCCGCATTCCTCACACGCTTGATCCAACAGATCCCTTTTCTCTTCCTCTCTCTCTGTCTTTCATGGCGTCTTCCTCGGCGATCGACAGCCGCGGCGATCCGCCTCTCGCCGGCTGAGCTCCTACCAATTCCGCCGGAAGACTGAACTGTAGTAAGGTTTCCGGCGTACACGCGGGGGCTTTGGAACGTGTGTTATTCGCTCTCCCTCTATCACCATACCAGGCAAGAGCAGGTGTTGCCTCTTTTTTCGTCAGACGTTGGATTCCGCCTCGGAGCTTCTCGAGGATATGATCGACTTTTTTCTTCTGCATTGAACAAGTTAGGTCAAAATTCCTTGGAGTTGGACTCGGTTCGATATTCCGTCTTTGAATATCTATTCCGTCGTGGAAATTATTTGACCATTGGATTGCCGCGTTGTCTTTCCGCGGTTGTTTTCTATTTTGACGTCGAGTTGAACATTGAGGTCTTTGCCGTTCGTCTCTTACTTCCAATTCTGAATGACTTTAAATTCATTTGGTTTTTGGAAGGTTTGGAGTCACGTTCCGGCTCATTTTGCGTTGAATTTGGTTTTCGTTGAGAAATTAAATTGATATTTGGGGCGGTTTAATCAAGCGGCCGGAGATCATCTTATGTTTGGTTCAACTTTCTTTCTTTGAATTTTCGTGTGTTTTGTTGTTACCGAGCTCTTTTCTTTCTCTGTTAAGTTTGTCCTAGATTTGATTTTACAGCTTAAATTTTGGAAATAAGGAGCGCTTCTTCTTCTTTTTTTGTTAAATGTCTATTGGTTTTCTGTTGCTCACTCTTCTAGCAGTTTGTGCTTATAATTGAAATGAGAAACCTTCTTTAAAAGTGACAGTTCATTTCTCAATTTGATAAAACAAATTCAACGTGACAGGTCCGAGTCATTTTTGTATCTCCTACCCCTTGAGGTGGTCCATAGTTTTATTTTGGTCTTGTTCGTATTCTGTGTTCCATTTGTTATTGAAGGCTAGGAATTTGCCCTCCTGTAATAATTAGGGAATGTCTGGTGCGAGTCAGGCGGTTGAGCATGTTGGACTCCCAAAGATGGAGACAAAATCGAATGTTGAGAGCGGAAAACAGCGAAGTGACAGTTGCGGCCCTTGCAATCCTGTTAAGAAACCGGGGTCTGTCACGTTGGATCACGTTCTATTGGCACTGAGAGAGACGAAAGAGGAGAGGGAGGTGAGACTTCGTAGTCTTTTTAATTTCTTTGACGTTGCAAATGTTGGATATTTGGATTACGCGCAGATAGAGGCAGGTTTATCATCTCTTCAAATACCTGCCGAGTACAAATATGCAAAGGATCTTTTAAAGGTTTGTGATGCCAATAGAGATGGCCGTGTTGATTATCATGAGTTTAGGAGGTATATGGATGATAAGGAGCTTGAGCTGTATCGCATTTTCCAAGCAATTGATGTCGAACATAATGGATGCATCTTGCCTGAAGAACTATGGGATGCTCTTGTTAAGGCAGGTATGTTGTAATTTCAGCTCATCGATGTTTCTCTTTCTTCGAATATGTCTAATCTTTGGTAGGTTCTAACCATTTATGTTACTATGCTGTTTTTGTTTATATGAGGCAACAAGAAAAGTTCCGTTCTGGGACATGAGCTCTTTGATAAGATGTGCTGGAATAAAATGGAGACTGATTTTTCACTTAAAAATTTTAGTTGTTTTGTCACAAAAGGCAAAACGTTAATGGAGGTTTCATAAGACCTCATAACTGCCCTTTGCAGAAATCCTTTTACTTATTTGTTAGATAAACTGGACATCAATGACTATTCTCAGCACGTGAAAGCTCTTGCCAAGTCTTTTGCGTTTTATTACATCTGTGGATGGGGTCTTCTCATTGAAAAAAGAGAAAGAAAAAAGTGGAGAGGTTGGAGGGGGTCTTCTGTCCTGGAGTCTCAAGATGACCTAACTGTAAGTGAGAATCTGTCCTGGAGTCTCAAGATGACCTAACTTTAAGTGAGAATTGTTGAGACTAACTCTCCAACCAATCAGCTTCTCAAAATAAATTAGACCCTAGCATGCTATCTATCATCTCATAAAGAGATGGATTTCATCTAATCTTGTAATTCTATTCTAGTTCTTGGCTTAAACCATATTTGGTTTGTAAGATCTTATTTATACCTCCGTTATGTGCAGTATTTTTCTCATTCTTTGAAAATACTATAGCTAGATTCAGCAGACAAGTACTTCCTTATAAGGATACCAATATTTGCTTAATTTTTCATATTCATTGGGCCCTGTACACTGCATTCCTAGAAAACTACCAGCAAAAGTGAAACCTTGTCAAAAGTTATGAGGCATCAGAATGATGGCAGGTGCTCGGTCAATGGTTCCATCAGTCCCCACAAAAAAGAAATGCTGTGGTGATTAGGAAGTTAACATGTGAACATGGAGGGGTTGAGATTTCGTGGTCCTCAGCCTACTATTTTTAACATTGTCTATATTATGGACAAATGGTTAGTCAATTTGGATCATAGTCCATGCTAGTAGAAACCACTCTTTTTGATTTATCACATAATAAATTGACCCATCTCATTGTCATAATTGGCTTAAGCCTTTTCCAATCTGTGTTTGGGTTGAGCACATGAATGCTTTTGCTCCATAGTATTTATTGTTTACCCCACTGTCACTGTTTGGAGTCCACTGCCACTTATCTCAATGTAGCACTTCTTGATGGTCTGGCAACCCCCTCAATTGTACTCTGCTGCATCTTTGGTATGTCCTAGCAATTTAGATGAGTATCCTATTTTCTTATTATTTTGGCTACTTCCATGTTTAATTTATATGCTCTATTTTTTTCCTTGCGTATGATCTTCTTTTCCTAGTTTTGTAACAAATACATCTCAGGATTGTAATCTGTATTGCACTGTCTTCTTGCAAATGCTGCTTTCACATGAAGCGTCATTCTAACTGTTTTTTTTTCAATAGAATGGTCATGTAATTCTCACATGGCAGCGCCTACTACTAAGGAAAAAAAGTGTTTTCCTCTATCTTGGAGAATACTGGTTTGCTAAGAAAATAGTCCTCTATCTTTGCCTTAGTAGTAGGCACTGCCATTTGAGAATTGCATGACCATTCTATTGAAAAAAAAACAGTTAGAATGACGCTTCATGTGAAAAGCAGCATTTGCAAGAAGACAGTTAGTACTAATAAACAGTAGTAGGCAGCGCCTACTACTAAGGAAAAGATAGAGGACTATTGACCTACTTCAAAGAATGGTTTTGGAGGTGATTCAGGACTAGGAAAAAGATGTAGGAAAATTTTCTTGTTCCTTATTTATGCACTTTTTTTATGAATAATCTTGTTGGGTATATTCTTTCATGGCTATAAATTGATCAGTAATTAACTTTCTTTTTGCTAATTTTTTGGGATCACTTATAGGTTAGTAATGTGGGCAGCTTGTAAAGCAATCCTACTAGTGTAAGTGTTCGTGGGTAAAAATTCCCATCATTCTGTGGCTGGTTGTGGCTATGGTTGTGCTCCATATCTTAGGCTAGTAGACTGAGAAGAGTTATTGTGGGTGGGGGAATAATCTTACACTGGTTTAGATTTGAAAAAATCTTATAGTTGGGTGTGAAGAAGCTTCCTTACTTTGGTATTTTGAGATTAGTTAATCCAACTTAGAGCAAGTACAAGTTAATTTTGTTTGTTCAGTGGCTTGTGTTTATTCTATATGATCTATTTGTTTACATTCTCCACATCTTTGGTTAGGATGATTGGTTATATTTGGACACGAAGGGGAGTGTCGATGAGTAAAAAGTTCCACCATTTTCTAACTTTACCTGTGCTTCATATCCAAAGCTACTTGCTTGAGAGTGGAAGCTCTTTTGTGTGTGAGGATAATCCAATGTTGGCCTGGGTTTGAAAGATCTTGTTTTTATAATTGAAGAAGGCCTCCTAACATCGATCATTGTCGGATGAACCAACCAAATTTCCACTGTTAAGCAGGTGTAGGACTCTGTTTCTCTTTTTTTAATCTGTATAATGATGATGATGAATGGACTTGTTAAAAAGGGTCAAAAGGGGCAGATGTCTGAATTGCAATGCTGGTGAATCCCCACAATCACTTGTTGGTGGGGGGTTCATATCTTCTGAATGGGTGGATCCCATATCCACATTTCATTTCATTGCGCATTCCAAATTTCTGTAATCCATTCTATAATTTGGCCGCCGTGGAGCGGGGGGAAGGGGAGAGGTGGGTGAAGTTATTCTATTCTATAATTTATAATTCATTTTAGAAACGAATACAAATTGATCACAAAACTTGCCATTAACTAGGTTCTTGTAATGCCATTAACAAAAGCTGTTATTGTCAATTAAACTAATTCCTTAGTCATGATATATTACCTCATACAGATTGGATCAAAACATTCACTACAACAAACTTGCAACATTTTCTTAAATAGTGGATCTGGTTCCAATATCTATGAAAAATTTGGTTGATTTCTGGTGAAAGCATGTAGATTGAGGGAAACATTCTAAAAATGCTTCCACATGCTTTCTAATGGTTTTTGGCTTTGGATCGGGCTGGAAAATGTAGGCAAGGAAGTAAAGGCTGGATCTGGCAGGAAGTAAGCTGATAATGGTCGAAAATAAAGAACGATGACAAGAAATGAGTACAAAGAAGATAAAAAATGTTGGCTTGTGTGTCTTAGTTCATCTTGGGCCTTGGCCAAGTTATAAGGGCAAGTTCTAGGTTAAGATGGGTGGTCAGTTCGAGTAGTACCCCTTGTTCATCTTGAGAAAGATAACTCATCAGAGATGTGAGACATCTTTCTGAGTTGCACAACCATGATTCATAGCATTGCATGAGCTTTCAAGGTCTGGAAGACTGATGAACCGACCAATCACATTTTGGGAAGAGGTTATCCAAAATGTGTTTTTATCAATCTTAATTTTGTGTAGGAGGGCTTTAACTCTGACTATGTTGGATTTGCTTTGTTATAAGTGTACCAGAGAAAAGGATGATTATTCTTGCTGCAAGGAGGCTAAGTGGTCCACTTACGCCTGCTGGTGTTGGGTCACCCTTGACTACCCATTAAAGTTAAACTTAAGGCAGTTTTGGCATTAAGAGGACAACTCAGTCCTGTTCTGGTGTTTGTGTTGGCTGACTCTTGATATACTCGAATTACTTTTTATCAGAACTATAGTAAGATGATAAAATCTTGAAATTGACAGACTCAAATAAAATCTGATGAAGAGGTACACTGTACTTACTTTTCTTTCATTGTTATGACCATACCCCTACATGCTCTGTTGCTAGATTGCTGGCCTTTTTTCCTTCTAATGAAATCTCCTTTCTCAAGAGAAAAAAATAAAGAAAAAACAAAGAAAGATTACTCCTTTTATGTGTTTCAATATGCAGCCATGTAAAGCTTCAATAACATTTCTTGCAAGAGGCCCAGGACTGCATTGAGTTATGATCTCATGAAATGTTGTTGGAAGCAAAATTTTATTCTGAATTTGGAATGGGCTGTGGTAAATATGGAAAACAACCTGTCCCTGTTAAATGAGAGGACAAAATCAGGTTTTCTTCCTATAAGTTGGGGATGGCTCGGGGAAACTCCATGATGGGGTCAGATTTTGTTTAAAAAAATAATATACACCTAATTAAAGTATATTTTTTTATAGTATAGCTTAAACAGTGTCTAACTCTTTCAATATGCCTATATCAGTTCCTTAAGACTGGGAAATGCTCTACTTTATGATTTTAAATAAAACAAAATATTGAATGAATAATAAATTGTAGGCTTATATCGTACTGCAAGCTTCAGTCCCATTGTTCTATCTTCTGCAACCTAGCTCTAGCTGCTTAAACAAAAGCATGTACCTTATGGATAAGGTTGGGAATGTACTATGAATGGGAGTGGTGCCCTGTTTTTGCCATATCTTTATACAGGTTGCTATTGTCCTTGGTTTATTTGTGTTTCCCTTATTAAGAAACTGGAACACAGCCAGATTGCATCTTTTTTGCTGCAACTTGATGCAGCAGAATAAATAACGAGACTTTGGTTTTGGGGGGTTGGGAAGGGGGTTGTGGGGACTATTGACAATAAAACTATTGGATGTATGATTTCTTCTTATCCATCTTCCTTTTGACCGTAACTACTCCAATAGGTGTAAGGATCGATGAAATTGGTGGACTACTTATAGTTTATAGATAATCGTTGTAATTTCTCATTGTTTAAAGATAATTAATCAGGTTAATATGAGTGAATTTGACATAAGTTGGTATATGTAGTCATCATGGTTGATGAACTTGAAATAGGAGAATTTGATTGCTATTGACATGCTTTCTGTACCATATGAGCAATAGCATCATGAGCATACACCCAGGAGCCATACATAGTTTGCTTTTATTAATCAGGTTGAGACAAGACGCCAGTCTACCAATCTAGATGCATGGGTCTAAAAGCTAGCAACATTTAGACAAAAAATTCAATTCACTTGGTTGCAACAGCATATCAAAATCAGGGAGCAGGTTTTTGTTATCTGATCAATGTGAGCTGTTTTAGTTGCATTAGGATGCTCATTTATAAGCTAATCAATAGTCTAATGAATTCATGGCGAAAAATGTCGTATGCTTTTATATGAATATGATTATAAGATTTAGTTAAGCTAACTGTCGATCTGTTAAGTTTAAAGAAATTGGTACATCCAAGAGATTTTCGGGCTGGTGTTAACAACTTTAGTTGGTAAGCCTAGAATTAGTTATATTTTAGATGGATGATAAGACTTGTCTAAAGAAATATTGGCTCAGAGGGTGTTAGATCCTAGCAGCTGGCTTGTGTTGCATTTACTTTATGGTTTGAAATAATTTTTGCTAATTCTCTTGTATGGTCTTAAACCAAAAAACAAGGAACTTTTACTTATACAACTGTTCATTAGCATTTACAGAAAATGAGTGATGATTGATTCATCTTTTTGCTGGAAAATGATGATTTGTCCATACCATTCAGTTAAAAAAAAAGAAAAAAAAGGTAATTTATCTAGAACCACAAATTTCATTTTAAAGTGTTGAAACATTTATGGCTATTTCTGTGACTTTTATGTCTTCCTTATTCCAAATTGGAGTATTTTGGCCTCATGGTGTCTGAAACACAACTGTTTTCTTGATGCCATCTTTTATATCCGTTCTGTTTCATAGTGCACTGGTGAGTAGGGTTATCTATTTTACTTAATGTTTGATAAAGGGAAACAAAAACTCTACTTGCTTGCAAGGATGTTTGGAAAAACATCAGGAATGATTATTTCTGCTCATATAATATTCTACTTAATGCACGAAGACAGTAAGAACAAGAATTCATCTTGAGAGACTCCCTATGGCTATTTTATGCAGACTTGCATATTTGTTTTTTCTTTATAATACATAAATAATCTCCACAGAAATAATTAAATCAGTGGAGTGTTGCTAACTAATATATCCATTTTATTATCTGAGTCCGTTGTCTTCTGCAGGTATTGAAATTGATGATGAGGAGCTTGCTCGGTTTGTTGAGGATGTTGACAAGGACAATAATGGAATCATAACTTTTGAAGAGTGGAGAGATTTTCTTCTTCTGTATCCACATGAAGCCACCATAGAGAACATTTATCAGTACTGGGAGAGGGTCTGTATGGTAGATATTGGAGAGCAGGCTGTTATTCCAGAAGGCATCAGTAAGCACGTCCATGCTAGTAAATATCTTATTGCTGGAGGTGTAGCAGGAGCGACATCTCGTACTGCAACTGCTCCTCTTGACCGACTAAAAGTGGTCTTGCAAGTACAAACAACCCAGGCCTGTATTATGCCTGCGATAAAGGACATCTGGAGAGAAGGTCGTTTCATGGGATTTTTTAGGGGGAATGGATTAAATGTCATGAAAGTAGCCCCAGAGAGTGCAATTAGGTTCTATGCTTATGAGATGCTGAAGACTGTTATTGTTGATGCAAAGGGGGAAGGTAAAGGTGATATTGGAACTTCTGGGAGACTTTTGGCTGGGGGTTTAGCTGGTGCAGTGGCACAGACGGTTATTTATCCAATGGATTTGGTGAAAACAAGGCTGCAAACTTGCACTATTGAAGGTGGGAAAGTTCCTAAATTAGGGGCTCTCTCAAAGGATATACTTGTTCACGAGGGGCCTCGGGCTTTCTACAGAGGCCTGATTCCATCTCTTCTTGGTATTATTCCCTATGCGGGTATAGACCTGGCTGCATATGAGACATTAAAAGATATGTCAAAAACATATATACTTCATGATGGGGGTAAGCGTTTGGAGTTAGTCTTCTCTCTGTTATTACTTTCCCAGCTCATTTCTTCTTGCTTTTCAGATTTGATGAAGAATTTGCATGAATGTTTGAAAAACAAAAACGATATGCTCTTTTTGGTTTCTAGTGTTCTAGTCTGAAAGGTGTTAGTTGATACTTCAAAGTTTGCTCCTCAAAAGTCTAGAAATCATAATTACCCTCTTATTGGGTTCCAACATTTGGCTTGTAGATGTTCAAAAAGACAATAATTTTGACAGTAATCTATTGTATCCTCTTCAATGTGGGCCGGTGACATGCTATTCCAATATGGTCCCATTCTTACTTTTTTAACACAAAATGGTCCTGTTCATTTTTTTTTAAACACTATAATGGTCCCTTTCATTTCAAAATATCAACTGCTCAAATGCAGACCTGCTATTTATTGTCTGACCACGGGAATGGATTCCATATCACATAAACATGTCTGACATTGAAATAGGACTGCAAGCCTATGCCATAGTGGAGACCTAATATCTGTTTTTGAGAGTTAATTTTCATCTATACAAACATCACATGCTAACTGATGAGTGGGAGAGTGAGTTGGTGTGATTGTTGAATTTAAGGGTTGTGTTAGATGAACTCAAAGGAAAAGGGTAAAAGCATGAAAGAGTTTAGGATTACCCAACACTGATAATGTGTTTAAATATAAAATTTACTTTTAGTATACTGTTGAATTTTTGAAAAAGAGAAATAATTCATTGATTGATATAATTTGAGTACATTGGGCCTCTATTTATAATAAAAAAATACATAGAATCATAATGAAATTAAACTATCCAAGTTCTGGTTACACCAATAATAGAACTTCTAATCATTATAAAGTAAAAAATTACTTAAAGAAACATAGTAAAACTAACGATCTTTGAATTGAACAATTTTGTGAGATTTCTTCCTATAAGACTCCTATTAGACTTTGCCATATTAATTACTTCTTTGTGAGACTTCTTTTTGTGAGAGTTCATATAAAACTCTTTCATTCTGCTCTCAACAGCTAACTTTAGTTTGCAAAGAAAAAGATTCATCTTGTTTGGAAACAAATTCTTCACATTGTACCCCGCCTATCTTAAATACTCTAGTCACATAATTTGATTAGTGCAACACGTGAAATGTTTCATTAATGGAGTAATGAAAGAGTAATGAAAGTGATCAGGGTTGTTTCAACTTGTAGAATCTTTTATGGTAGGTTTTGTCACCTACCTCATTCTTCATACTTCTCCTTCTATTCTCCTGCTCAAGTTGGGAGGAGACAGTAGTAATCCCAGCTTAAACATAAAAATAACTGTAGTAATCATCTCTTCCATCATCTCAAAGTGTCCCAAGAATAAGTCCTAAAGCGGACTCAAGTTTTTGTCAATAGTAGAAATTATGGGTAATGAACAAATAAGAGTTGAAACCAACCCAATTGATTTCAAACACAAAAAAATGATAATAATCACTAAGTAGGGTAATCCCTGTTACTCAAAGGATGACCGTAGTAGTAAAAAAACTGCGTAAGGGCAGCAGTAGAAAATCCCAATGGATTAAAATCACCCATATATAGTAAAAAAAAACAACCAACCAAGAAACTCAACAAGGGATTGGTTTGAAAAGATAAGAAAGAGTCCAAAGTAAAAAGAGATGGTAGGAAAGCTAGATATAGTGAGAAAGTTATAGGGGATGAAAAGTAGGTATAATAAACAACAAAATGATAAAATTAGAAGGAGAAGACCACTAGTGGACAGGGTCATATAGGATGATCAATCAACCCTTATAAAGTATGATCTATTAGACAGAGAGAAGAAGAAACAATTTATAACATATGATTGATCAATGGGATTCCAATTGATTGATCATGAAGAAGAGTAGAAGAGAATTTATAACATATGATCGATCAATGGAACCTCGATTGATCGATTATAAATAGTTGCGGCAAAAAAATGAATTTTTGATTTTCAACTCGAGGGACAAAGGTGAATAAGATTAGACTAGAGGGGGTTCCCAAAAAAAATGGTGGGCCATGGAGTTTTAAGGAAAAAAGCTTAATGACAAAGCACGGACTAATAGCCAACAACAACCCTTTTAAAAAATTTTGGAAACGCCAACGCAAGGAACTTTAAGGTATAATCAAGCAGTAGCAACAATAGGGGAAGAAAAGAATAACAACCCAAATAGAAAAGGAAAAGATCGAATTAAAATTTGGATTTCTTCATGCAATTGGCTGCCAGCATGACCTTTGGTTCTTTAGATGTTGATATCTCTCTTTGGAAACATCGGACTGAGAAACAATTTATTGGGTTAGAAAATAGACCTGCAAAACTTTCATTCGAGATATAATCTCCATATAAAGTTTTGTTCTTGATGGCATAAAACGTCTCAAAAAACAAAGCTTTCTGCTATGGGTCAAACTTTTCTTGCTACCTAACCATTGTTGCTTCATATATCAATTTCTCTTTGTAAAAAACTCCGAATTTTTTTTGTATTGGAAATTGACTCAAAGACATTTTCTTCAATTTATAATTTGTAATATGGAAAGTGTAGTATGAAGGTGAGAGTACTGGGATAGAAAAACATTAATGAAGAAGAAAACAGTAGAATACAAACCTAAACTAATAGAGATGACATATAAGAAAATGATCACATTATCTTTGTGGGTTGACCGTGTCAACTCACATAACCTACTTTGATACCATGTTGGATTTTTGAAAAAGAGGAATAATTCATTGATTGATATAATTTGAGTACACTGGGCCTCTATCTATAATTGAATAAGTACATAAAATTGTTATGAAATTAAACTACCCAAGTTCTAGTTACACCCAAAGTAGAATTTCTAATCATAATCAAAGTACATGACTACTTAAAGAAACGCAGTAAAACTAAACAATCTTTGAACTTGAACAATTCCGTGAGATTTCTTCCCATGAGACTCCTTTAAACTCTACCATATTAATTTCTTTTTTGTGAGACTTCTTTCTATGAGAGTCATAGAAGAATCTTCTATATCTGCTCTTTATCTTATACCATTTTTTTTCTTGAAAACAGAAGTATGCCAAATTTAATGTCATACTTTGTTATTATTTGTATGTTCTTCAATACACTGTGATACAAGATCTGTGGAAAAAACACATTGAAAATTTTGAAGAACATAACTTGTAGCATTGCTTCTGCTCCCTTGATGAGAATGTAACCTTAATTTTTTTGCTTTAACTTTAGAACCAGGCCCACTTGTTCAACTGGGTTGTGGAACAGTGTCGGGATCTCTTGGAGCAACTTGTGTTTACCCCTTGCAGGTTATCAGAACAAGGTGAGGTTATTCCAGTATTTCTATCTTCCTTGGAGGCATCTATTTGATTGTGCCATCTTTGGAGGCATTAATTCTTCCAACTACTGTACAGAATGCAAGCCCAGCGTGTTAGTAAAGGTGAGAAAAATAAGGGGATGGCTGAAATATTTTGGAGAACCCTGCAGCATGAAGGCTTTTCAGGATTCTACAAAGGGCTATTTCCCAATCTTCTCAAAGTGGTGCCTTCCGCGAGCATTACTTATCTTGTTTATGAGAGCATGAAAAAGAGTCTTGAGCTTGATTGAAGACGGGCTCTGGTTTTGCAAGACGACATCTTGTTGAAGTGGCTGACTATATAGAGTTGATGATGATGACGAGAATAAGATTACTAATTGAGTAGGTGTGATTGCTTCGGTTATGCTATGTAGGTGATACTCTTTTGTCCCTAACAGGATGAGTTTTTTGTAAGGTTCTTTGAACTAATAACAGTCAAACTGTGAAGAATATATGCTCCACAAATAGTGACATCTGATCTGCCAGGTAACGGTTTTTCTTTGCACCATTCTTTTCTTACACTTGAGGTATTCAAGTCAAGAGTGATGACATTAAGTAGTAAGAGAACTACTGTTAAAGAAAAATAGGATATAGTTTTTGAGGGGGGAAAAAGTTGATTCAAGAAAAGTTATAAGGGACATGTTTGCTTGACTTGCTTGGTGCACTTAATTTTTCAAGCCAAACAGATTAATGGACGACCTTGTCTGACAGTCTAGCATATTTCCTTTCGAAGTAAAATCCATCTGTCATTAGGTGCTTTTGTCTTATAAGGTCAAGTTTATACCGTCAACTGATGACTGAAGGATAATGCTTTACTTGGGCTTTCATCATCAAGCTTTGTTGCTTGAGAGATGAAACTCCTGGTACAGTTTCCCATTAGAATAAAATTTGTAATTTAAGTAACTAGACTAAGTGATTTGAGGTACTTTGGAAAAAAAAAAACTGGAAAACAGAATAAGAAAATCTGATGCAGACGATCTCTATCTCTTCATCCTTTTACCTGTTGGATTTGTAGAAAGTTGTACAGTGGAGATTCTGTTTTGGGTCTCTACCTTTATTCTTATACACTTTGTGAGTCACATTGTTTAGTCCTTGTGTCTTTTGCAGGCAAGTTGCTTATCAACAGGAGCAGGGTTCCTCTTTCAAGGACCAAATTGTTTTGCCCTTGACATTGACGGGCATTTTATTTTGAAACTCTGTATTTTATTTGATACTGTTCAATTGTATGATACAAAAGCCAGAGACAGGACGGTCTTCCATTTTTTGAAGCTGATCCATTGAAGCATTTTAAAATTCCTAGTATTTGGAATTTACGACTTCTCAGTAGAAGGTATATGTGTATCTATACATAGTTCTTGGTAAGCAGATTCTTTTGTTGTATACATCTGTAGTTGGACTTCCCAGGTATTTATTGTTAATGCCAGTGCAGATATGAGAAAGACAGACAGCCAAAGCCAGATTTTGTATACTTTTTGCCTATTTAGTTGACAGTCAAAGCTAAATTTCGTGCATTACCAGGTAGCTGATTTCTGTTTCTGTTTTTTTCCTGACAATAGTTCGTGGGTGTCTTTGCTCTATTACCATTCCCGGTTATTTTTTTTTTGCTCGGATAATTTACATTTATTTCGTTAAACATAGATATCAGTTTGTCAAATTGATAATTTTCATCATAAATTTGTGGCCTGCTATCTGAAGCACTGTTAATTTCCATGGTTTGACAATCTGCACTTGATTGTGTTTTGGTCCGTTAACACCATTGTTATATCTGCCTCCAATTGGTATGAGTTTGAATCTACTTAGTTGAAGAAAGAGTAATGTGCAGGTTTCCTCAATCTGATTGATATGGTTGAGGCATGAGTGAGCCATTCAATTGTATTGAGCTTTGGAAGTAGGATTTGTTTAACTGACACTTGTTAGCAAATAGGCCATGCCTGGTGGATAATGAATTCCTCATGGTTCATATCTCAATGCTGAAACGATAAACCTTATCTTCGATATCGTAGGTATTGTAACGTTTGCAGATATGCTACTTGGCTCCAGCTAGCAGTAAATCCCAGGAATCCTTCGCCTGATGGCGAAAAATTGTTATTTGTTGATTATAATTTGAAAGCATCCACACTTCGTCTGTCATTCATATCAGATCCTTCGCCTGAATCGCTATTGATCAGAAGAGATTCTATCAACGGCACCAACCATTAAAACGGATGAGGACGGCAGTTCAAGATTACGATTTACTGAGCAGTAGGTAGCATCCGTCCTGTCGGTTCCAACTATAATGTAGAAGTAATAGCAACTTCATTGACGAACAGACAAAATCTGCACATCTCACGAAGATGGGGAACGTCACCAACTAAGGGAAAACGATAACTTCTGCCGACATTAACCACAGCAGCTCGTGGGCGATGGGGCGATGGATGCCATTTGAAAACATCCAAGAGTGGTTTACTCGAGCAGCTTATTTCCTTTCTCATATGGTTCGTTCGATATCGACGTTTCTGTTTCTCTTCGAATGTTTCGCCGTCTTTCCTTCTGTTTGTGTCCAGATTCTTTTATTGCCTTATGCGTGTATAATCTAAGCGATATTGCCTGGTTTGAGCATCAATAGGAGAACCCACGTGAAATCTTATGTTAGCTTGGTTTTTAAAAATATAATAAGTATTATATGAAGAACAGTCTTGATAGATTAGATTAGATTAGATTAGATTTGAGAGATGTTTTGCTTATAATTTTGTACTTAGAATAGATAGATTTCATGTTTATAAATATGGGAGAAGTTTTCTTGTTTCGATTAGTCTTCTTAATGGGTTCAATTGGGTTATTTGCAATAGATAATTTTAAGACTTATCCAAAATGACTAACTATTTTAGAAAAAAAAAATTCTAACTAATAAACTCAAAAATTTTGTATTCATGCGGGACTAACAATAAACCTAGCCAGCTACGAGCTCATATCAATGACGTAAATCCATCCTGTAAGCAGTAGCACGTGTATAGAAAAGAGAGGAAAGAGAGGCGACCTGATCTCCTGATCTCTTCTTTCCACAGCGAATAAGCCAAAAGAGGAGACGCGATTTGTTGGAATCCATCCAAAGAAAGATGACTCCAGTAAGCGAACTCATTCTCTATTGTTTAATTTCTTGTTACTGTCCCATCCCTGTCTTTGCCTAATTTGAGAAGGATGGAGATCCATAACAGACCAACTGCTTCCATGTAATGACTTCTCTCCGGCGCCGGATTAGAATTTCATGCCTGAAGCTGACATTTCTCCTCTTCGTTCTTTTTTGTTTTAGCTTCATTTTCTACATGAGTGATAATTTACTCATCTGAACGTGAATTTTTGCATTTGGGTAGTAATCAAACTACTGGTATAAGTGATCACATGAAGATCTTTCATTTTTCTAAATCCTTCTTCTGAGTAAGATTACTCAACACCAGGGTTTTACATGAAGGTTTCTTAACTCTTCGAAACATCAACGCCGCTCAACAGAGCGAACTAGAATTTCTTCATCTTTTCATTCTTTGCATCATTCACTTTCTTTATGCATTAACGAAGCCAATTCGACAAGCTTTCCAGGTTGCTGACTGGGTCATGACTCTAAAACCGACTGCGCTTGTCATTGAAGCTCCGCATATGGATAAGCTCTGGGTATCTGACTCATCTTACGCGCTACCCAACTTCAGTTCCCATTTGATGATTTGATCGTTTCATCGGATTCTTATTTGTCTGATTCCTTCCTAGCCTTTTGACCCACTCAAGCATTCATTCAAGGCCGCTTGTGCAGCTATAAGAAGATTTCCACTCCAGCAAGTACTATCGTCATCTTTAACTTCTTTCAGCATCCATTACTGCTGGGAACCTTCACGGAACGTTCGTAGTGATAAAAATAAAAGCGGGATCAATCCTTTGTATGTAGACTTATCCATATCCAAAGCATAATTCTCCTGGACATGGGCATACACGCTCTCTATTTTTGTGCTTAAGAAGTTTCCTACGAAATTTCTATCAAGAAAAGCAAGCTTTTGGTGGCTTAAAAATGATGAGGTTTCTTTCCAAAAGAGGACCATCTCTGCTTGCTTGGATATGAAGATTGGATCCAAAAAGAGATCCTCCCCACCGCGCTTGTGATGGAACTTCCCCATGACAAAAGCTGATGTTTTTTTAGGTCATGAAGCTTGATCCAGTGCAATTCAGACTTTGAATTGGTAGAGTTACATATTATTAATATGAAAGAAGAATTGTATGGTTATTAGTGAGAAAAAGGGTCTTCAACTTTAGTTACAAATTTTGAGATCCACCTCAACCTAGGAGGGTTTTGCTACCTCTATGGAAAAACACAAGGCTGTTCCTATCCAATCATTAAGAAGAAATACATAAAAAGACTGATTATACTAGGAGACAGGTCTCATCCACACCCAACTGATTCAATGCAAAATAGTCGTTCAATTCAACAAACATAAATTCATTACACATAAACGTTGTTTATTTTTGTGCCTAAGAAGTTTTCTGCGAAATTTCTATCAAGAAAAGCAAGCCTTTGGTGGCTTAAAAGTGATTAAGTTTCTTTCCAAAAGAGGACTATCTCTGCTTGCTTGCTTGGATTTGAAGATTGGATCCAGAAAGAGATCCTCCCCACGACCTTTGTGCTTGTGACAAAACTTCCCCAAGATGGAAGGTGGGACCAATCCCACCATGCCCACGCGAGGTGGCATGATGAGTAGTGACTACACAAGTCAGCATGATGATTTATCACACGAGGTGGAAGATTTGGCCATCTTCTTTGATTAAAGTAATTGATTGATCTTATTTTGATTGATGTAATTTAGTTAATCATTATTGATATAATTGTAGAATATAGGAATGAAGAATAATATTGCCGTTCACATAGGACATTTCCCCTCTTCGGCCTTCAAAGTTATCATTTGAATATTTGTACTACCACCAAGATCTGCATCGACGGTCGCTCCGCCCTGACTCACGCCCAAGGTTTTGTAGCGGCCGCCGCGCCTAAATATGGGATCCTAATTGATTGAAGAGTTTGCTTAAATATGTAATGGAAATAGTATAAATAGGGGTTTTGGTTGAAGCCTTCAATCAAACTCTCCTCTTCTCAAATTCGTGGAAGAACCTCTCCTAAGCTAAGTCTATTTTCTCCCCTTTCTCTTCTCTCCTATCTACCCGAGCTCAATCTCTTTGCTCTTTTCTTCTCTTCTTTCTCCCCTCTTCCCCCTCTCTCTTCTTGCTCAAGGTTTCAAACATGGGGTCCTAAATTTAACATAATTGATTCAATAGAAAATTGTGGTTCAATTCAACAAACATTAATTTCTTACACATACATGTTGTCTATTTTTGTGCCTCGGAAGTTTCTTATGAAAGTTCTATCAAGAAAAGTAAGCCATTGGTGGCTTAAAAGTGATTAGGTTTCTTTCCAAAGGAGGACTATCTTTGCTTGCTTGGATTTGAAGATTGGATCCAAAAAGAGATCCTCCCACGACCTTTGTGCCTGTGACGAAACTTCCCCATGATAAAAGTTGATGTTTTTTTTTGGGCATGAAGCTTGAACCAATTCAATTCAGAATTGAATTGTTAGAGTTACAGATGTGGAAGAAGAATCGTATAATTATTAGTGAGAAAAGGGTCTTCAACTTTAGGTACAAATTTTGAGATGCACCTCAATCCAAGAGGGTTTTCCGAGCTCGATGGAAAAGCACGAGACTGTTCCTATCCAATCATTAAGAAGAAAAACATAAAAAAAGACCGATTTATACCAAGAGATAGGCCTCTGGTTAAGGGGTTTCCATGGGAAATCTGATAAATGGCTTCCATTGTACCTAGGCCACCCTTCACATTGAAAAGTGTAAATAAACTCTGATATTTAACAAGTGCATCTATTCATGTAAGACCCATATAAAATTGATGACCTTCATTCATATAACTCTAAGTCTCTATCATGGCTTTGATAAGCATTAGATGCCACAAGATGCTTTCCAAAGTTTCAATGCTAGTCGACATGCTTGAGGACAAAAATGGCAAATTATAACACAATGGTGACATGTGCACCTAATGACAAGTATGTGTCACGTACACATTTTGTCTTATCATTGGTCCATTTTGCACTTATTAATTTAAAGTTGGGTTTTCTTTAAGAACTATGGAATTATTATATGCTCCAGTGTGGGCCTTGTGAATTGCACGAGGGTTGAAAGAAGCATCTTCTCTTCCTTTCAACCTTCAATATCAGCCATGGCGACACACAAAATTCACAAACAAGCAGAAACAATTTTTTTTTTTTTTTTTTGGGGACGCATCCAAAGCTGGTTGACTAAAGCAAACGCCTCTGCACCTCTTTAATATTGTGAGAATCCCATCGCTGTCTTCTGTAATCATGTTTTGGATTTGTCATCTACTCCCCGACACAGGCCTTACATTTTTCAACTCGATTATGCCAACATTTCTCTCCTCCCATCTTCGTTCCTGTATCTGGAGTTTCTAGCGAAAGAAAGAAGAAGCTCAGTTGCTTAGGTTTCTCGTTCCTGTAATCATGAATGAAGTCGGGGAGATTGAACAGTCCCGATCAGTTCAAAAACCTTCTAAAACAGATGTACTGACCATTGAACCAATTGTACGAAAAGATCATCTGAATCTGCAACCCAAATGGAGTCGCCGTTTTATGATTCTGAACGGATTAATTGAACTGGTGCAGTAGACAGAGACATATCACCGGTTTATTAGAATTAGTAAACATTAAAGAACAGGTATCTGCCAATTCTTTGAACAGGTTGGTCATTTTGTTCAACTGCTGCACATCTAGTCTGGGATGAGACTCGTTCTGTGGTCTTGGACGATCGTTTTCTCCCACGGAACACGTTCAAATGAAAGAAGATAAATTTTTCACAGGCACCGTCCTGCATCTGTCCACTCCAATCATAAATTTGCCGACGTCCAAATTTTTTTGGGCATCTTTCCTCGTCCTTGTCCTGGAAGCGATGACCTCTGAAATCAACATGAACTTTGTTTGACTTTTCTTGTCGGTGCATCCATGCATGGACTTCTGATAATAATTGACACGGAGTGGGAAATGGCAGAAAACCGTAGCGGAATTCGGTGGAAACTGGTCTCAGGTCAATCTTTTCTCTCTCCCCCCGAAATTGCAAATTGTTTCTACAATGGAAGAAGTAAAAGAAAGCTGGCTTTCTGAACCTTTCTCAAAGAAGGTCCTGTTTTGGACCGTTTAAAAGGGTTTACAGTTGGAACTGAAATTGAGTGCATGACCGTCCAATTTGAAGTTTTCAAAAATCCAATTTTTCCGTGTCATCCCTACCCATACCACTGTGCTTGGCAAACATAAAACCAATACAAAGAAAAGAAACAGAAGAAAAAACCGGAAATGCCCCATGTGAAACGATTAGTCTGCATGCAAAGATAGCAGCGAAAGGATGTTATTTGGAAGAAGAATCACAAAGCTTGTAATTGTCGGCCGTAATAACTTACGACCACTTACTATATAGTTCTACCCAACTTTCCGAAGGTTCTGAACGAGTTCAAGGGAACAGCCTCTGGCTTTCGTTAAAAACCTCAACGTTATCTAATCGAGTTGCAGGAAATGATGATCGTTCTTCTTCGTCTTTAATCCTGTTCTAAACTTCAAAAGATGCGATATGTCGAACCACGTGAAACATTTCAGACAAACAGCATCTGTGCCCATGCAAAATAATAATCCAAACCCGGGGATTAAAAATACCACTGTTCCATCGAACCATCAACAGAACAGTACGTGTCATTACGGCCAGGTTTCGACATTTCTTGAACTGATCAAACACGGAATATCTGGTTCAGTTTAGACCTATTCAAAATGGGTATGAGGAGGAGATTCATGCATTTGTAAATCGTAAATGAGTGAGAAATTTCCTTTGGCAGCAGCACAAGAAGAAGGAGAAGGAGAAGTAGAAGAAGAAGAAGAAGAAGAAGAAGAAGAAGAAGAAGAAGATTTTCATATGAGTATGGTTTGGTCGGGTCGGACCGGGTCACTGATGGTTGATTAAAACTCGAGGTGGTCCGGAAATATAGGTGGGTCCCATATAAAAAGAGCCGAAAAAGCTGCCCAATCCTCCCCGTCCATGAAACAAAATGGGGACACCGAGCGTCATTTATTGAAAAGTTTAGGGGTGTTTTCAGGAATTCGATAAGATTAATTTTCCCTGGTTTTAATACTCCCGCGTTTTTACACGCTGTCAATGAAAGCGGCCCGATTTCCGGCTGTCCTCTACTTATCTTCCTTTTTTCCTCTTCTTCTTCCTCAAGTCATGTCTCTTTGTCAAGTCATGTCTCTTTGTCTAGCACAGACGAAACGAAACCTTTGTGTCTTTCCGTCTCTCCCGATATTTAATACAGTATTTGTCAAATTAACATCGAGGAGAAAATAATTGATTGTCTAATAATATACTAATATAAATAGAGGTTTGGACTGGTTAGTTCCTCCCATTTGAAATCTCTGAATTCAACGGCCTTTGTTGCTTCTCTGAAGCCCCGTTTAGAAATTTCACTGCGCCTTCTCTTCTGTTATCTTGTTAGATTCTTTGTTTCTTTTAAGTTTCTTGTTCTGGGTTCTCGTGATATTCTCCTTTTGGCGCGGAAACTGTGTTAAACCTGGGGGGAGTCGGAGGTTAGCATGAGAATCGATCAGCTGGCGCTGGCCGGCCATCGAAACCTCGGTATTGAGATGTTCTTTCTGCGTGATTCTGCGCTAAGTTTTTGTCTTTAGGATCTTGTGGAGCGACGATGTTGTTGTTTCGGGTTGAATGCAGTTGAGTTGCTTGCGGACAGACGCGAAGTGGAAGGAGAATTTGTTGTCGGAGTGGAGTGGTGGAGACGTCCCGAGGTTATGAGAGCAGAATCTGCTTTTCTGAACGGTAACTCTTTGATGGGACGGGGAAAAACTCTTTCTTTTTGTGTAATTTATGAGGTTAACCCTTTTCGTTTGGGAATTCGAGTTCTCACTCGTCATTAATCTTAATTTCGTCAGGAATCTCGCGAGAAAACCATGTCACCTTTGCAAGCTCGTGTTGGTCGCCAAAGGCAACTTTATGATCAGGGACTCAGACTTGTCGCCGGGTAAAGTCTTGGCTACTTTGCTCTCCAACCTTCTTTTTTGTTTCTTCTTCTCATTGTTCCATTTGCATCCTTTTTTTTTCTCTCTTTTTCTTTTTTTGATTCTTATAAACTGCTGTCATTGATTCATTGGGATTTGCCGTCCGTAATGCAATTGTCACTTTGCTGCATCTTTGGTTATATTTATATGTTCATTTTTACTTTTATTTCGATAAAAATTTGTTTTTGTTGCTTTCTGTACATTGTTTGGATTTATTTCTTGTGCTTCATAAAGTGATTAGATGCAGAAAACATTATTTTGTGGTGTATTTCCGTTTCTCGTGGTCTCGGGCTCTGTATTTTTCTTTCTTTTGGGAGGCGTACAGAGGTCCTTCTTCATTTTCCATCTGCTTAACCATCTGGTGGCAAATTTGCTCGTGTATGCTAATTTTCTTTTACAAACTTATTACTCTTGTGGATTTGACTGGTGGGAAAAGTCCATGAATCTGGTTTTGCGGAAGGTAACTATAAAATTCTCGCAAAAAAAAAAAAAGATATTTGGAACAGGGTAATTGTATCTGTGTCGGTGAGCTCCCCATTCCATCTTGGCATACCAGGCTTGGTGCCTTCACAAGCTGCTTTAGGGGATCTAGGGCTTCATTTTTGCTAGTTCTACAGCAATAGGCTTGTCATGCAAATTACAAGGTCAAGTCATTGGAGAATTTGCGCTGGGAAAATTTCTATTTTGTATGGAATTGAACAGTTGGGCTGAACCAGTTTATGAGTTCTTATGCTAACATATTCACTTGTACATCCTTCTCACAGCATCCTTGATTGACCAGACTTGGCAACCTAATTGCTTTTTTATGATTTTCTTGTTGTTCATTGGGCTGTAGTGATGAGATTGTGAGTGGACATCTCATTGTTTTTTTACACAGAATGGTCTACTCCAAATTTGCGAGGCCATTAGTTATGAAAGAAACCTAATTTACTAATTAAAACACAAAGAAGTGGTTTGGCTACTTGCGCACCAGTAGGAAATTTTTTCCCTATTTTTGCACCATTATTTGATGCAGCATTGACCGGAGTCCAAATCCTACAGTGTTCGAGTTTTGAGCTCTGAAATTTCACAATTTAAAATTTTTTGGTCAACAGCTTTTATATTTCAAGGAGTGAGGATATCCTGGAGAGATTGTGTCGCATGGATGCCTGACAGTTCTCCAGCGAATGCTAATCTATCAACTTCTAGTTAGCTATTGCAGAGTTACAAGTTCCTTTTTCATCTGCTTGAGAGCCTTCAAGCTTTGCTGGAAATCTCCATTAAAAGATGCAAATTCACTAGCTTCAAGAAAAAAAAATAAAAAAAAATAGCAGTACTGTATGGATTACGGGTATCTTCTGAAATTAAGAAAAAAAACCTTTATTTTTTTTATTTATTCATTTTCTCCTTAGATTAAGAGATCTAATGTCAAGAATATTTTCTAAACTCACTGTTTTTTCTTCATTCTTTCTTTTTACTGGCACCTACGTCCAAACTAGAGAAACTAAGTAGGCTGAGCATACAGTTCACTGAAATCTTTGTAAGAAAAGAGCTTGTACATGTCATAGTGAATGCATTGACGAGAAAGAGGAGAATAATTAGCTTTTTCTGATTTGGTGCTCGGATGAAGAATTTAGGCTGTATTTGGGCAGTGATTGTTAAATCACATTAGTTTGGCTCATGTACCGAGCTTTATTTCTGAACAGAAAACCCAGAGAAACCAGGCAGTGCCATACACTGATATGTGGGATGGTCTTCGAAGCCGATGGCCCCTGGATCCTGCCTACACTTCCTTGGAAAATTTTCACAATTTGATGATTTGTGTGATTAAAGCTGTTAATTATCATATTTTGATTCTTCCCAAGGTTTTATGACAATTTTGAAAGTTTTGTTTTGCCTTCCTTATTGCAGCCAGTTGGTTGTCATTCTCTGTCTTAGAATGTTTGAATGTTATTGAACATGTCATCAACTAGTATGGATTTTTTTTTTAGCTTTCATTTTTTGAAATTTTAATCTCATTCATCGAATTACATTTGTTGTGCTGTCAAATGTCTATTTTTTATGAGTTTAAAATCATTATATAGACTACTGTTACTTTAAGGGTGAGTGATTGAGTTGGGGATGGCTTGTGTTCTGATGTATCTGGTGTACAAAACAGATACCACTCATTTTCTTACTTGCTGACTATGCTAAAACATAAACAGATGTATCCCTTATCGGCTGAAAAATGTAGAGGATGCTACTGCTTCAGAAGATAGCTTTGAAGTTCTTATGGTTTCTTCACCCGATCGTGATGACCTTGTTTTTCCAAAGGTTTGTGAATATTCATCCATATTTTTACAATATTTTGATCTGGAATAGATGGTAAACACGATTAGTTAGAAAATTCTTCAAATTTGTCCACTGCTGTTGATGTTGACATTTTGAGTTGAATAGGTCTATTCTGTTTGATTTTCAGGGGGGATGGGAAAATGATGAGTCTGTGCATGATGCCGCACGCCGTGAAGCCTTGGAGGAAGCTGGAATTAAAGGAGAACTTGAGGTATAGCCTTTTACTTTTAGTTTTTTACCAATTTGGCGTTCTTGTACTTTCTTTCTTTTATTCCCACCTTTTTCAGTGAAATGCAACAGACCTTTGGTTAAACATTTTGCTTTTTCTGAGAAAAATAGAGATGGAAACTAATACTTGTAGAATCAAACTTAAGGATGATTTTTTTCCTTCAGTATCTAAATGTTTGAGAACAGTTGTTGCGCTTTTCTTGTGTCCAATCAATTGGCTATTGGAATATAATCTTTTTCTGGATATGACAACTGATAAGTATGGCTTTTGGTGCTAAATTCCTCTCAACACCTGCACTTGTAACTGGCGCTCAGTGATGATCCTTTGTTATTTATTGTCTTTATCACAATACTGTACTGTCTCCGACGTATTTGTTATCAAATTATGCTCAGTTTTTATGAAAAATTTCTCGTTCTCTTGAGTATTAAATATTTCTGAATTGAACCAATTCTGGTGTCAGACTATTCAAGTTGAGAAGACCTTTTTCACATGCTACTTGGGAAGAGTTCTGCATAATTCACTTCCTACCAAAAGATTATGTATGAAAAGTACAGTAGAGAAGTGTATTCAGTGGAGTCCTTTTCCTATCAATTAGCCGTTAGTCATAATTTTTGTTGTTTATTTTCTACTTTGTCGTTTTTTAGGTTGAACCTCCTCCTTAATGGGTCTCCTGTAATTCCTTACAATCTTCTCTCATCATCAAAATTATGTCCTAGTCATGTTTTAAAATAAAAGAAAAAAAAAACGCCAATTATACTATGAAAGGTCTCAAAAAAACGTTTATGATCCTGCTATAGGATGAACCATTAGGTGTTTGGGAATTCAGAAGCAAGAGCAAGGAAAATAGATGCGGCCGGGAAGGATATTGTAAAGGTTACATGTTTGCAATGGAGGTGACTGAGGAGCTTGATTACTGGCCGGAGCAAGGCAGCCGTGAAAGAAGATGGGTCAGTATTCTTGCATGGAAAAATGCTCTCTTTCTTATTTATTTCTCATTTCGGAAATCGGAAGCCTCTTCTGGAACATTTTGAAGTTCCCACTCTGGTAATGATCATTTTCCCCTCAACAGTTATCTATCTCAGATGCTATTAAGCTTTGCCGCTACGATTGGATGCGGGAAGCTCTGGAAGTGTTCCAAGAAAAAGTTTGTTGCAAGTACGAGAAGCATCAGCTGAGAGAAGACTCAATGGTGGTGCCTGTCTCAGAAGCAACTGATCATCAAATTCCATCCATGTGCTTTGTGAAAACTTCTGATAGCCCGTGCCTGGAAAGTCCTATCAATGCTTTATGTTGAAACAGTTCTTCTCTGTTCTGTAGTCCCCATGCGTCAAATAGGTAGGTTTTTGTTTTCGTTTTCTACTTCTTGGCCATGAGCCTGTGCTTGTTCAAGGTTGGTTCCTCCCAATTCTTCTATGTCAAATCTGAACTGGTTTTTGATGTCATGGCTAAGTCTGTAACTGTACGGGAGTAGCAGTAGAGAGCACAGTTTAACTTTTTCTTTTCTGTTAAAGTATCTATCTTGTAAGATTGTAATCAAAAGTAGAAGGGTTGTATTTTGCCGCAGATTGCAGCTGCCAATCCAATATGTGGACACACCACTGAGAGGAGTAGTGACTTACGGTAATAGCAGCGAGCTTAGCCAAAGCTTCCTCCGTTGCTTCTTCCCATGAATCTCATCTCACTTTCTTTCACAACCTTGGTCCTTCATACTTACTCTCGTTTCTTCAACAATTTGCCTCTAAAAATTTTTCTTGGAATTTTTTTCAAAAAAATCAACTGGAAATTAAATATTTTTTTTATTTGATTAAAAATTCTTATGGTCTAAAAAACCTATGCTGATGGTAAATTGAATTTTCAATTGTTACAAATGAAACTAATGAGGAAACAAGTCTTAAGTTGTGGAGTCTAATCGATGGGGTTTTATCATCGGAGAAGGATCTTGAGTTGTCGCCCGGAAAGGTAACAGAAAACACTTGTAAATGTGCGATTTCTCTTGTAAAATATTTCATCTTCATAGTGAATTATTGTAGCGGTGGAAGATAGGATGTATTTTCATGTTTTTTTGTTTTTTCTTTTGCGATTATTATTATTACTCTCGTTAGTTTAAAATTAGTGCGTCTAATTCCTAACATCAAGAAGATTGAACATAAGAAACTTATTTTTATTAAATTTTTAAAGAAATGATAAATTATAAATTCTATATGAAATAAATGTATCACCCTAACGATATTATAAATATAAATTACTTATGATCTATATATTAGGATAGAACATTAACCTATTAAGTTATACTAAATAAAAGTGGTACATTGAAACTATAAAAGAATATGAAACATAAAAAAATTAAGTTTGATTGAAAATAAAATGGATTATTTACCTTAAATAAATAACTACGAAACAAAAAATAAAATTAAAACATCAATTCATAAATGGAATAAAAATTAAAAATAAAATTTTAATTACTTTAAAATATAGAAATTTTATAAATAAAATGTATATTTGAAATATCCAAAATATTATAATAAAAATCATCAAAAACTATAAATATTATAAGAAAAAACTATTCAAAATTTTTAAAAATATGGACATTAAAATTTAACATATAATTTAAGGAAAGTAATAAATAAAAACATAGAAAGAGGAAAGGTAAAATTCATAAAATAAATTTAAAATAAAAAATATATCAAATAAAGAATTCTTTTTTTATTAAAATATAAAATGTAGAATTATTTTTAAAATAAATAATGCGTAAAATTTTAAACTAAATTACGATAACAAAAAAATAGATTATAGAATTATAATAAGAATAAAAATTTTAAAAAATGAAAATAAATTTAAAGTATTCTTAAAGAAAATTTTAAATAACTAAAAATTAAATGTACTACAAATTATAAAAATAAATAAATATGTAAAAATTAAAACAAAAAACATAGAGTGAATTAAACGGTATGCAAGAATAAATAAAAACAAAAAAACATAGAGTGAATTCAAAGTACTAAGAACCATATGATCAAGAATCAGAGAAGAGGAGATCTGAATTTTGTGAGTATTTAAAGAAGATTAATGGAGAAGGGGGTTATGATTTGAGAAAAAACTCATTGTCCCCATATTTTTATGGTATTTAAAGAAGATTGGAGAAGACTGGGAGTATTTAAAGAAGGTTGAAGGTCAATGAGTCTTTCCCCGATTTATATAATATTTTTGTCAAGAGTGAAGAATTGTGTCATGAATTTTCCCTCATCTTTAGGAGGTCATAATACCCAATTGGTGAATTTCCTGAATTTCTTCTCATCTTCATCTTTAGGAGGAATGTAGCAGTCCTTGATTGTTACCTTTCCTAAATTTTCTCTCCTCTCCCCATCTTTAGGAGTTGCTAATAGTATCCTATTAACTAAAATATAGTACCTGAAATCCTATATGTTGTTAAACATAACTCTTATCTAAAATGAAGCTCTTATTTGAGATTTGATTCAAATTTTCTCTATTTTAGAAATTTTTGTCTAACGGATCCAATTTTTTATTCTTTAAGATTAACCAATTCTTTTTTTTTATATTTACTTTCTATTTTTTTCTTTGCTTCCAATTTCTCTTTCTTTGAGATTTTGTGTTCCTTGTTTTGATTGTCGCTCCTCATTGCTATTGCTAGAAAGTTTCTTAGTTTCTCTCCTAGTTGAAGAGCGTTATTCATTGGTGATAGTTTCTATTTGGGAGAAATAAATAGAGAAAATAAAGCAAATTATTTATCTATTGAAGCAAAGATTGACAAATATTGGCTCCAAACTTTGTTCTTTTATGGGCTGAAAAATAGAAGACAAAAAAGATAAATGCTAAAAGGTGTTGACTGTAGTTTGAGTCCTATTTGCTTTTAATGATAACAAAACTTAACTGAATTAACAACTTGAAAATCAGTATTTCAGATACTTCACCTTCAAGAATTAAAGTTTATCAAGGTCTAAAACATTAAAGCCAAATTCAAAACCTCAAACACAATTGAAGAACATCTCTTGAAGAAGCACCATCCACAAGGAAGAAGACAACCAGAAGAGTAGAGTTCAAGTACTATAGGCAAATATCTAAATTCAATCACTTTTGTATGAGAACATTTTAAACTCCATTTCCTTAAATATATTTGTGAAATCAGAGTTTTAGGTTATAAATTACATATATAAATGTTTAGGATTATCATAAACATCATTCCGAACATGCAAGAGTACTTAGAGAAAAAATTTCATGTTTTTAAAAAGTCTACACTTTTAAACTAGCATTGGAATGATCAATCATCCAAAACTATGTAGGCCAAAAATATAAAGCATGATCGATTAACCATAGTCGATTGATCTATCATCCTGGACAATGGCTTTCACAAGGAATGATCGATCATCCCACATAATTGATTGATCACATGAAATCTTTTCAGTAAGAGACATAAAAAATGATCGATCATAGGAAAATACATAGGTCAATCATACTTGTATTACACAACCAAAAGGAATCTCGATTGATCGATCATCCACTGATAATGATCGATCAACTTGACTTTTCTAGACCAACAATAACATATTGATCGATGAATTCATTGATCAATAAGTCACTGCTTGACTAAAAATTATCATTATCATAAATTGATTGACCAATCACTTTACATTGATCGATCAATCAATCAAAGTACTGATTTTTGTAAATATGCAAATAACGACTAGTTTGAGTTGGCCCCATCAAACCTAAGTAAAGAAGTGAATGAGCATTAATTGGCAAATCTTTAAGCCACTACTCTTACAATTTTCCATCAAAAGTGTTTTAGAGAGGAGAGAGTCACACACTTTGAAATTCTTATTCTCTTTCAATCATCATTACATTCATCATAGTATGAACTCCTTGATCATTTCAGAATGTGCTACAAAGGAGGAAGTAGCTTGAATCTCTCAAGGAGAACATCTCTCCAAGTAAAGGTATAACTTTTTCCCTTTCTTTTTATATATTTGTGAGAGGTTCATCTAGAACTTGTTAATCTAGATAAAAAGGCATGGCTAGAGCAAGAATCTAGCAACAATCTCTTAGGGAGATTGGCCTTGTGTAAATCATGTATTGACCTACATGTGGCCAAAGAGAGCTGGAATTTTGTATTTTTCCAGCTATTAGAGAAAAAAATGGAATTTTCCCAAGCAAGGGTTCTTGGGTGGTTACTACCACTAGGGGAACATCGTTAACAAAAAATTTATTTATCCCTATGGTATGTGTATGTTGTTCTTTACTTTGAATTGCTTTTATGAATGAATTTTTAATCATACGCACAAGTCATTTTTAATTTAAATATTTCAATTCACCCCTCTCTTGAGAAGCCACCTGGACCAACAAAAGGAAGAGACAAAAGATAAAAATTAAAGTAGAGACCGAATTGGAGAAGGAAAGACAAGATAGGGATTTGACCCATTGAAGGAAACAGGAGGCCTCTCCAAGCCCATAAAAAAAGCACGAACAAAAAGTAGGAGACATAAAAGAACTGATAAAGGAAAAAAAAAGGGCAACATGATCACAACATGTATACGCAAACAAAGAGAAGAAACATAATGGGAATTGGATCATAACATGTATTAGGAAATAAAAGAGAGTACAATACAAAATAGGAGAGAACAAAATAGAGCGCAATAATAAGAAGTAAAATTCACTTGGAAACAATTACTTTAACAACGCAAGATGAAATATGGAATAATAAGCAAGCACAAGAACTAATAAGAAAATGCAAACAATCATAACGATACTCAAATACATCTAATATGCCAATGAACTTTGAACTCTTGCCTCAAAGTTGCTCTTTCATGTTTTTGGAGTTGCTCTTATCTCTTTGGTGACCATGTTTCAGGGAAATATGATCTCCTTTCCTTTTCCAATGTGGTTTTTTTTTTCTTTAAGTATGTTTAACATACTTCGGATAGATATTTCCCAGTCCATGGTACCTTGCGAGTCTTGGCATTCAAGTTTGCTTACTCTCACTTATGTAGGTTGCCGATCCTTTTAGAATATTTGGTTGTTTTGAATTCTGCATTCCCATAGTGAGATATCTTTATCCAAATCATCCAAACCCCTAATGAAAATGAGAACCATGTTTTTTTATCCACTATTAGAAAAGAAATGAATCACCCACCCGATGTTCATTGCTCAATACACAACATACACGTGAGAAACTCGATTTTATAGATGAAGATACCATGGAGGAATGGCTTTGGTATTGGTGAGGCATAAACAAAGATCAATCAGTCATTAAGATGTCTCAAAACCATTCAGAGACTAAATAACACTAAATAGAATGAGCAATGAATCAAAATAAATTTCCAATGGTAACAAAAGAAACAAATGATGGAAACAACAAAAACAATAATCATCTCCTAAGTTTTCCGCAAATCCCCTCTCCATAAAGGGGAGGAAATGCTGACAGATTGCCATTTTTACCAATTTTTTTACTATTTGTGTCTATTGTAGAGGATGAAAAAAATTTATATCAATTTTTTAAAATTAATCCAAGAATAAACAATGACAAGAAAATCAATCAAAGAAATTTTATTTTTAATAAAAATTAATAAAAATATTATATTATATTATTTTTATTATTAAACTCACTAACAGTTTCCCTTTAAAAAAAATATTCTAAATAAACTTTCGAAAATGTGAACTTCTAAAATGTTTTGCACGAAGTAAAACATGCTCTAAAACACTCTTACATAATTCATTAATTTATTTGTTGTGAAGAAGGTAATTCAAACTTATTAGTTAACACAATCATGATGGCAAGGAATTGCTAGAAACATTTTAGTAAAATCAGTTAAAATATTTGTTAAGAATTATGATATCTTATTTATTCAATGATAAAGTTATTGTCATAATATAGTATTTATAGTATTGAAATATTAAGAATCAATATTGAAAATGGGGTAAAAAATGAGAAACTCATTAAAGGCTTTGGTAAATATGTTATACAAAGTTTAGGGTTTAAAAAGTAAAAAAAAAAAATCTAAAATGCCCCTTATAAAATATTATCTGAAAATATCTAAAACTCTAATTATAATTTTTTTGTCTAAAAATTTTGTTAAACAATTTTCTTATATGGATCCATTGATTAAATAAAATATGCATTTCATAACTACTTCTATTTTTCTAATAAATTTCATTAATAATTGCACATTTGCATAAATATATGTGCAATTTAAACATAAAACTTTCATATAAAATGTTAAATTCGATTAATTAAAGGGGTTTTAATTTTTAACTATTATATATAAAAATTAGTTAATAGATTTTTTTTATATTTTCCTAAGTTCATTCTAGTTTGTTTTTTCTTATTAAGTAAACAATGTTAATAGATTTTGTTAAAAGGGATTAAAAGAAATATTTTTGTCATTTAATGAATTTTATTGAAATAAAATCTAGTTAATGGGTTTTTAAGATAGAGAATTTTTATTTTGGGATGTTTTATTTAAAAATTAAAAATTAATTATTTTTTGGGCTGAATTTTGTCTATTACACACTTTGAAACTTATCGAAAATAATTTAGAAAGAAATAAAAAAATTATTATAAAATTGAAAAAAGTGTATGAAGTATAAAACTAATTAAGTTCATACAGAATTAGTTCGACTTATTCTTTTAGTTTAACCATTATATTTGAATAAAATATCCTAATTTTATTTATTTTTGTTAAATTTATGGAGAAAAAAATATTAAAATAACTAAAACACCACACTTACTTCCCATGAGATTCCTCTTAGACTCTTTCATATCGATTCTTCGACACTTCTTATTTTAATTTCATTCAATCATTATGGATTTATATTCTTTTTATTTTTAATTATTATTATTATTATTATTATTATAAATATATAATAAAAGATACTTGTGAACAATCAAGAACGAGACATTTTTTAAAGACTAGTTGAGCAAAGGTTTTTCCTCCACCTGTATGGTGGAGTTATTCATCAACACTATCATCAAGAATTCGATTTTGAGTGCTCTTTTTGTTTGTGCAATAGTCCGCCACTGGTGTCTCTGCAATTTCCATTTCCCGCTTTTACGTAACTGGCTTTTCGATTGAACCTTTGTTTCCTTCAAAGATGACAATGGAGAAAGAAGCCAGACAAGTTTCAGGGGAGATTTTAAAGCAGCTTCCAGAAGTGCGTACAAGTGAAATTCATGTCAAGGTAAGAGATGAAAAGGGTTATAAGTTGAAAGAGAAGACAAGAAATCAACTCCAACACCCACATCGGCCAACCCTCAAATTCCGGAAAAGACCTTTTGACGCACGGTAAAGCATTCAAACCGACGACCCTCTGGCGAAATCCTTCAAAAACCAAATCTTCCCATGACCGAGCTTCATTTGTTTATTTATCTGAAATCTGGCGTGTCTTGTTCTGTCCACATATTGTTCGATAGAATTCCCAATTGTAAAGACTACCGATAGTCTGGTGCTATTGCACACATCAAAGAGGCCAAATGGGTGGCATGTTCACCTGTGAAAGGGTCTTTCTAATCCCAACAAGAATCTTCCCTTTCCGTCCTTGTAAGGGGATTTGGTCTTTGACTTGTCTTTCTAACACATCTTTTCATAGTAATATGTTCACCACCCTTGTGCTTAGGAAACTGAGAGTCACGGGACTAGAAGAAAGAACACCAATTTCTACCTCCACTTGATTGAAGTCTCCATGCGTGTCCCTGGCTTTTTTTCTGGTCGCGATCTTACTTGAGCAAGCTTCAAGCACGGAAAAGACATCACTTTCTACTTGTCTTCTTGGTTGCTTTACAGAGCATGAGCTTCTACCGCTGTCTGTCTTTGAGTTTTCATTTCCTTACCTAATTCCTGACTTTATTATTCTCTCTATCTACTTGTCTTGGTTAACCTGACAGAAACCTAATAGGGACAGTCACGAGTCAAACAGGTTAAACACACTCAATATAGGACTCCATGGATCAAATAGTAAAGAGTGTATATTGAGTTTCCAAATCCTAAAACTTTCCTCGGGAGACCTCCTTTTTGTTTCCCATCTTTTCATGAAAGTTTGGACAGCTGAGAAAACCCTTCTTCCACCTCTTCTCCTGGTTCCCGCCATCTTCCATTCCCAAACCATTCAACTTAGGTCATGAACTGGCGTTTCCATTTCATTAAATTATATGTTTTAAGATGGAGAGCTGATAAGATTTGTAACCAGTTGTTGCTTGGTTCTATGTGAATGTGGAGCGTAGAGTGCAATTGGAAAAAAATAATCCCATCTTAGAGGCACATGGAGAAGAATATATATGTTTGGAAACTTGAGAACACTTGAAAAGAGAGAAGTCCATTTGGCTCTGTCTCATTCCCAAAGATGCTTTGTGAATGTGACTGCATTATATGGCAAGGGACCCACACTCTCTTGATTAAAGTATTGTTCAAATTGGAATGAGTGCAGTTGAGATTATGAGGTCTAACTTGACTGACCTATGATGACAAGTTAGAGGCAACTTCAGCCTCTACATTGTAATTGAAAATTTTCAATTAGATATGATGGTTAAGTTTAACATTTAATTCCTTATGAGTTGCCTTGAGAAACTTCCTCTGTTTTGTAAGTGAAAATCCTTAATAGTTGCTTACACAGTGATTTGCTTCTATGTGAGCAGGTTTTTTACTCCAGATTGTCTCCTGCCTAGGAAGAGAAATCTATGTTGATGCCGTCCTAGATGCATGGAAATGGTTTCTACAAATAGCAGATAACTCTCTCTTTCTCTCACAGTGATTTGCTTCTATGTGAGCAGGTTTTGACACCAGATTGTCTACTGCCTAGGAAGAGAAATCTATGTTGATGCCGTCCTAGATGCATGGGAATGTTTTCTACAAATAGCAGATAAATCTCTCTCTCTCTCTCTCTCTCTCTCTCTCTCTCTCTTTCTCTAGTACCCGTGTGAAACCTGCTGAGGATCGCTGACTGGACTGCACCTAGTCAAGCATCCAAAACAAAGCTACAATAATTATACAGTGAGCTTGGATAAAAAGCGTGCCAAATCCAAAAGGAACTTTGACACACTCATTCACTGAAATACTAAGCATTAAAAATATAGCTTGTTACCTTGAAAGTCTCAGTATGCTCTTGACATTTTGGTCAAGTCGGCAGAAAACCAATCCCTTACTGGACATCAACAAAGAATACTTAATATTCACCTCAGACTGAGCTATCAATCTGAGCTTAACCTGTAGCATGTTATAAATATAAGACAAAAACTCTTTTCCCAAGCATAATCCTCGAGTTTGACAACCAACTTCCAGGATATAAGTAGGTCATAACTCTTAATTTTCAAACCAAATTACGAAGCAAAAGAGTTGTCTACATGGGAATAATCCCAATAACGAGGCATGAAAAATTTATAAACCCTTGTAGTCTAACTTCTACAGTAGCAAGTCATACTCAAGGCTTCATACCAATGTTATTTAAAAGAATTAAGAGATGCACATAAACTTAGAAGACTGATTACTAAAATGGTCTTCAAGCTTGCCTACTCCCCTTAGTGAAAATAACCAAGTAAAAGATAAATAATCTTTGCACTCTCCTCTGGGAGGAAATGCAACTTTTAGAAATTCACCAGGATATGGACCTCATCATTGACGCTTTTGGTCAAGGGTCGCCTGATTTTTAGCATTCTTATTAAGAAGAAAGAGCCTAGTGATTGAGTTCCTTAAAAAAACATGCCTATGAGTCCTCACATGGAAGCCAACACCCTTCCTCACCTTGTCCATCTAACTTGGTACTTCACCTCAGTCCTTGCTAATAATATAAGCGAGGAAAGAGCACTCCCATGAGCATGAAAAGCTTAAAGAAGCTAGTCAGGTGTGGAAAGTTGGGGCCTGTGGAACTTATTATTGATTAAGCTTTAATTGGAAGCACATGGGATGGAGCCCTTCATTCCTTAAAGAAACCCACATTACAAAATCCAAGCAACAATCCCACATTATTGTTAGCATGTACTTGCCATTTTCCAAATAATCAAGTGCTTGTAATTTTATTCCCAAGGCTTAAGATGGCTGCTTCCATGCCTATTTCCATGATTTGAAGTAAAAAAAGGCACCTTAGTCTATGGTTCTTTCTTAGTCATCTGCATATCGATCAAGTTTGCCTAAATCTCTTGAAGATATCTTGGTACAGATGCTATGACTTGATACACATGATTACTTTTTAATTTCTTTTTGGAATGTTAATACCCATCATTGCTTTAAATGAAAAGAATAGAAGAAGATTGAATACCTGAGGAGAGGATCACATATGCATCCCATTGGGATAACACTAAGAGAAGATTTTATCTTTGACGATTTGAATGGAATTCGACTAGAAGGCGACAGGAAGAAGGAGAGAAGAATGAAGGAAGGACGTAAGTGAAGATTAAACCAACATGATTCTGGTCGTAACGATGTTATAACAAGGGCAAGAGGAGGTAAAGGCCGTTAACAAAGTTCACACTTGGTACAAAACACTTATCCTAATCCGTGGTTTAAACTAATAGGGGGAAGCTATTACCCATTGCACGTGCCATTTCATCAGAATAGTGGAGAAAACCTTAGTGGTGGAAATGGACTGACTGACCCTACCAGAAGATGCTGTAAGGCTGTGACCATTGAAATATGAATTAAAATCCTTGAAAGCACCTTCGAGTGAAGAGGACTCTACTCAATCCTTTGAATGAGTTTAGATTTGAGCCCAGGAATCATGTACAAGGATGAGTCAAAGGGGTCAAGTAGTCTGAATAAGTCATGGTTCAAATGATCCAGAAGTCAAAAATTTGAAACTATGAGTGCTCCACCAATAATGGTTAAAAATAGACCAAGTATAAGCCCCTTATGTGAAGTGTGATTATTACCTGGTAGTCAGTCTATATGCTAGCAAGTAGCCTCCTTTTGATGGATTTGACATGCTTGCTTTGGTTGTCGTTGTAACTATATGATTCAAGGATCATTTTATTGACTTCAGGGAAACAAAGGAAGGGCTTTTGAAGCAGGTTTCATGAAGCAAGTAGATGGTCTCAAGCTTGGCATGATTTGAGTATTCTATGATGAATTATAATTTGGGAGTAGATTTGAGGCGATGGCACATGCTAATCATTTCCTTAACCTTTCCTAATCATGCAATCAAGTCATTTGATGATAAGGGATGCACCTCCCCATCATTAGAAACTCATTCCCTTGAAATGGCTTCTTCCCAGGGACCTTTTGACGTAAAGAAGGACCCCCCCCCCCCCACACTCGTGCATGTCATAATGCCATCATTCTTCTCAGCTCTGGAGCAAATTCTAGCTAAGCTTGAGCGTGATTAGAATTCACGAGGACATGGATAGAATTATTGGTATTGTAGTGATAAATGAGGTGATAAAAGATGGAATTCTTTAACGGAAGCTTTGTACCTGTATAAATAGCAGAGATTCGGAGCAGCCAGACATGCATACTTCTTACACAAGAAGCTGAAGAGCAGTAAGGAAGAGCTAGACGACGTTTCTTCCCTTTCTTTCATGGATTTCAGATGCCATACTGACTTCTCGTCATCTTCTTCTGCTTCTTCTTCTTCTTCGATGGAGAGAAAGACGAAGAAGAAGCAATCCCAGGATCAGCCCACCAACAGGTTCCTCGGGGTGCGACGGCGGCCCTGGGGGCGCTATGCGGCGGAGATAAGAGACCCGACGACGAAGGAGCGCCACTGGTTGGGCACGTTCGACACGGCCGAGGAGGCCGCCCTCGCTTACGATCGCGCTGCCCGCTCCATCCGCGGCGCCCGCGCCCGCACCAACTTCTACTACTCCGACATGCCGCTGGGTTCGTCCCTCACCTCGATCATCTCCCCCGACGAGCCCCACCTCTACGCCCCTCCCGTCCCCGTCGCCGGCTTTCACTTCTCCCCCAACTCCACCCACTTCTCCGCCCCTGAGAGCTGGTTCCCGCCGCTGTCACAGACGAACACGACTACCATCCAGATGGATACACCCGCAGCGGCTGCCCACGCCCTACCCGTCGGCGGGGACGTCCACCAGTCCTCCATTTCGGACGTTTCGCCATGTGTCGGACTCGGGTCATACCCTCCGGTTCCCCCTAGCTACGAAAATGCTCAAGGGGAAGAACCCGGTTCGAGCGATTTCTTCGGGTTTTCGGATCAGACGAGCGGGCACGGATACGGGTATGATTCGTTTTTCGGAGCCGGGAGCGAGGACTACGTGCATAGTCCGCTGTTTGGTCGCATGCCTCCGGTGTCGGATTCGGTTTCGGATATTTCAGACGGTTTCGATTTGGGCTTTTGAAATGACAGGGTTGGTTCTTTTTCTTTATTTCTTTTCTTTTGGTTTGGGTTGAGTTTGAGTCCGCGTCCCACTCCGGTGACGTTCCGTTTCGGCGAGTTTCGGGTTTGAAACAAAGCAATGAATTCTCTTCTCTCTGGAGTTGGCTTTAAAATAGTGGTATTAAGGAGGCGGGAATGTCCACCGTTTTACAATTAGCGTTCACACGGTGCAGTTTTAAGCACTAGAAAAGATTCCTCTCTACGTGTCACTCAACTCAACTCAACTCAACCAACCGTTTTTGTTGCCAAATTTTACCGTTTTAAGTGATCAGATATATTGAAAGGCAGGGTCACGGGAGAGAATAGTATGTACACTAAAAATAATGATAATAATGAAATAGAAAGATGTTTCTTGTGGATTTTATATGCCTAGAGCTTACTTACCCTTATAAATTAATATTTGGAGATGTTGCAACAAGTTTGAGTTTTGGGTCTAAATCATCATATTTGATCTTTGGATAATTATTGTTAATAATGTATTTGATATGATTTTTTAAGGAAAATAATGGATTTTAAATATTAATAAAATTTGAAGATTGTAGTGAAGATCAAAACTTAGTTGTGGGGGTGTTAAAATGATATTAATTAAATACAAATAGAAAAAAAATTAATTGTCGATTCTTTTATTTTGTTGTGTAATTACAAACTTAATGTGCAAAAACAAATATTAAAATTTACTCTGTCAAAACTCAAAAAATATTTTAGATTCAATTTTTTCCCATCAAAGTGCATTTTCTTCCATGTTGTGACAACTAGTGCTAGAATAACGTCTTTATCTTTTTCGTTTCTTTGCAAGTTGAGACTAATAAGTCGGAAGGAATTTTCTTTTTAGTGTGGCTAAGGCCAACCAAACTCTCTCTCTTTCTCTTTCTCTTTCTCTCTCTATTAATTCAAAATCAATATTTCAGTGAGTTAATACATGAATTCAAAAAAAAAATTATGAGCAAATGATTTTTTGCTAGAATTTTCTTGCCCCTGAAAACTATTTTTCTGGCGACAATTCATTTTCCATGGGAAGGTTTTGTCTAGAAAAAGAAAGAATATTCTTGAAAATATTCTATTTCATCGAAAAAGGTTAATCTTAAGAAAAAATTTCGCCGGAGGAAGGTTTCTTCGTGGCTATGTCCTTCGAGATTAGTTAATAATTCATTAATTAATTATTAATGAATAATTAAATTACATTCCTTTAATTAAAAAATATTAACTTTAATGTAATTAATTAATAAAAAATATATTAATTATAATATTTAACATATGACTTAGTGTAATAAAAATAAATAAACTATAATTTATTTAATTAAAATATTTAATTAACTATAATTTTAATTTATTTAGATAATAATAATTAAAATATAGTATAAAATTTTAAAGTAATTAATTAATTAAAATATATTAAAAATTGCAGTTTGATTACTTAAATATATTTTAATTAAAATATATATTTAATTAAACTATGTTGTAATTAAATAATTATAATAATTAGCCTATAATTTAGTGTAATAAAAATAATTAGATTATAAGTTAAATAATATGAATACTTAATTGATTATTTTTTATTTAAGTACACTATAATGATAATTAATTAATTTGAATTAATTAACTTGTAATTAAATTACAATAACTTTATTAAACTATCTTAATTAATGAAACTAAAATGATAATAATTGTATTAATTTATGTATTTAAGTGTACTAAATTTTATATTATTATTGGAGTGTTATGGAATTGTGTCTATACGAATAAAAGCTTTTTTTCTATTAAAGATGGGACAATTTGTATTGATTAAAATTAATTGTTATATGTATTTGATAGAGTCTTATCCGCATTAACTTTATTTTGATATTTTGTGTTGTAGGATGATTTTTCAATTTTTGGTCTTTATGGTGGTCCAATGATGATTCTTTTTCACCGGTTTTTCAAGCGAAACAAGTTTTTTACTTACATAACCCTAAATATGGTGTTCAATGGTGACTAGTACAAAATGATGTTTTATAGCAATAAATAACCACTATTGATGAAACAAAAGGCTACCAATAGGAGTTGTTCCCTGAAAAATATTTCTCATGTCCAAGTGGATGACAATGTTAGGTCATTGGCTTGGTCTTTTGTTCTTCTCATTGACTGAGTCGACTTGACCCGATCTGGACACACGGTTCATTCTCGGACCGGTGAGTTTATCAAGACCTTCGGTCGGGACCTTGAGAGTGTTGAGACATTACGAAATTAGGGATTTTGTCGGGGAGAAAGGGGTTTCGCCGAGAGGGGAAGAATCGATTTTCAATTTGTAATTGCTCGGAGCCGCAAAGCTTCTCTTCTGTTCAATGGAATCGTCGTAGTTTGAATCGAGCTCGATTGTTTGTCTTTAGTTCTAACAAGTTCTAACTTAAAAGTAGTTAAGTATCCTTGCCTATTGATTGGTATCATATCTAAGTGATCTCACCGAATGAAAAGAAACCAGTTAAAAGTGATACGTTTATGTGGTTTGTAATCCTAGAAAGCTATCTCTGTGAGTAAAATAACTGCTATCTGCTCTTTATTCGTTTACGAGGCTTGTCAAAGGCTTCACATTGGTGTTGGCTTTGATCACAAAAGTGAGATAATAACAGAAGACGGTAAGAACAGCAAGGTGAAAACCTTTGCGGAAGAAAGAGAAAAAACTGGTAGAAAGGCTTTGCCTTCCCTTTGCCCACATGACTTGCCTCTTGATGCTCACTTCATCAAGTCTCCTTCTGGAAGGCGGATGATCTCTGCATCTTCCTCTTCGTCGTCCTCCATCCACTTTCTCAGATTCGAAGACGGATTACAAAACACCCGGAAGTTTCAACTCAACTTCAAGGGTCCCTTCTTCCATCTTTTTATACCCATTTTACAACCAACAACAGGCAACAAATCAATCTGACTGATATGGAGTTCAATAATAAAAACAAACCAAGCAGGAGATGGTTGACATATGGTCGGTTTCCATTATAAACTCTTTTGCTGATTCATGCTTATCTGCAACACTTATTAGTCTCCATCTTTTGATTAGTTTACTTAAAAAGGCAAGTCACAGCGCGGGGATGACTAGAAACTTGGGTGTCCATGGGGACGAAAGCAAAAAGATGTGTAAACAACTGAGAGAGGAGGAAAGTTATAGGGAGCTGTGGTGGGCATATTTTTATAATAATTGAAGGGGGGAAAGAAACAGACCAGATGACACAGATACGAAATGGAGAATCTGGTTTTAGATGCAACTGGCCTTCTTTTCGTAGTTGCCACTGCACTTTAAGATTTATCCATCTAGTTGTGGTTTAGAATCTGAGTTTTTGTAAAAGATGTTAAGAATTAGAAGCACTAATTCAATACTTTTTTCGTAGTTGCCACTGCACTTTAAGATTTATCCATCTAGTTGTGGTTTAGAATCCGAGTTTTTTGTAAAAGATGTTAGGAATTAGATGCCCTAATTTAATACTAACGAGAGCAATACGTCCTGTCTTCTGCTGTTGCAATAATTCACTATAATGATGAAGTAGTTTACCAGAGAAATCGCGCATACTCAAGTATTTTTTTATAACCTCTCTCAGTAGCAACTGATGATTCTTCTCGATGATCACCCTAACAACGGTGCCCCCAAATATAAAGAGAAAACTAAGACAACTGTAATACAAATATAGAAAAACCACCTTAGTGAGAGATTGCTCCATGCAAACACAATAAACTGCAGGCTTCTAATCAATTCTAAAAAAGGGGTTGTTTTGAAAATACGTTATGTATCTTTAATGATACTTAATTAATCATATATATTATATCATATGTTCATTATGTTGTTAATCCCTTATTGGATAATTGATTATTCATATGGAAAACACCCAAAATCAGTTTTCACCGTTTCGTCCTCGCCCATCGCCTTAGCTCCCTTCCCAGTTCATTTCTGTGCTAATGTTGATTTTTTCTGAGTCTATTTATACTTTATAGAAGGTTAGATAAGACTCAGTCGGGGAGAGGAGATGAGTCGTGTGGATAAGATGAGTGTCCGCCGTTGGGTGGTTAAGATCGACTCCTGGTCTGATTTATTTGAAGAGCTCTACGGCCAAGGAAGTGGTTGCATTAAGCGACTTCAAAGATGGTATTTGAGGTGTTTCAAGTCGGACCTTGCGACGAAGGATATCAGTTGGGTTTTCTCATTGGACAAAGGTTCTCTAATCTCATAAAAAGCAGAGTGGCTACCGATCTCATTCTTCAGCAAAAACTACTACCTTTTGCACTCTCGGGTTCCCATGCTCAGGCCATCATCGAAGCTCTCTCTGCTGCCAACAGGTGTTTTCTCTCTCTCTCTCTCTCTCTCTCTCCCTCCCTCCCTCCCTCATGATCCAGTTGTTGCAGGGACAGGTATCCAACATTCTGGGATGAACTCATAGGATTGGCAGAAGGGAGTGGAGCAGCACTTCTAGACGTAATCTTTCTCAACTTATTTCCCTTCCTCATCTGAGCCTAAGTAGCTTGGACAAATCTGCAATGAGAAGCACAAGTTGCCATTTTCCCTTTGAAGTGATTAGGAATTCCTTAGTGTTCAACTAGGAGGTGATAATTTAGAAAGGAAAACATGCCCAAAAGGACCATGAGATGTGTCAAGCCTTACATACTTCATGCTTCACTTATGTCTTTGAGAAGGTTGAGAACATAATAAATGCAATTTTTTGCATTCTTTTCTTGACAGATACTTCTGCTCAACTTCCGGAAGGAAGTCCTGCCATTAGTCCCTGATTGTGCACAAATTACAGAAGACACAATGTCACAAGATTGTTCTGATGTTCTCATTGCAAATGATTCGATGGCTATTGCTGCACATAATGAGGATGCAAATGTTGCTTTGATTGGCCATGTGTAACTACTGACGTTACCAACATTTGCAGTCAGTTATAAATTTGACTACTTGAATCTCTTACTAGTTATAAACAAGAATTAGGACCAATTTGTCGTTGAACTGCAGGTATTTGATTAGAGCAACACTATCAAATGGGCTATCCTTCACTGCTTACACATATGCTGGAGAGCTTCCAAGCTGTGCCTTTGGATTCAACAGTAATGGGTTGGTGAGATCTCCCTAAATAACCTCATTGCTCAAAACTCAAATAAAGTTCATATCAGGCTCTCTCATTGACTTCATTTGCAGGCATTTACACTAAATTCAGTTCCACCTTCCACAGAGGAAATTATATCGAGTGGCATCGGTCGTAACTTCATTTCACGTGATTTGCTCAATGCAACTGGACTTGATGATGCAATAAGTGTACTAATCAAACTTGCTTCCCATATAGTAGTAAAACAATTAATATTAGTAATTATGACCATCTTCTTGGTCATTTTCTAGCATCAGCTCAGTGTCACGAACATTTTTGCTGATGTATGTGTTTCTGATATTCAGAGAATTCAGTCTTCAAATGTGTCGGTTGGACATAGCTACAATCTTATCGATGTCCAAAAGCGCAAGATAATCAATGTTGAAACTGCATCAGGGAAACGTGTTTCAATTTTTGAGATTGGGGCAAAGCCTTTTTTCCATGCCAATATGTATCTCCACCTTAAAGTGAAGCAGGTAATGTTACTTGCTACAACTTGAGAGCTTATACTGGCATACTTATAACTCTATATTCATTCAAATAAAGAGCCATGTGAAATTATAAGTATAGAGGAAAGAAGAGTGAATTAATGTGCAGCAATCTCGTTAAATTGATATTCAGAGTTACTCAGTAATTCCCAAAAGATTGGCCAAATAAATTGAAAGGTTGTGTTGGGATCCATAGCAAGGCCAGAGTTGGGGGATTGAAATATTGGAAACTGATATGTTTTGTCTCCTCTTCCTTCAAGACTGCCACCCCTTCGGTTCCCCAGTATGGTCTGCTCTCCTTCAAAAAATTTCTGGCTCAACCACTCGTCTCTTGGTGCCCAACCTGGCATATAAGCATTAAACTGTGTCAGCCTAGATGGGAAAGTTTAATAGTCTAACTTCTGTATTTCATTAGTCTGGAACTTTTGGTGTATTGGTCAAGTATCTAATATGTAGTATCAGATTAGGCTCTACAGCTCGTGTCCATGTCCTGAAGGGGTTGACCTACAGAAAAAGGCTACCCAATGCTAATGTGAGAGCCATCCCAAAAATTGTGAAAAGAGTTACCTGGTCTAGAATAAAACTTGTTATAAAGTAGATTATTATAGACCTCAACACAGGATCTTGGTGGATTGTTATAATCCTATGAGGCCTAACCTAGGGTATGACTGCGTTAACTCTGCATAGGATAAGTTTAAAGGTTGAGCTTTCCGAATTCCATCAACTTTGGAGCTTTTGACATATTTGATTGGGTACCTAACTGGTTGTGATGTTGTCTTGATATCCTGTATTTGGACAGTCCCAACCATCAGTAACCTGGCTTTAAAATAGACAAATTAGTGATCCTAACTTTAGACAAACTCTATATTTGATCTGGTTTGAGAAACTCTTTTGGTAATGTAACAAAAACCAACGGGTGATAGTTCAAGGGTGGTTCATGTAGGTGCACGATGACAATTCTATCAACAGACAAACGAGAGCTGCTCAGCTTCAGAAGGAATCCAAAGCAGAGATCCTGTCTCTTCTTGGTGATTCAGCTGATGAAACTTTTCCTATATACATGACAGGTATTTTCAAGATCAATCTTATACTTGTCAGACCCATATTACTCTTCACAAAATTACATCCTTCTCTCTCCTGAAATTTTCAGGTCCCAAACTTTATACGCTTTGCACAGCTATTATCAATCTCGATTCCAAAACATTAACCATAATTGAAGGCAATCCAAAGAAGGGAGATGTTTGTCATGTGTTCCCAATATCCTAGAAGTGTACATGGTGAAAAGAGGAGCCTTCTGGGGACTCAGTGAAGCTGTGAAGAAAATTTGTGTGGGCTCCCTAGCATGAGCAATCATATCCATTCTCATTTCTGCCAGGGGGTTATAAACAGATATGTGCAAGACTGCTTCGTTTCCTCAACTGAAGGAGAAGTCATCCCATTTTCTTTGTTCAAAGGACGGCATCTTGGACAAGAAATCCCAGAACGCAAAATATCAGGGCCTCAGATTATACTTGTATCACCCCTTCGTATGCCTTTAGTTGCACGAAATATTGCCATTCTTATACGCCAAGCTGAAATTATTTGACAATTTCATCTGTATCCGTCTTTGTCAACCACTCGAAACCAGATCAAGTTTGAATCCGCACGCATTGACATTTTTGTTTTCTCCGTCTGTCTTATAGAGATTTTTCTGTTCGATTAATTTGATCCAAGCGCTTAAGTACTAGATTAAGGAACTGAGACGTCCATGACCTTCCAGAAAAGAGAGAACATGACCATGACCGATCTGTCTGTAGATAAGTTAAAAAGTATCAAAATCTACCCGGTGTAGACCATGACCGATGTGTCTATAGATAAATTAAGTATCAAAGTCTACCCTATATTTAATATAAAAAAACAGGAACAGGAACAGGTCCAAGTTCACACTATGCCTGCAATTACAGTGTAACTTGGGTTGGTGGCGGCTAATAGGACTTTCACGAATTCAACGAGTTCTTAGCTCTTTATAATTTTTTCTACACGTTTCATCCCCTTTCTCTCCAGGAAGCTGCGTAGCATTTCCCATGTAAAGCAAGGACCAACCTCCATCACACAAACACCAGCAAGACCTTTTGGCCGCCATCGTTTTCCTAGTAAGACCCAGAATGTCCCAGATAAACGCAATGAACTCTCACTCTGATTGAATTATAACTCTCATGTTTGAGAACCTGATTCGACTGGTTCTGCTGGAAATTGCAGTGTTACACACGGATTCTACTCTTTGCTGGGCCACTCACCAGGTACGCTTTTTCTTTTGCAGAGTAGGAGCCTCATTTGAGTCTTGTGAAGCTTTTGCTTGATTTTGCTACAATAATGTTTTTGAGCAGGAGTTTGCTACAATAATGATGCATTGAAACGGTGAATCTCAAAGGATCGTAGCAACTTTTTTTCCCTGTATTCTGATGGACCTTGTAGTTGACGCAATACAGGAATTGTGCATCAAAATTGGTAAGTTGATCAGGGATTTTGAGGTCAAGAGTAAAAATGTGGTGCTTGATAAGGAAAGCTTCAGGCAATTTTCTAAATACGTTTTGGAGATAAAGGTGCTTGTTCAAGCCCTAAAAGCAAAACATGTAGACACCAGAACAAATTCAGTTCCCACCAAGGCTTCATTGCAGAATCTGGAGTCTAAGCTCAGACATACGAGTGAAATCATTGAGAAGAACATATCAGGAAGTAAACTCCGGCTCTTATTCAACTGCAATTACATGCTTTCAGAGATGGAGCAGTCAGCCAAAGAAATTGCTGAAGCAGTTTCCTCCTTAAATATCTCTAATGTTGACGAGACCCTCTGCCTGACATACAAGATTGACAAGCTTGTAAAGGAAATGAGTTGCATGGAATTCAGAACAGCAGCTAAAACTGAGGCAATTTTGTTGGAGATGGAGAAGATCATGATTTCCAACAACAAGGAAAGGGAGCACCGCATGCACCTACTACATCAGATTGCGGAAGCAGTGGGTGTGGATTCAAATGTCTTAATAGCAAGAAATGAACTTGAGCAGTTGAAGCAGGAGAAGGAAGAGTTGGAAGCACAGAAGAAACAGGCAGAAGCCCTACATCTAAGTCAAGTAATTATGTTCTTGTATGGCTCAGAAATGATTGAGGAACCAAAAGATGAGAGTACTCTTCAGAACCAACAAGACCCAATTGACTCATTTAAGTGCCCTCTGCATGGGGCAGTGATGAAGGAACCTGTCTCAATCATTTGCGGACACAGTTTTGACCGCAATGAGATCTCAGAATACTTCTTACGAGGAGAGAAAACTTGTCCAACCTGCAAAATGGATCTCCATTCTCTTGAGTTAACACCAAATATTTCACTGTGGAACTCCATACAAGAATGGAAACAGATGGTAACAGAGAAAAAGCTTGGTGCTGCACTGGTAAGTGTTTGCTCTGATGAACCAGACATGTTAAACCAAGCATTTGCGGACCTTCAAGCTCTTCTAGAGATGCCTCATTTCAGAAATGCAGTTACAGAAAAAGGGCTAGTAAGCAAGATAGTCGTATCCCTGAAAAACAATAGGATCAACAGTAACGCAGTTCTTAAATGCCTTTACCACCTTGCATGCCATTCAGATGAAAATAAGGTAAACTTTGATCTTCAGCCTACCTGTCAGTTGTGTCCTTTCACTAACAAATACATTCATCCTCGAACGCTTTTCTACAGGAAGCAATTGCTGAAGCAGGAGGCATTTGCTCTATAGTGAAACGCTTTTACACTGGAGAAGCCAACCCAGAAGCCATGGCACTCTTAATGGAGTTATCACAGAAGGAATCACTGGTTGAGAAGATTGGAAATGCTAACCGTTGCATCCCTTTCTTGGTGTCCATGCTTCACAGCCCTCATCCAGGAGTTTCAGAGAAAGCCCCAAAAGTAGTACAGAAACTTTCTTCAAGCATCCACTTTGTCATTAAAATGGCTGAAGCTGGACACTTCCAGCCTTTCCTCAGTCACTTCAACCGAGGTAAATATAAGCACGGAAGCAGAAATGGGGTTAACTCTTCATGCTGTTGTGAGACTGGCTTTTGTTGGTAATGGATAGAGTATTCCATAAAAACACACAATGCTCATCTTGGCAGAATTTGTGCTTTTCTGAACCTATTATTTAACTTATATAGCAAAAAAATAAAAAAACAAAGGGATTCTTCTTTAGCGCTTATTTGGCTGGTTTACTGATTCCTCTCCAGGGCCTCCAGATACAAAGGCCACCATGGCAGCTGCCCTTCTGAAAATGCAGCTCAATGAAAACAGTGCGAAGGTCCTTGAAGAAGAGCACTTTGCCAGCACTATAGTTCGTTTCCTATCTTCAAGTTCTCCTGCATACAGATCAGGTTGCCACCAGTGTATCAAGAAGCTCTCTGCTTACCCCATGATAGGCAAGCAGTTTTTAGCAGAAAGTGGGACAATTCCCACCATACTTGGAATTGTATCTTTCACCGGTTCTGATCAACACTGGCAGCACAATATTGGTCTGATTCTCAGTGCAGAGGTATTAACTTCCTTGGTAAGTTTGACACAGCTCTCTGATTTTAAGAATAACATAAACTTGCAAGAGCTACAATCGGACCACAACATTGGCCTGATTCTGAAACTTGCATTAGAGTCCACAATGCAAACAAAGGCTCAATTCTTACACCTACTTCTTGCACTATGCAACAAATCAGAGAGAGCAAGGAGAATAATAAGAATGGATACTAATGCTGTGGCTCACCTCTTTTCTTGCCTTCAAGCAAAGCACTCTGACATCAGACTGGTGTCACTAAAGCTGATATACTCCATCTCCAATGACAATCATGCTAGTATTCCTCTTCCAGAGTCTCCTGCAAAAGAAGCTTCCATCAACTCAGTTGTCACGATTCTGAGCTGTTCACATGATATTGAAGAGAGATCTACTGCAGCTGGAATCATCAGCCTGCTTCCTTCTAATGACGCAGTTGTGGATGAGGTACTCCAAAAGTCTAACACTTTGAAGACAATCAGAGAAGTGATTTGCTCCATGGATGATGACATCCACAAGATAATATGTATACAACATCAGTCACTGCTGGAGAATGTTCTGGGAGCACTCTTGCGCTTTACAGAACCTACCAAACCAGAGCTCCATCGGCAATTAACTGAGTTGGATCTCTATCCATCGCTTGTCCGTGTCCTCTCAAGAGGAAGCTCCCTTGCTAAGCAGAGAGCGGCCTTAGCTCTGGCTCACCTTTCCCAGTCTACCAAGAAACAAACTGACAGACCGATCAGAGCACAGACCTCCCAGCGTTACTTATGGTTCACCAGATTGCTTCCAGATATATCTTGCTGCTGCTCATCAGAAATGATAAAGGACAACAAATATTGCTCTCTCCATGGTTTTGATTGCTCCTCTAGGCACTTATGCCTAATTCAGGCTGATGCAGTGAGACCACTCATTCAGACACTGGGTGAAACAGAGAGTGGGGCAGCAGAGGCAGCCTTGGAGGCCCTTGATACTCTGCTTGAAGATTCCACAACAAGACAACATGCTGCTAAGGCAATAGTAGAGAATCAGGGTGTAGGCGCCATACTTGACATGTTAGAGAAGGGGCCATCGCCCACCAAGGAAAAGGCCCTTGACCTCTTCCAAAAGATCTTTGAACATGCCCATAACCAGATCCCAAACCAACAGTCTCAAAGGTCCCATGGGGTTCTCATCCACCTCCTCCAAAATGACTCTCTCAAGAAGAAGGTTGCCTTGGTGCTCAGCGAAATGGAAGTCATCCCAAAGCAGTCATCTTACTTTTAAAAACGGTACATCAAGTGGCAAAACACTACAGATTTTGTAATGGCATTGAGATGATCTTATCAAAACTTTCTCCTCCAGACAGAAGAGCGCTCCAGCAAACACAGTGAATTGCTCAACCAAAAGGATTTATTAATTTTTTAATCAAGAAAACCAAACAGATTGAGTCATGCAGTAGTTCTACAGAGGGTTTCTAGCCAAGAAAGAAGCTAAATACATCTCTTAATGAGATTACTCCTTCAACTCGCTGATTGTGTGGTTCAATGACAATGAGCCTTCGCACCGCTGAAATAGAGAAAGAAAGAAGTTACAGTCAGAGTACTAGTACAGTTTAGGCTCTTGTATTTAGGTATATTAACAGCATAGTGTTACTTGAGCACCTGGATCTGAGAAGCGCTCCAGAATTTCATGGAAGCTATCAGAAGGCAAACATGTGTGACACTGCCTTGCTCCATTACTAGTGCCATTTGCTTGGTATCCCATTTGTAATGCCTGAGATCAGAATGCAGGGGTAACATCACTAAAAAAGGATTCTACTGGAACGAAACAGATTCCAAGGGTTATAAACTGTAGTTTAAACATTATATTCATATCATCTATACTCTAAGAAAACATGATAAACATGTAAAATATGTTTCATTATATATATTGTAGCCACACGTCCTTTCTGCAATGACTTGCTCTTACTTCAACTTGTGGATTTTCTCCACAGAAAGTTTACCAAAAAAAATTTCTTTTTGACAGTAGTCATGTAGCTTCTCCACAGAATCCTTGCAATGTGGAACTCCAACTTGGTGGACATTGTTGACAAGTATCTCTGTTGCTGATGCTTGGGATTTTAACCTGAGACTTGATCTCTCTGATGAGGAGGTCATTGCCATCTGCAGCTTGATTGATGATCTTGGTGTTGTCACCATCCAGATTCATGTGACTGACCGAATAATTTGGCTCCCCGATGACAGTGTCTGTTTTTCAGTCTCCTCAGCCTACCGGCACCTCATGGATTGGACCAGAACCCCTACCCCCCTCCCTTCAATCTCTTGTTGTAAGGGGAGGCCTCCCTTGATGTTTCTTTTTGTTTCTTGAAATAAAATCATCACCACTTCCAAAAAAAAAAAAAAAATTATTTCCGTTTATAAATTTTCAGTCCTGCAAGTTACAACTAGATTTAGTAACTACTGATTGGAGTCTATTTCCTAGAATAGGACAACAAAGAAATTTCCTGTTTTATTAATTTTTCCTAGAATAAGTAACAAAGAAATCATTTTTTTTAATTGCATACATGTACAATGAAATGATCATTTTGTCTATTGAATGAAATTCTTTTTTTTATTAATTTCTGAGTAAAATTATTTTTTTTCACTTTTTACTCTTTGTTTTAATAGCTATAGAAACCCTAATATTTTCCCTTCAAGTATTACCCATCAAACTTGAGTTCAGATTACAGTTTTCTAAGTACTCGCTGAAATGTCAGTTACTCCTATAGAAGATGCTTTCAACTCTATTATTTCTTGAATCCAATCCACTGCTGCCTCACCCACGCACATGGGGAAGATGAAGTCAAAAGGAACTGACAAGGAAATGTATGCCCAATATTCTCTATGCCCTTCGGTCATTGCAATTTCATCAAGACAGAATCAAGGCCCACTTGTGGAGGGTCTAGGCCTACTCCTAAAACTTCTAGCTAAGGACTCAACAACTGACGTCTTCTAGGTAACTAAAAAAATCCACTCAATGACTATATTCTAGGTCACACATATCAGAGAGTGCAATCAATGACCTAATTCCTGAGCTAGAAGCATAGTGACCTATCAACATCTTTTTTGTGGGGAACTATCATTGCTTAAATTTAGTCATCTTTGAAATCCTTTATTTAGTCTTTCATAACTTGCTATAAAATCTTGTTTTTTACTCTCTTGAATTCTCTCCTATGAGAACCTTGTGCTCTTTTTATACTCAAATCTTTTTTCCATCACTTCAAAAAAGGAAAAGAAAAAAACATTGGCTTTGAATCAGTTAGCAGACTGAAATTTAATCCTTGGTTTTATGTGAGGGCAACTACTTTATCATATTAATTGATTTAGGCTATAAAGTTGAGAATTTGGCCAAAGCTCCTCTGATTTAAAAAAAAAAAAAAAAAAAAACTGGCTTTGAACAATGCGCATCTGTCTCTTTCAGCAACAGAAGTTTTGAAATAATAAAAAATATCATGTCGTGTAAACCTGCCCATTTTGATAAGTGCTTATCAAATAAATCATCCAATCAAACGAAAAAAGAACAATCATGAGATTGTCAGGAAAGAGCTCAAAAGAACACATCTAAATCATGAACATAAAAAATGCATGCATTTTTTTACCAATGTGGCACCAAGGGGGATCTCTCTGGTGGTTAATGGCCTACTATTTAGTTATCATCTAATAATAGATTGAAGTATGAGCAGTATAAAAAAGAACCAGATCTAACAACATTCATTACGAACAGTGCTGACATTTTTAATCTTGTGAAAGCTATCATGATAAGTGGATTATATGTCTCTGATAGAGGAACCAAATCCTATAGCATGATGTGAAAACATATCTAAAAATTTGCATATGTATGTCATCACTGAGCTTGAACATGTTCTCAAATATTTGCAATCTAAAACTTTAATCCAAGTATGCCAATTGTATTTCAGTGTGTTCTGGTTATGAAATGGGCTTCCTAAGGTGAGTTACTGTTGCAAGTTGGTTCTGTTTAGATTGCCATCCTCTGGCAACTACAATCTAAAAGTTAGGAAACTTCATTTTTCAGAAATGTCATTAAATCTGCTACAGAATTGTGTTAGATCTGCGCAGTGACACATAGGAGACAGCTATACCGGGTGACAAAATATTAAAAAAAAAAAAAAAAAAAAAAGTTCAAAACCTGAGTATCTCAGGAGCCACCTAAAGAACAGCCCTGAGCTTATTTAAAATTTGTGGCAGTTTCTTAGATGATTCAATTCAAAAAGTAACACTTAGGTCACCACCGCATAACCAATGCACCATGTGGGACCACTTACCCCCTTTCTTATACTGCTGGCATGTATTCAATTTAGAAAATGTTCACCAAATAGTTGCCTTTGATTCTTATAGACAACGACAATAAAGACAAAATTCATCAGAAGCCTTTGACAGAGTCCAGTCAGTAGTTCTCTCTTCTTCTTCTTCAGTATGAATACTTTGAATGTCAATGACATTCCTCTATGTTACCATTGCAGGGGCTCCTGGACACTCTTTTTTACTTCCAACAGAAACTCCACTCAACAGCAGTAAAATGAAAGGAGAAGGTAAAGAAGAATCAAGATTTGATCCTTGCCTGGTGATATCCAGGCGCAAGATTGCAAATTGCATGAAAGACTGTTGAAGAACCCTCAACCAGAGTCATGGGTATGCTCTCAGTCCACCTAAATTAGGCAGTTCAACTTCCAGTAAATTAAAAGAAAGAAAATATTCAGAGACAGCAGAGGCAAAAAAAAAAGCGCGAAAACTAAAAATAATTACCTATCGAATGACCCGCTGAGAAAAATCTGGCGACCTCCATATGACCACGCAAACCGAGCCGGTACCATTGTCAGCCGTTTGTTTACCGAACAGATGAATCAAACAATCAGCAATTGCTCAAATTTTAGAAATATCGGCAAAAAGGGATCCTCCATTGGAGCAGAGGATCCCTTAGCACCTAAGAGTTCCGACTCTGCAGCGCCTCAAACCGTATGTCCTCTTAAGATAAGACATACGAATGAAACCAATAGGGATCAGATCGTCCAACCAGAGTATCAAGCTGCTTCGCTGATTTCGAAATTCTGCGCTCAAAATCAACACCGAGGACAGAAGATGTGAAAAAGACGAAAAAAGAACAAGGGAAGAAAAAAAAAAAAAAAGCAGCTCCGAGTTTGTTAGCCTCGATGTCTCCGCACAAGGACTTTCCATTTCCTCTCTAACCACATGCCTGAAAGGTGATGAATACAGCCGGCGTACATCATCTTTGAACAGTCGATCCCGCGTAAATTCGGCACCCGTGATTAACTTTTGCTCACCATGTAGCTCCAATTGCCTTTATACGAAAATATGTCTAATGTTGTATATTTTAATTTTAATTATAATTTATTTGACTTAATCTGAATTATCTTCTAGTAATTCTAATTAATTTAAATTAATTTAAATTTTTCTATTTTAATTCTAATATTTTTTACTGTTTATATTTTAATGTTAATATAAATTATTTTTACTTATTTTATTATTTATTGAGTTATAAATTAATATAATAATATTTGATTTAAGTAATTATTTGTTATTTTAAATTCATTATGAACTTTTAATTTTATAATACAAAATAATAAAATATAATAAAAATGTAAATTTTTAAAATATTTATTTTAATCAAACTTAGATTTGATCTTATTTTGTAATCTTTAATTATTTTTAATCACGTGACATCATCACTAGGTGAATGGATAGTCAAACTCGATTGACCTAGGTTTAATCAATCACTTGGTTGGTGACTAGTACTTTTTTTTATATAATATTAGTATCAAAATACGAATACAATGTCCAAGTGGTTGTACATTGCAATTTGTAAAATAAGTAAATCTCATTTGATAATTATCCCTTTTTTATAATTTTCTAATATGATGCTCTTATATTTGAAACTTTCCCCCTTAATTATTATATTTTCAAGTAGCACACAATATACAGTTTTACCAATGAATCTTTACCAAAATTATGTATTCAAGGGAACTTAATTTAATCAATCATACTTATTTATTCAATTAAATCATTGGAGAAGATGAAGAGTTATTGATAGAGATAAAGATAAAAGGTGATTGAAACAGAGACATACTCAAATTGTAAGTGATTGAATTAGAGACAAACTCGAATTATAGAGTTGTAATCACTTACAATCTTTGTTGTAATTCTATAAATAGTATACACCTAATCAATCATAATTATGGTAAATATTATTATGTGTTCTTAAATTTATCATGGTATCAGAGCTTTAGGGTCAATCGCTCGTCGTTGTCGCAACATCCTGTATCCCACCGTCGTCTCTGGTCCAATTCCTCTCCCGTCGGGCCCTACTAATTCTAATCCCAGAAACAACCTCTCTCCCATCGAATCTGAACTCTGGGTCCCACCTCCACAGCATCAAACCCTAGGTTGACTCTTCGCCCGTCACCTGTAGGCTTGTTGTAGCCATCCAAAGCTACCGTCGTTCTTCCTAGTGTTGGAAATAGCCACCTTCGCCGCCTACCGTCTCGTCGGCAAATCCTTTCTTCTTCCTTCACTATTCCGATCGCCATCCCCACAACCTAATCCCACGCAACGAAAAATGCTCATCTCTCCCAACGCCATCCATCTTCCCCCTCTACCAGTGTCGCTGCTCTTCCTCAAACGATGCAATTTTGTCCGTCTCAGTCGCTACCAGTGCCGCTGCTCTTCCTCGGACGATGCTCCGCTCCAACTACTGCTCTTCCATGGACGATGCGATTCCGTTCGCCCCAACCTCTATTAGTGCCACTGCTCTTCCACCAGACGATACGATTCCATCTACCTCAATTGCTACCAATGCCACTGTTCTTCCACTAGATGATACAATTCTGTCCACCCCAACTTCCTACCTTAGCCGTTGCTCTTCTCAGCTTTGTTCCCACCAAACCACTTTCGAAAAGACACTTTATTTTTTTGAATATCAAGATTGGACTCTCCTTTCAGATTTTATCTATAATCACCTACAGTATATATTGTAATTCTATAAATAATATATACCTGATTAATAATAATCATTACAATTATTATTCTACGTTCTTAAGTACCTATGCCACTGCTCTTCTCAGCTCTTGTTCCCACCAAACCATTTTCGAGAAAACACTTTTTCTTTTTGAATATCAAGATTGGACTATCTTCTCGGATCTTACCTATAATATTTTTATAATTTTATAAATAGTATATACCTTATTAATAATAATCACTGCAATTATTATTTTACATTTCTAGATTCAACTGGTACCCTATTCTTGGAGAGAAAGAGGTGTTTTTTTTTCAGAGTGTACAAGGGGAAAAGAAAATTTAATCACGGCAAGAGATGCAACCATACAAAATGTTACAGTTTTGGGTTCCATACAGAATAGGCGTGCACGATGATTGGGTTTAACTTGAACGGTTCAACCTTCTTTTCCCTTCTCTGTAGACGTCGACAGGCACAAGACAGCCCAGAGGAAGCGTAGTGGACTAGCGGCCGACTGGAAGCCGTGCTTCACTGGAGCTTTCTCGCAGCATCTGATTCCCGTCCCGGTCGCGTTCAGACGCGTAACCCGGCCGCGACCGTCTCATTTACTCAGCAGTCACCACTCGTCGTCACTCGTTAGTCAACCGAACATGCATCCAGTTTTAAGTTTGACTAAGTAGACTTGTTTGATTCGTCTTCCTCTTTGAAACATATATTTATTTTCGCATTTAATCTAAAAAATCGCATTTAACACGTTTAAATTTAATTACGTGGGCGTTTGGAATCTTTGGATTCGGATAAGTATAGAATGAATAGTTATTCTTTTTGCATTAAATATATGTTGTCACAACGACGGAATCCGTCACTTCCACGAGATAAGCCTCTCGCATGTTGACCTGGATGAGTCGACCCGGTCTATCTCGTCTAGTTGGATCATGGGTCCTTGAGTTGACCAAATCACGTCCGGAGGACGGGGAAGATCGGGGGTGAGGCGGGTCCGGGATCGGGAGGCGAATCTGGTATCGGGTTGGGGTCCGAACGGAGTTGTGGGTCCGACTGGTGATTTACTGGTTTTTAGCTTTTTTTACAGCTGGCCAGCACGACAAAAGTAGGATAAGTCCAGGGAGGGAGTTGGGGGGGGGGGGACAGGCTCATTAACCGTAAAAAGAGTCCGTCGAGAAACGAAACCACATTAGATGACGTAATTAAATTTGACTTAATCCCTATTAAGCGGTCTTAATGAGACTTTTCTTTTTTTCGTTTTATAAAAGAGGAAAAGATAAAGCCCGATCTGATTTTAATAGTGAGAGGCAGCGTTAAGAGGCCGCCAAGAGTCGTCTGGCGCTCCGGGAGAAGAGAGCAGGCGTGAAAAAGGGCGGGGAAAGGGGAGGTGTCCGGCAGGCTCCGCTGCTTGTTCCTTCTTCTTTCTCGCAAACCTTTACTGGTTCTCTTCTCCTGCGCGTTTGTTTTGTGGTTTCTGTCTCTCCCTCCCTCTCTGGCGAGGAAGATCTGTCTTCAGGGTCTGTGGCTTGCAGTTCTGGTAAGTGACATGCATACTAACTTACTTATTTTCTTTTTCTTTCTCTTTCGACGAATTTCTTTTCTTAGTGTATTAGGGCTTTTTGGCCTCTCTTACTCAAATAATTTTGTTTGGTTTTCTTTCTTTTACTCCTTTTCCAATTGAGTTTTGCACACGCATGTTTTTTAGTTATTTTCTATAAGGATGTTCGTCTAGGATGTCAAAGATCCGTATATAACCTTGAACTGTGCGATCTTTGGAGTTCTCTGGTTCTCTACATACTATGAGGATTTTTTTTTATGAACCTTCTCTTTACACATTTCGGCTTTCCATTGACCTGAAGCATACGATTTTAAAACTTCATTTGTGGATTTCTGTTTAGCGAGCCATATTTCTATGTAATCTCATGGAGCGGGGACGATTAAGTTTTCGAAGAGATCCAAGTCATTATTTTTTCTTACAGTCTCGAGGCGTGGCGATTCTGTTGACTCTACTACTTCCGAGGTCTCATTTAATTTCAGGATTAAATCTGTAGGTATCGCGCTGATGTAGGCTTATGTTGATCTCTCTATAATCTTGTGAGAGAGAGAGAGAGAGTGAGAGAGAGAGAGAGAGAGGTGCTTGATCTTCTAATAGAAACTGGAACGCTTGGGTGTAAACCTGTAGGTACATCTATGGAACCAAATGTTAAACTATGTACTGAATTCAAAGATAATGTTGATATCTGTAGATTCCAGCGTTGGAAAACTTGTCTATCTTACACTTACAATACCGGACATATCCTACTCAGTATTATTTGTCAGTTTCTGCATCAACCACAATAGTCTCATTAAAAGATTTGTAGATGTATGTTGCATTGGTTTTCCTGATCATAAGAAGTTTACCTCACTACAATAGGAGGTAACTTGTCACTTGGAAAAGCTAAAAACAAAGTGTGGTGGCTCGATCCAGTGCAGAGAGAGAGAGAGAGAGAGAGAGAGAGAGAGAGAGAGAGAGAGGTTATTGGTTTTCTCTAATTGATTAGATCCATCTTCTCATGATTTTCTTGTCTAGTGAATTGTCGTTGTTTCATCCTTTCAGAGTATTTTATGGTTGTCTTTGCTGTACAGAATCAGAAGCTATTTTATTTTAAGAACTTTATTAGTTATCTAAAAAACTAGTCTTTGGATAGTTTGTTTCTGCATGATAATTAGTCTCTGCAATACTCGTCCTCCAATTTTGCCATTATTACCCGAGATCAAGATCTCTTTTTGGAATCTGTATCTTTCTTTACTGGGCGTTTTTTTTTCTATTGTGTTGTAAAGTTTTGATTTTAAGAATTTTGAATTTTCCTTTTTGGTTAAGGGAATGTTAGGTAATTTTCGGGTTTTTTTGTCCTCTGAGACCTTTTGTTCTATAGCTAATGGGAGATTCTGGTATCTGTCATCTTTCTTTTTTTTTTTTTTCCGTTTCAAGTTTTCTTTAAGATCCTAGGTATCCATATCTTTAAGCGAATTTTGTGAAATTACTGATCATGGTTTTTCCATTTAAGATCTTCCTCTGCTTTTATCGTGGGTTCTTCACGGGAATTAGTGGTTACTTTTCGTTTTTGACTCTGTAATGAAATTTGAGATAAAGAGTATAAGTGTTCAATTTCTGGTGCTTTTTGGTATGCCAGGCTTCAAATTTTCTATTTATTATCTTAATGCTAGACATATTATTGTTTGAGGTATTTTTTGTTTACTTTATTGTGTACACGAGGCTTGAATGGCACATTTTGCTGTGCTGTTGTCAGATATCTGGAAATACAATATAATTTGTCCGTCCAAGATTCTATGCTTGCTGATGTCGGTTAAAACACTATTGATTTTCAAATGCAGTATGATTCGGTCTCTATGCAAATTATATTGCTGAGACTGCAAATCATTTTGAACTGTTGTATTGCCCATTAAAATCTGAAAAATATTATGTATCACACGGTGGGTTGGTGGTATGGTTAACCTTCCCACAAACTGGGAAGGTTTAAAATTCTACATACCTATTCTTGTATAGACATATTAATACTGTACCATTTGCTTGTCAGAAATTAGTTAGATATGGATAATCTGAAGAGGCTTGTTGCTGTTGAGCAAATCACCTTGGACAATGCTGTTATGGAGTCTGCTCTGGATGTGATACCAAATGAGCATCAAAGTGGTAATCAAGCTATTGCTAGTCCGGAGGAAGTCATAATTTGTCCTGCGCCCCTGAGACCTTTTGGGTCCCCCTATCTTGTGGATAATCTCAGTAGAGTCTACACCTCTAAAAGGTACATGTTCAAGATTTGTCAGATTTAAGTAATTACTAGTTGTTTGTTTGTTTGTATGTTTGGACTGTTCTCTGATCAGGTTGAGTGTTGTCATTTTTGAAATTCCTTTCCGAAACACTTATTATGTTAGACTAATTTACCAAGGAAACACATAATTTATGGCACTTTTTATGTGGATGTTGAATTCCCAATGCTGATACTTTGGGTTGTTTGTTGTGAAACACTTGCTCCCATATGCTTGTTCCACTGTTGTGGTTTGTCAGATGGTTGGGACATTAATGTGATGTCTATCTCACTTGATAGAGAGTCCAATTGGTGCTTGTCTTTCTAATCTTTGACTGAACTTGAGGCAGACACTCAGTGTGCAGGTCTGATGCAACTTATCTTTTATGCTCATATTTACTTTTTTATTTATGCCAGTAGCCTGCCGGTTCAAAAAGGATGTGCTGGTTTGGAGTTGTTGAATTGTTTTTGGAATAAGGTACAGCCTTTTTACTTCACTATTTGTGCATCCAACGGCTTCTGAGGATTTCTTTCTTGATAAAAGGGTGACTCTTTTCATGATAAAATTATTTGATAGGATGATCTTGAAGATGATGTGGATGGTGGTAGCAGTTGTAAAGGCTTCTTTTGTGGTTCTCCTCCGGTGCGCACAAACAACCCATTGGTCCATGATGTGCATTTTGTCACACAAACATTTCATTTTACTGCTTCCACATCTCCATTAGGGACCTCCATGGGGAGGGCAGAAAGAGTGCCCTCATGTGGAGCTTCTTCGTTTGGTGGGAAGTCCACACCAATAGTCAGAATTGAGGGGTTTTCTTGTGGAAGTTCAGAGTCACATTGCTTTGTCCCAGCTCTTGCTTAGAGCGTTTTCCAGAGCGACCTTTTGATGTTAGAATGAGTTTTCTTTACTGGTGTATTGTATAGATTTCAGGATCATGTAGGCAGAGTACTTCCAGCAACAGCCTACGGCCTTTTACCTTTAACCCTTTCCTCCTGCAGGAGAATCTTGGATTTGTATATAGTCGTGCCTTGGGTAAGTGTCTATCAGCTGTATTGTCATCTTATTTTCACTTTGTAGCTTTTGAAAGCTAGTTCATGTTGAACATCGATGTATATGTACATTAGAAATGTGTATATAAATCAGATGCAAGCATATTGGCGTTAAACAATGTTTTTTTTTTTTTTGGGTTTTTGTTAGTCTTAGGAATTTTGACTGCGAACGAAGCTTTTACACGTGGGGTATAAATTTAAAGAGTTGCTTTCACATGGTTCCTTCTGCGATTCACTGTAGCATTTTGATACCTTTCATGTTAAGATTTAGTCCAGATTGATTGATTGATTGATTGATTGAGTGAGTGGATCTAGTTAATTACACAATGAAAGGCAGGCTTGGCATTGAACTAGATCAGTATTTTTTTTGTTTTTGTTTTTGAGCCTATGCTTGCATGGTGGTTTAGTGATAGGTTATAATTGGTTGATTGAGGCATTATGATTTTATTACTGATTAATTAAACAAGTACATCGTTTCTAATTTACATGAAGTCTAGTTTTTTATATTCATGTTGCTTTTTGTTGGCAATATTTCGATGGTTCATCCTGTTATATTCGTAATAGTAAATTCTAATCCAGAATTTACAACATGCTAGAATATTAGAATTCAAAACAAAATACCTGGATCCATTCCGTAAATTTCGCCTTCTGATGCGGAATCTCTATGACGAACGATAAGAACAGATATGGTCTTCCTCAACTAAATTGCCTTATTCCTCAATGGGACCTTCGTCTCTTTTCCGGATGGGGAGAAGGAAAACTGTGTGCGATTTAGTATGTTGGGGACCATAACCATGTTGTGTCTCTTTATATAGGGTTCCCATAATTCCCTATGGTATCTACTCGAGTGGCCCATATTCATGGCCCATTCCTTAATGGGTTTAACAAAATTAGATCACTTAATTTCAGCCCTTCCATTAATAATAGAAAATATAATTACATAATAAATATGTTACCCAAATTAGAATAGGAAATATGAATTTCCTAACAATCTCCCACTTGGGTTACATATCATTCCTGAAACAATTATATCACAATTCTTTAGGCGCGCATCTGTATACTATTAATAATGGAACCATCGTATATATTAATAATGGAACCACTGCGACTTTCATCATATTACATTCGTGACTAAACCACGATGATCACCATACTAATACACTCAATGACATAGATCAAATATGGATGAGTAGCATGGAAATTACATGCAATGTGATCTCTGAGAAGAATGATTAAAAAATTCACCACACCTTGGGGTGCCATGCTTTCATTAATTTATAGGAGTGATATCCCTAATTACAGGGATTTACAATTGATTACAAGATATTGTAAATCTACATACAAGGAATGATTGAGCCTAATTAGCTCCTGTGATTGAGCTTAATTAGCTCCTGTGATGGAAGACCCTAAACAGGGCAATGATCCTTAATTGATTGAGAATCAATTTTTATAATCCTTAATTGATTGAGGATCAATCTCTTAAGGCAGTATCTTCAACAGCCCCCCGCAAGCTAAGCGTCGGATTAGGACAGACGTGAAGCTTGAACCGAAAAAACTGAAAGAGAGGGCGAGAGACGCTCTTGGTGAAGATATCCGCAATCTGTAAGTGAGATGGCACATATTGAGTGCGAATCTTTCCAGCAACAACAAGTTCTCGCAGAAAGTGAATGTCTAGCTCAACATGTTTGGCCCGTTTGTGAACAACAGGGTTGGAGCTCAAGAAAAGAGCGCTTTTGTTATCGCATAAGAGAAGAGGCTGCTTGGGAATGGATACTTTGAGATCACGAAGAAGATGAGTGAGCCAGATAAGTTCGGTGGCCGTGAGAGCAAGGGCACGATATTCCGATTCACAGCTGGAACGAGAAACTGTAGGTTGCTTCTTGGCACTCCAAGAAACTAAGTTGTCTCCAAGGTAGATGGAGTAACCCGAGGTGGAGCGGCGAGTGTCAGGACAGCCGGCCCAGTCAGCATCAGAATAAGCAATTAAGGAGCCAGGAGAAGCAGACGGGCGAAAGGATAGACCATAATGAAGAGTGCCTTTGACATACCGAAGAATACGCTTAACAGCAAGAAAGTGGTTATCAGTGGGAGAGTGTAGAAATTGACTAACCGAGTTGATAGCATGAGCAATGTCGGGTCGCGTGATGGTCAAATATTGAAGAGCACCAACAAGAGATCGATAAAGAGTGGGATCCGAAAAAGACTGACCAACAGAGGATAGATGCTGAGAAACCACCATAGGAGTATGTACAGGTTTGCTGTCAAGTAAGTGAGCGCGAGCAAGAATGTCGCGCGCATATTTCAGTTGACTAAGAAAGAGCCCATCAGAGGTGGGTGTGGCTTCAAGACCAAGGAAGTAGTTGAGAGAACCCAAGTCCTTTGTAGCGAACTCATAATGAAGCTTGCTGGCAAAATTATCAAGCACAGAAGGGTTGTTGCTCGTAAGAATAATATCATCGACATATAGGAGCAGATAAAGGATGTCAGATTGCCGATGAAAGACGAAGAGCGAAGGATCAGCCCGACTGCAGTGGAAGCCAAGATGTGTAAGGAAAGAGCTGAACCGTTGGAACCAAGCTCGAGGGGCTTGTTTGAGACCATAGAGAGCCTTCTGAAGCTGGCAAACATGATCAGGGAAGCGAGGATCAATATACCCAGGCGGCTGGTCCATATAGACACGCTCATTGAGATGACCGTTGAGGAATGCATTTTTGACGTCCAATTGACGGAGAGACCAGCGATGAGTAATAGCAAGAGAGAGTACAACCCGAATAGTGGTAGCTTTGATGACAGGACTGAAGGTGTCGGTGTAGTCAAAACCTGGGACTTGTGTAAACCCCTTCGCGACAAGACGAGCTTTGAACCGTTCAATAGAACCATCAGGCAAATATTTGGTCCTAAAGACCCATTTAGAACCCACAATATTGGTATGAGCCGGTCGAGGTACCAAAATCCAAGTATGATTATTTTGAAGAGCCTGAATTTCTTCATCCATAGCGGCAAGCCAGGCTGGATTCTTGGCAGCAGATTTGAACCCTTTAGGCTCAGTAGATGCGAGGAGAGCAGAAAGCAGCCCAGATGAGCCAGAATACGCCAGATCAGCCGAGTGACGAGGTTTGAAAATATCAGCTTTGGCGCGTGTGACCATAGGATGAGAACCCACCGGAATAGTAGCAACAGGAGCAGTGGAATCAGCATGTGGCAGAGTAGGTCCTGTAACAGTAGAAGGGGCCTGCAAAGACTCATCCACGGGATTAGTGCAAATAACACAAGGAAGTGAGTCGGATTGAGTAATATGCCGAGAAGGGGGCGCCAAAAGAGATGGGGGCATGACAGGAGAAGAGAGACTGGGTTCCAGAAAATTGGAGAAATTGAGAGAGGATAAAGGTTGAGCCTGGGAAGAGGCATGGGATGGGAAATGAGTCTCATCAAATTGAGCATGACGAGTAATATAAAGTCTAGATGTGACAGGATTAAGACAACGAAAACCTTTGTACGATGAACTATAGCCCATAAAAATGCAAGGAATACTACGAGGCGAGAATTTATTTGGCATATAATCACGTAAACATGGGTAGACACGACAACCAAAAGGATGGAAATTGTCATAATTTGGAGAAATACCATAGATAAGTTCAAAGGGGGACTTACCTCCGAGAAGCGGTGTGGGCAATCGATTGATGATGTAGGCAGCAGTGCTAAAGGCGTCAACCCAGTAACGAGGAGAAATGTGGGAATGGAAGAGTAAGGCCAAACCAGTTTCAGTCAAATGACGATGTTTTCGTTCTGCGCGGCCATTTTGGGCAGGAGTGTAGGGACAAGATAATTGATGATGAATTCCCGAAGAGCTGAGATGGTGTTTAAAACGAGTGCTAGTAAATTCTGCACCACCATCGCTTTGAAAAATTTTGATACGAGCAGAATGTTGATTTTCAACAAATTTATGAAATTGAAGAAAAATATCATAGAAATTAGACTTCAATTTCAATGGGTAAAGCCAAGTGAAACGAGAATAATCATCAATAAATAAAACATAGTAAAGAAAACCCAAATGCGATGGTACTGGTGAAGGACCCCATATATCGCAATGAATTAATTCTAACAATTTAGATGACTTTTTGGTATTGCGAAGATAAGGCAAACGGTGACTTTTGGAAAGTTGACATGTAGCACATAAATGCGGAGAGGGCAATACTGAAGTAAGATGAAGATGGCCATCTTTATTTAATAAGGAGATAACAGAATGATGCACATGGCCTAATCGAGCATGCCATAAATCATAGGAGGCATGAAGAGATTTATTTTTCAAAACAGAAATAAGTGCTGAATTTCCACGCTCTAGCACATATAGACCTCCATCACGCCGACCGGTTGCCACCACCTTTCCCGTTTGGCGATTCTGAACAGTGAAAGAATTATTAGTAAACGTAACGGAGAAGGGAAAATCATTCGTTAATTTACTAATAGACAAAAGATTTTTAGTAAGATGAGGAACAACCAAAATATCTAATAATTGAAGATCTGGGGAAGGAGAAAGGGAACCAGTATGAGTAATAGGTAGAGACGCGCCATTCCCCACAATTACACGATCCTTACCCGTGTAGATTACCGTTTGATCCAATGAAGAGTGAACCGGGGTCATGTGGGCCGTGGCCCCCGTATCCACGAACCAGTCCGAATTTTGGGTTTCGGACACGGAGCACTGTTGATTAAATGAATCAGCGAGATGCGCCGAAGGGTATTCCTCCAGTGAATACCGTTGCCGACAGCGATCGGCATAGTGGCCGTCCTGACGGCAGATTTGGCACCGGGGGGGGGGGGGGGGGCGGCGACCATTGCTGGTGGTGGGACGACCTGAGCCGTGACCGGAATCACCGTGTTGGCTGTGGCCGTGGCCGGAGACGAAGGTGCCTCTGTTTCCAGAGCTGCCGTGGCTGCCGTGACCGTTTCCGCGACCCCGGCGATGGCGAGAAGAGCCACCGGAGCGTTGATGGGAGACTCGGTTTGCAGTGAAAGCCGCAGGAGAGGGAGCCGTGGGCTCGAGAGATTTTTGAAAAATCTCGAAGCTTTCCGCGCGTGAGGCGATGTCGGAAAAACAGGGTAAGGGGGTTTGGGCCATTTGGGCAGAGGAAAAACCAGAGAATTCCGGACCAAGACCCCGGAGGAACCAGTGCGCCTTGTCGGTGTCATCAATGGGACGACCGATGGCGAGCTCCTCTTTTCATCAATTGAAGGTCGTCTTTGAGACGAATTTCACGGGCTTTTGACTTGTGACTGAAGGAATTCTCTAGAGCAAGCCATACCTCACGAGAGGTGGAGAGACCGACGGCTTCAGCCATAGCTTCTTCGGACAGAGAAGAAAGAAGAAGACTGAGAAGACGCTGGTCAATAGCTTTCCATGATGAGTGCTTGAGGTTTGGTGTCTGAGACGTAGGAGGGTCAAAAAGAGGTGGTGGCACAAGAGTACCATCCACATGACCCAGCAGACCTTGACTGTCAAGGAGAGGAAGGAACTGACTCTTCCATAGAAGATAATTGGAAGATGAAAGTTTGATGGTGACCATGTGAAGCATGGTATTGAATGAGAGAAGATCAGAAGAAAATTCAGAGGCCATAGTGGATCACGGAATTTTAATCCAGAACAGCTCTGATACCATGAGAAGAATGATTAAAAAATTCACCACACCTTGGGGTGCCATGCTTTCATTAATTTATAGGAGTGATATCCCTAATTACAGGGATTTACAATTGATTACAAGATATTGTAAATCTACATACAAGGAATGATTGAGCCTAATTAGCTCCTGTGATTGAGCTTAATTAGCTCCTGTGATGGAAGACCCTAAACAGGGCAATGATCCTTAATTGATTGAGAATCAGTTTTTATAATCCTTAATTGATTGAGGATCAATCTCTTAAGGCAGTATCTTCAACAATCTCAAACATGCCTATTTCCAACTGGTCCTTCTTTAGTCTTTAGTGAGATCTTTCCATAGTCCTTAATGCAATGTGAACATTGCACATAGAAAAACACAAGCAAGTTCATAAATAAAATAATAAGCAATCAATTTTATTAAAAAATCAAATAACTCAATGTTTAAAGCAAACATATAGTACAAAAATGACTCCCACTAAACCAAGGTATCCTCAGAAATAACGCCCATATGAGCAGTGTGCTCATGAAAGACCTTAGGCGGTAAACCCTTGGTTAATGGGTCTGCTAGCATAGAGTCCGTCCCTATATGTTCTATAGAAATCTGCTTATTCTGAACTCTCTCCTTAACAACTAGAAACTTGATGTCAATAAACTTTGACTTCGTCGACCTCCTGTTGTTGTTGGAATAAAGTACTGTCGAGTTATTGTCATAGTAAATCTTTAATGGCCTGTCAATGCTATCTACCACTCGCAGCCCAGTGACAAAGTTTCGCAACCATATTCCATGGTTGGATGCCTCAAAACAAGCAATGAACTCCACAGCCATGGTTGAAGAAGCTATAAGAGTCTGCTTAGCAGACTTCCATGAGATAGCTCCTTCACCCAACATAAAGATGTAGCCTGATGTAGAGTGTCTGCTATCTTGGCATCCAGCAAAGTCGGAGTCAGATAACCCAATGATCTCTAAACTGTCTGATCTCCGATAAGTAAGCATGTAGTCTTTTGTTCTCCTCAAATAACGCATCACGCGTTTGGCTGCCTTCTAATGTTGCATACCCGGATTACTCAAATACCTGCCCAGAATTCCTACTATAAATGCTATGTCGGGACGAGTACAAACTTGAACATACATTAAACTCCCTACTACTGATGCATAGGGAATTTTCTGTATCTTTGTTCGTTCAAGATCATTTTTAGGGCACTGTTTGAGACTAAATTTGTCTCATTTAGCGACAGGTGTGTCTCCTGGTTTACTATCTTTCATGCCGAATCTACTCAACACCTTATCAATATAGCTCTTTTGTGACAACCTAAGGATACCTTGAGAACGGTCTCTAAGTATCTGTATACCTAATACAAAAGAGGCATCACCAAGATCTTTCATTTCGAATTTCTTCGTCAGAAATTTTTTGGTTTCGTGCAATAAGCCTATATCGTTACTAGCGAGTAGAATATCATCGACATATAATATCAGGAAGATGTATTTACTCCCACTGAACTTATGATATATACAATCATCAACAACATTCGCCTCAAAACCGTACGAAGTTATGACTTGATGGAACTTGTGATACCATTGACGGGAAGCCTGTTTGAGACCATAAATGGATTTCTTCAATTTACAGACCATAGACTTTGGATCACCAGATAAAAAGTTTTCTGGTTGTACCATATAAATCGTCTCATCAATGTCTCCATTGAGAAACGCAGTTTTGACATCCATCTGATGTAGCTCTAGATCTAAATGAGCCACTAGTGCCATTATTGTTCTAAAAGAGTCTTTCGAAGATACCGGAAAGAAATTCTCTTTATAGTCTATGCCTTCCCTTTGAGTAAAGCCTTTAGCGACTAGACGGGCCTTTTATCTCTCGACATTGCCTTTTGAATCCCTCTTAGTTTTAAATATCCATTTACAACCAATGGGCTTCACACCTTTAGGCAACTCGATGAGATCCCAAACGTCATTGTCTTTCATAGACTTTATCTCATCCGTCATGGCATCAATCCACGTTTGAGAGTTAGAACTGCGCAAGGCTTGACATAAGTTAATCGGGTCATCTTCTGTCAATCCGATGCCATCCTCATGTTCTTGGAGAAATATGATATAATCATCTGGAATCGCATTTCTCCTCTCTCTAGTGGATCTCCTTAATGGCACCTCTTGAGGTTGTTGAGTTTGTACTAAAGGTGGTGCAAGAGGAAGAATCTCATTGTTGTCTTGATCTAGAACAATGTCAGGAATAAGAGCCTGAACATTGTCTTCTAGTGCCTGAACTGTGTCTTGAACAGCAATAGGTATGAAGAACTGATCACTATCAATAACAGATTCTTCTTCAGAGACAACATTCCTTATGTTTTCTTCCCCTCCAAACTCAATATCCTCAAGGAATCTCACATTTCCCGTTTCAAAGAAGGATCGTGATGTGGGATCGTAAAACTTATAACCCCGAGAGCGTTCAGCATACCCAACGAAATAACAGCTAACCGTTCTTGAGTCCAGTTTTCTTTCATGTGGCCTATAAGGCCGGGCCTCAGCTGGACAACCCCAAATGTGCAAGTGCCTAATGCTAGGCTTCTTGCCTGTCCAAAGTTCATAGGGGGTTTTGGCAACTGCTTTGCTCGGTACCCTGTTAAGGATGTACATTGCGGTCTTGAGAGCTTCTCCCCAAAGTGACTCTGGCAAAGAGGAATGACTGATCATACTCCTTACCATATCCTTAAGAGTTCAGTTTCGTCGCTCTGCAACACTGTTCATGCTGGGTTTGCCCGGCATGGTGTATTGCGGAACAATTCCACACTTTTTGAGGAAAATCGCGAAGGGTCCTGGACGTTGTTCTCCTGATCCATCATACCGTCCGTAGTATTCACCACCACGGTCGGATTTGACAACCTTGATTTTCTTTCCAAGTTGAAGTTCAACTTCAGCTTTGAAAGACTTAAAGACGTCCAGGGAATGTGACTTCTCATGTATTAAATATAGGTAACCGAATCTAGAGTAATCGTCTATGAACGTAATGAAGTACTGTTGGCCATTCCATGAAGCTGTAGGGAATGGACCACAGATATCTGTATGTATAAGTTCTAAGACATCTTTAGCTCTTTCTGCACCTAATTTTCTAACATTTGTTTGTTTCCCCTTGATGTACTCAACACAAACTTGGAAGTTTGTAGTATCTAGGGGTTCAAGAATTCCATCCGACACAAGCCTTTGAATTCTTTGTTTAGAGATATGTCCTAAACGTTTGTGCCATAATGTGGCGGAATTCTCACTTAATTTTCGCTTCGTACCACGTGAACTAATTTGCAATATTTCTCTATAGGAACTAACAACATCAAGCATATATAGATTATCAATTAAAGGACCGGAACCAACAAAATTTGAATTTTGGTAGAGATTAACTTTATTATTTCCAAAAGAACAAGAAAAACCTGATGTGTCCAAAATGGAAATAGAAATTAAATTCCGCCTAAAAGACGATGCAACAAATGTCTCAAATAAATCCAAATAAAATCCAGTGTTTAATTGTAATCTGAAAGTTCCTATAGCTTCTACTGCAACTTTATTGTCGTCGCCCACAAAGATGAATTTTTCAGCATCACTTGGCGATTGGCTCCATAGGCAACCCTGCAAAGACATACTAATGTGAGTGGTAGCACCAGAATCCACCCACCAAGTGTCTTTAGGTACAGAAGCTAAATTAACTTCAGAACAAACTAAAGTTAGAGGCATACCCTTCTTTACACGCCAGGCGGCGTACTTGGGACAATCCTTCTTCATATGTCCCGACTTCTTGCAGAAGAAGCAGGTGAACTCCTTAGCCTGCTTCTTCAGTTTCTTAGTCTGAGAAGAACCTACCGCAATATCCTTACCTCTCTTCTTCTTCTTGTACTGAGAGGTGGAGGCCAAGTGAGCACTTTCAGTCTTATCCCGTTGTTGCCTCTCTTCCTCTTGCACACAGTGAAATATAAGCTCATTTAAGGACCATTTGTCCTTCTGAGTGTTATAACTCACTTTGAATTGGCCAAAGTGTGCAGGAAGAGAAATCAGAACCAAGTGCACTAGCAAGTCCTCAGACAGCTCTAACTTAAGTGACTTGAGTTTTGATGCGAGATGAGACATTTCCATGATGTACTCTCTTATGTTCCCTTTGCCTTTATACTTCATCGAAACGAGTTTAGCCAAAAGGCTACTCGCCTCTGATTTTTCATTCTTGGCAAAATATTGTTCAATTTCTTCTAGGAACTTCTTGGCGCTCTCGCTCTCTGTCATAGAGCCCCGAAACGCCTCCGGAATGGAGCGTTTCATGATCATCAAACACATTCGGTTAGAGCGCTCCCACTTCTCAATTTTAACCTCATTGAGGTTATCAGGAGTAGAAATGGGTGGCTCTGCCCGAAGTGCAAGATTTAAATCCATACAACCGAGGACAATTTCCACAGTATCTTTCCAAGCCTTAAAATTCGTCCCGCTTAACATTGGAATACTGCTTATTTGAGCAGTCACATTTGAAGCAGTAGCAACAGAAACTGTATAAAGAACAAAATAAACAAGCATACTCACATTAACTAGCATGTCATATAAAGAAAAATAGACAAGTACAAAATAGAATCCAAATTGGGGACCCATCTCAAGATACCTAGTACAACATTAATTCCTAGTCTTTGGACAGAGAAATTAATTGTAAGTGGTACTCTCAGTGCAATGATCAAATACTGACAATCAGTTCTGTCAAACAATAGCCTTTCTATGGACCGACTATTATTCACATGAAAAGTCTTTATAATTGTCACGCATTTATCATCACAGGGCTAAATTGTGTCTTCCTTTGGGCCGAGCACAATTTGCATAAATAACTCCGTACAAACATCTATGTATTTCTAGTCAAATTATTCTACACTACAGAGGTTACTTTGGCAACATGTAGCTTCAAACAATTTGATTGAAAATACTAGACCAACTGAACAAAATATTATTATTATTATTATTTATTTTTTGTTTTATTCAGTTGCCCAACACTGTGACACTGCCCCATTGGCTTCACGACATTGGCCTTTATTTCCTTGGAGCTGCAATAAATGTTTTGTAATGTAATATATATAAACAAAATATTTAGTCAAATGTAACAAACAAATATGAGCAGCTTTATTGGGCATATACGCCAAAAGCAAAGCTTCAGCTCTGTCGAGCCAGCTTATCCCGAGTCGACCCAATCTATAGCAACCGGTTCAAATTGATTCACCCGATTCAAGCTCAATAGGTAACTCTTACCAACCCCGAGTTGCTAATTTTTTTTCTTTTCGATGCTACATATTATCCAACGGACATAGCAGCGCACACAACGGTTGCTGCGGTTGTCCAACGAACAAAGCACCGCGCCGCTAGAGTGACCAGGCACGGCGGTTGCCCAACGGACGCACGCCCATGCAGTTGCCCAATGGGCATGGCAGTACACAACAGTTGCTGAGGTTGTCCAACGGACAAAGCACCGCGCCCGTAACAGTGACAGGCACGGCGGTTGTCCAACGGACAAAGCACCGCGCCCGTTACAGTGACCAGGCACGGCGGTTGCCCAACGAACGCTGCAGTGAACCGGCACTGCAGTTGCCCAACGGGCATGGCAACGCGCCTGGTGGTGGCAACGGGCGGGGCGACGGCAGCCCTCCCGACAGGCGCTGCTGCCGCCCAAGGGCCACGGCACTCCCGACGGGCACTGCTGTCGCCCAACAGGCACGGCAGCGCGCCCGACAGGCACGGCAGCGCGCCGACGGCACAGCAGCGCTCCCGACGGGACCTGCTGTCGCCCATTCTTTCCGATGGGCGCTGCAGCGCCGGACTTTCTGTTTCCGGCGCTGCCGTTCGCCCATATTCTTCCTTCTTTCCCCTTCCGACGACGACAGGTATCCTCCGTCGCCGCCCCCTTTTCCGCCGGGCGTCGCTGCATCGACGGGGCTTCTTCGGTCTCCCCCTCTTCCACTCGTGGAGAGTAACGGGGGGGGAATTCCGTTGCCCTCTCCGCCTCTGTTGCCCTCTCTGCCACGCGCAGAGAGATGGTGGCCGGCTATCAGAGTCGCTGCAGCGTCTCCCAGCGGACGCTGCAGCGCGATCCTCCGCCTCACCCGACGGCGACGAATTCCGTGGATTAAAAAAAAAACAAAAATTTCTAGACTTCACGGAATTAATCTAAAAAAAACCTAATAATCTAACAGAACTGCTCTGATACCACTTGTTATATTTGTAATAGTAAATTTTAATCCAGAATTTACAACATGCTAGAATATTAGGATTAAAAACAAAATACCTGGATCCATTCCGTAAATTTCGCCTTTTGATGCGGAATCTCTATGACGAACGATAAGAACGGATATGGTATTCCTCAACTAAATCGCCTTATTCCTCAATGTAACCTTCGTCTCTCTTCCGGATGGGGAGAAGGGAAACTGTGTGTGATTTAGTATGTTGGGGACCATAACCATGTTGTGTCTCTTTATATAGGGTTCCCATAATTCCCTATGGTATCTACTCAAGTGGCCCATATTCATGGCCCATATCTATGGCCCATTCCTTAATGGGCTTAACAAAATTAGATCACTTAATTTCAGCCATTCCATTAATAATAAAAAATATAATTATATAATAAATATGTTACCCAAATTAGAATAAAAAATATGAATTTCCTAACACATCCTTCTTGACAAAGGGATTTTACTTTTTTGAAAGAATTGTTTAAGAGAAAAGGTTTTAAAAATGTTCTTTAAATAAAATAGGGGATCTCTGCCTCACAAACTATATATTAATCATTTGTTGGCTGTTTGAGTGGTCGCTCTACAGTTTTTTTTTTTTTTTTTAATGGTTCGCTTATGTATTTAAAAACCTCTTGTTTTTGTCAAATTTCCTAAGCTAGCATTCTGCCATTGCGTAGACTCAAGTCAAGAACTACTTTGTGCCATTGGATCAATGTATCCAATTTGGTTTAACTCAAAAAGAATTTTCTCTCTTTAGACACTCTCTATCTTTCTTAAGAAAGTCATACTTGGTATTTAAGGCCTTATGATTAATGCAAATATCATGAACATTTTCTACATCTACATGTTCTTCAATTTTTATGGTGCATTTTGAATACATCCTCATGCTCATGAATCAACGCATCTAGCTTGGATACCACGGCATCGTGGATGACATTTAATTTTATATTATCATCTTTCTCTTGATTGAGTATTTTGGTCTACTTTTTTTTCTTGAGATAGAATACACTCAAATGGACCAATCAATCAATTTGTTTATGGTGATTCTAGACATTTCTATATGCAATTTATATACTAAATCTCCGATTTCACAAGTACTTACGAAATAAGGGTTTAGAATTCTCTCTTACAAAAATTGATGAGTTTAGATGTTTGTCTATGATGTTCAAACTCGAGTCTTTTCGTTGTCTTCTCCTTGATAGTGCTTCTTCAAAAGATGTTCTTCAATTGTGCTTGAGGACTTCGTTTTGGCTTTGATGTTTTAGATCTTGAGATGCTCTTAAAAGTGAAGTATCTAAAATACTTTAGATTTGTAAGTTATTAGTTCAATTAAGTTTTATTATCATAAAAAAATAATATGGAAGTCAACCTACGATTAACAAGAACATCTATGGAAGGCCATAAATAAGAGTCTAATCTGAAAGACTCATAGTCAAATCTCAAACTGAACTTAAATTGACATATTTGAAAGTAAGTGAGCAATGTACTTAGGTTATTCTTTTTTTTATATATAAAAAAAAACTCTCATTTTGGTCTCTCTCTTGAATCCTCTGCCTTTAAAACCAATTGTTTGGAAGACTTTGAAATAGCATTGGTTCACTGTAGGAATGCTTGGTGAACAATTTTGAGCTCAAAGTTGCTTAAATAGAGCTTGTTTAAATAGGAAAAGAAACTAGTCATTTCACATGGAAAATAATCCTCTGCCTTTTAGCACAAATCGAACAAATTCGACACTAAAAAGTCATAAAAAAAGTACTTAAATATTTTTTGTTTGGAATGCTTGGGAGGGAACCCTCGCCTCCCACCATTGTATGGCAAGACAGTGGCAACAACAAAGCCTCACCCTACTCAAAAAATGCAAAGGGAGTGGGGTTAGAGCCTTTCCCTCCACTTTCTACTATCTATAGGGGAAGGGTCCCCACCCTCCTCTTCCAAGTATATAGCTTTAGCATAGCAAAAGGAAGGGCGGGAACCCTTCCTCCATTGACAACAAAAGCTGTAGAGTGGGGCTCGATGCACCCCCTTCGTCTATTTAAGAATTCTACTAGAGACATTTTTCCAATCAAGGTTGGGTTTTCTTAGAGCAAATTGGGCATCAACTCATTGGCAATGCTCATAAAGGAAAATAGATAAATGATTCAAATTTATCAACTCATCAAACCCTTATAGCTACATTATAATGTAAGTATATAGATTAACTAATTATTTATCTTGACAAATATATATTATCCAATTTTATCTCATAATCACATTATTTACTTTAGCTGAAAAATAGAATCTATAAATATTAATAGATTAATTATTACCCTAAAAAAACAATTTTCTCTTCTCCCATCCATTTTGTATTAAATATGAAAAACGGCATCCAAGTGTTTGTTTCTCATAATCTTTTTGAAGAATTCCAGCAGGATCTTGGGAATCTCATTGTCGTTCTTGCAGTGGTTTTTGCATTATATGCAGTTGTAAGTTTCTCTAGCTGCATTTAGTTGTTCAATCAGTAGTGCTTAGTATTGTTTTCTTCTAGTCTGTTGAAAATTTTATACTTGAACAAACTTGGTCTTTGGTTGTTTTGTTCAGTGAGTTCTTCTATGAACTTGGTATAGTAATATGTGGATTATCATTTGACAAGTCATTCATATTTGTGGCTAAAAAATTTCATCATTTCGTGATTGTATTTGTGCTCCATCTCTCAGGCTAGTCGGTTGTGTCGGGGTGGGGGTCTTAACACAACAAGAACACGATTTACTTGGCTGTACCAGAGAGTGTCAAGGAACTCATTACTCAGATTTTTCAATTGGCTAACAGGCCTGAGGCTGGCTTCATTGCTTGTATCTGAGGGCAATGTTAATTTTAAGTTGTAAATCTCGACTACATACTTCAGTGGAAAGAGGGTAAGCAAAATGACATGGATTTGACTTGCTAAAGCTTTAAACTGGATAACCAAAATTAACCTTCCTGGTAGAAATGAAGGTTGATCTGTAATGATTTAGATTACAGCTCAAAATTCTTTGATTCTTTTTCTGTTCTCCAAGCTTTGATGTCCCTCAGAAATTGAACTCTTTAATAGTTTGATAAAAGGGCTGTGATTGTATTAGGACCTTCTTAGGTCTTCAAAGTTGAGAGAGATAGTGCCCAACAATTGGAATAAGGGTTGTTTAAAGACAAGAAAAAAGATGGACAAACTAGTGTTTGTTTTGAGTTTTTCAGAGAAGACACTTTTCCAATGGTTGAGCTCTATCTTTTTCCCTCTCCATTGAAGACGTAAGAAGGTCCATAACAGATTGAAAAAAAATCTTTGACACTCTTCCCGTCTCAGTGGATAGACAAGTAATTATTCCCATTCAATGTGGGAAATCTGCTGCAAGTATAGAAAACAGCATAAAGAATGATTTTTAACTCTGAAAAGTGGTTAAAATTCTGGCTAATGAAAGCCAGATAACTTGTGATATTGAAAATAGACAATTGAATTTCTCCTTGTTGTAAGTTCTTTTCCAGGTTGCTCTGCCATCAATTCTTTCAACCAACCTCTCAAACTATGCAGACTCTCTGCCTTCTTTTACTCACTTCTGGGAGGGATCCAGGCATTATTCCTCGCAGTGCACATCCTCCTGAACCTGAAGATGATGGGGAAGCCAGTTTATCAGCAGATTGGGTAGGAAGTCCAGGTGTTGCCCCAGCTTTACCTCCTACAAAGGATGTAGTTGTAAATGGAATTGCCGTCAAAGTAAAATACTGCCACACCTGCATGCTGTATAGGCCCCCTCGATGCTCTCATTGTTCTATCTGCAATAACTGTGTTGAGCGCTTTGATCGTCACTGTCCCTGGGTGGGCCAATGTATTGGGAAGGTATTGCCTAGGCGTATTCTTTCATCATTACTTTTACTCCTAAAATCGTAATTCAGCAGTACCTTTTTATGATTATTGAAGACATGTTAGTTTTCAGGTATTCAGCTATAAGGAGCCATGTTGATCCTTTGGCTGCCTTCATGATTTTGTACTGAAGACTTTCAAATAATTAAACTTTTCTGTAATCAAAGAGTGTCAAGAGTCATTCACAGTCCATATTTCCAAGTGATGATAATTATTTTTTTCCGATTATGTTAAGAGTCTTACTTTTATCGGCAGAAATGATTAAGTTAGCAACTCTTATACACAAATACTATGTTATTCATGTGAAATCTAGTTCATATTCTGTTTCTGCGTAGCTTGACTTTCTCTGTAGTTCAGTCATTTGCTTTTCTTATTTGTACCGGAATCATGTCTCAAGTATTGCTTTTCCCGAGGAATTACAAATTCTTTTTCATGTTTGCGTCCTCGGCAACTCTCCTGTGCTTGTATGTGTTTGCATTTTGCTGGGTCGACATCAAATACATAATGGACGTGCATGATTGCAATCTATGGAAGGCTTTCCTAAAACCACCTGTTTCTGGCATTCTCATTGTAAAAGTAGATACGCTTTGATAAAATGTAAAAACAGAGACGACTTCATAAACAGAGAAACAGAGACCTTCGGAAAACCAACTTTATCATTTATATGTTCTGAGTAGTATATAGGACTCCTTTTATAAATAGGACTTGCCGAGAATGGATGAGAAGAAAATACAAACAAATATCGGGTGTGATTTTAGTGCTATCTGCGTAAGGTTGTTATAACAGAAAATACGTCTTTTATACACGTATTATTTCCAGAAGATTCTTCTTCTTCCGTGGATGATGTTGAATCTTCATGAGCTAATGAGTTAGAGTTGGAGGCTGACTTGGCTTGATCATTAACACCCTCCCGCGAGTTCAACAGGGGTGTTAGTGAGAGGAAGAGAAGCATCACCAACCATGAAAGATGTTTGTCTATTAATAGCTTTGATACCATGTAAAAGCAGATATGCTCTGATAAAATGTAAAAACAGAGACGACTTCATAACAAGAGAAACAGAGACCTTCAGAAAACCAACTTCATCATTCATATGTTTTGAGTACTATACATGACTCCTTTTATAGATAGGACTTGCCCACAATGGATGAGATGAAAATACAAACAAATATCGGGTGTGATTTTAGTGCTGTCTGTGTAAGGTTGTTACAACAGAAAGCACGTATTTTGTACAAACATTATTTTCAGAAGGTTCTTCTTCTTCCGTGGATGATGCTGAATCTTCATGAGCTGCTGAGTTGGAGTTGGAGGCTGACTTGGCTTGATCACTAACACCCTCGCGTGAGTCCAACAGGAGTGTTAGTGAGATGAAGAGAGGCATCGTCGGCCATGGAAGACGTTTGTCTATTGATAGCTCTGATACCATGTAAAAGCAAATACGCTCTGATAAAATGTAAAAAACAGAGATGACTTCATAAACAGAGAAATAGAGACCTTCGGAAAAACAACTTCATCATTCATATGTTCTAAGTAGTATATAGGACTCTTTTTATAGATAGGACTAGCCGACAATGGATGAGATGAAAATACAAACAAATATCGGGTGTGATTTTAGTGTTGTCTGCGTAAGGTTGTTACAACAGAAAGTATGTATTTTGTACAAGTATTATTTCCAGATGGTTCTTCTTCTTCTTCCGTGGATGATGCTGAATCTTCATGAGCTGCTGATATAGAGTTGGAGGCTGACTTGGCTTGATCATTAACACCCTCCCGCTAGTTCAACATGGGTGTTAGTGAGAGGAAGAGAGACATCGTCAGCCATGGAAGACTTTTATCTATTGATAGCTCTGATACCATGTAAAAGCAAATACGCTCTAATAAAATGTAAAAACAAAGACGACTACATAAAAAGAGAAACAGAGACCTTCGGAAAACCAACTTCATCATTCATATGTTCTGAGTAGTATACATGACTTATTTTATAGATAAGACTTGCCCACAATGGATGAGATAAAAATACACACATATATTGGGTGTGATTTTAGTGTTGTCTTTGTAAGGTTGTTACAACAGAAAGCACGTATTTTGTACAAGTACTATTTCTAGAAGGTTCTTCTTCTTCCGTGGATGATGTTGAATCTTCATGAGTTGCTGAGTTGGAGTTGGAGGCTGACTTGGCTTGATCACTAAATCCCTCCTGCGAGTCCAACAGGGGTGTTAGTGAGAGGAAGAGAGGCATCGTCGGCCATGGAAGACGTTTGTCTATTGATAGCTCTGATACCATATAAAAGTAGATACGCTATGATAAAATATAAAAACAGAGACGACTTCATCAACAGAGAAACAAATACCTTCGAAAAACCAACTTGATCATTCATATGTTCTGAGTAGTATGCAAGACTCCTTTTATAGATAGGACTTGCAGACAATGGATGAGATGAAAATATAAACAAATATCGGGTGTGATTTTAGTGCTGTTTGTGTAAGGTTGTTACAACAGAAAACACGTTTTTTGTATAAGTATTATTGCCAGAAGGTTTTTCTTCTTCCGTGGATGATACTGAATCTTAATTAGCTACTGAATTGGAGTTGGAGGCCAACTTGGCTTGATCACTAACACCCTTCCGCGAGTCCAACAGGGGTGTTAGTGAGAGGAAAAGAGGCATCGTCGGTCCTAGAAGACTTTTGTCTATTAATAGCTCTGATACCATGTAAGAGCAGATACACTCTAATCAAATGCAAAAACAGAGATGACTTTATAAACAGAGAAATAGAGACTTTCGAAAAACCAACTTCATCATTCATATGTTCTGACTAGTATACAAGACTCCTTTTATGGATAGGACTTGCCGACAATGGATGAGATGAAAATACAAAAAAATATCAGGTGTGATTTTAGTGCTGTCTGCGTAAGGTTGTTACAACAGAAAGCACGTCTTTTGTACAAGCATTATTTTCATAAGGTTTTTTTTTCCGTGGATGATGTTGAATCTTCATGAGCTGCTGAGTTGGAGTTGGAGGCTGACTTGGCTTGATCGCTAACACCCTCCCGCGAGTTCAACAGGGGTGTTAGTGAGAGGAAGATAGGCATCGCCGGCCATGGAAGACGTTTGTCTATTGATAGCTCTGATATCATGTAAAAGCAAATGCGCTCTAATAAAATGTAAAAATAGAGACAACTTCATAAACAGAGAAACAAATACCTTCGAAAAACCAACTTCACCATTCATATATTCTAAGTAGTATACATGACTCTTATTATAGATAGGACTTGCCGACAATGGATGAGATGAAAATACAAACGAATATCGGGTGTGATTTTAGTATTGTCTGTGTAAGATTGTTACAACAGAAAACATGTATTTTGTACAAGTATTATTTCCAGAAGGTTCTTCTTCTTCCGTGGATGATGTTGAATCTTCATGAGTTGCTGAGTTGGAGTTGGAGGCTGACTTGGCTTGATCATTAACACCCTCCTGTGAGTCCAACATGGGTATTAGTGAGAGGAAGAAAGACATCATCGGCCATGGAAGACATTTGTCTATTGATAGCTCTTATACAATGTAAAAGCAGATACGCTATGATAAAATGTAAAAACAATGACGACTTCATAAACAGAGAAACAAAGACCTTCGAAAAACCAACTTCATCATTAATATGTTCTGAGTAGTATACACGACTCCTTTTATAGATAGGACTTGCCGATAATGGATGAGATAAAAATATAAACAAATATTGGGTGTGATTTTAGTACTGTCTGCGTAAGGTTATTACAACAAAAAACACGTCTTTTGTACAAGTATTATTTCCAGAAGGTTCTTCTTCTTCTGTGGATGATGTTGAATCTTCATGAGCTGCTGAATTGGAGTTGGAGGCTGACTTGGCCTGATTACTAACACCCTCCCGCGACTCCAACTGGGGTGTTAATGACAGGAAGAGAGGCATCGTCAGCCATGGAAGACGTTTGTTTATTGATAGCTCTGATACCATGTAAAAGTATATAGATTCTGATAAAATGTAAAAACAGAGACGACTTCATAAACAGAGAAACAAAGACCTTCGAAAAACCAACTTCATCATTCATATGTTCTGAGAAGTATACAAGACTCCTTTTATAGATAGGACTTGTCGACAATGTATGAGATGAAAATACAAATAAATATCGGGTGTGATTTTAGTGTTGTCTTCGTAAGGTTGTTACAATAAAAAACACATATTTTGTACAAATATTATTTCCAAAAGGTTCTTCTTCTTCCATGGATGATGTTGAATCTTCATTAGCTGCCGAGTTGGAGTTGGAGGCTGACTTGGCTTGATCACCAACACCCTCTCGCGAGTCCAACAAGGGTGTTAGTGAGAGGAAGAGAGGCATTGTCGGCCATGGAAGACGTTTATCTATTGATAACTTTGATACCATGTAAAAGTAGATACGCTATGATAAAATGTAAAAACAGAGACGACTTCATAAATAGAGAAACAGAGACCTTCGGAAAACCAACTTCATCATTCACATGTTTTGAGTAGTATACAAGACTCATTTTATAGATAGGACTTGCCGACAATGGATGAGATGAAAATACAAACAAATATTGGGTGTGATTTTAGTGTTATTTGCATAAGGTTGTTACGATAGAAAACACGTGTTTTGTACAAGTATTATTTCCTGAAGGTTCTTTTTCTTCCGTGGATGATGTTGAATCTTCATGAGCTGTTGAGTTGGAGTTGGAGGCTGACTTGGCTTGATCACTAACACCCTCCCGCGAGTGCAACAGGGGTGTTAGTGGGAGGAAAAGAGGCATCATCGGCCATGGAAAATGTTTGTCTATTGATAGCTTTGATACCATGTAAAAGCAAATACGCTCTAATAAAATGTAAAAACATAAATGACTTCATAAACAGAGAAACAAAGACCTTCGAAAAACCAACTTCATCATTCGTATTTTCTAAGTAGTATACAAGACTCCTTTTATAGATAGGACTTGCCGACAATGGATGAGATGAAAATACAAACAAATATCGGGTGTGATTTTAGTGTTATCTGCTTAAGGTTGTTACAACAGAAAACACATATTTTGTACAAGTATTATTTTTAGAAGGTTCTTATTCTTCCGTGGATGATGCTGAATCTTCTTTAGCTGCTGAGTTGAAGTTGGAGGCTGATTGGGCTTGGTCACTAACACTCATCATATACACATTTGTTGCTACTTGGTTTGTTAGATGTTTCACAGTGTTTCACCTCTATTTAATCAAGTTGGTGAGGTAGGATGATGGATTAACCAACTTATTAGTGTGTGGTGTTCTTTATAATTGTTGCATTTAATAAATACAAGGAATATCTTAAGTGGGGTTAGTCGGAGCACTCTAGGAAGAAAAAAAAATTTCGACTCAAAGTTGCAGACTGGTTTTGGTTTTTAGTCTGTTTTGTATATCATGTTTGTGTAAGTTACTAAATTTGTAGACTAGTCTCTGTCTTTTGGTAATGTGTATTAGTCTATATCAAAAACTCCTTTAGGTTTGGGCAATTTCTAATTGCCTAATTTTGGTTTAATCATGCTGCTTGCCACCATGTTGCAGACAACATATGAGAATTTCCGTTATAGGTAAGATGGGAAAATGAATCTTTATAACCGTGGTTTAGCTCAGAATATCAGGGAGGTCTTCTTGTCTAGGATCCCGCCATCTAAGAACAATTTCCGAAGTAGGGTGAAAGAGGACTCTTCAGCCTTTACTCCTTCCCACTCATTGGGGGTGGGCCTTGAGTCCAGAGATAGCTAAAAGGAGTTTTGACCTAGAAATGGGTGGGAAAAGACAGGTTGTGCAACAGAAGAGTTTGAAGAGATACAGAACCAGATTGGCTGAGTTCTAAACTTTATGTGGGTTTCAATTTATGTATATAAGGTGTTTGTAGAAATGTTTCAAATGAGATGATTTGTTAATATTGCACAAGTCTTATTGTCTATCAGCTTCCCATAACAACCAAGACGTGAAGATTGGAGTCACAAAGGAAACTGGGAAGAGATAACACCAGACATACAAGCGTTGGCAGTGAAATTTGGAGTGGAACATGGAAATAGCAATAGAGAAAAGCTTCATGGAAACCATTGAACCAAACCAAGTGCAGAGAGTATCGTATAAAGCCTTCGAAATGTAAGCCCCAATTACTTAGTAGTAGATTGGATCAGCACAACTCTTTCGGATTTGAGCCTGTTTGTTGAACTGTACATTATTTAGATTGCAGGAACGGTTTGGGGAATGGGTGATGTGTTTGTTCATGTGGGTTATGAGACTCCTTGGTAGTTAAATATAGGGCCAAGCTTTGTTGTTTATAATGAAAAATGTTGTGTTTAACGAGAGGTTTTTGAAGGCCGGACTTTAGCAAATTCATGGAAACGAGGGAATCATCATCGGCCATCAGGTGGTGAAAAATGAAAGTTCTCCCTTGTACACATTTTTATTATTGATTTATTAATTATTTATAGATTTGCTTATACTTTTTGAACAATTTTGACTATTCAAAAGTCCCATCCTGCCATCAGGTAATTAAACTTGCCATGAACGGATTCAGCCAGGTTTTTGTAAAAAACTAAAACCAGACTCACGATTTCTAGCTTTATAATTGAATTATATTAAATATTAGTTAATTATTTTAGTACAAGACAAAATTATCTCACCATTGAGAAAATTGGGCCTGTTGCTCCATTGCCGGATTTATGGTGTGAGAAGCAGACGTTTGAGTCTCAATCCAGTACAAGGATTCAAAGTTTGAGAAGAAGTTTCATGAATAATTTTAGAGAGTCATTTTGAATGTGTAAAAACCAGCCTGTTTTACTGCAACAGGGTGATGCCGAGGGGTTGGATTCGTAGAAACAGAAGAGGGCTTATGCCTCTGAAAGGCCGCCATGTGTGAGTAAGCTTAGCCTTGTGAGATTGTTCTGACATTCGAGCCTATAAAAGGTCTTATTCTCGGATCAATTCAATTACAGTAACCTTGATGTTTTCAGCAAATTTAATAGCACGAGGACGAAGGGCCCGGCAAGAGTTGTCATATCTACCTCAAGGATCGTCACTTTTGAGCATTGACTTTGCTGAAGCTGCGTCCGAAATGAGTTTTTGTTATCGGATTCTCTCATAATTTAAGGAAGATTTAACATTCTCTTGTCTCTTAGAGGATTGCAGGAGTCGAAAGAGATAGATGCCCAGGTCACGTTAAAAGAATATCAACCCCACAATGAACCAATTCGCTCCAACTGACTTAATCCAGAGGAGTTACTAAAGTTGAGATAAATGTAATCCAGTAGATGCCAATCCTGGATCAGGTCGCGGAACAATTCAGGCAATGAAAGGGACTATACGTGAGGAATCTGCCATCCTGAAGGCATAAGCTTCAAGAGATTTGAAAGCTCTGGCTCTATATATGTTCAGACAATGAAAGGGACTATACGTGAGGATTCTGCCATCCTGAAGGCATAAGCTTCATGAGATTTGAGAGCTCTGGCTCTATATATGTCAATAGAGGCATGAAGGGAGGAGCAGTTGAAGGAACGCATGTTATCTGAGAGAGCAAGTTTCCTACTCCCTCAAAGGCTTCCTCTTGAGGAACCGGAGGGGGAAGAGAAAGCTTGCTCCTGATGAATCTTGAGCTTCTTACATCGATCTGCAGGTGGGTTTTGTGAGAAACCTCAGGTGGCCTCAACAGGGATGAGGTGAAGCCAATGTTTATTGTGTTTTTGGATTCATCTCATTCTACTATTTTCCTTGTACTTTTGCATTTGAATCGGTCATTCTCACAGGTTTGACGTCCCATCTATGCCTCTTATTCTTAAAAAAAATTATCTGAATCATATTTAAACATCCGGCTAGAGAGGAAAATCTGGAAAGCATTTTCTATCATGCATTTCAAGAATGTCATGCCTCTGCTATAAACATGTTCCTTTTGAACTGCCTATCAAATTAGATTGCATTCTGGATATTGCTAAAAGGCTACAAATTATACCAAAAAAACACAACGAAAACCTGGTGATTTTTTTCCGGTTTCGCCCGTCTCGGAGCAAGATGGTTAAAACAGTTGACATCTAGAAGTTCCACTTGGGTTTCTCTAGTGCAGAGCGACAGTAAGAACTCATATTGTGCAAGTTCTGCTGCTCAGCTGCATACCCTAACCTGTTTGTCGAATCTCTATGGACTGTCTCTCCAGTATTTATAAGCTCGACAGGAGCTAAGCAAGGAAATCAGCCGTCGTCCTTTCACTTCCGTACCCTATCTGCAGCTCATCCATAAAGCCTTCTCTCATTGGATTTTCCTCATGTCAGTGTTCTGATTGCAGCAACATGTGGGCATCAAGTAGTCCATTCTGTAAAACGCCACTGCTTTGTGAACTCTTCTCGTATGCGCTTTGATTTCCTGTACTGTATAAACCTTCAACTGTTGCAGTAATCATTTGAGAAGAAGCGTCGGATGGGTCATGATATGCCTCCTGGAGAGACCCGCATGATCTTGCACTCGAGGAGTAGCCGGCAAATCCTTTCAGCTGAACTGTTGAGATTGAGTAATCGCTAACCATTGCACCCATTTCTGTGGCTTTCTGTAACAACGCAGTGGCAGACATGTATGCTGATCCCATTGCCAAGTGAGTGTTCTTCGATCCACTCAGAGAACCGTAAGTAGATGAATCAGTCCCACTGTGGTGAAGGCTCGAGGTATGAGAACCGACGGAGTCGAGAGGAAGGTCCAATCTACCGGAGAAGATGACTCCTGCTGGACTCGTGAATGAAGATCTAAGGTGGGTATGGGTACGCATGTTTTGGCTAGAAACAGACAGGTTCATTACCGTGCTTGTGTTCGAAGAAGCAGTCGAAGTGTGTATCATCCCTCTATAAGAAGGGAGGCCTTGTTGCACCTTGTAGTTCTCTTCTGCCAATGCATCACAGAAGGCTCTGTGAGTGATGAAGCTATCCCGCCTGTAAAAAGGAACCAAAATTGAAATTATCTAGTTCCAATTTAATAAGCAGTCATGTCGATTTACATTTTGTCAAGAAACCGATAAAGAAAAAAAAGAAAAGACTAAACAGGATCATCCCAGAGAAGATTATGATAATTTAGAAGAATTGAACATTGAATTGATGAGGGGAAAATGAACCCCGATCTTGAGACTGTTCAGTAAATCAGCAAGTGCAGTTGACTAGTCCTGAGTTTAATGGCATCGATCTTTCTCACCTTAAGAAAATGGTTCCACAGTCACAGCGATACTCTCTAGTTCCACATATCTTGGCATGAGCTTTCCAGTCCGATTGAACAGCATAAGGCTTCGAACACTTGTCACATTTCCACTTCTTCTCCCCATGCTTTCTACAGTAATGCTTCTTTATTCCAGTGAGGTCGCCGAGTGCTCGACTTGGGTCATGGTGAGGACAACGCACCTCCGGGCAAATATACACTCTTCTCTTCACGGCGGCACCAGACCGTTGCTTCAATTTCCATGGCAGGTTGTGTCCTCTTCTATGGAGCTGAAGGTTCTGGTCCCTCTGGAAGCCCTTAAGACATACTTCGCACATGTATCTGTTTGTCGCCATGAGCGTTCCCGGCGACAGAGCAACGACTTCTGCATCTGGGTCTGCACTGAATCCACCAGAGAAGGTCAGGAAAAGTTTCAGGAACTAGTTTGATGCGTCGTCACTCACGCACTACCAGTTTGACTCAGTACGTAGGCTTTTTTCTTCTTTCTTCTCTTCTTTTCGCTACGTGATTTCCAGATGCTAAGATGAAAAACAAATATTCTTGCTTTCTCGCCCAAAAAAGAAAGATTAATTGATTGTACTTGATTAGTTACTATTCTTCGGCATGCTCCATGATGGTTCTGACTCGGTCATGGATGTCGCAATTGAAACAAAGTGCTGTACTCATGTAACATGGTAATTTGGACCCATGAAATCAGTGGACGCAGAAAAGCAAAGAGCACGGAAACCCCGGTTAGGAGCTCCTGATGCAGGTTAAAGCAGAGACTGGATGATACGTAAACTTTGCAGTAAAAACTGAGAAAGAAAAATTCTGAGAAAACACTCAAGCCAAGTAATGAAGATTCAATTCCGAGTAATTGCAACAAGAAGTTTCACCATAAGTAGGACCTCAAAAACAGCATAGTTTTCATCAGTTTGATTCAAAATAACAAATTTAACGTCCCAAAAGAACAGTTTTTCCACCAAAGATTTCTTCGTCTCTGGTTTGTCGTGTTCCACTGAGCAGTGAGAATATTGAATTCAACTGAAAGCATGACGATTATCTAACAAAAAGAGAACAAGCCATTTAAGAAGAACTAAACGAAGCGAGTTTTCTTGCCTGGGTTCCCCGGTAGATTTCTCTTCTTCTTAACGACTCTGGGAGCTGAATCCTCCCCCGCACTTTCATTTGGCGATGCCTGCCGAAGCAGCCCTTCTGGCGTGATCGTAGACATGCTTCAAACCTCTTCAGACTGTTTTCTCATTTTTGGAAACTGGGGCAGGTGATATACACAAGGGAAGGTGGGAACTCTGTGTGAGACAAAAAGAAGAAGAAATTCCATGCAATTCCAACCTTAGTTGAACATATTAACGTTGTTAAATACTTAAAATAATACGAAAAGAATTATGATTACAACATCATTAGTACAGCCATTATATAATTAATTTCCTGTCAATTTAGAATGATTAAAGGCTGTTAGGTTTTTATTCTTTTGGAAAGTGAGCAGTGCATTGCCATCTTATTGCCGATAAGTATCAGATGTGAAGAAAGACACCATAGTCGATCCGTATTGCATACGATACATCTCAGAGGCCCATTTACTCTAATACCATGTGAAATTGAGTTTAAGGTTCATCCTAGAATGACTAGCCAAATAATTTTTTTTCCAAGTAATAAACTCAACATTTTTCTATTCACTAATCCATGTGGGATTATTCTTTAACAATCGTGTCAGATTTTAGGGTTATGATACGATACATGATACCGAGGTTATAGTATGTAGATTAATGATGCTACCAAGTGAGATGGAAAGAGAGTTTGATGTGGTTTGGTCAGGTAGCTTTCTTTTTAGAGAACATTGGATTCTATAGCTAGAGAATGTAGCAATGAGATTACAGACAGATTAGTGAAGACAACGAGGAGATCTGTATAATGAGACAATTGCCACTCCTACTTTAATGATATTTGGTTAGGCCTACCTGCTTCCATATGAGGCTCTTCCCTGAGCGTAATCGAACTTGTCGCGCCTAATCGTCAGTTTCTTAGTATCCTAGAAACTTAAAAATAGTTTTACGCGGACTAAGATCAATCGTGCAAGCCTGCATGTACAGATGTAAAGCAACAACTAATTATCTGAAAGAATTCCTAAATTTCCACAGCAAAATAATGGTGGTAAAAATTTTGCTACAGGGCTGATCAGTGAGAAGGATAACGTCCTTAACTTAAAAGATACAGCTCTGAGGATCCCATGGAGGTCTGAGTCGGTCGAGCTTTAGCAGAGAGCAAAGATATGTATCTGTTTAGGGTGAGTAATCGATGGCAAGAGCTTAGATTCCTGAAATAGTCAATAGGGCAGCTTCTGCATTTCATCTATGAGAAACCAAGACGAACTTTCCTCGAGTTATTTTGAAACCATTTCAGAAGCTTCAGATTCTTTTCCAGTGTGAGAATGGCATTCGCCTTCCGACCACCTACGCTTGTTCCACATAGCGACAATGATCATGAGGGGAAGAAGAAAAGCTGTGGAGCGGGGGGTTGCCTTCTTCCCCACTAGAGCAGGAAGGAGAAGGGATTGAGCCCGTCTTCTATAAATATTAATAGATTAATTATTATCCTAAAAAAGCAATTTTCTCATCTCCCATACAGCCCGGTGTATAGTTAATGGGACTTATAACAAGTTAAAAGCATAGGCATGAGCTGGTTGTCTCACTGGTTCATTTCTTCGGCTTCTTCGGCTTCTTCGGCCTTGCCACGGCCGAAGCAAGGCCGAACTGGTTGTCTCACTGGTTCATTTCTTCGGCTTCTTCGGCCTTGCCACGGCCGAAGCAAGGCCGAAGAAGAAGATTATACCCCTGACACTTCGCTCTTCAAAAACCTACAGCAGTTTGAGTTTCTTTCACCTCGTCTTTGCTATCCGCAATGGCCGCAATGAGAAATTCGAATTTCGTATCTATTGAAACATGTGAGTTTTATTCTTAGCCTCTCCTCTTTCTGCATTTGCATTCTTCCGGAATTGTACGACTGCATCCTCTATTATTTGTTCTGGAATTTTTCGACTTCTCTTGTTCTTTCTGTTCCGCTCGTGACAACTTCTCCCAAAGCTTCTATTCTACTTCTCCCAATTCTTCTTCACGGTTGACATCCACGGTAGCCCTTCTAATAATTGGTGAATTTTGTCTCAGGTCTCCACTTGTTTCCCTTTCTTCTTCCCTTTGGATCTTTGATTGAAAATTACATAGGAGTCAGCGACCGTAGTATTTGTTCTTCAGGTCGTTGGTCTACGTTGACATTTTCTTTTTATTTCTCGAGAGAACTGCCAAACTTTGAAGTTCTCTGCTGTATTTCGATCATTTTTTTTTTCGGCTTCTTTAGATTATTTGAAAATTGTTTGTTGGGCTTATCTTTAGTCTTTAATTTATTATGTTAGGGAATTTTACCAAAATACGAATTTGAAACAACTTATTTATGAAAACAATGAAGATCTCAACTTATTTGTAAAACTACCGAATTTTGACCGGTCTACTGTATATGTGGACAGTCAAATGCGACACGTAAGCTTTGACTGTTTACGCGTCGCCCCGTCATAAGAGCGATAGTATAGATGAACACAAAGGTTACCACGTCATTATTATTGACAAGTCATCTGCCATGTCATCACATGATAAAATTTTGAATAAATTTTAAAAAAATTAAAAAATAAAATACACTTTTTATTACCTTATATCTAAATTAAAAAATTATTAAAAATTTTAATAAAAAATTAAAAAAATAATTCTTACTTATTTAACACCATTTAATATCAATTAAAATATTTATTAATTTAAAAAATTTATCGTTACACTTTTTATTACTTTATATTTTAAAAAATAAAATAAAATAAGTAAAATAATTAGATTTAAAATATTTATAAAGAAAAAAAATCTTACTCTTAAGTCTTACCCACATATTATCGATTTAAAATATTTATAAATTAAAAAAATACAAAAAGTTATTTTAGAGTTTAAAAATACAATTTACAAATAAATACATATGGCCCCTCCCATTGATTCTTCCGTACAGGAAAGAAGGCAAAGAGGAGAAATCGGGTTTGTTTTTTATGGAGTCGAAGAAAGAAATGCAGTTCTGGACGACGAGATCGACTTCAGGGACGAAGGCGCTGAGGCCTTGGGAGAGGCCATGTCCTTGGAGATCGAGCGCGAAGGAAGCAAAACCCATTTGAGCGAGGAAGATGGGAGTAGCTTGGAAGGTCCAGCTGACATCGTTGCCATAGCCGTGGACCATACGGGTGATTGCACGGGGAGGAGAGTGAAGCGGCAGCCAAGTTCTGGTGAAGAGGGAAAGGCCTCTGGAAGAGGTGTAGAAGGATTTGGAGGAGCGGACGCGTTGGGAAGCGTAGTAGTCCGCTTCCGGGGTGTTTCCCCAGTAGTGGGAGAGGGGTTGCAGGCCTTCGTTCTCCTTCTCCATCTCCATCTCCATCTCCATCTCTTAGACGCTGATAGGCTGTGACTTTTTCTGTGCAATGCTGGACTCCCGAGTGATGGAATCGATGAGACTCAGAGATAGGACCAGAGCGAAGAGGAAGGATAAACGACTAACGATTGCTCGCTACCGACCGACAAAGAATGGTGACCGGCACGAGAGGAAACCGACCGAGTTACGACACTAGCCGCGAGTCAAAAGCGTTGGGGTCACATAGACGCAGTGGTGCACGCCGCTGAAATTCCACCTCTTGCACGATCTGTCGTATAAGTGAAAACCGAAAACTGTGAACAGGGAGGGGTTAAACTACTAAGATTAGTAATCGGAATATTGTATTTATTTGTAAATTGTATTTTTAAACTCTAAAATAACTTTTTGTATTTTTTTAATTTATAAATATTTTAAATCGATAATATGTGGGTAAGACTTAAGAGTAAGATTTTTTTCTTTATAAATATTTTAAATCTAATTATTTTACTTATCTTATTTTATTTTTTAAAATATAAAGTAATAAAAAGTGTAACGATAATTTTTTTAAATTAATAAATATTTTAATTGATATTAAATGGTGTTAAATAAGTAAGATTTTTTTAATTGTTTATTGAAAATTTAATAATTTTTTATTTTAGGTATAAGGTAATAAAAAGTGTATTTGATTTTTTAATTTTTTTAAAATTTATTCAAAATTTTATCATGTAATGATGTGGCAGATGACGTGTCAATAATAATGACATGGCAACCTATGTGTTCATCTACAATATCGTTCTTATGACGGGGCGACGCGTAAGCAATCAAAGCTTACGTGTTGCCTTTGAATGTCCACATATATAGTGGACCGATCAAAGTTTGGTAGTTTGGCAAATAAGTTGAGATCTTCGTTGCTTTCATAAATAAGTTATTTCAAACTGGTATTTTGGTAAAATTCCCTTTTTGTTACTCAGTTTATCTTCTGTTGGATATGTTTTAATTGATATTTTTTTCATGTTTTCCTCATTTTCACCGATTTCAGAAAGTCCTCCATCGTCTTGGCAAATCCTGACATCGTTTCTCTTTCTTATTTAGTAACTTCACATACTAAGGGAAATTATGTTCTTTGACAACGACGATTTGTGTCTTTCGCTCAAGACTAGCCACTGGGAGTCTGTCCTCATGCTTCAGTTGGTCAATTTTTTCTCCGGTGCCTGTTTTTCTCCCAATTTCTTCTTCCCTTGGCGGATCCTAATTACCTCGATTCTTATAAGATCTCAACCTCCTGTTACGGATATAAATATTTAAGGTAATTTGTGGATATTTCTGCCCTCTGAGACCTTTAGTTCTATTGGAATGGGAGATTCTGATGTTTGTTAATGTTTTCTAGTTTTCTTTAGGATCCTAGTCCCTAAGCGAATTTTGTGTAATCAGGATCATGGTTTTTCCTTTTAAGATCTTCCTTTCTGTTTTTATTGTTGGTTGTTTACGGGAATTACTGGTTACTTTTTGTTTTTGCATTTATAATAAAATTCGTGACTGCTGGGTATTAAGTGTTTAACTTCTGGGCAGATGAGGTTTGAATGACATTGTTTGCTGTGTGGTTATCAGATTTATGGAAATACATTAACACACACTATTGATTTTCTAAAATTCAAGGTTGTATACTTGTATTGCCCATAAAAAGCTAGCAAATGTTGTGTATGACATGGCAGGTTGGCGGTATGGTTGACCTTCCTACAAATAGGGATGATTCAACATTCTACATCCCTATACCCATATAAACGAATTAATACTATTCAATTTCCTTGTCAGGAATTTGTTAGTTATGGATAATCTGAATAGGCTTGTTGTTGTGGAGCAAATCACCTTGGACAATGTTGCTGTTGTTGGGTGTCTTGAATTGGGTTTTCTGGTTCAAACCCGTCGACCCGACCCGACCCGTCGACTCGACCCAACATTCTCATCCTCGACCTAGGTTACTCTATCGGGACCGACTGTATTTGGGGGTTTCGGGAATAGGGTTTCATTGGAGTTCGAGACATTCCGATTTGGGAATTTTGTTTAGAGAAAGGGTTTCGTCGATTTGGGAAAATCGATTTGTATGAGCTTGGAGCCGCAAAGTTCTTCCCTTTGCTCGTGAATAGTGGAATCGTCGTCTCCTCCCATGGATGTAGGCTTGCTTGCCGAACCACATAACATCGTTGCCTCTTGTGGATTGATTTATTGTTTTCTCACATATTTGATTTCTCTCTTAGATATATATTTTGTAGTTGAATTTTCTCGAATTATTGTCTTTGTTTCAACAAACTGGTATCAAAGCTTCCTTTTCCTGCAACGGCGCCGGATTTTAGCTCTTTCTTTCTGCTTCCGCAGTGCTGAATGGCGACAGAGAGATTTCTGTCCCGAGAGAGACTCGTTTTTTTTGTAAGAGCCGAGAGAGACTCTGTTTTTCAAAGAGGTCCAGAGGGAGAAACTAGACTGATGATGGGCATTAAATCACTTAGTTCCATTCAGTTGTGCTTGACCGATGAGGTTTTGCTGTTGCAAATGAGATTACCGCGGCTGGTTTGTGGCTCAAGTTGGAGAACATTTATATGACTAAATCTCTCACGAACAGACTGTATTTGAAACAACACCTCTATACTCTTCAGATGAAAGAAGGTACATCTCTCAAAGAACATCTTAATGAATTCAATAAGATTATTATAGATTTGAGGAATATTGATGTTACCATTGAAGATGAGGATCAAACACTGATTGTACTGTGCTCTTTACCCTCTTCCTATGAGCACTTCGTTACGACTATGCTCCATAGGCACGATACCATCTCTATGGAGGATGTTAAGGCATCTTTATACTCTAAGAAGTTGAAGAAGAAGGTGTCTACCAGTGGGAGCGAGGAACAAGCATATAGTCTGTTTGTTCGAGGGTGAACAAAGGGAAAGGAGTTAGCAAAGTCTAAGGGCAGTGGCCGTTCTAGGTCGAAGTCAAAAGGGAAATGGGGCAAGTGCAATTATTATCTCTGTTTGCTCGAATTGTTGGATCTGTTGTAACAAACTGGTATCAGAGCTGCGTTTTCAGGCAACGACACCGGATTTTAGCTCCGTTCTCTCAGCGTTTTCTGGCATTGTTCCGTTGTTGGCTTTTGTAAGTGCCGAGAGAGAGAAGCTCATTTTTTCTGGCACTGTTCCACTGTTGGCCTCTGTAAGTGCCAAGAGAGGTCTAGAGGCAGAGATGATTTAAGCAACCGAACAAAGGAATTTTTTCCCTTTTGTGATTGAGGTTATTTTTGGTAAAATAGCTGCAAAGTATACAGTAGATAAGTTTGATGGGCAGATGAGTTTCAATTTATGGCACATGAAAATACGTGTCTTATTAGTACAACAAGGTTTCCACAACTGCAATGAAGTGTGCTAAGGATGTGAAACCAAATGAGCATCAAAGTGACAATCAAGCAATTTCTAGTCCAGAGGAAATCAATATTTCCTACATCCTGAGACTTTCCAGGTCCTTCTATGTTGTGGATAATCTCGGTACATTCTGTTGTACCTCTAAAAGGTACATATTTAAGATTTGTCACTTATTTCTAGTTGTTTGTTGCTTTGGACTGTTATGTGATCAGGTTGAGTGTTCACATTTTTTCGCCAAAGAAACGCATCATTTACAGCCTTTGACCAGTGTTTTTTTTCTTCATATTTGGCACTCTCTATGTGGATGGTGAATTCCCCATGCAAATACTTTGTGTTGTTTATTGTGAAATACTCGCTTCCTTATGTTTGTTTCGTTGTTGTGGTTTGTCAGATGGTTGGGACATTAATGTCATGCCTGTTATTAGCAAGTGATACTTAGATATCTATTTATTATCCCATTTCCCATCTTTTCTTATTCTCGTTCTCAATGACATTAAGTAAATTTTTTGTGTTATGTGGCACAATGCCTTGTGCAGTTATCTATTGCAATAGTCAATGTGAAATATTTATTACTAGTCTATCTCACTTCTTAGAGAGTCCGATTGGTGCTTGTCTCCCTAATCTTTGATTGAGCAAGAGGCAGTTTTGCACACCTAGTGTGTAGGTTTGATCTTGAAGATTTATTTTTTATACCTAATTATGGAAGGCCTAGTTTTGGGTCCATTCTTATGTGATGGATAATGTGGTCTGGTGCAACTTATCTGTTATGCTTATGCTTGTTGTTTTATTTATGTCAGTCACCTGTCAGTTCAAAGAGGAGGTGATGGTTTGGGGTTGTTGAATTATTTTTGGAATAAGGTACTGCACATAAGGAGGTGATGGTTTGGGGTTGTTGAATTGTTTTTGGAATAAGGTACTGCACCATATGCGCATCTGAACTCTCTGTAGATTTCTGTCTTTATAAGGGGTCACTCTTTCTATGATATTTTATAGGATGATCTTGAAGATTATGTGGGTGGTGGTAGCAGTTGTAAAGGTTTCTTTTGTGGGTCTCCTTTGGTGCACACAAACAACCCACTGGTCTATGATGTGCATTTTGTCAGACAGACATCTTCTTTTACAGCTTCTACATCTCCATCAAGGTGGAACAAGTGCCCTCATGTGGAGTTTTTTTGTTTGGTATGAAGTCCAAGCCAATGGTTAGCATTGAGGGGTTTTCTTGTAGAAATGAGGGGTTTTCTTGTGCAATTTCCTTTCTCTTTAACTTCAAAAGGTTGTTTGAGATGGGAAAACATTTGGACTCCCAATTTCTACTCGTGAACCCTTTTAATTTTGATTATTGACTTAGACTTATAACCAAATGAAAAAGCTCTACATGGAACATTGTTTCTTCCTTCCCCGTGGACTTTCCTCCATGCAATGCAGAACTGTAGAAGCCGTAAAAGGAGATGTTTGCCTAACAAACTGTACATCATCCATTTCTGCTCCTGTTTGAGGGGTCATCAGACATGGCTTTCAGAGCTACTATGAGTGCATCTTATCTGTCAGGCATGGCTTCCAGAGCTACTTCTGTCCCTCTAGTTCGTCAGGCATGGCTTCCAGAGCTACTTCTGTCCCTCTAGTTCGTCTGACATGGCTTCTAGAGCTACTGTGAGTACATCTTATCTGCTCTTTGTAGGCGTGTGTTGATTTACATCTATGATGGCATTTTCTAGCTTTAATTCTAATGTTTTATGCCATGTATTAGCTAATTTTTTGGTTTGTTTTGTGATGGGATTACATAATTGCAGAGTTATTGGAGAACGATGGTGCATCGCGTGGGAGGCAACCGGTCCTTCACGACGTCCACCACTCCTAATTCGAGAGCTTTCGCCGCACCACTGCATGACATGTTCGGCGCCGCCGTAACAATTCCAAGTGAGTTAGTTATCTAGAGACTAGTAAATACTAAAGTTTCCTTTCTTGCCCCTCAAAATTACCTGAACAGGAGGGAATTGGGGCAGGGCAGTAGTGAGAGGTGATTTTGTCCCCATGTACGTGGCGTTGGGGATGATCGTGTTGTTTGTCTCACTGGGGCTCCTCACCGCGAAACACCAGTTGCTCTACGCTCCGAACGTGTACGTGAAGAAGAAGAGGAGGGAGACGGTGTTGGAGGTGGTTGATGAGGCGGAGAGGTTCATACACAAGTCCCTTTTCAGGAAGCTGGCACATGTTCAGGAGTTCGACAGAGTCCTGGACAACCCCATTTGAGGCGATCCTCTGGCTGTTCCCAAGAAGGTCGAGTCGCTTAAAACAGTGGGAGTCGACCCTTCTAAATACTGTACTTTTTCCACATTGTGCTAATCAGATGTGGGTTCTTGTTGTTCTGGGTTTTAATCTCTTCAGTTTTAGATGCAGAGAAGGATGTTCTGGGTTTTAGTCTGTGCAGTTTTGCTTATAATAATAACAAGAATGATGGGTCAGAGGCTCATGTAGAAATAAAGCTGCAACCCACCATTAAAATTTCTTGCGATGATCAGAGGAATTGCTACGTGAAGCTACTGATTTAACCACTATGTTCTTCAATGATAGAAGCTAAGCTAAAGGGAGAAAAAAAGAACAGGTCCATATTTTGATGTAAATCAAGTCTGCTTGTTCTCGAAGCGTTCCTTCTTTTAACTTCTCCATATAGACCAGCACTCCTCTACTCTCCAATTCAACCTCCTTTTTTAACTTCTCCTAGCAGTCCTCTGCCCTCCAGTTCAACCTCGCTGTATTGAAGAACAACTATATATGAATATGATTATGTTACTAAAGAGACAATGTACTAGCATAAATTTTGTATTTGAACCTCAAGTCATGTATTAAGATGGGCCATGATAAACAATAGCATTTGTTAATTGATGTATGGTCATCTTTGGTTTTGTTGTATGGTCATATGTCTCTTTCGGAGCGGCCAAGGGAAAAGTTCTAACAAATGCAAGGTTTGCAGCCTGGTGGAGGCAATTCGGAACCGAGGGAATGTAAAATCTCCCGCCAAGTCTTCGATGGTACCCACCGTATATGGTAGATGATAGAGGTCTAGGGTTTTGAAAGGCGTCTGAATGGAAAGCAAGATGAGACAAAGTGGCAATCAAGCAATTTTTAGTCTAGATGAAGTCATTATTTCCTGCATCCTGAAACTCCTTAGGTCCCCCTATGTTGTGGATAATCTCAATAGATTTTGTTGCACCTCTAAAAGGTAAATGTTTAAGATTTATCACTTATTTCTATTTGTTTGTTAGTTTGGATTGTTCTGTGATGAGGTTGAGTGTTCACATTTTTTCACCTAGGAAACACATCATTTGTTGTCTTTGACCAGTGTTTTTTATTCTTCATATCTTGCACTCTCTATGTGGATGGTGAATTCCTCATGTAGATACTATGTTGTTCATTGCGAAATACTCGTTTCCTTGTGTTTGTTTTGTTGTTGTGGTTTGTTGGATGGTTGGGACATTAATGTCATGCTTATTATTAGCAAGCAATGCTTAAAGATCTATTTATTCTTCCATTTCCCATCTCATCTTATTCTCTTTTTCAATGACATTAAGTAAATTTTCAGTGATATGTGGCACAATGCCTTGTGCAGTCATCTGTTGCAATAGTCAATGTGAAATGTTTATTACTAGTCTAGATCACTATAGAGAGTCTGATTGGTACTTGTCTTTCTAATCTTTGACTGCGCATGAGGCAGTTTTGCACATCCAGTGTGCAGGTCTGATCGTGAAGATTTATTTTTTATACTTGATGATGGAAGGCTTAGTTTTGGGTCCATTCTTACGTGATGGATAATGTGGTCTGGTGCAACTTATCTGTTATGGTTATGCTTATTGTTTTATTGGTGCCAGTTGCCTGTCAGTTCAAAAAGGAGGAGTTGGTTTGGGGTTGTTGAATTATTTTCGGAATAAGGTACTTACCACCTTTTTACTTCACCATTTATGCATTCAAACTCTCTATAGATTTCTATCTTTATAAAGGGCCACTCTGTCAATGATAATTCATAGGATGATAATTCTAGCTTTAAAGGTTTCTTTTGTGGTTCTCTTCCGATGCACACAAACGACCCACTAGTCCATATTGTGCATTTTGTTAGGCAGACATCTTCTTTTACAGCTTCCACATCTCCATCAGGAACGTCCATGGGGAGGGCGGAACGAGTGCTCTCATGTGGAGCTTCTTGGTTTGGTGAGAAGTCCAAGCGAATGGTTAAAATTGAGGGGTTTTCTAGTGTTTTCTTGTGGAAGTTCAAAGTCCCATTGCTTTGTCCCTGCTCTTGCTTAGAGCGTTTTCTAGAGTGGCATTCAGATGTTAGAATGAGTTTTTTTTCTGGTATATTGTACAAGATTTCAAGATCATTGTTTGTCTCGTGTAAGCAGTACTTCCTACAACAGCCTATGGCTTTTTAACATTAACCCTTCCTCTTGCCAGAGAGTCTTGGTCTTGTATATATTGGTACCTTGGTTGTCTATCATTGATATGATCATTGTATTCTCGCTTTGTAGCTTTTGAAAGCTGGTTCACGTTGAACTTAAATGGACATTTTTTTTTTGTTTTTTTTGTTTTTTTTGTTTTTTGGCTTTGCTTAGTCCTTTGGAAGTGTGACTGGGATACTTGTACTTATAAATTTGAAGAGTTGCCTTTACATGGTTTCCTTTCATGTGTTGTTACCTAATAACTGCAATTCATTGTTATTGATAGCATTGTGATACCTACTTGTGAGTAAATAGGCTTATCAATTAGTTCAAATTTAGTTCAGATTGATTGGTCTCTGTGTTGTTTGAGAGGGTTTGGTTAATTAGACAATGATAGGCATGTTTGACCTTGGACTAACTCAATTCTAAATCTATGCTTGCATGGTGATTTAGTGATAGATTATAATTGGTAGATTGGAACATTATGGTTTTATTACTTATCGATTACACAAGTATATTGTTTCTATTTTGCATTAAGTCTAGTTTTTATGTTCATGCTGGGTTTTTTTTTCTCTGTTTTTGCTGGCATTATTAGGATGGTTCATCCTTCTTAAAAAGATTTTTTGCTTTTTGGAAGGATTATTTAAGAGAAAAGGTTTTTAAAATGTTTGTTAAATAAAATAGGTCAAATTGTGGAGGCCTGCTAATAAAGATCTCCATGTAGCAACTCTGAGTAGTCTTATGCCAGTGTTTTAAAATTGGAAGATTGGCAAGTTCTAATTAAATTATCCAATTGCATCAAATTGTATGTCGATGGTATATTTATTTTTTCTTGATGCTATATTCATGGCAGGAGGAAGGCCAGAAGCTGCTGCTAGAACAACCACCTGTATGACACACAATGATCTCGATCTCTGTATAATACATCAACTCTCTTTAACTTCAAATGGTTGCTTGAGCTGGAGAATCACATGTGACTCAGGAAAACTCTTTAGGCAGGCAAGAGGAGCGACAAAGCATGTGAGCACTCTCAATTTTGACTATTAATTTAATGTTTCCCTCTACCAGACACTGCTTCTTCTTTACCCGTATACTCTCCTGATTGAGATGCAGAACTGCAGAAGTCGTAAAAGGGATCTCTGGCTCACAAACTGTATATCATCCATTTCATCCGCTGTTTGAGGGGTTCCTCGAGGGTCTCATGTTATCTGCTTTAGAGTGATAAAGAAAGAATTTATCATCCTTCTTCATTGTCTTCTTCCTCACGTATGTATTTTACTGCAATTTCAATAAAACCTCTAAAAAATTATGTATTCTTTAATTGACAGAATGCATTTGCACAAATTAGCAAGCGGTATCTCCTGTGTATTGAATGGTTCGTTTATGCTAGTCTGTATGAGTTCTTCGGTTCCAATCCCTCCACTCCTATTTAAGCTCGAAGGTAAGCACAAGCTTCTATGGCCACAGAGTCTAACAACGCAACACAACACTTCCAGGATCGTAGAGTGTCTGTAGAGTGTCTAAGTATCAGTCCCTGTTACTGCCTGGTAGTAGTTTATCTTCGCTGGTATGCTACGTATTGCCAGATATCCCCTGAACTTTTTATTTTTAGAGGACCTAAAATCCATCCTTTCTTCGATTATCGACTGATTATTCTCTGAAACGAAAGGTTACTGAGCTGGTATTCGCCTCTGATTCGGGAGAGGTGACAACAAAATAATCAACATAAAAATGAAAAAAAAGGATTTTGTTATGATTTCCCTGCATGTAAACTTTCTCGCTTACATTAGTGAACAATAGTTTTCAGGTTGCTTAATTTGGGCTTATAAGCTACCGAAAGAAGCAAAACTTCATTCTGAACTAGTAATCCCACATAAGAAATAATTAGTTAATGGCCTGATTTTTATAATCTGTCGAAGACCATGACTGAAGCTCAATGATATCTGTATCCACCAATTTGTTGGATTGAATCTGGTTCATGTTCTCCTCGTCTCTTGACTTCAGTTGAGTTATACTATTTAATAATCGTTTCTCGACATTTTCTGTAAACAGTCAAAGTCTGGATCTAAATGTCAAATCGTTTTTGTCACAGGCTGGAAGGAGAGTAATGAAACCTGGTCTCAGTAATTCCACTTCTTGCCTGCGATATCATTGTATTGACATGAGAAGCTGATCAGTATTTTTACCTGAGCTCCACATGTAATCGTGGTATTCTTAAGAAAATGAAGGAACCACAGGTAATCATGGTTTGATTAAAGAAAACCAAGGCACACGCCTTCACCACACTAAGATTCACTGCAATCTTTTATTGTCCACAATCATAATATTAAATTGAAGATTTACAACGAGCACACAAAAGATAATTTAGGCTAGCTAAAGGAGGATAACATTTGATACACCCTTAAAAAGGAAAAAATTCTCCTTGTGCTTTTCGAAAAGAAAGTCAATGGCAGTATGACCACAAGGAGGCTTCGTTGCTGTTGTAGACGGAGTGAATCAGCTTTCAGGGTGCCTAGCAGGAGCTTAAGCACCATGCAAGAGAGCCACAAGATGCTTGTACAAAAATAAAGTCTCACAATTGCAAATCAAATATTCTTTGAGAACGATCAACATCAGAATAAAATGTCAAGTACTCAAAGTCATATAAGTTCAAAAACACTGCAGAAATTTCCAGCTTATACGCAAGCCAACAAATGGAAATAGAAACAGATATGAACACACCTGAACTCCTTAACAGTAAAAAATCAGAGTACTATATGAGAATGACAAGGAGCACGATGACTATTACCACCACCAGAATAATGACCAGCCACCAACACTGTTCAGTAACCAACGGATATGATAGTCAAAGAAAACAATAATAACGGATCCAAGCAGTTCTCAAGGTAGACAGGCAGAGTAAAATAGCTACTTGTGATTCAGTCAAAAGATGTGGGTGTCAGCTAGTCAACCAATCATAGTCACCGACAGTTTTGTACCATAATTAAATCCCACGATTGTTTATCATTTTTTTTTTTTTTTTGTTTGAGAATGGCAAGATTTTATTAAGCAAAAAATCAAAAATATTAGTCCACAAAAGCCGACAATTGTTTAGCTAGTGGCAAGATATTAGTAATATGTGTAACAAAAAAACATGCATTGATTTATACTGTAGGTATTAATTGGTTTTTTCTTTCTTATTCATTAATTAGAAAAAAAATCAAAAAAATATTATGCACATAAAATGTGGATAAATGTGTCAAATGAGCTTTATTAAAGGGTGATATCTTTCTGTTTCATCAGTTAAAAATCCTGGCAGTACATTCCCTCACTGTCCAGAAGTGTTCCTACACTTTATCTAATCTTTTTAAGTCCTAAAGTAATAGAATTATCACATGAATTGGTTTGATACTTCTAAGAGCTGTCTATCATTGGAATTATTGATATGAACTTGGATTAGTTTTTTTGCTCACTGTCTTCTGTTTTTAGCAATAGAAGATATAAATATAAGGTGCCCACTAAAAGAAATTAAGGTGCCAACTGCATTAAAAAATGTTAGCATCCACCAATAATCATATTACTACATTAGAGTGATAAAGAATTACCCATGATGACCTAGTTTTGACACTTTTCGAACCTTTGGAAAGTTGGGTTTTAGCTTGAACAGTTGCAGAGTACGCCCCTTCAATATTGGACTCAACCTGATCTGTAAGAAGGCAATAAATCATACATGCGAAATGGAGTATCCAAATGCAACATCCAAGAGGTACAAACAGAAAATAGTCCACACAGTATCCATCTGAGATTTTACCAATCGTAATGCCCTGATCGTGTATGAGAACAGCTAGATCCTTCATTATTTCATTTGCTTCTACAATTTGATCTTGTATCTCTTTAACTCCCTGCTCTCTTTCATCTATTATGGCTTCATGGAAAGCAACCTCAGTATCTAGCAGTAATACCTCCAATCTGCATTTATTACATGCAAAAAATTAATTAACAAAAGAAAAAAAGCCCAATTGCGATCAATGTTGTGCACATAAGGTCAAGCAGGTACTTGAGAGCTTTCTACTTTGGCTCTTCAATTTAGCAGGGAATAGTTTTAAATAATTGAAAACTTCCTGTTTCCAGGCTGATTACTTGAAACAAACAGACCACTCAATATGGTTATCCAAAAAAGCATGTTCTGAAACATAAAGGTCATAGTCAGTTTTAAGTAATGCTCAACCAGGTTTCAGTAAACCCCTGGGTTGTTAAATAATGAATATTTAATCAAATGACCTGAAAATGCACAAAACATTCTATTAACCATTGTCTTACTGAAATTTAACGATGAAATTATCGTTATAAAGCAACAGAGAGAACTTTGGCTTAGAGACATACTTGAATGGATCTCATGCATTTCGTGCAGCAATTGTGGCCAGAGACATGCCGAGGAAATTTTTTTCTTTTATTAATTTAAAGTAATTATAAGCAAACACCAGCAAGTATTTGAGTCAACCGTCTATCAACTTAAATTTGTTGACAGAAAAGGTTACCTCTTCTGATCCCTAAGGAGTGTTTGGCTGTCTTGATCTTCCTCTTGATTTGTCTGCTCTGTGGTGCTCGAGCTGCTTACATGAATACCATGTATAGCTTATATGTGAGGTAAGTAAAGTACACACAGTATACCAATCACAGAGAAGAGTTAAAGCTAATTTTGACTGTAAAAATAACAACATAACAATAGATACCTTGATGGGAAAGAAGAGGGGGGAACTGATGGGGCATATGTTGATTCACGTTCAGCCGCTAGCTGTTGCACTTTTTGATATTCTTGTAAGATAGCTTGAAAATCCCTTGCAAGTTTAGCATCTTCTATTCTCTTACTTGGCTGCAAGATTCATTTCATATATGATACAATTTCCACATTTCCAAGATCAAGTATAAACAGTAATCTATGAAAATTTTGACGTTAACAAACAAATGGAACTGCAGTTAGACCTGAGTCAGTCAACTCCTTGAGTGGATATCCAACTTTGGCAACTCAGCAGTTTGCCGAGTTAGAATACTTTGAAGGAAAACATGTTACAGCCATTCAAAGTTTGAGAAATTATTATACAGTGTCGAACATAATATTGCATTCCAACCCAGAGGGAAGCTAAGTAGGGAGTGCGGAGATTAACAGACCTTAAAAGGGTGTTAATTCTATTCTTTATTTAGTATAAGGCACTCAATCGATACTTTTGTAATTAGGTTTGTCAGTTGTAACCTACTTATAAGTGGTTCCAACATAACCACTATGAAAAAGTCATTCTTTCACTTACTTGCTCACTTTTAATGACATTTAAAGAAAGCACAATGACATTTTAATATATGTAAATAAAATAGTAAAGACTTGTTAAATCTGTGTTCATTCAAAACAGTTAACAGAATTTTGGAGGCCTTTTTCGAAGAATTTTTGTAGACTTTAACAGTTTATGCAGTATTATTTCCACTGATACTCCCCCTAAATAAACAACAACAAAAATTTTATTATTTCAGTATTATCAGTGTTATTTCCACTGTTACTAACCCCCCCCCTCACGCACAAAAAATCTATTGTTAAATTTGAGTCAAGTTGCGGCGCCAAGTTGAGAGGCCTTTTTTCCAACTAATAACCATGGGATTATTGTAGACTTTGCCTTATGTGGGTTGTTCTCAGATAATGCTCATTCTCTTTCTATTTGCTGAAAACTTCCCACTAATTTCAAATAAATCTGATTCACTGTCCGTTTCGCCTATGGTTTGGAAGAACATGACTACCATTTTTATATTCTAAATTAACTGAACTACACAAAACCATAGCCTGTTTCCCAGTTGTTGAACAAGCACTGAGCCAGTTTTATGAAAAGCGATTGATACCGCTTTAATATTAGCTCTCAACTAGAATAGGCACTCGCTCTCAGGATCTCAATCAAGAAGAAGCGGAGAAAAAAGGAACGTACATTGGAATCCTGAATATCAGAATCAGTCAAAGCTCTGAGCTTCGCGGAGGTTTCCTTCACTAACTGCCCTATCCGTTGTCTAGTGTCATGTCTGTAAAAGTTGACAATCGGCAACAAAACAGATAACGAACAGGAGAGAATAGTAAGGAGCTTAATCACTTGATTACAGACAAACTGAAGAAGTAGGCAGAATTTAAAGAGAAAAAACGACCGACATCTTTTGGCGGTGCTCCGGAGTGTCCTTAACAGTTCCGATAGCTTCAACAAGTCGCCGTAATCCTAATACGGCGGTATTGATCTGGAATATACCTGAAGCGACGGAAGTATTCCCCGTCGGGCCCCGTTGTCGACCGATCAGCTTTACATTTGACTCGAGATCTTGGAAACTCATCTTGAGCCGGAAAATGGGAAAGGGAAAGGCAGAAAAGGAAAGGAAATCTCACAAAATTGGAGCTGAAGGCAAAAGGGTGGGTGAGTAGCAAAAGATTTCAGAGTGCCCACGGACTCGCAGTTCTCGGAGGTGCTCCTACTAGAAGCGTTGGAGTTAGTTGGAGAATGCGTTGACCATTGTCTTATAGAAGTCGGGAGACTCAGGATTCCGGACAAGAAAAAATTTTGTTTTTCTTAAAGCTGATGCCTGATTAACCAATTCTTCGGTTGAATTGGTTCAACCGAATCCGGTCCCCTTATTCTGCTTATGAGTCTGTAAAATTTGTTAATCAAACCGGTGAATCGGTCAAATCGGTTGAGTTGCACACCACCCATCACCCAACAAGGGAAGGAGGGTAATGTCGGAAGGCCGTATATTTATATGGTTATATACGACCTCTGTTAAAAGCAAAGCCATGAGCGGGATGTTTCACAGGGAGTCGGTTTCATTTCTTCGGCTTCTTTGTCCTCGCCATGGCCAATTTGGCCTTCTCAAGCCGCAATTTGGCCACCTCTTTTACTCAAGTCTGCGGCCCTTTCTCGTCCGGCGAAATTTCACGAACAATCGGTCGTTGCAGCGGCGACGAAATCGAAATTCGAATCAATTGAAACATGTAAGTTTTCTTCCTCGCTTCTTCTTTATCTGCATTTGCATTCTTCTAGAATTGTACGAGTGCATCTTCTATTCTTTATTCTAGATTTTTTTCGAGTTTTCTTGTTCTTCTGTTCCGCTCGTGATCTATATAGTCTCTCACCGCTTCTTTTGTCCACGCGTCCAACCGCTTCTGGGTTTTCTCCACGAAATCTTCTTCAAAGTCGACATCCACGGTAGCCCGTCTGCTAATCGGTGGTGAATTTTGTCTCAGGTGTCCGCTTCTCTCCCTTTCTTCTTCCCTTCGGTGGACCTGTTCCTGATTGAAAATTACATAAAAGGCAGCTACCGCAGTATTTGTTTTTCAGTTGATCAACATTACAATTTTCTTTGTATTTCTTCAAAGAATAGACATTCTTTTTTTCTATCTTTGGAGTTCTCAGCTCGTCGATATTTCGATCTTTTTTTTTTGTTCCATATATGAAAATTGTTTTATGGGCTTACCTTATGTCTTTAATTTATTTCTGTTCCGCAGTTTCTCTTCTGTTGGATTTGTTTTAACTGATGTAATTTTCATTGTTTCCTCAATTTCACCGATTTCAGAAAATCCTCATCGTCTCTTCTTCGTCTTGGCAAATCCTGGCTTCATTTCTCTTTCTTATTCTATAACTTCCCAAACAGAGGGAAATTATGTTCTTTGCTAACCAAGATTTGTGTCTTTCGCTCAAGACTGGTCATTGGGATCGCTTCAGCTGGTGAATTTTTTCTCAGGTGCCTGCTTCTCTCCCAATTTCTTCTTCCCTTGGGCGGATCCTAATTCCCTCGGTTCTTATACAATCTCAGCCTCCTGTTACGGATTAAAAAATTTAAGTTAATTTTCGGATGTTTTTGTCCTCTAAGACCTTTTGTTATATTGTGACTAGGAGATCTGGTGTCTGTTAACTTTTTTCTGGTTTTCTTTAGGATCCTAGTTACCAATATCTTTTAGCAAATTTTGTGTAATTACGGATCATGGTTTTTCCCTTTAAGATCTTCCTTTCTGTTTTTTTGTTGGTCGTTTACAGGAATTACTGGTTACTTTATGTTTTTGCATTTATAATAAAATTTTGCGATTGCTGAGTATTGAGTGTTTAACTTCCTGATGCTTTTTGGTTTGCCAGGCTTCAAAGTTCCTAGTTATTATATAATGCTAGACTTATTATCGTTTGAGGTATTTTTTTGTTTTTCTTACTGAGAAAATGAGGTTTGAATGCACTCTTTTGCTGTGTGGTTATCACATATCTGGAAATACAATATGATTTGGTTGTTGCAGATTGTGTGCTTGCCTGTGCCAGTTAACACACATTATTGTTTTTCTAAAATTCACTGTTGTATTGTCCATTAAAAGCCGGCAAATGTTGTGTATCGTACGGCAGGTCGGGGGTATGGTTAACCTTCCTATAGACAGGGAAAGCTAAAAATTCTACACTACTATAGCTTGATAGACGTATTAATACTGTGACATTTGCTTGTCAGGAATTTGTTAGCTATGGATAATCTGAAGAGGCTTATTGCTGTGGAGCAAATCACCTTGGACAATGCTCCAATGGAGTGTGCTCTGAATGTGAAACCAAATGAGCATCGAAGTGGCAATCAAGTAAATTCTAGTCCAGAGGAAGTCATTATTTCCTGCATCCCTGAGATTTTCTAAGTCTCCCTATGTTGTGGTTTATCTCAATAGATTATGCTGCACCTATAAAAGGTACATATTTAAGATTTATCACTTATTTCTAGTTGTTTGTTAGTTTTGGTTGTTCTGTGAGTAGGTTGAGTGTTTACATTTTTTTGCCAAGGAAACACATCCTTTGACTAGTGTATTTTTTTTTCTTCATATCTGGCACTCTCTATGTGGATGAATTCCTCATGCAGTTACTTGGTGTTGTTTATTGCGAAACACTCGCTTCCTTATGTTTGTTTCGTTGTTGTGATTTGTCAGATGGTTGAGACATTGATGTCATTCCTGTTATTAGCAAATGATGCTTAAAGATCTACTTATTCTCCCATTTCCCATCTCTTCTTATTATCTGTTCTGAATGGCATTACATAAATTTTACGTGAAATGTGGCAAAATTCCTTGCACGGTTATCTATTGCCATAGTCAATGTGAAATGTTTATTACCAGTCTATCTCACTTGATAGAGAGTCCAGTTGGTGCTTGTCTTTCTAATCTTTGACTGAGCGTGAAGCAGTTTTGCACACCTAGTGTGGAGGTCTGACCGTGAAGATTTATTTTTTATACCTAATCATGGAAGGCCTAGTTTTGGGTCTATTCTCACGTGATAGATAATGTGGCATGGGGAAACTTATATGTTATGCTTATGCTGGTTGTTTTACTGATGCTAGTAGCCTGTCAGTGCAAAGAGGAGGTGCTGGTTTGGGGTTGTTGAATTGTTTTTGGAATAAGGTACTTCCTTTTTACTTCACCATTTGTGCTTTTAAACTCTCTGTAGATCTCTCTGTCTTGATAAAACTCTTTCAACGATAAAATTATTTTATAGGATGATCTCGCAGATGATGTGGATGGTGGCAACAACTGTAAAGGTTTCTTTTGTGGTTCTCCTTCGGTGCGCACAAACAACCCGCTGGTCCTTGATGTGCATTTTGTCAGGCAGACATCTTCTTTTACAGCTTCCACATCTCCATCAGGAATGTCCATGGGGTGGGCATAAAGAATACCGTCATGTGGAGCTTCCTTGTTTGGTGAGAAGTCCAAACCAATGGTTAAAATTGAGGGGTTTTCTTGTGGAAGTTGGGAGTCCCATTGCGTTCTCCCTGCCCTTGCTTAGAGCGTTTTCTAGAGCGACCTTTTGATGTTAGAATGAGTTTTCTTTACTGGTATATTGTATAGATCTCAGGATCATTGTTTGTCTCGTGCAGGCAGTACTTCCTGCATTAGCTTACGGCCTTTTACCATTAACCCTTCCTCCCGCTAAAGAGTCCTTTGTTTTGTATATATTGGTGCCTTGCTTAAGTGTCTGTCAATATATGATCATCGTATTGGCGCTTTATAGCTTTTGAATGTTGGTTCATGTTGAAGTTCGATGTATATAAATCTGGTGCAAGCTTATTGGCGAAGGTTTTTTTTTTTTTTTTTTGCTTAGGGAAGTGTGACTGCGATGCTTGTACACATGGATATAAATTTGAAGAGTTGCCTTGACATGGTTCGCTTTCATGTGTTGTTATCTACCCATTGCGTTTTATTGTCACCGTTAGCTTTGATACCTATTTGTCATTCACTAGGCTTAGCAATTAGTTCAGATTTAGTCTGGATTGATTGGTCTATGCGTTATATGAGAGTGTTTGGTTAATTAGACAATGGTAGGCAGGTTTGACCTTGAACTAACTCAATTCTAAGCTTATGCTTGCATGGTGATCTACTGATAGATTGGGGCATTATGATTTTCTTACTTATTAATTACACAAGTATATCTTTTCTATTTTGCATGCAGTCTAGTTTTTTATGTGCATGCTGCTTGTTTTCTCTGTTTTTGCTGGCATTATTTGGATGGTTCATCCTTCTCAAAAAGGGTTTGGCTTTTTGGAAGGATTGTTTAAGAGAAAAGGTTTTAAAAATGTTCTTGAAATAAAATAGATCAAATTGTGGAGGCTTGCTAATAAAGATCTCCCATGTAGCAAGTGTGAGCAGTTTTATGCCAGTGTTTTAATACTGGAAGATTGGCAAGTTCTAATTAAATTATCCAATTACATCAAATTGTGTCCATGGTATATTTATTTTTTCTTGATGGTATATTCATGGCGGGAGGAAGACCGGAAGCTACTGCTAGAACAACCACCTACATGACACATACATCAGCTCTCTCTTAACTTCAAAAGGTTGCTTGAAATGGAAAATCACGTGTCTCTGGAAAACTCTCTAGGCAGGCAAGAGGAGCGATAAAGCATGCGAACACTCTCAATTTTGACTATTAATTTAATACTTCCCACTAAATAAAGAAGTTCCGCCAAACACTACTTTCTTGACCCATGGACTCTTCTGATTGAGATGCAGAACTACAGAAGCCGTAAAAGGGATCTCTGCCTAACTGTACATCATCCATCTCGTCCGTAGTTTGAGGGGTCCCTCGAGTCTCATATTACCTGCTTCAGAGTGATAAAGAAAGAATTTATCTTCGTTCTTCATTGTCTTCTCCGCATGTATGTATTTTTATTACAATTTGAACAAAACCTCTCAAATTCCTTTTTTCTTTGTTTTGCATTTTGACATATTGCACTTGCATAAATTAGCAAGCAGTATCTGCAGTGTATTGAATGGTTCGCTTATGCTGGTTTGGACGAGTTCTTCGGCTCCAGTTCCACCACTCCTACTTAAGCTCGAAGGTATGTACCTGCTTCTATGCCCGCAGAGTCTAACAAAGCAACGCAACACTTCCAGGATTGTAGAGTGTCTAAGTGCAAGTCCCTGCTACTGCCTCGTTGTAGTCCATCTTCGCTGGTATGCCACTTATTGCCAGATATCCCCCGAACTTTCAATTTATAGAGGACCTAAAAGCCATCCTTTGTTCGATAATCGACTGATTATTCTCTAAAACGAAGGATTATTGAGCTGGTATTCGCCTCACCATCATTGTATAGTTCTTCTAAAAACTGCTCCTTAGTGTTTCTAACACAATTTCATTAGTTTTGTCGCTCTGGTCTGTCAAGCTCGGGTTCCAGAGCTACTGTGGGTGCCTCTTATCTGCTCTTTGTAGGCGGCGTTAATATATCTATGACGGCTCTCTATAGCTTTGATTCTGATGTTTTATTCCATGTATTAGCTAATTTTTGGTTTGTATTGTGATGAGATTATATAATTGTAGAGTTATTGGAGGACAATGATGCATCGCGTGGGAGGCAACCGGTCCTTCACGACGTCCACCACTCCTAAATCGAGAGCTTTCACCGCTCCGCTAGACGACATGATCGACGTTTGCCGTAACAATTCCAAGTTAGTTATCTAAAGATATTAAATACAAATTTTCCTTTTCTGGGTTTTAGTCTCATTGAGCAGACGTGAATCTTTTTTTTGCTCATATTGTTTATTTTTTATCTAAACATGGATGAGTTGCCTCAGAAGAAGTAAAAATATATAAAGATGTATTTTATTCGTAGCGTTCTTGGCTAGCCTTAACTATGAACGAAAACCAATCGCTCAATCTGCAACATACACCGCAGCTGAACATCAGAGAATGGAGCAACTAAAGTCCTCAATATAAAATGAAACCTGAAAGACTGGTTTACCATTCCGACTTTTAGAACAATAGGCCAGGTTTTTTTTTATGAACAATAGGCCAGTTTTTCATCCCAATGATTTGAGACTAGCATTCTGCTAGGTTGTACAGTGAATCCTGCATATATTCCTTTGATTGCCATCATTGTAATAAAAAAAAAAATTGAAAGAAAGTGTGTGAATATTCAAAAAAAAATAAAAAAATCAAAAAACAAAAAAACAAATGGAAACAGTAATTGAACATACCTGTGTTAACATTGTAATAAGACCTTGAAGTTACCTGCCAAATGGAACAGTATATGTTTTGATACTTATTGCTTACTCTTTTAACTTTTGTTGCTTATGGTTGACATTTGTAGATACTGTACAAGAAGAACCCAGGCCCCTCCAAAAACTATAAGAGGACAACAGATGCCAAGGTGTTGAATCCGCGGAAATTGACATGTCATGATGATTTGGTAGCTTCAACACGAAAATATATGTGAAAGAAGTTTATCTTCTTCTCAAGGCATATGTACTAGACATACAGGTTGATATGCCAGCAGAGATCCCATAACATTATGGTAGTGGGATCGCATTATGTACTGGCAGGAAATCTCACATATTTTATTCTACTGATGCCAAGGTCAGCAGCCATTCTCCTCACATAGAGCTTTTTGAGAAATATCTGTCCCATTAACTCTAGAAGATATTGAGCCCATGTAGGAGGTCAGCAAGTTCCACAGTGGTGGAATAAAAAATTCCAAGAGGAATGGCAAAAGTGGCAAGGAGAGAACCGTTGTCTGAATGGATGCCACCACCAAAGCCAGCAGGATCTGGGCAGCAAATGGTGCTTCCGTCAAAATTCAACTTGAGAAATCCTATCAGAAGGGGGTTACCTTTCAGCCATAGTAACTTGCTAGGGGGGCGGTCATCTGGGCCACCAGACGCCAACTGCTTCTCAAATGCTTACCTTGCAGGTGGAGGAACTCTTTTTTGGTAAGGAGCCAAGAGGGGACTTGGCCAACGATATCTTTGGAGAGTGTCTCAACGCTATTGCATTTGCACTGGAAATGTCTGTTGTTCTGTTCTTTCCAGATGGACCAAGGAATGAAGTCGATGCAGTTGGAGAGAAGCATCTAGCGAAGCTTAGGCAGACGGGTTCCCAAGAGGGATTGGATCATAGTGGAGATGTCTCAGATGACGCAAGTCAGAATGTCAATCCGATGAAACAGTTGGGTCCAAATTCTCCAAGTGAACCACGACATTGCAGAGGGGCAAGGCGGGATCTGGATTTGAATTACCACGTTGGACCAAGTTATCAGTGGTTAGGATTTTGTTTAAGCTGGCAGTCCGAAGGAAAAAACAAGCTTGAGTTGGAGCAATTAGGTGCTAAACTTGAGCAGCAGGAGGCCGACTGTCAGAGGTTTGTCTTGATGAAATTGATAGTATGTCATGGAGATTGAGAAGGAGCCGCTGGGATCGTCTAGCCGAATTAGTTTGACGGGGATATGGATACGAATTTTGGCCTGAATTAATTCAGAAAAAAGTAGGGAAGCAACACAAGCTTCGCTGGAGTTGGAGATCCCAGTTGCTATTGCCCTGCCAAACCTCAGCCACCATTGAGGAGAGGTTTGTTGTGATGCTTGTGAGAGTATGGTGTGTGACTACTAGATGTTTGTCGCTAAACCACCAGTCAGTCTAAAATTTAGTCTGCCCACCGTTACCAACAAAGCTTTTGACCGAGGAGGCAAAGCTCGGTAGGAGCTGAAAGCGTTTTCTCCATACAAGGGAAACACGGTGTTGACAGCCACCCTCTGTCCACCATCCGTTATCCTTTCCTAGTTTGGCCGCCATCAGTGGACGCTAGATCAGCATAGGTGACATGTTGTACTTTCAGAGCCATTTCATGAGAAGTGCAGAGTGAGTTTCTGTGATGGTTCTTATGCCAAGGCCCCCGAGGTGCAGAGGCTTACCAGGTGGTACATGTGCTCTTTGTTCGGTCCCCCCCAATAGGAATCGCCACTTCAGTACTTCAATGCGTTGTGTGCTCTTTGTTCGGTCCCCCCATAGGAATCGCCACTTCAGTACTTCAATGCGTTGTCTAATGGTTGTTGGGTAAGTGAATAGGAATAGGAAATAACTTGGGATACCATGCCTTCCATTTCATAATGTAAAACAGTTATTGCACCTATTCGCCTCCCAAATTTGTAATTGTAAGACAAATAATGAAGACTAGAGCTTGCTGAAATTTCATTCTCGCTCTTTCCTTCCATTTGTTTTTTTTCATATGTTTATCTAAAAAAGTTGTGAAATGGGTAGAAAGAAGCAGTGGAGTTTCCCGGAAGTTTTTTTCTAATCACAAAAGGTGAGAAACAACCAAATACGAAGTTTAAGTGGCTTCTCCAATCTCATTTGAGTCAAAAACCAAGTCGTGGCACGCCACTCTCCAACACAAATAAAAACGAGCTTGGCGGGAAGATAAATGGATTTCTGCTGGTTTGATGGTTTTCTTGGAAGCTATTATGACACTGGTTGAAGTGAGCACAACGGACCACCACCATGCATGTTTCAGTTACTTCACAGTGAATCACCAGTTGAAGGGTGACTACCCACCCTGCAATCCATTCACAGATTGTCCCCAAAGAGTTCCTCAACAGTTATAATAACTTTAGATAATGGAAATAATAGCTAATCTTTTTCATTCCCTATTTAGCAATAGGGAAATGATAATAGCCACCAATTCGCTTGGCATAGTCGAACAATCGAAGACCTGTAAAAAAAACATATAATGCCAACAGAAAATGGTTCTTGATATTTTAAAATTTTTCTGGAGCAACCAAGAAGCTCCAAAAGGTTCACAAAGGAACTACATAAGACAGAATCCACAGTCAACTAAATTATAAGCCTGTATCTATTGAGCATTTCTAATGACCCTGTTTTGTCTATAGACTTCAACCACATTAACACAACAAAGACTACAAGATGCTCCGGACACGAAGTCATTAGCCACTTGTGTTTGCTTCCTGCAGAGTACCACCACCTCCAACAGCAGGTGCGGCTTCATTAGGTGCAACAGATGGGGAACTCTCGATATTTGCATCCTCACTCGATTGAGCAGCTGAAGTTGTAACCCCAGCCTCATCAGAACTACCCTCCACTTTTTTCTGTTTTTGAGGCCTCTGAGCAGCCAAATTCTTATTAGAAGAACTTACTGAAGATGGGTCTTTGGTGGCATTCTTTGCATTTAATGCTGCAAACTCTCTTGAAGCATATAACTGCTGCAGACGACAATCAGTTTCGGGTCGGCGGCAGATTTTTCTCAGGGGGACCATTTCCTGAATATAAAAGAATATACCTTACCTTTATTAGTCTTACAATTATCACTTCAGATGTTAAAAACATGCAATCAACCAATATCATGAAGTCCCTGTAAGAGGCTTCTTGTACTGATACACAATAACAAGGGGAAAGCAAGTACCTCTGATTGGTCATGATCATAACGAACAAGGAATCTGCAGTGACATCCTCGGACATCGTGCTTCCGTCGATGTGCATAAAGGACATGAGCATCAAAATAAAGAGCCTGATCTTTACCTTCCTGAATAGGAAAAAAATTCATAACAGTTGAAATCTGAGAAGCTGCATATATCTGAAAGACAAGAAACAATAAACCATAGCAGATTCACAAATATGGCATTACCTGATAACAAAGAATTAGGTCTCCAGGAACTACTGCATCACATTCAGTAGCTTCACATGGAACAGAACGTTGCCTCAGACATTTGCGTACATTAACCCACTCATCGTCCTCTTCACCAAAACCTGAAAACTCAACCCTAACTTCCTGAAAAGAGCAGTGAATGTGTCACCGAAATTGGAACCGCCATCTATGTTAAGTAGAAGAAATCTATGCAGAGTAGGTGTATGTTCAGAGTCCAAATCCTTGAAATTCTAGTGCCTTGAAAACAGCAACCCTGGATTTAGAGTTCAAACAAAACATTGTTTTCTCCTGCAACTGGAATTCCACTTCCATTCTTGGAAGAAAGAATTAGATATTCATATTTATATTCTCCCTCCTTCCCTTCAGTAATAGAATTTCATAAGATAGATTCCAGCCATGCAACTCCAGGTAAACTAACCGTGCCCACAATTTGAGAATTTGGATTCCATTACTATTGGTTTTTTGAGTGCTATAAAACAACATAACATAACTACATGTCATACAGTTGAACATTTCACATGTGGAACACTGAGCCTAACCTTTTTCAGGGTCTATAAACGTAAAGGCAAAGGTCAGAAAAAAACATTACCTGTTCACCTGTTTCAAACATTCTATGAGATATGAAGCTCGCCACATCATACCTGAGGGGAAGAAGTTAGAAAAAACAGAAATAACATGAAACAATTCCAAATCTAATAAACTAAATAAAAGTGAATAATAAAAATATATTAAACCTTTAGTATCAAATTAGTATGCAAAAAATCAACTACCCTAAGGAGTGATAGAAATATTTTGTTTCAGCAAGCTGTCTATCATAAGCAAAAAGTTCTTGCAATTTTTTTCCTGACCAAACCAAACAACTCCTTGATGGTCATTAACAAATTCATAGAAGTAAGGCCATTTACTGAACACGGGGAGGCTTGCTACAGACATTGAGAAGCTACCCATGTATTGAAAAGGAAAAGGTATTAAGATGCAACATCAGTATATAAAAGGAAAAAGTACATTTCGAGTAATCAAACTTTAACATGGCAGGAATATTGAGTAGTTAAATGCTGTAACCTCTAAATAATTTATTTTTTTTGTAACAAAGAGAAAAAGAATTCCATTAAGAAGCCTTCCGAGAAAGGAAAGAGTACAAATAAAAGATCACAACAAAAACTAAACGCTAAGAAATGAGCTCCCCCAATAGAAGTGTCAACAAACATCAAAAGGGGAGAGAGGGCCGAGAGCCCCCCCCCTTATTAGCACTTCTAGAGGTGTGCCGCCAACAAATATCCACATTCTTACGTAAGTCTACATGGAAGATATCAGAGTAGTGTACACAAAACAAGGAAGACAATGAATTTGGGCATTCACATGCAGGTCTCTAGATGCTTGTTATTAAAAAGATGTAGATAGAGTGTTTGTGTCTCATGTAAGGTAAAACTGAATATCCTATTAGATTATTGGAAGGTGACATCTGAAAGTAGGGGCCTTTCAGCTACTATCTTGCCCTCTAGGTTCTCGCTTGTTCAGTTATGGTTTGACCATTTTTCACAGCACTTCTGACAAGTGATAAAAGACCTATTCAAAAAGCAAGTCAGGTTGGCTAACATATGCCTAATATAAATCTTATCCACCACCAAACCCACATCACACCAGGGCAATCAATCCTCAATGTCGAAAACAATCAATAACGCATCAGAACCAGCAAACAGAGCATATACAAAATGAAAAATGCACAATCTCACATTGTACGGAGAATCAAATCTGCTGATTGTGCACTCTTGTGTCATTCAGTGCTTCCTTCTCTTAAGGGTTTTTGAACCACTTGCAACCATTACATTCTGAACAACAAGAGAACCACAATTCCTGGTTCGATGACTAAGCACATGACACGAAACAAGGAGATTCAAAGCAGTAGAATTTAGCAAGAGAACTTGATCTCCGTCATGAGTAGACTTACAAACTCTAAAGATTATCTGAATGCACATTGAAGAAACAACAAGAAACAGAACACGAGAAAACAATAGCATCTAGAAAGAAAAGGAAATGAATTAACAAGGGCTTCCTCAACAGCCCTATCCCTAGCCAAAGAATCAGTATAACAATTTGTTTAGCCAAACAACCAGTAAAGAAATTTTTTTTTTTTTAAACTTTTGGAGTACCCAACTGGTAAAATAAAGCAAGTCTTTATTCCCAGAGAGAGATATGAAACAATTAAGGCAGACCAAGGAACATGAAAATAAAAGGCAAGACAGAAAATTATCTATATCTAGCCACATTCAGGCACAAAAGTCAAAGCCAGCCAGTTATAACACTTAGATCAGACATTCAGAACAACAATTAGAAAAGGATAAATAGAAACACTAACCATGCCCCATCTCTAGCTGATTTGGCCTCAAATTCCAGCTGATTTCCCTCTGCAGTTATTTTTCCTTCATAAACACAAGGAAAAAAAAATGGCATAGATATAAGAGAGCAAAATTTATTTTATGTAACATAACAGGACAGAATAATAAACATCCACCCTTAAAAAAAGTACGAGTAGTCTTCAGAAAAAAAAATGAGTAAAGGATACAGCAGATGGTAAATATATTTTAATAGTCAACAAAAAACCATGAAGTGCAGGATATGGCAGATGATAAATATACCTGGCTGTGTAGAAACTGGGACAGGCACATTTCTCGCTGGAACTGAATCATCCCGAGGCATAGGTGTGACACTCAGCTTCCCAGGAGCCTTGACTAATTTTGCTTTTTGAGCATAACGCCTATTTTGGAACCAGTTCCACACCTGTAACAATTTTACAGCAATTACTACTGCCAAACTGCCAAGAAAGACCTGACCATAAATAAAAACCAAAATGAGCCTTAAAACCTGTTTTGGCTGCACAACAATTTTTCCTGCTCGATCTGCTGATGAACTACAATCACAGATAGCTACATCACTCACAACAAAAGGTGGATCATAGTAGTTCTATAATTTCCTACAGACAAATTTAATTTAATTTATATAAATACCTGAATTTATCTGCAAGAGAGGAGATAATCTCACGTGCAGGTATTGCGTTGTTGGCCTCTTGCAAGCAAGTTTCCATATCGGCAACCTTTTTACCGTAAAAACATGACAAAGGCGATAAAAAAGTATCAAATAACACAGTAGGCACCATCATGATATATAGAAGTACACTGAGACAAGAAAGCAGACAAAGCTCCAACAAGAATCAATAAACACCTTTATCAAAAAAAGAATCAATAAACACCAATATAGAGAAGAGGTAAAAAAAATTCAGTCAAAAATGATAATATAATGTCATCCTTCTAATTTGAGTTTGTGAGAAATTATAATCTCAGATTCATTTTCCTTAAGTACAATAGGCCGATCCTTTTTTTTTTTTGACCACCATAACATCCGGTTAGGGTTTTTTCTCCTTTCACTTCGAAACTTCGGATTCCATAATGTCCTTCTTATTCAAGGGACGAAAGTATGAGATCAGAAAAAGGAAAAGGGTTTTCTTTCAGATAATAAGGGAAAGGATGACAGTATGAGAAACAATGCGAAGGAAAACCAGACCAAGATGTACGAAAAGGGAAATATGAGACAGAACAAGTAAAGATAACATTATGAGAAGAAAAGAGAAATCAAAGAATGGTGACCAGAGGTGAAGTCTCTTCTTCCATTGATAGAGATCTGGTCAAGGCATAACCCTGTTCACTCTCTTCTCCATGCACTGGGGTTTCCTCTTCCATTTTCTTCCTCTTCATTGCTCCACTTTCTTTCCCATATTCTACTTTCTCCTTTTTAACAGAAAGGATACTAGCACTAATCCATCAAAACGTGTACAGCAATTTGCATCCACATGTTCCATATCTGCTACAGGCAACAAGGAAAGAAGATTCTAGCAAAAACATATTGCAGACCACCAACATGACTGTCATAAATGGAAATAAGATGTAGCACTAAGAAATCTTAATATTCAAAACTTACTAAATAAGTTTGAATTATTTTGAGATATCTAACTTATTAAATGACTTTTGAAGCATCATAAATTGTATCAAGAGAAGCAAGACCAAATCATTTAAGATATATTGTATCCAGGGAATAAAGAAGAGACCGTATTTGATTTAAAAGATAAATAACCTCTCTGATCTTCTTTAACCAATGAATAGGATTCAAATAAAAGGTAAATAATGAAGTTCAACAAGGAAGGCCTAGATAGTAACTTTATATAGTCCGAAATAAGAAAGACTCATGGAAGGACAAAAATTATTCGTGTGGTTTTTCAACAACATTTCAAGAAAGAAAATCTTTGATGCCTCCCCAAATGAATCAAAAAGTAGATAATGGACATGTAAAGTCAATGATGGTTGTATGAGATATTGATACAAAGAAAACTCTGGTCTAGATCAAGATCAAGGGTAAGTATTCCTTTTGATAATGACGAAAATGAGAAATGAAGATGCTCCTAGAGGAATGAGAGGAGAAAGGATCAAATTACAGACAGGGAAGAAGGAAAGGAAACATCCGAAGAACCTAAAACGAAAAAACGAAAAAGGAGAAAGGAAATACACTAGAATTCAAGTGGGGCGAAGGTCATGCTCAACAACAAGGGGTGGGTGGCATCGAGCCAAGCCAAGCTCAAACTTGCATATGTTCGAGTTTGGCTTGATCTGAATACTTCGAACTTGAGCTCGAGTTCAAGTTCAGCCTCGAGACTAAAATTGGAATCGAGATCGAGCCCAAAAATTTTAACCGAGTTTGAGCTCGAACTCGAGCTGGGTTCAAGCTTCAACCTACATTTAAAACTACAAAAATAAATAAAGAGAATATTGTGATTAAATTAGTACCATTGAACTGCAAGTTATCACAAAGAAATTAAAGACTTTGTAATGGAGGATACTAATGTATAATAATCAGCATAATAGATTTAAAAGACAGAGCAAACACCTCCATCAATAGTATTTGTTCTACTGGCAAACAACAACATTAGATATTGAGGGATCCAAAAGGGCTGAACGATCGATCATCATTGAGGTCTTGAGGTAACTAAGAGCAACTATCAATCAACTAAAGAGGGAAATTGACTACAGCAATTAGATTAAAGGGCATTTTCGTAAAAAAGTCTATCCTAATGAGTCGGCTCACGATCTAACAAGCCAAGCTTAGAAAATCTCGAGTTTGGCTTGTTATACTTAACGAGCTTTATTTCAAGTTTGAGCTCGAGCCTAGCTCATGTAAAAACTGAATTGAGCCGAGCTCGAACGGTTTGTGAGCTGGATTGACTTGCTCCTAAATATTGTGTTTGTCCATTCCTTCAAGAGTGACAAAGGTCATCATAAGTGTCTTGAACTACAAAGGGTAAAGGATGTCATTTAAAGCGGAAGAATCCCTATATTATACCCTGGCTTTGAGTAAGAGAAGGACAAGAGATACTCAAGGAGACATTCTAACTTCGTGCACTGATGAGCAATAACAGATTCTTGTTTCGTTCAACAATTAAGGAATACCCAATGACCCACTGTTGCTTCATTTATTGAAAGTCCAAATTTTAAGGAACACCCAATGACACATCGTACCTTCATGTATCAAAAGAGAAAAAGAAATTTTTGTTCAGTCCAAGGATTCACGAATCAGCATTCAGTGCCTACTGCCATTTTATGTCTTATTTATCATATATATGTTCTTTATATGCATTAAAATTTAGCTTAAATTCATAAATCTTCCTGACATTTGATTAGGTATTCGAAGCTCTACTCCAACATGCTAGGGCTGACAATAGCAAATTAGACTCTCTTGCCTGGAGGGATCTCTCGCCCCTCCCTTTGCAACAGGATTTTTTCCCCCTTGATATAGTTTGAAGCCCTCACTTTAGGTTTTGTACAATTCGTTTTTCATTAATACAATCATCACTAATTCAAACATATAGCATTAAAGTTGGGTCCAAGTCTATCCACAATGACTAGCTGTTAAGCGGCATGTTCCCAATTAATAACCACAAGATTTTTCCAATCTCTAACCTATGTGGGGTTATCCCCACTAACACTTTTTCTCACTGGACAAGCCAAAACAAAAGGTTATAGGCCCGAGACATGGACAACATCAATGGGTGCAAACTTAATGCAGCACAACCGCGACCCCCCCCCAAAAAAAAAATTCTCTCCTCTCACTTTCCTATATTAAAAAAAAAATGTTGGGACCAAATTCATCCCAAGATGCAAACCAAGTTAGGAGGTGTTTTCCCAACTAATAACCACAAAATATTTCCTTAGCTGTTGTGGAATTATTCCCACTATCGAAAGAAGAAAATGATCAAAAGCCCCTTAAGCTCATCATTCCATGTGACTGCTTAAGATATCAATGAGTCTGCGACAGGCTCATTCATTAGATTAGCCAATTGACTAAGAGGGTAAAGACTCTCTCTCAAGGCTTAAGGCAAAGAAAAAAATCTCCCAGATTTATTTTCCAGACAGAAGTAAATAAAATTCCTAAGCAGGCAAAAAATCCACTTCAACTAGAAAACAGTTAATGAGTTAACAAAATCTCATAAAGTAATGATTTTGGAAATGATACCCCTTCAAAATTTCCATATAAAGATTCCCAACACTAACATGAGATCCATAATTTCATTACTTGCTAGGTAATACAGCAGGATATGCAAACATATACACTCGGTTACACAAATCTTCTCCCAGAAGTTCATTACCAACCATTACTCAATGACGAAAAATATTATCAAAAGTTAGGACGAATGCCACCAAATGCTTCCAAGAAGTGCATGGAAGTTATTTTCGAAAATAAAGTGCCTCCTTATCCAACCAGAGAACGTACTGCTAGGCTGGTATTAGCCAATATTTAGAATCATGATGGCACCAAGAAATCCATAAACCCCCATTCAGTCATCTCATCAATATCCATCTGAGAACCACCACAAAATACATAAACGAGTGAAAGGGCCAAAAAAACAGAAGGATTAGCAGGGTGAAGATATTCATGCAAAAATTTATCAACCAAGCAAAGCCATGAGCAACACTCAGAATCTCCAGGAGAGAGACAAGATGAGAATATCATGCACGAAGGAAAACGCAGAACATGAAAAAAAACTATTCATTAATAGAATCAAATTAAACTCTGCATCAATTCCACTTAGACATTATGGAATAAAAAATGGAAATGGCAAAGAATCGAGTTTACCTCCGAGGGTGTGAACCGGAAGGCACGGCCTCGGCTGTGTGGTGATGGGCCCATCCGGAAACAGCGCGACAATCTCAGTAAAATATACTATCTTTTTTTTTCTGTTGATTGTGAAGAGAGAAGGTTGAGTAAAATCAATGCAGGTTTCGCATAGCAGTAGAAAATCTAGACAGATTTTCCTATTTATCGGACAAAAAGAAAGAAAGAAGAAAGAAAGGAACTGCAGGATATAGTGGGCAAGTTTTGGAGGATTGGGAGGGAAAGCCGAGGAAGATATCTCCCCCTGAGTGTTACGCAGTATGTTCAGTATTCACTATTCAGCAGTACAGCAGAGCTCTTCGACAGGAAGAAGGAGGACAGCGAGGAAGAGGGTACACTCCAATTGGGAAATTGAATGAATACATGAACATCAGAAAGATCTGGGAGCTGGGTTTCGGCCGTATTGGCTGGACAGCATCTATTAGTTATTCATGCATCATCGTAAAGACACGGCAGTTATTTCCATATTAGCATAAATTATAATGACAGTGTCTGGCTGTGTGCTGGAAGAGGAGCCGGAGAATCGAGAGGACCATGCTACCAGTGGAGTGCCACTGCTGGCTCTGGTGAACATTAGATAAGAGAGAAGTGGAAACTCCAAAGAGGGAAAAAACCAGAAAGGAAGGAAATTAAAGTCTGTCCGAGGTTCGTCGGACACGTGGGGAGAAGGAAGAGAGAACGCCAACGAGCCTGCAAAACCGCCTCCTGTGTCCTTGCTGAGGAGGATCCCCCACCTGGCCGCCGAACCCTCGGTAGTTCCCCACCAAACGCTAGAGTGGAGAACACCTGTTTAGCCGTGTTTGTCCTCGCAGTGTGGCCAGAGGAACCACGTAGTAGGCACGAAGCAGCCGGGGCGACCGGCGCACCCCCCTTACAGCGATCAGCATGAACAGGGAACACTTTTAACATTTCAAGCATTGAATCCCAAGGACGGTCGACATGGCCGTCACTACTCCTCCCTCGTTGCTCTTCTTCTTGTTCTCCAGCCAGACATTGGTAGAAACATCAGAGGAGGAACTGCTCTCTGGGAAGTAGCCCCAAGCCATGACCGTGGGATGAAGATGGAGATGCTTTCCGATGTTTGGGTTCTTCAATCCGTTGGTCTTGAGTAAAACTGGAATCCCCAGTGCGCCGCAGGCAACAATGGTCACCTTGGACTCAATGAAATGAACCTCCTTCCTACCGCAACCTTGTTCTGCTCTTTCGAAGACGACGCCAGTCTTGACCTTTCTCCCCTTGTGCATCCGATGCAGGACCTTCAAATCTCTGCAACCAGGCAGCGTTATCCCGTTTCCGGAGCTTACCATAGTCCACGAGCCATGTCTCGTGAGTACCCTTTTTTCTCCCGTTATAGAACCCCTCTTCTGCAAACTCTGTGTGAACGCCCATCCTGTTGCCGACCGCATCCAGGGCCTCCTTGAAGGCCTTGCTCCCGAAGATCTCCAGGCCAAACTCCTCGCACCATTCTTTGATGACATGGGGCGGCGTCCTAATACACGCCGCACCAGTTCACGGCGGATCCTCCGCCCACAGTCGACCCCGCCAGCACCAACGCGCTCAAGTTGTTGCTGGAGATCATGGCCTGCCCTTTGTACATTTCGGCCGTGCTAGGCTCCTCCAAGAGAGTGAGGTTTCTTCTGACAAAGTAGTTTCCTTTCTCCAACACGATTACCTTGTAGCCGGCTTTGGCGCGGACGCCGGCGACCAAACCACCGCAGGAACCTGAAACAACTACGAGGGCGTCGCAGCTGATGGTCAGAAAAGGAGATGAAGAACCTTTTTTTCCCAGAGGGCGCGGGATCGCCGCTGTCGCGAAGCCGGCTTTGTTGAGGGCTTCAAGGACGACTATTTTGGGATCGTCGATGTTGACGATGCATCTATAAAGTTCACATTGTCGAGAACTTCAAGCACTTGAAGAACCTCTGATACAAGAAGAAGGAACAACATGACCAAGACAAGAGGATCTGATCTCTACTGTGTAGTGGCAGCTGTGAGGAATTTTGGAAGTACGGAAACTGGCCATCCACACATAAACAGTGTGCCAAACCAGGTTGATAGTAGCCATAATGCCAAACGAAGCCATGGATGTCTCAGGCCCCGTGATAGCGTGCCCGCCAATTGCAATATGACAACATAAATCAAACTCCAGATATGAAAACATAAGATGAAACGCATTTCATGACATCCATTAGTACCCAGGTAATAAACTTCGATTTAATTTTGAGGTATAATCTAAGTTCAGGGGTGAGACGTCCCACCCCCTATGTAAAATTTAACATGGTTAAGATGCCCACCCCCAGAATGTAACCTCTCCAGCCATCCGAATCTAGATACATGAAACATTAAAGCTATGTAAGGCCAATACACCCACCCTGGTTGTATCAAACTTATCAAAAGTAATAATACAAAGATATGATACAACTTGGTACATTCTTTTCCTTATGCAACTCGAGATCCCCTGATATGTGATAAAAGACATGTGTCCCTAATCAGGGACTCGGTTTCCTAATATGTTTTTCAGCAATATGAGTGTGGCTCATGTTAGAAACGTTCTTTATTTTTTAAGTTGACTCATTATTAAGTAATTTTCTTTATATGTAGGAATAGTGGGATAGTTGTAGCTGCCCATCACTTCCAACTTCACCTCTTTTGATGGGAAAGATAGTTTGAGAAATTGGTATGTTTGGACTCCCTCCGTGTGACGCATCATTTGTCAAATATTTGTGTATTTAAAGCAAGAACCAGGAAATGAAAAATCAGTTTATTGAAAGAACTAAATGGCTTACAAATAACCTTACAGAAAAATAGAAGATTATTTCGTTTAACTATCCGAAAGAACTAGTCTAAGGATAAAAAATAGTCCCGAAGGAATAATTCCTTCAGTAACAACTTTAACCTCCTCCCTTAAACTAAATGCTTTTAACAATCAATTTATACTTGGATCCGAACAAACACTCAACAGATCGCGTATTTTTAAGAACGCGTCAAGCTTTAAAGGCTTAGTCATTATATCTGCAACTTGTTCTTGCATATGACAATGAACCATCTTTACAAATTCATCTTTTGTGAACTCACGAAGAAGATGCAAGCGAACATCAATGTGTTTGCAGCGACTATGCATCATTGGATTTTTAGAAAGCTTGGTTGTTGAACTGTTATCACGGTAAACTGTTGTGGAATCATGTTGAGCATAGCTGAGATTTTCCAATATCTTTCTTATCCATATTGCTTAACATACACATGAGGTTGCAGTAATGAACGCAACTTCAGTATTGGACAAGGCGACTACAGGTTGTTTTACTGCTCTTGAGCCCAACATAAATACATAACATGAAGTATTTTTTCTATCGTCTAAATCCCCAACATAATCACTATTTGTGTAGACAATCAATGTCTCACTTCCTCCCTTCTTGTAGAACACACCAAAATCAATAGTACATTTCAAATACCTTAGTATCCTCTTTGCTACTTGGAAATGAAGTTCAATAGGGCAATCCATCAATCTACTTATGAGACTCGCCACAAACATAACATTTACACGAGTGACAATCAAATGCATAAGACTTCCCACAATCTGTTTATAGAAAGTACTGTCTATCCTCACTTCGTCTTCATTTTTCATAAGCTAGGAACCATAGGATTGCACACTAGGTTGCATTTATCCATGTTGAACCTCTCCAACACTTCCTATATATATATATATATATATATATATATATATATATATATATATATATATATATATATATTTCTTTTGACTAATAAAAATGTCATATAATCTTTGCATCACCTCAATGCCAAGAAAGTATTTCATTTTTCCAAGATCACTCATATCAAATTCAAGCATCATGTTTTTTTAAACTCAAAAAACATAAACTCATCATTCTCAGTAAATATAATATCATCCACATAGATACACACAATTAAGATCTTACCTCCATTTCCAATCTTGATGAATAAACTATGTTCATGGTGGCATTTCTCAAATCCTTCTTTCATAAAATAGGGCTCTATACGACTATACCAAGCTCGTGGAGCTTGTTTAAGTCCATACAAGGTTTTTTTTAGTCTTTATACCTTCTGCTCATTGCCCTTCTATTCATAGCAGGGAGGTTGTTCGACAAATACTTTTTCACTTAGTTCACCACACAAGAAGACTAATTTTACGTCTAATTGGTAGATTGTCCATTCCTTCAGAGCTGCAAGAGAAATCACCAGTCGAATTGTATCTAACCGAACTACAGGTGCAAAAACCTCAATATAATCTACTACATGCTTTTGAGTGTATCCCTTTGCTACCAATTGGGCCTTGTACTTATCCATTTCTCCATTCTCATTGAGCTTTGTCTTGTAAACCCATTTTACCCCAACCTTCTTTGCTTCAGTAAGTAAGTTTGTCAACTCCCACGTATCATTTCTCTCTATGACTTCTTTTTGCATCTTTTGCTTTTTTCCACTTCATATTTTCACAGCATCGCCAAATGAGGTTGGATCACTGCTTGCAAACAAAGTTTGGTATGCATTATTTTCTTCCTTAGAGAGACCTTCTCCACTTTCGTAATCTTTCGTCCAAGTTGGTGGCCTATTTTCTTTATTTGACTCATCTGAATGATCACTCTCTATATCTTTTGTTGAATTGTCACGGTGATCAGCTTTAATGTTTCCTCCATTGTTATTTATTGTGAGAGATTCTTTGTCACTTTCCCCCCAATCTAGATCAGTTATAATGACTTCTTCATGACTCTTGCTCCAATCCCAACTGTTTTCTTCTTCAAACTTCACATTTTTGCTTACTATTATCTTATGAGAAACTGGATCATACAATATGTATGTTTTCGATGCCTCATTAACTCCGAGTATAATACATCTCACACTTTTGTCATCAAGCTTAGTCGTCTTATTATCAGGAATATGAACATGTGATATGCAGTCAAACACGCTAAAATGATTAACTAATGGTTTAGTTCCACTCCAAGCTTCTTTAGGAGTCATGTTTTTAACTACTAAAGTTGGACTTCTATTCAGAACATAGACAGTCCAATTGACTGCTTCAGGCTAGAAAGTTTTTAGACTCTCTCTTTCTGAAAGCATACTTTGAACCATATCCATAATGGTCTGGTTCTTTCTCTTTGCAACTCCGTTCTATTGTGGAGTATATGCCACTGCCAGTTGTCTACGTATGTCATTTTCCTTACAAAAATTTGTGAACTCGTGTGATGTAAATTCTCCTCTACGATCAGTGCAAAGACATCTTGTATATGAAACGATTTCTTTCTCAACACGACTCTTATAATTCTTGAAAGTAATGAAAGCTTCTAATTTATCTACCAAGAAATAAACTCAAGTTTTGCGGCTTTTGCCGTTTGAAGTGGGGTTGATTGGTCCACAGATGTCAGCATGCACCACTTGAAGATTCTAAAAAGCCCTCCATGTGCTCTCTTTTGGAAATGGATATCTGTATTGTTTTCTTACCAAACAGTCTTTACATACCATGGGAGTTGTAAATTGAGGCAGCCCATTCACCATTCTTTTCTGTTGAAGAGTTTTTAAGCCATTGAAGCTTAAATGTCCATATCTAAAGTGCCAAAGTCGAGCTAGATCCTCCGTAAGAGAAAAAAACATATTTCTTCTTTTAGTTGTTTCTGGGAAGGTAAGTTGAATATTCTATTTGGGGTCATTGCAGTCACCATGACCAATCCTCTTTCAGGATGATACATTTTACAATTCCCATGTTGTATGAGATTGCAAACCCTTTTCTTGTAGTTATTCAATACTTAGCAAATTAGTTTTCAATTCTGGAACATAAAACACCTCAGTGATGACCTGCATATGTCCATTCACCAGCATTTGTATGTGTCCTTTTCCTATCACAACTATGCTTGAATTGTCTCCCAACTTTACAAAATTGTTAAAACTTTCATTAAGCATGGAGAAAAGTTCTTTCTTGCCACACATATTGTTGTTGCAACCCGAATCAAGGAACTATAACTCTTTTTTACTAGCTTCCTTGGAGTCCACATATGCCATTAACAACATTTCTTCATTAACTTCTGCATAGTGTGCCTTTTGTCTTTGTCCCCTTTGTTGGGCATTCATATTGAAAACGTCCAAACTTTTGATAATTATAACACTCAATGGTAGACTTATCAAAGTTTTGCCTACCTCGTCCTCTTCTTTTAAATCCACCACGACCTCGTCCTCTTCCTCCTAATTGCCCTTCATAAGTAACCTTCAATGCTTGTTCTTCAACAACATGATTATTCATGCGTTGTTCATGCACTAGAAGACTGCTTTTTAGTACATCAATAGACAAGGTGTCTAGATCATTAGACTCTTCAATAGAGCACACAACATAATCGAATTTTCAACATAATCGAATTTTGTAGTCATTGATCTTAGAATCTTTTCAATGACCACAATATCCTCCATTTTCTCACCATGAATCCTCATCTTGTTGGTTATAGTAAGGGTTCGAGCAAAGTATTCAATCACAGATTCTCCTACCTTCATGTTGAGCACCTCAAATTCCTTTCGAAGCGCCTATCGTTGTACACGTTGCACCCGTGTCGTTCCCTTGTACTTTTGCTTCAAGGAGTCCCAAATATTCTTCGTTGTATTCTTTTTCAAAATAGTTTCCAGGACTTATCGATCGATGGCTCGAAAGAGATAATTCTTAGCCTTCAAATCCTTCAATTTTGCATATGTAATCACCTTCTTTTGTCCTTCTATGAGTTCTGCCCCTGCTTCTGCTGTAGGGGATCCCTTCCTCTATCAAGTCCCAATATTCCTTCGAGTACAGAAAATTTTTCATGAGCATACACAAGTGATCATAGTGTTCATCAAACTTTGGAATTATTGGTTGAACAAAGCTACTTTCAGTTGCCATTCTTACTAGGCCTCAATAGTTGACTCAGCTCCGGTCTGGTCTAGTTAGGTCGCTGGTCCAATCCGGTCTGGGTCTAATCTGCACCCGTTTACTAGACCCCAAAATTTGACTCAGCTCGGCTTAGGTATGGTCCGGGTCAGTCGTTGGTCCAATCTGCACCCAATGGTTCGAATTAATTTCGCTTCCTAACTTTGTGCGGAATTAATTTCAAGCCATCATTGTCCCCGCGACGCTGGTTCCTGAAATAGCGCAGCACAGGAGGTCTTAGAAATGGAGGAGGCTATTTCGGCGAGGCCTCAGCATCGGGGCGAGAAGTCTTGACAGATCGCTCGTTGCTAATGACCATTGGTGACAGAGTCTCTCGGAAGACCGGATCAGAGCACCAGTAGAGGCGCTGCACGTGACCTCTCTCCTTCTACGACTACGACGTTGGAAGACGAGGGTAATCGTGGGTTCGCCAGAGAAGATTTCAAAGTTCTCTCCTTCTATGGTTGAGGCTTTGCCGATCGGAATTTTCCTCTCGAAATTGTCGTCGAATTGGTTAACCTGGCTCTAGTACCAAATGTCGAATATTTGTATGTTCAAAGCAAGAATCGGGAGATGAAAAATCAATTTATTGAAAGAATTAAATGGCTTACAAATAGCCTAATAGAAAACAGAAAATTCTTTTGTTTAACAATCTAGAAGAACTGGTCTAAAGACTAAATAGTCCCGAAAGAATAGTTCTTTCAATAACAACTTTAACATCCTTGGCTCTGTGGCACGTTGGAACAAATCTGAGACCGGCTCTATGTGCACCGACATTGAGCTCATGTCGGATCGTAGCCAAGACCGGGAGAGCAGACATCCTACTCTCCGACTGTCCCATAGTGTTGTACGCACCAAAGAACCAAGAGGTGTATGCTTGTGGCTGGAGGTTGAAGACAACCTCCAACATGCAGAAATATAAAAAAAAAACTTCAATGTGTGTCACACATGGATGTGTGATTAAAAAAAAAGCAATTTTGGTGTTACGCGAAGGATTTGAAGCTACAACTTCAAACTAGCGCCTTAGACCCTCTCAACCCTCTCAACATGAGAGTTATAATTGAAAACATTTAATTTATATATGTATAATAGAAAAAAAAAATTTGGTTTTCATGTTTTTTCCCCTTATACATTGGAATAAAATAGTTGTACATGCATATATGATTGTTTAATATGCATACTTTAGTTTATTTTTTATTTGTGAAAAATAATTATTTAGGTTTTATGCATACTTAAATATAAGGAATTAATAATTGGCATAAATTTTAGTCAATTATTTTGATGTCATATTTTTGTTTATATTTGAATATTTAAGTAATAGCAACATCATTCTTAATTATGAAAATATTTAGTGACATTAAGCTTAGTCACGTAGAGTTAATGACATAAAAATTATGATTAATCATGAAAATATAATAATTTAACCCCATAAGGTAATTGTTATATTTAAGTGATTAATTAGGATGAAATAGAAATATTTTAAAAAAATCTAGTTGCCCATAGACCTAGAAAATTCCTTTAGAGATAAATTTTTGATCTCATCATATAGTAATATAAATCGCTTATGTGTTATGATCTAAGCCCGTAGGAAATATTATAATAACATATTAATTTATTTGTTTGTGTACAATTACATGGGTAAATATTCACTCTTTGGCTTCATTCTATGTTTTAATAAACATTGTTGTTTATTTTGCAATTGTTTGAACTTTATTTGTTCCAAATTTTTATTCCTCTAATATTATTAATCTAAATGGTAAAAATTATGCTGATCGAAAGGAGAAAATTCTCCTTGCATTAGGGTAAATGACTAAGCAAATATGCTCATTTTTGTGCCTTGAAGCATTCATACTCTGTAAGATCTACTATTGAAGCTTATGTTACTCATGTAACCAAATTACATGGCATGTTATGGACAATAGTCTCGGATAGAAACTCAAATTTTTTCGAGCTCCTTTTGGAGAGTATTTTTAAATGTCTTTTTAAATACATAAAAATTGATAGATACAATTTTAAAAATAATTCTTTCCTTTTATTATATGAGAAGTAAGAAATAAATATGTTCGAAGAGTACTTTTATCATTGTGCATGTGAATAGCATGAATAATTAAAACTTGAAAGCTCCGTTATAAATCCTAGAGTAGATTAGCCGGTTGAATTGGTTCAACCGAACCCGGTCCCCTTATTCAGCTCACGAGACTGTAAAATTTGTTAATCAAAACAGTGAATCGGTCAAACCGGTCGAGTTGCACACCACCCATGACCCACCAAGGGAAGGAGGGTAATGTCGGAAGGCCATATATTTATATGGTTATATATGACCTCTGTTAAAAGCCAAGCCACGAGCGGGAAGTTTCACAGGGGGTTTCATTTCTTCATTACTCTTTCTTATTCTATAACTTCCCAAACAGAGGGAAATTATGTTCTTTGCTAACCAAGATTTGTGTCTTTCGATCAAGACTGGTCATTGGGAGCCTGTCCTCATCGCTTCAGCTGGTGAATTTTTTCTCAGGTGCCTGCTTCTCTCCCAATTTCTTCTTCCCTTGGGCGGATCCTAATTCCCTCTGTTCTTATACAATCTCAGCCTCCTGTTACGGATTAAAAAATTTAAGGTAGTTTTCGGATGTTTTTGTCCTCTGAGACCTTTTGTTATATTGTGAATAGGAGATCTGGTGTCTGTTAACTTTTTCTGGTTTTCTTTAGGATCCTAGTTACCAATATCTTTTAGCAAATTTTGTGTATTTACGAATCATGGTTTTTCCTTTTAAGATCTTCCTTTCTGTCTTTATTGTTGGTCGTTTACAGGAATTACTGGTTACTCTATGTTTTTGCAGTTATAATAAGTTTTTGCGACTGCTGAGTATTGAGTGTTTAACTTCCTGATGCCTTTTGGTTCGCAGGGTTCAAAGTTCCTAGTTATTATATTAATGCTAGACTTATTATTGTTTGAGGTATTTTTTTGTTTACCTTACTGAGAAAATGAGGTTTGAATGCACTAGTTTGCTGTGTGGTTATCACATATCTGAAAATACAATATGATTTGGTCGTTGCAGATTCTGAGCTTGCCTGTGCCAGTTAACACACACTATTGTTTTTCTAAAATTCACTGTTGTATTGCCCATTAAATGCTGGCAAATGTTGTGTATCACACGGCAGATCCGGGGTATGTTTTACCTTCCTATAGACAAGGAAGGCTAAAAATTCTACATCCCTACGTCTGTATAGACGTATTAATGCTGCACCATTTGCTTGTCAGGAATTTGTTAGCTATGGATAATCTGAAGAGGCTTATTGTTGTGGAGCAAATCACCTTGGACAATACTTCAATGAAGTGTGCTCTGGATGTGAAACCAAATGCGCATCAAAGTGGCAATCAAGCAATATCTTGTCCAGAGGAAGTCATTATTTCCTGCATCCCTGAGACTTTCCAGGTCCCCCTATGGTGTGGATAATCTCAATTGAATATGCTGCACCTATAAAAGGTACATATTTCAGATTTATCACTTATTTCTAGTTGTTTGTTAGTTTGGGTTGTTTTGTGAGCAGGTTGAGTGTTCACATTTTTTTTCCAAGGAAACACATTATTTACATCGTTTATCTAGTGTTTTTTTCCTTCATATCTGGCACTGACTTCCTCATACAGCTACTTTGTGTTGTTTATTGTGAAACACTCGCTTCCTTATGTTTGTTTCGTTGTTGTGGTTTGTCAGATGATTGAGACATTGATGTCATTCCTGTTATTAGCAAGTGATGCTTAAAGATCTACTTATTCTCCCATTTCCCATCTCTTCTTATTCTCTGTTCTCAATGGCATTACACGAATTTTCTTGGATATGTTGCACAATTCCTTGCACAGTTACCTATTGCAATAGTCAATGTGAAATGTTATTAGTCTATCTCACTTGATAGAGAGTCCAATTGGTGCTTGTCTTTCTAATCTTTGACTGAGCATGAGGCAGTTATGCACACCCAGTGTGCAGGTGTCATCGTGAAGATTTATTTTTTATACATGATCATAGAAGGCCTAGTTTTTGGTCTATCCTCACGTGATAGATAATGTGGCATAGTGAAACTTATCTGTTATGCTTATGCTTGCTGCTTTATCGATGCCAGTAGCCTGTCAGTTCAAAGAGGAGGTGCTGGTTTGGGGTTGTTAAATTGTTTCTGGAATTAGGTACTTCTTTTTTACTTCACCATTTGTGCATTTAAACTCTCTGTAGATCTCTGTCTTGTTAAAGGGTCACTCTTTTGGCGATAAAATTATTTTATAGGATGATCTCGAAGATGATGTGGATGATGGCAACAACTGTAAAGGTTTCTTTTGTGGTTCTCCTATGGTGCGCACTAACAACCCACTGGTCCTTGATGTGCATTTTGTCAGGCAGACATCTTCTTTTATAGCTTCCACATGGGAATGGCAGAAAGATTGCTCTCATATGGAGCTTCCTTGTTTGGTGAGAAGTCCAAGCCATTGGTCAGAATTTAGGGGTTTTCTTGTGGAAGTTGGGAGTCCCATTGCTTTGTCCCTGCTCTTGCTTAGAGTGTTTTCCAGAGCGAACTTTTGTTGTTAGAATGTGTTTTCATTACTGGTATATTGTATAGATCTCAGGATCATTGTTTATCTCGTGCAGGCAGTACTTCCTGCAGCAGTCTACAGCCTTTTACCATTAACTCTTCATCCCGCCAGAGAGTCCTTTCTTTTGCATATATTGGTGCCTTTAGTAAGTGTCTATCAGTTGTATCACCAGCGAATTTTTGCTTTGTAGCTTTTGAAAACTAGTTCATGTTGGACTTTTATGTATATATATACATAAGAGAATGTGTATATAAATTTTGTGCAAGCTTATTGGCGAACGTTCTTTTTTTTTGGGTTTTGCTTAGTGAAGTGTGACTGTGATGCTTGTACACGTGGGTATAAATTTGAAGAGTTGCCTTCACATGGTTCGCTTTCATGTGTTGTTACCTACCCACTGCGTTTCATTTTCACCGATAGCTTTGTGATATTTATTTTTCAGTAAATAGGCTTAGCAATTAGTTCAGATTTAGTCTGGATTGATTGGTGTATGCGTTGTTTGAGAGTGTTTGGTTAATTAGACAATGGTAGGCAGGTTTGACCTTGAACTAACTCAATTCTAAGCCTATGATTGCATGGTGATCCATCGATAGATTATAATTGGTAGATTGGGGCTTTATGATTTTATTACTCTTTAATTACACAAGTATATATTTTCTATTTTGCATGAAGTCTAGTTTTTTATGTGCATGCTGCTTTTTTTCTCTGTTTTTGCTGGCATTATTTGGATGGTTCATCCTTCTTAAAAAGGGCTTTGGCTTTTTGGAAAGATTGTTTAAGAGAAAAGGTTTTAAAAATGTTCTTTAAATAAAATAGATCAAATTGTGGAGGTTTGCTAATAAAGATCTCCATGTAGCAAGTTTGAGCAGTCTTATGCCAGTGTTTTAAAACTGGAAGATTGGCAAGTTCTAATTAAATTATCCAATTACATCAAATTGTATGTCGATGGTATATTTATTTTTCTTGATGGCGGTATGAAGGCCAGAAGCTGCTGCTAGAACAATCACCTACATGACACATATAATGATCTCTCTTTGTATAATACATCAGCTCTCTCTAACTTCAAAAGGTTGCTCGAAATGGAGAATCACATGTGACTCTGGAAAACTCTCTAGGCAGGCAAGAGGAGCGAGCATGCTAACGCTCTCAATTTTGACTCTTAATTTAATACTTCCTACCAAATAAAGAAGTTTCACCAGACACTACTTCTTTACCCATGGACACTTCTGATTGAGATGCAGAACTGCAGAAGCCGTAAAAGGGATCTCTGCCTCACAAACTGAATATCATCCACCTCGTCCGCAGTTTGAGGGGTCCCTCGAGTCTCATATTACCTGCTTCGAAGTGATAAAGAAAGAATTTATCTTCGTTCTTCATTGTCTTCTCCGCACGTATGTATTTTTATTACAATTTCAACAAAACCTCTCAAATTATTTATTCTCTCAAATTCCTTTTTTCTTTGTTTTGCATTTTGACAGATTGCACTTGCACAAATTAGCAAGCAGTATTTGCAGTGTATTGAATGGTTCACTTATGCTGGTCTGGTAGAGTTTTTTGGCTCCAGTCCCACCAATCCTACTTAAGCTTGAAGGTATGCACCTGCTTCTATGGCCGCAGAAACAAAGCAACGCAACACTTCCAGGATTGTAGAGTGTCTAAGTGTCTGTCCCTGCTACCACTTCGTAGTAGTCCATCTTCGCTGGTATGCCACTTATTGCCAGATATCCCCCGAACTTTCTATTCATAGAGGACCTAAAAGCCATCCTTTGTTCGATAATTGACTGATTATTCTCTGAAACGAAGGGTTATTGAGCCGGTATTTGCCTCAGCATCATCGTATAGTTCTTGTGAAATCTGTCTCGTTAGTGTTTCTAGCACAATTTCATTAGTTTTGTGGCTCTGGTCTGTCAGGCACGGGTTCCAGAGCTATTGTGGGTGTATCTTATCTACTCTTTGTAGGCGGCGTTAATGCATCTATGACGACTCTCTGTAGCTTTAATTATCAATGTTTTATTCTATGTATTAGCTAATTTTTTGGTTTGTGTTGTGATGAGATTTTATAATTGCAGAGTTATTGGAGGATGATGATACATCGCGTGGGAGGCAACCGGTCCTTCGCGATGTCCACCACTCCTAAATCGAGAGCTGTTACCGTGCTGCTGGACGACATTATCGACGCCAGCGTAACATCTCCAAGTTAGTTATCTAGAGATATTAAATACAAATTTTCCTTTTCTGGCTTTTAGTCTCATTGAGCATACGTGAATCTTTTTTTTTTTTTTTTTTCTCATATTGTTTATTTTTAATCTAAACATGGATGAGCTGCGTCAGAAGAAGTAAAAATATCTAAAGATGCATTTTATTCGTAGTGTTCTTGGCTAGCCTTAACTATGCACGAAAACCATCGCTTAATCTGCAACATACACCCCAGCTGAACATCAGAGAAAGAAGCAACTTAAGTCCTCGATTTAAAATGAAACCTGAGAAAAGAATTTCCTCTTGCAATAATACTGGTTTACCATTCCAACTTATAGAACAATAGGCGAGGTTTTCATCCCGAGGATTTGAGACTAGCATTCTGCAAGGTTGTACAGTGAATCCTGCATGTATTCCTTTGATTTCATTGTAGTAAATGAAAACAGTAATTGAACATACCTGTGTTAACATTGTAATAGGACCTTGAAGTTACCTGCCAAATGGAAACAGTATATGTTTTGATACTTATTACTTACACTTTTAACTTTTGTTGCTTATGGTTGACATTTGTAGATTCTGTACAAGAAGATCCCAGGCTCCTCCAAAAAACTATATGAGGACAACAGAGGCCAAGGTGTTGAATCCACGGAAATTGACGTGTTGAAAAAATATGTGAAAGAAGTTTATCTTCTTCTCAAGGCATATATACCAGACACACAGGTTGATATACCAGCGGAGATCCCATAACATCATAGTAGTGGGCTCAGCACTTTGCATTAGGTGCTGGCAGGAAATCTCACCGGTTAGGCAACTTCTGCTTTTTGTCTGGCAAAGTTCAATTCATCAAGATTGTGGATCATGCATGCATTTGGATGTTTTCTTTTTGGGCATCTCTAGCAGGCTCTTTTGAGTGCCAGGATAAGAAACATAAACGTATAACAGGTACAATCTTAAGTAAGAAATATTTCTGTGTAGAAGATATAAGGGTAATTAATCATTTTACTTGTATTATGGTCCTCTTCTATATTATGTTTATGTGGGTTGGCTGCATTTTTTTTCAGCTTCATAGCTCTTCTATATCAGATGCCATCGAGTTTGACATGAGCTTGAATATTCTGTTTGTCATCTTGGTTTTCATTCCAACCATCTTTCCTGAAGCATATATTCTACTGATGCCAAGGTCAGCAGCCATTCTCTTCACATAGTGCTTTTTGAGAAGTATCTGTCCCATTAACTCTTTTATCATGGAAAATTTCACAAATGCACTAAAAGCCTAGTATACACCAGCTAATAACCTAGAAGCCATCCTTACCTCCATGGAGTGTGGCTCTTTCCCATAATGGCGTCGCAAATTCTCTGTGAATTGCATCAGACTCCAAATGACTTTTTCAGCTGCTTTCTCAGCCTCATTGATTACTTTAATAGGGTTGTCAAGATAATTTATGTATTCAGAAGAAAGATAATTGATGAGAGTGGTATGTTAAGTCAGAGGTTTGTCGCTCTGCCACCAGTATTCCGGCTTTAGAAAGAAATTTCCCTCTCCAAGATGCAAGACGAGTTTCTAACTTTTCATTGAGCGAGCTCCAACAGTTTTTGTTAGGCGAGCTTTCGAGGAGGAGACCCTTATGAATAGAACCGATTAAGGTTCATTCATGATTTGTAGGACCATTATGAATTAATCTCATGTTCAGCCACACTTTCCTATTTATTAGGTCGGTATGACCCGAAACCCTAAATCAAACTGGACCGGGACTTGGAACTTCTAATACCAGTATTTGGCCAGTCTTGAGATAAATAAACTCATATCTACCAGAACATCAAAGCCCAATACGTGTTACCTGATACCATACCATCACTTCCATTTTTAATGTAAACCAGTTATAGCACCTATCCGCCTCACATATTTGTAGTTCTAAGACAAATAAAGAAGACTACAGCTTCCTGAAATTTCCCAAAAGTTTTTTTTCTAACGAAAAAAGGAAAGGAGCATATAACTCATCCAAATCTCATTTGAGTCAGAAACCAAGTCGTGGCACGCCACTCTCCAACACAATTAAATGAAAGCGAGGTCCGCGAGGGAGATCAATTGATTTCTGCTGGGTTGATGGTCTTCTTGGAAGCTATTATGACAGTGGTTGAAGTGAGCACAAGGGAGCACCACCATGCATGTTTCAGTTACTTCACACTGTATCACCAGTTGAAGGGTGACGGACCCACCCTGCAATCCATTCACAGACTGTCCCCAAAGAGTTCCTCAACAGTAATAATAACAAAAACAAACTCACATCACAGGCTGTAGATATTTAAGTTTGCCTACAGTGGAAAGAACTGGCAATCCAACTTTAGAGAATGGAAATAATAGCAAATCTTTTTCATTCCCTATTTAGCAATAGGGAATTGATAGTAGTCACCTACTTGCTTCACATAGTCAAACAATCGAAGACCTGAAAAAAAAAAACATATAACGCCAACAGAAAATGGTTCTTGATATTTTAAAAAATTTCTGGAGCAACCAAGAAGCTCCAAAAGGTTCACAAAGGAACTACATAAGACAGAATCCACAGTCAACTATATTATAAGCCTGTATCTATTGAGCATTTCTAATGACCCTGTTTTGTCTATAGACTTGAACCACATTAGCACAACAAAGACTACAAGATGCTCTGGACACGAAGTCATTAGCCACTTGTGTTTGCTTCCTGCAGAGTACCGCCACCTCCAACAGCAGGTGCGGCTTCAATAGGTGCAACAGAAGGGGAACTCTCGATATTTGCATCCTCACTCGGTTGAGCAGCTGAAGTTGTAACCCCAGCCACATCAGAACTACCCTCCACTTTTTTCTGTTTTCGAGGCCTCTGAGCAGCCAAATTCTTATTAGAAGAACTTACTGAAGATGGGCCTTTGGTGGCATTCTTTGCATTTAATGCTGCAAACTCTCTTGAAGCATATAACTGCTGCAGACGGCAATCAGTTTCGGGTCGGCGGCAGACTTTTCTCAGGGGGACTATTTCCTGAATATAAAAGAAAATACCTTACCTTTATTAGTCTTACAATTATCACTTCAGATGTTAAAAACATGCAATCAACTAGCATCATGAAGTCCCTGTAAGAGGCTTCTTGTACCGATACACAATAACAAGGGGAAAGCAAATACCTCTGATTGGTCATGATCATAACGAACAAGAAATCTGCAGCGACATCCTCGGACATCGTGCCTCCGTCGTTGTGCATCAAGGACATGAGCATCAAAATAAAGAGCCTGATCATTACTTTCCTGAATAGGAAAAAAGTTCATAACAGTTGAAATCTGAGAAGCTGCATATATCTGAAAGACAAGAAACAATAAATCATAGCAGATTCACAAATGTGGCATTACCTGATAACAAAGAATTAGGTCTCCAGGAACTACTACAACACATTCAGTACTTTCACATGGAAGAGAACGTTGCCTCACACATTTGTGTACATTAACCCACTCATCCTCCTCTTCACCAAAACCTGAAAACTCAACCCTAACTTCCTGAAAAGAGAATTAATGTGTCACAGAAATTGGAACCGCCATCTATGTTAAGTAGAAGAAATCTATGCGGATTTCAGAATAAGGAGGTGTATGTTCAGAGTCCAAATCCTTGAAATTCTAGTGCCTTGAAAACAGCAACCCTAGATTTAGAATTCAAATAAAACATTGTTTTCTCCAGCAACTGGAATTCCACTTCCATGCTTGGAAGAAAGAATTAGATATTCATATTTATATTCTCCCTCCTTCTCTCCCTCCCTTCAGTAAAAGAATTTCATAATATAGATTCCAGCCATGCACCTCCAGGTAAACTAACCATGCCCACAATTTGAGTATTTGAATTCCATTACTATTGGTTTTTTGAGTGCTATACAACAACATAACGTAACTTCATGTCATACAGTTGAACATTTCACATGCGGAACACTGCAGCCTAACCTTTTTCGGGGTCTATAATTGTAAAGGCAAAGGTCAGAAAAAAACATTACCAGTTCACCTGTTTCTAACATTCTATGAGATATGAAGCTCGCCACATCATACCTGAGGGGAACAAGTTAGAAATAACATGAAACAATTCCAAAACTAATAAACTCAATAAAAATACATTAAACGTTTAGCATTAAATTAATGTGCTAAAAATCAACTACCATAAGGAGTGATAGAAATATTTTGCTCCAGTAAACTGTCTATCATATAAAAAAAGTTCTTGCAAATTTATTCCTGACCAAACCAAACAACTCCTTGATGGTCACTAACACATTCATAGAAGTAAAGTCATTTACTGAACATGCGGAGGCTTGCTACAGACATTGAGAAGCTACCCACGTATTGAAAAGGAAAAGGTGTTAAGATACAACATCAGTAAATAAAATAAAAAAGTACATTTCGAGTAATCAAACTTTAACATGGCAGGAATATTGAGTAGATAAATGCTGTAACCTCTAAAGAATTTCTTTTTGTAACAAAGAGAAAAAGGATTCCATTAAGAAGCCTCCCGAGGGAGGAAAGAGTACAGATAAAGGATCACAATAAAAACTAAACGCTAAGAAAAAGCTCCCCCAATAGAAGTGTCAACAAGCATCAAAGGGGGAGAGAGGGCCTTAGCCGAGGTATCAGAAATGTTATTAGCACTTCAAGGGGTGTGCCACCAAGAAATATCCACGTCCTTACGTAAGTCTACATGGAAGATATCAGAGTAGTGTACACAAAACATGGAAGATAAATGAATTTGGGCATTCACATGCAGGTCTCGAAGATGCTTGTGATAAAAAAGACGTAGATAGAGTGCTTGTTTCCCATGTAAGGTAAAACTGAAATATCCTATTAGATTATTGGAAGGACTTGACATCTGAAAGTAGGGGTCTTTCAGGTACTATCTTGCCCTCTACGTTCTTTCTTGTTCAGTTATGGTTTGACCATTTTTCACAGCACTTCTGACAAGTGATAAAAGACCTTTCCAAAAAGCAAGTCAGGTTGGCTAACATATGCCTAATATAAATCTTATCCACCACCAAACCCACATCACACCAGGGCAATCAATCCTCAATGTAAAAAACAAACAATAACGCATCAGAACCAGCAAACAGAGCATAAACAAAATGAAAAATGCACAATCTCACATTGTACAAAGAATCAAATCTGCTGATTGTGCACTCTTGTGTCATTCATTGCTTCCTTCTCTTAAGGGTTTTTGAACCACTTGCAACCATTACATTCTGAACAACAAGAGAACCACAATTCCTGGTTTGATGGCTAAGCACATGACATGAAACCAAGGAGACCCAAAGCAGTAGAATTTAGCAAGAGAATTTGGTCTCCATCATGAGTAGACTTACAAACTCTAAGATTATCTGAATGCATATTGATTTTTTTTATTTTTTTTTATTTTGGAGAGGTGATTTTATTAAGTAGCTCAAGGCTGCAAGGGAAGAAACAACAAGAAACAGAACACGAGAAAACAAGAGCATCTAGAAAGAAAAGGAAATGAATTAACAATCCCTAGCCAAAGAATCAGTATAATAATTTGTTTAGCCAAACGACCAGTAAAGAAATTTATTTATTTTTTAACTTTTGGAGCACCCAACTGGTAAAATAAAGCAAGTCTTTATTCCCGGAGAGGAATATGAATCAATTAAGGCATTACCAAGGAACAGGAAAATAAAAGGCAAGACAGAAAATTACCTATATCTAACCACATTCAGGCACAAAAGTCAAAGCCAGTCAGTTATAACAATTCGGTTAGACATTCAGAACAACAATTAGAAAAAGATAAATAGAAACACTAACCAGGCCCCATCTCTAGCTGATTTGGCCTCAAATTCCAGCTGATTGCCCTCTGCAGTTATTTTTCCTTCATAAACACAAGGAAATAAAAAATGGCATAGAAATAAGAGTGCAAAACTTTTTTTATGTAACATAATAGGACAGAATAATAAACGTCCACCCTTAAAAAAAGTACGAGTCTTCAGAAAAAAAAAATTGAGTGAAGAATACAGCAGATGGTAAACATAATTTAACAGTCAACAAAAAACCATGAAGTGCAGGATACGGCAGATGATAAATATACCTGGCTGTGTAGAAAATGGCACATGCACATTTTTTGCTGGGACTGAATCATTCCGAGGCATAGGTGTGACACTCAGCTTCCCACGAGTATTGACTAATTTTGCTTTTTGAGCATAACGCCTATTTTGAAACCAATTCCACACCTGTAACAACTTTACAGCAATTACTACTGGCAAGCTGCCAAGAAAGACCTGACCATAAATAACAACCAAAATGAGCCTTAATACCTGTTTTGGCAGCACAACTATTTTTCCTGCTCGATCTGCTGATGAACTACAATCACAGATAGCTACATGACTCACAACAAAAGGTGGATCATGGTAGTTTTAAAATTTCTTACAGACAAATTTAATTTAATTTATATAAATACCTGAATTTATCTGCAAGAGAGGAGATAATCCCACGCGCAGGTATTGCATTGTTGGCCTCTTGCAAGCAAGCTTCCATATCGGCAACCTTTTTACCGTACCAACATGACAAGCGATAAAAAAAGTGTCAAATAACACAGTAGGCACCATCATGATATATAGAAGTACATTGAGACGAGAAAGCAAACAAAGCTCCAACAAGAATCCATAAACACCAATATAGAGAAGAGGCAACAAGAATTCGGTCAAAAATGATATTATAATGACATCCTTCTAATTTGAGTTCATGAGAAATTATAATCTCAGATTCATTTTCCTTAGTATAATAGGCCGATCCTTTTTTTTATTACAACCATAATATCTGGTTAGGGTTTTTTCTCCTTTCACTTGGTAACTTCGGATTCCGTAATGTCCTTCTTATTCAAGGGAAGAAAGTATGAGATCAGAAAAAGGAAAAGGGTTTTCTTTCAGCTAATAAGGGAAAGGATGACAGTAGGAGAAACAATGAGAAGGAAAACCAGATCAAGATGTGCGAAAAGGGAAATATGAGACGGAACAAGTAAAGATAACATTGTGAGAAGAAAAGAGGAAACAAGAATGGTGACCAGAGGTGAAGTCACTTCTTCCATTGATAGAGATCTGGTCAAGCCATAACTCTGTTCACTCTCTTCTCCATGCACTGGGGTTTCCTCTTCATTGCTCCACTTTCTTTCCCATATTCTACTTTCTCCTTTTTAACAAAAAGGATACTAGCACTAAGCCATCAAAACGTGTACAGCAATTTGCATCCACATGTTCCATATCTGCTGCAGGCAACCGGGAAAGAAGATTCTAGCAAAAACATATTACAGACCTCCAACATGACTGTCATAAATGGAAATAAGATGTAGCACTAAGAAATCTTTATATTCAGAACTGCCTAAACAAGTTTGAATTATTTTGAGATATCTAACTTATTAAATGACTTTTGAACCATCATAAATTGTATCAAGAGAAGCAAGACGAAATCGGTTAAGAGATATCGTATCGAGAGAATAAAGAAGAGACCATATTTGATATAAAAGATGGATGACCTCTCGGATCTTCTTTAACCAATGAATAGGATTCAAATTAAAGATAAATAATGAAGTTCAACAAGGAAGGCCTAGATAGTAACTTTATAAAGTCTGAAATAAGAAAGACTCATGGAAGGACAAAAATTATTCGTGTGGTTTTTCAACAATGTTTCAAGAAACAGAATCTCCGATGCCTCCCCAACTGAATCGGAAAGTAGATAATGGACATGTAGAGTTAATCATGGTGGAGAAGTCAATGATGATTGTACGAGACATTGATACAAAGAAAAGTCTGGTCTAAATCAAGATCAAGGGTAAGCATTCCTTTTGATAATGACGAAAATGAGAAATGAAGATGCTCCAGAAGAATGAGAGGAGAAAGGATCAAATTACAAACAGGGAAGAAGGAAAGGAAACATCCAATGAACCTAAAATGAAAAAATGAAAAAGGAGAAAGGAAATACACAAGAACTCAAGTGGGGTGAAGGTCATGCTCGACAACAAAGGGTAGGTGGCATCGAGCCGAGCCAAGCTCGAACCTGCATATGTTCGAGTTTGGGTTGATCTGAATACTTCGAACTTGAGCTCGAATTCGAGTTCAGCCTCGAGCCTAAAATTGGAATCGAGGTAGAACCCAAAAATTTTAACCAAGTTTGAGCTCGAGCCGGGTTCAAGATCCAACCTACATTTAAAAGTATAAAAATAAAAAAATTACAAAAAAAAGAGAATATTGAAATTAGTACCATTGAACTACAAGCTATCACAAAGAAGTCCAAGACATTGCAATGGAGGATACTAATGTATAATAATCAGCTTAATAGACCTAAAAGAAAGAGCCAACACCTCCATCAATAGTGTTTCTATTGGCAAACAACAATATTAGATATTGAGGGACCCAAAAGGGCTGAACGATCGATCATCTTTGAGGTTTGAGGTAAATAAGAGCAACTATCAACCAACTAAAGAGGGAATTGACTGCAGCAATTAGAGTAAAGGGTATTTTCGTAAAAGAATCTAAGCTAATGAGTCGGATCACGGGCTAACAAATTGTGATTAGAAAACCTCAAGTTTGACTTGTTATACTTAAATGAACCTTCTTTCAAGTTTGAGCTTGAGCCGAGCTCGAATGGTTTGCGAGCCGGTTTGGCTTGGTGCCACCCTTAAATATTGTCCCCGTCCACTCCTTCAAGAGTGACAAAGGTCATCAAAAGTGTCTTGAACTGCAATGGTAAAGGATGTCATTTAAAGCGGAAGAATCCCTATATCCAACCCTGGCTTTGAGTAAGAGAAGGACAAGAGATACTCAAGGAGACATTCTAACTTCGTGCACTGATGAGCAATAACAGATTCTTGTTTCTTCCAACAATTAAGGAATACCCAATGACCCACTGTTGCTTCATTTATTGCAAGTCCAAATTTTAAGGAACACCCAATGACACACCGTGCCTTCATGTATCAAAAGAGAAAAAAAACTTTTTGTTCAGTCCAAGGATTCACGAATCAGCATTCAGTGCCTCTACTGCCATTTTATGTCTTATTTATCATATATATGCTCCTTATATGCATTAAAATTTTGCTTAAGTTCATAAATCTTCCTGACATTTATTTAGGTATTCGAAGCTCAACTCCAACAGTGTCCCTTTTTTTCTAGCATTACAGTGAAAAAGTGATTTACTGGAGCCCGTGTCCTCCTGGTTGGATTAAACTGAACTTCAATGGAAGATCATTCAGGAACCTGTGCCCATCAAGTAGTGGAAGCCAAAAACGAAAGAGTGACAGATCAATCATCCTGGCTCGACTCTGGGCCAGTCAGTATTATGGACTCTGTAGAAGCAGAAAATAAAGCTCTTCTAAGGCAAGAAGCTTTATGTCCACTCTTCTTTGAGCCCCTTGGTAGTTGAAGGTAATTCAATACCTGTTATCAATTGGATGAATAAAAGCTGCCCCCCTCCATGAAGAGTTAAAGCATGTCTATGATGAGATCTTTTCTCCCTGCTCCTCTCAGCAATTCATTTGGCAGCACTCCCCTAGGGGTGACCATAGCAAATTAGACTCTCTTGCCTGGAGGGGTCTCTCGCCCCTCCCTTTGCAATTGGATTCTTTTCCCCTTGATGTAGAGTTTCAAGCCCTCACTTTAGGTTTTGTACGATTCGTTTGTCATTAATAACAATCATCACCAATTCAAACATATAGCATTAAAGTTGGATCCAAGTCTATCCACAATGACTAACTGAAGTTAGGAGGCATGTTCCCAATTAATGACCACAAGATTTTTCCTATCTCTAACTTATGTGGGGTTATTCCCACTAACACTTTCTCTCACTGGACAAGCCTATAAAAAAGGTTATAGGCCCGAGACATGGACAACATCAATGGGTACAAACTAAATGTGATCCTCCCAACCCCCCCACACATTGAATTCTCTCCTCTCACTTTCCTATATTAAAAAAAAAAAGTTGGGACCAAGTTCATCCCAAGATGCTAGCCAAGTTAGGAGATGTTTTCCCAACTAATAACCACAAAATATTTCTTTAACTGTTGTGGAATTATTCCCACTATCAAAAGAAGAAAATGATCAAAAGCCCCTTAAGCTCATCATTCCATGTGACTGCTTCAGATATCAATGAGTCTGTGACATGCTCATTCTTTAGATTAGCCAATTGACTAATAGGGAAATGACTCTCTCTCAAGGCTTCAGGCAAAGGAAAAAAAACTCCCAGTTTCATTTTCCGGACAGAAGTAAATAAAATTTCTAAGCAGGCAAAAAATCCACTTCAACTAGAAAACAGGTAATGAGTTAACAAAATCTCCTAAAATAATGATTTTGGAAATGATACCCCTTCAAAATTTTCATATAAAGATTCCCAACATAATATGAGATCCATAATTTCATTACTTGCCAACATATACACTCATTTAAAAAAATCTTCTCCCAAAAGTTCACTACCAAAAGTTAGGACGAATGCCACTAAATGCTTCCAAGAAGTGCATGGAAATTTTATTTCCAAAATAAAGTGCCTCCTTAGCCAACCAGAGAATGTACTGCGATGCTGGTATTAGCCAATATTTAGAATCATGATGACACCAAGAAATCCATAAACCCCCATTCAGTCATCTCACCAATATCCATCTGAGGACCACCACAAAAAAACATAAACGAGTGAAAGGGCCAAAAAATAAAAAAACACAGAAGAATTAGCTGGGAGAAGATATTCATGCAAAAATTTATCAACCAAGCAAAGCCATGAGCAACACTCAGAATCTCCAGGAGAGACAAAAGATGAGAATATCGTGCACGAAGGAAAACGCAGAAGATGAAAAAGAACTATACATTAATAAAATCAAATTAAACTCTGTATCAAATTCCACTTAGACATAATGGAATAAAAATGAATCGAGTTTACCTCCGAGGGTGTGAACCGGAAGGCAGGAACTCCACTGTGTGGTGGTGGGGCCATCAGGAAAATGCGCAACAATCTCAGTAATATATACTATCTTTTTTTTCTGGTGATTGTGAGGAGAGAAGGTTGAGTAAAATCAATGCAGGCTTCGCATAACAGTAGAAAATCTAGACAGATTTTCCTATTTCTCGGACAAAAAGAAAGAAAGAAGAAAGAAAGGAACTGCAGGATATAGTGGGCAAGTTTTGGAGGATTGGGAGGGAAAGCCGAGGAAGATATCTCCCCCTGATTGTTACGCAGTATGTTTAGTATTCACTATTCAGCAGTACAGCAGAACTCTTTGACAGGAAGGAGGACGGCAAGGAAGAGGGTACACTCCAATTGGGAAATTAAATGAATACATGAACATCAGAAAGATCTGGGAGCTGGGTTTCGGCCTTATTGGCTGGAAAGCATCTATTAGTTATTCATGCCTCATCGTCATGACACGGCAGTTATTTCCATATTAGCATAAACTATAATGACAGTATCTGGCTGTGTGCTGGAAGAGGAGCCGGAGAATCGAGAGGACCATGCTACCAGCGAAGTGCCACTGCTGGCTCTGGTGAACATTAGAGAAGAGAGAAGTGGAAACTCCAAAGAAGGAGAAAACCAGAAAGGAAGGAAATTAAAGTCTGTCCGAGGTTCGTCGGACACGTGGGGAGAAGGAAGAGAGCACGCCAAGGAGCCAGCAAAACCGCTTCCTGTGTCCTTGCTGAGGAGGATCCCCCACCTGGCCGCCGAACCCTCGGTAGTTCCCCACCAAACGCTTGAGTGGAGGGCACCTGTTTGGCCGTGTTTGTCCTACCAGTGTGGTCAGAGGAATCACGTAGTTGGCACGAAGCAGCAGGGGCGACCGGCGCACCCCCCCTTATAGCGATGAGCATGAACGGGGAACACTTTTATATTTCAAGCATTGAATCCCAACGACGGTCGACATGCCGTCATTATTCCTCCCTCGTAGCTCTTCTTCTCGTTCTCCGGCCATACATTGGTAGAAACATCAGAGGAGGAACTGCTCTCTGGGAAGTAGCCCCAAGCCATGACCGTGGGATGAAGATGGAGATGCTTTCCGATGTTGGGGTTCTTCAATCCGCTGCTCTTGAGTAAAATTGGAGTCCCCAGTGCGCCGCAGGCAACAATGGTCACCCTGGACTCAATGAAATGAACCTCCTTCCTACCGCAGCCTAGTTCTGCTCTTTCGAAGACGACGCCAGTCGCGACCTATCTCCCCTAGTGCATCCAATGCAGGACCTTCAAAGCTCTGCAACCAGGCAGCGTTACCCCGTTGTCGGAGGTTACCAAGTCCACAAGCCATGTCTCGTGAGTACCCTTTTTTCTCCCCTCTTCACAACCCAAATGACACCTCCCCCCCCCCCCCCCATCCTCTCGCAGACCGCATCCAGTGCCTCCTTGACGGCCTTGCTCCCGAAGAGCTCCAGGCCAAACTCCTCGCATCATCTTTGATGACATGGGGCGGCGTCCTAATAGACACCGACCAGTTCACGGCGGATCCTCCGCCCACAGTCGACCCCGCCAGCACCAACGCGCTCAAGTTGTTGCTGGAGATCATGGCCTGCCCTGTGTATATTTCGGCCGTGCTAGGCCCCTCCAAGAGAGTGAGGTTGCTTCTGACAAAGTAGTTTCCTTTATCCAACACGATTGCCTTGTAGCCGGCTTTGGCGAGGACGCCGGCGACCAAACCACCCCCGGATCCTGAACCAACTACGATGGCATCGCAGCTGATGGTCAGAGAAGGTGATGAAGAACCCTTTTTCCCCAGAGGGCGCGGGATCTCAGCTGCCGCAAAGCCGGCTTTGTTGAGTCCTTCAAGCCTTCAAGGACAACTATTTGGGATCAACCATGTTGACGATGTATCTACGAAGCGGTCCAAACCGGTCATCCTCTGTTTCCACTCTTCGGTTGTCTGCTGTTTCGATTTCCTTCTTTCGGTCGACGAAATCAGAGTCCGGTCCGCACTAGCCAAGAATTTTCCATGCCACATTCTCCCTCTTCTCTAGCTGAATGAAAAAAATTTCTATATGAGTTGATGCAGAACCAGAAATGGTGATTAAGATTCCAACAAAGAACAAAAAGTATCATTGAAATCTTCTGGTGAAAAATAGAGTTCTGTAGCACAATTGTCCAGTTTTTAACTCATTGATTTCTAGACGTTAATTCTGCAAGATCGAACCATGAACTCAGATCTTAGAAGAAACTGCAGTTGGATCAATTTCAAAATTCAAGGACAGGCCAGGATGTTTTTCTTTTTTTCCTTCTTTGGGTCGACGAAATCAGGGTCCGGTCCGCACTAGCCAAGAGCTTTCCATGGCACATTCTCCCGGTTCTCTTTCTCTCTCTGAACCAAAAATGGTGATTCAGATTTCAACATAGAACTGAAAGTATTATTGAGATCTTCTGGTGAAAATTAGACTTCAGTAACAAAATTGTCCTGTTTTGAACTCATTGAATTCTAGGAGATTGAACTTAGAAGAAGCTGCAATTCGATCAATTTCAAATTCAAGGACAGGCCAGAGTGTTTTTCTTTCCTAAATGAAAGAGTCCTCGCCAGCATAGTAATTGTCAGAAGTAAAATGGAAGAATGGCAAGAGCAGAAAAAAAATTCGTTATGTTGTTTAATTACCAGAGTATATGAAGTTCGCATTGTTAAGAACTTCAAGCACTTGAACGACATCTGATACAAGAAGAAGGAACTACATCACCAAGACAAGAGGATCTGCTGTCTACGGTGTAATGGCGGCTGTGAGAAATTTTGGAAGTGAGCCATCATGACATCCACCACTTCTAAAGTGAGAGCTTTCGCCGCGCCGCTGGACGACATGATCGACGCTTGCTGTAACAATTCCAAGTTAGTTATCTAAAGATATTAAATACTAAAAATTTTCTTTTCTGGGTTTTTGTCTCATTGAGCAGACGTGAATCTTTTTTTCTTTTTTTTTCATATTGTTTATTTTTTATCTAAACATGGATGAGCTGCCTCAGAAGAAGTAAAAATATCTAAAGATGTATTTTATTTGTAGCGTTCTTGACTAACCTTAACTAAGCACGAAAACCGATCGCTCAATCTGCAACATACACCGCAGCTGAACATCAGAGAATGGAGCAACTAAAGTCCTCGATATAAAATGAAACCTGAAAGACTGGTTTACCATTCCAACTTTTAGAACAATAGGCCAGGTTTTCATCCCAAGGATTTGAGACTAGCATTGTGCAAGGTTGTACAGTGAATCCTGCATATATTCCTTTGATTGCCATCATTGTAGTAAATTTTTTTTGAAGGAAAGTGAGTGAATATTAAAAATAAAATAAAAAATGGAAACAATAATTGAACATACCTGTGTTAACATTGTAATAGGACCTTGAAGTTTCCTGCCAAATGGAAACAGTATATGTTTTGATACTTATTGCTTGCTCTTTTAACTGTTGTTGCTTATGGTTGACATTTGTAGACACTGTACAAGAAGAACCCAGGCTCCTCCAAAAACTATAAGAGGACAACAGATGCCAAGGTGTTGAATCCGCGGAAATTGACGTGTCATGATGATTTAGTAGCTTCAACATGAAAAAATATGTGAAAGAAGTTTATCTTCTTCTCAAGGCATATGTACCAGACATTCAGGTTGATATACCAGCAGAGATCCCATAATATCATAGTAGTGGGCTCGCATTAGGTGCTGGCAGGAAATCTCACGTATTTTATTCTACTGATGCCAAGGTCAGCAGCCATTCTCCTCACATAGAGCTTTTTTAGAAGTATCTGTCCTATTAACTCTTTATCATGGAAAATTTCACAAATGCACTGAAATTTCACAAGCTAAGAACCTAGAAGCCATCCTTACCTCCATGGAGTGTGGCTCTTTCCCATAATGGTGTCGCAAATTCTCACATGAATTGCATCAGACTCCAAATGGCTTTTTCAGCAGCTTTTCTCAGCCTCACTGATTACTTTAATAGGGTTGTCAAGATAATTTATGTATTCAGAAGAAAAATGGAGGTTTATATTAATATCCAGCTGACAGAAAAACAAGAAAAATCACAAGTTAATCTCTTTATTTTTATACAACATGAATGCTTATATTTTAGACAATAAGTCCAGCTGACAAATATACCTGCACAACATTGTAAGGGACCGGGACTGCCCGGTGTTCTTCCACCTGAATGGTACAAAAACATGAAAAGGAAGTAAACTCATGAGAATCAGAATGTAAAAAATAGAATGCAGCAGTAAACAGAATGTTTTAACAGGTCAAAAGTCTGCATATGAAAGGTGGAAAGATTATGCGTGACAGTCAGAGATCTCCTTCATAATGCCCTCAAGCATGTGCAAATGTATGTTGAAACTACCATTAAAAAAGACAAGCAAGTACATAAACAACACAAAAAACATAGGGAAGCTTGAGAGGCTACTATTGTACGCACTTGTTTTTTTCTTATTTTTCTTATGTAATTCCATTTACCCTTTCTCTGTTAATTCCTTAAGAACAGGGGGGAGGAAACTGAATGCATGGAATGTAGTGCATGGGATAAAGAGGAGCTTATCTCTTGCACATGAATTTACTTGAATCTTCACCAGAGAAAAATTAATTGCTGAGTATAAGCCGAGAGTTATGACCAAAGATTTCGAATAGAGATAATTTATAGAATAGAAAAACTAATACATTAAAAATTGAAAATAAAATAAAAATAAATAATCAAGCAGGTTTACTTGTTAGAAAATATGATAAGGGTATTTTGATAATTCTACCCTTATGCTATTTACCCCCAATGGTCACACAGCAGTATAGGAAGTTAGTCTATAAGTCTGTTATATTTTCTATTTATTTTATGACTTTACATTCAGTGTATTATGAACACATGTATTAAGGGCCATTTATGTCATTTAGTCCATTTTTTCACTTAAGTAATATAAACCCTATTAGGGTTGAGTTCAACCCCTAACAAGAGCAACCTCTCTCTCTCTCTCTCTCTCTCTCTTTTTGTTTTTGTTTTTGAGAATGGGTGAAAATTTTATTAAAATAAAGGAGAGAAGGACAAACTAGGGGAATTCTCCCGTTACAACCAGCGATTGGAGGGAGGTTCCCAATTTTACTTGACCGTTAGCAAAAGAGTTGGCTGAGCGGGGGATATGATTCCAAGTACATTGCGAGCTTGAGGCAATATTACAAATGTCTAAATAGGCATCCTAATGTCTCCACGGGGGGGCTTTGGCTTTGGCGCACCAGTCAATGATAATCTTGGAGTCTCTCTCAATAATCAATGGTCCGGACAACCTTCCATGGATGATATTGAGCCCATGTAGGAGGTCATCAAGTTTCGCAGTGGTGGAATAAAAAATTCCAAAAGGTCCGGAGAAGGCGGCAAGGAGAGAACCTTTGTCCAAATGGATGCCACCACCAAAGCCAATAAGACCTTGGCAGCAAATGGTGCTTCCATCAAAATTTAGTTTGAGGGATCCTGTCGAAGGGGGCTGCCTTTCAGCCATAGTAACTTGCTGAGGGGGGCCGGTCATCTGAGCATCCAGACGCTAGCTGCTTCTCAAATACGTACCTTGCAGGTGGAGGAACTCTTTTTTGGTAAGGATCCAAGAGGAAACTTGGCCAACGATATCTTCGGAGAGTGTCTCAACACTATTGAATTTGCATTGGAAGTGTCTGTTGTTCTGTTCTTGATGGACCAAGGAATGAAGTCGATGCAATTGGAGAGAAGCATCTTGCCAAGCTTAGGGAGACGGGTGCCCAACTGGGATTGGATCATAGAGGTAATTGTTGTTGGTGTTTAGGTTGCCTACACGAGAACCGGTGATCTTGGTCTAGGTAGGAAGGTTTGCGGTGTTAAGTTGTAGAGTTTAATTAACGCATTACGCTAAGTCAGTACGCGGGTCAACCTTCACAATAAGGTTGTCGTGGGGATTGGAAGGGGAGCGGAGCCCCCACCAGATCTACGATATATTGACTGTTGTTACATTAAGGGTAGTTTGGGGAGTTCACACTTGTAATCCGGTTGCCCTAATTTTCTCTTTATATTTGGGAGAGCAGTTGTTAGGGTTTTATCACCCGAAGTATTATTCTCAGAGCATCATCAGTTGCGGCCGAAAGAGGTTAAAGAAAAACCACTTGTAAGTGTATGCAATTTCTCTTGTAAACTATTTCATCTTCATAGTGGATTACTACAACAGCGGAAGACAGGACCTGTATAAATCTTGTTGTGTTTTTTCAGTGCTTGTTTTTCCTTTCTTCCGTAATTATTATTATTACTCTCGTTAGTTTGGAATTAGGGTGTCTAATTCCTAACACAGGGATTGGTCCTCAACAGTGGATTTGTTTTGGATGTCTTTCTGGGTGCTTCTTTGATTGGTGTGTATGTGAAATGTGGGATGGTTGAAGATGCTAAAAGAGTTTTTGATATTAGACCTGATAGAAATGTGGTATGTTGGACATCTATGATTGCTAGTTATTCTCAATCAAGCCAGTTTAAAGAAACAATTGATTTGTTTACAAAAATGCAAATTATGGACATTGATGCTGTTCCTGCTACAGTTGCATGTGTCCTTTTTGCATATGGGCCTTTATGGCACCAGATAATGGGAGATGGGTACTAACATACTGTCAATGAGAATAGGATACACTTTGCTTGCATTAGTAATAATAATGCAGAGTTGGCGGAAGTGGCAGCTAAAAGGATTTTACAGTTAGAGGCAAGGAATCGCGGAGTTTACATTCTTTTGTCCAATATTATGCTTCAGTTTCAAGGTGGAGTGATGCAAAGAGGGTGAGGTAAGGAGTGAAAGATGATAGGATACAAAAGCTGCCTGGTTGTGGTTTTATAGAAATAAATGGTGTTGTTCATGAATTCTTAGTTGCAGATATACCACACACTAAGGGTGAAGTTATTCACCAGACAGTTTTGGAAATGGACCGACTTATAAAATGTGAAATAGATACCTTAGATATTTCAGAATAGTTATAGTAAACTGCAAAACTTTGTATACATTGACAGTTATTTATTTTTATTTTTTTTGTGTCAGCTAGCCTATGTATGAATGTTTTTACCATAGTTCCTGTCCAGCTGAATTAGTCTTTTACTAATTGAGAATATTTTTTCTTGTAAGCCTACATATTTTACTATCTCATAGAGCAAACAATTCGGTATTGCCCTTGATCTGCATTACTTTTTTTTGTTTTCTTTGATAGATAAATCATCATTTATCATAATGGGCCTTGTTTTGGGCCAGTTACATGATTCCTCCTACATTCTACTCTTTATTTGTCAGTTCCTTAGCTACTCTACCCTTAATCTAGCTTTTCCATGCCACTTCCATCTCTGTCATTCCTGTGATCACCTATTTGTTGCCAGTTCCTCAATTAACATCGACAAAATCTTTCTAAATAGTGAACCTTTTTATTGATAACTGTGAGTTCAATGATGATGTTGAATCTGGTAAAACAGCAATGACAAATTCAAGGAAGAGTGTATAATTTTCATAGAGAATCTAGACGGAAATAGATATGGAGGATTTTTTTAATTTATTGCAACATTATATGACTAGCAATCTACATGCGGGCATATACATACATCATTGAGACAATGAAGGAATTTTATTGAACAAAGAAAGCTTATAGTTACAACAAACATGGCACTTTGGTACAGTAAAGATCTTCTTCTCAAATCTCATAGGTCATTCCAACCCTCAACAGCTTGCCATGTGGGATTGCCATTATCTTCCCTCCTTGCCTGAAGTTTTTCCTGAGAAAATCATATATGTAGTTGACAATGATCTTTTTTAAGATACTGGAATTTGGATCTGCTACAACTTCTGTTTCACCCAGGAGGTATATAACTCCATCATTCAGCGCTCTCTGAATGAACTCTACCTCCTCATTGGCTCCTAGGATCGGCCCACTGATTATGTGACTGGAAGAATTCATTGATCGGGCTGAACGGGTTACATTGACGTGATTGATGGATCCAGTTGAAACACGAGGAGAATTGTCTTGTAGAATAGTCTCCTCAACATGTATAGTGGAGTGTCCAGAACCCCGTGGATGGGTGTCTCTTGTTTCAAGAATGGAGCTCATCTGGTTTTTTACTGCCGGCTGCACAACTGTCGTTTGATGAGGGTTTAGGCTTTCTAGAATGTAGCATTCATGGCGGACAAATTGTTTCAAATGCTCAACTAGGAGGCGCTCAAATTCCTCTGGTTTTTCTCTGACATCATTATATCCATATCTGGCTACACATCTAAACATTCGGTACTCTCTTGGCTCAACCTGTCTAAAAAGAAACCTCTCCTCCAATGCCACTTTACTGATTGGGATGGACTTTATCGAAACAAACACAAGGACCGAATGAATAGAGGGTATATTTGTAAGGAAATGGGAAAAGATGGGAGGGATGCCTTGAACAAGCTCAGAATATAGAAATCCAATCCCTGGTATCCTTCTTAGGTTTGAATTTGTAGTCAAATCTTTAATGTAATCAGTAGATACCTTGTTTTGGAGTTCAAACATGTAACGTTTTTTGTGAACATAATGCCATATGCCCATGATTGCCATCAAGACAGCTGAAAATGCCAATGGAAGATATCCTCCTTGCACAAATTTGTATAGGACTGAGGATAGATATATTATCTCTGCTGCACAAAAGACCACAAAGAATAGTCCAATGGCCCAGATGCTTGTCTTCCATATCACAAGCATTATTAAAGTTACCATACACGTTGTGATCACCATCACAGCAACCACTGCAATACCTGCACAAGAAATTTTCAACTAACGAGTGATAAGCTTCACTAACCTATTATTTAGTTATTTTGGAGCATCATACTGTCCATGCCATGTTGCGTGGGCCTTTGTCGCAATGGCCACAGAGGGGGCTTTTCTAGTGTGAGGTCTTGAGTTCAAGACTGGCTAATGTATGGGGTTCAACATTTGAATAGATAAAAAGAAGAAAAAATGCTCTTACCATATGCATTCCCGATCTTTTCGGTTGTACGGAAGCCGATAGTCACAATGATGCATGCAATCATGAGCACATAGTTCACCTCAGGAATGTACACCTGTCCTTCATACTTGGCAGAAGTGTGGACTACCTTTACCCTTGGAAAACAGTCAAGACTCAAGGACTGAGATATAATTGCAAAAGCACCAGATACCATAGCTTGGCTGGCAATGATGGCAGCAGCTACAGCCACTACAAATTGAGGCCAGTATAATGGTTCTGCCAACAAGAAGAGGAGCTTTATGACATAGTATTTTCCTCCATTTTTTAAACCAAAAAAAATGAAGCAAGTCTTTCAAGGCAAATATTTTAAAAAGTCTTTTGGGACATTTGCAAAGCTCTAACAGTTTTGAAGTCTTTTATGCAACAAACAGTAGGAACAAGGAAACTTTTTTGTTTTTCAGATTATATGACTATGTGAAGACTTCAAAGAATTTTTTTTGAGCATTTTCCTTGGGATCTCAAACATATGTTTTTAAAAAATGGTGAGAATTTATTTTTTTATTTTTAGACAAATATAGCAAAAAAATTTAAAATTGTTTTGGGCGGTTTGTGTGTTAAACCTCCAATACAAATTATGTTGTTATTTATGCAAAAGATAGTGGGGAAAAAGAAGTTTTTTTAAAATGCATTTTTTTAGACTTGGATAGTATAAATGTGTATGCTTGACCTAACTCTGGTTAAAGTATGTCAGTTTTAATTGATTTTTAGTTAAAGGCTAGAAATCCACTAAATTTCATAATTTTAGGACTAAATTGTACAGAAATTTCTGAAAACTAGGTTTGCAGCTATGCATTGATGAACCATGACTTACTTGGTATTGACTTATAAAAAGTATCAGCAACATTCTGAGGGTTTTTGGATAGATATGCGGCTTGTCCAATATAAGCACATGATAGTGCTGGGAGGACAACTGAACAGAAGCTTATCTGAAAGTCAATGACAGCGGTTAATGTTACGCTATCTTTTCATGTTTTGAAAGGTGATTATAAGTGAGGTTCTTACTTGTACAGATCTGACTGAAAAGTGACCCAGGTCAGCAAACATTGCTTCAGTTCCTGCATCAATTATTTGAATTAGTGAATATTTGAATTGTGTGCATAGAGATTGTTGCCTGCCAATGTTGGAGAGCTATTGTTCAAGTTAATTTCACCTGTAATACAGAGAACAACACCACCAAGAGATATCCATCCTTGCTTGCCATTGCGCCGGAAGTAATCTATGATATATTTTGGATTGAATGCACGCAAAACACTTATATCATGCTTGGTTAAGTTATAGAGTCCAATGAGGCTGATGAAGCCAAACCATAGTATGATAATTGGAGCAAAAGAGTAGCCAACTTTATCAGTACCAAAACGCTGTATAGCGAACAAGAGGATCAAGATCACGACAGAAACTGCAACTACCGTATCTACAGACACAGAACCCCAAGTCATAATGTAGCAAAGTGGAATTATAAGTTCCAAGAAGGTAATATTGTGGTTGATGATAGCATCATTGTGATTATACTGTCTAAAATATCAATGGATCAGTTACTGTGGTAATCATATTTATTTTCATTACATCTTGAATGGTTAAAAACTCAGACTGTGGCACACTCATATGATAGTCAACCTTACACTCATATGATAGTCGACCTTGACTATTGCAAGTAGTTGGCTTCACAGTTCATAAATAACCTATTGGCAGATGGGTATCCCAGTAACTTTAGACATTGTAGGCTCAAGTTTTTCTTTCTGAAGCAAGATTCCTGGGGTTTATCCTATTTAGATTTTACTTTCATGGTTTTTACGTAAAGCGTCTTTTAGCATTAGAGCAACTGATCCCTCTTTATTTTTTCTTTTATCATATGTGCCATTCTCTTTTCCTTTCCATTATATGAACAGACATCTGTCAGGTCTAGTATTGGCAATTAGCCTGCCTAGATTGACCTCTTATCCAGTTAAAAAATCTTCCTTAGCGGGTGCGTAAGACTATAGCAGCTTTACAACAAATTGGATACTTGCATAAATAATTTGTTTGTTCATGAGTAAAGACAAATTATATGCAATGTTGTGGTACTGTTTTTTTCATCCTTGTTTTCTTCTGCCTAGAGTGCTTTGCCTAAGGAATAATATGAGGAAATGAATTTGCAGTGAAGTCTTTTTTCTGTTAAAAACCATACCTTGACTGAGGCTATCTGCTGCCTCCTTGATTCCACTTACCGCAGATAGTACTGCACAACGATAAAGGCAGGTGTCAAAAGAATTATATTCACTAGTTAACCTCTTAAACGTGTGAGTAAACATATTTGTTGTCTTTAAAATGAAGGTGTATGTCTGAAGGAGTATATAGACTGCCTACAGTAACATCCAAAGATTGGCTGCTTCAACCTTTTAGATGTGTTGCAATTGGAGATTTAACATCTTCAACTGCTCAAGTTGAAGGTGATTTTTGCAAAACATGCAGAGGGTTAACAATACAAGTTCAAATTCAGATCATGCCGAATTTTTAATGTTTTTCTTTATAGAAACTTAATGACTTGCTTTCCAGTTGTCACTACTTAAGCTTCTCTATTGGAATCAAACCAGGAATTTTCTCAAGGGAAGAGAAAGGGAGGGGAGCACCTTATTTTCCTTTTTCATAGGATGGCCTGCCTGTAAATTATTCAAGGGGAAAGTGTGTGGATATTTTCCCATTAGCAGGGGCCCATATATAAGGGTGTTCGAAGTTAGGGTTCACCATGACCTGTAAGGTTTAATGATGAGATCCTATTCTCATTGATCACAGAGCACTTTTGAACAAATTATTTATCTTGGTGATTCTGTTAAAATGTCTCCAATTTCCATTGTTGTTTCTGACTGGCAGATCCACCCTGTCAGTGATAAAAAGGTCCAAATAATATTGAACATACTGCACCAGATGATGTTAATTAATCAGTGGGCACATGCTTGAATGGATGAAACTGAAAAGTATCTTAAGATTCATTAGAAACTAAGGACAGCTGTAACCACTATAGTATCAGAGAGGATCTGGAAATGGTTTGCCTGACTTACCAGATATGCATGGTGTTAGAACCCCATCCCCTATCACCATCGAAGTACCAAGGATTGTGATAATGAATAATACTATCTTTGCTTTTTTACTGTTTTCTAGCTTTTCTTTGATCTTTTGGGCCCTTCTTAATTGTGTTGATGGTGTATCCAGCTTATAATTAGAGAGTTCTCTATCCTCCACCTGATGATTAGGGATCAAGCTCACCCTTGCATAACGACATATCAGTGAGTAAAGGGCAAATGTTCCCCCTGCATTGTCATTCTAATTTGTCAGCACAAAGTCTGTCCTGCTTTCATTTTGATGCTTACACTGAACCAGCACGAATAATTTAACTTGCATTGAAGTAGAGGTGTATACATACCGTCACCGTTGTCATTAGCCCACAACACTATAAAAACATATTTAACCAAGGGGATGAGAACCAGGGTGTAGAGAATGAGGGATAAGACGCCTAATATGTCATCATTGTGATGGATGCCCTCAGTAAAAGTGCTTGCAAACACGTAGAGTGGAGATGTACCTATGTCCCCATAGATCACTCCAATGCACTGAAATGCCAACTTCAATGTGATTCCCAAACCCACCTGTGTACAGAAACAAAAGTATCGAAAATATTGAAAAGTTTAACTAATGTTGGTCAGATCAAAGATACTAGGCATTCCAACTTCTCTGGTTTTCTCAAGAGTGGAACTCAATATGTTGATGTTGTGTTGCTCTGGCTAGTGAAAAACTAATTTTCACTTATTGTCTATGTTTGTTTTTAAATTTAAAGAAAAACTAAATATAAGAAAATCTTTCTCTGACATATCGCAATTACAAGTATTATCCAGTTGAAGGATAGCTGTTTTTTTTGGGTAGTTAAAGTTGTTTCTATTCTTTTGACAATATGGAACCGAGCATGGTTCATCACATATCTGGTCATATTGAAGTAAATCAAATAAGATTATCTAAGAATGACAAAATAATTTTCTGAATGTGTAAAAACAAAAAAAATTGTGTCTATATATATAAAAAAAAAGATTCATACTTTTGCATGGTGGCTCTGAGCATTCGAAACATTTCCTGCCTCTAAGTTGAGTGAGTCAACACGACGAAGCTTTGCCCAGGAAAATTTTCTCTCTTTCAGAGGTGGCTCTGGTGCTGCCATTTCTGTTCCTTCATCTATTTCTTCATCTCTTCCCTCACCAGCCTGAATTGGATGACCCATTCTCTAAACTGATTCCAAGTTAGATTGACCGTGGTACTGGGTTTGTTTTATAGGCAGAAGAATCAGGAAAAAACTTAAAATAATTGATGGAAAGAAGGGCAGAGGAATCATATTCTTGTCTAATGGAAGTAAAGTGTACTTTCAAATGAGGGAAACAGTCTTTATAGTGAAAAAGACTACAGGAGCATGTATTATACTTTAATCCAATAATTATGAAAAACACAAGAATAATTTTTTTCCAGTGAAAGTCTTTCCTTTTGTAAATTCTTAGATCTGTTACATCTGTTAATTTTATCTAAATTTTGTCTTTGTTCAGTTGGGGCTGCTACTTGTACTTATTTCTATGAGATGTGTTTAAGATTTTATCTCACTTTCTTATTAATGACAGACTTCAATTTTTTTTTCTTCTGGACTTGTAACTTTTATTCCTCTTATTGTTTTCAAATTTAAACTTTGAAGCATAAGAAAGTTGCTGATCCCTTATCAATTGCATCTCTTTTAGTTTCTGAGTTAAGACTATAAAGGCAAGTTACATTTATGAGGCTCTGTGAAAAATAGAACAAGAAACCTAAGGCTGCAAGTCTATATAAACAGGTAAGAACAGCATCTTAATTTTCTTCAAAAAAATTCTTATTAAAATTTTAGTTGTCCTCAGGCCAAATTGTTCTAAGAATATTTGATGTTATTATGTATTCATAGCTGCATTAACCCCATTATATTATCAGGTCTTCCATAGTATTATCATTGTTGCTGCCCCTTTCTTCTCTTCAATCATCCCCCTCTCCTTGAGCAGTCGACAGTCTTAATTTTATCCCTATGCCTCATTTTATAACAAAGTAAATAATGCTTATTTAATATTGGAAAATGCCACAGAACCACCACCATGTTGTTTTAAACTAAGTTTGTCTGCTACTACTACTTCTAATAACTCTCCATTGGGATGAGGAGGCATTAAGTTAATCTAGTACCTCCAAGTACACCTAGTACTTGCTTGCAGTATTATCCCATTTATAAATGTAGCTGTCTGGGAGTGTTAAATTTGTATGTAAAAACGTTGACTTGTTTTTATCTTCATATTGTAGTCATTAATTTGCTTTTTGAATTGGTATGAAGTTGAAGATCATGAAAGCAGCATATAGTTTATGAAAATGGTATCAAGATGATGGGATCCTCCCTTGACACTGTCCAAAGTTCTCTGTGAGCAAACACTCCCTTGTCTCTTTCTTGTTCCAGGAATTTCATTGATGATCAGATTTCACTCTATGCATCAGGGTTGGCAGGAAATCTCCTCAAATCGAGTCACATCCTGTATCTCACTCTCATAATCATGATGTAGAATATATTAGGAAAAATTCCTAGTTGCCACCTCCCACGGCATCGTGCATTTAAGTAATTGCTGCAAGTCAGAGTTGTTAATAGTATATACTTTACATTTAACGAATATACTAGTGCTATTATTGCAAATGATGGTTTTATTGGGATTGAAAACCCATTACTGAAGCAGCGCATTGGCATTTAAGCATTAAAAATATTGTTTCTTTATATTTCTCCTCATATACGTCTCCATGTTCTCTGTGTTTTTAAGGTAACCTTGCCCAAGTCAATTCCTTTAGCCTTCTCTAATTCCCTCTGTACATTGTTGGAGGTGGGTAAGAGTTGACTATTATCTGGATAAAAAAATAGAAAAAATGGCAGATTTGAATGACGTCCTATACACGAGGACAGAGGAAGGCTCCCACTTCCCTAGGCCATTCGTAGGAGATTGGTAAGAGCTGACTATGAGCCTAAAAAAACACAAAAGAAGAGAATGATTGATTTCAGTGACGCGCAGCAGACACGGATATGGATACTACTACCGCCTAGAACAGTTGAAAAGGGAGGATAGGAAAGGATTTTCTACTTGCGCGTGAAATGCTTGATGGGTCATGCTTATCAAATGCTAGTCTATAGAGAGTTGTTGTGAATGATGTGTGCCATCCTCACATTCTGTGGGAGCCCATGACTTTGCTTAATAAAATAGCTTTATAAAATAAAACCGCTCTTGCTCTTGCTGTTTTGTCTTTCACTCTTTTTTCCATACTTATAACCCTTGTAATCGTGAGATTTTTTTAAAAAGCAAAATTTATGTAAAAGACTCGAAAAACTAATTATGTTGTCAAACATAATATGAATGTACTACCTTCTAAACAAAACACGATAGAACTGCAAAAAGTAAACATGGAACACGCTTCCCCATGAAGGTTTACCAGGTTTTCTGGGCAATCAAGCATTTAACATAGCAACAGAAGCGTGCTTTAAGCAATTATACCATCAAGACAAAATAAAATGTCGTGCAGCTTCACCCTAACTACCACTGCACTGCAGAACATATTAGCTTCTTCGAGACTTGCAATTTTTTCTAAAAAAAGAGAAGCTCTACCTGCACAGCTCTGAGCAGACAAGTTTTAAACTCAAAAACTCTATATATCAGCTTGATTTATACTTTGTCCTACCAATTACCAAATCATTCACACGAAAAGGGCAGAGGAAAAGTCCCTGCAGATTTAAACCTCTCCTTCCACCACCTCAGCCGTGCAATACAGCCTGAGGAAAACAACGAGAGGTTAGTCGAATCTTTTCAGGATTAGGAAGCTATAAATGGAGAAGGAAACAAAAAGGTAGTCAATTCACTTATCACGTTGAAGGATTTACTACCATTCATAAGGCAGAGGCAAAGAACTCTTTTAAACTATAAAATGTCTCACACTGTTTCCAATGCACGGATTCAAATGTAACATCTTCCTATGCTACAATCAGTATGAAAAATAGTTAAATGACATAATGACAACTTATGGAAGACAATCTATGCTATAAAATGAAAAAAATCGAAAGAAAACCTATGTGCAAGTTCATTATATGATGAAAAAAATTTCAGCCAGGAAGTAGCATAATATCCAAGAAAATATCCTTTATAGGTAAAAAATGTTCATCTGTGCATCCCATAAAATGCAATCGATTCTGCAACATCCTCATTGAAGAGAAGATGCATTCTGCCACAATCTCCTCAAGCAATTTTTCCCACAAGAAAATGCAGTTTTCCCACAAACTCTTCAAGCAAATTTCTCCAACAGAGTGAACCATCATCTATAACGAATATGAGTGCATCCACGATGTTTACATCTTTTAATAGAATTTTGCAAGATTCACTGTGACGGAAAAAAGTTGGTCACCTTAATGGACTGCGGGTGTTCAAAGATAAAAGTAGTGAGCCTATTCACATTGAAGGGGACTCCAAGGTGGTGATTGGTTTGTGCCAGCGCAATTCTTCTCCCCCATGGAGGCACTGGGACGTATTCCAGGAGATTTTGGATATTGTATCTTCCTTTTCTTGTATTTGGTCTCACATTCCGAGATCTGCTAATTCGGCAGCAAATGTGCTTGCCAAGGAGGGAGTTTTCCTGCAATCTCTCGTCGTAAAGGATTTGCTCCCTCCGCTTTTGTAGTTTTCTTTTCCTTCTTTTAAATAAAAATACATCTTCATAAAAAATATAAAAAAAATTAAAAGAGCTGATGTAGTGGACTAGGACTTTGGTTTCATTTTGTGAATTGGTGATCAGACTGGTTAAGTTTAACCAAACAACTTTATCTCTCCATTCTTATTCTGTTTCTTTTCCTACATTTTTTAAACTTTATAACCATGTTTCAAAAGCAGACTGACCCTTAACACAGGTAACTGACTTGTCTTGTTCAACCAGGATGATGTCATACACAAGTAAAAACTAAAAAAATTAAGAATTATTTTTTCAAGTTCAAGGGTGTGTGGAGCTCTGGTCCAACTCTCCCCCTTCAGTGTACACGTAGGAGAGGTGTCCTTGTCATCATGCAGAATTTCTGCATGATAGCAAGGAGGGCAGGGGCCCCTCTATCACATGCAGAAAGATGGAGAGGAAGAATCTGGAGGGAGAGACCATTCTAGCTCATTCAGATTCGTTCAATGTCATTTAAACTAGTTAGTCAACAGGTTTTTCCCCTCCCGAGGGTTTTCAATTACAGAACCATCAGATTAACCTACTCCGGTTGAACCCAGCTCAATCAGTCAGGCGAATCCAGCCTAATAAAGCTAGTTTATATATCTTAATTTTCAATATTAAGTTAATCTTATTAGAGCAAACCTTGGACTTTAATTATGGTCCTGCCAAGCTTCTACTACAAGAAGGAGAAAAGGAGAAAACAATGTACTCAACACTCAATTTCAAAGTGACTGGAACTGAAAAATATCAGATTTGGGGGAGAAATTGAAAGAAATAAGAGAGGAGAAGAGTTTGAGAAGAGTAGAGAGGCTGCATAGAAGTACGTGCCAGGAAAGCACCCCTTCTAGCTTTTATTTCAGGGTTTAAGTGAATTTTATAAAAAAAGGAGAAAAATGCCCCTTGATACATAAACTTACATATCTCCTAAAATACACCTCTAAATTGAATGAAACTTGAACCTCATAGGCATATAAAAGCACTGTCTATCTAACAGACATAAGCAAACATAAAAATTATAATATAAAAAATAACTAAAATACCCATAAACTGATATTTTAACAGAAACTACTTGTCATCCTTTGTTTATTCCTTCGTGTTCTCTTTCTCCTTCCCCAAAATCATCATATATTGGAGATAACAACTAAGGGAGACACTTGAATATGTAAAGATATATACTCAGGAACCGATATCATCATGTTTTGTGTGTGTTCTTGGGCAGAAGGTGGTTTTGGACCGAAGTATTCACTTGATGGATCAAGTGAAAGGCTGAAAGTCAGTGAAAAAGGGTTATACATAAACTTATGCCTTTTATTTTAATGAAACACTTCTTCTTTGATTAAGCTTAACTTTGTCAAGGTGATGGCCTTGGTTACTGCAAATTATAGTTTGCCTACCTATCAATTAGATGTTAAAAATGTCTTCTTGAATGGAAAATCAAGCTGAAGAAAGATATATCCACTTTAAATCCATGGGAGAGTAAGGTTGTTGTGACAGAATATATCCATAGTTTTAAACCATCTCCAAGAGCTTGGGTTAGAAATTTTACATCAATCATACAATCATATGAATTCACACAATGACATTGATCATATTGTGTTTATGAAACAAAGTTCTCTGGAAAATACTTAGGTTTGCCACTGACAGAAAATAGGAGTTGGCCCACTTGAGAGATTGGTATATTTGATGCCCCTATAGATTCTAATTATTTGTCTGTGATACATTTCACTTTTTGATGATTCAGGTACATATAGAAAGATTAGTGATGGTATCAAGGTCCAAAATTGGATTTCCAGCTACTAGTGTAAGTCAAGGATGCAGTGTCTTAATAGTACTCTTATTAAAAAAAATGTCATAATATTAATTGATAGGAAAAGAGATGAAAGAATTATGAAGTCCTAGAAAAAGGGGATGGAGGCAGCAATTTGCGCATCTAATATGGTCCTTTGTATTGTTATAAGGATGACACAAAACTGAGGGCTTTGCAAATGTGGAATATGCTGTTATCCTGATAACAACAATTTTAACACTGAAAGTAAAGTTTAAAACTAGTGCTTACTGTTGTGAATTTTTCTCAATCAGTGAAATCGAGAATTATTAAGAGAGAGACATTGCCACTGGGACTACAAAACTCTTCAAAGGAGAAGAAATACATTCCAAACTCCAAGATATAGACCGAGTTCCCTCAAAAAGATATGGTAAGTAGAATCCATATTAGCCAAGGAGTCAACTAAGTTATTGGCACATCTGATGGTGTGGAAAGAGGTCTATAAAGATCTGGAACTTGTGAAATTTTTCAACTTATCTGTTAGTAATCCCAGAACTTCTTGTTAGTTGTACTATGTGTCTTTATCATTGTCATTTGGTTGAAAACAGAGGCAAACATTACCAAAAGACACCCCCCCCCCCAAAAAAAAAAAAAAAAAAAAAAAAAAAACGAAAGGGGAGATGAAGAAAATGAGATAAAAAGGAATCAAGGCCCTAGAAGAAGGAATGGTATGTTATAGCACCATTAATAGGTAAAAACTATAACAGAATTCTTTAAGGATGTCAATCTTGTGACACCAAAGAGACAAACAAGAACTTCAATTTTCATTAAAAACTTGCTAATCTTCACAGCATGAATTACATTCTTCAACCTGCCAATCATAAGGTATTTGTTTCCACCAACAGCGGCTAACTAGACACTGAAACAAAAGAGCAAAAGCGACTCTGCCAAGACTTACAACTCTGTGCATTGATAGAAGACTCCAGCACTACTATCTCTTGTTGTTCTCCATAAACATCCAGATGAAGCAAACCTCTGTCAAATTTAGTTTAAGATAGCTGAGAGGAGGGTGCTACCTAATTAATTATAATCTGTAGATATCTCCGCCCGAAGAGCTTGAACAAGGTCTTTCATAGAATATTAAACTCATATATAGCAATCCACAACAAACAGCAACCCTGCATGTGTTATGTGCTTGAAAGAGACTCATAGTGGTAACTGTCTAAAGCTTCATTACTTCTGTCAAACCACAAGTATTCATTGCAGCAATAGTTTTGTTGCATTAACATTTTCCAATGAGAAGCTAATAGTAAAGGAAACCAGTTAGTGATGAAAGTGATCACAGAAGCAACCACAACGTATTTTCCAAGGAGATGCTAGCAGATAAAGGAAACCTATTGGTGATGAGAGAGCTCACTCAAGCGATCAACAAAACAAGATTTTTAGAGAGGAAGTAGGACAGATAGGATAGCCATTCTTTGGTGTATAGTTTTCTTATTTTTTGAAAGATGGGATGGAAAATAAGGGGACTTAGGTTCTGTATCCTTCCATCATCTCATCTCACTTCTATGGTTCTCATGTTATACAGCAAACATTGTTTTATTACTTTAAAGACTTTGACATATCAAATGAAAATAATCAAATCCGAAGATCCTAAGAGAGTGCAGCTGTGGCTTGCCAGCAGTACAGGAGGAATCAGAAGAACTTGTGAGTGGAGTGTCTAATGATCAGCCTCAGAAGACTTATTCAGAAGACAACTCCTCTCATATGCATATTTTCATGCTTGACGGATTGGGCAGTGGCTGTTTCAATTGTAGCCAGTGGTTGCTTCAATGTTAGACTCTTTCAGATTTCTAAACAATTACAGTTTCTCTTGATGAATTTTGTTCAGTTTTCCACATGGCTTATTCACCTTGCTGGCCTGCAGTGTGGTTAAATAGCGGTTTACTCCAGCATTTTTTATTTGTTATTTATTGATTTATTTACCCATTCATTCATTTCTTTATTTGTTTGTCTATTGTTTGTCACAAACATTTGCAAATATTTAGTGTCAGCTATTTGCATGCAAATTATCCTACCAACAACCATGATTAGCTTGATTTAAAAAAATTGTTATTAAAAACATCCACGATGTTCCTGTTGAACTAAACATTCCTTATACTCTTTTTTATTTTATTTTTCCTCCTCAAGCGTTAGTCTAATCTGCTGATGTTACAATGCTGCGAGCATTCTCTTAAAATTTATCAATATACTAGAATATTACATTTTCACTAATTCCAGGCTTATTTTCTTTGACAACCAAAGAAATATGTTCTGTCATTCCAGTCAATGAGTGATAGTTTACTTTAGACCAAAGGGGTATTAAATTTATATCTTTTAAAGTTTAGTCCAATCCATTTCCCAAAAAAGAAAAATGTTTAGTCTAGTCCAATTCCAAAAAAAAAGTTTAGTCCAAGTCCATCATACAATAACATGTTGAAATAATGAAGCATTTTCCCAACTAATAACCATAGGATTTCCTGACTTTAATATATATAACACTCTGACTAACACTCTCCCTCATGTTGAGTCTCAAACAAATGAATAGAGGGATTATGACTAAATAGGGCACAAATTAGACGCTAATAGATGTCATGCTACACTACCATGTTAAAGTTTGGATTACATCAACCAAAAATAACTAGCTAAAGTTTGGGAAACATTTTTCCCAACTAATAACCACATGAGTTTTCCTTACTTGAACCACTGTTAAATTAGTCTAACTAACAATATGAATGGTTTTTCCTTTATATTATTGTTTCTGCAGCTCAAGTTTTATGTGGAGATTATTACTCGAGAGAAAACAACAATTCACCTGGTTTACAGAGGCCTAATGTCGCAAACAGCCTCAAGTGCTTTCTTGTCCAATTCATTTTCACCAATCCACATTGAACTCTGCCGACACAAAAGCTCATGCTTTTCCTTCTTCTTCTGCTCCCTCTTTGCTTCCATTGCCCTCCAATGTTCCAGCTTCTCTGCTCTTTCTTTCAACTGCATTTGTAATATGATCATCAGAAGCATCAATGGCAAGTGAAATTACTTAGTTTTTTGGCAAACAGAAATCTACGTTGTTTTGAAAAACATACACTGCAATGGAAAGCATTTTTATTTAGTTATTTTGTACCTGAATGCCGTTTATCTTTATGCTATCCGTTAATCCCACTCTTACCAATATAACGCAAAAGAGGGGGGAAATGAAACTAAAAGGTAAAAGAGAAATTGCAAGCTACTTCCTATCGCAACATGAGGTCATCCTGTCAAAGCCACTAAATTACATCAATTTTTTTTCTTTTTTCACTCACCAGCATTTCTCTAAATTCGGCTTCAGCAACCTCTCGCTCGGCAGCCCGTGTCTTCGCAGCAGCAGCCTTCTCAGCCTTCCTGGCTTCCTTCTCGAGCCGAATCTTCTCCTTATTGGCCTCGTCTTTCCTTTGCTTCTCCTGCTGCTGAAGCTCCACCTCGTAGATGTACTGTTTCCGAAGCTCTTTCACCTGCTTTTTGTAATCCCTCCTCAGTATAGCAAGCTTTTCCTCGGCTTCCTTAGGGTCTTCTACTCGCTCCCAACTGCCCAAGAAATCGCAGGGCTCCGCAAACTCTTGCGGTTGCTTGCAGCGGTGAAAGGGCGAATGGGAAGAAAACGATCTTGTTTTTATTCCGATAAAGGTCTTCAAAATTTCAGATGAAGACGCAGAGGAACGAAAGCAGGGGCGTATCACAACCATGGTCGGAGTGACGGCAAGCTTGGGTTTGCCCAAACTCAATCGCGACTCAACTCGTTGCTGTCTCTAATCTTGCCTCTTTTTCTATTTTTTTTATTTTCAAGATGCGAGGATGAAAGATAAGGTCCGTCCTATTTATGTTTTTCCAATAGTGGGCATGGGTTGCCTCATCTTTGGCCCCTCCTTCCTGCACCAATTTTTTGTGCGACATAAAAGAAGACGACCACGAGAAACAAGAAATTATCTTTTATGGGTTGAACAAATCATAACTTGAAATAATATAAAATTTAAACATTCCTAACAACAATATATATAATATACGATCTCTAACCTTAATTTTCCACGTTTCTTCTTCAATATTTTACACCAATCCAAACTTCATATGCCCGTTTCCCAAAATGACTAGTCTCTTAGGAAATCTTTTTCTAATATCTTTGTATCCATTAATCCATGTGGAACTATTTCTTAACACTCCCCTTCACGTGTAGGCCCACTATCTTTTGTGGCTCTACAAGTGGTTAATTTAGGTAGAGGCCCACATAATGAGTGGCTTACTCTGATACCATGTTAAATTGGGTCTAAGCCCTTATCCCAAAATGACTAGCCACTTAGGAAATTTTTTTTCCTGCTTATAAACTCAAGATCTTTGTATTTACTAATCCATGTGGGACTATTTCTTAACACTCCCCCTCACGTGTAAGCCTTTGACCCAATTTAACATAGTATCAGAGCAAGGTGATCATATGTGGGCATCCACCCAAAAATTATCTACGTGCCACTACGTGAGGGCCTCCACCCAAATTATCCACGTGCCTACATGTGAGGGGGAGTGTTAAAAGGATATTCCCAAATACATTAGTGAGTATAAAGATCTTGTATTTATTAACTGGGAGAAAAGGTTTCCTAAGTGGCTAGTCATTTTGGGATAAAGCTTTCGACCCAATTTAACATGGTATCAAAGCAAGGTTCTCATATACGGGCATCCACCCAAAATTATCCACGTGCCACCACGTGAGGGGCCTCTACCCATACACGTGAGGGGAAGTGTTAAAGAATAGTCCCACATACATTAGTGAGTATACAGATATTACATTTATTAGTTGGGAGAAAAGGTTTCCTAAGTGTCTAGTCATTTTAGGATAAGGCTTTCGACCCAATTTAACAAAGGCTTCAGCAATGTAGATAAACGAAGACCAGCCGACGTGTAATGGACTGAAGTAGGTATCGCAGAAGACACCCTTGCTTGAGCCCGAGCTAGAGGAAGTTGAGGGAGGGAATTGTCGGATTAGACCATTTGAGAAATGGGACAAGAAGAAGCGGGAGAAGAAACGGGAGAAGATCGATTTAGGGTTTTGGTCATTAGATTGTATGTTTTTACTGTTAGACCATTAGACACTTAAAAAATTTAATTTAATCTACATTATTGGAGTGGTATTTTTAAGGTAAATAAATTGCTCGAGCCTCAAATAGTTAAAATGACCGTGTATAAGATATTATATAATTGTGTACACGGTGTAAAAATAATAATAATAATGTACATAAATGAAAATAAAAAAATATTTAAAATGATATTTTAAAATTATTTTTATTTTACGCTTTTGTCCTCTCCGCTTTTTATCCAATTGGATTAAACTGATTGGTATGGTCTTGTTTTTTATTAATATACATAAAATATAATTTCTTGTTTCTCAAGGGGGTGAGCTGATCAAATACGAAAGACTATTTGGTGTGAAACATTCTATCATGAAGGGTTGATCCAATACAAAAGGTTATTTGGTGTAAAACATGTGAAACGACTATCTCAGCCATTCGATCATGATCGGACAACTGAGATAGGCATTGTTTGGACGACTGAGATAGTCGTTGATCATGATTGAACGATTGAGATAGTCATTTCACATGTTTAGCACCAAATAGTCTTTCGTTTGGATCAACCATCGGTTCAAGTGAACTAGATGTTCTCTTATGCAAATATGAAGTTTAAAGGTATTAACTTTATTTAATCTAATTCAATTTTTAATTTATAATTCAAAATAATTTAAAATTCATAACATTTACTTAGGCCCCTTATTGGCCCCTGGTTGAAAATTTATATCCTAAGAAAAGCTAGAAATAATTTCCCTAGGATACGTATTTTCAAAAACCTTCATATAAAATCCTGGTATCTTACTAAGAAATTAAATAGAAAATTGTAGACTTGTTAGTGCCTTTTTGAAAGGAAATAAATAGAAATTAACAATTAATCTCATATATTACCATACTTAATTGAGAAATTTTTAGAAAAAAAAATCAAATACAAAATTGTCATAAAAAATTACTTTGTCTTGAAAGTATTACAACATCAATTATCAAATACTTATTAAAAAAAATTCATACAGTTTTCCAACCCATCTTAGCTAGAAAAATTTACTTGAAAAGTTATATTATTGTCCTTGTAAGAATTTATAACTAAAAAAGTGTTTCCAAGAAACAAGAGGCACTAATGGTCCCTGAAAATATATTTATACTAAAAATGTATTTTCGACGTTTGTTGGAAGAGAAAAAAAGGCACTAATAAGGCGTTGAATTTATTTATTGCTTTGTGGGAAAAAATTATCATTTGTCCATTGGAAAAATCTTCTCTTAGTATTTTTTTTATTTTTATACCATAGTAGGAAACAATAGAAAATCATTTAAAACTTTTATGTGTACATGAAAAATAAAAAATAAAAATTTATAAATACAAAAAAAAAGTGAAACAAAAAGGGGATCACTTCAATTTTTTTAATTTTATTATTTTAATTTTTTATTATAACCATAGGAATTAAAGTCATTTTTCAATATTTTTAGTATTTAGATATGAAAAAATTAATTCTAATAATATTTTCCATGGTTTAGCCTTATAATTATAACTTTTAACCTTATTTTGATGATTTTATTTAAATTAAGAAGCCCCTATCTAAAATGTACCTATAGTTAATTAGTTAGAAGCACCGCATCCGGGTCTGTTGTACTTTTTTCCTTTCACGAATGACCCGAGCCGTTCACATTTGGTCGGGGCCTTTCCAAAGACAGTGAAACCCCTCATTTCGACTAAGTTTCGTTTTTAAACGGAAAATCTGACTGTTTGCCGCCACTTTCAGTTTGTTCCGCTCTTACTCCTTCGTTGAGTTCGCTCTCATGGGAAGATAAAAAAACTCCTACTTGAGCTCAGAAGGTCTTCCTCCGGTTCGTTGCTTCATCTTGCTTTCCGCGCAGACGCCTTTCAAGACCCTAGACCTCTATCATCTACCTTCCCTCGGTTCCGAATTGCCTCCACCAGGCTGCGAACCTTGCATCTGTTAGATCTTTCTCCTTGGCTGCTCCGAAAGAGAGTACGGTTCCGTAGGCAGCGGAATTGAGTTGGAATCCCCTAGCCTAGGATTTGGTGGTTTGGAACTTGCAGAAGAGGCCTCTAGCGATATGGAATGGTAATCTCCGGTTCGTGCTCTAATTCTTTTTCTGGAATAATATCACGACCTCTCCAGTTTCCTTTGATAAGAATCCAGAAATTGATGTGCACGATTTTTTTCATATTTTTGAAGAAGTCACTGATTCAAGCGGAGCTCAGGCCAGACCACATGGTAGCCATTTGCAAGCTTGTGTCGAAGCTTGTTTGCTATTTTAAGCAAAAAGTCCAGGTTCATCATCGCTTACCTCAAATCCAAAAATCACTTTATTTAGGTCGTGTGTTTTCCCAGGAGAGTAACCCCCCCTTTGATTCTATTCCTTTCTTCGTCTGATTGAGGTTAAAATACAAAATGTATGCTAGTTCATTGTCTCTTTAGTAACATAATCATATTTATATATTGCTGTTCTTCAATACAGCGAGGTTGAATTGGAAGGCAGAGGAGTTCTGGCCTCTATGGAGAAATTAAAAGAGGGCACGCTTTTAGAATCTACATAGACAAAGAGAAGTATTAAACAATCCATCAAAATATGGAGAACAAAGGTTACTTCTCCCTTTAGCTTAGTTTCTATCATTGAAGAACAGACAGTGGTTAAATCAGTAGCTTCACATAGCAATTCCCCTGATTGTGGTAGGAAATTTCAGCGGTGCGTTGCAGCTTATTTCTACATGAGCCTCTGACCCATCATTCTTGTTATTATTATAAGCAAAACTGCACAGACTTGATTTACAAAGATTTCAGCATCCTTCTCTGCATCTAAAACTGAAGAGACCAAAACCCAGAACAACAAGAACCCACATCCTTCAGTATTTAGCAGGGTCGACTCCCACTGTTTTAAGCGACTCGACCTTCTCGGGAACAACCAGAGGATAGCCTCGAATGGGGTCATCCAGGACTCTGTCGAACTCCTGAACATGTGCCAGCCTCCTGAAAAGGGACTTGTGAATGAACCTCTCCGCCTCATCAACAACCGAGTCGGGTTCAACCACCTCCGGCACCGTCTTCCTCCTCTTCTTCTTCACGTAGACGTTCGGAGCGTAAAGCAGCTGGTGTTTCGCGGTGAGGAGCCCCAGCGAGACGGACAGAGCGATCATCCCCAACGCCACGTACACGGGAACGAAATCGCCTCTGACTGCCGCCCTGCCACAAGTCCCCACCCGTTCAGGTAATAATTTTGAGGGGAAAGAAAAGGGAAGTTTAGTATTTAATAGTCTCTAGATAACTAACTCACTTTGAATTGTTACGGCCGGCGCCGAACATGTCGTGCAGCGGTGCGGCGAAAGCTTTCGATTTAGGAGTGGTGGACGTCGTGAAGGACCGGTTGCCTCCCACGCGATGCACCATCGTCCTCCAATAACTCTGCAATTATATAATCCCATCACAAAACAAACCAAAAAATTAGCTAATACATGGCAAAAAACACGCCTACGAAGAGCAGATAAGATGCACTCACAGTAGCTCTGGAAGCCATGCCTGACGGATTAGAGGGACAGGTTTCGAAAGAACTTAACGAAGAAGCTGAGGCGACTACCAGACCAGTGATCTTTCGTTTAAGATCAGTCGATAATCGAAAGACAGATGGCTTTTAGGTCCCCAATAAATGGAAAGTTCGGAGAGTATCTGGTAATACGTGGCATACCTGCGAAGAAGGACTACACGAGGCGGTAGCAGGGATTGACACTTACGCCCTCTACAATTCTGGAAGCGCTGCGTTGCGTTGTTAGACTGTGCGACATAGAAGCCGGTGCATGCCTTCGTTCTTAAATAACAGTGGTTGGACTGCAGCCGAAGAACTCGGATACCCTTCTTACCAGAACGACAAAAGAAAAAAAAAAAAATTAAAGAAGACAGGAAGAAGGAAGATAAATTCTTTCTTTATCACTCTGAGTTCGTGATCATTATATGCGTCAGAGAGTGGTTGTTGTAGCAGCAGCTTCTGGCCTTCCTCCCGTCATGAATATATCATCAAGAAAAAATAAATATACCATCAACATACAAATTTATGCAATTGGATAATTTAATTAGAACTTGCCAGTCTTCCGGTTTTAAAACAAGCGCATAATACTGCTCAGACTTGCTACATGGAGATCTTTATTAGAAGGCCTCTACAATTTGACCTATTATATTTAAAGGATATTTTTAAAATCTTTTTTCTTAAACAATCCTTCCAAAAAGCAAAAAACCTTTTTAAGAAGGATGAACCAACCAAATAATTGTTGGAATGGTTTGTCTTTAATATGCATGTTACGCTTTCGCTAACAAATTGGTGTTTTGGCGCAATGGTTAGTAACATACTATCAGAGCAAGTGGTCTCGAGTTCGAGTCCCATTCCCCTTGTTTGTTTCGTCCCTGCATAGGTGGGACTTTGTCTTTGGCCATCCCCGTATAGGTGGGATTATGTATTTGCATTTGTACACGGGTGTTCCCTATATGGGGGGAGTGTCGAAAAATACGATGATGATATAATTGATAGACACTTAACCAAGGCACCAATATATACTTATGGTAAAAGGCTGTAGGTTACTGTAGGAAGTACTGCATGCACGAGACAAACAATGATCCTAAAATCTTATACAATATACCATTAAAAAAAATATATTCTAACATCTGAAGGTCACTCTGGAAAACACTCTAAGCAAGAGAAGGGACAACATAATGGGATTCCGAACTTCCATAAGAAAACCCCTCAATTCTAACCATTGGCTTGAACCTCTCACCAAACAAAGAAGCTCCACATGAGGGCACTCGTTCCGTCTTGATGGAGATGTGGAAACTGTAATGTTTGTCTAATAAAATGCACATCATGAACCAATGGGTTGTCTATTTGCACTAGAGGAAAACCACAAAAGAAACCAATTGCTGCCACCACCCACATCATCTTCGAGATCATCCTATGAAATATCATTGAAAGAGTGACCGCTTATAAAGACAAAAATCTACGAAGAGTTTGGATGCACAAATGGTGAAGTAAAAAGGCAATACCTTATTCCAAAAACAATTCAATAACCCCAAACCAACACCTCCTCTTTGAACGGACAAGCAACTCACTTCAATAAATCAACAAGCATAAGCATAACAGATAAGTTGCACCAGGCCACATTATCCATCACGTAAGAATGGACCCAAAACTAGGCATTCCATAATCAAGTATAAAAAATAAATCTTCACAACCATACTTGCACATTGGGTGTGCAAAATTGCCTCATACTCAGTCAAAGATTAGGAAGACAATCACCAATCAGCCTCAAGATTAGTATTAAATATTTCACATTGACTATTGCAATAGATAACTAAATATCACAAAAAAAATCACTTAATGTCATTGAGAACGAGAATAAGAAGAGATGGGAAAGGCGAGAATAAATAGATCTCTAAGCATCACTTGCTAATAACAGGCATGACATTAATGTCCCAACCATCTGACAAACCACAACAACTAAACAAACATAAGGAAACAAGTGTTTCGCAATAAACGACACAAAGTATCTCCATGAGGAATAACTCATCATCCACATAGAGTGCCAAGAAAAAAAAACACTGGTCAAAGGATATAAATGATGTGTTTCCTTGGCAGAAAAATGTGAACACTCAATTTGATCACATAACAGCCAAACTAACAAACAATTAGAAATATGTGACAAATCTTAAATATGTACATTTTATAGGCTCAACATAATCTATAGAGATTATCCACAACAGAGGGGGATCTAGAAAGTCTTGGGATGCGGAAAATATTGATTTCCTCTATACTAGAAATTGCTTGATTGCCACTTTGATGCTCATTTGGTTTCACGTCTTGAGCACACTCCATTGTAGCATTGTCCAAGGTGATTTGCTCCACAACAACAAGCCCCTTCAAATTATCCATACTAACAAATTCTTGAGAAGGAAATTGAACAATATTAATACATCTATATAGGTATAGAGATGTAGAACGTTGACCCTTCCCTGTTTGTAGGAAGGTCAATCATACCACTAACTTGTAATGTCATACACAACATTTGCCAACTTTTTATGGCCAATACAAGTATACAACCTTGAATTTTAGAAAATCAGTAATGTGTGTTAATGTATTTTCATATATCTGATAACCAAACAACAAACTATGTCATTCAAACCTCATCTGCCCAATAAAATAAATAAGAAAATACCTCAAACAATAATCAGTCTAGCATTAAAATAATAACTAGGAATTTTGAAGCTTGGCGAACCAAAAAAATCAGAAGTTAACAAATTTCAAATTCATTTCAATCATGTACATGAACTTCAACTTCATATTTGGTGTTAGTGTGGACGAGTTCATGTGCATTGAAAAACAATTTCCAGTGTTAGTATCCCAAAACGAGAAACATGACAAAAACAAGATAATGAGTAACTTGTAATAATATACTTAAATAAAACATAATACCAAAACATCAAATTAGGTAAAAATAAAGTAAAAAATAACAATTAACATAAAAAAGAATGATTAAACAAAAAGAATTGATCAAATACTAACTTTAACACACTATATATTTTTATGTATTATTAATTAATAATATTTTCCATTAAATTTAAAACCCTTCGTTTTATTAAATAAATAAATTATTTTATTAACAACACAAGATGGATATTTTATGTAGTATTAATAATATATTTCCACAATAATATATATATTTTTTTGAAAACGAGTTGAGCCGGATTAATTCAGCTGAACTTGGGCAGAACCAATGGTTTAATTTTTCCTAACTTTAGAAAAATTAAATCAATGTCTTCTTCCTCACGGTGTTGCGACAGAGGCGACCCTAGGGGGCGACAGAGGGCTGCGATGGAGGTTCTGAGATGGAGACGACGCTACACCTCAGGCGCTGCAATAGAGGCGCTCTGATAGGGAAAGGGGGCGCTGCGAGGGCTGCGACGGAGGTTGTGATGCAACGGAGACGATGTTCGGCGTTGGGAGGCTGGAAGGTACAACGAAGTGCTGCGACGAAGATGATGGGACAGACAGAGAGGGAGAAGCGAGCAGGAGAGAGAAAAAAATCGGCCTTCTACGATGATGCGTCCCGCTAGCTTCATCCGGATGATTCGCCAAATACTACAGAATCCGAAATACCAAAATTAAACTATGGTGTTATCTTCCAATTCATATGATTTATCGACATGAATCAGGCGCGGGTGCTCCACTAACGACGTCAGGAGATGAACTGAGTAATGCAGTTAAAGTTCATCTGCTGATTCAACTTGACTATCCCCCCTAAAAAGTAACCAGTAATTCTCATACACAACCAACAACAAAAACAGAAAGGAAGATCTTAAAAGGACAATCCATGATCCTGATTGCACAAAATTCGCTTAAAGATATCGAGGACTTGGATCCTAAAGAAAACTAGAAAACATTAACAGACACTAGAATCTCCCATTCCCAATAGAACAAAAGGTCTCCGAGGACAGGAAAATTCCAAAAATGACCTTAAATATTTATATCGGTAACAGGAGGCCGAGATCGTATAAGAATCGAGGTAATTAGGATCCGCCTAAGGAAGAAGAAATTGGTAGAGAAGCAGGCACTAAAGAAAAAATTAACTAGCTGAAACATGAGGACAAGCTCCCAGTGGCTAGTCTTGAGCGAAAGACACAAATCATCGTTGTCAAAGAACATAATTTCACTCAGTATGGGAAGTTACTGAATAAGAAAGAGAAACGATGTCAGGATTTGCTAAGACGAAGAAGAGACGATGGAGGACTTTCTGAAATCGATGAAATTGAGGAAAACATGAAAAAAATATCAATTAAAACATATCCAACAGAAGAGAAACTGAGTAACAGAAATAAATTAAAGGCTAAAGATAAGCCCAACAAACAATTTTCAAATAAATGAAAGAAGCGGGAAAAAAAGAAAGATCGAAATATCGATAACCAGAGAACTTCAAAGTTAGAAAAAAAAAAAAGAATGTCTATTCTTTCAAGAAATAGAAAGAAAATGTCAATGTAGACCAATGACCTGAAGAACAAATACTCGCTGCCTCCTATGTAATTTTCAGTTAGGAACAAGTCCACCGAAGGGAAGAAAAAGGGAAAGAAGCGGAGACCTAAGACAAAATTCACCGATTAGTGTGTGCACTGTAATAGAATGTATGTAAATTAGATTAGCTTAATTGTAGGAAACTAATTGTTTCCATCATTCTGTGATTGATTTTGTACCTTGATTTTACGATCTAAATTGGACCAAAAATCTTATAAATAGACTCTTAAACGGAGAAAAATACAACTTAAATTTTTTTGAAATCCTTTGTTTTCTTACATGGTATCAGAGCAGGAGTACTTCTCCTTCTCATTGCTGAAGAACAAAGCAGAAACTCTGTTCTGTAGCTTTCCGTCGTCCGAAGAACAAAGCAGAAGCTCTATCCCGTAGCTTCCCGTCGTCGCCGATTATCTTAGTCATCATCCCACTCCGACACAACCGTCGACGACCGCACCACCAGCTCGGTTGTCGCTGCTGACCACCGCGCCGAAGGAAGCCGACAATGCCGTTGCCGAAGAAGAAAGATTTTTTTTTCTGCGACTCAATGGACCGACGGTTTCCGTAGCCGAAAAATGCCACAGTCTAAGCTGCCAACCACCGCCACTGAAGTACGCCGACGCGCCGTCACCATTGTCGAAGACGCTCTGTCGTCACCGAAGCCGACCTATCGTCACCAAAGAAGTTTTTTTTGTGTTCGTTGTCATAAGATCAAGCCACCGCCACCCGAAATCCAGTAGGACTCCAGAAAGTCAACGAACCGCCGCCGAATCATACCGCTGAATCTGCTACCGAACCACCAACGTCGACAGAGAAGACGAAGGTGCTCCTTTAATTTTTTGTTAACTTAGGAACACTGTTCCTTTATTTATTTTGCGGGTCAACCCAGCCGATAATGGGTTAACCCAGCGGATCCAAACCGGACCCGAAACAAAATCGGACCAGAACCGAACCAAGCCAAAACCGAACCGAACTGGACTGAACCTGATTGCCGAACTGAACCAAAAATTTGAATCAACCCAGAGACAGACAATGGGGAGCTATCTTCCAATCTCTGCAAAAGCTAACAACCGGGTATGTACTCACTGCCAAGAAAAAAACCATTCGCATCAGCTTTGTTACGAGATTATTGGTTATCCAGAGTGGTGGGACTTTTCAAAAAGACCTCGGAAAAAAAATTGTTGGCGAAAAGTTGCTACCTACGGCGAATGTTGCCCATCCAGGTATTATCGGGAAAACTTCAGTATTCTCTGCATATTCTAAGAATAGAACTTAGATTATTGATACAGGCGCATCTGATCACATGATGAGGGATTCCAGTCAGTTAAAATCTGTCCTACCTTCTTCTCAATCCGTTATTTCCATCGCCAATGGTAGTACCTCTCCTATTACTGGGGAAGGATCAATTATCTTGTCGAATAATCTTACATTAGATATTGTCTTTGTTGTTCCATCTCTTGAATACAATATGTTATCTGTTAGCCAAATTACTTCAATTCTTGCTTGTACTATAACTTTCTGGCCCTCCTATTGTGTCTTTCAGGACATTCTAACCCGGAAGATTCTTGGTTATAGTGTTAGACGGGGCAAACTCTTCTATTTGGAGTTAACAGAAAATGGGGGATAAAAAATTAGTCAGGTAAATCTAGTTAGTAGTTAGTTAGTAGTGAGGACAGTGCTCAAGCAACTAAATGGTTATGGCATCGAAGACTCGATCATCTTTCCATTGGTTACCTTAAGAAATTGCGACCACAACTCTTTTCTGGTTTGAATAATTTGGATTTTCATTGTGACACTTGCGAACTGGCTAAGAGCCACCGTATCTCTTATTTACCGAGTTTGAATAAGAGTTCTGAACCTTTTGAGGTTATTCATTTTGATGTTTGGGGTCCTGCAAAGGTTCCCTCTATTTTTTGAGCTCGATATTTTGTGACATTTATTGATGAATGTACTAGAATGACTTTGGTATCCCTGCTTATAAAAAAGAGTGATGTGTGTCTAGCTTTTTAGGAATTTCACCAAATGGTACACACTCAATACTAGAAGCAGATTCGTGTTTTGCAATCTAACAATGGTACTGAGTTTGTCGATGCTTCTCGTAGTAATTTTCTGAACAATCATGGAATTCGTCATTAGACCTCATGTACCTATACTCCCCAACAAAATGGATTGGCAGAGAGGAAGAATAGACAACTTTTGGAAGTAGTGTGTGCCTCTCTCTTTGGCATGAACATGTCTCGGTTTTATTGGGGCGAAGCTGTCAAATCTGCTGCCTACCTTATCAATCGAACACCTTCTCAAGTTATAGACTTTCAAACATGTCAACAAAAATTGCACTCCCTAGTTTCCATTCTCCATCTTCCGAATCTTGAACCCCGGGTTTTTTAGTGTACTTTATATGTTCATATCCCCAAAGTCTTGCGAAATAAACTTGATCCATGTGCCAAACGATGTGTTTTGTTGGCTATTCTGATTTTCAAAAAGGATATTGGTGCTATGATCCACACACCCAAAAACTCCATGTAACTCTAGATGCCTCTTTCCATGAATTAAAACCTTATTACTCAGGGGGAGTCTCTCAGAATTCACTTCGAGGAAAGAGATCAAGTGAAGAGAATAGCGGAGGGGTTGAGTTTATTGAGTTAGAAGAGGTGAATGACTAGTTTAATCAACAAGAGAATAGTGGAGGTGCTGAGTTAGAAGCAGTGAATGAATTTTTTAACCAACTAGGTTGTCGTGATGTGCAACAAGGTTGTGCTCCCAACCATGAAGCCAAGAGTGAATAATGAATTACACCTAAAGAATCCTCAGAGTTGCCTCTGTCTGCACCATCAATTGAAGAATCAACCAAGAATGTTCCTCCTCGAGTAAATACGCATCCTGTGTTTGATGAATCTATTGAAACATGTGTTCCTACAGAAAATATGACTCCTAGATATCCACAAAGATTGAATAGGGGAGTTCCAAAGAAACAGTATGAACCTGATCTTGAAGCTAAGGCCAAATATTCAATTAACAACTATGTGTCCTACCATAGGTTGACTAAATCATATGCATTTACTGTTGATCAATTATCCAGGGTTTCTATTCCTAGTAATGTGCATGATGCATTAGCTAATCCAAAATGGAAAAAGGTGATGAACGAAGAGATGGAGGCTCTACAAAATAATGCCGTGGGAATTTGTTTCACAGCCTAAAGGAGTAAAGACAATTGGATGTCGATGGGTGTTCACGGTGAAACTCAATCCGGATGGAAGTATTAACAGATATAAAGCTAGGCTAGTTGCAAAGGGATATACGCAAAGGTATGGGATAGACTATCAGGATACTTTTGCACCAGTAGTTAAGATCAATTTAATTCGCATTCTTATATCTATAGCAGCAAATCGAGACTAGCCTTTGCAACAATTTGATGTTAAAAATGTCTTCCTCAATGGAGACTTAAAAGAAGAAGTCTACATGGAACTACCACCCGGAGTTAAAAGTGGTTCTTTGTGTCAAGGTGAAGTCTGTAAATTGAAGAAGTCATTGTATGGGCTAAAATAGTCACCTAGAGCATGGTTTGGGAGATTCTCGGTTACAATGAAGGAGTTTGGCTATAAGCAAAGTAACTTAGATCATACTTTTTTTATAAAACACAAAGAGGAAAAAGTAACAACTTTTATTGTATATGTTGATGATATGGTCGTGACATAAGATGACCCATGTGAAATACAAACTTTATAGGAGTATTTAGCCACTAAATTTGAAACGAAGAATCTCGGATAACTTAAATATTTTTTGGGAATTGAGGTTGCAATATCGAAACATGAAGTCTTCCTTTCACAGCGCAAATATGTGTTGAACCTTCTAGCCGAAATCGAAATGCTTGACTGTAAACCAATAGAGACGCCCATGGAAATGAATCATAAGCTCGGAATTCTTCCAAATCAAATCCCAGCAGACAAAGGGCGTTATCAGCGATTAGTTGGAAGATTAATCTACCTATCACACACAAGGCCCGTTGTAGCATATGCAGTGAGCGTTGTGAGTCAGTTCATGCATGCACCAAGTGAAGAACATATGGAAGTAGTCTATCAGATCTTGAGATATTTAAAGAGTGCTCCAGGAAAAAAAAAATTTATTCTCAAAAAATGGTATCTCTAATATTGAAGGATATATAGATTTTAATTGGGCAAGTGATCAGATAACCAGAAGATCCACTTCGGGTTACTTTACTTTTGTGGAAGGGAATCTTGTCACTTGGAAAAACAAAAAACAGAAGGTAGTATCAAGATCAAGTGTTGAAGTTGAATTTCGAGGTATGGCTCATGGTGTATACGAATTGTTATGGATAAGGAATGTACAGAGGGACTTAGGGATTGAATAGGCCAAACCTATGAACCTCCATTGTGATAACAGGTAGCCATCGCAATTGCACAAAATCTGGTTCAACATGATCAGACTAAACATGTTGAAGTTGATCGTCATTTCATCAAGGAGAACCTCGATGCAAAAATCATACAATTCCTTTTATTCGATCAGAGAATCAACTGGCTGATATGCTCACGAAAGCAATATCATGGAAGGCATTTCATGGTATAATTGACAAGTTGGGCATGGCCGATATTTATGCACCAACTTGAGGGGGAGTGTGTACACTGTAATAGAATGTATGTAAATTAAATTAGCTTAAACATAGGAAACTAATTGTTTCCATAAATCCGTGATTGATTCTGTACCTTGATTTTAGGATCTAAATTGGACCTAAAATCAGCATGTAATATCTTATAAATAGCCTCGTAAACGGAGAGAATACATAGGAAAATTCTTTGAAATCCTTCATTTTCCTACAATTAGTAGAAGGGCTACTGTGGATGTCGACCATGAAGAAGAATTGGGAGAAGAAGAAGATGTCGTGGACAAAAACTAGAAGCGGCAAGAGACGGAACAGAAGAACAAGAGAAAATTTCCAGAAAAAAGAATTGAGGATGCACTCGTATAGTTCTAGAAGAATGCAAATGTAGTAAGAGGAAAGGCGAAGAATAAAACTAACATGTTTCAATTGATATGAAATTTGAATTTCTCATTGTAGCCATTGCGGATCGCAAAGACGAGGTGAAAGAAACCCAAATTGTTGGAGGTTTTTGAAGAGCGAGGTGTGAGGGGTATAATCTTCTTCTTCGGCCTTGCTTTGGGCTCTGCAAGGCCGAAGAAGCTGAAAAAATGAACCTGTGAAACAACCAGCTGATGCTTATGCTTTTGACTTGGTTATAAAACCCATTAACTATACACCGGGCTGGATGGGCGACGTCTGAAGAGTATTTAACATTAGCTTGTAATGGCTATCTTCCTCTTAGATTAGCAATTCGACTCTCCCATCTATTATCACTTGGATGCCGTTTTTCATATTTAAACCACATGTGTTAAAATATTTCATATTTAATATAAAATGGATGGGAGATGAGAAAATTACTTTTTTAGGGTAATAATTAATCTATAAATATTTATAGATTCTATTTTTCAGCTAAAGTAAATAATGTGATTATGAGATAAAATTGGATATAATGGTTTGATGAGTGGAAAAATTTGAATCATTTATCTATTTTCCTTTATGAGCATTGCCAATGAGTAAATGCCCAACCTTGATTGGAAAAATGTCTCTAGTAGAATTCTTAAATAGATGAAGTTTAGGGTTTCGATCAAAGTTTTTTTTTTTTTTTATAATATGAAAACTTTCCCATGAGAAGCTTGGTTAAAGAAAAATTAATATTTTCAATTTTTTTTAACAAGCAACACAATCCATCTCAAGGATGTTTGCTTATACAACCCAACATATAAGGAGAAGAGAGGGTTGGCGTTCTCTACCACCTACCACCGTCAAGCGACGGTAGAGACGGGCTCAATCCCTTCTCCTTTCTGCTCTAGTGGGGAAGAAGGCAACCCCCGCCCCACAGCTTTTCTTCTTCCCCTCATGATCATTGTCGCTATGTGGAACTAGCGTAGGTGGTCGGAAGGCAAAGGCCGTTCTCACACTGGAAAAAAATCTGAAGCTTCTGAAATGGTTTCAAAATAACTCGAGGAAAGTTCGTTTTGGTTTCTCATAGATGAAATGCAGAAGCTGCCCTATTTCAGGAATCTAAGCTCTTGCCATCGATTACTCACCCTAAACAGATACATATCTTTGCTCTCTGCGAAAGCTCGACCGACTCAGACCTCCATGGGATCCTCAGAGCTGTATCTTTTAACTTAAGGACGTTATCCTTCTCACTGATCAGCCCTGTAGCAAAATTTTTACCACCATTATTTTGCTGTGGAAGTTTAGGAATTCTTTCAGATAATTAGTTGTTGCTTTACATCTGTACATGCAGGCTTGCACGATTGATCTTAGTCCGTGTAAAACTATTTTTAAGTTTCTAGGATACTAAGAAACTGACGATTAGGCGCGACAAGTTCGATTACGCTCAGGGAAGAGCCTCATATGGAAGCAGGTAGGCCTAACCAAATATCATTAAAGTAGGAGTGGCAATTGTCTCTTTATACAGATCTCCTCGTTGTCTTCACTATTCTGTCTGTAATCTCATTGCCACATTCTCTAGCTATAGAATCCAATGTTCTCTAAAAAGAAAGCTACCTGATCAAACCACATCAAACTCTCTTTCCATCTCACTTGGTAGCATCATTAATCTACATACGATAACCTCAGTATCATGTATCGTATCATAACCCTAAAATCTGATACGATTGTTAAAGAATAATCTCACATGGATTAGTGAATAGAAAGATGTTGAGTTTATTACTTGGAAAAAAAATTATTTGGCTAATCATTCTGGGATGAACCTTAAAACCAATTTCACATGGTATTAGAGTAAATATTAACCACAAAAGAGGTCCTCTGAGATGTATCGTATACAATATGGATGGCAATAAGATGGCAATGCACTGCTCACTTTCCAAAAGAATAAAAACCTAACAGCCTTTAATCATTCTAAATTGACAGGAAATTAATTATATAATGGCTGTACTAATGATGTTGTAATCATAATTCTTTTCGTATTAATTTAAGTATTTAACAACGTTAATATGTTCAACTAAGGTTGGAATTGCATGGAATTTCTTCTTCTTTTTGTCTTACACAGAGTTCCCACCTTCCCTTGTGTATATCACCTGCCTCGCCAGTTTCCAAAAATGAGAAAACAGTCAGAAGAGGTTTGAAGCATGTCTACGATCACGCTAGAAGGGCTTCTTCGGCAGGCATCGCCAAATGAAAGTGCGGGGGAGGATTCAGCTGCCAGAGTCGTTAAGAAGAAGAGAAATCTACCGGGGAAGCCAGGCAAGAAAACTCGCTTCGTTTAGTTCTTCTTAAATGACTCGTTCTCTTTTTGTTAGATAATCGTCATGCTTTCAGTTGAATTCAATCTTCTCACTGCTCAGTGGAACACGACAAACCAGAGATGAAGAAATCTTTGGTGAAAAACTGTTCTTTTGGGGACGTTAAATTTGTTATTTTGAATCAAACTGATGAAAACTATGCTGTTTTTGAGGTCCTACTTATGGTGAAACTTCTTGTTGCAATTACTCGGAATTGAATCTTCATTACTTGGCTTGAGTGTTTTCTCAGAATTTTTCTTTCTCAGGTTTTTACTGCAAAGTTTATGTATCATCCAGTCTCTGCTTTAACCTGCATCAGGAGCTCCTAACCGGGGTTTCCGTGCTCTTTGCTTTTCTGCGTCCACTGATTTCATGGGTCCAATTACCATGTTACATGAGTACAGACAGCACTTTGTTTCAATTGCGACATCCATGACCGAGTCAGAACCATCATGGAGCATGCCGAAGAATAGTAACTAATCAAGTACAATCAATTAATCTTTCTTTTCTGGGTGAGAAAGCAAGAATATTTGTTTTTCATCTTAGCATCTGGAAATCACGTAGCGAAAAGAAGAGAAGAAAAGAAAAAAAGCCTACGTACTGAGTCGAAACTGGTAGTTGCGTGAGTGACGACGCATCAAACTAGTTCCTGAAACTTTTACTGACCTTCTCCGCTGGATTCAGTGCAGACCCAGATGCAGAAGTCGTTGCTCTGTCGCCGGGAACGCTCATGGCGACAAACAGATACATGTGCGAAGTATGTCTTAAGGGCTTCCAGAGGGACCAGAACCTTCAGCTCCATAGAAGAGGACACAACCTGCCATGGAAATTGAAGCAACGGTCTGGTGCCGCCGTGAAGAGAAGAGTGTATATTTGCCCGGAGGTGCGTTGTCCTCACCATGACCCAAGTCGAGCACTCGGCGACCTCACTGGAATAAAGAAGCATTACTGTAGAAAGCATGGGGAGAAGAAGTGGAAATGTGACAAGTGTTCGAAGCCTTATGCTGTTCAATCGGACTGGAAAGCTCATGCCAAGATATGTGGAACTAGAGAGTATCGCTGTGACTGTGGAACCATTTTCTTAAGGTGAGAAAGATCGCTGCCTTTAAACTCAGGACTGGTCAACTGCACTCGCTGATTTACTGAACAGTCTCAAGATCGGGGTTCATTTTCCCCTCATCAATTCAATGTGCAATTCTTCTTCATTATCATAATCTTCTCTGGGGTGATCCTGTTTAGTCTTTTCTTTTTTTTCTTTATCGGTTTCTTGACAAAATGTAAATCGACATGCCGGCTTTTTAAATTGGAACTAGATAATTTCAATTTTGGTTCCTTTTTACAGGCGGGATAGCTTCATCACTCACAGAGCCTTCTGTGATGCATTGGCGGAAGAGAACTACAAGGTGCAACAAGGCCTCCCTTCTTATAGAGGGATGATACACACTTCGACTGCTTCTTCGAACACAAGCACGGTAATGAACCTGTCTGTTTCTAGCGAAGACATGCGTACCCACCTTAGATCTTCATTCACGAGTCCAGCAGGAGTCATCTTCTCCGGTAGATTGGACCTTCCTCTCGACTCCGTCGTTTCTCAAACCTCGAGCCTTCACTACAGTGGGACTGATTCATCGACTTACGTTTCTCTGAGTGGATCGAAGAACACTCACTGGGCAATGGGATCAGCATACATGTCTGCCACTGCGTTGTTACAGAAAGCTACAGAAATGGGTGCAATGGTTAGCGATAACTCAATCTCACCAGTTCTGCTGAAAGGATTTGCCGGCTACTCCTCGAGTGCAAGATCATGCGGGTCTGTCCAGGAGGCATATCATGACCCATTCGACGCTTCTCAAATGATTACTTCAACAGTTGAAGGTTTATACAGTACGGGAAATCAAAGCGCATACGAGAAGAGTTCACAAAGCAGTGGCGTTTTACAGAATGGGCTACTTGATGCTCACATGTTGCTGCAATCAGAACACAGACATGAGGAAAATCCAATGAGAGGAGGCTTTATGGATGAGCTGCAGAAAGGGTACGGAAGTGAAAGGACGACGGCTGATTTCCTTAGCTTAGGCCCCGTCGACCTTATAAATACTGGAGAGACAATCCCAAGAGATTCAACAAACAGGTTAGGGTATGCAGCTGAGCAGCAGAACTTGCACAATATGAGTTCTTACTGTGGCTCTCCACTAGAGAAAAGCAGAAGTCAACCGTTTTAACCATCTTGCTCCGAGATGGGCGAAACCGGAAAAAATCACCAGGTTTTCGTTGTGTTTTTTTGGTGTAATTTGTAGCCTTTTAGCAATATCCAGAATGCAATCTAATTTGATAGGCAGTTCAAAAGGAACATGTTTATAGCAGAAGCATGACAATCTTGAAATGCATGATAGAAAATGCTTTCCAGATTTTCCTCTCTACTCGGATGTTTAAATATGATTCAGATAAATTTTTTAAGAGTAAAGAGGCATAGATGGGAGGTCAAACCTGTGAGAATGACCGATTCAAATGCAAAAGTACCAGGAAAATAGTAGAATGAGATGAATCCAAAAACCAAGCAAACATTGGCTTCACCTCATCCCTGTTGAGGCCACCTGAGTCACAAAAGCCACCTGCAGATCGATGTCAGAAGCTCAAGACTCATCAGGAGCAAGCTTTCTCTTCCCCCTCCGGTTCCTCTAGAGGAAGCCTTTGAGGGAGTAGGAAACTTGCTCTCTCAGATAACATGCGTTCCTTCAACTGATCCTCCCTTCATGCCTCCATTGACATATATAGAGCCAGAGCTCTCAAATCTCTCGAAGCTTATGCCTTCAGGATGGCAGATTCCTCACGTATAGTCCCTTTCATTGTCTGAATTGTTCCACGACCTAATCCAGGATTGGCATCTACTGGATTACATTTATATCAACTTTAGTAACTCCTCTGGATTAAGTCAGTTGGAGCGAATTGGTTCATTGTGGGGTTGATATTCTTTTAACGTGACCCGGGCATCTATCTCTTTCGACTCCTGCAATCCTCTAAGAGACGAGAGAATGTTAAATCTTCCTTAAATTATGAGAGAATCCGATAACAAAAACTCTTTTCGGACGCAGCTTCAGCAAAGTCAATGCTCAAAAGTGACGATCCTTGAGGTAGATATGACAACTCTTGCCGGGCCCTTCGTCCTCGTGCTATTAAATTTGCTGAAAACATAAAGGTTACTGTAATTGAATTGATCCGAGAATAAGACCTTTTATAGGCTCGAATGTCAGAACAATCTCACAAGGCTAAGCTTACTCACACATGGCGGCCTTTCAGAGGCATAAGCCCTTTTCTGTTTCTACGAATCCAACCCCTCGGCATCACCCTGTTGCAGTAAAACAGGCTGGTTTTTACACATTCAAAATCACTCTCTAAAATTATTCATGAAACTTCTTCTCAAACTTTGAATCCTTGTACTGGATTGAGACTCAAACCTCTGCTTCTCACACCATAAATCCGGCAATGGAGCAACAGGCCCAATTTTCTCAATGGTGAGATAATTTTGTCTTGTACTAAAATAATTAACTAATATTTAATATAATTCAATTATAAAGCTAGAAATCGTGAGTCTGGTGTTAAATTTTTACAAAAACTTGGCTGAATCCGTTCATGGCAAGTTTAATTACCTGATGGCAGGGTCGGACTTTTGAATAGTCAAACTTGTTCAAAAAGTATAAGCAAATCTATAAATAATTAATAAATCAATAATAAAAATGAGAGTCCTATCATTAAGTGCACCAGGGGGAACTTTCATTTTTCACCACCTGATGGCCGATGATGATTCACTCGTTTCCCTGAATTTGCTAAAGTCCAGCCTTCAAAAATTTCTCGTCAAACACAACATGTTTTCATTATAAACAACAAAGCTTGGCCCTATATTTAACTACCAAGGAGTCTCATAACCCACATGAACAAACACATCACCCATTCCCCAAACCGTTCCTGCAATCCAAATAATGTACAGTTCAACAAACAGCACATAGGATTACTTTACACAAATCCCTTGCTCAAATCCAAAAGAGTTGTGCTGATCCAATCTACTACTTCTACTTCTTCTTCTCTTGGACGTGTTCTACGTTGGGATTTTCAGTAATTGGGGCTTACATTTCAAAGGCATTATACAATACTCTCTGCACTAGGTTCAATGGTTTCCATGAAACTTTTCTCTATTGCTATTTCCATGTTCCACTGCCAACGCTTGTATGTCCGGTGTTATCTCTTCCCAGTTTCCCTTGTGACTCCAATCTTCACGTCTCGGTTGGGTTCCACACCTTTCCAAGCCCATCTGGTTCTGTATCTCTTCAAACTCTTCTGCTGCAACAGCCTGTCTTTTCCCACCCATTTCTAGGTCAAAACTCCTTTTAGCTATCTCTGGACTCAAGGCCCGCCCCAATGAGTGGGACGGAGTAAAGGCTGAAGAGTCCTCTTTCACCCTAGCTCGGAAATTGTTCTTAGATGGCGGGATCCTAGACAAGAAGACCTCCCTGATATTTTGAGCCAAACCACGGTTATAAGGATTCATTTTCCCATCATACCTATAACGGAAATTCTCATATGTTGTCTGCATGGAAAATGAGCATATGTGAGCAACATGTGAAACCAGTGGCAAACAGCATGATTAAACCAAAATTAGGCAATCAGAAATTGTCCAAACCAGAAGGAGTTTTTGATATAGACTAATCCACATTATCAAAAGATAGAGACTAATCTACAGATTTAGTAACTAACACAAACATGATATACAGAACAGACTGAAAACCAGAACCAGTCTGCAACTTGAGTCGAAATGTTTTTTTTTTCCTAGAGTGCTCTGACTAACCCTACTTAAGATCTTGCTTACATTTATTAAATGCAACAATTTTAAAGAGCAGCACACACTAATAAATCGGTTAATCCATCATCCTACCTCACAAACTTGCTTCATAGACCTCAAGCAATCCAACCCAATTCAACTGTCTTGCACACTTCAAATGGTTAGTATACAAAGATTTAGGGATGGTGGAAGTGAATTGATTCCTTGGGTCTCAATTGGTTGTATTAGAATGAGGGATGATGTTGTACTATAACATCATGTCAGAACCTACTCAAACCTAAGTGCACCTAAGCCAAGCCAACCTCATGATCGTAATAGTAATAGTCCTCTCAAATTGCAAGAATCCACTCAATTCCAGCTTCAGTCATTTACCCTACCAATACAAGCTGGCATATAACACAACACACCCACCAAATGAGTCCATTGTTGATTACAATTATCTTTCAATCTTTAGAAATGGGGCAGTCAGGATTATCAAGACAGAGAGGAAGTATGGAGAACCACTTGTCCCCTAGGTGCTCTTTTATTTCAGTGATCTGAATTGTCAGCAGATCCACCTCATGTGCTATTCATTCCTCAGGCCCTAAATACGAATTTTCAACTTGAGAGAATATATATTACTCAAACAGGCTTCACCAGTGTTATAAATGGATATGTATAAATCTAAAAGATGAAATTGAGGATATTCAGTACTACCTGGTTCGTACATATTAAATAGAGGTGAAATGCTGTGAGACCTCCGACAAACCAACTAGCAACAAATGTGTATATGATGAGAATGCCAGAAACAGGTGATTTTAGGAAAGCCTTCCATAGATTGCAATCATGCACGTCCATTATGTATTTGATGTCGACCCAGCAAAATGCAAACACATACAAGCACAGGAGAGTTGCTGAGGACACAAACATGAAAAAGAATCTGTAGTTCCTCTGCACAGGGAAAAACAATACTTGAGACATGATTCCAGTACAAATAAGAAAAGCAAATGACTGAACTACAGAGAAAGTCAAGCTCCGCAGAAACAGAATATGAACTAGATTTCACATGAATAACATAGTATTTGTGTATAAGAGTTGCTAACTTAATCATTTCTGCCAATAAAAGTTACACACTTAACATAATTGGAAAAAAATAATTATCGTCACTTGGAAATATGGACTGTGAATGACTCTGACACTCTTTGATTACAGAAAAATTTAGTAGTTTGAAAGTCTTGAGTACAAAATCATCATGAAGGCAGCCAAAGCATCAACATAGCTCCTTATAGCTGAAAACCTGAAATCTAACATGTCTTCAATAATCATAAAAAAGTACTGCTGTATCACAATATTAGGACTAAAAGTAATGATGAAAGAATACACCTAGACAATACCTTCCCAATACATTGGCCCACCCAGGGACAGTGATGATCAAAGCGCTCAACACAGTTATTGCAGATAGAACAATGAGAGCATCGAGGAGGCCTATACAGCATGCAGGTGTGGCAGTACTTTACTTTGACCACAATTCCATTTACAACTACATCCTTTGTAGGAGGTAAAGCTGGGGCAACACCTTGACTTCCTACCCAATCTGCTGATAAACTGGCTTCCCCATCATCTTCAGGTTCAGGAGGATGTGCACTGCGAGGAATAATGCCTGGATCCCTCCCAGAAGTGAGTAAAAGAAGGCAGAGAGTCTGCATAGTTTGAGAGGTTAGTTGAAAGAATTGATGGTAGAGCAACCTGGAAAAGAACTTACAACAAGGAGAAATTCAATTGTCTATTTTCAATATCCCAAGTTATCTGGCTTTCATTAGCCAGAATTTTAACCACTTTTCAGAGTTAAAAATCATTCTTTATGCTGTTTTCTATACATGCAGCAGATTTCCCACATTGAATGGGAATAATTACTTGTCTATCCACTGAGACGGGAAAAGAGTGTCAGAGATTTTCTTTCAATCTGTTATGGACCTTCTTAGGTCTTCAATGGAGAGGGAAGATAGAGCTCAACAATTGGAATAGTGTCTTCTTGGAAAAACTCAAAACCAAACACTAGTTTGTCCATCTTTTTCTTTAAACAACCCTTATTCCAATTGTTGGGCACGATCTCTCTCAACTTTGAAGACCTAAGAATGTCCTAATATAATCACAGCCCTTTATCAAACTATTAAAGAGTTCAATTTCTGAGGGACATCAAAGCTTGAAGAACACAAACAGAATCAAAGAATTTTGAGCTGTAATTTAAATCATTACAGATCAATCTTCATTTCTACCAGGAAGGTTAATTTTGGTTATCCAGTTTAAAGCTTTAACATGTCAAATCCATGTCATTTTGGCTACCCTCTTTCCACTGAAGTAGGTAGTCAAGATTTACAACTTAAAATTAACATTGCCCTCAGATACAAGCAATGAAGACAGCCTCAGTCCTGTTAGCCAATTGAAAAATCTGAGTAATGAGTTCCTTGTCACTTTTTGGCACAACCAAGTAAATCGTGTTCTTGTTATAAATCTTTGTGTTAAGACCCCCACCCCAAGACAATCGACTAGTCTGAGAGATGGAGCACAAGTACAATCACGAAATGGTGAAATTTTTTAGCCGCAAATATGAATGACTTGTCAACTGATAATCCACATATTACTATACCAAATTCATAGAAGAACTCGTTGAACAAAACAACCAAAGACCAAGTTTGTTCAAGCATAAAATTTTCAACAGACTAGAAGAAAACAATACTAAGCACTACTGATCGAGCAACTAAATGCAGCTAGAGAAACTTACATATAATGCAAAAACCACTGCAAGAACGACAATGAGATTTCCAAGATCCTGCTGGAATTCTTCAAAAAGCTTATGAGAAACAAACACTGCAAACATGATCACTGGGACAATGATGAGAAGTATTGTAAACAGCAATGACCTCACATCTGGACCAAATATCAATCTGCCCCTGAGAAAGAACCTCTGCAGAAACATATTCATACAATGGGCTGTCAATTGCCTACAAATTATATTATCTCCGATAGAAAGTGATTGATTCACTAATAAAAAATATCCTAAAAAGGCTTCCTAAAGCAACACAGCAAAAGTATGGAAGTTCAGCAAAGACAAGACTCAGACAAAAAATACGAGCGCATACCACTGCCATGATAAATTAAAACAATCCACAACAAAGAGGTTATATGATAACATTGACTAGAAGTTTGCCACTAAATTCTCACAAAATATTGGAGTAGGGTGCATAAACATCTTGAATCACACAAAATGGCATGTTCCAATCTTTATAAAACTTCTAGGTAACATTTCCCACAAATTTTGCAAGAACTAACATAAATTAATCACCTATCACAGGGTAACAAGGAAAAGAAAGTACAGGGCAATGCTGAAAATATATAACCTTGCTTCACCTATGAAAGGTCAAATAATCAGTGTACAAGGATATCCTCTTCTGTCACACATTCAAAACTCAGAACCAACAGAAGATTCCCATAAACATAAAGCAGTATCCAGTTTATACCCCCTTTAGGAAAATTACACATGATATACCCAGCCAGTTCAAGAACTAAATTCTTTTCAGAAGAAAGTTCAATAACTTGGAATGGTAAATTTAAACATTGAAAAAGACAATGATCAGAAGAACAGAGAGTACAAAGGAAAGAGCATAAAACAATACTGCTAAAGGAAAAGATCTTGCCGAATATGACTTATAATCCAGCAACCCTCATTTCAGAGTTCAAAAGAGATTACTTCCCTATGGATGAGGTCATAACCACAGGAATTCCCCATTTTCTTTCCTCATGTCACCTACAATTGAGCTTCAAAAATGATAGATTTGAATTGAAGAAGAAGAATCAAATTCGTGACATGATCATTTGATATTACTCTATATGTGAATAGATGAAAGGTCATAAGGTGCAACTCTTTAGGATGCTTAGTGTTTGAGAGCATTTCACATCTATTCTTGATTCAGTTCATAGTATCGTGGTTACACAAACACAACCAAATTGAATTTCAGTCCACGCTTGCAGAAAATTTCAGCTGACTATGTAGTTCAAACTATGTGGATGCGATAAAAAAAAAGGAAACCTGATCAGTAATAAAAAAAGGAACTCTGATCAGTAATAAAAAAAGGCATCATGTCACCGAAAAAGCTAATCACTAAAATGTCATAACCCAGCCTAAAAGGGTCAGGAAACTTAAGCAAAAACAGGAAAAGCAAAAAAAAAAAAAAAGAAATGCTTGTTTTAATAGGATAACTATAGCTCTATCTGAAAAAGCATATACATGGATTAGCGAATAAAACATTAGCACAAAATCAAGTCAATAACTCAATAGACAGAATTTTACTAAAGTAAAAAAAGAGCAGTGTAAGATGTTTAAACTGATAGTAGAATGCCTACATTGTTTCCTTTCCAGAGTTGGTAAACTCGCTTAGGTGGGCCATTGCTGTCAATGATACGTCTATTAGAATCAGATAGATGGCGAGGGGGAGGAGTTACATACATCTTCCCCTCCATCCAGAGAGAGTCAACTCAGAAAAGCTTGGTATCAGCCTGGACCTTTCATCTAGACCCAGTGACCTGCAAGGAAAAGCTTATATGAGAATTTGAAATTAAAATAAAAGCATCAGGATTTCTCTGAGTAAAGAAATGAAGCGGCGGAAAACCAATGCCAGCTCGAAATGGAAAGAACAGAGAACAGAACAATCAGGATTCGAGAAGGTACGAACAAGTAAAAATCACTCTCAGAGTCTCAATTGGTTCCGGATACGTAAATAAAACTGAAACTGCAGTAAAATGCATGGATTTTCAGGGAAAGACCATTTCTTTGAAAAAAATTATGGGACTATTACAAAAACAGAAATACGGTGAAAAAAAAAGGCACAGAGCCCCAAAGAGTATCAAAACTTTTCTTATGAAGAGAAAAGAAATAGAAGTATGAACTTTTATCACAATGCGAAGAAGAGAAAGAAAAAATGCCCGAACCAAAATCAAAAGGACGTCGATTTTGATAAATCTACAGAATGATCAATGAGAAGCGAAATAAGACCCTGACGACCATGGAGAAAAGAAGCACATATTCTGAAGATTACAAACTAAAGTGCGGACGACTAAAAAACTAAACGAAAAAGAAAAAAGAGACTACTTCCCAATGAAAACGATAAAAAATAACACGTAAAAATCAAAACCCGAAATAAAAATTAAAGAAAAAAACAGTAACAAGAACAAACAGAGATGCACGATCAGTGAAAGGAAATTCAACTATAGAAAAGAAAAAGAAAAAGCACATAAAGCTTCGATCAGCATTCCGCACAAAATCATCAACAACAAATATTACCTGGAGGAAGGTGAGGGGAAAGAAAACGAACATGAGCGCCAAGTCGACAGGAAGCGGATCCGCCGGCTGGTCAGCTCGCCCGACTTCAGACCCGATTTCTCCGACTGGGAGAGCGTTGCCTACAGAAGACAGAGACGTCGCCCCACTGCAGCGATATTTCAGCGGTTTCGCCGGGAACGAACAGGATACGAAGCTAGCCGACGCAAAACTGTGGCCCACGTCGGACCTCCGATTCTCACTACCCCGCACTCACGCCCTTAAATTTAAAAAAAAACAAAAACAAAATTCACTCGATGACTTCTAATGACGGCCAATACAGCTACAAACGCGCATGTAAGAACTGAGATAGAAAAGATAAGGAAAGCCAAATTACGGCTCTTGCCCTCCGTTAAGCCAAACTACCAAACTACCCTCAACTTTAATCAAAAAGTACCGACGAGATATTAATCGGGACAACTACTGAAATTGATTGCACCAGTGAAAGTCAGTCATTGTTTACTAACTGTCAAATAAAACAGGGATTTGCTGTCAAATCCAAAAATTGATGCTTGAACTGATTAAGCCTCATTCAATCTTCCAACAACTTCCTGATGACTGTGAAGAGATGTACTCTGATTATTAACTCGGGCGAAAGAATATTAAAAGGTCCATTAATGGCAAGCCGATGCCAGCGGAGACGAAGAGGAGCTGATTGGTAATTAAAGAAAAGCCAGTGGCATTTGTGGGAAATGAAGCATGGTCTATTTGTGAAAGAAAAGAGAATAAATTAAAGAAGAAAAAGCAAGGAAGAGTCGATAGCGGACAGCGACAGCGCCGCTTTGGACTGTCTGGAATCTTTTCGACCTCTTAAATCTGCGACCGGACCGGACCCACCTGTTTGCTGGGAATTCCTCTCTTTGAAAGATGAAATGACCAAAAACACCCTCTGGGTTCTTTCTCCTTTTGTCTTTCCGACTCTCAAATCAATTTGGACTCGAGCTTAAGAGTTACCGGAGAATAATAAGAACGGCGCGGAAAGAAAAAGGGGCACGGAGTTCTGCAAGCATTTTTGTCTTGTAGAGCGTTTTATTCCATTGGCCTCGCATGCATAAAGCAGATTCAGGTCCAACGCAACCTGGAGACACTGTAATCTCTGAGCTGCTTTGGCTTTGGCTTTGCCAACAGATTGATGCCTGGGTTCTGACATAAATTTAGATTTTAGCCTTGCGATGAAACTCACAGAACAGAACTCGGGTTCAATAATGTATAAATTCAGTGATTAGGTTAAAACTCAGTCAATTGAGTTACCAAGTTAATAGATGAACTTGTCGACCTAGTATAGTCAGAACAATTAAAATTCACGGCACATAGCAGGGCAGAAGGCAGTCTCTTCACTTTTGAGTACCCCCCTAGGTGTAGCTGGGGGGGTGGGATCCCCTATTCTCTGTTATTGCAGAAAGAGCATAGAGGGAGAAAAAAGAGCCCTACCACCTCACTGTGACTCTCTCAAATTTCAAACTATTGATTAAGCTAACAACTAAGATCTCATTAGTCAATCAATAATTGTAACCAACAGGTATCCAATGGTTAATTCAAATCAGTATTGGATTATTATAAGTAAGCCCACTTAAATTGATGGCAATTTATCTATCAATTCATGTCATCTAACAATTAGAAGAAACGACAAAATGAGACGGAGGAGAGCGGGAAACCCTTTCGGATATTTTCCTTATCCTTGCTAAAAACAGAGACGGGAGAGCGAGCGGGAATTGATGATGGCCCCAGAGTGGATTCTTTGTATACCTCCAAAAGAGGGGAGGGAGGAGGACGTCCCCACCCGGGAAAGGAAACGCACACTCCTCAACAAATTTCTACTTTTGCGAAGATTCCCCGATAACGTTCATTGACTGGTCAAGGGGCGTTGTTTAACAACTGGGGTCCTTGTCGGAAAGCTTCCGAGTCACATGTGTGTGGACTGTAGCTAAGCAACCGTACTCGTAGAAGGTAAAGCATAGGGAATGTACACGACTATAGCAAGGAGAAGAACTCGTTTTGGCTGTAAGACCCGTACCTTCGGTTCTGTTGTTTCATTGCGCTCCTTTTAGTCCGTAAGTGCTGATAGGAGCTCATTTTGCCCTAGGGTCATCAACCATCACAGAGTACATATATCCCGGACGAGATCGTAGCTTTTGAGGCCTTCTCGTGGCCTTCAAGAGAAGTAGCTAACAAACACTCATTCTGGTGAATATTGTCACCCATTAGAAGAATGACTATTTAATTCAGAGTCTTTGGTTTTAAGCCATTCACGGAAGAAGGAATGCATCTCATCACGATTGGCAGCATTCCCTATGTTAACCGTGGGGATAATCTTATCAGGCCTGAGGAACTGAAATAGGACAAAAAGGTATTAACTAGTGGAATACACAGAATGAACTGAACCACCGAGCATAAGAGCTGCGCTTAGAACTAGAAATTTAAGATATATATACTAATAATATACCTTCACGAATTCTCTCAGTTCCAAGAAACTAGAATGCTCACTGTATGGAACACCTGAAACAAGGAGCACCATTAATGTAGCAAACAAGGATGACACTGATATATATCATACATCACCAAATTAGTTCAAGAAAATAAAGTTTATGCACGCACACAAAGAGACAATCTAGGGCTACAAGAGAGCACAAGGCCATAACAATGCCAAACACACATTTCTGTTTTTCTTATTGAAGATATGAACTGGATCGGCTAAGAACAAGAGTAGTTCGGAGCTAACAAACAAGTCGATGCCACACATGAGGTGTGCACAACCACTTCCTTTCCCCCTGTTGCTGGAAATAGGATGAGACGGAAAACAAGCGCTTTAAGTTCCATCTCTTTTAATTTCCCACTTACCATAAAAAATAAAGAAAGAAGGAAACATAACTATGAATAGAGCAGAATTAGGAGATTAACCTAAAACCAAAGCACATTGAGTCGGGTACCACAAGCAAGTATATTGATTCTTTGTGCTGAAAATTTTAGTTTTTTAAGACTTCTGGAGTGTCTTTGAAAGCTTTTTGTACCACCTAGACCTTTCTCTTTTTGGCATTCATGCAATGACAGGGTGAGAAAGGAGCTGTATTTTTTTGAAGAAGGAAGACAAAAGGGGAAACGGGAGGAAACAGATACCTGAGCACCTGTCGAAATGAGGGAAAGGGGTTTCACACCGACGTGCCGGCTTCCCATTGGTTGTTGTAGCCAATCCATATTTAAGATTTACAGTATGACATGGAGCTAACTTGGTCAATCCACTTCAGCTAGAGGAGAGAGTTGTCGCCTCCGTTAGCCAGGAGAGGGCACAAGCACGCATAGAAGCCGTAAATGCTCATTGCATGAGCAAAAGAGACCAAGGAGGGGAGAAAGAAGCCCCTCCCTCTTTGGAATAAGCAAGAAGAGAGGAAGGCCCCTCCCCTCTATGAATTCTCCATTCTCTTGTGCATGCAAAGGAGGGAGGAGGTGGGCCCTCCCTCCACTCCTTTGCTCCATCTCACTATTCCCAAAGAGGTGTGCTCGGGGGAGAGGGGGGAGGCACATTTTCCTCCCCCTTGCTCCCAACAGATGCTTGCCTCCACTCCCTGACACCCTTTCTTGTCCAACAGTTCAGAGGCTGGAGGAAAGAGGAAATTTTCTCACATGGACACCAATAAGGAGAAGTCGATCACTTACCTCAGGAACAACAGACAAAGAAGGTGCAGGCACAGGAGGTAGAGAGAGCCTTATTTGGTGTCTTTGGAGGCTTTCTTTGTTGATCAACTTGCAAGGGCATTGGTTCTACAACGGGCAACACAAGACAAGGGATCTCCTCCATAGGAGTAGGAACAATAGGATCTATATGAGAAGAAGTGATGGGCAAGGGCAAGGACCCTGCGAAATATTGGACGTCTTCAAAGAATGTCACATCAACTTATATAAATAATTTTCTTGGTGGAAGGACAATAACATTTATATCCCTTTTGTGTACGAGAGTAATCTAGAAAATACACTTAATGGCTTTGGTAGACAATTTATCAACAGTAAAAGTAAATGAATGCACAAAACAAATACAAGCAGTAGGAACAATATCACCCCAACAAAACTTAGGAAGATGCATGTGAAATAGCATAGTTTGTGCAACCTCAAACAAATGACAATTCTTTCTTTCTGCATCTCCATTCTGTTGTGGAGTAAACACAAGAAGATTGGTGAAAAATGCCAATAGTTTGATAAAAAATTAAATTTATGATTCATAAACTCAAGCTCATTATCTATATGCAAAATACAAAGCGAAGCACCATGCTCCGTTTTTATTTCAATGGAAAAGATCAAAATACATTAAAAACTTCAATTTTCTCCAGTAGGAGATACACCAAGTGGATCTACTAAAATAAACATTAAATGATATGAAATATTTATAAACGAAAGTATTAGTAACAAGGCATGGCCCCCATACATCGGCATGAACGAATTCAAATAAACGTCTACTTGAAGATTGACTAGATGGAAAATATGTTTAATGGTGGTTCCCTAATTGACAAGAGTCCCACTAAAACATGGAACTAGATAGCAAAGTAGGAAACAACTGAGACAACTTTGTTGGAGAAGGATAACCTAGCATGAGATGCCATTAGAAGATCGTACCATCCACATAAGAGCTGAATAAGTCAATTGCGATGAATCCTCCAAGTGAACCCATCTCTCTCCTGCCCTAACCAATCATCTCTTCGTCTAGAAGTCCTAAAAAAGGCTATGAGTGGGAAAAAGAGTTACAAAAAACTTTTAAAATTTAGTGATCTAACTATTAAAAGAAGATTCATAGGAAATTTGAGAACGACCAAAACGGAATCCAAATGTAATGATGGAGTTGGTTGGATTGTTCCAACTCCACTAATTGAAGAAAAAGAACCATCAAGAAGGGTTACATGGCATCAACTGACTAAGTTCCAAAAACAATGAGGACATACCTAACATATAAGATGACACACTAGCATCAATAACCTTAGAAACAGGACTAACATGCAAAATAGACTTACCAAACATACTTGAGCTGACCTCAGTAATTTTAGCTGATGGAGTGGATTGGGCTACAGACATAGAAGAGGAAGTTGATCAGGCCATCCTTTGGACTAATTGTTGAAGTTCATCAAGGCACCATGCACAGAGCCGTAGAGGTGCCACTGCCATAAGGAGTATTAAAATTTTCCCATCTGGTTTGCCGAACTTGTCCCAACACTTGTCTGAAAAATGGTTGGTACGTCCACAGTGGACACTACGATTGTCACCCCCTGCTCTCACCGCAGCCTGAACTATCTCTGCATCGTCCTCTGTTAAGGGCATCAACTTCAACATTCTTCACCACCATGTGACGCCACAACAAATTCTACATGCATGACTTTTTTAAAAGCATTGGGTAGTGAGGCACATCATCTAAGGCTAGTAATTGTGTTTTGACAACATCATATTCAGGTCGCAAGCCATAAAAAAACTTTGCTACAAAAATTTATCCTTGTTGTTATCTACGTTCCTTAGCATTAGTCAACTTATTATAATAGTCAATAACAAATCTATCACCTCATTTCAGACTAATAATTTCACATAAGATTCATAGATTTGTGAAAAATTAATCTCTTGGGCATATAATAACTCAAGAGAGTTCCAAATCTACTTAGTTGTTTCACAGTTCATGACTTCACTTCTAAGCTTAGATTCCATACTATTAAGTAGCCAAGTCATTACCTAATTGTTTTCGGCTTCCCACTCATCAGTTACTGGAACAGAAGGATCATCTCTCAAAAACTTGGTCTTTTGTAGCTTTAAGATAGATCCGAACTGATTTGGACCGAGTTAAATAATTCTGGCTATCCAACTTTTCAGTGGAAATCACCTATCCTTTTCATCAAGCACACCATTTTTACAATAGTATCCTTTCCATTAGATATACCAGTTTCTCTAGCTGGTGTAAACACCTCTTCAAAGTCAGGCATACTAAACCAGAGTAATTAGATAAAAAAACTTCCAGAAATCTTAATGTAAAGCCTGCACATGTCATGTGGGCCCCACACTACAATTAGGGCAATAGAGAACATCAATTCAATTGCAACTATCCAATTCACAGTCCAGAAGAAATAATTGAGACCAAAACCTCAACAAAATATCACAAAATAGGATGATGCAAGCACCCTGGATGATGATGCCAGCGAAGGTCATAGATCTGATGATTTGTGCAAGCAAGGCTAGAAAATTCCCAACAGGTAAACCCTCTAGGGCCACAAATTTCACATAAAACTGTTCACTTTGCAGTACAAACCATCAACCTTAAAGTTATGGCACAAAAAAAAAAAAAAAAATCTGACCTTTGGCTTCTATCAGACTAATATCTAAAACTCCCTTGCTGGAAGATGTGAAAGCTTAGAAAAGGAAGATAAAACACCTAAAGAGTTCTTGTCATTGGATCTCTACTCTGATACCGTGTAAAAATCTGAACTTTTAGGAGAAAAAGAAGAGAAGAAGGAGAATAGAGAGGAGAAAGAGGAAAGAGAGTGTTGCGTCAAGCACTCGTTAGGATAAAAAAATCGACCCCCTCTTCTATTTAAAACAACTTAAGTAATTTTGAGCAAAGTAACAACAGTACCCTTCATAACTTAAAACCCCATAACTCACTCAATACAACTCAGAATCTTATCAAAATTAAACCTTTTGTTTCTAACATGATTCCTAACTTACTGCTGCTTCCAAAGGTGAATACCAAAAGGGTGAAACGAAAAAAAATACCCTTACATGAATTCTAACAATACAAAAATCATAGTACATTTTCAGATGATAGCACAAGTTGACCTATGAGCCTTTTTAGCAATCTCAAGTTGATTTGCACTATTTTATGATACCAATGTTTCAAATAGTAATTAATTGACAAAGAGAACCTAGAGAACATACATATCAAAAGCTAAAAAGAAACGAAAGAACATAGAAATGAGAAAGCAACACTTATGTAATAAAAAAGGCCTTTTCAAAACAGAATGTAATAAAAAGGGTAAAAGCTCATCATAACTTACCATAAATTGTTACCTTGCCCTTTGAGCGTGGTTTTATTAGGTCCAGCCGACTTCCAACAGATTCAGAGTATGTCCATCCTGAAGAGTACAAAATTAAAGAAAGAGATTATATGAATAAAATACCAAAAAATATTGTTGTCTTTCACCATCCACTCCATGCCGAGTTGACAATGAGGGGAGCTGAGAAAAACGAAAATCTGTAGGAGTAAATGATGGAACCTGTTGGCCTAAATGCCAAAACTGCCGAGAACTGATCCTTATAGGTTTCCAAGTACTGGTCCAGGCTCTGTAATAAATTAGTGTTAGTACTCAGGGAACTTATTCTCAAAAGAACAGCAGTTTTGAAGGAAAATAAAATATTTTTCCACGTGAGCAGAGAGGTGACAGAGTTTAGACCTCAAACCGCAAGGAAGATATTGGAACAACATGTAAAGGTGTCAAATGGCCTTGTGAAGAAAGCCTCCCAGACAATTCAGACCAACCAAAAGACACCAGAATCCGCCTCCGTGAAGCATTTGCATGAATCTGGACCTGTTGCAATTATAGCACAAACTCTAAGAGAAGTTGCCTAGCAACATCAGAGATGTATGGCATTGCAAGACTTGTAGTTAAATGTTGGTACCTAATACCATGAAGTAAACTATCCATTCAAATCTATATAGGGCCTTTAGTGACTTGTTTTGTGGCTGAACATGCAATTTCTGAAAAGCAGGTTAATAAAGCTCATATATTAAACAGTATTAATGGAAAGTTAAGTATTTTAACTTGATTCCTATTTGCTTACAGCAAGGAATTTTCAGATTATTATACTTGGACAAAAAGTGAATCACATCGGGGTCATTGCTCTTACAACTCAAACTGGGACTCAGTTACACTAAAGAATCAAGAGAAATCATCACAATTTGTCACTTGGATGAGAATCACTAGAGCATTTGGTATCAGCACTCCTAGGAAGTGAGCACACTAGTAACCAGTCAGACTGAGACCATTTGTGGGGAGAGGAGAGAGCAGACAAACTCTCCCCTCAAAGGTTATCATGTTGTTAAATGCCCCAGGTGTCTGAAAAAATGGAGCAAGCATTTTCTATTAAAAAAACCGGTCAAATAGATGCAAAACTTCATACCCCTAACGCCTCAGAAATAGCTAGATAGACTTGCTCTTTCCCAATGCTGTAGGCCCCAACAATAATCAGTGTTCTTGGCTGCATTGCAAGATGGTTTCTGGTAATCCTGACGACAAAATCCAAGACATCTTCTTTGGAAGGAAACCTGAAGCAGAAAAGCTTGTCCATGCATAAATAATCGCTAGAATCATCATAACGCCTAACAACAAGACATGTGGTAATGATTCTGAGAATTTTACAAAAGAAACAGGACTCCATTCATATAGAAATGGTTTACATTTTTGTATGCAGCAAATAGTTTTACATGAATGATGTGTCAGCATTCTGACTGGATGCAAAGCAGTTGATTGGACAGTAAAATTGAAAAAAAATAAAAGAAAAAAGGAACAAGAGAAAAAATAACACCCAACTAGCTCTTGACCCATTATCCTAAGTGTTGTCACATTTTCAGTATCAACGGTATTTGCAACTACCATTTGAAAATAGTAGCCACATAATGGTTAATAGTTGATGCAGCGTGATCAGATTCTTCATGAATGAATAATCAAGGCCACAGCTAATCCACTTCCACATCAATGAGTGTAACAATGAATGAATTAAAGTAAAGAATTAAAGTAACAAGCATGATTAGTTAAGTTTCTTACGTATACTTTGGGTTGCAGTAGGTTGTGTCCAGGTATAGCACATTTACATGGTGATTCAGAAGAAGAGGGTAGGAGTGCATAAGTTTACACGCTCTGAAATCTCCAGTATGCAAGTAGCATCTTCCATCACCCAGAAGGAGATGAATCAAAGCGGCACCAGGGCAGTGATTAGCTTCCAGCATTGTCACCTTGATTCCTTCAATTACATATTCAGTGTCTATTTCCAATGGGTGAATGAATCTGCCAAATGTAACCATTTGAACTACGAGTTCAGAAAATATAAAAAAAATTCTGGTAGAAGCAGAAGAAGAAATATCAAGAAAAGTAGATCCCTTACAGAGGATTTACCGAGAGACACATTCTCACTAAGCGAGCAGTTATATGTGTGCAATAAATTGGACCATGTGACCATCCTTTGCTCAAGCCACCGTAGTGGTCAAGGTGGAAATGGCTCAGAAAATATGCCTTGCATCCTTCAACAGGACCATAAGAGAAAGCATCAACTGTAAAGGGCGTCCCTGCAGCCATAATACAACACACCCATCTGAATTGGCAAATATACCCATAAATAAAAGCCCATAATAAACTATAAAATAAACAGATGCATGGCAGGTGCTTGCTGTACATTGTTAAGCTTCAAAGATACAACATCTTCCAACAGTTACAGGAAGTTTAATACTGTTATGGCTGCCAGAGAAGCAGTCACCAATTCAGTTACAAAAGATAACCCTCCTAGCAGACCACATACTTGTCAATAATCCAAAAGGTGGGCCGATTTCATCCTGATGTGAAAAAAGATGTGCATTATCCTTGCCAAATCATGTGAAGTATTCGGAGTCCAAAAGCAGGGACAGTCAGTTATAGGGAGTAAGCAGGCAAAAGAATTTGAATGTTTCTTTTCCATTTTCATAGTTTTTATTAGGTGCTTTCTTTGACAATTTTGTTATCAAAAGATGGTATGAAAGCTTTGTAAGTCCTTTCCTATCAATGAAGCCTTATTTGGAGCTCTAGGTTCTAGCTTCTCAATGAACAAGTGCAAACACTAAGAGCATTGTCATCTCAACTTTATTTGCAACAACCCAATTACAAAGGATTGTAACTAGCCATGACTAGCTGCAAGACATTGTCTCACAGCATCAGCAATTATCTTTTGAACTCAACAACAAACTCAACAGCATCGAATCTAAACTTGACCGCTCACACCAACACCCAACAACACCAGGACCTCCAGATAGCAGCATTGTTCCACAACTATTGCCTAATCCTTGGCAGATCCAAATCTAAATGATTCATCTAGAATTCCCAAGGTTTGACAGCACAAAACCGTTTGGTGGATATTCAAAGCTAAGCAGTTTTTCAATTATTACAGGACACCTGAAGAAAGATTAACAATTGGTTTCTTTCACATGGAGAGTCTGCTCCATAATTGGCACCAACCGATGCACCGGAAAAACAGCTGTCTTCGTGTCCAAACTTTGTTAGAGCATGGGAAATGCGATTTTGTCCAGTTGCATTTGATGACCCATAGGCATTGTTCGTTGGATTTGACTCAAAGATGTTGTCAATTACCAAACAAAGTTTGAATCGTTGGCCCACTGTGTCAATCATCTTCTTGATTCCTTCACTGTTGAATGCTTCATATCAAGCCTAAACCTGATATATGCAGAGAAGTCATGGCATTTCGGCTAGTAACAACAGCCCAAGCTATAGGCCTAACACGACTTCATGGGGGTAAACTGCGGGATGCCATGTCATTCACATCAGGACCTCAATCAATCACACAACGTTCAGCTTCCATGATGCTACCAATTCACAAATTATCCTCTACTGAAATTCAGAGACATAGAGAGCGGGGTTTGTGTTTCAATTGTGAAGAACATTGTGGACCAGGTCCCTAGCTTCTTTTAGTTTTTTTATTTATTTATTTGGTCTTATCTTTGCCATCTCCATCCTGCTCTTGGCAATTAAGCCGGGGCGACCAGTGGATGTAGTCCAGGGTGATATAAGTTTGGACTAAGGGCAGTTACTAGAGTTTTGAGGAAGTATCTGAACTCAGACAGGACTGATTTACCATCCATGGCACAACATGTGAGCTACAGAGAATGTCAGACAGCAAGCTCCAATTTGAAGTCATCCCGGTTTCCCTAAATAATGGAGTATTATTGTATTACAGAAATAGATAGAATAACATATTGTTTTCCACAAGGAGTGAAGCCGACCAACCACAGCACCAAATGAGAACTAGATCACGCTAAAAGTTCAACTGCACTTGTCCCAGTCCGACGACAAACAAAATAACTAGATAAAACTAACAATGTTCCAGTTGGTCGTAGAGAAGCTATGTTGTACATTAAGGAAAAAAGATCGTTGGTTGACACGGAATCCTTCTGCAATATTTATGCACACCGAAAAGGAACAAACATCAAATGCGTACGTCTGAAGTCTTAAATGTAATAGTTACGCCTATAACGAGCAGTTTGAACCAGATAGGCAATATCTGGAAATCTTAAAAACAGCATTTCCATATTCCAGCTTATTTATCCACAAGCTCTTCACGTTAACAAATAAAGAAAACAAAGAAAGAAAAGCGACCACCAAAATAAGCTCGATTTGGACAGGAAACACTTACATAAGTACGCATTTGAAGCTTAATTGTGATGAAACTCACCCGGAATTTTTTTGTAGAAAGGGCAAACTCGCTGCCGGTTGTGTCCAAACACGTTCCCTTTCTTTGTAACCTTCGATTCAGCTTGAGAACCATCATTTGGCCGCTTCTTTGATGACGCTCTAGTCGTTAATTCTTCAGGCTTTTTGAGCCCCCACATCTGGAAAAGATCCTTTTGCACGAGATCGTTTCCAGATTTCTCTTTCAAACGCGACCAATCTGTTTTGAGCCCCCACATCTGGAAAAGATCCTTTTGGACGAAATTTTTTCCAGATTTCTCTGTCAAACGCGACCAATCTGTTCCAGAGCGGTAGAAATCGGATGCAAAACTCTCGGAGGAGCTTGAGATTGAGAGATTTGCCTCCACTTCCTCGTCTTCATCCGATAAAGGAAGAAAAGGAAACCCGTTCTCATCCAGCTTTTCGGATATGGAGGGCTCTTCCTCTGCAAGAAATTCCATGGAGATGCCGCGAACAAGCGAATCGACTTTCAAACAGCCGCGAGCCCGCGCTGAAGGTATTTAAGGAGCTGAAACCGGTTTGATTATTATTGTTGGGCGTCCATTTACATAGGTTGAAGCAGCAAATCCTGCTCATTGGTCACTGAATCGGAGCCATTGACCCATCAAATTACCCATTCAAGTAACCAATCAGGTGCCTCTGGTTTAAAGTGTTCATTTTTCATTTTTCATTTTTCTAGATAATCAAATGGTCCAATGTTATAAAACCTGATTGGATTAGATGAAAGGTATTAGGTCCGATTGAATCCTGCTCTACCGGCGCTGACTACTTATTGAACCAATATAATGTCATAATATGTAACAAATATAAATGAATAAATGTTAGAATAAGTCAAAATTTCTTCCTCCTACTCTTTGTCTTATAACTACAACAAAGGGGGTTAGTGCACTTATAAACCTAAGTGAAAGTGACAGTGAAAGTAAATCGCTTGTCGGTATTTGTGTGATAGATGTAAAATGTACTCGAAATTATTTTCCTATGTTAGTGCCAAAATAAAAAATATAGTGTAAATAAGATAATGAATTACTTTTTATAATATACGTACGTAGATCATATACCTAAAAAATAATTAACCTAAGCAAACATGGTTACTACCCTAATAAGTAATTTAATGTAGTATTAAAATATATTAATTAATTAATTAATTAAATAAGATATTTAGTTAATAAATTAAGATAGATTGCAATTTAGTCCAAATTAATACAATAATTACGTTTGACAATTAATTGGTGCACTAATTAATTATAAAAATAGATAATTAAAAAGTAAAAAAATAACAATAATGAATATAATAAATAATAAATAAAATAATTTATTAATGCCATAAGATATATTTTACATAGTATAAATTAATAATATATTTCTACAAAATTAAAAATCACTAGTTTAATTAAGGATAAAAAATAAAATAAAATAAAACTTGATCAATTGCTTACTTTAACAATATTTTAATTACCACTCTTAAATCACTAATTTAATTTAGTAATAAATATAATAAACAAATAAAAATACTATTAATAACATAAGATAAAATTTTACGTAATATAAATTAATAATATATTTCCACAAAATAAAATATCATTAGTTTAATTAATGATTAAAAATAGACTAATTAAAAAAAATTGATCAATTGCTTACTTTAATAATATTTTGATTACCACTCTTAATACAAATAATGAATATAATAAAAACATAAATAATTTTTATTAATAACAGAAGATAGATTTTTAGTAGTATAAATTAATAATATATTTCCACAAAATAAAAAATCATTAGTTTAATTAATGATAACAATAGAATAATTAGTAATATTTTAATTACCACTCTTAAATCACTAATTTAATATAGTAATAAAATAATAAAAATATTAAATAAATAAATATAATATATTATTAATAACATAAGATATATTTTTACGTAGTATAAATTAATAATATATTTCCACAAATCTAAAAGTCATTAGTTTAATGAATTATAAAAAATAAAATAATTATAAAAAAAATGATTGATAATGAGTGAAAGCAAGAGGGAGATCGGAGAGCCAGATCCACTTTCGTGAGCCGATACACGAGTTCAAGTGGATGAAATAGGATTTCGGTGGGAATCCTGATTCACCCACTTTATTATTAGACGAGTTCAAGTGGATGAACCCGTTTAGCCACTGATTCAAATGCACTAACGCATTTGGGTCAAGTGACAATGTAATTTAATTCATTTCCACTTGACCCAAGGGCACTAACAGGCCCAAAAGAGGAATTATCTTCCCCACTATCACGAAAAAGTGAGGAGAATTTTATCATCTCTTTACCACTTTTTGTATTTTGTATTTTGCACTAAAAAATAGAGAAAACAATCACAAGGAAAAGGAGAGGGGTTTGCTACCTTTGTATTTGGTTGTCATATTTATGCGAGAAGAGCCCCTATTCTCCATGTCGTTAATGATAGGAAGAGCAGGTTGTCACGGGGCCTAAGCCCACTGCATACTCATTGGCCCCGTGATCCATTTGAGGATACATAGAGGAGGTTTTTGTCCAAGCCCTTTATGGTTGGCCCAACCCATGTTTTAGAATGAGGGATCTCTAAAAACCCTCTAGAAGGTACCGTACATACACCAAATTGGGTCCGGTATATGTACTTGGGCACACACGCTAGTATCGTGTATAAAAGTCTAAAAAGGTCCATAACTAGATGGTAGTGGAATAATCTAGAAAGATCAAAACCATTCGATTAATGACAATTGTATATAATCTAGAATACTCATTGCTCCCTATCAAAACTACAAATAAGGGAGAGTCTCTCATTTGTAAACAAATTGAAGTACAATACAATATTTCTTAAGCAAGTCTCTAAGTTGCCTTAAGTTCTCTCATTACTTTCATAGGGTGAGTAAGTGTAACCCTTACAAGTAAGAGTGAGATTTAGGCTGACTTTGTGTATTTGCAAAAGAAGTTTGTACACAAGTGCAACACGGGTTAAGCAAAGGAGTTACGACTCCGTGACAAGGCGCTCCTCTAAAGGAGGAGGGGAGGAGGTTGGGTGTGTTACCCATGCTATGAATGTCCTGGCTGATCAGGTTACCAAATTAGAAACAACTCTTGCATTGTGATTTAATTAAAGAATACAATGTAAATAACCAGGGTTTACTTCTATGGCGGCCGGAACAAATAATAAGTTCACGTTTCTGCCGGATGGAGAAGTCAGGAGCCAGCAAAAGCGTTAGGAAAGTTGGCGGGACAATGACTCGGCGAGAAACGCATCGAGCCGTAAACGTTGCAGAATTTTCCGCACTCCAAGCAAACGACGAGACGTGAGCGATGCTGCGCTTTCCTCCAGCAGCCAAATAAGTCCACCTCTCACACAGCTTTCACAGGATTCAGATTTTGCAATGCCCGCCACGACATCAGGGGTCGAACAATTTATTTTCTTTTTCTTTTATTCGCATTCTGTTATTAAGGCCCGACTCGTTGTCACCGATAAAAGTAAGTCACCCGAGTCACCCGAGTCTCTTGTGATTTTATGAGTTCCACTGTCTGCGAAGCAATAATACAATATCCGGAGCATTCAACGGAGCACCTGACATTTATTAGTTATTACAGCTGATTGGTTATCTACGCTTCTGACAGGAAAAAATCCAAATTGGATTTTCTTCTTTCCGGTAAAAAGTAAATCGAGAGGTGAAACCTGTCAATGTAGGTTCATCTCTGAGAGGAGAGAAGCCCAACGACGAATATTCTTATTTCTCCAATTTCCTTGGGCAGAATGGTCAATTGTCAGACAAAATTCTTACTTCTATTCTATATTCTAGTCAATCGTCAGGAAAATCAAAAATCAGATTTGGCTGCGGTTTAACAAATAATCATTCGACTTGTTCTCTTCAGATGAACGGTCCGGAATCTGCAGCTGACTGGAAATTATTTCACGGAGCTTCTCACGCGCGTCTTATGATAAGTAGGAAGTGCTCGTTTGACGGTTGAGTACGGCGGGAGAACCGGTCGGTAGGTCTATCACGCCTCTTCTCTGCAAATTTACCTTCCTCGAACATAAGCCATAGCTTTTCTTCTCTTCTGGTCGGAAAAACAAGGAAATCGGGATATAGGAGTACAGTTTTCTCATCCTGTGCAACTATTTCCAACTTACATTTCTTCGAGTTGTAGCTACCTTTCCTTCTATCAGTACAGTTCTTTTAGGTAAGGTCGTCGGATCCATCTTTCGTTCAATTCCGGAGCGGCAGATTTCGTGCTATTTTCGTGTTTTCATGTTTGGATTAGATCCGAAGTGTGGACCGTCTTTTTCGTTGGTTTTCTCGATTTTTCATGTGAGTTTGGACAGAACGCTGCTAGAATGGAGATCTGAAATTTGTGTTCTTGTTTGATGTGCTCTTCTCTTCGTGATCCTAGTGTACTTGTATCAAAGGTACAGTGCAGTAGTGGTTTCTTTTATTTCTATTGATTAAAGCTTGTTCTGGACGTCCATTGATTTCTTCGTGGACGCTTCAATATTTTGGAGCCTTGATCTCTGCTGAAATTTAAAATTAGTGAATTTCGATGTTAAGATGCAAGTGCATTATGTATCTGAATTTCCAATTTTCACTTCTTTCGGCGGTTTCTGCTCCATATATCACTCCGATTCTTCGATCCCATAGCAAAAAGTTTTAGAAACTTAATGAATATATGAAAAAACACAAGGAAGTTTGTTTCTAAATCCCAAAAACTTAATTAATTTTCAATTTTGATGGCTAAGGAAATATGTGAAATGGGCAGAAGTTTGAAACTGTTAAATAAATTTACTCCAGTGCCTCAGACATTTATACTACTAATAATGCTGATTCTTAAAGAATTTTGGTGAGGCAATCCCACGTATTTGTTAACTTGTTGAACTAGGTGAACTAGGTATTTCGAAGTATGCAGAAACTCTGGATCGATTGTACCAGCTTTTGTATGGTCGCTACAAAGTGAACTATTTCTTCCAAAGATAGTGTTATATGATAAAATATTAATCTGCATGCCTCTTATCTGGGGATAAGGACTGAAATTTGAACTCTAATGTTTCTAGATTTTCTACTTAAATGTGAGGAATCCCGTGTATCTCATGCATATCTGAAGATCTAATGAGAAAGTTCAATTAGTTTTCATTTTTATTTTCTTCTCATTTTTTTTTTGTTTCTATTGTCATAGATTGAAGAAGATTGGATTTTTATTTGTGCCACGGGAATTGAGATCCTCTTATTTAGCTATAGTGGCAATGCACTAATTCTTTTGTATTGCTTTTTGTATTTCATTTTTATTTTTTTTCCAGATCATAGTTTTTTATTATTTCTAATGCCATAAGTATTGTATTTACTTGGGAAATTTGTGCAGGCATTTGAAAACTCTTCACTGTAAACTCCTACAGATATTGAACCTACATGAAAGAATGATCTCCAGAGTATTGTGATGGGCTGTAGGAAATGATATTTTTTCATCAATATTCCATTGGTTAACTGTCACATGTTGATCAAGAACCTAACAAGGACTAGTCCGCTTTGCAATTTTAGATAGCTGCTATTTGACATTGTAATCCATGGGGGAGTGGATTGTTGGTGCATTTATCAACCTTTGCGGGAGTATTGCAATAAACTTTGGAACAAATCTTCTAAAGTTGGGCCACAATGAGGTGACATGATTCTTGGATCATCTGCTTGAAAAATTCAAATTTCTTCTTGTTATTTTCATAAAAGTTTTATTTCATTTAGTTGCACAAAAACGTTTTATCTAATACATCTTGCCCTTTGAAATCACAGCATGGAATTCTGTAACAGTGTATCAACAACACATTTTGTTTATGCCACATGATATTATTTTTACAGCTCAAGGATTTAATATAAGTTAGAGCTTACAATATTATTTTGCTTGACACATTTTGTCTTAACATCTCAAGGAGAAAGCTTTTCTTTTGTTTTAGTATAAGTTGGAGCTTAGAATATTATTTTGCCAGCAGCATTGAAAAATATTAAGACAAACTATGAAACTTCATAGAGTAAAAACTAAATTAATGGTGCAGTTCAAATATAATGAGAGGATTTAAGTCAATTCCTTCTGTTTTGAAGATGTAATCAATCTAAGTACATCCGAGCGACCAAGATGAAAATGTTGTAAATAACAAATATATTCATTGTTAGACTATTTATCCACAATCAGTGCTTATGTTTTCCCTAAGGTTTTTAGTTGTTCTTATTGCAGAGAGAGAGGTTTTCCATGCTTGATAATGATGGGAACAATGGGAAGCTAGCCTTGAAACCAATTATATATTTCCAGACCTGGAGAGTTGGTAATGTTTTTTTATCTTTTTAAATTTTTGGTTTCAAACTGTCTTCTTTATTTTGCACCAATAGTGTTAATGCAATTATACATTAAATCATAAAGGTAATTTGCATTTATGTTTAAATAGCTTTTTGATGTCCAGGTATTCTCTTCTTTGCTTTGGGGAACTGCCTTAATTTCGTTTCATTTGGTTATGCTGCTCAGGTGAGTTTCAAATACAGTGACAAAGGCATTAAGGTTGCAATCAATAATGTCAGCCAAAGGGTTGATGGTTATTGATGAAGATCATATCTCTTATAGTCAAAGAGAAGTATCCGTAATCAAAACTACAATATATTTCTGTAGTTTTGTATGGTTTAAGATGTCCATAAAGTTGGACTGTGTCGTGCCTGTTCATGCTTGCTAAAGAAATATCTTGGACGCAGAATCCTGATCTGGTGAAATATTTTTGCCTTCTTCGAAAGGAAGGATGGACTAAATGCTGTGACTAGACACTGACTGAAATCGAACCCAGTCATGTTTAAACCTCTGCAGTAATACTGCATCAAGCATTTTGTTTTGCATTGTTTTGGTTTCACGGTCCACTTTTATTATTTCCGTTATTTATACGTCTCTGACTTATGGAATTGTGGCTTTAAGCTTGTTAAAAAACCAGAATTATACAATCTTCAGGATATATATTGATTCCAAGAAGTGGATTGGGCTTTGGCTCAATGGCCATATGGATGGGGTGCAGGGTGGGGAGAGGGGTTTCTAGTCTGAAGTCTTGGATTCAAATTTCATCAGGGCGTGGGCTGCCGTTTGTGTGTACTCAATGTCTAAAAAAAAAAAGTTGAATCTTAGCTCTAAAATATGAAAGAAAGCAGTTTATAACATTGGAACTGTTTTTTCTTCTTTATCAAGTCTCTGATGTGTTTTATAACTCAGCTGGGCTTTACTTGCAGTCACTTCTTGCAGCCCTGGGATCCGTACAGTTTGTTTCAAATATCGCATTCACATACTTTGTCTTGAATAAAACAGTGACTGGCAAGTATGATGTTTTGGATTCAAACTATTTTAGTTCCGGCATAATGCCAGTTGTATTATTTTTTAGGTTTGCAGTCTATCTAACATCAATCTTATTTGGCTTTTTTTTATACCTGTATAAACAGGGTGCTGCTAGCAACATCCTTTATTGTCTTCGGAAATATATTCCTTGTTGCTTTTGGAAACCATCAATCACCTGGTATAAGGCTTCAACTTGCCTGTCAGTTATAGTTATGTCCTTGTAAGGGGAAAATCTGCCTGGTTACTGGGTTTGCTGCCCTTGGCTGCTGATTTACTTCTCATTACCATTATTTGAATTGTCTAATCAGTGAACTCAGGGAATAACTTACTTATGCTTCAGATTTTCAAGAGAAATGTTAAAAGAAAATTAAGATTTTGTGCTATTATGTTTCCACAGTTTTTACACCAGAACAGTTGGCTGAGAAGTACAGCAACCTTGTATTCGTCTTTTACTGCTTGATTCTGGTGGCAGTTGTTTTAATCAGTCACTATATTTACAGGTAAGAGTTTTAGGTTAAAGGTCATTTACACGAGAGTGTGTACCTAATGATTGCATTCTCTATGAAATATTTTGCTTGTGTTTTCTTCTAATTGATTCTTGATGCCAGTTTTCCGTTTCAGTTACTCTTTTGACTGTTAGATCTGAAATGCAGGAGAGGAGAGCTTGCTTTTTCTGCTTCTGGACTTGACCTTGGGCCATATTGGAACTTGTTGTTGCCACTTTCATATGCCACTGTTTCTGGAGCTGTGGGTTCATGTTCAGTTTTGTTTGCTAAGTCGTTGTAAGTTGTTTGATATGGAGTGCTCATACTTTCTGAAACCTCTTTGAAGCAAGGTGTTGGCATTCAGTGAATTCGTTGATTGCCCTTTTCTTCCCAGGTCTAATTTGTTGAGACTGACCATGGCTCGCCACTATCACCTACATAGTTGGTTCACCTATTCCATGCTCTTGTTATTTCTTAGTACAGCTGGATTTTGGGTAATGCTTTACTTTATTTTCAAATGGTTTGCACCATTTCCCACATGTTCTTGCTCTATGAAACAGTTAATTGACCCATCTAATTGTAATTTATTACCTCCCGTGCTCAGATGGCAAGGTTGAATGAAGGCTTGGCACTGTTCGATGCAATTCTTATTGTTCCCATGTTTCAGATTGCCTGGACATTTTTCTCAATTTGTACAGGATTTATTTACTTCCAAGAATATCAGGTCTTCTGTGACTTTTATCTTCTTCATTGTATTCCGTGTCTCTTTCTTTTTGAAAAGTCTTTTCCTCTGTATATGAGTATACCGTTTACAAAAACTGATTAAGTACTCTGTGACAGGTCTTTGATATGTTACGAACAGTGATGTTCTTACTGGGGTTGACATTTGTTTTCATTGGCATTTCCTTACTAGCACCTGATGACTCAAAAGGTTCTTGAACTGCTGCTTCATGTTGTTATTATTTCACATTGTCTCTCTCTCTCTCTCCAAATTTCTTTGAATAAAGAATTAAGCAGAGTATTTATAGTATTGTTGAATAAGTAGAAAGAAGTAAACTAATTTCGGAAAATTTGTCTCCTTGAGGACCTGTTTTGAAGGAGCTTAATTTACTGAAATCTTTCAGGACTCGAGGCTAAAGGTTCCTCATCTTTAGTTACTTCTGTACCTACAAGCATTGCAACTGATGTAAACAGGTATTTTGGATGCTCTCTATTCTATGGAATTCCCAAATCTATGCAAATTTATATGTTTCTTAACTTGACTCTTAAATGATATCAATATTTTAAGTAATGCTTATTTGTGTTCTCTGCTGTTCACCCCAGGTCGGTCAAACTCTCAAATGAAGAGACAGAAATTAAAGACTTGACATCATTCATGCAAGTAATGGCAATAAGGGTGTCAGCAATTGTAGGCAAAGCAAAGGTTGTTTGAGCTCAATAATGTTTTTCTTGTTGTTCTTCTTAACAATGAGGATTTTAAAATATAATCTTGCAAAAAATATTTTTGTCGCAGACGGCCTGTGCACTATCATTAGGACTGGGTGAGGATACGATCAGTGCATCTTCAGTTCTTGTAATGCCGATGTTGTCCTCACGGATGACAGGTTTTAGAGGAAGTGCTCTTGATCGAGTGAAACTTTTCCCACTAAAGAACACCAACTGGAGTAAGATCTCAATGGACGAGGGAAATCAAGATTTTCATGACACAAGGCTTTTGCTCTCTCAGGATTGTGAGTAGAGGTAGCAGTAGATTCTCATTCTTGTTGAAGAAAAGATCAATTTTTTGTGATTGGTTTTTTGAAACCTTGTATCAACAATGTATAGAGAGCATGTATATTTGTACCATTTATGGCATCCTCTTAGTGTTGAGATGCAATTTTCTCACATATTGATAGTGGGCTTGAAGAATATTTTTCTTGCGTTATATTTGTCATAATTATTAATAAATGAAAGTAAATCTATAGATAATTTCAATTGCAGAAAAATGAGTATCCCAATTCTGGATATAATTAATGCATCAATGGTCATTTTATGTTATTCATTCTGGAATACTTTCTCACAGAGTGCTTACATTTTCCTAAAAAAACATTTTTTTTATGAAAAAGACTCATCTACGTTCTACTAGAAATATATATAAACAGTTGGTGGATATTTGGGAACATTTTCACCAGAAAATGCTTGCAGAATCAAGCCATAGAAATTGTTTTTTTTTTTTTATGAAAACAAGCCATAGAAATGTCAATACGAAGATCTCAAAGATTATGCATATATATAACCATACAATGGCTAAGTCATCTTAGCCTTCAGCATTATGAGGGCTGGTCCTATCAATCGTGGGACTAATTATTGCCTTCATTTTTTTTAAGAAAAATGTGATTTCAATAAGCCCGAAGGCGAGAACTACAAAGAGGAGACAATGAGGGGTTGGAGGGAAACCCCTTCCGTAGTTAGAGAGTCCACCAAACAATTGGTCACTCTATGAACTTGACTCCAAGTACAAACAAGATACGAGGCAATCTCCATAATCTCATAAAAACAAGGCTAATGACGCCAAGAAGGGTCTTTTTTGCTTCCATTTGGGACACCATTTCTCCCAAAGTAGTATTCTTTTTGCTTTTGTTTGAAGGAATTGCCTTAAATATGATCATGCTTTCTCATGTGGAACAAAATATCATCCTTGCATATCTTGGATGCAGAAATCTTTAAATGCTACTTTTGGCACTCGATGTTTGTCGGAAAATATTTTTAGTTGCTGCAGGCCCTTATTTGGAGGACTAATGGATCTTGGCTCAAACCTGTATTTATGTGAATGTACACTAAAGGTGAATACTCTTATCTCAGTCTTAAGGTTTTGCAGTAATATGGTAAATGACAGTTGTGGTACTCCCCCACAAAAAAAGGTTGTAATTTTGCAGGGGTATGGGACACTTCAGCAATAAGTTTCCTCATTTAAGGGATTACTTAACTGAAGAAAAGAAGTATACTTGACTTTACTGGGTCGTAGATATGCCAGTCTTATCTTGTGTTGCAGATGGAATAATTCATGTCTAATTCCCAATTTCAAATAGAAAATTTTATCTCTAAAGCCAAAATGACGAGAACAATATAAACCGAACAAGGACTGACATTTTCTACTACATGGGCTTCAAAATTGAAGCCTATTTTGTTCTTCCCATGAATTCTATCAATATCATGCAACAGGTTGCAATGAGTGTTTATAAGCTTTGACTATATGTTCATGCTGGTCCCAGAAATTGTTTGTGCATCCTTTCACTGGAGGTTGTTTTCTTTTTCTTTTTAAATCATGCAGAAATTTCTTTACACTATTGTTGTGTAGAAATTGCATCTGAAAAGGCATAAGCTTTGACTTCTGAAAATAAATATTTGGAACTTAGAAGTGATAAAAGATGGCAGTACAGCTTTTTTTTTTCAAACCTTTTTCAGGCTCTACTCTTCAAATCATTTTTTTTTCAGCCTCACATCCTGTTTGCATTCAAACTATTTTTTCTATTTGGAAATGTATATTACCTGACTGTAAGATCTATTCGCATTAAGGGATTGTTACACATTTCTGAATTCATGTTTGGCCAAAAGATCATTTGGCAGAAGTCTACTTTATTCGATTTTCATATGGAGCAAAATGACCTGGATGCACTTGTCTCTCGATTACGTTCTTGTTACGCCTCGCTGCCCAGTATGTAATTGGGTCTGCCTCCTTATCTGGCAGGTTAGACTAAGTTCTTTGAATCCCACAGTCATAGAGAAACTCCAATCTTGCCACTCTTCATGGAATGGAAGATTAATCTCAAAAGTAGGCAGGTTGGTCTTACTCCGATAATGTTTATCTGGTATTCCAACATATTTTCTCTCATTCCTTCGCTGCCCCATAAGTGTGGCTAACAATATTAAACAAACTTTGAGGTCTTTTCTCTAGAAGGGCGTCTCTAATGGATTCAAACATCATTTAACAAGCTGGAGAGAAATTTGTAAGCCTAAGTGTTGAAGAGCAGATATGGAAGAGTCTTACATGACTCCCACAATAAGAAGTCTTATAGAGCCTGAATTATTATGGAAGGAGGTCTCACAAAAGTGTTTTAGTTATGCTAGCCTTCTATTTATGTTCAGTTGTTTAATTATGCTAGGACTTAAAATGTTAGAGTTTGGGTGTAATTGGAACAATGGTTGTTTAATTGTAATTGAACTCTACTACTTTCCTCTATTATAAATAGAGGCTCATGTACCCAAATTACATGAAGTAAGTGCAGTTTTTCTCTTTTCCATAAATTCAATACTAAGAAATTTGGGGATATCGGTATCTGCAATGGGGACTTGAACGAGGCTTTACTCATGAAGTGGTGTTGGTAGCTGAATACTTTTAGTGACCTCTCTTGGATCCCCTTTGTAAAGACGAAACTTGGTATCCACAACAGTTTCTGGTAATTGGGAAGGAGCTCATTCAGCAGTCTTGGACGCCTCTCCCCCCATTGGAGATACATCAAATGTTCGGTTTCATGCCGGTTTCTGGCTCCACCAACAGAGTCCTAAAATCTCAGAAAGCCTTGTGGAGGGATCCTTTGAGAAAGTTGATTGGAGGCAACACTTCTGACATGAATTGAATGCCACTGAAGCTTTGGACATCAGTGACCTTCTCTGCCAATTGGAACATTTATATCAAAGCTTCTTGGTCAGATAAAATCATCTGATGCCCTGATGCGGATAGCACGTTCTCAGTCTCCTCGTGCCACTGTTTACGGTCCTTTCATACCTCTTCTCACTGCTTAGCAGCTACTATGTGGTCTCTATCAGGACCTAAAAAATCTCAAGTTTTTTTATGGAGTGCCATGCATGGGAAGATCCTCACTCGTGATAACCTAATTCGCCATGGTTCCCTCATTGCCAGCACTTTATGTCTTCTATATAGAGTTGAAGAGGAATCCATTGATCATTTACCGTTGTACCGCAGATACTTGTGTGGTGTTTGGAACAAACTTTTTTTTTGTTTGATATGCCTTTGTGCTTCCTGACTACCATCCATCTCTGATCTAGTCTCCTTTTGCTTTGGGATTCACCTTCCTATGCTTGGGAAAGTAATGCTTCAAGTATGCAGAGAAACTTTAGGCACTTTCAGCAAGTGTCTTCTTCTTGGGGGCATTTAGTAAAAAAGGCCATTTATCATATTGTGTTTTGGCTGAAGACACTGGAATTGTTTAGTGGGTTTTCTTGTGCTATGTTGAAAAGTAGCAGGGCCTAGGCTCCCCCAAATTTGTTGAACGGATGCCTCCTGTACCGCAAATTATCAAACTTAATTTTGATGGCTTCACTTTGGGAAACCCTGGGTCTTCAGGTATTGGTAGTGTTTACAGAGACTATTTGGGCTTGATTTTGGCCTCCTTCTTGAGTCCTATTGGCATATTGGACTCTTCTTTCGCTGAATTATGCTCTTCAGCAAGGTTTAGAGTTTTTTGTGACAAATTCCAAGGTCGACTCCATGTTGAAGGTGATGAGTGTGATTAGCTGGTATGAAGGCAAGAAAGCTCCACTTAGAGGCATGGACACTGTTTTTATGAGATCTAGGATTATCTTGTCTTTTTGTTCGTAAATAGAATGTTAGAAAGTAGAAAGCCGGAGAATAAGGAAGAGATAAGAAGAAAAGAAAGAGAGACTAAAAGAGAGCGTTGAGAAGACTCTCGTTGGGGGTGTCCACAAACCCCTTTTCCTCTTATTAACTTAAATGACTTGAAGTATAATTACAAAATTAACCCCTCTTGAACATAACTCCCTATAACTTCCTAACCACACCTCCAAACAACATAAAAACTGAACCATAGACTCACTCCAACATTCTAGACATGATATCAGTCTCACAAACATACACAGACAATGTAGAATGACTAAAATACCCTTACATGGCACTTTACAGGAATTATATCCCTAGATTGGCTTGTTGCTTTGCTGATTCTCTTGCTAAAGTGGGGGTCTCCTTCCCCTCTCATTGTAAGAGATTCCCCTCTCTCATGTATTTATTTGTTGCTTTGCTTTCTGGCTTATAAAATTGCACCTTTTCAATCAATGTGGGTTTCCAATATTCATTATTGGCATCTGATCGTTACATCACTTTGGTAATAAAGACATCTTTATTCCAGAAAAACTGATTGAGTTTTTTGCAAAGAAGATTTTTATTCCAGCAAAACTAATTGAGTTTTTTGCAAAGAAGATTTTGTAGTAATCCTCGTCCTTTTTCAGTATTGGAGGTAAGAGTTCCAACAAAATGGACAAGAAATGGCTTGAATGAAGGTGTACACAATATCCTCTTCATTGGATGGGATTAATTGTCCTTTCTCATCCCTAATAAACTTTTTGGCCAAGAAAATTTCTGAATGTTGGTCTGGTGTGAGAACATTGTCCCACCACCCCTTCAAGATTCCTTAGAATCCAAAGTAATCATTTGTGCAATTGTTGAATCAGAATGGTGTTGTTGTTTACATATACTACTATACATTAGCATTTTATGTAATATTTCATAAATCTGATATTCAGACAGACCATCTATGTTCCATTCATAGATACTTTTGCCATCATAAGATTTTAAGTCAAGATATAATTTTTCTTTATAAAGAACATCAGAGGGTGTAGGCCTATGATAATATGTCTTTTTTGGAATGACTATTCAAGTTGAGTGACATTATTGATGTCAGCAGTGTCTGAGTCGAACAAACTAATAGACTCTTTAAACTCAGAACTTGAGGTAGATTGAACCTCAATCATATTGAGACTTAGATTTTTCAATCTATCTAACAATACTTGCATGAATTCATTATTTTCAGTTGTTTTGAATCCTTTGACCACAGGAGGTGGTTTAATTGGAGGAGTAATATCATTAATTCTTTGAAGGAGAAATTGTTGAAGGTGGTTCCTTAACAGATGGTTTGGGAACAATTTTCTCTTATACAACTTCTTCATTTCGATTGAACTGATGACCTATTGTTTGTAAAGTTAAATTAGTAAAATTGTTTTGTTTTTGAATTTGACTAAATGAATTAGGAGGAAATTCAAGCTACATATAGGCTATAGCTTCCAGAGTAGTGCCTTTACCCGAAGAACAAGATGATTTTAGTTTAAGAGGTTCAAGAGGAGGATGCGTGGATTGCACATCTTTGTCGGACTGAAGACATCAGACTTTAATTGTGTTGAGAGTGTTAATCGCTTATTTTTCTTTGAATTTTAAATGAATTACTCGATACCAATTTTCAAAAGACAGAATGATTTTTTCCTGTTGGAGATAATTATAAAATTGAGAGGTAAGGTTCTTTTGTTCAGGATGGGTATACCAATGCTTTGAATTTGGCATTGCTTGGATGCGCAAATTCGGCAATTATAGCTTTTTTATCAATAATAAATTCTGAACTATCATTTTAAATAGTGAAATGAGCAATTTCACTAGGAGTTGGGGAGGTTTTTTCTTCTTCCTTCCTATGATAAATTCCATGAGGAATCTGATTATGTGAAAGTCTGATTCCTTCCACAGAAATATCATCTCGGGTAACAGGATATGGTATGTTTGCTTCCATCTTCCGTGATGTGGAACTAACATCAGAGTATCGAGACGTGGATGGTAAAGATACTCAATATTAGGATTGGGAGTTGGTTCAGAAATTGAGAACCACATCTCCATCCATTGACTCAATAATTTGGTCAATATCAGTACTGACTAAGGGTCTTGGTTTGATTTCCTCCCAAGTTATCATTCTAGGAGTGGCAACATTTGCACTCAATAAATCTGTTTCAATGATAACAGTTTTACCAGACTCAGGAAGTTTTTGTACTTTGGGAGCCAAAGTATTCATTACCTTGAAATAGATGCACATAATTGTAGTTATAGTTTCTGATCCAGGTAAAAAGTTATATCCTTGGGTCAGAAGTCTAAGCTGTAAGGCTTCCATTAGATTCCTATTAAGGATGAACATTGAAATAGATAGGGCCTCGGCTAAGACTAGTTTCAATAGTACCCATGAGGGAAGGTTTCCAATTTTCCATCTCTTAGAATTACTTGAAGATAGGTATTCATACCTAAATGGATTGGTTTGAATGCAATTTGAATGCATCCAATTTTCTTATAATTATATTTATCATGGTTAAGATAATTTCTTAAATCGTCTAACTCTAGTAATTTTAGAGTTGTATCTTGGGTATCAATAGTGAAAGTTTTTTCCATGGTTTTGATTCCAATGGCAGAGGTAAGGGTAAAAGTTCCCTTCTTATAAATTGAAGTAGGTTTAATTTTTCTTTATATTCAATGCTCTCTCTCTCTCTCTCTCTCTCTCTCCCCCCGCAATCTTTTCTGAATTGGAAGATGAGGCAGGCAGACATCCAAAAATGATCATACTTGCTATCTGTCTCCTCCCTCTTAGTTTGATGGCCAAGTGCTTGTAAACCTGTTAATTAAATATGGAACTTAATTTAAAGAGTCTCTCTGCTTGGTAACTGGCAGATGCACATGGCCAGTAAAATATAATCCAGTTCAGGGCATGGGCTTTGTTTCACCTTCCTGGTCAATTCTGTGTTACTTTCTATGCTGTTCAGTTTTGATATCTTTGTGACTTGGGCCAACTTAAGGATGATTAGTAAAGGTTTTGCCTTCAATAAGTTCCTCAATCTTTAAGTTGTCTCAGATAATTTTTTTATGTCATCATTGTTTTCTTGTAACTCAGCATGGAAATAACTGGAGAAGATTGGACATCTTTAACATACTATTCCCCATAATAGGTTTTTCTGTTCTGAGAGTTACACACTGTGGAACCATTTCTCTCTTTGTTTCTTTTTTTCCTTTTTTTTGGGAACTTTTTGGATGTATTCATTTGTTAATTCAATAACGAAAATTTCCTTGAAGGTGAGAGGATAATTCATTGATAGTATCAAGGACTTTGATACTACCTACCCTTCAAGACTGCATGAAAAAACAATGGATGGTGTAAACAGCAAATCATTTGTGGTGTATGTCATCCTTTTTTCTATTTGCTGTTGAAAAAGTGATCTCTGAGTTGGCAGTTGGTTATGCTGTAGAGGTTAAAAAAGAAAAGAGGTTTCACAATTAGACTGGGAGTTATTGAGCCTCTGATGCATACGAATTTTCATGCATTGATTTTAATGTTCTGTATTTGATATCTTATGAAGGTTCCAAAAGTGTCTTTTTTTTTTTCTTTTTGAAAGCGGCAATTAGCTTTTATTGATGAAGTAATAAAAACTTACTATAACATAGAACACAAAACATAAAATACAGCCAAGAACAAATCAATCTAGAGAAAAAAAGATGCCGTAAAGGATAAGGAAACTTTGAATGCACCATCCAAATGTGTCTTTGACCTCTCAATATTCGGGATGTTGCTGCCATTCCATCATACATTCCTTGGATGTTTGAAAGATATTGTATGTAATTAAAGTGATGAATAGTTTTAGTTCTATATCCTCTCATACTCACTCATATAATCTCATTGCTTGAAAGACCTTTGAACTTCTGAAATATCATTTCAGTAGCAGAAGATGTTGCTTCAGTATACATAAATATTAGACTTCTATTTATGCAGGGTGCTAAGATTTTAGGCCATCAAGTTTACATAATTCCATTCAAATATAGAGTTCTGAAAGCTTTGAGCATTGAAGCTGAGGTATCAACGCTCTCCATTTCTAAACATTTGTTCCTTAATTTTCTGGTTGGTTTATTTACGTCTGTGACAGTTAAAATTTTTTAGTTTAGCTTTGACATGCCACTCCATGCTGCATGGCAGAACCTTAAAATTTGAAATGAGCAAAGCATGTCAGATAATTTGCACTCGTTCCATTTACTTGCTCTGTCATGTTAGGGATATCAATCTTAGAGATACTTTGTACTGTGCAGACAATCTGCTGTATATTATCCAGAAATGATATGATCTGATGGCTTTTAGGTGGTCATGATCTCAACTTTCTTTCTCATCAATCTTAGAGAAACTTCATACTGTGAAGGCAATCTACCATATATTATCCAGAAATGATATATGCAATGTGTTTTAGGTGGTCATGACCTCTCTCTCTCTCTGCTTGAATTTATTGAGCCAAATCCTCATCCAAGGACTGATAACCAAGTTAATGCATGGTTATGTTATTCCTTATCTGAAGCATTGGCCCGAGGAATGCTGTTAAATTATCTGAGTCCTGCTTGAATTCATTGAGCCAAATCCTCTTATAAAGGATTAATAACCCAGTTAATGCATGATTTTGTGATTCCTTGACTGAAACATCAACCTGAAGAATGCTGCTAATATAGTTGGACAAGAAGCTGATTTCATGCTCATTGGTAAGAAATCATGAAAACCTGTGATTTTGTTTAAATTCCTTAAAAAAAAAATTCAACTCTCTCCAGTTTATGTATGGTTACTGTATTCTAGGAAAGTTATGGAAGTACTGAATTAACTTAAATTTCTCTATGATCGTAGTATAATGTTTTTGGCTCTTCCAAGTAATGCCTTTATACGATATATGTCCTAATTACTGGGCAATAAAGTACAAGAATGAAGCACCGCACAGGACCAATGAGTTCTATGAAGAGCCTGAGAAAGGAAAAGCGTTTGCCTCAAGATTGGACTTGGCAGCAGTTGCAGTGAAGCAGGCAGGAGAAATATTGAAGCTGCTATTGCTCTTTTGCTCTCACGTCTGCCAAAGATGGCAACTACGAATGTCTCTCAAATGTGGTTCTGTAAGTGGTAGAGCACAAGAGAAACGAACTCCAGGAAAACATCGTGAGGTGGTAAGATTGTTACTATGCCATGCATGCTCAGCCTCTCTAGTCTGATCATTTAAGAAAAAGACTCGTTTATTTTCTAACAAATAGATAAAATATAGAGAGAGATCTGTGCTTAGTAGAACAATCTCTTAGAGCAGATAATTGTGTCTTATTGAGCATGGATCAGTTAGGACAAGCATTTGCAACCTTGTTTATCTCAGAATTATGTAAGGCAACCCTCGCTGAGAATGTTAGCTAGCACCAGACCGATCAGAATTAATATGCGCTCTACTTATTAAAGGTTGATCGTAGGTTGGGTACTGTGAACACCTGAAGACAGCTTTCAAGGGTTCTTTGGATAAAAGTTTAGAATTGGCTAGCACTCAATGACTACTGTTTCTTCCGGTTTACTTTCTGTTGAAAACTGAAAGAGAAAATGTCGTTCCTGGTGCTTCTCAAATCAGATACAACTTTTATCCATCCTTTCCTTTTGGTTAAGAGATATTTAGGTTGTTTTTCATTGTTCTACTCTGCATTTTCTCTTGATTCTTGTTGCTAATATGCATTTGGAGGCGTGGTGAAAAGATTCAGGAAATTGACTGCAGAAATTATTTGTCGTTCTCTATTTTCACATATTCTCAGGTCATGGGAAATTATTGAACTTGGACCCATCTCACCAGAAGGTGCTCCAGTGTCGTAATTGTTTTCAAATAGTAATTCAGTTCTTGTGTTTCTTAGGCTCTTACCCAGCCTAACTAATACGAAGCCATAGCAGTTGAAGCAAATTTTGCAGCTGGGACTCCCTCCAACGAGAGTTTCGCGTGTAGGAGATATTGGTTATTGGATATATGGAGTTCGATATATGAGCTATGAGAGGTTAGGAAACATGTCGGGGTACCTTAAAGATTAATGTCAGCACTTGACTTCTTGTCTTTCTTATTATTGTATCCATGACTCACTTCAACAAAAACTAAAGGAAGATGAAAAAAAAAACTGCTAGTCATCTGTTCTGTTTTTTAATCATAAAGAATGAGACTCGTCACCTAGGCAGTGATCGACCTCAGTGGCAGTGACTCCAGCAAATTCCATCGGCGAAGGAAATGAAAGAGAAATCTTCAAACGTTTGAATTGGCATGGAAGCTCAATATCTGGTTTCTAGATTCATTTTTCAAGTCTCTTTGTTTTTCCAAAATAGAACTTTTTGGCCGTAGGATACTTTTTCCAAAACCTCTATCAAGTTCCATGTGGACCATGGTTAGGGTAATATCATATAGGACTTCCTCTCTATAAATCAAGTTGGGCATCCTGTTCATTTTGTGCTCAGAAATGAAATACTGTTCCAAATGATTCTGTTCCACTTTCTATAATTTCCTCTGTAATACGGCACAGATGAGAATTCTGAAATGAATTCTGGGAAAGCAGGGATTAATAAGAATGAACTTAACAGAGAATACTTTTAATATATCTGTCTACTTTCTTCCATTAAAGAATCATGAACAGAACTTGGGAGTTTTCTAGAAAAATAAACACGGTCCTCCGGGATGGTTTCAACAACTAGAGAGTCCTGGAGGGGAAGCGAATTTACAAGATGAAAGTAAACTACGTAATGGAATTAGCAAAGTATACAATGAAATAGGAAGAAGAGTCATGCAGCTGACGTGAACATATTCGAATGCAAATTGCACTCATGATGATAGTGAGGGCCTAAAAGGTGACACTCCACAAAGACACCATACCTAACATGCTACTTTCCTCATCAAAATCCCTTCCTCAAGTTGTAATCAGACAGTTGCAGACAACGTAATTTATGTTTTCTAAAGAAAACAGATAAAATTTCACAGTGAAAAAAATAGAAACAAGAGGCTTGAAAGAGCAAACATTCCTTCCCTCATGAAGTTTAACTCGCTAGTTTTCCAAGCCACAGCCATAGATAGCTGAAAATTGCTATTGTAAGCAGTCAATTTTTTCTGGAATATATGTTACGGAATAATACAGCTTACAGCGGTAAGGCAGTAGTTCAGAAAACAATCTGAATACTTAAGTTCTTGAATAAAGAGTGAAATTGTGCCTCACCTACTCTTGCTTTTCTTTGGCACTAGAAATGCTGCACTTATCTTTTTCCAGCTCCGGATCACAATAAGGGCTGGAATAACAACCCATGAGCTGTTGGCTCCCACATAATAAGCCCAGTAGTAGAAAGGACTGGTTGAGAAATTGTCTCCCTCCAAGTATGAAGTGATGAAATAGACGGCATCTCCATAGAGTTGGCCCAGTGAGATAGCTAACTGTAGTGTGTAGCTGTAAGGCTTTCTTGTGGCAATAGCATACCTGACACAGTGTATGATATTTAGAATTTCAATTTCAATTTATATGGTCAAAACAACCAAACATTTATTTTTTAGTTAAAACAACACAAATTTTATCACTCAATTTATGAAAATCTAGCAAAGATGAACAATAGAGCATGAAGAAGTTCATTGTTTTGTAGAATGGGACTAAGATACGATCTTAAGGCTCTTTCCCATGTTTGACATTTCTCTTTGCACTTCAAAAAGATTTCAAGCTATAAACGGACAAAGAAAAAGGAGGAATCATATAGGGAAAAATGTATTCAAACTTGAGATTGAGATAGAGGTGCTGAAATGTGCCTAAAGAAGGAAACTTTGATATTTTCAGGTTCAGAGGAAAGAAAAAACCAACATCAAAGATGTCATGAACATTTGGGAATCACTACATCTTCCACCCAAGGGATCACACTAAGAAACTAACATGCCTCTCGTAAATTAAGGATTTCATGGAGTTTTTTTTTTGTAGGCATACTACAAGCAATGTCAAGAAAAAATAGATGAAACTGAAATGTTTGATAGATGTAATAGAGAAAATTCTATCAAATCCTCATGCTTCTTGAAAAGTGACCAAAAATAGGCCGAGTAGCACAAAAGCCAGTCAAGTAGACCACACTTTTACCATCTTTATCACTTTAACCCAATTATGCTGACATTAGCAACATGAAATGTCCTCCTCCATTTTCTTGTTCTTTGCTAATTCTTACTTAGTCTTCTTTAAATCTCTCCTCTCCACTTCTATTATTGTCAATTTCAGCCTTCCACAGTTTGTTAGTCCCTTGGCCAACAAATAAAACTCCTCCAGTTTAGAAGGCCTTGTTTGAGCCAAATATTCTAAAATGATCGTCAATCTAATACGTAATTGCTAGTCCCAAGACCACAGAAAGGAGGAGGATGTGTCAGGTCAACAACCAGCATAAAAACTTAGTCAATAATAACATCCAAAATCTGAACCCAATCTTACTTGTTCTTTTTTGGGAAAATTGAACATTGACAATAAAAAATCTGTGGGGATTAAAGTTAAAGATAAAGAAACCTTGATAGTTTTCTTGGTAGGGACTAAACTAACATGCAAAAGAGACCTAGATAATTTTCCTAGATAGACTCTTTCACGCAGTTTGGTTCTTTGGTCCAGAAAAAGGCATATTCATCACTTTCTTTGTATGCAAAACAGTTCTAGGGCTAACACCAATTCCACTAGCCAAAGAGTCAAACTTGCATTTATTTGTATGGATTTTGCAGGGAATGAAAAATAAAAGTTTCTTTCAAGAAATAATTTTGTTCAAAAGCATTTCCAGGTGGAATCGACAGTTTATTGTACAAAAAAGAAAGATGGACCAAGCAAATAATTTAAATAGTAAGAAAATGTTTAATGATAACTTGATTGCTTAGTGAATATGTTTACGGAATTTGGTGGTAGAAGGTTTTGGCAGCAGAAGGAGGTTCAAATGGAGAAAGAACTGGAGTGGGCCAAGTCACAACCTTTCCAAGCATTAACTAGATGATGAAGCTTATAAAACCATTCTTTGGAAAGAAGACGTGCAACTAATGATTGACAAGTTCAGAGTAGCCATAACATATTTGGTAGCTAATACAATAAAATACAGGAATGGATTATCAGTGACACCAATACAGCATAACAACTTAATCTGAAGCTACTATAAACAATCTCATTCACAAGTAAGATACTAGTACTTCAGCATAAGCTTATTCTCATGGATCCCTAACACGAAAACCACTCAATTCACCACAGATCATGAGTTTGGATCAGCAACTAGATCCACATTACAAACACAAGCATTTCAAGAGTTCAAATGTAGTAAAAGTTACAAGCAAACCTCCATCATTTAACAGCATTTTCACCCCTTCAAAGATAAGGTAAAGGCAAGTCAAGGCAATCAATATTTTGATACTTACACAGCTAGAAGACTTGCAGAACCTTCTAAAACAGCAGTAATCCCTTCCACAGTAACCACCCCAGAGTCTCTTCCTGCGTATCTTGAGTCACCTTTGCTATACTCTTTCCCTGCCATTGCTTTTCTGTAAGTTATCCACTTACAGGCTCATAAAGACGTGAAAATATGTCCTCAGAGTGGTTACTTAAAAGCAGCAACTGCCATCAAATGTTACAGGGAACAATTAACTTACAAACTTCTGCCAAGTAATGGGGTGTTTTTTCCTTGTAGAACTCAGGCGAGAAAGCAAAATAACCCTCCAGGATAATGTGAGTCAGACCCGTAAATATAAACCAGCACATCAGCAACCGGTCAATCTTTGGTATCTTGGCGCAACGACCTAAAACAAGTGAGAAATAGAGAAATAAAAAACCATGCTATAAACCACCATTTACAAAGTACACAGACTTGAGCTCACAAAAAAATTGTCACTCACGAAAATCAGAGTTTGACACAAAATATCTCACCTGTATGGATATTTCCATTTTATAGAGTGATTAAAAAAAATTCGAATTAAATCCAATCGACCCCAACAGGTCCATATAAGAGTAGAAGATCATTGGAGAAATGGAAGGGAAGCACCATCACATTACTAATTTAGCAGCACAAACATCCGCTAAAGTTCGATATATAGCGTCTTTCTCTCTTGTGTGAACCTCAGATCCGGAATACAATCATAGGTCATTTACTCTTAGAAGAACAGTACTCATAGAAGAACAGTGAAGTTCAATTAACCAATAAGTAAAAGAGAAAGAAGAGAGAAAATTAAAAAAACAAAAAAAGGTGGATAAAATACCTGAAAAAATCCAAGTTAGGAGGACGATGACCAGCGAGACGCCGATGTACACAGAAAGAATGGTCATGATAGATAGGAACCCAGGGACATAGTCCGGTAAATAGAGATCTTGGGGGACATATGGATGCCCTACCGCAGACATTTTTTTCTGCACTCTTTCTTCTTCGAACTCCTTTTCCTCCCACGGTCGCGCGCAGACCGTGTGAACATGAGATAGTTCCGATTTATGGAGGGTTCTCTCCGGCTTGTTGACTCTCCGTCTGTAATAATAAGTTCCGTGCCGCACGTGGGACGTGGCCCACATAAACATTGCTCCGTGGGAGCATTTTTAGTTCCGAGGTAGTCTGTCTTAGACCGTGGCCGCCATTGCTGGCCTCTTTGAAGTTTAATGATTCTCTTTCACAAGCGAAGAAGAGGCGCATGGTGCGCATTACGCCGGCTTAATCACTTCCTCTCTGGCGAGCCACCACCGCTGACTCTCGCACCGGATACTTGCACCTTCCTTTTAAAACAATGCAAGACCGTCAATGCCCTGAAGTCCGTCCACGCGGCCATGATCAGATCCCATCTTCATCTCAATCTCTTCTTCTCCACGACTCTCCTCACCCAGTACGCCTCTTTACGTTCTCTGAATTACGCTTATGCTGTCTTCTCTGTCGCCGAAACCTCCGATGTCTTCCTCTGGAACGTCATGATCAGAGCCTTTGCCGAGAGCGGCCATTATGAACAATCGATTCAACTCTACCGTCGGATGTTCGAGCTCGGCGTTACGCCTGACAATTTTACGTTCACTTTTGTGCTCAAGGCTCCTGCTAGTCTTCGAGAAATTGAACAAGGGAAGAAGATTCACGCAGACGCCAGGGAGTTCGGATACGAGTTGGATATTTTCGTGGGTAATTCACTTATTGCCATGTACGGGAAATGTGGCCTCCCCGATGTTTCTCGCCAGGTGTTTGAGAAAATGTATGACAAGAATGTGGTATCATGGAGCTCAATGATCGGCGCCTATGTGCAGAATGGTTGTTTCGAAGATGGGCTGTCGCTGTTCCATAGGATGTTGGATGAGAAGGTTAGGCCTAATCGGGTAACAGTTCTAAATTTAATTCCATGTATTTCTAAAAGGAATGAAGCGGACGAACTTTACAGAGTTATCGTAGAGCACAGACTTCAGTCAGATATATGTGTGCAGAATGCAGTTATGGGAATGTATGCAAAATGCCGAAGAATTGATATTGCTCAAGGAATTTTTCGTGGCATTAAGGAGAAGGATTTGGTGACTTGGAGTTCGATGATTGAAGCTTTGGTGCAGGCAGATTTACCCATGGAAGCTTTGGAGCTCTTCAAAGAAATGAAATCTAATAACCTTCACCCTGATTATGTGGCTATGCTTAGTATCATAGGCGCATGTTCGAAGTTGGCTTCTCTTATGCAAGCTAGACAGCTTCATGGAGTTACAATTCAGAGCTCGTTTCAACGGGAATTAATCGTGCAAACTGCTTTAGTTGATCTTTATGTGAAATGTGGGAGCTTGGAGTATGCTCGTATGGTCTTTGATAGAATGCGAGATAGAAATCGGATTTCGTGGAGTACAATCATCTCTGGGTATGGAATGCATGGGAGGGGTAAAGAAGCTCTTGAGCTCTTCAACCGGATGAAGGCTTCGATGAAGCCTGACCACATCATATTTGTCTCAGTGTTGTCTGCCTGCAGCCATGCCGGGCTGATTGAGGAAGGATGGCATTGCTTCAATTCAATGGTTGTGGATTTTGACATTACACCAAGAACTGAGCATTATGCTTGTATGGTTGATCTCTTAGGCCGAGCTGGTAAGCTAAATGAAGCAGTAGAGTTTATGAAGAATATGCCAATGAAACCGGATGCCGGTGTCTGGGGATCTTTACTGGGTGCTTGCAGAATACATTCTAATGTAGAACTAGCGGAATGGGCTGCCAAATCACTGTTTGAAATAGACCCTGAAAACTCTGGTCGATATGTCTTGCTGTCAAATATTTATTTGTCCTCAGGGAAGAGACAGGAAGCTGATCAGGTCAGAGCTCTGATGAGACGGAGAGGAGTAAAGAAGACTGCTGGTCACACTGTTATAGAGGTCAAGAACAAGATGTACAAGTTTTTGGTGGGGGATCGATCAAACCCACAAACGAAATTGATTTATGAAGAGCTAGAAAGCTTGATACTTAGGATCAAAGATGCAGGATATGTTCCAAACACAAACTTTGTGCTGCATGATGTAGAAGAGGAAGCGAAGGAGAAGATGTTGTATGTGCACAGTGAGAAGCTCGCAATTGTATTTGGATTAATAAACTCCAGTTCTAGAACAGTTATCAGGATCACAAAGAATCTTAGAGTTTGTGAGGATTGCCATACTGCTATTAAATACATTTCTAAGGTGACAGGAAGAGAGATTGTTATGAGAGATGCCCACAGGTTTCACCATTTTAAGGAAGGATCCTGTTCCTGTGGGGATTACTGGTGAGAAACCACCTACCATAAAATGGGAAAGGAAAACCTCTTATCCTTCTTCTTCGGAGGCATTCAGTGTTTAATAATCATATCTTCTAAGGAGTCAAGCTACACAGAAGTTTTTCACCGCAGGTCCGGCAGATTATGGAATTTAGCCTAGACACGACGTTTTACAAGAAACAGTTTCTTATAAAAATGTGACAACTGGTCAACAATTAAGATTTGGCTTTGAAGCTCAGAAGTCATCGTGATACTCCATGACAAGGCTACTACTGTACATGTTGCAAGCAAACCCACCCTTGAGAAAGACTAGACTAATTAACTCTTTCTTTTAAAGAGACACAGGGAGTGCAAATCATGGAAACTGAGCACGAACTGTGTTCCTCCTTCCTTTTGTGTTTTTTGACCGAAAACAGCACTAAGTATTTATAGGCAAAAGCTTTACGAGACACGAAATCTTCTTGCGTATTTAGAAGGGCATAGGGTGACTGGCCTGCTGGTCCATTGATCCGAAGACATTCATGGCTGCTAGCACAATTTTTAAGTCTTCAAGCCGTCGAAAATTCAAGATTCACTCTGTCCTCTGGCATATGGTTGACAGTTTGATCTTCTGCTCGACAGCTCGAGGCAGTCAAGAGAGAAAAAAGGACAGGAAACCGAAACTTCCATCACCAACTTCCCTGATTTCTAGCAAGCTATGCCACCACTCAGAAAACGCCAAATGCCTGGTATCTGATCAAATACCACGACCCAGTTCAAGAACCTAGCTCTAGATGCTGCTCCGCCCGAAAGTATTCATGCCTGGATTTTAACCTGGATATAGTGTTAGATAATGGTAATTGTCTGTGTATTTTCCCCTCAATCTGTTTAGAACGCTTCCAGACCTCAGTACAGTTTCTGGGAAATTTCTAAGGCGAGGGAGGCTTTCACCGTTAAGTCAGGGAAGCTGCTGCCTTGTTTACTGTTGAGATTCACGCTCAGCCCGGTCTTAGGTCCATGTTGTGCCCTCACTAACGCCTCAAGGTTTTGGTGCACATGGTTCAACATGGTATCAAAACTGGGTTTGCCTCGCATTCGAATCCTCCCGAGTGTAGGGTGAGTATCACCGTTTATGGGGCATGTTTTGGAGTGAAAGTGGGCGGTGTTGGTCCCACGCCCACGCCTCGCGTAATGGGGCGTGTTGAGATTTATACTCAACCTGGTCTTAGGTCCATATTGTGCCATCACTAAGGCCTCGAGGTTTTGGCGCACATGGTTCAACATTTACCACTTAAACCTATTCTTCTGAGTGTAACCATAGTGAACAAACGACCGGTTCATCTCAGAAACTATGTATTTGGTATCTCGCGGCCCTTTTGCGAATCCAATACAAATTCCATGCTACGAAATCGATTCAACTACCACGATGGCATCCAACACCATCGAGTTGAAGCTAATCTCCTGCAAAGATCTGAAAGCCTTCAATTTCTTCCAGAAGCTATTTGTCTACGCCGTCACCGTTCTCGGTACCGGTGATGGGGAAAAGGGGAGCCGGAAGCAGCTTCAGAAGACGCCGATCGACAGAGAGGGAGGTGGAAACCCTGAATGGCACCACGAGGTTCGGTTTGATTTGGATGAGATCCCCTCCGGCGGTCTCAATTCTCTCTTTATCGAGATCGATCTGATCTGCTCTGTGACGGGATATTTGTTGGAATTATGGTTTCAAAATAAATTATTTATAAAATAAAATTATCATGATATTAGAGGCGTGGGGCCCACTTCTAGATGTTGTCATTGAATGTTCAGTACATGGAATAATGACCAGCACATCCCCCTGTAGAGGTAGATTCATTGGGTGCATTGACTGGACACATCCCTTGGGCATAAGGAGATATATCTCTCTTGAGGGGATGTATCTCTCCTTAGGGGATGTATCTCTCTTAAGGGGATGTATCCTTATGTATAATCATTAGTGTTACACCCTTTGAAAATCTATAAATTCCTCCATGGTTTTACAAGTGAGGCAAAAGCTATTTGCACACCCAGTCTGGCTGAACGGGAGCAAGCTTATCACTTGTAAACGTATTATCAAAGGTTATCTTGTATATTTCAAGTTCTATTTATATTCTTCAAGATGAAAGGTATGCTCTCTTTATTTTTTTTATTTTAATTATATGATATATGTATGACTTTCATGATAATGAAATTATGAAGGATTTAATATCTATTTCTATGATATTTATTTTATTATTATTAGACATAAAGTCTAAGAATATTAGTCAACAAGAATGCCGGAGAAGTCCACGTTCCCGTCTCGGATTTGATCGGCGAGTTCAACGGGCTCATGACGAACCGTGGCAGAGATTCGAATATCCCACACTGGGGCAGAGGGAGTCGCCCATGGATAACACGTCGCCTAGAGGACTCTATCCTACCATTGACTGATGCTCGCCGTCCGGCCGACCGCGATAGTTGATTACCATTGACAGTTAGTGAAACTGTATCAATCTTAAATTAGATTACCGAGCTATGGGGACTTGATATTCTCCAACGCATGTAACACTGAGCTAGTTCTCTTTGTTTGCACTCAGGTTGCTGATAACTATTACGTACCTGATCAACCAACGACCCTCGCAAGGTTAAGTATAGTGCACCGGAGTCTCAATGTTGAAAATTCCGGCCTCAAGAAGAGGAATAGAAAAAGTAAAAGAAACCAAAATGTTTGTGGGCGCTTCTATGAGTAGTATATTCCTAAACGTCAGTCAATAAATATTGTTCTTTGAGATTATTTGTGACGTATTATATTTGGTTATATAAAGCAAATTTAAAAGATAAATTATTAAAATAATTATATTTTAACATTAAATTAAATTATAATTTATAATAAAATAAATGATAATAGATTACATAGCCATTTTAAAAGCTATTAATAATGATTAGGTAAATTACATGTCACTTTGTAGAATTAGGTGCATCACAAGCCAATTTTTTGTGTACAAGGGTCCCACAAGCCCATGTAAAACCATGATTTTCCTATAATGTTGCATCAAAGATTTATATCATGTTAACTAAAAGAGCTTTCAAGCATTTTGCCACTACAAAAACACAAATTGTCGTTGAAAAATTAGATTGATGTTGTGGATGACATCAAAATGGAGGAGGTATATGAGAAGTAGAAGAGATCTCATAGTCGTTTGCATGTCTCATATATACCAAAATTTCTACTAGTTTGAACCCAGGAGCATACATTTGATTAACTATTTTGATGTTATAAAAAGAAGCATTTGTTTAATTATTTTATTTTTAAAGATTTAATTAATTAAATAATATTAATTTAATTATTTATTAACTATCTTAAGAGTTAATAAACTAACTTTATATAATAAAATATCATTTTATATAATTTAATTATGGTTAATATTATATTTAATTACTAGTTTAGGAGTGAGAATTTAGATATTGAAAAATAACAATTTGATTAACTATTTTGATATTATAAAATAAACATTTGTTTAATTATTTAATTATTATATAATTAATTAATTAATATTAATTGAAAATTTAAATTATTTATTAATTTATCACAAGTTAAAATCTATCTTTTAGTTTATTAATAAAAAATTTAAGTAAAAGTTATAATAGTTAAATATATCAAAATATTTTATTAATAAAAAATATCTTTTGCACTTTACACCATATTTTCAGCTGTACACACTCACACATAAAAAATATTTTACACTGTACTTTCCATTGCGCACACTAACAAAAAAAATAATGAACTTTCACTTTCCACAACACTTTTAAAGTACACTAACCCCCCCAAATCGAAGTGGCGTAACAGAGGTAATATCCTACCCTTGTCGAGAACTCCAAGAAGAGTACATTTTTGTACATTCTGCATATGTAATTAAAATAAATATTATTATGTCAAAAACTAAACTAAGAAAAATAAATCATATGTCCTTATAAAATCTTCATTCGATTTGCAGTTATCTATTCCAATTTCCACCAGATTTTTACATACATGAAAATTCGATCGGAATTAGATACCTTTAAAACCAATCTAATTGACGACCATTGCGACAATAACTCATAAGTTAGAGTAAGGATTGGAAGATTGCATGAGTTTAAAATTTTGTCTCACACACTAAAAGTGTAGATGAGGTTGGGTTATTTAATTTTTTGGTCATTTGTGAGGATTGGATTGATTGACTTTGAAATCCATAAGCAAGTTATTTCTATGCAGATAGTATTAGGTGTAGATTGGAGCGAATTAATATAAGAATTATTTATGATTTATTTTTTTAGCTTAGGTATATTGAAGATAATTCATGAATTGATTGACCAGTTATTTTTTGGTGACATTTGCTTTCTATTTTTAAGCTTTAACATGATTACTTAAATGACATGTGTTGTTCTTGAATTTAAAGAGTAAATACACATCTTTAACATGTGTTGTTTACAAACTTTAGAATGTTGATAGAATGGATGATACACATTGAAACTAAGATAGTAAGAGTCATATCGATCAATAACAAATAATGATTGGATTGTTATTGTTTACATCTAAGGAACACATTCTCAAGTTGAAGAGTTTAGTATTAGTTAATTTATAATGTTAATTATTTAAATAATGTATATAAAATATAATAAAATGAACTAGATGTATATTGCCACCCCACGGGCATATTTCTCAAACAACAGAATCCCAAAGTTATACATGACCTTTCATTCAAAATAAGAAGTGGGCCAAAACATTTCAATAAACTAGAGAAATATTAACAATTATTTTTTTAAAATATAAACAATAGATGAGTTAAATGTTTAATTTGATTGTAGTTTTAAAAAACTTCATGTCCAAGTAGGAGATGATTGTGCACATACCGCATTTTAACTTTAAAAAGATAGCGTAATATTATTTATACACACTACTTTAAATTGTTAATGTTGAATTTATGTTATTTCTAAAAGGGACATTTGGGTTTTTGCCCATTTTTTAAAACTTAATTAGATAAATGACGACACTTTGAACTTATTTAGAAAAATACCCAACTTTGACCGTTCAACTGTACATATGTACAATCAAAGGTGACACATAGGCTTTGACTGATTACGTGCTGCCACATCATCAACACACTGTGAGTTGATTGACACGTCATCATCCAGACACGTTAGCAGCCAAGTAAGATGCCATGTCATTAAATATTAACACTCATCATGCCATGCCATCTTGCGCCAAGTAAGCCCTCGTTGCCTTCTTATTTTTTTCTTTATCTCTCCCCGCTTGTACTTTCTCCTCTCCTCTCCTCTCCTCTCCTTTCACCCCCTCTGCTCTCGCCCTATCGCCACACCAACTGCCCCCACTCCCCACTACTCCCCTACTGCCGCTGCTAGGCCTCACCCTTGCTCTCGACGCCCCCCTCTCAACCGCCCTCTCTTCCTCTCAACCCAGACTTCGTCTCAGCCACATCTCTCACTATTCTTCTCCATTCCCCTTTATCTATCCTCTCGCTGCCCCATTCTCAAAATCGGAGCCTATCTTTTCATCTCCTTGATGCCCCCTCTCTCAAAACCGAACCTTATAATTTTCTCTCAACGCCCCCTCTCTTAATACCCTATCATTTCACCCTCTCATCGCCCCTTCTCTCAAAACCAAAGCCCTACTCACCCTCCAAACCCGAATTTTGAATTTCAGAAGCCAATTTAGTAGGGTGATTTTTTAGGGTTTTTGTTAATTGAATCTAAGTATTGTGTTTAATTATCATGTTGATTTTAATTTAGGTGTTTAATTACTGTATTGATTTTTTGTGTGATTTACTGTTTAATTTCTGATTTTATGTTAATGAAATTTCTGTCAATTGCAGATAAATTTAAATTATTGAAAAGTTTATTTGAAACTTGATTGAATTTCCCTCTCTGTATTTATTAATTTTTTGTATTTTAGTTTATAGATTCCTATGCCATTGAATGTTGCATTTTCTGAAGTTGCCAGTTTAATTTTAGTTTAATTTCTAATTTATGCACTTAGTTTATTTTTCTGATTTATGAAGTTGTAGTTTACTCTATTGAAATAAGATTTGTAGGATTTTTAGTTGCTAGTTGTTGTTAAATAAACTTGATGTGTCAGGGAATAATCATGTCATATGGTGAGGAGATTTGAGTGTTATAAATATCTCCCACATGGGTTTTTTTTGTTTTGTTTTTGTTTTCTTATGTTTGCCCTAGTTACTAGGATGGGTACAAAGTTTGATTAAGAGTAGGTTGGGTAACGGAGAGTGGGTTGAGTCCAGTTCAAACTAGGCTGAGTCACCTGCATGGGTATCCATTAGCCAACGAAACCCAACCCCCATCACTGACGAGGTACGGTTTGTAGTGACTGTGAAGTCATATGGGGCTCTACCATGGGTATTCGGTGAATTTGGACTTAGGTGTGTTTTTGCATTGTTAAGACTAGTCATTTGTTATAGAATTAGTTTAATTAATTTTTAAATGTTGTAGAATGTTGTTGAATAATTTTGAAGTGCTATGAAATGATTTTGCCATGTGGTGAGGAGATTCAGGTGTTATAAATAACTACCACATAATATTTTTTTGTTTATGTTTTATAGAGTTTCTATGTGTCCCTAGGGATGGGTAAAGAGTCTGATTAAGAGTAGGTTGGGTAATGGAGGGTGGGTTGTGTCCAGTTCAAATTGGGCTGAGTCACTTGCACGGGCGTCCATTAGCCAACGAAACCGGTTCGTAGTGACTATGAAGTCATTTGGGGTTCTACCAGGGGTGTTCGGTGAATTTAGACTTAGGTGTGTTTTTGCATTATTAGGACTAGTCATTTGTTATAGAATTAGTTTGATTAATTTTTAAATGTTGTAGAATGTTGTTGAATAATTTTGAAGTGCTATGGAACGATTATTTTATTTAATGACGTGACATCTTACTTGCCACATGTCAGAATGATGACGTGTTAATTAACTCACAATACTGATGACATGGTGACACATAATCAATCAAAGTTTACATGTCACCTTTGACTATACACATATACAGTTGAACTGTCAACGTTGGGTATTTTTTTAAATAAGTACAAACTGTCATAATTTATCTAATTAAGTTTAAAAAAATGAGTAAAAACCTAAATATCCCTTTCTAAAATGAATAGTCAAATTAAGATTAGAAGTTGAAAAGAATTGGATAACCCTGAGACGAACTCCCAGAGAATCGTTGTTATAGAGTTAGAAGATTTCAGTCTAACCCGATTTGTAGAGGACGGCGACGACTTTGACTAAGATCTAACGTCTAAACACAGCAAGACTAGCGAAAAAGCACAGTTCAGAAGACTGGAGAATCTTTAAATTGGTGCCTCTGAGTGACGCATGAAATGGGAAGAAGGATGCTCCTTCCAATAGCCTTAGTTTTCCTTCTCTCTCTCTCCTATCTGCCAAATTGCGCAGCCGCGGGAGGGTACTCATGCCAACCTTCTTCCTGCAGAAATATTCCAAACATCAGTTACCCTTTCCGTTTGAAAGGTGATCCTGATCGCCACTGCGGTGATGACAGCTATGAATTAGAGTGCCGAAACAATCAAACCGTTTTGGATCTCAAGTCCAGCAAGTACTATGTCAAACAGATCTTCTACGAGACTCGGCGGATCCGAGTCGTGGATGCCTCTCTAGGCAGCAGTATTTGCTCTTCCATTCCTCAGAACACATCCTTGATCAAAACTCTGTCTGACAGATTTTACGCGGTCGGTGACCCGAAGTACTTCGAGTACGGCGGACCATACATTTTGGCACCCGAGGTCTCCAAAACCATTGTCCTCGTGAGCTGCCCAGTGCCGATCAACCACTCGTCCTACATAAGTGCTGGTGTCTGCGGAGAAAACACCTCCACTCCTTCCAATGTCTATGCCATAGCAGGTTCTATTAAAATATCTGACTTACCCCCACTTTGTGATGTTGTAGCAAAATATCCTACGCCGTTTCACGGAATTCTGAGTCCAGGGAATACGAATATTCTCCAAATTTTGAGCCAAGGGTTTGATATCTCTTGGAAGGAGCAGCTCGCATGTCGTCATTGCTTTGCCCAAAACAAGAGTTGCGCAGACTTCATGGCTGCGATGGGTCAAGATCTTTGGATTTACGGAAAGCCTCATGGCCACTGCGTATACTACGATTGTCGAGGAGTAGACCGCAATGGATTATTGACAAGAGTTCTCTGTAAGTAGTCTACTTGCCACTGCTATTACGATGGCTATTACTACTGCCGAAACGTTTATATTCTTTAATTTTCCCGTGTTACAATTTAAGAAGAAGTGTCCCACGGATAAACAAGTTATATATAACGGACATTTACCAAATTACTTATTTTTAAAAACTTATTTCAATAAATGACATAACTTTGAACTTATTTTAAAAAATACCTAACTTTGACTAGTCTAATGTACACGTGTACAATCAAATGTGACACGTTAGCTTTGACTGATTATGTATTGCCACATCATCAACACTACATGAGTAGATAAACACATCGACTGCCACATCACCTTTCTGACACGTCATCCACCAAGTAAGATGCCACGTCTATTAACATTATTCTTGTTATGTCATCTCGCGCCATATAAACCCTCATCACTTCTTATTTTTTTCGTTCTATCTCTCCCCACTTAATCTTTCTCCTCTCCTCTCCTCTCCTCTCGCCCTCTCGTCGTGCCAACTGCGCCGCACACGATTTTCAAACAAATCCATTGTTTTGGGCGGTTTGGTAGATGGAAGGAAGAGTAGTGGAGACCAGTACTCGACTCCGCTTGATTTATTAAATGACGAATTCTTCTTAGTGTCACCAACGGTTTTCTCCGCTCGCCGCCGAGTGGTTGCTGCTTGTACTTTTTTTGTACCTGGTTGCGTCGTCTTCCCAGGGATGAGCATCAAAATCCGTCGAGGATTTGCCTCGGAGGCAGCCGTCGTAGCTGATGGTGGTCGTGAGTACCACCAATTTGAGATCGCTCTCATGGTTTGAATCACTAAAATTCGAGCTTCTCGTTGAAGATTTGTCTCCTGCATTACCTTTTTTTTTATCGTGAACAAAGAAATTGTATTTTTAAACTCTAAAATAACTTTTTGAATAACTTTTTAAATTTATAAATATTTTAAATAGATAATAAATGGGTAAGAGTAAGATTTTTTCAATTTATAAATATTTTAAATCAATAATAAATTGGTTAGAATAAGAATTTTTCTATTTATAAATATTTTAAATCGATAATATGTTAGTAAGATTTTTAAATCGATAAAAAGTGTATAGACAAATTGTATTTTTAAACTCTAAAATAACTTTTTTGTATAATTTTTTTCAATTTATAAATATTTTAAATTGATTATAAATTTGTAATAGTAAGATTTTTTCAATTAATAAATATTTTAAATCGATAATAAATGGGTAAGAGTAAGATTTTCTATTTATAAATATTTTCAATAGATAATATGTTAGTAAAATTTTTCATTAATTAGTATACTTATTTTATTTTTATTTTTTAAAATAAAAATTAATAAAAAGTGTAACGATAAATTTTATTTTTAAACTCTAATATAGAATTTTCATATATTTTATAAATAATAAATATTTTAATCGATAATAAATGGTGTTAAATAGGTAAGAGTTAATTTTTTAATTATTTATTATATTTTTATAATTTATTATTTTAAATATAAGGTAATAAAAAGTGTATTCATAATTTTAATTTTAAAATAAAAAAAGATTATTCAATTTTTTTATCATTTAATGACGTGGCATCTTATTTGGCTGTTGATGGGTCAGATGGTGACGTGTCAGTCGATGTATCTATCTATTCACACAGTGCTAATGACATGGCGCAACGTAATCAGTCAAAACTTACATGTTACCTTAGATTGTACACATGTATAGTGGACCGGTCAAAGTTGGGTATTTTTCAAAATAAGTTCAAAGTGACATCCTTTATCGAAATAAGTTTTTAAAAATGGTTAAATTGGTAAATGTCCCTATATATAATCAGAATCATGCAAAGTATCTTTGAATATTTTTTTCGACGGATAAAAATGCTCATATTATGCTTCTGATACGTGCAGGTCAATTGGAAAAAATCACGTACACCACATTGAAATTATTCATCCCAGATAGTCTCATGTCTAGAGCCGATTTTCGTTTAGGTATGTCATTGTAGAGTTCAGAATTGTGGGATCATGTTCTAGCATGGGGCTGGACCCCTCCAATCCAATGGAAAAGATTGATTGAAGGGGACCAGCTCCAGCCCATCACTTAGAACAGTCTACCAATATTGATCCCGTCATTGCAAATCAAACTTTCTCCTTTTCCAGTTTGTGTATTGAGTTCTATATCCTAACACTTCCGGGCCTTCATCTCCTTTGGCTTCTTCTGCAGAGATAGCCGGGCTCTTCGACAATCTTCTCTCTCGTAAGATCATTTTCTAGTCCTTTTTCGTGGCCATAAAAATAAAAAAAATGAATAAACATGATAGCAACTTTTTTTTTTTCCAGAGTTTCTGATAGCGTGGCTGGAGGCAAGAACGTTGATTGCAGGATTATGCTTCGCCGCAATTCTGATCTACAAGTGTAAAACCAGATCCATATGGATGGATACCGCAGTCGAGGAATTCCTTCTTCGTTATAAAAGTCAGGCCCCAAAAAGGTACTCTTATCGGGATATTAAGAAGATGACTAAAGGTTTCAAAGAAAAATTAGGCCAAGGAGGCTATGGAAGTGTATTTAAAGGAAAGCTTACGAGTGGTAGACACGTTGCCGTGAAGATGTTGTCCAAATCCAAAGGTGATGGCCAAGATTTCATCAACGAAGTTGCCACTATTGGAAGGATTCATCATGTCAACGTCGTTTCACTCGTTGGATTCTGCTCACAAGGATCAAAGCGTGCTCTTATCTATGAATTCATGCCGAACGGATCCCTGGAGAAATATATTTTCCCTCAGGAAGGCGAAGCAAAGTCGTTGAGTTGGGAAAAGATCCACGAGATTGCACTAGGAATCGCACGAGGACTCGAATATATGCATCGAGGCTGTGACATGCGAATTCTACATTTCGACATCAAGCCCCATAACATTCTCCTCGATGAGAATTTTATCCCAAAAATCTCTGACTTTGGACTCGCAAAACTGTCCCCTGCAGGAAAGAGTTTTGTGACGATGACCGCCGCAAGAGGAACGATAGGATATATGGCACCTGAGTTGTTCTATCAGAATATCGGAAAGGTCTCATACAAGTCTGACGTTTACAGTTACGGGATGCTTCTAATGGACATGGCAGGGAGAAGGAAATATATCAATCCTCTCGCAGAGCACTCAAGTCAAATCGTTTTCCATTTGTGGGCATACGACCAACTTCAACAAGGAGGTGATCTAGCAATGGGGAAAGCCAAAGAAGATGAAAAAGAGATAATCGAAAAGTTAATTACTGTTGCGCTGTGGTGCGTTCAAATGAAGCCAAGTGATCGTCCTTCGATGAGCGGAGTCCTAGAAATGTTGCAAGGATGCAATCAGCTCCTGTCTATGCCAGGCAAACCTTTCCTGTCATCTCCACCTCGTGTGCTGAATGGAGAGAATGCACCAGATATTAGCAGATCATCCAGTGTTTACGAAGTTGGATCCCAGTCGCAAACTGGAGCAGAAACGACCACAATAGATATGATCACAAATTAGCTGACTAGATTATTACCGAATCAACAGAGAAAAGTGGATTTTAAAGTGAAAGTGAGAGTGAATTATTTTTTCGTGTTAGTGTGTTCAGTGGAAAGTGTAGACTAAAGTATTTTCTTGTGTTAGTATGCACAATGCATGTAGTGGAAATAGGAGAATGAGTTTATTTATAAAATACATGATAGATTTAACTTTATTAAGATGGTTGTATTTAATAGAACAAGTTAAATAATTTTAAAATTAAATATAAAAATAATATACCTAAACAAACATGGTTACTTTTACAATATCTAGAAATCCTTATTTTTATAATATCTTAATGATCACTTTTAAATTAGTAATATAATATAATATTAAAAAAGGAATTTTAGTATACCACCCAATTTTTTTAAAATAATAACATGAATAACCAACTTTTCAACTTAATTATAAAAATACTCAACTTTGATCGGTCAACTACAAATGTGTACAGTCAAAGGTGACACATAAGCTTTGACCACTTACATGGTGCCACATCAGTACCCAAAGAGTCTAACATGTCATCGATAAGCCATGACATCCTCCATGTAGGATGACACGTCATCTTCCATGTCATTGAATGCTTTGTCAACATTCAGGTTTGATGACACATCATCATGCCAAGTCATCACACACCACATAACCCCTCTCTCAACCCTCTTATTTTTTTTCGTTCACTCCCTCTCGACGCGCTTCTCGCCCTCTCGTCATGCCTACTGATGCCACTCCGCCATTGCTCCCTTGTTGCCGCCGCTCGACCTCGCCCTCGACGCCCCCCTCTCTACCCCCCTCTCTTCCTCTCAACCCAGTCTTCGTCTTAGCCACGTCTCTCATCCTTCTTCTTTGTTCTACTCAATTCATCCTCTCGCCGCCCCCTCTCTCAAAACCGAAGCCTCACTTCCTCTATGTGCTCTCTCTCTCTTAATACCCCATCATTTCATCCTTACGATGTTGCCTCTCTCGAAACCAAAGTCGTACTACCCTCCAAACCTCAATTTCAGAAGCGGATTTATCAGGATAATTTTTTAGAGTTTCTGTTAATTGAATCTAATCATTGTATTTAATTATCATATTGATTTTCATTTAGGTATTTAATTATTGTATTGATTTTTTGTGTGATTTGTTGTTTAATTTCTGAATTTATGATAATGAAGTTTCTGTCAATTACAAATAAATTAAATTATGATTGAAATTAAAGTTATTACTAAGTTTAATTTGAACTTGATTGAATTGATCTTTGCATTTATTAATTTTTTGTATTTTAGTTTATGGATTTCTATGCTATTGAATGTTGTATTTGATTTTGTTAATTTTAGCTAATTATTCAATAATTATGATTTTGAACGTAAAGGCTCTATGCCCTAAAATCCTAAACCCTATGCCCTATGCCCTCCATCGGTTTCATATTGATGAAGTTGCAATTTACTCTATTGAAATGTGGCCTCCCGATGTTTCTCGCCTGGTGTTTGAGAAAATGTATGACAAGAATGTGATATCATGAAGCTCAATGATCGGCGCCTATGTGCAATATGGTTGTTTCGAAGATGGGATGTCGCTGTTCCATAGGATGTTGGTCGAGAAGGTTAGGCCTAATCGGGTAACAGTTCTAAATTTAATTCCATGTATTTCTAAAAGGAATGAAGCGCACGAACTTCACAGAGTTAATGTAGAGCACAGACTTCGGTCAGATATATGTGTGCAGAATGCAGTTATGGGAATGTATGCAAAATGCCGAAGAATTGATATTGAACAAGGAATTTTTCGTGGGATTAAGGAGAAGGGTTTGGTGACTTGGAGTTCGATGATTGAAGCTTTGGTGCAGGCAGATTTGCCCATGGAAGCTTTGGAGCTCTTCAAAGAAATGAAATCTAATAACCTTCACCCTGATTATGTGGCTATGCTTAGTATCATAGGCGCATGTTCGAAGTTGGCTTCTCTTATGCAAGCTAGACAGCTTCATCGAGTTGCAATTCAGAGCTCGTTTCAACGGGAATTAATCGTGCAAACTGCTTTAGTTGATCTTTATGTGAAATGTGGGAGCTTGGAGTATGCTCGTATGGTCTTTGATACAATGCGAGATAGAAATCTGATTTCGTGGAGTACAATCATCTCTGGGTATGGAATGCATGGGAGGGGTAAAGAAGCTCTTGAGCTCTTCAAGCAGATGAAGGCTTCGATGAAGCCTGACCACATCATATTTGTCTCAGTGTTGTCTGCCTGCAGCCATGCCGGGCTGATTGAGGAAGGATGGCATTGCTTCAATTCAATGGTTGTGGATTTTGACATTACCCCAAGAACTGAGCATTATGCTTGTATGGTTGATCTCTTAGGCCGAGCTGGTAAGCTAAATGAAGCAGTAGAGTTTATGAAGAATACGCCAATGAAACCGGATGCTGGTGTCTGGGGATCTTTACTGGGTGCTTGCAGAATACATTCTCATGTAGAACTAGCGGAATGGGCTGCCAAATCACTGTTTGAAATTGACCCTGAAAACTCTGGTCGATATGTCTTGCTGTCAAATATTTATTTGTCCTCAGGGAAGAGACAGGAAGCTGATCAGGTCAGAGGTATAATGAGACGGAGAGGAGTAAAGAAGACTGCTGATCACACTGATATAGAGGTCAAGAACAAGATGTACAAGTTTTTGGTAAGGGATCTATCAAACCCAAAACGAAATTGATTTGCAAAGACACATTTTTTGTCATGCGACTGTTATAGCAACCATCTTTTGAATTAGGAATAAGCAGTTGTGACTGCTATAGCTCTTTGTGGGACTCTTGAATTCATGATTGTAAAGAGAGAAAATAGTAAAAATGAGAGGATGAAGGTAATTGGAGATGATAGAGGAAGTATGGAGATGATAGAGGAAGTAATAGCGATAAAGGTGATAGTTATATTGATCTGGATTATGAAATGCTTTGAACTCATGAAATTTGCTTTAATATGTTGAGTGAGTACGGGATATGGCCTGTCAGGGAAGCTGCATCAGATTTAAATTAGATTACGTTTATCGTTAAATGATAATTTTTTTTTCTGTCTATTAACAATACCGTCAACGATCAATACAATACTATTTTTGTATTTCTTTTTTTTTTTGTCTCTTTTGATAATTCAATGTTCTTATGACTATCGATTCGATGGATTTTCCAATTATTTTTGTACAAAAGTGTTGGTTTGAACTATGAAATGGTTCTTTGCACTTGGTGATTCATAGTTGTTGGGATTCATGCTTGCGGAAAACTTGGAATAGAAAAACAAAAAGAAACCAAAATGTTTGTGAGAGCTTCTATGAGTAGTACATTCTTAAACGTCTGACATAATACGAATACGCCGTTCTTTGAAATTTTTTGTGATGTAATATTATTTTTATATAAAGCAAAATTTAAATAAATTATTAAAATAATTATATTTTAACATTAAATTTATAATAAAATATAATATAATAGGTTACATGATTATTTTAAAGGCTAGAAATAATGATTATGTAAGTTACATGTCACATTGTAGAATTAGGTATATCACAAGCCAATTTTTGTGTATAAGGGTCCCACAATCCCGTGTAAAAAAATGATTTTCCTATAATGTTGTGTCAAAGATTTATATCATGTTAACTAAAAGAGTTTTCAAGCATTTTGCCACTAAAAAAATTACTAAAGAAAACCAATTTCTTATTGAATAATTGATCAATCCATAATGATGAGTATTGAATTGAAAAATTAGATTGATGTTGTGGATGACATCAAAATGAGAAGCAGAAGAAATCTCGTAGTCGTTTGCATGTGTCGTATACACCAAATTTTTTACTAGTTTGAAGCCACTTGCAAACATTTGATTAACTATTTTGATATTATAAAAGTAAGCATTTTTTTATTTTTTAAAATATTTAATTAATTATATGTATTAATTTATTTTTTAAATGATTTATTAACTATCCTAAGAGTTAATAGACTAATTTTAAATATTAAATATCATTTTATATAAATTGAGAAATGTTAATATTATATTTAAATACTAGTTTAGGAGTGAGAATTTAGATATTAAAAAATAAAAATTTGATTAAATATTATGATATTATAAAATTAAGCATTTGTTTAATTATTTAATTATTATATATTTAATTAATTAATTAATCTTAACTAAAATTTTAATTATTTATTAATTTTTACCAAGTTAAAATCTAGATTTTAATTTATTAATAAAAAAGTTAAGTAAAAGTTATAAAAGTTATATATATCAAAATATTTTATTAATAAAAATTATCTTTGCACTTTATACCTCATTTTCCATTGTACACACTAACAAAAAAAAATACTATACATTGTACTTTCCATTGCGAAATCTAACACAAAAAAGTAATTAACTTTCACTTTCCACAACACTTTCAAAGTACATTAACCCCCCCAAAATCAAAGTTAATTTTTAAAAATAATTTATATAAAATATAATAAAATGAACTATTTCTCGATCGAGTCGGGTCTTAAAATTTCACATTTAATTTAATATTATCCTTTTTAATTTGTGGATCTATCAAATTAGGTTAGGTTTTGTTTGTACCCAATATTTTTGACTATCCATTTATTTGAGAATTAAATCAGATTTAAATGGATGATCTTTTTATTACAGATCTAACTAGATGTATTATTTATACGCATAACTTTAAATTGTTAATGTTGAATTTATGTTATTTCTAAAATGATTCTGAGTAATAATACAATTATCTTGGAAAATAACCCTTAAAATCGTTTTGTCTTGAAGTTGACAAGAATTAGATAACACTGAGAGGAAGTCCCTAGGAATCGTTGCTGTACAGGTTACATCCTTGATGTCGAAATACATTTTTATTATAAAAATTATCTTTCTAATGTTTTATTTGGATGGCTGAAAAAGAAACGCGGGAAAAATATCTTGAAGGAGGCGGATTGGGATTATCTTTTATGTCTAACCTGATTTGTAGAGGAAGGGACTGTGAAAAAACCATTACATGGAAGACGACAACGCCGACGACTTGACTTGAAGATCTAACGTCTAAACACCGCAAGACCAACGAAAAAACACAGTTCAATAATTTATTCAGGACCTGCCTTGAGATGACTTTGCTGTCTCGTTTTCTATAAATTGGTGCCTCTGACTCTGAGTAAAGTACTAAATGGGAAGAAAGATGCTCCTTATAGCCTTTGTTTTCCTTCTCTCTCTTTCCTATCTGCTAAATTGCGCAGCCGCGGGAGGGTACTCATGCCAACCTTCTATGCGGAAATATTCCAAACATCAGTTATCCTTTCCGTTTGAAAGGTGATCCTGATCGCCAGTGCGGTGATGATAGCTATGAATTAGAGTGCCTAAACAATCAAGCCGTTTTGGATCTCAAGTCCAGCAAGTACTATGTCAAACAGATCTTCTACGAGTCTCAGAGGATCCGAGTCGTGGATGCCTCTCTAGGCAGCAGTATTTGCTCTTCCATTCCTCAGAACACGTCCTTGATCAGAACTCTGTCTAACAAATTTTACGCGGTCAGTGACTTTGAGTACGGCGGATCATACATTTTGGCACCCGAGGCCTCCAAAACCATTGTCCTTGTAAGCTGCCCAGTGCCGATCAACCACTCGTCCTACATAAGTGCTGGTGTCTGCGGAGAAAACACCTCCACCACTCCTTCCAATGTCTATGCCATAACGGGTTCTATTAAAATATCTGACTTACCCCCACTTTGTGATGTTGTAGCAAAATATCCTACGCGGTACCACGGAATTCTGAGTCCAGGGAATACGAATATTCTCCAAATATTGAGCCAAGGGTTTGATTTCTCTTGGAAGGAGCAGCTCGCATGTCGTCATTGCTTTGCCCAAAACCAGAGTTGCGTAGACATTGTGGCTGCGATGGGTCTTCCGATCTACAGAAAGACTCACGGTAACTGCATACACGGCTACTATTGCCCAGGTGTAAGCCGCATTGGATTATTGCTAGAAGTTCTCTGTAAGTAGTCTACTTGCCACTGCTATTACGATGGTTATTACTACTGCCGAAACGTTTATATTCTTTAATTCTCCCACGTATAAACATGTTATATATAACCAGATGATCATGCAAAGTATCTTTGAATTTTTTTTTCGACGGATAAATGCTCATATTATGCTTCTGATACGAGCAGGTCAATGGCGAAGAATCACTGAACCCACATTGAAATTATTCATCCCAGATAGTCTCATGTCCAGAGGCAATTTTCTTGTTGGTATGTCATCGTAGAGTTCAGAATTGTGGGATCATGTTCTAGCATGGGGCTGGACCCCTCCAATCCAATGGAAAAGATTGATTGAAAGGGAAGCCCCAGCCCCATCACTTAGAACACAGTCTACCAATATTGATCCCGTCATTGCAAATAAACCTCTCCTTTTTCAGTTTGTGTATTAAGTTCTATATCCTGACACTTCCGGGCCCGCTGTGGTTCCATCTCCTTTGGCTTCTTCTGCAGTGTGGAACTTCTTCGTACCCCTTGTTCTCTCTGGTAAGATCATTTTCTCCTCCTTTTTCGTGGCAATAAAAATAAATAAATAAACATGATAGCAACGTTGTTTTTTTTCCAGGGTTTCTGATAGTGTTGCTGGCGGCAAGAACGTTGATTGGAGGATTATGCTTCGCCGCATTTCTCATCTACAAGTGTAGAACCAAATCCATATGGATGGATACAGCAGTCGAAGAATTCCTTGCTCGTTATAGAAGTCAGGCACCACAAAGGTACTCTTATCGGGATATTAAGAAGATGACCAAAGGTTTCAAAGAAAAATTAGGTCAAGGAGGTTTTGGAAGTGTATTTAAAGGAAAGCTTACGAGTGGTAGACACGTTGCCGTAAAGATGTTGTCCAAATCCAAAAGTGACGGCCAAGATTTCATCAACGAAGTTGCCACTATTGGTAGGATTCATCATGTCAACGTCGTTTCACTCGTTGGATTCTGCTCACAAGGATCAAAGCGTGCTCTTATCTATGAATTCATGCCGAACGGATCCTTGGAGAAATATATTTTCTCTCAGGAAGAAGGCCAAACAAAGTCGTTGAGCTGGGAAAAGATCCACGAGATTGCACTAGGAATCGCACGAGGACTCGAGTATATGCATCGAGGCTGTGACATGCGAATTCTACATTTCGACATCAAGCCCCATAACATTCTCCTAGATGAGAATTTTATCCCCAAAATCTCCGACTTCGGACTCGCGAAAATGTCCCCTGCAGAAAAGAGTTTTGTGACGATGACCGCCGCAAGAGGAACGATAGGATATATGGCGCCTGAGTTGTTCTATCAGAATATCGGAAAGGTCTCATACAAGTCTGACGTTTACAGTTACGGGATGCTTCTAATGGAAATGGCAGGGAGAAGGAAAGATATCGATCCTATCGCAGAGCACTCACGTCAAATCGTTTTCCATTTGTGGGCATACGACCAGCTTCAACAAGGAGGTGATCTAGCAATGGGGAATGCCAATGAGGATGAAAAAGAGATCATCGAAAAGTTAATTATTGTTGCGCTGTGGTGCGTTCAAATGAAGCCAAGTGATCGTCCTTCGATGAGCGGAGCCGTAGAAATGTTGCTGGGAGGCAATCAGCTCCTGTCTTTGCCTGGCAAACCTTTCCTGTCATCTCCAACTCGTGTGATGTATGGAGAGAATGCAGCAGACATCAGCAGATCTTCCAGTGTTTACGAAGTTGGATCCCACTCGCAATCTGGAGCAGAAACGACCACAATAGATATGATCACAAATTAGCCAGCTAGATTACTACCAAATAAACATATAGGTTGCACAATGGATGTAGTGGAAAGTGTAGTGTAAACTATAACAATAGGAGGGAGGGGACCAAAATAAACATATTGTAATTTATAACAATGGTGGAGAACACGGTGGGGGGGTGTGGTTTAGTTTGCATAATGGAAAATGGAGTGTAAAATATTTTATTTTTCTTGTGTTAGTATGCACAATGGATGTAGTGGAAAGTGGAGAATGAGTTTATTTATAAAATATTCTGATAGATTTAACTTTATTAAGATGCTTGTATTTAACAAAAAAAGTTAAATAATTTTAAAATTAAATATAAAAAATTAATATATATATATATATACAAACATGGTCACTTTTATAATGTCTAGAAATTCTACTTTTTATAATATCTTAATTATCAATCTTAAATTAGTAATATAATATAATATTAAAAAGGGAATTTTAGTATACTACCCATTTTTTTAAAATAATAATAACACTAATAACCAACTTTTGAACTTAATTACAAAAATACCCAACTTTGATCGATCAACTGCAAAAAGTGTACAGTCAAAGGTGACATGTAAGCTTTGATCGCTTACGTGGTGCCACATCCGCACCTGAAGAGTCTAACGACATGTCATTGATAAGCCATGACATCCTCCATGCAGGATGACATGTCATCATGCTCCACATAAGCCCTCTATCAACCCTCTTATTTTTTTCGTTCACTCCCTCTCGGCACTCCTCTCGCCCTCTTGCCACGCCTACTAACGCCGCTCTGCCACTGCTCCCCTGCTGATGTTGCTCGGCCTCACCCTCGACTCCCCCCTCTCTACCACCCTCTCTTCCTCTCAACCCAATCTTTGTCTCAGCCACATCTCTCACCCTTCTTCTCTGTTCCCCCTCTGTTCATCCTCTCATTGCTCCCACTCTCAAATTCAAAGCCTATCACTTCTCTTGGCGCCCCCTCTCTTAATACCTTATCATTTCATCCTCTCGTTGCCGCCACTCTCAGAACCAAAGCCATACTTACCCTCCAAACCCGAATTTCATAAGCGGTTTTAGCAGGATAATTTTTTAGGGTTTTTGTTAATTAACTCTAACTATTGTATTTAATTATCATATTAATTTTAATTTAAGTATTTAACTAATGTATTGATTTTTTGTGTGATTTTCTGTTCAATTTGTGAATTTTTGCTAATGATATTTCTGTCAATTACAAATAAATTAAATTGTGACTGAAATTAAAGTTATTACTAAGTTTAATTAAAACTTGATTGAATTGATCTTTGCATTTATTAATTTTTTGTATTTTAGTTTATGGATTTCTATGCCATTGAATGTTGTATTTATTTTGGTAATTTTAGCAAATTATTCAATAATGATGATTTTGAATGTAAATGCTCTATCCTAAACCCTAAATCTTATGCCATGTGCCCTAAATCCTCAACCCTATGCCCTCCATCGATTTCATATTTATGGAATTTTAATTTACTCTATTGAGATCAGATTTACAGGATTTTCAGTTGCTAGTTATTGTTAAATAAATTTAACGGGTCATGGAATGATCATGCCATTTGGTGAGGAGATTTCGGGTGTTATAAATATCCACCACATGGGTTTTTTTTTGTTTATGTTTTCTTGTGTTTTCCCTAGTTACTAGGATGGGTACAAAGCCTGATTAAGAGTAGGATGGTTAACCAAGGGTGGGTTGAGTCTGATTAAAGGTAGGTTAGGTAATGGAAGGTGGGTTGAGTCTAATTCAAACAAGGCTGAGTCACCTGTACGGAGGTCTATTAGCCAAGGAATCCTGACCCCCATCATTGACAAGGTATGATTCGTAGTGACTGATAAGTCATATGGGGCTCTACCTAGGGTGTTCAGTGAATTTGAACTTATGTGTGTTTTGCATTGTTAGGACTAATCATTTGCCATGGAATTGTTTTAATTAATTTTTAAATACTAGAAATATTGTTGAAGTGCTATGGAATGATCTTATCATGTGGTGAGGAGATTCTGGTGTTATAAATTTCCACCACATTTTTTTTTTATGTTTTATTGTGTTTCCATGTGTCCCTAGCTACTAGGACGGGTAGAGAGTTTGATTAAGAATAGGTTGAGTAATTGAGGGTGGGTTGAGTCCAATTCAAACTAGGTTGAGTCGTTTGCACTGGCGTCCATTTGCCAATGAAAACCTAACCCCCATCACTGACAAGGTATGGTTCGTAGTGACTGTGAAGTCATTTGGGGCTCTACCATGGGTGTTCAGTGAATTTGGACTTAGATGTGTTTTTGCATTTTTAGGAGTAGTTATAAAAATTAGGAGTTAGGCAGTTTTTTGCATAAAGAGACTCTGACTAATGTATGTAGATTATGTAGATAATATGACGTCAGTTGTTGTGTTCTTCATTGAAAGAGAAGTCTGTATATTTTGATAGTTATGACAGAGGTCAATGACAAATCAAAAGGATTACAATTTTGACTAATTTTAGTGAGTTAGTAATGATGTACAGAGTCACAGGGTGGGATGGTGATACTCACCCAATGATTATTAAGGCCAAAATTCCATTTTCTCACGAAGTTTTATTATCTTTAATGTGGAACATGATCATGATTTGACAAAATTATTTGAGTTTGCTTCAAGTAATTAATCTATGATTGAGATTTACTTGGAAAATAAGGTTTTAAGACAAAGAGCAGTGGAAGGGAAGGCACGAGGAATTGAGACTTCATTGGTGAAACATCCTATCCCCAAGAATTAACATGTAGATATGGTAACACAGAGTAAATATTATATTTGTATATTTATGATATAAATTCTAATGAGTTAACATGACTTGTTTTTAAGTACTAACTATTATCTATATATGTTTAATACACAAAGGCGTGAAGTGGGTTTTTGAACCCCTTGCCTATTGCATCACTATCTGAGGGGGGAACATCTTCTCCCATGTAATTTCATATACCCCTTCGTTGTTAAATGTGTGATGTTTATGATATCCCTACCCAAATTTTTGTGTTTATTGTTGTGTGTATTTAGGATTGTTAGTCATGATGATAGTGATAGTTTTAGTGATAATGATATTGATTTAGAAGATATTGAGCATGATGTTAATAGAAATATGTCAATTTCTATTTACCATGAGAGGGATGAGATATTGGAAGTCAGGGTTCATAATAACAGAGTTGAAGAAATAGATAGAACTGGGTACCCAAATATATATGAAGATGCCTGGGAGGTTAATACTAGATGTAACAATGATGTTCTTAAAATAATAAATATTTCAAACTCAATATCAAATGATATCAACGGGTCAAATATTTGAGGATAAGTCCCAAATGCAATTTTATTTCAAAAAATGGTCGATTGAAAGACATGTCGAGTACAAGAAATTGAGGTCTAGCAATTATGATTATAAAATTAAATGTGTAAGTGATGGTTGTCCAAGGAGTGTTTTTGCATTATACGATCAAAGGATTCATCAATTTAAGATAAGAAAGTATGGTGGAGATCACACATGTGATAATACTTCCATTCGTCGTTATAATCAACAAAGTACATCATCTTTCATTTGTAAAGTCGTTATGCCAACTGTGAGGACAAAATTTACTTGGACTCTTGATGATATTCACTTGATCATGAAAGATAAATATCACCTCTATGTCCCATATGAGAAAGCATGGAGAGAAAAATACTAGGCTTTGAAAGCAATTGATGGTGAATGGGCTGATTCATACAATTTGTTGTCACAATTTTTAAATGCAATAAAAGAGTTGAATCTAAGTAATGAACATATGCTGCGTTGTGATGAATTTGGCCATGAGGATGTTTAAATCTAAGTAATGGACAAATGTATTTTGGGCATTTGGGCCATCCATTGTAGGGTTCCAATACTATAGACCCCTTATTAGTGTTGATGGAATACATTTATATGAAAAATATCTTGCATGTCTGTTGATTACTACTACTCTTGATGGGGACAATGGTTTTTTTCCTTTAACTTTTGCTATTGTTGAATCAGAAAATCAAAGTAATTGGAAATGGGTTTTAGTTTGTCTAGATAGTTTTGTTATTCTAGGAAGAAGACCCTTTACTCTAACTTTAGATCGTCAAAAGGGTTTGATAAGGGCAGTTCAAAGACAATTTCCACTTATAGGATGTTTTAATCGTTTTTGTGTGCTTCATATAGTTGCCAATTTCAAGAAGATGTTCAAAAATGATACTTTGATTGCTCGCATATGGTCTATAACAAAGAAGACAAATATTATCAAATTTGATCATATAATGGAGTTGATTGGGCAATAGAGTGAGCGGGCAAAGGAATTACTGACAGACGGAGAATTGAGTCTCGAGTTTTGGTCACTCGCACATGATGGCAATACTCGCTTTAGTGTGATGACCACCAATATGTCTGAGAGCTTCAAAAGTATTCTGAAAGGTGCTAGAAGTCTTCCAATTCAAGCATTGGTGGTATCAATTTTTTATATATTAAATAATTTTTTTGTGAAATGACATGAAATTGTAGGAAAAATGTCATCATTTTGTACTCCCTCTATTGTTCTTTGAGAAATAAGGTGGATCAAGCAAGAGAATATCGGGTATGTTAGTATCATAATGGTGTGTATGAAATCTATGTGGTTCAGGAAAAGTCTTATCAGGTTGATTTGGAGAATATGACATGTACATGCACCCACCTTCAAATATATAAAAAAAAAATCTTCGTGTCCATGCCATTGCACTGTGTGGAAAAATGAATTATGATTTTTATCAATTGTGTGATCCTTGGTATACAATAGAGGCATATAGATGTTAGAAATTAGACATCCTAATTCCAAATTAACGAGAGCAATAATCATAATCGTGGAAGAAAGGAAAAACAAACATGAAAAACAACAAGATTTATACAGGTTCGCCTCAAGGTGAGACTACGTTATGTTTTCTGCTACTACATTTATCCACTATAAAGATGAAAAAGTTTACAAGAGAAATCGCACATACTTACGGGTATTTTCTCTAACCTCTCTCGGGCTAAAACTTCAGGCGGTTTGATTTGGAGAATATGACATGTACATGCACCCACCTTCAAATATAAAAAAAATCTTTGTGTCCATGCCATTGTAGTGTGTGGAAAAATGAATTATGATTTTCATCAATTGTGTGGTCCTTGGTATAAAATAGAGGCATATAGATGTTAGAAAACCTAATTCCAAACTAACGAGAGCAATAATCATAATCGTGGAAGAAAGGAAAAGCAAACATGAAAAACAACAAGATTTATACAGGTTCGCCTCAAGGTGAGACTACGTTATGTTTTCCGCCACTACATTTATCCACTATAAAGATGAAATAGTTTACAAGAGAAATCACACATACTTACAGGTGTTTTCTCTAACCTCTCTTGGGCTACAACTCTAGTTCCTTCTCATTGATGATAATCACGAATCCCTAATAGCGGAACCCCCCCACCCCACAATATAAAGAAAAAACAAGGGTAACTTATAAGAGTGAAATTTTCGAACTTAACAATAGCCAAATATATGCAATTGGATTCTATCCTCCTAAAGATAGACTTTATTGGTCTAATACGAGTTCATGAGTTGTTCCACCTATTGCAAGGAGGTAACCTAGTCGACCACGTTTAGTTCATATACGTACAAAGATAGATAGAGGAGAACGTGGTAGTTATGTTTTGTCAAAGTCCTAGGCAAGAGTCCTTCCCAGGAGGTCACCCATCCTATAATTACTCTTGCCCAAGCTCACTTAACTTCGGAGTTCTGAGTCAGATACCTAGCCAATACAACCCGAAAAGACTAGCCGTTTAAGGTGCGGAAAGCCAAGTACCTAACTCAGACCACAAACTCTAACAAGAGTGGACGGAACCACTCTGACACCCACCCCGCCCATTCTGGAGCCGCTTCTCACGGGATACGAACGCGGGCCGTGGCGTGCCTAGCTCTGATACCATGTCAAAGTCCTAGGCAAGAGTACTTCCCAAGAGGTCACCCATCCTAGAATTACTCTCACCCAGGCTCGCTTAACTACGAAGTTCTGAGTCAGATACCTAGCCAATACAACCCGAAAAGACTAGCCGTTTAAGGTGCGGAAAGCCAAGTACCTAACTCAGACCACAAACTCTAACAAGAGTGGACGGAACCACTCTGACATGTTTGTGGTAGATGTAAACAACCAGGGCATAAAGCTAGAAAATGTTGAAGCCTAGCAGTTGATAGGTTAAACTTTATGCAATTATGTTTCATGTCAGTTGTTGATTGCCATTGCAAACCTTAAAAAGAACTCATTTGAGTATAGAGGTTGCAAGAACAAAACAAACATTGTACAGGTATGAATGATTTTTGGAGTTGTTTTTTTTTATATATATTATGCTCGGGAATGCTCTAGTGACCTCTATTGTGATGTTGATGTTAAGAGTCTTTAGTATAGGAAAATTCTTAATTTTTCTGTTGCTGCTTTGGGAAATTTCTCTTAGCTTTTGTTTATGATTTTGCAGGTACTTTTTGGAAGTTCAGAGGTTTCATATTGAAGACGGTTGGGAGTTGGTATCTAGAGGTGTGCTTTTAAGGCTCTACGGAAAACGATAAGAGAGGAAATTTTCATTTATGGTTTATGAATCTAGGGGGGAAAAGGCATAAATGAGAGAACTTAGTGTATCTTTGGGATAAGGTGACAACGGCTAGCCAATACACCCAAAAGACCGATCTATTAGGAGCGGAAAGCTACCGCCTACAAGAGTGGATGGAACCACTCTGACACCCACCCCGCTCATTCTTGACCGCTTCTCACGGGATTCGAATGCGGGACGTGGCATGCCCAGCTCTGATACCATGACAGCGGCTAGCCAATACACCCAAAAGACCGATCTATTAGGAGCGGAAAGCTACCGCCTACAAGAGTGGACGGAACCACTCTGACATAAGGCGCATTTGTAAGTATTTGTGGACGGAACCACTCTGACATAACCCTCATTACATGCTTTCGTGTTACTAAAAGTTTAAACAACCATGAAAGTATTTGTAATCAAGGTGAAATTTAGAAAATGCCTCTCCAAAGCTTATTTATTTTTCAAGGCTTTTGATGTGATTCAATATTGTTGGAAGACAGGGCCCAAGCTCACACGACCAAGGAAGGCCCACATATCAAAGCGTATTAGAAGATGGGCTCAAGGCCCACAAATCAAGGAGAAGGCCTATAGGCCCACATACATTGATGGCAGAATGGTAAATAAAGGGTCATCTCATAGAGATGGCATTGATGTAATTAAGTTAAAGTTCCAGGGTTAAAACCCTAAACTCCAAACTCTAAGTTCAGGGGTATTATTATAATATAGTAGTTTCATAAATCTATAAATAATGCTTCAAGGAAGGGTTATGTATAATCAATTCCATAACCCTTCTTCTTCCAGTTTTCTCCCAATGGGTTTCTTTCATTTTTTTCTCCTTTAGCTAAATTTATGGAGTCCTGATAACCAACAAATATGTTTCACGTTAGGCAGAATACGCATTTGCAAAAATGTAGATGTATGGAAATGGACGAAATGAGTCTTTTATGATTTCTCCATGAGCGCTTATTATATTATGTTATATAGTTTTAAGTTAAAGAAGATTTCTTTTTATGGTTGGTTGACTAGAGTAATCAAATTAAAGGTGTTCATTAAATTAATTTTTACTAATTAATATATAAAATTTATATTTTATTACATAATTAGAAGGTAATAAAACATGTAATGATAAAAATATTTAAAAAAGATTAATTTTTTAAATATTTTTAAGTTTTGAAAATATATTAAATTGATAATGAAAGGTATTAAATTGATTAGAATTTTTTATTAGTTAATATATATATAATAAATTATTAAAATAAAAAGAACATAATAAAACACGCACCGACAAATAAGATTTTTTAAAACTTCAACAATTTTTTCTAACTTTTAAAATTTTAAAATATCTTTATGAAAGTTGAACCCTCGGATTTCACTTTCACTCGTTTTACATGGGAACGAGTTAAAGTGAATTACATAGGTCATTCGCTTTCACTTTCACTTCTTGGACATGCACTAACGATTTTGGGTAAGTTAGAGTGAATTCAAATTCACTTTACTTTCCCTCAGCGTGCACTAGCATGACCATAATTGGTATTGGAAATTTCGCTATTTGTTCTATTTAGTTTAGCCCTTTTGTTGCTTGTTTCAGTTTTCACATGTTTCCAAATAATTTTTTCCATTATGAACCACAGACATTTCTCCAACATTTCTGATTTGTTTCTTAATTTTACTACTTATGTATTCTTCTACTATGCTTTTAGTTTCTTCATTTTTGTTTTTTTTTCTTATTAAAGGAACTAGACTTCGAACATATCAGTATGCACAAAAAAATTTAAGACCAAATTCTGAAGCCCCATGGTCTACATTAGCATGCCGAGAAGAAATTTTAGAATTTAATTATCATTATGAAACCTTCAATAATTATTAATAATAAATAATAAAAACTAAAATACTGGATTATATTAATCATAACTAGGTTATGTCTTTAATAATAAATCTTTAATAATTATTAACGTGTGTGACATTGATGTAATTACCCCTATGATCTTGCCTCTTATTTACTCTTACTAAGGTGAAAGGGTACACTTGTAATTTTTATATTTTGGTATCTATAAATAAAGCTTAAGAGGTAAAGATTAGGACAAATTCATTACCCTAATCCTTCTCTCTTCTTTTCTCCTCAAAATGCTCCATTCTTCTCTCCCTCATCTTGGTTGTCATCTTTTTTCCTTCTCTCTTCTTCTCCTTCTTCCTTCTCTTCTTCATTACCTTAAAGTTGAAGAGCTTAAAAGCTATAGATCCTGGAAATCAACATGGTATTAGAGCAGTGATTTCAAGATTTTCTGCTTGCTATCGTTCGATTGAGTACAAAGTGCCAAAACTCGGTATAGTGGTGTTAATAGAGTAGTCGAACTTGGAGTCAGATAAGTTTTTATTTTTTTTTGGTTGTTGACACATTATCTTTGGAAGACATGATCCTTTGCTACTTTCGTGCATAGAATCCATTTTTTTAATCCTTCATGATCCAACCTAAGGTATTGATTGCTCATCACTCGGTTTCTATTGTTGATGCAACGTATTTCAGTTTCGGGTTCATGTTGTTGTTGTGATGCCATTGGCTTCTCTGGTTTCTTCTTTTCAAGAAAACTTTGCTAATGTATGGCTTGTTGATGATATTAAGCTTGAAAAAACAAAAGTTTAATCTATTACTACTAGATGAAGTTTTTTTCATATACTTGCTTGAATTGCAGGAATTTTTTTCTTTCTTGATTCTTTTTTGCATGCAAAGTTTTTGTTTGAGCTTCAGAGATCTAAAAAAACTTTAAACCCTAAACTCCTATAGATTGAGTTTTTTTTTTTTCTGAAGCCTATCTGAATTTGGCATCTTGGTATGATGTATCTTCTTTTTGGAAACAATTCCTTATTCAAAGGTGTTGTTTATTAAGTCAAGATCTATCATTAGAAAGTTTTTATTTTTAATAAACACAATCTAGAAACTATCCCAGGTAAAATATTTGAGATTTATATTTCTAGAAACTTTCCTATAATAAACTTATATCTTGATCAAGCTAAAGATACTTTGTTAAGCACCTAGCCAATACTACCCGACCTGTTAGGAACAGAAGACATATGTACTAACCCAAAACCATAACATCACACCCACCTTCACGAGCCGACGTCCATGGCGGCCCAACCCACCTTGTGGACCTACCAGTAATTTTAATCCAGCCTCTAGGTCGACACTTTCGCTTGGGTCACGTCTGTCGCTTGGGTCGCGCCCGCCGGGATTCGAACTCACGACGTGAGAGCTCGCTCTGATACCGAATGTTAAATACCTAGCCAATACTACCCAAATGACCGGCTTGTTAGGTGTGGAAGGCATAGGTATTTAACCCAAGACCATAACATACTTCCTACTTCTAAGATATGCACTTACCAAAACAAGACTTACCTTTATTTTGTTGTTGCTCGATATGAGGAAAGTATTTACATATTGCTCTTACCTCTTGCTTCATGCCTTAAGCTCAGTTTTAAAACTTGTTCTAGTTCCGTAGTTATATCTCTAAGATGTCAGTCTCAATAGTAGTAAGGTGGAGCACATTCAGAAACAGGAAACATATTTGATTCAGTCATTGGCAGCTAACCAACTAGTTTGATATGGTTGGCTCTTCGTTACAGCTCACTAGCTTGGTGTCTGGATTAATTACTAATACAATAAGAGTGGAAGCAACATTCATTACTGATTTAATCACCCTTCTATTTTTTGAGAAATCCTTGCGGCAGCCCTCAGGTCCAGCACTCAGCACTAAGTCCAATTTTTTTGAGAAGTTAAAGTATCCTACCTTCCTCTCGTTTCAACAGTGGTCTTAACAAGAAACCAATTACATGTTGCTCGATTGAACTCGTATAAGAAGCTCATCACAACAACAAAATATCATACCTTCTTATTGTAGTTGTACTTATGTTTCAGAGATGTGTAGTTGCTCTCTAGAAGTTACAACAACAATATTTATTTTCTCTGAGATACTAATATCAAGCTCCTTATTACAGCAATAAGATATTACTTATCTTGCATTCGTCTCTCAAGTTGAAACATTATTATCGAAGACAAAGACCATCAGTCAAGCTCTATGGTTTCTTATAACCATACTATTGCATGTGAAGAAAGAAATATTTGGTTGATTATCATTGCTTGCAGAGTGTATTACTTAAGACCGTAGGTATTCTCTTCTTGATCTGACTGTAATGTTGTCAACTTAATATAATTGCGGTTAGTTCAAAAGTTTTGTCTACAATGGCTCTGAAGAACCACTAAGCTAGAAGATTGTTTCCGTAGAGGAATTTGAATTACTTCAGAAGACGAAGCATATGATGTCTACCCACATCAAGATTGTTTATGAAGAACAATTTGAATTACTTCAGAAGATAAAGCATATGATGGTCCCTACCACAAACCAATCCTCCCCAAACAAGGCTTCTTCGCTTTCTCCTTCTGCTGCTAGTACTATAATAGGTATGGTTGTAGCTACTTCACCTTCTCCATCCAGAATTATTGATTTTGGGGCCTCCGAATACCTGACAAGTAATGACAATCACTTTGAGTTCCATCTCTCCTTGTTTGACTAACAACTTTGCTTCTACAGCAGATGGATCCGAAATCAAGATGTGTAGGGTGGAGTTCACATCTACTACACTTACCCTTCCTTTACAAGATATCTTGTTTGTTCCTAAATTTCCTTTAAATCTTTTGTGTTAGTCAATTAACAAAAAAAATTAATAGTTCCATTACCTTTTATCCTACTTCGTGTGTTTATTAGGATCTACAGACAAAATATGAGATGAGTGGAGGCCGTGAACAGAGGAGTTTTACTATCTCAATTCATCAGCAATCACAACTACATCCAGCTCTTAGCATACAACTCTTCAGTGGCACAATAGAGTATATCGTCTATCTTTGCAGTCTCTCAAACATATGTTTCTTTCCTAATATTTCATTTCCAGTCTAAACTATAAAGATTGTTTAGTAAGTAAACACCAGTAGAGTACTTACTCCCCTCGAGGTGAAACTAAAGGTGTTTCTCCCTTTTTCTTTAGTTCATATTGATGTATAGGGACCATTGAACATTTCTAATGTTTCCCGTTCAAAGTACTATATTACATTTGTTGATGATTTCTCTCAAGTTACATGGTTGTTCTTACTTAAAGATGGATTAAAGGTATTACCTACTTTCAAATCTTTTTGTGTCATGGTATCTACTCAATTCAATACTACCTTGAAGGTATTTTGCTTAAATAATGCCCAAGAAATATTATCAGGAGACTTCCAATCTTTTACAGGGATAAAGGAATCTTTCACCAAGCTTCTTATGTCTACAGACCACAACAAAATGGTATGGTGTGGCTAAAAGGAAAGAATAAACACCTCCTTGAGATTACCTGAGCTCTTCTACACCATATGCATGTGCGTCACTTCTACTAGCCACATGCCATCCTTAAGACTTGTTTTCTCATTAACAGGTTGCCTTTCTCGGTACTTGGTAATAAGACACCATACTCTCATTTTTTTCCTAGTGATGAGATGCTTTCCCTTCCTTTGAGAGTCTTTAGTTGTCCTTGTTTTTTTCATATTACATCCATGCATACTACTAAATTGGATCTGATGGTAATTAATTGTATCCTTTTAGGATACTATTGCACTCAGAAAGGATACGTTTGTTACAATCCTTCTCTCAAAAAAATGTTTGTCTCTAGCAATGCGACATTCTTTGACGAACAACCATTTTATTCATCCACTGGTGCCCCACCTGGTTTCTCTGCAGGTAATGAATTTCCTAAGCCTTTTGTGTTGTTCAATGACTCAACAGTTGATGGTCATGATGACACATTTGTTTTGCCCCTTGAAGCATTGGCTGACACTACACTTGTAGAGTCTTCAGACCTCTCTTACTTAAGTTCTCTTTCTCCTCATATTTTTGGTCCTCCACTTGATACTCGACCGATCACTCTTCGAAAAGATCCTATGCACACAACCATCTACCTCTCACCTCATCACCCATTTTTTAACGACTCATCGGTTATCCTCATCTTGCTATCAATTTTTTGCCTTTATTTCTTCTATTTCTATTCCTCGGTCCTATCAGGAGGCCCTATAACATCCAAGATGGAAACAGTGATGGTTGAAGAGATGACAACCCTCTATGAGAATCATACCTGACGACTTGTTCCCCTTCCATCCGATAAAAAAGTCGGTGGGTTGTAAATGGGTCTCCACTATAAAACATAATCTGAATGGCTCTTTGGCTCGCCTTAAAGCCCGACTCATGGCCAAAGGCTATACTAAGTGTTATGGAGTTGACTATGAGAAAAAAATTCACTTGTCGCCAAACTCAACTCTATACGTATCTTATTATCTCTTGCTGCAAACTCTTGATGGCTTGTTTTTTAGCTTGATGTGAGGAATGTCTTCCTCGGTAGCGATATTATGGAGGAGATTTATATGCAATAACCACTTGGATATGTGGTTGAGAGGGAGTTGGTATGCCACTTACAAAATCCTTATATAGTCTAAAGCAGTCTTTGTGGGCTTGGTTTGGTAAGTTTAGTCAAGCTATGCTTCGATTTGGGTTCACAAGGTGCTCTGTAGACTATTCTGTATTTGTCAAGCATACCAATAAAGGTGTGATCCTACTTGTGTACATGGATGATATCTTTTTTATAGGTAGTAATATTGAAATCATCAATCAAGACAAACATAAGATATGTAGTGAATCATGACAAAAGACTTGGGACTCCTTAAGTAATTTGGTATTGAAGTTCTTCAGCTCAGACATGACATTATTTTATTTCAAAGGAAATATGTGTTTGACTTGCTCAAAGAAACAAGAATGATGGGATATCGCCCTACTGACACCCCTATGGATACATATACAAATATAAATACACCCCTAAATCACTATAACTAGACCAAATATTTTTTTTGCAGCTAGTGTTGTCAGTCAATATATGCATAAACCTCAAATTTCTCATTGGTAGGCATTGGAGAGAATTTTGATGTACTTAAAAAAGGCACTAGGACAAGGGTTTCTATATAAATGTCATGGTCATTTCAATATTGAAAGTTTTGTCGATGCAGATTGGGATGGATCCCCAAATGATAGAAAATCCACTTCATGGTATTGTACTCTACTTGGAGGCAACCTTATTACATGGAAAAGTAAATAATAAAATATAGTTGCAAGATCCAGTGCAGAAGCAAAATATAAAGTCAAGGCACATGCAGTAAGCGAACTCATATGAATTAAATCTCTTCTAGTAGAGTTGGGATTCAACAAAGAATGTCTGATGAAACTCCACTGTGACAATCAAGTTGCAATGCACATTGCTTTCAACCTGGCCTTTCATAAGAGAACAAAGCATATCGAAGTAGACTGTCACTTTGTGACAAAAAAGTTGCAAGCAGGTATTATTTATCTTAAACATGTCTCGTCTCACAGGCAACTTGTTGATATATTCACAAAATCAGTTAACCAAAAAGTTCTCTCTATATCATGCACCAAGTTGGGGATATATGATGACTTCTCACCACCAGCTTAAGGGGAAGTGTTAGAAGATATAGACAAATTTAGGTGTCATTGATGTGACTATCCTATGATCTTTATCTTTTATTCACTCCTATTAAGGTGAAAGGTACACTTATAATTTTTGTATTTTTGGCACTTATAAATAAAGTTTAAGGGGGAGGATTAAGACCAATTTATTACCCTAATCCATTTCTCTTCTTTTCTCCTCAACATGCTCCATTCTTCTCTCCCTCTTTTTTTCTCCTTGTTCTTTCTCTCTTGCACCTTAAAGTTGAAGACATTAAAAGCTATGGGAACTTGAAAATTAACAACGTGAAAATTTTTAATATATTAATCTTATTATTTAATATATGGATTATTTTTATTTTTATTACGCTCATTATTTAGTCTTATTAATTTTATTATTTATTATGATACTAATAATACAATATATTGTAATGCAGTGTACTGAGGACTGATGAGAATTTAACGAACATTGTCAGAAGTGAGAACAATGAGACCGGTCGATCATATCCGTGGACACAGGCCAAAGGCTCGAAGGCGACACCTCGGGGCAAATTTGAACTTCCCAATTGCCTATCAGAGGTGTGTCCGTTGAAGAAATTGAATTGCATACTTCGGCTTCATCGATTAAGCGGGGAAGAAAACGAATTTATCCATTAAAACGAGGCTACCAGAGGAGCGTATCGAAGAAAGAGTCACAAGTGCTCCCCTCCCCATTGCAGCCTCATTCAACCTGGCCTGATTCGAAGCTTCTCCCCCTCCCATAACCCCACCAACAGGCCGAGCAAAACAAAAGTCGCCATCTTTATCTGTCGCATCCTAGTCACCTCAAGGAACGATCCGAACTCGAGTCAGACACTTCGCTGAGGTTCTGTCTACTGGCTCGCACTCGGAAATTGTTTGACGAAATGCCTTGTAGGTAGTTTTTCTTATGCAAAATCAATTAATGGCCTCGCTATAAAATTGGGTTTCGCTATGGACGACTTTGTGGTCACCTCTCTTATGACAATGTACGGGCAGTGTGATGGCCCTGAGACTGCAAAACGAGTATTTGATAAGATGTCTAACAAAAACTTGGTGTCTTGGACTTTGCTATCTCGGTTGTATGCGATGGAGAATCAATATGAATCAACGTTAGAAGTTTTCTATCGGATGGTGAGTTCGGGCACCAACATTGACTCAGTTGCTTTAGTTTCCACTGTTAAAGCCTGCCGGCAGTTAAAATCAGCTAGCCATGGTAGAAACGTTCATGAAATCGCCAGAAAAAGGGGACTTGAATTTGATCTGTTGGTTGGTAATGCACTAGTGAAAATGCATTTTGATTTTGGAAATACTGAAGAGGCTCGATCTATTTTTTTATGGAATGCCACAGAGAGACCGTTTCTTGGACAGTAATCATTAGTGGTATGTGCAAAATGGTGGATTTAATGAAGGTTTCAAATTACTTAGATTAATGTATGCAGAGAGGATAAAAGCTGATTCATTTGCTGTTGATAGTATTCTTCCTGCTTGTGCAAGATTATCTGCAAGTAAGCATGGGAAAGAGATTCACGGCCACATTATAAGGCTTGCAATTGACTTGAATCTGACAGTTCAGAATGCCTTTTTGGACATGTACATGAAATCAGGATGCACTCGATCATTCTCAGCAATTTTTGATAGAATGACTGAGAAAGATGTCGTTTCCTGAACAGTTATGATACTCGGCTACAGCTTGCATGGTCAAGGAGAGCTTGGAATTCAACTCTTTCATGAAATGGAGGCCTTGAAGATAGAACCTGATGAGATGTCTTACACTGCTGGACTCCATGCATGTCAAACTGCTCGAATGGTAGAGGAAGGTATTTTTTACTTTAATTGCATAAGGTATCCCAAGTTAGAGCACTTGGTTTCCATGGTCAATCTTCTAGGTCGGACAGGACAGTTGACAGAAGCTCAGGTATTCATACAGAAGTACCAAATAGAATGGTACGTGCAAGTGCAGAGAGCTCTCTTCTTAAGGGATGCAGGATCCATCAGAATCTGATAATAGGAAAGTGTGTCACATAGACACTAACTGAACTAGAACCTCTGAATGCAGACAACTATGTAATGCTGTTAAATGTTTATGCTGCCACTGGGAAATGGGATATGGTTAACAGGCTAAGAGAGACAAATATTGATATGGTTTAATGTGAATAACCAGGCTAAGAGAGACGATTATTGATATGGTTTAATGACAAGAAAGGCTTATAGCTGGATTCAGATCCAAAATAAGGCGCACGTGTTTGGGGTGGGCGATGTCACTTACCCAAAGTCAGAGGCAATAAACTGGGAATTAGAGGCCTGATGAAGATTATGGCAGAAGAAGAGGGTTGTGAACCTGTCTCTGATTTTACTTTCCATGATGTAGATGAAGAGAGAGAGTGCATTCCACATGGACATAGTGAAATGCTGGCAGTTGCTTTTGGGCTGATAAGTACCCAAGCTAAAGTGTCTGTTCATGTCACAAAGAACCTGGGAGTGTGCAGCAACTGCCATATGTATATGAAATACTTATCTAAGATGACTGAACGACATATTGTGTTGAAAGATCCTGACCGGTTTCATCATTTCAAGAATGGGCGTTGTTCATGTGGTGATTTCTGGTGGTATGACTGGATGAACTGTTGGAAGTTGAGGGATTTCCATAAATTGGAAGGCCAGATCAAGGAACACCTCATCAAATTGTGTCTGCACCAATCTACATGATGGAAGGAGGTAAATTTTGAGTGAATGTTTCCCTCTAATAAGAGAATGACCTTTATTTTTTGGACTGGGAGGGACAACAACCTAATTGACAATATCCCCCTGAGGTTGGAGATGGATGTTTTATTGTTGGAACCTAATTGAAGTCCTTCCATGCTACTGAATTGACAATATCCACATCATTCAAGGTTCTGCAATATTTCTGGCCAGTCCCTCAATCATCATCAAAATAAGCTTTATAACGGGTACATTACAGACCAAGTTATATGAGTTCAGATTTTATGTTCCAAAGTTTAACAAAGTTCTAAAACCTGGTATGCCTGGGTTGAAACATGCAATTAATACAAAATGGAGAAGGTGCGCGGTTGTTATGTGAAGAACATGATAGAAGAAATCAATGATGCATCAATTCAGAAAGAGAGGGAAATGATACAAATAAGTTTGAGGAAGCCTCCACACTGGTAAAAGTAAACTGAAAGAAAGCCAAATAATAAAGGCCAAACAGATGAGCAGGGATCTCCCATTGAGGTCGTAGGCATTTGTTCTAGAGTTCTCCCTTGGCGCGCTCTAATGTCTATTTCTTCTTTGTTGGTTTCCGGCTTAAGAGGGAACACAATGGAAGAAACAACGGACATGAACAAATGAAATGTATCATATCTCTCTTCGACTGTGTCTTTCCTCTGTCTGTCTTCCATTTCTGCAAGGTTGCCCGATACTTCCAAACAAGCTGACCTATTTGAAGTACATTAGAGAACTTGTTGAATGTCTATCTCGTAGACTATGGTTCATAACTTTCTTATATTTTGAGATCTTTTTACTATGCAAAAGATGATTCTAACCATACTAGAAACAAGGATGATGATGATATTATGACAATGACGATCATGGATTAATTTCAATATTCGCATGCATCTTTGGGGTTCAATGAATATTAGTGCATCCATAAAAAGTAAAAAATTTAGTTAGAAGGCATTAATACTGAGAAGAGATGATCTATTGTGGTTATAAAAAATTTCTTTGAATGCAATCCAGATGCAGCATTTTTTTATAGAAGCTTTGGAGACAAAACCTCCTAGCTTATCACTAACCTCGCTGCAGCATGCAAAAAAAAAAATAGATAGCGAGAAATTCTATCTGGAAGACAGATAAATGGCTTCAGACTTCTTGACATGTACGCTGTCCTGCAAGTCGATGTGGCGAATTTCATGTTTTATCCTAGTTCATCCCAGACAATCCGGTAGCTTGGTTGTTCTCATTAACTAATCTCCAGGTAGGTTTTGTCTTGAAAAGATATATATTACATATATTACATATAAACAGAATAAAGTATAATGGAATAGCTTATTCCGTTCAGATTCATATGCCATCTCCTACTCGCCAAGATACAAAATCAAAGTTACCATCGTTAAATATCTAATATACTTGGGGTTCTTGGGCTGATTTCGTTGCAACGCAGAATCTTTTTTGGAAGACTTGAGCAGAAGATGGAAACCTGTAAGAGAGACGAGCAGAGGTGTCCTCCCAAATTCTAAAATGAATACAATTTTTTCCTACGATTTTAGAAACGACAACAGGCAAGGATCTCACGGCAGCAGAGAGAACCCCAAAATGACACGATTTCCGGGTCTCAAATCAAATCCCCACCAATCATAAACTAAATCAATTTCTGTCCAAGGCGGCAAAATCTAGCATCATAGATTTAGAAGATCCATAATTCCATTATCAATACTGAAACAGTCAATTTAACAATTACGGTTAAAACTGGTTCCACAAGCATGGGTCAAACGAAATTATGGTGGAGAGCTGCATCGAAAAAGAAGCCGACGATGCTCCCAAGTCTTGGCTCCACTTCCAAGACCGCAACTACATGCTGAATGGAAGAGATCATACATATAATCCCCGGAACCTCAACAGAGAAACTTACACAAACTGTTCTGTCCTTTTTCATCCTTTGACCAGCATAAAGCTCTATCAGAACCAAAAATCTCATTTACAATCACATTCTAGTGTCCTGCACCTAACATCAAGACTACATAACCAACTCTCCTCAAAATTTCGGATCTCCCACTTGTAGCTTTATGTTTCCCTTCTAGACCTCCTTGGTCGTGGGGCAGCAGCATCTTCCTTCTCATTTTCATCCTCCTTGTCACCACTAGTTCCTTGATTGTCACCTTCAGCTTCAGAGCTTTTCTTTTCTTTGGGCGGTACTGGAACAGGCTGTAAGAGGCATTGACCGTTTAAAAAAATATTAAAAAGAAAAAGAACAAAATTCCTAGAAACGGCAAAATAAATAAAACTATGGAAGGAAATATATATATACGAGTCCCCAATACTCACAGCTCGTTTCTTTCCACCAAAGATAACCCTAAAAATGACTGTTACAAGGACAACAACCACGGAGCCAAGAATGCCAATAGTAAGGTTAGGCTGACCCTCTCCCTTCTCAATGACATCCTGAAAGCATAAAAAAACAACAGTATAAACAACAATGTAGCAACAAGAGAAGGATAACTGTAACAATCTAACAAAGACTTTAGAACAGACAACAGAAGAGAAACTAAATGTCGTCTACTTACAATGATCTTGAACTTATATGCTGCTAAGAAAGGAATATCTGCAATCCGGTAGAGCACATCAAAGACCTTCTTCTGCAATACAACAAAAGATAAATTCAGTTAGATACCAATTTTACAATTAACATACTTGTCCTGAGTAAATTGTGAGAAGAAGTAGCAAAACAATGCAAGAGGAGTACTACATGAACACCAGAAAGTCCACCAGATGCTGCAACTTCCTCTTCCTGCTGCGTTTCCTTCTCCAATTCAAACTTAGGCTTCCATGCAGTCACCCTGACAGATTCTGCAGTCTTCTCATCCCCAGCTATCAAAATATTGTCAAAAAGTACACCATCCTGCATCGTCCATATCTCAATTCCAAGAGCTGCAATGGGCTCAAAGTCAGGTTTATCAAGCTCAAAGTACTCAGGGTTAGGAATCTGCCTTGGCTTCCAGATACCCTTATAGTTAGGGTTATCAATCAATGGTGCATGCCATTTACCCTTGTAAGCCGGGTTTCTCTTCATAGGTCTTTTCCACTCACCACAGCCAGGAGCAGACTCACACTTAGGATTATCAATCTTCGGTGCCTCCCATTCACCATCCTCATCATCATCCCAATCTTCGGGCTTCTTAGCTTCAGGGTCGTCAATCTCCTCTGGTTCAACATCCAACCAACCTTCTGGCTTCTCTGCCTCCTCATCTTCAATTTCAATTGGGGCATCTTCATCCCAATCGTCAGGCTTTACAGCTTCAAGATCTGGAATCTTAGCTCTCTCATCCCAATCCTCAGGTTTCTTATCATCTGGATCTGATATTGTCTTAGGTGGGATAAGTGGAGGCTCAAAATCATCAGCAGATAGAAAATTGGTCTTTTTCTTTTCCTCCCCATCAACTAGAATCCTCAATTCATTGTCAGGTTTCAGTATTGCAGTGTAAACATGGGTTAGCTTATCAGATGGAACGGAAGGAGGAAATTTAAGGTGATGTTCAACAAACTCCCCAGTCTTAGGATTCTTATGCTTGAGGATGAAATGCACCTTGTTAGTGGAACCGCATTTATCGGGTCCAAACATGATGGTGTAGGGAGATTCATTGTCAAACTCGTTGGGTTTCCATCCTGCCTCCTGAGGACGAAGGTACTTTAAATATGCCCCTCCACATTCCATCCCATTCTGGAAGCGGGTCTCAAACTGTAGAACTATTGTCTTATCCTTGAGGTCCACGGGCTCATCCAGATCCTTCACTATAGCATACTTCCTTGCTTTCTCGCTGACAAGAAGCCCATAATCTTCATGCCCCTCACTCTTAGAGTGCTTCCATACACCTGTAAGCATAACATAAGTATCGGGAGTGAAAAGCCTAATGGTACAAAATGAAGCATCAAGCAAGAAGATCCTGAGGCTGGACTTCTCCTGTCTAACAGGAAAGCGTTATAAAAGAAGGGTCACCGAACCCTTCAATAAACAAATTAAAAGGGTCTTAACAATTTGAGAAACAAGTGCATTCGTACTCCATAAAACAACTATGTAACGGATCTAGATTTCACGAAACGCATAGAACATCAATCAAGAAAATATAAAAGGACCGAACAGATATTCTTAAATAGAGCACACACCAGACGCATCCCTAATTAGACAGAAAAACCAACGAGACTAAGAGACCTATCTCCCATCACTATCTCCTACGTAGCCCTGTCAGGTAAGTGACGTTCCCCACTCTCACCCTATTTACAAAGTAAACGAAACCTCCGTGCCGCCGACTAAGACAAGTAACCCCTAGCGGCCATGTAAAAAGGCCTTCCCTCAACCGACTGAGTTTTAGCTTTCATAAAAATATAGATGTTTTAAAGCTCTGAATGACGATGAAGATAAAAAAAAAAGTAAATAAAATGAGCAACGTAGACATATCAAAACGTGATAGAGAGAACATCAGAATATTAATCCAGTGTAAAACACTCCAAACAGAATCACTGGCTCCAATAACGAGTGAAATAATTTAAAAGCAAGATCGTCGCCAATAAACGACATTTCTAGATCTGAAGGCATACCATTGTAGTCTTCCTTTTCCGACACAATCCACCTCCCCTTGAAAGACTCGTCGAACGACTCATGAAAGATCTAGAAAAGAATAAAAAAATTCAACTTAGATGCCAAAATGCAACAAATTCGTTCAAAATGAGCAATATATATATACAGAAATTTTGAAAGGAGGCAACTCTCACCGGATCCGAAGCGCAAAGCTGAAACAACAGACATGGAATCAGAAAGAGAAAGAATCTCGACGAATTCCTCATCTCATAACCCTGAAAGGTAATCAGAAAAGGAGGTTCAAGTGAGCCAAACCAGTGGAACCCTAACTCAGATCGAGAACAGAAAAAGATACAACAGCTTAGTAGTAGAAATGCTGCATTATACAAAATCAGACGATCGAACACAACTCGTTAGAGGAAAAAAATGGCGACACTCACCGATAAATTAACGGCAGCGATGGGAAAGAAACACCCCAAGGGCTTTTGTTTCGCAAAACGATCTGCTGCAATATTTTCCAGCGGAGAAGAAGGGAACATTAATATAATGACTGCCTGGGATGGTATCCACCAATAGAAATTGCCCGGCACGTGGTTGGAACCAATCAATATGAGACACATCATCAACTTCGACTTGGAACAATTTCGTGCTTCCTGAGGAAATGAAGTAGCAACTATTGTATTGACAAGAACGCCCTTGTATCTGCTCCAAATTATAACGATCCTTCTCTCCAGTTTGGAGTATTTCCGGAACCCTTCTTACCTCTTAGTTATATTTGCCCTCATTCCGTATGCACATCGAAGGCTGGAGGTTGTGGGGGGACTGTGGCCCGTGGGCCGTGGAGTAGCCATAGCGAGGAAACGATTAACACATGAAAGGAAACGTGCCACGAGGGCAATATTGTTGGTCTTGAACCATTGTACGTACAAGAGTTGTTGGAGTAGTAGCTGATCTGGATGAGGATAGAGGAAAGAACAAATCGACGTGGGATATTGTACTTTCAGCGAATGATCGATAGACACACAGTGATCACTTGGAGGTGGACCCTCCTCAGTCGCACGAAATCTACATATTTCATGTTGACCATTGGGTTATAATTAAAATCAGAGATAATAATTAAATACGGTAATCTTAGATGTCACGTTTTTTTTATACATTCATTCAGCCATATAATCAAAATCTATAAGTTTCAAGTGAAATATTATTATAGAAGTTAATAAGTCATATTATCATATAAATATAAACCTAAAAACAATGTCATTATAATTTATAAAAAAATTATAGAAGAATATTATAATAACCCATAAAAATGATACTTGAATCATATTTACTCTCACACATACATTCAAATCAAATTTTACCGGATTACTCTTATATATAATGAGTATATCGGTTAGCCAAATAATGAACAAACCCATTAATTTTTTTTTCTATTTGATAAAAGATAAGCAGATAATCAGGTAAAATTATCCACATGCCTTATCAGATAAGAATTTTTGTTCTATTCTAGTTATATTTAATGAAAATTAAATGGTAAACAAAAAACTGGGCAAACAAGTAAAAATTTTATTAGTTTAATCTTGTATACAGTTATGTCAATATTTTATTTAAAAGAGAAGGGCATAAGCATAATTTCCATTTTTGGCCAAAGTTTTTTTTCTTTTTTATCACCCTCTTACAAGTTCATGATCTATTTTCTAATAAGAATTCATGATTTTTCTAATTACATGGAGGGTAATAAGCTAATTTGACCTTCTAGGACAATGTCGAGAAAACATGTTAATTTTTAGGACTTCATGGATTACCTCAAAAAGAATAACACATTGGGAAGAACAGAGGAGGAAGAATGAGGTTATGGGTTTGTCTCCAAACCCTCCCCTTAAGCTTTATTTATAATTGATAATAGTACAATATTATAATTATGCCCTTCACCAATATAAATAAAAGAACCAACCAAACTAATACTCCAAAAAAGGTTGGTCGAAGGGTAAGTGAGAGTCAAATAAAGGATGATAGGAGAAAGAATGTCAAATAACAAAAGGTAAGATGAAGAAGTCGGGGTCACCATATGCTTTATTTTTCCTAAGAAATTAAAATTATTCATCAAACGAACCAATGCCGATAACAGTCAGCAAATAATGAACCCAAGGCAAACAATCGAGGAGTTATTTTTCAAAAATAATGTCTCAATCAAATAAACAAAATAGCAGTTGCGGAAATGGGCCAAATAAAAAGTACTAAATAATGAAAGTTCTTAAGAGTAATAAAGGAATATAAAATAATCTACAACGAGTTCATAAAGAAGTTATGCACCAAGTAATAAGCTGCCAAATAATCAAAGATAATAATCAAGCCGAGCCAAGGGATGACAAAACAAGATCAAGGGACTGACGGAACAGTCCAAACATCCACAAGAGAGAGCGTAGCTCTCTGGTTTCACAGCGAAACGAAACACACGACGAAATCCAGAATTTTGTCCGTTGGAGATTTTTCCCCTTTCATTAAATATATATCTTTTAGGTTTTCCTGTTACAAAATGGCCCATGGGCCCAAGACAATACCCCCTCATCCCATTAAGCCTAATCAAATAACCCTATATACATATCCCAAATTATACAACAATTATGAATATAAATTACATTGAATATACATTTTAACATATCGTAACATCCCCCCTCAAATTGATGATGGTGAGTCAACCAGCAACAATTTGCCAACGAAAAAATTATGTCGAGATTGAGACAATGCTTTGGTGAAGACATCGGCCACTTGAAGATCCGAAGAAATGTACGGTAGAGATATTACCCGGCGCTCCAAAGTATCACGGATGGAGTGACAGTCAACCTCAATATGCTTGGTACGCTCATGAAAAACCGGATTGGCTGCAATCTGTATAGCACTTGTATTATCTGCATGAAGCGGTGTAGAGGAGGGCTGAGAAAACTGGAGCTCAGCAAGAAGACCACGGAGCCAAATAACTTCCGAACACGCAGTAGACATAGCACGATACTCGGCCTCGGTAGATGACTTGGACACTCGATCTTGTTTCTTACATTTCCAAGAAATTAGTGCATCGCCTAAAAACATACACCAGCCTGTAGTAGATCGACGGGTATCGGGGCACCCTGCCCAATCAGCATCACTGTAGGCAACCAGATGTAGCGCAGAGCCAGTAGGAAAGAATAAACCACGAGCAGGGGAGCCGCGCAGATAGCGGATGATGCGCTGAACGGCCGCAAGATGAAGATGTCGAGGAGATGCCATAAACTGACTGACCTTATGAACAGCATAGGAAATGTCCGGGCGAGTAGTAGTCAAGTAGATGAGACTCCCGACTAGACGTCGATAGATAGTCGGATCATCAAGGAGAGTCCCTTCATCTTTCCGATATTTGACATTGACCTCCATAGGGGTAGCCACCGAAGATGTGTCCTCCAACCCAGCGAGTGTGATAAGATCTTGAATATACTTATGTTGGTTTAAGAAAATACCTTTAAGTGTGTGATGGACCTCCAACCCTAAGAAGTACGTGAGGCGTCCAAGATCCTTCATATGAAAAGTGGCATGCAACACCTTCTGAAGCGTGGAAATCAGTCCAGAGTCAGTGCCAGTAATGATGATGTCATCCACATAAACCAAGAGAATGACCATGCCTGCAACAGACTCATGATAAAAGAGGGAAGAATCATACTGACTCTGGGTAAACCGGTGGAGAATAAGAGTGCTACGGAATTTCTCAAACCAAGCCCGAGGGGCTTGTTTAAGCCCATACAAAGGACGTCGTAGCTTGCAGACGTGATCGGGAGAGGATGTAGACACACCCGAGGGAAGCTTCATATATACATCTTCCTGCAGATCACCGTGGAGAAAAGCATTCTTCACATCCATCTGATGCAATGGCCAAGATTGAGAGGCTGCAATGGCTAAGATAGTACGGACTGTGGTCATCTTGGCAACTGGGGCAAAAGTTTCCTCATAATCAATCCCATATTCCTGCCTGTTCCCCAGGGCCACAAGGCGGGCTTTGTACCGATCCAATGATCCATCGGAACACAGCTTGACAGAGAAGACCCACTTACTTCCAAGAGGCCGAATAGTGGGAGGGCAAGCCACAATGTCCCAGGTGTGATTCTCCTCTAGCGCTTGTAGTTCAGTTTGGATGACCTTTTGCCAACACGCATGTGCTATGGCCTGTTTATATCCATAAGGAATGGAAATAGAAGACAAAGTAGCTACCAGAGATACAGGGGAGGGAAAACCATATCGGTCAGGAGGGTGAGAACTACATGTGGATCGACGAAGATGGAGGGGAGCAGAAGTAGAGGGAGGATCAGGAGCAAGCGCTAGGTCAGAAGGGGAAGAGGGCAGCGAAGCAGTGGATTGAGGCTCATCAAAGCTCGGCAAACTAGACAAAGAGGTAGACGGAAGTGTAACTTGAGATGGAAAGAAATATTGGTTTTCAAAGAAGACCACATTCCGAGAAACACGGACGCGACGTGCCTGAGGATCATAGCAAACATAGCCCTTTTGAACACCGGCATACCCAAGAAATGCACACATAACGGATTGAGCTGTAAGTTTATGTCGTTCATGATCAGGTAAATGCACAAAACAAACACAACCGAACGTCCGAAGAGTTGTGTAGGACGGAGAGTAACCGAATAATTTAACAAAGGGAGAGACATGATGCAAGACAGGCGAGGGCAGGCGGTTAATTAAATGGACGGAGGTAGAGAGAGTTTCACACCAAAACCTAGGAGGAACGGATGATTCAATGAGAAGGGTGCGGACCATATCAAGAAGGTGACGATTTTTGCGCTCAGCAACACCATTTTGTTGGGGTGTCGAGGGACAAGAACGTTGAGAGATAATGCCTTTGTTTTGAAGAAATTCTTGAAATTCTGCCGACATGTACTCGCCCCCAGAGTCAGAGCGGAGTACTTTAAGGTGAGCGGAGAACTGGGTTTCAATGAGTGCAAGAAACCTCTTAAAAACGACAAAAATGTCAGACTTAGCTCGTAGGAAGTAGACCCAGGTAAATCGACTAAAGTCATCAATAAAGGTGACAAAGTACTTAAAGCGTGCATGCGAGATAACAGGAGCAATTCCCCAAACATCACTATGAATAAGGTCAAAGCAGTGGGAAGCATGCGAGGCATGATGCGAAAATGATAAAGTTTTACTTTTGCCAAGTTTACATGATGAACAGTCAAATGACGTGTCACGAGACATACAATCTTGATTGCCTAATAAACCTGATTTAAATAATGTACGAAGTACAGCCGAGTTTGGGTGGCCTAGACGTCTATGCCACAACTTAGGGCCAGATCCAACAACATTACAAGCAAAAGAAAGTACAGGAGAATGTGGAATAACAGTGGATAGAAAGACTTTAAGTGGAAATAGCCTGCCCACTTTAGGCCCCTTCGCGATCACCTTCCCCGACGCTTGATCCTGCACAACACAGCCAAAGCGAGAAAACTGAACATTACAGTTTTTATCAACCAATTGACCAACAGACAAAAGGTTTGTCGACAGGTCAGGAGACACAAAGACATCAGCTAAAGATGGAGAGAGATCACCAACAGCACTGATAGGCAGAGTGCTGCCATCAGCAGTGTTGATGTGCAGATTGCCATCATACTTTCGGACATTCGAAAGAGATACCACATTGTTGGTCATGTGGTTAGAGGCACCAGAATCAAAATACCATGGGTGAGTAGAAAAGTTCTGTTTACCTGAGATACCAAAAGTAGAAAAGGCAGAAATGATCATCTGTTGTACCATTTCAGGAGTGAGAGTGGTGGAACTGGCAGGTGCTGGTGGAACAGGAATGATAGGGACTGAAACAGCAGGTGGCAATGTGGTAGAACTAGATGTACCAATGGATGTATGATAAGCGGTAGGCTTCCTCCGTGGAGGTCGTGTAGGGCAAACGGTGATGTGATGACCCGGCTTCTTACAGTAGCTACAGAATAGAACCGACTTCTTGGGGCAGTCCCGAACAAAGTGACCATAAGCCTTGCAATGGAAGCACTGAACAGAACTGGTGTCCCGACCCTGAGGCCTTCCTTGTGCTACATAAGCTACAGGAGCCGAGAGATCATCCTGAACGCGAGGTGTCATGCTAGCCTGAGTAGTAAGGCGTTGCTCCTCCCGGAGAAGGTCACTCAAACAGGCATCTAGGGACGGCACCGGATGACGATTCATCAAATGTGATCGAGCAATCTCAAACTCGGGACGAAGCTTCATCAAGAATTGATCCCGTTTACTGGTGTCATGGACAGCTTGCACAGCAGAGAGAGCAGCAGCAGGGACATCCTCGTAAACAATGTCAGTGTAGTCAGCCCATAGATTTTGGAAGCCCGAGAAATATTCTTCAATCGAACGACTGCCTTGGGTGAAATTTGCAAGTTCATATTCAACTTGAAATCGACGGGCTGTGCTGGTTTGACGATAAACTTTGTGGAGGTAATTCCACATATCTGCGGCAGTTTTGTAGGGCCTCAGATTTGGGACTAGGTGAGGCTCAAGAAATCCAAGTATCCAAGTCATGACTCTAGCATCCATGATGATCCATTTTGACAATGCGTCAGCATCGCCAGGGGCCGGATCACTCCCATCAATATGACCCCATAAACCTCTTCCCTGAACAAATAACCGGAACTGAAATTCCCAAGTACCGTAGTTCTTGCCCGTGAACCGAATAGGAACGAAATCGGACTTATCTGCTGACATGATAAAATTGAATCTAGCAAAATTCCTGATGCACCCCCGCAAGATAAGAAATTCCAAGTAAACCCTCACTTTTCAGAAATTGCAAATAGACCCCTATACTTACAGAAATCCAAGAGTTGCCCCCAGGTTAACAGAAATTCGAATTAGGCACCCAAACTTTCAGAAATTCGAAAAGCACCCTCGTACTTTCAGAAATGCCAGAATGGCCCCCCAAGCTTCCAGAAATTGCAAAGCGGCCCCCAAACTTTCATAAATTTCAAAGCGGCCCCCAAACGTGCATATATTTCATAGCGGCCCTAGATCTTTCAGAGATTTCAAAGCGGCCCCCAATCGTTCAAAAATTGCAAAGCGGCCCCCAAAGATTTTAAAATTTCAAAATGACCATATGCCAAATAATCACCCGAACGCGCGGGAGAAAAAAAAATTTACCTTCGTTCCCCCTTCCGGCGAGTTTCTACCGAGAACCTCCGTCGCGCTGTAGCTTCTCCGGCAACGAAACCACCGATGGAGCTGTTCCGACGACGGAACCACAACGTTTCCGAGCTCGGAAAATACTTGCCGACAACCCCTTTTGTTTCCGCTTCCGGCGAGAGCCTCTACGGGTCGTTTCCCCTTCCGGCGAGAAGCCCCTTTCCGGTAACGGAACCCCCGTAACTTGTCCGGCAACGAAACCACCCCACAAGTATTTCTAACAGCGCACGAAATCAATGCCGAAGTGAAGAGAAAAAAAATTGGTCGGACAACACAGGTCGTCGGACGAGAAATACGTCGGGGTTATTCTTCAGAGCTCTGATACCATGACAAAACAAGATCAAGGGACTGACGGAACAGTCCAAACATCCACAAGAGAGAGCGTAGCTCTCTGGTTTCACAGCGAAACGAAACACACGACGAAATCCAGAATTCTGTCCGTTGGAGATTTTTCCCCTTTCATTAAATATATATCCTTTAGGTTTTCCTGTTACAAAATGGCCCATGGGCCCAAGATAATACCCCCTCATCCCATTAAGCCTAATCAAATAACCCTATATACATATCCCAAATTATACAACAATTATGAATATAAATTACATTGAATATACATTTTAACATATCGTAACAAGGGACTGACTCACTGAGGCAAGCGACCGAGTCGAGTTGAGTCAGGTATCAAACCAATACAGTTCTTCACTCTTACCAGGGTGAAGAGTATACTTATAATATTGGTAATTTTTACATCTACAAATAAAGTTTAAGGGGGAGGGTTATAAAATCTTCCACAACCCTAATTCTCCAGCCTCTTTCTCCTTCTCCAAATTCGTCACTCTTTTTGTCCTCCTAAACCTTTTCTCCACAATTCTTCTTCTTCTTCTCACCCTTAATCCTCTTCTACTTTGATTATACATCATGAAATCTTGGCAATGATCTGAGATGGAAAAGGAGAAGAATATGGAGAACAAAGGGAAGAAGAAAAAAGAAAAAAAGGAGTTTCTCGTTTTTTCTTTAGTCTTCTTTTTCAATTCATGTTTTTCATTAGAATTTTAACTTTCTTACCATATATTTCTATTGGAAGAGTCCACATATCTAAGAGTATAGTAAGATGGGCCACACGACCAAGGATGACCCACATATCTAAGAGTATTGTAAGATGGGTCACACGACCAAGGAATGCCACATTTCTAAGAGTATTGTAAGATGGATCACACAACCAAGGAAGACCCACATATCCAAGAGCATTGTAAGATGGGCCACACGACGTGGGAAAACCCATATTTCTAAGAGTATTGTAAAATGGGTCACACGACCAAGGAAGACCCACATATCTAAGAGTATTGTAAGATGGTCCACACCACCAAGGAAGGCCCACATTTCTAAGAGTATTTTAAGATAGGTCACACGACTAAGGAAGACCTACATATCTAAGAGTATTGTAAGATGGGCCCAAGCACATAAGAAGTATGACCTACCATGATTACCACGAGCTAGCATCCTTATCACATTAGTTGGAAGATCAAGAAGGACTCACAAAGATAACCACAAGCTGGTAGGAAGATCAAGAAGGACTCACAAAGATAACCACGAGATGGTTAGAAGATCAAAAGGGACAAACAAAGATAGCCACGAGCTGGCATCTTTATCTTATGGTCACGTCTTTATAGAAGAATTCTAGTTAGAGTTATGTTGTCTTCTATTTATATAGAATATTTTAATTATGCTAGGACTTATCTTTAAGTGTTAGAGTTTGGGTGTAATTGTGACAAAGGTAATTTTATTGTTATTGGACTCTACTACTTTCCTCTATTATAAATAGAGGCTCATGCACTCTAATTATAATAAGTCAATGAAGTATTTTTCTTTTTCATAAATTCAACAATTTCATATATAAAATTATATACCATTGTAAAGATATTTGAGTCTAGTTTACAAGTCGAAAAGAATCTTTGAAATCAGATTTTTCTAGAAAGAGAAAATGATATCTGAAATAGCAAAGGTCAAGCAACAAAAAAATTTCGTGTCTCAACGGAAAACTTCAACTTTCGAGCCATTTTATGCCATCAAGAATGAAACTTTATATGGATAATTATACATAAAAAATAAATATGTTTAAGTCTATTTTCTTACCTATTCAACCAATTCTCAATCTGAGTTTTTCATATGAAGGTATCGATCTCGGAAGGGCCAATGATCATGTTGGCCAAAGAAAAAAGTGTACTTAGTTTGACCATATTACAGAGTTCCAAATCTATCACATTATTTATCTCAAAAGAAGTATATTTTATGAAGATCAAATGTACTTGATGAAAGGTATTTAATTCTAGTTTCAAAAGGAGAAAATTTTATGTCAATTTGATTTATATTTAAAGAGATATTTGCATTGGAAGAATCAAAGGTCATGTATCCTACTGCATACTAGGATCCAAATTTTTTGCTTCACTTTTTGAATTGCTATTATTGATCAACAATATCAAGAAAGTATCTCATGATCTACCCTTAGAAAGAATCTTTAAAAGACCATCTTATTTTTAGAAACTTTCATTGATTTATTTATCAAAGAGAATAAGTGTTCCTATTATGAATTATGGCAACTTTCGAAAAAAGTAGTTACTTGATTTAATGCTTCAAATTACAGAAGTATATATGTAAGGAGATTTTGATCTTGGATCAGATTCAAAATATGTATTTCTTCTCTGCTTATAAGAAATCTTTGCAGCATATTAACAACATGATGGAGCAGCAATCGGTGTACTTATCCCATTATGAAGTGAGCAACCTTGCTCACCCTATCACTCAGTGAAATATTTTCAAACTATAATTGGTCTAGCCTCAAGCTTTGCCTTTAGTTCAATGACATAAGTATCATGTTTCTGAATATAGTCCACGCTTAGAGATGTAATTACATAATGAAATTGATTCTGAAAGGATGGACTTTCTGTAGATTATATCAAGTGTCCATATTACTATTAAGGATTTTTACTATTTACTGGTTATTCATTGCTATATAAAATAATATTTGGTATGTGTTATTTGGGCATTGGCTCATTACCGCAACTACTATTGTATCTCTTTCATTGAGACATTATTATTGAAGAATAATTCCTCAGTTGCTTGCCTTAGGTTCATTATTTACAGACTATTGTTGGCATTGGTTCATAAGATGAAGAATTTGAATTACTTTGGAAAATAAAGCACATGATGACCCCGACTTCTTCATCTTATATTCCTATTGATTCCCCATTATCCTTTTATTATTTGGCAACCTTTCTCCTACCATCCTTTGTTTGACTCTCGTTTACCCCTTTTGGCCGAACATTTTTTGTGCGTTGTTATGGTTGGTCCATTTTATATATATGGGAGTTTTGAAGTCCATTGAAATTTTTTATTGGTGCCTTTGGATTTTTTATAGTCGTCTTGTGAATGACAAGTATTACCCACTTTAGTAATTATTATCACTATTTTGTTTAAAATATTTTGAAATTGGTTTTGACTTATGTTTTATCACTCTTTTCTTCTACCATCCTTTGTTTGACTCTCGTTTACCCCTTTTGGCCAACCCTTTTTTTGTGCGTTGTTATGGTTGGTCCTTTTTATATATGTGGGAGTTTTTAAGTCTATTGAAATTTTTTATTGGTGCCTTTGGGCTTTTTATAATCGTCTTGTGAATGATAGACATTATTCACTTTACTAATTATTATCACTATTTTTGTGCTAGAAGATATGAATAAGTTGGAGTGTCATTGATGTAATTAATTTATGGTTTTTGTTTCTTTTTCACTCTCACTAGGGTGAAGGGTATACTTGTAATATTGGTACTTTTAGCATCTATAAATAAAACTTAAGGGGGAGAGTTAGAAAATATTCCCCAACCCTAATTCCCCATGCTCTTTCTTCTCCTCCTAAATTTTCTCTTCACAACTCTTCTTATTTTTCCCACCCCTTAATCCCCTTCTACTTTGATTATATATCATGGAATCCTAAATTTTAACAAACAAAAGTAGAGAGAACAAGTGGACCAAGTCAGGCTAACTTGAGTCCGAGTTGACTTAGTAACTCAAGCTAGTTAAGAAGAAGAAGACTGACTCGGGTGCCCAGGGTCGCTGGTTCGAGCTGGTCTAAGGCGCCATTGCTTGGGACAACAGAACCAGTAGTAACTCGGATAGAAGAATAACAACTCGACAATTATTCACAGCAATGCTTATTCTCCCAAGCTAGCAGCAGTGAACTCAAGATTAGTCAACAACAAAAGATAAAATGACAAAGATAACAACAACTTGTATAATCAACAACTAACAAAGCAAAGATTACTAGCACTGAGTCGCGATATTTCTGAAGATAGCAAGATAAAATGTATTCTCGCTAGAAGATCAAACCAAGATGTCAAAGATCAGCAACAATTGGAGATCTTTCCGAACAAAGCAAGATAAAATTTCCGAAAATCAATCGACAATAACAATCAATAGACATCAAAACCAGCAAAAAGACAACCAGAGGAGTTTCCTAAAAAATAACTAACAGACTGATAAGCATACTATGTGAGAATTTTCAATAAACTTTCACCACACTGATAGGGTGAGTATGTTTCATTCATATTTATAATTGATACAGCCTAATTAGAGGGATTTTACATTGATTTGATTTTAAAATAAATGGAAGAATTGAGCTTGATTAGCTCCTGTAATTGATGGTCAAGGATCTTTGTAAGGAAGCCCGTAAACAGGGTAGGTAATCTCAATCAGTTGAGATTAAGGCACAAGATCTTCAATGTTGTGATTAAGACACAAGATCTTCAACAGCCCCCCGCAAGCTAAACGTTGGATTAGGACAAACATGTAACTTGAATCGAAAAAATTGAAAGAGAGGCTGAGACACACTTTTTGTGAAGATATCTGCAACTTGTAAGTGAGAGGGCACATACTGAGTGCGAAGTTTTCCAGCAACCACAAGTTCACGAAGAAAATGGATGTCTAACTCAACGCGTTTGGCCCGCTTGTGAACAACCGGATTGGAGCTAAAAAAATGGCACTTTTATTGTCGCATAATAGAAGAGGTCGTTGAAGAAGAGAAACTTTGAAATCACGAAGAAGATGTGTGAGCCAAATAAGTTCAGCGGCAGTGAGAGCAACAACATGATATTCAGATTCACAGCTGGAACGAGAAACAGTAGGTTGCTTTTTGGCACTCCAGGAAATTAAGTTGTCGCCAAGCTGAATATAGTAACCAAAAGTAGAGCAACGAGTGTCAGGACATCCGGCCCAATCAGCATCAGAATAACCAATTAAAGCTCCAGGAGCAGCAGATGGACGAAAGGAGAGGCCAAAATGGAGAGTACCTTTGACATAGCGAAGAATGTGTTTGCCAGCAAGAAGGTGGTCATCAATGGGTGAGTGGAGAAATTGACTGACTGAGTTGACAACATGAACAATATCGGGACGCGTGATGGTCAGATACTGAAGAGCACCAACAAGAGATCGATAAAGTGTAGGATCCGAAAATAACTAACCATCAGATGATAGATGCTGAGAAACAACCATAGGAGTGTGAACAGGCTTGTTGTTAAGTAATTGAGCCCAATCAAGAATGTCGCACACATATTTCAGTTGGCTGAGAAATAGACCATCAGTGGTGGGTGTAGCTTCAAGACCAAGGAAGTAACTCAGGGACCCCAAATCCTTAGTAGCGAACTTAGAATGAAGCTTGCAAGTAAAGCTATCAAGAAGAGATGAGTTGTTGCCCGTAACAATTATATCGTCAACATAGAGAAGCAAATAAATGATGTCAGAGTGCCTGTGGAAGACAAAGAGTGAAGTGTCCGCACGACTGCAGTAGAAACCAAGCTGAGTGAGGAAGGAGCTGAACTGCTAAAACCAGGCACGGGGTGCTTGCTTGAGGCCATAGAGAGCTTTCTGAAGCTTGGAAACATGATCAAGGAAGTGAGGATCGATATACCCCGGAGGTTGTTCCATATATACTTGTTCAATAAGATGACCATTGAAGAAGACATTCTTGACATCCTACAGACAGAGAGGCCATCGGTGGGTAACTGCAAGTGATAGAACAACACAAACAGTGGTAACTTTGATGACAAGGATAAAGGTGTTGGTGTAGTCAAGACCTGGGACTTGTGTAAATCCCTTGGCCACGAGACGGGCTTTGAGACGTTCAATAGACCCATCAGGCAAATATTTGGTCCAAAATACCCATTTAGAACTTACAATATTGGTGTGAGCAGGTCGAGGGACCAAAATCCAAGCACGATTATTCTACAGAGCCTGAACTTCTTCATCCATAGTAACAAGCCAGGCAGGATTCTTGGTAGCAAATTTGAACATTTTAGGCTCAGTGGATGTCAGAAGAGCAGATAGAATACCAGGAGATCTAGAGAAAGCAATATCGGTCGACTGACAAGGTTTGCAAATACCAGCCTTGGCTCGTGTGACCATAGGATGAGATCCCATTGGAATAGCAACAACTGGAGATATAGGAAGCGGCAGTGGAACCAAGGAGAGTAGGATCTAAGGGTGGCAGAGGCGGTCCTGTAAGAGACTTAGTGGTCTGCAAATACTCATTCACGGGATCAGTACAAATAGCACATGGACTGGAGCCGAATGGAGTAATGTGCAAGGAATGGGGCGTTGGAAGCCATAGGGACATGATAGTAAGAGAGGAATTGGGTTCCAAGAAATTTGATAATTGGAGAGAGGATAGTGGTTGAGCTTGGGAATAAGCTAAGGATGAGAAATAAGTCTCATCAAATTGAGCATGTCGAGTGATGTATAGCTTAGAGGTGATGGGATCAAGACAACGAAACCCTTTGTACGAAGTACTATATCCCATAAAGAGACAAGGAAGATTACGCAGAGAAAATTTATTAGGCATATAATTACGTAAACATTGATAAACACGACAACCAAAGGGATGAAAATTTTCATAATTTGGAGAAAGACCATAAAGCATTTCCAATGGGGACTTACCTCCGAGAAGTGGTGTGGACAAGCGGTTGATGATGTAGGCGATAGTGCTAAAGGCATCAACCTAGAAGCAAGGAGAGATGTGGGAATGGAAAAGCAGGGCCAAACCAGTTTCGGTCACATGATGGTGATTTCGTTTTGTGCAACCATTTTGGGCAGGGGTGTATGGACAAGATAGTTGATGATGAATTCCAGAAGTACGAAGATGGTGTTTAAAATGAGTGCTAGTAAATTCTATACCACCATCACTTTGGAAAATTTTGATACGAGCAGAATGTTGGTTTTTCATAAATTTTTGAAATTGAAGAAAGGTATCGTAGAAGTCAAATTTCAATTTCAATGGATAAAGCCAAGTAAAGCGAGAATAATCATCAATAAACAAAATATAGTAAATAAAACCCAATGTGATGTTACTGGTGATGGACTACATATATCGCAATGAATTAGATCTACCACATGAGACGATCTTTTTTCATTTTGAGAATAAGGTAAATGATGACTTTTAGAAAGTTGACATGTTGCACATAATTTCGGAGAAGGCAATAAGGAGGTTAGATAAAACTGGTCATTTTTATTTAATAAAGAAAGAACAGAGTGATACACATATCCTAAACGAGCATGCCACAAATCATATGAAGCATGAAGAGATTTATTTTTCAGAATGGAAATAAAAATAGAATTTCCACGCTCTAGCACATACAGGCCTCCATCACGTTTACCGGTTGCCACCACCTTTCCCGTTTGGCAATTCTGAACAGTGAAGAAATCATTCGTTAATTTACTAATGGACAAGAGATTTTTAGTGAGATGGGGAACAACCAAAACATCTAACAATTTAAGATTTGGTGAAGGGGAAAGGTGACCAGTATGAGTAATAGGTAGGGACGCACCATTCCCTACAATTACACAATCATTACCCGTGTAGGTGACAAATTGATCCAACAAGGAGTGGGTCGGAGTCATCTATGAACCAGTCTGAAGGTTCATTTTCAGAGATAGAACAAGTTGAATTGAAGGCTCCGGCGAGGTGCGCCAAAGAGTCATTCCAGGTGTAGCGCTGCCGACATCGATCGGCATAGTGACCTTCCAGGCGACAGATCTGGCAGCGCGGTGGATGGCAACCGTGGTTGGAGGTTGAACGGCCTTGGCCGTGGCCGGAATCGCCACTCTGGCCGTGGTCGTGGATGTGGTTGGAGAAGGTGCTCTGGCCGTGTCAGGAATGGCCGCCGTGGCTATTGCCGCGACCACATTTTTGGCGAGAAGATCCATCGAAACGCTGAGAGGGGGCTCGATTTGCGGTAAAGGCAACGATGGAGGTCGCTGAAGAGTCGAGTGATTTTTGGAAAACTTTGAAGCTCTTTGCGCATGACGCAATATCGAAAAAACAGGGGAGGGGATTTTGGGCCATTTGGGCAGAGGAGAAATCGGAGAACTCCGGGCCGAGATCTCAGAGGAACGAGTGAGCTTTGTCGGTGTCATCAACGGGACGACCGATGGCATGAAGTTGATCACACAGTGCCTTAAACGCACGAGCGTATATCGTCACTAGGCAAGTTCCCCTTTTCATCAATCGAAGATCGTCATTGAGACGAATTCCACGGGCTTTAGACCGATGGCTGAAGGTGTTCTCTAGGGCAAGCCATACCTCATGGGATGTGGAGAGGCCGACGGCTTCAGCCATGGCTTCTTCGAACAGAGAGGAGAGAAGAAGATTGAGGAGAAGTTGGTCGGTTGCTTTCCACACCAAGTGTTTGGGGCTTGGTGTCTGAGAAGTGGGAGGGTCAAAAGGAGGTGGTGGCACAAGGGTACCATCCACATGACCCAGTAAACCTTGGCTGTCGAGAAGAGAAAGAAACTGACTCTTCCATGGAAGATAATTGGTAGATGAAAGTTTGATGGTGACCATGTGGATCATGGTGTTGAAGGGAAGAAGATCGAAAGAGAGATTAGAGGCCATTTAGGATCACAGGATGATAATCTATGTATAGCTCTGATACCATGAGAATTTTTAATAAACTTTCACCACACTAACAGGGTGAGTATGTTTCATTCATATTTATAATTGATACAAATTATTACAACCTAATTGGAGGGATTTTACAATAAATGGAAGAATTGAGCTTAATTAGCTCATGTAATTGATGGTCAAGGGTCTCTGTAAGGAAGCCTGTAAATAAGGCAGGTAATCTCAATCAGCTGAGATTAAGGCACAAGATCTTCAACGTTGTGATTAAGGCACAGGATCTTCAACACTATGAATATTCAAGAATCTCGACGGACAAACATCATATCATAAATACCGATCTTTCAAAGACTCCAACAAAGAATCACTGGACACAATGGAAGAGTTGTGAATTCTGGAGCCCGAATCTCACGACGTGATATTCAAATATGCCAATAGCAGAATCACAGGGTTGGATCGGCGATGTGGAAGACTTCCAACAAACATATCAATACGAGATTAACTGGAGTGAGTGGATTATTGACGAAAAATTTGGACTGCAATCAAACAACAATGCAGTAGCGCTCCGGATGGAAGAGATAATAGGCTGGACCAAGATTAAGGATTCGTGTCTCAGTATGGAAAGGCTGGCAAAGGAGACTCTCCAACGGAAAAAAAGATAGCCCTGTCCAAGCCAACTAGACGGGGAAGCTTTAGGAGAAAACCATGGTTCCAACACTTTATCCACGATTGCCCCAGACAATGGCATCAATTTTTCCAAGTATGCTTTCTCTGGTGGGCATGGTAGCAACCTAAGTACGACCTCGTTGCCAACCTTTCGGTTCACTGCGAAGATCTGAATCAGCTGGAATGGTTGTCCACATTTGTTGAGTTGGAAACGTCATGGTGGCGTGGCGAGGAAGCGCTCAACGGACAGGGAGGAAGGGCTCGCTAATACTAAGTTTCAAAAATATTTTCCTCACAAGCAAAATTTTCCTTAGTAGTTTTAAAATAAAAAATGTAAAATTAAAAATAAAAAATAACGTCTATCCTAACATGAAAACTCTTCTTCTTGCCCCTTGTCTTCTTATGGAAAATAGGAAATGATAAAAAACAAGGAGTTTTTTTAATTAAAAAATAATAATTAAATTATATCCATATCAATTTGTCAATAATCACAAATGACAGTATAATATACAAACATTAGCGTACTAAAAATTTAATTACATTAAATATTACTTTTTTTTGAATATTGCAGCGTGTGAAAATATTTTTTAATTTATCTCGCGAATCGCTTCATAGACCGAGTGAGCTCAGAGGCCGCCACGATTTTTGTGTCGTGAACGACCGATGGAGGAGAAATTTCGAACCTCCCGCCTTACTATCGCACGTAAAGGGTGCCTCAGAGACCCTACTTTTTCATTGGTCTGTAAACGACGGCACGGATTGCCAGCGTGTCATGTGTCTTCTTGCAGAGACGTCGCGCGGATCCACCGTTTCCTATATAAAGTGTCGATCCCCACTCATTTCAACACGTCAAGGGATTTAGCATCTGCTTTTGAAAGTTGATACACTACTTCCGCCTATAGAGAAGCGAGGAAATGGATGCGGGGAAGACACCCAAGGCTGCGGGAGGAAGGAAGGGAGCGGCTAGGAGGAAGTCCGTTTCCAAGTCTCAGAAGGCCGGGCTTCAATTTCCGGTCGGGAGAATAGCGAGATTCCTGAAGAGAGGGAGGTACGCTCAGAGGCTCGGTATTGGTGCTCCGATCTATCTCGCTGCCGTTCTTGAGTACTTGGCCGCGGAGGTATGTTGAATTTTTCAAGATTTGTCCTCGTGGTGCGCTTGAATTGTCATTTCTAGTTTTATGGCGACTGAAGCTGTTTTTGTATACGTTTTTTAATTGGTCTTACGATTTTTTCTCCAGGTCTTGGAACTTGCTGGAAATGCTGCAAGAGACAACAAGAAGACTCGCATTATTCCCAGACATGTTCTTTTGGCCGTGAGGAATGATGATGAGCTTGGGAAATTGCTCTCTGGGGTTACAATCGCGCATGGAGGTGTTCTTCCTAACATTCATTCGGTCCTTTTGCCCAAGAAGACGAAGGGGAGTGATGGTACCGAGGAGCCCAAGGGATCAAAATCTCCCAAAGCTAAAGGAAAATAAGTAAAATGTGTACTTCTGCGTTAGGTTTTTTGTAAGCTTTGCTCTTTGTCATTTGCTTTTTGTAAATAAGTAATGATGCCAGAAATAGCTTCTTCACGGAGCTGAGTAGGGTTTTGAGTTGTACTATTGATTAATGAAATCGTTTTGGCTTTAATTTGTTTCTCTACCTTTTTTGTTAACTATTGAGGCGCTGTCCATCCATGCCAATCCTGTATCATTTTGATTACCGTTCGCGACTACGAATGCACGCGGATTTCTTGTTCCGATTAACAAAGTTCTACCTAGGTCATAGAATCCTTAGATCAAGAATTAAAGATCTTTGCTCAAGTGTCTAGCTATTAGAAGTGTATTGAGGTAAAGCATTTCCAAGGAAACCAAACCAAGGCCAAAGGCTCTGTCAATTTTGCTTGTACAAATTTGTTATAGAAAGGCTTCCTTCTCCGAGGGGATATGTAATCCATTCATGTTCTTCATCCAGATCAAAGTGAGCTTCTGAGAACAGTGAACTGGCGAAAAAATGGCTTAGATCATTTATTTCGTACTCCTGAGCCTACAACAAGTATGACAAAAGATCAGATGAATGTCATGAGTAAGGTTTTGTTGAAGCAAGAACAGAAAAGGTTTGTTCGTTACCTTGCTCTTCAGATCTTGCACCCTCACCCTGACGTGGTCAGGTCCATGGTTAGGGCCAGCAACTATTTCTCCGAAATGCAAAGCATCCCTAACAAGACCCCGGAGAAGATGTAGCACAAACTCGTTGTAGTCCTTCTTGAATGTCATGTACTTTTTGAAGTTCTGGCATGAGAATTAAGTTTAAGCTTCTTAAAAGAATATCCTCTCAGTGAGAGACAAGAAATAGGTGGTATTCAGAAAACAACTCAAAAACAGTTAAGATGTTCCTCCAACCTTTTCAAGAGCTTTTTGGACGCCAAATTTCTGTGTTGAGATGAAAGACTCAAGCAGTACTCGTATTGCCATGTCCACGTCTTCCTGAGACACATAATTCCTCAGATGCATTCTTGCATGAGCTTCGGACATCCTTATCATTGACTCTATATGCCTCACTGCGATAGGAACTCCTTGACCATGCTGCTCAGTCCATGAACATATCAGTATTTTCACAAACAGGACAATACTAAGTTACGAAAGCATTGAATATGCTGTGAACACGATGTTAAGGGGCACTATCGACAGTTTGCTTGTCAATCTTGTAGATTTATTCTTGGATAACAGCTTATCTTTATGTCAATCTTGCCAAATATTGAAAACAAGGCATAAATGCTTACAAAGATATGGTACAAAGAAACCTTACAGATGATTCTCTTCGCAGCTCAGCATAAACATTGGTCAGTTTATCCAAATCGGCGTCATGCAAATTTGGGAAAACATGCAACTTGGCATAAGTTATGTACTTTTTCAGCATATCTTGAGACAGGATCTGAGTTGCAGAAAAGAATTCTCTCTTAGAGTGGTGCTTTAAGTATCTTCAAAACATATAGACAGGTGAGCTCAATTACCTCAGGGTCATCATGCTTGGTAGATGCTGGAAACTGATCTTTTCTCTTGTTTTGATCTGTATTTGCTGGAATATCTTCACTAGGAGTGCCCACGGAATTATCATCCAGATTAGCTCCTTTTGGCTGAGACCTGAAGTGACTATCCACTACAAATTTTGCTAACATTTCATCTGCAACAGGATCCACTACATCCTGCACAAAATTCAATTTATACTCAACATAAATTCAGAAACTTATAAACACTTAGAAGGTTACAAGAGGGAAATGTTGACCTTTACAACACAGAGGACATCGAAACGGGAGACAATGGGATCAGTCAGTTCCACATTCTGTGAGAAGGTCTTCGATGAATCATATCTGCAGATAAAAAATCTGAAAGGCTAAGAACCAAACAAACTACTTGTGGCACTACTACAAAAAGTAGGCACCAATTCTGACATAAGACACCACTGGTTCACATATAACGTGACTGCTTAACCGACATTAGTTCACTTGAAAGGATCTAGGTAAATGCCATACTAGCTGCCAACCTCATTAGAAGGAGACATGGGCTACAGGTGTGGACTATTGAATGCAGTTCACAACAGACGGCACAAGTCAAAGTGTCTTACCTTCCTCCAATTGGGTTAGCTGCTGCAATGACAGAGCAGCGAGCTTGAAGAGAGGTCACAATTCCAGCTTTTGATATGCTTATGCTTTGTTGCTCCATTGCTTCATGGATACTTACTCTGAAACACCAGATGGTAATTTGTTATGCTTTTGGTGAGACCGAACACAACGAATCTGCTTAACAGTGAAAACAAATATCTTACCTATCCTGATCATTCATCTTGTCAAACTCATCAATCAGGCAAATGCCTCTATCAGCTAGGACTAGGGCACCTCCTTCAAGTGTCCATTCTCTTGTAACGGGATCCTTGTGAACAGCTGCTGTTAGCCCAACAGCAGAAGCTCCTTTTCCAGTTGTATAAACAGCCCTCTGCCCTGTCTTCTCAACATACCTTGAACAAAATAACCGGATAAGGTAACTAATAAAGCAAATTACCAGCAGGATATTAGATACATAAAGTCTTATCCTTACTTAAGAAACTGTGATTTTGCTGTTCCTGGATCTCCAAGAAGAAGGACATTTATGTCACCTCTCAATCTATGTTTTCCTTTCACATTTTTCTCTTGGCCTCCAAACATTGCTAGGGCTATTGCAGTTTTCATGTCTTCGTGACCATAGATTGATGGTGCTATGGACTTGATAATCTACAAGTTTAAGATGCAATCCTAAGTTTCAAAAGTGAAATACATATAAAGAAGTCAAAGCAATAATGGAGCTCATAACAAACCCTTTCACCAATCCTTGGATCTTTAGCCAACTTCTCAATTTCATCTTTGTCTTCCTTGGTAAGTTTGTAAGCAGAAAAAAGGTCCTGTTTCTTGGTTACATGGTTTGCTTCAACCACAGTTGCAAAGACAGGGAACCCATTTTTCGTATTTAATGATAAATCAAAGTTGTTTGTGTATACTCCCGTGACCTCCTGACATATATTGGGGGAAAACAGTTAAAAGTATAATTATTATATTCTATTTTAATGAAACAGCAAGCTAGAACTAGAAGGTAGTATTTACAATTTCTTCTCCAGGACGAGCACAATCAATCAAGTCATTCAGGAGTATAACTTCCTTGTATCTTGGAAGCCTACCAGCAGGTACAGTGCCAGGGCTCTCTTGAAGGGTAAGCCTCTGGTAGTTTCGATATATTGTCTGCAAATGAAGGAGTGGAGTTAAGCATCAAGAGGAAATAGCTTGACCTTTCTATGCGAGCTAGTCTAGCTACCCTACCTGTTCAATGTTGACTGTGAATGGGCCTTTGGATTGGCATTCAGGACAAGAGCCAACTTTGACTTCAGAATAAGAATTTTGGAAGAAAGGGCCGAGTGTCGACCCACATTTGTTACAATCATATTTCACCTGCTGCAACTGGGGGAAGACACTGGATCTTCTTGTTACTACACCTCCAATTCGGATCAGCGTGTTTAGATGGATTTGCCTGGATAGGGAAGCTCAGTTTAGTATGCATATATCTATTTGATATTATGGATGACAGAATTATGCATGAAACACCTTACTTTATATCTCGTATAAGGTCATAAACCGGTAAACTGGTTATCCTGACATAGATCTTCTGATGAATCTTCTTATAGTTCTCATGCAACTGAAACACAACATTTTTTGCCACCTCTTCCATAACTTCAAGCACTGACTGTGGTGCATCAGCCAGCCAGATAGCTATGTTAGGATGAACATGGATGAATTGCTTGAAATCTATGTCCAAGCTGCATTTGTTAGCTGCAACGATGAACATTAACGAAAACCTTGAGAAATCACTGCTCAGGTATAAAGAATACAGTGACAAAATTTTAATCTTTATATGAACTGCCAAGCCAGAAGAAAGAGGCAGTTAAGTGCATGGTGAAAAGACATATCTAGTTGGACCATCAGTACATCTTTGTCCACCCAGCTGATGGATAGTGTAGTAGATAAGTAAAGTAGTAAAAATCATCATTAGACTTTACATTTGTAAATCCAAAAAAAATCAGTTAGAATGAAGCATTGCTAGAGGTGTAAAGTAACAATGAGTGGACATTAACTTACCTAAAACCATTTCATTGATGAGGCAAATGTACTCATAATCTCCTTTTTGGTTCATGAAGGTAAGCAAAAACTCTTTAAATTTCTTGGCGATGAATCGTCGAACTTCATCTCTGGTGACCCACTCCCTCAGTGTTCCTTGGACATGATACATCTCGAATTCACCCTCTTCATCCTCATCCTCCTGTTAGATGTGCTCTAATCTGGTTAAGAGAAACAAGAAACAAAGCAGAGTTGAACCAAGAATTTTATATTAAAGTTCCTAAGGCAGAACCTCATAGGGCCCATCATCGGTTTGGTCAGTAATGGGCACATCATCTCTTGAATGTCCTCGTTGTGATCTACCCGGTGAACTTTGGCTACCCCCATCAGTATCATCATAGCTTCTTGCTCCTCGGGGTGGCCTGAAGTCTGCACGAGACCTTTTTGAAGGCCTATAGTTTGTATCATCATCAGTATCTGCAACCACCGACTGCTAAATAAGATTCATTGCCTGAACATCTACAGGTACATAACCCCTGATTCCGAGGAGTCAATTATTATAAAACAAGCTCATAAAGCTAAAATGAGTGGTTTTCATATTAAAGAACTATATATTGATCAATGACAACTCTTTTTTTTTTTTTAATAAGGGGTAGTTTTATTAGCAGAAAACAGAAAAGAAACAAACAGAATTAAGAGAGCTCCCCACCTACAATCAGGGATTGGAGAAGGGCTTCATTTTTAGCAAGAGAATCAGCAAACGAGTTTGCTGAACTCGGGGTATGGGTCCAATAACACTGAATATGGGAGGAGAGGTCTAAGATCTTATGGAGGACGATCTAGTGACACCATGGAGTAGAAGAGGTAGTGGAGCACCAGTTGATGACGACTAGAGAATCACCCTCAATGATGAGTGGTCCACTAAGATGATGCCAGAAAAGGAGGAGACAGTGGTGAAGCGCGGAGAGTTCAGCTTCAGTCGAATCACCAGTCCCCATAGGTCCCGAATATGTAAGCAAGGTTCAGCCATCAGCATCTCTGAACACACCCCAAAACCAGCAATGCCTGGGGACCCCCTAACACTGCCATCAAAATTTAATTTTAAGAATCCAGCAGGGGAAGGGGGTGGTTGGAGGGCAGTGGTTGCATGTCATATGAGCGATGGTTAACCAATTGAGGCGCAGGGAGGAGTTAACAAACCGGAACTCCTTACGGGTGTTATGCCAGGCCGAGACTTGGCCAATGATTAGGTTGACTACCAACCCGGGATGGCGAGCTTTGAAGGTTTCTCTTTAATTTTTAGATTCCAGGAATATTCAGGCTTCCACAATTCACATGGTGACGAATTTCAGGCTTTAAAGCAAAAAGATGGAGATGAGTTAGTAACAAAAGCAGCCTGTTGACCCATAGTAGAATTCTGACTTTGGTTTCCTCCGGAATCATATCAAGTCAAGGTAGCAGTTATAGAGTAAGGCTTGATATTCAGTGCTGAACAAGTCTCCGACTCTTACTAATATTTCCAATGGCTTGTTTTCAGATGAGACAGATAAAGGGATCATTATGCATTGCTGCTAAACGTCACATAATCTAAGAGAGTAGGACGTTCATTTCAGTTCCTATGCTAATACAGTTAGACAGGGAAATATCACAAAGCAGCTGATTAGGGATAATATCAGGAACGGCATGTTTGTTAATCAAAATCATGCTTCCAGATGATCAACAGGCTTTTGGGCTAAAAACAGTGCTCCTATCCTTTGAATTCTTTTTGTTGGATCACAATTAATGCAGCTCCAGTAGACCAGTGATTGTACTAATGCAAAAATTATATGTCATTTAAAGCCCAGGAGAGATTTCATTTCAATATAACTTGTCTGAGGAATTTTCTGTGAACAGACGGTGACCACAAATTTGAACTCAAGAAATACACCTAAATTAACAATTTTTGACAGAAAACAAATGGACTGTAACTTCCTAGGGACCACCTCTGGCACATAAATTTGAACTATCCAAAACTGAGAAGCAAAACAGTGTTCTGGAGTAAATACAAGAAAAAAATGATCTTTGAGTCCATGAGGAAAGGAAAAAATGACATGCTCGTAATGAATGGCACATAATTACTTAACAGAAAAGAAAAATAGAAAGAAAACTAAACAAAAAGGTGTTCCTTCTTGCTATTTCAACTACACCTTGTTCGTGAAGAAGATGAGGAAGCTTCCTAGTTGTCCCGGCAGGTCCGTCCCTCGTATCGAGTTCAACTTCAGCTGCTCTTCGGTCTTCCATGATCTGATCTAAATCTCTCTCATCCTCTATCGAATCATCAATCCCCACTGACTCATACTGATCTTGCACGTCCAGTGCCCGATAATCACTACATTCAGAAGTAACATACTAGCTTTAACTAAATGAAAACTCGAACTACAAGAAGAAAACAGTTCGGGGAACAGAAGACGAACTCCAAGTAATTGTCATTGTAGAGATCTTCTCCTTCTTCTTCTTCCTCCGGCTCTTCGGGCTCGTCTCGGATAATCTCGGGATCAACAGCTGCCTCATCGTCGGAAGAGGAGGAACCATCGGTCCTGCTAGGGGGAAGCCGGTCTGTGCTGAAGCCCGCCGACGTCGGAGATCCAGGAGTTGAAGAAGGGTTCTCAGAATCATCCTGAAAGAGGAAAAGGAATCATAAGCGTCGAAATGTAAACTCAGGATACTCATATTAAAAAAAAAATCGAGAAACTATTAACCATTAGGGAAGGAATCAGAAAGAACTTCTCTTCTTCGGGTACTCTGAAAGCTGCGACGGTCGCGAAGTGACTCTTTTTGTGTCTGGATCCTTCACCGGTCTGATAATCTAAGGGTCAAGGAGGAGGTCAGTTTTGGCGGGAAAATTTTGGCGCGAAGGGCTTACTTGGCGCCGGTTGCGTCGTCCCATCTCGAGTCATAACGATTTTTGTTTATTTTTTCTCTTTTTGGTAAACGACTCATGACGAGTTAGTATCTTCTCTATGGACTGGACTGGGTTTCACATTCAATTATTAATTACTTACGTCCACAATATAGCCCAATAAAAAAGCCCAACAAGCTTTTTCCGAGACTAAGGCCAAGGAGAATTGGAGACCCTTCCTAGATTACGTGCAATTAGGGGTGGCTTCGAACCGAACCGGCTCGAGTTCGGCTCGGTTCGATTCATTATCTATCGAGCTCGAGCACCGAAATCGGCTCGTTTACCTTAACAAGTCGAGCTCGACCAAAGCCAGGTTCAGTTCGTCGGCTCGCGAGCCGACTCGAAGTGAGTCGGATTGGGAGCGGGGAAGCAGGGGAGCGGGATCGAGAGCGAGGGGGGGAAAATTTTTTCCTCCCCTCGTCACCGCCGAGCCCCTCCCATCGGCTGTTGTCCTCGCCTCTACCGTCGTCGTAGCTGTTCGCCGCCCGTCTCTACCGCCGTTGCAATTGCTCGTCGGCCGCCTCTGTGGTCGTCCGTTCGATTTCTTCCTCTCCTCGCTGTCGTCGCCTTCGTCGCAACCGTCATCCCCGACGATAGGTCCTCCCCGGCACCGTAACCCCCTTACCTCCGCATCGTCTCGGCGGAAAACCTGAACCTAAGTTCAGGGGAGAAATTAGGGGAGAAATAATCTCTCCCCTCCCCCGCGCGAAGTTGATCTCGCACGAGCGAGATCATAAAGTAAACAAAAAAAAAATTCCTTTGGAAAAAATTAAAAATAAATTTTATAGAAATAAGTTTCTATAAACTATTAGTGTTTCATGTTTTTTAAAATATTTTTCTAATTGAAATTTTTTATTAAAAATCATATAATTTTCTAAGTAAGATTTTCATACCAAGATAGGATAGAAAACTGTATAAAATTTTTTTGAATAAGTATTTAACAGTTGATGCTGTAATAATTTTAGCATGAAGCAATTTTCATTGCAATTTTATGTTTTATATTTTATTTAATTAAAAATTTATCGATAAGTATAATAATATATTAGATTGATTATTAATTTTTATTTATTTCCCTAGAAGAGACAATAAAAGGTACATTTAACTTTCCGAATAAATTTTTAAAATTGTAATTTTTTAATAAGTTACTAATAGTAATAAGATTTTATTTAAGGTTTTTTTTGGGAATATGTATCATAGGAAAAATATTTTTAGATTTTCTTAGAATATAAATTTTCATCTAGGGGCACTAAGGAGGTCATAATAAATTATGGCCAGAATAAAAAATTACAAAACAAGCTAGACAACAATGAAGTAAAAAATATTAATATTGGTGCATTTTAATCCATTATTGAAATTCAATCCTGAACCTCCCCTATCATTATATTATTTTAAAATGTATGCATAATTTTATATATAATTTATTTAAAGCCACCCCTACGTGCGAGATCATAAACAAGGGAAAAAAAAATTATTTGTCCCTTCCTCATGGCTCTTAAATAAATTGAAAAGATATTTTAGTAGAAATACGTTTTTAGAGATTATTAGTGGTTTTTTAAATAAATGTTGAAAAGACATTTTTAGTAGAAATATAGGGACCATTAGTGCCTCATGTTTTTTCAAAATATTTTTTTAATTATAAATTATTTTTAAAAAATTATATAATTTTCCAAGTAAGATTTTCTTGCCAAGATGGGTTAGAAAACCATATAGAAAATTTTTAAATAAGTATTTGACAGTTGATGATATAATACTTTGAGCATGAGGTTTTCATAACAATTTTGTGTTTGACATTTTATGTGATTAAAAATTTATCGATAAGTATAATAATATATTAGATTAATTATTAATTATTGCTTATTTCCTTAGAAAAGGTAATAAGAGGTCCATTTAACTTTCCTAAGAAAAATTTAAAATATTTATTGTAATTTTCTTGTAAGTCTCTAATAGTAATAGGATTTTATTTAAAGGATTTATAGTTTTTATTTAGGTGATTGTAAATTGATAGTGATATTTCATTTAATTTTGTTGTGTTTGATTATTGTATGGAGTTTATTGATAATGTTATGCTGTGTATGGAGTGTTTAGACTATTTTATGGAGTGTTTATGGAATGTATAGACAATTTTATAGAGTGTTTATGCAGGTATTATGTATATTGATTATGCCCAATTTTAAGTAGAGGTCATGTCGAATTTTTTATAAGTATTATATATACAGATTATGCTCAATTTTAAGTAGAGGTTATGCCCAATCTTATACACGTATTATATATATAGGTTATGCCTATTTTTATGTAAAGGTCATGCCCAATTTTATGTAAAATGTATGCATAATTTTATATACATTTTATTCGATATATATTTTTTAAAAAGTTTTAAATGTATGTTTAGGCTTGAGCTCGGCTCGAACTCGTTGGGCTCGAGCTCGATAACAATTTTAGGCTCGAGGCGAGGCTTAGCTCGAAGCTGGACTCGAAATATTTAAATCACGCTCGGCTTGAACATAAGCAGGTTCGGGCTCGGCTCGGCTCGATGCCACCCCTACGTGCAATACACCCCTGGAAAATGCCTCCCTATGCAGGTAAAATGATAAAAAGATATTTATATACCCTTACAACCTAATTATGCATATTAACATCTATTTTCATTTGAAACCAAAATTTCTTCAAAATAAAAAATATTTAATTTTTTTATAAGTGGGACCCACAATCTAATTGAGCAACCCCAACTCCAAATAAGTTCTTATAACTAAGAGGATTATAATATGTAATGAATATAAATTATTTGGTAATGAGTTAATTCTTGAGCTATTTGTTTGTTTAGTTGGTGGAAATTAATGAGGAGAACTCATGGAAGGCCATGATCCACTGAGGTATTTGTGCTTTATCAAATCTGAACTCTTTTAAGTATTGTTGTGATCGGAAAGAATGTTTGAGAATTGACATCCGGGAGCAAGAACAGTTTGATTTTCTATATTACATCGATAAGCGCTGTTCATGAGTTTACAAAATTTGGAATTCAAACCCATGTTTAGATCAGAAACTGTATTTATTTCTCAGTAAGCAATAATACAAACTGTACAGGGAAGAACTAACCATGCACTGCATCTTCAGACAGTTAGCCCTTCTCTACTAATCTGGACTTGAAATTGTTCTCCCTCGTACCTTTTACCATCTCGGCAACCTTCAGTTTTTCACTAACCATGTCGATGGGATCTTGCAAGGGACGGTGCTGGCTCCACTGCCGTGTAGGGCTGGCAAAACCTTGGGCAGATCCAATCCTAGAATTGGATAAGATGTGGTCTCGAAGGCCCTTTATGGACTTGCTGTTATAATCATCCTTTTCGGATTGCTTCTCTGAAAGAGGACTGCTCTCCGACAATCTTCCTTGATCAATTCGATCTCCCTGATTTCTGTAATTCCCAGAAGTAAAATCCCATTCAATCCCTTCTGACAAGCTTCTCTCAAGAGACCTTGAAACTTTTTCTGATGGAGACATTCTCTCTTTGTTCTCTTCATCGACTGAAGTCTTATTCTCTCCACCCTGAGCATAACTCCACCTATAGCCCTTGCGGTTGTTGTCCACATTCAACTCAATAGAGTGAAGATCACTTTCCCCTGAGTCATCATCTGCTTCTCCATCTTCTTCTTCTTCTCCTTCATTGAAGCCTTTGCTGTTGTCCACTTCTCCTTCATCTTTTCCAGAATCACCATCAGTTTGGTCTCTGCTACGCCTACATCCATTACCAGTGCCATTGGTCTTCTTGCTATCCAAAAATGCTTCAAGCTCAGATCTCAGCTTGTTCACAGCTGCATTTTTCTCCTCAAATTGATATTTTGCTTCAGACAGCTTCATCTGAACTCGTTCCTCTCTCCAAACATCAGCAAGTTGAAGCATTTCACGCTCTTTCTCCACCTCCGCTAAAACATTCACCAAATCTCTCTTGAGTTCCTCTGCTTCTGCTTTGTCCTCTCCAATCCCTCTTGTTAATTCATCACAGACTTGTTCCATAATCTCTCTTGCTCTCTTCTCACCCTCAAGTTCTTTCACAGCCTTTGAGAGGGAGGCTTTTGTCTCTGCTAGCTCTCTGCTAAGCTTTGCATTAAGGCTCTCCGTTCTTTTCCTCAACTTCCTCTCCACTTCTAAATCTCCTGCCATGGATTCAATGGCAGCTCGTACCCTTTCCTTGTCTTTGCTTTTCCATGCAACCTTTTCTTCTGAAATTTTTTTCATCAGGTAATTGATCTCATCACGGTCAGTCTTTTGTTCTTGGATCAGCTGATCAACTTGCATGCGAGTTCTTTCCAGCTCCACACGAAGGGCTTGAACAAGGGAGATGCTTGATGAATGCTGCTCCTCTAGACCCCAAATGTGATTCAATATCTTCAGGAGTTCCTTAGATGTTGTTAAACCATTACTAACATCCTTCAGACGACTCCTTGAACCCACAGCGGATCCAGATGGAGTACGACCTCTTGATCGTGTTTCAATCTGCATATTAAGCAATTATAAGGATATAGTACAGTAATGACATGCCTAATGCCTCGAAGAAGACTATCTTATTCTCTTCCAGCTAAGCATCAAACGAGCTCCATACCAATTTTCTATTCAAAATAAATTTAATCCGAGATAAGGATTCAGAGGACTGCTTCTTAGAAGCATCACGGAAACAGGAAAAACTTTCAAGATAAAACATTCAGCTTATCAAATTCTTACAAAATGGAACATTGGTGATTTTGATATTTCCAAATTAAAGATATATTGTGCAATAAAGTACTATTTATCACTGAAAGACATTAAAGCAGAGAAAGACAACCACCTCCATTAAACTTGCGTTGCTCGATGAGTCCAGGCCCTTGCATTGACGCTCGCTGGATCTAATTCTGTGTGCAGTTGCGGAAACTCTTTTTTTTAAACTGCTAGTCCCTGATCGATCCATTGCCTACAAAATAAGCAGGACAGAAATGGCTTGTTAACATCTCTAACATAGGCGTATCCATTATAAACGAACGTCTGTAATATTACTGGGCAACAATTATAAATGGATTTTACTTATTAATCCACTAAAATTGCTGTACACCAGAAGAAGATAATAAAACAGAAAAAAACAGAGCCTACCTCTGAGACGGGGCTATGAGATGGATCGGACAAATGAGGAGGAAGAGAACCTGACTGAACTGACCTTGCAATCCGTTCTCTCCCTCTTGTTTCCTTCTTTCCCCTGCTTTGTGGCAAATTGTCCATCATCCGCGGGGAAGGGATTTCGTTCATTTCCCACAGAGTGGCGGCCAGCTTGCGCGCTGAAACAGGAGCTTGCTTTGCTTTACCACCAGCTTGTGAAGGCGGGCATTTTGGAGATTCTGAGGGACCCACAAGTGAAGCCGGGGATCTCGAGCTCATCTTCCATGTTGGGACTGGGGTGCTGGAACCCCCTCTCTTTGCTACCAAAATTGCCCGCTTGAAGCGGTAATTCTGCAAAATTGAGGATGAAGACGACGAGGAAGAACATCCGCGTTTTCGGATCTTGCAAGGTCCTCCGATCAGCCCCTCGGCGCCACGGTTCGCCCTCGGCATTCTGCAGTAAAGTTTTCTTTATTCGGTGGTTAATTGATTCTTAGGCCTGAGATACTAAGTACCCGAACTTTGAACAAGGACGTAAAAGCATAAAACTGATGGAGCAACAAGGAATCGGGGGAGACGACAGACGGAAACAAAATCTTAAGGTTTCTCTGCAAATGAAAGAAGCAATGGAGATTTTCTTACGCAGACTTCGCAACGTGAAGAGCAATAGACTGTAAAACTAACCCAAAACTGAAAGGAATTCAAGGACAGGATAATTTATCACCCAAGTGGAGAACTAACAACCATGACCCGAAAAAAAAGTTCTGACAGGGAGAAGAGAACGCTCAGCTGTAGTGGCTGCAACCAAAATGCATCGAGGGCGTTTTCCCAGTAATGGGATTATCTGAATCCGAAAACTGAAAACAATCTCTCATAAAAGTAGAACTTGGGCCACTATAAAAACCGCAAAATCTCCCACCAACAACAAAGATCCAAATTTGACCAACTAGTCTTAAACTCAGCCTACACCCCCCAAAATCCAGTAGTATTAACTCAAGAACCAAACAAACTGATCAGTAATCCCATCAAAATCAGCAAACTCACCAACAAATTTCCCCACCGGAACTTACAACCACAAATCGCTCCTCCACCCTTTCTCTAAGGGCCCGAGAAGGAGGCGATAAAAAAAAGGAAAGCAGAGACAACATTCTCTTTTCCTTCCCTCTGTTTTCAAAATCGCAATAAATTGATTTCGCTGCGCAAAGAGCAGAGGGAAAGAGCACGAGGAAGGTCTCTACGCTTCCGCAGTCCTACTCTCTAGTTTTCTACAGCAACACCTCACTCCCTCGGTCACTTTCGCACGAGCGTTCGATTTTATTGAAGTACACAGTCGCGCATCTCAACTGTAGACGCCGCGGAATCTCGAGGCCTCGCGAGCTTCTGCTGCTTCTCCTCAAATTACTAAAATAAATCCCATCTTTTCAGAAAAAGACAAGAAGGCAAGTCATCTTTCCTGGCGTTCATTACTTCAGACTTAGCAGAAATTAGCTGTACAATCAAACCCCACTCAAAAGGTCCACTTTGGTAATTTCATTTACACCAAACGCAGCATCACTTAACACGCATTTATGAGAAGACTTGCGAGCTTCTGATTGGCAGAAACTGATAGAGAAAGAAAAGGTTTGATTGGTCGAGAAAGTAAAAGTGGACAAATAAAGAATTAACACGCATTTATGAGAAGACCGTAAAATTGCGAGCTTCTGATTGGCAGAAACTGATAGAGAAAGAAAAGGTTTGATTGGTCGAGAAAGTAAAAGTGGACAAATAAAGAAGCCAAGTTTCTTTCACTTTATCATCCTCACTCGTTTCTTTTCTTTAGAGACATTTGAATTGACTCACAGTGACCAGGTAAATTCCACACTTTCTTTTTCTTACATTTTCATTTGTAACAGATGTGACATTTAAACAAGCCTAACTCTTTAATTGGCACAAATATTCCCTTGAATCCTTTAATTATCACCGGAGAAATGCTTATAATTATGTCTAAAAACATGTTAAGAGGGGTATTAAATCTTGATGGTGTTATTAGCAGTTAGGTTGCTGTGTCTGTCTCCTTAGAACAGACGACGTGACATGTGACATGTGACAGCCACCAAATAGATATAAACAAATCGAAAGTCGCTGTATTTGTCCACAATAATTCTAACTTAGTTCAAGCATCTGCGACTGACTGCGTCCCCCACATGACTACCGCCCCATTCTCTCTTGGACTGAAACACCAGTGGTGCTTATTGGAGTGAACGGGGCCCGGCCTGTTGTGTCCTGGCGTAGCAAATTAAGTACAGCTCCGAACCGTTGATCTGACATATTGGGCCACATGCCTCGGCTGTTCTGTGCTTGTTCCCTTCTGCTTTTACCTTTTCTGGGGAAGCTTTCATGATTCATGAATATGGATTTTAGGAAATTGACCCACCGCCACGGATCTTGGAAGATCCGACGAGAGAAATCGTATGGGCCGGATGGGGGTTTGAAAATGAGAGAGAGGGGAGGAGGTGATGACTGATGATCATCATTAATTTCGATGAGAGGTTGGTCTAGAGGAAGGAACCGAATCCGGCTTTTGTCAGTCAGGAATCGAGAATTCAAAATCATGAACAGGCATTGCTGCGGTCGACGTCGTCTCGCATGCGAGGGCCATCACGAAGCACGGTTCGTGGATCAGGGGTTCGTCTTCTCGGAAAGAAGATGGAAGAGCGGATATTGGTAGTGACAACGAGAGGAGAGGGAAAATACCTAAAGTGGTAGATTTGTGTCGATTTTACCGGTGGACGAAGACTTTTCAAGTGGACTGGCGAAATCTTCAAAGCATGCGAAGAAATTCCAGCCTCTCATCTGCAATTGATAAGCCGGTGGAGAGTAAAACGCTGAACTGTTACCTTAAGATGAGTTTTCACAACATCAGATGTGAATGGAAAACCCGGCTCCATCTGGATATAGCCATCAGATTTTTTCAGTCACTCCGTCTCCACCATAGAGGACAAGAAAAAGCTCGTAGGTTTCCACCATTTAATCTTTCCTTCGACGTGATATATCCCATTCATCGCATCACATCATCTTCGGGTCTTTTCTTGAAGACTCTAACTTTAGGACCACGTCACCAGATGTCAACCATCTCTTCATCCTCTTTTCTAACTTAAGATCAATCCTTCAAGTGCCCCATCCTAGTCTCTTCAATCTCCAAATTTCAATCCTTTGCTGTTGCTTCTTGTGCTATTTGCTTCCTTCGTCTCACCCTCTTGTCATATTTATAGATTACATAGAGAGAGTAAATTGAAGAGAAGATAAACATTACAATCAGGATAAGAGTTATCCTTAAGCATTGGTATTATAGTAGGATGCATTTTCGTTTTATCCTTTATCTCTATCATGCCCCACAAGATGGAACTCCGAGAGGAGAGTCTAATCGTGGTCCACTAAAAGAGGAAGTATGTGGCACAAAGAAGAATTTCCAAAGAGGAGAGATGTTGCGGCTACAGACAAGAGGGAGCTACGGCTGTTGGTCTTCAGTGACGGGAAGAAGAATTGCCCAGAGAGATCAATCACTTTGATAAGCTCAATTTATAGAGTACATAGAGATTAAATCAAAGAGAAGATAAACATTACATTGAAGATAAGAGTTACCCTTTAGCATTGGTATTATAGTAGGATAATATCCGCTTTATCCTTTCTCTCTATCATGTACTACATATATGCAATTTCTCTATTACCCAACAAACATGTCCCTTCCTTTCTTATTCTTCTTTTTTCTTTCGTGTTCTAGCATCTCCAACCATCAACTATTCTACTAAGGAATCCATCCTTTATTCGTTATCTTCCGTCTTTATTTTTTTATCAAGCAACAAAGATGTCGTAAGATGGGTTCAAGCCCATACAACTAAGGAAGACCTATGTATCTAAGAGTATTATAAGATGGGCTACACGACTCAGGAAGACCCACATATCTAAGAGATTGAGCCCATTAGTTGTTTTATGTTTTTTACCTCTATAATGAGTTTTTCATATTGCAAATTATATATTGACAGAAAGATATTCAAGTCTACTTTCCAAGGAAAAATAATGTTTTCAAATAAAGTTATCTACAAAGAGAAATTGATATTTGAAGCAACGAAGGTCAAATTGTAAAAGAGGTTCGAGCAATAGTAGAAAACTTCAACTTCCGAGTTATTTTATGCTATCAAGTATAAGACTTTATATGGAAAAATAAATATCAAAAGAAAGATCTATAAGTCTATTTTCTTACCTATTCAACCAATTCTCTATCTGAGTTTTTTTATAAGGAGATATTGATCTTGGAAGAGTCAATGGTTATGCTGGCAAAAGGAGAAACAATACTTAGTTTGGCCATATTACAGAGACCAAAATCTATCAGATTATTTATCTTCAGATAATTATATTTTATGAAGAGAATTTATACTTGGATGAAAGGTATTTAAGTCTAATTTCATAAGGAGAAATTTTCATGTCAATCTGATTTATATTTAAAGATATATTCGCATTGGAAGAATCAAAGGTCATGCTGGTATCTTGTTGCAATTAAAAATCCTAATTTAAGTTGATTATTTGAGTCACTTTTTTGAGTTTCTATATTAGAAAAATATCTCACGTCTCCCGGGTTTAAGGGTTTATCATTACATCTATGTTATTTGGGCTTATTACTACATTTATGATATTTGGTTCAAGCTAGGATCACTGCTATTACCTCCCAACTTGATGAGGAGAAGTAGAAGAAGTACAAAAAAAAGGTATTTTATTCCATATGTTGTGGATAAGTTTAATATGACCAAAATATTCAAGAAAGAGGGAGCACAAAAGATAAAACTTTTGCATCTAATAAGAAAATTTTGCATCGAATTATTTCATGGATCCTTGTATAAGTTTTATTAATTTGGTTTGTGTTATATGGGCCCAAGCCTATTTCAGTTGCAACTATTGTGTCTCTTTAGATGAGACATTATTACTAAAGAAGTGGTAGCCTAAGTATCCTTTCTCATACCATCCTTTATTTGACTCTCACAATATCTTTGGGCCAAACCTTATTGTAACCTTATGAGTGTTGCTACGGTTGGGACATTGTGACAGAGGAGCTTATTACTACATCTATGTTACCCGTTAATTTTTACCTGTGAGAGTTGGTGCCCAGGTTGGGACATTGTGTTGAACGAGCTTATTACTACATCTATGTTATATCTCCGTGATGGAAGAACTTATTACTACATTTATGTTATACCCCTCCTTAATTTACATTTATTACTCCTACCACTTGAGAGTCATTGTCGTGAGGAGAAACATGGTGATGGAGGAGTTTTATTACGCTTCTGAGCATTACGTATAGACCCACTACCTACAGAAGATAGGAGTGTGCTCCAACTTACTAGAGTATGGAGCAATGTGATACGGCTTGGAGTGATTTTACTCTCACTTATTTTATGCCAGCTAGGCCTTATGGAAGAGCCACCAGCGTGAGGGGGAGTGTTGGAAGATATGGAGGACTACTATTTTATACAAAAAGATCTTATATATCATTTGCAGTAAGCTAGAAGTTCATGATGTTCTCTTACCCCCAACTTGAGGAGGAGTATTGAAGATGAGCTCATGCCCACACAACCAAGAAAGACCCACATATCTAAGAATATTGTAAGAAGGGTCCAAGCCCATAAGAAATAGTCATGATTACCACGAGCTGGCATCTTTTATCACATAAGTTGAAAGATCAAGTGAGACTTACAAAGATAACCACGAGCTAACATCTTTATCATATGGTCATGTCCTCATAGAAGAGTTCTAGTTTGGGTTATGTTTGTCTTCTATTTATATTGAGTTATTTAATTATTCTATGACTTATCTTTAAGTGTTAGAGTTTGGGTATAATTGGAACAAAGATAGTTTTATTGTAATTGGATTCTATTATCTTCCTCTATTATAAATAGAGGTTCATGTACTCTGATTATAAGAGATCAATGAAGTATTTTTTTTTTTCCATAAATTCAACAAAAGAGAAAAGCTCAAGGGATGGGTGTCAGAGAAATAATATGTATACCATTTGATTTATTTTTTTAATTTTAAAATATTGATTTAAAATATATGATATGGTGATTTTTTTTTATTTTCAATAGTTTTTGTAAATGTAGACATCAAAATTTAGTTATAAAATTTAGCTTCGTGATCAATGATCTAAATCACATGCTCTGGTCAATGGTAGAAATTATGAAGTCAATCTAATGGTTAAAATCAAGCACATACCTTCATAGACAACTGTCAATAATTCAAGTCAAATATTTTGACCAATGGTTCCGTAGTCAATTAATATTAACAACATGAAACTTTGACCAACAATACAAGTATGGGTTGGTACTTGCAGAGGTCAACCTAGGGTCAACTTCTATTCAAGTAAAAGTCAAAAGAGTTTACTAATCAAGGTAGGAACATTGTCGATGCTGAATCAAACATACATCATTGTCGATGTTGAATCAAACATAGATCATCCATTGAGGCATTTCGTTAAAAAAATGGTGGTCTCAATCATTTTGATGTAAGGTGCGTATGAATTATACTTAGTAGGTAGTATAAGTACTTGACAAGATTTGCAGGTTCCAGGACTAGTGTTCACCTCAATCTGATACCAATAAAGTATCTTTCAATGACACGCATAATCATGCGATCAATCATCTAGTAGGATCAACCTTACAACTGGGTGATCAGGTTGAGTTGAACCGTTTACAATTGGGTTTGAGAAACTAGCAGTTGACCACCCTCCCTCTTATGTCTAGCAAAGAGGGTGGTGAGGGATCTTCAGGATCCCTCCCTTATCATTCTCAACAAAAGGGAATGAGGGGCATTGCATGCCTTCCCTGCCCGTCTTCATAACTTGTAGAGAGCAGAAAGGGATCACGATTAGGACAGTTGCTCTCTCCTCCCCTAAAACGAAGGCACCCCACCATCTCCATTGTTAAGTTTAGAGAAAGCAAGAGCATCACCCCCTCAATTTTTGTAAAAAAAATTGTGAGGGAAAATTTCTTAAGTTAAGCAACTATAATTCTCTGGTCTTTCTACTAAGTCAGTCTGATTTACTGGATTTTGACTAATCATTAGGTCCTTCATTTAAGGTATGTTTGGAACCCCATGGAAAAGAAAACAATAAGAGAATTTGACCATTATTATTCCCAAAAATAGTTAATGAAATGAAGAATTTGATCATTATCTCACTTTCACTAACTATTTTTACGAATAATAATGGTCAAATTCTCATTTTCTTATCTTGGGGTTCCAAACAGACCCTTAGTGAAGCGAAAGAGATACTAGTCTGCTTGAACCAGCAGGGGTTTGTCACTCTGCACGTACTTACTGTAATATTATGTCTGTCCAACGAGGACTGCAAGTTTCAATGAAATCTTAACAGAGTTCATAGATACGTGTTGCTATTTTGGAAGAGAATAAACTAGGGTTTTAATTAATGGTTACCGTAGAAAATACATAATAACTTCAAAACAAGTGTATCCCCTTAGGTTGAACGACCTTGGAGTAAGAAAACTGAAATCCTCCTCTGGAACCGCCTAAATTTGTTCTGGAATTCCTACAGCCCCTGGCTTGTGAAAACCCTTTGCAAGGTTGATATAATATTAAGAGTACTCGCCTTGTTCTTTCTGATCTCCCTTTTAGAGTCCAGTAAAGTGGTCAATTACCATTACATATTCTTCATAATCTGAACTTAACGTGTTACAACCACATTAACAGCGTCAACAAAAATATAATGGAGGTTCTTTTATCTTTGAATCCGCCACTGGGAGAGGTCTGAAGAACGACCCATGATCAGAGTTTCCCAACATATTATTATCTTGTTCCATATGCAAAATACAACAAGAATCTACACTTAGCACAGCAGCAGTGCTGATGGAGAATCAATCAAAAAGAAGAAAAAGCTTAGGCTTACAGTTTTCAATTCTCAGCCAGAGGATAATATTCACATAAAATCCTAAATAAGTGCGGAGATGGGTAAACATCATAATATTTCCAAGTAATTGTTAAGAGATTCAAGCACCCCTTTAATTTGAAAAGCTGGTGGGGTGATCTTCTTTATTGTGATTGTTCTAGTTAACTGCGCAGCTAAAATCAAGCTCTGCAGTGAATCTTGAGGGTCTTCAGAAGTTTCAGTTAAAAAGAAAAATGGTGAAACTAGCCCCTCAAGCTGTCCTTGTTCCTAGTTCCTACACACTCCGGTCAAGCATCTCCTTGTACCTCTTAAAAGACTCCTGCTTCTGCATCTGCATCCTCTTGTGGAACCTCCTTATAAACACATCTGCCACATGATCGATCTCGTCTTCGAGGCTGAAGTCCGAGGCGTCCTTCCGGCAACTCTTCACCAAATCAACGACCGATTCCGTCCCGGTATCGAACTCCAGCTCGTCAAACAATGAGTGGGTCAGATCTGGGTACTTATCATCGTCGTCGTCGTCTTCATCCACAAGAGCAAACTCGGTACAATAATTGCCCGAGGGTGCCTCGTTAGGCTTGACGTCGTAGACTACCAGGGCTTTGCTCAGATCTTCGTCTTTCTCTTTTTTGTCGCTTTTATCGTTCCCAAGCAAGGCGTGGATTTTGTGGGAGAAGGCCGGGAGAAAAACCTTCTTATTCTTCAACAAGCCGAAGACGATAAGCCGTGCTCTCATGGAGTTTGTTTTGTTCTTCACGGTCATCGATTTGGCCTTGATGAGAGAGGTTACGACTGTGAGTATCTGTTTGAGGAAAGTCGAAGCCTTGATCTTCATCTTTTGGGAGTTACAGACTAACAGTTTACTCCAACAAAAGAGAAACACACCTAGAAAAGAGAGAACTACGAGCTACACACAGCTGATCTAGTACAAAAACCAAAAGACAAAAACAGTGAAGTGGAAGTTAAAACCCGCAAACAAGACAGAAGCAAACTCAAGAGAAGATTTCGAGTTCAGACTCCAGATCGAAACGCACAACAAGTAGTAGTATGAGGAAGACAAGGAAGCTTGCCGGCTATTTATAGAGCCAAGTCATTCTCCTTTCTCAGTTTCCTTATTCCGAGGGCGAGGAGTGCGATGGAAGAAAAGATGCGAAAGTGAAAGCTAAAGCGCTAAAGAGGGAAAAGGCGGGAGTGACCAGTGGAGAAAAGCACAACCAGACGAAATAAGGAAAAGACGTGGCGGCCATCGCATGGCCACAGTGGGGTTTGGGTGGGTTGAGGTGATTCAGATCTGGAGTCCTGTACAGGCATTGCTTTCGGGGATTGGGTGGATTTCTTTTTGAATTATTGACTGTGAGATGGCCGTTGAGCCAAGTTAAAAAGTTGAAAAAAAAACCCAGGCTACTACGGTGCTCGGATTCACATATGATATCTAATACATAGATGTAATTGGCCGAGTTTTTTAACTAATAAATTTAATATTTTTTAATTTATTATTATTCCTTAACATTATGAGTATCCGTTTTGATACCATGTGAAGTTAGGTCTAAAACACCTTCCAAAAAAATTAGCCAACTTAAAAAAAAAAAATTCCAACTAATAAATTTAAATTTTTTATATTTATTAATTTATATAAAATTATTTTTTATCCTAATACTTATTGGGTGAGGGGGATTACCGGCTTTGGCCAATGAGAAACGTACCCCTCAACATCTTTCAATTCTTTTATACTTTGATTATCTGTTCTGATACCATGTGAAATTAGGTCTCAAACTCACCCTAAAATGATTAACCAACTTAATAAACATATTTTTCAACTAATAAACATAAAATTTTTATATTTACTAATCTATATGAGACTATTTTTAACACTGGTGTCTAATCCTAATACCTATTGGGTGAGGGGGATTGTTGGTTTTTGGCAAAGGAGAAACGCAGAGATATTTTCTGCGTCCCAACTGAGAGGCATTTTGGTAGCTTCCGGGAAGAGTGAAAGGAGAATAATTAACCTTTTGCTTTTAAAGTAGCACAAGAACTTTGGTAAACTTTATAGCTGTCATAAGCAAAAGCAATTCCGAGTGCTGTAGCCCATGCAGCTAAACACCAGCAGCCTCTGGCCATTAATTTGTTTAATGCAAGTGTTCAGCACTTGCCCTTGTAAAGCTACAAAAACAAAACCTACTTTGACATCCACCCCCATCAATCCAAATCCACATTTCAGTGTAAGCAAGTCGATTTGCGAACAAAGCTTTCGGGCTAAGTATCTCTTTTAGGATGCCTTTCTTTGCTCGAGCCTATCCTCGACTTGGATCTACCGCACGTGAAAAAAATTGGTCGGTGGGTGAAACTTGACGTCACGAGGTGGACCAGACGTGGTAACTTGGTTTGTAAAAGTTTAACTGGTTTGAGAGTGGGTGCCACGGTCACGTTTACGTACTTCATGTGGACAAGCACTAGTCAAATCAGTCGCTTCTGGCACTGAAACTAAATTATTGGAAGAGTACGTCTATTGGATTATATACTTTTTATCTCACGTTTGCATCAAAGAAGTGATTTGGAGGGCATGTTGTCGCATTTTTGCTAGATAACAAAATAAAATAAAATTTAACCATTATTATTCCAAATAAAAATTTGATTGTCTCAACATTCAATGTCCAAATAATTGATGGATATAAAAGATGTTCCTTAAGCGCATGAGTGACAATTGTCGAAGCTCGCATTAATTTCTATTTGGAAGCTCTCTAGTTACCACCTTACATTAATTAATAGCCTATGCGTACATGAATTAATAGCCTATGCGTTACGTTACCCAACATGTTCCGACTCTGGTATTATAAAAGATTCAAAAAATTAGACTACGTTTGTTGGCAGCATCATTTGCGCGACACGTGGCCTTCTACGATCTCAATCATTGGCTCCATTCTCCATTAGCTGTCTCCAGTACATCACTCTCTTATCATTGCCGAGTTTAGGAAATCAGCGGTCAGTTTTCTTTCTGGTTGTCTTGAACGACCGAACCAACCCAATCAAACATTGACCCCATAGACCGGGTTCAGCGTTTATTTTAGTTAGATTAACGTAATTGAGGCCACGTCTAATCGGTACCGCCGCGTACCCTTGGAAAAGGGTTCACGTACGGCGTAAGATGCATGTGAAGGTAGGGACATGTTATCTCCTTTAAGCATCTCATTTTTGTCGTGGTGGGTCCAGACGATATTCACGATCACTCGTAGCTTTTCGGTACCTGCCCTACGTGTGCTTGTCCGTTCTAACCAGTAAATCAGGACCTTTTGTCTCGTGGGCCCAGTAACACCTTATTGCGAGATGTCTTAGGCAGAGTTGACGGATGGAGCCAGAAATTTCGAAGCATACTTAAAATTGTTAACCGCTCATTATTGAAGGAGCTTATCTGTATCCTATCACCTGTACAAGACATGTTGTACAAATAAGTTGCAATCTAATCTCGGGTGCTCATTTTTTCTTTCTGGTTTGGCTTCTTACTTATGGTCCTTATTTAATGGAGACCTCCAAACCCACTGGCCATTGGCCACCACCAGGAAGATGTGCCTAGCTTCCTTGATTAAAAGTAAACATTAACTCGTATAAATTAAGCAAAAACCTAACCAAGAAGGTTCCCATTCCATCCACCCATCGCCGGTTTTCATTTGTTTAATCTTTGTATAACCAGAGGTTGAAGATATTTCCAAGAAACTGAATGTCTGGTCCTTCGAGTCTTTCTTGTTCATTATTGAAGGGAAATTTGTCTTCTTCTTCTCCAACACCCTAACATTCGTACCATGCTCATGGGGGAAGAGGATTATCTACAGAGAATGGGGTAAATGAGGAAGAACAAGGGCTTCCTTGTTGGTGGGTTAGCTGGCACGGGGGTCCTCCTCTCCAGTTCAAACTTTTCAAATGAGATCAGAATTAATTATCAGTTGTTATGTGAAAGAAAAAGGAAAAGCGTCGCGGAACTGCGGTTGTTGAGCTCTTTCGAAAAAGGTCGTAGCTGCTGCTGTGGGCCTGCGCGCGGCTCCACTTCCCTTCACTTTCATGTCTTATCTTTTTTCTTTTCCTCTCTCTTCTCTATAAAAACTCCCAGCACTCTGGCTTCTGCCTCTCAAAGGGTTTTCTTTCTTCTGCGAGGGTTACACACCTCGCAGAAGAAAACCCGCCTCCATCGTTTATAATTCTTCTCGATTAGATATATCCTTGATCAGAAATCGATCTTTTTTGTGTTCAAGCTTTGCTTGCTTTGTTTTGATTCGTTCTGCTTAGATTTCTGACTCCAGTGCTCGGAGTTTTTCTGGGAGATTTATGTTTGTTTTGAGTAGATAAAAATGGAGGTCCCTCCGCGAGTTAATTCTGTGCTGGCGAAGCGGCTATGGAACTTCTTGAGAATCGCCTACTACATGATGAGGAAGGGTCTCGTCTCCAAGAGAAAGCTCATCATGGACATGAACATGATGATGAAGCGTGGGAAGGTCCTGGGAAAGAAGACCCTCGGCAACCTAATCCACCATCACCACCACCATTCTTCCGCTAGAGCTCCTGTACGTGGGTATGGCTTACAGGAATACGAGTTCTCTTGCAGTAACAGTCCGAATCCTGTTTTTTTCCACGTTGGGAAGAGGAAGCATCATTACTTCTCCTCCATCACTCACTTCCCATGCATCAACGTTCAGGACGAGCCCGAAGAGGAGAACCCACCCGCGCCCAAGGCCGTCATCCCCGTACACAAGATCGAATACACCTCGCCGGAATATTCCTTCAACGTCCGCCTCGACGGCTCTTATCTCGCCCACGGCGAGAAGCTCAGCCCCATGCTCTCTCCCTTCTCCGTTCGGGTATCCAACTACTCCGGCGTGGAAGAGGCTGATGGCGGAAGTACTCCACAGGTGGACGCCGAAGCCGAGGAGTTCATCAAGAGGTTCTATGAGCAACTGAGGGTACAGAACCGCACAGCGTTGCTTCAATACCAGGAAACGGAGTACAAGGAGATGCTTGCCAGGGGCTGCTAAAGCCTTCGTTAATGTCTCATCATCACCGCCATCGTCATCATCTTCGCCCCCATTGCATTAGATTAATACATGCATGCGCGCATCAGTACTCCATACCTACCTGTTATATATTCTTTACCCAGCCTTCCAGCAATTTTTACAGTGGAAGACGGTCTGCCATTGCCAGCCTAGCTAGAGTTCTGGTTTAGAATTTTGAAGGTTGGTTTCACTGCCGTATCCATGTAAATTTCATTATTCTTCCCTCTACTTTCTCCTGTCCTGTACTTCGTCTGTATATTAGATTTACTATTAAGCATATCTGAGACTATGATGTTTTAGCGTGTCCTGTCAGGGCGTTTTGGCTTTTGGATTTTTGGTATCTCCTTTTAATCTCAGATACCATACGTGCATGCTTCTTTTCCATTGATGTACTCTCGTTCTGGTATCACTTTGAATTCAGGGACTTAAATTGACCTTCATGAAATATGAATCAAACTTTGGGAGGGGAGGGCGACTCAGGGAACTTATTCAAAATAAAGGTCAGGTCTAACTCTTAATCCGACTCACTCTTTCAAATCTCCGTATAATTAGATCAACCCGGCGAGTTGTATTGTCATGATTGGAAAATGGATCACCCTATACCTGATTAATTGGATGAGCCTGATAAGCTAAAACCTACCGAAAAGTTTGACATTCATGAAGCGTCTACATAGGTTTGGTTAAGAAAGCTCCATCTGTACTCACTATCTCCCTCAAAATTTCCGTTTCTGGTAAAGACTGAGACGGAAGAGAAGAAAAGGAAGAAAGAGAGCCGCACCAAAAGGTTCAGAAGCAGAGGAAAAGCAGATCACTAAAGACTTGACAAAAGGGTCACCAAACTCCCTTCCACTCATGACCTCTCGTGGGCACCAAGACGGGGCATTGCCAGGCCGCCTTCCGGATTCTGGCCTAATTCTTCTCTCTTGGACAATATGATAACAACGATTTCAGTGAATGGGAACCACTACTACGGATTGGGTACGGAATGATAACGCCCACTTCTCCGATTACGTGCAAGCAAGAGGGTGAATAGATTACTCTATAGAAGCTATACATGAAATAGTTAGGAGAATCTAGTGTACATTAGAGAACTACTCCTCAATCTACTTTTGAGTTATTTTTATTAGGGAATTTTAGGATATTACCCAATTTTTTAACATAATAACACAAATAATAAATTTTTTGACTTCTTTGCACAAATACCTAACTATGACCGGTCAACTGCACATGTATAAAATCAAATGTGACAAATAAGCTTTGACGGATTATGTGGTGCCACATCATCATGTCACATTAGCACCTAATGAGTCTTACACCATGTCATTGAGAAGCAACGTCGCCCCAAAGGACGCCATGTCAACCTGCCCAGCCATCAAATAAATATTAAAAAATATTAATTTTAAAATTAAATATTTAAATAAATTTAAAATTTTAATTAAATAAAAATAATTTTAATATTTTATTAACTTCTTAAATATTTTATAAGTTTTTAAAATAATTTAAATAATTATTAAAAATAAAATTATTTAAAAAACAATTTTAATTTTTTTGAAAAAAATTAAAATTTTACTTAGTTTTGAAAATATTTTAAAAATTAAATATTTATTTTCTAAAAAATATTAAATAAATTAAATTTTAAAATATAAGGTAATAAGATGTGTACCGATAAATTAAATTTTAAAACTTTAAAAATAAAATTTAAATATTTTTAAATTTAAAAAATATTTTAAAGAAATAATAAAAGGTGTTAACTAGGTAGGAAAATTTTTTTTAATTAATTAATATACAAACGTTATGTGTTGTAAATACAAAAAGAAGGAAATTATTTGTACCAATAAATAAGTATTTTAAAACTAAATTATTTTTTAAAATATTGTATTAAATTAAAAAATATCTTAAATTAAAATGATTACATTAAAATATTAAGTAAAATAAAGTATTAATAATATATTATAAATTAATTATAATAAAATTTTATAATTTTTTATTATATTAAAGTGAAAGTATAAAAATTTTTAAATCCAGAAATTAAATTTTGTTTTAAAATTTGAATTAAAAAATAACCGTAATCAATCATGGAAAAAATGGGAGAAAAAAGGCACGCTAACGTGGAGGGTGATGTGGCATTTAATGATGTGGCAAATGGAGGATAACGTGGCTTGCCTATGACATGCCAATTGATGTGGCGTAAGACTCTTCGATGTTGATGTAGTATGGTGATGTGTCACCCCGTAATCGGGCAAAGCTTACGTATCACCACTAACTGTCCACATGTACAGTTTACCGATCAAAGTTGGGTATTTGTGCAAATAAGTTAAAAAGTTGGTTATTTGGGTTATTATGTTAAAAAGTTGGATAATATCCTAAAATTCCCTTATGATTTTTATATGGTTTTGCAGTTTTGAATAATTCTTCAATTAGGCATTCCCTTCATAAGAGATGAGAGATGTGGGTTCAAAAGTATCGTGTGCATAATTGAACAACCTGTAAATTAATTGCATCTCTATTTGGAATAACTGCTACCTCGAATGTAAAAAGAATTCTAGTAGTTTCAAGACATCTAATATTGAAATTGTTTATGCATGAGATATATAGGATTATCTTTCTTTAAAAGTATTTTATTAAAATTTAAAATCAATGGTTTAGTTTACTTGATTTGTGGATGTAGAGATGGTTGAGGTATAGGTTCAGTTTTGGTTTTTTAAAACCCATCGTGTTAAACCTATTGGGTTTTTGGTTAGGTTAACAGGCTTGGATGAAAAATAATTAATTGTAAAATTTCTTAAAACCTATAATATTTTTTTGTAAAAAATTATTTACATTAATTAAATTAACCTCCAATAATAACAACAATAATAGAAATATAATTATTTTATCTTATTAAATTTATAGATCATTTTTTAAATATGTTGTTTAAAATAAACCTATAGGTTGAATGAAAATCCATTTTTTTAAATATGGCGTGGGTGACAATTGTGAAACATATTTTTTATTACATTTGTTAGAAATACGAATAGCTTGTATTATTTTATTTTATAATTATTAAAGGTTTCACAAAAATAATTAAATTCTAAATTTCTTCTCAGCATGCTAATGTAGACCATTGGGCTTAGTTAAGAATTAAGAAATTTTGTCTTAAAAATTTCTGTGCATACTGATATGTTCAAGTGTAGTTATTGAAATAAGAAATAAAACAGAAATGAAGAAACTAAAAGCATAGTAGAAGAATACACATAAGCAGTAAAATTAAGAAACGAATCAGAAAAATATTGGAGAAATGTCTGAGACTTTTATATGTATCAATAGGTCTTTTATCGCCGTCTTGTGAATGATAGACATTACCCACTTATCACTTATTTCTACTTTTCAGAGCCAGTGCCCGGGTTGGGACATTGTGATAGAAGAACTTATTACTACATCTATGTTACTTGGTTCAAGCTGAGATCACTATCATTACCTCACAGCTTGAGGGGGAGAAGTACAAGAAATTCAAGAAAGCGGTCTTACAAAGCCAAAATTATTATGGAAGTAGGACTCACAGAAGAGTTTCAGTTTAAAGGTGTTTTAGTTATGTTTGTCTTCTATTTATGTTGGGTTATTTAATTACGTTGGGAATTATCTTTAAGTGTTTGAGATTTGGTGTAATTGGGACAAGGGTAGTTTAATTGTAATTGGACTCTACTATTTTTCTCTATTATAAATAGGGGTTCATGTACTCTGATTACATTAGTTCAATGAAGTTATTCTTTTTTCCATAAATTCAACAAATTGGAAGGTGATATCCTCTTTATTTTAATTTATTTTAATTTTGAAGAAAACGTGATATGATTACATGATTTTCTGTATCACTACCTGCAATCATCAGTGAATTATCAATAACACACCCCTTGTTGGTATTTTTCCTTAATGTTTTTCTCTAGGCCTGTACAGAGAATATCTTTATTGATAAGGTCCCTTGTGTAAAGAATGTAAAAGACTATTTTTAAGTGGATATAAAGATCTTGAGTTTATTAGTTGTAAAAGAGTCTTCTGAACTTTACTAGTTATTTTAGATGAGACTTATACCCAACTTCAGAGAGTAAAGCTGGCATCCTTGTAATATTCTTCCTCTTCCATTTTGCTTAGTTTTTCATTTCTCACATGTACTGAAAAAGTTATTGAAAGATGAGTTAGCTCCTAATTCAGTCATAACCTGTGTGGATTTGTTCTAAGCAAAAATTCCTTAAAAGATGATTGCAGGTATCAGACCTAACTTTTTTCTTTTTTTGCGGGTTCTCTCAGGTTTGACATATAGAAGAAAGCTAGAAGCTTTTCATGGAAAATGACCTCTCTAGAGATTTTGTTTCTCCCTTATTTATAAGATGTTTTCACGATTTATCACGTTAATAATTATTAATCTATTTATCATTAATATAATCCAGTAATCTATTATTTTATTTTATAATTATTAGGGGTTTCACAATAATAATTAAATTCTAAATTTCTTCTCAGCATGCTAATGTAGACCATGGGGCTTACATAAGAATTAAGAAATTTTGTCTTAAAAATTTCTATGCATACTAATATGTTCAAGTCTAGTTACTGAAATAAGAAATAAAACATCAATGAAGAAACTAAAAGCATAGTAGAAGAATACACATAAGCAGTAAAATTAAGAAACAGATCAGAAAAATATTGGAGAAATGTCTGAGGATCATAATGGAAAAAAAAAAAAATTGGGCACTATTCTGTGTTGGATTCTGGAAGTGACGAGAGAGAAGAAATTCTGTTTATCAGAGAGGTCCAGAGAGAAGATTTAAGCATCAGAGCATATTTTGTGACCGAGGGCATTTTGGTAATTATGATTACGAAATATACATTAGAGAAATTTGATGTGTAGATGAGTTTCAGTTTGTGGCGCGTGAACATGTGTGCCTTGTTAGTACAACAAGAATTCCATAGAGCATTGAATGGAAATGATAAGAGTCCAGCTATGATGTCAGAAGAAGCCAAGGAGGATCTTAACATCAAAGCTCTCAGTTCCATTCAGTTGTGTTTGACTGATGTGGTTTTGCGGGAAGTTGTAGATGAGATGACAACAGCTGGTTTGTAGCTGAAGTTGGAGAGTATTTATATGATTAAATCTCTCACGAACAGGCTATATTTGAAACAACGCCTTTACACTCTTCAGATGAAGGAAGGTACATCTCTCAAAAAACATCTTAATGAGTTCAATAAGATTGTTATGGATTTGAGAAATATAGATGTTACCATTGAAGATGATGATCAAACACTAATTGTGTTGTGCTCTTTACCCCCATCCTATGAGCACTTCGATACGACTATGCTCCATGGGCACAATACCATATCTATGGAGGATGTTAAAGCATCTTTATACTCTAACGAGTTGAGGAAGAAGGTGTCTACCAGTGGGAGCAAGGAGCAAGCAGATGGTCTGTTTTTTCAATGGCGAACGAAGGAGAAGGATTCTGGAGGTAGTGGCCGTTCTAGGCCGAAGTCAAAGGGAAAATGTAGCAAGTGCTATTATTGTCATCAACCAGGTCATTTTGCAAGAGATTGCCCAAAACTCAAAGAGAAGGAGAAAAGAGAAGAAAAGGAAAAGGTTGTTGGGGTTGCTGAAGATCTTTCTGATGGTTCAGAATATGTTCTCACAGTTGAGTGTTGCATACTCACAGGATGAGTGGATACTTGATTCGAGCCACTCCTACTACATGTGTCCTATCAAGGATTTTTTTTGCGACATATCAGTCAGTTGATGGTGGTACAGTTTTGATGGGGATTTTTTGCTCTGTAAAACTGTTTGGGATTGGAACGGTTCAGATCAAGATGTATGGTGGTATAGTGAGAATTTTGTAAGAAGTTCGGCATGTACCAGTTTTGTTTTTTTTTTTTTCTCTAGGTTCTCTTGTTTCCCTTGGCTGTAGATATACAGCTGAAGGTGGAGTTTTTTGGAAGTCTGTTTGGGTACATTGGTTGTGATGAAAAGGAAAAAGGTTGGTAACCTTTTATGTACTTCAAAGCAGTACAGTCATAGGTACTGCAGCAGGTTCCTTATCTTCAGATTCAGATATTGACACGACTCGTCTGTGAAATATTCGGTTAGGGCATATCAGTGAGCAGGTGGAGTTTGAGGGTGATGAGTACGGCTATGCCGACATGGTCGCTTATGCATTACCTGTGGCAGAGACCGTTCAATTTCCAGAGCCCTCTAACTACCGTGAAGCTGTCACGGGTAGTGATACTGCTCAATTCAGACTTTCAGGTTCTACACTCAAGTTCAAGCATAATTTGGACTTTCGTTTGGTGTTCGCAATACCTGAGGAGGATGCCCTAAGGGGCAAGGTGGATAAGACGATAGACAGTTTGTTTTTTCAAAGAGGATTATTTCCATTTAAGCCAAGGTGGAGATTTGTTATTTGGGTGTCTTAAATGGATACCCGAATACCCAAGTATCTGCTCTGAGTTACTGTACCCGATTACGGACCTGCGTATGTTACCCGATTAAATCATTTAATCGTGATTTAATCGGGATCTCTCTGTCAGGAGAGTTTTGGAGTAGAGACTTACGGGAAGGGGGTTTTTCGTTGGGGAAGAGGGTTTCGTGGAGAGTAAAAGGGTTTTTCCTAGAAGAGGGCTTCATTCGGAGAAATCGGTGTTCGATTTGTATGCATGGAGCCGCAAACCTCTCTTCTTCACTCGACTTAGTGGAATCATCGTCATCACCCATGGAGTAGGCTATTGCTGAACCACGTAACCCTTGTCTTTTCTCCTTTGAGATTTATTTACTATTTCAGTACCCATTTATGTTTTCTCTCTTTGATTATATGTTTCGTAGTTTGATATCCTTGATTATATGCTCGGATTAGTGTCTTCGTTATAACATATTTTAATCGAATCGGTAATGGCATAGACATTGGAAGGAGTGGCGGAGGTGTTTTCTCCGCGGACACCGGCACTTATGTAGGACGAGTGGTTGATCGGTACTTAGCTGCTCACAAGGACAATGGTTTTGGAGGCCTCGGGTGCCATAATGTATGGTCCACCGTACTCAGGGTCACCGACCGCGTCGGGATATAAAGATCCGTAATAACTGCCAAAAGTTTTGATCAAGGACGTGTTCTGAGGAATGGAAGAGCAAATACTGCTACCTAGAGAGGCATCCATGACTCGTATCCGCTGAGACTCGTAGAAGATCTGTTTGACATAGAGCTTGTTGGAGTTGAGATTCAAAACGGTTTGATTGTTTCGGCACTCTAATTCATAGCTGACTTCACCGCAGTGGCTACCAGGATCACCTTTCAAACGGAAAGGATATCTGATGTTCGGAATATTTCCACAGGAAGATGGTTGGCATGAGTACCCTCCCGCGTCTGCGCAATTTAGCAGATGTGAGAGAGTGAGAAGGAAAACTAAGGCCATCGGAAGGAGCATCCTTCTTCCTATTTCATACATTACTCTGAAGTCAGAGGCATCAATTTTTTTGTTGGTGTCGCGGTGTTTAGACGTTAGATCTTCAAGTCAAGTCGTCGGGGTTGTCGTCTTCCCTGTAATGGTTTTTTCGCAGTCCCTTCCTCTACAAATCAGGTTAGACATAAAAGATAATCCCAATCCGCCTCCTTCAAGATATTTTTCCCGCGTTTGTTTTTCAGCCATCCAAATAAACATTAGAAAGATAATTTTTATAATAAAAATGTATTTCGACATCAAGGATGTAACATGTACAGCAACGATTCTTAGGGACTTCCTCTCAGTGTTATCTAATTCTTGTCAACTTCAAGACATAATGATTTTAAGGGTTATTTTCCAAGATAATTGTATTATTACTCAGAGTCATTTTAGAAATAACATAAATTCAACATTAACAATTTAAAGTTATGCGTATAAATAATACATCTAGTTAGATCTGTAATAAAAAGATCATCCATTTAAATCTGATTTAATTCGCAAATAAATGGATAGTCAAAAATGTTGGGTACAAACAAAACCTAACCTAATTTGATAGATCCACAATTTAAAAAGGATAATATTAAATTAAATGTGAAATTTTAAGACCCGACTAGATCGAGAAATAGTTCATTTTATTATATTTTATATACATTATTTTTAATAATTAACATTATGAATTAACTAAAACTAAACTCTTCCACATGAGAATATGTTCCTTAGATGTAAACAGTCCAATCATTATTTGTTATTGATCGATATGACTCTTACTATCTTAGTTTCAATGTGTATCATTCGCCTAAAGTTTGTAAACAACACATGTTAAAGATGTGTATTTACTCTTTAAATTCAAGAACAACACATGTCATTTAAGTAATCATGTTAAATATTAAAAATAGAAAGCAGATGTCACCAAAAAAATAATGGGTCAATCAATTCATGAATTATCTTCAATATACCTAAGCTAAAAAAAATATATCATAAATAATTCTTATATTAATTCGCTCCAATCTACACCTAATACTATCTGTATAGAAATAACTTGCTTATGGATTTCGAACTCAATCAATCCAATCCTCACAAATGACCAAAAAATTAAATAACGCAACCTCATCTACACTTTTAGTGTGTGAGACAAAATTTTAAACTCATGCAATTTTCCAATCCTTACTCTAACTTATAAGTTATTGTTGCAATGGTCAATTAGATTGGTTTTAAAGGTATTTGATTCGTTTTAAAGAAAACGAGACGGCAAAGTAATCTCAAGGCAGGTCCTGAATAAATTATTGAACTGTGTTTTTTCGTTGGTGTTGCGGTGTTTAGACGTTAGATCTTCAAGTCAAGTCGTCGGCGTTGTCATTTTCCATGTAAGGGTTTTTTCGCAGTCCCTTCCTCAAGATATTTTTCCCGTGTTTGTTTTTCAGCCATCCAAATAAAACATTAGAAAGATAATTTTTTTTATAATAAAAATGTATTTCGACATCAAGGATGTAACATGTACACAAAAGTGTGACACGTGTTTGCTATTTCTACAAAGAATGTCGATCACCAGAACTCTTGCAACTTACCAGTTAAATTGTGTTAAATATATTCGATGCACAAATGCCTCACATGAGAATATCCAGAGAGTTGTCTCGCAATGAATTATTGGATCCTTGAAAATTTTAATTAATTAATATACGAATTTTATGTTTTGTAAATATAAAAAAGAAAGTAAAATATTTGTACCAACAAATAAGACTTTTAAAACTAAATTATTTTTTCTACATATTGTATGAAATTAAATAATATCTTAAAGTAAAATAATTACATTAAAGTATTAAGTAAAATAAAGTATTATTTTGTCTTATATATAATTAATAATCAAAATTTATAATTTTTTATTATATCAAGGTGAAAGTATAAGATTTTTTAAAACCAGAAATTAAATTTTGTTTAAAAATTTTAATTACTAAATACCCTAAATAAATCATGAAAAGATGGGAGAAAAAAAGCATACTGACGTGGGGGTAACGTGGTATTTAATGATGTAACAGATGATGTGTCCTACATGGAGGATAACGTGACTTGCCTATGATGTGCCCATTGATGTGGCATAAGACTCTTCGATGCTGATGTGGCATGATGACATGTCACCACGTAATCGGTCAAAGCTTATTTATCACCTTTGACTATCCACACGTGTAATTGACCAGTCAAAGTGGGTATTTATGTAAATAAATTAAAAAAATGGTTACTAAAATAAGAAATAAAACAGAAATGAAGAAACTAAAAGCATAGGAGAAGAATACACATAAGCAGTAAAATTAAGAAACGGATCAGAATAATATAGGAGAAATTGTCTGAGGATCATAATGGAAAAAAACATAACAAGCAACAAAAGGGGCTAAACTAAATAGAACAAATAGCGAAATTTCCAATACCAATTATGTTTATTCTGTAGTAATCTAGCCAGCTAATTTGTGATGATATCTATTGTGGTCGTTTCTGCTCCAGTTTGCGAGTGGGATCCAACTTCGTAAACACTGGGTGATGATCTGCTGATATCTGCTGCATTCTCTCCATTCAGCACACGCGGTGGAGATGACAGGAAAGGTTTGCCAGGCAAAGACAGGAGTTGATTGCCTCCCAGCAACATTTCTACGACTCCGCTCATCGAAGGACGATCACTTGGCTTCATTTGAACGCACCACAGCGCAACAGTAATTAACTTTTCGATGATCTCTTTTTCATCTTCATTGGCATTCCCCATTGCTAGATCACCTCCTTGTTGAAGCTGGTCGTATGCCCACAAATGGAAAACGATTTGACTTGAGTGCTCTGCGACAGCATTGATATTTTTCCTTCTCCCTGTCATTTCCATTAGAAGCATCCCGTAACTGTAAACGTCAGACTTGTACGAGACCTTTCCGATATTCTGATAGAACAACTCGGGCGCCATATATCCTATCGTTCCTCTTGCGGCGGTCATCGTCACAAAACTCTTTCCTGCAGGGGACATTTTCGCGAGTCCGAAGTCGGAGATTTTGGGGATAAAATTCTCATCGAGGAGAATGTTATGGGGCTTGATGTCGAAATGTAGAATTCGCATGTCACAGCCTCGATGCATATACTCAAGTCCTCGTGCGATTCCTAGTGCAATCTCGTGGATCTTTTCCCAACTCAACGACTTTGTTTCGTCTTCTTCCTGAGAGAAAATATATTTCTCCAAGGATCCGTTCGGCATGAATTCATAGATAAGAGCACGCTTTGATCCTTGTGAGCAGAATCCAACGAGTGAAACGACGTTGACATGATGAATCCTTCCAATAGTGGCAACTTCGTTGATGAAATCTTGGCCGTCACCTTTGGATTTGGATAACATCTTTACGGCAACGTGTCTACCACTCGTAAGCTTTCCTTTAAATACACTTCCATAGCCTCCTTGGCCTAATTTTTGTTTGAAACCTTTGGTCATCTTCTTAATATCCCGATAAGAGTACCTTTTTGGGGCCTGACTTCTATACCGAAGAAGGAATTCCTCGACTGCGGTATCCATCCATATGGATCTGGTTCTACACTTGTAGATGAGAAATGCGGCAAAGCATAATCCTCCGATCAACGTTCTTGCCACCAACCACACTATCAGAAAGTCAGGAAAATAAAAAAACGTTGCTATCATTTTTATTTATTCTTATTGCCACGAAAAAGGAGGAGAAAATGATCTTACCAGGGATAACACCGTAGAAGAGCCCGACTATCACTGCAGAAGAAGTGTCAGGATATAGAACTAATTACACAAACTGAAAAAGGAGAAAGTTTGATTTGCAATGACGGGATCAATATTGGTAGACTGTGTTCTAAGTGACGAGGATGGGGCTGGTCCCCTTCAATCAATCATTTCCATTGGATTGGAGGGGTCCAATCCCATGTTAGAACATGATCCCCTAATTCTGAACTCTACAATGACATACCGATTTCAAGATTGGCTCTAGACACGAGACTATCTGGGATGATTAATTTCAATGTGATGTACGTGATTTTTGCTAATTGACCTGCACGTATCAGAAGCATAATATGAGCATTTATCCGTCGAAAAAATATTCAAAGATACTTTGAATGATCATCTGGTTAAAGAATATAACACGGGAAAATTAAAGAATATAAACGTTTCGGGAGTAGTAATAACCATTGTAATAGCAGTGGCGAGTACACTACAATGACCTACCATAAGGGACCAAGATCCAGTCCAATAGACCTGCACGTATCAGAAGCATAATATGAGCATTCATCCGTCGAAAAAAAGAATTCAAAGATACTTTGCATGATCATCTGGTTATATATAACATGTTTATCCGTGGGACACTTCTTATTAATTTGTAACACGGGAAAATTAAAGAATATAAACGTTTCGGCAGTAGTAATAACCATCGTAACAGCAGTGGCAAGTAGACAACTTACAGACAACTCCTAGGCAATCGTAGTTTATGCAGTGACCATGAGGCTTTCCGTAATCCCGAACATCTTTACCCATGGCAGTCACAAAGTCTACGCAACCCTGGTTTTGGGCAAGGCAATCACGACATGCGAGCTGCTCCTTCCAAGAGATATCAAACCCTTGGTTCAAAATTTGGAGAATATTCGTATTCCCTGGACTCAGAATTCCGTGAAACCGCGTGGGATATTTTGCTACAACGTCACAAAGTGGGTGGAAGTCAGAAATTTTAATCGAATCCGTAATGGCATAGATATTGGAAGGAGTGGTGGAGATGTTTTCTCCGCAGACACCAGCACTTATGTAGGACGAGTGATTGATCGACACGGGGCAGCTCACAAGGACAATGGTTTTGGAGGGCTCGGGTGCCAAAATGTATGGTTTGCCGTACTCAAAGTACTTAGGGTCACCGACCGCTACGGAATATACATGTCCATAATAACGGCCAGACAGAAATTTGATCAAGGACGGGTCACCGACCGCTACGGAATATAGATATCCATAATAACGGGCAGACAGAGATTTGATCAAGGACGTTTTCTGAGGAATGGAAGAGCAGATACTGCTGCCTAGAGAGGCATCCACGACTCGGATCCGCTGAGACTCGTAGAAGATCTGTTTGACATAGAGCTTGCTGGAGTTGAGATTCAAAACGGTTTGATTGTTTCGGCACTCTAATTCATAGCTGTAATCACCGCAGTGGGGATCAGGATCACCTTTCAAACGGAAAGGATAACTGATGTTTGGAATATTTCCGCAGGAAGAAGGTTGGCATGAGTACCCTCCCGCGGCTGCGCAATTTAGCAGATAGGAGGGAGAGAGAAGGAAAACTAAGGCTATCGGAAGGAGCATCCTTCTTCCCATTTCATACGTCACTCAGAGCCAGAGGCACCAATTTAAAGAAAACGAAAAAGCAAAGTAATCTCAAGGCAGGTCCTGGTCCTGAATAAATTATTGCACTCTCCGGTCTTCTGAACTGTTTTTGTTTTTTCGTTGGTGTTGCAATGTTTAGACCTTCAAGTCAAGTCGTCGGCGTCGTCGTCTTCCATGGAATGGTTTTTTCGCGGTCCCTTCCTCTTCAAATCAGTTTTGACTAGAAAGATACACCGAATCCGCCTCCTTCCAAGATATTTTTCCCGCGTTTGTTTTTCAGCCATCCAAATAAAACTTTAGAAAGATTAATTTTATAATAAATATTTATTTTAACAAAACATCTAACTCTGGTAATTTTAATTTTAGAGTTGTATGGATAAAATTAATTAAATTTGAAAATTTTAGGCCCGACTCGATCCAAAAATATTACCATGGTTGGCCCCAATGTTACGAGTGCTACGAGTGTGACACGTGAGAGTTGAGCAAGGTTACCAGTATAGGGACGGGCAATGAGCCCATTTCCAACTTAAGAATTATTGGATCCTTGAAAAGTTTGATTGCTACTATGGGTTTCATGGATAGGGGTCGTACTTATAGCACCTGAACGTAAAACAACCAAGATGGATCTCGACTCAGCCCATAAGGTCCAATGGGCTCAAACCCAAAACGAATGTCTAGAATTAAGATCCAGTCTCATGAGACTTTCACTAAAGGCTACTGTATTGTTCATTGTGGTGTGTACAAACTTTATATTAATCCAAAGCGACGTGTTTTATACTGGTGAAAAAGCGCGAGTGAAACAAACGAGCAGTGCACCCTACAGACTACACACGACACATATATGAGTGATTCTGAAAGCTGACAAAATTTGACCGCTATTTTGTCTTTTCCGCTCCTAAATCGGATAGCCAGCTCCTTCTCCTCAGCCACCGAGCTGTGCACTGACATATACCCCAACCCACCAACTTTGACCAACGTCCTTCCTTTCAACAAAATACTACAAAAGAGTAAGAAAACTTCAAGGACGACGCAAAGGAAATAATGGCATATTGGAAGTGCAACTCTGGTTCATGAAATGTTTTAAACTGGTGAAAAAGCTCGAGTGAAACAAACGAGGAAGACGATCTTTGGAATAACTTTGCGTACGTAGAAACCAGCTGCCTGAAACTCGAACCAGATCCCCTCTGCTCGGACCTTCCTTTCTATGACTATCCTTCCTGCCCTAAGAGAACATGCGGGCGTGTGCATGAAAAAATAGTAAAATTATTATTCGCGAGTTCAGAAGCTGGTCGAATTAAAAAAAACTTGGCTTTTCATCACTCTATCTAATTTTAGTCCCAAGCTAATCGCCTACGGAAATTCTGCACTCCTTTAGGCTCTGGGTGCGCAGTCGGGAGATGTTGTTCCTTGATCGGTTTCTAATCATTTTGGCGGTAATTTCCATTTACAGTCATCTGAATCTGTTCTCCGCAAAAAGGAGGTATTCCTTGTTCGCACGGTCGCTGCACAACAAATGCCACTTGAAAAGAGAACACAGGGAGCAGTCCGTGATAGGTGAAGCGGGACCATGACAAAGCAAAACTAGATAAAAACAGCTCTAAAGAGAGATTGCCGTGAATAGGAAATACTAAGTGACAGGAAACGATTTTTTTTGAAAAGTTGTTGCCTTGGTTCTCAGACAATGCTGCATCTGCTAATGGAGTGTTTGTGACTCCTGATCTTTTTGTTTTGTATTTTTGAGTAACTAAATCTAGTTTTACAACTTACACCGCATTCAAATGATCATCAACAACAAAGGGAAAAAAATGTAAATATTACAAGCCTTTCTTTCCCCTGATCTTTCGATGAGCAGGCGGCGGCGGTGGTGGTGGTGGCGGTGGCGGTGCCCGTGCCGGCGGAGCAGCCCTAACCTTCGGCTGCTTTTTCTCTGATTTTTGGCTCTTGTTTGTTGCTTTTGACTGAGACTTTCTCCTTTTCTTCATCCCAAAAGCACCAAGCCTCTTCCTCTCCTTCTCTCTAATGGTCTCCAGTTTGGGCTTCCACTGGATAGACCGTCGACACCCTACAAGTTGCGAGTAGTCTTTCTGCAACTGAGGCGTCGTACATACTTTCCCCTTTAGACCATCCGAACTCTCCGATGTCCCTTCTTCCTCTCCCAGTCTTCCTTCTTCCATCAGCTGGGCTATGAAATCGTCGGACACCCTGATCTGAAGAGTCCCGGAAGGTGTCTTGTGCACTTCAAAAGGCTTACATGTCGCAGCTTTCTTTAGAAAAGCTTTCTTCGAAGAAACGGCATCTTTAGGTAGAGAAGATGCGGATGGAGCTGAAGCGAAGGAGGCTATTGTAACGAAAGATAGAACAGATTGGAAAAAATGCTTGGGAAGGAGGAAATACTTGTGGCCAAGCTTGAGCTGATCGTTCTCAGAAAGAGCCGGGATTTTCTGGCCGATTAAGAATGAATCCGAGTGGCAGATGAGATGCTTAGGGAACTCGTGCATGAGCTCCGCGGCGTTGACTGAGCGGTGGTAGATCTTCACGAGGCCATCTGACTTGATGAGCTTCACTGTTCGGCCGGATGGATCCGAAGGAACCTGGTGAACGCAGGAAAAGTGATTTCCCATCACATGGAAGCACCATGGAAACGTGTGCAAGCTCAGGAATTTTATGCCCATGCGTCCATAGACAAACCCAAATCAGAAAAGCTACAAGAGGATAGAAAAGATCAGCAGAGAAGAACCTCCAGAAGTGGGAAAGATGAAGGAAGGGTACGAAGTGTGAAGATCAGGTAGAACCGGCAATGGGTTTCTCAGGTTCCCGGAGAAGAGAGCTGGAGCTCGTCGTAGGCTTTCCTTTTGAGTTGTTGATTGTAAACTTACTTCATTAGATTATATAGAGATGTAAGAGGGAGTAGTGATTGACTTGGTTTTTTGTGTCGCCTAATCTCACCCAAACGAGGGAGCGTAAAAAGAAGTAATTTTAAAATATTTTCTCAGTATGGCAAGGGTTTGACGATTTGACCAAAACTTCAAACGGCGACTAATGCGGGAAGTTTTTTTCCGAAGATACGGAATCTACAGAGCCAAGTCTAAGGCCTTTCCTTAGCTCCGACGCCAAAAGCGGCCGAGAAATTTAAGAAAATTAAAGCCGAGTAAAAGCCGGCCTCCTTGCTTGAGTTAAAAACTGGCAACCCGTGGACCAAGGCGGGACGAGAAACGAGAACACCGCGAGATGATATAATGAACGAGCAGATCACTGTCCCCGTGAAACTCAAGAGATACGTACGGAGTCGCTTAGAAAAGAGATTGCTCGAGGCACAGCTGTGTTGGACCCACCAGATTTAAAGGCGGGCCTACAATTATTTATCGATGTATACGCGACTGATCCAAATACTAGTTGATCAGATGGGGTGAGATAGCCGTTCGATTAAGATAGTATTTCCTATGTTTATTATTCATCAAGACATCTTTGATGGAAAACATTTGAGTCTGAACCTAAGAGTGTTCAACTCAGTACAAATGGTGGAACGAATGGAAAAAGAACTGAACTCGAACGATTCATTCATTCCAAATTTGACCAGCAACCTCTGAATGTTCCAAGGTCATGGGTCTCCCTTCCGCTCTTATTTGTTTCTCTATCCACGTGCATCGCATCCTAGCTATCTCCAACACCATCTTCTCGCGAAGAACTCGGAACCTTAGTCGTCGACGATGATATCTACATCCCCAGAAAACCATTTTCGCGTTTACTGCTGCTGAGAAAGACACTTTGGAATCGGCCACCTAACTTCTTCTTTACGATACGCTGCACGAGCGAACAACGATGCATTTCAAAGCAAATTGATAAAAAATTGTGATGCTACCGGTACGCTAGGAATTATTAACATATGGAAAGCAAACGATGATAACATTCGATATACGGATATCTTTTCTCGATGCAGGTCCGCCTTTGGGATTTTTTTTGTTCAGGCATTTCAGCTCGCTGCTCTGTTGCTTGTGGACGATGGCTTCGTGTATCTCTAACGTTGAATACCGGGTTTTGCATGATCAAGGTTGAGGTGTCTGGTTTTCTGTCTGAAGCTCTCTGAGACTTGTCTGTAGTCAAGGTGGCAACGGCACCATTTCCGCTGCCACTGCTTGGGGCATAACTCTTTTGAGCTTAGAATAACTAAACATGGAATCCAGGGTCTTGATTCGTGATATATTTTATTTGATCTTGGCTTTCCTCCAGTCGAGATCTTGATACGCATTTGGAAGCAGTTCTATTTTTAATTCAGGTCTAGAGGTGAATTAGGTGATCTAATGTTTACTAAAATCTGTTTTTTTTTTCCTTTTTAAAACACCAGAAGATTCAGTAGCTGAAAAAAATCAGAAGCCTTTCCCGTACGAAGCTTTCACTCTTTAAACTGTCGGTGGGCTATCATGAAAGTAATTTTGTTGCCTGCTGTTACATCTTCTTCAACAGGATAAAATACAGAGAAGACTGGATACCTGAAATTTTAAATTGCTTTGGGACCGGTCGGTGGGGGGAAACTGTTGAAAGGAACAACCATGTCAAAAATCATAATCTACAAATCCGGATTCTTTTTTCCATACCTTGGCCTGTCAAATCAATAAAAGGCCAGTATTTTCTTCAACTCTTTAACTGTTTGCATGCACTGCAGATTCAGTTTCTGGTGAACCCAGTTTGAAAACTTTTATACACTACAGAAGAAGTTCTGTTCATCCCCCCATCCCCATTTTTTAGTTCATCATTCTCCCTTTTACAATCCTCAGTAGGCACGCCTCCACCTTCTGTACATAAATTTCTCTGCAAATGTCAATATAGGCGTCTCGTTGTCCCTCTCAAATCGTAAAACTGAAGGGTCTTTTCATTTTTATCCAAGTCCTCATCCTCCAGATGATAATCGATTTACTCAAGTTTGTCTGAATCCGTCATCATTGTCATTGGGGATTTCTTTGAAGACTTCATTCAGAAGCCTCCACATCCAACCTAAGTACGAAACTTTTCTAAGGCTGCAGTAAGCATGTTTTACTTGTTTGAAAGGTGGGCCAACAGAGTAGATGCGTGTTCTGGTTGTAAGAGAAGACAAAAGTGGCGAAGCAGACTCTAGCAGACATTCCACCTTCTTCTACCTTTCATTCCACATGTCTTATTCACTGTACAATGAATTAGAAATTTGTCAGCCATTGAAGCAAAAGTACAAGTAATTAGCAAAGGTGGCTTTCAAGATTTAAATAATAAGAGATGGTAGCTAAAAGAAGAGGTTCTGGCGGCCTTTGCAGTTGTAATCAATATATACATTATTTTAATGGGTTTGTCTTTCAACCAGCAGAGCCACTGTATGATAACAGGCTTTTTTTTTCTTTTCTCTGAGTGGAGTCATCTTCAATCTTCTCATGTCTCTGCGCAAATTAGGAAAGTAGTTTCCATAAAGAAAACTGAGACGAGATGATAGGAATGAACCACTCTGTTTGTCAAAGGAGGATCTGTTTAACTAAAGGAGGCTACTACAACAAATTTGACCAGGAAGTGAAGAATTTGTCTCTATTCTAGTTCTGAACGAAGAATTTAAGCTGTTAGGAGAGAAGTTAGGTGGGTTAGGGCCGCATAAGAACAGATTGCAGGGCCCCCCGCTATTCAAATCTAATGAATTGAAGATATAATTCAAATGGGAAAACCCCCTTTGAAGATTTTGTTAGTCTAACGCCTGTTTGAATGTCTGTTCTTAGTCGGCCATGAATGATACACTAACCGTCCTGGTGGACAAATTCAAGAGTGACGGTTGTTCTTTGCGGGCAAGACTTGTCTACTATTTATAAAGTAGGGTAGGGATTTTTCATCCCCAACAAGAGCTTGTCTCTTTGCCCTCACTGTTTCTTCCACTCTGATTTCTTCTTTTTACTCCATCTTCTTTAATTTTTACGTTGTACCGAAGCATGTCGGAGGTTTCCGTTTCTTCGTCCTCCTTCTCAACCCTAAACGCCAACAGAAATTGGAAGAGAAGGTTTCTCAAACGAGGTTTTGATTGGTTCTGGTTAATTAGTAGATGGTATTTTTTGTTTTTGTGCCACAACGTATGTGGTTGGTGCTTTATGTGTACGTATTGATGAGTTGAATTGTACCTCGGAGGTGGATTTTGTGAGAGACAAAATGTTTGGAGGGAAGTTGGATCTCAGGTTTCCATAGATTGATCAATCGATAGTATGGCATTATTCTATCATTGGGCATTGATAGATCATCCAAATTGTGTTTTTTCGGTCGATCAATTAGAAGAAAAAAAAATGTCTTTTGGTGGTTGATTCATTTTCCCTTTCGTTAATTGTTCTACAATAAGAAGAAGAGAACTTAAATATAATATTTAAAATAAAAATATATACAAATACAAAAATAACTCTATATTAAAATTCTAATTTTATTGTTATAAATAAAAGTAACCCCACCCATACCATATAAATCTGTTGAAGAAAGAAACTCCAGAGATCGAAGCGAAAAAGCCTCAAATCAGTATCAACTAAACTTACAAAAATGACAGATTGAAGAAGAGACAAATAATAATCCCTGCAACATTTAGCTATTAAGGAGGCGAATACCTTCCAGGAGGACCAGTAATTCTGCCTCTTAAGGAGTTACCGAAGCCTGCTGCACCAGAAAATTTAATTCAAGACAGTCGGGAGGAGGCTGTGAAGGCAGGGCTTTCCCGGGCAGTTCTATAAATGCCAACGGGAGCAACTTCACAACTCGCACCGCCTTTCTGGTACCTTATCCGTCCACTGAATGAAACAGCCCTGGCGGAAGCTGGCAATCTCAGGTAGTTCTCATCAGGGCTCCACCATTCGAAACGAGAAAAAATTGCAGAAAATTGGTAAGTATAGATTGAAGCGTCTGCCTCTACTACATCGCCATGAGAGGCAGATTTTTTCTTCGCTCTGCAACGAAAGGGAGAGAAGTAGAAAATACCGTCAATGAGTATTCAAGATTTCAGAGAAGAGTACAAAGTACCTCGAGAAACGAACGAGAAATCAAGGCTTTGCACTACAAGATGAGAGACGAGCAAGAGAGCTTTGGAGCGACCAGCGACAGGCGACAAGAGAGAGTTTTCTCAGATCAACTAGCGAGAGAGCGAGGAAGCAAAGAGGGTTTCGTAGGATAGACGATGGAATTCCTTCGTTCACAGGGTAAGAGGTGATTCTCACTTTCTTCAAATGAATCATTCGCCTACTAACACTTTTAGAGTGACTTCCTCTAGGAAATTCACTTTCTCCTGTCATTTTCCCTGCGCACTAACCACCCCAGAGAGAAACACCTCTAAAGAGACAAACAGCAAATGGGAAAGAAAAAGATGAATCTTCCTGCTCGCCTTCACCATATAATTTCTAATTCCTAGTATGACGCATGGCGAATTCTTACTTCTTGCATCGAATTACAACCGGATAACCACAAAGTTAAATCCCAAGAATCGGCGTTGTGTATAAATATTCACCTTATTAAATTAGATATAACAACAAATGTTTAGTAAACATTGGCAAAAAGGTAAAAATGGGGAAAAAATAAATTAAAAGAAAAAACTCTTCCCTTCATGTTTTTTTAACTGCCTCAATTTCTATCTGAAATCCTGATAAACTAAACTATACTATCTCAACTCGCGTTCCACTCTCAAGGTTAATGATACGTTTTCACCGGCGACCACCACCAGCTTTCCTAACAGGTGGGGCAGATTCTTCATCATCAGATTGGATATCCCCATATTGCCACATTTTCAACCTCTCTCGCTTAGCTTTGGCTTGGTGTTCTTCCAGATTATCAAGTGCACTCTGTCTATCCTTAGAGTCCCACTTCTTCCTTCTTTCCAGTCTGGCAAGTCCTTCCTATCAAACACACGGAGCAGTTTAGAAGAAAGCTAATAATAGAAAAAAAAAAAAAAAAAACCTATTCACTTACCCCGCACTTCCAGATTATCAAGTGCAGTCTGTCTATCCATACATTTTTCGAAGCAGATAGATAAAGCTATACAAATAAAAACATGCCTAACGTGTGTAGTAAAATTAATGTGAACCAGGCATATAGAAACAGAGGCACAGTTTATGCTCAAACCTGCAGCATGGCAGCATTAATGCTCGAGCCAGCTTCTACATCAACCAGTGTTACAATCAAGATAGTGCCAGTTCCTTGTCCCTTAACCTTTCCTCCTGATGTGTCCTTCTCCTCCACCTGAACTCTGAGCTCTCTCGAACTATTAAGAGTGCACTCGCTTAGATATTCTGCTGCCTCCTGACCAAAATCTTCCTCCAGACTAGGGACCTTAATGTATGCAAGACTGCATAGCTGAGCAATGCCAGGTGCTGCAGAAATAGAGGAGTCAAGAGGCCGCAATCGACTGTAAGGCACAGTTTCTTGATTCCCGTAATCTATGTAGAAAACCTCAAACTTGTCCTTAGGAGTTTCAACAGCTCCTCGTGGTCCATTCACAATCTACATTAGCAGTTACAGAAACAAAATGGGTTTAAGCTCAAAACAAACATCAAAGTAAATGCAAAAAAACCATGAAATTTTGATCTCTCAGGACAGATCCTTTATCCTCTATATTCTTTGTCACCTGTTTTGAATAGTAAGTATCTAACTTATCCACTTACAAATTTCAACTAACAAGGAACACTATAAATAAATTACACTTGCTGAAGGACAGAATATGCATTGCAAAAGATTAAATAGCCAACCTCCATAAATTTGAAGATTACAAGGCTATGAGCGTTTCAAACTGAAAGTTACCAAGTTACTTCCACCATGCAAAATAAAAGTAATTTCAATTTACTGAAAAACATCAGATACAAATGAGTTTATTTTGGTTGATGCACTGCCCATATCATTAGTTGTACAGGACACGTTGGTCTACTGTGATAGGAGCAACAGTTGTGTGTAATCAACATTCAAAAATAAATAAATAAATAGTGAGAGAATCTCCGGCTGAGCTTAAGAAATGATTACTATTTTAATTACAACTTCACGGACCAAGACAACAATAGACACTGCTGTTCCATGTTTTATATGAGATAAGGAACTGTAGAAGTGCAGTCAGACTGCCCTAACATTTTTTTTTAATATGTACACACCTCTGCTTTTCTACAATTTTAATAATGTATGTGTCACTTGGAAATTTGATGAAGGAGAACTGTAATTGATGAAACAGTATGAACCTTATTACCAAGAAATCATTAGACCTTAATGGATAAAACAAAAATTAACTTACCATGGCCCTGTTCCAGGAATTATCTGCACTGAACTGTGCAAGGACAATATCCCCTTTCTTTGGATTAAATGCACCTACTACGGGGGCTTCTTGGAGATTCAATGAGGCCAGCTGCTGTTGAATAGAGGTCACTCTCTGATCACTAGTAGTTTGAATGTAGAATTTTCCACCACCCAATACTTCAGTGACCACCACCTGAACGAAAGGATAAAAAAGTAATACCACTTATATCATAGCAAGACAAAAAATAATAGCCATGGCTAAAGACAAATTCAAAGAACTACCTGAAACACTTCCTTCTTCTTGTCGTCAGAAACCAAACCATTTGTTACTTCTCCTCCTTCAACATAATTTTCCCATACCTGCAAGATTTTTTTGGATAGTAAAAACAAGAAATATCATTCAGTAAAAGTTTTCTTCCTTGAACTTAACAGAAAAAGACATAAAGACAAGAAACTCCGACATCACACTTTAGAACTGTTTACTCACTTTCAATCTCTGCTTTTTGGCAGATTGCTCAGCCTGAACAAGTAGGTGAGAATCGGGAATCCTGTCAACACCGAACGTTTGAAGCTTTGCAAGCCCAGCTTCCAGAAGAGCTGCAGCCATGTTGGTTTTTGATTCCCATAAGGAACCCAAGAAAGTTCCAGTTCTATCAACTGTTTCAACTTCAATCTGTGAAAAAAATGAACATTTTAAGTTGCTAATTACTGAAACAAAGCAATGAAAATAAAGACCACAAAAAAGTACCTCAACATCCCTCTGCAAAATCTTCCTTCTCATGAAGGCAATAGCTTCATCAGAATAGGGCTCATCACGGCCTGGGCATCTAACACCAGAGAAAGAGAAGGCAATGCTGCATGTTTCCTTGGGAATCAGCAATTTAAACCGATGACCACTAAGGCAATACTCCACAACTGCCGGTAGTCTCCTACTTCGTTGCAGAAACGGCAAGAAATCTTTGGCCTTCTTTGCTGAAGCCTAGGTAAACAATTGAAGAAATAAATCATCATCAAGTAATAAAGCAGAAACAAAAAAGTAAGCTAGACAGCTGTTCACAGTTCCAACCATTAGCAGGTCAGTAATGTGCATCACTGGTGGATCCTTGGCAGAGTGCATCCCTTTCTTTCCATTGATGGCACGAGACTCAGCAGCCAGCAATGCATCATAATAATTTGACCTTTCCTCAAAATCACGATGCCTAATGACAGTGGCTAAGCCACGTGAAACAACCAGCTCTGCAATATTAATTCCAGCTGGTTGGTTACCAGTAGAAACTGGAACAGGGGCAGTATCATCTCCTTCAACTTTAGTTGAAGAAACCAAGAAGACTGAACCAAAGTCCATGATTTTAGAATCCAATGAGCCAGAAGCAGGTACAAGACCAGGCACATCCACCACATTAACCTTTCGAGAATATTCCATTGAAACATTCACCTGCAAAGAAATAAAAAGAGAAATATATCAAGCACTTCAAACAATTTTAGGTATTTGTGTAAGCAAAACAATTCACACCTGTCGACCTATAAGGCGTGTACGAAGAAATTCCCGGGCCTCACGAGCATAGGGTGCAGGTTTTTCATCTCTGCGAGGGTTTCCAATTTTAGGGGACCTGATACTGGATAGATTCACACGGTGCTCAGCGGCTGGACTACCATAGGTGATAGCATCATCTGCTACAATAAGACAGTCTCCACTGACAACTTCCACAACCTGAACAATAGTGAAGGGATACATAGAGAAGGTAAGAAAAGGATGCACAAAGAAGGAACTCCTAGCTACCTGCAGTGGGTGTATCGGTGTTACGTAACATGTAACATCTGATACATCTAGGGTTTGGAGGGCAATGTTACCATACACCCACAAGTTAAACTGAGGGCAACAGCTTGTGCGATGAATTTGCATAATGCATAACATCTTTTACGTTTTGAATTTGGGGCAGTCCGATAAGGATGCATGTTATGTGATTACCACCCCTGCTAGCTAAATTACCAATGGACTATATACCAACCTTTCCAGTGAAATTTTGATCATGAATAGCCTTTGAATTAGTAGCAGGAGGAACATAGTTAGTCCAGGTTCTCAACCTCTCCTTCTTTGCTTGAAGCTCAGCATTCTTCAATCTCCTTTTGGCATCTTCCTCCATCATGTTTGCACTCCACTCCACAAATTTTGCCAAACCCTACATGAAGAGAGGGTAAAAGTAAAAACACGAATTAAAATGGATGTCCAGGAACAGAAGCAACAGGAAAAACCTATATGCTAAGTCAAAACTAATCACAATATATATGATTACATTACAGAAATCATAGAGCCGGTCAGGAAGTATCATGGGTGCACATGATGCAAATTTGTTTGGATTGCAGAACAACAATGAAATTTTATTGATCAGCTCTACTCTGGCCTCATTAATGTGTTTGACTCTAGCGCATTATATGGAAGAATGTACATTTTCGACAAGCTCCAAGGCCAAGTCCTTCGCTGAACCACCATCAGGATAATATATGGAACCAATCAGATTGCTGAATTTGTCTACCCCCTCAAGTACAATTCGGACCTGCCGAATAAACAAATAAAATGCAACAATTAATAACACAGGAAATGTCTTAGAAAGCCAACCAAAATAAAGACTCCCTTACATCTCTATTTAAAACACGGATCTCTGTAAAATGTTTTGCTTCCCTCCCAAATGGATCTGGTGAAACTTCAGTAGAAGATGCTGTTGAGGCAGCTAATCTTTGTGCTGACGTAAGTGGATGACTTTCTGAAGGAGCTTCTCCATTTGTGTCTTCTGATGGTAATTCAGGCTCAGGTACTGATTCCACCACAGCCCTTCTCCCCATGGATGGACTCTGGAAATTTTGGTCACACAAGTTATAGAGAATATACAAGCAGAACTGTAAGCCTATCTGATACTAACACAAACTCTAGGATAATCAAGATGATTACCTGAATTCCTGCAACGAAAACTTGAACAAATTGGAATTCTGGTAGCAAGTAGACTCGAATGGTACTCCCATCACGAACTTGTTCAACAATGCCTTGCATGGGTCTGCCCTTGTTGGCAGCTAAGAGTCCCATTGCATCCAAATTACTAGGATCCCCAATAGCAGAAGGAGGTAAATTTCTAATAGCCATTTCTGAAGCACTAGGCTCCTGCACAAACAAGTCTAGCATGTAAGCAACTGAGCTGATTAACGATCTGTAGGTAGTGATCATTTATTTATATTATAAAGATCTGCTTCAGATCCACCTAAATGTCAACCATCTTTATTTTTATCATGAAAGAAATGTAGACTTCAAGACCTCATTCATAACTAAAGCGTAGCAGGATTCTCTTTTGACTGTTGATGACAACCTAAGTGTGGCAAAAAAATAATAGGAACAGGATGTCCTGATGTAATCCTGAGCTAACAATGACAATAATAATATGTACAACCTCAGATAGGATTAGCAAATGTTATGGAAAACCAACAACTTCTAATAGGAGAGATGGAACCTGCTTGTAATGTAAAACAATTCCTAATTACTGTAAGTTGAGACAATTCCTAGTGTAAAAATAGCTCCAAAGTAGAAAAGGATGGAAATAACTTATGTCTCGAGCTAATACATAAAAGAATGTAAGAAATTTTGCAACTTGCCTTGTTCCAACGGCCTAGACCTTGCTGTTTGGCTTGCTCTTCAAGACGCTGGAGTTCTGCTAAGAAAGGGCTTGCTTCACCTTTCTGCTGACCCTGTTCTCGTACCTGCAGTGCATAAAATCCACCAAAGAAAATTTCAAAAACTGCAAAACTAATAGTGATAGAATGCAGAGAAATGTCAGATAAGACAAGATATTCATTGAGAAATAACTCTCTTTTCTTGGAATAAGTGAGTCTTCCTGTATGGGTAAAGTTGGAAGCCAGGTTCTAGCTTATACAACATCACCAAACAAGAGATTTCATAAACCCAGTTTGAAAAAACACCTGCTATTATATCAATAAAGTCTTACCTTTGCCCAACCTTCAGAAACAACTAACTGAGAAATGTTTTTGTCACCAAGGTACACAGTTCCAAACTCCCTGCCAATTGATGGAACAGTGTAATCCACTCTAAAGGAGACCTCCTACAGCATTAAACAAGTATAACAAAAGATTAAATTTAGGGATAAGGTAAGGACCCCACAAATTGTGCTCTTGAATAGCAAAACCCAGGACAGTAACAAAAAAGCTCAGTAAAATCACCTTTCCTATGCACAAATTTCTCAAATATTCCCTGCTCTCCCAGGCAAAGGGCTCATCAATACCACCTCGCCTAGCCTGGTGCAAAACATAACATCTAACTGATTATTTTAATATCTTAGCCACACAGGAAATACAAAGATATTATCAGTGCTAGAGTCTAGGGATAGACGAACCAGTCTAGGAGCAACAAGAGACGACAAGGTTATTGTCTTCTCAGGTGGAATCTCTGCCTTTGTGATACCCATGATCACTAAGCAATCCCCTGAAGGAACAGCTTTCACTTTTCCTTTCAGCCATCCTGTTGCTCCACCTGCTGATGCCATATCAAAGAGCTAAAACCTGCACAAGAACAAACATCTAATGAGATAATGAACATGATAACATCAATAGCTTTTGCATAGTTCTATTCGGTTTTTCTAGTAAAAAGCTTCTATATGTTTCATAAGATGTCTAAAATTGTAGAAGCTCCAACCAATAAGAAGAAACAAAGAAAAAAGTCAACTATAAAATTAAAATAAATGAACCAAAATCCGAACTTTCAAATTGCTACACAAGCAGAATTAACGTGATAAAAAACCAATCCTATCAGTTATGAAACCAAAAAAATACAGGTCGAACCAAGGCACATCCTTGAGAGTTAAACAAGGTAACCAAGAAACAGAATGGCACGACCACAGCAAGACTTTAATGATTAAACGTAGGGATTATAACTTGAATTGCATAACTCCATGCAGGTAAAAGATTTCCGCCCCTCTTCTCCGCCTTCCCTCCAGAGGAAATTTACTTTGGTTCAATTTTTACGATAAGAGAACTATTCTGTTAAAACCCAAAAGGAAATTTCTCAAAGTTACATAATCGACAAGACCACAAGTTTATCAAACTGCCGTAAGATTAGCCAAGGACAGCGTAGACTCCAGCTTATCCAGATCCAGAAAAGCAGAAACATAGTGAACCAACAAAATCGAAATTTCGAAATATAAACTAGATCCCAATCATATCGACACCGTTAGCCGGATTACGAAGTGCACAATGACCACTCCAGGTGAAGCATAACGAGAAAGTGATCGACGAGAATCAACAAGACTTACGCTGACGTCCGGTTAAATGATCGAGATATTACAGATCAATACCAGAGCAACATCATTAATAAAATCAATTCCAATCGGTACTTGGAACATAAAAGTACTCTAGATTTAGTAACATAAGAGTAAAATATGGTACAGAATGAGATTTCTTGTCAAGGAATAAGCGGATCTTAATCTCAGAGAAAAAAATTCGAGTCCGACATACCTCGAACAGAACGAGGAAAAATCCTCAGCAGTAGCTGATATCTTCTTCAGATCGAGAAGAGAGATAACAGACGACGCGAAGGCAGATATCTTCTGGATCTCTCCTCCGTGTGAAGAAAACCCAATGAGAAAATAAGAAATGTATTTATAAACTACGCCGGAGAGCGGCTAACAGAGTCCTCGGGGATGAAACGGATCGGTAAGAATCCGAAACAAAGAGCCAGGGACCAAATTTGGAACGAAGAAGGAGACGCGCCCTATTTTTGCACGGAATTACGTAGTAAAATCGAAAGTAAATTTACCGTGAAAGAGAGCGAGATCGAACGTAAAGTAATTAATGAGAAATATATAAGAAATTTATTAATAAAATATTTTAATAAATTTAATTTTTATAAGATATTTTTTATTTAACTTTTTTTCTGAAATAATAAATAATTTAATTTAAAAAATATATATATAATACTTAAACAATTTTTACTTTCATAATATCTAAATACTTAATCAAATTGTTATTTTTAATATCTAAATTTTTACTCTTAAAATATTAATTAAATATAATATTAAAAAATCAAAATTTATGTAAATAAAAAAGAGATTATATGAAATTACTTTTATAGATTTAATTTGATAAGATATTTCACTTCATTTTCCAAAATGAAACTGACTTTGACAGTCATCTTACGTAACCTTTACTCCTATTTATCTAAAATTTAAACGACCAACAGCTGTAACAACTAGTTACTCCTTAATTTGAAAATTAAGAGAGAATCAAATTCACTAAATATCATTTATCTTATAATTAGTGACGTGGCTTTGGAGATTTAGGAATCCTAGATCGCATATCGAACGCGTGATCAGGATGCGGCAATCGGTGAATCCAGTTAACGAATTCAACCAACGGATAGACCAATCGTGGTTCGAGATTAGAGGACTGAGGGAGACTTTATTCTTAGAAAGTCAAAAGATAGGGTAATTCCGTAGTTTTCGAAATAACGGGGGCTATTGTACTACGAAGGAGGGAGGACAGATTGGGTATTTCGGATTGCAGTGGAAAGAGAAACCACAATCCAAGAAAGCAACAGCAACTATATGCAAGCAGGTACGATATCGTTGCCAGATGTAAATGCCACCGTGTGCATACGGCGTTAAGTTGGAAACAGCGGAGGGTCCTCACCGTTAAAAAGGCCAACAGGAAGGGACGGATAACGTGTTCACGGCGGCCTAGTTTCGTCAAAGACGAGAACCACGGCGGATATGGTTGTGCCGTGCGCGATAGTGACGTGCGGACGGCGGATATTGTTGTGCCGTGCGCGATAGTGACGTTTCGGACAAAAGAAAGTGCGTGCTCAACGCGGATGTTACTAATAGAGGGCGCGGTGTTGTGTCACGTCTACGTTTAGGTTTATTTAGATTGGTCTATTGCCACGTAGAAATACTTCCTAGTATCATCAAGCTTCTACATTTTACAAGTTCGTGTGAGTCGAAACCACTTATATGCTCTAGCCATATCACCAAGCAGAGTGAACTCGTGGATACCTCATTTGTTCCACCTAGTAACCTCCCTTAATCTCAACCCGCGCATGGGTTTATATATTGTTTACTCTAACTAAATATACATGTAACCAATTAATATGTTGACTGGACTTGCTTCAATAGTAAGAACAGGACTTGGATTTAAAGTCTAGATTGATAATTCTTATATTTAAAGTCTTTATTCAATATTTTATATCAATCAAGTATTTTTCTATAATTTTGGTCCCTGTTTAACCTTTTTTAAAGGTTATTTTTGCCTCGAGAGAACGGCTTCCATCCTCTTCAACCTCCTCTATGCAGAGGAAAAACACAAAAGATAAGCAGGCCCGACCGCCCTCCTCGAAACAAGAGAAAGTGCCTGGTGGCAGCCACGTAAGCTGCCACATCTGACGCCACGTCAGAGATAAAATTTGTTATGCGCGTACGAGTGTCATTAGCGGTGCTCATGACTAGGAATTCTATTTCCGTTCTCTAGAAACGTCGGTAATTCCCCAATCTCTTTCCACCTTCTCTTCTGAAAAATAACCTAATCTCTCTCCCGGGAGAAAACTTGAGAGAACTTGTTGCAGGTGGCTGTTATCTTCCCTCTTCTTTCAACCTTCCATTTACTTTCAAGGTTAGTGGTCTGTTTCTCATCTCACATGCTGTTGTTTTCTTTCAGAAATCAGATACTACCTGAACTATTATTATGTGCCCAATCAGCAATATTTTTGGAATTATTAAGAGAGTTCTTCTTACTGTAATTCTCCATTAATTTTTGGTTTTGTTGCTCTAGTTTCTTTGTATTGCTTGTTATGTTTTCCGTAAGTACTTATCGTGCTTACCATCGTGCTTACCATTCAAAGAGAAACTTCTGTAGCTTAGTCAAGGTCTAATTCTAAAATTCTGTAAAGTTATATAACGGTGATAGATTCCAGAAACATAATTGTGGACACACTAACCAGAATCCCTCAAGAGCGACGCACTGCAGTCGGTCTCTTCTCCTACTAAAGGAGAATATGGGAGCAGGTCAAGGGTTAAGTTACAGCTGATACATTGAGATTGATATCGTCAAATCCCTAGTGGAATAAGATATGTTTGTAGAGATTAAAATGCCTTTCCGTTAATATGTTTTTTAATTACTTTTTCCTTCTGTCACTGTTCATCTTGAAATGCCTTTGTACTCTTTTGAGGATTAATTGATTTTTTAGGTTTATTTTTTTGAATATTTTCCCTGAACTTATGAGTCTTTCTCGGTTTCTCTGTTACGCTCGTCTGACATAATGCCATTCTGACAAAGAGGCGTCTCTTCCTGAAACTCTTATTTGCAGAGAACTTGCAAAAGTATTACGCGTTACCAATGTCATAGACCTTACTGATGTAGAGCATGTTATCTTGAATAGAGCATGAGAAGTGGTTACGTACCTTTCAAGATAGCATGCTCTTAATGTCAGATTAAATACAGAACTAATAGTCATGAAAATCTTATCAGGGTTTTCAAGGCACTTTTTTTCATTTCATGAATATTTTCTGGATCTATTTAGCTATTCAGTGTACCTCTTCATGCTGCAATTTAAGCAGAGAAGACATGTTTTGATGTCTTACTTTTTCTTATTCTAAATTGATGGCAATAAGCAATTGATTGGAAGGATTTTGTGTTTTTTAATTGAAGAGCCGATACACATGGTATTGTCTCAAAACAATGTTTGCTCGACCTTAGTTAATCTGATTATGCCCTCAGTAGTTTTCTTAGCTATTTCTAGCCAAATCGTGTCCCCATTGAGTTGGAAGGACTATTTATTCAATTTATTTGTGTGTCTTTCCCTTTCTCTAATACTTTACCTTGCAAGGGTTTCATGTACATGACATACAGGGAAAATGGGCCATGTGATTCGCTTACTACAATTTGTTCTCTGAGAAGATTGATGGGATGGATTGTCTTGTCCTTCAATAGTTAGACAAATAGCAACATCTTGAAGAGTGAATCGGGGAAGTAGAGGAGGATCTGAGCAGAAACTCCTGAAAAGAAGCTAACATAAAATAAAGTAGCAAAAGGATATAAGTAGAATAGTGTAAAATAAAGTAATGGAAAAAGAATATGAGAATATCTAAGTGTAATTGGCAAAGATGGCATTGTTGAAAGATGAAGCAACTAAAAGAAATGGAGATAATTGCTAATATATTCCAAGAGAAAAAAATGGATATAGTTGCTAATTTATGCCAAGAGACTAAAAAAGGGAGCAAGAGCTTGAAAGATCATGGGCTTCTGATGATATTATAGGTTGCTGGTTGATGGATTATGCCAGATAGAGTTTACTAGTTCTATTTATACCATGGAACTTTTATGAGATTCAGATGGCTTCTATTTTGCTATACTGATGATCATTCTTTGTCTGAGATCTTCAAGTTATTTGATTTGTTTCACATGCTTACCACTGAACAAGCAACTTGGCATTAAAGTTGGATAAGCCGCATGCTCTCTCTAGCAAGAAAGTTTACACTATTCCACTTGATACCTGAGGGAATTCCAAGCACCAAAGGGGTGTATTTCTTATTCCAGACTTAGCTAATGAAAGCTCAATGATTAAGTAAGTTTAAAAAAAAAATGATTAGGTAGAGCTCTATTGGATGTCAAATATCAAGATGCAACTTATTCCTGGTTGAAATTCTAGTGTCCCTATGTGTGGCCTGGGCAATTTTATCATTAGAATTCATAGCCTACGACCAAGTGAATGGACCTGGAAGTTATCTCCTTGAAAGCAATTTTTTGTCAAATCAACAGCAGTACTACTACAAGTGGATGGGACTGAATTTATGAGGTAGTTCAAAAGAAACCTAGAAGAAGGTCCAAAAATTGCAAGATGTTCACTAACAAAAGAGTTTTTTATGGCCAGCATTATGAGCATCATTCAATGACTGATCTGATGCGTGTTTTTCTATATTTTGTAAGTAATTTGAAGAACTTTAATTTAGAACATTTTCTCCCTAGAATCTTTATTTATCAGAATCACACTTGGGGAGTTGCTGATTAAAATCAGTACTTACCTTGAAATGGTCGAGTTCAATCTCCACTCATAAAGCCAGGAACTTTGAACTCCAAATTTTGTTACTAGCAAAAGAACCTGGATCAGCACAAAGTATGATTAAATAAATTGTATTACTAGTTGACAAATTAAACTATTATAGTAATTCAAACCATAGATTAGGTATCTATGTTGTTTAATATCTAATGCCATTTTGTTAGATCACTTTCTTTCATATATATCCATCATATATAGGGATGACCAACCCCTTGTATTAGAATTTGAGTAAAGACTGGAGAAACTATTCTGGAAGTATACTTGTCCTTTCTCTTCTTAGACCATCTTTGTTAATCGGGTGTCTTGAATCCGATTACCCGATTCGACCCTCTTTCTCTTTTTGGGATCCGCGTATATTACCCGATTAAGTCACTTAATCGGGAAATCAGTTTTCGGGAGGGTTGTCGAGACATTTGGGGATTTCTCTGTCAAGAAAGAGGGTTTTCGTGAAAGAGGATTTCACCGAGGGATTAATTGAGAAATCGATTTTGTAATCAAGCTCGGAGCCGCAAAGCTTCAACCCCTTTTCGATTTGAGTGGAATCATCGTCGTCTCTACCTGTGGAGTAGGCTGTTGCCGAACCACGTAACTCTGTGTCTCTCCTCTTTACTTTGCTGTTTGATTTACTGTTTATGCATCTTTACGATTTCTCAGTTACTATTTGTAGTTGATATCCTTGATTGTATGCTCGTATTTAGCCTCTGTTGTAACAATCTTAAATAGAGTCTGTTAAGTGTTCATTTAAGACAGATTTTGGCTTCTTCTTTTTTTCATTCAGAATGTATAGGAGCTAAAGTTGTTGACGGTCCCTGTGCAATTACTTGAACTTAAGGTACGCCTCTTGTCTCTGATTTTATAGGTTGGATTTGAATATTCTCTCTCTGTTTTTTTTTTTTTTTTAGTTTATTAGTTTCATGCTTTGTGGCTGATCACACTTATTATTGTGCTGTGTTTATTATAACTTGGATTATTGGAGTGTTAAGAGAGGGAGTGTTATGGATTTATCCTTCATTCTAACCAGGTAACAGGTACATGGGAGGGAAGTGGTTAGGAAACCGCCACACCCCCCCCCCCCCCCCCCATATGTTCATAATTGACAAGAAGCCCCCCATCCCTGTTGTTGATGGCAAGAATGGTAGGGGGCATGGAGAGAGGACCCCACTATCATATGCACGAACAAGAGAGGAGGGAACTTCCGTCTTCTTCTCTTTGTATGGGAGGGGGGAGGGTGACTCTCTTCTCTCTTCTCCATTTTGTCTATGCATGGAGGAGGAAAAAATATATAAAATGAATATTTTTAAGCAGTAACCATATAACTTTATTTTTGCCCAATATCCATTGACAATGTTACCTTAGTTATTCATTAGATTTAAATAGAAAAGGTCATATTTAGAGTTATAGAATCTAATCGATTATATCAACTAAGAAGATCATATTTAAAAATTCTTTATTTTTTTCCTTTTCTTGTCTTTATCAGGTGCCAAAAAGAAAGCTACTCGAGTCCTATGTTTATGAATTATTAATGATCTCATCTCGGATTTCGATGTCTTTTAAACCAATTCATGAACTAATCGTTTTTTCCTCTCTAAAAGTTCTTATCCGTACCAATCAATGGCACATGATAACAAACTGAAGACTCTAGTCTGCTAATGTGTGCTGGATGCCCTTTGGTACGCCAATCCAGCAGTGGCATGACACTCTAAACTCAAAAGTTTGGAACTCATTGATGTGAAGCACTAATCAACGACTGGATATCAGGCCTGTCATAATTTCTCTTGTTCGAACTTCCCTCTTTGATCAAAGAAGGCAGGGAGCCGTAACCGCTCTGTTCCCTTTCTCTTCTTTCTTTCTCTATTTTTTTCCTCTTCTAATGGTCACCGAAGAGAAGGGTGGCCCCGCTCCTCCCGGGGGAGGGTCGAGGAGGGGTGCGACCCTTCTCCTTCCATTTCCCCTTCCATGGTGTTACCCCTCCAAAGATTTACAGGAACAGGTAGGTGGTACCCTCCCCCTATCTTTACTGGAAGGGCAGGAGGGGGGAGGGGCAGCCTTAGTCATATTCCTATTTTCCCCTCTCTCCACACGTGCTCAATTTCTGAACATCGGCATTTTAAACTTAAAACTTCACTACGATTCTATAACGCTAAAGCGTGAGCCGGATGAAGTAGAGCCCGTCTGCACATCTTGATCAGATTATCTGCAGATTTGTAGATCAAGTTGGCCGCAGCAACGAAATGGAGAAGGCGAAAGGATTGGACGGAACGGGACTCAATCTACCCAGCAGTTGCCACGGAAATCTAAAAAGTGCTTGTAGTGATCAACATCTTAAGGAGCTTCTGCATAATATCAAGACCTCCAAGACTCCTGTAAGCAATTACCTCTCCTTCTGTCTATCTCTAGAAGGCAACTGGAACTCGGTTGCATTTGTGGATGTAGTTATTATATGAAGAGAGATCTGATTTTCGAATCATTGTGCTTTACCCATCAGAAATAATTAACAGTGAATGGGGAGAAGAGTCTGGTTTTCCTAACTTTTACTCTCGATTAATTTTATGAACACAAAAGCTTGATGTGGCTCCCTGCTGTTATGTATTTTGATTGTTGAGCTAATTTACTGAAAATTTTAAAAAGAATGATAATGAATTGTATGGCTTATATTTTGCTTGAGGCTGTTCCAAGTTTTGAGCTATACTAATATGAAGGAAAGAGGGTTAGGATAGTGGGCTAAGGTAATTTTTTGTTTGATTTGCCCTTCTTTTTCTTCTTGCTTAAGTGTCTTCATGAAACTTCATACAGAAAAAGCTATTTCGTATAGATGATGCATTTGACTTTTCCTTAAAATCTGCAGGCAGTTATCAACTATGGTGCATCATGGTATGTCATTGTGTTTTGCCCTTACCCTTTATGCTCAAATTTTTGCCTGTTTTTAGCATTCCTTGTTTTACTTTACCATCATTATTATGTTGCTGAAATTTGCAACTATCTGGAAGAAATCTCTTAGAATTGGGATTTTCTGAAATAGCAAATTCCTCACAACCGGATACCTCGTTAGCTGAGTGTGACCTGTTGGCCCCACCCGAATGGGCTCCACTCAGGGGATCAATCAGGTGCCTCTACACTAGATAAGAGAGAAAATTATTTGAAGAGAACTCATCATTATATGCAATAGCTTATGGTGAAATTTCTAAATTATTCCTCTATTGAAACTAAGAGCTCGAGAAGGTAATAAGCAGAGAAAAGATGACAGAAATTTATAAGCAGAGAAAAGCTCCATAGGCCAGCGGAAGATACACAAATATAATAAGCTGAAAGCAGCAACAACATGAAAAACAAATGCAAGACCTAGATACAACTCTATCTGGGTCAAATATAATTAGGTTATGAAGGGAAGTCCCCTCTAATTAATCTGCCACCACATTGTTTAATCTATGGACCTTCCAAGAAATTGTTAGAGGTGCAACTAAGTCACATATTTCCTTGAGGTGGGGGAGAAGCACAAAGGGGGTCAGTCTCTTTTGCTATACCTGCTGACGACCAAGGTTGAGTTACCTTCCACTAAGTGGGGGGAGCCAAAGTTGGTGGCAGCAAGGTGGATGCCATTGAGAACAGCACTTGTTTCTGCTGTAGCAATAAGTCTGATAAACCAGTTGAGTTGAAATGGTTTCCAATCAATTTGTGTGTTTAACATTTAAGCTTTTCAATCAATTTGTTTTCTTGCAGGTGTCGGGTTTGCAGCCAGATTCTTCCTAATTATTGTGAATTAAGTAACGAATTCCCCAAGATGTCATTTGTGTATGCTGATATTGATGAATGCCCAGAGACAACACAACACGTACGGTACACCCCTACTTTCCAGTTCTTCCGGGATGGTGAAAGGGTTGATGAAATGTACGGTGCTGGTGAGGAGAGGCTACATGATCGACTCTGGTTGCATTCTTAGCATAAAAATTTAATTCAGGCGTATTCTGCATCTACTTTTGGAACTGCAGTACTATTAAGCTACTTTGATCCAAAGTAACGAGCTCCGAGCCTTAGTTATAAAAGTTTCTTGGTGTAAAGCAATCACTTCTTCTCTGTAATGTGCAGAATTTAGCGAACTACTTATAAACCATTTCTAAGATACGGATATTGCACTAAAAATGTTACAGTAGCATCATCACTTACCCCATCAATTTGAACCCGTGATCATTAGGCTCTGAGTCTTCTATTTACATTTTTCTTGCTTTCTGGTGCTATCATGGGAAGTACTGTATTTTGGGCATTGAAATATGCTCTTTCTGAAGTAATAGAACTCCAAATAATGCAACTTTGAAAAGAAAAGACCTTCATCATGTCGATTTTCACCTCGGTGCTTTGCTACTGAAGCAAAGAGTCTCCAGTCTACTTGTCTGGCCTTTGATAAGCCTGCGTGCTGATCAAGCAGTGTTCATATGGATGGGTTATATGCCTTTGATCAAGCAATTGTAAAATAATTTTACCTTCTCATATTCTGAAGGTTTAAGTAATAAGAAAAACTACAGCTATCAAGGTAAAATAATCTCTCGGGTGTGGCCGTTACCAAAGTTACAATCAGCTAGGTTGATTGTTTCTGCAGCCACAGAATCCGACGGTTTATCAGCCAGAACGTAGAAAATCCTCGAAACTTGGATGTGGCAATCAGGTAATTTCAGTTGGCTGTAGAGACTCATAGAGATGGAAAATGCAAAAAAGACAGTCCACCTGAGCTCTGGGTATCCGCATTGAAGAAAAACATTTCAGCACCCATTTATAGCCTGCAGAATTTTTGTTCATCAAAGAAAAGCAGATCTTCTACCCAAACCTCATAAGAGTTATTCTTATCCTCTGAACTTTGGTTTGGGAGGAACAAGACATAGGTGGAACAAGAGCGACTACAAAGCAACAAAGTGCATGTCTGACAATGCTTCTAAAACGTTTGTAATCCATGTTCATGAAAGATGAGGCAAGGAGATCAAGAGCTTTTGCCAACTGATAGAGTTGAATAAGATGGCTGCAAGATGTTCTCCCAGTGCTTGACGCCCTGCCTCTCCAATTCCCTCACTCAGACCTCATACATCAAAATTTTCAAAATTTTAAGTGCCCAAGTAAATCAACAAGTGCTCCAAGGAACTCAGCCCTCAGACCTAAAAACCACCTCTGATTATAAAGAATCCCCTCCAATATAGTTGCTCCCTCCCAAATCGCTCTGCTGAGCAAACGCTTTTACAAGCTCATGAAAGCTTTTCCCTGTGAACACATAAATAAACTCTCCCATTAGACTCCATATTAACTTCTCTAACTTCTTCCATGGCTCTTTAGCCTGTAACCAATTGATGAACTGGTGCCCTAACTTTGGGAAGATTAATAATAAAATCTCACTCTCAGCACCAGCAGATAGGGCTAATGATTTTTACCAATAACATTATCTTTAAATCACTTAAAAAAATAGAAAAAGAAAGGGAGAAGCAGAACTAAACCTTTCTCAGATCCTGAAAAGCATCATATTGACACTTGAGGAAGAGGGGGGAGTGTGAAAATATGAGAAAAATAATATGTATTTAAGTTCACAATCTATATTGTAATTTTTTTAGCTTAGCTCCCCATTGTAGCCTTGAGGGTATTTTGGTCCTTTTATAACTAAATTCCTACATTTATGAATGAAGAGGAAGAGCTCAAGAGGCTACTTTAATTGTAGGCTAGCACTTGGATGGAAGGTCTTTAGTGTTCTTTGTCTGGTTTTTTCTTCTTTGCCTTTCTTTTCTCTTCTTCCTCATATAAGCTTTCTCTTAAACAAAAATCAAAGCCATCATATGGGACGGGTTAGGTTTTCTATTGTCATCCCTAGAAAACAAAATATTCTCCTTTTCATTTTACATGCGACGTACAAGTGCAAGTAGAAGTGCTCAAGACGAAGAATTCTATTTCCGTTCTTTTGCAACGAACAGCAATTCCCTTCTCTGCCCACCTTCTCTTCTCAAAACATTCTTAGTCTCGCAGAAAACTCAAAGAGAACCTCATTGCAGGTGGCTCTAGTTTCTTTGTGTTGCTTGTTATGTTTTCTGTAAGTACTTATCTTGCTTACCATTCAAAGGGAAACTTCTGTAGCTTATTCAAGGTTACTCTGATTCTGGAATTCTGCACAGTTATATAACAGTGATAGGTTCCAGAAAATATATTCCAGAAATATTATTGTGAACATACTAACCACAATTCCCCAAGAAGCGTAGTCCGTTCGAGCGACGCACTGCAGTCGGTCTATTTGCCCTTGGCTGGAATCCGACTTAAGGAAAAGTTGGTGCAGGTCAAGGATTAATTTACAGTTGATACATTGACATTGATGTCGTCAGATCCCTACTATAATAAGATATGTTTGTATAGATTAAAATGCCTTCCTGTTTTCTGGTTAATATATTTTTTAATTGCTTTTTTGCTTCTGTTACTGTTCATCTTGAAATGCCTTTGTACTCTTTCGAGGACTAACTGGCTTTTTTAGGTTTCATTTTTTTTAAAATATTTTTCCTTAACTTATGAAGCTTTCTCTTCTTCTCTGTTGCACTCGTCTGACATCATGTCATTCTGACGAAGAGTCTTCTCTTCCTGAAACTCTTATTTGCAGAGAACTTGCAAAAGTATTACTTGCAAACAATGTCATAGACCTTGCTGATGGAAAGGATGTTTTCTTGAAGGTAGGTAAACCAGTTCTCATGCTCTATTCATAACATTGATAATGTCAGATTAAATACAGAACTAATAGTCATGAAAATCTTATCAGGGTTTTCATGCCCTCTTTTTTCATTTCATGAATATCTTCTTGATCTATTTAGCTATTCAGTGTACCTCCTCATGCTGCGATTTAAGCAGAAAAGACATGTTTTGATGTCTTACATTTTCTTATTCTAGACTGATGGTAATAAGGAATTGATTGGAAGGATTCTGTGTGTTTTAATCGAAGAGCCGATACTCATTATTGTCTCAAAACAATGTTTGCTCGACCTTAGTTTATTTGATTATGCCCTCAGTAATTTTCTTAGCTATTTCTAGCCAAATTGTGTCCTCATTGAGTTGGATGGATTATTTGTTCATTTTTTTTTGGGTGACTTTTCCTTTCTCTAATATTTTACCTTGCAAGGGTTTAATGTACATGACATACAGGGAAAGCAGGCTGCATAATCCACTTACTACAATTTGTTCTCTGAGAAGATTGGTGTGAAAGATTGTCTTGTGTCCTCCATTAGTTAGGACAAATAGCAACGTCTTGATGAGTGAATCAGGCAAGTAGATGAGAGCTAAAATAAAATAAAGTGGCAAAAGGATATGAGCATAGTACTGTAAAATAAAATAAAGGAAAAATAAAATGAGAAATCTAAGTGTATTTGGCAAAGACGTCATTGTTGAAATATAAGGAAATAAAAAAAATGGAGATAATTGCTAATTTATGCCAAGAGAAAAAAAAATGGGAGCAAGAGCATGAAAGATCGCGTGCTTCTGATGATAGTATTGGTTGGTGGTTGATGGATTATGCCAGATAGAGTTTACTAGTTCTATTTGTACCATGAAACTTTTATTAGATTCAGATGGCTTCTATTTTGTTATACACGTGATCATTCTTTGAAAATGAGATCTTCAAGTTATTTGATTTGTTTCACATGCTTACCACTGACCATGCAACTGTCACATGTTGGATAAGCCACATGCTCTCTCTAGCACGAAAGTTTACACTATTCCACTTGATACCTGAGGGAATTTTAAACCCAAAATGGGTGTATTTCTTATTCCAGAACTTGGTTAATGAAATCTCAATAATTAGGTAGAGCTCTATTGGATCTCAAATCTTATGATGCAACTAAATCTTGGTTCAAAGTCTAGTGTCCCTGTGTGTTGCCTGGGCAATTTTATCATTAGATTGTCAGAGCCTATGACCAAGTGAATGGACCTGGAAGTTATCTCCGTGAAAGCATTTTTGGTCAAATCAATAGCACAACTACTACAAGTGGATGAACTGATTTTATGAGGCACATCAAAGCGAACCTAGAGAAGGTCCAGAAATTGCAAGGTGTCAACAAACGAAATAGTTTTTTAAGGCCGGTATTACAAGCATCATAAAGTTATTATTCTCATGCTTGTTTTTCTATATTTTGTTTAAGTTTTTTGAAAAACTTTAATTTAGAAACATTTTCTCCTTAGAATCTTAATTATCACAATCACACTTGGGGAGTTGCTGATTAAATCAGTACTTAACTTGAAATGGTTGAGTTCAATCGCCACTCATAAAGCCAGGAACTTTGAACTCCAAATTTGGTTACTAACAAAAGAATCTGGATCAGCACAGACTATGAATAAATAAATTATATTACTAGTTGACAAATTAAACTATTATAAGTAATTCAAACCATGGATTAGGTAATTATGTTGTTTAATAGCTAATGCATTTGTTAGATCACTAACTTTCTTTTATATATATCCATCATATATAGGGTTGACCAACCCGTAGTAGTAGAATTTGAGCCAAGAGTGGAGAATAACTATTCTGGAAGTAGATGCTTGTCCTTTCTATTCTTAAACCCTCTTAAATAGAGTTTGTTTAGTGTTCATTTAAGACACTGATTTAGGCATTTTGTTTTTCATTCAGAATGTGTAGGAGCTAAAGTCAGTTGACGGTGCCTGTGCAATTACGTGAACTTAAGGTACACCTCTTGTCTCTGATTTTATAGGTTGGATTTGAATATTTTCTATCTGTTTTTTTTTTAAGTTTATTATTTCCATGCTTTGTGGCTGATCACACTTATTCTTATTCTATTGTTATTAAGTTGGATTATTGGAGTGTTGAGAGAGAGAGAGAGAGAAATTATGGATTTATTCTGCATCCTAACCAGGTAAAAGGTACAAAACACTCATTACCCATGACTGTAAAGTAGCTGAATCCAGATATGGGTATTCCTTGCATGTTTAGATAGATGGGTAAAGTGGTAAGATGGCTGATTGGATAAAATTGCTGCCCTATTCATGGCATCTATGCTGTATCTTCAGGTAGGGTATCTGGGCATCACATCTACCTGTCCCTTAATCCTGAGCTTCCATACTGGTCTTGCTTTTTCTTGTAGTAAACCTACTGAGAGGATTAGAATCCCTTCAAAACCGGTGCTTGTTATCTTTAGCCCTAGTAAATTTTCAGGCCCATACACAATGCTGATACTTCAGCTTCATTATTTCTTGAAGATTGAAACAGGGTGGACCAAGGTTCTCTAACTTGGATTCAGGAGATGAGTTGGGTTCTCGGAATTCTGAGTTGGATCAGGTGAGTGGGAGTGACTCGCTCAATATAGAAGCCCTACCAGGTTGGGCTTAAATGGGTTAATTATTTCACTTTGATTATTTATAATTAATGATAATATCTTATTCTTAATGACTATTTCTCACTAATTATTAATTAACAATATGTTAATAGTTAAACAATACATTAGTGGTTAACAATACATTAACTATAGCTATTAGTGCATTAACAATGGCATTGGCAGCCATGAAGGATTGAACATGCCACAATTCCAACATCTTAATCCCTTCAGATCATCGAGGATGAGCTGTGTACAATGCCAAAATTTCACCAAACACAGTGACAACCAAAATATTAAGTTATTAAAGAACAATAGAGTTTAACAACCAAACCATAAACTTTAAATTTTGGGAAAGAGGGAAACAATTCACATTTTCGAGCCTGAGAGAGAAGGGGAAGCAGAGCCAATGGGTTGAGAGAAGGGGGATTTCTTCCTCAATGCTAGTGGCGTCTGATGAGTCTGACTACACAAATAGGCAAGGGCAATGCCAGAAAATGCATTCACGGTCGAGGAAGGAAACTATGAGAGAAATGAAGGAGACATGGGGTACAGGAAGATCTCTGTAGTGTGAAGCAAGAAATGGCAAAATGTCAATGTGAAAAATGGTTATAATACATTGGAGGAGTTGGAAGACCCTAGGACTGATGGAGGAGGGAAGTCTTAGGAGTTTTTACTAGGATTTTCATGATAATGATTCTACCATAGTCAACTTGTTGTCATTAGGTTTCCCAAAAAGTTATAAAATTGAAACTATTAACTTTTCAAAAGAATATTTGCAAAATTACACCCATTTTCTAGAATAGTGATGACTATTTTAAACATTCTAATTTAAAAACATCGTTATTTGAACCTCCTTGTCCTGTTTCTTACGTGCTAAAAATGACAAAGATACCTTAAAAAAGATATTGAATCAATTTTTATGTAATCAAAGAAATTAATCAATCCTTCCCGCCTTTCTCTCTTTCGATTTGTAAATATATTAGGATCGAAGGAGCCTTAAATTCCTTTCTTCTTTGTTCAGAAGAGATAGGAGAAAGTCCTTTCTTTTTCACATTTTTTTATAGGTAAGTGTTTGATAAGTAGAATTAATTTAATCCATTATTCAAGTTGCAGGGTTCCATCTCCTGTAAAACTGAGTGGCAACGCATCCACACACAACTTTGCCATGGTTTCTGGCCAGAAGCTCTCTGGCATGCAAAAGCATGTCTTGTCTCTCTATAGGTCATTTCTTCGTGTTGCACGAGCCAAATCTCCAGAAGATCGCCGAAAAATTGAAAGCATTGTCTCTGCAGAGTTCCGCAACAACTCCAAATCAGTGGACCGCAAAAACTTTCTCTACATTGAGTATCTTCTCCGGCGGGGGAAAAAGCAGCTCGAGCAACTCCAGAGTCCAGATATTGTTGGTTTGTCCTCGAAAGAGGTCAGCGAGCATTAATGACTGGTTGATCCATGCTGTCACATTGATACAGACTTCTTAAATTCATATGAAAAATGGAACCCTGAAGATGTCAATCATTTTGCACAAGGAAGAGAATAACATCCAACAAAATAAAGCATGGAGGAGGAGTTTCTGGAAGTTCCGGAAGAAATCTACTCGCTGCAGACTCAAATGTTCAATATCTTTTTGGTGAGAGATGAGCATGTAATTTCCAACCCTAAAATGTGGGTTGGAGGAGTTTATATTTGAATTTGATTAGAAGTTACAGTGAATTGTTTCAAGTTTTTTATGTCTCCAAAATGATTTATAATACTGAATGAGCATGATCTTAATTTTAAATCAACACACTCAATCATTTTTGTGCATTTTCTTTCTTAGGTAGGAAGTAGAGATTGAGGTACCTAGAAAATCAAGAAAAAAGCATTTCCTGCTTCATGATTTACCTATATCAAGTCAGAACCAGAACACGAGAGCAACATATACCATTGGAGACCGCATTAGATGGTAAATTATCAAAATGCATTAGAAATACAGCAAGGTAGAGATTTATGATGTGTTAGATGTGAGTGTGGCCTTTCGCTCAATGGTGACATGGGTGTTTCAAGTACGGGGTCTTGGGTTGAAGTTTCACCAGGTAATGGGTTTCAACTTCTATAATAAAAAAGAGAGATGGTTTGAGTCTTTTATATTTAAGCTTCTCATTCTCTGTTGTAAGTGCCAGAGACTACAACGTGAAAGAGAAAAAACTTTCAGCTACTCTACTGGCAAATATGAGATTTATTGCTTTGTTGCAAACACCAGGTTACAAAGTTGACGAATGTCCTTTCTGTTTGTTTGTTTATTTGTTTCTGATGGCACATATTTAAGTAAATCAGAATTCTCCTATTGACTTCGCTATATTTTCTTTTCTAACAATTTATTATCTGTAAACAATTTGGAAGTCGGCAAATGTACACATTAATGAAAGGCTAACCTTCTTCCATTCAGATATGAGCTTAGCTTCCATATAGCTTCAATTAGAGTTCTTTCTCAATAGATGAAGATTTCTCGTTTGCTTTACTTGAATCATCTGCAGCGTTGAAGAAAACATCTGATTCACTTTACCTAAGGCAAGTTGAATTCCCGAGCCTAAATTAGATATTACCTTTTATATAGTTAGTGAGCCAGAGATATATAAGGAAGAGAGATTACCTTTTCTTCTGGCTAGTCTTGTATATGAGCAAGATAAAAGAGAAAAGGTTGAAACAACCTCTACAGTCCATGTGAAAGAGCACTATTGAACTGATACGAAAGTTTGTCTTACAAGCAATCTTTGCAAGGTAATAATGAGCATTCTTTACTAAGAAAATAAGTAACACAACTGAAAGTCAAGGGCCATAAAAATTGGGTCCACTACGAAAAAAGTATGATTCAGTGAAAAATCACAAGGGGAAATAACTTTAGTCTTATCTTACCATCTATTTCAACCCATTGCTCCCAACTATTTTTCATGCCTAAGCCTCATGGCTTGACAGTAGTCAAGATCACGTAACTGGCAAGAGAATTTGATAAAAAAATGAAGTTTAGTTGCAGTAATAGATGGCAAAACGTCATGGTTGTGACAATGGTCAGACCTAGAGGGTCAATAATCCATCCGTTTCTGAAGTTTCAAATCCTTTTTTTAGTAATAGTATTGGACCAATAATCTCCTCATTGTGAGAGTGCACAGAGGAAGTGTATAGCTTATGAAAAAAAAGTTTAGGTTGTCTCAACCATTTAGGCAGTGCAGGAAATCTGGGGTCACTCAATCTTTTATTCTTAATATAAGGTTGAAATTGGTATGAAGTTCTATCTGATTTTGCTTTCTCCAGAGAATGAAATCACAGTGTTTTGGTGTGTGTTTTACTTCTATCTGAATTAAGCTTAATGAAAGCCAATTCTGTAAGTGGAGTGAAGTCCTCACTTTCTTCATGCAGTGTCTCATTTTTGTCCAATTCTCTGAAAAAGTTAACTCTCTAGCAACTTCTCCTGTGCCCTACTGGCCCTTGCATAGAAGGGGTAGACTTCAAAGAAAAGTGAGATGGTACTTCTGTCTGGGAGCTCATCCAGAAACTATTAGTTGCCAATATCAATCTAGAAACCAGTACTGCACAAAATGCTTGCTTCTACTGGGTCATTACACTTCAAATTGAAGCATAAGGTGGAAAGAGAACATAGCAAAAGAATAGACCATGCTAGAGGGAATTCCTCCTTAAGTAACATATACCCTTCAAAGAGTTGCCCTAAATAACTACAGATGAGGCAGCAGGTGAAAAAGATGATTTTTTTTTTGGGTCAATCTATCAGCATTTCTCTAATTCTGTCTGCATTTTGCTGAAATATGCAAACCTATCTATCACATGTTCCTTTTGATATTCTTTAAGCTATTTAACGCATGATTGCTTCAAAAATTCAAAACACAGCAACCTGAATTGAATAAACTAGAGAGAAAGTACTAGCAGATGAAGACATTGAACCTTGCCCTACACCCTTACCCAGTGAAATCTAAATTGGAGAAACTAAAAACCTGAACAGACCTAAAACTGGAAATTAGTTATCTAATAGAAGAGTCATCACACAAATTGTAATATCTCCTGAACATTCCAAAAGCAACAGATGTGACTACAGCCTGAATAATCCTCCAGTTTCATAAATTTCTTTTTTATCTTTCTGGATGTAAGATTTCTCCAATGAGCTCACTGTGAGCCCTGTAAATACCAGAAGATATTATAAGTGAAGACTCAAGTTAGATGAAATATTTGTGTCTCCTTTCATTTTTTTCTAAAAATATTTGCCTCTGCTTCTGACACTCTTTTCTAGATGGGTTTCAAGATCTTGATGAACTGGTTTCTTTCACCACTCCTGCCGTTCTAGCTCAGTACTTCCAGTCCTGAGAATTTCAAATGCTTAAGAAATGTATATAAAAACTGAAAATTCCACTTGTACAGCCAAGAGTGAAGTTTTGCCTTTGATGTGGAAGGCCTACTTAGCACTCCACTTACATCATGTCATGTAAGCAACAAAAAAGGCCTTTCTTTTCCAATTGCTTCTTTCTCTTCCCCTAGTCACTTCCTGCTCTTATCTCTCCCTCTCTGTAGCAACAATATACTTCCTCCCATCCTGCCTATTAGTTCTTCCTGAAAATCTTTGTTCTTTACCTTCTACTCTCCTCTCCTCCTTTTCTTATCCTCTTTGTCTTGTCCTTTTTCAAAAATACTGTATGAGTCAACAGCATCAATCTGGTTGCAGTAAAGGAGGCAATACATGATTCTCATTTTGTAAAGTGGTATAGAAGCAAAATTTTTGAATTCTGTTTTGAGGTTTTGTTAGAATACTGGTACAGGGGTATTTTGGTCATTTCATGATTTCATATGGATGTCATATGTCTCCAGCATGTTAGTCTACTTATCATGTGCTTATGTTTCAAGTCTCATTGAATTTTGATATGTATTGGTGAGATATAAGACTTTTTGTATTTAGGGGCATTGTTGTCCTTTACTGTAAATTCACTTAAGTGAAATGTTAAAAAGGGTCAGGCTCGAATTTAGAGAATTATTTTTCATGCAGCTCCTCTTTGGTTGCTTTTCCATCTTCTCTTCTCTCTTTATTTTCCTCTCCTACCTTCTTATTTCTTCTTAATCCTACACTTTTACAAGGTATGAGAGACAGTAGACTTCAATTTTGGGAGGTTCTTCTGTGGGTTCTTTCTACAAATTTCTCAACCCTAATGGAAGGGCTCAATTCGATTTCTCTCCTGTTAGGGTAAAACTTCCTTGTTTTTTTCTTTCTCCTCCTGCCAGAACCATCTAGTAGATGGTCGCTACTATTGATTGAGTAGTTACTATGCCCTAAAGGATCTTTATTGAAGCATTTTGCTTTCCTCTCGTCTATGCAGCCATTCCTATGCCTGCGTCATCACCCATCATACTAATTGAGGTTTAAATGTTATGTTACGCTGCTTAATGACTGAATTGAAGATTGCATGTGGTATTACTGGTTGACTTGAGGTGGATATGCCCTAATTTCGTAGCGTAGGGCCAGAAGACTTGTTTTGGGTGACATTATTACCTTGAGTTTGGAGCATCGTTGGAGCATATTCTTGAGTTTATTTGAAGGAATAATAGCAGATTCCATCACACATGTCGCTGCCTTTAAACACTTTGAGACCTCAAAGAGAAAGAATTTTAGTTCCATCCAGATTACCTCGATAAAATTGAATGCATCAAACTATGTGAATTGGTCTCGCTTGGTTCTCATGTTATTGAAGGCCGAAAGGAAAGCAAAATATGTCACAGATGATCCTCCTAACCCCATAATAAAAGATTGGGAAACTAATAACTTGGTTAGTAAATAGTAGCGTCTGATCAAATCTTGAGTTACGGGACAGCCAAAGAGATGTGGACTATGTTTGCTCCAAGAGAGTAATTTGTCTTGCATAATGAAGTGTACATCTGGTATTTCAATAAGTAGAGAGGTGAGCGGACAATTATTGATGACTTTACAGAGATGAGGGGTGTTTTGAGGAAATCAACTTTTATTATGAATATTGATGACTTTACAGAGATGAGGGGTGTTTTGAGGAAATCAACTTTTATTATGAATATTGATGACATTAAAAAAGAGAAAAACCAGATTCAGGTAGCTTGATTTTTATGGTCTGAGATAAGAATACGATGCTATACGGACTCAACTGCTAACAAATGATGAATAACTACACTTGAATAAGTTTTTAACCGAGTTATACGTGCAAAAGGTGTAGTGGCAAGCAAAGGTGAGAAAGATACACAACTTCTATTCAAGGTCATGGTCATAATGACTGAGGGGAAATGAAGTGTATCCATTGTGGGAAGAAAAACCTTGTTTGATAATGTTGGGAGAAATTTTGAAAGCCAGTATGGGCCAACTCCATTGTGACAGGTCATGATTCACCTTCCTATTCAGCTCCTTAGGAAGAGATTCGACCATTACTTTGAGACTTGGTCAATTGACGACCACTCCTATCACCTCTACTACCCTTGAACCAGATACCTCTACCTCAGCAAGTGCCTATCGATGGCAAGCACAAGTATGTCATCATTGGATGTGTTCCATTCTCCCTCTTAGTCATCGATGGCAGGATCCTCTACTCACATGTTAGGTTTCAGTCCATTAATTCTTCTCAGTCCTATTGTCATATTATTTAAGCTGATGGATCTACCTCCCCAATTCAAGGGAGGGTACTATACTAACCACTCTTCACATATCATTGAGTTTTGTTACTTTTGTTTCTAACTTTCCTATTAATTTGTTATCCATTAGTTACATAACTCAAGTCTCTTAATTGTTTTGTAATTTTTTCTCCTTTTCATGTGTTTTAGGACTTGTAGACGAAAAAATGATTATTTCTAAACATAAGAAGGGCATACTCTATTTGTTGGATGATGTCTCTACTCCATACACTATGACACTTGCAACTAAAGAATTTCCACTCCTATAGCGCTTGGCATCCAACATCACAAAACTCCATTAGTCATTTTCCATCTTTATCAGAAAATATTTCCTTTGATTGTGAGTTGTGTCAACTGGGAAATTTTGATGCAAATTATGCTAGGTGAAAAATGGATAGGAGGTTGGTTATTGCTGTTTTGTTGGAAGTAACTTGGTGAGTTGGAACACTAAGAAACAGGTCTCTGTGTCTTGAGCTGCTATACTTGAAAATGTATCCCCAGCTTTAATTATTCTTCTCTTTGTCTCTTGAGATGCTTGGTCAAAGAGTTTGTCTGGGTGTGATAACTCTCGCAACGAAAACGAACACAAGAATTACCTTTAAACATCGGAACGACCGTGTTGTTCAGAGCTGACTCGCTCTCGCAGCCCAGCCGCCAATCTCTCGAAAGTACACCTCCTCTGAAAGGCTGCCACTCCCTCCACGCAGCAGAGATGCTCCAGGACAGTTGTCGAATCAAAATGGGAAGTGTCATCTTCTTCGCCCTCGTGGCTCTCACCAGCTTCCTCGCGAGAGACCAAGCTCACGCAGCCGAAGTTTCCGATACCGGAAACTATGTCCAAATGGTCAGCAGAAATATGCTCGCTCGTACTTCTTATTATTTTAGAACTGTCTTTGATTGTTGATGAGTTTTGTGGCTAGTGAAGTCACAGTCTCTCTTGCCGACTTAACCCAACTCAATTTCTCCTTGAACTCTTCTGTTTTTTCTTTGGACATCTTGCTTTTTAACCCTGAAATAATTTTAGTGGGGATATATATTCATGACATAACGATTGCTTGGCGATCAATGGCCGAGTTTTAAATGAAGACAAGACTGTTGTAGAGGCTCTCATTGAGTTGCAAAGACATTTCTCGTTGCTTCTCTCACACAATCCGATGTGCGTGTATCACGGAGAACATGCGATCGTGTGATTTATCCTCAATGCTGTCTTTCGGTTGAATGCAAAATCTAATAGAGAAAGATTAATGAGTCAATGTGGTTGTACGGGACATGGATTGTAATGGTTCTGATTATGTATATTTCCACTAAAATTAAAATTTGAGCTTTACTGAATTCTTTTAGTGGTGTTCATATTTGATATGATAAAATGAGCACCTTGGGTATGCAAAATGTAGCAACAAACGGCTTAGATGTTTTATCCATGGAAAGCTTTCCTTGTATCCACTCCTTATCTTGTGTAAATCAGGTGTGTCAAAGTAAAAAATTCTGGGATCTAATGTGTCAGAAAACCATTGTCAGTTACCGAACCCATGTTTTTCAGGTAAAATAAGTTTATATGGAGGCTACTACAACCTTTGATCTCAACTGAGTATCTGCAATTTATACTACCTGGTATTACCTGATCAGGGCAGGGGGGGATTGGTAACCAAGAATGTCACTCCGTGTGCTGACAAAGACAGAGAATATTTGCTTCTTAAAGATGCAATGAAGCTTTTTGATGCAGATTTCTTTGACGACTCAAAGGTGACAATGAACCGTCTTGAACTCATTGACTGCATTACTTGTTTTGAAGAGTTCCTAGTGAACGTTTCATTTGGTATGCTGACAAAAACTATTTTGCTTATCCTCAGTTGCAAGAAATGGCGGATGGTGCAAAAGAGTTCAACATACCTGTGTTTAGAGAGAACAGGAAGATGGTTGCGTCTGTCAATGGAGGATTGCATGACTCATCAGTTTTAGTTTTCAACTCAAGCTGGGGCGTTAACAAAACAATCCAACAAAGTGAGAGGTTCAAATATCCTTCAGTGTCCGGTTTGCAGAGACCAAATAAAGAAGAGGATATAGCCTTTATGACAGTACGTAGTCATGCACTGTGGCATGAGATAACCTTTTTTTTTTTTTTTGGTGAAATGTCTGGATTAGATAAATTCAGCTGACACTTTTTAGAAAAGTTTTGCATGAGTGGTATCTCTGAAGCATAATCATCGTGATAGGAGGCCAATGCTTCAGAACTTGCGTTTAGTTATTGCCCAACAAACATCAAAATGTTTAGACAGTATTATTTTCTGATTCAAAAGAAATATAACATTATGTGAAAAGAAGATGATTATCACATGTTCAGGCTGGCCAAACGTGCCTTTCTTAAAACAAAGACATGTACAGGTCGGCCTAGAAGTCAAGTTTAGGTCCGTGGATGGTGAAGACTACAGAGATGGATAATTTTCACTGAGGAAGCTAGTGCATTACTTATCATGGAAGTAGTCTCCTCTAGTTAATCTCCCTTATTTTTTTAACCATCTAGCTAACTCTTTTCCCTGTTGAATTGGCTGTCAACCAGATCCTTGAATTGGGAGAGCTTATTAGAACTAAACAAATTACTTCTAGAGAGCTTACTGACATCTTCCTGAAGAGATTAAAGAGGTAAGACAAGAGCTTGAGTAATAAACCTGTTTTCCGTGATTCTTTTTCATTTTTTTACTATTATTCCTCTTTTGGTTATATCTTGTGATTAATATAGAAATCCCATAGGTACAATCATGTTCTGGAAACTGTTGTGTCATTCACGGAAGACCTGGCACTTGAGCAGGCTAAAAAGGCTGATGATTTACTTGATCAAGGAGTTTATCTAGGTGTGATACCTGCACTTTAGATTCATAATTCATCTTTTAAGGAAAAAAAAAGAATGTGCTGGTGTAATCTTGCTGAGGAAGTAGAATTTTGATTTGACATTCAGATTTTTCATGCTTTAGGTCCTCTACATGGAATTCCTTATGGTCTGAAAGATATAATCTCAGTGCCTGGATACAAGACAACCTGGGGTTCAGAGCATTTCAAAAATCAAGTACTGGACATGGAAGCTTGGGTCTACAAGAGGTACCCGTTAGATTTAATTTTGGAAAGCTACTCTTTTGGATCTGATTGGTAGTTCAAAACTTTATTAACATACTTCCAACACATACTCATGGAGCTAATCAGCTTCTTGATGCACTTGGTAGAAATGAGACTTCTTAGCAAAACCTTACTGTTGGGACCTTGTAACCAGTCGCAGACAAGTAGTTGTCTAATTTTTGTATCTCAGTTTTCCTTTTCTTGTGTATTCTTTCCTATTTTGTAGCCTCTCTTGTGTTGCTTATATTTATTTTCTTCTTTTGCTTTCTTATCATGGAGGCTGTTTAGTATTCTCTCCCCTTTCTTAATAAACCCTATCATCATTTTCAAAAAAAAAAAAAAAAATACATATACTCTGTTTCAGGTTATGCTCTGCTGGGGCAGTTCTTTTAGCAAAATTAGTCACAGGCTCGCTTGCATATGATGATATTTGGTTTGGTGGGAGAACCCGGAACCCATGGAATATTGAGGAATTCTCAACTGGTTCATCTGCAGGACCTGCTGCTAGCACCTCTGCAGGTTTATCCTTGACTCTCCTGAGGATATAAATTCAGGATTTTTCTTGTTTTCTCTGTCTACTTTGTGCATAAATACTAATTAATACTTTTTGTTAATGCTATCAGAAGTTAATAAGAGTTTTTTTTTTTAATTTCCATTGTCACAGCTCAGGCAATAAATGGTTATTGTAGTGAAACTAAACAAATCTGTTCTCTTGTTTAATGTAAATATGTACTAATTATGACATTGCTTTGTACTTCTTATATTGTACTTTAATGAAACCACTTATAATCTTGTAACTGCCAATGCATATGCTACTAATGGGATGAATTCGTGTGTAGCAAGTGCACTAGGCTTCTGGGGATCAAAAGGGAGGAATTGGTGTGAAGTGTCTATCTAATAGTTCATTTTCCAGGGTATATTTACTATGTGGTAGCTCATATTCTCTATCCCAAAGCTCAGGGCTTTTTGGGATCATCATTAATCATCATAAATAGATGGTGTTAACTATGTTCCGAAAGTTAAATGAATCCTTTTCCATTATTTTCTATTGTTTGCTAGTTCTATTATTAATCTGTCTTTTTGATGGTTATTCCTCCTAATTGCCTTATGTAGCTTTCTTTTATTTCGTGCTGGTCCCTATTGACAACCATAAGGTAACAAAACCTTTCTAAATAGTGCACTACTAGATCTACGTTCAGCATGCACAAACCATCCCCAAACCACTCAATTTTAGGTATTTTCTAGTGTAAGCTTTCTCTAAATTAAATAGAAACATTATATAGGTTTTTTGAGAGAGAATATGCATCAACCATTGAACTTGCTCATTTAGGTGTATCTTTTTTCTCCAAAGCAAAGTGATTTTGTCCTCTATATCTTTTGGAATACAGAAGCTAGATATAAATCTAACTTATAAAACTATATGAGAAATTTTTTAGTAGTTACAGAATATGACAAGGTCACAAATTTGCTATGATTTGCATAAACAAGGGAATGGTCATAATTTTCAAGGTAAAATGAGTGCCCAATCGTTGTATATTCCATTGACTCATGTCCTCTGATCACAAGATGTGATCATGACCAGGTTTTAAAGAATTTTGTCTACCGGAAATTTCAACACAACAAGATTCTGTAATGATAAGCCCCCTGCCTCTAGGAAGATCACTACTTCCATGCGTCAATTCTGTGACTTCATCAGAGCTCTTGAACCAGAGGAAATTCAGACTTATGGAAAGCACCACACCTGGAGCAATGGTCGCCACAACCCAATTCTTTGTCACTTGGACAGATTTCTCTCCTCTCGTAGTTGGCTGCAACTCCGTAGCTACTCGATGGGCTCTATCCTCGGAAAATCTATCTCTGACCATTGGCCAATGCACCTGGACACTAAATCCACTGCATGGGGCCATAAACCTTTTCACTTCGAGAACTATTGGTTAGAGAATTAAGACTGTTATCGGCTCATGGAGTCCTGGTGCAATGAGGTTAGAATGATGGGCTTCGAACCTGTTCCAAAGTCAGCTGTGCTCCAATCAATGCTTTCAACCTGATTGAAGAAGGTAGAAATCTCACTCAATCTGAATTCTCTGATAGAGTTGCAGACTCGGCTATGGTGCAGAAAATCATCAATCATGATAGAATCCTTTAGAAACAGTGTGCTCGACACAAATAGCTGAAAGAAGGGGATGCCAATACCCGGTTCTTCCAGTCCATTGCATCGGCCCACTCAGGTCTAACAAAATAAGGTCCCTCCTCATAGACAATGAGCTGACTTCTGTTAGATCTAAGATTACTAATGAGATCTTAAGTTTCTACACAGCTCTTTATAAAGAGGACTCCAACCAGCTGTTCATTGACCACCTTCCAGTCAATCGCATTTCTACTCAGCAACGAGATTTCCTTGAGAACCCCTTCACCCACTTGGAGATTGAAAATGCAACTTGGCTTATGCCTCTTGACAAAGCCCCCTGGACCAGATGGGTTTAATGGGAATTTTCAAGGCTGCTTCCCGTTTCATTGATAAGGATGTTCAGACTATGATGGCAAAGTTTCACAAGAAAGGAATCACATATAGAGTCCTTTTCGCTTCCTTCAGCTCTCTTATTCCAAAAAAAGAGAAAGCTGAATCAATCAAAATTACCACCCAATCAGCTTAGTATCTGAGACATACAAGGTCATTGCTCATATCCTAGCCAATAGGCTCAAGCAAGTCATGAACCATGTTATCAACAAGAGCAAAGTGCTTTCATCAATGCTAGAGTCATCCTTGATGCTGCTATGGTCATCCATAAATCAATTGATTGTTGTAGAAGGTCCTCCAAGCCTATGATCATGTTAAAGCTAGACTTTGAGAAAGCTTTCGACAAAGTTAGCTGGTGCTTCCTTGACTCTATGCTTTGCATTAATGGGTTTGTGGAAAAATGGAGGCAATGGATCTATAATTGCCTTTCTTCTGCTCAATTCTCTGTGCTTATCAATGCAGGAGCATGTGGATGTTTTGCTACCTCAAGGGGTCTCAGGCAATGTGACCCAATATCCCCACATCTCTCAACATTGTTGTTGATGGCCTCACATGTCTCTTCAAGGTTGTTGAGGAAATCCAATGGTTAAATCCTATATTTGATAATGGTTGATCGCCCTTACCTCCGGTTCAATTGGCTGTTGATACCCTTTTCTTTAGGGAAGGAAACTCGGACCAACTGCTTTGAATTAAGGCTCTTCTCCATATTTTTTAACTCATGTCAGGTCAAAAAATCAATTGGAAAAAGTTTGCTATCTATGGTTTCAACATTGGTCGTCAATTGCTCGAACAATGGGATGTAATCTTGGCTCCCTTCCTTGCTCGTATCTAGGCCTCCATCTTTTCACTACTGGACGGACAAGTATCTTTGGAACCCGGTGCGTGAGAAGCTCCACGCTAGACTATCTATGTGGAAAGGTAAACACCTTTCTAAGGCTGGTGGTATCACTCTCCTCCAATCTTTCTTTGGTTGGCATCCCTACTTACTATTTCTCCTTTCTTCACTGCCCAGTTAGCATCGCGAGCAAGCTTGGCGAGGAACTGCCTATGAAGAGGAGCAACATAGGGGTTCAAACATCATCTTGTCAAATGAAGAGACGTTTGCAAGCGAAAATCCTGGGGAAGTCTCTATATCATGCAGATTAGGTTCACTAACATTGCTCTTCTCACCAAGTGGCTATTGCTTCTCAATACTCAACCTAACCTTCCCTCGAAGGAGCTCGTCACTTTAAAGTTGGGCAGGATCAATGGCTACTGGTGGACGCACATCGGCCACCCTCACCACCTCTCCCCAATTTGGCGCTATATTTCACTGACCTTCCAACACTTCAAGAGTACTGCGACTAGGTGCAGAAGCAAAGTTCTTTTCTGGTGTGACCTTTGGGTGTCAAACTCATCTTCAGAATCGTTACCCCCGGTTATATCGGCTAGCCAAGAACAAACAAATCTCCCTCACCTAAGCCATTGGACAGCTGCCTCGCCAAAGTGGGTTGGTCTTAGCTCTTTCGTAGACTGCTCAATGATCATGAAGCCATGGAAGCATGCAATCTTCTCAAAGACCTCCTTGATCAACTCTACCTCCGACCTTCTGTGGACAAGCTTATTTGGTGCCCTGAGGCTGACAGCACCTTCGCTGTTTCATCTTGCTATAAGCTTCTCTCATATGTTGCTCCTAATGATCTAGAGCCTGATCCTAAGGGGGCAAGGCGTGCCTGGCTAGCTTCCAGGCCTCATAAAATGAAAATTGATCTCTAAAGCAAACTGCATAGCATGATCCTAACCAAAGACAACTTGGCAAGGCATGGTTGCAGCTTGCCACCCTTGTCATGCTCCTTGTGTGACCTATCTGACGAGAGTATAGATTGCTCATTCCTTCAATGCCCGTATTCTTGGCGAATTTGGTGTCACTTCCACAACTTGTTCTAGATGCCTCTCTGCTTTCCCACCACCTTTGCCAGTGTCATCGGTATCTTCCTTGGAACTCACCTTCCCCTTCTTGGGAAGATCATGTTGTGATCTTGTGTTGCCTTCATCTCTTGGCGTATCTGGTTTGAGAGGAACCAAAGGACCTTCAACAACATTGCCACCCCTTGGTTCATCTCTATCGAGTGAATTGGGGAGAGCATCATTCCCCGACTCCTCACGCTTAAGCCAATAGTAGTTCACTGAGAAGTAGCTGGTCATCCGTTGCAAGCCTCCCCCATCCGAAGCCCATTGTCTTGTTGGATTGTCTCCCCATTGTGTTAACATCATCAAACTTAACTTTGATGGTTCATCCCTTGGGAAACCAGGGCCAGCCGGGTTTGGTGGTGTCTTCCGTGACTCCTCTAGCTCCTTCATCGCCTACTATGCCTGTCCTCTTGGCACCTCTGCTTCCACCTTTGCTAAGCTTCAAGCATTGAGACACGGTCAATGAATCATCAATGATCGCCTTCAAGGCTCCTTGTCTGTTGAAGGTGACTCCTCCACACTCATTTCCTGCTGCTCCTGCAAGAAAGACCCTCCTTGGCGCCTGTGGAACTTTTTTTTTGAAATTTTAGATCTTAGTTCCCCAATTTGCTCCTATGCTCATGTGCCTAGGTCCACTAATTGTATGGCCGATACCATGGCTAGAGAGGATGTCACCCTCCAATCCCTTGTTGTAAGGGGGCTCCCCTTCTAGTCTTTGTTCTCTTCTTTCTGTTGCTTCTTAATGAAATGTGCCACTTTTCAAAAAAATAAATAAATAAATAAATATATATATATATATAATATGTAATTGATAGATTTTTTATGCTTGAATGACTTTGCTTTGTTTGTTGCTTCAGCTTTGGTGCCATTTGCTATCGGGTCAGAAACAGCAGGGTCCATAACTTACCCTGCTGCTCGCTGTGGAGTAACTGCTCTACGTCCTACATTTGGGGCTGTTGGTCGAAGTGGTTGCATGAGCATATCTGAAAGTTTGGTAATGCCTTGGACATTTCTTTTCACAAATAAATTGTTAATGTTTTCTTATATTTGGTTTCTTCTAAATAATGATGAATTCTAAAGTTTTTAATGTGTAACAGGATAAACTTGGTCCCTTCTGCAGGAGTGCTGTGGATTGTGCAATTATTCTGGATGCTGTACGAGGCAAGGATCCAGATGACATTTCATCGAGAGAAGTTCTTCTTGAGGATCCATTTTCAGTTGATATTACAAAGCTTACGGTTGGTTATATTGAAGATGCTGAGATGGAGGTTGGTTAACAGTAATGAGATCACACAAAACAATGTAATTGTCAGAAAATTTTAGTTACATGACCCTTAAAAGTCCTCTGACATCAAATAAAGCAATGTTATTTCAGAAAATCTTCAGTTACATGATCCTTAAAAACTCGCAGAAAAGGATGACTGTGACCATATTCTTGAATGCATTTTATATGCAGATTCTTATCCTTTCAACACTCAACTGATCCATGTGACTACCAAGACAAGACTTATTTTTGAAGAATATTCATGAGGCTTGAATAGGATAAAAAATTTAACTAGTAGTATATAGAGAATAAATTGCTTGGAGACATAAATGAAGATGCATGGTAAAAAATAGTGTGACCACTGCTAGTTCTTCCTTCTCTTATGGGTGAATATAAGCAATGAGATTCAGGTCTATGTCAGGAGTATTTTCCCTAGTTCACAAAACTCTGCTCTTGATTTTGAGACCCTTTTTTATCACTGGCCTTTCCCTTTTACAAACTTAAGGCTAGCATCTTTTTCTTTGTAAAAATGGCTTACTGTCTTCATTTAGATGATCTGTCAAATATGATATTAATCTGTAAATTTTGGACTTTGTTGGTGAATCTGTTTCCTAAAGGTTCATGAAACCATTCAAGTAGCTCTTCTTTTCTTTTGCCAGGTTGTTTATGTCCTTGCCTCAATGCGTGTTATGGTTGTCCCCTTTAAACTCAATTATACTGTCGAATCTGTACAAGGCATTCTAAACTTTACCATGGATGTGGATATGTTATCTCACTTTGATGAATGGCAACGTGCTAAACTTGATGACACATATGAGGCCCAGGATCAGTGGCCAGTGGAACTCAGGCGTGCACGATTAGTGCCAGCTGTAGATTACTTGCAGGTGAGTCATTTGATTTTCTTATTTCTCTGTAGTTTGGACTGTTAGTAAAACTGTGATTCATGCTATTGATATCAGCTCTTTGCTGTAATTTCCATTCTGCACATTTTTTTCTTTTTTGACTATAGGCTAATAATCACACTGGTGTTTTAAGGCTGTTAAGGAATAGTCCCACATGGATTAGCAAGTATAAAGATTTTGAGTTTATTAGCTGGGAAAGAGGTTTCCTAAGTTGGTTAGTCATTTTGGGATGGGCCTTGGACCCAACTCAACATGGTATAAGAGCAAGTACTCATATATGGGCCTACAACTAAACTATGCACTTGTAGAGCCACAAAAGAGGGCCTACACCTAAACTATCCACTTGTAGAGCTGCAAAAGAGGGCCTACACCTAAATTATCCACTTGTAGATCCACAAAAGAGGGCCTACACGTGAGGAGGAGTGTGAAGGAATAGTCCTATATGGATTAGTGAGTACAAAGATCTTGAGTATATTAGCTGGGAAAAGGTTTCCTAAGTTGGCTAGTTATTTTGGGATGGGCTTTGGACCTAGCTTCATAAAGGCATATGGATATTATAATCCATTAATAAGCATATTCATAAAAAAAATGATATGGATGGATAAAAAGCCTGAGAACTAAATAAAAAAATAAGAAACAAAAATTACAATGTGATAATCATTCTGTGCCTAAATAAAATTTCATGCAATTATCATCTGCATATTTCATAGACAAAAGAAAGGAAGTGCTACAGTTATTGGTTGTTCTTCCCATCCCTAGGATCCAAGAGAGTGACCATATGGTGTGCAACAATCACCACTCTAGCTACATTAAACCACTTCAAAATCCACTGAAATCTCTTGACATTGGACCTTTGAAGTTCCGAATTTGTTCTCTTTTGGGTTAGTTTTTATGCTTCCAAAAAGGATTAGTTTCAGTCAATTCCCCTTTAGTGGATCCTTTCTCTTTAGTCCATAAGAGGTAAAAGTTGCATTTTCAGTGGGCTAATTGAAGTTACTAACGAATAGACCTGCCTAGTGGATGGATGCAATTTGACATAACTAGGATTTTGTTTTAAAAAGATAAATAATTATTCACTAAATTATTGATTAGGCATAAATTATGTTGTACATAATTATAAAAATTAAAAATTGTAAAGTAGTCGAATCTTTGTCCTTAATGGAGCTTTACACCTATCTCACATCCTATGAAAGATTTTAGAATTTATAACAAGGTAATTCTTTAATAATTAAAGAAAAATTGTTAAAACTTAAAGAAAATATCAAGTGTGTTAGTAGGTGCTAATTTTGGGAGGCGAATTAAGTAGTTTAAATCGTCGTCCTCTTGTAGACGTAGAACTTTAGATAACTTCTTAGAAAAAAATTAGAAATTATATTAAAGTGGATTTTTAAGGATATTTAAGTAGGTTTTTAAGAATTAGGAAATTTGATAAAGGGTTGAGAATATTTCAATTGAGTCTAATTGTCCATGCGTGGATTTTTGGGCAGGGTTGGGCATCTGAGATCTCTTGTCCGTTTGAAAATACTAGGGGCTTGTTTGGAACCCACAGAAAAGAAAAGAAAATGAGATAGAAAGTTTTTTTCTATTGTTTGGCAATAGATGATCATTGAGAGAAAAGAAAATAAGAGAGAAAATCACTCTCCTAGTTAATAAATTTTCTCTCGCAAAATGATGAAATTTGGGGAGAAAAGAAAAAAAATAGAAACTTGATAGAAAAATTTATTCATCAAAATTTTAAAATATTACTCATTTTTTGTTTCTTTTTCATCTTCCATGTGTATCCAAACAAGAGAAACAATATTTTCCTTCCATTTTATCTCTCATTTTTCATGGGCATCCAAACAAGAAAAAAAAATCTCTTTTATTTTTTTTTTTTTTATTTTTCTTTCTCTTCTCCTCACTTTTGTGTTCTAAACACAGCCTAGACGTTTTGAGCTTATTCCTTGAGAAGTCTCTGAAGATATGATGCATATAGTTAATTTATAAACGGGCTATCTTGTGTTACCCCTCCACAAAAATAAAAAATAAAAATAAAATCCAAGATGTCTCGTCCAATACGTGAGACGTTTCAGCGAGACACATCCTTGTTTTTTGGGACGAAGGGCATAATTATTTTTAATGTAAATTAGAAAGAACTAGTTTCTCACTTATATAAGTAAAACATTTTTTAGTTTTATTGGATCAAACTACCCTTTTAACATTCGTACAGTGCTACTGCATGAAAAGGTTTTCTATAAGCTTGTAGAAAAACAAAGTTGCCTCCCCCTCCGAAGAGGGGACTTCTCTACATGGTTTTCTCAAGAAAAGAAGAGGGGATCCAAGTTCGTGTTGGGTGTGCAGATCTTAAGTCCTATTTTACTGAGTGTAGAAGGATCAAAATGCCTCTAGTTCTATTTGATGCTCAGTAGTCTTATATTCGGTAGTTGCCATGTTTCTTTTGGAATTTCTGTTAATTATTGACTTCTCTTGAATTCAAAATAGAGGATACTTTTAAGAGTGAGTTGTTTTTTGAACCCGGGAATTGGCTTCTACAGGCACAAAGGGCCCGCGGTCGACTGATCAGGGAAGCCCATGCAGGCTTCACTGTTGATGCTTTCATTGGGAATGTTACTGATTGGGAAAGAGTGTGTTTGGGGAATCTTGTCGGTATGCCCATAGTCGTCATCCCAACAGGTTTCAAGAACATTACAGACCCCCCAGAAACTGGTACACGAAGGAGGACTACTATAACAACTGGCATTTATGCTCCTCCTGATGGAGATCATATTGTAAGTATTCTTACAAGTAGATATCTTGACTATATAGTAAGTATCCAAAACCTCTAGTTGGCAATCTCCCTCTTCTTTAGCTACTCACACAGTTCATCTTAGCATTCTTTTCATTCTGAAATCAACTCTAAAAGCAGAATATCAATAACGTAACTAGGGGCAAAAGGAGTGCAAAAGAACATAAATTCTAACTCGTTCATTTAAATTCTGAGTGCCATGTTCCAACGAAGTAGAATCAATATCAAACATGAATGGGATTCTCAATCTTGAACCATGTAATGTTGTCAGTCACGATAACAGTTTTTACTTGGATTGCAGGCCCTAGCATTGGCAATGGCTTATCAGTCCGTCACCAATCATCACAAAGAGCGGCCACCAATTGACAATGTTGGACCCGGAAATTCAGTCTGAAATTTCTGAATGCAGTAAGTACGATTTCAATTGTTCAGATTCAAGAATTGCTGGCTTACCAAGCATTGTAGTAGTATCCAATAGTTTAAGAGTGTTATTGGTCACAAGTCACAGCTTAATCGAAAAGGAATCGACAAGTTAAGTGTATGTGTACTTTATACAAAATGTCATGATACGCTTTGTAGGAGAAAAAAAAAGAGAATAACAAAATGATCACCTTGTTACATGTTACATGGAATGCCCACATAGCATGGTTTATTTGGGTCAATACTTTCAATTATTTCATCATAATGAATTTTTTGTGTAGGCTTAATTACTCTTGATTTTTCTTGTCTTTAAAAATATTTAAAAAAACAAAAACAAAATAATTATTATTTAAAATAAAATAATAATAAAATAAAATGAGAATTTAATCATTATTATTTCAAAAAATAGTTAATAAAAATGAGATAATGATAAAAAAAATTCAATAATTATTTTTGAAATAATAATAATCAAATTCTTATTTTTTTCCTTTGCCATGGGTTCTGAACAAACCCTTAGAGAATCACTTATGTCTTCATCTATGAAAGGTTTAATTAGGGTAAACACAGATAGAATAATTTGTTTATGTTAAATTTTGCTTATTAAACCTATGGATAAAGAGATTTACCAAAATTGAGGATATACTTAAAAAACTAAATTGAAGTTTGATAGGTAAGGGAAGGTCCCTTGGCTTTCCCCATTGAAGGGAGGGAGGCTATGACTTTCTCCCCCATCATCAAAGGGAGGGAGGGAGGGGTCACCCTCTTTGTCATGGGTTCAAACCCTGAACCATGTTAGGCCAAGTTGATTGCCTTAAAAAATGCTCAATGAGCATAGTGGGCCTACTTGAACTTTTTATAAAATTACAATTTTGTATAGAGACTAAATATCAATTCACTACATGGGATTTGTATAATTGCATTCAGCCCCTCGTCAAATATTTAGTTCTCTTTAGTCTTAATTGCCTTTTAAGAGTCGATACTCGCACCCACTTAGTTTTCAAGGCCTACATAAGGGATCCCAACGCCTCCCTTCCCTCCCCATTCCCTCCCTTCCGATTTCCGAGTGAGGGAGACCTGCGACTCCTGCAGGACCCGATTAGAGCTTGGAGATTTGCCTGGAAAATGGGGAATTTGCGGTGGTTTTCGGCCCTCGCTATTCTTGTGGCCGCTTTGGTGATTCTCAGAGGTGCCGGCAAGCAGTACGGGGTGGACAAAGACTCTATCCATCAAATCTTTCGTGATCTCTCAGAAAGATTGGGATTTTGGGCTCTTCCCTTGTATACGCTAGTTCACACGATTACGCTTGCCCTATGTCTGCCCTATGCTGTGTTTTTTGAGGCTGGGGCTTCTGTTCTTTTCGGATTCTTTCCCGCCGTGATCTGTGTCTTCGCGGCCAAAATTCTTGGAGCTTCTCTCTCATTCTGGATTGGAAGGTGAAGTTTCCGCCCTTTTTACGTATTTGGGCTCTTTTACTATCTTGAAAGATTTTTTCTTCCAGGAGTAGTGGTCAGTTGATTAGAATAGACTTCGATTGAGTGGCAGAAGTCGGAGAGTGATTGGGAGTTCAATGAATTTTTATGAGTTCAAATACCTAGCGCTCTGGGCTATTGACTGGTTTGGATTTAACAATATTTTTTACGTTTAGATCCATCCAATGAGGCGTTTGATCTCTGAAAATTAGTACCTTTTATCACTTCAACTGATGCTGGTAACACATGATTAAGCCAACTTAACATGATTGAACCAATTCTATTCGAAGTGTAATCCTCCGCTGAGAAAGTGTGAGATTAAAAGGCGAACTTCTCTTCTTTAATGTGGTGAGTTGCTTTAGATTACCTTAGCTTCTCATTAACGGCCCGATCCTGTTGTGAGCACATTTGTTAATTCCAAGATACCGTGTCACTGTTGCTGAAGCTCCCCTTGAATAGCTCCTAAATTCTTTCCTCTCGATTGTATTTCTGCATTACCCTGGAGGTTACTAATATAGATACTGTTGTGGTTTGTTCAGGGCTATCTTTAGGAACTCAAGATCAGCAATCGAGTGGGCTCAGAGAAGCAGATACTTCCATGTTCTCTCTAGTGGAGTTGAACGAGATGGGTGGAAATTTGTTCTTCTTGCACGTTTCTCTCCCATGCCTTCCTATGTCATAAACTATGCATTAGCTGCAACCAAGGTTCGGTTCCTTCTTGACTTTCTTTTCCCTACAATCATCGGCTGCCTGCCCATGATTCTACAGAATACATCTTTAGGTAGCTTGGCCAGTGCTGCCGTGGCTTCCACTAGTAGCTCTCAAAAGTCTCAGGTCTGGTCTTACTTACTCCCATTACTTGGAATTGCATCAAGCATTCTCATCTCCTTGAGGATCAAGAAGTATTCATCACAGCTATCAGTGGCTGAAGAAGTGAAAGCCAGAGAAGCCTCTGCTGCGCAAGAGTGCAATACCGATCTACTACACTCGTCCCAAACTAATGATATGACAGAGAATGGAGGACTGAGAAAAAGACAATAAATCTTATTTTATTGAATTTCTTTTTCTAACAAAAATCTAGTTGGTGAAACTACATTTAAACAAAACTTCCACTTATGGGGCGACCAATTTACTTCTATAACTCTATTTGATGTATTTCTTTTGTAGAGATTCGCCAGAGGCCATTACCTTACATGAAATGCTATTTATCCTTTTTTTTTTTTTTTTGTCTAATTTTGTTTCACTGTAATTACCTGGTCTTTTCTGAGTCTGATGAAAGGTAGAGGCAATGAGAGTGTGGAGCAACTGAAACTATTTACCTGTTAGGGCAATGAATGTTGCCTGAGATTATATATTCTTGAATACTTCTCTAATTTGAAGTGATTGACAATTTGATTCATCTGGGTAGCAAAACATTTCCAATCCCTCAAAAGCAATGCCTTGAGGTAACTAAAGCAATAACAGAATTTCTCTGTAGAGTGCACAGTTAGCTACATTTCGTTTTGGGGTTTGGGTACTGTGGGAAGTGCGCCCGCCCTAAGACATGATTCTTCTTTAAGCAATTCTCTTCTTAAATCATAATTTTCAGCTGATCCAGAAGTGCACTCCAAAGCCCAACTTTGCCTGCTTGTGCAGTCATAAGCTCCCTATTTATAGAAATTGCTCCATCTCAGGACATCCTTAGCAGGCAGTGAAGCCATTCAAGATGTCTGTCCAGCGGCAGAAAAGAACATCTTGCCTATAGATTCTATGTGAGCCCCGGAATTGTTATCGCTGGGTTAGTTGACATAAAAGGTCCCCTGTTTCAGAACTATCTGCGTGTGGGAGATGTGTTTATTTTCCCAAGGGATTTGCTGCACTTCAGTTTGAGGCTTTTAGCTTGCGACTGCCTTCTCTGTGCTGAAAAGCCAGAATCCGGGTGTGGTGAGGGTTTAGGGTGCCATTGTTTCACATTTTAACGCGCGAGTGGTCACGGTCTGGCAAGTTAGCTGAGACATGTAAACAAATTTGTTCTAATTTGATTCAGGTGCTAATAAGACTAAGATTTTAACACGCTGGATTGGCGATGGATTATTTTCACAAAGGCTATATAACGTAATTAAGTATAATTTTTTTATGTACTTAGAATAGAAAAATTAAGAAAATATGTTTTATGTAATTATATATTTAGGTATAAATTATTTTATAATTTGAAATATCAAAGAGTGACAATAATAATGCACATTTATTAAATTGATTAGGGAAAATACATAACTAACTAAATATGATTTAACATTAAATATGTACATAATTATCTTATAACAATAGTAGTTTCATAATAAGCAAATTACAAAAAGGTCTCTTAAAAAAATTATACCTATTAATAATCTTAAAAAGAATTAAGTTGAAATAACTCGTTATGAAAATCGTAGTAAATTAATGATGATAAATTACCTTTTATACCTCTTCATATGAACTGACAGATTTGCCCCTCTTCTTCTACGGGTTCTCGTTTAACTCCTTGTGATCCCCTCGGGGAGAAATTTTTCATGTTGTCCTCGATACGTAATTACGGTCAGGGTGGTTTCTTTCCCGCTTCTATCATCAAATTTAAAGATCTGAAAATTTGTGGGATCGCACATTCACGCAGGAGGAGAAACGATTATCTCAGAGGACTCAGAGCACAGTAAGTAATGACGCTTCTCTGTTTCTTACTCGATCTGCGAAGCTTACCGCCTCCACTGCTCAGAGATTTAAAACAGGTGAAGATGCTTTTCTCGCGCTCTGATTTTCTCTACGGCGCAAAGTGTTCCACCATCAATTAGTTCTGAATTGTTTCTTTGAAGAAACTTATGCTTGGACCGGTTCCTGAGTTTAGCACCGACTAATGCTCAGCTATTCTATTCTTTTCTTTTTTCCCGCAACAAGTGTCTGCTGCAGCTCGCGAATCTCTACGCAATCTCGCGTGGAGGAGCAGACAGAAAAGCAACGGTTCTCAAAGATCGAATCGGGTTGTGCTATTTTCAGAGAAGCAGAAATTCTAGCTCTGACGAGGTTTGTGAATCTTGAGGGTTCATTGGATATTCACTTGCTAATTGCCTTCTAAAAGCTTTAGGTGTGGCTTTTTGAGGTGTTTGACAGTTCAGCTCTCCTTGTGGTTCACATGAAAATGTCAGAAAAAGCACCTATATGGAGTAGAAAAACATTTACGTCCTTTTTTTAGATTTCTCTGAGGTAAGAAAACATTAGGCGCAAAAAAAAAAAAAAAAAAAACAACTTAAAATGGCTTGCTTCACATTTTTTTTTTCATTGCTTTTTTTTATTGTCAATTAAAACAGGGAATTAAGCATATGTGAGCTGTTTCTTGTTATTTTAAATATCGTATATTACTGATCAGAATTTTGATTTTATCAGCTGAATTTGGCTTATATCCCAAGAGGAAATTTCAATCTGCGTGACTTTCATCATGCTGTTAGTAGCTTGCCAACAGATGGCGTTTCCGTCGACATGATTGAACTCAGAGCAAATAGAAGTGAAGATCTAGGTAAATAGCTTTCTAAGAGCGAAATTTTGTGTTGTGTACATGTGGTAATCACCATATAAGTTTTTTCTGCTCTTCTTGGTCTTCTCTTATCACTAAACGTCGCCGAAGTGAGATAGATGATCTTAATCAACCGAAGTTTGCAAAGAGCTGAATAGTTCTTTGTAGTTTGAAAATTAAATCTAGCAAAAATCTTCTGATTGCTAAACCTAAGAGTCTATAAGTAACTAGGTGGCTCATCTAGGTGATGGTTTTGTCTACTATTTGCTCTGCAACGTTGTTTCCGGGTTCTGGATAAAAGCTTTAACGGATGAATTATAGTGTTGCTCCTCAACTGCTTGCAGAGAGAATTTTTTCTGTGCTTCTCAGCGAGGAAATGCTGTATTCTTGGGGTTGCAAAGACATTCTAAGAAAAGTAATTTTTGTCAGCTCGTGTCTACCAACAACTGTTGATCCCATCCGGAAGGTTCTAATGGTATGGCGAACATGTTGGACATATCATAACCTTATACTCTTCACTTTATCTCGACTAACAAATCAAAGGTGTTGTGACCTAATGAAAATTATATGACAGGAAGCTGCAGAGCAATGTGTTTCACTAGAGTTTCTGCTACTGGAGCAAGAAGTTTATGAGGATATGCCTGACTATGTCGAGGAATTCTCAAACAGTATTTCTGAACTAGACAACTGCTTGCTCGGAAGGTGCTTTCCTGGTAAGAGTTGTCTGATCAACCAAATAGAATTTTTCTTCTATTGTTATTAAGTTGTGAGACTGCGAAGACTCTCATAGTCATATTTGTGGACCGTCCATGAGATTTGCCAGGGAAATTCATCCCAACGACCTTCAACCTAAAGCTTCTCAGAAGGTGTTTTAGTTCTCATACTATTCTGAATACATTCCGCTTGTAGAAAGATAATACATGTCTCATATGCAGTAGATACATGGGTTTTGGCCGGGCTCGTAAAGAGGTGGGTTCAGGAGCTCAAGGATGAAGACGAGGACTCAAGACAAGTTATCTTCGTCTTCAAGAATAAACTCTTTGGCACCACAAATCAGCTCTGCTGCAATTTGTTTTCTTTCACCAACCAAATAATTGATGGATTTGATCCCTGTCAGGTACTAAAGACGATTAACAAGTTTAACATATGAAATCCATCATGGATGGGCTACTCCTATTAAGTAAATGTCTGTCTAACACGAGGAAATATTCTGTACTGTGTTGAACTTTGTCTAGGCATGCAGGTGCCATGGCTTGCCTACCGAGGGAAGTAAAAAAGCAAAACGCGACACATCATGTCCCGTCACTGGCCTTGAGCTTGGCGCGAACGATTTGGTGGACAATGCAGTGAGCATTAGTGAGCATACATTGTTGTTTCTACCCTCATTTCAGAGCTGCCCGAAGCTTCCTTTGGTTGCTTCTCCCATTACTATTAATGTCTTGAAGCGCACCGGTTTGGCTTCTCTTAGTGAAGGTAACTAACCTTTACGCCTGTGGTTTTGAATACCTAATTTCTACAGCTCCAAAATGCAGTCATAGATTATAACAGTTTAAGCACCTTCATTGTTCTGAAATTATATTCCACCCCCTTGGAAAAATAAGCCTAATCGTAAGGTTATTTCCTTAGGTTAAGTATCGACACTTTTCTGTTATGTGCATCAATTATATCACACCAATTTACGATGACAAGCACGGAAAGTGTTTGGGTGGTTATGCAGGTGTTATGGTAGGAAATTCATACATTGTGACTCCAGTGCAATGTCATGAGATGGAATCTGCTTCAGATAAAAGCTATAATCCAGAGTTAAATGTTCAACGTGAGCACACTTTATTTTGTGCTCGTTCAGCATTCATTCAGCAGATTCTATGGTTGATTGATGTTTTTTTTCAGCTTTTTTTCTACAGTAAACGAGAACGCTTGCTCATGGTAAAAATGCTTCATGACTTATTTCATAACATGTGCAGTTTTTCATGGGCTTTCAAGGGCTCTTCATTCCCTGGATCAAGGATTAGTGTGCTCTTCAAACTGTAACCTTGAAACGATGAAAGAAGCAACTTTCCAGTGCTTTTATATTCTTCTGCCTGTTGAGAAAGGACCAATGCTCTTAAGAGTAAGTGTTAATGTTCATGATTGTTCGCGGCGAATGCAAGCTGATTCCTTATTGCCTTCGATGACATTACACCCGGCTTCATGTTACTTGGTGTTTGTTTAGTTGATAACTCTCTTTGATGATTTCAGAGGGTGGTCGGAGCTGAGGAAATTTTGTTAGTTCCAGATAGCACTGGATTGGATTGTTCCGTGCCGAAGGAGATACAGGATTCCGTTCAGGGCTTTTTAACAAAAGTATTAGCTTAATTCTTTAATCCGTTTTTCCTTTGCACAAAGAAATAATAGTGCCCGAAATACAGACACCGGTAATTGCAAGGGAATGGGTGGCGGATGTCGCTATAAAGCATCCGTAATATTTATGTCTGACGTGGTTATAAAACGTGCTTCTGCAAGCTGTGAGATTATAACCGATAAATAATCTCTTTTTAGCTTCTTCAGTTGAAAATTTCCTTTTTTGTTTTTATGTACCTGTGATCCTTGACCGATTACTTCTAATCTTTTGGTTTTCAGATGGAGTTAGAAGAATATAATCCACTTCTTCACAAGAGGGGGCTCCACACGAAACTAAACTGCCTAGTAAAAGAGAGCCTGCACTTTGGGTAATGCTCATTTCTTCAGACCATGTCTAATAGACCGGTATCCTGATAGGATGTTCAATAATGTTACTTACAGTATACGGGATACGGTTTGCCAAGAACATTCACAAGCTAGTCTATGTTATTGGCCTCTCTGTGGCAACTGCCCATGGTTCCCTCCCCGAATGTTCTACTGAAACTCCTAATCTTACTTTGTCGCCAGATCAATATCCAAATCTCCTAAAGAACAAAATCAGCAACCACCTATACAGCCTCTTTTAACAAGTGACAAATCTTCAATGGAGAATTCAGAATTGTCTCAAACTTCAGAAGATTCAGAAGAAGACAACACAAGTGCCAAAGTTGCCAAAGAATGGGACAAGTTGATAGTGCATGAAATTAGAGGGAGCTTTCCTCCTACGGGCCTTTCCACCCCTAGCTTCGTCCATTCTGTTTTAACATCAGGTAGTAAACCTTTGGATGAGAAAACTTCGAGAATTTTGGAGAGACTGGAAGCACCAAAGACGCAAAAACCGAGAGGGTCTTCTCCTTCAATTGCAACCAATGCAAAGAATGAGGCACGCGCCCCAATTAAGAAGCCTCTTGTGCCATTTGAACCAAACTGCACCACGGATCAGGGAATGGGCTTGACTCAGCCAATGAAACCCAGTTTTCAAAAGCAGAGAGGAAGCCGAGATGAATCCACGACGGCTTTCCGGATTAAGTAAAGCGTGAGATCGAGGTGCTTTCTTGTTTCTCTGATCATGTTAGAAGTTTTTTTACTCAAATGAAAACGGATTAGTCTTTTCAATTGTTTTCTAGGACGGGGAGTGAGATGTGATTAGGCTGTGTACCCATGTCTCTCTCTCTGTCCTGAGAATCATCGGCACACCGCATCCTTTCTGCTGAGAATTGTCTAATCAGATTCAGAACTTGAGATCAGGTTACACAATTACTTTAGATAGGATCTTGTCTGTTTTTGCACATTTACTCATCTGATTAGTTGTAGTAACATCATTAACGTCCATCGAGCATAAATGTTCCCCTTTCATTTTGAATGTCTGTCTAACCTTAGAAATTTCCAGGCAAAATATCGTGTTTGGTGAGAGACGAAGGAGTGACGTAGTGGAACCACTTTCTTTCTTATTCTTTCATTCAACCTGTAATTGCAATATTAGACCAGTGTAGTGTAGCAACATCTTGTTAGGACCACATGTGAAAAGCAAACCAATTATTTGATATACTTTCATTACAAATCATTTAAAAACTAGTACCAAATTTGATGCAACGATTTTGTCCAAGGCGAGCATTGACGTGAGGGCCCGATAAAAGTCACGGGAAGGACAGGATGGGTCCCACTCACATGATCTGTACAAGCAGTCAGGTCGTGGTGGGGCCCAAAAGGAGCAGATGGTAAGCGTGCGCAGGCGTGGACAGAAAGGAGGGGAACAAGGTTCACATGTGAGCACTGTTTTGATATAAAATCCAAAATGAGCCAGTTGAGGTGTGGAGGCCAGCCGTTCCTCCAAATTACTGTGCACTAGAAAAGCCAATCGAATAAAATAATGAAATTGTAAGGATTCTTATCCCACCGTTAAAAGTAATCGCTGAAATCTTCCACTTGATTCACTACAGCATATTCAGAGATTTCCACATAAATGCACGTGGACGACTTTATTGCTTTATCTACACCTCTTCCATTCATAAAAACTAGAAATAAAAAAATAAAAAATATATGTATAAAATAAGAAACCATAACCACTTTTAAGTACATTTGAATTCTACGTTAGCCCAGCTGTCATCTTTTCTTCTTCCCAGGAGTGGAACGAGCTCAGGACCCATGGAAGGTCATCCATCCAAGTCTCTTGACCGTCGCCACTTACGACCCTTCTCAACCTTTTCTCGCGTGTACTAGTAGCAGCCACAGACGCGCTTCGCCTAACCTATTCTGGTATTTGGTGGGCCATCCCTCCACTTCCCTCTTCTTCTCTCTCTTTTCCCATCGTGGGTCCCGTCCTCCGTATCCTCAGCGCATGAAGAGAATCAGGGGAAAAAGACAAAATAATAGACGCCAGCGGCGCCCAGAGTAAGGAAGCGACTCTGTACATGGAAAAAAGAGAGCTGATCCGGATCTTTCGATTTATTTAGAAATTTTCCTTGTGGAAATCGAATTTGGTGGGAGTCCTTCGAGAGAAATCCAGTGCCAGTTGCCCCAGCTCCTTCGTCGGTCCCGGCGGCCCGCAGTAGAAAACGCCTGCATTCACATGTCCCATTAATTTATCGAGTTCAATGAAACGAGAAAAAGTATGATGAATCAATAAAGGGAGAAGACGGGATTGGTGGGTGGGATTGAGAAGATGGCTCACCGATTCGCGACTCTTTGTGGTTGAGGGCGATTCGCTTGTAGACGTTTCTCCAATTGGGTTTGGCGAAATGGGATTTGACGGAAGTGCCGGAGACGACGTCGACTCCGTTCTTGGCGTGGTTGAGGGATTGGAGCATGGCAATGAGGGCGGACCTGGCGTCGCCTTCCTCGTACACGCTTGTGCAGTAGTTGTGGAGCTCAATCACGCCGTTCTGGTCAGCCGAAGCCACCTCGTTCATCACCCCCTTGAACCAATCGAACGAACCCTGTTCCCGGGTTACCCAGTAGAAGTAAGCTCGCCGCGTCTTGAACTCCTTCTTCTTGGCGCTATTAGTTCCGTGGCTACTACCTCTCGTCCCTCTCTCCAGCTCCGCTTCGTCTTCTTCCAACGTTTTCATGTTGTTCACGATGTCCTTCACGATGCTAATGAAAGGGGTCGCCCCGATTCCCAAACCCACCAGAAGCACCACGTCGTACTTCTTGTAGTCCTGGGCCGGCGCTCCGTATGGACCGTCTATCAGCACCCTCGGGAAACTGAGATTATCCACACAACCAAGATTGTTAAGTCTACCATTGACTATATTTGCTGCAAATGTTTAGCAAACAGTACTGATTAGACGCTTGGATTTCTTACATTGGGCTGTCTCCTCCATGCATGTAATCCGCTCGGAGTAAGCCGCTCTTCCCGGCCGGCGGAGGTTGACAGACCTGGTTTCATCACGTCAATCAATCAAGGTTAATTTTCAGAAATGTGGTAATAAATTTTCTTATACAGTTTTCTATGTGATCGGATGCTTACCTCGGAGAAAACGGTTTTCAGTTGAAGAGTCCAGTCACCGGCTGTTCGAATGTGGACACTGAGATAATCGTCACCAGGAGCCGATGTGATTGAAAAAGGGTGCCTGTTCGTTCATTTCGACCATTGTAACGTTAAGCAGAAAATCCAAATTGAATACGGAGATCCAACATAAATAAGATATTGTGTTTACCATTCGAAAGGGGAGACTGCTGCACAATTAACAAACATGTACTGGCCACTCTTGTATTTGAAGCCTTGAGGTTTAGACATGTGCAGTGCCAAGACATTGCCGGGATAAACAGCAACCTGCAATACAGAAGCAAATGGAGGAGGTTAGAGACGATAACAAATAGTTTAGTAACACAAACAAGCATATCTATCGGGGAAAGTTTATCAGCTTACTTTGAGGATCTTGACTGGCTTAATGCTAGATCTGAACGCTCTGATCAGTCTTTCAAAAGCATAAAGAAGAATTGGAACAGCTAGATACATCCATGTCTGCAACATCAGAATGTTCATGATCAGTTTGATTCCATCTTTTTCGATTACGATCCAATAAAGGGCAGCGTAGCTACGGTGGTGGAATTTGGAAGTGCTAGGTAATGAAACTTACCGTTTTCTTGTACCACTCACGCGTGAGGTAGAGTTTGATTCCATGGACAACGAGTAGGGTGTAAACGACGACGAATAGATGGTGAGAGTACCAGAAGGCGTTGAAGCCGGTGAGCTTCTGGAGTGGCCTGGGGAGCTTGAGCTTGTTACGGCGGAACCATGGCGTTGCAAGTGTAAACGCTATGGCCATTAGGACCACCATTACTATCCCCGTCCAGCCTTCGATGCCCTTGACAAAATGCCAGTAGTTAGAAGGCTGCTCTTCGCCGAAGAAAGGCTTCATTGGCTCATATTCTTCCTCAGTTGCGTGGAGAAGACGAGGAAAATCGCATGTCAAATGTGCAATCGCATGTAATCCAACACCGACTGCGATTCCAGTGGCAATTACCTGACAACAGGTTTTTCATCCGAAAATGTTAGAACCCAGATGTAGGAGTTTTTTGCTCTATTCGGGTATCGATATTTAAAGCAGTTTTGTCTGAATAGATTACCTTGTGGAAGTTGAGGTTATCGTCAAATGGAACGACAACGCCGAGCTTGGTTTTGTTCCTGAGCCAGGTGATGGTATTCCGGCAGACTGGTAACAGAATCAAGGCCATGTTGAATTTAAGCGTCTCGGCCCCTCCTTTGGCGATGGAGACACAATAGCCCATAACGTCAAACGCCGCCTTGTTTTTGTACTGGACAAACTTGTAGGCAAACAAACCAGAGCAGATTCCCAACCACAGTGCCAAAACCCATATTCTTTGCCAGTTATCTTCAACAAAGTACTTGGTCTTCTGATACCATCTCTTAATCGGGTTGCTCTCTTTTGTAGGCTTCAGCTTCTGGCTCAGCATCTGGCTAAGGTTTCGGCTGTTGGTCGTTCCTCCTCTCATCGATTGGTTGGGGGCTTGCAGCAGCAGGGTCTCCAGGTTTTCGACCTGTTCTCGCAGTGAAATGATACTCCGTAAGATGAAGCACAGGCAAAGATTGAACCGATCGGGATTTTTTCAATACATACAGGTCTATTCATTTTTACCTGAATGTACCCAAGATTATCAGGGTCGAGCTCCTCCATGATCAATGCTGCATATTCTTCGGCCTGTTCTTGGATCTTCGACAGCTTGTTTGCGGACGCACTGAGAGTGATAATCTGCAAGAGAAATTTTTTTGTTAATGGTTTCTTCCAGTGCAACCCGAGTTATAAACTCATCCGAGTTGGCTTTTGTGTTTGTAAGCTAAACCGAGGACTCATTCTAGTCATTCGCCGCTAACCTCTTTGACTTCTTCTTCAGTGATTCTTCCATCCGCGTTTTTGTCCACCCTGCATCATGCGCTACCAGTTAGTTGACCCACTAACGTTTTGTTTAAGATAAAATGGTAGCAGTGAAAGGAGAGAAGAGTTGGGATTTTAGCTTTACATGTCAAAGAAGGTCTGTAATCTGGAATCAAAACTCTGGTCGGCAATCTGTTCCCAGAACTCCTTCAACTCGGATATGGTGATCGAATTCCCCGTAATATTCCTCCTGCGAACAAGTGCATCGAAAAGTTCTCCTGCAAACTCCTTGGATTCCTTCATTCCTGCAAGCAAACCACACCAGATAATTTTTAGATGAAAGAACATAAATTTTATCTTGTAGAGAACAAAATTTGAAGGAGACGTTTGAGTGGTATGAGTCTGCTGCTCCCCAATCGACCCGGTGCCGTTACCTATGCATTGCCCGAACAAAGCGCGGGGGAGTTGCCCGTCGACTGCAAGCTCGTTGAACCGCTTCTCGACCGCCGACCATCCTGCGCCGCCGTCAGTCTTACTGATGAACTTCAGTCCTTTCAACGCGTGCGCGGCAGCTGACTTTGACCGGTCGATTCGGCCAACCGGCGTCCGGTTCTTGATGGAGGCTAGGCGCTTCAGCTCCTGCGACACTTGCCGGATCTTGGAGGAGGCGGACCGGATCACCGAAGACCCGAACGAGGATCTCTTCTCCAGCGTCCTCGCGAGAAGCGTCACCTCCGGGTCCTCGTTTTCCCCTCCCCCGGCAGCCTTGACGCTATGGACGGCGACGGAGTCGTCACGGACATCGAGGGTGATCTCAACATAGGCATCGTCAGCTGCCGACCCACTTCCGCTGGAGGTGATGACATTTGTCGTCTCCGGTATGTTGAACCGTGCGCTCTTCCGTCCACCACGTTTATTGAGAGGGCCGCTCAGCGGGCCGCTGAAGGCCACACGCTCGCTTCCCACACTCTCCGTGTCCGACTGGCTCTCAGCATACCCACCTCTGCCGTCGTCTGTTCCCATTTTCTGCATCAATGAAATCTGCGTATACTTATGCCTACCGCTCACTCTGGACCTCAAAGCTTGAACAGAGACGAACTTCCAGAACAAATACTAAACAGGTCTCTTAGGGGTCTTTATTGAAACTCAAAAACCCTCCAAATCGAGAATCGAACTCCAGAGGGTTAAATCGAAGAACTTAAAACTTCACGTAGCTGATACTTCGTTGTTGGAGAAACCACTCATAAAGAGCTTCAACGAAACCCAGCAACAAAATTTCCAAGAAGAAAGTTGCAGAATCTTAAAAGCCTCTACTTCTTGCTAAGGTTCTAGATTCAAGACAAAAAGCGATGCAGCGGAGCAGAAAAGAGGGAGAGAGGGAGAGAGAGAGTTGAGCTGATTCTCAAAAGAGCGATGGTTGTCTGGATATATATGAGATGGGAAAAGTTGGCTTGATCTGGATGTCTTTCGCGGTCAAAGCGCACTAAGCATTCTTAATCAAGTCGCCTTTAACTTACAGTAACCCTGAATTTAAGACTAATCCAAGATTAGTGGACTGAGTGAAAATAGTCGGAAGTCTCTGCCCCCCTTGGCAAGGGTCACGCCGTGGGTCGACGTTGCTTCCGCCCCGCGATTATGTCATCAAACCAGAAGAGTACATTTTTTGACGCCGTCTTCGTCTTCTTTGGACGACGTTTCACACAGGAGGCTTCAATACGTCCAGCGCATGTGCACCAACTCCGCCTAATAATTTCCTTCCCGGTCCTTTCCCGCCATTTCGGTCTTATTCGGTCTTCATGGGTGGGCATGTCAACTCCTGAATAATCCGCTCGTGATGGAAATGGGAGCAAACCGGACATTCAAACCCCTCTACGCGTTTCTGAATTCATCATCGGTTTTTGTGTTTTTTTTTGGCACAAAAGCTTCAATTTTGTAGGTTTCAGTCGCAGGAAGAAGACGGTGAGCGCGAGAGTCAGACATACTGGTAAAAAAAATTTGACTAGAATGGTGGAAGATTCATGGAATAGTTCCGTTTGAGCAGATCTGTTGCCCACTTCGTTAGAGAAAGTCAAGAAATAGATATCACAAAATCAAGTTGCTGGATGCTATCCAACCTGGAAACTGTTCCAAGTCGGTACCAGAAAAGGTGAAAAACAAAAACTTCTCTTTCTCGAGCTCGACTTCTCTATTCCCTCTCTATTCCTCCACTCTCTCTCTGTTTTTTCCTGTTCTTCATCTCATTCTCTCTATTTTTCTTACCACTAGCCTCTACAATGAATTAAAACCTGCCACATGAGGAACGAAAACTTCCAAAAGGTTGGGCTATTTTTTCTCATAAAAGACAGCCGATGTCTGGACCCAAATGTGTACCAAACGAATCAGATTCTCTCGTCCCTGTCTCGTCCAGTTCATCTTTATCTGTTTATTAATTTGCTGCTCAAGATAATAGTCGTTAAAACAGTATCGAGAGGGGGAAATGGATGTAGGAATAAAACGTGCCCTTTTCAATTAACTATGTCAAATCGGGTCTTATAAATTCTTTCTGAATTTTAATAACAATTTCATCGTTTTATTTCAGGCTCAGCGATGCCTTTCGCCATTGTCTATCGCCCGATCTCTGTGTCATTGGGATTGAGCTACCGTGAACGAGTCGGCAAATCTTTAACAGCCCCTCACGCCAAGGAAGAAGAAAGAAGAAAAGAAGCAGCTCGTTTCCTCTCTCGTCCAGTTTAAGCTGCGGTCTCTATTTTCGGTGGCTGGCTACCGCGTGGAAAAATACTCTCGCAGCCTGTTCGTTTTATTTGGCCTAGTTTTGACTGTGGTTGCGTCTTGTAAGGGATCTACCCCCTCACCCAGACGCATGAAAATGGTTCGGACGTGTCGTTTGATCAGCTGGGACCAAAACGAGAGCCGCAGACGCGACATCTACGGAAAATTATGAAGGTGAATCCAGGTAGGAGTTCACTATCTGTGGCTACTGTGGGCTTTCAATCATTCAAGACACGTAAAGATGGCTATTTTGACTATGACTTAATATGAACTCGACATGTGTTGTATTAAATAAGCAAGAAGCGTCTCATTTTCTATTTCCGACTCTCAAGGGTTTTACACTGGAAGCTCATGCTTAGCGTCTCATCCATCTGGTTCGAGGGGACAGGTTCAACGTTCCTTGCACGGTCGGAGCCCATCAATGGAGACCTGAAGTGGTGCAGAGGCGACTTTGTTGGAATAGTTGATTTCTGACATCGTAATTGACCACTGATCACGCCGCAAATAGATCCACGCTGTTTGAAATTTAGAAAAGGAATCGGGAAAGCTAAAAATCTTCCTTTTTTTTTTTTTTTTAAACTAAACACTGAATCGGGCATATTTATTTTTCCGTTAAATGTGAATATTCATTAATGAAGTGACTGGTAACAGATAACAGAGACGGGAAAGAATCTCTTCGAGCCTCCGAGGTTTTCTGTTGCAGGATCAGTTCTGTATTGACTCAGCACTTCACATGAATGAGAAGAGCTTCGTGAGGATCACTTGAATGAGAAGCAAAAAATTTCTTGCGTCTCCAAACGAAAAGGGTTATTCATGTATCTCCTCCCTTTGCAACCACGGATCTTTCTCTTTTCTTATTCTAAATAACATTTAATCTAGTATCATCGTCTGCACAGAAACTATGAGAGATTTGGCTACCTCCTCTGTGTAGAAGAAGAAAGAAAAAAAAAAACTATTCGTACTTCGTCTTTGATAATTTCATTTGTTTCACTTTCGTCTCCAATCATAACAAAAAACAAAAAACAAAAGTCTCACATCATGAAATTGAAATCAAATACAACTTCCGCTGATGAAAGATCAGGTAGAGAGAAAACTGCTAGTTTAGGCAACTAAAATAGTCCTAACGACTCTCTGCAACTTGGGTAGAGTATCAACTCTGACCACAACTCTCACCTACTTCCACAATTCTCACGGTAATGGAGAAGTGGTGTATTTCTGCTATGATTATCATACTCGTAAATATTTGTATATTTTCTAGGTCTTAAGATTTCAGAAGAGATCATTATTTTCCATCTTCCGTAATGCGCTGCGACTGATAATGCAAAAAGCTACCAGCAGCGTGGAAAGCGTCAAAAAGGGCGGTTCATGTTAGACGCAATCAACTGACACATGATAGCGCCAAGAGCCGCTGACCAAAAGGATTTAAATCTAGAAGCATCAAAATTTCACAGCACCTAACAAAAAAAATAGTCATGATCTCGGCCGTCAGATCCAAATGTTCTTCTTTGACCATAGTCTGGACCCCATAGGATTACAACCAATTGGATGGTTTGAGGGGGATCAGGATCTGCTCCTCGTTCTTGCCAAATTCGAAAGCGGCAGCGTGACGCTGTAACGCCCATTATTCCTCACCCAACTCAATTTCCTCAACGCCGAGTGGCTCAACGCTCTTTTGGCAAATTCATTTATACGGGCAAAAAAAAAACAAGGTGCCCCCTGCGGGCCACAATTATATCGTTTTACATGTCACGTTCTTCAACGAACTTCTCCGCGGGCTTTCCTAATTGCGACGACCTTTGCACCACAATTTATACCTGAAACTCTTCCTCTCAGATGACAGTTCTAAGTTAAACAGTTAATTACATCATCCGTCAGAGCTCAGATCGAGTAAGTAAACACGACAGAAATGAGACTCTTGATATGGAATTAACAGATATAATCATCTCATTTAGATTGTTCTTTATTCTTCATTTTCTTGTACCGCGTCGTTTCCTTCTCCTTGGCGCGATTTTCTTTTCGTCCGTCGCGGTCGCCCCTTCACTCGATTTTTGTCGGAGTTAGATTCACTTCGTGCTGTTTGTTTTCAGCTTCTGCTTCGCTTTCCGCAGATTGAGGTAGTGTTTCTCTCATTCTTAGTGAAGACGTCCTCTGGCGATATTTTCAGTTCTCATATCTTTTTATTTATTTGCAATTCATCATATGTATCTTAATCATTTTCAATACCTCCCGAATATCATTCTGATTCTGCTCCAGTTATGTATGATTTTCTTTTAGTCGCACTGTTCTGGCTGGGAGAAATTTTTATAGTAAAATAGGTTCAAGTACACGAGCATTGTTATTTCTATTGCGGCAATAACCGTACTTTTTTATGTTTAGTTAGAAAGGCAATAACTTGCACTTAAACCGATTCATTTTTAGTTTCTATATCACTCTTTGAAAGAGCTTTTTATGATTATTCTTGGACCCATAATGTAGTCAAGGTTTTTCATATTCAGTTTCACTCGGAAGATGAATTCGATTAAGGATTGATGATAGAATATGTGTTAGGGACCTCTTGACGTTATTCGGTGACTTTTTTTAATCTACTTGGATGTTATCATGTACTTAGCTTACATGGTCTTTTAAAGGATATAATGATTTTCAGGGCAATCTTCATCTGAATATTGCGTACAGATGTTAATTTTATTACTTTTTCTATACCTTGACTTCAATCTTTCAGTTCTATACATGTAATATCAAATTTACATTAATTGAAGAATAGATTTATTGTTTTGTTTGCTGGCTCGTTTCTCTTTAAATGTATACACTTTGTGGCTAGCCATTTTTTTCATTTCTACCATAACGAAGGAGTACATAGTAGCTTCTCTTAACTGGGGTCCCTTTCAGGCCTTAAAATGACAGGGAGAGCTCAAGTCTTGGCCGATTATCCTAGTTCTTCATCTCGGAGTGTTGCAAAAGACATTGAGGATGATAGGATGATTGCACTCGTTCTGTCTGAAGAGTATGCTAAGCTAGATGGTGCTGTTGCTAGACGTGTTTCCCATCTTTCATCCATTCCAGTAAGTTGTCTTTCTTTACTATTTCACTAACAGAAAAACTTGACTATTTTTATAAATCGCAATTGATATATATGCTCATTGTTCTCAAAATTGGAAATGGATCTTAAAGTGCTAGGTACAGGATTAATTTTGAGTCAAAGTCTAATTTTTTTCTAGGGTCAGAGTTTCCTGCACTTTTCCAGATTTAAGTAAACATACATTACAAGGTTTAGATGATTGTAATCTGAGTCTGTCATCCTTTACAACTCGAGTAATGTAGCAAACGTTTAACTTATCACCAAAATGTTGTGAATTCTCAACTCACAAGCTAAGGAGTTAACCTAGATCACACTCTAAGCATTCTAAGGAGTTATTTCTCAACAAAATGTTGCCTGAAAGATTTTTTTTTCTTTTTTTTTCAGTGAGCAAATAATTGAATTTTTTTCTATTTTATGTGTTGAAAAGCAAGTACAGGGATATTTTGGTTATTTTACCTTATCTTTATCTATATGTCTTGATGTAATCTTGTTTTGTCTGTCCAACTATGTCTATGGATCAAGTTTCATGTAAAAAGGACACAGAGTAGGAGATATAGAGAGATAACACTTAAGTAAGGGGATTTTTGTAGTTGAACTCAACTCTTATTATAAATAGAGGTTGGGGGGGACGTGCATGTCCCCCAATGCAGATCAGTTTCTTCACTCTCTCGTCTCCACCTCTTCTCCCTCTCATTCTCTCTCTTCAACTCTCTCTCTTCTTAATTTCTTCACTATGCCTTTCTTTTCAGATATTCATGGGAGAAAGATTACATGCAGGAGAAAATAACAGTAGATTATAGAGCCTTCTGCTGAGAGATCCTTTACTGCTACAGTCTGCTTAGTAATTTCATCTTTTATTTTGATAACATTTTTCCATTCCCTCCACTAGTCCATTGCTTTTCTTTATTCGATCTTAAGAAAGGCTGAAGGTGAGATTAGCAGATAGGATATGCTCAATTGTCCAAGGTTAACTCACAGTTCTCTGTCAAATTTTCTATACTAGTCAATGCCTAGTGCTCCATATTTAAGTATTTAATGATTTTATAGGATCTTTGCGGTAGTCTTCCCAAGAATACAGACTTCTTGACAAGAAGAAGAAGGGGATTGAGTATCAGAGACTGGTTTTCTAGAATCAATAAATCCTAATTATGTTGACTAGTACAATATTGTTACGAGCTATATGCCAGGTGATTAGTAGCTGCTTCTCTATAAATTTTGACTCAAAAAGTATTTTTCTCAGAAATCTTTGAAGAAGATGAAATTTAATATAAAAAAGATGAAATTTATTTTTCTGTTTCTAACTGTAGTGGTCAAAGAGATATATGACAGCTTTTAGGAGATTATGCTGCCATGTGCCACTGCTGCCTCTCTCTCTCTCTCTCTCTCTCTCTCTCTCTCTCTCTCTCTCTCTCTCTCTCTCGCACACACACACACACTTCATTTTGCTTTCTTTGATTAGGTTATGCTATATACCCTATCTCAGATTTTTCCTTGTAGATTTAGCTGTAAGATACTCTTTGGTGTTGTTTTAAAACCATCTCCTCATTTCTAAAGTTTCAAAGGCATGAACTTTGGCAATACATTAAAGGCAATTTTGAAATTAGTTATTATTAGTGACCATTTTCATTCTAGCTCTACCTCTCACATGTCTTCATTGTAAAGATACTTCTTTAGAAAAGAAAAAAAATACTTGTTTAAATATCAGGAGCCGGTATTCCAAAAAAAAAAAAAAATTCAGGGCCTTTTCTGGTTGAAGCTTCCTCAGCTAGACAAGAAACCGTGTCTATTTTTCCATCTAATATCTCTTTTCTGTTGTTGATGACTATGATGTTTGTTTTGTATCTTTTAGTCCATTCATCATATGGGTGCACTCAGGCTTTTATATTAATAAGTTATTCAAACTCAATATCCAGCATGTCCCACGGATCAATACATACATTCCCAATGTCAGTGATGCCACTCTTGATCACCAGCGGCTGCTTCAGAGGTATGTTATTTTTCCTTTTATAGAACTTTCAAGCTCTGCTTTCAAGATTCATGGGAAAATATTCCAGTTCTGTCTAGTTTATATTTCCATCAGCACAAACAGAAGCTCAATTGCTTTAGGGACATGTTTCACAAGCTACAAGAAAACCAGGTCTTGAGCTCTCTCTCAAGATCTCTCCCGCCCAAAATAAATAAATAAAAATAAAAAATAAAAAATCAAAGTCTTGTTTTTGTTTGATGTAGGCCATATGCTTTTAGCAGCAAAAGTGGATAAATTAGGTGAGCTTCATCTGTAATCATATGCCAATTTTGTGCTAATAATAGTTTTTTCATGATCAAACATCATATTTCAGGAAATTCACCAAAATATTGATTGCTAGTTATTTTTATGAAAAAATATTGTCGGTCTTTAAAACAAAACACTATGTTGCATCAGGAACTTATTGACAAAGTCTGACTGATTGACATGCATGTAGTATTGCATTCTATTTCTGTTGTACTCTACACTTGTTTCTGGGAAGGATAAAATGAAACTATTCCTTGAGTAACAATGTTTAGAAACTAAATGATGCCATGCATCTAGAGCCTTATGCAAGCATTTTGTGTGCAAGATATTTCATTTAAATAATTCAGATCTTCCAAATCTCTTAACAAAATCTACAAGAAAGAAATGATAAAGAAAATTCGTTATGAGAGCTCAAATAAGAACATGAAGTACATGAGAAGGTACAAAAAGTGCAAGGAAACTTAAAAATAAAATACAAATTTTAAAACAAGAAAACAGTTCGAACTAAGCTTTTGGAGACCGGGTAGCTACATTCAATTTAAATCTAGTTGAAAACCGTAACCGAGGTGAAAGCAGGAGTTTTGAATACCTATTGGATTGTTTTGAGATGACTTGGGCATTAAAATGACCCAAGACAGTGATTTTTCTTTTGGTTTGGGAAAATTAAGAAGAACAAAGAAGAAGAAAAATAATAAGCTAATTATGCAATGAAATCTTAAAAAAAAAAACTGGAAACACCTTTTCTTTAGTGTTAGCTCTGCATTTGTAGTTTCACGGGACTGAATATCTTGCTGAACATAGAATTTTCCTGAGATTGACCCTCCAATTGATGTCCAATTTTGTTTTTGTTAAATAGAAAAAAAATTATGAATGTAAACAGGTAATTATCAACATGGTGTTCTGATTTTGCTGGTCTGCTGGTGACTCGGGCAAGTCAACCTGGATTTGGAGGTTGCCGAGCTGGGTTATGAGGGGCAGATCGTCCCATCTGTTCTCAGTGATTCCCCGCCCCCCTAATGGACTCGGGTAACCGAGTCAGTTCCATGTCTGAGTCAGAACATTCCATCTAGGTATTGGGAAATAACACTTTATGTTGCAAACAGTTAGATTTTATAAAAAGAATGTTTTTGCATAATGTTTACCAAAGTGCAAATGATAAAATTATGGCTTCAGACCATGCTTGTGTGTGAGAAGAATCAAGCATTAATACATCATGCTATTGTATGCATGTTATTTTTATTGTAGAGGGTATCTTGCCAACTTCAGCACAAATGCCTGTTAGGGGGATCAATCCCACTAACACACTATTGAAGGGTCTGCTGACCTACTTGCTGGAAGTGCTTGTTCATTCTCAAGTTGACTTCACTGCAACTGCTTGAGTTTTTTAAGGCGTGATTCATGCTATGTGGAGGCTATTTCTCATTATTTTATGAGGCTTGTGGCTTATTTTTATTTCTCATGATCTGCAACAAAATTAACCTTATGTGACTATTCTTGTGTTATATCGTCCACCAGATTAAATGTTTATGGCTTATATGAACTTAAAGTTTCTGGGGATGGCAACTGTCAGGTTAGTTCAACCATTTGAGCATTTGGTATTAAAGAGACCATGTAATAATGCTTTCCTCATGATTGCTGTGTCCTTTACCATTTTGTAGTTTCGTGCACTTTCTGACCAAATGTACAAGTCTCCTGATTATCACAAGTACGTGAGGAAAGAGATTGTTAAACAGGTATTTAAATTGATGTAGAAGCCTTTATTTGTTTTTCCTTTTTCAGAATTTCTTATTAATACAGGGAAAAAGTCTAACAAAATTTTCTCTTCAGCTTAAAGGCTTCCGCTCCTTGTATGAAGGTTATGTCCCCATGAAGTATAAGACATATTACAAGAAAATGTCCAAGTAAGGAGAAATTTTGTTGTTAGTCATATAAATTCCTTGTGTTGTAATTTGCAAGTTTTTTTCCAATTTTTATTTCCTGCACATTCTACAGATTGGGCGAATGGGGGGATCATTTGACATTACAAGCAGCTGCTGATAAGGTGTAATATTTTGAAGCTTGTTTTGGTTTACCTTTTTTATGAGTCTAACTGATGCTTGATTATCTCAAACTATTTTTGAATTGATCAAAGATTACATGACGTTATTTTCTTTTAAAAAATTACACGACATTAGTGCCCTAAAAGTTTTAAGTTCAACCTGAACTTCTGGATATGTTTCTGACTATGCCCTTTTTTTAGCAGTTCGGTGCAAAAATATGTCTTCTAACTTCATTTAGGGACACTTGCTTCATTGAAATTCTTCCACAATTGCAGCCTCCACAGCGAGGTATGGTTTATTTGAGGGTACTAAATCAACATGCCCTGTTTAAATATCCATAAGTAACTGGTTAATCTACAATATAAGGGGAAATACGGATACATTATCGGAATAGTGAATGTTAAAGTTATTGATCGATGCAACTGCATTCTTGTCATGGCTAAGTGGATGCTGTATGGATGGAAATCCCTTTTTCTTCGGAAAAAAAACTACACACTTTCCATGGACTACATCTTGCTTATTTGGGCATCTATGCTGTTTTTGAAATTATAGTTCACCTTTTTTGAGACATAAGAACATCAAAACTTTCATTGGAAGCAATCTGTCATGGTATTAGTCGTTTTTTTTTTCACTTGAAAGTTTCATTTTAGCCATGTATCCACATCTTTATTACTAACTTTACCGCCTTATTAAACTTGCAATCTAATCTAACTAGAAATTATTTTCTTGATAGATCCTTAAAATCATGCATAGGATTGCAGTTATCCGGATCTTTGTTATAAGTTGGTCCTTTGTTTTTCTTTTTAACACAGAGCTGTGGTTGAGTTTCTGGTCTGAAGTACACTACAACTCACTTTATGATCTCAGAGGTTAGTACCATTTAGATCCATTTGAATTATGATTTCACCAAATGAGTAGTTACTTGGGATTAATTGAGACTCCAGAGATTTCATAGAATGACTGTTGACAACTATTACTGAACCTGTTTTTACAGATGCTCCTGCTCGTGATAAGCCAAGAAAGAAACACTGGTTGTTTTAGAGATGTGTACATATCAATATCGCTCTCTGGAGGTCAGAAAGCGCAGGTTTTTTCAGGCATGATATTTAGAGGTTTACCTTTCCTTTTTTTTTTTTTCCCTATAAATTCCTTCTCTTTGTAGATTTTAGATCATGAAGCTCTATAACATATTTCTGAAAACATTGTTGTGGTTCTATTATATTAATTCATTAATTCTTTTTGAATTTTTCTGAAGGTCAAAATCTTTAATACATAATAAGCAGTATTCTCGCATGACTTAGCAGCATGCTATTTTGTAAATATTCAATATTTTGATAACTGCATCTTAGTGGGCTATGTTGACTTTAATTGATGACCTGCATTTCTGGGCAAAATAAATTATGATGCATTAATTTGAAAAAGGAATAATAAATGGCAACCATGGCAAGCAAAAGCAAGTTGCTGCCTGACAATCTGATCGGATTCCTACTTGGCATGGGTTTTAAAAACCCAGTCCTAAAAACCTCGAAGTCTTCTTCCATTAATTGCGAACATTGTGGTTTCTCCAGTTTAGAGTGTTCCCTGACAATTGTCTGAATGAGGTCCAGCCGAACTCTGGAATTGGGAGTTATGGATCTTGAGTTATCCATCTATTTATGCATTGCAGCATATAACTATAGTTTAAACCATGATTTTTTGACCCGACGGGTCAACCTGTGACTCGGTCAAGTGGACCCAGATTTTGACATGGTGGGGCAGGTTGGCTCGGTGAGTTGGAGACGTTCCTTCTGTTTTGGCCTTTGGGCACTCTATCGCCTTGAGCCCAGCTCTGGACTCGATTGGGTCCCGATTCCAGGTAAAAAGACCTTGATTTTAACTACAGATACTGACTGAAATGTTCCTATTGCTATTTAATTATCGATACAGGAATTCTGTCTCAGAAATAATTACAAAGTTTCACAAATTTAATTAGAATTTCAAGATTATCCGAGGGTTGGAGGTACCTACATTTAGAAATTCGTCTTTTGCTTCCGGTTCACTAATCCTCTTTTCCAATTTCTTTTTGATGGCAGATCCATCTCTCTAGTAGTTTAGATTTTTCCCAAGGATTAATGTTACCTCCTTAATAGAATTACTCCAAATAATACCTTGTAGGTTTCAACAAGGATTTTGATTTTCTCAAACTCAAATTGGAAACAACTCTAGATAGATGATGGTCCTTTTATCAACCGGAATTTGATCCAATTATGATAGCCACCAATTAGAATTTTTATGTTATATATAACTATTTAAAAAAATCATTTTCATCAAATAAAATTTAACTCATTTATTTAAAAGATTGAGAATTAAAACTAGGAATTAATATAGTCATAAATTTAGGATTTATTATTTTTCAAAATTATGATTTTGCTCGAATTTTTCTTAGAATAAAGCCTCTAAACTTTGTAAAAAAAAATGTGAATATCCAAAAGTTGCTAGGTGCATCCTATGATCAACAAATGTTATATATTTTGCACTTTAAAACAACCATAGATTTCACATAAAAATTGACCTATTTATTAATTTAAGTTTACAAATTGATTATTTTTTGTTGATATTTGTTAAAAATGGGTAATTTAGTAAAATTCCCTTTTTGGTATTGTTGACTGTTTCTCAGAGTTGTTCATGTATATACTATAAACAGTAGAGGTCTCTCTAGGGTGGGTACTGACTTACAGGGGAGACCTATACCTTGCTTCGAAGGTAAATAGTTTATGACCAATGTAGCAGCAATCAATTAATATGTCTATGCTAATTGCCTTACTATTGAGGTCTCTCTGGGGAAGGTTACGACTCATGTGCCATTAACTGCATCACTCCTTTGTTGTTATTTCAAGTTATTACTTCTCAAAAGTTGATTTGAAGGTTTCTCTCTAACAGAGAAGGCGAGGGAACAAATAAACCACTCGGCTTATTCTAATCACATTTCAGTATGTGATGAAATAAAAGCATGTTGATGTGAATCTTACGTGAATTTAACGGTCATAATTCTATATCTGTACAGCTAATTTCAGAGAAGAGTTCCATGAGTTACAATAGGTTGGTCGAGCTCAGAGATGTGTACAGCTAATTGCTTACGTTTTTAGCCTCCAGGATGGACCCTTGAGAAACAGAGGCATATTCAAGTCGCCAACTTGGAAAATAAATTATTTGTATCAGTGGCAAGAGAAGCGAGGCGACGTCTTGTAGCCACCGATAGAAAGCCGATCGCCTTCCTCTGTCTTTCCCATCATTTGAGATCTTCTCATCTTTTTCCCTTCTGTTTCTGCGTTGTATAAGATTCAAAAGCCAGCCAGCTAAGATGACTACTGGAACGTCAGCCGTCACCCCACGTAAAACAAGCAAAAAATCACACAAAATCGAGTTCAGTTAGAGTTTGAAGAGCTGTCCGTGAGTTGAATGTGAGCTGTTCTGATGTCAATTCTTGAACATGATCTTCTATTGGGTGGTATTATCCGAAGAAGATTAAAATCCATAGAGGAGATGCTAATCCTGCTCTTGCTGGAGTAGTGCTGACGCTTCACAGTATTCTCTTTCCCACTTTCTTTCTCTCTTTCAGCAACGTCTCTGGGCCATTTAGCACTCTTAGCAAAATAACCTCTTTAATTCCCCTTTTTTTTTTTTTTTATTAGTAAAGAACCCAGAAAGGAGTAGTCTGGAGTGAATTTAGTTGGACGAAATGGAGATCTCGATAGTTGCTAGCGTCAGGAACAGTCTTAATTAGATTCCCACGTGAGAGGGTCCGGACACCGGCAGACCATACACGTGCCACGTGTCTTCCTTTCCTCCGACCTGCCGGACAGATCTCATCTCATACATCGCTTCGAAATTTTGTTCTTCGCTTTGTTTAATTAATTAATAACCCGATTATGAAACGACTGAAGATTATTGATTCATATGTTTTTAATAGGGCTAATTGCTACTGTAAGTATCAGTTTCAAATCGTACCAACCCAGTCATGATCTAGCGGGGTCCGCACCAGCTTTACTGTGCACATGCGTGGTCGCAACTGTTATTGTGAATCACACTTGTCTTCAAACTCCACTCATTGTCTAATCTTCATGGACGTGACTCGAATTGTTCCCATTCACTTTGCTTGTTCAGTCGGTGTTTTCTCCTTCTTCACTTGATCTTTTAGCGCTTTTTAATGCTTCATCTCTTGCTCTCAACGACTGAACTTTGACTAAGACCAGCTCAATCTCTATCACAAACGGTTTTTCAGTCACTGAGAGTCCAAATGTTCATATTTAGATTACAGCCTCCTCACTCCGCGCCCATTGGTTTTCTTTCTTTTATTTTTTCTGTCTTCTTGTTTCGTCTGCTGTGAAAATCAAAAGTTAAAAGAAAAAAAAAGGAAGCTCAGAAGCTCTTAATGGCGCTGTACATGGAGCCAAAACTCTTCACACCCTTGCTTGAATAAAGGTAGCTTTAGATCAGGCACCTTACGTGATCGGTCGAGCGTCGACTGTCATGAGCCATTACTGGAGACAATAAGACAGGAACCGGTAGAAGCGACGAGAGATGGGAAATAGGCGTCGCCAGTTTCCCTGGCTCTAGCTCAAGTACTCGCCCAAAAACCCTGCAAACAGTCCAGACGGCTCAACAAATAATTGAGGCCAACCACACAAAGGATATAGCTGTATTTAAACTTATAATATTATTCTATTCCGAGAAGAGACCAACCGGAAGATTTTAAGAAGCCTTGAAAAAAAAAAAATCCTTCCACTGCCTACATAAAGGGTTGCAGCATTCCTTTGTTTTTCATCGAACACCTTTCTCTCTTTCTTTGGTACCATCTCTAACTGAGGTAACACTCCTGGATTCTTATCTTTACTTCGTTCTGCTATCTGTGCGTTTTGATTTCCAGTTTCCTCAAGAATGCTTGTTGATCAGTTCTAAATCACCTAGCTTTTCCTTGCTTCTTCCTCTGCAGAGATGGCTTCTTTCACCGGCGGTTTGTGTCTGGCCTTCTTCTGTTTAGCTTCTGTTGTCTTGGCTACTCCACCCAAGAGGCCAACTGCTGTGCCTTTTGGGAGGAACTATGCACCTACGTGGGCTTTCGACCACATACAGTACAAGAATGGGGGTGCCGAAGTTAACCTCGTCTTGGATAAGTACACTGGTAAGCAGAGCAAAACAAGATCAAAGATCCCTGGTTTTATTTCTGATGCGTTTTACTTCTGCTCTAATAACAGCTCAAATGGCTTATCTTTTTGGCTGGTCAGGTACTGGATTTCAATCCAAGGGTTCTTACTTGTTTGGCCACTTCGAGATGAAGATTAAGATGGTTCCAGGAGATTCTGCAGGAGTAGTGACTGCATTTTATGTAAGTCTATTTCAGTCGGAGAGTAATGGTTAATCCGAACTGCTCTGTTTCTTCTCTTAACTCCATTTGTATTTCCTTCTTCTGTTCTTTCAGCTATCTTCTCAGAACTCCGAGCATGACGAGATAGACTTTGAGTTCCTGGGTAACAGGACCAACCAGCCCTACATTCTACAAACCAATGTCTTCACTGGAGGGAAGGGAGACAGAGAACATAGAATCTTTCTCTGGTTTGATCCAACCAAAGACTTCCACAGCTACGCAGTCCTCTGGAACATGTATCTGATTGTGTATGTGCTCCCGCTCAAACCCCCCCGCTACGTAACTGTTTCTCTTGAATATATAAGAATAGAAATCTGAGATAGATTCACTCTACTTTCTTATTTACAAAGTATGTTGGTTTCTCAAAGTTTCTCTTATGAAGGTTCCACCCTTTGTTTTGGTTGCTTGTGTCCAGCTTCTTCGTTGACGATGTTCCTATCAGGGTCTTCAAGAACAGCAAAGACTTGGGCGTGAAGTTCCCCTTCAATCAACCCATGAAGATTTACTCCAGCCTCTGGAACGCAGACGACTGGGCAACGAGAGGGGGACTGGAGAAGACGGATTGGACAAAAGCCCCCTTCGTGGCATCCTACAAAGGCTTCCACATCGACGGGTGTGAGGCCTCTGTTAATGCCAAGTTCTGCGACACGCAGGGCAAGCGTTGGTGGGATCAGAAGGAGTTCCAGGATCTGGACGCTCTGCAATGGCGGAGACTCAGGTGGGTCCGCCAGAAGTACACCATTTACAACTACTGCAATGACAGGTCCAGGTACCCGACCATGCCACCCGAGTGCAGGAGGGACAGGGACATCTAACCCATTTCAGAAACTGCGGCTTCAGCATTCAGGGTTTCTCAGAGCGGACCTTCTGGGTTCTGGGTGGCGATGTAATGTTCGATCAATGGGTTCCTGGTTTCGTTAATTTATTTCTCACCTTATCTTCTGCTTCATATATAAACGAATGTATTCTACATTGTATGGTTAATGGTTGATGTTGCTATTTTGGACCTGGGATGTGAAGATTAGTGATCGAATATTAAAGAATAATGAATTCCTTATTGTTCTTGTTTGTTTATTGATCCCTGTGTAAACCCAAATGGTTACCATGTGTTTTCCTTTTCCTGTGTATGCGAAAGAAGTTTTTTGTAGCTCTCAGGTCTGGCCTCTTTTCCTTGCTTTTTCTCCCCATGGGAAGACTAACGAGGAGGGAAGACGAAGCGATTCGAATCGTTTGATGCCGACAGTGACGACTGACTTATTTAACCTATGCAATTATTTGTTTATTGGCGAAGAGGGGAAGGAAAGATGATAGTAACGAGTTGACAGATGGATGATGATTGTACGATGCCTCTGTTGTCCTCACATGGAATTCCTTATGAGCTCAAGCTCCCAAGGAGTTGTTTACCATTAAAAGCTTCAGCCATGGATGCAACCCTTGGTTTTTTAAGTTACTGAAGGCATCGTTTGATCTGGAAAAAAAAGGGGCTTATCTCATGAATCTAAGCTGTAATCAATGAGGAAAAGGAGACAACTGTGATGTACTCAGATTATCAGATGTTTGAAGCAGCTATAGTGGGGACTGGAACGTGGTCCCATTTGATTTCTTTTCTGTGTTATTCCTTTTCAAAAACAAGTTTGGGAGAAGGGGGGAAGGCATATCAGAAGAGTTGGGCTCGTGCCTTGGTCGACTCGATGTCAAACTATTCACTTCAATCATCCTTATCACACTTTTTATATAGTTTACGCGGCGTGCGCAGCTTGCAAAACCTGGACTACTCTCTTCTTTTCTTTTTTTTCTTTTCTTGTCAGTGAGTTCCAAAATAGTCCTATTGTCAAACAGGAGCTCCCCCTGGGCAAAGGGAGGCCCTCTCAACCGGGCAGCCTTTGATGGAGGGAGCATCGAGAGGAGCCACCCTTGTGCCTAACGCCAAGATGGAGCAGCCACGGAGACTCCTCAGGTTCGAGGAGCTCTCCTGGCTGCAAGACGTTCACCTTCCATGGTTTCAGGTAAAAGCTTAAGAGAACCCAATATATGTGGAAAAAAACTTTTTATATATTTAAAAGAGAAAAAAAGAAGATCAGCGAGACAGTAAAGGTTTCTAATTCTTGGACGTCAGATCATCCCCATTAATTTCCGATGCTTTTGAAAAAACAAAAAAAAACCAATGGATTACCCCCGGAGCCACGAATATTTTCTGCTGTGAACAGAGAGACACCGCCGACAGATTGAGAGACTGAATGAAACATTTAAAAAAATCATGGCCCCTAAATGGCTGAAAAGGGCCTCCCTCCAACACGTTGTATCATGGAAGAGGTAGGTGCCGCTTACAATCTGGCTGCAGAAAGCAGAAAGTTAAAAGTAGTCTTCGGTGTTTTAAACCTGTAAAAGAAAAAAAAAACACAATACTCTCAGCAGCTGATTGTGGAAGAAGCTGGGACCTTGTTATCTTCCTTTTTTTCTTTTTCTGGTCGGTCGCCTTCAGCGGATAATTGTATCATAGAAGAAGGTGACGAGGATCTGAGAGATGGCATGTAGCTTGTCATGCACCTGACCCAGATAAAACCGTCGACATGCGCAGGAAAAGATGTCGCCAGGGACGAGGATGATGTTTCAATCTAAATCCGCAAGATTGCCGTAAATCAGGGTCGCCCCACATGGAGGAGAAGGGAGACGGACCCATTTCTTGGCTGGTTTTCTCGTCTCTTCAGATTCTGTCAACAGCACGGTCTCAGGTTGTCACTGCAAGATTTCAGCTGAAGAAAATTTAAAGAACACGGAAGAGGCATTAAGCAATTAATTTTAAACCACCAAATGAGATTTGATTATGAAACCCAGTGAGGTTCTAACTGGTTGTCACCTAGAGGTGCGAGTGCTTTGACTAAGCCAAAGACTTCATACTGGTTGAAAGAAATGCTCCGCTGCCACAAAACAAAACCCATGCCTGAACTGAAAATGAGACAATGAGACGAAGACGGGCATTCAGAAGAGATTCAATTACATTTTTCTACGCTATCAAGGGCCAGAGACGAACGTGGGGTTCCACATACGAAGGAGGAGAGAATCTTGGATGTGCAAATTCCAAAGGAGTGTCCATGTGAAGATTTACTGCTTTAGATAGAATCGTCTCGAGTCTGGAGCGAATTTCAGGTGGAAAAAATATTAGATTTCCAGTAGTACTCTGCTGCGCTTGGGATTTGATTTTTATTATGAAAAGTTTGGCGGTTAGGTTTACGAGGATAATGATAAGGGAAGAAGTTTGGCCTTTCCCACAAGTAGGCAAACATAAAGAGTTACATACCAAGTTCAGAGGCTATTGTACAGATTACGAGTCCATTACGATTCAAGAGAGGACATATAAGAAACAAACATTACAGTATAAATGGCTAACGGAGGAAGATGGTAATACTAGTTTTTTTTTTTCATGCAGTTGCTTCAGCACATAGAAGAGCAAATACTATACATGTTCCTGAAATTGATGGGCAGCAAGTAACAAACCATGATAATATTCCAGAAGAGTTCATCAAATTCTTCATGAACAGTACACAGATGACAATTTCTGAAAGGAATCGCCCCACACCTTTAATGGCTACTCACCTTGAAAAGCCAATTCACTGAAAAGGAAGTCTAGAATGAAATTAAATCAATGCAAAATGAAAAATGCAATTAAATTGACAGTGAAATAGCAATTCTCTAACCTTTCAAAATTACAGAAACTAATAAAAAGAGCTTCGAATAGGAAGTTAGATAGTAACTTTCAGTGAATTGACAAACAGAAAATTGAAAGATTAAAAGACATTCCCATGATTAAGTTTCTCTTATGGTGCAATTTTCTCAACTCAAGTTCAGAGAAATTTCTTTCAGTGGTTCGAAAGTTTGAATGAAATCAGTTCAGCCGTCCATCATCGTCGTGCTTAAGCCACCCATAACTAAATTTCTTCACTGTTGTCTAATTTTTCATCCTTTCTCATTATCATTAATCTTTGTCCTTGTAAAACAGTACTCTGGGTTTTCAATTTCTTTGATTCTTCTTCTTCCTTAACAGGAGTTGGATTATGAAAATTTTGTCTGAAAATCGGAAGTCGTGGAGTTGGCAGAAAGAGGTAAATGAGGTTTAGAGGGTACACATCGAAGGGTATGGTCGGTGCCATTCCAAACCTTTTGAAACAGCATTCCGATCTTCTAATGAAAAACGCCAACCTAGACATGTTTGAACTGAATGGGTCGTGGGAGATTGATTGGCTGACGGGCCAGGGACGACATAGGCAAGATTTCTTAGTAATTATAATGATTAGTTAAATTCTTAAAAGGAATTATTCCATCCTTCATTGTCATATTCAGAGATGCAACATTTAGATGATCGTTTTTTTAAATACAACTTGTGGTCATGGAATTCTTTATGGTATGCTCTATCATTTACCTCTTTCTTCTTACATCCCCATCTAATTCTCCCCCTCAAATTGGGGATCAGTCTTTCTTTTCTTTTTTGTTCAAGAGACTCAACATACTTAAAACTAATATTAGAGAAGAAATATCAATATTGAAGAAGTCATATCAATGAGTTTAAGATAGAGTTTCATACAAAGAGTACCTCATAAGTTTCATAGAGTCTAAAGTGAATCTCATACAAGACAAGTGTCATAAGAGAATAAAGCTAAATGAAAAAAAATGGAATAAAAGAGTAAGATATCACCTACTTATCTTAGTTTTTGTTTTCTTATTATAACTTAAGGAGATTAGATATAACAAGATATTCTTGGGTGCAATTGGGGGACTTTGGATAAGTTTTTTTTTTTTTTTTGTAGGATTCTTGTTGAATTCCAATGTGCCTCTCCTTGATAAAAATTGCATTACCTAATATTTTTAGTGTAGAAAAAATTGAATTGAAGTGAGATTACACCGTTTCATTCGCTTAGGCAAAAATAGGGGAAAGTTGTTTCCTACCTATTTTGCGAATCATCAAGTTTCCTCGTGCAACGCACGTTGCTTCTTCCACCCCCCCCCCCCCCCCCCGAAACGAAAAATTTCTCCCCATTCGTTGTTCTCCTCTCCCTCTCCCTCGGCCTTTCTCTGCCGACGTTTTTTGCCCCATCTTCGCTCTCTCTACTCCCCCCCCGGTCAGCCTCCCTCTCAACCTACGTCGCAGAGCACGGGAGGCCGACCCTTTGTCGCCGTTGCCCGTTGGCCCGCCGCTGAGGAAGATGAAGACGATGTTTAATTTTTTCTAAGTTAGGAAAAATTAAACCATCGTCATAATTGGTTTAAAACCATTAGTTTTTATTTTTTTAATATATTATTAATTAATAATAAGTAAAATATATATTATGTTATTTATAAATTAATATATTTATTTATTTATTAGGTATTTTTTATTTTTTACTAAAATAGTGAGTTTTAATGTTAAACTATATCTTATGTTATTAAAAAATAATTTATTTATTTATTATATACACCTATGTTATTTTTAACATTTTTATTTATTTTAAATAATTTATTCTAGTCACAAGTAATTAGTATACTAATTTATAATAAACTTTAATCATTAATTGGTTTAATTATCCAATTTCTATAATTAATTAATCTATTAGGTTTATTTATTATATTCTCTTATGTTATTTTTAATTTTTTATTAATTTTGTATAATTTATTCTAGTCACACGTAATTATTGTTTTAATTTATAATAAATTATAATCATTAAGTAATAAAATATAGTTTTTTTATTAATTAGGATATTAATATATTCTAAAACTACACGTTAAATCACTTATAAGTGTAGTAACTACGTTTATTTTGGTTAATTATATGTTTAGGTATATATTCTATTTAAGTATATTATAAAAGGTTACTCATTCTCTTCTTTATATCATATTTTTCATTTGGGGGCACTAACACTGGAATCTGTTTTGCAGTCACTTGAATTAATCAACTCTAACACCCAAACATGAGTTGAAGTTGAATCAATTCATTTCACTTCAATTCAAGTTCATTGTGGACTAACCCCCCCTTTAGTGTTCTGTCTCACTCAATACATTTTTTTTTGTTTTTGAAAGTTTACATTATAATAACTAAGTTTTCATATTGCAAATTATATATTTCTGAAAATATCTTTTGAGTGTAGTTTCCAACTCAAAAATAATTTTGTGTATCGGAGTTTTCTAGACAAGAAACCGTCATTTAAAACAACAAAGGTCAAGGAAGAATTCAAAGAGTAGCAAACCTTGACCAATTGTTGACAAAATTTCTATGTATTGATATTCAAAGTTCTAATTCTAATTGGAGGTCAAATACTTCCAATTTCGATCATTGACAAGTGAAATCGATCTAAATAATGGATCAATGTTCTAATTTTGGCGATCAAATTTTTATGTCTAGATTAAGTGGTAAAATGAAAAAATTAGATCATTTATATTTCTACAAGAAATATTTTTCCGACGTTTCCTGACAAAGGCACTAACAATTTTCCATGTAATTTCCTAGTAATGGACAAATAGGATTTTATCCAAAGGTTTCTTAGAAATGTGTATCATAGAAAAAGTATTTCAATCTACCTTAGATTACATCCACAACTTAGGGATTTTCCATCATAATACATGCCCAGCCAGAGTAGTGCTAATAGATTCTTATTGGGCTTTATTAACATTGTTTAGCAAGCCTCAAGCAAATAGAAAGTTGAGTACAATGAGTGAACTCCAGGTGCCTATTGCTCCTCCAAGTATTAAGTGGCTATAAGGATACTTGTTCTAGTCACAGCCTTTATGCTAATTTGACGCTATCGACAACTGTTGACGGATGATCTGGTTTTAAGCGTTGGTGGAAAGGTGAATTGAATAATTATGATTACCTCCTTCTCCTAAACAGATTAGCTTGGCTTCGAAACAGAAAATGGAGACTTGAAGTGCTTAAAAGAAGAGTGGCACCTTGCTTATGTTGAAGGTTGCATTCAGAGGGAGTGGAGGAGGAGGCCATCAACAAAAGTCCCTCCAATAATCATAGCAGGCACCAGAATTCAGACATTCTAGCAACTTATTATTTAAGAAGCCAAATATTTAAGAGGCCAAACATTGTCAACATAAGTGTCTACATTGAGGACCAAGTTATTTGCCTTTAATAGTGTATATGTCCCAACTTGGATGTGGTGTATATATGTCACTTTCAATAGCAAGGGTAATATAGCATTGTCACCATTGTACAAGGTGCTCTGATTTGAATTTGCTAAGACTCAACTTTACTAGAGTTTTGTCCCCTTTAAACTACTAACGCAATAGAAGGGAACCCAAATAAAAGTATCCCAAATGATGAAGAAGGTAGTGATGTTATCCTAAGTAAGAAAAGATCATAAAAAAAAAAGTCTCATGTATGGTTTGAATTCAAAGAAATCTAACTGTTAGATGGTTAAAAAAAGAATTAATTTGTTCATTCTAAAAGCAATTTGACTATTTATAGTAGAGTGACCTCACTTATGAGTCATCATTTGAAATGTCATCCTACTAAAAAAGTGATAATAATAAAATAATAAAATAATAAAATATAAACTTTCAACAACTAGGGTCTAATGTTGGTTAGAGTTTAAATGCTCTTACTTTCATCGATTTTGGAGGCAAATATGATCAAGCTAGAATGAGAGTAGCACTTTCTCATTGGATTCTTATACATGAGCATTCGTTCAAGACAATAGAAGAGGATAGATTTAATTTTTTAATAATGATGATAAATGTGAATTTTAAAAAAGTATCTCGTAAGACGATTAAGAATGACTGTGTGGAGGTGTATAAGGTATAAAAAAATTAATTTTTTTATTAAAATAAATTAACAAGATTATTTTTACCATGGATATTTGGAAGTCTTAAAAAATTCAAATACATGGTTATTACTAAACATTTCATCAATAGTAATTGGAAGCTACAAAAACAAGTCTTGAGTTTTATGCATATTCCTCTTATTCGTCATGGTGTTGACATAACATATACAATTTACAAGTGTTTGAAAGATTGGGGAATTAAAAATAAAGTTTTTAGTATATCAGTTGATTACCCATTTTTTGTTAGAGAGTTTTAAAAGATAAATTTTTTGAGAAATAGGAAATTGTTTTGTGGTGGGAAGTTGTTCCATGTACGTTGATGTGCTCAAATTAAAGTCATAAATTGTTTAACTCATTGAAACTCTACTTATGATTATTGCCTTCTGCATAAAAATTGAAAGATGCATTTCTTATATTTTGAGATAGAGAGGCAATTTATAATTGTTTGCCAAGTCTTGATGAGTGTAAAAAGGTTGAAAAGGTGAGTGAGATTCTAATTTTTTTTTCATGTAATTACAAATATCATTTTTGGGAGCGAGTATCATACTTTGAAAAGAAATTTTGAGAAGTATTAGGGTGAATATAAGTTGTTAATAGTTGTTGCTTTAGTTTTGGATCCAAGAGTCAAATTAAAATTGATTGAAATGTGTTTTCCACAAATATATTCTGAGGTAGAAGCTAAAACAAATTTAAACTTTGTTCATCAAACTTTATTTGAGATTTATGATGAATATACAACCTTATGTAACTACAAGTTTGAAGTCGCATTCTTCGTCAAGTTTAGGCTGGTCTACGTTAATGAATTATGTAGTAGTGAATTCACCCAAGTCAGAATTAGATAATTATTTTAAAGAAAGTATATATTTATGAGAAAACTTCATAATATAATTTTGATGTTTTATATAGTAAAAAATGAATAACTTCAAAATTTGGGTATTTTCTAATATGGCATTATTTCAATTCTCATATATATCTTAGCCTCATGATTTAAATTTAGTACTAGTGATATAGTAATAGACCTATATCCTTCGTTCTCAGTGCTTTTGTGGTTGTGACTTGATTTCAGCTTCTTCGTCGTATCCGGACAAATCAAAAGGTGAGCTAATACACTAGCTGGCCTCGTACTCCTCTGGCTTCTTATACCAGGGCTGAGTGCGGCAGTAGCATTAATCGGATCCACACTAGCTGCAGGGGCTTGAAATTTAGGGGCTATAAGGCACCGCAACTTTCTTTGCAGTCCAGTAGATAGCTAAAGGGCAGGTTCTATGAAGAATAAAAACCAAAAAAATAGTAAAAACAAGATTTAAAAAAAAAATCCATCAGGTGCATCTATAAATGTTTCCGGCGAACTTGATATCTCTGAGATATTTACAGATTGGCCAGTTTAGTTCATAAATCCAAACTTGCTACAGTTCTTCAATCAAGCAGCAACAGGTATCAAACAGAAGTTATTTGTACGAGGAAGCCAACAACTTAATCCGACACAACCAAAGTTGTAAGGCAATTCCGTTTGTTGACGTTTGTGCCATTACTTGAACCTAATCCTTCTTTCTGAAAGTTGTTGGTCGTTCACTTTTCTTTCTGTCAATGGAATTACCTTTTTTAATTAAACATGGGAAGGAGGAGGACGACGACAAGAACTAGAAACAACCAAAAAGAGTCATTCATATCCATATCAAAATATGCAGAGCAACTTTATTTCCAAAGCTGACAGCAGTCAGCACTATATATGCAGAGCATCGGCCATCGGCCACCTAAGTACTTGCCTGCGTTTGGTTAGCAACGAGTCCACCCTCCATAGGTGACAGCAACTTCGCCGAGGTTGAATTGGACTCGTCACCCCTTCCTAGTCGTTTCTTCTAGATTAGCTGCTTGATGCGATTGATGCTGGAGACTTTGGGTTCCACTTCTCTTGGCCATTTCCGCTACTGTTCGAATTAGAAAAAGGACTCCACTCGGTTCAGAAATTATAATGAAAGGTACGACTTTTACGGCTGATGCTCAACCACCTTTTTCGACCCTGGTTCGGTTTCACGATTCCAAACGGGCCCCAGTCCCTGAGCTTCGTGACGGGTCACGGGAAGGGTTTCCTTTCACGCGCCTGAGCTTTCGACAGACTAAATTTACTCGTCCGGCACACCTAACTCGTACCCGATGATCAAAGAAAGCAGGTATTTCAATTTGAAGAAGTCATAAACTGGTGTACCAACGCCCCAAGCATCCTCTCTCCGGTCATCGTCCCACTTGCAAGCACTGCATCTGTCTTTCTGTCTTTCTGTTTTTCAGAATCAATGGCTTTGGCTCTAGCCTGTATTGTGTTCTCACTCATGCATGATGATGATAAGGGAGAATCCAGAAGTGAGCCCCAAGGAGTGGAGGGGACGCCAATTATTCATCAACATATGACCCATAATAGATGAGCTGTACTGAGCTTGTACTGAGCCTGTGAGAGGAATCGATGAGCAAACCGGTCCAAAGAAGTGAATATCATGAGTTATTTCACCACCTTGTGCCAGTTTTTTTTTAAAAAAAAAAGGAGAAAAGGACCCATCGGCCGTCCTCTGCAACTCAAAAACTAGGGGTGAGGGATGATGATAGATGAACGAAACAATGTAAAATGGTGGTCCAGTTCCCAAATCCGCCCCTGCAATCCTTCCAATTTCCTTTTTGTCTAAAAAAGTAGGCAACGACGGGTCCATCCCCTTTGATGATAGGATACGGAAATGCTCCCTCCTGTCAAATCCCAACAGTATCCACATGAGTCGAGAGAGAAACTTATTCTCGTTAAAAGGAGCACTAGATGCCCCCTTCAGTAATGCCAAAATAAAAGCTATCCTCCAACAAGATATGTCTCAACTCTGAGTGAAGATACTCCATTACCCAAAGGAGCCTGTAAATGTCCTTGGCTTTGGAAGCACTTGTCCATGTTTTGCGTGGGTGGGTGGGGCACGCCTTTTCAAACAAGATCTCATTGACATCCAGAAATTACCAGTTTTAGTCGTTTTGATTGTCTTCATAAAAGACCTCTCTTCGAAGGTGGGGATCACGCTCTTTCACGTCGAAGTGACCATCCATCACAAGCAGATCTCTGCCCACTACTATACATTAAGGCCATCTTTGCCCTTCTTTTTCTTCTTTTCTGTACGTGTTCGACTCCGTCCTCAACCCATATCCCACATTTATTGTACTCAAGATGAAAACATAGGAATCATGACAAGTTGGAATCGTCTCTCAAAAGGGTAGAAAAAAGCAGAGATCATGTAATCATCTCACCACTCCTTTTCCATCGAGTGGTCCACCTTTCTTCATCATTCCATGTAGAAATTAAAATTTTGTTAATCTCCGTCAAGGAAGTAGAGTGTTGCTGTGGAACTGAAACACGGCATCTATATAAGCGACTTGAGGCACATTGAGGCCCACTGTGTCATCCTCATTTGGCAAATTCACAGCCGACAGTTTCCGTCATGTCATCGACCATAACACTGTTTGGATCCTGTGCATCGACCAGCGACCATCATAGGCATGCTGCATGCTTCTTGTTTGATAATTGAAGAAGCCAATCGCTCACGACCAACAGCTACGAAAGCAAACACAAAAGATCCACTATTGTCATCATGGTCCACCATGCAAGTGCACCCCATTTTAAAGCGGTTGAAAAGAGGCCATCTGATCAAGGTTGGTACTAGTCTGTGTCGTGGGGCGGTATCGCTTTATCAAAGACTTACAGCCCCCAGAGTCGCATTCCCTCTTGTTGTTGCATGGCAGAAATTAGCATAAAATGACAAACTCCGGCGTCTGATCTGATCTAGAAATCCGGATTCCGGATTACTTTCTTCGGAGTAAATAACATAAATGGGTAATCTGCGATACGTTGGTTTAAAATGGGAAGGTAACCGATCATTTTCACCTGTCAAGTCCAAAGATGGAATACAAAAATTGTTAAGTAGGATGCTAATAAGATGACTCCACTTAATACAGAGATGGAGACAAGATATCAGCTGAAAACTATGGAGTTTGGATTGATGATTGCGTGAAAACAACAACAAACAGCTAGAGTTATCTCTTGTTCCCGTAACCATTGATGCAATAAGCGAACCTTTTTGGGGGTTATCTGAGTTTCTCGTCATCAATGACATGAAGGTTTTTTCATTGGTTGATAGCATCAGACTGGTGTTTATCCGACTTCTATTAATGAACTTCCCCGTCGATTACGCTCGGAATTGTTGTTTCCGCGTGGGACTTGGGAGGGTTAAATCTGAAGCGTCCAGCAAAAGCGAGAAGGAGGATCACCGAAAGCCAATTTAAATTCGCATATATCCAACCGACAGATCAATTTAAGTATACAGTCCCATGGCATTTGGCATTGAAGGAATCAGGAAGCAGCAGAGTTGCCTTCCAAAAATAACATGAGGTTAGGGATAAATTTGGTGGTTGAAGGTCAGTCCGGATCAACTTCGAAGGATTTCGGAGTCTGCCCTCCGTGGACAAAAAGAGAGGACTAGACCGTGTTTCGGGCGACGATAAAGCAGTAATAATGAAGACGAAATCACATGCCTACCAGCAAAGCTCCGCCCGATGACAGCGAAATCTCTACTCGGTTCTTTGTCTTCTTAAGAGCAGATGAGATCATATAATCAGAAAAGGTCCTAAAATTGATAAATAAAGCGAAGTGGAGCTGCCAGTGGTGACGATCAGACAGAGAAAGAAAGAAGGGCACGCGAGACGAGAGGGAGAAGGGTGGATGACAAAAAGGCAAACGTCTTCGTCAGTAAAGCAGCCCGCGGACGCAGCCGACACTGTCGTCCCATACAGACTGCTGCAGTCTCTCTCTCCGTCTCGTTTGTTTCCATCTTAGTTCTAACCACGTCCCCGACACTTCCTTTTCCCACTCATCGTGCCCTTTTCCTTTTCTCTGTAACAGTCCAACGAATGAACAGATACGCTACGCCCCAGAAAATTTTCAAAGCAAGCAGGAGCCACATCCCCTCTCGCTTATTCACGAAACGTCTTCGAACGGCACAAACACGGTAGAAGTTGTCGCATCAGAGACTGTAAGAAGGCAGAGGGTGGAGCAGAGAAGGTGATTTTTTACGGAAAGGCAGAGCAAGAAAATGATGATTCTTTGTCTAGTGGTTGGTTGGAACGAATGATTTGACTTGGCGGCTTTGAAGAAAAGAGGATCGATCAGTTTCCTGTTGCCTCTGCCCAATCCATTCAATCCTCTGTCCTCTTTCTTTCCTTTCTTTAATCCTCTTTATCTTTTATTGCAAATTGCGGTTGCAGACTTTGCAGGCGTTTCCTAGCCTTTTTAGGAACAGAAAAGCGCAGCGATTTCAGGCCTTTTACTGTTCTCTGGGTTGCGTTACGTCGCTCGTTTAACTTAAACTTTCACATCCAGTCAAGTAACGGGCAATTTTCTGTCTCCCACGTGGGGACCAGAGTTTTTCCTCTCCAACTTACACGCATTAAAAGCCATGGTCTAGTGGAAATATTCGGTTCAGTTAAGAAAATTTACAAGCAATCCTTTCAAATTGCAAAAATATTTCTTGTAAATCCCCCCACGTTGGGAATGATTCGGTGCAATGGACCCATTGATTTTTGGATAAAGCAAACGAATCCTTGTCCGCCGGAGATGGAACACAAGTCGAAATAAAATAAAAATAAAAATTAAATTAAATTACATTCAAAGCAAGGCGTTCGGATCTGGTGGACTCGGACCTTCTTCCATCATGCGTGTATGCAATAGATTCCACTTTATCTATGTTCAGCTTTTCTCTAACACAGCAGATATATAAATAAATATCCTCCGTCACGATTCTCTCCTGCGAAAAGAAAACCACAAACACGACCCGACTCCTCGTCAGAAACGTATAGTCCCAAACGGTGTTCGATGATATTCCCCACAGAGCTTGTCCGCGGCATCGTGAAACGTTATTAAATCAAGCAAACGGAGAATCCAGTCGAGGGTATCCAGAAATAGTTAGAATTTGGTGCGGCGAAGGGAGAGAGAGTTGCGGAAAATTAATTGCGATCTTGAAGGAGGTAGAACGATGAAGGAAGCCAGCCAGAATCTTAGCTTTTTCCGTCTAAACAATAATTTGTGCTGAGATGAAGCATTCAAGAGTCAAGACCGTAATTAAATACCTTGTCAGAATCACTTTTAGCAATCATCTTCGCGACCTTGTTTTCGCCTTTACCGTCTATTAAAATAAGCAGGAAACTTGGCATCCTGACAATTTTATAGGCGTATTAGTAATCAATTTGGCTGAGAAACGTATTGAACAGGTGTTGAATGTGCCCACTTAGAAACTGGTTTTCCTTTTGGTAAACCTCAGTTTCGCCAGTTTATATATTTGGTGATGAGCCCCGATAATTCTGCAGTCCTCTGCTCATAAATAGCTTGTGCCCTATAAACACGTTGATAAATGTTTTACATAAGTATTATTATTTTTTAGATAAGCTATGTAATTAATTTTTATACTAATTTAGGAAAATTAATTGTAATATTTAAAATTACATTAGAAATAAAGTAAAAATAAAATAATAAAAAATAAGTAAAAAATACAGACACGCGGTTAATTAATGGGTACTTAGTTTAATGTTTTCCAATGCGTGAACATTTTTTTAGTGGGAATAGAGAAATTGGGTTTCATTGCTGCAACCACGACGGGTTCCCGAGTCAACTTGGGAATGATTCACCTCGTCCGTCAGCCATTGATCACCCACAGGCAAAGAAGTCGCAACCGCCACGTTACTTACGCAGGCAGCAGACGCGGCGCTTCAACCCGCCCGGCCCTGTCCTTGCTAGGCGCCAGACAACCCCACCCTTAGTCCCGTCCGTAACGCGTCCGGTACTCGTGTCCCACCCTCGAGGCTGGTCCCTACCTAAGGCGAGGATTGTGGTAGACTTGACTGTTCTCGAGGGCCCACCAGGGAGTTCAATCTTCAAAGTTGAAACACACGAAGCGAAGTTTAAAATACTCGCCAAGTGTTTTTTCAACTTTGGCAAGACATGCGGATGCCGAGCCACCGGGACTGAGAGAAAGAGGTGAAGTCGTTACGGACGCCTCACACCGGCCCCACCACCTTGTCTTTTGAGTGCGACAACAACGGTTTTTTGGGTGACATTATTCTTATTATTATTTCGTGTCCCCACGTCTTATCGATATCAAAGTGGGTTCTCTTTATGCCATCTCGGATACGGTGCACGATTATCTTAATCATATGATCACTGCCATAATTATAAACTAAGACAGGATCGTGTCGTTGATCTTTTTTTTTTTTTTTTTTAAATTTTAATTCATGTTCTGTGTTTAATCTTCTATTACTCGGTGGGAGATTTTTTACCGCAGTAAATTTATGGACATGTCTTTTTCAATTGATTATTTGCATTATTGGTTTTGGGTAATTCTTTTGGTTTTGAAGCATTAAAAAGAGATGATGAGGAAGAGGCAAGTTTTTTACGGTAAAAAACGTAGATAAAGTAGAGATATTATTGAACACTTTTAAAAGGTAAGAGATTTTGAGAGTCAAAAAGGGGCAGCTTTTGTGCTCATAGTCCACCCTAATGAGGAGAATGATGAGAGTATCTGTCACCACTTCATGTGAAAATCAAAGGCAGCAATTCATGCAAACCACCAAAGGAGAGAAAGTTAAAGAGTGTGAAAGAAAATTTTGGAGCATTTATTCCAAAAGTCATTTGCCTTGTTTTCAAGGAGTGGGGACCCCACCCACCCCCACCCTACTGCAGACGCAAAAATGAAAGCATTCAGTGGGGACAAAGTTATGTGGTTTGGTATCTAACTTTTAGTGATCATTCCAACCAGAGAAACGATGTTTGTAAAGCCTTCTTCCATCCAAAGTCACATCTCCTAGAATGTGAAACGTGGGCCCCTCTTCTCACCCAACTCTTGAATTGATGGCCGCCGGGTCCACAGACAGATGTGTTTATGGGTGTGTGCCCCATAAAGAGCTGTTTGTGTTGGAACATGTTTTGGATGTACTTAGTCAATTCTAACATGGATGAGAAGCATTGAATTCCCTAGGTATCTCCCCTACTCTCTCATTCACATCAATTTCCCTTCAACACATTTCATTCATTTTCTTTCCTCTTCTTTTCTCTTTTCTTGATACGAGAGAAGAGAACAAATGCCCGCAAGAGATAAAAAAGGAGAAAGACCAAAATGCAAGTGGCTCTGCACCCTGCTCTTTCTTGGAAAAATAATGAAGACAGAAAATCTCTGTTATTTTACCTTCTAGTAAAAACAAACCGTGTCGGTCCTCAGCAGCCACCGGTGACAAATTTCTGTACCCAATAATGCATGAATAGAGCGAAAAGTTCTGGAAATCGATGCTTGGAAAAAGCTTTCCTCCTCCTCCACCATTATCTACAAAGCCTATTAATGACTAAGATAGATAGCCGTATCTGAATATATAAATATATCCATACTTTTTGCAAAGTGTAAAGTTTAAGGGAGTCCATCAGACCCATTATATGAGCACTAGATGTTGGGAGACATACCTAATCAAAGAACCAATCCCCTGTGTTTTTATTTTTTATTTTTCTTCGAGCTCTTCTTCGTTCCAGAAAGTGGGAGAATTCGAAACAAAATGGTAGAAGAAGATAAGATAAATACCAAGAACGCTCGTTGGCCATGTAGGGCTGTTTCCGCAAAGCTGCAGCCGGCTTTCATTGACCAGATTAGAGCTTTCAATCTCGTTTACGTACGCTGGCGTGAGACAAACCGACGTATCTAACCTTCTCGTTTTCAGCCTCCATGTCCTTTTAAAACTTTCATAGCGAGAAAAAGGACAAGAATGTGAAATGTAAACAATTCCGAAGTTGAAAGAAACAAAAGAGATGTCTTTCGTTCCAGGAATTCCGATGAAGATTCCAAATGGTTTTCCTTTCTAATCATCCAAAAGAGAAGAAGAAAAAAAAAAAAACACAGAGAGAGAGAGACGTGATAAGTAAGATGTCAAGGAGGACCTCACCAAAAACACTTCCAAATTGGCCTGCAGCCAGTGTCATGGATGGGTCCCACTGTCTACCTCTAGAATAATTTCCGAGAAGAAAATGTCCAATCTCATGGATTTGGCAATAGAGAACCTGATCCATCTATGTCGCCATGCGGCGAGTGGGTCCCTTTTGATGAGTTTTCATCTGGGTTCTTCATCACTCTCCTCGAATAATGTCTTCACTGGTGATCTAATCACTGAGGCAATCAATTTTTTTTTCCCTTTTCGTGGGTAATGGTGGTGGTTGGATAAACCAAAGATTCAAAGACATCTCATACAACAAAGCCATGAAAGCAGCCTATCCTTGTGTTCTTGTCACCCTCATAATTATTATTATTATCATTATCATTGCTATTAAGACCAAGTAATTCATATTAGTGGAGTAGACGAAGAAAGCGAGAGAGGAGTCACACTGAAAGCAATTCCAATAAGGTAATTGCTATAGAATCAGATTTGGTGGCTTAAACAAATTGGAGAAGTAAAGGCCTTTTGTCCTTCTTTGAAATCTAAGGAAAAAGGGGGATGGGAGGCAACCAACACCCAAATTTTTAAAAAAAGGAAACAAGGAATAAAGCTCAAAGTTATTCACCCTCGGAAAGCAACTACGGACGATGGTGACAAAACCTTAGTGCCAAGACACGCCATCTCATCCTTCATTCACCAAAAGGAGTTTTGTTTTCTCCCAAGTAAGTCACGGCCTAGTTTTTTGATTGAAGAAGCTCCGATTATTTTAAAACGCGCGGCCATGAGTCTTTTTACTTGTTTTCTATGAATTAAGAATTGCCTAATTCGAGATTGAGACCCATCACTTATCTCCCTTAAATAAGAATTTATATGAGATTGTCTGTGGGTTGTTGTGGCCACCCGCTTATATTTATGCTTGAAAGACCCTTGCAGAGATCGGAATTGATTCGAGTCACTGTCCTGGTAGCTCTAGTAGGTGCGAGAGCCCGGAAACAGCCCTCCGGAAGAAAATATCGAGGAGATGAATCCCGATAGGAAGCCATTGAAATGGAGATTGACTCAACGCATGAATCTCGATCAACTTATGACCAAACAATGTTTAAAACGATGCAGAAATTTCGGTTCCGATGACTAAACTTTGGTCGTGGACAGTGCAGAAGAAAAAATAAACAAAAAAAGGACGGAAACCCATCTTTTCTATTTCTAACTTGCGGAGCGGGGAAGATGGCTCCGAGCATCCGAAGTCCCATCGAATCTTAACCTTGGGAATCATGACTGGTGCCTGGTAACTGGCAACTTGTTTTCCAGACCTACCCCTGAACGGTTGGGCAGACCCGGGAAAGAAGGGTTGCTTAGCTTGACCGGGTTTCTATCGAAGAAAAACAGAAGGACAAGAGATTGATTTCTTCCAAACCAAACAGAGCTGCGATTTGACCGCGGAGTCCTTGAGCGTGCCGTAATTCGTGGGATTTACTGCTGCAGTCCGACAGCAGCAGAGTTGTTGATGAGGAGGAGTGACTGAAAGAGAGAGAAAGGTGAGAATTCCACCGGTTCCGAGGACAATTCTTGACAATTTCCTTGCCTTCCTCTTCATTTGTTTAATTAGTTTTTTTCTCCGGGAGTAGCCTAGGGCGAGGTCGAAACATAGAAAAACAAGAACAGAACAATGGAAAAATAAAATAAAAAATTGGTAGACTAATTGCTGTCAGCGCACAATACGGAAACCTCCACGTCAGCCCGTGGATTCCGTATTTGCCAAGGCACGAAGCGTTAGCAGCCGGCCGTACCCCCGCCGGCGAAGACGTCCCGAGGCCAAAATCTTTTCTCCTCCCTTATCTAAACAAATTTTAAAGACAGGAAAGTCCTTGGTTCACGTGAGGTGAAGCGGTCCGGATGAGCCGGTTCGGTTGGGGTCATAGTAGTTAATGACTTAATGTACTATTAATATAGCGGGGTGTCGGTTTCCATCCCAATCCCCATCACTCTCTTCGGAGAGTTCCCAGTTCACGTTATCTTCCATTGAATGCGTCACCGGCGTGGGCCCCGCTCGTGAGCTTGGCCCCCGATGATGTGGTCCCGTACCAAAAAATCAGATTGAAGGATAAAGTTAAAAAGAATAGAAAGGAGTCGGGCCGAAAAGACTAAAGAGGTTGGACCAAATTAGAGGGAGTGGCTGATTTCGTGAGGTGACACGACTTTATCATTACTTGGAAGAAGCCGAAGTGGGCCCGGCTTGTTTTTAATGGACGGTTCGACTGTGAGAGTGCACAGAAGGCAGAGAAAAGGAAAAATGGGTAAGGTTTTGGAGTCGCTGGCAAATTGGCTTTGTGCGCGAAAGGAACAGCTAGGAGAGGGAAGAAGAGAGAGGAGGTTATGCTTTCGAGCTCTTTAGAGAGAGATAATAAAGAAGGGAGATGAGACCGCACTTTAGCGCTCGTTTCTCGTGTTGTCTCGTTTGACTGTCTGTTGCAGCGCCACAGCGTCCCTCCTTATTTATATTCGTGTGTGAATGTTGCTTCCACCTCCACCTCCACCTCCACGCCAGAATCTTCATTAATTCTATTCATATCTCCCACTAATTTAATATCTTTGTATTATTACTTTATATATAAATTGACACTTCACTTCCCCCCCTCCCCACTACTATAAAACCGCTCCCTCCCACGCGCTTCTCTTCGTTTCCACCTCTCGGTCCCTCTCTCTCGCTTGCCTTCGCTCTCCCCGAGTAACGGAAGACGAAAGCACAAGCGAATCAGAAGGAAAAAAAAAAAAAAAATCTCCTCTTTTAATGGCTGTGCAGGCGCAATATCCTTCGAATGCATTCAGGTGAGGAAAAAGGGTCCTCAATTCCAATATGAGATGCCGAGGAAGAAGTAGTCTTTCTGTCCGCTTTCCCTCGGGTTTCTAGTCTTGCCAAGCTTATTCATTCGTTTCCTTCTTTTGGTTTTTAGCGTACGGAACGGTGTTTTCGAAGAGGTACAGATGCAGTACCGGGATAACCAGGGCGCCAATCTGTTGAGAGGTTACAACAATTACGGTAAGCGGTTGAAACGGCCGGAGATTGGCTGTTCTCTTTATTATTGTCGTCCAGCCGATTGAGTCGTTTTTCTTTTCATCGTTTTGATTGCCGATGAAACGAACGGGCGTTTTCTTATTCGTTTTTTACGAATTCATGCAGCCGGACAGCCAATCTTTACTGGCACCGTATTCAGCGACCTGGAGAGCGAATTAACTTGCAATTTGTCTGGGTCGCGAAAGAGGAGTCGCGAAGATCATCAAATGGCGCTTACGCAGCAACAGCAGCAGCACATGTCCAGCCAGTTACGCTTCGCGAATCTCCCCAAGGTTGCAGACAAAAGTGACAATCCTGCGGCTTCCGCTGGTTTGCAGCTTTCTTACGAGGAAAACCGGATGATAGAGTCCGCCGGTACATCGACTAGCGGAAGATCGACTTCTATCTTTTCTCCTCTCTGTCAAGATCTCGCTTCTTGCCTCTACCAACAGAACCTAGAAATCGACGCTTTAATCCGACTTCAGGTATCCGACGTAAAATGTTTTTGCATTAATTATTATATCCTTGCGATTGCAGAAGTTAACAGTATATTGATTGTCTTTCATTGTCCTCTCTTTCTTTGACGTCCCATTCTAATCTTTGACAACACTTACAGAGCGAGAAGCTTCGGTTGGGATTGGAAGAGGCAAGGAAGAGGCATTGTAGATCTTTGCTTTCTATTCTCGAGCAGCAGGTTTTGAAACGTCTGAGAGAAAAGGAAATGGAACTGGAGAACGCGAGCCGTCGAAACGCGGAATTGGAAGAGAAGGTGCGGCAAATCAGCGCGGAGAATCAGATCTGGTTCAACGTCGCCAAAAACAACGAGGCCATCGTCTCCAACCTCCGGACGAACCTAGAGCAAATTCTCCTCCAGAACGCGGGTCCCGCCAAAGAAGGTTATGGCGACAGTACGGACAGGGTTGGAGCGCTCGCTGACGACGCCCAGTCGTGCTGTCATGTGGATGAACAGACCGAAACACCCGAGAAGACGCAACGGGAGAACCGTGAGATGAAGCGTCGGAAAGCTTGCAAAGTATGCAAGGAAAATGATGTGTCCGTTCTGCTTCTCCCATGCCGGCATCTCTGTCTTTGCAAGGACTGCGAGTCGAAGCTGGACACATGCCCGATCTGCAAATCCATGAAGAACGCCAGTCTGCAAATCTTCATGTCGTGAGAGGAAAAACGGCCAGAACGCCGTTTTTTGAAAAGAAAAAATTTCCCCGATACAATGTATCGAAACGTTTTGTATCGGTTACAGTTTTTTTTTCTATCTTAAAGGTTTATTTTCCCGAGTGGTACTAGCGTAAACTGTATTTGTACTCTGTGCTGATAAGGCCTCTCGGTGATGAAAAAAAGGGTTCGGTCGCCGATAGTTTCTTATATCTGTTCCATTTATCCTTGGTTGCTCTGACAGCGTGCATGTCGGATTGTGATGATTCCGAGAATCTTTTTCCACTTCTGTTTCCGGGTCAATTGATTTGCTTTACTAAAAACACCCTTCAAAAGAGGCCGAGTTTAACGGCTATGTGCGTCGTACGTAGGAGGGAGCAAAGCCAGCTTTTCAAGTCTTTATTTTATGCTTTTCTTGCCCCAGAGGGTCGGTCAGCCCCCTCTACGGTATTGACAACACTTTTTTTTTCTTCCTTTTTTAACAACTGACCAAACTACCCATGTCGTTGAGCGGTGGCACGGGCGGGTCATTTTCGAAATTTGACATCGATGTGGGGTGGTTTCTAGTTTCTTGTTTCAAGTTTCCGGATGGGGGGCTTGTGCCATTAAAGAGACCGAAGATTTGCGGCTTTTACTTTCTGTAACTCGTTAGAGCGTTGGACGTCAATTTGGAAAGGAGAAATTGGAGTGACTCTGCTTCACTGTTGCAAGTATCTATCTTTGGGTAAAAAAACAGTCTTTGTTATCTCTCCTTCCGTATGCAAGTTTTGCTGCAGTAGAGGATACCGGAGCCAGAGGGAAAGCATCTCAAGAGAGGCAGAATCCCCATTTATGTCTTGGACCAGTATGAACAGCGACAGGCTTGACTGAGCGCAGCGTGAGCCAGGGCGGAAGCGTCCTGATTCGGTGGCCTATTTGGCCACTCTAGTTTCTCTACTTTTTACCTATTACAAGTCTTTTTTATTTATCGGTCGTATTGATGCGAGGCGTCTTGTTGCGGTGTAAAAACACGGAGAAAAAGAAATGACATGATTGAATACCTGACTGACGCTGGGGAAAGGGGTGCCTGAGTGAGTGAGAGGGGTGAGGAGGGATGACTTATTCTACTAGTAGTGGTTTGGAAGAGAGGGACCGACCCATGTCTGGGGGCCGCGTGGTAACTCGCATCACCCAACCACCCACCACCGACGCCCTATCTTTTCTCCACCCCTCTTTAAAAATCTTCATTTTTCTTTTTCTTTCCATCCTTTTGGGTGGGGGAGGAAGTTGCTTGGTTTTGGTGAAGCAGGACGTTAGATGGGGTGACCGCATCGTACAAAAAAGAAAAAGGCCCCATATCTCTTTTTAAGCATCACATGAGATACGACACTTACATAATTCCCATTTCTCTTCCATTTTACTATTGTAAAAGCTAATTATTATGTATTATTTCTGATGATATCGACATAACGCCTGTCACGACACTGAAACTAGGTCCTTTTTCATTTTGCTTTAATTTCACTCTTTTAACTTTATTGCCATCTTTACTTTTTTTTAAAAAACTATTGTTAGGATTAGCACGTTTGCGAAGGTGGATTAAGCCTATCTTAATTAGAGTCAGTCCCATCTCCCCTTCTGCCATGTTCCACCATTATTGGTTTTATTAGTACTATAATTTGACCATCTGTACCGTTTTTATAAATGAAAATTTGTCTTCGCATACTGCTTTAGACCTGTTCTTTTGGTGTTATCTTTAATAGGCGTGACAGAGCCACCTTCCTTGTAATTTGGCGTGTCATGAGTAAACGGTGGAAAACTTGCATTATGGTGGGAGAGGGAACCCTACGTGAAAAGATGTGTCCGCTCTTTCTTCCCATTTACTACTTTTACTGTCACCTTTAGCTTGGAAAGAAGAGTGAGTAAAAGACTTGTTAGAAAAAAGAGGCAAGAGTGTCGGTCTATACTACTGCATCTGATTCCCTAAGAAAGGTACAAGGCATTTTTCTACCTCTTAAGTTATCTCTCCCCCACCTCCTTTCCTTCTTCAATGTCACACAGCCAAATGGGGACGATGAAAGTCATAAATACGAGAGAGACTACTCCGGGAAAACGACCCCTGTCTTATTTATGGAAGGAGATGCTGCCAATGGTGTTAAATATTTGAGTGGGTTATCTTTCTCGGTTCAAGGAGAGGTGGTGGTAAATGCCCTTGGAAGAGAAGGTTGCAAAGGCGTGGAGACAAAAAGGAGTGAATGAAGGTGGAGAGTTGGTGGAGGCATCTGTGCATGACGAGTGGGAAACCCATAGATGCAGACAGGTATAGGATATTTGGAGTGGGAGCAGCGACTTTATCATTCTGGGTTTCTGTGTTTTCTTATTCAAAGATGAGAAGTAGGAATCAAGGAGATGGGACCCCATGATTATGGCAGAGAGCTTGTTTGCCCGTGGATATTAGTTGACTTGTCCGCCTTTCGTTTTGTGGGGATTTAAATATATCATCTCGTAACGTTGTTTTAACTTCCAAGTAATTTACCTAAAGGTGTAGTGATGGGAAGGAGAAGGCATCCGATATGAATTGAAGAGTCACCTGGAATCCTACGATATTGTCAACAGGAAGCAGCCACCATTATTTTTTCATTTTTTCAGTGTGAGAGGTTTTACTTATATTGGAATGTGGGATGTCTATATCTTACCCACTTTCAGGGGAATACTCTTAATTGGGATATGTGGGAGATCAGAATAACTTAAATTCGTGCTTCATTGCAGTTCCGTCTCTGCTTGGCAATTAGTTTTTTTCTTTGTGGGTTTTAACAATGAATAATAGCTGACATCATTTTCTTCCCCAACTCCACATTCAATGTGGGAAGTGGATTCCTATTGAGAGTGGGCCACCCGTCAATTATCAGGTCAGATGGAGCTTTCATGATGAAAAAAAAAACAGAGATGGAGAGGCAACATCTCAGTGAAATCATTTTACCCAGGAAATATATATAAGAATCGATGGCATCACCTCCAATGCTTTTGATTGAATCATGGCCTAATGTAATCCTCAATCGAAACAAGGCTTTATTTGACCACTTGAGCAGTATATTCCAATCAGGATCGAGCCATCGACCCCAGATAAACAATGAAACAGAAACTAAACTGATAGTGGAAGACTTTGGGTTCTCCCAAGACGAGGATTAATTGATTTGAAGACGCCACTTACAATGTCTCTTTCCTTTTCTTGGAATCTTACCTTTTACTCGGGCAGCTTAGTGTCCAAGTCCAAGTGGGTTTTAATGGAGAAAATGCTAATTTAAGGGAGGAGTTATAGAGAGTACTGACATAGAAATTTGCAAGGTGGCAGCTGCTGTGATGGAGATATGCTCCATATGGACTCTTTGTGAGTTGTGACTCGGGAGAGACTTTTGAGACACCACTACTCGATTGTCAGAGATGCAAAATAAACATATAGGGTTGTTTTCTCTCATTCAGAAGCCTGCAATTTTTTATTCCACCACTTGAGTCTATTATTAGTTCCTAGCAGGTAAAGTTAAGTTTAGACGGCAAGGAGTCTGGCAGAATTATGAAACCATGCCTTTTACTTGAAGAAAAAATAAAAAATAGACTCTTGGGAGAGGCAGCAAGAAGCACACATTGAGATGTTTGGAGACTCAACCTTCTCACCAGGACGTTCAGAACTTTACCTCCTTCCTCTTCTTCTTCTTCTTCATCTTTTTATCCTCCTCTCCGTGCATTTAAAAGAAGTAAAGATTATAAATTGTTCTGTCCTTATCAGGTAGATACTGTACTACGCAACTCTAATTGCTAAGCACCAATTAGAAAACTGAAACCCATGATGTAAATCACAAGACATCTCTGGTAGTGCGAATTTATCAATCCTTCCTTGACAGCGTCTAATGAACTGTTTGCCGACATTGCATAAAAGAAATCCGGCACTGGAGCAGTTGGCTTCTGAAGCTTACGGTCAGATGATTCTCTCAGCATTAACACAAAAATAAACAGAAAACTGTAATGCCGGGTTTAGAAGATATCGCAAGGAAATATCTTGTTTAAACTTTTGATCCGTTGACAATTTGACTGTAATTGATTACGTTTTGCGATTAAGATTTTTAACGTTTATGCAAACATTTCCTTTTCCCCACTTGGGTACATTATTCCCCATGTAATTATTTTAAAGACTAGATGGAAATTGGGATTGGACAACGCCGTGTGAATCAATTGCTAGCTTGGGTCTACCACTGTATCAGAATTGCCGGGACAGACGGAATTTTTGCACTGCCTAGTCAACTAGATTATCATTCTAAATCGGTTAATGCAACTAAAACTCAGCCATTCATGTGAACACGGCCTCTCAGAATCGATACAACTAAACTCGCCAACGTTAATGGATTGACTAACGATTTGGTAGAATTAGGTTTTGCCATTCATGGAGTCCAGGTCGTCGTTCATTATGGTTCTAATTGAATTCTGAACCATCTCGTTCTAGTGCTCTTCTGTAGATTGGATGGAACTAATGATGGGCACAGTCTTCTCTCCAAAACTTCACGTGACATATCTCCTATTGAACTAGGAAATTGAATCTCTTTAGTGTTTTTCCTGTACTGGGGTCCAGGTCGTCGTTCATTATGGTTCTAATTGAATTCTGAACCATCTCGTTCTAGTGCTCTTCTGTAGATTGGATGGAAATAATGATCGGCACAGTCTTCTCTCCAAAACTTCACGTGACATATCTCGTACTGAACTAGGAAATTGAATCTCTTTTCCAGTACGGAAGTAGAGAAAACAACCTTTAATGCATTTCATCTACACAATAACATTAGTTTCACGAAGTACAAATAAATGCTGTTTCTGGAATACGGGGAGCATTACTGTTTTCTGCCCTTCTGTTGGTTGTGGTGAGTGGTTAGCTATCGCCATTTCACTGGTCTAGGACGGAAGGACATCGAACTGTGCATGGTGAATTGGTGGGAGTAAATTAGGAGAGTCACTGATCCAAACTGTATATTCTCATTCTGATAGAAAGAACAATGAAAACATACAGGACCGCAAGCGGTGAGCTTTTCCTTTCAGTCTTGTCTGTGATTTGAATTATTGGGTAGGTGGACAAGATTGTGCGGGCAATTACTTTTCTGGGTGGAGAAGCTAGCGAGGTGCAACCCCCCCACTTATGCAGAGCATCTATGGTGATGAGGACTGTAAACATGGGGCCCTGCGAGGAGGAGGAAGATGATGTATTTATACAGTAAGTTGCTGGGGTGATGGCAGTTGCAACAGTTCTGTAGTTGATGGCATTTCCTCGGTTGCCTTATCTTTTCTCTCTTGTAGACATTATGTCATTCAGCTTGTCCGCATCTCACGTTTGCTTTGGTGAAAGGAACAGAGACGACCGCATGGCCTCTCCGGCAAGCTCATTAGGGGAGTTTGAAAAGATGAAAGATGATCCCTCTCATTAGAACAACAAAGAGAAAGTACGCGTGAGAATTGAGAACACTGAGATGACCTCTGAGTTCTGATAGTGACGATGGTTGACGAACTCATCGAGATGCCAGTTTTCAGGATCCTCATGAGTGGTTAGCGAGACCGACGCTCGCGGCGAAACAAATCCAACTGTATTTATGTCGTCATCATTTAACCTACAAAGAGAGCTATTTTTTTAAAGCGTCCATCGGAAAGCCCATTATAATCAGGCCTTCTAGATAATGTGGAAATGTATTATTGATGGATCAGTTGGACCTTTCTTACAGATGTATATGGGCTTTTCTTTACAGGCCTTCTTTATTATAACTTCTCTGTTGTAGCTGGCAAAAAATTGGCGTAGATTACATAAAAACTGGCATAGGTTTTGTCCCCAACTTTAAATGGTATCAAAGTAGTTGCTCATACATGGGCTTCTATCCAAACTGCTTAGGAACCACAAAAGGAGGTCTACATGTTAGTGGGTGTGTTAATGAAAGTCTATTGACTAATCATTTTAAAGTCCAAATTTTGTTTAGAGAAGTTTTCCCTACGATAAATTCGTTAGCAAACGTAGCTGGTAAGTTTTCATTGTTAGAACTTTTGCCTGCAACACTTTGCCAACAAAAATTGAAATTTGCTAGCAAGAGGGTCAACAATTTTGATAGTAAAATTTTGAAATTTGTTGGGAAAGGGTAAACTCTAGGCTAACGAAATTCAAATTCGTAAACCCTCTTCCAACGTATTTTGAAAATTTCTAGCATACAGTGATTAATTTTTATATTTTTAATTATATTTTCTGGGAGAATTGATGATTTTTAAATTATATTTAATAATATATAAAAATAAATAATTAAATTATAAAATCACAGATATGCAATGAATTCTCTAAGTGCCTCTTGTAGACAAGGTCTTCACGAATTACTCACATGAACTCAAAAAAATTTACCCAACTTCATAAAATGATTTCCAATGAAAACCACCATACTTCCCTTGACTTTGTATTCTAACCTATGAGGAACATTGAAGGTTTTTCGCTCTAAGGACATATTGTCAGAGAAGGCATGGGTAGGACTGGACTGAATGGTCCAGGACGGGACACGGAAGTCATCTTTTGTCAGAGAAGGCATGACCGCCTAGCTAATCGAGAAAAAAAGGGGACTTCACTGTAGAGGGTGTGTGCGTCAAGAGGAGAAAGGAAAAAAAAAGACTTAAAATTCTTTTTGCTTCTCTTTGAAAAAGTAGTCAAGATCATTCTCTGTAGTTCACCTTCTAGTCTTCAGAGTCTTGTCCTTCAAGTAGCCACTAGGGCGGCAAGTGGCAAGAGAGGAGGAAAAATAACAGCTCATAGGGCTCAATACCGTTACCGACATCAGCAAGGGCTTAATACTGTCATCGGCAACTACAGTGACAATACTATACTAACAAGGGCTCATTACCATTGCCGGCAGCAGCAGTGACAGTATTATAGCAGGAAGGGCTCAGTACCATCACCGACAGCAGTAAGGTGAAGTTGTTCTCTGACCATCTTTGTTATTGGATTGAGTTATGTGTTGTATTTGGGAGTGTTTGTAAACACCTTATGTATTTTTTCTCCCTATAATAAAATATCTGCAATAGCTTGTGGATGTAGCCAGAGTTGGGTGAACCACGTTAAATTGGTATCTTGTTATATTTTCTTCCTTGTTAAATCTGGTCATTATTACTTAACAACTGGTATCAGAGCAAGGTTGTAGAGAAAATCAGTAACAATCCAAAGATAACCGGATTCGAGTGGGAGCAATGACTGCAGATGAAGGGAATGTAAAAATTGAACAGTTCGATGGTACGGACTTTGATTTTTGGAAAATGCAGATAGAGAAATATTTGTATCAGAAAAAATTATATCTATTGCTTGAAGTAGAAGCCATAAACTATGAAGGATGAAGAGTGAAAACACTTAAACAGAATAACCTTTGAAGTTATCCGATTAACGTTATCCCACAATGTTGCTTTTAACATAGCAAAGGAGAATATCACAACAAGTCTTATGAAGGCTCTCGCCAGTATATACGAGAAGCTGTCGACTTCAAATAAAGTGCATCTGATGAGACGTTTGTTCAATTTGTGAATGACAGAAGGAGCATCAATAGCTCAACATATCAACGAACTCAAAACAATCACAACCCAACTGAGTTCAGTTGAAATTGAATTCGACGAAGAAGTGCATGCATTGATACTTTTGTCTTCCCTACCAAAAAGCTGGAATGCCACCGTTACAACAATGAGTAGCTCGTCAGGAAGCAATAAGTTAAAATTCAATGATATTCGTGATTTAGTTCTAAGCGAAGAAATCAGAAGAAAAACGTTGGGTAAAACATTGTCTACAAGGCAAGAAGAAGACCTAGAGCAAATAGGAATAGTAGGCCAATCCACCGAGGCAGATCTCATAATAGAAGGTCCAAATCCAGAAATCCCAATAATTCTCAGAACTCAAAGATCGTCAAGTGTTGGAACTGCGGGAAGACCGGGCACTAAAAAAATCAATGCAACAGTGCACCGAAGGATCATGCTTCCACCTTAGGGAATGATGATGCATTGATATGTTCTATTGAGAGCAAGGAAAAGTCTTGGGTGTTAGACTCTAAAGCATCGTTCCATGCTACCTCGCAGAACGAACTCTTCGAGAAATATGTGTCCAAAAACCTTTGTAAGGTATATATCGATGATGATCAACCTTTTGATATTGTTGGCAAATGTGTAGTGAAGATTAAGTTGAATGGGTTAGTATGGGAGCTGAAAAATATCAGGCATATTCCCGACCTGAGAAAGAACTTAATCTTAGAAGGGTAGTTAGCCAATGAAGGCTACACCATGATTTTCCATGGTGATGATTGGAAGATTTCAAATGGTGTATTGGTGGTTGCACGAGAAAAAAAAAGTGGTACTATTTACATGATAGCAAAGGCATATTGTACAATTGTAGTTGCAGCAAGCAACCAAAGTTCCAACTTGTGGCACCAGAGACTTGGCCACATGATTGAGAAAGGAACAAAGAATATGCATTCCATGGGAAAACTATCAGGTTTACAGTCAGTAGAAATTTACATGTACAAAGAATGCATACTAGGAAAGCAGAAGAGAGTTAGCTTTCAGATAAGTGGCCAAACTTCGAAGAAGGAAAGGTTGGAGCTCGTTTTTTCTGATGTTTGAGGGCCAACAATTGTTTCATCTATTGGTGGAAAACACTACTTCGTGACATTCATCGATGATCACTTTCAGAAGGTATTGGTTTACTTTCTAAGTCACAAATCTGAAGTGTTTGATATTTTCAAAAGATGGAAAGCCATGGTTGAAAGTGAGACAGGTCTTAAGATCGAAATACTTAGGACTAATAATGGGAGTGAATATGAAGATACCAGATTCAAAAAGTTCTGTTATGATTATGGGATCCAAATGGAGAGAACCGTCCAGGTACACCTCAACGTAATGGTGTAAGTGAACGTATGAACAGAACTTTGACTGAGAGAACCAGAAGTATGCGTATGCAATTAGGCCTACCAAAGCAATTCTGGGCAGAAGCAGTTAACACTGCTGTTTATTTGATCAACCGAGGTCCATCAGTTCCACCGGAGTACAGAATACCAAAAGAGATATGGATCGAAAAGGAAGTAAAACTCTCACACCTTAAAGTTTTTGGTTGTGTGGTGTATGTGCACATTAGTGATCAAGGCAGGAATAAATTTGATCCCAAGTCCAAGAAATGTACCCTCATTGGTTATGGCAATGATAAGTTTGGATACCACATCTGGGATGATAAAAACAAAAAGGTGATCTGTAACACAAATATGATTTTCAATGAAAGAGTAATGTACAAGGACAGATATATTATAGAAGCCATGATGTCCCAGATGTCGGCCAGAGGAATTTGTTGAACAGAATAGTGCACAGTAGTCCAACACATCATAGTCTCTTGTTTCTACTCCTATATTGAGAAGGTATTCTCGACCTCATGTGCCTAACAGGAGATATATGAATTATCTACTGTTGACTGATGGAGAAGAACCTGTAAGCTATGAAGAGGCATGTTAGACTGAAGATGCTAACAAGTGGGAGTTTGCTATGAAAGACGAGATGAATTCTCTAATCTCCAACCAGACATGGGAACCAGTTGAGTTACCCATAGGGAAGAAGGCCCTTCATAACAAATAAGTGTATCGGGTAAAAGAGGAGCATGATGGCTCTAAGATATACAAAGCTCGGCTAGTTTGTCAAAGGATTCCAAAAGAAGGAAGGAATTGACTACACCGACATTTTTCTCTCCTGTTGTGAAGCTCAATAGTATCATAACAATGTTGAGTATCGCTGCTACTAAAGATCTCTATCTAGAGCAGTTGGATGTGAAAATTGCATTTCTTCATGGAAACTTGGATGAGGAGTTATATATACATCAAGCAAAAGGTTTCTCAGAAAAGGAGAAAGATAATATGGTGTGCAAACTGAAAAAGAGTTTGTATGGTTTGCAACAGGCCCCAAGACAATGGTACAAAAAGTTTGATAGTTTCATGCATAAGGAAGATTTCCAAATATAATATGTTGATCATTGTTGCTACTTTGAAAGGTACAAGTCCAGTTATATTATTTTGCTACTTTGTGTCGATGATATGTTAGTAGCTGGCTTAGATAAGGATGAGATCAGAAGCTTGAAGCGGCAATTGTCAAAAGAATTTGACATGAAAGACTTGGGTCCGACAAAGAAGATTCTCGGAATGCAAATGACAAGAGATAAGCGAAGAGGAGTTTTGCAGTTATCTCAAACAGAGTACATCAATCGTGTTTTGCAGAGATTCAACATGAGCAATGCTAAGCTAATTGGCACACCCTTGGACAAACATTTATGCCTATCCAAGGATCAGTTCCCTCGGACAGAAGAAGAGAGAAAGTTTATGGATATGTTTCCCTATGTCTTAGCTATTGGTAGTTTGATGCATGCAATGAACTGTATGAGACCAGATATTGGCCATGCAGTGGGAGTTGTTAGCAGGTTTATGTCAAACCCAGGAGAGAACCATTGGAAAGCAGTAAATTGGATCTTGAGATATCTTCGAGACACCACAAATAAGTGTTTTTACTTTGGTAAAGGTGAATTGAAAGTACAAGGGTACGTAGATGCATATTTTGTAGGAGAAGTTGATCACAGAAGAAGCACCTCTGGTTATGTGCTAAACGTGGGCACAACAACTGTTAGTTGGATGTCGCAGATACAAAAGATTGCATTATCCACCACTGAGGTTGAATATATATCAATAACAGAAGCCAGTAAAGAGACGATATGGCTTCAAGGATTGTTAACCGAGTTAGGATTCAAACAAAAGAAGAATGTTTTGTATAGTGACAATCAGAGTGTGATACATCTGGCAAAGAATTCTGCATTTCATTCTAGAACCAAGCATATTGGACTATGTTATCACTTCATCAGATCTCTGTTAGAGGATGAGGTGCTAAAATTGAAGAAGATCTAAGGTAACAGGAATCCTACATATATGCTAACAATAACGGTGACTATAGATAAACTGAAGCTATGTTCAGCTTCAGTTGGCCTGCAAGAATGACAAGACCAAGAAAGAGTTGTTGCATTGATATGTGTGAATACGGATTGATATCAATGTTCAAGTGGGAGATTGTTAGAGAGGGCATGGGCATGACTGGATTAAATGGTCCAGAACGGGACATGAAAGTCATCTTTTATCAAAGAAGGCATGGCCGCCTAGGTAATCAAGAAAAAATCGAGGACCTCACTGTAGAGGGAGTGTGTGTAGAGAGGAGAAAGGAAAAAAGACTTAAATTGTTTTTTGCTTCTCTTTGAAAAAGCAGTCAGGATCGTTCTCCGTAGTTCACCTTCCGGTCTTCGGAGTTTTGCCCTTCAAGTAACCACTGAGGGGAGGAAGAATAGCAGCTCAGAAGACTCAGTAATGTCACTGACAGCAGCAAGGGCTCATACCATCGCCAACAACAGCAGTAACATTATTACAACAACAAGGGCTCAATACCATTATTGGCAGATGCAGTGGCAATATTACAGGGCTCAGTACCATTACCGACAACAACAGTGACAGTACTACAGTAGGAAGGTGCAGTCGTTCTTTGGCCATCTTTGTCATTGGATTGAGTTATGGGTTGTGTGATTTGAATGTTGTAAACACCTTGTGTATTTTTTTCCCTATAATAAAATATTTGCATCAGCTTGTGGACGTAGCCTGAGTTGGGCAAACCACGTTAAATTGGTGTCCTGTTGTATTTGCTTCCTAGTTAAATTTGGTCGTTATTACTTAACACATATCACTAGTTTGAGGTACTACTCCTTGTTAATAAAGTTTGAGGTACTTATCTATTACCCTTTAGTGAAGTTCCATTGTGCTTGCTCGAATCCAATTGGGGAAGGTAATGCTTAGAAGGCAATGAAATAATTTTTGTTGTAGATCTCTATCAAAGGCATTGACGGCTTGTGTTGTCCAAGTTTGGGTATTTGGGGTTTGTTTGTTGGAATATTATTTATTTCACCTTTGGAGGTGATGGTTCATGATAAAAGGTAGACATTGGTGTCGCTTTAAATGCCAAATTTTTTGTTGCTTAATCTCACTCTCTTGGTTCTCCTCTATTTTTCTTGCCTACAAGTTGTTCTTTTTTAGCTTCTATTTGCTTGAATCTTTTCTTTAAGTAAAACTCTTTACGTTTTTTAGCACACTCATCTAATTTAAAAGTAAAGCCTAATTGATTGGATATCCTTAGAACATAGATGTACAATTGAAGGCACAACAAACTATCAACACCTTTAACTTTGAGGCTCTTCCTCAAAACATTGATTTCTTCTTGATGAAAAAGAAAACCTCTGAGGAAGGCCATGCCCTTGTTTTCTTGGTAACATTGGCTGAGCATTTTTTTTATTAGCAATACTATTTAGACTTTTCATTGAAGAATCGTAATTTATGTGTAAATTTATTTGACTGATATAATTATTAGTTTTGAAAAATCAAATTAACTTTAAATGATATGTTCTGAATCAATTCGACAAAAAAAAAAAAAAACAAGTTTGAAATGGTTGCCCTAACCTCTTTAAGAAAAATAAATAATAAATAAAATAAACTAATAGCCTTGTGTTTCAATGTTGGAAGATGTGCCCAAGCCCATATGATCAAGGCAAGCACACTCGTCCAAGTGTGTTAAAAGATAGGTTCAAGTCGATAAGACCAAGGAAGGCTCATATATCTAATAGAGGTGGAAGATGGGCTAAAACCCATAAACTAAGGAGAATCCCACATGCTCACACAATGGTGGCATTATGGTAAATAAAGAGTTATCATAAAGATGACATTGACGTAATTAGTTTAAGTTTTAAAGGTATTATTATAATATTATAATCTTATTCATCTATAAATGAACCCTGAGGGGTAGGGTTAGGACACAAGTCCATACCCTCTTTTCTTCTTTTTGTTTTTTCCCAATATGTCGTCTCTCATTTTCTCAATGAGCTAAATCCATGGAGTTTTGAAAATCAATACGCAATAATGGGCATTCAAAAGGAGAACGAGTAGGAAGTTCCTCACATATATTTTATGTGTACAATCCTTTTGTTCTCCTATGCATCAACTTTCAACTATTCAATATCCTTCCTATTTATTGACATTCAACTACTCAAAGTAGACTGTTATGAGTAGGCTTGAGGCCTAGATGACTTGGACGATGAGTTTGTTAGCTTCACGTGGCTTCATGATTTCTTTCGGCGAGTTTCAATCATCTTCTTAGGTAGGTCTACATCCTCAACTTTTTTATTTTTTTTTGCATATTTTGGACATATTCTTGTATTTAAGTTTTTGGACTTTTGATATTATTTTTGGATATCTATTTTTATACATTTTTTGTATATATTTTTTTACATGGATTATATATATATATTCAATAGAATAAATATGATTCTTTCATTTCTGTCTAATTTTTTATTTATTGTATTGAATATTTTAAATGGCTAGTAGAAAATAAAAAATCATAAAAATATAAATTAAAAAATTCTATGTGAAATAATTTCTAAGTATTTAATTTTAAATATTAATTAGAAATAATTATTCATGAAATTATTTCTAGTTATTCAAAAAAATAGTTAATTAATTTCATTTTTACTTTTTAATTTAATTTTTTGAAATAATTCTTGCTAAAAAAATTTAAGAATTATTTTAAAAAATATCTCGATGAAATAATTCTTGACAAGATTAATTAAATGAGAATTATTTTTTAAAATTAATGAAAAAAATCTTGAAAATTAATTTATCTGACAAACGCTTAATTATTATCTGTGAAAATTTATTTTCACCCATAATTACTTGTATAGTCTGGCTATTTTTGAGAATACTTTTCTAGAGGAAAAGACAGACTTTTCTTGAAGAGAAATTTCACTAAGAGTAGTTAAATCTCTTATAATGAACTTGCTCCTTGTTGTGCTCCCCTTTACGCTCAATCCTTTTCATTGATCCTTATATAAAACTTACTATAAAGCATAAAATGAATGTTACAAAATAAAAAAGACTAATCAATAATTTTCCAATAAATAAGGGAATTTTCTCTTTTTTTAAAAGCATATTATTTCAATTTTGAACAAATGTATGTAGGGCATTTGGGTCAGGTTTAAGTTAGTTTCGAATTGGATTGGGTTCGAGCAACCTATCCACAATCGAAACCCGTGCAGTTTTCCTCTCAACCTCGTCCCTGTCTCGAGCGGTGAGGGAAAACCTCCAAACCTTGGCTTTTTGCTCAGGTTCCCTCTTTTACCCGACCTCGTCCCTGTATTGAAAGTCTTCATGTTTCTCATGAAAGAACACACGAACATCATTTTGAAAATATAAGCGTCTCGAGTTAAGCCAACTTATCCTTTTATTCAAGAATATCTCCTCTAGTCCTTTGATTGTTTATAATTCCAAGTTTCGTCCGTTAATCTTTTTGTTTGTTCCGTGGAATAATTTTATGCGACATCTTTGGTAGATGTTTGCAGTTCTCGAAAAGAATAGCGGACACGGATTTCTTTCTGAACAATAAAACTGATTCCAAGTTTCGTCTCGAGTTAAGCCAACTTATCCTTTTATTCAAGAATCATCTCCTCTAGTCCTTTGATTGTTTATCATTCCAAGTTTCGTCCGTTAATCTTTTTGTTTGTTCCGTGGAATAATTTTATGCGGCATCTTTGGTAGATGTTTGCAGTTCTTGAAAAGAATAGCGGACATGGATTTCTTTTTGAACAATAAAACTGATTCGGCCATAGAGTACCTTTGACAGGATGATACATAATAAGCAGAGGGCAAAAAAGGTTTAGAACTTAGATTCTCAGTACAATTTTGACAAAATTAAAAAGATAAAGCGAAATAAGAAAATGGCAGCAAAAGATAGACTGAAGAAGAGAATAAACAAAAATTAAGACTGGCCTGCAACTAATCCCGTTCACTTCCAGTTGTTGGCAACAATGTCAGCCAAATCCACGACTCGCTGCGAGTAACCCCATTCATTGTCGTACCAGGCGATCACTTTAACCATGTCATCTCCCATCACCATGGTTAGTGAAGCGTCCACAGTCGATGACACATCTGAGCACCTGAAGTCGACAGAGACGAGGGGTTCATCACAAACGGAGAGGATGCCCTCGAGCTCCTTCTCCGCGCTCTCGCGGAACGCCGCGTTCACCTCCTCGGCGAAGGTTTTCTTAGTGACTTGGACGACGAGATCGACGACAGAGACATTGGGGGTGGGGACACGGAGGGCAATGCCGTTGAGTTTTCCCTTGAGGGATGGGAGGACAAGTGCGACGGCCTTGGCTGCACCGGTGGAGGTGGGAACGATGTTGAGGGCAGCTGCCCTTGCACGTCGAAGGTCACGGTGGCTAGCATCCAGAAGCCGTTGGTCGCCGGTGTAGGAGTGAGTGGTGGTCATGGTGCCCTTGATGATGCCTGTCACATAGTTGCATTCACGGTTAAAACTATATTTACCCAAAAATATAAAAAATTCTACATGCCTCTTTTGTCGTTTTACAAGAGGATAAGTTGCATGTTTTATAATTTTACAAATGGATAAATTGGGTGGAGTCCTATATATGAGTACTTGCTCTCTCTCTCTCTGATACCATGTGAAGTTGGGTCCAATACCCATCCTAAAATGACTAGCTAATTTAGTAAACATATCTTCAACTAATAAACTCAAGATCTTTATAGTTACTAATCCATATAGGACTATTTTTCAACACTTCCTATGTAAGCACCTAACCAATATAATTCGAAAAGACTAGTCGATTAAGGTGTGAAAAGTCAAGTCTTAAATGCAAATGCAAAGTCCCCGCACTAAACATGCGAACACGCGGAGATTTGAAGGCAGGATGGGCGAAACCTGCTCTGATACCATATAAGCACCTAACCAATACAACCCAGGATCCGAACGCGGGATAATGTGCCAAATGCAGAGTACCAAACCATCCACACCTAACAGGTTAACCGTTTAAAGTGCGGAAGACCAGGTTATATCACAGATCACCAACATATTCCAACACCCTAGTGTGTAAGCTCTTTGGACACCACTTCACATAGTATCAAAGTAGGTATTTATTTGTAGCCCTCCACCTTAATTATCCACATGTAGAGCCAAAAAAGAGGACATACATGTGAGGTGGAGTATTAAGGAATAACCCCACATGGATTAATGATTCCTAAGTTAGGCTAACCATTTTGGGATGAACCTTGGATCCAATTTCACATTTCTCTCAATTGTAAATGTTTATTAACCAAGGAATGATTTTAAGACATGATGATGCTCAATGGGAACATAATCTCTGTCAACAAATATTAAAATAAAATATATATTTTTATTTTGTCAATATATTGCTAGGGCTTTATTTTGTCAATATATATGAGGTTAAATAATTTCAAAATTATGACGTATTTATTCCAGAAAATCTCTAAAAGTATGACCCGCAATCATTGTTAATTTGTTTAAACAGTTAAGAAAGATAAAATGGTAATAAAATTTGTTCAATCGCTGGAGCGGTCCTTGTTTTATTCGTGAGCATTAAATCTTTGGTTAATGGAGACATGGTGAAGAAAATTTTATGCCAGCTATGTTTGGAAAAACGAAAGAGAGAGAGGGCAGAAGAGAGGGAAAATACCGAATTTCTGGTCGAGAACCTTGACGAAGGGGGCAAGACAGTTTGTGGTGCAAGACGCATTGCTGATGATGGGCTCGGAGGGGTCGTAAGCGTCGGCATTGACTCCGACGACGTAGGTTGGGATGTCACCTTTCCCTGGGGCGGTGATCAGAACTTTTTTTGCCCCGGCCTGGATGTGCTTGCCTGCTCCTTCTCTATCCACGAACACTCCCGTACCCTCGATCACCAGATCGATGCCCAGTTCCCTGACTCACAACACAAGCGATAAGACTTAATTTCACAGGCACGCACATTGTAGGGGCGATAAGATTTGCAAAGGTCTCACATCATGCTTAATTAGCAGCAGCAATGCTTATCAGTAAATTACTTGTTTCCTTCTGAAAAGCAGCTCTTTTTTTCTTACTGTGTTCTACTTCTGTCTTTCTTAAATTTTATTGAATGCTACAAAAAGCTAAAAAGAAAATAAAAAGCTTTTCAATTATATCGTAAAAGAAGTGCATTTCTTCAATTGGGCAAAAGACCAGATGAAGTCTTAAGACTGTAAATACCAACTAGTTAGTTAACAGTTACCGATTACCAGCTGGTAATAGTTAGCGGTTTGGTAGATGAGGGATGAAGTTAGGTTGTGATGGGGCTTACTTCCAGGGGAGGTCGACGGGGTTCCTGTTGGAAACGACCTTGATGACCTTGCCGTCAACCGAGATGCCATTGTCTCCGGCGGGTTTGACGTCGGCCTCGAAGATGCCGAGGGTGGAATCGTACTTGAGGAGGTGGGAAGCTTGCTTGACACCGCCGGTGTCGTTAATGGCGATGACATCGAGCGGGGAGTCCTTCCTCCCGTGCCAACACCTCAAGAAATTCCTTCCGATCCTCCCGAATCCGTTTATCGCAACCTTGATCTTTGCCTCCACTACTCCTCTCTTGTTCCCGCCACTTCCAATCTTCAAACATAACACAAAGCCAACGTGAATTGTTAAACTAATGGAGCAAATTGAAAACACTGCAATTAGTAGAAAATTTTTGTAACAGACAGACAGAAGACTTGATCTGATTCTTGACATTTAACATTTAGCATTATCAACACCACATTGAGCTATAGAGAGGACTGGGACGAGAGACACTCACCGCTGATGTCTGAACGGCGATCACGGAGAAAAGATCATCCGAAGACTTCCTGGCAAACGGGAGGGAAGCAGAGTTCCGGAGACCCGAGAAGTCTGAAAATCCTTTCGCGTTTGCCTGAAAAGAGTGACACAACTTCCGAGTTAGATTTAGACCGAACTGAGAGAACCATACAAGCAGATTACAGAAAAAAAGAAACTGTACAGCTAGCGAGTACCTGGAGGGAGGCGTTGGCTACTGAAAGAGTAGCCGATGCCATGGCAATCACTTGGCAGCAACAGAGACGGATAGAGATTGAAGCGAGCAGAAGCAGTGAAGAAGATGGAGAGGAGGATCGAGTAAAGGAGTGGCAGATACGAAGCGGTTTTTCTAAGTGAAGAAGCAGAGGAGGAGAGAGGATAGACCAAAGGATGAGATAATGGATAGCCTCTCGATGAACGAATGGTTCTCAATCCATCGACGCTTCTCACCAGAAACAAGTACAATTGCCACAATCACACGAAGTTCTGGGCTTTCTCAAATGGGCCCAAGGAGTGCAGTAGATATCGAATGTTTGACGGCGGCGAGACACAGAAGAAGAGGATGAAACTTGTTTCAACGAGGTGACTCGAACTGAGGCGTCCGTTTCGAAGAACCCTTTGCTTATACTCCGACTGTTCGGCAGAGTTAATTTTAGGTATTAGTAGCTAATTAGAATTCATAAAAAGATCAGTAGTAAATCTTAATAGAAACCCAAATGACCAATATAAACCAAAAGACCAGTATGTTAGGTGCGGAAAACAGAGACTCTGACAAGAGTGGACGGAACCTCTGACACCCACCGTTCCCAGGTTCTGACCGTTGCACTTCGGGATTCGAACGCGGAACGTGGACGCTTAACTCTGATACTATATCAACGTTTAGTCAATAGGACTTCCGAGGAAGTCACCCATCTTAGTACTATTTTCGCCCAAACTTTCTTAATTTTAGAATTTCGAGTGAGACGTCTAGCCAATACAATCCAAAAGACCGATCTATTAGGTACGGAAAGTAAAGACTCTGACAAAAGTACACTGACAATGGAATCCATACTCCGTACACGGCTTATTGAACGAGTCAACCGAGTTCTAACTCAATCAACCTACTCTTCTTCGAGTCGGCCTCAAGTAAATGCAACCAGCATATCGAAAAATATCCGCGTCTCCCCCCTTCTGTCTTCCCGTTTGCTGAGTAGCAACCTTAACTAAATTCTGTTGTTCAATAAGAGGGCTACGAAGGAATAAAGAGAGACCAATCCTCTCAATATAATTGTTAATTGCAGCGGACCTGATTTAATTCAAACACATCTTCAGCAAGTACGAGGGATTGAGCTTAGACTGCATCTTCACATCAGAATATCAATGGCAACCTGACCACGTGTATGGCTCTGGAAGCGCGGCGAAGTATGTAAGCGAGCTTATTCCTCATCCCAGAGTTTTAAATCAAATCGCAGGCATCAGAGCAATCATGGAAGTTCTCTACCTCTAACTTTCGAATGGAAGAATGACCCAGTATGGAACTCGTCAGCTTTAATGCCGACCCTTCATCCGGTAAAGAGAGCAGAACAAGTGAGAAAGACGGAGAGAATTTGGGAAAATTCTTATGCTCCTTTGCCTGTAACTAAAAGCCGATCCCTTTCTACTCATGCTTTAGGTGTAAGGTTGTTGTTAGGTCTCTGCTTGACTGCCTCAGTTAGAATCAAGAAAGCTCCTTCACCCATGAAGCCTCAAATGATGCTTAAATATAACGTTTAATCATGTCAGAATCATATTTATAAATACAAGTTATGGAGACAGAGACGGTCTTATTTGAAGGAATTAAGAGTAGTAGATACATGAAGGGGTAGGATTCTCGCTTCCTGTAGTAAGAAAGATAGAGAAAGCAGCCTATGGAATGGGTTTCCAGAAGGCATGCCTTGCAACCTTCCCCCCGAAGTAACTGATTCATTTTTGTCCCAACACATTATATTTGTTAAGTGAGAACAGTAGATAAACCAGTCTATGCAGAAGCAGCAGAAAACCTAAGCAAAACTAATCCGCGTTTAATTAAAGATTAGATCTGCAAGATATTTATATTCATCTTCATAAAAATCTCAACAGGGGATTACTCGTATCCAGGAAGACTCTCTTTGAGTTGTTTAAAGTGAAGATTAATTCCAAATCGTACGAAAAGTTCTGTTTGATTAGTTTAATGGGATATCAGGCAGCATATGACAGACTCAAGGTAGAAACTCTGATTCGCCAAACAATCACGGTTGCCTGGCTCCCCTTCTAAAGAAGAATAAAACAAGTCTGATTAAGTATTAAAAATGAAACCTACGGTGGATCTCAGCTAAGATGGGTTGATGATCCAACTAACAAAATTTGCTTTTCTAGTTTAATCTCTATCATGCATGCAGAATCTTTCTCAATCAACTTCTTTTAAAAACACAAGTTGGTGGCTGCCCATATACGATTCAATGCCACTCCTCTAAATGGTCACTTCCAGCAATGTTATCGGTGGACCAGATGGGACCAACAATGATACGAGATTTGTTTCTTAGACCCTGCACCTCTTTCTGCTCCAAGGTCCGTGAATTGTTTGCACCAAGCTTACAGCCTGTGCTTTTTGCCTTTTGGGAAATCATTGATAGTATAAGGAATTTGGGTGTATTAGCTACAAAGAGTATGAACAAGAGCTGTGTAAAATGCCTTTACATTGAGGCAACAGAATAGAAAAATGAATTAATAATATTGAACTTTGGCCCCAACTCCTTATATATATATATACCAAAGGAGGGCATGAACATGCATCATCAGCTTTTCTTTCTTCTTCTGTTCTTTCATAAGCTCTTCCCCTTGCTCTGCTCTCTGGGTTCGTCCTAGAGAGCTGCAAGGTTCTTAACTCCATTTAAGTACCTTTCCCCTGCCTCAAACAGGTGAAGAGACATGTCAAAGGAACCAGAATTGAAGGTACAAAACAATCTCAAGCAAGATGTCTCTTGTTTTCTATGTTAGTACTTCATGAAGCTAACATCAGTTTGCGATCGATGTTTTCCAGACTATCGAACTGAAGGTATATGTTCATTGCTGCGATGGTTGTAAAAGGAAGGTGAAAAAGGCTTTGCAGACCATTGAGGGTAAGCAAATGTGTATTATGTTTCTCTGTCGTGTTTTGCGATAGATATCCCTTTTTCTAATTCCTGAGCATTTGCAGGGGTTGTTCGGACAGAAGTACATGCTTCTCTGCCTAAAGTCACAGTAGAGGTCCGCAAGGTTGATGCCCAAATTCTCATCAAGAAGCTGGGAAAGATTGGAAAACCTGCAGAGATATGGACAAACGCTAGTGGAGCAGAATCTGCCCAGAAAAATTCAAAACCAAAGGCAAAGGACGGTGAGAACGAGAAGAAATCCAGCAATGAGAAGGAGAAATGCCCTTCAGGGGCTAACGAAAAGGCTAACAAAAACGAGAATTCTGAGAAAGGAAGTGCTGTAAACGAAGGAAAGAAAGATAAGAAAGATGTTAAGGATGGTACTAGCAGCAACTCTTCACCTCCAGAAGTTGACAAGAAAGTCAGTTCTTCCCCACCTGAGGATCACACAATAAGGCCAGGTATAGTGCATTACACTGGTGATGCCGCATCTGGTACTTACCCTTATACACCTGTACCTCCTCCCTACCTTCCCCAGACGTACTACATGATGACTGCATATTCAGCCCCTCCTATGTACTATGTCCAAGATCCTTACAACCGGGAAATGTCAACAAACCGGCGACAAGTGCGACCGTCCGAGCCGATGCTGGCTGATTATTTTGACGATGAAGATTCAGTCGGTTGCAGCATGATGTAATGCGCCTTTGGCTTCAGATATAGTGATGTCAAAGTTTAGTTCATATTTGTGTTAGTTAGAGAAGTGTACTCGCCTGGCATGGGTTTTTCTTCTCTATTTTTCATCGTCTCAAGGATGGAGGGATTGGTTAATTTTTGTAGTTCCTTCCCTGTCAAGACTTTTCTCTCTCGTCTACTCATCGAGCTTCAGAATTATTGCTATGATATCAAAGCCGAGATGCAGATTGTTGAAATATTAGAATCGGCAAGGTTTACTTAATAATCAAGGTCCACGCCATGATCTCCCAAAGGAGAGAAAAAGCATCTTCAAGCATTTTGGTAAACTTTTCCTGCTTTGCCAGAGGAGGGAGTGAAAGGTTTCCTTTTGCCGTTCGAATCCACCTAGATTTCCCACTTCTGATCGCGCGCGAGAGAGAAAGAGCTTCAATGTGCTAATGACATTGGACCAGCCAACTCAGAATTAGCGTCCACTACGCAAAAACTGTAGTGGCTGTACATCAAGAGATGGACATAGCTTTAATGCTTTTTTGATGGTTGAAGACTTGAATAGGCCGGTCAAAATAAAGCGTCAAGGAATTTGTTCAGGTGAGCAAATTAGAATATAAATCCAAATTAATTAGCTCAATTCATGATTTTTATAATTGGATTTGTTATAAATAATAACAATTTCAATTTAGTTATAAGAGGCCGATCCCATTCCGTTTTGATCATGATGGGATGATTGAGATAGCCGTCTCGGAGTTTCGTATTGGATCGGGCCTCTTAGTTTATAGTTATAATCGTCATAATTTGTGAAGCCCTTGGATTTGTTTTCATTTGGAAGCGAACTCTTTATGAATTATGATTAAGAGGGAAATTGATAAAATTCAACGATTGAGATCGTGGAACATTTTATGGAGCCGTTTTCTCGACCGCTCTGGCGATCAAAAGTTTTGGCGGGAGTAGGGTTTCTCGATGGAGTGCACTTCATTTTCCATTTGCTTTTTGATTCTTTCTCAGTTTTCGATCGGATAAAGGTCCACTTTCATCTCCTTTACTGCTTTTACTTTGTCGTCTCGCTCCTTGGATTGTGCTTCCCTTCGAAGTGTTCACTGGCCCATCGAAGTTTGTCATGAAATTTCTAACTGATTCTTTGATTGTATTTTTCATCTTATGTCGTCTTGAATTATGGAAACTGGAGAATGCAGTAAGCGGCCACGGAGGGATGATATTCCCCCCTCCGCTGGCAAGAAGCAGAAAATTATTTCGAGGGCTGGATTTTGCTATCTAAGATCTCTAGCCGCTCTGGGGAACTGTTCAACTAGTTATTCTGTATGTGAATTAATTTGTTTGAGATCCAATAGGTTATATACCATTGGCCGGAATTATAAATATTGCGATATTGTGTTTGATGATTGTCGAATTAGTAAGCGCCACTGCCAGATTTTCCTTGATGACATTCAGCGCAAGATACTTGTTTTTGATGGATTCTTTTTACCGTCTAACTTGAACTTCGATGAGATTAGGTCTAAATCTCGTTTAAAGGACTATTGGAAGGCTTCTCTGAATGGGATTTTTGTTAATGGACGTAGAGTCAAGGGAGGATTAGTTACTGAAGTTTCTGTTGGAGATGAGATTTCATTGATTCATGGACGGAAGGTTGGGTTTCTTGTAGAAAGGGTGGTTTTTAAAGAGGAGGTAGGAGGGAAGAGTGGGATTACTCTGGGGATGCAGTTAGAAAATAAACGAGAAATCTCTGGTCGGGCAGGTTCTGATACTAGTCATTTGTTTGCTCTAAACGAAAATAAAAAGTGCACGAAAGCTGAGAATATGGAACCTATTATGAGAGCTCTGTTTCTCCTTAGTAGATGCAGAAGCATATTGCAAAGCATGGATCCTGTATCTCACATCAGAAGGTATATGAATTTGAATAAAGAGTACAGGGCCATAACAGCTGAGTTGTCCTTGACCGGTAAAGACTGTCAGATTCAAGAACTATTAAGGCACAAAATAAATCGGATTCTTTTTTCGGGAAATTTAATAGTAGATACTGGACTATCTCTGTCTGACCTCAAGCAACATGGTCAACTGAGGTTAGAAGCTGCACAAATGTCTGTAAATGGGATGGAGGAACAGGTAAGATCAGGATGCCAGAAAGGAAATAATTTACGTTCTGAAAATGGGTATGAAGAGGACTCCCAGAAGATAAAACTGACTGCAGACTTGGTCACTTCAGAAAAAAATCACACTGTCTGTGCCTCTAAAGATGCTTTATTACAGAAAAGATGTGTTGGGAATAAGATATCTGTGAACATGGAGAAATCCAAGAACAATGCTACAAGTTCTAATGGAAGTTTTCAGCAAAGGATTTATTCTGTGCCAGGAAGGGCATTTGCATTGAACAAACTTGAACTTATGAACTGCAGACCCAGGGCCATGCACTCCACTGTTTCTTTACCAGAGCTTTTACATCCAGTAAAAAGCATTCTACGCATGTTTATAGCAACCTTTACCAGCGACATTTTATGGTATGTCATCCACTGGCAATCCGTAGTTGATTAGTGGCACCACACAATGAAGCTTGTCAGGAAAAAATGGAAAATGCCTCTCCATTTGTTTGGACACATTTCAAAGCATTAGTTTTAACGCCTAAAATGTGTAGTCCTATCACTTGATTATATTTATCTTATATTATTTTAGGGTGATGATTGGTCTGATTTGGGAAAGTCTTCAGGTTTTTGTCACACTGTCAAGTGCCCAACCTCCTACCAATTACAATTGCATGCCACAACACTGAGAGATGTTGGAGTGTTGATCCTGTTAAGAGGACGTCATTGCCTTATACTGATTATCCCAATTTAGTAGTAGTGTATGTGATTTTTTTCAAAAATATTTTGCTTAAATGTTGAAGTTATTATATCACTCAAAATTTCTTTATCAAATGTGTTAAGTTATTCCTGTAGTTATCCCCCATTTCCTGAAGTAATAGCTTTTGGTAAAGAGCGGAAGAAACAAGGGATTGCATGTCATCACCCAAAACTACTGGTCCTGCTGAGGGATGATAGCATCCGTGTTATTGTCACTTCAGCAAATTTAGTCTCAAAACAGGTGTCTGCTGAACTTATTAGGGTTTTCTTCAATTTTATTAACTGGATGTTTTTGATTAATGATCTTTTGTATATGTATCTCTTTGAAATTATTTTTGCCTATTTATGCTTACTTCGATTTTCCTGACTTTGACAGTGGAACCATGTGACTAATACGGTTTGGTGGCAAGATTTTCCTTGCCGCTTCTTACCTGATTATTCATCTCTTTTCACCCATTTTTCATTCATCAACACTAGTGGAGGTTCAAAACCATCGGATTTTGCTTCTCAGCTAGCAGGATTTATGGCATCTCTTCTAGTTGATGTACCAAATCAGGCACATTGGGTCACTGAATTAACAAAGTATGATTTCAGTGGGGCCTCTGTTCATCTGGTTGCTTCAATACCTGGAATACACACACAAAATTGTCTAAATCCTCCTGATACTGTCCATGTTTTATCTGTAAGTACTATTAAAACTTTGTTGAAATTTGATTTCTGAAAGGTCTTTTTGAACCAATCAGATCATTATGCTTAATTGTTTTCTACCAATAAAGAGATAAAGGAGATGATGAGAATATTTTTTGTTGTTTCTTCATAAGCAGGTGAAGCAGATCTCCCGTTCAATTTCAGGTTGCAAAAATTTCCTAGGTTCTGTTCAAACATCTGTGGTTGGCCTGAGCCACCGTTTCCATGGTCCTGCTGATACAAATGGTGCACAGTTGAAGACTCTTGCTGCTTTCCTTGGAAAATGCCATGAAAATGCATATGGAATGTCAGAAGTAGTCTTGAGAAGAATCTGTGATATACCAGCAGATTCAAATGCTGTAAGCGTTCTTGTTTGTGACTTAGATGAATCCTGTGAGGGAGGTAAGTAGTTTATAATCAGCTTATCTATCTGGAGACTGATGCTGTCTTCTGAAGTGATCTACCCATTAATTGAAACATGTGAACAGGCAACAGTAACCAATTAAAAAGACGCTAGCGCTAGGTATGTTAATGCCCACATTGGGAGTTTTCGAACCTGTGGTCTTGGATTTAGGTCTCATTGGTGGGGTATCTTGGGTCTGTAACCAATTTCCCAAAGAAACAGGGACCCTAAAGCAAGGATGGATTGTAATCCATTGGATGACATAGTAATCGGCACAACATCGTCACTCTTTATTTAGAAAAGGCTGATGGTTCTCTTAGATAGGAGACAGATGCCTTGGTCATATAAAACACAGATACCTTTGTTATAAAATATGTTTTTTTTGTCATACGCTTTGGTTATCATACTATATATATACATAATTTTTTTTATGATTAACTGTACATTTGACATGCATAGCTGGAGGATTTGAGAGAGGGTTTTCAGTGCTTTTCTAATATGTGAATGTCTTGGAATTGGTGACTAGTGTCTATCTAATTTGATAAGTATTTTGTTCACCTATTTACACTTCCTTTTTTTTTCTTCTTTTTATGGTATGAGACCACTCATGTAAATTATATGGCTGTTTTTTTTTGGATCAGCTTACATGCAACTTGGTTTTCTTCCAAAGCAAGTTGCAAAGTGGGTCGCCCCTTTGTGTGATGTTGGATTTTTCAGCTTCTCTGCATGTATTTATCCTAAAGAAGTCCTTGCATCTGCTTTAGGAGGAACGAACAGCAAGGTGCAGCTGATATTGTATGTGTCACAGGTTTGTCAAGTTTTGTCAATATAAACATCTAAGGTTTTTTTCCGCCTTTTTTTATCCTAGTTGTGATCATATGAAAATGAAAGTAAATTTTTTAAGGTACTTCTAGGGGCCAAAATTTTCAGAGATTGTGAGGCTGATGCAGCCTGAACATGTTCCTGCTCTGAGCTCACTTCTTGCTTGCTTGCAAAGGTCCAATGGCCTTTGGCGTTTACAAGAGGTAAGGAACTAAACCGCATGTCTTCTCTGAAGCTGTGCTTTCTGAAGACCTAATTTTTTTTCTTATTTTTTCATAATAAGGTTTTAAGTCTGTATAAGTGGCCCGAATCCCAAGAAACTGATTTTTGTTATGGTGAGAAAATTGGTTACTCTTTTCAATTCTTATTGGTTTTCTTTGATCACAAGGAAAGAAAATTAACATTAAGGATTTGTTTCAACTATGAAGGGTCATCCTCAATTGGTACATCTCTCAATATGGAGTTTTTAGCAGCATTTTCTGCAGCAGCTGGCAAGAGGATATCAATATTCTCAGAGAGCCAAGAGTCTGATCCAGATGTAAAAGCTTCTCAAAATATTGTTTTCATTTCTGAATGGAGATCTATAAATCTTTTTCTCTGATTTGGTTAGGCTGGTTTTCACTTCTTTTTTTTCACTCTGAATATGGTATTTACTTTTTGCTAGTGGGGCCATTGGAACACCAGTTATGAGCAGAGAAGACCATCAATGGGGATAATATTCCCCACTATCGAAAGAGTGAAAAGTGGTATCTGTGGAATTGGAGCTTCTAGATGCATGCTTTCACTGGCTGAGGTAGAAAATTCAGAAGTTAAATTTCTTTATGTGAATGTTATGTGCCACAGTGAAGCAGCAAAAGACTCACTAAATTAGCTTTTGTTGCATGAGGCAATAGCATAAAGGGTACTCGTACAATTGGTCAATTAAAAAACTGTCATACTATGGAACACACACCTGCTTATTACACCTACTTCACGGGTTCCCCATTTACATTTTCTTAATATTTAGCCTCACTATATAGGGTTTCTCCATGGTAGAGGGAGATGGAGGTCAGAGGCTGGCTCTCTTAGATATTCCAGCTTGTACAAGATTAACATTTATCAAGTCTGAATATGCACTTGGAAACCATGTGGACATTTTGGTGACCCTATCTTTTTAGTGAATCTTAATAAACATTAAATTAATTGATTTGATAGCCTCTCCTTCATCTTAGGATTATGTCGTGGGCTTGATTGGTTTGGACTCACATCTTAGCGTTGCATCCCCATATGAGCAAGCTCGGTAGCCTATAAGGCTTTTTGACTGCCTTAGTGTGACATCTTTTATTGAGGAGATATCCTCCATTTGTATCCCAAATTTCTAGCTATTTGACTGTGCAGTCCGTTGCGTTTTTTTTATGGAATATTGCAGAAAACATGGCAGAGGTTAAGAACTTCCAACATATTTCACGATGCCATTCCACATCCAAGCGAAAGATTAGGATATCCAATGCATGTCAAGGTATTGTGTAATACGTATGGATCTTGATATTCGGTTCATTGCTTCTCATCAACATTTATGCAGTGCAACTGTTTTTTTTTACCTTGTGCTGACGGTGTTGTTGACGTGTAAATAGGTGGCACGTAGGCGCTTCCAGTCCAGTACCAGTTCTTCCTTTGGTTGGGTATACTCTGGATCTCACAATTTCAGTGCAGCTGCTTGGGGACAACCATTAAACCATACATCGAATGGAGCTATAGGAGTCTGTAGTTCGATTCCAAAGCTTCATATATGCAACTACGAGCTTGGTGTCCTTTTCGTCTGTCCGCCTCCTGCTGCATTTAATAAAACTGATGAAAAAAATGACTGGGATTTAGATGACATCATTTTGCCATTTGTTATGCCTGCTCCGGAATACAGTCCTACAGATAGACCAGCAACAGCTCAGTCCATGCGAGAGGCTTTGGCTGAACTTCGCAAAGAAGAGAGAGAAAATTTTCCCATTGTGCCTCCTGTTGAGGAGCTGGTGGATGTCGAAGTTTCAGATGAAGAAGAGGAGGTGGTGATAAGAGATTATGTTGTGGGAGAGGGAGAAGAAGAGAAGGTCTACGCAGAAACTCTGTGGAGTCAAGTGGATTCTTCAGAGCTAACATGAACAACGGGGTTAATATGAGGCTGATCCATGGAGCAAGTAAGCATGTTTTCATTCATAAATTCAAAACAATACATGCGCCTTCAACTACGGTGCTTGGGATCGTATCAATGTATGGATGGTGCACAACTGCACGTATCTGTTGTTGAATGCGGAGTCAGAAAATAAGCTGTCAGTGAATTTCGATTCTTGCTAAGGATTGTGGTACAGCAAGTTTTGGGCAGGTCCATTCTCCATTGTCCAATGTAACAGAAGTCCATTATCAAAACCTGTCCCACTTCCTCTTACTATTAGTGAAAATTTCTGAATCAATTATTGCTTCATGTAGCTCCTTTATGATGAATCAACGATTCAACTAGACAGATCACCTCACAAAGTTTGAAATTGTGTTAGGTTTTATAACATTGTCAGAAAGATTCGAGTAAAATTTATTTTCAGGTGACTTAATTAATTAGGCCTTGTTAATGCCCATAGTTGGAAATTTATATCCTAGAAAAAATTAGAAATATTTTTATAGGATACATATTTTTAAAAAAATCTTCAGGTAAAATCCTATTAGTACCTTATTAGGAAATTATATGATTTTTTTAAAAAAAATTCAAAGAAAACTAAATGGATGTATTAGTGCTTTTTTTAGGGAAATTAATAATCAATTTCATATATAACCAAACTTATCCGATGAATTTTTATAAAATAAATTATCAAATACAAAATTATCATGAAAAAATGATTGGTTCTGAAAATATTACAACATCAATTATCAAATACTAATTCAAAAATTATCTTATAATTTTTTTGTTTATCTTGGCTGGAAAGTGTTATTTGCAAATTAAATACTTCCTTTTGTAAGTATTTCTTAGTAATGCCGGCCATAGGAGGCGGATCCATTAGAGCTCCTCCGTGTGCGGGAAGCTGGGCACGGTGGCGATTGTGTTACCAATGATGTCGCCTTCCCTTTCTTCACGCCATTAGATAGATATTCCTGCAGTACAATTGCCTCCGAGGACAATGATGAAAACATCCTGCCTTGGATTTGTAAGGATTCGAGCTTACCCAAGGATGCCAGTGTGGCTCATAAACAGTCCAAGATAGTTCTCCTCTCGTTGAGTGCGTATAGTAAATCTTGTACAAAACAAAACTAGCACAAGAGGAGTTTGTCCTTTCTTTCTCACTGAACAGCAAATCACCAACCCCAGCCTCTTTGGGAAGCATACTCCTGGGTGACACAGCCAAGCAGAAAAGAAGAAAGGATTACTTTGGCCGTCGTCTTCTAGAAACTTTGGAATAATTAGAAGAGCAAATATAACATGAACAGTATATCAACACCGACAAGCTGCAACAGTATCTTGAGACGATGTCCCAAGTCTTAACCTTCAATTCTTGTCATAACCCTCTCAACTTCTCAAGAAACTATTTGGAAGAATCTCACAGGAACGAGCGGAAAGAGAAAAATTCCACCCATTCAGTAGCTGTAAAGTCGTAACAATCATGAATATAAGATGTTCATCAATCCCCCAGAATCAACATTCTCCACAGTAACGATTCTCTATAGCCATGGCTTCTCCACTCAGTTCACGGCAGTCGGCAGCGCTGCTAAGCCCTTTCTTGACCACATAAATCTGCATTGACGAGTAATGGGCGACAAAATAAACACTAAATACTGATAAGAAGTTACGGAAATTTATAAAGACGATGTCCCGAAAAAAAATTAAGACGACTAGGGATGACACTCACTGAGCAACTATATTCACAGAGATAGAATTTCAGCTGATCATATTAGATTTTAATGGTCCCAATAGGATATCCAATGATCCCGGATTCTGACACGAAGCAGCCCAGGAAAATACAGAAGCAAGCTTTATTCATTTGGAGCATGAGCACAAAGAATCAGACGAAGAACAGTAGATGCAATGAAAAACCAGAACACGGAACCTGCAGATAAATTTCATCTACTCCATTTTTGCAACAATTATCTGCCGTAGACTGAAGAACAATTCCCCCGTGGGATGAGAACGAATGTCAAGAAATGTTATAGGAAAGATCCCCCTTCAAAGGCAAGCGGAGCCATGGTACAGCAGAGATCAGTCACCTTGTGTACAGCAGATCTTATCTCTTATACAAGAACTATCGATCTTCTCCACAATAAGATAGAGGTATTTCACTCAGCAATGCTACTATAAGCTCAAGAATATGATGATCTTCCCAACCTGGTATAAATCCAAGAAATTACACATTTCAATCAGATCCCTGTTCTTCAATTCCCTTCTCTCGCAACAGAATTAGACCCAAATTCTGATCTTAGGCTAAATTAAACGACTAATACATTTCACCAACATAATCTCACTCTTTAACAATATAATCTCTCTGGCAGAATTAGACCCGTCAGCATTAAACACAGAAGAAAACTTGCCACTTTTCCCCCTGTCCTGGTCTAAACGATTCCACAAGATCAAATGTTCTCAAGACATCTGCAGATATTGTCCGAAATATACGTGCTTGATATCCGGAGGCGCCTGATGATTGGTAGCCAGAAATATACACAGGGATAAAGAATAAAGAAGAAGCCGCCCAATACAGAACTTACGAAGGTACTAACAAAACCACAAATACCAATAAGTAGCACACAAAGCATACAAAATGGAAGAAGGAACCCATGAATTTTTTTAAATGAAATGAGTTTTTTTTTTTTTTGCGTGAAGCACGGCCAAAGTTAAAACAAAAAACCTCCGACCGAGCAACTCAAAGGCAATGAAGAAACCAGAGGAAGAATACCCACAACCAAAGCATCCTTTCAGTTTTAACGATAGAGAAAGAAATATCGAGGGTTAGTATGAACATACACCAAAACTTTCACAAGGTTAGCGAAAGAAAAGATTTTCATCATACTGCCAATGATTCACACATGAGTCTACAGTTAAGTTCCTACTGGTCATTTATAACGATAGAACAAAGGCAAAGAAGCGACGAAGAGAAAAGAATCCAGAAATGCAACAACCGTTCCTTCCCATCTCCTATCCCTTACTGCATTACTCTGCACAATATATGTATTTAAGTTTAAACCCTCAGTATCTGCAACTTGGTCGAGAAAGCAATAGCTACCCAATCTGACTGGGAAGACGACCACTGCAACTGCTCAATCTCCGCTCCAGCCGTATAAGCAAGAATAGGATCCAATCCGCCTTCCACGGGCTGCCCCATAGAGGACAAATCCCAAATCAAGGCCTGAGAATCATCCCCAGCAGTGCAAATATGGCACGAGCTATGCGGCGCCCACGCAATTGCGTTCACGCTTGCCTGGTGTCTCTGCAGTTCGACAACCGGTAGCGTCGGAAACCTAATATCCAGGACGACGACCTTGGCACTATCCATGATAATAGTCGCCATGTACCTGGGGTCTTGCTTGTTCCACCCAAGACGAACCAAAGGCGTATCCGGCTCCGAGCTTTCGTAGATTATAGTGGAGTGCTCTTTGTCTCGGAGATCAAAGACTCGAACGGACCCATCAGCGGAAACAGAAGCAAAAACCCCAACACCTCCCCAGGCAATATCATAAACTTCCTTGTCGTGGGCTATCAATTGGGTATCGACGGTCTCTCTTTCGATGTCCCAGATAGTGCAGGTTGTGTCAATGCTGGAGGTCCCTATGCGCTTGGGCTCGGCCTCGTTCCAATCGAAGGAGGTAAGAGGGCCACAATATTCGGAGTTCTTGTTGCCATTGAGGAGGGACTTGAGGGCGACTTGGTTGTCAGAGATGTGCCAAATTCGGAGGAAGTCACTGGAAGTAGCAAGGAGGTCGGGCTTGGAGCACTCCTTGTCGGGGATGAAGATGGTCTTGGTAGGGGGATAAGGATGCTCGAAGGAGAGGTTGGGGTCGGCCTTGATCTCGCCGGTGGAATCATCAAGTTGGACGATTTCGAAACGGTTAGGGTACTGCTCAAGAAGGGAAGCGATGGCGAGTCTATACTTTTTGTCCCGGCGGACGGACCAATTCATGGCGTAGACGTGCCAAGGGGCCTCGTAGGTGTAGATTTCGGAACGCTTCTGCTGGTCATCGGACGCCTCCGGCGTGGGATCGCCGCCGCTGCCCATCGTTGGAGGAGAGTTGCTCACCTTTTGGGGCCGGTTCGCTACTTGGCGAGTCTTTCTTCTTTCGGTGGCGAAATAAACCCAGTAGATTACAAGGAACCGAAACGACAGATTAAAAAACACTTTCTGGAGCTTTACGAGCGTCCAGTTTTCTGGGATATACAGTCCTTGCAGTCCTCCGCACTTATCCAAAAACTCAGTTCAAGCGATTTTTGTTTTTTTGTGACGAAAACCAGAGACAGGACCCCTCCAACAGGTCTCATTAGTCTCCCATGGTGATTAATTGCTAATATATGAAGACTCTTAATGAGAGAAAGATTGTCGAAATAGTCCACGTTCCATACACTAATTACCATCTCTTCCCACATTAAAACTAATGATCGTGTTATGATCTCATTTTTTACATTCTCGAAGCAAATATTGACTAAGATAACATGTATGTTTGGTTATGGCTGTCTGTCTTCTCTGTCAAAGCAATTTAGAAGGAAAGAAATAACAGGATGTCGGAACTGTTGAAGGAAGCAGGTAAGAGAGCGGCCGGTAATGATATCGGAGGAAAAGAAGGTGATACTTTACATGATTTTAATGGCTGTATTAACGCTATGAAGGCCAACTTTGTAAAGCCTCTTTGAACCCCCTTCGGCTTAGTTATATATTATTGCTTTCACTGGTTACTCTTCATGGAAGGCCTCCGAGCAAGGCTCCTGTCTTCCAAGAAGGTTATCTGTCGGACTAGGTCTTCCTCTTTGACCGGGTGTAGCGTCTTTTGAAAATTAGAATCAGAAGGGAAGAAAACCTCGACGACGATTCAACGACCTTTTTTTCGCGAAACCCAGTCAAAGGCCACTGTCGAGAGGTGGTTGACAATGCAATTTAATCTCGATATCACTTACGATCAAAGGGTCACTGGGGAAAGTAGACTTGACTTGCGTTCTCCATTGTTGCATCAATGTTCTTCCTTCCTCTGAGTTTCTGGAAAGCACTTCTGGTGCCATGAATCCCACCGTCCGTCTCGCAGCAGTCATGGATACGATGATTTCATCTTGGCAAGCCCAAAATCAGAAATTTTAGGATTGAAGTTGTGGTCCAGCAGAATGTTGTTAGGTTTGATATCGAAATTGTGGATTCGTTGCTCACATCCCTGGTGAAGAGCAAGAAGAACCACTGAAAGACCAGTACCAGTGAGTTGCAATTGATTCACAAATCTAACAATAGGCAGGACTAGGCACTGAATTGGTGTCACATGACCGCATAATATTGTGTTTGTATAATATGTAGGATAAGTGAGACTTAATTGGATAATTAAACCTTCAACTCATGAATTTGACCGCTTCCTAATCTCACTTCTTTGATCATAATAATTGTCTTAACTTTTGTATGAATAATATGATTCTTTTAAATTGAAATTGATCAATAAATCATTTAGTTGATGCATCTATCATCGTTGGGGTAGAATCACAATTCTTAAAAAAAAAAAAACACAAGAAATTATTAATTACATTCAAAATTATGAATATTTTATTTTCTATAAATCATTTTAAAAATAACTATTTTATGTGAATTTGGTCCAATAGACTACACATGTTATGATTAATTAGTATGGAGTCTACATCAATAATTTTGATGATATTATAAAATAGATATTTGAAAATATTGAAAACTACGGGAAAAACCATATTCAAGGTGTTGAGATTAGAGGTGGGCATCGGTCGGTTTATTATAAAATTTATCTTTAAAATCCTTAACTATTTGATTCATCGTTTATTAACTAGCTGATTTATTATTTATAATTTTATTATGATTATTTAATACTTAAATTTTAGTTTTAGTTTATTTTATTTATATGTTAGTTTGTTTATTATTAAAAATAAAGTATTTTCATTTTGGAAATTTATTAAATATATATCTTATGATTTATTATTTATACATTAGTTTTAGATTATAGTTATAGTATAATATTATTCTATGTTTACTTCAGATGTTTTTATTTTTATTTTTTGATAATTAAATGTAATTTTAGTTTATGTTTGTTTCAATGTCAGTTTGTTTGATTTAAACTAATTAAAACAATTTAATTTTATTAAGTATTTACTTTCTGATCAATTTTTCAGTTTGTGTTTATTTTAAGTTAAGTTTCTTCATTACTAAAATGTTTATTAATTTATTACTCTTTACTTACTCATGTATTTTAATTGTGGTTTTATTTTATTAAAAAATATATTTTATTTTTTATTTATTAACAGTTTTTGGATTTATATTAATTCCTGTTTTATGTTATCAAAGTTTTTTTTTTTATTAACTAATAATTTATGTCATAATACAGCCAAAAGCTAACAAAATAATAGTTTAAAATAGTTTTTATCATGAATTAATTATGTATTAATTACATAATTAGTTATCCTTCATCAATTTTATCTGTGATATTTTATTTTCATTCATTTTAAAGTTAATGGCCCTAATTTTAGATGGATTAACAAACTTCTATTTTCTTCTTAATTTAAGAGGTTAAGTCTTAATAATGTCTTCCTGACAACATCTTTATTATTGCACAAGTAGCTTAAACAGATAAAACAAAATTAGGCAAAGGTTACTTTCTAATTACCAAATTAGAATTTCTGGTTTCATTATTTCTTGTTAAATATTACTTTATTAAAGAATTTTATGATACTTAATTACTTTACTGAATTCTACCCAACATTGAAAGTAATGTTTAAATAATTTCTCCCTATAATTACATAAAAATTTTAATTCTACAATATTTTACATTTTCATCATTTGAAGTTTTTTTCAATATTAAACATAGTTCCTGATAATTTATCTACCTTTTTTTTATTTTTCTCCCATGACACTGGTTAAGGAAATGGGTTTCAAGTAATTAAAATTGGCTGCTAACCAATAAATTGCGCCTGTGCTCGCGCACCTTCTGCATTTGACATGCACTCAGAAGACCTAAGCCAACGGATGGTCATCATTTCGAAATACTTCCAGCCTAAGTTCCTGAAATTGATCATATTGCGCTCCCCAATTTGAATTTTATATCATGAAACTTAACCCAACGTGCTGAAACAGAATTGATATATAATCTAATTACATTAGAAGATTTAGCATAAACCACGGCAACCAAATACAAACAGTGTATTCATCAAGATAAACAATGTCTTTTCTAACCGAGAAGATATTGCCATAATACCGATTTGCCTAAAAAGATGTTGAAGCAGTTGACATTCGTTGTTTAATTCCAAGCATGATCACAATAACAGTCACATCATCGTGATACTTTCTCCGCCTTCCCACAGGAATTCTCATCAGCTCCTCGGTGCTAAAACCTACGCAAACACATTACAAGGATCAGCAGTAAAAAAAAAAAAAAATCCTTTTTGTTCATATTATTTCTTCATGTAAGCTATGAACGCAAGATATGATAAAAAAACGGAGGATACAATCACGTCTGGCAGTAAAGCTAGCCTGTCAGGGTCTACTTAGATGGCTGCTTTCTGCTAATAAATTAACAGAAATATTTACCTCTCAACTGCATGAAAGGAGGTAAACAGGAGAAGATTCAGTTAAAATGCAATAATATGAATGAAATCAAAGACTGGCTGCTCAAGAACGAGCAATGGTTGTCCAAAATAGGTACAGAGCATCTACAATCAACAGACGTGACAAGAGAAGTAAAACTAGGCCAATAAAAGCAGAGAAAAACTATAAACTCACCAGGTCAAAATTAACATGGCAGATTGTGAAAAGATATCATTATCATCATTACCATCAATACCACAATGAGTTGGTAAAGTTCACAACAAAGAGCAGTTTTAATCCAATCTGAAATTCAACCAGAATCAATATTAAAAGACAAACAAGAAAGTTTATATAAGCACACCTGCATTTTCCGCAGCCCTTAGCACTAACTGCTCAACCAGGTGCTTTGCAGGATCACCCGATGGATTATCCTCTATAAATGAATAAACAAGCACCATTACTTCATCATTGCTGAAGAAATCAAACAGCCCATCACTAGCCAAAACAACAAATAGATCATTCTCAGATACTCTATGGCTCTTAGTGAAAGGATTAGTGTACACATAAGGTGGACTGCTCAAATTCCAAACTCGAAGAATACCCATCAAAGCGTCATTCATTTTGCTCTGCAAGAGTAAGAAATAATTAATGAGAACCTGATTGAAAGGCTAACATTCCACATTTCAAACTATTAAAAAATATAGAACTAGAATTAGACCTTTTTAAGGTAACCAACTCCAAAAGCACGGGTTAGCTTCAGCTTTCCTTTCACTCTTCCACCAACAATTGCTAAAGGATCATCTGGGTGATTAGCCAAAACCTTCAGGACCTCCACATCATTATCAACAGTATGGGTTTCAGTGAGTTGGATGGCTTTCAATAAGCCATCTTCACAAGAATTACATGTTGCCAGAACTGCTCTGCTGTCCCCTAAATTCAGTATGTATAAGTCATCACCATGAAGAAGCACAGCCAAGACACAGGATCCAACAGAGACCAAATCAGGCCGATCTTCCATTTCTTGCTCAACCATAAACATAAAATCATTCTCAGCTTGTGCAAGAGCACGACAAAGGCAATCTATTATACCTTGACGGAATGGTTCAGATGAAAACACTGTCTCTATGGGATTTGACAATAAATGAGATTCCTTTTCTTTATTACAAGAATCAATTTCAGTAGATAGAGATGAACTACTTTTAGTGGGACCATTCCCATGTTGTTTTGAGTGCCACTCCAACAAATGCAAGTAAAAACCAATATTTTCATAGAGGGTTCCTGCAAGAAAATCTGCTGCATCTCTTCCATTGAATCCATCATATATTCCACAGAAAAGCCATCCATTTTCTTCAGAACACACAGCTTGAACCCTGTCTTCCCCTGCTGCCCCGCCGGCCATTTGCACATCCATCCCATTGAGGAAGCTTGAGGATTCAAGCTGTGTAGGAGCACTCATAGGCATCCAAAGATTTCTACCACTCTCAACCAGGTCATTCTCCGTTGATAAGCTTCCTCCCATGGTAGTTAGGCTGCTCTGAGAAGAAGAGGATAGGAGGTCCAACCTGGACAGAGAAGGAGACGAGGCCAGTCTTTTAAATGATTTTGGTGAGTCTAGACCCGGAAGCATTTTCTCCCCAATGACACCATTACAAATGTTTGTGTTGGCTAAAGTAGCATTAGCACCAAGCGCTGCACCAGATAAACAAGAAAAAGGGCCACTTTTTGTCCTAAAATTGGAATTTTCCATTACAATCCCTTTTGAAGACTCAAAATCAGGATTAAAAAGGAATGTGCTGCCATGATTGGTGTTGCACTGGTAGCCAAAACTAACACTAAGCTCTCCAGTAGGATCAACAACCTCTTCAGAGGCTTGCATTGCTTCTTGCAGGACAAAAGAGTAGATATCTTACTTCACCTCAACCACTACTTATTCCTTCTGGAATAGAAGGTTTAGATCCCATGTGAGACTAAAAGACAGAGTTTCAAACATCTGGTGACAAAATGAAGATACACCTACAAAGTAGCAAACTTTACGATGGTCAGAACAGATCTCATGAAAAATAGATACTTTGGATTTGCATGCAAATAAGTGTTAAAAAACAAAGAAATATACATGGAAGTATTCTTCTTCAATAGGACTTGTCTTCTTACAGCAGCAGTTAAAAATACCATGACTGCAATATTAACAAAAAAAACTTATTTGCATAAGTGCACCAAACTTATTCTGAGGCAATGTAAGGTTATGGCAGTTGTCAGACCTAAACATAACATAAATGCATACATATATTCACATATATGCAACTATGCATTTATCAAAGGATAAAATCTGCAGATGTGGACAAAAAAAAGGAAAGTAAAACATATAATTCTATTTAAATACAGTAAAGGGCAGTGGTCTCCTTCAAATCATCCTACAAGACTACTAGGCTCAATTTCACTTAAACATCCAAAATTAACATGTTTATGCAAAGAAGTTAAAGGCCAATAGCAACAATTTTGGCTGTACAGATACTAGAACTAAGAGATTATTGCAAAAGACAGTAATCAATCCAGCTAACATGAAATTACTTACAAACAAATTTTTTAAGCTGAGAAACCAACAATGCAATGACCACCAGATTATATAGCATAAACAGCCATTCTAGCATACTTTTTCAAAAGTTGTTTTTTCAAGGCACTATAAGTTGTATTATTAATACCAGAACACAATAAAACTGCCAAAAGCAATGTTTACCTTTCGGGGAAATGGTCTTCTCCTTAACAAACGATTCCATGAGCATAATGAAATTACAGCAGCTCGAATACACTTTTGAGTTCCTTTTCTCTGCCCAGCACATGTCAGCATTCAAACAAGGAAAAAATAAGGTATGGAAATGAAAATGCAAAAATTGCCCAGGACCACAGAGATATGTTTTGTAAGTGCTAAATACCTTTTTTTCCATCCTTCACATGAGTCAAGTGATGTGATTGAGGGACCATTCCATTTTCGTCGTTCCTTCAAGTGTGTCTTTTACTCAAACTAAATGCAAGTGTTCCTAAAAAATAACTAGAGGAGATACTCCCTTATACCTGCACTATTCCAGGCAATAAGTATTCTCAGTACGAATCTAAAGTCATGCCAGTTCCACAATCCAAAGCACCTTCCCCAGCAAAGACAAATGGAAACTTGTCATTTAACAAGGTCTAACCAGCCACCATATACAATTCAATACAAAAGGTCCAACAGTAAGCTAAATCAGCATATCATAGAAAAAGCTAGGAAATAATAACTAAATAATTTCAGACGTGTACGTATGCGAACGTTTATCACTTTGAAAGATAGCCTCCTAGCCTCTGCGAACAAACAGGCTTAAATGACAGTTGAATATAGTTATCTTCAGGTTTCTAATTCAGATAACTTAAACGAAGAGTAACTATTGATAACTGACACTGTTATCAGATCGACTATATATGAAGCGACATATCCTCATAGCAACATAAAAAGGAAAATACTCTTTAAAAAAAAAAACATAAAAAAGAAAATAAGATATCCAACAAAGATATCTCAACATCCCATCAACTTTAAACTAAAACGAATAATTTTTTTCTAAATCTAGCTAAACAGGTTCTGCAGTACAAGGATCTTACCCGCAAAAATCCTGACAGTGATCAGCTTTTTTTATAAGGTAGACTAAATCTGGCAAGTCGATCATTAAACAGACTAAAACTTAAAACATATTAATAAATATTGCCAAATAGTAAACAGCGTATGAGCTACCAGAACGACGAACGAAACGTAACCGTCAGAGAGGCAACAAACCATATAAGTCGAGAATCAAACTGATCCAAAAATCACATCTCACAGTCCTGTAACAAGATATGAAAACCCTAAGCTAACCCAATGAATCGAAAAAGGTGAAAACCCGTGAAGATCAACTATACCAAAGGCAATCAAAGACGTAAACGAACACCATCACTTCAACAACATAGCCCGTACTCATAGCAGAAACAGGAAAAAACCATATCACTATCGCAAAAGTAAAAGCAAGGCAAGTACACAAAAGACGTCTTGCTGAACAAAACAAAAGATCGAAAAACAAATCTATAAACAAATATTCATGCTAAGCTTGATTATAAACTTACAGGAGAGATCGCACAGCACCGAACTTCGAAAGACGAGCTTTACACAAATAATAGGTATTCCAGAAGAGACGATAAATAAAGACACGAAGAGGAGAGATTTCAAAAGACTTGCAAGGCAGAGATGAATCAAAGCTCCAATGGCGTTCGAGGAGAGTACCAGTAGCGAAGAAAAAAACGGGAGGAAAACGAAACCAGTTGACCTTCTCAAATTAAAACAGGAGAGGATAAAAAATTCGGAGGGGAGAATAAATCGAGCTTGGTGGTTTACGAGGCGACTCGACGGGCCCGTGCCGGTAGAGGAAAGGCACAGGGGTGAGCCCCAGCGGGGACGTGACCAATCGAAGCGTAAGGTCTCGCATTCGTGTAAGTCTGACTGGATATGTGCAGACGCCCGAAGACCGGGTCCGCCCGTTCTCACGGAGATCTGCGGGGCCCGTGTAGCTGCGAAAGGCCATCTCATCTCGTCTCTTCTCTTCGTAGTCCGCCCAGCAGCTTTCTCCACCATTTCGGTGGGCCGGTGGCTTTGTCTGTAAACGTACGTAATGAAATAAATGAACGGGGGGACCATAGGTTTTTGGTGCATGTGGGACTCCTAATGTGTCATCACCTGCGAGAAAATAAAGTCAGATTATGGAGCATCGGAACCCACGCAAGCGTACATTATTGGTATCTCTATTATTCAACTCGTCAAATATATATTAGATAGCCTGAATTTTGGAACTAGAGGGTACAATAGTAATTGGGGCAATCGAATCTTAGCAGCCTGAAACCGGATGCGAAACACAGTAATACAAAGGCCTAGCTTCAATTAGTTATTTACATTAATTTAGATCCCATGGTCCCAGGATCCGATATAACTGTTTAAGAAACGAATTAATCAACTAAGGACGCGTGACATCCACACTCGAACCTCACAAGCCCGAGCTCTTAACAATACCACCAAACCAAACGTGTCAACTTTACTGAAAGCATTAATCCCTCACTTCACCGTCGCTACTCAAACAAGTTAGATTCCCTGAAAAGCCAGTCTCGACTAAACCAGAAAAAGGAAAGCAATAAGAGCGCAGAGCTCCAGATAGGGTGATGTTGCTTCCTATACCCGATGACTTCTCCCTAATTTTCTTAATCGATTTGTTGGTGATTTTATAAGCTAATCAAACGAGGAAAGTCGGCAAAAGGGTAGAGGTTTACACGAAAGTTTAATTTTGTTTAAAGCCATAACTATCCGGTTTGCAGACGACCTTAATCAATGCCGAAGAGCCACAAAGGGAATGGAAAAGATACTCTGCTTTACTGTGTAGAGGTGGGGAGAACATTTTTCCTGTATCTGGGGGAGCTTTTTCACGGGAGACATGTGCTGCATCTTTGAGGCACAAGGAGAGAGATCGGCTGGGGACTCTTATCTCAATCGTTTTCTGTGATTTGAAGTTGACACGAGTACTCAGACAATGGGAGATTTTGTACGTGTGGTCTGGGCTTGAGTAATGAATCTTTTTGAGTTGTGGGAAGTTAAGTTTAGAGGGATATGTTTTTTTAAGTTTCTTTGGTTGATTTTGTAAGTTTTTAATGATAAAACTTTTATTCACCATGATTATAACTTAACATTACAAAGGTATTTCAGTGATTCGTCGGTTCTAACTGATGGAACGTGATACTATAGGTTACTTTTTATCACTCCAAGAAATCAAATTATCTCCTAGATAAATGGAGTAACCAGAGGTGGAGCGATAAGTATCAGGACAACCAGCCAAGTCAGCATCAGAGTAAGCAACTAGAGCACCAAGAGTAGTAGATGGGCGAAAGGCAAGGCCAAAGTGCCTTTGATATAGCAAAGAATATGCTTAACAACAAGAAAATATTCTATATAGGAATTGGCTCATAGAGTTGACCGCATGGGCTACGTCAGGGTAATGATGATCAAGTATTGAAGGACGTCGACGAGAGACATGTAAAGAGTGAGATTCGTAAACAGAGAACCATTAGTGGACAGATGCTATGAATTGACCATAAGCGTAGAAATCGGTTTGCTATCAAGTAGTTGAGGTCGAGTAAGAATATCTCGTGCATGTTTTAGTTGACTGATAAATAATCCATTGGTAGTGGGCGAAGCTTCAAGGCTAAGAAAGTAACTGAGCATACCCAAATCTTTTGTTGCAACGAGGCATACTTTGAGATACTCAATGGATCCATTAGGTAGGTATTTAGTCTGAAACACCCATTTGGAGTCCACAATATTAGTTTTGGCAGGTCGAGGGACTAAAATCAGGTCCGATTATTTTGCAGAGCTTGAACCTCTTCATCCATGGCAGTAAGACAAGCGGGATTCTTAGCAACATATTTGAATCATTTAGGCGCAATATAGACAAAGAGAGTAGAGAGAAATCCAGAGGAGTCCATGATATCGAGGTTGGCCGGATGACGTGGTTTGAAAATACCAGTTTTACCTCATGTAAGCATAGCGTGAGAACCCAACGGTAGTGTAGAGATTGGAGCAGGAGGAGTGATTTGTGTCTCAGTAGGTTTTGGACTGGAAGTCTAGTGTGGCGAAGAGGGACCTGCAAATGAATTAGTGGCCTACATGGACTCATCGACCGGATCAACGCAAATAGAAAATGGGTTAAATCAACATTGAGTAATGTGCGGATAATGATGTGAGGAGGAAGTAAGGGTTTTTGTTTGGATAAGCCTGGGTTCCAAAAAGTTGGAAAAATGGAGAGAGGAAGAGGGTTGAGTCTGAGATGATTGTATGAAAGGAAATTTGTTTTCATCAAATTGAGCATGACAAGTGATGTAGATCCGAGAGGTGATTGGATCAAGGTAGCGAAACCCTTTTATAAGAGGGACTATAACCCAAAAAAAATGCAAGGAATACTACGAAGAAAAAATTTGTTAAACATATAATCACGTAAGCAAGGATAAACATGACAACCAAAGGGATCAAATTTTTCATAATTTGGAAAGGAACCATATAAAAGTTCAAACAACGATTTATCTTCAAGAAGTGATGTGGGCAAACAGTTGATAAGGTAAGTTGCAGTGCTGAAGGCTTCAACCTAGAAGCAAGGAAAAAGATGAGAGTGAAAAAGAAGTGTCAGACTAGTCTCAGTCACATGATGATGTTTGTGTTTTATACGTCCATTTTGGGCAGGTGTATATGGGCAAGAAATTTGAAGATGGATTCCAAAGGTACGGAGATGAGTCAGAAGCAAGTATTAGTAAATTCGCCCCTGCCATCACTTTGAAATTTTTTAATATGTGGCGAATTTTGTTTTTTCACAAGTTTTTGAAATTGGGTAAAAATATCATAAAAACCGATTTGAATTTCAAAAGATAAAGCCAGGTGAAATGGGAAAAATCATAAATGATGATAACATAATATGCATATCCTAAATGGGATTTGACAGCCGAAGAGCCTCATATGTCACAATGAATAAGATCTAACACATGAGACGACTTATGTTCATGACATGGATAAAACGTACGATGATTTTTCGCAAGTTGACATGAACTACATAATGATGGCGAAGGCAATAAAGAGGTAAGATAGAGATAACCTTGTTTATGTAAAGAGGAAATGACAGAATGATTTACATGTCCAAGGCGAGTATGTCATAAATCATAGGAAACATGTAAAAATTTATTTTTAAGAATAGAAAGAAGGGTAGGGTTGCTATGCTCCAGTACATATAAGCTTCCATCTCTCTTACAGGTTGCCATCGCCATTCCTATGAGACGATTCTAAATGGTGAAAAGATTGTTTGTAAATGTAACGGTTAAAGGAAAATCAAATGTTAATTTATTAATGGAGAGAAGATTTTTTTGTGAGATGTAGAACTACTAAAACATCTAATAACTGAATATTTGGGGTAGGAGAGAGAATACCAATGTGTGAGATAGGTAAGGAGGCCCCATTCCACAATTACAGACTCCTTACATGTGTACGGAGCGGACTGATCTAGGATGGATGCATTATTGGACATATGAGCAGAAACCCTAGTGTCCAAGGACCAGTCGGAGGGTATAGATCCAGTGAAAGCCTCGACAAGATGGGCATGAGACTCATCTAACTCACTGTGGGCATAACATTGGTTGCATCGATCAGTATAGTGGTCATCAAGACGACATATCTAACAAAAAGGAGGGTGATGCCCTTGTCTAGAATGAGTCCGGCCATGGATTCGCTGAGGTGGGCAACAACGGAAGCAAAGCAACGATGCGCAAAGGTGAAACTTCTCGTCGAAAAAAATGGTGATCAGAGAAATAGGAGATCAACCTACTCTAATACCATGTAAGATTTTAATGATATAACTTATTCACCACAATTATAACCTAACATTACAAAGGTATTTGTATACAAATTGATAACAGAAGAATACTATTTTCGGTTCAGTGATTCGTTGACCCGGGTTCACGTGCGTGGGTTGGTTAACGCGTGACCCTCATGATCTTACCTCTCAGTCTTCAAAAATTTTTGCGGGACATCGATTTCAGTGGTTCCTAAAAAAAATATCGATGCAGAGAGCAAGGTGTTGGTCGAAGGACTATCGATCTTAGCAACGACAACAACTTGACAGTGTCGAGAGCTAGGGCGAGTCGAGGAAGACTATGAAAAGGAGGAGGAAGTCTCGGGTCATGAGTGAGCGAGTTCGGTGGAAGAGAAGGAAGTCGTGGGACGTGACGATGATGAGTTGGCAGTGAAAGGAGGTACTCCTGGTGGTCTTTGCATCGAGATAGATATCTGATGAGCAGCGACTATGCTGGTGCACAGAGATGGGCAATAGCAGAAGCAGGGCAACGATGCGTAGAGGAGAAGTTTTCGTCAGAAAAAATGGCGATCAGAGAAATGGGAGATCGACCAGCTCTAATACCATATAAGTTTTTAATAATAAAACTTTTCTTCACCATGATTATACATTACAAACGTATTTATATACAAATTGATAATGGAAGAATACTATTACTGGCTCGGTGATCCATTGTTTCCGGCTTATGGAAGCCTGGTCTGCAAGCTTCAATTTCAGTGTCGTTCACAAATTTAGAATGAATGTCATGGGTGGTGGAAATTGGTCAAGCAGGGTATATGGGTGGGTATTCGGGTCGGGTTTTAAAGGGAATTCGACTTGACTAGACCCAAAAACTCTAGCTTTGGGTTTTTGGTTTCACCTTGGGGGTCGGAGATGGGAGATGGGACAGAAAAAAGCTCATTGGGTTTCAGTTGAGGACAGGTCTTCCCAAATCTTACTCGAACATGACCCACAAATAGAGATATAAAATGAGGTCGAGGGGTTTGAATGGGTCGGGTTTATGAGGGCGGAGTGGAGATGGGTCGGATTTAAATTGGGTTTACGGGAATGGTGCAGGTATGGGGTTGCAGGGACAATGATCGAGTTGGGGTTGAGTTTTACGATTTAGATTTTTTTCAGTTTTTTTGGGGTTCAGGTTTTGGTAAGCCCGATCCCTACCCAACCCATGCCCACTCCTAGCTTAGTAGAGGCATGCAAAGGCCACAAGCCCATGATTTCTTTTAAGTGATTCTACATAGGGCTGCTATCAACAAATATCTAGAAAAATAATAGGTTTTGAAATTGGCTCTTGAGTCTAAATTCTTTTAACTTTATCTTTTACTAGAAGTGTTGGAAATAACTTTGATCCTCTCACATCTTTATATGTATGTATACACTGGGACACATTTAAAAGGAAAAAATTAAGGAAAACTAAGAAAATAAACAGAGAGCCTACAATTTTGTTGAGCATATTTTACTCTTTTTTCTATGTGAAATTAAAAATAAGGTAGAACATATTCTACTCTTTTTTTCTACAAAATAAAGTGGTACCACTACAAAATGGAAAGTGGCACCACCTCCAAGAAAAAAGGAGGTGTGGGGCATGAGAGTAAAAAGGGAAAATGGGGCATGAAGGCAATAAGGAGGAAATGCTCTCTTCTTGATAAGATAAAATCTTACTACCCAAATAATGCCATAAATAGGGTGTTGGTTGAGGGAAGAAATCAATCATGCCTTTTCCAAATCTCTCTTTTCCCTCTCAAATTTCTTTTGGCACTTCTCCCCCCCTTTTCCCCTCTAGTTTCTCTCTTTTCCTTCTAAACCTCTTCTTATCTCCCTTCTTTCCTCAAATTTACTTATTTGTTCTTCTTTTTTCTCTTATTCCAACCCTCTTTACCTTTCTCGTTCAATTCTTCATTTCACTTTTATAAAAGATAAGGATCTTTCACAAATAAGGTTCTTATCATGTAGTCATCAATAAATGTAATAAGATACATGTTCCTCCCTTGTGAAGGTACCTTAATTGGAATACACAAGTTTGAATGTATCAATTATAAAGGTGCTGCTATACACCAAGTCCGCCCATATGAAAAAGGGCCAACTATGCTTTCCAAGTATATATTTATTACAAACAAATCTATGCACATGAATATGAGACATGCCTTGAACTATATTCTTATGCTCTAGTAGTGCTAAACTATAAAAAAAAAATGACATGTCCAAAACAACACTATGAACCCATGCACAAGCATGGGGCAGTTGGAGCTCACGGGTAAAAAAGGAAAAATGGTTCTTAAAGGCAAAAATAAAAATAAGGTAAAAATCAAGGGTAAAAATGAGAGTTCTACCTTCCTCTTTTTTATAGATTTATAGAATTTTTATTTTCCTCTTTTAAAGAATCTCTAGAGATAAGATTATAATTGATTTAAAAGTTTCCTGTATTCTCTCATTTGATTTTGTAATCTTTCCCTTAGGAGTTTCCCTAAATATGTAAATAAAAAAGGTACAAATAAAGGCTTTGGCTAAAGGGAAAATTAATCAAGCCTCCCAATTTTATTTTTTTGCTATCCTCTCCCTCTCCTAAAATTCGTCATCTCTCCTCTCTCTCCCCCTTGCATATAAGCTTTCTTGTGTCCTTCTTCCAAGATCCCCACGCGATCCCTCTTGCCCCCCAAGAGCCCCTAGCCCACTCTCACAATCCCCTTCATCATCCAATCATTCCTCCTCCATCAAAGCTCTACATTCACACACAAATTTCAGGTTTTCCCCAAGACTTCCAACCCTAATTCCCTTCTTGAAAACTGAAAAGATAGAACCTTGAAGAGGTTTTTATCTTCTTCTCACCCTATATTTACTACCCTTCTTTCCAGAGCTACTAGGTGACTTACTCTTCTCCCTTTTCAAAGTTAACCAACTCTGCAAGGCTTGTACGACTTCACCATCTTTGTCATTTTTAACCTAATCTTATAAGCGTGTAAAATTCCAATAAAAAAATTAAGTGTCATCTTACTCAAATCTTTATATTCCTTTAAAACATTGAAATATCTTGCTCATGGTTTTGAGAGTCTTCTCTACTACTTGGATATTACTCAAGGTCTCTCCGTTGTCAACCATCTCGTCAACTAATACTATAAGTCTTTCAAAGTATTTAGAGATACTCTCTAAATTAGACACCCTCACGATTTCAAAATATAGGGTCTTTAGATGCTTCTTTTTCGTTTCCTTCCAATTATTTATTTTTTCTAGCATTTGTGGTATGTATTTCTCCAGCGTCTTCTAACCATTCTCCATCAAATCTAATCAGTCTTGAAACACAAACAACACCAATATCTGCAATCTCCAATATTCGCGATCGCCTTTGCCATAATATTTTAGTAGCATGAACATGCTATTTAAACCATTATTGGTTGTCATGGTAGCCTTTCAGGAACAAATTTTAGCACAAGATGTTCCGACTAATGGTTCTACTCTGAAAGCATGGAACTCCTCCCTTTCATCTCATTTTGTGCACATAAAACTCCTCTCAATTGTCATAATTTTAAGTACATGAAACTCCTTCCAAATTGTCTTGCTCTAATACCAAATGTTGAACGCAACCTTTACTTGGATCGTGGTTAATCAGCTCACTAACAAAAGAAAGAAGAAAAAAAAAAAGGAAAAAATAATTAGAGAAGAGAGAGAGAGAGGGAGAGAGAGGGAGAGAGAGAGAGAGAGAGAGAGAGAGAGAGAGAGATTTACTCTACAAGGCACAAACCTATATTATATAGATTATTTTCTAAAACACATTCGACTCTCTTTTCCATTTGAGACTAAAACTAAAGGTTTATAGACATCGAACCTCGATATTTTTCTTGGGCATTGAATGATTCATTTCAAGGTAATTTTAATAACTTAAAGTCTAGTATTCTTACTTTAAATAAAATTCTAATTGGGGCATTCATAACTTCAACTTGGAACAAGTAACACAAATAGGAAAGAATGTTTTCTTGAGAATTTGATGTACACCTCCACAAAAAGGTTCTTAGACATTTCTATGTGTGAACAGTTGGGCGATTTCCAGAGAGGACAAATGTCCTCCAATAGGCATCATCGTTGTCATGTAAGCTGCTCACACTGCTCACACTTTCAGTCTTTCACAATGCTCAATTGCAACCTTTGTTGTATCTGATACCCACCAAGTTTTGATTCCATCAACATAGTCCCAACTTTGGTTGGGATTCAATCAAAACAAAAAAAGGCAAGTTCGTCCTCCCGACCCAACTAAGTCTCATGAAAATTCAAATCAACCCGATCAGGTCACGAGTTAATTGTTGTGTAGAAAAACCCTGTCGCCCTTCTCCTTCTACCATAAGAGGAGGCGGATTGCCCTCCATCCTTAGTAAGGGAAGGGGAGGCCTCCCATCTCCTTCCCTTTCCCCTTCAAATAGCAGGTGCAAGAGGGGGTTCTAGTTGGGAAAGGAAGGGGCTTGTCATCCTCCTCCCATTACAAAAGGAGGGTGGCAATGCTCCTCTTCCAACAAATGAAAGTGAACGATCACCTTCCTCTCAACAAAGCTAAGGAAGCGGGTATTTTGTAAATATAAAGATCTATTATTTTATAAATATATTAATTTAAAACAAAATTAAACATATTTTATTATATTAGTTATTAAGTTAAATTACTAGATATATTTGTTTGAAAGTTCATTTCATTTTTTAAATTAAAAACTTATTTAACTTAATATTATCTAACAATTATGATTTTAATTTCTAATGATATAATTATTCAATGTATATGATTAGACTATTATATATTGTAACGATTTAAATGATATTAAATTTTAATAATAATAATAATTCTTTATCGTTCTATAAGAATTATTAATTAATATATTAATTATAATTATTAATTAATATTTATATTATTTATTTGGTTTATCCAATTAGTTATACTGACATATCTTTTGCCTCCTGGCTCTTCAGTGGGTCGGATGATATGAGGCCCACTACAACGTAATGGGGTTGCATCGTAATAATCGGGTACATGAAGGTAGTTTTGTTATTCATTCTTCTGTCGTCAATTCTCCCGACTGGACCTAATCAGCTAATCCGGATCGAGTATAAAATATGAAGCTAGGGTTTGTGAGAGAGCAGAGGAAGCAAAGTCAGGGACAGTGGAAAGATGCCGGCGGGTCACGGTTTAAGGTCGCGAACTCGCGATCTCTTCTCCCGGCCATTCAGGAAGAAGGGTTATATTCCCCTTACGATCTATCTCCGAACGTTCAAGATCGGCGATTATGTTGACGTCAAGGTGAATGGTGCAGTGCACAAGGGTATGCCTCACAAGTTCTATCACGGCCGTACCGGTAGGGTATGGAACGTTACCAAGCGAGCCATTGGCGTCGAGATCAACAAGCAGGTTTTTTGCATTGCCTGCTATTTATTTCTTCTCCTGTTTTATTTGATCATTCTGTGATTAGTGACTCGTTAACACTTGGACTTGTTTGCCTATACCTGAACTTCTGTTCTTTGTTTTAATGGACATGCTTGCCGCAAATTGTCTCGTTTTTGTTAGAGCTCTTAGATTTTCATTGTGGATGAACAGGCGTTTAATTTTTGGGTGTTTTTCTAATTCTCTTAAGCATTTTGGTGGAAAAAACTATGTTGGAGAGCTTAAAGAAAGGTATGCTAAAAAAAAAAAAACAGAAACATTTGTATGATTTGAAGGTCATAAATTAAAAGAAGAGAGCTAGGAAAGCATTAGGGTTTAGTTTTTGGATGTAAGAGTTCTAATTCTCTTAAGTATTTTGGTGGAAAACCTGTATTGGAGAGCTTAAAGGAAGGTATGTTTTGGGGTATTCTCATAACTAGCTCTTATCTGTTGAATATATGGTATTTGATCTTTATCCATCTTCTCACCGGTGTCAAATTAGCTTTTATATTTATAATATATTTATTACTGGCTTTTCTCATAAATTATGTCTGTAAGGGAAATGTTCAAAACTCTTTAAATTAGAATTATATTATTCCTAGACATGTTAAAAGAATCTAAATTGTTTAAAACTTTCCGAAGGCCATTTAGTCTATCCTGTCATGTTTATGGTTGTTAGTGCCCCAAAGTTTTACTCACAAATGGCTGTGGAAGATTGAGGATATTCATTACTTGGGATTGTAATAATCAGGTTGGGAACCGGATTATCAGGAAGAGAATCCATGTTAGGGTGGAGCATGTTCAACCATCAAGGTGTCGAGAGGAGTTCCGTCTGAGGAAAGTTCAAAATGATCAGTTGAAGGCGGAGGCAAAAGCACGCGGAGAGAAGATCAGTACAAAGAGGCAGCCCCAGGGCCCTAAGCCTGGTTTTATGGTGGAGGGTGCCACACTTGAAACTGTGACCCCCATTCCATATGATGTTGTTAATGACCTGAAGGGCGGTTACTAATTTCTAATCTCCTTCCAGAGTTTGTGGTTTTTCTCTTCCATTTTTCTGACTGCACATCTTGTTATGAAATATCATCCTTTTCATTTGTTTCATATGTAGTAATTACTTTCATTAGATATACATTTTATCCGAGTTCAATTTTCTTAAGTTACTGAAGAGTCTATGCTTTACCGTTGCTGCTGCAGTTGTCTTTTGCGTTTTGGTTTGTTTTATGTGATTCTAGTCCATGTTCCACTGTTTTTCCTGTTCTTGTATCTTCGTTGAAACTTAGCTTGCTTCAAACAAACAGAAGAAGATTCTGTAATCACTTACGAGCACTAATCAAATTCCATCTGATCCATTCTGGAGTTTGTTAAGACCTGTCATTTGTATCGTATTGAGGCTTAATATTGTGTATATGTAAGAATGTCAAAATTTTGGAAGTGTAACAAAAATGGTTATAATTACTATATTAGATATATTATAACTACAGCGTAAGATGGATTAATAATTATTATTAATTTTTTAGCATTTTTAATAAAGAATATGAAGCTCATATAAAATACCTAAATTGTCTGAATGCACATAAAAAAGTTTTAATAAATTTATATTACTAGATAAAGTAAATTAGTGAAATTCTATTTATCTGCCCTTTCCCAATAGAATTTGACACTTTTATTTATTAAAATAAAAATAAATTAATTTTTATTTTCTCTTTCCTGAAGTAATCTGCTTGAGCCATGGAAATTGGAAACTTCAGCTCGGCTTATCATCGCCTGGATTATTTTAATAATTAATCAGGCCCCACTGTCGATTCTAGAGACTCGTTAAATGGGTAGACGACAAACCGACCTCACCACGTCCTCTTCTTCCATTTTCCTCTCCTTGCGAAATGTCTGCTTTCCTTCTTCCTACCGACCGCAAACTGTAGAGTCTCTTTCAACTGCTCTTCTTCTCGAAGGAACATTGGATCGTCGTCTCCCCTCCAGCTGTGATCGTTTTTCGCAGTCTTCTTCGGTATCGTGTTTCTGCTGACTTTAATGTCTAATTCCCGGATTTGCCGTATTGGATATAGAGAGTGAGTGTGCGTTTGTTAATGTAATAGTGGGAGCTGCAATTTTCTCCATGAGAACTTCTGAATACTATTTTTTTTGTTGCCTTTTCTTTTGACCACATGATTGAACTAATTTTCCAATAAAAAAGGATGCTCTTTTGTTGATTATCGAGTGAAATCTACCTGCTTTTCCCCGTGATGCAAGGCTTGAAGTTGACTTTTTGAGGGGTTGTTTTCCATCTCTGGTATAATTAAATGCCGAATTGCCATTTTCTGTTAGTTTTTCATATTGTTTCTGCGTGGATTGTTATGTTTGTCCCAGGAAGATTGCTGGTCGACTTCGATTGTCCTTTTGTCTCTTACGTATATGTAATGCCGCATTTCATTAATTAATTATTTATTATTATTTTCTGAAGATAAAAGAACTCGATTGCTGAACCCAACTAGACGAATGCTGGCTGTTCGATGAGCGACTCTTTGAAAATTTCATCTTCTGAGGCCGCTGAAAAACAGGTGCGGCTGGACTGTCGACCCTAATTGCTCTGGACCTGTGGTCTTATGGTGAACGACTAACTAATTTCAGGTATGTCTTTTTTAGTGTTTTGATCCTTTTATTCTTTTTAGTGTGTTAATTCTTGAGATATCTTTTGGATATACCATTTTCCTGGAAGATCATCCATACTGGATCGACAGTTTGTCAGCCCCTATGAATTTACTAATGAAGTTAGAATCATTATGAAGTGAAGGGACAAGTTTACTCCCTCAAAGACAACAAGTTGAGCGTGGAGTACATAACTGGATCTGTTGGATATCATTTTCTTTAGCCTTTTAAAATGTGGAGGAAATTCAGGCCTGAAATTTTTCTTTGTTTAGGGTGCCTCAACAAGGTAACTATTTCGTTAACTAAAAAATGACTAGCCACTTAGGAAACCTTTTCTGTCAACTAATAAATGCAAGATCTTTATACTCATTAATGTTTGTGGGACTATCCTTAACACTCCCCCTCACATGTAGGCACGTGGATAATTTGGGTAGAGGCCCTCACGTGGTGGCATGTGGATAATTTGGTGGATGCCTACATATGAGAACCTTGCTCTGATTCCATGTTAAATTGGGTCCAAGACTTTATCCTAAAATGACTAGCCACTTAGGTAACCTTTTCTTTCAACTAATAAATGCAAGATCTTTATACTCATTAATGTTTGTGGAACTATCCTTAACACTCCCCCTCACGTGTAGGCACGTGGATAATTTGGGTAGAGGCCCTCACCTGGTGGCACATGGATAATTTGGGTGGATGCCCACATATGAGAACCTTGCTCTGATACCATGTGAAATTGGGTCCAAGGCTAAAATGACTAGCCACTTAGGAAACCTCTTCTGCCAACTAATAAATGCAAGATCTTTATACTCACTAATGTATGTGGGACTATCCTTAACACTTCCCATCATGCATAAGGAATCGCCATTTATACATTTTAAATTCTTTCAAAAATAGAAATGTACTCTTCTCTCACCACAAAAATGACAACTTCTTCCTCTACACGTACTGTAAGTGGTGGAATTCTGATAGGAACGGAATGTCTCATGATATCATTACAATGAAATGTGTTTCTTTGGCTCAGTACCATTTTACCCTCCTCTAGTAACCTTGAACTTGGTGTAAATTTCGTTATTAAGTAGAAGTCAAGTAAACATAATATATTTGGTCATCTGTTATTCTTCATTTTTTTAATTGTTTTTCAAATTATAGTTCCGTTATGTCACCCTTCTCAAAAATAATAAAAAAATATTATTCTGTTGGTGGGTGAAAAGTCCACTTGTTTAGTGCCATACATATGCTCCACATCTCAAGTTTGTTGTCTGAGTTTAAAGAGTTGTTGTGTGTGGGAGAATAGTCTTATATTAGTTTGGGTTTAAAAAAATTCTACGCTTATTAGTAGAGAAAAGGTGTGCTAACTTTGACTGGTCATTTTGGGAGGAGTAGGCCGACTTTAATAAGTTGCCTTAAACAGCAGTATGATGTTTGTTTATTATCTGTTTTAAAAACTTTTATATATGCCACTTTCCTCTTTGGAGGTTGCATGTGTAACAAGGAATTTGTTTCCATCCATTCTCAAGTGAATGGCTGCTTGCAATGGTAGGCCCACTGGCCTCTGAATGTTTTACAGTAATGTGAAAGTTACTATGCTACTTTGTCAGGTGATTGGGAGATTTGACTTGAGTTATTTGGTTCTTTCCCTGAAACTACTCTCTAACATCCTCAGTATTGTGATATTAAAAATATGTCAATAATATCTGTCAGCTTTCATTTGGACTGTGAGTCAATAAATAATCAACTTTATTTTCTGTTTCCTCATAAAATTCTTATTATTCAAGAAAACTAACCTTTATTTCATTATACTGTTTAAACTTTGAGCTTCATCCGTCATTTTCTCAAGTTTGATTTCTAATGTCCTATTATAAGTTACTGTAAACGTACATGGTCTTAGTTATTTTTAGTGAGTAAAACTTCTCACATTCTTTAGTAGTGCATGTGCTCCATTACTCCACATAGTTGTCTGGGTGTGAGTGAAGTTGCTGTGGTAGAGTAGCTCCATGTTTGTTTGGGTTTGGAAAGATACTATATTTGTTCATTGTCAAAAGATCTTCTAGTGTTGGTTAGTTATTTGGGGAGTGTTGAGACCATTACGCTAGAAGGATTGAGCCTAATAGGAAAGCAACTGCACGGATCTTATACAAGGACTGGCCCAACTTTGACATGGTAAAAGAGCAAATTCTGACCTGTATATTCCTCTTTAGTGGTCTCTGTGTCATGTTTTTCACATCTTTGTTTCAGTGGCATCTATGGGCCTAACCAGTTGGCAGTAAAAGTTCTTATATTCTTTAGTTGCACTTGTGCTCTACATCTCAAGCTATTTGTCTGAGGGTGACAAAGGTGTAGGTCAGTAGTTCTACATTGAATTTGTCTTAGAAATTTTTTTATTTTATTAGTTGGGAAATTTCATTTTGGAAGAACTGCTCTAACTTCACAAGTTATTATATATGATAGATGGAATTTGCTTTATACATGCATTTAAATGCATATAACTGTGTAATATGAGGACATGACTTGTTTAGCTCATGTATGTAACTGATTGAAATTTTGGGAATGTCAAGTTGGTTCCTAGATTTTCTAATCGTAATTTGAATATGTTTCTGATAGCTATTGTGTGTCAAAACTTGTTAATTTGCAGTGTGTGGATTCTCAGAGTGCTCCACGAATTTGATCTGATCTGCTGTTTTTCTCTTGTTGTGACCTGTCACATCTTTACAACGAGGTGCTTTCAGGAGATATTGGGCATCGGACTCCGTATAACATATCTTAAAACATTAAATTACTGTTACTGACATCTAGTGCCCCCAGCGGTGAAAGCTCATGCCATGTAGCCTCTACAGCTGTGTTTCTAAGTCAGCTGCTTCTATGTGCTCATACTTCATCGGGGCTTTATTTTGAACATATCTTGCTCCATGTCAAGCATAATATCCAACAACAGCATCCACAGCTGTTAAATTCATAAAAAGTTACTGCTAAGTGGATTCTTCAGCCATTGCCTTTCTTTATTGGTGGAATACAAATATGGGTGCCTTATGTTGTTGTCCATGCAGTGAAGAATTCGATGAATATGCTTGGCCAAGCAGCTCAATTTATAGACACTGCACATGCCTAAGATATTTCCTCCATCAGCTATTTAGTGGGGTATGTATTGTGCCCGTAATGGGTAACATGTTTTAATCCTTCTGCCTGTTCAACTTGCTGGTGTTTGCTAGATTTGCATGTTTACAACTTTTATCTTGAAACATTTTAGGCAACCCCCTACATAGTCCGACTTATCCTTGTTATCCAACACAGAGACTTTAGCATGTATTGCTTTACTTCATTTCACGATATCATCTCAACTACATTTACTTTGCCTGTATGGTGTTTTCTGTTATTTTTCTCACTCATCCTTTAAAAGCATTCTGTTTTTGTGAGCGAGAAGGAGAGGAAAAAAGACAAATTTTAGCTCATGATAAGGTCCTTATTGTCAACTCTCACTTCTATTTTGGGCCCGAATATTTCTCTAGTTCGGAAAGAGCATAGGTCGAAGCTGGGTTTTTTTGTGCCGAATCTGCCTGTATTATCTCTTCTGTTGTTTCTTATTATTGTGGTTGTCTTGGGATGTTTGGGTACTCTAGGAGAAATTTGGGCATTAGTCTGGGCACCTATGACTTTCACCGTCTAGCAACTCCCTATATTTAACTCAAAATTCATGATAAATACTAAAATTCTCATGTGGGAAACTATTGATTCTAGTGCTTATCAAGGAAATAGTCTCTAAGTGTTGCCTATTTTTCCTGAAAGTTTTTCAGGAGTTGGCTGATTCTGCCACTATGATGAACACCTTTGTTCAAAGAAACAACTGGCCAAGTCATGAATGATGAAAACACTTGGATAAGAGAGAATTACAAGGGGAAGGGGTGGGGGAGGGGGGATGCTGTGCTTGGAACCATATTCCTTTAATACGTGGACTTTGGTTTGGAAATGCTGTCTTCAACTGATTCCATTTCCACTGCCACGAGAAAGCGATCTCACTTAGTCTTAGCTAAATCTATAATAGTTTACTCTATGCCGAGTACGGCAATAGCCTCATAGAGTTTTTGTGGCACTGCTAATGATGAAGTTCTGCCTTTGGTTACAATGCAGTTACCACTTTCTGATATGTTAAGTTTTCATGAAGCGCTCTCTTTATCATGTAGTCAGCATTGAAACTTGTAGTTGTAATGCATATTCCTCACACTTGCATTTTGAATCTAACTTGTTCATCTTGATACCCTGTTTTCCCTCCCTCACCTCTGATGTATAGTTGTTTAAATTTTCAAGGCTAAAGTTTCCTCAGTTTTCTTTTATTGGTTTCAGTACAGTGCAACATTTCAAAGACTTGAAGGACGAACAGTTACATCTCCTGTTCATGGGGTTACTTCTTTGGCATCAAATGAGCTAGGCCCTACTTCATCGGACACTGCAATATCTGATCCATATAACTTGTCTCTTCTCCGACCTGTTCCATATGATGCAGATCCTAGGTATTCTCGTGTACAGCGAGATGGTTTGGTCTCACGACGTGACAAAATCCTAACCCATGTCCAGGAAGAGACACAGCCACTATGTAGAAGCAGTAGTAGCTCTTGTGCAGAACCTCTTGTGGTAGCTAAAAAATGGACTGAGATAGATTGTGAAGAAGGACGTAAAGCTGTCCATTCAGAATCACTGGAGAAATCCACAAAAGTGTCTCGAGGAGTGAACTATATCCCATCATCCTCAGAAGATGAAGATGTGTGCCCAACATGTCTTGATGGTAAAAAAATTCTCTGTTTTGATTCTTTGTTTTTCTTTAAGAATTTATTTGTTTCTGTTATTATATATTTGGGGACTCACGATAGTGGTTGCTGAAAAGTGAAAACTGTTCTGTACATTTTTTATTTTTTATTTGGAAATGGCACTGTCAAGGAGGGAGGCTCATTACACTTAAGTGATTGGAGGGTAACCCCCTCTTTGGTGATAACATCAGCAAGACCATTTACTGACCATGGTACAAGAGATCAAATACAAACAAAATCCTTGACAGATCCTGAATTTCATAGAAGCTCAATCGATGATGCCAAGGAGGGTTCTTCTTTCCCAAGCATTTCCCAACAAAACAGCTTAGAATCACCTTCCATATGAATCTTTCCTTGAAAGCGATCATGAAAGATTCTTGACCCATGCTTCAAGGCCTAGATTTTAGCCGTTGTAGAGTCTGAAACACCAAGAGGACCAGTAAAGGAAGCAAGGATTTGCCATTTGACTTTCTGAAAATGCGCCCAAAATCAGAAGGCTCAGGGTTACCAATGGAAGATCTACAAAAGTTGAGTTTAATAGTCCCTTCTTCAGGGGGCTTCAATTCCGCATGAGACGGCTGCTAGGTCATTGAGAGTCTGGCCACCATATTCCTGCTGCTTCTGAGGAGACCACCCTGACCTCTTCAAAGTCATTTAGAGAACTAAGCTAAGCAACTACGTGTCGCATGATTCTGGCAGTGACAGCATCCCAATACTAGGAATTCTGCTTAAAGCACCTCTGATTTCTATCCCACCAAATGCCCTAAGGAATGAGAGTTAGGTGAGCTTTGAGCATTATCTTACCAACAATGGGAGAGGAGTCCCAAGAAACAAAGTCATTGAGAGAATTAGGCAGGCAGAGAGACAGCTCGAAGAGATTGAGAAAATAGTTCCAAATTCCTCAGAAGATCTGGCAGGGAAGAAGGTGTTGATGTTTTGTACACTGGATATCCAGTAGAAAGTTTCCTTGTTGTAAGTACTGGTTCAGACTGTCTGGTTCAATCTGGTCAAAGTGGAATTGGAGGGTAGTCATGTTCTTACATGATAAAACATGTTTTGAGTGTGATTCAGGCTGACCCAGTTGGTGGACCAGTTCGACTGGAAAACTGTCTGTAAAACCAGTCCAATTCAATTCCTTCCATCCATCAAGGTGCAAATTTTGGAAATGAGAGCACGGGATTTGAATCCCTCACCTCTCAAAGAAGTAAGAGATCTCTTACCAACCTATACCAGAGTTGTGTAAGTACCAGGAAATGAATTATATCTAATATAAACTTATTGGAAAGGGGAACCAAATTAAAATTTATGTACTTATTGTATGCGATAATCTTGTGGAGTACACCGTTCAACCAGTCCAGTTTTTACTACTTAGTAACGTACCATTTTGGAGAAATAAAGGAATAAATGTTTTGATAGTGTACTTCCCTAGTCTTTGGCTACTATAAGTTGTGTATCTCTAGCTTTCTAGAGAGAAGCCAATATAGTAGTACATATATGTGATCCGGTGATGTGTGTGTATCAAAGTGGCTATAATTATTGTGTCAAGAGGAGGTTAAGCCATCTGTTATGTTAAGACAGTTTTTCAGTTATTAGATTTTGTATAAATATTTTGATTGACTGTTTCATGACTGCAGAATATACTTCGGAGAATCCAAAAATTGTGACACAATGCTCCCATCATTTCCACCTCAGCTGTATATATGAGTGGATGGAAAGAAGTGAGAACTGTCCATTATGCGGGAAGGTACACAAATCATACTTTTATTAGTTACCAGGCATATTCCCCTTGCAACTGGAATTTTACTTTATATGTTGTTTCTTATAGAGGTATAGGCTGTTCGTATTTCATAGAAATTAGATGGGAGGTAAAAGTCATCCGGGTGTTTTTTTAATGCTCCTAGATCCAGAGCTTTATTTCAAGTTGTAGTATCTTTTTCTATTTTATTTTTAAAGATCAAGTTGTTGTATCTTGAAAGGCATTTGTTGCTTTTCCAAAAGATTATTGGTGTTTTTACCTTCTCAGAAGATATTTTGGACAGCATACTGTGGTCATTATGTGATTTATAATCTATAAACTTCCATTAGAAAATCCTCTAAATATGGATTCAAGCACTTGCTATTCATGTTTGATTCTAGTATATTACCACCTATAACGAAGAGCCATACTTCTGGTTTTAATTAGGGTAGCTTCTATGGCCCTAGACGGAGTATTTCTATATACAGCCATCTAACTATACTATCTCCAAATGTACAATTTTAAGTACCATATATTGGACGAACATGGCCTATAGAGTTAGCAAAGATGTTTAATATTAAAGCAGATGCAAATTTTACCCTTTTGAAAAAAGTATAAAATAGGAGAGAAGAAGGAAGATGAAAATAGAGAGTTGAGAAAGAAGAGACTGCATAGACAGCACTTGTTGGGGGCTCAAATTTGAACCCCTTCTCTATTTATTTCTTACTTAAGTGAATGTAATGTCACTCCTACATATTCATATTGTGTATGTAAGATAACCAAATTACCCCTATATCAAATTTAACACTCCCGTCAAGTTGGAGCATATATATCTAGAAACCTGAACTTATTACAAAACATCACAATTTTGCACTTACTCGAGACTTTAGTGAATATGTCACCCCGTTGGTCATCTAATTGAACATAGGGAGTGACAACTTCTTTCCCCATCACAACGTCTGAAATGAAATGACAATCAACTTCCATATGTTTATTCCGCTCTTGGAATACTAGATCACTTGCAATTTGATTGCAATTTAATTGCAAAATACATTGTCATGGACTTTGCAGTAGGGAAGTTCAACTCCTGTAGAACAGATTTGACCTACATTAGTTCACTTACTATGTGAGCCATTGCTCTATATCTTAGTTCTACATTGAAGTGGACTACTATATTTTGCTTCTAGTGTTCCAGCTAACCAAAATTTCACCCATAATACACAATGTCTAGTAATGACTTCCTATTCAGCTTTGACCCTGCATAATCTACATTTGAAAAATGTCTCTTACTGCAAGTGACTATGTAGCTGAAATAACAAACCTTTTCTTGGTTTCCCCTTCCAAGTGAACTCTATGTGGACACTCCATGAATTGATTCACCATGTTTACATCAATTGATATATTAGGGCATTAAGTGTAACATAATTCAACTATCCAACCAATCTTTAGTGCATTGTTTTCAATGCTGCTGTCATCATGAAGATCATTACCGACCTCTATAGGTGTCTTTACATGTTTAGCCCCTACTAAATCAAAGTCCACTAACATATCTGTAACATGCTTCATTTGGGTTAACAAACCCCTACCTTATTTCAAGCTACTTTTATCTCAGGGAAGTACTTGAACGAACCCATATCTTTGGTTTGAAAATGCTTAGCCAGATGCTCCTTGAATTCTTCAATTCCCTTTTTGTTACTTTTTTATATCATTATATCATCTCCATACACAATTAACACCACAATTCCTGAGGATCTTCTCATTGCACATTGTGAGTGATCACAATGGCTTCTAGAAAAGCCAAAAGACATTATTACTTTGTTGAACTTGGTAAACCACACACTAAGACTTTGCTTGAGTCCATATATTACCTTTAAAGACATTTTTTATGTCCAGCTGAAACAAAGGCCATCCCTGTTATGGTCCTGGGTTAAGTACTTGGCTTTCCGCTACCTACCAGGCCGGTCTTTTTGTTAGTATTGGCTAGGTGCTTAATATTTGGTATCAGAGCAGGCACCCACGTCGCGGGTTCAAATCCCGGAGGGGGCGACCTAGCGGTCTCGCTAGAGTGGGCCGTCGTGGTTGTCGGCTCGTGAAGGTGGGATGTGATGTTATAATCCTGGGTTAAGTACTTGGCTTTCAGCTACCTACTAGGCCAGTCTTTTGGGTAGTATTGGTTAGGTGCTTAACAATCCCTAATTCACAGCTACAGGGAGAAAGTCTCAAGCACATCTATTCCATAAGTCTTAAGTATACCCTTTAGCCATTGGTCGTGTTTTGCAACTGTCAATAGAGTCATCCGCCTTATATTTCATAGTGTATACCCAACAACACCCAACAATTGCAGCATCAGGAGATGGATCATATAATACCCATATACCCGGGTCATTTAGGGCCTCCATCTTGACATCCATAGCTTGCTTCCACTAGGAGGTACCAAGGCTTCCTGCATTGAAGAAGGAATAGTACAAGAGGACAAACAAAGGCACACTTTTTGAATTGACTAGACAAGAAATCAAATTAAATAAATTGGGAAATGGGATGTCTAGTGGACTTCTTTTCGAAGAGCAATGGGAAGATCCAAATCACTTACATCAGGAGTTGTAGACAAGGACGATTCTAGCAAAGGAGGTGGAGAGACAACCTTGGTTGGGGTATTGGAAGGCTTTTGACGTTGATAAACCTGTAGCGGCTTCGGTGCTGCAGTGTTTGGCACTTGGCTAGGAGCATCCTCCATAGGACTAGGAGAAAAACTATTTGTATCAATAAGGGATGGTGTAGACAACTTGTTTGACACGGAGAAAAATAGAACATCAACAAAAAACCTCACATTAGTAGATACAAATGTCTTTTTAGTAGCAGAACCATACACATAACCTCTATATGTACGAGAATAACCAAGAAATACACATTTCATAGCTCGAGGAGACAATTTATCAACAGAAGAACCAAAAACATATCCAAAACACACACATTCAAAAGTACCAAGGTAGAGAGATAATAATTCAGTATCAGGTTTCAGAACTTGAAAAAGAAATTGCCCACCAAGTATAGATGACATCATCTTGTTTATGAGAAAACAAGTAGTAAGGATTGCATCACCCCAATAGGATTTTGAGATATGCATATAGATTAACATAGTACGAGCAACTTCCAGAAGATGATGGTCTTTGTCTCTGCCACTCTATTTTACTAAGGGGTGAATACACACGAAGTTGATGGATAATACCATGAGTCTGACAAAAGGAATCAAATTTATGATTCATAAACTCAAGCCCATTACCGGTACGAAGAATGTGAAGAGAAGTACCAAACAACTTTAGATTTCTCTTTTAGGAGATACACCCAAGTAGAATAGTTAAAATCATCAATGAAAGAAACAAAGTACTTATGACCAAAGCTACTAGAAAGGGGACATGATCCCCATATATTTGAATGTACTATTTCAAAAAGACTATTACCCTTGGTTTGACTCAATGGACATGAAGCTTGATGATGTTTTCTAAGCTGACATGACTTGCAATGAATGATAAACTGAATAGTAAATCCTTGAATAATTGAATCAACTTTGCTGGAGAAAGATGTCCTAATTGTAGATGCCACTGGAAGGGTGAACTAACTATATGAAATAATAAATAAGTTAGTAGTGGTTAACCTTCCAAGTAATATTGTCCATCTCTTTCAATTCTTGAACCAATCATCCTTCTCATCTGGAGGCTCTAAAACATAAAATGAGTAAGATAAAAGGTTACTGAGTTGTTCATAGATTTGGTAAGTTAACTAACTGACCAAAGATTATTAGGGAACTTTGGAATAAATAACATTGATTCTAATAACATTGTAGGTTGCACTTTGTCTACTCCATTGATTTTAAGGACAAGCAGGAAGTAGGCTGGACCTTGCTTACTCCATTGACTAGAGGAACTAAACCATTACCAAGAGTAATTTGTTTGAAGAAAGTGGAAGAACTAAGATCTGTAAAAGAGAAAACATATCTAACATATGTGACAATGCACCTGAATTAATAACCGATGAGGAAACTAGACTTGTATATGAGACAGGCGTATTTGAATTTGCAAGAGTAGCTGTAGGAGGTATAGGCTGAAGTTTCAATGCAATGGAGGGTGACAAGAAGGTTGGGCAATGCACAACGCCAGCTGCTGAAGTTCATCAAGGGCACCACGTACAATACCAATTACTCGTTTAGAAGAGGTCTTTCTCACTACTGCCCTAAATGGTAGAATTGCAATTGGGCAATGCACAGTGCTAGCTGCTGAAGTTCATCAAGGGCACCACGTACAATACCAATTGCTCGTCTAGAAGAGGCTGTCTCACTACTGCCCTAAATGGTAGAATTGACCCATACTTGTCTCAGCATTTGTAAAAAAAATGATTGGTGCATTCACAATGTACACTCCTTTCACCTTTACCTTTGTCACGGCCTCTACCTCTCCCAGAATCATCACAACCTCTGCCTCTACCACTTCCACTAGGGCTTGTTGTAGGGCCTGATGGATCTTGAGTATTAAGACAAGCAGCTTACACCCCCTTACTGTCTTTGCTGACCCTTGACATCATGGCTGTCTCTGCACACATTACTCTAATAAATGCTTTTGTTAGTGATGGAACATCATCTGAGGCAAGTAACTGAGCTCTAATTGCATCAAACTCTGGTCCCAAACCATTCAAGAATCTAGCTACGTGGATCTGCACCTGCTATTTTTTAAAGTTCTTTTTCATCTATGTTGAATGGATGATAAAATGCTGATCTCTTGTGAAATGCTCTGCAACTCACTACAGTAGTCTATTATTGTCCTGTCACCTCTCTTGAGACTAAATAATTTCACTTACATTTTATAAATTTTTGGATAAGTTACTCTCCTATGCATTTAAAGATTCAAGAGATATCCAACTTTTGCATTTTCACGATTCATAATCTGATTCCTATCTTAGAATCCATGTTGTTGAGGAATCAGGCCATGACCTAGCTATCCTTTGCTTCCCAATCATAGGTAAAAGGAATTGGTGGATAAAGCTATCCTTTCTTTTTGCTTTGAGATAAAGTCAAATTAATTTAGACCAACTAATATAGTTATGGCCATACAATTTTCAGTAGTGATAACAATATTATTTTTACCTGCTGAACCCCCAATTTCTCTTTTTGGAGTAATTATTTCACCGTAATCAGCTATGGAGAATTAAAACAATCAATACAAACAATAATAGGTAGTAGTCAGAATTTGATGCCTGTGTAGGCACTGTGGGGCTCCACTACAACAATTAAGGTTTTCAACAAACTACTCCTATCCAGTCACAATCATTAAATGTGAGAGGCAACAAATCAATTGACACCATAAACAAAAGAATCACGAAAAAATGGTTGACATCAGCCTTCTTGGTGATGACATAGGTGCTAGGCATAGGATTGGGATCTTATGCCCACTTCAACTGGGAAATTCCCTAGGCACAAGCCTCTAGGGGCACGAATCACACATATAACTGCTCAATTGGCACAGAAAAGAATTAGAAGACCCTAACCTTGACTTGTAATTAGCAGAGAATCCTGAAATTCTTCTTGGAATGTGGAGACATGAGAAAGAGGATAATTGAATGCTTAAAAGGTTAAGAATTTGGACCTTTGCTCTGATACCATGTGAAAAAGTATAAAATAGGGGGGAGAAGAAAGAAGAAAATGGAGAGTTGATAGAGAAGAGTGTGTGTAGACTGCACAGTAGGGGCTCAAATTCAATCCCCTTTACTTATTTCTCATTCAAATATATGTAGTCTTTTTACTTAAATACCCTCCATGCCTTGTATCATTCCATCTCACTAATCACACATCAGAACAACCTGTAATCAAAACCATAGACTCCTAAAAAACAATTTCAAAGTTATCATTTGGTTGTTCATTGGATGAAGCATGGAGAAAAGTCTACATTCGCATTATTTTCTGTGGAAGCCGAAGCAAGTTCATGCTTAAATAATGTATAAATCATTTTTCTTTTCTTGTGAGCACCAGGCAATATTATGGAAAATTAAACTGGTAACCAGAGAATCAATCATATTTGATATATTCGCATTTATCTCAGTTCAGTTTGTTAGCAAACACAAATAGATTTTGCAGGATGTGCAATTCAATTTACTAATCAGTGAAAATGTCCATTGATAGTGTCAGAAACTTGGAATCGAAATTCACTGGTAACTATTCAATATTTTAAATCTCGTATTATCTGAATCTGTGTATGAAGTGCAGTTAGATATATCAGAGCAGTTACATATTGTGAACCAGTGAGAGAAATTCTTTGACTAACTTCAGGTTCCAGGAAACTTCTCTACTGTTGGTAGAGATTATTGCTGGTCCTTCCTGTATTTACTTTCCGCTTCCTTTAGGTCTGTGAAATCTTGACTAGGGCTAAAGATGTCTCTCACATTTTATTTGACTATTAAGATACAGCATTGCTTCATCTGTCACATGATTCTCTCTCGTTGCAACTTGGCTAAAGATATATACTCCAGTAGGCTAGTTAGATATGTCTCTCATACGGTTTACCATAAACAGTCAAATTCGTTTATCTGTTTACCACTTGTTCTGTTTTCTGCTTCATCTGATTAGTCTTGTCACCTTTTCTAATTATCTCATCATTGTTTTGACACCAGGAAATGGAATTCAGCGAAAGCCCATGAATCGAGTGACTTTGCTTTGAAGCCACTTCTTTGGGATTCTGCCCTTTCCTCACTTTACCACACTTGGGTTCTTTTAGTGAGGAGTTGGGTTCTCTCGCAGTGGTTGGCTTCCTGAATGTTTGTGGATACAAATTGTTGACTAGGAAAAAGGAAAACTGATCTACGTTTCAAGATAGTCTGACTGGAAAAAGAAGGGTGTGTAAAGCCAAGGTGGTGAACCTGTAGTTAAAAGATGTGCGAAGCCTCCTAGTGGAATAACCCTGCAGTTGTTTGAGGCAAGTGATTTTGTTTCCATAAGTCTCCGAGTAAATATCTACCACGTTGGCGGAGATGTTATACATGTTCTTGATGATGCTACTCTAATATTGTTAACTGATGTCCAGATTTCCGTCTTGAATCACATTGTTATCCACAGTATTCTCTGCATATATTGAACAGGAAAACTATAGGACATGTCGAAAGTACTTGATTTGGATGTTAATGCTTTCAGAGAGAAAGGGAATATCTGTTATTGTATTCTCTCCTTTTGTTTCATTCTCTTTTTATTTCAATTATTAGAAAATGTGGAATATAAATGAGTAGGTTATGGTTTAAGTGAAGAAATAGGTCCATTTTGATCAAATTCCGAGAACTAGGCGTTTGGTGAAGCGTCGGCCCTCGAGGAGTACATCAAAATTGGCCTTAATTGTGGATGAGGCTCGCATAGAGTACTGGGGGAAAAAACACTATATTACATGTCGATTCAACTTCTGCGGCAAAGAAGAAATGGTCTTTAGCTTTTGCAATTTTAACTTCCAACCTTCTACATATTTAGAGCTCTTGGCCTCCATCGCTCTATCAGCAATGAAAAAACTTTTAATTCACAATGAAACAAAATACCTGCTCTACATAGCACTTTTATAAATTGCTCAACTTTTTGTTGAATTTCCGGCCTCTCCCATATGCAATCATGACCTTGTCAAATTGAGTGGAAAAGAATAAATTACAAGAAAAGGGATACAGAAATTAATCTTAGTAGGACTAATAATTTTTTTTACTATTTATCTTCAAAAATAAAGTTTACTTCAGTAATATTATCTTGTTTTAATTTTGAGTCATATGTTACAGGTCACAAAGTATGGTTTGATTTTATCGTCATCATTAATATGGTGTGAATTTACATCTGCCTTCCGGTCTTGCATCGAGAACAAAGTTGCAAAATTCGTGGCTGTCTTCGCTAAAACTCTTAAAAGAGAAAAATAAAATAAAAAATGCGTCAGCGCGACTCCACTGGGGATCGAACCCAGAATCTCTGGTTCCGTAGACCAGCGCCTTATCCATTGGGCCATGGAGTCTGTTCAGGTTAATTAGCTCATGTCGCACATTTCTACAAATCATATTTAGTTGGGTGTCCAACTGATGATGGGGGCATATGTACTATGAACTGAGCCACCACTGCCGCGTATTCTTGCCAGGTCGTCAGCATCCCTGGTTCTGCGGGGCTATCTTCACGTTTCTCAGATACAGCTAATATCACAAACTAGCTAAGCACAGCAACAACGACAATGTCCATATAGAGATTGCCCACCACTACGGTCCAATCCACAGATGCCTGTTTCAGCTAGGCCGCCACAAGAAATGTCCATATAGAGCAGCAATACCAAAAGCACCCTTAATCATAAAACCATCCAAGTAATCTTGAGTAATGGATTGGAGTTGGTGATGAGCTTATGTAACCTCTTGATTCAGCACAATCATAAAATTTCACGCCTGATCCCGTTAACAAATTGGGTTTCAGGTCCAGATTGTCCAGCATATCATAGATAAATTAGAACCTCCGAAACTCTTTACTGTTCTTCCATTTACATATTTGTGCTTTTTCCTCAAAGAGTATGAATAGTGTCTCCCGATAAAAGGGTGACTTCAGCACCTCCAACAAAAGATTGTTCCCCTATTATCAGCCAAGCCAATGGGTCATCCAAGAAGTATATATTTTAAAAAGAAGCAATCCTAGATACCAATGGGTCGTCAGAACACCTCCACATCATTTCACTCCACCCTATTTCTTGCCTGTCAAACTGACATAAACACAAGTCTTCTAGCCAGAGCAAGGCCTCAAATGGGTCTAATATTTCCAAATTCAAGGAAATTATTGTTTTGAACTTCAGAAAGATAGAAACTATTCTATGCATGTGACAGGTTTTATTCCTACAAAGGCATACATTGCCATCGATCTAAAAAATATTCTTTTTTTAACGGTAGATCCTGCAACATCCATTTCTTAGGCTGGGAAATCAAGGATAGAAAGACCACCTATTCTATCATTCTTCAAGGATAGCAATACATGAGGAGTTCATGCCGCACCAGTTTGCATACAGATCTCTAGAGTAAATTGACTGTCGTTACAACATCCACTTTGCCTTACTAAGATAGTGCAAATTTTGAACTTCCAACACTGCGGGCAATGTTCCATAGTTGCTGGTCTTCATATCCCAGTTAAAAACCTGAATAAATCTACTACTATCCCCTCCTTGCAAATTCTTCCCACCAGGATGACTAGTTTATAAGGATCTAAAAAACTTACAACCTTTTGTAGTAGATTTTGTCATTCTCCAATAGTTCTCTTCAGTGTGCTTCCCAATCTTTTTCCATGAATTCTTGCCAAGAAAACAGAAAAAAAAAAAAAAAAAGCTTCTCCAATGAATGAATATCAATCCATGAGATATTGAACAAGGTGATTCGATATGTGGTGACCATAACTTTGAGCAATGAATTATCCTAGAAAGGGACCAAGTTCAGAAAATAAAAAGCAGTATGGAAAGGATAGAACACAACAACCAACTACTAAAATCTCATATGCACCTATTGGAACATGATTTCAGTCTTTTATGCACCAAAGCAAACATTACAATTGCTGTATGTTGATTTCTTCAACAGACCATACAAGCATTTAAGCGGAAATGAACAGCTGCTGGCACCTCTAAATACTACAATCCCAATTATCACAATTACATAAAATAGAGCATGGTATTACATGGTTCTGCTTTTAGGTTTGCACAAAAATATCAATACAAATGAGCTTGGGACAAACAGAATGAATTTTGACACTCACATACAATGAACATGTTGATTAAAGCAATTATTGATCCATTCTTGTAAGCGTTACGCATAATGGAGAGTACAAGAAATGGACCTGCACATACAGGAGAACAGCAAAGCATCGTGAATAGGCGTGTCGGAGAATAATTGCACCTGAAACAAAAGTGACGAACGGTAAGTTAAATACTTGAATGTGCTCGCGTCATTGATGAGAATATACTGGAAGTGATAGAACGGAGACGAAAGACCCACCCCAGATTGAAACTCTAATCATCGTCATAACAAGCCTTGAGAAATCCTTAACAGACACTGCAATGTTTAAGAATGTGCTTTGCATGCTGAAAATGAACTACGGAAAGGCATCGTCATGTCGTGCCATGTTTGGTTCAACTACACTCCCCAAGCATATTCTTTTGAATAAGATCATTCCCCCTTGCGGAATGCTATAGTGATCTCACAAAAATAGCACGCACCCTTACATTCATTTACACAGGCCAACCCAAACCATCCGGTATTCCGGCTACATTCAAAACAAACCCAATACTCGACGGCCAAAAAGGAGAAACAAAGAAAAGGATGGGTCGGCAGGAACAAAGATATACATGATAGAGAGTCACATATAATATCTCTATCTTTTACTGCCAAATATAGTATTGAAATTTTAATCTCTATTGTGCCTCTACAGTCCTTGCGGATGATGCCGAGACAGGGGGCTGCTGGGCCGGTGGAGATGAATGGCTGTGAGAGTTTACCCTGTGAAGCCTGCATTTGAAAGATCCAGGATGCGTAGTGGGAGCGCAGACACAGGATTTGGTCGATTGACCACCATAAGCGTCGCTGGAGTTGGTAGAACAAGTACGCCTGAAGCTTCGGCCCGGCACGCTCTTGCAGTGCTCTTTACTTTCATCAGAGAAAGAGGACGCCATTTTAGTGTTTCTAGAGGAAAACAGGAAGAAATGTCAAAGAAGAACCTACAAAAAATAAAAAAGAAGCCAAGTAAACAATCGATAGAGCATCAACAGAAACAATGCAAGGCAGCAAGCGTTCAAGGATACGAGACACAAGGAGCGTAAAGAAATTCACGCTGGCAAAGGTTTTTTGGAGAAATTTAAACGAGGTAAGAAATAAGAACCGACCATTTCATTCCATAACTCGTCAGATCCAGCCAGGTTAGATTTTGCGTTCTCAGCAGTATAATCATGGACAAGAAATAAAAAGTTCCCGCGCAAAAGATCGCGATCTTGTTGCCCAAAATGAGAAAATACTCGGCTTAAAATTTTAAAAATAATCAAAAAGAGAAATTTTATAAAAAAAATATTGAACAAAATAAGAAAACAAGGGCAAATGATGTATCGTCTTGTAGATTCTGAGAGACCACAATTACCTAGTAATCGGTAAAATAAATAACAAAAGGAACTATAAAAACGAACTACAAACGCAGATAAAACACCCCCGGGAGACGAATAATAACTAGAACTCGTGAAACGCTGACAAGAACCAGCTGCAACAACACAATCGAGCTCCAGTGTAGACGATGCAGTAAACTAACTACAATATAAAGGATAATAAAATAGAAAATAGAATATGCAACGAACATAGTCTCTAATGCTCGCAATAAATAAAATAAAATAAACAAAATAACATATAAAAACTTAGGGTTTCGCCCCTCGGATCGCATAACAGCATAAACAAAATGAATTTACATATGTAAAAAGAAAATATACAAAATGAGGAGAAAAAAATCAAAGAACGAAGAAGAAAGGCCGGGCACTAACCTTCGCACCCGGCTTTCAGTAGCCAATGCGGCAAACTGCATTTCTCTCGACGGCACTTGCATTTATAGAGTAAAGAAAGCGCAGGAAGGGCAGAAAGGGCAGGAAGGGCAGGAGTTCCCGTGATTCTGTTCCTCTGCCTTTACCAAACCATGGGCCCCACCATACCCACCTCCCCTTGGCGCCCAAAATTTATCAAAATTTGGCGGAATTGAAAGCAATGAGGACGTGACGAATCTGTCCTGCTTGTAACAGCATCCCTTGGCAACTCTCTGGAACGATCCGGGACATTGTCGTCATTTCAGAAGCTTTCATTGAGCTCGAACATGAATCCGAACGCATTCGCGCATTTAATTGAACAATTACATCCGCGGAGGTTGTAATGGGTAACATGCCGGCTCCGTGCATCAGCTCGGACAAGTGACAACCCGAAAAGGCTCGGGTTCAGTCCTGGGGATCGGGTTTTCATGCCGGGTCTATTGCACGGCAACGCGGACAACTCGGAAAGATTGATCAGCCGCTTTGATACGTGTGAGTGTGAAAACAGGGATCGTGAGGTCCAGCTGAAAAGCGGCACGAAGCGACGAGGCCTTGACTAATTTAGCGCAGAGGATAAGGAAAAGGTGTTCGGCTTTTGGCGTGTGGAACGGGGCGGTGCTGGCTTCACAAAAGTTAAAAAGGAGGTCTGGCAGCTCGCAGCTTCGGCTGTTGGTTCTTTTTGTTTTCAAGAGGAAGGTTAGCCGAATAAGATTTATTTACAAAAAAAAGGTCTCATTCTCCCTTGTCACATAATTATAAAGGATCAAATGTAACTTATAATGCTAAATTCGGTGGATTTAACCCTTATTTGATAAAAAAAAATTATTCTACGAGGCAAACGTGACAAATGATGTGAAATCAAATGAACAAGTCACTTGAAATATTTGTCTCCTTTCAATAATAGACCCGGGTTAAAATATGTTTAATAATTGAGCCGTGTTGAATAAGACCAAATAAACGAAGCTTTTAATCTGCACATCAAAGGTAACAAACATTATTACTAGTGGGCCCTCTTTCCACGTGGCTCGATCCTGAAGATATTATTTTGAAAACCTTGTTGGTAAATTGCACACAAGTAGTAATCTTACTCGTTACTCCATGGAAGTAGGACCTGGTTAGTGGGAAATGTCGACATGCTCAGCTTGATTCATCAAACTCGTTGGGCAGGACGTCACATCTGCCATCCTCTTCCTTCGCTGCCATTATCATGAAATCGTTATCATCCAACTGGATATTAGAGTGGTTTAATCTTTAGCAGTAAAGGATGCTCGTTTCGTTTTTATTTCAAAAGCAGAGCCGCTTCCGGAAATGAGCTGTTAAAGAATTGCTGCAAGCCTTCCTGTTGGGTTGGATAAGAACCTTGTCGTTCAAACGACAATGGAGAAAGAATTCTGTTTCGGTTTTCGAATTACTGGGGTGAAGCTAAATTTTTATACTCTGTGCGGACAAGCCGATGATCCTCAACTGCAAAATGTTCGTCTTCTTCTGAGTTCTAAAACTCCAGTAAGCCAAGATATCTACGGAACTGTCAGCAGCTAATAATTCAGCAAAATTTTCTCATATTTTGTTGTTTGATTTCACCTACCATTCCATTCTAGGGATAACAAGTGTCTTCGTCGTCGTCGTCGTTATCTTCTTGCATTTCTCTCCGACCCACTTGTCAGCTTAAGGACCGCCCACTTGAAGAAGATAAACTGACAATGAAGCTTCATCTTAGATAGCATTATAAAAATATATCCATATCACTTGACATCCCGACGGCTGTTTGCTATGGCTATTGACGTCCCGACGGCTGTTGCAGACATCTCAATCGGTTATCATTTTCAGATTTCCTGAGAGAATCCTAGAGCAAAAAGAAGAAATCATCAAGGAAAGTGATCTCTTTTTTTAGTGCGTGTACTGATTATTCTCAATCTCTTAATTCTTTAAAGCAGAGTGGATTAGGCACTAAACAGAAGCCTGATTTATCATTTTAGGAGGAAATATAATTTTCATCGTTGGTGCTTTTGGTAGGATGTGATGGATGAGATTAAGGGTTTTAGATGTATTTGGAATATAGACAAGATAGGTGGGTAGGTGGCCTGCCAAAGTTTTCATAATTTTTCTTAAATTGGTCTAATCTTCTAGACTCGATGAAAATTTGAAAGCGAAGAGACAACCATAAACGACATGGAAGCCACATTTGTGTAGAGTAATTTGAACTCCAAACGCTTCGTTTTCTTCTGGTTCAAATTTATGGGGTGAGTGGTTAGGTTTCTCTCAATTCTTTGAGACCATCCACCATGCACACCTCCATTATTCTTCCAGCTCTCGTTGTCGGCCGTTTGGGTTACAGATTATGAGAAGAAAAACATCCAAGCAGATGCCTCTGTATTTATAATTTCCATAATGTTCGGTAGTCTTTCTTCGTCCTGAGCTCGAGGCATAATCATAATTTCGAACAAAAACCATGGCTGTCTCCATTTAGAGTTAATCGTCTGTATTTTACCAGTGAAAGTTAACCCCAGGATACATGAATTCCTGTGGTGGATATTAAATTAGTATACATGAATTAATATCAGATCCAGATGTATTTTAAAATTGATGAAGATACTTTTCTAATCTTCCCTTACAGGCTACATGAAATCGCACGCTAAATCTTTTTTTTTTTTAAGACTATCTGATTCCATGCGGTTGAATATATAAAGATACTACCACGATCCTACTGCACCCTCAATTGGATTCTTGAAAGCTGAAAAACCCCAAAATGTCTTCAAAGAGTAAGGCTGACCAATAGTAGTACCTTCTTCTATTATCTTAGCGACCTGCATGACCAAAAGAACACTAAATATCAAGATAATAGGCCCTACTACAGTATATAATGCAGTGACAAACGGATACTGTTAAGTTGTGTAATCTAAGTAAGGACTTTGGCTGAGTTGGTATATGGCAGTTTAAGAATTTCACTATTGTAAAACTTACCAAGGAGACCTGTCACCCTGTACCTTCATTGACCTTTGATAGGGTTGATTGAGTCCACCCCACCTGCCTCTGCTGCCCTGTAACCTGGCATAACCCTCCCTGACATGGCAAAGATGGAAAGGTAGGGCGACCTTCCCCCTCCCTCATTGTCAATCTCTGACGAGTGAGGGGGAAAGACCCCACCCTTTTGCACCTTTCTGCAAAATAGTGGTAGTAAGGGGAAGCCCCCCTCCTCCCTCCCTTATTTTGTTTTCATCTCTGCTGTTTCAGAGAGACGATGGATAAGAGAAACATAGAGTTATCAACCACATAACCTGCATATCACATGTTTTTACTACCACCAGGGCTTCAAACAAAGAAAAACTTGAAGTAAGAGCAAAATCAATTATATATAATAATCATCCCTTCAGTTCAACATGAATTCCAAGGTTCTTTCATAAACTCAATGATGGGTCAGTTGAACGAGGTTTAATCAGACCCAATCTCCTACAGGTTACAGACCTATAAAACCTAACTCATTGGCCAGATTTTCCTGTTTAACTGAAGAACTGGTGAGCCCGCTCGTCAACTGATCGCTATTGTGTGGAGGAAATTCCCCACTTGACAGAGCCAGACAGGTGACGAGGAAGTCTCCCTGACAGCTTCCCTTCCTCCTTCTCTTGGTTATAGTAGGGAGTACCTGCCCTCCCCAAGAAAAGGAGGTGGGGGGGAGGGGAGAGGACCTCCTCCCCTACTCAGTATGAATGGGATCGCTGCCAATCCTCCTTTTCCTCGGTCAATGGAGAGCAGGGGGAGACTTTCCACCCTTCCCCTCTGCCGTATTGATTTCTACACACTGGAGTGGAAGGTGGGGGCCCTTCCCCTGCTAGCAGAATAAAGGGGGAAGGGGGAAGGGGAAGGTGGGGGCCCTTCCCCTCCTTCCTGAACGTTTCCCACAATCGTTTTTCGATTTTTACAAATTTTAATAAAAACGACGTCTTCTATCCCAGTATATATGATTTAGCACGCCCTTCTCAATCAGCTTTAACAGCCTCCTCAAAGTTCATGTCCTCATGCCATTCGTTTCGAAGGATTGGCCGGGTAAGGTGATTTCCAAATCCAGTTGCAACATGGTTGTCGTCATAATGCACACCAATCATGTTAACCTGGAAATTAAATTCCCAGCACACTTATGACTTGAACTTATTACTTACTGACATGTTCATGACAACAAAAAGTTACAAGGAATCTTAAACTAAAGAGTCACTCCACCAAGAACAATTGCATTCCAAAGAGGATTAAACCTGTTTCTCCTCTTGTACATTACTCTATTTACGTAGTCATGCACTTCTTTGGGTCCCAATGAGTCGCCATCATCCCACATGATAGCAAGGTAGACAAAATGGTCATAGGAACACTGAATTACATGGGAACTCATATTTTCATACAACTAAATTTTCTGTTCAAACACATGAATTACAAATACACCACTTGACTAAGGAGAAAAAAAATAATTAAGGATGCACTCTCAAGATAAGAAAGTACATTATTATGGGTGGCATTGGGTCAGGTTTCATGGGGAACATTACCCTATCCGACTCGAACCAAGAACACGTGGATGGATTTTACATTTCATCCCATGGGTCAGTGAGAAGGGTGGGGGACCCTGTTGAGTTTCAGGTCGTGCACAGGTTTCCCCAAACCTGAGCTGCAAGGTTTTATACCCGTAATGCCTTTAGAAAATATAGGAATGACATATAATTTAATGATGTAGTAATACAACTTTATAAGTTCTAAGGGTATTTATGGAAAATTAAATTTTTTATAATTTTTATAGGTTTATAAGTGTTTTAATGAGCCTTTTTATCTTATGGTCCCGGTGAATGGGGCAAGGCAGAGCGGCGACGGGGTTGGTTTCCTAACCTTGTTCGGGTTTTTCAGGGTTCGAGTCAAGTTCAGGTTTTAGGAAACTCGTTCTTGACCCGACCGTGCCCACCCCTAGTCGTAACATGACAAGCAGGTATCGAGAACAACCTACAAAACAAGCTAAAAAGAAAAAGACAATAATTGGAGATACCAACGAGGCTTCCTTCCACTACAAAGTTAGCACTCCTAGTGGTTTGCCATTGTATCAAGAGTAATAAAAATGTCCACAATCTCCATTTAAACCAGCCCAGATCCACATAGCTCAAGTAGCCTGTCATTAAGCCCAAAACCAGCCCAGATCTGTACGATCCAAATAACTTATTATGAGCCTTTAACGAGCTCCGCTTTGTCTGTGAATTCGAATTCTAATCCAACTTTATTTAATAGGACCCAGACATAATGGGTCCAATTCAAATCTATATGTAGAATTACCTAATCTAACAGACCACATTTGAAAATATGGCAAGTTCCATCTGGTCAGATGACACGTGGAAGTGATCCTGCACAAATGGAGTCCTGATCGTTTCACGAGTCACTTTCTAAATGTGAGTCAAGGTCAGCAAAGCAAGGGACAAGATCCAAATGACGGGCCGTAAATGCTATCACACTTTCTTTTTCAACGGTCATGCTACAAATATATAAAATTATCTGTGAATAATCGAGTAAATAAACAAATAACAAACACAGATAGTCCAAATTCAACCCACATCAACTCCTCACATGAACCTGCTGTCCCCGAATTTCGATCTAAGCCGAGGTGTGGGATTCTGCGTGTCAACTTTGCGCGCTTCTGGTGCACGGAGGCGGCATTTCTCTCCTTGGCGACTGGGACTGATGGCGGACGACGCTCCTCAGGTGAATCTGACCGTGTCGGATCCTCTCAGGCACGTCGACTCAATGGCCGTCCTCCCGTCTGGTGCTGGGAAGTTTGACCTTTTGAATGCGGTCATTCTCGGAGAGGCACTCTCCTCCGAGGAGAACGATCTGGTTTGCCCCAGCGAGGATTTCTCCAGACATGCTATCGTTCCTTCACTTGAGAAGGTGATTTCTATTTTCTAGGAGTCGTGACTTTGTCCATTTTGTTTTGGTTGTTACCTTGTACAACACATGGTTAACGGTATGCTTCTGCGCTATCTCTTTTCACATTTCCTTTTTAGGATGGAGATGACTCTCAGGCAGAGTGTCTGCTGTTTTTTGTGTTGTCTACTTATACTATCATAAGTTGCTTTTGCGCTTTCTCGGTTGGTGTTTCTTAAAACAACTTTCTGCAACCTGAAGCTTATAATTTATTATATCCATTCTGTTTCATCTTTTATCTCCGTTGAACTTCATCGATATCTTTCAGGAAATGATTTATTCTTGCCTGTATATGCGAGTTTTTTTTTTTTTTTTCAACGAGGGATTATTTTCCTTTCGACGTTTCAATTAACTTGTTTATGTAAGCGTACTTACGTTTGCTTCTGGTAGATCTCGGGTCGAAATTTACCAGAAAGCTGACATTATGTCTATTCTGATCTGGTTTTGGTAATACGTGTCTTTGCATCTGATTTTTACGAAAAGTCGACTTTCGTATCCATGAAGCTTGTTCCCAGCAAAACCGAATTTGGATTCGAATTTTCATAACTTTATTGGTTATAGCAATTGACTGACTGTTTAGTGTCCTTTTATCAGTATCTGGAGCTGTATAGAAGATCTATCGAGGATCCAGCGGGTTTTTGGTCAGAGATAGCTTCTGAGTTTTACTGGGAAAAGAAATGGGGTGAACAAGTAGTTACAGAAAATCTAGATGTGAATAAGGGCACTGTAAAAATTGAAGTAAGACTTTCTATCATTTTTAACCTCTGTATGCGCTATTGGTCTATTTTAGGGGTTCTCAGATATGTCTATATGTTCCTGACAGTGGTTCAAGGGTGGTGTCACAAACATATGCTACAATGTATTGGATAGAAATATAGAAGCTGGAAATGGTGGCAAAATTGCACTTTACTGGGAAGGAAATGACCTCGGACAGGATGGGGCTTTAACCTACACCGAGCTGTTGGCCAAGGTTTGCCAGGTACTTAAATGGGAATCTTTTATGAACTTTAAATTTTAGACTTATTGCATTTAAAATTCGAAGTCTGATTTTTTATATCACCGGTGAAACAGCTCTCTAACTACTTGAAAGATATTGGCATTGGAAAAGGAGATGCAGTTATAATTTATTTACCTATGCTGATGGAATTGCCTGTTGCAATGTTGGCCTGTGCTCGCATTGGTGCTGTACACTCGGTAATTGCTCAAAAAGCCATATTTGTCTATGTTGGTGTTTCCATACTACTAGTTTTTATATATATCTTGGTGTTTGTATACTACTATTTTTTATTCAGTCTTGCGGCGGAAAATTTTGGTTTATTTCAATGGTCTTCTAGGTTGTATTTGCTGGGTTCTCTGCTGATTCCCTTTCACAAAGAATCATGGATTGCAAACCAAAGGCAGTTATAACCTGCAATGCTGTTAGAAGGGGTCCTAAGGTTATTCATCTCAAAGATATTGTAGATGCTGCATTGGTTCAATCATCTAAAGAAGGCATCTCTGTAGGTATGTGAACTATAACTTTCACCTAAGGACATTTTGCTGTTGATATTTGTGTTGACCCTGTTGCTCCTTGAAGGATGAACTAGGTTGATTTCCCTGTGATGGGCAGAAGCCAATTTGAGCTCCTCATTTTCCTACTCAATCTGTTTCAAAACAACAATTAAAAAATACAATTTTCTTATAGAGAATGCTTTCCTTCATTATTTATAAGCTTGTGATTTTAATGCTATTTTATCAATTTCTCATACCTAGCAAAGTTTTTCATAGTTTCATGTGCACTGATTAATATGTTTTGGTAACTTTTGTTGTAAATGAAATTATTATTTGTCCTTTCTTTTTCTTTTTTCTTGTGTTTGGAGGATATGTTTAGCAGATTATACTTTTCCTTGTTCAGGAGTGTGTTTGACCTATGAAAACGAGCTTGTTATGAAGAGGGAAGCAACAAAATGGCATGCGTCAAGGGATGTTTGGTGGCAGGTTGAAAATTTGACTTTTTTTTCTTTTTCCTTAGCTGTTGTAATCCCTTTGTGGGGAATCTGGGCAATTCAATAACGACAATTCAGGTTCTTCCTGATTGTGAAATAGATGAGAATTTCAAATTATGAAGAAGGGAAATCTCCTTGATCTTAGTGGCGATTTTCGTACGATCAAACATTAGGATTTGATTCCTAGAGCTAATTTTATGTGATTGTTTTCTTCAATTCTCAAAATCTGGGTTTTTCTTCCAGGATACTGTTCCAAAATATCCAACAACCTGTGAGGTAGAGTGGGTTGACGCAGAAGATCCTCTTTTTCTCTTGTATACTAGTGGGAGCACTGGAAAACCAAAGGTATCCCCTTGATTCATATCTCATTCTCCCTCTTTTGTTTCTTTATAACTCTCTGAAACCGTTTGCCATCATGCTATAACATGCCACCTACACGGTAATTGTTATTAATGGGTGCCTACTAATTTCATTTTGGGTCCACTCCTTGTACACGTTCACAGGGTGTTCTGCATACAACAGGTGGATACATGATATACACAGCGACGACCTTTAAATATGCATTTGATTCCAAGCCATCTGATATATACTGGTATGCTGGTCTCACATGGTGTAGTTTAATCTTCTGTTAAACCATCTTCTAATAGCTGTAAAGAGCCGTACAATGATCCTTTTCTGACTTTCAGGTGCACTGCTGATTGTGGTTGGATTACTGGACACAGTTATGTTACATATGGTCCTCTGCTAAATGGTGCTAGCATTGTTGTTTTTGAGGGGGTAGTGATACCAAACCTTGTCATTTTAGAATAATGTGGCCATGTGATTTGAAAATGGTTGGAAGCAAGATATTACATCCATAATTGCATGCATCAAATTTAACAGTAAACGGAACAAAAATTTCACACTGAGTTCGGCCATAAGGATATTTACTTTTTACTTAACGAACGAGTACTTGTTCATCTCCATTGGTAGTTAACTGGAGAGTTTTGAGCCAATGATCTTAAGAATTTGGTAGTTTCTTTGCCATTGAGTTTGAAACCCAAGATCCTGTGGCTATGCAATCATGCGAATGATCAGTGTTTTATTTGGTTATGCTCATCTAAAGAGAATTGTTACTCCTCTTAAGAGGATAGTGATTCCATTATTAATATGCAATGATCATCATCACAATTTTCAGAGCTTTTTGGCCATGGTTCTCTATCTAGTTATATTTTTTTAATAAGTCTAGCACACTGCAGGCCCCAAACTATCCAGACTCTGGTCGTTGCTGGGACATTGTTGACAAATACAAAGTGACAGTATTCTATACAGCTCCCACCCTTGTGCGTTCCCTCATGCGAGAAAGCAATGAGGCAAGAAACAATTTTAATAATCTCTGGAATACTAATACATTAGGAACATGTTACAGTCACAAAATACACATTTTCTATATATATATTTTTTTTCATGCAGTATGTTACTCGCTACTCCCGTAAATCACTACGTGTTCTTGGAAGTGTTGGAGAACCTATAAATCCAAGTGCTTGGAGGTACCTAGCCTCCTAGGCTATTATCCTTGGTGCAGTTTAGGCTATTTGATTATTCTAGCAATATTTAGCAATTTTCTTATCTTTTACAGATGGTTTTATAATGTTGTTGGAGATTCCAGCTGTCCTATTTCTGATACCTGGTGGCAAACTGAGACAGGAGGCTTCATGGTTAGCTTCCTCTGGTTCTTGTTATGCTTAAAATGAAACTCAAGGCAATTTCTTTTGACACAATAGTTTATGGTTTCAGTTTTTATGTTTAAGTGTTCAAGGGATGTCTATTTCTTAAGTGGTTGCTGAAGTTATTTGAATTTCCCTGCTCTCTGCAGATTACTCCTCTACCAGGTGCATGGCCACAGAAGCCTGGTTCTGCCACTCTTCCCTTTTTTGGAATCCAGGCATGTGTCAATGAATTAAATATTTTCTGATACTAGTTACCTCTTAGCCATTTGGTTTGTTAATAGTATGTGTTTTAAGTTCACAATGCAGCCAGCTATAGTTGATGAGAAAGGCATAGAGATTGAAGGTGAATGCAGCGGAAATTTATGCGTGAAAAAGTCATGGCCTGGAGCATTCCGAACGCTATATGGTGATCATGAAAGATACGAAACTACATACTTTAAACCATTCTCGGGGTATTACTTCAGTGGTGATGGTTGTAGCCGGTACCCATCTAACTAAATGCACTTTCTTCTTTTGTCTGCCTTTTGTATTCCACTTCTGACTTGCCTGATCTGCTCGGTACCTTCTTTTTTACCTTTTTGATCTTTTTACCCCTTTTCTTTACTTGGACATCTTGCTCATCTTTGTTGTAGGGATAAGGATGGTTATTATTGGCTTACTGGCAGGGTCGATGATGTTATAAATGTCAGGTGATTTTCTGGTGCTAAGTAAATTCGTCTTACCCAAAGGCCTGTACAATAAAAGGGAAAGTGTTTTGCTGAATTCCTCTAATTATTTGATATGTGCAGTGGACATCGAATTGGCACCGCTGAAGTAGAATCTGCTCTCGTTTCACACCCTCAATGTGCAGAAGCGGCAGTTGTTGGTTTTGAGCATGAGGTAATAACTAGGTTACTATAGCTTGAATGCTTGTTTCATCGTCTGTCAATTTGATTGACTATTTAGGTTTATTTGAAGTCTGAATATGTTAATAAGCATAGTATGTGAATAGCTATGTAAGAAACTCTTATTTCTTGGGTTAAGAACCTCCACTTTTCTTACCAGGTCAAGGGACAGGGTATTTATGCCTTTGTGACTTTGGTGGAGGGTGTTCCTTACAGTGAAGAACTTCGGAAAAGTCTCATATTAACGGTTCGAAAACAGGTATACCATTTTCTTGCCTCTTAAATCTTGAACTTCATAACCATACAGTCCCAAAAACAAAGTATTACAAGAGTCTCTAGCTCCGTACATGGATGCATGCATGCATTACTTAGAAAAGGAAAGTTGAAATACAGGGATACATCTTGCACGCTGTAGATTGTAGACAGTTTCTAATAACATGACTGTACAAGCATAGTTTGCATTTCATTTGTCATAATGAAGTGTCGTAAGCTGCGTCTGCCAACCTGCGTCATACTCTGTAGTCGGCAATACATATTATGAGGTGTAATTACAGAAGCAACTTGTTTATTTGGTTGTACCATACTCTTGAAATTTCCTAGCTTAGGTTCGCTACTGGACTATTTAAATGCACGTTTTGATTAGTCTCTTTAATCTCTTGTTCTCAAATAAGAAACTATGCAGACTTGCTTCATTTTTTAAGGAAACAATCTATGAAATACTGTATATAGAAGGTAATCCACGGTTTTTATGTAGCTGTCAGAAGGTATATAGGTGACCTCGGACATTAAAGTGTACATTATGCAACTCAGAGAGATTTTGATCTTCAGCTAGAATTCCACCCTCTTTTATCACATATCATATGTGGTTCGGCGTGCAGAGTTATGGGCTCATTACACATTTGCAATTAACCATCTTTTACTGCTACAGATTGGTGCATTTGCTGCTCCAGACCGAATTCATTGGGCACCAGGGCTCCCTAAAACAAGAAGCGGAAAAATCATGAGAAGGATTTTGAGAAAGATAGCTTCTAGGGAGTTGGATCAGCTTGGAGATACAAGTACACTTGCCGATCCAGGTGTGGTGGATCAGCTTATTGCACTGAGCGATTGCTAGCAGGGTTCCTCATATTTTCGGCGTAGTCAATTTAGTTTTGGTTGTCAATATCAACTTCTCAATAAGAGTAATGGAAAGGCTTGTCCTTCCTTTACTCTCTTGGTGCATTTACAGACAATTATTGAAAAAAAATTATTATTATTATTTTTATGTACATAATTTTTTTTAAATATATGGTTGATTTGATTGACATATGATGAGAAAAATATTAACTATAGTATTTGTATTACTCCAAAAATACAAATATTATTTATAAATAACAAAAGGTGAGATAAAACTAAGAAGTCATATTTTTAGTTATTTATAATGGAGTTTAGATCAAAAGAAATTTAGTTATTAATTTTTATTTTAATATAATTAGGTAAATTTGTTTTTATTTCTTAAAGTTAATGCAAATGTATGTTTTTACATACACTGGGTTATAGTTCCTAAGAATTCAAACGTACCCGTAGGGGTAGTCATTAGGTCGGGTTTGTTGAGATACATTACGTTTACAAGAATAAGGTGAAAATGAGTCAGATATAAGTTTCCGGGATTAGCCAGGGGTCGGATTTGGCTTTGGGGTTCAGGTTTCGTTGTCTAAAATTTAATTTAAGTATAAACCCGACCCGACCCGACCCGACCCGTGTCTACCTAAGTTGCAGAGCTCTCTTTTCCCGTGACACACACGAGTCCCCCGAGGAGAGCGGGTAAACGAAGGCTCGTTTATATGATAGGCGAATATAACCATGTTGACATCCTTTATCTGAATACTTTTTTGTAATATTATAACCGACCTGGCAAAGGTAATTATTTCCATTTCAACCCAGCTCAACCGAGTTGGAGCAGCTACTGATTTGCTATGTCATCATTTGATGTCAATTTAATAAGTAAAAAGATAAAAAAAATCGATGAAAACAAAATCCCTGCGCCCTTCTTCTGTCTAGAAGACGCTCCTTAGCATCGTTCTGATACATCCTAATAGTACTATAAACCTTGTTCCTTAGCCGACTAACATGATATTTTATTAGCTTGACCGTTTCACACATTTACTGCCAATGTTTAATATTGATAGAGACTTGACCCAGTCAAAACCCGCTCCAATCTTTACGCTACATTGGATTAGCATTAAACCAAGTCAAATTTGTCATCGTATCATCGTCGAAGAAATAAACCAACCCCTAATTTTGCTTCATTACGCATGTAAGAAAGCATCCAAAAATCAAAATTCACTCAAAGCAGAAAAGAAAAACAAAAAAAGAACTACTCACACAATTTTCTCTTGAAAAATAGAAATAGTAAAATATAAAGGTGGAAAGGGAAGCGTACGAGAAGTAGAACCAACGGACCAAATGGCAATTTTACAGACATCACATAAGACTATACTAGATCTCTTTACTGTAGAAGAACAATCTGTCAGACTAATGAATGAGTCCGTCCCAGATAAGAACATATTCGCAGAACACTAACCACACAACATGGTTGAAACGTCCACTTTAAAATTTCCACTATAGAGTACGCCTTGAACCATAACTATTATATCAAGCAGAGCAGTTGTACATTCAAATGACACATAAGAACACTAAAAAAACAATGTGGACTGACCCTTGAAAAAAGTCATAACTGATCTTTGATTAAAGATCAAAAACCACCAGTAAGAAGAAAATTGGGAAACAAGGAAGGAAAAAGATGGACGCTTAATCAAATCCCATTCAATCCTTTGGAACTTCCGTAAGTTCATTAAGCCAATAGACACCAAAACCTCATACTATTGTCGTACCAATAATACACAACTAGCAGCCAGCAATGATAAGATAACAGAACCACCGCTCCTTGAGTTACCAATTCTGTGCAACTAAAAACTAAATTGGGGAAGAGTATGACAGAGAACCAAACTACAAGTAACACAAACAGAGGATAGAAAATTGTACAAAGAAACGGGAACAGAGAGAACTCCACCGGGTTTCATGTCCAAGGATTCATGTAGGAATGTCTAAGATTGTACAAAGAAATGGGCACAGAAAGAACTTTCCAAAAAATTAATGTAGGAATGACTAAGATTGTAATGTTCCCTACCCAGCACTCATATAACCGATTAAAAATGCATCCTTGAAGTGGACCAAAGGAAAAAAAAAAAAAAGACACTGGATACAGGAGGATTCTAGTGCTTGTGCTCTAGACAACTAACAAGGAAGATGAAGCAAGCAATATGTTAACTAAAGTGCTTCTCGTATTAGCAATGAGAAGCATATCACATAAACCTAAAATTACTTGACTCTCCTCCTAGCAAGCCTCTCAATTTACCACATTTCCCATTTCTTTTCCCCCTCCCCCTCTTTCATCATCCTCACTAACATGAATCATGTTTGAGAAGAAGACTATATAGCTAGCCAAACAAATCTTACACAGAGAAAGCATTATCCACCACAATACTGACCTAAGCAATTACTTTATCTTTTTTCTTTTTACCTCTAGAGTGGAATCATGGAGGTTAGACACACATACCCAAAAGAAAAAGAAAAAAACAACAACGACAAACATCGATAAAGGTTTTTTTTAAACTGATGTTCATAAGAAATATAGGCATGGCTTGTTGATGAGGCTGTAGACCACAGGAGTCATCTGTTAGAAACATTGGATGACAACAAGGACTAACAAAAATAATCTGTTAGATAAAAATGTTAAAACCACTTCTCCATCATTTATGAGTTCCGTATTGTCCCAGAAGACCGCTGATTATTAATACAGGTAAGATGTCAATTGACCTGCCACATTAGAACTAGAAGATTCATCAAGCCAAGAAATGAGCTGAAATCCAAATATACTGCAATGACAAATACCTTGAGTTCCTATAGCCAAACCCAATGTACCCGTATCTGCCTGTGTATACCAGATTGTGGAAAAACCTTTTGCTCTGGTTATGAGCATCAAGAAGCTTCATGAGCATGTTAACCAAAATCTAATAAATCAAATATCACACAAAAATATAAAGCTCAATATTGAAAAACAAACTGATTTCCCAAGCAATCAAAAGTAGTTAGCCAGAGAAAAACCAGTCATAGAATGCATCTAATATAAGACAAAATATATATCTGTCAGGAATTAGCATCTCTAAGAAAAGAGTAAGATATGAGAGCAAATGAGCATCTTGAAGAAACTGAAATTGGCATGCTAAACCCAGATTGCCATATGGAAACAGAGTGCCTAGCCCCCAAGGCTAACAATGAACCTGGAAAAATGTGAACAAACTGGACAAACAGAAGTGTTGGCAGTACGTAAAAGATCAGATCCTTGTAAGCCCATAATTCTCTGCAATTGTCATAACAGCACAGCAAGGTTAAAGATGTGAGTCCATAACTTCCAAGAAGTTGAGGTCATAGGAAGATGTTAAATCAGGTACAAAAGAGCTCCAAGAAACACCAAGCCTGTAAAAAATTCAATAATCACGAGAAGAAAGGTCAACAGAAGGAAGAGAGAAATATAAAAAAAGAGCAGTAGTAGCATGTAAAAGAAATGAATGATAGACATGCAGGGGCTATTCACTTAAGAACAAGTTCGATATAGCATGTCATGTTCCCGCTCAGCACAATCTTTCGAAGAATGGCATCACCAGAAGGAGAAAGATGTTGAGATACAAATGTACTGCAGAATACTAGAGTTGCTAATGTTTCAAGCAGATAGAAGTAAATTTGCAAAGCCTTAGAATTTGGAAAGTAGGAAACTTCAACAAACAGATATAACTGGTGTCTCAGTTGTATATTCTTTCCTGGGCCTTGCTTCAGTTTTTTCCATGAGTAGGGACTAGTATGGAGCAGTAGTATGATCTCAATGTATCGTAGCACAGAGTAGGAAGTAAAACTTATATTGAAGGAGCGATATCAATGGCTACTATCATAAACCACAGATTCTATCAACTGTGTACTGATATAAATGGAACTTGATAAAAAATCACAGATTCTATTCATCAACCTATCCAGACAACTTTAGTTACATAACATTTTCTTCATCTATGTGATTCAATGCTACATTTGGTTTATTTCTCCTAGTCAGTCCACTTTACTCCTACTACTAGCACTAGTCAAATGTTAATAGAAACTAGAGTAAGCAATCTTCCCAGAATAGAATATACAACTGAGTACATGGCATATTTTTCAAAGACAGATTAATCACTAATTACAAAAACAAAGATGTCCATACTTACTATTCCCACTGGAACAGAGCTAAAGATACTATCACTTCATCTCAGACATGAATTTCTCATACTCTGAGTCGGCAGCATGTGTTGTTTCTGCAGATGAAACAGCCTGTGGTGCTGCAGGTGGATTTGTGGCCCATGGCATATTTGCCACACTCTGTGACTGGTCCACCACAGAATGAGATGGAGCAGGAGGTACATGATAATAAGACGAGTAACCTAACGAAGATGGAGGATATCGCGATTGAACAGTAGAGGCCATTCCAACTACTGAACTTCCGTAGAAATTGCCTGGAACTGATTGTGCAGGAGGATTGATCTGAGATTGCACCCCAGGTGGTAGATTCTGTAAAGCCTCACTGGAAGGCACTGTTTGAGAAGGTGCAGCCAAGGGTAATGTAGGTATAGGGTGCTGATATTGAGCGCCATAGGGAGGAACTGTTTGGCCTTGAACTGGAGTATATACACTCGACCCAGGAGGTGGGGGGTTATATGGAGGATAATGAGGTGGGCCAGGTGGACCCCATGGGACTGGAGCACCCATGTAGTTCGCAGGAGGCATATGTCCATATGGTCCACTTGTATACTGCTGAGATGGGTATGCACCGGGCACTTGCTCCGAAGAGGAATAAGTAGAGACTGCTGGAGCATGAGGCCCGGATGGTACAGAAGGTTGAGGTGGCTTTCCGGCAACTCTTACAGCTATGACTCTCCCTTCCAGACGATACCCGTTCATACTGGCTATTGCTTGATTGGCCTGTGAAACATCTGCATACTTCACAAAACCATAGCCCTTACTTAATCCAGTCACCCGATCCTTGATAACTTTAGCCATTACAATCTCCCCAAATGATGAAAATAGTCGTATCAAAGCATCATCATCAAAATTAGGTGGCAGATACCCAATATACAGATTTGTCTCATCATACTCCTTTACTGTCTTGGCCACAGCACCAGATGCAGCTTGTGATGTTCCAGAGTTACCACTGGCCCAAGGAGGGTTACTTCCTGAACCAGCTGAACCAAGAATAGGCAATGAAGTGTTCTGGCGAGTCAGGGATTCAGGTGCCGTCCCCCCTAGTTCAGCCAAAAAATTCTGATATTCATCATCCATCTTTTTCCCAGTACCCTTCATGGGGCAGTCAATCGTAGGATGGCCCCCATCACCACAAATTTTACATAAAACATCACTCTTAAATGTGCTTGTGCGGCTTGGACAAGCATATTGGCGGTGACCAGACTCACCACATAATCGACAAATCTCATCATCTCGAATGGTCCCATTTAAAGCAGCTAGTTCTCTAAGTTGCTGCCTTTTGTGCTCATTAAGCCCCTCATCTACAGGCATTAACAACTTCTCTACCATTCCTGCAGCAGCCTCTAATGCTTCCTGAGTTTCTGCCTCTACTAAAACATGCAAGTCCTCATTTTCTGAAGGGTCAGGTTTCAAATCACGTTTCTGCTGTAACCTACCTTCTTTTATTGAACCTTTGCCCCTAATAACAATTTTTGCCCCTGTCTCCTTTTCCATCCTTTTTTGTGTGTTTCCCCTCGGACCAATAATAAGTCCTATAAAATTGTACCCTGGGTACTCTTTCATTGGAATGTAAAGTTTTTTTTGAAGCTTCGGGGGGCGGTAATCAGCAGGAGGTTTAAAGGCCGGATTTCGTTTAATAAGCTGCGATATAATTTCTTGTCTCTCCCGTGTAAGTTTTTCACGAGCCCTGTACTCTCTGGTATTTACCCGAATTCCCATGTTGTCATATATGGGTTCAGGTGATGGGGATCGTGCCCCTTCAGGGCGGTCGTCCAAGGGAAGGCCTGACTGTAACATTCTGTTAATTTCCAGGAGTCGGATATTTAGAGCTTGTACTTCAGGGTCAAGATTACCGCCTGTCAATTCTTTCATAAAGTCTGGTAACTGAATCACAGGTTTGGGCTCATCATCTGCCCAGCGAGACTTTCGTTTGCGTGCTCCACCTGCAGCATCAGCATTATCGGACTCAGATGGCGGGTCCCAACGGCTGCGCCGGCGACGCTTGCTGGACGTCTCTTCCTCTCCGCCAGAGATATCCTTATCAGTCCCACTGTTGGTGACATTAACGCCATCTTCAACTAGTAAAGGCCTCCCACTGCCAGGCTTGACCTCAAATAAAAGTTGCGCTCCAGATGAAGGATGTTCAATGTTTGGAGGAGGAGGGTTTTGATTAGAGGAATCGATCGCACCAGATAGAGGTGGTTGAGGTGCTTGTTCAGCGAAATTCCAGGTGTCTAACAGAGTTGGAGCTAGGGTTTCAGAAGAAACGAAATTATTCTGAGGATGAAAACAAGGAACCCCAGCTTCAAGACCAAGGTTATGGTTCCGAGGAAGAGTATTATCAGATGAAGAATCAGCAGATTGAAAACTGTGATAGTATGACGAATGAGGATTTTCAGGGGTAAAAGCCACGGGGTTGGCGGACGAAATAGAAGAATCCTCCATTGGACCTAAGCTAATGTCCGCTTGAATTTCTGTAGATTTTATTCAGATTATAGAAAAAATAAAACACTAAAAAAACGGAGGGCCAACAACAAAACTATGAGATAACTTGTCGAAGCCTCTGAAGGTAAAAATTAGGCAGAAAGAGCAACTCGCTCTTGTGATTTCAACAACTAAAGACAGACAGCCAAACACGAAAGATGCACGCAGTAGAGAGATTGATTCGGAAATTCGACGAGAAAATTTGAAGGAAAAGAAACGAGGTACAACAAAAGGAAGTGACTCACTATCACCCGGATACGCCTCACTGAATTCTAGGGCTTGCCTGCCCCAACTCCGTGCAGACGCGCAGTATACAGGGGATGCAGGTGGCGGCCGTTTGCGGCGGAGAATCGCGAAGGCAAAATATGAGAAGAGACTAGACCTGGGGACGGCGGAAAAGCGGGGTTGGATCGGTGTTCCGTCTGAGAGCTTCGCTTTGACTACGTTTAAAAAAACACTTTGTAATTTATATATACGTTCTTTAATGGAAATTTTAGAATATATGGATTTTGATTCTTTAATTTCTATTTATGAAATTACAAAATATTAATATTTTAGACCAAAATACCTTTATTTTTGTTGATTGTCTTCTGAACCTATTCAAGTTTTGAGAAAAACCAAACCAGCCCAAAATATTGACTCACTCCTCGTTGTCTTTTCTGAACCCAATAAACTTCCAAAACATAGTGAGAGCACAAATAAAGTAACCCTAAAAAATATAGTTGGAATTTTTATTCTTTTTTGTTAATGTTCAAAATGAAAAATATAGTTGAAACAAGAGAATGAGTTACTTTTTATAATATGATTATTTTTATACTTAGTAATTTAATATAATATTAAAATGTATTAATATAATAAATAATTAAGTAGGATATTTTATTAATAAATTAAGATAGATTATAGTTTAGTCTACATTAATACAAAAATTACGAATTAAAATTAAATTATTATTTTAATTAAATATAAAATATATAATAATTTAATATTTTCTTTTATAATATAGAATAATTAAGAGTCATCTATATTATGTTTACTTTTATTAATTTAACATAATATATAATATTATAAAATATATAATAATTTAATATTTTATTAATAAATTAGCTATTCTTGTTTTTCCTCATAAATTCGACCGTGATATATATGTTTACTTTTATAATGTATAGGGAAAAAATATAGAACACAATCAAATTGCAGAGGGAAAAAAAGAAGACATAAGGAAAAATAATGGAAATTCCCCAAACTTTCCTTCTTCCTTGAAAGATGATCATTCAAAGAAGTCTTGGGTTTATTATACTTTGAAAGAAAGGATCAAGCATTAAAAATGTTTAAACAGTTTCAGGTCTTAGTTGAGAGGCAGACTAGAAAGAAGCTGAAGTGCATCCGAACTGATAACAGGGGAGGGTATTCAGGCCCATTTGATGATTACTGCAAACAGCAAGGTATTCGGCATCAAAAGACACCTCCGAAGACTCCTCAGTTGAATGACTTAGCTGAAAGGATGAATAGAACACTGATTGAGAGAGTGAAATGTTTGTTTTCATAAGCACAATTGCCTAGATTTTTTTGGGGTGAAGCTTTGAATACAATCGTACATATTCTTAATATGACACCATGTGTTCCACTTCAGTTTGATAGTTCAATTGACTTGGAGCCAGTGCCATTGACCGATTTGCCAGTGTAGGTTGAACATGCTACTCAAGATGACCAACAAAGTCCAAGTGATGTAGATGCTCCCTTATAGAATGAGACCCTTGATCAGTTACCAGAATCAGAGACCGATATCCTTCCACTCGGTATTCTACAAACGAGTATGTGTTAATGATTGATGGGGGAGAGCCCGGGTGTTATGCTGCAGCCATGGAAGATGAACATAAGGCAGAATGGGATGATGCTATGCAAGATTATGCAGTCATTACATGACAATCACACTTTTGAACTGTTAGAGTTACCCAAAGGCAAAAGAGCTTTGAAGAACAAGTGGGTTTATAGATTGAAGCAAGATGAACCCATTTCCCGACCACGATACAAAGCTAGACTGGTTGTTAAGGGATTTAGTCAACGAAAAGGTATCGATTTTGATGAGATCTTCTCTCCAGTTGTGAAGATGTCCTCCATCCATGTGGTTCTTGGTTTAACAGTTAGCCTAGACTTAGAAATTGAATAGATAGATGTGAAAACCGTCTTCCCCTATGGTGGTTTAGAGGAAGAGATTTATATGGAACAAACAGAGGGTTTTAGGGTGAAAGGAAAAGAAGATTGTGTGCGTCGTATAAAGAAAAGTTTATATGGTTTGAAGCAGGCGCCTAGACAATGGTATAAGAAATTTGAGTAAGTTATGGAACAAGCCTACAAGAAGACCACCTCTGACCATTGTGTATTTGTCCAAAATTTTTGTGATGATGATTTCATAATATTACTGCTTTATGTTGATGACATGTTGATTGTTGGAAGGAATTCTTCAAGAATTGAAAATATGAATAAGCAGTTAAAACAGTCCTTTGATATGAAGGACTTGGGGCCAGCGAGGCAAATTTTTGGTATCCGAATTTATTAAGATAGAAAAGAGAAGAAGTTACGTGGTCACAGGAGCGATATATTGAAAAAGTATTCAACATATTCAATATGAATAAAATTAAGACAATTAGTTGTCATCTTGCTACTCATTTTAAGTTGAACACGAAGCAAAGTCTTTCTACAAATAGAGAGAAGGAAGATATGGCAAAAGTCCCATATGCCTCAGCAGTGGGTACCCTAATGTATGCAATGGTATGCACGAGGCCAGATATAACTCATGTAGTTGGAGTAGTCAGTTGCTTCCTCTCAAATCCAAGAAAAGAGCATTGGAATGCAGTTCAATGGATTTTGAGATACCTTAGAGGTACTTCCAAGATATTCTTGTGGTTTGGAAATGGTAAACTTATACTTGAAGGGTTTACAAATGCAGATATGGCTGGTGACATTGATTCCAGAAAGTCCACTTTAGGGTTCTTGATTACTTATTTAGGGGGAGTAGTGTCCTGGCAATCCAAACTACAGAAATGTGTTGCTTTGTCTACCACAAAAGCTGAGTATATTGCCATAACTGAAGCAAGCAAAGAGTTGATATGGATGAAAAAAGTTCTTAGAAGAATTGGCTCAGTACAAGAGAAATATACTTTCTATTGTTATAGTCAGAGTGTCATCCATCTCAGTAAGAACCCAACCTTTCATTCAAGATCCGAGCATATTGATGTGAGGTATCACTGGATTCGTAATGCATTGGATATGAAGTTGTTACAGATTAAAAAAATCCATACTGATGAGAATGGGTCAGATATGATGACAAAACCATTACCTATGCAAAAACTTGAATTATGCAGAGCAAAAGCAGGTATGGTGGAGATGGTGAGTCCCTCCACATAGTCGGGAAGGGGGATATTCATTGTGTGGGTTCCCTCCTATATGGAGGATGGCCCATGTGGGTCCATTAAGCCCACATGGAGAGAGGTTTTAGGCCCAACTATTTTTAGGTTTAATAAAACCTTAGTGATGTTGACATTATAAATAGAAGAAAACGTGTGAGAGAAGGCAGAGAAGAAGAAAGGAGGAAAGGGACTGCTAAAACAGAACAGTCCATACAGTTCCCGTCAAACGCACTGATCGATGTCATCTATGGTCCGATCAAGCTAAAACTTTACAGAGACGTTCACGACTGAGGGTTCTACAATCTGAATGGTGGATATCAGATTAAGAGCCGTATTTTTTATGTTTTTAAGCCATGAACAATAACACATCATCTTACGTAAAATCTCTTCTATCACATTATATGGTTGCCAAGAAAGTATTTTTTTCTTGAGATTATTGTTGATTGTATGTCTCTAGTGTTATCTAGAGAGAATATTTGTGTACACATCAATGTTGATAGTGAAAGTTTTAACTGGATTAGGTCCTGTGGTTTTTTCCCTTTGTTTTGAAGGGTTTTCCACGGAAAAAATCTTGGGTCTTTGAGTGTGTGTGGTTTTTCTCTATTAAATTACTTTTCAACAGATTTACACAAAGTGGGAGAGTATCATGTCTCCCAACACTTATATGATATTTACATTTGGTTTTGATTGTGACTTATTATTGACATATCATGTGATCTTACGCGTAACATGAAGTTTTAGATGTCTATTTATCAATCTGGTTCTCTCCTCTGATCTATGATCTGCTGTTCATGAATGGGTGGAGATGTATTTTAGATCTTTACTGCTATTGTGGGAATTTTAGTTAAATATGATCTTTATAGAATTGAAAGAACATCGAGCATTTTTTTTATTCTTTTTTTTGTTAATCCCCCAAAGATTTGTCAAGTTTAAATCGTGTTAAAATTTTATGAAGGTCTGTATGATATTTAGTATATTGATTTGTCTGTTGAGTATTTGTCATGTAGCCATTTCCTTTATGTTACTAATGTAGCATCTGGTGTTAATGTATTCTTGACATTGTGATAATTGTGTGTGGTTTCTTTCCATTATACAAGTTTGAGCAGTATAATTTGTGGTCGACGCCTTACCTTGAAAGACACTTTGCACTTTACCTTAGTAGAGATGCATGAGGAGATCCATTGGTTTTCTAGTCATTACAACCAGGTTTTTTCTGTTCTTCTTTCTATATCCTTTTTTCACTGTTCTTCTTTCTACTTTCATTTGTTTTGAAGCTTTACTTGTACTTGGTTATTTGTAGTGGCAAGAACGATGAAGGGCAATATGCCCTTCATGAACCAAACATTTGAGGCAATACCACACTTGTGAAAGAAAGGGTGAGAAATGAGCTCATAGAGTCTTGGAGTTGAAAGGGAAAAATTTTAAATCCTCTTCTGTTCATTCTGGAATGAAACATACCATCTCAAGTGCAGTTCAGTTACCCACTTCAGCAAGTGATTAATGACATCGAACTTGTTTCAAGATCTGCTGCCTTGATTAACCAGGTGACCCTCCTGTCTCTAATCTCAATCCATGTTCTCTCTGCATCTTATTACTTGTTCAACTGTCGGATTGTATATACAGAAATGTCTCGTCAAGAACAAGGATATAAGGAAGTTCCTTGATGGTATTTATGTCAGCGAAAAGGGAAAGATTGCAGATGAAGATTAATTGAGTTGGTCAATTTGATGTGTTCTGTGAGGCGCTGTCAAACAGTTTTGGTTTTTCTTTCTCTGTTTATTGTTGATTAAATATAAATGAAATAAAAATCTTATTATTTTGCTGTTTATTAATTGCAATAGAATTGAGTAATGGTTATTTCATACCTTACTGTAAAAAAGAAGATAAACTTTATTAAAAGGTAACTTTGACCTTGACTCTATTTTCGTCCCCATATCCACCACTATGAGTGTCACCAAGACAAACCGGCTTGCAAATCGTTTGAGCTTGGCACGAAAAAACTCAACTCAATTCAGTTTTTACTTGAGTTCAACTCTAGCTCAAACTTGAAATAAGACTCCTCAAGTATAGCAAGTCAAACTTGAGCTCTTCCTAGCTCAACTTGTTCGCTCACGAGCTGACTCGTTATCATAGATTTTTTTACGAAAATACCCTTTACTCTAATTGTTCTTGTTAATTTCCTTTTTAGTTAGTTGATAGTTGCTCTTATTTACTTCAAACCTCAAAGATGATCAATCGTTCAGCCCTTTTGGGTTCCTCAACATCTAATGTTGTTATTTGCCAATAAAATAAATACTATTGATGGAGGTGTTTGTTCTTTCTTTAGTTCTATTAAGCTGGCTGTTATACATTAGTATACTTAATTACAAAGTCTTGGACTCCTCTGCGATGTCTTGTAGTTCATCGGTACCAAGGTCATCACAGTAAAATTTGAAGAGTCTATTCATATTAGAAAGTGTTATAAATAACAGAAATAGAACAATAAACGCAAAAAAAATCGAGACATCAAACCTAAAAGGAATAAAACAACATATGTTTGCTTCTATAAGTGCTACATGAAATTTATTATTATTCCGAATAATTTTAAAGCATTGCATGTTATTCTAAATGTAGGATACGTCACCCTATTTAGTGTATGGATTTATTTATAAATTGTGGCGTCACATGCAATACTCAATAACATTCTTAAATAGAATTTTTTCTGTTTGTTGCAACCCTCTTTTCTCCCTTAGCAATTTCTTTTTTTTTCTTTTTCTTTCTATTCTATTAGACCTTAGCAATTATGTGAAGATAACCCTAGAAATCAACATGGTATCAAAACTAATGATCTAAGCCCTCGTTTGAAGGCTGCTCAACGTTAATCCTTTGGAAGAAATTGAAGTCATTGAAGAAAACACCGTTGGTAATCAAGCATAGCTAGTATCTTCCTTCGAAAGATAAATTCATCTTTCTTATGAAATTTGATTTAATTGATTTTTTTATTAAAAGGGATCAACAAGTTTTTTTTATTAAATCCTCTTCAAAAATTCATTTTTGCTCCATCCCATACAAAAAAACTTGTTTTTTTAGATGGGACACTGCCCTTTTCAAAGTACAAAATCATGGCTCAAATTCCCTCTGTTGCCTTTTTTTTTTTTTATCTCAATCACTTTGCTCAATTAGGAATTCTTCTTTTTTGGTTTCTCATTTTTCTTTTTGGAAACTTGTCTTTCTTTATTGCTGAAATTCCTTCTTAAATTAATGTTAAAGTTCCTTGTACTTTTAAAAGAAATTTCCTAAATTAAATCCCAAAATTTGTGGGCATCTAATTAGTTGTTGAAGTTTCTCTCTTTTGGAAAGAAAAAGAGAGACAGAAGAAAATAGGATGAAAAATTACCATATTCTTACTTTCCTTTATTATATTCTTATGCTTAATTTAGCAAGTTAAATATTCCTTTTTGAAAACTTTTTAAATTTGATGTCTTAAATATTTTCTTTCCTTTCTAAGAGAACATTGATTAAATCATATAAAGCCAAATTATAGTTGGAAATAGTCACTTTCTTATTCGATCTTAAAAAAACTTTCTTAGAATAACCACCATACCTCTTAAACGGGTTGCAAACGACCTTTTCATGGGCTCAATCAATCAAAAGGCTTATTATTACAAAAGATCGTGTTGATCACCTCATCAAATCTCCACCACCACTTTATGAGGAAGATGCAAATTATAGAAGGTGGGTCAATTAAGATACATTAGTTATAAATTGGCTAATCAATAGCGTGGAAGAAAGCATCACTAATAATATTGTGCATCATGATATAACCAAAATTATTTAGGATACATGTGCTAAGATATATTTTAGAATTGATAATTTTCAAAGACTTAAGGGTATTTTTTTAAGTCATGTACACTACAAAATGTGAAGCTAACCTCAAAGAAGTTTTTGCAAAATTTAGAAGATACATGCAATATTAGAAGTTGGCTCAGTCATACTCCTTTGATGTGGCCACTCAAGAAAAACAACCAGAAGAATTGGTTGGAGCAATTTGCTTAGCTAATTTGAAGTCATATTTAAAAGTGGCAAAATCTCAAATCCTCAATTCTAAAGTTAAGCCTTCTTTTGATGATATTTGTGTTGCTTTGTCTATAGTCCCAATCAATGACTCAAGATTAAAATCACTTGGTGACCTCTGCATGTTTTCTCAAGGTAGAGAATCCCCTAATACTTTAAAGGAACGAGGAAGAGTTGGAAGAAGTTGTGGTAATTTTAGCAAAGGTCGAAGTATGTCAGATTTCTCACATTCCCTCTTGTACCTACTGTGGCTTTTCTAATCATGAACGAGACAAGTGTTGGAAGCTTCATGGTCGACCAACACTTATGAATCAAGTGAACCAAAAGAAGTCTCTAAAATATATAAAACTCTCACTGAAGAGGATTATGAAGTCTTTTAGGGTTGAAAAGTATGTTAGTTAACATTCCTAGTAACTCTTCAACCAACATTGCCACTGCATGTATGTCAACCACACTCTTTTGTGACACTTTTCCTTGATTGATCATTGATACAAGGTCTTTTGAACATATTATTGGGAAGACTCCTCATGTTCAACTTCGCGGTTAGTCTCCATTGCCGATAGATCTGAAACACAAATTCAAGGAGTAGGTATTCCAAATCCTTCTTCTTCTCAACCTTTATCTGATGTTCTCTTTGTTCTTCAATTTCATGTAACCCTTAATGTCAGTTAGTTAACTTACAAAGAAACTTAGATGCTTTGTAACTTTTTATGTTTCTCATTGTATTCTTCAGGACTGCCAGACTAAACAAGTGATTGGTGGAAGCTATGAGCTAATAAGGGGTGAGCATTATCACTTCAACTATTACATAAGATCTCATTATATTTGTGTCATGTTGTAATTATATTCTCATGTAAAGCTTATCGTTTCAGATTGTAAAAAGTATAAAAACCACCTTTAATCAATGAAAGGATGGTGGTTCAGTTCAATATCTAGTATCAGAGCAGATAGATCTTCTGTATCTGCTATCTTCTGATTTTTTTTAGTTTCCTTTGCTTCTCCACCAGTAACTCCCTCTCGTGAACACCCTCCATCCTTTTAAGTTGAACCATCGGCAGTCGTGCGCATGTGTCACCCCTCCTAATGTGTACTACATCGAGGGTAACCGTACAGTTCTCATCTATTTTCCTCCTCCAATTAATCCGCTCTTTTCATCTTGCTTTTGCTTCTTCCCCTTTCGGATATTGCTCCGATGGCTATTTCCTTCTTTCACTCCATCGACGAAAAAGGTTTAATTTTCATCATGACATTTGGCCATGTCGGTACTCTAGCAGAAGCCTAACAAGCAGCAGACCACCAAAAGTGGATGTCATCACCTCTCATCAGCAAGTTCTTTATCTCCCCCAAATCTCATGTTGTGGGCTCGTCGTACCCTTGCCCGAGCAGTTGGACCTTCCCTACCATCGCCTGATTCGCAATGGTGCCATTTCAGACCCCAGAATCCCTTCCTACAGTAGCTCCTTGTTTTCCAACTCCTCTCCCATCGCTGTCGCCAAAGACCATCACTTTCAACGACCATTCTTCCTTCCATCGTTGTCCTTCAAACATCTCGTCATCGACACAACCATTTTCGTCGTTATCGTTAGCTCTGCCAACAACCGTGTCGATCGCTCCCAAAGCTCCTCATGGGTGCCGCACCAAACTCCCCCTCGGCATCATCTCAGCATAACCAAGCATGGGAAACCTATGTTCAGGGGAAAAAATCCCCCTTCTCAAAAACTCGCAGTCAATGATTGCCAATTCACTGTTTCTTAGTTCCAGCACATTGCAAATCTCTCCCCAAATTCAAGTTTTGCCCTTTTGGCTCAAATTCACCCTTATCGGGTATGATCTCTTTGGCTACATTGATAGCTCCATCCGCCCCGATCACTACTAGTGTAGCTGCTCTCCCCACCCTTTTGCTTCCAAAAACCCTCGAAAAACATCTCTTTGTCAGACGATGCTCTCTCTCTGATTTTGTCCGCTACTAGTGCCACTGCTCTTCCCGTCATTTTGCTTTCAAGAATCCTCTAAACACATCTCTTCGTTGGACGATGCGCTCTTTGTGATTCCATCTACCCCAGCCGATACCAATACCATTGCTTTTTCGATTTTGTTGCTTCCAAGAACCCTTGAAACACATCTTCATTGGACGAAGCGCTATTTCCGATTCCGTCTGCCTCAGTCGCTACTAGTACCACTGCTCTTCCCGTCATTTTTGCTTCCAAGAACCCCCGAAACACATTTATTCTGTGGACGATGCGCTCTCTCCGATTATGTCTGCCCTAGCCGCTACTAGTACCATTGCTTTTCCCATCCTTTTTCTTCCAAGAACCTTCGTAACACATCTCTTCATTGGATGATGTACTCTCTCTGATTCCGTCTGCCTTAACTGCTACTAGTACTGTTGTTCTTCCTGTCATTTTGTTTCTATCCTTTTGTTTCCAATAACCCTCAAAACAAATATCTTTACAAAGCAAATTTCCTTACAAAGCCAGTGCCAGATTCACAATATCAGTTGCAACGAGACAAAATTGATCTATCTAACCATAGCCTATCTTGAGGGAGCATGATAAGGGATTAGAATAATCGCTTCAGTTATCGAACAAAATCTCATTGTATTTATTTCATGTTGTAATTATCTTTTAATGTAAAACTTATCATTTCATATTGTAAACAATATAAATACCACCCTTAATCAATGAAAGGACGGTGTTTTAGTTCAATATCTAACATGAGAAAAGAAAATTTTACTACTTTGACATAGCTTATTTCAAAAGTGTTGGTCCGTTTCTTTGATCCATTTTGATGTTTAGGGTCCTCTTAATACCTATATTCTCGAGCAAGGCAAATGCCTGTAAATCGTGAACTACCAACTATATTTGTCCCATTTTTTTCCCAGTCTCTTCGTTAAATTTTTTGTTCCTCATCCACAATGTAACGCCTTTTGCCTTGATAAGTATAACTGTATAACAAGTCCCTCCCACAAAAATTTCTGACTCTGCCACTGTTTCCCGAAAGTGAAGTATTCTGATATGCTCTTCATCATGTCATGCCCATAGATTCTCTAGTTTCATATCTGGTCTTTCTTGTAATAGGTTCTGAATGAATACCAATCTCATACTCTCTCATTTGCTTATGCATAACTGACCCGTGTTTCAAATGAGTTTAGGGATGCGGGTTTGACACTAACACTTGTTGATATCGAATTGATCAAGATAGTAAAAACCGGAATAATCCACTCTAGTTCAAATATGAGATCCGGACCGAATCATACGAAGTTATCAGTTCTTAAAACCTGACCGAACCAGAAAAAATTCTAAAATTTTAGTCCGATATGATACGACAGGTAAAAACTCCATTTTCCTTTTCACATAGCATTATGCGGCCTGGACAAACATTGCTTTGGAGTAATGTACGCATGTGATGTGCTAGACCAAATATATCAGTTTTTTTCCCAGTTTTTCTAAAATTTAAGTAGCGTCGCTCATCGTCATGCCTTCCTGAAAGATCTAAAAATGTACGAATTCCAATATGTGCCTACTCTGTAAAAATTATTCATATACGTGAATGAAGATAAAGCACCAGGTCTAGCTGCTCATATTGGATAATGATATTGACTTTACAAGCATGGTAAAAAGAAAGGTGTTGGAGAGCAATTATCAGAAATGCAAAAAAATTTGCAGATGGGGCGGGAGGATGCATCATTGACTTTACAAGTATCTTTGAGTCCGAGCCGTCATCTCTTCCCATGGAATCGACAATGAAGGGAAAAATCTGCCTACTTGAGATGGAGGGAGGCGAGCAGACCCCACGAGATACCCCTCCCCAAGACAAAAAACCCGCTGATATGTCTCATTGAACCATCGTTCAAGATCCGATTCCGATTAATCTCAACTGCATATGATGAAAAGCACACAATCGTGAATAAACAAACAACAGCAGAAGCAAAACTGATAATTAATACACGGGTTACAGAAGAAGAATACTTACAAAGTTGTTTTCAGGCTTCTTCCAGTAAAAACCCTGAAGCATGACTGGCAAAACGTTGCAAGCCGCAAGGATATATATCATCAGGGCATTAGTTCCCATCCACTCCATCACCAATGTCGGGCGCCTATATCCGTATACATCAACCTGTCCAAGGATCAAAACATAATGAACCCTTAGAGCAAAACAACAACAACGATTGCTTTACATTAGAAGTATATGTTCAAGTCATCTGCTAACCAGCACATAAATTCCAACAAAGAGAATGCCAGCAGCACCAGCAGTCACGAATGTATAACTGAAGCTGTAGAGGACCTTGTTCAGATGCATTCCTGAAGAAAGAAAAGAGAATGAAAAACGAGGGAAACGTGAAAGAATATTATCAGGAAAAGATCACGTGAGAAAGAATTCTCACCCATGAAATCTAAATAAAAACCGACAACTACAAGACTGACAGAGGGGATCATCCAGTGTAAGATCCTGTCCTTGTGATCCTGCAGAAGGTATAGATAAAGCAAGCTTAGCAATGCAAAGGCTCAAAAAAACGTATAGTAGCAGCTGAAACTGATAAAGTACTTCTTACCTTGAAATGTACAATAATGTGCCCATAATGTAACCCGATCAAGCAAGTCACAATAGCCATCACAGAACTGCAATCACGTTAATAAGAAAAGAAAAAGAAACATTTAAAAAATTAAACACCAAAAGAAATAAAATAAATAATTGAGCAAGAATGGTCAATACCTTAGTAAACCTTCAGGATCAAAAGGTGCTTGGCACCAAGAAGGAGCATCAGGTGGCAATGGACCATTATCAGGGGAATTGATGCTGCATTGCTGCAAACATAGTAAATGTGCACTTGAGATAAATCCAAAAATCGTTTCAGAATATATAAATGTATCAAACAAATCTACAAGCAGATACCAACTGACACAATGAAAACCCAATCTAGCATGACACGAACCTTTGTACGTGCATATGTTGGTCGTTTGTATAGATGCTCAATACCCAGTAATTTACGATCAATCATCCCAACAGCATTACATGCAGGACTGGTGTCACCCCTGACTCCACATTTCACCTTCAAAGAACAGCATGTTAGACGCAAGCATATAGTTATGATAATTTACTCAAGATGCTTTGAAAAATTAATTCTTGCCTTGAAACAAGTACCAAATATGTAAAGAAAAAAATATGAAATTTGAAACTTACTGAGAAACTCTTAAGGGCAACAGACATGCTTCCTGATGGGACGTGGTATTCCCAATCTGGCACGTAAAGACCATATAATAGAATGATATATACAGTGGAAAGTACAGAAACCACGAGCCTGCAAAATAGATCAATGAAGCTGGTAAGAAACAGATGATTTATTATCATGAGTAGAAATTTATAACTTTATTTTTTGAAACATGAGAGCATTGATAACATTATATTCCAAAAGGAATATTGGTTACAGAAAAACACAGTGATACTCACATCCTAGATACTTAACCCAAGACACCACACAATGAGAACCAAATATCACCACTATTTTTCTAAAAGTTGTGTTCCACACTATTGCTAAAAGTGTACAAAAGTATGTTATCTTTCCGTTATATTATCAGACACTCAAAAAGGATATATCTCAGTGACTGAAAAGTATAGGTGAATCATCGCAGAAAAGATGCACCAAGAAACCCAGTTAACCATCTAACTCATACCATGCAAACAGGACGCTATATTAATAGCTTACTTATGGTGTCACGTATGGAACAATGGGACAAAGAGAATCTTACCAAGCCAGAAAACTTACATCAAGCAAAGCATTATTAATTGGAGGAATTAAGCAGTCAAATAATTTACCATTGGTACTGGTATTTCTTAAGTAATGAAATGCCATAATCCACATCAATCTCATTCTTGAGCAAAATCTCACAAGCTGCAGTCACCAAGTATGCTGTGGCTATTCTCTACATGAAACAACGAGATCAGTCAAGAATTACAAATTCATCAACAAGAAATGGTATTAAATCAAAATACATGGCCAATGCAAGTTCACATAAAAAGGCACTAAACCACTTAATTGACATTTGTCTAAAGACTGGTCAATCTTTTTGCTTCTTGAGAACAAGAAAGGATACCTCTATTTCCGATTTGTCAAATATTTGCCAGGAAGTCGGAGGTAGCCTAAGCCTTTCCAACCTATATTTGTCCAAAAAATAAAAGAAAACAAAAATAATACCTGCAGTGTACCCATCAAGCGTATATGTGTTATATCAACGCCATAAGTTAGATTATTGATGCCATGGAAATAGCCACCTGGTGAAGGGAAAGAAAACAAGGTAAAAGGCCATATATTGTCAAATTTATTGAAGAGATTATTCTGAGTCAAGGGTTTTCAAAAAGATTGATAAGCACATGAATTAAAAATCCTCAGATAATAAGAAATGGCACAAAAATCTATCTATGCATGCATTCATATAACCAAACTGCTCAACAAAGCACACTCTAATTTCATGTGGTTACCAAATAGAAGAAAGATTTAAGTACCTTGCAGAACAAGCCCTAATAAAAATAATTTCAATGCCCGGAGAACAGCTTTTCGTAATGCCAGAGCTTTGTCTGATAATCTCTGCACCCATGATAGAGGGTTAGATCACTCTTTTGTTTTCCCAGCTTTATCTGTATCTAAGTAAAAGCTAAACAGACAAGTCAAAAAATGTAAAAGCACTTAAGGCAACATTTACCTTATATGCAAGTGCTAGGGCAACTCCAACAATAAACAAGAAAAATGGCATGACAAAGTCAGCAAGTGTCACACCATCCCATGGAGAATGGTTAATAGCGGGAAAGATCCCACCAGCATCATCTACTAGTATCATAAGCTGCATAAAGAAACCACAGAAAAAATCTCAGCACATTAACCTTAGGTACCTAACACAGTCAAACTATCTGACATAGTTCAACAAGTTCCGTATTGCATCTCTGTACAAGATCAAAAGTTCATGTCAGAGGACACTGTCAATTATTTGTTAAACACTGAAGAGTTTCTTTCTTCTCTCGTCTTATGATTTTCCTCATTTCTTGTATACTGTTAGAAGATACCACCCTGAACATCAAACAATATACATTTTAGAGCTGGGAAGCTTAATCAATTCCTAACAAAAGAGTTGGGTGAGATAGGCTCCTAACAGGTCATATGCGATGTACGTGACTGTCTGTAGGCGATTTATTCCACTTTCCAGGCCACATGTGCATACTGGAAAGCACCCAAATGCATTTTATTCATATCTATAAAGATTTGTAAAGATTTTGGACCGATAAGACGAATACTACAACCGATGCTAAAGATAGAATAAGCTAATAAAGCTAACACCTCAATAACCACGAATGTCGGTAAGAAGACATGCAGTATTCAGCAACCAAGTGGAATGCACCCATGGCCAATTCCTAACCCAAGCTTATTAAAACTTACTGGATGCCGCGTGTCTTGCTACAGATGACAAGACTGTCAATATATAAAATTGCAAGTTTTTTGGTAGGCACAAAATTGGTAGGTCTTGTCCAGCAGCGAAATCCATTCATATTGTCCTGTGATTCAGCAGCAACCTGGTTGGCAATTAGCTGTGGCAGCAAATACCGGACTATCCTCGCAAACATATACTAGACACCTGTTCAGTGTTAAGGTGTCCACACCCAATACAGGCAAACAAAACCATAAAAGACCAGGAAGCCGCTATCAAAACCGGCAAAATCAGATTTTTTTGAGATTTTTGTGGCAATAATTTTCTTTATTAAGATTGTAAAAGATGAAAAATTCACTGGGTATTTTTTTCTACGAGATCCTTTTTCATGTGATATAAGAACCTGTCAGAACTCAAGCCGCGGGCCAGCACGCTAACGAGTACTAATGCTCTGTCTCAGACTGGGATATTAATTGTCGCAGGAAAGCAAATTTTCGGGATAGGCGAAGAAGTTTGCTAACCCAAACACTCAAAACACAGCAAACAGCCCACGTCCATTGAATGGCCTATCCACTCCGAAAACATTTCCCGCGTCTATAAGAGGGCGGCAATATTCAATACGGCGAAGCAGACGAAAGCACTTGACTGTCACTACTAATAGAAATAACTTAGAGAAATTATTTATATCACATATACAGAAAACTAAAAAGAATATGATTTTTATATATAACAAAATCCTAAAAATATTAGCAATTCTTAAAAGATATTGAATCATATTTTTTCTAAATATAATCAAATAAAATTTACCAAATTAATTTTGCATTATAGTTATATAATCTGTTAATATATAAGATAAGTGGGTACGAAAAAGATTGGATGAACGGGTAACAACCTTTATAAAAACCAGAATTTGAACCAGAGAGAGTAAACCATAAGGGCCTCCGTTCTTCCCAAAAACAGAGGAAGTGGATATGGTAAATTGGTAAGTGATCAGTAACAAGGCAAGAACAAAAAATAGCGAAGTTGACTGGAGAACAAAGAGCAAGATTCAGTGGAGAAAGATGGGAGTTGGAAAACAGGGGACCACTATAGAAGGGAACGATCACTGTTCCGCCTAGAATCAGACTTCTAGCACGATGAAGGAACTTATCTCTGCAAGCATTACAGATAAGATCCCATGTTTCGTCCTCCACTCTCGACCTCAATCGAGGGAGCAAGAAGGTCGCTTAAAACTATTATCGATTTTTCTAATGAGAAAAACAGAGAAACGGGAAAAACATAAACTATCATTAAAATATTCACCGACGCCCAACCGATATTTTCTCTCTAGGCGCGAAAATGAAGACCCAAATATTTCCAAAAGTACTTTAAAGAGGGGACTCAAATCCACGGTTCAATGCCTCGACCGTCCACGCCTTTACTAAACCACTGACAGTCGCCCTTTACAAGGATTAGATCAGTACGTACAAACATTTATTAAATTAATAATAAGAAATACTTAAAAGCACTAGAAAACTAGAAAACCTTTCAAGATCACAAAAAATAATCTCGTTGGAGATCTAACAGAAATACGCATGGAACCAGATAGTACGGTAATATGCTACATATTAGTGGCATTTTCATAATTTGATGCCGTAAAAATGAGAAAGATATTTTCGCGAATCGGTTGCAGAAAATTTGTTAAAAACATAAATACGGGATAGATGTTATATTCCAGATGTAATCTGTTCGAGAGCGCCAAAAGACAGGAGGCGAGAGCGAAATCTCCACATAGCAATTGAATGGAGAGGAAAGAGTGCGATACAGAAAAGGCAAGAGTAAGGATCAACGAATAAAAAGGAAGGTGGATGAGAAAGAGACATGTCGAGAAATAGATGATCCAATTTTTTTTGGCGGCAGCAGCAGAGGTTTGATTCAATTCAAAAGATAAGAACGCAATAAGATTGCACAGCTGGAGACGGAACTGACGAAGAGGAGAGAGGGATTTCCAAATTCATATATACTCATTGAATTTCCTCTCGACATTAAGGATCTAATTAGGAATTAAGGAAGAAATATAAGGTAAGAAATCGAATTTCGAACGGGAAAAACGCTGCGAAAAGAATCAGAAATTTACTCTCTCACAGTCGATCTCTTCCGAAAGCACAGGGCCGAATTTCGAATCCCTTGCAAACTACAGCATCAAATAATGGAAAAGCGAAGAAAAATATGCTCTATCATGAAAAGATTCGCCGAAGAGCATCCAATGTCTCCGTTCCAGACTAAAAAAGGAAAAGGAGAAACTGCCGAGGATGGAAAAGAGCGGAAGAGAAACAATCGTAGATAAATGGCGCTTGTTTAGGTATTGAAAATCCGATTGGCAAAAGAGCAAAAAAAAAAAAAAGAAATCTCCATTGAGCATTATGAATTAAGAATCCAGATTCCAACTTGAGAGGGGGAAAAACGCGATATCAAACTTCACGAAAGAAAAAAAAACAGTTGCGCTTACGGGGTTTAAGATCACAAAAAGCAAAAGAAACATGCGAACAGAAACGGCCATTCACAGACAATGCAGATCAGACAACGGAACAAGACAAACAGAACCAATTGGATTGTAAAAGAAGAAAACAGAGAATCCAAGTTTCCGAAATAGCGTTACGGATCTTACAGCAACGGTGATGCCTCTGAACACGTCCAGCGAGACGAGCCTTCGCGTAGCGGTGTCACCTTTCCCTCCTCCTCCAGCGATCAAAACGACGGTGCTCCCACGAGCATCCCCGCCACCGGCCTTGGTCGGAGAGACCTGCCCTCCCAATTCCATTTCCTTCTCCGCATATCCTTCTTCCATCTTCAGAGAATTCTTATACTGATGCGCCATCCCGTTCTCGTCCCCCTTGATGAGCTCGTACATTCCCATCCGCCCACTCACAGTGAAAAGATCCCGATTTTTTTTCTTAAAGAGAGAATGCAGAGCAAATGTCCAAGATCTGGACGCCAGAAATACAAGACAAGAAGAAGCAACGGATGGAAAAGAAAGTGTGGTGCCTCCTCCAGGTTCGGCAAAGGGCGTCTAGCGTTCCTTTGAAGAATCTGGAGAGGAGGAAGAAAGAAGAGGAACCCCTTCCTGTCTATCTCCAACCGCGCCCTTTTCCCTTCCAACCTCTCCTACCTCCGCGTTATGTATCTACCTCTCACAGTCACAGGTGCATACGCAAAGAGGTAGAAAAAAGAGAGAGATTTGAGGAGAGTGAGAGAGCGAGTGGTTGCTCTCAACCCTTCCGCTTCGGGCGAGAAAGGCGCGAGGCGAACGAGCGAAAGACAAGAGGCCTGCTCACAGCAACAACCCAATATATCGGCCATCAAACTCTTTCGAATTTATGCTTGTATATTATAAAAATAATTTTTAAAAACGGAAAGGATAAACATAATAAATCATAATAAAAAAACAAAGCTTAATTTGAAGGGTCATGATGAGCAAGAGACGCAAAGGTATCTTGCCTGTAAAGATGTGAGGCCAGGATAAACATCTGAGCAATTACAGATCACCTGCACGCCAAACCTTCAAACTTGGAAGAACCCATCCTTCCCACTTAAGGGCAGGGAAGAAAAAAGACCGACTCCCAAAGAAATTAAGCTATGAAATAATGAGATTAAAAAATCAAATTATTCCAAAAGGATAGAGATCAGTAACGGAGGATAAAAGAACGGTTTGACATATGTGAGAGAGTCTTTAATTTTTCATAAATATGGAATCGTGAAGAGTGATTTAGATAATGTGTTTTTAATGCACATTAATTTAGATATTTTATTTTCAAATGCAACCTTATAATAAGGATGTAGTCGACAAATAAGATCAAGCTATTAGTTAGGTAAATAAATAGATAATGGAATAACTTTATTTGCTATACCAAAAAATAAAATAAAAAACAAAATGTACAAAAATATCGATCCGTACTAAATCTGAGACAATCTAAGAGTTTAGATGCCACTAGTCTCACCGCCAGAAAAAGCAAATTACCCAAATCGGTCAGCCGGCGCAATTAAGGACTTCTTTCCAGCTTAGTCTGTACATGACTACCGCGTGACAACATACCGAAATCCTCGGAAACGTCTCAAGTGGCTACGGCGCCAGAGTCATTAACTTGTTAAATTTCGGCGGTGGACCCCGACCCGTTACACTCCACAGTAATAAGTCCACCTCACGCACCATGTCACAGACAGTGACTTGTGATAGGTGATCCAATAGCCGCGTCGTGGGACCGTACGTGTATAATCAACAGTGGGTCTGCCCACGCGTCGTGTATGATTAGTCTCTACCTAGGCAGATTTACAAAACAGAAAATAAAAAAGCTGTACAGTCTGTAACTGTAAGCACTCTGCAGCTCCGTAGCGAAATTTAAACCGACGTAAATGACCATGGATGGCTTCCTTCCTTGAACGATTTCTCTTTTACCAGGCTATTTTTCGCCCGATATGGATTCACAACGATTCGTGTCGTTGAAACTTCGGTTTCAGCGTGAAGAAAAATCTCTCAAAGCATAAATTAAGCTCCCTTCTTTGAAAGCGTCGCGTTACGATTTGATACATTACCAAACTTTGGATTGTCGGGGACGGTAACCCTGACGCCGAAATTCTTATCGTGGGCCGGCCCGTTACTTATTTGGCGGGATTATCCTGATCGCCTCTCACACGGTGCAAACGGTTAACGAGAGCAAATTTTATGAAATGAAACGTGAGCATTACTTACGATGACACGTAGCGGTGGATTTGGTGGATTTCTTTCGCATCGGGTAAACCGTAAACCAACTCAATGTCGCTTGAGCGGGACGCATCAGGTCCCCAGACACCTACTACAACCGGTAAATCGGTTGAGCGCGTAACGGAACCACCAGTTCGTCCGCGGCTTGGTTGCGAGTGTGGACGGCCACGCCAGGGCCCAGCGACAACTCTCTTTTGTATTTTCAGTATTACGGGACAGGGACGGGGACGGGGACGGGGACGGGGACGGGCAAACTACCCTCCACGACGCGAGTATATAAAATATTTTTTCTCATCCGAATTGCGGCGGTGTGAAGACACTCCTAAAAGAAACCAATGACTGTACTGCGATTAGTACATTACATTTAGACACGCCGAAGGGGGGGAATTTGTTCATGGAAAATATCTGCGAGGCTTGTTAAATTGTTGCCCTATTCAGTCAAATTTTAAGGTTCTCTTGCTCACGCCGTGTCTTAGATTCTTTGGCAAAAAGGTTTGATGAAGACGGAAAGATAAGAAGGAAAAAGGTAGGTGTTAATAGATTGTGATTTTGGTGAGACTTTTCCAAACTGCTTTTTTAATTTTCTCAAAGGATTCTTTCATAGTACAAGTAGATGTTTAATAAGATAGTCTATTCAATACAGATTTTTTAGAAATCATTACCCATAAGTTGGGCCAATGGTTTTAATCATTTGTTGACTTAAAAGATGATGTCATACGATATCATGCTTAACAAAAAATCTTCTTCGTCGGTTATTAGAGACAAGTCACCTACACAAAATTAGCTAAGTTTTCCCAGTTAAAACCTTTAGGCATTAGTGAAATGCGCAACAGGACCTTTTACAAGGATTAACCCAAATGACATAAATTCGGTTCCACATGACTAGATCAGTATAGTATTAACAGAGGTCTTGATTAGATTGAACTTGTCAATTATTTAAGGTTAAGTGGGTCTAATTGATTTTAAACCTAACGAAGAGGGAGCACATTAGAAATCAGTAACTTTACAATATAATTGATTATATGATTCTCTCATTATTACGGGCGGCATTAGTTGAGTTTGATTCGAGTTCAAACTTGAAATAAGGCTCGTTAAATATAATAAGCCAAACTCACCGCTTATTGTCAATAAAATATTAATGAAATTATTTACTTTTTCTTTTATGTCTATTAAATTGGTTATTATACTAAGAACATTATTCTAGCATTGAGTTGCGGACTTCGTAGTAGTCTGGTTCGAGTTATAACCCATTATACTGCTGAAAAGAAATGCAAATAAATAAAATTTCATATCATTAGTAGAATTGGAATAATAATAAATAATACGTGAGACACGTATGGCTGACTCACCCACCACCGACTCCGGTATAAAATGTAAATGCCCCTTGGGGTAAGACCAGAGCCGAACGTACCGGAATAGATGCTTGGGATATCGATTGAACACAGGGCAACGTTCCGAAAAAGACTACGTTGTCGACCATTAACATTTTACCCCCAAGGAACAAGTGGCAGATAAACGGCACACGCGCGACTCGTGTTCCGACTTTTAGCAACCAAAACCAAGCCAGAAACCACTCTCAATAGCTGGTACGGGTCCATGTGAGTAACACGGAAAGCAACTTACATCCCCAATCAATGGCGGAACTCCACCCTTTTTTCGCTTTCACCTTTCCTTTTCCACCATCCGATGCTGCAGCTCCTATGGCCGGGAACAAAGCAAATTCACCTTCTGGGCCCACAAGATCGAGGGTCTTCATCAAGCTGAGACTTTCTTTTGCTGATGTGGTATTGGACCTAATCGCTAATTGTAACTTTTCTCCTAAGGTTCTTCTCTTTCGACAAAGTCCGTAAGTGGCGACACAGACCATACACATACCCTTACACACATGCGGACGCTTTTTTCTTTCTTTTTTCGCCTTACGAAATGCGCCGTGACTAGATAAGGGGGAAAAAAAAGAAAAAAAGGGGAAAGTAAAGACACTTCCCCCGATATTCCGATACGATAATTTGGCAAATTAATTAACTGACTAGGAATTTAGGATAGTAATTAAGTGCTTTTGTCTGTAATTGAGATGAGTTAACGTTTCTTGCCCTTTGTTTTACATCGAAGAGCGGTAAGGCGTTGCTTTCGCTTCTGTTTTTATTCTCCATCACGGTTGTTCGACTTAAGTCGTCCCATACAAGGGAAAAAAGCAATTATTTGAAGAAGGAAGACGAAGAGTGGCCTATACCCTAAATAGAGACAACATGTCCGCTTCTTGGGGTTCCCCAATCCTTGCGCAGTTCTCACAGGAAGATAGATCTGTTTGTCAAAATGCCTGATCAGTAATCGGATGCAATATTGATTAGTTTAAGATAGTATACTGAAAGTCTTTATGTTGGAATCAGGGTATTAATTATTGAGTTTTCTGAAGCAAGGCCTTTTTCCCTCCTCTAAAAGGCCGGTCAGAGATTTGTCAAAAAAAAAAAAAAAAAAAATTAAAAGTGTCTGAAACAGAAATTTTCTAAACCTTCTTTTGTTGTTTAGGCAAATTCCAATCCCTGTTTTTTAATTTATTTGAGGCTTAGTTAGGTAAAGGGGCGGTGAAGGGCGGTCATTAGGGGTACCACCGTACCAGAGATTCCGATGAGGCTTCTTTAAGCATATATGCTACATTATCACTCCATGGCAAGAATAATCTACAGAGCCAGAGTAGAGAATAGTGAGCAAAGAGTACATTGGCCTTTACGCGTGAGTACAAATCTACAGTAGTCTTCAACGTGGCTTGTTGTTCCAAAACAACTCTCCTTTTCCATATAATAAAAGAGCCGCGACATGTACTTTTGTCATTACTCATTAAGTTCACTGAATAAAACTTTTTAGCCTTTTACTTAATTTTTTTTCTCTCACAAACCATGGCGACACTGCTGTGATGATTTCTTTTTTTTGTTTTACAGAAATTTCTTTGGTTTCCGGAACGAATTGCCAGTTGCCATTGCATCTACAGTCCAGAAAAATTTGATGAATATGAATAGCTATCCAAAACCCACAAAACTTTACGTGAACCAAACAGGAGATTGCAGGAAGAGGTTCACAACTCCTGGAAATTTTCCGAATTTGAATGGACAAGGAGCTGCCATGTGAAGAAACTCTCTTCTTTAACTATAACTGAAAGAGAGAGAGGATGAGACTCGTGATCGAACAAAACTCGAGAAGCAACAGGGTCCATTGATCAGTATCCGAGAATGTCGATAGTGTAAGCTAGCTGCAACCTGAACTTACAAGAGCTCACCTGCACGACACGTTGCCGTCTGTTTATCTAACAAAGGACATGGAGTTGCAATCTGGAAAGCGATGTCATTAGGTCGAAAAGATGGCCTTTTCTGTTTCCGTGCAACCTCTCCTCTTGTGGAGCATTCTGTTCTCTGTCTTTTCAACTGCTCTTTCTCTGGCCTTTTGGAGGGATGGAGAGGACCGTTGCTGACCCTTCTTGTGGGTGGTTTCTCTTACATCCACAAGTTTTCATTAGTTAATCTTAAGAGTTTCTGTTCATCTTTATTAAGCTAATGATCTCTAGATGCATCACAGTACTCCTACATATGAAGACATTCTTCCAGTTGATTTCCTGTACTATTTTAAAACGAATCTTTTTACAGGTTAGACAGTGAGAGAATTAGGCAGGGTGATGCAGTGGGTGAGCTCACTTCCATTTAGGAATGTTTGAAGCAAATTATTTATGAGTACCTTTTCTTTGTTAGGAATTTGACCAGCTTCATGCATTGGAGTTGTTGATCAGTTGTTATACAGTCACATTTCAGGCTTTCTGCAGTTGAAAGCTAGTTTTACGATCACATTCTTACGATGTTTCCTCAAGATTATATAGATTTAAAATCCTGTCTTAGGATGCTCGTACAGTGAGAGAAGCATGAAGAGAAAATTTAAACCAGAGTTATTCGCGATATATTTTTCTGTTGAGAGAAACTATACCCCTCTACAGCAACGAGGTTTATAACGGATCATGCATGCTCACTCGAGCACTTCCACCAAACACCATTAAAATTTGAATTATCTTGAACAACAGTGCCGTCACTACCGTTAACAAATGAACTTTTAACTTCTTCTTATCATCCACACATTACCCACCAGCAGAAGCTTCTGCCAATGAGGTTCCGAAGCAGTCGATCGACGAAGAAATTGATCCTTGTTTTTAAATGGATTGAATGAGTTCATGGGGTTTAACTCAAACATAATGGTTAAAGTTAGGTTGGTGACGAATAATTGGAGTCACTTTAAGCGCGGAAGTATTCAGGGGAGTCTCTGGACTGAAGTGATCTCATCTCACCCATAATCTGCTTTTTGTTCCATGAAAGCCAAAATAAACAACGTGAGATGTACAGGGAAGAAAGAGGTAGACAAACTGGGAACAAAACATATGCCCTTCGGTTACAGAGTTGATAATAAGAAAAGTATAAGCAGAAGAGTCCATAGAGTGAGCACATTGGCTTGACGGTTGCCATTGATGGGTTATTTCAGGCCTTTTCCGTATGGAATTTGTGGCGGCGGATTCCTCACCAGATGGATTGATGAATGCTCCAAATCTGCGTTGATGTCATTCCGGAAAGAACCCATTAAAATTTACAGCCTGTAATTCATAAAACACATTGGGAAGAAGCAACGTGATCGTTCGTCTTTTATTTTTTTCAGTCTTTCCTCAACGCTTCTTTCATCAAATCTTCGTTCGGTTCTTCTCTCCTTGTAATATATTCAGCTTTGGAAACAAGGGTTTGGTAAGGCATTTTCTTAACCAAGTGTTTTAGAATCTTCGTCTCTATTACATCATCTTTTGGAGACACCCATTTAAGAAAGAAAAAAGGATCTCTCAACACTGACACTTCCGAGGAGTTGTCGACGTACTCATTCATATATAAATTCGTTTGATAGGTATATATATATATATCGGCATTATGCATGTAATTCGATGGCGTCATTGAAAAGCTCAAGGTAACAGAGGTTTTCTTTTTGGTCGTTCCTGATCCATCTCTCGTCCTTGCTTGGGTAGGTTTCAAATGTTCTGGGTTGATTAGAGTAGGCAGGATTCAACGGATTCTGTTGACCTCAGATTAGTTGGATTTGATTAGAGTAGGCAGGATTCAATGAGTATTTTCATCTAACCCTTTGTTAGTAAGGATTATTCGTGCTACAAAGAAAACAAAATAAGGGAAAAATAATTTTCTTAGATTAATTTTTTGTTTTTCACCTGTTTTCGTACCCACAGGAAATAATGGAAAACTAGTTCTAGTGTTTGTGTCTACACTAAAAATAATGGGAAATCAAGAGGGCAACGTGCACTCCTTTGTGTGCCTTACAAAATTGCAGGTATGTGGATGTTACTTGATCATTCAAGCATAGAAGGATAGTTTAGTAATTTTTTAAGCCATTAGAAAGTACTTATAAGAAAAGAATTTCTAATTTACTATTTATGACTTAATTATATAGAGAATGGTTACTTAAAATAAACTCACTTATTTGCTTAACTAAAAATTGTAATTATTTTAAGGTTTTAACAAAAACTTTATTGATTCTATACCATATCATTCCAGCAGTTAATTTGCAAATATATTTATGAATTAATTAATTTATTTGAGAGTAATAAGGTAAATAAATGAGTAAAAAAACATATAATATTTCCTATTTAAAGATGATAAGGGTAGATGAACGAGTATTTACTACAATTAGCAAATTCTCTTTTTCTTTTATTTTCCATGGGTTCCAAACAGACCCTAAAGATAACAAGTATCGCACAGGTTCTCTTAGCTTAAAACTCCAGATAATAGGAAGCAGCTGAAACCTGCGCAATTGGACTTCAAAACCCAACAAGGCATGTCTGTGGAGGTATATTCTGCATATGGTAATTGATTTAGAAATTTTTTAATTTGTAGTGATTGTCTTGAATTTACAAAGGGAAAGGATAGGGAGAGTCAAGCTGCATCAACTTTCAAGTTATAGGCCGTTGGAAGCAAGTGAGATTGTGTATATATATTGTATAAGATGTCTCTCAATCAATTAGAAAAGGTTTATCATCGTTTCAAAAGATTTCCATTCAATTCACTTTTCAAAATGGTATGGGCCTAACAAGGGACAATCCTTCGTTCTTTCTCCTTTTGAGTCTTGCCGATCTATCTCCTCTCCATTCTTTGTTCAACCATCTTGTCTTCTTTCATTCCCAGCTATCCATCTCTTCCTCCTGCCACATCTGCTAATGTTTCTCGTTTCCATCAAGCTAACCAGAAAACTCCTCTCCTTAGTCAATGGACCCAAGTCTCCACCACTGCAGCTTCTCAAAGATATTGAACTCTGGGTGGAACTCGATCAACTCATCTTCTCATGGTTCATTGCCACCATGGAGGAGGTTGTCATTTGCTAAGTAATCGATCTGCTCACTTCATTTGAAGTTTGGCAAAAAATGCTCAATCATCAAAAATTCGAGAGCTCTAGTCCTTACAAAAAAGGGCCCGACACCTTCATTGCTAATTATCTTTGTAAGTTCAAAGGGATCTGTTAAACAACCTACGATCACATTATGAGAAACTCCCTTCCCTCTAATGTCGAGGTGGGGAATTTTTCTCCAATGCTTCCAAAACATATTTAGATCATTATGGAACCCTTTGGAAGGTCTTTTGCCTACATACCTATGAACAAAAGGACGTGTCTTAGCAAAAGCATCGCCAAGTTATGGACACCGGCTTCACCGTCCTTTTTCAAAGTGGTGGACCTTAGAAATTTTGGGTGGAAGCATTCTCTACTACTGCATTCCTTATTAATCGAATCCCTACTATCATTTCTAATGTCACACCCTACTTATGTTATATTTCAAAGCATGCTAACTATGACTCACTTGTCCGGTCTTCGTTTTTTGCTGCTTACACGCATGTTTTAACAATTGAAATTTAGATAGAAATGGCCTAACTAGAACTAAAATCTAGCCAATCTCTTGGGAAAAAATGTTTGTGAAAACGTGTATTTCAGCTACATGTGGTTTAAAGCGAACCGCAATCTCTTTGATATAAATTCCAGCTAATAGAACTAAATTAGTGAAATTTTTCAAACACAAATTCTAGGGTGGTGAATAACAATAGGGGAACATCGATAACAAAAAATCTTGTGTTATCTCTGTAGTATGTGAATGTTTTACTTTTGAAATTGTATGTTTGCATGTTTTCTATTTCTACGTATTTAGTAAATTTTAATATGTAATTCTCAATTCACCCCTTTTGAGAAACCACCAGGGCCAACAAGAGCTACAATAAGCATCACTTCTGAGACTAGCATAAATATAAGAAGGGTTTGGAGCATGAGCTAAAGAAGAAGCAAATTGTAGAAAATAATATGTTGTTCCAGTGTAGAACTATGATTAATATCACTTCTCTAGTTCGTGTTGTTTCTTTTTATGTGGATGTTGGTCTGGTGTAGCTCATGTTATTTCTTAACATGCATAATTTTTTACTATTGTTGTTACCCTTGGTAATGCCTATAGCTATTACAATTTACGCAGATAGAAATAAATCTCCACAATAGGTATCAGAGATTCCAGTAAAGATTAGAATAGGCAATAATATTAGAAAAAAATTAATCTTAGTTTTTGTTCGAACCCAACTTATCCGAAATGAATGAAATTATAACAAAATCATATAAACTATAACAAGATCACATAAACTAAAATAAAATCACATAAACTATAACAAAATCACATAACATAAGCAAATAGAACTTAAGGGGGAAAGAATATGACCATGAATGAATCAACAACTTTGGCAAGGACGCAATCAAATGGAGATTTGAACTTCCATTCTAGAGCACAAGGGAGCAAGGTAAAGAAAAAAATGAACTAGAGAAAGAAGAAAATATATTTCACAAAAATAACCCTATTACCAGAGAAATTTCTCTATACTGCCTAAATAATAAAAGATTATAAGTAGATGAACAAATGTTACCTTTATACTTTTATTCTGTTTCGTCAACCACAACAAATCTTAGCGAAAACTAGTTGATTGAAGAGGCTGAGGAATAGGGCATAGATGGGAAGACATTCGATGGTGAAGAACATGGTGATGGCACTATTGAAATAGGAAATCCCTCCAAAAAAGGGTAGAGCCCAAGAGTTTTTTTATTCTCTCATTTTTTTAGAGAAGACAGGATAAGTGGAGAGTGGATAGGAGAGAAGGATCAGAGGACAGAGTGAGAGGCAAGAATGACCATTTTTTCATCTCGAAGTCTCTGGAATTTGAAAATTCGTTATCTCAAACTCGAAGCTCTATTCTGATTTCTGAAGGCCCAAGGCATTTAAGTTACTGAGTCGGCTCGCGAACTCATGAATAGAACCGAGGTTCAGTCAAGCTCTACCCGTATAACTAAACCAATGCAACCCAAATCTCAAATTATAGAACGGGATGAATCGAGCCAGGGCCGAACTAAGCTTGAATTGTTCACGAACCGGCTTGGTTTGATGTCGCCTCTAGTTGATGGTAATGAACCCGATCCCCTCGGAGAGGGATCGATTTTGATAAGAGGCTTGGGGATAAAAAAATCAATCCATTGAAGGAAAACAAATAAGGGAAGAACAAAAGAAATTCAGATTTCAATTTCCTCAATCTCGAGTTCCGATTTGAAATAAGTTTTTGAGAAACTGCCATGATTCGGTTAGTTAGTCAAAATAAGGAGGTTGAGTGGTTCTACATGGCCAATTCAATCTTGTTGTTACAACACAAACCCAATTTCTCTCTTGCTTCACTAATTATTCGTCAAATTGCTTTTATGATGTTTGACAAATGAGGGGGAAAAAGAAGAGAGAGAGAGAAAGAATATTGCTCACTTGGTTTCCATTACTCATCAAGAAACCTTGCAGATTATGGACTTCTAGTTATACCCCCTATCTCTTTGAGTCGTCACTTCTACTTGCGCCATTGTAGAAGAAATCGAATAGGAGCGCATCAAACTTGAGGGTTAGTTAGTCATATTTTTTGCTTGACGGTTTTATATTAAGCATGTTGTGGTCTCTTCTCTTCATTTAGCAGCTCTTTTTGTATAACATTCAATAATGATTGTGGAGGATAATGGGGGTTAATTCATTGCTATGGAGACATATCTCCTTCGAGACAGGATTCAATGGTCTTTGTTTAGATATGTAGAATAGAATAGTTGATTTTACATGATCAATTTATAATTAGATAATTTTTTAAATTTAATATTTGACATCTAATTTTACTAAAAATCCATCAATTAGATATGGTAATATATTAGATTGATTAATAATTTTTTGTTTATTTCCTTAGAAAATACACTAATATAGCGTATAAGTAAACTTTAAAATTATTCATGTAAATTCCTAGTAAGGTAGTAATAGGATTTTATATTGAAGGATTCTTGGAACTGTATATCCTAGGAGAATTATTTCCAACTTTTAAGTGGGATATAAATTTCCAATTAGAGATACCAACACGGTGTCAATGTTATCCTAAGTGTCTTTGAATCCTCCCTCTATAACGCAATCCTTTCCTACAATTACGTCAAGTTGCTTTTCCTAAGTAAAGATTTTATTAGATTTGGTTAGACATCTACAAGTTCTAGTGAGAAGTAGGTGAGATTTTCAAAGAGGTAACGGTGTTACTGAAAAACCTTGATCATGGTTATCTCTTTCCCAATGGCATTCATATTGTTATTATTATGTAAACAAGAACCTGATCATGTAAACTAAACCTTGTAACGTGAGCTTTGACTATGCAAGTGTTCTGTCGCGGAGTTGGAAAAGTCTCTTGAACCACATACTATAAGAATCAATTTCCACCATCATTATGAAGTTCATAGATGAAATGTAAACAAAAGAGAAAGATGCTTACCTCCAGCCATGGCAATCAAATTCCAAAAGAAGAGTATCTCATTTATTCAGAAGCTCTCCATGGAGAAGACATAAATTGCCTATGTTAGACTAGATCTGAATTCTTAAAACTCATCTTTTACCATCAAAAGAGGAAAGTTACAACTGCCCACCTTCATATCTCTAAAGGATAATGGGTCATCCCTAAAAAGTAGGAAACTACTAACATTCTCCGTATTGATATGTACCATTTAATTTTTGATAGATTCTCAAAACTTTTTCCCATAGACATAATATTCTTATATCCAAACAAAAGAATTTAAATTTTATGAATAGTGATGATAAGTCCTTTAGATCAAGTATTACCTTTCACATGTCACAATACAACTTTATTCCTTTGAATGAGAACCATATGTGACACATATCTTTATGAATGAACTTCCAAATGCTCACTCAAGATCATCAAAACTTAAACATATATTTTCATTCTCTAAACTTCAAATATACAACTAAATAAGAGAAAAAAATATAAAATTAATGCAATTTTTCAATTGAGAAAATGTGATACAAACATGAAGGGTATCTCAATCACATAAAAATTACATAGTACAATTGAGTCCCATATGTTCAACATGTCCCTTATTAGCAATAGGTGGTAGACTTTTTGTCAACAAATCATCAATCATTAATCCAATATTGATGTGCTCCACAACCACTTTATTTGCTTTGACATGTTCTCAAATAGCTAAATACTTAATATCAATAAATCCCCAATGGCTTAGAAATTATACAACAATTTCAAACCCAAAAATAAAACTCCCCAACCATATAGTATGTGATGTCGCTTCAAAACGTGCTACAAACTTTACATCTGAGATAGATGTAGCAATCAAGATTGTTTTGCACTTCTCTAAGAAATGGTGCCTCCAATTAATAAGAAAATATATCCTGATATTGACTTTCTCAAGTCAAGGCAATCATCAAAATCAAAGGCAAAATATCCAATCCCCTCTAGATGATCAGATCGCATATATGTAAGCTTGTAGTCTTTAGTCCCTTCAAGGTATCCCAAGACTTTGTTTGTAGCTCTCCAATGGTCCAAACCTAGGTTTCTTTGATATATGCCCAACATTTCAACTGCATATGCAAATGTCAAATCTTGTGCAAACCTAAACATACATTAAACTCTCAACCGCGGAAGCATAACAAATGTTTTTCATTTGTTCCCCCTCCAAATCATTTTTACAACCTTGTTCCAAACTTAATTTGTCACATTTGACAATAGGTACAACACTAGATGAATAATTCTTCATACTAAATCACTCTAGCATTTTATTGATATAGATTTCTTGAGACAATTTTATTGTCTCTCAGGATTTGTCTCTCTCAATCTTTTGACTTATGTCATAAGAAGTTTCACCCATATCTTTCATATCAAATTGCATTTAAAGAAATTTCTTAACCTCGTGAAGTAAACCTAAATCACTTGAAGAAAATAGAATATCATCTACATATAGGAATAAAAAAATTAATTTTCTCCCACTAACCTTATGGTATATACATTGATCCTTGGTGTTCTCCATAGAACCAAATGATGAAATAACATCATGGAATATCAAATACCATAGACGAGAGACTAGTTTTAGCCCATATATAGATTTCTTAACTACAAACTAAGTGATCATTCTCCTTTGAAATGAAACCTTCAGATTGTTTCATGTAAATCTCTTCCTCTAGGTCTCCATTGAGGAAAACCGTTTTCACATCCATTTGATATAATTCCATATCAAAATGAGTTACTAATGCCAAGATTATACGAAATGAATCTTTCTTTGAAATAGGAGAACGTATCATGATAATCAGTTTCTTCTTGTTGAGTGAGTCATTTGGTTACAAGTCTTGCCTTATATCTTTCAATATTGCCTAAAGAGTCTCTTTTGGTTTTAAAAACCCAGTTCCAACCCATTCCCCCTTTCGGCAATTCAACAATATCTCATACTTAGTTTTTAACCATTGAATCCAACTCTTCCTTTATGACATCATTTCATAATGTAGATTTATTTCTACTCACAGCTTATGAAAACGTAATAGGATCATCTTCAACACCAATGTCCATGTCAGATTCTTGAAGATACACAACATACTCTGAAGAAATTATAGGTTTTCTTAACTCTTGAAGATCTTCTTAATGTTACTTCAACATTTTTAGGTTGAGAATGCTGAGTAATTGGATCTATAAAAATATCATCATGATGATGTGGTTCTTCAACTGTTGGTTGTTCTTGAGTAATCGAATCTTGATGATTATCTTGAAATACAACCAATTTATGTGAAGATGTTGGAGCAGGTTGATAACTTTAATGCTCCTCAAAAACGAAGTTTCGAGGTTGGATTCTCCCACTAATCTTCATCATTCTCAAGGAACCTTGCATTCTAAGATTTCATAATTCTCGTCGTACGAGATGGATAATAAAATTTATATCCCTTAAACTTTTGTATATAGCCAATAAAATTTACATTGACTGTCTAGAGTCTAATTTTGTTTCATGTGGATTGTAGATTCTAACTTTAGTTGAACAACCCCTAACATGTACATGCCATAAACTAAGTTTCCAACCTTTCTAGAGCTATATTTTAATGTTCGGTTTCTCCTTTTAACCACACCATTTTAAGATGGTGAGCCCGACATTGTGTATTGTGCCACTATACCTTGATCTTTAAAAAACCTTGCAAATGGATTTGACAATTATCCTTTTTTCAATATACCTACCATAATATTCATCACCCCTATCTGACTTCACGATCTTAATATATTTGCATAATTGTTTATCTACTTCTGCTTTATAGATCTTAAAAGCATTTAGTGATTCACTTCTATCATAAAACAAATAGGAATACATATATCGTGTACAATCTTCAATAAAAGTAATGAAATAATTTTTGACTATTAAAATATATTACTTAAGAACCTGAAATATCAATGTGTATAATTTCTAAAACATTGGAAGTCCTACTGGGACCTTTCTTATACTTTTTAGTTTATTTTCCCTTAATGCAATCCAACACAAGTACCAAAATCAGTAAAGTCAAGAGCCTCCTTCATTTTCCAATCTTTTAATTCTATCAATGGAAATATGACTTAATCTCCTATGCTACAACATGGAAGATTTCTCATTTATAACACCACATTTAATGCCAACATTTGTAACTTGCATTATTGCAAGAATAGAATTAGGGGTGGAAGTTAAAAGAAGTTTAAATAACCCATCATCCAAAAGGCCACTTCCAACAAGAATATTGTCTTTATTTAAATAAAGGGAATTACAAGGAAATTGAAACTGAAACCACAAGGTAAAAGTCTAAAAACTTATATAAGATTTCTTGAAAAGGATCAAACAAAAAAATTCATTTCAAGGTCTAAAACAAAACCAATATTTAGGACAAGTCTATAGGTCCTAACTATATCCACATGTGAACCCATCCTTTTTCATTAATAGATGGTACATTCATTTTTTGTCGGTTTTTGTTGGTTTAAGAAGTTCTACATGGTGTAGACAATATGGATTGTAGTACCAAAATCAATCTACTAAGTGTTAATTAACCATATTAAATTCAAAACACACTAAAGAACTTGAAGTTTTAAACTGATCTCGAATAGCTTGAAGATATTCTTTTACTTTGGCACAATCAAGGATGGATCCACGGATACTTTTCCCAATGTGAAACTTGATAAACATCAAACTTAAGTGATTGGATCACTCTCTTAGATCAAATGATGTTTCTCAATTTGGGTACTAGATTCTGTGATCCGTGGAGGTTCATCCACACGAAGTGACAAATCAAAATCCATGCACCCCAATGCTACGAGAATTTCTCCTTCCAATCAACACAATTGTCTCCATTCAGAGGAATAATATAAAATAAATCAAAATTTAGAACAAATAAATTTTGAACAACTGAAAAATAAACAACAATCATACTAAAACATGTAATGAAGCCAAATATTGAATATTTATCCATGTAAATAAATTCAAAGAAAAAAATCAACATGTAGTTATAATCATTAATGTGGGTAGATTATAACATATAAGCGATTTATATTTATGATGGGATAAAATTTATATTTAAAGGAATTTTCTAGGCATGTAGCCAACTAGAAAAAAATTTAGAATATTTATATCCCACCCTAATTAATCACTTAAATATAACATTTACCATGTGGGGTTAAATTATTATATCTCCATGATTAATTACAATTTGTATGTCATTAACTTTATGTGATTAAGCTTAATGTTACTAAAATTTTCATAATTAAGAATGTTGTGGCTATTACTCAATTATTCAAATGTAAACAAAAATATGTCATCAAAATAATTCACTAAAATTTATGACAATTATTAATTCTTTATATTTAGGTCAACCAAAATTATGCATAAACATTAAGTATGCATAAAACCTAAATAAAATTTTCACAATAGAAAAATACCATAAATATGCATTTATACATTCATTTATGCATGTACAGTTATTTAATTCACATGAATTAAATGAAAAAAGTCATGAAAAAATATACTATTTTTCTAGTTATTCAAATATCTTTTAAATGTGTCCAAGGATAACTCTTAAGGTGAGATGGTCAAGTGGTTCAAACCCCACCCTCAACAATATTTTTTTTTATTAGAACCGAGTCTGCCTGGCCTTCTCTCAGACGATTTAGCTGCGCAGTTTCAAATGGGCAACCCGCAACTAGCCCAAACCTTACGAACCGATCAAACATCCACTCCACTTTAATGCTCCATCAAAATCGGTGCATTTAATTTTTTTTTTTTTTTTGTGGTCTGGAGGTCGTCTTCAACCTTCTGTCATGCGTCGAGAACAACAGGCACATGTGCCTTCACGACCTCAATGTGGGCACACCCAATGCCGGCTTTGGCTGCATTTCAACGTTTGCCATTGTCGTGATGGACACCAGTGCATCGAGCGCAAGCCTTGACGGTATTCCGACGTGTTGCAGAGTCAACAATGCAGCAGACGAGAATAGTCCAGCTCACTTTTTTTTTATAAAGATGTATTGCATTAAAAGGTGAAAACTTACAAAGAAAGAGGGAGCAGATCCCTAACAACAAGATGTTGGAGGGATGCTCCCTGAGAATAGTCTAGTTCTCATCGACTATCGTGCGCTTGATGCTGACACACACAACGCTGCCCTGACGCATCTTTTGGTGCTCATGGCCACAAAGAGACGTATCTCGGTCGAGTATCAACCTCCAACTGCAAACGCCAAGAGACAGAAGAGATTTGTGCGCGTGCTTCTGTCAAAAATCAACGTCGGCGTACACAGTGCTTCGTTGGTGTGTCTGGTGTGCAACTACTATTGGAGCACTTGACACATCCCTCAACATCTTATTGTCGAGGATCAACTAGTTCTATAAATCAGCCTCACGTAGTGTCCAGGCTATAGCAGGGGCCACACTATTTTTCAAGACAAGGTTGAGTTTCGCATAAAGAGTTTGCTCAATTTCCCTTTAATGGAATTGAATGCCAAATCAGAGGTGAAACTCTGATACCAAATGTAAGAATCGAATTTCCGCCATCATTATGAAATTCATAAACAGAAACAAGGGATGTTTACCGCTAGCCATGGCGATCAAATTCTAAAAGAAGAGACTTGTCGTTTTAGAAATTCCTCGATGGAGAAGACACAAACTCCCTCTGCCAAACCATATCATAATTCTTAAATCCATTTTTTACTATCAAAAGAGGGAGGCTACAATTGTAGACCTTCCTACATCTAAGGGATAATGGATCATCCATGAAAAATAGGAAACTACTAACACATCATTAGTGTGCATTCACCACTGATGTGATATAGTCAATTTTATGAATGTCCATCTAATTGTAGCAAGCATCCTTAACTTTAATTGAGAATTTTTTAACACCAAGCTATGTCCACATTAACTTTTCTAGTAAAACATCCCATGTTAAGAAGATAAAGATTAAATAGTCAATATGTTGAGGTGTTTGTTTATAAATAAGAGTCTTAAACTATGTGACCATTGACGGACCTATGGTGGTGTCACCATATGAAAAACACAAATAAGTGATGGGAGCCCCTCTCTCTTGCTCTCTTCTACGAGAATATTCCCTATTTAGTAATATGACCCAACTGACCTAATTACATTAATTGATTCACCAATTGAACTACCCAAATAAGCCTAATCAATCCAATTTTTACCTTAACCTTTTTAGAATCCAAACAAAGACCATATGAAAAATACAAATAAGTGGTGGGAGCCCCACTCTCTTCTAATTATTATTTTTTATAAGGAGGAAGGATCTTTTTATTATTACATCATCGAAAAGAGGAGAGGTGGTAGAGGGGAGGGGGCGGCTCCGTCTTTTTGTACGAGAATATTCGCTATTTAGTAATATGACCGGACGGACCTAACTACATTAATCGATTCACCAATTGAACTACCCAAATAAGCCTAATCAATCCAATTGAACCCAATTTAATAAGTGAATCTGAAATTGATAATGAGCTTCCAAGAACTCCATAGGCTGAAATTATATATATATATATATACTTTAATTGAACCCACTTTACTAAGTAAATCTCAAATTGATAACGAGCTTACAAGAATTCCATAGGCTGAAATTATATATATATATACACTCTCAATTCTTGTTGTCTGAAAAGAATGAATTGAATTGACTTCTAATTATTTAATACAGCCAAAAATCTTGTATCAATTTGACCACCCAAAGTCTGAAATCAAATTGTCCACACCCACCATGCATGCACTTCAATTCCAGTCGGAAACAAAATTACGGCCAACCATGGACGGCCACCTTCTTTGGTCTCCCAGTACACATGAAACTGACGGATTTGAAGCCTCGCACCTTTTCCAGCCAACTTCTCCTTCCGAAGTTCTTGGATGTTCTTCTCTTTCGAAAAAGCAAAAGATTTCCTTTTTCTGTTCTCTGCCTCTCGTTCTCTCTCGCTCAGTGATAGCTTCCAAATAAGCAGGTGCCGACTTTTAAAAAAGGCACGCCATGCCACGCTTTCCGTATCAACGGAAAAAAACGGACAGATCTTAAACGTGGAAGCCGCAGGTAGTCATTTGCGTTACGTCTTCTTGTCCCGTGTTTGTTTGGACGACCCTCCTTCCTCGTCCCGGTCAACTTTACCCGCCGCCTGGTAAAAAGTCGCTTTTCTTTAATGGCTCCGTTGGCTTCTCTGGCTTACCCTTCAAAAACGCCCTTTAACTCTTCCCGAGACTCGACTTGGCCTGCTCAATTTGAGCTAAATTACTTCAAATTGTTAAATTGCAGGAATTATTAATTTCAAGAAGAAAGACGAATTACATGTGATTAAGCTTCATTCTCTTAATTCATTGGTAAATTAAAAAAGCTTCATTTTCTTAATGTATTGGTAAATTAAACTGTAATTGTTATTGGGCCCAAATTACAGGCCAGCTTTATCAACGTCGTCTTGACTCTTAGGAGCTGCTGGATTGCATTCACAGTGATTGCTATTATTAAATTACCATTGAGAGAAATGTCAAACTTTGTTCGTTTCCTGCTATTTTCTTTTCGTAGTTCCTACCTTTCGTCTTCCGAGTCTGCCCTCTGGGTGCTCAATAAAACTCCTAATTTTGTGGAAGGCTCACTCATTCCTTTTCTCCTCTCTCTAGATGGAAACGGCTTCTGCTTCTTCTGCTCTGTCAACTCGTTTAATGGATTTCTCCCCTCTGCTGACGCAACATCGATCGAAACCACCTTTCTTTGTAAAACATCCCATCGTTTCTGCAAAGTTCAAGGCTTCACTAGATTGCCATGGCCGAAGAAGACTTCTATCAGCAGACCCAGCTCGTCCCTTTAATTTATCGTCACCCTATTGTCCCAATTCACGACTTTATTCTTCTAAAAGGATCGCTCCTTCGACCCGGAAATTCCGGCGACGGCAGCCAATTTCGGCGGTTTTTGAACGTTTTACTGAACGGGCCATCAGGGCGGTCATGTTCTCGCAAAGAGAAGCGATGGCTCTCGGCAAAGACATAGTTTCTACCCAGCATCTAGTTCTGGGTCTTGTAGCGGAGGACCGATCTCCTGACGGATTTCTCGGTTCTGGCATCACAATCGAGCGCACCCGTGAAGCCGTTCGCAGCATTTGGCAAGATGATGATTCTGCTTCTCCAAGCGGCAGGTCAGGCGTTCCGTCTGCCACAGATATTCCATTTTCAAGCAGTAGTAAGCGAGTGTTCGACGCGGCAGTGGAGTACTCGAGGAGCATGGGGTATAACTTTATCGCACCAGAGCATATATCCATCGGACTTTTTACGGTGGATGATGGGAGTGCGGGGCGGGTTCTTGAGAGGTAATTCTGCTACATAAGCGTTCTTTTTGGGCTGTTATCAGTTATAATCTAACGTCAATGTTTTCACCATCTGACGTTAACATCAGAAAAGGTAAGCGGTTATGAATTGGTGAATCGGTGAATTGGCATGGGCAGACATGTAGTCGATTATTTTCAAACCGTCTCCATATTCCAAAGAGAGAGAAAAACAGTTCGTTCATCTCATGTAATTTTTACTTATGACCTGTGACAACTTTCCCTGTTGGAATTTAACTGTTCAAGTTGACCTTATTGTTGGGACGAAATAGTAGTATCTGACGATTCGTTTCATCAAATGTGGCTTTCATATGCATGAAAATCATTTAAGCTTCTTCCCGGAAGCAGCTATTATCCGCTCAATAATGGTGTTTTTAGATAATTCAGAAACATACGTCGTTGAGTTCCTAATAGTTGACTAAGGATGTTTTCTCGGTGTGCACCTACTTATACTAGTTGTTCAAAGAACCAGAAATGCTGTACTGCCTAGTACGCCAGACCAGCAATACTGATAAGCGTGTGATGGGCTAGAGCTTATCGATGCAATCCTGGGAGTGGTAGTCATTGAACCGGATGTTTTTCCCATGATGATTCAGGTAGTTGAGCATTGGACTTGCTCATAACTGAATGTTGTACTGGAAGCGCATAAGGGAAAACAATCAAGTGATTGTGAAATTGGACTGTGGTTTACTTTTAGGTGATCAGTCCTCGGCCTCAAGGAGTATTTTCATTACTGAAGATCATTTGTACTTTTTGGTTCTGTCACAAGTAATTGTACATCACTAATCTAGTAAAAGCACATTTGTCTTGAATGTTGTGTAAAAGGGTATTTTGATTGCAGATTAGGAGCGAACATGGATCACTTAGCATCTATTGCAGTTTCAAGGCTTCATGGGGAGCTTGCCAAGGATGGGAGGGAGCTCCCAGCCGCTGATGATAAGACACGTGATAAATCCTTGCTGGGAAAAGCAGCTTCAGCAAAATCTGTTGATAAAACAAAAGGTAGGTGGTCATGTTTTCCTTGAATGTATTGCAAAGTGAAGGAAAGTTGTTTATGAGGATATTGGTGAATAATAATATGAGCTTCTGATTATGAAAAATCCTTCTCTACAGAGAAAAGTGTATTAGCTCAGTTCTGTGTTGATCTTACTGCTCGAGCAAGCGAAGGACTTATCGATCCTGTAATTGGTCGAAGCAGAGAAATTTGTAGGATTATCCAGATTCTTTGCCGAAGAACTAAGAACAACCCAATTCTTTTGGGTGAGCCAGGAGTAGGGAAAACAGCTATTGCCGAAGGGTTGGCAAGTCGTTTTGAAAAAGGCGATGTTCCTGTTTTTCTTTCGGTACTTATTAATTCTCCTCTTTCTCAAGCAACTTATATTGTTGAATTATTAGTAACTTTATTTTAGCATTATTTTCAAAGTACGTTTATTTAATGCAGGGAAAGAAAATAATGTCCTTAGATATAGGCTTACTAATGGCAGGAGCAAAGGAGAGAGGAGAGTTGGAAGCACGTGTTACTGGTCTTATCAGTGAAGTTAAGAAAGCAGGTCTGCAAAATGTCCTTGGAATGCTGGGATTGAGTATCTTCATCAGTGTGAATGACACTTATTATTTGTTAAAATGTAGGTAATGTTATCCTATTTATTGATGAAGTCCACATATTAATTGGGTCTGGCACTGTTGGTAGAGGAAGCAAGGGATCAGGTCTAGACATTGCTAACTTGATCAAGCCTGCCCTTGGGAGGGGTGAGTTGCAGGTAAAAGTCTCATGCAAAATTTTGTTGGTATCGCATTTAACGGTCTTATTGTCATATGCCATCTTTGATATTACATATTTAGAGAATGATACTTATGCACTAAGTTTCATTGAAAGTTTGGGGACTTAGTTTGACACTTAGTTTGACACTGTTCTGGCCAGTGTATTGCATCAACCACTGTGGATGAACACAGGATACATTTTGAAAAGGATAAAGCACTAGCTCGTCGGTTCCAACCAGTGATGATAAATGAACCTAGCCAGGTCTCTCTCTCTCTCTCCGCACTCTGAGTTTTAGTATTTTAATTAATTTATTTGTCTTACAATAATTTATTGATACTAGCATCTCTGCAACCTTTTGTAGGAGGATGCTGTACGGATATTACTGGGCCTTCGTGAGAAGTATGAGGCCCATCACAAATGTAAATTCACTTTGGAAGCCATAAATGCTGCAGTATACCTATCAGCAAGGTATATTGCTGATAGATTTCTTCCAGATAAAGCCATTGATCTTATAGATGAAGCTGGAAGCAGAGCCCATATGGAGGCATTCAAGAAGCGGAAGGAGCAACAAATATGTGTACTATCAAGGCCACCCAGTGAATATTGGCAAGAAATCAGAGCTGTGCAGGCTATGCACGAAGTGGTATGTTGTGTTTTTCTTCCTTAATATTTGTGAGGTCAGTGTCTGAAAAATCAAGTCGTGAAAACTGAGTCAGCCATCAAATTGACAGATAGTGCCATTCTGGTTCAACAAAGTTCAGCACTGATTAAGACATGTAGATAGAATAAAAATAATCTATTCTAAAACTGCTATGAAGCTGATAGCATTGACTATGCTTTCCAACTACAAGAACATGTGGAAACTGGGCTCATTGGTCTGGCTGAGTAGAACAGTTCAGTGGCCAAACTGAAAAGGCAACTGGGTCATCTGGTTTATTATGATATATATTGTTCTTAGATATCTTCACGGGAAAAAATTTATTGTTGCGACTCCCCATACCACCATTTGTGTTTTACTGGTAGTGTGTGGCTCTTAAAACACCGATTTGTGTGCTCCAATGACCAGAGTTGAAGGACCACATCTGGGAAGTTTCTCTGATTGGATACATGTCGCATGTGCAGGTTGCGTATGCATATGAGTGCTTGTTGCATCGTTTTATGTTGTTGAACCAGTTAATTGTTCCTGCAGGTGCTTTCAAATAAGAGGAAGTACTCGGTGAATAAGAACAATGAAGATGGTGACGATGATGGTGAAATCAAGGGTGATATTGAACTCATCTCGGAGCCCCCTATCCCAGTGGAAGATAATGAGTATGTTCCTAAGTCTCTTTATTTTGGCCATATAATAAAATCATATTTGTTGGAAAGGACTTGTTATTTATTGCTAACTTTTCTTTCCTTTATTTATGACTTTTGCTTTGCTGCAGTCCTGTAGTTGTAGGACCTGATGATATATCTGCCGTTGCTTCACTGTGGTCTGGAATCCCAGTTCAGCAGCTTACTGCTGATGAAAGAATGCTTCTAATTGATCTTGATGAGCACCTTAGGAAACGTGTTGTTGGCCAAGATGAAGCTGTCAGCGCAATCTCTCGAGCTGTGAAAAGATCACGAGTTGGTCTCAAGGATCCTAACAGACCTATTGCAGCTATGCTTTTCTGTGGCCCCACTGGAGTAGGCAAAACCGAACTTACAAAAGCTTTGGCAGATTGCTACTTTGGATCAGTAAGTGTTTTATGTTTTCATTTACGCAATGCTGGAAATAGTTGGTCTAAATTATGATTAGTGTGTGGTTCTTCTTTCCATGAGTAACAGATAAATACAACCCCCTCCCCCCACCAATTGGGGCCTGAAGACTAGTAGCCCATTTTCTAGTTGTGCACGAGCTATTCTATGCTTTAAATTTATATCACTGTTTCCTAAATTCATTTCTACTGCAGGAGGCAGCCATGTTACGACTGGATATGAGCGAATACATGGAGAGGCATACAGTGAGCAAACTAATTGGTTCACCACCAGGTTATGTTGGATATGGGGAGGGTGGCACTCTCACAGAAGCTGTTCGGAGACGACCTTTCACTGTAGTACTCTTTGATGAGATTGAAAAAGCTCATCCGGATATTTTTAACATCCTTCTTCAAATATTTGAGGATGGGCACCTTACTGACTCTCAGGTAGCTTTATCCTGAAACGTATAATAATAAGAGAAAACTAAATTCGTGTTTGCTTTATGATTTGTTAATATTTGTGTTGCTTGGAAACCTCAGGGGCGTAGAGTATCATTCAAAAACACCTTAATTGCCATGACATCCAATGTGGGATCTACTTCAATTGCCAAAGGAAGGCGCAACACAATTGGTTTCTTCTTTTCGGAAGACAGCGAGTCGTGTTCATATGCAGGGATGAAAACCCTTGTTATGGAGGAGCTGAAGGGTTATTTCCGGCCAGAGTTACTCAATAGGATAGACGAGGTGGTTGTGTTCCGTCCTCTTGAAAAGACTCAGGTTTGTCACACTCTTCAATCTTCATTTATGAAAAAAAAAAAAAGAATTCATTTCTGTAGGCTATCAACAAACTTAATTGCTGCATCATTTTGTATCTGACCCACATGGTGTGAAACTGCATTACTACTGTTTCATTTAGTTTTTCATTTTCTATGTTTGGACCTAGGCGTCATGACTCCAACTATGTTACAGCATGTGAAATGACTTGTGATATTTACTTCATGAGCTACAAAACCTAAGAATTTCAAATGAATCTATTCTAAATGGTTCAATCAGCAGACCAATTTGCAACTTGATTTCAACTTTGTGAAAGATATTTCTTCTTAATACTGTTTCCCATCTCGAAAGCTTTTTGCATGTGAAAAGGGACTTGCCTTGGAGCCAGTGCAATCGTTCTGATGAAGATCTGCTTTAGAAGTTGGCAAATTTGTCATTGTAGGATGGAAATGGATTGACCTGTTTAAAAGGCAGCCTGAACCTCAAACATGGCACGAGGCTGATACTTAACTGCCATTTGTGCCCCAACAATCCGATCATGGGACTGATAGTACTCTATAAAATTATGCTAAATCTTGATAAAGCTTGAGTATTAGTTATCTTGTTCCTCCACCTGATGGGTCTAAGGTATATCTCAAAATGACTAGCCAAACTTATAGACCTCTTCTGAAATAAGTAGAAATATTTTGATAAAGCTTGAATATTAGTTATCTTGTTCCTCCACCTGATGGGTCTAAGGTATATCACTAGCCAAACTTAGAGACCTCTTCTGAAATAAGTAGAAATATTTTTCTTATCTTGGATTCATATGAAACCGTTTTTAATACTAAATTGCATAATTTAATGTAGATTTCCTGTTTCTAATTTTACTTACTCTTTCAGATGCTTGAGATACTGAACATAATGCTGCGGGAGGTGAAGGCCAGGCTCATGTCTCTCGGGATTGGTCTGGAAGTGTCGGAGGCAGTCAAGGATCTCGTATGCCAACAGAGCTACGATCGCAGCTACGGTGCCCGCCCGTTAAGGAGAGCAGTCACTCAACTGATCGAGGATGTGCTTAGTGAAGCGTTACTTGCAGGAGATTACAAGCCAGGAGACACAGTTGTGGTGGACGTTGATGCTTCCGGACACCCCTTCGTGAGCAGTCTCACCGACGAGAGTATTCTCTTATCAGATGTCACCCAAACATTGTAGCTTACATAACATTCACATGTATATCATACCTTGCTCCAATTCAATTCATACGAAAAGGTTACCTCAATCTTTTTTTTTTTTTGTATAATTATAATTGGAGATTGTATAAGCGTATTTATACGGCTAGAAGGTGTTGTATAATTTATAATATTCTTTGAATCCCCCCCTTTCTTTCATGAAAATGTGATCTGTTATTGCATCATTTTTTTTCAATGCTTGAACTTGGGTGTTTGTGGACATTAGTTACCAAAGTGGACTTCGAATCAGAATTCAAAATATTCAAAAGCTTGTAGGCTTTATAATGGAGAATAAAATTAGAGATAAAATTTTGGATAGGTGTAAATAATATGATCAAGAATCGAAGCGTTTATGATATTATTACTGTCTAATTAGTAGCAATTAAAACTACATTTTAACATAAAAATAGGTATAATGAATTGTTTAATTAGATTTCAAATAACCGACGGGATCTTGCCTTAAAAAAAAAAAGACAAAGGAAAGCATTAGTCTCAACTAATTGAGCAGTAACGGCCGGGGAAAGCATGTCACATGTAAAACTTTCTCAGTTAATCCTCAACCAGCGGGGATAGCTCAGTTGGGAGAGCGTCAGACTGAAGATCTGAAGGTCGCGTGTTCGATCCACGCTCACCGCATTTTACAAAACCCGTTTCTGCCCAATTTTGTTTGTTTTTACTGCTGTGTCCGCGCCTTGATCGATTTCCTACATTATTTTTTCTATACCATTTTGAATATTTCTCTGTGTTGAGATGCAATTTACAACTGTTGAGATTACTTTCATATCTCAGATAATTGCATTACTGGATCGTGGCTACAACATCCTTCGAATCATAATTGGCCTTCTGACTTTGCCGTAAAAGGAAAACAAAAAACATCCTCATAATCGACGCAAGCGTATCGCAGGTCTAAGCACGACTTAGTTCCAGTCCAACCAACTTGTGTTATGCGCCGCACTCAACTATGTTTCACCATCTCTCCCTAGGAACCTTTTCTTCATACAGAATTCCCTAAAACATCCTAAACCAGGTTATCATTCCCTCATAAGGGTAAAACTTCCAAATCACATTGCAGTTAAGAGGCATACACAGAAATATTTCGAATAAGGCCAGCTGACAGCCAGTAATCACATCACGGCCACTCCAATTAAAATTAGTTGTTTGAGGCTTATGATCGCGTCGAATATGAAATAAAATTCTATAAGCATGGTACCATAAATATAACAAACTTGTGGACAAGTGTCCACTTTAGCCAAATAAAAAATGGAAGACCAACCTGAGCGCTAATTATACCTCAGGCTCACTTCAAGGGCCTAACAATTCTTCCATAAAAAACGGAAGACCACCTTGGCCTAACCAAACCCTATTTTACATCATCAGTGAACTCCTCGTACTTGGAACTTTGTCAGTCCCACAGCTGCAGCTCCCTTCAAGGAAAAGGAATAGATAACTTGAAAAATGATCATCTGGGGTCATCTCGTGGGTCCTTTGTGCAGCTTGAACCCAAACACTCGGGGCACATAAGTTTGGACAGGTTTGGCAGTTTTTGAAGAAGGGTATGTCATCAAGTACAAATGTGGAAATGTTGAACCAACATAAGCTCCATCCATATCTGGACAAAAGTCAAGAAGAGACTGGCAGAGTAACAAGTAAAAGATACAAGAACATGAAATCTCCGACCAGCATACTTATACAGGTATGTTACATTTCCCATATCAACATAGCTTTACACACCCTGACACACATCATAGGATAAGCGTAATATTAAGGTATGTTATCTTCAGAAAGACAATCTACCTTCCCCATATCAACATAAGCTTTACACACCTTGGCACACATCATAGGATAATCATAATATTAAGGTATGTTATCTTTAGAAAGACAATGTATGAATAACAATATCCCTCAGGGAATTTTCTAAAGACAAAGATGGACAAAGTCAAGTTTGAAGAGAAGTTACCAAAGGTTTGAGATCCCCAATATGAGATGTATATAGCCCAAACAATTGGCCTAGTATGAGTTTTACGACTAGCATAAAAATTTTGCCTGAATGTTATGATTCCATGTGCCCGATTTATGGGCATCATATCAGGATAGCACAATATAGGATAAGGTTTAGGGCCTAGTTTTTTACATTCCATCAATTCTAGAGCTTTTGGTACATGAACCAAGTAGCACATGTATGGAGTCAGGTACTTAGTCAATACACCAAAAGCTCCTAAACTTATGAAACACAAAAATCTATATTGTTAGCTTACCCTAAATTAAAAACTACTAGATCATAATCCAACCCCAGAACCAATCCTTTTTCCAAAGATTGCACCCTCCAGGATTCCACAAGACAAGGTACCTACTCTAATTCTATATGTTAAATATCAAACCAATGCACCCAAACTCTAAAGCTGATGAAAAGTGAAACCTCAAATGTATGTCATGGAAGGTTAGCCCAGTCAAACATCCCTGACCTAGGTTAGGCCTCACAAGATTATAACACCAGCCCTTAATATTAGTGCTCGTCCTACTGTACCTGAAGGGAATTGATTACAAGGATAATGATGCAAAAAATCAACTTAAAGCATGAGGATACTGCTCTGGTATTTGCATCTTGGTAAGTACAAATCTTCGCACTTGGGACAATAGATCTTAACAGAACCATTACGGGGAATGTCTGATGTACCCACTGGCAAGCATGGTTGCCCTCCACAAAAAACTCGAGGACATCTTCCAAATCCAGCTCTCTTGTACTTTTCATGCTGCAATAGCATATAGTTAAGATATAATACACCAAATGCTTAAAGTCATTATACAAATAATCAACTAAAAAAGTAAACTCTACCATTGCATTTAAACCTTTAGCGGTTAAGATATAACGAGCGTGTATAAGACCATATAACAACTCAGCTGCAGTTTCAATCTCATTGTGCTCTTCACCATCCATCTCACCTGAAACAATCTCCCATAAAACCAACATATTTTACTTCCATCAATTAATTAATTTAAAATTACTAAATACAATTAACAAGCCAAAGCAGCAATGATTAACTCCACTATTAACAAATATGAATTGAACCAGCCATTTGAACTGAATTCAATTCAACCTAGTCCCCCCTATCTGGGTTCAATAGTGGAAAAATCTAAGGAGCGCAAAAACCAGACAACCAGGTCATTTTTCTCATTTTTCTGCCCCATCCTCCACCTTCTTTTTGAAAATAGGGAAGACTCGCCCACAGTGGATGGAAGAGGGGAGGGTAGGGTAGAGCCCACTCCCCGACCTCTTTGATTGTTACAAAAAGTCGAGGAGAAGAGGGGGTTTCCCCCTCTCCCCATGCCCATGCCCCCCCAGCATCAAGATTGGAGTAGCTCCACAGCCGATTTTTTAAAATTTTATTAAACACATGAAGAATTACTTAGTGGCTGGACCAAGTTGAACCAGGTTCCATTGGACCCAGTCAACTCGCTAGCTCATAGACCAGGTTGGTTTCTATAATATTGCTTAGCTCAATTTTTGAAAAAAAATAAAAATATACCCTGCCATTATAAATAATCTGAAGCTCATCCAAACCCGAAACTTCCTACATATTTTCTGTCCATTACATGGAGATAAACTTTTTTATGTGAAGGTGACAACAGACATCTATAGCTTTCTCAAAATAGACAGAATCAAGTAAATTTAAATCGCCCACTCTAAAGCAATAAACTTGTGCAACCAACAGATAATTAAGAAAGTGATAACTAAATGATGCGTGATAAAAAAAAAAAAAAAAAACTAAATAACTGAATGCAAAAGTATAAGTCAAAGAATTGGTGGTGAATGCATTACATTACACCAATTCAAGTTAAAAGATGTTGTCAGAATATAGATGAAAAAACAACAAATTGTCAACGAAATAAATAAAGGAACATACCACTCAAAGAATCATTGTCCAAAATCACATCTAAGGCATAATCATAGTAGGGAACCAGTCCTTGAAGTCCACACAAATTAAAATCATCTTGAATATAATCCTCATCGACTTCACAAAGGAGTTCATTCCCTCTTAATCCACAAAACCAAGTGATCCATGTTGAATCATCTCCCTCAGAACTGCTAAGATCTGTCTCCTCGCTCCCTGTCTCAGAAATTTCTTAATGAATGAAAAGAAATCAACAAAGTAAAGTTAGACAAATAATTCTGATAGAGATAAAGGGAATAAGCACAATATAACCCAATTGAAGATCCAAATCTGATAAAACAGAAACTCAAAAAAGAAGTAAAACAAAAAAAAAATACACGATACACTGCAGATAATCCTATGAGACTCTCAGACACATTTAGTCTCTTAAGTGAAGAGCTAAGGCTTGGTAATTAAAAGTGTAACTAGTACACGCAATTACCGGAAATTCTGGTAGGCAAATGCAGGTGAACATCATTATGCCGTAAAATCCTGCCATATTTGATATTACTAGATGAGTTGTCCCCCACTCATGAAATAGGAAAAACTTTCATTTTGCACATCAAGGAAACCTATTCCAAACTAACAACATGAGAAAGGAATTAAGCGAAGCTTTTCCAGTGTAGAAAAAAATAGTGAAGCAAGCAGAACCACACATGACCACACAATAGAGTGAATACTTCAAGCAATTCATCTCGTACTTGCCATAAATCAACAGTAGAAAACATCTAATTCCATGTTTTCATTGCAAGTAACTAGGCTACAATTCAATGCCGAACAGATGGTTATCTCACAAGATCAGATCGCCATCATCATCATCATCATCATCATCATCATTATCATCATTATCATGGCCTTTGTTCAAACCATCATGAATTACCACGTCATTCTACTATCATTTGCTAGGTTCATTGAGAACTTGGGCTTCCTATCATCTTTTCTCACCACCTCCGACCATTTTTTTCCCTCCTATTCCTGTTGATCCCTCAACCAACATTAAACTCTATCAACTCTGCCCTCCATTAAACTAGCTCAAACTACACTTATGTCTCTGCTAATCCCTTTACCTATGCTCACCAGGTGAAAAAGAATATAGTTCACTGAAATAGCCAACAAAATGAATTATAAAGATATGGCTTTTTTATACAGCAGAAATGACTACTTGTCCATGTTCTTGGTCGATGGGATGTCATATAAAAATAGACCCAACTAATAACCAGATTATCATCATTAACTACTAGATATCATTACAATTATTATAACTAGAGCTGTTCTTGCAATACGAAAGAAGCAGCCACGGAGCACAAAGTCCACACTCAACATACATAAAAGAGAAAGAAAAAAGCAAGAGATAAAAGGAAAACACATTACTATTTAGCCTGGCGGCTGCCATCTCCGATTTTACTTAACATGATAAAAACTAGAAGTGAAAAAAATAGGAACTTCCGGTACCTGGAGGAGACTGAACGTTTAGTTTGGTCTCCTTACTCCTGGGAGCCGAAGTGGAGGCGCTTTCTGGCCGCTTCTTAGTCATCACACTAGGAGGAGAATTCAAAGGAGACATGGCCGTCGGCTTCTTGTACTTGGAATCAGATCTAGCGGTAACCGCTCGGGTTGAAACTCTCACAGACATTTCAATCAACTAAGAACAAGCAAATACACAAATATAACTATACATCAAAACTCCCTTACAGGGAGGAAAAGAAGCTGGAAAACACAACTCAATCCTGTTGAAACAGAAAAGGAAGGCCTAACCCTAACCCTAACCCTAACCCGAGGGAAAGGGGGTCACAGACGCGTTATCAAATAAGTTCAACAACAAATTATCTCATTTTCTCCAAAAAAGTGGCGAGTGAAGAACTGGTGATAATAACTGACGCCAACCCCATTTAATATCTTTTTCGAATTCTTTTATTATTTTCCACCCCTTTCAGACTTCAGTTCACTCCCTCCTCGCTTTTGCAGATTCTCTTCCTCCGTCCTTTTGTCGCTTTGAACTTTTATCTTGGATGACGAGTGTTCAGAATCGTGTCTCGGCGAGCGGGTTTCATGATCCATTAATTCATTCATGACTCGCTTGACCTGTGAGTTCACCGAGTCTAACCTAATTGACTTTGTTTTTCTCCGGTCTTTTAACTGTGCGAGTTGGACTATCTCAGCCGTCCATTTCTTTCAACTGACCTGACCGATAACCCAGCGCTTGAGGGCCTGAGCCTGAGGCTTGACCCAGTTGTACATGACAGCAGAGATTGGCATTTCGAGCCATACGTATAAAATATATAAAATATTGTTAGTGAGAATAAATCATGGGTTAATATCAGAAAATTCACTATAATTATTTGTTGAAAAAACTTGCATAAAAGTGATTGTTACTATTCAATATGTAATAAGTATTTTACATCCATTTCTCTTGTTTTAGTGGAGAGAGAGTAAACAGGTCACGGATTACTTTTCTAAAAGTGGGTTCCTAACTCCAAAGCCACATAATAAAGAAAGAAGATCGGTACGAGTCTATATTGAATAAAATCTGAAAATCATGTTTTCCCAACTTAGGTTTTGTTTTCCCTCCATATTGCAGAACGAGGCTCTTTCAACTTAGGGTTTCGTTGTATTTTCCCCAAAATTTCTCCAGCATTTTCAAGACCTATCTGTTTTTGCTTGTGCCCAAACTTTAGGGATGGTACTAAGCCAAACCAATTCACAAATCTTTAGAGTTCGGTTTGAAAAAAAGTAACTCAATTCAATTTTTACTTGACCGTAGCTCGATTTCAAACTTAAAATAAAAATCATTAAGCATAACAAGCCAAATTTAAGATTTTTCAAGAACGACTTGTTAGCTTGTGAAACAACTCGTTAGTATAGATTTTTTTATGAAAATATATTTACTAGTTTTCGTCAATTCCTTTTTTAGTTAGTTGATAATTACTCTTATTTACCTCAACCATTTGGGTCCCTTAATATCTAATGTTATTGTTTTTCATCCTGAGTTTTTTTTTTAGCCTTCCCACTTTATAAAAATAATTGTTTTCCAATTAAATAATAAAATTTTCATAAAAATAATAAATAATAACCCATAAGAGTATTTTTTGCATTCTCCGAGAGACAGTGAAATAGATAATGCAAACAAAATTCTTTTATAAAAATATTATCCCAGATATATTTCACTTCAATGATGTTAACATGTCACGCCCTTATTGATCTATTTTCATGTTTTAACTCGTTTTTTTGGTTTTTTATTTAAGAATTTTAAAAATAAAAAAATTGATTATCAAGCAAATAAAAATTTAAACCAATCAAAGCACAAGGATAATTTGCAATTTGTAATAAAATATTAATTTAAAAGGCATTAGTGCGCTAGCAGTACTGCATTAGAATTAGGACTCTGTTGTCCATCTTATTTTACATTGATTGGTCATAGGAAAACTGATAGCGTCTGCCACGGGCACTACTGGCAGGCACGCACTATCCTTGACCGCTTAACATTTTTCAATCTTCCTTTTGTTGCTAACCAAGTCGGTACAAGACCAAGTACGACAAGCAAGGAACCCTCGTCTAAAGTGAGTGCACCCAACAATCTGTTGGCCCATCAATTAAGCATTCTCTTGGCTGGACAAGTCTCTTCCGTGCTCAATGAAAAGTTCCCTTAATATAACAAACAAACAAAGGCAAACTTACGAAACACTCGTAACGTCTTTAATTCGAGATAACTTGAATCCTGGTTTGACCAATTCACAGTTACTACTAGCACTCCCGTAAAGTAAGTGGACATCGATTCCCAAAATGGTTTAATCACATTTACACTGCTGAGTCTATTTTGCACATCCAGCAGAGAGCCCAAAAGCCGTACCAGACTTTTGAATCCAGTAACTGAGATTGATCACGAAGTCACAATTGCTTAGCCGGACTGACGTGAGACGACCTGAAAATAATGGCAACGAGATGGGAAGCAGGCAGTGATAGAGAATGAAGTTGCATTGTAGCGCATGTGGTTGACAAATGGGTATTTCTCTTGCAACTGTAATCGCCGGACCTGTTAAGTCACTTCACCATTCATTTTCTCTGTTGGTGTGACTTCTGCCTGGATCATTCCCTCTCACATGTCTTTCATGCAAACAGCAATGTATCCATCATCGCTCGCCAACAGAAATAAAAAAGGTTAAAAGCGTGATCCTTGCCGGTTCCACAGGGAAAAGAAAAAGAACTAATTTGCATAGACCAACTATCTCCATTTAGCTGCTTAAGAGTTGAACACTTGAGCTGAACAAAAGACCACCCAGTAAACATACATTCCTTATGAGTAACATGAAAGCATAGACTTGAGTCAAGAGTGTCAACAGCCACCTAACTTAAGTGCTATGTAAAAACTAATACACCATGGCACAAGAAGGATTGGGAAGTGCAGAATGCTACTACTGTTTGCAGATTAGTATGCTTTCAGGCTGGAGAGGGGTCAAGAAGAGGGGGAAAAACTTTATGCAATGAAATTAACCATTATTTGTGACTTGGGCCTTTGGCTCAAATGTCACATGGGGTTTCTAGTGTAAGCTCTTAGGTTCAAGTCTTACCAGGGGTAAGGGGTATGTGTGCGTGTGTAACTGATATTTAAAAAACAAAAGACCACTATTTAACTCAAGGTATCAACTACACAAAGTAAAACACACACTCTTTCACAAGACAATGATTATTTTCAAAATAAAGCAAATAGTTAACAAAAGTTGATGCATAATTGCACAGAAATTCAGGTACAGAGATACATAATTCAGTGCCTGAAGAACAAATAAAGAGACATAACAAATGAAAAAGACTGCTGGCCACAGGAAAATAATGTGAAATCTCATTTCTACAAAACTCAAAAACGTTTTTAAGTTAAAACTTCAGAGAAAGATGAGTATAACTAACAAACAATGACAATAATTTAGTTGAAGGCCTTGTAGCAAACCTGAGGTCTAATACTTCAAAATGACAAGTTTAAAAATCTCCAAAAAAGACAAATTACGTTTCCGAGATGGTTTCCCCAACAGAATAGTGGTCAGCTAATAATCAAGAGCTACAGTAAGGCCATAGAGATGAAGTAGAATATATTTATAAACAATATTATCCTCAATGGGAAAAATATTTTGCTCAACTACATAACGGATTTGAAATAATATAATTACACTTTTAAGATTATCAAAATTAGGATCCTTAAGCAGAACACTACCATAATTTCCTGATCCCTCACAGTTATGTGGATAAGTCAACTTTATAAGGAGCTTTATCAGATTAAGAACATTGAAACCTCAGTCCCTTTTGGAAGAAGAGTAATTATTATTTTTTGAATGGTGAATATTTTATTAAGGAGAAGAAAGAAACAAAAAATTAGGGAGGAAAAAAAAACCTCCTAGAAAATACAAGCTAGAGAGGCAAACTATGCCCTATAACTAGGTACCGACGACCAGCACCCTCTTTAGCAATGGAACCAGCTGCTATCTCTATTAACCTTTACATGAATGAAAAAACTAATAAAGCTAAAATCTAACCCTTTTGGCTTTAGTTTCCGCCAGCTGGTTCCTTGTATCTTATGATTTAACCTATAGTGCTGTGCCTTTATTGATCCTTAAGTGATGCATTTTCCTAGCTCCCCTGGTTCATTTGGAAGCTCACATATATCTTTCTTTTCTCCTGAATGAATTTTTTTAGTCGCCTTTATCCAATATAATAAAAATATTAAAAATAAATATATTTTTATTTTAATAATAATAATTTAATAATAACAGCAACAACAATATTAATAATAAAACAATTTTTTTTCTAAAGTTGTTTAGGATCAACATTAACTGACAAATAGACATAGTGACTTTAAGATTAAACAATATCACAGCGAGCAATTAAGATATTCCAGAGAACAGGTTTTTCCTCCATAATAACCCTAAACTTTGAATTAAGCATCAGAGTGATTCTCAAAAATATCTTGGGCTGCAAGGATAATGGTTGTTTACAGCCACAGGAGGTCCAAAAATCACAAATCCTGTTTTCTACACTCCAATCTAGACCATAGTCACTGCTCTCCAATTAATGTGGCTTACCTGTTATTTATGTCAAACAGCATAAAACTCAATGGTTTTTCTTTTTTCTTTTTGAACATTAAACCAAGACTTCCCTTAAAAAATATACGATGTGGACCATTAAGATACAAGAACACCAAATTTAATTAGATTTTACGGCTAATCAAATAAATGTCAAGTTAGCTTTTACTTTCAGAAGACAGCCCCACTAAACAACTAAATTAATAAATTTAACTTTTTGTGTTTTCTATTTTAAAAAACACTTCCAAATCTATGATAAGATTGATCTATGTAGATCATTGATTATCTCTCATACTCCTAAAGTGCCAATTGCAAAGCAAATTTTGTGGCTAAGATTGAGGTGGTTTTGCACATTGTTTGATAATCTGACTTCCCTTATTCTCCTTCCCTGTTTTTTCCTTTGGAAAATATCACCCCTTCACCTCCCAAATCCGTTTCCTCATTCCTTTTCTTCACTAGAAATCTCTTTCTCACTGTTACCTAAAAAATAAAAAACACCTGTTTTGGAAAATTTCTAACTTTTCCAAATATGTCTCCTCATTTCTCACTTGCTATATTCCCTTTTTCTGCAAGATAGTCTTAATCATTTTATTACATTTAACAGCTTCAGGTAATTTCTAGTCAATTCAATCACAATGTTTCTTTACTGAGAATCAAATACTTTACTGAGAATCAAGTAAACCAAGTCTTTCATGGAGGTGCCAATGTCATTTTAGAGTTTCTACATTTGCACAACAGCCAGTCTAAGCCAGAAAAACTGATGACACCATAATCTTATGTTGTTAAACCCATAGGACATAAATTAAGGCGTTTTTATCTGTTCTTTTGATTCTTCTCCATACTATGGTAAAATGATGTAAAAAAGCTATATGCATAAGCAGATAAGACAACCTATTCATTCAAGACAATCCTTTTCTTTGTAGATCAAACCAGGAAATTACGTAATGAACAGCTGGAAGGTCCTCTTTTTGTTTTATCTTTCTTATTTTGATAAGAGTACAAACTTTCAATTTGCAGCTAACATGAATAATGATAAATACTTGAAAATAGAAAAAAATTACAAGCCCACATGACACATAAATGATAAAAAGAACCACATATTAGCCATCATGTTCAAGTGTTAACTATGATTTTTTTGGGCATAGAGCAGCTACCTTACAGGCTCTAAAGTAGTCAAAATGACGATGATATGCTCAACGAGGGATGACCTATAGATACAGTTGACCATAGGTTGACTCCTATGTTGTTTTTTATGATAACAAAACTTAATTGATTTAACAATTTGAAAAACCAAGTATTTCAGATACTTCAGTTTTAATTTGATATTCTCAATTCATCCCCCCCCCCCCCCCCCCCCACCTTTTTTGAAATAGTAGCAGATTCACCCCCTCTTGAGAAACCATCTGGGCCAACAGATACAATACTTAATGAAATGGCAACTCATACAACAAGTTGTCAACCCATTGACTAACATAAGCAAGAGAATTTGCTACATTTTGGAAAACTTGGAGAACCTTTTACTGTTGTATTCAGTGAATTGAGTGAAGACAAACTATCATTGATTTCACTACACGCTTGAAGTATAGATACCTCCGTACCTTTATAACTCTACAATACAAGTATACGATGGGACCTGTACATAACGAATATATGGTTCAAATGGTAAAAAAAACACAAGTAGGCAGCAAGACTATACTGACTGAAAACCAGATCCACTTGGCAGATCAGGGGAATTCTCCATCGATGATGATGAAGCTACTGGTATGGAATTAGATGAAGATCCCAGATCCTTTGATTGTCCATGGTCCTCAGATACTCCATCCTGATCAATGCTCCTGAGTTTTGCTTCAAGAAGCAATAGAGTAGCATCTAACCGTAGGATTCTCCTGAAGAATATCAGATTGAAAACGAATCTCAGCGCCAGAGTTCAAAATACTTCTAAGTTTATGGTGGAAGTTAAATTGCTATGCACAAGTATGGGTACTTCTAATTTCAGTAAGAAAAGAAGTTTATATTCTTCTACTTCTTACCAGACTTAAATAAGCAGACTAAACTTCTAAACCACTGAAATAAGTAACAATAACTCCTTCCAATCAATCTGAATTTAAAAGACTGACAACAAACCACATTGAGAAGATTGCTCTCCGTTACAGGATACAGATGATAAGAAGCAAAGAGTTCAAAATACTTTATTCCGGAACGTTCGACTTTGTGGAAGCGGACTGGCCGTGGAAAGCTCAAGACGAAATGGAGCAATTACCGGTTCAAATAACTGCATACCTATGGACATCGGCAAGCTTTTCTTCGCAAATAGATGAGAATCTATTCAGAAAACGAGCAGTGTTCGCAATAAAGATGTTCACCTAATCGGTTAAAAATAAGTGATCAAAAACATCCTCTAACAAAATTCTAATTCAAGACAACAAGCGAACATAAGAATTTGATGGGCCGAAAACAGAGAGAAGAGGGAAAATAGAGACGTTACCAGATAGACGGTCCTTCGATCGGAGAAGGCTAAAGCAGCTTCCTCCTCTGGCGGGAAAACCTCATTTGTACTGGGCAACCGCACCGCGGAGAAAGGGCTGCGCGGCGGGGATGTCCAGGCCATCTTCTCCTCACAAATCACACGGATCCTGTGTTTGGACCTTACTGAGATTAGGGTGGCAATTTTATCCGTTTACACAAGGAATATCGAATAAATAATCATTAATAATTATTAAATTATATGTAATAACAACTTCATAGTTCTTCCTCATCAATAGCAATAACTATAATTATTTTAATCATAAGATCTTAATTATGAATATTATTAATGAATAATGAGCAGAAATAACAATAATCAATAATAATAAAATAATTGTATATAATAAGACTTAAGATTTAGTTCAAATTGTTATTTTAATTGTATATTTTTAATTTATTTTATTAAAAATCTCTCGAGTAAAAATAATACTTTTTGGATTAATCATCTTACGGTTATTTGTTGCCGTGAGACCTGTTAAATATCGAAATGTGTAACAATCTGATCGTTAGAGATGAACGATCCAACGGCTATGGACGTACTATATTCGGGCTAGATTGGGAGGGATCACGTGGTAAACGATCAACGGTGGTATCACGAAGAATATATTGTTGTCATTCCAGAAATAGTCACTAATATTCTGGTAGGCGCTGTCGGCAATCGAGGGTAAAAAAGTAAAAAGGCGCCGACCGAAGAAAATGGAAAAAAATTTGGACCATTTCTCGATTTGTGCGTGTCATCCTTGCGCAGGGGCCATGCTAATCTTCTCTGTATCGTTCCAATTTTATCGGATGTCTCCGAAGAGACACGTTAACTTTGATAGATGAAGTAAATAAAGATTGAATATCACTATGTGCCATTCTATGTGGGACTATGTTTCAAGGCCCCGATTAGAAACCAAACTCTGAAGTGTGGAGTTCCTGACATAGCATCCCGGGATCGACTCGGAGTCCCGACGTTTGGCTTTCTGCTCAATTTAGGCCAAAACAACTTGCATTTTATATACTCTATATGTTATAATTTTAGCTCGGAAATTTATTTTATTTTAAATTTAATACTAATATGCTATACTATATAATTTTTTATATTTAATTTACTATAATAATGCATTACTTAATTTACTTTAATAATTTAAATAATTTTCAACTTCGATTTTAATCCTAAACCCTAAATATCTATTTAAAAATTTTATTATATTTTTAATTTAATATTTGACAATAGATTTTTAATTTATTGCTTTATAAATAACGTTCATTATTTGAAACCATTTAAGTTCTAAATATCTAATGTCTTTAATAGATCAATGAATTCATTACACTAAATAATACATTATAATACTAATTTAAACAGTATTTATTTATTTAAATTTGATATATGATTTTTTATTTTTGTTTTTATTACTTTGCATTTTTTTGTTCCGCTTTTACTTTTATTTTATTTCCCAAATGATATAGAGATATGACAATAATATTTACTTTAAAGACATTTAGAATTTTTGTTTGAGTTGCTCAACAACAACAAAATATATCATGTATTAACTACATAGGAAATCAGTTTTCAAACTAAGACCACACACTATTTAAGCAAACCACGATAGGCAACCGTACCAAAATGGAGGGAGAAGTATGATGGAAGCATAGCGTTTTCCGTGACATTGGCACCTGCTATGACCACATGAAATGGAAATGAACTAGGTGCCTATTAGTGCGCCTCTGGATCAATTAGATTACATTGTAACTTGACTCGGATGAGTTAGTGTATACATCGGCCGCCATTTGCCCATGAGTAAAGTGGGTAAACCAGGATTCACATCAAAATCCTGGTTCTTCCACTTGAACTCGCATCTTCGGCTCATGAAAGTGGATATCACTCTCCTCTTGGGGCTCTCGCTCTCACTTATTATTAATTTAATTCATTATCAAGTATTTTTGTTTAATTATATTATCTTTTATAATTAATTAAACTAATAAAATTTAAATTTGTAGAAATCTATTATTAATTTATACTATGTAAAAATCTATCTTATGTTATTAATAAAATAAAATATTTATTTATTTATTATATTTATTACTATATTAAATTAGTGATTGAAGAGTGGTAAATAAAATATTGTTAAAGTGAGTATTTGATCAAGTATATTTGTTTAATTATTTTATTTTTTATAATTAATTAAACTAATGTTTTTAAATTTTTTAGAAATATATTATTAATTTATACTAAGTAAAAATGTATCTTATGTTATTAGTAAAATATTAAATGTATTTATTTATTATTTGATTATTTTTATTACTATATTAAATTAATGATTTAACAGTGGTAATTAAAATATTGTTAAAGTAAACAATTGATCAAGTATCTTTGTTTAATTATTCTATTTTTTCATTAATTAAACTAATGATTTTTTTTGTGGAAATATATTATTAATTATGCTACGTAAAATATATCTTATGTTATTAATAAAATATTAGATTATATTATATTTATTTATTATTTTCATTACTATTATTTTTAAATTTTTATTTATCTTTTTTATAATTAATTAGTACATTGTCACAAGTAATTATTGTATCAATTTAGATTAAACTACAATTTATCTTAAATTATGAATGAAATATCTTATTTAATTAATTAATATATGAATATTATTTAATACTACATTAAATAACTTATTAGGATAATAACCATGTTTATTCAGGTTAATTATCTGTTTAAGTATATTATAAAAAATAATTCATTATCTTATTTACACTATATTTTTCATTTTCCAGTGCACTTTAGATCTACGACACTAACACCAACACATGATTTACTTTCACTTTCACTAACACATAATTCACTTTCACTAATACTTAATTCACTTTCACTTACACTTCCACTAACCCCCTAGATTTTGAGGGCATATCAGGCCATATGTGCTTGATCTGGTTCATTTATGCATCACATGAACATGAGGAACAATGTATTTATTTTGATAATCTGCAATTAAAACCTAGCTCACAACCAAAATTGCAACCATGGCATTCACGAAAGTTACAAAAAGAAAGAAACCAACCGAGATTTTCCATCACAGATTGGGAATTGGGATAAATTATAAATATTACACCTAACAAAACCGAATTAGTATGGCCAAACAGTAGCGAGAAGGGCTACCAATCTCTCTAACAGTGATTCTTCAGTGAACGAGGAACTGAAGTCAGCAGATAGACATCCCCTCTTCTTCCCCATCGTCCCCTTCCATATCTTCCTCTTTTCTCAGTTCACCGCAGACATTACATTCCATGACGTTCGACACAGGACCCTCCGATGGTGGCATCGGAGCCAATGTTCCCCCGCAACCCTCTTTGCCACAAAGATATTTTACAAAGAAATAAGCATGGGGAAAATCTGTGTCGTCTTGCCCTATATCCTCCTCTTCTGGTTCCTCCATCTCCTCGTCGGCGTCCTCTTCCATGCCCGCCTCTTCTTCCCCCTCTTCATTTTTCCAGTTACTCTCTACTTGACACCGATCGCACCCGCACACAAACCCATAGTCCTCCACGAGCCTCTTCTGCCTGTCTTTATAACTCCAGTTCACAGGAAAATAACTCAAACATACCTCCCTCCCTCGCGCAATATCGTGAATCGCCCTCACAATAATGTCAGTGTTCCGGCTGCTGTGACCATCTACATAATCGAACCTGCAAGCGTTCGGAAGGCAATCGTGGTTGAAAAAGGAGGCCGTGGGATAAATCCCGTAAGCCCTGACCGACCTCTCTCCATCCCCAGACAGCTCCATCAAACCGAAGGCGTTCTGCTTGTCCTTGGCAAGCAATGCCGCGGTCAACTCTAGCGAGAACGACGCGAAGTTTGAGGAGAGAGAAGAAATGAGCGAATGAAGGGTCGCAGCCTCGATATTTGGTGAGGCTTCGCCTTGCAGAGAGATGAGTTTCTGGAAATCGGAGGGAGAGACGACTGACAGATTGAAAGCGGCGATCAGAAAATTAGATTGGATTTGAAGGTCGGGGTCCGGAGAAGGGGACGAACGAAGACGGGTGAGGGTTTCGCAGACCCAGGGCGAGTGAGATGAGGTCAGAGCGGCAGAGCGGCAGGGAGGGCTGCAGAAATGAGCGTGGTGGGAGCAAGAAGGACATGACAACGTCCGAGAGTGAAGAGTGGGGGGGTCGATTCTACGGAAGCAGTGTGAACAGAAGTTGAGGGATACGGAAACCCTAGAAACGGCGTTGGAGTAGAGGAGGATTGGGGATTCTTGGAGAATGATTTGGCCGGGCTTTATCGGCTGAGACGCGACTAGAGCTCTTCCTCTGCCTTGGATTTCTGCCACTCTGAGAGCAGACGCTCCGGAGGATTCAGTCATCGTTTGGGCGGGAGTAAGTACTCTCAGCAGTAACGAAGCTTCCGAGTTCACCTCTGCACTTCGCTCGCCGTGACCTCTACGTTTTCCTGGACTTGACCCGAGTCATGACTGCAAGTGTACGAGCATCGGAGGGCAAATTTGCAAGAAGAGATGTGGGGCCGGATCGGGCAAAACGCGACTACTAGCCCGCCACGGAGGGTGCACGGGGTTTCGACCTTACCCCGCAGTCTTGCTCTACACAAGTTCGAGGCCCTGTCACCGTTTTACTCCTTCTCGAACTCTCCTTCCCTGTATCCAGCCCATGATCCCATCCCACGACGTCTATTAGTCTTGTAGCTTTGTTTCTAAAACTATTCTCGTTAAGGTAGTTTATCTCCTTCAATATGATTTTAACTTTGTATTTAAATAAAAAAATATTATTTATTTTTACCTCCAACTTTTTTCCCTCTACATTTTTAAACAATATTTTTTTAAAGTTAATATATAGTAATAACACCATAGAGGTTAGAGGTTGAGATTGGAAAAACTGCCTCTAGGGATGGCATCGAGCCGAGCCAAACTCAAACTTGTATATGTTTGAGTTCGGCTTAATCTGAATACTTCAAACTCGAACATGGTATTGACATTGAAACTCTTATATATGAACCTAGGTGTTACGAAGTGGTCTTTATAGTTGGAAGGACTTTGACCGTTCCCTCTCGGCTGAGTGAAGAACAAAAACCCTCTTCTAGCCACAAAGTGTGGAGTTGGATGCTTGTAAAATTCTTTTTGCATTTGAATAACAAGTAAAAAAACCTATCAAGAGAAAGAAATTAAATCATATGTTTATGTTTTATATGTTAAATTTTATGTTAATTAATCATCATAATTGAAGTTTAAATACACCTTTGATATAGCAAATTAGAACTGGATAATAAGTTTCTTTAGTATAAAAGGTTATTGAGAGATGCATGTGACCACTTCCATGCGAAAAGATTACTTATAAGAAAAAAAATCTAATATTTAAAAAAATTAAATAAATATTTTTAATATATTGTAATTGGTTTAAGAAAATTTTGGTGGGAGAAGGCATGATTAATATGGTATTTAGCTTTTGAGAAAAATGGATATCTAGACTAACTGATTGACAAGGTCACCACAAATGACTTGACAAGGGAGCGGTATTCCCTCCCCCATCTCTTTCAACACTAGTGGTGGTCCGGTGGAGAAGCCCCTCCCCTCTCCACCATTATGAGAAAATTTCCCATGCAGGGGGAAAGCCCCTTTCCCTCTAACACTAAAAGGGAAAGGTGGTTCTCTTTTTGGACTCTCCACCATTATGAGAAAATTTCCCAGCCCTTTCCATCTAGCACTAAAAGGGAAAGGTGGTTCTCTTTTTGGAGGTACAGGCCACCATGTGAAACACTTTCTTTTACCGTGTGAGACACTTTCCTTTAGAGAGAGAGAAAAATCCCAATATCTTTCATCCTATTCTTTTTTTTTTTGTTTTTTAAAGGTAAGACGTATCAAAAGGAATATCTTTTTGTCCATTGTATCATTTTAAAATCCATTGTATCAACCAATTTTTTAAAGAACCCAGTCCTTTTAAGTTGTAACTTGTAAGAATTGACAAAAGTTTGGATTCTGTTCGATCTGTTTGGACTGGTTAGGTCTTTGGGATTCTTATTGTTTATAGTTTATAATATTTGATGCAGATAAGGGGAAGCTCATAAGTGTGTAAGACCTATTTACGAGGGGTCGAAAAGTTTTTAAATTTTAAGATTAATATCTAGATATTTTTTGTTTTTAGCAAATCTCCGCCAGTGATTTTCTAACGCATATTTCGTTGTTTAATCTAATAAAATATTTAAAATTGTAAACTCTGTCATCGAAATTGTTAGAATTTGTGTTTGTATCGATCGAGCTAATCATTGTATAAGATTCGTGGGGTTACTTTCTTAAAAGGTTCGATGGTTTCAACAGAAACAATTCTCTTTCTTACGTTGTATTCGTCAGGGGAGTGATTTTATTCACGATCCTGAATCCTGTGTTTTTCATCCTTTTCTTTTTTCTTTAATTTGAACGTTTTCTTCTTTTCTGTTCGTGAATGTTCACTTCGTCCACTGGCTCTACATTATTAACTGAAAGGATAATACTTAAGATTTAGTGTAACAACTTATAAATTCATGAAACTAGTTGGTCAAGAGGTCGACGGAGAACGAACTATTAAAACCACTCAAATCCATACAAAATCAAAGACCATTTTCATCGAATTCCGCCATGAGTAGAGGTCTGCCTGAACGAATCTTTTCCCATTTCGATTAGAATAAATGACCCTCTTTATGAGTTCATCCGTAACGAGAGGGCAATTCTGTGGGTGGGAATGATCTTGTCTCTTCCTAGCAGCTGCTTTATTGCTTTGCCCAGGAAAAAAAAGGTGGCTGTGCCCTTCCTTCGTCTCCCTCGCCCAGGAACTCATGTTTAAAACTCCCCCGCTTCCAGTCTTTCAGACAAGAGATCGTGTTACATGACGTATCGCCCTCCCGCCCGCCCCCGACGACGGTGATGCCGCTGACGAAGAACACGTGCAACGAGTAGATGGTCCCACTCGGGGTCGGTGTCCGTGTCCTAGACTGTTTCCAACAAGACGAAGTTTTAATGCGGTCGTTGCGTCTATCGGTTCGATTATATTTCATAGTGGCGGAGAGGGCGTCGCCGGGTATAAGGTAATTTTTTTTGTTCTTTTTCTTTCTTTTTGGGTGCCTTGCTGATTGGTGCCATGAATTATTTCTGTTACTAGTTTCAGTTATAACATCTCCGTAAGGGTTCTCTGCATCAGAGGTTGATATTGCCGTGGACTGGGTTGCTGTTATCGGGATGGAAAGATCAATGAAGAGTGTGTTGATTACTTCTAATGGCGATGATATTTCGAAGAACATTGCTTACTTCCTGGCAAAATACGGCTGCAGGTATATTTATTTTGTGATTCTATGTATTACCTTACTGGGTAGTTTGGATCATGGAAGCTCTTTGCATCAGTTGACTGTTCGAGTATGAAAACTGTTTCTCAGAGTCTCCCCAAAGGTTCCAGAAAACAAAGGCTTTTATCTAATTTGTTTTCAAATTTTTATATTTCCGCGGATAGATTGGTTTTGATGGGCAACGAAGGTCCCCTCCAGTCTATTGCGAAGGAGATCATGGAGACGTTGAAAGGCAGCGCTTCGATTGACGTGATTGGATTGGATATGAGCGATGACAGGGCCGCAACTTTTGATGAAGCAGTCGATAAAGCTTGTAGACGTCTTGGGGCTCTAGACGCTTTTGTTAACTGTTATATGTATGAAGGTAAATCGAGGACCTTGCTTGTAGAAGTTTGAAAGTAGTTGTAGTTTAAGCAATTAAAGTTCTTCTCTTGTTTTATTACTGTTTAATCTTTTCCTTACTATGTTTCATGGTCGAAGATTTGTAACTTTCAGATTTTGAAAGAGTTACTATGAGAAGACTGAAATTTTATCAAGTAATATATAATCTGAAACCTTTGGAATCGTTAGATGTTGGTTGGATTTCACCCTCTCAAAGGGTGGAGGGCTTTAAAGCAGATAAGCTAAAAGAGTACACCGGATTTTAATTTACCAAGAACATGATATGTTGCTCAAAAGAAAATTGTCAAATGTCATTTTCTGAATATTATCTCTCATACTGTATAGCTCTTTTATCTAAATAGAAGGTCTTCAGTTCTCATATGTTGGTTCTTACATTTATGTTTGATCTCCATTTGAATTTGTTTTACTTTTATGTCATTAGACCAGTACTTTATAAAAAAATTTAGTGAGGAATCTGTTGGTTTGATCAGAAAACAATTGCCTTTATTGAATAAAGATTTATGAATTCTATATCGGTTTGCTAAAGTGATTTGAGGCTCATCATACATGAATAATTGTCTGACTGCTGCTGCTCATGCTTCTAGTGAAAAAGAAGTGGTGGGTTAAGCCATTGCAGGCTCTTGGTTGTAGTTTTTGGCTTTTAATATGGCTCTTACCCAAGAGAAAACTCTTATCCAATGATGGCAGGAAAGAAACTACAGTGAGCTTCTCCTTGTGGCACAGAGTGAAAATCTCACAAAAGTGGGGCATCCATGTTGAGACACTATGAGAAAATTTACTGAAAAGGGTAACTTACCAAGTTTTATGGTTTCTGAAACAGGGAAGATGCAAGATGCTCTAGATATGCCGGAAGATGAATTTAAAAAAACAGCACAGTTTCATTTCATGGCACCATGGTTTCTTACAATAGCTGTTGGCAAGAGAATGCGGGATTTTGGAAGTGGTGGGTCCATTATATTCCTTACATCTATTATTGGATCAGAAAGAGGGCTCTACCCTGGTGCTGCTGCCTTTGGTGCATGTTTGGGTGGAATACAGCAGTTAGTAAGAGTATGTCAATCCTTAAATTACCATTTACTTTGCAAATTCATTTTTTTGAATAATATCTTAGCATAAGATCTTTTGCAATGCACTTTGTATCCATCATTTTAATGCCAATAACAATGCTAGGACTTCAAAAGGTTATGTTTCAAAAAACTGTATTTGCATTTATACTTAAAAAATAATCTAATTGCAAACCCGAGTGAGTCAAAGTCAATTTTGACTGGATGCATGTGGTTTACTTATAATTGTTTTCTTATTATTGGGTAGTATATATTATGGTTGATTACTTATCATTGAAGGATAAACTTTGTACATGAAATTTCTCATATTGGAAACAAGCCATACTCAACTCAGTCAGCCTAAAGAGTATGGTAAATCTATATTCATGTAGCAGATGAACACTAAAATATGCCTTGTAGGCAGGATTTTCTTTCATTTTATGTAGACATTTAGTTGGATTTGAGACTTTTGGACTAGGAATCAGATGGATTGATTATTGGAGGAGAAAAAGAAAATCATTTTATACAATTAAGGTTTAGTGGTACATACAGACTTTGCTGTGATGGAAAGAGAAACCCACCAGTGCCAGACCGATCAATAGTCAGCTTTAGTGTCTCCTTTTTCTTGGTACCTAGAGCTTGTATAGTTTGGTAGTAGAACCAGAAATGGTAATTGATCATTCCTGTTTGCAATCAAAGTAATAATTTTGAATGTTTGCTTTTCATTTGTCAAGGTTTCAAAGGAGATGGGATCATGGATTTGGCTTATTGGCTCAATAGTCACATGGGGGGTTTTCAAATGTGAGGTCTTGAGTTCAAGTCTCACCAGTCACCTGCGTATGGGGTATAGTGTAGTGTGTTTGTGTGTATGTGTATCAACATTAAAAAAAAAAAAGCCATGATCGCTTGGACCTCTTGGCACAAGAAATCTCCGGACCTGTCCAAATCACTTGGCTGAGCATGAAGGAAGTCAATATGGTTTGGGTACTTTCTGAGAACCCTGGCCCAGTCTGGTCAGTTGCCACTGGCCACTTGTTGGGTGTGAATGAACTCGCCTGTCAGAGGTCTTAAGTTTAATCCTTCTATCTGTCCAAGTCAGTTTTGTGCTGTTTCACCTACCTTTGCAAGACAGGAATAAGACTTCAACCATTCACTTCTTTTTAAACTTTGTTATGTGTTAACTGTAGAAATTGTTGTGAGAGAGAGACTAACATTCTAGCAATGTCTTTTTTGCAAGAACATGGGAGGATTCTTTTATATTATGACCAAGTATAAATGTAGGACAACAGTATTTATCTCCTATGCTTTCTGGTTGTTCGAGAAAAAAATCTTTTCAGTTTCTGTTTAGTCATGCTTGGAATAGGATACATATAACACATGTTTATTGTATTATTTGTCAGTAATCACATCGGAGGAAACAGAGGATAGATTCTGTAGTTGATTTCTTTTGTTCTGTTAGCGTTTTACACTATGATTTCTTTTTGACAAGTTTTTTAGACATGAACAGGTGAAGATTGTTATTTCTTAAGCGTTTTGTTCATTCTCCAATTTCTAAAACTGTCTAAGAGAACAAAGGTAGAAGAACTTTCTTGATGTTCAACAAAAAAAATCTTTTAAGTTTCCATGGAATAGAATACACAGAACATATATTTAGCGCATTTATTGTCAGTATCCATACTGGAGAAAATAGAAGACTGATTCTTCTGTTGATTTCTTACATATATTTAACGCATTTATTGTCAGTATCCATGCTGGAGAAAATGGAAGACTGATTCTTCTGTTGGTTTCCTATGTTTTGTTGGAGTCTTAGTTTTAGAGTTAATTTCTTTTGGTAAGTTTTTGGACATGAACAGGCGAAGACACGTTTATATCCTAAACTTTTTTGTCCATTCTCTGATTTCTAACACTGTCTATGAGAACATGGGCTGAAGAAACCACATTTGGGGAAAAAGAAGATGTGGAGATTATTCAGTCTTGCTTGTTGTAATCTACTATAGAGTATGCCATCTTTGTGTTTCATACAAGAAGTCAATCCAATCTGCTAGCAAAATGCAAACAATTTATGTAAAAGAAGGCTGTTTCCAGAGAAGGGGAATAAGATTTTGTTGCAATATACCAGCTGTGGATCTTATGCCTTGCCTTCGTTTCATTGTTCTGTTAGCTTGCATTGGTTTGCCAACTGATTGAATTAAGTCACTCACATGTTGGATTTTTATTTTCTAGACGCTGGCGATTGAGGTTGGGAAATACAAGATCAGAGTGAACAGCATTGCCCGTGGTTTGCATCTTGATGACAAATTCCCATTGTCAGTCGGCAGGGAGAAGGCTAAGAAATCCACGGAAGAGGTGATGCCATTGCAGAGATGGCTTGATGTGGAGAAAGATCTTCAATCAACTGTTCTCTACTTGGTGGGGGATGAGTCTCGGTACATGACAGGCACAACTATTTTTGTGGACGGAGGCCAGTCTCTCGTAAGGCCCCGTATGCGCTCTTTCATGTGATTGGCATTCGGCACCGTTAGTTTATCTTCGTGAGAGTTCAGAATGGAAGACTTGCCAGGATTTCATTTCATTAGTCAAAAGTTTATGGACCTGAGAGCAGACAGGATAAATAGAGGCTGACAAGGGAAATAAAAGAGCCTTTTAATAATCTATTTGTTGTTCGTCGCATGTAATACCATGCGAATGGTTGCAATTGTTTGGTTTTGTTTTTCAATTCTTTTGAAGTTGTGTAGGCGTAAGAGATGGTAAATAATCTGACTCAAGCTGGTTGCATTTCAAAAAAGTGAAAAATTTCACTGATTATCCAAAAACTCCCTCTCGTCTATAAACTCAAATTTTTTCAAAATATCTTAAACATCTATTTGAATTTTGAGGCAACGCTTGTCTCATCGGACTACTCAGAGGCAGAACAGGATCCATTATATAATTAGTTGTATTGGGGGAATGGATAGAAAGAGAGATAGAAGATGAATTGGGAGAACAGAATAGAGGAGAAAGATAGTGCAAGAAGAGGGCGGAGTGTGTTCAAAGTTGTATCGCTAATCTTCCCCCTTTGTCATTTATATAATAAGTTCAAAGGTAGAAAGAGCTGATCCAATACGAAAAACCATTTGGTGCAAAACATGTAAAACACTATTTTAGCCATCCGATTAATGCTTATTGCAACTGTCCAGTCAAAGGCTATTGCAGTTGTCTGATCAATGGCTATCTCAATCATCTGATTATGATCAGATGAGAGAGCCGTTTCGCACCACATAGTTTTTCGTATTGGATCAACCTACAAAGGTAGATATTACATTAGTGCCTCTGCCCTAAGAGTTCTGCCTCTGCCCTAAGAGTTCATATAAAGAGTATGAAATAAAGGAAAATTACATCTGTGGCACTACCCTTCTTATCTTCTTAATGTTTACTTTTGTTATTAACATATATTTGAGTGAGAGTAATTTTCAATTACAAACTTCTTTAATGTCATATTTTCAAACATGTCTAATTAGATGTAGTAATTTAGAATATGACTTTATGATTCAAATCTAAAGGACAAGAAAGGTAACACTGGTAGAAGATTTTAATTGGAAAAATTAAAATATTAAAATACCTTTCTTATTTTTTAGTATTTTGTAAATATTTAATTTAAAAAAAAATAACTTTATCATGTCCTTGCCACTTAAGGGAGAGCAAGAAAGGTAGGGGATGGATGACCTCATTTCACCTTCTCCTTCTTCTCTTTTTTTGTGTGTGTGTATGTGTGTTAGATGAAAAATGGGCGGATATCTTTTCCTCCTTTTTTGTTGAAGATGGAAAATGAGTGGAGGAGGGAGGCCTCACCCTCCCCTCTTCTACATTTGCAGCAGTTTTTTAGCAACAAATGTTAAAAATATTATATACTCATATAAAAAATAATAGTTCAAATATTTTATATTTATACTCTCCCTCCCCTCTTCTACATTTGCAGCAGTTTTTTAGCAACAAATATTAAAAATATCTTATACTCATATAAAAAATAATAGTTCAAATATTTTATATTTAAAAATATTTTTAATAATTATTTACCAATTAGAATAAATCTGATTTCTTAATTTCATTTGTTAAATGTTAAAACGAATTAGGTTTTCCTCCGCGACGACGTCAACAAGTTTCTGGTAGTCTGGGTTTGGGCAAACTCGGCTCGACTAGCCTGAGCCTCTGCCATCGCACGGCATTGCCAATGCGTAACTCGTAGCTCGTAACATTCCCTCCGCCCCAAAAAGAGGCTCAATCTCCGATCCTCCTCATCCTGTCTTCTTTTCCGTGCTCTCTTCTCACGCCCACCACCTGTATGTTGCGTAGCCGTTCGATCGACTGAGGCGAAAGCCTTCCGATCATTTCCAGGCGTCGCGTTCTCGCATGATCGGTTGATTCTCCCCGTTCTCTCTCTTGCTCTCGTTGGATGGAGCTCCAACTGAAGGTGGCGCAGGCCGTCCAGGTTTTGAACCACGATTCCCAGTCATGCAACCGAGTCGCCGCCAACCAATGGCTTGTACAGTTCCAGCAGAGCGACGCTGCTTGGGAGGTCGCCACCTCTATCCTCACCTCCGATCGGCCTTTTCACGTCGATTTCGAAGTCGAGTTCTTCGCTGCTCAGATTCTCAAGCGGAAGGTTCGTCCACCGTGCATTCGTTCTTGCTGTATCTCATTTCGTATATTTGATTATAGAAAATGCTTAAGTTGCTTGCTACTGTCGTTCACACTCCCGAGATTATTGTTGCTTAGTTTGAAGCTTTTTCACCTCTCCCTTTTTTTTTTTTTTTTCTTCCTAGAATACCTTTCTCCCTTTTGTATGCTTCCTACACCGGAATCTTCCAATTTTCCTTCAAACATAGTTGGGTGGGATTTTCTGATCGAATGAAGATAAAATATAACAATCGGAAACAGAGAGTAAATGAGATGACACGGGCGCCTGACGATGGGCACCATGGAAACTCCGTTTCTTTTCTGTTCTGGATGTGGGGGAAAGTAAGCTTTGCCGGAACATATTGTTCTGAAATTAGTCAGAGTGCTTCCTTCCTTCCTTATTGTCCTTGCACGAAACTGGTTTTGTTTTCTCTTATATCCTGATGTTCGATCTGCGATTTTTCAGTCAAACAGTTTTATTTTAACGTGCAACTCAGTTATGGAATCTAGTTAATATGCTACGGTAACGTAAGTATTTATTGGTCGTGTTGGTGGGACGTCTTGGAAAATTCTATGAGTGGTGAATGCGTCTTTTTTGGAAATAAAACCCATAAAAACTGCACTAGCTTAAATGTGGATGGCAGGAGTGGAACTAAGGAGGAACTGGTTATGTCTTAATGCTTTACCTATTGAGTTAGTATTGCCGAAATAAGGTTATGTTTAAAAACATCTATTTCACTAAAAAATTCCCGCTAGACTTTATTGACTTTTCTCTGTGCCTACGATTGAATCAAACTATTGCCTATTCGTGTTATACTTCGGGATATGCTTACTTGGGGAGATTTGGAAGCTTCTGGGACATTTTTAAAACTGCAGTGAACCTATCGACTTTTCCATTTATATAAATGCATACGTATGTATGAAGAATCACCTGAAATAAATGTAGTCTACTTGTGAAAGTATTAGAAAATATACTGCTTTAGGATAGGTAATTGGTCAGAATGAATAATATTTTATTGATGGGAGTACAAGCTTCAGTACCATATTTGGAAAGCAATTATAGTTTTGCCATTTTTTTGTGGTTAATTTACATTTCATTTCTCAGTTAGCTTGTTCTTGCTTATTTGATTATTCATTCGGTATCTTCAATTAATATATCTGCTGTTAACAGATCCAAAATGAAGGATACTACTTGCAGCTGGGAGCAAAAGATGCTCTGTTGAATGCTTTGCTTGTTGCTGCAAAGAAGTTCAGCTTGGGCCCTCTACAGGTAGTATATCTTGTTGGTTCATTTGTATTAGTGGGGAAACTTTGAGAAAAAAAGGATTTTTATCATTTAATGAGGTAGCAAATCCTCCTGGTGGTACTAATACAAGTTTTTCTTCTCATGTTACAGCTATTAACACAAATCTGTCTTGCATTATCATCACTCATACTCCATGCTGTAGAGCATAAGCAGCCCATTGATCAGCTATTTTCTAGTCTTCACCAATTGCAAAGCCAGGATAATGGTAACAATGCAGTTCTGGAGATGCTTACAGTCCTACCTGAAGAAGTCATAGAAGATCAAAACTCAGATTGCAACATCAGTCCAGCTCGTAGATGCCAGTATGGCCGAGAGGTTTGAAAATTTTTAACATGAGTTTATACCTGTTTGATGTTACAAATTTATTATTTCTTTGTTGGTGTAAATTACTAGAATTTTTTCTTTTCTAGGCATGCGTTATTTATAGTAAGTGGATCCAATTTGACCTGATTGAGAAAGTACGAGATGAGGAAAGGAAAAGGAAAATGAAAAGGAAAATTGAATTTAAAATGGTACCGTACTGTCTTTTTATGCAGCTTCTTTCGCACACTCCAACCGTTCTTGAGTTCCTTCTACTTCAATCAGAGCAAAGAGTTGAGGATGGCGTTCAAGTTCATGATAGGAACCGCAAAATTTTGCGATGCTTGTTGAGCTGGGTAGGATACTTCACACTTGGTGTTTAGGCTATTTATTGTCTTTTTTGTTGATAGCAGTGAGTTTTTTTGCCTCACCTTTGTCACTTACAAATATTGAAAGTTTACAGTTGCTGGAAGTTATACCTTTTCAGTTAATAGCTAGCTCTTGTGGGTGGTGATCTTATTGGTCAACAATGGCTATAGTTACTCGTGGTACACATGTGCTGTTTGTATGAGAAAATGCCAAACAGATAGGCATCAGATAAATTTAAACACTGTACTCTGATTCTGATAGTGAATCCATTGTAATAAATTAGGATATCTAATGTTGTTTTTCTTTTCTTTTTTTATGTTGAAAGAATGTTTAATGTTGTTTGTATGTATTATTGTTACTACAAATTTTTAAAGAGGCAGTTGCATTTATTTTGCTTATTATTATTTGACTCAAGTATTGCTTTTTGAGTGGGCTTGCGTATTGGTCCGTTAAAGATTATACAGATACAAGAATATGAATGCTCATTGACTCAAGCAAGATACATCATGATATGTCCAAAAGGATAAACAAGCAATTGTAATGTAGATGAGGTTTTCATGATCAAGGCAAATGGAAATTGGACTGCTTATGGGGCCAATTTACCTTGAAACTATGAACAAGGTTTACATTTGATCCAGTGCTGTTGTTATATGCCAAGATTAATGCCTATATTAGTCAGTTCACTATGTCTTCCGACTCTGAGGACTATTCAAGCACCAGATTATGAGAAGAGGACAAGCAAATCGTTTAGTGACACTGGACTGAAAGATTCTGTTATCCTAGGTCTTATGGTTATTGATTTGAAGACTTTTAACAAAATATTCCTGTTGAATCTGCAGAAATATTGCTACATCCAGCAGCTTGGTGTTGCTCCAAAAATGGCTGCTGAGATTCTGACCCCACCCTATTCAGCCAATTGTACAATTTTTCTATGATACGACCTGCTTCTTTGAAGCATCTGTGTATCAAATCATCAAGCTTGGAGCCCTTTTGTTGGGTAAAAGCAGCTAATTAAAAAATTTATTTGTTGGCCCAAAAAAATCTAATCTGCAAAAAAGGGAAAAACATAACATCAATCCCTTTGTCATCAGTATTAATTGTCAAACTTCAATGGCTGTTGTTCTTGGATGTCATGTTTTGAACTTAATCACAATAAGCTCTTTATATGTCGGCCCTCACTGTATTGTTTAGTTGTCTCTCCCAGCCTGTTAAAACTTTACCCTTGATTAGCTTGATAAGTGATTATCCTCTTGGAAAAGGAAACTCATTTCCATAGTGGTTACATTACCTCTTTTAAATCCACCCTTGCTGTTTTTCCAGTTATTTTTTCTTTCTATAATTGCCTTGCAAGCATGATTATTAAAATTGAGGCAATGGTGCACTTTTCTTCAAAGAGGATCATCTATCACTTATCAGGGTTTAATATCATATAGTAAGTCCGAAGTGGTGTTTTTTTTTTTTATGAAAGTGCGTATATTGATAAAAGAGAGAATTACAAACCTAGTTAAGGGCCTGGCTCCACAACAAAGTGTTGGAGAGACACACCCGCCTTAGCCTGAGAGTCTGCTAAGTGGTTAGCAGAGCGTGAAATGTTTTTCCACATACAATTTAGCCCAGAAAGTAAATTACAGATTTCCTTGAACATATCCCAATGTCGCCCGGGGGGTGACCATGATTTGCGCACCAATTGATGATTACTGCTGAGTCGCCTTCAATATAGAGTGGGCTAGAGAGATGGCTGGAGAAGACCTTGAGCCCGTGCAGAAGTCCAACGAGTTCTGCAGTGGTAGAGTCTGATCTGCCAATGGGGCCAGCATATGAGAAGAGAAGTTCGCTATTTCCATTATGAAGAACACCACCGAAACCTGCAGGACCAGGGCAGCCTAAAGCGCTGCCAATAAAGTTGAGCTTTATATATCTAGGTATGGATATGATTTTGGTCCAAGTATTGGGGGCTGTTGGTAATAAAAGGATCCAGTTTATGGATATGATTTTGTAAGTTAAGTGGCCTTGGAGGTCAGAAGCTATGGAGGAAAACCTTTTCTAGAGATTATCAGTTCTCCGAGGACATTTGGGCTCCAAGGTTCTGCTCCTTGATAAATTGCATCCCATTTGGAAATCTATTGGTAAGCTAAGGTTAACTTTCTTCCTGGTATTTGTTTTCATGTTTGCTCCAGCCTTAGTGATATTAGGATCACTAGCTCTATCTCTGGTAGTGGTGGGGATTGTCATTTTTATTGGAATCTCTTGGACGAGGAAGTGATTAGCAATTTCAAGTTGTTGCTTGCTCCCTACTTTGGATTCTCTTATTTACCATGGTTTCATTCTATGCTATGTTTTTGGTCCTCCTAATTTCATTCTACAGCCACTTGTTTAGGAGCTTCTTGGCCCCTAAAGGGTTTCTTTTTTTCTTGGTGTGCTGTTTAGGGACAATATTTGACTTCATGGGTCAATTGAATGGGTGAGGAAGACATCGTGAGGTCCAGCTTGTAAGCTCTTCAACTTGTTAAATGATACTGTGAACCACCTCTTGTGCATTGTTTGTTTTCTCTCTAGCTTTAGAGTTCTATAATCAGCAGATTCAAAATCTGCATTTGCCCTCCCTTCTCGTCAAGAAGCCTGTTGATGAATGGGAGTATTCTCTGGAGATGTCTTGGCTATTGTCCCTGGTGCATCTGCTACTAGAGGAACCAAGATACTTTGTTGGCAGAGTTAAATTTTAGTGGAGATGTTTAAGATTGCATTTTGCTTCCTTTCCCATTTATCTTTAGTTGGGCTGCCTCTGCTCTTTACTTTTTTTTGTGGGTTGCCTCTCTTTTATTCCTTTCTCTTTACTTTAATTAAATCATCCCAACAATAAGTCAGTTGATGACTGGTGATGGAAAGCCTAGAGATTACATAGATGATGGTGATTAGGATCTTTGGCAATGTCACTCCCTCCAATGGCATGCTGGTGGAATTCTGTTGATGTGGGAAGACAACTCGGTTGATATGGTTCAAATTGTTACAGGAAAATTCTCAATCACGGTGAAGCTGCTGGACCATGATTCTAGGAACCAATGGTGCTTTGCTGGAGTCTATGGCCCCGTCCCCTCCCCCCCAACCCATAGGATACTGGCTAAGACATGCCTTTTGGAATGAACTATATGGAACCGCTCAAAACTGCAGTCTCCCTAGGCTGCCGTTTGAGAATTTTAAAGCTATATGCTATTGTAATGAAAGGTCCCCTCCCTCTACTAGAATTACCTCCTCAATGAGAAACTTTACTGATTTTATTGGGAGCCACGAACTTGAAGGAATCCCACTCTCAGGGAAGACATTTACGTGGAGCAATGGTCAGGGGAACCGCAGTCTCACCAAGCTCGACTGTTTTAACCACAATGCTCTGGCTCAGACTATATGAGGATTTTACCAGCAGTGTTGAACAAAGCAACATCTAGTCACTGGCCTGTATTGCTTGACATGAAGGTTGAGAAGTGGGGGGTTTACTCCTTTCGTTTTGAGAATTGCTGGCTCCTTGATGAAGGATTTAGCGATATGGGTAGCGATTGGTGGTTTTGAGCTAATGTTGTTAGTGGCCTGGCTAGTCACCTCAGTGTCAACCTCAAGCATCTAAATTTGAGCTGAAAGTCCTGGTCCAAACAATGATGCATTGCTGATACTACCCACTGTGCAATCTTCTATCCCAAATTTCTGCCTTTGATGAGGTTGAGGAAAGTAGAATTCTCTCCCTTGTTGAATTCTCTCGTAGGATTGAATTTTCAAGTGACTTACAAAAACACACTCGTAGCGAGCAAGTCCTTTGGAAACTAATGACCCATTTTAAATGGCTAGCTAAGGGGAACAATAAAAAAAAGCTCTTCCATGCCATAGCCTTTGTTGGATGTTGATCTAACCGAAGTGCTTGTCTTAATATTGAAGGTGAAGTAACTTGGATAAATCTCTCGTTACTAAGGAGCTTCTAAGTTTTTATTTAGGGCTGTATACCCAGGAGAGAATTTGCAGATTGGGGATTCAGCACTTGCGTTTCAATCAGGTTTCTACTGCATTAGCATATTTGATAAAGCTTTTGTTGATTTTTGGGTTGAGCCTGGTTCCATCCCAAAATGTGTAGTCACTTAGGAGGCCCATTGTTCAACTTTATAACCCATTAAATTTTCTTTTAATTTTTCAATGTGGGACTTTTTCCTCTAATGGGGCATAAACTCCTACCTTATGAAGCCCGCAACACACAAATAGCCTGGGGAGCACAAACTGGGCCTTTAGCCTACACACACAACCTACTCTGATACCGTATTGGATTTTTTGGTTGAGCCTGGTTCCTTCCTAAAATGACTAAGCCACTTGCCTATTGCTCAACCTTGTAACCCGTTAACTTTTCTTCTCATTTTCCAGTGTGGCAGTTTTTCCTACTCAACAACTTCCTTTCTTAGAAAAGAGATTGCCATTGCGGCGACCATAATGCCCAATGACAAAGCGTTAGGCATGACGGCTTTAATAGAGAGTTCTACAAGCATTGCTGAAGTATAGTTAAGGAGGAGCTCTTTGCTATTGTTTGAAGTTTTTGCTCTCATGAAATCACTTGCAAGGCCTTGGGGGCTCCTTCATCGCCCTTGTGCCTAAGAAGACCCAAATTGAGACCCCTAAAGACTTCAGGCCTATCTGCCTCATTTCTAGCGCTTATAAAATCATTGTTTAGATCCTTGCTTGTTGAATGAAGGTAACTTGTCCTCAAATCATCCATCAAGGTCAAAGTACGTTCATCAAGGGAAGAAATATTTTGTATTCGGCTATTTGTGCTCATAAAGTTATTGATCATTTCTAGCAAGAGGGGAAACCTATGCTAGTCCTTCAACTTGATCTTGAGAAGGCATTCGACCATGTTAGTTGGGGATTGGTAGGCTCTATGCTTTGGTCATAGCTGCTTTTCACGATCCGGAGCTACCTATCAATGACCTTTTACTGCCTTCTATCATTGGGACTTCATGTGGGTTCTTTGAGGTGACAAGAGGAATTTTGCAAGGGGATCCCCCTCTACCTTTCTATTCAACATTGTTGGTGGGTGTCTCTCCTTCTCGGTCTATGCAACAAAGAAGATAGGATGGCTATTCCCTGTCTTCGAGGCACCTGAGATGGATATCCCCATTTTACAATTAGTTGATGGCACAATTTGTTTTTGTGATAAAACCCTCAGTAAGCAATGTGCCTCAAAGCCTTACTTCACCTCTTTAAGATTGCAATTGGATAAATGGTTTACTGGTCCAAACAAGTGATTGAATTTTACTTGGAGGCTGGCCTGGTTGATGCAGTTGCTAAGTACATGGGGTGCTCCCATTCTAACCTCTCAACCGCCTATCTTGGGCTGCCTTTCTTCTCTAGTAGACTTGACAAAATTCTTTGTAAATGTGAAAAGTTGAATGCTAATGACTTGGAAAGGTAGGCTCATATTTAAAGCGGATAGGCTGGTTCTCCTCAATTCCTGCATTGCGGGTCTACCCAGCTACGACATGTCATATTTGCACTGTTTAATGAGTACTGTAAAATGTAATGAAGTTCTCAAAAGGCATTTTCTTTGGAGGGGAGCTCAGGATGGATTTAAGCACCACTTAGTTGGCTGGAAGGAAGTTTGCAAACCAAAATGCCATCGGTGGTTTGGGAATCTAGGCTATTGGGGAGATGAACCATGCGTTACTCCTTAAGTGGTTCTGAAAAATTTAACAAGAACAAAGATATGAATTGGAGTCGGATCATCACCAAGAAGTTGGGGTTGGAGTAGGTGATGGTTGGGGGGAAGTGCCCGCTAGAAGCTCTCTTTTTGAGAATGGATGATTTTATTAAGAGAAAGAAAGCAGAAAATAAAAATCAAGGGAGCAAACCCCTAACAACAACAGGTTGGAGGGTAGCCCCTTGCTTAACAAGTACATTAGCGGCCGAATTGGTGGATCTCAGAATGTGATTCCAAATACAATCAAAGTGTGAAACAATATTCATAATCTCAAAGAAAACATCCCAGTGGCGCCACAAGGGGGCGGAAGCATGAGTACACCATCCAATCACTACCTTGGAATCTCCTTCAATGTGAAGAGGGAGGGCCCTTGTAGTGGTCGCGAAAGATGCAAAACCCGTTAAGGAGGTCATGAAGTTTAGCAGTCGTCGAATCCAAAATATCCAACAAGCCCGCAAAGGAGATCAACTGATTACTAGAGGGGTCATTAATAACTCCACCAAAGCTGACAATCCCGAGATTACCGAGTGAAGAACCATCAAAATTAAGCTTGAGGAACCTGGACCAAGGTGGGGACCATTCCATAACAATGGGGGCCTTGAGTGAGTATGTAACTGAGCCAGGCAGTGCTAATTACCCAGGGGAGAAGGTTTTCTTAGTGAGCAACCAAGAGAAAATGTGCCTTGAAATATTGTCAACAATTTTCTCCAGGGATTCAAACTTGGCATTGAAGCGTCTACGATTTCGTTTATTCCAAAGTCCCTAAGGAATGAAAGTATTACAAGTAGAAATAATCAATTTCCCCATCCCTGGAAGAGCAGAACCAAGAAGCATCCTACTGGCAGGAATCAGATATGGAAGCAAACAAAATTGTAAACCGACGCGGCGAAGAATGGAGGTCCACACGAACCACAAGAAAGGCACTACAAGAGGAGATGGCTGACGATTCATCCATCGAGTTGCATAGCGGGCAAAGGAGATTAATCGAGGGGTGACCTCTTCGTCTAAGAATATATGTCGTAAGGATCTTATTGAGGCAAACACTCCTCATGAAGAATTTGATCTTGGGAGGGGCGCAAAGGTGCCAAGTGAAGGTAACATCGTGTTCAACCCTGTGGGAGTGCCACCCTTTGATGTAGCAGTAAGCAAAGGACACGGAGAAAACACCGCTCTTATCGGGCCACCAAATTAACTTGTCTTGCGCATGAGAAGATAAACGAATCGATTGGATTGAGTCCAGCAGCCAACTAGAATCTTCCCCCAATTAACCTTCTGCCTAGAGGCCAATTCAAAAAGGCCCAACACTGCTTTGATTTTTCTAACACCTTCCATGGTACCAACCCCAAAGATGTTAGTGTCGTTTGGATACTAAAGGATGGGGATATCGAAGGCCGGGTGATGACTAGTAGGGGCCAACCAACCAAGCTCCTTATCCGAATAAAATATGGAAGATAGGAATTCTGCCACTATGTTGAAAAGAAGCGGGGAGAGGGGGTCTCCCTGTCTCAGCCCTCTCATGCCTTTGAAATAACCGCAAACTGTGCCATTGAGGATGAGCGAGTATGACGCCGAGCACGCACAACTTCTGATCCAAAATCTCTATCTCTTGCCAAAACCCATACGATCCATCAAGTCTTCCAACATGTGCCAGTTGTCATGGTCAAAAGCCTTTTCTAAATCAAGCTTGAGGGCAATCCGTGGGTCTTTGGAGTGGTTAAAATAGTCAATGAGCTCGTGAGCGGTCATGGTGGAGTCAAGAATGTTCCTCCCTTTGAGGAACGCGCCTTGCCCGCAGTTAGGGGCGGCATCGAGCCGAACCAAGCCCGAACCTGCCTATGTTCGAGCCGAGCTTGATTTAAATATTTCGAACTCGAGCCGAGCCTCGCCTCGAGCCTCGCCTCGCCTCGAGCCGAGTTCGAGCTCTAACATACATTTAAAACTTTTCAAAAAATACATGCCAAATAAATTGTACATAAAATTATGCATACATTTTACATAAAATTGGGCATGACCTCTACATAAAATTGTGTATGACCTCTACATAAAATTGGGCATGGCCTCTACTTAAAATTGGGCATAACCTATGTACATAATACCTGCATAAAATTGTCTAAACAAGATATTAACTGGATCCAACAAGGTATCCATCATACTCTGATTTTGACTAACCAAGTTAAGAGGTCATTTTCCAACTAATAAATACAAAGTTTTTCTTAATATATAACTGTGGGACTATTACCACTAACACTATCTCCACATATACTCTAGACAAGGCCAACACATACCCCTTTGGACATGTTTTTCTTCCTAACACCTACCAAATCATGTCTCTAGGTACACTTACCATTCACTTTCTATAAACAAATAAAGATTTTGTAGGTTCTTCCTCTTCCCTGATACCTCCTCGTAAGTTGTCTTGAAAAGAATGGAGAAATCCTGTCAATAAAGGAGAGAAGAATAAACTACTGAACCAACTCTGTTCACCTCTGATTTGGTTGAATAAAGGGTAGTTCAGCACTTTGCTCTCTATCTTTGTCTCTCTGTTCTCACCATCTCTTTCTCTCTATCTCTTTATCTCTCTATCTTTGTGTTTATATTTCTATCTCTCTATCTAAATATGCATCATATTTGATGTTATTCTTTGCATGGAAGAACTATGTTGGAGTATGTATATTGGAGAGAAAAGGGGCATTATTGTGACATTATATTCTTTTTTACTTGTGTGATAGGGTTTAGGGGTCAATCTGCTTTCTCACTTTTCCTGCGATAGCTTCCCAAAGTCTCTCTTCTTCTCTCTTACTTTCTTCTCCTTTCTCTCTCTATCTCCTCACTAAATCTAGAATGGTACAAATTTAATAGATGCTAATATTAAGTATATTCTTTCACAGGTGATAGAAGATGAGTAGAGGAGTATAACCTCAACACCTCCAGTTGATCTTATAGCTTCTGAAATCATTGAGATTGCTTTTGCACTTGCCTGCGATTTGGCTAGGATAGCTTCGGCTTCTCCTGCAATGTTCATAATTTACATGGCAGTTCAGACAAACTTAAAACAAGAAAGACAAGGAAATGAAGCTAGTGACCAAATGTTACAAGTGCAAGTTGCTTTCGTGAATTGAGGATTATATCCTTCACAAAGTTCATTCTCTTTCCAAATTTCCCACTACTCAAAATGTGATAGAGGATATCTCAAAAGTAAAAGTTATATGTGGAAGCATGACAACATAAAAATCATCCAAGCTACCAATTAGAAGTCTCACACTTTTGACAACTTAATTAAGTGGGTTTCAGAGCCATCATACAGAAAAGTAGTAAAAGGCCGTATACATGATACAATAGAATTACAGAAGCACTGACCTGGTACATCCTGTTCTGAGTGTCTGGAGAACAACCATAAAAATTTATAGACGGAGTAGTGCCAACATATGGTCAACAAGTCATTTTATTAATGTCATTTAGAATATTTGCCATGGCAACACCTACATTCTGGATAATCTACTCGGGAGATAGGGACTAAATCTATAAGCGATGTCAGAGAAGATTGCCAGACCCAATACCACAACAGTCCGTTAAGCTTTTTTTCAATGAACAAAACCATGTAGAAAAGACAGTCATATAAAGGGTCACTAATGCAAATTTACTGTTGCCCTTCATTGCCTTATCTTTACAAGATGAGAGTACACTTACATTAAAAGTTTAAAGCATGACTTGCGTTCTTGCACCATGCAACCCCCCTTGCTTCTGTTGTGCCCGAGGCTCTCAATGATGTGTTTTGCTCTTTGAAAGCACTAGAGATTCTCCCTTGAAAAGGTGAAGGAAACATGCAGACGTGGTGAGTTAAAACATTAATACAAAACAATTAAAACGCAAAACACAACAGAATGGTAAGAACTAAAAACTTAAAAATCAACAGTAGGGATTACTTTTGAAAAATAAGTAGGAAGGATCTCCTAAAACAACATCAGCAAGAGGCATTCGTCCGATCGAAGATTAATAATGGAATACAGAAGATAAAAATGAAAACAAAATCAGTGTTAGGTCAGCGATGAAAAAAAAACAAGAAGATTATGAATAAAACAATTTACCTCTTTTCGTCACTTTCGTCGATGAGGAAGAATTTCGGAGGAAGAAATCGAAGAGGAAAAAATGGGAGACCGAGATTGAGATTGAGAGTTAAGGAATAAATCTCCACATTTTTGCTAAATTGCCGCCTGACGAGTGACGAAAGGCGATCTCTATTCCCTGATTCCTGCTGAGAGAATGAGAGCGGAAGATCAATCGACCTCCCGCTCGGCGCTCCTGCTCAGACAAATCTCCCAAATCCCCGAATCCCCGATTTCCCGAAGTCCCCTCTCTCGACTCTCTCCCCAAATCCCGAGCCACTCATTAAGTTAACGAGCTGGCTCGTGAGCTTTCGAATCAAACCATGATTCGGTTTGAGCTCGACTTGTTAAATTAAGCGAGCCTTATCCAGATCTCGAACTCAGTTCGAGATCTAGATAAATCGAATCAAACCGAGCCGGAATCGAGCGGAGTTCAAGATCCAGATAAATTGAATCGAACCGAGCTGAGCTCGAGTTGCTGGCGAACCGGCTCGGTTCGATGCCACCCCTACCTACAGTGGATATGGTTGGGAGGAAAGCCTTGAGTTGGTGTGCAGGACAATAATCTTATATGTATCGTAGATGAGACTAATTGGTAGAAAATCCCCCGGTTTGTCCACATTGGTCTGTTTTGTGACCAACATGATGAAGGAAGCCCCAATGTTGCGGAATGTGATGCTCTTATTATAGAAACCTTGAATCATAGCAAATATATGCTCCTTAATAATTGGTAACACTCTTTTGAAGAAATTCCCATTGAAGCTTAGCCATGCTTAACACTGCCAGTTCGACTTCACCATGAGAGAAAGGAGACTCCAGAACGGACACAATTGTTGGGGAGAGGCGGGTGAAATGAAGGTGATAAATTTTTGGTATATTGTAGCATTCTTCCGAATACAAATCTGTGAAGAACTGAATCAATACATTAGTAATGGAGACCCTATCCGACGTTACCTCGTTATTGGATACATAATGGGGTAATTTGGTTGGATCTCCTCCTCGACGAGGCGAGGGCATGAAAAAACTTAGTATTTGCATCCCTTTCCAACAACCATTTTAACCTAGCTCTTTGTTTCCTTCGAATCCTTTCTTGATGTAAAATTAATTGCAAATTGGATGAAAGAGAAATGTGAGTTGAAAATTCCGAGGAGGGCAAATACCTTTGCTCTTTCATTGAGTCCAGATCGGCGATCCGAGAGAGAAGAGAAGCCTTCTCGGCACCCAATGAAGCACGACGGCTAGAGGACCACTCCTTGAATTTCCCTTTAAGAAGCTTTAGCTTTTGAGTGAAAACCCACTCCAATCTACCTTTGGGTTGGCAATTTGACCACCAATCTTTGATAAGAGGATCGAAAATTTCCTCCAGCAGCCAAGAGTTTTCAAAACGGAAAGGGGAAGGTCTCCATCTACCAAAAGAGGTGGCTAGAAAATGATTGGACCCCACCTTATTGAGCACCCTATCCGACACATTCTCATATAATTGAAGCCAATCCAGGCAAGCAAGAAAGTGATCCAATTTTGATAGGATTGGGCGCTGCTATTTGTTTGTTCAAGTATATGTCTTCCCAGAAAGAGGGATGTTGTCCAACCCGGAGCCTTCGATGAAATCAGCAAAACTCCTCATGGAAGAGGTGATGCCAGTCGCTAGAGGTTTCTTCTTGCTTGCGGAATCGAATAGCATTGAAGTCCCCCACATAGAGCCAAGGCGAAGTCTAAAGCTGATTAAGTTCTGAGAGTTCATCCCAAAACTAGCACCTCACACAGTACCTCATAGGACCATACACTCCAGCCAAACACAAAAGTCTACCAGAGGTGCGAACGCGAAGGTGTAATCCCAAAGAATAGAGATCCTCCTTGATGCCTAGAGCATTGAAACAAGTGGAGTCCCATAAAATTATTATTCCACCCGAGTGCCTGATGACATTTACAACCACCCACTTTATCGAATTATAGTTCTAGATCTCCATTGTGAGACAATCAGTCATCATTAGGCACTTAGTCTCTTGAAGCACCACAGTAGAAGGCTTAAAGTGGGAGAGAAAACGAGAGATAATGGCTCTTTTCCGAATTAAACCGACTTCCCTGACATTCCATGAAATTAAACCGAGGTCAGCTTCGGGTTGTTGGGGAGCAGCATTACTGGGTTTGCCATGCAGAAATGGACGGTTCTGATTTCATCTTCTTTGCTGGTAGGTGGCCAGAATGGGGGGCAAAGGATTATCAGTGTTGGGAACAACCCCAGTCGTGGATTCCGAATCCGACTGTTCGGGTTTAGGTGGGGAATGTGGAGGGGATGTAGATGGGAGAAACCATCTCGTCAGTGAGGTGAGAGGTGTTAGTGATCTTCGAAGTGTAGTTAATTATCTAAGTTTGGGCTGGGGTTGACTTTGGCGGGGCTGTGTAGAGGTCTGCCAAAGATTGGGTTTGCCAAGTGCAGAAGGATGCAAAGTCCATGACAAGGGAGAGAGAGTTTTCACCTTGGTTAAACACGTCACAGTGCAGTGTAGGATTAGGGCCGACTGATGTGGCAGTCGGAAGTGGAAAACAGATGGAGGTTTTTGTAGAAGGGCGGGGGTTGCGAGAGGAGTGAGGTTGAAAGGGGGCATCTGGCACGGGATAGACGGTAGGTTCAAAGGCTTTGGTTGTGGTGGGTGGTACATTAGTTTTGGTAATTGGGCTGGCAGAGAGGACAAGTGCTGGTGCAGGACTGGTTACTGTAAAAGCCGAGTGTGCAAAATGTGTTAGGTTCATAAAATTTGAATTCGAAGTAGAATTTGGCAAGGGGGTGGATGAGTCCGAGGTGGCCATAGAAGTACTGGGATGGGTGAGGCAACTTGGATGAGCGATGACTTGGTGCAATGGTGGGGCCGAGGTTGGGGTAGAAGAGCGTCCCTCCCGCCGTTGAAGCATCTCTGGTGACCATTTTGTACTCATTTCACCGAAGGAAATCTTGATCTAGAAAAAATTGCCCCCCACAACAAGTTTGAAGAAAGAGGAGCTTGTCTATAGAGATGTCGGGACGATGAAGATCATGGCCACATCTAGCCTGTTTTTGCAACTTGTGTCTTCCGCCCATTTGATTGGCTTACTGAAAGATTGGGCGATTCGGTTGAGAGCATCGTCTGACCAAAGTTCTGCCAGTAGCCCCCAAAGCAAGATCCATTGGCCGAGGGAATAGCTTAGAGGAGTTTCAAACCATTCTGAAATCGAGCCTATCCAGTCATTCTCCATTAAAGGGACATGTAATGCAACATCTTTTTCCGCATGAGAATGAAAGAAGAGAAGCCATTTTAGAGGGTTCCAAAGAGAAACTCTAGGCCAGTAGTCAAGGGAGAGGTGATCATGGAACAAGGAGGTGAGGGTGTCTCTTTCCCAGTTGGCAATCACTGGGAGGGGTTGCAGGTGAGGTTTTTGGGGGCGTCGGAACTGTGTTTCTGTTTATTGGTACGAAAGAGAGGATGCTGCTGCGGAGAGTGTCCCAGCTGAAAGAGGTTCCAAAATGTCCAGGAAAGTAAATTCGAGCCATGATGAGACTTCCTCTGCTCTGAACAATTTTACATTCCCTTGCGCCATTGTTCCTGAATACCGAGAATGAAAAGGAGATCGCACCAGTGTTCAGCTCTCTCAGTCTCGAAGCCGAAGCATCCTTATCGGTTATGTCATCGAAACATCGAAGGAAGTCCATCGTAGCTGGCTTCGAAATCGAAATGAAAGACCTTTTCTCTCCATTTCTGATTGTGATTCGAAGGAAAAATCCATTTCTGTTTGTGATCAAACCCAGCGAGAACTTTGTGTTTCCAAATTTGAAAAGATGCTGCGAAACATGATGGTTCTCCTTCCTGCTGGCCTTTTGATTAAGAACTTTCGTCCACACTCCTTGATCCTCTGCCGTAATTGTTGTGCCTTTGTCATCGTGTCCTTGCTGAGATGATGATGAGCCTGGATTTCATCGTTAGAGCAAAGGAAAGGTACATCTGTTGTCATTGTCGCTGGTTGGTGAAGTCTGCCATCGACACCTACCGTCAGCGGCGAGAGAGCCGGAAATGCTCTCCGTCCTCTTGTCGCTCCATCTTCTCTCCTGCTTTGAAGGATCTTCTGCATTAGAAAATGTGCTCGTATGCCCTCTAGAAGCTCTCTCCCCTTTAGTGTGTGCTATTCAGTCTCCTAGTCAAATTGACCAAAGGACTGGAGTTCTCTATTATTAGAGGTGACACCATTCGGTTTTGGGAGGACTAGTGGATTGGAGATGGACCCTTCATGCTCACTGAACCACTGCATTACCACTTTACTATGACCCGGTCAATGTACATCGAAAGTGCTTTTTGGGTTGATGGGGATCAAATTAATTGGGACTTCCACTTAGGAAGCGGATTGAGCGATTTGGAAGCAGGGGAAGTCAGCATTCTTCTCTCTGATCTTAATGGAATTTGTGTCAGACATCATGTGAGTGACAAGATGTTCTAGACCTCATCTGATTGTGGGAAATTCACAGTTGCCTTTGCCTATAATTCATGGACACAATGCGACAGAAATCAGCAACATGAAGACAACATTGCATTGAAGCTCCTTGGGCAGTCAAAGGTGAAGTTCTTCCTTTGGAGTGCTCTTTGTAATAGGATTCTAACTGTAGACAATCTGAGGCACCATGGCATTACGGTCCTCAACCCCTTGTGCAGTTTTTGTGGTGTTGTTGAGGCGACTCTCTTGCCTTCTCCTCCATTGCTTCTCATGGTGAGTGTGGACTCACTTGAGAAACTCGGTGTTAGTCTCTGCATCCATGTAAGCTTTCTAATATGTGCAACCTCACTACTGGTTTGTGTCTCCCTGAATTTGGCAAAGACCTCCTCTCAGTTTGCCTCAATCATGTCCCTTGGGGCTTCTGGATGGAGAGAAATAGCAGGCGCTGCAAGGGAGTTTATAGACCTTTGGATGCTGTTGTTCTTAGCATTCTCAGATATATCTTGGTTTGGTTTATCCCGCAGCCTAAATTCCAGAGCCTTCAAGGTGGGCTTCTCAGAGACAAGTGAAGACTGCTCACTCAAATGTCCTCCCCTAGCAAAGCTGAAGTTGCAGAATGGACCTGCCCTTCCCCTGGCAGTATCAAACTCAACTTTGATGGATGCGCTATTGGCAACCCAGGTCCTTCTGGATTTAGTAGAATCGTTTATAACCATGATGGAATTGTTCTCGCCTTTGCTTGGCCCTCTTGGAATTGTGGATTCCACAGCAACTAAAATCAAAGCCCTCTGATACGAGCTTCTCATTTTCTGATCCTTATTTTATGGGCTACTTCGGATTGAAGGAGATTCCGAAGGTGGTCATTGGCTGATATTCCAAACCAATTGATTCCCCAGGCAGCATTGGCATGTCTTTCATGAAATACTTGAAGTTTTTCTTCTAAGTTTTGTTCATGAAGTTTTATACCGAGATCAGCAAATCATCTTGTTGAACCTTAGCTAAGAATGGAGTCTCCCTCTAATCTCTCATTGTAACGGTGGCTCCCTCGTAATTTGTTTTGTTTTTTGCCCTCATACATTGCAATAAAATCACTATTCCCCCCCAAAAAAAAGATGATCTGGTAGAATTCCAACAAATAATGCATATCACAAATGATTGAATAGAGGAGGATTCTTCTATCTGACCCCGTTTATTTGGGTCAAGAATCTGATGTTGGAGATGTGTTTTGATTTATTAAATTGACAACTACATGAATTCATAGCTTCGATGAACAAAGGTTTTTTATATATAGCTTCTTTACTTTTTTCCTTTCTTCTGTTTTTTGTTTTTTTGAGCATGGTGGTTTTATTACAGTTTCTTCATATTGTGACATTCAACAACATTGGCAAAGTGACTTTTATTAGTACATAATTAGAGTTGGCGCTCACATTTGCACCTGGTTTGTTGGACATAGTTACATGTGTCTTGCCATGCCATATCTTTCAGTTTCTGTGTAGTTTGTTGAAGAGTTTTTAACAGTTGATGTTCAAGTAATTGTCTGTTTATGGCTACAAATATAGTACTTTGAGATTAGTCTGTTATGTTTCACTGTATACTAGCCATTTTATATTTCCTTCCTGAAGGGTTTCGGTGCATTGCAGGTTCGTGCTGGCTGTTTTTCGGAGATCTCACCCTCCTCTTTGCCTACACATCCACTTCTCAACTTTGTCTTCAATTCTTTGCAGGTTTATTATTTTATTTTGTCTTTTCATTGTTTTTTGTTCCGATGATTGAATTATGTACTTAATTATTACTGTGTAGGTTTTATCCTCCTTTGATATGGCTATTGAAGTTCTCATTGAACTTGTGAGTCGGCATGAGGTATGTATGGGTCAAGCAAGCATGTATAGGAAACCCTCTCTGATCCTCAATTTCTTTTGATTTTAGATTATATTTATCAAACACTAAGATAGAATTAGAATTGTTCTTTATTGTACTACACAAAATGCATTGCTGTCCTACCTGTGCAACACTATCTTGTCATGCCTATTTGGGCCATTTTGTTCTTAAAATATTTTTTGGTTTTTGAAATGTGGTGAAAATGTTGTAAAAGAGGAAAGAAATGCTACATTCTAATCTGTTACCATATTTGGAAAATGGAAGTTTCAAAACAACATGAAGGAAACAAAATTATTCAAGGAAAGCAAGTGTAGAGAAGATGTTTGAAACAATATATTGATAGGAACCCCATCTCTAGCAAGGGCATGAGCATGTACAAGTTGCTGTCTAGGCATATGGAGCCACTGGATGTGAGATTGTTTTGCAATATCTTGAATTTCTTAGAAGAAATGTTCAAGACTTCAACAACCTCTTAAAATAATGCTTTTCATTTGAGAATCTATGAACATATTGGTGGATCCAGGCACATGGGCCCAATTGGTGAGTAAAGTGGAGATGTCTTAAATTTCCATGAGATGCTCCTCAAAACTTCTAGGTGGAGAGGAAGTTTCTCCGTGAAATGGGTCACTACCATGCATTTCCTGTCAACAACAGAGGTTTGGAGGTGCCCTTGTAAAGCTTTGGGTCATGATGGGGGGCCTTGGGCACAGAATCTGAGAGACCTAAGGAAGACAAAGTTTAGAATGGTCCTAATGGGGAAAGAATGTGAATCCGATATAGCAGGAGATTGATAATACCTTTTCCCTTGTTTACCAAGTAGTATGTTGTTGTTAAAATTTTAGTACAAAAAGCAGCAATTAGATGTTTTCATTAAAAAGAAACAAAAATATACAGTTTTCCTTTATAGAGGCAAAATACAAATCATAAAATCCATAACAATTCAAGACATAAAATGAAATGAAGCTAAGTGGAAGGAATATGATGACAATTTCCAAGAACAATCATTAATCAGAAACCCTTTCATGCTAAACGGGGAACCTCCCTCCAAAGCCTTATTGTCGAGGGTGGCCGCTCTCTATAGGTTGTATTTTCTTTCCTACGTTTATCATATTCACACATTCCATAAAAAAAATCTGAAACCCTTTCTGTTGCAAAGAATGTGCTATATGATTCACTTCCCTCAGAATTTGTATCTATCTAAACTCATTATGTGCTGCTATGGCCATAATCTCATCAAAGTTCTCAAGAAGTCTCCACAAAGTGATTGGACGCCTGAAAACCCTGCTTGTCTCTGCTAGTATGTTGGAGAAAAAAATACTACAAAGTTTGCCATGAAGGAATGCACTCATCAACAATTGAATTCATATACAAGGAAAATTTCTTCCATGTGATTATAGAGAATTCTATGACCTCCAGACAACCTCTTGAATTTCCATCGTAAGTTAATTTCACCATTAATCATGTGGAAGTGTCAGGCCTGGACGTTGCCATACATGTGCTAGCTAAGGTTGCTGTTAATCTCCAATGGTCCCTATTAATGGCCTTAGGAAATGGCTAAAACACTGAAAATGTACTTGCCTGAAAAAGTATATGATGAAAAACCTGTTCTACACACCCCCTAATGTTTTACATTTTCCTTCTGTTAGAAAATGAGATTAGGGGTATTTTTAGTATTTCTATCTATGTGATATCTAGTTCTAGTGGTCAGATAGGAGTGCAGGAAGTTAGTCTGTAAGTCTGTTCTATTTTCTCTTCATTTTTATGCCTTTATATTCAGTGTATTATGAACTCATTTTTACCATTTTGCCCCTTCCTAACTTAAGTGATATAAAGCTCTGTCAGGGGTCAAATTCTCCTCCTAATGAGAGCAGCCTCTCATGCTGCTTTTCTTCTCATCTTTTCTCTTTCCTTTATTTACTTCTTTTTCTTTACTCTTGCATATCAGTCTCAAACTTTACACTTTCAAACATGCATTGATATCTTTCCAGGCTTATACTGTTGCAAAAAAGAGGCTCCACAAACTTTTTTGTTCGACTGCACACCATGACACTAAATAATTTTAGGAAGTGAAGCAGCAATTTTTCAAAAATGAAGATACAAGAAGGCAAATTATACAAGAGGAATTGTATGTAGAAACTGTAAATTCTCCAAATGTATGTGGATTTCAAGCAAGTTGATCAGATCCATGTATGTTAAAATAATGACCTTAAAAAATTTCAATCGAGCTGCTAGCCTCCAATGATTCCTCATCACAAAGACCTCTTCAGAGATGAAAATTCAAAGTAAATTGTCCATGGAATTTGGCATTGTATATATGAAAAAAATGTTTCTACCAAATTTTTATTTCTCATCCAATTGTCTAGCCAAGAATTTTGTATTGTCTTCCATTATAACATGAATTAAACTAAAGAAACCAGATCTTTATACACTAGAGAAATCAACTCAGTTTCTAAAGTCAGTTGGATTAGATTGACAAAAGTAGAAAATAGACACTATTTTGTTGTTTTTGCACTTCATTTTTTTTAAAAGTACAATATAAGGCAGGAATCCATTTGACTGAATCGCTGACCACCACCAATCTACAAGAATCAACAAAAGTATTTTTTTGGAAGCTTCAACAGCTTTTATGATGTTTGTGAGTTTGGGAGCTTTAGCTCCACTGGTGGTCTGGGCATACCTACAACCAGATGTATGAACACGACCCTCCTTCTGAAGTGGTTCTGGCTCTTCAACTCCAATCCCAACATTATCTGGAGACCGATGGTAGCCATCAAAATGAATCTCAACTGCCTTGGTGGATTAAGGGTGGAAGAAGAACTCACCTCTCCCCCCTTTGGCACTCCTATTTTCTGCTGCTCCAACATTGGGCAAGGGGAGTCCGATTTTATGCTGGCAACGGTACCTCTCTTTGGTTCTGGTATGACTGGTGGATTGGGCCAGGCCCTCTATGTGATGACTTTGCTCCTCTGCTTCAAATCAGTGTGTAGAAGGATGCCACCATTGCTGAGATGTGGACCGTCAGTGCGAGTTGGAACATGCGTTTCTATGGAGGCCTCTTTGATGATGATGCATGCCTCATGACCAGCCTTCTCCACCTTCTTCAGCAGGCCTGAATTAGGGGGCATGCCCAGGATAGAATCTTTTGGTGCCTTGAGAGCAGTGGGCTTTTCTCAGTCTCCTCTGCATACCACTCGTTTGGTGGCTGGGCCGCAAATGGGTGTTCTCACACATCCACTTTGGCTTGGTCCCTCTCTGTTCCCCAAAATTTAAATTCTTCTTCTGATGCCATATGCAGAACTCACATTCTGAGAAGACATGGTAACCAGTAGGCCACCCAGCAGTGCACCTTATGCAACTCTGAAAATGAAACCATTCCTCATCTTCTCCTACACTGGTGTTATGCCTGGTATATTTGGTCCACCATCTTGAACAAAATCAACATCTCCTTTTGCCTTCCAAGCAACCTCACTACCATGGGCCAAATCATCCTTGGGAGATTCGTCTTCCCAAGTTTGGAAACTTCTTCTCTCAGCATGTCTTGCTCACATTCCTTGGGCCATTTGGAGAGAGCGAAATCAGAGGCTCTTTGCGCACAAATCAAGATTTGCTAAAGAACTTTGCGTCTCCCTCACTGGCCAGATCTCCACATGGCTTCATACCAAGAAGGAATTCGCCAGCCTTATGGGCACCTCTCTTCGTAAAAATTTGCACATCCTTGCCAGCTTTTCTGCCCTTACCCGTGCCCCTCCCAACTTAACCTGGATACCTCCCCCACTCGGCTTCATCAAATTCAACTTGATGGGTGTGCTCGGGGCCGGCCAGGCATTGCTGGTGTTGGGGGTGTCTTCAGGAATTGTTAGGGGGCCACCCTCTTATCCTTTGCAAGTCCTTTTGGTGTAGTCGACTCCGGCCTCAAGCTCTTCACCAGCCATCTCAACTGGCCTCTTGTCATTGAAGGTGACTCTCAGAATGTGATCTGGTGGTGCTCCTTTGCTGCTGAACCACCATGGCGTCATTGGATAACTTATGACATGATTATGGAAATTGTATCTTCCCTCTTTTATACTTGGACTCGTGTTTACCGTTCAGCCAACTTGTTGGCCGACTCTTATCCGGGTACCTCCCTCCAAGCTCTCCTTGTCGAGAGTGTGCAGCCCCACACACACCCCCCCCCCCCCCCCCCCGGATGTAATGTATCTCCTTTCCTCTCCTTAATAAAATTCTCATTTCCATAAAAAAAAAGAGAGTTTGGGAGCCTCTCCCTCATTTTGCACCACTTGTTTTTTGGCAGAAATTTATATCAATATATTTTTTGTTTCAAAAATAAGTATGTATCAATTATAAACAAGAAGAGTAATAATTAAGAATAAGAGAAGAAAGAAGAAGACGAGAGCCTCTCCCTCATTTTGCATAGCTTGTTTTTTTTGGCACAAGTTTATATCACTATTTTTTGTTTTTTCGAAAAATAAGAATTCCGCATAGCGCACAGCTAGTTTTGAGTCATCCATCGAGCTGGTTATTGCTCCTCGCCTCGGGAGTCTTTCATCGTCCTTGCTCAATGATCTACAACTAACACTTTTGAAGACAATCAAATCGAATATATGTTATCACTATCTTTTTGCTCAGGATAACATCCTTGATGAAGTGATACTTCTTATTAATATGTTTGATCTTTTTGTGGAAAATCGGGTAAATTCACACAAAAGTGTAAATTTACACATTGTCGGGTAAATATGTTTCTACCTCTGGTAATGTACATAAGCAACTGATGTATTTTTGTGACAGCTCTATACCTGATTTGTTCCTTGTTACTTCTATACCTAGAAAATATTTAACTACTCTAAGTACTTGGTTTGAAAATACAATTTCAAAGTGGAAATAGATTTGAGATATGTATTATATTTATTTTCTTTGAAGGGCATATTTATACGCAAAGCAATAGTTGTCCATTTATAAAATATAAAATGTAAAGCATAAAAACTTCTTAAGAAAATAAAAACAGTGAAGATACAGAGTTCATGGTGTAATGATCATGACGAACTATTGCTAACATTAAATGCAATCACCTGCATATTTCCTCTACAGTAATAAATGTTTCACCTTTTCAAAAGAAAAAAAGGTTGAAATGTATCCGAATTCGGCTGAGCTTTATGTGGTCATTTGGTTTAGCCGAGTTTGCATAACTTGGTGAGTTTCATTTAAAAATGTTACAAATTTGTGTTTTATTAATAGAACTTGTTTTTTAATTTAAGGGGGATACCTAAGGCTGTTTGGTCTAGTGGTATTCTGTTTACCTTAGGTGCGTCAGGTCGCGACTTCGAATCGTGCCACACCCCTCTAAAAAAAAACAAATTTAAGGGGGATGACTTGAGCATGTAAGACTGAGTCAACCCGAGTTTTAGACAATGCTCCAAACTAATGCAAATGCTGGATGATTATAAACATCAACTGAAAGAAATTGGGAATATATGGAAACTATTGTCTAAAACTTTGATAAACTAAATTTCCAAACAAACTGATGTGTCCCATTACTTGACATATACTGGTCTTCTATCACTGAAAGAAGCACAACTGCCTCTCCTACCTTATTATTTCCAAGCCCCCTTCTTTGTTTCATATTTATGTTGCACCAAAATGGATATTATAAATCTGTTTCCATATTATATATATGTTAAGTTGAGTCCAAGGCCCATCCCAAAATGACTAGCCAACTTAGGAAACCTCTTTCTCAGCTAATAAACTCAAGATCTTTGTATTTACTAATCCATGTGGGACTATTCCTTAACACTCTCCCTCGCGTGTAGGCCCTCTTTTGTGGCTCTACAAGTGGATAATTTTAGGTGTAGGCCCTTTTTTTTTTTTTTTTTGAATTGATACTGAATTTTATTCAGAGAGAGCTCAAACGAGTGTATTACAAGGGGGTAAGCCTTCCCAAACAATGAGAGATTGCTGGGAGGTTCCGAATTTTGCCAATTTATCAGCCCAAGGATTGGCTGTTCTAGGAACAAGGTTCCAATTACAATGAATGGATGACACAATGTCAGCAATACAATCAGTGGTTGGCCAGTAGTGCCAAGGGGGGGAGCTATCTTTTGAACACCAGTTGATGACAGTCTTTGAGTCTGCTTCGAGAAGCATCTTGCCATGGAGACGCTCTTTGAGGATTTGGAGGCCGAGTAGAAGAACACTCATTTCAACAGTATATGAGTCAGTAATACCCACCGGCCCAACATAGGATAGAATAGGGTCTCCACTACTGTCTCTAAAAACACCACCAGCTCTAGCTGGCCCAAGACAACCTAAAGCACTACCATCAAAATTGAGTTTGATGCAGTTGCAAGGGGGAGGATCCCAGGTGGCCATAACTAGATTCTTGCAGGGGCACGCTATTTGCGTGATCAAACCCCAGTTTCCCGAAGGGAAACACCCGATAGAGAGACAAACTCCTTCCTAGTATGTAACCAACTCGAGATAAGGCCCACTGCCTGAGAAGCTGTATTATCCGGGGTGCTAGCCTTGGAGTTGAATCTTCAGTTATTTCGCTCGAGCCATAGGCACCATGGGACATGCGCAAGGCATGCCAAGAGAATTATCTTGCCCAACCTAGGAAGGCGGATACCCATAACCATCTCATAGGGGCCAAAAAGGTCCTGATGAAGCCCCATTTGGAGTCCAATCTTCTGAAATATCTTCATCTAGACTTGCCAAGAAAAATCACTATGTAAGAGAATATGCTGGACTGTCTCGTCGCACACACCACAAAGGGGACAAGTATGATCGGGTGTTGTGTAGCCTCTTTTATGGGTGTTGTCAGAGGTGAGGATCTGTTCCCTAATGGTCGTCCACACGAAGAATTTGATTTTATTAGGCGTTGGGAGCTTCCATGCTTTGCCTTGTGCTCATGCATGCTGTAATCATACTTTCTAATATGAGAGTAGGTAGATGCAAATGTGAATCGGCCATTAATGCTGGGCTTCCTTGTTAGTTTATCAACTGCACGTTTATTAATAGTAGTGCTGCTAAGTCTGGAGAGGAGAGAGCAAAAAGCTGAAGTTTCTTCATCATTTAATCACCGGCGAATCGTGAGACTCCATGATCGATCTCTCCAATAATCGACCACTAAGCAAGAGAGGTCCCTCGCCACCCTAGAGAGCTCCGGGAAATCCTCGGAGAGGGGGCGGGGGCCACACCATTCATCCGACCAAAAGAGGAGGGTCCTTCCATTGCCTGTGTGAAAGGAAGTTGCATCTCTGAAAATGGTGTAGGCCCTCTTTTGTGACTTTACAAGTGGACAATTTAGGTGTAGCCCCTCTTTTGATGCTCTACAAGTGGACAATTTAGGTGTAGGCCCTCTTTTGTGGCTTTACAAGTGGATAATTTAGGTATAGGCCCACATATGAGTACCTACTCTGATACCATGTAAAGTTGGGTTCAAGGCCTATCCCAAAATGACTAGCCAACTTAGGAAACCTCTTTCTCATCTAATAAACTCAAGATCCTTGTACTTACTAATCCATGTGGGACTATTCCTTAACAATATATATATATATGTATATTTAAAAAAACCGTTTTCACATACAGGACTTGTGATTGTCAATATTAAAGCAGCATTTTTGTCAGTTGTTGTAACTCTTTTACTTTTTTTTGTTTTTCAAGTGGATCTTATTGTATGGTTGTTTTTGTGGCAGGGCTTACCCCAAGTTCTTTTGTCTAGGGTACAGTTTCTTAGAGAAGTACTTCTTCTGCCTGCTCTTACCAGTAGAGATGAGAAAGTTATTGGTGGTCTTGCATGCTTGATGTCAGAAATTGGGCAAGCGGTATGACTCTGCTTTTGCTTTAGAATGTGAGGTTTCGTGCCTGCATTTCATTTTCTTCTTATCATAAGTGAAGTTTGTGCTGAATCTTCTGATATAAAAAATCGTTTCTTCTGAGTGCAGTGTCTGTATTGACTTCTATGCATTTATTTTCTGGCAACCTGTTTAATTTATTTTAATTTTTGCTATTTGTACATCAGGCACCAGCTTTGATTGCAGAAGCAAGTCCAGAAGCGGTTGTGCTTGCAGAGGCACTTCTGAGGTGATTCTTTGTATTACGAAAAAAAAAAAGAAAATTGGTCCTGTAGATATCCATAAGTTTCTTAGGCAGTATTTTCTGTCTGTAAAATGCTTTGCTTGTACAGTAGATGTGTGTATATTGCGGCTTGTTCTGGGAGACATTTCCTTAATTAAATAAATTTTTTTGTTATGTAACAGCTGTGTTGCTTTTCCAAGTGAAGAATGGGAGATTGCAGACTCAACAGTGCAGTTTTGGTAATTAAATTCTCACAAGGGTCTATGTTGCTATTTACATAATTTTCTAAATGATCCTTTCATCTTTTTTGTGAGATCTTCTATTCTTATTATATTGGTCCCAATTTCTATGAAATAAATGTTCTTTTAATGATAAGAAATTAATCTTCTCTATGAATGCAATGCTGTATTCTTGGTTATTAAATCTTCTTTTTTCTTCTTTGTTTTGTTTGTATTTTCGTTTGAAATTTACATCCTTCTGTCTTAAAATAAGAAAAAGCATATTGATCATGGTGTTATGACCTGGACTTGGGACATGATTCGGCCCTGGTGGCTTTTGGGTGGGATTACTCGCGAGTCGTGTCTTTTGTCCCAAGTGCAGTAGCCAGATTTGGGGGTAGTCTGACACTTGGAAGTCACCCACTTTCCTCCAAAAGTGGGTCAAACCAGCTGTTGTGGGTGGTGCCTAGTTGCTGGTCGACTTGTTGGGCCACGATACCATGGCAACAATAACCTTTTTATGTTGTATAGTCTTTTTAACTTGTAATTTGAAGGTGGATTTGGCCTTTGGGTCAATGGCCTTGGGGAGGGTTTCTAGCTTCAGGTCTTCGGTTCAAGTCTCACCATTGTATAGAGTTCAACATTCAATCAGAAAAAAAGTTGAAAGCATATATTGTGATCTAGATGGGCACTCCAATTGTACTATCATGTAGAATCTGCAGCAACATAATTAGTGATTCATTTCACCGATCTCATTGGTAGTCTTGAACTGTCAAAAATCTCCTTCTCGGGAAAGGAGTTTACCTGGACAAATGGGCAACAACCCCCAATTCTCTCCAAGCTTGATCGATTTCTTGCAAACTCTAGCTGGCTCCAAATTCACAGAAATACCTCCGGTAGAGTTCTCAACCGAGCATACTCTGATCACTGGCTGATCCTTATTGACACCAATCCCCCTTCTTGGGGCCGCTCTTCCTTCTGGTTCGTTAACCGTTGGTTTTGTGACCAAAATTTTGATGCAAATCTCACAAGTTGGTGGCAATCTATTCCACCAAATCCCAACCCTGGTTGGGCCTTTCCTCTCAAGTATAAGACTCTCAAAAGAAAAATCAGATCCTGGTTTTCTAATCGACGACCTGCTGCTGCTTGCCTATAGGACTCCATCCTCAGCCGAAAATCTGAACTCGATCTCCTTGAGGAGTACAGGTCCCTTTTTACCCCTGAACTCTCTCTTCGTAATGATCTCACCCGTGAATTCCAAGCTATATCTTACAATGAAACCATTCACTAGAAGCAATGGGCCAGGTTCCGTTGGTTGACTAATGGAGACGGAAACACAAAATTCTTCCACTCAATCTCCTCAGCCAAGAGAAGAGCTAACCATATCACCTCCCTCAACATTGAGGATTAGGTGAGATCGGATAGACTCCGTTGTGAAGTTTTTTGCAGAACTATACGCTGAGGAATAATTTGATCGGCCTACTTTGCACCATCTTCGGTACCAGCGTATCAGCGACTAGGTCGCTGCCAAGCTCAAACTCCCCTTTTCTCTTACCGAGATCGATTATGCTGCTCTCTGGACGCCTACAAATCGGCCCCTGAGACCGGATGGCTTCAATGGAAAATTTTACCGCCACTGTTGGTAGACAATCCACAATGATGTGTACGTCCTCATCAACAACTTTTATCAACGTGGCATTACTTACCAGGCTTTCAGAGCTTCTTTCTTCGCTTTGGTGCCTAAGAAGGTCAACACTGAGCATCCATGGGACTTTAGGTCAATTAGCCTAACCACCAACACCTACAAAATCATAACCCGGCTGCTGGCCAACCGTTTCTGAAGTGTTATGCCTCAGATTATTCACCCATGTCAGAGTGCTTTCATTCGTAGCCGGAACATACTCGACTCAGCAATGGCTGCACATGAACTTCTTGACAATTTCAAGCGCTCCAAATTGCCCAGATTTGCTCTGAAGCTTGATGTTGAGAAGGCGTTTGATCGTGTCAATTGGAAGCTCCTTGATTATCTCTTTGGTAAAATGGGGTTCGGTACCCATTAGTGATTCTGGATGCGCAGCTGTATATCTTCAGCCTACAATTATGTTTTGGTGAATGGCATTTCTTATGGCCAATTCCGAGGCACCCATGGGATACGTCAAGGGGAACCACTCTCACCTTTCATCTTCACTATCGTTGCTCAAAATCTTTCCATAATGATCCATCACGCCAAACAAATTGGCTGGCTCTCTCTAATCTCTAGTCATTATGATCAAGACATTGCTATTCTGCAATATGCTGATGATACGATCCTTTTCGGGGAGGGTGCCATGGAGCAAATTATCAACCTCTTCGAGCTCTCCTCTAGTCAGAAAGTCAGCCGGTCTAAATCTTCAATCAATGGTTACAATATTTCGTCAGACATCCTCCACAGCATGGCTTCCCATCTTGGTTGTAAAATCTCTAACCTGCCCAGTACCTATCTCGGTCTTCCACTTCTTGATTGCTCCCCAAATAAGCATTTTTGGACTCCAGTCATTGAAAGAGTGGAGCATCGCCTTGCAACCTGGCAAGGCAAATTTCTTTCAAAGGCAGGCAAATTCACTCTCATCAAATCCTACCTTCATGGAATTCTGAGCTATTTTCTATCCCTCCTCCACTGCCTAGTCGCTGTTGTCTAACTGTTAGAATCATTGAAGAGAGGATTCCTTTGGGGTGGCCCCAACGGAGAAAGGAAATATCATCTTGTGAAATGGGCTGATGTTTGCTAACCAATTCACCTCAGTGGTCTTGGTATAAGAAGTTTCTCGGGTACCAATTCTGCTTTCCTACTAAAATGGCTATGAGGTTCAACACATCCCCCTCTTTGATATGGCGTTCTCTGGTTGCTAAGAAAGCCGACTAGCCTGAGTGATGGTGGATTGATGGGGGCAGCAAGCGTCGTCTCTCACCGCTCTGGAGGAAGATCTTTGTCCTCCTTCCCTGGTTTTCTGTTGCTGTTAAATGCTTCGTTGGTAATGGACTTCGGACCTAATTCTAAACTGACTGGTGGCTTGGCAATAAAACATTGACGGTCTCCTTCAACACTCTTTCTGGTGTCTCCAACTTCCCCACAACGTCAGTTGCTGATGTCCTGCAACAACCTGGAAATTGGAATTTCATTTCCAGAGGGGTCTCGTGGATGCCGAAGCCATGGAAGCCTCTCGTATGCTGTCTAGCCTTGGATGAATCAAACTCATAACCTCAATTCCGGATCAACATATTTGAACCCCTTGTCCAAAAGGCTCCTTCTCGGTGGCAGCTGCCTACAACTATCTCCATGACAACACCTCCCCTCGCTCCAGCCATCCTGCAGCCTTAGTCTGGTCCCTTTATGCTCCTCCTCCAGCCAAGTTCTTCACCCGGTGTGCCAGTAGAAACAAAAAATTTACTAGGAATAACCTTCTCAAGCACGGGGATCCAATTCCAGATCCTTCCTGCCCCTTTTGCCATAACTCTCTAGAATCAACCACTCATGTGCTCCTCCATTGCCTTTTCGCCTAGGAAATCTGTACCAACCTCCTAAACAGGATTGATATCCAACATTGCGTCTAGTGCCCCAATACTTTATAAAAAAAAAAATATCCAACACTGCGTCACCAGCGACCTCACTACCCTGATCCACTCCCTCATTGGCTCTCGGCTTCTGAAGCTTGGCAGAATTCTCATCTCCAACTACGTCGGACATATCTGTAGGGCTCTTTGGAAAGAAAGAAGCAAAAGGAAATTCCATCTTAAGGCTTCTAGTGCCCCAACACTCGCTAATTCTATTGCAGGCCAGATCTCAGCTTTGCTCCTCATGAAGAAGGATTTTCTTCATCTTAGCAGCTCCCATCTTTGTGGAAATTGGCGTCTTCTCGCTGCCATGTGTAGCACCACCCGTCCCCCTGCGCCGACGGCTACTTTAAGTTGAATTTTGATGGCAGTGCAATATGATGCCCAGGTCTTGCGGGTAATGGTGGGGTTATTCATTCTGTTGATGGCAACCTTCTTCTCTTGTTCGCTGGCCCCCTTGGCAGAACTTGTAGCCTCTACCATGGTTCGACCATTTTCCGTGATCATTTCTCTGGTCTCCTCATCATCGAGGGGCACTCCAAGGTGATCATTGATTGGTGCGCTAAGTCCAAAACTCCCCCGTGGAGGCATTGAAATGTTTTCTTTGATATATGTACTATTGCCTCTTCCCTTGACTATACTTGGGGTGCATGTGCCTAGATCAGCCAACCACTTTGCAGATTCTCGAGCTAGAGGGGGCACATCCCTCCAAAGCCTTGATGTGTTGGGAGTCCCCCTCTCTTAGGTTGTATCTTCTTTTCGTTTGTTTGTCTTATAAATTCACTTTTTTCATCAAAAAAATAATAATTAGTGATTCATTTCATGACAATCTAACAGTTTGATCATTGGTGTCTCAGCTAACTTGTTGCGCATCCCATCTGAAATATTTGTGCTCGTTGTTAAAGTTATATGTTGCAGATTTTTACTTAATTCTTTGGATAAATGAAAATGGGGTGCATCCCAAGTGTATCGTTTTTTTAATAAATCTAAATCTTCTCAATGTTTCCAAAAGAAAAAAGTACATCTTAAGCTTCTATCCAATGGATTGTACGTGATGTTTTTCTTTTTTGTTCAGGTGTAGTCTGGCAAGCTATCTTCTGGGTCCAGAATTGGAAAAAGCCAATCATAGGAAAGCTGTAGAAGACATGTTTTCTCCTGTGTTTTTGGCACTTCTTGATGATCTTTTATTACGTGCACAGGTATTGTTTTTTTTTTTTTGTGAGGTGATTTTACTAAAGGCCAGAGGCCATCAAGCAAAAAGCAAACAGATTAAAAGGCCGAAGGAGGGTTGATCAGTAACAACGAGATATTGCTGATTAACCCCTTAGCTAGACAGTCTGCAATAACATTTTCAAATCTATTTGCATGATATCACTTAGTAAAAACCTTTGTTGTCAAATTAGAATTTTCATGATATGTATTCCTATGTCTCTGCTGTGGCTTCAACTTGTCACTGCACCAGCGAATGACAATTTCTTAATTTCCTTCCTAGTCAAATTGACTACAGAAATGAGAGTGATATAGCCTCAGCCCATGTAGGAGAGGCCTGATCTTTGCAGAAATAGCATCTTTATGGGCCCAAACTCTGGCCTTCATTGAAGTTTTACTTTTTAGTTCATACAATTACACAGCTTCAAATAATACAATTACACAACATTAAAAAAGGTCCAGAAATTGAAAGAGCTCTAGACTCATTGCTCCTTCAGAAAACACCACCAATGCTTGCTGGTCCTGGATTTCTCAGAGGACATTCATCAAAGTTTAGTTTAATACATCCTTGATCCAGAAGTGATCATCATGCATTTGTAGGTTGCTTGTGGGCACAAAGATGTGCAATTAACTTCCAGAAACTTCTTATCATCACCCCTTGGATGTTATTGAACTCCTTGAAGCTTCAAACCCAAGTAGTAGCATGCTTTGTGTTGTCATCCTAAGTTCAGTAGGATCCCTACTGAAGGGATGAAACTCTACAATCTCTTGAAAAACTCCACACTTCTCTGTATAGTATTCGATAATGATTTTATCTCCCCTATTCATTTTGAAGAACTTAACATATAACTCATATACACTTGACGGTTTACTTTCTTGGGCAAAAATAGACTCAAATGTCTTCCACATCTCCTTGGCAATATTACAACTCATAACTTGATCACTTACATGTGGTTGCATACTGTTCAGCATCTAGGTCTGAAATTTTTTTGAAAAGGATCTAGGTCTGAACTTGATAATCTTTTACTTCCCAATCTTCATCCATGGGTGAAGTAATGATGATGCTGAACAGTGAACCAGTCCTAGAATTTACCTCCTCTATCATGGATATACTTTACCTTCCTCTTAACTATCAAGAATTTTCTGACGAATGTGGACCAATTCAAGTAATTTGATCCATTTCATTTAACTGAGGTAATTTGAATTGTGCTATAATCCTTGGTCTCTGTGGATTCTAACTCCCAATTGGGTGTAACAACTTCTACTGTATCAGCCATACTTAACTTCAAGACAGAATTGCAGCATGTTATCACTGCCAAATATCACTGCAAAAACCAGCCAATACCTGCTCACACAAGAAATATTTATATAGGGAGACTCCTCTCTAAAGCTAGTTGATTGACGCTTCTTAACTCTTGTTTGGCGGGTATAACCAACTACTTCCTTTCCTTTGCTCCTTGCCCCATCTCTATTTGCCTATGCATTGACATGACCAAAAGGCGATTCTTATGGCACAAAACTAGCAATGATTTTCATTATCAGCTGGTCAATTGGGATGGCGTCTATATGCTGAAGACTATGGGTACTTTGGGAATTAGACGCACTAAGGATATGGGAACCGCTCTCCTCCTTAAGTGGTTTTGGAAGCTCAATTTCCAACTCTGTGGCTTTCTGGAAACTGATGGTGGCCTCAGTGCTCCGTCTTCTCGAGGCTAATTGGATTCTTGATGACAACAAGTGAAACCTCTCTCCCCTCTGGAGAGCACTTCATCATTTGTTCTCAGTCTTCCGATCGGCCATCAGGTTTTTTGTTGGAAAAGGATCGAGTCTCAATTTTTGGACTGATTGGTGGGTAGGAGTTGGGCCTCTTGCCTTCGCTTTCCCCCCACTTCTTCAGCTTTCTCCTTCGCTGGCAAGTTTGGTCATCGCTTCTCAGCAACTTGGGGCTCCAGTTTTGTATTCTTCAGGACCTGAGTACACTGTGTCTCTTCCCCCCTCAGGTATGCCTACCTGGACTGGGCAAGCTCTTATTATATGCTTGCGTGGCCCACATCTCTTGGTGCCTCTGGAAGGAGAGGAATACTAAGAGATTTGAACACACCTATCACACGGCAATGGAGGTCTCTTGTACTGCCATGGGTCTCATTCTCACCTGGATGTACTCCAGGAAGGAATTTCATTACCTCTCTTGTGCCCCCCTCCGCACCAACTGGAAAATTATTTCTCAAATGTCTACTTCTACCCCATCCTCTCGCATGACCCCCCCCCGGCTGGCCACTTCAAGCTCAACTTTGATGTGTGCACTCTTGGATGTCCTGGTTTGGCGGGTTTTGGCGGAGTGATTTTCGATGCTAGTGATACTGCTATTATTTCCTACACAAGCCTTCTTGGCATTGCTGATTCTACTACGGCAGAGCTATCTGGACTTCTACACGGACTTCGTATCTTCCATGATCATTTCAGCGGTCCGTTCATTGTGGGTGGAGAGTCTCGGGTCGTCATCTGTTCGTGCTCTTCCTCCACCTTCCCACCCTAGCGTCATTGACAGATTTATCTTGACATTATGGATCTTGTACCCTCTATTCCTTGTACTTGATGCTGTTGAATTTATGGAAAAGAGAAACACTTCATTGACTTCTTTAACTTATTATAATTAGAGTACATGAACCTCTATTATAATAGAGGAAGGTAGCAGAGTCCAATTACAATAAAACTACCTTTGTCCCAATTACACCCAAACTTTAACACTTAAAGATAAGTCGTAGCATAATTAAATAACCCAATATAGATAAAAGACAAACATAACTCAAACTAGAACTCTTTTAGGACATGACCATAAGATAAAGATGCCTTTGTGAGTCCTTATTGATCTTCCAACTTGTGTGATAAGGATGCCAGCTCATGGTAATCATGGTGGGTCCTACTTCTTATGTGCTTGGGCTCATCTTATGGGCCTTCCTTGGTCGTGTGGGCTTGGATCTATCTTCCAACACTCCTCCTCAAGCTGGGGGTGAGAGAACAACATGAACTCCTAGCTTGCTACAAATGATGTATATAATATTTTTGTATAAAATGGCATATCTTCCAATATGCTTTCATCTTCCAACACTCCCCCTCATGCTGTTGCGTCCTTCCATGAGGCCCCGCTGGCATAATATAAGTGAGAGTAAAAACCATTATAGGGGGGTAAGACATTGCTCCATACTCCAGTCCTAATGTTGGATGTAGGGCAGACTTCGTCTTCTATAGGTAGTGTTTCTATCGGCATTTTTCTGAAGTGTCCATCACCGTGTCCCTCCACAGGACAACGACTCTCAAGTGGTAGGAGTAATAAAAACCATTATAGGGGGGTAGTGGGTTTATTTATAATGGTGTCCCAATCTGGACACCGACTCTCATGGTATCCCAACCGTGATATTTTTTAGAGTTAAATTTATCATGGCGTCCCAATCCGGGCACCGACTCTCATGGTGTCCCAACCGTGATATTTTTGAGAGTCAAATAAATTATGGTATGAGAAAAGGTACTAAGGCCACATCTTCTTCAATAATAATGTCCCCAAAGAGACATAATTACTGTAGCTGAATATAACACGACCATCTTCCAACTCATATAACACGAACCAAAATAATAAGCCTTGTAGAAAGACCCACTGAAATAATCATAATCCGATATAAATATTTTTTCTTAGATGCATAAGCTTCATCTTTTGTGCTCCCCCTGTCTTGAATATTTTCTTCACATAAACTTTTCCACAACATATGGAATAAAATACCTCTTTCTTGTAGTTCTTCTACTTCTCCCCCTCAAGCTGGGAGGTAATGTTAGTGATCCTAGCTTGAACCAAATATCATAGATGCAACAATAAGCCCAAACAACATAGATGTAGTAATAAGCCCTTAAACCAGGGAGAAGTGAGATATTTTCTTGATATAGCAACTCAAACAGTGACGCAAAATAGAGGGTATAAATTCGAATTTTTCAATACAATAGAATACCAACATGACCTTTGATTCTTCCAATGCGAATATATCTTTAAATATAGATCAGATTGACATAAAATTTTCTCCTTCTGAAACTAGACTTACATACCTTTCATCCAAGTATAACTTCTCATCATAAAATATAATTATCAGAAGATAAATAATCTGATGGATTTCAGTCTCTGTCATCTGGCCGAACTAAGTACTGTTTCTCCTTTTTTTCTAGCATGACCATTGACTTCCAAGATCAATATCTTCTTATAAAAAAATCAGATCGAAAATTGGTTGAATAGGTAAAAAAATAGACTTATAGATAATTCTTTTGATATATAATTCTCCATATAAAATCTCGTTCTTGATAGCATAAAATACCTCGGAAGCTGAAGCTTTCTGTGGCTGCTCAAACTTCTTTTGCAATTTGACCTTCGCTCATTCAAATATCGATTTCTCCTTGTAGATAACTCTGATTGGAAAAAAAATCGTTTTTTCTTAGAAAGTAGACTCAATATCTTTCTGTCAATATATAATTTTCAATAGGAAAATCTAAGTATAGAGGTGAAGAACACAAAGAAATCTACGGGTGTAGGGACTGAAAAAAAAAAAAAAACTACGAACCTAGACTTAGGGTTTAGGGTTTAGAGAAAAAGATCTCATTATCTCTGTGGGTTGACCAAGTCTACTCACAGAACCTGCTTTGATACTATGTTGAATTTATGAAAAGAGAAACACTTTATTGACTTCATTAACTTATTATAATCAGAGTACATGAACCTCTATTTATAATAGAGGAAGGTAGTAGAGTCCAATTACAATAAAACTACTTTTGTCCCAATTACACCCAAACTTTAGTACTTAAAGATAAGTCATAGCATAATTAAATAACTCAATATAGATAAAAAACAAACATAACTGAAACTAGAATTCTTCTAGGACGTGACCATAAGATAAATATGCCTTTGTGAGATCCTTCTTGATCTTCCAACTTATGTGATAAGGATGCCAGCTCGTGGTAATCATGGTGGGTCCTACTTCTTATGTGCTTGGGCCCATCTTGTGGGCCTTGGTCGTGTGACCCATCTTATAATACTCTTAGATATGTTGGCTTTCCTTGTTCGTGTGGGCTTGGGCCTATCTTCCATCAGGTCCCATGTTCTTAGATCAGCCAATTCGGCTGCAAATTATTGTGCTAAATTTGGTCCCTCCTTTCAATCCCTCATTGTAAGGGGATTCCTCCCTTAATGTTCTTTTTCTTTCTTGAAATAAAATCATCACCACTTCAAAAAAGAAATATTTATGTGTGCAGCTCTAAAGGGCTAATACATATGAATTCCAACAGCACAAAAGGGCACAAAATCCTTTAATTATCCTTTATATTATCAAATCTAAACATCAGTTATCCGATACTGTCTGCATAGGCAATACTAGGTCCCACTAAGGGTGATACAGGCACAGGTTTTGATACAAACCTCTCTTTAATTCATCATTCAACCCAATTGGGCAGAGAATATACATAATAACTGTTTAAAAAGCAGCACAAGTTAGTAAGCCCTTGGGTTATGGCAGAAATAAAGGAGAAAACTGACCTTAAGATAGATTAATAGAGAAAATTGTAGAGGATGAAATCTGTTGAAGGTTGTAGGTAAGAAGATAGACTCCAACAACTTTTTAGAGGTCTTCTTCTATGGATGGATTGCTTTAATACTATGTAAAATATTGATATTAAAGAAATAAAGAAGAAGAAAGTAGAAAAGAGAAGTGAGGAGAAAAACTGCACACAATAGTAACTCTCGTTGGGGGAAGAGCTGAACCCCCGACCTCTTTGTCAAATCATATAAGTTTATTGAATTATCATTGAATAAATTAATTTCATTTCCTTCATTTGCATTTCATTCTTTCATAAATTCATTATCATTTCTAAATTTCATTCATTGTAATTTCATTCTTTCATAAATTCATTTCATTTCGAAATTGTCTTTTTTATTGAATTATCATCGAATAAGTTCGTTCTTTTCATTTTCATTCTCTTCTAAACTAAATGCTTGCTTTCAGAGTGAGTACACAAGAGGACAGAAATGCCTCTCTTATGTTATCCGCCCATGACAGCTCACAAATAAACGAAAAATTACAACTTTAACCTTCCTAGACACCTCTTAGGACAAGACGACCTTAGTCACTCAAGGATGACTATGGGAAATCACTAAAGGGCAAAACCAAAATCCTTTCAAGGAAGAAGATACCTCGTTGGTGTTGCTGGCCTGTTTCCCTTGAAATTCAGGACTTGAGTTTGAATATTGTTTGTAACTGGTCTCTTATTCCTAGATCAGCTAATGGCCATGCAGATGCCTTAGGGGGTTACCTTTCAATCCCTCTGTTAAGTGTGGAGCCTAATCAACACCTACGCTACGGATCGACCTTCGCGGTAATGGCGCTGTGGGGGTTGGAAAAGGGGTGGGAAGTCCCCCTCTCGGGGGTGTGGGGGCAGAGACCCCGCCCGATCCACGATATATTAACTGTTGTTTCATTAAGGGCAGTTTGGGAATTTTACTTTTTTTTTATTGCGGTTGCCCTAATTTTCTCTTTATAATTGAGGGGTGCCACTATTAGGGTTTCATCATCACCGAGAAGGAGCTGGAGTTGTAGCCCAAGAGAGGTTAGAGAAAACACCTGTAAGTGTGTGTGATTTTTCTTGTAAACTATTTCATCTTTATAGTGGATTACTGCAGCGGCAGAAGACAAGACGTAGTCTCACCTTGAGGCGAACCTGTATAAATCTTGTTGTTTGTTTTCATGCTTGCTTTTCTTTTCTTCCACGATTATCATTATTGCTCTCGTTAGTTTGGAATTAGGGCGTTTAATTCTTAACAACCCTCTCTCTTCTATATTATTTTTCCACTGGCTTTTGAATGAAATGAGCCTTTTCTCAAAAAAAGAAAGTCACTAAGAACAAAATCACCATATATAACAAAAGAAGAAGATTAGCCCAAGGAACTCAAACAAAGAGATTGGCACACTCAATTCCTAAAATAAGATGTAAATTTTCCTAACATAAAATTCAGAGTATGCAAGGTAACTATTCGTCTTCTTAGAACTAAATAGTTCCAAAAACAATTCAAGAAATTGGTCTTATGAAGTAAGAGAGAGTCCACATAATACTAGATGGAATGGGAGACATGTAGAAGAGAAAATTCAGACAATACAAAGACCATATAGAAAGTTGAATATTGACATATGTGCAAGGAATACATGATTAAGCCAAGGTGCCCAACAATATGAGACCACAATTGTAGCATGATTTTAATAGGATCAATCTACTAACCTTGGAGAGCATCCTACCCTTCCAAGAGGAGAGTCGTCGCTCATGCTGCTCAATCACAGGAGCCTAGTGATCCATCAGGGGTCTACTGTCAATAAGAGGAAGACCCAGGTAGTATGTGGGAACAATCGCAATGGGACATCCTAGAGTCTTTGCCATAATTTGAAGCAAGGGCGGATCGATGTGATATCCCATGATGGTTGACTTTCCCCAGTTAACTTTCTGACCAGAAGTGATCTCAAAAAGGCCGAGAAGGGCCTTAATGTTGCGGACTTGGTCAAATGTGCCGATGCCGAAGCAAATAGTGTCATCCGCGAACTGGAGCAAGGGGATGTCAAAGCAACTCTGTTCGGAGACGGCCTCTAACCAACCAATGCTGCGGGCAAAGTAGAACATAGAGGATAAGTACTCAGAAATGATGTTGAAGAGGAGTGGGGAGAGGGGGTCCCCCTGATGGTTGCCTCGATTGCCCTGGAAGAAGCCATAGACCGTGCCATTGAGGAGCAAGGAGTAAGAAGCTGTAGAGATACAACTACGGATCCAAAATCTCCATTTGTCTCCTGTTGAATTTATGGAAAAGTGAAATACTTCATTGACATTAATAACTTGTTGTAATCAGAGTACATGAACCTCTATTTATAATAGAGGAAGATAGTAGAGTCCAATTACAATAAAACTACCTTTGTCCCAATTACACCCAAACTCTAGCACTTAAGGTAAGTCCTAACATAATTAGGTAACTCAATATTGATAAAAGACAAATATAACTTAAACTAAAACTCTTCTTGGTCGTGACCCTAAGATAAAAATACTTTTGTGAGTCCTTCTTGATCTTTCAACTGATGTGATAAGGATGCTAGCTCTTGGTAATCATTGTGGGTCCTATTTCTTATGGACTTGGGCCCATCTTGTGGGCCTTCCTTGGTCATGTGGCCCATCTTATAATAATCTTACATATGTGGGCCTTCCTTGGTCGTTTGGGCTTAATCTTATCTTCCAACACTCCCCCTCAAACTGGGGGTGAGAGAACAACATGAACTCCCAGCTTTCTGCAAATGATGTATAAAATATTTTTGTATAAAATAGCACATATTCCAATATGCTTACATCTTCCAACATTCCCCCTCACGCTGTTGCGTCCTTCCATGAGGCCCTACGGCATTATAAGTGAGAGTAAAAATCATTCCTAGCCGGTAAGTCATTGCTTCATACTCCAGTCTTAATGCTGGATGTAGGGCACACTCCACTGCTATTGGTAGTGTGTCTATCGGCATTGCTCTGAAGTGTCCACCACCGTGTCCCTCCACAGGACGACGACTCTCAAGTGGTAGGAGACATAAAAGCCATTACAGGGGGGATAACATAGATGTAATCATAAGTTCCTCCGTCATGAACTTCCAACCACAAATAATTTTCATCTTTTTGACTGGGATGAAGTTCCTCCGTCGTGGACTCCCAACCACAAATAATTTTCATCTTTTTGACGGGGATGAAGTTCCTTCGTCATGGACTTCCAACCACAAATAATTTTCATCTTTTTTATGGGGATGAAGGTCCTCCATCGTGGACTCCCAACCACAAATAATTTTCATTTTTTTTACGGAGATGAAGTTCCTCTGTCGTGGACTCCCAACCACAAACAATTTTCATCTTTTTGACGGGGTAAAATAAATGATGACATGAGGCCACCTCCTATTCAATAATAATGTCCCCAAAGAGACATAATAGCTGTAGTTGAATACAACACGACCATCTTCTAACACATGTAACACGAACCAAAATAATATACCTTGTAGAAGGACCAATGAAATAATCATAATCCGATATAAATATTTTTTCTTAGATGCATAAACTTCATCTTTTGTGCTCCCCCTTTCTCGAATATTTTGGTCACATAAACTTATCCACAACATAAGGAATAAAATACCTCTTTCTTGTTCTTGTTCTACTTCTCCCCCTCAAACTGGGAGGTAATGGCAGTGATCCTAGCTTGAACCAAATATCATAGAAATAGCAATAATCCCTAATAATAGAGATTGGTAAATAATCCCTCAAACCAGGGAGAAGTGAGATATTTTCTTGATATATCAACTCAAACAGTGACACAAAACAATCGGCATAAATTCGGATTTTCAATACAACAAGATACCAGCATGACCTTTGATTCTTCCAATTCGAATATATCTTTTAGTATAGATCAGATTGACATGAGATTTTTTCCTTTTGAAAGTAGACTTAAATAAATTTCATCCAAGTATAACATCTCTTCATAAAGTATAATTATTAGAAGATAAAGAATCTGATAGGTTTCGGTCTCTGTCATCTGGCCGAACTAAATTCTGTGTCTCCTGTTTTTCTAGAACGACCATTGACTCTTCCAAGATCAATATCTCCTTAAAAAAAATCATACTGAGAATTGGTTGAATAGGTCAGAAAATAGACTTACATACCTTTCTCTTGATATATAATTATCCATATAAAGTCTCTTTCTTGATAGCTTAAAGTACCTCGAAAGTTGAGGCTTTCTGCTGCCGCTCGAACCTCTTTTTCAATCTGACCTTTGCTGCTTCAAATATTGATTTCTCTTTGTACATAACTTAGATAAAAAATTGGTTGAATAGGTAAAAGTATAGACTTACATATCTTTCGTTTGATATATATTTCTCCATATAAAGTTTAGTTCTTGATAGAAAAAAATACCTCGAAATCTGAAGATTTCTGCTGCTGCTCGAACCTTTTTGCAATCTGACCTTCGCTCATTCAAATATCGATATCTCTCTGTAGATAACTCCGATTGGAACAAATCGATCTTATTTGGAAAGTAAACTCAAATATCTTTTCGTCAATATATAACTTGCAATATGAAAAGCTACGTATAGAGGTGAAAATTGCAACGAAAACTATGGGTGTAGGGACTGAAAAAAAAAAAACTACTAACCTAGACCTAGGGTTTAGGGTTTAGAGAAAAGGATCACATTACCTCCGTGAGTTGACCAAGTCAACTCATAGAACTTGCTCTGATACCATGTTGAATTTATGGAAAAGTGAAATACTTCATTGACATCAATAACTTGTTGTAATCTGAGTACATGAACCTCTATTTATAATAGAGGAAGGTAGTAGAGTCCAATTACAATAAAACTACCCTTGTCCCAATTACACCCAAACTCTAACACTTAAGGTAAGTCCTAACATAATTAGGTAACTCAATATTGATAAAAGACAAATATAACTTAAACTAAAACTCTTCTTGGTCGTGACCCTAAGATAAAGATACTTTTGTGAGTCCTTCTTGATCTTCCAACTGATGTGATAAGGATGCTAGCTCTTGGTAATCATTGTGGTCCTATTTCTTATGGGCTTGGGGCCATCTTGTGGGCCTTCCTTGGTCGTTTGGGCTTGATCTTATCTTCCAACATCTCCGAAGTCCATACGTTGCATAATGTCGTCCATGGGGGACCTAACTTGGTCGAAAGCCTTCTCGAGGTCCAACTTAAGAACAAACCATGGCCGACCCATCTTGGCAAAAAGATCCACAATTTCATGCGTGACCATAGCTGAGTCAAGTATATCACGACCTTTGATAAAAGCACTTTAGCCCTGGTGGATGATGGTAGGTAGAACAACCTTGAGACGACGAGCCAAGATGCGGGCGATGAACTTGTAGGGACTTGAAATGAGACCAATCGGTCGATAATCCTAAGGGCGTTCCACACTAGTTTTCTTAGGAACTAGAGCAATAAGAGAAGCACCAACGCTCTTAAAGGTGATTCCACGATCATAGAAGCTTCGGATCATGGAAATGATGTTCGACCTCACAACGGGCCAGCAAGCCTTGTAGAATTCCCCGCTGAATCCGTCAGGCTCCAGGGCCTTATCCCGGGGGAGTCTCAGTACAACATCCTCAACCTCCAAGTTAGAGAAAGGAAGCTCGATGAAACTCGCTAGAATTGGGGAAATATCGGAGAAGTGAAGGCTGGAGAACCTGGGCCGGTGGTGGTGCTCCTCTTTATAAAGATCTGCAAAGAAACTGAGAAAACACCAGTAAGGGAGGTCCTATCCAAGGTAACCTCGCTGTCAATAAACAAGGAGGTGACCCGGTTAGTCCTCCTGCGGGCCAAGGCGATGGCATGGAAGAAGCTTGTGTTAGTATTCTCCTCGACCAACTACTTGAAGCGGACTTTTTGCTTCCACTGAACCCTTTCGGAGTGCAGAATAGATTGAAAATTGCATTGAAGAGAGATGCGTTAGAAAACTCAGCATGAGTAAGGCGACGCTCTGAGGACCATGATTTGAGCTTTACTTTGAGACGCTTCAACCTGTGGTGGAGAGACCAGCCGTCATAGTTAGTGTCCCTAAAGGTTTCCCATCATGAGGCGACGTTGGCAGTGAAGTGCTTATCCAACTGCCAAAAATTATCAAACCTGAAAGGGGCAGGCTTCCATTTATCAAGTTTGGTATCAATCTTAATAGGCCAGTGGTCGGAGCTAGCACGGCTCAAAACTGACCCACATGTTGCCATAAAGTCTGAGCCAGTCACTAGTGGCAAGGAATCGATCAAGCTTGGAAAGGATGGGAGGCCTCTAACCATTGGACCAAGTAAACGTCTTGCCAGAGATGTTGATTTCTTCCAGAATGCTGATAAAGTTAGTAAATTGCCTCTTGGTTGAGGTTGTTCGGGAGGTGGGGAGACTTCTCGTTACAAAAACGGGTTGCATTGAAATCCCCAACAAGGAGCCAAGGAATGGGCCAAAGAGGCAGAAGGCCTGAAATCTCATCCCAAAAAGAGCGACGATCCCGGTATCTGGTAGGGCCATAAATGCTAGCAAGCCCCGAAGTGAAACTAGTGCATCTGTCACGCAACTTAACTCCAATAGAGAAAGAGCTAGTGACGTGATCTAAGACTTCAATTGCGGAGGAGTTCTAGAAGAGAAAAAGGCCACCAGAAAACCCAGTAGCTTTGATGGCAAGCCATTCCAAATTATTACAACTCCAGAGGTCATGCATAATGGAATTGGAAGGGTTCTGACATTTAGATTCTTGGAGGATTACAATAGATGGGTTACTTCTGGAAAGAAAATTACGAATAGTAGCACACATTCTGGAGGATAAAATCCCACGAACATTCCAAGAAAGAATAATCATTTTTTGATTTCTCTGCAAACTCTTGATGTGGTCTTGCCACCCGAAATGTTATCACTGGTGGCGCTCATTCTGCAAGCCATGTAGAGCTGCCGGTTTCTATCATCCGGCGGGGGAAAGCAAAGGTCTCCATGAATCATTTCCCCTGACTGGCGGGGAGGGCCACTGGGGGGGGAGGGTTTTAGTTGAAAAGGAGGCTATGGGGATGGTTATGTGGGAACGGGGGTGGGGGAATCGGGGTTGCTGTAGGTGTGTGAGATGCTGGCAGCCATCCCAAGTGGGGGAGCCACAGGGAGGGAAAAGAGATGGCCAAGTGTCAAAGGGGGGGGGGGGGGGGGGGGGTTCCTGGTATCGATGCGATGCCAGGTAGGGGGTAGGGGTGTTAGTGTCGTGGTGAGGATCTCTGTGGGGGGTCAGGTGCTGATGGGAAAGGTCGGGTAGGTAGTATGAGACATAGGGGCAAAAGGCTGTCCGGAGGCGTGGCGGTGGCAAGGGGTGGGGATGCTCTGATGACCAGGTACATGGTTGCTATTGTTGGTGCCAGTGAGATAAACTATCTCCCACAAGTCCTCCAAAATGTGATACCACGCCAGAGGTGGGACTGGTCAGCGTCAAGACGCAGGAAAGTCGTCCCAGAGTGAATGCGGTTGGGGTTGATGAAGAGCTTGGCTCGGTCAAGTTGCCGACGTTCAACCATGCTTCTGTCCAGTCTGATCAAAGTACCAAAGCAGTTGGCACTGAGACTGAATACACCGCTCTCCCAGAGTTTAGGCGAAAGGCCCGTAATCTGAATCCATTGACTGAGGGCTTAGTGATGCAAGGAGAGGCTCCAGTCACAGACTGAAGCAATGGGGGTAGAGATTGCAAGCCGAGTTGCCATCTAGCGGTCATCAATTGAGTGGAAGGTGACTATCCACTCGTCCGGGAAGAGATATAATGCCAGGGGGATGTAGTCCAGGCGCTAGTGGCATTGGAACCAGTCTGATATGAATTGGTTCTCAGCCGGTGGCGTGCTGGTGGAGACCAAGGCAGCACAAAGGAGGCGGTCAAAACCATGGCAAATCAGGTTTGGAGGGATTGAAATGGTGTCATGATTTTGTTCCAAGGGGGAAGGGTTTGAGCTTTGTGGAGCTGGGGATGAAGGGAGGGGAGTAGGAATCGGAACTGATTTCTGGGCCAGGGGGTCTTCCGCGTCAAGAGCAGGGCAAGTGGAAGCAGTTTTCTGGATTGTTGGGCTTGGGAGCAAAGGGGACAAAGGGGAGTAGTCTGGTTGGGGAAGGTTTGTGCTGGACGGTGTTGGGAGTGGAAGAAAGTGGTGGATGGCGCGAGCTAGCTGACTCCAGCCGAAGTCGGAGTTGCTTGTTTCTAAGATAGTGATACATGCCATGATTGTGGTACCCCAGTGTTGTGAAATTTTGCATTCAACATGGTTCCCAAAGCAAATTGTACGAAAATAATATCGCCAGGATCCGGACCAGAGTTCTTTGGTTCTAGGCGACATCCTCATATCCTCAACAGTTGCTGTTGAGAAGGTTGTGAGGAAAGAAGCTCTGGCCGATAGAGGAAAAATGATGACGGCATGGTGTTCCCCTGTTTTTACTATCATACGGACATTTTCGACACTCCGGAGGGTCACAACCGAAGTGAAAAGGTGGTTCTCAGGGTTGTCTTCTCCGGCTCCGACGGTGAACAGTGGTCTAGTTGGTGGCACCGCCGTTGTCACAGGTCGCATGACCATTGTTCAAGCTCTCCTCACTGTTGTTGCTCTCGGAATCACCAGAGAAGTGATATTTAGAGCGTCGAACAGCATTTGGAGGCCATCGAGCGTCACCTGCAGAAGCAGGAGGTCCCAAAAGCAATGTCATCCTTCCTGGCTTGACTTATCAGCTTATATTTTCTCCACGTACTGTTCTTAGCACATATAGAGTCAACATAGGTCTTTCCAACTTTTGAACTTCTTTCAACTGTTGTAAATTTGCTGTATCACAAACATTCAGAAGTTTAATGTCTGATGTATAACAGTGATTTAGAAGTTAAGGCTCTAATATTTATTGATTCGTAATGATGTACATTCGGCCTTTGACTCGATGGTCACATTGGTAGGAAGTCTTGGATTTAAATCGCATTGGGGCAACCCATGTATGTATGTGTAATTGACATTCAAAAAAAAAAAAAAAGGTTTGTGCTGTATATCTTAGCTAAGGGTTGTGTTGGTGGGTGGATAATCCCCCAGTCTATAGTTGCAAGTGCTCTGTGTCTTAGGTTAGATATTTGAAGTGCAAGTTGTTGTGTGTGGGCAGAATAGTCCTGCATTGTTTTGGTTTTAAAAGATCCTATGTTTGTTAAGTCGGTGGAGGCCTCCAAACTTTGGCCAAGTCATTTTGAAATGAAGTTTGCCCAACTTTAACATGGAATGACAGAACCTAATTCCATTATTGTGTTTTGTGTTTCTTTATTGTCTGAGGTATTATGTCCTTGACATCTTGAACCAGGCTGTCCATTTAGGCTGGATGTGAGCGGGAGTGTTGTGGGTAAAAAAAACCCCGTCTGTCTTACATGCTTTACATGTTAAACAAGTTATTTGAAATGAGAGTTGTTATGTGTGGGAGAATAGTTCTATGTTAGTATGTGTTTAAAAAACTATCCTATGCTTATTAGTTGGCAGAGACCTCCTAACTTCACCTAGAAACTTTGGGACGAAAAATCTTGCAGTACAATTATTTGAAAGTTTTATCACACAAAACTTTCACCCCAATACGGATTGTGTTTATACCATCCAATTAACTTTGTGCTTTTTACCTCAGCATATTTGTTCTTAATGATCTTTAACTGGTTTTGACAAAATGGTTGCTCCCTTCATCAGGTAGAATACTATGCTGGTACATCAGCAACACCAACTTCATGTGCATCTTTCGATATAAAATAGCTTGAAAAGGGAAATGTATTAAATGGTTATGTGATCCATTTTTAGCACATGTGATAATTTTTTACTGGCTTGAGTGTAAAAACTTGGTATAAAACTACATTTAAGTGTGTAAAATTGAAGAAATTTGTGGAAGTTACTATTGTTGAGAGGTGGCATTACTGTGCTTATATTAGTCAGCTGAACATGCGTCTAATATCTATTTTGTTGTTGCCTTTTGCAGGTGGATGAATCTACTTTTGATGATGAGGGTGGAGCAGTTGACATACCTGATGGTCTTACTCATTTCAGGATAAATTTGGAGGAGCTTTTTGTATATATCTGTCAGCTTCTAGGATCTGCTATTTTTGTCCAGAAGGTGAACCAATCTGCTATTTATTATGATCAAACATGATGTCGAGATATGTTTTTACTTTGCTTAGATCTCACTTTTTGATGACCCTAGTGAGAATGGGTTCTTAGGGACAAGACTACTCTCCTCATTGGACACGAAGAGATGGTTTTCTGTTCATATGTGACAATATAGTGTTTTTTTTAGAGAAATGTGAGAATGTATTACAAAAGTAGAGAAGTTACAAACCTTGCTAGCTAGAAAGACATTTCCTCCACAACAAGATGTTGGAGGGAAACACCCTTTTTTGCTTGAGCGTTGGCTAAGTGACAATATAGTGTTAGAAATCATTATTTCAAGTTAATTTAGTTTTTTGTTATTTCTGGGGAATTGTTTTGTAGTAGAATGTAGATTCCTAGGGTTTACGGTTGTAATGACATGGATGTAATTTTGAATATTATTTAAATTATAAATAGGTGAGAGGGGTTTCACAACCCTGATCTCTCTAACACTTCTCTCCTGCAAAATTTCTCATAGGAAATACTTTTGTGATTTGTTGAGAGTTATCATAATTTTGGCTATTTGCACAAGGGAAATGGGTCTTGATGTTTGGAGTACTTTAATAAAAACTTTGATTTTGAGCATCTCCAAGTTACTTGATAGCATCTTTCGATGATTCTGTAGGCAGGTGGATATGAAGGTCTTAACTGCTTGTCCTTTTTCTGTTTTGCCCTATTGATGCCTTATATATTTTTCTTTGTTTTAGTTCTAAATGTTATGGATTCTTTAGTACATTATGAAAATATTGCATTCTTCGGGGAATAATGAAGGCTTTCAAACAACATTACCCTATATATGTATAAATTGATTGCAGCTTTTTGGTGGTCGATGGGCTTCAGTAGATCTGCCAATTTCTTGGAAGGAGGTGGAGACTCGTATGTTTGCGCTTAATATGGTGAGCACAAATCTTCAGTATTGTGGTTTTTGGTGATATATGGTCTTACTGTAAAAGTTAATACTGTGTACTTTTTATTTTTTTTAATTTTTTTCTATCTTTATTTATTTATTTTTTCGAATGATATTGTCAGATACTGTGCACTGCACACTATAAATGTTTTCCTCAAGTTTGGCCTATTTTGTACTTGTTATAATTAGCTTAATGGGTCCCATTTGTTTCTGACTTATCGATAATTATCAACCAAAGTTTCATAATGCTATATTTTTCTGAATGTAACATATTCTAATAGAAAATGAGTGGAATTTCAAGAACCAGTATTCATTTCCCAAAAGCAACAAGAGAAGAAAAGGAGAGCAGGTGGCAAAGAAATACATCAATCAGCCAAAGAGAGGAAAAGGCCAAAGAATTACATCAAACAGGCAAGGAAATAGAAGTTATGGAGCTGCTATAAATAAAGGATGTGGCTCTTGACGTCATTCTAGCAAGAGAGATCACTAGTTGGTTTGCAGAATATAGCCAATAAAATTCTGAGGCATCTCAAGAATTTATGGATCTCTTAAAAAATGTGAATAACCATAACAGGGTTTAACACCATTTTTATATGAGATCATTTAATCTCTGTCAGTCTTAAGATGACCATCTAAAGGTTTTCAAAATACTGATCCCAACAAGTAAGGCTGTAATCTCTGCTTTCTTCGAGTATTTTATTTTATTTTTTGAAATGGACTTCCATTATGTTATTCCTATAAGATTTGAGGACAGTAATGTTATCTTGCTATCGCAATTCGTGAGTGTTCTCTAGCAGCTTGCTGGACCTGATCTTCTTAGAGTTTTTGTCAAGGAGTGTGACAGATAGCACGAATAGATTCTTCAGCTCTTGATGGTGGATGGTGGTGCAATGAGTCCCTACAGAATGGATCAACTGATTGCTGTGGTTGTGCGAACTCTTTTTTTACCCTAACTCAACAAATGTTTTATGCTTCATTTTCTTATGACTGCCCGATGCATCTTTACTTGTAGATATGGTATGAAGATTTTGTCCCCCTTCCTTGCCACCAACTTTAGGCTGCAATCTTGCAATAGTTATCTCCAAGATGACTCCAATCTTGATACAAGCCATGAGCTATATTGATTGAGCATATCCAAAGTAGTGGACTGGAAGACAATTTTTGAACAACAAACAACTAGATTTCGTTAAGCCATAAATCTACAAAATGCAAAATGAGAGGAAAATACTTAACAAAGACCAAGGAAGGAAACACAACAAATGGGAAGTGGGAATGATTTTCAGGCCAATAAGATCTTTTGGTGACACCCAATGACAAGGAGTCGGGGAGCCAATGATAAATTCAGATAAACATGCTTTACCCATGGAGCCAGCTATACATGCTTTTGGGGTCATTAGTCTACGGAATGGTCAAGGGTATGGAATCTACTCGTGAACTTTGCCTGGGTGCCTTATTCAGGGTTTCAGAGTAGGTGCAATGGACTTCAAGTCAGGCCTTTCAAAACTTTCTGTTTTTGGAGTGTCATAAAGAAAGACAACTCCCCCCCTTGGCGTCACTGGTCCATCATAGATAGTATTTGTTATGGTCCTGGGTTAAGTATCTATGTCTTTGCTCCTGACAGGCCGGTCTTTTGGGTAGTATTGGCTAGGTGCTTAACATTTGGTATCAGAGCTAGCGCTTCGTCGCGGGTTCGATTCCCGTGAGTTGCAAGCGGCGTGTGGAGGTGTGTAGCCCTGGGCAGAGGGGGTGACCAGAGTGTGTTCCCGCACCATGGGCCATCACTATAAGCGGAAGGGGCGACCTGAGTGTGTTCCTGCACCTTAGGGCCGTCGCTAGAGTGTGCCGTCTCCAATGTAGGCCGTCGTGGGCGTCGGTCTCGCGACGGTGGGTGTGATGTTATGGTCCTGGGTTAAGTACCTATGTCTTCCGCTCCTAACATGCCGGTCTTTTGGGTAGTATTGGCTAGGTGCTTAACAGTATTGCTGACATTGTATCTTCTATTGATTGTAATTGGAATCTCATTCCTAGATCAATCAACTCTTTGGTTGATAAATTGGCAAAATTCGGAACTTCCCAGCAATCTCTCATTGTTTGGGAAGGCTTCCCTCCCTTGTAAATTGCTCTTTTGAGCTTTTGTCTTAATAAAAATCAGCATAAAAAATCAAAAAATAAAGAAAGGCTACATGAGAGGGGGAATGTTTAGAATTGTGCCACATTAGTAGTGAAGTGACTAATGACCTAGTATATGAACTAGGGTTCGGTCTCTCCAAGCTAAGCTTGAGCTTTGAGTTGGATGTCTTTCTTTAGCATCTCAATAGGGGTCGAAGTATTCCTTTTATTGCTTGACTCGTATAGGTGTCATTATTCTTTTTATTTTTGAAATTTTCATCTAAAAGATTTTGGATGTTTCATTTAGATCTTTTTATACTTTGATGGACAACACTGGAAGTAATAATATGGTATAATGATCATTTAAAAAAAAAATGGTATAATGGTCCTTGGTGGGTTTGTACAGAAATATTACTTGGACAATAACCTCTACATGATTTTCCACTTAATTCGAGTTACATGTCAAGGAGCCTTGTTTGTGAGGGGGGGGGGGGCTGTAGATCACCTAGAGAAAGAGAGTGAATAGAAAGTGTAATGGAACGTATTTTTTGTGTTAGTGTAACCTCATGGAAAGTGTTATAGAATTAATTTATTAAATGGATTTAGGATGAGATAATTTGAAGAAAATGAAAACTTATGCAACTATTGGGCAAGTGTCTAAATTATAAAATAATTTTTAATGTGATTACTTGAATTTAAATTTTATAAAAAACTAAAAATCAAATTAATTATAAAATTATAAAATAAATTGTTATTATATAACATAATTTGAATTTAATATAATTTTGACTTAAATCTGTACTCATTTTATTTAATTAATATGACTAAAAATGATGACTAATCAAACACGTTTTTAAGTTAATAAAGATTATATGTAATTTGAGACCAATTTGTTTTTATATTGTTTAATTATTAATTTAAAAAAAGAAAAAAAAAGGAAAAGCCTCCTGCTGCCATTATGGTAGGCTTTCTCCCTAGGAAAACCGAAGAAGACGAGACAGAGGGTAGGGAAGATCTTCCCCAGCATCAACTTTCCGTGTCAAAAGGGGGATATGGAATCATTCAATGGAAAGTGGATTCCACTTGTGAGAGGTGGAATTTCAGATTCCATCGGGGAAGGAGGTGATCTTCTTTCCTTGTGTAGTGAATTGTACTCCAATTTTTCGCGCACACTAAAACGAAAGTGAGTAGAATTCACGTTCCACTCCAACTTTCCAAGTGCCCTAAGAGGCCCTAAGACTTAATGTCAGGCTGGTTGTACCTGAACCAACAATTTTTGAGAGTTTCTTTCTACCATCTGAGTAACAACTATAAAATTTTCTTTTGCTAGCTTCATGACGCTGTCTTTCATTTCTTCCTTCCTTCCCTTAACGACTCTCAAGAAAATGGAAGGCTAGAAGTTGGAGAGGGACCAGTGATAGATTCAAATAAAATGGTAAACAGTAGATACCCTTGTCTCCAAAAAAATCATAATAATAATAATAAAACCTAATCTTACAAAAGATGGGAGTTTTAGGGATCAAAACTATGAAGTTGATTAATAGTGATCTTGTGGCCACATTGCTGTGGCAGTGTGCTCTGGAAGGCAGGAGAATGGTGGAAAGCTACACCGAATTACCTGGGTGCTGTCTGATCCTTTTTTTTAGACTGGCCCAAACTTTTGGATTGCTCTTGGAAGCTCCTCCTTTTTCAGCTGGGAACAGTATTTCAACTCCAATCAAGTGCAGCTTTCTAGCCAGATTGTTGGACAGGATGCATCGCTAAAGCTGAATCCACCAGAACAGCATGCAACATGAAGAGTTATCTCTGAATTGTCTAGCTAACAATATGGCCATCATTCTAAATCTGTGTCAATGAAGTATATTTTCTATTCAGGCCTGCCAGCTAATTGATATCTATAATAAGATCCCAATTTGTATGGCCTTTGTTCCATTGCCCTCAGATCAAAGATGTTGTCTTCATCAACATGTGCTTAGTTTTTGAAATATCACATCCATGAGAAGAAACAAAATGAGAAAGTGAGGTGAGAGATGCAGCTGAAGCAACCTGTTTCCCTGTCAAAGTTTGATTTTGAGGCCAATAAAAAGAAATGAAAGGTTTTTTGGAGAAACTGAGGAAAACGTCTACTTAAAGAAAATAGTGATAGAGATATTTGACTACTTTTTTCAGAAAAATATTTGACTAATTGACTAATATAGTAATATTTTCAAAAAAAATCTTTCACTGTTGTTGAATAATGTAAAAGGTTAGTAATTTTGTCCATGGCTATTTTGAGTATTTTTGTTTTCTTTTTCCTTCCCTTTCTCTCAGACTCTCACACAAATCTCTCAGTTTCACTCTTTCACAAAAATTAACATCTTAACTATTGATGATGCACTTCAAATCAATTTTTGTCCAAACTCTCTGTGAATTTTCTGCATTTGTATTCCTTTAAAGAAAACCTTTTTATCTTTAGTGTGTTTGTTTGGTATTGTATAATAGGCCATCCTATTTGAATGTAATAGTGGGACTTAAAACCTTGCGGACTTTTAGTGGAAGTTCTTTATAAATGCATGGCACACTAGTGTGAACAGTAAACTATGAGATATTTCGCCAACCAGGTTAATTGTCCTTGATAATTGATGAATGGTTTTGTTTCAAATTTGATGTTTCTCCCAGGTCTTCATTTGTGACCACCTTGATTTTGTGCATGACTCATGTATCAGGTGGCCGAACAAATTCTACAGGATAGTCATCCTTTTGATTTCTCACTGATTATGCAGTTAGTGACTATACTCTCTAGTAGACCACCAGAGGAGATGAGAGGCTTCATGTGCTTTGTAAGTGAGTGCTACATGCATTTCTCAGATTCGGTTTGTGTCATTGGTCTTGTTCTGGCTGTTTTCTCTCTCTCTCTCTCTCTCTCTACATGGCAAAAAAGACTAGCTGCAATACCAAATGCTGTTCTTGGTTTTTTTCCCTATCTTCTCTCTAAATAAAAAGTAGTGAATATGTGATGGAGGATGGGCATGTTGCTTAGGCTTATGCATTCCTAAATTTAACCTTTTTTTTTCTTATTGAAAGTACTATATTTTGCCTTCATCTTGTACAAGGTCCACTCCGTTAATATGGGACACCTGATATTCAATTCTTCTCAGCTGTACGAAGTGCTGTTGGTCTGTCCTTTGATTGGATTAACAGTTTTCTTAAGAAAAATGTTTAAATTGCCTGTCAAGAAGTAATGGTTTATTAGTAGAGTTTTGCTTTTGATGGTTTTTTCCTTATATATAAACAAATTTCTACCTCAGAGATGTTTGATATACGTTTTCATTATTGGCACTCTTTGGCTGTTGATTGGATATCAGGTATATAGATCTGTTGCTGATGTTGTGGGTTCTTATTCTAAGTGGATATCTGCTTATCCGAGTAATATTAGACCTTTACTGTAAGGATCTGGTTTGTTTCTCTTCTATTTTATATCATCATGATGAAGCTTTTGTGCTTTACTTTCATACTGTTCTGCGAATCAGCTTATAAATGAACAAGCATAAATTTTCATCTTGTATTTTATCTATTCTTATCTGATACAGTTTTTTTTTTTTGTGTCTGATGGCTCTGTTTTCAGACTTTTCCTTGCTTCAGGTATTACACAACCCATGTGTGCTTGCTGTTGTTCATCAGCCTTGAGAAAGCTTTGTGAAGATGCTTCTGTGATGGTCCATGAAGCTTCAAATCTGGAAATCTTAATCTGGATCGGAGAGGTACTCCCTTTATCCATTCAACACTCTTTGTTTTTATGCATAAAAAATCCACTGAATTTCTTTAAAAAAAGAAACACTAAGCTTGTTATCCACTACCTATAGATGCTCTGTATAAATTTTTTAATTTATAATAACAGTGAAAATAAGCTGCCTCAATATTTGGTGTTCTTGTTCCATCTTTTTGCCTGTGGCTTTAGCTGAGCAGGCAACCTTGAGAGGCAGGGATATGATTGAGCTAAGAAAACCCATTGCAGGTTGTTGCACGATCATCCCTGTTAAATACTGGTTGCAACTGTGAACCTTTGTCATGGAGTTTTTGGGGGTTTATCTGGATTTCTGAGTTGTAGCTGTCATCTTGCTTTGACATTATGAAAAAAACTCCGTGACTACATTCCGTATATTTTCCTTTTCAAATTGGTAATTCCTTAAAAGATGAATAATGACCTGCAGAAAATTTCTTGAGGTTGCATCATGAATTTTCTACAATATCCGCTGGCTCAAGTGTCTCTATAGTGTTGGATGATATTATGGACCATGATAAAGATTCTGTTGCATCTTTTGGCTTCATATGAGGATGAAGAAAAGCTTTTCAGCACTACTTGTGACATTAGAAGAAAGGGAGATTTAAATATCCTTGTGCATATACACAGTATACGAAGGTCTACAGTTGACAACAGTATAATATGCTGAAAAGAAGCATGTGTTTTTATCTGATTGCACCATGTGTACAGCACCAGTGCAGCAGCTGAACATAAATAATGCATCTATTTATGCTTTATACTCTTTACATTCTTCGCTAACTGGCTGGGAATTATCCACTGTTACTGCAGGGATTGGATAGAAGGCTTCACCCTTTAGAGGAAGATGAAGAAGTAGTTAGTGCAATAACAATAATCCTTAATTCTGTTCCTAACAGAGAGCTGAAGAAGAACTCATTGGCAAGGCTTCTTTCTTCGAGTTATGTGGCCATTGAAAAGCTTGTAAGAGTTTCAAGTTCTAACATTTCTTCTTTCTGTTTTTACCTTCTTCATAAACTAGACAATACCAATAAAATGCTCACTGCTTTTGTGCCTTTAAATTTTGTCAATTTTGTACTGTTTTCTGAAAAATCATTCTAACAGAAAACAAAAATGCAAACTGCAGTTGTACTTTCTATATTAAAGATTTTTACCTGCACAGTGTTGACTGGATTCTTGTCTCTCCTCTGTTTCTCTTATGTTTTGAATTTCTCTTTTCCTATTTCTGCTCCAATGCTGTTACATTCAGCCAATTGTATCATTCAAGTGAAAGTGTAGTTATTAATGCTCGTAAAATTCTGTGGTCATCAGACATCTTCAATTAAAAGGAAACAAAAACAGAAATGATTTTCTATAAGCATATGCATTTTTTTGTTTTTGTTTGATTCACATGAAGACTAAATGTCTCTTACATTTTATGTTTTTTATTGCACTATTTTAGGAAATTGAAACTTGCAGAGACACTAAATTGTGCAAGGAACCCATGAGACTTGAACCTGGGACCATATGTTAAGAATCTCTCTATGTGGACATTGAGTTAAAGATTGAACAACTTCCTATGTCAACTTAGATATAAAATAGCAATGCAGATCCAATAAAACATAGTGATACATGGAGGAGATTTTAACTCCAAGATTATAATGGGAGTGAGTTTGTTACGGTCCCGGGTCATGGATCGAGTAACACGGCGTGGGATTTGTGAATCCAGCACTCAGAATTTACTCACTTCACGTCAAGGGCCTGTGTATGAGTATTTCTCCTTAACCGGTGCTTGGCCAGGAGGAAAGATCCTCTTTCGAGGGTCCTACCGAGTTGTTGTGCTACGTAGAAGACCCCACAGCAATGCTGACCTTGCTAGAGCAAGGTGTTCTCTTTTTTTGGTCACGGCAAAGAGGGTTTGGCCCTCTTTGTTACTGCTCTAGCTAAGAATGCAATCCTTCTTTCTTAAATAACTTGAAACACGAGTTTGGGATAGATTAATACCTCTTCTTTGATGCTATGATCAGCTCCCACGTTGCACCAGGATTTGCTCAAGATTTGAGGATAAAAATCCTCAATTTGCTGCTTGGTAAGGGAGGAATTCGGCCTCTCTTGCTGCTGCTGCCAAGAGGGAGGATAGACCTCCTCTTTGGGCTTGGAAAAGGGGCAGGAAGCTCCTTTTCTTAGTAGGGATGATGGTGGATGAATTTGGGTGAAGATGGATGGCAATGGAGGGTGAAGGATGGGTTGGATTTTTGGAGTAAACCCTAAACTCGAGATCAAGAGGTGATCTCAACCTATTTAGGCTAGGTTATTCTAAAATCTCAAAGCTTACCTATTTCATTCATACCTATCCCTTAAATAGGGAGTTTTAGTGTTAGGGTTACAATAATTCCCCATAATGCCCTTACATCTAAAGTAATTAGAAATAACTCCTACTTAAAACAATATAAGAAATAAATCCTACTCAAAGAAATATAAGAATTAAATCCTATTGAGTGAGTTGTTGTTGTCTTCTTCGTTGTGTGACTCGGTGTGCTACTGAGTCCACAACAGAGTTTTCATCAGAGAGGATCTGCCAGGAAACCCTTTCTTTAGCTCGGTAGTCAGATTGGCTGGTGGCCAACTGGATCACATGATTGTATTCAACTTGCCATGGACAAGAGGTGGATCTGATTTCCTCGAAGAGAAAACCTAGTCTCCATAGTGAAGCGGTTTGCTTGGCTATTCAAGTGATCACATTGACAAGTCACCTTCTAAGGTAACTGGGCCTGAGAATCTTTCAGGAAAAAGCTAGACACCTGATGGAGGAGCCCTACTTTCGGTTTCAGTCTAGTGGCATATGCGTACTAGTCCTGAGAAGGCAAGGAGGGTAGATCCAGCATGATCTCTAATCACTCCCAACCCAGAGTTGCCAAGGGAGCTATCAACTTTTATTTTTAGCCAGCCATCTGTAGGGACATGCCAAGATGATACACCTGTGGTTTCATGATCTTTGAAATCCAGGATGGTTCTCTCATATTTTCATAAGATAGAGCTTGGGAACTGGGGCTTTTGTTGGAAGGAGTTCACACACAAATGTATGAAATGGAAGGTGGGTTCAGTGCTATGGCTGAGGGAGCTTGAGAGTGGAAGGTTTTCTGTTTTTCTTAAGCTAGATGTGCAATGGAACTGGTGCTACTGCTGTTTTCTATGGGAATTTCCATATTTTGATAGTGGCCATGAGAAGCATTGGGTCAGGAGTTTTAAGAAAGACTCTGGATTGTTCAGGATTGCCTCTCTGACTGAAAAGCTACGCAGTCTCCTCCACCTTGTCACGGAGCTTCTAGAGATTGCTCAAGATAACTGCCCCCCCCCCCCCCCCCCCCACCACACACACACACACAATAATTCACTGCTTGTGAGCACTTGACCGTCCGTTTGCAATTATCTATATAATCTGGAGGACTCGTCTTACCACCACTGCTTTAGCTTACCACCAGCCGCGACTTATCTGTCTCTGACGCTTGGCAGAATGGCTCATGGAATCTCTGCCTTAGACACGGCCTTACTGATGAGAAAGCCATTTCTGTTTGTGGCTTGATTGATAGTCTCGGTAGTATTATGGTTTGTCCTCAGATGGTTGATCGGATGATTTGGTTCCTTGATGACAGTGGGCGATTCTCGGTCTCCTCAGCCTACCGTCATCTTGTGGGATGGACCCGGTCTCCTACCCCACATTCGGTTGCTCTTGCCTGGCACCTCCCGGCCCCGCCCAAGGTGAACTTTTTCTTTTGGAGTGCCTGCCACAACAAGATCCTTACTGTAGACAACCTTCTTAGGCATGGCAACACCACTCCCGATCCTCTCGGCCCCTTTTGCGGGACAGTAGCTGAAACTGTGAATCACCTCCTCCTCCACTGTGACTTCGCCCGGAAGGTCTGGACCTACATGATTGACAACATGGGACTCGACTTCTGCATTCCGCTTGACCTGAGCACTATGTATCGTTTTTCTTCTGCAACCCGCCTGCCCCGACTTCTGCATTCCGCTTGACCTGAGCACCATGTATCATTTTTCTTCTACAACCCGCCTGCCCAACTTGGGCAAGCTTTTGTTGGCTGCCTGCATTGCTTTCGATCCTTGGTGCCTCTGGTAGGAAAGGAACTCCAGACGGTTTGACTGTACTTTCCGCTTTACTGTTGAGGTTTACTTCACTGCCACTGGGCTCATATCTTCCTGGATCCGCTACCGGAAAGAGTTTGCATGTCTCTCTTGTGCCCCGGTCCGAACCAATTGGAAGATTATCGCTCAGATGTCTGTCCCCACTAGCCCCCACCGAGTTACTGTTTGAGAGCCTCCTCCCTCTGGATATTATAAGCTAAACTTTCATGGTAGCTCCTTTGGGAACCCAGGTTGGTTGGGTTTCAGAACCGCTTCAGTGGTCCCCTTATCGTGGAGGGAGACTCCAAGATTGTCATCCGATGGTGCTCCACCCCATCTTTCCCCCCATGGCATCATTGGCAGATTTTTTTTTATATTTTGGACATTGTATCCACCATTTCTTGTACTTGGTCTCATGTACTTAAATCAGCCAATTCGGCTACCGATTTGTGCCCCCCCCCCCCCCCCCCCCCTCCCCAAACAAATAATAATAATCTGGAAGACTTTTTATGGGGCTTGTAGCTTCTAGGGTAAACTAGCCTCTATTGCTGTATTTGATGGAGTGGGTGTAAGCAGGTTGTTGTATCTGGCAATTGAGAAGGTGCCAGAGGTTGCAGAGCTCCAAATTGGGAGGTCATCTCTCTGGCTGTAGGGAGTTGCAAGAGCAGTTTCCTTGTTCTTTTCCGATGCTGAGACTATTAGGGGTGAGAAATAGACAAAAGAGAGAGCAATCAGGCTATGCCGAACAGAGCTGCAAAGACAAGGCTGCGCCCATGGAGCACAGAAATGCGGTGGACTGATGGGCAAGTTGGTAAACAGCAATGATTTATCTGGATCCGTTTGCAGCCCTAGTCAGATATGCCTGATTTATCTCAATTTATTGTTTGACCTGTTATAACTTCAAAGACTGGGAGCGTTTCACACTTATTAGCTAGTCCAGGTTCCTTTCACATGATATGATATGATAGTGTCATCTGAAAAATGGAGAACAGGGACCTTGAAGGGGCCCAATTGGTCTGAAATTTGAGATCCAACCCTTCTCTTGGGTAGTGACATAAATTGAACACAGAGCTTCTCCTATCACTTTGAAAAAAAAGCAGAGAGGGGATCTCCCTGCCTCGATCCTCTTCAAACATTGACGTGGCCTTTTGCTGTCCCATTTATAAGGATTTAGTAAGTGGATGATGGTAGATAGCTAGATGTCCACCTCTGCTTTTTTTAAACACCATTTTGCTTAGCAAGAAATCTAAAAATTTCCAGTTCACTTTACTAATTATTTTTTCCTAATCAATCGTCACCACTATTAAGTATTTGATTATTTAATAGTGTTGTCAATTGATTTTTTTAGGAAGAAGTGCTTTATGAAAAGCACTTGTTTCTTAAAAAAGAAATCATCGTCAGCACTATTAAATATCCCAGGAGTATTTTGGACTTTGCACTTATGGGTGATTGAGTGTTTTAGGTTCATTCTCACTTAGGTTCATTTTTAGAGTGCTAGAAGTACTTCTGTTTACTGTTTCTGTATTTTGGAATTATAAGGGATAACATACTAGAGGGGAGCATTATGGAAATTCTGTTATTTGTAACTTAAGTGAGTATTAAAGAATGAGGGGTTGAATTCTGCCTCTAATCTTGTCTGGTTTCTCTTGCTGAGAACCATAACTTCTTCTATATGTTCTCTATCTTGTCTTCAATCCTCCTCTTTTCCGCTCTATTTCTTCTTTCTTTCATGGTACTAGAGCAGAAACACTGATTCTGGGCAGTATCCATCAACCTTTCCTCTTCCAACGGAGTCTGCATCTCCCTACAGGTGTAGTTCTGACTTTTTAATTCTGAAATGGTTTTTCTGGTTAGTATTTTTCTGTTTTCCTGTGCCACGGTCGACTAGCTGATGGTTTAATGTGGCAGTAGTGTATTACATGAAGTTGTGCCCCTTGCTGGGTTGAAGTTTTTTTTTTTTTTTTTTTTTTTGAATGTGATTAAATATGCAGATACCACTTGCTGTATTGAAGTTAATAGTTTGGTAATCCTGCATGTGTGCAGATCTAATTTAAAGTTCATGTTAGCTGTTATTTATTTCATGTAATTAAGTTGTTTCTTGTTGGATTTTGATGAAGTCAATTGTTTGAGGTCCTTGAGTGTTGCTTTGATGGTTTTGTGAGGTGGTAAAGGTCTGTGAGTACTGTGGAAGTGTGTTATGTGCTGTTTTTCTTTCAGTAAGCTTTTTTTCAACAATTTTGAAGGACACTGATGTATAGGTGCTGTTATGGCCTGGTTGTTGTAGCAGCAGTGTTTGACAGTTGGAAAGAATTTCTTTTTTCAAGTATTAGGATTTTAATTAGTGGCCTCATCCAACACTGATGAAGTTATCATATGGAGATAAAGGTGTTGATGAGAAAGATATCTCTTGTTTGCAGATCACTTGCACAAAACACGCTGGTAAGAATTACTTATTATATAGGGAAATAAATACGTATCTTGAATCCAAGGAAAAAGATAATCTCTTGGTTGAGGATCCCCCATATCCCATTTCTAGGACTTGGAAGAATGATGATGCTATTATAATGACCTGGCTTGTGAATAGCATGAATCTCCACATCAATAGGTTAGTTATGTATTGTGATACTGCTAAAGATATGTGGACAGTGTTGAAGACATCTTTTGTGTATGAGAATAATTTGTCTTGTGTATATGATTTGCTTACACTGTAGGCGGAGGAGAAAAGTGACAGAATTGTTCAGTGAGAAGACTGCCCTATTATTGCAAGAGATTGGTGTGTATCACCAACACAATTGATGGTAAAGAGCTTTGTAAGTGGAAGGAAGAGGTTAATGTAGCAAGGTTTCTTCATGCATTGGGCCCCAAATATGAGGCAATTTGGGCACATATGCTGGCTAGTGCAGATGTTCTGACACTCACTTTAGCATATGCAAGAGTTGTGTGGGCAGAAAGTGTTGTCACATCTTCAAAGGATCAACAGACTCAGGCAGTTGAAGCCTCAACCTTAATACCACTGCTATGGAGGAGAAAGTGAAGTATTTAGAGGTAGAGGGGGTGTAGGTGGTAGAGGTGGAGGTACATAAATTCAGGTCAATGTCACGGAAGAGGTGAGAGATAGGGTGTGCATTGTGGCTCCATGAATCATTATTAGAATAGATGTTGTTATAAATATGGGAAGCCATCATGGATTGCTAACTAAAGTTCTTATGGTAAGTGGTAATGTTGTTGTGATCTCCTCAAGAGCATGAGAGGTGAAATGGTAAAACTCATGCAGTGGTTTTACACTTACACAACCTTGTCTATTCCTCAGTCACAGACCAGTGCATCATCTTCTGCGAGTGTTAGCTCATTCAGTTACTCTTGCTTTATACATGTTTGCTAGTGATAAGTGTAAGTGGATCATCAACACTAGCACATCTATGCCTATGACAAGTACTTCATCAAAATTTTATTCATTTCATCCTTCATTATCTTCCTCTTTTGTAACTCTAGGAAGATATTTAGGTTGAAAATGCTATATATGGAGTGAAATAGAGTTCAAGAGCCTGGTTTGAGAAACAACCAGGTAGTCATATCATTTGGTTTTTAAGAGAAGTTATTATGATCACTCAATGTTTGTTGTGAAGAGGAATACTAGAGTAGTAAATCCTCTTAGTATGTGTTGATGATATTCTAATCTCAAGGAATGATTTTAAGGGAATTGAAACAATCGATATTCATTGAAAAAATTTATTTCCAGAAAAAGACCTTTGACTATTGAAATATCTTTTTAGGTAATTAAGTGGCCAAAGCCAAGTTTGAGTTGTTTTGTTGCAAGAAATGCACAATTGATTTGTTACTAGGATGTTAAGGGCCAAACTAGTTGATATCTCTATCAATAGAAATAATGATCACATTTAAAAAAAATAGAAATAATGATCTCCATGATGAGCATAATTCGATACTAAACATACAATACAAAAGATTAGTTGGAAGGTGATATATTCCACAATTTCATGACTAGATTCATTTGGTATAAGTGTAATTGTTGACAGTCCTTGTTACAGTTTATCAGATTTTGAGGTATCTCAAAGGCTCTCCTGGCGAACATTTTGTTAAGTTGTGGAGCCTAATCAACGCCCTATGCTGAGTCAGTACGTGGATCGACCTTCATGGTAAGGTCATCGTGAGGGTTGGAAGGGGGGCGGGAAGACCCCCTCCCGGGCCTGCCCGATCCACGATATATTAACTGTTGTTTCGTTAAGGGCAATTTGAGAATTTTACTCTTGTATTGCGGTTGCCCTAATTTTCTCTTTATAATTGAGGGGCGCCGCTATTAGGGTTTTATCATCATCGAAGTGATTCAGTTTAGAGATCTTCCAGTTATTGAGATGGAGAATATCGCTCAGGAAGACCAGGAAAACATACCCTCCGAAGTAAATGAGGACAATCTTGTGACTGAACTCAGGAAATTTGCCAGAACTAGCAGACCACAACAGAGGTACTCCCTTGCCCTGAATTATATTTTGTTGACTGATAAAGGTGAACCAGAGAGTTATGAGGAAGCCGTGCAAGTTGATGAATCAACCAAGTGAGAGTTGGCCATAAAGGATAAGATGGATTAACTGTTATCCAATCAAACATGGCAGCTAATCGAGTTACCAAAACGGAATAAAGCCTTGCAGAATAAATGAGTGTACCGAATAAAAGACGAACATGATGGCAGCAAGCGGTACAAGGCAAGATTAGTGGTAAAGGGCTTTCAACAAAAAGAAGGCATTGACTACACTGACATTTTCTCTCCAGTAGTGAAATTGACTACTATTAGAACAATGCTTGGACTAGTAGCAAATGAAGACTTGCACTTAGAGCAATTGGATGTAAAGACAACCTTCCTTCATGGTGATTTGGAGGAAGAAATTTACATATTGCAGCCACAGGGTTTCAAATCACAAGGAAAGGAGAAAATGGTGTGCCAACTTCAAAAGAGCTTGTATGGTCTTAAACAAGCTCCAAGACAATGGTATAAGAAGTTTGACACCTTTATGAGTAATAATGGTTTCTTGAGGTGCCAGATGGATCATTGTTGTTATGTGAAGAAGTTTGTTGACTCCTATATCATTCTATTGCTATATGTTGATGACATGTTGGTAGCAGGTGCTTGAAAACAAGAAATAGAAAAGTTGAAAAGGGAGTTGTCCAAGAAGTTTGCAATGAAGGATTTGGGTGCTGCAAAACAAATCCTTGGAATGAGGATTACTAGGGACATTGATTTCTTCAAACTGTCACAATAAGAATATGTAGAGAAGGTGCTGAGCAAATTCAACATGAATGATGCAAAATCAGTAAGTACTCATTTGGCTAGTCACTTTAGGTTGTCTAAGGAGCAATCACCTTCTACAAAGCAGGAGCGAGCCAACATGGCCAATGTGCCTTATGCTTCTGCTATTGGCAGTCTCATGTATGCTATGGTGTGCATTAGACCAGATATAGCTCGTGCAGTGGGAGTCGTAAGCAAATATATGAGTAATCCAGGTAAGCAACATTGGGAAGCAGGGAAGTGGATTCTTAGGTATTTGAAGGGCACTGCAGACTCAACTTTATGTTTCAAAAAGTCAGACTTGGGATTACAAGGTTATGTAGATGCTAACATGGCTGGAAACATTGATGGCAGGAAGAGTACCACTGGGTATGTATACATATTGAGTGGTATAGCAGTTAGTTGGGTCTCTAAGTTGTAGAAGATAGTTGTTCTTTCCACTACTGAGGCAGAATATGGTGATGTGACCGAAGCCAGCAAAGAGATGGTATGGTTGCAGTCTTTCTGGGAAGAATTAGGTCTCAAGCATGGGAAGAATGTGTTGTATTGTGACAGTCAGAGTGCTATTCATTTAGCAAAGAATCCTGTTTATCATACCAGATAAAGCACATATAGGTGCATTATCACTTCATCAGATCGACTTTGAAGGAAGGAGTCTTAGCACTTGAGAAGATTCAAGGAAGTCAGAATCCGGCTGATATGTTGACAAAGACTGTTACGATTGAGAAACTGAAGTTGTGTGCAACTTCAGTTGGACTTCTCTCTGAGGATTAAGAAGTTGTTGCCACTGCAGAGAAGATATTGATGATAGATTAGTCTCCAAGTGGGAGATTGTTAACTTGTGAACCTAATCAGCGCCCTACGTTGAGTCGGTACGTGGATCGACCTTCACGGTAAGGTTGTCGTGGGGGTTGGAAGAGGGGCGGGAAGCCCCCCTCCTGGGCCCGCCCGGTCCACGATGTATTAACTGTTGTTTCATTAAGGGCAGTTTGAGAATTTTACTCTTGTATTGCGGTTGCCCTAATTTTCTCTTTATAATTGAGGGGCGCCGCTATTAGGGTTTTATCATCATTGAGAAGGAATTGGAGTTGCAGCCCGAGAGAGGTTAAAGAAAACACTTGTAAGTGTGTGATTTCTCTTGTAAACTATTTCATCTTTATAGTGGATTATTACAGTTGCGGAAGACAGGACGTAGTCTCATCTTGAGGCGAACCTGTATAAATCTTGTTGTATTTTCGTGTTTGCTTTTTCTTTCTTCCACGATTATTATTATTGCTCTCGTTAGTTTGGAATTAGAGCGTCTAATTCCTAAGACATCTAGTTTATGAACTCATGGAAATAAAGAGGTCAATGGGTTGTCAAATGCGGATTTCATGGGGTCCAATTAGGCAGGAGATCCACTAGCGGAAAGTGCACCTTTTTGGAGGTAATCTAGTAACATGGAGTAGCACAAAGTAGAATGAAGTGTCCCATTTGAGTATTGAAGTTCAATACAAAACTATGACACCAACTTGTGAGTTGTTGTGGGTGAAATATCTCATAGCTGAATTTGGTTTTGAAATTCAAGAACCTGTGATAATTAGGTGGTCATATTTATGCAAGCAATCCTGTTCTCATGAATGTCCTAAGCACAAAGAGATCGATTGCCACTTCACCAAAGATGTAGTTATGAGTGGGAAGATTCGCACTTCATATGTTCAATCAGTAGACCAGCTCAGAGATTTATTTACTTCAGCATTGGGAAAACGTGAGTTGGAGATTCTTTGTAACAAGCTAAGCATGCTAGATATTTATAGCCAAGCATGAGGAGAAGTATGAAATATATATAGCTGTAGGGGCATTTTGAACTGTGTACTTATGGGCAATTGAATCTTTGAGTCTCCCTCTCATATAGGTATCTTAATAGAGTGTTAGAAGTACTTTTAGTTTATTATTTGTGTTTTGGGGTTATAAGAGAAAATATTAGTGAGAGGGGCATTATAAAATTTTGTTGTTTGTAACTTAAGTGACTCTTTGAAAGAGAATGAAGGGTCAAATTCTGCTCCAATGTTGTTTGGTTTCTCTTGCCAAGAGCCAAATTTTCCTGTGTATCTTCTTTCCTCTCTTTTTGTCATCTTTCCTCTTTCCCTCTCTATTTGTCCTTTCTTTAAAGCACAAACCCTTCTTCCCATTCTTCTTGCAGCTGTCAATGAGCTCATGCATCACCAGCTCCAAATCTAAGATTAGCCTACTACTTTGGAATGCAGCATGGTTTTCACTGATAATGTGAGGGTAGCTTTTCCTAGTCTTTCTGCCTGGACTCTTGCTATGTATATTGTTTCTCTTTTATCTCCCGGGTTTGGATTGAGATCATAAGCTTGCAAAGGGAATATCTTTACAAGTAGAAGCAAGAGCCCTTTACTCTTCAATTTTTTCTGTTTAACTTCTTATATACTCTTTTATTTTTTGTAGGCTTCAAGTACTTTTCCCAGCTTCCACTCTTTGTTTTCTTCTCGAGTCTCCACTTTTTTCTTCTTTCATTTCTTTTGCCTCATAACACTTGAACATATTTCCTTTTGTTTTCTCCTCTACTCTAGTTTGTTACTAATTATTTGTTTTCTTGCTTGGAGGCCTACTAGATGAAGTGTCCATTAACCTGGTTATATATGATTGATATGTTGGCCTGGTTGTTCACCTGCTTCACAAAGTTACTGATAAGTTTCCAAGTCTGGTTGGATTTTTATAAAGAAGGAAAATTTATTGTGACATTACACATTCATTTATACTAAGTTTAATGTAATAAGCCTGCTAGAAGCATAGCTCTTATTCTTTCTACAGCTCAAGCAATGATCTGGAGAAATCTTGGAATGGTTAGTGTGGCAATTGAGTGACATAATGTTGCATGAACACCAAATTAGCCATTGTACATTCTCATATGCTGTTGATTGAGGACTTGTTTATGCCACTTGAATAATCTCTGGGAGGTGTCGACATTGTAAAGAAAATTTGACTGTTTAAGTGGGAGTGCTTTGTCAAATTCATCACCATAGTAAAAATTGGAACTTGCATATAGGGAAGATGAGACATTTGCCATCTCTTCCTCCACTGCATTTTTGCCTCTAACTCGGAGGGATTTGCTTATAAAATTTGGTCTTTTCTCTCCCTCATTCTTTTGGGAAAATTGGGTGAAGATCTTTCCCTGCAGCCCTTGGCAGCTGTCTCTTGGGGCATTTGGTAGGGAAGGAATAGTAAAACTGAGGGGAAGTGCCAGTCAAGCCATAGATCATATTTCAACCCCCTCACCCACAAAATAAATAAATAAATAAATAAAAGAAAAAAAATCTCACTCCTGAGGTCAATCATTTACCCAGATCTGTCAGTGATAGCTAGAATTCTGTTGTTCCTTGTTTAATATGAAGATTGTGGCTATCCATCCATGGCTCCTCATGTTGCTACAAGCAATTAGAGGCCACAAAGGGAGCTGGTATCATCATGAAATGAACTATTCATGTAGTCTACTCTGCACCATTTGGTTGTTTTGCTTCCACAAAAGCAAATTTAAGGGTTCTTTGTAGGGATCAAAGTCTGCATTGAAATTTATTTTCAAATCCCCCTAGTCACCATTTCTTGGGTTTAGGAAAAGAAACTTTCACCTTCATGTGTCTTCCTGATTTATGAAGAGATTGAAAATATTTTTAGATCCATAACCGTCTCCTGGGTACATTTCAAAGGGAAAATCAGCCTTTTGATTCCTGAGCTAAGAGTCCAGTGTCCTATCAACTCCTTGTGGGGAACTTCTTTCTAATAAATGTGATTTTATGTTGTTTTCCATCTTATAAGTTTTTTCTATGGGAAAATTAGCCTTTTGATTCCTGAGCTAAGAGTCCATTGTCCTATCAACTCCTTGTGGGGAACTTCTTTCTAATAAATGTGATTTTATGTTGTTTTCCATCTTACCAGTTTTTTCTATGTTCTACCCTTTCTCTTTATTTCTCATCTTCGTCTTGAAAGAAGCATGCAGCTTTGGTGATGCTGTAGTAACTCCTGAACCATGACATAATATGTGAAGATCTTCTTGAGCAGCTCAATTATCACTACAAGAATTTAGTACTTATTATATAGAATGTAATTGTTGTCTTAACTTTATGATATATGCTGGGATGAGTAGTCCGAACTTCTAATAGTGTATGTAACATCTCATTTGAAAAAAAAAAAATATAGAACATGTACATCTTTTACCATAAAAAGGAGATGAGAAAGGTAAAGTGGTATTTCTCCATTCTCTGTGTATTTTAATGAAATCCAAATTTAGTTTTTGGTGTTAGATTTTTCTCTGCTATTTCTTGTGGAAGAGGGTGGTTGTTGAATCTGTAAAAGCTCATTGGGTCTTGGACTGAGCTATTTCTGTAAACCACCAAATCTTGTGTTGTAGCTGCTAATGCAGCTACAAGAATTCTCACTTGTTGTGTCTTGTTGTGGTGTTTGTCCTAAAGAAAGTTCCATTTTTTGTAACTTTTCGGATTCTCTGTTGCTCCATGTGTATACTTATATATTTCACATTATTATTCTTTTAGATTGATGCAGAAAATGAGCATTTATCAAGGCAAAACCCAGCAGCTCATACACAAGCCTTGAGCTTTGCAGCCAGAGGTCTTCACAGGTTTGCTTTTAGAGGCTCAAAAGGAGAGATATTTTATGCACTATGAAATAATTAGGGCATTTTCTTGATTTTAGTGTTTCCTACTTATTAATTTTCAAATACAATTAGAAATCGTTTTCATCAAGTGGAAAATAAAGAAAAAAACAGGACAATAAATAGAAAGAGCAGAATCAGAAAGAAAAATACAGAAAAACTAGTGAAAGACAACATATCGTTGGTTACTTTGTTCTTATCTTTTGAGAATCTTGGATTATCTAGCTTTCTCACCATCACTTGGCACCCCGTGCTCTGATCAGTCGGATTTTTGGTGGGTATCCTTGGTAGGGAGGGTGCCGTTTGGAAATCTCTTGTTGTAAGCAGCAGCACCGTCTCTTTTCAGTGATATATTTGTTGAGCATTTTGTTGTTCCCCTCGGTGAATTGGCCGTTTTTATGTCTTCTGTCTTATTAATCTTATTTGCCATTCAACAAAAAGAAGAAACATATGTATATACTTCTCTTGAAACTCTTTAATTTAGAAAATGCTCAGGTTTCCTTTATGGTCCTAGATATAGCTGGTATTTGACCCTGGTCAATGAATTCTCATCTGCTGATTATGTTAGAATATCTAACAGCATCTTTCATCCACAACGGAGTAAAGTTGGAACAGTTTATAATTCCCAAGACCATAACCTTGTGATTGCAATACATGGACTAGCTCCTATTATGTGCTTTAGAGAATTCACTGATCTATCTTAGCACTCACATCCCAAAATGGGGAGATATATATTGACAGAACAAGACAACTAACAGACTCATGGATTCTCCAATTCTAAGTGCCTTTTCTCATATTGTTATGCTCTTAAAAAACTTCCTATGGCTGCCTTCAAGTTCGTTTATAAAACACTAAGATCAACTAATCCATTATTCAATCTCTTTCAGGATGGGAACTGTTTTCAGTCATCTATCAGTCTCCTCCTCTCCTGAAGATGATACAATCCTGGCTCTGCTTGGAGTTTTTTGGCCGCTTCTTGAGAAGCTTTTTAGATCAGTGCACATGGAGAATAGTAATTTATCAATAGCAGCCTGTCGAGCCCTTTCACAGGCATTTCAGTCATCAGGTTGAGATGTTGATACATTTTTATTAACAGAAAAACGTACTTTGAGTTTTGGATTTCTAGAGCATGGCTGAATTTGTTCTATTTGCAGGCCAGCACTTTCTGATGTTATTACCCAAAGTACTAGACTGCCTGTCTATGAATTTCCTGTCATTTCAAAGCCACGATTGTTTTGTGAGAACTGGTACTTCTTTCCTTTTTAGTTTTTCGTTTTTTACTTTGAAAATGCCTTTTTAGTTATGCAACTGCTATCTTATTGGTGTCAGTAATCGGTCGCTAGTTAAGGAGCTGGGTTTATGACATCTATCCTTTGGGGATTGAGTTTTAAAAAAATTATATTTTCATTTAAGGGGGAAGGGGGTGAATAAGTTTTATTAATTTTGCTATTAATTTCTAATTTCTTTTAGTTAAAATTGTGTCCACACTTTTTAATAATTCCGATGTGCACTATTAATTTCAAAGTCAAATATCAAGGGCAAGTAGTAAACCACACAAGGAACACAGAAAGGTTTATAGTAGTTTACAATCCTATATTGCATTGCTAATCCACTCTCAAAGTGTTTGCACCTAACAGTTAATTCACTATGTTCGGATGTCAAATTTCGTCTACATCAAATTGCCTCAATAGTCAATTATAATACTGCCCACACAGAGACTTAAGTCACTCAGATTGACCACAACAACCAATTTACAATGCATACCCTCACATAGATGTACAATCAGCAAACTAGGTTCTCAGCCTAGACCATAAAGGGATTTCCAGCAGCTAAGTAGGCATACTTGCCTAGACTCAAAGAGGGTTTTGCAACAGCAAACCGTACACACTTGCATAGAGCTGCCAAGGGATTTATAGCATCGGTTGCCCACACAAGGACTAAAAGCTCTCACAGTAGCAATCAAGGTTTTCAGCCTATATCCTCAAAGAGATTATAGAAGCCAGCAAAGCAACATAGCTTAGACCGACAGAGGGCTTATTAGCAGCTAATCCCCAACCACATAAGCTTCTCTCAACAATTGAGATGAGGTTTGGTCTTGCCTACACAAACCTTGACCTATGCTCGCAATGGTTACTTATTTACAGTTCAACCCTTTACAAAAGCCTCTCAATCAGGCAAACTTCACAATATACACACAGCCAATCATATAAGCCACACTATGTAATAGCAGTGATTAAAGTTCTTAATTGATTAGATTCAAAATCAAAGGTCAGAGTAAGTCTCTGTTTCGTTTTTCAAATTGGGGAAAACATTTAATGCAGGTCAATACTGATATCAATTTCCACGTGAGCCCCTCAAGTAATGATGTGAACAAGTTAAAAAACACTGGTACTGATATACTTGACCCATTATAATCAATTCAATGTCTAAGTGTATGAATAAAATAGATACTTGGATTTTAACAACTTTGAATTCTTTAAAGCAATCCAAATCCCACCTGAATTCAGCTTGCTTGGTCAATTTTTTATTTTTTATTTTGAAATAGTGCTGAGTTATATTATAAGGCTCAAAAGAGCAAAATTACATGGAGGGGGAGCCGTCCCAAACAATGAGAGATTGCTGGGATGTTCCAATTTTAGCTAATCTATCAGTCGAGGAATTGGCTGATCTAGGAATATGATTCCATGTACATGAAATAGTAGATGCAATGTGTGATATAGAAGAAATGGTGGGCCAATGACACCAAGGGGGGAGGCTGTGCTAGAGCACCAACTAATAACAACTCTCGAATCCCCTTCAATAAGCAGCTTTCCATGAAGACGGTCCTTGAAAATTTTTAACCCATGGAGAAGGGCAATCACTTCAGGGTGTTGGAGTCAGCAATACCAACCGGCACCGCATAGGAAAGAACGGTCTCTCCTCTGTGGTTTCTAAAGACTCCACCCGCATCTGCCGGCCCCAGGCAAGCCGAAGCACTCCCGTCAAAATTCAACTTGATGCAATCACTATGAGGAGGCTCCTATTCTTGCGTAGAAGGCACCTTCTGGGGACTCGCCATATGATCCAGGAGACTCCAATTCCTGCGAAAGGATATGCCTGCCTGGGGGGCAAATTCCTTCCTAGTGTGCAGCCAGCTAGATCTCATACCCACGGTGCAAGATAGTGCTTTCTAGGTTGCTGAATTTGAGGTTGAATTGCTGGTTGTTTATCTCTAGCCATAGACACCACAGGATATGGGCAAGGCAAGCAGAGAGAAGCGGTTTGCCGATTCTATGCAGTCGAATCCCCAAAACCATATGGAAAGTGCCGAAATGGTCTTGATGAAGGCCCAACTGAATCCTATTTTTTTAAAGATCTCCATCCAAACTCTCCAAGAGTAGCAACAGTGAAGGAGTACCTGTTGAACGAATTCCTCTCAAACACCGCAGAGAGAGCAAGTGCTATCAGGGGCGGTAAAGCCCCGCTTGTGGAGGTTGTTTGCAGTGAGGATTTGTTCCCTAATGTCTGTCCATATGAATTTTTTTTGTCTTATTTGGTGCAGAGAGTTTCCAGGCAAAATTGGCCTTGTGCTCAGGCATGCTGGGATCATCTTCCCTGATGTGGGAATAAACTGAGGCAACTAAGAAGCTATCGTTGATGCTAGGCGTTCAGATCAACTTATCGTGCACCCGGTCTTGAATGATGACACTACTGAGGATGGATAAAAGCGAGCAGAAGGTTGCGGCTTCTTCATCATTCAAACCCCGACGGAAGAGAAGGTTCCAAGACTGATTATTCCATGAATCTTCCACCGAACATGACAAATCCATAGCAATCCTAGATAGCTCCTAGATAGCCCACTTCTTCTTCTTCTTAAAAAAAAAAAAAAAAAAATCCTAGATTGCCTTGGGTAATTCTCGATAAGGGGGCGGGGACCACACCACTCATCATCCCAGAAGAAAAGAGTTCTCCCATTCCCAGAATAGAAAGAAGTCGCGGCCTTGAAAGTGGGGAACAAATTGGAGATGAATTTTCATATTAGGGACAAACGGTGGGGAGCGCTTCCCTCTCTCTACCACTGGCCCGAGAGCTGAAGAGAGAATCTCACCATCTCCCTCCACAAACCATTATATGATTGGAATTGAGATTCCATATCCACTTAAGGAGGAGGGGCACAATTCATGTCTTTCGTAGGCCGGATGCGTAGACCACCCTAATTCGAGGTAGGCAAATCTCATTCCAATTGACCAAATGATATTTGAAAGTATCTTCGGAACCTCTCCAAAGAAAACGCCAACGGATAGCATCAATCTTAGAACACACAGAGGCCGGATAGTGAATGAAGGATAGGAGATAATTTGGTAGCCCCGCCAAGCACAACTTTAACAGAGAGTGTCTTCCCATTGTGGATAGGAGCTTGCCCTACCAAGTGGCATGCCTCTTCTCAATCTTCTCGATAAGGGGGAACCAAAGTGTAGCCATGGGGTGAGAATCAAATAGAGGGAGGCCCAGGTATGTAGTTGGCGTGTTGTCAAGTGCGCATCCCAGGAAATCAGCCATATCCCGAAGAACTGCACCGTCAATATAGTACCCAAGCAAAGTGGTTTTCTTCCAATTAATATTCTACCCCGAAGCCTTGCATAGACAATTAATATGATTTCAAAGTAAAAGTGCAATGATTCTAGTAAGGATAATGCTAAGGAAAAAAATTTAAGTGATGGCACAAACATACTTAGCTCTTTGGTGTATTACTTTTTTGAAAACTCAAATTCAATCTCCAATTTTGTTTTCAAAGTGTAAGAGTGTTTGGGAATGGTTGTGGAAACCTTAGGAGTCGAGAGACTAAAATTTTGGGGCGAAATCATCTTACATAAACAAGTCTCAACATTAAAATTTAGAGCTTGGAAAGGAACATTTTGTCCTTTTGTAAACTCGATGAAATCTCATCTGAAATTGTGAGAAAATACTTAAAAAATTTGTCCTTGAGTTGTTGATCACATAAATAGGACACTTATAGATTTTACAGTCATTGGATCAAAGTTTTGAATCTTCTTTGGCAGCCTTTCTTGAATGCGCCATTTGGACGGGTGTAGTTTAGTCCGATAGTCTTCATAAGATGCCTGTTTTGATTTCTTCAGTCCATTCGGACAAACAGCTTGATGGTTTCTTATAGAACCTTTTCTCTCTCTCGTCTGTTGGGACGATGTCTATCCAATCAAATACTCTTCCTGTCAAGGCTTGTTTTCTGTTTTTTTTCTTCTTTAGCCTTCATTGGGTTGGCCGTTTGGGCGAACAGACTCTAACTGAGAGTTTTCCCTCTTATGGTCGGTCGAACAGTTGGCCCTTCATACTGTTCGGATGGTGGCTTTGTCTTTACTTCTTGTGCTCAGCATCCTTTCATATCATTCATACACTGCCCCGGAAGGTTGCTTTCCGAGAGCTTTCCCTTTGTTGTTCGATCAAACAAGTATTGCTAGGCCATTAAGACAGTGTACTTTCTGGTTTGAGTTACTTGTTCCCTTCTTTGACAGGCCATTCAGACGCCTCTTGGCCGGTCAAATGGTTATGTTGTCAGAAATTCTCTTTGGGGCTTTTTGTGTTGCTAAAGCATACTTACTGCACATCATTAGTGGCTTAAGGATTTGTTATCATCAAATTACTTGGATGGGGATCTTGAGCTTTCATTCTTATGATAGTTTGTGCTGTGTATGGCTGATTGCATATTCCCAATAAAAATATATTTTTTCTGTTGCTGAACAACATTCATCAAGATTGTGGTTGGGCCTTTTGGGGTGGGGGAATAAAAAATTAGAAAATTCTTTGACTTGGCTACATTTTGTTTTATTTACTGACAGGCAAGCACTGATTTTACAGAAGATGGTATTTGTAATATTTATCAGAGACCTTTATATAGACAATCCACAATTCAAACTATACATTGCAAGTTAAACAATCGAAGCAACAAATAAAACAATAAGGCAGAAGGAACGATAGAAGAGAACAGACAAAAAGGGTGTAAGAATCAAATTGAAGCAAAAAGATTGGTCAGAAACAATAAACAATTTAGCTTCTCTGGTTTGTTACTAACTCATGCAATAGACTAATGTTATTACAAGTGCATTAACCCCTGTTATGTAATTCAAAATTCAGAAACAGAGTATTCTGACATGAGGGAGCTGACTGCAGGTTCAATCAAAAGATCCAATTTTGTTCTTCTAAAAATTTTTACCTCTCAAAAATGGCTTGAGAGAAATCTGTTTGCTGTCTAATTAGAAGTATAAAATGTACAGGTGCATTATCTCTGGTCATCCTCTTTACTTGGTTAAACAAGCAGTGCCAGATTTGAAAGCCAAAGTAGGAGCCAGGGGAGCTCCCCCCATCTGCCTGTGCAGGACTCAGAATTTGAATAATTTTTTTCTTTAATTTTTTTGGTGTCACTTGTCAAAGTTAACAGAAATTATCTGGAGGGTTGCATAGATATCTTTGATCGTATGTGTACTTGATGCTAACACCAGAGGCATGTCAACATAATGCTGTATTCCAGGGTATAAGGGCAATTAACCTAATTCTTCAATGGGCAACAGGCTTCTATGAAACTTCATTTAATCACTTCAAGAGCTGCATTTGCCCCCTGCATGCAAGAGTATCTTGGAATTTGCTGATTTTTCCTGACAAAATTCTTCCTTTTTTTGTGTGATTGTTGTGAAATTTTCTTGATAATGAAAACAATGGAGACTGCCTCCTGGAAATTTTTCTTCAATCAGAATTACACTTAATTGATCATGATAACTTTACTAAGGCATATTATGGATGTTGCTTAAGTTACTCCAGTTTCAGTTTTGTGTTGCATCTGTTCTTATTTGCTGGTTAAAAATATTTCAGCTGCAGTTGTCATCGAGGAATTTGGTCACAGAGAAGAATATGGACCTCTATTCATTAGCACATTTGAAAGGTTTACCTCAGCTGCTTCAGTTACAGCTCTTAATTCTTCTTACATATGTGATCAAGAACCTGATTTGGTGGAGGCCTACACTACCTTCACTTCTATATTTGTGCGCCGCTGTCCTAAGGTTTTCCTTTTTCTCCCCAAGTAATAATGATAACATGATTTCTATCGTTTCAATATAGTTTACCTTTAAAGAAGAAAAAACTCCTGTTAAGTAGCTATTTACATGTCTGCAGGAAGTAGTAGCAGCTTCTGGTTCTCTACTTGAAGCATCCTTTCAAAAAGCTGCCATTTGTTGTACAGCTATGCATCGGGGGGCAGCCCTAGCAGCTATGTCATACATGTCAAGTAAGCAGAAAATGTCTTTTGTATTTGTTCATGTACTAGTTATGTACCTCAGTAATTGTTCTACTTATTTCTATGATGTTCCTAACAACTTCTGAAGATGTTTTATATTGATGTTAAAAGTTTGTTTATTCTAGAAATTTACTGCCTTCAATATTCAGTAAAATAAAGTTTGTCTTTCAAGCAATGCATAGCAATCTTGGGTGGGGAGTTCTGCTGTCCAAACTTTCCCATAACACTATTTTGCATCAGTTTTGTTATGAGTACTTTGAGGCTGTTTGTTGAATGTTCTCATAATTTCACCATCATAACTTTCACAAACAGCAAGACTGTAGTTAAATGAAAGTTGTATATGGAGCAAAGCAGTAACTCTTATTAGGCACATGTGAGGGTGAAAATGGTTCTTATCCATGCTGGACCTCTAATTAAAATCTTGTTTCGCACTAGTACTTGGACCCAGTTCCAGATGGATGTTGAAAACAGGCTTTTCTTATCTAATTGAAAGATTAGTCTAGCAATAAACTTAATAATGAGGTGCATACGCTCATGTTATTATAGTTGCTTTCCTTTCTTGATATATTTCTTTAAGATTATAAATTGCAGAGATTATATGTGATGGCATATGTATCAAACAAGGCTGTTGTTTGGTTTTCATTAAGTGGACAGGATGGGTGCAAATCATTCCATTTGGGCGATGATGCTTCCTAGCTAGAAGTGTCACTTGGGAAAATCTCTGCCCCCAAAAATTCACCCGCATCTTATGACTATGGGGAAAATCCTCGCATACACCTAATAAAGTTAACCAGCGTAGTTTATGTTAGAAAGCAATCAATTTAAGCTCTTTGTGGAGGCTGAGGCAATGGATGGACTCTTCATTGTGTCCCTTCAGATTTAGGAATTTGGGAGCACTCTTTTTAAAAATTTAGTTTGTTCTCTCATGAACTCCTTTTCCATTTCCCATGGGCAGTTTTTTAGCATAACCTCTACCACATGGTAAAATTTTTACAGTGCCTTTTATCTGCAACAATTTCTTGGGTGATTTAGTGAGGATTATTAAAGTTTTTCTTCTCCACGAATGCTTCTCCCTAGCACTCTACTCATGATCCCGAGGATTTATCGGACTCTGAATCCACAACTGAGGCAGTTCCCCTGCTGGAATTACCATCATCACCCATTTTGGCTACATACCAAAGGACCCGCCTTGTGTCAAATCAGTCAGGTGAGTCTACTGCTAGCATGGCAGCACCCCCCCCCCCCCCCCCCCCAACTGCTTGCAGCACCCAACCATCTCCCCCTTCCACCCCCAAATGAGAGATCTCAGAGGCTGATTGAAGAACTTCTCTCAGAGGCTGATTGAAGAACTTCAGAACGAGCGTCATCGGTACAATGACGAAACATGACAAAATATGATGAATTTGGCCCGGCTTTTGGGGGTGGTTTACCATGCCATGCTTCCAAGAGATATCAATTTTTCGGGAGTCCAAAATGATTTTGATCTTCTGGAATGTTCAGGGAGTGGGTTCTGCTCGAAAGTGATCAATCATTTGTCGCTTCCTGACCCAATTCAAGCCTTCTATAATTGTGCTTCAGGAGACGAAGTGTCAAGCCTTGGATGGCAGGCTCGCACATATAAGATCATTGCAAGACTTGGTTTCTAGCACATATAAGATCATTGCCAGACTTCTCTCACATCGGCTCAAGACGATCCTTCCTGTAGTGATCAATCGTGGTCAAAGTGCCTTCCTAAAGGGCAAAAACATCTTGGACTCCACTATGGCGGCCCATGAGCTTGTCGACCATTTCACCCATTCAAAGAAACCATGTTTTGCTCTGAAGTTGGATATGTTGAAAGCTTTCGACCGTGTTAATTGGATTATGTTGGAGGATCTCATGAGCCTTATGGGTTTTGGGGATCAGTGGAGATTCTGGATCAGGAGCTGCTTATCCTCGACATCCTACTCGCTCATCCTCAATGGAACAGCCTGTGGTTTCTTCATGGGTTCTAGGGGGCTGAGACACGGCGATCCCCTCTCCCCGCTTTTATTCAACATCGTGGCAGAATGTCTCTCAGCAATGTTCTATTCTACTAAAGATTGCAGATGGTTAGCCCTAACCAGTAATTCTCCGGCTTTTGATATTCCAGTCCTCCAATATGCTGTCGACACCATGATCTTTGGGGACAGAACTATGAATGGTATTAGAAGAATCAAGGCAGTTTTAGGGCTTTTCGAGTTATGCTCTGGGCAAAAGGTTAATTGGAGGAAAACCTCGCTGATGGGCTTTAACATTGACCCGAGGACTCTCTCGGAAATGGCGAGTGTTCTGGGATTCACAGAATCATCCACCCCCTCCACTTACCTCGGGCTGTCGACACAATGATCTTTGGGGACGGAATTATGAATGGTATTAGAAGAATCAAGGCGGTTTTAGGGCTTTTCTTGTTATGCTCTGGGCAAAAGGTTAATTGGAGGAAAACCTCACTAATGGGCTTTAACATTGACCCGAGGACTCTCTCAGAAATGATGGGTGTTCTGGGATTCACAGAATCATCCACCCCCTCCACTTTCCTCAGGCTTCCTCTATTCTCGGGGCACATATGCAAGGACCTTTGGGCTCCGGTGATTGAAAAATCTAGTTGCAGCTTTTATGTGGACCAACGGGGGAAGCAGAAGGTGGTTATCATCTATCTGGAAATCTTTCTATCTTCTCCTCATATTTTTGCTTCTATGTGGGCAATCTATCAGATTTTGGGAGGATTGGTGGTTGGGCAATGTGCCTTTGCAAAAGTCTTTTCCTAGTGTCTTTTACCTTTCCTTGCAGACGAGGATTTTAGTTGTTGAGGCCACATGTGATGGGGGTGGAATCTTCATCCTCGCCGGGGCCTATCGAATCCGGAAGCTCTGGAGGCCAATCACCTTTTGGACACCATTCAGCTGACCAAGATTCAGGTTCGAGGCTGGGATAGGTTAATTGGTGGCCTGAAAAAAGTAGCTTCTTCTCAGTCACATCTGCGTACCACTTAATTAGAGGATGGCTCACTCACAGTACGGGGCATGAGGTGGCTTTCACTTGGTGTCTCAGTGCCCCTCCCTCATTTGGAGCGTTTGCCTTAACAAAATTCTTTCGGCGAACAATTTCAGAAAGCATGGTCAGCACGCAGTGGATACCACAAGTCCTTTTGGCAAATCTATTGAGGAAACTGTCAACCACCTGCTCCTTTTATACCCCTTCTCTTGGGAGGTTTGGACAACGATTTAATCCAGTTTTTTATACATGTGGATCTCTCTGCCGTCTGTCGTATGCTCATTGGTTCATCCATCCCTGGCCTTGGTAGATTTGATCTCTGCTTGCTCTGTCGTCATCCCATGGGGTCTTTGGAATGAGCGCAACCAAAGACGGTTCAACCCCAAATTTGAATCCCCTGAGAGAGTCACTGAAATCATTTCAGGGAATATTTCTACTTGGCTTCACACCAAGAAAGCCTACTCCCCTTTCACTGGACCCTCCATTAGAGACAATTGGCATTGCCTTGCCCAACTTCATACAACCTCGAAGCCCCTAACTGTAACTGAGTGGACACCGCCACAACTCGGCATCCTTAAGTTAAATTTTGATGGCTCCTCTCTTGGCAACCTTGGGAAAGCTGGTTTCGACTGTGTAGTTCTTGACTCCATGGGCAATCAGATCATCTCTTTTGCCGGTCATCTCGGTATCGCGGACTCCACGACGGTTGAGCTCCACGGCCTCCTCAATGGGCTCTGCATCTTCCGGGATCACTGCATCGGCCCCATCCACATCGAGGGGGATTCCAAGGTGGTGATTGGTTCCTATGCACGCTCTTCTGCTCTCCCTTGACGTCATTGGGACACCTTTTATGAAATTATAGAAATTGTAAGTCTTTTTTATTGTATTTGGTCTCACATCCCAAAATCTTCTAATTCTGTTGCCGATGTTCTGGCCAAGCAGGGAGTTTCCCTTCAATAACTTGTTAGGTGTTTGCTCCCTTGAGGTTGTGTTCTTTTGTTCTCTCTCATAATAAAATCACCTTTCATAAAAAAAAAAAGTTTTTTGTCTCATTTTATTTTGGGCTAATAAGTTTCCTAATTTGGTAGGGATAATTATTCTTGTATGCTTTGCCATTTTGTTTGTATAGATTCCACAGAGGCTTAGATGCATGCCCTCCTGCTTGGTCTTTTCATACTACTCGTTTCTGGTTTTCTCTGTTGAAGGGAACTCTGCACTAGTGGTTAGTTGGGCTTTCAGGCACTCTGATCCATGGCAGCATCTTCAGTATTTTGACAGAAGCATTAGTAGTTTGAGATTAGTTGGAGTGTATGCTCTGAGGAAAACCAATCAGTTGGCTGATTCCCTTGGGAAAGCAGGGATCTCTTAGCTACACCTTGTTGTTGGGAACTCCTATTCCCTTGTCCCCTCTTTATTTTCATTGTTTGACTTTTGTTTTGTACGTTCCCTCTTAGCTACACCTTTGTTTCCCTTGCTTGTTTTGCAAAAGAGAACAGCAGTTTTGCCATACTTCCTTGAGTATTAACTACATTCACTTTTTTAGCCCTTGGTGTGTTATCCTGCTACTTCTCTGCTGGAATTTGGGCATCAGTCTTTGTAATAAATGACTCCTTTTACTTCACACTTTCAAAGCTTCATAAGATTCAGTAAGGAAGATTCTTATCAATGTCTATTTATGTTTCGATTTTACTGTTACTTTTCAGGTTTCCTAGAGGTTAGCCTGAACTCCTTGTTGGAATCTATCAATTGTATCGCTGAAGGAACATTGCCTGCGATAGCTGTTCAGGTTTTAGCTCATAGTGGTGAAGGGATGATATCAAATATTCTTTATGCTCTACTTGGTGTATCAGCTATGTCAAGGGTACGTTACTGTCTTTTAGTCCTTGTGACAAATACTTATTTGATTTAATTTTAGATATACCAGGTAATTACCGTGACTACTATAGCTGTGCTATTTAAGTTGTGCTACTTTAAAGTCAGGCGTAAATGGGTTACTTGTAATGGAAATGATCCAGGCCATGATCAGAACTTGGCCAATCCAAACTGCATCTTGAACCAAGTGACTCTGCCCAGACCTAAGCCAACCCTAATTTCTTTACCTTTTACTACGTCAATTAGGTCAGCTTGGACTGATTGCCAAGGAGAAATATGATGTCATAAAGCTCCATTTACGGGTCTGGGGCAGAAAGATCTCAATGAGAAACATGATGTCCTGTATGTCATGCCTTAATCGTGAGTTTACCTCTTCCTGTAGGTCATTTATGGATAACTTCCAGTGGTTGGTGCTTTATAGGAGGACAATGTCAAGTTGATCTGATACGATTGTTCATGAATTCAAGTGGTTGTTTTTTTGAATGGTGAATGAATATTATAAAAAAAAAAGTTAAACTAGTAGGTACAAAAGAATTTAAAAATACAAAAGAAAGGAAAAGAAAGGAATTCTAATAATGCATAAGAAAGTTGAAAATCTTAGTTACAACAAGATGTATTTGTGATATTCCTTCTTAAGCTAATGCATCTGCCTCTGAATTTGCCAATGGATGGACATAATTCCAAGAGCACTGCAACGAGCCAATAATATCCATAAGCTGGAGAATATGTCTATCAAAACACCATGGTGGGTCGGTGAAGCCTTTCCCCCAAGAGATAACAGCTTGAGAATCATTTTTCAATCAACTACTGCTGAAAGAAATGTTCTGTATAAACCCTAACACTCTGCAAGACTGCATTTACTTCAGCCATAGCTGAATACCTATAGGGCCTGAGAAAGTTAGTAGTGTGAGGCCATTTCTGATCAATCCTATTATACCACACATGGTCCTGGGTTCCCTTTACCACTGCCATCAAAGCTGAGTTTTAAATGTCCGGTAGGAAGGGAATTCCATGCTTCTATATTGAATCAGTTATTAAAAGAAGCTGTATCAGAAACCACCATCTTTTGGTCACCTAAAGCTCAATTTTCATGGGAGCTCTAAAGGCAATCCCGGGCCAGGTGGAGTCAGGGGAATTATCAGAAATCATGAGGGCGTCTCTCTACTAACATTTTCAGTACCCATTGGTGAAGTAGATTCTACATTGGCAGAAGTGACATCTGTTCCTTGAGGGCATTCGACAATATTGGAATTATTTTTTACACCCATTAATCATAGACATGAAATATCTTTGGGAAAAAGTATGACTTATCCTCCTTGGCAATTTGATAGGCAGTTCCTCCAAATTGCAGATTTAATATACACCTTCAGATCTCTTGGCAACACATCCATCGTTCTGGAAATTCAGTAGCAGATTCCCTAGCTAAGGATGGGATCTTCCTCAAGCTGATTGCAAACATGAATTTCACCACTTAGCACTATTGTATTTTTTATTTTGCTTTTTGTAATTTTTTATTTTATTTTCCATTTGCCATATTCTCACTGTCTTGTAGTTTTGTTTCTTATTTAATACAATTATCCATCATTCAAGAAAAAAGGAGTAAGCTGTATCAATAGGTATACTCTGCATCTTCTGCCATCACTGAAGGCACATAATACAGTAAACTTGTTGGTCCATAAAAGGCATCTGTCAGAGGAAGTGCATCACTTGGGTAATATGACAAGTATCATATGCATAAATCAGCCAAACCCGAGCCATGTTATTCTTTCCGTCTTAAAAACTTGACAGATAAGATTACCTGATATCAGTGATGAGAAACATTTCATTCTGCCAACTTTTCCTAAACAATTCGCATTTATGTTGTATGAATAATATAGGCTTGTATTTTTCATGTAAGTAACTATTAGCAAGAAGAAAATTATTTTATGATTCAACAATTATCATGCAGCGATCATGCTTCTTTTGCTAGGCATGCCTATTATGACACCCTCTGTACTACTGGTGTCACTTGCCGTTTTAACAGGTTCACAAGACAGCGACAATCTTGCAACAACTAGCAGCAATCTGCAGTCTAAGTGAGAGTAGCTCTTGGAAGACTGTTCTTGGTTGGCATTGTTTGCGCAAATGGATGCTTTCAACAGTATGTACATTGTGCTTTATTCTAGTGCTTGTTCTAGGATTGAAGTTTAGAGAGGTTAACAATGTTCATTGACTTGAATGCCAAGGAATGTATTTTATGCACTCTCTATGTTGTATTTGTAGCTTCTCTTGATGACTGCTTAAACTGTGGGGAGGAAAGAGAAGTTTTGACCCTTTGAACTGAAAACCCCTCTACTGGCATTCGCATGATATCCTTGCTATACCTTACCGTGAATTGAACCATAGTGAACTTTGTTTTTTTAAGATTTACCTTTTTATCTTTTTTTATTGGTTTTGAATGATGGTCACAGGTTCAAGCTCTGCCGCCTGAATATTTGAAGCAAGGGGAAGCAGAAATCCTTGTGCCCACATGGCTAAAGGCCCTTGCAAGTGCTGCTTCAGACTACCTTCAAAGCATGACCAGTGGAGGGAGGAATGATCATGGTTACCACATGCAAGGGAAGGGTGGAAGGGCTCTGAAGCGCATTATTCGAGATTTTGCAGATACCCATCGTAACATCCCAAATTTGACATGATCACCAGAATTTAACCTGTTTGTCATACCCCCAACTGTCACTTTCGGTGCACCGGGTTCTGACCGCATGTTGCTCACTGCACCTATCATGGAAATTGTAAATGAAAAAGGTGCTTTAGCAACATGAGATTGGGATTCAGCGGTCTATCCCAAGAGGCACCATCTCTAATCTTTTCTACATGTATACCAATCCAGGGCCACAAAATTTTGTTCTTACACATCCAGTCAAAGTTACAGGAAAGCAAATTCAAATTGCTATTCACTGTGTACAACCGTTCAGATGCTGGAGGAATTATAGAACACCACATCACGTTACTGGATGTTTGCATAAGTTAATGAAATTACCCAAAATTTACATTCATTGAAATCTACAGAAAATCTATGTTATGGGCTATTTATTGTGAAGCTGATGGGCTCCACAATGTGAATAAACGTGGCCGATATTGTGGTCAGAAGACTTTCCAGCTATTCTATAGGGCAGTGGCCATTGCTTCAATGTAAAGACTTTTGTTAGAATGATCATTCTTTGCCGTCTTTGATTACCTGTTTCGACTGGCTTCTATGTTCAGGAAACGGGATCACCGAATGAAGGGAGACTTATTAACGCTAAATATATTCTGCGGAAAGTGTAGCTTGTTTGAAAAAGATCATGCAGTGAACATGAATGGGTAATGCCATATCAGACCACAAAGGATACGTAGGTGTATGTCTTCTCCACTGGTTTACTGTGCGTCCAGGTGGATATTGGCGTTAGATTCTGTATGGACTATTTGTTGAAATCAATAAATTTTGGACACCTGATTTATTAGGGGCAATTGGTGCCAGGGGATAATAAATTTGTTCCATATATATCGCTTCCACAGCAACTCTGAAAACTTCGCACTTTCTCACCATTTATTTATCCGTAGTAAAAAATACAGGCCATCATCATCAGCTTCATAAAACGTACGGCAATCGATTTTATATTTTTTTCTGTTCTAACTTTTTAAGCACCTTGAACATTTTCTTCCAAATTTCGTTGCAAACTTTACCTAAAATTAGATTAAAAACACTGCAAAACTGTTTTCTATTGTCACCAAATTCTTACTTTTTTTTATTTGTTGAAAAACAAACCTTGGGGCATTTTAGTTATTTTATTTTATCTTTATTTATATCTTGATGTCCAACTATGTTTATAGAACAAATTTCATGTGAAGTAGACACGTGGAATAAGAGATATAGAGATATTAGGGTTTATACTTAAGTAAGAATATTTTTGTAATTGTACCTAACTCTTGTTATAAATAAAGATTGAGGGACATGCAAGCCCGCAACTCAGATCAATCTTCACTTTCTCTCCCTCTCATTCTCTCTCTTCAACCTTCTCCCTTTTTAACTTTTTCATGGTATCAGAGCAATTGATCGCATCTGGAAGACTTTTTATCAAGTTTTCATCCTTTTGAAGTATGACGTTACATAAAGGGAAAGATCTTTATCCAATTTTTCGGTTATTGGTTAGTAAAAATAAAAAAATTCTCCTTTTCGGTTTCCAGTTCTAGTGTTCTAAGAACAGTTTTTTATGTAGGTTTTTTATGTTGATCTCAAGATGTGTGCCAACTTCCAGACCTGCCAATGCTGACGTCATCTTTGACATCTGTTTGTGTACTGTATCTTTTGGAATTTGATTCTTGTGTTGGATATATCTTGACCTACGCACATCCTCTATCTACCTTAACTGTAATTTTATGTGGTGGGGTCCACTTAAGCTAGTTGATTTGGAACTTTTTAGAAGTTTTATTTGATCTTTTTGGTATTCTTATATATCTGATATGACTAATTCTGATGAGGTTTATATTCCAACTAAAGAAGCATATAATCCGGATGAAAAAATATTATTACTATCACCTCTGAAAAGTTGATAGTGATTGTTAAGTTGGGTCCAAGACCCATCCCAAAATGACTAACCAACTTAGGAAACCTCTTTCCCAGCTAATAAACTCAAGATTTTTGTACTCATTAATCCATGTGGGACTATTCCTTAACACTCTCTCTCACGTGTAGGCCCTCTTTTGTAGATTTACAAGTGGATAATTTAGGTGTAGGCCATCTTTTGTAGGTCTACAAGTGGATAGTTTTAGGTGTAAGCCTTCTTTTGTAACTCTACAAGTGGATAGTTTAGGTGTAGCCCCACATATGAGTACATACTCTGTTACCGTGTTAAGTTGGGTCTAAGGCCCATTCCAAAAATGACTAGCCAACTTAAGAAACCTCTTGCTCAACTAATAAACTCAAGATTTTTTTACTCATTAATCCATATGAGACTATTCATTAACAGTGATAATGACCTTACTTGGTCCAAATATGTTAGAATATACCTAAAGGGCAGAAGAAGAAAACTGAAATTCATTAGGGATGGCCCTCCTGTCCCTCAAGATGATGAGTTGGAGGCTGAAGACAGTGAAGTGAGAACTTGGATTACCAACATCATGGAATCTACTATTAAGAGCCAAGTTATGAATTTTGAAACTGTCAAAGCCATATGGCTGTCTTTGGAAGTTTTTTATGGACAAGAAAGCAATATTTCCAAGGTTTATGAACTATAGACAAATTTATTTGGCTTGAAAAAAGTTATTTTATCCGAGATGCAGTAATGAAGAAAGAGGTAACCACTTCATATGCTCGGTCTAGTAATCAATTCCACAATATTTTAACTAAAGCACTAAGAAAACGTAAAATTTTCAAACTTATGCGATAAGTTGGGACTATTTAATATATATACTCTCTAGTTTAAGGGGAGTGATAAAAACCAAGTACAAAGATATTTTGGTTATTTCATCTTTGTTTATATGTCTTGATATAATTTTGCTCATATACATCTAACTATATTAGACCAAGTTTCATGTAAAAACGACAGGTAGAATAAAAGATACAAAGAGATTAAGGTTTACACTTAAGTAAGGATATTTTTTATAATTAAACCCCCAACTCTTATTATAAATAGAGGTTGGGGGACGTACATGCCCCCATTATCACCACTTTTTCACCACTTTTTCTCCCTCTCGTGCTCTCTCTTCAACCTTCTCTCTTCTTAACTTTTTCATTAATAATAACCAATAAGACTTAATTCTAGAGAACACAGGAAAACCCCCAGCCATTTGACTAAAGACCCAATCCACCGAACTTTTATTTTGATCACTAAACCATGCCTTGGACTCTGTCATGCGAATGACAGCACCAACCTGAATCCTCGAGATGCTCGACGTGACCAGCATCAACCAGCAAGGCAACTTCACCCAAATCAAAAAAAAAAAAAGCTGCCCAACTTGAAATCTATAAATTGAGGGCATTCCCTTGAAATAAAAAGAGAATCGTATCTGCAAATGTGTGAACTAGTTCAAACTTGCTGAAATATCTTTCCAGAAATGTGAAACAGATGCAGTTTTCACATCATCAATAGCGAGGATGCTGATTTCATCACAGAAACGCAACAGATATTCTAAAGACAAGCTCCCACATGTTTACCTAAAGTTTATTTTGGGCTTCTGCTGTAAAAGATCGTAATATATTGTTTCAACAGCAAATCAGATTTTAATGTCATCAGCTGCTTTGACAAGTGCATGAACAGCTGCTGTGATTTCTGCTTCGTTTTTCAAATCATCCAGATTAACGTACCTTTCGATGCCCATATCTGTTGAAAGTTAAAAACAGTTCATCAGAGAGGGGAACAATATAGAAACAAAAAATCGTATAAACAATAAGGAGGATTAAATTAGGAGCACAAACTGGACGAGCTGTCCTTATGAAAAATTATGCAAATTTTATCAAGCATAGAAAAGAAAAAAGTACAAGATCCACAACGAGGAAAAACACTTGAGGGTCTCAGGCCTTAAAGAGCGTCAACAACCAAATAAGCCTCAATAACTTGCAACACAAACAATTCTTTATATTGAGACTTTGCATTTTAGGTAGACTACTGCAGTAGTTACTACTTTTATATATGCCCAGCTTTTCATAGATAAACTCCATTATTTTCTAAAAAGAGTAGACTCATACAAAGCACAGTAGCAAGTTTTCTGCAGAATATTCAGTACTTTCTTCTATAGATCAAATTTGTAAACTCTGGGCCACAGTGAACTTCAATTGCATGTGCAAGTTTAAAATGGGTTTTCAGAGAACCCATCCAAGTCATGCAGGGACAAGAAAGGGATGGGTATGAGGAAAAACTTTTGCCACAGATAAGGATGGGACAACATAAAACTTCTGACTCAATTGACTTTGATCACTGGTTCAGTTGAATTTGGTGCATCTACATATTATAAAAAAAAAAAGAATATAATCATATGATCTTAATATTGCATGTGCTCTCGGAACCATGCTGGATCAAGCAGGGACTTTGATTCTTTAACTGAGACTATAAATATTATCATTTTCTATCAACATCATAAAGAACATCAAGCAAAAGAAGTCACAATCAAATAGTTTAGTGTTCTAATCATAAACATGAAACAACCACATGATGTTACTATAGATATTGGCCAAGGGCAACGGAATGGTGAAAACCTAGGATATGCTTTTATATAACAAAGTTCACCACATCCATAATGATTTGTACACTTGCTAAAGATTCATTTTGACTTGTAAAAGCTATACAATAGGCTGAATCAAGTACATGCATCCTCAGTACGAAATGCTGCAATTGATTCAAATTAGTCAGTAAAAATAGATATAAATTTACAAAAAAGTATTTGATTAGACCAAAATGAATAAATTTGAAAAAAAAAAACTGACGACTTTGGCAGGCGCTAATCATTTGGAGAACATGACAGAGAAACAACTTTCCCTCTCACGAACATCCACTTCAACATTTCAAAAAAAAAAATCCTTAATACTCTTGATAATTTTTTAAATATTAAATTACTTTATTTATCAACTAGATGGGTCACACAAAAATTTAACAATCATAATTTTCCTTTTTAAAGTGGAAGGTTTTTTATGCTTTAGAAAAGAGAGCTTTATTAAACATGGTAGCATACAAGAATAGTAATAATGGCATCATACAAGCATGTAACGGATGTATTTTAATGAACTAAATGCACTTAATGAATGTGGCATTATATAAAACATTAGAAAAGGTGAGTTTATCATTGAAATCGGCTCCAACACCAAGGTAATAGAGAAAGCTCGGGCAAGTTTTAGACCAACCAATATTTATAGAAAATCAGATTAAATTTCATCTAATCCTGGTTAACTCAGGCGCAGTCACAGGTTGACTTGCCCAGTTTTCCAAATATGTGCAAAACCTGCTCTATGTAGAACAATTGGAAAAGAAAAATAAAAATGGTATAGTAAGGCAGTGAGGGGGGAGTTGTTTATTTTAAATTGGGAAAGAGTCAAGAAGAAAACCCATCACAGGTAGGGTTGGGCATCAGTTCGGGTTTTCTTCCTCACCTCGCAGTCGGGGACGAGGTTGAGGAAAAATAACTGCACAGATTCGGGACGGGGACAGGTTTTACTAAACCCAACCCCAACCGAACCCCGATCTTAACCTACCTACCTAACTTATATACCTTTTTTCAAAATTATATGTATTTAAAAAATAAAAAAGAAAGAAATTCTTTAATTTTGGAGATTTTTTATTATCCTTTATTTATATAGTAATACTTTTATATAGATAATTTTTTTTAGAATTTTTATAATATTAAATGAATGGTAGATTTGGCCTTGGGCCAAAGTAGAGGGATGGGTCGGGGATATGGGGATGGGGCGGAGCCGGGGTTGCAGAGACGGAGATCAGGTCGGAATCGGGGTTGCAGGGACAGGTTTTTTACGGGGCCAGATTCTGGTCTTCAAAAACCCAACCCTGACCTGACCTATGCCTACCCCTAATCACAGGAACTATGTCAAATGCAGACATTTTTATGCTGCAATAGAGGAACTGAACCCACCCTGTCACATCCACTGGCCACAGTGAAATTTATGAACAATGGGTACAAAATGTTAGTATATAACTGAGTATGCCCGACACTCCAAAGGAAATGAAAGAATCCATGCTTTTATACAGTTGCCTGTATGTGCATCAAAATAATCATATTTCTTGTGGCAAAGCATATATATACAACAGAAAAATGACAAGCAGTACAGAAATGCATAAAAGATGTCCGGATCAAGAAAATATTGATGCCCCAAAGCAACTGTACGACATTGGAGGACTCAAAATCTGGAACTACAAGCTCAATCAACACAACTGCAGACTCATTTGTAAGATTTCATAATTGATAACTAATTTTTATTTTCCTTTTTCCTTCAAAATGTGCATTTAAATTTGGATGACAGGATCCAGAAGATAAGTATAGGAAGATTGACTTCCTTTTTTTTTTGGACAATAACATTTTCTTTTCAAGACAATGGATTGTGTCTTTGGCTCAATGGCCACATTGGTCAGTTGGAGGGGGGGGGACAGTTGTAGTGTGAGGTCTTGGATTCAGGTCTCACCGAAGTAATAATGAAAAAACATTTTCTTTAATTTGCTAGCTTCACTGTGACCAGTAAGCACCTAGTGGATTTCTTTGACCGACTTAGCCACTTTCCATAGCAAAAACAAAAGTGGATCTCAGGGAAAATGAGGCATGAATTAGAAAAAAAAAGAGGAAGATGCCAGAAAAACATGCAGATATTTTTAAAGTAGCAGGTTTATATTAAAAGGAAAATTTGCAGCCTCAGGACTGCAAATACCATATCTGATGCGCTACCAAGCCTTTAATTGCTGGTTGGGGATTCTTTTCCCCTTGTTTTAGCTTGAAGAAACTACTTTTCCTCTCTCTGTACTATGTAATCCAATTTTGGAGTTAAACACTAAAGCACCAGAAATTCACCATTACAAAATAAAAATAAAAGAAATCTTCTTGGAAGAATTGAGCAAAGCAGTCTAGTATGCAAGTGGAAATGCACACCAAATTGATCTATTCAATTCTTCCAAAAAAAAGTGATGCAAAATCTCTGAACCCTGATAGAGAGGTTTACACAGCACCATGCAACCCTTGGTTGTCCAATTTGTGTGACCAACAAATATTACTTTCAACAAAATTTGGCCAATAGTAACACATTAACAGAATTAACCAGAGTCCACTTTAAGTCAATCTAATCTTTCTTGGAAAAGCATCTCCAAGAACCTTTTTTGCTTCAAACATATCCGTGCTTGAATTTTAATAGAGAAACCCATTGGTCAAAGACATCTCCAACCATTACAAACTTAACTAAATAATGTGCCTCATCATAATAAAACCCTCATTTTATCGAAAAATGTGCCTTATCTTCCTCCATCATATTATGTATTGAATATTATAGCTAAGATAAATTCAAATATTAGCTCTTTAGCTCAATGAAAGTTAATTTAGCTCTTGACTCTTCCTTTCTCGACCATCTCATTAGAACAAGAAACATGGAAACTTTTAAACACTCCGAAGCCAATATGTGGTACTGCAGGAAACAAATGCCTGTAGTCACACAGAAGACAACACAGATGACAGCAAATGCAGCTATCAAGCAAGTTGCACATGCCATACATAAAGCAGCACATCTAGCATACTTACCCCAAAGAAGTCTAACATAGACCAAGTTATGTTTGGGAAACTTATCTGCACACTCATGTGCCTCTTCTTTGGATATGTCAGTGGCATATTCAATGCTGTTTCAAATAAGTATGATGTGTGTCCAACGGAGATTTCTTTAGGAAATCATGTTGCACATGCTTTCTAGCGTGACTCATTTGACTTGCTTGCCAATTACATGTGGAGCCCTATGGTTTTCCCTGTATGACTCATATATCTAGTATGTCATCATATAACTTTTTTATCAAGTCCATTTTCAGCTGTTCACAAATGTAACCCTCTATGTCCATCTTTTCTATTTCTTCTGGCAGAAAGTTGATACTTCACAAACCTATTCTCACAATAAAAGAGAGATCTGACTAGTTTTTATTTACAAAAGACTGCTACCTATGTACATAATAACTAGGCAAATTACTGTTAATATAATTTAAGGGAGCATAAAAAAATAATTGGTAATTCATTAATATCTTGAATCTGATTCCATCATTTGGAATTCTTGCTTAGAAAAAATACAGATACTGAGAAGTCATTGATTGCTAGCACATAATGAAACCTACCAACAAATGCAAAGAGCTGTAAAAATATGCTCAATCAATGAACTCTAATTTTTATGATCCACATATTGAGTCAGAAAGACACTTTCTCCATACGTCAAGGATTAGCTGCTGAAGGTTCAGGATAGCAAAAGAAAAAAAAGAGATAGGTAATTTGAAGAAAATTCAGGGTTTCTACTTAACTCGTCAACACAATAAATTCAAAGAAATTTTAATGAAACATTCAGTAAATAAGTCACACCGACAAAGACTGGAAAACATGAAGAATAAACATGAATCAAAGGCATTTAGCTGCCATAGAAGAAAAATACAATCAAGGATGCACAGCCCAGCTTTTTGTATCTCAGAGAAGAAAAATGCAACAAGGACAAAGCTTTCATCATCAAACACTACCAGAAAGCAAATATGTGAAGCTGCTTATGAAGCCAAAAAGATAAACCAACTCCCTCAATTAGACTAAAATAGAACAACATACCATATCTCGCCCAAACTTGAGGTTTTGATCCAGTAGATTCTCGGATTAATAAAGGAAATTTGGGATTTAGAGTCTTGAAATCTTTATAGTTCCGGTGAACAAATTCCCTGTATAACGTCGCAGAAATCAGAAAAGGCATGCAAACCCACGTAAAACTGTTTGTCGTCAAAGCCAATAATAGCGATAAGAGAAAATGCAATCCATGAACTTTATCTAATTTTTGGAGAAAGAGAAGAGAAAGGACCACATCAAAACACAGCAAGAATAATAAAATGCCCGTCTACGGGTTCCGGTATGACAATATTTCTAATTCTCAGATTGTCACATACTAATTCTCCATTTTTTCATATTTTTAAGGTCTATTCTCCACTTCTTTTGAGAAGGAAGAAGAGAAGTCATTAAAGCAGATCCGAAATGATAAGGAAATACCTAGTAAGAGCGCTTTCCGGAGAATTCTGACAGTAGAGAAAACGGAGCTCTTTCAGGTTGCGAGACAGATTCGCTCTCCAAGCCATTTCTGTCCGTCAGTGCAAACAGCAAAAGAGACCGCGCTGGAGCGGAGAGATTGAATATAGCTCGAGGGATATATATCATAGTCATTTGCTTTGCAAGGGATCTGACCGGTTGGGGTCGATTTATGTAATTTGCCCGGCCTTGGCCAATATGACGCAAACCCGGGTGCCGGAAGATCCGGTTACCACTTAACAATTACCAAAGGTAAAATCGAAGTCCATGGAGCAATTACGATCGTGGTTGGCATATATAGTAGGACCAGGCATATTAGCCAATATGTTTTTAATGTAACATATATCACGGATTTAAGTTTCGGAAAATCTAAAATTCTGTAGAATTGATTTGAATGATTGGTCTGTACTCAGTTTGTCTATGCACAAGCTCTTGAATACTGCGTCAGTAATGCGATGCCCTCTTCCTTCATCAATTCTGAGTAATCCACATTCCGCAACAGTTTTCTAAAATAGATCTTGAGAAAGTACATCCTTCCGAATAGAATAGTTGAAATGAAACGGTGAGGTTTTCATCACTCTATTCATGCCAGATGTAATAAGGTAGGGCAAAGGCAAACATGCGGTACACATCTCCAGCAGTATAATGGTTCTTTACCATGCTGTTAGATACACATGTGCAAGATTCAAGAGTCATAAGAGCTCAGTGAAATCATTGAGAATATGTATTCTATCAAAAGAGGTGAGAATTTATGATGATCACATAAACTTCTCTCCAAAACAATAAAATCAACAAAATAGGCATAAAGAAACAAGAAAAAGTCATGAGAGTCTGGTGACGTTTGGTTGCTTGCAATCACAGAAGCAGACCATCCTGGAACCATTCACCACACGCTGTGACCGGCGCACATGCAGCTTAATGTTTGTGAGCTTCCCTGTGATCTGTTGCAAAGATTTGAAACAATATTATTCCATAATCCAACATGTGCATATATACTAACATATTCACACACATACACATTCACACACACGCAGAGAAGCAAGGTAAAGGAAATGACATTTGAATAACTATTTTAGCTACTCTCATAGCACCTACAGATAAGCGTTTATCATTTACAGGTTTAGATTACTGCAGATCACGAAGCCCACCTCACAGATTTCCTATAGAATGAACTAATGTTTTATTTTATTTTTTTTAAAGTTTCCTGTAGATTTTTTTTCCTCACAAATTTTCTTTTAAAATTAGTTTCCTATAGGACGAAACTAGTTTTGAACTCATAGTACATATCATGGTCAGTCATATGGATTTGGGATACCAAAAATCTGACATAATCTTATTTAATTATGAATTGCCAAAAAGAGAGGAATTGTTGTGTATGTGGTTACCAAGAAATTCGAAACAAAATCGCATTGGAAGGGCAGAATCTGATACATCCCAATTCACATGCGGACACTTGAACAATCAAAAAGACCAAGATGGCACACCATTGGACAGAAACTAAATATTATAAGAAACGGGCACATGAAAATTGTGGCTTCAAAGTCAGCCTCATTCACTTGATTCACCATAGGGGAAAAAGGTATCACATACCATTCTCCCGGTCAAATCCTCTGGACCCAAAGGCTGAGCTGGACTTGAATATAAAAAATGCCTCGAGTACTACATAGATCAAAACACCAAATCAACCAGTTAGATGCATTCTCTTGTTTGGTCAAACAGCCATCATCACCCTGTTTACCTTTCACAAAATAAACACAAGACAGCACTAGAAAGAGAGACAGAAGCCCTCTAGGACAGAACATAGAACAAAATCATCGAGGGAAAGAGAAGAACCACGAAACCTTGGCAAGGTGGGTTTGCATTTCCCTTATTTTCTGAGGTCTGATACTCTTGAGGAAGTTTATAAGCCAGCCAGTTTGTATAGCATCACTGGAAGAAACAAATGTAGCTATCTGCATATTATACAGAATTTCAGAATTCACTCAACAGATTCAGGAAGTCTGTTAAGGAAAAGGACATGGAGAATTCTATCATACTCAGGAAATAGATTCACCCTGTGTTAGCCAAATAGAAAATAGTAACTAGCACGAAATTTTTAAATTAAATTAAAGAAAATAGATATAAATCATTTTCACCTCCCTCTACAGTAATCGACATAAACTGGCAGCAACTGCAGAGGTTGGGAGAGAGGATTTATAGAGAAAACAGTGAAGTAATGTGTCAATGCAGATGAATGCAGAGGAGACACGAAAAGCTTTTTACTCGGGAAGCATATGCATGCTGCACTCAACAAAGGAGGTGCACGAATAAATATAAACAACTCAAAGTCTAGCAACATTCAAGATGATACATATGTCAAATTATTGGAGACTGGAAATATGAACATAGAATGACCTCAAACATATTGCAGTAAATATACCAACAAAATGAAGGATCACACCTTCCTATAATCAAGTAATCCTTCAAAAGGAAGTTCTACTTCATCACTGATTATGACAGGGATGCAACCACTAACAATTGCATCGAACAGCCTAGCAGATGATGGAGTGTCTCCCGCAGGGGTCAGGCAGAAAAGGGATCTGTAAACAATAAAAGCCATCTGATTACAAACATGAAAGCTAAAAACTGAAAAGACAAAAACAAAGAAAACGCCAACCATATTTTACCTACGCATCCCATTTTGAGCTGCTTCTTTTCCACCCTCACCAGCAGTGCCCTCAACCATAACAACACCCTCAACTCCCTGCAGCACTGCTACAAGTTTGCCACGAATTTTTCCTCCCTGAAGTGGTATTGAATTGTAGAGTTAACCGAGACAACACTAAAAATTAAGAAATTTAGCACAACAGAAGAAAAGAGCACAGAAAAGAGAAACAAATAAGAAGAAGAAGAGGAAAATGAAGGCAGAAAATGAAGAAGAAAGAAGAAAGAGACAAAAGACACCAAAGGATGTATCAAGTTAGAAAACAAATAGACAGAGCAAAATGAATAGAACAGGGAATTAAACAACAAAATTGCTAAACATTGCATCCCCAAGGCCAAGATGTCCATATTGTCCCTTGGAGGGAACTGACAAATATTTACTTTCACTGTAGGGAAATTTTTCTTTTCTTTCACATTTTTCATCTTTGTTTCTGTGTATACAGATGATGATAAACACCAAGATGATGTTTATGATGGTACAGCTTCTGTTCTTATTTCCTCATTTCCCTTTGGGCAGCTTGAGACACATGATGTACCACAAACCACAATCAACCAAATGTTTCAATTCATATGGAGGTGAAATTGTTCATAAATGAACCAGGGTAAAGTCAAGGTAAAGTCACAATGTGCACTCAAGGTAAAGTCACACGAGGAGGTTTTCAGAAGTGTAAACAAAATGAATCTGATCACTCAAAACCTTATCAATGTAAACAAGACATGAAATCTGAGAGGAAAAAACTTACAGCATTCCTTTTAAGCCTTCCTCGGAAGAAAAGAAATGTTTTTCGTTGAGATTGACTTTCTGATAAACATTTGGAATCACAAACTTCAACATTTGGTACATAAGGAAGAATGACATCCTTTTCAAGCCAGACTTGTCCAGGCTTGTACCTGTGTGTATTGTCAGAAAATCAGTTATGACACTTTGCATTAGGCCAGTGGCCGTCCAAGCCTACTCAGCTGTATCTATAAAAATGCTAACTAAGACAAGGAAGCTGCAACAGATACAGACTTATTTCCAAAATCCCATAACTAGCACAGGAAAAAATGAATCCCAGAGTCATTAGCAAGTTGGTGGTAACAAACTTGAAGAGGATCATATCTAGCAAGTTGGTAGTAACAAACTTGAAGAGGATCATGTCTCAGAATAATCAACAGAGCCTTATTCCATTTATGCCAGGGTCAACTAGCTGAATCTTACTCCATCCTCCTACAGCATTTACTAAGTCATTTAGTACATTGCCTTCCTGAAATCTTGCATAACCAAGCATGCACGTAATTTTCAGCCTTCTCTATTTGTTGCTGGTCAATCAACCAACTTCAAGCAAGACCCTCTCACCTCTACCATAGACGTTCTTTTCTCATATATTAGTTTACTTCTAAGGAGTCCCTGATATGCCCTTTCTGGGTTTTGGCACACATCCATCTTGCCCTTCTCCTTGTCACCATCTTCTTTTGTAGATACTATACTACTTAATGTGCAGCATCCATAGTATAATTAATAGGAGGTAAATATAGAAGAAAGGTATCTCAAAAGCTAGATTAAGCACTAAAGAGGTTGAAAAGAATGGAAAACAAAGAACGGATAAGGGACTGAATATCAGTAAAACACATCACAACTAATGGCCATCTTTCTTTCTGGGATATAACAGCATTAGAAATTAAAGAAAAGCATTTTGGATATCCAAAAAACATGGAAGCCGGTCAAAAGAAATGAAATCAAGAAAACAAATAAACACTTGACCACCTAAAAACATGCTCCTTTCTTTTTTGGTTCAATTAGTTTTTACAAGTTTCAGAATGCAAAAGCATGCATGGCAGCATGGGAATGATACCCATGGTTGCAGAAGGTCTAAAGTAACTGCAGGTTTTAATTTCTTGATTTAGGCAGTGAGGTACTTGGTTCACACCATCACTCATGAAACTCTCTGGCTGACTCATTAGCTAAAGCAGCAACAAAAAGCAACATTTTATAGCTGGTCATTCAATTACCTTGATAATAATTTTTCTCTTTCTGCTCTCTGGTATTTTTCTTTTTCTAGGCTTCTCTCCAACCCCAAGGAACAAACCGGTAATATCTTCCCTCTTTTGCTCTCCACTCCTCTTTTATTGTTTATTCTACTTGCTTAATAAAATCACCATTATTCAGAAACACACACACACACATCAATTAGAGTCATGCATTGATCACAGTGTCACTCTAGAAGTCCCCCTTGACATAGGAAAAGGCAGACTCCATAAGGTGTCTGTCTCAAAAAATAAAACTTAACAGTTCTATCTTTCGAGCAGAACAATTTAAGCTCATCGCCCTAAGTCTACATGAGACTCACATTCTCTTAAATTCCTCAACCTGCACAGAATATGGCAGTTAACATTACCAACCACTAAACACATGGAAGAACATGACACACTTATATCAGCAGTTAGTTCATCAAGCATAAAATGTACAAACTGCAAATGTAATGTACATTAAACTTATAAGTAGGGTTAGAACTCCTTCTCTGTTTCTTTTCATTGTGCCATATGGGATGACATTGCATTGTCCACAAACCTTTGTAATTTTGCTTTTGCTTTGTATGTTTCTGGAACTTGCCTCCTGTGGGGAGCTGCCTAAACCCTAAATCCAAGCAAATCCAAAACCAAATACCATAAAAAGTTGATCAGTGTTGTATACTCATAATCTCCTCACCCCAACAAATTGTAGTTATAACCACCTCATATGTATAATCCTTGTCAGCGATTGTCTCTCATAAGAACTTTCCTTCCTACCACCAATCAAATCAGGTTTATATGCACTAATATACACATCTATTCATGTCATTTCTTGCAAAATATACTTCCTACACCAGGCAACACAGAATCACAATAACTTAAGAAACATAGAGAACACCCTTCTCAAATATCTAAAATTCCAATTCACCAGAGAGAGATTTGAATTCCACGTGAGAAAGGAATGCACCCCCCCCCCCCCCCACGCTAAGTTCTTCATTTGGTCTGCCTTCAGAAACAAAATCTTAACCTCTGATGCTTTAATTTGTCGGGGCACCTCTATCTTGGACTATCACTGCCCCTTCTGCATAAATACCCCGACTCCAATTCTGTGCATCGAGAAACCTTGTTGACACTGTCCTATCTCTAGTCAATTCGCAGCTCCCAAAGCTAGGAAAAATGATTTTATCTTGCTGCATTGGTCATATTATTTGGGCTCTCTGGAAAGAACGAAACAAAAAGAAATTCAAACTCAAATCTTGTCCTATTGAGGTTTTGACTGACCAAATATCTAGTCAAGTCTCTGTTTGGCTCTTAAACAGAAAAGAATTCAAAAAATTCAGTGACTCAAACTTCAGAGGAAACTGGCAATCTATTGCTGAGATGTCCCTTCCCTCTTGCCCCCCTTCTATGGCCACATGGACCCCGCCTCCACCTGGATACATAAAGCTCAACTTTGATGGCAGTGCATTAGGCTGCCCTGGTGTCAAAGTCGTTCCATCCACTCTTGTTAGAATTTGTGGTCTGAGTTAGGTACTTGGCTTTCAACACCTTAAACGGCTAGTCTTTTTCGGGTTGTATCGGCTAAGTGTCTGACTCAGAACTTCGTAGTTAAGCGAGCCTGGGTGAGAATAATTCTAGGATGGGTGACCTCCAGGGAAGTACTCTTGCCTAGGACTTTGACATGGTATCAGAGTTGGGCACGCCATGTCCCGCGTTCGAATCCCGTGAGAAGCGGTCAAGAATGGGCGGGGTGGGTGTCAGAGTCGTTCCATCCACTCTTGTTAGAGTTTGTGGTCTGAGTTAGGTACTTGGCTTTCCGCACCTTAAACGGCTAGTCTTTTCGGGTTGTATTGGCTAGGTATCTGACTCAGAACTTTGTAGTTAAGCGAGCATGAGCGAGAGTAATTCTAGGATGGGTGACCTCCTAGGAAGTACTCTTGCCTAGGACTTTGACACCTGGTCCTGCAGGTTTTGGTGGTGTCATCCACAATGGAAATAGCGAACTCCTCTTCTCATATGCTGGTCCCCTTGGCAGCTCAAATTTTACTACAGCAGAACTCTCTGGCCTTCTGCACGGGCTCAAGGACTTCTCCGGCCATCTCTCTGGCCCCCTTTGTATTGAAGGTGATTCAACAGTAGTCATCAATTGGTGTACTAACCATGGTCACCCCCCGTAGAGACATTGGGATATGTTTAATGAAATTTGTAATTTACTTTCTGGGTTAAATTGTATATGGAAACACATTCCACGCTCTGCTAATCACTTAGCAAACTCTCAGGCTAAAGCGGGTGTGTCTCTCCAACACTTTGTTGTGGAGACAGGCCCTCAAAGCTAGGTTTGTATACCCTTTGTTTATCAATACACACACTTTCATTAAAAAAAAAAACAACCTGCCCTCCTCCCAATCTACTTATGTTAAAGAAATAAAAGTCATAACTTAATATTGAACAAAAAAAAGTTTGTCAGATTATAATTACCAGTTCCCAGTAGAATCCATGTCAGGTAGAAGCCAAATTGCTTTCTTCATGAACCTACGAACAGACTTGAAAGACCAAGGATGGTGAACTGGAAGAATATGGTCCCTTCCTTCAGATCGCTGCCAGGCTGGTTGGTCTGTCACCCACTTCAGAGCCTCCTATGTTTACAATATAATAATGGATAAGAACTCAACTTCTAGTAAGAACTAACGAGAACAGAAGAAACACTAGATCTTGATTGCACCCAACAGTAATCCATTAAAGAATCTTCCAAAAAACACGAGTTGTATGAAGTCAGCTATTGCAGAAAATTTCTCTATGACTTGATCTTATAACAGAAGCATCATATTTATTCACCCTGATGTTATCTGTTGCAAATCATAACTTGTAGTGACCATTATATGTGTTATTTCTCTATTCATATGTCAAAGAGATTGCTGCTACCTTTTTTGGCTCATTGAAGCATGATTTACTTCTAGTGAGTTACTTTCAGATAAGAAACTAAATATAGTGTCTTCAACAATATTAAGTACAACCATGCTTAATGTGAAATTCGACACAAAAAGAGACTCAATCAACATTAAACGCATTGGTATTGGCAAATTTACTTTTTACTCACACATTAGAACTTATGAAAGGGTGTTTAATATCTTCATCATCTAGAACAAGCTTTGACGTATCCTTTAGTAAGGCTGGATGGGAGAAATAATTGAAAATTATCGAGCAACTAAACAAATCAGCTAACATTAACTTCTAGCTTCAACATGTGAACGCAAAATAAAGGTAATCCAGTAAACTGTTGCAAGTAGGTTATCCTTGAAATTTAAGCAGACACACAAAAATCACGGGAAACATAAACCTTGGGCATGCGCCCACACCCTGTATAGTGATTTGCACTGTTGTTTCTCCAAGAAGAAGTAGCTGATGGTGGAAAAGAAAGGAATGTAGAACAGATCTGCATCCTCTTGTCGATGAACTCTCACAACGTTTTTCAACAGCCTTTCTGACTCTGGAGCAATCAAATCCGCCCATAGCCAATAATCGACAGAATGCTGCAGACATTAACCGAAAGAACTTTAGCACTTAATTTTTTTTTTTCTGTGCAATTATTGAGAAATTCACAATGGTGTGGAAAATACAGTATGAGAAGAAGAAGAATTCCTCGAGAAAAAAAAATGTCGTTGCACCATTAACAGAAACTTTAACAAGGAGGTACCTGTTCAATTAACCGATGCACAGGGCTTCCGTTGGAGGTTAGATTCTCTGTATTCTTGTAGGTATTCCGAAATAACCCCAGCAAGTCGTACGTAAACTTATCAGGCATGTCATAAACATAAACTCTTAAAACTCCTGTCCTATCATCAAAAGAATTCTCATAAAACCGCTCAGTTTCTCTCAGCCGCATAGCGTCGTCGAGCTCGTTAGCAGATCGCCAATCATCAACAGAGTTGGAACCGACCGGAGATCTAGAATTCCGAGATCCAGAGGTGAGAAAAGTCTCTAGAGAAGAAACGAAGGAGTAATTAGGTCTGGGGTTTGAGCTTTTGGAGGGTGAGATGGTGCCCCGATGAGAAATAAGGGAGGAAGAAGGGGAGTAAAACAAGAACGCGGCGAGGACGATAAGGGAGAGACATAGGAGGAGAATCAGTGGGGTGGAAGAGAAGGGGAAAGAGAGATGGCGAGATCTAGATTGGAGATGCTTTCCGGCCATGGGTTAAGAGCATAGGACGGAGGCCGTGCAGTTGGGACGTAAGGGAGCCGAACTACCGTCGGAGTAAGAACTGAAGCCTAACACCGCAAATCGCGAAGTGGCTGACGGTTGTGCTCCTTCTATGTTTCCGTATTCCCGACGGTCGCGACTCCAATAAAATATATACGTCTTTTTTCTTCGATTAATTCATTTTAGTTGTTTCACACTTTAACTGATAACGCCCTTTCTTTACCAAAAAAATTGCGCTTTTGCTTGCGGCTGGAGATGGGGTTGGGTTTTACGGAAAATCCCCAACTCGAAAACAGGGTTCAAATGTTTTCTAATTAAATTTAAAATGAAAATACTAAAAAATTATTTATTAATTATTTTTTCAACATAAAATAGACAGGAAAGTCAAACTTTTCTTAAGCAGCTTTCATTGACTAAAGTTAATTGATTGAAGACGTGGCATTAAATTTTTATCCTCACAGTTTAGACATATGCGGACCAGTTCTTGTGGCCGCGTAGTTTAGAAGATTTCATGGTCACCGACTCACCTGTGGCACCGCCTCACCGGCCGGTTGAGTCACGGCATACGTCACATCTGGTCGGCGCGAACGCGGAACAAGGGCAATTTCGATATTTTGATGTGTAGAAGCCCATTTCTGTAAATACTAGAAGCTTTAGCGTCAAATGAATAGAACGGAAGGGTTAAGGCTTTGGTGGCGGCTAGGTTGTCTATATAAGCTATCGGATCCCCTGCTTTACCCGTCTCTGACTTACCTGCGGAAAGGAGTCGATCATCTGATAGAGGTTAGGTTTTCTATCCGTGGATTATGATACTCGCTTTCTCACCTTTATTCGTGACACAAGATTTATTTGTCGTCGTGTCCGGTGTTCGAGGATGTTAATGTTGTGAGATTTCGGATGGTTTCATCGTTTGGTTATAATTTGTTCTCATTTCTTGCCTGGAATCAATTTCGTTTCTTCTTTTTCTTTTTTCTTTTTTTTTTTGTTGTCATTTCTTGCCGGGAATCATTTTCGTTTTTTTGTTCTTCATTTTTTGGTGCGTTTTTTTAGCATTTGTGACGAAAGGGCTGTTTGACTTATATTTTTATGGGCACATCTCTATTTTACGTGTTTTTTTTCTGCTGAGAGTGACTGAAATAGGAAGATGAATGGTCTCTGAGGATGATTCTAGTAAAACTTTCGTTCTTCTGAGCTAAACCGTGCGGAAAGTTTTTGGAGACAAGAACTGAGGAGGCTTGATTCGTATTTCCTGCTTTCAGTTTCTCTTTTGTGTCTTCGTAATGGTTTATTTTTCGCGTGGTCCTTCACTTGGGTAGTTTCAGTCAACGATCATGATACATCTCCATGACTTCTTCTCATGGAAAGATATTTGATATTAGTGGGTTATGTTAGGTTGGCCGTGGATGCTAGTTTCTTTAGGCTGTGATTTCTCTGTTTGAATTATTTAAGTATTTAAAAGATTCTGTAATTGATTAGTATGGTTGTGGCATTATTTATTACTGAGATGTTTAGATTTCAAATGAAATTATTTGGACCATCGAAGAACTGTCCAAGACAGATCCGTAGTATCTCTGAGGAAGATTAACTAAAACTTTCGTGCTTCTGAAAATTCATGTGGAAAAGTTTCTGAAAACCTGAACTGGTGGTGGGTACTTTGTAGATGTTGGTAAGGCATAAGTTGCTATCCCGATGAAGATTTCTATGCGTAATAAAAGTAGTGGTCTGATCTCCAGGGATGATTTCTGTATTCTGAGGGATAGCTTTTGTTCCTTGACAATCACTGCCACAGCGAGATCAAGTTGTAGCTCATGGGATTCATGATAGCAGCTCTGCTATCTTTTATTTAAACGTGTGATTGTGTTTTCTATCATAGTTGAACATCCTTTTTTAAAGTTATATTAAAGCTCCCATTGATTGAAATTAAAACTAGTTTCAGCCTTGTCTGAATTCATATTTTGAAATTGAGTTATGAAGCTTATCTCTCAATGATGATACTATTAATTTTGTTATTTATGAAGCTGTCTTGATCATTTTACAGTAAGCCATCATGGGTAGGAGGCCAGCGCGGTGTTATCGACAGATAAAAAACAAACCTTATCCAAAGTCACGATATTGTCGTGGTGTCCCTGATCCTAAAATCAGGATCTATGATGTTGGTATGAAGAAGAAAGGTGTAGATGAATTCCCCTTCTGTGTGCATCTTGTTAGCTGGGAGAAGGAGAATGTGTCCAGTGAAGCTCTCGAGGCTGCTAGGATTGCGTGCAACAAATATATGACTAAGTTTGCAGGTAAAGATGCATTCCACCTACGAGTCCGAGTTCATCCCTTCCATGTTCTGCGAATCAACAAGATGCTCTCCTGCGCTGGAGCTGATAGGCTCCAGACTGGTATGAGGGGTGCCTTCGGGAAGCCTCAGGGGACATGTGCAAGAGTCAGTATCGGGCAGGTCCTGCTCTCTGTTCGCTGCAAAGACAACAACGGCAACAATGCTCAGGAAGCTCTTAGGAGGGCAAAGTTCAAGTTTCCCGGCAGGCAAAAGATCATCGTTAGTAGAAAATGGGGTTTCACCAAGTTCAGTCGCACTGACTACCTCAGGTGGAAGGAAGAGAACAGAATTCTCCCCGACGGAGTCAATGCAAAGCTATTGGGTTGCCATGGTCCTTTATCTAAACGTGATCCCGGAAGAGCGTTTTTGTCTGAGCAGATTAGAGTTTGAGTTCTTTTTCTCTCGTTCCCTTTTTCGTCCTCTCATCGGACTGTACAACCTCATTCTGAGTTCGTATTACAGTGTGTTTAATCACTTAATTTCTTTTAGGTAGAATGCCTTTTGATCGTGGGTGTAGAATTGTACTGGGTAATATATGGAAATAACAGTTATTGATACATTTAAGAAATCGTTTTTCCACTGCAGATTGAGAGGACAATTCTGAAACCTATTTAATATTCACGTGAACTGACTGAAATACAAATTAACCGATAGCATTAGAAATATACGAAAAGGGAGAGGGGGCTCCTCTTCTTTTCCTCAACTGAAAAGTATGTTCCTTTTTTATTTCTTTAACCTATTGTTGTTTAATTTTTTTACTAATCTTGTATTATTCACTATTTATTTTGGAAAAATTTTAATTGTAAGTATCTTTCATAATCGTCTGATACGAGTATATGACATGCGATAGAGAAATAAGTATGCTGGTATGGTACGTAAATTGACCAATATTTATTATACATAAATATTTTAAAATATAATGAACCAATATTTATAATCAAATCGTATTATCGAGATGGGTCCAGCCAAGTCGATCACACTTCTTCAACGTTTCAGATCAATGGCTGAGATGAACGTTGAGCTCGTTTCTAGAGTCTATTTTACGTTTAAAAGAATTGAAACCGCCTCGTCTCCTTTGTTTCCTTTCAGTTGCTCTTCTTCCACAGTGCGAGAGCTGCAGAGCCTCCATGTATTGGAACACATGACCAATTTGCTCTAATACCATATTAAAACCATTTACACTAAAAGATCGACCTGTTAGAGAAGCGCAACGTGAATATTAAAGAGGCAGCCAATTCCAATAATTGTCGCCTTGCAGAGCGGGTTTTGTTTCTTTTTCTAATACCATTTAGGGCTTCGTTGATCTGTTTTTCTTTTTCCTCATTGGTCTAGAAAATGAATTGTTGACCTCCTTGGAGGCATCGTCGTTGTTGAATTGTTGTGCGTTTCGCCTTTCTTCCTACCCCTTTTTTCTCTTTACTCCCATTTCAGTCTTTTAAGTTCTTTTTTTTCTTGTTCTTGTTAAATTCCATGAAAATATACTTAAATGAAAATTTTAGTGAAATCAATTTTCACTGTAGAAACTAATTTCAGAAGAGTGGGAAAGTTATGGTAGAAATAATTTTTAGTGAAAATATTTATGTTGGAAATTATTCTATTTTCCAAAAATGATAAATTGTATTTATTGGAAATTTTTCATTTTTATGAATTTTTTGAAAATGAAATTGCCCCCAATTTTTTTTTCTTGTAGTGTTTAATGTGAGTAAAGCAATTCTTCAAAAAAATTATAATATACGTATATAAAGTATTACTTTAATAAAATTATAATATACATATATAAAGTTTTAAAAATATGAACAATAACATGGGACATCAATGGTTGAATCACAATTTATTAACATGCACTTATCGTGAGACCATAATGGAGTGATTTCATAAAAACTCATTAATCAAATTTTATTATAAAATAATTTAAAGTTTATGAGTAACATATGGATATTTCAAGGATGGTCCAATACGAAAAGATATTTAGAGCGAAACATACGAAACGGTTATCTCAGTCGTCCGACCATGGCGATGCCTAAGATAGAGTTTTACATATTTCGTACCAAATGATTTTTCGTATTAAATCAGCGCTTATAGATATTTAGTTCATGCTATTTTATTACATGGTTTGACACCCTTCCAAAAATTTTAGTCTACGCCTATATCAATGCCCATAGATAATAAATGGGCATTGGACCAAATTACTTCTATGAGTCCTCCCAGGAAAAATGTTTCCTCTCCTGTTCGCAGTCACATCTCTCTTCCTCCCTTTCTTACTCTACTTTGCTTTTAAACCCAAAAGCGCTCAACACAAACTACCGCCCTCTCCGACCAAACTTCCGATCATTGGGAACCTCCATCAGCTGGGCTCTCTCCCTCACCGTTCTCTCCGTGCACTCTCCCTGAGGTATGGTCCGCTCATGTTCTTGCACTTGGGGAGCTCTCCAATTCTTGTTGTATCATCTGAAGAAATTGCTCGAGAGATCATGAAAACCCATGATCTTGTCTTCTCGGATAGGCCTTCTTCCAACGTTTCTGATCAACTCTTTTACCAAGGCAAGGATGTGGCTTTTGCCCCCTATGGCGAATATTGGCGGCAGGTTTGTCACAGATCAACCGTCTCAACCCTTCTAGTTTTCCGCCCGCTTCATCTTACCCTTGTTGTCTGTGGCAGGTGAAGAAGATATCTGTTCTCCATCTCTTGAGTACTAAAAGGGTGGAATCCTTTCGGGCACTTAGGGAAGAAGAAGTGGCATGCATGGTAGAGAAGATATCCCAAGCCTCTGGCCCCATAAACTTAAGTGAACTCTTGGTTTCTACCACCAACGATATGGTGAGTAGAGTCACTCTTGGAAAGAAGTACTATGAAGAAAAACAGAGAGATGGAATTGACTTTCATCGTCTTTTAGCAGAGTTCTTGATCCTCTTGGGCACAATCCACATCGGTGACATATTCCCTTCCCTTGCCTGGATTGGAAGATTAACTGGTCTTGATGCAAGATTGAAGAAGAATTTCCAACAATGGGATGATTTTCTCGAACGAGTAATAGAAGACCATATGGGGCCGAGGAATAATCTTTCGGAACATGGAACCCAAGATTTGCTTGATATTTTGCTTGAAGTTCAGAGGGATGGCTCCATGGGCGTTGCCTTCAATAAAGACCACATTAAAGCAGTCATCCTAGTATCTCTCTATATCTCTCTCTCTCTCTCTGATCACTCGATTTCTCTTGTCAATAAATTATCCTGAACATTTTCTGAGAAGTACATTCCGTATTTTGCGTAGGACAATTTTGGTGCAGGGACGGACACGACGTATACAGCAATTGAGTGGACACTGGCCGAGCTCATTAAGCATCCCACAACCATGAAGAAAGTGCAAGGAGAGATCAGAAGAATTGTCCGAGGAAAATCAATAGTTTCAGAAGATAGTATTGGCAAAATGCCATATCTGAAATGCGTGATCAAGGAGGCTTTAAGGCTGCACCCACCAGTCCCACTGCTGGTTCCACGGAAAAGCACCCAGGATGTCAAAGTGCTAGGATTTGATATACCTGCGAAGACAAAAGTTATGGTGAATGCTTGGGCAATTGGGAGGGACCCCAAATCATGGATCGACCCGGATAAGTTTTTGCCGGAGAGATTCATCGACTCCGAAGTGGATTTCAGAGGACAGGATTTTAAGCTGATCCCGTTTGGAGCAGGTCGAAGGGGTTGCCCCGGTATTTCCTTCGCTATTGCCGCCGTCGAGCTGGTGCTGGCCAACGTATTGCATAATTTTGATTGGGAGTTGCCTGGAGAGGCCTTGGACATGAGCGAGGTCTCTGGGATCAATGTCCAACTAAAATCTCCTCTTCTTCTAATCCCTAAGCCTCACGAATCGTAGTGATATTAGGGCTTTTCAGTGCATTAATGCTTGGAGTTGGTGGTGAATTTGAAATAAAGATTCTGCACAAATAATGCTTGATTAATCTTCTTATAGAACTAAGGGATTGTGTATTATAGCCAACGTGTGAAGGTGAAAAGATAGGCCAGCTTAGTGTCTGAGCGAAACCTTTGGCAGATAATGCATATAGAATGTTTGCTTCCCGTACTTCATCCAAGTTTGAATCAATTTAATCAACGTACATCAACTTTCATCAAACTGACGACAATAATTGCGTATTAGAGAAAGAACATATTAAATGAGAGAAAGTGGAGATGTTGATGTAAAATGATGCAATCCAGTGATTCAAATCGGAACCGGCACTATCTTCCATCATTTTTCAGCACAAGAAAATGAATCGACCGACGAATATTGAAAATAAGGGGATTATATTGAATGGACTGTCTACCATTCCCTTTGTTCGAATTCCTATCCGACCACCTTTTCATATTCCGACGGAAGAAAACAAGTCCCTTTTTCTGGTGAATTGAAACGAGAGGAAGAAATAGAAAAAACGAGGGCTCCATCGAAACTTCTAGGCACTCTGATACATGTGAAGAAGACCTAACCCATTTTCCCGTATAAAAAATTATGCCTCTCCTCTTGATCTCTCTTTTGTTCCTCATTCTCGTGTACCTTCTGTGCAAACCCAAGTCCGAGAAATGTAATCGATGGAAAAAAAATTCCTAAAAAAAATTGTGTTATGATGATATGAGTTCAAGTCAAGGGAATACTAAAACAGAGTTTAGATGCATAAACATAGGAACTAGATAGTGCACCTTTAGTGTTCTAATAGATACTCCATCAATTGAAGCCTCCTCGTAGAAATTCATGGTTGGATAGGAAAGCCAAGAAAAAACATATCTCCTTTTATCTCTCTTTATGTCTTCTTGCAAAAGTTCAAGAACAAGCTCCAGTTTGTATTGTTAAGTTATGAAGCGTAATCAATGCTCTACACTGAGTCAATACACAGATCGGCCTTCGCGGTAAAGTCACCGTGGGGTTTGGAAAAGGGGCAGGAAGCCGCCTTCCCAGTAGTGTGGGGGTGGAGCCCCCGCCCGGTCTACGATATATTAACTGTTGTTTCATTAAATGTATTTTGAGAATTTTACTCTTGTTTTGCAGTTGCCCTAGTTTTCTCTTTATAATTGAAAGGTGCCGCTATTAGGGTTTATTCATCACCGAGAAGGAGCTGGAGTTGTAGCCCGAGAGAGGTTAGAGAAAACACTTGTAAGTGTGTGATTTGTTTTGTAAATTATTTCATCTTTATACTGGATTACAGCAACGGCGAAAGACAGGATGTAGTTTTACCTTGAGGCAAACTTATATAAATCTTGTTATTTGTTTTCATGCTTGTTTTTCATTTCTTTCGCGATTATTATTATCGCTCTCATTAGCTTGGAATTGGAGCGTTTAATTCCTAACAAGTGGTATCAAAGATTTGGTCCGTGATTGAAAGCAATAGCTAGCAGAGAAGGATCGACACTTCGAATCAACAAATTCGATGGTATGGATTTTGCGTTCTGGCGGATGCAAATCATTCTACTACTATATGTTGATGACATGTTGATAGCAGGTGCTTATAAACAAGAAATAATAATTTGAAAAGGGAGTTGTCCAAGAAGTTTGTAGAAGGATTTGGGTGTTGCAAAACAAATCCTTGGGATGAGGATTACTATGGACATTGATGGCTTGAAACTATCACAAGAAGAATATGTAAAGAAAGTGTTGAGCAGGTTCAACATGAATTATGCAAAACCAGTGAGTATTCATTTAGCTAGTTACTTTAGGCTATTTAAGGAGTAGTCAGCTTTTACAGAGCAGGAGCGAGCCAACATGGCCAATGTGCCTTATACTTAAGTTATTATCAGTCTCATGTATGTCATGGTGTGTACTAGATTAGACATAGCTCATGCAGTGGGAATTGTGAGCAGATATATGAGTAATCCAGGTAAACAACATTGGGAAGCAGTGAAATGGATTCTCAGGTATTTGAGAGGCACTGTAGGCTCAACCTTATGTTTTAAGAAGTCAGACTTGGTATTACAGGGTTATGTAGATGTTGACATGGCTGGAGACATTGATGACAAAAAGAGTACCACTGGATATGTATACACATTGGGTGGTACAACAGTTAGTTGGGTCTATAAGTTATAGAAGATAGTTATTTTTTCCACCATTGAAGCAGAATATGTTGTTGTGATTGAAGCCAACAAAGAGATGGTATGGTTGCAATTTTTCTGGGAAGAATTAGGTCTCAAACATGGGAAGAATGTGTTATATTATGACAGTCAGAATTCTATTTATTTAGCAAAGAATCTCGTTTATCATGCCATAACAAAACACATACAAGTGCATTATCACTTCATCAGATCGAGGCTCTGGATGATGGAGTATTATCACTTGAGAAGATTCATAGAAGTCAGAATCCGGCTAATATGTTGACAAAGACTTTTACGATTGAGAAATTAAAGTTGCACACAACTTCAGTTGGAGTTCTCTCTGAGAAATAAAAAGTTGTTGCCACTGCAGAGGAGATATTGATGATAGATTAATGTCCAAGTGGGAGATTGTTAAGTGGGAGCCTAATCAACGCCCTACGCTGAGTCGATACGTTGATCAACCTTCGCAGTAAGGTCACCGTGGGGGTTGGAAGGAGGGTGGGAAGCCCCCCTCCCGGTGGTGTGGGGGCGGAGCCCCCACCTGATCCACGATATATTAATTGTTGTTTCATTAAGGTAATTTGAAAATTTTACTCTTGTATCGCGATTGCCCTAATTTTCTCTTTATAATTGAAGACCGTCGTTATTAGGGTTTAATCATCACCGAGAAGAAGCTAGAGTTGTAGCCCGAGAGAGGTTAGAGAAAACACCTGTAAGTGTGTGCGATTTCTCTTGTAAACTATTTCATCTTTGTAGTGGATTACTGCAACGGTGGAAAACATGACATAGTCATACCTTTAGGCGAACCTGTATAAATCTTGTTATTTGTTTTCGTACTTGTTTTTTCTTTCTTCGGTGATTATTATTACGGTTCTCATTAGTTTGAAATTAGGGCATTTAATTCCTAATATGTATATCTTCCTTTTTTTTTCATTGAGAAAAAACATTATTCCCATTATTGTGCACTATCGTCCATCTCCACCAAAGACTTAAAAAGGTTCGTAACAGTTGGTGTTAGAGCGGTTCCTCCCCCGAAAGAAGAGAACTTGGTCTTTTATGCAAGTCCAATAATTGCAGCAGAATTTCTTTGTAGACAGCAGGCCCTCTGTGTCCATGATTTTTCCACCACAAATTATATCTTGAAGGAAGCATGTAAGTCTGCACTTCAACTCAACAACCATCTCATCTATCTGATTTTATTACAAAGAGATCTCATCGTAGAGAGGAGAGAAGGTAGGATGAAAGAAGGTCACATGTGGGAGAATGTAACTTGGATCAACTGACAATTTGCTCCTTCCCTGGAAATAGGCTGCGTGCAGCAGAAAGTTTCAATTCAACTTAGAGTTGCCTCTATCTTCTAAAACCAATTGTATGGCTTCTAAAACCAATGGTATGGCTTCTAAAACTCATTCTTATGAGCAGGGTTTGGACACTTAGCTACTACAGTTCTTGAACGCCATCAAAATTGAGGTGCGACAAGCTTTTCGGAAATCAAGGGATAGCTTTTGTTCCTCTGAAAATTCATGTGGAAAAGTTTATGAAGACCTGAACTGAAGAGAAGTTGCATTATGTGACACAATTTCACGATTTTAGTGATGGGTATTTTGTAGAGGGTGCTGAGGCATAAGTTGCTATCCCAAAGAAGACTTCTATGCGTATTAGAACTGGCAACTTAGTCTGCAATAAGAGCTGTAAAATGACGATATTCTTACTTTTCCACATATAATATCAATGTTGCTGTACTAATTACAAGGGAAAGAATGGCATACGTAAGATATTGCTGTCGGCTTTTGAAAATGGTAATTTGAAGCTTTTGTTTACTAAAACGAACTGTGGTTGGTTATTGGAGGACTTGTTGCAGAAAGCGAGCAGCAAGGCGCTGAGTGACTCCTACAGCAACTTGGCCACCAAGAGTGCGAGTGGTGGGCTCTTGAAGGGCCTGTTACAAACATGCAAGCTACGTCGTAATGTTTTTTTGCAAAAATAAGGCTCAACAGGAAGGACAAAACATGATTTTATTTTTGTGAACAATTAACTATATTCTATTTAGAAAAGTTCAAGAAAATGAAAAGTGTCGTCTAATAAGCAAATGTTGAGACTTCCCCCAGTTTGACCCAAGAAACCTTGACTAAGCCTGTTGATCTGGAAAGTGAAAAGAAGCCTTACTGTCCGGAGTCTAGAATTCAGTCCGTTACTTTATTTTCATTCAAGTAATTTTGTTCTGTATGGGCTAGTATCTCCTTGGTGACTGGTTTGAAAAAATTCAATTTTTCTTCTTTTTCTTCTGCCATAACCTTAGGGTTATTGGTTTTATCATCCTTTAAAGGATTATTCATGCTTTAATTGCCCTAAAAAGGTTTTTTTTTAGAGATCTTGAGATGTGCGTCACCTATCCCTAGACCCATACATGTGTCATTAGTCTGCATGTCAATGTCAGCCCTAATTGTGGTCTATTATTGGAAGATTTTCTATCTATTTCATATATGGTGTTGATATGAGCATATATTACTTGCACACATCTCATTCCTGCCATAACCCTAATTATTTATTATTGAAGAGAAGATACAGAAATCTCTTATATGACTCTCACAGCAAACAGTCTCACAGTAAACAGAATTAATATGGAGTCTTACAAGAGTCTCACAGAAGGTGGTCTCACAAGAAAGTCTCAGTTTAAAGGTGTTTTAATTATGTTAGTCTTCTATTTATGTTGAGTTATTTAATTATACTAAGATTTATCTTTAAGTGTTAGAATTTGGGTGTAATTGAGACAAATGTAGTTTAATTGTAATTAGACTCTACTATTTTCCTCTATTATAAATAGGGGTTCATGTACTCTGATTATATCAAGTCAATGAAGTCTTTCTCTTTTCCATAAATTCAACATGGTATCAGAGCAGGTTCTGTGAGTTGACTCGGTCAACCCACGGAGATACTGTGATCTTTTTCTGAGCTATTGACGGAGTCTTATTCTGAGAAGTATCCTCTCCTCTATTTGTTTACTGTTGCTCGGTGATCTTTTGGAAAATCCTTATTGCTCTGTCTTTGCTGGCTCACGGTAATCGGCTGGCTCTCACTGGATTGTGCACAACCACCAATGGAGCTCATTCAAAGCTTTAGCCTCTTTTCTCTCTTCTTTCTCTCTCTCTCTCTTCCTCTTCTCTCACTATATTTTTCACACTTTGTACACTTCTAATGTTTACCCTATTAATCTTGCAGCCGCTGCATGGAAAATAAAGGCCTCACCAAAAGCACATTTTTTTCTGATGGAGTCTTTACATGGTAGATAAGCCAAGGATCAAATATTGAAAATTCTCTTTGGTGTGTTATGTGAAATGGAGGAAGAATCTATCAATCATCTACTTCCTTGTTGCAAGTTCTCTTGGCAAATTTGGAACAACTTTGTTCAGTTTGTTTCAAGTTTCTGAATGTTTTTCAGCCTCTCTTGCAGAATTTATATCAAGCTGTCATGGGTATCAGTTACCTGCTTTTGGTAGAACTATGCTGCATGCATTGTTTTTATCTCTTGGCACATATGAACTAAGAGGAATTTTACTATTTCAGTAAAATTTCTTAACATGGATGCAACTAGTGAAACTGATTTCGTCCAAAGATCATTGAAGGGCTGAAATCGTTGGAATTATTTAGTGATATTCGTGCTGAATGCTCAGAAGTAATTGGGATGCTGTAGCTAATCTTCACTCTCTAAATCCTCCTAAGCATGTTACATGGACTCCTCCAGATCCATTTATTATAAAACTCAATTTTGATGGATCATCTGTGGGTAATCTAGGAAATTCAGGCACTGGAGGCATCTTCAGAAATTCATTGGGTGATATTTTAGCATTTTCCTCTGGTCCTATCGGCATCATAGATTCTACATTAGCTCAACTTCTTGCTGTTTGCCAAGGTCTTAATATTTACAAGAGTTGCTTCATGTTGAAGGAGATTCTAGGAGTGTGATTTTCTGGTGTGAAGGAAGAAGCTTCCTCCTCGGCTTTTTTGGCATTGTTTTTTATGAGATTCATGATCTTCTTCTTTTGTTTGTAAATGGAGTCATGTTTCTAGATCAGCTAATAGTTTAGCTGATTCTTTTGCTAAAAGGGGGGGTCTCCTTCAATTATTGTTAGAGATTCCCCTCTTTCATGTAGTTTGTTTTTGCATTGTGGCTTTATAAAATTGCACTCATCTTCAAAAAATAAGAGGAATTAGAGTCGACCTAAGACTTGACATCTGTTGTTCACTAAATGCAGCCTTTTCCAACTTCTTTTCTTCTTTCTCCTTCCTCTTTCTTCTTATATTTCTCCTTGTTTCTGAGATTTTACATGGTATCAGTACCAATTTGATTGCTATGGGATTTTAAACAAGAATCTTCTCCCCGTCAAGTCCATTGTAATTTTTTCCAAGCTAGACTTGAGGTGGGGTATCATCAAATCCAGATGGCTGCTAAAGATGAGGAAGAAACAACCATCAACCACATGCAAGATTTATGCCATCTATTCTAGCAAAAATTCAATCTCATTGTCTTTCGATAACATTGATCACAGCTGACTATAACTTAGGACCACATTCAACTAGAAGCCAACCAATTAGTCAACACACTTTGTATGTACAGTTCCATCAACAACACCTTGTTGTTGGCAAATTTTTACTAGCACTTCTTTTAACTTTTCTCTTATTTTTGGCTTCATCAATTTTTATTTTTTTTTGCATGACTTCAGCTTTACTTCATTAATGAATTTTTATTAGCTCGATACAATAATTTTTTTAAGAAAAAGCCAACAGGCCAAAAAAAGGGAATTTACAAGCAGAAAAAGGATTGGAACAGGAAGGCGACTTACCTGCAAAATTGGTTGTAGAATGGAGGGGTCAAAATTTTCAGAGGAACGCAAAAGACTCCATATTCTCATAACAAGGTCTCGAAGTTCAAGCATGCTCTCCTGTTCACTGTGACTCATTCCAAAGGGATTATCTGCCCTGCCATTCAGAGCTAGAGCCCTCAAAGGTGCAGGCACAGAGTTATATGTATCAATTGCTGTGCCTACCAAAATAGCCTCTGTTACACGAACTGCTTCCTTCCCAACTAGTATGCGGAGTTCTTCACCATCAGGACCCAGTAATAGCTTTAGAACAGGCTGCAATGCATCTTTATTGGTGAAATCTCTGTCTTTACGGCCTTGAACAAGTAGATTTTCGAGCCTGTTCCACCTGTGCAAGAAAACAAATGAAGTTGTAATCAACTAGCCAACACTATACAACCTCTAAATGAAGTTTATTTACCAAAATTGTGGGCTTGCCTGAACCTGCCATCCTTAAATAGCAACTCAACCAGTGCATCTCTAAGATATGGATTTGGATCTGTTAGAAGCCTTTTAGCAAAATAAGGATATGAAGCAGCAAGCACCTTAAAATTAGGATCAGCATAAAGAGCTAGGCCTTCCAGGACAGTAAGTGACCTCAATATCAATGCATAGTATGCTGGAACTGCAAACCAATTTGGAAAGGGAGTTCATCCATTAATCTCATGAAAATGAACGAATCAAAAAACTTATCTTTAAGTTGCAGCTTTCAAGATGGTGATTCACCAAAAGACTAGAAGTTGAAGATGGGGCATGTTCAGGTCACATCTATGTTTTCTATCAGCACCAGTAGTACATACAAACATAAATGAATAGATCAAATAACAGACTGCCAAAACTCACCAGTAAATGGATATTGATATAAAACAGCACCCAAACCATCGACAATTGTTTTGAAGTTGAGTTCGCTTACAGTCGAATTAAGAGCATCATCAAAGAAATTCCTGAGTGCCGGAACAATTGGAGAAATATCTACATCAGGGGATAAAAAATCCAATGCATAGTAATCACGGGCCATTGCTTCATAGTCTCGATTAACCAAGTGAACAACATGCCCAATAATTGCATATCTTGCTTCCTCTGGTGTTTCACTCATCATTCCAAAATCAAGGAAAGCAAGTTTCCCCTCAGGCGTGGCAAGGAGGTTGCCAGGGTGAGGATCAGCATGAAAGTATCCATATTCAAGCAGTTGCCTAAGGCTGCACTGAATTCCTGTATTGACCAGATCCAAGAGATTCAGGCCTTGTCTATCAATGGCATCTTGCTCATTTAGCTTAACACCTTCTACCCATTCCATTGTCAACACTTTTGCACTGGTATAATCCCAAAATATATCAGGGACAAGGACATCTTCCCTGTCTGCATATAACTTTTTAAATCTCCGAGCATTTTGACCCTCCTACATTATATTTTAAAAATTATATCAACCAAAAGAAAAGGCACTCTCAATTGCATGTATTAACCCAAACAACTGCAAGAATATAATCTTTGCACTAAGATGACACCTGAAGCACATCACAATGTGAAAACATCATACTTGAAATGATTAAAATAAAAAATCATGTTATATTACAGTCACAGTATACCTGGACATAGTTAAGTTCCTGGTAGACTCTTCGTGCAAACTCATCAATGAGAGCAACAACATCACTGGTAACAAAGTCTACATATTGATTGATGAGAATACCAAGTCCTCTAATCAAGTAAAAGTCAAGGCCAATAGCTTCTTCTATTCCAGGCCTTTGCACCTTCACAGCAACAAGCTGTCCAGAGTTTTTAAGCCGAGCTTTGTAAACTTGTCCTAAGCTAGCAGCAGCAATCGGAGATGGTGAGATGGATGAGTAAATGGAGTCAAGTGGCTCTCCAAGCTCTCTCTCAATGCATGAAAACGCTTGTGAATCTGGAAATGTAGGCAGTGCATCCTACTCAACCAAGAGTGACATGAATCAGTTATGAACGAAAGGTTTGGCTTTGTATTCAAGTTAAAGAGATTCTTCATGGTAACTGGACAAAGACCAGCAGTTTCAGAGTAATATTAGAAGATAATTACATTGATATGCCATGAATTTATTTATTTTTTTAATAAAGCCACAACATTATTTCAGTCATATTAATTATTCTCATGCTTATGTTTAGTTGTGACTTATCATATAGCTTTCAGGCCCAATTGGCTTTCTTTTGTCTGTAACACTTAGCACTCAATTCTTAGGCATTATGATGTTCTAGTATATATATGTCAAGCACTACACCCAAGCTTACTTCCATCACTTGTATCAATCCAAAGCCAATGAAGTAAAACCAAAAGTGAATTTTCTACATATCTCACAACAAAGGATTTAGGACACTAAAACAAAAGGCTCCATTCATTTTTTTATTAGGCCTTTCCTTTAGTATGCGTAGTGGTTTCATTGGAAACCATGGCAATTACAAAGGAACTTCCAATAGTTGTCATAGGCTTTTCCACAAGTTTAAAAAGCACTTCAGGATTTCAGCCATAAAACCCTCAGTTTTCATCACTATGAAACCCCAGTTAACGGAATCTCCTCCAGTTCACCGGCAACAATGAAGAAGCTGAAGTTTAGCATTGAAGAGGAGATGTGGCTAGCTGGGGGCTTCATAAATCTTATAGCATTAAAATCTCAGGCAAGAAGACAGGCATCCCCTCCTAGCTAGACCACATATGAGAGATCCTCCCAAATATCAGCCCTCTGCTTGTATCACCATAAACTCTCCCAATCATCTAGCAAGCCCCAAACATCTTATCGTTCACCTTCGCCTGAATTGAGAAATTTTAGACAATTTTTATCCAAGCAAGAAGCCAAAAAATGTAACTACAAGGAGCTAGGCAACGGAGCTAACATTACAACGAGAGATGGGAGGAAGGCCCCTTGCTTTGCCAATGGTCGGTCAAAGAATAGCTGAAACAGGTACATGATTCCAAATACAATCTAGGAAAGAGGAAATATCTATGTTAAGGAAAAATCCCACACGGATTAGTGAGTACAAAGATCTTGAGTTTATTAGTTGGAAAAGAAGTTTCCTAAATTAGCTAGTCATTTTGGGATGGGCCTTGGACCTAACTTAATATGGTATCAGAGCAGGTACTCATATGTGGGAGAGGGTCTACACCTAAAACTATTCACTTGTAGAGCCACAAAAGAGGACCTACACCTAAACTATCCACTTGTAGAGCCACAAGAGAGGGCCTACACATGAGGGGGAGTGTTAAGGAATAGTCTCACATGGATTAGTGAGTACAAAGATCTTGAGTTTATTAGTTGGGAAAGAGGTTTCCTAAGTTGGCTAGTCATGTTGGGATGGGCCTTGGACCCCCAACTTGAAAATTTACAATCTCATGAAAAGACATCCAATGTAACCAAGGGGAGTCAAAACCCGAAGAGCACCATACAATCACCACTTTGGAATCACATGCAATCAACAGCTCACTCAAGTGATCTCTAAAGATGGATAATCTATGTAGGCAGCAATGCCCGATTAGGAAAATGCCTCCCGATGCCCCTTGCACAGGCAGGATAGACCAGCCAAAATCATTATTGCACCACAAATTATGAACAATGGTCACTGGACCTCTTCCAACTTTGTTTCTCGATATTCACAAAATGGCTATGCTTCCTTTGAGGAGGTCGCATACAATGGACCTTGTTGTGTTGCTTCCTAAATCCTCCAACATTCCAAGAAATGATGATCCTTGGATTACTTTTTCTTTCTTTGGACCTCTTTTGAACATTACACTTCCTCCGACTCTCTCCTATTTTCATATTCCGCCATTCACCCAGCGAGCTCCTGCATTCTCTCTCATGTCTCAATATCACCTCTTCATGCTTCCAAAGCAAGGTATAGAGCATTGCCTTAGTCTAGCTCCAGTCTTTAGTTGGATTGGACTATGGCCTCAAAAGTTTTTTGTATTTGCCTGCTACCCTTAGCATGTTGTGGAGAGCCTTGAGAAGGTGGGAGAGAATCCATGTGTCGAGCAATTAAGGACACTGAGGGGAGTCCCTTCTTCATGTGGACCCAACTCTTCAAAATTTTCTTTTTGTTTCCCCCTAATTGTGGCACCATTTTGGCCACTTCGGAAAATAAGCATTGTGTTAATGAGCCCCCATTCCTCAAGAGGGTTCGTCAGGATTGTCGAGATGGTGGTCCAGGTGCCACACTTGGATATCCTCCCCAGTGCTAATGTTAGGTTCAACTACCCCCAACTACAAGTTGTTTCCACTTGCACAATCCACCGACCTCATATCTTTTGAACTCGATTCCTCATTTGAAATTGAATTCAACTATCTCCTTGTCATTGGCTCATCCTACATGCGCCGGTCTACGGTTCTCAAATTCACTGAATTAGCCACAAGGTCTTCCAAGATTTCACAACAGATAACTTTTTTTTTAATAAACCACTTGGTCAACCAAATTAACTTGGTTCTTTCTTCTTACTAGGTCAGGGTACCTCCAAGCTTTTCAAAGTATAGTTGATGTTTTCCTAGGCTAAAGGTTGGTTTTAGAAAGATAAAATGTTGGTGGAAGTAACAAGCAACCCAGATTTTAGGGTCATGTGAGAGAGATAAATATAGAGAGAGGGAGAGAAAGAGAAACCAAACACAATAAATTGAGAGGGGGAGAAGATTGAAAAGAGAGCCATGAAGCACATGCAAGAGAAAAGAGAAATAAAAGACAAGGTTGATTGGGGTCAAGCTGTCCCTATAGGTCCCTTCTAGAAGTTCCCACTAAACCCTTAACATCATTTTTTTTTTTGAAATGATGATGATTTTATTACGAAGGAAAGCAAAAGAGTACATCAAGGGAGGCCTCCCCTAACAACAAGAGATTGCAGGGAGGGACCCAATTTGGCACATAAATCAGCAGCCGAATTGGCTGATTTAAAAACATGGGACCAAGTACAAGAGGTAGTGTAACCATATCCATAATATCAAGAAAAAGTTGCCAATGACGTCGCGGGGGGAGGAGGAAGTGGAGCACCAGCCAATGACGCCACGGGGGGGAGGAGGAAGTGGAGCACCAGCCAATGACAACTTTGGAGTCACCCTCCACGATCAGTGGACCTCCGAAGCGATCCTGGTAGATGCGAAGCCAGTGGAGGAGGCCAGAGAGCTCAACAGTGGTCGAGACCGCAACGCCAAGAGGACCAGAGTATGACATAATAGCAGTTCAACGCTAGTTTTCTTAGGTACCAAGGCAATAAGAGAGGCACCAACACTCTTGAAGGTGATTCCACGAATATAAAAACTGCGGACCATGGAAATAATGTCTGATCTCAGGATAGGCCAGCAGATTCTGTAAAAGTCCCTGTTGTACCCGTCAAGCCCCGGGGCCTTATCTCGAGGGAGACCTAATACCGCTTCTTCAATCTCCAAATCCGAGAAGGGAAGCTCAATGAAGACCGCCAAGGTGGGAGAAATCGAAGAGAAATGGAGCCTAGTCAGGCGGGGGCGATGGTGCGCTTCTCTTTGTAAATATCTGCAAAAAAACTGAGAAGAGCGTCAATAATAGAGGTCCTACCCGAGGTTAATCATTGTCAATAGACAAGGAAATAACCCGGTTAATCCTGCGCCGGCCCGAGGCAATTGCATGGAAAAACTTTGTATTGGTATCGCCCTTAGCCAACCACTTGAAGTGGGCCCTTTGCTTCCACCGAATCCTTTCGGTGTGAAGAAGACTCTGGAAATTGCAATAAAGGGAGATTCGACTAGAGAATTCCGAATAGGTAAGGCCCCTTTGCTCCTCAATCACATCAAGGACGGCAATCTGAGACTGTAGGGAGGACTTGTGAGAAATGGCATTGAGGCGACGCTCCGAGGACCAAGACTTGAGTTTTTCAATAAGACGCTTCAGCTTGCGTGGGAGGGACCAGCCATCATAGTTGGGGTCTCCAAGGTTCCCCACCAAGATGTGACGCTATCAGCAAAGAGCTTGTCAGCCAGCCAAGAGCTATCAAACTTGAACGAGGCAGGGCCCCAATTGTCAAGTTTGGTGTCGATCTAAATGGGCTAGTGGTCAGAGCCAGCACGGCTCAAAACCGAACCACAAGTGTTCCCGTAGAGCTGGAGCCAATCACTGGAGGCAAGGAAACGATCAATCTTGGACAGGATGGGAGGCCTTTGCCCATTAGACCACATAAACATCTCACCAGAGAGGCAAATCTCTTCCAACTTGAAGCTGCCAATAAAATCAGCGAGCTGCCTCATGGTGGTGAAAATTCTGGGAGCGAGAGGGCACTTCTCATTGCAAAAGCGAATCGCACTGAAATCTCTGGTAAGCAGCCATGGAATGGGCCAGTGGGTCAGAAGATCGGTAAGCTCAACCCAGAAGGAGAGACGCTGCTGATAGTGGGTGGGACCATAAACGCCAACCAGACCCCAAGAGAGACTAGTGCATCTGTCACGGAGTTTGATTCCTATAGAGTGGGAACCAATCAAATGATCTAACACCTCAACCACGTTCCAAAGCAGGAGAAGACCTCCGGAGGATCCATTTGCATTAATTGCAAGCCATTCCAAGTTATTACAGCCCCAAAGATCATGAACAAAAGCATCTGAAGGAGTTTGACAATTGGATTATTGGAGGATCGCAATAGAAGGACGACTCCTCGATAGGAGATTCCGAACAGTGGCTCGCATTCGGGAGGAATCAATTCCTCTTACATTCCAAGAGACTACAATCATTTGTTCCTTTTTTTGCTTATTCCTGAGGAAGTCTTGCCTCCCAAGGGGTTATCACTATAAGTCACGCTCATTCTTCTAGCCAGTTCGGAGATACAGATCCAAGTTTCCTCATCAAACCGGTCTCGCTCAGTCTATATAGCCAAGTAAAATTGCCGGTTTCCATCAATCGGCGGAGGAATGCAAGAATCTCTGAGGACCATATCCCCCGACTGGTGGGGAGGGCAGCTGGATTCCCCGGGAGGGGGACCCTTAACATCATTAAAATTACTTTCATCATCTATGCCTAACCTTAAACATTATTGAGAATTACTTTTGTCTTCTATGCCTTACTAGTGCCCCTTAAAACACTACTGAGAATTACTTTCATCATCTATGCCTCACCAGTCCCCTTAAAAACATTATTAAACTAAAACATTTAGCTACTGCTCTGTACAATTGTAGCCCCTACAATGAACCTTATTCTTGATTCTTGAGTTTCAACTATAAAGTGGCTACTCATGGAGGTGGCTCCCAACTCAACAAATGGGAGAAAAATACTCAGCAAACAGAGTAGAACCCGTCCTTAAAACGAAAAATCAGGACTGATACAAAGAAGTTCCACTCATTATATTCTTGATAATGTGCCCCACTCATTAATTAGCAAAGAAGGTCCTAAAATTCTTTTCTTCACAAAAGTGCAATAGGACAGCAGCCACAAAAAGCTTTCAAATCATTCTTCCTTTTATTAAATAATAGCAGAAGTGGTGTTGGGAGTTCCTTCCCCACCTGCACATACAGAAAGAGAGGGCAGAGCAAAGCTAGAAGGCCTCTTTTCAATTAATAAACACAAATCTAAGGTATTCTTAACACTCCCCCTCACATGAGGGCTTCTTTTTCACTCCTACACATGAATAATTTCTAGGTGGAGACCCACGTACAAATACCTGCTTTCATACCTTATTAAGGTTGGGTCCAAGTCTATACCAAAATGGTTAGCCAAAGTGTTAGCCACTATTTTAGTTGGTAGATAATTATATTATATAAGTGTATAGATGTAATGTAGGTGTAAGCAGAACATAAACGGAACTACTTTAATTCATAAGGGCTGCATAGTCATAAAATAGAAATTAGGGTTAACCATAGGGTTGTAACTATCTACATAGTGAGAAATTCATGGTTAGATAGGAAAGCTAAGAAAAAACATATCTCTTTTTATCTCTCTTTATGTCTTCTTGCAAAAGCTCAAGAACAAGCTCCAGTTTGTATATCTTCCTCTTTTTTTCATTGAGAAAAAACCTTATTCCCATTACTGTGCACTATCTTCCATCTCCATCAAAGACTTAAAAAGGTTTGTAACAGTTGGTATTAGAGCGGTTCCTTCCCTGAAAGAAGAGAACTTGGTCTTTTATGCAAGTCCAAGAATTGCAGCAGAATTTCTTTGTAGACAGCAGGCCCTCTGCTTCCATGATTTTTCCATCACAAATTATATCTTGAAGGAAAGCATGTAAGTCTACACTTCAACTCAACAAACATCTCACCAATCTGATTTTTTTACAAAGAGATCTCGTCATCGAGAGGAGAGAAGGTAGGACTGAAAGAAGGTCACATGTGGGAGAATGTAACTTAGATCAACTGACAATTTGCTCATTTGCTGGAAATAGGCTGTGTGCAGCAGAAAGTCTCAATTCACTCACTTCATCCACAAACCACCACTAAATGTATAAAAGAGACTGTGATCGAGTTTTAACACATGCACAACCATATGAAGAATCAGAGTTAAAACTGATAATTAGGCAAAGTGAACCTCGGTGAAGCAAAAGGGTAATCCAGCTAGGCCCAGTTGTCCTCAAAGATCAGCAAGTAAACTTTTTTTTTATTTTTTTGAATAGTCATAAAAGTAAATTCTAAATAAATAAAAAACATTGAGAGCCAACGAATGCACAAGGACCTGGAGTTGGGAGAGTTCTTCGAGATACTCCGGAGGGCAAATATCAGGTCTTGTAGATAATCCCTGGCCGAGCTTGACAAATGTGGGACCGAGCCTAGTGAAGATATTCCTGAGCTCTGAAGCTCTAAGACGTTTATTCTGCTCGAGTTGCTTATTCCTATCGTCCACCAACAATTTAAAAGAGAATGTACCCAGAGCAATCAAGATTTCCAAGGTCCTCCGGAACGCCTGATTTGCAGGTAAACTGTTAGTACTAGAGGTGCATAAAGAAGAAAGAGAGTATGTTTTTAAAAAGATAATGTCAAAATTAACCACAAAGGAATGATTAGCTTTTCAACTTCTCAGAAAATCAGACCAGTCGTGAGGGACCTTAATGGGGCGAGAGCCGTATCGGAAAACAAGAAAGTCAGGGCTATAGATGGAAGCGTTGACGGCACGGGCCATGGCCCTTGCCTCTGCTTGCATCTCGTCCGCACGAACTCCAGCAGCTTCATACACCTGTACGGCATATTTTTGCCCTTCTCTTCCTCGTGGGGAAGGTCTGACTTCGACCAGCGCTGCTCGCGGGGAAAACGTTTGGTCACTCCTAGGTCGTCTTCGAACATTTCTCCCAGCCGCAGTCGACTGACAGATTGTCGGAGAAGACCAAAGAGCAACCACCATACCTGCTGTTGAAGGTCGGTGTGCAAGAGCGAGTCCTCAATTCCTGTTCTCAACTATATCTTGGTCCGTTATGCTTTCGTCACTTCCTGGAATCGATTTTGCGTACTTCCGTCCTCTGCGGATTCGTGGTTCTAACTGAAACTGACTAATTTATATTGGATGCTTCGACAAGAAATGAGCGGCACGCCTTCGTTAACTAGGAAGCTGAGGAAGTTTTCGAGACACGTAGCTTAAACAGAAATAATAATAATAATAATAATTTATATTATTATACAAAATTTAGAAAACAAAGTCCAATAACCACTACTAAGATAAATGAATCAACAAGCTAATTCACTCAATTGCAAGAAGAAGAATGAAAGGAAGAGGACTCAATGCAATTGCCTCTATCATAGGGTACAAAACAATGATCCTTCTTTGTCAAAAGGCATATCTAAAGTTCTTCGGCAAATTTCTCAAGTCTTCAATCTTCAATTATTCCTTCAATGTTTTGGTTCTTCAGTCTTCAATACTCCCCCTTATTTAGATACTTTTTACCACAACTTGTGGAATTCTTTATTGATAGTTAGATAAAAATGTTCTTCTTGGTACGTTTCTATCAAATACTCTATTATTTTTACCTTTTATACTTCTCTCCCTCAAGCTGGGAATCCAAATGATACTGAGACCCAATTTGGACAAAACAAACATAGTAGAAGAAAAATCACTAACAACCAAATGACAAAACTCTATACACCAGTCAAAATAGTCAAACTTGAAAAAAAAATCCACTTTAGATGTAAGTACCAGAGACCTAATAGATACAAGAAGATTTACATGAACTCAAGAATGTAAAAAAAATAAAAAATAGTAGTGCTCATACTTCAGACGGAAGGAAGATTTTTAAATTGAAGTTTTATGCTATCAGTTGAAATCTTTATGTTGACTAACTTTGCTTCTTCAAGTTCTCTTTGTAGAAGACTCCAATTGCCAAAATTTTCTTCATGCTAGAAACTAGACTTAAAGATTTTTTTCAATGTATAATTGTAATATGAAAAGTTCGGTATAATAGTGTGAACTCCAAGGAAAAAAAAGGTATTGAGAAAGAAAAATAAAGGGAAAAAATAACTTTTCTTTTTTATTATTTCTTCTTCCCCTTCTTCTTATCCATCTTCTTTTCCTTCTTGATCTCGAAAGTGCGCCCTCTTTCTATACCATGCTAAATTTCATAAGGTAGGCATGTTTGCAAAAGAGGAGAACATCACAGAGAAGAGAGAAAGGAGAGAGAGCTCATGAGGTCACAATGAGAGGAGAAAGATAAAGACGTATGTTGTGTCTCTCCTCCGTTAGAAAAAATTATTAATAGTAAAGTAAACTTTACTTTAAAATTGCACAATCATACCCAAACTATAAGTTGTTAAATTAAAAATTAAATAGATAAAATAGAACTAAGAAACATCCTCTTAAATTCTAGTTTTTTTTCCTTTGAGCTTGTTTCTCATGTGAGACTTGTCTTGCATGAGATTCGCCTTACACTCTATGAAACTTGTGAAATATGTTTTTCTGAAACTCCTCTTATACTCTTTGATATGACTTACTCAACAAAAGTTTTACTAGTTTATTTATTAAATTCTGTGTTTATACATTTATTACTCATTTAATAGCTAGTACGATGTAAATTAATGTATAACGCAACATCACTACTTAATTTTTAAATGAATAATTATAGTATAAATGAAGCAATAGCTAATGAAATCACCCTTTCCCATTTACAGTGATATTTGCAATTTCTCTTACAAAATTAATAAGGCTTCCAGATTACTCGATTTTATATAACATCACTTCACCAACAACATTGTGACACCAAATATTTACCCTTTCAAAATTTAAACGTTCCCCTTTGACCGAGTATATGCAGCTTGACAACTTGATTCTTTAAGATGACCAATCTCGTGTTAAAAGATGAACTAATTACATATTTAGTCAACATTTACTAGACACTTTTATTTGTTTATTCACCAATTTATCCAACGTAATGATAAGTTTAGTCAACAAATACGTAAGATTCTCTAATTCTTATATATTCTATCAATGTTTCATGACTATTTTGATATATTACAAATTGTATCTAAAACTTTTTATGTATCCATTGTTTTTACAAAGTAAAACCACTCGAGTTTTTACACCAAAGGAGACCAGTTAGATCACCACCTCTCTGGACCCCATTACTGATAATGGAATTGATGAAGTGTTATGAAAACATTTTTTGGAACAATTGTACTAATTCTGATTTTACCGTTTTTATAAAAAAAAATGGATCTTGAATAAAACAAAAAAAAAGCACAATAGATATACATAACTTTATAAAATTAAAGAGATGACCATATGATAAATATATAATCAGTTATTGATGTCACAAATAAGTAGGAAACTTTAATATTTAATAAATAGAAAGTGAAAATCATATTACTCTTTTTATGTGTATATACCCTGTTCCTGAACTTATTAACAATTTCCTATATAAAACTTATATAAAACTTACACCATTTTGAATAGGAGAGATAACCTTCTCCTAGAGAGTTCCAGGTTTCCAATCATTTGAGCACAAGTGTTGATGTACAAGAGTTTGAGAATGTTAGTAAAGTTGAATGATTTGAGATAATGATATGATTTTGCAAAATGTACATTTTTTTCTTAAAAAATGGGTATGTATGAATATTTCAAATGAATTGGCTTTTAGAGTGCTTTGAATTGCCCCAAAACACTAACTTAATGCTCCATGTCGAGTTTGCGAGCCTATCTAAAACTTTCTCAGCCAAATTAGTCATTCTTTGCCTCTTTGCAAAAAAAATTGTAAAAAATATTTGATCGATTAATGAAAATGTATGATCAATCAACCATATATAACAACTATAATTTTTAAGTTCTCCAAGTTTGTTGATCGATCAAAACATCAATTAACAAGTTTTAAACCTTTCAGAAAACCCATTGATTGATTATCCCATTTTGATTATCTATCATGTTTTATATAACTGGCTATGCAGTGTTCTGGATGATTATTCGTGCAATAGAATATGATCGATCATGTTTTATAACCTTATTTGATAGCATTCGGGATGGCCGATTATGCCAGAACGGTTGATCGATCATGCCTTATGCCAACATATGATTTTGAATTTAAAGCATGAGAAAATAAGACAATGGATTTTAGCAAATATAAATCTGTTTTATGTATTGTTTAAAAATATTTTAGAAAAATTTTATGCCCTAAAATCCCAATAAAATAATATTTTTAAATGACTTTGACTGTAGCCTTCATATCTTCAAGATGACTTAACATGTCATATAACTCCACTTTCAAGTTCGATTAAAATATTTCCTTAGAAAATAAAATTCCACTTTCACCTCTGTCATGTTGGGTCCCAATTTAACACCTATAGCACGCGCCGCGCCGCTCAACTTCGATAACGACGGCCCTGGCTGCTCTGCGCCGCGAGAGCAGCTTTTTTGTTTTTTTTTTTATCGTTAATAATACAAACGAAAACTCGTCCCCCCTTTTCTTCGTGTGTGTTTTCGGCGAGAACTTTTCGCTGGTCCTATCCCTGACTCGCGACGACAAAGGAAGGCGATGCGCGGCCCGTGGACCGACGAATCATCCGGCCACCCCCACCCACCGACGAGTTGGACCATCGTAGAACCGGAAATACGTGTACGCGTTTACGTTGCATCGAACCCGTGTCTGTAATTGTGTTTGGTGTCATCTGCCGTTGACTTTGTACAAGTCAAGCAAAAAGAACGGCTGTTTTGCTTGGGCTCCAAATCCGCTTTCAGACCATAAACAGAGACCAAAACCGCTTTTAACCCATCTCTCGCGTTTCTGGCTGCACAAATAAAAAAGAAACCGGCCTTGCCTCTTTATTTTGTCCATCACTACCGATATCCTCAAAAGTCAGCGCCGTCCTTTGTCTTTCTCTCTCCCTTTCCCTCTCCCTTCCCGTTCCTTCCCTGTCGCCGCAGCAGTAGCAGCAATATCGCACGCCTGAAGCTTAAAACTAACACTGTTAAATAAGACAGCTGCCTTTGCGGAATTTCATAGGTTTCCTCATGGACGATGACTGGGATCTGCAGGCGGTCGTCAGACGGTGTTTCACGACCGCCGCTTCAACCACCACCAGTGGCAGTTCATCTTCCAACACGGCGACAGCAAGCATGACGGCCACAACCATTCCGCAGGCAGATCCTTTTGCTTTTCTTTCTCGCAGCTTGCTGCTTGAGGAAGAAAACTGCGACCAGTTTATCGACTTCCCGGATCTCTTGGCAACCGAAACTGCTGTGCAGGAACTAGAAAAATTATGCAAGCCCTTTTTCCCCCAAATCAAACAAACCCAACCCCTTACTCCATCGCCAAATATATCAGTCCTAACCCCAGCAACGCAACCACAAACTCAGCCGCACCGCTCTGCTCACTCCCAGATCTCTCGATCCAAAAGAAGGTATGGTACTTGCGGCTCTCGTGAGTCAATCTACTGTTTATTCTTCATTCAAATTCATCCAGTAACTGGCTTTTATATTTCCCTACAGCATCTAATCCTTAGCTAAAACAGTAAAAATACATGAACTGGAGAAAGTATGAGCAAGTCTTAATTCCTATTTATCTACTAAACCCGCTGCAGGAAGAACCAGCAGAAGAGGGTGGTTTGTGAGGTGCCGGCCGAAGGCCTTTCTTCCGATATGTGGGCTTGGCGAAAATACGGTCAGAAACCCATCAAAGGATCCCCTCATCCAAGGTTAGTGTGCTACATTGATGATGCTTGTTTCAATATTTGGCTTTTGGGAATTTCGCATCAACATTCTTTGCTTAAATCGTGTGTTGGGAACTGGAGCAGGGGCTATTACAGGTGCAGCAGCTCGAAAGGATGCTTCGCTAGAAAACAGGTGGAAAGGAGCCGGACAGATCCAACCATGTTCGTAATTACCTATACTGCGGAGCACAACCATCCTCTCCCTACCCACCGGAATTCTCTCGCCGGATGCACCCGAAACAAGTGCGCGCCACCGGCCCAGCGGCAGACAGCCACCGACGGCGAGCAAGCTGTGACTAGCAACAAGACCGACAGCGTGGCCTCGGCCGGGTTTTCTCCCACAACCCCCTTAACGGCGTCCATAGAAGAGGAGCTTCTCCGGCGGGACAAACAGGGAGATGGTAGAGAAGATGACGAAGACGAGGAGGAGGTGGAGCTGTTCCGGGACGATGAAATGTTTATGGACTTGGAAGAGCTCGGCGAAAATATCACCGCGGGTCCAACACTGGAGGACTGCTTTTCCGACCACTTTGCTGTAGTGGCCTTCCCCACGCCCTGCTATACTAAACCCGCCGCGACAGCAGCCAGCGGCGGCTGACAGTGACTGAGGAATAAGGTGGTCCATTAGGCGAGATGGAGATGGCAGGCCGAGTAGGAAATGAAGGAGCTTCCGTTTGGTTTCCTCCCGTTGCAGCAGTGGCCGAGATTTAGGGGAAGAATCATCTGTCCTCCGTCCGATCCGCGCGCTGTTTATCACAATTCCACATTCAATACACGGGAAAGACTTATTCCATGTTCCTTCCCCGATTCTCACCTCGCCCAATAACAATAAGATCGCATATAATACTTTCAGTAGTCTATTCCATAAGGTTCCATGTTGGCTTCTTCGTCCCTCTCCCGTTTTCCCTTCGGCGTGGTCGATTAGAATTTAGACATGCAGGCGCGCAGAATGGGTGGGTGCCGGTTGCCTGATGGCGGACCTTTCAATTTTCCCCCGCCCCTAAGAGAGGAGAAGCGAGGGATTCATTTCGTCTCATTTTCATTTCATTTCATTTCGTTCTTATCAGTTGGCCTGCAACGGCACAGATTGCATTCCGACTGCGCAACTAAGATCATCTCATCGAGGCCATTCCGTCCATGTAAAGGAAAGGCCAAAAAAGTTATGTCACTCACGTGCCAACTACAGACGTAGGAGACATTATTATATATAATCTCTCTTCTCTTCCTGATCACGGGCGGACTTTTTCAATAGTCAATAGAGGCTTCTGTTCTTTCCTATCTCAACCGTTCGATCCTGATCCAAGATATGTTTAAGCTATAACTAAGAGATACTTTGTTTAACAAGCGATAATAAGTAAAAGATCGTTGTTTTTCTATAGGAATGACATCCCGACCAGTTTTAATGACCTAAGGACATATTAATTTCAGTTTTAGGTTCATCATTCGAAAGAGTGCTCGTTATCATTACCTTGTGTTAATCATAAAGAGATTTGTGGGGAAAAGATAATGGACAAAGACGAGATACATTTTTAGTAATTATCATTTCTCCTCTATGGAACATGGATGAGCCATCAATGAAGGTGGAGTGCCCAATGTGTTTGGTAAAGTAATCATGGTAGAGGAAGAGTTCCTATTATTAGTGACAACATATTCAACATAGTGCAATTCATTATGTTAAATAGTAACAAATGTAAGTTGTGGGACTTCGTAAATACTCAGCTTAGACCAATCTCGGCTAGACTGGTTGCCAAATTACTGTGGGCAGGGAGGCTAAGAGATGATCCCTTTTATCAAGTGTTATGCACAAAAAAAAAATCACCTTTGAGGAATATATGTAGTACCTTTCCCCATTGGGGAAGGGGATAAATCTCTTTTAAATTATTAATTTTTTTATATTTAAAAATATATTTTATTAAACGACATCATTAGTAAGTCAATTGACTATCAAACCATGTTCATCAGGTTTGATGAGATCAATCACCTTGCCAAAGTCAACTTGTCCTAGATGGAACTTACATTGTTTATTCTCCATTTAATGATTATATTACTATCTTATACGTTATCCACATTAACATAAATAAGTACTTTACATTATATTTTCTATTACGCATATTAATACAAATAAATATTTTACATTCCCATTCACTTTCCCCGGTGGAATTACTTTACATTGTAATCCAATTTCCCTTCGCACCTGTGCACTGACCCCTTAAGAGAGATGATTGATTTTTGTAGCCTACGATTAGTTTTTTTTTTTTTTTTTAAATCGAAATTTAGCTAACTTGCCTTGCTGCACTATATATATTTCGTAATCTGATCATTGGAATTTGGAGCTGACGTACGAGCGGAATGCTGAGCACTGCAGGGCCGGGTTGGCGCTTTTATCTTGTCTCATTTACTTGGGGCAGCGTTTACCGGAAGTATCACTACTCACCATCGGCAGCGGCATCTCGGATTCGATCGAAGAGGAGCGTATTTGTGGCTAGTCGCAGCAACATGGATGACTGTCACACGGTGGGAGATTGGTACTCGGTGCCAGATTTGAGACTCCGTGACCACTGGTTCACTGTCCCTCTTGATTACTCCTCTTCCAGCCTCACTATCTCCATCTTTGCCCGGGAGGTTGTAGCAGGTAAGGCTCCTGCTTGACCGCCACTGTATCTTTCTCACCCTTATCCTCCGTTGTCATCTAAAATTTGTCATTGGGTTGAATCTGTTCATAGTCAATTTCTCAACAACTTATGAAGTGTGTGATCCCGACCTTTTGTTACTTTCCCCGGTGCATTGGGCATTTTACGCTTATATGTCAGTCACCGTTCCCTCGTACTAATTCTGGCGACCTGAGAATATCAGGTTCGACTGCCTATGCGAGTAAAACAACTGACACCGGGCCTTTTTGAAGAACTAGTGTTATGATAACCAGATTTTGGTTCTAAGTTTACTTTTCCTGGTAGGTTCAATTTGCTTGAAAACTGTGAACAATATCTTCATTAGCGCACAAGGTATACTTTTTGTTAGAATCCATGAGAAAAGTTGGTGTTTATGTTTAGAGTGTGTGTGTGCACTGGGGATGGGAACGGAGTTTGGGTGTTAATTGCCTGCATACCTCTGGCGTTTTGGTAATAAATACTTCTATGCTCTTAAACTTTATTCCAATAAATCTATCCCATAGTATCACCAAATTGACCGCATATCCTTGCCATTAAGTTCTGTTAGCTAACTCTAACTTTGACATGTGAAAGACTTAAATATCCTCATAAAAGTGATATTATGACTCTTTTCCATGTAGGCTTATGCGTTATTCAATGTAGCTGGTAGTAGTAACTTGGCCAACTTGGTGCCACATAAGTTGATTGTTGGAATTTTCTGGAGGGAAACAATGGGAAACATTAGGGTTTATAGACCTTTCTCTCCTATTTATATTTAGATAATATCTAAACTTACATCAGTATCCCTGCAGCCCGTAAACCTTAGGAATCTAGTTTCTAAAGGAAAACACTTTCTTAGAAAAAAAGAACTAGATAAACTCTAATTATACCTTCTAACACTCTCCCTCAAGTTGAAGTATATAGCTTCAACTTGTTACAAAGTAGGTCTCTCAATTCCCATTTTAAGTAGAAAAAGAAAATACAAAAATTGGTTTCGACAAAAACATTGGTCTTAAAAAAAAATTGTAGTTAATGTTGCTTCAAAAACCTCAAACTTTGTGGCTTTGTGGTTTTTGGCTTTTGCACTTGCACTTCAGCTTCATATACTTGTATTTCTCCCCCTCAAAGTAGGGATTAGATGGCAATGCTCCCAACTTAAACATTAAAAAAATTGCAACGATCATTTTCTTCAATCTCCCCTCAATTACAGACCATCTTGAGGTGTCCCAAGAATTTATACTAAAGCGGATACAGACTCTTACAACCATAACGAGAGGGTAAAACCCAAGAAAAGGGTAAAAGAAATATGAATGATACAAATACTAAAATTTGAAACTTGAAAAGGATTTCAAACACAAAATAGTACTAATAATCACTATGAAAGAAAAGCCTATAACTAAAGGACAACAATGAAAAACCCACTAGAGGGCAATAGAAAACCCATATACAATAAAATATGAAGACCAACCTAAGGAACTCAAACAAAGGGATTGTCACAAGCAATTTCTAAAGCATGAGAAAAATTTTCTCGACATGAAACTCATACCACTCAGTGTGTTGGAAACCCGTATAAAAAAGTACCAAAACAAAATGTCAGAATTGATCTTGAAAAGTAAGATAGAGTCCAAAATATGAGATGGCCTGGAGATATGTAAAATAAAATTTTCAAACAACATAATAAGTTATGGAGGATTTACTAATGGAAGTGCAATGAATAAGAAACAACAACAATATAATCACTAAAGATTTGATCATTAACCAGACAAAAAATTGACCACAACCCATACCATCAACTTCACCCAAATATAACCACAAAAATTCACAATCAAATTTGACCAAGTAAGCTGATGTTTTTAGCAGTAGTAACTGCCTAAACCTGCTGGATAGGTATTCACATTAGTCTTTGTCTGAGGAGTAGAGTTAGCCATCTCAGTCCCAATAACAGGGGCACTGTAAAGACAAAGAGAAGAGTAAACGCAGCAGGAGACTGAGATAAGTAAATGCGAGGTTGAGTTACTTCTGTGAGGCAATAGAAAACTGCTATTGAAACTAATATTCAACACAAGATCGACTGGAGAGACAACACCAAAAGTAATCAGGATCTCATATGACCTGCTGATTGCCTTGAATTCATGCAGCAAATAAAACAAAAATAGGAAAACTGAGAAAATAGAGAAAGAGGCCATGGCTTTGCTTTAAGATAATGGGGGTTGCATGGAACTGGCTGCAGAATATCATTTTGGAAGCAGAGTTCTCTGAAAGCAGAGGAAATGATGGACTCACCTTGAGATTGCACTGGAGTTTCAGCCTTTGGAACAACAGGAAAGTACAGTAATCTGTGTAAAAGTGTGTGAACTTCTATGGGTGAGTATGGGTTCCTTAATTTACTAGAAAAAACGGCCACTTGAAACCCAAGCACCATAGCTACTTGCACTAAGTTCCAGTGGCTCAGATTGTTTGAAAGCATCGAACAGAGAGGTTGAGATGCTGTTGTTGTTGTGATATCTCTGAGTTGTTCAAACTCGCTGATATGTATTTCCATCTTGTTTTCTATTGAGGTTAGTTATGAAACCATCTAGACAACATCACCAAAAAAGTGGAAATCATAGAAGAAAAGCAGCATCAGCAGTTGTGTCCATTGCAGAACCAGCTTTCTTCTTTCAGATTCCTCACATCCAGCTCCATCTTTTAGGACACTGCAGTTGTGGGAAAAAGATTAACCGATTCAGATCTGCGAGACTAAGCTCCAAATTGATATAATGCTGTGGCAATTTGGAAATGATGTTTGAAGAGGACAGAAGATCTTTTCTCCAATAAAATTATGCCCAAGATCATCATAATAAAGTTCAAAGCTGTATCACTCTCTGGCGCAAGGCTTCCGGCCTTTCTCTCTCTTTCAAGCTTGAGCCTTGCTGTCTCTCTTCTCTCCTGCTCTCTCTCTTTCTCTTGATCTTCATTCTACCGGAAGAGAACAGTCCATAGGGAACTACAAAGATGCTATTGCTATGTGTTGAGCCTCTTCTCCTCTACTTTTGGAAGTGGTGAAAGAGGCTGAAAGTCAATCCCTGCGGGACGATAATAAAATCCGAGCTGTTATCTCAAGCTCTAAAACCCAGTCTCAATAAATTTTGTTTGGAAATAATAGGTCGAATCCTAAGGTACACCTTCAAGAACAATCAAGGAGGGGATTTATTTGACAATACATGAGTCTCCAAGCAAGGAAAAAGTACTTGGAAGCCAAATTATTTGATACAAGGTAAAAAAACTGAACGGAATATAAAAACATGGAGAGAAGAGATTAAAGAAGAGGAGTAAACATCTTCTCAGTAAGATAACAAAGTCACTCACAAACCCTATATGTTAGAATTTTCAGGAGAAAAGAGAAGTTAGAGACTAAAGTTTACAAAACCTTTTTTCGTTATTTATAATTGAAATAATATCCAAAAATACATCAATGCCCCTACACTTGTAAACCCTAGGAATCTAGTTTTAAAAGAAAATATTTCCTAGAAAATAAAGTAAACTAAATAAATTCTAATTATATCTTCTAATATTGATGTCAGACATGCCTATAGTGTTATTAGGAGTACCCTACATCAGCTATGTGGGCCCACATTTAGTGACTATTATGGTGTATTTTTCTATTTCTACATGTCAAACTTAGAGTCAATGACAGCGCCAGAATCATCAACGGATGCTAGTATCAAAAAAGGAAAATGTTAAAGAGTTTTTTTTTTTGAAAAAAAATATTAAGAGTTAATGATGAGTTTATCTGTAGGGAAATGTAGGTAATTCTGGTGATACACCTAAGTTGAAACCAAGTGCTATATAGATGTTTTGGTGATATTATGGGGGTTATATACAGGTGTTAATTTAAAACACTTGGTTAGGTAGTTTTTGTTTTTTTTCCACTTCTCCTGATTCAGACATGTATGTATCTATGCCATATAGCAGGAGTATTTAAGCAAGTCAACTCTTTTTTCCCAAAAGGAGATTTTAGGGTTTTTCACTGAATTCTAAGAGATGATTAAGCAATATGAAAAAAAAAAGATGATATGAGTAGAACCTTTTCGAAATGGCAGATTTAAAAGTCTAAGTTTCTTAGTCAATTGAGGGCTCTCTGCATGGCTGCCGTAATGGATGTACAAAAGGTCATTGTAAGGTTCTTGAAATGATAATAGTATCTATTAAGGTCTTACTTTTTGAAATCACAATATTATTTTTTGTTGAAATTTCATTCTCATCGAGTAATATAATTCATTTTGAAGTAAAGGTACTTCTTATATTCTTGAACTTCCCTTACTCAAATTTACAGATGTTCTTGTAGGTTTAACATTACATGTTTTCTTAGGACCTGCCTGTATGTGGAAATAGACCGTAGTAGTGTCCACTTTCAGATGTTGTTAAAACTTTCTTTTTGTGAGTGTTGTACACACACAGACACACATACACAGATTATGCCCCAAAATGAACCTAGATTTTACACAGAGAATAAATCCCCCACCAAATGTGTGGTCATAAAATTGATTGATACTTAAAATTCATTTGGATTTTTTTTTTTTATGACATTCTTCTACCCTCTATTAATGAATAGCATTTGTTACAGCTGGGAAGGAAGAACAATCATTGCCATATCTTTTATACTTGCAAGGAGGACCAGGGTTTGAGAGCCCCCGTCCAACTGAAGCTAGTGGTTGGCTTAAAAAAGCATGCGAAGAATATTCTGTTATTTTGCTGGATCAGGCAGGTTTTGCTAGATAAATAATCTGATATTTCTTCTAATTGAGACTTCCCTTTGTCAATGTTTTTCTTCTTGCATTAATGATATTGTCATCTAACAGCGAGGAACAGGCTTGTCGACTCCTGTGACAGTGTCATCCCTCTCGCAGATCTCTTCTGCAGAAAAGCAAGCAGACTTCTTAAAGCATTTTCGAGCTGACAATATTGTGAAAGATGCAGAGTTTATTCGTATAAATCTTGTACCAGACAATAGACCATGGACTATTCTCGGACAGGTCTAAATTATTCTCTACTGATTTTCCACACCTTTGGGTCCCTTTCGTTTCCATTGTGCTTAAAAACTATGATAAAAAAAGTAATTAGCAGTTGTTGTTTCACAAGTGAAGAAACCGAGATAGCAAAAGTTATAGGAAATGAGCAAGAAGCTTCAGGAAGAAGAAGAGAAGAAGGAAAGAAAGAGAAGAGAGATGAAGAAACAAATAGAGTTTGGGGCTATCATACTGTGCAAAAAACAGCAATCCTCCTTCCTTTTTAAGTAATAGACTTTTTAGATTACACACAATGGGCAGAAATACCTTTCTGTCAAGTAATTAATTAAAACTGCGATATCAAATGACTAATCAATCCTTTATCACTAAATGCACATATTATGCTTATAATACTTTCCCTCAAAACTGGGGCATAAATATCAAATGGACTCAATTTGTGACTTTGAAAAATAATGCCTTACCAGGTGCCAATATTACCTAGTTGGTTCAATGATGAGACATGCATAGGGATAACTTCCCCTTTTATGATCTTCACTGTGATTAAGTGTTAATCCACTTCAATGTGTTTTATCTTCCTATGGAAGATTGGATTTGCCTCAAAATGATTGGTCACTTGATTATTACAAAAAGGCCAAATGTAGGTTTTCCAAGTGAGAATCTAATCGAAGGTTAGTAAGGACTGAATATTAATAGTTCAAAAAGGAGATTAAATTTTATGTTGGAAAAGGGTTTTTTATTTGGTGAAATTCTAGGTTGATTGGTGGCTTGGTGAAGGGCCCATTTGAAGTACTATCCATTGACTTTCATTATCACCACCAAACTGACTGTGTTGGTTCAGATGCTTGGAGTAGGCTGAGCACTCAACTGGCTGGGACCTCCATATTTGGAGGGGGCTAATTGACACTGACACTAATGAGATCAATAGACTCACTAGTCTTTAATACTTGATTCTCGTCTTTTGTGAGTTATTCATCAATACTCATGCTTTTGCAGAGTTATGGTGGCTTTTGTGCAGTAACCTATTTGAGCTTTGCTCCACAAGGTCTGAAGTCTGTTCTCATCACCGGTGGCTTGCCACCAATTGGAAGTGATTGCACAGCGGAGGCTGTATACAGGAGTTGCTTTGAACAGGTTTTGCGTCAGAATGAAAAATACTACAAAAGATTTCCGCAGGACATTGAAATTGTTCGTGAGCTTGTAAATCACTTGACAGGATTGGATGGAGGTGGCGTGAGTTCCCTTAACCATGACTTTCAGATTGTGCTGATATATATTTGTTTGGATGCTTAACAATTTTCATCCTCTTCCACAGGTCTCACTTCCATCTGGGGGTATATTAACACCTAGAGGAGTACAAACTCTAGGCCTGTCTGGTTTGGGATCTAGTGCTGGTTTTGAACGCATGCATTACATGTAAGCATGCTTATTCTGATCCTCCCTCTGTTATTGTGTAATTTATGTGTGTGTGTGTGTGTGTGTGTGTGAGAGAGAGAGAGAGAGAGAGAGAGAGAGAGAGATGTTCTAATATTTGCTTTATCTTCTTATTGTAGGTTTGAGCGGATTTGGGATCCTTCATTGCATCCAGGGGCAAAAAAGCATATTAGTTACTCCTTCTTGAAGGCTGTAAAGAACTCTGCATTTACTCCATTTCTGTATACCAATTTTTCGCCACACCATCTCTATTTAGCCAAAATATATGGTGTACTTTTACAAGGCCAAAAGGGCATTGATGATTGTAGTTGGTGTCATGCAGGCTACTGTTTGACTGAATGTATAACAAAAATTGTATCTTATAGGTGTTAGGTGAAATATTTGTTGCCAACGCATCATGTTACAGAGAGAAAAAAATAATTGAATGTGGTTTCAACTAATATTAACAGAATCATTCAAAATAATAAATGAATGTTATCCACAAAAAATTTGAACTGTCGTTTTCTTAACTGCTTTATCCTGGATTATATGGCCAGCTATGTGATCTTCCCTTTTATTTGCAGTTTGAGAATTGGCATTCTTGGGATACAAATCCACTTTATGCTCTTCTGCACGAGTCCATATATTGCCAAGTAATTATTCCGCTGAACTTCCTGTGGGTTTTAAAGTTTGTGAGATCTGTATGTGGTAATTGGTTTGAAAAAAGTTTTCTTACTTGTTTATCTGCTTTTGAGAAGGGGGCTTCATCAAATTGGTCTGCTGATCGGATAAGAAATGAATATGACAGCTTGTTTGATGTGGTCCAGGCTGCAAAAGAAGATCGCCCCGTGTTTTTCACTGGAGAGGTAGCCACTAGCTCTATCTATGTGCTGTGTTTGTGTGTGTTCGAATTGCATCATCTACTTCTCCATTTTCCAGCTGGAGGATACTGGACTTGTGCCAGATGGATCAACTATAAACTGTAACTAGAAATCAATAAAAGATCTAGATATTGCCTGCTCTTTCTTTATCTCTCTTATGACATCTGTTAAATTCATGCAGATGATTTTCCCATGGATGTTTGATGAAATTCATGCCTTAAAACCTTTTAAGGATGTTGCTCATTTTCTTGCAATAAAGGATGATTGGCCTCCCTTGTATGATGTTGCTTCACTGAATAACAACCAGGTGATCTATCTGCTGTGTTTTTTCTGTCAAGAGCTCATTGTTTCTTTTCTTTTCCATGACTCATTTCTTCAATCATTAGAACCTCAGTGATACTTGGTGCACAAGGCCTGGACATCAGGACTCTTTTGTAGTCTGTTTTGCTTGTAACAATTTTGATCAGCAATATCTTGACTCATTTCTCCAAAAATTTCAGCTATTGTAATTTTCTTTTTCCATTATGTAATTGATCATTGTGGGCCTCCACCACCTCTTTGGGATGGAGGAAAGAAAAATATTGCAATATTAAGCTATTTGTCTTTTTAGGTGTTTCAATTACTATTTAAATTTATATCGTCATCTTTTGGGAATGACTGCACAAAATGAAAAATATTGGAGGTGTTAAAAACTTAACTAGCAGATCTTTCACTCTTTAAAAGCTTTTATTTCTTTAACCAGTTCTGTTAGCCACTCGTATCTTATTTTGGCAGGTTCCAGTTGCTGCTGCTGTTTATTATGAGGATATGTTCGTAAACTTCAGGCTAGCCATGGAGACGGCTTCCAAGATTGCAAGCATCAGACCATGGATAACAAATGAATTCATGCACTCGGGGCTGCGTGATGGAGGAAATCAAGTTTTTGATCAGTTGATGGGTATGTTAAAAGGGAAAAAGCCCTTGTTTTGAAGTCTAATGCTTCCGACTTCCAAATCCTCTATGGTTGATGTTGTTTGTTAGAAATGAATAATAACTTGTTTAGGATATTTGCTCTAGTATAAAAGTTTATATGAAGTAGCTAACACTTACTGTTATATTGACATTATTGTAATTCTCTTCATTTCATCGTTTATGTTTGATGAGAGAGAATGAGCTGAATTCAACATCAAGCCCAAATTGACAGTGGAAAAGAGTATTGGGGGGTACAAATGTTTTAAAATAGGTGTAGACAATTTGTGGGTTGCCCAGCTCGCTTCTCCTAAGCTGTACCTCATAGAGAGCCTTGACCTTGAGGCTGTGCCCGTGACATTGGATTGCATCAAACTATCTTCATGTCATGAATGTTTTCCACAGATGCCCAATTTCTGCCTCATATGGTGTTAGGCCCTGGTAATATGAGACAAGTTGAAGTTTATCTTTGGCTTTATAGCAATTCCCTGTACTTGGCTTCTTGATATCGGAATCTTGAAATTTGGCGTTCACCCACTTCCAAGTCCAGACCGAAGGCAGAAGGGTTGGTATAAGAAATTGATAAAACTGAATCAGCAGGGCCGCAACGATGGAGCATGTGAAGCTTTCAAAATTCCTGGAGTCGGACAACATTCTCGCAGAAACAAAACATTTTTTAATTGTAGAAAGCGATCAGTTCTTCCGATCTTGTTGAAACTTGGAAAGGTCTCTTTCTCAATTCAAGAAGTTGAGGAAGCTGTAGAAGAGCACCATGGTTGAGGTCCCGATACATGGTGATTGATTCAGTCTGTCTTGAAAACTGAAGTATTGATAAGAATGCCGGGGCTTTAAATCCCTCTCCATTAGCGCGAGGTCATATGTTCTCTCTTCATTATCTATAGACAAGAACGACTTGACTGAGATGATGGATGGAATGGGTAGACGGTAGAGGTTATAGTGTTATGATCTACCTGCAAGTGCCCCACTTTCCTTGCTCCCTCTCCCAATCTGCAACTTTCGTAGTCAACTGGGCGGCAACATTTTCCCTCGTCTTGGTAAAAGTCTTTAATGTCTTTCGAAAGCTCCTCAAAGTTTCCAGTGAGGAGGAGAAGTTTCCAGTGAAAGATCTTCCTCAATTCTTTCAAGAAAGAATAACTTGCTTCATCATCTAAGCTAGGTGCTTTGAGAGACGCAACTTCCCTTACGTTACCAGATAGTGAGATGGAAGCGGGGGAGTTGCTGGAATGAATGAAGTGGGAATAAAGTAAATTGGAAACAAACATCCCATCTTTTGACTCAAGAAGTGGGAATATAACAGAAGCTCGGGACCAGCTAACTATTCCCTTGCTTACATGCTAAGCCAAAGGCAAGGGCAAGGCCTTCTTTCCCCCTTGCCTTTGCACAGTAGTGGGCATCATGGGGGCAAGATAGGGGAGGTTGAATTTGCATCTTTTGGTATTGCTCTATCCAGCGTTAGATCATCATTTTCTGAGTTCTTTTTCCTTATCACATCTGTTCCAGTACTCAAATTCTACATTGTCTTCCACTAGTCCGTCGTCTGTTAAACCAGATATAGATTAGGATGCTCATCTTCCTAATTGGATTGCGTACGTCGTTCGTCTATAAATACATGCATTTCTTTATGAGGGGAGTGATGTCAGTGTTGCGCTCGTCTTTTTTCAGCGGGCAGTTGAACAAAAATTAGGTGGAAGTAGTTGGCTCGACTCGCCTGTAATCTGTAAGACAGGAGAGAGAAACGCCTCCGTCCGTTTCCTCCTACGGCAAGTATTACTTGCATGCAAAAGAACGTTCTCTCTCTCTCTCTCTAGATCTCATTTTGTTGAACCTCTTCTCACCTTGCATCGTCTCTTTTATGCTTGAACGAAACATAAATTCTACAACCTTGCCAGTTTGAAGCCTGTCCTATTCTTCTTCCACCATGGATGGCGATGCTCCAACAGATCGACCTTGCAGCTTCTCGTCGCATGCAGGGCAATGGCCACTTGAATATCCTTATTTCCGCCGGGTCGAGGAGCAAGAGGGCAACTCATACGCATCAAATGTAGAGTGGACCACCCTCTTTTCCTTTCCAACACATAGAATGGAGGAACATAGGCCACAGCCTCAAGCTGTCGCTGTTGCATCGGAAGCAGCTGGGAGAGAAGTGATGGTGGGTAGCAGCAGCAGGAAGGACAAGAGCAAGACCAGGATGATAAAGAAAGCTGCTAGCCCAAGGTTCGCTTTCCAGACAAGAAGTGCAAATGATATCCTCGACGATGGGTACCGGTGGAGAAAGTACGGTCAGAAAGCTGTGAAGAACAATAATTATCCCAGGTTTGTACGATGGTACTCCCTCCCTTCTCTGCATGTAATTATGGTTATCCCTTTTCACCAGGCACTATGCTTCTTCTTACTTAGTTTCTTTTTCTATGGTCTGAATCGGGGGATGGATAAACGAAGAAGTTACTATCGATGCACGCATCACACATGCAACGTGAAGAAACAAGTTCAGCGATTATCCAAGGATACCGGAATTGTGGTTACAACATACGAGGGAGTTCACAATCATCCATGCGAGAAACTTATGGAAACCCTAAGCCCCCTTCTGAAGCAGATGCAATTCCTCTCTAGATTTTAGGTTACCAGTAGGCGTCCTCTCTCTGCGTTTCTTAATTTTCTCTCATGCGATGCCACAAAATCCATGTTCTACAATGTACAACGACTCAGCAGCCAGTGAGCGGCTACTCGAAATGAAGAACAAAGGAAAATGTACATTTGATCTGTCCTCTTGTAAATTTGGTTCCAAGTCTCTCCATAGATGTTACTACTAACCTTCCATATTAGTTCATTTGTGTGTCGATATGTCCTGAATCCTGTTTGATGATTAAGTAAAAATGGATCAGTTTCAGTGAATATCACCAGTGAAGACTCCAATGCCTAGATTGATGGGCACTAAACAGGATTAATGGAAGGAGGAATGAAATTATAAAACTACTTGTATATTTATCCAAGTAATCACACAATTATGTAATTAGGAACCAAATAAACTATACTAATATGCATTACATCTAATAAAATCTTATGTATGAAGGTAAACAGATCAATTCTTAATAGGGTGAGGGTAAGAAGATCATGTAATTTCTTTTTCCAGTAATAATCAATAGAACTAAAGGTGTAAATGGGCAAGAATAAAAAAGTAAGAGTTATTGTAGTATTGGTTGTGATTATTTGAAATTTATTTTGTTGAATGCTTCATCCACAACATGTTTTAATGCTATTAAACCCAACCTAGACATCTACCTAGTGAGTGAGTGAGTGAGTGAGCTTATTGAATCCAATTTACCACAGTGCCAATGTCATATATATGGGTTTTAGTTTTAAATAATTAAATAATATTTAAACAAAGACTTAATTTCAATCATATATAACCATTATACCACACATTATAAATTTAAACATATATTGTATAAATTATAAAAGAATAACACCATTAAAGGAATATAAAAGTAACATAAACATGTAAATACATCAACTAAACAATTATATTCAATATATAATTGAGAAAAAGACCAACCTTTAGTAATGGTTATGGAAATCAAGATTTGTATAATACTCAATAGTGTCATAGGTGAAAAAGTATTAAAGACATTCATCCCATATATCTCGGTAGGGGTGGCATCGAATCAAGCTAGATCACGAATAGCTCGAGCTTGGGCTCGGTTCGATTCGAATAAACCCAATCTTGAATTGAATTCGAGATCGGGTTTCCGACTCGTTTAGGTAAATGATCCAAACCCGAACGAAGCTCGGTTCGATTCGTGTACTTGCGAACTAGCTTGTTTACTTAAAGAGTCGGGAGTCGGGACCTAACGTGAAACCTTTCCCTCCCGAATTTTTTATGGATGCAAACAGGTGTTTCCAGCTTCCTGGCACGACTGATCCATAGGTGTTGCATTGGTTGAGCGTCGGTCGTAGATTTTCCTGCATGTCGTCTATCGTGTATCACGATAGAAGAGATGGTGAGCAATGGGGATGAAAGAAAAAGGGGTATGGGTTCAAATTTTGTAGATAAAATTTATGCCTGTTGTTATTTGCAAGCAGAGGTTGGACTTGGACCAGTTCATATTCTTCACAAATGAAGAAACACCTTTCTAGGTGAGTAGCCATCGGATTTCGTTGAGGCATCCCAACGGTGGAGCCTCCATTGTGCATTCTTGGCTCTATGACATGTTGGAACTTGGCCAAGGTCGGCGTTGGGTGCGCCATTGTCAATTATGACGGTGGCCGAAGTCGAGGTGGTGACGAAGGCTAGCATAAGGCGTTGTTCTCCGCTTGTGGCTGGAGGTTGAAGATGACCTCCAAGGTTCATACTAAGTTGGATGCGACTCACCCATTCCAAACCGCGCAACTGAGTTGGCCGAGCTTAGTAATTCTAAGAAAAAAATTTGTTGAGTGTGGGATTTGAACCCACCCACTCAACTTAAATTTTTGGAAAATGACCCATAAGCCAAGTCACTTTGAGTGTTATTGTTGGATACATTTAATAGATATTAGAATAACTAGAAAATCAGTATATTTATTTTTTATGCCATTTCTCATTTAATTCATATGAATTAAATAAATTTACATGTATATATATGAATATATAAATACATATTTATGATAATTTTTATCTTATGAAAATTTTTATTTAGGATTTTATGTATATTTTTTGTTGATCTAAATATAAGGAATTAATAATTGGCATCAATTCTAGTCAATTATTTTGGTGTCATATTTTTTTTATATTTGAATAATTGAGTAATAGCCACAACATTCTTAATTATGAAAATTTCTAGCGACATTAAGCTTAGTCACGTACAGTCAATGACATAAAATGTGATTAATCATGGAGATATAATAATTTAACTCCACAGGGTAAATGTTATATTTAAGTGATTAATCAGGATGAGATAAAAATATTTAAAAAAAATTAGTTGCCCACATGCCTAGAAATTTCGTTTTCATACATATTTTGATCCCACCATAAAGTGATATAAATCACTTATGTGTTATAATCTAACCCCATAGTAAAAATTACAATGACATGTTGATGTATTTGTTTGATATTTGACTTCGCATGTTTTAGTAAGCTTGTTGTTTATTTTGCCGTTGTTCAAACTTTATTTTTTCCAAATTTTGATGCCTCCTATATTATTCCTCTTAATGGAGACAATTATAATGATTGGAAGGTGAAAATTCTCCTGTCACGAGTGTATGGACCTTTACTTGGCACTTCGAGTGATGAACCTCCAAGGCTCATGGAATCCAATACCCAATTTGAGACATGTTTTTATGCAAAGTTTTAAATGTAAGTTAGAGTTGGAACTCGAACTTGAACTCGATTAAAATTATTAGGCTTGAGCTCGATTATAATTTTAGGCTCGAGACTGGGCTCAGCTCGAGCTCGAGTTCAAAATATTTAATCAAGCCCAACTCGAACATTGACAGGTTTGGGCTCAACTCGATATAATACCACCCCTATGTCTGGGTATTGGCAACTAACCTTTCTTTATAGAGTTCAACTCTCATCATCATCATATTTTGTTGTGTAAATCCTCTTACATTCAACAATTACAGTCCCATCTAGAGGATCAACTGATGCCCATGTCCACTAGTAATAAATGCACTTGTTTCTTTATCCATGTTGATTTCTAGGGACAAGATATAAATACAAGAGATCTCAAGGGAATGAGATAAGAGAGGAATTCTAACTCTTGGGAGAGAGGAAAGAAGGAAGAAGAAACGAGAGAAATATGTATGGATGAATTTGAGCCAAGAAGAAGATGTTCAAATACTCTACCATATGCCTTGAGGCTATATTTACAGTTGTGTAAAGGTATTTATAATTACTACAATGCCCTTAGAACTATATGCTTAAAAAAAAAAATATAAGAGGGCATACACCGGTTAGCTCTATGAAAATTTTATGCCATCTCTATGAAAATTTTCTATATTTACTAACTATACGACGCTTACAGAGAGCGTGGGTGTCTCTTAATAGTCCATAGCCTTTTTCTACTTAGGTGATACCAAAACATATTTGCACTAATAGATATACTAGACAAAGACAAGACAAATAACCAAAAAATAAGTGATGACAAATCAAAAGACACATTAATTATTTTATTTTTATTTTTTAGAACAACAGAAATTTGAGGTCTGAGTGATAATTTGATTAGACATTTCCAGTCTAGCGGTGATGACGTTCGTCATTTCTGTCTTCGTCTTCTAACGACAGGTCTTCCTGGCAAGAAGTAAGCTCCATCAATTCCTTAAGAGCGTCGTGGAGTGAAACCGAAGTCCTTTCCGTCGTCCTTGTGTGTGCTTCAATGGCGTTGAAAGTCGATCTTGATCTGGAGAAAAGGGCCAAGGAAGCTTTCGTTGATGACAACTTCGAGCTGGCCATCGACCTTTATTCTCAAGCCCTTGAGATGGACCCTAAGAAGGCTGATCTTTTCGCGGACCGTGCGCAGGCCAACATTAAGTTAAGAAACTATACAGGTAAGACCGTCTGTATCTTTTTATGTTTTTCTCGAGTTTCCGCCTTTTCTTTATCATTCAATAGTAGAGTCCTAGATCCAGTATAGTTCAGATATGTGGAGATAAACAAGACCATGCTTAAGAAGCTGATCTGTTGTGAGAGTCTAAGTTTTAGAAGCACACCACAAGAAATGCTTACTTTATGCGGGACTAGATTGCTCTACTAAGTGAGAAAAAAGCTTGCTCTGAACACCCACTGGATGAACCTGAGAGTAAAAGGAAGCAACAAACATGGTGGTCAGCTCAGCCTCTCTACTTATACCTACCTCTAGCATCGAAAGAAGTCTAGCAAATTCCTCTTTTTTTTTTTTTTTTTTTGAATAAGATGCTTCATTAAAAGAGGGCAGAAAACTAAAAGAAAGTTCCCCTAACAACAAGAGATTGTAGGGAAACTCCTTGTTTAGCTAAAGAAACAGCAATATCATTAGCTGATCTAGGAACATGAGACCAAAAACATTGAATACAGGAAGTAATCTTCATTATTTGATGAAAAACTCTCCAATGATGCCAAGGAGGGTCTGAAACTCTTGAACACTAGTTAATAACCACTTTTGAATCTCTTTCAATAATGAGTGGTATATTAAAGTTGTCCCGAAAAACCAAAAGACCTTGAAGAAGAGCAGGCATTTCAGCATTTGTAGAATCCGAAATTCTAAGCAGTCCTGAAAATGTTTGAAGTTGACTGCCTATCGAATCTTGAATAATTCGTCCAATTCCTACTTGACATAGATTACCAAAAGAACTACCGTCAATATTTAGTTTAAAATAACCGATAGGAGGTGGACTCCAGGTGATCATTATGGGAGGATGGGGCAGAACCGTCATATGAGCAATGATATTCCAATTATGATGAAGAGAGATGTCCCTCATGGTGATTCGGATTGAGTATGATGCCAAGAGGAGATATGTCCTGTAATCATTGAACCGGTTTCAATTTCTGGTCTGAATTTGCTATTAAACCTTCTGTTATTCCTCTCTTTCCAAATACCCCAAGGGTTATGAGCTAAACAAACTGACATAATAAGCTTCCCAATTTTTGAAACCTAAGGTCATGATTCATTTTGCACATTCCAATGAGAGTCATTGGGATGCAAAACTGAATTCCAATCTTATCAAGAACATGAGTCCAAATCCTCCAAGCACATAAGTACAGTGTAATAATAAGTGATTTACTGTTTCATCAATCTCATTGCATAGTAGACAAAGTGGACAGTGGAGCTGATTACACCGTCTTCTCAAGTTGTCCACTGTTAGGATCTTTTTCAAATGTGCACACTATAGGAAGTAGCGAACCTTTAAGGGACCAGAAGTCTGCTAAGCAACAGCTGCATCATGATGAGTATCATGGCTTTTCCATCCACTGGGATACTTATATGCCGAAGAGACTGGTAACAAATTACTATTATCACTCATCCATATCATTTTGTCTTGTTTATCTCCATATGTCTGAACTATGCTCTTCAATAAGATTAGAAACCAGATTAGTTTCTAATTCATTCAGACCTCTTCTAAAATTGAAATTCCAGAATTTATTATCTGTCCAGACTTGCTGAACAGTGCATTACAGTTCATACTTAACCTTTTTAACATGCTGTATCTATCACAGGGAGGCCCCTTATCAGTCCACCAATCAAACCAAAATCAAATTCTGTTACCACATCCCATATAGAGCCTTATATCTTTTTCAAACAGAGGAGGAAGATGATAAAAAGTTTTCCAAAGAGAAGAGAGATTCTGTCTTCTTGCTCCTTGAGTCCAACAAAAATCTGAAAAACCTACCTTAGTAGCTACAATAGATCTCCAAATTAGCTGAGAAGAGTTGTTGAATTTCCATAGCTGAGTAGATAGTCCAGCAGCTTCCTCTACCTCATGATTCCTTGAATTCCTTCTGAAATTCGTCCACCAACTGCTATTCCTGGAAGAACAAACAATAGAAGTGTTGTAGATCCCCAACAACTGTCTATAGCACAGAAAAGCAGATCTTAGGGTTCTATCATGTATCCACATGTCATGCCAGAACGGGGTAGAATCTCCTTGCTTAACATGCAATCTAATGGCCTTCAGGAACATGTGTTTCAGCTCGTGGATAGCTTTCTAGATATAAGAAGCATACCTGCAATGAGATTATCAGGAAACTAAGAATTATATGAGTAATTATACTTAATTGAAAGGTGCTCGATTTATAAGTTGGACATTGATAGCTAAGCCCCCTGGATGCTTTGGCAAACATGCCTCTTCATGATTCACTAAAGGATAATGAACCTATCAGCTGTCCCTCTCCAGAGGAAGTGATGTATAATGGACTCCATTCTTGAAGAAACACTAACTGGACATGGCAAAAAAGAATGATAATATTTTGGAATACTTGCTTACGTTGCCTTGACCAAAGTAGCCTTACCAGCAAGAATAAGAACCCTACCCTTCTAAGTAGACAGATGCTTCTCAAACTTTTCAATTACTGGGTTCCACTAGTTTTTAGCCAGTCATCCAAGGAATAGAGGTAATTCAAAATACGAGGTTGGCAGAGGCCCTACTCTACACCTCAAAATCTTAGTAAAGGTGGCCCAATCATTATCCAACAATTGACTCCCATAAGAGAAGACTCAGACTAATTAACTTTTTGACCAGAGATAAGCTCATAAATCAATAGCAAGGACTTAACAGTGAGGACCTAATGCATTGTGCTGGTGCAGAGAAGTACAAAGTATGTATGCCTTTTTTTCATACTTGTATAAATGATAAATCACTGAAATTTTTGTTTCAGAGGCTGTTGCTGATGCCAACAGAGCAATTGAGTTAGATCCTTCAATGCCTAAAGCTTACTTGCGCAAGGGGTCAGTGTTTTTTGTTATTTTTGTTTTATGTCTACTTGCCTTCATAAAATTCTTCCTACTAATTAGCTTTGTCATTCTTCTCATTCCTACTTGCAGAACTGCTTGCATGAAGCTTGAAGAATATCAGACAGCAAAGGGTGCTCTTGAAACTGGTGCTGCTTTAAAACCTGGAGATGCCAGATTCACCAACTTAATCAAAGAATGTAATGAGCGTATTACAGGTGAGTAGCTACATATACCCAAGTTATTTCTGTTACTTTTGGAAAAATAAAGTTTTAACTTGTGAACTGTTGAAATAGATCGTTGACTGTATCTTTTAACTTTAGGCTATTTTAAGCTCTTTGCGTTGTCAAGGTAGACTTGTTTTTCTTGCTTACTACTAAAAAATGATGATTGTTCTTTTCAATAATTGGCTCCTTTTGCCAAACTTCTACGGAGACGATCACTCACATCCTTCTACATTGCGAGTATGCCTTTTACGTGTGGACCAGCCTTTTAAACAAAATCGGTCTCCAATTCTGTTCCTCTCATAATCTCCCTTCAACCATTCTCTCAATTACAAATACCAGCCTTCCAAAACTTGGAAAATTATTAATATCTTGTTGTGTGGGGCATCTTATATGGGCATTATGGAAAGAAAGGAATAATAAAAAATTCAACCTAAAGTTTTTTTCTAGAGAAATATTGGTTGAAAAAATAATTGGTCAAGTTACTTCGTGGATTTTATTGCGTAAGGAATTATCTTCGAGGGTCAAACTTCCGAGAAAACTGGCGAACAGTAGCTAGAATGTCCCATCCTGCAAGGCCCCCTCGTATGGTGATTTGGTCCCCTCCCCCTATTGGCCATTTTAAATTGAACTTTGATGGTAGCGCGTATGGATGTCCAGGCCTTACAGGTTTTGGTGGTGTTGTTTACGATGAAAATGGAGTTATTCTCTTTTCTTATGTCGGGCCAATTGGAAATTAGGATTCTACAACTGCTGAATTAACTGGATTATTTAACGGACTTCGGATTTTCAAAAGTCGTGCTTCTGGGCCCCTTTGTATTGAAGGTGACTCAAAAGTTGTTATCAATTGGTGCGCAAATAATGAACGGCCTTCGTGGCGGCATTGGGATATGTTTTACGATATATGTAATTTAATTTCTACTTTAAATTTTAAATGGAATTATATTCCTAGATCTGCTAATCATTTAACGGATGCCTAGGCTAAACTAGGCGTCTCTCTCCAACACCTTGTTGTGGAAGGAGACCCTGTTTAGCAAGGTATTGTAATCTCTCTTTTCTTTTTAATACAACTTACACATCTTATTTCAAAAAAAAAAAAATTGGGTGATTTTATTTTATTTTTTGAAATGAAGATGTATAAACTATAAACAGAGGGAAAAAGAATACAATACCTAGCTAAAAGGGCCTTCCTCCACAACAAGGTGTTGGAGTGAAACACCCAACTTAGCTTGAGTGTTTGCCAAATGATTAGCTGACCTAGGAATGTGCTTCCAATTACAGTTCAGAAGAGAAATTAAATTACATATATAAAAAAAAAATCCCAATGCCGCCAGGGAGGAGGGGTTGACTTTGCACACCAGCCAATGTCAATTTTAGAGTCGCCTTCGATACAGAGGGGTCTCACAATATGGCTTTGAAAGATCTGAAGCCCTTTGAGCAATCCGGAGAGTTCTGCAGTGGTAGAATTGGAGATTCCAATTGGCCCGCGAAGGTGAAAAGTAGATGACCATTACCATCATGTATTACTCCACCAAACACCACAGGATCGGGGCAACCAAAAGTGTTGCTATCAAAGTTTAATTTATAGTGGCCCATCGGTGGCAGAGTCTAAATTGCCATTGTCGGAGGACGACTGGGTGATTTTATTAAGTGAGAGAAGAGCAAATACCTAGAACCAATATCTTAAACTCCAATTTTGACAGAAAGGAGGAAGTACTACGACAACTGTTGAAAATTTTGAACTATTGAAGTAGACCAGTGCTTTTAATTTTAATTTCAGTTTTTTGAAATGGTGGTATCAAACAACAAACATAGGAGGGCCCCGTTACAATGAGGGATTGGAGAGTGACCCTTAGATATAATTCAATATGTAGAACATGATTACATAAAAACCAAATATACAATTCAATATGTAGAACAAGATTACATATAAAGATGAATCTACCGAAGTGGTGAAATGACCAAAATACCCCTGGACTTGTTTTCCAACAATGATCGATGGAAGACCAACTATATCTTAAGAGCTACCCCTGATATCTTCAAATTTGTCAAGTGTGAGAAACCATGAAATTAGTAAGGATTCTGTAGGTGGTATTTAGCCAAGGAGTGACTTCAAAAACTCTCTGATTCCTCTCAAACCAGATATCCACATTATTATTTTACAAAGCTGTGGGAAGGAGGTACCCAGACCGATCTCAATGAGATGAGAATAAATTGAAGGCAAACATATTGACAGTTCGACATATTGCAAAAAATAGCACCATATTGTCTAGGAGTATGGACAATGCATGAAAAGGTGATCAATATTCTCATCAGCGAGCCCACATAGGTCACATAATAAAGTAGGCAAGGAAGATCCCCTTCTGGATAAAGATTCTTTGATAAGAATTTTGCCATAACGCAAGCTCCAAACCAGGCATTTTACCTTATATATCCCAGATAGCCCCCATACTTTCTTAGCTTGTATGCAACCCGTTTTGAATGACAAATAAGCATCAGTTATGAGCAATTTGTAGCACGAGGATATTGAGAATTTACCATCTGATGCAGGACCACCAGATTAGTTTATCTGGTTAAGTCCTGAGAAATAATTGATCAAATTTCAAGAGCATATTACTATCTTCTGTTTCAGCTTCATTTAGTGGCCTTCTAAAATCATTGTCCAATCAACATTCTAAATATTGAAACTTCAGCAAGAGAAGCTTGCTGGTTGATAGCAAGATGGGATAGGCAAGGAAATTTATTTTGCAGTGGTGCTTTGGATACCTATAGATCACTCCAGAATAAAACCCTTTGGCCATTACCAGCAACAATATGAACATTGGATTTGGTTTCGTGAAAGGTAAGGGACACATATAGCCAAATAGGAGAGAGATGCCTAGAATGCTCCTTGTCAAAACACCAGTGATCTCGGTTACCCTCCAACTTCCGAATAACAAAGTTCACCAGGGTAGAGAGGGAAACATGTTTAGCCGCCAACACCATTTTTGTAAGAAAAGCAATATTCATCCACCTAATATGTCTGTTGCCATTTCCACCAACTGATTTTGGTTTACAAACATCTTTCCAGATAATAAGATGGTGCTTGAATCCCTCCAATGTTCCCTTTCATAAGAAATTCCTTATTAACTTGTCAATTCTGTTTACTATACTGATTGGGCAATTTAGGATGGAGAGAAAATATGCTGGTATTCCCATAAGATATGATTGAATTAGAGTAAGTCTTCCAGCTTTAGATAGATGACCACCCTTCCAAGTGGATAATCTGGTGTGGACTCTTTCAATGACTGGATTTCACAATGATTTATCTGATCTGCCCATGAAGAGTCAAAGCCCAAGATATGTACTCGGAAGAAGCCCAGCTTGACAGCCTAACGTGGCAGCAAGCTGTTCCAGACTGCTTCTATCAATATTAAAACCAAAAAGAGTCATTTTCTACCGGTTTATTCGTTTTCAGCAAACATATTCGTTATGTCTTGACGTATTAGATCGCAACTTTGATGATAAAATTCAGTTGTCAATCTGTCAGGGCCGAGGGATTTATCAGTTGGCATAGTTTTTATGGCCTCTTCTATCTCCTTGTATATATTTGAGAAAAAATGAGAAGAGACTGCAATAAGTGGAACTCGTACATCAACACACTAAAGAACACAAAAGGCAAAAAGCATAAAATAGCAATGAAGAGAAAAATCAGAGAGTGAGGGAAATGCCTAAAGCGAGTTGTTGACAGTTAACCCCTTCCCTTGCCAAACTCTCTGCCACTGCATTGGTGCTCCTAACAACATGCTGCCAGTGAATGCGTCTGAAACTATTAATTGGAAAAGGTAGGAGTCAGAAAAAGGCTTAATTGAAAAAGGCTTTTCAAGCTACTTTGCACACTTGCTGATATGGTCTTGAGCTGCATGTTTTCTGGCTTTGGCAGACATTTCATCTGTGTACATTTTGAAAAAAAGCTCAGAAATTCCTTGACGATGTCTTTTTTTTAAACTAAGAGCCCCTTGAATGAGTGTAGTCAACTTCTGTTCCTCCTATTTGCTGATATCATAGTGTGAAGGAACATTGTGTTAGCATCATTTTTTTGAGAGGGCAATAATTTCATTAAAAAACTGTGTTAGTGTAAATTCGTTTTTTTGAGAAGGCAGTAATTTTATAAAAAAACAGTGTTAGCATCATTTTCTTTCAACCATTTGAAGCTGACCTGCTGTTTCAAATATACTCTTTCTTGAAAAAAGCTTCTTGTATTCATCCTTCAATGCATCCTTTGCTAAATCTTGTATCTCTTCATTCTTCCTCTATGTCAAGAACTGGATGTGAGGGAGAGTAAATTGGATGGATTTACTTTCTTTGCTTGATTAAAAGATTTCTTTTCAATCTTCTGTTAGGGTTAAACAATATAAATTATGTGGGTCCATTAGAACAAAGACTTCTAATTCCCTTGTAGTGTTTAATCTTATGCTAATGCACTTGAAAGCATTGGTTGTCATTGTAAAACATGAAAAGGTTCCTGATGCTCCGTGACTATGATTTTGATATAATTATTGCAAACTGTATATGCAGAAGAATCTGATGAACACCAACAATCAGTTACAAGCAATGTGCCTCCAAACGTAGAATCTCAATTAGATGCCACTAAGTCCTTGGAAAGTAGCACTGGACAGGGGATCTTGCATCAGGCTATGACATTGACTAAACTTATGTACAGGTGCTTTCTCTTTCCCTTTCTTGTTTCCTTCAACTGAATGATTTTTCGTTTGTCATGATTTAGCCAACTGACATTTTAAAACCCTAAAAAGGAATACAACAAATTGGCTGTGAAATGGAGATGATTTGATTTTCCAAAAAATATTTTTTATGTGATAGAGTGTTTTCTTTCTTTCTTTTATTACCCTAACTTTAATCAAATTTTGAATTATTGGGAAGTTTGGTTTTTGAATTGCTATAAAAGCATTGCTACTTTCAGTTAAAGTACAGATATTATCATAGGAGACCAATTACAAGGTGGATCTTGCCATATGATAGGAAATAAAAATGGTAAAGAAACCATGTTTTGGGGGGGGAAGGGATGAGAGTAGGTGTTGGCAAAGAGGTTTACTATCAAGAAGCCCATCATAAAACCGAGCAGCAGAAAATTCAGTAATAAAAATAAAGGATTAACAGTAAACAAGCTTCCTGAACATTCTTATTAGTCATGTTTGAATATCATTTCCTTCTTGTTAAATTATTTATTGAAGCATCCAGTCTTTATTCAACTTGTCATTGCTTTTCTTCTTTCTAGAAAGTCAGCCCATACTGCAAGATTAACTAATTCTGCTGTGAACTTTTGCTTAAAAGGGTGCTGCTTGCAGAAGCCTGGTTTTTGTCTTGTCTTTTTTTCTCTAATTTGTATTTGTGGCCTTTGTTTTGAGATGTATTAATTTTTTGAATAATAATTTATTTACCTTGAAAGTGCACCTCCATATTTGTTCATTCTTATGTAGAGGTTGATGTACTGTTGGTTGCAAAGTTGGTTAAGAAATCTAAGAAATCTTATGATTTGATTAATTTTCAACTGAGATTGTATGAGTTAAGAGGTGCACTGCAAAATCCGAGATCTGCTAATTCTGCAGCAGATGTGTTTGCCTAGTCGGGAGCAACCTTTCAATCTCTTGTTGTTAGAGATATGCTCCTGGGTTCTTTGTAATTCTCTTTGTTAATATATACATCCTTTTCAAAAAAAAAAAAAAAAAGAGGTACACTGCAAAGTATTGATATTATTGCTCTTAATATATTTCATGTTATCTTTCCTGTTTTTTCCCCTTCCTTTTGGTAGGTGGCGTTCTTTGTTTTCCCTCTCTTTTCCTTTTTTTTTCTTCATTCTTCCTCTAGACATGTATGTTAGGACTGTGCATTGATAGGTGGACTTTCACCTGAAGGTCAAAACTATCCTTGTATTGGTGTTACGAACATGACCCATGTGTGAAAGGGGTGCAGGGGTTGTTGGGACTTGTGGTGTTTTTAGATGGATTGGATGTGGTTATTTTATTAATACTGTTTGGTGATCCATGTTCTACTGCTGCACAATCATTTTAAGGTACTACTGGTAAATTATACTTGTTTTTATTGGCAACTGATTGAGCAAAGACTTCTTTCTTGTTGACAATTGGTATCCTTAGTTTGATAGGATGTCCTTATTCTATAGTTGGTTACGGGGATTTAACTCTTTTAGTAGCACATAAAAGTGCAAGTGCTTCCCCCATGCTTCCATTCTTTCTCTCTTTCTCTATGTGTGTGTGTATGCTATGTTCTATACATCTTATTTGATGAACTGAGAATCATAATGCAGGCATGAGTTTTATCAAAAACCAGATGAAGTAGTTGTTAGTGTACTCGCCAAGGGAGTGCCAGCTGACAATGTGACTATTGAATTTGGTGAACAGATTGTATGTTATCCTTTTTAGACTGAGTTCTTTATATATTTTCATTTTGAATCTGTTTTCTGATCTTTTTATCTGTATGCAATTATTATCCTAAAGAATTCTCATACAATTTAATCTGCTCTTTTCAGCTAAGTGTTTCAATTGGTTGCGCAGGAGAGGAAGCATATATTTTTCAACCGCGCTTATTTGGGAAGGTAATGTAATGGGACGATTTTTCCTAAACAAAGCACTAAAATAGAACTTTACTGCTTTCGTTTTCTAAATTTTTTTATTCCAATTTAAAAAATTTGTTTAATGCTTTAAAGAATGTAGTCAGAAAAAAGTTCTGGAAGTAAAATTTCTCAATTTCTTAGAAAAGAAATAATTGTCTGGAAGTAAATGTTGATACCATGTGAGGATTGATTTGTCATTTCTTCAAGACACAAGGATTCATTTCTTATTGTTGGCCTTGATCTGCCTGTTCCCTGCAAGCCGACAATCAGATGTGTATAATTTATCTAGGTTTCCAGTTTTTCTTTTAGTTTCTTTCTCGTTTCAATCTTAAGTATGTTATTAAGTGTTTTCTGATATATCATGTATGCTTCATTGTGGTGGCTGAATTGTTTGGCGTTATTTGGGCTTCGGCCCTGAGTGATGCACCAGATCATACCAGAAAAATGTAGATATGTTGTTTTGCCTACTAAAGTAGAGATTCGTCTTGCAAAAGCTGAAACTATTAACTGGACGACGCTGGAATTTTGCAAGGAGAATACCGTTCCCCAAAAATTAAATGTATCGTCAGGTATATCTTTCATCGATTGTAATATTTTACGCTTTTGTTTGAGAGTTTTGATTTGAACCATTTGGAAAGAAAGTCTTTGATTTTGACCTGCAACTATGTAGACATAAAGAGTGAGCGCATAAACAGTCATTTCACTGCTTGACTCTCTTTTAGTAGGATACACAATGCCATGTTGACAACAAGAAGCTGTAGTGACATCTCCTCCGTCTCTTGGGTATTATCTGTGGAATTTGCTATTTGGTGCACAAGTCGCATGTAGGCCAGTTATCAGATCATTTATTCTGAGCAACTCTTGGTCAAATTTCAAATTTCCATGGAGGATCCTATGAACCCTTTACCCATGTGAAAAAAGTTTTTTTTTTTTTAAATGATGTTGAATTTTATTAAGACAAAAACTCAAACGAGTAGATGAAAAAGTATAAATTTGAAGAGTATAGAGTGAGAAATTCAGAGGAAAAAAAAAGGACAGAGTTCTGGAATGATTCTCTTTGGGGGTCGTGCTTGACCCCCATCCTCTTTATAACTCAAGTTATGAATAATCACAAGTATGCTCTTATTCTCTTAAAAGTCTCTTAAACCCTTATATCTCTCAATATACCTACTCAAATTACACCAAACTTGAACTAGAGACAGACCTAAACTACTGAACAATTTTGTATCTATTCTAGAGATTACATTCAATGTAAAAAGACGAAACCACCTTTCAGCTGTTTTTCTTACACCATGCAATTACAACTTAGGAATCTTCTTCTAGAATCTCCCTGTAGAACAGCTGGTGATCTCAGTCAGAGTATTCCTTGTAAAACTGCAAGTGATCTTAGTTAGAGTAGAATCTCCTTCCCATCAGCTCAGAATAAGAAAGAAGTGGCTCAAATTTAGTGACATTTTATATCAGATTGATATCTGGTTTGTTTTACCGAGACATTTCAGATTTTGTGTAACTTGATGCAGCATACATGATTGAGATGCGGAACTCTAGTCTGTTAAAATAGGGTTTTCTCCAATACATTTTAGATCCCTAGACTTGTCTTTCACCTTGCTAAATTGGGCACAATTTAGCTGGGACAGAGGTCTCTCTGCTGGTCAGACATCCTTGTTTGTCATTAGCACTTGTTTTCTCTTGGAAGACTCCTCCAATGGACCAGCTCAAAGTGGGCAACTAATTGATAATCCTAAGTGCAGGCTCTACAACCGCAAGGATGTGATAATTGATTGATTTTGTTGGATTGAGCCTAGTTCCATCCTAAAATGACTAGCCACTTAGAGGCATCTTGCTTAATATAAGATTTTTCCCACTCAATACTCCCCCTTATATCTAGGCTTAGGCATAATAGGCTTGAGATGTAGGCACAAACTCCTAATGGAGCACACAGGAGTTTCACCTCATGGAGCTTAACACATAAATAACAAGGGGAGAGCAAACTAAGCTTTGGCCCACACACAAATCTTGCTCTGATACGATCGTTGCATTGAACTTGGTGCCATCCCAAAATGACTTGCCACTTAGGAGGCCTATTACTAAACCTTATAACCAATCATTTTTCTTAAAATTTCTCCATGTGGGACTTTTTCCCACTCAACAGACTTTTCGTGTAGTGTTGTTTCTCCTTAGATATCTAGAGTGATTTGCTGTTGGAGTTCAGCCTTTGATGTTGCTTTCAATTGCCTTATTTATCCCTTTTTTTAGTATAGCAATAATTTATTAGCAAACAACAGATAACCAAACAAGAGCTTAGAGGAGCACTCCCCCTACAATCAGGGATTGGAGGAGGGCTCCATTTTTAGCAAGAGAATCAGCAAACAAGTTTGCTGACTTCAGGGTGCGAGTCCAAAAATAATTACAAGGGGGAATAAGATCACAAATCTTTCTAAGAATACTCCAATGCCACCATGGGGGGTGGAAACAATAGAACACCAGTTAATGACAACCAGCGAGTCATCTTCAATAATGAGGGGACTATAAAGATGTCACCGGAAGAGGATGAGGCCATGATAGAGGGCGAAGAGTTCAGCTTCTGTAGAGTCTGCAGTCCCCATAGGACCCTAGGACCCGAGTAAGTGAGAAGAGCTCGGCCATCAACATCCCGGATGATGCCACCAAAACCCACAATGCCAGGGCATCCTTGAGCACCTCCACCAAAGTTTAGATTAAGGAAGGTGATGGGAGGAGGGATCCAGGCAGTATTGATTGGCGAATGGCGGCTGCAAGTCATGGTGGCAATGGTTGACCAGTTGAGGCGCAATGAGGCACTGATGAATCTGAATTCCTTCCTGGTATGGAGCCAGGCCAAGACTTGGCTAATAATCTTGCTAATGACCTTCTCCGGATGACTAGATTTGAAGTTGAAGCGGTGATTGGTGTGCTCCTTCCATATGGCCCAAGGAGCGTGACCAATTATTGAGGAAATCAATAGTCTGCCTAGGGAGGGGAGAAGAGGTCTTGAAGCCGTCATGGTGATAGTGAGGAGGTCGCTGGGAAGGCAGAAATATAGGCCCAAGTGATTGAAGAAGCCAGACCAGACCAACCAAGAGAATTGGCAGTGAAGAAGGAGATGGTTGGTTGTCTCTTTTGCAGCATTGCAGAATGTGCAGAGAATGGAAGGGGGCAGTGTGCCCCGTCTATGAAGATGGGGGGTGGGCGGCAGCTTCCAGATGCAGTATGTGTCGCTAGGTTCTGCTGAGGGAAGCCATCCATTGATGAGATGGTTGGCAGAAGACACAATGAAGTTGCCATCCTGTTCTAGATGCCAAATGATTTTTTCTTTCGTATTGAGACGAATGGTGATGTCATGCAGAAGCTTGAGTAGGGATGAAGCCATGGTAGCCTCATCGGCTTACGCCGAAGGAAAAGGTTCCAATTGTGCCGGGGGGGTGGAGACCATAAGGAAGTGACAGTGGCATTAGGTTGATAACTGATTTGTAGGAGAGGGGCATGGGTGGTGCTGAAAAGGTTGGAATCACACCACCAATGGGACCAAATGGCGAGGCTCGCACCATTTCCAACAAAAAATCTGGATCCTTTCTCAAGAAGACCGAGTAGAGGAAAGAAGGTCCGCCAGAGGGGGGAGAGAGATTTTGATTTCTGCCCCCCCGCAATCCACCAAGGTGAGGTCCATCTCAGATTATATGCAATCAAGGTCTCGATATACTGTTAGGGGTTGCATTGAATCTCCATAACCATTTAATAATGAATGCTTTGTTAGTGCTATGAGTCTGCCAAATGCCAAGGCCACCTCTGCTCTTTGGTAAACAGATATCACTTCATTTGACTAGGTGGTATTTGAAGCCAGTTTCCGAGCCTTTCCATAAGAAGTTGCACCTGAGCCCATCAATTTTCCTACAGATAGCCATCGGGCAGTGGAGGAATGAAAGGAACTAATTGGGGATTCCAGCAAGGCATGGATTGATGAAAGTAAGTCTGCCGGCTTTGGATAGTAGATGACCCCTCCATGAAGGTAACCAACAACTGAGATGCTCTAGCACCGGATCCCATAGGTGCTTACGAGGGCGGTCTTCAAAAAGAGGTAGGCCCAGATAGGAGGGCAGAGAGCTGATTCCGCAATGCAAATAAGATGCCATGTCTAGAAGAAGGGTGGAATTGATGTGGAAGCCGATGAGAGAATTCTTCTTCCCATTTTTCTTCTGGCCAGAGGTTATCTCAAAGATGGTTAGAGGTGCTCCATCAGAGGAGCCTCCCTTTAAGGCCTGGATGATACAGCTTGATGGTTAATTCTTGGTCAGCTGGTGTGGAGAGGTGTCCTTCATAATTTATCTGGTCATATCCTTTTGGTCTCTGTTCTGTTTGAACTTTCTGAGAATCTTTGTTTCTTGGAGCTTTTTGGTTCCATAGATTCTGAGCTTCGGGCTTGCTCATGAGGGATGAACTAGTTTAGCAGCTGAGCCTTCTTATGGAAGGGGACTTGGTGGTCACTGTTGGCTGGAGTTGTTTAAGAGATAGCCCTATGGAGACTTCTTGGTTTGACAGTCGAGAATATTCTTTAGATCTCTCTCCATATCTTAGCAACTAACTCCATGAAGCACGGATTTTCTTGTACTTTTTATTGCATCATGACAAACCCATTTCATACTAAGCTTACCAAACTTTATGTCTATTCCCAGGTTGGGCCCTACCTAATAATAAAAATCCACCAATCTTATGTGTTGACATCCACAATTGTTCTGTATAATGGTTTTCACTTCGGATTAGCTAGCCTTTTCAGCTTTATGATCACTTTCACTTTTCCTTAGTAGCCCTTTAGTAACTTGTCTTCTCTAGAATTATAAACACAGAAAGTGTTTGCTTTGACACCACATGTTAGCTATGATCCCTATGGTGCTCAACTTAGGGTATGACCATCAGGTAAGTTAACCTACTAGGGGATAGGTTTAAGGAGTGACTTTTCTCGTTTTGTCAGCTTTGGAGATTTTTATATATTTTAGTAGATAAAATTCATCTTACTATCTTAATTTTAGAAAAAAACTGTTCTGGGTTTTGTGAATTCACTCTTCAAGCTAGGGATTCAAGGTTTTGTTATTGATTTGTGGTTTTTAGAGTATTCTCTATGGTAAATTTTTGCCTTCTCCTAAATGTCTGCATGTCTCAAAACATTCTATTTGTGGCAATTATGTGTTCACTAAATGCAGGTTGAAACATGTAGTTGATTGTTATCGTCAGATATTAAGATTTGAAGCTAATTTAAGACATTCCCATCAATGGCTGCTGTGTTGTTGATTTTTTGCAGGTGTGAGCTCACATAGGCCATTATATCCATCATCAAAACCGAGAGGTGTTGATTGGGATAAGCTGGAAGCTCAAGTCACGAAGGAGGTGGGTGGTAAAACCTTTGCGATTTTATTCTCTTGTTACATTTACTGAACAGACGTCTCCTGCTGGAATGGATTCTTTATGAACAGTTGTTTTGTGTAGGAGAAAGAGGAGAAATTAGATGGTGACGCAGCTTTGAACAAATTATTCCGTGGCATATATCAAGATGCTGATGAAGACACTAGAAGGGCCATGCAAAAATCTTTTGTAAGTTCTTCATATTACTATGTTGAAATCTATTTCATGTGTCCTGAAGTTGTTTGAGGTTCTAGCGTCACCCTGAGAAATGAACTAATTTCACAAGTAAAATGTCTTCAATATTTGTTTGATTGATAACTGTCTTATAAAGTAATTGGCAAAGCTCTATTGAGGCAAGGGTAATCTGGATAACTGTTTTGGAGGATTTGAGTGCACGGTTGGTATTTTGTGTATGCGGCTTCACTTTGTTTTCTCTGCTCTATCTGCAGGTGGAATCAAATGGAACTGTCTTATCCACTAACTGGAAAGAAGTGGGCTCTAAAAAGGTCGACGGTAGTCCTCCTGAGGGTATGGAGATGAAGAAATGGGAGTATTAATTGTTTGTTCTCTAGTTCGTGGTGTCTCATATTGTTAGACGTTCTTGCGGATCTTTAGGTACAGGTTCGTGTTTTATGGCATTTCATCATTCCTTTCGGGTAGTAAGCATGTTGGATCATGTTTTAGCTGTATATTTTGATTATGGTCTGCATGTGAGTATATACCGTTGGAATGATCAATATGGATTGTTGTTGCTGCTTCCCCATCATAAACTGTTCTTGGCCCCTCCATGGTTGCAGCAGTTCGTATGGCCATGTGGGCAGCTTTTTTCATTTTTTACTATTTAATTACTACAAAGTTGAGGTAGCGGTACTATAGGAAGAATATTAAATATTATGAACGAACGCTAGGATCGAACCCCCCCCCACTGTTTTTGCTATTTAACAACTACAAAATTGAGGTAATGGTACTATTGGAAGAATATTAAATATTATGAACGAATACCCTTTTTTTACTATTTAATTACATTACAAAGTTGAGGTAAAGGTATTATTGAAAGAGTATTAAATATTATGAACGAAAGCTTGGGTCGAAATCCCACTTCTACTATTTAATTACTATAAAATTGATGGGTTGGTACTATTGGAAGCACTTTAAATATTTTGAACGAATGCTTTGGGTCGAAATCGTATTCCCATTTTATAGCTCGTTAGAGAGTTGTAACTGCCAATAGTAACAAGACTTTCCTGCAGCAGTGTCCCTGAGCTTATTAAAAGTGAACTTTCAGAGGAATCACGTCGGGTGCTTTGAAAAAGATTGATATGCATGTATAAAAGCGGATTCCTTGGGCAACGTATCCGGCAGCAATGTTCGTCCTTGTGTTCCCACTGACGGTTTCATTCCTGCTCTTATCAGCTATCTTTAAGATTAGATACGCATGCGCTGAGACCATCGCCACCGGGTACAGGAAAATAACTGCAAATCTATCAAGGGAGCTGTCTACAAGAATTTTTCTAGTCACAACTTTTATCAGCTACCAAAATAGCACAAAAATATTATAATACGCAAAACGACATAAAACTTATCGAATAATTTTTTTGGTTTGGGTTTCACTATCATTAACCATGGAGTTTGGTCAAGATGTCGTAGACCAACAACAACCTCGGATTAACAATATCGATAAAGAGATTTGATGGCCATATTCAGAAACTAATTTGGAGCACCAACCACTACTCTGTAGAGCAGTTTTCAATATAAATTATATAGTTTGGACACCGTGTATCACATTTACATTACGCACCCCGCCTCGCCTCAGGTGTATCAGTGCAACACGATAGAATGATCAAGAAGACTAGAGCTAACAGACAAGTCTCCCGTGTTCCCCTATGATGTATGTGCCTGTATGTTCTTGTTGGTAACAAGACCATGCCCCTGTGATGGGGCAGGGGTCGTTTGGGGCAGCTGCATGGCTGGTTGAATCATCTGTCTCGGTGTATTCAGAGTCGCTGATGCAGTCGGTTGAACCATAAGATGACCGAGGGCAGTGGAGTGTGCTCGGCCAGAAAGATTTCCCATCATCCGTCCTGTGGGTCTCCAACTCTGTTCCGCTAGCAATTCAGGTGTAGCTGTATTTCCTAGTTGCAGCCCTTCAGCTGCACCCAAGCTCAAATTGTGTCTCTGTGGACGCTCTCCCATTGGCACTTGTTGCTTTATGCTATCAGAAGACACTGGAAATGATGATGATGATCGTTGACTTCCAGAAAGTTGCCTTGTCATTTGTGAGGACGTTCGTGAATTATGTTGCTGATGACCACCGATGAAGCAGTTATTAGTTGGTGTATTAGGAAAACGAGGGGAATATGGTTTAGACAAACTTGAAGCAACAGATCTGTTCATGATTTGAGAAGACACCCTGGCAGCTGGAGGAAGTTGCATATTCTGATGGTCTAATAGAGCAGACCCTGATGCGACTCTATAAGCACCACTTGCTCTATGCTGTTGTTGCTCTGAGGGTATCATCCTCAAGCTACTACTTGCAACTTGGCTTGCTGCAGGAAGGCCAACGATCTGTTGGAATGACTGGCTAGGTGGTACTGCATACTGGTGGTCCTGATGGTCCCAGAACAAACGATAAAAAGAGAGTAGTTATAGGAACAGTTAAAGAAATAAGGTGGAAATAACATACCCTAGAAAATATCAAACCTGTGTCATTGCAAATGCAGGCAACACAACATCAGAGGCTGGGGCAGATTGCACCGGCTGTCTTGAAAAGGATTGCAGCCTTTCCATGTCAACACTTACAGCAGTACAAAAACCAGTATCAGCACTCGTCGGCAAAGAAGTGGGTGCTTGAGAAATTATTGCCCGAGAGAGGATCCCACCAGAAGGGCTAATGGGATGAACTGTTGATCGTGATAACCTTTGATGATGAGCAGGTTGAGGTTGAAATGGGGTAGGTAGTTGTGTCTGAGCAGGAAGTGCCTGAACTGCAATGGGAGTCCTGTTAATATGTCTAGGTATTGATGACCTCAGGGCAGAGCTACTGCCACTGAGAAGAGGGTTTTCATTTCTTTGTGGCTGCTGCTGTAGGGGTAAGTTTTCAGTGCTCGCCACTAACTGCCAAATATCTGCCGGTTTCTGGAAAGATGAGCTCACTGTTTGAGGGATTTCTCGATTTAGTGCTGGTGAAACTGCATCAGTCAGTATAGGGGCTGGAACAGTAGGAACTGGAAATGCAGATGAGTGACAATTAGTACGGCTATCTATTGTAACAGCAGCCCCAGTACCTGAACTACCACAATCAGTATTCTCAGTAGAAACTGATGTAACTAGAGAGAGAATTCTTGTCCACATAACATCATATGCACCTATTTGAGAATCAGGAGCATGGACTGCTTGAGCAGCTGCCTCAGATACATCTACAACTGGATTCTCTGATAGATTTTCAAAACCACCTTGTAGCCCATGAAAAGGTTTTATGTCTTCAAATTCGAGAATTTGATGTTCTACAATGCTCACTTCCCCATCAACTGCTTCCAGAGTCAAATCTACAATATGGGTATTGGAACTCCTACTACCCTCTCCTAGTCCCTCTTCTTGCTGCCCAGAGGTAGATGATGACTCATTTGGTTTCTGTTGGCAATCAATGTGGCCATTACTATCACCTTTTTCTGAAACAATTTTCCAGGAACCATCTCCCGAAATAAGCACATCAACGATATGCTCCCTTACCTCTTGCAGTATCTGGAGACAATAAAAGCAAACAAACATTGGCGTTATTCATAATGGGTTTAGAATTCAACAAGAACAGAAAAACAGCACTCCTATCATTAGGCAATGTCATTACATACTTGGGGAAGGAAAGAGAAAAAAGTGAACTTACCATGGCCATATTTTGATCAATACGCAAGTCACAGCAACTGACAGGCTGATTACAATGAGGGCATCGCCATGATGGCTTCCTCAAGTTTATCTCCAAGAAGTTGCTATAATCAAAGCACTAATAAAGAACCACCACAATTTATCATTTAACCAGGCCAAAAACTGCTGAGTTGATCTAATAGAAGCCCATAAAAATTTCCAACCTGGTGATGTCTGCAGAGCTGTCCTTTAACTGGAGTTTTAATTCGTTTGAAGCTGCAACAAAGAGAATTGTTTAGGTGGACATAGTTTTCAATTTAGCAGCACACCATCCTGCTGACTTTTACACATCAAGATTTGCTGTCACATTTGATAGTGAAATTCATTCACCTCAGGCTTGACTGGGCTACATGATAGTTGTTTGCTAGCTTTAGTCAGATAATTTTGCCAATGCATCAAATAATAACCTTGTGATGGAATTCTTTTAAAAGTACCTCATTAAAGAGAGGAGCTCCCTGCCATTCACCCCAAAAAGGGAGCTGTCCATCAACATGCTGTTTATGGATTGCATCAAAATGTTTTCAGTACCTCTCTCTCTCTCTCTCTCTCTTTATTCTTTTCTTTCTTAATCATTATTATTATTTGATAGATTGGTCCTTAGGATCTTGGTTGGGTATAGGCGGGTGGCCAAGCATAGATAAGAGGGGGTTCATAGGGGAAGTTAAACACTTGCTTAGCACAGAAATAGTTGAGGAAATGGTAGTGATATGATTGACGATAGGGTTAGGAAGATTGTACTGGACATGGTTCTGGTTTGATTGTTGCTACCAGGGATCCAGCCTGAGTCTATCAGAAAGTGGGTTGATGAGAGATGCTTCAGATGATTGGTTTGCATCCATAAGTCTGCCTTTGAGTTCCTCCTGGTCCTTGAATTGGTCTACTTCTGGTGTGGACAGGCTAGGAAGAGCGATATGGAATAGGCTGCGGCTAGTTCCGCCAGTTCTGCATTAGTGAGGCTCACAACATGAAGATGGTTCAAATATAGGGCTGCTAGCAATCAAGTCCATCTTAAAATCACTTGAAGCATCTTCACATCAGATCAGCTGAAAAAGCATAAATGCGCAATACTACGATAGTGAATAAGCGATGCGGCATATGGAAAGAAAAATTAGTGGATCACATAGATTGTCAAGAGTAAAAATCTGAAGAACTAAAAATTTAGTCACTGAGAACGAATTTAGTGTCGTTGAAAATGATTTCATTTTTGGCGGCGCTGAATTCAACATATACCTCAGTTTTGAAACTGGGGATGTGTAAATTTTTAGTGACTATATTTTTAGTACTACATTTTTTCATGCTCAATAGCCTATGTGATCCACAAACATCTTTTTTATGCAGCAATTGGTAATTAGCAGTTGAAGTGTTATGCAATTATGCCATTTCAGCTGATCTTTTCACATGAAGGAGTTTTAGCAGATAGGTACAAATAATTTAGATATTCATGAGAAGACTAAATTGAGATTAGGAGTGGGAAAATATCACACTTTATGTAAAGTGAAAGGACTACTTGGGTGATATTTTTACAAATGGCCTAGCTAGAAAAAAATTATCACATATATTTAACGAGTTGTGGCAATTTGAGAGAGGAAAAGGAGCATGGAATTAAATTCATCGAAGATTAGGTACTCGCAATTTTCTATTTAACCATTAAATTCAATTTAGTGTAGAAATTGATTTATTCTCATTCTATTGAAATTCAGTTGGGATTTTTTTCTTATTTCATTTATCTTCAATGATAAAATGGAGATTGTTATAAATAAAATGGAAGAATGAAATTCTTGCAAATAAAGTAACTTTTTTCAAGAGGAAAAAGGAGGGTGCAGCCAAGGTTGGGTGGATTTGAGTCCAGCTTACTTTCCCTCTCTGAAATACATGCCCCAAGTTGAGGGGTGTGTTGCATAATGTAAGTTTTTAACTTAAAAGGGTCAATATTGCCAATTATTTGCTAAGTTATTATTTTCCTTGTATGTTAGAGGAGCAATTATGCAATTTTCTGTGCTCTGATTATTTTCATATCTTCACAATAATTAAGCACCACGACAGCCTTGTACTGATTGCATAGGTTTACTTGAGCATGTTTCCTCCACTTTGACATATCATGTCCTATTTCCAATGTCAGAACTTTTTCAAATCTTCTCTCTAACTTCAATCAATTTTATGTTTGGCCTGCCCCTACATCTCAACAGTCAATCCACAAATGATACACCTTCTCAAAAGTGTACTATAAGGTCTAATTAATGCAAACTGATGGCCAGTTACAATTTAACTGCACATTCCAGTGTCAGGATTACATGAAGAAAGTATTCAACCAATGCCTCTGCCCAACGCATTTTTTATACACGACAGTCATTGTCTTGTATATCAAAATTACGTAGAAACTCCTTGGATTTTTACCAATTGTACATCAATCTTGTAGAGTTAACTCCAATTTATAAAATAAAATTTCTTCTTAAAATGCCATCTACAGCGCATACCATGGATAATTATTTAGAAAACCCAAATTTTAATCAATTCTAATCTGTACATATCAAATCTATATTCACCTATATGAATTGAATAATTTTCTATTTTAAAACAATTTTTTACTCATGTGGAATTGCATCTCATCCTTCAGATGGCGGCAGACACCAGAATCATAAAAATAAATAGCTCATTCAAAATTAAAAGCAAAATCCTTTTCTTTTTAGCAATGGAGACAAACAAATTCAGTGTAAACTATCAAAACACTATGAGATGAGTTGAAAGAAATAGTTCTTAGGAGATGAGCAGTTCAAAGCCTTATTTAAGAATGTCATAAACGTACCTGATAGGACAATTTAGAGATATTCTTGACGGTCCTTCAATCACCTCACCATCTACTGTGCAGGTCATGGTCATTGGTCAAGAAACCAACATCAAATTTATTCTTGGAAATACTTGTCAAATTACGAGAAGCAAATGAAAGACACAGCAAAAGGATAAATACCCTCATTGCATGCAATTTTTTAAATTCAGTTACAGTTGAGTTACATGGAAAAATATGCCCAACAAGTTTCTCTAACAAGAGAAAATGGAAATTCCATTGAAAATTTCTAAACCTAATTGTTGGAAGATAGGGCCCAAGATCACACGACCAAGGAAGGCCCACGTATCCAAGTGTGTTAGAAGATGGGTCCAAGCCCATAAGACCCAAGAAGACCCATGCATCCAAGAGATATAGAAGACGGGCTCAAGGCCCACATATCAAGGAAAAGGCCCATAGGTCCACATACAATGATGGCAGGATGGTAAATAAAGAGTCATCTCATAGAGATGGCATTGATGTAATTAAGTTAAAGTTCCAGGGTTAAAACCCTAAATCCTAAACCCTAAGTTCAGGGGTATTATTGTAATACAGTAGTTTGATTAATCTATAAATTGAGCTTTAGGGGAAGGATTAGGATTATCAAATCCATAACCCTTCTTCCTCCACTTTCTCCCAATGGGTCTCTCTCTCCCTTTTTGTCCATGAGCTAAATTCATAGAGTCCTGAAAATCAACATGGTATCAGAGCTTTGATTTTTAGGATTCCGACTTATGGTTTTCCAGGTTCATTCTCCTTTGTTTTTTTCCGTTGTTGAATATTAATTTTTTTATTTTGTTGCTCATGTTTATTTTTTAGTAACTACACCCCTTAGCTGTATTTTTTTCCAGATTGCCATTCATAGATTTTTTGGATTATCCAGTGAATCCAATCCGAGTGAACTCGACTGGACAGCAAACATCTCTTATTTCGTCCATGTTTACATCCCTAGAAATTCTCAGCATGTCTAGAATGATCGTCGCATCAAAGCAAGGCTGGCCCACGGCAGCTCGAATTCCACATGAGCGCTTTTGAGTCCAGTCCTTCCGTCGCCATAGTTGGGGTGACCGGCACCATTGGTCGCCACCTCAGAGACCGGTGAAGAGAGAAACACGCACAGATAGAGAGGAAGAATTCTTGCCAACGCTTGTATCTTGCTGCTCTGTCAGTAGTCTCTGCTGCAGCTAGAAGTATTTTTTTGTTGCGCCGGAAAAGACAACTTCTCACGGAAAAGGAAGTCTCACTGGTCACCACGACAATACGTCTCTGCTCTCTCTGGTTTTCCGCTCTGTTCGGAACCGGAAAAGACGATTCTGTTGTAAGACTGCCGAGTCAAGTTTCTACTTCGTGAGAAAGACGTCTCGTTGTTCAGCACCGTGAAGAAGACGAAGGCATTCCGAGAGTCCTTCGGCACCATGAGTTTCTGGACTGTTTCCGCCGAGAGACCTTCGGTGTTGTGAAAGAAAAAAAAAAATTGTTTGATTGCCGCAGGACAACTCTGATGTCCCGAGCTTTTCGGCGTCATGGGGAAGGAGACGTTTTCCCGATTCTTACTATTGCCAATGATATTGGGAAAGAGTCCAGAATGCGAAAACAAATTTCAAACTGCCAAGTCCTTTGGCCGCGTGAAGAAGATGACACTATTGAAATATTTACGTTTCCTAACTTAGAAAAGTTATTAAATCCGGGTCACCCGCCTGTTCTGACCCAGACCCGGACCGGCCCGAGTTCACCCAGCGACGGTTCTGCTGAGTCAACTCGGTCCGGGTCAATCCGATTCAGGCCACTTATTTTCTGCCTCAGTATACGTGTTTGGACCAAAGCTTATACATATTTCTGCAGTGACTCGGATATATTGGTCTACTATTTGACTCGGCGCGACTCGGTAAATTTTTCTCTGGCTAAATTATTATTTTGAAAAATTGACAGATTATTCCTTGGTCAACATATTATTTGGTACAGATATGTGCATTAGATTATTTCATGGGACAATTTTACAAGGATTATTTTGGTTCGTGTTATATGGGCCCAAACCCATTACAACTGCTACTATTATGTCTCATTGGATGAGACATTATTGTTGAAGAAGAGGTGACCTTAGTATATGTTACATCACCGTGACGGAGGAGCTTATTACTCCATCCACTACCTGTAAGGACATCTATGTTATTTCACCGTGATGGAAGAGTTTATTACTAACTCTATGTTATACCCCCATGAATTGGCATTTATTACTCCTACCACTTGAGAGTTATAGTCCTGTGGAGGGACATAGTGATGGAAGTGTTTTTTTATTACACTTCCGAACAACGTATAGACCCACTACCTACATTAATAAATGTGGCACTACCTATAGAAGATAGGAATGTACCGAACATCCAGCATGAGTTATTTGACTGGATTAAAGAGCAATGTCATACCACTTGAAGTAATTTTACTCTCACTTTTCTTATGCCAGTTGGGCCTCATGAACGAGAGCACCAGCGTGAGGGGGAGTGTTGGAAGATGTGCCACATTATACAAAACAAGATTTTATACATCATTTGCAGCAAGCTAGGAGCTCATGATATTCTCTCACCCCCATTATACAAAACAATATTTTATACATCATTTGCAACAAGTTGGGAGTTCATGTTGTTCTCTCACCTCCAGCTTGAGGGGGGAGTGTTGGAAGATAGGGCCCAAGCCCACACGACCAAGGAAGGCCCACATATCTAAGTGTGTTAGAAGATGGGCTCAAGCCCATAAGACCAAGGAAGACCCATGCATCCAAGAGATATAGAAGACGGGCTCAAGGCCCACAGATCAAGGAGAAGGCCCATAGGTCCGCATACAAAGATGGCAGAATGGTAAATAAAGAGTCATCTCATAGAGATGGCATTGATATAATTAGGTTGAAGTTCCAGGGTTAAAACCCTAAACCATAAGTTCAGGGGTATTATTGTAATACAATAGTTTGATTAATCTATAAATTGAGCTTTAGGGGAAGGGTTAGGATTATCAAGTCCATAACCCTTCTTCCTCCAGTTTTCTCCCAATGGGTCTCTCTCTCCCTTTTTCTCCATGAACTAAATTCATGGAGTCCTGAAAATCAACACTAATTATATAAAAAAGTTACTTCTATCTATATGTTACCCCTCGTAGTTTAGATGTCTTTATTACTGGATTCAGTTTGGTACTCTCTTATTAAAATCTATGTTATAATTATTTAGTTATGAAGTGTTAAGGCTCTTCTCAGCCTCTTCGATCTCTACTCGGGTCAGAAAATTAATTGGCAGAAAACAACCCACATGGGCTACTCCATTGATGCCTCTGAACTTGCCTCCATGCCCACCTATTTTGGCTGCTCACTTGACTCCATGCCCACCAATCTTGGCTGCTCACTTGACTCCATACCTAGCACCTACTTGGACCTGCCTCTTATTGACCGTCGTGACAAAAGAATCTTTGAGCCCTTGTGATTGAGAAGATGGAATTCAGGTTGGCATATTGGTGTGGTAAGCTTCTGTCCAAGGTTGCAAGCTTGTGCTGCTCCACTCTTGCCTTGCAGGGATTCTGAGTTACTTCCTCTCTCTCATCCCTTGCCCTGCCTCAGTCTGCAAACGGATTGAGAGCCTCAAGCAGCGTTTTCTTTGGAGAGGACCTGGAGGCGAATTCAAGTACCACCAGTGCGCTGGGTCCATATGCAAATCAAAAACCATGGACGGTCTTGGCATTCAGATGACTTCTTATATGAATTCTGGCCTCTTACTCAAGTGGATTTGGAAATTCAACAAGTCATCTACATCCATTTGGCATCCCTTAGTTGCTGCTAAACTCAGGCGGAGTAACGGCTGGTGGACTTCTGGTGGCCAGCATCTCTCGCCTCTTTGGAGATCCATCTACCTCCTCTTACCTATATTTGCTGCTGCCACACGTGACTTTGTTGGCAATGGGCAGATGACAAAGTTCTAGTTCGATTTGTGGATTGGAGACAACCACTTAACCTCTTCTTTTCCCTCACTTCTCGTTATTACCCCACAGCTCTGTGACAATACCTAACGCCTGGAGCCGAAACAACTGTTGGGACTTCCATACAGACTTAATGACACCGAAGGTACTACCGTTTTCTCTCTTGGAAGACAGCTCTTTCAAGACCGGTGCTCATGTGCGCGACAAGATGATCTGCCTCCCGAACACCAGTGAGGTGTTTTCTGTCACCTCGGCCTACCATCACTTTAAGTGGTGGAACACTGGCCCCACCCCTGTTAACATTGCTATTGCTTCGAAGCTTTTCGTGGAGCCAAAAGTGAAGTTCTTCCTATGGACAACTTGCCTAAACAAAATCCTCATTGTCGACAATCTTCATTGATGGGGTAACATTACTCATGTTCTCTGCCCTTCTAGAGCACCACCGAAGAAAGCATTAACCACCTGCTTTTCCACTACCCCTTTGCTTGGAAAGTCTGGTCCCACATCTTCAGCAAGATTAGAATTCAGTTTTGTGCACCCAAGGACCTCACCTCTGCCTGACTCTTTGTGCTTGGAATCAGTATTCGGAAATTGGGCAAAGACCTCTCTTGCTGCCTTGCATGCACCCCTTGGTGCTTTTGGCAATGAAAGAAACAACCACCGCTTCAATTGCAAATTCAGAAAAGAGAGAAAAGTCTTTGACTCAATCGTTGGCCATGTTTCCTCCTGACTCCACAACAGGAAGGTACTCTACAATGTCATTAACTCTTCCCTCTGCTTCAATTGGCGCACCGTGGCCCACATATCGTGAGAATAAAAGGTTTTAATTGACACTGTCAAAGGCCTTTTCAAGGTCTAGCTTGATAATGACTAGAGGTTTCCCTCCCACTTTAAATATATCAACAAGTTCATGAACTGTCATGACAGAATATAGGATGTTCCTTCCTTGATGAAGGCACTTTGCTTGCTGTGAATGACGGCTATCTTTTCACAAGAAGCTATCTACCACTCTCTTACTAACTCTTTCTTCTCTCCTTTGTACTCCATGATATTCAACTTCTGTACTTCTCCCTTAGTCATTAGAAATGTCTTAGATAGGTTTGTATACTGTTTTTTATTATGTTAGTAGTAGTCTGCAATATGTAATAAGGTAAAAGGGTATTATAGTCTTTTTGTACTCCTTTTACTTAGAAGTTGTTGGAATATGGGCCCGAGCCCACATGAACAAGGAAGACCCACACATCCAAGTGTATTAGAAGATGGGTTCAAGCCCATAAGACCAAGGAAGACCCACACATCCAAGAGATGCGGAAGATAGGCTCAAGGCCCATAGATCAAGGGGAAGGCCCATAGGCCGACATAGTGATGGTAGGATGGTAAATAAAGAGTCATCTTAGGTTAAGTTTCAGGGGCATAAATGTAATATTATAGGATTACTAATCTATAAATTGAGCATCAGGGGAAGGGTTAGGACATAAATCCATAACCTCTTCTTCCTCCTATTTTTCTCCCATGGGTGTCTCTCCCTTTTCTCCATGAGCTAAATCCATAGTCCTGACAATCAACAGAAGTAATACAAGCAGGTTACGGGTCGATTTTTTACCTCTAACTGGGGGGCTATCTCTCTGCTGTATGAGAGCATTCTCCTCTCCAGGTCTAACTGGGGGCTATCTCTCTACTGTATGGAAAAAAAGACCTAGCTGCATCTGGAGATCTAACTTGAACCTTGAAATATCCTCAGCCAGACAATCTTGGATTAATCTTAATTCTTTTATATTTTTGGAACTCCCGAAGAGAGAGTGCCCTGAGACAAAGTTAAGTTGACATTCAAAGTGTCAAATATCTACCAAAAGAATAATAATAAACACTAAAGCTCCCACAAAGAGGACACACTCTTTCTGGTCTGGAACAGCAAATCTCCTTGTTCAACTACCACAGCCGTAAGAGTCAAGGTACAATATCATTTCAGTGATGATAAATTCTACGTACAGGCAGACAAAGGACAGAACTACTGATGAAAATTGCCAAAATGACATTTTAGTTCTGAAGTACAACATAATAAGATGGCTTGAATAGGCTTTCCTCATCTTATTAGAGGTAAGATGGGAATTACAGCATTGACTATTAACATACCCGTTCCCATATTAACAAATCCTGTGTGCATTGAAGAAATCAACAACCTTACTCTAAAATCACAAGGTCAGCAAATGTAACCTTTACTATTAGCTTACCGATTTTGTAATAAAAGATCTAGGGTGAATTAGAGAAATCAACAACCTCATTGTAAAATCAGATAGTGAGAGGTATGTGACTACTAATGGCAAAGATCATACAGTAAAATGCTCTGCGAGAGACCAACCAGCAAGGATTTACAAACACAAAATCATGCAGACATTGTGATCAGGAGCCAAGTTCTAAAGGTCGATCAGCTTTTCCATTCACAACCATCAGGGCAAGTCCTAATTACTTGGTTACCTGACGGAAGTGCTGTTGCTGCGGATGCCCGTTGGACATAATCTGGAAGCTCAATTCTGGCAGCATCTGATTTTGGAACTGTCATACTCATATATGCAATGGCTATAATGTAATTACCTGAAGAAATTTTGTAGACATCACATATTCCTCAAAAAAAAATATATATATATAACATAGCACAACATAAATCTCATAGTATTCTAAGTACCATTAAAATTTCCTATGGCCTGGATCAGATTTGTTCCAAATACAAGCATTGAAGTCACATCTGTTGGAAACTGTGGTCCACTGTCCTAATCAAGTAAAAAAAGTAAGCAACAAAAAAAGGATAAAATTGCTGCAGATGCATTCTTTAGAACCAAACCAGTGTTGATGTAAAATAGATACTACCATGGATGCACTATTCCTCTTCTCCACTCCTTTTCCATTTATCACGAAACTGCAAAATCAACAGCAAGACACAATTTGGAGTGAACTTTTCCCTGAGGTGAATATTTCTTTTTAGACTGAACTTAATACAGGAGCTATGGAAACGGACAGTGCTTACTTCACTTCTGGAGGACTTATAATACAAGAGGATGTCTCAATACTTTCTGTTTGAGCAATAAACAATCTCTGCATGAAAAAGAACATGTTACTAGGCTTACACAAACTTCTACTACTGGAAATCCTTATGCCAAAATTGCTTGCTTTATGTAACTTCTATGCTTGCTTCATTTGAGGAAATACAGTCCAAAAGATAAACATGTGTACGCAACATTGATTCTAAGTATAGTTCCTTCAGCAAGTTCATTTTACAAGAAGCAAGGTAGCTTTAATAATCTGAGTAGATCTCACAGAAAGTAAATGAATAAATCTTGTAAAGATAACCAGGGAACTTCTTTTTGAAATAGAATAATCATGACATTTAAGTTATCAAAAATAAAAAAAACAAAAATAGAAACCATAGTAATGGGGAAACCAATACCGTTTGATAGCCAAAAAAACACGGACTGCTAAGCCATACAAGATTAGAATAGATGCACCAGGATAGATAACATATAAAATCAGGAGCAAAAACAGACCAAAGACGAAAGCCATGAAGTGCACATCAACCAAAACAGAAGCAGCTGGGGGAATGCTTATATACGTACAAAAATGTAATTTACGTGAGGAAAAAGACAATGAGTTTAGGCAAGAATAATAAAATGAGTTCTACTCCATTTGCCAGGTTCATTCTAATAATTGAGTTCCTTGTAAGGTAAAAAATCCAGTTGTGTTTCAGTACTTATGATGACCTTTATCATGTGACTAGGATCTCTCTTCAAAGATAGATCTAAGTTCTTAATGTATTTAAAAATTTTTATACTAAAATAAAAGTGTGATTTGGCTTCAATATTCGTGTTTTGAGATCTGATAATGCATTGAATTATACGACCACAACACTTGATGACTTTGTTGTGGACTCAATAGCACACCGAATCACACAACGAAGAAGACAACAACAACTCACTCAATAGGATTTAATTCTTATATTTCTTTGAGTAGGATTTATTTCTAATATTGTTTTAAGTAGGATTTATTTCTTATATTGTTTTAAGTAGGAGTTATTTCTAATTACTTTTTATGTAAGGGCATTATGGGGAATTATTGTAACCCTAACCCTAAAACTCCCTATTTAAGGGATAGGTATGAATGAAATAGGTAAGCTTTGAGATTTTAGAATAACCTAGTCTAAATAGGTTGGGATCACCTCTTGATCCCGAGTTTAGGGTTTACTCCAAAAATCCAACCTATCATTCACCCTCCATTGCCATCCATCTTCACCCAAATTCATCCACCATCATCACTACTAAGAAAAGGAGCTTCCTGCCCCTTTTCCGAGCCCAAAGAGGAGGTCTATCCTCTTTCTAGGCAGCAGCAGCAAGAGAGGCCCAATTCCTCCCTGACCAAGCAGCAAAGTGAGGATTTTTATCCTCAAATCTTGAGCAATTCCTGGTGCAACGTGGGAGCTGATCATAGCATCAAAGAAGAGGTATTAATCTATCCCAAACTCGTGTTTCAAGTTATTTAAGAAAGAAGGATTGCATTCTTAGCTAGAGCAGCAACAAAGAGGGCCAAACCCTCTTTGCCGTGACCTAGAAAAGAGAGCACCTTGCTCTAGCAAGGTCAGCATTGCTGTGGGGTCTTCTACCTAGCACAACAACTCGGTAGGACCCTCAAAAGAGGATCTTTCCTCCTGGCCAAGCATTGGTTAAGGAGAAATACTCATACACAGACCTTTGACGTGAAGTGAGTAAATTCTGAGTGCTGGATTCACAAATCCCACGCCGTGTTACTCGATCCATGACTCGGGACCGTAACAGACTTCTGCTCTTCAAATGAAATACTACATCAAGGTTTGTGTGCTATACTCCACAAAACAATGAACTGGTCGATTATAAATATAGACACGTGCTTAAAGTTTCTAGAGCACTTTTATTTCAAGTAGAAGTCCCAAAAAGCTGTTTGAGTGTGGTATTTGTTAGAAGGCATATTTCAGTTCTGGGTTGTTCTGTAATATTGTAATCAAGGTGGCCCAGATTAGTAGTTTAAAGTTGGTGTGGTTGAAATTGTAAATTCAGGATGCTTTTAAGTCGTCTTTTTACTCATTTGTGTATAAGTCATCTTATGAGGGGCACTTTTGTTAAGATGTAAAATTACTTAAGTGAGATTAATAAAAGAGGATAGGGGTCAACTTTTCTCCCTATTGAGTAGGCTGCACCTCATAGACCTTTTTGCTCCCCACTTCTTATTTCTTCTCCACTCTCTTCCATCAATCTACTTTACACAGTATCAAAGCAATCCAATCCATAAATCAAACTTAAGTAGAGTTTTTTTTTTCTTCCTGAAGTCTGCAATCTCCCTTCATGATTGGATTTCTCAATTGCTTTTACTGCTAGAATTTAAAGGTTAGTTCTTTATCCTTTTTTGTGCCTTAACCTAAAGGTTAATGGCTTGTGCCGCTATCTATAGCCGTTATTATATGTCTTTGTCATCCTATAAGGTCCAAATGAAGTCATGAAGAGCAATCTGGAGTTCTTGTGCCTATGTCACCCAAGTTTGGGACACATGTTTGTCTATGCAGACATAATTGGGCTTATATTTGGTGTTGTTTCTTAATCAATTACTGCAATTGTTATTACTAGAGGATTGTCGAGTATCACATATGGATGGAAGAACCTTTCTCTTTTGATCAGATGAATGGTGTAGCCCCCGATCGCTCTCAGAGGACTTCTCGGGGCTGCGTAGGGTGGCTAGCGACCTCTCTTGCTCTGTGGCTGATTCATGGAGTGAGCAGTTGTGGAGTCTCCAGTTCTGTTGGATTTTTGTGGCAAGTCTGGATGAAGATTTTTCAGAAGATTGGGCTCCAAGTGGGGATACATCAGGACCTTTTTGGCACCTTTGAGATGGTTTGAGGGATTCACCTTCCTCGGCTGGGCAAGTTAATACTTTCGGCCTGTCTTGCGCATGTTCCATGGTGCATTTGGCTCAAGCAGAACAACCGGAGATTCAACTCCAAAGCTAGCACCCCAAACAACATGGTTTCTCATGCCGTTGGCCTCATCTCGAGTTGGCTTCATACAAGGAAGGATTTTGCCACTCTATCGAGTGTTTTCCATCGGGAAAATTGGAATCTGATTACCCATATGTTTGGCCCCTGCAAAACTCTGAATATGGCCATCTGGGATCCTCCCCCTTGCGACTGCATTAAGCTGAATTTTGATGGTGGTGCTATTAGTTGTCCTGGGCTGGCTGGAGTAGGCGGTGTGTTCAGAGGTCACAATGGAGACCCTATCCTTTCTTATGTTGGTCCGGTGGGCATTGCCGATTCTAATAATACTGAAGTTGGTGTTCTGTTGTTCGACCTCCAAATCTTAAAGGATCGTTTCCATGGCAAGTTAATCATTGAAGGTGACTCGAAGACTGTTATTAGTTGGTGTTCCAAAGATAGCTCCCCCCCTTGGCGCCACTGGCCCATCACTGATAGTATTGCTGACATTGTATCTTCTACTCATTGTAATTGAAATCTCATTCCTAGATTAGCCAACTCTTTGGCTGATAAATTGGCAAAATTTGGAACTTCCCAACAATCTCTCATTGTTTGGGAAGGCTTCCCTCCTTTGTAAATTGCTCTTTTGAGCTTTGTCTTAATAAAAATCAGCATCATTTCAAAAAAAAATATGGGTTTTCAAAAAAATAAGTGAATTTTGTGAAATGTGAGGCCTACAAGTGTTTGTGCACACTATTTTTGGGTTTACCACTCCCATTACATCCTTGTGTTAAACGGGTCACAAGTTGTTAAGAAGTTAAATGGTTCAAATTATTGAGATTACTTTAGTTGAGTTCAATGGGTCAAAGTCTCTGAATTTGTCACAAGTTGTTGAGAAGTTCTTTATCGCAAAGAGAAAAGCAAAGTATACAAGAGGATCCCCTCCTAATCAAATAACTAAAGATTGGGAAGCAAAAGACCATCAAGTTCAAACTTGGGTGTTGAATCCAATGCAGCCCCATATCGGTAATCAAGTAATCAATTGTGACATTGCTAAGGACATGTGGAAGACTCTCGAGTCTATTTTTAATCAAAAAGCAAATTGAATTGTATGTAAAGTTCTTTAGTATGAGCAAGCGTGAAAAGACTTTACAAAGTTACATAAAAATGTGTGACGTGTTGCCAAAATAGCAGTGCTTCATCCCATTACCACAGTCCTTATTCAAGTGGCTCGATTTCTGCATGGATTAAGACCCAAATATGAGGCCCTACAAACACAAATGTTAGCAGATGATGTCATTCCAACACTAAAGAAAGCTTATAAAAAGTGATTAGAAGTGGAAGAGCAGTTATATCTAAAGCTAGCAGGGACTCTAAGACTTCAGATGTTGCTGCTCTTAACCTATCCTTTACTTCCCAATCGATTTGAGACATCTAAGGGAGAGGGGAAGGTCGAGGCTCGGATCGTGATGGAGGAGGAGGCAGCAGTCATGGGAACAAAAAGTGTATACATTGTGAATGTCCAATCATAATTCTGAAAAATGTTAGGACAAATATGGAAAACTGGCCTGGCCAAATTTCACTATATTTGATGGTAGTGGAAGTGCATAGGGATCTACCAATAGCTCACAAGATGAATTTCAACAACTTTCTTTATCAATTGGACCGATTCACAACTGCTCCTACTTCTATTCCTAATGTGCCCAACACTTCATCCTTAGCAAATGTCACTCTAACTACACTAAGTACATGGCACTCCATGTATCTTCTTAGACCTCATGGGTTATTGATTTTGGGGCATCGACCTATATGACAGGTATGCCCTCCTTGTTCACTGCTTTATCTCCTTCCTCATTTTTAAGTCTTTGCAAATTAACAGATTGGTCTTGATCATCTGTCACAAGTGAAGGAGTTAAACCCAATACACATTTTTCATTGTCTGTCTTGTATGTTCCAAAATTTCCAATCAATTTACTATTAGCAAGCCAACTCACGTCTAAGTTGTTTTGTTACATTTTTCCTTCTAATTGTATGTTTAAGGATTTGCAAACAGGGAGAGTGATTAGTTTTGGACATGAGAGCTGGATGTCATTCAAAAAATCAACAAAAAACACTTAGGAATGCTGCTGTGACACCTTACTAGCGGCATCTATGGCTGTGATATCTATATCCTTGGAAGTTATGTCAATTTCTTCCTACCTTACCTTCAGATACTTTTCAATGTTGATCATGTTAACTTGGGAGCACCATAAGAATTCTTTTTTCCAATTAGTAGCAACCAGAGTCAAATTCCGTTTGAATTAGTATATTCAGATGTTTAGGATCCTTGTAAGACTTCCAACTTCTTTGCTTTCCAGTATTTTTTAACATTTATAGACGATTGTAGTAGTCACTTAGGTGTATCTCTTTAGGAAAAAAACTGAAGTTTTCGATGATTTGTCAAATATTTCAATGAAATAAAAACTTAATTTGGTTCCATTCATTTCCTTCGTTCAAATAATGGTCTTGATTTCATAAACCAAAAGTTAACATTTTTTGGTGCTTCTCATGGGATCATCCATCAATAGTCATGGGCATATACCCCAAACAAAATGTGGTTGTAGAATGCAAAAATCAACATTTGATGGAAGTGGCACGTACACTTTTGTTCCAGATGAGTGGCCTAAAATTGTATTGGGGAGATGTCATTCTCACATCATGTTTCTTGATTAACAAAATGTCATCTTCTATTTTGGGAGGAATTCTGCAAGTGCTTGAGTCTAAAATTTCCTTGTTCAATGTCAAACCTTGGGTGCTTGATTCATTATGTTTTGTTCGTTTTGTTGGTCCACAAAAATGAAAAGTTGTCTCCTCCTGTTGTATAATGCATTTTCCTTAGTTATCTTTGTACTCAAAAAGGTCATAAATGTTATGATCCTACTAGTAAAAGAACTTATATTTCAGCAAATATGACATTTTTTTAAACTAGACCATTTTTCATTGCCTCATCTAAGTCTTCGTCCCATCGCAAAGGATCTTATAATATTTGAAGAGAGCTCCAGGCAAGGGGGCTATCTGTATACCTCATGATCACCTCAAGGGGGAAGAATACTCAGAAGCAGTTTATACTGGATCGAAACTCGACAAAATCCATCATAGGTTTATGTGAATTCATTGGAGGCAACCTCATTAGTTGGAAGAGTAAAAAGTAAAACGTAGTGGCTCGTTCGAGTGTAGAGGAAGAGTATCAATCAATGGCTCATTAACGTAAGTGAACTCATGTGGATTCAATCAGAGTTAAAGAAGTTAAAAACTTTTGAAGACCATATGGTGACTAGGTGTAACAATCAACCAACCATCAATTGCCAAGAATCTTGTTTTTCATGAGAAAATAAAACATATAGAAGATGATCTACACTTTAAAATCTCAAATAGATGGTTCATTTTACGAGACGAGACTGGAAATGAACTTAAGTGAGGTTTGCCCAGTTGACACGACTCGCACTGAAAATAATAACTAGACGAAAAGTTTGGAAAGACTGGAGTCAGTTTTGTTGCAGATGGATGACCTAACCGCTAGTGCCATTGTAGAGGAGAATTCGTGGTATGCAACGCCTGAATACTATTCTGCCGATGGTTCTCCAGGTAGTATAACACATCTCTCTCACGAGTAGAACCAATTGTTTTCCTCATCGCGAGATCTTGAAAAACCCAATGAGTAGGATAAAATGTGAGGGAACAACTCACAGACTTGGCTAGTTGACTAACCAACAACAAATGTAGAGAAAACTTGGGAACAAAAAGCTTTGACTCGAGTGACAAAAAGGAAGCAAGAGTAACATTGCCTACTCATTGAAGAGGAGAGGTAGAACCATCTGTAAGATTAACATATTGACACACAGACTCTTTTAAATCGAAAAACAATGACGACATACCTGACATATATCTAGAGGCTCCTGAGTCAAGAGCCCAGGATGATGACGAGTGAACATGATAAGCTACCATACCCGAGTCAACACTAGTAGAACTAAGGATTGGGATGGAAGCATGAGCTACAGATGTCGAGTTCGAAGCAACAAATATTTGGGCCATGCGTTGAGCAATCTGCTACTGTATTAATTATTGCATCTCATCTGGAGTAGCCGTTGTAACCAACATAGAAGAATCTAAACTCCCACTTCCACTATCAAGAGTTGTAGAACTAGCCCAAGCAGGCTTCCCAAACTTAACCCATCATCTGTCAGAATAATATTTATTTCCGCCACAATAAACACACTTCATTTCTAACTTACCATTGCCACGTCCTTTACCTCTGCTAGGGCCCTCACTACCTCGGCTTCTACCTCTACCTCAAGAGAAATTTGTAGGAGCTGATGTACTGTTGGAAGCATTAAGAGTAGTGACTTCCATTATCTTACTTCCTTTACCTGCTCCAAGTACAATAGTCTTCTCATCCCTCATAATCTGATTAAAAGTGGTAGAGAGAATAGGGATTTCATCCAAAGCTAACACTTGGGCTTTAATAACATTAATTCAGCACCTAAACCATCTAATTTTTTTTGCAACAAGCAGCTGATTTTGTTGTTTTCTCAACTCATTTTCATCCATAGTAAACACACTATAATATTTTGTAACAATTCGATTTCTTCTTTTCAACCCAAAAAATTTATATACAATTCATAAACTCAAAAGAGATTACTCTCCTGTGCATATAAAGATTCTAGAGATAGCCTCATAGTCTTTACTTTCTCACAGTTCATCGCCTGATTTCTAAGAGTAGAATCAATACTATTGACAATCCAGGTCATAACCTGATTGTCCTCTGCCTCTCAATCATCAACTAGAGACATTGGAGGATCATCTCAGATACTTCAACTTCTTTCAACCCTTAAGATACATTTTGACAGACAGCCCAATTAAGATAATTAGGCACTGTCAATTTTTCCGAAGTAATCATGATGGTATCATTTTCATCAAACCCAGAATTTAGTTTAGTCAGGATATAAATTTCTCCTGTCTCAGCCATAATACTGATATTGGATCATAAAATTGCCAATTTAAGCTTCTAGATAACTTCCAAATTTATCACCAAGGTGGGCCTCCCCACTCACAAAATTAAGGTTAGGGTACAAAAATAGGATATGTGCACTTTAACAATCTAATAACCAGCATTTCACAGCTATTTTAACCAATATCATGCAAAAGTGGTAGCAATTAGGGTTAACGTCATCAATTGGGTTGACGTCAATACTGTGTTGGCTGATACGGATCTCAAAAACCCAATTAGGGCAATCAAAGTGTAGAGAATCCTTCAATGGTGCATAAAGACCTAAGGTTATGGAAGAGAAAAGAAGAAAAAAGTTTAACTTTGATGAACCAGCATCAAAACCCTGTAGTATTTCTCCTTCCATTAGGTCATCCTCTTAAAAAATGGAAAGAATCTACAGTAGAATGCTTCTGACAACGATCTACTGCTTTGGTACCATGAAAAAATCCAAATTTGGGTGAAGGAAGAGAAGAAAATTGAGAGAAAAAAGGAGAAAGGAGAAGTAGAAATTTTTGAAGAGCCTGAAAGGCTTCATTGAGAATTGTGCACGAATTTCCAGACTTCATAAATGGGTGTTTTGAGTTACAAATTACAAAAATGCCCTTGCACACTTAATAAACCTTAATCTCCTTATATCTCACTAGCTACACATCCTATGCACATGAAAATTTAACCTCTATTATAATTTAACATGCAGAACAAGATTACATAAAGAAAATTAACAACTAAAATGGTAAAATGACGAAAATACCTCTGCATGTATTTTCTAACATAAACATTAGAATAGATGCTTACAATTCTTTCATTTGCATATGATGGAATACTCTTGGGAACATAAAAGTCAGCAACCAAAGCTCCATAGCCCACCTATAGAAAAACACACAAGTTTGTAAAAGTTTTAAAATATCCAAAATGAATTCAATTTCAAAAGATCTAGTTAGCATCTGAACTGGAGCTAGCCTCTACCAAAAGGCAGTTAACAAACACACCCAGTAATATGTATTATCAATTGAAAGAGTTTATAAAAGATTTGGGATTGCTAAATGTTGGATATTTAAAGCAGATATTGAGAGAAAGAGAAAATTGTTCTTTCCATCTCATGCTACAAGCATTGCTCATCGGATCACCTTTAGGCCCCCAAAGTCTTTTCTGCGGATTTCTAGTGTGAGGTCATGGGTTCAAGTTCCCCCATGGATAAAGGGGTGTGTGGGTATGTAATCAACATTCAAAGAAAAACCAAGTCCTCGCAATTCATTCAAAATAGAAAAATGCTCTCTGAACCAGCTATTTTGCAAAGGAGTAAACAAGATCAAATCCTAATGTGGATCGGGCCTATGCTTCCATGTATACAAGGGATGTTCTAGTGTGAGATCTCGAGTTCAAGTCTCACCAGGAGATGGTGTGGGGCATATGGGTGCAATCAACGTTCAAAACTAAATAAATAAACAAAAAAAAAATTAAAAAGATCAAATCCTAATCAACCCTAAACATGCATGAAAGATTCTAAAGTAACCGAAAAAGAAACATAAACCTAACAGAATAATAGTCTCACCAAAAGATGGGGTGGGGGGCATGGATGCAATCAACATTCAAAACATAAAATAAAATAAATAAATAAGACCAAATCCTGATCAACCCCAAACATGTATGAAAGATTCTAAAGTATCCAAAAAAGAAACATAAACCTACCTGAATAATATAGTATTCTTACTCGCATATCTTACATATTAAAGTAATTACAATGGCAAATAAGACCAATATGTTTTAAATCTGAGAAATCAACATAGCTGTCCAATTGAAGCAAAGACTGGAACTAGCACTTTTGATTGCCAAACATAATTAGATACTCATTGGTGTCAATCATATGATATCAAACACGAGCCCATCATTTTTCCATACACTTCCTAAATCTGGCCTTTGATCATCTAATTGGAGATCAGCTAAAGGATAAATAAGTGGTCATGACCTCTTAAAAGCATTAGTTTAGTGACGTTAATCATATTATTGTTTTGTTGTTTGTCCTGGTTGATCAAAAACATATTTTATTGAGAAAAATGCATTGCAGACCTCATCTAAACATAATTATTTTAAAAAAAAATCTTCTTTTCAATACTCTTTAGTCAAATGTTTTAAACTCAAACAACAAAACACGAACTACGGCCTGTAATGTATCACTCACAACATGCACTACTTGTACATGCAAACTGGTTTGAACAGGCTAAATCCATTGGTTCGCATCACCCAAATGTTTGATTCACCAGATTAAGTCACCCTCTACACTTGACAAGGAACCTCAATCTAATAAATATATGCCTGGTGAGTAGTATGCATAGGAAAACACTTTCCGGAGAAATATTGCACAGCATCACCAAGTCTTTTTTTTTTTTTTGAATAAGATGCTTTATTATGAATGAAACAAATAATTTACAAATTACATTGAAGTTTTTGTAACAACTTCGAAGATCATTTGAGAACATTTAGGGTTTACCATCATGATGGATGTACAACAAAGCAGCTAAATATGGGAAAGAGATGATTACACTTCTTTCACCCAAAGGCTTGTCTAGGACAATTGATGTAATCCCAGAGACCTTCGCTGCCTTAAATACATATTTAACTTGATAGAGACAACCTTCTGGAGAAAAGAGACCCTAATTCCAAATATGGGTTCTCGCAAGGCTTCTTAGATTCTTAGAATATCTTCTCCTATTTCTCAATTTTGTTTATCCGACCTTTCTTTGACACTGGAAAAGGTTTCTTCGAAGTCTACAATGATCAGTTCTCCAAAATATATGCCCAAAATATTAAAATTGCCAGAAAACTTGGATTAGGGGTTGGCGTTGTTCGTGCTACGCGGTTAATGGGGAATATGGATAGCCCTTACACTTAAATGTCTACATGTTATGCTTAATGCTTGGGTCTCTATACTATCATGAATTTCTCGTACACAAAAAAGTATCATGCCAAGGCCCAAAAGGAAGTTGCAGTCATGGAAGAATAAAATAAGAAGGCTAGAAAGAAGGGGGAGGCAATACAATAAAACTATCTGCAGATTGGCAGAGTTTGTGAAGAAGAAGAATAAGAGGGTGATTCCAGAGATTGATGGATGAATGACAATTCAACATACTCTACTTTTCATTGAACACAAACGTGGCACTTAGAGTAAGTGGTATATGCACCAGTTGTTATCAGGCCTGAATCACCGCCACTCATGTGGAACTATGCATCTTGACTTTAAAAGTTCAAATCTGACTTCTAATTATTGGTCAAGCCTCAAAAAAATCAGTTCTGCAGGATCCACAATTTCTTCCAAACACAACAGCACGAAGAGGCATCTGTCACACGATTTGCACTCTTACATCTGAGCTGCACTAAATACAGCAATTTGACTTCAAGTGAGAATATTAGTGACATTGGAGTTTTCTCACAGTTTGCTACCGTATATTGGTGGAAGTTCAGAGTTTGTTCTTATTGTAGAGCTAGAGTTCGGTGGCAAGGGAGCCAATCAGGCTGCATTTGGCAGTAAACTTTATTAATTGATATCTATTGCAATTAGTGCTAAAGTTGTCATGTTTGAGAAACTTATATCTGGCATTGCTGGCTTAGCATCAATTATTAAATTCTTGCTTTGAGTTCTCTGTTTGACCACTCTAGTGACTTGGCATCACACCCTAGTTGGCAACATATCAGCAATAAAGGTACTCTCCCTTATGAATCAATCTAGGTGTTTAATTTACTCTCCCAATTTCAAGTCAAGTTGTAGTTGATCTTTTGGTCCAAACTATTCATCTGTTTCATCCTAGTCAACCTAGAGTCAAGCCAACCTGAAGTTATACACTCCTTGAGGAATGTTAGAAGTTATTATTTTGTGTTACTTAGGTGTTCTCTATTTCTAGGAAAGTATTTTGTGTAGAAAGTAAAATCTTAGGGTTTGTGGGTTGCACAGACATGAATGTAACTTCGGACTTGTTTAAGTTATAAATAGGGGAGAAGAAACTATAATCTGCATCCAAAATCCACAAGTTCAAAGCACTTCTTGAGGATGAAAACCATGGGAGAGAGCAGCAAATGACAAGATGGAGCAGTAAGCACAAAAGAGAATGGTAACCAAGCTAGCAAAGGTTACCTGAATGATGGTGCCAAAAATTAGGAATAGATGTCATAACCTAATGCTTAGCTAGACACAACAGGAGTAAAATACTTTACTCCATCTGCATGTGTATTTATCATTTTTCAAAATTTTAAACTTAAAAGTATGGTAAAGGTAATTTATCAACAAACCTTAGCTTCAAGAGAAACAATTATGCGACCTAGCTTCAGCCATGGATAAAACCTGCATGGAAGAATTGATGAAATATAAATTAATTGCCAAGGTAGACATTTAACATAGAGCCTCCACCATGGTTTGTACAGAATACATCATTAAAAGGTTTTGTTTCTTTTAAACAATTAAGATTATACATCTCTTAAAACCCATCGAGAACATTCGCAAGAGAGCACTTAATAGTCAATTTGAAACTCCTGTTAAAAGAAGGGTAATTCCCAAACATGGCCTCCTTAGTTGTTTTAGTTCTAAATATTGTATTTTCACATACAGCCAAATGCCAAATACAGTCCTCTTAACCCTCTACAAACTAATAAATGAGAGGTAATTTAATCTTTTATCTTTATAAAAATATAATTTTTTCTTAACAAAAGTCCCCTCAATGAAGGCCCCACCCCCTACACAGGACAAGGAATGCACACGCATGAAAAAATTATCAATTCCACACTCTCTTGTATTGAATCGTTGAATTTTCAGTCACCATTTGAAAAGACAAAAAAGTGATCATATGAAAAGATGATTTCATTAAAGAAAAAGTTGAATAATAGCAAGTTCAGTTTCCAAAACAAACTCAGATATAAAATTACAAGGGAAAACTCAACAACCAGTCCATACCGAGGGATAATTTTTGAAATAATATCAACAGCACATTTTGGTTCAAGCATAACATTTCCAGTGCTGGAAAAGTTGTTTGATACCTTGTGAAGTCAAAAAAATCAGTATTAGAAATTTATAAATGTATACAAGCTGAAAAATGTACAACAAATAAGACAATAAAAAGACAAACAGAGTGCACCAGACCTCATTTGCAAGTGCACAAAGTTCACGAGCATCTTTGTCACAAAACCAACCAAGCCCACAAGCATTCTACAGAAGCAAACCATAAGATTCAATGAAAGCGACATATTAACCAATATGCTCCACAATTACTAAATAGAGAAACTGCGATTTCATTAAGATAAAAAAATAGTTTTTATCTAATTTATTGGCTTTGCATTTACAAGAAACAAAAGCAAAACAGTATTGCCATTTTCATATACTTATGTAACAAACACAACAACAAGTGCAAAGACAACATTAAATTCTCCCAGGAGATCCCCAATGTGATTGATTATCATAATGTTATCGGTAAGAATTATTTCTTATATGGTAAAAATGAACCACATCTATTGTGGGTATTAATTTGCCGATAGATGAATCAATCTCTTGAGTGCCAGGGCTAAACACCTTATGTGATGGGTGCTAATTACCCACAGCAGATCTATCAAGACAACATTAAATTCTTTTCATTACCACATTTTTCTTAATAACATATTCCAACAAGGAAGCCTACGATTAGACAATGATACAAAAGTGTAAAATAGCAAATAAAGAAGAAACAAAATGATGTATAAAGATGAATACAGTTAGTCATAAGTCACCACCCAAGAACAGGCGTGAAGGGATAGGATTCTACATCAACATGTAAATTCCTCCTCATGTATCCATAGAAAGTCCGAAGATGGTTATAGGACCAGAATTATAATCAAAACTTCCTCAGCAAGGAAAATCTTCCATTAAAGATGGAATAAACAGAGGGCAGGAACTCAAAGCTCAAAAGATGGAATTTAACGGACTTCGGATTTTCAAAAGTCGTGCTACTGGGCCCCTCTGTATTGAAGGTAACTAAAAAGTTGTTATCAATTGGTGTGCAAATAATGAACGTCCTCCATGGCGGCATTAGGATATGTTTTACGATATATGTAATTTAATTTCTACTTCAAATTGTAAATGGAATTATATTCCTAGATCTGCTAATCATTTAGCAGATGCCCAGGCTAAACTAGGCGTCTCTCTCCAACACCTTGTTATGGAAGGAGACCCTGTTTAGCAAGGTATTGTAATCTCTCTTTTCTTTTTAATACAACTTACACATCTTATTTCAAAAAAAAAAAAAAAAAAAAAAAAAAACTCAAAGCTCTCAAACTCTTAAGCATTGGGAGAATCTCAAACTTAAATAGAAAGAAATCTAAAATATTTAGTATGAACTTCCTTTTTCTAATGCAAATTGTTTGGTAGTATAATTCAACAAACTGTAAACTGCACACATGGAAGACCTAAAGCATATGTAAATTGGCACAGGGGACTGAAGCTGAAGCCAACCACTCACAAGTTACAATAGCTCCAATGACAAATACCTACCCCAAGTTGGACACAGCAACGCAATCCTTGGATCAGGAAGAAGAAAAGAAGAATTATGCTCATGCTATGATGACAAAAGAAACCCATCCAGAGTGTTAAATCACTTGAAGTCTGTGCTAATGTGTACACCAAGGTGACTAATACAAGGCAATGCAAAACAAGGGCAAGAGCAGCGAAAATGTGGGGTATGACAAGTCAAAGAAGATTTATGCAGCTCCACTCTATTTACATGATTCTAAATGCACCAAAAAATCTAAACAAAAAACTGAAACTAAAGTTCAAATGACTGAGCTATTTTCCAAAATCATGTATCCATATGCCATCACATGCCTTAACATCATACCAGAACATAAAAAAGAATGAGTAAAAAATACTAACGACACTTGTTAACAAGAGATGTTACCTTGACAGAAATCATCAGCAACATGATAGCTAATTGAACAAAGATATCATGACAACCTAAACAAAAACTGAAACACATTCTTTAAAGTTTTTTTTTGAAATAACACTCTTTAAAGTTCAAATGGTTGAGCTATTTTGCCATCACATGCCTTAACATCACAAGCAGACACAACAAAAAATGTTTATCAATGAAAAAGAAAAAAATGAGTAAAAAATACTTATGACACTTATAAATAAGAAATGTTACCTTGACAGAAATCATCAGCAACATGAAAGCTGATTGAAGTAAGATATCATGATTGTAATGGTACACCTACAAGTCAATTAATAGATGAATGGGATTGACATTGATAAATCAGAAATTTGAACACGGTCAAAATCTTGCAAAATGTAATCATGAAAAAAATAACAAGTCTTAATGTAATAGGAAGATGATTCTTATCTTTTTCCCATAAATATACTGACCAATGTTTCAATGGTACAGACAGGTCAAACTGCAAAACTAACATAGCTATACAATAAAAAAAAAAGCATGGAGACCTATATGAGTCGCAAGCATATCGAACTAACTACCCCGCAATGCACAGGACTGGAATAATCCAAAAAATTGGCAATCTATCCATCCTCTCATCCTTGTTTGACCTTACCTTCTTGTTGAATGCTATGGGGATCCACCATATTTTTTTCAACATGGTAAGCACTCTTAAAATGAAAAGAAAAAGTACAACTAGGAGCACCTCCATCCAGGATCCGACTAATGACCTGTATTTTCAAACACATACTACACTAGCAAAAATCAAGCCATTTCTTTTTTAAAATCAACCAAATAAGCGTGTGCACAATTAACTGCAAGTATCCATAAATGCTCACTATCAAAAAGGGCTGTTATAGTCATGTAAAAACGTATAAGCATTGATGTCAGAGTAGTTTTGGTATTTTGGAAACTATGATGTCAACCTAATGAACTAAAAGAAAAGGCTCATGTGGAAAGGAATGACTTTTGACTCCCTCCTCATGAAGCACTTGTCCTATCTTCTTTCTTTTCTTTCTTCTATTCTTTTCCTTCTCTACTTTTGGTTAAGCAGAATTACACTCTAAACTAATCCAAATTTTCATAGTGTCAGAGCAGGAACACGATTAGCGAGTGTCTCCAAGTTCAACATCGACCTTGATGTGCAAATTCTGGTAAGTTTCTTCGTGAAACTAAAGTCTGGATTGAAGAGGAGTTATCATTCTCAGCAAAAAAACAGTGTTTACGATTATTTTCTAGTTTAAATTGCAAGATTTTAGTCATTTTTTTAACAAATCCAGGTTAATGTGGAATCCAATAACAGTAGTTTTATTCCAGATAATTTTCTGCCCAAAGATCATTTCAAAGAGGCTGAGGAGGTTGGCGCGCAAAGGAAATTCGCCCCCTAAAGGCACTGGGATATTTATTTTGAAATTTGTAACATAACTTCTCATCTAAATTGTACATGGACCCGTACCCCTAGATCCACCAATCATTTGGCAGACTTTCATGGTAAACGGGGATCTTCCCTCCAACACCTTGTTGTGGAGAACAGTCCACCTCGCTAGGTTTTATTTCTCTCTTGTTTTATTGAATATTCACACACCTTCCTTCAAAAAAAAGAAAAAAAAGAGGGCTCCAAAGCGCCTGATTTGGTCCAAGGAGCCTTCACCAACCAGTAAAGTGTCATCAACAAACTGAAGTAAGGGGATGTCAAATTCCTTCTAGTCAGCCACCGCCCAACATCGTTGGCCAAGTAAACCATAGATAAGAGGTATTCAGCAACCAAAATGAAGAGAGGGAGAGAGGATCCCCTTGTCGAATGGCATGAGTGCCTCTAAAGTATCCCATACAATGTCTTTGAGGAAGACGGAGTAGGAGGCAGAAGAGTACAGCTCCAAATCCATACGCAAGAATACCATCCAGAGCTGCCAATTTACTCAATCAAAGTTCATCTCAAGGTCAAGCTTCTCTTTCAAATTCCAGCAGCAAGTCCGAGAGAATGACTCATCAAGCTTAATGGTGCGCTTGGCCTTATCGGATCTATTGAAGTTATCAATACGCATTTACCTCAACATTTTTTAGGAGATGCTATGTTGACTACATGCTACTTAATTAACAAAATATCTTCATCAAATATCCTAAATAAGATTGCATTCAAAGTCCTTTTTTCAAACAAAAAAAAATTGTTCAATATTTGTTTAAAACTAAATTCATGCATTGTAATTTAAACTAAAAGTAGTTGTACTAATCTTCATGTATAATGGCAGCACATCTTGAGGGCTGCCAATAATGTTTTGGATTTACTGGGCAAGGAAGGGAGCCAGCCATCTTTAGTGATTAGAAATATCTTTCCTATTGTAATTGAGTGATATCTCCATCGTAAATATTTGCAAGAAATAAAATTCAATCACTATTCCCAAAAAGTTGTATATATACTAAACAAATAATTGATTAAAATTAAGTCTCATTTCAAGCATTAATAGGCAAGTCCAAGAAAGATATTGAGTATAAGGGGAACTCCTAGACCAAATCAAGAACAAGAATTACCTGTTTTATCAGAGAAGGCAACTCATTGGCTTTTTCAGGAACCTCATTGCAAGATAAAGCATAATCAATGCCTCTGCACTCAAAAATCAATTAAGAGGAAATGGAAATCAGGAGGTAATGCAGTGCAGTCAACAAATAAATCAAGGTTGTACGAAGCAAGTGGCAATCTCAACAATGAACAACACAAAGAAATTTGTTGAATATATACCATTAAATCTCATAATGTAGAGTACAAAAACCTTGTAAGAATTAGTTAAAACTCATGCATCTAGATGAGTTAATTGCTGAAACACTGAGATGAACTGTAGAAATTCAGAAAAGGTCTAGTTAAACAAGTTAGGCATCCAAAGCAAGGAGTGAGGAATAAAATGGCTCATAATTCCTATCAGTCCTTAGTTCATAAAAAAAGACAACTTTAATCTTTGAAGCATCCAAGCACCAAAACTATTTGTAGATTGATGAAATTGTGAGAGAAAGGATCAAAACTATCTGTCAAAGTTATGGATTTTCAGCATCCAAAACACAAGAAGACAAAACAACGTTTTGGTGTTCCTTAACCTCAGAGTAGAAGGGAGCCCAGAAGGGAATGGAAGACATAGATGATCCTCAACTAAACAATTCTTTCAAACGGCTATGAAGCCTCTGGGTAAAAAATTGGTCTAAATTTCCCTAAAAATGTGAAGGAGGTAGAAAAAATATAGTGCTACAAAAAGAGTAGGTACTGCTTTCCCTCCATGAATAGCTCTTTATTTTGTAAGTACGCTTTGTGTTCTTGAGTTCATGGTCTAGGGTTGGTTTGGTACTAAAAATATAATACATTAGACGAAACACAAACCAATTTGCTGCATGTCTTGAGTATACCCGGTCCATAATTCAGAAAAAAAAAAAAACGCAAAGCCTCCGTTCATATATTTTCTGGATTAAATAAACGTGTAGATAACCAGATGATCCACTTTGGAGCTCCACGGCCTAAATTTAAGCATAAAACACAAATTGTGGCGCAATGTAACTGGGTAACACGGGTACACAATGAACTGCTTATATTTATCAGTCAATGCATATTGATGAAAATGGCCAAATTAGATGAAGAAAACGGATCGAAGACTGGTATAGCCCGAAAATATAAAGAGATGTAGTAACATCGTACAAACGTTAAGAGCCGGCGTATAAAGAGAAATAGCTGAGCCGTTAACTATATACCAGCAATTTTTTGCAAAAATAGGTAACGAGTTATTAGAATAGTTTTTCCACTCATTTAAACAACCACAAGGATTTGCTGTTTCAATTTTTTCTAAGCCCTATCACAGCGACTTTTTTCTCCTTGGGGGTAGATACATTTCGTCATCGCAGAAAAAGGAAACAAACAACATCGAGTACGAATTAGTTTACCAAAAAAAGAAAGAAAAAAAAGTGCACGATGATGGTTGCCGATGATACAATGAAGATACCTGGAGAGTGAGATGCACAGGTTGAAGAACAATACTGCGCTATCGGACCGAACGCCGCCGGAACGAATAATGGCGCGAATGCGATCTACTATGCTCTCGATGCGAGAGCAACTTCCCGACTGAGGACGTCCGCCTGCCACGGAGGCCAAAGGTCCTGCAGTACCCATAGAACCAAACTTTTTTTCTTTGTTCCCTCCCTTCGCTTTTGCTTACCGATTCACTGACATTCCCAGTGATCAATGACTCAAAAGTCAAACGCTTCTTCTAGCCTCAGAGACGGAGTCCGGGGCCTCCGGGCCTCAGAAGAAGAAAGGTAAAGGCAACGAACGTATGTCCGAGGAAAGAGCGCAAGCACCCTTCGCGTTTGCTTACCGATTCTCTGACATTCTCTCTGAGTGATCAATGACTCAAAATGTCAAAAGCTTCTTCTAGCCTCAGAGACGGAGTCCGGGGCGCCTCCGGCACTCAGAAGAAGAAAGGGAAAGCCAACGAACGTATATCCGAGGAAAAGAGCGCGCGCAGCGAGTGCTCCATAGTCCACAAGAACCAGTAAGCGCGACCAGCCACATCCGTGGGGATTTAAATCTTTCACTTCTTCAACTTATACAATTGAGTAAACGAGTAACACCGTAGACAGCTTGCGGCTTAAACAGGGAAACTAACCTACTTTGGACTGGACCTAGTTTCTCTTTAGGACAGCTTTCTCACGAAAACCTAGATACAGATATTGCTCGCAACTATATATATATTTATATATTATGTTTATCTAAATTTAAAAATAAAAAGTAAATCAATGAGAGAACAAATTTTTGAGAGCGCTAAGTTGACGTGATTTACAAAGATGAGGATGGTTGGGATTCTACGAACAAGACAAGGCTCACAACTTCAAAGAAAGGAAGGTGCAGCCCAGTAGTGATTAAGATTAGAAATTTAAGCCCATCTTGGATTTTATATTTTATTTCTACAATGAAAAATTTTAGACGTGCAACATGAAGGTCTACTACTTAAAAATCTCGTCACATATTTTAATTTTATTTTCTAATTCTCCAATGGAAGTGCAAGAAGCGTGAAAAGGCCTGCACTTTATCATATTCATGCCACTAGACAATAGCTAAGAGCACCACCTTCCTCTCCCTCTCCCTCTCCCTCCCTTCTCTACTAGTCGAAGGGTATGGGAAGGGAAAGGGAGAGTCGTCTCTACTTGCCTTTTCTCAGATCCGTTTTATGCTGAATTGATAGGAGATAGTCAGCCTTTTAGGCGCTAAAAACAGATGATAAGAGGGTGCGTGACTCTTGGCATAATCAGACTTTCGCAAATTAATGTACACGGGGCCAACATTCTGATCGCCGCAACATGGATCTGAAAAACGTTTGCTCCTTATATGCACCATGAAGTCTAATATACACGTTCGCTTTGTGCACAAGGTAGTATTAGTATTAAGACCAACCGGCAGATAGTCAGCATAACCAAGATGTGGAAGAACAAACTGAATGGAGAATCGTCAAACATTCCACTACCATCCATTTATCCATGGGGAATTTGTGATCATCCTTTGGCCCCCTGAAAATACACAGAAGAACACATTAAAAATTCACCAAAAACAACCATTAAGAAGGGGAACCCAGAGGATTTTGGACCGACGGCTGCTTTAAAAAAGGGAGCACAGTATTGGTCAAGGTTAGGCTAGAGAAACTCTCCTATAGAGAGTTTTATGGACCAAATAAATCTTATATAAACGTACTACGTTGCTTCTTGAAATTTCCTAGAGAAATTGGATCACGACTGAGAAAGCCGATATTCTTTATATAAAAAAAAAAAAAACAGCCTACGTCCTTTCAACTGAAATTGCTTTGTAAAACATCAGCAACGAAACATATCTCTGCTGATATTCCATTGCTCAGTCTGCAGGAGACCTGGACACTTGAATAAGCCCTATAATATTTAAAAAAAAAAAGACAAATTGGAGACCAGAAGCATGAAAGAGTAACAGATAGTTGCATAATTTGACGCCAAGGAGAGGTGTCAACCTTGCAGAATCTTCCAAATGTGGATTAAAATGAAATCATCACTGCCGCGTGCCTCTAAGGTTACAATTCTAAACAGGCACTTGAGATGACAAAATCAGGCCTTCATCACGTTAATTAAAACGTTGGTTTCCTTTTGTCCCTCAAATGAAACATGAGGATAGTTTCCAAATAAATAAGGCTCAGGGATTTAAACAGCCTTTTGTGTCTCATATCAGTACTAGAAAAAACCAGACAACTTGGATAATACGTGACTCAGAAGAAAACAAACGGATTTTTCCATGGCCTCATTGGAGACATCTCTAGAAATATGTAAAAGAAACAAAAGAAAATAATCAAGTTAAAAAAAAAAAAAAACAGGCCAAGGAGAATTTACTTGTGCTATTTTATCATAAAAGTTTGAGAAGTAAAACAACATATGAGGTGAGTTAAAAAATCACTTAATCAACATCCAAGATATTTTAAAAAAAAAAACATCATTCAATTCAATTGAAACTGTCACTAGATGATCTATTGAAACCAATCTACTGGCTTTGGTTGTCTATTTAGATTATGTGGTATTAGTTATGCAGGCCCATTATATTAAAAAATTTCAAAAAAAAAAAATTCAGAATCCCAACTTTAGCCATAAATTGGTGAAATAGCCAAGATAATAAGTGGATTTGACCATGGATTCACTTGAAAAAAAATATTATTTTAATACTTGATACTTAAATGGTTTACTGAAGATATACGCTTGCTCTGCGAAACATATAAAAAACATTGGTATATTTAGGCATCAAAGGTTTATCATAGCTGTTAGCAGATGTAATTTGAGCTTACTAAGTTTTCATATTATTCTAGGAAAGTATTACAACTTCTAACTACGATAAACATTTGATGCATACATGCAACAACAAGGAGGTCAAACAACGAGTAACAAAATCAAAAAAAGCAGGAAACGATTATTTATTGGAATGTTCAATTTCAACATCAACAAAATAAAGGGCTGCTATCAGCCTTACTCGATATCAAGAAAGTTCAGGTCATCATACTTCAAGAAACAAAAATAAATTTCACGTCAGATTCCATTGTCCAAGACCTCTGCCCTTTTCCTCAACCTAAATGATATGCCTATAATGCAAATAGTGAGACTGGAGAAAACTTAATTGCCTGGATTTCTACCATTCTGAATGCCATTGCTTACAAAATCGGAAATTACTCAACTGCTGTTAAATTCAGAGATCATGAACATGGACATAGTAGGAGCTTAGGAGGTGTTTATGGGCCTTGTACTTTAGGTTTTCATGATGAAATCTTGAAAGAAATTTCTATGCTCAGGATTATTGAACAATACCATGGATCCTTGCAGGTGATTTCAATACAATTAGATATTATAACAAGAAGTCACCTCTAGCTCCTCCTATCACATCTTCTATGAGAAAGTTTGGTGACTTTATTGGTGCATATGAACTAGATGAAATTTCAACCATCGATAAATTCTTTACTTGGAGCAATATGCAGAGGATTCCACTTTTAACAAAACCGGATGGCTTCCTTGGATCAGAAGATCGACTCCGAATTTATACCGAAGCCTTAACACACATTACTGGGAAAGTAGTATCTGATCATTGCACATTGTGCTTGACACAAAGAACTTGGGGACAAAAACCTTTTTGGTTTGAAATTTTGTGGCTAGAAGAAAAAGATTGCATCGGCCAAAAGAAGAATTGGTGGAAAAATGAATCTATAGATGGCCAAGTTGGAGAAGTTATTCCACTGAAACTGAAATTATTGAAAGGGAAACTAAAAGATTGCTAAAAAACAACTCAGGTCTCACTCTTCTAAACAGATAACCTCGCAATCTCAAATTGATTCTCTTGATCTTCTTGAGGAAGATCTTTTTAAAGAGTGTGACAACCAACCTTAAAAGAGGCTCACACGCAACCAAAGGTCTTGGCTTGAGATGCCTTTCACAGAAACATGAATTGAAGATGCAGTATTCAAAATGCCACTTGATAAAGCCACAAGACCAAATGGATATAATGGAGAATTTTATCATCAAGGTAGGTGTTTTATTACAAATGACAACCGGAATATGTGAAGGATTTCAATGGAAATGGCATCACGTTCAAAAGTTTGGGCGTCTTTTTTATCTCACTGCTTCCAATAATAGAAAAACGTTGAATATATCACTGATTGCAGACCAATTAGCTTTGTCCAGCCTTTACAAGGCCAATGCACGTGTTTTGGCTAATTGTCTTTGCTCCATCATATCCTCAACTCACTACTCCGTTCTTATCAATGGGAGTGCTTGAGGTTATCTTCAGAATTCTAAAGGTCTAAGACAAGGGTATTCAATCTTCCTCTTCCTATTTAATATTGTTGCTGAGGGACACAAGCTTGTTTAAATTCGCTAGATATCTTGATTGGCTTAATCCTCTCTTTTCAGATGATAGTCTTAAACCTCCTATAGTACAATAAGTTGAAAACACAATTATATTTGGAGAAGTCACTATGGAGGAGGTAACCCGTATTAAAGCTTTATTGCATATTTTTGTAATGATGCCTGGTCAGAAAACCAATTGGAGTAAATCAAGCCTCTATGGGTTCAATTTGGATCAAGCTATAGAGACAGTAGCAAATAAATTGGGATGTTCTCCAGCCTCACTTCCAAGAAACTATCTTGGTCTTCCTCTCTTTAATAGCAAAACTAAAAGAAATCTATGGACTCCAGTTATTGAAAAACTGCACAAGAGTCTATTTGGAAGGGCCAAATGATTTCTAAGGCTGGAAGATTAATTTTGATAAAAGATTGTTTGGTGGGTATTCCTGTTTTTTAGCTCTCCTTCCTTCATTGCCAACTTTGGAGGCAAAAGAAATTGAGAAAATTTATGCACAGCTTGCTTTGGAAAAGTTCAAACGATGGATTCAAGCAACACCTAGTTAATTGGAATGATGTATGCAAGGATAAGCATTGGGGTGGATTGAGTTTTAGGAGGATAAGAGACACAAATTATGCTTTTTCTCCCAAAATGGTGTTGGATAATCAACATGCACCACAACCTTCCTTGGATACCTCTTGTGTTGAAAAAAATGGGAGAAGCCATGATCTTTGGCTTCTCGGATATGGTTCACCAACAATCTATCTCCAATCAGAGATTTGCTCATTTTACCAATCTTACCAGCCTCTTTCTACGAAATAAAGGACGTATCAATTTTTGGCTTGATTCCTGGTGCCAAGATGGCCCTTTAAGATATCAGTTTCCTCTTATTCTGAATTTAACGAGGCAACTGGAAATCCTACTTTCAAATGTTTTCATCAATGGATCCTTACAAGAGGTTGACTGGAGGAACCATTTTCGTCGAGAATTAAATGATATCAAGGCTATTGAATTCGGGAATTTTTGGAATCAGATTATCAAGAAATTCATTTGACGTATACATCCAGACAAACTCATTTGGCACCCCCAAAAGTACTGGTCAATTTATAGTAGCTTCCTGTTATGCTACATAGACATAAACAACATCATTCATCACCTGATGCAGCTATCACTTGGAATCTCTTAGGTCATCCTAAATCAGAATTTTTTCATTCGAGTGGAGTTCATAGGAAAATACTTAAAAAAAGATAATCTTATTCGTTGAGGATCGAATATTCCAAATAGCATTCACACTCTTTGTCACATTGAGAAGGAATACATAGACCACCTTCTCCCCCATTGCAATTTTTCTAGGCATATCTGGAGTAAGTTTGAGAATCCATTTGGCCTTTCTAACTCTCTTGCTGGCCTCATCCAGAGTAGTATCGGATTAAATCTTCAAAAACATGGGACAAATAATATCTCAAGTTTGCCTTGTTATTATACCTTGGGTTATTTGGTGAGAAGGGAACTAGAGAGTATTTCAGAATTCATCCTCTCCTTGAAAAAATGTTGCTGAAAGAGCATCCACTCAAATGATTTCCTGGATTACTTCCCAATCCTATTTTAAGAAATTTATAACTGATTACTTGAGGAGTCAATGATCTCAAATTGCTCGATTGACGAATCAATGTCCAGCCTCCTTAGAAGTTTAAAAGCCTCCTGATTTAGGCATCATCTAGTGATGGTTCTTCTTTTGGTACCCGGATCCTTATGGTTTAGGAGGTGTCTTCAAAAATTCTGCTGGTTCAATTTTGGCATCCTTTGCTGGTCCGCTTGGGCTTTCTGATTCCACTTCTGCTGAATTGCAAACTCTCCACCATGGACATCTAGTATTTAGAGAAAATTTTCAGGGTTCCTTATAGGTTGAAGGTGACTCGACCAATGTCACAAATTGGTGCTCAGGTATCAACGATCCTCCTTGGCTGAATTTGAGCTTGTTTGTTGTGAAATTATGGAGACAGCTTCTTCTTTTGTTTGTTCTTGGAGTCATGTTCATAGAGCTGCCCCTTGTTTGGCGGATTCTCTTGCTAAAGAAGGGGTTTCCCTACAACCTCTCATTGTTAGGGATCCTTCCTCTTTGTAATTTTAGCCTTGTGCTTAATAAATCACACCCTTAAAAAAAAAAGTTTCTTCTACTGAAATTTAATTCAAAGGGTGTAAGGCAATTTTCTATTTATCCAAACCCTAATCTCTCCCCATAGTATATGTATATTTGTGTTGGAGTTATGGTACAGGATCTATGGTAGTGTTGATGGAGATTGGTCCAATAAACTATGTTACAATTGCGAGATCAAGAGGTAACAGTGAACCTTTTTCAATACCATTTTTTCTTTGAAAGACAACTCCTTCATTCGTGAAAACTGGGAAAACTTGGCTATGATGCACATTGGGAAAAAGCTTCCAGTCATGCAAGAATGGACTACCCCTGATCCTGGTTATTTCAAGTTAAATTTTGATGGCTCGTCTTTTGGTAACCCTGAGATTTCTAGTTTCGGAGGAGTTATTACAGACCATTGTGGTAATCAGCTCTTCACTTATGTCGGCCCTCTTGGTATATCTAACTCTACATCTACTGAGTTACATGGTCTCCTCTCCGGTCTTCGCGTTTTCAGAGATAAATACAGGGGGCCTCTTCATATTGAAGGTGACTTAAAAGTGGTGATAGGCTGGTGTGAGAACGCATCCTCTCCTCCGTGGAGGCATTGGGATACTTTTAGGGAAATTTTAGAAATTACCTCAATTGTTTTTTGTATTTGACCTCACATTCTGAGATCCACAAATTCGACGGCAGATGTGCTTGCCAAACTGGGAGCTACCCTACAGTCGCTGGTTGTAAGGGACATGCTCCCCCAAATTTTGTAATTTCTCCTGTTTTATTAATACATCTTTATAAAAAAAAAAAAAAAAACACAGACTCAGCAATAACAAATTGGGCATCTAATTGTGCATTCTGAAGACTAATGGGATAATCTTTACACTAAGGCTTAGAGTGAGAATAATGTGAGTTATTTTTAACAAGTTGAAGCTGGCAGAGTTTTAGAAGCTGTAATTTGAGTTTACTAGGTTTTCTCATTAAGAAAGCATTTTCTTATGGAATTTTATTTCCTCAAGTGTAACAGGGGACAAGGGTATTATTGTCAGTTTTTATTATGGTTTAAGTAATAACTAGAAGAGGGGCTGTCCAAATCCTAATCTCTTCCTACTTAGGAGATATTTAGGGTTATGGGGAGATTAGGGTTCAGGTAATCTCACTCTCCTATGTGAAACTTAAACCATCATAAAAACTTAGAATTAAGTAAACTCAACTTACAATTTGTAACAATAGCAACTTCTAACGTTCCATTCAAAATTTAAACCACTTAAAATAGACCAACCCCCAAATAGTAAAGAGTACAACATGAACCACCATTATATTTCTATCTTAATGCTGACCACCATAATACAAATTGGGTCAGATCCTAGTATGACCCCTTGACTAAACTTAGAGCCAGCCAAATTTGAGATGCCATGGCTGAAAAAAGAGATGTCTTGCCAAGACAGGAAGACCCGATGTCTAAAGCAAGTCAAGATGGTAGAAACCACAAGAAGATATTTTTCTAGTCAATTGACATAGTTATTTTTCCTTTTCTTTTTAATTACATATATGGTTATTGTTCCCTCACCTTTTTCATAGTGGTCCCTTCGTCTCTTTTTCTCACAGAAGTATTTCAAATGCCAAAAATGAGGCAAAATAACATCATTGAGACCATAATAAAAAAATTTAAGCAACAATAAAAAAAAAAAATGTGCGAATCATATAACAACAAAAACATCCTCAACTTTCATCTACACTAAGACCAAATTTCTTAGTGTAGATGAAATTCTCAACCAACCAAACTAACCAGGCTCCATATACAACTTCTTAAGGGCCCTAAACTTCTTGTTGACTTGAATATGAAATTTGATCTAAGTAACTTCAAATACAAGCTTTATCTTGGTTTGTAGAAGCTTAGCTGCTCTTATCATGCTTTGTAGCTAGCTTGTCAACCTCTTGAATTTTAATGAAATTGCCTTTCTCAGAAGAATCAAAAGCATCCAGGTAACTTCAACAATTTCTAAATGTGGGCAGCAGCTTGAGTACTAATTAGTTAATTAAACATAATAGTCCATTGATAATCTGAAAGAATCAAAAGCATCCAGTTCAATAAATTCTAAATGAGGGCACTAGCTTGAGTAATAATCAGTTAATTAAGTATAATAATCCCTAAATGATTATAATTAACTAGTTAAATCCATAATGATTAGTGACTAAGAAAATTTTGATCTGCAGCTTGATCTTTTAAAAGATGGAAAAGATCACAAAATATTAAGGTGGAAAAGGTTTGTTGTGAAGAAGCAATGGGACAGGAATGGAGTTTGGATTTTTTTATGAGGAACCCATAAACTACACTTCTCCTCCTTTTCCTTCTCCTTTTAACTCGCACACATTAACTATAATACACAAAAATAGATTTCCTATGCCACTCAAGTCCAAATCAGTGATAACTCTAGTAGAACTCTCTCCACACTTCTCTCCCACTTAATCAAAGACAAATTAACAACACCCACACTAGCCTTAAATCACATTTACATTCTTTAATCCTCTTTACCCAATGCAAAGTCCCCTTACGAACCCCTCCTCTTGCAAATAAACCCAACCTAAGACTTATAAGTTCTAAGACTCCCAAAATAAGCACAAATGAGCCATCACTTAGTTCAGTGTAGATCAGTATAGAACTTGAATATGAGTTGCAACTGAAACCCCACAAAATCATCACTTAGTCCTAAGCCCCTATAACAACTCATACATACCAAGACTTAAGTTAATCATCTATAGTGAACACCAAATGAAAACACACCTTCATACCTTCCGTGGTGGTGTTCCTGGTCTTAACACACCATTGTTGAATCCAATTTTACCTTTTTTCTCTGATGGTTTGAGTATCTGGAAGGAACATGTCAATGAATCATCCACACTCATCATGGCACCAGCATTATCAAATTCCCCACAGTAGTTAGGAGCAGAAAATATGGTAACCAGCTGGCGTTTTGCAAAAAATTCATAACCATCTTCCACAACCTGCTCATAAACATAAGTAAGCCAAATTGACACATATTCCAGTTACAATGTTGAGACAAAAATATAGTAAGTTAAGAACGGATTTATCATAAAAAATGCAATAGGATTTATCATAAAAAATGCAATAGGATTTATCATCACTTTTTAATGAAAATAGAATTCAGTTATCACAACATTCACAAATAATGGAAAAAAGGAACTACGAACAAAAAAAAAATTAATGTCAGTGGAGGAAGTATTTCTATATTATTATTTTCTTTCATACTAATAACAAATGGAAACTTTTCTAAAAAAGAATATTGGCATGAGCTCTTTGCAACCATGTGCCTGACAAATTTCTAATGGATGATTAATGTAATTTTTTTCTGGCATCATTCACGTAACGCACAAAAATATTTTTGATGTCAGTGGAGGTAGTGTTTCTATATCATCACTTTCTTCCATAATAGTACTGAAAGGAGATTTTTTTTTTTTTGGAAATGACTGAAAGGAGACTTAAAAAACGAATATTGGAGAGAGATTTTGCAACTAATGTGCCAGGGAATTTTTTTAAAAATGTTTATAAGTAATGTTTTCATGTTATCCAATGACTTTTCTTCTCTCAAGTAAGAACGAGTTAAAATAGCAAAATATGAAGCTAACTAGATATGGCATATGATTGACATAACTTTGTTCCCAGAAATTGTCATACTTTTGCTGTCAAAGAGAAAATGTCATAATATTCAATTGCTGGAAAAATGAATTAGCATGAATACCAAACTTATACTTATCAATAATATTAATTTGCACACAAACTATACAATAAGCCCATGAAAGAAAAAAAATTAGAGACTTGAAGAAGATGAACTTACTTGATGGGCACGACAGATTAGGTCAAGATCATGCTTCTGAAGAAATTCAGCAACTTTGTCAGCTCCAAATGTGTAAGAAACTCCTCTATCATTCTCTCCCCAACCTTCAATTTCTTTATCAGGATCTGCCCATAGAAGGTCACAGAGAAGGCCTTGGTCCGGCACATCAACTGGCCGGGCAATATTTCGTATTTGATCTAAGTTCTTCAGATCAGGAGACAAACCACCATGCATACAGAGAATCTTTTCATCAATAAGTGCAGCGACTGGCAGACAGTTAAAACAATCAGTAAATGTTTTCCACAAACGAACATTAAACCTCCTCTTGCATTCATCATAGAACCCATATATGCGATTGATGGAAGCACACTCATGATTGCCTCTCAAAAGAAAGAAGTTCTCCCGATATTTGATCTTGTATGCCAACAGAAGACAAATGGTTTCTATGCTCTGCTTACCACGGTCTACATAGTCCCCTAAGAACAAATAATTTGCTTCCGGTGGGAAACCCCCATACTCAAATAGACGAAGCAGGTCAGAATACTGACCATGAATATCTCCTGTAAAATAAACTTCATATCATTTCTAAGCACCGGGAAACGCATATGGCATATGACAGCAACGTTAATTGAAGTTTCTTAGTCCATTAAGAATACTTTTTTGTACAAGAATTGGCCATTATTCTTTTTAACACTAGTAGCCTCAATAATGCGAAAGATCAGAGTGTGTTTTTGAATTTCTTTTATCCAAGAAAATGTTGCAAAACAAATAAATGAAGAGGAAAAAGAAAAAAGAAGAAACATAAAAAGTTCCTCTTATTCTCTTTTTTACTTCTCATAAAAACCTGACCTATTCCAAAAACAATAAAGAAACTAAAAATAAACAAAATGACTGAACAATTAGTTCAAGCATGTAATATTGTTCTCCAAATAACATAATTTTCAGTTAGCTGAATCAGCTCTTGCTCACAGATGACCAGCCTTCTTTTGCTGCATTGAAGAAGGATTTCATGATGCATAGTCGTAATGCACTGGAATGCTCTACCAACAGGTCTAAACTTTTTATAATGGCAGGGTGATTTGATAGTTCTGAACCATTATATGGTCATAGCTCAACTGTACATCCTACCACAACCTAGAGGAAATCTGAGTAATTATAATACATTTTATGGAAGTGATCATAACGTTTTTAGTATGATAACGGAAAACTAAGAAAAAAATTAAGAACTGGAAGAAAAAATGCACTTAGGAAAACAGTAGGAGAAGGCAGCAGTTCATCACAAGTGTTTGGCAAGTGACAAGCACACCTATAAATCGTGTTTTCTTTATTTTATTGAGAAAAATGACTACAGTAAAGATTTCATGGGATCCGGGCCCCTCATACAAAGGGAAGGAATTCCCAACAGCAATATGCTATTTGGAAACTTCATGATGTTGACATGGAATACAAACACACCCTAAAGACGGAAATTGCACTTCAGATCTCTTAGAAAAAAAAAAATCAGCAAATTTGTACTCGGACTCAAACCAAGAAAGGGTTGCCATAATTCTGTCCTAGAGTTTGTTAATCCAAAGTAAACTCAAAAGAATTGAGAATGGTGAGAAAAAGGTAGCAGCTTTCCAAATTCGTAATTGAAGTGAGGGAGAGATTTAAGATTAGGGTCTTAAAACCAACCTCTTATTCCCTTACAGAATGTCACTTTTGGCTGTCACTTGTGTTTCCCTCTTAAAATTACAAAGATGCCCCTTTTAACTTAATAACTAATACACATATCAGCTAAGAACTTAAAAACAGAAATAAAGACATAAATCCCTACCAACTAAAGACAAGTAATCAAAATGCCATTTGTATATGAAATTGAGTCCTGGCACTTCATGGCCTAAAAGCTAAAATTTTCTATTATTGAGAAGGCACCTTCTCAATGATACAACGAGATCTTCTTGGTTTTACTTTTTTGAACCTCATCTTCTTAGATTCTTCTGTGAGTTCTTCAAACTGTTTATGTTCCACCTCTTTTCCTTTCAGCATTTCAAGCTCCATCTCTTGCTCCTTAATTAAATTTGGACTGCATCACTCCCTCTCTGTTTACAAAGGAAAATGTCCATTGGCTTTTACATGATCAAATTCCCTCGGATATTTAATAAACAGACAAAGTACACATCCAGCTAGATCATGGGCCACTCAGTGGACATAAGAACCACAGATATAAGTGTCTGACTCGAGTGGACGCACAAAGCATGGACTACAGTGATATTACCTGCAGGATGGACAGGATCCAGCAGAAAACCATAAATGGAAGGGTCGGGTCGGTTTCACTGATTCCATTTTACATGGTTCTATTATCGTTGACATCCTATAAGAAGTAATTAGTCATCTAAAATATACTGTATAAATTATAGAAATTATGAGAGCAAAAAATGCCAAAGAATTATAATTTCTTTGAGTTTTTCTAGCCCCAAATTCGGTAGCATAATTAACTTGACCCTTTTCCCTTTTCCTCTGTGGCTCATCCTCGTCTTTCCTTTCAATGCAAGCTTAAGCATTTCCTTGTTCTCTTTTTTCATTGTTCTCATGAAGCAACTTCAGAAGGTACCTCACAAATATTTTTTTTGAAACTGATGAGCCTTATTGATCAAAACCACAAACACAATTAAGGAACAAATATATAAGCATAGAAGCAATAGATGAGAAAATAGGTTTTTGCGTTGCCTTTTCATTCAACTGTGTTTGAAAATCTTAAAGTAATCCCCCGAAACAGGGAGCAAAGAAGAAGTTAAAATTACCACAGATCTTTATGGGGGCTTCCAGCTCTAAAAGATTCGGCTGGCTGATGAAAATCTCTTTGGAGGAGAGACAAAGCTGACGTATTTCGGCCTCCGTTAGCAGAACCTGCTTCTGTATTCTGCCACCCTTTGCCTCCAGAAGGCGCCGTATTATGTCGTCTAGCACGCTCTCGTCCATGGGCATGTTCAGAAGAAGGAAGAAGATATAACCCTCTGACCGTTTCTAAGGCGGCTTCCCAGACGAAGAAAGCGAAAACGAGTTTAAAAAAATAGAAGCGTGGAGAATCCCAAATGACAGCGATTCTCGAACAAAAGACGGAGAAATTGGATGGTAGAGACAGATAAATGCATTGTGAAGAAGTACCCTAGAACTCTGAAAAGGAGTAACTGAACAAAGTGGCCTCTGAGAGGGAGGAGATAACCCAGCGTCTCTTTTCTCAAACAAAAGAAATCTTCGAATAACAGAAACGCACCCCTGTGGTTCTCTTTTCTGGCGTCAGAAGAGGAAGGTTCCGTCGAAGGAAAGAGAGGAAGGGCAAGAGGCCGCCTCTCTTCTTCTTCCCGCCTCTCGTCAAGCTTAAGCATGAACTTTGAAAAGAGCGACCGCCAGTCTCTGCATTTGGGTTTATACCCTCTTTCAGCCCTAGAGTTCTCCGATTCCGAACCCTATCTCTGGTTTGGAAACTTGGAATTTGGAATTCGAGAAAGGCCCACTGCAGCACGTGCGAAGTGAAGTCAATGACACGTACCTACTGAATATAATAAGAGCAGTGCAACCCACGCAGCTCTCCTATGTGTTTGGGTTTCCTCTTTCCCTCCCTAAATGCCAATCATGTGTTATCTCAGATATTACGTTGTTCTCATATAAAAAACTAATTATTTCGCTGTTTGCTTCTCTTCAACAATAACTGATCTAGAGTTTTCGATCCACCCACCCACGAAATATTCTAATGGGGATTGTCATGATTATCTTATCCTGCTGGCCGAACATCAATCGCTTCTGTTTTTAAATAGGGTAAGTCATATTTATATAAATTGTTAAAGAGAAGATTGAAATAATCTTACATCACGCTAGTAATAAAAAGTCTTACAGAATCATAATTATTATTAAAGAAGGTCTCACAAAATAGTTTCAGTTAAAAGTGTTTTAGTTATATTAATTTTTTATTTATATTTAATTATTTAATTATGCTAAGATTTATTTTTTTAAGCGTTAAATTTTAGGTGTAATTGGAACGTGAGTAATTTAATTATAATTAAATTTTACTTATTTTTTAATTATAAATAGAAATTATAAAATCAAATTACATTCAATTCAACGTACCATTTAAGAAAAAAGAGACTTTGGCTTCACCCCCTCTATAACCCACGTATTGTTAGGCTTGGATGCTTATTGCCAATGGCATATTCTGTGTAGTTCGCGAGCACAGGGGCCGATAACCTGGTAGCTCACAGGTAACACGGTTACTTTCTCTTTCTCTCTTCCGCTTGGAACATATCGGCTAATGCGGCGAAAGTAAGGCCTTTTAGATCTGTTGTTCTTTCTTTTTCCTTTTTTTTTTTTTTTAGCTCACCGAACTCCTGAAAATCCATGGTTTCCTCTTCATGGAAGGTTGAAGAGGTGCACCACTACGACATTTTTCTCGCCAAATTGACTCCGATTCACTAAAAGGGGAATGAATTGTTTTGTCGACTCTACCAGTTCATGTTTCTAAAGTTGTTGTTATTTCGTTCGTTGTTGATGCAGTGGAGTTGTCGCTGCCTACAAACATTCTCGTCTCTAAGCTTCTTAACCAGAAGGCTTGGTTGTCTCTTCAGATGTCGCCATTATTATAAATTTCTCCACTGCCTCCGGCTCCTAGAGGTTCAGTCATTTTCATCCTCTGATTATCTTGCTGCAAGTTTTCTTGAGCTGACATATTTCTAGACAGTGTCGCTCGTTCATTCCATCAATTATTTTGTGATGGTGTGCATAACTACAACTCTCTGGGGTGATAGGGTTTATTGATGAATGTTACCAACTAAAAGTTTGATATCTCGATCTAGAAGTATATAAGAGTTTGGACGTAGTTAGTTAGGAATAATACCCATCTTTTATTTCGTCTACTTTTTTGTGACTTACATATGTTCGCAGACTAGGCAGATGTGCCTTAGGCCTTTTTCATTACCCACAGAAAAAATCATTGAGAATTGACTATATATAGAAAGTTCGGCTAAAAAGTTGTCATTGGTTGTGGATGGAGGATGAGCTTTTCAGTTCACAGTGTTAACGCTTAAAATTAGTCAAAGTGAATTTATGCCTTCCAATAGTGTCATTTCACTTTCTAGTGAAAGTCAATATGATCCCATCAAAGATGACTTTGGGGAAAACAAACCTTCGTATTTGAAGCTCGTAAGTGAACCACAAGGTATCGCGGGAATCATAATGTTGGTGTTTGTTAAATTGGGTCCAAGGCTTTATCCTAAAATGACTAGCCATTTAAGAAATTTTTTTCTCAGCTAATAAATACAAGATTTTTATACTCACTAATGTATGTGGGACTATCCTTTTAACACTCCCCCCCACGTGTAGGCAAGTAGATAATTTGGGTAGAGGCCCCTCACGTGGTAGCACGTGGATAATTTTGGGTGGATGTATGAGAACCTTGCTCTGATACCATGTTAAATTAAACCTTTATTTACCACATTGAATTTGGGTCGAAGGCCTTATCCTAAAATAACTAGCCACTTAGGAAACCTTTTCTACCAATTAATAAATGCAAGATCTTTATACTCATTAATGTATGTAGGACTATCCTTAACACTCCCCCTCACGTGGTGGTACGTGGATAATTTGGGTAGAGGCCCTCACGTGGTGGCATTTGGATAATTTGGGTGGATGTCCACATATGAGAACTTTGCTCTGATATCATGTTAAATTAGGTCGAAGGTCCTATCCCAAAATGACTAGCCACATAGGAAACATTTTCCCATCTAATAAATACAAGATCTTTATACTCACTAATGTATGTGGGACTATCAATTTAATAGTGTTCATGGGCGTTGCCTTCATTCTTGCGACCCGTTGGTTCCGACGGAGCCTCATCAAGCTCCCGAAGCCACTGGATAGGCTTACTGGCTTCAATGCCTTTTGGTATTCCCACCACCTCCTCATTGTTGTTTACAACTTGCTCATCGTCCGGGGTTTTTCTCTACCTGGTTCATGATTGGTCCAAAAGATGGTATACACTACTATTACATCCTGGGGTTGTGTTCCTGCTGAAGAAGTGAAATGGGCAGCTTGCTTACCTGGTTTTCGTGTTATTGCTAGAGACGTGGATGCATCTTGTAGTCCATGTTGTTCTTTGTGTATGGAAAATAACTCTTAAGGGCTTTTAGGTCGGGATATTGTGTTGTCAGGCTTTTAAAGGTTAGTACATGGGTTCATCTAGGTGCCCTCACTTGAGTTCCCAAATCAAATATTCAAGCTGAAATATGCATCTAATCTACATAGATAACAAAGAATTATCAAGTTAGCCCACCTGATTCAAGGATTGATGTATTGACCTGTTCAGAGTCGGTTCCATTGGACATTGTTATCCCCTTGATCTCAGACTGAAATTGACATCTTAAATATAATTAAATCAATCACGGTCCTCACCTGTATCAGACAAGTAATAGTGTCAGATGGAAGTGGTTTTAGGCAATGGCTAATGCATAAACGTTTCCATGTATCAGATGGATTGGCTGTCCAAAACCAACATTACAAGCTTCAGCTGGACCAAGTGTCACCTTAGCGTTACCCAATATGGCATGTCCACGGTTATCCTCATGGTGCTCTCATTTGTGAACGTTCAGGTAGCTATATATCATGGGAATGTCATAACCCTACAAATGTCGAAGCCTGCTGCATTCCGCTACAAGAGTGGGCAGTATATGTTTGTTCAATGTCCAGCAGATTCTCCCTTTGAATGGTAAATGACTCTACAAACTTGATAAACAACATCAGGTCCATAGATGTTGAGGCTTTAGATATAGCGAAGGGTGTTGTGCATCCAATAGTTAAATGAAACATTGACGAAAGTGTTGGCAAATCTTCAACTTGGTCCATGAATTTGTACTTAAAATGTACTGCTGCACTGACATTTCACAGGTGTTATCATCATATAGGTAGCATAAAGTGACTGAAAGAATAACTAGTTGTTTCACATTGGGAGAAAATTTCTGACATTGTTAGGATCCCATATTTACTCGTAATAAATAATGTAGCTTGCAAGAAGCACAACATAGAAGAATACAAAACGAGACTCATTCTGTGGAAACTCCTTTGTTTCCTTTTAGAAATCGAAACTTCGTTTGTTATTTGTTTGGTAGTGGCTTCATTTGTTACCAATCTTTCGGGTCTTTATGTCAAATTTCAAAAGCTTGGTTGAAGCCAAAACATCAACGGGTGTGTTATTCAAAAAGCTAACGAGAACCTTATAAAATTCGGATTCCTCAATTGTCTGCTTCCCGAGCCTAAAACAAGATTTGGAGTTCTCAATTGTCTGCTTCCCAAGCCAAAAAAGTATATGTGGTTGTGTAATTCTATTTCTGCCTAAGATGCTCAGAGTCATGGTTAGAAAGCAAGACTCGAAGGAGAGAGATATAGCCATGATGGAGTTAGCAAAATATAAGCCCAATGAGGAGGATCCATGTAGCTGAGCTGAGCTAATTAACTTAAATAAGCCTGTGAAGATGATAGTGATGTCCTGTTTTTGTATTCCTAGGTTAGTTGTAGAGAGAAATGAAATGAACTGAAGATGAAAGTTTTAGTTGAGCCATATAAATAATATGACTATGTTGCCACAAGTTGAAACCTATTTGAAGAGGCACAATGAGCTTTCCTTGGTTTTAGTGACTTCATTTTTTAGCCATTAGCCATTAGCTGATGTACATTGAGCTTAGTGTATGTGGGTATGTGGGTGAGTAGGTCTGTGATTGACACAACAATATGAAAGAGCCTTCATAAAGCTTGAAATGGGATTAAACTTGCCATCTTTCCATAATGAGGCTTGTGTGCTGCCCTATTTTTCTATGTTTGCCAATGTTGTCTTTCTACTTCCTCTTGATTGTAAGCTGCACGTGAATGGATTTACTGTAGAAACCCATTCTCAATCACTTCAGCGCCTGGAGATGATTACCTGAGTGTCCATATTAGAGAGTTGGGTGTCTGGACACAAAAACTTAAAAGGGTTTTCTCAGAGGCCTGTGAAGCCATTTTAGTTTCTTGTGTAGCCATTTTTTTGTTATAGAGGCTAATCATGTTGTGTATGCTGGTTGGTTATCCGGTCTTTCTTATTTGTTTTTCCTTTCACTTTTGTCTCCTCTTTGATAGGGTTTTTGGTCATCCTATTTCTGCAAATAGTTTGACTTTTGTCATGGTGAAGGAAATCCTGATTGTTTCTTCAAGTAGAGCTTCTTTTGATTCTCAAGTCTTAAAGCTTTTCTGTTAATTAAATTCATTAATCTACTCATTCTGTGTGCAGGACTCAAACTCATAAATTAACAAGAGAACTGATAATTGTGCTGGAACAAGCGAGTCATGCTCTATCGACAACGCGAAGAAAAACTTTCAACACCACCAATGCCTATTTCTACTAGGTGACTCGTGAACAAGGGTCCTTTGATTGGTTCAGAGGAGTCATGAATGAAGTTGCCGACCTTGATCAGCGGATAACATATGAGACCTTTGTTCTTTCATTCTTTTCATTATCTCAAAGGAAGTAAAATTGACATTCAGATAACTTATTTCTTATTCTTTAGGGTGTCATTGAGATGCAATTATCTCTATATAATACTTATCATGTAGATAATACTTATCATGTAGATAATACTTATCATGTAATCTACCCATAATGCTTATATTATAAATTTGTAACCTTTAAATTCCTATGATTTATTAATATAAAGTACGACAAATATTATTCTCCGTCTCGAATATTATTCTTCCACATTTCTATTTGCTTGTTGCCGATGTCAACAAATGTTTCCGGCGACCACTCCAAACCACCGATGACGCTCTAGATCTTCTCTGTCGTCGTCGAGCAGAGGAAATCCAACATGGGGGCATCACCATAAACTAGGTAACTCGTAGGTAGAGTGTGACCTTGAGAAAGATCTTCATCATCGTGTCTCTATTGGCGGACTATCCTTCAGTTTTTATTGTTACGTACTTAGATTAACCAAGAACATCAAAATGTTACTTTAGAAACTGATAATAAAAAATGTGGCTCTGTGGTGCCACTGGGGCTCCGTCTTCACATACGAGTGGTTCACGTGCTCAAGCATGGTTCTAACTCCAAACACACGTCGTGTTGTTAGCTAGCTCAATGTTCAAGTTCAAGAGTTTACAGTTCACGTGAGGAATAGAAACGAGAACCGCGAACCAATCTGCACCTATACCAAATCAAAACTGAGGAAAACGAGATTATATAAAACAAAGGAAGCCCATCCAATCCCGATGCAAATGACGACAATCGACAAACGACCCCATCCTCCTCTCCCATTTCGACCTTTTTTCATGTATTTGGATCAATCTGTTTCATTCCTGAAGACCATGTCTCAGTTCTTCATTGATTTTATTACTGAATAAAGGGAACAACCAAACCCGTGACTGGTACTGAAGTGAATCAAATGAAAATTTCACTCCCTTTCATGGCCGCCATTTCACTAATGCTCTTTCCTAACCACTTGCACTTGTAGTCCCCGCTTCATCACTCCGGCTAATGGCCGCCACTCTCAAGCGCTTCTCATTTTGAGCTTCCCACGAGAAATTTTTGCACTCCTAGCTATGAAAAACAAGAAAATGAAGAGAGAAGAAAAGAAGAGGAAAATTAAAGGTTTACCAAGTACTCATAAACTGACCCAATTTGATCACAACATAGCACAGGAAATTGAGACGCGGGAGTCCTGTTGAATGTATTTTGCCAATATGCTGACATCTCCTTGTTGGAAATAAAAAAAATTCTGTAAAGCTCTGTTGCACTCTGTTTTGACGCCTCTGTTTCATGGTATTTCAAAAGAATAATAATAATAAAAATGCTCTTTGTATTAAACTCTAACTCCTTCTTATCATTTAACATACCTTAGATAAGTATTTATAGACTTTATGACTTAATTAGCACCACAAATACATACATTACATGGCATAATCTTTGCTGTACACTTTTACTGGTTTGTCGACTTCGTTGCCAGCACACAGAAAATCCGAAGCTTCATTTTGTTGGGCTTCATGGATCAAGTTAATTATCCAATCCCCCACCCGCCCCCCTTAAACTTGATCCTGTAACTCTGAATAGATTTCTTAATCTTGTGAAGTTTTTGCTTCCTTTTGAACTTCTCTTTACAATTTTCTTTGGAGTTGCTCGATCATCATTTCTTCCAAGTCTTTGGTTTCTTTCATCATCACGACGATATGCGGAGTATCTTCTCACACCTTCTTAACTTTTCATTATTTCTTTAAAGATAGCTACTACTTTGAACTATTCTCGGATGTCTTCATATGTAAGGATTCAAACTTACCTCTAGGAGACGGACCTTCTTCACCTTCTCGACTCCTTCGTAAGAGGCTTGCAACTTCTTCAATGCCTCTATGGCGGAGGTTGCATTTGACACCATCATCTAATCCTTATTAGATGAGGTAGAGAGTTTTTTCTCTCTTTTGAGAATCTTTCAAAGCTGTGTTCTGCTCTTGTGTAAAAGTATCTTCTCCTTCACTCTTTCTGGCTTGCTTATCTTGCTAAAACCTTCTTTTAACGATGTTTCAAACATCGTATGCTCCAAAACGAGCTTCTTCTTGATACTCCAGTTGTCGTAATTATTGTTGTCGAGTGTCAACACTTGGAAGGGTGCCCTGTATCTACAAAACAACACATCACCAAGAGTCATTGGGTTCCTTGGTCCCCTTGGAAGAAACTCCACTGCTCTACTCTTCCATTTCTTCTTTGTCCTCGTCTGTCTTGATCTTCATTTTCTTCACCATCTGAGTTGCAGCATAAGCTCTTAGCCCGTTCGGGATCTGAATCAAAATATCTGACTTTTGCCCAATGGCAGAATCTGTTGGAGTGGAAGACGCCATGCATCGAGTGACCCTATAATTTATGCAGATTTTACTTCAAAGTGGACCCCATGGAGCTGCCCCCACCATGGCTCGTACTCATCTTCACTGATCCTCAAGCTGAATCAAGTGAAAATCTCAACTGCGGGGGTGTTGGAGTTGTCGGTGAAGCTGGCATGGACAGGGTCCTCTGGAACTTGTCCTTGCTGCTTTCTTGTTCCAACAAGCAGGAAATCGGAGGAATCGTCAGCATCTCCGGATCTTTGTAAGCGTTCCAGCAGAACCATTTTTCTCTCTTTTGAGAGCAGCAGTCGGACGAGTTTGGGGGAATCGTCACGTCAATGAGAAACCGGACGAGTTTGGACGAGTTGACTCGAAACTTAAAATTGGGACCGGGCTACAGGTCATCTTCTTCCCCGCAATGCTGATTTTATCAACACATGATGAAAAAAATAAAATTGGGAGCTACAGTGGCGACAATAGCGGGAGCTGGAGATGCGGAACTGACGACTGCGGCGACAGCAACAGCGGGGGGGAATGTGTGGTGGCGTAAAAATGGTCATCTTCTTCCTTCTACCGAAAAACAGAGATTGTCATCTGTTTTTCTGTTTCCAACAAACGTTGTCGAAAAATCTTCACTAAATACGTCGTTTTTTTACGGCAGCATGCAACGAAAATTTTGTATGGAATTTCTGACCAACTCTGATACCATTGTTGGAAATAAAAAATCTCTGTAAGGCTCTGTTGCGCTCTGTTTTCACGCCTCTGTTTCATCGTATTTCAGATACAAAAACAGAAGAATAATAATAATAGTAATGCATGCTCTTTGTATTAAACTCTAACTCCTTATCATTTAACATACCTTACATAAGTATTTATAGACTTTCTAACTTAATCTGCACCAGAAATTCATACATTACATGGCATAATCTTTGCTGTACACGTTTAATGGTTTGCTGACTTCATGTTGCCGACTTTATCTCCAACTTCGTTGCCAGCACACAAAAAATCTGAAGTTTCTTTTTGCTGGGCTTCATGGATCAAGTTTATGATCCAACACTCTTCTCCTTTCCAAGCGGTAGCAATGGCCTATGATCAGCTAGCAGCACCATCAAGCAGAGCACACGGTAGAGCACAAAGAAGCCGAGCATTATCTGCACCTTGCTCCATCTCTGGCTCTCGTAGAGTCCACTATTCTCCAACATATCACGCCCCATTACCGTGCACACCTTGTTCTCTTCGTACCATATAAAACAATTGGACAACAAGCACAAGTAGTCGTTGATGTGAAGAGTATCCACGGAGTACTTGTACATGGAGAAGTAGTGCATCAAAACCTAGTGCTTGGCATTGCATCTTTTGATATGAAGTAACCGGAGAAGAGAAAGAAGCAAGCAAGGAAAACGGTCACCAACGAAGTACCTGTGATGAAATTTGGAGCTATGGAGCTCAGGAATAGCACGAAAGAATTTGCCATCAGTATAATCACCCATATTTCTAGTACAAAGTATACGAATGATTGCCAAGATGCACAAAGTCCCACTAGAAAATACACTGATGTAGAGTAGATAAGCGCTATGACAAACAGGTAGGGAAGGAATACTAGAGTATTAGCGATTAGGGGAGACGAGAGCCTATAGATACCTTTCGATGTCTCACGCAGTAGGATTGGCCTCTCGCTCACAAAGATGGGAAGGGTCCCGGTGGTGGAGGAGAGGAGAAAAGTGAGAGTGAAGGCAAATATACCTAACCTCTTCTCCATTCCTTGCTTATCCAATCCCACATGTATGTAAATCGTCCCTAAGATAATACCCACTCCCAACACTTCAAGTGTGTTTGTCAAGAGGAGTTGTTTGCTTCTATATATGATTTTTGAAAACCTGTGGTAAAGTGCAAAGATTTCTCGAACTCTTGAACTCCCATATCTAACTTCTATTGTTTGATCATCCTGGTGGTCAGTGGAGAAGAAGATGAAGATGGATGTTGAAATTCCGATGTGATGGTGAAGGATTTCTTCTAAGATATTTGGCCGAGTATCTGCATGGCATACTCTAGTGCGCTGAGCTGGGGCGGGACCTAAAAACCGTTAGAGTGTAGAAACGTTGGAAGAGAAGAGAGGGTTCCGTGGTGGACGACCGTGCCCTTGGACAACTTTGTGTACGAGATGGAAGAAACTGTAACTTGGTGTTAAAGAATAGTCCCACATGGGTTAGTGATATCAATATCTTGAATTTATTAGTTGGGAAAGAAGTTTCCTACCCAAATTATCTATGTGCCTACACGTCAGGGGGAGTGTTAAGGATAACCCCACATACATTAGTGAGTACAAAGATTTTGCATTTATTAGTTGTAATTTTTTTTTCTAAGATGACTAGTCATTTTGGGATAGGCTTTGACATAACTTCACATAATATCAGAGTAAGTAGTAGGGGATACAAATATGTTGATGGAGCCCACATTACGGAACTGGTCAAATAGAGTGGAAACTGAAAATCCCATCTCATTTTATTCCATAGAAAAGAAAGTGGGCCGAAATTGGCCCAATAAAATGAATGTTACACAAACATGTAGTCCCACATGTGCAGCTACTTAATAACTGATCCAGGTCAATAAATCCTAGGTCACATGGCGGAACCTCTCTGTCTTTTTCATTGTTGAAATATTCTAACATGACGTGTTAATAGTGGAAAGTTTCTAAAATTAAAGGATTAGAGATGACATTTGAAAAGCGGAAGAAGATGATGCTGTGACTCGTTAACCACTGAAGGGAAGTAGGTCAGAAGTCAAATCGATCCCTTTTTCTGCTGAAAGCCCTAAATATGTGATTCGATCAAGGCCTGAATGGAAGATACGAACGAACTACCCGTAAGCAAGAAATCTGTAAATTGGATTCTGAATGGGTTCTCGTTTTCGTGACAGATGCTGGAGCAATCTCATTTTTATTATCAAGTAAGGTCTAATGAATCTACGGAAACTTCGAAAGAAGAAAAAAGGAAAAAAAGCTTAAAACTCCAGCAGCAGCAGCAGCAGCAGCCGAAAACAGGTAGTGATGATAGGGAAATACAAGGAGATGTAAAAACGGTACTGGCCCAGGACTGAGATCAGAGCTTAACGCTTCGCTCACAGCTCTGGTCTTCAATCGAGGTAGTCGAGATTGAGACAGTGATTGAGCAATTCATGATTACATCCACATGGCGCTTGAACACGTTGAGCAAATTGACGCGTCCACCCAGCTTGGTGTAGGCATTCACCGGAAGAGTGTCGGAAATGAGATCGCGAGCAAGCTGGCCAGAGTTCCCAAGGAGGCGGTCCGCTCGCACGTCTACCGTCACGTTCATCCGCAGAGTTCGCCGGGCCTTCGCCTTCCCGGCTGGAGTTTTGGCCTCTCCGACCGTCTCGCCACGGTAGGAAAGAAAGGTGGTAGAGTTGCCGAATTTGAAGGAGGCGGAGTTGGGGTTCTTGACAGAGATATCAGCTGTGACGCTAAAGTTGAGACTAGATGATGTCCCGAGAGACAACCGGTCGAGGTAGACGGAGTTCAGCTTAATCTCGGGATCCTTCACTTTGAACACTGTTAGGGCAAGCACGAGGATGAGTATGGCAAGAATCAAAATCGTAGAGACGCAGCAACCGCAGAAGAGGATGCAACGTCTCCTCCGTAGTCCTTTCCGGGACGATGTCCAGCGAGCTTCTTCATCATGAATATCGCTGCTCCCTCGATCTCGATCCCCATTTACATGAGTCGGCGCAAGGGGCCTGACATCCTCCTTACTGCCCATGGCTAGAGCTACTCGATCCTGGGCTTCAGATGGAGAAGCCAGAATAGAAAAAAACAGAAGGAAAAAGCTGAAAATCCCGTGTCAGATACGGCAGAAAAGAAAGAAAAAGGGGATGCTGGACCCTGGAAGGAGTGGAGGAAGACTAACGGGGAATGTCAGTTTAATACATTGCATAAAGACGACCGTCATTGAATCTATGGAAAGGCATGGCTGCCCATCCATCCATCCATTGACGAAAGTGTTATCGTTGATCAGTCCAATCTGTGCGAATAGGTTTGTGTGTCCCCCCCTGACTGGAGGGTCAACCGGTCACAATTAATAAACATTTTTTGGGTTCTTGACAATTTCAAGCTCTACACCAATGGAAGCTCTACATCAATGGAAGCTCTACACTAGATAGTTACTCTCTCTACACTAATGGTTCCTCATCAAGAATAACTTATGTGCCTCTTGGTTTATTTTTTAATAATTTTTTATTAGAAAAATAGGAAACTTATTTTTTATATTATTTGTAACATTTCTAATAGATAAGTAAAACGAATAAAGAAGAATCATCAAAAAAAAGTTTTCATCCTTGAAAATGGTAGAAGTGCTAGAACGAAAAAAAAATTGTATGATAACAATTCCTTGTTTTTTAGTTTGACTCATTATTCCTTTAGATGTAGTGATAGTAAGCAATTGTAATCATTCCCTGTATTGATGGTAAAATAGGAGTTTAAAGAAATCCGATCTATTCTAGCAAAGGTAATATGTGTTTCTCCACCTAATAAATTTTGAATAGTTGAGATACTTTCTTGCAAGTTTTGGAAGTTGATTGTCATTGGCTGGAGGTAAGCATCATTGATTTCATTTAAATTCAGTTTATGAATTTTATAATGCATCTAGAAATTTGGTATTACATTTGGTATCAAAGCTTCATCTTTGGCCATCTATCAATTCCATCAATTTTTGTGCAAAATTAGTGACAATTTGTTGGGTGTCTGACGGACCTCAATCACGCTGTAGGGTCCCTAGCCAGACACGTGTTGCATGGCTGATTTTCAATTGAGAGACGTCGCTCTGTAGATAGCCGTGAGCATCGAACAGTGCTTCAAAACGCAATTGCGAGGCAGTGTTACAGAGTGAGAGAGAGAGAGAGAGAGAGAGAGAGAGAGATGCCGTAACAAACCCATGTGTGCGCCGATGTTGTGATGCGTCTGATACACACCAACACTAGAGAAAGGAGACAACGACGTTGGGGTGGTGAGTCGAGTCCGACCGAATGAGATACTAGCAGTGAGTAGCTAAGAATGGCGTGACCAAATAGAGCTGAGACCAACACTGTGTGACCGATGTTCGGTGCTCTCATTGGAGCATTGCCAAGGCCAGGAGTGCCAGAGTTTGTGCTCTTCGGCTGTCCCACAACGTTGTATGTGCCAGAGAACCGAAAGTGTTCCCTGCGCTTGGCTGAAGGTCGAAGACGACCTCAAGCACGCAAAAACAAAAACAAAATGGCCACGTGGAATATGTTCAGTTCGGTAGCCTGAACTTGTAACCTGAGTGGGGGCTGTAAAGTGGTGCAAATAGCCTTTTAGGTGAGTCGGGTTTGGGCAAATTTGTACATTGCGACTCACACGTTTACAACCGTGCAATTGAATCGTGCTGCCTAGGCGAAGGTCTAGGTGACTCTGTTCTTAGACCAAAAGGCAAAGCATGAGGCTGCTTTTAAAGAGTAGTGATAACCTCTACTTGTCGATAATGGGAGGATAACGAGTCCACATGTGCTGAGTCACAAGGTGTGACACAACATGCAAAACAAAAAAACAAAAAATTAATTGAGAGTGGGATTTGAACCCACAACCTCAACTTAAAAGGTTTTGTACAATGACCACTCAACCATCTCACCATAAGAGTCATGATTTGATACATGTTATTGAAATTTGAATAACTGGAAAATAATATATTTGGTTTTTATGTTTTTCAGTTAATGCATATGAATTAAATAACTATGCATGCATATATGAATGTATAATGTGCATATTTTTGTTAATTTTTCTATAGTGAAAATTTTATTTAGATTTTTATGCATATTTTTGGTTGAACTAAATATAAGAAATTAATAATTGGCATAAATTTTAGTCAACTATTTTGATGTCATATTTTTTTTACATTTGAATAGTTGAGTAATATCCACAACATTCTTAATTATGAAAATGTTCAATGACATTAAACTTAGTCACATAAAGTTAATGACATTTTTTTTGATTAATCATGGAGATAAAATAATTTAACCCCATATGATGAGAAAGAAAATTTTCAAAAAAAAAAATAAATTCTAGTTGCCCACATGCCTAGAAAATTCTATTACAGATAAAATTATCATCCCATCATAATGTGATATAAATCTTTTATGTGTTATAATCTAATCCCATAGGAAAAATTATAACGACATGTTAATTTATTTGTTTGAATTTATTTACATAGATAAATATTTATTATTTGGTTTCTTTGCATGATTTAGTAAGCATGGTTGTTTATTTTGCAATTGTTCAAACTTTATCTGTTTTGAATTTTGATTCCTCCAATATTATTCCTCTGAATGGTAACAATTATGGTGATTGGAAGGAGAAAATTCTCCTAGCATTGGGGTGCACGGATATTGATTTGGTACTTTCGAGTGGATGAACCTCAAAGGCCCACAAAATCTAGTATCCAAATTGAGAAAACATCATATGATCATAGGGAGCGATCCAATCGCTTAAGTTTGATATTTTTCAAATCTCACATTGGGAAGAGTATCCGTGAATCCATCCCTGATTGCGCCAATGCAAAGGTAAGCTATTCATGATCAGTTTGAAACTCTTGACAAGGCATTAGCAAGCAACATGATGACAAAAATATGTTCCATGATATTTAGTGGCATCAAAGGTGTGCACGAACACATTATACAGATGCAAGACAAAGCTGGAAGATTGAAATTGTTGGAGCTTGAGATGTCCAAGTCATTTATGGTTTAATTCATCATTGACTAGCTTCTGTCTAAAGGTGAACCCTTCAAGATCTCTTACAACATACATAGAGAGAAATGGTTAATTAATAAACTTCTTATCATGTGTGTACAAGAGGAAGGGAGATTGAATCAAGAAAGGATTAAAATAGTGCATTTGATGACTCGTGACATGAAACCATTTAAGAAAGGGAAGGAAAAAAGGCCTTGTAATCAAGTTTATAAGGGTGTTGTCAAATGTTTTTTTTGCTATAAGAAATGACATATAAAGAAACATGTCCCAAATTCAAGCATTGGCTTAAAAAGAATGGTAATCACATCTCTTTAGTGTGTTTTGAATATAATAAGTTAACATTTCTTATAACACTTAGTGCACTGATATACCATATATTTAGGAAACAAGATGGGTTCATATGTGGAGGCGGCCGAGAACAATAGACTTGTCATAAATACTAGTTTTAATTTCAATTTCCTTGGTAATTCCCTTCCTTTGTATAAAGACAATGTTCTTGTTGGAAATATCATGGATGATGGGTTATTTAAAAGATTCCATTAATTTCATATTTGTCTTCTCTTGTTTAGTTGTAAACATAAAGTTGTATGCTTAAATTTTGATAATGAGTATTTGGAAGTTCATTCATAAATATATATGTCACATATGGTTATCATTCAAAGGAGAAAGTTACATTGTGATACGTAGAAGGTAATAATTGCTCTAAAGGACTTATCGTCGCAATTCATGTAATTTAAATTCTTTTGTTTGGGTATAAAGATATTATATCTATGGAAAAAAGTTTTGAAAATGTATCAATATTGAATAGCATATATTAGGTAACTGCCCTCGTACTGTTTTCTCCGCTTTTTCATCAATAATACTCTTATGCTTTTTAATTGCATGCACAAAGCTAGTTTCCTGTAACCTTGTTTTTTTGGACTTGGATCTCTCTTTTGAGTTCTAGAGCAAATCACAATGACCATCTTCCATTAAGTTTTGTTTTGGCATATCTAGGTCTTTGCTTGGCTCCCTTAAAAACGGAGATGGAGCAACGCATACCACGACGAGAATAATGGAGGATTTACAGAAGTGTAACTAATGAGCATCGCCGAGGTCATAGAGACCCACTTTAAATTGCCTACAACAAAGGGGAATCCCGTTAAAATAGAGATGTTAGCAACAGATAGATTCATCTCGATCCTGATCAGTGACATTCGATATCAATTCCTGCAAAGAAAGATACGAGAGGAAGATCTCTGCTCTAGGGTGCTCAAACTCGGTATTCTTCTTTTACAACGATGTCGAAGAAGGTCTGTATCATCTCCTGCTGCTCAGTGCTTGTAGTACTCGTCGTGGTATGTGTTGTTCTTTCTCAGACGGTCTTCAAGGTCAGAAATCCCGATGCCCATATGCTCTCTGCCACCATCAACAGCATGCAGTTCAATACTTCGGAGAATCCTCCGACTGTGTCCGCGACCGTTACTGCAGATTTGTCCATCCGGAATCCAAACATACTTGATTACAGATACAAAAACGGGTACGCCTATGCCATTTACCGTGGGAGAATCCTGGGAGAGGGTGAAGTTCCGGGAGGGATGTCTCCGGGGAAGAAAACCCTTTGTATGAATCTGACAATGGACACGCATACTGATCATCAGTTGATGCTGGATCCCGACTTCCTTGCTGATTTTACAACCGGTGCCGTGCCAGTGACTGCTTATACCAAGCTTGATGGATGGGTGAATCTGCTCGGCGTGTTCAAGCCGCGGTATGATCTTAGCATTAACTGCTCCATGAACGTCGTTGTTTTCAACAAGACAATACAAACCGGAAGCTGTCTAAGCACGGTTCGTTACCACCGCCACTAGCCACTAGCCACGAGCCATGGTTCAACTCCATCTTGTCTAGAGTTTCTTAAATTTACATCTCCATCCTCATTGCTTCCTCAAAAACACATTTGTTTGGTTTGTTGTGAAATGTGGATCCTGATTTTTCTCATCATTTTACGGCAGCCTCTTGGAGTATCGATTGGAAAAATGGGCAAAAGAAGACGTTTTTTTCTTCGCTTTCTCCTTTGCATTCTGTTGCTTTTCTGCAGAAAGACACAAAAAGCCAGGTTGAATCACAATGACATAAATTAAGCAGTAACTTTATCTTGAAATACCTTTGATCGTTTGGTTTATAGCGCTAGTTCTATATCATTGGCAGCAAAACACTTCAGCAACCTTGTATATATATTATGAACAACGATCTTGTTAGGCTAGGCCACAATAATCTTTCGGCGAATTCAAAACGAGAGTGCAAGAGAAAGTAATGATAAATTGCTATCTGAACTTAATTTGAACATCATAAAAATGGGTATTTACGCAATTGGGGTGCCTATTCACAAGGAAAGAGAAGAATTCTAAGAAGCAGAGAGTTGCATACTCCATCTGCGGTTGTGGTTCGGTGAAAATCAACTTAGTTGCGCGAAGAGAGGATCTTATTCCTAGAAATAACAGAAATACAGAGTTTTTCTGAAATTTTTGAAGGAGGAAGCACCAATCCTGATTCCTGTTTTACGTTTTCTGAGTTTTCTCCGTGGTTCCATACACGGTTCATGAACCGTCTTCAAATTTCAAGAAGGCCTTTTGAGGTGGAGTTTATGAGAATCGCAGGTGCATGAACGAAGAGATAGACTCCAGACTCCCAATGAATACATCCGTTGAATTACAAAACAGATGAAAGATTCATGGTCTGTGATGAGGACAGAATCGCCATTGATGAGCTGCGCACGTTTGTCTGTGAGCAGGTGAGCGAACCAAAAGCAGTAAGAAGTGGGTGCGCGCTTGAGATTTTTGTTCCCAAGTTACCGAAAAGGGGGCGGCAGCTCTGTCTTCTCGTCCTCTTCTGAAGTTCTAACTGCAACTCTCAAATAAATGTTGCTGAGAATTCGAAGCTTAGACTAAGAAAAAGAATCTGACAGCGTTCTCAATTCAGTCGATAAAAGAGTTTATTAGAAAAAATTTCGCATCAATCTATAGGCGTCCACCTAAATTAGAACAACAAAAACAAAAAATACAAAGTGTGAGGAGTGTTAAGAAATAGTCTTACATGAATTAGTAGATACAAAGATCTTGAATTTATTAGTTGAGAGAAAAAATTTCCTAAATGACTAGTTATTTTGGGATAAATCTTTAGACCCAATTTAACAAAAACCTTTTTACTAATAAATAAATTTAATATATTTATTTTCACTAATACATGTATGACTATTCCTTAATACTCCGTTCGCATAAACCATCTGATTCTAATATGTGAATAATTTGGGTGAAGCTCATATATGAGTACCTGTTATGATAATATAAGTTTAGTAGAAAGACCTATAATAAACTCAACATATTTGTTCTCGATAATCTATCAGAGGTGGGTGAAAAACAAAACTGGGACCGAGCCATCCTTATGTTGGGAGGGAAGTGTGAGAGTGGGCCAGAGGGGTATATCTCTCTCGGAGATAATGACAAAGAGAGGGTACCTTGATTTCATAAGACGCATCGACAGGGGAAAGGTTTTGAGAGATGAAAAAAGCTAAAAACAATTTCTCATGCCGGCCCTACATCCGATATATAATTTTAAGAAATGGAGCCTTCGAAATTCGAACTGGCGGGATCGTATCGGGTGAAAATTCTCTTTCCTTAGGGGTAAGAGAGCAGAACCGATACGACATCGATATATCGTTTCGGAACAACTTTGGGGAGGGTATCGTTGAAGAAGGCGACAAACTGCATCTCCAGGTGTACTAACAGAGGCAGAAAACAGAAACAGAGCGTCACAAACCAAGGGATCACGAGAATCAACCTACTCCCATTCTTTTACTCCTTTCCGTAATTTTGCTCTTCTTTATTCGTTTCCTTCCGATGCTTTGGTTCTTCTTTTCTTGGAGCTTTTTACTGTACTTCCCCCGAGCTTTCCACGACTTCCTTCCTTGGCTGACCGAAACAACAAAAGATGCAGCAAAGCTGCACTGCCGCTCCTTCTAGCTCATCTTTTTCAGTTTTGGTATGGAGGAAGAAGAAGAGGAATTTTCGACGCTAATTCTTGCACAAACTTGTAATGGAAAATATTAGGCACTAATGCAGCAAAAAAGCTGTTGATCATGGCTTTACACGAAATCAAAGCTCACTCTTCTCACATCTGCTGCAGGGGTTGGTTTGTTCCTAATCATAATCATCAGTTTTACAGTCACTGAGAGATCAGAATTCAGAACCTCCCTGCTCACAATTCGTAATAATCATCATCACCTTTACAAAAACTGACTAAACTACAAGCCTATCCCTATATATCATTCTAAGCTTTGCATAGATACAGCGAGGTTCTTCTCCTCCAACAGTCCCATCTCACTTGGGCGTTCCGTCTCTCTCACAGATACGAGCAAATTTCGAGTCTTTACTTCTCCCCCACATGTCACATCTCCCCCTTCACTTCTTTCGCTTTTTCACAATTTAGAGACTTGTTGCATGAGGGATTCCTCGCAGATCGTGGGAAAGACAGAGAGCCCTGTTCTTGATCTGCAATAAAACAAAGAAAACTGGGTCGGATAAAGTTCAAATCGTGATCCGAATGGGGCAACGCAGCAGTCAACACCACCTTACCCAACTTAAAATAACAAATGGAACCATTAACCCTTAAATCTCACCTTTCGAAGCTTTAAGGGACCTTTTGCAGTGAAGAATGGCGCTCTGGATCCCATCCTGTTGTTGCAGCAGAGAATCGTCCCGTCTCCGGCATTGAAAAGTCCCAGCCGGTGCGGCAGCAACTGCCGATGCTGATCGACTCTTACCCAAGTGCTTGCAAACAACGCGCAACCCCGACGGAATATGGTTGACTTGCTTCTGGTTCTTACCAGCAGCAGTCGAAGAAGCAGAGTCAGCTTCCCCTACCGCACCCACTTCCTGAGTAGCGGCCTTTCCTGTCCCCAAGCTCAGCTGCCCCGAAAACCTGAGCTTGTCCCCATACCTCTTTGAAACCCTAACATATAGGGGCTTGATCATCTTAATATACTTCTGTAAGACATCTTTCGAAAAGCGCTTCATGTCTGAGGAGGAGACGCCGTCGTCGGAGATGATATCGTCCAGCTTCTGCGGCTTCCCGCCGGAGGCGCTCCTGGAGCTGTAGTCTCTTGTGAAGAGTGACACAATGGGAACCTCCTCGACCTTAAACTTCACGGTAAAAGACTTACCGTGCTGCTGTTGGTGCTTCTGAGTGGCCTGCGTGGGACCGTCGCCACCGTCGTTTTCTGGCACAGATTTGGGTCTTTTGAAGCCCAATAAGAAAACGCGGAACTTTGTAGCTGATTTGAGAAAAGAACCGGGGAACTGAGACTTGGAGTTGGATTCTGAGTGAAGCGAAGCCGCAGGCTCGAGGGGAACAAGCCTGCCTTTGAAGAAGAGATCGTCGGAGGGTGACAGAGCGAGGTTTGGATCTGTTCGCGCTTCGGCGGCAGTTGAAGAGAGAGTGAAATCGAACTCTCTCTCCCCGTCGGTTCCATCCTCGGAACCAGAACCCGCGTCGTCGTCGTCGTCGTCGTCATCGTCGTCGTCATCTTCTTCCTGTTCCGGTTGTTCATCATCGTCGTCATCGGGGACGGCGAATTCGAGGTCGAAAAAAGGACCCTCGTCATCGTTGTCGCCGCCAGTTTCGGAGGATGAAGAAGCGGAGACGGTGGAGGTAGTGGCGGGGATTGGCGTGGCTCCACCGCCTCCTCTCCAGTATTTAAGCATGCTTAAAGCTTCCATGGTGGGGAAAGCCAGAGCAGAGAGGGGGCGTGCGGAGTAGGGTTGTTGAAGCGGGGGTATGAGAAGAACAGGTTCGATGGAGATGAAAAAGGGACGCAAAGGGGAGGATGAGTCGAAGTTGAGTAATAAAGTAGAAGCCGAGGGGCTTTGTTTGTTTTTTCGTTTGTTTAATGGCTCTGGCGGTTCTGATAATGGTGTGACAGGGGAACGGATGGAGCTTTTTGACAGGACGCTGGCGTGACTCAAGGCCACCTCCTCTGCTACATCCTTGGCCGCGGCCACTGGTGCAATCCGACCAGAGAGCATAAACGATTGATCATATTCATTCATTAATTTGTAAAACAAATTTGAAATTTCAGTCTCCGGGGAAGAGCAGCAGGTTCAGGGCAGCCATGTGAGGTCCGGTCTTGAGGCGAACTTCGCAGTCACTTGTACGTGTTTCGTTCGTATATACACTGTAACCTCACCCGTGGAGGTTGCCAGGAAAGTTGGGAAGAAAATAAAGAGAAAAGAAGAAAACAAAAGGGAAGGGAAAGCAGTTCTTTTCCTTCCTTGCAAAAAAAAAAACGGAAAAGGAAAAAGAAAAGAGGAGTTGCTGTTACTGATAGGGAAAATCAAGTCCGTGCTCTTCTGCCCAGACTGCCTTACTACTATTTCTTTCTTTCGCGCCGCGCCCTTTCTTCCTTCTTTTCATAAAAAGGACAAGAGATGCGATGCTCCTTGCTCTTGCTTTTTAGCCTTTTACCCATTCGCTGCTCCGTGCTTTTTCATTTTGACTCGAAATTGCCTGTAGGTTTCACCCTTCGGCTAACCGCCGGTGAGGTCTCCCTCAGTCTGAGGAAGCTCGGTCGAAACAATCTAATTCTAAACAGCGACACTAGGATTCGACGCTAATCCCAAAAATAGTCAGTTTCTCAAATATGAGAGCAGACAAGATTTAGACTACACGGAGACGATAGAACCAAAATCATAAAATGGAAGCAGAAGAAGACGGAGCAAATATCGTCTTTGCAAAAATGTCCAGATACTTTTTTTTTTTTGTTTTATTTTGTATTTGACAGTGGGAGAAAGAAGGACGAAGGTTTCCGTAACTCTCTCTATTCTGTTTTGTTAAAAACAAGAAGAAGCTGTGAAGAAAAATTTAGTCCTAATTTTTTCTCTTTTAATTTATAAATAAATGATTATAATGATATATTGATTTATTTGTTTGAATTTATTTATATAGATAAATATTCAATATTTGGTGAATGGTTTAGTAAACTTGTTGTTTATTTTGCAGTTTTCTAAAATTTATTTGTTCCAAATTTTGATTCGTCCTATTTTTATACTAATTGGATGAGAAAATTCTTGACTTCAATTCGAGTGGTCAAGGCCCATGGAATCCAATACCCACTTATATTTTAGGTAAAGTTTTAAATGTAGGTTGGAGTTCCAACTCGGTTAAAATTATTAGGTTTGATCTCGATTCCAATTTTAGGCTCGAGGATGGGCTCAACTCAAATTCAAGTTCAATGTATTTAAATCAAGCTTAGTTCAAATATATGCAAGTTCGAGATAGGTTCGACTCGATTCAATCCCTAACTACTCTTTTCGAGATGGCATGAGACACAAGTATTACAATTTGAATATTTATATCCCCACCAAAGTTCAAAAATTAGGTTTGAAATGAAAACGATGGCGATCTTAGGAACAAGGCCTACCGGGGGGGGCGTACACTGGCGATACTGCGTAAAAGGGGGTTAGTCAAGTTGAATCAAGAGATGAACTTCAGTCACATTATTCAGTTCATCTCTTGATGCTGTTAGTGGAACACCAATGCCCGATTCATGTTGATGAATCAGATGAATCCTAAGATAACACCCACAGTTTAATTTGGGATTTCAGATTCCGCAGTATATTGCGAATCAATTAGATGAAGCGAGCGGGACACGTCGAACCTATCGTCGATTTTTTTTTGTCTCTCACTCACTCTTCCATCTCTCAATCTCCTTCTTCTCTCGTCTCTTCTTCCTCTGATTTTTTTTTCTCCATCTCGTTTCTCCCTTCTCTCTCTCCCTTCTCCCTTCTCCCTTCTCCATCTCGACCTCCCTTTTCCTTCAACCTCTCACTGCAAACAGTCGAAAAACGTACTTCAATTTTCTCTCATATTTCTCATTAACACCGTCGACTTAAATATCCATTTTACAAACTGCACATGGAAGAATTGCGAGTGATTACAGGGATTACAAAGTTTACAAAAATTTTGGGATTTATGGAACATTTACAAAATTTCTTCTTAAGGTAAGAAATTTTAGAAGAAATCTCAACACACCCCCTCAAGTCAGTGCATAGATATCACTCATGCCCAACTTGTCGAGACAATTGTTAAAGGCTCGGTAAGACCCTAGTTTGGTCAACACATCTGCAAGCTAATCCTGAGACCGAACATGAGGGACTTGAATGATTCTTGCTTCTAATTTTTCCTTAATAAAGTGTCTATCACCTTCAACATGTTTAGTTCATCATGCTCGACTTGGTTGTGGGCAATATCACATGTTGCCTTACTATCACAGTATAATTTCATAGGACTGGTCAGAGTAATATGTAGTTCTAGTATCAGATTTTTGATCCATAATAATTCACATATTGCCTTGGTCATTCCCCTGTATTCGGCTTCAGCTGACAATCTAGCCACCACCTCTTGTTTCTTAGTTCTCCAAGTGACTAAATTTCCACCTACAAATGTAAAATGTAGATTGTCGATCATCTATTGACCCAACCCAATCAACATCTGTATAACTTTCAATTTTCATGTCGCCTCCTTTTTTAAATAAAATACTTTTCCCTTGAGATGATTTCAAGAAGCGCATGAGACGGTTGACGACATTCATATGTTCTTCACTTGGAGAGTGCATAAATTAACTAACCACACTTAGTACATAAGCTAAATTTGGTCTGGTATGTGCAAGATACATACCCCTCCCGACTAGTCTCTGATAACGTTCCTTGTTAGCAGGAACTTGATTTGAATATGTTCCTAGTTTTAAATTTCTTAAATGGATGTTGTCATACCAGTTTCCTTAACCAAGTCTAAAGCATATTTTCGTTGAGATAGAAAAATTCCTTCATTTAATCTTGACACTTCAATACCAAGAAAATATTTTAAGTAACCAAGATTTTTCATTTCAAACTCTCTAGCAAGATGACTTTGCAATGCCTTCTCTTCCTCTAGAGCATTCCTAGTTACTATCACATCATCAACATATACAATAAGAGTTATGATTGCCTCCTTGTTAGATTTCAGGAAGAGAGTGTGATCTGAGTTGATTTAATTGTATCCGATAGATTTCATAAAATTTGTGAACCTTCCAAACCACGCCCTCGGGGACTGCTTCAAACCATATAGGAATTTCTTCAGTTTACTTACTTGTTTGCATAATACATCTAGGAGGTAATTCCATATATATTTCTCCTTGGAGATCTTCGTGTAAAAATGCATTTTTAACATCAAACTGATATAAGGGCCAATCAAGATTCACAACCAAAGATAGTATAATTCGAACAATATTGATTTTGGCCACTGTTGCAATTGTCTCCATGTAGTCGATCCCGTAGGTTTGAGTATATCTTTTGGTGACAAACCTTGCTTTTAACTTTTCAAAGGTGCCATCGGCTTTATATTTGATGGTAAATACCCACCTGCATCCAACTGGTTTCATTCCTATAGGTAGATCAACCATTTCCAATTGAATTCTTTTGGAGCGATCTCATTTATTCATTTATAGCTTCTTTCTACTTAGGATCTTTCAAGGCTTCCTGCACACTATTAGGAATAGATATAACACATAAATGATTCACAAATACTTCATTTTGCCTTTAACAATCAATGATAAGAAAAAAAATTATGCATAGGATACTGAGATTTATAGGTGAGAAGAGGTTCATAATTGACACTAGGTTTTTCTCTTGTGGTTCGATGAGGTAACACTTGTAGTTGGATTTCTGAACTTATCTGAGGCTTAGACATGGACTCTGAAAGTAATTGATCCACTGGTACACTATGAAGGGGGGAAGATATCGGTTGAGATTCTGATTTCATCACTTCCATCTGGACTTGTCTGTCTCCATATTGTGAATCATGCTCATTTGTATCATTTTGATGTTTACTACTGTAATCTAAATACTCACCACTTGTAGTATCCAAGGTGTCCAAACAATGATGAAGGGTCTTCAATTCAATCCAGTTCTCCCCCAGTGTGAAGACTCGGGAGTAGAATAATACGTGTTATCTTCGTGAAATACCACATCAAGCGTGACATATAATTTGCGATAGGGAGGACGATAACGTCGATAACCTTTTTGATGTTGAGCATAATCAACAAAAACACACTTGAGAGCTTAGGGTTCCATTTTATTTCTCAATAGTTTATGGAGGTGAACAAAGGATACACACCCAAAAACTCTAGGTGGCAGATTCGGCACAATAGGTGAACTTATGGTTTTTTGAAGAACACCCAAGAGAGTCTGAAATTGTAACACACTTGAGGGTATTCAATTGATAAGATAAGTTGCACTTGTGATGGCTTCACCCCAGTAACTAGCTGACATATGAACTTTAAACAAGGAAACACGAACAACCTCAAGAAGGTGGCGGTTCTTTCGCTCTGCAACCCCATTATGCTGAGGAGTGTACGAACAAGTAGTTTGATGAGTAATACCATGATCATCAAGATATTCTTTCAAACTTTGAATCACAAATTCTCCACCATGGTCACTTCGAAGAGTTTGTATTGTATACAGATATGAGTGACTTGTTTGAATAACGAACAAACTTCACTTTTTGACTTCATTCAGCAAATCTAAGTCATACGGGTGTGATCATTAATAAAAGAAACAAACCACCGTTTATCACTAAGAGAAGCTATATTTACTGGACCCCACACATCAGAGTGAATAATCATAAAGGGTACTGGACACCTATTCATGCTTATTTGGAATGGAACACGTTGGCTTTTCGCCAATTCATATACATCACATTTAAAATATGAAAGAGATAATTTTGCAAAGAGTTTAGGAAACAATTTCTTTAAATATACTAAAGGATGAGTGACCCAATCGTATATGCCATAACCAAAATTCAGAATCTGTAGATGTATTCTTCATGGACAATGCTTGGGCTAACTGATGAGAACTTTCTAGCTGCAGATTATGGTAATATAGTTTCCCCCTTCTAGTACCATAACCAATTGTCTTATGAGTTCGAATGTCCTTAAAAAGACAAAAGTTAGGCAAAAAATACAATAAAATGCAGAGTACGAGTTATTTGAGCAAATGATAATAGATTATGATTGAGGGTTGGAACAACTAATACAACATCAAGACTCAAATTTTCAGTGAGGGTGATGGAACCTTCTCTAGTATCATGAGAGGGAGTACCATTTACTGTAGATACGATATGTTGTTCAGATGGTTTCATACTTTTAACATGATGATTGTCAAAGGTCATATGATCAGTAGCACCAGAATCAATTATCCATTCACTATTTCTACTAGAAGCGGAAGTATTAAGAACCTTACTAGATGTAGCAATTAAGACTGATGCATCTTGAGTTGAGTGAGAGGTGGAAGGTTCTGCTACTGCAACGGAAACATGATTATTTGGTTTGGAGTTTCGTTTGCGAGGCACTTTGGTAGGTTCCCACCATTATGGATACCCGATAAGTTCATAATATTGTGACTTTGTATGCCCAGTCTCACCACAGTGAGTACAAATGCTCTCTGGTTTGGCTGTTCCACCTTCATAGCTGCGATTACGAGATCCTGATGTTCGATTTTGATTACTGGTAGGACCAGTTGGTCGAGTTGTTTTAGGCTTAGCTCGACGTGCTACCATTACAGATGTCTCAACAAGATCAACTTCACTATTTAAAATGATTATGCGAATAGAGTCACGACGTACGTAAGCATAGGCTTCTTCAAGATCCAATATCGGGTCTTTTTTGAGAATTTCGCCACGCACTTGTTCGAGTTCTACATCTAATCCGTTTAATAAAATATGAACACGCTATCTTTTAAAGGATTTTCTATAAGCGATAAGATCATCATGATCTTTCATTATAATCCTATCACGATGATCAAGTTCTAGAAAAAATTTCACAAGATCACCATAATACGTTGATAGAGGGCGACCAATCTGTTTGGTGGAGAGAATTTTTGCTAGAGGATTCTATATTTCGCTTGCGGTGTGTAGCCAAATATAGCGCTTCATAATATCTAGTGACATAGAGGTTAACAACCACCCCTTGACTTTTTGATTTTTAGCATACCACTTCGCATAGGAGGCATTCGTTTCTTGTGGGAGTGGTATTTTTCCCATAATATATTCTAGCTTCTCATGTCCTGCAATTTGCATCTCCATGATCTGGGACCATACATTGTAGTTTACTTCTATAGGAATTGCGTTGGTTGTAAAATCAGAGTTTTCGGATTGCACATGAATAATCAGTGTTGATTGCTTCGACATGATGAAAGAAGATCAGTGGTGATCAGAATAAAAAAAAATCATCCAAAAATATTGGTCCAGTCCAATTACTAATTTGGTCCATTTTTTGTTCACTAGTTTGATCTGGTTTGGGTTCCGGTTTTCGCTTCGGTCGATTCTGTGAACTGATCCGGTTTGGTCCGGTTCGCTCTCTCTTGTTGGGTTGATCTTGGTCCGGTCCGAGACCGGTGTGCTCGACAAAAATAATAACAATCACGGACCAAAGTTGAAGCGAAAAAATAAAATTTCATGTACCTCGTCTTCTTCGTCAAGACAGTGAGTCTCTTCCTCTTCGCCGATGCTGATTGGAATGGCAGTTTGCAGGAAGGCAGAGCGGTGGCTCAGTTGTCGTCGTTGGTGACGTCTAGAAGGTTCGACTTCCTCGAGGAGCACGCTAGTGCGCGTTGGTGAGGCTCTTCGTCGGTGGTCGGCAACACTTTCTGATGTAAGGCCGAGCGATGGCTCGGCTACAGTCGTCAATTGCTGACAAAACTTTCGAATAACGCTGTTCACGGAGAAACCAAAGTAAAACGGGACAGAGCTTTGGCTCTGTTCTTCGGTGATGGGAGACTACGAGATAGAGCTTTCACTCTGACCTTCGGCAACGAGAAGGAGATAGAGAAGGATTCTTTTGCTTTGATACCAAGTCGAAAAACATACTTCAATTTTCTCATTAACACTGTCGGCTTAAATAGCCATTTTACAGACTGTACATGGAAGAATTGCGAGTGATAATGGGGATTACAGAGTTTACAAAATTTTTGGGATATATGGAATATTTAATGGATTTCTTTTTAAGGAAAGAAATCTTATAAGAAATCTCAACACAAACATTCTCTCGGCCTCCTGCTTGCTTCTCCCTCTCTTCTCCTCCCACTCCCTACTCCCTTTCGTTGCTCTCTTTTCCCCCGAAATTCCTCTCGATTTTCTTCGATTTCTCCCATTTCGATTTTGATTTTCTTCGATTTTTGACATTTCGAAGTCGATTTTTTCGATTTTCCCATTCGGCTTCTATTTTCCCCAAATTTCAGAAGGTAAGCCTAAACCCTATTTTTTTTTATTAATTTAGTGTTGTATTTGATTTAATTTTAATTTTTGTGCGTAATTTTTATTGATTGTTGCATAATTGTGGGATTTATGGTATTTAGGGTTCAATTTCATCGTTATATGGTTTAATTTCGGGATTAGGGTTAGGGTTTAGTGTATTTAGGGTATGGTTCAAGGTATTTAAGGGTTTAGGGTTTGGGGTTTATGGTTTTTAAATTTTTTTTAGGGTTGTCGGTTTTTAAGGTGATAGGGTTTAGGGTTTAGGGTGTGGGACTTTTTGGGGTTTTAAGGTCTAGGGTTTAGGTTATGGAATTAGGGTTTAGGGTTTTTCAATTTTTTTAGGGTTCTCGATTTTTGGTGTGATGGGTTTAGGGTTTGGGGTTTGGGGCTTTTAGAGGTTTTAGGGTCTAGGGTGTAGGGTTTAGTTATGGAATTAGGGTTTTTGGTTCGTTTTAATATTTTTAGGGTTCTTGGTTTGGATTTGGAGTTTAGGGTTTGGGGTGTTTAGTTCAATTCAAATAAGGCTGAGTGTTCTACACATGTGTCCATTAGCCATTGAAACTCAACCCCCGTCATTAACGAGATATGGTTCGTAGTGACTGCGAAGTCATATGGGGCTGCACCATGGGTGTTCGGTGAATTCAGACTTAATGAGTGTGTTTTTGCATTGTTTATTGCATTTGCAATGAAATTAGTTTGATTAACTTTGAAATATTTTAGAATGTTGTGTAATATTTTATAAGTGTTATGGAATGATCTTGCCATGTGGTGAGGAAATGTTTTGTTATAAATATCCATCACATGCTATTTTTTTTTTTTGTGTTTTCGTGTGCCACTAGTTACTATGACCGGTAAGTGTTGTGTGATAAAGTTTTTTCCATGAGGACCACCGGATTTAAATTATACATGGTTGTAAGAAAACAAAAAACTGCTCGATCATATGACATTTGGATCTTCGAAGAAGACAACAAAATGCTTAATCTTTTGGACGAGCAAGTCAATTTAGGGAATAAGTTGCCCAATGGGGTTTGGAAGCATGAGGTATATATGGATTGTGTCAATAAGTTCAATGAAGACCCTGTCAATAAAAAAAATTGTTGAGCAGCTCTAGAATCGAACAAGATCATGGAAGAAAACATACCAAACAGTAACGAGTTGTTTCAACACTAGTGGATTTGGTTGGGATGCAACCACACAACGGGTCCAATTTAGTGCAATGGATGATGTAAACAACTATGATAACAATGATCTTGTGGATGAGGGTAGCCAATTAACAAGCATTCTGAGGCAGCGTGCATTATAATCCACAAAAGCTACACAATGTCAAGATGCTATAGCGACTTGCATGTGGAATAATAAATTATAGTTTTATCTTATTGCTTTTGAACATGTGTCATTCATATGTACTAAATTTGTAACTTGATGATTTTAATATTAAAGACACAAACTCATTATTTGAATAATCTTTCTTAGGTTATTAATAAAGTTGTATATTTATTTATTTATTTCATTTAATTTTATTACTATTTTAAACTAGATATTTAAGCCTTGTAATTAAAATATAGTTAAAGTATGCATTTGAACAATTAATTATTTTTTATTTTGTGGAAATATATTATTAATTAATACCATGTAACAAATCCATCTTGTGTTATTAATAAATATTTTTTTATTTATTCAATATGTTTATTTTTAATTACTATATTATATTAGTGATTTAATAGTGGTAATTTAAATATTGTTAGATTAAACATTTGATCAATTATTTTAGTTTAATTAACCCATTTTTATAATTAATAAAATCAATGGTTTTAAATTTAACGGAAAAATATTATTAATTAATAATTCATAAAGATATGTAGTGTGTTAAAGTTAGCATTTGATCGATTTTTCTTGTTTAATCATTCATTTTTATGTTAAAGTATATCATATGTTATTAATAAATTAATAACTTAACTTATTATATTCGTTTATGTTATTTTTAAGGTTTTTTTTATAATTAATCATATGCACAGTTAATTGACTCATGTAGTTACTATATTAATGTACAATAAATTGTACTAATTAAATAATATAATATTTAAATTAATTTATTAGTATATTAATATATTTTATTTATACATTAAATTACATATTCATATAGTTATCATGTTTATTTTATCTAATTTTGGGTTTAAGTATTATATTTCAATTAAGTATAATATTACACGTTAATCGTTCTCTTGTGTTATATATTTTTCTCTTGAATTTCATGCCGCGAATAAAATGAAAAAAATAAATTTGAAGTAGAAGATAAACTGAAGTTAAAATTTTAGTTCTGTTGAATAACCCCTAAGAGGCGAAGCTCTACGGACTGAAGATCACCCGGCGCGGTGAATCAAACTCCGTCATCGTTAGGGTTATTGTCATCATTATGTGGATCAAGTAAGGTTTTTCGTCGCGGTTTGCCGCTTCGGTTTGGTTTCTGTCGGGAAAAAATTGAATCAGATGGTGAGTCTCTTTCCTTTTTTATGCCACATAGCAACCTTCCGTTGAATGGAGCAATTAATTCTCTTCTCTTTGCCTGGTTCGATTCACTCCAGAATTGAATGTAGCAGCAGGGAAACCCCACCCACCTCCCCTCCCCTCCCCTCCTAAAAAAAACACCCGTTGATTCCTTTTATAATTAATTTTAACGAAAAGGAGGAAGTATATCACTATTACCTTGAATCGATCTTGATCTTTTTGGAAATGAAATCCCCCCCCTTGGACGAACCAAAATGTCCAGCAACGTCCCTGCTGCTGCTACTGGTGGCGGCGGTGGGACCTCCGACCATTTCTTTCAAAACCTCGGCAATCTTGGCCTTGGAAATGCTATTGCCATCGCTCTCGGTTTTCTGGTTCTTCTCTTCACCATCCTTCTCGCCTCTTATATCTGCTGCCGAGCCTCCCGAAGCCCTAACCCTGAGGACCCAATCCCTACCCCTAACCCCAATGGTGTTATACTCCCACGAATAATCTTCGTTGCCGAGGACGACGAGGAAGACGAAGCCGGAGGTGCTGCTATGCCCGGCCTCAACCATGCTGTTATCAATAGCTATCCCAAATTCTTCTTCTCAGAATCCAAAGGGCGCTCCGAAGACGATTCCGTTTGTTCCATCTGTCTATGCGATTACAGGGAAGCAGAGATGCTTCGGATGTTACCTGATTGTCAGCATTTCTTCCATCTTTCGTGCGTGGATGCTTGGCTGCGCCTCAATGCCTCCTGTCCTGTCTGCAGAACTTCGCCACTTCCTACTCCCTTGTCCACGCCGCTCTCGGAGGTCGTTCCGCTCTCGCAATATCCCGCCAACCAACGCTGGTGAACTCCGCCGTGTTTTTTGTCTTTGTCCTTTTTCACCTTCTCTGTAATTTTTATGGGTTTTCACAGGGTCCTCCAACTCCCTCCATCACAAAATACTGGTAATATGATTATGATGCTCCATGGATGGATTCATTTGTGTTTCGGATTGTCCATCCGTGAATAGGATGCGAGAGATAGTATAATGGATAGGTTTATTGGTTTTTTGGCTTCAATAGCAGTTCCTCTCGTGTTTGTTTGTTTGTACTATGAAAAGCAAGGATCTCGAAGTGTTTGACTGTAGAACACACCACACCTCCTGACCCTGCGACGAACTTGACCTCCGATTTCCTTATAGAAGACGTTCTAAAAATTAAACCGGCAGGAGGTAAGGCTCGGTCTGGATTTCAGCGTCGGAACGGGGACTTTCGCTGCCAGGATGAGGGAGTTCAATGTCACCATTGTCTCGGTAACCATCAATCTGGGAGCTCCCTTCAATGAGATGATTGAGTTGAGAGGCCTTGTTCCTCTGTACCTGACCATAAATCAGAGACTTCCGTTCTTTGATAACACTCTTAACATCATCCACACCACACGATTTCTTTATGGGTGGATATATTTTCTTCTTTTGAACTTCATCCTCTATGATTGGGATCCTATTCTCAGGCCAGGGGGTTTGCTTTGGATTGACAGCTTCTTCAGCTCACACAAGGTCTTGGACGATTATTTAAGATGCTGGGTACAGGAAATATGAGTGGGTGGCGGTGCCGAAGTTGGATAAAAGACGGCGATGAGGTCTCCGATATGATTTGTGCAATATTAACAAATCATGTCATTTAAAATATTTTTACAAATATTTTATGTACAGAAATTGAAACCCACTTAAAGTTTAGAACTCAATCAATGCCTCAAACAATCAACCATAATGGAACAACCACAATACAAGATTTACGTGAAAAAACCCTTAAGTGTGAAGGGAAAAAACTACGGGGCAAATTCGAATAATCTTCCACTATTAAAAATGGGTTTATAATATCAATTTCTCTCAAGTTTGCCCAAAATTGAAGTTTACAAAATCATGAGAGAAAACAATTCATAATTCAAGCTCATTCACAAGGATTGTGAGATAACGAAATAAACAAAGGTTAGAGATTACCGAATATGGAGATTTCACCAAAATAAGAATGTAGAGAAAAACCAACTTTGGAGAAGGTTTCCTTTCTTTTCTCCTCTCTTATTTTTCTCTTCTTTTTCTTCTCTGTCGAATTCTCACTGAGGACAACAGCAGCAAGCAGCCAAGGCTCCCTCTCGAGGATGACGACGAAATGGCTAACGCTCTCACTTCCCCCTTTTCCTCTCGGCTTGGCATTCTGCACTTTTTCCTTTCTCTCGCATTTTGTTTCTCTCTCTCGGCCAAACCCCCTTACTTTAGGGTTTTATTTTATTTTCTTTTTATTCTCTCTCTCTTTCACATGTGAGAGATTTAGTGGTGGGGGCCACTCATGGGTTGGACCCCACCTACTAAAAGCAATAATCTCCCCCTCCAGACCATGAGGAGGGCTCGCCATAATCTTCCATACCGGCTAGACTTATGCACAACTCATGTTTTTCCTTAGTCACCACTTTTGTCATCATATTTGATGGGTTTTTATCATTGTGGATCTTCACAAAAGATAACATATAATTTTCTAACACATCTTTAATCCAATGATACCTCAAATCAATGTGTTTTGTCCTACTATGAAAAGTAGCATTCTTACTCAAATCCAAAGTACTTTGACTATCAAAATGAATTGCATACCTCTTTTGTTTGAAGCCTATCTCACCCATCAACCTCTTCAACCACAACATTTATTTACTACCTTCAATTGCTGCAATTATTCAACCTCTGTTGTAGAAAGAGCAATGCATTTTTTAAGTTTACATTGCCAAGAGATGGCTCCCCCTGCAAAAGTAAACAAATAACCTTACGTAGACTTTCTCCCATCTATGTCACCTGCCCAATCTGCATCTGTAAAACCTTCTAATATAGGTTTTGAACCACCAAAACACAAACACAATTTGCTAGACCCTTTGAGGTACCTGAGAATCCACTTAACAACAACCCAATGTTCTTTCCCTGGATTTGCAAGAAATCTACTCACAACACCAACTGCAAAAGCAATGTCTGTTCTAGTACATACCATAACATACATTAAACTTCCTACTGTTGAGGAGTAGAGAATCTTCTCCAGGGTTTCCTTTTCCTTCTCAATTGAAGTACATTGTTGGGAGTATAATTTGAAATGATTTGCAAGTGGTGTACTTACCGGTTTTGCATCTTTCATGTTGAACCTTTCAAGAATCTTTTCAATGTACTTTTGTTGTGACAACCAAATTTTCTTCTTCCTTTTATTACGAGAAATCCTCATGCCCAAAATTTGTTGTGCTGCACCTACGTCCTACATATCAAAGGACTTGCTGAGATCTTTTTTCAACCTGTCAATCAAATTCATGTCTTGCCCAACAATTAGTATATCATCAACATACAACAAAAGAATTATAAAACAACCATTTGGGAACCTTTTACAGTAAATACAATGATTTGAGATGTCCTCTTGTAGCTTTGACCCATTATAAAGGAGTCAAACTTTTTATACCATTATCTTGGGGCTTGTTTCAACCCATAAAGACTCTTTTTCAACTTACAAACCATATGTTCTTTCCCTTTTTCTTTGAATCCTTATGGTTGTTCCATATATATCTCCTCTTCTAAGTCACCATGGAGAAATGTTGTTTTGACATCCATTTGTTGAATCTCTAAGTCTAGGATAACAGCTAGACTAAGAATCAGTCTAATTGATGGCATTTTCACTACAATGAAAAGATTTCTTCAAAATCAACTCCTTTCTTTTGGCTAGAACCTTTTACAATCAATTTTGCTTTGCACTTGACTTGATTATTCCCTTCTTGTTTCAGTTTGTAAACCTATTTGTTTTTCAAGGTCTTCTTACTCTTCGACAATGTCACCAACTCAAAAGTGTGGTTCTTATGCAAAGAGTTTATCTCCTCTTCCATAGCTTTCAACCACATATCCTTGTTCTTATCTTTCAGAGCTTCTTGAAAATTTTCAGGTTCACCTGCATCAGTAAGAATTATAAACTCATTAGAAGGATATTTCTGAGAAGGAATTCTACCCCTTTGAGATATTCTCAATTCAAGTTCAGCCACCGGTTGTTCAATAGGAGTTTTTTCTTCTTCAACTTCTTAAGATTGTTCATTTAGTTGCTCCCCCAATTCGACATCATTAGGAGTCACATCTTCATAGATAACATCATCTTCTTCATGAGATTCTACACTTTCTTTAATAACTGGTGTAGGAAGAGACACAAGAGGCAAGAATGAGGTAATATCTGGAGTACTTTGACTTTTCTCAAATTTTTCCAAGTCTCCAATGGTTTTGTCTTCATGAAAGACCACATATCTACTTCTATGCAACTTCCTGTATTTAGGATCCCATAATCTATATCGGAACTAATTATCTCCATATCCAACAAAGACACATGGAATAGATTTCACATCAATCTTTGATCTGTTTTCTTTAGATACATGCATAAAAGTTTTACAACCAAATACATGCAATTGAGAATAAGAAATATCTTTTCCTTTCCATACTCTGTGTGGAATATCCTCTCCCAAAGGGTATGAAGGTGACAAATTTATCAAATAAACTGTAGTCCTCACAGCTTCCCCCCAATAGGGTTTAGGTAATTTAGCTGTAGAAAGCATACACCTTACTCTCTCCACAATGGTGTGATTCATCCTTTCAGCTACACCATTGTGTTAAGGGTCATTGTAACTGTCAACTCATGCCTAATTCCATGTTTTGAACAATAATCTTTAAATGCTTTAGAAGTATATTCACCTCCATTATCACTACGTAAGCATTTAAGTTGTTTCCCTGTTTCCCTTTCAACCATGGCATGAAACCTTTGAAATATATAAAAAACTTCCTATTTGAATTTGATAGTGTAGACCCAAATCTTCCTGGAAACATCATCTATAAATGTAACAAAATACTCTGCACCACCAAGAGACTTAACATCCATAGAGCATACATCAGAATAAACAAGATCAAGAATCTTTGTGTCTTTCTTATGAGCATTTCTAAGTGTCTTTCTTATGAGCATTTCTAACAAAGGTAAGTCTATGTTGTTTACCAAACAAACAATGATCACAAGGAGAAATTTTCATACCTTTAGGTAAAAAGTACTTATTTGCGAGAATCTCTAACCCTTTCTCACTCATATGTCCAAGTCTCTTATGCCATAAATTTGATGAACTTACTTTTAAGGCTGCAGTCAAGCCTTCATTAATGACTTCTACTTCAGTTTTGTAAAAAGTACATGACTTAATTCCTTTTGCTAGTATAAGTGATCCCTTGCAAAGCTTCGACTTGCCATTAACAAAACAACTCTCAAATCCCTCTTCATCTAATATGCCTACAAAGATTATGTTAAAGCGAAAATCTGGGACATACCTTACATCTCAAAGAATTATCTTGCACCCGAGGTTAGTTTTGATGACTATGTCTTACTTTCTTTTAAGTTTTGAAAAATTTGTGTTTCCCATTTTACCCCCAAAAGGCCTCATACCAATAGAGATATTGTCCACACTTATATATCCAAGATCCTCCCCACTTTTAACCAATGTGGGACTTTTGGTCGTATACCCAATAATAATTGATACGACATGTATTGGATGCAAAGTTTTAAATGTACATTGTAGTTTGAACCCAGCTCAAGCTCGATCTCAAACTTGGTTATAATTATTAGGCTCGAGTTTGATTCCAATTTTAAAGTAAGTCATTGTGAACATAAGGCCAATTCATAAGATATGTAAGTCATTGTGAACATAAGGCCCAACCCGGCTTTGTGTTGCCACATTTCCTTGTCAAGACGTATTTAATTCACTTCAATCGTTTTTGCATGGCCCCCTTCCTGTCCCGTTTGGTCAATTTTTGGATCAAATCAATCACTAACCTTGAGGTCCAGTGACGTTGTCATAAACTACACTTAGCACTGCATAATGAGACATAATTACTTGAATTTTACTTTGAAAAAAATAAGTTATATCTTTACTCTTAGAACATGAAACTTGGGAATTTTGACTATGGTAGTTTTTTAGAATTACTATCCATATTTGACAAAATATGATTTCATTATCAGTTGATTATTGGTTAATTGTGGTTATTAGATGCTTCCTAAGAATTACCGGTTTTTTAATATAAACATAAACACTATAAATAATATCTTGTTATTTCCCATGGTGGCACAAATATAAGAAAACCGGTAAATATATTTTAATACTTTAATTAAAAATTTAATTAATAAATATTATATATTTTATTTTCTTATTGACTCAAATAGTCCTTAATATTAGGTTTAGGGTTAAGTTTGTATTAGTTATCGTATTTAGTCATCTTATCTTTGGAGGATTATAACGTGGACGGCAATCAAGCGCAACAAAGGAGAACCAGTCTCCAACGACCGAACATACGGGGTGCCGGGCACGTGTTACTTAAAGTATGTTTGGTTACGTTCAATTGCATCATTTTCATGTACTTGACCACGTTGGGCCACGCTGGTCATCCTACTCCTTTCACGACGCGTGGCGGTGCGTTCTTCATGCGGAACCACTTGTAAAAGCGACGGCAGATTGACGGCGTCCGGATCGGGTCCGTTTCGTTTCTCGTTTCCACAGTGTGGAGACTGCCTCCGTCAAGTGAGGTCGCCGTTTCGCCTCGAAAAGTCCAACGGGGCTTTTATCTCTTTCCAGACAGCTGCTGCCCTCGCCTGCCCGCTCCTCGCTCTGGATGACACCCCACCGTGCCATTACTCGCTAAGCTTCCGAACCAATAGGTTCGTTCTAGTTCCACGCAACATTTGCTTTTCCAAACCGACGCTTCTGATCGCTTCTCCCAGGGTCGGGGGGTCCTAAGCCGGACGGTCTGTGTATTTAATGAACTCTAGGTCTTCCGCCAAGCCTTGCCCGTGTCAGAAGAAAAAAGAAAAATATCTCACACTCCCTCTGGTCCTTTGCTGTACACCCAACTAGGGCTACACTTTTTGCTTCGTTTCGCTATTTTTCCCTTTCGATTCCGACTCTGAACCAGCTCTCCGTTTTTCTCGACGCCTTGTCTTCTGTTCTGATTCCTCTGGTGGTCTGTTAACTGGATCGGTGTTGGCAGCAATGGCGGAGCATTCAGAGGAATCCAGTTCTTCTGGAGTGGAGTCCTTGGTGGACAAAATTAAGGAAAAGATCCATGACCACGATTCGTCCTCTTCCGATTCCGATAACGAGAAATCATCTCCGTCCCCTGTTAAATCGGCGGTTTATCGTCTCTTTGGAAGGCAGAAACCTGTACACAAGGTCTTTGGCGGAGGAAAGCGTATGTGATTATCTGTGCTCTTTTTTTATATTTGTCCTGTTTGTTTTCTCAGTCCAAAGTGGAAGTGGATGAAATTTTATTTTTTTATTTTCTTTATATTCTGTATGTTGGCTGGAAAGGGATCTGTTTGTTATGCCTTGTAAACCCTCTCAGGGTTTTGAATCTTCGATATTGAAAAAGAATTAATTAATACTTGCCGATTAGTTTTTAAATTGTTTTTAGCAATTACTTTTTTTCCATGATCGACCTGCTCTGATCTGTCCTTCTTTCCCCATGAAAGGTTGTCGCTTTCTTAGCTATATTTTCCACTGCTCATGCAGTGACTTGCGATCGCGAATCGCAACCTTCCGAAGGTTTATCTTTCGCTTGCGTTCTTTCAAATGCATCAAATCTGCTAATGAGAATGTTTCTCCTTCTTTTCTTTGGTTGATGAGATTATGAAGTTACTTGCATTCTGTCAAGTTTTGGCCTACCTATAGTGACTTCCTGCGGTTCATTTTACCGCCGCCGTTGTTACCATGGAATTGTGGTCTTGAGAATTACTGACGAAAATGGTGTTAACGAAGCATTGATTGAGCTGTTTTTCTTTTCGAGATAATCTGTCTTTACTTGTATCTGCTTGTGAATTGATCTGATATTTTTTTTTCTGTAGCTGCTGATGTTTTCTTATGGAGGAACAAGAAAATTTCCGGTGGTGTGCTTGGTGGAGCCACCGCGATCTGGGTTCTCTTTGAGATGCTTGAGTACCACCTGCTTACCCTCATCTGTCATTGCTTGATCTTGTCCTTGGCAATTTTGTTCTTGTGGTCCAACGCGTCCACTTTTATCAACAAGTGAGCAATCCTTATCCTCGAATTCTTTTTTCAAACCACTCGCGAAGTATGTGCTCTTAACCTGTTCAATGCGTGCTTCAGGTCATCTCCTCGTATTCCTGAGGTCTGTATCCCTGAGGACGTTGTTGTGAACATTGCTCTTTCGCTGAGGTTTGAGATCAACCGAGCATTTGCAGTTTTGAGGGAGGTGGCATCGGGACATGATCTGAAGAAGTTTTTAGCCGTAAGATTTTGAATTTTTTTTCCGGTTTATTGACTTAAAAATCATTTTGTATGGTATAGCATATGACTTTGTTCCTTGTGTCACTCAGGTCATTGCTGGATTATGGGTTCTCTCCATTGTTGGTACTTGGTGCAACTTCTTGACATTATTCTACATAGGTAACCAATAATGTTCTGTACTTACTATCGTTGATTTGTGCTGATATAATTGTGTATAGTATGGTTTCATCTAACTTTGTCCTCCTGTATGCAGCTTTTGTTTTGCTACACACTCTGCCCGTTCTGTATGAGAAGTACGAGGACCAGGTTGATTCCTTTGCAGAGAAGGCAGTGGCCGAAATCAAGAAGCAGTATGCTGTGATTGATGCCAAAGTTCTCAGTAAGATTCCAAGGGGCCCGCTGAGGGACAAGAAAAAGGCTTAGAATTGTGGCTGTGATATTTTACAGCCATAGAAGGTTCTGACAGACAATAGCTAGCCCCTCTTTATCAGGCATTATTGTGACTGTTATATCAATTGCTGGCTATGGAACCCTTCATATTTTTGCCTTTTATTAGTGTTTGGGTTCTCAATTTGGGTGGATCTGGTGTTTTGTAGGATTGATATATATATGATGATTTGAATTTCTATTGTGTTTTCTTGTTCATTAGGCTACATTTCTTCTTTGATGCCATCTGGTGATGAACTGCTGCATCAACCATTGTTTGCATTATTGCCTGTTGTAAACGTAGATATAACCTCGAGTGACATGCGAGAAGATACTGATTCTTAATTTAAGACTTTTAAAACTATTTGATTAGTGACTGTGTCTTCTAATACCATGGAGGGTCTTTCAACCTCACGAGGTATTATATTGGTCTTGTTTCCACACAACCTTGAATGGGGAAAAGATACTGAAACTTATATTGATTGAAGGTAATGAATTTGTTTTGAATCTGTTTGCCTTTCGAAGAAATAATTTAGATTCATCTTCTTATAGTTTGTTGCTTTTAAGCTTCCCTATGCGCTGAGAATGTGTGGGTCGGTGCGTGTTTTTGTTCTGAGAATAATTGTTTTAGTATTTTCTTGCCAGAGTAGACCATGGTGTGATAAAGATTATAGTGTCAAAATCCCGGATTATGTAACTAGTAGCTGTCTTCAGATTTTACGCATTGTATGAAGTTTTGTTTCAAACAATGGAAGAGTTATGATTCCGAATTTTCAGTTCTGAAGAGATGATGCTGTTTTCTGTGTATTGATAAAGTCATCTTGCAAGGGTTATTGCGGATGTACGTGTTCTTATAGCTTACGGAGCTTTTGAGAAGATGGTCTCATTTTTGAAGTTCTTCCAATTTTGTTTGTTTTCCTTTGGTTTTGGTTATGGCTACGCAGCTAAGCGTATGCATTTGTGTGATAGTCCCAGTCAGTCTTTTAAATACTCGGGAATTCTCGACATTGGAGGAAAGTAGGTTTAGGCGTCGTATATATTGTATAACGATGAGTGTGATCAGTTGTGGCATTTATGTCCGAAAGAGCAGCCGTAGGTGAGGTATATATGGTCGGATGGTGAGCAGCTAGTTAAGCAAAATGTATGAATAAACTGTAAACAGATCAGAATTTTTACTCTCTGTTTAAAAGAATAGAAAGCAGATTCTCTATTGTTCTATAAAGGCCACAATTGCACAATTAATATAAATATTTATTTTCTGTGGTTATATTTTATATGATATATAATATAAATAATTTATTTTCTGTATTTCCTGAATGGAATTATAAAAAAATATATTTACACCAAGCTTATGAATTAGTACATGACATAAGACTTTACAGTATGATAGGAAAAAGAAAAGAAAAACCAGTAAACAACTACAATAATTTAAAAGAAAAAATTTCTATTTGATTATTAACCTGAATATTTTTATACATTTATACCAAATTTATTAAGCTACCATCCTTGCTTGGCGGGTCGGGTGAGCCGTTCTTTCCGTCTCTGCAAAACAGCTTTGCAGTTGCAAACTTGCAATGAAATGTTTTGACTGGCAGATAGCAATACTTGGATGCTTCATACTCCACATCTGTCCTTGCTCCTAATTTGCTTCGAACTCAGCCTGTGTCTTCCTGATGCTCATCAACTACTTTTCGCGCCAACGAGCTCGATTTCTTTCCTTGCAGTCTTCTCGCTCATTTTCGAAGCTCGCCGATTACGGCTTCAAGCCCCCGCCGTCTTTTGTCCAGGAAGATACTCAAAACCCTAGTGGTAGTTTTGGCAAAACAGAAACCGGGAAGAAGCAAAAGGAGAAACCTCGATACAAACCTCCGTCGTCGCTTAATGTGGAGGGTTTAAAGCCCGTTCGTTCGGACCTTCCATTTGATTTTAGATTCAGTTACACTGAAAGCAATCCCGCCACGAAGCCAATCGGACTGCGTGAGCCCAAGTACTCTCCTTTCGGCCCTGGGCGAGTCGATCGCCCCTGGACTGGAATTTGTGCTCCTGCTGCTGACCCCAAGGTGAAGTCGGTTGATGGGGATGAGAAATCGAGTGAGGACGATAAGTTAAAGAAATGGAGAGCCAAGATTCAAGGGGCACCGCTGAATGAAGCAGAGAGGAAATTTCTTGTCGAGAGGAGTCAGAGGCATCACACAAAACGTCAAGTGAATTTGGGTAAGTCGTTCTTCTTTTTCTTTCTGTTTGTTCGGGACGTTTTTAAGGTGAATAACATCAAAATTCGACGGTGGCATTTGAAAACTGGGTGAAATCTGTTCTGCTCACTCCCTATGCATTTAAGTTGCTCTGGTAGACAGTGGGAGTAGAGGGCTTGGTTTCGTCACTCTTCAAATTGAAAGTCGAAGGGTGTAGTTATTATAACCAAGAACAGGAACTGTGCATCTGTGTGTCTTCTCTTTCTGTCCCTTCCCTTAATGTATTCATCACTGCCTTGGTGAATTGTTTAATAGGAAGGGATGGACTAACCCACAACATGTTGAATGATATCCATAATAACTGGAAAGCTGTTGAGGCGGTACGCGTAAAATGTCTCGGTGTTCCGACTGTCGATATGAAAAATGTCTGCACACAGCTTGAGGTATTTTCCCCCCCTTTATATGAGTATTTCAATTTGCAATGATGCACAACTGTCTGATGGTCTTATTCAAAATTTTGCATTTTTTTTTTTTTGTTTTGTTTTTATCTTTTGTATCATAACCACATCTCTTATGTGTATACTAAATATGAAGAGAAACCTTTCTGGTTACTGATGTTTTATTGTAGCTCACATATTCATAAGTTCCAAAACGGGATTGTTGCCCACCTGATTTTCCATCTTTCCCTAAATTATTGCCTGACTCTATATTTCATATGTAGGAAAAAACTGGTGGGAAGATCATACATAGACAGTGTGGTCTTATTGTTTTGTACAGAGGAAGAAATTATAATCCTAAGAAAAGACCTGTAATTCCACTAATGTTGTGGAAACCCCAAGAGCCCATCTACCCGAGATTGATTAAAACGACAATTGAGGGCTTAACAATTGAAGAAACAAAAGAAATGAGAAAGAGAGGCGTCGCAGTTCCTGCCTTGACCAAACTCGGTAATATTTGTTCTGAGGACCTAGTTGATTCCAGCATTCATGTTGTTTTGTTTACTTCTAATAAGAAAATCATCATTGCAGCGAAGAATGGTTACTATGGGAGTCTAGTACCAATGGTACGTGATGCATTTTTGACAGATGAGTTGCTGCGAATAGACTGCAAGGGACTTGAAAGGAGTGATTACAAGAAAATTGGATGTAAGCTGAGGGTAAGATTTGAATTCTAAAATCAACTTTATTTGCTTTTTACCTGCACCATGGCTATTATTATTCAGGCTAAACAGAAATGTTTACATACTATTGTAGAGATTATATGTTTAGTTTTGTCTTTTTTATTAAAAATATTAGGATGCCTGTTGGATTACCTTATGGGGAAAAGAGTCCTCTGAAAATTTCAAATTTGATTTCCATTTTGTATCTGCATCTAAACATAATGAATCTTCTGTTATTTGTTCATTCAGTGCATGAGCTTTGTGGACCTTTTGCCTCCTGTAGTAACCTCTGATAATTGGACAAGAAGGTCACTGTCTATGTTTGAGTCTATCTCCAAAACACAGATTACTCAAAATGGCAGACACATTAAACTGGGAACCTATCCCAGAAGCCCCTAACTGCAGTCCAGACTATGGGGCTGCTTCAGGGAAATAACTTGTTAGCGAATGGGGTGGACTTAGATTTTGTTGAAACAATGGCAGTGAGAGAGAAATAGAAGAAACTTATAATATATATATGTGTGTGTGTGGTGTATGTCTTTCTAGCCTTTTCACATTTATATTATCCAAACTGGGCTTCTCATTTTTTTCTTTTCACTTTCTCTTTCTTTTTTTTCCTCTTTTTTCCCCCTTTCTCTCCCTTTTCTTTCAAACTAAAATAAAATAAAAAAGATTAAAAAGTATTAAGATGCAACAAAAGGTAAATTAATTGCATTGTTCTAACTCTCTGCCATTCTCTTTTTTCCTTTCTCTCTCACTACACTAAAACCTTGAAGTCACATCATGGAGACCTTTGACTTTGAATCTCTGTTTTCAGGTCCCATATTACCCAAAATAACAGAAGATCATGTTTTTTCATATTTACTCTCCATAGTCTCTGTTAGTTTCCCATCACCATCAGAGGAAAAAGCAGAGAGCTGTTTGATAGTCTGGCTTTGGTCAACGGTTTTCAGCTTTTTTCTGTTTCATCTCTCTTATATCTTAATCCAGCTCTCTATGGCCTCACCTTAGGATACCAGGTCTTTTTCTCATTTATATGACTTTTCCCTGCAACTTCCAGTCTTTATTTTCCTACATTCGTGATTGTAATGCTTTGCTTGTGAATATTTTTTTGAGTCTATAATGTCTTTTCTTTTTTATCAGGTCATGTGCTATATATTGGAAAGGTTTTTTTATTTGAATGGTTTAACATTATTGTTTCTAAATATAGTTTTGGTTGGATAATTCTAGTATTTTGATTCTGATTTCTCAGAAGTTAAATTATCTGCTTTATTTTCTGTTCATTTTATATTTTTTTTCTCGAGAAGTAATGCTTGCAGTGGGATAGATCAATTGCAGTACCTTTTTGGTGTTTTCCAAATCTCTTTTCTTGCTTACAGTATGTCTTCCATATTCTTTGAAACCCAGTCCCTCTAATCGTCCAAATGGAAAAGAGGATTCAGGTTTAGGAAAGTATGCAGTTTGAATATATGCAGGGAAGGTTTGGGGTTTGATATAATTCTTTCATGGAGGTTGATTGGATTGCTAAAGCTTCCCCTGTGGCCGACACACTTCCTTTCTGCATATGACAGTGCAGATTGTGGTACACATGACAAAAAATTGGTCACTTGTGATTCTTTATCAGTCTTTTTCTTGTCCTGTAACTTCACTTTAAACAAGCAAGTATTCCATTTGTATGAGGAATTGTCTTCAAGAGACAGAATGTTATGTTTAATACAAAGTAGGAGCAATCAAAAGAGTTGGAACAAGCTAGGATGGTCTTGAAGTTGTTCTTCCATGAATTGTCTTCTTAGAAGGTCATCTCTATAGGATTTGTTAATAAAGATGGGTGGATTACATTCTAATATTTACTAGTTAAATTCTGGAAATTCTTAGTACATTGATGAATAGTGATGAACAATGTGGACATTTTCTTTTAAAATTTTCAAAGATTGGGCCAAGAAGGGATAGGATAGACAACTGTTGACACCATCCTATTAATGAGAAGAGAACATTTATATCTTATATATAAAAAAAAGAGAACATTAATTTCTTCTTTGATGCAAATTCTCTACTAAGAATAAAGTGCAAGAGTTTTTTTTTGTTTTTTGTTTGTTTCTTTCTCATTGTTCGTTTATATTATTAACTCATGAAAAAATATTGTGTTAATTCCTTCTGTAGGTTGAGACAAGAATACTAAATGTGTTCCACTGGGGTCTGTTGTTGCAGGACTTGGTGCCTTGTGTTCTTGTGACATTTGAGAAAGAGAATATCGTGGTGTGGAAGGGAAAATACAACACCACAGAACTGCAGATGCCCAGCGATGATGATTTGTTCTCTCCACTTTCTGAATTAGAATATGACTCAGAGGAGAAGAGCAGCATTAGCGGCACAGAACAAACCTTTGGTGGTGATTCTACTTTTTCAGACACAAAAAATGCTTCTTCAGTGGATCTTATAGTCACCTAAAATGTTTTTCTTAAGCTTGTCTGGGTGGACGCATTTAGTCACTACAAATAGCATCATTGTCATTTGATACTGCTCTGTTTCTTCTACAGTTGCACGCCTGAACAAAAATTTACAAGTAAACTTAACAACGGCCTGTTCTCTTCTTCTTGACGAGAAAGTTATAGCGTTACTCCTCCGTTACTCCAACAATTTTGAGAGAGAACGCAAGGCCGTACTTGATATTCGTAGAATATGTGTCATTCTTTGAAAATTTAAGATTATAAAAATAGGTATAAATTATAAATGCAAGTGTCGATCAGGCGAAGCCGACCAGAGATCAGCGGTCCGGCTCTTCCTGTCCTTGCCATTGTGAAGTTTCAAATTTTTGTAGGTACTGCTTCCATGTTCACACTGGCCACAGCACTTCTATTTGATGGCGAAAGAGAGAATTAATCATCTCTCTGATCATTTTACAACAGTTAGAACCTTCGTTTCACGCGAGTATCGATTTACCTTGCATTGACTCGGACGGAGCCATCTTAGTGAGCGGCGTCTCTGCTACGGGACCCGAGTCCCTTGACTCAATCACTCACCGACTCGACTGCTCTTTGAGGTCTGTGTTGCCCAAACTTTGTCATCAAGGAGCAAATATTGTCTTCCCAAATCCCTGTGTTATATTTGTACCCGACCTTTTTTTTTTTCGTTTTTCATGGGGAAATTGCCGGTCATGTCTCCTGTAAGATTAAAGCAGAGTAGATTGAAACTGAATGTGATTTTCAGGTTTTTATACAAATAAGGGTAACAGCTCGGCGTTCAGGATTTCGGGTTCGAGGTCGACTCGTTTCAGATCTGATCTGGGACTTTGTCTTTCACTCACCTTCATCTGCTTTCTTCCGCTCATCATCCACTCTCAAAATTGGCGGATATCGCATAATTTATCGTGAATTGGTGGCGGGTGTGACTGGATTTCTTTCTCTCCGGAACCCTACGTCATAGTGGATTAAACGATGTGGAACAGTATAGCTACTTACAAGGAGAACCTCTCCCAGCTCGCTCTCGATGTCGAAGACGCTGCCGAAGAGCTAGACATTTATGGATCTCATTCTCCCGGAGAAGATGTTTCCGTCTTCGATCGTCGTGCTTCTCATCGGTTTGCTCAATCTAATTCCCCTAATCGGGCGTCTCTTCCCAACGGTACGTCCGCCTCCAAGGCTGAGGTAAGTACATTGAACACTTTGAAACAAAATTTTGATTCAAAACATTTTACGGTTATGGGTTTGTTGTTTATCACGCGTTTAAATTTACATCTGATCCTTATCCGAAAGGTGTTTTATCACGCTTGCATACGATTATGTGGAACTCAAATTCTCCAAGTTATCATGTTTACCCTCTCTTTAAAACAATAATACATGCCGACTGTGCATTGTAGAATTAGGTCGTTTGGTGGATTGCCTTCTTAATATCTTATTTGACCAGTGAAGGTTCACTTCATTTCGCCTTCTAGACTTGCTAAATTCTGTTAATGCAACCGAACTTTTGATTGCATTCGTGGCTTGCTTGGCGTATTTGCATTTGCCTTGCGGGATGCGATTTTAGAACAGCTACAGGTCATTGGGACAAAAGGACAAATTGATAATCAAATTATCTCTCTGTTTTGGTGGAATTATAAAAACGTGATAGATAGTTACTGCTGTGGCAAACTTCCTAAATGCTTTGCTCCATATTTCAAGTTTGGGCTAGTTGCCTCAAAATGCTGGGCAGTTCCTTCAAACTGGAGGCTGTTGCTTGTCTATGGCAATGCTGAATTTCTATTACAGCCTGCTGCTTGTGTGAAAATTTGTGAACATACATCCATTTCTTTTTTGACTATGGTCTTCCTTCTGATCAACTGTGACTTTCAAGTTTCACAATGGAGTTGCATCTCTAGCGTCAAGAGCAATGATTAGAGGCCAGGATGGAAAATTTTGAATAAATACCAAAAGGCTTAGCTGCTGATGGATAAGCCTGTGGCTTCAGCTATGGAGGTTCCTGTTAGGCTCATTTTCAGTGGCTTTTCAGCACATGAGAAAGCGGGATTTAGAGATCTCCATTTGCTTTCTAAATTTCAGTAGTACTAGCTGCTGTTGGCTTGTGTGTTTCTTGGGTTCCATCTCTTTTTCATACAGTAAATTTTGCATTATGATTGGCAGAGTATGATGATGCTCTACCCAAATTCTATTGAATCCTCCAAAATTTATGGACCATCACTTTGTTAGTCATTGATTCATACAAGACTTTCAAAAGCCCACTATTTAATACTACACTCAAATTTGCAGTACTTATAACAATGTTTACAAACTATAAGCTATGACGCAATTTTAGAATTGCATTTGGTTTCAAATATGAACAGCTAAATGCAAAACCACCATCTCCTTGGTTTGAGCAAGACAAGATCGTAGTACAGTTTGTTCTGGGATTTCTGCCACTCATGAAAATGATTGTAAGGGAAAAAGTTGATAGACTTTCAGTGCCACCAAAGAAGTCTTTTGTTGTTTATCTCTGCATAGTCTTTTTGAAATATATTCTCTAATAGTTGTTTGGAAGATTTTGTCTTAATCAGATTCCATCTTGTAGGTTGAGCAATACAAAGCTGAAATTCAGAGGCTTCAGGCATCTGAGGCTGAAATAAAGGCATTGTCAGTCAACTATGCAGCCATATTGAAGGAGAAAGAGGTAAGTTGGTTATTCTTGCCTGCTTGCAGTTGGACTGCAATACATAGAGTTTAATTAGTCTAATGAAGATCTCTTAGGGGTCTAACCCAAGATATCATTTTTGGAGTCTAAAGAAATATAAATATCTCTATTGGTGGTCGTTAAAGAACAAATATGGAAGAGTTTTATATGACTCTCATGGAAAGGAGTCTCATGGGAAGAAGGTCCAACTGAGGAATTTTAGTATTATTAGTTTTTTGTTTATGTTACAATTGCTTAGTTATTCTAGGACTTATATTTAAGAATTGTACTTTGGGAATAACTAGGATATAGGTAGTTTAATTCAACTCTGATTCTATGTATTCTCTCTATTATAAATGGAGACCCGGTGTACTTAATTTACATTAGTATTTTCCTCTCCAGGAGTACTACATGGTATCAAACTTGGTTCTATGAGTTTGACTCGGTTAACCCATAGAGAGAATGTGTTTATTTTCTTATATGTTATCTCTATCAGGTTAATTTTGTTTTCTTTTCCCTTTAATCTTCTTCTTTCCTAACACTCATTTTTCCTTCCGATTTCTATTGAATTTTTGGAAAAGAGATATACTTCATTGACTTATTATAATTTGAGTACAAGGAGTCTTTATTTATTATAAATGAAACAAGTAGAATCTAATTACAATTAAATTACCCTTGTCCCAGCTACACCTAAAGTTTAACACTTAAGATAAATCCAAGAATAATTGAACAATTAAATATAAATAGAAGACTAACATAACTAAAACACCTTTTAACTGTAACACTTAAGTGAGACATAGTCTAAAACACGTTCTACTCAAATTCAAAGGCAGAAAAAGATCCATTTTGAGGGCACAACAAAGAGACTATTCACTTTTTAAGGGTAGCTCAAACACAAATCACCTATTTGGTGAAGAACAAAAAGAATTCACTCAAGTTGGATGTTGGGCGCACTCCTATGCTTTTAGGTAGTGGTTCTAGGTATTGCTTAGAAGTTATGAAAATAAGAAATGATAAATTAAAGAAATACTAGAAAAAAACAACTTTAACCGAAAGGAGGCGACTATGCAACACTCATACTTCCAAATGAATCTAGAATATGACTAGGTAAAAATAGAGGAGACTGTAATATTAGAACTGTAAAAATAACTTATCAAACCAGTTTGGCCAAGTATGACCTCAAAGAAATTTTATGGGGGTGATCATAATTTTTGGAGATGACGATGAGGAAAATACATAACCAAGTATCAAAAACGCAAAAGATTGAAAACAACATCCAAGCAAGATATCGTATATCTTCATGTCTTAAAGAGCTTGTCTCTTACAGAATGAATTGTCTGAGCTTGCCCATCTATAGGCTCATGCCTTACTAGAATAAATCTGAATTTATAAAAAAAATTTATCTTGCCGAGAATTTGGACACTTTATTGCTTCAATATGCTTACTGGGGTATTTCTACATAGGCGGAATGATTAATAAAATTAATAAAAAGTGTTTTTTAAAATTTAATTGCTATACTTTATTTTGTTCTCAAATTGTTATTGGTTGAGGCTTTTTGTTTTGGCCTTTTTTCTTTGAAATACATGAATACTATGATGTGTTATATGTTTTTTTTCTGAACTTGATCAGGAAGAACTTTCTCGTTTGCATGGAGAAAATGGTTCATTGAGAAAAAGCCTGGAAACGGCAAGTGCTGTCAGCTACACTTCAAGAAGTGAGAACCGCAAAACATCTTCAAACAACTCAACTTTGGTTAAGGTATCTTTTTGGTTTTCATTTATTGTCTTTCAACTAGTGTCTAGCTGATCAAAAGAAAAAAGAAGAATGCAATGCAACTAATTGTGAAATTTTATGAGTTTTTAAGGGTGGTGATAGGTAATGGTACCCATTGAGTTTCATGGCGCTTGCGTCAAGCTACAACATTCACAATAATTTCTTCCTTTTTTTTCTTTGGTGGTGATGATACAAGTGAATCTTGTGGAAAAAAATCTTTTAGTTTCCAACTTCCTGAATCCATTTGTTCATAATTTTCCCAACAAATCTTCATGACAATCCACTCCCTATAGCTGTGTAATGGTTTCCTCTCCTCAAAGGATGGAGGAAATTAAATTTTGATAGATCATCCCTAGAAAATCCAGGTCCAGCAGGCTTTGGTGGAAGCCTGAAAGATCACAATGGATCCTTTCTATTTCTCTACTCAGGGCCCGTTGGGAACAATGATTCCACAATGTCAGAGGCTAATGCTCTGCTCATTGAGGGGGACTCAGCCAATCTTATCTCATGGGAAGCTGAGAATGCAGTCTCCATGGAGAATAGGCTATATATTTGATGAAATTACTGCTCTCTCCTCTACTTAGCAGATTTTCCCTTGGGAGGGGGAGTCTTCTGGGGACAACTAATTACTAGGAGCTGCTTCTGGTTGTAATGCGGGGATGTTTTCCCTCTTGTATTATGCTTTTTTTCCTTTGTGCTGAATAAAAATAGTGGACCATCTTCCAAAAAAAAAAGATTTTCCCAACAAACTTACTATCGTAAATACGAATTAAAGGTAGGAAGCTTCTTTTATTTTATTTTTTTAATTTAAAGGGATAAATAGCTAGAGAAAAGTCTCAAAGGAGATATTATCAGTATAGTGGCATTTCACTATGGCGCATTTTTTTTGTTTTAAATTTGGGTTACTAATAGCAAGAGATAAGCTTTAAGGGGGATAGAACTGAGTGGCATCTCACTAAGCAATTTAAATTCACTTGCATTCTAAAGTTAAAATACTATTGCTCGGGTGACAAGACATTATTGTCAATTCATTAACTAGTTTATTGATTGCTTAATTTACTTCCATTTGTAAAAGTATAATTTCCCATTAAGCTCAAAGAATTGGACAATCAATGCCCTGTTAGTTCTGCTGTAACTTGTAAAGAAGCGCCAGGATGGCTTCAGCTGCAAACATTTGAAAAATGAAAAACAAAAAAAGATTCATTAAATGTTTCTTTCTTTTGTGTGTGTTGAATTCTTTTTTTTGGTTGTATACATTTATATACTTTCCTCAGTTAGTGTATAAATTGAGCCATAAAGTCCTCAATATGAAATGATTCAGAACCATTTATATTTGAAAATCTGAACATCGTAGGAGTTTTTCTTCTAGTTGTTAAAAGTAATTTTCTTATGTCAATATGTGAGTTATTTTTTAACCCAAGGGCCTCACTGGACTTCATTTTAAACATGGATATGATAAATGAATAATGTCTTGAACTCTTGAACAACATAGTCTTGATGACATTAATACAAGTGTCTGAACCTTTTTTTCCTCTTGATGTAATTTTGAGCATTAAGTAAAATCTATGTATGTCTATAACTTCTGGGATTCATGAAACCAGGAGTAAACATTTTTCCTTCAGGAAGAATATCATCAAAAAATTATATTTACAAGCTGTTGAAAATATGGAAGATCAGAGAAAAAGCTTTCGAGGGAAGGGCCGGATAACAGTTCCTTTATTTTTTTTCTGTAAATGGTATTTTTTTTTATCAAAATCAACCCCATAAATGAGTGGAAGGGCTTGGCAAGATCCGATGTTTTTTTCTTGGATTCCTGTTTTGTTTTTAATGAGCAAAGATATAATTTCATATTTCCTTTTATTTCAACGTGCATGTTTGTGAGTTTCTTATTTAAGTGTCGAGTCTATGATCTCTTGGGTTCAAATCTCGTTGCCAATAAGCTTTGGGGGGCAGTATGTCTGTTTCAACATTCAAAAAGAAAAAGTAATAAGACACCCCGGATGTCAATGAAACTTGAAACTTATACCTCATTTCAAGAACCCCCATGTGGCAAATGAGTCTTTGCTATAAAAGAAATTTGTTTTTGAAAGAAATTGGCTATAAAGGAGTTGCTTTCTCTTGTCATGGTTTTTGAGACATGATTGTCTTGTGATTTGGTGCTGAAACTTTTAACTCCGATGGTTACTTTGTCCTACACGTTAATTCTTGTGGCATTGCTTTTGTGTGGAATCTGCGTAGGGAACAGGTGAGCAACTGTCCAACAAGCTACAAAGAAGTACCAGTCAAGTAACTGCTCATAGCTCTGGAAATTTTCCACACAGAGCCACTGGTCATAAACATGACACATCCAGCAATGGGGGAGTACAAATTACTGATGTGAGAGGAGATGAGAAGGTACTTTTAGTTTCTGCACTCTGATTTGCTAGTAACGCTTGTGTGTTGTCTATGTGGCTTAAGATGGCTTTCATAATTGTTGCCTTCTACACTCTTCCGTGTGAAAATATGTAAAATTTCTTTTAGGAGCTTGCCCAGTTGCTAGAAGAACAAAAGAAATCCTTGGCAACATTACGAGCTAATCACAAAGCAGAGATAAAGCAACTAAAGATGCAGCTGGACAAAGAACGTGATGCATTAGTCACATTAAAGTTAAAGCTACAAGGTACTGCAGTTGCACTATAAAGGGTTGAAATGACTATCCTTCATTTTTAGGAAAGAGTTGAAATGGCTTTCTTTTATTTTTTTGAATGAGTTGAAATGGCTTTCTTTTATTTTTTTGAATGAGTTGAAATGGCTTTCTTTTATTTTTTTGAATGAGTTGAAATGGCTTTGCTTTATTTTTTTTTTGAATTAGTTTAAATGGCTTTGCTTTATTTTTTTTGAATGAGTTGAAATGATTTTGCTTTATTTGTGAATGAGTTGAAAAATGGCTTTGCTTAATTTTTTTGAATGAGTTGAAATGATTTTGCTTTATTTGTGAATGAGTTGAAAAATGGCTTTGCTTAATTTTTTTGAATGAGTTGAAATGATTTTGCTTTATTTTTGAATGAGTTGAAGTGGCATTCCTTTATTTTTTTGAATGAGTTGAAATGGCTTTCCTTTATTTTTTCCTGAGTGAGTTAAATGGCTTTTTTTAAACTGTTTTGAATAAGTTGAAATTACTCTCCTTTTGTTTTTTTGAATGAGTTAAAATGTCTCTCCTTTATTTTTTTGAATGAATTGAAATGGCTTTCCTTTATTTTTTGAATGAATTGAGATGACTTTTTTATTCTTTTGACCGAGTTGAAATGGCTTCTTTCATTAGCACAAGTAAATAAATTATTATCATTTTTTCCTTCTTGTCTTATCTGGTTTCATCTCTAGGGCAAGAATTGAATGAATCGACTCAAAAGGAGCTTCAGTCTTTGAGGATGGAGAAAGAAAGAGTAAGCTGTTCATAAATTCTTTTAAAATGTCAGCATGTTCATGAATTTTTTCATATTTCATGTTTGCCAAGGTCTTACTTAGACTTTTAATTTTCAAAAAAAAAAAAAACAAGGTCTTAGACTTTCTTCTGTCTCATTTTATCTTATCATAATTTGCTTCATATTTGGTAGGCTTTTTTGGAGATGAACGATTTACACAATGAGTTGAATACAAAAGCTGCAGAAATAAAGCTATTGCGGTCTGAGTTGAATAGAAGGGACTTGGAAAAACCTGGTGAATCAGTAGAGGCTTTAAAAGGTTCAATTGCAACCTTAGAGGAGGAGAATAGCAGTCTTAAGGTTGCTAGTTGTCATGATCCTTTTGTATACCAAATGCATCATTTATTTTCCTTTTGATATTTTCTATTATTTCAGCATCCATTTTCTATTATGACATACTTACTTTTAGTGTAGGCAGAGAAGGGTGAACTGGTTGCTGCACTGAGACTCTCTGAGAAGCATAGACTTATAGAAAATTCAGATACTTCAAACCTGCACACAAACGAGGTACTTTCATCTTTTGTTTTTTTCCTCATATTTTCTAACCAAAAACAGTGTTTCGATTGTCCATCCTTGTTCATTTTATTTTTTTATTTTTTTATTAGATTGTTACACCACGTTGAACAATAAGTAGAAAATCTACAATGCCAATAACATGTTAGATCTATGGTGCAACCAAGCCTCTCAGTTATGATTTTATAATTCTTTTTGAACAAGTATAGATTAGAGTACAGTTCAAGAAGAGTGAGCATGTAGTATTAGATGCTTCAAGCAGGTTTGACAGAAACCTAGTAATACGCCAGCTCAAAAGGTTTTGTTGTTAGCAGATGTGGGGCTGGCAAGAATTATAGAAAGGCCAAAATGGGATGGATGAATTGTTGTTGTGATGCAGGAAGGGAAGAAATCTAGCAATGTAACTTGCTGTGAGCAGAATGGAAGGATTCACATGGTTGGAACCCAATATGTTGCAACAAGGTTATGATGAAAATGATGGTTGAATTTTTTTTAAATGCTTGTTCTTTTGGAAAATTTCTGCATGCTGGCGATTTTTTCCCATACCATACCTATAGGTGGATAATAATGTTCATGGACCACCAATCTATAGTTGTACATGAGCTACACGTGTTGGGAATTGTTTGAGATAGATTGTTGTGTGGGAGAATAGTCCCAGATTGGTTTAGGCTTGAAAAGGTCCCATGCGTGTTAGGAAGATACCTCTTAGATTTGGCGAGTTATTTTGGGAGGAACCACCCTAACTTTTACATGGTACCAGAGCCAACCCAAGTCCATGTTGATGTTCTGTGTGGTCTGTGTTTGTTCTCTGTGGCCCATTATGTATGTTCTCCTTCTTCACCAGATTGTTACTTTAGACCTGTAAGTGGGATTGTTCATGGGTGAAAATGTCCAACAATATATGTTGTCTATGTGCTTAATGTCTTTGGATTAGTTATTTGAGAGTGAGAGTTTGTTGTGTTTAGGCAAATAATCTCACATTGGTTTGGGTTTTGACAATATCATATAATACTTAGGGAAAGAGACCTTCTAACTTTAGCTAAAAAGAAACAGCCCAACTTTAACAGCTCCTTTTTCTTCATTGGTCATATTGATATTGCTTAATCTTCGAGGGAAATCAATGAGGTTAATTTTAATTGTTTGTCATCCCACTGGGAAATCTTTTCTGCTCGAGATTTTCTGTTGATAATGTTAGATGGAGTTCACAAATAATGATCGATTGGTATTATTGTCCTGTTGCACTTGTAAGTATCAATCTATTTAAGCTCTTTGGCTGCTTTGATACAGGAATTATTAAAGTTGGAGAAAGCATTGAAGGATACCAGCCGAGAGAGGGACAAAGCATTGCAAGAACTGTCTCGTCTTAAACAACATCTGTTAGATAAGGTTGTTAGAAAATTTTTGAATCATTATATGTAGCTGTTGCAAGAAATAGATCTTCTTTTTCAGGAAAAAAAGTGAAGCAGCTTTTGATTAATCTTGAGTTGCTCTTGCTTGGTTTTCAGTCCTGTTTTTAATCAAATTGTTGAACACAGTACTCAGCATAAAACCTTAACTGGGCTGTGTTTTTCTAAAGTAATTTTTGCTTTTCCTTTTGGGATACGGTAATTCGGTCAAATTGAAAAGGGCTTCTTCTACTCCATGTGTGCCAGGAACTGGAAGAATCAGAAAAAATGGACGAAGACAGCAAAACCATTGAGGAGCTTCAGGCCAAGTGTGAGTATCAAAAAGCTCAAATATCACACTTGGAGAAAGCCTTGAAACAAGCAACATCAAGTGTCGAGGAAGCTAAGAAAAGAAACAGTAGTGAACTTCATAAAGCAAATGAGATGATTCATGATCTAAAGGACCAACTTGCACACTATATGACCATTGTTGATGCAAAAAATGCAGAATTGTTGAATCTCGAGACTGCTCTTGGACAGTATTATGCTGAAACAGAAGCTAAGGTACCTTCAAAAATATCTCCCATTACTTTTAAGTGCATGGTTGCATTCTCTGATCAAGGAACAGGGAATGAGGATTTGATTGTTGATGTACCTTTGCTTGCACATCTGATAACAGGAACGTCTTGGAAGAGATTTGGCTGTGGCAAAAGAAGAATCAGCTAAACTTTCTGTGTCGCTGAAGGTATGAAAAGTCATCTATTTTGGCTAGTTATACCTGAATAACTGTATTCTATGATCTCCAGGATATGTTTGTTTATCTATTACCCATATAGAGCTAGCACTGATTTACTGAATGAACTTATAATTTTGTTACATCTGCATCTCAAAGAGGGGTAACGAGATCATATGCAAATTTTGACATAATACAGAAAATTTTCAAAATTGTTGTGGTTGGTAATAATTTTCATGCTGTGTTGAAGAGATTACTTTCTCTCTTGATTGTTTTTGGTCACATGTACCTGGATCAGCAAATGATATTGCTGATTCTTTAGCTAAACTAGGAGTTTCCCTACAATCTCTTGTTATTAGGGAACTCTTTTTTAGTTTTTATCTTCCTTTCCTCTTTTAATGAGGCATCTTATTCAAAACAAAAATAAAAAAATTAATTGTCATTCTGTGAATTGCAAATCCATAGGGCAGACATGGTTGAAGCCATACAGTCTTAGTCATTTATCACCCAGGTGGTGGCTAAAATATTCACAGTTTGCAAACTGTTTTTTGGTTAAGATAAGATAGTGTAAAACCAATCAAAGTGTTATGCAGTGTTTTGAGAAAGGTCTTTGAAGACCTGTGTCATGAGTTGGCTTGATGGTAACGTCCATCGTGTGTTGGTCTCATTTTGGAAAACAGTTATTTAGGATGATTTTTAATTTTCACAAGTTTTCACTTTGGAGTTAATGGTTTAGAGCACGGTGATTAACTTCCCTATTCTGATTGATCCTCTATCTTGTCCCTCTTCTTTTTCTTACGCTGTTTTCATACTTCGTCATTTTAGAATAGAATAGAAAAAGGGTGTGCTCATCTACAGGGTTGAAGATAGACAATAACACTATCCGTGAAATGAAAATGTACATTTTGAAGGGGATAAGGAGAAAAGAAAGATAGAAAGGTAATGTTCGCATGTCTGAATGACTGGATGTATAAATTTGGAAAAATAGGTTTTGTGTTGTTGTCCTGTCTATTTCTTTTCTCGGTTGTCTTTTTTCTCTACGATCTTTCCTTCGTAATGCCAGGTTCCTGTTATGTGTAACTTAAGTAGCTTATAAAGCCTATGGCCTTTGAAAATGTTCTGCTACTTATAAAACATGTGGATGTAATTGAAATGCTTGTCTCATCCTTGTCATTTTTTGTGTTCACTGCTTAGTTCTGTTTTACTGCTTTCTTTAAGGATGCTCACGAAAGGCTTGAGAATTCCAAACATGAAAAGGATGAAATATTGTCCAAGCTTTCACAAACAGAGAGGATGCTGTTAGAGGGTAAACAGAGATTGCAAAAGCTTGAGGGTGACAATTCAAAACTACGGCTTGCACTGGAGCAGAGCATGACCAGACTTAATAGGATGTCTATGGATTCCGATTACTTTGTTGACAGGTTGCAGACCATTTTTCTCTCTCATCCTTTCTATTTCTTTTTAGTCAATCAGTTGGTAATACTGATTTGTACCATTTTGGCAGGCGCATTGTGATAAAGTTACTGATTACATATTTCCAGAGGAATCACAGCAAAGAGGTAACTTCTTTTCTTGCCGATCTCTCAATGTTTTCTTATCTTATGTTGAAGGTTGCAGAATTCTTTGAAGTAGAACTTTTATTTCAATTGACCGATTAATGGATATTTCAGGTCCTAGATTTGATGGTTCGCATGCTTGGTTTCACTGAGGAGGACAAACAAAGGATTGGGTTTGCTCAGCAAGATGCAGGTAAAGGTGTTGTCCGAGGTGTGCTGGGTCTACCAGGACGTCTTGTTGGTGGCATCTTTAGTGGAAACTCATCTGAAGTAGCTGCTTCGGCCGCATCTGAAAACCAGGTGTGCTTTCAGGACTCAGATGGTTCTATATAGATTGGCTTTCGTAGAAATTTGGGGATTAATCAGAAAATTGCTGATTGATTCTTTCAAATTTTATTTACTAAAGGGATTATTCAGCGGTTTCTAATGTACAAGCGTCTCTTTTTGTCAGTCTTTTACAGATCTGTGGGTTGATTTTCTTCTCAAGGAGGGTAAAGAGAGGGAGAAGAGAGAAACGGCAACAACACCTGCTTCAGCATTTCTGATGGCCTCAGGGAGCAATACAAGTGAACCTGGGAGTACAGACGCTGTAGGAGAACAGCGGGCCAACCTTGATTCTAATGGTACTTTCTCGACGGTAAAACGCCCAATGAGTCCCATCACAGGTAATCATCACCTAAACGAAAATTCAGATACCGAGTTCTCGACTGTGTCTCTTACGTCCACAGCAGCTTCTCTTCTAGAAAACAGCTCCCAAATGTCGAGATTCCCTCCTAGATAAATATGATAGAGGTTCTAGCGTGTTAGAAGTTATTATCAAAATACCAATCAATTCATCAATTTGTTAATTCTTTAAGTTTCCGATGTAAATACATGAAAAGTTGCCTGTTTTTTGGGAATGTAACAGGTCTCCATTTGTGAGATAAAAGGTGGGCCTGAATTCGAACCGCATGATTTTGTTGAACCGCAGTTATGTGTCCTCTTTCAGTATGAAAATCTTTAGAACAACCCAAATGCATAACCTTGTAGGGCATTACTCCTGAGGCAAGAAATCGCAAGTGATTATTTTTAATCCATTTGTTGAAGTTCATCATAGATCAGCAACTGGGAATAACTTAATTTTTCATTATAAAATTTACAATTGACAATTTTCATACTTCCCATGGTGAGTCGATAGTGTGATAGTAGAGGATTAACCTAAATCATAGCTCTCTGTACTCCACCATGGTTTAGTTTTTCAATCAATTCATAAATCACGGGAATCCTCCTACATGAAATCAATCTTTTAAGCATTCAAAAAAAGGTGATAGAATTGTAATGAGGAAAACAAGATTGACAAAAATTTAAACGAAAATTGTGAAGAGATGCCTTGACGTTAATCAATGTTAAAGACAACAAGAACACTTTCATAGATCAAAAACTTCAATACTGTCGTAGAAAGGGAAGCCAGTTGCTTCCTTCAAAAACTTTTTGCTTGTTCTTCTAGTTGTGGCTCTTCTGATTGCGTAGAAGTTTTTGTTCAGAAATTATTTGATTGGATTTATAATTCCTTTACTTCATGTTAAAGAGTTTTATTTTTTTTATTTTTTTATGAAGCTTCGAAGATTGGTTTGGTCTTCCTGCTACAAAGCAAAACATTCTTGAAATCCCCATTGTCCTTGGACAGACGCTACGGAAGAACATGCTATGTTGAACGAAAGAAAAGATGAAATTTGGAAACCTCCGAATCGAGACAATCAATCAGGGATTCAATATAATGAAATTTAGGCGCTTTTTGTACGTAATAACACAGCTCCGCATTCGGATCCAGCCGCAGAACAACAGCAGATCCGAACCAGCGGAGAAGAACAAAAACCACCTCCGTGCGAGAACGGCAAAATTCTGTAAACCACAGAAATCACAAGAGGGAAAAGAACGGAATATAGCCGTGGTTTCAGACTATCTGGTAATTAGGGTAGCAGAGGTCCTACGAAACGGCCGACCCCAATATGTAAAACAAAAATGGGGTATCATTATTCGAAGGTTTTGCTAGTCGTTGGAGAAGTCTCACTGATAAAAGTGACCTCCCCGCTGGGACCTTCGCAAATAGTCAAATCTGAACTCTCTAAAATGTGTGAAAAACAGAATAAAAAGGCCAGCCAAACCGACACATCGATCCGTGCAGGCAGCAAGCCCTGTAATCACATGTGATTCTTTCCGAAGGCAAACTTGGTCGAAAGCGCACAGCTTTTTAAAGCGCTTCCTCCATAGGTCCTTCAGATTTCAAACGAAACGAGCAGACGGTAAACAAAACCAAAACGAAAAAAAAACAAAAAAAAACCGCGAATTGTAGAGAATGTGAGACATTATGATGCTCTGTGAATACGAACCAAATAAGGAGTGTCATCTTGCAGAATTCACGAGACCGCAATCTACAAGACAAGTCATTCTCTTCATCGCATCTACGTTTTCCATTCATCGTAGACAGAGGAGGAAAGCTGCCATGAGGCAAGGACATGAATGAAACCTTCATAAGCCCTAGGGCGAACAAAACCCTAGAAAATAGAAATAGCCTTGGCTTCGATAAGATACTTATAGGATTTCCTCAAAAGTAAAATTTCCAAAAGATCCTCCTAAGAATAGATCTTGCCCTTAATAGCCATGGGCGTCCAGGTAATTTCATATCTCATACCCCTTGATTTTTTAATAAGATTTTAAAATTTCTTGTATATGACTAATTCGAATATCTTTCAAATATTTAATTAATATTAAATTGGAAAAATCTCATTAAGAAATGAAAAAAAAATTAATGGGTTTTCAGTAATAGGTTTCGTAAATATATCTCCGAGTAAATGAGCTAAAACACAATCTGTATTTATCTATAAACTCCATCAAATCGAAGTCTATATCTTTGGAAACTCCAAGGCTGCCGTTAATAGGATAAATATCGAAATAATGTATCAAATAGATTCAAACTCAAAAGCGTTGTAATCTCTATAATCACTGTTGTAATTTTATAAATAATTATCTCCTCTTTAATGAAAATCACGACAAATATTATTCTTATCTCTAGGCCTGTTGAACACTTTTGTGAGAATTAAAGTTACATAAGAAAATACAAGATATATTGACATAAATAATTAATTACAAATTACCACAGGTAGGTAGATAAGGGGTTCTTTTCAATTTTATATGTGACTGAAATGTCCCTCCATTCTTAATCACGCTATAACCACACCAACTCACCCTGCTCGGTACAGATTCCAGCAAACTGTTTCATCAACCAGCTCCCGATCGATCAATTCCATGCTTAAATTCTTCCAATTGCCGATTGATTGGTTCCCATTGAATTTCGCCCACTTCCGTCACTGCAGGGCTCGTGGGAAGAACGAAAAGAGTTTCTGTGGTGGGATCGCTTATTTTTGTCTAATCTACAGGAAGTAAGATAACTGTTCTTTCTTTCTTGAACCTCCTTCTCCATACAATTCGTTCCACTGTTTCAGCTCATTCATGCCTGCTCCTTCGGCAGCAAAACTTGCCGCAACCTGCATTTATAGAATAAACACGTCGAGAGATATATTATAGGTTTCTTTGAGCAGTCTCTGAGGGCAGTCAAGATGGCTCACCTGGTTCTTTGCCAGCCTCATATCTTCCATGTTCAGTGGTCTGAGGGTTATCACTCTCTCTCCCTTTTCTTCTTCTTTGGCATCCTCCTCCCCCTTGTTCTGCGCTTCTGCAGCTCTTCTCTTCCGCTCCTGTGAGGTGAAAGGAAGTCGATAATAGCTCAAAATATGCTTCGCATATGAAGAAAGAGAAACCCAGTTTGTTCTTACCATGTCCTTCAATCTTTCCTTCTGTATTAACTCTCTCACAGGTCTGTAGGCAGCGGTCATGCACAAGTTCTGCTCACCAGGGTAACTCAAAAGGTCATAATGGTAGGCGTGGTGCTAGCATCTAAAAAAAAATTCTTAATGTCCAGAAGGAAACAGACCTTCAGATCGCTTCCACTATGTCCTTCAGTCATCATGGCCAGCTCCTTATAGTCAAGTCCTTCTTCCACCTTTTCCTTCGACAAGAGTGTTTTTAAGATTGATTCTCGACTCTCCACGCCGGGAAGACCCACCATGATTCTAAAGCAACAGCAGCAATTAGATAATCGCACCTCAATAGATGAAAATAAATACAGGTGCCTAATATAGAAACATGTCATACCTCCGCTCAAACCGTCTAATAATTGCCTCATCAAGATCAAAAGGCCTGTTCGTTGCAGCGAGTACAAGGATTCTTTCCCCGGGTTTTGTCATCAGGCCATCCCAATGTGTCATGAACTCGTTCTTGATCTTCCTCATTGCCTCGTGTTCGCCAACTCTTGTTCTTTGCCCCAGCATGCTATCCACTTCATCTACGAATATAATTGTTGGAGATACCTTTGCTGCCAGTGTAAACAAAGCTCTGACATTCTTCTCGTCCTCCCCGAACCATTTTGAAGTAATGGTTGACATGGAGACGTTTATGAAACTCGCCCCGGCTTCTCTAGCAATGGCCTTGGCCATCATCGTCTTCCCTGTACCAGGAGGTCCAAAAAGCAGAATACCTCTACAAGGCTTTAAGAGACCTCCTTTGAAGAGGTCCGGTCTCCGGAGGGGTAGCATGACCAGCTCCTGAAGTGACTCTTTGATCTCATCTAAGGCACCAACATCATCAAAGTTCACTCCAATTTCACTTGCTGGAATGACCTCTGGCCTAATGCGTTTCTCAAACTCATTGTCAGGGATTTCCTATTGCACACACAATACAAGCTCATAAGAAACTTGAAAAAATTCCACATAGAATTCAGTAAAAAATTTGATGAGGAGAATACAGAGTCCTGGTCTAGAAGTGCAAACCGTGTAACTTATTGATGTGTTGGAATTAAAACTTGACTAAAAATTAAACATATGGTACAGAACATGAGAAATGTATATATCCAGGCAACAGCTATTTGTCTTATCCCATTCCCCCATTGTCAAAGGGATTCACACAAGCTTGAACAAAATATGATAGGAACCACGAACATTCGGTTAAGACTCAACTGCAGAAACCTGTAAAAGTTTTTGACACATGAACATATTCAATCTTCTGCTTGAACTATTAATTTTACTAGAACTTACAGGTGCTTTTGTTGGAGGGGATGGATTCTCATTATCCTTGCCCACCACTGGCACAGTTCTCTCTGTTTCAGCTTTGCTTTCATTTGCTGGAGCTTCGGCTCGCGACTCAGGGTTTGCACCAGCAGCAACACCCTCTTCTGTATCTGCCTGAAATGGTGTGAAAAATAGAAAAAAGTGTCAAACCTGTACTCTCTATCTCTTGACTGTTGTATTGATGAATATTTAACTGACCTTGGCAGAGTCAACATTTGTTTCTAATTTTAGAGCATCTTTGCCACCTATTTTACTTTGCTGGAAAATACTCAATCCATGTGACAAGCTGTTCACAACGGCATATACAGCATTATGTTATTGATTAGCGCAAAAGAAATGCGTGAAACCAAATAACATCAATAAAATTATCATTCAAACAACCAGACCTCTTTGATGAAATGACAAGCTTCCCATTCCTGTACTCGGGGTCTTTAGTATTCATCAGATGGTAAGAAATTGCAGATACTACAATTTCTTCAATGTACTGGCAGAGAATTTCTGTATCAGATAGGCAGATGGCACCAAGATCATCACAGTCAAGATCATTTGCTGCTAGAACCTCAGAAATGTGGTTTCTGCTATCCTGGTACTGGATCATTTTCATGTCTTCTTCTAGTTGAGACTTCCAGCTATCAAGGTGGGTCTCGTCTTCCGGTGGTTTGATATTGATATTATAAGGAAATAGAACAGTGAGCCTCTCATCCACCTCTTCGTAATCATTACCTGTATCTAACATCCTTGAACCAAGGATCAATATGGGTCCTGACAGTTTCTGCAGCATTTTCTTGAACAAGTTATATACCCGTTGTGATCTAAACACAAGCCTCTCAACTTCCCTGAGGTAGAGAATGATGGGGCTGGTTTTTGATACTGAAACCAGGACCTGGAAGTGAAGAAAATATTGTTTTTCAATGGAGGATCACATGCTAAAGAACTTGTACCAGCTAACTAATTGAATATTTCTGATCCTAGTTCTGGCATTGCATTGAGTTTACCAGGATATATAGCAATGGAAATATCATAAAAATCAGAACACCTTCTAAAGGTTGTCCACTGCAAGGAGCAGCTTACAAACCTTATATAGTGACTGTATTAGGAGTTTCTCATCAAAAGACCAACTGCTTGTGCGCATGAGTGGAGCTGACAGGAGGAAAGGGACACAAGATGTCGGTTAAAACAGGACAGCTATAAGTTGAAATTATAGCAGTATTAATGACAGATATTGTTAAGCAGTAGATTTTGGTAAAACCAGGAAGAAATTTACATAAAAATGTTTTAACAAAATAAAACAGACAAGAAGCATTAAAGAAAAGATAATAAGGGCAAGCAACACGATTGGATGCAACATTTACGCTTGAAATTTTTAAGACAGTCAGGAATTCAGAAATGCACAAAACGAAGCACATTTACATTTCTCAACAGAGCAAATTAGATGAGAAGATATTGGATCAGAACCTGGATTAGGGGGAACACTTTGTGATGCAAGATTGCTCATATCAGCAGCAGTAGAAGCATTTCTTCGTAGCTTCGGAGGAGCACTCAAAGATTCAGAACCACTGCTGGTAAATGAAGAAGATCAGAGTTAGGAGAAGTACACCAACGATGAATGGAACTGTACTTCTAGACTGTCTGGTTATACCTTGATCTTATCTCCACAACACTACTCTGTCTTCTTAATTTCCCTGAAATAAAATTCTTTTTAGAGCTAGACACAAATTGGGAGAAAAACAAAGCTATTTAACATTAAGCCATTCTGTACCTCTGTTTTCCTCTGGTTGTGGAAGAACAGACAATGACCCAAATAGAGCAGAAACACGCTCCAGTGTGGTCTCAGAGATGGACCTCTTGAAAGACTACAAAGTTAGAATTAACAGAGAGGTATGGATCAGCATTCAATCGATGCAACAGGTAGATGCAGGTTGACCAGTGCAAGTCATGGCTCTCAATAACATGCAATGCATTAGAACTTTATATAAGAATAGAGAAATCTTACTGATTCTCTGTTTGCACTTCCATATTTGCCTGATATCTGCAGGAGAACAAGGTTAGATCCAGTAGGGAAATACAGAAAGAGTCAAAACCAAATTAAACTTGTAGACTATAGACCTTACCTTCAGTGAAAAATCAGTCACATCAAGCAACAGAAATTTGGCTTCAAAGTAATGCGCCAGAGCCTTCGCTAGCATTTGCTGGTAAAGCTCTTCACAAATAGAAAGTTTGAATGAGCAGAACATTCTACGAGTTATTTTGGATTACAGTACAGGATGAAATTCCAGATGACCTACCAGCAGGTCCAGAGAGCAAGATGGCACGGCTGGCTGGAGAGAGATTTCTGGTATATTTTGAAAAATCCACTTGCTTCAGATGAACATAGGCAGCACTAGTCAATAAAACTCGAGTCTGCTCACTGTCAACAGAAAAAGAAGTGATGTTCTTCAAATAATTCGTACGTCTTCTTACTGCCTCAATTGCATGAAACTGGAATTTAAAGACAGCTCGAGTCTATAAAGAATCAGGACTGCGGAAACAAGTTAAAAAGATTAACAGACTTAGGCCTACTCAGTGTTATTTATGCATCAATTATAAGCAACCAAGAAGTCAAGCTAATATAATCTTGAACACCTTTCTTCTGGCAAACAGGTTAGAGACGGAGATCAAGAATTGTCGATGCCATCCGCTTTTGGGTATGGAACCAGTTGCTGCAGTGAGCCTGATTTATCGGACACAGGAATCAAACCCATAATCGGAAACAGGGTGAAGGCAACTGACATTGGAATCACTAAACTGATAATATTTAGATGGGTTGCCCATCTCCGGTCATGGAAGTTGAAATACAAACAAGATCAATATCCAAGTAGTTAAAACAATCAAAAGGATTGAACGTTTGATCGTAGACACGGAAAGCCACAACGTTCTTTTCCGACGCATTTGTATTTTTTAATCACCATATCTTCATAAATAATCTACAAGTTAGGCCTCCGATCAAGCACATAAATCACCTACCTTAGATAATAAGGAAATTCGTCGAAAGTTACGTTACTACTCCTGCCATCAACGATCAGTCTCAGCAGCTCCCGCTCGATCCGCTCGGTAGTGACTCCGGAGGAAGAATTGGCGGACGACGACCATTTCGTCTGTCCAGAAGCCAAACCCAGACCAACACCAACACCGACCCCAACACTCAAGGCCGACATTAGAATTTGCCTGTCCATTGCTTTTGCTCGACACGATTTTTTCTACGTCCGCTTATTCTGAACAACTACTGCTTTTCCCCTGCGAAAAAACGAGACCAATGTTTTCCTATGTAAGCTTAAGCTCTCCTTCCCACGTTTAAATATGTAAATGAAAGAAATTTATGACAGATCTAGACATGAAAAACAAGGCACTTCTGGCAGATTTTACGCTGTGCTGGAAAAGAAAACGAAATTGAAAATCCTGAGCGACTCAGCGTTCCGTTTCGAGATTAAAAAAAAAAAAACTACACCGAAATGGATCCCCCACGGGATATTAAAATCTTGACGCTAAAAAAGAAGGAAATATCTAACAAATTCGACCTTCGAGGCTAGAAATGAAGCAAATAAACCAGAAGGCATTCGACGAGACGTTTCAGTATATTTCAAAAAAACTCCTTGAACGACAGAGGAAACAGGACGTAATGATAGGTGACGGTTACACAGATTAAATTGAAAAGTCAGATTTCTAGACAGTTAGGAACAACTGGAGAGCGGGAATGGTTTGATATATCATCAACTGAATATTGCAGTACTCTCTCCAGGAGAAAAAAAAATAAAATCAAACAGAAATCCAAAACCTGGCCAAATTAGGAAATCGGACAGATGTTAGCAATGAGAAATGAATCTTTGTAGGAAAAGAAGAGGAAAAAATGGTCAGACCAATCCGCTTCGGTGGAATTCAGACAGAAATTCTGTGCGTCAACCTCCGACGTGAAAATCTCTTAACAACCTCCGACGTGGGTGCTTAGACGGTTTCCTTTTTCTTCTTGTTTTGATGTCTTAGCGTGTGGGATGAGTGGTAATATATATAGGTGCGAGTAAAGCGGATCCGGATCTGTCCGCAAAAGCAGCTCCGTCAAGGGGGGAGCGCTTTTCGACTTTTCCGGCAGCCGGGGGAGGAAGAGATAGTTCCCGTTATTTCAGGCTCAGCTTCGTCCCTCGATTTTTGACTAGTTTTCTTTTGCTGGGGGCAGAGAAGATGCGGTCCGTCGTTCTGCATTCTCTCTTATTTCTTAGCCTCCGAAGGGCGTGCAATGCCTATGTTTATGGTTATCGCGGGTGTGGCTTGCTTCGACGTCTGTCAATGTCTGATTGACGTCCGCCTGAGGCTCTTTTTTTCATTTTTCTTTATTCACAAGCATTCCTTTTTCTTCATTTATTTATTTATTTTATCTTCCCTTGTCTAATACAATGTATGCTGTCAAGTACACGAAAGTCGACAATATACCGTCATCGTGTTCCTTCTCCCCGGACGCGCCGAAAAATCAGTCGGAGGCGGTTGCAACGGAGCTTCTAAATTCTACATTTCCATCATAATAATAATAATAATCAACAAATAACTAGCCTCCCTGTCGACTCCACCGTAACCAGATTACAGATATTTAAGACTGGTTAAGATGCTTGAAAATAAAAGAAATCAAAACAAAACTATCTCTTCCGTTTCGCTAACCTAATCAGAAATTCAGTAAAAAGATCTTTGTTGTTTTGTCATAAATGATTTTGTGACTGAGGCGATAAAAGTGGTAGCAAGCTTGGCCAATAAGAAATGGGAGGAAGGGTGACTGAGGGTGCTGTTACGAAGGGGTATGCTTCCGCCGCCAGGGAGAACGGGACAAAAGACGGACGGTGGGTGGCCCAGTAAACGACGGAATTGCGGCCGGGAGAGCAAACACAGCGGCTGATCAGTGTTAACTGTTCTTTTAATTTAACGCATAAAGGGTAACCGTGGAGTTGGAGAGAGATTTGATTTTCCGCTCCACTAAGATTATATATAATTATTTTAATAGACAAATAATTTTGGTTCTGTTCTTTCACTATTCTCCATGGCCAGTCGGCGGCCCGGCTGCTTTACAGCGACGCCTAGGTCTCAAAAAAGCTAGATTTTCTGGCTTTACACGCGTTCTTAGCCAACTGCTTTTGCAATGGGCGGCGGCCACGTACTGGAACGCTTTTCCTCGCATCGGTCTTGACCGGAAGAAAGCAAAGGGTTTCTTCCCCTGTTATTCCATGATGCATGGCATGGATAACACGTAAGCAGGTCCAGGAGATTCCACTCTTTCACTACAGACTCCGTGTAGGCTTCTGGTTCTGGTGCTGCGAGGAGGGGAGGGGAAGTTGGGACAAAAATTCTGGGACGATGAAGAAGAACAGATGTCCTCCCTGCGATTTACTTGGAAGTTGATAACGGTTCTCATCGTAAAATACATTAGATAATATTTCCCAACTCGGCTACGTATTTTACCGAGCACAAGAGGTCGAGATCGATCGGTTTAGATTTTTTTTAGTATTCACTGATAAGCAAGATGGGCAGAGAGACAAGGAAACCAGGCACCTGATGGGGGGCCGCCGTTCAATCAAATAATTCATTGCATGCTCTTCACGTACACATACAGGTAATGGTTGCTCTGTTGGTGGGCGAGTCCATCGACAGAGCCGTCCCTTGTCCGTTTCTGATCTATTGTTTCTTCCCAACAACACCATCTCTGTTGTGTTACTAGTAAACTTCCGCTTGGTAGCATGAGTCCACGAATTTGAGAAACCAAGACCTTTACAAGATTGTCCAAAAGTGCTTTCTTCCTTTTCGTTCTGCACCAGTTAGTGCAAGCGACTGGTTTGGACGACTCAGAGGGTATGTGATGGAATCCACAACGAAATGATTTGACATAAGTTTCCCTCTCTTCTGAGTGGTGCTCTTCAAAAGTCGGGAATCAAAAGCACCAATACAGAAGCCGAGAGATTATTTTATTTTTCCTCTTGCTTTGCGGAAGGTGATATCCAACTGCAAACAAAGGCCTAGCCTTCTTTCTTTCTCTCTCTCTCTCTCTCTCTCTCGCTGCTACCTTTACTTCGCTTTTCTTTTCATCTTTGCCAGTTCTTTCGCCCTTTTTGTAACTTGTTGACTTTCCGATGTCTTGGTTCTTAGATACCGATCAAAGGCAGCAAACTGTCTCTTAAGCGAGAAGGAAAAGTCACGATCTGAAGTCTAAACTTTGATGCCACTTCAGTTTTTCTGAAAGTAGACATTGGTTATCTGGGGAACTACTGATCAGATAAGAGGATTCGGTTTTAACGATGATTCTTTAAAGTAAGATTTAGATGGCAAGGATCTTATATGGACTTTCATGCTTTTCGGTGCTCGCGTGGGGATTGTGGGTTACACGCATGGCCACTAACACTGGTTGGGATTCTTTCAACATCATCTTCCTTTCCCACCCAGTTCCCACCTTGCCTTTTCTCTGAATCCACGCTTCTTATAACCTTCTTACATTCCGTTTGCTTCCACCCAAGTTCTGCTAACATATAAACGGATTCGCTTCTACGTTGTTGCTTAAGAACGTAAAAAAAAAAAAAAGATCTTTCTGGGAGGCTGCAGAATTACTGGTTAAAGTTGAATATTGAATTCCTCGATCAAGTGATTCTCGACATGTTGAAGCATATGAATTAAAACCCCACTAAGCGATGATTTGACATATTGTTGCTTGCCATTTTGTAGTGGTAGATTAGTCACTTCCGAAACACAGAAGTGTCGGTAAAAAGAAATGGGTCAGCATCTCCAGGAATCTTTCTGTACCTATTCATCCAGTCTTGCAACTAGCCAGACTCTTTAATTTATTGATCTGTTCTCTCCACCAATGCAGAACTAGGTAGCTTCTCCTGATAATATGGCTGATAGGTTTTTAATCCCAGTTTTATACAGGCAAGAATACCAGTTCTCGTATCATGTCTCGACGTCTCTTCATATTATTAGTGTATGTGATTGGTGTAATCTCTGTCAAAAGTAGAGTCTACAAGTGATTGAACAAGGTATAACTTTGCTGTTCTTCATGAGCTTCCCAAAGCTGCTATTCAGCGATTGGTAGTGAAAGTGTTCTGCATCGACAAATTTTGTGGCGGCAAATGCAAGACAAAAAGGCAGGTTTCCATGGTTCGTGATTGATTAGGGACGGAAAATGACTCAATCTGTAGCAAACAATACCGTCTTTTCATTCAAAATGCTTCAGCAACAAGACAAAGTAGCTTTTCTGCTTCCTGTTGGCAGTAGCCAGTGGGCTCCCTCCGTCTTCCGACTTACCGTCCGTTTCCATTTCTCCGTACCCAGACTTGTCGGCAAAAAGTGGCGACTCCAGAAGCTCCATAGCTTCTCGGAAGATTTCAGACACGCAAAGTCATGGATCAAAAAAGATGTTAGAAATAGATTCTCGTATTTAAATTCTAAAGGCGCTGCTTTGTTAGGTAACCACTTGCCAGTTCCATCCCAAAAGTTGCTCATGGTGGATGTCTTTTTTACTGGTTTTCCGTAAAAACTTTCGAAAGGAAGGTGGCAAATATAATGCTCGGATGGTCAAGAATTGGTCCAAAAAAAGGGGTTTTGGGCTTCAAATTTCATGGATGCCCTTAATTGGGCTACAGGCCCACAGTGTTTTGGACTTGAAAAGATTGTCCAAGTTCATTCCACCATGCCCATATAGGATCGAGGGCACTTCACCGACCACCCTCTTCAATAATATACATTCCAAAATGACTAATATTTTTTTTGTTGGTTTTTTTTGAAAATCCGAGAAGAAAAGAGTCAACGAGCGTTATCATTAAAATCAGAGCACATTGAATTACGTCATCATTGGGTATGTGATGTGCTTGTCATTAAAATCAAAGCACATTGAATTACGTCATCATTGGGTATGTGATGTGCTTGAAAAGAAAGAATTAATGTTGGAGAAAGTTCACACTAATGAGAATGACTCCGATATGTCAAACAAAGTCCTTACCGCCTTCGAAGCTTGAAGCTTGTTGTGACAAAGCGGGTTTGGTTAAGGGTTCTACCTCATGAATCATGAATGGGGAGGAGGAGTTTTGATAGGTCCCTATTTGGTTAGGACTTAATTATAAATACAAGTTTTGTTTAGACCTTTTTTGTAATTCTCTGTTTTGTAACCTAAATTTACTGTTCTCTCTGGTTCGTCGTTTCTCAACTCAGAAAAAACCAATAGTTTTTTAACTAATAAACTTGTACCCACTAATTCATATAATTTATGCAGAGACGAAACCTTTGTCCGAGATGAGTAAACCAGAAACACACATAAAATTGATAATGGTGAGTCGTGATCTTTCTGCATTTCCATGAAATGCCAGTTTGGATTTATTCTTTCATTACTTCTGACAGCCCAAGAGGACAGCAAATGGATGATGTCTCATCGTTCTCGTCATAATGGCTCTACTAGTCAGAATCCACCAAACGCATGCAGCAAAATTAATAGACACTCATCAAAACGGAAAGCCGTCCCTGAATCTGCTCAAGCATTGAGCTGGTGATGGTTGAAGTGATGTACTTGGTGGAAGAGTTTAGGCCGATAGTGGAATGGAGAATATAAATTCATTTTCTATAATCATGATTCTCTTGAAAGCAGAAGAGCCATGGAGCTTTTTGAAATAGCTGAGTTCAGTCTGGGAAGGAGAACGAAAGCTGCTAACTCCAGTGGAAAGAGCAGAACTGCTTTTGGTGTTTTATTGTGTTAGGTCGGAGTTCGGCAAGCTGACGGCGAAGCAGCTTTCTACTTTAGACGAATTGACGAGTGTTGTGGAAAATGCATGTGGACGCGGACTGGATGGGGACGGAGAAGCTCCTCAACTCAGAGCTACGACTTTTAAGAATTTTGTGCGGTCTCTTCCGATCTGATTTCCGACATTTCTTGCTTTGATTCCTCAGTTACCAGAATAAATAAGGGAATTTTACCAAAATACCGATTAAAAATAACTTATTTATAATAATAACGAAGACCATAAAATATTTACAAAACTACCGAACTTTGACTGGTCCACTGTATATGTGGACAGTCAAAGGTGACACGTAAGCTTTGACTGCTTACGTGTCGCTTCATCATCGGAGCGATGCTGCAGATGAACACATAGGCTGCCCCGTCATTAATTTTGACACGTCATCTGCCACGTAATTTACCACATCAATATAAATTACTTTCTGTTTTCACTGTCATCTGGCCACGTAAGCACCCGCCACGTCAGCCCTCACTTATGTTTTTAATTCTAATCTCTTCCACGATTTTCTCCTCTCCGCTCGTTGCTCCCCTGCCGCTCGCCTCTCCTGCTGCCGCTCGCCTCCCCTGCTACCGCCGCCGCTCGGCCTCGCCCCTGCCGTCGCTGCTCTGCCTCGGCCTCGCCCCTGCCGCCGCTCGCCTCCTGCCGCTGCTCTTCCTCTGCCTCGCCCCTGCCTCTGCCTCGGCCTCGCCCCTGCCTCTGCCTCGGCCTCGCCCCTGCCGCCGCTCGCCTCCCCTGCTGCCGCCGCTCGCCTCCTGCCGCTACTCTTCCTCGGCCTCGCCCCTGCCGCCGCTCGCCGCCCCGTCTCAGCCTTTTATCTCTCCTCTGTTCATCCTCTCGCCGCGAACGTTCTTCCTCTCTGTTCCCCTCCTCTCGACGCCCATTCCCTCGAAAATCAGGGGGGTGATTTTTTAGGATTTTTGTTAATTGAATCGAATTATTGTATTTAATTATAATATTCATTTGAATTTAGATGTTTAATTACTGTATTGATTTTTTTGTGATTTACTATTTAATTTCTGATTTTATGTTAATGAAAATTTTGCTAAATTAAAATTATAGTAAAATTTTGTAAGATTTTTAAATAAATAATATATATTTTTAATAATCTATTATTTTATAAATAAGGTAATAAAAAGTATACAAATAAAATATATTTTTAAACACTAAAACAACTTTTTTTATATATTTTTTAATTTATAAATATTTTAAATGGATAATATATGGTTAAGACTTAAGAGTAAATTTTTTTCTATTTATAAATATTTTAAATAGATAATATATGGGTAAGACTTAAAAAAAATTATTTATAAATATTTTAAATCCATAGTAAATGGGTAAGAGTTAGATTATTTTTATTTATAAATATTTTAAATTTCTAAATATTATTATTTTGTAAATAAGGTGATAAAAAGATACAAATAAATTATATTTTTAAACTCTAAAATATTTTTTTGTATATTTTTTTAAATTTTTAAATATTTTAAATCGATAATATATGGGTAAGACTTAAGAGTAAGATTTTTTAAATTTATTAATATTTTAAATTCATAATAAATGGGTAAGAGTTAGATTTTTTCTATTTATAAATATTTAGAATTTTTAAATATTATTATTTCGTAAATAAGGTGATAAAAATATACAAATAAATTGTATTTTTAAACTCTAAAATATTGTTTTTGTATTTTTTTTAATTTATAAATATTTTAAATCTAATTAATTTACTTATTTTATTTTATTTTTTAAAATATGAAGAAATAAAAAGTGTAACGATACTTTTTTTAATTAATTAATATTTTAATTGTTATTAAATGGTGTTAAATAAGTAAGAGTTAATTTTTTATTTTTTATTTTAATTTTTTAAATAATTTTTTTATTTTAGATATAAGGTAATAAAAAGTGTATTTGATTTTTTAATTTTTTTAAAATTTATTCAAAATTTTATCATGTAATGATATGGCAGATGACGTGTCAAAATTAATGACGTGGCAGCCTATGTGTTCATCTACAACATCACTCCGATGATGGAGCGACACGTAAGCAGTCAAAGCTTACGTGTCACCTTTGACTGTCCACATATACAGTGGACCAGTCAAAGTTCGGTAGTTTTGTAAATATTTTGTGGTCTTCGTTATTATTGTAAATAAGTTATTTTTAATTGGTATTTTGGTAAAATTCCCAATAAATAAACCAGCGTCCACCGTCTCAGCCTCTTTTGTCGTTCTTGGCTACTGTTAAAAACTCTCCTTTTCGTAGTCTCTTTGACGACGTCACTTGATTTCTTTCTGGTCATAATGTAGCATATCCACCATTGAAAGTCAGAAGGATTTCTTTTCTTCCTTTTTCTCTTCGCCACCAAAAATGTACCCCAAATTCCCGAAAAACTGGGTTCCACTTTCAGAACCAACCAGTTGGCCAGATTCCAGAACGAAAATATCGGAGAATCGACAATCCCCTGAAATCTCTCTGGTCCCCTCTTGAAATCCTTCATCGAACCCCAAGAAAAGCCTTCGACTGATCATTCTTCTGGACCTGAAGCACTTGAAAATGAACCGCTACTGCTGCTACAAGCTCGGAGAAACTCCGTTTTGAAACGCAATCGAGGGGAAGCTTCGCTGGGTCGGTTCGTACCTTATGTACAGGCCGATGCCAACGGAGCGTCAGTACCTCAAACTGCACCTTTATTTTCCACTCGGATGCCCTCGACGCATCTTCTGTCAACTCGAAAAGAAATCTTTTTTTATTCTTCTGAATCGATCGACCGCTTTTCTGTGCCTTCTCAATCACATTCTAGTTGATATGGTGATAATTCTGCGATCGAGACTGTATCATATCCAAAAAATTCCATCAGACTTCCATGATTCTCTGAAGATACGAAGAAACTTCTGGGAAGTCACCTTTCATTCCTTTCTAATTTCTTTGACAAAGAAGAACTGAAAATGCTTAGAGATGAACCCCGCGATCACGCCAAACCCATCACACACCCTTCTTCTAGGGTATAAAAGTATTTCAATAATTTACATTTGAATATTTATTGAAAAATTCAATAACTCCTAGCTGTACCAAGGCAGGTGCAAGTGCAACCATGCGTGATGTCCCACTGCGTTTTGGAATTTCAACTCCGATGTTGCAGTCCAACTCCGAATGTGGTGTCCGAACTTCAACATCGGAGCCGATCGACGTTGATTTCTTTCATCTTCTCCGCACTCTATCTCTCTTATAAATTTCGCCTCACTTTTCTTCTTCTCTCGTCTGTATTCCACCCATGATCTGCTAAGACTCGAGGCCTGTCTTCTCCCGGCGGCGCTGCGGCCTCTTTCCTCTATCAATTAAACAAAGTATGGCTTAGCTGGTGACGTTACATTACGCAATTTCGTCCCTTCTTCTGCCCGGATTTTGCTACTTATTCGATACTGTTTCACCTACCCATTTTTTATTCTTTTCTCTGTAGAATTTCTGTAGTCTTTCTTTTTTTTTTTGGTTGGATCTTGCGGTAAGCTATTTCATAGTTTTTGTAGCTTCGCTGTCACGAAGAATTTTTTTATTTCCTGCGTTTGGCAAGCGATTCTGAGTTGTCTTGCCATTTTATTAAGCTTTGTCAAACCTGAAAATACGGTCGATACTGAGAAGAGAACCTGAGAACGAGCTTTGATTTTCAATCTGAATAATATTCCAGAAATTTTCTCTCTAGGTACTCACCGTTCATGATATGTTCATTACTTTTTCTGAAACTATTGCAGCTCTGTCTCCCTTCGTTTTGTACTCGCACATATAATGTATGGTTCCTGGATGAGTTTTTTAACATCTACTGGTTATTCTCAGCTGTTTAGGCCATTGAAATCTCTTTCTATGAGCTTCTCCGCTCGCTTCAAACTCGGTTTTAGGCTCTCTGAGATTGAAATATGAGATTATGCGTTTTCATTGGGTTGATATTTTCTGATGACGTTTTGTGGTGGTTTTTAAAAATTTCTTACCCATATCATCGTCAAATTATTCGATAAATAACCCTAACGGTAGCGTCAATGCGTCTCATGGGCTGTTTTCATGGCTTTATTTGATTAAATTCTCTCTTACCGAGCTCTGTTTTTTCGTGATATGATTGAGTATAATTGATGCAACGCACATGACTTGGTTTATTATTATTATTTTCGTTTTCCTCATTAGAAATAGACTCTGATGTTTATCGGTTCTGAACCAGTTCGAATTCCTCGCTTTTAATATAAGTAGCCTGGCGAAGTGGCTAATTGGTGTCTGATTGCTCAGGTTGCAGATCTGGGCGTGCTTCCATTCCTGCTGAAGAACGCCTTTTTATCTCCTTCGATCTGATTCCTCTGGACATCGCTAAACACATTGAAACTGGTTCACCCTCCTTGCTGTTCAGTGTACGAATCGAAGGTTATTATATTTTCAGTCTCAAGTAATTTCTTCTGCTTCTAGATTGCCTCAATTCTCAAGATCCTTTTTGAAACGGAAGTGATAAAGCTGATGTTGTTTCTTCTCCGTAAGATATTTTCACATAACAGACGATCTTCCCCTGTTAGATACTAATTTCCGTCTTTTGCAAATGCATACATGAGCATTCAAACCAAAAATTTTAATTGTTTCTTCGACAGACGACTTGCTTCTTCTTTCTTTAGTATGAGGTCGGCGATCACCTTTAGAGTTCGTTCAGATGTGCCTATACTCTTCCGTTTTCCTTGCATCCATCTGATTGCTTATAAGCCACCACACCTCAGCTCATCGAATGCAAGTGAATTGGCTGCAATATCGTTCTTTCTGCTTTCCACTTGGCTTGATTACTGTAAAGAAAAGTGCAAAACTCTATGAGGATTACGACCTGAATTCTGTTTTTAGGCACTCTTCGTTCTGCAATTGACTAATATTCTCACTGTTAAATCTTTGTTGGTGCAGGAATTCTTTCCTATGGAAAACACTAAGAAATATGAGAATTCGGTCCAGCAGAATTCCCCTGATGAACTTCCCTATCTCTTCAATTATATAGAATCTAATGTTGTGACTGGCTTCGATGAGGAAAATGGCTCTGACAGTAACAAGCACCAACAAACAGCCACAGACTTCCATGATAATCCGGTTTCGACATCTACCCCCTCATCAAAGCCAGATATGCGGCCTATTGATTCCATTCGATCGCATTATATTTCTGTCAGCATACCCGCTTCACCTGAAACACTCTGTGTGGAGCAAACAAAGAAGGTCCTATTCGTCGATGAAGTCGAAAAGAATGCACGCTCTTCACCTACTAACATTCCGAAGCCGGGAAAGACCAAGTTTCACTCACAGCCAATGCCTTCGGGAGCTCCATATGTACAGAGAAATACCCAGGGAAAGTCAGTCTACTGGTCACAGGAACTGCAGAATTTCAGTAATCATCGGCATGGCGACTCCAACTATGAGTCCTTCAAGACATGGTCTGGAAAATTGGAGAGACAGATATCACAGCTGGTAACTGGAAGACCTCCGATGCCAAGACCAGAGGGCGGCGGCCCTTCACGAACCACTGAAATTGAAGCTGTACCCGTTGATCGCTTCTTTGATGCTTTAGAAGGCCCTGAATTGGATAAACTAAGGGTATGTGACTGGTACTCATATTCAGTTAATTGAAAAAAAAAAACATAGATTTTAAAGAATTTCTAACCTTATAAAAGTATTTTGATTTAGGCTTCGGAGGAGTTGGTTCTTCCACAAGATAAGCAGTGGCCATTCCTAATGCGATTTCCAGTCTCTTCGTTTGGTATCTGCCTTGGCGTCAGCAGCCAAGCTATCCTCTGGAAGACATTGTCGACATGCCAGTGTACAAGGTTCCTACACATTCACCCGGATGTCAACTCAATCCTCTGGTGCATTGGTGTAGCTCTTACAGTGATCATAGCCTGTATCTATTCTCTCAAAATCATATTCTTCTTTGAAGCAGTAAGGCGAGAGTACTACCACCCAATACGAGTCAACTTCTTCTTCGCCCCATGGATAGCCTTGCTCTTCTTATCCCTTGGTTTGCCTCCTCGTATAGCCCAAACCCTGCCTGCGTTTATCTGGTATGTGCTCATGACTCCAATTTTGTGCCTGGAGTTAAAAATCTATGGACAATGGATGTCTGGAGGTCAAAGAAGACTCTCTAAGGTGGCCAATCCATCAAATCATCTGGCAATTGTAGGGAATTTTGTGGGATCGTTGCTTGGAGCATCCATGGGGCTGAAAGAAGGACCAATTTTCTTCTTTGCCGTGGGTGTAGCCCACTATCTAGTCCTCTTTGTGACGCTTTATCAGAGGCTCCCCACCAACGAGACTCTCCCCAAGGACCTCCATCCGGTGTTCTTTCTGTTTGTTGCAGCACCCAGTGTAGCTTCAATGGCGTGGGCAAGGCTTCAAGGGAGCTTTGATTACGGGGCCAGGATCGCTTACTTCATAGCCCTTTTCCTTTATTTTTCTCTGGCCGTTCGCGTGAACTTCTTCCGAGGATTTAGGTAGCTACCATGATCTGTTCTCTAGTGCACTGAAATCTCTCTCGGCCCTTCCAACGGCCAACTCTGTCATTCGTGTATGTATTTGGTGGGTCTTGGGTCTTGGGTCTTGGGTCTTGACACTGATGCTATCCCAACTCATTTGTGTTACAGGTTCTCGTTGGCATGGTGGGCATACACTTTTCCGATGACAGGGGCTGCAATTGCAACCATCAAGTACTCGGCCGAAGTCCAGAACCCTGTCACGCAGGCTCTGTCCACCGTCCTCTCCGCAGCGTCAACCTTTACCGTAACTGCTCTGCTTGTAACCACCGTCGTCCACGCGTTTGTGCTTCGGGATCTCTTCCCTAATGATATTGCCATCGCGATCAGTCACAGACGACCGAAGGGAAAGAAACACTCGAATCATAGAGCCGTCAGTCCAGATGCGAAAAACATTGAATCGAATCGAGAGAGAAGCATAGACAGCTTCTGACGAGAGAGCTCCAGCATCTACGCTTCCTCAGGATTTGGAATTACGAATCCACAGGTCTCTCACCTAAGCAAACACGTAAATTATTTGGAATCTGGAGACCAGAGATGATCCTGACATTAAGCTCGTGGAGACATTTCCAAAGTAGCTTTGCTCGAAGATGGATGGTTAGAGTTTTCCAACAGCTAAGAAATCATTTAGGGTACTTGATAGCAACTTATGTTATTTTAATTGATGGATTTAATGGAAGTGGTGAAGTAACTCGTAATCAAACCAGATTTTAAAAGGTATAAATCGCATTCTGACTTAGATACCGAGTCTCGTAGCGTGTTAACAGTCGCTTGTGAGATTGATTGACATCAGTTTTCTTTGCTGCTTCTTTTGTAAGAAGAGATTGATTGACAGGTTATTACAGTGCTAAATTTTCAGAAATTTGTGTTTGAGAAAAATAACATTCTTATATTCAATAAATTTCACAATCACATCACTAAAATTCTTCTCATACAGACTACAAATAAAATAATTTGACATGAGAAAATAACCTTCTTTCTGGTGTGACAGTTTTTTGCACAACGAAGCGCTGTTACAGCAGGCCCTTCCGGTGACACCAGTGACCAATAGCACCGGCAACAACTACCTTCTACCCTCCCTGCAGCAGCTTCGCTTCTCACAACGGTGAGGAGCCTCTTGTCTTTCGGCACCGGTGACACTCGAGCTCATCTTCTCGCGAGGAAGGGGGGAGATTATTTCTCCCCTGTTCTGGTTTTCCGCCGAGACGACGCGGAAGGAAGGGGGTTACGGCGCTGGGGAGAACCTATCGTCGGGGATGATGGTCACGACGGAAACGACGGCAACGGCAAGGAGAGGAAGAAATCGAACGGACGGCCACAGAGGCGGCCGACGAGCAGCTGCGACGGCGGTATAGACGCCGGTGAACAACTACGACGGCGGTAGAGGCGGCAACAACAACCGATGGGAGGGGTCGGCGGTGACGAGGGGGGAGAAAATTTTTTTCCCCCCTCGCTCTCGCTCTCGCTCGCGATCCCATTACCGATTCATACCGATCCGACTCATTTCGAGCCGGTTCGCGAGCCGACGAACCGAACCTAACTTCGGTCGAGCTCGGCTCGTTAAGGTAAACGAGCCGATTTCAGTGCTCAGAGTTCAATAAATGATGAATCGAACCGAGCCGATACTGAGCCGAACCGAGCCGGCTCGCAAACCGGCTCGGTTCGAAGCCACCCCTAGGTGGGCCCACACGGGCTGAACCCACTGGTGTTGATTTTCAACATCTTAGAGAACACATCGTCGGAGGACTCCAGATTGATCTACCAAAGGCTTGATTTGAGTGAACGAATCGTTTTATAGGATGAATTTAACATGCTAATCAGCGTAAAAGCGCAAAAGCGCCAGCCTTTCAATTCTCTTTGCCACAAGGACATGGGAGACGAATTACAAGATTGATGGGAGGATTTTCTGTATGCTGACCCAGTTGCTACCCAACGTCTGCATCCGATTTTAGACCCATCCCAGCCGAAAATGTCTTAGATCCTCAGTGGAAGAGATTTGTTCTCAAGATCGCTACTCGCTTTGTTAAACTGCTGGACAACCAAGTAAAGCTTTTCTACATGAAGAAGCTGATACAATTGATGTAGTATCTGACCAGTGAAAGTGGTTGAACAACAAAAAGCTGTAGGGTGAGAAAGGAGATGAAGACCTGTGCTATGGGTGGCTGAAGAGGCAAGGGACATGGCAGAGACAAAGGTATTAATTGTAACAGTGACATCCTCGGTTGAGAGCCTGTAGATGCAGATTATGAGGCGCTCGGTCCCCCACCTATCCTTCCCAGGAGCTCAAGCTCCCTATTGTCAACAATCTCTGTGGCGTCCGATGGAGCAGGATCGTATGAGCGAGCCTGGAAGAGAGAAGCGAAGGAGCTCGGAGGTAGTGCTTTCCCTACTTGGCATTTCTCCGAACACAAACTTGTCCATGTCCCTCTCTGTTCCTCGCTGCCGTTCTCCTTTTCGACACTAACCCCGGTTTGGGTTTTCAATTTTCCACCAGGGAATCAAGCACCGAGAGCCATTCAGCCGCATTGCAGAGGACATGAGAAGCTAAACGAGTTCTTCAGCAAGGTTCAAAAATGGAGGGCCCCCCACAGGGGGCATAGAAAGCAATGGAATGGTTTCGGTCCCCGCCAGCCTGTTCAAAGAGAAACAAACCGGTGACAATAAAACCCTCCTTGCCTTCAAAAAATCAACCAAAGAAATTAATCAAGGGAATTTCACAAAAATAACTATTTAAAATAACTTATTTTGAAAAAGAATGATGTCATCAAAATATTTTCTCAAATACCCAACTTTGACCGGTCCACTGTACATGTGTGTAGTCAAAAGTGACACGTAAGCTTTGACTGCTAACGTGTCATGTCATTAGTGCAGTAAACATAGATCAACACGTCGACGGCCATGTCATTATTTTTACAACGTCATTTGCCACATAAGATGCCATGTCATTAAATGAAAAAATTGAATTTTTTTTTTAAATAAAAAAACTAGATGCATTTTTTATTACCTAATATCTACAATATTGGACATTTATCTTTGGGAAAAGTAATAAATTTTATGTCTCAAAGCCAAAAATAGAAAAAACCAAAATTATTACTAATTTTGATTACTTAAAGGTAATTTGGTTTTTAAATTAATTATTTGATAAATAAAATTTTAAAATTCTACTTAAAATCATGATAAATCTAATAAAAACTTATAGAAATGAAAATAATATGATTAATCATGTTAATATATTAATTAATATATTATTAAATTATTTTCAAGCAAGTATTTTTAAACTAAATCATCACTGTTTATAAAGAGAGGCTTTTTTTACTTGCATATGGAGAAAAGAATGTTTATAAAATAAAATTTATTGGATAAATAATAAAAGGGTAAATTAATAAATATTTAAAAAATATTAATATTTTTATTTATGTTACTTTTTTTAACAGAATAAAATAGTAAAATAAATAATTAATTATAATTACCACCCTTAGCGAATCGAGCCTACATATTGAACCGGGTTTAGCGAAGTCTATGAAGGTTAAAAAATTGAAGAGCGAGCGGCAGCGGCTAGAGGAGAGGGGGCGAGAGGAGACGAGAAGAGAAAGATGAGGAAGAGAGATTTTTGAGAAAAAAACATACAAGTGAGGGCTTACGTGGCACGATATGATAGGGCAAAATAATGACGTGGTAGCTTATATGGCAAATGACGTGGTAACCGACGTGTTGATCTATGTTTATTGCATTAATTACATGGCGACACATAAGCAGTCAAAGCTTACGTGTCACTTTTGATTGTACACATGTACAGTGGACGGGTCAAAGTTGGGTATTTGTGAAAATATTTTGATGATGTAGTTGTTTTTCAAAATAAGTTATTTTAAATGGTTATTTTTGTGAAATTCCCATTAATCAAACAACATATGGGTGAAAAGAGACAAGAAGAGAGAGAAACACCGAGACAATACTATCCGTTTCAACACTGGCACTCGTCTTCGAATATATTTATCTCTGTCCCCTCCACCTGCATCTTCCCATGTGTCAACACTAGCACTCGTCTTCGAATATATTTATCTCTGTCCCCTCCACCTGCATCTTCCCATGGGTCTGTTTGTCTCTCTGTATAACGCGCAATGAGACGCCCATTTTGAAATTTCATCAAATCTTCTCTTTCACACAATTCCCTTGTTTTTCAAAAGTTGGTTTTCATTTTTGTGGCGGAAAGCAGCGGTTTCGGCCGATTCTTTCGAGTTTATTAATATGACAAACGTTGAAGACTTGAAGCAGAGAAGATGCTTCCTAAACCTTGAGTTCACATTCTCCAATCATGGCGAGATATTATTTCTTTGGTTATTCTTTAATGGACTTATGTACTGACCACTGGGAAGTTGTACGTAAGAGACTGATTTACTTAAGTCTGCTGTCGTTGGTCTCTTCCCATTCCCATCAGATGGTGTATTCATTTCGACAAGTCTGCAAACAAAATATAAGATGGAATGAACTGTAAAAGGTAGGAGATGAAGTACGGGTGGTGGCGCTGCCGCTACGTGCCTCACATCCCGTTTAACATCAGCCTTCACGAGGTCTACTGTGTGGCTACGACAAACCAAATCTAGTTTATCCAACGAAAGCACGAAGGGCTAACACTTTAGTTTTGATACAGTTCAATATTAAAGAACTGGGAATCGGATCAGCCGGCTCAATCCCGTTGAACCAGCACCGCCGGAGTCCAATCCACTTCTTATACTTTAGAGAAATTCGGCGGAGCCCTGCATCACAGTCTTTTTTCATCTAAAGTTGACGACGTCCTTACTTGATAACTTTTTAGACTGGAATTTCCTACGCTCAAGTAGTATAAAATGATCTGCAAGGTTCACCATGACTGAGACATGGCTTTCCTAGCTAGTTCTCGTTTCCATTAGTATGCAAGAGCGATGTCTTCATCAACCTTAGAATAAAAAAGAGGAAAGAGCAGCCCTCTTGAGAAGAGAACTCTCAGAAAAGCGCAATAGGCGTCATTTCCTGAGACCCCCCAAGATTCAAGAAAGTTTTCCGGCGAGGACTGAGAAGATACATAGAAGGTCCTGTATCAAGAAACGGAAGAGTTGTTTTTGGCTCATGCACGTAGTTGTCCCATCACAGGTACAGCCCAATTCTCTTGGACTTAACGTTAATGAAGATGCCGTATTAGACGACACCTTAATTCAGCGGGACCGCCGACCTGAAACGTGGTACCGATAGGCTGACGCTTACGAACTTACAGTTTTTATCCTCGCTCAGCCATTACAATCCATGATAGACGATAAAAGAGGTGAGCAGGAGAAATTTCTATTATTGGTGAATTCAATAAAGAACAGAACAGACGCTTCTCTATTCTCAAGTAGTGAAGAGAATTACTTTTTATTAGAGGTGTGAACGCCACGCGTTCGTGGCTACCAGCATGATGCCAGCATCTACAACGTCTCATTGCCATTAAAAAAAAAAAAAAACTATACAAATGATCTCCATCTCCTCTCGTCACCAGACAAAATCAGCGAACCCATAATCAAGAATAGGAGAGAGAAGCAGTGAGAAAAAGAGAAGACAAAGAAGGAAATTCTAAGCCCCGTCCCCGTCGTCTTCTCCTTGTCTGTCTTCCCCCTTCTTCCTTCCATGCTAACGCTTAAATAGATGCTTCATTGCTCTGGAGTATTTCTTCTGAATCTATGCTCCTATTTTCTGAAACAAACGGAAGTTCCAAAACATATAATATAAATTAATACTGATTATGATTAGAAGAGAACAAAGTAAGAGGGCAAGACAACCTACCGATGGATTTCTTACAGTGGAGAACGGCCTCATAAATCGAGGTCTCCAAGTCGGCATCAAAGAGCACGTTATGATGAGAGAATTCCGGAGCAGAGAAGACGCTGCTCGTCCTCGGAGTCGTTACACACGAATGGTGGACGCAGCTGACTGAAGTGGGTTCAACCTTTGTCCCCTGTGTCATTCTTTTTTCCATCGGCGTCCTGCACAGGGGATTCAAAAAGCCCAAATACTTTCTCACAATCCGCTTGGAACATCTCTGCCACCTCTGTAACAAAGGGTAACGGGTCCCTGCGCTCGAGACTGCCAATTTGTAGGAAAATTGCGATGCGGTGGTGAGTCTAGAGTCGAGGAGGGGAGGCCGACCTCGGTCGACCAGCCCATCCGATTGTTGGGGCAGGGCCTTGGAGGATTGGAGGAGATGTAGAGGAAGGATTAGACCGTTGGAGAAGATCTGGTCTGCGTGAACCAAAGTGAGATGCTGAGAGTTGGGTAAGGTGAAGTTGAAATCCTGCACATCCGTGGAAGGTGTCTTGAAAGACACCAATCTAGGGTCCATTTCTATGTAAGAAGCCTCATCGGATGAGTCGAGGGATGGTCTTAGAGGGCCTTCCAGAGCATGCAAAGATGGTTTCAGATTGACTAACCAGCTGTAGGAGAAACTGTCGTTGGCGAGTTGTTGTAAGCCGTCCATGGCCTGCATCTTCCACCTCCGCGTCCACCCACCGACGACTAACAGATCGGGGTCCCGTTGGTAGCTTTTTCCTCCTCTTCTTCCTTCTTCCACTCGCTGGGGAAAAAAAAAAAGAAAAAAAAATGAAACGAACTGGTTGCCAAGACTGAAAGACACCCGAGTTTGCAGAGAGAGTGGAAACGGATATAAAGATCCTGAATACCAAAAATGCCCCCATGACTCAACACGTGAAGTACCGACAGTTAAGTACATTCGCAAGTACAGAATGACAATTTTACCCTTCGTGTACCGGGCACGGAAATTGATTTATTTATATTAATTTAAAATTTAAGATAAAATAAATGAGTGATGAAATAGGGAATTTGAGTAAATGATATATTTGATTAACAAATATATAAATTGGGAGCAATATTTGAAGGGCATATAAGTAATTTGGTAGGTTGATATAATGTTAAAAAAAGTTGGTGATGTGCAAACGACAACCCTATTCTAATCAAGTCTTTTAACCTATTACCCATATAAAAACCTTCCCAACCACTGGTTTTATGTGATGGTTTCAACCTTATAAATATTGGTTGGTAGTTCCTAATTAATTTACGTACCATGCCAGAGGTGCCTTCTAAATTGAACGAAGACGAAGACGAAGACAGTACCCACCACCAATGTTGGCAATGGGACAAACCCGTCTTTCAAGATCAGGAATCAGAGCCATGGACCCTTTCTCGCCTTTTCAGTTTTCGTTTAAACCATAATTTTTACAAGTAATTCACGAAACCAAAAGACAATTTCCATCCAGATGCTCAAACTTTCTTAATTTTATAGCAAAAGTAGAAAAATTATGATACAAAAGAGTTATTTCATTAGATCCAGGAAGACAAACCCATTCCATAGGCTATGCAACAGCATAGATGCAAATAAGTTTCTTGACCGGGCAAAGACGGCCCCCATCACCACCCCAAGAAACACCAGGGGCAACATCCTCTGTGCATTAAAATGTGCCAGCGCAAATGCAATTGCACTTACTAATATGGCGCACCACACCGGCATGTATCTGGTTAATGAAGGCAGCAGAAATCCCCTAAATATAATCTCCTCCCAAACCGGTGCACACACTGAGACCACAACTGCATAAAGAGCCATTGCAACCGGATCTCTTGCCACAATCGACATCTCCACACTTGAGGCACCCACTTGAGAAGTTGGTAGCGTAGGTAAGAGATTGACGTTGAACTGTGAAAGTCGGTTCACCAAGGGGAACATGAGGCACCCCAATCCCACATCTAGCTGCCAATTCCCCTTCAGACTGAACCGGAACCAGTTGGCTGGAAGAGGACGGAACCTTGACAGGCATCGGTGAAGGATTGCAATTCCTGCTAGGCCTTCAGCTACATCGGTCAACAGGCTGTATAAGGCTTGCCCTCTGTATGTCAATGTCTCCTTCCTGAAACCAGCTGTGTGGACCAGAAATGGAATGATCCATGATCCAACAAACCAGAATGAAGAGATCCAAAGGAGCGTGACCTGCACTTGTATGTTTGTAGACAATTAGAAAAGAAAAACATGACTACCTTTTCATCCGATTTAAGTGTGTATTAAGATAGGGTTATACATGCCACAGCCTTATCATTTTTCGGAATGAAGCACCCAAAATCATGCATTGCGTGTAAGGTTGTGGATGGATTGAAGCATTGCAGTTGCTTACCGCAGTATTCCAGCTAGTTAAAATCACAAATTCTCGTCCAACATGCATTTGCTTTTTAAAAAAAGAACAGGTTCCTGTAAGTGGGATATATTTTATTGAAAGCCATTGCATATCTGATGCAGTTCATACACAGCGTTTATCCTCCATCTAGAATAAAGATCAAATAAGAGGGCAAGGTAACATAATAATCATGTAAATGCAGTTAACACATCAGTGGAACATCACTTGACAAGCAAAGTCGGTCAATTTTAATAAAGCACCTCCACAACAAATAAATGAATATTTTTGTCAGGAAGAAACTTATTTTCTATGCAATTTTCATTCAGGGTCTTATGCAATGTAATGCTTCAATGCAGAACTTTGTACCTGGAGAACAGTCTCCGCTGTCCAGGGAACAGTCCATGCTTCTCCATGCTTTCTAAAGAATGAAGTTACTGCCTGAAACAGGATCAAGCTAATGATCGAACACATTTTGAAAAGATAATCAACTGAAATACTTGAAACACCATTGCTCATCAAATCAAATAGCATATGTCCATTCAATTCTTAATTCTGAAATACGCAACAATTTTTTTTACTTTTTTCATTGAAATGGCAAAAGATTATAAGTGCCTGAATGCCAAAAAGTAAAGAACAGCAAGGCAGGGAGTCTCCAACAATGAGAAATTGAAAGATTTGCATGTGATAGAAAATTTTCAAGTCAATTAGTGCATGAGAGAGAGAGAGAGGAACAATGCCTTTAAATCCTCCAGAAGATGAAACTTTAAGCATAAAAGAATATATGGATGAAGAAAGTTCAGTTAATAATCCAGGAACATATTCTACCTATCCTAGGCCTCCTCCTAGAGAAGTCTTTAATTCCGGCAATATGCCTAGACTTCCATATACAGAACCAGTCCATTTTGACAAAAAGATACACCCAAAAGGAAAAAGAAAAGAAACCGAAAGACCCATTTCCTTCCAAGATAAGGGCAAAGGAAAGATTCTTAATCTTTCTGCCCATGATCCTCAAGAATGGACTACGGTCTTAGACTTGTGGAAAAACCAAGTAGTTTCAGATTATATCCAGAATTTTTCTTCCCAAGACGTAGAAGAAATGTATAGATATTTAGAAACTTTTTTAGGAGAAAGTGTTAAAGCCCTTTGGGAAAGCTATAAAAGATATAATCCAGAAGAATTTGGACAATTAATGAGTTTAGGATCAAATCCTAATAATTTTGTTAACAAAGTTTTCCAGCTAGTAACAAGAGACGACCCTAATTTAGGATCTATTACATTACAGAAAGATGCCGTCATATACTTAGAACAACTTAGCCTACATAATTACAAATATGTTAAAAAAAATTTACAAGATTATTTTTACTACACCTGTATTTCAGGAAATGCTTTTAATAAAGATCTAGGAATAAAACTCTTTAGAAAACTACCAGGAGCTTTAGGAAAAGAAATATATGAGAAATGGCAGAATATAGAAAATGCTAACCCTACTTCTGTCTATTCCATAAGACAACGAACAAAATTTATTATGACTATTTTACAAGAAAAATGCACAGATATCCAGATCCAGCGACAACTTAAAGGAGATGACTTTGGGTTCTGTAAACAGATATATACTACCCAAGCTTACGGATTAAAAGATTCTAGACAAAAACCTAGAAGAACAAAAAGATTTGTCAAAAAGGGATATTTTATTAGAAGATCTAAAAGTAGAAAACCCTATCTAAACAAAGATAGACATGTTAGACGATTTAACCCTAAAAGAACTTATAAGAATAAACTTTCATGTTATATTTGTGGACAGACAAAACACTTAGCTAATACTTGTCCGAAAAGACAAAATATTAATTCTAGAAGATCAACTCTTGTAGAAAAAGTGCAACAAGACCTTATTGAGGTAGATGAGTATATGTCAGATACAAAATCTATTTACAGCATAGTCAGCATTCCCAATGTTCCTTACGAGACTTCTGATTCTGAAGATGATCTTATTTTAGATTTAGATTTAGATGAAAATATAGATCTAATGGATACAACCTTAGATTGCACACACTCTTGGTTATGGTTTACCGGATTAGATAGTAACCCATGTTTTAGATGTAACTGGTATCCAAGTAAGAAACAACGAGCCAAATGCTCCTTGTGCTTCCTCGAAGCCTGTCTTCCCTGTCTTAAACAGTTAGGCATAGCTCCAGTAGATCAACCTCAACCTAATAAGATTTATAATACCAAATTAGAAATTATGGCTCGAAAAATAGATAACTGCGAAGCAGAAATCTCTCTTCTCAAACATCGGCTTGATACTATTGAGAAAGACACATATGATGGTATTACAGTAGGTTTAGATGTACCTGAGACTTCTTTAGTTTGCAACCAAGATAAATCCTTTTCCAGTATTTTAGTTAGAGCTAAAATTTTTTTCCCTGACAAACACTCCCTTATTCTCGATGCTCTAGTAGACTCCGGCTATACCAAATGTATTATTCACAACTGCTTAGTTCCTTCTAAATATCTCAAGAAGACCCAGAAACAGGTTCTTAGCCAACAAGTTGATGGAACATATAATCCTTATACGACATATTTTGATGAAGGCAAAATCCAATTTTTTACTAATTGTTCTACCTTCTCCAGCTCCTATCCTTTACCATTAACCTGGGTTCGTGACCTCCATCTTCAGGTAGATTTTATTTTAGGCTTAAATTTTATCCTTCACAACAACGGCTCCTTAACTCTTAGCCGTGACTACCTTCACTTTAGTAAGAATTCTAGTACCATCCCTGTCCATACTACCTATACCCCAACCCTTTCTACTTCAGCGGCGCGTGGTGGCCCTACACCAACAGACAAAAATAATCCTTGTCAATGTGCAATTCCAGGAAGGTGTGAAATAAATCCTATGAGCCATGCTTTATAGACCAACAAATAGACAATACCTTAGACCAAAAATTTTTGGACTATTCAGTCACAGAACAACCAAGCTCTTCTCAAGACTCTCCAGAATATCTAGAAGAAATAATGGATGAACATGAAGATTTTGATGCATGGATAGAAAGAATGACTGACTTAGACTATTCTTTTTTAGACACAGAGAAACTCTATTTAGAAATAATTAATATTAATCATAAAGATAAACATCATTTACAACAGATTATAGATAAACTAGACCAATTAGAATACTTTGGTGAAAACCCCCCAAAACATTGGGAAAATAATCATATACAATGTAGATTAGAATTACTAAATCCTAGTTATATAGTCAAAACAGCCAATATAGAAGCCACTAATTTAGATAAAGAAGATTTCAAACTCCATATAAATGAACTTTTAAAATTAGGAATCATTAGAAAATCTATAAGTCCACATAGATCTGCAGCCTTCATTGTACGAAAACATAGTGAGCAGAAAAGAGGGAAATCAAGAATGGTAATCAATTATAAAAGACTAAATGATAATACAGTGACAGATAGCTATAACATACCAAACAAATCTCAATTAATTAATAAGATTCAGGATAAAAAGATATTTAGTAAATTTGATTGTAAGTCAGGATTTTGGCAAATAAAAATGCTTCCAGATAGTATAGAATGGACAACATTCACCTGTCCAGAAGGACATTATGAATGGCTTGTAATGCCATTTGGTTTAAAAAATACACCAGCTGTTTTTCAAAGAAAGATGGATAACATATTTAATAAATATGATAACTTTGTTTTAGTTTACATAGATGATATCCTTGTTTTTAGTAAAAACATAGAAGATCATATAGGACATCTTCAATTAGTACTTGCAACTTTTATGCAAGAAGGTATTATTATTAGCAAGACAAAAATAGAATTGTTTAAAGAATATATAAACTTTTTAGGAGTCAATATAGGTCAAGGACAGATTGAGTTACAAGATCACATATCCAAGAAAATTTTAGAAATGCCTGACGATTTGTCGGATACAAAAAAGTTGCAAAGATTTCTACGATTGGTGAACTATGCTAGACCATTTCTCAAAGATATAGGGAAAATAATAGGACCTTTATATGGAAAAACTGCCCCTACTGGACAAAAGTTTTTTAACCAGGAAGACAAAAATTTAGTTAAACAAGTAAAAGAAAGAGTTAAAACTTTATCTAAATTACAAATGCCTTTAGACTCAGATTATATTATTATCGAGACAGATGGTAGTAACCTTGGATGGGGAGGAGTTTAATTGCCAAACCTCATCAATATAGTACAAAAGATGAAGAATGAATTTGTAGTTATGCTAGTGGTAAATTTAAAGAAAAAGGCAATATGAGTAGCATAGATACAGAAATTTTAGCAGTCATATATTCCTTAGAAGCTTTCCGATTATTTATTATCAATAAAATGGAATTTACTTTAAGAACGGATTGTGAAGCTATTGTAAAATATTTCCAACGTAGTAAAGAAAATAAAATAAGTCGTAGAAGATGGCTTAATTTAGTTGATATTATTACAGGCAATGGTTATACTATTATTTTCGAACATATTAAGGGCAAAAATAACCATCTTGCTGATACTCTTAGCCAAAGATTTTTTGACTCAAAATTTATTTCTTGACAGATGGATTTTCCTGATCGTTCTTCCAGACCGTCTTCATCGAAATTTAATAATTATGGTCAAGAATTTTTATGTTTTGGTAATCAGAAGTTAGTCGTCTTTCCCAAGTCTAACATTACTTTTAAGACTTTACCAAGTGTTTCAGTTACTAAAGAAGAGCAGTGCTTGTTAGACAACTTATGGCTTTCTTATCAAAGAGTGCCAAAAGATCAGAAGTATTTTCTAGCAAGTTTAAACGGTCTCTCAGAATACTTTACCCAGAAAAAGAAAAGTTTTAATTTTTACATTGTCTTCCAAGGTCGTACACCAGGAGTCTTTCATTCCTGGACAGAAGTCGTAGAAAGTATCCAAGGTTTTCAAAGACCCGTTTACAAAGGATTTAACAACCTCCAAGAAGCCTTAGAAGCAGCAAAACTTACTATAGGTGCCAATTACTATATTGCCCCTTCGCTGAGACATATGAGAGAAGATCAAGTTTCTTATGGAGTAGCAAAAGACAACAAAAGAATCATTTTTTGTAATCATTGTGATACATTAGCAAAGACCATACAGAGACTAAATGAAAAAAGAAGACTATTGGAAGAAAAGAACGACTTTCAGAAAGAATATATCCAGACTCTTGAAGAAGAAAACAGAATTTGGAAGGCCAAGGCAACAGGTACTTTCAGTACCCAGACCCCTACTAGAGAGAGAGAGAGAGAAATTGACATGACACCTATGATCACTTAAGCCAATTAAAGTATTATCACTTAATATGCTCCACTAATAAATCCAATGAATACACTCACCAGACTGGTAGGGGTACTACTTCCCCACGACCTTACTTGAACAGGTGTACTACTCATCCTAATCAAGGAGTCCCTGCTAGGATGAAAAATGCTTTTCGGAAGGCACAAGGAGCTTCTCTCATGAAGCAACAAATTGGACATTCAAGATTGTGGTGAGGACAGGTCTCATGTTCTTTTATAAATTATTTTTAGTAGCAAGCAGTTCACACATGGTTTGCCATATTACTGATAAATATTGTATAAAGAAAATACATATCAGATTTGAGCCTAGTATGGGGAGATCAGTAACATAAGTCAATGCAAAATTAATACAGTCAGATAAAGTGAATATGTATCAGAATTTTGGGTACTAGGTATTATATTCAAGACCACATACTTAAAACTGGACCTTACATTAAAAAAAGGGAGTAGGTTGCACTTGAGAAAGGACATCAATTACCACCCCCCAAAAAAAATGTATAACAGACGCACCTTACTACACCCTCCTATATCCAAAAGTATCCAAATGTCATTGAAGTCTTTACAAGAGTAATAGAAAGTGTCAATAGAAGCTACTGAAATTAGATAATGATTTTTTGTATTGGCTAAACCTCTTCTGTCTGTCACTTAAAACATGCCCTAAGAACAATCTTTGACTGAATAAGAGCTTGATTAATCAATGATTGGATATAACACCACAATGAAAGAATGTGAAAGAATGCCTAGTGTTAGTTTTAGTCAATTGGGTGAAACATCTAACCATGCTCTACCAATTGCTGAAAACAATACCTAAAATTTGCTCATTGAATACCAGAGGAAAACCCATCCATGATAAGCACAATATATCAAACTCCAATAAAATGTCTTGCTACTCGGAACATGTGTATCAGCGAGAGAGAAAGAGAGAAGGGAGAGAGAGCAGTGACAAACAACCATGTGTTCCATGTGAATGAATTCGATCTCTTTTTCTATTTCTTCGTCCAATAAATCTTAATCCATTTGCACTAAAACCAACTGGATAGAAAAGCATCAGGCAGTATAAGACCAAAGAAAAATGATATCATTACCTTCTGAAAATTCAAAGTCCAAAAGTTACTTTCTGCTTTTGACTGATCCAACTGTGGCTTAACTGATTCCTCTGGGGCTTTATTTTCTAGAACCTCAGGTTTGTTGACACTGGAGGACGGCTCTTGGGGCACAAAGCATGAAATTTTCCATTTCTACATCAAAGAGAACCAAAGCAAAGAAAAATGATAAGCACAAAGACAGACCCAAAATATGGTGACAACTGTTGAACCCGCCCTTAAATTAACTTTAGTACAACTTAATCAAGTTGAGATAGACGCCAGTAAGTTGGTGAAACTTGAAGAGCACTTTAAAAAGAAGAGAGAGGAACAAGCAGAAGGGAGGAGTGCATAAACTGATTTTATAGATATAAAAGTTGCTGCAATACGATCCTCCCAAGTTTCCCACATATACAGTGAGTCCCCTAACATTTGCAAATTATACTTGAATTTATTAAATTTTAAAAAAAGGCGCACCTTGCGACAAAACTTTTCCCACATCACCGACTTTATCCATTTCAATTCGAAAGAAATAAAAATAAGCAAAAAACTAAAATTAAAATATTTAATTACGACGCACCTTTTTTGGAGTCTTGGAGATGGACTCTCGAGAGCGAAAGTTCGGAAAGGTCGGTCCTAATCTTCGGGAAGAATTGGAAAACCTAACCCTAGAAATGGGAGGGTAAGAAAGGGTGGGACGGTGAGTTAAGGAATGACAAAGGCTAGACATGAGCCAAGAGAGGGGACTACCGGATGTATCAGAATCCGGCGCTTACAAATCTTCTTCTGCATCAGAGAGGGGAAAAGAGAAAACCTAGTCAGGAAGCATGTGTTGAGAGTGTGAATACCAGTGTTCTCCAACAAGTTTGAGGGGAGAGATAAGGCAACTAGGGACAGCAACGGTGGTGGCGGCGGTGGTGTCGTGGGAAGAGGAGTCCGCCCCAGTCTTCCTCACCGCCGCCCGGAAAGAAAACTGAGCACCGACTAGCTTATATTCACCGAATTGATGGACAGGCAGTCCAAAGCTCCGCCTCTCTCATATACAGCTGGCCTGCACCAGCTTCTTCTCTTCTTCTCCGGTACTTTCTCTCCCGTGACGAGGGAGCGATGACTGAAAGCGGCGAGCAAGAACTGACGAGCCTGGGGTGAAAGTCACTGATTGGTCCTTATGTTTTTTATTCCCATCGGACACAAAACTCGGACTGCAATCACAACTCAGCCCCCACGCGTGCGAAACGAGTTGCAACTAGCGAGTGGTCTGTTTTGGGCTTATATAATGGGCCGTTGTCGACCCAATAGATTGTACCCAGCAGCACTCTCATTGGTCATTCCTCTTATAATAGCTCGAGGTCCACGAGGGAGAACCGCCGATGACCTAACAGCCTCACATTAAAATATTAAAATATCTGATGGAGGAGTTTAATAGTTAATTAATAAGAGTCGGAGGTTAACTGCATAAATTTAGGTTAATGAAGGGGGATTGGTTGATATCTTCTTCCATACCTTTCTTCCTACTCTGAAGGAGACTGCGGGTCGACACCTGTTCCATCCGGCGGGTTTTCCTCAAATACACCTGCGCAGCGATTCCATCTCGCTAGCCCTCCCCCCTGTGAAACACCTCCACCCCTGACAACCTCCGTCATGGTCGCCGCCCGGATTGGCAAAAACAGAGCGCTCGAGTAAAGAAAAGGTTCTCCTTCTCCACTGCGCTCCTTTCTATTCGTCTTTCCTCTTCCTCAACGGAAGAAGCAGAGAAAGGAACCATACTGTGCCAGTGCTTTCTATGCTTGTTCCTCGTTTCTTTCTTTCTTTCTTTCTTTTTCTCTTCTCTTACTCCAAGTGCATTTCTGCGGCTGAAAAGGAAATAGGGGGAGGAATTTGAACCAATCACTATTCTTCTTGTGGGTTGTTTCTGACTTTTTCTTTATAATCTCTTCGGAAGTCTTGCTTCAGGGGCATGAGTAGCTGAAGGTTTTGCAGAGGATAAAGGGAATAAAAAGGTTGCCTTTGTGTTCTTGTTCTTGTCTCTTTAACATGTCAATGGCGACCGTGGAAGGGACTGAAAAGAAGTACATTTCCACCGTGGAGCTCCGGAAGCACAATAAACCTGACGATCTCTGGATCGCCATTCAAGGCAAAGTCTATGACGTCACACATTGGGCCAAGGTCCACCCCGGCGGGGAACTCCCCCTCCTCAATCTCGCCGGTCAAGATGTCACCGATGCCTTCGTTGCCTACCACCCCGGCTCCGCCTGGAAATTTCTCGACCGTTTCTTCGTTGCCTACCTCCAAGACTACCAGATCTCCGAAGTCTCCAAGGATTACCGCAGGCTTGTTGCAGAGTTCTCGAGATTGGGTTTGTTTGAAAAAAAAGGACACGGTGTCTTCTTCTCTCTCTCCTTCATGCTCCTCATCATCTCCGTCGCCATCTACGGCATTTTGGCTTCAGATCATTTCTGGGTTCATTTGCTTTCGGGCGGACTCATGGGATTTCTGTGGGTTCAATCTGGCTGGATTGGTCATGACTCGGGCCACTACAATATTATGATCAATTCTTCTTTTAACCGATTTGCGCAAGTTGTAACCGGTAATTGCATGACAGGATTAAGCATAGGATGGTGGAAAAGAAATCACAACGCCCACCACATTGCCTGTAACAGCTTAGATTTCGACCCCGACCTCCAACACATGCCTGTTTTCGCAGTATCGTCCAAGTTCTTCAATTCCTTGACTTCATATTTCTACGAAAGGAAAATGAACTTTGATGGGGTTGCTCGATTCCTCGTAAGCTACCAGCATTGGACTTTCTATCCTGTCTTGTGTTTTGCCCGTATCAATCTGTTTGCCCAGTCCATATTTCTTCTACTATCCAAACAGACGGTGCCCAACCGGGGTCAAGAGATTTTGGGAATTATTTTTTTCTGCATCTGGTATCCTCTTCTCGTTTGGTCTCTTCCAAACTGGGTTGAAAGGCTGCTGTTTGTTTTAGCGAGTTTTGCCGTCGCAGGCATTCAGCATCTTCAATTCTGTCTGAACCATTTCTCCGCCAGTGTTTATGTTGGTAAGCCTAGTGGAAACGACTGGTTTCAGAAGCAGACTATGGGCACTCTCAACATTGCGTGCTCCCCTTGGATGGATTGGTTCCATGGGGGACTGCAATTTCAGGTTGAGCACCATTTGTTTCCACGGTTGCCAAGATGCCAACTTAGGAATATTTCGCCTTTTGTCAGGGAGCTCTGCAAGAAACATAACCTGCCCTACACAAGTGTGTCGTTTTGGGAGGCAAATAGGATGACGCTCAAGACTCTGAGGACTGCAGCTTTACAGGCTCGGGATTTCACTAAGCCAATCCCGAAGAATTTGGTCTGGGAAGCAGTTAATACTCATGGCTGAGGTTTAGTTGAAGATCTGAAACTACTTCTGATCCCATGACATTTTTCTTCCATTCTGATAGCGAAGAATACAGTGCTGTTTGGATTCAGGTTAATCATTTTTAGTGCACTTTGTTTGGCCATTACTTGTTTTTACACTAGTTGTTGGTGCATGTTTGCAGTTAAGTTCTGTCTCTAAAAAATTCTACGATTGCAAATATTTGTTGTTTGCTTCTAGGTGGAATGTGAAACAATTTAAAAAAATGTGTAATCTTTGAATTGTTTTGTTTTGGGGCCTTTTGGTTCATTCAGTTGTTTCAATACATGAAAGTCTGGTGTTGCAGTTATCACTGATCAATTTCTTAAGCTCTTATCCTCTGTCTATCTTTCTCTTCATTCCTTTATTCTGTCTTGATTCCTGTAGTCTCTCTGCTACTACTCATCCTTGAAGTCATGATGGAGCATATACTAAGATGGATGTCTTATTTTTCTTATAGTTGAACATTTTGGTTTGATAACACTATACATGCTAAGATAATAAATTAGAAATTGTTGTATACTGTGCCCTTCCTCGGAGAGTCTCTCAAGTATTTCACTTATTTAAGTTGAATATCCAAATCTCTTCATTGTGCAGGGTATTTTTTTACCTAGTGAACAATTCGATCTGTTCTTCTCATAGTGTTCACTTTTCATGTTCTTGCTTGAGGTTATCTCTGACAAATACTTCTATAGTGTTTTAAATTGTAAAACAAAAAATTTAAACTTGAAATCTCAGCCATGGCAGATCTACCATTCTCGGTTATAATTCTTTCTTGGAAGAAGTGAATGTTGTTTCAGTGTTTGACATGGAACGGATTTAAATTGACTGAGAAAGATGAATTGAAAAAAAAAGGATGCAGGGGTGGTGCAAAGCAGAAGATGTTGGTATACTGGTTTTTCAGTTTTTATGCACTTTTTAGTGGATTGATCGAATACAAGACTCCAAACTTTTCTTTGTTTGCTACTTGTATTACTTTTCAGTTGAGAGTAAGCTTGATTGCCTTAGGCATTTATGGAACTGAAACTATATAGTACCTTGAATGACTTACTTATGACCAGACCTTATGTCCATTGTAATCAAATTGGCTATATATATTTTATGGTTCTTTTTTCCTTCAAATAACTTAAGAAATTGAAATACTGTTAAAGACTTAAAAGTTCAATAAAATAAGCAAATTGATTGTTTATTTTACCAGCATCTGAATTATCCGATCTACTAAGTAAAAAGCAAGCTCTCTGTTATTGATTATATACAAATACTGTCACCGGCATATCATACTGAGAGAAAAGGTTCTTTCTGTCTGCTTTTTTCTTCCTGTCCTCTCCACTTGCGATACTCTAATTGTACACCTTATTAACTACAAGTTACTTGAACTCTTGTTCGAGTGCTTTTTGCACTCTCTTGTTCAAGATCCATGTGAAAATAAGTTACTTGAAGCTGTTAAAGTTAAACCATGTCAGCTAACTCCTCTGAACATCAAAGTTGCTTTGACAGAAGTGCTATTTATATGGGATGCTGTGGGCATTTAAATCATGTCTCCCTTTCTCTGTTTGTGTCACAACCTTCAATCTAAGTGCAACTGATCTTCTTTTCTTTCAATTCTCCATGGGTGTAAATTTTTATCAGTAGTAGATGTTTTGGGAGTAAACATCTGAAAAAGTCTTATTATTTTTGGAGTACACATCATTTATCATCTATGTCAGCAAGAGCTTTCATTTGCCACTGAAGGCTAACTTTACACAGTGAACATGGTTTTGCTCATCCTTGTCAGAAAGGGATAGTATAGGATCCCTTTATCTTGCCAATTTCATGGAAGAATGGAATGAAGACTGCCGTTTCTTAAAACTTTATGTTCTTCCTATAGTTTTGATACTCAACTTAGTACTTGCTCTCATAGCTTATCGATGAATTGAGAACCAGTCTCTTGAAGTACAGGAGCAGCAGAGATCCAGCCTTCATGATAGGAGTTAACTGGACTCTGACAATGTTGAACACCCAGATTAAATGCAACTATTATGTTCTTTAGAGTAGCCAAAAAGTTAAGTCTCCAGATTTCAAAATTATCCTTAGTTGTTTCTCCTGTTTATGAAATCTGGACTAGTTCATCAGGAGAGAGAGAGAGAGAGAGAGAGAGAGAGAGAGAGAGAGAGAGAGAGAGAGAGAGAAGAATGGTATTGGAATAGCCATGGAAGAGTTTGTTTCTCAATAATTGCTAAAATTTGTAGTGCAGTCACGGTGGAAAGGCAAAGTATACAATCCTTGACAGGCAAACGGCCAGGGATTTATTATTTGCTTCTTCCTTGAAAAGTTTTCTTTTTTCCTCTGATCAAACAAGAAATGCACATCATATAGTAACTACTGACAAAAATCTTTACGTTGAGATGAGATTTAAATCAATTCAGATCAGATTGCAATCAGCATTTGCCTCCGAGATTTTCTGTTTCTACTTGGAATGCATCAGAAGCTTATTGACATCCCGCAGTGTATTGACTTGCTGGGAAATCTGGAACTTCATACCTTCGGAACTTGGATAGTCGTTGAATATCTTCAGGATTTACTTACAGTTAGCTGAAGCTAAGCCCGAAAGTGAAATTGGGTCAGGAGCCTCGAGCGAGCCAAACCTTTAGTACTCTGGGTAGGATTCAATGCCAAAGACGAGGGTTTCTTGCAGCCGCAGCCTTTATTGCAATCATTATATCATGCAGAGAAAATTTTAGAGTTGTCTCCTCAATTCAATGTTAGTTGTTAGCAGTGGCTATCCATGTGGAGAAAAACAAGCACTCGATATTTTTAAACTCGTCCCCTCACCCACACTCATACAGAAGTTAAAATTAGCTATAGTAGGATTATGAACAATTTTTTTTTCATATTGATATGATATTGTCCATTTTGAGTCTAAACCCTCATGGATTATTATCTATACATATATATCAAAGATCTTCCCAACTTTTAGCCAATGTTGATTTTGGTTGTATAGCCAACATGCCAAAGGTTTCGTCACCTATGGACTGAAACAATGGATTAAAACAAAGCACCGGAAGCTGCTGTTCAGAACCAGAAGCTCTGTTGGACGGAAACCAGAAGCAAATGCCAAAACGTTCTCTTTTTGTGTCTTCTGTCGCCCCATCTCCATGATTGAGGACCGCTCCATGGATCCACCGCCCATGCATTATTACGCTGGAGCAGGCAAATCAACCTCTTATTTATTCACACCGTGAAAAACTTGATTGAAGACGTGTATGTCCATTGATCAGGTTGGTGACTTTCGGCCATTTTCATTCCTGGACGCCGGACATGGACTCCCCTATCAACACCTGTAACGGCCATGAATCTGAACACATTTCAGTTTGCGGCTTTTTCAACGATTAGTTGAGCTGCCGTATGACATAAGAGACGTGGGCCCCGGACAAAATCCAGTTCAACTACATTGGCTGGATCATGGTGGAGTCGGCCACCCCTGTCTCTTTTGATCGATTCTTGGCTTTGCTCCTCGAAAGTATAAGAATGAACAACTTGTCTGCTCATTTGTTTGGTTGCTGCGGATTAGGGAGGAGAGCAAATTTTACGGTTGAGACTACCGCTAGAAAAATCCAAATCCCAGCTCCCAAGTATATGGCTGCTGCGGCTCATTGGCTTCCCTTCTTCTTCTTCTTCAGTGTGGTTTTCTTTCAGCTATTTGGTAGTCGAGGGAGTGAAGAGGCAGGTAGAATTCAACTGGGAACGAGACTGTCTGCCCGCGAAAACAACTCGTGGCGCTCCGACAATGGAACCTTTGCTTTTGGGTTTGCTCCCGCAGGGTCAGCGGATCAATTTCAGCTGGCGGTTTGGTACGCTTCGCTTCCGGGCGATCTAACCACTGTTTGGTCTGCTAACAGGTGAGCTTCTTCCTCTGGTTACTTACCCGCTCCACAGCAACTGAAGCTCTTCTGTTCTGTGACTCTGTCACTGCGTTACCGACACATGCAGCACAAATGCTAATATTCTTTTGCTGTTTTATGTTTGTTTTTCCATAGTTGGACATTGGATGAGGAGGTACATGAATATTATTATGCTTCTTCTGTCGATCAGATTACATTTGCAATGAAAAAAAAAAGTCAGTTTTTGTCTTGCTGGGTTACTGTCATATTTGTCTAAACAAATGCATTTCCAGGTCATTTGACTGTGTCAACGGTTTACTCTCCTCTGCGTTCTTCTGTAGAAACGTTCCTGTAGGAAAAGATGCAGTGGTGGAGTTAGACATTAGTGGGAACCTTGTCCTTTCCGATCGGAATACCCAAGTATGGTCCTCAAACACTTCCGGCCATGGAGTCGAATTCGCTGTCATGTCGGATTCCGGCAACTTTGCCCTCTACAACTCCAACCTCCATTCAGTCTGGGAAACGTTCTCGCATCCCTCCGACACACTCCTCCCTGGACAACCATTAACGGTTTCCCAAGAACTCACTACACCAAAGTCGCAGGCCCATGACAGAGGTTACTACTCCTTAAAAATGCTTCAACAGCCCACTTCTCTTAGTTTGGCTCTCACCTACAACTCCCCCAAATCCGACATCGAAGCTGACACCGACGAGGACTTGACCTTACCGCCGGAGCCTTACTCCAATTACTCCTACTGGTCTAGTCCGGAGATATCTAATATAACAGGAGAGGTGGTTGCAGTTCTAGACCAGTCTGGCAATTTCGGAATTATGTACGGATCAGATCCAGCCGGGAAGGTATATGTCTACAAGAACGAGGGTAGAAACCATTCCTCATCGTCGTCAGTGATCAGCCGAGTTACCATCGAGTCCAACGGGAATTTACGATTGTACAGATGGGGGGAAGTCAATGGATCGTACCAGTGGATCCCCGACTGGGCTGCGGTGTCCAACCCCTGCATGATCGCCGGCGTATGTGGAAATGGGGTATGCACTTTGAAGGGTATCAAGTCGAACTCCTCCTGTACTTGTCTTCCCGGTGCATCTCCAATGCCTCCTTCAGGAGAATGCGTCTCCAACTCTTCCTATCTACCAGGCCACTGTAACTCCCGCTCCCGCGCAACCAACAGCTCGGCTTCCAATTTCAAGATGGTGACCATGCAGCAGACGACTTATTACTTCTCGGAAGCGTCGGTGATAGCTAACTACAGCGACATCCCATCGGGGCCAGACTGTGGCGAATCATGTCTGTCTGACTGTGAATGCGTGGCTTCAGTCTATGGGTTATCGGAGGAGAAGACTTACTGTTGGACATTGAGAAGTATGGTATTCGGGGGATTGCAGGATCCAAGCTCTACTCTCTCCGTCAAAGTTGAAAGAAATGGCTCGCCGACGCCCAAGGGCGTAGACGGCTCTCCACCATCAGAAGTCTCCAACGCGACTCGACAGAAGGTCTTAATTATCTCCGTCGTAGTCTGTATGTCGGTCCTCATAGGCCTCCTCTGTCTCTTGCTGTATTACAATATACATAAGTCGAGATCAGATTCGGGGGATTGTTGTGTCGATAGCCGTTTGATGGTGCCAGGGGCGCCGAGGAACTTCGGTTACCGTGATTTACAAATCGCAACCAGTAATTTCTCTCAGATGCTCGGAAGTGGTAAGATCGGCTTCTCCTTTACCTTCTTATTGAAAGCAAATTGGTTCCTGAATCCTGAGACAGAGAATTGAACCACTACTATTCCACTGTCCTGTAGACAAGATTTCTGATCTCTTCATCTGTCTTCCGAATAGGTGGTTTTGGGAGTGTTTACAAAGGGAGCCTACTGGACGGGACCCTGGTAGCTGTGAAGAAACTGGAACGGATTTTACCACACGGGGAGAAAGAATTCGTTACAGAAGTAATCACAATTGGATCTATGCATCACATGAACTTGGTTCGGTTGTGTGGATTCTGCTCCGAAAGAACCCATCGGTATGGTTTACTCTCTGCTTTGATTCTTCTTTGATTTCCTGAAGCTCAATAGCACGTAATCGGAAGCACTGATCTACAGAAAAGCATTATTCAAAGTTAAATTTGTTTCCACTTTGCAGTCTTCTGGTATACGAATTCATGAGTAACGGATCACTGGATAAATGGATATTCCCATCGTATAACAACCGGGGAAAGCTGCTGGACTGGAAAACTCGCTTTCAAATTGCAGTAAGCACCGCGCAAGGGATTGCATATTTTCATGAGCAGTGCCGGGATCGTATCATACATTGTGACATTAAACCGGAAAACATTCTTCTGGATGAAAACTTCTGCCCCAAAATATCGGATTTCGGACTCGCAAAGTTGATGGGAAGAGAGCACTCACATGTGGTGACCATGGTCAGGGGCACCAGAGGCTACTTAGCCCCTGAGTGGGTCAGTAACCGACCTATCACGGTGAAAGCCGATGTCTACAGCTATGGAATGCTGCTTCTGGAGATCGTCGGAGGGCGTAGAAACGTGGACATGTCTTTGGACGCAGAGGACTTCTACTACCCTGGTTGGGCATTCAAGGTAAACGAATCGAACCGAGAAAATCCAAATTTTCCGAGATGAATTAGAGTTCTCACTGGGTGCAAATCTTCGCAGGAAATGACGAGCGGGAACGCAATAAAAGTAGCAGACAAGCGGCTGAACGGGAAGGTGGAGGAGGAAGAAGTAGTGAGGGCGATGAACGTTGCCTTTTGGTGTATACAGGAGGAGGTGTGGGTGAGGCCTTCAATGGGAGAAGTGGTGAAGATGTTGGAAGGATCGGTTGAAATGCATACGGCGCCGATGCCTCAATCGGTGCTAGAACTGGTGGATGAAGGCTTGGATCATGTCTACCGGGCGATGAAGAGGGAGTTCCAGCACCATAGCTCCTTCACAGTAAACATGAGCAATCCATCTTCACAAGCCACCTGTAGCTACTCTACCATGTCGCCCAGATGAAACTCAAATCACAGAAAATGTCCTCTTGATTTTACAGAAGATTTCAAGAATTTTGTAATATCCCTTTTTCTGTGGGACCCGATCAAAATATTTCCTATTTCGGGTAATCTCCATTATTCAAATTACTTTTTTAGACTTATCCAAATCGTTTTGAGACCTCAGAGACTCGAAATCGCTAGCGTGGAGCCCAGCTACGCAACCACGTCGCCACAAATATTCGCTTCTATTGCTAATCACGGCTTAGTGTCTTTTTTGTCCGTTAATGAAGCGGCGAACAAGGTTTAAACTTCCATTTTAGTATGAACTCGAGTTACCAGTAATTCTTTTTCAATTGTGACCGATGGGTTTTGGTCTTTCCTGGTTGCGGTGGTGGAGCTGTTTATGACTCGCGGGCGTCGTCGCTTCGACGAAGGAAGAGTTGTTTTTTTCAGCTGATGGCTTCTCTCTTGCAGTCGCCTGATGTCGCCTCCGTTTCCGGAATCGGCCGTAGTCCCGTCCTCTTTAATCTCTGTTTCAACACTCTTTCCACTAAAATTAGAACTTTCGCGGTGGATAGAGAAATTCGTAGGAATCGAAGAATCGGGGCGACAGGATTTAGGGTTTGCGCGAGCACCGGAGAATGCAGGGTTTCTGCTTCTGGTTCTGTACAGAATTTGGGGAATTATTGTTATTTTTCTGCTCCCACGCGTCGATCCTGGACGCATGTACAAGGGGGAGATGATAAGGAGAACTACTACGTTAACGCGGGACATGCTATCCGTACCCTCAGAGATGAATTTCCGGGCATCTTCTACAGGGAACCCAGTTTTGATATTTACAGGTAGTGTAGCATCTTTTATCTCGATTCAACGTAGTGTCTGTTTCTTCGCATGGGATTGAAACATTCTCTGCTTTCAAAGATCTTCTACAGTTCTTTGCCTTTTGTCTTTTTTTTTTAATTTCGTCAAATTTTAACCGTAAGCATCAGATTATATTCTTTTTCGACAGGCAGAGAATCACAGCCTGGTACAAGGTAGTAACTTATAGCCTTAGAAATCAATACGTTCTGTTTCACTTCATGCAGGGAGGACATCACATTCAAGGACCCTGTTAACACTTTCGTGGGCATTAAAAACTACAAACTGATCTGCTGGGCTCTTCGAATCAATGGCCGGATATTCTTCAAGGCTCTGTGGGTGGATATAATTAGTGTCCGGCAGCCGGTGGAGAATACTGTTTTGATACGGTGGGCAGTTCATGGGATCCCCCGGGTGCCATGGGAGAGCCATGGTCGTTTTGATGGAACCTCGGAGTACAAGCTCGACAGAAACGGTAAGATCTTCGAGCATCGAGTTGATAATGTTGCCATGAACTCACCGCCGAAGTTCCGGGTCGTATCTGTGGAGGAACTGATTCAGGCACTTGGGTGTCCCTCCTCAGCGAGGCCGACTTGTTTCGAAACGTTGTCTTCGCTGGTGAATTTTATACCATTTCTGATCACATCTCTGTAACGACAGTGCGCTGACCGGCTTCCACAGCCCTGAGCCTTGGATGACTTTTGACTGTATCGCCGATGAATTATGTAGTTGCTGTATAATGTCGTGAATGTACATATTCTTTATAAAATTCAGGGTGCAAAAATTTGTGTTGCTGTATAAATGTTTGCCATGTGAATTGTGAACAACCACTTTAAGACAAGTAGAGTCAACAAAAAAATGAGATGTTTACAACGAGGAGATTCAAAAATCACAGAATCAAAACAGTGCGAATATTCAAAACACAGAATACTGTATCTTTCTCTCTATAAATGACACTCTCATATCTTGCAACCTAAGCGTTCATAGAAAGAACAGATGTCTTTAGAATACTTTAAGCATACAATCACTGCTTTATTTCACATGGAGAAGATATCATAAGCAACAGACAGTAACAGAGCTCAGCGGTACAAGCTCTCAGATCTCAAATTTTCAGCAATCTCAGTTTCCCAACGGTCCCCATTCTCTAGCAATTTCTCCTTATCATACAACAGCTCCTGAACACAAATAAATTACCCATTTAAAAAAAAATAGTTTTTCCATGACTAAATTAGCAGATAAATCACATTTCACAGATGAACCTAATTCACCTCATGAGTTTCTGTTGCAAATTCAAAGTTTGGCCCTTCAACAATTGCATCAACTGGACATGCTTCTTGGCAGAATCCACAGTAGATGCATTTTGTCATGTCAATGTCATACCTGGAAATTCAATAAGAACAAATCTGAGGAAAACAGTTGGTTAATTAAGAAAGCAAAAGGAATATGCATTGGTACCTTGTTGTTCTGCGACTGCCATCTTCACGTTCCTCGGCCTCAATTGTGATTGCTTGAGCAGGGCAAATCTACACTCAGTAAGAGGCACAAGGCCTCAAGAACAATTAACGCAAGCACAAGAGAATCAGGTAATATTGAATAAAAAACAGACCCAACCATCCAGTGCAAATGATTTAGTATATCAAATCACAAATTTCAAGTTCAAGATGGGCATGAAGTAGCATAATACAAGTTTCTCTAAAACGTCAAGCAGAGTCGCTTCAACCACTGAATCCTTTCATTTAGAAAAGTTTCTTAAACTGCATTGGTTAGAGATACATAATCATCTCCACAAAAGAGTAGGTGAAGATGTAAAGATCAAGGATAAATATTACATTTATCAAAGAAAATTTAAATCTATTGACCTCATGTCTTTGGTTTTCATCACTTCAGCAACAATTCATGAAGCAATAATCAACAATGCAAAGAAGTTCAATCTGTAGGCTCTTCACTTCAAAAATAAAAGAGAACAGCCACACTTACAGCTTCACACAATTTACATGCAATACAGCGTTCTTCCCCAGTTGGATAGCGTCGAAGAGCATGTTCACCTCGAAAACGAGGGCTCAGTGGACCTTTCTCAAATGGATAATTTATCTGCAAAAGCAATTAAAATTGAAAAATTGAAAAGAAAAAAGTTCAGATTCTTACCAAGGGATCTAAAAAGATTTAAATTGTCAAATGACACAAAATATTTATTCTTTAAGAAATGTAAACAGACAAAGGTCCACTCACAGTAACTTTTCTCTCAAAAAAGTACTTTAATGTCAGCATCAACCCCCGAACCATTTCAGTTAGAAATAATGTGTTAATACTTCGCTCAAAAACTGCAACCACCGAGCAAGCATAGAAGATTAGTCATCACAAAAATGTAAAAGCCAACAGTTGTGGCAATAGAAAACCACAGGACGACATTACCAGAACTCCAATCCTTTGAGATCTCCCGTGCAAGCTGCTCCCTTTCCTCATCCTCTGTCAGTTCAAATGTCACAGACAACCAGTCAAGATCACCATATCGAACAGTGAAAATTTCAAATAGCATACTACAACAAGTGGATTAATCATTTAAGATAACATAAGTGAGTTCAAAGTGCACAAAATCCTAGCCTAAACTGTCTCAAACATGTTGGGAGTGCCTGGCAAATTTTTGAAATCAAGCCTCTTTTCCATCAAGAAGTTGGGTCCCATGTTCATGATAGCAAGATCACCAAATTCTGACATTATAAGTGGATTGTAGCTCCGCTCCTCTCTATTCCATTTAGCCCAAATTTCATCGATTCTTTTTATTGAAATAGTGAAGCTTTATTGCATCATCGAAAAAAATACATGGGGGGAGGGAACATAAAGACCAACTTGGACAAAACAAATATGAGAGTAGAAAATCACTCCTAGCTGTACGACAAAACTCCATACACCAATCAAAACGGTCAAAGTTCGAAAAACACTCCACTCAATTTCAAAAACTGAAAAAACCTAATTTTAGGCATGAGAAAAAAAGACTACTCATAATTCAAAGGTAGATCAAACAAAAATCACATTTTGGGTGAAGAATAAAAGACTTGACTCATGCTAGATGTTGGCCACACTCCTACACTTTGTAGGTAAGTGGGTCTAGGCATTGCTCTAAAGTGATGAAAAATGAAAATTGAAGAAATACTAGAGAACACCAGGATAGCAGCACATCATAGGTGATAATGCAACACTTTACTTCCAAAATTCACTCTAAAAACTTCAGATAGATAGGAGTCGACAATGCAACATTCTACTTCAAACCGAGTTCTCAAAGAAATAATAAGGACTTGCTTATCAAATCAATAATGAGTCTGACCTAATTTTTGGAAAATCTAAGGGTGACTATAATGGTAGAACTAGAAAAATAACAAACAAGTTGGACCAAGTATGACCTCAAAGAATTTTGGGGGTGAGCATAATTTTTGGAGATGGGGATGCAGAAGATATGCAACCGCAGCAAACAAGCAAGCCAACACTAGAGAGGAGACATTGAACTTCAACCAAAAAAATTGACCAGAAAATAAATTCCGTGGTTAAGATAAATCTCATCACCAAAAAACTCTTATGGGCGAAGGTACCATGGCAGCTAGGCGGGTTACATGAGCCAGTCTTGCATCTTCAGCTTTGCATATAAAGAGACCCATTGCCTTGTTACGAAATATAGTTTTATAGCTAGGCAATTAGGATAAGAGGTCGTCTTTGTTGACACCAATTTAGTTTTGGGGGCTAATGTCCTTCAGAGCACAGATTTGCACTTTGCCCATAGGAGACATGACTGTCACTACAAGATCTTCTCCTTCCTTAAAATTACGTGCAATCTGGCTCAACAAATTCTCGTCATTGGGAAGCCTCGGAGCCTTAGTGCTACCATTTTCAGTTAAAAGACTCATAGAACCATCTTTGGAGAGATCAATATGTTGATAGTTAATACGATCACAATTGTGAGATGATGGCACATTGCCATTGAAAATATCAACCTCATAAAGTGACACTTAGCATGGCCATGTTTCCCAGTTTTTGAGGTGGAAACCTTGCCCACCGTGCAAGACCTTGCTTAGATGACAATATAACTATTCTTCCTTATGGTTCCATCCTACTCCAAATAAGTCTTCAAGGTTCTGGCATCGGCCTTGGACTCGAAGTGGTGCTCCTCTTTTCACCGTCAAATGAAAATCATGACAGCTTCAACTCAAGAAGCTAGCATTAGTCCACACTTCCTCAACCAAAAGATAGCGCTTTAGAAAGTTCATGAAGAAGAAGTCTGAAAAACTCTACTAGAACCTCCTTGCAAAGGAAATAGACTTAAACACATTTGTACAGAAGTATAAGAAACTCAAAATGACATATCACCGGTGGGCCCATCCTTCTCATCAAGAAATCGAACGGATATCCTCCTTCCAGGATAGGTACGGCTCCTCTGACCTCGTTAGCGTCGCCATTACCTCCAACAAAACTAATGAAAGCAATGCAAAGCATAAGGGCTCCACCGTCAAAGAAGTGTTGTAGTTCACAAATTAACAACTGCTTGGAAGGATCCAATTGTTGGTTTTTTTTTTTGAGAGAGGGGCATGGCGCGATTCGAAGTCGTGACCTGACGCACCTAATGTAAAGAGAATTCCACTAGACCAAACGGCCTTAGGTTCCAATTGTTGGTTTAGAAGCATAATCCCAACAACGTGTGGACTCCACTCAAGATAGCTAACGCCTATTCCAAGTAGGCGTTTAAACACAATAATAATTCTATGTGATGAGGACTTGCTGAAAAAGAGGAGATCTTCCGTTTCTTTCTCGGAGTTCTTCCCCCGTCATCAATGGCCGAGTTTTGTTTTGGATGTATTTTGAATCACGCATCTCTTTGGATCTTGGGTAGATTGTTGATCAAACATGACACTCACGCATAGATACAAACTTTTGAAAACACAACAATGATGTGCACGACAATGAATTGGGCTTTCAATGTCTTCAATATCTAGCATGAATGTAGCTAGAACATGACCTGGATCCTACATAATAGCAATACCCTATGTAACAATCGACATAATAACCAAGAATGTGAAGACGACTACATTCATGAGCCCCAGAGACCTGCTGAGACCAAGCCATTCATCAATCACGACGAAGACAATCGTGTTGAGAAAACGACGACAATTGGAAGGGAGATGTAATTTCGGTTCATTAGTCTATCCAAGTTTTATCTTATTAGGGTTTTCACTAGGAAGAGTTTTCAGCTACAAAAGACAAGTACTCCAACATAACGAGGTTGAACTGAAGCTAATAAAAGAAGTACGAAGCTCAAAAAAATCAAACTGCAGCAATAATAAAGGAACGGAGGCGACGACATGATTCTGCTTTTTCCCAATATGGGACAACGTTGAAAGAATGGCGAAGAAGACAAAACTCAACGAAAGAAGAGAGCAGCGTTGATGCTCTTATTGCAGCATTGAAATTATCAATAGGCATACAACATAACAAAGAAAAAAGGAGGTATATCTTGAGATTTTTTTTTAAAAAGGAGGTAGAAGGAGGCTATTTGGGAGGTTTACAGATGTAGCAAAAGGAATATTTGCAACGATTTTATGGAAGAAGAAAACTAAAAACTTAATCAAAGAAAACTAAAAATTAAGATCTCACTAGAATAGGGTTCCATTGTCTATGTGGGTTGATTGAGTCAACTCACAAAACCTTTCCACTGTCTTTGTGAGTTGATTGAGTCAACTCACAAAACCTGCTTAGATACTATGTTGAATTTCTGGGAAATAAAAATAATTCATTGACTTGATTAAACTTAAGTACAATGAACTTTTATTTATAATATAGGAAACAAGTAAAAACAAGTTATAATTAAACTATCTTCGTCCCAATTATACCCAAAGTCAAACAAAAAAATATAAGTCCTAGAACAATTAAACAATTGAACATAAATAGTAAAATAATATAACTAAAACACCTTTAAATAAATACTCCTCCATGAGACTCCTCTCAGACTCCACCGTATTAATTCTAACTTTGTGACTTCTTGTTGTAAAAGTCATGTAAGACACTTCCATATCTGTTCTTCAATAGAAACCTCCTTCTTTAAATCACCATACAGGAAAGCATTTTCAACGTCCAGTTGAAATAGTGGTCGCCCATAGTTTACAACCACAAAAATCAAAATACAAGCCGAGGTGACTCGAAGCAATAGGAAAAAGCATTTCAAACACATCAACCCCAAAGGTTTGGGTATTATACCATTGCCACCAATCTAGCCTTGAACCAATTAATGGTCTCATATGCTCTTTACTTAATTGTGTACACCTAATGACATCCCACAACAGTTACTCCTATATGCGGGTTACAAAGACTCTACATCTCCCTAGACACCAAAACATTCATCTCTTCATCCATAGCTCGTTTCTACTAACATGAAGCCATAACATCTTGCACTAAACGAGGTATAAGAGACATAGATAATAAAAATGCAAATGACTTGTAGGAGGGTGGCAAAAAATCAAGGGACACATTTCAACAAGGCATGAGAAGATATTACCTTTTACCTCTCCGACAACCAACTGGCAAATCCAAATCGGATGAACCTGGACCTGTAGGCAAAGAGGAAGATGGTTGGTCCTAAGGAGGGAGCTCACGAGCTGGAAGGTAAAGAGCTTCTAATGCTGGTAACAGATGACAAGAGAGTCGACTATACACTTGAAGTGGTGAGAGGAACATACGATTGGTGCATCCATGACAACAATAGGCAACGGGTTATCCAAAGAAGGATCAAATGACGGTTGAGAATTAGTAGAGGACTCACAATAGGAGTATTCACGAAAAAAGGTGACATCAACAGAAATATGTCTTATGCATATCCTTTCTGATGATAGAAATAACCTAGAAAAACACATTTAACAAAACAAGAAGACAACTTATCAATAGAGTTACAAAATAGATGAATAGAACACGTAGCCCCAAAGATAAGAGGAAGGAATCAAAAAGTTTCCAATATGGTTTTAAAACCTGCATAGAAACTTGTGATTGAAAATAAATGATAGCATAATGTGTTCGCCATTGTGGGACTTGCTAAGGAAGAGGAATCCAGCTCTGTGGTAGTACTAGTGGTAGGTGTGGAAGTCAATTGACTAAGCCTCTGAAGTAATTACTGAATTTATTCATGTAGGCCAGTATATGGAACATTCTCTTCCTGTCGTAGTGAAGTTTGCCATGCTGGTTTTCCAAACTTCTCACAGCATTTATCAAAACAATGGTTCATTCGGCTACAATGAATGCACTTTTAGTCCCCTCTATTACTAAGACCATGACCTCAAGTAGAGGAATCTCTACTGCAGCCCCCACGTCCTCGGATCTCAAACACTAAATGATGAATGGAGATTGAGAGCAATTGCATCAAAGACGTGTATCCTTCTCACTTTTACCAGCTACTTCTCCTACCCAAACTACACAATTAAATGTTTGTTAAAGAGTAGTTACATCATCATTAGCCAATAACTATGACCGAATTGTGTCATACTCAAATTCAAGACCATTAAAAACTTTGCCACCTGAATTTGAATTTTCTCCTTACGAATATCATTTGCATTCATAGTTAAAGGATGGAACATACTAATATCCTGAAAAACACCCCTCATTTCTGCAAAATAATCAATAATTGATCTATCACCCCTTTGCATGTTAAAATAGCAAACATAAAACTCATATATTCTAGACAAATTGCTCTCTTGAAACAAGATTGAAGCCAAGTGTAATCCACATTTTTTTTGAAGTTCGACAACTCAGGATCTGATCACTAAATTTGATTTCATGCTATTGACCAACTAAGTCATCACTTGATTATCTTCATCACTTGATTATCTTTGACCTCCTCATCTTCAGATATGGGATTAGGAGGATCATCCCTTATGTACTTGGCCTTCCTTTTTTCTTTAAAAACATAAGAACGAATCTTGATCAAGTCACGTAATTAGACCCATTCAACTTCACTGAAGTAATCAAACTGAAATGAGAGTCTTCACTATATGAACTCTCATAAGGCTTAATTATAACAACATGTTTGCTTAATTCAGCCATTTAGAGCTTTTAAATATATTGCAAATGTACCCCAAGTGATACACTTAATTCAAAATGCAATAAGGACAACTGTGTATGTTAAATGAGCCCCACACTTCTCAATTAAGGCACAACCACAATAGTTACAACTAACAAGAACAGCCACAATCTCCGATTTCACTATCAATCAACACAAATCCCACTCTAAATCATCATCAAGGGATGATTCAAGCAATCAATAGGTGATGCATGCAGTCAAATAGGTGACATAGGCACAATACAGGTGATGCAAGCATGGGTTGAGCATAAAATCCAATATATGACACTCTAGGGGTAGAAAACCACGAGGAACTGCTTAATTAATAGCAGAAGCCATCAATCAAATAGTTATGGTAGAAAGAAAAGGAGAAAAAATTCTTACCTTCCCCCTAGCAGCAGAGAAACTGTTTGAAGAACCTTCCATAGGGATCATAAAATTGTAAAGAGAACCAAAGAAAGTGTAGAAGAACCTCTTAAGATCGGTTTCTACTACTCCAGTAACATGTAAAGTTGCAAGATTAAATGGAAGAAAGGAGAAGATAGAGAGAAAAGAAACGAGAGAGAGCGAAAGCAGCAATAAAAAAGTTGTGTCGAAAGAGGGAAAAATAAGGGCAATAAAAGTACATAAAATGACCAAAATACAACTACATCAGTATTTTAACATACTTAAATAAGGGTGACTCACTCCACCGTTGATAATAAGCTTCTTTTCCAAGAGGCCAATCTCTTCTCAACTTTTTCAATAATTGATTGCAGTTTAACTCAGTAGGTTGACCCAAGAAGGGAAGACCTAGGACCCAGGTATGTACAGGGGAAGGTCAGTCTTGTGCATCCCAACATGAGTGCCATGCAGTCCAACCTATTCTCTTCCAAATTCAAGCCAAATATACCTGATTTATCCCAATTGACATGCTGTCCTTATGTAGCCTCATATAGAGATAGCAGCAGCTTTATCATAAGAATTTGGTCCCTTGAGTCTGCACAAAAACATAAAAGCATGGTCTGCAAACTCAAGCAAATGGATCTTGAGATAGGAGTTGCTGAAACCCCTTGTGACCCACTCTTTCTGTTGTGCTACCTGGAAATTTGAGTTTAGGGCTTCACTCACCATATTGAACAGAAAGAGAGAAAGGGGATCCCCTTCTTAATCCTCTATTGCTTTTGAAAAACTCCTTCACTATTTCATTTAATGAGTAGGGAGAAGGAAGAGGATGATACACAAGATCTTATCCATTAACTTGTGGGTCATGATGCAGAGTCTAGTATTTACATTCCTTCAATGAAAGCACTGTGGGTCTCACTGATGATATGGGGCAGTACCTTCTTCAACCTTATAGAGAGAACCTCAACTATCAGTTTGTATGGGCTGAACAGTTGACTAACAGGGCATTTAATAAAGTGAGCTCGCTGTTTCTAATATTATCTCTTTTTTTTTAAATAATGTTGATTTTTATTAAGACAAAAACTCAAAAGAGCAATTTAAGAAGGAAGGAAACCTTCCCAAACAATGAGAGATTCCTGGGAAGTTTGGAATTTTGCCAATTTATCAGCCAAATAGTTGGTTGATCTAGGAATGAGATTCCAATTAAAATCAATAGAAGATACAATGTTAGCAATACTATCCGTGATGGACCAGTGGCGCCAAGGGGGGGGAGCTGTCTTTGGAACACCAACTAATAGTCTTCGAGTAGCCTTCAATGATTAACTTGCCATGGAGACGATCCCTGACGATTTGGAGGCCGAATAGTAGAGCACTAACTTCAGCAGTATTAGAATCGGCAATGCCCACTGGACCAACATAAGAAAAAATAGGGTCACTATTGTGACCTCTGAACACACCGCCTGCTCCAGCCGGCCCAGGACAACCAATAACACTACCATCAAAATTCAGCTTAACGCAGTCGCAAAGGGGAGGATTCCAAATAACCATACTCAGAGTTCTGCATGGGCCAGATATATGGGCGATCAAACTCCAATTTTCCCGAAGGAAAACACCCGATAGAACGGCAAATTCCTTCCTTGTATGAAGCCATCTTGAGATGAGGCCCATGACATGAGAAGTCATGTTGTCCGAGGTGCAAGCTTTGGAGTTGAATCTCCAATTGTTCCGCTCGAGCCAAATGCACCATGGAACATATACAAGACAGGACAAAAGTATTAACTTGCCCAGCCGAGGAAGGTGAATCCCTCGAACCATTTCAAAGGTGCCAAAAAGGTCCTGATGTAGCCCCACTTGGAGCCCAATCTTCTGAAAAACCTTCATCCAAACTTACCACGAGAATCCACAGTGTAAGAGGACATGTTGGACTGTCTCATCGCACTCACCACAAAGGGGACAAGAAAGATCAAAGGCGGTGAAGCCTCTTCTATGAAGGTTATCTGAAGTAAGAATTTGTTCTCTGACCTCACAAAAAAATTGATTTTGCTTGGCATTGAGAGTTACCAAGCCAGATTCGCCTTGTGCTCATGACTACTGTAGTCTTGCTTTCTGATATGAGAGTAAGCAGAAGTAACAATGAATCGGTCATTATTGTTGGGCTTTCGAATCAACTTATCAACTGAATGCTCCCGAATAATAGTACTGCTGAGTCTGGTAAGGAGAGAGCAAAAAGCCAACAATTCTTCATCATTTAGTCCTTGGCGGAACGGGAGACTCCAAGACTGACCACTCCATGAATCAACCACAAAGCAAGAGAGGTCACTCGCCACCCTATGCAGCCCCGGGAAGTCCTCCGAGAGGGATCAAGGGCCACACCATTCATCCGACCAGAAGAGAAGGGTCCTTCCATTGCCCGTGTGAAACGAGGTAGCATCTTTGAATACTGGAAGGAGCTTGAAAATTGATTTCTATATCAGGGAAAGAAGGTGAGCGGCACCACCCTCTCTCCACCAGGCACCCAAAAACTGAAGGTAGAATTTCACCATATTCCTCCATAAACTGTTATGTTTGTTGTTGAAGTTCCAAATCCATTTGAGCATAAGAGCTTTGTTCATTTCTCTTACAGGTCGGACGCCCAATCCTCCCCTATTATGAGGCATGCAAATATCCTTCCAACAAACCCAAGTTATTTGAAAGTGTCTTCTGAACCTCTCCAGAGAAATCACCGACGAATGACATCAATTTTGGAGCAAACGGAGGCCGGACAGTGCATGAATGATAACAAATAATTTGGTAGCACAACCATACTAGACTTGAGGAGAGTGAGACGCCCATCTGTAGATAAGAGTTAACCCCTCCAAGTGGCTAGCCTCTTTTCAAAAATAATATTATCTCTCTTGGAATATGAAATTCTGATACTCCTCCCTAAGGGCATCTTTCATCATCATTTCCAGATCCGTTAGTTGCCTTCGATCTTTCTCTAAATCCATTCACTGAATTTGGGGTAACAAATCGACTTGTTTTTTGAGGATCTTGCATTTATTGCACCATGCTTTGATTTTCCATTTTAAAACCTTCATCTTCGACATGAGATTGCCATCTTAAATATCGCTGCAACTGTTCTGGAAAATCCTTTTCATAAAGGCCGTGGAGTCAAACCTTGCATTCCATCAGGATGGGAGAGTGACCAGAAGTTGGTCTGGGTAGAGTTCTTGCAGCACAATTCAGCAAATGTCTAACCAATCCTGGGATACGTGAAATCTGTCCATTTTTTATAGTACCACATTCCTTTGCCCATCAAACCAGAAGAACAACCTCACCCCCCTGAGAATAAAGGTATGTCAACCATCCCCTGCTCATCAATAAATTGAGAGAAACCCGTCAACACTGCTGTTACTCGGCCCCTGACACGATTTCTCACGAGTAAATCTGATGACATTGTAATCACCAAGCAAGGGCCACGGGATATCCCAATTAGAGAGAAACTGCCTAAGCTCCTCCCACAAATCTTTCCAGTAGGCTGGGGACTGTGGTCTGCACGCAACCAAAGCCCAGCATACTCCATCTGATTTTTGCCTGAATTTTACCGCCAATCAGTAGTTAGCCCCAAGTCAATCCAGAGAATCCACGGCAGTGGAATGCCATATAACCAGTACTCCTCCCACTGTTCCTATCAAATTTATGGTTCTCCACTCCATTCCTATTTTATGCCATGTCTCTTAAGATGCTGTGAGATGGTGATTCTAGTTCTGTTTCCTGGATAAGCACCACAGAAGCTTTGCATGACTTGAGAGTTTCTCTTATAATAGCCCGCTTTCTCGATGATCCCAGTCCTTGCACATTACATGGTACAGTACTCATGAGGTAACATTGCTTGGGATAACAGATGATGTCTGGAAGCTTATGTTGATACTTTGGATTGCACTAGGCGAGCTGTAGCCTGCCCCCTGAAATTGTACGAATTCCTTCTGCCTTTTGTGCATGATCTCTCTTTTCCACACTGCAATGAGATCTTCAATCTCAGGCCCAGAATCCCCAGTATCTGCCATCAAGCCCTTTGTAATAACCCTCTTTGGATCTTCTTCAACTTCATGTCCAAGATCCAAATTCACAAGCATCGTCTCCTTGCTACCATCAACATACATGGCAGAAATCGCATGTTCTTCTGGGCTGGTGGGAACATCAGGTGTTGGAGGCATCACCTGCTGTCCCACTATAATCACCTTTGCTGCCCTTCTATCATAAGTAAGCTGAATTTCAGGCCTGCATACAGAGCACAGAAGAGGCAGTGGGAGGGATTCCACTAAAGCTAAATACATGCTCTGCTTCAAGGGCTGAGACTCTATAACAGCTCATTCTTTACCCCTCTGATCATAGAGGATGATTTGGCTGTGGTGATTGCTTGGGCTCCAGGTCACTCTTCCCCTCCTTAGCCACTCCATAGATTTTTTAACGAGACCAAAGATGTTTGTTCTCAACTTGATATCATTTGGATGTATGTTCCTCATGAGGGACTCTTTCACTCAATTCAAGATTCTTCAACAACACATTGTTGAGGGAAAGTTGCTCCGCCCTTGATATTAGACAAGGGCAAGTTTCGTGTTTCTGCAATTTTTTTCTTTTTGGTGTTTGAATCATGTCGTTTCCTCCAAAAAAAAATTATTTGTCCTTTTTTTCAATTATCCTTGTATCTCCCTTGTGGCCCTCTTGTTTTCCACTCTACCAATACACAAAAATCTCATTTCTAGCCTGTGTTAAGATAAACTTTGTTGGAAGCTCAAGGAGCAACTTTGCCCAAAAGAGAGGAGGCATGCTTCATGATCATCTTGGGAATATCATCCTTGTTTTCTCTACCGCTTTAGAGTCGGTGATTCCATTGATGCTAAAATACATGCTCTGCTTCAAGGGCTAAGACTCTATAACAGCTCACTCTTTACCCTTCTGATCATAGAGGGTGATTTGGCTGTGGTGATTGCTTGGGCTGCAAATCACTCTTCCCCTCCTTGACCACTCAGTAGATTTTTTAAGGAGACCAAAGATCTTTCTTCTCAACTTGATATCAATTGGATGTATGTTCCTCGTAAGGGACTCTTTCATTCAATTCAAGATTCTTCAAGATTCACACGTATTTCTGTAATTTTTTTCTTTTTGGTGTTTGAATCATGTTGTTTCCTTCAAAAAAAAAATCTTTTTTTTCAATAATCTTCGTATCCCCCTTTTGGCTCTCTTGTTTTCCTCTCTACTAATAGACAGAAATCTCATTTCTAGCTAGCATTTTATATATATATAGCCCAAGATAAACTTTGATGGGAACTCGAGGAGCGACTGTGCCCAACAGAGGGAGGAGGCATGCTCCTTGATCATCTTGGGAATATCATCCTTGTTTTCTCTACCATTTTAGAGAGTGACTCCACTGATGCTAAAATACATGCTCTGCTTCAAGGGTTGAGACTCTATAATAGCTCATTCTTTACCCCTCTCATCATAGAGGGTGAATTGGCTGTGGAGATCGCTTGGGCTGCAGGTCACTCTTCCCCTCCTTGGAGTCTCCATAGGTTTTTTAATGAGACCAAAAATATTTCTTCTCAGCTTGATATCATTTGGAGGCATGTTCCTTGTGAGGGACTCTTTCACTCGATTGAAGATTCTTCAACAATATATTTTGAGGGAAAGTTGCTTCCCCTTGATATTGGACAGGGCATGTTCCGTGTTTCTGTAATTTTTTTTTCTTTTTGGTGTTTGAATCATGTTGTTTCCTCCAAAGCAGATTTTTATTTTTTCTAATTTTTCCAATTATCTTCCATCCCCCTTGTTGGCCTTCTTGTTTTCCTGTTTACTAATGCACTAAAATCTCATTTTCTGCTTGCATTGTATGTGTGTATCTAAGCCTGTGACTGGAGCTTCAAGCCATATATCTAAATCTATATGCTACAGTGAAACTGGGAACACATGCATGGACTTCAGTTCACACTCTTATTTTCTTATATTCCTATGAAAACCATAGGTTGATGACACATGAATCAAGGTACGAAGCAAGCAAGTCAAAAAAATCTTTAAATCTCTGATTTGTACGTACCATAGTTACTAGTTAGTGAACTCTTGTCCCTCTTATAGAAATCACCCAGAAGAATTTATTCTTTTAACTATGTTGACTTACAAACGTAAGGCCCTTTACAGTACATACATAAACTACACATGTTCTATGCTTGTCTATGTATTGAATAAGGTATTTCAGGATTGGAAGAAACCTTTCATAGTAGAAAACGCATGTGAACCAAGTCTTGCTCCATAAAACTGTAAAGATTGCACAGATTGGCCCCTACCCTACAAAACAGGACACATCCATGAAGAAAAACTTCTAATAAATGTGGCACAAATGCAATACAGAATAAAAAAGGTATACCAATGGACAAAAGGACACAAACATAAGTACTTAATGACAGAATAGGAGTCTGGCATGCCTAATCAAAATATAAAGTTTAAAGCATATGAAAGCCAAAAGTAGAATTTTTAAACTACACTAACACACAAAATATACTGCATATGCAGCTCTAAAATTTATAAATTTGTGGAACACCGAGCAGACCTAAACTCCAGGAAAGACAAACTCAGACATGTACGAACAAAATCAACTCAGTGAGCCGCAAATAAACTACCCAAGTAACTAGGTCCTCCCAACTGGGGGATTACTCCTGCTCGTAAGAACTGATGACAATGCAGCTACTCTGCAAACACTGAAGCGGCATCAAGAACGAGACAGAATTTTTCTTAAATGTCCATGTTACACGAAACCCAATGACAACGGTCAACCACGTAATTTCTTGATGATTGCTCGTTAGATTCTACACAACCAACCAAGACAACATCGAATAGACCGAGCATTCGTACATCTTTTCTGCCTATATGTCGAATAACTCAAGGTTTTTCATCACAAAATGATCTCCCTTATAAGAATTCACATAGACATTCCAAAAAACTGCGAATCACAACTCTTTCACACTACCCATATGCCGTAACCCACATAAGGATTAGAGACCTGTTTCTAAATAGCCACTCTCGAAAAGTAAAATTTAAAAGCGTTCTAGGGTTTCAAGAACAAAATTAGGGGAAGCAAAAGGAGAACTAAGGCTTACCATAAGTCCCAATATCTAACAACGAGAAAAATAAAGAAGCAATCTGTGCACGGAATCTTACGAGGCTGCGGGCACGAAAAGCAACAAGGGATCTCCTCGCAAGGATCGCAGCCATGATACAATCGACTTCTTCTCTCCGATTTCGCAGGCGGCGAGAGACGTTCGCCGGAGCAGAGGATAACAGACACTGAACCAGTGACGGACTCTTTATGTTGGGGGGACGAGCAACCACTGACCAGCCTTAAGCCTGAAAGGAAGGCTACACCGACTCGGGTTACTTCGAGTCGAGTACCGATTAGAAACATACGGGTATAAAACGGAAATGGATTTTTATCCGATTCCGATCAAATAAGCATTTACCTCAAGCTCGATGGGAATCGGTCTGATTCTTTTGGTTGGTTATGACTGTTTTTTAGATAAATTAGACAATGATGACATAATAGTTACGGCAGTGAGCCCCAGTCCGCGAGGGCCAGAGGCGGAAGTCCGTGGGCCTTGCAATCCACGTTGCACGCCCGCTCGTGAGCGACCCGGTGATCCGGTTGAAGTCAACGGCAGGTCACTCGACTCCTCAACTAAATAGGGGACACCGGACGGAAGAGAGCCAACTAACGCAGTAACCATCAATAAATACCTCACTACCTTTCTTCCTAATAAATCCAAATTGCCGTTTCCCGGTATTGCTTTCACTTCACTCTCTCCTACCTTCGGTGCGTAACTTTGATGCCGGCATCCACCTTCGCTTCGCCAAATTGCCACCATAATAAATCTTCCACCGTTTTTCCTTCATTTTTCACCGATAGCTTATTCCTTCTTAGGGCTTTGTCGCTCTCATTTTGAGAGATCTCCTCGAAAATGCAGCGATTGGAGCCTGAGAATCCGGCCATGACATTCGACGAGGCTTCTATGGAGAGAAGCAAGAATTTTGTTAAGGCGTTGCAGGTACGCTTCTCTTTTGTCTGTCTTTTATTTTATTTTATGTTATTTTTTGTGGTTTTACTTTAGTTGCATTTTCTTTGGTATTTTTCCTTCTATGTTGTCGTTGCTGAAATTTGATTCTGAGCTCTGACATCCTTGATCCTGCGCGTTCAGTGGTTTTGCAATACTCATATTTCGTGTTTTATCTATTTCATATTTTCTTTCTTGCGTTCGATTCGTTTCTATTCCTCGTTGATCGAGTTTTTGGACTTATTTGGTCGATTTCGTTCTCTCTCTCTCTCGCTCTCTTTTCTTTCCCATTGTCATTCATTTTGTAATTAGGAATTTAAGGGTTGGAGTTTTTGACATTTGCATATTATTATAAGAATCTCAACCATTGACTTGTTCATTTCCACGACATGTGCTGCGTAATTTGTATTATAGCCGTCTAATTGTTTTCCATTTTATCCATATAAATTTTTTAGATTTGTATTTGGTATTTTGTCCCTGAGCTTGGATCATGGCCGTTCAAATGATTCAAAATGTTGTCGAGCTTGGAATTTTTTTCTAGATTGGTTTCATTCATCATCTCCTGTTGCATTTGCCGTATGCAATTTTCAGTGCTCGCTGATGGTAAATCGTTTTTCTAATCATGGAGATGCCGAAAGCCTTTTTAAATTTTAATCAAGACAGATCCTTCGTAACTATCAGTTTTGAACACGAAGCAGCTGCATCTTTGTTCAATCACTCTTCTAACAGACTGTTGCTAGTGTTGGTGATCTTGAAATCAGAGAGTCAAAACGGTTTTGGTGCACATTGTCTCGGATAGTGTTGGCATGTTTTAATTTTTGCATGCTGTGTATTAGCTAATTTAAAGGCATCTCTATCAAAACTTGAGTCAGAGAATGGCATTTCCTTATTTAGTTTCTCTTCTCTTTCCTGCTCTCTCTTCTTCCCCTCCTCCACCCTCAATATTTCTATTCATATGCTCGTCTTTATTTGTCTGTAACAGGTTACCTCTGTCTGGATCTGGAATCTTCCTTTACCTGCTTTAACTGTTGTCTCATAACCATGGTTCTTGTCTCCCTGGCTTAATTTTGTGGGTGTTTTACAGGAATTAAAGAACTTGAGGCCTCAGCTCTATTCCGCTGCAGAGTACTGTGAAAAGTCATATCTCCACAATGAGCAAAAACAGATGTAAGGCAAATTATGTTTGAACTTCGAAGTGACATTTACTTGTTCGCTGTTTAAAGATCGTTTGAATATATTAGTGAAATAAAGAAAAATCCACAATAAATATGGTGTTGCAATTGACAAGGGATGACTCTGCAAGGGATTCATGGATCTTACATAGTGGCTCTCTAAACATGGTCATCACTCTTCACTCCTAGTGAATTAGTGAAATCACTTTCTCTCCGTGCTAAAAAGAGAAAGATCTTTTTTTGAAGGCTATGGTAGCTTCAAATTAGGAGTTCATCTCAGTTTGACAAGTACCGTGGGCGTTGGCTTTTGTTTCCCAACAAAAAAATATCACATATGCTTGTTAAGTCTGTGCTACTTCTGTAGTACAAATGAAAAGTTGAACTTGACACTTTCTTTGCATCAGTGTTGCGTCTTATTCTCCTTAGATAACTTTCTTATGAACTGGGAGAAAGTGGTCAAAGGACATAAGGAAAGTTCATCCCTTGAAGTTAGATGTTGTATTATTTGTATTTATATTAACATTTAGAAATGAAAATACCCCTGAAGGAGAGGAGTTGAAAAGAGAAATCAGCCAATTGCATCCATTGAAAACTACCGAGAACGTATTCAAAAAAAAAAATCTAGCAAGAACAGAAATAAATGCAAGAAAAAGCCAAGCATGGTTATGACCAATAACAAGATGTTACTCGTCGGCCCACATCCTAGGCAACTGAAAAGTGAGAAAGGAAATGGTATAAGTTCAGATATTTGCTAGAAGGAAATGAAGTCTGTTGGCACAAAGCAACATACACAAATCACACTTTATAAATATGTGTTGCCTTTTGCCATTTTAGATTTCTGTGCTTTTATTGTGGCAATCTAAGTTGCATTTCCTCTTCAGGGTACTTGATAACCTGAAAGATTATGCAGTAAGAGCCGTAGTGAATGCCATAGATCATCTTGGTACCGTTGCATACAAATTATCGGATCTGTTTGAACAACAAACTTTGGATGTCCTGACTGTGGACCTCAAGATCTCATGTCTCAACCAGGTAGTTTTTTATAAATTTTGTTACTGTACTGAGAGTTAAGTGGCACTGGCTTGCCTCTTATATGTTTTATCCAGGCTTTGCATTTTCATGTTAGGTATATAATTTTAGTTAATAATTTTATGGTTAGTTGGGGACTATTCTGAGTTTTATGTGCTGCTTTCAGCAAATGCTTACATGTCAAGCTTATACGGACAAAGAAGGTCTCAGGCAGCAGCGGTTGTCAGCAATCACCTCAAGACATCATAAGCATTATATTTTGCCAAGTATGGATGCAAAACTTAATAAAATAGTTCTTCACTGAAGCAGAAATTCCTGAGGGTTTGTATGACTGATATTTTTCTGAATCCCGAACTAGATTCTGTGAACAGAAAGGTCCAGAATAGCTCTCTGAAAGAGACTGATTTGAGGCAGAAAAATATCCAGACAAAGCCACGCCCTTCAGGTACTTTACTTTTTTTTTGTCAGGTTTCAGTTATGGATTCATTACTTCTGTTCTTAAATGGGCTCCTCTGTAGCCAGGCACTCTTCTTCATTCTATGGTACTGATTGGTGCATCTTGATTGATCTGCAGGTACTCCTGCGTCAAAGACTCTTTCCTGGCATTTAGCCTCAGAAATTAAATCATCTCTCGATGGTGCTCTAAATGCATCGGACATGTAAGTTGTTGTGACATTATTTATCCATGTACTTCGAATTGTTTTGTACAGACAGATATCTAAAAGCTGGATGTTTATGCTTCTGCACTTGCAGTATTGGAAATCCTAAGGCATCTCCAACAACATCTCAAGTCTTCCGTCTAATTGGTAGCTTGGCTGTTTTCTGGTCAATTTATTTATTTTTTAGAACTTTCACACTAGCAGATTCTTTAACCACTTATTGGTATGTGGAAATCATACTTTTAAGTCTCAAATTGTAATATGTTTGATGCTCTAATATTATGTAGATGATGGTAACACTCGATCAAATCCAAATACTCACCATCAGTCAGGAGCTGGATTTCCTGCTTCTGCAACTTCGATGAATACTACTGGTGCAGCAAAAAAGGTATGGGATGTAGGAGATACAGAGCAGGGGAATATTTTCGGACCCTTAGAGACTACAACAAACTTCTGTTATGTGTTTATATTTTTTATACTCTATGCTCTCAATTTTTTTGCTATCCTTAAGAATAGGCACAGATTAAGGTTATCCTAATGGTTAAAAGCGCAGCATAGTTTGTGGTAGAAAGATGCTGGATTTTTAACTGGGGAACTGGCTTCATAATGTTGGTCTGTCATTTTAGGATGGGCTAACCCTAAATCTTGGTATTAGAGTTTGTCAAATCCCATATCTGCTGGTCTTCATTGCCCCATATCTGTGCTCCAGATCTCATGCCAACTTGTTTTTTTGTTTGTTCTATTGGGCCTAAACATAAGTAAAGGTGTCAGTGTTAGAAGTTTACAGCAGTTGTGGATTGGAAGATCCAGGAGTAATTGTTGAGATAACTTTGTCTATTTTGGCATGAAAGTTTCCTAATTTATCATGTTAGTCTGCCATATGGATTTGTTCAACCTGGATTTAAGAAGTCCTTGCCTGGAAAGAAGAACTACTTCTAACAGAGGAAGGCGTATGCCATGCTTTATATTTTGCTAGACATGGTCCTTTTTTTTTTTTTTTTGGTTAAGCTGTATAACATGGCCTTATTGCGTGTGGAATAATAACATTCAGAACCAATAGGGACAGTGCACTTTAAATTAGTAACCTTCACATGCTAAATTTGGGAAAGTTCTAGGCCCCGCATTCTTTTGTATTAATTGATTGTGTTGCCTTTCTTGGTGGTGAGCTCATTTCAATCATTTGGAAATAACTAGGTTGCATTGTTCATTCTGTCTGGGTTAAATAAGCTGATGTTAACTCGTGTTAAAAGATAGAAGAAAAGTTTACATATATTATATAAAAGCAAAAAAGATAAAATTTGATATAACTTGGCGGTGCTTAATTTTTACATCTGTCATCACTTGTGTTTTCAGGATCCTTGGGAGGGCAATAAATCATTGTTGGCATTCAGATCCTTTGACCAACCAGGGCGACGCCAGATTTCACATCCACCTGCTCGCAGCAAGAGCATGCTTTCAGCATTTTTTGCCAAACACAAGTCGGGAAAACTGAAGATGACTGGTACCGCTTCATCACTTATCTGAAATAAGTGAAAGATGTGCGGTGCCTTTAAACTGTTGCATAAAAACCATTTGTAGAACGAATCTACCTGCTCGTATAAATTGTTTTTATTTTCTTGGTTGGAGGTTGTTAGATCACTGAGGCCCGTTCAGTCGCTACAAATCACTTTTAATTTCGAGGAAGTTTTGGTATGGCGAACAGATTTATTCATAACGATGAGCTTGCCAGGCAGTGAGGAAGACAGGACGGACGCACTAAGAGTCTAGAAGTTGTATAAGGTAAAGCTCTTTTCTGTTCACTAGAGCCTCACCTCCCTACGTATTCCCTTTGGCAACTTGCTTGCCTTTCTATAGCCGGCTGTAGTATATAATGGAATGGATGGTCTTCGAGAGAGTCAACCCAGTTTCGCAGTTGTGGAGAGTTGTCTTTTGCTGTACTCGTTTAATTGCATCTAAAACGGTAGGAAAGGAAGCTGTTGTCCGATGGTTCCTCAGTCGATTCTGAGTTGTCATTTGACAGAATACTGTCAATGGCACATCCCAACATCTTACAGTACCGTTGCCCTTATTCCCTGAACGTCTCTCACCCACCAAATCTCTCCAACCACGTCGATGACGCTGCCTATCTAGACAGCCCTTTCTTCAACTCGAAGCTTTGTACCTGGGTACGTACGCCTCAAATTGCCAGAAACGAACGCGTCCACGACCTACAGGTTCCAAAGGCGGGTTCAGACAGACCTAAGTGTCCAAATTCCAGTTCAGTCACAGAATGGCAGTCGTGACCAGACTCCAGAGCTTAGAAGCGCGGCGGCAGCCATAAGCGGCTGTCACCGAGTTTCCGAGGAAAGTGCCCAGTGGCTTTTTCTCTTTAAATGACTGCCAATGCGTTTTCTCGTAGAGTCTGGACCATCCTTTAAACAAAATTTTTAATTCCCCATGTTCTGCAAGATGGCTTTTCTTCTACGGCTGTGTACCTAGTTGCACCAGCAGGGGTGGCATCGAACCGAGCCGAGCCGAGCCGAGCCCGAACCTGCTTATGTTCGAGTCGAGCTTGATTTAAATATTTCGAGCCGAGCTTCGAGCCGAGCCTCGCCTCGAGCCTAAAATTGTTATCGAGCTCAAGCCCAACGAGCTTCGAGCCGAGCTTCGAGCCTCAACATACATTTCAAATTTTTCAAAAAATATATATCGAATAAAATGTATATAAAATTATGCATACATTTTATATAAAATTGGGCATGACCTCTACATAAAATTGGGCATAACTTATATATATAATATGTGTATAAGATTGGGCATAACCTCTACTTAAAATTGAGCATAATCTATATATATAATACTTGTATAAAATTCGGCATGACCTTTACTTAAAATTGGGCATAATCAATATACATAATACCTGCATAAACACTCCATAAACACTCCATAAAATTGTTTATACATTCCATAAACACTTCATAAAATTGTTTATACACTCCATAAAATAATCTAAACACTCCATACACTGCATAACATTATAAATAAACTCCATACAATAATCAAACACAACAAAATTAAATAAAATATCACTATCAATTTACAACCACCCAAATAAAAACTATAAATTCTTTAAATAAAATCATATTACTATTACATACTTACTAGAAAATTACAAGAAATATTTTAAATTTTTCTTAGGAAAATTAAATGGACCTCTTATTGCCTTTTCTAAGGAAATAAATAAAAATTAATAATTAATCTAATATATTATTATACTTATCGATAAAATTTTAATCACATAAAATGTCAAACACAAAATTACTATGAAAATTGCCTCATGCTCAAAGTATTATATCATCAACTGTCAAATACTTATTCAAAATTTTTCTATATGGTTTTCTAAACCATCTTGGCAGGAAAATCTTACTTGAAAAATTATAGGATTTTTTAAAAAGAATTTATAATTAGAAAAATATTTTGAAAAAATTCGAGGCACTAATGGTCCCTATATTTCTATTAAAAATGTTTTTTCAACATTTATTGATAAAACTAGTCTTTGGAAACGTATTTCTACTAAAATATCTTTTCAATTTATTTAAGAGCCATGATGAAGGGACAAAGAGTTTTTTGTTTTCCTTGTTTATGATCTCGCACGTAGGGGTGGCTTTGAATAAATTATATATAAAATTATGCATACATTTTTAAAAAATATAATGATAGGGGAGGTTCAGGATTGAATTTCAATAATGGATTAAAATGCACCAATATTAATATTTTTTACTCCAATTGTTGTCTAGCTTGTTTTGTAATTTTTGAATTTGGCCATAATTTATTATGGCCTCCTTAGTGCCCCTAGATAAAAATTTATATTCTAGGAAAAACTAAAAATATTTTTCCTATGATACATATTCCCAAAAAAACCTTTAAATAAAATCTTATTGCTATTAGTGACTTATTAGAAAATTATAGGAAATATTTTAAAATTTTCTTAGGAAAGTTAAATGGACCTTTTATTGTCTCTTCTAGGGAAATAAATAAAAATTAATAATCAATCTAATATATTATTATACTTATCGATAAAATTTTAATTAAATAAAATATCAAACACAAAATTGCAATGAAAATTATTTCATGCTAAAAGTATTACAGCATCAACTGTTAAATACTTATTCAAAATTTTTCTATACAGTTTTCTACCCCATCTTGGTACAAAAAATCTTACTTTGAAAATTATATGATTTTTAATAAAAAATTTCAATTAGAAAAGTGTTTAAAAAACATATGAGACACTAATAGTTTATAGAAAATTATTTCTATAAAATTTATTTTTAATTTTTTCCAGAGGAAATTTTTTTATTTTATTTTATGATCTCGCACGTGCGAGATCATCTTCTCACGAGGAAGGGGGAGATTATTTCTCCCCTGTTCTGGTTTTCCGCCGAGACGACCCCGAGGGAAGGGGCTTACGGCGCCGGAGAGGATTTATCGTCGGAGATGACGGCCACGACGGAGTCGGCGGCGACGGAATCGGCGGTGACGGAAGCGGCGGCGACGGAAACAGAGGCGACGGCGAGGAGAGGAAGAAATCGAACGGACGGACACAGAGGCGGCCGGCGAGCAGCTACGACGGCTGTAGAGGCGGCGGCAACAACCGATGGGAGGGGTCGGCGGTGATGAGGGGGGAGGAAAAATTTTTCCCCCCCTCGCTCTCGCTCCCGCTCCCACTCCCCCGCTCGCTCTCGCTCCCGCTCCCACTCCCCCGCTCGCTTGCGATCCCGTACCGATTCATACCGATTCGACTCATTTCGAGCCGGCTCGCGAGCCAACGAACCGAACCTAGCTTCGGTCGAGCTCGGCTCGTTAAGGTAAACGAGCCGATTTCGGTGTTCGAACTCGGCTCGAGCTAAAAAAATGACGAATCGAACCGAGCCAAACCGAGCCAAACCGACTCGGCTCGAAGCCACCCCTAGTTGCACGGCAGTACTCCACCTCCCTCAGTTTCACGCCGCCACTTTATCAGGCCTGCACCGAAAAGCTACGACAACCTGGTCCAGGAGTTGAGTCCCGGAGTAGGCCGCTTCTCCGGATCCGGCTTCAACATAGCAGGGTCAGCTCAAGATCCAACGTTGACTCATCTATTCCTGAACCATTAGCCTCGTGTGCGGTTGAGCAAATAAAAAAATCTTTTTTTTCTAAAATCAATGTGTTCAAATCACAGGAGAATATGAATGAGACTTGTAAGATATATTTTCATGAGAAAGAGTCTCTTTTGGTCTTTGTGATATAATTGGAAAAAGTGGCTTTAGGGATACGCGGTTAAGCAGATGATTGGAGACAGGAGAAAGATCTCACCATTGCATTAATTTATTTATTAGTGAATATGAAGATCCATAGAAGCTCTGATGAAATTACTGAACCTCAACAACAGGGGTAAAAACACCCCGTCCCTAACCAATACGTTAATCTTCACTTATTGCTAACTGATTGTTAAGATTCTTCTCAATCCTAAACCTAAAACCCTTCCCCTCTGAAAAATGTTTCCCGGCCTTGACCAAAGATCTTCTTCCTCACTTGGTTCCGTTCATCGTTGATACTTGAGATTTGATGATCTCTGTCTCGGCTATCAACTGCAACCCGTTCTTCTCCAAGTCAAACTTGATGGGTTCTGGAGGAATTCCTTTGCTTTTTCTGTACATGAAGTAGAGAACCAGCTGGAAAGCTCCCAAAGGGGTACCCAGAAGACTCGGCGACTGCAATTTACACGAGAAGCTTCATCAGATATTAGATATATTATCAAAATAGAAGCGGCACAGAAATGTTTACAGTCTGCAGGGTTTTCCGGTACTGACCGCTAAAAAAAGATCACGGCCTAAGAGCCCATAAATCAGCCACAGAGTACTCGCAAGGAATGCAAATAATGACAGGTAGAACGGCATGAATTCCACACTTTTCGTTTCGATGACTCGCTTCTGCAGGGAAGACAAAGCAAAACAAAAAAGAAGAAAGAAGTCAGTAATTGCTTGGCTTTTTTTAATTCGATGAAAAAAGTAAACAAAACAGAGCAGACTCAACCCTCCACGAGGTGAGTTATATACAACTTTTACACGTGTGCAGAGCAGAGAGGTAGAGAGGGAGAGACAGAGGAGGCCGGAAACTGGAAAAGGAAGAAGAAGGATTCGGAGACGGGTGACGTGAGGTGAAGGAGATGATTGGCAAACACAAGAACCCCGCAGCATATTCGGGAATATGGATTTGAAAAGCAATTTAAGAAGGCGTCTTGGAGAACAAGTTTAATAAGGCATCAAAAAGTGGGCGCGGTCGCCTGCTTCCGGAGTCTCCCATAACTGGACAAGCCACAGGACCCAACATAAGTTTATTTTCAACAGGAAAAGAAAGTTGAAAATTCTCCATGCCTCCATTTTAATTTGAAGCCACAGCGAGAGGGGGGTGGACTGCTCAACGACCTGCAAACTAATGATCCGGTAACTAGTGAAGTTAGTAAATGCGCCGATGGAGACGGTCTATCAAACGGAATAACAGTACGCGGAAGAAAAATCGAAACATTCGATATCTGGGAAGGAGAACAAATGAAGAGATGCAAGCGGTCCTTTAATGGATTGATTGTATTGGTTTGCTATCTAATGACCCGTTATAAATATGATTCAAGGACCTTAAGCAATCCACAGGAAGTTGGAGGACCTTGACCCGTCTCCATTTATGGAGAATGAGCATGTATCGTGGGTTATCTATAACAGAGTCACCAAAGTTAGGTAAAAATATATGTAAAGAGCAAAATCTGGGACGAAGAAAACTTGTAGAAGAGGGAGAGGATCTAGTACTGAGAAGAAGAGAGAGAACCCACCACAGCGACGAGAGGAGAGCCGTACATGGAGACAGAAGCCAATACGCCGATGGATCCGACGAGCATCTTCCGATGTTGATGGTCATGCAGAGCAAATGTTGAGACTAATGCAGTGGTGACAAACACCACAAGCACTGATGCCGCCAGAGAAGAAACCAGCTTCTGCAAATCCATGAACATGTTTTATTTTTAAATATAAACCTCAAATGCGCACTGATGCTGCCATGCTTTGTGCTCTTATCTGCGCCGAAGATTTTCGAAACCACATGATAACCAGCTGACAAGGATAGAGTTTGTCTTGTTTTTAACTGTTTAACTATTCTAATTTAGATTCAGAAAAGATTTCGCTCTAATGGTGCTCCTGTGTCGATTATTAAGTAGCTTTTCCTATTCCCGTTAGTGAAGAATTAGTGATGCTGATGCTGGTGCATGTGCGGTCCAACTCGGAAGGGAGTCGATGGGACGAGTCTGATCTGACTACACGATGCCCGGTGTACGCTCTGTTTCCATGATCAACAATTAATCCTTCCGAGTTCTCATAATCTTACTCATTTTTTAATCTTTTTTAACATTTATTAGAGGTAAGAGGCATAAAGATGGTAGAAACAATATGAAAATTTTTTAGTGATATTTATTTCAGAACACTTTCTGATTTGATGCATACATGCAGAAATGTATTTTTTTTATAAAAATCATGAATGAATGAATGGATGCATACATGCAGCTAAAATATGTTGACAAGGATGACAGACCTTTTTCTGAACAGAAGTAAACCAGAGATATATGACGATGAACGACAGCTCCAGAAGAATCCCGATGCCATTGACGGTGACCACCGTTAAATTCTCCCACCCGCGGCTTACTACCGGCAAACCATACCAAGTGTAGAGAAGACAGTTCAAGAAAGCGATGAGATAAGGCGCGCAAGAAAATTCCTCCGTGCTTCTTTTCCTCACTACTCTCTTGAAAGTTAATCTGAAAGAGCAGAAGCAATTACTTCTTTTTGTCTCAGCTCTCAATGCATAAAACAAGGAGAATAAGTGAAAAATCTGAAAAAGGAAGACGGGAAGAGTAGCACTCACATAGGAGCCGCATACAGCAGCAGAGATGCTGCATTTCCTGTGGAAAGCAAAACGGTACGAGGACTATCAGTCGATATTTTGTGGCAATTTAAGAAGACGAAATCCACAAGACACGGGAGTGGTGAGAAAGATAACAAGCAAGCTAGAAGAGGAAACAAATCTAAGTACCTACTATCCCAAAGGCCAAACGCAAATTGTCCGCCATGTCTTCTACTGGTTGCTCCGAAACAACTGGTCCAGAGTGAGAAGGACGGGAAGGCTGCTTGAGTCTGTCTACGCCGAAGGGTGGGTTTATATAATGGCGAGAGGTGTATGTGTAGAGTATTCGACGTCAAAGGAGTATTTAGATGTTAATGGGTAGATGGGTAGGAGCTGAGTAATTTGCTTACACTTTCGACGTCAATCTTTTGCGGCTCCGATAGTTAAAAACATTAAATGTCCGGCCAGCAGCGACGGGTGAGAGAGGGACAGAGAAATGAGTCATGGAGAAAAAAAAAAAGGGTGAGACACAAGGAATTCTTTTGTCTGGCCCTGGTTCGTTTCCGCCTTTCTGAGTGGAGCCTGCTTGAAAACTTCCACTAATTCCATCCACTAGGAAAATTACGTATCAGAGGAACCGCGTAAGCTTTTATTCCCCTCGCAGAGTCCACTTCAGACTCTCTCTCTGCAACAGAGAATCCCATTTAACGATTCCTCACCATTCTGATCTCATACTGAAGCAGCATTTATGATAATAGACCTCTCACTCTTCAAAGGTTTTAACAATGTGAGGGAATTTGTGGGCTAAAAGATAAATAGGAGATGAGAATTGTTCCGATGCAGAGACGAGAAAAAGATATTAAAAATACAAAAAAAAAAACCATTCGAAAAGAGATGAGATTGTTGATTGATATGATAACGTCCTTAGCTTTGTTCTTTTACATCTAAAATTCTGTTATTCGTTTGTTGCTTGCTGCACATAAATTTGTACATGAATCGATCAATTTGAGGGATTCTTTCGCTTTATTCTTATACTCGGGAACCTTCTCCATAGAAAATCCATTTTCAATATCACTTTTTCCTTGGGCTGGTTTGATGAGAGCTCATTCAACCTTTTCTTTAGCTTATTTTAGTGCAGCAACCAGTAACCAGAAACCGGCACCGGCAGCCGAAAAAGCTTTATCGGATGAGCCAAAAAGAAAACCGAAGGCGTACATTGTTTTGCTGGGTATTGATCATTATTCTGTACGAGTTGATTGAATTTGGAAAAAGCGATGCCGAGCCAAGTGTAGCTCCGCCAGACTCCAGCTGGGAGCTTCGGAACTTGGGCTGCGCAGACTTAGTGTTTGTTGAGGTTCAGAGGTGGATCCAAGTCGACAAATTCCTAAATCCATTAAAGTAAGGAAAAAGCTTACCAGTTCTCCCACACAGACGAATGAGATTGCCGATACATGGATTTATTTTCTCCATGCTTTTGACCGGATTGTTAGGTTTGCCCACTATGGGTCATTACTGATTATTTAATTAAATCCATCATGGTGGCATTCTATTAACTGAACAGTTCGCTTACAGATTATCACCCTGATTATGTCGTTTCGCCGGAAATATGGACTCTTATGCATCAAAACGTACTCTTCCAATGGCAATAAATCGAGACAGAGATATATGACAAAGATATCAGTGGGTACGTACGAATTAATATCCCATCGGACTCTGACAGCAGAAGTTGCTCTATCCCATTCATTCGTGAAATGAAAGAGAAAAAGAAAGAGGAAAATCGGAGGAGAATGTGGCGTCAGTTCAGTAAAGAGCTTTCTCCGAGGATACACCAACAAAACATTGAATGTGTATCCAGGTGGTGAGTAAGATATCAATCATCAAGCCTGTAGAAATTAGTCCCCGAATTGCCACTGAAATTTGTTAGGTGGTCACATACATTTAAAGAGCCCATGAGTTCGATCTTCTTCCATGAGCGAGGGCATCAATGCAGTATGTAGCTACCCAGAACACTCGTCGTTTGATCAACTCCGAGTTCAGAACTAATCAGGCGGTGGCTAAAAGGGCGTGGTTTGGTGATTGAACAAAGAAAAAGAAAGAACGAGTTCGAAATCATATCCTTGAAGCAAACAGTAAAGATTTTACAAAAGCATTGGGAAGAAAGAGTTCCCGGACAGATACAGAAAGAAGAGCGAGCTCATTTCGAGAACTCAGCTCCCACGACCTTTCCGCTTTGCTTCGAAGCCTTCAGCGTGTCTCATGATCCAAAACCTCTCGATCTCCTCTGGCTTGCGTCCTGGAATTCGGCCTGCTATTAGCGCCCACCTGAAAACCCATAAAGGACCTTAATACCGCACCGCAGTGTTCCATTAATGTTATTGAACAAGAACTTATGGGTCTAACTGTAAGTCGTCGTCCCCGTTGCATGGAGATTCAGGCAGATCCATTAAATATTTGAAATAGTAAGAGAAGAGTTAATATGACAATTATAGTAATCAAATCACATAGAAACACTTCACTCGGCTTTTACGAGTAAAAATTTAATGCCAATAAGCCAACTAACGTAGGTGGCAAAAGTCAAAACACATTTGAGCTCCATTTACCCTTGATCGCAAAGATCCACCCATGGGAGAAGTGAAAAATATTTTATTAGTGCATGCTTACGTACTTTTAAGTTCTGATTAAGTATGAGAGCGTTGACCTGTAGTCGAGTTAGCTTGACAAAAACGGTGAGGCAATTTTTGTTTTGACTAATAGTTGGGAAATCACGGGGTCAATATGGGTCAACCCAAATTTATTAGAACGTAAAGAAATGACTATTTTCAAATACCCAGATGAACGATCAACGTATTGGAAGAGGAACGGGAAAGTGATAAATCATCAGCTTATCAGTTCCTCCATCGCTCGCCGATCGAGTTTGCAGAGCGGGAACTAGCAGTATTTAATCTCCTTCTTTTGGCTACTAATACGTAGACAGGGTAAGAGGCAGAAGTTTATGTACCTATCGCCGACGAGTTTATACATCCGATAGATAAGATCTTCTTCTTGTTCGGTCATGTCGATGAAATCCCATTCGATGCTGCTCACTTCTGCACATTTAAAAGAGCTTCAAATGAATGATCAGTAGCTGCATGCTGAGAAATACATTAGAAGATATCCGAGCCCGTTATTAGCTAGGTTCAGGAAGCATAAATAAAAGAAAGAGAGAGAGAGAGAGCAAAACGGACCTTCGGGCTCGTTGATCACTGTCTTGGCCTGCTTTCTACGACGTTTATCCATTGCTTGAACTGGAATAGAAGACGAGTTCAGAGAAGAAAAGAGAAAGAGAAAAAGAAAAGTTGGAAGCTAAGGAGGTGCGTTGGGAAGTAGGGCCTGCAGCTGCTTGAATTATAAACATTCTACGGAAATGGGAAACGGGCAATGGAGAAGATAAAAACGGTTGGCGAGTATGGAACGACAGGTGATACCGAACAGACACAAGTATGACCACGGGGGGGGGGGGAGGGAGAGTGAAGACTGCAAAGATAGAAAGGAAGACGAAGTTGACGAGTAGTTGTCGTCACCATCCTCGAAATCTCAAATCGAATCACCGGTTACGTACTCGAAGCCCAAGCGGGTTCAACGATTCAACCGGTTCAACACCCGACAAAGCGGTTTGATTTTTAAATTTGTAACTCACGTCTCTTGACAAGAAAAAGTTTCAATAAAGTCCATGCACTTTATCCCACTTTCGTCTCTTTCGAAGTTACTTGCTTCAGGATCGAACTCACTGGTCAATTAAAACAGAAACTGGTATGAAATAATTTCTTACTGCTTCCGTATATACTAAATTTTGTTTAATTTGAGAGGAAAGAGGCCAGAGTCTTGGCAATCTGGAAGGAAGATCTGATTTTTCCGATACATGTAATCGTTTCTGGTTCTTGCAAGTCGCCGTACTGTTGTCTACCTTCTTTTCCCAAATATTAGTTTAGAGAGTTTGGGATGGTTGGGATGGTTGAGATGGCGATGGCTGAGACAGGTGCCTCTACACTGCATATTTATTAGTATCCATGGGAGGGAGTGGAACTGCGATGGCGCTGGAGCTGGCCTGGGAGAGAGAAAAGAGAAAGCTTTGGGAAGTCGGAGAGCTGATGGAGTCAGTGCCTCCTGCTTATGTGGAAACGGCAGATATTATTTCTGCACCATCGTGGGAGAAGCATAGGATCCCCAGATTCGATTCGCTCTTTCTTTTCTGGTCAGTTTTGAGTTGAGGCCACGAGGATTGAGGAGCCCTTTTACCTTCTCCCTTCCTCTGTCGCAAGTACGGGCATTCCATCCAGTGAAACTCCTTGTCTCCTGTACGGCCTACGAGGGCCCCTCTCCTCTCTATTGCCTCCTTTCGTTTAAAAAGTCGAGGCTGCTCCATTGTGATCTTTGCTTGAGCGGACTGAAATGACCATGTTCTTTCTTTCCAATCCCGAGTCCCGTTTGATTGAGTCGTCAATGAACGAAAAAGAAAGCTCGATGCTTTAATTGTCCGGACTCCGTACTCGAGCACTGTGGATGCTGCTTAGATTTGAAATTCGAATGGTAGGAAGTAGGCAGACCGGCCAATGGGGGATAACAACTAACCCCAATCAGATTTCTGCATGGGGGTACTGGTTGGTCTTCTTCCCTGCCAATCGAACAGCTAACTGCTGTCATCCCCCACAAACAGAACTGAAGCAGCTTATGGCTGCAAACTTTTGCAGTTTTCTCAATACAATAGCATTAGTACGAGCTAAATTTTTACGTTTTATCTAAATCTTGATATTCTTTAAAATATTCTCGACCATGTTCTAGAGCTCTAATCCCCTGGAAAAGAAGACTCTGTTACAAACACCACTCATCATTGTCTTATCCTTGTCACTCGATCTCCCATCCCCGTAGAAAATGCTGATGCTGGTGGGAGCACTCGTATTCTAAATTAGAGCACTATGCTTCTGGGTTTTGTTTGCTGTTCGTTTTCAGCGACAAGAAATATACCAGAAGATTACTATAGCGAGCACAGACTGGCTTACCCTTTCAGTTTGACAGGCACTGAGTAATAATCCAAACCCAGAACATAAACCCTCCGTCATCCACTCCATAAAATCTGCGAAGTGGAGGACAAATGTTGGAAGCTGGATCATCGCTAATTTCATCGGGCCCCGTTGCTTACACGAGCAAATTTGGAGTCGGGCGTGATTGTGAGCGTTCACTTCAATGCCAGCGCCATTTCTATAATCTATCTCAAACAAGATAAACACTGATTGCAGGTTTAGTTTCCTTTAGTTTATTGAGAACAATCTTTCAGTATCTCCGAACTCAAGAACATAATCCAAAATGTAATCCCTTCTCAATAAACATACTCACGCGGGGTTTCGACTGGGATATTTTTACTCGACAGTGATTGTTTCCGACTTCGAAAGATTCCAAACCCAGTTATCCACCCATACTTTAGGCTCCCATCCAACTCAATTTGAAACCAAACTGGCTTTTTGAACGCGTTTCTGATTTGTTGGACGAGTTTGGGTCTTTCAGTTCGGAGTGAAGACTACTTCGAATCAGATCTTTACTTTTGACGCGTGGAGATGACAGTAGTTTTTGCCTGATTGGTGCTTAATTCTACAGGCAACGTAAACTTTTTGGTTTGGCCTCACTCTCCCACATCAATTTCATGGATAATCTAAGCCAATTACATCTCTGCTCAAACAAAAAGTCATATATTGAGTACACTTTCAAATGATTTGGCCCTGTAAATAAAACTCCCATCGCTCTTCCAGGTCTTATTACGAGACAGATCCATGAATGGGTTAGTTAGTTCATGATAAACCACTCAAAGAAAAATTACTTCCTTTAAAATACAGACCCACATGTTCAGTTCTTTTCTAAAGAACACAGGCTGAAGTTTAAACAAGAAGCAACTTTCTTTTATCTGCACTGTATACAAAAATTTCAAGTATAACAGAGATTGTGTGGAAGGTATGATACAATATTGGACTTCACAAATAGTGTTTTATATATTTTACATGATGGAGGAGGAGATTACTTCCCACTGATCAGCTGCCTAGAGTATTCTAGCAATTCTAGCAAGAAGGAGAATCGAGTTAGAATACCCTTGTATTTTCTGATATAGAAATGCAGGTGTGTAAAGTTCAAACAAGGTATCTACGAAGATAATCCACTCGAGCTGGATGCTTGAGTTTCATGAATGCTTTCACTTCATACTTTCTGACCATCTCTCTTGACACATTCAAATTTCCAGCAATTTCCCCGAGTGTTCGGTCTCCTTTCCCATCTAGTCCATATCTCTGTCTGACCACCAAGCTCTCCTTAGGCTTCAACGAGTCCAGCTGCAAAGAATTATTAAGAAGAAAAATGTCATATTTCAATCTAGTATTTGAAAATAAGACCAAGCTGAGCTAAAATAATGAAGTGGGAAGGAAGAAATATGCAATTGTCTGTTCAACTAGATAACCTCTCATCCTAAATGTTGAGGCAGGATAAATAGTCTAAGCAGGCCTTTTAAAACAAGAATCTCGATCCATTTTTATCAAAATTTGTAAAAAGCTCATTTAGAATGTCATCTCCTGCCACCTAGAGATCCATGTAGTATAAACTATATAATTCATTCGATAGATTGAATTTCTACTAGTTAAGTGGACTGCAGGCAAAAGATATATTACCACATCATCAATAGCTAGCCTGAGAAGAGCAGATTGCCTTCTATTGTCGCCTGAAACACCGTCAATGTCGGCAATAGCTTTTAGGAACTCTTCTTGAGTGGTTGAATGTTTTGCATTGAGAGAAAGAATGGACTTTGAAGCCTTCGTTACATCATAATATCTTCCTGGGGAAATTCCTGCTTTGGCAATTATCTCCTCATCTGAAGGGGGCCTTCCAAGTTCAAAAGACAATTCAGTTTTAGCCCTTTGAATCTCCAATCTGACCTGCATGATTTAAAATGCACAAACTCTCAGTAAATACCCTGCGGATAACTGATACAGTCGGGTTTTCCACCACAAGGAGCATGTACATTGACACACTGAGGTTACTGCTGTTTCACTGCTCATTCTAGTATCAACTAGGCTAAGTGTGCAAAGTGCTGAATAAAGCAACAACTAAAGTGATATGGAGACCAATCTAATCTACTTACCGATTCAAGACCAAAGGGAACTCGTGTAAAGCTTGTAAGAGTCAATGAACGCATTATAGAATGTCGTATCCAAAACAGAGCATAGGTGGATAGTCGAAGTCCTCTTTTCGGTTCAAACCGATCAATTGCTGTGATGAGACCCTTGACTCCTGCCTGACAAAGGTCTGGGAACTTCTGACCACTTGCAAACTCTTGATAGTGTTTGTTGATTACAAACAAAACTAGTCGAAGATTGTGCTGCAACAAGTACTTGCAAGTTAATCTTCCTGCTACATAATGACCTCTCGAGAACCTAAAGAAGTTCAAAATGCTGTTTGCACTGGAAGAATTACCTTAATTAGTTTGTTCCTTGCTGCTTGGCCGTCCTCAATGTGGGTTTTAGCTTCTTTCACAGTCATATTTGTTGCCTCAGCCAGTTCACCGTCTGTAGGTTCCCTTCCTATGTCTTTTAGCAAGCTTTCCTTCACATGAAGGAGGGCCTAAACTTCATAGAAATACATGTCAGTGCCTAGGGAATGAACTCATGAGAATAAAACCTTCTTCCAGAATTGGTTACAAACTCAAATGGGAAAAAAACTTAATCCTGGAAAAATATGATGAAATATGACAACCTTCTGAAGTATCTCAGTAGCTTGTAAGACTGGAATTATATCAAAAGTAAATTTTAAAAATTCACCTTCATAGGCTGTATCAGTGAGAACAGCCAAGAATGTTCAGAAGAGGAAAGGACAGCTGGCATCTTCATCTTCTTCCAATCCGGGCTAACCAAATCAGTTGAAACAGTGTGATCCCCAGCAAGTCTATCCACATCTCTGCTACTCACTTCCTGCTTCTTCTGCTCAGACTGCCCACTCACATCCTTCTCTTCATCTTTCTTCCGTTTCAAAGCTATCCTTTTCTCAAGGTTCAACCGCCCTGCCTTCCTTCTGTGGTTCCTCACGACAACATGGGTTTCTGGCCATGGCTTTTCTTTCTGGCCATGGCTTTTCTTTCTTGTCTTTCGTCGTAGCTGAGGGATCACCTCAGATTCTTCAACATCAGAGACCTCAGCTGGGCTAAGTTTGTAAATGTTTTCAAGCTTAGCTGCAGCTGCATTGTAATCCAAATCTGGTGTGCAGGAAGAAGCTCCATCAGTGGAAATGGCTCGAACTCTTTTAGCAGTCTTGGTAGCTCTCCTCAATCCCTTCTGATGTTTTTTGGGTGCTTTTATCTGTACAGACTCCTGAGGTGCCACCAGTGCTGAATTCTTGCCTTTGTCAGTTTTGAAAGCTAAGAATATGTGTCTTTTGAGTGGGGAATGATAGGATGAAAATCCTGTACCAATGCCAAATGGAGCCCTGGAAGCTGAACTTGAAACAGTAACAACGCCCATGCCAAGTTATTTGAGAACGCAGAATGGCACAACTGAAGCTTGGAAAACAATTCAAACCCTTCAGAAGAGGTTGCAGTTTAAGTTGGGTGATGAGGGATACTGCATTATAGATAGAATGTCAGTATATTAAACGGAACAAGTTTAATAGAAGTAGGCAAAACAAATATTTTGGTGATACAAACATCTAATACAGAGGAAACATCATTCGTTCAGAAAGAAAAAAAAAAACTATTTAGGTGGCTTCTATATGGCAAGAAACAAAGAATTTTCTAAAGTTAATAATGAACCTGTTACAAAGATGTAAACTGGTCAAGAAGCCAAATGCAACAAACAGAGGCATCGTCTTGGTGTTATATTTGGATGAATGAATAGAACTTATCCACATCTTGAAGATTGATAACAACTTGGGAACGACATCACATCCCCGTCCCGATCCCCCCCCTGGCCAGTCAGGATTGGCCTTAAATTAGATCATCAAGGTAGATCATGCATGAGGGTTTATTCCAATCAATGGCAATTCAAAGATCGAAATGTCCACTGCTTTGAATTACCATAAGTGCACATTTGAAGTAAAGAACCAAAATTTGGTGGTCTTTATGTACAGTTGATGTTATGGTTCATTTCTGAGCAGCGGCTCATTTATAAGGGAGATGATTGCATCCATAAAAAAAGAAAAACCATCTACTTTCAAGACCAATATGTCAGTGCACACGTAAACTCATCGAATTCCTACTGATTCGCTCGCTAATCATCTCATACACAGCCGATTCTTCTCTTCCATGACTCTGGGGAGTGATCATACCGGAGTTCCGTATTCGCCGCCTGTAGAACTAAAATGATGCTGTGAAACTCTTATCTACTTCCGTTTAGTTCGTACTGCCGTCGAAACTAGTAAAACTAAAACTCATCGCGATTGAAAGCGAGCAATACTAAACAAATGAAGCAACAAACAGAAAGAGAAATCGGGATCATCACCCCCAAGAAGATAAAAAAACGAAGAAGAAAGAACTCAGGATTGCATACCTTGTCGACGTCTTGTCCAAAAGGAGAATATAAGATATCCTCGCGCAGATCAAAACTTCAGCAGATACGGATTCTAAGTGAGAGGAAGAACACAAGATACTCAGGGATGGGCCGAAATTACAAATAGAGAAGAGAAAATTTTAAAAAAGAAAAAATGTCGTCCATAAATTTCCTCAGAGATGGACGGCAGAAAATGCTCAGGAGAAGAAACCCAACGGTTGACAAAAGCACACGACGTGTTTCGAACACGCGATCGATTTTAAAAGGCGAATATGTGTGGTGAATACAGAATCTAGTGAGCGGCTTACGTGGCTGCCGGGACGTATCTATTGGGAAAGGTTGTGGATGGCGTTAATGATACGTGGGCGGTTTTTACGGGGTGACTAGATTGGTTTTTGCGCTTCATTGAGGGCCACGCGCCCACCGGAGCAGATCGTAGATTACTTGCAGCCGATATGTTCTGTTTTTTTTTTTTTTTAATTTTCTTTGTAGGTGGATATTATTTTTCTCTACTAGAGAACGGCGAAACTGGATTCTGGATGAAGCCTCGCCCTCCAAATACTTTTTCTACATAAAAAATAAAAAGGAAGGGAAGGGTCCCTTCAAAAGTTTTGTACGGTTGAGATGAGGGTATGCCTTCCCTTTTATTTATAGGTAGGGATGGCATCGAACCGCCTCGGAGACGGCTCGAGCGCGGCTCGATTCAATTCGAATCGATTTATCTAAATGTTGTTTGAGTTAATGAGTCAAGTTCAATTGAACCATGGTTCGGTTCAAAAGCAAGCGAGTTGGCTCATAAACAGGCTCGAAAGTCGGGAGTGGGAGCAAGAGCGAGGGGAGGGAAAATTCTTCCTCCCCTTGTCTCCATTGAGCCCCTCCCGTCCGCTATTGTGGCTACCTCTGTCGTCGTCGACAGCTGCTCGTCGATTGCTCCCCTTGCCTCCGATTTCTTCCTCCCCTCGTCTACCTTTGCCTCTGTTTCCATCGCCGCCGCCTTCGTTGCAACCGTCATCCCCGACGACAGGTCCTCGCAGGTGCCGCTAGACCCCCTTCACTCTGCTTTCCCTCAAAGATGATTTCGCAAGTGCGAGATCATAAATAAGTGAAAAAAAATTTAATTAGAAATTCTTATTAAAAAATCATATAATTTTCTGAGTAAGATTTTCCTGTTAAGATGGGCTAGAAAATCGTATAGAAAATTTTTGAATAAGTATTTGACAATTGATGTTGTAATACTTTTAGCATGAGATAATTTTCATAGCAATTTTGTGTTTGACATTTTATTTGATTAAAAATTTATCGGTAAGTATAGTAATATATTAGATTGATTATTAATTTTTATTTATTTCCCTATAAGAGGCAATAAGAGGTCCATTTAACTTTCCTATAAAAATTTTAAAATATTTCTTGTAATTTTTTAGTATGTCACTAATAGTAATAAAATTTTATTTAAAGGTTTTTTTGGAAATATCTATCCTAGGAAAAATATTTTTAGTTTTTCCTAAAATATAAATTTTCAACCAGGGGCACTAAGAAGGCCATAATTAATTTATGGCCAAATTCAAAAATTATAAAATAAGCTAGATAACATTTGGGGTAAAAAAGATTAATATTGGTGTGTTCTAATCCATTATAGAGATTCGATCCCGAACCTCCCCTATCATTTTTTTTTTAAATGTATGCATAATTGTATATATAATTTATTTGACATATATTTTATGTAGAGTATTAAATGTAGGTTACGTTCGAACTCGAACTTAATTAAAATTATTAGGCTCGAACTCAAACTCAGTTAAAATTATTAGACTCTAACTTGATTACAATTTTAGCCTCGAGCTCGAGTTTAAAATATTTAAATCAAACTCGGCTCGAACATAGGAAGGTTCGGACTCAGCTAGATTATGCCACCCTTATGTATAATTTTATGTAGAGGTCATGCCCAATTTTTTGTAAAATGTATGCATAATTTTATATACAATTTATTTGACATGTATTTTTTGAAATAATTTAAATATATGTTAGAACTCGAACTCGAGACGTGTATTTTTTAAAAAAATTTAAATGAATGTTAAAGTTCGAGCTCAAACTCAATGCCACCACTATTGTAGGGTCCCCACAAAAGTTCTACATGGTTGAGAATAAGATAAGGCTAAGTCCTCCATTGAGGGAACTTATGACTCTCCCTTATTAAGTATTTTTTATTTAATTTAAAATATTTAGTTACTTATGACATCATCACCAATTCAATATGTGGTCATCAACTTCAGCTTGAATCCTATCAGTTTTTCTTTCCTTTCAAAGCAAACCATGTTGGGAATTTCATGTGTCTGCTAAAAAGCTATTTGTGCTTCCCCATACTTAGATTAAATAAGAAATCGAACTCTTTTAAAATTATACAATCTGATGTGGTTTTTGATTTCATCATAGACTTATTGGATATTGTTTGTGGAATATAAAGAACACCATTTACTATTTTAGTCAATTATATGGACCAAGGAATCAACACATGGCCGTGGGACAACCAGATCCTCGTATCCTCAAATTCCCAAAGCACACGTCGCTGGTCGATCCAGTAGAAAGACGTAAATGATTCAGGTTCAGCTCTTTGTCTTCTGCCCGTAAATCATTGGCGAGAGATCCCTTCGTAGATTTCACGCGACCGTTCACTGAAAGTGGAACAAGAGTAGAAGCTTCCGCAGGCACAAAATTCAAACATAATCCCGTTTTACTTTTCACCGATTTCATCTTTATCCAGAGCCATTTTTGGGTTTAACCCAGAAAGAGACCATCCGATGCCAATCCAACCGAGGAGACTATCAAACTGAACTGTAACTTGTAGCTGGATACTGTTCAATCATCCGGTTCCACCAGTTTGAAGTTCGAACACTTTTTAAATAATTTTCATCTACTGGTCTTCTGGTCACACGTCTAGAAAGATCCGAGAAAGACACAGACCATTTCTATTTTCTACGGTGAATGTTTCCACTCTCGGCTATCGCGATAAGATTTCCCGAATTCACGAATCGCTATCACTGCGACTGTAGGATTTTTGGGATCCTTGATGTAAGCACTGTTCTTCGTCAAACTTTGGAATGATTGCACCCTGTTTCTGCGTTCAATACCTTCATCCGAAACTGCTTCATTTCTTTGAGGAATTTCGTCGAAGACGCCATAGCTCGACAAGGAGAAAAAATGATGTAATGTTTACGATCGAGCGCCCAAACTTGTAAGACGCAGAATTGAGTAGCAGAGCTCCCGTCTGCGCTGTTGGGATATGTTTAATCAAGAAATCAGGTGACTGATTGCAATTAACAACCACAGACATGCACCCATAAGTTCCCACGAGCAAGTGGGAGTAGAAAAAGGCAAGTGCAGATGACGCTCAGAAATATAACTCTGTTTGTTAATCTTCTTCTCTCTCGGGCAAATTTACATATTATAATGTCTAAAGTTGTTTCTGCATTTATGAGCTTTTAGTTTACTTTTCTGGGTTTGTCTTATTGTGATGGGAAGTTGGCCCCAACAAGCTCTGAACAGTGAGGGATTGGCGTTTTTTTATTTCTTTCCAATCTTTAAAATCCCTACGCGGAAGGAAAATGCCCCCCAGAAGCAGAGAAGAGCTGAAGCTGACCGCCTCGGAGTCTAAATTGGTAGATCTTCGTCTTTCCTGATCAGGCCAGAGAAGCGGAACCTTCATGCATTAATTAACCTTATCTCCACCTTCCAACGAGACAAACAGTTTTTTCGTTTTCTTAAGCGAGAGAGGAGTGAAAGCTTGTGGGTACCGCCGGTACTGGATGGATGGATGTAAGCAAGCTCGGTCACTTGGGCATGGTGCTGCCGTCAGAAAGTTGGGTTAGTGACGTCAGGGGCCGTATGTCGTCGTGGGGTCGTCCATGACTGCCCAGGCACCAACGCGGAAGGAAGGTTTGAAGATTCATGGTCGTATCTTCGTTGCTTCTTCTCCTCTGACTCATTCCTCGTTTCCCATTTCTTTTCAAACCCTAAAAGTGTCCAAGCAAAGACGAAATGCAACGAGTAAGACTGAAGCGGTCAGCAATTGGACTCACTCATCTACACTTCTAATGACCAAAGACCGGTCTTCCCTTCTCTGATTACTCGGTTTCTCCAGTCAAACTTCTCTCTTACTCAACTTTTTCCTCCGTCCAAATCCTTCTCCCCTCCCCTTTAAAGCAATTCCCCATTCTTCTCCTACTTCAGGTCTCTTCCTCCTCTTTTCCTTCTTACAATACATTTCTTTCCTTCTCTTCTCCTCTAACTGGCTACGAAAAATCTGAGAAGAAGCTACCAAAATCCTTCTTTTTATCTTGCTTCTGTCACTCACTTTGGTTTTTTAGGGGCTTTATTCATCAGCGGAAGATGGGATTTTGTTGAACTTATGTCAGACACCCTGTCTTTAAAACCAAGCTTTCTGAATTCTCAGTCGCATCCGGCCGCCCCCTTTTTTCATATCCGGAGCTGTACATAGCAATAGAGAGAATAGCCCAGTTCTTTCCTTCCGGCCTAGTTCTAATTATGCGGATGAGCTGATTTATAGCTATACTTGCAATCTCCGAACCCTTGCTTACTCTCGACCAAGTATAGTATATAGCCGTCCTCACCCATTTTACTCTTCGGACGAGACAAATGGAGGGTATAGGTGACAGGGAGAAGAAATTGCTGATCAGCGAGCTAATGCTGGGTCAACAGTGTGCCGAGCAGCTCCGAATCCACGTCCGTCCCTTCTTTCCAGCCGAACTTCACGAATCTCTTGTACCGAATATCATATCTTCATTTTCTAGAGCTCTCGCGATGCTCAAATCCAATAACTCCGAGGGTGAGCCACAGCCGACAGGTCTCACCACGGGAACGGATTCCCCGGATTCATTCAGCGGAAGCCCACAGAGCGAGTACTCTGATCAGACATTCAAGGACCAAGAACGACGGGAAACTTCCAAAAAAAGGTACATCTACCTTCGACACTTGTGAATGATGTCCGGCTCATCTTCATAAAAAATTCCAGGCATGAGCTTAGTTCATGTTTTCCATGGAGCAGAAAGACGCTGCCCAAATGGACAGAACAAGTGCGCGTTTGCACCGGAGCTGGGCTTGAGTATCCCTTGGATGACGGTTGCAGATGGAGAAAATATGGACAGAAAGACATTCTTGGAGCAAAATATCCCCGGTAAGAGAAACTTCAATTCTTTAGCTTATCATAAACTGAATCAAATTGAGTAAAATTGATCGTCCCCTCGAAGATTCTTTTGCTTCTGCAGTAGTTCTTGTAAAATCAGCTAGACGAGTTATCCTTCAAATTAGAAGCTAATTATCCTCAATAATAATTGAAACTCTTCATGTAACCAGGACAGTACCGCATAAACGTTAGAATTTTTAGATCAGAAATCCATCTTGAGCCATTCGGTGATATGCAGGAATTGCCTCAGTGTTTAAAGTGCTGCTGTGTCGTTTCTGCGATCCCTCCGGACTTGAAAGGGGAATAATGGGAGTTGAAGGAAACGTGATGCACGCGCTCGTTTTCTTTTGCTTTATTTTCGGTGATACCGAAACTTCAGTGTTCAGACATTACCAAAAGCTTTAAAACACCTTCCAATCATGAATTTATACGTGTTTTGGGGGGGCGTCTTTACTCAAAAGAGTCGACTGTGTGATAAAAGAGCCAAAGTTGGTCTTCTCATGGAAGTGCATTTATTTAAAGCAGAAGTGAGATTGATGAGATGAGGACTACTGCACAACGCACGCAGTGAAAAGGATCTAGTGGATCAAGTGAAGAGTATAATTACCGACCGACTGACTGACTGAATGAATGATCCATGAGTAGTGGATAAAGAAATGTTTGGTAGCTGCTTTAGTGAGTTACTAATGAAAGTCTTCTGTTTTTTGGATTACAGAGGGTACTACAGATGCACCCACCGCAACGTTCAAGGATGCCTAGCGACGAAGCATGTGCAGAGGTCGGACGAAGATCCATCCATCTTCGATGTCACTTACAGGGGAAAGCATACGTGTTTCCAGTCATATCATCAAATAAACCGCAATGCATCGTCTTCCCCTGATAAACAATTGTCGCAACAGCAGCAGCAGCTGCTGCTTCAACCTCAGAAGCTGGGACAGGTCCAACAACCCAAAGAAATATTACTCAACTTCAAAACCAGCCTCAAAGTAAAGACCGAAAGACTTGAGAACAGGGATCTGTATTCCCCTCCTTTCTCCTTTCCTCCCACGTCCATCGAGTCCGTAACTCCCGAAAGCCGAATATTCTCCCCTTCTAACCTTGACGCCAACAACTTCATTGGGAGTTTCTCTCCTCCGTTTATGTCCCCGGCGACATCGGAATCCAATTACTTCTCCGTGTCCCCATGTAGAATGCACAGCGTTAAGGGAGGACCCAACATGCAGACTTCCGAATCGGAACTCACCGAAATAATTTCGGCCTCCACCTCCGTCACAAACTCCCCATTGGTGGACCTGGACTTCAACCTCGAGCCGGTGGAATTCGACCCCGATTTTCCGTTTGATGCCTCTGTCTTCTTCAGTTAGCTCTAATAGATATCAACTTGAAGAGTCCGGATCAAGGGCGAATAGCTGGATCTCGTTTTCATCCTACTGAGTTGGGAAATAAGAGGCCTGATCTCCGAGGAACCGGATGAGGTTGCATTTACCGGTGGCGCTTGCTATGCAAGTTTTGATTTTTCATTTTCTTCCCTTCTAAGAATCCTAAGTAGGATAAACTAGATGCAGCTAATTTCTTGTATTTTGCCAACACGGACTTGTGCAAATAACTCCTGTTCTCCCCTTTGGCGTTTTCCTCTTCTTTGCTTAAATTATCCAAGTAGCAGCCTGTTAAGAGGAGGAATTTGTAATAAACAAAGACAGATGAGTGTGACTAATCAAGTAATTAATACAAGTTGGTTTGCTCTCCTAGTTAATTAATCAAGATTAGCACATTATGGTTGAGGAGACCGTCTTGTTAAGAAATAGCCACTTGTGTAAGGGTGGCATGTCTAGTAAATAATGAGAACTTTTATAGAAATACATAGAGTTGTAATTATACAGCTGTTGTTTATCAATTTTCTTTTAAATCATGTAACCCTAAGGGTATTTTAGTAATTATAAATACCTTCACAAAACTATAATTATAACCTTAAAGTATGAGATAGAGTATTCATTCTTCTTAGGTCAAATTCGTCCATACACCTCTCTCTCTTTTCTTCATACTTTTTTTCCCTTAGTTTCTTCTCTCCTCTCTCCTAAAAGCTAGAATTCCTCCCTTCTCTCCTTCCTTTGAGATATCTTGTGTTTATGTTTTGTCCTTAAAAATCAACATGGTATCACAGTGGGCAAAGATCTGACATGTTAAAGGTGATAAAGATGGAGAAGAAAGAGAGAAAGAAGAAGAAGAAGAAGAAGAAAAAGGGGAGCTTCTCGTTTGCCCCTATAGTCTTCTTTCCTAATTCCAATTTATACCATTGGAAAAATCTTTGAGTTTAATTTCCAACTCAAAAAGAATCATTGAAATCGTATTTTTTAAGAAAGAGAAATCAACATTTGAAGCATGAAATGTCAAACAACTGAAAAGTTTCGTGTAGCAACAGAAAACCTCAACTTTATAAACGATTTGTATTAATATGAATGATAATTTATATAGAGAATTATATCTCAAAAGAAAAGTATGTAAATCTACTTCCTATTCCAATAAATTGTTTCTCAATATGATCTTCCTAGAGAGATATCTACATTGGAAGAATCAAAGGTCATGCTGGTATCTTATTATATGCGATAATTCGAATCTAAGCCAAATTTTTTGATTTACTTTTTGAGTTGCTAATGTTGGTTAAATTTCCTATTTATTTTCAAAAATAGTCAAAATTTTACCAATGAAAGTTTATTTTGTTTAATCTCATATTACATTAGTTTCCTTAAGAGAAGTCTTTCCCATTGTGAGTTTAATTTTTATTTTTTACACAGTCTGAAAATTTTGAATTAAAAAGTATTGTTTCCTCGTTCTAAATTCCAAATCTTAGTTTCCTAAAACCACTCTCATTCCGAAAATTATCTTTTCAATTTTTCTTTGTATATTGGTCAAGTTGTGTTAAAAAAATTATTGTCTTATTAGAAAAGTCTATTTTTAGAAAATTTACATTATTATGTTACATCTGAAAACTTTCTTATTGAAGATATCTTTTTAACTTTTCTCAATCATCATCTTCATAGAAAGGTTTTTATACATTATGCGCTCCCTTTTCGTTCAAAGTATGAGAGTTATTATCTCTTTATTCACACCTTAACTCAAAGTACTTTTTTTTTAATTTGTATTTGATAAAATCACTTCAAAACAATATTTATAAACCCACTACCTAAAAGTATAGGAATGTGTCTAACATCCAGCTTAAGTCAAATTTTTTATTCTTCCCCCAGTGTTTCATACTATGACTGTTTTGACTGATATATAGAACTTTGTTGTATGGCTAGGAGTGATTTTTCTTCTCTCATCATTATGTTGTTAAAGTCCTAGGCAAAAGTACTTTCCAAGAAGTCACCCATCTTAGAATTACTCTTGCCCAAACTCGCTTAACTTCAGAGTTCTGAGTCAGATATCTAGCCAATACAACCTGAAAAGACTAGCCGTTTAAGGTACGGAAAACCAAGTAACTAACTCAGACCACAAACTCTAACAAGAGTGGACGAGAACCACTCTGACAATGTTATGCAACTTAGGTCTCTTAGTAAAGAATAAAGAGATCCCCAACTTGAGCGGGAGAAATAGAAGAAGTACAAGATATAGGTAACCGACAATAAATAATTCCAGTTGTTGTGGTGATCAAGTTTTATGTGGCTATAATATCTAAGGGGGAGACAATATAAGAATAAGATGAGTCAAAGCAAGGCAATCAAAATTTCTTTTTCAAACATAAGTTTTTTTACCAAGATTATTTGCAAAACGAAGTTACAAACACCAGCTTGAAGGGGAATGTTAAGAGATATCTACGTGTCCAGCTTGAAGAGGAGTGTTAAAAGATATCTACGTGTGTAGGGGTGGCATTACTAGTAAATAAGGAAAACTTCTATAGAGATGGTATAGAGTTGTAATTATGCAAGTTGGTTTTTTTCCTTTTGAGGTCATGGTGCTCTTGTCTTCTCTCTATCTTCATGTCCAACCACGAGTTTGTCAAGCCAGCCTTCTAAAAGAAAACCCCATCTTTGTCACACTCTCAAGGTGACGGGTTGAACCGGATTTATACTGAAAAATAAAAAAAATTCATTTCAATGTGGATTATTTTCTATTTGGAGTATTTTCGGAAATCGTTTTCTAAAGAAAGCAAGTGAAATAAAACCTACACTTCAAGTTATTAATTTTTATCAATTGATTAGTTCGCATTAGATGAAGTGAAGTGCTCACCTCCGAGAGTGCAACAAAAAGTGGGTTCTTCTCCTTCCTCTGTTTCTCTCGTCTCTGCTTGTGTTCTCCTCTGGTCAGGTTGCTCAGCAGCCTCAACTAAGGTTTAAACGGGTGCTAGCAGCAGTAACTGGTTAGAATGGTTCTTGCACATATTACCTGCTATAAAATTTGAGTGCAGATTTGTTTGTATCTCCGATAATCTAAAATATAATATCTATCTAACAGGGGGACTTCCAAATGAAAAGCTCACAATCCTTTTAAGACTGCTGTGATTCATCACGTTCGACGTGATCTTCTGTTGCTCCCAAAAGAACATTTCAAGTTTAACCTTCTGTTACCTTCTTTCTCTTACCTTCTGTTACTACTGAACTGAATTAACATTGGAGAAAATCTCTCATTGGTGAGCTTACCCAATCTATCAGAAGCTCATCACGTAATTTCTTCAGATAGAAATGCTGATCTGAGTAAGCTCATAAAAAGAGGAGGCAACTTCATTGTTCAATTTGAACAGGAGACTGATCCTCTTTTGTCATTGGAACTGCTTCCGAAATGTGGATTCTTACCTTCTCTAAGTGCTTCTCTCAAGCCCAGCACTATAAATACATTTGTAAGAGTGAGCAGAGACTCTGCACAGCCATGAAAGCCAGTCGACATTGGACAGAGAAGTTCCATAATGCACTTTTGCTGCACAAATAGTAAATGGAAGGCAAACCATATTAGTGGAAACATAGACCAAAGTTGCTTTTACATAAACCTTCCCTTGTCAATCTGAAATTTTGGATGAACTGTTGCAAATTCCAATGCTGTGGAGCATGAAAACATGAAACACAATAACAGACTTGAGAAATAAAATGTGGGCAAAACAATCAACACAAACTGATGAACTGGTGCAGTGGAAAGCAAAGATCTTTAGTATTCATCCATCTGATCCCCTGAAGATTGATAGAGTACCCAAACTGACGAAAACCCTAAATTTCCCCCCGAATGTACGTTGGTTCGAGAAATTAATCCAAAAGGTGATAAAGTTCAGAAGTGTGTTCCTTCATTTTGGCTCGAATCATTATTAAAATGAAACTAGAACAGGTTAACAAACTTACTTGTGGCTCCCACGAACGCGAGCAAGAACTAGAAGCCAAAAAGGGTAAGCTTTGGAGCAGACTGGGATTTGGTGATGAAATACAAGAAGCCAAGGTAGGGAAACAGAGAGACTGCAAAAAGCTGTGATGCTATACTCTGAGAATCTATGCTTGGAGCCCAAGGATCTACGGGCAACAACCCACAGACAGCAACAGCCATTTGAGAAGAAGAAGAAGAAGAAGGAGAAGAATTTCTGTTGGCCTTACTTGTGCTTCTATTGGTAAAGCAGGTTTGCTCTTTTCCCTTTCTCGATGGGTTTCTTCGGAAGTTCAGCCGGTGTGAGAATCCAAGGAAGCAGTTGGACGAAAGACGAAGATGCAAAGGGCAGGTTGCTCGTCATCACGGAGCAATGGCTCGTGTTATCTACAGGCAGGGGGCTGAGCATATTTATTTCAAATTAATATATTTTTTTGTGAAAATGAATTACCTTTCGAAATCTGGATCCGATGTTGAATATGTCCAAAAGGAGTTTTACTATTGTCATGTAGTTACCAGATATCCAATTTTCTTCTTCTTTTTGAATTAGTTCTCGGATTACAGTCTTTTCATATTTTACGAAACATTGACTCATCTGTGACTGCATCGTCTTCCATGGACAGTCCGTTTCCGGTTATTGTTAAGAACAAAACATTTACCTTTTGTACTTCTCCTATTTGTCTTCATAACATTCATAATCATATGCTGCGGATTCCAATTTCAAACTGTTTCCTTTTTTTGTTCGATTGCCAACATATGGTGGGCTCCGCTCTACGTGAAGAAAGAGTCAGATCCGAGTCAAGAAACGTCCCACAATAGAATGTTTCTGGTTCCAGCCAGAGATCCAGAGGAGATGACGTTGTCAGCGCCCACGAGCTGTGAGGAGCAAACTTCTCTGGCCTTACCAAATGATGAGCTATATAGTCCTGCACACACTCAGATCCACGTCGTCCCTGAGTTGGAGCAAGTTTAGCTTTAATTCACGATTCCGTTTTGGATTTCTTCAAGCAGCTAGCCCACCGCTTATAAATCGTCTCTTTGGATCAAAACGGGATTGGGAGAGATCCCATTTTTATCACTCCCTGTGTTTCTGCTCGGATAACGCGTTGCCCTCGTTGAGTCTAGGGATGGACTTGGAGGCACTCCGCTTTGCGGTCGGCGTCGTCGGTATGTTTCTTGCCTTCTCCCTTCTCTTCTTCCTCCTTCCCTTGTAATGCTTTCTGGGGGTGATTCCTATTCATTTATGCAGGAAGCGGGGCTTCTTTTGTGCTTTATGCGGCACCCATGTGAGTAGTAAACGCTTACCCGCCTCTTTCTATTCGTATTCACGTCCTTCCTTCCTAGTCTTCTTCCTGCTGCTCAAAACTGTAGCTTCGGTTCGTGGCTGCTTTTTCATTTATGAAACAAAATTTTCTTTCTTTGTTTCAGATTAACTTTCAGAAGAGTTGTACAGAACAGAAGCGCTGAAGGGTATTCATGCGCCCCTTACATTCTGGCTCTTTTTAACACTCTAACCTATTCTTTGTACGGTTTACCGTCGGTAAGTATCGGGTGGGAGAATGTGCCCTTGTTCGCCATTAACGGCCTCGGGGTTTTTCTTGAGATGTCGTTCATTATCATATTCTTCCGATATTCTTCAGCTCAACGACGGGTTAGCTTCGGACTATCTCATCTCCCACATTTTGTCCAATATTGTAATTCATGAGATGCAGAAACTGATGATCATGCTGTAACAATTCGCAGAGAGTAGTCTTTTGGATGCTGATACCAGTTCTCGCGGTTTTCACCATTGCTGCATGGGTAACTTTGCGAGCTTTCCATGACCATCCACGTCGGAAAGCCATTGTTGGAACCATGGGAATAATTTCCACCATGTTTACCTACGCTTCTCCATTAATAGTCGTGGTGGGTACCTCGCAAAGTAACTTTTATTAAATTGTCTACCACCATTATTGTTTTTCATAAGCTTGATATACTGCTGCTACATGCTCGGAATCTGCAGAAGCAAGTTCTGAAGACGAAGAGTTCAGAATTCATGCCCTTTTCTTTGTCTCTCTCCACCTTCCTTGCCAGTTCCATATGGATGACATACGGGCTTCTAGGCCGCGATTACTATGTTGCTGTAAGTAAAACTAACAAAATAAGATTCTATTTTGTAAATGCCCAGAAAACCATCCGATCACTCCGTTTCTGACAACAATTTTCCCGCGATTTCAGGCTCCAAATATTCTGGGATGCCCATTGGGATTCGCTCAGCTTCTCATCTATTTCATGTACAGAAAGAAAACGGACGATTCAATACAAGAGCCTCTGCTTCTGGCTTGAGGCAGGTGGAGAGGAGAGGAATTATGTAAACTAGCAAACTCTAGGAAGCTTGATCTGGTGCATTAACGTTTGTTATTTTTTTTATTTTATCCTTGTATCCCTGTATGATCTCATATGGTTTTGCTGCAAAGATTAATCTCCTTCCCAAACTGATTAGTGATTGCACAATTTTTTTAACGTCTCTGCTTTCCTTCTGGGGGTTTGAGAATAATTCGCTACGGTACTAAAAGATTGCTCACTCCATAAATCGTGAACTGTTTACACCGGTAAGTTAAATAGGTACTTGGAGTTTCTCATCCACACTCCCTTGACCATGCCATCACTGCCAGCACTTGCAACTCCAATTGCCACACCTAAAACAAATCATAAAAGGATCAGATGAAAACCAAAATTTCCACTAAAAGGAAGAAGAAAAGATGATCTTCTTCTTTTCCTTTCTGAGAAAGCGAACTGAAATGCTTGTGATCCTTCAAAATTGTTGACAGTCAGAAATTTTCTGTCTTCTCTCTTATGAACAAAAGCAAAGCAACATCTTCAATCCAGGGAGCTATGGAAAGCAAATGCTACCAGACATTGATTTATATTTGAAGAATATAAATACTACCAGATACCAACATGTTGGTTACTTGTACCCACACTGTGCACCTGGACAAGCACTTCGTGTTAAAATTGATGACTTTGTGGTCACGATGAAACTTACTAAATTTCAGCTTCATAAAAAATTCATTGCCTTGATACCATCAACACTTGACACGATAGATTTATAAGCATATTTCAAGTAACCTCATCCAGTATTAAGTAATTTTTACATAGTTTACAGTTTAACACATGTCTATCTGAGATATTCTTCAGAACCTTCATACCTCCCTATCATGGCCAGAAAGTAGAGCTACTGTCTCTACAGGTGGTAGTCCATCAGTCTCGGAGCTCAACCGTAAATGCCAGATGCCAATTTTCCCTAGGAAGTTGCAACAGCTACCACTTCATAAGGCCTACAACAAATAACCAGTCACATAAATAGCCAAATGATTTCTCTTAAGGGCATTTTGGGCAGAACCACGAAATTATAGGTTAGCACCAATGTTAGCATAGCCAGATAATCACAAATAAGCTATGAAAGGAAAACGCATGAGAAGCTGAAGATACTGATCACATTATTGTAAGGAAGATATCTTTTGTGGACTAGCCAATGGTTCCCTCTTGAGATACTGATAAGAGAGGAAGGGGGTTGGCCCTGGCAGGTGCCAACAAACAAGTACCTAATAGAACCATCAATTCTTCAATGAGGAAAAGGAGGCCAGCCAACCTTGGCTGAACTCGACTTTTACTTCTTATGAAAAGTTATTTTATTTATAAGAATCCCATTTACTTCATTATATTTACAACAATGTCATTATCTATATATCATCATTAAAAAATGATAAAATAAGAAAAAATCTCAAATTAGCATCAACACGAATGCTTGACATAATAAGTAAATGATAAATAATAAGAAATTAAATTTTAAGTCATTCAATTTAAATTTGATGGTTAAATGGAAAATTTAGTGCACCGAAGATTATATAAGACTTAGGTCCATACTCCTTTTTGTCTTTTTTAATTAGTGAACACCCATTTCAAAAAAAAAAAAAAGTGAATCACACTCTTCTCGATTTCATCACTACTGACGTCACAACTTGTAACAGAGAGAGGTTTAGTTATTTCGAGCAAATATTTTGAGACAGCCTCTCAGGATTTATCTACACCAGATTATTTTTCTTCAATGATCTACATCCTGAATGCCAACATCAGAATGTAGAGAAATTGGCTAACTATTTAATCAGACCCAGAAATTTACATGACGGTACAGAAGATGATATGTGCTTCTACTAACCAGCCTCACAAGGTTGGCCCTTTCCTCAAATTTTAAAAGTGGGGACATTTTGCCTTTGGGAAATTTAAGGATTGTCCTGGTCAGGCAAGATAAAGCCAAAAGGAGATGATACCTGCCAATACTGGGAGCCAACCAATGGTATAAACAGGATCACTACTTGCCCCAGGTAAAGCCAAGTCTACAACTGGCAACCACCGCTGGTAATCTTCATCAAATTCCCAGACCTGTACAGGTTTCACTATGTGAGATAGTAGTAGCAGGTTATTACTTAACTAGGTTGCTTCTCCACCATTCTAGTTAAGTAACTTGACCAGAACAGACAATTCAACCTCAAGATGCAACATAACAAAAATTTACCAGACCTCATTGAGAAAGTTGAGGTGGGGGTGATAGCGAGAACAAGTATGATGTTAAGTAATATTAGCAAAACTATCTCCTCTGCAGCTATGTCAACCCGACGAAACTGTACCAAAAAATACTTTTAATTGCATATGAAATGCAAAAAAACAGGTAATTAAATGTAGAAACCTTAATAAAGCAATGATTGCTTCATCTTTTTTTGGAGAATGATGCAAAAAAAATTAGAATTTCTGGTTTTTTTCTTTTGATAGCAGGCTTTAGTATTGAGGCCTCATGTAGATAGCTTCTACATAGCTTGTATGGCTCAACAGTAAAATCCATGCATTTCCATGGAATAGCAAGTAGAAATCATACTGTTTGGTTTTAGTTTTTTAATTTTGGATTTTCCCCTCTTAAATTTTTAAGAATAATACTCTATATGATGATTTGATATCTCAATTATGTTTTATTTGTAGTCTACAAAATAAGTCTTGATTTGAAATGCCTTTCTTCTGCATAACCAAGGATAGGGATTGTTTCACAACTTCTATGCCATCATTTGCTATTTGTGTAACTCTGTGGTATTCTCTCTCATTGGCACTGATTCTCGGTAAATAGATTTTTATTTCTCTGTTGTTAGAGCAAGTCATGATGTAACTAATGATGCTCTAAACTTACACCACTAGAGTTTCAGATTTGTCCAAAAATACTGAATGCAAATAAGAGAGTAAGGTTTCAGGACACCATTTTACCTTGGAGGAGTTGAACAGAGGTAGATCTGAGTTGAAACCCAAGATAAAGCTTGATTGTTCGTTTGCATCTCTTCGTGGTTTCCATGCTACGGATGCAGACAAGCACGAGGGCTTCACAAATCTAGAGACTGAATCAATGACATTCTGAAACTCTGCCTGTCATAAAAATCAAATGAATGCCTAATCAAAATTACAATAATTTTTCTCTCTTTTTCCACTAATCTCTTTTTCTTTTAAATTTAAGCTTGAGAAAAAACTCAAAAAAATAAAAATAAATAATCATACATCTAAAGTATGCATTATATGAATCATAGAGTTTAATAATAGGACAAATTAGACTTAGTACACCCGAAGTTGCCACTTATCGAGTTCTAAAGGATCCAGGAGATCGTAAACCTTTACATGCCCATCAGAATATGCAATAACCTACAAAAGCAGAAATAACACCCATATGTAATATGTACTAGATCAACCCACGAGCTCTGCTAATGACCAGTCAATGCAACAGAATATGCAATAAGCTACAAAAGCAGAAATAACACCTATATGTAATATGTACTAGATCAACCTACGAGTTCTGCAACAAACCAGTCAATGCAACAGCAGCAAAAACCTAAAACTCTGAATCTCGAGACCAAAGGAATCCAGAATTAATGTCCATATCCTCAAACAACCAATAAAATCAATTTTGAACCAGAAAGGATGCTAAAAACTTTTAAGGTCCAATTCAGAATGAAATTTGCAAAGTAATAAGATAACATGATCAAAATACTGAAAAAAGAAGAGGTGAAATGGGTAACTACCAATTTTAGACTTGTTGCAGTGACTTCAAATTGGAGATCGAGAGCCTGGGTTCGACTGCCCTCAAAGATATTACACAGTTTCCATATTAGACTTTCTGTACCAATGAAAATACCAGTAGAGTGAAGCTAAAACGAAGCGGGAAACATTTTTTATTCACTAGAGCAAACACTTAGCTTAAAGATAAGTTCCAGCCAGTAAAGTGACAAATACAACGACCACACTTTCTTCAATTTCTTCCCAAAAAGATACCGTTCCATCTGCCCAATCACAAGTCACTGCATCGCCATACTCGGCTAGAATCCATTGCAGTTTCACGACAGGCCTATAATGTGCCTGAGAAAAATTTCAAATAAAAACATCCGAAAATACATTAAAATGATACATAAACAAAGACGCGGACAGAAAATTCTCATGCTTTCCACTAGAAAGAGCGGACAACAGAGGGAGATCCCTGGATACATTAAAATGGTACACAAAGAAAGAAGCGGAGAGAATCTCATACCTTCCACTTGAAAGAGCGGATAAAAGAGGGAGAACCCTGTTTAGTGGAGTCGTAGATAGGGACGGTTCCATCTGTGGCACCTGCGGCCATTCTGAGGTTGCATTAGTTCCAGGCCGAGCAAGTAACCCCCTTGCCAAGTGCGATTAGATGTTTCTCCATGTCACCGGAAGCCTCGGCTGGCGCAGGAGTGCCAGAATCGGAGATTAATGCCTAAGCTAGTGCACGCTCGCTGCTATCCGCGGCCATTTAATTGGCGCGAAAGCTCCTGGTTGGAGGGTAGACTATTTATGGATCCCTTCCCAGATTTGCAGGTTCTACCATTAAAAAAAAAAAAAAAAAAAAAACTGCTCATAATATTCGCATAGTATAATGGCGATCGGGCAAGTATGCTCGTGTCGTCTAATGGGTCAGAAAATTTCTCTTTCATGGAGGCAGCGGAGCTTCGACTTCCCCTTGGGGGTAGGGTACTAAAAAATTACGAAAAAGTATACAAAATAATGTAATTATTTTGAGATTAATGCCTTTGACTAAATTCTGGTGTTACAACTCTTGCAAACCCCTTGTGACCTAATCTCACATGCCACAAAACTGTAACATCATCACCATCATTATAAGATGTTATAGTTGGTGAACTTGTAACAATCTTCTATATCAAGTGATAAAGATTTTCCACTTCTTTTCCTTCCTTCACAACAACTATGTTTCATTTATTTACTTTCATGATTCTACCCGTTGCACAGAATGAACAACCATTAGAATCCAAAGCACTAAGAGAATAAGGTTTTTCTTCAACTTTGGTACATACTTTACATCCGTTAAAGTTTTGATAAAGCTATAAAATACATTCTAATTTTAATTGTTCCCGTTCCCTTAGTTTTACACATTGCATTGTTTCTCATAAGTAGTTTACCACTATTATATGCATCAAAACTGTTGCACCAACTCCTATGAGGACACATATGATAAGAACAACTAGAATAGAAAAATCCAACTATTCGAGAGAGAATCCATATATGTGGAAATGGAGAGAGCATTTCTTTTATCCTCCAAGTCGGAAACCACACTAGCCATGCACACCATATTTTGCCTTTACCTTTGCTTTGAATCTAAAATTTTCTCTCTTATCCCGAACCACTCCTTAAACCTTCCTCTCTCACTACTATACCTTTTCACGTATAATCCATCTTCATTGATACTTGAGCTATATAACTTCCTTAACTATCATCATCTTTTAACTTCACATCTACTATAAGATGTTCTTTGACAATCTTGTTAAACTTGTGTAAGTGGTCTAGTAAATTTGCACCCTTTACCGTACGAAGGTCGTACAACTAATTCTTCAAATACAACTTATTTGTAAGACTCTTTCTCATGTAAAATTTCCCTTACTTCAACCACAAATACTGTGTCAAAGTTTCATTTATGACATCATAGCCTCCTTGTCTATAAAAACATAAGCTAATGATTCTAACTACCTTTATCTCCAATTCCTGATGCTCCATTGGAGTTGGCTACTTCCTTCCCCTAACACCCAATGCATTAAACATTCCCTTCACACTAAAAATATTTCACCTTACTTTGACACATGATGATATTTCTGTAAATCACCACAACCCGTTTCCCAACATCAATAATTTTACAAATACCTTGTATGCAAATTTCCTACTGGGATACCAATTGTTGGGGTATTTCACCCACCCAAGATCATAATCTATAGCAAGTATGATGATTACAAAGCATTATAAGAGAAATTGATACGAGGGAGACTCATTCTAAACTGTGGGAGCATTATGTCTTGAAGGCTCTTACTTTTTCTATTTTAGCAAATCTCAGCCTTAGTACTAGCATTAAACTGGTCCCCTTCAATCCACATAGAGAAGACGAAGAAAACCCATTTCTTCAATTAAAATGACTCTCACCCATTCCTTTTTTAAATTTTGGTGAATGTGGGAGATGGGCTTTATTGCTAGTACAAATGCTAGGAAATTTGTTGTCTCCCCAATGGGGGAGGGGGCTGCTGAAAATTTAATCTTCATCTTCATCTCATACATCTACATGATCTTCATTTTTGAAATGGGTGTTAGTATGGACAAGTTCAAAATCTTCGATATAGGGTGTTAGTGTGGACAAGTTCATCTTCATCTTCGAAATTTAAAATCATTGATTTTATTAATTATAAAAATGAGTTAATTAAACCAAGTGCTTGAGTTAACAATATTTTAATTACCACTATTAAAACACTAATAAAATAGAGTAAATAAAAAATAAATATGATTAATAAATAAAAAAGTATTATATTAATAATATAAGATAGATTTTTTAATGGTATTAATTAATAATATATTTTCACAAAATTAAAAGTAATTAATTAATCAAATGCATACTTTAATTATAATTCACCAGAGACTTAAATATGAAGTTTAGTATAGTAATAAAATTGATATAGTGCTGTGTTGCTAGTTTGCGTCAAGCGTTGAACCGACGCCACATTAATTTTTTTCCTAACTTAGGAAAATCAAAATTTTCAATAGTGTCTTCTTCCCACGGCGCTGAAAAACCAGAGATAATGACGAACAGAGAAAATAATCCAGGTAGCTAATCAAGCTCCAACCAAATTTACGTAGCAAATCAATACGACTTCCAGAATAAACTCCTCCGAATAAACATCAATAAAATCAATCCAGCAAGGAAGATAAAAATTTTTGGAAGCTCACGGATATGTATCTCAGTATGAAAATGCAACAGCAACAGAAAAATAGAGATGGCAATCAGAAGAATTTTTGAAATATTCTGTTAATGAGTCCGAGAGAAGACCGAGAGTCGGAGGCTGGAGATGAGAGTCCGAGAGAAGAGAGGGAGCAGCGACGTCCGGGGCACAGGGAAACAAGAGAGGGGGTGCGGGAGAGAGGGAGGAAAAAAGGGAAATGAGGACGCGTGAGAGAGGGGGGTGCGAGGAGAGAGAGGGAAAAAAAAACAAGCCGTAGGCGTCCTTCATCTCGAAGAAGATAAAAAATGGTTTTCAACGAGATAAAGGATTTTAAAATGTGGAGATGAAATGTCATTTGCACTCCACTAACGACTTCAACTGATGAAGGGCATCATGCGGTTGGTCTTCATCTCAGATTTCAATAACCCCCCCCCGAATACATGGTTCAAAGTATTTGTATAAAATGCTACTAATCAAGTTGATTAATACAAAATTCGATACATTAAATGAAAGCTTTTTAGTGGACTACGACGGTTATACTAACCCTCCTCTGCATGGTCAAGTTATATTATAACTTGAATACAGTTTTTTCGATAAAGCAGCTGGATGTGTCCATACTCCTTGCCTAAGTAGCTTTAACGAAGGAGACGGAGAGAAGTTAGGGTTGCGCTGGCAGGCTTAGCAGAACGTCCGTTGGACTGCATGGGCGAGTTCTTCAGCGCTCAGCTCGCATTCAATTCCTATCTGTGAATAAAAAAAAGCCGAGTCCTTGTCCATGAGCTTTCCGTAGCAGAGTAAACAAACATTAAAATAACAAGCAAGAGATAAAAATATCAAATTACGATGTCTAACAGTTGAGCAGATAAAGCTGTTCGAAAATTGAAAAGAAGTTCTGAAATCATTCTGGGTTACAGGTGAGGAGCGGTAGTCGCATTCGCCAAGAGGGGCGAGAAGATTTAAATAATCGACGAGAATCACGGGGTGGTCCATTTGCTCTGAAAGTATGATAGATATGATGTCGATACTTCTCGAAATGGACCTGACCGTTACTGGTCGGTCATCTATCATCATTTAATATGATGGAAATTCAGACAAGAGTAATTTACGAGTAAATTACAGAGGAATTCACCATCTGGTTTTTGCATCGTGGCTATCATTAGATTCAGCACGACAGGAATTCCCTTTCTATCTCCGGCAAATGGCTTGAATATGTACCCGACCCAGCCGAATCGTTTATACCGCAAAAATAGGGGAAACAATCAGTTCACCTCTGTAGTCAGTATTGATCATTTTGGGGTGCGACTGCACTGAGCCCTAGTTTTGTTTAAAGCGAGCGATCTAGAGGGATGTTTTAATTCAGAGATGTTCTTGGGCATCTCCATGCACGGTTCAAAAGCTCTTATAGCTTTGTGCTTGGCTTAAAAAGAGCTGGTTTTTTTTTTTATCAACAAATAAGAATGCTTTTCTTCTAATTTTCTCCGTGAAAAACTGTTGAAAACGATGAGCTCTTACCATGATGGATAGAGAACATTTTGGTGGCTATCCGTGTAGGAGAAGAAGAGAAGAAGAGAAGAGAAACAGTTTTGAACAGAACTGGAACGTGTACGCGTTTACCTTGATGGTGAACGAATTAAGCATAGCGTCATCCACTGTGCTGATGCTCAAATGAAGTATCTCAAGAGCGAGGCCTTCTAGGGAAGCGATTATCTTCGATACCTGACCAGGGATCTTCTGAGAGACGGTCTTCAACAGTACATTCGCTCCAGAAAACTTGACCTCGACTTCGGCAACAGGAGACTTCGAATTGGCTGCAAGCTCCATGACAGTGGTATCAAAGGGCGAAGGTGGTGGCGTTTCATGAGAAGGCATAGCTACAGCAGTGGGAGAGAGGTAAGGTTGCTGCATCCTAGGCTTGTATGGGCTAACTGGTTGAGGGGTTCTGGGACTGATGGGTAAACTTAATGTAGAACTTAGGGGTGAAAGCCTTGGGCTCAGTGGTGAGGGTCTGGGACTCGACACTGTTCTAGGGCTTAGTACTTCACTGTAAACTTTCCGCTGTTTTTTGGCCTCCAAAGATTGCAACACTTGCTGCAGCTCCTTGATGAAGTCGACCACTCCTCCGATAATCGATGCTTGATCTCCCTGCAGTAATAAAGGAAAGAAGAAGGTGAAAATAGCTGTACTGAAAGAGAATAAAACATCTACTTGTAAACATGGTTGAAATATAGAAGTCTAAATAAGGCACACAGTCAGTAGACAGCAATGAAGAAGCATGGATTGAACATCTCGGCTCACTCTTTTGACGTAGAAGCAAGGCATAAGGGAGCGGAGGACGGACAAGTGCTCGTTCATCTGTTTTCTCCTGTTACGCTCCACCGCTATGTGCGACATCCTCTGTTGTCCGTCTGGGCCTACCTCCTCTGAAGAAGCCATGGTCTTCATGAACTTCAGCTTCTTGCACGACGGGGGAGTCTCCGTGTCTGTCTCAGACTCCAGTTGCCCGCCAGAAGAAGCCGTCGATTTCTGAGAAACTAGTCGCTTTTGGGCGGTGCCGATTTCCTTTAATGTAGAAACCGAGTCGGTGAACAGAATCTCCGGAGACCTTTCCAAGGCCTCCAGGATAGCGAAGAGATTTTCCGGCGAGTCCGCCCCTGCCAAGTCAGAGGTTCCAAACTCTGGGTCATCGAAGAAATCGGATAAGCTATCACTCATTTCTCGAAAATTTTCACGAATTGGGATGTAGGTATAATTGGTCGTCTGTCGGTACAAATAAGGCAATGTCTACACTTTGAGAAAAAGAGATTTCAGAACTCTATCAAGTGAGATTGAACGGAAGCGAGGAAGCTGCAGAGAGGAAGAAAAGCATGCCAAATAGCAGTAACCAGTGAAAACAACCGAACTAGCAGAGACGTGCTTTTTCTTCTTTCGACGTTTCCAATTAAAGTAGCCGAGTGTAACACCTTAGATAAAACCAGAGCTCCAATAACGGGCCTCCGACTCTCCGGCCAGTCTGAAACCGAAAGCAAGGAATCGAGATTGAGACAGAGCAAGGAAGACAGAGACGATGGTAGCTGCTATGGGAATTTAGATGAGGCGTGACCTCTCTCTAGCTATCTAGAAACAGAGAAGAAAACCAGAGCTTGTTATGTTATATATAAATGCAAATGAAGGGAAATATTCAAGGATGAACACTCGTACGTATTATTACGAATTTGCCCATGAGTGAGTTACTGGAATGCCCTCCATAGCTCTCGGTGGACGTCTTCCTCTTGGCTGTCTTCTCTAGTACTGTCGCTCTACAGAAGCCTGAAATGCATGCATTGGTTCGGACAGGAAATGTTCAGCAGACTGCGATCCCTTCGTGCAGTCGTCTCGCATCATTTATTAATCCAAGGAGTCGTCAATCTATGAAAATCCTGAACAAATCTATGAACGCCCGTCTGTGTAAATTGCAAACGATTTAATGAAAATGCCGTGAAAAATAAGGAATGAGCAATCTTAGTAATGTTGATACGTGCAAAACATTTATTTCCGAGGCAATTCCAGTACCCGTTATGCTCTCGAATTAAGAGAGGATGAAATGCGTTGATCCTGTTAGCCAGTAGATCTCATTATGCGTTACAATGGTGCATTTCCACTCCCTCTATTAATGAAGAGCTAGGCATTTTGGTGTTACTCTTCCTCGACTATATCAGACGAACTGTCCGTCCCAGCACAGGGCGAGATGACTCGTCAGTAGGGGTGAGGTGCTTGCGTTTTCCTTCTTCTTTGAAAATTTTCCCTCACGAAAGACAAAATATTGCTTACTTCTCTCTACAGATTGTTTTAAACTTCTGAAATCTTAACGAGGAGTTAATAGTTCTCTTCTAAAATAAATCCAGCTAATGTCTGAGCAGAATGACCTGACTTGATTTTAAAAACCAAACAACATCAGCAGCAGGTGAACCTTTTTTCCTATCGCTGTCATTCAGCTTTTTCAAAGACGCTGGCATGGAATCGAAATGGGATCCCTGCTAAATTGTTCTTGTGATGATCAAAGAACAAAAAAAATAATCTCATGAGTACAGTACTGCAGACGCATTCATGTACGTTGCTGGATCTCCCAAACAGAAGAATAATTACAGTTCATACCGTTTTGATCAGCTTTCGCTGCTCTCTGGTAAAACTAAAGCAGTTGGGTAGAGGATACAGACATTTAGCGTCCGCTGAATCCTTTGATAGATGTGAATCGAAAAACTGAAAAAAGGGAGAGAGGGAGAGATAGAGATTTTCATTTGGTTCTCATACAGGGAGCAAGATTTGCAGCCTACACGGATTTTGACCTCTTTTTCTTCTTTTCTTTTTCAGCTATGATGATAGAAGATAAACAGATGCATGAATAGATCGATGAAAGGAGGTTGAGATCGAGTTCGGCATTTTCAACTCTATCAGCAGTGTCATGGGAAGTAAGCAAGCTAGACGAAAACGAGTAAGCAGCTTACGTGAAAGAAAAAAACTCCTGGAGGTCCAAAGGACGAAATAAATAAAAGATGGGGGCGGGGCGATCACATGAATTAATGAAAACATGGGTGGACATGAATTCAAATTATGAGATAAGAGTGATGGCCAAAAGAGGAAGGTGACGGCGATGATGACGATCGATACAGTTCACAGCAGGGGGGCTGCAATGGCCTTGAATTGAAGAAACACGGTATCTCCGTGCCAATTTTATTAAGACTGCTAAAAAAAAAAAACGAGAATAGATGAAAGGGAGGCGATGGGCAGTAATGGCAGTTCCTGCATGGGAGTGCGTTTCATTTATGTGTCTTCGCCGTTGGATTCTACGTTTGGCATCTCAGGCTCTGCATTTACTCTGATATTTACCCCTCCCAACAACCCCCTTTCCTCTTCACTCAAGACGACCCCATCTGGCCATTTTTTCGACCCTTTTGGCCCTTCCTTCCAAGTAAAACGAGTCGATATACAAGAATTTTAAAAAATCTCGAATTCTATCGGTTTTATCTCAATCAAAATGGAATTTGACATCGTGTCGATGTTGCACCTGCTCGTTACCTCTATCTCGATTGTGATTAATTGGGCTTCTGACACGCCATTAATGTAAATGGTTGTTGATTTCTGGCATTGTTCATTTATTAGGACGGGAGAAATACTTGGAAACCATGGAGGTAGCTTCAAGTGGGAACAGGAGAGGGACTCTACTGCAGAATGCAGATATGTTCCGCTTCTTTCACCTACAGGAATGACCCAACGCTTCGTAAATTGCAGACCACACTAGGGAGATAAAATCAACAAATATTACTGCTCGCAAACGCGCAACGATTTGAGTCTGAGATTCCAACAACAACACCCGAAACCCTGCTTCAGGAGATTGCATTCCATGACGTCGTAACATTTGAATAAATGCTGCTGGTGTCCAACGATTCTGTTTTAGATAGATTTGATGCCTCAGCTCTCTAGAGCACCTTAGTTGCAGGTATTGTTTTTAGGCAATCTACCTTTGCCGACTGAGATCAATGATCTTCACGCCAAACACCATTAAGATTTAGTTTTTACACAGTGCAACGCCTACTAGCAGATTACTACTTAAAGAAGAAGCATTATGGATGCAGTTGAACTGTCTTGCTGATGGAAAAGACTATTTGGATACCCAAGCAGAATGATTCCTCATGGATGAAACCAGTGATTCTTCTTTACTTCTCCGAAGGAGACAATGGTAAGAAAACAGTGCTTGTGAGGAAGAATTTCCAACTATATTCATATAAGATTGACATGGGTGCATTATATAGGCCTTACAAGGGGGGATATTCCATTAAAGGGAGTACAGAAGTGTTCATTTTATTGAGGACCCTATCTTATATTTGCTCTGCCTATTTATTTCCTCATCGCATGTGCGTGATAGGTGTATGAAGGTGGAGGGCGACTCGCAGCTTCCTGTGCCTCCTCCCACTTGTATGGATTTTCAGTTTGGTCCGTTGTTCCCAGTTATCGCCGGTCATGAACCCTCATCGTTCACGCCGGCAAATGACAAAAAGTGGAATTAATCGGCAACAATCGCGGGAGGCTTTGGGAAATGTGTAAGGGAGGGGGACCCGTCTATTGATTGCGCTGTAAGATTGTGTACCTCTGCTCCCTCCCTGCTCTGTTTGTGTCTGCCTCCTCGCCAGTCGCCTGCAACCGACATTGCCTCCACCTCATTCGTCTTACAGTTAAGGCCTATGGACCACTGTATCCACGTACGTCTCCAGCCATTGTTTCTTTCTCGGTCATTCATGTTTCATTCCGTTCTTCTTTTTGGCTTCGCCTTCCGGGCCATTTAGTGATCTCGATCAGTCACTTTTGCTCATGATCGTACATAAGGGATGTCTTTTCGTGCTCTAGATTCGAACCAGTTTCATTTAGCCATTTGGAACGTTACTGGTGTGTCTCCATAAGTGCATCATGTCAAAAGCTAAAATGAAAGAGGGTCAGATGGGTGGGCCCATTAAATTAATTGATCCCCAAATTCTTTAAACACAGGTAATCATTTTAATTAGAGTGAACGCGGGGGCATTCGAAAGAGACCACTAGAAATAATTAGCACAATTAAGGATATTTAAAAAATCAAGGGCGTTTTTAGAAAATGGGTTAGGAGAACTTGAAATGCACGCAGGCGGAAGGGAGGGCGATGCGGGGCCGACTCGGACGGAGTCTCCCAGAATTTTTTACAGTTTCTCGCAAGTTTGGGGAAGTGGCTGCGTCGCATCCGAGTCCATCCATCGCGCCGACGTCCCATTTGAGTCGCCCTCGCGTCCTGCCCGTCGAGTTCGAGTCCCTTCCTCGTCCCGCCCGCGAGCCATCCGCGTTCAGTCAGCGTTGCATCCGAGTCGAGCCCTGCATTCCGCGTTCTGGCCGCGTCTCGCCCGTGTCGCTCCCGCGTGCCTTCCGCGTTCCATCCGCGTCGCCCCCGCGTCCGCGTTGAGTCCGTGTGCCATCCGTCCGCGTTCAGTCCGCGTTGCATCCGAGTCGAGCCCGCGTGCATTCCGCGTTCCGTCCCCGTCGCGCCCGCGTCCTATCCGCGTCGCGCCCGTGTCGCGCCCGCGTCGCTTCCGCGTCAAGTCCGCGTCGCGCCCGTGTCGCGCCCGCGTGCCTTCCGCGTTCCATCCGCATCGAGTCCGCGTGCCATCCGAGTCGAGCCCGCGTGCATTCCGCGTCGCATCCGAGTCGCGCACGCGTCCCTTCCGCGTTCCTTCCGCGTCGAGTCCGAGTTGAGCCCACGTCGCCCACGTGTCCTTTCCGAGTCGCACACGTGTCCTTTCCGCGTAGCGTCAGAGTCGGCTCCGCGTTGTGTCCGAGTCGCCTCAGTGTCCCGAACGCGTTGAGTAGGGCCCGCGTTCCGGCGCGTCCAGCCGACGTCGTCCCCGCGTCCGGTCAGCGTCGTCCTCGCTTATTGGTGGACTCGCGTCCCGCCCGCGTAATTAAATAGATTTCATGTTCTTCGGGTGAAAACCGGAATTGTGTAAAATTATTCGTATAATCCCATTTTAATATGTTGTAAAATGCCCTAGAAATTTCTTTATCTTACTTGCACCTCCGACCCCTTCACATGGGAGTAAAACTATCAAAAATTATATACTCTCTTATTTGGCCATTAAATTTTGTTAAGAGATTATTAATTATAGGTGATTTGCATTAAACAAACTTTCAAATCCATTATTCTAAAAAATAGGTTATCCTCAACCACCACATAAACGGCTCTCACAACTCAACGTTTCTTCTTCAAAAAACACACAAAAACACGTCTCCATTAAATTGACCCGAAGGCGGGTCTTCATTGCTTTGGGAGTTAAAAAAGGAAGCGTCGGTGACGGCGTCGTTGGGGCTGCGCGACGACCCACAGAAACCTCTGTTCACTCGACAGAGTCCCACCGATCCCGACAGACACGAACAAAACTGATCCAGGCAGCTGCTCGTCCAATCAATTCAAACAGTCAGCGCCATCGACAGGTGCGGCGGATAACCCCCGACTGTATCAGCGGTCCAACTGGGTAGACTGGCGGAAACCAACCATTTCTTTCAGGGCACTGATGGTACCGGACGTTTCGCTTGCCGTGGTGGAGCAGCCAGGAGTAGGCCTCGTTCTTCCGGTTCTGAATAGGATCCATGAGATCTTTGCCACGGATAGGAAGGCAGCCGGGCAATTTGAGAGGCTCCGTCATATCCCGGTACTCGCCTAAAATAGCTTGGTCGATCGCCGGCATATGGAGGAAAAAAGACAAGGCCATGGAGGAGGAAGAAAAGAAGATGAAAGGGTCGAGCGCAAATTCTTGGGCCACATCGAAGGCATCCGTTCCGAAGAGATCAACCACGAGCGCAGTCAACCTGGTGGGTTTCTTTCAAGGTCTTAACGAGCTGGGAGAGAGCGAAGCACGCAGATGCAGATGCGGGTTTCGATCTTGGCATCGGCCGGGACGTCGTCGAGATTGGGAGGGGGGAGTTGGTGGGAGCGGATGCTTTTGGGAAGCGCATCCAAGTAGGCCTTCTGCTCCTTGGAGGGAGATCCGGCAGAGAGGGTGAAGAATGTCACTGAGAAATTATGTTGCAGAGCGACTCGTTCGGCAAACTCGGCGAGTGGGACGAGGTGGCCTATGCCAGGACTATGTGTGGAGTCTGGTTCTCTTCCATGGCTAAAAAAGGCCAAAGGCGGCTTAAAGGCTGAAAGCTAACGGTAGCAGAAGATGTAAGTCTTAAACATAAATTTCTAACAATAACATGAAATTCATCATATAAGTTAAACAGAAGCTAAATCATACCTCCTTCCATACGCTTCAAATTCCGTTATCTGTTCGGCGCTTCCGATCTCTGAACACTCACGGTGATGGCTCAACTGAAGGGGCTTGAGTGACGAGACAGGGGAATGAAAACAACCATGTGAAGCCAACTTCCCATCAAGGTTATTCATGGCTTCGTGTTATCGAGGGAGTTGCAACTGCCTGAAGTTTGAGACCCTGTTAATGAGAAAACCGTTTCTCATAAAAACGGTTAACATTCTCTCACTTGGTCCAAACTTCTAATATAATTTTAAACCCATTGATAATCTGAATTTAAGTAATAAATACATGAATTATTGCGATAGTTCCTCTAATGACGAGTATTATCTTTCATGTATTACTATGTATGTATTACTTATACTTTATGAATAAACCCTATGTTTACTCTTGGTCCAACACAGATGAATTTTCTCAAAATTAAAGTGCACATAAATATGAGAAAAAACATCACATTAATTAAGAATTTCACTAAAATAACATTGTTCATACAATGAAAAATTTACATAATGGAACAAAGTCCCATATTCACAACATGATCCTTGAATTTAAAAGGTGGCATGTCCTTAATCAAAGGATCTGCGATCATTAAGTCAGTGCTGACGTGCTCAATGACCACTTTCTTTTCTTTAACACGTTCTCTTATGGCCAAATACTTTATGTCGATGTGTTTACTTCGACTTCCACTTTTGTTGTTCTTGGCAATAAAAACAACAGTTGAATTATCACAATATATGTTTAATGACCTAGAGATAGAATCTATAATTTTAATCTCAGAAATGAAACTCTTAAGTCATACACCATGTGAAGTAGCCTCAAAACAGGAAACTAACTCGGCTTCCATAGTTGACGTGGCGGTCAAAGTCTGTTTGGTACTCCTCCATGATATTGCTCCACTGGCTAACAAGAAAATGTATCCTGATGTTGATTTACGGGAATCAATACAGCCAACAAAGTTAGAATCTGAGTAAACAATGACTTCTATATTGTCCGTCCGCCTATACATCTGCATGTAGTCTTTGGTTCTTTGAAGGTACCTCATTACTTTCTTTGCAGCTCTCCAGTGGTCTAACCCAGGATGACTCTGATATCGCCCCAACATCCTAACAACAAATGCAATATCAGGTCTTGTACAGACTTGAACATAAATTAGGCTTTTGATAGCAGAAGCATAGGGAATGTCCTTCATTTGTTCCCTTTCAAGGTTGTTCTTCGAGCATTGGTTCAAATTGAACTTATCACCCTTCACAATGGGAGCTACACTTGGTGAACAACTCTTCATCTGAAATCTCTCTAACACTGTATTAATACAGGTTTCCTGAGACAGACCTAAGATACCTCAAAATCTGTCTCTATGAATCTTAAAGCCAATGACATAAGATGCCTCACCCATATCCTTCATATCGAAATTGTTAGAGAGAAATTGTTTCACCTCATGCAAAAAACCCTTATCATTGGTTGCTAGCAAAATGTCATCCACATATAAAACAAGAAAATAGATTTTACTCCCATTGACCTTCTGGTATATAAATTGATCCATAATGTTTTCTACAAACCCGAATGAAGAAATTACATTATGAAATTTCAAATACCATTAGCGGGATGCTTGTTTTAATCCATATATTACCAATTGGTTACCATCATTAGAGGGGAATCCTTCAGGTTGTTTCATGTAAACCTCATCCTCTAGATCTCCATTGAGAAATGCCGTTTTCACATCCATTTGTTGCAACTCTAAATCAAAATGGGCTACTAATGCCAAAATAATGCATGAGGAATCTTTCTTAGATACAGGAAAAAATGTTCCCTTGTAATCGATTCCTTATTTCTAAGTGAATCCCTTAGCAACGAGTATTGCCTTGTATTGCTCAGTGTTGCCTAATGAGTCTTTCTTTGTTTTAAAGTCCCATTTACATCCAATGACTTTAAATCCACTAGGCAACTCAACAAGATCCCAGACTCCATTACTCTTCATAGAATTCATCTCTTCCTTCATGACATTGTACCATAATTCTGATTCTTTGCAACTCATGACTTTTGAAAAATACATAGGATCATTTGCGGATCCAATGGCAAATTCTTGCAGATACACAATATAATCATCAAGAATTGCTGATCTCCTGAGTCTAGTAGATCTTCTTAATGTAGAACTATCATTTTTCTTAGAAGTATGTAGTTCAACTAATTATTCAAAAGTGTTTGGCAACTCTTGTAAGTACCTGATCTACTGGAATGTTGTCAGCATTTTGTGGAACTTTAATGATTGGTTGTTCAACACCAGTTTGTACTTGAGGGGTGCTGTGAATAATAATCAATCTATCACTTGAGGTGGAAGGTTGAGATTTTGAATGATCCTTCACAAAAACTATGTTCCGAGTTGGATTCCTCCCATTGATCAAGTTATTTTCAAGAAATTTTGCATTTCTTGATTCCACAATCCTAGTGTTGTGAGATGGACAATAAAATCTGTAACCTTTAGACCTGTCAGCACATCCAATGAAATACCCACTAATGGTCTTTGGGTCCAACTTCCTCTCTTGTGGATTATAAATTCTCACTTTAGACGGGTATCCCCAAATGCGCATATGTCGCAAACTCGGTTTCCAACCTTTCCATAATTCAAATGACGTTTTTGGAACAACCTTGGTTGGAACTCGGTTTAATATATACACTGCCGTCTTATGTTTTTCAGGCCCCGAGGATCTAGGAAGATTGGAGTTGCTAAGCATACTTCGCACCATACCTAATAATGTTCGGTTTCTTCTTTCTACTATACCATTTTGGTCCGGAGAACTAGGCATGGTATATTGGGCAAAAATTCCATGTTCTTGAAGAAACTTTGCAAATGGCCCAGGTGCTTGTCCATTCTTTGTGTATCTACCATAGTATTCTCCACCTCTATCTAATCTCACGATCTAAATATTCTTACCTCATTGTGTTTCTACTTCAGCTTTAAAGATCTTAAAGGCATCTAATGCTTCATTCTTATTATAAAGTATGTAGATACATGTATCGTGAGGAATCATCTATAAAAGAGATGAAGTATTTCTGACCATGTGAGTCCATGTCTGGACTACATATATCAGTATGTATGATCTCTAATATGGTTGAACTCCTATTGGCACCTTTCTTTGACTTGTTAGTCTGCTTTCCCTTAATGCAGTTTACACAAATCTCAAAATCAGTAAAATCCAGAGTATTAAGTGCCCCTTCATTAAGTAATATTTTAAATCTATCTATGGAGATATGACCTCATCTCTGGTGCCATAATGTAGAGGAATCTTCATTAAAAACACCTCTTTTATTACCAGTGTGAACATGCATTGAACCGTAAGTGGCATTATTTTGTAAATTAATGCTATAAAGACCATCAAACAATGTACCATTCCCAACACAATTAGACTTATAATGTAAACTGAAAGATGAGTCTGAAAAGTTAAAAGAATATCCATAAGGTACAAGCCTTGAAACTAAAATCAAGTTTCTAGAGAAACTTGGAACATAAAAGGTCTTTTCTAATTTTAAAACAAAGCCACTACTTAAAGTTAAATAGCAAGTTCCTATAGCTTCTACATGTGAGCTCAACTGATCTCCTGAGAAAATGTGATGCTCACTTCCCACTGGTTTCCTTAGGTTTTGCAAACCCTGCAAGGAATTCGAGATGTGGATTGTTGATCTAGAATCAATCCACCAAGTGTAATTATTGACATTAACCATATTAGATTTATAACAAACAAATGAGGTTGGTGTACCTTTGTCAGCAAGCCATTTCTGAAACTTGACACATTCCTTTTTCATGTGTCCCTTCTTTTTACAGAAGAAACACTTGAAATCTTTCTTAATACCAGCTCGGGGGGGGTATATTTCCCTTCCCTTTTTGTTGGGCTTGATACTTGCCCTTTCCATGTGTGGCCAGCATGACACTTCCTCCTTGTTCTATTACCACTCCCTTCCTCTTGAGCACACATGGTCAAAAGTTCATTAACTGACCATTTATCTTTATGTGTATTGTACGAGATTTTGAAGGGTCCATATTGGTGCGGAAGGGAATTCAGAATGTAATGCACCAGGAAAGATTCTGACATATCAACTTCGAGATTTTTTAATTGAGCCGCAATATCCTCATTTGCATGATATGCTCGCGCACACCTCTCATACTGGTGTGCTTTAGGGATGAAAACTTCATGATTAAGGTGTTTGCCAATGCCTTATCTGAAGTGACAAATTGAGCATCAATGGCTTTCAGCAAGTCTTTGACATTTTCATACTGCTCAACAGAACCACGAATACCAGTAGCAATTTTAGTCTTAATGAACATTACACTGAAGCGATTAGATTGCTCCCATCGTTCATAAAGTGTAATTTCAGCTGCAGTGCTGGTATCAGTAATTACTGGTGGTTCGTCTTTCCTAATAGCATAATCTATGTCCATCCACCTTAAATGAAGAAGTATTCTCTCTTTTTAGACCTTATAGTTATCTCCCTTAAGATCAGGGATATCACAATGAATATTAGAGAAATGTGCAGGTTGTACAACTGCATAAAATTACAAATTACATGCTGATGTTAAAAATGAGGCCTGAATAAAATACTATGCTTAAAAATCAAATCAATTGACATAAAAAACATTGCCTATGGGCTAAATATTTTTTAATTCAAGCAGATTCAATATTCTTTACGAGTAAACTTGATGATAAAACTATCAAATTATTTATGAATTCATAATTCCTGTGGGTAAATTATGAATAATTTGATATTTTATCCTAATTAATATACTCAAATATAATAAAAATTCATGTGGGATAAAATTTATTATATTAAGTATAATTAATTATAATTAATTTCTACTTTTTATTTATGATAAAACTATCAAATTATTTATGAATTCATAATCCCTGTGGGTAAATTATGAATAACTTGATATTTTATCCTAACTAATAAACTCAAATATAATAAAAATTCATGTGGGATAAATTTATTATATCAAGTAAAATTAGTTACAATTAATGTCTAATATTCTTTATGTGATCCTAATCATAATATATAATTTCTATTAAGTTAAAGATACTATGGCTACTCTCTAATTAATAAAAATTATATGGATTACTAGACATTAAATCTCATAAATGTATGAGAATAACATGAATTGCATAATTGTAACTTATACTAACATGTTATCATTATGCACAAAATATTCTCATAAGATATGCATAATTAAAAACTATGATATTATGCATAACTTTAGTTTCATGCATTTAAATATATACCAAAAATCTGCATAAAACTATAACAAGAAATAAATTTAAAAGTTCCTATATACATAACAGTTGACAGCCAATGGCCTATTGGTCACTGGAGCAAAAAAGCGCAATTGTTTTTGCCAAGACGCGGGTTGGAATCCCGTTGGCGCAAAAACCATTATAAGTACCGAGTCGGCTCGGTCCAGGAACGGTGAGCCAACTCAACTCGTCCGAGTCGACTAGACGGTTTTTTTTTTCATCGAGTCAACCCGACCTGAGTCGCGGTTGCCGAGTTGGAACGGCGAGTCGCAGAAGACTCGTCCCAAGCCAATTCGATGGTATCTATAAAATACCTTATAAAATTAATTAACATGTTTCTGCGCATTGGTGGTCGTCTTCAACCTCCAGCCGCGCGCAGAAGGAAAGTTCGTCAGCGGATCGCCGACGTTCTTTCAAGTCGTCGACGCCGGCAAACCTGTCGAAATGGTCGCCGGCGTCAGCGCTGTGGCTCCGACGCTCTAAGACGTCGCAAGAGAGCCGCCGACAGTCCCGCACTGAGAGCGGACAGAGACTGTCGGCACCAGATGTTTTTATACAATGTCAACATTGGCAAACCGTGCGGAATGGTCGCCGGCGTCGATGCTGTGTCTTTCTCCGACGCTTTTCGCCGATGCAAGAGCCCCGGCTGTCGCAAACGGGGAGCACATAGAGACCGCACATAATTTGTTTTTAAAAAACAAAAACAGAGCCGAAAACAAAGCTTTTAAATTTAAGTTCAAATAGAACCGAAATGCTGGATCAGAAGTTAGCTCTAATACCAACTGTAAGTCTTAAACATGAATTTCTAACAATAACATGAAATTCTCATATAAATTAAACGGAAGCTAAATCGTACCTCTTTCCATACACTTCAAAATCCATTATCTGTTTGGCGCTTTCGATCTCTGAGCATTCACAACGATAGCTCAATTGAAGGGGCTTCAGTGACAAGACAGGGGACCGAAAACAACTATACCAGGCAACTGTAAGAAATTTAAGACCACGTAAATGAAAAAACCGTTTATCATAAAAACCGTTAAAAGAACCTCCCTGCTGTGTACGCTCATGTGTACGCTCAAGCTGATGACGGCAGCAGAAGAGCAGCTACTTCCTAATATATAGGCTGGTACGGAGAATTCCGTGCCAGAAACCGTAAATTGCCGCACTAACTCAACCAGAAAGACAAAAACCCTCTTGATTTTTTCCTGAAAATTGTTTATTGATTGGGTGCTTCTGTCGGCTGGCGTTTTAAAAACACAAAAAAAAACAAAAAACGTCTCCACTCACCCACTGGCCACTCCCTAAACAATCTCCTACAATTCCAGACACGAGCGACGGCAATAAAAGTTTGAGAGAATTCGAAAGAGATTAAACCAAACGGGTCCAATTCCTACCATTGAAATAAAGATATGAGCTTTTTTTTCTTCTAAACTTTATTTAAATAACTTTTTATTTATCTTATTTTATCATGGGGCACGAACGATCTTAGAACAAGATCATACTGCTTTCATGTACGGAGCCTTCTAAATCCTCTCTGAATTATGATGTTCGCGATGAGATTTGGGAGAGGAGTACCTCCCTACAGGAGCCTTTCTCCCCCAAAGCCCTCTTAGCGGCAGCTCGCAGCCCTTGCATCCTTGACCTCATCGTCATCCCTTCTTCTCCTTCCATTAAGGCCCTTACAGCACATGCGATCGCTTCCCTGCCCACCACTCCTCCCTTCTCGCGTTCGCCGGCCGCATCCGCCCTGATGGCCACCCTCAGCCCCTCCACTAACATCACAACGTTCATATACTGCTCCGCGTAGAGCGGCCACGCGATGATGGGCACGCCATTCATCAAGCTCTCCAGGGTAGAGTTCCACCCACAGTGGGACATGAACCCCCCCGTTGCTGAGTGGCTCAGCACACGTACTTGCGGTCCCCAGGACGCTACCACGAAGCCCAACCCTTTGCTCAGGTTTCTACTCACGAAACCATCCGGCAAGTAGGAAAAGGTCGCTTCTGCTTTGCTTGCTCCACCACCGACGGTCAGAAAGGCCGCGCTGTTCGACTCTTCGTTTGAACTTCTTACCACCCATAAGAATCTTTGCTCACTCATCTCCAATCCCATGGCTAACTCTTGCAACTGTGCGGAAGAGAGAGTCCCGCCGCTCCCGAATGAAACGAATAGCACCGAATCATTTGGCTGCTTATCCAACCACCTCAGACACTCCCACTGCTCCATTTCCTCATCCTCCAGACTCCGAACCAGAGGCCCGACAGGATAGATCTCTGGAAGATCTGGGTCCTCCTTCAGAGCCCTGATAACGTCAGGTTCTAACTCCGCGAAGCTATTCACGAAAATACTCTTCACGTTCCTGCAACGCCAGCAGAATTGCAGGTACCAACTGTACACCTCGTCGGAGCGTTCCTGTACCGTGTCACATAAGTCGATTCCACGGACAGGCAAACAACCGGGGAGTTTGATGGGTTCCTTCGCATCCCTGAATTCACCAGAAATTGTCTCGTCCAGCTTGGGGAAGTCGAGCACGAAACGCAAGTTCAAGAGCGATGTCGTGAAGAAGAGGTAGCATGGCACATCGAATTCTTGGGCGACTTCAGACGCTTGTATCCCAAAAAGATCGACAACGAGCGCGACTAGTCTCTCTTGTGGAGGCAAATCCTTGAGTAGGTCGGAAAGGGAGATGCGGGAACGAGCGGCAGCTACCCACAAGCGGGTCCCTATCTTTGAAGTTTGGGCCATGTCATTCATGGAAGGGGGAGGCAGTGTAGCAGCGTTTATAGCTTTTGGGAGAGCCTCTAAGACGGAGATTTCGGCTTCTGACTGGGTGGAGCTAACGGTGAAACTGATGAGTGTTACAGAGAAGCCGCGGCGGAAGAGTAGTTTAGCGAACTCGACGCATGGGATGAGGTGACCCATGCCGGGACTTCTGAAAATGGCTACACGACCAAGACTGGGGGTTTTGCGTACATCCATGATTGTTGGCCGGACTCTTGATCAGAGGAATTTTCAGATCTATTTCCTCCTCTCTCCAACGGGGATCTCTTTTGTGGGTACTACGCTGGCTGGTTTATAAAGAAAGCGACGATGCAGGGGATTTCTCTTTTGTTAAATTGGGTTTAAGGCCCCTCCCAAAATTTTCATTTTAAGAAACCTGTCAACTAATAAATTCAAATTGTTTTATCTTGGGATTATGAAAATGGGGATGGGCTAGATAAGGTGAGCTAACCCTGTTTGGTGGTCAAGGAAATCTATCGGTCCCGTTTGTGGCTGGACTCCCATAGATTCCCTATCCCATGAGCAATAATCGACAAACTGGTTGCTTGGATTTTGTTAATAACAGTCTGACACGGCTTTGAGGATAGGGAATCTAACTGCAATTGTGTTTTTCTCCTCATAGACACTTTTTACTTTTCATGCAACCAAATTTAAAGAGAAAAATGAAACTCACTCCTCTTCGATTAACCTCAAATATAATCTCGTGGGTACTTTCCTCTCTAATCCACCTATAGCCTGGGGAAGTCACCCTTCTGTTAGACTTGATATCTAATAATAATATAAATATCATAGAAAATAGATATTAAATCATCCATAATTCCATTATCATGAAACCATACATATATTATAGAATTGAAATAAGAAGAATAAAGAGAGTGTACCTTTCATCTTGAAGAATATAAATAGAACTTGAAGTGCACAAGATAACCTTTTATAATTCGTTTACAAGTGATAAACTTACTCTCATTCAGCCAGACTGGGTGTGCAAATAGCCTTAGCCTCACTTGTAAGACCATGGAGGAATTTATAAATTTTCAAAGGGTGTAACATTAATGACTATTCATAAGGACACGTCCTCTTAGAAGAGATACATCCTCTCAAGAGAGACACATCTCCTTATTCCCAAGGGATGTATCCACTAAGTCAATGCACCCATTTAATCTACCTCTACAGGGAGATGTGCTGGCCATTATTCCCTGTACTGAACATCCAATGACAAAGCATCTAGAAGTGGGCCCCATGCCATATGAATCATGGTAATTTTATTTTATAAACAATATATTTGAAACCATAATTCCAACAAACTCCCACTTAGTTTCAAATCCATTTCAAATTCCGATTTTCGAAAAAATATGAAAAATCAATCTTGACACATAAAACCATACCATGACTATAGGCATTACCTTAAACACTTTAATATACATGTGTAGTTAACCTGGGCCTACACACTATATATCTTAGATATTCAAGGTTGGGGAATAAACCAAATCCATACTTGTCAAATTTGCCAGTTCAGTGGTCTCCATTCATAGCATACTCGGACTTGAACTCAGGGTAAAACTATATACCAGTTCGAGTATTAGCCACTAAGGTAACTGTGCCTAATCAGTACCATAGGCCTGAATAATTTAGACATCTAACCCTACCTTCCTATTGAGACCCTTCCATATATACATACAAGTATATACCTAATAGAAAAGTTGGACATCAAGGCATCTCACCGTCCATAGCACACTCAGTACCTGAGGAGCTCAGGGTAAAGCTCTATACCAGCATGAGTATTAGCCGTAAAGGAAACTGTGTCTATGCAGTCTCGTTGGCTTGGACAATTTAGAGATTCAACCGTCATTCCCTATTGATACCCTCATATATACACGTATAAGTGCATACCTAATAGGGAAGCTGAATCTCATGGCATACATTGAGTACTCATATTATCACACAAAAGCATATGCATTTTGTCAAAATCATTCCATGGAATATAAATTACAATGTCATTACATACATAATATTACAAATCATTGAGACCACAATGCATACAAAACAATGTTCTCCCACTTGGTCTCATCAATTATAAACAAATCAAACCCATGTTCCCCACATGGAAAGTGAAACTGGTCATGGGAAGACACTTGGTTAGTGGATCAGCTAAGTTATCCGGAGAAGATATCTTATAAATAACAACTTCCTCCTTCCTTAGCATGTCTCGTATGTAGTGGTATTTTCCTTCGATATGTTTAGCCTTGGAGTGACACTTCGGATTTTTCGTGATAACAATAGCAGATTCATTTTCACAAAAGAGAGGAATAGGTCGCTCCACACAGTCTACCACTAGAAGACTTCGCAAGAATTTGCGAAGATAGACAACCTCCCTTGTAGCTAAGTTCATAGCCACATATTCTGCCTCCATGGTTGATTGTGCGACACAGTTTTGCTTCTTGCTTTTCCAAGAAATGGCACCTCGCCAAACATAAAGATAAAACCAGAAGTAGACTTTCGGGTATCAACACATCCTTGATAATCTGAGTCGGAATAACCAACCAATTCCAACTTGTCCGCTTGATAAGTCAAAGCATATGACTTTGTTCTTTTTAGATAGCGCATTACCCATTTTACCCCTTCCCAGTGAGTGAAACCTGGATTAGCTTGAAACCGGCTAAGAATCCCAACAGCATAAGCAAGATCAGGTCTTGTACAAATAAGAGCATACATAAAATTCCCCACAGCAGAAGCGTATGGATACTTAGATTCATCCAACTTATCTTTGAGGCGAGAAGGACAATCCACATAGCTCATCTTTTTAGTGCTATCATAAGGTACTTTACCTTGTATCAGTTAGACATGTGAAACTGATCCAGAAGAGTGTTGATATACTTCTCTTGAGACAAACTCAATTTTCGCAAAGATCTATCCCGTAGAATTTTAATGCCAAGAATATAAGAAGCTTCCCCAAGGTCTTTCATATCAAATGTCTGAAACAACCATGCTTTTATACCTTGGAGTAACTGAATATCATTCCCAGCTAATAAAATATCATCTATGTGTAAAGTAAGAAAAGCAATGCGATCTCCCACTGTTTTTATATAAACACAGTGATCTTCTGGATTCTGAGTAAAACCATACGCTGTAATTGCTTTATTGAACTTGATATTCCATAATCTTGAGGGTTGTTTCAAACCGTAAATATACTTGTCCAACTTACACACTTTTGCTTCAGTTCCAGATCTAACAAATCCACGTGGTTGTTCCATATAAATCTTCTCATCCAAATTTCCATTTAGAAAAGCGGTTTTAATATCTATTTGGAACAACTCATAGTCATAATATGCCACCAATGCCAGGAGAGCTCGAATAGACTGTATTCTTGCAACAGGAGAGAATGTTTCATCATAATCAATCCCGTATTTTTAAGTAAAACCCTTGGCAACAAGACGAGCTTTGAATCTTTCAAATTTACCTTCAACATTTCTCTTCCTTGTAAAAATGCACTTGCACTTAATGGGCTTAACCGATGTAGGAGGATCTACAAGTTTCCAAACTTCATTTTTATACATAGAGTCCATCTCTTCTTCCATTGCCGACTTCCACTTGTCGGAATCCACATCAAGGAGTGCTTCCTCGTAAGTGTCAGGATCAGTAACATCTTCATTCAACCTTGTTCTTTCATAAGTTTCTCCAGCATAGGTATAAAAATCTGAAGATGATAAGAGTTGACTAGGTTTTCTTTCTCTAGTCCCTCTTCGAATATTCATTTGGGTGGAATTCTCTATATTAGAAGGAGATTCAGAAGAAAACATTTCAACACATTCTTCCAAGTGAGACTTCATACCTAAATCTTCATCACAATCAAATTTATCCTCAATGAATTTTACATGTCTACTTTCAATAATCACCTTCTCCTTGGGATCATATAACCTATATCCTTTCGAATGTTCAAAGTACCCAATGAATAAACATCTTCGAGTCTTAGCCTTCAATTTGTCCTTAGGATCAAGTTTTAAAACATGAGCAACACATCCCCATACTTTAAAATGGTTACGACTAGGAGTTTTGCCTGACCATACCTCATAAGGTATTTTCTCAACCGACTTTGAAGGCACTCTATTTGAGATATAGGTAGCTGTCAATAATGCTTCGCCCCAAAAGGATATTGGCAAATTTGCAAGTGTCATCATAGATCTTACCATCTCTAGTAAGGTTCGATTTCTCCTTTCAGCAATACCATTTTGTTAAGGTGTATAAGGTATGGATAATCCCGTTTGACTTGCAAAATTCAGAGAATAACTCCGAACAATACTCTCCACCTCTGTCAGTGTGTAATGTTTTGATCTTCTTTCCTGTAGTATTTTCTACCTCCAATTTGAAGCTTTTGAAATAATCTAAGGCCTCATTTTTTCTATGCAGTAAATATACTCTTCCATATCTTGAAAAATTATCTATAAATGTGATAAAATACGAATGACCATTACGAGTATTCACATTCATAGGTCCACATATATCAGAATGAATAATATCCAAAACATGAGAACTTCTTGAGCCTTTGGATGGAAAAGGTATCTTTGTCATTTTCCCATATATACAACACTCACAAATAGGAAAATCATTATGTGAAAGATTTTTCAATAATCCTTGTGTCACAACTTGTAATTCTATCCTTGTTTATATGCCCTAGTCGTAAATGCCACAAATACAATTCATTTTCTTTAATATCCGAAGAAGTAGAAACATTGAACACCATATTTCCATTAAGTTGCAATTGATATAAACCAGAATTTCGAAAACCTCTCAAAATAACTTTATCATCTTGTAACATAAGAAACTTTCCATTTCCAAAGTAAAATGTAAATCCAAGTTTCTCAAGACAAGATAGAGATAATAGACTTCTTCTCATAGAAGGAGCATAAAGACAATCTTCTAAATCAAAAAACTTATTATCAACAAGCTTTAGCTGGTAAGTTCCCACGCCTTCCACAATGGCCTTTTCATCATTTCCCATGTAAATAAAGCTTGTTTTGTCCTCAATCTTTCTTAGCTCTTTGAAGCCCTGCAACTCATTCGATACATGAACAATTACACCAGAATCAGCCCACCAACTAAAAGGTTTGATATAAATAGTACAAGTTTCAAGAGATAAGGACTCACTGGTGTTCTCCTATTGCCCTTCTTGCATGGTTTTCAAAGCCGTTATATGTCCTGGCTTATTACAGAAGAAGCAAACACGTTGATTTGCATGTACTTCAACCCTTTGTTGATTGACCTTTTTGTCCTTGAAGTTTTGAAATCGAAAGTTCTTTCCCTTCTTCTTAAAATTATTTTTCTTCGGCTTCAAAACTACGTTAGCACTAGGTGAAGGTTTATCTAACTCAATACTTGGATTGAGTCTTTCGGACTGGTGGTCGATCATATTAACCAAATCAAATATAGTCCACTTTGTCTTGGACAAAGAATAAAAGTCTTGAATATATTTGAGAGATTTGGGTAAAGAGTTGATAATGGTGACCACTTTAGTTTCTTCATCCATTGGTCTACCATGATATTGTAACTCATCTACCATGGCAAGCATGTCATTTACATGTTTTCTCACATCAGCATTTTCTTCACATTTGGCACGAGTGAACTTTTGCCATAAGTTATTGATGTGAGTGGACGAATTTTTACCATATTTAGCCTCAATCTGGTCGAGAATCTCTTTTGTAGTGGAGACATAAAAATAAGTCATCAAGAGAGTCTCACTTAGAGCCCCAAGAATATGTGACCTAGAAATTTCATTAGCGTTATCCCATTCCTTGAATTTTCTAAGGTCCTTAAACTGTTTCAAATTATCAGGGTAGTTTATTCGGGAAGGTCTTTGAGGAGGAGTATCCACTTTGATAATCTTATCAAACCTATAGCCTCGTAGCATTAAGTCAACCCGTTGTGACCAGTTCACATAATTAGTCCCATCAAGTACATTTTTCTTTAGGGACTCAGCAAACTTATGTCCACTACTGGATATTCCTGTCATCCAGAAAATATTTCAATATTTGGGAGAACATACATAATTATACAATCATTTAAGCCATCTAGTACTCCCATTTACCCTTTGGGGATTCATGAGAGTTACTAGGCAAATCATTCCACACATGATAAACAACCAACAATATCACAAACCAACAAACAAACAAATAAATTAATTCATACTTACCCTTTGGGGATTTATATGAATTAATTTACAACATACTAATCTAATTATACAATTCGCATTATCCTTTGGGGATTTTGCTAATCATATAATAAAATTAGTATAACTCCTAAACAAATTATACTCAAAATAAATACACATAAAATTAATTTAATCTATACAAAATGAATTACCCTTTGGGGATTTTGCAAATTATATAATTAAGTTAATTTTCACATACAAATACATAAATATATAACAAGGCATGGAATAACACTAATTATAAATACTTCAAATAGCCAAATAACATGGAAATCCTATTCAAAATACAATTCTGGGTAAAAATAAACCCTTAAAACACATTCTGGTTCATTATATTAGTAAAAACCCTATTTGGTTCATGATTCTAGGTCATTACCGACCCGGACCGCACAAGCCTGCACCAACAGGCCCGTGGACAGCAGCCCACACAGGAGGCCCGCACACAGTAGCCCGCACAGCCAGCACCAGCAGGTCCGTGCATTGGCAAGCCTGCCTGCGGCGCCAGAACCCAATAAGCCTAAACTAGGCTTATTTCTATTAACAAATAAATAGCCAAAAAATCCAAAAACAATTATGGAAAAATATAGAAACCTATAATCTATCTCTATGATACCAACAGGGGCATTAATCACTTGTATTTGTTAGACTTGATATCTAATAATAATATAAACATCATAGAAAATAGATATTAAATCCTCCATAATTCCATTATCATGAAAACCATACATATATCATAGAATTGAAATAAGAAGAATAAAGAGAGCGTACCTTTCATCTTGAAAAATATAAATAGAACTTGAAGTGCACAAGATAACTTTTTATAATTCATTTACAAGTGATAAGCTTGCTCCCGTTCAGCCAGTCTGGGTGTGCAAATAGTCTTGGCTTCACTTGTAAGACCATGGAGGAATTTATAGATTTTCAAAGGGTGTGGCACTAATGACTATTCATAAGGACACATCCTCTTAGAAGAGATACATCCTCTCAGGAGAGATACATCCCCTCAAAGAGAGACACATCTCCTTATTCCCAAGGATTGTGTCCACTAAGTCAATGCACCCATTTAATCTACCTCTACAGGGGGATGTGTTGGCCATTATTCCCTGTACTGAACATCCAATGACAAAACATCTAGAAGTGGGCCCCATGCCATATGAATCATGGTAATTTTATTTTATAAACAATATATTTGAAACCATAATTCCAACACCTTCCACTCTCCTCACCACCTAATAAAAATCTTACCTTCGGACCGTGGCTTTCGTTCGTCGGCGAGGAAGAACTTCGGATGAAGAAATCGAAGAGGAAGACAAAAAAATCAAAGTTTTTGACAGAGATTGAGGAATCGGGCAATGATTTCCGCGAGAAAATTATACTGAAACGGCATGGAAATAACAGGAAATGACAGAAAAGTATAGGTTTCCTAGGCGGCAGGACGGAAGGGAAGAGACGAGACTCTCTTTACCGAAAATTTTCCTAACTCCCCGCGATTCCTGAATAGCCGCTCGTTAAATTAAAGAGCTTGTTCACGAGCGCGAGCTGGCTCGATTCGAAGCCACCCCTAGAAGCCACCCTTCCACTCTCCACACCACCTATGTCCACTACTAATTCTCTCTTTTTTTTAAAATAAAAAAAATTCTTAAACTAATTTTATATTTTCTTTTACATTTACATAATATCAAGGTCATACTTATTCAATAAAGTTTAAATTGTAATGATCAAATTTAAAATTAGGGAGAGAATTATGACTTTTTGTTGGCCCCTGAACACTCTGTTTCTCCCTTTTTTGTCACCATAGCATAGTCAAAATAGAAGACTGAAAGAGAAGGAAGTAATCCATTCTTTTTCCCAAGCAGAGAAGAGAAAAAGAGGTCTTCAATCCTGTTGCCCTTCTATTTATGACTTCCAACAATCTCTGCTCCCCTTCCATCCTCAAACAAAAAGAAAAACAATAGGAAGAATCCATTAGAAACTTGTTTTAATTATTTGAATGTAACTAAAAACTTTATATTTGACTGCAGAAATGTATGATAACTCTCTTCTAAGTGGAGCAGCGGCCGCCAGCACAATCACATCAAGGGCTCTCCATATCTTCTACAGCTTAAGATAACCCTTGCTTAATCTTCAGATGACTAAGCTTTTTTTTTTTTTTTTTTTTCACAATCACATCAAGAGCTCTCCATATCTTCTACAGCTTAAGATAACCCTTGATCTTCAGATGACTAAGCTTTTTTTTTTTTTTTTTTTCACAATCACATCAAGGGCTCTCTATATCTTCTACAGCTTAAGATAACCCTTGCTTGATTTTCAGATGACTAAGCTTTTTTTTTTTTGCACAATCACCCATATCTTCTACAGCTTAAGATAGCCCTTGCTTGATCTGCAGATGACTAAGCTTTTTTTTTTTTTAAATAAATAGAAGGGCATAATCTCACTCTCTTAGCAGCTGACCAGAGGGGGATTTGATCAGTTATAGGGCGAGAGTTCAGAGACTCCTTTCCCCCAACGTCTTGCTTCTCTGTTTCAAGCCTTTCTGTAAAAGACAGTGAGAAATACATATATTTTATGTGCAAAACGAACAAGCAAGATATCTTGGTAAATATAAAGTTCATAGCAAGAGCAGAGCCCTTAACCAACTCACAAAAAATACAAAAAAGATATATCAAGTATGCAGAGAACAGTTTTCTTTCCTGTGAGAACTCCCTGAAGATCCTTACCCCAAGATTTTCACAAGTCTTCCTGTAAACACATTGCAAAAGTTTCAATCAATATATCACAACTTTCGAACAGGCTAGCAAAAATGTACAATTGCAGATCCGGAGTCCGCAGATATATCTCTTCTGTACACAAAAAAAATGCCCATCAATGGGGAACTAAGTGCCACTAGCAGGAATGAGACAACGAGATTATGGGAAGCTATATCCAGCTCTCCTTGCTACATCCAGAATGAATTCATCTTCAATCCTCCGGTCTGACTCCTTGGACAGTATCTTCACAGCCTGAAGAAAAGTGAGAGGAGCGAAGGCAGGAGTGGATGCCTGACCGGAATTACCCATCACAACCGAAGAAGAAGGGTTCTTGAGACCAGGTGCATGTTCTGTGGTTTTCTGCCCTGAAGGACCTCCTTTTGATTTAGACATGTCAAGATCCTTTTGTGGATGAGATTTCTCCACCTCCGGTCTAGACTTCTTGCCACTCTCAGGAATCCCCAAATTCTCACCACCATCATCGTTTCTATCCGCATCTTTTGTTCCAGGATCTTCATCAATCTCATCACTGATTCTCGCTCCTCTGGTTCGACTTCGGTAGATTGGTGCCTTAGAAGCACTTAATTTATCAGCTAGACTCCTTCGGTCCCTAGGATCCGACGTTACATTTACAGGCGTCGCAACACCAGTTTTGCCGCTGGTATCCGATACCCGAGCTGCAATTTCCGGAACCCGTGTTCGGCCATATGAGCAGTCCCCTTTCATGCTTGTATCCGACAATGGAACCCGATTATCAACTGCTGCTGCATACTTCCCTGAAGAATTTCCCTTCGCATCGGAGAACCCTGGATCCTTCTTGACTGCAATAGGAGGATGCTCGCCACTCTCAAGATTTTCAAGATGATGTTTTTCTACAAGAATATCATTGGCAGTTTCTAATTTACCAACGGGATCCTCCTTTTGAGTCAAAAACCCTAAATCATTATGTTGCATAGGCTCTTCAATGCAAACACTCGGCCTTTTGACATGCGCCTCCGACAACCCAACAGTCTCAGCAACGGCCTTTCTTTTCCGCGAAAGAATTCGATCTTCCGCCTCGGAATCAGCCAAGGCTTCAGATTTTGGCGTCAGAAGTTCTAAATCATTGGATACTGGAGATTTTCTTACCAAACTGAAAGAGAACTCATCCTTCGACTCACACAACTTTATTTCCGCAGCATCATGGGCTACATGAACCACATCTTCATGATCAGTCGCACAGGAGGCGGTAATTCTAGGGGGTACCGACGAAGAACCCTGATCTGATTTCAAATCCGAAGACGATATTGATAATTTTAACTCTAAAAACCCGAATCTCTTAACTACATCAGCAGCAAACCTTAACGCCTCCTCAGCCACCAGAGACATCGTGTCTCGAGCTCCGGCATTGACTTCGTCGCCGGTGTAGATGCGAGCACCGTCACGGGCGGCCTCCGCACCAAAACCCACTTTACCGGCGTTGGCTTCTTTTACGGGCGTGGGGATAAGAGGCTCATCGGGAAGAGAGGAAACGACGATATCAGGGAAAGATGCAGGATTCTGAGCGAAACAGACGTCCGCTTCGACGGAGCAGGGCGGCTGAGCGTGTCGCGGCGACGACTCCCCGCGGATACGAAGGTTTTTCACTAGAGTTTGTAGATCTCTCGGAATCTTCCCCTCGTCAAGAATCGCTTCGTAGGGATCGACGACTTGTCGAAACGTCACATTCCTTTCGTGAGAAGACTCCATTCTCACCCCTTTCCCCTGCTCTCAAACAGCCTCAACAAAACGATGATCTCCATTCCCCGCAATTATCCCGAGAGACTTAGTTGTATACATTTTAAAACTGCTTGTTTATCATGGGCCAGAATAAATCATCAATGCAGTGTCCACAGCCCAAATACTTATTTGTGGCCCAGAAGTAAAGGAGAGCATTTACGTATTGTGAAAAATAAAAATCGTAACAAAGCCTTTCCAGTGCAAACTCTTCGTTGTTAGTAGTTGAGCATTATGAAATACTTTCACTCTTGTAAATTTGTATACACTTAGAATAGCTAATTTAGTTAAGTCTTCTCCCTTTTGTTGAGGTCATTTTTGTTGTAAATGATTCTTGTTGTAAATATGTATATAAATATAATTTTCAGTCAATACAAAATCGTGGTTTAATTCAACAAACAATAATTTCTTACATGGTATCAAAGCAACTTCTTCCCATTAATTCTTTTCTTTTTCAACGTTGTTGAATTGACTTTGAAACTGCTGTTTATTTTCCTCCACTATTGTTGTGTCTTCCCCATCTATTCTCCGTTTTCCTTCTCCTTCATCTTAATCAAGGAAGCGCTCAAGGTTGAGATTAGCAAAATCACAATAAGCATAAAAAATACGATTATAAGAGTTAGCCAAAGGGTCTTTACTACTTTTGGAGTTAAAAAAATGAAACGTTGGTGACGACATCGTTGGGGTTGAACGAGACCCACTGAAACTTCTGTTCGCTCATCTCCAACCCAAGGGCAAACTCCCTCAGTTGTTCATTTGACAGAATCCCGCCACTCCCGAAAGACATGAATAAAACTGATCTAGTTGGTTGTTCATCCAATTGATTCAAATAGTTAATACCATCGACAGCCATGATTGATGATCCCGACTGTATCAATGGTCCAACTGCATAGGAGTCTGTAAGCTATTCACTTGACAGAGTCCTGTCGCTCCCAAAAGACAAATAAAATTGATCCAGCCGGCGCGAGTAAGGGAGTTGCACGTGTGAGTTTTGTATGTGTTGGAAAAAGGAAAAAAGAAGAAGAAAAAAAAAACGCTTGTGCTCAAAGATTACCAGCTCATTGTTTCCAGTTCCAGCTCATTACCTATATTACGTACGTCAACTCAACCAGGTCTTGATAAGTTTATGAGCACAAATGTTCATCCCGCATCCCAAGCACGTTGACTGCCTCCTCATACTAACGCTACCAGAGTTTTTCCCTTTCCTCTTTCCAAAACAATCACTTTGACCACTATAAATAAAACTCCCAATGCCCTAGTACAATCAACACCAATGAATTTCATCTTATTACCATCAATATTTCTACTCAAACTCCTTTCAAACTCACATCTACCAATTATCTCTCATGGAAACTTCAGTTTGAAACTCTCTTCATCAGATATGATCACATTCAGTACATTGATGGCTCCAAACCTTGTCCACTGAAGACCCACACGGCAAACCTCTCTCCAAATCTAGCTTACAATGTTTGGATTCGACAAGATTAACTAATCTTTAATGCCTTCATCGGTTCTCGGTCTCCTACAATTATTCCATTCGTTGCTCGAGCCACCACCTCTCAAGAAGTATAAATTATTCGTGCCAATACATACGCCAAACCATCTTGTGGACACATCAAACCAGTCAAGAATCTTCTAAAAAATCCTACTAAAGGTACTATGAATATCACTAATTTTTTTCAATATATTAAATTCGGTACATATGAGTTTGCCATATTAGGGGCATCAATTAATGAGGAAGATCTTAGAGAGAAGATCTTGGATGGATAGGGAGATGATTACAAATAGCTTATTCATGTTGTTCAAGCTCGAGACACATCCATCACCTTTGATGAGTTTCATTAGAGACTTCTTTCTTTTGAAGCATATATTCACGTAACAGAAAACTGATGCAAATCTTCCAATCACTGCAAATCCAATGAATCAAACAAATACTACTTGGCACCCACCAAACTCCAACAACAACCCTTTCAATATCCTACTAGTCATGTGAGCTAGCGCTTGTTGCCTAACAACCCTGGCCCACCACCCTTGGCTACCAACTTATGTGCTCCAACTTACAATAGCCATTTTCGACCTTGTCCATATTTGTGGTTTTATCAGATTTCTTGCATCCAAAGGCACTTAGCTAAGCGATGTCCATCATTTTAGCTTGTAAAAATTCAACCAACCAATAAAGGATCTCCTCCTCCTCATACTTCGACAACATTGTAGCAACCACAAATTCATTATGCCGCTAACGTCAGCTCCAACAATCCGGCTTGGTTACTTGATAGTGAAGCATCTCACCATGTCACAAACAAACTTGAGCAAATTTTCTCTTCTCGCACCTCATACTGACTCTGATGATGTTATGATTGGTGATGACAGTTTTTCATCACCCACAAATGTTTTATCTCCCACTACTATTTTTACTTTGAATGATGTCCCTTGTGTACCAACCATGCAAAAGAACTTAATTTTTATCTCTCAATTTTGCACTACTTATAATGCTTCCATTGATTTTTTAACATCTTATTTTAATTGAAAGATCTTCACATGGGGGCAACCCGTTTGACGAGTAGCACTAAAGATGGAGTGTATGAGTGACCAGTTAGTAAATCTCTGTCTTCTCCAATTTTTGCCTTCTCTCACGTCAAACTATATCATCCAATCATCGATTAGGTCATCCCGCTCTTCCCATTTTGAAATAGATTCTTACTAGTTATCATTTATTTATTTTACTCATATGCTAAAAGCGTTTTCATGTAATGCATGTCTTTGCTGTAAAAGTCATAAGATGTCTTTTTTCTTTTCATTTTTTATATCTACTGAAACTTTTGAAATTGTTTTTCTGATGTATGGACTTCACCTATTTTGTTTCAAGATGGTTTCAAATACTATGTCATTTTCGTTGATTACTTTACTAAAGACATATGGTTTTACCCACTCAAACGATAATCTGAAGTTCAGGAAGTTTTTCATCATTACAAAACCATTGTGAAAAATTATTTCAAAATAAAAATTATCACACTTTATTTAAATAATGGGAGAGAATATATAGACGTCAAATATTACCTTTCACTCCACTCCATACACCTGAACAAAATATCTACTCAGAAAGGCAACATCGTCATATTGTTGAAACTGGTTTCACTTTACTTTCTCGTGACTCTCTTCTAATTACCTTATGGTCCCATGTCTTTGCCACTGTTGTCAATTTAATAAACAAGATGTCAACCATTATACTCAATCTATCATCACCTTATGAATTAATTTTCTACAAAACGTCAAATTATCTTAAACTACAAAATTTTGGTTTGTTTATGTTATCCTTGGCTTTGTTTATATACATCTCACATACTTAATCAAAGGTCTAAACCATGCATATTTCTTAGATACTCATTGCATCTTTGTCACTTCAGCTACTATTGCCAGTTTTTTCTCGACGATTAGTTAGACCGTTTCTTATCGAACTTTGCTGTCATCTAAATAATTAGTTCCGTGATTTACTGTCATCTAAGTTTCAGTGTTTTTTTTTCTTCTGATGAAAAAACTGGGAATGAGAGATCAAACCCAGAACTCAAGCCATATGTCGAGTCGATGCTTTTGATGGTAATATATTTTCATTGAAAATATATTGTAGATGAAAGAGATAATCTCATAGTGTGTCCCATGCTATGATTGGGTTTGTCCTACGGGTTACTGTTCGCGGAGTCGACTCGTGATTTGGCTGAGTAGACTGGGATTTAGGGGTTGGGACTTCCCCGTGACTTGGGTCATTTTTGAACCTTTTACAAGTGAGTCTGTTCAATCGAGCACTACGTCACAATTCAATCAAAGGAGAGGGATAATGGCTTCTTGCTCTGCCTTCACAATCGAGCGTCATAACATCTACGTAAATAATATTGAGAAAAAGATTCAATTATGCAGATTTTTGAAGCTTAAATTTCAAAACAAAGAGACGAATATATAAATCAAACTAATTTACATTGCAGTTCACATCTCTGTTGTGGGATCTACTCCGTCGTCAAACTAATTTACATTGTGGTTCACATCTCTGTTGTGGGATCTACTCCGTCTTCTTTCCATGTTCGCTGCTTCTATGAAAAGCCTCGAGAGATTTGGGGAGTAACTATAGGCAGAACTACAACTGTACATGATAAACCGACAAAGTTACCTGATCGATCCTATTCTCCAAGTTCATCCTTTCAGATTTTTCCGACTAGATCGCCGTATAAGGCACAAGAGACGCCGGTTTTTCTGCCCGTAAATCTATCCGATTCAGCCCTCCTTACCCTCGAGTCAGCAAATAGTGAGATTGCAGCAAAGTCCCTAGCCTTGTCAGTTACCTGACCCGAACTCTCGTACAGTACGAGGTACCCATCCTCAGATCGACTGTCGACCCTATAGCTTGAACCTGTTGTGGGTTTCTGATGGGAAAAGAATCTCAGTATTTTAGCAAGAGATCGAGAAATCCTCGACGAAGGCTTTCTCTGAAGACGACAAGATTTGGACTGTGAGTCTCGGACGAGACGGGGCATGGAGAGTGTATGAGAAGCCACAGCGAAATCGAGTTGACGGTTAAAAGACTTTAGCTCAAACGAATCATAGAGAGAACTATCACAATCCCATAAAAGAGCATCTACTCTTCCGGATGCTTTATGAGTTTCTTGCCCCATTTCAGCTTGGACTTTCTTCTACTCTTCGCCTTCTCTGTATAGAAAATGGAAATGGAGGGAAAGATGGAATTATGTACAGATTGATAAGCAAAATTAAAATAAAGCAAAACGGATAGATATGTGGTTAGAAAGGTTGAAAACTTGCTTTGTTCACATGGCTGTTCCAACGCGTTAAGAAACCCAACTAGCTTCCTACGTCTCAGCAATGGCCGTTAGGAATTTATGCACCAGAGTTCGGTGAAAAGAAGGTGCATGCAATTAAAAACAACACAGGGCGAATCGGCGGCGACGGCAGAGCGTAGGAAGCGTCGCGCGATGGGACCGGTTAAGTCAAGGCTCGAGGATTTTTTTTTTTCGTTTTTTTTAAAGAATATCTCATGCAAGATTGTATGGAGAATGGGAAGAGAATACCAAGGTATATAGGCGGCTACAATGGGCTGTGGCATTGGAGATGAGGATTTTTAGCTACGGCAGACTGGTTTTTATTAATCATTCAGGAGCTTTGATACCATGTAAAATATAGGAAAGGAGAATAATATTAGCATACTTATTATTGATAAGGTGTATACTATTTATAGAGTTACAACATAGACATAAATGATTACAATTTTATAATTTTAGTTGTTTCTAATTATTTTTATTATTATTTATCATTATCTTTATCTGTTTGTCATCCAAACAACTTTCTTTGTCTTTTGACTTCTCAATATGAACGTTTCTCCAATCACGAGATCTTTCTAGCCCGTCTTTAGTAACCAATTGATTTTGTTTGTGTAGTTGAAAATAATATTTCAATTTTCTCTCATATTTCTCATTAACACCATTGGTTTAAATAACCATTTTTCAGGCTATACATGGAAGAATTGTGAGTGGTTACGAGAATTACATAGTTTACAAAATTTAGGGATTTATGGAATATTTACAGAATTTCTTCTTAAGGTAAGAAATCTTAGAGGAAATCTCAACACTCCCCCTCAAGTTGGTGCATAGATTATCGCTCATGCCCAACTTGTCGAGACAATTGTTAAAGGTTTGGTAAGACACTGCCTTGGTCAGCACATCGACAAACTGATCCTGAGACCGAACATGAGAGATTTCAATGATTCTTTATTCTAATTTTTCCTTAATAAAGTGTCTATCAACTTCAACATGTTTAGTTCTATTATGCTGGACTGGGTTGTGGGTAATATCACATACTGCCTTATTGTCACAATATAATTTCATAGGACTTGTCTGCTCAATATGTAGTTATTGTATCAGATTTTTGATCCATAATAATTCACATATTGCCTTGCCCATGTAAAACGTCGGGATTCGAACGCGGAACGTGTTGACCAGCTCTGATACCATGTCAAACGCCTAGCCACTACAACCCAAAAGACTGGTCTGTTGAGTGTGGAAAGCCAAGTACCTAACCCATCAGTGGTGGACGGAACCACCCAGCTCTGACAACCCATTCCCCTATATTTGGCTTCAGTTGACGATCTAGCCACCACCTCTTCTTTCTTACTTCTCCAAGTGACCAAAATTTCACCTACAAATGTAGAGTATTTGATAGATTTCATAAAATTTGTGAACCTTCCAAACCACGCCCTTGAGGATTGCTTCAAACCATATAGGGATTTCCTCAGTTTACATACTTGTTTGCATCCTTTGGTTTGCATAATACAACCAGGAGGTAATTCCATATATACTTCTTCTTGGAGATCTCCATCTAAAAATGCATTTTTAACATCAAATTGATATAAGGGCCAGTCAAGATTCACGACGAGAGATAGTAGAATCCGAACAATATTGATTTTGGCGACTAGTGCAAATGTCTCCATGTAATCGATCCCGTAGGTTTGAGTGTATCCTTTGGGGACAGGCCTTGCTTTGAACCTTTCAATGGTGCCATTGGCTTTATATTTGATGGTAAATACCCACCTGCATCAAACTGGTTTCTTTCCTATACGTAGATCAACCATTTCCCGTGTTGAATTCTTTTGGAGGGACGTCATTTCTTTATTCATTTATTCTTTCCACTTAGGATCTTTCAAGGCCTCCAGCACACTATTAGGAATAGATATAGCAGATAATTGATTCACAAATACTTCATTTACCTTTGACAATCTATGATAAGACACAAAATTAGAGGTGAGGTATCACTCATAGTTGAGTTTCGGAAATTACCTAAGGCTCAAACATGGACTCGAACTCAAAAAGTAATTGATCCACTAGTACACTATGAGGGGGGAAGATGTCGGATGAGACACTGGTTGCATAACTTCCATCGGTCTTGTCTATCTCCATCCTGTGAATCATGCTCATTTGTATCATTTTGATGCTTACTACTGTAATCTGAATGCTCACCACTTGTAATATCCAAGGTGTCCAAATGATGATTAAGGGCCTTCAATTCAATCATGTTCTCCTCCTATATTGAAGACTCTGGAGTACAATAATACATGTTATTTTCGTGAAATACCACATCAAAAGTGACCTACAATTTGCGAGAGGGAGGATGATAACAACGATAACCTTTCTGATGTTAAGCATAACCAACAAAAACACATTTGAGAGCTCGGGGTTCCAATTTATTTCTCAATGGCTTATGAAGGTGAACAAAGGCTACACACCCAAAAAATCTAGGTGGCCAATTTGGCACAGCAGGTGAACTTATGGTTTTATGAAGAACACTCAAGGGAGTTTGAAATTGTAACACACTCGATGATAGTCGGTTGATAAGATAAGTTGCAGTTGTGATGGCTTCACCCCAATAACTAACCGACATATGAGCTTCAAACAGGGAAGCAAGAACAACCTCAAGAAGGTGGCAATTCTTTCGCTTTGCAACCCCATTTTGCTGAGGGGTGTAAGAACAAGTAGTTTGATCAGTAATACCATGATCATCTGGATATTCTTTCAAACTTTGATTCACAAATTCTCTACCATTGTCACTCCGAAGAGTTTGTATTGTAGAATGATATTGAGTGACTATCATTCTGCGAAATTTTTTGAACAACGAACTAACTTCACTTCATTAAGCAAATCCAAGTCATACAGGTGTGATCATTAATAAAAGAAACAAACCACCGTTTATCAATAAGAGAGGATATATTGGTTGGACCCCATACATCAAAGTGAATAATCATAAAGGGTGTTGGACTCCTATTCATGCTTATTTGGAATGGAACACGATGACTTTTCGCCAATTCACATACATCACACTTAAAAATCTGAAATAAATAATTTTTCAAAGAGGTTTGGAAACAATTTCTTTAAATAACCAAAGGATGAGTGACCCAACCATTTATGCCATAACCAAATTTCAGAATCTGCAGATTTATTCTTCATGGAGAATGCATGGGCTAACTGATGAGAACTCTTCGGCTGCAGATCAAGGTAATAGAGTTTCCCCCTTCTAGTACCATAACCAATTGTCTTCTGAGTTCGAATGTGCTCAAAAACACAAATGTTAGGCCAAAAAATTCAAAATACAATGCACGGTATGAGTTATTTGAGCAACTGATATAGACTATGATTGAGGGTTTGAACGACTAACACATAATCAAGACCCAAATTTTCAGTGAGGGTGATAGGACCTTCTCCAATAACATGAAAGGGAGTACCATTTGTTATAGATACGATATGTTGTTTAGATGGTTTCATACTTTTAACATAATAATTGTCAAAGGTCATATGATCAGTAGCACCATAATCAATTCTATTCACTATTTTTACTAGGAGAAGAAGTATTAAGAACCTTACTAGATGTAGCAATTAAAACTGATGCATCCTTAGATATGTGAGGGGTGGAGGTTCTGGTATTGCAACAGAAACATAATTATTTAGTTTGGAGTTCCGTTTGCAATGCGCTTTGGTAGTATCCCAACATTCTGGATACCCAATAAGTTCATAACATTATGACTTTGTATGCCCAGTCTCACCACAGTGAGTACAAATGAGCTCTGGTTTTGCTGTTCCAACCTCATAGCTGCAATTATGAGATCCTAATGTCCAATTTTGATCATTGGTAAGACCGGTTCGTCGAGCTGTTTTAGGCTTAGCTCAACGTCCTACCATTGCAGATGACTCAACACGATCAACTTCACTATTTAAAGTGGTTTTGCGAACAAAGTCACGGCGTACGTAAGCATAGGCTTCTTCAAGATCCAATATCGGGTCTTTTTTTTAGAATTTTGCCACGGACTTGTTCTAATTCTACATCCAATCCATTTAAGAAAATGTTAACACACAATCTTTCAACAGATTTTCTATAGGCGATAACATCATCGGGATCTTTCATTATAATCCTGTCATGATGATCAAGTTCTTGAAAATTTTCCACAAGATCACCATAATAAGTTGACAGAGGGCGATCAGTGTGTTTGGTAGAGAAAACTCTTTGATTCAATGAAAATAATTGTGATTCATCTGACCCATCATAGAAATATTTTTCCAGAGCATTCCTTATTTCGCGTGCGGTGCATAGCCGAATATAACGCTTCATAATATCTGGTGACATAGAGGTTAGCAACCACCCCTTGACCTTTTGATTTTCAACATACCACTTTGCATAGGAGGCATCCGTTTCTTGTGGTAGTGATGTTTTTCCCATAATATATTCGAGCTTCTCACGTCCTGCAATTTGCATCTCCATGATCTGGGAGTAGGGGTGGCATCGAACCGAGCCGAGCCCGAACTTGCCTATGTTCGAGCTGAGCCTCGTCTCGAGCCTAAAATTGTTATCGAGCTCGAGCCGAACTCGAGCCTCAACATACATTTAAAAATTTTCAAAAAATATATATAAATAAATTATATATAAAATTATACATACATTTTACATAAAATTGGACATGACCTCTACATAAAATTAGGCATAACCTATATATATAATACATGTATAAGATTGAGGCATAATCACTTCTTAAAATTGAGCATAATCTCAGTATATAATACCCGTATAAAATTCTGCATGACCTCTACTTAAAATTGGGCATAATCAATATACATAATACATGCATAAACACTCCATAAACACTCCATAAAATTACCTATACATTCCATAAACAGTCCATGAAATTTTTTATACACTCCATAAAATAGTCTAAACACTCCATACACTGCATAACATTATAAATAAATTCCATACAATAATCAAACACAACAAAATTAAAAGAAATATCACTATCAATTTACAATCACCCAAATAAAAACTATAAATCCATTATAAAATTAAAAACTATAGTTTTTTCTCTTAATGCTAGAAAATAATATACATCTCTGCATGAGCAAAATATCCACCTATGACAAAAACAAAAATATAAAGTTAGTTATTGTCAGATAAAAAGATAATCTTCCACTACTAGTTACTTAAATGTCGTTAAAAATATTAAAATTACCATGATGAGAGAAACATGAAAAATCACGTAGTAAGTAGCATTATCTCTACACTCTTCTTCTCATGCTATAATCATAAAACAAAATTTTAATAAATAAAACTAAAAAATATCATAATAAAGAATTTATCAAAGAAATTCACCTTTTGATTTTTCTTTACACCGTGAAAAACTCGAACCCAATCACCGCTACAAATCAAAGCTTGAACTGTATTTGGTGCCAAGAAAGAACGATATGAGTCTATTACTCTACCACCAACACTAAATGTAGACTCTGAAGCTACTGTGGATATGGGAATTACAAGGATGTCTGCTGCCATCTTAGATAATACCCAAAATTTCATATGATTCACTTTCTACCATTCTAAAACATCAAAATCATATTGTGAAGTTTCCTCACAACTATATACACCTTCTTCAAGATAAATTTCCAATTCTGACCATGGTGACTTAACTACATCCTTTTGTTTCATATAACTCATTAATTTTGACCAACCCGAACTTGATGAAGGCCTACGACTTGTGAAAACACCTGTAAAACTAGTACTTGAAACAATCTCTTCATTTCTAATATCCACATTATATAAGGATACATATTCATCGTAGATCTCATATAAGGTGCGTCAAACTAAATTTATATTCATTGTAGCTTCTTCCTTAGAATATATCACTGGAAAACACATTTTGATCAACTTTAATTTGACTCTTGGATCCAAAACTGAAGCAACAACCATCAATAAATTGCATTCACCCCAATACTTCTCAAATTTCTCTTTTATTCTACCAACCATTGTCCTAATGAAAACATTTTTATTTGTAGAATGAAAATCCAGAACTTCTTTTACCTTATATACCTCACTAAGGTACAAATTAGAAGTAGGATAGTCACTCCTAGAAATTATATTAGTAACCGCATTAAAAACTTCTAAAATCTTACACACCATGTCAACCTTTTCCCATTCATCAAAACTTGGCAAACAATCATAAGTTGGTTCTCTAACTTTAAATCTAGAGAATGCATCCTTAAATTTTAATGCAGAAGACTAAATGTCATAAGTGAAGTTCCAACGAGTTGGACAATCAATAACCAACCACTTTTCACCAAGTTCTAATTGTGGTACAATTTCAGAAAAAGTGTGAAGTTTAGCCTGAGGCAGATTTATGAATTTGACACTTTCACGCACATTATCAATGATATCCTTAATCTGAACAAAACCATCTTGGACTAATAAGTTCAAAATATGAGCACAGTAACACACATGAAACAACTTTCCACAACACACCAAAATTTTTTCCTTGAAAAATCTTGTTTCAAAACTCTGATACAAACATCATTATATGCAAAATTATCAACTGAAATACTAAAAACTTTATTTTTGATCTCCCACTCTTTCAAACACTTGTAAATAGCATATGCTATATCAACGCCACAACGAGGAAGATGAACATACACAAAACTCAAGACTCGTTTTTGTAGCTTCCAATTACTGTCAATAAAATGCCCAGTAATAACCATGTATTCAATTTTTTGATTTTGGGACTTCCAAAGATCCGTGGTATGACTAATCTTGTCAATCTCTTTTAACAAAATTTTTAATTTCTTTTTCTCTGCCTCATACAACTCCATACACTCCTTAATGGTCTCACGGGATATTTCTTCATAATTCATATTTGCATTTTCATTACAAAATTAAATCCCTCCTCTTCTACTCTCATGAATGGATGCTCATGCATAAGAATCCAATGAGCAATGAGTACTCTCATTTTTGCTTGATCATATTTTCCTCCAAAATTCATAAAAGGAAGTCCAGATGGACTCTAATTAACATTAGACCCCGCTCCCACTGGTTGAAAGTATAAGGTTTTTTGTTTTCTCATTGCCACTTTTTTACTAGTGCAACGTTTCAAATGTCGACTCATATGTGTGGTCACTCCACTACTAATAACACTCAAATTGATTTTACAATAAACACACTGAGCTTTTTTTTTACCATTAAGTGATACTTCTTTGAATTCCAACCACACATGAGACTTTCTTTGTCTTTTTGAAGTATGGGTAGAATCACCTTCATCCTCATTTATGGTAATTTCATCTGGGCCCACTTCTATGACAGAAGGTAGTGACTCTGGTAGAGTTGAGTCACTATTTATAGCCACACTAGAACTAGTGTTAATTATTGATGCCAATTGAGGAGGTGTTGACATTCTTACTTCTACAAAAAAACAAAATTAAAAATTAAAAACATAAAGAAAAGAAAGTTATCCAAACAACAAAGATCCTACACATAATTTAAGATACTTGTCTATTCTTAGAGGAAGGTACGTGACATTGTGACAATCGGGAACGACCCTTGTCTTTCTATGCAGCGGGGTCTCTTTGAGCCTGTAGCCCTGCACCCAATAGTTTCCAGTCCAATATACCGATCTTTTTTTTATATATAAATTTAAAAACTTCTAAGAGAAGGAAATCACACCAACATTCTCTTCTAATATTTTGATGAAATTCAACATCAATACCAAGAAATTAATGATAAAAAAAAAAATCAACACTTACAGAACCCGAAAGTGTGTTCGCCGTTCAGGGATATCTCCAAAAGCATTTCCAAGAATAAAGGAGCACTGCTGAAACGAAGCGAGAGTTAGAAATTTTGTAGGGTTAGTCAGCAACGAAAAAAAAATAGAACATTAAATAAAAATCTTACCTCCCATCGGACCGTCGCTTTCGTCTCGCCAGCGAGGAAGAACTTCGGATGAAGAAATCGAAGAGGAAGGATAAAAATTGATTGTAAAAAAGAGAGATAAATTACATCCGTCTATATCTAACGTATCTATTCAACAAAATATGAACATTTGACAAGGTTTAGGCATCATATATCATCCAATGAGTAAATTTAAGACATCAAAGGTTCACACATAAGATCTCAATTTCCAAAAGATAGAAAAGGAACTATCAAATCACTTTTGCTAATACATCAAGCCATATAATATTTTAGAATAGTAGCAGATATAAGTTCAATGAGAATTAAGAAAGAAGGACAAAAACTAACAATTTTTATTTTTTTTTATAATAAAGAGAAGTTGGATGCAATTAAGAAAGTTCCTGATTCCATTAACTATAATAGAGTATTATTGAACAGAATATGTTACCAACACTAACATTTTTTGTTTTTTTACAATAAAGAGAAGTTGGATGCAATTAAGAAAGCTCCTGATTCCATTAAGTATAATAGAGTATTATTGAAGAGAATATGTTATCAACACTAACATTTTTTATTTACTTTGACAATAAAGAGAAGTTGGATGCAATTAAGAAAGGTCCTGATTCTATTAACTATAATAGAGTATTATGGAACAGAATATGTTATCAACACTCAAAATCATGAAATAAAATTCCATTGCTAAAATATATCAAGTAACAATTTGAATACCATTGCTGTTTATTGCTGAAATGTATGATAAACGTACAAAATTTTATAAGAGGTCAGACACCTAAAAATAAGAAGGCAAAAAAGAAACAAGATCCCAAAACATAAAAATATTTGAAAGTCTAGAATAATAACTTCATTTATGAAGAACAGTGGAACTTGAGCAAAAAAATCATTGATAACCAACTATTTTCCAAATATTATAGCACTTGAGCTTAGTAAGTCATTCTAAGATATACAAAAACATAACAAATGACAAGGTGGGGGATTTTTCTCCCCCACCCTTCCTTTCCTTCTTGAATGTCGTAACTCAGTATGAAGTTTCTTGGTTCTCAGCCAGCTACAATGCAATTGATGGCACACTCAACCAAAAAATAAAACAAAATGAAAAAAATATTAAGAGAATAAAATAGGTCAACCTCTAGTAAGAACAGGTGTCACTCAAGCACCATTGAACTATTTGAGATGTAAACAATTGCAAGAAAAAGAGAGTATACCAAAAACTCATGTAGTGGAGGAACCTATATTACAATACCAACTACCAGAATTTGAATGCCCCTCACCCACCAAAATCACTTAAAACTAACTTGAACATTAACATTAGGATTGGAATTGTAAAGGAGATTTCCTTAAAATAGTAGAGGTTGTGCATATGAGACTTGAAATAAGACATGAGAACAAACAAAATAATTATGACCATCTCTGTTGGAAAATCCATCCCCCAAAGCTCTTTTTCTTTAAGTTATAAAGGAAAAGGAAACATCCTTATACAATCTGTATAAAATGATTGTCTCGGTACGTTGTGACAGTGCATTTCCTTCAACCCTTAAATCAAGAACTCACCGTTTCAAAAAATAAAAAATTCAACATTCAAAATCATGAAATAAAATTCATATTGGCAGTTTTCTTCCAAGGATTTCTTCCCGAGTGTACTTTGTAAGTTCAAGAAAACTGTCAGCAGCAAATATCTGCAAAAAAAAAAAAAAAAAAAAACAGATCGTTATCTTTGCTTAGGCATAAATGCATTCTAATACAGAACATTTCACTTACAAAAACGGAGTGTTTACCGTTCGGATATCCAAAAAGATTTACCAAGAATGAAGGAGCACTACTGAGAAACGAAGCGAGAGTTAGGTCGATGACGAAAAAAAATAGAAGATTAAATAAAAATCTTACCTCCTTTCGTTGAACCGTTGATTTCTTCTCGTCGACGAGGAAAAACTTTGGATGAAGAAATCAAGGAGGAAAAAAGAGAAAGAAATCAAGGAATCAAAGAGGGAGAGGGAGAACGAGGGATTTGAAGACCAAATCCCCCATTTCCCCTGAATACCTACAAACGGATAGCGATTTCCGCAAGAAATCATGCTGAAACGGCATGGAAATGGCAGAGTGAAGTATGGGTTTCGCAGGCGGCAAGACGAAATGAAGAGACGGTTTCCCAAAAAATTTCCAAATCTCCCAATCTCCGAATCACTCGTTAAATTAATGAGTCAGGTCGCGAGCTGATGAACCGAACTTGGGTCTGCTTGAGCTTGACTCATTAATGTAAACGAGCCCATTTATGAGTTCGAGCTCGAAATATAACGTATCAAACCAAGCCAAAATCGAGCCGAACTCAAGCGGCTTGCGAGCCGGCTCGGTTCGAAGCCACCCTTATTTGGGACCATACATCGTAGTTTACTTCTGTAAGAATGACGCTGGTTGTAAAACCAAAGTTTTCGGATTGCACATGAATAATCGGTGTTGATTCCTTTGACTTGATGAAAGAAGTTCAATGGTGATTAGAATAAAAAGTCACCCAAAAATATTGGTCTGGTCCGATTACTGGTCTGGTTTTTTTTTTCACTGGGTTGACCCGATTTGGTTTTTGTTTCCGGTCCGAGAACTGATCCAGTCTGGTCCGGTTCGCTTTCTCTCACTGGGTTGATCTTCGTCCGGTCCGAGATCGGGTCGCTTGGCAAAAATAATAAAAAAACCACGTGACCTAAATTTATGTGGAGTTTTTTTTTTGTACCTCGTCTTCTTCGTCGAGACGGTGTGGCTCTTCGTCTTTGTCGGCGCCGATTGGGCTGGTGGTGGCTTGGCTGCAATCGTTGGTGACATCCAGAAGGTCCGTCAGAGTAGGTTCGTCTTTGTCAAGACGCACGCTGGTGCGGCAATAGTGGGGCTCTTCGTTGTCGATCGGCTACGCTTTCTAATGGAAGGCAGAGCGGTGGCTCGGTTGCAGTCGTTGGCGGCCGGTGGAACTTCCGAACAGAGCTGTTCACGGCGAAACAAAACAGACCTACTCTAGTTTCTCCGGCGACTAAGATTAATACTGTATCGTCTTCGATGACGGGAGACTACGGGACAGAGCTGAGAAAGATTCTCCCGCTCTTATACCAATCAAAAATAATACTTTAATTTTCTCTCATATTTCTCATTAACACCGTCGGCTTAAATAGCCATTTTATAGATTATGTCAAAAGTTGCAAGTGATTACATTACAGAGTTTACAAAATTTCGGGATTTATGGAATATTTACAAGATTTCTTAAGTTATTTCTTGTTAAAGTAATAAATCTTAGAGGAAATCTCAACACGCGTTGCCTTAGGGAAGAGGAAATCTCGCACGTCACAGGATGAAGATTTAGATTAAGGTGGTTTAGGCGATTTGCGATTGCTACAAATCATTTTCTGGTTCCATAACTTCACCTGCGCTCAATTGACTAAAGAAGAGTAATTAATGTGGTTATCATCCGTTACCTCATCGATGCGTTTAACTACGTTTTTCTCAACAAGCTTATTTATACTGTCCTGTCATCTACTTCACTGCTTTCGATATCCTGGTCTCATGTGCAGCTCAAACGCGGGAGGACTCAAAAAGATCCAGTTCAAGCCAAATATCAGACTTCGAGTAAGAATTACCAAGAAACAATGCACAGAGTAGGTATAAATCTCATAGGTTTTCTGCTCATTATCAAAGGATATCAAAATCATGAATACTATTCATCAGTCGACAACGTCACTGCTGAAGAGCTTGAATTTGTGAGCGTCGAGGACAAGCTGCCTTAAGGAGGAGAATGCACCCATAATTCCGATGCCCGTAAAAACCACGAGGATGGAAATGTTCAAGCAATAGGTGAAGGATGTCTTGGAAGGTTTGTATGTCATGTTGTATAGGAGCATGGGAAGGATGTAATCCAGAGGAATAAAGCCGATGGCTCCTACCACAGCGTTAATGTCTCCAAAGAATGGAAGCATTGCGGCTATGAAGGCACACGATATCATATATGCGGATCGAAGAAACAATCTTGGAACCAAGTTCCTCTTTGAAAATATCCCTTGATTAACATCAGCTGATTTCTTCTCCATGATTTCGTAGGCCACTTGAGAATACACCTGCATTTTGATCCAGAACTTTTGACTTCTCCGATGCTTCAAGAAGAGATTTTAATCACTGAATTTGGAAAGTTTTTTCACTTACCTGACCAATTGCGAAGAGCTGAAGCAGGACAAAGGTAATGGCAAGACCAAGTAGCCATGTGGGAGCCAGTGAAGGTCCCTCGTCAGGCATTAGCCTCTTCAGTATGTTTGAACTAGCTTTGTTTCCAAATGCCCAATATCCAGAAATGGCAGCGGAGTAAAATGTAAAAAATATCACCGAGTAGCACATGAGTAATCCTTTTACCATCTTCCCTGTTGCCGGAGGAGCCAAAGTGGCCTGAATCAAATTTGATTTTAATGGAGATCACTAAACATGGAACAGGGAACCTAAAATAAAATACAATCTAGTTACGGTAAGTAATTTGAAGAGAACAACTTCAAGGAGTAAATATTTGCAGTTTGGGCGAATTCATTAATTATTGTTCCAGAGAACTGAGTTTGCACTCTCAAGTCTCAACCTATCAACCGACTGTCTGAAGGAGGCATGCGAGGAGAGATTGGATGAGCATACCTGGATTTCTGGTAATATACCATTGCCAAAAAGTGAAGCAAGAATGGAGATGGAGGTGAAAACATCGAACGTTCTTGACTTGGAAGGATCAAGAGAGTAATGCCTCGGCGGAGCGTTTTTGGAGTAACCTGCGAAGTAAAGGTTGACAACTTAATTTGAGCACACTAAACCGTTTCTCAACAGAGTATACAGAGCTCCTGTAATGGCTCTCGTTGATGATATTTTTTTGAGTTTCGATTTTGTACTAAGAAAAAATGGAGAGAAGAATAATCTAGCTGTGGCGACTGTACCTGCACGAATACAAGCGACGACAACCAGAGATGTGTAGCCCAAACTGAGGATAAGGGATGCAAGGTTGAGGTGTCTGAGAGAGTGGAAAGTAGGAAGCTGAGAGAGAAGGATCATCACCACTGTTACCATCGCTATGAATTGATACAGTTTCAGGGGTCCATCTGGGAACAAGTTGGAGTACATAATCTTCTCCCCGACATAATAGGAAAAAAACAGAATAATCAGCTGCTGGAACAAAAATATAATAATAATTCAGAGCAGAAGCAACAAAATTAACAGGGGCTGAGTCGAGTTCCGAATCCCAAGTCCCGATACGTCGACGAGACAAGTTCATAAATTGGGTGGCGGTTTCAGACTTCCAGATTGTTTCTGTTTCACAAGAAGCAGGAGCTCCGTCGTAACAACCCAGAAAAATCTGTCCGCACCCGTTCGGTTGGACACTCAACCAGGCAAGGGATTCGTCCTTCGTATTGGATCCCACGTTACGCGGATTCTACAGTACTGACAGGGAAGACTACTTGACTTGTCCACTTGGCCTTTTTGCTTATGCGGTTTCGGATGTCAAGCGTCAACAATGAAGAGGAGAGTGACGACGACGATAACGCCTTCAGTTAAGCAGGCGACGTCGCCGATAATGCCTCTTTCTCCGCCGCGACCCGGCGTTGGTAAAAACTATAACCTCCCCACCCAATTCCACCATCACGGCGGCAGGATTACCCCATCCCCTTCACCCACAACTAAGAAGTTGGAACTTAAGAAAGGCTTCCTGAGAGGGACTTTAATTACCTCCAGGCACTCGCCGGCCAGTAAGATGCACCCAATTCCAACTCCCGTGTTAATGGCTGTCTGTATGCATATCACGAAATAGAACATCCATCCGGAACCTGCCAAACTGCCTACTTTATCAAATACACCATATGAAAATCCAATACACAGATATACAATCTCGATTGTGTTCGTTACAGCGCAGGCCAATTAAAGAGATTTCTTTTTTTTTTGTAGTAATTTACCAGCAAGTAATAAACTTCGGAGGAGGAGGAAGAGAGAAACGAGACAAGGATTGCAAGTACGTACCCAAGACATCGGCGGCGAGCTCCCGGAACCGAATATGACGACGTCCTTCCTTCTCGCAGAAGTCGAGAACCTTGGACATCAAATAGTAGGCATAGAAGGTCACAGCAGCGGAGACAGAAAGAGACAAGACCCCCAGACTCCAACCCATTCCCCTGAAAGCGTATGGCAGCGTCAGGATCGTGGGTCCAACGATGGCGGTCGTCAGGTGAAACCCCGCATGCCACCAATTCCCTACCAAACAGTTGCATATCCGACTTATTCCCCTTTTGCGACGGAAAGGATGAGTTGAACACATCTCAGAAACATGAAGTTCAGGTTAGTGGCGATGGACCTACCTTTCGATTCCAGGACGAAAGCAGCACCAGCGTCGCCATTGCGGACGTCGGACAAATCGCGCGTCGCCGGCGCTTCCATGTAGATATGGACCCAGAAAGCCAAATGCTAATCGAGGGGTTTATAAATGGAAAAGTATTTTAAAACAATATTCTCGGGTGAGGTCGAGGAATAATGATGGACTTCATCGATTATCAAATCGAAGAGACAATGGAAAAAAACTGTAACCTCTGATAGCAGCAACCTTGCGTTTCCTTCAACTCCACTGTCAGAGGAATCGACAACGATAAGAAAATAGTATATAAGAAGTGACGGGTGCCAAACGATCAATACTACCATTCTTATAGCTTTTAGTTTTAATTGGAATTAATAATTTTTAACATTTGTGACACGACGTTGTTGCTCTTCACACGTTGGCATTAATAATTTCACCATTGAAAATGATAATTTTTCCAATACAATAAGATTCGGGCATTATCCTGCATAGTATTTGTTGGGCATGTTCAACAAAACCACTTGAACATTATCATAAAATGCTCTGAACGAGACAATCTTCACTCGGAATCTTCACTCTTGTAGCTTCTCCGCCGTGGCTACTGGTTTGCTGTACTCTTCCATCTCCCTTCTGTACTCCTCCATGGCTATTGAGGCTCTCTTGTTCCACAACTCTTTCTCATCTTCGTTAATTTCCTGTTGACACAGTGGACCAATTTATATAGGCAAACAACAACATGGAAAAGTATTTCTAAACTATATTACCTTCCATTTCACCGAAACCATAGCTCTGAGTGTAGAGGTGTTGATCCCTGGCCTTTCCTGCAGCAATTGCTTCCTCGTCTCCTTGCTGCATTAAGATTTCCAAGCATTATTTTGTCTGTAGCACAGGAGATACAAACGTGAGCTTCTGGTTTCCATTTACCTGAAGAGAAGGAAGGAAGTTGCGGGCTTCTTGGGTCTGTTAGGATCAACGTTCTTTCCTAACTTGTGTTTCTTCTTTTGTTCCTTGATTTTCTGAGTTATCAAACAACAACATCAAATCAGCTAACGATTAGAATATGTATTCTTTTTTTCAGAATCGAATCTGCTACGAAGTTTTTTACCTTGATTATATTCTCTGTTTTCTCTTTTTTCTTGAGCAGTTGCAAGGCTTCCTGTTTATGAATTTTCATTTGTTCCTCCTCTTCCCTTTGTGAAACTGCAGCTTCCTGTCCAGAAAAGCGTGTAAAAATAATATCATGAATTTCTCTCATTGAAAAGATTACTTTGATCCAATATGTTCTATAATCGATGTCTGATGGAGATTACCTCTGCTTTTTTCTGCTTGTAAATTTGCATTTGACTCAGATACTCTTCCTTCTGCTGCTTCGCAATCTGCTACGTACATTTTTAGAATACTGAAATTGGACCAGGAATACCACTTAAATGAATTAGGGAAAATAAGGTGAAAAGAACCTCTTCATAAGGGGCTCGCTTCTGCTCATTCATATTTTTCCAATCCTCCCCTAATATCTTTGACACCTGCGTTGTAAGAGTAGAACGAGATCACTCAGAAAATTTAGAATTTTAGTACATAATTACAAATCTTGAAAACAAAGATGTTTCATTACCTCCAAAAGGTTCTTATTTTCCGCAAGCAGAGCTGCCCGCCGTTCATTTGAGAATAAGAAGAAAGCCGACATGGGATGTTTAGGTCTCAGAGGATCTCTCAACTTCCTAAAGAAATAAAAATGAGGTTATTATTGCGAAAAGATCATTTTAGAGTTAATAGCTCAGTCTTACCTTGTTTTCTTGCTCTCCTTCTCAATTTCCTGGAATAAACATTTCACAGAGATGTGAGAACCTTTTTTGAATTTCATAGTCCAAACCAACGAAACGATACATAGTTTTATGTCAAACTGAACCTGTTTGAACAGGAGATACTGATCTAGCAACTCCATTGCGGTTTTCTGTTTCTGCTCTTCTTCGAGCAGGTTCAGGGCCTCCTTTTCACGTTTTTCCTTCCCAATGATCTGAATATAAGTTTCTTTCGCATCATGGTATTTTTCCTCGTAAGGTTTCTTCTCTTCTGGGCTCAAGTTCTTCCATCTTGCTCCCATGATGTTGGAGATTTCTTTAAAGTCTGCATCTGGGTTCTCTTTCTTGACCTGAATATTGACCAGAAAACACAAAAAAGAATGTTTAGATTTTTTGTCTCGTCGGCTCAATTATTTTCTGAAATATTTAGAATCATTACCTCGTTCCAGTGATCTTTGCACCAGAGACTATAAGGAGGACAAGGCCTCTTTATTTCGTGCCCTCCCTTCTTCTCCTTCTGTTCTTGTTCCTTCTCCCTGAGAGACTGAACGACGGTAATGTTCTGAAAATAAAAAGAAACAAGGAAAATTATACCAAATCAGTGGTTGAAATATAAAACAAATTTTTTTTAACAGGATAAAAAAGAGAAAACGCAACATACCACAGAGGGTTTGAATTCCTTCAATTTCTGCAACTTCTTGAGCTCTTTCTGAAGTTTCTCTTGCTCTTTTCCACGGTTTTCAAGTTCCTCTTCTTTCCTTTTCAGCATCTCATCTCTCTCCTTCAAGAGCTCTTCAGTTTTATCTTTTTCGAGCTGCATTTGCTCCAGTTTCTTCTGCAAATCGAGCAGTTCGTCCGCAAAAGATTGTTTTGACTCCTTGGATTTCAGCCGCACCTTACCATGGTTTGTTGGAGAGGAAAGACCTTGGAGGTTTTCTTTTCCGGGTTCGACAAATGTCTTGAGAGGGGACTTGGAGGCCTGCAAAGACAAAACGTTTGCTCCCGTTGCTGGAGCGTTTTTGGGCTTTAGTGCTTTTCTGCCTTTTCTTCCTTTCTTCGAAGGAACCTGCTCTACTTCCGCGAGAACCTGGGCAGCGATGTCCGCCATGGCTGATTACAGCGGACACAGGGATAAGGGAAAATGGGAGAAGGAAACTAGATCGAAAACGAGAATGAAGATTCTTGGGGCAAGCTCCTCTCTTATGTAAGGCGCGTTAACGCACAACGGTATGTTTTTCAAATTCAAACCAGGCCAAATCAAAATGAAGAAGGTTTTGAGTTCCAGGAGCGACCTCATTTTTCCTGTAAATCGACTCTACACGTGGACACTTTGGGAAATCGAAGCATGAGGGTGTAGTAATGGCACAACTGTTAAATTATAGAAAAGATTATCCCTAGCCTTCTTCTGGAAAAAATGCAATACAAGAAAATCTTCTTGAACCCTAAATGTGGTCAATTTGAATAAAATATTCCAAATTTAAAAATTAGAATTTTGGACTTTTTAAAAAATTTAAGGGAAGGCTCCTCTTCCCCGGCTCCTTTTTCCCTTATCCCAGTGGAACAATCGAGGCAGGAAGGCGGAACTACCGAATGGAGGAGAAACAATAAATTATGTTTGCAGCAGTAGAGCCACAGCGACTTGTTGGTTTATCTGCAAGTAAGAGACCTTGTGAAGAAGTTGGAGATCACCAATGTCCAGCCAATTGATTAACGTCAGCTGTCCAGGCTCTTAATTAGCAAGTCACAGACCAGAGACTAAGCTCTGAACCAGAATTCAGATTGAAGCTTCACGTTTTCAATTGAAATATAAGGCTTCATAAAACATTTAAAAAGTGCTTCAGGTTACAAAACAAACCCAGAAGCAGAATCAGAGTTTACTGTACACAATCTACTACCAGCACTTCCTCATGTACTGATCTTTCACTACAACATTTTACAGGAATCCTGTAAATTCAATAGCTGTAAGGAAGCCAGAAAGAGCTTCATAAACACAGAATTCTACCCTAAAAAACCATCAATCATTTAAAACCAACTCCATCACCAAATCATTCCAATTATCTATGGGTCCAGGCAAACACCAGTGCAGACAATCATTTTGAACTCTTGCATTTTTATCCTTGCTGAATGGATGAAACTGCCTGTATGGACCTGGATGCCCATCTGGTCTAAGTAAAGAAAGTCCCGTAGTGTCCAAAAGCCTAAGGTCCACACCTCTACCTGATACAGAAGTCTTTGCCTTCTCAAATTCTTCCAGCTCAATGCTCCTCAGTCTAGTATCCACATCATTTAAACTGATATCCCCTTCTTTGAAGGGTGCCATTCTTTTGCAAGTCCCACCACTAAACCACTCTCCATTCTCAAAGTGGTCAGGGGTGGAGGTTCTGAACAGCACAGAAGCCTTGTGATCAGATGTGGCAGTGAAGTTGAAGACTAACTGGATGGCCTTTCTGTATGCAGTGTAAAATCCAAGTTCCGTTAAGTTTTTCCCTAGACAGTTGTGGCACCCAATAACTTTACCCTTCTCACGGTACATGGCAGTCTTGAGAAACCATTTCCCCCCGGAAATGATCATGTAATCAAAATTCGAATATTGGTCAGTCCACTTTGAATCCAACAAATCAAGATTAAGCTGGATATCAGATGTCGAGACACCATTAATGTCCTCAAAAATTGAAGCCTTGATTAAAAAAGGTGACCAGACAACAGAGACTGTGAAGTTATAGGAGGGGAAGTACCATCTTTTGGATTTATACTCCTTATCGTGGTATACCTCAGTAACTTCTGCAACCTGCATCACAAAATGAAAGCAAAAAATAAGAACGCCAGTGCTTTCTATAAAAAAATTTTATAAAATTTTCATAGGTAAGTCTGCTTTTAGGACCAGTAATTTTTTTATAGATTTAAAACTATGACACTGACTCACTAGAACAGAAGCATCAGGTAAATGAGCAGTCAAAAAGAAAGCAAAGAGTTTACAGGGCACAGAAAGAGGAATAGCAGCCAGACAGAGGATTGATCAGGGCAATATAACTGAAACATACCTATTCAATGTTAAAGCAGCCAAGGATGCAGAAGAACATTTGAATCATAAAAGAAATAATAGATACAAATAAATATTTTGAACCAATTAACTATTAACTTAAGCTTTTTTATTGCACAATTATAGTCCAAAATTAGGCTTAAGAGATTGCAATATAATTTTTTTTTCTCATCTGCAAAAGTGAAGAAGTGAAAACAGAGGAACTTTCGCAACATAAATGCCAAAATAACCCTAATACTGTGACTGGCTATGTCTCTGAGATAATGATGATGACTAAAAAAACTGAACGACTTCAAGACAACAAAGACTGATTCATGAGCTTGATGTGCTAGGACATGTTGCTACCTCTGGCTGGGGTTGATCTGTTTTAATCGGTATCTGAGAACTCAGTCGGCTGTTTTCTGCCATCTAACACATAGGTCGATCAAAGGTACACCTATTTATGTGGCCCAAACCCTAGGCAGATTGGTATCAGGTGGATTATGTAATATGGATGGCTCTGCCGTGTCAATATTACTGAGAAATTTCAAATCCACACACAGAATAATTGGAATAATTTGGTGATGGAGCTGCCGTTGAATTGCTCAGGGCCAAATAACTGCCTGACCTATTTAATGTTAAAGCAGCCAAGGATGCAGAAGAATTTAACAACTTTTAAATCATAAAAGAAATAATAGATGGAATTAAATAATTTCAACCAATTCACTATTAATTTAAGCATTTTCATTGCACATTTATAGTTCTAAGCCGCTATAATATGAAATCCAACAAACTCACACTCCACATACAAACCCATTCACGTAATCCTAGAAGTAAGGAATGTTAAGTATGTTAAGTACCTAGCTCCGAAACTAACGTAATGCGGAAAGCTAGACCTCTAAACCTACCGTATCCTAGATTTTAAAGGGCCTAGTTTTTCATGTTCCATTAGGAATGAAGTTTTTGGCATACCAGCTAGGAACTAAACATTTATCCATCAGCATGCATGAATAGAACTCTTCTAGCTGTGCAATATTAGGTCCAAACTGAACATGCACAAACAATCTCACACTTATCTACATAATTTTCTTGTTTAATTGGTACAACTTCAACATGTTCCCCAATAGATTTGTTTCTTATTTTGTCATTCTTTCTGCCATATATCCCTCTCAATGTTCTCATTACTGCAATAGATGTCATTTCTTTATTGCCAAAAGTCCATGCCAAAAAGCATATCTAGCTGCCTCACAAAATTTTGCCTTCACCACCAAGTCACATGTCTCATAAAACTCAAAAGACTACATCCACTTTAAATGAGTAAGTTAGATCCTATCATGCTCCCCTTTCCTCGAGGATTATAATATACTTATTGAAATATTATTTAAAAATGTAGACTATGTGCAGCCTCAAATGAAGGATAAAATGAATATATAACTAGCTCAGCAAAGAAAAGAGTCACACATTACACACAAGACGAGCTCTATATTTGTAAAAGATAAGCCTGAAGATAACTGCAGAGATGTTGAAGTACAAAGTCCAAAGCTGGAGTAGAAAACCATACTGATCCTCCATGCAGTTGGTAAATAGTATTAGCAGTACTATTTTCTTTCTCTTCTTTTAAAAAATAGTATAGACAATAGTGGGTTAAACAGGAAACCTAAACCGTGAGTTGGAGCAGGGAATGGGTTCACCAGAATTACTCAGGTACAAACAGAACTAAACCTGCCCGACAAGGATCATTCCTTTCCCACCCTTTGGCTAGATGAAAATGGTAACATTTTTAACTTATTTCACAGAAAATCGTATCATAATAAATAATAGATGGTAATACTATAAAGAACCCACACCCTAAAATATCACCTTATTCCTTTGCAAAGTCCTGTTTGGCAAAACCAGCAATGGATGGCTACAGCTTCCAGCATTTTTTGTTCTTTCATTTACTCCTTCACTCATTCACCACCCATTTAAAGGTCAAGAAGAAGAGAAAAGGATGAGGAAAGTATCTATTTCCCTCCTTTTGAAAGATTTCCTTATTTGACCTCCTTCACTGTGGAGGTATATAACACAGATAAAAAATCGATTTGATACATTTCTTATGTACCCATAGTGTTATATTGGATTTCAATCAGATTTTGGATCAATCTATATTGATTGACCACCTCCATATGAGATTCCAACCAAGATAACTGGAAGTTCCAACCAATAAGAATCCAAGTGAGCCTAAAAAGAGGTTATGGGATGAAATGAAAAGTTTTTCTTACGATTATGCCCAACAGCCCACTTGAGCAATTTACCTCTCCCATTGATTCCTACAATACTAGGTCTTTTTCCCTTTTTCAGTCTGACAATTGATCTCCAGCAGAGAAAGAGTTTCTGTTCTTTGTTAGGTTTCTATTTGCTGTCATTTTAATCCTTTTTGGTCCATATTTCACACAATTTCTTATTTTCCTCCTTTTACTCTCTCTTTCTATCTCTTATTAATTAAATCATAAAGTTCTTTTTAAGCCCTATAAGTGGTGGAGGCACGTAGTGCGTCATAGGCATGTTAGGTCTTCTGAAAGCTACCTTTAACCTGCCCTGCTGCAACTCCTATTGGCGTAGAAACTCAAGCTCTAGTGCTATAACTTTGCTACAGATTTTATATGTAAAATACTCAGTCAAAGAGACCCCTCACAGGCTTATTCAATCGTACACTCTCTCTTTTGTTTGGAACTTAATATAATCTCACTTTTCTTCAATACATAAGACAAAAGAGAAGCTTAATACCCGAAACCATCATAGTCTAACACAGGGTTTGACAAGTTCAACTGAGAAAGAATATTTCATATATATAGTCAAAAACATACGAGTAACCATTAAATCCATGATTTGCATAGACAGAAGAAAAGTACCTGTGAAAGCATGCACAGTAAGGACTGGACATGGTTGCGAGAAATTGAGTCCCCAACAAATGCCCAATGTTTATTCTGCATAGCCCCCAGAAATCTCCTTGAATCAAATTGTGGTAACTCACAGTCCAGAGGCTTCCACCTCCAAAATAGATACCGGTTATCTGGCCGCCCATTCTTCATACAATTCTGATGCCCTTCCAACACATGACAGCTTTCATTAGTGTAAGCAGGTCCCATAGGGTCGGGTACCCAATCACCAACGAAAAGATCACATTTATCCGTAGAATTTCCTGTCAAATTCGTTGGACCCAAAAAAATTAGTTTAAAAAACCTACAGAAAACATAAGAACAGAATTCAAAGAATTACAGAGACCAGCATAGCAAACAAAGTAAACCAAATACAAAACGCGGAGATTTTTCTATGGAGGGCTAGACAAATTCCACCAGCGTTTCTGTGAAAATTGAATAAAAAATAATAGAAAAAAAGAAAAGGGAAACCAAGGAAAAGGGACCAGTACCCCATCAGCAGAAATTTCCTACTTCGAGTACCTTGCTTGCGGATTTTTCTAACGTTACTTTCTAAAACCTCCACTGTCATATCCTTGGCAATAGCCACAATTGAAAACAAGTAAAGTCCCTGGGATACATGCAATAATTTTCCTAAAGGTAACAAAGGAAAAGCAAATGCAGGATGACTAAACAAAGCTACTCAGAAACTCAAATTTTCTAATACCAATCTTCCAACTAACAAATTTCTGAACCATATCAGAATCTCCCAAACACCCACCTGTATTTGATGCCTGGTTATCTATCTCCAACGTTGTAGTAGAAGCGGGTGCATCCGCGGAAGCCACCTTTTCCACATACGGGGTCTCGGTAGCCGGCCAAAAACTGCCCGAACGAGAGACGACAAGGCGGAAGGCAAGACCCACTAGAAGGAGCGAAACAGCAAATTTTACATAGATGTGGCTGTGTTTGTGAAGGGACCATGGGTTCCAATCAAGCCTTATTCCCTTCACCATTTTCAGCCTTCACTGATACAAGCAGAAGAAATGCCGATGAAGAGGAAGATTCAGGCTCCTTCCTACCTCTCTCATATGGGTGTTAACTCACCAAAGTAAAGAAGATAAAGCAGTTACAAATGGAAAAATAAACTTTTGTCTGCTCTTGGAGTTTTCTGAACTCCGAGCGCCTGTACTTTTGGTCCGAAATCAATCTAAACCAGAATTTACATGCAAGCTGACTATAATGCCCTTCTTTGTCCTCTACTAATCAAATGTTTTTTAACTTTTAACAAACAAACACCTGAACAAGAGAAAATGAGACCAGATAAGCCACAAGGGTGTTGTTAGATGTTTAGATCTAAATCTTGCCTTTAAATATAGATAGAGAATCGCAGAAAGCAGTCGGCAACAATTAGATGATGTTTTCTATTCTAATTGCATGTTGTTGGAACACACTCTCAGTGGGGCAACTCCATAGCTTCATCATTCACAAAATCATTTTTACAGAGATTTCATTATCACAGCGAAGAATCTTGTCTCTGAAGTAAGACTTTTTCACCGGGCTCCATCCAGTGTAGCCAATAACATCCACTGTTTGCCAGCATTTATCATTTATGAAACAACAATGGTCCTGTGATTCAGTTTTTCTCCATCTCCTCGGGAATGTTCTTCCTACCAAAAAATTTGGTGGCTTCTTTTGGCACAAATAGCCTTTGGGTGGTATGTCTTCGTCAATCAGCATCTCCGCTTTGATTACAGTGATCGAATGAATGATCTCCCGCAACCTCTCTTCTTTCTCCTTTCCATTTTGTTGGGGTTATTCACGCCTGATTAACCGTTTTTTAGAAGAGTAATTATCTTGATGACCCAGTTAGGTGTTTGGTCCTTTTTCTCTCTTGAAAAGAGAGGACAATTGCTCTCAGGACAGTAGCATTCAATCTTTCAATGGAGGGTTCCGGTGCTTATTTAATGATTAGATAGAATATCAACTTAGCAACCGTCGCTGTTAATTTTATATGGTATTCGCCTTGACCGATGTAGATAAGAAGAAGATGCATCGGTCATCTGATTTGCCAAAGACGTCACTTGTCAACTAGGAAAAACCTAGAACATGCCACCTACAGATTGTTTGTGCTGACTGAAAAATTATTTTTCTTTAACTAATTTTTATTGAAAAAATCTTATTAGAAAAAAATGCCTTTTCAACGGTTTTCTTGCATTTTTACAGGAAATAATAAGAAAATTAATTCTAATTAACCATGGCAACGTGTTGGGCTTCCCCCTTATTTTGTTGGGAATTTTACCAAAATACCAATTTGAAAAAACTTATTTACTAAAACAACGCCCATCTCAACTTATTTTCAAAACTACCGAAACTTTGACCAGTCCACTGTACATGTGGACAATCAAAGGCGACACGTAAACTTTAACCGTTTACGTGTTGCCATGTCATCAATATAACGTGAATAAATTAAAACATAAGCCGCCACGTCATTATCCTATCACATCATTTGCCACGTAAACTGCCACATCAGTATATATTACTTTCTTTTTTCCCTATCATCTAGGGCCACGTAAGCATCCGCCACGTCAGCCCTCACATATGTTTTTCATTATAATCTCTTCCACGATCTTTCTCCTCGCCTCTCGTCTCAGCCCCTCTCCTCTTGTCGCTCCCCTATTGCCGCCGCTGCTCTACCTCGGCCTCGCCCTCGACACCCCCTTGTCAATTGCTCTCTCTTTGCCTGAACCTAGACTCTCATTCTTCTTCTCCATTCTCCTCTGTTCATCCTCTCGCTGCCCCTTTCTCAAAATTGAAAACTTATCATTTCATCTCTTCTTCATCTCTTCGTCCCCCTCTCTCGCAAAACCGAAAACTATCATTTCATCTCTTCGTCACCCTCTCTCTCAAAACGGAACCCTATAATTATTTTAATAATTTATTATTTAGTAAATAAGGTCATAAAAAGTATAAATATTTTAAAATTTTAAATATTATTATTTTTTAAATAAGGTGATAAAAGTATACAAATAAATTGTATTTTTAAACTCTAAAATAACTTTTTGTATATTTATTTAGTTTATAAATATTTTAAATCGATAATATATGGGTAAAACTTAAGAGTATGATTTTTTAAATTTATAAATATTTAAAATCCATAATAAATGGGTAAAAGCTAGATTTTTCTATATATAAATATTTAAATTTTTAAATATTATTATTTTTTAAAATAAGGTGATAAAAAGTATACAAATAAATTGTATTTTTAAATTCTAAAATAACTTTTTGTATATTTTTTTAATTTATAAATATTTTAAATCGATAATATGTGGGTAAGACTTGAGTAAGATTTTTTCTCTTTATAAATAATTTAAATCTAATTATTTTACTTATTTTATTTTTAAAAAAATAAAATAATAAAAAGTGTAACGATAATTTTTTTAATTAATAAATATTTTAATTGATATTAAATGGTGTTAAATAAGTAAGAGTTATTTTTTAATTGTTTATTAAAAAATTTAATAATTTTTTATTTTAGATATAAGGTAATAAAAAGTGTATTTGATTTTTTTATTTTTTAAAAAATTTATTCAAAATTTTAACATGTAATAACGTGGTAGATGACGTGTCAACTATAATGACATGGCAACCTATGTGATCATCTACAGTATCGTACTAATGACGGGGCGACGCGTAAGCAGTCAAAGCCTACGTGTCGCTTTGACTGTCCACATGTACAGTGGACCGGTCAAAGTTCGGTAGTTTTGCAAATAAGTTAAGGTCGTCGTTGTTTTCATAAATAAGTTTTTTCAAACTGGTATTTTGGTAAAAAAAAACCTTATTTTGTTCTATGAGAGCTTCCCTCTCACCCTTCTAAATTCTACAGAAAAACTACAGAGGACAGGCACAAGGAAGTCCCCTCCTTCAAGTCCAGAATGTTAGAGACATCAGTGGATCTAGTTAGTGCTTAATCCAATCTGCTAACCAGCTTTAGAAGAGCAAATACCAGTCCATTTCTTGATGATTGATCTATTTCTTGTTATCGGTTTTTTACAGGTGAAAAATGACGTTAAAGCTAAGAGTAATCCCTTGAGATTTTCAAAAGCTGGTCGTCTACCCCTTTAGATTTTCAAACAAGGCATATGGTCCCCCTTCAAAAAGATTTCCCAAAAAGAGGCAGGGGTGTCCGATTCAACGACCAAAAGCTGCTCTTTCAAGTTTGTAATGCTGGTCCAGTTATATATAACAAAAAAACAATTGTCGTAGCTGGCATTTGTTCACATAAAGTACACCTGAATCACTATACATTGCCTCCTATATATATCAAGGAAGTTCAATTTCCAGTTAGTCCATCGACTGTAACTGATGTCCATTGATATACAGAGCTTAGGAAAAACTGTTAAGACAGAAGAGAGAGCCTCCCCAAAGCTGCCTGACTACTTTGACATCCCACGATTTCACAAAGAAATTGATTCCAATAAAATCACACATGACCGCATAACAAGTAAACAAGACACTGCTCAAGTTATCGTATTGCTCTCCACATTAGTAACCAGGTAAAGCCTCTTCAAGGCATAGCAGAAAAAAGGAGAACCATTCAATAAGGAGTAGAATGCCAGCTGCTGGTATCTAAATGAAAGAAATCCTCTCTGACATAGGTGAAACACTTCTGAGCATCTCGATCGCACAGTTTTCTCCTCTAATCGATACACCTTCTATGCCATTCCTCTGGGGACTCGCATACCAAACCCATGCTTCACCTTCTCAACTCTGTTCACACATTAACATCAATTATTTATTTTCATTTGTTATAATACCAACAATTGTGAATGATGGGTATAAGCAGTGAAATCTAGTGGATGTAGTTCTTCCTACAACAACAAGATTCTTGAAAAAATTGTCATATGAAAACAATTAACAACCAATAAAACAAGTAAAACAGGAAAAATATATACTGTCAGTACAACATCAAACCAAACTTTCAGTTGCCCTATGACAATTTTGTTGACTCCCCTCAAAATCACCCCTCGAGATACCACTATCTCCTACAACAATAGATTGTATTCTTCTTTTTCACTAGGTAATTTTATTGAACTTATGGAGTTTTTCATTATTTTTTAATAAGATTTTCATTAAATATAATTATGAAAAATACAAAAGGCCAGCTGAAGAGAGATAAAAAAAACCATTGGAATCAGCAAGTTGATCACTGAATTCACAGAAATCCAAATTCTCTTACAGAAACAATGGATTCTATTCCTAGAGTGACAACCACATTGAAGAAAAACATTACACAAAAACTTGAAATTAAGGCAAGAAAAAGAGCCACTCAGAATGGCCAAGCGATCTACAAATACAAACCAAACAAATCAAACTTTATTGAGAACACAACAAATACATGAGTAGCAGGGAAAATAATTCAGATGTGCTGAAACCATATTATTACTAATATTCTCACATTACTATCCAAAATGGCATTCATAGCTTATTGGACTGTACACAGAATTCCCGTGAAATATTCCTCATATAAAAGGCATTAAATGATTGAATTCAAAATAAACTCTTTCTTGTAAAGTAACTTACGTAGGAGCAAGTCTGCCAAGGCTGTCTAGCTCATCACCTGAGGCCTCGTCAAATACTCTACCAGAAATCTCAATGATGTATGATTTGTCTCTAGTGAGTGGGAGTCCTCTGCTCGCAAGTAGATCTAAGTCTCTCTGATGAAGCTCTCTTCCATTAACAAAAATGCCAGTAGCCCCGCCAGAGCAGTTTTTAGGCATTGGAAAATTGAATTCTTCAATGAATGACTGGAAATAGTTTAAGAACTTTATCAGCATGCATCCAGGAAATGTCTGACCTAACAAACTAATAATACTACAAATATCTATTTCAAAAACAAAAAATTATACTACAAATATCTTGTATCATCTAACAAAGAGTCTAAGGTTCTCACAGGAATTATGCCTACACACGGCTGGCCCATGACACCCCAGAATCCAGCTCTGTAATCATACCTGGTTGAGATAGATAGAAAAAAACTAAATATTATTAACTGACCACAGATTCCCTAAGGTCAGATAACTGAGAGGCACAGGATGAAATAATCTGAATGCCAAAGTAGTTTACATAGTAAAGAAATGCTTACCAATACTGCCCAGGCTGAATTGGTCCTGCTTGTTTTCCAGCTTTCTTAACTACACGATCTGAAATAGGTTGGCCATTGATAAAAACAGAGGACTTCCCACTCTCAAAAAGTTGATTAGACCGACCAAAATCTTTAAAACTTTTCTTAATGATACCAGCAAAGAAGGATTCACCCCCCTTACTGATCCTTGACCGATCTTCTTCTTTGCTCACCTCCTCGGAATCCTGAGACATGCCAGAATTTGGATATTCATTGTATGAGCAAACCATTTCAGTTGCCACTGAGACATCCTTCACAGAATTCTGTCTGGAAGTATTCAACGATCCCTTTGTTGTAACTATCTTTTCTTGCACTGACCTTTTACTCCTACTTCCCTTTCCAAACTTGCTACCGATACGATTAGTCGGAGAGTAGTCAAGTTGGTCACGAGGAGGGGAACTTGGCAGAGAAGAGGCCAAGTCTGCATTCAAGTTCGACCCATTTCTTTGAGTGGCCATACTATCAGGGCTTTCCTCCGATGAAATGGATGATGGTGAAAGCGCTCTTAGTCTCTCAGACCCACTAAAGTTTGATAATTGTTCGTCTCCAGTAGCATTTGGACTTGCGTTTGGAGAAGCCATCATAGGCATACCGTCAGTTAGTTGATCAGGATCATCATCAGAAGTGATAATTATTCTTTCCTCCATTTGAGAATTCAAACCTCCCTCCTTCATCATCTCACCAGAGTCATTTGAGATCTCTGATGGTATATGATTATCTAAAGTAGGAAATGTGAAGACAACCCTCTTACCATCAAGTACAAAAGAGATAATCTCTGAACAGGCACCACAACGCATTTTCTGTTGGTGCTTCATTGTTGAGAATTTCTTCGGCAGTTGCAGCAATTCAGAGCAGTTGCAGCAAGTTATGAAGGGTGCTCCACCAGCTGTGGGGTGGCATTTTCGCCTGTTTTCCTTGGCAACCATGGCTCTTTCTCCGACCGCGCTCCTGTTTGGAAACGATCTCCTAAACATACCAAACCCAGAGTCACTGGGATTTCTCACATGGGGTGCAGGTGCACAAGCTCGAATTGGAGCATATTGAGCTCTATAATCATAAGCACCCAACCCAAAAGCAGCCGGTCTTTCTACATGGTAGAGCATGTGGTTTGCTGCCGAATTTGGTAACTCCTGATTACCGAACACCGGTGGAGGAACCGGACCAGGCACTTGCCAGGAGTGACTGTGGCAATTCAAACAAGAGCAGGAGAATGCATTGCGTGGATATAGCACCATAGGATCTGCATCCGAACTGTATTGTCCAGGAAGACAGTCCTTTGATTGATCCCGAGGAAATTGGGGGAATTTTGGATGAACTCCCTTCAACATTTGGCTCCCACCAAAGTGATCACCATATCCAAGAATCTGATCAGTTGGAGCATGCACAGGAGGATAAAAACTCCTCGCATCCAGATCATGCCTACTAAGAGGGGTAGTGTCATTCTGAAAGAGTGGAGGCCTCCGATCATCTGCGGGCAAGAATTGGGAGGAAATCCGAGTCGATTCAGAAGAGGTTTCATGGAACCATCCACGATGATTTGCCTTATAAGAAGTTGAAGGTACCACCCGTCTATTGGCAGAAGACCACTCTGTGGTTTTCTCAGACACATCACAGGATCGAGTAAGCTGGTCCCTCAGCTCGTCTAACTTTCTCAAAAGCTCTGCCCGACCTTGTTCGAGGAGCTCGGCTCTATCAGAGCTCTCAGGCTTCTGATTCTTCAACGGTCCAACAAAACCATAAGCAGGATCTTGGTGGTAATTGGACGGACCCACTTCAGGATACTTAGAGAACTCTACGCCTTCTGACAAAGCTCTCGGTGTTCTCCTAAATGCCGAAAGCCCCTCCCTCTCCAGGGGATGCCTATCATACTTTTGTCTGAATGTTCCAAACTCATTACTCTCTTCTACTTGGGCTTTCAGTTTCCCCTCTCCATCTGTATTTGTTTTAATTAACTCGTCTGAACTGGCTTCGCGAGTCTTTGAAGGTACCCATCTATCAACAGGGGCCTTGGATGGATCCCTAAATGTGGCGTCAATCGTAGTTTCATTTTCGGTCCCTGGCGACACATTGTTGTTAAAATTTGTCGTTCTATCCGGAAAGACGCTGTCTTTTTTCCTGAAGTCCATTCTTTCCCTTTTTTGATCCGTTTCTGAAGCTTCATTCATAAGAGCCGTATTCTCCTCAGAGAGAGTCTGCGAGTTTTCGCAAACTCTAAGCTGGGCATCCTCAGATTTTTCTGATGGAGTATCTGTTTGTGAAGGTTTTTGTCTCCTCGCTGAAATTTGTAAAAGAAACCGATTTTCAACGTAGAGAATAGAAAACACCAAAAAGAATGATGAAAGAGAGGTGGGTACGGATTTTCGCCAAGAGCTGAAACTGTTAAGATCAGAAATTCGGCTTCGCCTAAACCGTCAAGACTAGACTAAAAAAACAAAAAGTCGAACAGAAAGGAGAGTGGAACTGAGCTACTTCGCTTACCTTGGAGCGTTGTATCACATCCACCGCATCGATAGACTGGGTTATCTGGGAGTTCCAGCAGAAGCTTCTCGCACTTGGGGCAACGTACAACTCGAAATTTCGCACCTTCAGCCATTCTCAAGTAAATTAAAGAAAAAACCCTTTCCTCAGCTAGAAACACATAAAAACCAGAGGCTGCTACGCAGATAAAGCACACAGGACTCAAAAATCCGTGTTCACTGAGCAGAATTAGTAACGTCAAGACGTAAGAAAACACATGGATTCCACAGCTAAATTTATCGAAACTCCCTCTAATGCTCGTCTGAGTATCTAAAACATAGCAGAGCTAAGAAAAATCCGAAGAGAAACTTTCTGGCATCACAGATTGATTACCAGTCATTTTTTAAATTTTCCGATAGCTTCAGAAGAGAACAAAACAAAACTCTGATTTCTCTCCATTATTTTTCTTTTCACCAGAACTCGAAAAAGCATGTCGCAACAGGGAGAAGAGGGTTCCCTAATAAACAGCAAAATTTCTGACGAAAAGTGATTCTGAAAAGAATCAGTCCTTACGATCTTCGATAAAATAAAAGGAAAGGAAAGGAAAAGAAGGAAAAAAAAGCAAAAGCAAAAGTGAATGATTAGAAATATATTATTAATTTTCTCTATTCAGTGAATACTGTGTATACTGTCATACATCGACGAGTGAGCGAAAATGATCGTCAAACTCGCCAAGCACGGAGATGAAGCTGAAAATTCAGCGCAAGTTTTCTCTCGACTTGTCTTGGATAGGAAAGCTGTAGAATTTCGAGAATGCTGACTTTTTCAAGCTTCCTCAATCGTATCTAATAAGGGACTATTACAGCAAAATGCACGGAGAACAGTAAAAGGGATGAATTCTTAATCTTTGATCAGAAAAAAAAAAAAAAAAGTAAAGATTAATTAAAGCAGAAAGTGGGAAACTTCATTCGGTTTCGGGGTCAGGGCTGGGTCGTGGGCGGGAAGCTCTGACTAGTTTTTTTTGCTTTCCCAAGGAACCGGTCTTTCCTCCTCGTCGGTCATGGTCGAATGTCCTGGTCGTTGGTGAAGGTGATCGTGAGAGCCAAACTCCGTGGAATCTGTCAAGAGGAGGTGAATGGAATACAATCTCAGTCGGCAAACTGGCTGCTTGTCGAGGTGAGGGAAGATAAGAAAAGTAAGAAAATCAAAACGTGTTCTTCTTCTCTGGTTCTGTCAAATACGGAATACAACCTCTGTATAATACGGTAGGCAGTAAAGGTAAAAACACGTTTCACTTCCATCAGCTTCTGGTTGCTTAATAAAAAACACACTAAAACTAGAACATTGGGAGAAAGAACTGGCTGAGACTGTGAAGTCACTGAAAAACTCGGCGCGGTGAAGAAAGCAAAAGTGTGGGTTTGGCCGTTCTGAAAAGGTGGGGGGAGCTCGCATATCTTAGTCTGACGAAAGAGGTGATTCCCCACCTGGGCGGCTGTGGTCCCTTCCCCGTCCAAGACACCGACCCATTGCACTCTGTAAATCCAACATTTCGCTTAGTGGTAAAACAGATAATTTTTCTAAAGAGAACACAGTATCTGTTTCTTTTCTCTTTCGGCGATTATACAAAATAGATCGATAATGAATCGTTTTTTTCAGTTTTTGCTAGTCTGTGCAATCCCGTTGAGAGTGGAGAGTGCCGAGAGAAGAAGCGCAAAAGGCCAAGGAAGAAAATAAAAAGTACACGCAAACGAGGAGCGTATCTGTCTCACTGTCTGTACCAGAACAAGCCTTTGAACAGTGACGTGCGAGGGACTGAACCACCGAAGGCATCTTCACAAGGAAACGTCCAAGCAGCCGTAAATCGTAACGTACGATACGATTCCCTCAGAGCCGGGTCGGAGTCAGAGTCACTGTTCATCCTCCGATCTGACCGGTCGGGGGTCGGCCGCCACTGCCCGACTACTATGCGACAGATTAAGAATACAGAGAAGGAAAAAAAAAATTTCCACGCGCGATAACACGTCACCAAACGTCGTAGAAGTTGCCTAAACGAGGGTGCGCCAAGGTGTCAATAAATGCTTTGACCCCATCTAATTAATAAGATCGGTCAAGTCAACGATGCCGCGTTAGTCTTGCGTACTTAGCCTTATCATTAACAAGCAGACACTTTCAAGGGTTGTGTTTTTCCATTAACCTGAAGACCATCGACCATCGAACTATCGGTGTCATCAATTTTTTTTCATTAATTAGAATGTTCTGTGTTCGTGCTATTTTGAGGAATAAAAAAAACTCTATTTAATTGCTCTTATTAATGTGGTTCTCAATCATTATCTCTTACTTCAATCGAATTTTATTATTAACATAAAATTTATTTTTTTATTTTTTTTCTCAATTTAATTTTTCTATTATTTCTTATGTCGATACAAATGCAAGAAAATCGATCAAAAAAAATTTTATTTGATAAAAAATAGTTAAAAAAAATTTCATCATCTTATTTTCTTATAACAACATAAACAATTTTTTAGTAAAGTTTTCTCTCCAATAGTCTGGAGACCCAAGAAAGCAATTTGTGTTTTAAATATACAATATGGTTTGGGATTAGACTAATATACTATTTCAAATTGAAGCAGCACATTTCAAGTGGAATTGATTCTATAATGACCTCTAATTATGGAAGAGATGAGAGCTGTTTACAGTGAACCACTCTCAATTAGTAGTTTTACATGAAAGAAAGAGTAATATCTTGACAATATTCCATCTTCTTGCATGCTACAATTAGAGTTAAGTAACGAGTTTTAAAGTAAAAATAGTGGAAATCAACTTGAATCCAATTCCAATTTGGTGAAAAATAAAATGTGGGTGATGAATTATGGAACAGATGTTGTGTTATCGGTCTGAGAAACAAAAGATTTCATGTTTCAAGACGGTCACTATGTCCTGTGTCAAGTTCCTCTAATTTTTCCCTTCTAAAACCACCTACATCCTTCTGAGAGCAATTAGAACAAATTCCTTAGCCACAAAAAGATTTAAAATACATCAAATACACTAATAGAGCAACTGTCTGCCGAAATCCCAAGGCGGCATGATTTAATTAAATCTTTGTAATCACCACAAATTAATGGTGAGAGTTTACATTTAATTTATGCTGATTTTACAACAGAGAATTACCCCTCCCCAAAGAAAATTTTCAAAAAAAAGGCATGGAATACTTTTGGTGAAAAAGTCGGCAATCTACAAGTGAGATAATACATATTGCGTGTGAAGTTTGTCACCAATAACAACATGTTAGGTTCGCCTGTCAGAAACTAGATTGGAGCTTAGGAATATTGCACTTTTGTTGTCACATAAGAGAAGAGTTCAATGTGGAATAGGAACATGAAGATCACAAAGGAGATGCATAAGTCAAAGAAGTTTAACTTTAGTGTGCACAAAAGCATAGTACTCGGATTCACAACTGAAATGTGATACTGTAAGTTACTTTTTAGCACTACAAGAAATCAAATTGTCTCCAAGATAAATGGAGTAACCAGTGATAGAGCGATGAGTGTCAGGATAACTTGCCCAGACAGCATCAGAGTAAGTATTGAATTTATAGAAAAGAGAAAAACTTCATTGACTTGATGTAATCAAAGTACATCAACCCCTATTTATAATAGAGGAAAGTAATAGAGTCCAATTACAATTAAACTACCTTTGTCCCAATTACACCCAAACTCTAACACTTAAAGATAAATCCTAACATAATTAAATAACTAAACATAAATAGAAGACTAACATAACTAAAACTCTTATGTGAGACCTCCATCTGTGAGACTCCTGTAAAACTCCACCATATTAATTTTTGCTCTATGAGACTACTTACTATGAGAGTCATGTAAGAGGCTTCTATATCTTCTCTTCAACACTCCTCCTCAAACTGGAGTTTATAACTTTAGCTTACAATGAAAAGGATTATTGGTTTTCAATTTTCTTTGCTGCAAAAATTTCTTCATAGATGCAAAAACTTCATCTTTTGTACTCTCCCTTTCTTGAATATTTTTGTCACATTAAAATTACCACAACATATAAAATAAAATACATTTTTCTTGTATTTATTCTTCTACTTCTCTTCCTTAAGCTGGGAGGTAATGGTAATGATCTCAGTTTAAAACAAATAACATAGATGTAGTAATAATCTTCTCCATCGCGGTGTCCCAAGGATAAGTATGAAACTGGACACAAACTCTCAAAGGTAAAAATGGGTAATAAAACATATGTCGAAACCAACATCAAATGATTTCGAACAAAAATAGTGACAATAATCGCTAAAATGGGTAATGTCTTTCATTCACAAGACAACGATAAAAAAACCCAAGGGTACCAATAAAAAGTCTCAATGGACTTAAAAACACCCATATATATAAAAAGGTAAATCAACCGAAGGAACACACAAAAAGTTGGCCCAAAGAGGTATGTGAGAGTAAAAAAAGGATGGTAAGAGAAAGGTAACCGACAAAAAGGGGTCAGTGAGATATTTGTCTGATATTGTTGATCAATAACTGCAACTCAAAAAGTGACGCAAAAAATTTGGCTAAAATTCGGATTTTTCATTGCTATAGGATACCGACATGACCTTTGATTCTTCCAAGATCAATATCTCCATATAAAAAACTCAAATTGAGAATTGGTTGAATAATTTAAAAAATAGAATTATAGATATTTCTTTGGATACATAATTCTCCCTGTGAAGTTTTGTTCTTGATGGCATAAGCCAGCTCAAAAGTTGAAGTTTTCTGCTACTACTCGAACCACTCTTGCAATATAACATTTTCTTCTTCAAATATCAATTTCTCTTTGTAAAAAACTCCGATTGCCAAAATTCTTTTTTTTTTGGAAAGTAGACTCGAATATCTTTCCGTCAATATATAATATATAATATAAAAATCTCAATATAGAGGTCAAACCATATAGAAAAAATGGGTATAGGGACTGAAAAGAAAAAAAAAGATAAATACAAACCTAAACTGCTAGAGATAATAGATTAGAAAATGATCACATTATCTCTATGGGTTGATGGGCTCAACTCACAAAACCTGGTTTGATATTATGTTGAATTTATGAAAAAGAAAAAAACTTCATTGACTTGATGTAATCAAAGTACATGAACCCCTATTTATAATACAGGAAAGTAGTAGAGTCCAACTACAATTAAAAAGAAAGTAATTGAGAGGACCCAAATGCTTAGTGGCAAACTCAAAATTGAGCTTACGAGTGAAGCTGGTTATAAGAGTTGAGTTGTTGCCAATAACAATGATGCCATCAACATAAAGGAACAAATAGATAATATCAGAGTGCTTATAAAAAACAAACAGAGAAGTGTTAGCACGATTGCATGAGAAACCAAGTTGAGTGATAAAATAGTTGAAGAGTTGGAACCAGACACTAGGAGCTTGCTTGAGACCACAGAGAGCTTTCTGCAATGGACAAACACGATGAGGGAAATGAGGGTCAATGTACCCAGGAGGTTGTTTCATTTAAACATTTTCAGTGAGAGTACCATTGAGGAACACATTCTTGACGCCAAGTTAGTGAAGAGGCCATTTGTTGGTCACATCAATAGAAAACACAATTCGGACAATGGTAGCATTTACAACAGGACTAAAGGTGTCAGTGCAGTCAAGACCAAGTACCCGAGTGTAGCCCTTGGCAACAAGGCGTGCTTTGAGACACCCAATGGATCCATTAGGTATATATTTGGTCTAAAACACCCATTTGGATCCCACAAAGTTGGAGTTGGCAGGTCTAGGGACTAAAATACAGGTGCGATTATTTTTTAGAGTTTGAACCTCTTCATTCATGGTAGCAAGCCAAACAGGATTCTTAGCAGTAGATTTGAAACCTTTAGGCACAGTAGAGACAAGGACAACGAAGAAAAGTCCAGAGGATCCCACGATACTGAGGTTGATCGGAGGGCGAGTTTTGAAAATACCAGTTTTAGCTTGTGTAAGCATATCGTGACCCAATGGAAATACAAAACCAGGAGTTGAAGGAGTGATTTGTGTCTCAATAGGTTCTGGACTGGAAACCTGGTGCGGCAAGGAGGGACCTACAAAAGAATCAGTGGCCTACAAGGACTCATCGACCAGATCAGTACAAATAGCACACATGTTAAATCCGGATTGAGTAATGGGTGGAGAATGGTGTGCAGAGGAAGGAGGGGGTTCTGTATAACCCTAACCTATGTTGATGTTAATTACCCTATTTAAGGGGTAAGGATGGAGAAATAAAGCAAGTTCGGAATTAGCATAAATTAGGATAATTTAGGTTCTTGCTAGGCTCCCTATTCTAGGGTTCTTGGCGTGAACTCTCTCTGGTTATTTGGTGAATACATTGGGGGGTATCTAAGGTGATCGTGAGAGGAGGAAGAAGAGGAATTACCTTTCTCTTCCGAGTTGTAAGAGAAGACTATCTCTTTCACGGAAATTCCAGAAAGGGAGAAGGGTTTGCGTGAACTAACCAAGAAGGAGGATGAATTCTGGTTGCGGGATTGGGTGTTGACATCAAGAGGTAATTCTTAATCTTGTTCCAAGTATTGAAGATTAGAATTTTGTTTCTTTTTACGTAAGGTACCAGTATTGCATGGTAGAGGAAACCCTACCTTGACGTGAGTCATAAGAAAGGGGGTTCCACGTTGGAGCATCAAGGAGCTCCATTGATTCTTTGGTTTCATCCATAATTACGAAAAGGAAACTCCTTTTCAAGGGAAACGAATTCAGCAAAGAGAACAGGTTGTTCTTGGATCATTACAGTGAGTCAAACCATCTTAACGTGCTGGATTCATCTATACCTCGCCGAGTTACTAGATCCATGGCTAGGGATCATAACAAAGGAGGGCAGCACCCTTGACCAAAATGGGTTCGGCCTTGATTGGCATAATGTCGGCTAGAACCTTGGGTCGGCCATGGGTTCGACCAAAGTTGTGGTGGATCGACCGGTCAGAACCACGGGATGCGGCTATGAAAACAGTAGTGGGAGGAACAAGGCTCTCGAGCGATTTTTGGAAGAGGTCAATGCTCGCATCTTTGGAGACGAGGACAGAGAAACAGGGGAGAGGCATGAGGGCCATTTGTGTGATGGGGAAGGTGGAGAAATAGGTGTCGAGTCCACTGAGAAATCAATGGAGTTTTTCGGTGTTGTCGACTAGTCTATCGATCGCTTAAAGCTAGTCATAGAAACCCTTGAAAATATGGGTGTAGGCGTTAACAAATTGATTGTCGCACTTTAGCTATTGTAGGTTGTCCTTGAGACGGATTTCGCGAGCCTTTGATCAATGGCTGAAGGCATTTTCCAATGCAAGTCTGACCTCGCATGTAGTGGAGAGGCCAACGGCTTCAGCCATTACCTCTCGGTAAGGGAGGAAAGGAGGAGGTTGAGAAGGCGTTGATCCATTATTTTCCATGGAAAAAATTCGGCAATAGGGGTGGTAGAATACGCGGCTGCAAACTAATGTGGTGGCACTAGGGTTCCGTCCACATAGTTGAGAAGATTCTGACTCTCAAGAAGGGGAAGAAGTTGGTTTTCTAGAGGAGGTAGGTTGTGGAGGAGAGTTAATGGTAAACATGTGGATGAGGGTATGAAAGGGAAGAAAATGAGGAAGGGATTCAACGGTCATTGAAGTTTGACTTGAGAGACCAACTACTTCGCATTTCTAACATTTGAGGATAATGTCTTGGATAGAACAAAGAGACGAGGGAGTTGGGCTGAAAACTTATGAAGAGGTGAAAACTTTTTGACTTGTCGGAGTTTGTTGACTTTTTTTTTCTTTTTTCTTTTATTGCTTGAATGGTGAAGGAGTTGTTTGGGTCAACACTATTTGACCATAGGGTTCACGGCACAGTCGAGTGAAAGAGACGAAACAAAGATAGATACACCTCGGGTGGGAAAAACGTTATCTCGACGAGAACGAGAATGAGTCAAACACATTGTTTTCTTCTCAAAGCGTCATCACTAATTTGTCTCAGGATTACAACCCGGTGCTGAAGCCAATCCGCAGGGCGTAGCTCGCTCATGGATGAAAACCTGTTAAATTTGGTCCAAGGCCTTATCCTAAAATGACTAGCCACTTAAGAAACATCTTCTGCCAACTAATAAATACAAGATCTTTATACTCACTAATGTATGTGGGACTATCCTTTAACACTCCCCCTCACGTACAGGCACGTGGATAATTTGGGTAGAGGCCCTCACGTGGTGGTACATGGATAATTTGGGTGGATGCCCACATATGAGAACCTTACTCTGATACCATGTTAAATTTGGTCCAAGGCCTTATCCTAGATGACTAGCTACTGAGGAAACCTCTTTTGCCAACTAATAAATGCAAGATCTTTATACTCACTAATGTATGTGGGACTATCCTTTAACAAACCCATCAGGCGAGTGAAGAGGGGAAGGCGATGAGAGATCAAAATTGCCGACCAAGGTCTGATGTGCAGATCCAGCAGAGTTGCAATGGTAGTGGACATAGAGTTGGAGAAGCACGACGGGGTTGTCAACGTTGCGATAACAGTGATGCATTTAGAGCGGATGTTGGAGATCCACTGTTCGACTACAACAGTGTAAGAGGGGATCCCCGTCGGAAAAAAAAAACGAGAAATACAATCAAGGAAACAAGAGATCAACGAGGACTCCTGATACCATATAAGATTTAATTAAATCTTTATAATCACTACACATTGATTGTGAGAGTTTACATTTAATTTATACTAATTTTACACCCCTAAACCCTATAATCACTCAAGGAAACGTCAATCAAACTTGAACGATTTCGTAACTAGGTAGTATTCCTCTCCATCTATGACTTCTTGTACCCAAGAAAGGGTGGTGAAATGTCGATGACAGCGAAATATCAGTAAGCAATAAGTAAATTGATTGTGAGAGTTTACATTTAATTTATACTAATTAGAATAGCTCAAGGAAACGTCAATCAAACTTGAACGATTTCGTAACTAGGTAGTTTTCCTCTCCATATATGACTTCTTGTACCCAAGAAAGGGTGATCAAATGTCGATGACAGCGAAATAACAGTAACCAATAAGTAAGCTACACGAACGTTTTATATCCGCTAAATGGGTGCATTATACAAAGTTCAAATTGTGGAGGCCACTGCTTGGCCTCATTATTCATCAAAATCACTTCAAATAGATGGGCAACTTCTGGGAATATTACCTATCGCCCTGGAGCAGTCACTTATACTCCCTAGCTCCCATTTAATGAAAAACGAGTAACTGGTTAAACAGACACACAAACAACTACATGCAGACTAAAATGCAGCCTTTTACCCATGTAGCATCGTTAATACCAAAGAAACAATATGCAGTGATCCAGTAACAACAACTAGGCCCGATTCGTCTTGAGCTTGAGATCTAAGCAACTCACTTGCAAGTACCAGAGTATCTTTTGCTGATTCCGTTGGGCAGCAGGTTCTCAATACGATCTTATGTTCTGATGATCCAGTAGAGATGCTATACCTTCCATGTGAAGCCTGTTTCTCCTGGCCTTTCTCAACACTGTCTAAGGTTCTGATACCCAATTCTGAGGCAGCTTGAACCCATACTTCCTTCAAAGAGGAAGCTGGAGTCACGCGAGACCTGGATCCGACGACGCTTGCTTCTGTCAGCAGTACAACTTCTGGCTGAGTACCTGAAAAAAAAAGGTCAATTAGACAGAATTCAGTTCTTTTCAACAACTAACATAAGTTGAAAGACTGGGAACCATGAATATGGGATTGATCCTTTGATGTTAAACAAAAGACAACATTTGACTTTCTGATTTTTACCTGAAAGCATTTCTCTTGCAAACGCTAGATGATCTTTATCACTTGCCATTGCTACCACCAGAGCTACAGGTCCTTTTGGATATGCCATTCTAATCGTGTCTGCTAAACCTTTGGCTGATGCTTCAGTGTGAGCTAGAATGAGAACAGAAAATGTTTAAGTCCCGATAATAGCAATTTGTGAACTACATATTAGACAAATTGTCAAGAGAAATCACCTCCATCGATCAACACTGATAACCCTTCAGGAAGACCCAGTACCCCAGCTTCGTTGCCTGTAAGAAACTGGCTTCTCCCAGGCAAATATGTTTTCTGCAAACCAGCATGAATGGATTCATCTGACACTCTCCACCCTATCATTGTCATATTGCACCATGTGAGAGTACAAATAGCAACATCCATGACTCAAAAGCATTGACATAGGGCAAAATGAATCAAGTTCTGGATAGCTCTTAATAGAGATCTTGAGAAATTGTTATTTCGAGGTTGTGAGCCATCCAATGGCCAATTAGACCAACAAAAGTGTATCACCATGTACATGTTCTAAATGTCTAGGGAGATTTACAAATGGAGAAACCTAATTACACATTCTAATTCACCGGAAATCAGAGCAGTCTTTGAACCCATTCTACAGTACGTATAACCATATTCACTTTTGAAGAAAGATGGACAGTGGAACTTGAAAGGGTAAACCCACCTAGCTCACGAAGACAAAGTGCAGTACAAGTGGCTGTAACAGCATTTTGCAGCTGATGCCTCCCAAGCATTCGTAACCTCACATTATTTAACTCAATGAACTGCATAAAGATTTACCAAAAGTCAGATGTCATGATGCTAAACAATACCAAAACAACCAAGAAATGGCTCTCAACACTACAACGAAAATGGAGATTTGTAACCTAATTTAGGTATTTTAGTATGGTGTTTTACCAGGTTTATAGGGTTCAAGATTCTGAAAAAAAAAAAAAAAAATCAGTTATCAACTAATGTCTCAAAGCATACCATCTTCAAGTCCTCTTCAATCTGAATAACTAAATCACATGACTGAGAAAGTTCTTCACACTGCTGATGAATGCCTTTTACAACACTTTGAATTCGAGAATCAGAGGCTGATATCACAGGTGAACCCAGCAAGGATGCTTTATCACGAAGAATAGACTCAATTCGAGGTTCAAATGGGCCTCCTATCACGACCTAATTTAAAAAAGAAAAAAGAAAAAGAAGTTAGTCATTTGTGGAAAATAACACCAAGTTCCTAAGTGCTTTAATAATATGTAATGTGTGTGTGTGTGTGGAGGAGAGAATCTGTAAGAAGCTGAAAACATTGCATTTCACAGTTTACACAGTTTACATAGACATACATATGATTATACAAGTATGAGAAAACTGATACATAACTGGGCGGGCATGTTTTATTATTCCTGACTTTGCTTTAGCGATGCTCTCCAAGGAGCCTCCAAGTGCAGCCAAATGTTCCAAACCTATTGTCGTTATAATTGACAAGACAACTTCACTACAAGACAGGACGTTTGTGGCATCTCGAGCCCCTCCCAGACCGGCCTGTCATCTCAGCAAACAACAGAGTTGTATTTTTAGCACATAAAAAGGGGCTCAAATCCAACTGCTATAGTTTCAAAAGACATCCAGGCAAGAGGCTAATAGTCCCAACCTCAATAATTGCAACATCAACATTTTCTTGAGCAAATATGGAAAACGCTAGAGCTGTGAATACCTGAAAATTAATTTTTTAATTAATAAAAGAGGTAAAAGTGCACTAAAATAAAAGCAACAGCGTGAATATACGAAACCAACCTTAAAAACCAAGAAATATAAGTAACAAGAACTAAATATTAGAATAAAATATGAGAGACCCACAAGGACCAAGATATCTTAAGGTCAGCAGTTGGAGAATAGCTCCACATGGTAAGAAATACCTCAAAATGAGTGAGACTTCCATTTTCCAGCTTAATTGATTGGTCAAGAACACCTTTGACCTGATGGAAAAGATTGGTCAATACTTTCGGAGAAATTGGATCTCCTTTCTTTCCTAAAGCAATCCGTTCTCTGATGGTTAGAACATGTGGACTGCATTTGAAAAAAACAAAAGGAACATTACATGTGGATAACAATTCATTTGATTTTTTTTTTTACGTCAACATCCACAGAAAAATGAATTAGTTGGGCTTTGCAGATTTATGGTTGTTAATAACAGACATCTATGCTAGCAGCCCAATTTGTTCTAAAATCAGATCACTTGAAGTTTTTCAAGCTAAATGAACTTACTCTCATATACAAACGGATTCAAACTAAGGCATTTGATGATTTTATAGGCAAAACTTAATTTTTTTCACGTTTTTGCCACTTCTATAAGCTTCCAAAATTATTGATCAGTTTCAACTTCCTTTTAGAGATTGTAATCTGCATAGTCTTCAAATATTAACAAGTTACTTGAGAGCTTATTAAGCACAAACAGCGTATAGACTTACCTAGAGTAACAACCAACAGAATATCCTTCTTCACGTAAAATATTGCAGAGGAATGCGGCTGTTGAACCTTTTCCTTTGGTGCCAGCAATGTGCACTGCCTACAAATACTGTCAACATTGTGAGGTAGATAGTCTTGTACCATTGTAGTAGAGAAATATAAAAAGGATCCAACTCACCAAACCTTAGGGAATACTTAACTGCTTACTACAATTTCTAGAAATAACTAAAATATTTAAGTAAATAAAAAAATAGTTCACCATTCTAGCACCGCCAGGTTAAGTAAAAGGTCTACCGAATTAACATTTGGTCATTCCTGAAGTTTCATTTGCCTCGGAAAATACACTATACACAAGTTTGATACCTATTAAAAAAGGTCTCCAAATAGTACAGAGCAGACAAATTAGCTAACAGAAAATATTATTTGAATTGGTTATTGAAGATATGAACCTGTAACTCGGCCAAATGTCCCAAGTATAAATGTCAGTGTCTAATAATCTAAACTATCCGTTAAGAATCAACATCAAAATCTGATTAAGAACCTGGAGATTGACAAGCTAAATCTAGTAGAACATAAAAGACATGAGATACATTCAAAACTTATTTTCTACGTCAGGCAAAAATCAGCTTTGTTCAGGTCCATTTGAACCAATGGGTCTCCAGTGTATAGAATTCTTTTCTTTTGAACAAGGATCACCTTGGCCATGAACCAGATGACCAACCCATGTCCAGTGTCTCACACCAAGATCAAACCTATACCAAAGTCTAAAAGCTAAGGAACCAACACAGGAATTGAAATACTTGTATGCATGGTATAGTAGAGGATAACTTATAAAGAAAGCTTAATTCAAAGGAAAAATTTAATAAAAACAAAATGAGTAATTTGCCTTAAATTTGGATTGAGGGTCTCCAAGCCGTTCCATTAATCGCTTCATCCTTCCCAAATCAAACCCCTCATCAGAATCTGTTCCAGCACCTTTTGGTACACCATATTTTTCATGATTCTTAAGATTTTCCAAATAATCCAACAATTCTTTCAACTTTGGATCAGCTGAATCAGTTGAAAATCGACATTGTAGTACTAATTTTGAAAATGTCAGTGATGCAAGTAGCTTTTCACATCTAGGGATAACTTTCATGAAGTTATTGCTGCCTTGATGAAGAACAGGTAAAAGGCGATGCATTTTTTTGTTCTTAATATCAAGATAGAGGAATTATGATGCCTTCAAATATCAAACCTTCACACCACTCCTGCACGAGTTGCAATTGCAATTGTACAATTTGTTAACTTCCGACAAAGCAAAAATTATGCAGAGAATTTAGCAGAAAGGGTGAGAAAGAAAATGGTCATGGGAGAAAAAAAAATGGTTTTTTGCTTTTTTATTTAAAACATCTGAAAACACTAAAAAAGGCTAAGATAGAAAAAGGTATTACTTGGAGAACAAAGAAGTTAAAAAAGAAATGAATATTCTATTTCTTTCTTTCAGTTTGTCTTCTTTCAACTCTCTTCTTTCAATGAATTGTCACTTGGTTTTGCTTCTCTATTCAGTCTCCATGTGTTCTTCGTATCCATACATCTGAGCTAAAAGTTATCATTAGTTGCTTTGCTGGTTATCCAAAATACAAATTTTTAACTATTGAGTAACTCTGGCAAACTAATAAGCAACAAAAAATAGAAATATCATTCATAAAGGACCTACTTTTGAAGAAAATTTAATTGGTTTTGAAACCATTTGCATCCACAGCTTTAGAAAGAGTTGCAGCCTTGGTTCCTTCTAGCTACTACCGGACACGAAATTACTGAAAGACCTACTTTGAAACTTCTACGTAGTTTAAGCTTCAGTCACCCATTTCAGTCCGAGTAGAAGAATATCTACAACACTAGAACTTGCTCGTTTTTCTGTTCATGTCATTCTTCAAGAATTGCTTTAAAGTAACAATTTTTATGCGAGAAAACCACTCATCCAAAGTACACATTTATTTGAAAGACAAATAATCATCCATGAATCTACAGATTTGGAAGGTACTAGGAGGAACGAACGAAAAACTTTACCATGAATCAGTATCCGAGAGATAATTTCTGGAACCAAGCGGATCATAACTTAATACTTGGAAGACATTATTCCAAATCACACTTGTAAGTAAAATACGTTTAAAGTCTTCTTGATTTTTATTTCTAATAAAAACAAACACCAACAGTGCAATTTCGAGACGAATTTAGCTGCATGCAGCTAAATCTGATTAATAAAGAAGTAAATATGAGAGTAGTTTGATCATGCAAAATAAAAAACAAAAAGCAGGAGCAACAAAACCGAAATCAGTCAGTGGTTTTCGATTTCTCACCAACTCGCTTCAAACATAATGTAGAGTTAGGACTAACTACAACTTTTGTGTGAGGTAGGAAACAGCATTTAGGAACAGAGTTCAAAGGGAAAGCTCAATTGCTCTAGTTCGGGTCCGGGACAGATGAAGGATGGAACGATGAACCAAGAATGGCGAGATAAGAAAGAGAGCCTTGAAACAGCTTCTTCTTTGTTCCAGTGCTATTGCTTACTACGGTTGACGATTTTACAGCAGAGTAGCATCTTTTACCGGTAATGGGGCCGATTATGTAGTAGATCACGTGGCATTATATGCAAGCCCGTATCAATAAATCCTCCTTGAACAATTGTCTCTTCAGAAACCATAACCAATCCAATATATTTGAAAACTATTTCTGCTAAGAATTAAGGGAAAAAAATATAACCAAAAGAAGGATTTTGATGGATAACAAGGAGAGTAACAGCACACAAATGGAAGAAAGAGCCTGGGGCAGAAATAACGGATATAATTAAATAAAAAAGAGAGCGAGAGATTAATTGAACGAGAGCACCAAGGAATCGAGAGAAAGAAGGCAAAAAGGAGGAAATGGGCGAGAAGGAAGACCACGAACGGCGGTAAGAGGTAAAAATAGGGAGCGAGCAGACAGAGGAAGCGTGGCCTAGAGGGGGGAGAGGGAAGAAGACTCAAGGTGAGGGGGCCCGGGGAAATCTCTGAAGCGAGGAAGCAGAAACGGGAGGGAGGAGAAAGCCAGGCGAGGAAAAAAAACAGAAGAAGCAAAGACAAGATTCAAGAAGAGACGCTCGCTGCCTTGCACGTGGCAGCCACAGCACGATCACTATTCCTACCCGTCCCAGGGACTTGAGTGAGGCTAGGCCGGATTTCTCATGGACCGAGAGCCACACGCACACAACCAATCATGTAATATGTGGGTATGGGCTGAATACATAGAAGTAGTAGGATGCAATCGGCCCACAAAAATCTCAACCACTGGGCTCCATTCTGTATCTGCATTGAAGCCCATAGTTGAAAACCGAGTATACGTAGCTGAAAATAGGGCCGTTCCCCAAGGCGCAGGGAAGAAGAAGACGGAGTTAACCAATCGCCCGATTTTTTTTTTCGTTTTTCCTTCCACCAATTCAAATTATTTTTCACCGGGGCCAATGGGTTTTATCCTTAACTGCTGAAACAGGGCTTCATTGCGTACAGGGTCATCCACCATTGAAGCTGTAGTGGGTGGAGGCACCACAGTCAACAAAACATTTGAGATCCCCAGCACCCTTTCCAGCAATTAACCCTGAACGATCTCTTCAATCGTTAGTCCAGACTACCCTTTTTAAAAGTAACGGAAACGAAAGAAAAGATAAATGCTTTTCTGGGCGCTCTGCTTTTTTATCGAACTTTCGAAAGGTTGATTCCTCATTTATTCTGATAAACACCTGAATGTTATCGTCTTTCCGTCGTTCATGGTGAAATGAGAACCCATGTAAAGAAGAGATTTTCAGTGCCTTATAGAACAGCGAATAATCTCGTTATAATTTAAAAGACCGGATTTCATATTGGGCTCCTCAAGATTTTAATTGGTTTTTGCGTATGTATGATCACGGGCATAGAGGGAAAATGGAGGCTACTGAATATAAAATGGAAAGTTGCAGACTTAGGAAGATGATTTCTGGAAAGAAAAACCAAAAATAACATAATTTGAACGATGTAACATTTCAAAGAGAATCGTCCGTTTAAACATATATACGAGAAGGCTTTTGACGAATTACACAAGTTGGGATTTCCATAAGAATTTCAATCAAACTGTAGAAGACTAGAACTACTTTCTCCAGAATGTAAGAGATGCGCAGAAGCCATGCAGGGTAGCCTTCATCCTTTTCCTGCTCTCCTTGCTTACCTTCAATTTTCTCTTGTTGGCCTTCACGAACCCATTCAATACAGCCACCTTAAACATTCCCCTCCTCTTCATGGCCGATCCCATCCGGCAGGTCTCAGAGACTTCCTCGGCGCTTTCCGAATTCTGGGCAGTAGAGCTTCTCGATTCCTGTGAAAACGGCAAGATCATCGAGTTCCGGTCGAGGATGTTAGAAACAGTGACCAACTCGAACGAGTCGTACAGAGGACTGCCACAGTCCCAGACTGAAACCCGTGCCTCATCTACTTTCTCTTCTTCTTTCAAGTTTTGGGAGGAACCCATGATAGGATTGTCATCAATGGAGATTCTGCCAATTCCCCATTTGAATTTTGATCAATTGAAGAGAATTGACAGAGCCACCGTTCGAAAAACTGCAGCACTTAATAAGGGAAAGCACCGCTAGATTTGGCCGTGGGGCCCTTTTGTATTAGATGCGTATTCACTGATTTTATGGATTGTGAATGAGCCAAAGTAATTGAGGCCTAAGGACTCTTTTTTCTTTTCTTTGCTTTCTTCCTTCAACGCATCGGTACCGACTCTGCTTGATCTGAGCCAAATTGATTTGTGTTCTTTAATCTGGAACCTGTCTCTTGTCAGAATTTTCTATCCGGGTTTGCGACGGATTCCTCAAATCTTCATTCTTCAATCTTTTTACTTGATGATACTCGTCTATTTTAAATTAGGAATCTCAAAGTTTCAGCGGCAGATCTACCCCAATAGTCTCTTGCACTAAACAAAGTTAAGTTGCTCTTCTACATTCATCCAGCTCTGTTTGTCCTCGTTTTCCTCTGTGCAGTCGGTAGTTTTTTGTCCTTGGCCGATTACACAAAACACAAATGTGAACCAAAGCATTCAGTCACCTACCCCGATTGCTGAAATTTTTAAACTGGCCGATTACACAAAACACAAATGTGAACCAAAGCATTCAGTCACCTACCCCAATTGCTGAAATTTTTAAACCATTCTGTTACTCGTATTCAGTCGTAAGTCTAAAAGGAAGCTCACTTGGCGTAAATTTTCAGCTTACAATACGTTTGGATTAACTAATTTAATGTTTCGGAATCCATTTGCATCTCTGTCCTGTCTAAAGAAAGGCCAGGGAGAGAGACGAAGTGACAGTGTGACACATGCCTTTAAAAGAAGGTTGATGTGGTTGATCTATTACGTTGAACCAATTGACCCCATTACCAAAACTGGGTTTTGGCTTTTCTTTGATTTTGTGCTTGTTAGTTGGGACTTTAATGCCTCTAATGACGTTTTTAAAAGTAGCCGTACTTTGTGTTACTGGAGAAATTGTAACTGATGAACAGTCTATCTATTACTTCCTTCCTACCTCAACAATTTCCTAAAGAAAGGGAACAAAATTGAACTCCTGAGTCTTCGAATTGGAAAGAAAAATTGACTCCCAATGTATCCACTTTATATCCCCGAATCCTGTGGATCGCATATTGGGATGAAGGAGCGCCTTCTTCTTCTTTTTTGCTGGATAAAAAAAAAAAGATCCATCAGAAGGGAGTGCTGAAGTAGTCTTTAACAACATTGCTCCGCAGTATCTGTAGAACCACACTGTTGGAAACACCAACACAGCGTGGGGTCTTGAACTGGCTGACAGCCGCTCCCATGCCCAGGAAATGATCTAGAATCTTCTGAAATGTTCCTCTCCTGACAACACGGAGCTCCAGTGCTCCAATGGCGTTCACCTTTCGTGAACCCACGTAGCCTGCATCGACGAATGACCGGTCCAAGCAGTCGCAGCAGCTTTTCAACACTTCCTCAGTCGCCTCCCCGTTGAGTTCCCAGTATATCACGTAGTGCCCCGGGTCCGTCGATAGGTCCACTTCACTTGTGAAGTCCACCACCTCCAGCTTCTCTTTCGCCAACACTTTGCTTGCAGCTTCCACTGCCAACTGCAAGTCCTTCTCTGTGTTCTTGTCTATGTTCACTGTCAGCAGAAGACTTCTCCGGCAGACGAATTGAAGCTCCGGTGTTGAGTTCTTAAAGCCCATCACTTTTACCACGTCTCCCAGTCTATACCTGTAGAACCCTGAAACTCAAAAGACACCAGATACTTTTATCTAGTTGAAGAATATCCTTTCTCATTGAACAAAGACTACTTTTTCTATCTGCACAGTTCTAGATAAATCATACTTACCTTTCATTGAAATAATATAATAATAAGAGCCTTCCGAAAAGGATGGAAATTAGTACAATCACAAGTGAAAGCAGAGGCATCCCGGGGTTCAATAATTGGATGAAAAGAGTCATAGTCATAGATAAACAAATCATACGGACCATCACCCATTCATCTTTATAAGAAAAATTCACTCACATGATCAACTACGAGAAAACTCAAAAGCTCCAAAACAGTCACAGTTTTATATAGCCACACTCCCAACTTTTCCTGACAAAGCTGAATTAAATAATGAAAGCGGCAGTAAAGCAGAATAGCACCGCCTTAAGAGTAAGACTAATGACAGTGGTCTTCTGTGAAGCTTTTCACCTATCCAGAGTTAAATATTAACTAACCATGGTTCACTATGGCAACACTTCGCACAAACCATTAATCAAGCAGTAATAAGATGACTCCATTGTATAACGTTTCCTGGGTGATTGAGATTCTGATGGACAATAGAGGAAGTAAAAGTGAAACACCTTCATTGGGAAAAGCTGACGAAAGATTTGCCCCACAGAAAGTTCAATAACAAGGGTTCCTAATTCATCAAGTTTAAAAAGGTCAGAATTTCAGCTCTGGCCAGAAAACAAAAATGTCCATCAAGAATGGTTCTGGCTTTGCTTGAAAGGGCTATTTATGCTACTGAATGAAGGAAAAGTTATGCACCAGCAGACAATCAAGGATATTTTACTTGACACCACTTAAAAAATAGCAGGAATAAAGAACCTGCTCCTTTTTTTATATTAAGCTTTTTATTGCTGAATTCTTTTGTTTACCATTCTCACTGACATATTTTTCATTCCAAAGGGATTGACATCTTATACAGACAGCTATTTGATAGATTAAACAAATGAGAAAAAAACAAGAGAAAACCTAATGTGCTTCACATCATGAAAACAGCTAACAAGATAAATATGAGAGTGTGGAACAACAGGCAACTCCACCCGGTATGTGAAAAGTGTCAAGAAGATGCTTTCAGCCAACATGTTTGACCACCGCTTGTGAATGGCACGTGGTTGTGACTCTGTTTCTCCAAAAAGGCTAATAGGAGAGAGGAGGCTGGAGAGAGTCATATGGAGCTTACAGCAGATTTATTGTCTTGTTCAATTAAAAGAGAATCTGAAAGAGGAAGCTTCAATTTTGAGTAAAGAATAAACAGGAAAGCATATGTTTGACCTATGGATTTGCAACTTTTTTCTTTTGCACAGCTCAAACAGAGAGAAAGAACACTACATGAACATATATTTTGACAAAAGATTTTGTCAACTATGAAGACTAAAACTGTGATTAGTGACAGAAAATCCAATATTAAACATACATAACGCACAACAACTGAAACTCTTAACAATATGCTAAAGAAATCAGATCAAGGATGCATACCAGCAAAATTAGTGAAAATAATTTCATATTCTTCCCCAACCTTCACCTCTGTCAAGCCAATCGGTTGCAATTCTTTATATTGTATTGTAGAAGGTGTCCTCTCTAAATCCTGCTCAGATTTTTCTTTAAGCGGAATAAATTCAAAGTATCCAATATCTGGAAGAACGGCAAAAGTAGCAAGCTCAGGAGGCAACTGAGGGTTCACATTTGCCCCAATCCATCCCTCAGATGACCCATAATCAGCACTTAACAGAGGCAAGTTACCAGCATAGTGTCTCAATTTCTTCAAATAGGGAAGCATAGATCCAGTCATAATCCCATAAACATACTTGGCATTGGGCCAAAGCTCTGGAATCACTCCATACCAGTTACTCAACCCAGTACACTTCTTATATATGGAATCTGCCAGCTCTGGGTTAGGCCTCAGGAGCTTTGAAACAGCTTCCCTCATGGATGGAACTGTAATTCTGCTACTGAGGACTCCTTCTCTGATATCAGTACAGAGCTCTTCCCAAACTTGCTCAAGAGTTCGAAATGCATGAACAATGCTATGGGCAAAAGTGGAAGAGATGATTTGGACTTCATCAGAATAGATCAGACCACATAACAGATGGCAGTACAAGGACTGATGGAAGTCGGACCCAAAGATGACCTCATCAGGGCTGCAAGACTCAGACATAATAGATTTCAAGGTCTGTTTGAAGTGTTCACAACGGAATAGGTTCGTCGTGGCGGTAGAAGAAGGCAGACCTCCTTTGGTTTTGGACTGCTTGCTGCTGTATATGAACTGCAGGGATTTTCCACCGTGGATAGGATATTCTCTGCCAAATAATTTGTGAAAAGTAAGACAGAAGAACTGGGTTCAAAGGTCACTCTTATGCTAATGATGAGGATGAATGTTTACGCACAGAACTTGCATCATAGAACAATTTATGCATTTAGAAGGCAATTAGGGTAGAAGAAAAAGACTAATTATTAAGTTTTGTAAGTTTGACCTGTTTCTGAACGCAAAAGATGTTTTGTATATCTGCAAGGTGGAATGAATTAATTCTTCATTGAATGGAACAAACTTAGGCTTTCCCTGTGTAGTACCAGAGCTGGAACAAACAAAAAGAGGAAATTAGAAGCAATGTACATAACTGCAAAAAAGGAGAAAAAAGAAGAAGAAGAAGAAGAAAATAGAACCTTAATGACAAGGCTTTTATGCTTTTTCCAGTGAGAACAGGCGAAGTATCTCCATCAACAATCCTCAGGATGTATGGTTCCAAATCAGTATGGGTACACAAAGGCACACATGCCTTAAAGCTCTGTGGATCAGTTCTCCCTCCAAGGCCAAACTGCTGCAAGTACTTTGCATTCCCATTTTCTTCTAGAATTCTCTGAAGAGTTTCCTGTTGGACTCTCCCAGCATCCTTTGTCATTGCCTCAAATTCCTCTATAAAGCTCTCTTGATCAAATTTTTCCATGTTCTGTGAACTTCTTGTTGCTTTATTAGTCTTTAATAAATGCACTGTACAGTTCCTGGTAGAAAAGGGAGAAGCAGAAATATAGCCCAGACTAATGCTTAAATTTGAAATAGAGAAATATAATGCAATAATCCAAACCAGGAGAAAAACAAGAAAACTCTACATAAGCAACTTTCTTCCTTTCTAAAGAACAACCCCTTGCCAGAGAGTAAAAAACAAGAAGAAAACTCTTTGGAGATTTCATCTTCATACCTTAAAAAATAATCTCGCATCTAGGAGCACATAACGTAAAGAAAACATCAATTTCAAAGAACTCAATTAAAGCTCTTCAAGGCATTAATAGCAGTGTGAAGAACCCATTTACTCAGGATTACAACTGTATGATATTGTAAACAGAGTATGTTCTTCCAAACAGACAGAAAAAAGATTCGTATCTTAAAAAAGTTTCTATAAATTAGTCTTGACCAGAAAGCTGGCATATTTCGACAAACGATGAACACCTTTCTCAAACTTCAAAAATGAAAAATGTTCTTATTAAAAAAAGAAGGAATCTTGCAACCCATCCTCTTCCCTCCATGGAGGAAGAAAGAAAAGGAAAGAAAGATATCAAAAGCCAGAAAAGCTACTGCACTTTCTGAAAAGAAAAAAAACAGCATCTGCCAAAACATCTCTTCTTCATAGATGATAAGGAAAGATGACAGAAACGGAAAAGGAAACTTACAGGGAACTGAAACAAACAAATAAGCAAGTGACATCAAGCTCTCAATTACTAAGATGTTAACGCAAGAGAAACGATGAATTGTGAAAAATACATACCCGAATCAGTTTGCTGTACAATTCAAACTTATGTGCTACAGATTATTCCAGGTTATCTGTCAAAGACGACCAACAAGATCACAAATCAGACCAGTTTGCTGGAAAAAAAAAAAACAAAATAGTGAATGGAAAACGTATTACAAACAGCAAAGAACGAATGAAATCTCTGACTATCCGGAGGAAAACTTGTGACATACGATGCATTCTCGAATTGGACAGAGAAAAGTCGGAAGCAGATAAGCAGGCGGAAATATAGAATGAGCAAGGCTCCGGATAGATTCTAATGCAGTATCATTTCAAGTCCGCCACCCAACGAAGAAAGACTGAGGGCCGAATTCTGAATACTTTCGAACATCGATATTTCATACAAAAACTTAAACAGAAAAGAGTATTTGAACAACTTTGAAAAGTCGTTACTTCATTGTAGACTACGGTCCAGATCGTTACGGTAAAGACATAAGCGGAATTTTTAGACAATGACAAACCTTTGGAAGTTTTCTTCCTAATAACAGAACAAGGGGAAAAATTATTGCAAGCAAACGTAATAAAACCGAGACTTAAGACGAATCTATCAGAACCAAAGAAAAATACAGCTCCAGTCTCTCGCCCAGAAAAAAAGAAGCAAACAAGCTGAAAGCTGGTTAACTTGGGAAATCGCAAAAAGAAAAAACCGAAATTAATAACTAAAGACCGCAGGAATTATGAAAACAACTGGTGGTTTCGCACAGAAATACAAGATTGAGCTTTGAAATTCCAACGCCCGAAGATTTGAGCTGTTCGAAGAACTGTAAGGAAAGCTAAAGCTACCAAAGTAATGCTTGACACTGAACCGGAAGTAGAAGCTGCATCAGACTTTGTAGATCTTTGAGCGGTTTTAATGGCGAAAACATAAGAACAGAAGCACTTGACTCCTACCTTTGATAAGCTTCTTCAATCGAACTGTAATTCACCAAGAACCTCGTGTTTATAACCAGAATCTTTGAAATAAAATTGACTGAGATCCCTTTTTCAGTAGTAAAGAAAAACTGAAACAAACAAACGAGATTTTCAGTGGACTTTGGACAAGTGCGGGGAGGTAAGTCTATTCGGGTGGCCTTTTATAGAAGACGCTGTGGAGAGACGCCGTCCAGCTATTCAATGGGGAGATAATCAGAAGGGACATTACTTTCCTTCAAATTATGGAATTGCCACTCCTCTTTGACTGGCACCAACGCGAAAAAAATAACGGAAAAAATATAGCACAGTTCTCGTGATCAACTTTCCGTCGGGATTTCATCGCCTTTCCTGTGTTTCATTTTAAGTGCATCTCCGTGTTATCTACCAAAAAGCGCTGTCTCCTTCACCCCTCAATCCAATCTAAAGGTAAGAAAATTAGAGAAACTGGAAACTGATCAGTTCTTACCATCCCCGCATCACTGTCAGACTTCGTTTCTGGGTTGTCGTCATTGAATAAATCCATCATAATACGAAAACTGTACCTACTCTCCGATCGGTTGACGCCATTAACTCATATAGAGCTCTGTAAAATTCGATTTTGAACCCTGAACCCTCCCGGGTAACTTTTAATCCTTAAATAGCTTATTTGACCTCATGCATGCGTACCTTCCCTCTGAATTTCTTTGGATTCAACTCTGATTTTCCTACCTCATGAAGTTGAACAACGAAGATACTAAATTGGGTTGGAGATGCAAGTATCTGGTTCGGTGGATTTGATCCTGACAATGGTCGGTCGCTCATCTGGGTAACCGTAACCCGATTAATTGACACGTATATTTTATATTTGTGATTGTCATCGCAATTCGCGAGCCGCGACCATCCTCCGATCCTTCGTCTTTTATACTTCTAACCGGCCTGGATTTGGGCGTTATCAAGGTTGAAGAAAAAAATGAAGATCTACACTTTGGACCTCGAGCTTGCCGAAATAAAGACTGCCGATCATCGTCCCCAAGTTTATTAATCCTTCTGGTGCTCACAATTAGCTCACAAGTACCAAGAAATTTTCCACGTCGCGATTATTTAAGCAAAAAACACTTCTTATGCATGACAGAGCAAAAAGAGTGTCGCCGCCTTGCTGGGCTTTTTAGTTTTTAACTCATTCTTTGTTTGGTTTATTGGAGTTGTCGTTAGCAGTGAAGGTGGGTTCGGTTTTATCCTCTGCACAGAGTTACAGAAATGGAAACTATAAAATAGAAAGCTTTCAAGATAAATCAAAACTATAAGTTTCCTCTTTCCGTCAACGAACACTTCATGAGAAAAAATAAAAATAACCCTAGAATATTTTATAAATTATTTTATATATAGGGAATCCAAAAGCTACGACGATTGGAACCATCGAAGTTTAACAAATTTAGTAAATACGGCTTCACGTAAACGATAAGACTTATATAAAAAGTGGAATCTGCTCTTGTTTTGTATCTTTTCTCTTTTTCTTTCTGGAACTACCTAGCTTGATGCATAACGTAGTTCTTCATTATTTCCCAGAAGAAGATCTGTGCGCAACCCAAGTTATTGGTTTTGTTTTACTCGTCTCTGTCAACCCTGATTAAGACTAATAATCCATACATGAGGCATCGGAAGTTGAGCATTGGTGCTTGTAACTAGAACTTGCCACTAATCAGCTTGAAAATGTGCTTGGCTGATTTCTGGTTCCTCCAGTGACACTCTGAAGAGAGTGGGTTTTATTCGAGTAAAGATCTTTTACTAAGATTCAGAGAGTGCATCCTACCAGACTAACGAAAAGATGCTCTTCATGTCAAAGCTCATATTTGTCTCAAGTCTTCTTCTTTCCGAGTTGCCGGAAGACGAGAAGGTGAAAAAATGTCTTCTGTAATTAACTTCCTCTTTACACAAAAACTTGCGATTCCGCCATTAAACTTAACGGAAGGTTTCAGTTCTAACGAGGCTGGATTGCCACCGGTAACTGTGTTTTAGTTTCATGTTTGGTGTCTATTGTCCACAGAAATTGGGAGGTACTGAGCCACCGTATCGAAGACTCCAGATAGACAACGGCCTTTAGCCCCACGTGAAAGCTTTTCAAATATTCTAAAAACGCAACATTTCAACAATCTGAAACATCGAAGAAGTATATTGGAGAGACAAGATTACTAGGAAGAAAGCCATGTGCTAACGATCTCTGAACCCATGAAATTTTTTATTTAATGGCACCCTTATTTTTTCCGTCCATCTAGCTCCATCACTTGCACTTTTTCATTCGTCAACATCCTCTCACTCTCCCTTTGTTACTGCTGTAACTTGAAAGTCAAAATGCCTTCCAACCTCCTCTCCTGTTGAAGGTGAAAGCGGTGGAGCGACGGTGGTGCAACACTTGAAGACGAAATGAGAGACACATCTGTTACTGCTACCGACACCCACTTAACGAAAGCTCTACTCTCTTCGGATTTGATGGTGGGGGACCCTTTTCGGCGTTTTACACGATCTGGCCGCAAGCCCCTAAAGCTCTGTTACTCTGGCTTTTAAACAGCTGCTTTTATCTTCTTGGCTGAGTCAGTCCCCACTTCCATCCACGATCACGCATTGAACATCATGATCCATTCGGGTCAATTCCGACCGATTCTTGTTTGCTTTTGCTATATTAACACGCTGTAGAATTTGCAATTCCCTCCTCAAAACTCCGATTAATAACTTGGAAGTGAGAGATCAGATAGAGGAGATGATCTAAGACCAGATCAGGCCATTAATGTTGTAGCTAAAGAAGACGTCGAATCTACGACTTGTTCTTGAACCTCTCCGTGATTTGCAGAGGAAATTGTTCATTCTTATGATCAGTGAACACAGGAAGGCACGTTACTTTCAACAAGGACTCAGTGGGACTATAAAAATTCGTAACCACATTTCATGAATCATGACAAAAAAACGCCGGGCCCTCGTTTAATTGAGAAAGAACCCACCACTAAAAGCCGAACCAGAAGCCGAAACCGATTCTAAAATTTATGGAAAATCTTCCGATAATCTCCGAATCATCATTATCATCCACACAAAGCTTGAATGGATAAAAAGCAGTCGACTCAACGTACTGCCGACGTGATTCCCGGCAGAAACAGTCGGTGCATCGAGTCGAACGAAGCGAAGGAGCAGATTAATCGGAAGCCAACCCATGAAGAGTCTTAAGCAACTCCTAATTAAGCAAGGTTTGTTCATCGGAGAAGGCCATTATATTTCCTTCCCATTTCAGGAAAGGGATAATATAGAACACACCTTTTCCAGCACATTTTCAATGTTGGTATAACCTCTTTATAGGCTTCATTTCACGGTCAAGAATGTCGAATGTTCCTCCTCATCCATTATTTGTCCATTCTGCAGCCTATTAAGCAATTCCCCACAAGTAAAATATGCCACATATATTGTTTCCTGGTGCATGGGAACGCTTTCGACAGTTAGCAGCTGTAAAACTAAGGAAAGGCAGTACAATTTGATACTTTCTTGCCATTGTAGTCGTAGGGATGGATCCAGGAAAGTGGACCGCCCACTGCATTTGTCCTTTCAAAACTCAATAAATGCTGAGATGTGACGAGGATGGGCCTTTTTAGTAGTCAACAGGATGAACCCCTTGGCTTCCCCTTTCAGATTGGACCGGTGTAACTTCATTAACCTTATGGTCCTAAACCCTTCACCGACCTTCCTTAACCAACTTAAGAAACCCTGTTTTTGAGGCGAGAATGTAATCTCTGCTCGCCAACAAGAAACCGATTGGTGCTATTCACTCAGGCAAATACAAAAAATGGAGCTGAATCGTTCTTGTCTATCAACGTCGTGTGGGAGGATCTTCGACGACCACTGTTTATTTAATGGCAGCTGAGTGCGGCAGAGCCTTGTGTTTAAGCCGGAAGCACGGCCTTATAAGCTTTCCTGGCAATTGTTCTCATCACTAGACGGGATTCACCTCAAGATTTGATGGTGACTTTACGGACCATCAAGCTCCATGACTGATATATGAAAAACGGGATTAAACATACGGCGATTAGTTTGATATGAAAACGGCGACGTGACTAACGGGATAATGTCAAGCTCACAAATGACGAGGCCGGACGGATTTCTCTGGACTTGTCACGGAGTCATTTGCATGGAATTGGACGACAAGGTCGGCGGCGTGCGGTGTACGAAACCGAACCTACTCAAACGTTCAAAGCTCAAACCAGTCTCAGTCAGCCGACGAGGGACGCGGTCTTGGCGACAATCACAAGCCTCTCAAGTCTTGATTCGTACACCCTCATCCCCAGCAGTCAGACAAAACTCCTGTAGATGCGCCTCTAAATAAATGATTTAAAACTCCATCATATTGAAACTTTTGATCATCTTTCACGGACACTCTTTTTGTTCTTGGTTCTGTTTTTTTCCGACGACCACCATTAATACGGTGAGAAACTATTCGAAGTGAATTGGTTAAGACGATATCCTAATCTTAATGAATCGACAAAGCGGATCCTCCTAAATAGCTCGAGAAAGACTCCACATACGTAAAAGGAACCAAATGTATACTTCTCTAGGGTACGTTTAAGTCAATTAGTACTAATCTAAGTAAATTAGAAATAAACAATATGAAAGACAAACTCGCTGCTATACCACGTGTTAATTATATGTTATCTCCTGTATTTAGGTGACAATATCTTATAAATTCTATTTATTCTTACAATCAAAAGTTTCTACTTTGACCATTAATTAAATAATTTTTTGATTCTTTCATTCCTAGTCATTGATCAATGCCCACAATCTCGACCTGTGATTGGGGTTTTTAAATTTGGTAATAAATTTTTTATATTTGCAACTTCAAAATGATGAAAAATGAATATAGAATCTTTTCATTTGGAAAAAAAATATTTTGAAAGATAAAAAATAATTATATTGTTAAAATTTTCATTCGAAGTGCAATCAGTGTTGCCATTGGATTAGATTGTTTTTTTATTTTTTATTTAGCACAAAACTGGGCCTTTTATACCTGAAAAAGCAAGTGACACTTGCAGTCCAATTACACAACGCCCATCTCCAAATCCATCAACAGTTCTACCAAAATTTTGGAATTAAACAGACAATCCCTCTCCCCTCTTTCTTTTGAACTACCTATCGTAAGGTGAGGATATCAGGATCACGATCAGCTTCCTCAACGAATTTGGAACTGTTTCGACGTCTTTTGGATTTGGATTTGGATTTCTTGGTGGGTGCCATAAATTGGAAACTTTATAACTGCCCAAACCAAGACCACTCGAGCGGCCCCAAACAAATTAACCCTTTGAAGTTTGAAGTTGTCTCTTCAGGTGGCGGAGAGCCCAATCTCCATAAGTCGATGTAATTAATAACACTTAAATGGATCGCATGAAGAAGGTGAAGACCCGCAATCCGCACGGACATGGAGGCCATTAACGAAACGCTGATTACAAGCCAATTAATCCGCACTGGATATGGATCGCGTCTGCACCCCGATAGCCGTTCCAAGCACTCGTCTCAATCTTCTGCAACTAACGAAAAGGAAAGTCGGACTTAAGGCCGACACTTGGAACATATTCCCTTATCCACTCCGCATTTTCAAGGACCATAACAAACGTATCGTTTTCGATCGGAGAAATTCTGTTGTCTAAACTCGTAAATCTACAGATAAGTTCTCAACCAGAAACGGCGAGCGTCGACTTTCGTAACCGAGAACTTACCAGGCGGAGACGTCGATCCTTCAGTAAACTGGAAAACTTACTCGAAAGTGTATTTGCTTTGCGTGCTTCACGGGAGATCCAAAGGTTCAAAGAGAAGCACGAACCGGAGGAATAAATTCAGCTCCTCCACTAATGAACCTCATCTTCTTCATGAGAGATCTCTTTCTTCAGTGGCGATGGCGATTTCTTATTCTGAATGGCCAAATTACCCGCGCAAATTGACATATTCTCGCCTTTTACCCCGCCTTCCGCTTTGATGGAATTTTCTAAAAGAGGGAGAGAGACGACTGATGCTCGATTAATCGAGACGCAAAATCTTTTTTTAGTGTGACAGAAATACCCCCACTTTGTTGGAGCCACGTGTATCCGTATTCGATTCGCCATTCACTCGGATAACTTTTAGGGGTAATTCAGTCATCTCATAGAAGGAAGGGTAAGAACGTTAATTGAATTAGTTCCGGGATATTATGGTAAAAGCATCCTCCACGAATGGCCCCTGATCCGGCGGTTGCCGAATGGACACTCGCTTCTGGTTCAAAACGCCGGGAAAGCTGTCGTTCAAACGACCGTCAGACGGGCCTAGGTTTCCGTTTGGAACTCAGCGATAGTAATCTAGTTTACAGACTCGCGATGCTAGTGTCCAACTGCATAACGTACACGCGCTTGGGTGATGGTTGATAAAGTGGTCCTCATAATAGATGAAACCAGAGTTTCTCGTGGTCCAACCCACTCACGGACCGCATAGTTTTTTCTGAAAATTAATTAATTATTTCAATAAAATAAAATTTTAAAGCGTAAGACTAAAAGCATATTTAAGAGTTAGAGAATGGACGTAAGTCTTTCTCGGGAAATAATTTAAAATTTTTCTTTATTTATTTTTATCCCATGCATTTAATCGTTGATGTTTATTTTTATTTATTATTTTAATGAAATTTCGAAGACAAAAAGGGGTATGAAATCTTGCATATTTAACAGTAAAACAGAGTTAAAAATCCTGAGATGAATTTGAGGGTCGGGGTGGCTGGACTTTAAAGACCGGACCCGGCTCCAACCGTGCGTGTAATCTTAGCGGATTACACTCAGATCCGGTACTAATTAGTCGACGGTGGTTCTGACCTCAGGGAAGAAGCGGGCCGGAGACACAAGCAGAAGTAGCTAATGCCGCAGGAGGTTTGCTTACATATAAAAGTGACACCTGAAAAAAAACTAGACGCTGTTACTCCGCTCCGCGAACCTTATTATTTCGCGGCGCATCTTAGCCACCTCACTGCACACCTTCTCTGTTGCGCTCGAATTTTCCGCCGCCGACAGCAAGGAAAAGCGGAGAGGAGATGCAGATTTCGGCTCGGAAGTAAACAGTTGGACCGATCGGTAGCCTCAGGAAAGTCGCCAGGATAGTTGAAGTTCGGTTTGTGATCGTCTTCGGCCCATTGTCTTTGTGAGGGTTTTTATGGCTTCGGAAGATGTCGTCGGGAAAACCACGGGAGAGTCGGCCGTTTCAACAATCGTAAATCTTGCCGAAGAGGCCAAGCTTGCCAGTGAAGGCGTTAAAGCTCCCGGCCATGCGATCCTCAGCGTCTGTAAATCGCTCGTTGCCGGAGGCGTCGCTGGAGGAGTGTGAGTCTCCAATTTGTATTCATTTCTTTGCTTATTACAGATTTTTTTCTTTTCTCTTTGCTCTAAGGTCCCAAATCGAATTTTGACGTTTCGAAAGGAAAACAAGCTTTTTGGTAATAGTTTTATTATTTTTCTTTTGCAATATAAGACTTTCATTAGGCACTAGTTCTTGTTCCTTTGCTCTGTTGTTGCTTGCCTCTGATGGTTTACGTTTGCATTTGGTTCTACTTTACTTGGCATTTCTCTTGGTCGAAGCCGTAGTAATTTCCTCCGTGTCTGTATTGTTTCTCTTCGTAAAAAATGGCTGATCTTGTTGTTGCCATCTTGGGTTTAAGGACTTGTGTGGGCAAGTCTTACTAAATATCACCTATTTCTCTTCTACTTGCCACGATCGTTTACTTCAGTTTTTGTTTAATAGAGGAACAATGCTTCTCTGTGTGCTCATATTGTTCTCGTAATTCAATGATTTTGCGTTCTAAATTACATTTCTGTCTGAGTAAGTGTATCATTCTGGCTTAATTCGTTTCCCAATTAAATTCACATAAAATTGATCCTACGGTATCTGTGGTGAGATCATGTTTGTCCAAAAGGGGACAAACAAAATATGGTTTTATCTTTTCTGTCATAGCAGTATGACTTTGTTTCTCAAGCATTTGTGTTGCTGACGGTAGCTTATTGGATCTGTTATTCAACGTTTGCTTTCATGCCTGATTATATGCTCCTGCAACAGATCACGGACTGCTGTTGCTCCATTGGAGAGGTTAAAAATTCTGCTTCAGGTTGGTTACACATATTCCTGAGACTGCCTAGTCATACTTTTTATTTTTCATATTCTTTTTGTTGCAGATGGTAGGTTACTGTTCTCGTTGGTTGACACTTTTGGCTCAAAACTTTGAAATTGATGTTTGAGTAGCATAGTTTGCTTTCATGTTATGAGGGCTATCAATCTTTGAAACTGCTTTAACTGGACATTTTTAACTTCTAACGAGGTTTTGTGGGAATGAATCTAAAACAATTGTGTCAGTTTTTGATATATGGCATACAAAAAGTGAGTTTGGACCCAAGACCTCACATTAAGAGACACCGTATGTAGCCGTTCTGCCAACTGCTCAATTCAGAAGCCATAGATGAACTGAAACTCTCACAAATACATATCTTTTAATGATAACTAACAAAATTTGGTCTGAGTAAATATATCTACTTATATTTCAAAGCAAAAGCTGACTACCATGCTGGATACATTGTTCTGTGACACCTAAAAATCTCAAAGCAGGGATCTTAATTAGCTTCATTGTATTTAATATAGTTACTTTATATTACTGCATTACATCCTGGGATTGTTAATGCAGGTTCAAAACCCTCACAGTATAAAGTATAATGGAACCATTCAAGGGTTGAAGTATATATGGAGGACAGAGGGTTTTCGAGGCTTATTTAAGGGTAACGGTACTAATTGTGCCCGTATTGTTCCAAACTCAGCAGTCAAGTTTTTCAGCTATGAGCAGGCATCTAGGTGTGCATTCTTTAACCTTGTTTTTGCTAGATTAGAAATGGTAGATAGCTGGATTCTCTAACAAACATTGGTTGCAACCATGTCTTCATTTTTCAAAAGAAAAAAATCATATTTATTCAGTTCTTTGTATGATATGTTTGAGTGTTCACTCCCCTAGGCTTTTTATTTTCTGTACCATCATCTTAATATCCTGAAAGCACCAAAACTTTTTTTGAATTTTTCATGTCCAATTTATTTGTTTCTTTTATGTTTTTCAATGATTGCTTATTCTTATCTTAACTATGTTGTCTTAGTTTTTACTCACATAGTTTGTTACTTCTACCAGGGGAATTTTATGGCTCTATCGGCAGCAACCTGGCAATGGTAATATCTTTTCTCTTTTAGTATTTCCCCAAGATCATTTTCTAAGTTCCTAAATTTATGTGGGATTGCACCTACACAGCTGCACTATCCTTACCATATTGATGAATGTTTTGGCATTTATGGTTTTCACTGTAAGAAAATAAAAAAAATAAATGCTATTTCAAAATAAATAATCAGATAATAAGTAGACAAAATGAAGTTACTGTATATTCTTTTGGTCAAAGTGCTTAGCCTGTCTTCTAGAGAGAGTCTGGCCGCTGGGCCCTCCGTTGAGTTTTAACTCTCTCTGAGCTAATTTATATTGCATTTCATATTTTATGTTGTATCATTACTGCTCAGTTTGATCTATAAAAACTTATTGTCATTTTCAAAAAAAGAAAAACAAGTGTCCAGCCTGTCTGTTTGAGGATGGTCAGACATTGCTTCTTGCTTTGTGTTGAGATTAAACTAGCTGTTTTGTTTTTCTCTTTTTAAAATTTTTTTGAATGATGAATTAGCTGATTTTTAATGCTGAAATAGTATCTAAGAGGAATAATTTATGGAGTTTAGCATAGTCAACATCTAATGAGTCTTCCAAGTCCATAAGATGTTTTCTAATTTTTCTGTTTTTAGTTGTAAATTTCAATTGACAATATCAGATTTGGCTAAGTTCTCTTCTTGTTTTTATTTTCTGTCATAAAGTACATCATGAATTTTTTAATTTTTGCTGCCATGAAATGATTTTTTTCCTTCTCTGTGCCCTCGGGCATTGCGAGTCCATAAAAGTGGAGTTGAGAGCCTCATGACTTTTGTTGACCTTCTCTTGTCCACTGATTGTGGAGAGCAGTTCAGCAATCATTATCAGCTGGCCATTCTGAAAGAAAGTTAGGCACTTCTTGGTGTACTTCAACAAGATTGTACACATTTGCTAACAATTGCTTATCTCCAAGAATTGTCAATGGCCTTGCTGATTCCTTGACTAGGGATGGGTCTACCTGGATAGACCTTATAGTCTGCCATTGACATCACCTTGGCTGATCTTGTTTTGTGCTTTGGCTTTGCTTGGTATCTTCTGCTTTCTTCAGTTATTGTAATGGAGCTCCTCACATCTTGTACCTTCTTTGGAGTTTGCTGTTTATAAAAAAAAATTTCATTGCTTTCCAATACTAAAAAATTTCTGCTAAAGGAAGAAAAAAAAGGGTTCCTCTCCACAAGCTGTACTTGCATTTGAACCTTAAGCTTGCATGATGGCCTATTGCTGGGTCTTCCTTCTCTTTACCATATCTCAGAAAGCAGTTCTTTAATTTTTTTTGACATAAGTGCAGATATTGAAAAACAACAGAGGAATACAAACCTAGCTTTGAGGGCCTGACTCCACAACAAAGTGTTGGAGAGACACACCCGCCTTAGCCTGAGAGTCTGCTAAGTGATTAGCAGAGTGTGGAATGTGGTTCCAAATACAGTTTAAGCCAGAAAGTAAATTAAAAATTTCATTGAACATATCCCAATGACGCCACGGGGGGTGACCATGGTTAGCACACCAATTGATGATTACTTTTGAATCGCCCTCAATTAAAAGGGGGCCAGAGAGGTGGCTAGGGAAGACCTTGAGCCCGTGCAGAAGGCCAGAGAGTTCTGCAGTTGTAGAATCTGAGATGCCAAGGGGACCTGCATATGAGAAGAGGAGATCGCTATTTCCATTGTAGATAACACCACCGAATCCTGCAGGACCTGGGCAGCCTAAAGCACTGCCATCAAAGTTGAGTTTTGTGCTGCCAGGTGGAGGGGGTTCTATGTAGCCATAGTAGGGGGTGAGATGGCAGGGACATCTCAGCAATAGATTTCCAACTTCCTCTAAAGTTGGAGTTACTGAATATTTTGAATTCTTTTCTACTTAAGAGCCAGACAAAGGCCCTATAAAGGTAAAAATTTTCATGTGGAGTGTTTGTCAAAGTAAAATTCTCATGGCTGATGTGCTCAGAAGAAGAGGTCGCCCATCTATAGATCCACTATGCCCTTTCTGCCACAATGAAGATGAATCCACCAGTCATACTCTTCTTCAGTGCCAGTTCTCATGGACTATGTGGACCTCTGTTTTAAGCAAATTGGAGATTCAATTTTGTATTGTTGTCGACCTGATAAGCTTTTGCAAGTCGATCTTGGGATATCCCCTTCCTGGCCTCGGTAAATTGATTATCTCAGCTTGTGCTAGCTTCGTTCCATGGGGGCTTTGGAATGAACGGAATAGAAGGCGGTTTGATGCTAAAAGTGAATCTGAGGCTAGAGTTGTTGACAGAGTGATAGGGCAAATATCAACCTGGTTATTGACAAAAAAACCCCTCTCCTCTTTCAAAGGCACTGACATTCGAGACAACTGGAGCAATTTGGCGAGGATGCACATTGGAGCCAAAATCCCAATTATGTAGGAATGGACCCCTCCAGAAACTGGCTACCTAAAACTGAACTTTGATGGATCTTCTCTTGGAAATCCCGGGATCGCGGGATTTGGGGGCGTCATTTCAGACTCAACTGGGAATCAATGTTTTTCCTATGCTGGTCCTTTAGGCATATCCGACTCAATGTCGGCGGAATTACATATGGCCTTCTTAATGGACTGCGGGTGTTCAAAGACAAATGTAGTGGGCTTATTCACATTGAAGGGGACTCCAAGGTGGTGATTGGTTGGTGCCAGCGCAACTCTTCTCCCCCATGGAGGCATTGGGACGTATTCCAGGAGATTTTGGATATTGTATCTTCCTTTTCTTGTATTTGGTCTCACATTCCGAGATCTGCTAATTCGGCAGCAGATGTGCTTGCCAAGGAGGGAGCTTTCCTGCAATCTCTCGTTGTGAAGGATTTGCGCCCTCCGCTTTTGTAGTTTTCTCTTCCTTCTTTTAAATAAAAATACATCATCAAAAAAACAAAAAAAAGAGCCAGACAAAGACTTGACTGGATATTTGCTCAGTGAAAACCTCAATAGGACAAGATTTGAATTTGAATTTCCTTTTGTTGCGCTCTTTCCAGAGAGCCCAAATAATATGACCAATATAGCAAGATAAGACCATTTTCCCTAGTTTTGGGAGCTTTGTACTGACTAGGGAGAGGATAGTGTCAGCAATGTTTCTCGAGGCACAAAATTGAAAGCCAATTTTGTTTAAAAGGGATGTCCAGGCTCGATAGGCAAACTGACATGAAAGGAGGACATGTGATGCTGTTTCTGGGGTATTTGTACAAAAAGGGCAGTGAGGGTCCAAGATAGAGGTACCCCGACGAATTAAAGCATCAGAGGTTAAAATTTTGTTTCTGCAAGCAGACCAAATGAAAAACTTAGCACGTGGGGGGGGGGGGGGGAGCGAGCAGATCCCAGGCATATGCAGCAGGGTGCTTTGGTGGTCCAAAAGATTATTTAAGTATGTATAGGCAGAAGATGTGGAGAAAGATCCCTTTGAACAAGGTGTCCAGATCAGAGTATCATTGGAGGAGTTTGGTTGTCTGGGTGGGAGAGTGAGAAGAAATTGGGATGCAAGGATGGCTTCAGTATCAGAGAGATGTCTTTTAAGGTTTAGGTTCCAATCCCCATTTCCTGACCAACTATCTGAGATATTGATCTCTAAGTTATTTGAGAGGCTGAAGATTTCCGGAAAACTATTTCTGAGGGGTGATTGGCCAACCCACCAATCATTCCACCAATCATTTCAGAATTTTGAAGAATTTCCATTTCCTATGTAACATTTTGTAGCCATTTTGAATTTGGGGAGAAGTTGAGCTATTTTCCTCCAGGCAGGTGACAGTGAGCAAATACGCCCTCCTTCTATTCACCAGCCAGAGGGGAGATTTACTTTCTCTCTAACAAAAGCTCTCCAAATCAAATGATGATTCATATTATATTTCCAAATCCATTTAAGCAGCAAAACAGAATTTGTTATGAATGTGTCTCGGATTCCCAGACCACCTACTACTTTTGGTTTGCAAACCTCCTCCCATTTAACCAGGTAATATTTTTTTTCCCCGTTTGGACCCCCCCAAAGGAAGCGTCTCTTAAGGAGCTCAATTCTGTTTCAATTTGTATATCAATTTGCATGACTTGGTCAATTTGCTGATATGTTTTGGAACAGTGACAAGTCTTAGCATTAACATAGAGAACATTATCTCTTGCTATTTTGCTTCAGCCACTTCGAACTTCTGCAAGGTTTTGGGGCTTAGGTGTCTGATATTCATACTTCATATTGCTTGGAATCTGATTGGCACTCATGCCGGATCATTATGGTAGTATCTTGGCAATTCATTAATGGATTGAAACCTAGACAAGTACAAAATATTAACCTGAAATGGGTTCGTCTTTCTACTTACATACATTGTAGATAGATGTTTCTTATAGTTGTTTTCACAGAGGAAAGATTGATGAGTTTCTCGTAGTTATTTTATATACAACAATAGTTTGCAGAAGGCTTGCCAAGTTTGTGTGATGAGCCATTCATTCACGAGTGGAGATGTAAAAAAGTACCCTATATCTGTTTGGGTTAGCTACAAAAATAGCTACCGCACTACATTTTCTCTACACATAAATACACGAACTTGTTATATGTGTTGAGAAAATGCTTCCAATCGATTATTAACAAAATACTTCAGTATGTGATGCTTTTGTAGAGGGCTCATTATAATTTTGTGCCATATGAGCCATATGGAGACGTGAAACTGTCCTACGTCAGGTTGGTTTGATTCAGCTATAAGAAAGCATAATAAGCCTCTTTGAAACATGTCAGTGTAGAACATTTTAATATGATATTTTATGTGGAGAAAGATGTGTATGTCCTGCTCAAAGAAAAATATTATAAGAGTGTGAAAGTATGTATTATAGACTGGGAAAGTCTGTATCGGTATTTATTATTATTTTCGTCATATCTTTTCTCTATTTCTGTTCAGTGTTTTTGTTTTTGTTCTTGGGTTCTTTTCTACTGAGTTGTTCCATGAGTTTTCTTCCACTTTGCTCTTTCTTTTCTTTTTTCACTTGTTGAAGCTTTTCTCTCAACTTCCATCAATATCGTTTTCATGATTCCGCCATTTTTTGTCTGCCTCAACTAGGTAACAGCAAACAGTTGTACTTGTGACGACTCACTTCCTTTCCATGTTTATTATTTCCAGAGGATGCTCAGCTTACTCCTCTATTGCGGCTTGGAGCTGGAGCATGTGCTGGAATCATTGCCATGTCAGCAACTTATCCCATGGACATGGTGCGAGGCAGGCTTACTGTACAGGTATTTAATCATCTGTAGTGTTCAACTGTTGTTTAGTTGCTGTTTTTCACATGGTGAACATTTTTTGTTGTATGGATGGCCACAGTTTTAATTTAATTTTTTCTTTTAATTGATACCGCTTGGCCAGACAGATAAGTCCCCTTACCAGTACCGAGGAATGTTCCATGCTCTATCAACTGTTCTCCGGGAAGAAGGCCCAAGGGCTATTTATAAAGGCTGGCTACCTTCTGTTATTGGAGTTGTATGTACTCTCTTCCATATCTGCTAAAGCATTTCTCTTCTCCTTTAGTTTCCTGCTGGATCCTTTTCGGAGGTTCGCCTGCTTCGTAAATTTAGTCATCTAAGATAAGGATCATGAGGCTGGTAGATGAATTTGGGACTGGGATATAGTATATAAAAGGCAACGAAGTTACTTAATTGGCTGATTTCCTTTACCAAATATGACATAATATGGCACCTCACACATGTTTGGAATAGTTTATCTGGGAATTAATTTCATTCTTAAACTTAATTGTTGTACCCGATCCATTCATATTAAAAAAATTCTATCAGGAACCTTGACTGAATCATGCATAGCTCTTCAGTCAATTTCCAAAACTTGATTGAACTCTTCCTAACCTTAAAACTCAGCAGTGGACACATCAGTTCAAATTATATTGGGATTACCCAAAACTCAAACCATTAGAGGATCAGATACTTAGAGCACAAGGTGGCATTTTGTTCTGCTTTTCAAGGGGCATAAATTCTTTTTCGTTTTTTTCTGTATTCAGATTCCTTATGTGGGCCTCAACTTTGCTGTCTACGAGTCTCTAAAAGACTGGTTATTCAAAACCAAACCACTTGGGCTGGTTGAAAATGATGAGTTGGGGGTTGCAACAAGGCTTGCATGTGGGGCAGCGGCAGGAACTGTAGGACAGACAGTTGCATACCCTCTTGATGTGATTCGAAGACGTATGCAAATGGTGGGTTGGAAGGATGCTTCTTCCGTTGTGATTGGGGATGGTAGAGGTAAAGCACCACTGGAGTATACAGGCATGATTGATGCTTTCAGAAAAACAGTCAGACACGAAGGATTTGGAGCTTTATACAAGGGTTTGGTACCTAATTCTGTGAAGGTCAGCAAACAATTTTCCTTTTTTGTTCTATAGAAACTGACAATTTATGATGGATGTAGAATTTAAAAATTACATGGTGTTTTGGGAGGTGTGCATCCTAGAAGTGCTTGCATATCGATTGGCTAGGCTGCATTTTGAGGAAACCGTTCATGTGATAGGACCTCAAGGACAAAAGAAACAGAAGTCATCCCAATGGATGATGACCTCAAGGATAAAAGAAGCAGAAGTCATCCCAATGGAGATGACTCGAATCATCAGTTTCGACTGTTGAGCATTTCAGTTCCCATAGTGCTTCTGCCAAGAATGGGTGACTGCCTTTGCAAATTGTGGACCATTTACCCTATGGCATTTTGTTTGTTCTCCACGATACTTCTATAATTTACTGGCATACCTATGTTGCCTCCCAAGCATTACATTATTTCCTCGGTAGTCCAAGACTCTTTAAATGGAAAACAAACTATGACACATTACCTTTGTTTGAAGAGCTGCATTCAGAGGAAGCACCGTGTTGCTGCAAGTCTCATATATACTCACAATGCTTTTATTTTGTGCAGGTTGTCCCGTCCATTGCTATTGCCTTTGTGACGTACGAGGTTGTGAAGGATGTTCTTGGGGTGGAAATGAGAATATCAGACTGAGCCGATTAGCTGGATAATGAAAGAGAACCTGGAACCGATTTTTGTAGGCGAAAGGGAAGCAATATAAAACTAGGAAAGAGAAATTGTATAGGCCCCGTGTCTATATCATGCAATCTCTTCTCTATCTTCAAGACAGGAAAGCCCATTGGTTCTTGCCTCAGTTTGCGTGCAGTTAATAAGTGTGTCAGTGAAAGCAGCATTCCTAGATTTCTCATAATGGTTCTTAGTTGATTGAGATTGTCATCTTGTGAGTCAGAACGTTCAGTTAAGTTAATGTTTGACCTATAGCCATGCGGTAACCGATCCATATTTACCATTAGCAGTTCATGGAAACTTTCTGCCACTGTACTGGTGCAGGCCTTTTCTCCACGTGATCATATCAATCAATTCTCTATCTGATAGTCAATGGTGCAGACCAATGCTAGACTGCCTTAGTGATTCTGCGAAGAATGGGCTTTTTGCTCAGTGAACAAGAACCAGGAGCCTACTGGAAATTTGCATCCAAAGATTGTCGCAACTGTGCATGATTTTGTGACCACAGTTGCCTGATGCCTCTGTAAAAATAAATTGGTTGACAATAACCTATTAAGATAGTCAATTCCATTAGAAGAACTTTGTGAGTTTCTGCTTTAGAGATGGGAGGAGAAAGCTTAGAGACATTGTAGCAAAACACATTTCTGGAAAATAGGAATAAATCCCTCATTGCAAACAATTATCCGACTCCCTCTTTTGACCATGCAAAAAACACGCAGCATAACGAGCTAAATTGAGCTCAAAACATTCGCAGCAAAAGTTCAAAGGGAGGTCCAAATGGATTAGGCAAATTCACTCTTTTGACTTCACCCACCGGTACAAATGCTTAACCCAACGACCTATTGACCTGTGCGGTTAATCAACTGAAGTTCAAAAAAAAAAAAAAAAGGTCTGGAAGGAGAAAAGAGCCAATACGGCTTTTTGTTTCTACTAAGATGAGGTGAAGACAATAACAATGGGGCAAATAATACTGAAATTTTCATTTGGTATAAAATTTATGATCGCACCCATTCACCCAACCAGTCGGGTCTTACAATAACTTTTGGTCCTTTTCTTATGAAGCAAACTCTACGTTGACTGTTAAGTTCTCACGGTAAGCTAACATTTAACTGAACCCACACAAAGCATTGCCTTATTGAGAAAAAATGAACAAATTAGGTACATAAGTGAAACAGGAATTGCACAAAATAACCACAACACTGAAGAAACGAATGATGTCTGTCCACTATTTAGTCCTCTTAAGCAATGCCAGAAGTGTTTCCCTGAGGCGATCATTTTCTTCTCGGCGGTATTCCATCCAGAAGCATAATTGTCTTATGGCCTCCCTTTTCTCTTCATTCCTGTTCACCATCTCCTCTTCCTTCTCCTTCACTCTATTCTCCAATTCTCCCGTCTTCTTTTGGTATACGGCAACAGTTTCCATTAGCTTCTGCTTGTCTTTCTCCCAGTTGATGGCCTTTTTTTCTGAAACCTCAAGCTTCCCTTGTAACAACGTTGCCACTTCTTCTGCATCCTTCAGCCTTTTTGCTAGACTTTGAATCTTTGCCTTCAGTCCAAGCTTCTCGCTAGTTGTTCCTGATACCCATGTCCTCATAATGTCAAGTTCTATGATATAATTTGATAAGCGAGCATCCACATGAGCATGATTTTCTTCAAATTTTTGAACTGTCACTTCCAGATTGTCAACTCCTACACGTACGGCTTGCAATGCAGTTTTTGTCATTTGTCCAATCTGATTCCGTTCATTTTCTAAAAGACTAACTTTTTGGGACAGTTTCATAATTTGGTCATCAAGCAACCTGTGCCCTTCATGCAGCTGCATTTCTTGCTTACGGTACTTCTCTTCCTTCTTTTCAAATTCAGATTCAGTGATCTTGAGCTTCTGATTTGACAGCCGGAGCTGGACTTCAATATTCTGGGCAATCTCTGATAACTTTGCAATTTCTTCCTTTTGTTCTCCTTCTATTTTCTGCATCATTCCGATTTTCTCATCTTTCAGTCCTAGGATTTCCTTATGTCTTTCCTCCAGCACATTTATATCTAGTTTCAAATTTCTGATGTTGTCAGCAGATTCTTCAATTTCCTTCCTCTGTTTGTCAATAACAAGTTCTAGACTTTGAATCTCACTAGCCATCTCTGCAATCTTCAATTCCACAATCATAACCTGATTGCTTGACTCTGTCAACTGCTTTTTTGTTTGATTAAGTTCCGCAATTAGGTTGTTTGAATATTCTTCATGCTCCTTCAGCATGTTTTCATGATTTGACTTAACGATATCAAGCTCCTGGTCCGTGCTTTCTCTCTGAATCTGGAGTTCAGAGGCTTCACTTCTCACTCTTTCAAGCTGCTCTCCCAATCCCATTGTTTGGGCATGTAAAGAGCCCATCTCCAGAGTCATTTCATTCACTTGTTTTCTTAATGACACATTTTCCTCTTCCATTACTTCAATCCTCCTTTCAGCTTCTTCAAGCTTACCATGTGACTCAATGAGATCCGTGTTGAGGGCACGTAGTGAGTCCATTTCAAGAGTAAGGTTGTCTACTTGCTTTCTTAGTGCCATGTTCTCCTCCTCCATTTCTCCAATTCTTTGTTCAGCCTTTTCAAGCTTACCCTGTGACACCAGGAGATCAAATTCAACTTGTTTATGGTTTATAGTTAATTGATTCAGCTCTTCCTTCAAAAACTGGAGTTCTGAGACTTCACTTCCCATTGTTCCAAGCTGCTCTTCCAATACCATGATCTGTGCGCGCAGTGTGTCCTTCTCCAGCGTAATGTCATCTACCTGCTTTCTGAACAGCATGTTCTCCTCTTCTATTTTCCCAAGTTTCTGTTCAGATTTTACAAGCTTATCATGTGACTCCTGGAGATCAGACTGTACTTGATTATGTTTATCAGTTAATTGATTCAGCTTTTCCTTCAGAATCAGGAGGTCAGAGGCTTCTCTTCTCACTCTTTCAAGCTGCTCTTCCAGTACATTGTTCTGGGCACGTAGTGAGTCCATTGCATGTGTCATCTCATTTACCTGCTTTCTTAGAAATATGTTCTCCTCTTCCACTTCTCCAATTTTCTGTTCAGCTTTGCCAAGCTTCTCATGTGACTCTTGGAGATTAGATTCAACTTTCTTATGATTTTCATTTGATTGGTTCAGCTTTTCCTTCAGAATCTGGAGTTCTGAGGCTTCACTTTTCATTTTTTCAAGTTGCTGTTCTAATTTCATATTATGGGCATGGAACACACCCATCTCGAGGGTCATTTCATCCATCTGCTTTCTTAGCAAAATATTTTCCTCTTCCATTTCTCTAATCTTCAGTTCAGCTTTTCCAAGCTTATCATATGACTCCTGGAGATCAGATTCAACTTGCTTGTGATTCTCATTTAATTGAATAACAAAGTTTGTGCTCTCTTTGCATGATCTTTCCAAACTAGAAATCTGACCTAATAACTGCAGTTTAAGATTTTCATGTTGAAAAAGCTTATCAGAAGTTTCATTCTTCTCACTTTCCATCTGTTCTTCCAGCTCCTTTTTCTGAGAGGACAGCATATCCAGCTTTAATTGCAGCTCCTCTATCTCAGAAGTCAGATCATCTACTTTAGCAGAGGCCTCCATCTTGACATCTTCCAGCTCTTTGGAAAGAGAAGTGCTCTTCTGCCCACCTTCTTCAAGTCTTTTCTCCAAATCCAGAACTTGATCTTGCAAATTGGTTTCTTGTTGCTGAAGAATAGAAGTTAAAGCTGTTAGCCTCTTGATTTCAGTTTCTTGTTCACCGAAATTCTTATTAGATAGCTCCAACCTCTCCAAAAGTTCTGTATTTTCTGACATTAGTTTGGCTTTATGCTCTTCCGCACCTTGGATGATTTTGTTTAGGTCAATCAAATCTTGGTGAGCCTTTTCCAGCTCATGCTTCACATCAGAATTTTCAGCCTGCAGCTTGGAGTTTTCAAGGTTTAGTCTCTCCATTTCACCTTTTAGTTCCTGTACAATTTTCTGTGTTTCCTCTTTATTAACGTCTAATCTTTTTATTTCATCTCTTAGTTCCTCAATAATTTTTTCCACCTCTTTCAACTTGCTTTGAGCAGCAAGATTTTCAGAAGTCAAAGCATCCTTCTCGGCTTTTGTAGTTGACAGTATCACTTTCAAATCGTCCACTTTGCCGATGAGCTGTGTATTATGGTCTTTCAGCAATTTCATATCAGCTTTAAATTCTTCTAGGGTTTTCTCCAGTTCTTGAGCCTTGTTCAAGGAAACAGACCTTTCCAGATTAAGATCTTCAATCTCAGCCTTCAGCAATTGAACTTCACTCCTAAGCCCTTCCATGATTTTATCTGCATCTTGTAGATTGCTCAGTAAATCAGCTTCTTTTTTACCTAAAGCTTCCAAATCTTGCTTCATATTTTTATTTTCCGCTTCCAAAGACTGGAATTCTGGGGAAGAAGAATTTCGTTTCCCAGCTTTTGTTTTTCTGTTTTTACCCTCTTCTGAGTCTGAGTCTGAGCTAGAGCTAGATGAAGAGCTCCCATCCGTTTTGCCTCTACTGTCAACTCTTGTCTTTAGTTCTTCGGTCAGATTATTGTATCGTTCATGAAGGACTTTGTAGTATTCATAGAAATCTTCAATAAGGGGGCCAATTTCTGACCGCTCATCAGAACCACCTTCCTTTTCTTCATTGAGCAAGTTCAGTATCTTCTTCATGTTACTCTCAATTGCTGTTATGACAAAGATCCCTGTAATTACTGACTGACTATACAGAAAGCACTTCAATTTCAAGCAATCTTTCATGTTTAGCAGAAAAAGCAATCAAGAACTTCCAGATGTTAATATCAGGAAGGGACTGTGAATATGTAAAATAATTACTAAGAAGAATGCAAACTTATAATACTCTGAAACACTTCTCAAAATTATTCACCACAAACATTTCGTCAAAATAAAAAGGATTATATTATGTTAAATTTTTATTTTTTGAAGCTTTGCAACATTTCTAAATGAGAAAAGAAACAATTTTAACTTCAGCAATGGAACTCGTAGTTCCTTCCACTCTTTAGCATCAAAATGAATACCAGCAACTTATTACAAACCAAAAATGTGAGAATATTTAGCAATTTTCTTAAAAAGAAGGTAGATTTCATTAACATCACGTTTCCTATAAAATAAGCATCATTTTTACAAGGACTCCTATAAGGATCATAGATAAGCAAAGAAAATTATTATGATTTTTGTTTCATAAAATAACTACCAAAATTTCTTTTATTTTGAACACCTCGGGAAATCTACCACAGACAAAATGATTATTGAAGTTTAAACCTCACCTTTCTTGTGCTCTTCCAGCCAGACTGAGTCATCAGAATTGACATGATCTACTAAAATGGACGCAAGGAACCCACGAAGCCTGTGTTTCTTCATTCTTGCTGCTGTAGCTCAAACCTCACCTTGAGCAGAAAGAGGCTAATCTCCTCAAGTGCAAATTCATTGAATCTGGAAAACAAAAATCTATACACACTCACACATGTTTACTGATTTCTATATAACAAAGTAAGAAAAGAGCAAAGACGCACACCAAAAACTCCTCAAAATTTCTTTTTCTTTTTATCCTACTTCTATGAGTAACAAGGGACAGCCTTGTAGTAGCTATTCCATACAGAAAAGAAATGAATAAACTCTGGAGAAAATTCTGTATAGAGATTTAGGACTTAAGATATGTGAGAAATTGAAATAATCGTCAACAAAAATGACAAAGTTGAAATTTCAATGACTGAATAAAAAAAGATAGATTATTTAGATATGCAGGTGTTCTTTTAGACAGGCTTAAAAGGCAAAGGAAGAGTGTTGTTGCATCAGCGTCGGTAATTCCACTGAATTTTTAAAATTTGTCTGTGCTTCTCTAATTATGATCAACAAAAAAACAACAAACAGTTACAATAATATTGCTGGAACAACTGAAACTATGTGAAGTGATAGAATTCATGTCATTATGTACGAGGGGATTAAGAGTGTAACAAGCTCCTTATAAACCCCTATTGTGAGGAGACATCATTTAAAGCTTATTTCAGTGTTATTAAAATTATATCTGTCTTTTATTTAAGCAGTATACGATATACAAAAGAAATAGCCTGTTTGTCATAAAGAGAATCTTCTAAGTTAAAAGCAGAATGAAAGTTACCTTGGCTTTTTATAAAACATAGACTACTTTATGACACAGTAAGAACCCAAAGGAATGCAGGTTCAAGAAACTAGACTAAACTTTACTGAATTTTCTAAAGCAGATAAAGCCAACTCAACTAGCTTTTGTAGAATGAATCAGGAAATTTCACTGGGAATTCACCTTGACTCCTCATACTAACTGATGGATCTATTGATATTAGAGCATTTTAACTGTACATGATTTTAAATATTAAACTTCTCGTATCAAAGTTGATCACAGGGAGATATTCATGACTTTGGAATAGAAGGGTATCCGACCTATTTCAAATAGAGACCATAATGTTTCCAGTAAATACCCAAACTTTTAAAAAACATCCACAACGATTACAAATTTGAAAAGCTTATCACTCATCAATCGAAAAGGCAGAAAGAACGAAAGCGTAGGAGTCATTTGCAAGTAATCTTCGGTCGCTTACTTTTTTGGAATCTTGATTAGAAAGGCTAAGAAACAACGTTTAGCTTCAACCAACGGTGAATGTCGGAAACATTAAATTCATTTTGATGATTATAATTAAAAAAGAGCAAACGCTTTCTGGAGTAGCTAACATACGCACTTGGCAAGATCTTTTATCTAACGCCACCTACCGTACTGCATAACCGCCAGTAAGATTCAAGAATGACAACTGACAGCTTGAGCATGAGAAGAATAAGTTGTAACTAAAAACAAGAAAGACAAAAGAAAGAAATATTGGCGTGAGATTCTACATAGGAGGACTTCTTCCTCCATCACACTGTCTTCCAGATTCATAAAAACAGAGGAAGAAGTCCTCCATAACAATAGTTTCAGAGATGATCCGAGAGACCGGTTAAAATCACCTTTCAATCCTTTCATAAGATGATCCAAACTCAGTTCTCCGCCAACATTCGAATTCTTCAATCTGAAAATGGTGGAGATTATGTGAATCATTAGTTCCGTGATTATTTCCATCACCATGGACTGATTCATGAAACCTCATGCCCCCAAACTCCTCAACAAAATGGTATTGCGGAGAAGAAAAATCGCCACATTCTTGAAACATCTCAGGATCTTTTACTTGGGGCCCAAATGCCTAGCCATCATTGGCCTAATGCTGTTACTACGGCTGTCCACCTCATTAACTGCATGCTTTCCAAAATTCTTGAGTTTAAGACTCCCCTTTAGGCCCTGTCAAACTATATTTCATTACCCTTTGTGCTGATTCTCCCTCCTCGAATTTTTGGTTGTGTTATGTTCGTTAATCTCCACAAAAACCAGCACTCGAAGCTTGATCTGTGTTATTCGGTGTCTGTTTTTGGATACAGTCAATCAATACGATCCAACTACTCGGCCCACATATGTAACTATGATATCACGTTCTTTGAATTTGAAACTTTCTACTCGTCCGCTACATCCAATTCTTCTCTTCAAGGGGAGACACGAGAAGAAGAACTGAATTGGATGACATTTGACTGGTTCAAGGACACTGATATAGCGACCACTGTGGAACCAGATCCAGAGAAAACATCCTCAGAAATTGATGAAGCAGTACTTCTCTTCCCCTCAGTATCCAGCGACCCATCTCCTAAGAATATCATTGAGGTAAGTAATCTTGTCACACCTCAAAATTCTAATGATATGGCTACTCCTATTAGCTATGAATTACCTATCAGACGCAATCGGGGTAAACCACCGAACAGATATTCCCCTGAAGTGAAGGGAAAAAATCAAAATATCTTATTGCCAATTATGTGTCTACAAAAGAACTGTTTGAACCCCTCAAGAAGTTTGTAAATGAACTCTCCTCACACCATGTTCCCACAAGTGTTGGTGAAACTCTGAAAGACACCAGGTGGGATCATACCATGAAGGAAGAAATGGAGGTATTAATGAAAAATGAGACCTGGAGTCTTATTCCTTTACTTGAAAATAAAAAAACAATGGGGTGTAAATGGGTATTCCCCATCAAATACAAATCCGATGAAGCAGTTGAACGGTACAAGGCAAGGCTAGTAGCAAAAGGATATACACAGACATATGGAGTGGATTATCAAGAAACATTCTCACTGGTGGCCAAATTGAATATTGTTAGAGTTTTGTTATCTCTTGCAGCTAATCTTGATCGGCCACTGCACCAATTTGACGTTAAAAATATTTTTTTCTAAGGAGATCTTGAAGAAGAAATCTACATGGATGTTCCTCCAGGATATATAGCAAATCTTGAAGCAAGGACATTGTACAAACTCCAGCAAACTCTATATGGCTTGAAGCAATCTCCTAGAGCATAGTTTGGGAGATTGAGTTTGGCAATGCGGAAATATGGTTTTAAACAAAACAACTCAGATCATACGTTATTCTTAAAGCATCGACGAGGTAAAGTAATAGCTTTGACCGTGAAAGTAGATGATACGATCATTACAAGAGATGATTCAGAAGAAATAGCAAGACTTCAAGAGCAATTGGCAACATAATTTGAGATGAAAAATCTGGGAGGTCTCAAATATGTTCTGGAAATCAAAGTTGCTAGGTCCAAACAAGGCATATTCTTTTCCCAACGAAAATATATCCTAAATCTATTATCAAAAATTGGACTATTGGAATGTAAACCTGCAGATACCCTAATAATCCCAAATCACAAGTTTAGAGAATATCTAGACCAAGTGCTAACAAACAAAGGAAGATACCAGAGATTGGTTGAAAAACCTAATTATTTCTCCCATACACGACCTAATATCGCCTATGCAGTAAGTGTAGTAAACCAATGCATGCATTGTCCAAGTGAAGATCATATGAATGTTGTGAATCAAATTATTCGATACTTAAAGTCCTCCCCTGGGAAAGGACTCGTGTTCTCAAGAAACCATCACCTAAAGGTTGAAGATTATACAAATGCTGACTGGGCAGGAAATATTTCAGATAGAAGATCCATCTTAGGCTATTTTACGTTTTTTGGAGGGATCCTAGTTACGAGAAGTAAGAAACAAAAAGTGGTAACGTTATCAAGTGTTGAAGCTGAGTTTCGTGGGATGGCTAAGGATCTTTACGAGCTTCTCTGGCTTCGGATATTATTAACCGAAATTAGCTTTAGCCCAAACTGTGAGATGGACTTATTCTGCGATAACAAGGCGGCTATTGATATTTCACATAACCCGGTTCAGCATGATTGGACTAAACATGTGGAAGTAGATCAACACTTCATCAAATAAAACTTTGAGGCAAAGATAATTAGATTTTCTTTTGTTAAATCTGAAGACCAGTTGGCAGACATACTAACAAAAGCAGTATACAGTAAGAACTCCTACAACTCACTTGGCAAATTGGGCATTAGAGCTATACGCACCAACTTGAGGGGGACTGTTGGCATGAAATCGTCCAGAGGAGGACTCCTTCTTCCATCAAACTGTCTTCCATATCCGTAAAAACAGAGGAAGAAGTCCTCCTTAACAACAACTTCGGAGATGATCCGAGAGACCGATTAAAATCACCTGTAAATCTTTGTATATAAATATGGATGTACTTGTATGAAATAAATGAAAAAGAAAGAAGAAAGAAAACTTACAATAAACTCAAAACAAAAGAAATGGTGTTTGACTGGCAGAAGAACCGGAAAATTCAAAAGAAAAAAGAACGAGAGAAGCACACCGAAGGTAGAAGAGCAATTGATGGTCATAACAAAAGCAAACTCCCAAAAAAGTACTTGCCGGTCCTTTGTTTCGAAATTTCAGCTTTGATCAAGCATAAATCAAATCAAGAGAAAACAACAAAGGATACAAATAAAAAGATAAGACCAAACTAAAGCAAACAAAAAGAAAGCTGAAAAGCTAAACTCCCTTCTCATGTATGGAGAAAGATCAGCTGTCCCTAAAATGAAAGCCGAGCAAAATTATCAGAAAAACATCAGCGCTTAGAGAGAGAGAGAGCGAGAGAAAGGAACTAACCTGGCGCGTCTCTCTTTCGTCCCCTTCTTCTTCGCGTCCTGGAATTGTAGAGAGACTAAGATGTCGGAATTCCGGCTACGAAATGCTCTTTCTCTCTTCTTCTTTCATGGAAGAGGATCGCATAATCGATATTCGAAACGGTAAAAGTGGGAGCACCAGAGAGTGTAAGACAGAGGTTTTAAACTGCGGTACAGAAGCAAAACGAAAGACAGATAATAGCACCTTTCTTTTTCCTCACTAAGCATCAAGCGGGACCCACGACGACCTGTACCTGACATTTCCCTGGCGCGGAAGCGGCCGCGGGATGGAATCTTTGGAGTACCTATGAGGATAATGCCCCTCTTTCATTACATTATTACAATAATACCACTAATCGATCTTCTGCCTGTTTTTGACGACCTTTGCATGAAGCATGAAGCATGAAGCATGAAGCATGGAGCATGTGGCATGTGCATACACCTGGGATACCCGTATTTTTAGCGTGTCAGCATGAATCCGTCAGATCTATTTTCTCTTAAAATATTTTAGAATTTTATCGATTTTTCTTTATTAGAGAAAAATTGAGCCTACTTAAAAACGCTCTATTTAAACTAACTATAATGTATTTAAATTGTTTAAATAATTATTTTTGTATTTCTTTAAAATGTTAGATTCTCAGATAAACTATTTTAATTTTAATATTTGTAGTAATGTCAAAATTACGATCGGTAATCAAACTCGAAGCGAGCCAATGTTGCACGCGTGTGGAGTGGGGTTAACTGACTAGGGTTCGCCAAATGCGCCCTGGTTTTACTCATGACCGTTGATGTGTCTCTAAGCTCTCCTACTCGCTAATTTGCTTTCCCTCCATAAATTGAGGAAGCGTCGAAGCGAGCCGGATCCACGTCACCTGTCTTCTCTTTCTTTCTCTGCTTTTACAGATGTTTGCGTGGTGCCCCAAATTCAACCACAGGGCACCACGAGTCATCCCCGCATCTCCCATGCACAACCGAAACTCCTAGAACTATTTTGAGAGACATTTTTTATTTATAGAATCAGGTTACTTCCCTCTGTTCTCTCTCTCCCTTCCAACCAGGAAGTCTTGAACTCTTTTGATCGAGAAGAAAAGAGGACCTTTTCGGCTTCTTTGTATTGTCAGGTTACTTCCGGAGTCCAATCTTTTTTCCTTGTTTCTTCAAAAGTCTGTTCCCGTCTTTTCCTTCTGTATGGTTTGTGCTTTACTTTCCTCATAATATACGATACTTGGCGCTTCATTCTTATGTTTGGGATTTCTGTTTGCTGATTTGCAGGAACGGGATGGTATGTTCCAAGCATACCGTACCTTCATGGTTGAGCGCCGCATCTAGGGTCGATTTCGACGGTGGAACGTCATCGAATGCAACTATGTCGGAGGCGACTGTGTACTCCGCCGACGGTAGAGAATCTTTCTCTTCTTCTTCTCACCATAAATCTCTCTCGGATTTCAATATGGGATACGGACAGCGTGCCTTCTCTGCTGCTGGGGCCGCTGTTGTATCGGCCATTCTCGTTAACCCCCTCGATGTTGCAAAGGTACCTCCCTTCTTTCTCTACTTCTAGCCCATTCTCTGCGTTTGTATGTCTACTTTTTTCGGTGTAGGCGTATGAGGAGACCTAATTGTTATTTCTAATAATTATGGAATTGTCTCTGTTGTTTACGTCGGCTATTCTGATTACTACCCGAAGCATCATTATCCCGGAAACAGTCAAATTCCTCAGCTTCATTTATGTATTACATTGATCTGTTTCTAAAGAAACTGGCGGTTCGTTCATCAGTTCGTTTCACAAGTCTCTCGCGTGAAATGGCTAATGATCATTCAGCAGGGGGATGTATTTTCAAATTCTCTTGGTGTGTTACCTTTCCCATTATTTTGGCAGCTGCATCTTTAGGAACTTGTTGATTCCTTCTTTAGGTCTTCTTTCGCTGCTTCAAAAGTTTGCCTTAATTAGGTGCTAATTGGTTTTTTCACTATCAATAGGTGCCACTTATTTTCTTTTCTTTTTTTTCCAGACGAGATTGCAAGCACAGGCAGCTGGGGTTCCTTATTCACATCCACAGCATCATATCAGTGAGCGCATGGCAGCTCTTGGTCCAAACACGGTATGCTGAATTTCTTCTGTTCATTTGATATCCAATTCTATATGTATCTATGAGAATTTTATTTCCAGGGTGGAAGGTCTGTGAAAAGGGATGTGAGCAGGAGTCTTATGATTACTGCTTTTCTTATACAAGGATAGTCTATCACAGAATTGTGGCTTTTTAATTGTCAAAGAGGATAGATAAAAACTCTCTTTGCTGTCACCTTGGTGTTCTAGAATCTGATTTAGAGTTTCTGTAAATGATTTCAATTCCCTAACTCTTACATTGATACGTTTGGGATTCTCCCTCCTTTTTATTGAACATTGTGTATACACACAACTTTGTACCTGATTTGGCAGTGAGACCTTGAACTCAATTCCTCACGTTATGAAGCCCCGGAGTGGCCATTGTGTCTAAGTCTCTTTTAGGATTAACTATGTAATTTCTAGACATTGGCAAATTTTCTCTTGAACATTGTTTCTGGCATGGTGGTGAGGCCTTGAACTCAATTCCTCATATTAAGAAACCCCAGAGTGGGCATTTTGCTGAAGGCTCTTTTAGAATAAACATATAACTATGTAGTTACTTGTCAGTGGCTAATTTTCTCTTGGGTATTATCGACATGTCATAATGCTTGATATAATTACTTTCAAATGTTTTATTGATTCAGATGTTTCCGGAATACAGATGTTCTTCATCATGTACAAGAGGTGGAATTCTTGGTACTGGACCCTTTTGCACCCCTGATTGTTTTCGGTACAAAGGGACTATGGATGTCTTCTACAAAATAGTTACGCAGGTTGGTTATGCAATGATGTGATACTTCTTGCTACAATGAACATACAGAACTTAAAGATGTATATAAAACCTTGTCCAAGAACTAGCAGATTAATTTTCGAGATAATTTGGTCAAGCAAATCTTATCATTGGCACTTCAAATTTTATTTCTCTGTCTAAAACTAAAAATAAAAAATAAATAAAAAAATCTTAAGGTTTGAACTGGTAATATGGTCTGTTCTGTCATTGTTTTGATGAACTGACCAATCCATTGTCATAATGGTGATCCTAGTTAATACTCTTCTCACCAAGTTTAAACAAAGTCTTTTTATGGCTGAGCATCTATGATCTCCAAAGTGCCAAAACAAGTTTGTACTGACAGGGAAACAAGTCCATACTGACAGGGAATGATGGTCACTGTTACTAGTATTAAACTGATCATTTAGTTATGGTTTTTTAGAATTTTCTGAGCATTCATCTAATGGATCAATTCATTACAGGAAGGATTTTCTAGATTGTGGAGAGGGACCAATGCAGGATTAGCACTAGCAGTACCAACTGTAAGTTATTGTTTTTCCAACCATTTTCTACTGTCGTGTACACCTTGGTCATACTATCTTGATCACTTATAATTTGAGAAATATTTGTGGATGAGACTTGTCTGCTGATAGCACTTATTTATAGGACTAGACATACTGTATTAACTTGTTAAGCAATGATGAGTTACAACATGAATACATTCTTAAAAAAGAGTTACAACCTGAATCTATCTTCACTTGTTTTATCTTGTGCAAACACTTCAGAACTTAACTCTCTCCCTCATAACATAATGTTTTAGGGTTTTTTAGTTACCAATTATGGATAATATGTATCTACTACATGTAATTATGGAAGTAGGCTGTGAAAAAGATTTTAAGTTCTGTTTTATCTGAGGAGATTACATAGCTTATTTATTTTGGGAAGACAACTAAAGAGCGCAATGGACATGGGAGGTCTTGGGTTCAATTCTCACCAGGAATTGGGTTGTTGTGTGTGTTTATGCAGTGATTGTTAGAAAAAACTTATGCGGTAGTTATTGAAAAAAGTGCATGATTAGAAAAATTATGCAGTGATTATTAGAAAAAATTACGAATGTGATTATAGAAAAGAAGTTCTTAGACCTATTCAAAACACTAAAACATTTCTTTGCTTCTTTTTTATCAAAAACCTTCTTCGGTCAGGGTATAATTCCATGCTCTTGCCTAAATATTTTTTTAGTCCCATAGACAACTCTATGAGCTATTTAGAAATTTTAATAGAACATACTCCTGTGAGCTGTAGCATTATTTCAGGGTGTTTGGGAAATAATATGCTCGACTGACCATTTAATGAGAATAAAATACTGACTCTTTATATTAGGGGTGTATTTCTACCTGCTGTATAGATTAGTTTCTTTGGTTTTTATATATTTATGTCTTGTCTAGAATACAGAAAACAACTGATTTGAGATGTGGTTAAATAAGCATTAAAAACATTTATAGCCACTTGGGTGTCAGTCCCGCCATATATCACTTCTATTGAATAAATATAATATTTACTTTATTGTTTTGAAATCTTCAAAGTTGGATCTTTTTGCTAATATCAGGGCTCATATACATTTTGTTAAGTTGGGTCCAAGGCCTATCCCAAAATGACTAGCCATCTTAGGAAACCTCTTTCCCAACTAATAAACTCAAGATCTTTGTACTCACTAATCCATGTGGGACTATTCTTTAACACTCCCCCCACGTGTAGATCCTCTTTTCGTAGCTATACAGGTGGATAATTTAAGAGTAGGCAATTTAGGTGTAGGGCCTCTTTTGTAGCTCTACAAGTGGATAGTTTAGGTGTAAGCCCCCTTTTTGTGGCTCTACAAGTAGATAGTTTAGGTGTAGGTCCACATATGAGTACCTACTCTGATACCATGTTAAATTGGGTCCAAGGCCTATCCCAAAATGACTAGCCACCTTAGGAAACTTCTTTCCCAACTAATAAACTTAAGATCTTTGTCATCATTAATCCATGTGGGACTATTCCTTAACACATTTTTTTAGATATGGACTTTGTTTGTCAATGATTTACTAAGGCCCGAGGGCCAAAGAAACAAACTACAACAAAGCTAAGCCATAGGCCTTTTAGCAATGAAAGATTACTCTCAACAAGAGTGCAACATCAAATATGGACTTAATTTATCAAACTTCTCTATGCTTTAAAATTGATATGTTGACTGATGGGTAAACTACTCTCTCCAATTTTTAAATCAGGTTGGTATATACTTACCTTGCTATGACATCTTCCGAAATTGGATGGAACAGTTTACAACCCAAAATGCTCCATATCTGACTCCGTATGTTCCCTTAGTTGCTGGTTCAGTGGCACGCTCATTAGCTTGCATTACTTGTTCTCCAATTGAGCTTGCCAGGACACGTATGCAGGTATATTCCTTATTTCTTGTAGCATTGAATTCTAATCATTTGCATCATCTTCTAATTTGCTCTTTTTTCTAAGATTTGAGCAAAGCCTTCTTTGATGTCCTATCCCTGCCTAATTGTTGCCTTGGGGTTTGGTTGTAATTTTAGTATAAACAAAATTGTGTTCCTGTTCTGTTGAAATAGGCTTATAAAGAATTTCAGAAAGGTGCAAAGCCTCCGGGCATACGGAAGACTTTGCTCGGGGTTCTCTCATCAGTCAGGAATACTAATAACTTGAATGGTAAATGCTCTTTCACTTCTGGATCTTAATTAGCAAGAGGCAGTCTGCTCATGCAATATGAATAAGGTAACATGAGCAAAAAATGTGGTCCTTGTCTCCTCTCCTTGTCTCATGCATCTTCCTAGTGCATTCAGCAATGGGTTATCGAACTGTTACAAACTATTGCTTGATTTGGTGAAGAATTGCTTCAAATTTCTGAGACAGTCCTGAGTCCAAATGTATAGACTCGGTGGAGAAATGACTGGTTGTTTAGTTTTACCACTCTCCCTCTTCCTTGCCTGCCCACCCACTGTGGCTGGGCCATAACTTGGCTGCTTTTCTTTGCAGTCAATAGCTATCGCATTCTATGGACAGGTGTTGGGGCACAACTAGCTCGAGATGTTCCTTTCTCTGCAATTTGCTGGTCAACTCTTGAACCTGTAAGCTTTCAGTGAAAAATGCAACCCTGCTATTACATGTATACAGTATGCTTATGAAATAGTCATTTGTGAGTCTAATTAATTGTAAACTGGATTTTGATACAGATCCGAAGAAAATTACTCGGGTTTGTTGGAGAAGATGCTAATGCAGCTAGTGTTTTGGGTGCAAATTTTTCTGCTGGTTTTGTCGCAGGGAGTCTAGCTGCTGCTGCTACGTGTCCTTTAGATGTTGCCAAAACTCGTAGACAAATAGAGGTTTGTTCTTAATCTCTGGTTTAAAAGTGGAACATGGACCATTGTGATTGTTCTTTGTTTTGTACTTCATTCAAGTCTAATCTGCTATTACTTGGTCTCTCTGAAGGACCCAGCAAGGGCATTGAAGATGACAACTCAACGAACGCTGCTTGAAATTTGGAGGTATGCATGACTTTGGTCTACATTCTGCCATGTCTTTTCTTGTGGAAACTACTGTCAAGAGGTGTCTAAATTCTGACATGTCAGCAGCAGCATGTCAGAAGCTCTAGATGCCTGTTTACTTGGATATCCTGACATGTCTAAACTCTGCTTCAGGGATGGTGGGATGAAGGGACTTTTTACGGGAATTGGTCCACGGGTTGGTCGAGCAGGCCCCTCAGTTGGAATTGTAGTATCGTTTTATGAAGTCGTCAAATATGTTTTACATCAAAGACATATGAGCTCGTGAAGAGGAAAATGATGTCGGAGGATAGTATTACAACGTCATTTCTGTTGAAGGGAAGGGGACGTGGCCTAAAGAAAAGGCAGACTGGATTGGAGCAAGGAAATTTTTTTGGTTTCAAAGAGAGTGGAGCTTGCAAGACGGTCGTCTCGCCTGACTGAGAAGCATCAGAAAGTAAAGCTCGAAGTCTGTTTCTTCCGATTGTGATTTGGCAAGCAGGTGGCTCACCCAATAAATTTGAGAGGGCCGGTAGTGGTAGTCTTTCATGGAGGCGAATAAACTCGTCGTAGCCCTCCTTGAAGGAAATTTTGTAGCAAGTGTCATTATTTGTCTCCAATGGCATTATTTGTTCCCGGGATTATTTATTTCATTGAAAGTACAGCCATCAGAGGGTCCGAAAGAAGGAAAGTTGTCACTTATTTTCTGTCAGGTTCCTGTCACAGTTGACAATTAACATGATTCAATCAATGGACATGGTGCATTTCTTCTCTTTTTCCTCCCGTGCTCTCTTACATCGTAATGCAGCGTAGTAACGTACATTATCTCATGCGTGATTGAAGCCATTTCCCCTCGCACAATTCCGGTGGCCCCTACTTGATACTCTTCCTCAGCCCGCGTCTTTCTAAGAACCAAAACAAAATAAGCACTTCCCTCTTTTAATGTTCCATTTGCCTCGAGTGCTGGATATCTTCTGCTAAAATTACAAAGGGATTAGATAAAGCTAAGGTGTTTATCTGTCATATAGTTGAAGAGGAAGCAGAGTGAGCTAGGGGGTGGATCACTGTACTCATGTTTTCTCTTGCCTCCTCCTGTCTCGGAACTCCCCTCCCGGCTTAATGATTTTTATGGGAGGGAAAAAAAGGAGTTGGACGCTGCCCTTAACCATCCTTTCCCAAATGGGAGAAATTTTTCTTCACATAAAAATAAAGATTATCCTTTATTAATATTATAACTCATTTTAATAAAGATGAAAAAACTTGGTTACTGAGTATAATTAATTAAATCCGACCATAATTTTTTTTACTACCTTTGTTATTAATGGTTAGATCAACCTTCACATAAAAAATAAACCAAGATATATTTTCCAAGTATGTAAATCATTATTCTAAAATAGCCTTCGCCTTCTTTTAAATGGTAGACTTACTTGTGACCAATGAAGCCCAATAAATGGAAGATTGGCCCAAGGAAAAGAAACGAGCACCCAAGAAACAGCCACCAGTGGGTGCACGTCCCAAGCTGATGAGAATTAGAGAAGCTGCAGCTGTTGAAACAGATGATTCTTAGATAAGAACTATTTTTTGTGGGTATTTTGTTTTGGAGATTTTCATTTTTCAATTCAAGGACATCTCAGCCACATGTATGCACTTACCTAGCCCGCAGCGAACAATTTCACATGCACTAGGCCCACTTCCCCTAGAAACATGGTCCAACACATGTGAAACAGCACATGGCAAAATGAGTACAATCATGTCTGTCACATGTCACATGTCACATGTCATGACTGGCAGTAAGTGAAATTTCTTTGTACAGGGGACGCATACAACTCCACGGCTGCACCACTGCTGTATATTTAGCAGAGGGAGGCTAAAGTTTCACAGAATAAATGGCACCATTCAATCACACTCTTGTTATTTGCGATTTACAAGAGATTTTTACACTACGAACTTTGCCAAGAAACTGGCAGATTTCAACGGAAGTAATAAATAGACTGGTTCTGAACAGATCGTTGAACTCAAATAAAAAAAAAAAAAAAAAAAAAAAAATCTGTCATCAAACATCAGCCACGAAAACTTGCAAGAACAGAGTAGGAACTCCAACTAACACAGAGACCTGAAGAAGACCAGACATTGCACAGAACTGAATTAACCTAGCCACAGAATTATGTTACAGCTCCCCCCATCCCACCCCTCTTCTTCATCTCTCTCTTCTCTTCCCCGCATTATTCCCATCAAATTAAAAAAGTCTGTAGGAGGAGGTAGCGTCCATAGGGTGGATAAGGTATGTGAGAACCAAGGCCACCAACATCAGCACATATGCAATCCCTTGATCAATTGATGTCCCTGCGATAGAGGAAACCACCCGAACATATTAATTAATAATAGCAAATCATTGCATAAAGAACAGATTGACACCAGAAATGTTATCAGGAGTATTGATTCGAATCAATAACTTGTCATAACAATGGAAGAAATATGTCCACTGCAAAATCTTAATGGGGGGATAAGCAAACATTGACAAAAGTTCGGTTAAAAGGCCGTTTAAGCAGCGAAGGTACCAATCGTAGCCTGCAGTCTATGGCCAATATATAATATAGGAAGAACACAGCAGAAACACCAAAGAAGTCCGAAAGAAAAGGGGGAACGGTTGAAAAGATCCGAAAGACATAATAGCAAACGCCCATTAATTATAAAAATTCCTTCGATATGCATAACAGGACATCACAACAAAACGTAAATTTGAAGACATGAAAACGGCTCCAAGATAAAACGGAAATGTTCTAATACAAATTAGGCATCAAGAATGCGGAGAAGAAAAAAAGTTGGAAGGCCAAGCAAACTGTCGGTACCATCAAGGAATAGACATCAAACAGACAATAAATCTGTAAACGATACTATGAGAGAATCGCTTTAAGCACGTAACAGACGAATGAAAATAGAGTAAACGAAACCATGACACATCAAGGAAGTGAATGCCAAAAACCAAACATAAACAACGAGAACAATGTATGAATCTACAAATAAACGGAGACAAGAAAGCGGAAAAAACAAATATCCCCTATCAACAGTAGAATAAGAAAGGCATAACCACGGCAAGGCGACACTAACAAATATCACATAAAGAACGCAAATCGAATGAAAACTAAATAAGGCGCAGAAATTTGAAGGTAAAACTCGAAGAGCATAACTTTCTATCAACAACGAGAAAAAGTTAATGCATAGCAGAAAATGGCAATGCCAAAGCGTGGATCTAGAGGAAAAGGAAATAAAAACAAGAACAAGTAAAGCACACAGACCGTCACTCGCCGGAGCAGGAGCCGGAGCCAGGTTCTGCGCCTGAGCCGCAGGCAAAAAGATACTGAAGACGAGTGCAACGACCAGCATGGCTCCAAAAGAAACCCTAGAAATCGCCATTCCAGATAGTGATTTTTCCCGTAAGACGATCCCCTTCACCTCTCTCTCTCTCTCTCTCGGCTTCCCTCCTGTCTCCGCGGCAGAGAAAGAGAAAAAAGGAGAGAATATACGACGAGGAGGCTCCGGAGAGCCGCGGAGGGAGTACAGGGTAAGCCCGAGAACACGCGCAACGATTACTTGAACCAGCCAGAGAGGGTGCCCTACCCGGCAAGGGGACGCGCCTTAATATACACGCGCCAGGGGCTGTAACCGTAGGAACGAGAAAGGGGGAGCGGGACCCACGTCGCATGTGCTTCGGCCAGACTGGCCGGTCAGTTGTCGCCAGCTCGTGCTACCGGATTCGGATTCTTACAGATGGCTTTTCTCCTCTCTTTGTTTGCCGTTGAGGAGTCTTGGCCCCTAATGGATAAAGGCTTTCATCTTATTTTCTAATTTTAAGTTGCTCAAATTAAGGGTTAACAATCATCTCTTCAGTATCCAAAACAAATTAAAATAAGAGGCTTGGACGTTTTAGATCAAATTTACTGGATGGGCAGCCACTCTCGACATTTCGGGTTTCGCTTACCGACGGAAGCTAACAAGTGGCTTTCACGTTTGCCTTTTCTTTTTTCTTTTGCAAGTTCAGCGTCCAAGATGATCCAGCATCGACCACGAACCGTGGCCTAATTTTTTTTTCTATTTACAGCCTGCCCCAGCTTTATTAGGACTCCCAAGTCTGACGCAGCACTGCAAAAGCAGGCAGTTTGTGAATTTGAATGTTTCTTTCTTTTTATATCCGAACATTGTTTAGAAGAGGATCTCTCTCTATGTTTGCGGATTTCAATTGTCACCATCAAATCATAAATTTTAGTTTAATGGCTCCTCATCACTTCGACAATGAGATTTAATGACGTCCAGAGTTAATGAAACAACTTCCGTAACGAACCAACAAATAATGAGTTCTATGGAAGAAGAAAAAACGTATTAATCTATATAACAAAAAATGCCCATCATCAACAGAAACAACAATTCAAGCACCATTTACTCTGCAAAGCTTTTCACTACCTTGATCAGATAGGATTTTGTGACGCTATAAATCCTACTCGAAGTGACATCATTCCTAAGTTCCATTTAGTATGTAATGTTATTTCCTCTTGAAAACTGATCACAGAAATTTCACATTTGCCTGATGACTTTGAAATGCTAACATCTGATGTAGAAGATTGTCCAATCAAAATGATTACTACCCGACTGTATAGGAAAATCTCAAGCATAACCAATTAATTTTAGCCACTCAACTGTGGGGTTCCGATTTATTTAACTGATAGGCGTCAAAAGGGACCCGGAGGAATGCAGCACATCAGTAGCCTCCACATGGTCTCAGATGAGTGACACAAAGATAACAAGGTACGGAAATGCAGCAGGCAAAAGCGTAGACTCCAAATATTTCATGACCTAGAATTACTTTCAACAAATGCTGCTGATATTTGGCGATATAATAAGAACAAAATAAAGACATGCAAATGCGATCTCGTAGACATTTTCAGCTATTTTTAAACAGTAAAAAATCACTTTACATAATTTAATCAATATAAAAATGCGGTTGGTTTTTATAATGCAAGTTTAGGGTCCAAAGTTCCAGTTGCATTGCCTTCAGCAGACATAGCTCCATCTGGATCCTGCATTGAATGCAACAACAGTCAACTTGCAACACAAAAATGCAGCTCAAATGTGAAAGTTGAGCAGCGATAGAAACATACATACCTCCATTCCCCATTTAATGTAATCAGGTGACTCACAAGCCTTGTACTCATCAACCAAACTCTCTATAATCTCTCTAGACTCATCAAACTCAGAAAGATCGTTATCCTGGCAAGATAACCATCCAAAGATACGCATACTGATGGGTTTAATTTGAAAGAACAACAAACACCTTGCCAAACAAGCAATACAAATGCAAAATCGAATTGGAGAGGAGGTAACATACTTCAAACATTGGAAATTTCCGGTAATTGTCCAAAAATGCTTGCTTCTTTCTGAGTTTCTCATACTGGCTCAAGCACTTGCTGAATAGGTGCCGTATGCTAGTGTGGCTTGCAAGCATCAGGCCACTAACCTATTAAACAATGCAGGCAGATGTTTAAAGTCTAATAAATGTACGAGATCCACAATTGAATACCAAGTAAAATGTATCAAATGCCATTTGTATGGGCAAATATGATAAACTCTTACCCTGTGAGCAGTTTGAATGTAAGGAGATTTTCTAGACAACGCAACCTGCCAGAAAATGACACTGTTACTCTCAGAGAAAAAGAGAATCAACAGCAGAAGGAAATTGATCAATCCATGCAATATCTTCTGTTATAATTCCAGAACTAAACCTGTATGCTTGCTGGACCCCACTCAATGAAATTAACAAGCTTTCTTTCACGTATTCTCTGCAAACTTTCATGTACCTGGAAGAGAAACACGTAACGTGTTAGATAGGTATAAAGCATCTTCTGGCTAGCCATTCCAAGATACTTCTATTTGAAAATTATTCAGAGAGCACATGTCAGCATGCTGACATTTCTTGAAAGAATAAAGCCCAAGCAGTTAGCCACATCCAGAGGAAGTATCTAACACATCATCATACACACCTAAAGTTTCCGTCTGTTATGTGCTGCCAATGGTACTAACCAGAAAACAAAATATGTGCATATGCATCCATTTAAAATGTGGTATTGAATAATTAAATTCTTTCTGCAGTCACAAAGAGGTACGTACAATAGAGAGTTATGATTTTTTGGGGGAAATTTTTTTGGCTTTTATTGATTAGTGCCATAGGAAAGAAGTCCCTCACAAGAAGTGAGGGACAAGAAGCCCCCTCAGCTAACAAATCAGAAATACTATTTGCAGCTCTAAGAGTGTGCTGCCAATTAATTTGAAGAGGATCACAGATGTCACTTGTTAGAAAGAGCAAGAGTAAAATTGTAATTTCATTTTAAGCTTGGTGGTGGACTCTCTTCCTAGTAGGAATAAATAGGATAAAAAATTTCTACCTTTTTATAAGCCTAAACAGTGGCTGTTTTATATTTTCTTATGTTTATGGGGAAGAGGGGCATTTCTGTCCTCCAGTATTTTGTCACTTAAGTGATTAATAAAATTGGGTTAAAGGTCATCATTAGGCCACTAAAGCCACTGCTAACAAGAGAGAGAGACAAAGAGATTAAAGGCACACTGGAAATACACAAATATGCCTCATAACAATAAACCACATTCGGAAATAATCTGTTGCACTTTGACCTCTCATCTTTGTCCGAAGCTAGAATTGGACCAAATAAGTAATTAATTATGTTAGTGGGAAAAATCCCACAGAGATAAATATTCAGAAAATCGTTGGTTCATAAGGTTAAGCAACAGACATCTAAAGTAGCTAGTCATTTTTAGGTTAGAAACAGGCTCAATCTTAATGTGGTATTAGAATGGGACGTCTGCTTGGACTTGGGCCTAATTTGTACCCGGTCTGTGTTGTCCACATCTCATACCTGCTATCCATATATGTAGGACGTGAGGGAGAGTGTTGGTGTGAATAGTTGATAAAAGTTAAGAAAAAATTCTGGTTTATAAGGTTGAATGATAGACCTTCCATGTGGTTAGTTATTTTCGGGAGGAATTAGGCTCAATCTTAATAAATAAAAAATAAAATATGAGTGAGAAAAGAAAAAGATATAAAACACTGCTACAAACTAACAGTTGGAAATCGTTGGTCATGGCCATTTTCTGCTAGCAATTGCTAGCAGTAAAGAACTAAATAGAAACCAATGATGACTACATACAAATCCAAGAATGTAAGTATTTTAGATATTTCCTTTTGGACTGTGCTAGAAAAACTGCTCCTACCGGCAGATATACCAGGATAGAAAAGTCATTGAGATGGAATAAATAAGATTTGGGATACATTTTTTTATTTTCTGGGGTGCTTCTACTGTAGGCACTAAACTCATGCCTGTTCAGACTTTTTATTTGCATTTGTTGCCATGGAAAAAAAAGAGCTACCATTAAATGTCTCACTAAAATAAATGGAGCAAAATGATCTCACTGACAATTTGTAAAAATAGGTTCTTCAAATCATGGGATCCCATAAGATGACAGTATACGCAAAACAATCAGAGAGAGCTACTTCCAACTTACCTGAGTAGGATCTACTTCTCCCTGAATGATATTTAATATTGATATGTATTTCCCTTGACTTGCTTCTTTTGTTCGAGCATAGGAAGAAACCATGATGTTCTTTGTCTGCAAAAAAATAAACATCAGAACTATTTTTATATAAGTCATGCAGTGTAAACACACAAATGCTATCAAATTTTATAATCTTGCCTGCAGAAGTCTTCTCATAACATCCAGGACAGTTGTTTTACGGATCACATTAGCCTGCATGAGAAAAAAAGTTTTTCTTAAATAATGGAAAATAATCTACCAGACAAATTAACTAGAGGTTCTCAAGAAGAACAATAATGGGAAATATCACACACCATCAACTACTGAGCAGGAGTTAATAATAACCTGTAAAAGTCCCCAAAGGAAGCCTCAACAAGTAACAGATCAATAAGGAGAAAATGAAAAAATAATCCAGCAGCTCAAAGCAAGGAATGACCAGCCTCTGCATGCTCCACAGTGGTCAAATGCTATCAAGTTCGGAAATCGAGTGATCAACTTATAAGATCATGATTCGGTGTACTAGTAGCCACAACTAATAGTTAAGAAAACTAAGAAAATGACAAAGACCCTGTTTCCGCTTGACATGCTGAGAACAGAATGATGATCCTCTTTCCATTTACACCAAAGATTTAAATATCATCAATGGTTAAAGTTTCCGTTCTGACATAGTTCAGAATGGTTTGATAATGTTGATGAAGACGGACATGTCCAAAACCCAAATTTGACATCTATATGACTTATATCTTTTACGAATCTGACATTCAAAACTAGTAAAAAAGTTTCTAAAACTGCAAAATATTGAATGTATGCATATATTCCTACACCTAGGAGCAAATTGTAGTAAAACAATAAAGAAACCCGCATGATAGAAACCAAAGACCTGCCATAGACGCAATATATGTTTTTGAATCCCCTCACAAACAATAGTTATTGACTAGCTAATTTTGTCAATTGCAAGACCTCAGAGAAAGTTGGCTTCCCTATTGGAATGTATTCTCGATATGTCTCTCCTTAGACTTATTCTTCCAGCCAAGACTAACTTTTCTTCGTTTCCTGTTGCTGTTGATAACATTTTAGTATTGAAAAGCTTTTGATCTCCATGTTTATTTACATAACTCATCACTATATCAGAAAGTACTTATAACACATAACGAGAAACAAGTCATCTCCACTGCATAATTTCCTTCTTACAAATCTGTTTTGGCACCTCATATCAATTAGTATCTCAATGTTAGCACCAATCTGCAGAAAGCAATTCATTAAGAGAACAAGTTGAATATGTCAGCTGTCTCCAAAACAGCATCTACTCCTTGCCTGATGCTTTGTCAGTTCCAACTCATCAATATTGACCCAAAATTTTCTAACCTTTTTATTATTTTTTTTTTTTTTTTTTTGATGTGTGTGTGTGCACAAGCTAGGCAAAATAATTCCAGAATAATATTAACTATAGGTTTCAAGCCCACGCAAAAGAGCGTGGTATCAGGAAGATTGACAGACGGGCAAAAAATCTTTGTCACAACACATATGACAAGTCTTGACAAATGATGGATTAGAATAGAGAAAAAAGAATCATGCAACAGAGCCAACCATAGTCGAGACAATCTTGGACGATGATGATAAGGATGATGATAAGGATGATGATGAGGATGACAAGCTGTATAACAAGATCTGTGACATCTTACCTGACGTTCTACGGTGAGCGGTGTATACCCTGTCATGAGGAAATGGCACCTTGGGGTTGGAATTAGGGAAGCAAGAAGACCCACCAAATCATTGTTCATGTACCCAGGATATCGGAGAGTAGTTGTGCTTGCAGACATCACAGTAGACACCAATGAATTTGTTTGTGCAAAGGTGGGATTAGATAGATGTAGACGTTCCACTGCAATTCTATTTAGTGCAGTATTGTCAAGAACAACAACACAATCTGCATTTAGTGTAAGTCGCTTAAGAGTCAAGAGAGAATTATATGGCTGGACCACAACATCACTTGTCTCCATCTGATTGGGGAAGACACTATATGTCTGAACAAGCTTTTTGCTGTAACGATCATTCAGGGTCTCCAACAAATAGGAACCCATTCCTACATGAAATCAAGGAAAAGTTTAACACATCAAGAATAAAGTGAGTGGAAAAAAAGAGAACAAAATAATGAGAAAAAGGGAATTCAAGAAAATTCATTATCCCTTTCTTCACTATCCACAAATATATTTGTTTTTCCACGTTAGTTGAAACACATAAAATTACTACAGTGAAAATATCATTGAAACTGAGTTACTCTTAACCTTATGAATGGAATAGAGAGGGTTTTCTCCCTCTGACAAAGACAACAAAATGTAACATATTAATGAATAGGATATTCTTCCTTTTTAACAATGAAGAAAAGAAAAATTAGATTTCTTTGTCAAAAGTCTAGAATCAATATGTTCTAAATAGAAAATTTGCTTATACAGGAAGGTTTCTCCATAACCCAGGAGAAGCATGCATACTCTAAGTTCAGCATCAAGAACCCTAAGTAGACTCTTTACATAAAACCATACTTATTGTGTCAGATTGTGTCAGATACCAAAAATGACATTGATAAAAGTTCTATTTCCCAAATGATGAAAGAAAAATCATTAGTCTTCACAATGACTGAAAAATGTGTTACAGCTTTAATTTAGTGGAAAAATGTCTATCCAAACAAAAACAATTATGGTGTATATTTATGAAAAGGGTAAAGGTAAGTAAAAAAACAGTAATAATCCTAAGTAAAAACCTGAGCCTGTCCCTCCAGCTATTGAATGACATAGAACAAAGCCTTCAAGACTATCACTACCATCTGCTTCTCTATCAACCATGTCCATAATATCCTCTTCAACTTTTTGTCCCTGACAAAGAAAATTTAGTTTAGGACAGTTATCCGATCTAGACAAGAAAATATGATGATCAAGAAAAGTGTCAAGGATCCTTTATGTGTATCAAGAGTAATGTTCATGGGTTGATAAATCAATTGTAGTTTAAAATTTCTACCTCTCTCAAATTTAACTGTCCTCTATAGGTCTAACACAAAATAGAGCTTTGTATATTAGTAAAATATGGCCAATTATGCAGAACTCATTTGAAGTGACAGCTTCTCAGTGAGGGAGAATAGCCAGGTTAAAAAGTAGAGGAAAGAACAGTTGTATGCATGTTTAGTGCCACTATTAGAAAGCAACCCACATATCTCTGTTGCCTCATCAGTCAAGAAGTGTCAGTTATTTTCTCACTCACTAACAACCTGAATGACTGCAGTGAAAAAAGGACAATCATGTTTTTTTGTTGAATAGTAGCTGAAAACAGTGTGCACAAACTTGGGGAGCTAAAGAGGCCATCAAAAACATTTAGGCAATTCAAATTTCACAAAAAAAGATTGGGTTAGCTGAATGAATAATGATGCTCTGCACTGAGTATATTCCCTCATTGCATGCTATCGTGAATGATAAGAGGGGTAAACATTTATTGGAAAAGAAGTCTTCAATTAGCTATATTTGTCATGACAGAAGAGTATCTTGTCTAAAAGAAGCAAAATTGGTAAGACTAGAGACATGTCCTAATGGAAAATGAAGTGCATCAATGACTTGAAAATTTTCATACAAGCAGGGTGCTGATAAACAAATTTAGACAAGAATCGAAATGGTAAATGAAAAGGACAAACCAGTTTTTTTTTTTTTTTTTGCCTTCCTCATTTCTGTTGTGAAGATAAAAAAAAGCAATAAAACACTGTTAAACAATGAAGCAGTTGTACATTTGATTACATAGATGAACATTATCTTTTTAAAACAACTGAAACCAATTCTGTTGAGTTGCAGTATTAAAAGAAACATACACAAGGGATTAATCCAAGATATGGCAATTAAACAGACTGGCTTGGTAAGTTTCTGAGATGTAATCAATGAAAGAAAGAGCAGCAAACCTGGTGATACCCACTGGCCCAGTTATTTCCGGCTCCACCTCCATGATCAGAGACAAATATGTTCTCATGATTATACAGATTCCGATATTCACTATTCTGAATACCATTAATAACCCTGGGCTCTAAATCGATAAGCAGAGAGCGGGGAATATAGTGCTGATCATCAGCTTGGTAGAAAAAAACGTCCTTCCGATCACCACCCTGTCGTATGACATTATTAGATCACCCCGAATTGTAATATCTCCGGGCAACAAAAACTTTAGAAACACTATCAATAAATTTCTTCAGTTTGAACACTTTTACAACCTATATTAGTAAGAATCATTAGCCACTAGCAGCAAAGTACCTGTCCCAACAAAAAACGTGAAACTACCGTAACCAGTACGGATATAACGCACGAGAGTTCAATCAGAGTCACAAAGCGATTGAATTAATCTATTCCGATACAACGAGAAATTGATGTCAACAATCTCAGAATACCAGATCGGCCTTAACTCCTGCACTTCTTGTCCGGATTAAAGTCGGAGCGTGTAATACAGGATAACACACAAATAAACGGATGCAACAAAATCAAGAAAGAAAGGAAGACCTACAGCGGCTCTAGTGAAAATCTGAGAGAGAGTTGTGGACCTGAGTGGCAAAATCCTCGAGAATGCCTTCTTTACTGATACCATGTTCGAGGCAGAGCTGCTTCCAGAATTCCATTCCGATCTGATTCCCGCATTGTCCCACCTGAAGAGTGATGATCTCTCGAGGCATTTTGGAGGGGTGTGAGGGTTTCCGCGCGCGGAGAGTGTGAGAGTGTGAGAGAGTGAGAGTGAGAGTGAGAGTGAAGAGAGGAGGGGTTGTCTCTGCGGTTTGGTCGGTGCGTGGGATTTTTGAAAAGACGAGGGAATGCAGTATTTATACAATCCGACGGTAACTGTAGAGGAATCATTTCTTATACACCCCCACGATACCTTGTCTTCAAGAACGGGTTTTTGCCCTAGCCCGGGCCTCGTTAGACAGAAACGGCGACACAGGTGACTGGAACTTAGCAGTCTGGCTCCCGTTAAGCTCCCACTGTGGCAATTGGAGATCAGAGGCCCAAGTTAGGGTGGGCTCTTCTGAGGTCATCCAATTGGATCCGAAACAAAAGATCCATCGTTAGCTAGTCTTGACAACCCTTTCTTCTAATTATATATCTAATTTATTGATCCGAGTTAAGCGTGCCACAAATACACTCATTTATATAAAAATAAATATATCAAATACTAAATAAATATGTGATTAAATAAAATTTATTATCCCAATAATCCAAATTAAATTGGAACTGAGGTTTTAGTACCAATACCTTTAGGGTTTAGGGTTTTGGGATATGCACTAATAGGCTTGCTTATTGGAATAAATTTACTTTCACTTTACTCATACGCGTACTAACTAAGGTTTTAGTACCACTACTGGTTAGTGCACGCAGGGATCAAGTGAAAGTGAATTTAATTACACTATCACTTGACCTGGATGTGTTAGTGTGTACATTGGGGCCCGTTCGTTCATCCACTTAAACTCACTTATGAATAAAGTGGGTAAATCAGGATTCTTATTAAAATCCTGATTCATTCACTTGAACTTGTGTCATAGCTCCTTCCTACAAAAGGTTTATTGAAATAAATTCACTTTCACTTTACCCATGCACGTACTAACTAAGGTTTTAGTACCACTACAGTTAGTGTGCGCACGGGTCAAGTGAAAGTGAATTTGATTATATTATCACTTGACCCGATACATTAGTGCATACATTGGAGCATGTTCGTTTATTCACTTAAACTCGCCTATGAATAAAGTGGGTGAATCAAGATTCTCATCAAAATCCTAATTCATTCACTTGAACTTGTGTCACGGCTCCCTCCTACAAAAGGCTTATTGGAATAAATTCACTTTCACTTTACCCATACGTGTACTAACCAAGGTTTTAGTACCACTACAGGTTAGTGCGCGCACGGGTCAAGTGAAAGTGAATTTAATTACACTATCATTGGACCCGAATGCGTTAGTGTGTACATTGGGGCCCGTTCATTCATCCACTTAAACTCGCCTTATGAATAAAGTGGATTCTCATCGAAATTTTGATTCATTCACTTGAACTTATGTCATGGCTCCCTCCTACAAAAGGCTTATTGGAATAAATTCACTTTCACTTTACCCATGTGCGTACTAACTAAGGTTTTAGTACAACTACGGATTAGTGCGAGCACGGGTCAAGTGAAAAGTGAAAAGTGAATTTGATTACATTATCACTTGACCCAGATGCGTTAGTGCATACATTGGGGCCCGTTTGTTCATCCACTTAAACTCGCCTATGAATAAAGTAGGTGAATCAGGATTCTCATCAAAATCCTGATTCATTCACTTGAACTTGTGTCACAGCTCCCTCCTACAAAAGGCTTATCGGAATAAATTCACTTTCACTTTACCTATACACGTACTAACTAAGGTTTTAGTACCACTACAGGTTAGTGCACGCACGGGTCAAGTGAAAGTGAATTTGATTACACTATCACTTGACCATATGCGTAAGTGTGTACATTGGGGGCCCGTTCGTTCATCCACTTAAACTCGCCTATGAATAAAGTGGATTCTCGTCGAAATCCTGATTCATTCACATAAACTTGTGTCACGGCTCCCTCCTACAAAAAAACACAGGAAAGATATTCCCTGTGACGATTAGCCTTAGCCATATCTACACACATACCATTATTGACTTCTTTAAATGTGTGTGACTTCCCTTGAATTGGCCGCTGGCGTTGGTGACCATTCCAACCGCTTCGAGAGGGACGCTCTGGTCTTAAGAATTAGAAGCATTAAGTGGCATTAACTTATGGACAGCGCCCTTTCATATAAGATCATGTCAGTGGGAGAACCTAAGAAATTGAATAAGAGGAGGAGAAACGTGAAAGGATAGGAAAATACTCCAAAAATCAGTAGATTCATGTCTCCATTGCTACTCCGCGTCTTCAAGAAATGTCTTTTCCCAGCTTACGGCAATTTATTATCTTGCTTGTGAGTTGAAAGCTACAGAACACTTAGCCGCCAATAAACTCATCGGCGATTGGCCTGCACAAAGAGAGCAAGGGCAGTAAATGATCACACCTACCGTTTTTTCAACCTCATCATCTCACTCAGAAGAGAACAGATCAGGATTGGAAATCTGGACGCAGCACTTACCCTTAAACTCATGTAAAACGGAACCAGATCCTTGCGACTTGCGATAATATGGTTTGGAAAAACGAAAGAAAATCAAAAGGGAGAAGCCACACCTAACTGCTTTGCTCTTCTGAGACAATCGTATTTCGTACTCTCGAAGCAACTTAAAAGTTTGAAACTGAGTTGCTGTCTCTTACGTTAAAAATCTCTTACATAACCGCTGCCAACAGAAGCTTCAATATACAAAGAATACCAGAAACACCAAGTACTCATTAACAAGGACGATAAATACGATTTACATTCAGAAACTTCTGTTCCGCACTGTACTGCGTTGTACTGTTCAGCCATGTCTTCTTCTGGGTTGGGATTCCAGACGCTAGAAAACTATATATGATACGAAAGGTATCTAATAATTGCTCTCCTGAGGTAAAATTGCAACGGTTAGCCACTAAGCAAAATTGTTGCTCTCCACACAGAAAAAAGCCAGACAGTAAGAATCCATTTGTGGGTCTCTAGAAACTATTGAGAATGGAATCATGGCTCAAACCTGACGACACCAGGAATAGGAATCAGTTCTGCACAACGCAAGATGTATTCCTACAGAAATATTTAAAGGAAAAACAGAAAGAAAGAAAAAGAGAAGAGTAGGAAATACCAGAAATACCATTGTTTGACCTGAGGCATTTAATCTTACTCTCTGTCTGGTTTTCTACTTCAGTTTTCCACAACTTGAACTTATGCAAACGATTATGATTTGTGTTGCATGAAGTACAACCAAACCTTTCGTGAGTAGTCATCAATAAAGGTCACAAAATACATATGTCCTCCTCGAGATATTACTCTTACTAGTCCTTAAACATCCGAATAAACATAGTCAAGAATCCCCTCTCTATCTTGTTTGTGGGCTGTCTTGAACTGCACCTTGTTCTGTTTTTCAAGAACACAAAACTTGTAAAAATCAAGTTTGCATGTTTTGACACCTTTCAATAGATTTTTCTTATGAAACTTCATCATCCTACGCACTCCCATATAATCTAACCGTATATGCCACAAGACTGTAGAGTCATGACTCAGACTCTACAATTGTGACTTCTTTACGCTCACGGCCATGGAAATCACTAATGAAATCGGTTGGAGAGCGTGCATTTGCCGAGTTCCGATTGATATCTCTACATTTATGAATCAACCTATCAAACTCTGGGACCTGAATCGTGACATCATTTGTACAAGTCCGTTTACATGACCAATAAATATTGTTTACAGTTACTAGATATTATTAGTGTGGCAGAAGCTGTGAGGAAGAGAAACTCTGAATCAAATAAGAGTTAAAAGCCACTCTTTTACACGAAGGAGTATTCATGTCATAAAGCTTTATATTAACTATACCATATAGAGAGGATTATTATACAAGATTTATAATATTTTATTACAAAGACTGTACGATTACTAATTGATCAGAAATCAAAGTAGGCTAGTGCTACTACATCTCTTCTCCAGAGAAAGTTTAACAAGACGACCACAGAAAAGCACCCATGGCGAACTTCCTCTTGTCGTTGACATCTCCAATTAGGGGCAGGCCGTATTCTCTCAGGAGGCAGTCGAGCTTCCACTCGGGCATCGTCTCGTAATCAGATTTGGTGTAGCGCGGGTAGTGCAAAGGCATCCGGAAATAAGAGCATCTCTCTTTTACTTGCTGCTGCTGACCGCAACCGCAACTCTCCACTTGGCTCGCTCCTCGCTTCGCCGATCCCATATCTCCTCCTTTACCCATGATTTTCCCTCGCTTTCTCTTCCTCTCTGCTCAAGCAGCTCGGGAAAGAAAACTTCTGGGCGAATGTGTTGAATCAGTGTGCGACTGCGGTTTGATATTTATAGAGGGCAGAAGGCGGTCCTGCCTTCAGATTGAATAAAACGTATTTTGCTCGCATCTAACTGGAAGATTATAGCAATATCAGTAGAAAGGGCAACGTGGGTCGGTCTGGTGGAATGTACTGGAAGATGAATTTGCATCGGAGAAAGCTCTTCTTGGATCTATGAACGATAAGACCCCCTCTATCTCATACAAAAATATATTCATTTTATTTGCTTCCTTGATGCCTCTATTTGATCACTGCAGAATGATACGAGACCCCACCGCCTGTAATCATTCTATGCTGTATTTTTTTTCTTTTTTTTCTACTTCTTCTTCTATACTCCTTTCTTTGATAAATATTAAACGCTAGGCATGCATTAAAGGCTTGATATGATGTAGATGAAGATTTCTCATAGAAAGTCCTAGATCCAGAGAGAGACACAAATGCTCGGGACCCATTAAAATCTCTCTCTTCTTGTTTATCTGTTCAGGATTTTTGAGTCGCGTATCACCATGTAATCAGATTAACCCTTTATGTACGTCCCATGTAAATTAAGAACTCAAATTCTGTCTTGTATTAAGACAGGACTTACAGCATTTACTGAAGTTTCTGCTTGATCACCATCATCTTGAGCAAGATCGTCAAAGAAACGCCTTTTCAGAGTAGCCGAGGAGCAATTTCTGGGCCACACCATCGTCATCATCATGTACTGATTTTTTTTATTTTTCTGAGTTTATTAACAAGCTGAATTTAGTTTTGATTGGTTTTATCAATCGTCTAAAGAACGGATGGAATAGCTTATAAGCTCGACGTGGTTTATTGGATCCGCAGCAGTATTCGTACCAACTTCTATTTCTTTCATAATTAGGAACAGATCCAACCGTTTCTTTTCAGGCTGGTTAATTCAGAACGAACACCTCAACCGAAGCTTCAAAGTTTAATTCACACTTTACAGTCACAATGAAGCAGCCTTTTCCAGCATGATCATTTATTGTTAATTACTAAGCGAACAGAATCGCTAACTCGGCATTTTTCAAATCCGAGTTACGGTTTACAGTCTTCATCGCCGGGGAGAGAGATCAGGGAAAAGAGAAAATGATGGAAGTCATGACTTGAAGAATCATACCCAGTTTAGTCATGGAAAAAGCGAATCCACTAATCATGCACTCTATTTAGCGCCCATTTTTTAACCAAAAAGATACAGATGAAAAGTAACAAGAACAAAAACAGGAGTTTGTTTGTATCACGATCTGTTTTGCACTTTCTCTGTAAATAGAAGTAATTAATCATAGGAAGTTCACTAAGAAGAAGGTAACAGGTACCCATTGGTCACTAGCTCTTTCTGGTGAGGTAGATGGTTACCGGCGACCCGAATGTACAGGCTCGTGTCCGCTCAAGTGTGTTCTTGATAGTCGACTTCAGATTTTCCTTTTTACCCTTTTGTTCGTGACTGGCGCTGCAAGTATTCAAACAAATCTCGTCTGCCGATACTCCCATCGCCCTGCGCGTTGATATTCCCGCCGAATTGAATATAGTTATCTCTTCTCATCTTCTTCGCCTGACGTAGTCGTATTTCTTTGGTCGGAGATTTCTAAGGAAGGTCACCGAGAGCAGCACTCTTGTCCTAAATTAATGCGATTCGCTTCCAGCCAACAATACGTAGGTGGATTGGTGGGTTCCCCATCCGCAGATTAGTGATGAAGGGAGCTGATTGGAATCCACTAGGCGGACGCCATTAAAATGCAGTAGTTAATACGCGTCGTACTCTTGCTTCTTGACCACTCTTTCCTAGATCGGTTGGTTGAAGTCGAGCGGCTTCATCGTCAATTCGACAGCTGCTGCAGCATGCAAGGCCACAAACCTCAAAGCATCATTTGACGTCCTCGCCGCAGAATTGCTTATTAGCAAACAAATAAATTATACTGCTCTCTGTGATCAGTTCAAGTCTCATGGAAGCTGACCTGGATACGATTTCCAACACGCAGTTCAATACTTTTGGGATAATTAGCCACGACATGCAGCGATTGTGAGTATACAGGTGATCGCCAGAGGCTCAGAGTCGACCAGCCAGGCGACTCTTTCTTCTCATCACGAATCCAATATGATCTCGATACCATCGATAGATAACGAGGAAGGCGTTCATCTTTCCGCCGGAAGGAATTACTCGTAAATATTTAAAACAATCCCGCATGTGCCACCTCTGTTGCTTTTCATTTCAGCCAATAATTTTATTTTATTTTCAGTGCGCATTTCGTTCAGAATTTTCATTTCCCTTCGCCATGAATGATTTCTCAAGGAAGGTGAGGAACTGATGATATGTCAAGACGCGGCTGTGTTTCGCACGACGCAAAGAATTTGAAAGACGACATCAACTCAAGTGGAACGAGAGGTGAGACTGCTCAAAGTTCTACAGCGATGAACGAATTTACACTCAGGCAATTAAACCAGAAAGCTTCTTTTCGTATTATCAAAATAACAAAACCCGATTCATACTTATACTTTGTCGAACTACGATAGGACTACAACGGAAAAAGTACTAGATCAAAATGGAAGAAAAACTGCATGCACATATGCACTACGTGGAATTTATCCCTTCTGATCTGCGTACATAGGAGAATCAAGCGCAACAAGAAGGCCACAAGAATGCGCCCATGGCGAACATCTTCTTCTGGGCAAGGTCACCCGTGACAGGGAGTCCATACTCCCTTAGTAGAGAGTCAAGCTTCCACTCCGGCATGATCTCGTAATCGGCTTTAGTGTATCTTGGGTAATGCAACGGCATCTGGAAGTAGCCGCCGCTGTAACCCTTTTTCACTCCTCCCTGCTGCCCATCTCCTTGTCTCCCGGCCATTTCAGGAAGAGCAATCGACTCCATCGCTAGCTTTGACTCACCTTCTCCGGAATTCTGCTCTCACTCTCTAGTTGGAAAATCAGTCCTCGCAAGGGAGCTATTTATAGAGAAGCTGAACCGATCGTGGGAGCCAACATAAGGCGATGCGGGCCTGCGCGTGAGGAACGAGAACGAAGCTGGAAGCTAACTAACATCGTCGCCGTCTAGGAATGCATACCTTATACGCGTATTTTTAATGTTCCGATTACGAGAATTTCCAAATGTATTCGAGAGCATTTTGCTCTTTCGCCGTAGGCCCGTCTTTCCGACGAAACTACATGGGGTTTTCTGGCCATTTCAACTTCTGGCCCAATAAGTGCCATTTCCAGGAAATACAACACTTCAGCTTTCAGCTAAATCCATTAATCTTTGTGGGTTCCAACGAAGGAAAAATTCCCGAAAAATACGTTTTCGTTCCACGCAAAACCACCTTTTCTTTCGATCTTCATTATAACCTCTTCTTTGACAAAGAAAATGACACGTTTATCCAATTTGAAACAAAGAATTGTGCTAACGTTACAGACTTCAGTTAGAAAAGTACCAAATTTACATCAGGTGGCTGGAGTTCTCTCAACAGCAACTTCATTCAGAGTTTCAGGTGCAGCTTTAGACGTCACAGGCATTTCTACAAGCATGCTAGCAGGGGCGAAGTACATATGTAATGACATCATGCAAATAATAATACCTAAGAAAAGCTGCATTGCATAGAACAGAGAAAATATTAGTCAGTAGCCGCTCAACAAAGTGTATTTCACAATAAATTGCTTGTACAATTTTTTTTAAAGGGCATTTACCTGCAAAGTAGGCCTAAATTCAAAGAGATACACTGATAAAACCATTGTTAACAGCATAGCCATTGACGTTGAATAAACCTGCAGATTGTAAACTTAAACTTAATAACAAGCTCCCTTTTGTATTATTAAATAGTCCACAAGTCCCAGGTTTTTGGTACCTTCACTATAAAAGCATAACAAAAACAAAAAATACCTTCACAATATTATCTGCATACTTCATCAACCATGATACCAACAAGCCAGTAGAGGCCAAGTTCAGCACAACCATCCATGTTGAAATACTGTACCCATTAAAAAGGCGCTGCCACCATGGTCCATTTTCAAAACCACTCTGGAAATCATCCATTATTAACCGTGCCATATTGAAGATTGCACCAAACCTGAAAAAAAGTTTAAGTAAAATTCAACTTATATGGTTACAAAACAATGAGGTTCGGATAGGAGGACAACAGAACTAGGTGAATAAGGTTAAGGAGTTTTAAATGGATAAAGATACCAACGTATACAACTGCACATTCTGCCAAAAGAGACTATCGTTGTTCTTCTTCATAAGAAATTCTGTGTAAACACCTGCTAGAGCTGAGAGGCAAGCAGACAGAATTCCAAGCAGATACCCTTGAGTAGGAGCTGAGAATAGTGAGTCACATGATGTCTCCCCACAACCTTTCACCTGTATCCAAGAAGGTTATGACTAGTACCATTATTGTGATACAATGATTATCAGCAAAAAGAAAAAAAACAAATATGATAGATAAATATTAAAAGTTTTAGAACATAACATCAAAATTGCACAAATTTTACACTTAATGTTACAAATCTATTCTAAATGATATATAAGTTTTAAAAAGTCCAGATTATGCTGCCAAATTCCTAATAAGTGGTTGTTTACTTTTTAAAAAGGAATATTCAATCAATTTCTGAGAGGTGGTGTTCTCAGGAGATATTAAATACTAATTGCACAGATTCATAAAGGAAGTCAGACTTGATTAAGCTATTGACCATGACTGTACAAGCAATCAAATGCCACCTGAGCTACAGTTAAAAGAAAATAATTGAATAAGATCAAATGAATAAACAGATAAATGTCCCCCTTTGCTTATTCATCCAATTAATGCACAAACACTTTCTTCTTCAAGTGATGGCATTTACTTGACAGTTCATGCACGAAATCCTCCATATGAAGCCATACTCCATATCCTTCATACTACAAACTGAACCCAATTAAAAAGATTAAAGCAGGACTCTGATTTCATTTATGATGATGACAAAACATCATCTGGAACCTTCAACAGGAAGCGCAGCAAGAATCACTAGAAGTTTGTTGGATTTTTATTTTTTTTATGATGATGAGAAAAAGGATTCCATTAAGAAGAATCCCATGGGGTACAAGAGTACAAAAGCAAGAAATACACTAAGGATAGACAAAGAAGGAAAAAACTCCCCTGGAAGAAGTGCCAAGGACTGTCAGAGGGGAATTTCACTAGACAAATGAAAAATACCATACTCTATAAGCATGCTTTAGAGATATTGAAGCAAAAACATCATATATACTCACAAATATGAAGTCTCCAAAGGGCTCCTGAGAGGCATAAGATTACCAAGATCTTTATTTATTTGGTATTATTACTTATTCTGAATGAGAGGATCACCAGGATCACGAAGGGGAGAAGAAAAAACCTAGAATGACAACAAACTGAAACAATTACTAGAGAATGTCAATGGATTTCTAATTCCTCTGAATTCTTGGATAGAGAGAGAATCAACAGACATGAACTATGGATCTTGCTGATGATGTAATTGTTTAGAGTCCTGTACTGAGGACAGGCAATTCTTAGGCTGACTCTCTTACTAGGGAGGGGGTTTCCCACCAATCCATCATTGTAAGGAACCCCTTTCCCCCCTGTTTTCTAGTTGTTTGCATTTGTGCTGTTTTCATGAAACTGTGCTCTTTCTCAAAAAAAGAAAAAAAAAAAAGGGCATGAACTAATTTTGAACATTTGGGCATCCCTCTCTCCCATGGTGCATGGCATCATGTCAGATACGTCTCAGGTCAGCGCTGACCAGTGACACAAGTGAGAGGCAGATTTCCATAATTTTAAAAATCTCACGAGCTACAACCCCTTTTCCTTTCTGTAATAGATAAAACTTTTGCAGTTCTGTAATAGATAAAACTTCTGCAGATTTGAATGGAGTACGACATTTGTAAAAGTAACTACATTTGTAAAGTGAAATGCGAAATTAAAAGGATGCGGATCTTTATTTCAAATCTGAAGTTGAAATGGAAGATGACATTAAGCTACATCATCTAACATAAATACTTTCTAAAAGAGTGAAACTCCACCTTGGGTAGTCACTCTCTGCCACATCATTCTATATGCACTAACATGGCCTTAACATACATAGAAATGGTAGTAGCAAATACACTAAATCAAATGTGTCAAAACACTTCCAAATTTACCTGGCTTGTGGTGGTTCCAACTGCTAGTAGAACAATGGCCATCCACTGCAGATTTGACAGTTTCCTCCTCAAGAAAAACCTATCACATCAACAAGCAGTGCAGACCTTAGAAACTTACAATATTGCAAGCTGGATCTAACCTCCTTGACTGACAAGATGTGAAGACATAAACATACACATGATTTATCGGACAGAAGTTTACAAATTCTATTTGACTAGCAGTACCTGAACAATATCCCAGTTGTTACTATCTTCAGATTGCCCATTATCTGATAGGTTGATGTATCGACATAGGTCAAGGTAGCAAACTGAACATTATTATGAATTAGGTATATAATAGAAGGGATGGGAAATAAACGAACACTCTTCCAGTCTATTATCATTCTTGGAGAAGATGATGCCTTGCACTCTCTCCAAAGAAGAAAACTAGATACCACAAGCTGTAACAAAGAAAAAGAAGAATATGCATCAGTGGATTGTTCCATCAGTAAGCGCCGAATGTTTCAATCAAAAGCTCTTGTTAAGCGTGGAACTCTTCTTCAAGACAGAAACAGCACTTGAGATATTTGTAATTAAATCCCTAAAACATTTAGAATATACTTCGCCATGTGAAGTCGGCTTTCTTTTCTTTCTCTATCTTCACTATTTGTAATGTGGAAAAACAATCCAAAATTTACTTGGATTGACGGATTCTTTTCTCCAAAAAAACAGGACAAATTCAGAGCCCAAGAAGAAGATCCAGCAACATTTAGGGATTTCTAATTATTTTTCTTATTTTTCGTTTATTTTCGTAAAAAAGGGTTTATAAAACCTTTACCCATCAGAAGATATTACAATTAGTGATGTGTTGTATCTTAAGAATTTGTTCACGGTTGTAATTGGCTCATTCCAGTGATCGGAAGGAGGTAGGCTTTTCATTTGTCTAGTGATGCCCTTTAGGGTTTCAGCTAGGAAAACCTCAGCTTCTTGTAGATATGCTGCTCAGGTTCACTTCTTTCTTCCCTTTTTAGATAAGTTCACTGTACTTTTAAACCAATGGAAGAGGAATAGAAATTACGTTAGGTTCTTAGTGAACCACTGGTCACAAAAGTAAGTCATGCACTGAACCAGTCACCTATTCCCCTTCTCACTTAATTTTCTGGCTTCTGTTTCCATTTTCAGAAGCATGTTTGGTTCCTACATCCATTTCCCATCACTGTAACTAAAGAAATAAGAGAAATTTCCAGAGGATATGTTAGAAGGAAATCCATACAATCATTTTTGTAAGTTCTTAGCAAGCGACAGCTACTCTGTTCAAGCAAAACATACATGGACAAAGCGATATACCTTTAAAACTTCAGCAAGAAATGGCACAGTTGCATAATCATACTCATATCTACCATTACTTTGTGATAGAGTTGTCAAAATTCCCTGTCATTATAAAATGCGTTAGTAGATGAACTAGAGACATCTGGAGAATATATTTAGCCAAATCAGAAGAGGCAGAGAAGAAAGTCTCTGCAACAGATCTCTTTATTGATATTGTAAGCATAGTTAAAGTGAAGATACATCAGGCAAATATTACAGATGGCTGCTAAAATATTTGCTAGACAACAAAATTGAAACATCTTAATGAGGATAGAAATGTAAGATTTTATTTTGAAGATATAAATATAATTTCTAAGAGAGATTGGACCAAACCTAACATCTATCCAAGATGCATACAAAAGCTAAATGCATCATCATAAGTCAAGAAAAGATATTCCATACAGAACGTGAACTTGTGCAAAAGACCACATATTTTCTAAACATGGACTGTTTGACATAAAACTACTAAAGAGACAAACGAAGCTCATACACAAAAAAATGGGCATAAATGACAGTAAATCACGTCCTGCTGGATGATTACATCCAGGGTAATGCAAGTGATTCATTGGATCCATTATCCAATAACTCACACAACATCTTGTAAGTCCATAAATATAACCATGAAATAAATCTTTAGAACATGTCTTTTTCAAAATAATGTGGACACTTTCTTGAAAAAAAAGGGGTTTCACAAATCTTGGGTATTGAAGAAATGGTCAAGGCCATGTCTAGATTCAAGTAAACGTCTCGCCCATCTAAGCAATATGCAAATAAGAGGTTGCTTGCCTCAATTGTGGAACGTGAGTAACAAAAAAAAGCATAGAGAAATGCATAATACACATCAGATGCTCTAAAGACTAGATAAACAAGGAGAGTGGACTTTAAAAAAATAAAAAAAAGGGAAAGATTTTTTGAAGTACGTAAACATTGCTAAATATTAATTATCTCAATAACCTAGTTTGATGTTTCATCTGACCACTCCAAATTTCAAGCCAAAAATACACCAACAGGAATGTTCAAGAGTTACAAGCATTTTGACAGATCTCCTAGAAGTGAAGATATTCTCACCTCGTTTACCTATAATAAACACTAAAATAGTAAAATTGACAGATATTAAGGCATGTATAAGAAACATAGAGTAAAAAACACAGATGGTCACGGAGAGTGATAATTGCAACAACTTGGATGCAAAAGATAATATCTAAAATTTCCTGAACCAAGATTTTTAGGTGCTCTGACCTGAGAACTGGTGAGAAGTGTAAGAAGACCAGCAACATAGAACCACTTCATCATCCTGTCCCAGACCTGTCCAATATTCACGTCTACTGGCTTTCTGCTTCCATATAACTGGTAAAAACACTACCAAAAAGACCTGAAAAAAGACGTCTATAAAGAGCATATCTTTTACTGTTCCAATGTTCCCAACAACTAATCGGATATCTAGATCAAAGTATGCTTGCGACCTTCCTCAAGAAGACAGCTTAGTAATTTACTCAGAAACTGCCTATAAAGTTTCTTAAAAGCTAATAGTGGTCATTATAGTTCCATTTAAAATGCACAGCCATAAGCAACCTCCAAATCCATTGGATACACGAAGTAAACTCAAATTTTTTAACCCATTCACTAGAAAATCATTCCAGATTCACTAATCGCATTCATTCCACCCATCCATATCTGATGCATAAATAGAATCAGACCGTCTATTACAATAGGACCTCACCCAATCACCCAAGTACACTTTTTCACATTGGGCATGTTCTTATATCGCCTATGTCAGATGCATTGACAAAAATATCATTTCGAACCACCGCATGGAACGCGGTGCAAGGATGTGAAAATAAATGCGGCACGCAGCTGCTGCTGGCATTTCGGGGACTTCAGTATTGATGGAGTCATTGGCCTTAACATTGGGTTTGAATAGCATACCCAGAACAATTGCAGCTGGAAATAGTGAATATGGTGCGTAAACTCATAATCCCGGCGTTAGAGGGCACCTAGATAGTGAAGAGGAAGAGGCAGCTCCAACAACAATGATGAGACCGTGGAGAGAGAGAAATAGAGAGACTTACAGGACATTAGATGAAGCCTGACGGTTTGCGCCGGATGGTTCGGGAACCGGTAAGAGAGTCGAGCTTGATCGACAGTCTGAGAGAGTAGAAGGGACTGGGGAGTATTTTTCTGTTTTTTCTTTTTTTAGATCTGAGGAAATGTTAGGCTATTCAAGGATTCAGGGCATGCCCGATTTGCCAAGCGGACAACAAAAAACGGAGAAGGCCTTTAGGGGCCAAAGTGGGTCAAAATCTACGCCCAATTCTTCGAGCTGGGCTTGATTTGGGAAGAAACAGTGGGCTGCAGTCGTAGGTGCCCAACTTGAGGCAAGAATGGATTCCAAATCTCATCCAGTTGGGTAGGGATATATTTTGCTACAAAAACATGCAACACAAGTTAGGTTCGAGAATGGGGTGAGCGAATTAATGGTGAGGAGGGCAAATAAGGGATAAAAAAATTAAAACTTTATCAAATTATTATTATTTTTAAAATAAAAAAATAAATTAAATGAGCTTAAGATAGAGATAAAATATTAATAATCTATACAATTAAAATTAATACCATAGAGTCTAAAAGACATGCCAGACTAAAAAATACAAATTTAAGCTACTTATATTTATAAGTTAATTATTTAAATTATTAAAATTATTAAAATGTCATCAGGATACAACAATAGTATCATTAAAATCCACCTAGTTTTTATGTAATTAAGAATAGACTCAAACTCAAAACTGCAATTTGTATCAAACTACGTCATGTAGCTGAATGTAGCTGAAGAGTTGTAATTAATATGGTCTCTGTTGTAACTCTATAAATACTTCAATCCTCATCATCAATAAAAAACACGATAAGTTTATTCCTTATTCCGATTATTCGACATGGTATCAAAACTCTTGATCAGCAATCCTCCTTCCTGACGGAGCTCTCGATCAACCCTTATCTTTCTCTTTATCAAATACAAACATCATAATTAATTTTTTCGTTGTTTCCTATGATAGCACGAATGCAAGAAAATCACGAATTTGTTGTTATTTTATTTCCGGTGACAAAATTGATCTAAAAAACTTATCCTAATGTTTTTATATTTTTGTAGCTACCTTAAGAATAATTAAACAAAGTATTTGCCAATCCTATAGGTTAAATGCTACCTAACCAAACATGTTTGGCACGAAGCCACCTTGATGTCCACTAGAGCATTACAAGTGGTCGTTTGCCACGTGTCTGTTGCTCATTAGAGAAGGCGACCATGGGGCGAACGTGGGTCAGACCATGGCGCCGGTGTTAGATGCACGACGGACGCCGTCCCCTAATAAAATATTAGGCTTTTTCGTCATTTTCATCAAACCTACAGAGTTGCCTCGCAATGACTGATTTGCCCCTATTCCTTATTTTATTCTCTACGCTCTCCTCTTCCATGCATTGGAAAAATTACCATGTTTTTGCCCATCTTGGACGGTCAAACAAATGATCTCATAGACGAATTAGTGGTTGAATTAAGATAGTATTATAATAATATTAAAATTTAGAACAATACAAAATTTCCCTTTATTTATCCAATTATTTACAAATAATTTGGTAAATGGATAATAAAATTAATAAAATATTATACCTAAAATATATTAATATTATAAAAACATATATATATATATATAACATTAATTAAATACATAATTAAGTTTTCCTATAATTATATATGAATTATGTATGACATAATTTAAAATTTAAAATTTATCTCTCTATTTTTTAGGTAATCGAGTAATTGGACATGGAATAACCTTTGCTTATATTTAATTTATTTAATAATCAATACAGGGGTAAATGTAAATATTTGTATGCCTATTTTGAAATAGATGAATAGAAAAATAGAACCGATAAGCAGACTGATCGACAAATATGGTACTAATAAAAGGTTGCGACATGAATTTTTTAAGTCTCTAATATAGAGCACTCATATTTATCTTAATAACTTGTGAGTAAAACCTATCCACCACATATGAATTTCAATCTTGTGAGTAGGCCTCGTGCCTCCATAGAAAAATAAAATAATGATTTTTTTATTTACATAAAATTTTATTAAAATTATTTGATTTTTTAAACTAGATTTTCTTGTATTCTTACTATCATTAAAAAAAAGAAAAAATTAGTTATGGTGTTTGTGTTTGCTCTAGTTACAAATTAATTATTTTAAACAATAAAAAATAAAATTAGAGTAAGAAGCAAGTGATTAAAATCTCCTTAGTATTTTTTTACTTATTTTTTCAATAATTTCCTATCGGAACAATAATAAACCCATTTTCATATTTTAAAATAATTTATAAAAGCAGGAGGAATAAAAAAGAATCAAGAGAAAAGTTTTGTTCCAAAAAATGGCATAAACATAAAAAAAAAATTTAACAACACTTTCTCGATGGCATAAATTCTTGCGACTAATAATTTACAATTTCAACAGGAGACAAGGGCCAGTATTCAAAGTTTGGACAAATAGATGGGTCAGATGGCAATCGCAATTAGTTGGTTAGAGGTACAAAGTTTTGGGAAATTACCCTCTCAAACGGTAATAAATCCAAGAGAAAATGCCAGTGCAATCTTTTTGAGAAATGGTAAAGAGGTTGAGATTTAAGTAAAGGCAACCCCTGCATCATCGAAACAAAAAAAGGAGAAAAATATCATTGCAGACATGGACGTTCCTAATGATGATGACATAATTAAGCGTAAATTTTCACCTCTTTTTGACTATAAACCAGTTCCTCATTTTCCTCAAACTTTGGCAGATTCTAGAAAATATGAGCACACCCCTAAGAGGAGAGAATGCTCTATTTTGGAGGGCTCTCAATTTTTTTAATTTTAGAAAAATTGGTTAGATTAGCGTGGGTTCAAGTGTGATAGGGCCTTAATTAAACAAATTAAAAAAGGAGTCGGAAAGTATTGCTGAAAAGTGTTGGGGGGTAAATGGTTCAAATAAAATAATTGAATTCTTTCTTGAGAGAAAACTTGCAGTGTCATTTAGTCAAATTAGACCAGAATCCTGTTAATCGTAGCCGACCCATTCAACATCGCCACGTGGTAGCTATAAGTTAGTTTAACCCTTCTATAGCTCTACTTGTTGCACGTCACGGTCCGTTCCTTCCAGTCGCGCACGTCATCAGAAAACGTGTTTCGTTGGAACGGTTAGCCGTTACATAAGACTTGAATTTTAAAATCATGAAACCCGCGGGAGCAGCGCTCTTTCTTGAGGGAGAAGCCCCCAACAAAACGGGATTCTTCAAGCGCGAAAGCGTTCAGACAAATTGACAAGTGTTTGGTCAAGGTCCCGAATCAGGGTCCCAGGCGATCGATTTCCCTTGGAATCACCGTCTCCGATCTGTTTTTTCCCGCTAGGAATGTCCAAAAGTCTGCTGTAGAACCTCGCCCTGCTGGTTCTAATCTTTTGAGGTGTTCCGGACAGCCTAAAGTCAGAATCAGATCCTTCTTGTCCTTTTCGTTCCCATTGGTCGAGGGGTCAGCTTTGATCTTCTCGATTTCAACCCCGAGACGGAGTATAGCTGTTCGAAAATTTGATGGTTTTGGGCAGTTGGCATTATGAGCGCTTGATCTTGGCTTCTTCTTTCAGGTGCAAATTTTTCTTGGTAGAGTAGTGCAATTTTCTCGGGAATTATTCGTATGATCCCTGTTCTGTGAGAATTCGGCGCCTGATCATCCAGCGCCAGGTACCTGTTTTGGGGGAAGAATTTGTCACCTTCCGATTTTCCTAAAGTAGGGTGGATTTTTCCTCTGGTTTTCGCATCGTTCCTTCGGCACTCGTTCAAAAGCTGTTTTTGTAGATAGGGGGCGAATTTTTTGCTCGTTCCGTACCAGTTTTCTCCCATTTTCTCCGTTCTATTGCCGGCGATGGAGCAGTTCCGGCAGATCGGAGAAGTTTTGGGGAGTTTAAAGGCCTTGATGGTGTTTCGGCAGGAGATCCGTATCAATCAGCGGCAGTGTTGTTTGCTTGTTGACATGTTCACTCACGCATTCGAAGTAATAGCAGAAGAGATGAAGCAAAATCTGAGATTCGAAGAGAAGTCAACAAAATGGAAAGCTCTTGAGCATCCCCTGAAGGAGCTCCATCGAATCTTCAGAGAAGGAGAGCTGTATATTCGTCAGTGCTTAGAGGGCAAAGATTGGTGGGCCCGAGCCATTTCCCTCGCCCAGAACGCCGACTGCGTGGAATTCCATCTTCATAATCTGTTATCGTGTGTTCCTGTTGTCCACGAAGCAATCGAGATAGCAGGAGAAATTGCAGGCTGTGATGAGGAAGAAATTCGAAAGAAACGAATCATGTTCTCAAAGATGTGCGAGAAAGAGTGGATGGACCCAAGACTTTTCCAGAGAAAATTTGGAAAGCAATACTTGGTTTCTCGCGACATATGTGACCGAATGGACAGCGCATGGAGGGAGGATCGTTGGATGCTTCTGGAGATGATCGGGGAAAAGAGAAGTTTAGGATCATCTGTTCTTACCAAACAAGAGCAGAGAATTGCTGAGCTCCTGTTCAAGAATCTCGATGGGTTGGAACCGTCCAAAGGGATGCTTTTCCCCAACTATTTCTTGGTTGGTTCGAGTGATTACAAGTTGAAGAGGAGATTAGGAAATGGAAGTCAGTACAAAGAGATCGAGTGGATGGGGGAAATATTTGCCCTCCGCCACATTTTTGGCAACATCGAGCCTCTGATTCCAGAAATCTCGCTTCTTTCGTCCATCTCCCACCCCCACATAATAAACTTTCTGTGCGGTTTCTCTGACGAAGAGAAAAAGGAGTGTTTTCTTGTGATGGAAATGATGAACAAGGATCTCGACAGCTTAGTCAAGGAAAGTTGCGGTCCAAGGAGGCGAATCCCATTCTCTCTCCCTGTTGCTATTGATATCATGCTTCAAATTGCGAGAGGGATGGAGTATCTCCATTCTCGGAAAATCTGCCATGGAAATTTAAACACTTCCAACATTCTTGTGAATACAAGAAACTCGATCTCAGATGGTTATTTTCATGTCAAGGTGTCAGGCTTTGGACTTGCCTCAGTTAAGAACGGTTCCTCCCGGACATCTCCAAACCAAGCGGCCGCGAACCCATTCATCTGGTACGCCCCAGAGGTCCTGTCAGAACAAGAACAGTCCGGAAATCCTTGTAACAGCAAGTACTCAGAGAAAGCAGATGTCTACAGCTTTGGGATGGTATGTTTCGAACTTTTGACAGGTAAAGTTCCGTTTGAAGACGGTCACCTCCAAGGGGACAAGGTCAGCAGAAACATTAGGGCAGGAGAAAGGCCACTGTTCCCCTATCCGACCCCAAAGTACCTCACCAGCTTAACCAAAAGATGCTGGCAAGCTGATCCAGCACATCGGCCGAATTTCTCTTCCATCTGTAGGATCCTCCGCTACATAAAGAGGTTTCTGGTATTGAACCCTGATCACAGTCAGCCTGATCCACCTGTCCCACTTGTTGATTATTTTGAACTGGAAGCGAATATCTCGAAGAAATTCGTTTCATGGGCAGGCACGGAAGCGGTTCCTGTATCACAAATACCATTTCAGATGTTTGCTTATAGGGTAGTTGAGAAAGATAAAATCTCGATTAACCGTAAAGAGAAGAGTTCAGAGTCGGGGAGTGATGGAGCTTCAGTTTGTGGAGAGGAGAATGTTGCAATACCAGATGACCCGTTCCCTGCACCCTTGGTCCGGTCAAGGTCCCCGTCCCAAACAAGTAATGGTTCAATCAGGAGGACTTCAACGAAGAAGTCTCTGGAGGGAAGAGGCAGCAAATATTCAGGTATCTCTCATATTTCTGAATCTCCTTATTCACTGTTCTACTTTTGCTCTGGCTTCTTCATTTGGATTCTTTGATTTCAATCGACCTGACAAATTCTAGAATACCCGTAAAACCAAAAAGATCAAACCAAGTTAGATTTTCTTTCCATTTGGCCACTCACTTTTAACAGATGGAGTAGTCCCAATAAGAAATTAAGATATTGCACCAATTTTGGTTCGTTTGAATGCTGAACTGACTTCCATGGATTTCAACAGGACAACAAACGGCACCAGTCCACAAGGGGAGAGCATTGAGACCTCCTCAAATGACCCCTTGCGGAAGAAGTTTGAGAATGAATTCGGAAGGCCAGCTTCAACCCATGGTGACGAATCCAAGCAGGAGAAAAAAATCAGGACATATGTCTGATTCTGAGTTAAATTAGACCTTATACCCCCACGTCGTTTCCTTCTTGTTTCATAGATGTTTCATAGAAATGTGACTTGTACACAGTCTAGCATAAACACATACGAAAGAACCTCTCTTTTTTCTACAGAGAATCCCACGGTGTTTTTCTTCTGTCGACACGATTGTAAATCTCAGGTTAACGTGATTTAGTTCAGTTGATCTGGTTCTGCTCCAATATTAAGCTAAGAGGAAACTACATGTGTTTCCATGAACTATTTTCGATGGTGATTGCTCGGAAAAAGAAATTTTTCTTTTAGATTTTCACAGGGTCTGCAAAGACCGGATTTGAATCATCGCCTTATATTGCCAGTTGAATGTATATGAAGAAAACTTTGCATTGAGAGCCCTATAATATAATGCAAGGTAAATCATGAAAAAAGACCTCATTTGTCTCAGAACCACATGTTACAACCATCAGAAACAGATGAACCCACAAAATTCTGAGGAACCATGTAACAACAATCAATATCAAAACCAGAATTTCATTGAAATGTAAACAAGCTAGAATGATCCACAAGATGAGCTAGTAAGCAGACCGCAAACCTTTTCATTTGTGTGGCCACTCAAGGTTAAGTTGCATGCATTATTGGACAATTCGTTTGTTAAACTCACTTTCATTGTGTTAGTGTTTGTGGTATGTGTTAAGACTTAACTTTCCGTACCTTAATTGACTAATCTTTTGGGGTGGTTTAGAGATGGAGAACGACATTGCCTCTAACCCTACTTTTATATGAATAAGATTGTCATTGAACAAAAGAAGGGAAACAAATGAGCTCCTCCATTCAGCAAGTTTTGGGCCCCTATATGGACCCTATTTGTTTATTTTTTATTTTTATTAGAAGTTTCAATGACTATATTACTCTCAACTTTAATAGATTCCATTGGCAAATCAGTTAAGTACTCTAAAAGTGAAAGTGAGCCCCCCTCCTTGTAAATGAGTCAAATGATCAAAATATTAAATCACGAGTAAACGGCACCCATTTTTCCATCAGAGCTAAGGATTTTGATGAGTGTTTGTCGTGACTATCTCCGTGTTTTGCGTCTTCTCTCTGTGGCGGCACCCATTTTTCGATCAGAGCTAAGGATTTTGATGAGTGTTTGTCGTGATTATCTCCGTGTTCTGCGTCTTCTCTGTGGTTAGCTCCTGGTCGAGTCCTCGACGGCAATGGCTATCATAAACAAGAGCAGAAACCTTGCTGGTGCTTCTTTCACTCGAACGCATCAAATCGGCGCCCTAGCTCTCATCGTAATCACTTTCTTCCTCACCCGGATCTACAACCAATCTCTCTCTTCTTCCGGCTGTCTATTTGCGGTATCCAGTGACGGAACAGCATCTTGGCCTGTTCGAGGGTACGGGACTGACCTATCTCTCAAGATCTACGTGTACGAAGAAAACGAGATCGATGGATTGAAGGAATTGATGAGAGGGAGGGACGGAAAGATTGTAGCGGATTCGTGTTTGAAAGGGCAATGGGGAACCCAGGTCAGTCCTTTTGGTATTTGAGAGAGTTGTAAGTTCTCCTGGTATGAAAATGTTACTTCTGAACTAAAGGTGTTTTTTTTTTTAATTTATTTTGTTAATATAATCCACTGAATTGTTGAGTTTTTACAATGTTGGTCTTTCTCTAAGTGGTATAATGTCCCCTGAAAGATAATTATTAAGTAAATTTATTGGAAAAATTATATTGGGTTCGTACTATTATGTGTCTAACAGAGTTTGTTAACTAAGTGTAGTTATTCATCAATTTTAGATGGACCACTAATTGAATCTAGTCCCTTAGAATGTGAAGGAAAGTATTCCGTAGTTAGTCTTGAGGTTATTGACGTTTCTTGCGTTAAAATGCTTGATATTTTAGAAATGTGTGAAGCTATTAACATACAGTTTAAGATTAACCCAAAATAAGATATTTGATTTAAGAGTAGGCAAACAATTTTCTGAGTAATGTTTTGAGCTGTGACATGCTCCCACAGCAAGCCTCTAAACGTAATCCACTCAAACGATCTTACTTTCTTTCGCTGCTTGTCAGTAAGAAAATTAATATTGTCCCTGTCTCATTCTTTTGTTCTTATATTCCAATCCTCCCGTTTTGAATTTTCTTCTCTCCTTCCCCTTCTTTACCCTCCTGCCAATGACATGCTGACATGCCAGCCAATTAGTATGAACTTACTGTATGGCTGGAGAGAGCAGTGCTGCTCCTATGGACCTCTTTAAATTGTTGTTGTTCACATTCCATAATATGTGATTGCTTGGGAAAATAAACTGGATGGAGTCTTGCTGAAAGTTTGTCTTTTCCTCATTACTGCCTGTTTGTAATCTCATTCTTTCTATTGTCAGCTTTGTGCCAGTTTACAAAAGATTTGAGGTTCATTGTAACTTATAGCTGGTACATATTTGTGTTTTTGTTGACTAAATTAATGTTCGTGGTTTCAAATCTGAGCTTCCTTTTTGTGCTTTGTGAAGGTTAAAATTCATAGGCTTCTTCTCAAGTCAAAGTTCCGGACTTTAAGGAAAGAGCAAGCAGATCTTTTCTTTGTTCCATCCTATGTTAAATGCACTCGGATGATGGGGGGTTTGAACGATAAGGAGATCAACCAGACCTATGTGAAGGTAAACTAGTTATCAGTTTAACCTATTTTCCATCCCATGTGATGGATAAGCATCTCATTGTGGCTTCTCATTGACTGTTGTTTTTTAGTAGAGGCCAAATTACTCGAACGATTGCAGTGTTTATATTTGGGTTCCTGTAATTCTTTGATTTGAAACAGACTATTTGTTGTTGTTGAAGAAATATATATTTTTTTATCACACAGGTTCTAAATCAAATGCCATATTTCCGTCGCTCTGGAGGTCGAGATCACATTTTTGTCTTTCCTAGGTATCCTGATTATTGTTTTTTAGAGTTAGACACTTGGCTTTTCACCTTTAGTTATCTAAAATAATTAACCCTGCTCTAACTGCATAGCACTTGCCATATATTATTTTAGACACATATTTTTTAGCTTTAGCAGCAAAATTGTCAGTTTCTTTTCTTTTTCAATTGGAGGATTTTATTTTGATGAAGACTTTTCAAGTGCTCTAGTTTTTTAATATTTTGCGTATTTTATGGATTATAAACCGTATATTATGAAGGCAAAAGATAAGTGGCCATGCATGTAGTAATGGTTTCTACGTACTATCATTGTTTTTGCTATCAAGTTTAATTTTGGCATAAATTAAGAATTTGCCCAAGTATTCTTACATGGTTGCTTTTACAAAAATTGCAGTGGTGCTGGTGCTCACTTATTTCGTTCTTGGGCTGTGTATTTGAACAGATCCATTATCCTTACTCCTGAGGTACCAAATCTAATATGAATTACTTCTGACTTTGAATGAGTTGTGAATACTAAGTTAAGAATCTCACTAACTTTGGAAAATATTTCCGGTCTACTTCTCATACATGTGTTTATAGTATTTGTTATGTTCAAAAATCTCATCTTAACACTTGGCTTTTGGATTGGGATCGTCGCTGAATGGCCACCATTTTTTTGGGGGTTGGGTTGGGGTGGGGGTGTTGCACCTGATATTATTGCTCCTATGTAACTATAGTTTGGTTGGGTTTTATCGTATGCCACAGTTCTGTTTGAGCATCAAATCTTTTGCACAGAAATTTTACTAAACTAAACCAGTATTGAAGCATATCTAACTTTTTTTGAGACTCTCTTATTGGTTGCTCCACAAGCATTGCAAATATTGAGAACCATCATTAAACGTGCATTAACACTGTATTTTCATATCCATATGCTTAGAATCCTTTCAAATCCCAAGGGTTCTATTTGAATGTTGTCACATTTCAGACATGCCATCAGCAGTTGTCTATTAATCTATCCATCTACACTTGGGTTTCCTTAGACAAGCGCAAGGTTTAATTTTTTGTGTCAGTAGCTCCTGTTTATTTGCAATATGTGATCGATAGAGGGAATACTGTTGCCTGATGTAACTTCTGGTCATGTTTTTGTATAGGGGGATCGCACAGACAAACGAAACAGTAGTGCCTTCAACACATGGAAAGACATCATAATTCCTGGCAATGTTGATGATGGAATGACACAATTGTATGGGAATCCTGTTGTCAAACCTTTGCCTCTATCAAAGAGAAAGTATTTGGCAAACTTCTTGGGGCGTGCTCAAGGAAAGGTTGGTCGTCTTCAATTGGTGGAGCTTGCCAAGCAATTTCCAGATAAGGTTGTTTTTTTTTTTTTCCCATTGTCTTCTTAGGCCGTCTATTACTGAAAGAATTTGATACCCATTTTTTAAAACAAACCAGGCCATTGACCCTAATGAGTTGTCAGGTGGTCAAACTGTGCTAGCACCAGGTCAGCTGGTTTAAAGTAAAACCCCATCGGATTCCCAAAAAAAAGAAAAAAGAAAGAAAGAGAATCCCTATTAACCTAGTCAGCCTGGTCGATTTTAGCTCTTCAACCAATCACGACAGGCAGATCTCTCTCTCTCTCAAATTTCTGGCGTAGTAGACAATTGAGTCTCCTCGTCCAATTCACCTGGTGGGCTGATCCGGGCCCTGCAGCTAAGAGCTGGAAGTAATAGTAACATATTACAAGCTATTTTTGTAGATGAGTATTTTTTTTAAAATTTATGTACGCTTATCAGGTGGGAGCTTTCTTCTCTTTCTTGGTATCTTGTCCAGGGTACTTAGTATACATGTAAGCCGGCAACCATATTGAATCCCTTGGTTATGTGATATCTTTCCTTTTTTGTCTGAAAATATTAATACTGATGTCATCAACAGTTGGAATCTCCAGAGTTGAAGCTCAGTGGGCCTGACAAATTGGGACGGTCTGAATACTTCCAGCACCTCCGTAATGCAAAGTTCTGCCTTGCTCCTCGGGGCGAGTCATCATGGACTCTTCGCTTCTATGAGTCATTCTTTGTGGTCTCTCTCTCTCTCTCTCTTACACACACACACACACACACACACACACACACACACACAAACACACACACTAAACCCTAAACCCTAAACCTAAAACACGTGTGTGTGCACACAACTAATACAAGACAACCTGTATCTGTATAAACTAGGTGATTATGTTGAACAGGAATGCGTGCCAGTCATCTTATCAGATCAAGTAGAACTACCTTTCCAGAATGTTATTGATTACACCCAGATATCGATAAAGTGGCCCTCTACTCGAATAGGTCCTGAACTATTAGATTATCTGCAATCAATACCAGGTGATTTGATTCTCTATACGTTTCTCTTATAGTAACGTATTTGCATCACTATACTTACAAGTTTAGTCATGTACCAAAACGCTCTTTTCTTAAATACTGATTAGTCTTGTATTGCCCAGATGAACGTATAGAGGAGATTATTTCGCATGGAAGAAAATTCCGGTGCTTATGGGTATATGCTCCAGAAACTGCACCCTGCTCTGCAATGCTTGGTATTTTATGGGAACTCCAGAGGAAAGTGAGAAAATTCCACCAATCAGCAGAAACATTTTGGTTGCATAATGGATCTATTGTCAACAGGGACTTGATTGAATTCCATAAATGGAAACCGCCAATGCCTTTGCCTTAACCTGTCATGGAATTTCTACGTCGACAATTTTGTGTAGCTCTGCTAGATCCATTTAATTGCTCTATCATATCCTTCAAGAGTTTCCAGTGCATCAATATGTGTAGCATTCTACTTGTGTAAGATCTGATAAAATTCTATCAATGCATATGGGCTTGAAACAAATTTGTAGAGTTAAAACCACTTTTTCCCCTTTAGTTTGTCAGCCATTTATGAATGAGAAAAGAAGAAGGCCTCATTGTGTCCATCAATTTCCACAGGAGGAAGTGCTAATTATCAACCTCTTAATACTGCCGGCTCCGTTAAACCGTCCAACTGTTGCACTGGCCGGGTAAGGACTGAACAGGTCACGCAGGAGAGGGGCTCCTTGGATTTTCAACACCGTTTACAAAATTTGCCATTTCATTGAATCCGTTTTCGTATCTCCTTGTATTTATTTACATGTTGGGCTTCTAGTATTTTCAATAAATTAATCTTCATCTTGGCCACCTTTAATTTTTGCGTTTTGAGGTTTTTGAATAACAGTGAGAAAGGGCTTGTCATAAAGAGGACTCTTAGTGGAGTAAGGAGAGGTAGAATTCAAAGTTGCATACATTAAAGTAAAAATACATCTAATAAGAATAAGATAAAGGTCAAAAATGAAACTTAGAACCAAGTCCAAAGACCAAAGCTATTAGATTGGAAGGGAGGCCCAACAAGAAGTTGTTACCTGGTCACTCCCTCCTTTTGTGTATACATTAGAATGTTAACTTCTATGTGTGTGATTCCACAGAATGTAAGGAACTGCAAATGTCTTCAATTTCATTGAAATAAGTCAGAATCAATTCAGAGGTGGTTTCTTTCGTGAAGCCCTTCTAATAACCACTGCTAAGACCCCCTAAACAACCCAAGGATGGGAGAATCTGCCAGTGAAGAGTCTAATACCTTGCAGTAGAGTCCCTTATTCTGCTTTGGTAGAATAACAGTGACCAAAGAGGGTGCAGAAGACAAGGAGGATATTACTTAGCCCATCTCTAATTACACCTCCATCAGCTGGCCCAGTGCTAACATTAAAATTGGATTTAAGTTGACCGTTAGGAGGGTGAGACCAGGTGTTAACATTGTGACTGCGGTGGATAGTGGAGTTAATTAAGACTTCCCAGTTTTGTCTTACGAGTGACCTCGGTAAATGAAGGGTTTCTTGGAATTTTCCTGCCCAAAACAAGATAAAGAGTTCCTTTGCTTACCCTTGAAGGTTCTTTTGATGCTTCCACTTTTTGATGTATTGGATCATGATTGTCTTAAGTCGGACTCTAAATCATGATTTTCTATTCATTTGAGGCTGAGTTCGGAGCCCTCCTATGTGGGCTTCAGATATTCCTTCAGGGTTTTTCAGATTCATTGGTAGTAGAGGGAGATATTTCAGTGGTTTTCTCTTGAAAGAAATCTCCCTGGAGATGAGTTCATATTAATGACGACACTAGACACATTGGTTGGAGTTTTCAAGTACGATGGATTCACACAGCTTATGGGTTCTAACTCTGTTGCGGATCCATTAGTACATCAGGGTGTTTCGCAGGAGAGCGTCTTTGTTGGAGATTCTTTTCCTGTTGATGTTCATTGGTTGTGATTTACTTTCTCTTTTGTTTTCTGGTTGTTGAGCTGTGTGGTTGGCCTTCCATCTCCTGTTCTTGTTTTTCTTCTCCTTGATGAAATTTTCAAACAAAATATCATGACTGTCTTAAGTCAGAGTGTAATGCATTTCTCATTGAGAAACTCCTTTCCCAGTTTATTGTGAATCAGCTTTCCTTCTGAAGCTGTTCATAAAAGTGATATTTTGTGTCTCGGATTCTTATTTTCTTTTATTATTGCAGGATTTTGATGTTCGATAGTTTGCTATATCAGTAGCTGGCAGATTATCAGAAAAGAATCCAGCTTATGTTCTTCTAGCTCTCCGTCGACATCTCATTCAGTTATTGACATATCTAGAGCACAGGTAAGTTGGTGTTCTAGTTCCAAAAAGTTTTGGACTCGTCTACAGAAGGTAAATCTGGCCATGGTTTACTGCTAAAACAACAAAAAAAAAACTTCCAGATGATCGTCTTTCCATGTTTGCTGCTCAGATAGCAAATGCAGAGAAGAAAGTGCAAAACTTTTAGGTTGTTTAATTCAAAATTGTAAGCGACTGAAACTTTCCTACTTTCGCTCGTGCGAGATCATAAATTGAAAAAAAAAAATTTCTTAAAATCTCCTTCATATCATGGCTCTTGAAAAAATTGAAAATACATTTGAGTAGAAATAAGTTTCTAGGGACTATTAGTGTTTCATTTTTTTGTAAATATTTTTCTAATTGAAAATTTTTATTAAAAAAATTATGTAATTTTCTAAGTAAGATTTTCTTGCCAAGATGGGCTAGAAAACCGTATAGAAATTTTGTGTTTGATATTTTTTTTATTAAAAATATATCGATAAGTATAGTAATATATTATATTGATTATTAATTTTTATTTATTTTCCTAAAAGAGGCAATAAGAGGTCCTAAATTTCCTAAGAATCAACTAGGGGTACTAAGAATGCCATAGTAAATTTATGGCCAAATTCAAAAAATACAAAATAAGTTAGACAACATTTGGAGTAAAAAAATTAATATTGGTGCGTTCTAATCCATTATTTAAATTTAATCTTGAACCTCCCATATCATTATTTTTTTAAAATGTATGCATAATTTTATATATAATTTATTTGACATATATTTTATATAGAATATTAAATGTAGGTTAAGCTCGAACTCTGCTAGAGCTCGAGTTCGAACTCAGTTAAAATTATTAGGCTCGAGTTCGATGACAATTTTAGGTTTGAGGCTAGGGTCAATCGAGCTTGAGTTCAAAATATTTAAATCAAGCTCGACTTAAACAAGGTTTAGACTCAACTGGATTCGATGCCACCCTTATGCCTAATTTTAAGTAGAGGTTATTCCCAATTTTATGTAAAATGTATGTATAATTTTATATACAATTTATTTGATATATATTTTTTGAAAAAAATTTAAACTTATGTTGGAGCACGAACGCGAGACTTGTATTTTTTTAAAATTTTTAAATAAATGTTGAAGCTCAAGCTCGGTTTGTGCTTGGCTCGAACTCAGTTAAAATTATTAGGCTCAAGCTCGAGTTCAAAATATTTAAATCAAATTCGGTTCGAACATAAGCATGTTTGGGCTCCGCTCAGCTCAAATGCCACCCCTACTTGTGATTACTGTTTTTTATGTAACTTGTGTAATAAATAAGTAAAGAGAAGAGGAAGAAGAAATAAAAAGGGTGAAAAGAGGGATAAGGCGGCTGAGTGAGGTGCAACAGCTGCTAGCAATCAATTTGATCCCTTATCTTTTTTCTTAGATCATTTAAAGTGAAAAAACAACTAAAAAGATAGGATTGCCTTTAGTACATGCTTCTAGTGTATATAGCCTAGGAGTACTCATTAAGTCAGGTTTTGCGGGGAACTTGACCTGACCCGACCTGTAAAACCTGGGTTCAAGTTTTAACCTTTGGGTTGGGGATATGGCAGGAAAAAATCTTTTAAGTTTTGGTTCGAGGATGGGTTTCCCCAAACTCCACCCGTGGGGATGGGGCGGGAATATGAAAATGTGACAGGGATGGGGTGGAGATGTAAGGGAGGGATGGGTTTACGTGGACCAGTCAAGGATGGGGTTGGGGTTGGGGTCATGGTTTCAATTTTTTATCGAGGTCGTCCGACCCATTCCCACCCCCAATACAGCCATATAAAGTTGCAAATAAAACAAAAAACATACTAAGTTTGATGTATCACTAATTACTCAGATGTTTGTTCCCTCTGCCCCCGTCGAGTTGTTGTTTGGGAGCCTCCTCCTACAAGACATTATAAGCTGAATTTTGATGGTAGCACCTTTGGGAACCTGGGTTTGGCTGGTTTTGGTGGGGTGGTTTTTTATCCGGGTGATACTGCCATACTCTCTTACTCTGGCCCTCTCGAAACTGTTGACTCGACCACTGTTGAACTCTCTGGTCTCCTTCACAGCTAGCGTATTTTTAAGGATCACTTCAGTGGTTCCCTTATTGTGGAGGGAGATTCCAAGGTCTTCATCGTATGATGCTCCACCTCATCCTTGGGGTCGGGGTCATGGTTTCAATTTTTTATTGGGGTCGGCCGACCCATTCCCACCCCTAATACAGCCATATAAAGCTGCAAATGAAACAAAAAACATACTAAGTTTGATGTATCACTAATTACTTAGATATTTGTTCCCTCTGCCCCCGTCGAGTTGTTGTTTGGGAGCCTCCTCCCACCAGACATTATAAACTGAATTTTGATGGTAACACCTTTGGGAACTTGGGTTTGGCTGGTTTTGGTGGAGTGGTTTTTTATCTGGGTGATACTGTCATACTCTTTTACTCTGGCCCTCTCGAAACTGTTGACTCGACCACTGCTGAGCTTTCTCTGGTCTCCTTCACAGCTAACGTATTTTTAAGGACCACTTCAGTGGTTCCCTCATTTTGGAGGGGGATTCCAAGGTCTTCATCGGATGGTGCTCCACCTCATCCTTGGGGTCGGGGTCATGGTTTCAATTCTTTATCGGGGTCGGCCGACCTATTCCCACCCCTAATATGAATCTCACTGTGGGAGCAATCGCCTTCTCTCTCAGTCTTTCGATACTGAAATGTCAAAGAATGCTAGATCGTCCAGTGCAGAAATGATCTCATCATGGCCAGAATATACTTCTCTGTAACTGCGGGTAACTCCTTCAATTGGTCAAGCTTCCGCACCAACTTTCGGCACCTTCCGATGAGTGGTAACCCTGAAAGAGAATTCCCTTCTTCTTCATGTACGATTTTGACGAGTCGTAACCCTGATCCATCACCCCATTCTTCTTCATGCACGATTCCCTTCAACCAAATGGACCATCATTTCCCCCTTCTCCCAAACAGCTTGCTCCTGTGTAACCCTTCCCCCTATTTTACCTGCATTACCATAGACCGCCATTTTCCTTCTGATAGTCTTTGTGGGGCAATAGAACTTCTGTCTGGAAAATGGTGGTTTTGGTTGGGACCGAGATTCCATCGCCATTTGGTTCAGGGAGTTAATCCAAATCGAATACTGGCTAAAGGTCTCGCTATTGGGTTCCCTTTGTTGGCTAATGCGACTCAACTCATTAGGGGATAAGTCAGCTGCCCTTTGACTCTCCCCGAATGACCATGCTGGTCTTGCTAAATTTAGGGTTGGCTCCCTTACACCCACAACTACTCCTTCGAGTTGTAGATCTCAATTTGGGGTCTTTTGGTGGAGCTTTGGTTGGAAGACACCTTCAAGCATATTGTTGATTTTTTTGGCACCCTGATAAGATTGGTGGAGGATGCTACCAGCATGGCCAAACTTGACATTGAAATGCTCTTCATCTCACCAACGCAACTTTGGGAGGGAACCTCCTTCAAGATCTTCGTGGGTGCAAAATATTTTTGGATCAAAGTTTGTTTCAGTGAGATGACCACGGCCAGCTCCGCTGCCCCTCCCATCCAATGGGAAAGTGACTCGTCCCTATCGATTCCTGCAACTCACATCGACTGAGTCATTGCCCGAAGATGGGGGCAAGATTGGGGTAGTGTGCTGGTCTTTGCTGGTGTGGGGTATCTTGTGGTTTGATGAAAATTGGTAGGTATATTGAGTATCAGGCAAAGTTGGGGGGGGGGGGGGGGGGGGGGTGGAGGGGAGGCAATTGCGGAAGGTGTGCCAACCAAAGTTTGAATTGGTGAGTTGGGGGGCGAAAAAGGATTCTGCATTCCAAACTGTTGTGGTCGTAAGGTAGAAAACAAGGTCCCCTGTCTAGAGTTCTTTGGTGTTGCTGCATTCAGAAGTGTTGGAAATGACTGTGTGAAAGAGCTTGCTGAAGGAATCTCCAACAATGGTTGGTATAGTGATGAATGAAAGCTTGCTACATGTCCTTGGTAAGAAGTTGATGGCCCGACCCAATCGCTCCTGGGTTTGGTTAACGGTGCTGTGAGTTTTTCCATGTCTGAGGGTGAAGGTGGTGGGGTTTCTTGGCATGGTGTGTCGAAGTCTTCTGTGTGTGGGTCGGCTGTAGATAGTCTACTAGCCAAGGTTGTCATCTTCCACGTCTTCATGATCCTTAGGCCGCTACAACGCTGTTACTGATGAAGAGCAGTTCCACCATTAATCTCGTCATCGAGAGGTGTCGCAAGAGGGTTGTATGGAGAGTCTCTGGGGGTGGCTGAGGAGCGGAGGTGGGATGCCTGGGGGGCGAACAAAAAGTTTGCTCTAGGGGTCGCACCGCGCTTGGCTCTGCGCAGTGCCATCAGACCATATTTTCTTACATTTGAATGTTAAGATCTGTCCTAGAGTTGTTCTCTATTTTGAATGTTAATAAGAGCTCGAAGGGTCTGCATGCACTTATCTGGGGGCTCCCCTCACCCTTGGATTACCCTCCAAGTCTTCTTGGTAGCCCGTCATTGAGCCATTGGAAGTCTGATGCTCTGCTTCTATCAGACAAAATTGAGCAACTTAAAAAAAGATTTTTGTGGGAAGGGCCAAATGGTGAAAAAAATACCACTTAGTAAAATGGGAAGAGGCTTGCAAACCAAAATTTCTTGGAGGACTGGGTATTTGCGATACTGCCACTACTAATTATGCTATTCTCCTTAAATGGATTTGAAAATTCAACCTCTTCCTTGATCTAATCTGGAGAGTTGTAGTAGCGGCAAAAGCTAATAAGCAATTGGGTTGGTGGACGGAGGGGGGAAGACATTCCCGTCTATCCCCAGCCTAGAAAAAAATCGTCTTACTACTCCCAGATTTCAAGAAAGCAGTCAAATGTTATGTTGGCAATGGAACCTCAACAAAAAATTTGTCCGATTGGTGGACTAGCCTCTCCAACCTCAAATTTAGCTATGAGTCTATCTCACTCCTTACCAGAAATACTGATGCCTCTATCTCAGAACTGTGGTCTGAAACTAGGGGATGAAATTGGAACCTCAGAAGAGATCTCTCGTATTATGAAGCTATTCTAACTTCAAATCTCCTACCAAACTCTGTAACAGCCAAGATACTTTGATCTTGACACCTTGTACAAAAGGTTCCTTCTATACTGTTTCAGTATACAACTTCATCTGTAACTCTTGCTCAAATTAATCAAATCACCCTGCGGCCATTGCATGGAATCTCCTTGCCCCGCCTCGAGCAATTTTTTTCATTTGGACCGCCTACAGGAATAAAGTTTTCACCTCTGGCTCCTTAATCCGGCGGAGAACCCCTGTCCTGGACCCCATGGTGACGAATCCAAGCAGGAGAAAAAAATCAGGACATATGTCTGATTCTGAGTTAAATTAGACCTTATACCCCCACGTCGTTTCCTTCTTGTTTCATAGATGTTTCATAGAAATGTGACTTGTACACAGTCTAGCATAAACACATATCGAAAGAACCTTTGTTTTTTTCTACAGAGAATCCCACAGTGTTTTTCTTCTGTCGACACGATTGTACATCTCAGGTTAACGTGATTTAGTTCGGTTGATCTGGTTCTGCCCCGATATTAAGCTAAGAGGAAACTACATGTGTTTCCATGAACTATTTTAGATGGTGATTGCTCGGAAAAAGAAAATTTTCTTTTAGATTTTCACAGGGTCTGCAAAGACCGGATTTGAATCATGGACTTATATTGCCTGTGGAATGTATATGTAGAAAACTTTGCATTGAGAGCCCTATAATATAATGCAAGCAGTTCCACAGCTATATCTCAGTATCAACTGTCGCCAGGATGCTCAAATAAAGAGCATTTGGTCTGCAATCGGTTGCCTCTGGAGTATACCCTATAAAGAAGAAGCATAAAATGGAGTTTCCATTTAATGAAGAAACTTATGAATCTTCCTGCTCTTGTTCAATTGTTTTTGTAGTTGTAGGTTGATACCAGGAAAACAAAGCTTTACATATACCCTTTTTTTTTTACTGAAAATTTTATACCCATTTTAGACTCAATCCACCAACAAGAAATAAGAAAAAGAAACAAAAGCGAAGATGACACAAGCTTTATTTCCAAGATCAATTTCATTGCCATATTCAAGTTTCAATTTTTTTAAGCTATTGTAGTACATCTCCTACCATACAAAAAATGAAGGGGTGTGCGTGTCAACAACCTTCACACAAGATCTTCACATTAATCATAATAGCTCTAATATACAATAATATAATAATAATAATAATCAAAAGCATCTGATAGCCTTTAGCTTCCCTCACCATTTCACAAACAAAAAAAAATATTCACATAATTGAAGTGTCCAACCTTCAAATGCACCGAAAAACCTGCTCAGCTCTTCAATCTCTTTTGCTCAATCATATTCAGTAGCTTAGCGGATCAACTTTTAAACCTCAACAGTCCTATCAAAATTGCAGTGACCATCTTCTCATATGAATCCTCTGAATGTTGATTTGTGTCATCTTCACGAATGGATTTTTTTGGAATGAACCATATGAAGGTATGTCTAACCAAGTGGCATTGCTCTGTCCCTTCCATCTGGATTTCATCTTTCTAGCAGGACTTCAAAATTCGAAGTATTTATTCCTCAGTTGTCTTTTTGCTTCCATCTCCATTCGAAGATAACCACTTCATAACTATTTTAAAGTTTTAATACCATCAACCAACATGTCAAACTCATAGCAGGGCTCTTCCTCATCAACTGAAGGAAATTTCATTGAACAATGAAAAACGCCATCCCGCTTAAAGCTAGAACACTAGTTTCTTCTTCTTCACACTAATTGTAGTAATTTTATACTGCCGCTAGAGTTTGCCACAACAACCATGTTTGACTTGCCTCTCCAACAGACACTTGAAACAAATTGCCCATTGTCATCACCAGTCTCTTGACCAGAAATAGGATCAATTGAGCCAAACTTGTGAGAAGTCATAGGCATTGGAAGAGATCGATAATAAGCATAAACCTGAGAAGAAGATGCACCCACAAATCAAGCAACAGCTACAATGAACATATAATTTCCAAATAACTATCGAGGCCTTGAAGCAAGATTTCATAGTCTTTACTTGAGGGAAAAACAAGAAAATAAAATAAATTTGAACTCATCTTTTTGCAAGCATAACGAGTTTCACTGTCCATTGCTGAGAATGACAAATCTATTTGATGATTAAAATCATATTATATGACATTTATAGATATAGTATGCGTTGCTCCTTTTAAAAGGCATATACCTATTTTTCCAACTAAGGTAGAACCATTGCTCGTATGATAATTGTCTTTGTATGAAAATGAAGTTTACAAAACTACCAGGTTGGTGGAGAGGAAAGAGCTTCCAATAGAAAGAGAATAATGGGTGCAATGATCCTTAGCAAAGATTTCATAGTCTTTACTCGAGTGAAAAACAAGAAAATAAAAGAAAATTGAACTCGATCTTTTTGCAAGCCTAAAGAGTTTCACTGTCCATTGTTGAGAATGACAACTCTATTTGATGACTAAAATCATACTATATGACATTTATAGATATAGTATGCGTTGCTCTTTTTAAAAGGCATATACCTATTTTTCCAATTACGGTAGGAACCATTTCTCATATGATAATTGTCTTTGTATGAAAGTGAAGTTTACAAAACTACCAGGTTGGTGGAGAGGAGACCCTTTAAGCCCCAATATATTGGAGAAGAGCTTCCAATAGAAAGAGAATAATGGGAGCAACGATCCTTAGCAAGGGTGATAGCTATACGACTAGTTGCTCTAAGAGCATGCTGCCAATAGATGGAGAGTTACAAAGAAGGTCAAAAAATTTCATCATGAATTATGAATATGCCTACGCTGCCGAAGTGGAGAACAACTGTGTTTCATCCAAGTTTTCAAAGACACAGAGCAGAAAGGAAGAAATTTAGCCTTTAGATATAACAAGACAGGAGCGGATATTCTCACTATAGAGCACATGTAAACCACCAAATAATATAAAACACAGAAGTCAGCAAAAAAGCAAAAGAAACACATATGTCTCCCTTATATGAAAAAAAAAAATAGATGTACTAAAGTAAATCATGAAAAAAATACCTCATTTGTCTCAGAACCACATGTTATGTAACCATCAGAAACAGATAAGCCTACAAAGTTCTGAGGAACCATGTAACAACAATCAATATAAAAACCAGAACTTCATTGAAATGTAAACAAGCTAGAATGATCCACAAGATGAGCTAGTAAGCAGACCACAAACCTTTTCATTTGTGTGGCCACTCAAGGTTAAGCTGCACGCATTATTGGACAATTCGTTTGTTGTGTTGTTGAGATCCCAAAGCTTGAGTGTGTTATCAGTTGAAGATGAAACAAGTGCATTGGAGTCTAAGAACCTAACATAGCTCACAGCTTTACCATGGCCCAACAATGTACACCATGGATTTCTTGTGTTCCGGAGATCATAGCAGTAGATCTTGTTGTCAGCAGAACCAAAAGCCAACAAATGAGTTGAATGAGAAGAGAATTGAACACAGCAGATATTAGCAACATTTCCAATTGTGCAAATGCAGTTCTCCTGCATACCAATGAATCAAATTAGGTATAGCCATTTTCTTCAAAAACAAATGATAAGAAGAACCTTATAATTGCTGTAAAATCGTATTCTACAATATAGAAGACCAGCCACAAGTACATGAAAATAAAATTTGAAATTCAAACTCTAAAAACAATCAACTGAGTTGTTGTAAAAAGGTAATTATGTAGTGGGAACATGCCTCATTAATGCTCCATAGCTTCACAGAACAGTCATCACTGCCACTGGCCAATTTCATAGGATTCAAAGGAGAAAAATCAACGGACCAAGCTCTCTTATGATGCTCTGTGAACCGCATAAACCCTTGAACAGTGCTTGCATCCCACAACTGGATATTTAAAGCCAATTATCATTACATAATGAAAAGTGCAGACTGTGGAACTGAAACATAACCACTTTTTTTTTTGAAAGATGAGGTTGCATCAGAAAGTAAAATGAACTCAAGACTTTATCTTAATAAATTTCATATAGAGAAGGTCACAATTGGGGTTATATTGTATGATATCAAAATAAACCACTAAATCTTTTTTTTTTTATAAAATAAACCACTAAATCTTTTTTTTTTTATAAAATAAACCACTAAATCTTTATCAAAAACAGTCAGAACAAATGAGTCAAGTCAAAAGGTACAAGTAGCATTTGTACTAACTTCTTACAAAAATAACCCTTCATACTAACAGAATCATCTCAAACTACCATACAACATAATTGCCTCACATAGGCTTTTCAGCTTTCATCTTTTAACAGTAATGGAGATTGATGCTGCCCACCGTGTTCTTTGTTAGAGAAATTGGTAAATATGTTCCCAATGTCCAAGCATGCATATCTTCTAGATAACGATAAAATAAGCTTCACTCTTACATGGAATAAGAAATATCTTGGATAAAAAAATTAGAAAAATGAAAGTTCCACCCTAAGTTTTAACAGAAAAAGTATCAGAAAAAAATTTTAATTCAAAAAAATATCGCTAATGGATATTAGAACTAACATTTTCTCAAGTAAATCTCTTACCAACCACAACCCAGATTTTCCTAAAAAGACAACGACACCAAATAACCTCCACAAGAGAATATACAGCTAGTATATTTCCATACAACACCATTTCAGCTCATGTAGCGCCATTCAGATTTATACAATGTCTTAGGCAGTATACTGTCGACTTGTTCCCTCTCAAACACAACGCGCATTTGAATCAGTATATTATACAAAACTCATTGTTTCAAACATCTGAATCTTTTTAACATAGTGACACAGATTTATTAGAGGAGACAGTACAATAGTGTACCAGGAAGAAAAGTCTACAAAAGAGAAGCTACAGCAAGATCCAATCACAATTAACGCACAACTTATGATATATACATTTAATTATGACAAATATGCATTAAAGGATTTTTTTAAATTATGATATATCATTTTGTCTACAGCTTCTATGCTAAATATAACCCTAAAATATATTGTTGATAACCCGTTAGCCTGACATCTCTCATGGGTGTGAAACATTCTCCTTCATAATTTCTGCAAAGATTCATTTTTTTTTCTTTTTGTGATCACCACCTAAACTACCTTCTTATAGAAGTAACGAAAACCCAACTCACCCTTCCTTTTTATTTATCTTGCAGAAGTTTTGAGTAACACATTTCACCCTTTTAATTGTTTTTCTATTCCCTAAATTTGCCACACCGAATAGGAGTTTTAGAGGATGTCAATAAATTACGTCATACTACATGCAAGTTACTCAATAGAAAAAATCAGTTCTTTACCGCAATGCACAATCAGCCATCCCACTTTTGCAGTATAAGGGGAGGAGGGAGGCCCTACCCTCCCCCTTCTCTACAATGCAAGGAGGGGAAGGGCCTACCCTTTCCCCGTGCCAGAAGAGAGGATAACAAGGTGGGCCCCTCTTTCGAATTTTTTTTTATTGAGTTAAGAATTGAACATAATTAAGTGTACTTTAGTCCTTTCAACAATAAAAAGAAGGCCCACAAGGTGGGTGAACAAAATGCTTTTTCAACATCAGATAATTTAGTAACTTCACACACTTGTTATTAATGACTTCTTTGGTGTGAGTTGTAATTTTTTAAATAATTACTTTTAATTTTCACAAATTGCAGATCAAGCTAGCAATGAGGCACTATATTGATGATTTGGGTCATGAATGGAAAAGTAACAAGTTGGCTCACAGATGGTAAGAAAAGCAGGGTAGGTTGAACTATGCATCTGGTTTTTTAGATCTCAATATAGGAAAAGATACTTAAAAAGCAGTTCAATGGACAAAGTAAAGATGGAAACAGAACACATCTAAACACCAAAATAATGTTCATGTAGAAGTACAAACCTGAACTACACCGTCATAATCTGTTGAAGCCAAGTAGTTTTTGATGTAGTTATTCCAACAAACACAGCTCAGCTTAGATTTGCTAGACATCTCAACCACCGGATAATGGATATCCACCATATCATTCAACAGTGGACCAAACTCAAATATCTTAATTTTCTTTGACACACCAGCTGCAGCAAAATAGTCCTCATCCCGGTCAAAACTCAAAGAGCAAATAACATTGGAAGAGTTGAGAAGGTCCCCATTTCTTAAAGTGCCCTTTACTTCAAATTTACTGTATCGGGCAAATTTGCATATTCCTTCAAAAAATGCTCCAAGCCGGTCAGTGGGTTGATTGCTGGTTGTTACCCCCTTGTGTGTATTCTTTGCAAGAAGCAACATATCTTGGTTTCTTCTAACATCTTTATTTGCATCAACCTCGACATTAGCTTCAGGAAGCCCAACTTTAGATCTCATTGAAAAATACGCTTGCTCAAGCTGAGCAATGTTTCTCATTAACCTTGCCTCATTATCCTCTGCTACGTGCATTTGTGAAGAGCATGGAGTATCTTTTTTATGACACCTATTTGAGATATCGTTAGAGTCCCTAGTTGTCCCAGAAGCACATCCAATTCTCAGAGAGTGTTGTCTCTCTACCTCCTCAATGTCAAAATTTATGCATCCAAGGCCTTCAACCACCTTTGAGGCTTGTTTTTGTTTTTGTTCTTTCAATGACAAGAGGAAATGCAATAACAAATCAGCTTCAATGTCTTCATCCTCAGACAATGATGACTTGTCTCCAAAGGATGACTCTCGAGCTTCAGATATCAACTCAGATTGCAGAATTTCACTATCATGCACAACAATATAATATCATTTGAAACATCTCTTACAAAACTTGTAGCTTAGACGTGCACAAAGGAATGACTTTTGTAGAGTTTCTAATTATGTCTAGTTGTGAATAAAACAACTTGAATGGAACAATAAAATTTCACAAAAAATGGTGTATTCATCCAAGATAAGAAAGTAATAGATGTCAAACCTTGCCCTTGGTCGGGAAGATGGTTCAGGATGGAGCAACCAAAGACAAAAGTCTGCTTCTTTGGGATTTTCAGAAAGAAAAGTTGGGGGAAGAATCCGATGGCGTAGATCAGACATAGCTGTAGTATGCAAATAGGATGACTCAAAGGTGCAAAGCAGCTGAAAAATAGCAGTAAATAATTAGTCTCATAAATAAACTTTTTATCTACTTGAATAACATTTTCAGATTCTAAAGAATTTTTTATCCTGACAAAGTCACCTTATGACTTTGAATCTTAATAATCACAATCCCCAAACTAATTCTAAGAGACGAATCAAACGAGGATAGCCAAAAAAAGGAGTAACTTAAAAACCTAAAGACAATATTAAATACAGTGCGACTCTGTCAAACTACAGTATCAAAGAACCCAACTAAATATAAAAATAAGCCCACCACATTAAAATTATACCTGTTATTTCCCTGTCAAAATGGTGATGATACTTCCAAATTTTCAAAGCATATAAGGATAAATGACAATAAAAGACACAAATGTTTATGCTTATAAATTTTTTTGATACCATGACTCCACTACAACTCTTATCCTTACCAAATTACATCATTGTTTGCACCACCTTATATACAATATATTAGTCTCTTAATGGCAAAAGCCTGTGCAAAATAAGATATTTTAACATGTATCCATTAAATACTATATCATTGTCCATATCAACAATGCATTTCTCTAACAAAACATGAAACATCTAGCCACAGTGGTAGAATTTGGCAAATCAATAATACATAGAACATATAGCCACGTTAAACACATAAAACACCACTTTTTCTTACCTCCAATATTGAACCAATCTGAAAGAAAATACAAGTGAAGGTGTACAAGAGACAAGCTTTTACTTGCAATTTTTTAATGCCAAAAGAAATTCTTACCTCAAACAAAAAAACTCCGAGACTGTAGATATTCGATGAAAGCATACATACTCCATCGCTGAGCTCTTCGGGACTAGCATACCATCTCTCCTCCAATAATAGATCCATTTGCAATGACTGTGAGAGATTAGAACTGTTATGGCCAGTGAACACATTTTGAGTTTTAACATTTCTTTCTAACCGACTATTGTCCTTCAAATCATAACCAAAATAGTGTGCCTTGGAACTAATGGTATCATCTTCTCTAACCACTTCATTTCTTAAGCTATTTGTACCTAAATAATGGGAATACTGACCTACAAATTTCATTTGCTTGGGGGTCTTCTGATGCTTCATAGAACTTGTTTGCGTATCTTGCTCCAAGCACCTTTTTCGTTTTAATTGCCATTCTAAGACTTGAGCATCTTGATGTGTTTCTGACAAACCTGCCTTGGTCTGAGTACCCCATAATCCAATATACTTGAGCTGGTTTGATGGAAAAATTAAGAAAGATGATGGACGTATGTCCTGTATAGGTACACCTTGCGAGTATGCAAGATCAACCAGCTCCACGATTTGCATAAATATATTTAAGCCATCAACTTTATTAATTTTTTGACTACCAAATTTGAGAAATTCTCTTAAGTTCACTCCATCAAAGGAAGTGTCAGTACCAAAAATGTTACCCCCACCACGTAATGACATATTGTTAAGCTTAGTACTAGAACCTCGTGGAGCATCCAACGTCAACCCAATACCTGGGATCTCCTTTTCAGTATTCTCACTTTTCATCACAAGCTTGGATACATCTCGGGATTTCTGATGTATTTCTGGATGCACATATAAAGCACCCTTTCCCTTCAAGGAGTTCTTAACAAAAAATTGAGGAAATCCTGATGATGGAAGAACCTTTGTGCAAATCCCTCGTGGAAACCCTAGACTATTAGTAGTAATAGTGTTGCTATTGTTGATCAAATGCCTAGGCATTTCAACATGCTCTTCATTCAGGTTTTTAGAAGAAATAGGCCTTTCAAGATATTTGGGTGTAAGCATAAGCTTTGCAGTCTCTTCATCATTAATCATCCCTGATTCCATAGATAGCAAGTCCCTGCGTGAACTAACATTACCAGACCCACCAGCCAATTGAAATAAATGATGCCATTGACCTTGGCCTCTCCTCATTGAGATTTCTTCTCGGTTGGTTGAACACTCAACTGTTTTTGAATTTGGGTCCTTCAAACCTTTTAAAGTTATCGCACCATGATTTACAGCACAAGGGCTTTCATGCACAGTGTTAGGGCCACCAGACTCAACAAAGATCTTACCCTCCAGAGTCTCTGAGAACAATTCAGGTGACCTTATCGAAGAAAGTGGGTCCCTCCACTCATTCTGTACAGACATAAACATTGTAGAAGAGTCTAAAAGCTTAGAATTTTCTTGTTGTGGGGAATTATCCTCCTTCTTCCTGAGGTGTAGAGGCTCTACCACATCTCCCATAGTTCCATTCACATCTCCTGTACTTTCCATCATAGGTAAGTGAAGTTCACTCCATTGATTGCAAAGGTTTACTATAGTCCATAATCACAAATCTAGTTAAATAAAAAATAAAAGGTTAAAACATATCAACATTGAAGAAAAGTTAATGTAAAATGATCCTGATTATTACTTCAAAAATTACTGCTAAAAATAGCTTTTAAATAAACTCCTAAAATTAATTCTGAAACTGTTATACAACAAAATAAGTAGAAAATATAAAAAAAAAGCATATGCTACAAGTACCGTAGCTTAGATAAGCATCAGGCTTTAGAATTTCCTTTTCCTAAAAGATCTCCATAACAGACGCACAGTGCAACAACCATGCTCAGGTGAAATATAACGTTTATAGCTTCTGGACAACATATTAAAAAAGATCAATAAAATGAAATCAAAGGATTAGAAAATGCAGCACAAAATGAGATAAAGTGAAAAAAAAAAATCTTAAATTACACAAAAAAACGGATAAGTAAAATCATAACATGCATAATTGTACCAAAGAATCACCTGAAGACCAACACCTAATAGCTCACCAAAAAAAAAAAAAAGGCAAAACATTTCCCGTGAACAGAAAAAGCAAATTGACGGAATGAATTCAAAGATTGGCGAAACCAAAAAAAGAAGGTACAGAGTAATCGGCCGCAGTTAATACCGACGCTTGAGATAGACGAGCGAAGTAATAAAAATATCGCAAAAATAGATTTATGGTCCACATCCGAATCCTAACTGAATAATTGAAAATCCCGCGTTCCCACACTCACCTGAAGTCGAAGAAATGAGATGTCGGTTCCCTCGTAAGACAAAGATATCCAAACACACAGAGCTCCAACAACATGTTATCCTGTTACGCATTTCTATAAGCTGAAATATGCTTCGCTACACTTCAAATCTGCAGATAACCAAAAACAAATAAAAAATAAAAGTCGGAGAAATCTAACCTTCCTCGCACTTACTCCCGTTAATAATTTTTTTAACACCAAAACCTTTCCTATTCCCTTCCAGCGATCCCTCTGCCACGCCATGACAGAGTCACGCCGTACGATGACTGAACAAGTTCAAGCTGCAAACCAAACGGAGTGGAAAGATTTTTTTGGAAAAGAAAATTTAGCTGAAGTTTATGTTAAAATGACATCGCCCTTGAAGAAATATTACCTGGAAGCCACTCTTGCTGTAGAAGAAAAATGACATGGGCATGATGAACTGGGAAAAACCAGTGTGGCTTCTCACTCGCGCGGTTTGCGGGACTGTATCACTATCACCAAATAAAAAAGATCTGAAAAGTTGACAAGCGCCAAGTAAAGATTTGACGACGTGGTCGCCAAGTAAATATCGACATGAGAGAGGGTAAAGAAAAGACAAGCCATTAGGAGGATAATAACTGTCTTTTCGTCATTTCAGGGAAGAGACGAGGAGAGGAGAAAAACACGCCACGTTTCGCCGAATGAATGGTGGCAACGTCAGACGCCAGGGTACTCAAGGGATATGGTGATCAAGTTGATCTGGCGTGGTTACCGGTGGGTCCTCATGTTTCTGACCAAAAGCAGCTGCCACAGATCTCGTCACGTCACGTGACACAAGAGCTCGGACAGCCAGTGATGGCATATCTTTTTTGAATTGGTAAATTTGTAATCGATGTTGCTTTTCATGTGAATGAGGGTTCCACTGGCGACTGGCTATCTCTTCTGGTGGAGTTTGAAGGAGGAGACAGGCTTCATGCATGTAAGACAGTATTTTTTTTTAATAACTCTTATTCTTTTTTTTTTTACTTAATGGGCATGTTTGAATTACTTTAATATGATTTTTTTTTTTATATTTTTTGAATTACTGTTCGATGAACAATTATATGAAACAGAAGAACAGTTCAGTTGGATAACTAGGTCTTGAAGTCACGTTCTATAGTATGAGAAGGCTGGTAAAGACTCTTGATACCTTGGCTTTTCCATCAATGGAAGTATTGCTTGAGTGAATTTGTGAAGTGATTTAATCAAAACCAGCTCTACAAATCCTTGTTGGCGGTGCTTTCACTCGTGTAAAAGTGGCGTATAAGAATTTAAGGTTTCTAGTTTATGGACTGATGTTAGGGTTAGTCCTCTCCGATCATATGGAGAGTGTGAACGGGGCTTGTCTTATAACAATAGGTCTTAATTACTCTCTCCATGTGATTGAAAGAGATTAATCCAAATACAGTATATAAACTAGCAAACGAGAACCCAGATTTCTTACGTTTTTTACTATATAACATAAGGTCAGGGCCTCATAGTGGGATCAAGCCTATATGGCCTTAAAAAGATTAAATATTTTGTGATTTTCAGTTGTTTTCTTCTCTGTTCTGCACAGGCAAACTCTCCAAATTGGCTGGAGATGAAGCATCTATGGGGAGCCAATTGGTGCATCATACCATTACAGGGACCCTTTTCAGTGAAGCTCACCTCACTGTCCACACAGAGGACTCTTTCTGCCAGAGATGTCATCCCCAGAAACTGATCTCCAAGAGCCACTTACACCTCACGCCTCAACTTCTCCCCCTAAAGTAAGCTGACTCCAGAACACAGAGAGCACTAAAGAGGGAAGCTTCTCTCTCTCTCTCTCTTTCTCTTTTAAACTTGTTAAAGCTGTTCCCACTCTCCAAGTCAAAATGTAGCTGTTGGTGGGAAGTGTGCTTCGGTTTTCCGTTTTGATCTCCATTGGATTACAAAGGCATCCAATTCTCCGTCTCTCTGTTTCATTATATATTTTTCTACTTGTTCTCTGTAAATGTCTCTGCAGATAGTCTTTGTGGTGGCCTTCTCCAAAGTGGAGAGAGAGCCGTGCTTGTGTAAGGTGAGTTAGTCTTGATTGGAATGTAGACCCTTCTTAAGTTTTTTTCTCATGGATAGGATTCTTGAGGCTTGTTGCCCTACACTAAGAAGAGATTGTGGTTGCCCTGTTTCTGAGTTTGTAATTTTTTTTTTTTTTCACATTCTCTCCCTTGTGACCTGAAATGATGTGGAGTCTCTAGTGGTCTTTTTATTTCTGTTATTGGGAAATCTGGATCTCTTTCTTCTTCCATTTTGGTGTTTGGGATTCTCTTCTTTCAGTGATTCTTAACTTGAATGAAAAGATTTCTTCACTTTGGCAGCATTCATCTGAGTTCTGCAGACACTAATCTTTTATTTATTTATTTAGTGGGTTAAAGATTATGTACAGACTTTTTTTATGTTTTGATTGGGAAAAATGAAAAGTAGAGCTACTGAAGGAGATTAAAAGAAAGCAGTCAACAGCTACAGCTAGGAACTGAAAGAAAGAGCAACAAATAATGAAAGAACTTGGCTAGGGTTAGCATACTAATCATCCTTTGGATTTGGATAATTCTTGCATAAAAAAAAATCATGGTTCTGTGTGTCATGTGAATTGGCTTTGCTTGATAATAATTCTCCTAAGTTAGGACGAACTTGCAGAGCTTGATCTTTGGTTATTCTTTACTCATTATAAGTTTGGGTTGGCTGACTCGTTGTGGGATCGGCCAATTTGGATCACTAGTTGAAGCAAAATATTTTACTTGTAGTAATGTGTTAATGGTGTTTTTTGTTTGAGGGAAACCGAGAGAATTTTAATCTGTGAGAAACCATACTTTATAAGAGTTTCATTTGTTACTGCCCTAAATTATTAGGTTAAAAGAGAAATATTCGATTTTGAACTAAAATTATTTGGGGACTTGGCACATGTGGGTAGGGGATGGAAGGTGGTGCCTATCATAATTAACCCCCGACCCCATATCGATTAGACTAATGTTTAACTTTATGAATAAGTCTCATTCACGTGAATATTCACAAAAGTATATTTTATATGTAATAGAATTTTGTTTTTCAAGAAAGTATCCATCTTATATCGGAAATCCACCCAAATGATATTTTTGAGATTTTCAAAATCGTTTCTTATAGTCCACTAAGCATAAGATTAACAAGTTACTCGATATTAAAATTCCATAGAGTTTAGGGTTTAGGCAACAAGTTTTAATAATTGTTATCTATTAGGGGTTTACAATGTTCTTTCTACTAGTTTTAGCAAATGAGCCAGATGTGGCCGCAGGCCTTTGGTCCTACTTGTTTTCAGCATACTCTTATTCTGTCCTTTGTGATCAAATTCGTTTTTTATGAGAGCCTGGCTACTGGTCTCCCTGTTCAACTGCTGAACCCTGGAAAAACAAGGAGGCTTGTAACTTCTAAAGGAGGAAGTGAGGTGCAACCACCTTTTTATCTATAGAGAAAGGTGGGGAAACCGGGGCCTCCCAATCACTAGTTTGTTTAAAGAATATTTTTAATTCATTGAATGCAGTGGAGAGGCTTTCAAGGCATCACTAGACCAACATTTAAAATGGTCTTGAAAATTAGAGTTACCTAACCTTATGACAAAACTGGTTCAAAGTACCTGTCTGAACTGTTCAGATCCCAGAGCACTTTCACCCAACGTTTGTTAAAGACATGCAGCGAAGCCTAACACATTTTGAGCCCATCTTAAAGTTTTCAACATTCCATACTGGTGTGACCTAATTCTTCTGTACATAAACAAGTATCAGTCCTTACACAACTACTATGTACAAGGGGGTGTCAGTGTCTACACGGGTGACGGTCCTTAAAACTAAAGGGGGAAAACCAAAAAATAAAGTAAAATTTAAACTTTAAACCAACAGCATTAGAAGTGTACTACAAGTTCCATGTCATGGTTGGAAGTTGGGGTCCTCTCCGGTCTTATAGATTTGAAATAATTGCTTAGAGTAGCGGAAGGCCAGATTGCGGCATAACTCAGGGCCAGATGGATCATACGTCTTTAAGTCCTGTATGGTCTTTGTAACTCGGCCACATGGATCACCAGCAGTCAGAAATTCTGCCAGTTGAGAACCCCTGAGATGAGCAAAAAATCTCTGGTTGATGATTAGACCCACAAGAAGCAAAAGGATACCATAACCGCTGTGCATAGGAGTACAGCTTCCAGATATTGAAGTTAAAGAAGAAAAGATATTCTTGTTGCACTACAAAGGTGTTGGAAGAGTGTAACAGGCAAATAAAAACTGGGCGTTGAACTCAACCCATAAATAACAGCAGATAGATCCCAAACAAAAAGAGGAAAAAATTAAACAACCGATTTCCGACAAAATTGCCATGCTAAACTTGTTTATAGCATCACCATGTACCCATTGCAAGATATTTGAACATGCATTGATGCACGTATATCAAGCAAAATTTTTAGGTCACAAGTGACTTGGGCAAGTGATAAAAAAATAAAAATAAAACAATTAAACCATTTCCAAAATTTTCAAGACTTGTCTGTCATCAACCAGACAAATTAAAATACGATTAAATACTCAATACTCAATTCATGTTTATCTGCAGAGAGGAGTATCAAAATTTCAGAAGGTAATAAAATCACATCAAGAACCACTTCAAAATTTTCAGTCCAAATTTTCTTCTGTTTTTTTGTTTTTTCCACTCCACTAGTCTCACCCAATGTTAAACAAACTTACTCATGACTAGTTTCTTTATAGGTCTCTTGTCTCATCTTTATTATAGCCAGAAGCCTGACTCCCCATGTCTGACTGTGCAGGACTGATTATGAGTTGTGGATACTTAAGGTGTCGCCCAGTAGCAACCAACATAAACATATTCAATGTAGTCACACCACTGGTCAGAAGCTTCAATTAATGTTGTCTATCAACTACCAGACTCTCAGTTACAAATACCAGCCTCTCAAAGCTCGGAAAAACTATTAATATCTTGCTATGTTGGGCATCTTATTTGGGCATTATGGAAAGAAAAGAATAATCGTAAGTTTAATCTAAAATCTATTCCTGAAGATACATTGGGGTATAAGAAGATTAAAGCAGATGAACCAGGCTTTGCTTGCAAAGTGGCTTTGAAGGTTTACCTTTGAAAGCTTCTCCAGTGGAAACGAGTTATCTTATGCTGCTGATAATTGGCTTCCTTCAAACACTACAGCAGACAGATCTTCTCAAACTTGGAAGAAAATTTGCACAGAAAAATTCTCACCTGATCTCACATATCATGCTAACAACAGGGGCAAATAAAATTTTGGACAGATCATTGGGTTAGGGACAGGTCTCTTTTAGAAGAATTTCCAACTCTATTTCGACTTGCTATTGATCAGTGTATTACTGTCAAAGACTTAAAAAGAAATGTGAGGCTCCACTTCTTCGAAGCTAAATGGGCCAGAAAAAGTATTGCATTTCACTTGGACTGCTGCACTTAAAAAATCCTCACATGTGATGAATTGATCAAGAGAAGGAAGCCCATTATAAACTCTCTTTGCAAGCTTCGTGAGCAGGTTGAAGAAACAGAAAATCACACTCTCCTTCATTGCACTTTCAGCCAGGCAGTCTTGGGTGCTATCCTAAAGAAATTCAATGATTCTACTAGCTTCCCTCAAAATATAGCAGAATTCATAAATCAAAATATAGTCGGTCCCTTCCCAAAAACAGGACAGAATCTCCATCCTCTGGATCCTCTGGCATCCCTGAAAAGAAAGAAATGAAACAACATTTTCAGGCTCAAACAAGAACCTTTGGGGAGTACTTGAAGCTTCCCTCCTTTCTATTCTCTAGAGGGGCCATGTCTTTGGTGCTTTACCCCCAATTCCAAGCTCTTTGATTGAACGAAACTGGCTAATGGTTGCAGACCATAGAGGCTAATCTCACCCTCAGATCAACCTTGGAAACTCCCCCACCCCCAATGGTTAGCTCAAACTCAACTTTGACAGGAATTCTAAGGGGAACCCTGGCCCAGCTGGAGTTGGGGGAAACCTTAGAGACAGTGGCATCCGCAACATCCTTGCCTACTCTGGCACAGCAGGTACAACAGACTCTATTGAAGTTGAGAGTTCAGCTCCCCTCATTGGACTCGGTTGCTGGCCCTATCCTTTTCTGATTCTCTGATTACTGAGGGTGATTCTGCCTCATTATTGGCTGGGTTGGCAAACAGGGCATCAGACAATTATATGAAGAAGTTCAGCTAACAGTAGCACTTGGACCATTTCCTGGCAGCACACTCCCTTATGCTGCAAACAGCATCTCTAATGCACTTGTAAAGCAGGAAGCTTCTTGTCCCTCTCTTGTATTTAGGGATTCTCATCCCCTAGATGTTGTGTATTTAGAGCCTAGCTCTTCTCAGTATTATTATCTAATGAAAATAAAAAAATAAAAAACTGTCCAGAACGGCCAAAGATGAAGTGTGAAAGGACTCGAATTAGGCTAGCTAACAATGGACCGGTGATATCATAGGTGATCCTCATGAAAGCTATCAAAGGAAGAAAGGAATTCATATAGATGATCCTGATCATGAACATAGAAGGATTATGGCCTAAATGATGGCGATACATTATAAGCTGAATTACATAAAAGGGGAAGATGTACCACAAACAACAGAAATATAAAAAAAAAAATAGCATAATAAATTTTTTATCTTCCTGATCAACATTTACTCCAGCATGCAACTTAATAAAGTTCCTCTAGTGTTTTCAAAGTTCTAGCAAGTAAAGTACAAGTATTCTATTCAAACAATTGAATACATGCAACAAAATAACAAAAAAGAAACATATTTATGCTAATAGATTATCTGAAAGGATTAATACCAGAATAAAATAAAAGCAATAAAATTTTGATATAAGGCATTCTGACTAAACCTGAGTGCATCTATTGTGTTAAAACCACGTTTGTTGTGATAGATTGTGCCTTTCACAGACTGCTCTTCAGATGTTTGTCGCCGATAAAGAGCACAAACAGCTTTCATACACAGCTCTAGGTTCTTTCCAAGTGAAGACAACAACTGTCCTTCATCCACACAATTTGAGGAATCTTTGTGTCTATTAAAAAGCTGACTTAGTCCTGAATCAGTGTCTGATTCATCTCTAGAATCATTGGAAGAGTGCTCACTTCCCGAACTACTGGATTTGTCTACAATAAATCCACTCAAACTTTCACTCTCACTTTCTGAATCTTCTTCTTCCATATCATCCTCTAAGGAAATTGTAGAGACCATTCTTTTAGGTAACTTACATGAAGTCTGACTTGTACCAAAGCCTCCATTTGCTCTGCCAGTGCATTCATTTTGCTCAAGTGAACCATTGCCTGAGGTTCCTTGCGTCCAACAGTTTTTCATCCTGCACTTTCGTACTGGCAGAAAACGCTTTTTCATAGAGTTCATGGGTCCTTTCACGTCAACACTACCTGAAGTAACAGTCACACTTTCTGTTTTACCATCTGACTCATTTTCTTCCATCGCATCTTCCTTTGCAATTTCCTGGATATCTCCTTCATGCATCAGATGAATTCCACCAGTCCTCAATGTTTCTTTCTCAGTTAGAGACATTTGATTTCCAATTGGAAAGCCTGCAGAAGTTTCATTTGCCCGGCAGTTCACTTTTTTGCACTTTCTTAGTGAGAACAAACGTCTTGTTTGAGGGCTCACAGGTTCTTCAATATCATCACCATCTGAAGGGATTATTGGCTCATTAGATTGGTCTACTGCAGAATTCACAGCTTCTTCATGTTCCACAATGTCCTTGTCAACTTCGTTCAACCAAGTTCTTTTAATAGGTATACGGTCCATATCAACATCATCCTCTGTATCACTAGTAACCACTTTCAATTTACGCTTCTTTTTAGGTGTAGACGGTGAAAGGAAGTCCTTGCAGCCGCTAGCATTATCCTGGGTTGCCCTCTCAATCTCTTGGATAAAAGGCATGTTGCTTGAGACAGTAGGTTGAGATATATACCTTCCACCTTTTAAAGTTTCTTCTGTATCTTTGCTTCCTGAATCCTGAACAATACCATCATTTAATACTTGGGCATTTTTTTTTTCATCATCGTCATGATCATCATCACTGATCAGTATCAAATCCTCTCTAAGCAAAGATTTAGCACCAGCAGTTTCTGAATCAACCAAGGTGCCTTTCTCAATGAAGGACAAAGACTTCCTAGCACGACTTAAAGTGTCTTTTCTAGTTGCTAAAAGATCATCGATATTCTTGGCTTTGTAATTATGAAAGGAGTCAAATAAGCTGTTTCCAGGAGAGGTTTGTCCTGTATAAGGAAAAGAATCAGCATGAAGTAGAAAACAACTTATTATTTTTAATTTGAACAACCAAACAATAATGGCCACCAGGACAAGAGAATATGTTAACTATAACATCTTTGAACTAAAATATTCATTAAACTACATCTTTTCTATTAAAAAATATATTTTTTAATAAATATTTTTCATATCACGTCTCAACAGGGCATGTACATTTCTAGTAGTTAGAAGATACTTCAATAATGCAGCTGAAATACCTTAACCCTACCATTTCTGTATAACTAGAGGAATTAAGAGCAGAATTCTCTTTACTATTTAAAAAAAAATTATTTTTCTTTCTTATTTTCAAATACTGATTACACATATACAAACACCCCATCACCCTTGAGATTTGAACCCAAGATGTCATATAAAGAAACCAAATCTTGACATTGCACCAAAGTGTCCATAATCCACAAAAAAACTTTTCATGCATCCACCCACAATAATTTTCCTTTCTTAGGGTTTAGGAGTATCAAAGGTCTATATATTCTTTGAATCATCTACAGTCATGCAAAAGTGAGCAATGACTCCCCCAGCACTTCTGAAGTAGAATCATAAAGTATTAATACTTCAGAGAAGATGCTTCAAAAACATAGAATTCTAATTAAGGAGGAGAATGTTAGAACTTGACGCTAATTCTAGATCTTAAAAAATTAGTAATTAATTTCTTTCACGTTACAGGATCAGTGTTTTAATCTTAACGGGCTTACATTGTTCACTTCTAAGAAAAATAGGAGTTTTGTGTCTATTTAGGTCCATTGACAAGGCCTATAGACCATCCTTTAAACTCAGTTTCGTCTCTAGACAGTGAGATTTTTTTCCTTAAACTAAAGATTAAATGCTAGCAAGGTACCACTAAATTGAATTTCTATCAACCAGATTAACAGGAGAAAATACACTACGACCTATTCTTATTTTCTGGGAAAAGCAAAGTTAAAGTCATGTGTACCTATCCCCCGCAAAGGACTATTTCCATTGATAGGAGACTTTCCAGTGTATTCAATTTCGACAACTAAGTTCTCGCTGTTCAACTTTTTTCGCTCCATCTGCCTTGGAGTCGAAGAAAGAATATCTAAACCTTTCGTAGCGACATCCTGGTTTTTCTCCTCCACAGGTAATAGCACATTTTTCGCTTTCTCTTGGTAAGAAACTTCATCGAACAACTTGTTAGACTCCACGTCCGTGTTTACGCCCATGCAACGTTTTTCATTCCATTCCAAAATCTGTTCTTCCAAGACTATAAAACGTTTCTTATAGCTATCGATTTCCTCCTCATCCCGCCTTCTGCAGCATTCCAGCACTGCAATTCTTTCATTTGCAACCACGAGATCTTCTTCCAAACGTGCAACCTCTATCCCAAGCTTGTTGCACAAAGTTGTGAACTTATTTACTTTCTCTTCAAGAGCAACCTTTATTGACTTCAACTCTTCCAACTCCATCTTCAGCACAGCGCTTTGTGTATTCACTTCCTTTTGTCGCTCTTCAGACTCCACAAACAAAACCCTAAATCTCTTCCACATCGATACAACTTTGCCAGTAAGGTCTCTTGCTCCTTTACAATACATTCAATCTTCATCTGGGGATTAACATATTTGACCAGCTCTTTAAAAATGCTTCGAGACCGGACACTAAATTAACCTTACCTCGACAGCTTCGTCCACCATCAAGATGTTTCGACTGCGGTTCCCAAATTGAGAGGCAAGACAGATTTAAAAACCCCTGGGTTTGTACCAATGATCAGAAACTGAGAACATGTAGAACAAGTGAAGAGAACAGAGCAAAAGAAACAGAAAAAATCGGCTGCGTTTATCTCGGCTGCAATTCAGAAAATGTACAAAGGGGTAACCACAACATCCTCAGTATAATGCCGTGCATCCTCAGGACGTCACTGTATCCAATAGCGAATCGGGAACAGGGTCCCGAATAGGTGTGGCATCGGTCGGGTTGAAGGGGAACCCGATCCGATCCGATCGGGTTTCACCGCATAAATGGGGTAGGAATAAAATCTATTGGGTTTTGGGTCAAGGATGAGTTTTTCTAAACCGGGAACAAAATTATAATATAAAATAATGTAATGATGGGTAGGAAATCAGAATCAGTTGATACAGCCTTTTAATCTGCGGATAACCTCTTATTGCCCATGTCTCCTAGGGCGAAATTCTATACGTTTAAACCAATACACGATACTTAACGTAACTTAACAAAAGGGTATGTGTACTTCGACATACGATAACTCGCCCCCTAATTTAGGGTTTAAGGTTTAAGAGTTCAAAGTTTAGGGTTTAAGGAGTTATTTTTTAAAAATATTGGTGAAGCGGATAATTTGAAGGTGGCCATTCCTGTAAAGGTAAAAACCCCATTAGTAATCCAAGAGCCACTGTTTTCTTGTTTGTTGTTGTTGTTGTAATACGAGCACGAAGTGGGAGGTAGAGACAGATTATAGCTCTAGACAAACCGTGAAAAGGAAAAGAAATCAAACGAAGCATTCTTCTAAGAAGGCAGCAAGCATCCCATGAAATGCTCAAGACCTTTCAGGAATATCCGGCAATCAACGTCTGCTTAACCTTGTTTCGGCGGTGAAAACCTAGATCAGAACGCCGTTTCTGTCTAATTGTGGAACTATAAATAATCCTCAATTATTCGTGCAAGCTACAATTTTCTCTCTCTCTCTCTCACAGTCATCAAAAGTGAACGAAGACCCATACAATTAAGGATGGCTTCTTCTCAAAATCTCGCCGTGCTGAACGCCCTCGATACGGCGAGCACCCAATGGTACCACATCAAGGCGATCGTCATCGCTGGCATGGGCTTCTTCACTGATGCCTACGACCTGTTCTGCATCTCCTCCGTATCCAAGCTTCTAGGTCGTTTATACTACTACGATCCCACAACTGGGAAGCCTGGGAAGCTGCCCAACAACGTAAACAACCTAGTCGTGGGGGTGGCCCTGATGGGGACTCTCACCGGGCAACTGGTCTTCGGTTGGCTAGGAGATAAGCTCGGCCGGAAGAAGGTTTACGGGATAACCCTTGTATTGATGGCCTTCTGTGCCATCTGCTCCGGGCTATCCTTCGGTGCCACTGCACCATCTGTTATCGGGACCCTTTGCTTCTTCCGATTCTGGCTGGGCTTCGGTATTGGTGGGGACTACCCGTTATCTGCTACGATCATGTCAGAGTACGCCAACAAGAAGACCCGGGGGGCCTTCATCGCAGCCGTTTTTGCCATGCAAGGCGTTGGGATCATCGCCGCCGGTTTGGTGTCCATGACGCTCTCTGCGATTTTCAAAATGTACAACCCAGCTCCTGGTTTCAAGACCAACAATGTGCTTTCGACACAGCCGGAGGCGGATTTCTTATGGCGGATTGTGCTCATGTTGGGTTGCGTTCCCGCGCTGCTAACTTACTACTGGCGGATGAAAATGCCCGAGACAGGGCGTTACACTGCGCTGATCGAGGGTAACGCGAAGCAGGCAGCCATGGATATGGGGCAGGTTCTTGACATCGATATCCAGGCGGATGCGGAGAAGCTGACCAACTTCAGGAGCGCTAACGAGTACCCACTACTATCGAGCGAGTTCGTAAGACGCCACGGGGCTCACCTGGTCGGCACCATGAGTACGTGGTTCTTACTCGACATCGCCTTCTACAGCCAAAACCTGACACAGAAGGACATCTTCCCGGCCATCGGTCTCACCAGACCCGCCGGCGATATAAACGCCCTGGACGAAGTGTTTGAAACTTCTCGAGCCATGTTCGTCGTGGCCCTCTTCGGCACTTTCCCGGGCTACTGGTTCACCGTCTTCTTCATAGAGAAGATAGGCCGATTCATCATCCAACTCGTGGGTTTCTTCATGATGTCCGTCTTCATGTTCATCTTGGGCATCAAGTATGACTACCTAAAGCAGGAAAACAAAATGCTGTTCGCTGTCTTGTATGGGCTGACCTTCTTCTTCGCCAACTTCGGGCCAAACAGCACCACCTTCGTGCTGCCGGCGGAGTTGTTCCCTACGCGGGTGAGATCTACATGCCACGCACTGAGTGCTGCGGCGGGCAAAGCTGGAGCCATGATCGGAGCATTCGTGGTGCAATCCTACACACTGGACGGGAAGACGAGTAAGATCAAGAAGGCCCTGATCACTCTAGCCTTTACCAACATGCTGGGCTTCGCGTGCACTTTCCTGGTGACGGAGACCAAAGGCCGGTCTTTGGAAGAGATATCGGGGGAGGACGGTGGCGCCGACGATGAAAAAAGAGATAAAGAGATCGCCATGCGTGGTTTGTGAAGAAAGGGATCGGTCCTTGCTCAGTCAATCGAGTTCCAATAGTCAGACAGAATGTAAAACTCTCGTATCGTTCGTTGTTGGCTTTGAAGAATAAAGAGCTGTTGTAATGTCGACGGTTGAGTCGGAGTCCTCTATATTTTACCACCGCGTGTCTCATAATATCGTGTAAGCTTTTATAATTGCAATCAGGAAAGGTTAAATTATATTCCGATAAATGACAGGGTGTTTGTATGTTTGTCAATCATGTTATCTTGTTATTCTCAGGGTCTGCGACTCTGTTATTGTCACAGGCTCTAACCTTCGTCAATCTATTTTTTTAATTATTGTAAACATGACCACAAGTTTTTCATTTTCTAGTTACAAATATATGTTAAGGGAGATTAAGATTGGGCAAGAGTTAGGTTAAATAAGGAACCTGACTCAATTTAAGCAAATCAACCTTGCACAGATTTAAAATTACCCTTTAATTATTTTAAATTAAAACATAAATTCATATTCATTTTAAAAAGAGAAAAACAAAGGTATTTGGGAAAATTTTAATTGTCGTATAGAATTATTGTACGTATTATTATTATTATTATTATTTATAATTATTGAATACTTTTTTGTCTTTTTAGTCACTACCCAGGAGAATGGGAAGGCCGTCACGCCTTCCGCGTCAACCAGTAGGTAGAAACTAGAGAGGGCGGGAGAACAGTTTGTGTCGAACCCTAGGTCGAACCGTTTCCGCCAGCTCAAACCTTCTTGAGGGATTACAGACAGTGACCGCCGGGGACGTCTGCTGTATTTTCACGGAACAGTAATGGAAGAACCTCGGGCCCAGGCTATCTGCGGAAAAGAGGCGCTTGATCTGCTCAACTGCGTTGCGGAGCCGAATTTTGATCAGGAAAAATGTCTCCGCCTCTTGAATTCCCTTCGAGATTGCGTCCTCCAAAAGGTCAGCCGTTTCACTGATCAGAGCATATTTTCCTGAACTTTTTGTTTGTTTTCTTCCGAATTTTGTACGGTGTCTGTTGGAAGCCTTTTTCTTAATATTGGATTACTCGAACTTCATGTGAATGGTCATTTAGAACATTCGTGATCAAACGTCGTTTTGCTTGGGGATTGTTGATCTCTCTTTGTGCTTGCTTGGTGGATACTCTTACTTGAACATCTCACCACGGAGATGCGGTTGGGCGTTTAGCACTCTGCAATTTATGACTTCCACGTAAAACACACACACACACAGATAAAGGTCAGTATCTGGTGATGTATGTATCCTAGAGGACGGACAACCACATCTGATGAATTATTGCAATAAGGAGTTCCGCAGATGATTATAGTAGAATATGAGACGGATCAGCATCACCTTATAAATGTATTCTCTTTCTGATTGCCTCATCAGGGAGTTGAGCTGACTACCTGAAGTAGTATACTCTTTCTAGTACCATCCTTAAAAAGCTCTTGAACTTGAAGAGAATCACATTGTGTCGTGTGCCGAGATGTGTAGTGAACATGGATGTGAGGCCTGGAACATGTTTTGCGAAGGTGAGACCATCTTTAAGCCCTCCTATGGAAATTGGGTGCTGGGACTACTTTTGACATTGACAACAGGGAATTGAGTTTACGGCTTGCTGAAAATGGAAATTTTTTTTGCCAACCCATTCCATGTTTGGAAGATTTCTTTTTGCTGCTGATCCATGTGCTAAAATATCTGTGACACTGCACTGATGACCTTTTGCAGTTGTTGCGTAGAATCACTTGGCAGCATGTGTCTAACGTTGTGTGTTTGTGAAGAGTTTTCTGTTGTTTAAGGATCAATGCTTCAGTTATTTATACTAATGCTCTGTCATTGAAGACTGGTTACTGACTTGAGGGATCATACTTTGGTAATGGAGCCTTGTACAGGGATTTTCTGTTGTTAAAGGTCTATGCTTCAGTTATTTATACTAATTATCTGTCATTGAAGACTGGTAACTAACTTGAGGGATCATATTTTTGTAATGGAGCATTATATCGGGAATGAACACATTGCATTGGAAGTGAAGTGTTGTTTGCATGTTTTTCAACTTCCACTGGCTTTTCTATCTGCAAGTAGAAGGGGGTTATAATTAATTAGTTACTTCTATTTATCGGCTGGCTCTTGTACAAATTTGACTTAGGTTATGTTTGATTAAAGGTTATGAATGTTAGCCTTGCTCAATTTACCTCATAATCAATGGTTTGGTCTCTTAAATACTCGGAACTAGAGGATTGAATACTTGGTTCTGTTTTGTGTGACTGAATGGGCAATTTCTGCGAAAACCTGGTGTTGTGAAAAAATAATGGATGGTCTGTCATCAAATTAAACTAAAGGCTCACACAAAGATGGTTGTAATTTCTGTTAGAGTTACAATCGTGCCTACCAATTGTTTTTGTATAAGAAACCTCTTTGAAGTTTTTAAGTGTGAGAAATCCTTTGATTAGTATATAGTGAAGTTGGCATTTAGATATTCTCAATCATCATTGATTATGCACTTCCTCTGATAGAATAACAGTGGGTTTTTTTTCTTTTCTGTTCCTTGTTTCCTGTTTCTCATTTTCTTTTGTGTGTTGATGTGCAGAAAGTAATAAGGTTCTCTCTTGCTGAACAAAACAATCAATTGGCAGACTCCAATGGTAAGGAGAAGCACTAACAACAAGTAGAGTTTTGAGAGAGAAACTAACTCAACTTTTGAAATTTTGAAAGAGAAAAAAGTGGAGTTTATTGCATACCTTTCATATAGAATGTGAAGGTGAAACATTTGTAATTTTTTACTGTGGCCCGGGTTCAATGAATATGAATACTTAACTTAACAGATCGTGTTGGTCTTCGTGCAAATTGAATTGGTTCCTGGCGTTAGGCAGTCTGATATGTGCATTGGATGAGTTTACACAGTCAGGCTCTGTGACAGCGTGGGACATGGCTTTTTCTGGGCTCATGTGTTTAGTAAAGAACTGAGCCGGACTTTAGCACCGAAATTTCTTCAACTCCAAATTTTCTACAAAACGAAACTGAGGCTCGCCTGTTTACTGGGAAACCAGATAATCTGCTGATTTGGTTGGTGATTGAGTTCAAACGCTTGATGTGAAGGTGCTGGTTGTTTTGCAGTAGGTAGAGAAGTAGCGCATATGTTCAGTCTCATGTTTCTATTTAAAAGTTGCCGTGACTGAAACTATTTTTTTGGGACCATTTAAGTTGAAAGTGAAACTTAATACTATTTCTAACTTTCGTCATATCCAGTGATTTCTGACTTGTTTTCTGTGCTCCAGTGTGGCAGAAGTCCCCTGATCTCTGTTTGCGAGGCGTAGATGACAAACTTCCATTTTGATCAACTGCCATAGATTTTTAACATTGCACTCTTTGATATTCCTTTAATTCAACTCTTCTCTCACTAAGGTAAAAAAGGAATGCTTACTGCATCCGCGAAGTAGTAACAACACTCGTATGCAACTCGATTTGGAACCCCCTTTGGCGATGACAACAGACCAAGAATTTGCTCGGCCAAATCGTGTATCCTTTAAAATGTCGATTCAAAATACAATCCATGGTTCACATATATTAATTTGTACATCGAATTAGGTGGATTACAAGCGAAACATACTGATTAATACATGGATTGGTAAATTTTGAATTGACTCTGGAATATATAATTGTTCCATTTTCTGGCTCATACATTCTCATTAATATTATTGTAACGAGGCCGAAAACTACCATGGGGATATTGGTGAGTTTTGATAAGATTTTCAAGCTGGATTTTGGAAGTGTTTCCTCTTGGTGCCATTTATTTAGATGTGTAAATGGTTTAAGCTAATAAAATTGTTAACGAGGGGTTTAATACATATTTGTCTTTTAAATATCCCCAGAAAACTTGTCACATGGTGGGAATGAAGTTGGGTTTTCAGACTAACGATGGATTTTCAGAAGGACATGGATTTCACAAAATTCGACCCAAACCCCACCCGTGCCGACCTATGGTTCACACAAGTTTTTATGAATTCAAACATTTTTACATGGAATCAAAGTGCCTAAAAAATGAACCGCTAAGTATTGAAGCAAGAAAGCGGGTCGAACCGCCTCTTTCCCTCTCTTCGTGTTCCGAACCAGCAAGAAATAAAGGCTTTTACCGGTTTTGAGGAAAGACCAGAGGGAAGGACTCCATTCAAGGCGAGCTGAAGTCATCTGACTTGCACACCTCGGCTCCAAGGTTTTTGAGTTACCATTTCGCTTGATCCGTTTTTTTTTTTTTTTTTAATTCTTCAGTTTATCACCTTTTGGCCAGAGGATTGTCCCAGAACGTTCTGCTTTAGTTAAATGTCGGAAGAGTGGTGAGTTTCGTTTTATTTCGAAGGTTACTCATCATTTCTTAACGTTGGAGTGCAGGTTCGAGCTGAATTTCCAATAGTTATGTTCAGTAAACTTTCCCGGGCTGCTCTTTCGGGGTTCAACGAGCTCAAAATGGGTAGGTGGTCTAATACCTTAATTTTTGCTTTCAAACGTAGTTCTGAGATCTCGATTGTCCTTACTCAAGCACTTTCGTCTACTTATTCTCTGACTACATGTCCATCTATTTATCTGTTTGTTGTGAATATCCCGGTGAAAGTGCATAATTCTTTTGAATTACTTTGGATGGAGGGACGACCTGTCAGCCTCCCTCTGTCTAATGGTTGAAACTTGGTTGTGGTTCAACTTGGAGCTAAGTATAAATACTTGAGCTGGTTGAACCTGTTGTAAACTAGAAGGTTCAATTACCTAAATTCTGTCATAAAAAAACGAATTAAGATGGACAGAATAGCGGAAAAACTCTAACTAAAAGGTTGAGACATAAATAAAAGGAGGGGCTTGAATAGGGAAATTGAGGTGTAAATTTTACAGAAAGTTTAAAGATGATTTCAGACACCAAGTGGCGGCAAAGATCACTAGGTAATGGAAGCACTAGGAAACTTATGGAGTAGTTAACCTTCAATAATTCTTTTGAAAGTGTGATGAATTGCACTCGAGCTCTGTAATGAAAGAACTAGAATGGTGGAAGTCCAAACGAAATATTTGATTAAATACAACTAAGAAGGGAATTAGATTTCCCAGATGGTTTCAAATTTGAAAAAAAGAGTTCTAATATTACTCTGCTATAATCTGTTTATATCTTGAAGATATGTACTGTAATACATCATTTGCAGTAAAAAGTTTTTCTTTTTCATTTGTTCTGAGAGTAGTTCTTTTCTTTTTTGCAGCTCGGATCAATGGCGTAGAAAGTTCAAGGTTTTTTCAGTGCCAGTCCAGTCATATTCTGCAACCTGTGGTTGGTTATACTCTCTTCTGTCACTAGGAGTCTATTTCTTTTGGCAGATTGTATGATTTTAGGAAACATTCCATATCTAGTCAATCTGTAAGCCCTTCTTTTTAGTTATGCCATGGATTTCCTTCTTCTCCATATGCACCTTTTTATTCTCTAAGGTTTCGATATCAAAAAGGATATTTACGGAAAAACATATTAGAACCCATGATAATAATCACTTCATTTTGAAACTAATTTTTTTATCGGACAGATGCAGATGGTAGCTAATAATTGTCCTTCCACCAATAGCCCTCTATAATGAAACATAACCAAGACCAAAAGAGTTTAAAAACTCTATTGATGGATCAGGGAATGTTGTGATATTTCTCATCACATTTATAATGAAAGTCCAGCCAAGTTGCTTCTCATTCTCAAACTGTTTGTGGGAGTTAATCATAACATCAATTTTTTACGATTGTGATATGGTAAAATCTAATGGGCTTCAAATTTACTTTCAGATTAGGGGATTCTTTTCCACCACAAGCACTGAAAAAGCTAACGAGGAAGGAAAAGAAGAGAAAGATAAGTAGGTGCTAACTCTGATTAAGAAAGTAATTCTTCCATATTTTCTGGTAGGTTATTTGTGATGCGTATATACTGTTTTATGCTTGTATTACTTTCAGACAGTTGGCGATTCCAACCAAACATCCTCAAATTTTATGATCCTTATTTGTTTTGATGATCAAAAGATACATAAGTGCCGATAATTGCAATGGGTACCTTGGCCTCTGAAGCAAAGGCAGTTGGAACTTTTATTGTTGTGTATATGGGATTGAAATTGATATCTCTATCGTCCCTCCCCCTCCTCCTCTCTTGCTCTGCTCTTTTATATTTATATGTTGATATATTGAGCAATTCGGCTACAACATGATTACACTACTTCTTTGTTCATTTTCTTTGTGAGAATAAATTTAAGGAATGGAATGCTTCACAGGGTTTCGTTTGCTGTTTTTTCTTCATTTCAGTGGTATCCCTTGAAATTCCATATCAGAAAAGAGATGTGTGCTATGTGCATTTGAACATTGATTTGCAGCTTTCTGTGCCTCATAATTCTTCAATTAACAAGTGATTTTGAAGTTATGGTACAGAATTATGATATGCGACTTTTTGAGTTTTGCAGAATATCTGTGACATTTGTTGATAAGGATGGTGAAGAGAAGCATATCAAGGTTCCAGTTGGCATGTCTATGCTAGAAGCTGCTCATGAAAATGATATAGACCTTGAAGGTTAGTTATCCAAAAAAATTGCTCTGGCTTTTTTGTTGAATGTTCCAACCTCAGAGTTGTTTCATGCCTTCAATGATGTTGGAAGTATAGTGGCATGATGTAAATTATCTTTGTTTTTTTGTCCCTTTTCCTCCCTTCTTAGGGTAAAGGGTAATGATGTAATTATTATGTTTTTCATTATTATAAATACATTAAGGGGGAGGATTAGGACGTCACTTAACCTAACCCTCCTTCCCTCTCTTTCTCTCAAGCACTCTCCAAACTCTGGTCTCTCTCTTGTTCTTGTTCTTGTTCTTGTTCTTCTCCTTCTCTCCTTTCCGTCTCCCTTTCACCTTCTCCTCGGTTTCCACTTCTCTTGTGCTGTTCATTTACTTTATGATCATGGGATCCTAAATCCAACAAATGATTTCATGGATTACAAAAAAAAAACAATTTTTTTTGTAATTCCAGCTTTCTATTAGTTACAACTGACCTATCAGTGTTAAAAATTAAGATGTACTGTTTTGATTACCTAGAGACTCTTAGCATTCGATAGTTGGCATTCCACATGGGAAATTGCAACACATCACTTCATTATTTTAAGGTGACTGCTAAACAAAAATGTAATTCACTTTATTATACGGAAAGTTTCAACAAGGTGGGTGTTGAGTCTGGCAACAGGATCTTGTGCCTCTGCCCCCTCCACCCCCAAGATTTGGGATTCATCTTATCCATATAAGGGTCTCATACATTTTGTATCATCAATCTCTTAGCAGTGTAAAGTGCAACCCTATTCTTACTAGTGATTTCTTGCAATTTGAGCTATCTGAACGAGGGATACTAGTATCCCTTCACTGCTTTTTGGAATAAAAAATATTTGCGAGCCTGCACTAGTTAATACTTCTGTCTTTATTGTTATTGTAGTATATCTTCCAATTTATCTCTTCCCTACCACTTTAAAATTTTTAATAGTTAAAAGAATGAAAATAGATCTCAGAATTAAACTATCTTCTCTTTGTATCTGTGTCTGATGTCTCATCAGAATCCCATGTTTCTCTAGAATAGCTATATTTATTTTATCGTTGAATTTTGAGCTGATTCAGGATGTGCAACTCATATTAGCTGTGGTACTTCCCTTGAAACCTATTTTGCAAATTTCACATTTGCATCTCTTGCTTGATTCTCTTTATGGTCCTTAAGAGTGAAGCAGATTGGTTTTCTTGTTTACCCACGGCTTTATGTGTCCTGTTAGGCAAAAGGCATCATGTATCTTGGTTGGGTAGCTATGGTTGGTTTGGGACATGGAGCATCATAGCCTTCATACCAAAGACTTTTATCTTTAGTGATTGATTACTCAATATTTGCCATCATAAGCATGCTATTGAAGTCCCAAATTCATTTTGGCTTGAAATTTTTTGTGCAGCTACAAGTTCTGAAGATTGAGATTAAGCATATCTGAATTTTCTTATAACCCAATTCAGCAAGATGGAAAATGTCATAAATTACTGTTTTGATATTTTGGAATGGAACTTGCACAAGTAAGGCCGATTAAATTCAACTGTTATGTACACACATGTATGTTGAAGTTTTATTTCTAAGCACAATGACATTCATTTTGGCCTCGACGAGTTAAGATAAGATTTCAACTCTTTAGAGTTTTGGTGGCTTTTCAATGAAGGGACATGATCAAAACAGACCAGAATAAGGAGAGAAACTGTGTAGATACTTGTCCTCTTTATTTCTTTGTCTTTTCTCTCTCAAATCCACACCCTTGGCAACTCACACACCATATCTGTTGTAAACTACTTTGAGTGCTTTTAGTCTAGCATTCGATTATGTGATATGGGTGGAGAATGAAGTTTGGAATTCTTTTCTTCTTCCACTGGTCATATATACCTTGATTTTATGCTTGAAGTAGTCATCGATTTTATCACCCCTCTCTACCCTTTTCTCTCTCTGCCTCCTCTTTCCTACAAACAAACACTTGCTTTGTCACTCATCCATATCAAGCATCATTGCGCTAGTTTTTGAAGTTTTTAAAGATGTATTTTCTTTTTATTTATTTTTAACATGATTGACAGAATCAATGGTACCAGCAGAGCTCAAATATAGTGATCCCCTGATCACCAAGGTCTACGGTAGAAAGGGCAAAAGAGGTAAAACAGGGTGACAGAATAATGGAGAGGATGAGGAGAGGCTCCGTGGTGGACCCCGCCACCTCTCCCTTGTTCTGTCCTCCTGTTTTACCTCTTTTGCCCTTCCCACCGTCGACCTTGGTGATCAGGGGTCTTATCATATGGAAACAATATTAAAAACTTAGTGGCTCTTTTGATGATGTTTTAGGTGCATGTGAGGGCTCGCTTGCTTGTTCTACATGTCACGTGATTGTAACGGTAAATTTTCAGTATTTATCTGCAGTATTTTAAAGATGTGGTATAATAGTATACTTACAGGGAAAAACATTGCTTATTCATTTCCTGGTATGTCTCATAGGATGTGGATTACTACAACAGATTAACAGACCCAACAGACGAGGAAAATGACATGTTAGATCTTGCTTTTGGGCTTACGGAAATGTGGGCACCTCTTAAACCCCAAGCTTACCAAGTTTTTTTGTTGTACTAAAACCAATCTTTGGACTTTGTTTGAGGGAGGCTATTTTGCAGGTCTCGCTTGGGCTGTCAAGTTATTGCTAAGCCTGAAATTGATGGGATTCGCTTGGCTTTGCCATCAGCTACACGAAATTTTGCCGTTGATGGTTATGTGCCGAAACCACATTGAATAAATTGCAACTTTCAGACATCTGCTGACCTGACCTTTTGAAGGTAAAGCTACCTGATGAACTTGTCAATTTTTGAGATCTCTAAACCAGAGGTCGTTTGTCCCGAGACATTTTACATGGAAACTGAAGTATCATTAAGAGGCATAGTGGTAGTAGTCTTTTGTCCTGAGGGAATTTACATGGAAACTGAAGGATCATTAGGAGGCATAGCGGTAGTAGTCCATTGTCTGGTAGATCACATTATTTAATTATTTATTGACATTTTGTACACCCACATGTTCATGTATGAAACATTTAAATATGTGCAAAAAAGAGGAGGAAAGATGTTGAGGTGAAGACTGCTTAGGAATCAGTATTGGGGAGGTTTTGGATGGGCAATGTTTATCTGTGGGTTTGCTCCTAGCTCTTGTCAAATGGCTTCGCAAAACCAGAATGGGTTCTTGAAATCGGTCAGATGGATGTTATCTAGCCCATGGATTCAGACGCCTGATGAATTCTGCTTTGGTTGGTCTAGGCTTGTGGAGGTACTCCAATGATTGGATTCATGATTTTCGAAGTACTTAATGATCTAATTCTTTGACATTGCAAGATCTGTTGAAATTAAATTTATATTTTTATTGGTTTAATTACATTTATGCTTCTAAAATAATGGTAGCTAGTTTTAGAATATAATATTTTTAACCTGGATAGATCTGAAACCAGAACCGACGGTGAGGTTCCTTTGATTTGATGTGTCATTTCAGTATTTATTCATTTTTCTGTTTTTCGTTTCAAATTTAGACATCTGAAAGCAAAAAGGACCAAACGTTTGGCTTTAGATGGTCGCTAGAAGACGAGTTATTTCCCAAAATAACTGCAGGTTTGTGACCCTTTCAATCCTTAATTTTAACGAACATGACCTGTCCAGAGAACCTGCTTAACGCTCTCCCCCGAAATTGAAGCCCGCAAGGCTGACTGCCCCGGAGATAAAAACAAAGATAAGAAAAGATCAAGAAAACACTAGAGAAGAAGGAATGGCGTCCTCTCACCTCTTCTGGGCAATTGGATGTCTCCTGATAGCCACGGCTGCTGCAATGCCCGCAACAGAACATATCGTGGGAGGAAGCGTTGGATGGACTACTCCCCCCTCTAAAGATTTCTACCAGGATTGGGCCAAAGGCAGGAAATTCGTCGTCGGCGACAAACTGGGTACGTTTATCTTTTCTATGATTTTGATGCGTTTCACTGGCTTCGTCTCCTCTTTATCTAACCCATGATCGAGCGAAGCACGCCCGTTTCTGAACAATGTCCCCTCTCTGTTGATTTGGTTCGCCTGCCATTGGCATTTCTCAGTGTTCCGTTTCACGCCGTCTGCCCACAACCTCATTGAAGTGACGGAGAGGGAGTTCGAGTTCTGTACCCAGCACGACGTGATCGAAATGTACTACCGAGGCCACACCGTGATCGAACTGGATCGGCCAGGCACCCGTTATTTCTACTGTGGCATCGGACTGCACTGCGAGTACGGCCAGAAGCTCGAAATCACCGTCGAACAATAAAAATATGCTCTTTTGTTTCCGACCAGCTCGATATTTCGTTGATTTGCTGCAATAGTGGATGCAATCTGTGAGCATTCGAGTGTTCTTGGAAGCAATTATCATGACTTGCACCGTGACGAAATAAAAGTTTACCCAAGTATTTCATCCGGTTTCTCGCGTAATCTGCCATGCAACGTGACCGTGCATGGCTTGGGCTCAAATTTCTTTATAAGATGAGTTTAAATACGTCACATACTTCCCTTGTATTAGGGGCTTAATTTAGAATCTAATTGCATAGAAAGAATGAAAAAAAATGATTTAGATGAAAAAACGGAGTTAGGTTCCATCGACAAAAATAATCTCTCCCAAGAGAAGCCCGTACCATCCCACATAAAATGTCAAGCTTTCGTTTGGAATCTTCATAAACTTGTCATAATTTTGATATTTTTAAAATAAAATATTTAATTGGAGAATTTTTCTTTCTTTTGCTTTAAATCTGTCAATATTTTTTTGACTTGATAATTCTCAATAACAAATCTCTTGCTTTTGAAATGAATTAGAACTTTCTCAAATATTGGTGTGACCTCTTCAATTTCAACTTTAAATTTGGTGTTAGTGTGGACGAGTTCATGTACATTGAAAAACAGTTTCTAGTGTTAGTGCCCAAAATGAGAAAAATATAAAAAACAAAAGAATAAGTAACTTGTAATAATATGCTTAATTAAACATAATATCTAAACTAAAATTAGGTAAAACAAACATGCTTACTACACTAATAAGTAATTTAATGTATAATTAAAATATATTAATATACTAATTAAATTAAATTAAATATTTTATTATTTAATGATTATAGTTTATTATACATTAATACAGTAATTATGTGAGCCATTTAACTATGCACATGATTAATTATAAAAAAATAAAGTTAAAAATAACATAAACAAATATAATAAATTAAGTTATTAATTTATTAATAACATAAGATATGCTTTAACATAAAAAATAATGATTAAACAAAAAGAATTGATCAAATGCTAAATTTAACACACGTTATATTGTTACGCATTATTAATTAATAATATTTTTCTGTTGAATTTATAAAAATGGGTTAATTAAACCAAAATAATTGATCAAATGCTTTATTTAACAATATTTAGTTACCACTATTAAAATTTTCCTATTAGTGCTGGGGACAGAATCGGTGCTAGTTTAATTTTTCCTAACTTAGGAAAAATTAAACCGGCAACGCGTCGGGAGAAGGGAGAATGAGGCCAAAAGGGAGAAGAAAATGCGAGAGAGGAAGAAGGAGACCAAGAGAGAAGAGAGCGGGAGAGACAGAAAAAAAATCAGCCTCCTGCGACGACACGTCCCAACACTTCATCCGGATGATTTTCAAAAAACTACGGAATCCTGAATCCAGAAATTAAACCGTGGGCATAGTATTCGGATTCATCTGGTTCATCAAGATGAATCGGGCGCTGGTGCACCACTAATGATGTCAAGAGATGAAATAAGTAATACAGCTAAAATTCATCTCCTGATTCAAGTTGACTGACCCCCCTATATAAAGTCCATCAGGCCTAATTCCTATATTTTATATACAAAATTACTTTAGAAAAATAGTTTCATCAAAATAATTTTAAATATTTTTTATTAAACCATCTAAATAAATTAGATTATCTAAATTTTTTAAGTATGTTTTTAGTATATTACAAAAACTAATATCAAAACGAGCCAAAGAGGAAGGTGATTGGGTTCATAGACTAAATATGCAATCAAGAAGGCTATTATAGAATGTTATATACACAAAGTTAGGCTTATGTGCAGACATCTGACTCCAAATGTTTCTATTATTGACCTAGACAAAATTTGGATCAAACAAATAAATTTCATAAATCACATAAATCTGTAAATAAATTATATAAATTAATATAAAAATATTCCAAATAGGGTCAAATAGAAAAAAATTAGTTTCCATATCGATAAGAGTAGGGGTGGCATCGAACCAAACTAGTTCATGAGCGGCTCAAGTTCGGCTTGGTTGGATTCCGTTTATCTAAAACGCCATACCGAGTTCGAGATCTAGATCAGGCTCTTTTAAGTTAACAAGCTGAACTCGACCTAACCATGGTTCAGTTCAAGAACTTAGGAACTGGCTCGTTAACTTAACGAAGGCCCGAGAGGCGGGAGTGGGAGATGTCTTCGACTCTTCGACTCTTCGAGTTCGAGTCTCTTCTTCTTTCGTTCTCGACTTCTAGAGAATCAAGTGGAACAATTTCTCTCCCTCTTCTCTGTCTTCGTCTCTCATTCCCCCTCCCCGACGCTTCTGTCGTCACCGTTGTCCTCATCCCCCCACTTCCGCCGTCCGCTCTGCTCAACAACCATCGTCAGTGCCGCACAAACCCCCCCCCCCCCCCCCGATTGACAAATTCCAATAGAGCATCCCAAGAGGAGACACACAAGGAAAGCTGCCTCCAACCACCACCCATCCTAGCCATTTGGTCGAAGGTAGAATTTTGTACCCTTTTGCAGGCTGAAGACAACAGATGACAACGAATTCAAATCGATTCGAACTCAAACTCACAGGATCTTTTCGAAGGCGACAAGGGCAGTCGTGAGGAAACCAAGCAGAACGAAGATTGGAGAAGCACTAGTAAAATAGAGAAAGAAGAAGATGAACAAGTTCTGGAGAAACCCCAATGTCTTTTTTCTTTTGACAACTAACTAAAAGAAACACGGGGAGCTTTCGAGAAGGATTTCGATGTGGGAAGTTCCACTTATGTGAAAACCCATTAGAAAACAGTTGACATGTAACGAAGCAAGATTGGACGGACAATGCGATTTACGTTGTCTTTAATGAAAACTTGAAATGAGACTTAGTTATTTAAAAATTTAACAACGCATTTCTTCATTAGTAGTTTCTTTCCATCTCAACTAAACTTTTCATTTTTCATTCTAGTCCAACTTTTTAACACTAAGGTGTCCTTATCATTGAACTTCTTCTCTTTAATATAATTTGCATTTGTTGCACGTTCTTTGTTTGCTCTAACCTAAGTTAAAAAAAATTTATGCATAATTATATAACTTTTATGAATAATTTTATGTAGAGTGTATAAATAATTTTATGTAGGGTTAATATATAGAGGTTATGCCCAATTTTAAGTAGAGGTTATATCCAATTTTATGTAAAATCTATGCATAATTTTATATACAATTTATTTGACATGTATTTTATCCAAAATTTTAAATCTAGGTTGGAGCTCGAACTCGAACACGGTTAAAATTATTGGGTTCAAGCTTGATTATAATTTTAGGTTCGAAGTTAGGTTCGACTCGAGCTCGAGTTCGAAATATTTAAATCAAACCCGACTCAAACATAGTCAAGTTCGGGCTCGATTCGATTCAATGCCACCCCTAGATGAGAGCTTCATCATGTAGTTTTTCTAACCTCCAAAAGGCCAAAGGTCTTCATATTGGTTCTTTACTTATTCATGGTTTAGGCACTCCAAACTCTAGATTTATGGGTTAAAAGAAAAAAGAAAAAAAAAAACTAAAAACCCATTGGTTATACAAAATTTGAAATATTTAACTAAAAATTATTAAACCAAAGGCAGCAAAAACTGAATTCTTCGAGAATTCAATTGGGAAAACAAACTAGTTATTGGATCGTCAAACTAGTTATCTTATATTAAAGTTGGATTTAGGTTCATCCCAAAATCATTAGCGAGTAGCCAAGTAAGTAACATACCATATTTCTAATCCTGGACCATCTCACACTTCCCTCTGTATATGTAGGCTCCTTTGTGATTTAATTACATGTAAATTAAATTGGGTTTGTATAGATAGAGTATCTTCCCCAGTAATAGTAATAATACATAGAGACTTTTAGGATTTTACCCAATTTTTTAAACATAATTAGATAAATGACGAACTTTTGAACTTATTTAGGAAAATACCCAACTTTGACTTGCCAACAGCATATGTATACAGTCAAAAGTGACATGTAGGCTTTGACCAATTATGTGCCACCATGTCATCATGACACATCAGCACTCTGTGAGTCAAACAACACATTGTCTTATAGGCATGTCATCACACATGTAAGATGCCACATCATTAAATCGATAAAATTTATTATTAAACTCTAATATAATTTTTTTTATATTTTTTAAATTAATAAATATTTTAAATCGATAATAAATGGTGTTAAATAGGTAAGAGAAAGATTTTTTAATAATTTATTATTTTAAATATAAGGTAATAAAAAGTGTATCAATAAATTTGATTTTTAAACTCTAAAATAACTTTTTTGAATAATTTTTTAATTTATAAATATTTTAAATAGATAATAAAAGGTATTACATGGATGATAATGTGGTTTTCCATGTAATATTTTAAATTGAAGGTTTTTGTATCATTTAATGATGCGGCATCTTACATGGGTGACAACGTGTATGGAAGATGACGTGGTGAGTGTTTATGTGTCATGATGATGTGGTGACACGTAATCGGTCAAAGCCTATCTGTCACTTTTGACTGTACACATGTACAATTAATAGGTCAAAAGTTGGTATTTTCCTAAATACGTTCAAAAATTCGTTATTTAATCTAATTATGTTTAAAATTTTGGATAAAAACATAAATATCCCTAATACATATCTTATTAAAATTAAGAAGATAAATCATTATCATATTAACACCATTTTAATATTAAAAAATAAATCATTCTGCTGTGGTAATCGTTTGCATTAAGAAGTTAGTCCATCTTACACTGATTTTCTGGTTTTTTCTTGAAAATGATCGCTCGAAAGAGAGAAATCCACTTCAATGGCTTCGGTCAAAGCTGGGATGTAACCTAAACATATCCAACCTCCTAGAGAAAATAGACAAAAACTGCAAGCCTCCCGATTCCATTTTCAAATATAGTTTGCTCACACACGACATTCCACGTAAATGATAATGGCGAGTAAGGGTCCCGCGGATCCTTCTGTTTCAACCCTATTTTTATCATCCGGTTTAAAGAATGACGATTCCAGACTATTAATAATGTAATGCTGAGAAGAACAACACGATAGAAGATTCTAAAAAAGGCCAGGCTGTTTCGTTCACCTGGAGGATCCCTCGCCGTCCTCCGCCACCACCTTTCCTTCCGACGGGCGCAGTAAGCTTTGAGCAGAATACAGAGAAGAGGGCAAAATGGGTTCAGTCTCTCTTTCCCTGTATTTGGTTTTCGTAGTGGTTTGCGTTATGGGAGGGGATCGGTGAAGGCTGGTGATCGTATCGTTGGAGGAAGCACTGGCTGGACGATTCCCCCGGACACCTCCTTCTATCAAACTTGGGCACAAAAGAAGAACTTTGTAGTCGGAGACAAACTGGGTATGTTCGGAAAATTTTCCATCCTCTTCAGAATCTCAACTCATATGAAAATTTGTTTGCAAAAAAAAAAAAAAAAAAGTACTGGGCATGAAATTTCTCTGCAGAAGAAGCACATCTTTATATCTCGTCTCAGCTTTCTGTTTGATCCTCTCTTGGCTCTAGAGCACAAAATGAGTTTATTTCATTACAGTTGAGAAAATTCAGGACCAGGCAAATTAGCGAAAGATTAAAAACAGAAAATAAACAGAGTTGAAACTATTGATTGATTTGTTTAATCACGTCCTTCGCATTTTTGGGCGCAGTTTTCTTGTTCACGACAGGGATTCACAACGTGCTGGAAGTGACGGAGAGTCAGTTCCAGGCTTGCACCCATTCGTTCGACAGCAGAGGTCATTTCGCCGGGCCCTCTATTGTCGAAGTTTCTTCTCCGGGCAACCATTACTTCATCTGCGGCGTGGGTCAGCACTGTGAACATGGACAGAAGCTAAACATCACAGTGGCTCCGGCTACTTAAGAAAGAACCCTCACCTCCATCTATGAATCCAGTGCAACTTGTGGGCTCTCCCTGCCTTCCCCGTTCCAATATTTGTTGTTTCTGTTACTATTATGCTCTTCTTCGTTGATGTGCTTTCCCAATGTCTACTTACAAAGCCTTTTTTTTTTTTTCTTTTTTCTTTTGGCAAATTTCCTTCCACAACAAAGGCTACACAGAGAACCTACTTTTGCAAAAAAATGTTTAAAATCAAGCAAAGAGAACCAACATGAGTCAAACAGAAACAATTCGAATAGTATGCAATGAGAAAAGACTACAAAATTAAGCAAATAGAACCAAATGTTCCCCAAATTTAAAATCGTGACTTCTCCAGGTACTACTGAGTAAGAAAAACCAGAAACATTTCGAATAGTATGCACTGAGAACAGACAAATTCAAAATAAAAGTACCTGGTGATGTAATGGGAAGACCCCCATCACTGGAAGAAAACCTCCGGTTTTATAAATGAAAAAACGGTTCGAAATGTGGAAGAAATACAGACAGTTTTAAGCAGCATCAAAAGCAAAAGGGAAACAAATCTTATCCGAAAAATAAAATGAGAGGCAGGAAGAAACAAATTCCGAACTACGAATTCCAGGAAGAACAGTTTACCCTAATACCTTCGTTCATACATTCATATTGTTATTGTTCATTCATACTTTGTATCAACATTAATTTGATTTCATAGACAGAGAGACTGAGATGGAAGGAGTTCAAGACCCCTCAAGAAATCACCGTGAGTTTTACGTTTTTTTTTTTTTAAAGCAAATTCTGAACTCCCTAACCATGATCTAACAGACGTAGATGTATGGAAGGGACACGTGTCTTAGGATCTTTAAAATAGTTAGGAATCTTCAAAATGTTTCCAAATTCTCCGTCCCAGTTTTCCCTCCTGAAAGCTCTCGTCGTTCTCTTTTTCTGCCCTTTTTGTCTCTCTTTCTGAAACGCTCAACCCTTCCAACTCCCTAACGCCCTTAATTTTACAATTCCGAGGACAAGCGTAGAAGGAATAATCTTAATTTCTCCTTTATTTTTGCTTCTTCCCGTCTTCTATCTTTCAATGAGCTGGGAAACGGAGATCGAGGAGGTAGAAGCGGTGCTCGAGAAGATCTGGGATCTTCATGACAAGCTCAGCGACGCAATCCATGCGATTTCCCGGTCTCATTTTCTCAATTCCATTAAATCTCCAAGGAAATCTGACGATATTTTCTTCGCTCACGTTGACAACAAGGACAAGAGTAAGGCGCGCAGCGAAGGTGACGACGAACCCTGCGGTTATGTCTTTATCAAGGATTTTCGATTTGAAAATGATAGGGCTATTGCCGAAGCTAAGAGCCTGAACGCTATTAGGACCGCGCTCGAGAATCTTGAAGACCAGATCGAGTTCTTTCATGTAGGTTTCTAATTGGTCCTTTTTTTTTTTTTTTTTTCTTATCTTCCCTGCTTTCATTTTTTAGTATGCTTACTGAATTTTCGCTTTCTTATCATGCTGTAATTTTTTGGTTGTGCGTTCACTCCATTCACCGTGGTGTTCTGTTACTCGGTTAATGTTGTCTCTTGGGTTTAAGGACGAAGGACGAACAAATTCCTTCCTTTCAGACGTTAAATAAGCGATGTGGGTTATGGAACAATCTCGTTCCTCAGGTTTCTATTTTGAATTAATAAATCATTTCATTCGAGCTGGTATTTTTAGCTACTTCTGTTGATTTTGATGTTGTTCCTGCTTCCGGGGAGCTTTATTTGAAATTTGTGCATCATAATTTGCATGTGGATTTCTTTCTGCTAATCCCTATTTTTTCCCCATTTCCTTTTAACTACTTTTCATTCATCTGGAAATCTGTCTTTCAGAAGAAAAAAATAGTGATAATAATAAAACCGGGAACATGATTTTCAAAATATTAATAATAATAAAATCAGGAGCCCTATAAGAATAGCTTAGACGTTTTGCTGCAAAAGTTCCGGTTGTATTACCCTGTCTTGCTTCCTGTATTTCTGGTGTCTTATCTTTTACAGGTTGTTGTTATCATTTTAGTTTGCATAATCATTTCAAGCTGTCGTAGTAAAGTGATCTGCTCTTGTTGATATTCTCTTGCCGTTTGTTGAATTTCTCATCAATTATAATTCACTAGGGACATCCTTTGATTTTGCTTGTTGTTTTGTATACAGAGTATTCAGTCTCAGCTGCAAGCAGAGAGGGATGCTGCAATAGCACGCTTGGAACAAAGTCGCATTATTCTTGCAATGAGACTGGCTGACCACCACGGTAAAAAGTACAAAGTTCTTGAAGAAGCTCAAGCATTCATAGGAGATGTGCACAATGCTAGCTGTTTCATTGCCCCAGAGCATCTCTTTGAAGCACCAAGGAGCCAGTCGGTTCGCAACTTGGAAAATCATGAGGGGAAGGGATCCAATTTTCTGATACAAGTTTTCAGATTTGGTGTTAATTTTGTGAAGAAGTCTCTTAAAGGACACCGGATGGGAGTGATAGGGAATGCTACCTTGATTTCTTTGAGTATGGTTGCTTTACTTCATCTTCATCAAATGGCCTTTAGGAATGATTTTGTTCTTGCAAAGAATGAGAAGAATGATAATCTAAAGTCAGAGGGATCTTCTAGTTGTCATATGAAGCCATTGGATTTATTATCAGCTAGAGGCTGAGGTTTGGAAAACGGATGTTTTTGCCAGTTAAGAGATGAGGTTGGGAAAAATGAATGTCTTTGTTTCACATGCCCATTTGCATCGAGTTTTGAAGTTTTTGGCCAAATGGTTTAAAGAGTCGCATTTGTGGCTTCTTCTTCTTGACAGTGAAATAGAATCATACCATTCCACTTTGGTTTCCTGCCCTTGTATTTTCTCTTGGCTTACATCCTATAAGAAATGGGAGCCTATAATGGGACAATCTTAAGAGGGAGGCTGACTGCAAGATCATGTTGACTATATCTGATCAATGGCTGCTTATGTTCAACAAAGGTGCCAATTGTGTTGTTTGCAACCAGACACATTTTCTTTTTGAGAGTACTGATACTTGTAACCAAAGAGTGCTGACTGTTTTTTCTCTTTTGTGAGTACTGATACTTTACTTGCAACCAAAGAGTGCTGACTGTTTTTCTCTTTTGAGAGTACGGATACCTTCCTTGTACCCAGAAGCTACAACTATTTTTACCTTTTGAGAGTTTTAGATACTTGTGATGAGAGAATTGAAACTTTTGATGGTGCTTTCTCTTTATGCTCTTCCTCGAAATACTTCAACTAATTTTCTGGTTTTGGTGGGATGCTTGTGGTTTTACTGTTAATTTGATTCTTTGTCACTGAAGCACCTTTTTTCCTTAATTCTACAGAGAACCAAACAGTTCAGAGATGGCATCTCAGTGAATAACTTTGTTTGTCTTAAGTAAATTGTTCGAGCATTGGGATTGATTCATTCAGAATGTGGTCAGAGAAGTTGAATTGGAACGACACAGATAGATGAAAACCATTCGTCTCCATTCCAGATGCCACTTCATGTTGTTGAACTTGACGCCGAACCAAGGAATGAAAACTGCAATTTTATTACTAATCACCATATTTTATCCTATATTACAGAACTGGCGATCAATGTTAGTGGACGAGTATTCCTTTAATTTCCATAGGTGGTGAACGTGAGAGCAGTACAAGAATTCATACCTGATCCCCGAGGTTGACACATTTCAATTGCTAGAGGCTGACAGGTTGCTATTAAACAGGCAAGCTGAGCAACACGGTGCCTCTATGCAGTTCAATTCCCTGTGTCACCATTGGACTAGAATAAACAAATATCGTGGACATCCTAGGCAATTATGCAACCGAGACTTCTACACCAGCACTCTCAAAATCGGAAGTTGGGGGGTGTTCAGGAAAAAGCAGGTCGTATATTGAGTCTTCTATTGTTCATGAACAGGCTCTCCTGTTCTGTGTCTCTCCATATGACGATGGTAAGAAATTCAACTGACAAAGAAGATACAAAACACTGAATATGCTGCCCACTACTACAACTTCATTACCTCTTTGAGGCAATTCCTGTGAAGCCTGTAAAACCAACATTAATCAATTCATCAATGGTGTAATCCACCAGATAAAATGAACGGATTTACATTAAACAAAGATGAACTGGACTAAGAATTACATTTATACAGTATAAATTAATGAAAGGACTAACAGTAGTCCACCAGATACTCCAGTCCCATTTTATCAGATAAACGTAACATCTATTAGAAAGAAAACAGCCACCATCACTCTACCATACCATCAAAGAATCTGCAGATAAACAAGTCAAAAGAATCCTATTCCACCATAAAAGTATGATACAACTATCAATCAAACAAAAACCCTAGGGCCTCCATCATGAACTAAAGCATCGGTCATCTCTTTTGTTCTCTACCTATTACAAAGGCTGCGCAAAATGCACAAACATCCAGCCATTATCTAAAATAGATGGTATTGTACAAGTTTCAACCAAAACACATCTTTGCCACGTCAATAATCATGTCCCAATAGTATTAAAAGAAAATCTCTGTTTCAAGTACCAGATTTAAAAATCAATAAATGGTGGCAACAAATATTTCTTGCTATTCAACCCTCTATATGTATGCTCTCTGTTGAGATTTCAGACCCACATAATTTCAAAGCAACCCACACACTCAAATCCAGATACTGCCATTAGAATGCTACAATTTGGAGAACCATATCCAGGAACTACTAATATCATGTGATCAAATAAGGAAAATTGATTTGCAGAAAGTTTGAGCTGAGATTACCAGCATCCACGGCCACAAGTAATCCCCATGCTTGATTACAAATTCAAATGCATCTGCACAGCTGGGAAACCAACCACCAATGATCAATCAGTTTCGAACTGATGAAAATTCTCAACCCCTTCCATAGAACACATCTGAAGGTTGGTTAGAGAAGATTTGGAGCAAACCAAATTCTCCTACTGAAGAAGCCTTAGAAAATGGATGCTCTTGCCTTCCATCAGAAAGACCAGTTCGTCGCATACTGCCCTCTTTTCTTTCGAAATAGCAATCCTTAATTCTGTAGAAGTGGATGGCAGACAACAGGCTTGCGGCAACCACAACTAGCCTCCCCAGAACTCCAGCATTTTGTAACTTCCATGGATTTGATAAAACACGAATACAAGAACTAAAAAAACCCAAAAATATACATCTCTTTTCTCTTCCATTAACATCACCAGTATTCTGAAGATCATTATCATTCTTAAGGGAATACTCTAAATTGAGGTCAAAGGCATTTTCTTTGTAATTTACAAATTTGAGCACCTCTTGTATCACATTCGGTGCACTGCCAGGGTATTCTGCTATCGATTCCCGAAGAACTAATCTGCTCTCTTCCAGTCTCATGAGAGCTGCCTCTCTCTCTATTCTCTGCTGTGATTGCAATTTCTGTACATAAAGAAGCATACAAAATTCTTATGATATGTACTGTTATTCTTTTGTTATAAGCAATAAAAGCACAGCACCATTAAAAAAAAAAAAAAATAGACACACAAATTAAATGAAACTCAAGTGTTGATGGCATGCAGACTTTGCACCATTCACATGTAGCATTTACAACCCATCTTCTAATTTTACTGAGCTGAATCATTTCCACTTATCATTAAATGTTGATCAATTGAGATATTTGTGTTCGAAACAAGATTCTAGAGCCATACTGAGTTGCTTCATTTCAGAATTGTAGTGCAATCAAATTCAAACAAGTAGCCTTTAGGTTAAGCTGCTATGGCTCAGTAATTCTAATAACTATCCACATTAAGGATATTGCCATCAAGCTGGACAATTTGTCAATAGTGCCCAGCTTGCTCAAAATGCATCAGGAGCTTCAAACATAAATACGGATTGACCCTCGAGTTTTAAATTTCATGCAAAAATTATTATCTATGGGATTTTCAGTGTAAACAAATCTGTTAACTAAACATCGAGTACCTTAGCTTTTTGAGTCAACCTTCACATAAACAAAGGTAAAACTTGAAACAGAAAATATCAGATTTAGTGACATTGACTACAAACTGTGTCTCTGACTCCATGCAAAAAACTGACCATGAAGGCCATGAATCAGTCTTCAGTACAATATGGATTCCACTAATGGTTTTCATGGTTTTAAAAGTATTTAAGATGATATCATCCTTCGCATAACTTGTAAACTTCCATATAGTGTTTTCCGAAATCCCCTGCTCCTCAAAAAATCTAAAGTCCGAAGCACAAGAATGCTTGCTCCGCCTGCGATTCCTCAGTTAACAAATAAAACTTAAGTCGATCTAGAGTTCACTTAGAATTAATTTTTAGTTGTGCTTGTCCACCTATCTGCAACAATTATTTTTTTATGAAGACATCCTTACAATTCAAACTGATCTTCTCACATTGTATGTGATGATTAGTCCTTTGAAAAAGTTGAACTGAAAATTTCCCACCAAGGTGGCATATCCGGCCACAAATGAGAACAGAAACTAAGTCAGTCAAACTAAGGAAGCAATAGAAATGAAAAGAGGATAAAGACCAAACAAAGAACGCAACCGGAATGGGCAATCCATAACGTTGTATGGCAACCATCGGATAAATGCTAAACTCAGAAAATGAAAGACGGAAAAGGCTTCCCAGTTGTAGAGAATCCAGAGCATATGACCAAGCTCTCAGCCTTCGCATTAAGTAGACCCAAAAGAGGAAGGGACGGGGTCCAAAATTCCAACTTCTTATTCGAAAAGTAATAAAAAAAATTAAAAAAAAATTGAAACGCTCACTTTCAATAAATTCACCCAAAGGGGACAACAAACAAACCTGTAAAGAAAGGACAGCATTATGTAGCACTCCGATTGCTTCCCTAATGGCGATCAGGCTCCTCCTTTCGGCTATAAATGGGTCCTCTCTTGATCCAGCATAAGCGTAACGATGAGGATGCTGTGGGCGAAATGACCCCCCCGAGGCAACAAAACTGAATTGGATTTCATTGCTTATGCTATCATGCAATCCCCACGCTCTCTCTGCCAGAATCTGCAGGCTCCTCACTTGCTCCATCAACGAAAGCTCATCAGATCGGTGTGTAAGAGTTTAAGGAATACCATAATATCCGCACTACCGCTTCCAGAGAGCCTTGGTTCCACATCTTTTGTGGATTCAGGGACCCACGGAAACACAGTGAAGGGGGGATGGCAGGTTTCGTCTGGCTGTAATGGGTGGTGGGGGAGTAGAAATCATTTGTATTTTCCGTCTTCTCTGGTTTTGCTGTTCGCTTCCTACGTCGTGAAGTGACTACCTATGTTGGTTTGCCGGCTACTAGTAATCAGCAGACAGTCCACACTCCACTCAAGCCGTCGACGGGTATGAGCCGATGGGCCGATGGGCCCAAGGGGCCATGGGTGAGTACGAGGGCAGTGTAATACTTAAAAGACCCACATAATAACTGCTCTAAATACTGCAAGCTGGCGACCACATAATTGATAGCTCCCACCACAAAAAAGACTCACAGACCAATAAGGAAAATGTGAGTGGAGCCCGCAGATGATTGAATAAGTGGCCCAATTGACTTTAGTCCATATGTCCTCGTAGGCCCACCAGCCTCGTACTGTTTCAGCCCTACCCAAGTCATATCTAATAAAAATGAAAAGCTAATTGTTAGTCTCCTAATTAATACCTGTGGGCCTCTTTCTAACCCACAGAAAATAAAATAAAAAAGTGTTTATTTTAATTCTTGTTGATTTCTAAGGACCCTAAACCCTAAGGGGCGTCACAACAACCTCTAGCTTGGCGGAGGAATGGGAGAGAAGAGAGGGAGGGGTTACCCTTTACTTCACGCTCTTGTCGGTTGGTGTAGCCGGTGGGCCCAATTTCTCCCTCTCCTATAAAATCCTCTGAAAAGATCGGCGCGCTACACTGCGGGGTGGGCCTTTTTGTTCCGATTTTAGTGGGGAATGGGCGATTCACATTCTATGATTATTATTTTAAAGTATTTTTTATAATAGCATACCAAAAGTTCTTCATAAGCATTTTTGCTCAAACGGTAACTATATTTGCTTGCCATGGAATAAACCCGGGTTCCACTCCCGGCAAACACATCTCTACTTCCTAATTTTTTTTTTTCTCGTTGATTGCTTCACCCAGGCGCAAGTTAGAAACGCCCGCAATCGTTAATGGTCGCACGTCCCTGTCGCTTTGATGCTACGTCGCTGCAACTCGTATCAAATTAATAAGAAACAAAAGAGACGTGAAATAATCGTCACGGAAGAGGAGAAATGGAGATGTCGTCACATGAAAGCGAGCTTACAGGTTGGCCCACAACGCTGCTGATCACTTGGACTGGCTTGAATTTATACTCGGAAGGACCACCGCACGACGGAGCGGGCGCCCCGCTGCCACCCGCGCCTGCTTCCACCCATTTGCACCCAGAAAGACAAAAAAAGAGTTACAGTAAAAGATCCCGTTTCTGGTGCTGTTTTTATTTTCTTTCGCAGCCAAACAGTTTTGATCATTTCCTTCCTCTTATTTCTTTTTCCTTGGTTACTTCGAAAGGCCAGGCCCGACCGAAACGGACAAACCTCTACGCCTCCATCACTGTCACAAATTCGGAAAATTGTTTAACTCCTCTGATGCAGATACCTCGACCTTTCCTGTACCCAATTCTTCTCTTTTATATTTCTACCTGCATTTTAGTCTCTCTCTGCAATCTGCTACCTGACATCTCTTTTATGGGGTCTTTTATTATTTGTCCTGCTTAGTTTTTATGAAGAAGACGATTCTCGTCTGGTTATACCCGAGTCCTCTTCTTGTGAACGAATATTGATCATAAACAAAAAAATCTGTCTGACTACTTTTCTTGGTTGTTGTTTTTTTTTTCGTAGTAAGCTGAGAGTGAAATCGTTGACCCCTGTAAGAGCTAGCAGTAGACCGCAGGTCCCTCCACGGCCATGACGAGTTGATGTCGGATGCCCACATTCCATGATTCTATTGATTGCCGAAAAGTAGATTTTTCAGGGATAGAGACCTTTGAATTCAAAGACCGTTTTTGGCTACTGTTCATAAAAAAAAAACAGGAAAAGAAAGTAAAGAAATAAGCTTGCTTCCGCTCCAATCAGTTGTACGGTTTTCTCGTCTGTGGCAAAGCAGCACCAGAGATTGCCAAAGGAACGAAGATCTCAATACCATGAAGGAGGATAGCGAGAGGAAAAAAAAGTGCAGAACCCATGGGCAAATGTGCTGTCCTTGTACAATAAATTGCAGTAAGACAGGAAGATCAGAAAGAAAGAAACAGAAGGCGCCAGTTGTAACTTGGCCTCTCTGTCAAAACTGCCTGCGTCTCTCTCCCACGGCGCCCCGTCCAGAACTGATGCACCTCTGCGCCTGCGGCCCCCCCCTGCACTACCCTTTATTTGCTTTTTTGCTGTTGCGAAAAATACGAGTGAGGACAGGTGAGCGTCAGTCAGCGACCGGAAATGGCTCCCATTTCCCTCAGGCACCGGAGTTTCCCACTGTACGGTGCACCAAAAGGAGAACTTGTCGACAAATTTGGCTTCCATTAGACTCTTAGGTGGAATTTAGCCGGAATGTCTAAGCATTTCTAGAAATCGACGGCCGTACAAGCTTAAATGAAGAGAGAGCTGCCGATTTGACGGCACCATGGACGAAACCACAACACGTGTCTCAAGCTCCTTCCCGTTGTTACGTTTTAGGGGCGCTGAGAGCTTCTTCCCGTAGCATATTAGGCTAGACTTTTTGCCTTTTTAGAGTAGCAGTATCTTCTCCATTCCCTCACCTTCGAAGCTTATTTACAAATTATTCGATACAATGACACAATATTCCGTAAGCATTTAAATTCCTTTGTTTTCAGTTTTCATGAAAATAACCGCTTTTCAGCTTCCACGCCTCACCGCGTCACATGGGCTGGGTAAGTTTTATATATATAGGAAAACTTTTCATTGGTGATGTATGGAAGAGTTCCGTTGTATCTGTTTATCTTCTCGGTCAAAGCTTCTCTGTAAACTAAAGAAGTTCAGTCCTTTTGGTAGTAAAAGGAAAGGTAATTTTGAATGAAGCTCCTTTCAGTACCTAATTGTACTGCCAATGGGAATCTGCTCAAGGGAACAGTAAATGAAAGGGAAAAGCGCACCCTTGGTAGGTCTGCTTTTTGCAAAAGAATTTGTGGATTCGATGGGCCAAAGAAATCACAACCCCGTGATTTCCCTGCAAAGCATTCTTTTGAGATTATCTCAAACTCCATTCAATCCATGTCCGTGATCGAAAAGTGTGAGTTACCTACCTAGAGGATCATATATTTCACAGCAGAAATCAATTCGAGAAATACTCTCCATGAACCGAAAACAGTGAAAATCTCTTTCAAACTCATCGTGGGGTGGATGAGATGATCGACAATCAACCTGCACATGATGTGCACGACGAAATTCCCAAACGAAACAACTCCATGATGTACAGCGTAAACGACAAGAGGAGCACTTAAAATGATACAAGTTCACAATCTGTAGACTATTCTTATCAGTATCCACTTCATGAGGCTGCTAACAACCTTGGGAGTAGTCGAGATGCGACAGGCAATACCAATTTCTTATATGTTTCTCTCCGTTTCTAATGTATTATCTGGTAAGAGGAGGGCGTGGAGGCTCGGTCGTTGTTCTCTTTTCCTCGATGCCAATTGCTCGAGATTTCTGATACTTTTCCGCAAGGGACAAGGAAGATTACAAACAGATATCTCTACCCAACTAAGATGTTTCGCTTCTGTAATCTTCACATAGCAACAGAGAAGCAGCTACCCATTTGCTTATAAGAAATGAAAATATAGTTGCTTAATTGACTTTCTTTTCCGCATTCGAAACCATGATAAATATGCTATCAATGTGACAGGCGCAGTTTGGGTGGACACAAAATAAGAAAAGAAAGACTAATAATTTGACTTTTTGAAGGAGTAGTCTCAGTCTAGTGGCCGCTGCAGTGAGAAACTACTGGTGTTCGGGCAGCTGGACCGAGTCGTGAAACCCCTTGTTAGTCATCGAGGCCGACGATCAATGCGAGTGATACGGGAAGTCTGGTAAACGGCACTGAGTCTTGATAAATCCTGAAACGCGTTCAGTTCTGCTCCTGATATTGTGAAAGCATTTCTTTTATTACTGTTATCGCTATAAAGTTTTCAAACTCGACGAAACACTCGGGCTCCACAAGGGCCAGCCGGACACCAACCGACAGTGGAGCACCAAAAAAAAAGCCGCCCTCGAACGCTTCCCTTGGAGCAGAAACTAACCAACTTCGCCAGTGAAATCGCACCACCACGCCCGGGGCAGGCACTGTATCGAGTCCCGTGATTTGTCTCGCTGAAAGAGAGAACGGAATGGAAGCACTAGAGATTTACGGACAAGTCAAAAAGAAAAACTCACAACTGGAATTCGAATCGCATGCAGCGCCTCTGATTGGGGAGAAAAGGTCTTTCTCTCAACAGAGCGACTGGAACGAGTCTACTCTCGGAATAATGGAACTATTTAGAAGCAGAAGAAGAAGGGAGAATTTTTAACTCTGTGCAATTCTGAAAATTTCGAAATTACTTGGAACAGCCTCAACCTGGGAAGAAGAAAAAAACATACTTTCACTCTCACTCGCTCCGTCGCCGTTAACTTAAACGGAGAAACAGCATTAAAACGAAACGAACAAATAAAAAAAATAAGACAAAAAGGGCAAAAAAGAAATAAAGAAAACAAAACGCCGCTACTGTTTTTCCCGCCGATACAAAATCTGCCGATTAATAGGCAGGCCGGCGACGGAAACTGTCTCACTCGAGAGTCTGCGTCTCAAAAAGAAGGGAGAGGATCGGACGAAAATATATCGCCGATTTCGTGGAAGTAATCGTCGACTTGCCACGTCGGAGAAACCCGCAAGTCCTCACCCAAACCAAGGAAGATATCGCCGAAATCGTCCCGCAAAAAGTTGTCCTCGCCGATGAAGTCCGGCACCGTGTTGTCGAACCGGAAAATATCGTCCAAGAAGGACGTCTCCAGCGGCAAAAACTCGCCCAAGTTTTCGGCCAGGCTGCTGCTGCTTTCGTCTTCTACTTCTTTAACTGACGGCTGTGGCTTCTCGGGCTCTTCGGTGGACGAAGAGCAGAACCGGAGGACTGACGTGGGGGAGGCCAAGTTTTGACACTCGTCACTTGATTCGTCGCCGGAAGACGTCGTTAGATGGATTTCCGGCTTAGGATTCGCCGGAGGAGTTGAGAAGTTTGTCATAGCATCAGGGCCGCGCAGCTGAATGGCGGCGTTGTCGTAGACTTTGGCCGCCTCTTCGGCAGTGTTGTATGTGCCGAGCCAGACACGGATACGCCGCGACGGATCTCGTATCTCCGCTGCCCACTTCCCCCATGGTCGTTGTCGTACACCACGAAATTTCCTTCCACTGGAGAAAGAGTGAAGTGTCTTCCGGCTCCCCGGAGTATCTGATCCGCCGGAAGCCTTTTTCCGACCATTTCTCACCGATCCGCTACGCCAGGCTCCTTTGCCGGCGGTGTTCTCACGAGAGCAGGTCTCGATGTTAATTTCATTGATGTACCTCCTAACTCGCTGCCGGTCATCGAAGAGCACGGTCTCCTCGTCACTGGAGGAGTCGGTGGCGTCGGGGTCTGTGACAGAGATGCGCACAACTCTTGGACATCCAACAGTTTCCAAACGATTTCGGCAACCAGAGACGTTTCTCGGCCGTACCGATGGCTTGGACAGCTTTTTGGTGAGGGTACGGTGCTCAGAGAACTTGATGGGTGAGAAAATGTTTCGCTCCATCTCGAGATTCCTCTTCAGCAACTACTCACTTGTAGCATTTTACACGGCGCTGCTCCTGGAAAATTTGAAGGAGGTGAGTGAGACAATGAAGGCAGTTAGGATGAGTGGGGGAGGATGAGCCAGAAAAAGGAATGAAATATAGAGACGAAAGAAAGAGATTCCTGGACTCAAAGGAATAAAGATGAAATGTTCTAAGAGCAGAAGTAAAGTTATATGAGGCAGGAAATACTGAAAATCCTCCTCTTAAATGTCGAAATTTCGGGGAAGTAACAGTAAAGGAGAACAAAAAGAAGTCTTTAAGACATGCCAAGGATGAACGCAGTAGAGATTCAACAGCCTTTAGTTACAACGACTACAGAAGCAAATTTGTTCAGAAACAGATTAGAGTATGCGGGGAAGCAAATCACTAACGGGGGGGAACAAGAAAGAGAGAATCTGCAAAGGGGAAGACGAAAAGAATGAAAGAAATTACCAAGGAAAGCAGTGGCCAAAAAAGGGAACTGTAAAGAAGAAAAAAGTTGTTTACCAGGGTAATGGTCTCCGAGGAACGACGACTAGTTTAAGGTAAAGCAGCTGAAGACGAAGCTTTTGATGCTTCCTTGCCGGAGATTATTGACTCTGTAAATTAATCCGGGTATCTCTGCGCTGATACACGCTTCTTCCGGAAGAACGAGATATTAGATTCGAAGTAGCAGAGCGGAGGGTCAGAGATAAAGATGGAGAGAGCGAGAGAGCGTTTGGAAGCAGAAGGCGAGATATTCTGTTGGTGTTGAAAGACCAGAATGCCGAGATCGCTGTTTTATAGGATCCCAACAGCCGAAATCGGAAAGCTCGGAATAGAGACTCCTTTTTATTTTTATTTTATTTTATTTCTTTTAATTTCGTTTCACCCTTTTCCATTTTTTCTCCTAAAAACGCTGTTCAGTAGTACTCCCTCGCTCTCGCTCTTCTGAGCCGGAGATTCCGGCTACGTCCTGAGATACTCCGTATACGCCCAAATAACCGCGACTCCTTGTGCATCACGAGCCGCCGCATCCGGGACTTTGACGTGGCGAGACAAGGAAGCGTGGCGAGTAGGCCCCAAGTCAGATTTGGGGCCTATGCTCGGAGCCCGAGACCAACAGCGAGATCACGTGAGCAGGAAACACCCGATTCCGTTAAATAAGACGGTCAAATCATTGGTTTTAGGCAACACGTCAGTGCCATTTGACCGCAAAGAGTGCCCTCATTACCATTTCTTAATAGCCTCACGGTACTGAAATCTCGAAAATAGTCCCCTCTATCACCCGAATTCCACCCCTCCTTCTCCCATCAATAAAAAAATCTTACTCGGGCATTTATGTCTTTTCATCATACCACCCATTTACCTCCACGTAATCCGGTAAATTTTATTGGGATTTCTTCAGCATTTACAGCTGGGGATTACGTCGCTTTCCTCACCCTCGAGACAGCACAACCCTGCCGCGGTTAGTTTTTAGCTCTCTACGTCTTTTTTACGCTCACATGGCTTCGTATAATTTATTTCGTAACCCAGCAGCCGGTAAAAAAACTACGATTTTTACTCCTACGGTAAAAGTAAAACCCTTCGAAAGTATAGTTACTGCAGCATTACACACGTTTACGGAAATTACAGTACAGCCATGAATGCGTTTATCAATGCAAGTCTCAGCATCTTTAACGCACAACACATTTTGATGGCTGTCTTTGGTTGGCTCATTTAATGACCATAATCTTTTGGCGCCAGGGTAGGAGGGTAGATACCCCCACGAACCCTTCCGTCCTCCCACCCTCTTACTTGGTACCATGTATCATGGGATGATGTCCTTCACCCCTGACATTTGAAGGTACCAAAGGACCCTTACAGGGTATCGCTGTAAACGCGTCCTAATAGTACTCGGAGGAACCTAAATGAATATTTGACGTTATTCGAAGGGGAGCGAGGGGCCATGGACGCATGATTAGGAGACGTGTAGAGCGTGTTTGGGATGTCGGAAAGCTAATCTTAGAGACGACGCCAAGTCGGAAAGAAATTCCTAGTATCTCTGTCTCCGACCACGATAATTGCTGCCACCACCCCGCCGTTTTCTTCTCTCCGAGTCTCGCCTCTCATCCATCCATCTTCTTCTTCTTCTTGCTTTCAAACTCGTACTCCAACACAAGAGTTGCAGAGATCGTGCGTGTAATTCCGTGCTGGGTTTCAGTTTTCCACAGCTTGCCATGAAAGCAGCGGCGTGTCCTGGCTCGGAATATGTTGTTGATTAAGCGTTTTTACTAATATTGTTTGTGCGCATCAGTAAATGAGTCGACTCAATTTCGATTCAATTTTTACCGCAGTCGAGAAAGATTCAGAAACAGAACATATTCATGCCGGTCTTCGTTTTTTGGCGCATTTATTCTACCAAATAATTAATTTAATTTAAGCTTTGATTTGAGTCTACTTAAATTATTATTTTTTAATTAATCACCAAAGCTTACGAGGTGTCTAATAACATTTCTATAAACAAGCTTTATGATTGAATTAATTCACCAAATTGATTAATCAACATTAGTTAAAAAAATTAATTTTTAATATTTCCAAATTATGGTAACTTTTAATATTGTTATTAAAAATTAGTTAATATTTATTTTTTTGCAAATAAAAAATAAAAAATTCAATACATTATAAAAAAAAAACTACCATGAAGGCGTGCCGTGCCGGTCCGGAGGTAGTGGGCCCAAGCTCGATGGTCGTGCCTGAACGGCAGGAGCTCCACGCGGATCCACACGAGAGGAAAAAACCTCTTTAAATCTCGCATAACACCGCGAAACGATGAATAATAAGACAAAAGGAACCGCAGAACCGATTTATCGTTTTCTCATTCTACCCTTTCGTCGACAGTGACGTGGCGTTCAATAATTGGTTGCTTCACTCTCGTTTCAACGGTCAGTATTCGTGGTCTAGTAGCCGTGTCACACGACTCACTGGCCTTCAAACCGGGAAGTGGAAGTGGAATTCATGTACAGGAATTAAAAAAATTAAAAACCAGCCGGTTCGGGTTTTGTACTTACACGTCATTTTTGCTGTATTTCACAGCTCTATGCTCTAAGGCAGCTTATCCAAAAAATAAGAGATCTGCCGTGGAAAGGAGGGCCATGAATTTTCTAGTGCCCCGGCTAATGGATGAAACCGAATAGCTCGGATTTTGAAGGAATCGAATAAAGCCTGAGAAAACTTGAATTGCTCAAAGAAAAAGAAAAAAAAAAAAATCCTCCCTCACTGAATTTCAAGCTTCTCTTTGAAGTTAGTGACACGTTTCATGCATGGGCGAATCTACCCAGCCAATGGAAATTCTCTCTCTGTTATATATCAAAATTTAAATAAATGATTTTCCTCAAAATGAAATCCCTTTCGAGTACGTCCGTCGTTGCCGCGTGTTAAGAAGAAAAAGCCTTTTACCCACTCGGAAAGAGGCTGCAAAGAGGAAACTCATAAAGCGATTCCTGAACCCACGTGCACATATCTCGAGATATTACCGGCTTCTAAAGAGGATGCCGCTTCGATGGTTGGGCCCACCACCCTTCTCACTCTTTTTTCAATTTTTATATTCTTTTAACTTTGTATTTATATTTTTATTATAAATATCGAATTACAGTATGATCTAATTAAATTGGATTTCTGATATATATAAGAGATATCGAAATTTTTACGAAATTAGGTTAAATTATTATTTAAATATTATAGTTTCTCAATTAATAATTATATATTTTCCCTAACACTGAAATAGCTTCTGTCACATCTATTTTATTATTTATTTTAAAAATAAAATATTGCATTTGGACATTTTGGGGAAATGGAAATGTTTAAAGTAATTAATAAGTTAGATAATATAAAAAAATTAAATGAGGGTAGACCGTGGAGTGGATACTGCTTTTGATTTTCTATTATTTTAGAAAGAAAGAGGGGATGCCCCATTAAAAACAGGTGACCGGACCCTACGGGCTCTGTCTCGAGACCCGAAGGCAGTGTGGAGGACGACCGGTTCCATTTCAAAACCCTCGACACGTGTTGTTTCCCATGTGCGTGTTTAGGTGGACTTCCGCATCCCGTGGGAAGTCGTGGACAGGAGAATGGAGATTTCATTATTCCTTTAAATAATCATTATTTTATCTGTAAAATTAAATAATCATTTTCTTCATCAAATATAACTCTAAGATATCCCATAAAATAAATTAGCCTCTAATTTTAATAATTTTTATTTTTCCTATTTTCAAATAAAATAGGAAAAATATTATTTAATTAATAAAAATAAGATGGTATCCATTATAATATTATTTTAATTATTTTTAATTTTAACTGATAATATTTTAATTATTTTTAACTAAAGATTAATAGTAATCGAAGCAATAATTGAAAGCGGGCACGTGAAACGCTTACATGGAATTACAGGTTGAACTCCATTAATCTCATAATTGAGCACACGTTTTTTGTCTATTTCTGATGGTTTCAGCAACGAGGGGTTTGTACTTGGAAGTGGGTCACAGCGATGCATCAAATGGAAATATAGAAAAATAAAAAATAGAAAAAGCCAGTCAGACCCAATTAACCATTTATTCCTTCATTTGTCTTAATCACGACAAGACATTAAATTGGACTTAGGCTTAATCTCTTTTCATTATCTCTGCTTATTTATATTTTTTTATATTTCGGCAACTAATCCGAGTCAGCAACTGCATACGAGGACCCCATGTGTTTTCCCACTAGATCTCCACGTCAGCAGTGTGGGAATGGACCCAACCCAGTGATTCTTGAACCTGTCTTCACCATGGACAAGCCCTGAAAAGTTGACGAAAAGCGAGTAGTTTTTTAATTACGAGATTAAAAAATTAATTAAGAATCAAGAGACCTGATTTTCTGGGGCACGGTCGTCTCACTCGTGTGCACGACCCTTTATGGAACTGAGATTTTAATACGATTCCCTGGGCCCACAAACTGAGATAATGCACGCTTGCGGCCCCACTCGTGTGAAAGCTCCAAGTTTGGGGACCGGAGCCTTTTGACACGATGGCAATATTGAAAAAGAGGTGTTCGCTTCCTCTGTATTTTAATGGAGATTCCGAACTTCGAAGATCTTACCACTCTCCACCATGAACGCAGTTGGACTTGATTAAACTAAAACACGACATGGGTCACCATCTTCCGTATATTGTTTTTTGTTTTTTTTCACTTGTCTATGTCTAGATCTTAATGACTCGGATTCTCTGTGTATCTATCTACACTGTCTTTACGCTCTCTCTGTTCTACTTCAAGCAGATCTTTAATTCCGTCCAATTAGAATCAGTCGTAAATAATGGGGGGGACTCCTTCGTAATAGCGTCAGGAAATCTGGGTAAAGGCTACAAAACCATTCCGTCGATCAAGGTCTAGTGATATGCAACGTATTTGAGGTAGAAGAAGCCGTTAATTCTTGGGCAGTTCAATCGTGGGATTAGTTTACTGTGCCCAGAGCGAGTTTTCAGAAGCTGGGAAGGGAAATGGCCTCTTGGACACACAGAGAGTCAAAACTCAGAAGAAGGAGAATCTGCGATACGGGAAAACGGTCAGAGGCGCGGCGTTAATGAAGGAAATGAAGTGGGTTGACGAGATTTTCTTAGATTGAACAGTTTATTGATATTGATACTGATCCCAGGAAGGTTAAGTAGATTTCGGGCTAAAAGGGCTGTGAGTCTGTGACCGATCACCACACCGAAAAGGCTACAGGGAGAATTGACATGAGGAAAATGCAGCTGTTTATAGGTGGGAAATTGACTAATGGTCGCCCAGCGGAAGGGAGAATATGTTAAGACCGACACCGCAAAAGCTCCTTTCCAGTGAGATTTGTCAAAGGAGGCGTTCCCTACCAGATGCAATTTGCGATTGGGCGTGAGCCGAAGCTTCAAAACGAAATCGAGGTCCAACTCTAATCATATTCCGAATCCCGATCTCTCTTTTAAATAAAGGACTAATCATAACATTTGAATTCAATGTCGCGGCGAAACTAAAGCTATTTAATCGAGTAAAAGGAAAAAGGAAGAGGAGACAAAAACAACTTCTTTAAGTTCCCGGTTTCCTCGACAAAGATACGTCTGTACGTGCCCTGATGGGGTGGGTGGTGTAGTTTGAATAATAGGAAGTGAATTCGATTAAGACGTGACATGCTAGCCACTGGGTTAAGTACAGAGTCCATTAGGTGCACCTGAGATGGGCGGGGACCAAACACAGGGTCGAAGAAGCACAAACTGCAAAGGGAAGGAGACGACTGGCGAGAGCATAGAGGTGCTGACTGCTGAGTTTTTCTAACAAAATACAGAATGGCTGAGAGATAGATTTGTACAGACTGGAGTCGCCTGAGCGAGGAGGAAGAGTGGAAATGGGCGGGACATTTTCCCGAAACGGGAAGAAACGAGACAGATAATGACTACTCTTCCACAGTGAAAAATCGTACAATTTTTTTTTCACACACTTAAGTCTCTATTTATATACATAAATTTTCAGTTATTGGTAACCCAGCCACATACGACTTCTTCCCTTGAGGAACTCACGCTAAGAGTCCCCGTCAATTTGGTGCGTATATATCTTTGATGCCCAACTTGCCAAGTAAATTGTAGAAGTTCTTACTGTTTACTGTTTTTGTAAGTATGTCTGCCAACTGGTCTTCAGATTTAACAAATGGAAATCGAATTATCTTTGCCTCAAGGTTTTGCTTGATGAAGTGCGGATCTACTTCCACATGTTTAGTCCGATCATGCTGAACCAGGTTATGTGAAATATCAATAACCGCTTTATTATCGCAGAATAAGTTCATCTCACAGTTTGGGCCAAAACCGATTTCGGTTAATAATTTTTGAAGCCAGAGAAGCTCACAAAGCCCCTTAGCCGTCCCATGAAACTCAGTTTCAGCACTTGATAAAGCTACCACCTTTTGTTTCTTACTTCTCCAGGTAACTAGGTTCCCTCCAACAAACGTAAAATAGCTTGAGGTGGATTTTCTATAAAAAATATTCCTTGCCCAGTCAGCATCTGTATAATCTTCAACCTTAGCTAATGGTATCAGAGATGGGCACCATGTTCTGCGTTCGAATCCAAGTGGAAGCGATAGGGAACGGGAACGGTGGGGTGTCAGAGTTAGGTGGTTCCGTCTACCACTGATGGGTTAAGTACTCTATTTTCCGCACCTAACAAATCGATCTTTTGGGTTGTATTAGTTAGGTGTTTGACATGGTATAAGAGTGGGTCTGAACCAGAGATCGGCTTCGACAACGACGCATAGAGAAAGATCTGACTACGGAGATTCATGTGCTTGCTGCTTCTTTGGCAGGAACGGATTGTTGAGAATGGAGGCTTAAGCTCGGAGTCAGAGACCTCTCCCATTGCCAACGACGCTCACAGGGACGATGCCCTGTGCAATGAGAAATTTCTCATCCCACACAGCTCAGAGGCAGCGTTGCAGGACAATGAAGTTTCGAAATCAAATCCCTTTTCTCCACTGCCGACGACGCTTGTGAGGACGATGGCCTGCACAAAGAAAAATCTCTCGTCCTGCACGGCTCAGAGGTATTGTCGCGGGGACGATGAACCTTTGGAATTAAACCCACCCAAAATTAGGGAGCGGCATTTAATTTCGAAACCAAGTAACTCAGACCGGATCGAGTTCGGACCAGACCGGATTGTGGTTGGACCGGATTGGCCTCGGGCCTAACTCAGACTAGACTCGACCCGGACCAGATTTGGAACGGACTCGACTCAAACCAGACTCAGACCAAGACTCGACTTGGACTAGACTCGACCTATCCCAAATTGTCGAGATGTATATATCAGACAAAGACAAACTGGGGTATTTGAACGGTGATCTCCCTCAACCTCCTCAGACGGATGCAGACCCAGATAATGCTCTCCTCGGATCCACTAGAGACGATGATTGCAGAGCGTGGATACTTGACTCTGGAGCAACAGACCATATGACATTTGATGCAAATGATTTTTCTCAACACACCGCTCCTCGGCGAAATAGCATTGCCAACGCTAATGGAATTATCTCTCCAGTAACAAGGGCTGGAAGAGTGATGTTATCACCAGCTCTACCATTATCTAATACACTACTCGTGCCCTCTCTTTCTCACAAGTTCCTATCAATGAGTAAAGTTACGGACAAGTTGAATTGTGTGGTTCTTATTTACCCTATATTTTGTCTTATTCAGGATATTCTCACCAAGGAGATCATTGGGCGTGGTACTAAGAGGAGGGGGCTCTATTACATGGAAGCTTTCAGCGTAGGTCGTGCATATCACATGGGGCACCCGAGTGACCTCAAAGTGAAACAAATTTTGATGTGCCACCGTCGGTTAGGCCATCCTTCATTTGGGTATTTGAAACATATGCTTCCCGATCTATTTTCTAATTTGTCAGTTCTAGATTTTAACTGTGAGACTTGCATTCTAGCTAAAAGTCATCTAGTCAATTACCCGTTAATTATCAATAAGAGTGATAATCCTTTTGCTTTAATTCACTCTGATGTGTGGGGTCCTTCCCCCAAAGATGCTAGGTCTAGTGTTCATTGGTTTGTCATATTTGTTGATGACTGCACACGAATGACTTGGCTTTACTTGTTGAAACACAAGGTTGAGGTCTTTCATACCTTTCAATCCTTTCATAAGATGATCCAACATAGTTCTCTACCAACATTTGAATTCTTTGATCTGATAATGGTGGAGAATATATGAATCATCAGTTCCGTGATTATTTCCAACAACATGGATTGATTCATGAAACCTTGTACCCCCAGACTCCTCATCAAAATGGTATTGCATAAAGAAAAAATTGTCACATTCTAGAAACAGCTCGAGCTCTTTTACTTGGGACTCAAGTGCTTAGCCATCATTGGCCTAATGCTGTTACTACGGTTATCTGCCTCATTAACCGTATGCCTTCAAATTTTTTGAGTTTAAGACTCTCCTACAAGTCCTATCAAACTATGTTTCATTACCCTCGATGCTCATGCTCCCCCCTCAAATTTTTGGCCGTGTTGTGTTTGTTAATCTCCACAAAACACAACGCTCGAAGCTTGATCCGTGTGCCATTCGGTGTCTGTTTTTGGGATATGCGGTCCATAAAAAAGGGTATCGCTGCTACAATCCAACTACTCAGCACACATATGTAACTATGGATGTCACGTTTCTTGAATCTGAATCTTATTACTCGTCCACTACATCCAATTCCTCTCTTCAGGAGGAGATACGAGCATAAGAGCTAAATTGGATGACATTTGACTAGTTCAAGGACACTGATATAGCGACCACTATAGAACCAAATCCAGAGAAGATATCCTCAGAAATTGATGATGAAGCAATACCCCTTCTCCCTTCAGTATCCAACGACCCATCTCCTGAGAATATCATTGAGGTAAGTAATCATGCCACACCTCAAAATTCTAATGATATGGTTATTCTTGTTGGCTATGAATACTTGTCAGGCTTAATCAGGGCAAACCACCGAACAGATATTCCCCCGAAGAGAAGGAAAACAAATCGAAATATCTTATTGCCAATTATGTGTCAACAAAACAACTGTCTAAACCCCTCAAAAAGTTTGCAAATGAACTCTCCTCACACTATATTCCAACAAGTGTTTATGAAGCTCTGATACCATGAAAAATTGTGAAATCTTTTTATTTTTTTTATTTCACATACTTACGTATTTATTTATATACATAATTTTTCAGTTATTCATAACCAGTCTCTCGGATCATCTCCAAGGCCATAGCTACAAAGGCCTTCTTCCTTTGTTTTTACGGATCTGGAAGACTGTTCTAAAGAAAGAAATCCAACAAAAAACTCGTATCCTATTAACGGAACGTGAACCATCACTTTCATCTTCACCCATTACGGTAAATACGCCGGTTCTTTTCTAGGCCAACGTAGTCGAACAAGGCTGGTAAGGATCCACTTCCCGACTTCGTGAATGGACTGACCGCCGGGGGGGCCAATAAGCTACGAAGCAAAAAGCGGTCGGCAACGGTAGACGGTGGATAACAGCTCGCGTTTCAAACAGACGGGTGGTTCCACATCTGTGCAAAACCAGTCGGCGGTTGACGCCGTTGCCCGACGCCAAATTTAAATTCGAAGATAAACTGATCAACACAACACAACGCCGACTGATTCAATTCACAAGGCGGCGAATGAAATACGGTACGTGTCTTAGAAAATTTATAAATAATAATTGTTACATTGACAAATCAATTAATCACAACGCTAATGTTGACTCTCCTAAAAGACTTGCTGGTTATTCAACTGTCACTCACACCGCATACTGGCCAACGCATCAATGAGAGAGTACAAGGCCAACACCAGAAGAAGCAGCAGAGAGAGAGAGAGAGAGAGAGAGAGAGAGAGAGAGAGCGCCAAGAGTGTGGATGGTTCAAATGAAATTCCCAGACAAGCAATCAAATGCACCAATTGAGTTTTTGGAGAGCAGGATGAAGGCCTCTTACTTGCTAGGTAGAGGTGTGCATCACTTCTCGTTCTTACATAGGATGAAGCTAATTTATAAAGGAGAAGAGTCCCTCCGTACAAGCTAATAAGCCCAAATCTTTATCCCATAGCATACTTCTGGGTCCAGCTCCTGGCGGTTGTCTCGTATTTGCTTCGATCTGTCTTGTACATGTGAGCAATCTCTGGCACTAGAGGATCATCCGGGTTTGGATCCGTCAACAGAGAACAGATTGACAGCAGCACCTGCAAACGCAAACAAGGGCCCATCCCATCCGCTTAAATACCAGATAAAAAATATATTTGAAACCTTCACTTTAAAAAACTCCTATCCTTTTCATTGAAATAAAATTCAAGAAATGCCCACGGACGGAATACAAACATCAATCAATATGGTTCTGAAATTCTCCCCCAAAATCAACTTCTTACAAAATTTTATAATAAACTGACAAACCCCCAAAAAAAAAAAAAAAAATTGTGCAATAAGAAGAGATTGCCGGAAATTTCAGTTATTAGTTTAGAGATATCCGGAGGCCTATTTACATTAATACGTCTATTACTGCAACTATTTTGATCTAAGATAAACCTTCTTTAAAATCACATCTTTTATTTTGTAGTAAGAAAGGCGGATTCACAGTAATTAAGCAATTTAGGTGTTGTCAAGAGGTACATTGATTATCCAAAGCATGCTCCGTCCAGCAGCTCGCATAACAGGAGTAATTTAGTGGAGCCCACTGGATGTTCTCCCATGGGCAAGCCACCAAAATGCTTGGAAAGGCACAACAAGCTGTGATACATTCGGTTAATTGACATTCATTATAATTTACTGACTTTCAAGAACTAACTATGAGGAATGGACCTTAGAGATTGTCAATGCAGGGCTCCACTGCTCCTTCAAAATATCGAGGCAAATGCTGCCATTGCTGTTAATGTTTGGGTGGAAAACCTTTGTCCTGAATGCAACCTGCACGATTCATGAAGAGAGTTCGACACATTGACCAACAATAGCAAAACTTAAACAATACTATTGCAAAAAGATCTAAACAGCAATATAAACGATTAAAACAAAAAACCTAGTCTATGAGAGAAAATGTTGTCAAGATGTCATTCACATCACACCTTTCTCCATGGACTAAATGATAATACTCAATTAAACACATTACGGTCAGAACCCTGGGCCTTGCATGTTAAAAAATTCCACAGAACCCCCATGATAATGCAAAAACAATGCTGAGGCTACAGCCTCAAGGCTTGAACTCAGATGAAGAAACAACAACACCCGGGCTTGAGCACTTCTATTATTGCTCACGTAATCAGAACCATTAGTTGGAGGAAACAGTCACTCCTAAGTGAATTAAAACATCACCGCAAATCAGCTTGAACTAGCATAAACTAACCATTCAAAATTTTCAGGAGTATGTCCTTGAAAAAATAAAGAGGTACATTACTTTAATATAATGTATTAGGGAAACCATAGTAACTAATTTTCCTGTATATTCTATATCCCTGTCTCACCACCGACACACTTTAATGTAGACGGCAGGAGGCAAATCCATCTGCATCCTCTTTCCCCGTTGGCCATGAAGGTTCTCAACATCTAGTGGTTGCAAAACGAAGACCCTTACAATCCTCTTGGATTCCCTCCCATGTACAAAGGTTCAAGCTTACAGAAGGCTATATTATATGCAAGTTGGGCTCCATGTAAGAGTTAAATTCTGGCAGGACTCATGCACAGGGTCAAGACCCATATATGAAACTTCTTTGCAGTTGTAGATTTACTGTTGCATCAGTAATTGTATATTTATTTCAAATGAATATAGCCAACCAAGATTCAAATAAGTAAAAGTTAGCCTCCTTGCCTTCTCAGGCCAGGTAGGTGTCCATGATTCTCCTGTAGAAGCCTGAAATGAAAGTATCTTTGTAGGTGTTAAACTATTGTTCAATCACTTCTTAGCCCCTGTTGAGATTGAAGGGGATTAGGTGGCAGTACTTTCATGGATGTCAAAAAACAACCCCCCTTGTTGGTGGTCGAGCTACATCTTTGACGAAGTCACAGAAAAAGAAACACTTCAGTCAGCTATACTGCTTCTGCTGAAGTAGCAAAAGGAGGTCCCTCCCTCAGCATCTTGCTGTTAGGAGCTGCCTACCTCTTGTATCATAAGTGCAGGGCCCATTACCCTGGCTAGATGTATCCTCTCTTCTCATTAGCAAAAACACATTCAGAATTTTCTAATTTTTTTAAAAAAATACAATCAGATAAATGTTATAAATTAATTTTGCCTACCATGAAGTAAACAATGCACTACCAAATCATACTAGGACTTAATACTTTCTTTCACCCAGATAAAAAGTAGCTGACGTGTTATTGGTACAATTCCTCTGAGCAATAACGGATGAATGTATGCCTCCAAACTTCATAAAAGCCCACAATGACTGTGACATGTCTTGATCAAAAGTTCAGATAGGACATGGATCCAAGACTCAGGAGATCTCAACTTAAGTAATATTAAAAGATCATTAGGGTATAGCTCTGATACCTTGGGTGGCTTAAATGGATAGTCTGGAGGGAAATGGATAGTAACTAGAAAGACTCCTCCAGCATAAGGACTGTCTGGGGGGCCCATAATTGTAGCTTGCCAATGAAACATGTCTTCCGCAACAGGGCCTAAAAGATAACAATATAAGCAAAGTCAATGTGCAAACAGCAAAAGAGTTGGATTGCTCATCTATGACAATATGTCCATATTCCACACATATCAAACTTTTTACACAAGTTAGCACAAACTCAAAAAAAAAAAAAAAAAAAAACTAGTCAGACCTATTAAACAATTCATTTCTGAATTTTCTTTAACAATTGATTATCACATCTAAATTAGCTTTACAAGCAAAATCCTCCAATTTCTCAAACCATGGCAAAGAGTTACTACAACAACGGAATGATCCATGTGCAACAGAACCAACAGAATTTCAGATCAACAAAAATACTTTAAAAAGAAAAGGACAGCAACAGGAGTCTAAACAAAGTTGAGGCAGTTTTCCTCATCAGTGATGAAGTTTTGAGTAATTCTGCAGCCCAGAAATATAATTATCAGAACCGCAACAGCTGTTTTCAGGTTAAAAGGCCTAAAAAAAATTAAAATTCCAACACCAAAATAGAAAGCAGACTGATCACAGCAGATAGACAAACTCAGGTTTTATAAAATGTGACGACTTGGATGATCTACTATCGCTTGGCCAAGCATGGGTAATGATGCAAGGTGGGGATTACACACTGGGATGAGGGAACTTTTCGAGTGAGAAATTTGATGTAACTTGAGGGCAAGCTCAATAAATCCACAGTAGTTGGCTGGGCAAGAAAATGAAACAACCTAACCCACGCAAAAAAAATCATAGAAATTCTTATATACATCTAATTTTTTATGCAACCATTTCAAAAAGAAGGAAAACATATAAATGGATAACTTATTTACAGATTGAATGCATAACAGAAAATATCAGTAGGACTCAAGTCTGACTCAGAAGTGTCTCACAACATGCATGATGTGTAAAATGGGGGGCTATTGGGTAGGCTTATAAATTGGCATTGTGAAAAAAAAAAAAAAAAAAAAACAGACAAAGTTAATGGCACAAAGGGGGGACTCAGAGATAAGGTTAACACCACATGTGGGGATCTCTATTATTGTTTGAGATGGTTGAAAGGCAAGTCCTCCCTTCCTTGGAAGCAAGAGCATGCTTATAAAGAAGCAGTCGATATTGGTAGACCTTTGTGACTGATCAGTAGCTGCTCATATTATTTCCAATGCTTTAGCTAAGGAGGCACCGCCTTCCCAGCGTGCCAGTCCAGGTCCCACTCTTCCTGTTTTAGGACAATTACTTTCCTTAACTCTCAAAATTCCAATAAGATTTAACAACAGTAGTTAAATCAATAAGTACATGCAAATTATAGATAACTTTACAACACTTCGACTTTCATGAACGAGATAGAAATTTTTGTATTCATTTATGGGATAATAATGGTAGAGTCCGATACAAAACTTGAAGCTTTAATATAGAAATCATTTTTAAAGCCTGGACCTTCATTACCCAAGAGCATACACGAAAACATCAAGGCCAACAGAAATAATGAAACCAGCACGCGCAACATTGGCACCTCTAACGCCACAAAAAATTGAATATTTGATGCCATAAACAACAAAAAAAACCACAACAATCTAAGATGAACATCAAACATTCATAAGGCTATCGACAACTAAACGGGATTTTACACCACAATCAAATAAACCCATGAGCAGAACATAAAATACAGAAAAAGGCTGAGTATTGCAAAAAAAAAAAAAAAAAAAACAGACGATCACAATGTCATGATTTGCCGATAAAATAAAAGATAAAGACAGGGAGATCATCACGCAAGAAACCGCATAGCCATAAGCCACCAGCCTAAATCGAAGAAGGAAACCACGCATACCAGCGCTGCAGGACGTTGGGGGATCTTTCTGAAGGTCCTTGAGTTCTTTCAAAATTCTTTTCGACGCCATGAGAACCCTATTTACGAAAACCTAGAACGTGAGAGCGAGTGGGGAAGAAATGGAGGTGAGGAGGGAAGATACGTAGCAAAAGTATGGGGCAAACCTGAGCAGCAATTCGATCTTCTTAGACTTTATATAAGGCTTTGGAGGTTTGGAGAGGAACGGAGAGCAAGAAGCGCGTTACGAAATGTGATTTTGTTAACAAAGAATCAGATTCCGTCGGCCCATGTTTGACGATCAACTTGGACTGCGCCGTGTGTATCCGGCGCATGGTAGATTAGACTAAGAACATCGTATACCTGTGGTTGAAGTCGCAGATCGGGCCGGCATTGCTAACATGCGCTGTTAGGGGGCATCCGCGTCACCCGTAAGTCTGTCCCGCGGCTTGACGCAGACTAACGATGGATGTGATCGGGCCGACGCGTTAGACGGGCAACTGGGCAAAGTAAACGTTAGAAGCTGTCATGGACTCATTAGAAAGAGAGAAAAGTCTTTTAACTTATGCCCAATTGTGTTCTGTAATTCCACTAACATTTACCCTTGACGAGGCAAACACCGTAACGCCAGAAAAGCATTTCATTATCTATATTCTGTGGATTGTCATCTACGTTTGGGCCAAAGATAAAAAGTGGAGCAAACAGTACACCCAGATAGAATATCGGTAAGTTGGATACATTCTTCGTTGTTATCTTCATTATTTTATCTCAAATGATTTTCTTTTCTTTATGCCAAGCAGCCTTCCATGCTACGTTTAGGATTGCAGCTTCAACTTGCAAGCATATATGCCAATGGGTGGAATTGTGGATCCAAGGGACCTGCAATTCCTTAACTGAATCCACTCGGGCAGTTAAACGGCTCCTTGGCCGCCTCACATCGAAAAAGCTAATACTCCATAAAAATCGATTAAAAGCCCATAGAAGAAAAAAGCAAACCCTGCTGAAGATTCACGCCTACCGTCTGCAGCATTGAAGTCTACCACGACGTGAACCACTCAAACAAGAATAAGAAGAACAAGTTCAAGAATTAGGAAGCACTACATTCAAATTACACTGGATCATTCCACCGACTGGCCTTCTGAAGAGGGTCTATTCCCAGTGTCAACCCTCCTAACATCCTCTATCATCTTCACTACTTCAGCCATTTTAGGCCTCTGCTCAGGCATTCTTACCACACACGACATTGCTATCTGAAGCATCTCCACTAACTCCTCTTCTATGTTTGGATACCTCATTAGCTCCAGATCAAACACTTCAGCAGTCCACTCTTCTCTCACGACAGATTGAACCCAGCGGACCAAGTGCACTATCTCATCACCTCCAGAGGACTGTACAGGAGATTTCCCCGTGAGGAGCTCAAGCAAGACTACCCCAATACTGTACACATCAGACGCCTGAGAAACCTTTCGGGCATCAACCAACTCTGGAGCTCGATAACCAGCTGCACGTGAGAATGGAACAGGGCCGCCCATTAGATTTGTCAGTCCAACATCAGAGACACAACCGTAATTGTCAGAGCTGAGGAATATGTTGGAGGCTTTTATGTTTCCATGGACAAATTTTCCAGAATTCAGCAGATGGATGTGTGCCACTCCTCTTGCTGCTCCAAGTGCAATCTTTAGTCTGGTATCCCAATCCAAAGGAGTCCTGTCCTCACCTCTGTTGCCTGATGGAGAAAGAAACATCAGACAGAAGGTAGAGAGTAATCAAAACATTGAACTATTGAAACCATGAATCGTGCACAGTAAGGAGAACACCACGTCAGCTCAGAAGTAAATTTGAACTTGTTAATTAGATTATGTGCCATGATCTTATGGAAGCATCACATCTCATTCATAATTGTCAGAGACTGCTTCTATCACATTGGACTTAAACTAAAGGAATCCTCCTGCATTTTGGCCTATTATCTGTTAATATACTTCATCTAATTTAGAAAGAATAGGATCACCAGGGGACTCAACTGAGAGTAACAAAACGGAGTTCCAAAAGGAAAATGGTAAATCGAACTGAGCATTCTTTTTCCCTATAAGATATTTGAATAGTCCTATGAAAAGTCATACTGCTGCAATTGTGTTGCAAACACAGTAACTAGAACCAAATTCCCATAGATACTAATAACTCTTTCTGGTGACATTCTTTTCTTCTACGAGACATTTATTTTGTCCATAGGAAAATCTTACGGCTGCCTCCCTCCCTTCTTCTTAGTATATGATAATTATCAGAAACCGACCATGGAAATGTAATTATGAATAATGCTGTTTTGTCTATGTTTGCTTTCCTAAGCTTATAGACCCAACCCTTACAAAAAGAAGTGGACCATCTTTTAGACCCATGATTCACCATTCAAAGTCCACTCACCTTCCTTTTTAGTTCCCCTGTATACCAGTAAGATAGTACTTAAGAAGGCGACTTGAAAAATGACTCCATGGTTTAAGGAAAGCTTGATAGCCTTTTATGGGTTGAAAAGCACAGTAGAGCATCCTAAAAATGTTGGTAGTACTTTATGGAAGTCATGTGTTAACAATTTCAAAGTAACTCAGTTATACATTTACTCTTAAGATCATGTGCATAACTTTCAAGCAATTCATTAGCATCATTCACCAAGTTTCACCCCTTATAAGGGGTTCCTAATCAAGCAACTCTTTATTTTTCAATAAGTAAACAGTTCCACAGCCACCACAATGTTCCATTGTCCCCTGGAAATGTGGTATCAAAGAAAAACCGATGAAAACAGGTGTTGATGTATCAGCTCCACAAAGTTCCACCACTCCTGGCAAAAAGGATAGAAGGATGAGAGTACTCACCTACTAAATTAACATTCAGTAGGCTTTCTTATTCACCAATCCCCTCTTTCTTAATGTTTCTTTTCATTCGTTTTTTTTTTTTCAGCATTAATTGCAATCGGCTTACAGGAATGAGAATATTTTCATTGTTTCATTCTTTTTAAGTAAATATCAGTTTGATAACTCAGTCATCCATTATCCAGATCTTAAATTTTGGAGTTTACAACCCCGACTAAATATGTTTATTAAAATATAATGAAGTCCTAGTATTGCTTGGAAAATGAAAGGTGGATGAGCAGTAAGGCATGAAAAACTGACATGTGCAGAAGACATCTGCAACTAAAACAAAAACAAGCACCAAGTATAAGACAAAAGTGATAAGTCCATAATATGAGCTAAAAACAGTCCAGAATTCAGGTGTCACATTAGGCCAATTGAACACGAGTTTTTTAGTCACTCCCTAATTTCCACCAGAATGAAAATTTGATAATTTCTGATAATATCTATGCAGGGTGATAAAGCTAAGATCTCATACTAAGCAACCATATTACTACTCTTACTTAGATAATGACGGTAAACAAACAAAAAGATGAAAAGTAATCTCTTAAAACAAATAGAGGCCAGCGACAATATAAGTTCCTTAAAAATCAAACTTATGAACACTTGAAACTGATAGTGTTCTTAACACTTACACTTCCTACACTCTTCCAGTACCTCGGAATGCAATATAAAGGATAAAGAAAAGCAAATAATAACATCAGTTTCTAGACGTGGAAATCAGCATGGTATGGTTGGTTATATGTACGATGTACCAGACAAAATAGTTAAAAAGGAAAGTCCATGGTCACTGAAGTAATATACGACAATGAAGAAAGAAATAGCTTAGCGAATAAACAACTTGCCAGCAGCACACATACCATGTAATAAAGCAGACACGCTTCCTTGGCTATAGTAATCATAGACCATGAGTTTCTCATCCTTGGAGTAGTAATAGGCCCTCAGCTCAACGACATTCTCATGCTTCATTCGGCCCACTATCTCCATCTGTTGCTCAAACTCCCTTTGCCCCGTACCGACCTCTTTCAACCTCTTCACCACAACAGTTGTAGAATCCTCCAAAACTGCCTTATATGCAGTACCAAAGGTGCCCTTGCCAAGGACCTCGGCAGAAGCTCTTAACAAATCTTCCAAATCAAATGCATAACGACACCCTTCAAAGAATACAATCCTATTATTCTCGTCCTGGCTCCCCCCAACCATCTTGTCGGGTGATCCGCCCCTCTTTCCTATCTTACTTGAAGTCCCATTCCCACTTTTCCTCTTCGAGTAGCAAACAATAAACAAAAGTGCCAATACAACACACACTACCACGCATCCTCCCACCACAATTCCTAATATTGCCGATTGTCCGAGCTTTTTCGTCTTTCTTCTGTTGAATGATGATGAAGCTAAAGGGGATAGCAGAGGTGATACCGAGTGTGGTGGAGCTATAATTGAAAGATTGTTACCTACAAATGACGAACTAGGAAACCTTTGTAAAGATTTTGGGATGCTTCCACCAAGGCTGTTGTTGGCTAAGTCTAGTTGTTGCAACTTCGGGAGATGCAGGTCAGGTATTTCACCCGAAAACGAGTTGTTTGAGAGGTTTAACGACACAAGTTGGGACAAGTTCGAGATTGTAGATGGAATACTGCCGTTGAAGGCGTTGAAGGAGAGGTCAATTACAGTGAGATTTTTCCAAATAGATATGTTGGTGGGTAATGAACCTGAGAAGTTGTTGAACTGCAGATAGAGAATGGTAAGGCTCTTAATTTTTGTCAAGTCGGACGGGAAAGGACCTGTTATGCCATTAGACCTAAGACTCAAAATCTGCAGAGCAGATAGACGACTGAGAGTGTTGGGTGGGATACGGCCATTCAATCCCACTCCAGGCAATTGAACGCCAATGATTCGTCGGTTGTCGGAACTGCAGTTTACTCCTACCCAATTGTTGCAGACGGTGGAGTTTCCCTTCCAGTTGAGGACGCGTCCGTGTGGGAGAGATTTGACGAATTCGAGTAGAGCTTTTTTGTCTTCAATGGGCTCGGCGACCGAATGCGGAAAAATCGCTCCGATTACGAAAATCGCAACAAAAACAGCTGAACAAGCGCCCATTTTTTTTATTGGATCAAGGAGTTAATTTTCTGGAGCAGCACCAATTCCTCGGAGCTCTACTCAGTCTACCTGGTCTCGACTGAAGTTCTATCGCAGAGAATGTGAACATCATCATTTTTCGAGCATTGCTCGTTAAAAGACGAGCCGTTTCCGAGAAGTCTGTCTCTTAAAGACAAACTCGCAGGCATTAAGTCGTCCGTTTCAGTCAAATAAGCTGTATCTTTCGCTACAATTCCGTCACGGAACGAACTTTGCCTTTCAACTTTTTTTCCAGAAGTCTACAATTTCACCTTTGGCGCAGCCGAAATCGACTTGCTTCGAGAAGCTGATTAAAAAGCGTGCAGAGTCGGCCCTGTAGCACTAAAAGTCACTAGCAGATCCAGCTGAAGAAGATACTTCAATCTCAGTTGGAGCTAGATTCTGAAACACGAACCTGCAGCTTCCAAGCTCATTTAAATGAGCTTCGGAGAAGCTACTAGTAAAAACAAAACAGAGACAAAAGAGCCACCAGATTCGTGATGATGGTCAGATCTGCTCGGCGAAGAAGAACCTAAAAACTTTCCTCAATCTGCGTTCGTAAAAGGACTCTGTTGCAGACAAAAAAAAAGAAAAAAAAATGAAAACCACGAAACAATACCATGGCAAAGCCACGAAGCGCATTTGAAGCTCGAACAGATGAAAAACACGTAAGAATCATAAGAAAGGCACGTTACTTCAAGTCGAAAAGCAAGCCAGATACAATGATTTCACCGACTGAATTTTGCTTTGAAGAACAGCATCTCCTGCCAGTAAAAACGGTTCAATCATAAAAAAGAGAAAAGACGTATACCTAAAGAAGAAAATGAAATTTTGACGAAGCAAGTGCAGCGCAAAGATAGGAGAGCGCAGAGGAAACTCTGAAAACTTGCAAATTATACGGTGAAATGCCAAATTTGAATTGAGACGCTCGAGTGGAAAGAGAAGAAACGTAGACGGAGCGAAACATACCTGGACGTTGGCGTTTCCCACTTTCCCGGCCGTCGATTATTTGATTTATTATTTTTATTTTCTTTGGCTTTTCTCCTTTCTTTGTGGTACTCAGCACTACCGAACCGCGGGTATAGCCTGCTAGCCTGCTAATGTCACACCAAAAAAGACTGCTAAGAGTATGGTTGGTTTGTAAATTAAACCGTCAATCTCAACACGCATTTGTTGCACTTGTCCTAGGGACGGCGTGGCTAATTGGTCTGGCCAAGTTAGGGAGGGAGTGGGCCAGCTCACTCGAGCAGCTCGTCTGGCACGTTTCTGGTGAGATTTTCATTCTCATCTCTTATGAATGAAGATTCAACAAGTCCCGTGACAGATGAAAGCGGGATTCTATCGCAATCAAGTTGAATTGAAAGTGGGGTTAGCATATGTAACCACCGCTGTTGACCGCTGCACGTGCCGCATTTATCGATTTTGTTAAATCGCCGCCATATTGACTTTGATTTCCCGACGCACTCGCCATGTACCTTTAAGGTCTCCATATTCGAACAGGTTCAGTGACATGTTCTGCTGGGTTCGATCCGGTATCCCTTGAGTTCGAGCTCAAGTTTGAGATTTGAAATCAGCTAGTTTGAGTTAATGAGACCGAATTAAGGTTCGGCTCAAAAAACTCACGAGCCAGTTCGTTAACTAACGATTCATGGGAGTGGGAGCTGGAAGGGGGGGGGGGGGGGGGACATCGAACCCCTCCTGTCCACCTTTGTCGCCGTCGACAGCTCCTCGCAGGCTACTATATCCCCTTTCCTCCAATTTCTTTACCTCCTCTATTTCTATCACCTCTGTTTTCATCGCTGCTGCTTCCATCATCGACGACAGGTCCTCATCGGCGTCACACCTTCGTTCTGCGTCGTCTCGACAGAAAACCAGAGTATAGAGATACCTAGGTTGGGAGAAAATAATTTCCCCAGTGTGAAGTTGATTTCACACGTGTGAAAATTACATGTGCGAGATCATAAAACCATGCGCACGACGATTTCGCACGTGTGAAAGTCACACGTGCGAGATCATAAACAAGTAAAAAAAAAAAAAAATTTGTCCCTTTCTCATGGCTCTTAAAGAAATTGAAAAGACATTTTAGTAGAAATACGTTTCTAAACACTATTAGTGGTTTTTTAAATAAATATTAAAAAAACTTTTTTAGTAGAAATATAGAGACCATTAGTGTCTCATGTTTTTTGGAAATATTTTTCTAATTAGAATTTTTAATTAAGATTTTCTTGACAAGATGGGTTAGAAAACTATATAGAAAATTTTTGAATAAGTATTTGACAGTTGATGTTATAATACTTTTAGCATGGGGCAATTTTCATAGCAATTTTGTGTTTGACATTTTATTTTATTAAAAATTTATCGATAAGTATAGTAATATATTAGATTGATTATTAATTTTTATTTATTTCCCTAGAAGTGGCAATAAGATGTCCATTTAACTTCCCTAATAAAATTTTAAAATATTTTTTTAATTTTCTAGTAAGTCTCTAATAGTAATAGGATTTTATTTAAAGGTTTTTTTTGGAAATGTGTATCCTAGGAAAAAAAATTCTAATGTTTTTCCTATAATATAAAATTTCAATCAGGGCATTAAGGAGTCATAGTAAATTTATGGTCAGATTCAAAAATTACAAAATAAGTTAAACAATATTTGGGGTAAAAAAGATTAGTATTGGTGGCTTCTAATCTATTATTGAGATTCAATCCCAAACTTTCCCTATCATTCTTTTTTAAAAATATATGCATAATTTTATAGATAATTTATTTGACATATATTTTATGTAGAGTATTAAATATAGGTTAACTTTGAACTCGGTTAGAGCTCGAGCTCGAACTCGAATTCGGTTAAAATTATTAGGCATGAGCTCGATTACAATTTTAGGCTCGAGACTAGGTTGGCTCAAGTTTGAAATCTTTAAATCAAGTTCAACTCGAACATAGGTAGGTTCAGACTCAGCTGGATTCGATGTTACCCTTATGCTCAATTTTAAGTAGAGGTCATACCCAATTTTATGTAAAATGTATGTATAATTTTATATACAATTTATTTGACATGTATTTTTTAAAAAGTTTTAAATATATGTTGGAGCTCGAACTCAAGACATATAATTTTTTAAAAGTTTTAAATGAATGTTGAAGCTCGAGCTCGGCTCGAACTCGGTTAAAATTATTAGGCTCGAGTTCGATAACAATTTTAGACTCGAGACTAAGCTCAACTCGAACTTCAACATAGACAGATTCAAACTCAACTTGGCTCGATGCCACCCCTACGTTCTAACAATGGGTTCGTGTGTCTTACTTCTGAAATGGAACTCTGACTCACTGGACTAAGGAGAAACAACTCGTCTTGGTGAATAATGGTGATAGCTTTTACTAAAAAATATTATTATGCTAAAAAAGTTGGATTATAACGGGTTCCCACGTGTTGGTCCTAATTGGAGTTAGGTTAACAAATCCAGCATGCATACTAATACGTGTGTCATGGGTGGATAATCATTTTAAGTTTTGCTAAGTCAATACTTAACCACCGGTTGTGTTTTATTATTATTGGCCAATAAGACTTTAAATATTAAGATGATGATGGCATTGGGGTTTGTGTCTACGTGAAACGTAATTCTAAGAAAGTGACTGCTCTAAGAAAAGTCAATAGGCATTGACATCGGTTAATTTAGGGGGTGTATCGGATAATAAAGAGCAACAACTTATTCGACCGACCGGAATCAGCCCTGACCGCCCAAACACTAATAATTTGTACTGGTTAGCTTTAGAGGTATAAAGTCAGCTCGTGCCTCCCTTTGGATGGTTTGGCTCTCGATTCTCTTTTAGAACTTGTCACAGAAGATCATTGTCTCTAGTAGATAGACAAAGCAACAAAGTTACGATTACACTTCAAAGTGGAACCTTGCAACGTGCCCCTCTCTTATAGTTGACATAATCAGGGTCGTTGATTCAGTTGGATCTTGTACGACTCTGATTCTATGCCATGGCAGCTTCAGCAAATATTAGGACTGAGGGAGTGAGAACGAGCTCCCTACCTGTGAGTGTAGATTTAGAGGATGAGACGATTATCACGTTTCGACAAATGCCACATATACGCAATATCTCGTCAATATCTCGCGTTACAGGCTGTCGAAGCAAAAATACTTTATATGATGGAAAAACGAAAAGAGATTAAAAAACGTAGCCTGGCTGAGAACCCTAAAGATCTACATCGATATCTCGCGATATTTGTTCTATAGCTCCATCTCCTGTCTGAGAATTGAGAAAATCCATCCTCCATCTCTTCTTCTCCCAACTTCCAGGTCGATCCGTTATATCCTGTCTTTTCTTCGTTGTTCTCTCTCTCTCTCTCTCTCTCTCTCTCTCTATCTCTTTTTGTTTTTTGTTTTTACTTATTTTCTCTTTTTACGTTTTGCGGAGTGTAAATGCTCAACATTCCTCTGCAATTCCTGCTGGTACTGGGCAGATTAATTTGATTTTCAAGCATTCGCTGCTTTGCTGGTGTTGTGTGTGAAATTTTTGGGGTTGCTCAGAAAGGGCATTTCTACAGTCGGCACTCAATTTCGTGAACGCGAAATTTCTTGGGAATAGTTTTGTTTCTCTTTTAAACCTGATATGTAGCAACTTCCAAGACTCTATCCTTCTCTAACTGAAATGTTGAGAAGTATGATACTGTGTTCTTTTGAAGCACTTAAATTGCCAAAGCAAGTTTTCAAGAAGGCAACAGATAGACTGGGGAGTGCTTTCGGGTCCGAAAAAGAGAAGAATATTCTCGAATACTTAGTTTACAAGAAGGAGCTCGTAACATTGTAGCGATGCGATGCTTAGGAGTGATGCCGTTCAGTGGGTTTATGGTATTGGTAATCAAGGGTATGAGTGGAGACTCATAACTTCAGATGAAACTTTAATTTATGACGAAGCAGCCAGACCAAAACCTACGGTGTACATCAAAGAAAAGGGCTTCTAATATAGAGACGCACCGTATAAGTTTTTTTTTTTTTTTATGCAAGTAATCAACTTAGAGCTACTTAAAAACAAGTAGTTAACTTGGAAACTATTTGCTGTTTTAATATGTTACTTGCAATGTGACCTGAATTTGCTCTGAATCTCATTCATCTCAAGATGACCAGCTTAGGGCTGTAAAGAAGGTTTCTGTGTGTGAAGTAGTACACATCCTTTTTGTTTCTCTTCCCCCTATAATTTCTCTTTCTATTTGTAATAAAATAAAGTTAATACACATTTAAAAGTATGATAGAAACAATAACTGAAAAAAGGAGAAAGATCAAAGTTGTTGTGAATTTTTTTTGGCTTGTTGTGGTTTTTTCATTCTGCTTCTATAAGGAATATGTGTTGTATCAAACGGGAAGTACAAACAAGAGACCAATAGAACTTTTCCTGACTTAGATGTCAAGGCCTGAAGGAATCGAGAAGTGAGCATAGAGGAGCTGTCAGAGAAGAGACATAAAATGAAAGACAATGTGGGGATGGTAAAGGATCAAGATCATTGATGTGTTATAGATTGCCATAGTCAAAGGCCTCTGTTAGTATGGCAAAAAATCTCTTATGATTCTATCCTTTTGATGTAGATCAATTTTGTCAATGAGTAGATGAAAATGGAATTTGCTAAAGGAAGAGAACATATTTTCTAGAGTCTTTGTTCCTAGTGTTGAATTATGACGATTATCTACTGAAGAGACTTCCTGAATTTTGTAAACTTCTGTGTTGAGCATCAGGCCATCCTAATGTGTGTCATCCTTCTCATGTAAATTGTTTAGTGGGTTTACTTTAATGTTTGCAGCCTACAAGTTTAGAGCTTTTACCTATTTAAGAGTGTAAATTATTTTCCCAACAGAATCATTGTATTTGTTGTAGAGACAATTTTGTATCAAAAGAAGAAGGCACTCCTTGAGAAAGTTTTATGTTAGTTATACTGTAGCCGGTATGAGAAGAACTATAATTTATAGGTTTTCCTTACCAATTGATTTTTATCTAATGTCTTGTAGGTCATCAAGGAAACTTGATCTGATATTCTTCATCAGTAAGTTCTCTAGTTTTTGTTTTGTTTTGTTTTGTTTTATTTTATTTTATTAAAGTTGAACTATTCTTTGTTGCTTGCATATTTTTGTTTTGAGAAGGTCACTTGAAAAACTTACTCTCCTTAGAAGGGTATATGAGTTCCTGTCATTTACATTTTGTGCAGTGGTTCGAGAGAAGGATGTCTGTTGGGAATACTGTGAGAAGTTGGAAGGAAACAAGGTTAGATGTAAATTTTGTCAGAGAGTTTTGAATGGGGGAATTAGCCGATTGAAACACCATTTATCTAGATTGCCTAGCAAAGGTGTTCATCCATGTAGCAAAGTAAAAGATGATGTAACTGACAGAGTGAGAGCCATAATAGCATTAAAAGAGGAGGGAAAGGAAGAGGCTAGTTCTAGGAAGCAAAGACTAGTTGAAGTGAAATCTCCTGGAAATATGCCAACCAGTAGAAACCTAATGGCCATTGAGACACCATCTCCAATTGCAAAGCTTTTCTCATCTGGTCCACCATCTGGTCCTCACCCATCATATGATAGAGAAAACGCAGAGAGAAGCATTGCTCTTTTCTTTTTCGAAAACAAGCTGGACTTCAGTGTTGCACGCTCTTCATCCTATCAGCTAATGATCGATGCAGTAGCCAAGAGTGGATTGGGATTCAGGGGCCCGTCATCTGACACTCTGAGGACTACATGGTTGCAGAGGATCAAATCCGAAGTCAGCCAACAGTCCAAAGAAATAGAGAGAGAGTGGGCCACAGCAGGTTGTACTATAATTGCTGATACATGGACTGATATTAAATCAAGAGCCTTAATAAACTTCTTGGTTTCCTCGCCCTCTGGGACCTTCTTTCACAGATCAGTTGATGCATCAACTTACTTCAAGAACACAAAATATATGGCTGACTTATTTGATTCAGTCATTCAAGATTTTGGTCCAGAAAATGTGGTGCAAATTATCATGGATAATGCTCTGAACTATGTTGGAGTAGGAAATCACATCATGCAAAATTACAGCTCAATCTTCTTATCGCCCTGTGCTTCTCACTGCTTGAACTTGATCTTGGAAGATTTCTCTAAGATTGAATGGGTCAACAGATGTATATTACGAGCCCAATCTATTTCCAGGTTTATATATAACAACATGTGGGTTTTGGATCTAATGAGAAAATACACAGGGGGCCAGGAACTTGTCCGAACTAGTATTACAAAGGCTGCCTCTACTTTCCTCACCTTGCAGTCCATGTTGAAGCATAGATTAAGGTTAAAACACATGTTCAATAGCCCAGAGTACTCTTCTTCGTCATATGCTAATAAAGCCCAAAGCATTTCAAGTACTGAAATTCTTGAGGATGGAGATTTTTGGAGGTCCATTGAGGAACTAGTGGCTGTTTCAGAGCCACTACTGAAAGTATTGAGGGATGTTGCTGGAGGGAAACCTGCTGTAGGATTTATCTATGAAGCAATGACTAAAGCCAAGGAATCTATAAGGACGTACTACATAATGGATGAGAGTAAGTGTAAGACATTTTTAGACATTGTTGATATGAGATGGCAAAATCAGCTCCATTCACCCCTGCATGCTGCTGCAGCTTTTCTAAATCCATGCATTCAATATAATCAAGAGATTAAATTTCTGGGGCTTATTAAGGAAGAGTTTTTAGCTGTTTTAGAGAAATTATTGCCAACACCAGAATCAAGGCAGGATATTACTATGCAAATATTTGCATTTAAGAAGGCACAGGGGATGTTTGGATGCAACCTGGCTCGAGAATCACGCAACACAATCTCACCAGGTACTCACCTCTACACATTCTGGAACATTACATGAGAAACAATTGTCAATATTTACTCAAAATACACGTCATATGTTTGCAAATGCAGGGTTATGGTGGGAACAATATGGAGATTCGGCACCAGGGCTACAAAGAGTTGCAGTTAGGATTCTTAGTCAAGTATGTAGTGCTTCTACTTTTGAGAGGAATTGGAGCACATCCCAACAGATTCCCTCTGAAAAGCGAAATAAGCTAGAGAAAGAAACATTAAATGAACTCTTATATATAAACTACAATCTTAAACTGGCAAGCAGGGCAAAAGGGAACCCTTCAGATATTGATCCAATCATAGTTGATGACATTGATATGACTTCAGATTGGGTTGAAGAGGCAGATAACACAAACCCAACTCAGTGGCTTGATCAGTTTGGTTCTGCTTTGGATGGTGGCGATTTGAATACAAGACAATTTACCAGTGCTATATTTGGTCCAACCAACCATATGTTTGGTTTGTGATTGTATATTGCTCATTTAACATGTGTAGTTTTGTACTTTTCTTTTTCATTAATTTGTTAGGTAGGTGAAACTGGCAGCCTGTATCACTAGAGCATCAAAATTATGTGAAAATATGTAGTTTTCAGCTATGCATTCCCTTAATGAGGAAATGCCCTCCAATGAGGTAGGAAATTACTTATTATCCTTTTGTGTGTTTGAGCCAAATCCAACATGTGGTTGGCATTGAACTTCTTGATCTTTTATGTGTATGTAGGAAGTGTAAATGCTGAGACCTTTCTTGTGGCAGATCAAAGATAAAAAGGAAGCTAAAATTTTTATATTTGATTGGCTAGTATGGATTTTTTTACTATGGAGGAAATTATTGCTTTTCTTAGCTTCTCAGCAATGTGACTGTTGGCACTTTGGGTGTTTAGTTCTCTTGGTGAAGTTTGTGTCTATTTCAGAAGAAACTATCAAAATGTCAAAAGTTATGTGAAACGATTTTGACAAGGAAAAAACTATTTAACAGTTATTAATATTTTACGCCTTGTTGGTCAAAATCATAAGCTGGCAACAAATTTCAGTTGAAGAGGTCAAATTAAATAATCTTCTGAACAGTATATTGGTCATATCTTTTATTGCTATGTTTTGTGAGAAAACAATTCAAAGTGGCAGCAGTAGATGAGAAAAAAAGAGAGCCTTTTGAGATGATTTGAACAGAGACTCAATAATGCATCCCTGAGAAGGGTTGTGTTGACTTTGGCTGATGATTTGGCATGAAACTGAGGAAGCCTGGAAACAATATGAGTATAAGTTGTGGATGTAGGACTTCCAGAAAGGCCAAGCTAACCATGGATCTCTGAGATGACAGATCAGAATGGGGGACCGGGATTCATTTACTCTACCCTGAAATAGTTGAATTGGACTCCTGATTCGTCTATGGTGATAACGGTAAAAGAAAATGTCTTTTCCCAAATGTTTGCTCCAGCATTGGTGCTGTTCTCTCTAGCCATTCTAGTTCTTACTTGCCTTCTTTCCCATGATACTGTTCAATAATGGTATTCTTCCAGATTTATTGGTTTTGTTGTTGGAAAGTATTTTGTCATCTTATGGTGTCAAAACTTCATCACTCAGGCTAGCTTTTTCCTATATTTATTTCAGTAGGATCTTTCCATTGGTTTATAAGCTGAAATATTAAAGGCATCCTCTTTATTTATATTTATGATGTTCCATATCTCCATTTTACATTCAAGTTTTAGAAAATAAACTGAAATCAACATAAATCATGAATTATACTGAATGGGAAAAAAACGTAGAAGATGAAAAGAATGATATTGAAGCTGTTAGATATTGGATCTAATGGCTAAGGTTGTTGGGTGCATCTACACTTGGGTGGACTTCAAGTCGTTTTTACTATTTTAAACATGCAAATTTAGCCATAATTGATTTATTAGTGTGTTAGAAGTAAGTGAGACAACTCATGCAAGAAAACTCTTTCATTTCCTTGACTCTTAACAAGTAGCCAATGAGATTTTCAGTCTCAATGGAGGTATTTTTCCAAACTACTGCCTGTGTTTGCTCTGACACCTACTCCTTTCTTATATCAAGATTTTCTTCAGGTACTTTTCCCCTTAAGAATTCATTCTCGTGTCCAGAGTGCAAGGAAGAGCAATGCAGTGGCAATGGTTTTTTAGTAAATAGAAATGATTTGTACTCGACTGTGCTTTTATCAAGTTGCAGGTATCCTTTACATACCTCTTTTCTAAATCCTTTTCACAGATAGAATGCTGTCATAATCACATCGAAGATCCAAGGGAAAAAAAAGCTTTGTTTTCTTCCTGAAAGGTTTTTCCTCTAAATATTCATTAATTTCTAGCTTTCATCAGATATGTCATCTTTGTCTCCACTGGTCTCTCTAATTGTTCTCCTTTATTGTTCCATTCAGGTCCACAAAGAACAATAATTGCTGGAAGAAACTCTGCACGGCCCAATTACTGGAAGGGTTTAGAGTCTAGACCATGCTGCTTCACAGATCTATATCGCGGAAATACTGGTATCAGAGATTAAGAGGCATTGTTGCGTATTAGTACTCTGACAAGTTGCAGGGAAGAAACAACTGTGTAAGAAAATTAGATCACTGCATGCCCTTCAGATTAGGCTTCTAAGTGGAAGGCCTCTGCTTTAATAAGAAGTAATTGATAACAACAGCTGCTGCACATGTCTTGCATAAGGTCATTCGAATTGCACTGGATTACAGACAACCTTTCTGTGAATTCAACATTCCTATATCCCATTCCCTGACTAGATAAAACAAACGGCAAACACAATTTTAAAGCTACAGGTGGACTTGACCGTCATAGTCTGCTTCACCCTCAAAGACCATCTCCTCAGCAATCAAACCTCTCACTGCAGTAGCTAGAGGGCACTGCAGAGAGCTCGAGTCGGCCAGTCCACTCCTCACCTGACTTCAGAGTGATCGGCTTCTCGTTTGCAGCTCCATCAACACAAAGCATCTGTTTGTACTCCTCATCTCTGAAGTCTATCATGGATTTGGATTTCTTCTCCCATGGGTTCCATACCACTGCAAATAGTATGATTAATCACTGCATTAGTTAATGAGAAACCTCTCATATAATATGGTAAGTCGGACACATTTGAGCAAATGTGTATCTTTTACAGCCATGAAGAAACTTCTCAACTGAAATAAAGATGGGAGAAGGGGCTCAAATCTCTTACCGATATCTGGCAGTCCTTCCTTTCTTATAACAAAAGTTCTCTTCTTTTCATGGTCAAGGACAGCTATAAGGTTGGGAGCAGAAAGGTACACTCGATCTACCTGCACATCAGACACATCTAGTGAACCTAGTTCCCCTATTCGATATTAAAAGCATCACTGATAAGAAACTACTAGATGGGCATGGACTATGTGTAGAATTAATTAGGAAACAAATGCAATGTCATTCAGTATTTGGATTTCGGCATTTTTTCAAAGGTTTATTTGTCAATTTCTGCAAATGTAGCAGCTTTGAATCAGCTCCTAACCTCAGATTCAAATGTGATGGCATCTCCTTGTTCTGTGAAGCGTTCTCGCTGGCAAAGGTTGTCTAGGTAATCCAGTGTCTCCAATCCTTCAATCCGAATTTCACTGTTGATAAGCAGATGATGTATTTGTAAGATTGGTGCCATTGGATTCTTCATGTGAAGGGGAAAAAAAGAAAATGCCACTAGATAAAACAATTGCTTCTACTTTTTAGTTTACCGGAGAAAGGAGTTTGGATTTGGACAAAATGAGAAAATCCATTACCTAATGTCTGAAACCGAAAGATACGTGTGATAAGCAAAGGAGAAGCTGAATGGCTTGCTGTCAATATTCCTAATGCGTGATATCAATGAAAGATCTCCATCCAATGAAAGAGAGACTCTCAGTCGGAACTCAAAACTGAAAAGGCATACACACTTGTCCCTCCTTAGTTAGAATGTAACATTCCAGCAAATAATAGATATAAATGATAAAATCAGAAGGCAGTTGATGCAAATAAAATCTACCACATATACACTAAAAATGACATCCAAATGACACAAGCAGATTCTGACTTATTTTCTAATGGGAATACAGATTGACATTTACCAAGTTCTCACATGGTCAAGCCTTTGAAGAGGCAAATAAAATATTTGAATTCAAGCTGAAGCAAGACTGACTGAAAACAAAAACAAGCTTCACCATCTTATTTAAGGAAAATTGAGGGCTAGCAAAACTGGGAGCCTGTTGACTCTTTTTTAAGATATACATTCTTGATTACTTTTTTCTAATCTACCTACAAAAAGTCTCAAATTTAGTTCTAATTGTTCTATTTTTTTTGACATAATTAGAACCTACTTTGAAAATAAAAATATCTGCAAGCTCTTATTCAAGATAAAGACAACAGTTAAAATCCAAGAAACAAGGATGACAAGTAGTTTCCTACAAGCAACGAGCCCAAACCAAAGCTATTGAAAAAAAACTACCAATGGGGCCAGAATTTGAGGTCTTCTTCAGATGGTTTAAGAAGCAAGTCAATAAATACTTTGCTGTTGTTGTCATTTGGATGAAGAGGTGGTGGATCGTTGTCAATTGTCCAAATTTTGTTCCTTGCAAACCCTTGTTGCTCCAGGGATCCACAATTTCCAAACTTCAAGAACATAACGGTATAATTGATCAGATGTAAAACATCAGCAATTGATGTGAAAACATATTTGTGGCAAGATTGGAAGTCACCTGTGGGAAACATATGGGAATGCCTCCTCGCAAGGCTTTTGGTGGCTTCAGGATTGCCTGGAATTGGGTTTAAGTATTTATTAGATAAGCAGCACACATCTTGCAATCTTGCACACTTGACTGCTAAGTAATAGGCAAGGAAGAGCAGCAATATATCACCTTGCTACTTGTGAAGAGGAGTTCTTCCCCGCGATCATTCCTCCAAGAAATAACCTGCCCACCGTGCAAGCTAACCTGCATTTTGAAAAGAAATTTTATCAGAAGAAAATAGAAGCTAGAGAAAAAGAACTAGAAAGATAACAGTAATCCAGCCTCACAAGCCTCTTCTTTTTCTCACTTTTCCATCACACCTCATAATTTAACACTCTACATTGCCCAGTCTACAGACAACATCGACACTACAGAATCAATCAGAAGCACTTTTTAAAAATAAAAACATAAAATAAAGAGTGAAGTATCTACCCGAGCAGAAGCACCATGTGGCACTCTAAGTGTGAGCTGATCGATTCCATTCCAGTCCTTCGTCACTTCTACTGCAGCTCTTTGATCCCAAATTGGCGACGAGTGACCCATCTCTGGAATTCTAGGTCCAGAAAAAGGAACGAAAGAGAACAATTAGCTGAGCTCTTCACTCCCTCAGACGCTTCTCAGTTAGACCGTCTCCACTCGTAAAACAAAGTGTCATTCATTGTTATAGTTGAGACTCAGAACTACCCAACACCTTTCTTGTGATAGGGCTCTTATTCTCGTGAATGGGAAACCAAAAGCTATCCACCATCTAACTTTCCCTTCTTCCCATCTCACAAAATCACCTGAAGCGAAACCTCGAGCTTCACAAGACACCGATGCATGAAAAGCACTACACTGGACCTCAAGTAACGATAATTACAAAAAAACTTGTCGAATGGATCAAAATTGAACCCCAAATCTCACTCGTTTACTACGAAATCATAAAACCCAATTCAGAAAAAGGGAACTCTGGGAACCGGGTTTGTCGTGAATCCTCTCCACGGCACGTAAAATACAACTTCCGCTAAACCTACTTCAAAAGACCAACACCAAAAAACCTCCTACATGTCGCGACAGCTCTGTTTATCATGAAAACTCCCTCGCCTGCCAGCCCGCCCACCCTCCGACACGGTCTCCAGACCTGTTCCTAGGAAAGAAATGAGGAAGAGAAATCAAAATGAGATACATGCACGACAGGGGAACAGCGTCACAGGGAGGCTTTAACCAGCAAGATTTATCGAGAAATAAATAAATAACCCAGAAAGAAGGCCATAAGCGTAGCTTAAAAAGGCTAGCCCGGCAAAGCTGTTGAATCATAAGAAATATCTGACGGAACGGTCTTCAGTTTTTGGATTTTGCAGAGAAATCAAGGACGTCGAGATCCGTGACGAACTCTTAGATTCTAGACAAACCGGTCAAATTTCAAATGCGTACGATCAAAATCCGTTTCTTTACGTTTACTTTTTACTAATCTGACTTTAGTCCCGAACTCTTCTGAAGGAAATATTACTGTGAGAATCGTATAAGAAGCTTCACTGGCGTCAATTTTTAACCGAATTTCTTATTGCTCCAATAGAAAACTATAAAAAAAGATAAATTAATAAACATTAAAATGGTTCTTAATCACTCGCATCTTGATTCTTGTTAATTCTTCACCTGCGGGAGTCGGCATTGCAAGAAGAGAGCACACTTTTGCTTTCTGCAAATGCCTCCTTAACGAACCAGCTAAATTATTAGTGTTATACATGAGCCTTGAACAACTCAAAACTTCTAGAAATTCTCCATTCCCTCCTTGATTAGCCAGCCGCTACAGCATCAGCCCTTGGATTAGAGTCGAAAAGTTGATGGAGCTTCCCGGAATTATCACGAGTCTCACTATCACGAGGACTGCTGCTGCTGATCAAGCTAGTGCTGCTCACTCCGGACAGGAAATTTTCATTATTGACAGGTGGGTTCTCTTGTTCTATCCTTTCAGGACCTGTGTCTCCCTCTCCTTGTTCAGCATTTTTGAGCTTCTCCTGCAAGAGGAAATGTGAATGAGTTCCAAAATATGCCCACAGGTTTGTCAGATCATTTCATCTTTATGATTCAAGTCTATCACTAAAGAAGATGCCATAGAGGAAGTACTTAATACCAGTAGATGAGAATTTTCTTGACTTAATTTCTGTGCACTCTCTGTTAAGCGATTTATCTCAGATCTGAGAGTCAAGTTCTCAGCACTAAGCATGTCAACTTTCATAGCTAGCTGCTCAGACTCAGCCTGGGGAAAATAAAGTATAGGAAGAAAGAAGAACTTCAGAGCCCCAAACAAGACAACTACAACATACAAAAGAAAGTCGAGATTCCCATACATTCCCTCTACCTGTTTTCTCAACCTTGACCTTCTAGCAGATTCTCTGTTTGATTGCTTTCGCTTCTCTCGTTTCAACTCCCGATCATCCTACAAAATGTAAGAAACACATCTCCAGTGAAAATTAGCAAAGAGTGCTTTATCTCTCACATCTAGTGGAGTAGTAGTGGTGGATAGTAAAGAACAAGTAATCATAAGAGAGCGAAAAATTGCAACCCATACCCAACATTCAGATGGTAAACCATGGCAAGCAGGAATTACAGCTCTCGGAGGAACACTGGTTGTTCCTTTTGTTCCTTTTGTTTTTTTTTCTTCACCATGACAAGTATTGGCTTGTATCTCACTGTTTCCAAAATTTTCTGCAGCATAACCTCATATGGTTAGTGAAGGAATGATGAAAGTCAACTAGGTGGAAAAGAAAAACTGGCTGTATCCAGAACATTAAACACCCTGTTACATATCTAGCCATTTCCTGAACCAAATGGAAAGTGGCAGAAACTACTTGAAGCATACAGTGACTACAGAAGTAGGCCACAAATGTAATAATCCCACTTCCACAACGCCTTGCTGAACACATTTAATGGCACCTCTGAAGCCCATTTTGTAACCAAATCATTGTAACAGATGAGGACATGTAACACATACCTTTGACTGGCATGCCCTCAGGACTTCTTTTACCCTTTGAGTCACTTCCCTAAAAAAGTTCAGAAAAAAATTGGAAGGGTTCATTATGGTAAAATGAAAGTTTTAGAAATTGAGTAATAGTAAAAAGATTATAACCTCTTGACTGCTTCCTCCATCACTTGAACCTTCCAGTTCACATTCCCCACTATAAAGTCATTGTCATAGAGGTGATATCAGAACGACAAAAGAATAAAACAAAAAAGTTAACTAAAACAACTATGAAAGACAAATACAAACACAATGTCAAATGACCAACCTTGGTGACGCACGTGTTGCACCTCCAGAAGCATTTTCAGCATATCTAGTGCTGACATAGACAGCAATTCCATCAAAACTTTTCAATTTCTTCATTAAACCTCGATCTTTATTCCCTGATTTAGCAGGTTTCTCTACACTTAATGGAAATGTCATCTGAATCAGTAGAGCAGTGAAATCTAATCAATAATCTGTTAAAATAATTAATAATATCACAAATAAGTGAACAATAAAGAAATTCATTTTTGAGCTATCCAATTCCCTTTCAGAGAACACAAACAATGATGTAAAGATATTTTTAGTACATGTTCAGTTGTTGCAGCAGAAGAAGTTATGCCAGGGGCATGTGGATGTGGTCCCTGCATATCAAAGAGATTTCAATAAGGATACCAGGGTGATATAGTTCTCAACATCTACAACTATAAGCAGGAAACAGAAGTCTTTTCATCAATGATGTTTAAGTACAAGGAGAGCCCCTGAATATTGAACTAGCCAGATGGACTTACTACTGCTATAGATGGTTGACCGTAGACTCCATGTGGGTAAACAGCAGCATAAGGTGACCCATAAGGTGGCATAATATGCTGGAAATCCCAAATAAAGACGATAATCAATAGTAGGAATTTTAACAGACACTTCTTACTTAGCTTGTACTGATGGTTCATAAAAGAAGATCTGAATAAAGCAAAACAGGCAAAGTGAAACATGCAGGTTATTCTGAATTCAACCAGACCACCCTTTTATATCAAGCAGAAGACCATTTTAAATGTATCCATTTTGGTGTACTTTGACAAAACAATAGGACTTTTCAAATACAGTTATTTATTGAATGTGGATGATTGTCAATAAAATCTCCCAAATAATTTCCTCATGGCTAAACTAAATTACAAGTTACAAAAGCTAAGCGTTTCGGTGACAGAAGACTGAAAACTAAATACCTGTGGGCCCCACAAATATGGGTGAGGAGGATGGCCTGGTGCAATAGGTGAGCCAAAATATGGAGGTGGCAAACCGAGACCTGGCCCATAATATGCCTGAAAATGATCAACTGATCAGCAAGTTGTATTATTCCAATAAGCAGGAAAGAAATTGGGAACAACAGACTAGTTGTGTAAATAAGGTCCAATAAGATGATTGCCAAGTCGAACTGGTATCAACTGACAAAGCAGATATCAACTCAAAACCATATTCAAACCCTTCCTTGGAGAACGTCATTAGATGGGCCTATGATGTTCATAATTAGTATAAAACACTAATCAATAAAGATCTCCAACTTAAACATCAAGTTAAATAGAAAATTTCAAATGGAGAACATTGATTTGGATATACAGCCAACAGAGTCGGGATTTATTGACGTTGATATGCAATGTTGATTAGCTGTTGGATGAGAAAGGAGAAGGGAGAGAAAATAGAGAGGAATAATGGAAAATTTGGGATGAGAAATAGGAGAATTGAGAAGAATAATTTAGAAGAAGAAGACTAGAGAAAAAAAAAGAAGGGGAAGAAGAACAAGAAAGAGAGAGACCAGAAACAAGGAGATTTTATTAATTCATTTTCAAAGCTATTTTCAACATCATGTCACAGCTTATAAATAACAAAAATTCAAAATGGATAAGATCACTATCTGATCAAATCCAATAAAATCAGGCCCTAGTGGACCCACCAACTCAGCATATTGAGTTAGTTGCCATGACATACATTTGTTAACTCCAATAAAATTTGTGCAAAAGACAGTGACAATTTATAAGCTTGAAAAAATAGACAAAGACTCGATGACAAGGATTGCTCTACACCATCCAGATCCATTAGGAAAGATTTTAAAGCCCTTTTAGTTCAGGACAGTATTACAGCAGGGGCCTGGATCCAACTCATATATGTCCCCGTACTATGCATCAACAAGGGAAGGAAATCGGACATTAAGAAAATAACCTGAATTGATGCCCAGTCTGGATACCCGTGAAAGTTAGCCTGTTCCTGCCATTGCAGCAATATATTGTCATGAATAAGCAATGAAACTAAAACAAACAGAGAGACTAGGTTGCAGTAGATCATTTACAGGGAAATAAAAAAAAAAAAAAGATGCATTCTTTATCACCGAAACTAGTGGTTCACTTAAAAAAAGCATAATCGATGACTAAGCAAACTGAAAGCTGTTGAAGAACAGCACATGCATTTTGAAGCTACTACAAGCTCAATAATTCAACACATGACGAATACACTATGAAGGCAATTCTTTAAGAAAGAAACCAGTTCACCTGCACAGGGGATGGCGTTTTCTCCATTTTAGAAGAAGTCTCTGCCTCACCATTTCCCATGGGTGCCTAACTGATTTTCAGAGAGTTTTAATATTGTTCTTGCTTATGGCAACCGTTGCACAACCAAGTTTAAAACAGCTGCACTTAAGAATCCACCACAAATTAGACTTCAAAAACTAAAAACAGAGACAATAGGATGTGAACTTGGAATGTCATCCTTCTCTATGATCCACAAAAAGAAACTTATTTCCAATGCACTCTTTTGTAACTTTCCCCACAGTCAAGGAATAAAAAACTCAAAACAATCACTAGAGCACCAACAAAAGACAGAAAGGATACCATAAATTTATCTTTTATTTATTCGAATGTAAATAATGACTGCAGAATTACTTGTTCAGAGCTAACAGAGTCGAGATACACTTAATGTCACTTAATGATCGAAGTTGAGATATCAACTTGATAATGCCTGTGACATCATAAAGCTTACAGACAACACTGAAGATTAATAACGACATTACCAGCATTTAATCATTTTTTACTATTTCCAACTTCCAAATTAAAAAATGAGAAGACAGAAGCTTAGATTCTTGAAGACAAGGTTTCTGTATGGTAGCCAACACATGTTTGCATATAAATTTTAATTTATCCTATCCAAGTAAATTTCATCTTATAGTTCCCACTACAAATCATTTTCACGAGCGTAAGGGCGGTAGGCCCGGGAATACTATGGCCTTTCCTGAAATCTGGACGCAAGCTGACAAAGCTGTGAAGACGGAAACGGTTTCAAAGGGATAACAGGGGCAAATATGTCTTTTTAATACATAATACCGTCGGTCAGGAAGTACGTATCAGCTTTAGGAAACAAGAATCAGAATCAATTGGAACATCAAAATCAGATCGCTCCGGTCAAAGAGCATGAAAAGACGAAGATACCCCTCTATCTAGAAAGCACAGAGACTTGCATTGCCAGTACGGCATGCTCCGACAGGCCGCCTTCGTTGAACAGAGGTTTCACGAAGTGAAGTGTCCGCACTCGTGAAATTCGAATGCAAATTCGAAGATTCAGCGCTGTATCTGAATTTGCAGAGAACACAAATATATTCAATAGTCCAGAATTTTCCAGTGATCCTCCTTTCTACTTTTTTCCTTTATTTTTCCCGGCTTCCTTTCCCATCAATTTTTTTTTTTTTCTTCTGTTTACTCCAACTCCGTATTTTCCAGAGAGGAATAGCTGCACTCTTAGAAGTCGTTCGGGCTTCCCTCCTTCCTAGACTATTCCTATTTATTTCTTCTCGTACAAATATAACATATAAGATAGATTGATATCGTGACAAATATAACTCAACACAGAACGTCATGCTTCCAATACCACAGCGAAAAAGAAAAACACGATGAATGCAGGACGACATGAACGTCATCCCCAAACATCTCAAAGAAGCAATTCCCAAAAAGGGTTCCGCCCGGTAAAAATTTCACAATATCATAAAGTTTTAACCAATCTTCGATTAAAAAAGAAGAGAACTTCATAATTTTCCATATTACACGAAACAATATGCAGCAAATCAAACTATATCACATACCTCTGTTGACGAATGTCCAAAACCTTCAGGAAACCTCAGAATCGCCTCAAATATCCGTCCTTGACCACCCAAAAAGCTACCTCAAACGAAAAAAAACAAACGTACCCAAAACCACGAATCCTCGACCCGGATTAGGGAATGGAGCAACCGAAACTAGCGACTCCAACTTTTCCTTTTCGCTCCCGCTATTTTATGAAAAGCGAATGAAGAAACGCAGCGGAGGGGGGAGAGGGGAGGAGACGGACGACGGAAGGAAAGGGGGGGTGGTCCAGTCGATGACCACGTCATTCGACACGCGTTTGTATATCTGACTCGGTAGACAGCATATATGCAACCATCTACGATGGAGAGGAGCTGGACAACGATGTTCTAACGTCGCCATTAATTTATTTGAGTTAATGAGAGGTAAACATGTGGCGGATCAAGCGACGGACGGATGGGATATCCGAAGCCAGCCAGTCTCTCCTCGTCATGTAGCTGACGTGGTCATGAATCGAATTCAATGAGCCTCTCGCGTCCAACAGGCGCGACGCGCCAGATCTGAAGATCTGTCTGAGTTGGATTGGACACTTCGAGATCTGGACTCCTGCGCTGCTCGAGCTGGCTTGATTCATTAAAGAATTACCACGCACCCAGTCGCTCCGCTAATCGATTGTTCTTTCGTAAACGCCCTTTTAAATTAAATTAATTACATGTGTATCCTGATTAAAGCAATACAAAAAGACCTTTTGATCCCGAGTCGGCTATCAAGCTGACCCTAATCTTATTACGGGGTGACACGGCGAAGAATAAATTTTAAAAGAATATTAAAAAAATAACTAAAAATAGAAAAATCTTCATTTTGATATATAATATTTTATATATAATTAGATAAATATCATAATGATTTTCGACTCGCTCATATAATTTTCTACAAGGCAACAAGGTCAGAAATATAATTTTAAAACTATAAAAATTATCCAAAATAGATTAAAAAATATTTCCATGGGACAGCTTTTTCCGAAAGACGGGACAACCCATTGTCATCACTATTCTTCGATAGTGAAAGTGAAGTCTTTATGTTCTGTGTTCTATAAGGGGCAAAATCAAGGATGGAGTAAAGGCTTTAGCTCCAGGGATACTCGATTCAAAGTAACCACATGTGATTTGCAGGCGACACGATCTTATTATGTGAAGGGCACTGTTGAATCTATATGAACTGATGTCTGGCCAGAAAAACCAACTAAGGAAAGTCAAGGCAATTGGGCATCAAAGTCAGTGGAGACATGGAATCAAACAAGGCGTGCTGGGGTGTAGTACCATGGAGCTTTCAACCAATTCTTTCTTGGTAGATATGAACTAATGTCAGACCCGAAAATCAACTGGGGAAATTCAGGGCTATATGGCATCAATATCAATAGAAATGGAATAAAATACGCTCAAGTGATGGGCATCAATATCAACTAAGGCATTAATATGATGAAATCAATATACATCACAGACATGGCAATTGAGTGGAGAACTGGTTTATTTTTGTTTTCTATAAATCGGTAAATCTCCAATTTAATGGTGACACTTTTTTTACAAGTAAAAGACAATCATAATCATGAAGACTTACCTATCAACAGGCTAGCTTTATACTGTCTGCAACTATTTTTATCTGGCGCTAAAAAAATTACATTCTTTGAACTCCTAAAAGATTTATTTGATTTGATTTTCTTCATTAGTTCACTGAGTTTAACTTTTAACTTACTGTGTGTTTCAAGTATTATCTCAGATTCTGATTTTCTATTTCACTCATTAGGTCCCAGTAGAATTCCACTTTTTGGGTAGTATAAACAATAAAACAAAGAAGCTCTGTCTTTGCCCTATCAAACCATATTCTGAGTGGCAAGAAAATGCATCTTGGCCCTCTGAGTTGAATTTAAAACATTTCCTCGGGGAGAAACCCAGTTACTCCCGTAATCCTCTAACGAACTTCAATGATAGTCAGTATGGTTAGGAGCTCGCCACTGTTCTTCAGCGTAATCGAAGCTGACTTGCTGGGAGCTGACATGAGGTCTGAATATGGTGTGTGCATTTTAGGGGAAATCAATAATCTGGGGGACTTGTAAATAACCCGTATGAAACTAACTGTGACACTGAGTCCTGTACGCAATCAAACTGCACCACATAAAGCACCTGAAATTCAAGAAACGAGTTTCTTTACTATGTACTTCTTCCAACTTAATCTAACATCATAAACATGGTCTGCCTTAAAAGAATATGTAGCACATAAAGTATCTTTGGCAATCAAGGTGAACGCTACAGTGAAAAACGTTATTTCAATTTCAATGAAAATGGAAACAAGTTTTCCAAGATGCATGAAATGGGTGGGGGTAAGCATGCAGAAAAATTCTGTTTTCTTCTAATTGTGTTTACCATGAGAAACATAGAATCCAACAGCATACAAGTTTAATAACAAAATGTATCAACATCACAGAGATAAAAGTCATACAAATCATGACCTGGTGTCAATCTACTCACAGAGACCTCTTAGTACTTGGAACATATAAAGAAACTATGTACAAGTATTATAACAATTATAGACCGCATTCTTGCATGTGAAAAGAAAAAAATCCTGTGTACATGTATTACCACTTGCAATAAGACTTTGAAGAGACAAGTTAACCAACATTAACCACTTTCTCTATTCTTCAAATCATCTGGGATAAACTCGATTATTAGTCTTTTTATAGGTATTCAATTAAATACAAAATAATTTCAAAGAAATGTTAACAGTGGTATAAATTCCTTTCCCAGAAAATTTCTCCCCAACATCAGTTGATACCTTTTTCATTTTCTAGGGAGTGTGACTTTGTCTGCTAAGATAGTAACAAGGCTATGCTACAAGGTCTACCTAAGCAAGCTGAAAATTTTCAAAAAATAAGTTTCCAGTCTAGCTATCTAAAATATAAAATTAAAAGTTAACCGCTAGCAAGAGGTAGCATGCAAGCCCTAGCAAGAAAAGGGGAGGAATTCAAGTTGTGCTCATCTCTTTTTCAGTCCACAGCTGATTAGGTGCAAGCTGTGACGTTGCAGGCCAACATTGATATAAAGGCCAGCAACGTGATTTCTATTACTATTACTAAGGTTTTGATCAGTTTGCAAAGCAGGGAAATATTATGTTACAGTGACGCTGTGCTATAATTTTTCATGTCTATTTATTTGAATGCTACTCTCATTTATTTTGGATGAGAACAGAATGTAGGAGTGATAATATGTTGGGAACATAACTAGTGAGAAAGAATGCCGACACAGCAAAGATGATTAATGTGGAAAGTAGAAAATTAATTTCATTCTTTGATGGAAAAATATTTTTAGCAAACATGGTCAACTAAATGAGTCTATGGTTTGCTACAATACACACCTGAAGTCCAAGATGACGAGCAGCAGAGCTTCCCTTCATCAACATACTTGACATCAAGACCAATAAACCATGAACCAGCACTGACATCATCATGTGCATATGTACGAAGGATTTCTCTGGTTAAAAATTGAACAACAAATGTGAATGAGGTATTGGAAACCCAAACTAGTCCCTGTCCCAGATCAAGTTACTGTCTGGGCATCCTCTGAATAAAGCTTCCCTGCTCTCTTACCAAATGGAAAGGGACATATAAGAAGGGAATCCTAAGGCATATTTTATATTCACCTGTTTATAGAGATAAATTGTGCCAGGGCCCGGGATATAACATACATTTCTCCAGATGCATGGCGTAGGTACCTGTACAATATGAAATGCAATTTTATTTGTACCGAAAGATGACCAAACATATAATCCACATAATCTAACATTCCAGTCGCACATAGTACAAGAACCTAACACAAGGGGAAGAATTAAAGAACAAGAGAAGAAAATTTAGATTTGGGCTAAGATAGGAATGTCTGTGTCATAGTTTGCATCTTATTGGCAAACTATACCAGTCGCACATAAAACATTCCAGTGGAAACAACATATTTAAGATAGATTAGTATTAGTTGATTTTTAACATTTAAATACCATACAAACACTGTTCATACTGACAGTAACAACTGTTAGCTATGGGCTTTCGACACGTCCAATAGATCACACCATGGTCTGGATATAACACTAGATACCTTAGCCTCATAAATCCACTTACCATCAGCACACATATTGACCTACATAGTTTCATGCAAAGGACAAAATCATCTCACATTCTTTCCACTTTTTTTCTCATGAGGCTCTTTGCCGCCACCTCTTGTCTCTCTTTTGCTATTCTTAATCAACTCTCATCACCAAGTCCAGGAAAAAAAAGGTAAGATAAAATGGTCCTATGATAAGTCATCTTTACCGTGATATTTTTGTACCCAAAAATATCTGATGAGACCTGAACAGTGCTCCAAATAATTTTATTTGACATTCAAATTCTGAGCTTGATTATTTTTGTAGTTTTAAAGCTCATTTTAACACTGCAGTACCACACAACATATGGAAAAACAAAACCATTTTAAGAGTAAGCAGAGGGGGAACATGTATGGCACTACTCACGATTTTCCATCCCCAAATTTCCACCAGTCTGGCTCATACCATTTGTGGCCCCTGGAACAATCTAGCAATGTCAAGTTAGTGAATATGCAGAAAGCAAATTTGATTACTGAAAACTCATGAAATGACCAAATTTTGGAGAACACTCACGGCTCAGAGAAAACTTCGCCTGATTTCATACACCCAAGGTAAACCCGAGGCTTGTCCCAATGACTTGCAAGCATGGCTCCAAAGGAATCTGAAGGGTGACATAGAACAGTAAATGACAGTTCATCATTAGATATACCACCTTGACACAAATTTATACTTTAGTCGAACCATCTTGATAAAACTAGATTACTTTAACAGACTCTCATTCTCATATGAAGAAACGGACTCTCAGTACCTATAGGGCCTAAATAACCCAACTTTTCTGATAAATAACACAAAATCATCAGCTGTCTAATAACAAAACCACCTCATTTTTGGAAATGGCAGACACCATGAGCCAAAAAGACAAATAAAGGTCCAATTAAAATTATTAAACTTGAGCATATTGCAGTGTACTGGAAACGATTATTATATTTTCTTTTGATCGGGGTAGAAGCAGTAGTTATGGCTGGACAAGCCCATTTTAGTAAGGACACGCAGATTTTCATTTATCTAAATGTTTTTTAGCAGAAAGTCCACATTCACATATATTTTTCAATGCCTGCTAAGACCAAAATAGTTAAATTGCTCAGTAGTTCATTTCACTAACAGCTGATGTCTCACCGATATTGACATAAATATCATCATTCACTTTGGCATAGAACTCAGCATCCCAGGTATCAGCAGCTTGAACAAAAAATGACTTTGTCTTTTTTGGAAGCTCTTCAGGAGCCTCAATGTGATTATCCTACCAAAAGCAAATAAGATGTGATTACCATAGTGAACAATGCAGGTAACATAAAAATGGCTATGAGACCTAGACAGATGTCTCTTTGTTGAAGATCTTGAGTTCAAGCCTCATACATGATTGGTTAATCATGTAGCATATAAAAAAATAAAAATAAAAAGATAGTTCCCCATTGAACTGAACCTCTGAGGCCTGCCTAGGTCTTATAACCAGAAGATTACATTGCTAGAAACCATGGAAAAACTCGCACGGCTGTTTAATTCCAACAGTTAACAACAGTGACTAGCACCATCAATTGGATTCCAACTCTTAAATGCTAAAAAATATTAATATAAAGAGGATTTTTTAAAACTTCAAATAATTAAAAGGGGACCAGTTATCAACATTGTTTAAACCAGTTTAACCAGGACTCGACCACATTTCTGGGTTGATGGCCAGGATGATTATTTTGACAGCAACTACAAATAAGTATTAATGCCTATTGGTGCAGAGAAAAACCAAATTTGAAGAGAGCATCAGCTGGACTTACAATAATGCTGAAGTCATTTGTCTGCCTATTTTCGCTGTCAATGGCTCTATCCAGATTGTCCCCCCGGTTTGCACTGCAAGTCATTTGAGCCACTGAGTAAACTTCTAGCTCCAAATATGTAATACTAAAACTTATCATGTGTTTAAAATAGAGACCTTCTCCCTATGACAAATCGAAGAATGATGCCTTTATCTTCCTCCATTTTTTTCCGTGCAGCACCTACAGATGTAGTTTAGCTTCCGAGATCATAATGCCATAAAGAAAGGAAGGATGAAGAGCAAGAGACATCCAACTCCACCTAAAATTAGTGTCATATGAAGTATTTCATGCAAGCAGAACAGGATACACACTAAATAAGTTTCCAATCCATGTATTGGAGCATTTTATCATAAAATACAACTGCATGATAAATTAGATTCTGAGTCCTTAAAGAATCTTATCAATATTGTTGGTTTCATTTCTTTTGTGCATGTGAAAGTGGTGCAGATATTTCTATTAGAATACAAAAAATATTTACAGGAGCTGAAACAGCTCGTAAAGAATAAAGCTATGTATTTTAATTCACAAATAGGCTGAGGGTAGATACAGAGCCTGGGGCTGGCTGTTTCAATTTTCAAGCTTGTCCGTGATGGAGTTGATACCATTCAGAATATGGATAAACTCAAGACTACGTGACCTTGCCCAGTCATCTAGTAAAATATGCAATATAATATCCAATGCCATTTGCATACTTAGAATCCCCCTCAATATAAACATCACCAGAAATCAAAGGAGCTGCACCAAAGATCAGATCAGCTATAAAACAGAGTGGCAAAGTATCAAAGAACCCCAGGTGGACTCAAATGCATCCCCAAAACCCATGCAGTCCAGAGTTCTCCTGGGAACTACCAACAAAAATAAAGATTAGGGAGGATGTGCACTATTATACTAAAAAATTATTGGATTTTGCGATTGATATCAAGTGAACTGGATATACAGTAAATATGTTCTTATATTTACTAGTAATGAATTGTAACTATGTTTCTTTTGTTTAAAAAAAGACATACTGCAGGTTTGCAGTTACAACCGCTTCTATTTAAAGATTGGCACAACAGTGTTCTGTATACTTCTTCATGACTCCAGCACTACTCTCCAAGTACAAAAGTTTCTCCCATGAAGATAGTAACTTTTTGAATTCCTGCAGTGAGATAGTTTGTTAACCAAATATTAAATATCCCAAAGCACAAAAATTTGGGTACATCTGTGGACCACATCTCTTCCACCCATTAGTTTCTCGTACAAATCTATGTTAGTTTATGTGTGAAAAAAATATTTCTGTGTTTATCTAGGACTATCACTCGATGCAATGCAAGCAGAACGTACATGTCTTGTCATTTTAACAGACGATATATGCAAATTTTTTTAATTCAGATTGCTAAAGTTGGCTAGCTGAGACCACCAAATATTTTAACAATCTGCAGAATATGAAGCATGTCATCTCATACATCGTGTTTGTCTTGATCAGATAACTAAGGAAGAAACTCACAAAGGAGAGGATATTCTACCAGTTGGCATCCATGATCTCCTGATCGCGTCCCTATTATTCTTGTGGCCAAACTGTGTGATGACACCAATCACAGCCAACAATTTTTTTCGAGAACGAGTCTCATTATTGTCAGATAAATATTTTCCCACAAACCCTTCATGTCTAGCTGTTGCCAGTTCCATCTCAAGAGCGGATAATCTTTTCTGCTGGTCCCTAACAAACAAATCAATTTTTAGCACTAGTAATTTGGAAAGGTGAAAAAACTCCAACATACCAACTAGTATAGTATCTGTCATAATGGACTTACTTGCAAGCTATAACTTTTAATGTATCATCAACTGATATGGCCGATTGCCCCTGAAGATGGCAAACTATTCATAAATCCGGATCTGAATTCTTGTGTGCAACATAAAAACGCACATACACAAGATATAAATAGCTAGCGAGTGCACAAATGAAGCCAAAAGAACAACTGAAAAACAAAACACTTTGGCAAACTGAATTAAACGAAAACAGAAATGTATAAAAATACCTGACCAGTTCTCCTATCGAGCTCTTTAATAAGATAAACCCGGTTCTCTGCGTCCTGCCAAAGCCTGCACCAAAGAGGAAAAGAAAACAACGAGAAATTAAAACCCAGTGAGACGGATAATGCAGGGAAATGCACCAAATCGATACATTCCTCAATTTATCTACGAATTAAGACAGTAACGAACAATTGAAGTCAGCTTATGAACAGAACAGATCTACATAACAGTAGAAAAGAAACAAAAAAATTAAAATGGAATGACCAAAAAACTCACCGGCCAGCGACATAAATCGAAGCCATTGTAGCAATCATCGAGAGCATTAGAGTCGAAATTCGAGACCGGAACGCCATCCCGGACAATCTAGCATTCGATCCCCGACTCTGCATTTCTACTGTAACATAAGATGCGGATATTCAGGGCTCGGGCCGCCGCTCTTCGAACAACTGAATTGAAAAATATTTGATTCCGGAAACAGATCGAATTGATATTAGAGCCGAATCAAACAGGAATACGTCTCTAATGCGGGTGAAGAAACATAGACGACCACAGCGTTTTCTGGAGGAAACGCCAAAACCGACGTACGAACAAATTTTCAGCTGCAATTACAACGCACCAGGAGAAGTAACTTCTGCATAAAGGCATGAACCGCGAGCGGGAGCGAAAACAGATAAAACGATATTTTCCCACCTTCCGGCACAGACACCCTCTTCGCTCTTGTCCGAAACCAACAAAATGTTTACAATGGAACGGACACGACGGATCAGCAAGTCCATTTCCCACTGAATTTTTTGTGTTAGATTTCTCTCTCAATTCAACGTTTTAAATCATTAAAAAATAATTTAAGAAAAAAACAAAACACCATGGGAAATTTTTCCTTCATTTGTGTCAAATTTTAGTCATCGGAAAATTTTCTTAGATATTATGCTTGTTCAACTTATGGCATAAACATTGGAAATTTTTATTGGCATGTTGTGGCTCGTATTTTATGGGATCCATTATTACTTTTAATAAATTTAATTTTTATTAAAGATATATTAATATTAACACATTTAAATTCATAACTTAAGAAAAAACAAAATAGAGGTAATTTTACCATATCATATGGTATATATATATATATTATTAATTAAATATGATATAAAGCATTTTTGCATACAAGTAATTACTTCCTTGTTGTAATATAACAAACTATTTATAATATTTTATCTTTCATTTCTTATAGGGACATAAATATCGATGAAGAAGTTTTCTTGGCATTTCTTACTGTGGCACAAACACTAACAAATTTTTCCATTATGTTAGACGATAAACCCCTCCTATATATTAGTATATTAGTGTACCTAGGGGTGGCATCCAGCCGAGCCGAGCCCGAACCTGCTTATGTTTAAGTCAAGCTTGATTTAAATATTTCGATCTGAACTTCGAGCCGAGCCTCATCTCAAGCCTAAAATTGTTATCGAGCTCGAGCCCAATGAGTTTGAGCCGATCTCGAGCCTCAACATACATTTAAAACTTTTCAAAAAATATATATCGAATAAAATGTATATAAAATTATGCATATATTTTACATAAAATTGGACATGACCTCTACATAAAATTGGGCATAACCTATACTTAAAATTGAGCATAATCTCTATATATAATACTTGTATAAAATTCTGTATGACCTCTACTTAAAATTGGGCATAATCAATATACATAATACTTGCATAAACACTCCATAAAATTGTCTATACATTCCATAAACACTCCATGAAATTGTTTATACAATCCATAAAATAGTCTAAACACTCCATACACTGCATAACATTATAAATAAACTCCATACAATAATCAAACACAACAAAATTAAATGAAATATCACTATCAATTTACAATCACCCAAATAAAAACTATAAATCCTTTAAATAAATTCTATTAGTATTAGAGACTTACTAGAAAATTACAAGAAATATTTTAAATTTTTCTTAGAAAAGTTAAATGGACCTCTTATTACCTTTTCTAAGGAAATAAATAAAAATTAATAATTAATCTAATATATTATTATACTTATCGATAATTTTTTAATCACATAAAATGTCAAACACAAAATTGTTATGAAAATTGCCTCATGCTCAAAGTATTATATCATCAACTGTCAAATACTTATTCAAAATTTTCTATATGGTTTTCTAACTCATCTTGGCAAGAAAATCTTACTTAGAAAATTATATGATTTTTTAAAAATAATTTATAACTAAAAAAATATTTTGAAAAAATATGAGGCACTAATGGTCCCTATATTTCTACTAAAAATGTCTTTTCAAGATTTATTGAAAAAACCACTAATAGTCTCTAGAAACGTATTTCTACTAAAATATATTTTCAATTTCTTTAAGTGCCATGAGGAAGGGACAAAGAGTTTTTTTTTTTCTTGTTTATAATCTTGCACGTAGGGGTAACTTTGAATAAATTATATATAAAATTATGCATACATTGTTAAAAAATATAATGATAGGGGAGGTTCAGGATTGAATTTCAATAATGGATTAAAATACACCAATATTAATCTTTTTTACTCACAATTGTTGTCTAGCTTGTTTTGTAATTTTTGAATCTGGCCATAATTTATTATGGCCTCCTTAGTGCCCCTAGATCAAAATTTATATTCTAGGAAAAACTAAAAATATTTTTCCTATGATACATATTCCAAAAAAAACCTTTAAATAAAATCTTATTACTATTAGTGACTTATTAAAAAATTACAAGAAATATTTTAAAATTTTCTTAGAAACGTTAAATGGACCTTTTATTGCCTCTTTTAGGGAAATAAATAAAAATTAATAATCAATCTAATATATTATTATACTTATCAATAAAATTTTAATTAAATAAAATATCAAAAACAAAATTGCAATGAAAATTGCTTCATGCTAAAAGTATTACAGCATCAACTGTTAAATACTTATTCAAAAATTTTCTATACAGTTTTCTACCCCATCTTGGTACGAAAATCTTACTTGGAAAATTATATAATTTTTAATAAAAAATTTCAATTAGAAAAATGTTTAAAAAAAACATGAGACACTAATAGTTTATAGAAACTTATTTCTATAAAATTTATTTTTAATTTTTTCTAGAGCTATGAGGAAGAGAGTTTAACGAATTTTTTTTTTTTTACTTTATGATCTCGCACGTGCGACACGTGCGAAATCATCTTCGTGCGGGGGAGGGGGGGAGATTATTTCTCCCCTAATTTCTCCCATGAACTTAGGTTATGGTTTTTCGCCGCGGAGGGAAGGGGGTTACGGCGTCGGGGACGACCTATCGTTGGGGATGACGGCTACGACGGAGGCGACGGAAGCGGCGGTGATGGAAGAGGCGGCGACGGAAATAGAGGCGACGGCGAGGAGATGAAGAAATCGAACGGACGGCCACAGAGGCAGCCGGCAAGCAGCTGCGACGGCGGTAGAGACGGCCGACGAACAGCTGCGACGGTGGTAGAGGCAACGACAACAACCGACAGGAGGGGCTCGACGATGACGAGGGGAGGAAAATTTTTTCCCCCCCTCACTCTCGATCCTGCTCCCCCACTCTTGATCCCGATACCGATCCGACTCACCTTGAGCCGGCACGTGAGTCGACGAACCGAACCTGGCTTCAGTCGAGTTTAGCTCGTTAAGGTAAACGAGCCGATTTTGGTGCTCGAGCGAGCTTGATAGATAACGAATCGAACCGAGTCGAACTCGAGCCGCTCGCGAGCCGGCTCGGTTCGAAGCCACCCCTAAATGTACCTTACCATTTCATTAGAGTAAGATGTATAGGAGGAAGTAGTAGTGGCATCAAGCCGAGCATAACCAAACCTGCCTATGTTTGAGCCGAGCTTCGAGCCAAACCTCATCTCGAGTCTAAAATTGTTATTGAGCTCGAGCCCACAAATTTTAACCAAGTTCGAGCTTCAACATACATTTAAAACTTAAAAATAAATAAATAAATAAATAAATATATATATATATATATATAATCAATTGTATATAAAATTATGCATATATTTTACATAAATTTGGGTATAACTTATATATATATAATGCATGTATAAGATTGGACATGACCTCTACTTAAAATTGAGCATAATCTATGTATATAATACCTATATAAAATTCGGCATGACCTCTACTTAAAATTGGGCATAATCTATATACATAATACATGTATAAATACTCCATAAAATTGTCTATACATTCTATAAACATTTCATGAAATTGTTTATACACTCCATAAAATAGTCTAAACACTCCATACACTGCGTAACATTATGAATAAACTCCATACAATAATCAAACACAACAAAATTAAATGAAATATCACTATCAAATTACAATCACCCAAATAAAAACTATAAATCATTTAAATAAAATCCTATTACTATTAGAGACTTACTAGAAAATTACAAGAAATATTTTAAAATTTTCTTATGAAAGTTAAATGGACCTCTTATTGCCTCTTATAAGGAAATAAATAATAATTAATCTAATATATTACTATACTTATCGATAAATTTGTAATCAAATTAAATGTCAAACACAAAATTGCTATAAAAATTGCCTCATGCTAAAAGTATTATATCATCAACTGTCAAATACTTATTCAAAATTTTTCTATACGATTTTCTAGATATGATTTTTTGACTTCTGCGAGCACATGTCGTCGACGACAATGGAAACGGTGGCGACGAAAACAGAGGAGGCGAAGAAATCGGAGGGGATGTAGTAGCCGAGGAGGAGCTGTTGATGGCGACAGAGGTGGCCAGAGTGGCGGACGGGAAGGGCTCGATCCCTCGATCCCACGACTCGCCCGTTAATGAGCCGGCTCGCGAGTTTTCGAGCCAAACCTTGATTCGGTCGAGCTCGGCTCGTTAACTCAAACGAGCCGATTTCAGATCTCAAGCTCGAATCGGACCGAGCCGGCACCAAGCCGAACTCGAGCTGCTAGCGAGCCTGCTCGGTTCGAAACCACCCCTAGGAGAAAGGAGTATAAGCGTTAAGGGGCTCCCCCTCCCTTTGTTTTTTATGTGTAAAGGTTTTTAATTAAATTATATATAAAAAATATAAACAAGATCTGATAAATGAATTAAACCATTTATAATATTAATTTAAGAATATCATATATTCACATTTAAAAACTATACACATAATTGCACAACATATGAATATACTAGGAGAAAATTTTCTAGAAGGGTGTTCTTAAGTGTCACTTGGGAGTCGAACTCGGTCGCCAGTAGACCGGAATTGAATCACCACAAGATGGGCCGCTTCCGTTGAGTCCAGCGTTTCCACCCCTTCTCTTAAAACCGAGTCAAGCCGGTGGGTAGTTTTTTATCCTGTTGATGAGGATGAAAGACCCGGACGTCTTCCACTCTTCTTTGTATTTTAGTACAATAATGAATGAGTAGAAATGCAAGACAGAACAAGAAATCGAGACAGGAGCGGGTGGCACTTGCGGTCGAGGGCTGTCTTGTCATGGCGCGAGAGAAATCCGCAGCTTTAGCACGCCTACATGATCACACGTGAAACACGACGAATCGTGTATCTTGGTCGGGCGACACCCTTCTCCGCCCGCGCTCAAATCTGTCCTTGTTCTCCGCCCCACAGTCGTACATTACTGATCACTCCTTGCAGTTTTACTTTCGCGGCCCTAAATATATAGATTTATCGACAAACACCTACGACGCCACGATTGAAGCTTCCGCAGTGTGTTCTTTCTGTTCTTCAACTACTCCGGCGGGGAATCGCTCTCTCCAAGTTCGTGGCGAGGGAAACTGTCAGTCTTTTCCTCCCTTCTGAAAATGAACGACGCAGATGTGTCCAGACAGATCCAGCAGATGGTCAGATTCATTCGCCAGGAGGCGGAGGAGAAGGCTAATGAGATCTCTCTCTCCGCCGAAGAAGTGCGTTTGTTTCCGCTTCATAAATTCTTTTAATTCATATGTGTTGTTATTCGATAATTATGCTCCTTCCAAGTTCCAAATTATAATTTCGGTTGTCGTACTATCTTCAAATCGACATCTTTCAGTCACTTACACTGATGCACTTTAAATTAGCATTTTCTTGTCATTTAGTTTAGATACTCTAATGAAACTTACTCTATTCAGCTAGTGCACGGTAAGACCTCGAATCTCAACGTAGTTACGAACTTATGCAACTTCCTCCACTGCAAGCGAATATGATAATCTCAAGGGTATTAGCATCCTTTTGTGGTTGGAAAAGAGTTAGAGATGGGTTGGCTTATCGTCGAGAAGTTTTTGAATTGCCTGTTGCTCAGGTTTCATTGTTGGTCTGATTCAGGATATTACTTTATACGGAAAATCTTTCTAAGGTGCATTGGTTGCACTAATTTTAATGCATGTGGTTCTAGTCCCTATTTTTGTTTCCTTTGCGGCATGTTTTGATGAGGTTGAATACTCCTCTAGGAATTCAATATAGAGAAACTTCAACTGGTTGAAGCTGAAAAGAAGAAGATCAGACAAGAGTACGAACGCAAGGAGAAGCAGGTTGGAATTCGAAAGAAAATGTACAGTCCAATCGTACCTTGTGTCTTCATTTTCCTTTTATTTGTTTCTTTTATTTCTATGTTCCTTACATAGTGTCATATCTTCTGGTCCCTTCCTTGCTCTGAGGCATGAGTTGTTTGTGATTCTTTTGTTGTGAAAAAAGTCTCTTAAAGTTCAAAACATGATAATGTAGAGTCAGACGAGTCCACGCCAAAAGAAAACATTCCTATTAGGTACAAGATGGGAGAAATGGATGGAATGACAAAAAATCTGTTCACCGTAGTTGTGCATGAGGACCTAATGACTGAAATGGAGATTATTTTTGTCTTCTTGTACTGCAGAATGATGTACCTTTGGGTTTACATGAATTTTCTTTATACATTTCGTTTTTTGCAGAGAGTATTCCATGCAGCTTAATGCTTCTCGTATAACAGTTTTGCAAGCTCAAGATGATTTAGTAAGCTCCATGAAGGAGGCAGCAGGAAAGGAGCTTTTGCATGTCAGCCATGATCATCATGCTTATAAAATGCTTCTTAAAGAATTGATTGTGCAGGTAAAACAAAAACAATCAGCAAATTGCAATCCCTGTTGTTATTATTATTTTGAATTTATACCATACTTAAAAAAAATTTGAATAGGGAAATTGTAACATCTTTTTGTACTAGGATAAAATGTCCAAAAGATTTCAATGTGCTATTGTCCATCAAATTTCGAGTGTATTCCAATCCTTCACTTTAAGGAAGATAATACTGGATGAAGTTTCCTTCAATTAGGCTCGTATTTAATTTTTTTTTTTTTGTATTATGTTTGTCTTCTTCTCTTGTAGAGCTTGCTCCGACTGAAGGAGCCATCTGTGGTTTTGCGCTGTCGGAAAGAGGATCTTCATCTGGTGGAGTCTATTCTGCATTCAGCGAAGCATGAGTATGCAGAGAAAGCAAAGGTTCATCCTCCTGAGATTTTTGTCGGCAACGTATACCTACCTCCTACTCCCAGTCACCATCATGCACATGGCCCTTTCTGGTAACTCTTCGTTTTCTCCAATGAAAGTTTACAAATTTATCATTCAACAAATTGTGGCTCCCACTTAGTTGTTCTCTGTTAGCTGTCTTAATGAAATTGTTACTTTCTAAGAAAAAAAAATCAAGTCAATCACCCTTCTGTTTGCCAACAGGTGGAATAAATTATCATTATAAGTTTGTTCCTGCCACAATGGCTGACCGCTGGGGAAACAACAATGCCTGGCTCAAATATAAAATAAGTTGTAGTAGTCCAATTGAAATGGATTGCTACCTCAAAGGAAGAAGTAATTGTTATGTGATCTCCTCTCGACAACCATGTGTCATAGTTTCTTTCTTCATGCTGTTGTCTCTGTTCGTTAGTTTCCTTATTGCCGTATAACCTACAATTCGTTTCTTTAGCTGTACCCAAGCCTCACAAACAAGAGATGGCAAGGTGCATTTCTTTGAAAATTGCGATGGAGTCTGTTTTCAAAAAAAAGGAAAAACAGAGTACTTGTGCAGTCAACCTTGACTGGAGGTCTTGATGTTAAGGACCTGGGGGACAAAGTTGGATTCTAATCAATGTCAACAAGTCAACCAATTGCAGGAGACTCCTCTCGCCCCTTGTGGGTCTGCATCTGTGATTATCTTGTACAAAACTTGAGATTAACAAGTGTCTTTCCTTATTTATTTTTTGACAAAAAGCAATGGCAGTGAGAGGGGTCAGAAAGCTTGATCTTGATTTACTTTCCTCGAACTTAAAAATGATGAGCAAATCACTATTGTTACATAATTGTGAGTTTTATAGAGCTACCGACATTCATTATAAAATTTTGGTGTGACTTTTTGTTCGTAAATCACAGTTGTCTAGTCCAAGAGCAAGCATTGGTAGGCTGATCGTCACATATTGTTCTTTGGTGTTGGTTACAGTAACTGTGAAATTGAGTTGGGGACTGACTTTGTTTGTTGGGGTGTTTCAGCTCAGGAGGAGTTGTTTTGGCTTCTCAAGATGGCAAGATTGTGTGTGAGAACACACTGGATGCAAGGTTGGATGTTGTTTTTAGAAAGAAGCTGCCAGGGGTATATGTTCTACCTATATTGTCTTTCCTTATTTTGACTTTTTTTTCATGAATATTTTTGCTGATTTCCTGAATATAAAACATTGGATTGTCAATAAGCTTATCAATTTTGCTACTTGGTTTAAACATTTAAAGGGGATCATTTCAATCATTTATTCTTGTAATATGATTTTCTGTGCAATGAGCACCCAGTAATCAAAACACGCCCGCTTTTTGTTCGGTTGATTGCTTATTACTTCTATTATCTGCTCCTGTGCCTGTAGCAATGCATTCTTGATTGTTTATTGCAGATCCGAAAGCTTCTCTTTGGACAGATTACCGTGTCATAGATCATAGATCAGTGTCATACAGTTGTACCGTTGCTTCTCTGCCATCTGAGAGGGTCATCAAATGGTCAGTTAATCTGTTATCGTTATTATTTGTCTTTGTTGTCAAACAATGAATGGCTTGTTTTTGTTGATTCAAGACACGTATTGGATCATAAAGAAAGAGAACTCGAGATTCCATTAATAAATGCCAATTTATTTCTGCAACTGCTTTCTTTTCGAAGACTAAAACCAGTGGCCTTAAACGGTAGAGCTGCTCTTCCCCAGAAGTATAAAAGGTAGTATAAAACAGTCCCGAAGTATCCTGTATTATTGTTAGATAAGAGGACTGCAGAAATAGGTACAACATTTGTACAACAGCTGATGCTTTGAGAACGATCAAACCATATTCGTATCTTCTTTTGATAATTACATCAAGTCGTACTAATACATGTAGGACCAGAGCCATATCTTAGAAAGGGACACGTTGGCACTTGTCTTATCATTCTTGTCAACCTTTTCTCTTTTTGTATATTACAGGAAAGGTGATCGTAATTGGAAATAGAGAATGGTATTATACTAAAACGGACAAAATTGGTTTCTCCCGTATTCTCTGTGGGTGGATAAACGCTGACAGTTCTATTTTGCTCCCCTTGGATTCAGAAAATTTTTATAACCCGATCTTGGCTTTAATTTTTTAGTAAACTATTTAATTAAATAAAAAAATTACTGATTCAGCTGATGATCTTGAACAACAAGATCTTGTTGCTGGAATGGAGATTGCTTTGCCGCGCAGAGAATTGTAGTCTTTCAGTATGCTGAAATAGAATGCTGAAATAGATTGGACCATTTTGACTGGTGCAACCAAGCCTCTGCTAGAAAAGTGAATTCACAGAAATTTTTTGAAAAATTGCATAATGTGGTTGTGTTTTAATTAAGAGAGACGATAACAAGTAATATGTTTTCAGGTTTCCTCTGATAATGAAAAGTATAATCTATCTTGGGGGGCATGATAGAAATAAGATAAGAGTGATAGAATTTGAGATCATCTTACATTGTAAACTATCTTACTGATAATGCTTATCCCTTATAAGCATGTGCCTTCGATGGTTATAGCGGAGCTCTGTGGAACTCCTTTTTAAGAGGCTGTGGAGCGTGATCGAGGAAAGAAGCCAAGAGTCTTCCCATGCTCTGTTTTTCAGTGGGGATTCCCATGCTCAATCAAAGAAATCCTGATAAATAGCAGCTAGCTGTCTATGAAATAATGTTTTTCCGATTTGTGGAGTCAACCTGTGATTAGGTAGGGTCGACTTGGAATTGGGTCAGGATAGGTTGCGTTTGTGGTCAGAATTGACCCTTCTCCAATGGGCAAGTCTCTCTTACTCAGGGCCGAGTCTGGTCACATGAATCCTAGTCCCACTTACCTGATTCAACTCAAAAAATCTGGATACCGTCTAATACCTTCCACTTGAATAATGGTGACATTAATCTTTCCTTCTATAATTTCCCCCTTTTAGTTCAAGTTTTGTTTTTACTAATGTGTACATCATTTTTAGTTCGTGTTTGTTCAGAAAAGGCCTTGCAGTATATAAAATAGAACTAGTAACTAATAAGAAATTAAGAGTCGTAAATTAGTGGTGGTCCTGGTGGAGGAATTTTGTGGTACGAAAGCAATAGATTCGACTCACGGTTCTGCATACCGACTTTACAAATAGCTGTTTTGGGGCTTTAGAGAGCCGTATGACCAGCGGCCTCCTTCGGTACTCGATCTAAATGTCCACTTATTTTTCTGTTCATCAGAGACACATGCTTGCCTGACGCGGGCACCATCTCAATTATCAGATAAGGCCAAAACCCAGATGAGCCTCCCTGGACTTCCGCCTGGAAATGAGGAGGCCAGTAATATCCGTACCAAAAACCGGCAAACGGCGTAATGAGTTGTGGCAATCAGTAGCCCACCCGGCGACCCCAAACGACGTACGTGATACGTGTCGCTCTTATGTTCAACGCCTCTGCGAGATTAACTCACAAGACCGGTCGGCCGGTCAGGATCGTTCTCGGATATTAAGTTTTCCCTTCACGATTATGCTTCTGAAACCCAGACAAAGCCCTTTCAGTCCTTTCGATCCTTCGAATTCAGTTCAGTCTTCTCCGTTACTTCAACAAAGACGGCTATTTTCTCTCCTGGATCCAAATAGTCCTCGGCTCATCGGACGTTTATGCAGGGACGAAAATGACTCTACTTCCACGAACCATGTGGGTTATACTCTTACTGGCATTGAGCTGTAGCGTCTCTCTCACCGAAGCCGTGTGTGAATTTGAGGCCATTTTCAACTTTGGAGATTCCAACTCGGATACCGGTGGCTTCTATGCAGCTTTTCCGGCGCAGTCTGGTTCCTTCGGAATGACTTATTTCAAGAAGCCTTCTGGGCGCGCCTCCGATGGTCGCCTTGTCGTCGATTTCCTAGGTACCTCAAATGTTGAATTCTCTTCTCCCTGGTACATCCATTAGAATAGACGATACAGCATTTCACGACTAGATTTCTTTTCTGAAAGAAAACAAAAGATTTTGAAAGGAGAGATACTGTTTCTGTGGGGTTGGGACTTGGGAGCAAGGTGAGCTTCTTCCAGCTATATTTTGTCTTTTCCTGAACAACTCGGAGTTTTCTGGGGACGCTTTGTTATGTCACTGGTATTGCTGAATTACATACTTTGCTAGTTCGGGACAGCTTTAGTGCTTGCTCAACTGCTTCGGCGGCAGTGATTTTTTAATAGTTCTTTTTGAGCTTTAACTGAAGATAGTCATAAAAGTAGCAGTAACTGTTCGAGAAATCCGATTACATAACTTTACCACCGGAACTGCCAAAGCTTGGCCTATTAGAATTTTAACAGTTTCATCGTTACGAAATCCAAAAACTGAAAAGATGGCATTTTGCGTCACATGAAACCTTGTTCATGACATCAACCAGTCAATACTCATTGAACTGCTAGTTGAACAACGACACCCGTCTTTCCGTCGAACACATGAGGATCTGGCCATCTAGTCGAGTTCAGATATAACTCATCAGAACCTTCAGGCCAAGTTCTGCTCCTGGATTTTTGAGTCGTCAGTAGATCATGAGCTAACAAGTTTCTTCTTGTGTCACTGAAACTTCTTTCTCTTTCACGTTTCGTACAGCTCAAGCTCTAGGTTTTCCATATCTGAGTCCATACTTGCTGTCCATCCGATCAGATTACAAGCATGGAGCTAACTACGCGACGCTTGCATCCACTGTGCTGTTGCCCAACACTTCACTCTTTGTTTCCGGAATTAGTCCTTTTTCGTTGGCAATTCAGCTCAATCAGATGAAGGAGTTTAAGGTGCAAGTACTCAAGAAAGGACCAAACGGTACAGAATTAATGACCTCGACCTTGTAAATTAATCGACTGTAAGGATTTACTGCTCAATGGATGATCTAACATTTTCCATTAACTGTCTTTAGCTCGACTTCCAGCTCCAGTTGTGTTTGGGAAATCTCTGTTTACTTTCGATATCGGCCAAAACGACTTCACCTCCAACTTGGCCTCTATTGGTATAGAGGGAACGAAGCAGTTTCTACCTCAAGTTGTCGCTCAAATTGTTGAAACCATCAAAGTAAATCATCTGTATCCTTCTCTCTACCCATCCATTTGTTCTTTTTTCCTTTTGTTGCAAACCAGATGTGAATAATAAATGCAGGCATTGTTTGCTGAAGGAGGCCGCACATTTCTTGTATCCAATCTCGCTCCCATCGGCTGCTATCCAGCATTCTTGACAGAGCTCCCTCATAACAGCTCCGATTTAGACGAGTTTGGGTGCATGATCTCCTACAACGGTGCTGTAACGGACTACAATAACATGCTACGGGACAAGCTTCATGAAGCTGCAGGCCTCCTCCCAAATGCCTCTGTCATTTACGTTGACACTCATTCTGTTAAGCTCGAACTCTTCAGGCATCCCAGATCGCATGGTAAGAAGCGTCTTCTTGCATTTCGTTCGCTGCCCTCTTTGACTCATGCAAGTGTAGAAAATAGAGAAAATTATGCCCCTGAAATCATTCTGAAAATCTGACCAGGACTCAAGTATGGAACCAAAGCTTGCTGTGGATACGGTGGTGATCCCTACAATTATAACAAGCAGTTGTACTGTGGTAATAGCAGGGAAATTAATGGCAGCTTACACACCGCATCAGCCTGTTCTGATCCTCAGAACTACGTGAGTTGGGATGGAATACATGCCACTGAAGCTGCGAACAGGATCGTCACAAGGGCTATTCTTAGTGGTTTCTATTTCGAACCCCCGTTTCCACTTTCCAAGCTCTGTGATTTGCATCCCATTGTATATTAATGAGGCTGGTTATCTTAGTTTTTCATAAATAAATCACCATGCGTACAATCCAATATGGTATAAAAGATTGGAGATGTTACCGTTCATCGTTTAACTTCTGTAATTAAACCGATCCGAGACGAATTTCAAACCACTCGGGCTTCTCCACAAACCAGACAGCTTGATCCTCTCTGCTCTGGTAAAACCCCAATTTCTTCAATCACGTCTCTATACAGGGTAGGCTGTGAGAATACAAGGGTTTCTTCTTATCCGGAAAAAGAACGGGTTTGGAGACACATTGGGAATTCTCTGTAAGAACAAAAAGAAAGGGAGCGGAAACCCGTTGCAGAAACCGCGCTCATTCTTCAGAAATTTTCCTTTTCGAAAGGAAGAGCTTGCGCCAAATTTTAGAAGGAACTGAGGGTCGAAAGTCGAAACTTGAGAGCCGAATGACGAGAGCGAGAAAAAAGCATTTTCAACTCGTCTCCTCCTCATCTTATTCCTTGTGTCCTGTCTGTTACCGAAAGGAATTATCGGAGTTCAGATGACCGATACCGAACTCGTTTCGGATTCTTCTAGCTTCTGATAATAAACATGGTGCATATTCCAGATTAATTGCTATTGAAGTACAAAGTGCATGCAAACAAAAGCAGCCCAACTTCTGAGTGCAAATTTTACGCAGGCAAGTGGAAGATGGCGGCTTTTGGTGATCAAAGCACTAATTACAGTGGTAATTGGAAGGAAGGGAAGGGAAGGAAAAATCAACGCTTTCAATTTGCGCCAGAGCAAGTTCTAATGGAACATTTCAGTCCACAAAACCACTTCGAGCTTATCTTGATCCAACTAGAGGATTAGAACAATTCAAACTCTCCATCAATGGAAAATGTGCATATTTTCAGGGAATGACGAAGACCCTTCTCCTATAAAAGGATGACGAATTCTGGGCTTGGCATCGATTTTGAAGCAAATGGTTGCAACGGGATGTTTCTTTTACACTGATTTTCGCTTCTCCGCTGCTTCCTCTTCCTCGTACCTCAACTCTCTGTTTCTTTTACAACCAGACATGTCCGTTATCAGCCACGAGAATATGAATCGGGGCTTCCATCATTCGTCTCTTCTTCCATGATTGTTTGTTGCTGTAAGTTGATTTTCGCTCCAAAGGTCCAAACCGTCTGATCAGCAACCATTTGCCTATGGTTTCTGCAAAGGTGAGACGCTGAATTGTTACTCGATGACGATCCTCCCAGGATTGACAGTGAGAAGAAGGCGAAGGCGCGACCTAATGCATATTCTCTCAGAGGATTTGAGCTGATTGATAAGATCAAAAGTGCAGTAGACAAAGCATGTGCAGGGCCTGTCGTTTCCTGTGCTGATGTCCTTGCAATTTCAGCTCGAGAATCAGTTGCTGAGGTGAGTCCAGCGAGTTCTTGTTGCAAGTATTGATCGACATCAGAAAGATAGACTTTTGATCTCTCTCTGCTAATCAAAGTTAGGAGGTCCTTCATGGTCAGAGCCTTTTGGGAAGAAGAGACGCGAGTACGGCGAACCGAGCTGCTGCAAAAAACCTCCCATCCCCATTTGCAAATCTCAAGGATATAACTAAAATTTTTGCTGATAAGGGCTTCACGGTCAGAGACACGGTCGGTCGTTTTTTCAGGGGCTCACTCCATCGGTGCTTCACTTTCCGTGAACATCTATACAATGGAACCAATCTGGTGACACAGGTAGCATCTGAAAGAAATTCAACTGCCGAAGAAGTGGAGGGGATGACAATACGTCTTCCATGGATCACCAGATTCCGAATCGGTTTGAAAACAACTATTACCAAGCACTGGTGCGGAAGAGGGGACTTCTAATCAGGAGCTCTTCAATGGCGGTCCTGTAGATGACATTGTCACCACTTACACGAGGATTCTGACACATTTTATGCTCGCTTTGCTAGTGCCATGGAGAAGATGAGCAATATGAATCACTTGACAGGGAGCAAAGGGAAGATAAGAAAAGACTGCAAAAAACTAAACTAAAATGACTTATTTTTATCTTCTCCTTGTTTGTGTGACCTTGTTCAAGTCTTGATCATCGATAAAAGTATGTCAGAAAGGAAAAAACCTTCTATGATCACTGTGATGTTTTCTTTTTCCTCTCCTCTGCTTTATATCCCTATTCACAAAATGTCTCAATTCCCTACTGACAATCTTTTCTCTTAACAGGTCCGAAGGAAAACGAAAAACTAAAAATTTCAAAAAAGGAAATAATCATGGAGTGAATTCATTTTCAAGAACAGGTTGAGTTCTAATGGAAACAGCTGAAGGCATTTTACTCCCTCCAATCCAATGGCTTCCCAAAACCTCTCCTTCATCAGCATGTCTCTCCATTGCCCCAATCTTCTTCCTCTTCACAAACTTGAAGACTGCAAATGCGACCAAACCGATCAAAATCAACCCTGCAATTGCAGACCCAGTTGCTGCAACTGCCCACACATTCCACTTTCTCCTTTTCTTCTTCCTCCTCGGAGACAGGGGAGATGGGCTTGGGGCAAGCGGAGGAGCAGACGGAATCACCACCGAGAAGTGGCCTTGATTTGCTGTCAAGCACACACTGGGAAATGTCATTTCGCTGAGATAAGGCACCCTACCTTGATGGAACCTCACACATTTTGCCAACGAATTCCATCCTTTCGGCGGCGCGAATTTCGAAAAGTTGACGGAAATCGGACCTCCCATCACGCGGAGATCCAGTTGCCGCTCGATGCTGCCATTCTTCGAATTGGACGTTGCATTGTAAATGAGAAACCCAAATACTGGAGTTGCCAACGTATAACCAGGCACGTAATAGAAGGAAGAAGACCAGTTCGCCAGATTCTGATAAACTATCGCGACTCTCCTTGCATAAGGCTGCGGCTGAACGTGTGGAGGAATTCTGAAAATACTGTAATTCACTCCCCGTGCTGAGAAGCTCCTGATTCTCAGTCGAGTGACATTAACTCGGGTGCCCGAGAAATTGGCTGGTAAAGGTACTCGGTAAAGGACACCTGAACGAACGTGAGGTCCCTGAAGAACCTCGAAAGCATAACTTCGAAGTGCAGCATCTAACGAATCACTTTCCGCAGCCGGAAGGACATTAATCGAAGCATGCGCGACAGACCAGAAATCGAACAGAAACAAAACCAGGGAAGCCAATCGGCTTCGTCCTCGAGAATTACCCATCAAACTAGCGAAACATAAATCATGTCTTCAAATAAAGAACTGTAACTCATCGTTCGAATTCAACACACAGATATCTTCTCAAAAGCTAGAATATCAAACAACCCAGAAGCGCCGCGGTGCGTTATCTCTTCTGGCATTGCCCAATCGAAGGCAACTGTGCACTGGGTGGAGACCAGATGGAAAGAGAGAGAGAGAACGTTTGTTTAATGGTTAGAAAAGGAACAAAAGGGCGAGAATTTTCGGTAGAGAGCAGATTGTAATCGCTTCTTCCATGAACGAACAAATCCATCTCTTCTATTTTGTCTCTAATGGCCCGTCAACATGGTTTTAGTTGAGGAAGTCTGAGAAGAAAATAGGTAATCAAAACGATGCCAACGGAGACACAGTTGGCCTGTGAGCAGAACAGCACAACTGGGGAATTAAAGAATTGCAGGCCGCAGAAAGGATCAAAAGAAAAAGAGACGTATCAACCGGTCGTACGTCCATGCAAGTCGCCCGCGACCACCGCGTTCGGTACTACGGTTGTTGGCGTGTTCTGCGAAGGACACGTTGACGGTCGGTGGGTCGTGTGTCATACTCGGTCAGCCCGACGTAACTGAATTATGTACCAGTAACCTTACGACACGTCAGGACTTTTTACTGCTTATCGGAGTCGAAAACTTTGAAATGGCTTTTCTTTTAGGATGAAAAATAAAAATTATGATTATTTTACAACGCTAGAAGGAGGGCTTGAACCTCCGACCTTGTGGTTAACAGCCACACGCTCTAACCAACTGAGCTATTCCAGCTAGACATGATGAAGTCATTGTTTAATTTATATAGACAAATGATAGAAGAGAATTTCTTCCCTCCATTTTCTGCAACTCAAATTCCGGCGGGAACTCTCTGTAAATAACAGATACCTTTCTTTGCATCTCTAATGGCGTCTCTTCTGGTTGATCCTCGCCAGACTCATCGTGTCGTTCTCCTGATAGATCTCTACCCTCTGTTTCATCTCCAAGACGCTAACCCTTACATCTCTGCCGTCCTATCCGCTGTCAAAATCATCGTGTCTTTACCTTCACTCTTCTCCTCCTCTCTATTTGCTTACAAGCTCTTCTTCTCCTCCCTCTCCCCTCTCACTTCATCATCTAAAATACATAAACTTCTGGGCAAAGCATCCTCCATCTCCTTTGATCTACCCTCATTGACCTTCACTTCTCTCGCCAGTTCTCTGAGATCAGTTGCTTCACTTCTTTCATTGTCTGACACGGACCGCCTTGCTGTCCCTCGCGCCTCACTTGTAGCAGAGTCGCTTCGCCAGATCCTCTACGATTACCCTTGGGAGACTGCGATTCAAGATCCAAAAGGTACGACAGTCTTAACACTGCGGTCGAATTTGGTAATGCTCTTTTCGCCCTTCCCTAGACGCCCGAGTGAGCTGCCTCAGTTTGTTGGCTCGGAACTTGATGATGAAAAGGCACTTTCTGATAAGTTCTCCCAGATTTTCAGCGGTGTGACTGAGGGATTTGTTAACAGAGATATTCATTTGTGCTGGGTTGATGTTAATTTTGATGAAGACTGCAAGGAGGATGGAGGAAATGAAAACGGATCTGAGTTAGAGCTTTTTGAGAAGGGAATTAAGAGAGTAGGCTGGGGGATTTGCTGTACAGATGCAATTACCTTGGGCCCCGTTCTCGTTCCTTTTGAATTGTTTCTTCCCAGAATTGCATGCTTGGTGAGACCTCTAGTCAATCCTAGTCGAGTGGAATTAAGTCTTGAGATCTTGGATGTGAATAAGAAGACCTTATTATGCAACTTTGATCTTGAATTACTTAGTAATTTGCGGATCAAGGGGAAATTCTTTGGGAGCGATGCTTCCTCAAAGATCTGCATTCAAAAGGTATTAAGGAACAACTGCATGTTGAGGATTAAGGAAGATTGTGTAAGTGATATTGCTCTGTTACGTGGGTTTCCATCCGAAAACAAGAAAGAGAAGAAAAGTGACAAATTCGACGTTTTTTTGTGGATAAGATTCTTGACATGCTAAGGATGGAGAAGAGTGAATTCGTTGCTGGGAAACCTGTTTGGCAGCTTCTTCTCAATTTCCTCCATAAAGAAGGGCTTTCAGCTCTAGTGTCTGTTTTGGATGCTAAAGGGAGTTCTGTTACTGGAATATTAAGGCCTTTCACAATACATTCTGCGGTTCTCTGCTTATTAGATGGAGGGACTACCTGTGAGAAGGTGTATGAAGCTACTGCTGATTCGCTCTGCTCGAATGTGTTCACCGTTTCTACATTTGACAGCTCTAGTATTTGCCATGCTACAGATTGGAAGAGGAAACGCCATAAAAGGAGTCCGAATTTGTATCAAGACCTTACATGGCATTCCTTCCGCCAAGCAGTCCTTAACTGTCCTTTTGAGGGGATAGATAGAGATGCTCAGTTGGAATTTGACATGGAAGAGGCCTACTTTGCAAAAAAACATAACGATTCAAAGAAACTAGGATTTCTGCAGTGCTGGATCAAACAGATGAAAAATTCAAAAGAGTCTAGCCAAATTAGATCAGATGAAACGAAGGATCCAGTAAATGTCATAGAGGAATTTGAAAAAAGAGGCAAAATTGTTGATTCACAACACGAAAGCCAAGGGACTGTTTCACCTTCTGTTTCTGCTGGAGATAATCAATTGAGCCAAATTAAGAGTGAGGAGGCTCAGGTTCTTTGTTGTTTGAGAACTCCCAAAGAATTTTTTGAGTCTGTTTGCCAGAAAATTCAGCAAGGTATTGATTTTGAAGAAGTGGACCTGGGAATTTTTGCAGAGCGCATTGTAGATTCATCTATTTATTGGCTGAATGGGAAATGTGAGACAGTTGCTTCAGAAAATTTGCCTCCTTCAGATAGCAAAGATTTCAACTGTGTAACAGTTTTTAAAGAGTTGGTAAACCTTCTGCTGGAGAAGCCCAAGGATTTGGTAACAAAGTATAAGGGCTATAGCTTTCCAAGAAAGAAAGTTAGAGAGTATTCTTTTGTCTTTGTCTATATGATTTTCTTTCTTCATTTCTCCTAAAACGTTGCACATTTGGATGTCTTTGATTCCTTAATGTGCTGAAGACACGAGTTACAGATTTTGTTTCGGATGGAGATACTCCAATCAAAAGTTGGAGCAAGTGTTGAAGAAGCTGGGAAGCAAAAGTTTGTGAAGGAAATTTGCTCCTTATTGTGTTCAACCTTCAAGGAGGTATTTTTGGTGGTGAAAGCCTTGTTGAATATGCAGGAAGGATTCTGAAAAACAGGTATGTTGGATATTTGATAAACTTATATTACGTGGCTAGATAGTTTGGAGTTTTTTCTTTAGTGCTTCCTTTATTATTATGTAAGAGAAGAATTTATGTTCAAAAGACTTTTTAGCATTATCGTCGAAGTTTGGTCCAAGTTCATCCTAAAATGACTAATCAAAGCTAAAAGGCCTTTTTCCAATTACAAAGCATAGAATTGCCTGAAGAAGCTTGAATCTGTGTGAGACTGTTGTAACACTCTTTCACATGTGAACCATTTTTATGGGTTTTACATGTAGGCAATTTCCTATGGCTGCTGAAGTATAAACACACACCCTTTGGTAACATGGTAAATAAGCACTGGATCTTCCTAATGCATATTTATGTGAGACAATTCTCTACACTTTGTGAGTTGTCAGGATGAGAATTTTATGAGTCTCCTGTAATGTAATCTAGCTTGATATTAGTTTTCATCTTAGTATTTCTCTTTCCTAACTAATAATGTGATGTAACTTTTGCAACTGTCCTTCAAGAACGATTTAAAACTTGTTAGGGATCTCTTAATTGTTCACTATAAACTCCATCATTTATATTTGATTCTATTATTTATTCAGTAGTTCCTACTATGTGGTCATCAATCTGTTCAGAGGAAAAATTTATGGGCATTACGCCATGAGTGATGTCTGTCTAGTGATTAGTCTCAGCTGTCTACTTGCAAGTTGAACTAGCCCTTTGGCTACTACTATCTCCTAAAGTTCCATGATATTCCTTTTTTTCTGGAAAAATCCCATCTCACCACAAGGTAAAGAGCAGTTGCTGATGTGTTTCTCATCCGAGTACAGGTTTAAAGTTGCCTTGAGTAGCTAAGTCTTGTTTCTAATTTAAAAGAAGAAACATGGGAAGCTTTTAGATTCTTAAATAGTAACTATAGCACATTGTTTCCCCTTTTTTAAGTATATTCCTTATGAATTTCAGAGTTATTTATAACAATAATATGAGCTTATTAGGGTATTATAATATGCATTCCTATCCTCAAATTCCATATACAAAAATATCTGAGGCAAGAGCTTTATAAAAAGCTCATAAGACGACCTAAAATGTTGATTTGCTTGTGGGTCCTTTTTTTTTTTTTTTTTTTTCTGGTAAAAAGTCTTCCATGGAAGTGACTGCTTTAAGTCAAATATCTCTGGGGGACATAATTTGGTAAGAAAGACACATATGATTCATGACTCAGTTCAGCCTAGTCCCAAGCCCTTTAAACTGCTGTTAACATTCTCTTTGAGGTGCTAGTTGAATCATTTACGTACTAATACAACTGATTCATCTTCTCTGTACCGAATGAGCTTTGAAATTTTTGCAGGTACGCTGGATCTCTTGGAGAAGTCATTCACAGAGTTTACACTAAGATGGAGTTTTTGTTATCCGATGGAGAAGATGCCACAAGTTCAATGCATGATAGCAATGAAAATGAGAACGAGAGAGGCGAGGAAGGAATTGATCTCAGAAAAAAAGAAACTACCGCAGGGCAAAACATTCCAGGTGAATACTTATGTCCAGATGAAGCAGCTCAAGGAGAGGATGATAAACAGAATTATGCGAGAGAAAACAAGAAAACCCAGCATGAAGAGCAAGAGCATGAGCTTAGGTTAATGGAAGCTCGGGAAAGGAGAGAGAGAGCACGGAGGTTTGCATCGTTCACAAGCTGGGTCCCAGATTTGCAGAGAGTGTGGGCCCCAAAACAACAGTCAAGGACATCAGCGACGGGGAAAAAGGAGTCCCACCGGAAGCCATCAAAGAACAAGCAGCGAGGAAGAGGAGCTCGCCATGGCTACGATGTGGTGTGCGAGACGCCATTTGTGGGGATGAAACGTGTCATGCAGACTGTAGGAAGCTCTGGCAGGGACGTAAAAGGAACAGACTGTGGGCCTGCAAAGTCGAAGAAGGCTCTGTTTGAAACAGATGGAGAAATGACGCCATTTTCATCGAAGCTTCTGTAACTGGTCAACAGTAAAATACGTCAGCAAGAACCCTCCTGTGGGCCTGACCATACAAATCTAGTATAACCAAAGTGTAGCCCAATCGGGCTTAATTAATAAAGTTAATTATGCTTTGCAGTAAATTTGGAGAAACCCAAAAGATTGGCAAGTAGGGGGATATTCTTATTCTTTATTCTTTACTAGCGCAAAAGTGTCGCGCAGTGCGCACCTCTTTCCGTTCTTCAGCGATTACTCTAGAAAAGCGTCGGTTCCGAATCGCTTATTCGCTCGCTGTCCCGCCGGCTCTAACTCTTGAAAAGCAAGAAAAGCTAACAGTTTAGGGTTTCAGTAGGCCAGTCAGGCATGCCGAAGAACAAGGGTAAGGGAGGAAAGAATCGCAAGAGGGGAAAGAACGAGGCCGATGACGAGAAGCGTGAGCTCGTTTTCAAGGAAGACGGGCAGGAGTACGCTCAGGTCCTTCGGATGCTTGGCAACGGCCGATGCGAGGCTATGTGCATCGACGGCATCAAGCGCCTCTGTCATATCCGGGGCAAGATGCACAAGAAGGTCTGGATCGCTGCCGGGGACATAATACTTGTCGGACTCCGGGATTATCAGGACGACAAGGCTGATGTTATCCTCAAGTACATGCCTGACGAGGCCAGGCTTCTCAAGGCCTATGGTGAGCTGCCGGAGAACACCAGGCTTAATGAAGGTATTGCTGGTGGCCTTGACGAGGAGGATGATGGCGCTGGTGATGACTATATCGAGTTCGAGGATGAGGACATCGACAAGATCTAGGGTTTGGAATTTCTTCCTTGCTATGTGTCTCGACTTTTCAGTGATCTGTTCTTTGTTATACGCCTTTTTTCCTATGTATTACGCACGCGTTTCGAGTTCTGTGGTGACAATGAATGAAATGAAATAATAGATATATTTTACTATTTACAATGTTAATTTCCTTTTTCTATTCTTGGCCTTCGTTCAAGTTATAATTTTCGTGATGAAGAGATGGAATTTGGACTTGATATGATTTTTATGGTGGTGCTCAAGGATGTTGTTTATGGTTTTCGATCTTAATTGATGGTTTTCTGATGCCCCAGTATTTTTATTTATTCTTTTCTTGTGATGATAATCTCAGTGTGGTCATGTTATTGGACTTTTGTTTGTTCTGTCTGTCTAATAGGTTCTTCGTAAGAAAGCGTCTTAGTTAACATTGTGATGAAAATACTTTCAGGCTTCCTTTTTGTTGCTGTGAATTGTGAGGATGTGAATATGTTCTGTTAAATTCGTTATTTCGTTTTGCATCTGTGAATATGTTGTGGCTGATGTTCTCTTGTTCTGGCTGTTAGTAATCCTCTTTGGCTTTTCTCTGGAGTAGCACCTGATCAAATTCCGAACCTTAATTCCTTTTTCATCTTACATATAACATATCCCCATTTTGAAGCTGATCTTTTTTCTAGTTTACTTTGCCCCCCTCTATTTCGTGGCAGCACTAAAATGATTATCAACTGCTTCTTTTGTTATCATCTAATTGTTTTTCCTTCTTGTTTGGTAGCATGACAGCCAATTTCTGTATTTGCTGATGCTGATAATTCATTTCTGTGTGGTTTTATCGTTTTGTTCCATTCTAACAATGTAGGTCTTCTATTTCTGTCTTTACTGAGATCGGTTCATCCGACTTTTCCATGCTGTCTGTGAAATGTTTTAGATATATGCTTCTCTCAGAGCTCTTGACTGTTGCAATTCTTCTGATCCCCAAATGAAATTCATTTTTATGCTTGAGCCCTTACTACCCCCAGTACTTGTTTATCTGAGACTTGAGGTTCAGAGAACCAAAAGAAAGCTGGTATACTAAAAGACATTACTGGATGTGTCACCTCTATATGAGGCATTAAACACATCTTACTTTGATGATTAGATTTCCTATGTCTGCCCTTTTCCTTCCACCAGCAGCAGCTTCAAGTTTCCAACTGGTTAAGAGAGTATTTAAGTGGGATTCTTCTTCAGTCGAAAGGACTTCACTGTGGATGTCGTGTAGGGTGTTTTTCAAGTGGCACGTTTACAGCAAAACCCCATTTCCAGTCTCTAATAAATATGAATTCATTCTATTTGATGGTGTATCGTCGAAGGCCTTCAATCTCTTTTCTGATTACATTTCCTAAATCCCTCATCAAAAGAGAGAGAGACCTCTGCATCCATTAACGTTAAGAGGACTCTATTCGTCTTGTGATTCTTTAACGTTAATCAGTTTTTGCAAAAACTTAACACCTCTGTTAATCTTGGCTAACACTAGGGCATTTAATCATAAGATTGAATTTTAAAATATGGCATTTAAATGAATGTATTTGAAAACAACAGATTTGATAAAATTATATTTAAAACATTACTTAGTAGTAGGAGTTGGGAGAAACCTCTGAGAAAAAAACAGTGGAGAGGTAGTTTGACAAAATTATAGCTGAGAGTAATCAGACAACATCTATTCTTATATATATATTTTTAATAATCAAAATATTGTATTACTATATAGTTAGTTAATAAAAATGAATAATTATCAATTTAAGACATTTAAAAAGTATACAAAATTATTCTTATTTAAACTATTAAACTATTATTGTAAAAACATTATATACAAATTTCAGGGAGCCTTTGATGATCTAATGATTACCCTCCTTACGAAATTTAATAATTTATTACATATTTTACATTTGTTATTAAATGACAATATATATTGTTATAAAAAATAAGGGAATTTCGCTTCTGAGTCTTAGAAAACTGAACTGAACTGCACTTCAAAAGAGTTTTCTCTTTATATAACGCGTAGCAAATACTCCTTTTGTTAGTCTCAGATAACGCCGCTCACAGGGGCTTACATTTCTTCACCCTTAGTCAGATTACATCGTTCTTTTCCCCCACCCAACAAAAAAAAAAAAAAAAAAACAGTTCACAATGTAATGGAAATATCAGCAAAGGCACAGCAGGGGCACAAAACCTGTACAAGAGATAGATAAAAACCTCTTTAAGATGCGCATGTCAGTGCTGCTTGATCGTGAGCTCTGCTCTGAGGTGGAGCACACCATTGATGAAGTAGAGACTGTCCTCGGCCATGAACGATGTCCACGGGATGGCAAACAGATTTCTATAACCAACGGCCTTGCCACCTGTGAAAGTATAATTACCTTTGTACTTGCTTACAAACTCCCCTGCAGGTTTTGTCCTTGCCGAGAACTCGTAGTCCACTGCAAAACTAACCGAACCCTTCTCTTGCATCCCTAAAAATAGCCCAAAGCAGTGGAACGCGCTCTGCTGGTCCATATTACAATGTGCTGACAGGAAAAATCCCTGCCCTCCCAGGTGGAATGCTTGAGAGTATACACGCCCAGACGGAAACAGGTTACCACACTCCTCTCGCTTCAGATCAAGGTACACTATGCACTGCTGGTGCGGCAGCTCAAACTCCACCACTTTCACAGGCCGATACTTGTAAGCTCGCTCCACAAAACGCTTACTAGGGCCCTCATCAGAGGCCAGAGTTCGCTGGCGATGCGGAGTTTCAGCCTTGAAAAACAGCGCATCAAGCACAACCTTAGAGGCCAGCTCATGGTCAAAGTCGTTACAGTTGAGGACTTTCCTCAGCTTCCTGCAGGTCATATATGGAAATCGAATGAGTCGACTCAGCCGAGACCCAAGGATCTCACGACGCTCCTCCAGCTTTGGGTACTGAGTACGAGCCCATTTCAACAAAAAATCATACACTGCATCTTCAGATGCCACCTGTAGCTCATCACTACTCAATACTGCCTCAACTCCAGCCAGAGGTAAGTTCAGCACTTCCTCTTGGAACCTGTAGAAAAAAAGAGGTTTAATTACAAAACGATCAAACTTTATCAAGCAGAATAGCATACACATCATCGACAGAACATATAACTGACTTCGTTATGTCCTTGTAAAGTGTCGCGAGGAATTGTTTGGCAGCATCAGTTAAGGGTTTGACAGCTTCAGCCATTAAGACACTGGAAGGTAGCTCAAGATACAGTAGAGCAGATTCAGGTGTCATGGGCAAATCACGTAGCAAACGGCTGCAATATCTCATGCAAGATGCAACCTCAAACTTGTCTGCAGCCATCAGCACATCCAATAGGGCAGGAGCAGTTGTAGGTCCTAATGTTTCACTGTACATAAAATTTAGAAGTTCCATGAGGGCAGCTTCCTCTGCAACACGTAAAGAGATCTTTATGAGTCCTGAAAAACGTATAGATGGAATGTGAAACTAAATCTTGAGCAAGGAGGAATCAGATATAGCTCATATCTACTACAAGAAATTGATTTTTACCAGATTCATTGATTCTCAGGGTTACTTGTCTTTGCTCTGATTCACGCATACCATTTGAGAAGACCTTTAACGAACATAAAGATCTTCAGTTATCTACAAGAGGAAGAAAATTTTCAAAAACTAAAGAGTAAATGAAATCACAAACCTTGTAAAAGAATGGGCTTTTAGCTGCTAATATTGCAGAATTTATATGTAGTGTTTTCACTCTCAAAACGGTGGAACAGTCCATACTCCAAGATGAATCATTGCTGTTGGCGGCCTCATCACCTATCACAAAAACCATCTCCATGCTATAATAAATGCTCAACATGCACGACCCAATAACACACAACCACACATAACATGAAGAAATCAACTCCATTGAAACTTCAAGGCTTTATCTTTATTGCTGAAAGTTAACATAAGGCTTTAAAATCATGCGTCTTACTTGTAAAAAACAGAATGCCTTGCTATTGATAAATATTATTCCAAGAAAATAGGATGCACGGTATTGAAATGTTTCAGATTAAATTTTGGTTTCAGTAATTAATATTAAGCAGTCAATTGCCTATCTAAATTGCTCGACTAGCCATAATTCTCATGAAATTGAGGAAATTATCTTGCTGGATTGATGGTTCATGAAGGCCAAAGAACAATTTCATCAACATTTTTACAAAAAATTAAATCTGGGCTAAATATGGAAGCGGAAATCTCATAAGAGATCTGGTTCTATTAACAACATTCGCTTTTTCTTAAAATTAAAAAAAAAAAAAGATTTTTTGAAAAATTAACAAAATCTTCACTTTCTGTCTATTAGTATTGATCTTGGCTACTCTCCAATTTCATTTTTTTTTATAACTTGATCATTTCAGATAATATAAGGGAGAATACTGTTCCTGCATTCCTTTTTTTTTTGCTGACAACCATCCGTTAAAATACCTTTTCAAAGTCGTTCATATCAAAATACCAAATAACCCAACTGCAAATGCCATTTCCAATTTCGTATTTAAAGTGACGGGTTGAAGCATAAAACTTTCAAATAATACCAGAACGAGAAGAAACCGGTACAGCACCTGAAGGCGATTCTTCAATCATTGCCACGGGTTCGTCATCTTGAGTTTCATATGCCACACCGTCTTCAGTGTCAGGTTGGCCACGTTTTGAAACGAGCTCCTCACAGCATACAGCAAGCCCTGAAGCCAGGAGGAGAAATACAGACAATGAGGAGCTAATAGACGAATAATAAACGACCCGATATCCTCATACCACATATTAAGAGTGGAATTCAGAACAGGGGAAGAGCAGAAGCAACTGGAGACAATACGAAGACAAGTAAAGCCGTTCTTTAAAAAAAAAAAAAATTGTCGAAATCCATAGACCGGTCAAATGAGGAGTACATTGACAGCTATCAAATAAAATTTAAATCTCCATGAACGGCTAAAAAAGGAAAGGATTCCAAAAGGAGGGCTCTGAACCCACCACGATGTCGCACAAATTCGAATTCAGATAACAGACGAAAACGAAATCCAGATTCTATGATCAGCCCAACAGAAAAAAACCCAGCAAAAATCACCCAAAAAAAAAAAAAAAAAAAGCAAGCAAAGCAAGGCACTCACCATTTTCCTTCTTGATCTCTTCCCTCCTCCGCTTCCGATTCCTCACCCACTCAGCGATACTCGTACAGCCCTCACCATCACTCTTATGTTCCGGCAGGCCCGCCATGATCTCTATCCTGAGCACGCGATCGGAGAAATAATTGTTGTTAAAGGCGAAGGCAAAGTCCCTATCAGAACCTCCAACGCCCTTGCCGTCCGGGAGATTATCAGAATCCATAACCGTCCTAGGATCAAAGAGATCCGCAGCAGATTCCTTCATCCTCCGAACTACAAACGCATGGGCCAGAGGAAGAGGAAGAAGATGATCAACACCCAACCCTCTCGCTGATAACCCTAACCCTCCAACAATAACGCCGAGAATGAAAAAAAAAAAGATCGAAACGAGTAGGAGAAAAGGAGGTAGAACCCCCTTTCAAAAGAAAGGCGTAAGGTGAGACGCGTGATCTATTAAATAGGTTATCTCTGCGGCTCTCGCCGCTCGCCGCTTGCTGCAACAAGAAAGCACGCTCGCTCGGCCTTTTTCGTCAATCGTCAAACCTAAAAAGAGGATAGTAAAATTCCTTATCACCCCTCTTTAATTCTTCATGGTTTCCTCTCGCCGTATTTAATTATTTGTTAATTTGACCATTTGTAAGGTCAGTAAGGGAAAAAAAAATGTAAAGATGGAAAACGTCCAACATTTGAATTTGGGACGACCGAGGCAGCACAACCCAATTACTTTTTTATTCATCCAACGGCACCAAGTTGATAATTATATAATTTTTAACTGATTTTTTAATTATATAATTTTGGAATTATTAGAGGAATTTATTTGACTTTCTATTTTCCAAATATTAAATAATATAATATAATATAATTTTTTATCCGATTACCTATTTACCATTTATTAAAAAAATAGAAATATTAAGGGTTATTTTCTTATAAGATCGACTAATTACCCAATTAATATATTTACAATCGAATAAACAAATATTTTAAAAATATTAAAAATAATTAAAAAAGAGTCCCTTTGTCCTCTACGAATTTTCTGTCAAACAAACTGGAAAGATTATGATTTTTTTCAAAACATTTGCAGGGAGCAAAATCATAGATCTTATTTCTTCTCCATAATGGATGCTGGGAGTTTGCAATTTGATATGGAAATATCAAAGATGAAATCGCCATTAATGATTCTCAGGCCAGCCCCTAATACAACATCTTAGATTTCTCAGAAGATAAAGAGTAACCAACAGGAAGCTAGGCCTTTGGTCGCTTCTGTAACTCAAACTAAAATTAAGCGGAACCATAATCTATCATTAAAGCGAAGCCAGCAACTCCAGTAGGGATGAGGGAAAGGCGAGCAGTATCTTCCGAAAGCTGAGAGAGATTGACGACGACGCCTCTTGGAGTCCGACAGGCAGTGTTCTTTCCTGCAAATGGCATTTTTTACTACACAGACTACAACTGAAGGAGTTGGCGAAGGCTGTATATCACGGACAAATTCTAAGCAGTGAACGTAAATTTCATCAGAAGTCTCTATTGAAAGTAATGTTAGCACAAAACTCAAACATGCATGCATTTAAAGGAGAGAGAGATAGAGAGGGAGGCCATTGGAGCTCCCTTCAATCCAAGTAAGAAAAACAGAAGGCGAACTCGTCTCCTAACACATGCGCACCTTTGGACTGCGCAGTTCAGACATTAACCTCGCGCAGCCAAAGGAGCCCATGAACCAGCAGCTGTTATCACCCTCTTTCTCCCTGTATTGGACTGAAGGGAGCTCAATTGAAACCCCGTTCACCTCTTTCCACAAAACAGTTCACCTTCGCAAGGAATCCAGCCAACACTACAGGCTTTCCATAACAGGAAAACCCCAGAAGTGGAAATTCGCAGGAGCCCAATCTTCTGGGAGAATTACAGAAGCCCCACGAGAGAGACGGGCGGAAGAACATGCTTTAAATAGCCGCAGAGACATGGTCGGCCGAAACCCAGATGAAACGAGAACCTTAGGATCTCGCTGAGAAATCCCAGGGGGAGATTTTTTCGGCGGTGAAGGTGGGTCACGTGTAGAGAGAGAGACGGCAGGAAATCTCGTTTTTTCTTTAATGGAGTCGTGAAATGACGACTGACGAGTAGCATCGTGTTTAGGAAAGCATGGCCGATAATGGCGGCCCCTGGCATCTTTCTCTTTTGAAGAGAATCCGTCTTCCAAAGACAATTACGGATGGATTTTGGCATTCCCTCCGATCGTCTTTTCCTTTTTCCAGTATCTTTTCCCTGCTTTTGCATCATTTCTTTCCTATTAACAAACCCTAAAGGAGCTTCAGGTGGAGCACTGTTTTTGACTTCCTTTCTTTAGGTAATAGTTTCTATACTAAGCAAGTACAACGTTTGATCAACGCAGCTTGGTGGGTATTAAGAAACCATAAACGAGAATCTCCATGGTTGCTTTAGGAACCGGATTTGATCGATATCTACATTTCGCATCAAACATTACTGCTGCACTGACTCGTCTGGAACAAAGTGGCCCAATTCTTTTGAAAAAAGAAAAGTCATTAGCATTTCAAAAGTCGATTATACGTGAAAATGTTCAGAATCAGGGAACATATGGTGAGCTGAAAGTATTCCTTGATTCCTCTTTACACCTACACAATCGTTTGACTGCACCTCCTTTACGAGAAAGCAGCTTCGTCACCTGAAAACGAGGACTGATTATTGGAGTATTATGAGATTATGATCTACCAGCCACAAAAAAGAGTTTTGGGTTTATTAATAGTCCTTCAGATGTTATTTTTTAAAAATCCCCTAAAACCCTTACTCTCTCTAGCGGCAATGACCATACTTCTGCTAGTATTTGGTGAAGAACCAAAGCTATCCCGACTGCATCTAGTGTATTTACTCTTTTCATACTGAGGATAAGAAACCCAGAAAGAAGCAAATTTGGAGCATAATTCAATAAGCAAGAACAAAGATTAATGATAATTAAAAATATTTATGATTAAAATTCTCTTAAGTTTTTATTTCTTTTATTTTCTCCCCAAATTTTATCATTTTGATTTTCTGGTGCCAAACAATAAAAAATATATTTCTCTTCTATTTTATTTTATTTCCTTTTTTTTCTGTGGGTTCCAAACATGCCATTAAAGTCTATGGTTTTCCAAGTGAAATTCTTGGACAATTTGTTCATAAATTTCATCCAATCTTCTTTCATGAAAGAGAAGGTATGACATGCATTTCACCCTCAATATACTTCACCATAAGTAATTGGCAAATTGAAGTAACTTCCGTGGCGAGCCATGTCTGTAAAAATCACGACACCCAACTGGTCGATACGATTCTTGCAAGATTTATAGCAAGAACGAAGACGATTCCGTGGCCCGCCTGTTGGCATTCTGTCTCCATCGAAATGACAAGGTATCAAACCTCCGCCACGGATCATCTCCGAACACCTTTTTTCCAGTTGGTACCTGGTATTAAGGTTATTATGTATTATTGTTCTCTCTCCGGGCCGCACGGAGGAAAGAACAACTCCACTTTGATATTATTGTTGCTTGTTTATTATCGATTCAAAGTGCCAGATTTCTGCAAAAGAGCAAACAGAAGAATTGGCGATTAGATTACACTTATTCTCCATCTTCTTCATGGATCAATGGTCGCTTTTCACGTGAAGCTGGGTTTTAAATTTATGATACCCAGTCACTCTGCAAGTGCTAAGTGCAGACTGCTAGGTACGAATTTTCTCGTGTATCCGTATTCCTGATTGTCTTTTCACGTTAAAGTAAAAGAAAAGAAGGCATCCCTTATACTTTCGTTAATCAATTAATTCCATATATTATTACAGTCGATTCAACACTCTACCTCCGTCGGAGTTTGCTCGTACCTACGAAGGAAAAAATTTCGATTTTTATCCCTCAAAACCGGAATTACAGAACTTGGTATGGTAAACACTAGTTCTCTCAATTGTCTGAGGGGCAGAGGATGAAGTCGTAACTGGTTTGAAATATGAAATAGAAGAGGTAAGAGAGATTATGGAGGAAGACGATCGATGAATAGTACTTCGCTCAGCACACTAGGAAGATCATGTACTAGACCTTTTTCTTCTTTTTCCATTTTTTAACAGACAAGGCAGGGCAATATATTGGGATCAAGCACAAGAAGGAAGAATCGTCCTATACGAGGTGTGGTGGTTCAGAGTCTTGAGACTCAACAGGAAGTTATTGCTGTTGATGACGATTAGACTCTCATGTCCCCAATCGAGAGACAAAATAGACAGACGACGTGGAGACTTATGTTAAAACATCGATAAATCATTTATCACGAAAGTCATCCATGTATCATAGAATTGAAATAATAAGAATAAAAAGAATGTACATTTCGTCTTGAATAATATAAATAGAACTTGAACTGCACAAGATAACCTTTGATAATTTTTTTACAAGTGATAAACTTGTTCTCGTTCAGCTAAACTGGGTATTCAAATAGCCTTAACTTCACTTGTAAGACTATAGAGGAATTTATAAATTTCCAAAGGTTGTGGCAATAATAACTATTCAGAAAGATACATCCCTTAGGAGAGATACATCCCCTAAGGATAGATATATCCCCTTAAGAGAGAGACATCTCCTTATGCTCAAGGGATGTGTCCAGTCAATGTACCCAATGAATCTACCTCTATAGGGGGACGTGCTGGCCATTATTCCCTATACTGGACATCCAATGACAAAACATCTAGAAGTGGGCCCCATGCCACTAAAATCATGGTAATCTTATTTTATAATAAATATATTTGAAACTATAATTCCAACAAACTCCCACTTGGTTTCAAATCCATTTCAAATTCCGATTTTCGAAAAAATCAATCTTGACACATAAAACCATACCATGACCATAGGTATTACCTAAACACTTTAATATACATGTGTAGTTAACCCGAGCATACACACTATATATCTTAGATATCCAAGGCTGGGAAATAAACCAAATCCATACTTATCAAATTTGCCAGTTCAGCGGTCTCCATTCATAGCATACTCGGACCTGAACTTAGGGTAAAACTCAGTTCGAGTATTAGCCACTAAGGTAACTATGCCTAATCAGTACCATAGGCCTGAATAATTTAGACATCCAACCCTACCTTCTTATTGAGACCCTTCCATATATACATACAAGTATATACCTAATAGAAAAACTGGACATCAAGGCATCTCACCGTCCATAGCATACTCAGTACCTGAGGACTCAGGGTAAAGCTCTATACCAGTATGAGTATTAGCCGTAAAGGAAATTGTGCCTATGCAATCTCATTGGCCTAGACAATTTAGATACTCAACCGTCACTCCCTATTGAGACCCTTATATATACACGTACAAGTGCATACCTAGTAGGGAAGCTGAATCTCAAGGCATACACTGAGTACTCGGATTATCACACAAAAGCATATGCATTCTTTCAAAATCATTCAATGGAATATAAATTACAATGTCATGACATACCTAGTATTACAAATCATTGAGACCACAATGTATACAAAACAATGTTCTCCCACTTGGTCTCATCAATTAAATAAATCAAACCCATATTCCCCACATGGGAAATGAAACTCATCACGGGAAGACACTTGGTTAGTGAATTAGCTAAGTTATCCGGAGAAGATATTTTATAAATAACAACTTCCTCCTTCCTCAGCATGCCTCGTATGTAGTGGTATTTTCCTTCAATATGTTTAGCCTTGGAGTAACACTTCGGATCTTTCGTGATAGCAATAGCAGATGCGTTATCACAAAAGAGAGGAATAGGTCGCTCCACACAGTCTCCCACTAGAAGACTTCGCAAGAATTTGCGAAGATAGACAACATCCCTTGTAGCTAAGTTCATAGCCACATATTCTGCCTCCATGGTTGATTGCGCGACACAATATTAGAAAGAGATTCAGAAGAAGAACTTTTAACATTTTCTTCCAAGTGAGACTTCGTACCTAAATCTTCATCACAATCAAATCTATGCTCAATGAATTTTACATGTCTACTTTCAATAATCACCTTCTCCTTGGGATTATATAACCTATATCCTTTCAAATGTTATGAGTACCAACGAATAAACATCTTCGAATCTTAGCCTTCAATTTGTCCTTAGGATCATGTTTTAAAATATGAACAACACATCCCGATACTTTAAAATGGTTAAAACTAGGAGTTTTGCCTCACTATACCTCATAAGGTGTTTTCTCAACCAACTTTGAAGGCACTCTATTTGAAATATAGGTAGCTGTCAATAGTGCCTCGCCCCTAAAGGATATTGGCAAATTTGCAAGTGCCATCATAGATCTTACCATCTCTAGTAAGGTTTGATTTCTCCTTTCAATGATACCCTTCTGTTCAGGTGTATAAGGCATGCTAAACATATGGATAATCCCGTCTGACTTGCAAAATTTAGAGAATAACTCCAAACAATGTCGGTGTGCAATGTTTTGATCTTCCTTCCTGATGCATTTTCTACCTCCAATATGAAGGTTTTGAAATAATCTAAGGCCTCATTTTTTCTATGCAATAAATATACTATTCTGTATCTTGAGAAATCACCTATAAATGTGATAAATTATGAATGAATAATATCCAAAACAAGAAAACTTCTTGAGCCTTTGGATGGAAAGGGTATCTTTGTCATTTTCCCAAATATACAATACTCACAAATAGGAAAATCATTATGCGAAAGATTTTTCAATAATCCTTGTGTTTCAAGTCTTATAATTTTATCCTTGTTTATATGCCCTAGTCCTAAATGCCACAAATACAATTCATTTTCTTTAATATCCGAAGAAGTAAAAACATTGAACACCATATTTCCACTAAGTTGCAATTGATATAGACCAAAATTTTGAAAACCTCTCAAAATAACTTTATCATTTTGTAACATGAGAAACTTTTCACTTCCAAAGTAAAATGTAAATCCAAGTTTCTCAAGACAAGATACAGATAATAGACTTCTTCTCATAGAAGGAGCATAAAGACAATCTTTTAAATAAAAAAACTTGTTATCAACAAGCTTTAGCCTGTAAGTTCCTATGCCTTCCATAATGGTCTTTTCATCATTTTCCATGTAAATAAAGTTTGTTTTGTCCTCAATCTTTCTTAGCTCCTTGAAGCCCTACAACTCATTCAATACATGAACAGTTACACCTGAATCAGCTCGCCAACTAAAAGGCTTGATATAAATAGTACAAGTTTCAAGAGATAAAGACTCACTAGTGTTCTCCTGTTGCCCTTCTTGCATGGTTTTCAAAGTCCTACAATAGTTCTTTATATGTCCTGACTTATTACAAAAGAAACAAACACGTTGATTTGCATGTACTTCAACCATTTGTTGATTGACCTTTTTGTCCTTGAAGTTTTGAAATTGAAAGTTCTTTCCCTTCTTCTTTAAATTCTTCTTCTTTGACTTCAAAACTACGTTAGCTCTAGGTGAAGGTTTATCTAACTCAATACTTGGATTGAGTCTTTTGGATTGGTGGCTAATTATATTAACCAAATAAAATATAATCACTTTGTCTTGGACAAAGAATAAAAATCTTGAATATATTTGAGAGATTTGGGTAAATAGTTGATGGTGACCACTTTAGTTTTTTCTGTTAAAGTCCTAGGCAAAAGTATTTCCTAGGAGGTCACCCATCCTAGAATTACTCTTACTCAAGCTCGCTTAACTTCGGAGTTCTGAGTCAAATACCTAGCCAATACAACCCGAAAAAACTAGCCGTGATACCATGTCAAAGTTCTAGACAAGAGTACTTCCGAGGAGGTCACCCATCCTAGAAATTCTCTCACCCAGACTCGCTTAACTACGAAGTTCTGAGTCAAATACTTAGCCAATACAACCCGATAAGACTAGCCGTTTAAGGTGCGTAAAGCCAAGTACCTAACTCATACCACAAACTCTAACAAGAGTGGACGAAACCACTCTGACACCCACCCCGCCCATTCTGGAGCCGCTTCTCACGGGATACGAACGAGGGCCGTTGCGTGCCTAGCTTTGATACCATGTTAAAGTCTTCGGCAATAGTACTTCCCAGGAGGTCACCCATCCTAGAATTACTCTTGCCGAAACTCGCTTAATTTCGGAGTTCTGAGTCAGATACCTAGCCAATACAACCCGAAACGACTAGCCGTTTAAGGTGCGGAAAACCAAGTATCTAACTCAGACCACAAACTCTAACAAGAGTGGACGGAATCATCCATTGGTCTACCATGATATTGTAACTCATCTGCCATGGCAAGCATGTCATTTACATGTTTTCTCACATCAGCATTTTCTACGCATTTGGCACGAGTGAACTTTTGCCATAAGTTATTAATGTGAGTAGACGATTTTTTTCCATATTTAGCCTCAATTTGGTCGAGAATCTCTTTTGTAGTGGGGACATGAAAATAAGTCATCAAGAGAGTCTCACTTAGAACCCCAAGAATATGTGACCTAGAAATTTTGATTAGCATCATCCCACTCCTTGAATTTTTTAAGGTCCTTCTTATACTGTTTCAGATTATAGGGGTAGTTTACGCGGGAAGGTCTTTGAGGAGGAGTATCCGCTTTGATAATCTTATCAAACCTATAGTCTCGTAGCATTAAGTCAACCCGTTGTGACCAATTCACATAATTAGTCCAATCAAGTACATTTTCCTTTGGTGACTCAGCAAAATTATGTCCACTACTGGATGTTCCTGTCATCCTGAAAATATTTTAATATTTGGGAGAACATACATAATTATACAATCATCTCAGCCATCTAATACTCCCACTTACCCTTTGGGGATTCATGAGAGTTACTAGGCAAATCATTGTACATATAATAAACAAACAATAATATCATAAGCAAACAAAAAAACAAATAAATTAATTCATACTTACCCTTTGGGGATTTATATGAATTAATTTACAATATACTAATCTAATTATAGAACTCGCATTACCCTTTGGAGATTTTGCAAATTATATAATTAAATTATTTTTCACTTAAAAATACATAAATATATAACAAGGCAAGCAATAAGATAAATTATAAATACTTCAAGAAATTATAGCAAATAAATAATTAAACAACAACTAAACTAATTAAATATGAATTATTTATAAACTATCAACATATAAATCTTCATACCTATAGTCTTGGATCTCAAATAGCCAAATAAATTTCAAATAACATGAAAATTCCATTAAAAATAAAATTTTGGGTCAAAACAACTCTTAAAACACATTTTGGCTCATTATATTTGCAAAACCCGGTTTGGTTCATGGTTCTGGGTCATTATTGCACAAACCTGCACATTGGCAAGCCCACACCAGCAGGGCCGCCTGCGGCGCATAAACCCAATAAGCCTAAACTAGGCTTATTTCCACTCACAAATACATAGCCAAAAAATCCAAAATAATATGAAAAAAATATAGAAAATTAGATTCTATCTCTATGATACCAGGAGAAGCATTATTCACTTGTATTTGATGTCTAATAATAATAAAATAAACATCATAGAAATAGATATTAAATCCTCCATAATTCCATTATCATGAAAGTCATACATATATCATAGAATTAAAATAAGAAGAATAAAGAAAACGTACCTTTCATCTTGAAGAATATAAATAGAACTTGAATTGCATAAGATAACCTTTGATAATTCGTTTATAAGTGATAAACTTATTCCCGTTCAGCCAGACTGAGTGTGCAAATAGCATTAGCCTCACTTGTAAGACCATAGAGGAATTTATAGATTTCCTGAAAGTGTGACACTAATGATTATTCAGAAAGATACATCCCTTTAAGAAAGTATATCCTCTAAGGAGAGATACATCCCCTCAAGCGAGGGACATATCTCCATCTAGAAGTGGGCCCCATGTCACTAAAATTATGGTAATTTTATTTTATAAATAACATCTTTAAAACCATAATTTTAAAATACTTGAACAACTAAAGAGAGTAAGAACGAGGGATTCGGAGAGAAAGTTAAACGTACGGGGTTCGAATCTTCTCGTACTGACCATCAGCACAAGCTCAAGGCTAAAAAATGTGCCTACCAGTCTTCGATTAAACGTATAAACATCACCACTAACTACAATAAATAATCCAAATGCAGGTGGGTCTCTGAAAATCTCCATCGATTTTACTATAATTTTAGTAGCTAATCTACATTAAGAGACTGTTGATGAAGAAAAATCGTCATGCTCTCAGACTCGACTCGCAGTCTTGTTTTTCCTTCAGGACAAAGCTCTTTCTGCTTCTGTTTGGCCCGTACTACCATTCGTCTTCTCAACCGGATTCTGGGACATTAATCTTTAATCTATTTGAGTGCGATTCACGAGAAAAACAATACAGGAAATGTTTCATTTCGAGCGAACTGTAGCATCCACTGTTTGTGAACAGTGAGATACACTAGCGATCCCGTTCATGTTTATGTACAGTAGAATTGATCCAGCGCCATCAATTTGATTCGCTTGACAGACGAAACACAGTAGTAATGTCATACATAGAAATAGATGAATGCAGATCCAGAAATAGAAAAGAAAAAGATCTGTAATTGCAAGAAACAGAAACAACCCAAGAAGAAGATGAAAAATAAAAAAAAGGGTAAAACCCAGTCATTGCAGACGAACAAGTACCAAAACGGGGATAAAACATGTCATTTGGAAATTGAAACTTTGAAAAACGGAATTAAAGCACACGGAGCTTGAAGGCGTGAAATCTAGAGTATGAACACGATGAAGTGCATGTGGGTCTGCTTGAATAGATTCTGGCAACGCATTATGGCAGAAAGCTTCGAGAAAACAATAAGGTAAGGGTGTTCGATGAAAGGTTCTTTATGGGACATCCCCATTACTCTAATCCATGCATCGGTACTTGCTTGAGCAACATCCATGGATTCGCTCATATTTTAAAAGGATCGGAAGCTCTGCACAGCCCATTCTGCGCTTCTGCCAAATCCAACAATTTCCTGTTTTTCAGTGGAATTGAAAATTAAACATAGGAACACGATTAATTTTTTAATCACCTGTGAACAAACAGTTTGTGGGCTGTCTCGAGGGGATGAACTGGTGATTCATATGAACTTACGATGGATCAAAGGCAGGAAAAACTGGAAAAGCAGAGACCGATATAGGATGGGGATCTACTTTTTTACTTTTAGTTCTCGTGGAGAACAAAGAAGAGGGAAGTGGCAGACTCTCATGTCCAACGTCTTATCAGTAGATGAACAGGTGGAAAGGCCGAGTTTGAAGGAGCGATTGGACGTGGAGACGATGGTGGAGAGGGCAAGGTATGGCGAGGGTACCATTAGAGGCCAGCCTTTCGTATTTGACAAGACGGACGGAGAATCTGAAGAGATCCGCTTTAGAATAAATTATTTCTCTTCGGCCATCAACCTCTTGCATCACCCTCGTGCTTTTCTCCCCGATTCTCTTTCCCACCGACCCACCATTGCTGTGTTTGTGCCTTTGCCTTAACAAAAACAGCAATCCTGCGAAGTTGCATGTCAATGGAGAACACCAAACTCTCAACTCATTACGAACATTAAATCAGATAATGGTAGTTCTAAGGTAGAATTATCCTCAAGGTACAAAGTTAAGGTAAAGTAAGTAACGCAAATCCATTTCTAATACAAAAAAAAATGGAGATTTTTCTCTCTATTTGTTCCTGCTTGGAAGACATACAGAGAGATACTCTTAATTATTGACTGAGTAGATATCAATATTTCATGATTTCAGCGATATCATGATCCATTTATTTACAACAGGTTCAATTTAGAATCCTACAAGTTTAAATTTTCAACCATAACAGCACTTTGGGAATCACTAAGGGCTTGTTTGGAACCCAAATGCTTATCGTCCACCTTCCTCCAAATGCAAATCAGCCAGTTAGCAGTCAGCACGTTTACAACTTATGGGAGCTTATGCAGTAGTAGTTTACGTTTAGACTTACTTAAAAGTAAGGATTGAACATCTCTGGATGACATACTTCAACTCTGTTAATATTAAAAGGATAGAAGATAGAGAACAGATAGGAGTGGGCTATATTCTGCTATTTTGAGAATCGGTGCAGAGAAGAAGGAATACGAATAAGTATCTTTAATTCATTTTTTTTATATTTTCTGTCTTTCAGGCAGGTCTGATCCTACCCTTGCTCTCTGCTATTTAAGACTGAGGTTTCTTTGCTCAGATCTAGGAGTCCTTCAATAGTGGTAGTGAAAACGGATGCTTGTTTTACCTTCTCTTTTGTTAGTCCTTCCACCCATCAACTGTTTTCTCTTAGTTGCACCTGATAGTCTCTAACAAATTCACTTCTTTTCTGGTTTTCTTCTCCCTGTTATTATTTTGTTTCTTGATCGAGTAATTGGCTTTGTCGAACTCTGGTGCCTGCGATTGTGTGTTCTGTAGATCTGAAATTGGGGTTTCTTGTTTACTTTGCTTACGAGATGATCGATAGGTTGAGTGGAATAACGCGTTCTCTAGTTGTCTTTGGCGGTGAGTATGTAAGGGAGCTTTCTTCAGTCCACTCATGGGTGGTTGTTGGGTTGAATTAGCTGCCGACTCATTCATCCAAAAACCAAGCAGAGGGCATGTTGCAGAGCTCGGTAAATGAATGAATGATGCGGGAGATAACGTTTGAACTCTTCACTACCTGTTCTTGGACTGAAGGGATCTCCCTTATCTGGTAAATTACCCTGAAATATTATGCTCGGTTTAGCTAAGATATCCACAGGTGATTCTTATCTACGTCGTAAGAATGAAGAAGAAATGGGTGCAAATGAATCGAATTGGTTAATGTTTGTGCTACTGTGAATGGTGTAATCTTCTATTGTGGTAAAACAGAAGATTTGGTGGAAGCCTTTACTTTTGATGAAGGAAATTAGGATCTTCGGGAATTTGATATTGATGGATTGCCATGAATCTGTAGTTACTGATGTTGCCAGGAGTGTCAGGTTTTTTGTTCTCTCAAAGAGGTGATGAGATGTTTTTATTTTTGAGTTTTATTAATCCTGTTGGATGCTCTTCCTGTTCGTGGTTGGTACTTGCTAGTTGCTGCTATCTTTTTTCGTTCTTTTTCTTTTGATCAAAGTTTCAGTTCTGAAATGTGTTGTCAAGTAGTTGGTGTTACTCGAATCTCTCTATTACGCGCAGACTTCTGAATAATGATACCTACAGCGAGGCCCATGGGTTCTTAACAAAAAACATCGTGAGTAGAACTTGTAAACTTTTTCCTGTGACTGGTCTTTACAGCTTTGATTCGCCTTCGCCGTGGGAGAGGCCGTTGCCAGCCCTCTTCCGTGGGCACGATATGAACTTCTCATTTGCGACTGAGGTAAGAGTGCAAGACCGTGTATCTTTTGACGGAAGTACTTTATTGGGAGCCGGTTACTTCTCCTTTTCTGGAAAACTCCTTGGAGTTTCTGTGTTTTCCAACTGTTAGTGTAATATACTTCTCTTCTAATAAATTTGACCAACTGTCGATGTCTTCGTTTCATTTTTAACATGTTCCCTTTGGTTTTCTCTTCTTAGTTAGATTCGGTTCTTAAATATGAAGGGAAATCTGCATGGGCAGTTTTTAGAGCCTTCTCTTCGTCTCCTCGACTGGGTTTTTTGGTTGTTATATTGTTTTTCTTCTCTTCCGAAGTTCATCCCAAGTATGAAGTCAACTGGCGGCAGTCGTTAGTTAAATCTTCAGAAAGTAAATCAATTCTCTTTGGGCATCATTAGAAGAGGGGATGCAGTACAGTTAGGTATCCATGTGCTTGAAATCATTAGACAGGGCGGGGTTTTCCTTTACTTTCCTCCTTCGAGGATGGCGACAGACAAATGCCACAATTGCCTTGTGCTTCTCCTTTCCCCAAGCGAATCTCTGTAAGAACAGTTCTTACTCTTTCACTGACCCACCAGTTCCTTCTTCGAGGAGTCCTGTCTGCTTTTTTTGTCTAGAGAACGGCAGCTTTGTCATTTGAGGAAGGAGCTCTCCTTTTCCTCTCTCCCTGTAATCCTTTTTCTCTCTGCACCATCTCTTCTCTTCCGGCAGCCTTGATTGAGTGCGGATGTGAGCTCTTCGTCGCTTGTGGATAGATTAAGAGGTAACTTTGTCTGGGTTTTCTCGTGTATTATATTTTAAATTACTTATAAGTGTAGTAATTATATTTATTTTAGTTAATTATCTGTTTAAGTATATATTATAAAAAATTACTCATTTTTTTCTTTATATCATACTTTTTATTTGAGATAATTATCTATTTTCAGTGCACTGAACTCGTCTTTCCGAACCCTTAAAATTGATTCAGTTCATTTAAAGTTCTTTTGTGTTTGGCTTATACTCTCCTTCAGCTGTGACAAAATTCCCCTCGATTCTGCTGAGCAAACGGAGATTCCCTTGATCCAATAACTGTAAGTTTGGTTTTTGAAAGCATTATTTCTACTTTAATGAGAATTAAATTGGTTGCGATATTGATCGATTACATCAATTCCTCTGTATTACGAAACGGAATAGTTTGTTTTAGCAATATGATCCAGTGTTATTATTTTAATTATTTGTGGGCAGATTGGAGCTCTGGGCTGTGGTTCAGTTTCCCTTGAAGCTTCAAAATCTCTGATCGCTGCTTTTCAAAGTGATTATAACCCCTCGGAACTTGAGAGGACATTAGAAATGATAGTAGTGGTTCGATTGACAAGTCTGATGGGACTCAATTGCAGAAGACGACTTACTATCAATACTACGCGCGTTGCAGTTACCTGTAAATTCTTCCATGTTCTTGATAAACAACCATGTCATTTTTTGTTTGGATTAGATCATTAGATAACTTTACCTTGATTTTCGTATTTGATGGAACCATCAATCTCTTCTCCAAATGCAATTTGTATCATTTCTGTGCTATTGATATCAGGAACTTCAAAGGTCTGGGGAGGAGTAGCCCTACTGGTTTAACTGGTTGCCGGGAAAAGGGGCACGTCAACACTCGCGCTTCTAACAGTCACCTCTTGAGTCTGCTGCTTATGAGGCAACAATTATTTGAAGATCAATAATATCTGGACGTGTACAAGGAGATACTTTTTGGGTGTTACATTGCACCAATTACCATTGATTCCCTTTTTTCTTTCCAAAACGACAATTGCTTGAAGAATTTAAAAAATCAAATTTGCAAAGCATACTGGAAGCTTTTTTCATGATTAAGTGATAGCTGCCAAATGTTTCAACTCCTGACATCCTCACAAAAGCACACCAGTCTTGTTAACATTTTAACTGCCCTGTTGGGTTTCAGGGCTCTTTCAGCCATTGTCTCTTGATCTCCACTATTGTTGAAATATTAGAGTTGCCATGGGAAAAAGTAGGATCATCAAGGCAAAGCTTTAAATTGTGAGCCAAGAACTGCAAACACTTTCAACTAGATAGCAATTCAGACAGGCCAAAAGGCGTCTTGAACAAGTCCAAGGTCAAAGTTCAATGCGTAAATCATGTCTGACTATGACTTTAAGATTTATTTTCTAGTGACTTTTCAGATGGTTTTTGCCTTCCTTATCCTGTTCGCTGGCGTTTGCTTCTGTGCTCTGTTTTGATGATTTTCATTTGAGTAAATCTCAAGCCTGTCCACAAGTACTACATGACTCACTAGTGCTAGTTCCTATCAAAGAAAGTTGCCAAAAGAAAAAAAAAAAGGGAGCAAGAGAGATTTTGCACCACTTAATTATGAAAGTTAGCAAATTAGGAATTGTGTAACATAGATTTGCTCACTTAGAAAATCCTGTAGGTTCTGGTGACCTGAAAGTTTCCTGACAGGACTCTAATGGTCAAACATGTGGCTGTGTTAGACTCTGTCTTGATGCCCAAAGTTCCAGCCAAATGTTTACTAATCTGTAAATCATTTAGAGAGGGGTGAGAGAAGATGGGTCATGTGACGATTTTCATTACCAATGTATACAGATACATATATTAAGGAATGACCATCCAGTACTAAAGCAAAAAAATAGTCATAAATTTGAGATGTGAAGGCATTCAGATACAAAACTGGCAAAAGTTTCATAAATCATCAGCCTCACTTGAAACATGGCTGCCTCAATTGCTTCAGTCCATGCTAATTCAAAAGGTCTAGAGAATGGTATATCTTACCAGAAAACAAATGCAATGAACATGCAAAGTGGACAATCCACAAAACAAACCACGAGAATTAAGCATTGTTGCTTTGGCAACTGGCCTCACTCTTTCAGAAAAGAATTAGTGGACGCTTTGAAGAGCCCAGGAGTAACTAATAAGACCTCTGTCTATTCTAAAGAAAATAAACTTAAACACAGTTTTCTTGTTAAAAAATTTGACCACAGAAAAGAACCATCTGCCATATCTCTAATGGACAAATTCTTAGACCTTTCAGAACTTGGGTTCAGGTTCTTATCTTTCCATATTCCATTAAGATCCTCCAATCTGCCAGTATATGCACTTATCCAAATAATTTTGGGTTGAGCGCTATAGAATTCTCAAGTTCATGAATTGAAGAAATATTTGCTTGATTCACCCTAATTTAAAATGTATATACTTCATCATGCTACCTATTCCAAACAGATTACTTTCACATTTTATCTTTCAACTGGGCAAATATCCCATTGGGAATCTGATCTGGTTCGAATGGGTCGTAGCTAACTCGCACTCCATGAGGTAGGGAGTATTCTATCAACCTAGACACTTCCGTGGCGTTCTGTACTCAAAATCATAGAGAAACATGATGACAATTGTATCACATCGGCATTAATGCAAGGGCGTTTATGTACTACTTCCTTATAGGACAACCAATGTAGAAAAAGAAAGAGAAAGGAGATGAAGAGTGTAAGAAGAGACCTACTTGTTTGATTGCATAAGGCCAAGTTTTAGAGGACCAGATTGAAGTTCAGCCCATCCCAAGGTGCAGGTATTGACGCTAAAATCCAAACCCTCCGAATAGAAACAAACTGCTCTTGGGACGTCCTTGTGAAGTTGAATAATCCATCTAAAAGAAGCCATGAAAACCTTCATTCTGCCCGGTCCTTCAAACCCAAAGCTAGCTGTGGACCAGAGTTACATTATTATAAAGAGGGTGACGGTAGTTCAGGAAAGAAGTATTTGATTTCGTGTTCATGAAATTACTTTAACACCTTTTAAAATTTTAAAGCTGCAAAACAAAAAAAAAACTGAGACATTCAATTTTTTAAGGCAGAAATAGATTTTTTTAGGCAGGAACCTGGTTTGAGGATAATGGAAAAAAGAGCTCTCTGCAAATAATTGGTATATACTGAAGATGATGATTGTTAACAATTAACACACAGACTGTTGGACTGGAGTGAATCAAGTTAATAACGATTTCCGTTTAGAGGGTTCTGAGTGAGCCAACAATTTGCCACTTTGGTGGTTCCTGTCGACTGCTTCTAAGAGGAAAGAGTTCATCAAGGTTTTGTCTCTTGTTCTTTCCACATTTGCCTGCATAACCTGTGAGTCATCAATGAGCTTCGTCTTCGTTGTTTCTTCCTGGGAATTCAGCACACATTCACCAACCTTTTCCATAATTCTGAAATTTCCGAAATCCTGGAAGTTTGTTTGGTGACATGCAGATTGAACAATGGCGAGAGTTACCGGATTGGGATCAATGCCTTCCCTTCTCATTCTTTGGAAAAGATAAAGAGCCATATTCCCATTTTTTTGAGTCATATATCCCGAAAGCATGGAATTCCAAATTATGGTACTCAAATGAGAAACTCTTTCAAATATGGAAACAGCATCCTTAATTGTTCCACACTTACAATACATAGATATTAGAGCTGCTTGAACTGCTGGATCTTTGTGTAACCCTGTTATCATTGAGAAGCCATGGATTCTTTTCCCATAATCAAGATTTTTTAACTTGGCACAAGCACTTGTGGCGGCTGTTATGGTAATTGGGTCTGGATGAAGCCCCAAATGCAACATTTGTGACCATATCTGGAGTCCTATGTCTGGTCTTCCACCCCTAACATATCCTGTTATGACAGATGTCCAGGAAACTACATCTGGGTTTAATTTTTCCAACTGCATTTTGTGCAGTAACCCTTGAGCTTCATGCAGCTTCCCCTTCTTGGCTAAACCTGATATCATTCCATTCCAGAAAATCAAGTTCCTTTTTGGGTTTCTAGCAAAAATATGTCGTGCAGAGCACAAATCGTTTGACTCCATGTACATTTCTAATAAAGAACTATTTATATAATTATCTGTCATTTGACTCCTTATGATCCGTCCATGAATAGATTTTCCAATGTGCAACGCTTGTAACAGAGCACAGGCACGCAGAATACATGAAATTGTGATTGCATCCGGATCAACTCCATGGCTTTTCATCAAGTGAAAGATTCTTAATGCCCCTTCTCCATTCCCATTGCGAACATTATCAGAGATTAATATGTTCCATGAGCTGGAACTCTGTTCAAAGCCCAACCCTTCAACTTGAGTTTGTAGATACACAGCATCTTTAACATTTCCACTCTTCACAAATCCCTTAATAAGAGTATTCCATGAAATTAAATCAGGAGAAATTCCAGCCGATTGCATGAGATGTAAAGTTTCAAGTGCTGCATTAGCTCCACTGTACTGTGCAAGACAATTGATCATCAAATTCCATGAAACCAAATCTGGTTTCAAGTTCTTTGAATCCAACTTTTTAAAAGTATCTTTGGCTTCGTCTACATTTCCATTCTCAATGTAACCTGCAATCAAGGAGTTCCAGGAAACAATATTTGCATCAGAAAGCAGCTTTCTACTGAGATCTAGCTTCTGACATTTAGCATACATGTTCACTAGAGAAGCATTAAGAGAACCCTTCATCTGAAATCCATTTCTTATTATGTACCCATGAATTTCTTTACCATGTCTAAGAGCTTTTAGATCACTACATGCCTTAAGAGCTGCTGATACTATAAGCTCATCTAAAGCAACTCTGGTATGACATACACGAGAGAACAATCCCAATGCCTCGGTGAAACAGCCTAAGTTTACATATCCTTTAATAAGGCTTGTCCACGAGACAAGATCAGGTTGCAAGCCTACTGTTTGCATTTGCCGAACCAGCTCCAATGCTTCAATGACATGCCCATTTTGAACCAGAGCAGAAATAAGGGAATTACAAGAGATTAAATCAGGCTTCAGACCCATAGACTGCATTTCATAGAAGCAATTCAATGCTTTCTTGGCAGGACCATGACCAGCATACCCAGAAATCATTATGTTCCAGGTAATCAGATTTGGCTCCACTTCTTTCACTTGCATTTCCGATACCAATCCAGCAAACCCATCGAAGTTCCTCTCCTGGACATAAGCCTTTAACATTGAATTCCATGAGACAATGTCTCTTACAGGCATTCGGTCAAACCACCAACAAGCATCAGTAAGACAGTCGCATTTCCCGTACATATCAATCAAGCAGTTCCCTACAAATACATTGTTTCCGTAACCATTTCTGTAAATGAATCCATGAACTTGTTTCCCCAATCTTATGTTCTTCGATCCACCGCAAGCTCTAAGAAGACTGGTGAGAACAAAGCCGTCAGGTCTTACATGAGAAGTCTCATTCAGATCACAAAAAAGCCTCAAAGCCTCAGAGAAACAAAAACTATCACAAAGTGCCTTCAGGATTATTGACAGTGACTGTAAATTCTTTTCAGCAGTTCCGGCAAAAGCTTCAATTGCATCGCCCAAACTACCACATTTTATGAACATAGAAACAATTTTTGTTCCAAGACATGCATTTTTATGCATGTTACTACCAACTAAACTCTCATATACCTCTCTTGCGAGAAAAAGATCTCTCTTTAATGCAATCAAATGCAACAAACGATCAAGTATTCGGATATTTTCAGGAGAATCACCTATTTCCTTGATGACATGTAGAGTTTGAACTGCTTCTTTTAACCGACTCTTAGAGCAGTACTTCAAAATATCGGTAAAAGAGGATGAGAATTTTGACTTTGTCTTGATGAAACTCGGAATCTTAGTGGCGAACGAGCGGCGCGTGTTTTGGGAAATGGGCTTTTGCGGGATTTGGGGAATTGCAGCAGCCATTGGCCCTGCCAGAGGTTAAAGTTCAATTCCAGGAACAAGAAATGACGAAGCATCATGAAATTTTCCGGTTGTGCTAAATTTCGAATAACAAAGAAAAATTTGCAATCCGGTGAAACTTTGAATGGTCGAGAAGAAGCGCCTCCGGATGATATTCAGCCTGCCCTACGTAAGAAAGCAGGAAATGAGACAAGGTCAAGAGAGTGCCAGAAAGCGCAAGCTTCCGTCGTAGTGAAAGCTGTGACAGGGACAAGATCACGTCACCAGAACCCAGATTTTTCTTCTGTTTTTTTTCAATCACCAGTCACACCGAGATGATATAAAAATGTTGTCTTCTAAGTTGTAAGATAAACTAATAACGAGTTCATTTATAATTAATATGTTAATTACTTAAAATAATACAGTTTATTAGTAGAATTTGCTGAAACATTTCGAATGCTACTCAAGTGAAAAACTTTGCTAATGAAATCCAATTTGGCTAGAACTCGTCCAGCTGCCTATTTAAATAAATTTCCAGCAGATCACATCAAAGCTCGAATGTTGCCGGGGCCTATTCACCACAAGAATGGAGGAATTATGTGAAGCCAGGTGCAGAAACGACTGCAGGAAACAGGTTTCGTTTGAACTTCAATCAGGAAATATGTCAAGACAACCCAATATTGTACAAGTAACCAGACTTCAACACCTTGCATCTTTTACTCCTTGTCTACCTGATCAGAAGTGCCATTTTACGGTTTAACAGAACTAACCAGTCTTTGCAATGGCAAGAAAGCAAACAAATTATGGGTGACCTTTAATCGATTTCTGATTTTCTCATATACAGAGGAAAATTCAAAAAATTACAGAAAAAAAAAACAGAGAAGGAAGAACACGAAGAAGGGTAAAGGAAAAGCTCAAAAAATGCCACAAGTAGAAAACCGAAAGCAGCACTGCATGTTCCATTTTAGAGACGTGAGCAACTGCACACAAAACCAGGAACTTCACTGAAATCAGTTTCACCCTCCCCATCATCCACTCAGAGACTTACGGCGCTTTTGAACCTCTCAATCTAGCATGCTGCCCTTCTAATCTGGCTTCAAGTAACTTCGCTTTCAAGGTGCTCTCCTTCAGTCCACGAGCCTGCTTCGAAGAACTCTCTGATGCCTCAATAATATCAGGAGTGTTGCTCTGGAAGTTCCACTGTTGTACTTGACTAGATACACCAACAGCATTCCCTTCAATACTTGAGTCAATGACAGAATGTGCTCCCTTCTGTGGCAGCCGCCCACATGAATCCTCTCTCTGATGGTTGTTCTCCGTTCGGACCTTCCCTCCCTCAGAATATGATAAATGCACTCTCATTAAGTCATCAGCTACCTGGGATGATCCATGGTTTCCATCTCGTCTAACCTTTCTGTCATGCCTCACTACCCGTTCATCATACTTCTCGCACTTTGTTTTCTCTCCAGTATCAGTTATAACATCTGGTTCACATGTCTTGGAGTTGTCCATTTTTTCTTCAAGCTGCACTTGTAAGGAAGAAGAATTACGACTCTTGTTCCTTTCACAGTTCCCCACTTTTTTCTTTGCAGAATTGCACTTGACTGTTTCTTCCAAACTATCAATACTTCTCTCTCCATGCAATTTAGTCAGGTCACTACCATGCTTGCTTTCACCAGTCTTATTCAGCTCAAAGCAATGCAAATCACTGGCAAGCGAATCATCATCTCCGTTGTCTTGGGGTGCACTTATAGCCCCATTTAAGTGGATAGACTCGAGGGAGTTCCGACGGAAAGAACATGGGCCCTGATTCTTGGAGCTACTGTTTTGTTTAGCTTGAATGAATGCCTCGATTTCAGACCTTAATCTATCCACCACAGTGTCAGCTTCAGCCAAATCAGATCGAGCTTCAGCAAGTTTCATCTGCTCCCGCTCATCAAGCCAGGCTTCGGATATATGGAGTATCAATCTTTCATCTCTCTTATCATGATCTTTCTCAGATCTGTGTTTCAAGGCTCGTACCTCCTGCTCATAATCTCCAACCCCCTTTGCAAACTCATCACATAATTCTTCCAACAGACTATGTGCCCTTCTCTCTCTTTCCAGTTCTTTCAAAGCTTTAGAGAAACCAGATTTTACTTCTGAAAGCTCTCTTGCTAACTTTCTGTGAAGATTCTCAGACCGCCTCCTCAACCTTCTTTCATCTTCAAGCTCTTCCCTCACAGATTTAACTACAGCTTTGACTTTTTCTTGTTCTTTGGTTTTCCTGACAAGTTTATCATCCATGAGTTGTTTCATCAAATCATCAATTTCTAGGCGGTCAGATTGTTGTTCTTGTATCAGCTCTTGAGTGTGGGCACGTGCATGATCAAGCTCCATCTTGAGAGCTTTCACCAGTGAAATATTGGATGCATGCTGTTCTTCGAGACTCCAAATTCGATTTAATACTTTCAGCAATTCTGTAGATGTTTTAAGGCTATAACCTGTCTCAGCAAGCCTTCCCTTGACGTCCAAAGAGCTAGTGGGTGTGATAGGTGGGTTATATGCTGCTATCTGGAAGGATGACAAAAAAAAAATACAAATAAGAGTTCAAACAACCTATTTCTTTCAGAATGATATGACTAACCCCGAATCTGACAAATTAGAATACAGTATTGTATTCCTGGAAAGTTTACATTTTTTGAGAGATTTAGTATATTCTAGAAAAAAAGGGCAGGGAAATTTGAAGTATTATAAAGTTACCTCCATTGAACTACCATAACTAGAGGGAGAGACGGGCTGTAAAACACGACCATGCCGTTCAATAGCTCTATGGTGTTTCATCAATGAAGCTGTAACATGCCGCCTCAAACTACTGGCACTTTCAGGCTGACATATAAAAGAAGAGCTTTATTAGACACTCACACATAAACATACTAAACACACATATCATGTCACATGCAGCGAAAGGAGATAAAGTGAGTAAAAGTTCTTTACACACAAATATGATGGTAGAAGATGGCTGCGAGTTTTGAACTCTTATATCAAATGGCTGTTTGTAAAACTTTTGCAAACACTCACTTTGTAAAACCAGATTGATTCATTGCAACTGGTAAGAAATGGTATAGATTAATGTGCAAATGGAAATATATCAGGAGAAAAAAGAAAAAAGACAATGCTCAGGAGAATCAATTTCTCATTGCATTCCAAGCAGCTGATATATGTGATTTTTGAGCCATAAACACAAACACACCTTACTAATAAAGCTTGTCTCTTTTCAAAAAAGTAGATTTAAAATCATATTTGGATTTGACAAGGACACAAATTGTCTAACAAAATAGACACATTTGATTCACAGATAAAGCAAATCATGTAAAGCTTGAAAGAAAACTGGATTATAGAAAGCTATTTCCCTAAAACTTACTCTCAACCAGCACCAACACACAAGCAGAAGAAACCTTTAGCAGGATGATATCATGAAATCAGTAAATTCAACCCCAGTAGCATCAGACTGTGAATTAGAATAACAGTAGACAGAAGAATGACAACAACATCTCACAAGGCAAATCAGGTGCTTTGAAGAATGCTTTTCGAAATCGGACAAATTCTACAACAGCAGCATTACTTGATGAATTAGAACAAATAATAGACAGAAGAAAGAAAACAAAATCCCACAAGATGCTCAACAAACATCACCGGCAGAATCGAAAGACTCAAGGCCTTATAATCCAAAAACACAAAGTTACCAGCAATGAGAGCGGAAACATTCATCCTACAGACAACCCGAGGATTGCATTGATACATGAAATGAAATTTGTACAAAGCCAGTTATTTTCCCAAACAGAACGTCAACACGTAATCGAGACTGGCACCGGGGAGTAAGTGAGTCACTGACAGACATCCCAGAGCGCAGCTATTCTACATTACCAAAAGAACTTTTTTCTTAGGATAAAAAAAAGAAGCCAGAAGAACAGAAAATTTAAAATAAAATCTAATACACTAAAAAAAAGATCGATCTTCCCCACAAAGAGCAACTTCGTCATCAAAGCTAAATTCAGCAACTATTTCCTGATCAGAGGCATAAACATGCAATGGATGGTTTCTTCCCAAAAAGAAGTAACTACCCAGTAACAACGGACTGTAAAGAAGTCTCGAATCAAAACCATCCTACCTGATCAGGTGGACTATGATGTGGATCAGCCAAACGGGTGTGACGCTCGAGGCCTTTGTCCTTGTGGTGGCGGACCCTAACCCCGCGGCTCATTTTCGAAGCTGGCAGACCCTGAATCTCCCAGAGGTTTGCCCCAAGCTTCCTTGCAGAGACTCCCGATGGCGCTATCGTTAACCCTCCTTTATTATCGTGCGCATCTCCTAATCTCCATGTGGGCACTGGAGTACATGGGCCCCCCTTTTTCCCTACCAAAATCCCGCGCTTCAACTTTGAGCCTAAAAATTCGTGCTTTTGGCCCTCTGCGACACCTTTTTCGCCTTCCATGTCTTCAGCCATTTCGTCTACAAAAAATCCGTTTTCTCTCCATTCTCTCTCTTCCTCCCTTCACCGTTCCCTCTTCTTTTCTGAATTTTCAGACCCTGCTTTTCGTGTTCTTGTAATTCTTCCCCATTTCTCTTTCCCTCTTTTCCCGGCTTTTCCAACAGCGTCTGAATCGCATTTCTGTCATTTCTTGGCAGTAGAAAAGAAAGAAGAGTTATAGAAGTGTGCACGAGCCGACAGCTCTTTCCTTCGGAAAAGAGACAGCAAACGCATTAAACAATTAATAAACGGTTGGCATTGTTTTTTAGCAATAAGTTCTTGGGTTAACTTTTTAAGGAACTTCTGGCACACTTCCGCTGCAAAGCCGCCTGACACTCCAGACGCAACGAAAAGGATCTCCTGTTACGGTAAAACTGGTTAAGACGTAGTGAAAAACGAAAAGGAGCGGAGCTTCAGACAGACACTTTTCACCGCACAGTTTCACTCGGAATTGATTTGCTTTAAACTGTTCGTTGAGTACAGACAAGCAATTTTCAAGTATTTTTTCCGGCAATGGTTGTTTGGATCGTTTAAATCCAAGCAACCACTTCGCATTGCATTGATTAGCGTATAGACCCTCCAGAACCGACCAGTGTCATGATAGGAGCAAAATCTAGTCAAAAAGCTGCAATTAAGAATTTTTAAGGACTTAAAAGAGCACAGCAGGCAACCGTTCATAAGATTGCTTAGAATAAAATATTCCTCTGGTAAACCGAAATGGTATGTGATCTTTTCGACAAAAACACCCTATGAGAATGTACCAGTCTTTCTCCATTGGGTGTCTCTCTGCCTACCTCCACAGAATAATAGCGTCCCCTTCTACAAGCTCAATCCGAGATCACATAATAGTTTGACTTGCAGGGAATTCCCTCGAAAGGAAATCCCGAAACCCAGTGGCATAAATTTTAGAATTTACAGCTGAGATTGACTGCGAATCAAATTAGATAAATTTGTAGACATGCTCAAGACGCTTTGCGACATTGTACTGTTGAAGGATGTCGATGATTCCCAAATACAGAATGACATCAGAGTTTCTGCTTTCATCTTTGCAAACTCGCACAGCGAGAGCTGGGGTTCCTATGCCAAGCTTCAAATAAAGGAAAACGGGTAAACTCAATATTAATTCATTTCTACCACTATCATCTTTGGCTACTCCGGCACCTACTTTTTTGAAGGACAAACAACCACTCGCTTTGTTGTTTTAATTGTTCTGAAATGCAACTGTAAAAGATAACCCGTAGAAGAGCAGAGTTCGCTAGTACTCACTCTGAGAGAATCTAAGTTCTGATGGAAAAGGTACTTTTATTATTGGACTTTCTACTGCGAAGGGTTTATCCCAGTTACCCTTAGGCCTAGTGAAGTTCAAACTCGAGACTTCAATCTAGAAAACCTTCCACAAGACCACCGAGCTGCAGAAATGCTAGATCACTGTGATCACTTTAATTTTTCCCTTAAAGAGTCCATTATTAACTACGAGCTGGCAGAAAACTGAGTTTCTTGTCTGATCTCACACACCCACTACCGCTCAAGACTCTGTAACTACGCGCAAGAAGACAGTAAGGGACCAGATTGAGTTCATTCTTTATAACAAAACTGAGAAGATAAATAGCAAAAAACGATGCCCTCTGTACCTTTAATAGAAGAGCAACAACTTGATAGGAACCGCGTGTATCCCTTAGCAATAGACTATAATCCAGAATTCCTTTTCCTTGCTAGAAGTTGCAATCAAGCCTTTATTTGCCTGAACAAGAAGAAAAAGACCGATTCACAATTAAGAGAGAAGAGGATTGTTAAAATTTCTACACTGGAAATTCGATTTTTTTTTTTTTTTTTTAACTTTTATGGAACAAAGTAGTTTAGTCAGTAAAGTGCTTTCACACATCTCAGTGTATGAACTCTTGGTCAAGAAATAAGTGATCTGTTGAAAAGAAAAGGGCCTTCGCTTCTGTTTGTATAGTACATGTGGCTTTTTCTTTGAAGGATTGGTAATTTTTCTTCTTATCACAATATGAGCTTTAATTATAGGTTTTTTCTTCCATTCAATTGAACGATCGTTAATGTAAAATGAACCAAGAGCTGAACACCATAAGCTTACAATAGAAGATCTTTTCCACATATTTTATCCTTTTTCCTAAAGAAAGGGCTTAGAGACTGAATTCTTGGAAGTAATTTTACATATTTTACACCAAATGGCTTTTATCCTATTGGATCAGCCCTTTATCGTCCCCCCTCAACAAACTAACCATAGGAAAATAACATAAATTTAGCAGAAAAATGTTCTTGTTTCAGAGTTAACAGTCTACTGCAACTATAGGACTACATGAAATTGAACCTACTTTCACAGTAGAAGATCACTCTGTTACAATGTAGCAACAGTAATATAAGAAATTCATAGTCTTTTCTTTTACCCAATGATACATTATGTAGGATTGAGTATGGCTTCCACTGGAGCTGTAAGTGTGCAACATGTCCCACCATCAAGGAAAACATTTACAAAAACAACAGATGCAGCACTTGATGTCCACTAAGTTGAAAAAAAAGTGGAAAATACAAAAGAGTATTTCCACTAGGGAAAGTTTTTCTTCATAATCAAGACTTAACATATACGCAAATCACATTTTTCTATATACTTTCACAATAGCTTGAAATTTCAAAGCTAATTGAAGAAAGACAGGTTTTCAGAATTGAAGGAATCTAGCATTTCATTGAATTCAAAAAATATTAATTAGATGGAAAACGGGCAAGAGTTAGAGAAGCTCAATCAGGGGGAGACTTCAAGCCTGGGTTCAAAGCTAAATCCAGTGAAGAGCTGAAGAGGGAACCTCTTTGTCACGGGACACTTTTGCGACCACTTCCACTGCTTCTGGTTAATGTCAAAGACAAGTAATGCCGGAGCTCCATAGCTTTGAATATATATGAGATCGTCAGTCCCACTACTAGCAAAAACATCATCAAACTCTCCAAACCCTTGAAAACATTTTTGTGGCATCCTAGAAACCTCTCGCCACCCCTTGTTTTCAAGCACCCAGATGCCAATTCCTTTGATTATGTCAGGTCGATCTTGTTTCCCAATACCACCAACCATCACAAGCTTATCTTTCAGGTTCATAAGCCGTCCACAAGTAAGAGAGCATGGGACAGGGATACAAGTTTGCATCAAAGAAACACGGGACGATCTTGTTGAGAGGTCATACATGATTAAGCCATGGCGGTTCTCAGCTCCGCCCACAACTCCAGTTGAATAGATCAAGCAATAAAAGACCCCATTACAGATAATGCTTTCATCGCCACCCCTCCATCCTGTTAAGACCTCTGTTTTAGCAGTGACCCATGATTTACTTTCTGAATCATATATATGGATCGAGAGATCCCATTGAAGGAAATCATCAGGAACCTGCTTTGATTTTGCAACAGCAATGGAATATACCCATGATTTCCGATCAACAGATATTGCAAGGGCACTGTAATCTGAAAACTTCAGACCTGGCAGGTCTTCCAGCCTCTTCCATTCTTTTGTGATGGGGTTACAAACATAGAGTTGGCTCCGACTAGAATTATCCATAAAGCAAACTAATCCACAGGAAGAAGCAATGATCCAATTAGGTGCTTTGATGCAAGGAAGCTCAAAACTGTACCATTTTCGTAAGATTGGATCATAAGCATATCCACCAGGGTCATCACTACTGGTGAACATAAAGTACCATGGTCTCTGGGATAAGTCATTTGAAGAATTCCACAAAAAATTTCTAGCATTGACTAGTTCATTCCACCTCTTACACACAGATCCTGCTCTGAATATGCTAGCAACAGGCAAATAGGCCAAAATTCTTTCAAGAAGATCATCAGGCAGGATAAGATCAATAGAAACCAGTTGCTCTTTATTAGTCTCATCATTAAGTTCGGAAAATGATTGAACCACTGCTGCTTCTCTGCCTATATTGTCAGAGTAACTCACCCACAATGTTTCATCATCCATTTTCCAATAAAAAAACTCCAACCACCAGATAACCGAAAGGCCAGTGTAGACGGAAAACTATGAAAGACCAGGAACCTAATCATTAAAACAAAATCATATTAACATTCTCCCACACTCACATTCAATATCTTATAACAATGGAAAAAGGCTCAAGAAGAAAAAAGAAGACCGGAAAAAATGCAGAAGTCTTGCAATGTCCTCTCCAAATGCTCAAGCACAACTAAGATAACAGTTAAAAAAGAGGAAAACATATAACAGGAAATTATGTACGGACTAAAGAGATTAAAACAATGCAGAAGAAGAATCTTGCAATGTCCTCTGCAAATGCTCTTGCATAATTAACGTAACAGCTGAAAAAAGGAGAAATACATAACAGGAATTATGTCCAGATAAAAGAGATTGATACCTGAAAAGAAAAGAAAAAAATAGAAGGCAACTGGCTTGTGGCTACAATGATTGGCCACAGATGTCGTGGATGGCTAATCCAGCTCTAAAAGTCACAGACAATGGAACTTCAGAGACAAGACATAATCACCCGCATGGTTTGAACTCAATCACTTTAGATAATCAAATATTGCCCTAACATCACGTAGGGGTGCAGAAAATAATTCACATTTCACATGTATTTCTCCAAAATTTAAACAATGATAACAGCAACAACAACAACAACAAATGACATAACAACCATAGTAGATAATACAAACAGTAAAAGAACAGATTAAAAGGAATTAAAAAAATGTATATATGAAGATCACACAAAAAACAAAAAGAAGAAAAAATTGCAGGTATTGAAAAAAGAAGGGACTAAATGAGAAGAAAAAAGAAGAAGCAAGTATCCCATATTGAAAATAAAACACAAAAACAACCACAAATGACGCGGACGAAAACAAACCGATCAAGCAAAAATAAAAAACAACAACGCGAAACAAGCGTCAAGAAATAGGCGATGAGCAAACCTTGACGAGAACCGGGACGGAGATTACCGTTTCCTTCTAGGATGGATGCGAAAAGCGCTACTCTTCTATCAAAATCTAAGAGTGTGGATTTCCATTCTTCCCCGGGACCGAGAGATGCAGTGGAAAAAAATGACACAATAAGACGGCCAAAGAAAAGTATACAGTATTATCGTGAAAAATCAGTGCAGCAAAGGGAGGAAAGTTACAGAAACACGAAATGGACTTCTCTATATTTGTCAATGGCCAATAGATTTAAGAGAGAAATAACACATCGGCCTCATTAAGACGTTTCCCCGTAAAGAGAATCGAGGAGGCGAAATGGGTCTCCCCAGTTTGATCAGAAACCTACAGATTTATCTCGGAAATGGCAGAAATAAAAAAGAGGGAAAAAGCAACGAGACCCTTTCGGCTTTTTTGAAGGGGAGATGAAACGGTGATTCAACGAAACAAAACGACAGGCAAGGAATAAAAACGGAGGGCGGTTCCCATGAGGTCTGGATTTCCGTGAAAGAGAGAGATGAGAGAAACGAAGAGGCCACCACCGTTATAGAAGGCCTTTTTAATGAGGGTTTCGGGTTGGACTCGCGTATTGCTCGCCTTCACCTCCCTATTTCTCCTCTCTTTGCCTTTCCTCTGTTCTTCTTCTCATTGCCTTGTTGGGTTATACTTTACACCCAAACGAGGGGTTTTCCATTACTTCCCTTTCAATCCTGGAATTTCTTTAATTTGCCTACAATACCAAACCTAATGGACTTTCGTTGTCCTGCTTTCATCATTTTATCATCCTAACCAGTTCTCTGTGAGTTTTACATCGTTGTCATTATTTCTCCACCCTACACTAACGAATACTGCTTACTCTCCTAAATTTCTTGCCCATACATACCGAGTTCCCTGTACAAGGCAAGAAAAAATCAGAACAAGCAAAGAAAAAGAAAAAGAAAAAAGGGCTTGGGCTCTTGCCCCTTAGCTCCCATCAGGTCCCTTTCATTGTTGGTAAAGGCAGCTTGCTCAGTCTCATATGTGCAATAAGGTTCAATATGTGGCTCACAAGTAATAATGGAAGCACTTATACCTGTATGCAGGATTAACGTATAATAATAAGATGGAAACAAAGAATATGAATTCAAATTTAAATAAGGTAGATCTGATGGCTTAAATTTCATTTTTTTTGTATCCCCTCTATTAGTTTTAGCTTATTTCTTTTTACAATTTATTACAAGATACTTCTTGGATTTTGAAGGTGTTGATCAGATTAACCAGGTATATATTTGGCTAATATTTATTTGAATTTAAGGGTCTCCAAGTGGTATCCAATACCTTAGTGCCCTCCCCTAAATTATTCTTTTAAGAATCACATAAACAAAAATACCTCCATGATAGAGCCGTAACTGCTCCAAAATAATATCCACAAATTGTGCCAGCAGCCTTCACCATCTGTCCAGTGGATCTTCATTACCTTGCATGGTTTCGCCCTTTATCTAATGGACTTTTCTCTACAAACAGCCTGGTTTGTGGCCAATTACCGGAAAATCAAGAAACAGATTGGAAACATCTACATCCCAGTCATTTCCATCCGACAAACCAGCCCTCTCGATGACTTACAAGCCTTTGGAACCTTGCTTTGGTTCTTTGTCATCTTTTTCTAAATTTTTAGCAAGACACTGCAACTGGGTCATTCGCGAATAGTGAAGGAATTACAGGAATTGAATGCGAAGACGTTGCCATCACTTCCGTTCTCAACGTCTGGTCGCCATTAAAGGACTGAGAAAAGAAAACTCAAGGAAACGGGAACTGTTGCTCTGTTTTTTCTTTTATCTTTTTTTCTCTGTGCAGAGAAGAAAGTAATCTCTTTCTCTTCTACGTGTGGTGGAGATTGAGCTCATCCCTTTAACAAACACGTCGACATGTGCCTTTACCGAAAAAACAACTATTTGATATATATAAATGTATGCTCATACAGAGCAACGGCTGATGACGGGCGAAACCCTTTTTCAACTTTTGTTTTCCAACTACTTACAGATCATAAAACAAGCTGATATAAACACTTTAAGCATAAGGAATCAACAAAGTTCGCAGAAAACGAACCTGGGTGTCAATTCAGATTATGTAGGCATGACCATTTCTTCATTTCTTTTGAGGAAGGACAACTGAAATAGGACTATGCTATTGACAGGAACAGAGTAAAACAAAGAGTGAACAGGGCGATCGACAGGCTGATGTTAAGAATAAGGCCAAAGTAGACAAATATAATACATTAACTTCTTCTGGGTTCAAAAGGTTTTTGCCAGTTTTTGGGTTTTCTGACCATGCAAAAATGGAGGGCCTCCAGTTTTGATGGAGATCGTTTCAAGTAAAAAAGAGTAGTTGGATCTCATGAATCTCCATGACTCGCAAAACAGATTAGAATAGAGGGAAAAAAAGATCTCCACGAAATCAATCACTGTTGTTAAAGAATAAAAAGGATGCCGTTGGTGCTGCAAGTACCAACTTGCTAGTTTATGAACCATTTTAGTGGATGATTAATCGAAGAAGCTTTCTCTCTCTCGGTGCGCTTTTCTTCTTCTTTCCGTCCTCGGAGTGGACAGACGCCACGGGGAGGAAAACACCCTTCGACTGAAACATTTAAGCAAACCAGAAGAAGGCACAGAAGACTAAAATTTTTAACGGAAGAGAGACAGCAGAAAGACAGAAAGCAAGTGAAGGAGTTCAGAAAGGGGAAAACGTGAATCCATAAATGGTGGGTGTGGGTGCCTTGACCTGGTGTGCAACAAGCAGCCCCTTGTGCTAAAGAGGATGTGACAGAGTAGTGGCACTGCCACTAACTGCACCCTTTTCCAGCCCAGCCAATTGACACCAAGTCATGTTTCACTTCCAATGGTTTATGGCAATTTATTCGATGCTGGATCTTGTTTTACTTATTCCTGAAGCAAATTTTCAGTCAGTCCCATTTTAATTTGGGGTTTGAGTTACAGCGCACTCAATCTTTGTCACATTTCAATATGAATGTCAATGTAGCAACCGACTGCATTAAAGCAGAAAGTCTGTGTGAGAGGGGGAGAGAGAGAAAGAGAGAATTAAATACAAATTTCAACGGCCTGGAACTAATCGACAGTCGCATTCAAGTTGGCTCATCAAACTTCCATCATGTCCTCATCATTCTAACCAAGACCTTTTTCTTCGTCCTCTTCCATGTTCTTCTGCTTCCTATTTTTTTATTCTTTCTGGGTAAAGCAGGATCCCAAACAACAGTTTACATTTGATTTCATACACGAATAAAACTTCTTCTCCTGGAAGTAATTTGATTCTGCATATCTTTAACCAAGAGAGTTGCGAGGCTGACAATTGATGTATGTCAATCTCTGGGATAACGGCTGTAATCGTCTGAGGAAATTGATTCCCGAAAGTAAATGTTTACTGCGTCAGACAGCTAGCTACGTGAATATAAAATGAATAGTTGCCATCATTCAATGTGAACAGCTCTGTTGCAATGTGTCATGCAGAACCGGAACAGAATAAAGATAAAATCACCGCTTTTTATAGGAACGGTGCTGGCCAGCTTGCTTTATAGATTTCATATGTAGAAACAGAAGAACTCCATTGAAAACCAAAGTGAAAGCTCAACATGGTAAGCCCGAAAACCAGGAATTCTGAGACGGGATTCAGCAAACCATTCTTGCCATTTTCTATCCTCAATTTTTCTTGTCAGTTCATCAAACTGGAAATATCTCGAGTCTCATTCCCAATTAACTTTTGTTCAGCAATAAAGTGAAGTAGCTATGCTGCCGAAATGAAGTTCTTCCACTTAAGGAGTTTACTCTCGCCTTCAAGTGCACTGAGCTGGCTCCTTCATCTGCATGAACAGATCTATTTGATTGATTGATGCTCGATGTTTGAAGTCTCCCAGCTCCCTCCGGTTGCTCTCCGTAGTCTGTTCTTTGCCTCCTCTGATACGCCAATAGTACTTTTTACAATTTACAGAGAACCTTGCTCACTGATTGAAATGGAACGCGTACTGGGTTTAATGCTGCCTGGTCTCTACTGAGAGGTGGCGTGTTGTCCTGTCTTGATGGAACAGGAGTGCTAGGCTCTGTAAGCCTATTAGCCTAACATATATTGCCGGAGCTTGTTAGCCACTGTTGTCACTTTGATCCCATCAGGGTGCTCTGTCACTAAGCTTATGAGAAGAGAGACGGGAACAAATATGTATAGGTATACTAATAAAAGAATATATTCTTCTTCATCGTCGATCACCTCTGGGGATTTTCATAATCGATTGGAAGAAAACAGATTTTTCCTGCGATTTTCATTCAGTGGACTCAGGGGAGCCTCCTTTCTCTGCAAACCCAGTTTGCAAGGATCGACTTCATTCTTCTCCCACTGCCGCTGCATCTGCATGTTTGTTTCATAATCCGTATGTTCTTTCAAAGAGCTATTTTCCTTCTCGCTTTTGTTTGCTTTAGCGCTATATTCTTGTCGCTGCTGCAACGCCACCTTGCGATTCTGTAATGTTGAGAATAGACGGCTGATCCCGTGCGAAAAGTCTCTCTCTCTATATATATATATATAATTAAACAAATATTTACTTAAAAACCAGGGTAATTTATTATATAAAATTAATCTGATAAATTAATTTTTATAAGATAATTTTATTTAATTATTCTGTTAATAAACTAAGATATATTTTATTTTATTTTTAAATTAATAAATAGATTTAAAATTAAATCTTAATTTTAATTTAATTAAATATATAAAATAAAAATATTAAAATAAATACTTAATTTAATAATATCCGAGGGTAAAATGAGCAAAACAAGATTGAGAGAGCCGTGGACAAGTTAATGAAAGTGAATTCAGTAACTTTAGGGAACAATGTCACTTTCATTAGTTTTTGTTAAAAATGAGTAAAACTGAATTACTTTGTGAAAGGGCAAAGCGAACACACGAATAAAAGTGAAATTACTAGCCTTAAGAAGTGTAATTCATTTTAACTAAGGACCTACAATTTATACTATTTTTACTTTCAATACCTAAAAATGTTTTTTTACCTATCTTGATAATATACTTCAGCTTCGTGTCGAGGATGTTCCGGTAGTAAATTCAGAATATAAGGACGATGGACACTATCTATCTCTACATTGGTATGATATTGTCCACTTTGGGCTTAAGCACTCATAGATTTGCTCTTGGGATTTATCCCAAAAGATCTTGCACCAATAGAGATAGTGTCTATAATTATATATCCATGATCCTCCCCATTTTTAGTCAATGTAGGACTTTGGTCATATACCCAACAATTCTCCCCTTGAACAAAGGACTACCGAGCCTCCCCTTAAACAATCATCTATCCGTCTACTCTTTACTAACCCGGATTTTTCACTCTAATGCGTTGGAAACATACGCCTTACATGGAGTATCACCTATCTCGAGAGTCGAGAGCATGCTCTATCCATATCAACTCCTTTTTACCGCGATGGGACCTGAACACGTCCATGAAAAATCCGGAGCACACCACCTGTGAGCACATCCACAGATCAATTTATGATCTAATTCAAGGTCCACCACTTTCGTTTGACATTTAGAGGATTAATCCACCATGACTAATTTTGGGACATAGCTTTGATACCATTTGTAAGGATTATAGACATTATCTATTTCCACGTTGGTATGATATTATCCACTTTAGACCTAAACTCTCGTGAATTTGTTCTTAGGCTTTTACCCCAAAAGACCTTAGATAATATCTATACTTATATATCTATGATCCTAACACATGAGCCCATCACGTTCTTGTGTCAAGAATGAAAAACAGTTTTGTTCTAAACGCTTCATGAAATGACTTGTGCCAATTCAACGAAGCTACTGATTGTGGCGGAAAGTAGGAAAAAGAAACACCACTGAGAATTGGTTCAAAGTGGCTTAAATGTTTCATACTTGTTTTTATTTCACTTATGACAAAGAGTTTCTTGTTGTTGCACCAATATCACAAACACCAAAGAAGCAAGAAAAACAATGTCAATTCACAGAACAAGAGGAAACTTTTATTTTAACCATATATTTGGTGACACAAAAGAGACCCATAACATCAACAATTCCAACCGAGACAAAGAAGAGAAAAAATCAACAAGTTTGTGCTGAAGATGCCATACGAGGGAGTGATTCTTCTCTCCTTTTTACTCAAATGCCTCTCCAAATCTCTTACTCTTCCATTAAGATCAGAGATGGTCTTCAGCTGGTTTTTTCCTGCTGTAATCAGCTTCTCCACCAGTTCCCTCAGTTTCTCATTTTCATCTACTATACTCCCGGGGCTCTTCACCAGGACCTCCTCACTGGTAATAGCATCTCGTTTCCCTGGGATGGAATCTCCGGCTGGCAGAGCTGATTTAAGATCCCAACCCTTATGTTCAAGGGACATTGGATGAGATTCTGATACAGCTGCAAATTCGTATGGCTGAGTAGTGTTTGCCTGAGGTATAGCTTCAGCTTCCTCTTTCTCAGAAGGAACAGAAGGATCTCTGTTACCTGCTAACGATTCCGAATTGGATTCACTATTCACAAAACCCGGCCGAGTGAGGTCATCCATTGACACCATGTCTGATTCCTGCTTGTTTACATATGTTTCGTGTACAATATCCTCGCCTACTCCTGCATCAGGTAGTGATTCTACAGGTTCATTCTCTAACCGCTGATCAGGAGCAGCTTCTTCGTGCTGGTAATTGTCACTTATAACTTCCTCCATTTTCTGACTCTTCCCCTTGGGAAGAAGCTCAGAAGAGCTTGAACAGTGCTCCGCATCAATTTTACTCCCATCTCGAGCAACCTTCTCCGTACTACCCACAACCATCTTGTCTTCATCATCAACAAAAGGCTCAGAATGCACCAATTCTAGAGTTCCAGCATTAAGGAAGTCACCCCCACTGCGAGTCTCAGCTGTCAACACGGATTCAAAGCCACCTCCACTGCAAGTCATTTGTTCGTCATGAGAAGCTTGTGAAAGCCCCTCTGAGCAACCTTCTTCAAGGAGGGGCTTTCCTGGGTAACCCCCAATAGCCAAATCCGCTTCTTGTGTCGTCACAGCTTCAACCATCTCCGCCTGTTCCACAGCACCATATTCACTCCCTCTTGTCGGTAACTCCATAGCCACTGGTGTTTCCACAGGAACCATATTTTCCGAATTACCTTCTAGCCTCCTTTCTTTATCAAATGCATTGTCTCGATTCATGGTTTCATCAGGTTTCAGAGTTCCCTCTTGCTCGTTTATTCGTCCCAAATCACTGACCTCGTCTTCTAACATTAACACCATGGGAGCCACTTGAGTAGCATCAACCCCAGTTGACAGATCTGATGCTTCCTGTGTTATCTCAGGCTCCTCAGATCCCTTTTCTTCAGATCGAAGACCTCGTTCAATCCTGGAAGGCAGATTTGTGGCATTTTCACAGGTCACTCCTGATGCTCCACCTTTTACGCCTGCCTCTGGCTCTTCTTGTTCCATGGTGTCAGATTGTGTCTCCCCTTTATTCGCCACTGATATCTGAACAGTATCCTCTTGACTCCTTACTAGGTGCTCTATCTTGTCCAACAAAGGCTCCTCCATTTTGAAATCAGGTCTCGCGCTTCTCTCCGATTCCTCTGCCCCTTCCACACGCACATTTGACGCAGTTGATTCTTCTGCGTCCTGTCCTTGTGCATCAGCTGGTTTTTCATCTTGACCTGACTCGGACATTCTTGTTTTGCTGGTAGCAGTAAGGACAACCAAAGAGTCTAGCCTCTCCTGCAAGCATGTTAGCTCTCTCGCCACTGTTTTTCTGACATCTCTTACACTTGAGTGCAAGCTCTACAACGCAATGAGAAGAAAAATAGAGATAAGAAACTAGAATCTGATAAACAAGTTACTATCTTGATAATGTAGAAAGAGGAATAGAGCAAGCATACCTGTATGGTATCCAACTGAAGTAAAAGGCCCATTATCTTTTCGCTAATAGCTATTTTTTGTTTTTGATCCTGCTCAGACCAAGATGAGGTCTCAAGATCCTTGATCCTGTTTCTAACATCATCCAACTGGTCACGGACTCTCATAATCTGCCTAAGTTTCTTCACTGATTCCCATTTCCTCACCTCATATCCACGATAGGCAGACTGAATTCGTATTGCAGCATCCGTAGCAGATAATATCTTCTCTTTTGTCTTATGTTTTTCTGTTACCTTATTTTGCTCCGATTCTTCACTTCTCATACTATCAGCTCCTGCACTTGTTCCAAAGTTTTTAGCGAGAGTTTTCTTTATGCTATCTTCAGAGCAAAGAGGTACCTTCACAACCTCAATTGTCTTCTCTCGTGCTTCCTCACACTGCTGGTTATCATGTTGATGCTTCTTCTCATGGGCCTCGACTGGCTTAGCTCCATCATGCTCCATCTTATGCTTATCTACCGATTCCATTGACATATCCAGTTCTGCTCTGTTCCTGGAAGCAGGTGGACTAGGAGACCTTAAACTGCCGTTTCCATTTCCATTCTTCTTCTTCGGCGAAGGATCCACTCTCAAACGAATGGGAGGTAACTTCGATGCCTTTCCAGGAGAAGTAGGTTGCTTCTTCACTTCAGCCTCTGAAGACTTTTTTATATGCTTCACAGGAATGCTTTTTGTTTTAGTTTTTTTTTCGGCCACCTCAGAATGAACTTCATTTTCCTCTTTACCTTCTTTCACAAGAACAACTTTCGGCTTAATCTCTTTACTTGGCGCCTCAGAGTGGCCCTTGTTTTTGTCATCTTCTTTGTTAAGACCAGGTTTACTCCGATGGTCATCACTGTCAAAAAACTTTAGGGGCATAACTTTAATCTTTGATTGAGGCTCTTCAGCTGCCCCTGGAGTCACACCTGACTCCTCTTCAACTTCCTGCGGCTTACTAAAACCAGGCAGCCAGATCAAAGGAAATGGAAACTGGTTCAGATTTTGCTGGTTTTGATTTTTCTTTTTTTCTCCCCCCTGCTTCAAATACCTGCTGTTCTCATCGAAAGGTAACCACTCATTCCCAGTCTGAGACTTTGCATCGGAAGATTTGAGAGCCTCTTTGTCCCTCATATAATCAGGCGGGATCCAAACATTAGGACATGAGTAATTTTGGAGCTTGAAGGAACTATCCTTCGACTGGACTCTAGGCTTGTGAGTTTCACTTTCAGAAAGCTTGACCTTAGGTAGTTCTTCTTCTGTCTTCACTGTATTATCAGTCTTGCGGTTACAAGTATGATTAGGGCACCCACAACAATGCTCTCTAAATGCATTCTTGTCATATTCAAATCGGGGCACTTCTGCTGAATAATAAGGTGGAACAACATAAGCAGGGTATGGCTCAGGGTAAGAATGATGAGGTCCACAATGATAAATGGGAAGTGGTGAAATATGAGGAGGTCTAAACCCATAATAACCTGGAGATGAATAGCTGCAGTTGCAGCAGGTATGACATCCTGGAGGTGGATAACAATAGCTGCCACCGTAGAATGAAGGTTCAGCATTCATGGGTATCCTAGGGGTTTCCACTTTCATTTGGTGAGGATTTGGGGGGTACTGATAGTAAGGGAAGAACATATAGTTTCTTTGGTCAGACAAAGGTTGCTGATATGAATCCATGAATTTACAGAGAGGTGAAGCAGTCCGAATGGGTTGCAAAATCCAAATATCACGCTTCAAAGTGAAACATAAAAAGGAAATTAAGATATTGTTATTTTTTAATTAATAAAATAAGATAACTAATTTTAATTTTAATTAATAAATTAAATTAATTAAATATATAAAATAATTACGTAAACAAACTATTTATTGGGAGGCCCCGGATTCCCCTTCTTTCTCTAACCGGTGCCCTCCCTCTAAAACTTGCATAATCCAGGCACAATAAACAACGCAGTAACAAAAATAAATAAAGCACAGAACTTTCATGATAAGAAGCTATTTCCGTTTCTATAAACTGTACAAGCTAGAGAGACTGTAGATGCTTGATGGCTATCGCATCCACAAACATCTTCACAACAACAATCAAAAGCAACATAGACCCGTCGAATTCACTCGATCCACCTATCAAGGTAAAACCGAGACTCGAAAAGAGGAAGGAACTTCAGGTACTCACAGACTCTTTGTTTGCTGGTTGCGTTAGATAAATTCCTCCGAACGGTCCACAAATCCAGATCACTCAGTTGTCGGCGGCAATCGTACTTCCACGAGTTGTTACGATCTTCTGCGAGACAAATGAAGAGAAGGTATTTTATAAGTTTGCAGAAGAGATGGCAAGTTCCAGAGCTTTCCTGCCATGGAGAATTCTCTCGAATTTTCCCTCCAGCTAACATTAACGCGTGGCAACATTTGATGTCGCCCACGCCCACCTTAACTTTTCATAAATATTTTAATAATAAGATAAAATTAAGATAATTTAAATTAATTAAACTATAATAGAAAATAGTTATCCATGCAGCGAGAGCCTCCATGGTGGAATGATTTTTATCAGCAAAATGCGTCGTCTTCTCGCGTCCACCTTCTGAGCTACGTCCCCATTGTTCCTATTCCAGACCCTCTTGTTTTTCCTTGGGCCCCTAACAACTCTTTTACTGTCAGAGAGTACTGAAAGAAATGCTTGGCTTCTTTCAAGTGTCTTGATCTGGGCTTCACCAAAATTTATCTCATTTGGCTCCCTGTGTGTCCTTTTAAGTCTTCTGGGTAAAACGATGAGATGTCCTGGTTCGTTATTGGACCACGAACCTGGAATGATTCTCTTCTCCATTTCTTCACGTGCAGTAACCGGCCAAAATTAAATGTAAACCAGGAGAGGAAGCTTCAATCAGAGTCCTCCACTTCTTCCCTCCATGTGAACATGGAAGAATGAAAAGCAAAAGGTATCTCCTTGCTTTAGAATAGAATCCCCACTAGATCCTGTGAACCTAATTTCTCACTAACTGACAAGAAATCCATTCACATGAACACAATTATGTGATCCATTGAGAGGTGCAGTTCTTTTTAGTACAGATTCTTGAGAGAGTTCTGCATCTGCAGATCAGAAGAGGAATCATCTCGCATCATCATTCTACTGAGAGATAATGGGCGACCAGTTCTGGTTACCACTGCTCGTCTGTGTAGGACTCGTGGGAGGGTCCCATGGTGGAGGCATTGCTGTCTACTGGGGTCAAAATGGGCAGGAAGGCAGCTTGGCTTCGACTTGTGGAACCCGGAATTACGCCTTTGTGAACGTGGCTTTTCTCTCCTCCTTTGGCGCCGGTCGGACTCCGGTTCTCAACCTCGCCGGCCACTGCAATCCTTCCACCAACGGCTGCACCCGCTTGAGCAGCGACGTCAAAACCTGCCAAAGCCAAGGAATTAAGGTCTTTCTCTCCATCGGTGGAGGAGCTGGGTCATACTCCTTGTCCTCCTCCGACGACGCCAGGCAAGTTGCAGATTATATTTGGAATAACTTCCTGGGCGGTCAGTCTTCCTCTCGCCCCCTCGGAGATGCCGTGCTTGACGGCGTAGATTTCGACATCGAAGGAGGCACGACCCAGAACTGGGATGAACTGGCAAATTACCTCTCCGAGTACCGTAGCCAGGGTAAGAAGGTGTATCTCACGGCGGCCCCTCAGTGCCCATTTCCGGACCAGTGGATGGGGACCGCCCTCAACACGGGTCTCTTCGACTATGTCTGGGTTCAATTCTACAACAATCCTCCATGCCAGTACTCATCTGGTAATATCGATGGTCTCCTGAGTTCGTGGAATCAGTGGACTTCATCGGTGAAAGCCACCCAGTTCTTCGTGGGTCTACCAGCAGCTCCGGGGGCCGCCGGCAGTGGCTTCGTTCCGGCCAACGTGCTCAAATCGCAGATTCTTCCAGCAGTTAAGAGTTCCTCCAAGTACGGCGGAGTCATGTTATGGTCCAAATACTACGATGACCAAACTGGTTACAGTTCTTCCATTATGAACGACGTTTGAGGAATAATAAATTTATGCAGTCGAGACTTCATACGCCTGTAAAATTACTATTATTATCTTGATTTCTGCTTCTATTTGTAGTTCTTTTGCGAAAAATAATGGAGGCTGCATGTAATAACTATGAATCGAAACCACGGAAGATTGCCTCCCTTGTGTTCTAATTGACCACAGCATTACTCAATCTTTTCTTGTAAGTAACAGAAACTAAGAAATTACATGGGCAAAGGCGCCCCATTTTAATCAAAGCTTTCGTCCTGCTTTCCCTGCAGATTTCTTTCCAAGACTAAGTAGTCCCAAACTTCAAAGACAAGTACTACTTGCAGACGAATGCAAGTGGTGGTCTTGGACGCACTGCTGATATCTCTAGCATTATCTTTATCCTTTCGGCGGCGGAGTCGAATGGAATCGATTCTGCTGACGACGGAGGGACCGCTGCTGCGTCTTATTTCTATTATAAAAGGCGCCCAAGCGCGGTTGATGTTAAGCTAGCCAATTTGTCGAGCATAAGTTGAGCAGGATTTATACACTTGATATGGCACGTAAAGCCAAAAGCATTACCAAACCTACACATAATTTAATGCCTCTGCAACCATATTAGTAGGGAAACGGAGGGTTAAGGATCCAGCAGTGGGTAAAAAATGGGAGGAGTTCTCCTCTTCTTGACTGTAGCTTAGACTGAAAATGGACATAAGGCTGTATAAATGCTATTAGACTAGACAGAGCTCCCGGCATCTGTACAGTAAGTAGTAAATAAATTTGTCGTCAATTCTCTATTTGGTCTCTTTAAAAAATCCTAACCCAGAACAGATTGCATCGATCATATTGGCTCCAAGGGGAGTCTTTCATTGTTTCCCTTTTCTTCCTGAAAGTACAATATGTGCTTTCTTTATCCTCACGAACTGTTGCTAATTTTCTGGAAGATTCAACCATTTTCCGGTTGTATTGGTTGGCCTTCGAAAATAGAATTCACAGGCAAAGCTCAATCCCGAATGCTCTCATGTCATCATGCTCCTTATGCTGATCAGCATCCCCTCTTATTACGAGGTGAAAAGACTTGACGTCTTCAAGCTCCATCCTGCTCCCCCTTACCCCCTTCATTCTGAATCAAATAAAACTAAATGCATGAACTCGATACAAGGTCTCATACGTAACAAGTAACCAACTAGAAATTCTGGTTATCGACTCCAGATTTTTTTCGTCCATCCGTATCCGTCCACTTAGAATTGAAAGTTCTTTTGGCTAAACCCTAAACCCTAAACTCTATACCCTACAAATTGATCACGTAATGGCTAGAAGATTTTGTTCATAAGACTACAAAAAATAGCTGGTGTATTCGTCAAACCAAACGGCACGATTTGAACTAGATAGTAACCCAACCTTGAGTTAAGTTTGCTAAAAAACACGAGCACGACGGATTTGATCAGACAAGTCCGCAATGAGGGGAATTGAATACTTGTTCTTTACCATCACCTTGTTCAACGTCCGTCCGATAGTCGATGCATAACTTCATACTCCCATCAATTTTTTTTTTGAAAAGTATGAGTGCGTCCAACACAAAGCTATGGAAGGCCGGATGAATCCAGCTTCCAGCAACTCCATGATTTATTTTTGAAACTCTTCCAATTCTTTTGGTGCCATGCAAGAGAGTGCTTTGGCTAGTGGTTAAGCACCGGTTCAAAATACATCATACTACAATTTATGCCAAACTAATGATATATAATAGTTGTTTTTATATGTTTCTAAAGATATCAAAGGTAAAAGAGTAAAAGAATAACTATGGTGGATCTCATACAATCTTTTTTGTTGGTAATGAAAATGACAAATTGTAGGCATAATAATCTAGTCATCAAAATAAGGATCACAATCAACAATTCAAATCGTCGATATTGATCAACAATCAAGATTGAAATAACCTAATCACCAGTTGACATATGGTCGAAATTGATTTTGATGGTCAAAGTATAAAGATTTCATCAAATAATCCGTCAATTGTCCATATGAGAGTGTAGATCAAAATTTGGATCGATTAATGTGATCAAAACCCAATTGATAGTTTAGAATGGAGCCACTACCAAAATCCAATTTGAGAAGAATGTTAATTGTTTTTATGAGAAACGACTTTCTCATTAACGTGGTCTCAAACTTCTAGCAGTTGCTACTCCCTCGGTAACACGAAGCCATGAATAACCTTGATGGGAGGTTGGCTTTAGTTAATGGTTTTCGGTCCCATGTCTCGTCACTCTAACCTCCTTCAGTTGAGTCATTGCCGTGAGTGCTCAGAGATCGGAAACGCCGAACAGATAACGGAATTTGAAACATATAAAAGGAGGTAATGTCATTTAACTTCCGTTTAATTTATTATGCAACTCACACCACATAATTTCCAAACAAACGGGTTTCCAAACATGATTTCCAAAACAAACTGTAAACCTGACTTCAATAATCCAAATAACCCATTAGAATCATCATTACCTCCACATGATCAGACAACTCTGTTCAATATAGTAACTATTTCTCTCAGAAAAGCAGCAGTACTCTCAAGTCTCACTCTTCCTCTGCAACTAACTGGGTCCAGGGCACAATTGGACGAAACCCAGAATAGAAATTGTGGACCTGAGACGAGCGATTGCCGTTTCGTGAAGGTTCCCTTCTTTACTCCTAGTTTCATCTCCCAACTGCTATAGAAAGAAGAAATTATCATTGTTGCAGCTCTCTTAATCTTTAGTTGAGAAACGGAAAAGATCATTGCTGCATCCTTGCCAATTTCGGATAAGCAATCGGATTACGTTAACTTAATAATTGAATCGTTTCTTGTTCTCCGATCAAAACCAAATTCAATTTCTCTCTCTTTTTTTTTTTTTTTTTTTGCTGGTTTCTTTCTAACTCATTCCCTGCTCGTGGTTTATTTTGTGAAAACTGATCAGTACCCATTTGTCCGAATTGTTTAATCAACTGGAGGGTGCACCGGCTCGTGGTCAAACTATATAATTAGACTTGACTGATCGGCTTATAGGTCGGCGAAGATTTGTTAACTGGTTTCCCTTGTTAGGTGAGGCAATTATTACCTTTGTAGTAGGTATCAAGCAAAAGCCGATCGGAAGGACTGAAAAAGGAAACAACAGTTAAAATTTTCTGCCTTTCTGAGATCAAGAAAAGGGTATCCATTGATGGAACAGTTAGGACAGAGAGGTTGAAAGTCAAGATTAAAGTTTCGAAAAGCGAGCTTTTTACTGGTTTAACTATTCAATTTGCCGTAATTAGCAGGGTCTATATAATGAGTGGGCTTTGAGGAGGAGTATCAGTCTCTGCATTCTTCGAATTGCTCCCTTTCGAGTCCCTTTGAATCCTTCCTCGGGAGCAATGAAGAGCAGAAAACTATCTCTCATCTTCCTCTTCTTCTTTGTCCTTCTCTCCTCCTCGTCAGGCAAAGCACACAAAAGAATTCTGCGCCATAAACCCTGCAAGCACTTGGTTCTCTACTTCCATGACATCCTCTATAATGGAAAGAACGCTGCAAATGCAACCTCGACCATTGTGGGGGCGCCGGCCTGGGGGAACAGGACCATTTTAGCAGGGCAAGGCCATTTCGGTGACATGGTCGTGTTCTATGACCCCATTACAGTAGACAACAATCTGCATTCCCCTCCGGTGGGTCGTGCTCAGGGTTTCTACTTCTACGATAGGAAGGACGTTTTCACCGCATGGCTCGGCTTCTCTTTCGTTCTTAACTCTACTGACTACAAGGGCACTATAAACTTCGCCGGAGCTGACCCGTTGATGAACAAGACTAGAGACATCTCTGTCATCGGAGGGACCGGAGATTTCTTCATGACTCGGGGTGTTGCCACCATCATGACCGATTCCTTCGAGGGGGATGTCTACTTCCGGCTTCAAGCGGACATTAAGCTCTACGAATGTTACTGAAGCAAACGGGTAAATCGTAACTAGAGTTGATCGACGTTTCATTTGGTACTTCAGTTTTCGCCTTTTCAAAGAATTATGTAATGGGATGGGAATGATCATCCCTGCTCATCTTTGTAACCTCCTGCTCTAGTCAAATAAATATTGGAATAAGTGAACTTTTTTAAGCATCGTTTTGAAGAAATAGTGACACCCACGTGCATTATCGCATGTCTCTGCAACTCTGCCTGGCCTCCGCTCCATTTCACCTACCCCACTAAGAAAGCAAGCTGCAACTAGTATCCTCCAGCTACATACTGGTTCAGATAAAATCTTTAGATAAGATGAGCATGACTATATACCCTCATAAATCCGAACAAAATTATGGTATTTGCAACTGCCCAGAACATATTTCATCTACTCATTTTCGCTTTTAAATCGCTTTCACATCAATATCAGCAGCTCTGTATTGAACGATTAATGGCTGGTTAATTTTCCTGACTGGAAGTTGTCTCTCCTTCGATGGGTTCATGCAATTCATTCTTCTCTTCGTATCATATGAGACTCAGAGGTTGCGTTATGTATAAATTACTACTGGTTGCTTGAAATTTAATGGATCATCTTACAGAAAACTTCAAAGAATAATATAAAAGTAACTACACCTTGCAAGGACGATGGTACAGTGGCATCTGGATCGAAAATATGCTTATACTTTGACCCAAAATAGTTTTTCTGTCTTCTCAACCTGTTCTCAAAGTCCAGTTTTCAAACTAATCATTCACATGGCATTAGGTATCTTCCTTCAGAGAACAACAACAGAAGAAGACGACAACGAGGAACTGTGAAGACTGGTTTGATTTTGGATTAGAAAGATCCCATGATTGTCAGTTAGGAAATCAGTGCGCGTGTTTTTCATAAATTATTCATTTCTGCCTAAAGGAGAGTGTTCAAAATAATCTTACATTGAGACAAGATAATCTTGTTCATTACTAAGGAAACGAGGCCTCTAGACATGAATGTCTTAACGCAAATTATTTTTCTTAAACAATACTTGCATGTCAACGATCCATCCAGGTCAGCTCTCCATGGCGAGATTTAAAAAAAGAAAAGAAAAAAAAAGAAAAAAGAAAAAAGAGAAGAAGACAAAGAAGGAAACAACTGTGGTGCGTGAAGAAATCATATTACAATGAAGTAGTTCAATATTTTACTCTGCTAAAACAATCCCAGTGCAACTAATCCGAGCTGAATCTGGTAGAGCGAGACAGGAGGAAAGGAAAGAAAAAATATATATTCTATACTTGACGTTTTTCCTTGACACAGACAGGAGAAGAGGAAGACAAGTCTGCTCGTCTTTTTCTTCGAAACATGCCTAACAACTCGATTCATGGAGGTTTGCGGTGGTTGAGAGGCCGAGAGAGCGTCTGCATCAGATTTTTTTTTTTTTTCTCGTGGATGCGCTATTGACAGGTCTTCACCAACCGACCAACTAACTCCCTTCGTGACGTATAACTCACACCACCGATTGTCACTGGAAATTCTACTTGCAGTAAGAGCAGAAAACCCAGAAAGGGAGCTGTGACTTCCACTCCCAATTCAAATGCTATATTAAATAGTCAAAATGCACACCTTGACACATTTGCAGGGTTCTAAAGGTTTAGGAATTTTTTTATGAGCATTGCAGAAAAACTGAAGCCCAAGTGATAGGAATAGTGGGCTCTGTGGCCTGTAATGGACAACTATTGGGCTTTGTGAGATAGTGGGCTGAATAGTCTACAACTAACGAAATGGGCGTCTCTTTTGGTCCTCAACTAATAACTAACAAAAGATTTCCTGGAAAACTAATAACTGACATATGATAGGCGCACGTGGGTTAATCTCTCCTAAGAATCCACTTCAACGAGGCTTATCCGTCCTCTCCTGTTGGAAGCGCAAGCAGAGAAGCTAAAAGCCTTCCGAACGTAAGGTGGAGAGGATCATTGAGGAATTCTGAGATTAGGCGACGAAATGAATACCCGAACTCTCTGCGAGGGAGTCCTCTCGCCACATTTGCAGCCTTCGTCGTCGATCTCTTCGAAGTATTCCATGTCTTTCTCTTCATTTCGCCTGTCTCCGTTGAAACTGAAACCTCCCCGTCAAAATTCTCGTTATACTTTTTCAAGGTGCTTTCGATTTTTCATTCTTTTATTTATTTATTTTTTTGCAGTTTTTAATCTTCTCTGGTTTTGGAAAACTGTGACTTTTGCCGTAATCTAACTAAATTTCCTGATAGTGATTACGTCAAAAGCCACCGTTGCTTACGGCTTGCTTTTGCGAGCTTGTTTCTTAGATTATAATTGGAATGTTGTAAAATGTGACCGTAGGACCGGTTCGAAAAGCTCGCTGTTGTTGGTAGAATTTGATATTTGAAAGTTTGTGAAGGTTCAACGAACTTCTGAAGACGTTAAATTGATGAACACCGCTTGTAAAAGTAAAGATTTTGAGAATGTTGCTTCTGTAGCCATTACGTTTTTTTATCTTCCGAAACTTCTACTACATGAGTTGGTGATAATGAAGGGATATAATTTGAGAAACCTGGGTAGAGAAAACTGAAAGTTATCTTTGACAATGACGAAGGTTTTTTTCTGCAGATATTCAAGACAGTGGTCTCCTGGTCAAAACTTTGGTGAAGAATCATTGAAGCAATTTTCAGAAACATCTCCTGACTACGTGTCTGCTGCTGTAAGTTGAATTTCAAATTTATACATTTTCAGTTCTTTTCTCCACTCCAGTGAGAAGTTGTAACTATTGTTAACTACATTTTTGCTCTAGTAATTTAAAAGTCTTCTGTAGTATTTGCTAATATTCATTGTGAAAAGAGTGGCTCCTTAGCCTGCTCAAAATTGTTTTTGTCTACATGCATACATGGTGTATTGATCTCCTTAAACCCAATGTACTGTTTAATATTAGGACTGTTACATCTGTACCGCAGGAGGAAAAATGCCCCAGTATAAAGCCTAGCACAGCAAATTCAGATGCAAGGAGATCTATAGCTCAAATTAGCATGGTAGACAACGAAGATATACCAAAATCCTTTGAGCTTGACAAAAATGCTGTTTCTTATTCATTAGTTCACAGTTGGATAAAATGGGCTCTGTTATTTGACTTGCTCGGATTTCAAGGCTCTCACCAGGCACTAGCTAGTGGGATGCAGTCAGTAGCCGGAGTGGATTTTTCTAGCGGGATTCAATCTTACCTGGGGGACCTAGGCGATATTAGCACAGGTTTTGCTTCGGTTAGGATGACTTACCCTGTCACTACTAATACGTGCTTTCCTTTTTCTAATTCTAATGCCAATTGTTGTGTAACTATTTGAGGTCCAGTTGGAAGGCAATAACTCTAATTGGCAAAATAGATTGGTGATATTTTGAAATTCATCAACAAAATCTTTTGTTTTTTGCAATAATGATCAGTGTTTCTTATACATTTTAGTCCATTTTACAGCTGAAAAAGGCACTCTTAATAAAGTAAGTGGAATATTGTCATTGTGACAAGTCAATGTGATCTGTAATTCATCTTTTTTGCAGGCTTTCTTGCTGATCTTTTTTTCTGAGCTTGGGGACAAAACATTTTTTATAGCAGTATGTATGCAGCATATTTGGCTTCAACTTTCCTTTAGTATAATATCAACCATGCCAATGAAGCAAATGGGACATAAAGTTAAACAGCCTTTTCTAGTAATTAAATTTCTTAAAGAATTCAGATGTGGAAATAATAACTTCATTTTCAACCAATCATGCCTCAATCGTATTCAGAATATACTGGTGCAATATTCATTACTGTTTTTTCCAGCTAATTTCTTTCCAGGCAACAGCATGGTTTTGATTTCACCAGACATTTGTATGAGTGATTCATTGTCTAATTTGCCTGGAATTGTGTGTTGTTCTGCTTTTTTTACCCCCTCTGTCTCTCTTTAAAGCTCTAGGGGACCTTAAGTTTCTATATTTCTACCAACGACTCATGACTTGGTCATCCAGATTATTATCAGGAATATTCACTAAGCATGGCCTGCCCCATGCACCCCTAAATATCAAATATTACTAAGATAGAAGAAACCATAGAATCCAGTGAAATCAATGGTCTACAATTCATATAACGGGATGCCTGTTGTTCATTTGCATAATTATCTATACCAGAGTTTGCTTGAATTAGGAAAAATTTGGTTTGGTAATTTTTTGTTTGTCTCATACACATAAAATATAAAATTTTATTATCCAAAAAATAAAAAAATTACTATAGAACTGTACCATAAATATCTGTTTGCTGACATGGTTAGTTTAAATTTCCAGAGCTTTGCTAATTTTTAGGGATAAAAAGATACAAAAAGATTAGAAGTCATTTAAATATTCTATTAAATGAGGGTGAAAATCTATTTTAAGTGAAGTTCTTGAATTTGCACAACTCTAGCTGCCTCTTGTATGAGAAGGTCTCACTGCCTTATCACCATAAGTCATATTGACCATTATTTTAATTATGGCTGGGTAGAGTGGTTGTCTCATTTGCATTTTGCCAAGCTCATGGCTACTTACTAACTAAATCATTTGCCTCTCTTTGTTGTTAGGCGCTTTTAGCTGCTCGGAATTCTGGAGCCATAATTTTCACAGGAACATTTGGTGCACTTGCGTAAGTTCATAAATAGATTCTTTGCATGGATTTCCCTAAAAATCAATAGAAAATGGTACATACGTGGGTAGATCTTTTCATTTTTAGATACCAGGATCCTATGATCCCATAGTCCTGATAATCTTCCATGTATTCTCACACTCAGGGCAATGACAATTGTATCTGTTTTCCTTGGCCGTACCTTTCATTATGTTGATGAAATTCTTCCCTTCAGGTACCTTGCTCTTCTCATTTTAGATCAGGGCTTACTAAATGGTTGTGCCTCTCTTTCATAGCTTGTCAGTTTTTCTTTTGCCAAAGTTTATCACGGCAACAGTCCAATTACAAAGCTCATCCTGCTTGGCAGATTTGGTGACTCTGATCTGCCAGTTGATGATATTGCAGCAGTTTTCCTTCTGGTACTTTCAGTAAACTGTGAGCTATTTGGAAACACTAGTCAGTGCACATCACAGGCCATCTCTTACACTGTGTGGACAAGGGTTGTGACCTCTTTTAGATAGTCTTTCAATACAAAATAGTTTTAAAATGATTATTCTGGTAATTTCAGATTTATTTTGGAGTTTCTACATTGCTGGAAGCTTCTTCAAATGATGGCTTGAAAGCTGAAGAAGAACAAAAGGAGGTAACAGTTACCATGACATCTCTGTGTTTCTGTTTTGGAAGTTTTCTTTGCTTTTCAATTAAAACTGAATGCTGCATCAGTATCTTCTGTATTTTTCCATTATCTTTTTTCTTTCTTCTTTTCTTCATACAAAGATTTGAACTCTTAAGGACAAAAGTGATTTAATAAACTTTTGTCGGTTATTAATTGTTTGTCCTTTAATTACTTCCCTTGAGTGACCCAATGGTGCTTGATGTGACGTACTATTCTAATTTTTAATTAGGCAGAACTAGCAGTTTCTGAGTTTTCTGGAAATGGTGCTGGAATAATAGCCGCAGCCAACACTGTGATTAGCACTTTCCTGCTGGTTTTTGTTGCTGAATGGGGTGACAAATCTTTCTTTTCAACAATAGGTAAGCCTGAAAAATTTCCACTGAATTTGACATGAAGGACTTTTTATATTTAACCATTTTAAGGAATACATTTCTTGAGCAGCTCTTGCTGCTGCTGCTTCTCCTCTTGGAGTCATTGCAGGTGCACTGGCTGGTCATGCTGCTGCAACTCTGGTATAGTTATTGTTTGATTAACCTCTGTAGCCACTTATAGAAATGTCACAGTTTACCTTTTATATATGAATTGTGTTTCATTTCTCTACAGCTGGCTGTGTTGGGAGGTTCTTTATTGGGTTCCTTCCTCTCAGAAAAGGTCAGTTCTGTCTCTCTACTTGAGCAGAGGCAAAGGAAATCATATAAATTGCATAACTCTAATTTTTTTTAAGCACTAGGTCTGCTTAAGTGATCAGTGACTTGTTTGCCAATTAGCTAAATGAAACCACAAAGGTGTTAAGTGTGACAGTTCATGGCAAGTCTAACACCTTTATCCCTTGCTAGAAGTTATATAACCCAAGTCTAACACCTTTTTCCCTTGCTCGAAGTTATATAATCCAGAGTGACTTCAGGGAAAGAACAAAGGCTGATGAAAAAAAAAAAAAAAAAATCTTTCTTGCTTACGAGCATATGAAGAATTTGGGCCATACTGTTATGCAATAATTCTTTCTGGAGTGTAAGTGTGACAGTTCATGGCAATTCTTTCTTGATTATGAGCATATGAAGAATTTGGGCCATATTGTTATGCAATAATCCTTTCTGGAGTGTATTTCATTACATCTCTTGGTCTCTTTAACAGATTTATAGTTCAATGTTTTGTTGAGTTATTAGTAAGCTTCCTAATTTCAGAATTTCTTCCTTTTCTGAGCTTAGTTTTCAAGTCTCTTGTAGCTCTGGAGTCCATCAATCTTTATCTTGCAAAGTTCTCAATATATATTTTGGGGCATAAATTGACAATCCAACTATTTACTAAAACCAGGCTATAGCTTATATTGGAGGAACTCTTTTCCTAGTCTTCGCTGCTGCAACACTGATTGAAGTAGTTCGATAGCTTCAGATATATAAAGGTAACAAGCATGGTCCACGACTACTGCTTAGACCTGCAGGTATATTCATTTCTTAATATAAGATAATTTAACATAATTGACTGTTGCTTGCACTTAGAGAGCTTCTATATCAAACTCCCAGCCTTTGTACCTTTTTTTTATTTTTTTATTTTTTATGTCATTTTATTCGTTTTTATATGATTAATTTTGTATTTGGACCTGTCAGCTCAACTGAACACCACAACACTGAATCTTTATTAATTTGATTTTGCTAGGGCAAAATTATGTGACTAAAGATAAATTCCTTTTAAATAAATCTTTGATCTAGAAAAAATAATATTACCTGAGTTACTTTTGATATCAACAGAAGAATAGAAAGACCTCATGGACACAAAATAAAATAACAGACGTGTCCAGATCAACTCCCACACAAGAACCCATGAAATCTCCTTGACATTTGATTTGAGTGGCTTTAATGGTTTAGCCGAGAATATAGCCTGATCGCATCGAGGAAGATGCTTGTTCCAAGCAGCTTCGGTTTTACGCGTTCTCTTCTTCCTAAACCACAGTTGACAAATCCTTCTCCAGTGATGTTATAACCTTGTTACTACAATCTCTCCCAGTTTTTTTTTCCAGTTTTTAGTTTTTTAAAGTTCTCTCTATGGCATGACACTTGCCAAGTGATCAACAAGATTCTGAAACCAAGTCAAGTGCATTCAAGACGAAGACGCAAGAAGACCAAAAATTCTTTACGGAAATTAAAAGTCCGGCCCCGGACTGTTCTCAGAGACGGGCGGTTAGTTTATGCCTGCTTTGATGAGCGCATCAAGGTGATAGAGAAAAAGTTACCTGCGGTACATGAACATATAAAATGAATATGTTCCTCCCGCCAGGACAAGAATCCCAAGTTCAGGTTGGATCATGTGAAGATTTTTTCAGTTTTCGGCTCTTTTCTTCAACTCGAGAAGATGATTTTCTCACTTTCAGGCTTTTCACAGTATGCACTTGCACCTCGCACATGCGCACTGGACGAGCCCATCAATTCATGGAATAAAAAGTACCGGTCTCTGTGGCGGCACCTCATCGTGGCTCTTCTTCAGAAGCAGGTCCCCCCCCCCGAGTGACTGAGGACTTGGTCACGAGATGGGATCCAATTCCCTTTTTCTCCAATATTTCTGACTTTCAAAAGGGTAATAATACTACCCCTTTTATATCCCGTTCCCAGCGACCAGTCACTGCACCAAGTGCTCAACCACCCCTTCCACATATTTGAATACCCCTTCCACGTATTTGAATCTATCCCTCCTCCTCGACCACGTTCAGAATCCTAGTACCCAGCAAAGACTGAACGAAATCCGAGAGCTACCCCGCGCAATCAAATCTAGTCTGATTTTTTTATGCAGAAGCATTGGCGAAAGTTCACGTGCAGCGCGACAGCGCGTTTCGTAATTGCGATTCGAGTAAGAAAAAAAATAAAGGAATCCCAATTGGCACATGGAATATGCTCTGCCAGAGACTGGAAAAGAATTAAAATTCAATCGGAAGCAGGGGCAGACAGAATTAGCCATGACCGCCATGACCGTCCACTACATACGTCTGCTAGAGTGGAAAGACGTCGCCTAGTAGGTGATAACAGTGGCATCGAATCTTTTCCAGGGAAGGAGACGAATAATCTGTTTCTCTCTCGCCCATCAGGGGAAAGAGAGGTCTAGATTTGATGATCGAGATTTCTTTTTTCTGCCTGGAATGATATATTATATGCTCTTATCTTCGTACCGTATGCGGCAAAAAGGCAATAAAGGATACAGCCTCTGGACGCTTTCCAGACTCGGCTTTTCTTACCCAGATTTATTTCTCTTTTTTTTTTTTTTTTTCCTGAATTGATTTTACTTTCATTGGTGAAAATCTTTTTCAGACGAGACGGCCGAAGAAGATGACTGCAATTCCAACGGCAAAGCCAACCGCCGGGTCGACCAAGTGTTGACTCACCAGATGAAAAAAGCGGTAATGTCTATAATGCTGCCACGTGCACCTCCTAAGAAGTAAATAAATAAGAAAGAAAATTATGGAATTTCTTTAAAAGAATTTTCTTTTGGTAGATACGGTAGCGATATTCCACGTAGGTGCCTATCTAAAAAGACAAAAATCTTTTTTTGAAGGACAAGGATGCCATTGGGACTCCTACCCTGGGGGGAGGGGGGGGGGTGGCGGTTTTTTGGTGGGCCCATCTGTGTGCTTCGTGCTGTCGGTTGGAGTATAATCACTCCCGCGGAGAGAAACTGAAAAACTCGTCGCTGCGACTCGTGAGGTACCCTACCCGACGAGAAGCATTGGGACCCGCCGCTGGCGCACCACATATGGTGAGCGAGCCACTGCTGACGTGGAATCGCACGTCACGGGCGGACTTGTATGCCCCTTGCATTCTACCATTTGTGCCGCCATGCTGTGCCCACCCGCCTTATCCTTCCGCCCCCTTCCTTCTTAACATGCGCACGCACAGCGCACTGCACTTTTCTTCTAAACCTGCGCCTCCTCAAAAACTCATTCGCTGTCCTTTCCGCCACTTTTTATTTCGCTTCGCCGTCTCTGCAGCTCCCTCGCTCGCTCTCGTTTTCCTCGCTCAACCCTAGTTTCCTTATCCTTGTATAGTAAATCGCGTCCCTGTTTCTCCTCGCCGCGGAGTCGACGCTGCAGGTACCTTTTCGCCTTGCTTTCTTGCTGTTTGATTCATTTCTCTCTCTCCCTCCAAGTCGGTTCTTGTTTGTTTTCCTCGTCTTGCTTCTTGCTGCTTTGGCGTTGTTTCGCCGTGATTTTGAGCAGACTTTAGCTTGCTGCTGTCTAGATCTAATCTATTTTTTTGGGTTGTCGAAATTTGAACTGTTTTATCGAATTTCATCTTTATTCACTTCGTATTTCGTTCAATTTTTGTAGCTCTTGAGTTGCGAAGGTTCTTGCTTTCTCTATGTTTTTATGACTTGTTTTATAGAGAAAATGCGTCTCCGGTTTTCACTTAGTTCGACTCGGGAGTGTTTCGTTGAAATCTTTTCTTCGAATGCGGTCTTGAGTTTGATTGAGGTTGATATCTTTAGTGTATTTGATTTTACGGGTCGGTCAAGAACTGTTTTTCTTCGCACTGTGATTTAGAGTATTTCAGCACGTTAGTTGTCGGATTCCATTAGTTGTTTTTTTTTGGTCTATTTGGCTCGCAGGTTGCTTTCTATGATTTTGCACATTTTCGTGGGGTATTTATTGTTTTGCTCTCTGTTTGCTGTCTTTACTTAAATATATACTTTCCAATTTGAAAATTTGAAAGAAGATCTTTTGGTGACCTCTCGGTTTACTTTCTGAAGCCATGCAGGGGTGCAGTAAAGCTAAAGTCATCTATTTGAAATTTAGATACTGAAATATTTTGAATGTAATCTTACCACTGTCTCTATATCGATTTTTCACCAGTTACAGTCACAAATTTTCAGCCTTTATTGGCTTTATTATCATAACCAATAATAATTGGTGTTGGTTACCTCTGTAAACTTTGAGGCTGGTATTCAGAAAAAAATCATATATAATATTGTTTCATTTTTCTCTTTATGGTTTCTCGTATTGATTTTCCCTGATAGGCTATAAATTTCAAGTGATTTCTTTTGATGACAAAACGATAAATATGAGCACATTTTTTTAGAGTTTCATGTGGTTTCTGAGGTCTGATTTGTTGCCGGTTAGTTAGGTTTTTACTTTTGATGATGGTAGGTTTTAAAAATGAGTTTTTTAACTTCTGTTGTTGTTATATGGTGTGCTCTCCATTCAGTTTTCATCTTCCACTCTCCATTCCCACTGGTCGCTTGTTTGCTTGTCATCTTTGTGTATAGCTTTTACCTGATTCCTCATATCGAGGCTTTCTGGATTTTTTTTTCCTGAAGACAGTGAGGAGATAGAACTCATTTTGAAATCACCCAAGGTGTGATAAAAAATTTATCCAAGGGGTAATGAAAAGCCAAGAGCAAGATGTATTTGGGCAGGTCCTTTTCTAGCTAAGCAATAGGCAATTCCATAGGCGGCACATGTAGGAACATGATACTGTGATGCAACAAAAGATTTACAAAATGTCATCTTTTATCAAAGTACATTAAAAAAGACAAGGAAGACTCTTGTAATGTTTTGGATTCTGATATGAATCTATTCATTAATACTTTGAACTAAATACTTCATCATTTCAGGATTTGATCCTGAAAGGTATTTCCATACTCCATGTCTTTTTTTTTTCAAACCAAAAATTATGTGATTGTGGTTCGTATGGGTTGTAAGATAATGAAAGGCAAATCCAAGGTACCTTAAAGGACTAGAATCTTTCTTGCTTAAGGTCACATTATTTCTTTTTCACATTTCTTTTAGCATAATTGAAAAGGGGGATTGATGGAGTAGGATGAAGGAAAGTTTGTGTTGCTGACTCAACATAGTTGGGACAATTACAAAGGCTTTAATATTGATGATCATCATTTTTTTAGACTGCAAGCTTTGTGATGGGTTTTGGTCCTTTTGGAATAGCATCCTTGATACTCTAGTTTTACTGTGACTATTCCTGTGGGTTTTATTTAATATGTTCCCGTAACAGATGCCTGAGTATATAAGTTTGAAAGTAGGATACCTTTAGGATGTACACCTATTGTTAACTTAATCCATTTGAGTTGAAGATGTGGTTGAACTCCACATGTTCTGATATGACTCTATGCATGGTTTGCTTGCACAATTATTCAATCTTTCTCACCAACCATTTAAATCTCGATTTGTCAGCTTCCTTTAGTTTCATTTTTATTTATTTATTTATTTGTGTTTCTAGGATGGTTGATATCCAAATTTTCTTGGGCTTGAACAGAAGAATTTGGTTTTGACTAATGCTGTTTATTTCCACTTTGGCTCTTCCTATGATCTGATTATACATCTATTTTTGCAGGACTGGTTGATTATTTTGGTTTGATGGTGACTTGTAAGGTTTGCTGCTGATACTGTCGACAACTACATTTACACGGAAAATTTATATTAACTCTGTAGAAATGGATCGTCATGACACATCAGGATTTGTCAGTGGAGGTTGCGAGAATTGCCCCAAGCACTTCTAATCCTAATTTTGTCATTTTGTTTTTGTTTTCTTACTCCCGGAAGTAAGGGTGACTGTCTCTTATATAAGAAAACTGCAGTGGATCAGAGAGCTTTTTCATGGAATATAGGATAATGGAGAACAACTTTCACTTGGGATTCTCTGATAACTCTTCCTTAAAGGCATCTGAGAGTTTGGGGAAAATTGCTAAAGCTGGAGGAGAGTATTATGCAGACACCACCTTGCGACTTGACTCTCCTGGTGCAACTAATATGAATTTTACTTGTAATAAGGGTGTCAAAAGGAAATGGAGTGCTATTGATGGAACATTGGGACCAGAAGATGGTTCCTCTCTTGTTCTGGGGTTAGGACGCTCCTCAAGTTCCTCAGACAGCAAGGGAAGTTCAGCAACTGTCTGCACCATCTCATCGTCAAAGGAGATTGATGAAGAATCTTCCATGGATCTGGGCTTAAATTTTCATTTACACCTGGGAAATGAGAAATCACCCAGCCTAAAAAAAGCAGCAGCTGCTACACCAGCTCTCAAAACGAGTTGCAAGTTTGATCTTGAGCTAAGTCTGTCAACAGGACCTCTTGAATCAGAAATCACCACGATCACTCTTGCCTCAGCTCCTTGCAGAAACAGCATTGAGATGCCATTTGGTCTTGGGTCTGGGCAAACAGTTGATGAAGGGTCTACATCATCTCGTTGGAAATTTGGATCAATTTTGCCACCTTTGTCTAACTCCCCAACAATCTATGAGAACCCCATCTCTGTGAAGCCTGATCGAGGCCCAGTAGCTCCTGATCACTCTTCAGTTGCAATGTCAGTGGCAAAAAGCTCAGTCAGCTGCACTTCCGGGCTTACTCAGCCTAATCAGCTTCAGCATAGTTCAAGTTCGAGGAATTGTCAGTTCAAGGGATGTGAAAAAGGAGCACGAGGGGCATCTGGTCTGTGCATTGCCCATGGTGGTGGCCGGAGGTGTCAGAAACCCGGATGCCACAAGGGTGCAGAGGGCCGAACTGTGTACTGCAAGGCCCATGGTGGCGGTCGGAGGTGCCAGTTTCTTGGGTGTACAAAGAGTGCTGAAGGACGCACAGATTACTGTATAGCCCATGGTGGGGGCCGTCGTTGCAGTCATGAGGGATGCACTCGAGCTGCAAGAGGCAAATCTGGTTTGTGCATACGGCATGGAGGGGGCAAAAGGTGCCAGATGGAGAATTGCACTAAGAGTGCAGAAGGTTTCTCTGGCCTCTGCATTTCTCATGGAGGTGGCCGTCGTTGCCATCACCCAGCCTGTACAAAGGGTGCACAGGGAAGCACCATGTTCTGCAAGGCCCATGGTGGGGGCAAGAGGTGCACTGTACCAGAGTGCACTAAGGGTGCCGAGGGAAGTACACCCTTCTGCAAAGGACACGGTGGGGGGAAACGCTGTTCCTACCAAGGGGGTAGTGTATGTCCCAAAAGTGTGCATGGAGGTACCAAATTTTGTGTTGCACATGGAGGTGGGAAGCGGTGTGCAGTTTCAGAGTGCACAAAAAGTGCGAGAGGGCGGACGGACTTCTGTGTGCGTCATGGTGGAGGTAAGAGGTGCAAGTATGATGGGTGTGGGAAGAGTGCACAAGGCAGCACAGATTTCTGCAAGGCCCATGGTGGGGGCAAGAGGTGTTCATGGGTTCAGCCTCGATCAGAACTAGGTGGTCCTACCCCTTGTGATCGATTTGCAAGGGGGAAAACTGGCCTTTGTGCAGCTCACAGTGCCCTGGTGCAGGATCGTCGAGTTCATGGTGGTGGTACACTTGGAGCTGCAATATATGATCCAAAATCTGGCAAGGTTGATGAGAAGTCAGAGGCTGGTAGTGAGGATATGCATGTGGACCTTACGAAGATGGTGAATGAGACCGAGGACTCTTCAGGGGGAAAAGGCTTCGATAAGCAAAGATGTGTGCAGCGGCTCCTCCCTATGCAGTTAGCACAAACTGTTCGTATGTCAACTGGAAAACCGGTCCTACCCCAAGAGCCTGTATCTTTGCCAGAGGGAAGGGTGCATGGAGGAAGTTTGATGGCACTCCTAGCCAGTGGTGTTGCAAATCAAGTAGAGGGCGCTCAACAATCGGAGCCAGGGAAGTCTCCTAACAATTGCAACTGGGTGGAAAGAAGTTAGGAGTGTGCTTATTTCTTGATTAGTCACTAGGTGTTTGCTTTGGTTCTTAGAGTCTGGACATCTCATGTTTTAGTCTAGTGGTTATGGACGATCTAGAGATGAGAAAAGTCAAGTTTCTGTCGTCCATTAATTGTATAAGGTCAGAAGATAGGAGTGATTCATTTGGCACCAAGTGGGTTTAATAAGGTGGGAATCCATGGACAGGGCTTTTTAAAAGTCTTAGGACGGGGTAGGTTTTGTTGTGCCATCATGTAAATATCTCTTAAGCTTTATGTGAATACATTTGGAGCTTGATAGTCATTGGAGACCCATTAATGTGCATGGACTACTTGTGAGTACTTTCGGCTTCGGCACCTGATTCATCGCGTCTTTTGCACATGCCTTTCCTTCCGATTCGTACTCTTTATAGTTCTCCTTAATTTTAAAGGCGTGGTGGGAATATCTCACTCTGCTTTGCCCTTTTGCCCTTTTGCCCATGCCTTTCCTTCCGAGTCGTATTGCTTTGAAAGTGGAGTATCTATCACGAGTCCCCCACACCGGTTAGAGAAAATATATAAGAGGTGCATTCCTTTTCGACTCAAGAAACGGGAAGAAGCCCTTTGAGCCGCTGCTTGGTCAAAACGGCAAGAATTGAAAAGTACGGCCCAATTTCTGGTAAATCATGGCTCTTTTTATTCTTTTTGAGTTAAATTCCTGCCTTAAAAAATGGGGATCTCTCTCATCCATGCATCTGATAATCTTTTGGTTTCAGATTTAGATTCTTTTTGAGTACTTGAGAAAACACCACTACGGTCATTTTTCTCCGTAGCTCGGTACGCATCTCTGCTGAGACACTCGGAACAATGGAACAGTTCTCACGGCAATTCCCATTCCTAAGTGGAGTTAACTAAAAAGGTCTTTTCCTAACTCGAAAAAGATATGTAAGGCGTGAGATGGAGTTCCAAGGATTAGGAAAATAAACCTGGCAAATGAATCTTTTTTAACTAAATGAGGCTGGAGGAAATAACAAAGTACAGATTCAATATGGATTAAGGTTATGAATGATAGGCGGGGCAAGCGCGTTGACCTCCTTAGGTTCCGCAAAGATGACTTCATAAAAGACCACTTCTCTGATACAAATAGGAGACGGGAAAATTTTATCGATTTTTTAGGACAAATAGCTCCCCGGTCTAGGAGCCTTATCGGACATTGCCATATCGGATATTCCCATAAACATGGCCGGACCCCATCATGTTACTGAGAAGGTGAGAAGGTGATTAGCCTCGTTAATGATACAACTCAAACATGGAACAAAGATCGCATCCTCGTGTGGGCACCAGACCCTTCAAGCCACGTTACGGTGAAATCCGCGTACAGAATTCTTTATGATTTGGAAAAAGCAAAGGACCGAAGCATTTGTTTGAAGAACTTCCAGGACCTTTAAGACGTGTAGACGAAGAAAACTTGAAAATAAAATTCTCTTTCCTAAACTTTCTAGAGTGGAATGACCAGATTCGAGAATTAACTAAGCCCAAATAGATGTAGACATAAACAGCAGGCCTGGAGTCTGACAGTCTATACCTTCCTGACTTGGATATTGTGTGTGGATTGGAGCCGCCAGATAGGCTGTCTTCCGCTTTGAACCAGAGCAACTTCCTCTCCTTCCTTCACCATACCTTGTTTCTGTATGATATAAGTTCAGAAATTTCACAGATCAGTTTTGCACCTTGCAGAAGATGTTAAGCTTTTTAACTTGCTTAACATTCGTTGCATTTATATTGTCAAAATGCTTCCTCTGTAAGGTTGTGCTTAGCCATTCTATCATGTCTTCTATACAGAGTGACACCATGTGCAAATAAATGATGTAATGGGAAAAAAACAGCCGGGTCAATTTACCTGTAAGTATGACAAGGCTTTTTCAAAAGTCTCCTCAGCATCTTCTGAAAACTTCATATGTATGGGACACACTCCTTGATACAGAGCCAGTCTCTGTCTCACTCTCTCACTGCATATGGAGTAATAACAGTTAAAACTGATGAGTCCAAATAGAAAAATCGGACATCTCTACAAGAAGCATCAAAGATTCATGACAATAAGATCATTTTCTGCTTTGCAGGATTGCCATGAGTCCTGTCAAGAACAAATGCACATGTATACATTTACAAAAGTGACTTACTCATCAGTGAAGGCGAAGATGGTGCCTGAAGGCCGATAGTGGCTTAGCAAGATGGACATGAATCCAGTTCTGGTGAACACGACAATTGAAGTGCCAAGAGTATTTGACATCATGGTTGCATGGAAAGCGAACATTTCACTCATGTGGTTCTGGATACAAAACATATTTAACTTAGACAATAGGCAGCAGTAGATAATAAAATTTGACAAACGATAGGCATGATAGTCCTTCACCCATCCATAAGTAACTGATACCTATAGATAAAAACACTGAACACCTGTATTTAGTCAAACTTATCAATAAGCTTTGACATCAAGTTGCATGATGCAGGCCATTTGCCAATAAATAATGCAAAGGTGTGTGATGTTATTTTCTGACTGGACAGGAATGCAACATTCTCTTTTTATTGGCCAATCACAGCCAACTTGAACGGGCTACTCCTTTGCATCTTGTTTCATCAACAAATGGCATTGATCATATCAAAACGACTAGGCTACCTAAAAAATCACCAACAGAACCTAACTGGCGCTACATACAGACGGTTTTAACTTGTATATAGAACTGTTTGATGATAACCTTGAAAGCTTGACCAAGATTAGAAGGTTTTTCCCCTCCCATCATAGTTGCTTCAGTCCTCAAAGCAACCGTGTGCATAACCTTCACTGCTTTGAGCGGGAATCTGCATTAAAAAACAGATCAACACCTGCAAGTTTGACTGGCACTCACACCAAGTCACCTTTGCTATACAATTTATAGAAAAGAGTAAAATGGTAAGTAAGAAAGGTTTTAAAGGTCATAGCAAAAAATCTTCATACTTTCCATGTGCAGTCTCTCCAGAGAGCATGACAGCATCAGCTCCCTCACGGACTGCAATAGCAATGTCAGATACTTCTGCTCGAGTTGGTGTGGGATGAACAATCATGCTCTCCAACATGTTTGTTGCCACAATAACAGCTTTACCCATGCTCCGGCAAATTGTAATAATTTCTTCCTGCAGGAAAAAGAAAATTAGAAATTTTGACACAATATATCTCAAATGAGCATTTTCCTGACCAAATAGAGGATTACTTAGCTCAACTAAAATTAGATCACCTGCAACAAAGGAACCTCCTCGATGGGGAGTTCGGCCCCAAGATCACCCCTTGCCACCATAGCCTACAAAAGAAAATATTTTGGAATCACATATACATATAATATGGTTGGTTTCCACCACAAGAAGTAAAACCCCATAATACAAATACAAGGTTTCTGTTGTGAAATCATGTGGATAATCCAAAACTGTATGAGTTTGTACATTTGTGAGCTTGGAACTGTGAATTTATCTTTACCTAAAATACAATGCATATAATTGGTGCAAGTAATAATCTTGTGCATACAAGACCACAATCTAAGAAGTGCAGTACACAACTTAAAAGTTAAATTCTGCACTTGTATGTGTGCAGAAAATCATGCTATTATGCAACCATTTTCCTGATTTTAGCAGCAACTGAAGTCTGCAATAGGGAGACTATGTGCTTACCCCATCAGATGCAGAAATGATTGAATGAAGATTTGGTATTGAATCTGCACTTTCGATCTTGACAGTAACATGAATATCCACATTGCAACCTACAAAAGAATGCGTAAAGTAACTTAAAAATGAAATCAAGAGAAAGGCAAGAACAGACCATGATCTTACTACTTAAGCATCAAGACATCCAAACAGATATATGCAGCACATACTACGGAGATAATCCTTCAGTTCGTGAACCACTTTCGCATCTTTTACAAATGAAACAGCATAAAAATCCACTTGATTTTCAACTCCAAATTTGATGTCATCCCAATCCTTCTCTGCACCAAATCAACATAAATAGTTATTAGCATTTCCTTTTTGCATGAGAAACACTAGTTAACAGCAATAACAATAATAATAATGATCAGAACAATAATAATATAATAAAAATTTCTTAAAAAAAAAAACAGCAACAATATCATCACTGACAAAGAAACTTAACTTTTTTCCATGTAGAACAAAACACAAAGAAGAGTAAACTTTTATGCTCCAAACCTCACCAGTGATAGAAGGTAGAGTAGCACTTTTTCCTCGAACATTCAAATGTCGCCTTGATTTCAGTTCTCCTCCATCAACAACTTCACATTTAACTGAATTTTCTGTCTTGGACTTCACTATCAAAGACATCATTCCTCCTAAAGATATCGAGTGTCAGACTATTTGTCAGTGTTAGATTACAAATATTAATTGCTATTGTTAGGAATAGAGTAGTAACACATCCGACAGATTCTTAAGTATACAAATACAGTTTCACATACCATCAACTAGAAGCATATCACCCGCTTCGACATCATTAACAAAATCATCATAATTTACACTGACACAAGTTTCTGTGCCAACTCCTCTCTTGATTGTAAAAGTAAACTCTTGGCCACTTGTCAATAATATTGGCTGTGGCAAGTCCCCACTCCTAACCTCTGGGCCCTGAAACCAGTGAAGCGACAGTTAATCAACCAATGAAATAAGTCACAAGATTATTTATGAATTTGTTTACTTAGTAGACCATGATAAAAAATAAAAGGAGGAACCAGCCTTAGTATCAAGCATGATGGCAATGACATTGTCTTTTGATTGTGCGTTGTACTCTTTGACCAGGTCTACGACTTTCTGATGAGATGCATGGTCACCATGGGACATATTCAGACGAGCCACATTCATACCAGCCTCAGCCAGCTTCCATATCATTTCCCTTGTGTTGGTAGAAGGACCAATCGTACAAACAATCTTTGTCTTACGCCTGACACTCGGCTTGGACCACATGCCAACTGATGAGTCAACAAGCTGTGTAATACCCCTTGGTTGTTGCAATTCCTCCTCTCCCTGATTGAGAATGAGCATATAAAGTTAAATTGGCACAACTGCTGGAGCATGTGGTTTTGAATTCGTAAGTTTTCATGCATGAGAAGGCCACAGATTGCTAGGTGGAGAAAGAAAACAAGGTCCAGATTCTAAAAAAAATTACTAAGACGTCAGGTCTTGCTCTCAAATCCGTTTAATGTTGAGTTTGCAAACTCTAGCTTCACTTTATGCACCTACAATTTTCTATTGAACATCTCAAGTTGATCAATATATGACCAACACAGCTCCTGGTAGCTCTTAACCTGCATACCATTTCCTGACATGTTTCTCCCTTTCCTTCGATTGATAGGAGCACATTCTACAAACTATGTCACAAAACAATTGCTAAGAATATGTCGCTTGCGTGTACTGCAACTACAGAATGGAACAAACCAACAAATCTGCATCAAATTTTGGATCCTACTCTACGGCTTGACTTGTGGTGACAGTATGAAGCAATTCTGAAAACGAAACCAAACCATACAAAGAGCTGTAGCAAAAACAGAACATGTTCGATGCTGAATTCTTAGTTCAACCTATACAATATATATAAAAACGTAGACATCAGGGATGTAAGGTAGAAGTGTTCGAACAGCTTTAAAACAACAGTAGCACACGAGTTGAAAGAAACTGAAGTACTCCAAGCCGAATCCACATAAACAAACTGGACCTAAGACCAACAGAGACTCAAATTCCCGAATCTTACCGTCTTTGAAACATCATCCGGCGTCATAGGAAGAACTTCCGGCACCGATTGTCTCGCCACGACAGACACGCTGTGCAAAAGTCTCTCGTTCTTCTTCCGTTCATTTCTGTCCAGGACCTTGGTCGAAAAACTCGAGTGTTTGAGCTTCTCCGACAGATTTTTCCCAGAGATGGAGCAAAACAAAGAGCCGGTAGCAGATCCATTAGCAGCTACTACTTGCGCCATTGCAGAGCACACCGAGCAACGAAATGCAAGACAGGGAGCCCGAACAAGTTTGCGACGTGGAGAGCAACGAAGGCTATAAAAAGCGCCGCCCACTTCCCTGCTTTCCGCCTAGCTCTGGAGAAATCGCTCGTTTGAATTAAATGAGGAAAAGGCCGAAGCAGAGTCCCTTGTTTGTATCGACGAAATGCTGGTTTTTCCGACTTATTTCTGACCAACTTTTAATTAGAAAAGGATCCCTCAGATGCCGACTGGTATTTCGGGGAACAATTTTGACTGGTCTTTCGAAAATGAATCCGACATTTGTTACGACAGGTATTAGGTTTTCGTTAACGACTCGGATCGGGCGGACCGACTCGGGTCAATGAGATTTCGAAACCAGGACTTGACCCGATCAGGTCAAGTAAATATTGCCCAGAAAAATCATAATTAACGAAATTCATTAATGCCAACAGTTGGGATGTCCTTAGCTGTCATAAACTCGTGATACCACACCATGCTTGTTCAGAGTTTAGGCATCTGATTAAGAACTACTCGATCGAGGGTTTTTCTCTACCTCCATGGGCTGAAATCAGGGCCCACTCGATCGGGCTGCCTGGGCCCAGCTCTGAAGAAAGGGCGGGAAATCTTGAAGCCGTCGGCGCCATTCTGTTTTGTACCCTGTCATCTCATCAAACGCAACGATCACGATTCCACCCTACTTACGTTCATGCCCCAGCGGGATTGCTTGCTTCGATTCTAATCTTCCTCCTCCATATTACAGTCATTTCTCATCCTCAAGCCTGATTTGTACCATATCTCTGAACTGTGAACCCCAACTTGCATGTTCAGTCTCAAAAAATGGATCTAGAAGGACTGTCTGCCGTTTGTTCAGGTCTTGGATATCCGGATGAAGGCGAAGATGGTGTAGTTACGGGTTACATAAAAGCCGAATCGTGTTTGGGTAAGCCCCGCGGCGCTGAATTTGATTACATTTGAATATTTCAAACAGTGTGATTCTAATTTTTTTTGTTATCTCGCGAGTATTGCAGATAATTTGAAGGATTTACTGAGGTTTCTTCGTCGGGATGACCCACAGACAAGAGATGTTTTCAAGCAGCTCTGCAAATGGGATACGGCATCTCGTGACTTGATACCACTAATGGAACGTTATCAGACTGATCACAAATTGGTCATAAATGCAGGTGTTATGGTTTGTTTCCTCTCTCTTTTCTGTAAAGCGTGCTTCAGTTTCGTGCTTGGAGTTGCTGATGATGGACTGTTTCTATGCCCAGTGAAAGTTTTGGTTTTTCTGACGATGCCCATTTCTCCCGATTCCGATGATATCCCTCGACAAATGGAGTACCTTTGGGGCTTAAAGGCGGCTATTACACGTAATGACACAATAGTAGTGATTGTATCTCTTGTGGAGGAGCCACTGGAACGTCTGGAGCGGTAAGCAACTATGAGGCTATAATGCTGCAAGATATTCGTATATGGCTTTACAATGTTTCTTTACTTTTCTTCTCATTTATCTATTTTATTTTATCCATATATGTGTATTTAAACACGTATGCGATTCTTCACTCTATTTGACATTGTTTGATTTGCAAATGTGGATCAGTAAGGCGTTCACGGAGGATGACTGGAAGCTGGTCCAGCTGGTGCTTACTCTGTTTCGCAATCTTCTAGCCATCCAAGAAATTACATCAGAGCAGAAGGCATCGGGATCTGCTACCCAGTTTTTGTTCTTGCGAGACAAATTGCTAGAACTTTTGTTTCAGGAAAATGTTATGGACCTGATCTTAGTTTTGACCCAGCATGTATCTGATTCCCATGGTTATCTTCACCGTGATAATATGCTTTTATTGGAGATATTCTACCATATATGTTTGGGTCAAGAGCCAGAATTGATTGCCAAAGCCTCACAGAAGAACTGCAAGGTCCACTTTCAATTTGTCCTCGTGTGTGTGATATGCATATATATTAGATCTTATATAAAACCATTTTAAAGAAAGAAAAAAGAAAAAAAGTTGATGAAAGGGATAATTCTTTGTTATGAGACAATCTGCATGACATAAGCTCTGAATGCCGGTATGACAAATTTCTTATCAAAATGGTCATTGTACGAACAGCATTGATGTGAGATTGTTTCTTCTCTTACAGGTTAGTGGAGATGTTGATACATCTGTAAATCTTCTTAAGTCACTCATGGAGGAGGAAGAAGAAAGAAGAAGGGTGAATAGGCTGCGAAACCTAAATCGCCATTCACAGTTTAGTGGAACATTTTCGAAGGTCTCTGTGGTATGAGCCTGGACTATTTGCTCAGTTAATTTGAAGCGTTTCATGGATGCACTTGTAATGAGATAATCCCTTGCAACAGGATGGATCTAAAACATTGTGCATGGGCAACCTGACTTCCCATGATGCACGTATGGAAGCACGTAAGATTCTAAGAGGGCCAATAAAAAGAATAGTATGGAGCCATAAGACTTTGTCTCTGCCGAAGGAAAACATTTTGAATTTGCTCCATGGCTTTGTTAACCAGTTCCTTTCAGGGGCTTATAATGGTTAGTTTAGTTATCAAGGTGATCAATCTTTGTGTTCACGGCACTATTTCAAAAAAAAAAAAAATGTGTTCATTAACATGCTGCTTACTTTTTCTGTTATTATTTCTGCACATTTTAGTTTGTGATTTGACACAATATTTATCAGTTTTGATGCAGTCAATCCAGGAGGATATTGAAAAGGAACATTTAACTCAAAGTACTGATGTTATTGCTTTTCTCTATGTTGCTCATTTTGCAACAAATTTTCAGTATCATAAATATGTAGCTTCAAAGGTGAGAAATGATTTTAAGGACTTGAAACAAATTTCAATGTATCTTTTCTATATTATGTAGCTCTCCTTATTCTAGTTATTCTTGTTCACTCATTCCTCATCAGTTATGCAGTCTTTATAGCTTTTTTTTTTTTTTTTAATCTTTTATTTTTTTCTTGGCCTTGCATTTGGCAAATTCACCAACAGTTCACTCTTATTTTTTGGCCAAGCAACAGTCAAAAATAGAAGCCACCTCATCTGAAGCAACTTCTATTGATGAAAGTGCTGATGCTACATTATTTCATGGGAACATCTGTGGGCCTATTGCAGTAACTATGAATGAAACCATGTTCCTACTAGTCATATCTAAATGGCGAGATGCTTTTGATGGGCTAAAGCATACACATGACTACAAATTTTTGTCTGCTGCTGGTACAATTATGAAAGACATGGTGGGTACTGCTACTTTACTCTTGGGAAATTTCTAATACTCTCGACTTTTTAAGATACGAGGTTTTTACTAAGGACACAGCTCTGTCCTGGGAACATTTATATAGATATATTAATTGGAAAAAGTAAGGAGAGAGAGAGAGAGAGAGATAGAGAGAGAATGAGAGAGTGGAGAGAAGAAGCTCCAAAAAGAGAGCTGTGTTGGGAGTCGAGTACAACCTTCAACCTATTTATTGTGGGCTGAACAAAAAATTCCAAGTATACCCCTCACTTAAGTGAAACCCTAATCTCTTGGTATCTCTCATTCTACTTGTCCTATATACATTAAACTTAGACCATAGACATAATTCAACATAAGATTACATCATGATATATGAATAATAATAAAGTGAAATAACCAAAATGCCCTGATACTAATTTTTCAACATTAATATCTATATATTTTTAATTTACGTTTGGACATTGTAATTGATTGTTTCGGAAGACAACTGTTTCTATTTTTGTGAATCTTGCATAACTTCTTTTCATAAATCCTTTTTAGCGGTTATGAACTAGGATTTGGAAATGAATTGTTTGTGATAGACACCACCATATGCAAAGCTGAGAACTTGTTTTCTTCACCATCTTTGTTTATTTCTTACATAGTTTTTGCTGTAACTGTATATATTCATGAATGTTAATAGTATCTGATCTTTCGACTTTGCATATACATGAAAACAAGGTGGAAATTTTGTTTATTCTGATTCATTTGGTGATGATCAATAATGCATCTAAGATAATTTCAGATGGAAGCATTTATAGTTGTAAGTTAGTCAACATTTTTACTCGGAAAACTGTGATCATGCCCTCATTGGCTGTATCTACTTTCTATCTGCAGATTCAAATTTTAGCTTTGGTACTTAAATTATTGCCAGAGGATTCCAGAGAGCCTCAAACTGCTCGCATCCTTCTGTACAAGATCTTTTATGATCAGACTGATCAAGGGATGACTCATTTCCTGCTTAACCTACTCCGATCTTTTGACACTCATAACCAATCTAAAAGGTTCTTCTTGTAAAAAGAATTAGATCCTCCAATTATCTTTCCTTGTTAAAAAGAATTACACTTTGTCTTGTCTTCTTAATTTAGTTATACTTGTTTTTTACATGTGTCAGTGATCTTGCCAATTTAGTCGAGATAATACATACTCTTCTACGGCTTATGGAGAAGCTTCAAGCACGTGGTACTTTACGGGTGTGTGCTTCCTCTTTGTCCTTTTAATTCAAACTTCAAACTCAATACTAGAAAGTTATCATGTGCTAATACTCATCTTTACCTTATTGAGGTTTACTATGAACTAGGCATTGAGCTGGTTTGTTTAAGCCTCTCATTATCTTTTGGTACTAGCTTTAACAAAAATATGCAAGAGTGTGACTGCTCTTTCAACTTAATTCTGGGAGCAATACTCTGTGTAGCTGGATTGATTTTGTCATCTCATATTCAACAGTAGAAGACAATAGTGATATTGAAATTGTATATGAACTGACTGATTGGAGAAGAGATCAGATGTTGGTACTTTGTTGAATCTATAAAGCAGGTAGAAATCGAGAGAAGAAAAGAAGAGGCAGCAGGTTAACATCCAAGAACAGAACAGATATTTGGTCACTTGGTCGACCCCCCTTCAATATGCATTAATCTATCCAATTTACAAGAATGCCCCTGATGATTCTCTTACAATCTGTTTAGGATGAGTCATCTGACCATATACTCTTGCTAAAGACTTGTCTGATCCACCTACTTACAAATGCTACTAATACATGGTCACTTGATTCACTTCAGAGAAAAAATTGTTGCCCTATGAATCATAACAAGTTGACAAGAAGACATCATATTTCTTCATATACTCGTCTATTGGTTCTTCGGCTCAATTGCCAAATATGGGTGCCTTTTACTTTGTGGTCTGAAATTGAAGCCACATCAATCTCTTGCACTATCATGGGATTCTCTTAATAGCTTCCAATCTTGCCAAAAGAATTGCTACAAACATCATTATCAATCTTTAACTTATTTTCATGCAGAACAGCAGGAATTTTTTTTTTTATAGGCCTATGGAACAAAAAACCAACGATATAAAGGTGTACGTTGAAGCTTGAGGGATGAGCATACTTGTAAAGATCACAAGCTTTGACACCGCGAAATACAAAAAGAGACAGCAACTCATCTAACTTCAGTGCTAGTACCTTAAATTGTATATATCTTACTAAATTTTGTAAGAGGTTTGCAGGTACTGCCTTGAGATTGTGTAGCATCATCTAAGAATAAGTTGTTCTTTTTTTCCTTTTTTCTCCGAATGTTGATTACACATGTACACTCTACTCTTATCCCTTAGTGAGACTTGTATTTAAGACCTCGCATTAGAAATCCCACCCACCCATGCGACCATTAAGCCAAATGGCCGAGCCACAAATTTATAAAACCCTCTTAGTTGTTCCTGTTGCCTATGTTAAAAATCCAGATGCAACTAAAAATCTCCAAAAGCCAAAATCATCCATGCTACCTCTCTGTATGATTGATGCTATCATGCTCCTAAAACATCTTTATATTTAAGGTGGAAAGTATTTTATCTTTTACCTCTATCTTATAGGATGTTCATCAGTTACTGTTCAATTTAGATTTTGACATACTTGATCTTGTCAGCTCCATAAGTAGTCCAGAATTTTTCATTCTTCCACATTGTCCAGTTATAGGGTGTAGATCTTTTCTCACTATCACTAACTTTCACTTGATTTCTGTCTTGTCCTCATTGCCTAGTTCAGTGCAAAGTTTAATTATATACTCTGTTTACCTAGTGTTGACTTTCTTTTCTGTGGTTGTCTGAAAGGTTGCTAGAAAATCAAGGAAGAGCAGAAAGAAAACCTCAAGGGCTGACACTGCAGCAGGAGCTGAAAATTTAGCTGAGAATGCAATTTTGCAAAATGCTGATGGTCCAGATGGTGACAATGATCCTGGAACTGGGGATCAGGCTAAAGATTTAAACAGTTCTAAAATTGAATGTTTAAGAAATTTGAGCTCTGATGAAGAAGAAGAAAAGAATAATCATATTGAAGAGGCAAAAATTTGTCCACCAGATAAGGGCATTGCCGACATTAATGGTTTCTCTGATAAAGGGAAATATAAAGGTCTGAATAATTCACCAGATGAAACAGGTTATCTTGCTGGTGATCTTTAATCTTTTTGAGTGGTTGTGATCTTTAATTGTTCATGTTAGTGGACTTGATTTTGTTAAATGATGATTTGTAGTAGTTGGAAATGGCTTGTGGAGCTGACAGCCATTTCCGTGTCTAACATGTGCCATATGAAACAGGTGATTCCTCCGGCGATGATCAATCATCAAGTGCAAAAGAAGTTGACTTTAATGTATCAAAATTAGTTGCTTCTTTTGCAAGCAACTCCTGTGTACAGAATCTGTGTTGGTTGCTGACATTCTATAAAAGTAATTCTACTACCACAAACTATTGTATAATTACCTTACTTCGTCGAATATGTGATGATTTGAACCTTGCCCCTATGCTATATCAGGTATGGTACTAAATTTGCATTTTCAGCAGATTGAACATAATTCTTGTTCTAGTTTATTTTCTTGAACGATTTGTTTCTCATTGCAGCTGTCACTCATCATCCAATTTCATGACATCCTTGCTGACAAGAAGTCATCAGTTTGCAAAGAATATGGATTTATTTTTGCTTTTCTCACAACTCTTATGCAAAAAATGCTAAGGAAAATGAAAAATCAGCCTTTACTATTTGTTGAAATACTCTTCTGGAAGACGCATAAGGAGTGCCATTATATCAATGCTGAATCTTTATTGCATGAAGTTCATAACTTGAAGAAAGAAACTAGAAACTGGGAAAATAATTCTGAGGAAGGTGAAAGGAGTACAGGTTTATTAAGAGGTACAGCCGGCAACACAAGGAGAAGCATTGCAGATGCTCTTGGTGAAGATGAAACTCATATTCCTTTTCCACATTTGCTTCATTATCAGATGTAATAGACTTTTTCTCAATCCTCGGTCATAACTTTGGCAAGATTGTTGATTTCTTCGCTTGATAGCTAACAATATGTCTCTGTATAGGGTGGAAGATTTTTCTGATGAGAATTTCGAGAGTGAAGCTAATGACAATGGTAGAGACTCAAGCGACTTAATCAACCATCACCAGTATGTGCTTATCAGTAGATCTGTTCTCTTCTGCCTGTTGATAGTGAACTACTAATTGTTTTCTCTTGGACTTTGTAGAGAGGGCTTGAAAGGTGAATTTCAAGGGGTTCCTAAAAGAAAAAAAAGACTTGTATCTGATCCATTGCAAGAAGTGACTATAAAAAATCTATATGACAGGTGCGTTTTTTTTGAATTTTTTTTTTGAACTTTTGCTTTTTATGATAACAATGCTTGAAATTTACAACCACGATTCCAGAACTTAAACTTGAACCCAGAGCAAGAAGAAATTTAGGATATGATGCCAAAATTTTAGAAATTACTCATAATTCAGTGTTTGTTAAAGAGTCTTATTTTAGAAGCTTGTTTTGCTTTATATGAAATTTCAGAAAAGTCTCATTTTATGAATTCAGGTTCAAGAATGAACGAAATTGCAGTCACCTTATTGCAGAAGTGCTTGACCCAGAAGGAAGAGTGTCACCTGCTCAAGTTTCAGCTAAGCTTAGGCAACTAGGACTCAAAGTTGTTTCAAAGAGAAAAATGCACCATGCTGATGCGCCTCCTGGTGCCAAAGATCAAACAGAGGCAGAGGAGGCTCTGAAAGTTGTGGACGATGGTTCAATTGAAGCAAGTTCTTCGTGAGTATAATGTTTGTTTTCATATTCGCATATTAAAATTCATCACCATCTTTTTTCGTTCTCAGCTAGCAGCAATTGATGCTTTTTTCCTCTTCCTGGCCAGCCATATGAGAAAAAGAGTACGTGCCTTCAGTAAAATTCAGGAAGAGAGTATTAAAGAACTGTATGAACAGTAAGTGAGCAATGTATCGGTGTTTTGGTTTTCCTTGCTGCAAGCCCATAAACGAAGCTATGGTTCATGATAAATAGCCAACCATTTACTAGTGATTGAATGATTTTAAAGTACATTTGTCTTCTCTGTGAAGGTACAAAGATCACAAGAAATGCAGTCAGATGATTGCTAATGCACTTGATGCCGGTAGCACTTACACTGCAACTCAAATTTCCCGAAAACTGAGACAACTTGGTTTGCGTACTTCGCGAAAAAGAATGTTGGCGAGTGCGTCAGAGGATTTTAAACAAAACGATGCCAGAATTTTAGAAGCAGCTGAAAGGGAAGCAGACTCCGACGAAGAAATGTTAATAGATATCAAAACAAGGTACACTTACATGGTATTCAATATCAACAGCATGACTTCTAATTAATTCTTTGCGCTAATCCATTTTCATGCCAATAGGAGGAACGGCAAGCGGATTGATAAGTTAACCAGTCAAGAAAATACTTCAGCCGATGCACGGAAGGCAAGGGAAGATTACTCATCCGATGAAGCTTTGAGTACTATTCTTAAGTAAGTGTCTTAAGCACTGGCCTTTTCATGCCTCGTTTTACTTTGATCTGGCTTCGCAGCTCACGAGCTTCAACGATTTTCAGAAAAAGTGGCAAAAGAGTTGTCCAAAAGCTCAAGAATGGTAACCTCGAGAAGGTTTCATCTCAGCCCATCAATGGTTCAGCAAAGGATAGTTCCCAGGCTGTGAACGAAAGGTATGCATCGGTGATCACACAAATCTTTCTCCTGAGCCTCTTCCCTGATGAGGAAAATCAAAGCTTTCAAGCCTTTAGTTCAGCTGCGGCCCAAGTTCTGTTGGGAATTACTCTTTTTAGTTCACCGTTTGAGGTTGTGCTGAAAACCCGAAAACTGATCTATCTGTTCTTCCATTTCCTTAGCAGTGCCAGCGTAGGCCTTGCACAAGACCATGCATCTGTGGGTCCTAGCAGCAATGCAGAGAGTGAAGGAGGGAAGGAACCGCCTTCGCCCAGAGGTAGCAGCTTAGTGGTTGTCAGAGAGGCTGTAGAGGAGGTTAAGGCCGGCGATGAAGCAGCAAAGGGGTCTAGTGGTGCAAACAATGCAGAGAATCCGACTGCCGATGAAGATGAACTGGCAGATAACGAGTTAGCAGATGAGGAATTGGGTCCTGTTGTACCGAGAAGCGCCGGAACAAGAAGGAAAGTGATCATGATACTTGATCCAGACGATGAAGAGTGACCATCCTCATGCACCTTCTGGCAGTTCCGGTTTCTTTTCATCGTAGGCTGGTGTTTTTAATTAACGGTAAACGGTTAATTAAAAAAATATATATTTCATTGAGGAACAGGGGGGCCGTCATCCTCTGCTGATATTTCTAATGATGAAAATACAACTTGCACAGATCAAGTTAAACTCATAAAATAATTAGTTTTATCGAATTAAGAACCCAATTTTATATTAAAAATATAATAGGAAATGAAAGGAAGGAAATGAGAATATGATTTTTGCACTTTGATAGAGTTTCTTCGAAATTGTAAGACTGGCTACAGAATGAAAATTTAGCTCAAAACATTTCTTCGAAATTGTAAGACTGGCTACAGAATGAAAATTTAGCTCAAAACATCTAAACCCATGGGCTTCTACAAAAACGGCCGCACACTTGACCACCTGGCTTCTTTTGCTCAACTCCAGCGAACGATGTGCACGTTCTCCTCACCAGTCACCACTCCGCCTCTGGAAGAACTACTTGCTATCCAGGGAGCACGACCGTCACCACCGAGAGAATTAGTCATCTTTGCTGTTGCCAACGCAGGTAGCCTTCTCTCCACTCTATATTTTCACTCTAGTTCCTCGTTGCTCTCTTCTTTAAGTTAGTTCATCTCTCTCTCCCCACCGTATAAATCTTATGTTCTTCCGGGGACGGTTTTTTTTTTTTCCTTCTCTTTGAAATTTTAATCTTCCAATCAGAAAAAAAACAGAACTTTTTCCATAGTCTTATTTAGTTAAGCCCCTTTTTTTTTTTTTTTTTTTTTTTTAAGTTTGGTATTATCTGCTCCAAAAGCACCAACACACCTTCTGTCTAGTGCATGCTCTCCGGTGATGTGTTCACAATTTTCTATTTTTAATGCAGAGTTACTTTATATGGCTTTTGTTTAGGGTGTGAGTTGAATTTGGTTAACCATAATTCCGACTTTAGGCTCTGGGAAGTAATTTGAAATGGTTGTTTTCTGAAATTTTTCATGCTATCTCCACAGTAGAATTGTTTCTGTTCGTGTCTTTGATTGTTACACGTTGTCCTAAGAGCTTCTAGTTTTTGCTTTTGTTAGATGTTTGAAACAGAAGATGGATGTTTTGAACTAGCTTTTTTAAACAATTAGTAGTTTTGTATCGCAAAGCCCTTTATTTAGACATGTTGATATATCGTCTCTTCCTCCTTTGGTTTCAGGATTTGTCTTCTTGTTGACAGGTTTCAAGGTTTTCAAGACATGGGCATGGCAAAGAAAGGCCCTAAATTTGCGGCAATGAAAAAGCTGTCAGCTCCAAAACTCTTTGACATTAAGGAGCCATCTTTCTGGTCCATCTGCTTTTTGTATTTCGTCAAAAAAATTTCTAATGTTTCTTCCTTTGTTTTCTCATTTTTAGGTATGAGCAATTGAATCCTAGTAAGAAGGATCTTGACAAGGACAAACTCCCTCACAATTTGTAAGTAAATTGAAATGTATTCCTTTCCTTTTTCTTCCATTGTTTCCCTAACATCTCTTTTTTTGTCTTCTGATGTTGGCAATGTACAGACCAAATGTTCCTTCAGCCCTTTTCTTCAAGTATAACACTGCCCTTGGGCCTCCTTACAGAGTCATAGTAGATACCAACTTCATAAATTTCTCTATCCAAAATAAGGAACACTATTTTTAGAGTCTGTTAAGATCTTACAAAACAAAATTTTGCTTCCGAAGTCTTGTTCTTTGAGAAGCTTTCTAGCTAATAGAGTCTTATTCATCCATTTACTTGGGTTATTCATTCCAAAAAATCCATACATATGCTGAACTATTATAATGAGAAAAGGAGAGAGCCTAGATACTTATCATTGTGCCACCACTATATGACTCCCTTATTTCATACTAATTTCTGTAACTTATGCAGTTGGATTTGGAGAAAGGGATGATGGATTGTCTTTATGCAAAATGTGAGTCAGCTAACATCTTGATCACTTAACATCTTTTAGGGTTGAGTTATTTATCTATTTTTCTGATTACCTTTTTGAGCATTTTGGCAATGAAGGCACTCCTTGCATCACAGACTGTGTCATGGCAGAGCTTGAAAAGTTGGGCCAGAAGTATCGTGTGGCTTTGAGGTACCTTCTTCTATGTCATTTGGTGTTTTAATGTTTCTAATACTATTTTATTTTTGCTGCTTGTATAATTTGTCCTCCTTGTTCTATTTTTATTTTTGGTGCTTGCCTAATTTGTGCTCCTTGTTTAATTATGAAGTCAATATATAAGTAAAACTTTGACTTTGTTTCTGTTCTTGATAAAGAATTGCCAAAGATCCCCGGTTTGAGAGATTGCCATGCACACATAAGGGAACCTATGCCGATGACTGCATTGTTGATAGGGTCACTCAGATACCAAAAGATCTTAATGCAACTAGCAGTTTTCTTTGCCCAATATTTGTGCTTGAGATACGTGAATTGGATGCTAGCAATTACATAACTATCATAGTTTTTGTCCATATCAAGTGGGTCTTAATCATATAATTTTGCTATTTTATTAACTCTGATACAAATGCATACATTTTCTGATAACTTTTTATTACTACAATGATTTAACCGTATGAGAGTATTTGTAAAGTGACTTCATTCTGCAATACTGAAAATGGCTAATGTTGTGGGCAGCATAATACATGTGATAGAGACTTGAAGCGAAGGATTTGCAAGGTAAGAACTTACTTGTCTTGCCTTACATCTCTCTACTATGGAATAATTGAAAGCTTCACCTGGTAAGTATTGAATGTAAAACCGAGGGGGAGGACTGGTCCAGTTGAGCATGGTAGTTGTTCTCAACTCCTCCCTATTTTTGAGATTTCTGGATTGGAAAGGGTCTACATGAACCCAGTTCAACTGGTAGCCTATTTTGGTTTGTTTTGACAACACTGGTTTGAAGCTATTAAGCAATTGAGCAGTTCCATACTTCTTAACATACTGATATGATTCAATCCTCATTCAAGAAATTTCTTGTTGGTGGCCAGATCCCTGGTGTGCCTATCATGTTCATCACCATGCATAGATATTCAATTGAAAGGCTTCCTGAAGCAGCTATAGGTGGAGGTAGGCTTCTTGATGTTGTTTAGGTTTTGCTTGCGTTTTTTGTATGAAAGTTAACCTTTAATTAAATTCATATCCACTCATTGAAACTCTTTTCTTTTCACAGCTCCAAGAATCTAAACCTGGACAAATCATTCAGCTGGAGGGTATCATCAAGTCTGCAACATCATGTGAAGGTGTTCAAACTTTGCAGTTTTGTTAAACGTGCACATGCGATGTACCTTTTTCTTTTGTTGTTTCTCTATTATAAGCTACGGTCACCTATAGCTGTTATATGTTATATGTTACGATTCCTGATGGAGGTAGCAGGCTTTGTATGACCCTACTCGTTATGAATGGAAGATTTTACTGGTATACTTTTGGGAATGTCTGTTTGTCTTCATTTTGTGTTTGAATTTCTCTTCACTCATTTGCATGCATACTGGTAGTAATCTTCTAAGTTGGAGCTCGAGTCAGATTAAGATTTGATAAACCGGAATTGATGCCTTGTTATCAGACAAGCATCAGTCAGAATTGAGGCAGGTGACTTGGGTTGAACTGAACAACTTGGGCCAGATATCGAGGTCAGTGACTCAGTAAGTGAATTTAGTAGATTTTAGTCTCAGGTGTTCTTATAATTGGTGGGAAATTTTGATCCAATAGGGTCATGTCCAAGGGTGGGGTATCTTGTTGCGAGTCGTGTGTATTAGACTAGATATCTTGGATTTTCAAGGCTAAAACCTTATGAAAAGAGGTGTTATGGGAAAAGGTGTTGAATTTCTAAGACACAACATGCCCGGGAAAACCGAGTCATCTACCCTTATCTGGTTCTGTTTCCATTTCTATAAGAACATTTATCTGAATGAAGCTGAAAATGACAGATAATTACGTTAGCGCAAATTTATTGCAAGGTTCATTATGGTTGGCAAAAATGGAGTTTAAAGTTCCTGTAGAGTAACCAACGTGACTAATCTTAACCTATTCATTTGGTATCATTTGTATGTTCCCGTCAGCTTCATACGGGCTCAGGCTTGAACTTGGCTCGTCGACTGCCTCAACCAGGTGATCAAGGCTAGCCACAAATTCAATAAGCAGTGAGGTGAATGTGGCCAGCGACAGGGCTGCGGTGCTCTCAAGTGTCCTCATCTTGGGCAGCAGTATACCAGTTCCAATTGCTCCTTCCTCTTCAAACTCATCAACTTCTCGCCAAGGCCATGAATACAGTCGCCTCTGCTGCCTCTTCATGGTCTCGTGGTAGGATTCCGCTTGGCTAGCTTTGTTCTCTGAGAGATCCTTCAGAGAGGGCTCAGGACCCGTGCTGCCCAAGTCGGAGAGCTCGTAGAGAGTTGAAGACAAGGTCTGTGAGAGTTTGCTCGGCTGAGGAAGGAGCTTATTCGGCTTGTCCATTAGGTGGTGATCGTGGGTTTATGTGAGAAGATAGGAGTGCATGTCGATGGAAAGCTGGAGGTGAACTGTAGAGCTGTGTACTCGTTTGAGAAGAGAGGTTTCAAGTCTGTGTTTCATGTTGTTGAGGTCCTTGCCCAAGCTCCTTATTAGCTCTGCAGCTTGGCTGGTGGCGTCCAGGATCTCTGATCGGAAGGTCACCCGCAGGTTGTAAGGTGCCTTAAATAGTAGAGAGATGGAACGAATGTAACGAGGTGAGCTCATCTATGTACTCAAAGAAGTAATACAAGTGTTCGTAATCTTTTACAGGGGTGAGCACGATCATAAGCCCCCTCTTAAGACGTTACAGGCGTCGTCACAGTCGAGACGTCGGCGACTAGATGTTACATATGGACTGGAGAGAGATTCCAAAATCAAAAACCTTCTTTTTATTATTATTATACCGGTGGACTGTGCTTGCAGTATGGCTGGTAAACCTTCGTTTTACTGCCTGCTTATTTATTGGTAAACAGGTAAGAAATTTTTACGATTTCTGTATTAAATGAAGCCTTTCGAAGTTATGTTTTACTCTTTTTGAAAGAGATTGGGTATGCTAAAATGTGAAATTTTGGTTCTGCAGTGACCCTTAAGCATAAATGGTTGATGGTTTGATGAATGATTCTCTTATTAATGTGTTATATGAATTTCTCAGGTGCCACACTTTGATTCTGTGTGACGTTGAGACTGGAGGAATTAAATTTCCTGCGATTCTGATTCAAAACCCTGATATACTCCGATCAACTGGGTTTGTCACCTGGCTCCCTCAACGCAAGGACTGATCGCACAAGTATACAATACCTGAATCTCGGAATGCAGGAGTCCATGCAAAGCCATCACCTCGTAAGCATAGTGCCGGAGAACTGCACCAATTTTGACATACTCCGACCGGGGGTAGACGAAATGCTGGAATCTTACGTGTGGTGGTTCCCATTTCGCTCACTGTGCCTGCAATTAGAAGGATAGAAATCCCACGTACATTAATAAATACAAAGATTTTGCGCTGGGAAAAATGTTTCCTAAGTGGCTAGTGATTTTAGGATAGGGCTTTTAACCCAAATTTAACATGATATCAGATTAAGGATCTTATATGTTTGCAAACCTGTAATGAACGCTAAATTAGCGTGATTGTAGGAAATGAATTGTTTCCTTGATTCTATGATTTGGTTCCTTGATTTTAGGATCAATTTAGATCCTAAAATCAACATGTAATGTATTATTAGTAGCGTCCGAAATAGAGAATAATACATTGTCGGAAAACATTCTTTGAAACAATTTTCTGTCTCGGTTTTACATGGTATCAGAGCGGGAGAATTCTCTTTTCCTTTCGTTGCCGAAGGTCAGAGCTAAGTGCTCCCATAGTCGTCGAAGGAGGTAGCTGAAAAAAATAAAAATCGTCGGGGAGTTACTAAACTCTGTTTTCTGCAACCCAGTATCCCAGCAGTCCCGTAGCCGAAATAGCGTCGCCGACGACGATCATCAACGACTGCACCACCAGCCCGTAATTGTAACCGATCACCGCTGTCGACGAAGGAAGACGACTTGCAGAACTCTGTTTTTCTTTCTACAACGATGGTCCCATAGCCGAAATAGCATCACCAACGAGCGCACCACCGGTCCCGTTGTCATTGCCAACCACTGCGCCAAAGGAAGCCGACGCTACTGTCACCGAAGAAGAAAGGTGAAAAAAAATATTCTTTTAACTTAGGAACATTGTTCCTTTATTTATCTGCGGGTCAACCCAACGGATCCAAACCGGACCACAATTGTATCGAACCAGAACCGGACCCTACCCAAATCGGATTAGACGAACCAAACCGGATCAGACAAGACCGAACCAAATTTCCATACTGGACAAAGTTGTGATTGGGATTATTCTGGATAATCCATTAATAGAAATTGATGGCCACCACTACATGCGCATCAACCGAACTTATCCCATCACCACAGATTATCGTCCACTAAGATAATTCTGCATTTCCAACTGGAATCATCCTCGATGAGACCAATTATTCATTATGGTCCCAGCTCATGCAGATGCGAATTGGCGCTCACAATAAAGCTAGATATCTCACTGGCAAAACGAGAAAACCAGCATCTGGAGATCCCAATCTTGGAGTATGGATTACTAAAAATCAAAGAGTAAAAAGTTGGTTTATTGACTCAATGAGTCCGTTGCTAATGCAGTGATTTATTCGCCTCTCCACTGCTAGGGAGATATGGGAAGTAGTATAAAAAACGTTCTATGATGGATCAGACGAAACGTATATATTTGATCTGAACCAGAAATCTTTTTATACCAAAAAAAATGGTAGACCATTATCCACATACTGCAATGAACTTGTTGCTATTTTCCAAGAAATTGATCATAGAACTATCTCTCAGGAAGGAACTGTCAAAGGACTAATCCAGTTGCACTCTGCAATAACTATGCTTTGAGTTCATATTTTTCTTAGTGGGCTTGACTCTGAGTTTGATCAGTTTCGTGGAGAAATCTTGCGAAGAGACCCCAAACTTGATTTGGAGAGCACATATGCATATGTTAGAAGAAAATATCAATAGAGACAGACAATGGGGAGTTATCGCCCAATCTCAGAGAACTCGACTATGTTGGCTAACCAAAATCGACAAGGATCATCAAGCAGTCGGCACACTTAATCATCTAGAAAAGGTAACAAACGAGTGTGCACTCACTACGGAGAAAAAGGATATTCACAACAACGTTGTTATGAGATTAGCTATCCGGAGTGGTGAGATTTTAAAAAAAAAAAAAACCAGAAATAGATTGTTGGCTACCTACGACAAATGTTGCCCATCCAAGTATTCTCGGTAAAACATCACTATTCTCTGTAAATTCTAAGAATAGAACTTGGATTATTGATACAGGTGCATCCAATCACATGATAAGGGATCCCAGTCAGTTACGATCTATCCTCCCTTCTCCGTAATCTGTTATGTCAACAGCCAATGGTAGTACCTCTCCTATTATTGGAAAAGGATCTGTTATATTGTCTAATAATCTTACATTAGAAATTGTCTTTGCGGTTCTATCTCTTGAATATAATCTTTTGTCTGTTAGCCAAATTACTTCCACTCTTGCCTGTATTATAACCTTTTGGCCCTCATTTTGTGTCTTTTAGGACATTCTAACCCGGAAGATTCTTGGTTATGGTGTTAGACGGGCTAAACTCTACTATTTGGAGTTGAAGAGAACGGGGGATCGAAAATCAGTCAAGCAAATCAAGCAAGCAGTGAAGATAATGCTCAAACAATTATATGGTTATGGCACCGAAGATTAGACCATCTTTCCTTTGGTTACCTTAAGAAATTGCACCCACAACTTTTTTTAGGTTTGAATGATTTGGATTTTCATTGTGACACCTGTGAACTGGCTAAGAGCCACCGTATCTCTTATTTACCGAGTTTGAATAAAAGTTTTGAACCTTTTGAAGTTATTCATTTCGATATTTGGGGTCCAGCCAAGGTTCCCTCTATTTCTAGAGCTCGTTACTTTGTGAAATTTATTGATGAATGCACTAGAATGACTTGGGTATCTTTGCTTATAAAAAAAGAGTGATATGTGTCTAGCATTTTAAAAATTCTACAACATGATACATACTCAGTACCAAAAGCAGATTCGTGTTTTGCAATCTGACAATGGTACTGTGTTTGTCAATGCTTCTCTCAAGAATTTTCTGACCAATCATGGAATTCGTCATCAAACCTCTTGTACCAATACTTCCCAACAAAATGGATTGATAGAAAGGAATAATAGACAACTTTTGGAAGTAGTGCGTGCCTTTCTCTCTTTGGCATGAACATGCCTCAGTTTTATTGGGGAGAAGTTATCAAATCTACTGCCTACCTCATCAATCGAACACCTTCTCGAATAATAGATTTTCAGACTCCTCAGTGCAAGTTGCAATCCCTGATTTCAATTCCCCATCTACCAAATCTTGAACCCCAAATTTTTGGGTGTACCGCATATGTTAATATCCCAAAAATCTTGCAAAATAAACTTGATCCATGTGCCAAACGATGTGTATTTATTAGCTGCTCTGAATTTCTAAAAGGATGTCGGTGCTATGATCCAAACTCCCAAAAGCTCCATGTGACTCTAAATGTCTCCTTCCATGAATCAATACCATATTATTCAGGGGGGGTCTCTTGGAAATCTCTTTAGGGGGAGAGTTCAAATGAAGAGAATGTTCAACAAGAAAATAGCGAAGGTGCTGAGTTTATTGAGTTAGAAACGGTGAACGAATTTTCAAGTATCATGATGTGCAACAAGACTGTGATTCATTAATTTCTCCTGAAGAACCCTTAGAGTTGCCCATGTCTATACCAACAACTGAAGAATCAACCCAGAAATTTCCTCCTCAGGTAAATACGAATCTTGTGTTTGATGAGTCTAATGAAACATGTGTTCCTACAGAAAATATAACCCCTAGATATCGACAAAGATTAAATAGGGGAGTTCCAAAAAAATAATATGAACTTGATCTTGAAGCCAAGACCAAATACTCAATCAACAACTATGTGTTCTCCCATAGGTTAACTAAATCGTATGCATTTACTGTTGATCAATTATCCAAGGTTTCTATTTCTAGTAATGTGCAAGATGCATTAGCTGATCCAAAATGGAAAAAGGCGATGAATGAAGAGATGGAGGCTCTACAAAAGAATGTCACGTGGGAACTTGTTCCCCAACCTAAAGGAATAAAGATAATTGGATGTCGGTGGGTATTCACAGTGAAACTCAAACTGGATAGAAGTATTGACAGATATAAAACTTGGCTAGCTGCAAAGGGATATACACAAAAATATGGGATAAACTATCAGGATACTTTTGCACTAATAACTAAGATTAATACAATTTGACCTAGCATTTCTTTTGCAGTAGGTGTAATGAGCCAGTTTATGGAACATCCTCGAAAGTATACTTAGAAGTTGCACAAAGAATTTTGAGGTATTCGAAAGGAGCACAAGGAAAAAGTCTTTTCTTTAGACCTAACAATCATATGAAGGTAGAGGCTTTCACTAATGCAGGCAATGTAGGGTCTGAATTGGACATAAAATCATCCTTTGGATATTGTGTCTTCCTAAAAAGAAAGTTGGTGCATTAGCAAATTAAAAAACAAAATGTTGTAGCCTAGTCTAGTGTAGAAGCTAAATACAGGGCGATGATTCGTACAGTGAGCAAATTGATGTGGGTTAGGCCAATCTTACAAGAGTTGGGTTTCAACCAAGATGAGCCGATGAGTATGTTTTGTGATAATCAAACTACAACCTTTATTGCAAGTAACTTAGTTTTCCATGAGAGGACTAAACATATAAAAGTGGATTGTCACTTCATTCGAGAGCAATGATGAAAAAGGTAGTAGTGACTTTGTTTGTTGGGTCTGGAGATCAGTTGAGAGATGTCTTCACCAAGGCCCTTAACAAGCGAGAATTTATATTATTTTATAACAAGCTAGGACTATTGGATATATACGCTCCAACTTGAGGGGTATTTTGGTTATTTTACCACTTCAATGGTTAAATTGTCATGTATATAGAATATGTAATTAAGGAGATTAAGGTTTATTAAATATATAGAATTTTTTTGTAATTTGGAACTCAAAGCACCTATTTAAGAAATTTGGGAATTCGTACACATGCTGTACAAAAAACAATTCTTCTCATTTCCCTTATTTATCTCAATTTTCTCCATTTCTTCGCCCAAATCTGGATTTTTACAAAACATAAATAATCGGATATGGAGGATATTACATAAATAGAGAGCTATACGGACTATCCTCCTTACCAGCAAAAGTCTTAAAAAGGTAACCTATGATTCTCTTCTCCATTTTCATTTTGGCTTCGCGAGACCATGCATCACGGTTTAGCTTGCAGATAAGATTCTTATTGCCTGCTTCTTTAAACTTTCTACCTGTGCCATCTTGTGGTTCTTTAAACCTGTTGTTTTCCTGCTAAAGAGAAATGTTCTCTAAGGTTCTGCTCAACATTGTATTCTTTGCTGTCGTGTGAGAATTTTGATATTGGCATTTTCTGAGAAAAGAACGGGTAAAGTGGAGCTGGAAAAATAATTCAGCATATTCGATTCTGGGTAGTACAGGTTCCCTCAAATTTCACATGCTTTTAATTGGATAGTCAACACAAACAGGTTCATTGGTGTTCCAGAGTCCCACTCCCCACAACATGATCTGGTATATTGATGAAAGGAAAACTAGAGAAGGATGAAATGGGTACCCAATCCTCTATCCTTTTCTACGTTTAAAGACATCTGAATTCTTGAGGACAAAACCAAGAGTGACAAACTCACTTTGGAAAGAATGGGAGTAATGAACACTAACTGACATGGAATGACAAGTAAACTTTAATGTACACAGAACAATTAATCTTGAATTGAACCCCAATGCCCAGAAGGATGCAAATGTTACAAACAAAATCAAAAAGCAGAATTACAAATTACACATACGCATCCCTCCCCCCCTCAACAATTAGTGCACATTTAAGGGGGGGAAAGGAAAAAAGAATGATCAAATCATATATTGAAGACAAAATATCAGCAAGCTCATCTAATCACTCTACCCTGATCCTACTGTTGTGCTGGAATTTATACTAATCCTCTCTGGGGGTGGTTTTATGTACTTCCCGAGTGCTTTTTGTCTTTCTTTCTTCCTCATTCTTTGTATTTTATCTTTGCTCTGCTGCTTCCTCTTCTCCTTTTGCTTATGCCATTGGTTTCGCTCCCTCTCATAAATGCCCTGCCAGAACACTTCACCAGTGGATGGCCAAAGCCATCGTCTGTTTGGCTTGTCTGAATCCAGTTCCTCAGCCAGCTCCTCATCCATGCTCTTTAAGGTTGCAAAAGAGAACCATTTGACCCACATTTGGCCTCTTCGGCTCTTGAGCCGGTGTTGCTCTGTCATGGTACCATCAGCAGGGTTCACATACACCATGTGCCTTGCACTGTGGTAGGCCCACACATTGACAAGCAACTCAAGCAGACGTGAGTAGCAATGTCGATCCTGTATATTTTTAAAATTCAACATAGTTGTTATGGTTAACATTCTAATACAATTGACTACTAGGCAACACTAATTTTCAGCTGAACAATCTTCAAATTTTTTTATTTTATTTTTAAATGATACTGATTTTTATTATTACAAAAGCTCAAAAGAGTAATTTACAAAGGAGGTAAGCCTTCCCAAACAATAAGAGATTGCTGGGAAGTTCCAAATTTTGCTAATTTATCAGCCAAAGAATTGGCTGATCTAGGAGTGAGATTTCAATTACAATGAGTAGAAGATACAATGTCAGCAATACTATCAATGATGGGCCAGACAGTCTTCAAATATGACATGGAAAAATAATTTCTAATGGCTGAACTTCCTAGTTTACTGCTCAAATGAAACCAAATTCTCTTAGGAAGAGACTGCATCAATCCCCTCTCCCATGCCTACCACCAGCCCATCACAGGTAATTATTTGGAGAAAGGAACTTGACATGTAAAAGTACTACCGAGGAATATAAATTATCACTTATAGCTGGTGAAAAATAGTACCTTTGATAAACTCAAGTAACAATATCCACTCCGATGATGCTCATCATACATATGTGCATCCAATGCATCAACGAACATTCTGCAGAAGGAAATTACAAGCTCACATAGTTACTAAAGATTTCCGCACATGTAACAACACCCCCTCCCCTCTTTTTTACAGGCAACTGCTAGTATAAAGCACTTTTTGCTTTCCTTTTTGAGAAATACTATAAAGCACAGTTGCAATGTATACATCAAATAGCATATTGGTGGAGCTAGGGTGGTCACTTGACCTGCTCTGAAGTTTTGTCTTCACCTAGAACTCAAAAGCATTAATCTAAAACATTTCAAAAGCATCAACTTAGATCAAAGGGGTAGAAATACTATGTAGAGATAACTTTTATCATGTCATCCGTTGTATCAGGCGCATACACGTACACATTAACTCACATTTGAAGGCTTTCAATAGATGTTTCTAATTCATACATGAAAAAAATGTCCTGTTTTTAATAATTCCCAGTCATTGCAAGCAAAAACAGTGGAGTGACATATTTCCAAAGATACCCAAATAAAGAGCATGATGTAGGCCAATTATCCTAGACTCGTGCAAATAAAGTACGGATGTCAAAGTGAGAACACGATCTTCTCATTTAGAAACTCACCTGGATGGGTACAATAGAGCCAAAAATAGCACCTACTAGATGATCATCATTTTTATGTGAGCCTCAAACTTTAAGAATGTTCAAAATTGCTCTATAAGATGTGTTTTACATGCAAAAATTCAAATTAATTTAGTTTACTTGGTAGAGATGCAGGACACAAACCAAAATGTAGGATTAATGTTGAGTTTCAGCAATTTATTATGATAATTTATAAGCCCCTTGCAGTGACTTGTAATTGGCTCTCAACTGCAAGTATTTGCTGTAATGGGGAAAAGCAAAAATTGTGTATGCAACAGCCTGCAAGGAGTTCATGAACATGCTTGATTCTAGAAAAGATACCGTTCAGCAACTCAACAAATACCGAGAATACTTTTCCTCTCGCTCACATGTCTGATGTGGACCTCTTGTATATCAGGTCTCCCAAGTAAGTGTTACTTTTCTCATTTTTTGGGTATGGCTAATGTTAAAACTTGACACATAGGAGTTTCAGAAATCCAACTCTCACCATCCACTGCAAACCTTAATAATACTATTTACATTTAGTTCCATCCAATATGAAACATATATAAACAAATAAATACTTCGAAAAAAAAGATCTCTAGTACTAATGTGGTTTTTTAACAAACAACTACTAGATTATAATAATTAAACCCATAAAAAATTTAAGAAAAGGACAATTTCATGTCCTTAATGTTTACATACCTTGAGAACATAACAAATTCAAGAAAAGATCGAGTTGGTAAAGCCCAGCTATGCATGACAGACCAGATGCCACCCCCTGTAGGCATGGGTGGCAAAGAATCCCATTTCTTATCTTGGATCCCGTACATCCTTCGAAGAGCTTCAGATACTGCAAACCTTCAACAAGCCAAGCACAGGTGGGTATAGAACTATTCCATCAAAGTTAATCACTGATTTAGAAAGCTCTTCCTTTTCTAATGGACATAAAACAGATTACCGAGCCCATAGATCAAACTTTAATCTGACCATCACGACCTAGTGCTCTGAAATTAGTCAGACTATTAATTTATTCATATTTATGTGTATGTCATTTTCACTGCATGTAAGAGTGGGAAAGAAACTGTTAACTTCAGAGCTCTACATCCCAATTCTGAATAAAGTGAAGATGATAGATTTTCAGAAATAAAAAGGGTATTATCACCATACTCATCAACCCAATGCTTAATGGTGCTTAGAATTGTCTTCAAATCAATAACAGATGTGATGCAGCATACCTGCAATTTCCAGCATTTATTGCATCGCAGAAAGACCAAAAGTCCAGTTGAAGAGGGTTCCTGGGATCCTTGTCCATACGAACCCAAAAGTAAAAAGCATCTCCATGTCTCTGAGATTCAATAGCTTCTAACAATGCCCTTTCAGCAGTCTTTGACAATGAACCCTGCTTGAGGAATCATCTGACATCAGCAATAGAATTTTCAAAATAAAAGAACTAATATTATACATCTCAAGATCATTTTCTTTTCATGTTTTGACAGAACAAAAACAATGTTTTACTTGCTATATGTACCTTTCTTTACCAAAGTTTGAGATCTAATTGCAGAAGTTCAGCTCATTTGAAGGAAAGGATGATAGACTGGAAGAGTCATCCTTCCTGGTTGAATTTCTCCCCTTGTGTGACTAATACGTTATATTACTTTCAAATTAAATGGGTTGCCAATGTAATTTTTCGTTTCATATTTCACTTGAAAAGTCACTGTGCCTTAATGACACACAAATAACAGAAAAATAATATACCGAAATATCAGATATTAACAATAAAACAGCAAGATTCAAGATCAAAATATAACAAGGAATTAAGAGCATGGAATTGTGAGAATATGAAGATAATCACATACATTTCTAGCTGCTGCTCTCCATGATTGAAAGCCTATCCAAGCATTCTTGTGAATCCGATCAATCCTGTTTGCAATTGCAAAGAATGCTCCATATTCACCAAGGACATCTCGGTAATAAGGATTGTTAAGAATGGGAATCCTTGAAGGCCCATCTATATCATCTGCACCTGGTCTTCTACCTTTTGTTGACTGACACAATTTTACAAACCAAAAACAAGAGTTACATTTCTTGACAAAATACACAGTCAAAAAGAAAAAGAAATTCGTCTAAGTAACTCACCAACCCAATTCCTCTATAAAGTGAATTTAGATGCAGAAAAGGCCAGGTCCCTTCCCCAAAGTAGGGTTCATATATACACAGAGGCTGGCCAGTTCTTTCAAGCTCTCGATCATCCCTTTCAGACAGCTCATTTTTTGTCCTATCCACCCGTTTTGCACTCCGGTAGACTTCCTCCCAGGTCCCACGAGGTTGATCAGTTCTCTCTTTCAACTGCATCAAATTCAAGCAAGGAACTTCATTGAGGCATAACATGAGGAACCAGAAACAGGCACTCACAAACCACTAGAACTTGTAAAAGAATGAATTATGCCTTCTTATCTCACCTCTTCTTCCTCTCGTCTCTTTCTACCATTTGCTATCTCTATAGCTTTTTCTTCCTCCCAATCATTTATTGAGAAAGCTTCCTCACCACTGTCACTATTGTTGTCTAAATTTTGTGTCTCTTGCAGCTCCTCAATCTTGTCCAGAAAGTTATTACTAGTATGAGTTCTATTCACATACATCACACCTAAAACATCTTCAAACAAGTGCCACTGCCATGCCATTTTAAGCCGTGGAGGGATCTCTTCAACAGGCTTGGGAGATGAAACTTCTGACGATAGTTGGAGAACATTTTCCAATAAAAAAGCATACCCTTCAACTGTTTCGGAAACCATAAAGTTCCGAGCATGGGCTTTCCCAGTTGATGCAATATTATGAGCCAACGCAGATAATTTCCCATTTGAAACTACTTGAGATATAACTTGAGTCAGAACTTCAATTTTATCCTTAGGAAAGAGGAGCCCATTTACCCTGTCATTTACCTGGATTTTATCAAAAAGTGTAGTTAGTTTTTTTTTTTTTTTTCTCTCAAGGTTTGCTATTAAATTTGGATAGGTGGATAGATAAACAGAATGAGAGAGAGAGAGAGAGAGAGAGAGAGAGAGAGGGGAGAGAGAGATACATATTTTCTGATCATGGCCAGATCTGGGGAAATAATGGGCTTCCCATTGCACATAGCTTGAATTAATATAGGTGGGAAAGATTGTTCTTCAAGAAATGACCCATATATTACAAGATCAGCTAATCTGAGAAAAGAGTTAACACCCCCATCAATTCCTATCTGCAATACACTCTCTTTCGGAAACCCAAGATTAAGGGAAATGGCCTGTAAAACAAAAAAAATAAAAAATCAATGATACTTTGGCCATAATTATAAAAACAAAGAGTAAAGCGAAGACATGAGTTGTAACATACCTCCAAAGCCATTTTATAGGTACTAGTTGAGTTTCCACTAACAATACCAACTTTTAGATGAGAAACAGAATTTGCAGTGGATGAAAAATCAGTAAGAAGTGGAACTAATGCCTGTAAGATAAGTGCATGTTCCACCCACAGACCACTATATGAAAATTGACTGCCAACTATGGCTATAATAAAGTCTTCAGAACTGTAGCCAGTGCCAACTCGCACCTCATGACCACCATTTAAGGCAGAGTATCTGTCTGCATCCAAAGCTTCAGCCGTGGATCCCGGAATAACAAAGAAGTTGCCGGCATCAAATGTGGAATAAATCATCTGAAGTCGTCACATTTTGAGGAAAAAAACACTTAACAATAAAATTGAGGATTAAACTGAACTCACATCTGGGAGAGTTTAATGAGAATTACCGGCAAGTTATAGTTTGGAAAAACAACCACAGTCGCTCTATTGAAGGCATGCTTCCAGTTGTTGATTAGTTGAATCTGTCCACTTGAAGCATAATCCCCCAGCCGAAGAGCCAGCATTCTTTCATGGATGGTCCATATAACAGGCAGATATTTGAAAGGCTCCTGGGAGAGACTGTAATAAGTGTGAACATGCATCTTTAATAAATACCCGCATTTAAAAAAACCAAATTTGAATACTTTGCAGTATCAGAAATGGAGAAATAATTAGATTTGTGACCTGCTGTGTTCTAGACAGACTCTTTTTTAAAAAACAAATGAGAAAAAGATTTCATAAAGAAAGACTCCCTAAGCAAAAGAAGCATACATCATGAGTTGAATTTACAATGAAAGAAGAACAAAAAAAGAGTCAAAGAGGTAGAGAAGTGCCAACAGGAAACTGTTGCTGGGTGGCTCCTTCTCTGCTAGAGAGTTAGTCAAACCATTAGCACTTTGGGGGTGTTCCAGACAGAGATCAGGAAGCAGAACATTGTCAGGTGTCTAAAGAAGCACTAGATGCAGCTTTTGGCTCAAAGATAGCCACAGTGAGACCCTTTAACTAGTTGGTTGAACCAACAGGCTCTAGAAAACAATAATTTTAGGCACACTACCTTTTCTGTAACTCAATTATATGAAGCATTAGCACTTAAAAAAAAAAAAAAATAAGAAGCAGAACCAAAAAAGGGAAACAACTGTGACTAAGACAGTAAAGGTCACACCATACAAGTATTTCAATCAAAACATTTCACCGTATGCTTTATGCCTATATATGTTCTGCCTCAAACATCATAATAAAAGAAATGACACCACAAAGTATTACTTCAGCATGGTAAATTTTGATAATTGTAAGAAGTACTAACCGTGAAAGGACATCTTTGGCCGCAAGAGAATTTGCGAGGACACCATCATAACTGCACAGGTAACAAATTAGCTTAAGAGCCATCTGAAAATCATGGATTCTGTAAAGGGAGGCTCCATAGTTTTTTAAATAACTAGATGATGAGGAAAAGCTAAACTAGCTGCAAGAAAGACCAAACTGTACTAATAGGGAACACAAAGTCTTAGCTATTAGCTACTCCAAACATCTCCAGAAATACAAGCTAAAGTAACATATACTATGCAGCCATATGTATCACGTACCTGAGCCAATCTACGGCAATTTCTGATTTCTCACTGACCCGCAGAATGGTTACAGGAACTCCTATACTTTTCCAAACAGAATGAATTGGACCAACTTCAAGAGAATAAACCTGCATAATAGTTAATTAAAACTCATGTATTAGGGTAAATGTGAGTACAAATTGGTCATGATTCAATATCCAAGCCTGAGATCATGACCACCATGACTAGGATGTACCGTCCTCTTGCCTGGATGTAAACCAAGATGTAGCTGCATGCTAAAGAATTGATTCCATGTACTAGGAGGCTTCATGTTTTAGTTTGGATGTTGGCTTTAAATCAAGCCATTCAATTAGTCTCAAACTTAAATTCATACTAACATAGTATTGCTCTGTCCAACAAAAGGGGGCGAGAGAGGTACTCTTGGAAGGTTACATAACAAGTTTAATGACCCATAAGGCTCACCAGTTATGAGCCTTTGTAGGACAAGAAATTTTGGCAAAGAAATAACAATCAGCAACAATACAGAAACTTCAAACTATAAACCATTAAAATTATATCCAATCCAACTTCTAGTTAAATAACGTGTGATTATGTGAAGTTGTCAAGTTGATAGATACCGAAAGCGCAGAAGCAAATTGCAAATGATACAAACGCGAAAAAAAAAGATAACCCCTAAAATTCGTGCCTCGTGTACCTGAACTGTGTAACCAATTTCCAGCAAAGAACTTGCAACGCTAACCATCAGCAATTGCATGGAATCCATTGACAGATCAGGAAGGACCTGCATAAAGAATTTCACCAACAGTACAAACAAGTCAAACATAAAAGACCTTACTGAATCCGAAAGCGCCAAGACCTATGCATAAACCGGCCCAAGAAGTAACTAACCACAGCAAGCCGCGGTTTTCTAATAGAAACACGAGTTCGGGGCCTGCTGACAGCTGAACTAGCTTCTTCTGCCTCCTTTCGGAACTTCTCCAGAAGTTTTGATGGCTCAAACCTCAAACCTTGGCCAAAATCCAAACTGCGCATCTCTACCAAATCATTGGAAATTAGACCCGTTAACATGCCAGAGTTGCTCGACTTTTCCACGATGGATCCAGGGAGAAATGCCTGGAACAGGATGCCAACCAAGAAGAAGACAGCAATTGCGCAAATCCATTGGACATAATCTAGTTTCTCAAAAAGGATAAACCGTGCAAATCGTGATCTGGGTCTATGCAGAAAGGAATGCCGATCATTTCTAGTCGATGAAGATCGATGTAGTGGGGCTCTCTTGACATAAACCTCGTTCTCCAGAGAACCCATTGCTAAAAGTCCATGGAATCCCACACTGAAACCAAATCCACGATGTAAGGAGAGAAAAAACAATCATACAAAAGAAACAGCAGATTCTTTCCTCTCCTGTTATCAAGCCATAGGGAAGGGACCAGTGACTAATGTCCGTCGTCTCCTTCTCAATAAACCAGCTGAACTTCACTGGATTCGCAAGCCACTTCCATCCGCAGCAACAAGGTACACTAAAGAAACAAAAACTAGCTTCCAGGCTGAAGAATAGAATCAAAATGATCTCCCATTCCGACTCCTCCCAGTGTCGGTGATAAGAAAAAAGAAGTACTTCCGAAACAATCGTCCCCCCCACGTCACAATCCAATCCAAAACCCCATCAGCACGAAATGACACAAATTTTGGAGTCATACAATCAGTCAAAATTCGCAGTCCAATCGACTGGCCCTTCCCTTCTCGTCTCGCCACAGATGTTAGAAAGAGATCAGTGATTGGCGACTTTTAGTCTGGAAAAGCCGAGTAAAAGACTAGGAAAGAGTAACCGAAAATAATGAGCAAATGAAAAATGGTAGGCGCAGTTTGAGAAGGTGCACGAAGCGGCGTCGTAATCGTCAACGCTGCATCTGGTTTGTAGATGAAATCTAAATCCAGTCTCCGCCTAGGATTGGATTCCACTGTGTAAAACCCGTGTTTCTTCCACCCGGACAGGAATTCTCCGAAAATCACTGTCATTATAAACACGATTTTCCTTTTATAACCCCGAGATATTCCTTTAATAAAGAAGGATTTTAAGGACTCGGGACAGGGCTATACTCGTCTGTTCCTCTATTTTGGCCACTAGCTAGATATTAGGTCAAATAGTCAGATTACGCCCATGCGGAACTCGAGGGGACTCGGGGCGGGTCTTGCAAAACCCGAACAGCCGGAGGACTCCTGGCATCCAAGACCGGAGGTGGAGGGCGACTCGCTTCTCTGAGAAAAATAAGCGACCCTTCGTCTTCGATCATCGATCGGTGGGCAGAGGAAGCTTACAGGTTCCTTGGGTGTTATTTTCTGTCAATTCGTTTACTAACTCCGCTTATTAGGCACAAATTACAATACCGAATTATCGAATACAACAGGTTAAATACTATTTTCTGACGGCAAATGAACGATTATATATCTGCATTTCTGATCAACTGTACTTCGAGGACCCAGATTGAATGTGGGCTGATATTGGAAATGGAGGTTCAGCATCCGAGCAAGCGGCGTGTTTTTTCGTTTCCTGGTTACTGCAAACGGGAAGGTCTTAAAGAGTAATAGAATAAAATAGTTTTATGTGTTTATTCTCTGATCCAAAACTGTGAGCGTTTGTAGTCCAACGGTTAGGATAATTGCCTTCCAAGCAATAGACCCGGGTTCGACTCCCGGCAGACGCAGTGTTTTTCTTCTAACTTTTGTTTTTTAGAAAAATCCTTACTCTGCCATTAGCTCAAGCCAAATACTGACTCCAAGTATTACTTCCATAAGAAACCATATTATTAGGTCGTTCCAAAGGACCCTCCACTATTTTACCACAGGGATGACTTCAATGAAATCATGAAGATAGAGATAAGTTGGAGACCATATTGATGTACATTAGCACCAAAAGACTTGACATGAACTAGGTTTCCATGCCACAGGGAACCAGTATAGCAGGAGCCCACTACTGGACATCGCAGCAAGAATGATGACCCAGCATGCTGGGGGTAAAATCTTAGGATGGACCTGATTTTGAGTTAAAAATATGTTCCAAACTGCTCAAAACTTGAAGATGAAAACTCACATTAACAGAATCCTAACTTTCAGCCATATGCATTCATGGACTTGTCTTTTAGTGAACAAAGAGCCATGCACCATGTTGCAGAGTCTTTTGACTTATATATCATGAGAACTTTCTCAAATTCACCAAATCAGCCTTGATGAATGTTGGAGCTCAGAGTTGAGAAAGAATCAAAAGAAGGGGCTAGTTTTATATGACATAGCACATGTCTAATAAAAGAGAAAACACCTGGACAAGTATACCTGAATACACAAGCTTCAAGAATGATCAAATACTTCAGCAGTTCTGTATATTTAATGAACCTTTTCTTCATCAACATATAAATGCACAAGCTATCTCCCAACAGATATCACTAACAGGAGTAAGTGTGTCGAAACACTAAGGTTGTGTTTGGAACACAGAAAGTGGAGAGAAGAAAAAGAGAAGAGAAAAGAAAAGAAAAGTGGTTTTGTTTTTCTTGTTTGGATATCCATGGAAAATGAGAGAGAAAATGGAAGAGAAATGTATTTTTTCTTGTTTAGATACACGTGGAAAATGAAAAAAGGAAAAAAAATTAATAATATTTCAAAATTTTGATGATTAAAATTTTCTCTCAAGTTTCTATTTCTTTTCTTTTCTTCCCAAATTCCATCATTTTGTGAGAGAAAATTTATTAACTAAGATTTTTTCTCTTATTTTATTTTTTTTTAATGATTTTCTACTGTCAAACAACAAAAAATATATTTTCTCTTCTTTTCTTGTATACAAGCCCTAAAGGCTTTCACAATCTCTAACTGGAGACAGCATCAATCTAAATGAGCATAGAAGGATCAAAAACAAATTCAATGCTTTAAACTCATTTGGCATGTCATTGCAACAAATGGCAGTTAATAATTGCACAAATGAAAAAGTTGTTCAACAAGAGCAACAAAAAATCTTAAAAGGCAGATAAAGATTTGAGATCAATCCAAGCAGTGGCATATAACCAGCATTGTCCATCCAAAATGCACATTGACTTAGCCCACTTTCACTTGAAACCCATTCATCAGAGCAAAATGGTGTTTTAGAATTTGATGCCATTTCAATATGTGTTCCCATCTGCACATGTTGCATGGAAATGCATGTCAAAATATACTTTCTCTTCTTGAAATGCCAATTTAATAGTAAGAACATGTTGAGGAGCATTAAGTATGAAGAGAAGAAGAGAATTTGTAAGAATCATGTTTGGAGTATGGTAGAATCGTTGTACCTTTCAGAGATGTCTTTACAAGACACCCATCAAAATCAAATGCAACAATTTTCTCCAAAGCATGAAGGTCATCATCCTATGCAAGTACATAAACCATAAGTGATTAGCAATGGAAGTAGAAAAAAGATAGAGCCAAAGGGAGAAGGAAGATCGATGTAGTTGACATCAGTATTTCTATAGCAAAGTTATACTCATGATGATTCAATTCATATCAATTACTGACTGCAGAAATGTGATTACTTTATCAATGAAAGAGTAACCAGAGCTAGAGAAGAAAAAATGAGTTGCATTGATTGAGACATACATTAGGGAACAGAACAAGATAAAAGCACAAGATCGAACATGAAAAGAAAGTTCCTATACTCATGCGCAGCAAATGCTAAAGCAAGAAGATCTTCAAAACAAAAACTGTGGATGTTCCACACCCAGGTAAGTTTACAAAAAATGATCTCAAAGTACAAAACTGCCATAGTCAATCAGGCAACTAAAGCCTGCTTTTCTATTAACCTGGATCGACAACCATGCTAGTTCCAACAGAGCCAAATTCAACTTTTAGAACTCACGCAACTATAAGAAATATTGACCTATACTTTAAATTTTACTAAGGTTCAAGAGTAGGAATGAGAAGAGAGAATTTTAGCACCTGTTCCAGAAAAATAAGTGTTTGAAAAGCTTTCCAATTTGGCATAAGTTTTACATCCTAAACCAGTATAATGACAGATATTAGTAGCTAAAACAGCAAAGATAGGACCCTCTCGTTTACTATCAACATCCTCTGGAGCCTTTCTTGAGCGAACATACTTCTATGGAAAAATAGAGTATTTTTTAGTAGTGCTATGTAACCATTTTCAGAAAACCCTTGAGGGAAGCTCCAATAGAAAGATATTCGAAGGGAAAATTGCTTCGAAGATGAATCTGTTCCCATGCAATAATCAGGAATTCTTAACAGTATCGAGCAGGAACAACCGGTTCTTCTTGTCAACCAAAATTTTAAACCAGGTTTGTATTTCTCTTTTCATAAATTTAAAAGCCAACAAGGAAGACATATCACCAAAAAGGAGTCCGTTGAACTGCTCGAGACAGCTCAAAAGGTTTTGTTAAAACTCAGGTACTGCAAGATGAGAGAAGGTCATCTGGCAAGCATTATTTTAGTTGTTCACATATTTCTTCGAACAAAATAGACACTTATTCCCATGCAAAGACTTCGTTTAATAATAACTTGTACTATTTTAAAATTTTGAACCCCAAAACTTGATGCTATAGATTGTTGTCATCATCACCGGTCAAGGCTGAAGTGCAGTTTCAAACATTCAAACAAAAGCTAAATAGAATGAAAGGCAGAAAGAATACAAACTTGGAGTTGTTTTTGAAGTCAATGGCACAAAAAACTATGTCAAACCTCAGCTTCCTTTCCATTTTCTGACAACTAAAACATTTTGATAAACCAAAAATGAGAAGATACAACAAGTGGCAAACCAGCATTCTCAGAGAAGTAGTTATGTAAAGAACATCATATCAAGAGACAGTACATGAGGTAACAAAGTGTAGGAAGAAAAGACACTTGTATAGGTTATATTCAAAGAACTAGAGATACTTAGATGTGTCCGAGATTAGGAAATTCTTTATCATAGGATTAAAATTTTCATTGTCGAATAACATTGCAACTATTGGTATAAATCTGTGACTTAGTAACAAAAATAAAGGTAAGTTTCTTGATATATAACTACCTTTGGTTTTTTCGACTTTGTTTGCTCAGAATCATCTTCTGAAGCATCCACCCTTTTATGACCCTGAAATGAATAAAAATAGCTACCACAACTAATAAAAAGAAGGATTAAAGCTAAGAGCCGAACATCCTTGACCAACAATAATTCCAAATTGTTTTTGTGGTTCCTTGCTGAATTTGCAATTAATATAATAGTGTAAAGTTGGGTCCAAGGCTTATCCCAAAATGATTAGCCAACTTAGGAAACCTCTTTCCCAACTAATAAACTTAAAATCTTTGTACTCACTAATCCATATAAGACTATTCCTTAACACTCCTCCTCATGCGTAGGCCCTCTTTTGTGGCTCTACAAGTAGATAATTTAAGTTTCGGCCCTCTTTTGTGGCTCTACAAGTGGATAATTTAGGGGTAGGCCCTCTTTTGTGGCTCTACAAGTAGATAATTTAAGTTTCGGCCCTCTTTTGTGACTCTAAAAGTGGATAATTTAAGTGTAAGCCCTCTTTTGTGACTCTACAAGTACATAGTTTAGGTATAGGCCCTCTTTTGTGACTCTACAAGTTGATAGTTTCAGTATAGGCCTTCTTTTGTGGCTCTACAAGTGGATAATTTAGGTGTAGGCCCACATACGAGTATATGCTCTGATACCATGTAAAGTTGGGTCCAAGGCCCATCCCAAAATGACTAACCAACTTAGGAAACTTCTTTTCCAACTAATAAACTCAAAATCTTTGTACTCACTAATCTATGTAGGATTATTCCTTAACAAATAGATATTGTAACAAACTAACATTGTTTTTCATTGTCTATTTAATTCCCCATCATTGTCTAAGAAAGCTCTAAATTCAGAACAATATATTGAATTTTGACATTTGCTTTGTAGTTTCCTTTGCTAACTTTCTTGTTCATCTCAATTGTGCACGAAATCATCCCTCACCTTTTCTTTGGGAGAATTTGGCACCGCCTCCAACTTCTCCTGTGCTTCCTGATCGCACTCCTAAATGCCAATATAATATTGATAAGATCAAAGCAATAGGAAACGGAATGTGCTTGGCTAAAAGGAACCAAGTGAAAGGAAAACCAAAAAGCTTTTTCCAATCTCCACACCTTCAGTGACGAGGAACCTCTGATCTCCTCTGCTGAGACAAAAGGCTGCCAACTCGACGGGGAAGCAATCGATGTGATGCCATTTTGTGTTATAAAACCTTAGAGGATCTCTATTAACTACACCCAACCTCAATGAATTAACCGAAATCGTTTTCAAACATTTCTTACAGGAAGATCTGTTAAAACTTGCATACCCTGCAATGATCTTCGAAGAAGTCATTAAACATCTGAAGACTGATTTCGACAATCGATGTGAAGAGAATGATGAGAAATGACGAACAGTATGAGGTTTTGAGGTGGACGCGATACGTAACAGAGCTTTACAATGTAGAAGCAATAATGGTGAATTTCCAAAGTCGTGAGTGTAAATAGTTCAAGAGGATTGTCTATGAGCATTTAAATGGAACGAAGCCGTGGGTTTGGGAACTTTCTGGGTGCTCTGTGATTGAGCTCAAATGACGCGGGAAATAATAAAGATGCTCTATTGGCGGAGATGGGGTGGCATCGAGCCCTGCCAAGCTCGAACCTCGTAAGTTCGAGTGTGTCTCACTCTCAAAGGTGCCCCTTGAGTTTATTTGCTTTGGTTCAATATGGTATCGATAGCTATAACAGTTTTTCCAGTTTGACCACGGCCCATGCTTTTAACCTTGTTTGCATAGGTTCATCCACAGATTTACTTCGTCACGTCTTCGTTAGTGATCGCTTAGAGCGTTGAGGTTAAAATTGGAAATGAACTCAAGCACAAAATTTTTAACTAACTCGAACCCGAGCGAGATCAAACTATAACCTATATTTAAAAATATAAAAATAAATAAAAAATATTACAATAAACTTGATTACTATTGAACTGTAAGTTATCACAGAGGAGTTCAAGACTTTGGAATATATCATATACTAGTGTACAATAACCAACTTAATAGACTTAAAAGAAATAATAAATACTTTTCATCAATAGTGTTTATTCCATTGATAAACAACAATATTAGATGTTTGAGGTAAATAAGAACAAATATCAACCAACTAAAGAGGAAATTGACGAAAACAATTAGAGTAAAAGGTATTTTTGTAAGAAAATATATGCTAACTAGTCAACTCACGAATTAACAAGCCGAATTTGAAAATTTTCCAGTTTGCTTTGTTATACTTAATGAGTCTTATTTCAAATTTGAGCTGAAGTCGAACTCAAGCAAAAATTGAACTGAGCCAATCTTTTATTTAGCCAAAATTCGGAATAGTTTGTGAGCCTATTTGGCTTGGTGCCACCCCTACAAGCCGGCTCAACGATGTTTTGTCTTAGTCGAGTCATGACTCATGAAACTTATCTCTGGACCCAAAGTGAGTTAGGTCCGATCTACTTTTAGGTCTAGTTAGTATCATCTACTTTTAGGTCTAGTTAGATTTTAGACGAAGCGAGTCGTTTGGCTTCGATTGTGGCTGGAACCTATAAATCCCAATATGACTCAACCCATCAAATGGATGCGGGCACCAGACTCGATTGACCCATCCATCCCATTAATGCCCAGCCAAATAAATCATACTATTTATAAATTAATAAACACGCGAAACAGTAGCTCGCGGACTAGATATAGTTTAAAATAGTGTTAAATCTGTTAAGTGTCTTGGGGAACTGCCCCGCTAAAAATCAATTTATTTAGAAAAAGTGAAATTGTATCCTCTTCAAAGATTAATGAGAAAATAAGCCCTTATCTCAAAAAGGCCCTGAAATCTCAAGGCAGATTAAGAGTCAATCCAACTATTCAGAGTTGTCGGAAGTCATCTTTCTCCCTGGATCTGAGGATTTGATCGCTCGGTCTGTCCGGAAAGAGGCCGAAAAGCCGCACGCATGTACAGCTGACTGAGTCAAAACCGACACAACCAAGGACACTGAAAGAGTAGTCAACCTCGAAGTAATGGGGAACTGCAATGGATTACCGGCGGACGGCGGCTCAAATCCTGCGCCCACCGCCGCCGCCGCTGGTAACGGTCTTCAAGTCCGTCCCGCGAACGAACCTGCGCTGCCACCGCGAATTCCTACTCCGCCTCCTCCTTCCGAGCCCAGGCTGCCTCTTTCTGGTATCGGGCGGGTTCTTGGCCGGCCGATGGAAGATGTCCGATCGACGTACTTTTTCGGCAAGGAGCTCGGCCGCGGTCAGTTCGGGGTTACTTACCTCGTCACCCACCGCGAAACCAAGGAGGTATTCGCTTGTAAATCTATTGCTACTCGCAAGCTCATCAATCGCGACGACGTAGAGGATGTCCGCCGGGAGGTGCAGATTATGCATCATTTGACGGATCACCGCAATATTGTGGAACTGAAGGGCGCGTATGAGGATCGTCACTCGGTGAATCTCGTGATGGAGCTCTGCGCTGGAGGGGAGCTCTTTGACCGGATTATTGTCAAGGGACACTACAGTGAACGAGCTGCCGCTGCTTTGTGTAGAGAAATTATTACAGTCGTTCATAACTGTCATTCTATGGGGGTGATGCATCGAGATCTGAAGCCCGAGAATTTCTTGTTTTTGCATAAGGGGGATGATTCGCCATTGAAGGCCACGGATTTCGGTCTCTCCGTCTTCTTCAAGCCTGGTACGACTTATTTCTTTGTCCATTTCTGTCCACTGAATATAAAGAAAATAATATTATTTCATCAGTATGTCTATGTGAGCTCGGGAAATTTGGATCAAGTTCGTCTGCAATTTCTGGGATGAAACAAAAGAACTCTTTCTCATCAGACAAAACGGTGGCGCTTCCTGGATAAGACTTGATATCAACTGAAAATATACGATCGGAAATCTCATAATAGGGATTAAGGAAGGTCGTGCAACTTATTTGCTGACAATATCATTCGAAAATCCATGACCGGAAAACTCAGCTTAAAGTCATTCGGAGGATCCATTATCAATTGTTTGCAGTTTGTTACTACAATTAATAGGAGTTATTTTCCTGTTTGATCTTTCTTATTGTTGATTGATACACTGTGTTTACTTCAAAGTCCTCAGAATCTGATTTAAGGGATTGGCTTAAGATGGAGTTCAAAGAATAGATAGGAAAATATCACAATTTTCTAACTTAGCTGTTGTGCAAATTACACAATTTTTTATCTTATTTTGTGTGGAGGAATTTTGTTGGGTATAGCTCAGTTCCACCCAAAAATGGCTAACCACTTAGGAGGCCTATTGCTCAAACCCATTAATTTTTCTTAACATTCTTCAATGTGTGACTTTTTCCCACTTAAAAATCCCCTCATGTCTAGGTTTACACATAATGGGTCAAGACGTAGACACAAACTCCCAAAGGAGCATATTACACATGCACTCGCACTCATAAAACAAAAAAAACTTGGGGAGCATAAATTGTGCCTCCCGACCCATGCTCACATCCTCCTTTGATACCACCATTGGGATGAGTTTAGTTTTATCATAAAATGATTAGCCATGTCAGAGCCTAATATTATTTAACCTTATAACTTACTAACTTTTCTTAACATCTCTCAATGTGAAACTTTTTCCCACTAAAAATACTTCTTGATACAAAGATTTACTACTATGTTGAGGCTTGTTGATAATTATAAATGACTATGAAGAAAATTACAATGTTTAGATATTAAGTTGAAAGAGAAGACAGCATGAGTCTTTGAGACAAAGAGTTGTTTTTCTGGAGTGGATGAAAACTCAGTAATGTAGTCAATTGCTTAAACACTTAGGCGCCAAGAAGAAGCCCATGTGAGATCCAGACATTTAATGTTCCCTACGCTTGGTGTAGGCAACATCTTCATCACTTATATTTCCTATTTCTGTTGGCTTTTATCATGACACCTATGAGATAGTAAAGCATTAGTTTTCTATTACTTCAGTGCTGTTCTTTGTTTAGAATTGAATAAACTTTTTGTTCAACACATCTTGTACACCTTAAATTACCATGAGTATTACTATCTTTAAGAAACATGTGCAGTTTACTTGCTCATGAATTGATACAGGAGATACATTTAAAGATCTTGTGGGGAGTGCATATTATGTGGCACCTGAAGTGTTGCGGCGAAATTATGGAGCTGAAGCTGATATTTGGAGTGCTGGAGTTATACTTTATATTCTTCTCAGTGGAGTACCTCCTTTCTGGGCGGGTGGGTTTCACCACTAACTGCAGAGTCCTCAAAAGAATCTGTGTCTTGGTTTACGTTGTTCACTTATTCATTTATCCCATGCAGAGACTGAACAGGGTATATTTGATGCGGTCTTGCGTGGGCATATTGATTTTGCGTCTGATCCATGGCCATCAATTTCCAGTGGTGCAAAAGAACTAGTAAAAAAGATGCTGAGAGCAGATCCTAGAGAGCGACTTTCTGCAATTGAAGTTCTAAGTAAGGTTTAGTTACTTGCTCCCACATACTTTCATTGACAAGATCAAAGAAGTGTTTTGGCTTCTGTTTGTATGCATCTGCATATATGCCATGTAAAAGTCAATTGTAGGTCACTTCAGATCTTGTGGTATACCATTTCCCTCAGATGTTTTATTACTTCAAACGCCACAAAATAGGAAAGAAAAGTGAAAAGTGAAAAAACTCTTAAAAATAAACAAGAGATCTTCAGACCATTTGCTCGATTGTTTTAATTTGGTGCTATCTTAAGTATAAATGTTTTATAGACATCAAAGTTGATTTAAGGAAAAAACAATTCACAGTTCTTCGTAGTACTTACTAGTAGTCGTGACCTTTCTTCTTCCTAAGCTTATATAGTGTCTGGGCTAATCCAGCTTATCATCCATAATAATGCAGATCATCCATGGGTCCGTGAGGGTGGGGATGCACCTGACAAGCCACTTGACAGTGCAGTTTTAACTAGAATGAAGCAGTTCAGGGCGATGAATAAGCTTAAAAAAGTTGCCTTAAAGGTGTCACTCCTATTTACCTTGTTCACTCCTTTGACTCAAGATTGTCAGCCTGATTGTCTGAACTAATTATCCCTATTATGTGTTGACTCAGGTAATTGCTGAGAATCTTTCTGAGGAAGAAATCATGGGCTTGAAAGAGATGTTCAAATCTATGGATACAGATAACAATGGAACAATCACTTTTGAAGAACTGAAAAGTGGTCTGGCAAAATTGGGGACTAAGCTTTCAGAATCTGAAGTTAAGCAACTGATGGAAGCAGTAGGATCCTAATCTCTATCGTTGATACTCATGAATTAGTTTTCCCTTTTAATATATTTTCTTCTTTCAAGTGATTAGATAAACTTTGACACCTTTTATCTCCAACATATAGACAGTTATTACTATCATGCCTCAACTTGAAGGGTGGTTCTTTTTCTCTAATTATAGAAAGCTGTTGCTACTATTAAAGCTGGTATTTTTGCTTAATTACTTATTTCTTTTCAGGCTGATGTGGATGGTAACGGTACAATTGATTATATTGAATTCATAACAGCAACGATGCACCTGAATAGAGTGGAAAAAGAAGATCACTTGTATACTGCTTTTGAATATTTTGACAAGGACAAGAGTGGGTAAGTATCCTTCCCTCTTTTTTTATTTGGGAATGGGAGTGTTCCTCCTTTTTGGCAAATAGATAAAAGGCTTTAAACTTTATTCATCCATATTCTTGGATTAATTATTAATGTCTGTGATTATTCTTTGTCACTTGATCTTTCTGCCAGATACATTACCATGGAGGAATTGGAGCAAGCCCTCAAGCAGTACAATATGGGTGATGAAAAAACAATAAAGGAAATCATTGCAGAAGTGGACACAGATCATGTAAGCTGCCTTAAACTTTTCTCATTGCAATCTAGTATTCACAGAGATTAAATTTCTCTCTTCTACTTAGCTACTATGTCTTGTTAGTCTTACTGGATATCTGAGTGCTATTGAATTTTTTAACTGCTGGTCCACAGTGATGGGTATCTTTACAGCCTTACAGAGTAGAGAAATACTCTGTGGAAACATATTTTGCACCAAAACCATCGGAGACTGTAAAACTTTATGTGGTGAGTTTTACAACCATAATGACTGGTTTTCTTTGTGGCAGGATGGAAGAATTAATTATGATGAATTTGTGGCTATGATGAGGAAAGGCAACCCTGACATGGTTCCAAATCGGAGGCGCAAGTAATTTCTTCATAGGAGCAGGAAGAGGTGTTTGGATGGTAACTTCAGATTTTGATTGTAGTTTGTAATGGACATAAGCTTGCATACTGTGTAGATTGAACTCTGAGAACTGCTCTTTTCCATATCTTCCCCCCCACAATTGTATGGAAATCAAATGAAATACCATTTATTTGGTGTTTGTACTTTGAAGGTCCTTTTTATCATTAGATTATAGTTAAGTGTTTTATCAAACCGTATCTTTCCTGCAAATCCCATACTGAAATTACGGAAAATGAACTACAGAACCTTTTAAAATTATTGTCATCTTCAATATTACATTTATCACAATGGCATTCCTACAGAGATGATATGGAAGAGGGAAAAAATTAATATTTATGCTCCTAGGAACTTGCCCACCAAACTTATATTTTATAATGGATTTCCGTCAGGTTGTTTTCTTCCTAAAAAGAATAAGAAGTCAAGGGAAAGAGATGGTGATCGTATTACATTGTAATTGTTATATGTTTCAGTTCAGTGTAACAACAGAATTGACAGCCCTTTATGCAGATAATTTTTTGCAAAACGGATTTCATAAATTCACTACTAATACTTTTAACTACATGACGATGCTTGGATATTATAGTGTGAAAATCTGAATTGGACGTATTCCAATCATGTTAGTTCATATTGGGCATTAAGCTGTGATGTTCAATCAATGGAAGGAGATTAAGTCCTTTTTCTTTGTTGCCATGACGAGGGCAGGAAAAACTGACGGAGAGAGAGAAACCCTAATGTTTTGTATGTGATAGTTCTATGTTTCATCTAGTGTTCTACGATCTAAGTTCTATCTGTAACGGGAAAATGTCTACTAACCTTCTTGTGTTCTACTGTAACAATGAAAGCCAATAAGAAAGCCATTTAACAGGAAAACTCTTACTACCCACAAACTTGAGGATCTCAAAGAGCTCAGTGCATGAATCATAATGGAAAATCTTCAAAGCATCAGTCTATAATAGCACTGGAGAGTTCGTTAACAAAGACACCTTTGTCCACAGGTCCATTTCACCAACGCTCTCTAGGCCTACCATCAGGAAACACAGTTACAGGCTCTTTTTCTTGAGTCGCACTTGATCCATTAACAGCTTCAAGTGGTTTTCTTTCTCCATTTACGCCCTCATCATTAAAATCTGGGGGTATCTCATCCTCTTCATCACTCCAGTCATCCTCGCCATCATCTTCATAATCATCATCATCATCGAATTCATCACCTAACCCTTCGGGAGTGAAATTCTCTACATCTGACCATTCTTCACTCGCAGCTCCACTGCTCTCATCCTCCGACCCATTAACTGCCTCTGTCTTTGATACATTCCGTCTTGAAAACCTTGGAACAGTAGCAAGTGTCCGAAGCTTTTCCTTAATAAGGATAAGGCGATCCTTCTCAATCAACTGTGAATTGTGATATGCATCTCTTAAGAAAACAGAATCTCTGTCTCCTTTCAGAGACACATAAAACATGTCTGGATGTCTTATAAGCATTCCCCTCAGCTGCTGAGAGAAGCGGAATTCTTCTCTAAAATGAGTAAGGTGATCGACCAGCGTCCTCTTTTCTACTGTAAGACTCAGCATCTCGTGAACTACTCCACAAGCGTGCTTCTCTTTCTCAGCTGTGCCAGACTTGAGCTCTGAGAAATCTGAATATGGGGAAATGTATGGTATATCTCTGAACTGGCATATCCTTCTCATCTCAGATTTGGAGAGATTCAGGCCTTTCGGTAGCTTTACTCTGTTGAATTTGGGTGGTCTATCAATAATCAGGTTCTTCTCTTCCCGTTCTTTAATCCGATTCTCTTCTTCGCGCATTTCAGCATAAGAAACTGCTAACTCAGGGTCCCAATGAATCAGTTCCAGTGCAGGTCCACGACTAGTCGGAACAACCTTGAAATACTGTGGATAACGTTGACAAATCGTATCACGAAATTCTAATGGAAGCCCAAGATCAGTTCTCAAATGTGCAATCTTCTCCAACAGAATCCGCTTCTCCAACGACATCATCAAGAATTTTCGCAACTTTACAACCAAAAGATCTTCCATTTGACTTCGAACCTTCAATTCTTCCAAGTAATTATGCTCGGCTTCAGGGGTTAATTTAAACTTCAACGAGTATACACCTTCTTCCACAATTTCAAAAACAGCAGGGAAACGCTTTAAGAGAGCAATAAATCGGCGTTTACGAGTAAGACCGAGTTCTCTTCTATATCTACCCAACGCTCTAAGTGCCATTGTTCTGTCAGGTTGGCTTACCAGAATCTTCCTTATTTTCATAACCAGTTTGAGCTTTTTTTCGCGTTGAATGACATTATCAAAGGGAAGCTCCTTTCTTCGTTTGACAGCAGCAGTAATCGGGTGAAATGGGGCACGGGTTCTTAAAGGATTAGAGTATTCCTGCACCTGCTTTTGAAAAAATAGGCTTCTCCCCAGAAAGGAAGATTTATCCGTTAATTTACTCTGGAAGGAGAGATGGATCCTCGAAGAAAAACTGGTCTTTTCAAGAATAGAAGAAGAAGAAAGGCATGAGAAATAAACAGGGAGATGCGAGCAAGAAGAGGCCGTTGGTGAGGTAAAAACGTCCATGGCGCGGAATCGGTTGAAGAAAAATAATTCCTCAAAGATAGCGCCGCCAGAAATATTAGTTAAAGAGGACTCTGAAGGCCTACTCAAGCAAAAAAAACCAACCTGGATTTGATTTCGCTGCGACTGAGAAACAAGAAGCTCCAAGAGGATTTAGGAGACAAAAATCCCGGCGAGATATCGTCACTGTATGTTGTTATCTCTTTTCAGTGAGCCCCATCGTCTCTGCCGCTAATGTCGAAGGGGATTTCCGCCTTCGTTCTAACAAAAATATCTTTGCCACACCTCGCTGCCATTAAATGACAAACCTTATCGCGATATGCTCGTGAGACGCTTTAATGGAGTAAAGGAAAAATGCTTGAGATTTTTTTAGTCCAGCTTGTTTCTCCGTAAATAATAAAACTCGTTTCAGGTTTTCAGCTGCCTCCAATTTGCCTGAGGGAGTGATATTTAAGTTGTCTCCAGATATCTGTTCTTGGGTGACCTGTTTCAATGTGGATTGGCCAACCATGGATACCTCAAATGAAGCTCCCACCAACATGTGCCATGATTCACCATCAAGGAGAAGAAAGGCGAGACAGAATAGTATTGCAACTTTCAATTTGGTTCAAGAAGATAACAAATCAAATTTTCGTGCTTGTCATATTGGACAATATTATAGTCTGATGGAAGATTACAGTATGAATTTGATGTCAATTCCTCCAAAACTTTATAAATAGCATCATAAGAAGGATGAGTTATATCTTCCACACGGAAGACATGGACAGTGTTGTTTACCTCTATCCAACTACACCCAGGATCCTTCTTCACGTCCATATTTCGCAGTTTCTTCCTCACCTGCACCACTTCTTCCCACCTTCCTAATCCGGCATAAATGTTTGACACTAACACATACACAGATATTTGCTTTGTATCTAAACTCATAAGCCTCTTAGCCACTCTTTCACCAACTTTTAGATCCATGAAAAACCAACAAGCACTCAATAATGCTGCCCACACCACACCATCCGCCTTGATGGGCATCTCGGAGATGAATTGTTCTGCCTCGATGAGGCCACCGGATCGCCCGAGGAGATCCACAACACAGGCATAATGTTCTAAACTAGGCACCAGTCCATATTTCTTCTTCATTAGGTCAAAATATCTCAATCCTTCATTGACTAGGCCAGCACGGCTGCAAACCAGTAGAAGTCCAACAAAAGTAACTGCATTTGGTCTTACTCCATGCTCTAGCATCTGGTCAAATAGTAGAGTTGCTTCAGTTCCCAGTCCATGATGAGCATAACCATTAAGCAAAGCTGTCCAAGCAGCTACATTCGGGTAAACTATTTTCAAAAATACTGTTTGAGCATCAGATATGGATCCACATTTAGAGTACATATCTATGAGGGATGTTCCAACATACACATTGGATTCAAAGGGTGTCTTGACCACATGGGCATGAAGCAGTTTCCCTTGTAGAAGTGCTCCGAGCCTAGAACAGCCATGAAACAGTGTTGAAAATGTTGACCTGTTACTTACTACTCTTAACTGGTGCATGGTCACATAAAGCTTGAAAGCATCTTCCACTCGATTTATTCGAACATAACCTGAAATCATTGAATTCCATGTCACAATGTTTTTCTCCCACTTGGTCTCTTCAAAAAGCTTCAAAGCTTCATCAGTATAACCATTCTGACAATACATAGAGATCATGGTATTTGAAGAGACTACAGTTCTGTTAGGCATTTTCTCAAACAAGCTTATGGAATGAGGCATGTCACCACTCTGTCCATATCCTTTAATCATTAGATTATAAGAGATTGCATTGGGTTTGGCCAAATGATTGAAAATCACTTCCGCATCTTTTATCCTACCTGCTGATATAAAACCATCTATCAGAGAATTAGATGCATTGACACATGGATCAGTTAATAAGGTGTAGATCCTATCAGCTTCTTCGACTGCATTGCACTTGCTATAAAAATCCACAAGGCCTTCAACGATAGAGCAATCTGTTCCAAACCCTACTTTAATTACAAGACCATGAGCCATCTTTCCCTGGCTCAAAGCTCCCATTCTTCCACAAGCCCTGATAACAGTATCCAACGTAAATTCATTAGGTTCTGCTTCACCCGCCACTGTCATCAAATGAAACAAGTCCAAAGCCTTTTTACATTCTTCCTTACTTTGTGAGTAACCCGATATCAAAGCCGTCCAAGAAATGACATCTCTGGAGGGCATTCTCAAGAAGACATCCATAGCATCATTCAGTAAATTATGTTTAACAAAACCCATGAGCATGACACTCCACAAAAGAACATTTCTTTTGCGTAACATCTCAAAGAGTGTGCAGGCATCTTCAACTTCTCCACACGATAAATAGCAGCTAACTAATGCACTCCCAACATATTCAAAATCTTCATGGCCGGATTTGCAAACAACACAATGTATCAGTTTTGCAGTACCAATCAGTTCTGCACGAGAACAAGCACCTAGCAGTGTAGAGAAACTGGTCTCGTTCAGCCTCACGCCACACTTATGCATATCGGAAAGAATGTCTAGCGCTTCTCTGGTTCTCCCCCACTTGACATAGCCAGAAATCATGGTGTTCCAAGATACGATTGTTCGGTGGGGCATTTTGTCAAACAGATTTCTTGCACTATCTAAGTTGCCTTTCTGAACAGAGCCGGTTATCGAGATGTTCCAAGATACAACATCCGCTACAGGTTTTGGAGGGATTTGATAGAAGGTAGAGTAGAATTTGACGCGTTTCCATCTACGATACTTCCACTTTCTGAAAATGGAAGATGCTGCGCACATTTAAGGACAAAATTAGGACAAAAATGAACTCAATCACTCGGTGACTAAAAACGACATGTCAATCTCCAGTTTGTCGATCGACGTTCGAAGACCATGGGGCTCGAAACACTTGTTTAATATCATCGCCACTGGCCCAGTAGTGGGCTATCACTCACTTAGCAGATGTCAGACCGAGAACGACGCCTCAGTAAGACTGGATCCAATATGTAAATGTGCCAATATTGTCTATGTACCTTAAATAATATCATACGGTATTAGTGCAAAAGTATAATATTATAATAATATAATTTGTTATATTTTCCGTATATGAATTAATTAATCTAGTATGAGGTCAATGAACCATATGAGCTGAAACAAAGTAGAAAAAATTTAAAAATTCCTGAAATTCCAATAAAAAAATCAAGAGTGAAAAGTTTGTCTACATAGTTTTAACTCATACCAGCCTCAGACAACCTGAAGGTTGAAACCAATTGTCTCAGCCACTTTGAGGGTGCTCTGTTTTGAAAAGAATGCAGAGATAGGACGAATCATCAAATGGGTTTTGTTCTTCTATTTTCAGGTTTAGATTACGATATTTATCCCAACTGCACTGACAACCATCATAATCCTACAAAACAAACGCAATCAGCATATAGATTTCACACAAGAGTAGTTACAGTTACAATATACAAAACTGACCAGCAGCAACACAGACTTTAGAAGAGGAAGAAAGGAAAATTTGGGGTCCCACTGCAAGTGGCAAACTGAGATTTATTCAGCTCTTATACCCTTCTTCAAGTCCTCTCCTTTTGAGAATTCCTGTAGGATTTCCTAGGGACACAACTCAGTCAAAGTCATCATCTTCACTGGTATTCCAGCCAGAGTAACCACACTAGCTAAAAACATGTCCTTGCAAAATCATGTTGCAATGAGGCCCTCTATGGTTGTGATGGAGATGGTGAAGTAGGAGGCTTTAAATCAGGATACTGCAGAAAGAAAACCAAGGTAAGGGACTAGCAGTCATGAAAGAAAATGAAAAGAGAACAAGTAATGGAGGGGTAAGACCCATGTGAGGATCCCATTCAGCAGAAGTCACTGTTTGGACCCAAATGAAGTCCTATCAATCTTGCATCGAATCAGGGACTACTGAATGGAGTATTTTTTTTTTTTTTTCACCTGATCTGATTTTAGTGAAATGCAAAGAACTGAGTCGCAAGAGATTTACATATGGGTATGGTGACAATGATCTTTTTATTTCTGAAATGGGTTCTTCTTTGACTTCGGCTTTAGGAACTGAATTGATCTGAGGAAGTTCAACTGCTGCCTCTGCTTTCACTGAAGGAACTTCATCGGGTTTCTCTGCTGGACTAGTTGCTGGGGCAACATCTAAACTTCCCTCCGCTGGAGCAGGTAAAAGAGCTTTTCCATCTATTGGTGCAGTAAGAAGAACCTTTCCAATCATCTGCAAACAAAAAATGATGCACAATAATGAGTTAACAACAACAACATCTGCCAACTAAGAACACAACAACAAAGTTGCCTGCTTTGAAATCGTGAGATTCTCAATAAGACCAATGAAGAACAGTGTAGTACTTCAAATTCAGCCTGGAACTATCACTTAGATATGTACCTTTATCTCATCAAGTAGATCAGCTGGGGCGACCTTGTTAGTCAAAAACTCATCTACTTCTTTCAATGTTTTCTTTCTATCCTGTCATAAGCAGCAAATTAAGGTTGTTTTTCGGTTGGACAACTCAGTAAAGCCTAAGACTTATAACTAAGAAACTAAGATCATAATGAAGAAAAAGGATGAATATGATATAGGAACTAACTTCTGCAAATAGGAGCTTCTTGGTAACAATCTGTACAAGAGCAGCTGATCCGAAAAGTTGAAGAATTGTTTCTATCTGCAGCATTTGGAATAATCTAATTAGTACATTTTCAAAAATTACTAATGAATTGAAAATAAAAAAAATAAATCAGATTAATAACTTCACACCTCTGTGAATGCTAGGAGACCTAACCCAGTTGCCGCTGCTAATCCAAGAGTAAGAGATAAAGCATCTGAATCATCCTGCATGAAAGTCATTATTGTCAAACTTTGAGACGTAAGAAATAGACGGAACTATTAGATGATCTAAGTGCCTTAAAAAACCCTTATCTTGCACAAGAAAGAATGATTATCTAGCATAAACGGCAAGAATGACCTGCGCCAAGGAAAATTAACAGAATTCTTGCCCTATGACCTGTGATACTTGTGGACAACCCAGACTGAGTATGAAAGGAGCCACTAAGGAAAATCTTAACCATCATTTGGATGCTTTAACTCTTGAAACAGAGATTTCTTAAAAATCCATTGAAGGCCATTGCTGAAGAAGGGAAGCGAAAACCATGGACATCTTCATGATATTCCGAAGTTCAATGAAGACAATGAAAGAAACTCTCTCCTCTTTCAGGGAAAGAACCACAATAAGTCACATAATTGTAACATTTTATTAATGGCAAGTTGATTTACGTACTCCTAAAGCATCTCCAAGCACATCCTTCAGTTCACCAAAATCAATACTAAATGATTTCTTTGGTGGTATCCAAGGCAGTCGACTATTCTGCAAAACAAAATTCTGAATATCAGAGATTCCTGAATCCAATAAACTGCTTATAAAATTCATTTCGGTTCTCATTTTGCAATGAGACAAAAAACACAATTAGAACTGTACAGACCTTCCATCCTCTAGGTCCTTCTGCACCATCTTTAATTGCAAAAGCAGCTTTGAAGCCGTTCAAAGTGACCAATTCTGCGACTAGTTCCGAGTTCCCATCATACCTATAGGGGTTATATAATCAACAGCATTAAAGTCAATCCAGCCTAATTTTAGACTCATAATTTATGCTGTTACAGATTCCAGAACTAAAACGAGATTTGATGATGAGGGGAAAGTGAATTAGAAGTGTGAGAAGTTTCATTCTATCCTCGGACTAGTTAGGTCCTATAAAAGGCAACATCCTAAAGTGCATATATTGCCCCTCATGAAACAAAATTCTCAAAATGATTCCAACCATCACATACGCAGAAGCCGTCAGAAATCCACGGTGGCATGTGGTAATCACAGCTCAGGCAGTGAAGAAACAGTATTTTAGCCTCTCTTAGATAGCTGACGTTTACAGTTCTGAATAAACGATCATTGAACGAAGAAAGAGTAACAAATTGAACCAGAGCTCTCCCTAAATGGAAAAAATGCTACGAGGAATGTCTTTAATCTTACTTGTCTAGTATGAACAATGTGGTATTCTCTGGTTCCTTAAACTTCGAAGCTAATCTGTTGAGAAAACTCGGCTTGTCACCTCTTTCATACACGATTGACACAGGCTTCTTCTTCAAGCTTCGAATATCTGGGGTACCCACTTCTCTGAATTCCTTCCTTCCCCGTATATCGAGCAACTGCGCATTGGGATCTTCAGATAACTTCGCATAAGCACCAGAAGCAGACTCAACGCCCCAAGGTTTGGGTTTCTTGAAGACCTGGGATAAGACCAGAGGGACTGCCAAAACTGCCAACCCACCGGCAATAATCGGCGGATTCTCTACTCCAAATTTCACAATTCCGTCTATGAGGCCACTCACGTCAAAATCAAGAGAACCTTCCGACAATGGCGAGCTGACCGACTGCCCAAGAGCTTCTTCGTATGTCAAAGCTTTAACCGGGATGCTGGCTAAAACATTAGAAAGCAAGAGAAACCCACCTCGAAGAAGAGGTGGGCAGACTTCCAAATTGACGGATTTCGGTAATTTGCCCGGAGAGAACGAAGGGACAGAGAAAAGCTTTCTGGGTTCTACTGCTCTTCTCTCAGCACAGACTGCAGGCTTGTGAGCAGAAACAACCGCAAGCCCAGTTGCATTCAAAACCTCCATGGCATAATTCTTCTGAATCTTGGAGCAAAGATGAGGTCGTTTCAAATTTCCCAAGATCAGGTAAGAATCTTCGGGAAGGTGGGAGTCTTGCAGCAAGAAAGTGAGAGTGAAGACGCAGATTTAGATTGTGGCCAATGGAGATGTGACAGCTGGAATATCAGGATTACAGTTTTTCAACGGTTCTATCGTTTTATGTGGACGACGAAGAAGCGCAGAAGCAATAGACGATTGCAGAGAGGCTTGAAGCCATTGGAGGCTGGAGCCTGTACACGGTAGTACGTAGTATAGGGTACTGCAATAGTGTGAGTACGAAGAAGAGTATCAGATTGTGAGGCTACCAGTCGATTCCGAGTTGGGTAAGAAAAATAATTTTCCCATTAGTTTAGTTTTCTCATTAAAGAAATTTTTATTGAAAAAATTCTCAAGAATAGGAAAATTAGACGAACTCAAGGTAGGTTGGGCCAGTAATTACGAGAATGCTTAAAGGAAAAATATTTTAATTTAATTATTAAAATTGAATTAAATGACTTGCCTACCCAACGTTAGAGCTTGATGTTTAATTGAATTTTTTTAATTTTATTATTTTTAATAATAATAATAATAAATAATAATACTAATGTGAACAAATGAATAAATAATTTTTTTAAAATAATATGAATTTTCTAATAAAAAATTAGTTGCAATGAAAATTGATTGGGCTTGAGCTGATTAGACATATTTCCTCGTAAAAAATATCATTAACATAATTAAAATTCAAAACTATTCTTTCTTTTGTTTCACATCTATTTTTTCTTAAATCAAGTAAGACCCAAATATATTTTATTCAAAATTTAAATATTTTCAGCGAAAAACAATGATTATCAAAATGGAAAAGGTCGATTTCACACTAAGACCCCATTAGTGCCCCTAATTGGTAATTTATATCTCATAAAAAGCTAGAAATATTTTTTCTAAGATATATATTTTCAAGAAACCTTCATATAAAATCCTATTAGTGCCTTACTAAGAAATTACATGCTAAATGGACCAGTTAGTGCCTTTTTCAGGTAAATAAATAAAAAATAATAATTAATCTCATACATTACTATACTTATCCGATAATTTTTTAGTAAAATAAATTATCAAATACAAAATTGCCATAAAAAATTGCCTTGTGCTGAAAGTATTACATATTCAAAAAAAATTCATATGGTTTTCTAGCCCTCTTAGTTGGAAAATTCTACCTAGAAAATTATATGATTTTCCTAGTAAAAATTTTCAGCTAGAAAAGTGTTTCCAAAAAACATGAGACACTAATGATCCTTAAAAACATATTTCTACTAGAAATACCTTTTCAGTATTTCCTAGAAAAACCACTAACAGAGCCTAAATTTCCTATTACCCAGAATACATTTTAAAGCAACTCTATAAGGCGTTTCATACGACCAATACATTTTTTATTCCACAAAAACTCTTGAAAATAATTAAAATTAATTTCCATATGACATGTTGAGTGTTTTATCAATAGGAACACAAGTATTACAAATGTAAAAAAATTGAAAAATATTAACAAATGAAAACGTGTATTTTAAGAAAAATATTTTTAGTTTTCCTTGGATATAAATTTTCACCTGGGAACACTAACGGGGCCTAAATGTATCTACAAGTTAAGAACCAATAAGGTATAATTATGTGTAATCTCATGCACATAATATATCCATTCCTTTTGCTTGCTTAGGGTTTTCAAGAGTGACCAATGGGAGGGTGAATTGCCCTCCACCTCTCTCTCTTCTTCCATCTCTTAATATTAATAAAAAAACTAAAACATTTCAAGAACTAGGCAAAGGGACATTGGACCTCCCTTGTAATGCTTCTTGCCTTACATAGTTGGGCCCTGAATGGGGACCGGAAGAAGGAATGGAGTGACCTCTCCCTCCATGACCACTTGTTGTCCAACACCAAATGATATAGGGTAGAAGGGATAGACCAAATTCGATGCAGCAGAAAATTAATTGTTTAAAAGGAATCGTCTTCCTGGTGACACACGATATCGATTCCGATGACTATGTCAAGGCTGAAGCAATACAATAATGGAAGCCAGAATTCATTCCTCCAAACGGCGCCTATAAATCATCCTCACTCGATCCGCCTTCAGCAATCCACCGGAGAGACGAGAAGACCAAGGCGCCGCTCTTAGAAGCAAAACCTGATCAGCTCCGCTACGATGTGATCCAGTCGTGCAGCAAGCCCCAGGGAAGTCCCCATGCAGTCGCTCAGCCAAAGCACGAGAAGCAACACCAGGGCCACGAAAATGGACCGGGAAATTTCTTCAAGTCTGTCAAGGTCAAGGTGGAGAAGATCAAAAAAGACTTCGAGGATCGGTTCGACAGTGATAGCAGCAGCGACAGTGACCATGACAACACCACCGTCAGAGTGAGTCTTTCGTAACATTACTGAAACCCTAGCTGAGCTGATCTCTGCTCCTATGTTTGGTGACTACAGTAGAACAGTTTTGTTCTTATGTTTAAAACTTTTCCCATTGATCAGACGCAGAAACGCAAGGAGAAGGCGCACGAGAAGCAGATTTTAGCAGCAAAAAAGGACTGATCTGGAGTAAATCTGTAGTACCTCTGCCATGAAAATAATTCTGAAATAATGGCCTTGTGCCTTTCGTGGCTGTATGAAATAAGAGTAAAGAATAAATTTCCGTAATCAGAGACCTGTAAAAATCATATTATATACAATCACTTATTTCAGTAATCAGAGACCTGTTAAAATCATTTTTAATCTTCTTCTCGTTAAGTAAGTATTGTGTCAGCCATAACTACAACTTTATGTAGTGAAAAACCATTTGGTGCGATAACCGCAGACGACTGAGGTAACTGTTTCGTATTTTTTACACCAAATGACTTTGCGTATTGGATCAACTCTCAATGTACTATCGATAAGTGAAGACCAAATATATAATTTTATATTTGAATTAGAAATTTAACAAAATTTATGAATACTAGTGTTATATATAGCTCAGTCTCTACTGAATTTAGGGCTATCTTATGCGGCTTCAAGTTACAACAAAAAGAGTACTCGTAGGGTACCAATGAATCTAATTCATTAATTACTGAAATAAGTGATTGCATAGGGGGGTTAGTCCTCAATGAACTTGAAATGAAGTTAGACTTCAATTCATCTTAAATAAATTGGTTCAACTTCACTCATCCTTGGGTGTTAGTGTATACGAGTTCAAGCCCCAAATTGAAAAATATGATATAAACAAAAGAATGAGTAACTTTTTATAATATATTTAAATAGAACATATACCTAAACAGATAATTAACCAAAATAAGCATGGTTACTACACTTATAAGTGATTTAATGTGTAGTATTAAAATATAGTAATATATTAAATAATAAAGTACTATATTATATTAATTAATAATTATAGTTTATAATAAATTATAATAAATAAATAAATAATGTAAAACATAACATAAACGAATATAATAAATAAATAAATTATTTTTTAATAATATAAGATATTTAACATTAAAAATCACTAATTTAATTATAGTAATAAAAATAAATATATTATTTTATCAATAACATAATATATATTTTTACGTATTATTAATTAATAACATATTCCATTGGTTTAGTTAATTATAGCAATGGGATAATTAAACAAAAATCATTGATCAAATGTTTACTTTAACCATATTTTAATTACGATTATTAAATCACTAATTTAATATAGTAATTACAAAATGAATATACTGAATAAATAAAAACAGTTATTTTATTAATAACGGATTATTTTTTAAAATAAATATAATCAAGTTATAATGTTGGTTTAATTTTTCCTAACTTAGGAAAAATTAAATCACAGCGTCGTCTTCCTCACGGCACCGATGCGTCATCTTCCTCATGGGGCCAATAATGGCGGGAGACAACGGCGAGCCAATAGGCAACGGCGACGGAGGCTACGCTCCGAGGATACGTCAAGAGGGAGAAGAGAGGCCGAGAGGCTCTACGACAGCACGGCTCTACGATGGCGACTCTGCAACGGAGACCGAGAGGGAGAAGAGAGGGAGGCCAAGAAGGGAAAAGAAGCCAAGAGGGAAAAGAGAGAGGGAGAAGGGAGAAGAAGCCGAGCGGGAGAAGAGAGCGAGAGAACATAGAGGGGGAGAACATAGCAAAATGAGAAAAAAAAATTCATCGAGGGAGAGAGAAATGCGTTCCACGCAACACTTCATGTGAATGACTTGAAAAATCGGGCTGAAACCCGATTCCCCGATTTTTGCCTAAGAAGATTACCTACGTGATTTAAATGAAAAGTCACTCATTCACCACTAACGGCCTAATTGAATGAATAGAGTAATGCACATGAACTTCTTCTATGCTTCCCAGGGGTGACATCGAATCGAGCCAAGCCCGTGACAGCGGTTAGCCAATACAACCCAACAGACCGATCTGTTAGGTGCGGAAAGCTACCGCCTACAAGAGTGGACGGAACCACTCTGACACCCACCCCGCCCATTCTTGATCGCCTCTCACGGGATTCGAACGCGGGACGTGGCGTGCCCAGCTCTAATACCATGACAGCGGTCAGCCAATACAACCCAACAAACTGATCTGTTAGGTGCAAAAAACTACCGCCTACAAGAGTGGATAGAACCACTCTGACAGCCTGACCTGCCTATGTTCGAGCCGAGTTTAATTTAAATATTTCAAACTCAAGCTCGAGCTGAGCCCAACCTCGAGCCTAACATTGTTATCAAGCTCAAGCCTAATAATTTTAACCGAGTTCGCCCCGAGCTCGAGCTTCAACATTCATTTAAAACTTTTTCAAAATTACATGTCTCATGTTCGAACTCTAACATCCATTTAAAACTTTTCAAAAAATACATGTCAAATAAATTGTTTATAAAATTATCCATGACCTCTACATAAAATTGGGCATGACCTCTACTTAAAATTGGGCATAAAGCTAACATCGAATTAGGCTGAGTCTGAACCTTCCTATGTTCGAGTCGAGCTTGATTTAAATATTTCGAACTTGAGCTCAAGTAGACCTAGCTTCAAGCCTAAAATTGTAATCAAGCTTGAGCCTAATAATTTTAACCGAGTTCGGACTCGAGCTCTAGCCGAGTTCGAGGTTAACCTACATTTAATACTCTACATAAAATATATGTCAAATAAATTATCTATAAAATTATGCATACATTTAAAAAAAATAATGATAGGGGAGGTTCGGGATTGAATCTCGATAATGGATTAAAACCCACCAATATTAATATTTTTTACCCCAAATATGGTCTAGCTTATTTTGTAATTAGAGACTTTCTAGAAAATTATAAGAAATATTTTAAAATTTTCTTAGGAAATTTAAATGGACCTCTTATTCCCTCTTCTAGGGAAATAAATAAAAATTAATAATCAATCTAATATATTACTATACTTATCGATAAATTTTTAATCAAATAAAATGTCAAACACAAAATTGCTATAAAAATTGCCTCATGCTAAAAGTATTATAGCATCAACTGTCAAATGCTTATTCAAATTTTTTCTATACGGTTTTCTAGCCCATCTTGGCAAGAAAATCTTACTTAGAAAATTATATGATCTTTTAATAAAGTTTTCTAATTAGAAAAATGATTTAAAAAAACATGAGGCACTAATAGTCCCTAAAAACGTATTTCTACTAAAATTTGTTTTTCAACATTTCTTGAAAAAACCACTAATAATCTCTAGAAACGTATATATACTAAAATATCTTTTCAATTTTTTCAAGAGTCATGAGGAAGGGACAAAGAGTTTTTTTTTAACTTGTTTATGATCTCGCACGTGTGACTTTCACACGTGCGAAATTGTCTTCGCGTGGGTGGTTTCACTTGTTTATGATCTCGCACATGTGATTTTCACACGTGCGAAATCATCTTCACACATAGGGCGGTTGAAGTGAAGGGAGTCTAGCAGTGCGGGCGAGGACCTGTCGTCGGCAACGGAAACAGAGGCGAAGAAATCGAAGGGAAGGGGATCTAGCGGCTGGCGAGGGGGAAAAAATTCTTCCTCCCCTTGGCAGTGGTGAGGTGAGGAAGCATTCCACACCCCCCCCCCCCCCCCGCCTTTGCTCTCGCTCCCTCTCCGCTCGACGCTCTTGGTCTCGCTCCCTGGTCCCGACTCCCCCGAATCCTACACCGCTCGTTAAATTAACGAGCCGACTCGCGAGATTTCAAGCCGAACCTTGATTCGGTTGAGCTCGGCTCGTTAATTTAAACGAGCCGATCCCGAATCTTGAACTCAACTCAAGATCCAGGTATACTGAATCGAATCGAGCTGAGCTCGAGCCGGCTCAGTTCGAAGCCACCCCTAACGCTTCATAGAGCAGGATAGGCTCCATGTTGCACCAGTTCAGAACCATCCCTAAATAGGATCAAGTGATTCAATCAAATCAAGACTCACCTACAAAAAAAAAAAGAGACCAAATCATATATTAAAGTATTGTTAAAGTAAGCATTTGATCAAGTATTTTTGTTTAATTATTCTGTTTTTATAATTAATTAAACTAAGGATTTATAATTTTTTGGAAATATATTATTAATTTATACTACGTAAAAATCAATCTTATGTTATTATTAATTAATATATTTATTTATTTATTATATTAATTATATTTATTAATATACTAAATTATTGATTTAAGAGTGGTAATTAAAATATTGTTAAAGTAAGCATTTGATCAAGTATTTTTTTAATTATTCTATTTTTTAATTAATTAAACTAAATAATTTTAATTTTTTAGAAATATATTATTAATTTATACTACGTAAAAAGCTATATTATTTTACTAATAAATTTATTTATTTATTATATTATTGACTTTTATTACTATATTAAATTAGTGATTTAAGAGTGATAATTAAAATATTGTTAAAGTAAACATTTGTTCAAATATTTTATATTTTATAATTAATTAAAGTAATTATTTTAATTTTTTTGAAAATATATTATTAATTTATACTGCGTAAAAATCTATATTATGTTATTAATAAAATATTTTATTTATTTATTTATTTATTTATTTATTATAATTATTACTATTATTTTTTTACTTTTTATTTATCTATTTTTTATAACTAATTAGTACACCAGTTAATTTTCACACGTAATTATTGTGTTAATTTAGACTAAACTATAATCTATCTAATTTAATTACTTAGTATATTTATATATTTTTAACACTACATTATTTGTTTGTTTAGGTTAATTATCTGTTTAGGTATATGATTTATTTAGGTATATTATAAAAAGTAATTCATTCTCTTATTTACATTACGGTTTTTTTCATTTTGGACACTAATATAGGGAAGTGTTTTCCGGTGTACTTTACATCTACGACATTAATAACACCAATAAGTAATTCACTTCCCCTTTCACTTTCACTTACACTAAGTAAGTGCACTAACCCCCATAAAAGGTTATTGATTAATAAAAGATAATGCCCAAATATTTTTTTCTCTTCCTTTGTTTATTATCTTTATTCATATTTTTTCTTGGGAATTTTACCAAAATACCAGTTTGAAACAACTTATTTATGAAAACAACGAAGATCTCAACTTATTTGCAAAACTACCGAACTTTGACCTGTCCACTGTATATGTGGATAGTCAAAGGCGACACGTAAGCTTTGACTGCTTACGCATCGCCTTGTCATCAAAGCGATAATGTAGATGAACACAAAGGATGCCACGTCATTATTATTGACACGTCATCTCCCACGTCATTACATGATAAAATTTTGAATAAATTTTAAAAAATTAAAAATCAAATACACTTTTTTATTACCTTATATCTAAAATAAAAAATTATTAAAATTTTTAATAAACAATTAAAAAAATAACTCTTACTTATTTAACACCATTTAATAGCAATTAAAATATTTATTAATTAAAAAAATTATCGTAGTCAAGGTTACTTGTTTGCGCCTTTCAATAATAATGACGTGGCAACCTCTGTGTTCATCTATAGTATCACTCTGCTGATGGGGCGACGCATAAGTAGTCAAAGCTTATGTGTCGCCTTGGACTGTCCACATATACAGTAAACCGGTCAAAGTTCAGTAGTTTTGCAAATAAGTTAAGATCTTCATTGTTTTCATAAATAAGTTGTTTCAATCTGATATTTTTGGTAAAATTCCCTTTTTCTTTTATATTATAAGACGGATTCCCTCGTGTATTTGCATGGCCTTCGTTTTTGCGAAAGGCGCAAACTAGGAACCTTGACTACTTTGGCACATGATTAGATTCTTGTAAGTGAAAGATGTTTCTCACGATCGAAAAGGCTTTAAATCCTCCTCTCACTCCACCGGTTATCGCTTATCGGGTATCAAGATTTCTGGGTGAACGACTAGTGTTGTTGGCATCGCCATGCCTATGCGTATGCGTTCGCTCCGTAGAAACGAATTCGTGGCACACCAGCGACCGGGGCCTCTCCTTCTACCCAAAGCACAGGAGCAGGAAAAGGTCGAGCCAACACATCAAAGCGTCCATGGAGGTCGTCTCATCTCCATCAAAGCCAAGCTGAAGCAGATGAAGAAGCTCTTAACAATATGGTTATGGCCACGGAAATCACAGCAGCAATGACAGTGACGATGAACATAAACCCTATTTTTACCCGATGGCGGCATTGTCCGCACCCTAAACCCCGTTCAGAGTTTCCTCCAATTTGTCACCGTGATGGCAATGCATCCAAAGCTTCGTGTCATTTGGCCTTTTCTCTCTCCCTCTGCTATCAATTATTCTGCAACTCATTGATGTCTTTAATTGCTCCTGTTGTTGCCTGATTTTTTACCCTCAGAGATGGCTGATCAATTTCTTATTACTTTCAAATCTTCCAATTATAAATTTCAGTTTGTTTTAATAGCTTCTCTTTGACAAAAGGAGTCCTAAGGCTTCTCCTTTCATTGTTGCATTGGCCATGACCTTTCCTTTTCCCTTGTATTAGAATTTTTTTTGCAACATGGCTTTCTCCCCATACTTTATTATTGATTTGTGCATGCATGTATTTGATTTCATAGAATTCATCCCCATGGTTACTATGGAGGGAGAAAGGAAGTTGTAATATTTAATTAAAATCTAAGCACAGAGTGATGCAACCTGTATGGTCATGAACTCTATTTGAGTCTTGTCTTCCCAGAAGCTCCTTCCCGTGAGGCGGGTTAAGCAAGAGCGAATGCCCGCCAAATTCGAGGTCTATCTCGTGGTTTACAAAGATTTATTTGCGAGTGATTATAAACTTTTTCGAATTAAGAACCAAGCTTGAATATAAGTACTGACAAGACATTGGATAATGACAAAAACTCTACCTATCGATGAGCAAAGAGGCGTGTTCTCTCTTAATCCCTGCAAGCAAAAACAGAATCTGTGTAGAAATAGACTGGCCAGATCAACTAATTAAAAAACTGAGAAAAAAGCTTGTCTTCGAACCCGTCTTCCGCATCCCAACCTGAAAAGCAGGAAACTTGTGAATCAACAGAAGCAGCGGCAGCAAAACTTTCAGTACAAACTTCCAGACGCCATCAAGAATGAGGGTAAAGATCGTGAAAATGGCATGGAAGTTACTTCATGTCCCTTACAAACCAAGTTCGAGCAGATGAAAAAGAAGTCTTTCAAGGATCGCTATGGCATAGCAGTGACAGCAGCAGAAGCAACAGTCAGTCTTTCTTCGTCACAGTGTCTCGTTGTCGCGTTGTTTTCACTTATTTGCCGTTCCTCTGATCAGTTGAAGGTGCGGGAACAATTCATCTCAACAGCAACTGAACAGTGAAGAATCGATTATAGACTCTGCTTTGTAAAAACAAACGATGATATATTTTCCATCTTTGGCTTGCTGTTTGAAGTTTGAACTCATTAAGGGTGTAACTAATATTCATTATTCTAAAAAAATGACTGTCACTAATATGAATACAAAAACTGTTGTGGTTTACAAAGTACTGCTTCTTCTTCACCCTCAGGAGTTGCAGGGCAGAGAACCGAAGAAGATCCCAGAAGGAATGCCGGTGAATTTTGCCAAAGGCTTGTGGTTGGAAGTGGGAATTAGTCAAGAGTGACTGGCGTGGCGACTGCACTGGCTTATTCAACCAATCTTGTCTCTGGAGCCAATCCGACAATCTCATCCTGAATTCTGTGAAGTTAACGTAACTGTTAATTTAATATTTCATAGTAGCTCATGCAGGAAGACACGTATTTGTTCCTAACCGCTTTCCCACGTTTATCTCTGCCTTTGTTACTCTTTCCCCGTCAAATCGTTCCACTGTCTCGAGAGATAAAGACTTTCCCGCAACGCCACGAAAATCCCTACCGAAATCGGTCCATTTGTAGTTTGTTTCTGGTTCTTTTCAGATTTGCAGATACCATCATTTTTTTACGCTTCCCGGCCGAACTGTGAATTCCTCGTCGGCCTAGTTAACGATGGTGAAAGTTGCAACAGCGCGAGAGAGCCGAATGTACGGTCCCCGGCGGGGGCGGAACCGGTGGGAGTACATAAACGCCGGTCTGTACCTGTTTGCTACGGTCCTCCTTATTGGAGGGTTCTTGACGCTGCTCTCTGAAGCCGGGGACTCCAAAACCGGCCTTGTTGTCATCTTCATAGCACTTGGTATCATTACCGTCGTGAACCTTCATGACCTCACGGCTCATTTGGCTGGGATCGACTATCGCTGGTCGTTGATGGAGTATGATTTGCAGCTGGCACTAGTTGAATTTGCAGTTCCCTGCGTGCACGCACTGGGATCTCTTGTCATCTTGTTAGGCATATGCTTCTTGCTTGTTCAGGTACCTCTGTTCAACTCTAAACTTTACCAACAGTGACCACAACAGTACCGCTCAGAGCAAAAACCAGTTAATGTAGACTGTTACTCTTTTAGCACTTGTGATTGGCCATTAACATCTGTTTCGATGGTGCGAGGTCAGTAACTAAAATGATTTCCTTTTTGGGGAAATTGCAGGGGGAGAAACGCTACGATTTTGGGTTTGAGCAGCTTGTTTTGAATTTACTGATAGCAGGGACGGCTTTATGGGTGCTTGGTTCCATCCATGATCTGTGCCAGTATTATGAGAGGGCAGACGGCCACGTCCAGATTCTCCAGAAGGGTGTCCAAATCCCTCTTCTTCTCGGAAGTTTGTTATTTTTTATCGGCGGGATTCTTAATTCCTACAGCCATTACGGATTAACCCACCGAGGTTTAGAGTTGCTGGTAAGTACAATTTCAAATGCACTGCCTTTGTTATCTGAACTGGCTTAGATCTCTACTCCATTTGATAAGATGTGACGACTCATCTGAATCCTTTTACGCAGAGCACAACCTGGGTTTGGCTGGGGATCTCTGCAAGCCTCTTGTTCTTCATTGGGGGATTCATAAATGTGATCAAGGTGTTTCAGATGCAACAAATGGATGGAGGTAGGCTTGAGAAGCTACGAGGCGGAGCCCAAGAACGGCTGAGCAGAGCAAGGGAGGGACAAGTTCCTTTGATCCTAGAAGAGCAACGACAAAGAAGGATACAGGTTGCAGAGCCCACCACTTACAAAGATGTCCTCCTATCTCGGCCCTGAACGTCGACGAGCCAACTTGGTGGATGACCAACTGCCTGGTGCAGATTAGAGTTGCTTCCTTCTTTGTATTGCCGATACCTGAGAGACCATTGAAACTGGTTTATTTTGATTTATTCTCAAATTGTTGAATACACGATTAACAAAAGCTCAGGTTAGTGATCCCTCTGTTGAACAATGGGTGGCCTCAAACTTCCAGTACGTGAATGGCAGCTCCAGCTTCCCTTCATGAAGATAGCCATGATACATGAACTCGGTAGGTAATGAGCGACTTGGAAATATATATTTTTGAGCATTTAAAAATACCTTGAAAACTGTACATTGTCTGTTAGAATTTGATCATACCATTGGTTGTTAAACCAAATTTTCAAGAAATGGTTAGACTAAACCAAGAACAGATACACTCTTTGTTATCAGGGGCAGATTGAAACCTCTTCAACCGCTACTTTTTTTTTTTTTTATCGATCCAGTCGGTCTATCAGGATTCAGCTACAAGGTCAGGTAAGTTAAAATTTCTATACGTGAATGGCTGGATTATCCCACAAGGGTGCACCCGGCTCATTGTTCTCGATGCCAGTCATTGTCTTCTCTGAGATATCATCAGTTTCGAGATGCATGGTCTGAAGATGCTCATCGAGAGCACAGAAACGGATGCATGGATTCGATGGTTTCAGCAAGCTTTGAATATAATGTTTCCTCTGAGAAGCTGTAGATTTTCCGCCACGTTCCTTGGGCACCAGAAGCCTTGTCTGTAAAACCTTCGTGTAGGTTAACTTGACATGATCCCCACCAGAGTCCATCAAGCTCCTACACGCCCTGGGACAACGAAATGAACTGAAAAGTTAAACTTTTTACATCTAATATGACAATCCTGATACTAATACCAGTACAAGCTCCCAATAAAATAAAAGCGAACCACACCCAGAGTGTAGTTAAAATAAGGTGTTCAAGAGGACAGGATAAGAATCCTCAGAAAACTTGACTTGTTAAATGCTACATTTTATGGTTTCAAAAATCGGGCATGAATAGTGGCCTGCTTTGCTATAAAATGATGTTGATTATTAACATTAATCAATCAAGTGAATAATTAAATTAAATGCTACATAAAATAAAAAATAAAATAAAACTATCCTAGCATAACTTGCGCAGGTTATACTGGCCCATCTTCCTCATGGGAAAGTCTACAGAAGATGACTGACGACAATAATAAAGCAGAGCATCATGAAGAAAATCAAAACATGGGGAGGAAGGAACTTAACGCATTAATAAGAGAGAAGTAACATAATATTGGAATTAACAAAGAGATCATCAGTAGAAAATTAACCATGCACTAAGAGAACCTGAATAATCTCATCACCCTGTCATGTCTCAAAAGAAAGAAGCGTTCAGTCTCTTCTGATGATACCTGATTCTATCTCTTCTGATGATACCTGATTCTATGTCAAACGACTAAAGCAACAGCAACATGCATGTGCAGATGCAACAAAGCAAACCGAGAGCAGAAAAAATAGCTGATTTACTCTATATTTCCTGCCACTTTTCAGAGTCAGGAAAAATAGAAGATCTAAAGAGTAGGGGAGGGACAAGGCGTAGAAAATGGTAGCAGGAGGGGACGGACGTGAGTGCCCAGGGGGTGGAAGGCTAGCACCAGCTCCCCACCACTCCATGTGGCGCCACTCCACTCAAAATAGATATAGAAGACATTTTTTGTACATTTTGTGGCTGAATTAAATAATTTTAACATGGAGAGGGAGGGATTGCTCATTTAATTTTTTTAAGGTGCTATGCATATAATAAGTCAAAAGTTATGGGTCCTATTCCATGGGTATCAGATTTTAGTGTATACAATACACTAGATAAAACCAATACACCCATCCTAATAGAAAATACCATGTACAAGTGATCCCATTTAAATATATGGTAACTAATACGGTAAGTATATAAAACATAAAAGAAGAACTCAGTAAAGAATGGAGAATATGTCACATCTTGCCTTTCAGTAACCAATGTACCAGACATCCAAAATACAGAAAAATAATTCTTCACAAATACAAGCTAACTCATCATAGTTCTAATAAGAATTTGTCCTATATTTTACAAGTTCAAAGAAAGAGCAAAGATTCACCTTTTGGTAGGGATCACAAGGAACCTGGGACTTCATCAAGCGTGAACTGACCAAGTTTACCCATCCGAAATAGAGTGAGAAACTTCTTAGATACCATCATACGAGCCTCCTCACCTGTCTTGTGAACAGATATTTTAAATGCCTTTTGCAGTGCAGCAAACTGCTCATCGATTAAGCTCATTAAATCACTCTCATCATCCATATTGCCCTCAAATTCAGAATAAGTTGAGTAAAGAGCCCTCTGAACTTCAGCCACTACACCCTGTGTAATAAAGATTTGATCATCACTAATCCAGGAAAATTATTTATGTAACCCATAAACATCGCACTCTCATGCCAGTAATGTTGACAGTTGATACAATAAAAAATAAAGAAACAAATGGTCATAAAAGATACAAAGGAAAACCAAACATGATAGATCAATTTTTTTTTTTTAAAAAAAGCTAATTATATAAGATAGCAAAACCCAGATATATATTAGAATTGAAAGGTAACAAATAACCAAGGAAGACAGTAAAAGAACAAAAACAAGAAACAGTTCAACAGCAACAATAAAAGAAGCTTAGAGATAATCATATCATACCCAAAAGCAATGCAGCCATAACCCAAAGGGACAAAAAACAACATATTCAGCTACACCACAGCCAGGCCAGACACCGGAACAAGAGACTACACCTTTCTAGAATGCTTAACAGTAATACCACGGGAAGATACCTTTTGATGCATAATATAAACAAAAGGAATGTTACCTCAATATAGTGGACATCAGAATCATTCAATAATTTCCTCTTCCATGGCAACGATGCTCGTAAATTAACATCCTGATCCTGTTGCTCTTCTAGACACCTTTCTACTCTTCTATGACGCAAGTGTTTCCAATGCAGAGGGGTACTTCTTGTGTTTAATATAGCAAGCAAATATTGAGCAAGACGCTCCTCACCTACAATAGAATCTTTCACAGCCCCTGTATAAGATTGAAAAAGTAAAGTATTAGGAAATAAGATCCAATAAGTTATAAACAAAGGTAACATGATCCACAGGTTCCTTTTCAAAAAAAAAAAAAACATGATCCACAGGTCCTTTTAGAACCATGAAATGGACAAAGTAGCCAAAAAGGCAGAGAAATCAAAAGCATACCAACAAACCAGTAACAAAAGGAGAAAGGTAACACATGAAATACATAAGGCAAATGCCCAAAAAAGGAAGGAAATACATAATAAATAAAATTTTAATTGCCAAAAAAACAATAAAATGAAATACAAGCAGGACAGCTTATTAAAAATGATAATTGACCCTAGAACTCCAGGTTGGTTTTAAATGAAGTTAACATATCTACCTTCATATAACGGCAAGAATTTTATCAAGAAGTTTATAGTGGAGTTTGAAAACCTTCAAGATGACTTGTGAATCATATCCACTTACCCAATCTGAAAAACAGACTTCATCCAATTTTCAGAAAGAAAAAGACAAAGCTTCCGTTCCAGATCCATAAGCACATAAAAGAAAGCACAAAAGCTGACCTAAAAAAGAGAAGCAATAGCTAACATGAAGGCATCAAGAAGAAAGATGCTCGCATCAAAGAACTAATCTGCTCATATAGTGTCATGGCGTATCTAACAACACCTCAATTCTGATTCAGGAATCCTTGACACAGGAACTATGACAAGAATTACCAACCAAATGGCAATAAAATCATAGCTATCATATTTCATGTGTTCGTAATACATGTTAAGGACACTTAATATTTCTGTATCTACTCAACATGCAGAGAGACAGCTCAACACACATAAATACCCTTAAAATAATCATTAAAAATGTCTCCATAAGACGATGATGATGATACACATGGTGCTAGTAAAAACTTCAAAATAGATGGAAAAAAATATAAAAGATATCAAAGACAATCAACCTGTTAATGCAAGTTTCAACCCTGTCTCTACATCTGGTATACTAGGAACAAGTACACCTGGGGTATCAAGGACATATATACTTGGCTGATGTGCTATCTGCAACCAAAATCCATAAGCTTAGTAATGAAAAGTATTGAAAAGTAGACAGCAGACATTTTTTTCTACATAAATTTACAGGATTAAAATTTCAACAACAGAAATACTTCATAACTGTCAACTACGACCATAACAACAAAAGCGCATAAAAGACCAAATTGACACAGAAGCATTCCTTGGGTAAAAACACAAATAAGCTTAGCACTCAATCTTCTTTTGATATCTGCAGTTCCAAAAAGAAAATAACACTCAGAATCCATTTAGGTTTTAGAAGTCAGTCAGCAATCTGACCTTAAATCCTGCAATATCTCGAGTAACACCTGGTAATGGCCCCACAGTGGCCCGCTTGGTCTTCTCCTGTACTACAATAAAGATCATAGAGAGACAAAAAAATACTATACATGAGGCTTCTCCTTAAAAATATATTCTTCTAATAAAATATACTGGTAAGATGATCTTATTTTACAGAAGCTACTTAGATTACATTAGCTGGAAACAAGACTTTACCAGGAAATCGTGATGATGCAATTTGATGGATAGAATTAATAAGCGCTGATTTGCCTACATTAGGAACACCGAGCACCATAACAAGTAGAGTAGGTTCCCTTGAGATCACTTCCTTTAACTTCAACTCCACAAGTGCTAAAAGCTTGGTTCACAAACAACAAATTAGAAGAAGCCAAAAACAAGACAAAGGTATTAAAACACAAGAATAGAAAACAAGCACAAAGCAATGCAAGAACACTTCTCGTCCACGCCTAAAAGAAAGAAGAAAAAAATGCATACAATATGAAAGTACAAAACAACGAAAGAAGGCTTCCAGGGTACCCAGGGTAGTCTAAAATATAAATAGCATTACTACTTTCATTTAAAATAAATATGCTAAATTAAATAAAAAATCAGTGAAAGATATCTTCCCAGTTCAGCACAGACTAACCTTTTGTACAGAAGTTCTGTTGTGTGCATATATTGGAAGGCAGTCTTGCTTTTGTGATTCAAAATGTCTAATCCATTTCTGCCAGAATCACCAAAAAAAAAAAAAAAACAGAGAGAGAGAAGCAAAGATGAAAGATATTCATGCAAATTAGAAGAAAAGGCTCAGTAATACAAACAACAACTCTGCTTGAGAAACAATAAGAAATGATAGCACTAGCCAAGAGCAACAAAACTAAATGTATAACCCTGCACAAAGGACCATAAGAATGCTATGCTTCGACATAGATAAAAAGTTTTTTTCATGCGAGGAACAATGACATAAATCAAAAGTCCTATACCCTCAGATACATTTCTCATTCTTTTATAGTAATTAAACTATTAAAAAACTCAAATAGTTTTAAAATTTATAAACACACTTTCTCCCCCAAATAATTGTCAAGGTTCGGGAACTTTTGCTCTCTCTTCTAAATTAAAAAATGAGCTTTCAAAAGTTATAATATGGTCCATTCCAGATAGGCAATAAATATGATATGTACTTACAAATTGGGTACTTATGGTTACCACATGAAACAATGTGACCGTACCTAAAATAAATTGTGAGATTAATAGTGTTGTCAGCTGCACATATACATATCAAAGCTACCAACATAAAAACATGATAAGATGCACGAGAAAGATCCACACCCACATTATCCAAGAAGGGGACTTCTTTTTTCCACCCAAGGTAAAAGAACCGAGTAGGGCTCCTGGATGTGCTTGTCATTGAATGTTTACAGCCCTAACTATGACCTAACACATAGGTAAACTCTATGACTTACAAAGATCAAACCCATCACAATATTGTTTAATGATAACACTAATCCACTTACATGCATTATATTTGGATTTGCCAAATCTTTCTTGTTTAGAGCGACAACACGTCTTTTACTGGAAAGCACGTCTTGCAGATCGTCATTTACGGATGTTAAAGGGATCTGTCAATCATCCAAGAAGAATCAACTGATATGCTAGAAAATGGAATAGGATCAAAGATTTAACTCAGAAACACACAGAAACATTTCCCAGCCTTTGTCACCAGTTCAAATAAAGATACAAAACTTGGATTCCATACAAGTAGGCATTACAGAAAAACTTGTTCTTTCAGACAATAAAAGAGTTGAAATAATGCTGGATTTACTAAGAGAGACAGAGAGAGAGAGAGAACAGAGCAGAGCATTAAAGGATAGCTGAGAAAGTTCGCAACAGGATAAAATTTAAATTATGAGATGTGGTATGAAATCTCCTCTTCTAAAAGGTGGAATTAACTGATTCAGGAGAATTTAAGCAGTGCAAAAAAAAAAAAAAAATGTCGGTAATGATTTAAGCTCCTTGGAGGCAAATACTTTTGAGTGCTTCCAACTGAAAACAAAAGGGACTCACCTTCAATGATGAGGGACTACAGGAAGTTTTTGAATAACCCAGATAATTAAGCTATGGATTTTCCACTTTCAAGGTGTCTTTAATACTGAAAGAATCAGAGAAAAGTATGACAACTATCCCCACATGATCATGAATTATGCCCCAACAAACAGCTGGCCCAAGTTCCCCAACAACCTGACATCAACTTTGAGTGCCATACACATTTCAGTGAAGAAAATTGACTTGAGGAAGATTGAAATTTGTTGCCTTTGGAATTGGATATCAGTTCAGTGCTTGCAAACTAAAATCAGTGTTGAGATCCTATCAACAGCTGCCCCTATTAAGTTCCTTTGAAGACATTGATTCCTAACCTTCCATAAGCCCCATAGTCCACAGTTACTCTTCAGGTCGAATGGATTTTTGCTAGCTCCAGAACAATATAGTGGAGGCATTACGTAACAGAAAAAGCAGGCCCCAAAATCTGCTAAAAAAGAACTTTAAAAAAATCCATGTAGGGCTGAAAAAGGCCATATTATTCATCTAAAGGGAAGAGTAGTCCCACAGGAAATAGCTCAGGTAAGACAATTTTGAACAATTCAAAGTTCAATTCAGCACATGTTTAAAGGCATCAGCAGAGATGCCTCAAGAAAAGGTACTCTCTCAACAAACAAGATTCGATCTGTAAAAACAAATCTACTTACTGTTTCTAAAAGGGCCTTGGAAGTTCGATGTGGGTATTGCTCTAGACTGGGAGGTCTATGAAAATTACAAAAGGAAATGAAAACTTCTTGATGGAACCTCTATCTGATTAAAATATCCATTTCCAGAAAAGATGCACCACTCCAGTTAAAGTAGAGTCTTCTCATCTTATTCAAAGTCTTCCTTTCACTAAAGTTCCACACTAAAATCAGCCATCAAAAGCAAAATCAAGCCTCAAATTCAACATATCATTCCTAAAAATCTGGTGTAGAGCTTTTGCTCAAAGTAGTATTTTCATTGAACAAAAACTGATTTAATATACATACATACATATATATATATATATAAGCAGCACACTGCATGCTAACATGAAACAGGCAGAGAGCTATCAAGGGATTCAAAGTGAAAGAGTAGAAAATTATAACACAAGAAAACGTATAACATACAAATATATTTTTTATCACTGCAGGATCTGGTAGCACATAAGCTTAATGAAGTGGACAGATAGAATGGCATGCATAAGTGGCTAACCCGGGCATCTCTCACTTCAATGACGAGGTCAGCAACTTTAAGCCTATCGCGTATAGCACGAGTAGCAGCAGCCATGTGACCGGGAAACCAGTTTATGGCCCCACCACCCAAATTGAAACCCATTTCTCCAACCTTCTTTGCAATCCTCAAACGGTTCACCATTGCACTATTCTGGCTAATTTTCGCTCAATCTATCACAGTCATACTGGTAGGAAAAAAAATGGAATCATACTTGAGCTTCAATTAAACCACTAAGCCTGCAGAATAAAGAATTGAAGGTTCAGGTCTGGTGTATGAATCAATCCTGCCTTTTGTCAATTAAACATATCTTCTATGAGGGTATATGTCAAATGATGTCACCATTTTCAATATCTATAACGAATGATGTCTAACAACTCTGTGTATTAAATTCCAAGAGAAGACATAATCCAGGAATTGAACAAAAAGTGTATGTATATTTGAATCTAAACTGAAGAATAGAAGCCAGAACACAGTTCATTTCGGTGTTGTATTGTGAAAGCCAAATCTGTAGGGGCTACTAACAACATTCTCAGTGTAAAAGTAGACCTACAAAAAACCTACATACTGTAAACGTCAGAAACACACGTATTGAACAATAGGATTGTTTTGCATTTACCATTCCAGGAAGGGAAGAAGAGGGACTCTCGGTGATTGCTCTATTTCAATAACATTCTTTTATTCTTAAGTGGACCATAATTCTGTACCAAAATCTCTAAGACCAGCGTGGGCAGTGGAACTGAAACAGCAAAGGTATGACAAGGTCAGTTAACATCCATTTCAAGCTGTGCTACGGATCATTAAATATGAACCAATGTGCAAATTAAAAAAAAATAAAATAAATTAAAAAAACAAGGACGCACAATTTTTAAGAGAAATAAAAAATGAACCTTCTGCAAAGAAGAAAAACTAAGCCTTATTCAACAGATGAAAGATTTCTATATCGACTGAGGGAGTTTATTAGTTTCAAAAGAATTAGAAATAAAACAAAATATCGACAAATTTGAATAGCCAGCCTCCAAGTCATCCATTTTCTACAGAGAAAACAAAAACCAAAAAAAAAAAAAAAATACGAAAGAGAAAGACACACACACACACACACAAATTTAATCGCAAAAACTGAAAACTTTTCTTCGGTAGTCTCCTAAAACAGAACGACACTCTTCCTTCCACTTCATGAAAATAAACGTGAATTATAAGAAGAAGAAGACCAGAGCGAAAATAAGAAAGCAGAAATAGCAAAAGTAGTAGACGACGAGAAAGGTAAGAAACAGCTACCACAAGCTCCGCATGTCTGTGACAAGGGTGGTGCCAGTCCGATATCGAGTATGCTGAGAATTAGAAACCCTCAGGTTTGAAAGTGGGCCTTGGCGGGGGCTGAACCGGCGGGTTCCCCTTGAGGCTTGGATTTTCTGACCCGCTTACTCTTCTACTCGTGTATAGTTTGTATCATTATTAGGGGGAATTTCATCTTCATCTCTTACTTCAAAATCATTCCATTTATCTATATGAGCTTCATCTTTAAACTTTATATATGGAAAATAATATATGTTAAATTTAAAGCTACATATTTACATGCATTTGAAAATCTCCCCTAATTGATTTCAAACTCAACAAATCAGCAATATATCAAGAGAAAATTTAAGATTTTAAAACAATTGAACATAGAAAAATCGAAACCCTCAACCTGATAGGAACATGCGCTTCTATTATGCAACTTATGCTTCAACTTATGCTTCGCCCAATACCCAATAGATAGTACCCTTGGCTAGAAATTAATAAATACTTTTCTGAAGATATACACTTCCAATAAACCTTCAATATTAATTTTTATTAATTATTTACTAAAAAATAAAAAAAATATTAATAATTCTAACACATTACCATACTTGTCCGATCAATTTTTAGTAAAATAAAAATGTAAATGTCATATACAAATTAAAAATTATCTAAAAATAAATTTTCATGTTGAATCAACTATTCCACTTTAGGCATCACCCCACATACATACTTCTAGTTGACAATTGATGGGAAAAAATCATACAAATAGGTGACACCATCCGATTGAAACAGAATAAAAAATTTACTAGTAAGTTAAGTATCCAAAGGGCAGATTAGTCTATTACTACCTCCATGTTTCATTTGAAAGTTGTCCTAAACCTGTCTATTAAGTGCTGAAAGCCAAGTACTTAACCCATCAGTGGTGGATGGAACCACCCAGCTCTGACAATTATTATCTCTAACCAATATTATAAAACCTCTAACTATTTAAAAAAATGATTATGAATTATAATGATGTTATATTAATTTATTAAAAATAAGTAAAATATTAGAGGGGTTCCTATTTTCCATCCCAACATACTTAAATTAGGGGAAAATTACTTTATAAGACCTACGTCTCTTAATAGCTATATTATTGAATAGAAACAATAATTAGGAAAAAAAATTTACATTTTCATAAATTATTTAAATAAAAAACCAATCAACAAAATTTAGTTTCTATTACATTTGGTTAAATGATACAACTTTTACTTTAGTCCCATTTTGTCAGGTTATAAAATTTTCATCTATAAAAACTTTATTAACCGATCTTTTTTTTTTTTTGTATTCTTACGAAAAACAACTAATTTTATTTTATATTATGTACTTTTTTTAATTTTAATAAAAATGTGTTAATATGTAATGTTTATTCTAATTTTCTCATCATCTAATTATTTACTATATAAATTGATATTTTTATCTTCCAAGTTATTTTGAATAGCTAATAATATTTTTTACTGAAATTTGGGATTTTTCAATGTACGTGACTCATATTTTGTCTAAGACATAGATGATTCCGTCTCATGCAAGACTAATCATACCAAGTTCAAACTAATCGAAGACTTCTCAAAATCCGATCTGTTTCATCCAGTGCTGAAGGGTGCTGACATTTTTTTTTGGGCAAATCTATGTCCCTGAAAATATTCTCCACTCGCAAGTCGGTTCGCTTTCCAGATCTTCTGATGTGAATCAAAACGTTTTGCAGTCTTTTGTACAGGGATGTCTCAGCAGTGCCGAGGATATCGAGATTGCTTCTTTGTTCGAGAACAACGGAAGGAACATCTGCTTGGGTTCCCATAGGATTTGAGAGGCGACTCGAGCTCCACTTGCGAGGACATTGTTCTCTTCGGAGCTCAGTTGGCAAGGAGGGATTAATGGAAGAATGTCAAAGGGAATACTTGATCATCTCTGAACGTTCGTCGAGCTTTGTACAGAATGGATAAACAACGAATCTAATCCAACTTTATTCCAAACGAGGGTGGAATGCCCTTGCGGAGGCTTCAAGGGTCGACCCCTCCGTACATTTCGATCGATTTGCCGTTCCTTTTCGCGATCATCAGAATCCTTTTCTGCCACGAGAGTCAGAGTCAAGATATGGAGGCATCCCCTCCAAACTGAGTTTGAGTTTCGTCTTCGATAGCCTATAAAAGAGTCAGTTTCCCTTCTCTCATTGCACAGCAACTGCTCATGTGCACGACTGAAATTGTTTACCAGGTTGTCGTTGGTCACTCTCCCTCAAGGGCTTCTACACGACCCACACAGGAGGTAATTAACCTCTGGGACTCTGTTGAAGGCCTTGAGAAGAGTGACCAAAACTGATCTTGCAGAAATCACTCGCAGAGCAATGGAGGGGACCGGAGGATTACATCGATCAGGGCATCCACTGCTCACTCTCCCTCAAGGGCTTCCAACATCGGCCACTCGCGTTTGGCATGTTCGAGGTTCTTGAGGAGAGTGGACAGTGCTTGTTGTGCACCTCTCTCAACTCAGCAACTGTAGGGCCTGGAAGATTAACCTCCACCGATAGACTATAAAACTGAACAAAACCCCAACCCTTCACGTTGTGAGGCTTCGTCTTCCTCAGTCTACAAATTATTTTATCTCTAAACAACGGAGTCCAGGATTTTCAAACCTGGGAAAGATCAGAAGATTGATAATATAATATGATGTACAATGGAGAGTGTCTAATAAGTGTCTGTTTGTAACACCAGCCACAGCAAATAGTTCAGACAAAAAGAAAACAAGGGGAGATGCCACTCACGAGTCAAATCGTCCCAGCAGAGGCACATGCGAGAGAAAACAAATAGATCAGGTATCATTCCTTGTTCTTTTCATTACAGGAACAAGTTAAATTGAGTAAAAGAAGTCCCATGAAAGTTAGGTCAAATCATTCATGTCCTGATCGAAAAACCAACTGGAATCGATCTCCACTACCGCGTACACGCTGCAGAAGAGTGAATAACCCCGTTCAGATGAGGCCCGTTCCAGTTCATAATTTTCTTTAAAAAGTGCTCTACAAAACCTCAACAGCCATGTCCAGATTCCATTCAAGCTCTCTCGTCATGGGAGAGATGGGAATTAGGACGCTTTGACTTTCTATAGAATCCTCAGAAAGAATCTGTTTAATCAGCTCTTGACTTACATTATTTTAACAACCCAATGTGTGTGAGAGATCGAGCCCGTATGACCCTCACTGACTATTAACCGCCCCCTCCCGCCATGAATGGTGCTTTCTGGACTTCAATACGCGTTTTCTATTGCCTGCCAATGGGAACAGATTATAGCTTCCTTGACTTCTCCTGACATTCCCATGTGTTTCAGAGAAAGGGAGAGAGCAAATATTTACCTCTTTGGAGTTGAGGGAGTGAATGGAAGTGAAGACCCATGAAAGATACATTGAATATGGGGAAAATAGCAAATCATCTGCGCCTCAAGCTACAGAACTCGGACATTTGGAAGTAAAGAAATTACCCAGATAGTAGCAGAGTATAATGCAATAGAGACGAAAAATGAACAAAGTTGTTTGTTAATGGCCATATGAGTCCTTCAGAATCCAAACACAGGACAATGTAAGAGCTAAAAAATTGCTTGAACACTTTAACAATCTCAGTGCTACTAAAAATCAGACATTTTTGTACATTGATTTCATCTTTTAGCATCAGCGAATCTCTTGGTTCTTCTCGACAACTCTGACTCCCTGCACAGATCTAAGCGTCTCAGCCTGCTTTGAAACAGAGACAGTATCAGCATTTTGATTAACTTGACAGTGTGAGGACATAAAGCAGCAAGAATTTCAAAAGCTAAGTGTATTACTTGATCGTCTGTAATTTCTACAGCAAACCCATCAACGATAACCCAAGAAAATCTCTTTTTGTAAGTCCCCGGCTGAAGCACAGTAGCCAGCAGGTTGTCGTGCTTGTTGCTCAGGTACAGATCCAGCTCGTGTGCTCCTTGCCTGCTTCTGTAATACGCACCAGGGTAACCTACGTAACACTTACCTAGGGGAAAAACAGAATACCCAAAAAACATTAAAAAAAAGGCGAACTGTATAATGAGGTTTAGAGAACAAACCGATCTGCTCGGAGGCGCTCGTATTCAGGATCGAAGTTCATGAAAACGAAATGCAGTTCAGGTTCTTTACTACCCATCACTCCTCTTCCTCTTTCCCTCCCCTTCCTCTTCTCTCTCTTTCTGATTGAAAGTGCTTTCAGAAAACCTCACCTGGCATCGTAGTTTAATATAGTTTGATATCTAGCATATATGTGCGTGAAAGTGAAACAGAGATAAAGTCAAGGCCATTATCCTCTTATTTCTTTTTCGGACTAACAGATGCATGGCTTCTCAACCAGGTTTCGGTTTTACCTTTGCCCGGTTTGTCACTCAAATATATCTCATCAAACGTGGGTCAGGTAAAAAACTCAAGTCACTCGGAAAGTCCCAACGGGGCCTCTTCTCGCTCCAGCATTGTGGGTCCATGTTCATTCGCTGCAACCTGAAACTGCTCGAACTCACCTATTCCCGTCTCTGTAAAAAATGGATACGAATGTGTCAGGATCAGGAAGACGATCGATTTCCAGGGTTACTCGCTGATTCGATTTTTCCTGTCCTGCGTCCCTGTTCTAGTGCATCGTCCGTACTTGACCACTCCCCTGCAGCCTCGATGGATGATATCAGAGAGCTCAATGTGTTGATATCACGGATCAACACGTAGACGGGACCACGGAGGAACAGCTAAAATGCCAAGATTCCTAAGAAGGAGATGACCAGTAACTGACACGTACGAACAGATTTCAGGGCCTTGAATTCTGATACCTCCAGGCTCCAGCTGTCTGTTCCTCACGTGAACCGGTGTCGGGCCGCCGTAGGGGCCCCAAGCAGGACGAGAGGCAGACTGGAGCCCAGCTGCGGATGATTTTCTCCGCCGAGTTTTCCATCAGAATGCTGCACGTGAGAGGGGACTTGCAGAAAACTGGTCCACGTTCTTGCAGGCGATAACTCCGACGACGCTCCGCTTGCTGCTTTGGTATTCATCGCTTTTCCTCCGCTCTGTCCAGTCTGTCCTGTCCTCGTGATAGAGATGACCTCTGTTTCAAACTCTCAAGGAGTTCTTGAAACAGAGCAGTCTATTGGTCTCGTTTTGACGGCACTACATGAACAGGTTTATAGTTTTATAATACTAATTACTAGCCTAATGTCAACAAGTAATTAATAATTAGTATAATAAAATAATCAACCCGTTCATGTAAATTTCTTATTATAAAAATAAGTGATAAATTATATAATAAATAATAAATTCACATAATAATAATTTTAGTTTTCAGATATTAATATAATAAAGTAATATTTTAACACAAAAATAATAAATTTCCGATAAAATAATAAATAAATATTATAGTAAAAGAATAATTTCATATAACATACGTATCACCAATATATATGTGGGCAGACTCGACGACAAAAACTGGGCTTTACTTTACATTACTTTGGACCGGACTCTGTCAAAATCACTGACCCGACCGATTTAGGTTTAGGTATTGACGGACGCAGAACCCTAAGAAAGAGGGAAGCTACCGAAACTCGCTTTTGTCCTGATAGCTTTACCACCAATTGCCTGAGGCCAACCGGGCGGCTAACGCCAGAGCTCTTGCGGCAAATTTTTCACCTGAGGAAACAGTTTACCCTTTTCCCTGGTCAACAGCTCGAGCTATTGTTCATCTCTTTCGCCTGCGTACAGCCCTAGTTTTTCGTCTGACGCGAGATTGTATATTTTTTAATCTCTGTAATCAACATTGGTGGATTCCGTGTGTTCGTGTATCTGTTTGTTTAGTTTCTGTACGATTTAAATTTACGCCGTTTGGCTTGGCCATCGCCTCGATTCTATTGATTCCTTTCGTTTGTCGACAGAGTGGAGATATGCAATTGAGTTATTCTGTCGATTGTGAAGGGGTATATAGGGAGAGAAAATTTGTGGTATTTGGTAGGTGAGAGCGACGATTGCACTCTCAGGTGGCCGGTTTTCTGTTAGAATGGCGTCTGGGTCTACTCAGCCTCAGTTTCGATACACCCAACCTCCTTCGAAGGTTCTTCACTTGAGAAATTTGCCGTGGGAATGCACGGATGAGGAGCTAATCGAGTTGGGGAAGCCCTTCGGTAAAATTGTTAATACGAAGTGCAATGTTGGAGCTAATCGTAACCAAGCATTTGTTGAATTTGTAAGTCGAATTTCTTCGTCTGGTTTCTATGCATACTTCGATTTGTACAGGCTTAATGTGTTAACTCATTTTTTTTTAATTTTTTTTTTGGGTGCGGCTGCTTATAATCATAGGAAGATCTGAATCAAGCAATCGCGATGGTTTCATATTATGCTTCTTCTCCGGAGCCTGCTCAGGTACGCGGAAAAACCGTCTACATCCAGTATTCAAACAGGCAAGAGATTATAAATAACAAACCTACTGGAGATGTTGCTGGGAATGTCTTGCTGGTGACAATTGAGGGTGTCGATGCGAGCCATGTCAGCATTGAGGTTTTACACTTGGTAAGCAGTTGCTAATTTTCCTTTCCCAGTCTTGTGAGGTATTTTCTTATCTCACTCTTCATTTTCATGAAGATGCTCATAGTATGTCACAAATTTATAAGAAGAGTTTGCAATTATCATGTAAGGTTTTTATTTGACACAAATCTAAACGGATCGTCAGCAGGTCCATCTTACAGGCAAACATCTTCCGTGGCAGCGCACTGCATCGGGAGAACGTGCATGTGTGTGTTTGTCTCCTGACCCTTGCTTAACGCTGCCTCTTCTTGATCCTACTCCTCCCCATGCTTACAATCTAAAACCTAGATTCTTACTAAATGATTCCCGTTCTCAGGTCCAAGAAATTGGAGTCATCGAAAGTGTGTAGTTATCTATTTATCAATATAGAGTTGATTGTTGTGGAAGAAAAAAAGCTATCTTAATCTGTTCACGCTCTCAGTGCACAGCGTGGTATTAGCACCTTTGAAGTGGATAGGTTTTATTGGCTGCACAGTTCCTTGTTGCATTTTCCCTGCCATTTAGTTTCCCGCAAAATGAAAAGGATAATAGCTTTTGATCCCAATTTTTTATGATTTTTTTTTAGCATTAGTAACTAAAGCACGCCTTAGTGACCACAGTTAACTTGATTTCATTATTAAGGTGTAACAACTTCCCCATTTCAACAGAGTAGTTTCCTGGACCTTTTAGAGTTGTTATTTGAACTGACAGCAAATCCATATCCTCCTATACATTATTGTGCACATGATGCTTTTCAAAAACAAATATATTTTGCACATACTTCAGGTTATACTGAAATTTATTTTGCTACTATTGTGACAGGTGTTTTCTGCTTTTGGATTTGTGCACAAAATTGCCACATTTGAAAAAACTGCTGGTTTTCAGGTTATTTGTATGCTTATATCGGTCACTTCCATTCTAAATTTTATTCCTTCAGGACAGTTTCGTTGCAATTTAAGATTCTGTCTCTGTTGTTCCAGGCTTTGGTGCAGTTTTCTGATCCACAAACTGCCTTTGCCGCAAAAGATGCACTAGATGGTAGAAGTATTCCTAGGTAATATACAGTTTTCGCTTTTCTTACAATGCCTGTAGTACAAATCAAATTGACTGACTAAGATATATGGTTGTAGTTATTTGCTTCCAGAAAATATGGGACCATTTGCTTTGAAGATGACTTTTTCTGCTCACACGGATTTGAACGTGAAATTTCAGAGCCATCGGAGTAGGTAAACTGGCTTCTGAGCTGTTAACCAATGCCATGATATGATGTTATTTGGTGTCCTATCCTTCATTCATCCTTTTCAGTGGGTATGAAGAACCAGTTATTTGACAAGATACACTTTTTGGTATGTCAAGCTTACTCGCTATGGAAAAGATCAATAATGGTCATGTCTTTTAGTTCTGTTCACATGGCATATAATTGATGACATGTTATGTCGTTCTACCTCATAACGGCTTGTTGTGGAAGTGCAGTTGCTGCTTCTAAACACTGCTAATATTTTAGCCAATCAGGTGCCTATGCCTTGTTTGAGTTGTACACTTTCTAAGACCAGTTCTCTTTTTGTCTTTGTCAGGCAGTAGAAGTTATTTTCCAATTTTTGGGCTTAAATCTATCTAAAAGTCTGGTTCTACACTGGAAGGAGAATTTTGTAAATTTACCTTAGCTTTGGATCCTTAAACTATTTATCATTCCCTATTACATGCCTTGTATTGTAATTATTGTTTCGTTGGATCTTCCTATCCTCAGATTACGAGTGAAGGATAAAACTTCTTTTTTCATCTGTTGAATTATAATCTGCTTACTCCTGGTTTGGTCTTTGTGGGTTATTAAATACAGGAGCCATAATCAAAGCAACTGTTTCTCTTGGTTCTTTTTCATATTCAATGCTTATTTTCACCTTTGTGTTTAGGGACTATACCAATCCCTATCTTCCTGTAGCTCCTTCTGCTATTGATGGTGGTGGCCAGGTATATCACGTGCAACAGTATCAGTTCTGGTTATTAGTTCCACCATGCAATTTAATTGACGTCTCCCTTTTCATTTCTAAATGCAGTTTTTTACAAGTCATGATGCAAAGAAACAAGAGACAGAGAGTAATGTTCTTCTTGTTTCTATGGAGAACATGCAATATGCAGTGAATGTTGATGTCTTACACACGGTATTTGTAACTCTTCGTTTTTGTCTTGTTTACCAAATTAAAAATATTTCTTTCATAGTTCAGCATTCTCACTTTATCTTGTTTGACGTCCAGGTATTTTCTTCTTTCGGCCCTGTTCAAAAGATTGCAATTTTTGAGAAGAATGCTGGGTTTCATGCTTTAGTTCAGTACCCAGGTAATGTTTAATCTTAAAAACATCTTCTTGTATGTCTGTAGTTCAGAATGCTCCATCTGTTGCTGAATAAATATTTGGAGCACTCTATATTCACCTTAATGCTCATAGTCTAAATTTCTAGTCCAGAAACAAATAATTCAATACTTTACTAATCTTGTTAAGTTACCATTGTTCATGTGATAGATATTGGAACAGCAAGTGCAGCCAAGCAAGCATTAGAAGGACACTGCGTCTATGATGGAGGATTTTGCAGGCTGCATCTCACATATTCACATCATACCGATATCAGTGTAAAGGTACCCCCAGTAGCTACTTTACTCTGAACTCATGTCCTTTCGTAATAAATTGCTGTAGAAGGTAAGAGTCATCCAGAAGATCTGAACCTCTGACTTGAGTGCCATTAGAGGTCCTCAATTGGTGAATCATTTGGTACTTGTAGCATTTCTCAGCTTGGTTGTCCAGGAATGGAAATTTAAGCGTAATGAAATGCTGCAGCTCACTAATTCCATTGTGTGGTAGGAACACTGAATAGGTGGTTATAAATGTATTCTGCTTGTTGTGGAGACCCACCATATGGAAGGCCTATTTGTTGGGGCACCATTTCCTAAAGCCTGTTTGTTTGGTACGAGGGCCCTACACGAAATAACATCGGGTACTCTGTTTGTTTGACAAGTTATGTTTGTCAGAACTCCATGATTGTCGTAGCACTTACTTTGCATCAGAAAGATATAATTGCACTTGTCTTCTGGTTGAGACTTGAGAGCTATGCTCGATTATGTAGCAACTTTATATGACAGATTGGCTGGAGTTAAAAGTAATTGAGATTCTGATCTAGCTTACTTGCCCCCGTTTTTTGGGCTTTTTGTATGACACCATTCTTTAATGAAATCATCAGTTTTTTTCAAAAAACGTAATTGATATTTTTAAAGGTATGCTTTGACTTGACCTATACGTCTTTTATAGTTAATAAGCTGCCTTACATGTGGGTGGCATAGGGTATCTCATTAATTTTAATGTCTTTTGGCACAAGAATGTGACTGAGTACTGTTAACTGATGCTTTTCTTCTTAAGGTGAACAATGATCGATCGAGAGATTATACAATCTCGAACACTCCTATATTGAACAATCAGCCTTCAATCTTGGGACAGCAGCCCCAGCCTCCCATACCCGGTGCCACATCGCCGCAATACAACAATGCTCCTCCAGGCCAAATGCCAGGTTTGATGACGGCCCCTTCGCCCATTGGGGCTTGGAATATGGGTGTTGGACCAATGACTCAGCTGCCATCTCAAATGCCACATGGCCCCCCATATCTATCCAATTCCTTCGCTAGATGATCCTGATATGAACTCTGAAAGGAAGCCGTGGCCTGTCCCAGATGGACATCTGCCGGTGCCACCCTATGGTCGATGATTAGAGTATTATTTGTTCTAGTTCTCCGTTTTCTAATCATTTTTTTGTAATTATGTTGTCAATGTGATTTTTTTTTTTTGTGTGTTTTTTAATGCGACTGTCCAGTAGGAAAGATTACAAGCCAATGCTGAAATCTCTTAATGGCCTGAAATAGCGCATGTTGAATCTAATCATTAGTCAGAAAGGCAATTCCTCTAACAGTTGCTAATTGTCCACATAAACGGATATTCAGAAGTTGGCATTGTTTGTTTGAATAGTTATCAGTTTCTTCTTAATTGATCTCAGATCTATAGAGGAGGACCTCGTAACCGGAGACCGCCTACTCGAAGCCAAGGCTATCTACAGAACTTCAATTGTCTGCTTCCGATCCCACCCCTCCTGATCGAATTAAAAAAACCTCAGTGCTCCCAGTTTTTTCACTCCTAATCCTTTTGGAAATAGAATCTATCTGAAATGGAGCAGTAGAACCGCTGAGCATGTCCAAGACCATGGCCCCAAAATTATAGACGTTGCTCTCTGCGGTCAATCTGCCGTCAAAATTGGTGAGCTCAGGCAGCCTCCTCAACGGCGAGTAACCCATATGGTCTGTTCGTAAGGCAAGCTAGACAAATCCGTAGTCGGACAGGCAACCAGAGAAATCGGCCATAATGAAGACGTGGGAGTCTTTGACGTTGCCATGCACGTTCATCCCAAGGTGCTTGGCACGGTGGCGTTTGGTTGTGGATGAAGGAGATTGCTTTTGCGACATCGACCATGATCGAGATCCGTGTCTTCCAGTTTAACGGCGTGTGCCTAGCTCTCTTGCACCTCGACATGGTTGAAAATTCTGGCTTGTGATTAGTCCATTCGAGCAATCTCTTCTTGTAGTTCTGGATTTGGGGGTTAGGCTTTGCAGAAATAAAGAAGACCCACGAACAAAGAATGGTGAATAGAGAAGATTATGGTGCGTTTTGGTGACTGACCTGCGATCAGGTCGGCGAGGCTTCCCATGGCGTACAACTACTTGCAACCGGTTGTAACGTGTGCCAAGCGCTCCAGGCTCTTTCCATATAGGCTCTTCGGCATCAAAACCGTCCGAAAGCGTTTGGCGGAGAAAACCAGCCCGTCCACCAAAACCACCTTCTCCGAAATACCCATGGAGCTTTCACTTAGAAGCTGAACGGAGGATGTGAGGACCTCCCTCAGGGCAACCGGTCGTCCTGACAGTCCACTTACTTCGCAGAATTATAGCAATGACGTACTCGCAGCCATTTACATGGCATAATCATCGTTGTTATGTTTAACCAAATTATGGTATGGGGCCCAGTGGGCCCATGTAATTTTATCACCCTAAGGGAACAGTAAAATCGGGCATTAGAGCGTCGTCGCTCTCGTTTCTCCCTACCCCCATCGTCTTCTTCTCGATCCAGTTTTTCAACCCAAAATCCTAACAAACTGGTATCAGAGCGAGGTTAATCAAATCTCGTTTTCGTTTTCGTTGGTTGTCCCGTCTCAGAGCCGCCCTGAGAATCCCGATCGGAGTTTGCGTCGGAGCTGTTGGAGAAGCTCTGTTTTTCCGGACGCTTCTCTGTTTTTCCAGCCATTTATCAGAGAAGAGAGAGTCCAAGGGACTCTTGTTGTTGCCGTATCCCAGATACGTGGGACTCCTCGCCATCGCTGTGGCCAGAACTGCCGTCGACGTTGTCGTTGCCATCGCCGCAGGTACGGTTCGGATATTACCGAACGCAGGGGCACCGAAACTGAGTTTTCGTGGCGCTGAAATCTTGATTTCGGGACATTTCATCAGCGTAAGGCATTTGTCCATTCGGGGGAGAAGAGGGCAGCCTTCCGCCGTGAGCACTGCTCTGTGGACACGAGGTAATTCTAATTTTATCCTGAAATTAGAATTATTTTTTTTAGTTTGGTTCTGCTGTGTTCGATGAATTGGGTGATGAAAAAAAATTAAAAAGATATGTTGGGTAAAGTTGATATTGAGAAGTATGATGGGAAGACGAGTTTTGCACTGTGGCAAGTGAGGATGACTGCTATTTTGTCAAGTCAAAGTGTCAAGGAGGCCATTTTTGGCCGAGATAAGATGTTTGATGCGGTATCGGATAAGAAGTGGAGAGAAATGGATGATAAGGCACTCTCCATTATCCAATTGTGTTTAAACAATTTGTCATTGCATGAGGTCCTATCGGAGAAAACCGTTAGGGGTTTGTGGGAAAAATTGGAGGACATCTACACGAAGAAGTCACTCACTAATCGGTTGCGGTTGAAGTTGCGCCTCTACACCCTTCGCATGGTTGAGGGTACATCAATTTCCGATCTATTTTGGAGTTTGCATTTATTGTACTCATTATCCATATCTTATAAAGTTTTCAGAGACATGTTGATTTATAGTAGAGACAAGATTTCTCTTGAAGATGTCAAGAGCAATTTACAAGCCAAGATGCACATTGACAGTGACATGACCATTGTTGAGAAAGGGAGCCAAGGTGTTGGTTTGGTTGTGGATCGGGGTAGACCAAGGGATCGATACTCCAAGGACACAAGGACCTGTTTGAAGTCTAAACACAAGGATTTGATGTGTAATTATTGTAAGAAGAAGGGACACATTAAGGCCGATTGTTTCAAGCTTAAAAACAAATAAAAGGCGGATACCAAAGGTTCTTCTTCGGAGGCAAATGTGGCCGAGTATGACACGATTAATACTCTTTGTGTGGTAGATACCAATGTTGATGACAAACATTGTTGGGTTATGGATACGGGTGCTTCACAACACATGACTCCTTATAGAGATCGGTTTGAGACTTATGAGTCTATGGATGGTAAGATACTTATGGGGAACAACAATGTGTGTAAGGTTACTGGAGTTGGTTGGGTGACAATTAGGTTCCATGATGGAAAAGTCCGAAGATTGACGGGTGTAAGGCATATACCCGATTTGACGAAGAATTTGATTTCTTTAGGGTCTCTTGAAGAAAAGGGTTGCAAATTCCAATGTGAAGGTGGAGTTCTTAGAGTTTCTAAAGGTAATCTCACAATCACGAAGGTAAAACGGATTGGAACTCTTTATTTCTTACAAGGTTCCACGGTTACAGACTCGGCCGCCATTGCACGTTCGGGTACTATCTCGGATGCGGATGCTACAAGGTTGTGGCATATGAGCGAGAGAGGAATGACCATTTTGAGCAAGAGAAGCTTGTTGTGTGGCCAATGCACGTGTAACTTGGAGTTTTGTGAACATTGTGTTTTTGACAAGCATAAGAGGTTGAGCTTCTCCACGGACATTCATTTGACCAAGGGAACATTGGACTACATTCATTTGAATTTTTGGGGACCTTTTCGTAAGCCATCCAGAGGTAATGGTTCTCGTTACATGCTTACTTTCATTGATGATTTTTCAAGGAAGGTTTGGGTCTATTTCTTGAAAGAGAAAAGTGAAGTGTTCCGCACATTCAGATAATGGAAATCACTTTTGGAAAATCAAACGGGAAAGAAAGTAAAGAGGTTGATAATCGATAATGGCTTAAAGTTTTGCAACCGAGAGTTTGATAATTTTTGCAAGACTGAAGGAATTGTTCAGCACAAGACAGTGGTCAACACTTCACAACAAAATGGTGTTACAGAGAGGATGAATAGGACACTACTTGAGAGAGCTAGGAGTATGCTTTCCAATACGAGTTTGGGTAAAGAGTTTTGGGCGGAAGCTATTAACACAGCATGCCATTTGGTGAATCGATCTCTTAGCACTTCAATTGAGTGCAAAACGCCCGAGGAGGTGTGGTCGGGTAAGCTGGCTGATTATTCCAGTTTGAGGGTGTTTGGTTGTCCAACATATGTTCATATGAATGAAGGAAAGTTAGAACCTAGATCGAAGAAATGTGTTTTTCTTGGGTATCCCGAAAATATGAAGGGGTATAGATTGTGGTATCCTGAATCATCCAAGTTTCTCATATCTAGAGATGTCATTTTCAACGAGTTGACAATGTTGAAAGAAAAAGATGTTGCACCTGAACTGAATATTAAGGAAAATAAGACAGTTGCAAAGAAGGTGGAGTTCGAAGTACCGATCCAAGAAGGTGATGAGGTAATGTCACATGATGATGAGGCAGGCCAAGAAGATGCACAACCATATTTATTGGCAAGGGATTGCACTAGAAGAGAAATTTGACCACCCACCAGGTATGGACACTTTGATTTTGCTTATTGTTTGACAGTTGCTGAAGATGTGGAGTAAAGTGAGCCATCCTCCTACAAGGAAGCCATTTCTTCTACGAATGCGGCCGAGTGGGTTGCTATGATGAATGAAGAGTTACAATCACTGCAATAAAATGAGACTTGGTCTCTTGTGAAGCCTCCTAGTGATAAGAGGATTGTGGGTTGCAAGTGGGTGTACAAGAGAAGGATTGATGACTCAAATCTCGCGGATTTTCGATACAAGGCAAGACTTGTGGTTAAAGGCTATAGCCAAGTCCAAGGCGTGAACTTCAATAATGTATTCTCTCCCGTGGTAAGACATACCTCCGTTCGAGTTTTGCTCTCTTTGGTGGCAATGCAGAATTTGGAGTTGGTGCAAATGGATGTGAAAACTGCGTTCTTGCATGGTGATTTGGAGGAGCAAATTTACATGAGTCAACCGGAGGGTTTTAAGGTGGTGGGAAAGGAGGACTGTGTATGTCTTTTGAATAAATCCCTTTATGGCCTTAAGCAATCACCGCGACAATGGTATAAGAAGTTTGACTCATTTATGGTGAGTATTGATTTTCACCGTTCTAATTATGATAGTTGTATTTATTTCAGGAAGTTGAATGGTGGTGAGTTCATCTACTTGATGCTTTATGTGGATGACATGTTGATTGCATCCTCCAACTTGAAAGAAGTTGGGAGGTTGAAAGAGCAATTGAGTTCGGCATTTGAGATGAGAAATTTGGGGGCTGCCAAAAAGATTCTCGGGATGGAGATCACAAGGGATCGACCCAATAGAAAATTGTTCATTTCACAAAAGAGTTTTGCCGAAAAAGTGTTATGCTAGTTTGGCATGGAGAAAGCTAAGGGTTTTTCAACTCCTCTTGTGGTACATTTCAAGCTTTCGGCTGATTTAAGCCCAAAATCCGATAATGAGAAGAAATATATGGAGAAGGTTCCATATTCGAGTGCGGTCGGGAGTCTCATGTACTTGATGGTGTGTACTCGACCTGACATTGCTCAAGTTGTTAGTGTGGTAAGTAGATATCTCTCTTGTCCTAGAAAAGGGCACTGGGCAACAGTGAAGTGGATTTTTCGCTATTTGAAAGGTACCATTGATGCTCGTTTGGAATTTGGAAATGGTAACAAAACACTAATGGGTTTTGTGGATGCGGATTTTGTTAGTGATTTAGACAAGAGGCGTTCCTTGACAGGATATATTTTTACTTTTGGAGATTGTGCAATTGGTTGGAAGTCTACACTTCAAGCCACTGTTGCACTCTGAAATATCGAGGCCGAATACATGGCAATTACAGAGGCTATCAAGGAAGCTATTTGGCTCAAGGGGTTTGTTGGTGAGATGTCTTCTATCGAGGTTCTATTACAGTGCATTGTGATAACCAAATCGCCATTCATTTGACAAAGGACCGCATGTATCATGAGAAAACGAAACACATTGATATTTGGTATCATTTTGTTCGAGATGTGATCGTGAAGAAGATTGGTACCAAGTCAAATCAAACTGATATGCTCACAAAGCCTCTTCCAATTGCAAAATTCAAGTTTTGTTCAGATTAGGTGTCGGTTTGAATCTAGCATGTTGCTAGTGTATCTTTATGTTTGTTTTTGTTTAGGTTATGTTTGTTTTAGATGCAATTTGGTTCAAGGTGGAGATTGTTATGTTTAACCATGGTGGGGGGCCTAGTGGACCAATGTAATTTTATCTTTTTCTTTTATGTAAACCTTAGGGAACAGTAAATTAAATAACGAAAATCGGGAATTAGAGCGTCGTCGCTCTCGTCTTCTCCCTTCCCCCATCGTGTTCTTCTCGATCCAGTTTTTCAACCCAAAATCATAACACTCGTGGACGGTTACGTATTGAGACACACAACTATAGAAGGATTATGCTGCTTCCTTCCTCGCCTCCTCCAGGTTTCGCTGGACTCTTATCGCCGGAATGACGGTTGACTTGAATCAATCGTGACAGCACTCCGGTCTCCATTCCGCGAATTGCCACAGAGAGTGAGAGGCGGACAGATTGACAAGGAAAGAAAAAATAAGAACTTGATTTGTTCCGGGTGCCAGGGGAAACTGGTTTTTGTCTTTGTTATGTTTTGTTTGATTTGAAGCGAGAGCTTGGAGACTACCGTCGAGACTCCTTTCCTCGGGTCTCCTCGTTCGCAATTTAATTCGTCAGAATGGAAAGAAAGAGCCAAATATGACACGGAATTGAAACACACGCTTGGCTGTTCTTTCTCCTCCTCTGGATTTTTTGTTCGGTGAACGTTAAGGATCAAATACGCTGTACGCGTCGAGTTCATACTTCATTCGACGATCATGGAGCTAATACGGTCGAGTCAATTCCTGCCCCCAGACCCATCGGGAGGTGAGCACCGAAGAAAGCTCGGTGGCCGGCGCCCAAGCAACCAATCCTACTTCGTAAAAACATTTAAAATATTTTTATTGAATTTACGTAGGTTAAATTCTTGCAGTTTTCTTCGATCCTGTCGACGTGGAGTAAGGGGAACCTCCAAACCTTAAAAGATTTTCTTTCTGGTTTATATTGCATGCTGCTAAGTAGTTTTCTTTGATAAATGGAGAAACTTTTCCACCCCGTATCGGCTGATGGAGGCCGATGCAGGGGATCGTATCGGATTTTGACGTCTCCTTTACGCCAAGTACGTTCTGCCCGAAGTCTCTTCTCCCTCAAAGAAAGAAAGCTTTAAATACCCGTCCCACTTAGATCTTTCAAACTGCGCTTCACATACTCTCCCCGTCAAAATGGCCAAACTCGCCGTCAGCGTCTGCGTCATCTTCTCCCTCTTCCTCCTCTCCTACGCCCGTCGGCTCCCTCTCAAGGAGGAGTCAGTACAGCCAGAGACCCTCTCGGCTGTCGGAATCACTGTCCTTCCCCTCCATCATAAGCCCCCGTTACGGCTCCGTTTCCCGTACCCTTGCCGCCGCCACCCGCGTCTCCGTGGACCTCGCGTCGTTTCATACGAAAACGATATGCTTCTGTTGGACAAGTTTGAGCAGGCGCGGCTAATCCGATCGAGGGTTTCTAAATTTCATGGCCTGCCTTTGCGCGAGGTACCAGAGAGGACGGAGTTCGGGTTTCCTTCGGATCGCCATTTTCTTCCAGCCTTGAGATCCCGCGATTGGGGAATGATCCCTGAACGAAGCAGGGATTTTCTCACTGGCCCAATTCTGACCATTAAAGACGAACGAAACGTGGAGAGAGGAGAAGGTGATGAAGCGATCGCTGCTGGAAAAAAAGACTTCAAGAAGTGGTTTGGTGACATTCTGAATGTCTTTTGAACCGATCGAAGTTGTTCTGATGACTGCTCTCTTGGTTCGAGAGATGAACTGGGGATTTTAGTATATGTATTTGGTAGATGTGGTTTACGAATATATGCTAAATGTAACCACCTGTGTACACCAATCTGTTACTTTAGTAGTTTAAGGCTGCGGAATTTCGTTTCTGCGATCAGAATCATGGATGTTTTATTGTGGGTGAATTCAGTATGGCAACTTCATGTTGGATAATCGGTTTTGTACTTTCGATCCATTACCGTTCATATATTCTAATCATATATTAGTAAGAAAGAGAAAAGTTTGATATATTGAAATTAGAATTTTTTATCAATTTTCTTCTGTGAAATATGACGGTGGAGATCTGGGCTGATCAGTGGAGGTGCTGCACGAAAGGTCAAGTCTTTGTTTCTTTTCCAAAGTCTATAAGCCTTCGTTTTCTTCTGTGAAGAAGAAAAATCGAGTCAAACGTGTTTTGGACGTTTCCGCGTGTGACGACAACACAGGACCCGCCAACAACATTTTTGCATTGACAGGTTACCAGCTACTACACAACTGCTTCTCCTTCGCTTATTACAGTCTTCGCCTTATCCACGAGTTCGCAATCCAGCCATCGGCTGTTTCCAAGAGCTCACTGTAGTCGGTTTCGACCCGAAGCGATTAGCTACCTTCAGGTTTTCGAATTGCTATGGGGGAAAAGGTACACTATCTTCCCGGTCCCTCCATTCCCCAAACACTTTTTAGCAACAACAGAAGAAACGTATCCATCTCTCGTGTTCTTGGGGTTGCAGGAACCTTTACTAAGAGACCATCATCATCTTCTCTTACATTTTCTCATCTTTCAAATGCTTTAGACGATCCCACAAAGTTAACTTCTTTATCATCAGCCAAAAGTATTCGGGCCCAAATCTTAAAATTCGCGGAAGGGTCCAATTTGGAGCAATCGTTGAACGAACTGATCATTATGTCTGCAAAAGCCGGGAACTCCCGGTTAGCTGCCTTGGTTTTGTTCATGGGTTTTGAGAGAGAATCTACTTCTCTAGATTATTTAGAAAAAGAACTCAATAGAGTTGGAATGCAATTATCGGAATTTCTCGTGGTTTTGCGTGAATTGCATCGCGAAGGAATGCTATTTAACAGGATGGTTCTTTCTGCTGTATTATATATATGTGCAAAGTCGATGGACTTTCGGGTGGGTGCAGAAATACATACTTTTATTGTCAAGAATGGGTTTGATCTCTACGCTGATTTGGAGATCGCGTTGAAGGAGTTTTATTGTGGCTCCCGTAATGCAGAGCAGCTATTCAACGAAATGGCATGGAGAACCGTTCCTTCGTGGAATGAGGCAATAATATCGAGCTCGGAAAATGGGTTGTGGTTAAAATGTGTCGAATTGTTCAAAATGATGCAATTTTCTCATGTGAAACCGAGTAAACTGACAATAACGAAGGTTCTTCAAGCATGTGGGAAACTAGAAGCTCTTCAACAAGGAATGCAAATCCATGGCTTTGCTTTGAAGACCGAATTATTGTCAGATTTACTAGTTAGAAATTCTTTGATTAGCATGTATTCCAAATGTTCAGAATTGGTACTGGCAAGAGCTGTTTTTGATTCCATGAGTAGCCGAAGTGTGGTATCTTGGAACTCAATCATATCAGGGTATGCTCTTAAGGGTTTTCTCAGTGAGGCTTGGGATCTGTATGACAAAATGGAGCGCTCAGAGGTAAAACCAGACTTGGTTACTTGGAATAGCTTGATCAGAGGCCATTCAGTCCATGGATCCTTGGAAGAAACTCTGAAGGTTTTGCACAGAATGCAACTTGCAGGTTTGAGGCCCAACTCAAGTTCTATTACAAGTGCTCTTCAAGTGATAACTGAAGTGGGACCTCTGGAACTGGGAAAGGAAATCCATGGCTACCTGATGAGAAATGGTCTTGATGATGATATATATACAGGAACCTCACTGGTTGATATGTACATAAAGAAAGGAAAATTAGCCAAAGCTCAATTGGTCTTCGATAATATGAAGAACAGAAATAGTTTTGTCTGGAATTCTTTGATTTCAGGTTATGCTTATAGCGGATTAGTTAAGAAAGCTCAGGAGTTACTTAATGAGATGGAACAAGAAGGCCTTAGGCCTGATTTACACACATGGAACAACTTAATTTTAGGACATGCAATCTTGGGTTTAAACAAGCAAGCTCTATCATTGATCCATCATCTTGATAGAGTTAGTCTGAGTCCAGATGTGGCTTCTTGGACAGCTCTAATCTCTGGCTGCTGTCAAAAGGGAAATTATTTAGATTCCTTAAAGTTTTATGTACTAATGCAGAAAGCAGGAATCAAACCAAATTCATCAACTATTGCAAGTCTGCTTCAGGCTTGTGCAGGTCTAGCTTCTCTGGATAAGGGTTTGGAATTGCATTGTTTTGTGATAAAATATGGTTTCGATTCAGATGTATATGTTGCGACAGCACTCATAGACATGTACTGTAAATCAGGTAATTTGAATTCCGCTTATCATATTTTCAAAAAAAATCGAAACATAAACTTAGCTTCTTGGAATGCCATGTTAATGGGTCTTGCTGCTCATGGGCAAGGTGAAGAGGCAATTTCACTTTTTAGTGAAATGGGTAGATTGGGTCTGAGACCAGATGCTATTACATTCACTGCATTGCTTTCTGCTTGTATGTATTCTGGTTTAATTGGTGAGGGCTGGAAACATTTTGATAGTATGAAATCTGATTATAGTCTAGTTCCAACATTACAGCACTATTCTTGCATGGTCCATCTTATTGGGCAAAATGGGTACTTAGATGAAGCTTGGGACTTGATCCGAACAATGGAGTTGGAGCCTGATGCTAGTGTTTGGGGTGCTCTTCTTGGAGCTTGTAGAGTTCATAAGAACTTGGAGCTTGCGGAAATTGCTGCAAAACACTTGTTCAAACTGGAACCATATAAAAAGGGAAATTATATGGTGATGATGAATCTATATGCCATGAAGGGAAGATGGGGGGATGCTGAAATCATGAATGATCTTGTGAACGTTTTAGGGGTGAAGAACATGGGTGGGTGGTGCTGGATACAGATTAATCGTACTGTTCATGTGTTTTCAGCTGAAGGGAGACCTCACCCGGACATTGCAGAAATATATTTTGAATTATATCAGATGATATTAGAAATGAAGAAATTAGGATATGTGCCTGATACAGACTGTGTACTTGAGACCTTAGATGAAGAAGAGAAGGAGAAACTTCTGCTAAGCCACCCTGAGAAGTTGGCGATAACTTTTGGATTGATCAAGACAGGGAGAAGTCAACCTATTAAGGTGATAAAGAATGCTAGAGTATGTAAGGATTGTCACACGGCAGCCAAATACATGTCCCAAATAAGTGGTCGTGAGATTGTTCTTAAGGAAGGTGTTCGATTTCATCATTTCATTAATGGGAAATGCTCCTGTAATGAGTGTTTTTAGAACTGAGGACCATGACCTACGAGGTGAGGCCCCATATCGTATAGAAGCTTTTACATGACTGGAAGCCCTACCAAAAAACAATTAGCAGGGTCGTTTCATAAATTGGCCCTGTAATTTACTTTTCAGTAGTGCTTCTGTTCGTGCAAAAGCTTTGTGTCATACATTTGCAGCTCAGCAACTACAAGGACAGGAAGCTCTGGATCAAGGAACTTCTCAAACATGACTTTCACAACCATTTTCTCTAGGGAATATGCAGCTGCGGAGGTATGCAACCACGGACTTTGTGACAACCATTTTCTCTAGGGAATATGCAGCTGCGGAGGTATGCAACCACGGACTTTGTGAGATACACAGCTAAATGTTTAGAAGAAGGATTAATTGTGAAGTGATCTAATTTTACATGGTATCAGAACAGGTACTTAGTGAGTCTTTACCCAAATTATCCACATATAGAGTCACAAAAGAAGGCTTACACGTAAAGGAAAGTGTTGACAAAATAGTCCCACATGGATTAGTGAGTACGATCTTGAATTTATTAATTGAAAAAAAAAATTTTAAATTGACTAATCATTTTGGGATGGGATAGGCCTTGGACCTAACTGCATGACCCATAGAAAACAGATATCCATTGAGTGAGAGTGTATAGAGCTTGTGAATACAATGGCTTTTTCCCGTGTGTAAAGCAGAATAAAGTAAATACGAAATTACTGTTGATACTTTGTAACATGATCAAAAATATAATAATGAGAAAATTGCTATTAATGTTTGATCCTTTCCTTTAAAAATTTTCCGCACCAGACGTGATTCCGACAGATCATCTCTCAGCTCCTTCGTTCTCATCTGCAAATACTGGCAACGACCCTCTGGTTAAAAGAGTCTAAAGATAGAATTCTATTTTAGTTGGTGGAGAAACCAGATTTGTTACCCCGCGTAATACAAATACAGGAATCGTAAAATCAAACAGCACCATAGCAGAAACTGGTTGACTGTGAGCTGATCAGCTCTTGGCAAGGCGAGGGATGCACCGCAAGAGCTGCTCCGCTGATATCCCCACACTTCCAAGACACAGCAGAAGCACCCAATGGCGTCCCAGAAAGATTCACATTCGAGAGGCATATCCGGGTGAAAGGCGAGCCCCTCAAGCCCTGTAGAGACCCTGCTTGCTGAACGTTAACGCCCCAGATATTCTTCAAGGTGATCCCCTCGACCTTTGGCAGGGCATTTGGATTGTATCTGCTGTCAGGATGGTCCCCTACATCTCCCGCTATCTTAATTCCCTTTCGCACTTTATCCATGTATATGTCAGAGAAAGTTATATTCTTTATGACTCCGCCTCTCCCGATGTTTGTTTTCAAATGGACACCGACGCCAGTGTTAAAGAGGTTCACATGTTCAGCCACGACGTTCATGACTCCTCCAGAGGTCTCGCTACCGATAGCAATTCCGGCAAAGGGGGTGGAGCCTGTGATTCGGCGAATTGTGATTCCATTGCTTGAACGGCCGTATGCAATGCCGTACTCGTCCCACCCACTCTTCACAGCCACTAGATCGTCTCCGGTTGCAATGTAGCAGTCTTCTATGCAGACGTTGGAACTGGAATCTGTACACGAAAGAAAAACAGTCAATATGAAGAAGGGAAAGATATTGACAGAGAGAGCAAGTATGGTTCATAACTACCTGGGTCAATTCCGTCTGTGTTAGGAGAATCATACGGAGCCAATATGGTGAGGTATCTAAGTACCATATTACTGCAAAAAAAGAAGAAGTGATTAATAGGTTCAGATGCAAGGAACAAGACAGGCATTTCATTCAAGAAACCCCCCCCAGAATCAGAGATGCCTCAGCACCTCAACTTGTAAAATATAATAAACAACTACACCAGCCAAGGCAGAATGATAAAGGGAATCTTCCAAGAGATTTCAATAAAATAATTGTGAGACAGTATCTATCCCACCAACATCTTATCGTGAGCTACAGAAGGGCAAAAAATAATAATAAAAAAGGAACTCGAGTCACCATCTTGACTTCAAGAGCTAACACAGTTCCAGTTTAATCATGTTAAGGACTGTTCCAGCTTAAACATGTTAAGGTCTTGTTAGTCTTGGATTTATATGTTTAAGTCTTAAATATGAGAAAGAAAGCAAATTTCATCAAACATAGCATCATACCAAGATTGACATTCAGAACCATTAGTAAGAACCTAGATAGAACAACAGCCAAGGCAGAATGATAAGGGGAATCTTCCAAGAGATTTCAATAAAATAATTGTGTGACAGTATCTATCCCACCAACATCTTATCGTGAGCTACAGAAGGGCAAAAAATAATAATAAAAAAGAAACTCGAGTCACCATCATGATTTCAAGAGCTAACATAGTTCCAGTTTAATCATGTTAAGGACTGTTCCAGCTTAAACATGTGGAGGTCTTGTTAGTCTTAGATTTATATGTTTAAGTCTTAAATATGAGAAAGAAAGCAAATTTCATCAAACATAGCATCATACCAAGATTGACATTCGAAACCATTAGTAAGAACCTAGATAGAACAACAGCCAAGGCAGAATGATAAGGGGAATCTTCCAAGAGATTTCAATAAAATAATTGTGTGACAGTATCTATCCCACCAACATCTTATCGTGAGCTACAGAAGGGCAAAAAATAATAATAAAAAAGAAACTCGAGTCACCATCTTGATTTCAAGAGCCAACATAGTTCCAGTTTAATCATGTTAAGGACTGTTCCAGCTTAAACATGTTAAGGTCTTGTTAGTCTTGGATTTATATGTTTAAGTCTTAAATATGAGAAAGAAAGCAAATTTCATCAAACATAGCATCATACCAAGATTGACATTCAGAACCATTAGTAAGAACCTAGATAGAACACAAAAAAAAAGTAAATTTGCAATTAATCATTTTTTTTACCTGCAATAAACAGGATGGATGTTCCAGAATGGTGAGTTCTTGAAGATCACATTAGAAATTATAATGTTCTTGGAATGCATGAGCTCAAGAAGATTTGGTCTGGTATATTTAAGTGATCCCTGTCTCCACATGTTCCACCAGATCCCACCTTGACCATCAATAGTCCCGTTTTCACCTATAAAAGTTGTGGACTGGTCGATCAAAACGAAATTACAAACACAGAAACATTTACATGCATTATGATGTAGTCAACCACATGAAGCCACATAAAAACATGTTTTTACACAAACCAGATAAGCAAGATGCAGAATAAGCAGGTCCAATGCTAGAACAACAGCACAGATGCAGAGTATCTCAATTCAGAAAATCTTAAAAATATGACACGATAAGCCCTCGCATGGTCCAGTTAGCAGTAAAAATAAGACCATTAGAAAGTGTGGTTAATATTCATTAAATCAGAATGGAGGAGAACAAGTCACAGAAATACTGATACATTTCTGAAACGTTTTGAAATGATTCGTCCAGAGTACCACTGTATACATGGCCTGCTTCTTGCATTTTCATTCAATTTTTAGGTTTCTAGACAGATTTTTTTATCAGTGGCACCTCAGATAAATATATAATTCAAAATCATCACTGTTAACGGGAGACCATCTATAATAAAACTCAGGTGGCTCATGGGCATCGGATGGCACCTGTAATAATCACATCGTCGATCCCATCCCCATGAATGAAACTCATGTATCTCCCACCAGGTCGCTCTCTTCCCCTCCCATAGGATGGCAAAGGTTCAATTAACGGCCAGCTCCAGGTATCCTGCACCATCAAATCGAGTGAATCAAGCTCACTTGTGACGTTCAGTACGTAAAGACCACACAAAGAGATGAACTCTCCAGCCAAAAGAAAAGAAATGCAGTGACAAAATGGGAATCAACTCTCAAACAAGCTGCTAGTATAGCGGTTTCCTGGATATATATTCCATGGAGACAGAGTAAAGATGGAAATTTGAATGAAGCTGAGTAGGAAAGAAGAAAGTGCGAGCGAGGAGAGAAGCAGAGGTAAACAACTAGACTACCGAGTAGGCAGAATAAGGTTAAATCTTCGGAACAAGCACGGTTTTTAATAGCACATGCACTTAAATGCTAAGGAAGGTTATCTTCTTCCGCCTCAAGTCTCTTTCAAATAAAAGAAATATACAGGATTAAGCCATTCATAGCTTTCAGCAAAAAGAGTTAAAAAGCCAGGGGATCAGAAGGTAGAGAAATATACCTGAGTAGCTTTAATAACAGCGCCCCTGGCCAAATACAGGGTCATGTGGCTAGTGAGATTGAAACTCCCTGTAAGCCAGACGCCGGGAGGAATATAGAGAACCGTACCACCACTTCTCTTAACATGTTCAATCCGATATATTGCCATCCGAAAGGCTCCAGTGTTCAGTGTCCGACCATCCCCGACCCCTCCAAAATCTGCAATGGAAATGACATCTTGCCGGTTTGTCATGGGTACAGTGCCGGAACATGTTGCCAAACTGCTGGCGGACGCCCAATTCAGAAGCAATGTGAAGGCCAAGAAGCAAAGAAAGAGGGCTGGATGAAGCTGACTCATTTCTCTCTCTTTTCTTTTCCCGCTTCTCAACAAGATGAAACACTGAAGGTAGGATAAAGCTCTAGTGCCGAAGTAGAAATAGAGACGTTACTACACGCAGAAAAATTCAGAAACTAAGGCCTCCGCTCGAAGTGGCAAGTTAACAGATCTTCAATATGTCAACAGAAAAAAATAAAAATCCAGAGCCTGTGTTCAAGAATGGCAGTGATTTGAAGTCAACAGAGTTAGGCCGACCAGCGATAGAACGATATCTGAGCAGAATTTCTCCTTTCTTAAAGCAATTGTTATGTAACGGACTAACAGAGAAATAGAACAGAAAAAGAACGTTAGAGACGCTAGAAAACTCTAGCAAAAAAAAGAATCCCACTCCAACGCAACGCTAAGAACTGCTCATTACGGGAGATTTGTCTAAGATCCACAAATTATCCCAAATGGAAAAGCCCAAAATATCATAACACACTCTAAAGTAAACCGTAAAAAACAAAGACGAGAAAACAAAACAAAACACGGAAGGTAACTTCACAAACAAAAAACGACGACATCTACGCGGTGTTGCAGAAGATCACCTCTGTCGACAGATCAAGCCTAAAAAGAAAAGTCTTCATCGAAACCTGTCAAACGAAAGCTCCAAAAAATACGCAAAAATAATCCCCATATGAGAAAAACATGGCCAAGAAGAAGAGAAAAATCGAACCTCCGTCAAGAAGTCGGGTCTGAAAGCAGCTGTTTGTCTATGCTCGATTGTCCAGAGAAGGAGAGAATGACACGGAAATATTACTCTATTTCTTAATCGCAAGGGCACGTGGATGTGAGTAGCTGCCGGGCTGTATGAGAGAATTCGGGGACTGCGCTGCTCTCAATGAAGGAGACGGAGAGTGGATTAGCCAAGAGGAGAAGGAAGACACCGGACTGGACAGATGATTTCCTCAATTTTCTCCCTTTCTTTTTAAATAAGACACAGCGTGTGGGTGGGAGTGAAAGCTTCTGCAAAAGGCCGTCGTCGGTGAAAAAAACGGCCGAGATTAGCTCAGAACTAGATTTCGCTGGACCCGCTTTAATCAACCGTTTTTTTTCCGGGTTAATCCAGTTCCAATGATAAGTGCCGAGCTTGGGAAGTTTCGTCAATATGCGACTTTATTAGGGGTATACATGTAAAAATCCATATAAATAACTTAAATAAATTAACATCTTTCCCTTTATTAAATGACTAACTTACCCTTCGTTTTCCCAACGGCTACGTACTGCATACGTGGATGGGCCCGACAACGTGGCCCTCCAGAGCATCAATAATGCAGCCGACGATCGTCTGTCACAATATGTGATGGATCATTTTCGCATTATATATTAGAAAAGATAAGATGTGATAAATTTCACGTCAGCAAGGGTAGTCCGGTTACTGAATAATGTGGGCTTTTCAAGTGGAAGGAAGGAATGGAGAATCCAGAATAAAGGCCTGGCAAAGTGGGCCCATCCAATAAAGCTCGAGCAGCTTTTCTTCCGGGATGGTGTGAGCTTTGCTGATTCTGTATTTTTCCAGTCATACATTGTTAGGTAATTTTAATTTTTACCCGTTACTTTTTTTTATATTCTTATAAATAATATTATATTAAATTAATAATAATTAATTTATCTATTTACTTACATAATAATTATTAAATAGAACATATTGAGGGTAAATATTATAAAATTATTCAATTATTTTGTCTTCTTTGTGTATGGCTTAATTTTCAATAACATTTAGTAATATAATATGTTTATATTAATTATAGTTTTATACGATTTTACTGTGATTTTATTTATATTAAAAAAATTACCATTCACAAACTTGTTTAGTTACCTATAATTAATCAAGTAAATAATAAGTAATCAAAATTCCTCGCTTTCCAAATGAAGCATGTCCATGAACAAACATTAGGTACTAATATGGTTATCGGGCGATACGTATATGGTTGGCTTATATAAATGTTGCCTTTGTCATCGAGCTTATCGGCCGATACGTATATAGTTGGCTTATCTCGGCTAAGACTGTAGGCATTAGTCATCTTCGAGGAGGGCCCACAATAGTGGAGGCCCCCACCATGTGGGGATCTCGTTCCCTCTCCCCGTAGAAAATCGCTCCTCCGGGAAAAAGTATCGGAGCTTACTCGTGCAACGGTTTGTGAGGCCCCAGCGAGCTCAAGCAAGTCAACATGTTAACAAAGCTCTCGCTCGCAGAGGCGCCAATATTTCAATCAAGATAAGGTTTCTCTCTCGCCTCTTCCTCTCGTGTGGCTATTAGCCTCCAAGCAGACGCACAACAGGGAGGAGGAGCGAAGAGAGAGTAAGGTGGAGATTGAGACGAGGAAAATTTCGGCTTTGGAGTGTATCTACTTTCATTTTACAGAGGAAAGTGCATCCCTAATTCTCCAATTTTTTTGCTATGTCTGCTCTTCAGACTTCTCTCATTTGCAAGCCCTCACCTCCTTCTCTTATCTCCTCGAAACGCGGTGTTGTCTTCCGCAACATTTCGATTGGCTTTAATTCGTTTCATTCTGTACCCGTTTCTTGTAAATCTCGTTCCCTCCAATTAAACTCGCATGTTATCCGGGCATTGCATCCAGAGGGGCTTAATTCGAGTGGGGTACCGAATTTCTCAGGCAATGATTCTGTGCCCGACGCTGACAAGGTAGAAAATGGTAGTCTTCCTGAAGAAATTAATGGCAACAGCTCAATCAATGAAGAAGCTACCGTCTTGGAGGCTCAGGCAATTGGTGACAACGAGATTGATTCTGGAAGTGCAACGAATGGACCGAAGACGGATAGCAGACTTCCGGTGTTTGTGTTTTTAGTAGGAGTTTTTGTGTCTATAAGGAAAAGCTTTGAAAAGCTCGCATTGTCAGAGTCAGACTGGTTCAGTTGGTGGCCGTTTTGGCGCCAAGGGAAGAGACTGGAGAAGCTTCTTGCTAAAGCTGATGCAAGTCCCAAAGACGCTGCTAAGCAAAGTGCTCTCTTGGCGGAGCTCAACAAGCACAGGTTCGTTTCTGTTTTCTTACTTCTTGTCCTGTCAACAGAAAATTTAATGTTTCCGATTGTTCTACGTGGTTGCCAGGACCGTCCCAAGCAGTTCACTCGATAATTCGTAAAGTTCTTTTTGTTAATTTATTATATGAAATACATTTCATTTTTATGCCCCCTCTATGGAGGTTTTCATATCAATTTCTTCTAATGTTTCACAGTCCTGAATCTGTAATAAGACGTTTCGAACAAAGAGATCATGCAGCAGATAGTAGAGGAGTTGCGGAGTATCTTCGAGCTCTGGTCGTTACTAATGGTTTGGCGGATTACCTTCCGGATGATCGATCAGGAAAACCTTCTAGTCTTCCTATATTGGTAATAATTGTGTTATCTTTGTTGTCTGATACTGTTCCAGTTGTCCGGTTTATATGCAGTTTGTACCATTGCCCTCCGCACCACTTCATATAAGATAATCGTTTGGCTGGAACTTCCTACCATTCTCTCTCTCTCTCTCTAATCCGAGTCCAGTGTTGAACAACTTCTACTCACTGAAGGGCGGTGAACGTAGTGACAGATGAATGAACTCATCTTTGCCATGGATTAAGTGCTAGACCAAACTTATGTTGGCTGTAATCAGCTGTGAATGTTTGTACCTTCCCTAGTAGATCAGCTGTGATACATTTAGTGGTCTATATAACTGATTCTATCTCTTTTCCTGCAGCTACAAGAGTTAAAGCAGCGTGCATCTGGGAACATGGATGAGGCTTTCTCGAGTCCAGGGATATCTGAGAAGCAACCATTGCATGTTGTGATGGTATCTTCTGCAATTCTGTATTTTTGTATGTTTTGATGTTTTGAATTCTGAATGAATAAATGTCAAACTTGAAGATATTTTGCGGAATCAATTGAAAGTAGTTTTTGCTGGTCATGGATTGTTGAAGTCTGTCACTAATCTCAAAGTCCATAGCCATCTGCTAGAAGCAGTCAAAATATAGTCTACATATTTTTGTCTGACCTGATCATGGATTGCATATGCTTGGCCTCTTGATGTTGCTTCGGAGCATTTAAAACCTGTTGTTGAGCTTACAAAAGGAAAATTCTGATCTATCCTTGATGGCTGAAAACATTTCTTTTATTTACGCAGCTTAAATGTTTGGACCCAAATTGTTACTGTAATAAAAATCAGAGGAAAGATCCCTTAATATTGTTTCATCTTTATTATTTTTTCTCTTTTGCTCTTCAGCATCATTCAAATATGTCTTTTGTGTTTATGGTCTATGTGGATCAGGTCGACCCTAAAGCATCTAATCGATCAGCACGCTTTGCTCAAGAACTCATCTCAACTATCTTATTCACAGTTGCTGTGGGATTGTTATGGTAAGGATATCTGTTGCTGATATATAAGTTACCCAGGTATAGATTTCTTTTTTTTTTTTTCAAGGAGAGTGTCTTTGAGTTACCCCTTTCTGACTCAAATGATGTACAGAAAGCATTGTATTTGGAGGAGGCCATCAAATAATCAATGTACTAGTTCTTTACCAAAGCATTAGTTGATCAATATCTTGACTTGGGAACTTATTTTCCTTTTCAATAGGGTTATGGGTGCTGCTGCATTTCAAAAATATGTTGGCAGCTTAGGAGGAATAGGCTCTTCCGGGGTTGGCTCGAGTTCGTCCTATGCCCCGAAGGAGCTAAACAAGGAAATCACACCAGAAAAAGTAAGATTCTCAATTTTTTTTTTTTTTTTGGAACCATTTTAATGAAATTTTTGTTTTTGCCTTTTGGTTGTTCTTTGTTTAGTAAGTTGAGAATCACATCAATTTGTCTTTATTTTCAACAGTATTTTTTTGAAACTATGTTGCAAAATTAAAAATCACTTTTATATGATTTGGCTTTGCACTTATTATAATTTTGAACATCATCATTGGTGGTGTATCATTAGATGACTGGGGTAGTCATATAGAATGAAAAGATTTGTACCGGTGAATTATATTAGGTGGCACAATATTTCATGTTTGGAATCATTCTCCATCAAATCTTCGTTAGGTTATTTTCTTCTAGTATTTGAAAGATAATTCACAGCATAAGAAAATATTACCTTTAGTTTTTTGTTTTCTAAGCTTGAACGGGTTGGATCATAGTATTTAATGGTTTTGTTTTGGTGAGTTTTGTATCTGCTTAAGGATTAAAAGCAGGTCCCAAACCCTTGAGATTGCTGTGGTTCTAGTCCTAGTTACCCATTGAAGAAGGGAGCCGATTTAGAGGAATAACATAAAGAGTTCAATTGAAACAGCCTGCTTATTGTTGTCCATATTCCAGATGCCTAAGCATTTTGAACAGCTGCAGATATCAGTTCTTGCTTCATGTTGCTATTGTTTCTTCCTGTTGATATATGTAATCTAAATTACTCATTTCAAAACTGCATAAAATTGAGGCATGACATAGTCTTGGGACTTATGGATTTGGAAAATAGGCTTGCTGAATTTCTAGCGTTGGCTGGATTTTGTTAGTTTTCTGCATGCATTCCTTGTTTTACTGTTTTATTCTTTGTGTCTGCTTCTTTTTTATAGTTGCTGAGAAATGAAAATCGTATAAAAATGTGGCAATACTTCTAGGTGATTTAGCAACATATTGACCAATGACATGAGTATATTGTTTCATTTTTTCTCCTGTACCTTTCCATGCTCAGGTATCTGATGTACTTTCTGCAGAATGTTAAAACTTTTAAGGATGTTAAAGGCTGTGATGATGCAAAGCAAGAACTTGAGGAAGTAGTCGAGTATCTAAAAAACCCGTCAAAATTCACTCGCTTAGGAGGAAAGCTGCCCAAGGTACGATGGCTGGTTAAGTATTCGTTATGGTTGCGTATTCATGACATTATTGGGTTGTACAAACTTGATTGGGCTGTATACTCTTGTCATATTTGTTAAGATGGATCTCCCTCTCTCTCTTTCTCTCTCTGCTTCGTCAGCCTGCTTACCTGTTCTGGTCTTTTCTGATTTCTGGAGTTGGTTTGGCATTTTTTAATTCCTAATTCTCTCTGTCACATAACTCTTCAGTTATTATGAATGCTCATTATTTAGTTATATACTTTTAAAACCTTATAATTATCTATGTCAGGGAATTCTTTTAACTGGAGCTCCTGGAACAGGAAAGACTCTGCTTGCCAAGGTGAGAAGTCATTATATTCTGCACATTCTTCAGAAGCGGTTTTCGGATTTTGTTTTTACCTTATTGCATTATATGGTCTGTCAAACTATCACCAAATCTTTGACATAAATTCAGATTAGTCTAGCAGGATTGAAGGTGTAAATTGGATATAGTATTGATGTTACGCTTTGAAGATTACATGGTTTTTAAGGCTGCAGTTATAAAAAACATCAGGCACGTTTTCATCACTTAGCCACAACAATCAAGAGGTTTCAAATCATCCTTGATTGAATCTTTGCACCAGGTGTATGCAGGGATGCATGCACAATGTCACACATACAGGGAAATTGGAAAGATTACTAGTAGCAAGAGATGGGTTGCCAAACAGGCAAAGTCTCCCTTGGTGCTTCGTTAGATGACTGTTAGACTACTGCTTTTTAGTTTTATTTTTCTGAAATGGAAAATTTTAATTTTAAGATGACAAAGTCATTCCAAGTGAGAAAGTAATATGCAGAGTGGTTTACTCATGGTTATGTAGCTGGAGTCACCACGAATAAGTTGTCATCATCATGATACCCATGTCTCAAATATGTTGAGTTTGTGCACATGAACCACCATTCAACATTTCTGCATCATTTGCTACTATGACACTCTTCTTTCAATCATTTCCTAGCACTTCCTTCTATGTCATTTTTGGCCTACTTCTATTGCTTCCTAGTCTTTCAACCTCGTGTATGACAATTTTTTCACAATAAAAATTCAAACCTACAATAACAGGTAAATTTATTCATATTTGTTAAATGCCATTTGAAAGGACAATAATTAAAACATATTTACATTGGTGGTGTTTTGACCTTTTTTATCAATTGAACCTTTGGCTCAATGGCCGCATGGGTGTGTTTCTAGATTGAGGTCTTGGGTTCCAAGTCCCACTAGCTTATGGGGTTCAACATTCACCCAAAAAAAGAAAAAAGCTACACTTGGAATCTGCAATTTGCACTCCATTTGGGCAAATAAATTTTCATAAACTAAAATTATTATGAGCATTATCTAGCACTTTTTTTATTTTTGTTTCTCTTCACAATTAAAGTAGTACTATATCCATGACAACCTACTGTTGTTTAGTGAATAGTCCAAAAGATTGTGAAATATTCAAAATTATTAGCAGAAACACCGATTTGGTTTGCTTCTTTTTAAGTTACTAATTTGGTTTATTGTGAAGTTTTAATTAGAGGGATTAATTGGGAAGTATTAAAGAGAACACACAGTTGTCAATGGAAGAGAGTAATTTTATAGCAACATGTAAGTTCTGAGTTTTCTTGATGAAATTAAGGCAAGTCAAGGCAATGTTTTTATTAACTTGCATTTCACTTAGCCTGACCCAAAACTCTGAATTTGCCAATGGTCATTTAGTTCTGAGTTCTGGATTGGACTTTTCTTTTTCTTGCTGCATGTTCTTATCTTTTTGGAGTATAGACCATTCTTATCTTATTCTGGAAGTTTTGAAACTGGCTTGCCACAGGCTATTGCTGGAGAAGCTGGGGTTCCTTTTTTTTATCGAGCAGGATCTGAGTTTGAAGAAATGTAGGTTTTACTGTTGCTATTCATTCATATATTTCTAAATCTAAACGTTCAAATAATTTTAGAGCATTAAATTTGAAGTGAATATACCTTTACTCTATTGGAACAGTAGATCTTGTCATTTTATATGTATGTCTACTTGTGGATTTTACCTTTAATTTTTCAATAAGGCAGGTTTGTTGGAGTAGGTGCTCGACGTGTGCGGTCCTTATTCCAGGCAGCAAAGAAAAAGGTCTATACTTCTTTTATTTTCTTTGCTCATTCTTATTTGAAAAGTCAGGTTTATGCTGTACAGGTTAATTGTTCCAGGGTGTGTGATTGCTGTTATGTTAAAAGAGTACATTGCAATGCCCTCTCCCCTCTGAAATGTCAAGTATGCATTTGTCTGTTTTGACATTTATGTATCTATAGTGTCATAATCTAACCTTCTTATAAATTTTGTGGATGAGTGGGTCTGATATTTCCATGTTAAGACTGTTGTTATAGTTGTAGCAGTTTTTGTTATCATTATTGTTTTAGCGGTTTTTATTTTCAGCTCTACCAATTTAAAGTTGGTGTATATGATCATTTTTAGGCACCTTGCATCATATTCATTGATGAAATAGATGCTGTGGGGTCCACTCGTAAGCAGTGGGAAGGTCATACAAAGAAAACATTGCATCAGCTGCTAGTTGAAATGGATGGGTTTGAGCAGAATGAGGTACAACCATATGAACTCACCTAGGCATGTTTTGCGAATTTTTGTTTGTCTACATGGACTCATTAACCTTTACTCTTTTATGCAGGGGATCATACTAATGGCTGCAACAAACTTGCCAGACATTCTTGATCCTGCTTTGACAAGGCCTGGGAGATTTGATCGGCATGTAAGTTTCTATAAGTTTTTTTTTTTTTTTGAAAAGCAATTTCTATAAGTCTGTATGGTAATCTGGTCAACATAAGAAATTGAATTGACATGATTGTAGGGTTTTTGATTTGTCTAATTTGAGATGTCTATGTTGCTAAGTATGTTTCTGTATATGAGATATTTCAAGTTAACAAAATCTCCTTCCAGATTGTTGTTCCAAATCCAGATGTGCGGGGAAGACAAGAGATATTGGAGCTATATTTACAAGACAAACCCTTGGCTGATGATGTAGATGTCAAAGCTCTTGCTCGAGGGACCCCTGGGTTCAATGGGGCAGGTCTATTTCCTACATTGTGCAATTCTTCATAATTCTTCTAAATTCTTCCCAAGTCAATAATTTGAGCAATGAATTGGCCTCATTTAATCATTGTTTATACTTCTCGTTTTCTATTTCTTTTTACATAGATCTAGCAAACTTGGTGAACATTGCTGCTATTAAGGCTGCCGTAGATGGTGCAGAAAAGTTAACTGCTGCACAGTTGGATTTTGCTAAAGACAGGATAATTATGGGTACGGAGCGAAAAACCATGTTTTTGTCAGAAGAATCAAAGAAGGTAGCATTCATGTCTTGCTGAGCTTCTTCTTTTTGAAGAATCCAAACTTCCTATGACACTAACATGTAGTTAGTTTTAATTTTATTTCAGCTCACTGCATACCACGAGAGTGGCCATGCAATTGTGGCATTAAATACTGATGGTGCACATCCTATTCACAAAGCAACAATAATGCCACGTGGCTCTGCCTTGGGGATGGTTACACAGCTCCCGTCAAATGATGAAACATCTGTAAGCAAGAAGCAGTTATTAGCTCGACTGGATGTTTGTATGGGCGGCAGGGTTGCCGAAGAACTTATCTTTGGCCAGGAACACATAACAACTGGTGCAAGCAATGATCTTCATCAGGCTACAGAGCTTGCTCAATATATGGTACTATTTATTTGAACTGTTATCTGAATCTTTCTTTTTTTGGGTAATAAGTGTCATTGCATCTTTTTCTTCTTCTTCTTCTTATTACTCTTATTACTATTATTATTATTATCGTTGTTATATTATTATTATTATTATTGTAAATGCTGGGTGTATTAACTTCATCTGAGACACCCTTGTCCTAGGTGTCAACATGTGGAATGAGTGATGCAATTGGACCCATTTATATCAAAGAGAGGCCAGGCTCAGATATGCAGTCACGGCTTGATGCAGAAGTATGTTGTATAAAGAGTTATACTGTCAAGCATACAGCAGATTTACCAATAGTGATGTGTTTTCATTAAATATTGCAGGTAGTGAAACTCCTACGAGAAGCTTATGATCGTGTTAAGCGATTACTGAAGAAGGTTGGAATCCTAAGCTCTTATTAAATATTTTTGGAGTCTTTTTATTTAATTGTTTTAATTTTTAACTTCTAGTATCAAAATGGTATTGATGCTGTGCAGAACTGGTTTTTATGACCTTGGTTCACAAACAGTATTAGTTAGAATGGAAAATGATGGTTTACTTCTCGCAATGTATTGTCTTGTCTCTCACTAGTAAGATGCAAGAAGCCAGAATTAGGATTTAACACATTATTGTGTTTATATCAATGATATTGAAATAAAAGTAAGTAATGTGTATTGTCTTGTCTTGTTGATTACCATTAGGGACGAGACATAAACACAAGAGATTTAAAGGGAAGGAGAGAAGAGAGGAATTCTACCTCTTGGGAGAGGAGAGAAGAAACCAAGGGAGAGAAGGAAGAAGAAAAGAGAGAGAGGTGTATAGACGAATTAGAGCCAAGAGGAAGAGGCTTGAATCTCTACCCCATGCATTGAGGCTATATTTTTATAATGACTACAATGCCCTTAGGGTTACATGCTTCAAAAGGAAAAAGACATAGCAGGACATACACCAGCTTGCATAATTACAATTTTATATCATCTCTATGAAAATTCTCCTTATTTACTAGCCATGCCACCCCTACACACGTGGGTGTCTCTTAACAATCCCCTCAAGCTGGTGTTTGTAACTTCACTTTGCAAATAATCTTGGTCAAGAAACTAGTTTGCTTGAAAAAGAATTTTTTTGCCTTGATTTGATTCATCTTCTTCTTGTTCACATCTTGCTTGTGGTCTTCATCTTGTTCTCATCTTGTCTCCCCTTTGCTTGGATATTCTAGCTACATATCAGTTGATTACTGTAACATGTGGAATTCCGCATTGTTGATTACCTTTTTCTTGTACTACTCCCCCTCAAACTTCGGATCTCTTTGCTGTTTACCAAGAGACCCAACTTACACAACATAATGGTGAGAGAAGAAAAACCACTTCTAACTATACGACAAAGCTCCATACACTAGTCAAAGTGGTCATAGTTTCAAACACACTTTGCTCAATTTCAAAAGCGAAAAAAACAACCAAACTTTAGGGGTAGAACAAAGAGACTACTCTCTTTTTAAGGGTATCTCAAACACAAATCACCTTTTGGGTGAAAAATAAAAGACTTGACTCAAGCTAGATGCTGGGCACAGTCCTATACTTTTTAGGTAGTGGGTCTATAGGCATTGCTCTGAAGTGATAACAAGCACAATTTGAATGAAGTACTTTAAGGAATTAATGGTGTGAACAAAAAGATAGCAACTCTCATACTTCAAAAGGAAAGATGCCCATAATGCAACTCTTCTTACTTCCAAGTAAGAAGGAGGCGCTTTTAGACCAATAGATAGATAAAAAAGTGACCAGGTTTTACTCAAGAGGAAGGTAAAAAAATAATTCCTATATGAACATGATGATTAAGGAAACTTAAAAAACCCCAATAAGAAAGTTTTGAGATAAAACATAATAATAAAAACTTCTCATACAAGACAATTAATTACTTTTTAACACAACTAGACTAATTTGGAAAGAAATATTCAAAAGATAAATTCTTGAATAAGGGAGGTTTTAGGACACTAAGATTTGGAATTTAAAATGAGCAAACAAGACTTTCTAATTCAAAATTTTCAGACTTTGTCAAAAAGGAAACTAAACTCATAATAGGAAAGACTTCTCTTAAGGAAACTAATGTAATGTGAGATCAAACAAAAAAAAACTTTTAAGGAAGGAAAAATACTCAAGTTGGTAAAATCTTGATTAAATTTTGAAATCAAATAGGAAACTTAACCAACATTAGGAACTCAAAAAGTGAAGCAAAAACTTCGGCTTAAATTTGGATCTTCGCATGCAATAGGATACCATAATGACCTTTGATTCTTCTAATGTGGATATCTCTCTCTAGAATGATCAGATTGAGAAACGGTTTATTGGGATAGAAAGTAGACTCACATAACTTTCTTTTGAGATATAATTCTCAATATAAATCCTCAGAATGTTGGTACAAACCGTTCAGTAAGTTGAGGCTTTCTGCTGCCTGTCCTTTGCTGTTTCAGGTATCGATTTCTCTTTCTAGAAAAATCTGATTTCAACGATTATTTTTTAGTTGGAAACTAGACTCAAAGATCTTTCCAACGGTATATAATTTGCTATAGGAAACATATAGTAAGAGAGTAAAACATCTAATGAAAAACAAGAATTGAGAAAGAAAGTCTTAAAGAAAAACGAGAAACTCCTCTTTTGTTTTTTCTTCTTCTTCTACGTATTCCCTTTTTTCTCCATCTTCTTCTCCTTTTTCATCTCAGATTTTTGCTCGCTCTGATATCATATTGGGTTCTAGGGACAAGACAAAAACGCAAGAGATCTCAGGGGAAGGAGAGAAGAGAGAAATTCTAGCTCTTGGAGAGAGGGGAGAAGAGGAAAAGAGAGAGAGGTGTATGGACGAATTTATGCTAAGTGGAAGAGGCTTGAATCTCTACTCCATGCCTTGAAGCTATATTTATAGTTTTATGAAGGTTTTACAATAACTACAATACCCTTATGACTACATGCTTCAAAAGGAAAAAGACATAGGAGGACATGCACCCGCTTGCATAATTACAATTCTATGCCATCTTTATGAAAATTCTCTTTATTTACTAGCCATGCCACCCCTACACACGTGGGTGTCTCTTAACATGTCTATTGCAAGAAGCCAAAATTAGGATTTTACACCTTATGGTGTTTATATCAATGATATTGAAATAAAAGTATGTAATATGTTTCCTTTAAAAAAATGAACTTCTTGCCATTGTGCAAGATGTTGGAAAGACACCATGACAAAGTTGTGAGTTCCTATTTTTATTTTGTTAAATGTTCTCTTTGAACCATACAGATAAAATGTGTATAAGAGTCATGCTTTTAGCTTACAAAAAAAGTGTGAATATCTGTTAAAAGACTTTTGCTAGCTCACTTAACCCATTAATCCTCCATTTAGGTCTTCTGGTTCTTATATATAATAATTTTTTCTCAGCATGAAAAAGCATTACACGCTCTGGCAAGCGCCCTGCTTGAATACGAGACCCTTGCAGCTGATGACATCAAACAAATCCTTGTTCCTCGTGAAGAGCAGATCATCGACCAACAACAAGAGGAGCTCCTATTGAACTAGTGGATGTCCTCTCTCATATACATTTAATTATCTCTGGCGTTGGATGGGCAATGTACAGTACTAGACAAACTGTAAAGGTATTTATTACATCTTTCATTTGTGTGTATGTGTGAAAATGTATATAGTTTATTACATTATAGCCTTCTTCAGAAAGAACATTTACTACAAAAAAATAGAACTAGTAGAAAATAAATGATGCTTTAGGTACTTAAAAAGTAACAGAAGCTTTGAATTTCCATCTAAAGTTTAGATGTGAAACAAGGAGTTCAATTTCCTGGGAACATTGGATATGTGTCACAGTTTTACTCTCTAGTGATTGTAGTCATTAGATATCATCTTTTGGTATATGATGAATTTCTTATCTTTTGGTATATGATGAATTTCTTTCTTAGACAAGGATTTTGTTGAGGTTTGCTAGCAACTGAGTCAGTGTGACTATTAGTATGGTGACTGTCACCATCATTGCTGACAAGGATTTTTGCTGATTTTCCAGGTCAAATGATTCCTAGAGAGGATAAAAAAATGAAAACTAGTCAGTTGAACATGTTTGCAATGATGATTTCTAGAACTGGGTCAAAGTCTGTTCTAGCTTGAGGACTAGCTCCACCATTAACTACTGTAGAATCTAAGAGCTAAGAGAATTGCATGGATCGATGGCCAGATTTTGATAGGTTTATTATTTATTGAGAATTCACTTGGCCTCAATTTCCTACACTCATGGAGCAGCAGAAAACTTCTTATTGTTTCGTTGCTTGATGCGTAAAGGCAGCGGTTCTTCTCACCAAATGTTCCACTTTTGTGATGCTCCAGCTATCTACAATCGTTTCACTACAGCTTTACCTCAGGAATTCACCAAAGATCTTCTAAATTAGAACAATTTTGTATCATTAGTGATTGTTGTAAATGAGATATCTATATTACAAAAGCCAATAGTTAAATTTGTAATATCTCTTTGGTGAGTTTCTTAGGCATGTCAATGAGTAGCCAGCTTTCTAGGCCTGTTAAGGTATTGGACATTGTAACGTTATATGATTTTTGACTCCACTGGCTTGTGTTGGGTGCTGCTGGTGATGAGGAAGGGATTTTCTCTGGGACGTCGGGTGTGATGGTTGAAAAGGCAACGAGGGGAGATGATACAAATAAGGTGTATATCTAGTATCAATTACAGAAATGAGATTCGTTTGGAACCCAAAAAAAGTTGTCTTACCTTTTTCTCCATTCACAATAATTAATTAGAGCTATCTATTTTAGAAGTTCCAGTCTCGTGGCTACATCATTGACCAGACGTCTGATTCGACAATTGCTCTATTTTTCCTCTTTCTGCAGGATATGCGGATAAACTAAGGTCGACATTTGGTAAAGAAGTATACTTTTTGTCAAGTGTCGCTGTAGAGTGTAGGCTTTAAACTGTAGATGAAAGGCCCCACTGGGTGAAAAAGGTGATTTAGCTCACGCCGAGGACGATAACTCCAAAGTCTCTTCAGATTAAGAGAGCGCAGTCTTAAACCAGCATTCATTTCTACCAAAAATTAATAGTCTGTATCTTACTTAAAGCCGCACAATATGTCGCATTTATCCTTTTGGGTGCTTTTTCTTACAAATACTCAACTTTACTCAGTCTAGAAGGAGATAGCATTAAGATTTATATGATGGGGCATGCTAAAGAAACTGCAAGATGCTGGCATTTAGCACCCCAATTATTTTCCTCAAACTTAAGATATCATTCTAGAAAAAGCTCACAAGACCATTGAACTGTACCAGGCCTGAAAATCTCTGCATTTCGGTTACTTGCACCCTCAGATTTCGAGATTGAAAGTGAAGCCTCGAACACGGCGGAGAGTTAATGTTTTTGACTTATGTGAACTATTTAAAAGTCATTTGAGGCAAACCAAAATCCAAAATAGTTTAACGCGGTTATCGCCGGCCGCTACAAAGCTCCAGCACTGCCGCCAACGAGGAGGGATCTGATGAGGATAGGATGCAGTAATGACGATCGAAGGTCCCCCACGCCACAGAAACGACAACACTTTGGCGACTTCTCGAGTTCTAGACTTCAATTTTCTTGGGCAAAAATAATTCCTGTCGTGTAGCGCAGACTAGGCCCAGTGGGAAGCTAATTGGCCCCACGAAAGAAAGAAAACGCACAAAAAGAAGAAAGCGAAATAACCAACGCAGGAAATAGACAGATTCAAATAAAAATAAAACAGAAGAAGGATAAATGCTGCGGTTAGCGTCAGTCGCACCCCATATATAATGTTTAATCTAGGCCACGGGCTTACGCCACCGGCGTGGCAGAGCCTGTAAACGGGATAAAAAAACCTATCAATGTAAAGTACGAGGAGCTAGGCCTGACCTTCTTCCAGAAGGGAGAATTTTTTAAGTTTAAGATATTTACTGCTAGTTTGGACTTGGGAGACGCGGCAGATTTGAACGAAAGCTTCAGAAAATTGTCAAAGAAAAGTATTAATAAAACTAGGACTGATTAAGTAAGAAATAGAATAATAATGTACAAGCCTCCTCAAACCAGCTGACTCTCAATTCTCTATCTCTGCACTGCAAAGCAGAAGCCACATTACCTTTCATCAGAACCATATAAACACAAATTCCGGCAGAGATATTTACAACCATAGAAGCACAGACAATATCACCATGGCCAAAAACCCAGAAAAATCACAAGACAAAAAGATTGCCTACAACTTTTTTTTTCCTGACCTTTTTTTTTCTTTTTCAATTCAAGGGTACGTTGGAGACCTGTAGAAGGATGAGGTTCTTGAGCCTACTAAGACACAGGAAATCCCGTCATCACCGTTTAAAAAGGAAAAAATTAACAAACAAGGAGAGAGAAAAAAGAGAGAGCGAGATGCCTGCAGAAGATGCCATATAGAGCTACCGGTCTGTCTCCAAAGCTTCCGAGTTGAGAAAGCCTCGGAAGCTTCATCCATGGTGAGATCACATCCTAAGCCCCCTCTCGTCCTCCTAACCCAGCATCCGGTCAATGGGTTCAGTCCTGTCCTGCACAGCCAGCCTCTCCGACACATCAGCAAGAGATTTGAGATTGCACTTGATGAGGGCCTCCACAAAGTAGCAAGTCTCGTCCCTGGTGTTCCCGTCGGGCACGTCAACAACAAAAGACTCGATAACCATCGTTCCCGGTCTTTCTTCTATGACCTCAGGATGGACTGTGATGACCGATGAATAGTTCTGCGGCAAAACCAAATAAAATTTTAAATCTTGTTAGGTCAGCAAACTAAGATAATATCTCAATAGATGTAAGGAAGCTAAACTTTTCTGGATGAATGAAGCTTTCCTTGGACATAATCTAGGTTTTTTTTCCCTCGTTGAAGTTACACCATGCAAGAAATTTTAATGTATCATAAAAGAGACAAAGTTCAGGCGTAAGTGCCTTGCTATATGTTGAAACTACCTATCAAAATTATGTTCTTCCAGGTTAAACTAGCCACAGTTCCAGTTCCAAGAGATTGATGTCACTAAGAAACCAAGTCTATCGAGTACGGGATACTTGGTAAGGCTTAAGACAAGGTCAAACCCTATCCAGTGACTAAAAAAGAGAGCACAACAAATCAGTTAGCACCAAGAAGATCAATGAGCTAAAGATAAACTGGAACAGACACACAAAAATGCAGCAATATTTATTTAATTTTTAGATTGTTTATCACATTTCAGTAACATTCTACTGTCATTTTAGTAGAATTTTCAATAATTTAGGAGGCTAACCCGAAATCATTCGAAGTCAATATTGTATTTTGACACATTTTTGCTACCATATCTTTTTTTTAAATGACGCATATATTAGTACCACTGTTAGAATAACTATGCTGAAAACAGAGTTGATTTCCTTTCAAGCATGTTTTCTTTTGATTTCTGAAAACGAATAACAACCTGTCATGTATTTGGGCTTCTTTGTATTCATTATCTTTTAATGAAATCACCCTTATTTCTAAAAAAAATTAAAGCTAAATCTTCAGGAACTACTGCACCTTATTCAGCTACGCATACATATAACTACCAGAGGTTTTAGGCCAACAGGTACATAAAAGCTGTTCCATTTTTCTCTTTTAGTTATTTCATGATGTATCTACTACCCACATTTTTTTGGAAGACAACTACATATCTTTCATTAATAAATCATATACATTTCTTCATTTTTATTTAGAAACCACGAATGAGTTAATCAGTAAATAACGAAGACCTAAGCTTTGAAATGGTTCAACCAAACAAAAACCTGAATTCTGAAAACTAGGTAACAGTTTCAAGGAAAATTTATACCTTTAGCCTGTGATCACCGCCAACAATCCTGACACTAAGAACGTGCTCATTATCATCCAAAAGCTCCAAACGCTCTGTGCTAGTCGTAGCCGGAAGTCCGGTTTTCACATTCACCTCTCTTACACTTCCAATCTCCAAATCGCCTTGTACAACACATCTACTGATGAAGGGCTTATATTTCTGGGGCTGATCAAATCTTCTCACCAAAGACCATACCTGATCACAAAGTGCCCAGAAAAAAATAAACCAGAAAATCAACTTCACAAAGCAAGCCCTACGAAAATAAATATAGTTTAGAGAAAATAATAGTATATTGGTTCCACTGAGCAGAGAAGTAAATCCCATTAATTGAGCAGAAGAATATAAATTTTTTAACAAAGAAATCCTGGGTTTATAGCAAAAGCCTGTATTTTCGCCCAGGTCTTGGACTCTCCGAAGCTACAATACCTTCTCTTACATATAAGTAACCTCCCGTAACTTCATCAGGACTTCCACATTACTAGAGGACATACGCGACAAGAGTATTTCGTTTCTACCAGGACAAAATCCTCGAGGAAACTACTAAACACAAATTTAACGTCCAAAGACCGTAAGATTCTTATGATGTCTAAGCCTTTTTTTGCTCTTCTATACTAAAACGCGAGCCACTCCAACCAGCAAAAGCTAAACAATCACAAAAAGAAATCTCCTCGTAGTTTCATGAAAAACAGTGGAGACCGATGTCTGCTTGAAAGTTTCCATAAACATCGAATTCCTTCCCCGGTGTTGTAGAGGCGAAAACACATAAAAGACCGAAACAATATAGATATCCCAGTGGGAAATAGAAGAAGAAAAAGGGGAGCCAGCTTCGGCCAGTAACCACAGCCCTATTCAAACAGAAACCAAAGACGCCTCAGGTGCTTAAATGGCAGGGAACAAGAAGGAAAAAACAATGAACAGACTGGATCGAACAGAGTTGTTCTGATCTGATAACAGAACACCCAAAGCCGAAAAAGAAAAAAAAACAGGATAAATCCTCCAGAGAGACATGGATCTGATAATTAATCTTTCTAAAAGTAAAAAGAGGAAAAATAATATAAAAATCGCAACAAAAAAAAGAAAAATCAAACTTAAGTAGATCGATAGAAGAAAAGGGATCTCACGAGATGAGCTGGAGCTTTGATGTGTTTGACAAGCGTGGAACTACACTGGTTTTCTCTGATCTCATGTTGGTGGAATCTGTATATATACTCAGACTCCGTCCTGGCTCCATTCGCTGTCATGGCGAAAATATCTATACCTCTCCAATCTCCAATCATCCAATATAGCAACCCTATCGAAGGCAAAGCCAGAAGGAAAAAAAAGCCGCTTTTCCTCTCAGAAATACAGCCCAGGTATAAACACAAACCGCCCGCCGCAGAGGGCCTCAGAGCTTCTTCACCGTCACAGCTACCGCGATATCCAAGCAACTCCCATGGCTTCTAGTTAAAATGGAAAAGAAATCTGATTTTTTCATCCTCCTCTCGCCAGTCGCCATTCCTGAATCTTATTATCTCTGGCCGACAGAATTAAAAGGCCCTAGCTTTACACAATTTAACGAAAATACCATGCTCTTGTCTTTTGGTTGGATGAGGTTGACTATTTGACATTTCTACCCTTCGGTCTTAGCCACACGTTTGCCGTGCCCATCGCCTGTAGATGACGAGCAATTCCGTAATTTCCTCCAGCCTGTCCAAACCGCGAAGATATTGTCGGCAAGCGACGCGAATTTTTTGTCTTTACGTCGACTTTCTTTTTCCTGTTATTTTATTTTATTTTATTTTTAAATAAAGCGCTTTAAGTCGACTCTCAAGTTTAAACCCAGCCTTCTTTAATTAATCTGAAATCTGATTTTTTAATTCTTTTTAATTTTTTCAGCTCTTAAGCATGTTTACAAGTTCAAGTACTTTAATTATATTATAAAAATATTAAGATAAAAAATATACTAATGTATATATATAATAAATAAATATATATATATATAATAAATAAATAAATATATATATATATATATATATATATTGATTTATGGTGGTTCACAATCTCACATTATCTTGGATTTGTGATATATTTTCACGATATTTTTAATTCAAAGTTAATTTACTATGTTTAGGTTATCTTATGGTACTTATAATAAATTACTTTTAAGACCAGTTATAATGTTCCTAACAATAGGATTTATGTGACACAATTGATTACAATAACTTACTCTCAAATAGGAATATAATATCAAACTAGGGTCTTTTTAGGGACCATTAATGCCTCTTGTTTTGTGGAAACACTTTTCTAGTTATAAATTTTTACATAGAAAATCATATAATTTTTTAGGTAAGATTTTTTGACCAAGACGTGTCGAAAAATAATATGAAATTTTTTTGTATAAGTATTTAATAATTGATGTTGTAATACTTTCAGCACGAGGAAATTTTGTATTTGACATTTTATTTTACTAAAAAATTATCGAATAAGTATGGTAATGTATGAAATTGATTATTAATTTTTATTTATTTCCCTAGAAAAAAATGCACAAACAGGTCCATTTAATTTTTTTTGGATTTTTCTAAATTTTTCATGTAATTTCCTAGTAAGATACTAATAGGATTTTATTTGACGGTTTTTTGGAAATGTGTATTCTAGGAAAATCATTTCTAACTTTTCCTCGGATATAAATTTCCTACTAGGGGCACTAAGAGGACCTAGGTTACCCACCTTAGATATACACATGGATTTGCACAAATAGCTCAATAGGCACAGAAAGCTCAGACCCTGCAAGAGATTTTTAACATTACCTATATTCACAACAACCAACGGCTCACAACAACAACAACAACAACCCAAACACAAGTACACTTTTCTCATCCTCTATACAAGCCTTTATCAATCAAATTGAGTTTGCGATGATCTTGCTTTGTCGAAATTTGACCCAACAATGCAAGTGTTACTTGTTATAACTCAACCCAAATACAAAAACCTCTCAATAAAATAGATATAATAATGCAAACACTAATTAGATAAGTACACCATTTTTAAATACCTAGTTTATGTAAATAGCAGTTTAACGGTCTTTATTTCACTAGATTTTCAAAGTTTAAAGCACAAGAGTAAATCAAATTGATTTTGAAATATGGGGACACTTAAAGCATTTCAATCTAATGATGATTTCATAATTGAAGTTCACAAGTAATATTTTGAAGAATTTGGTGATTCTAAATAAGAGATATTTTAGTTTAAACTTACTTGACTAAAATAAAATACAAACAAACACTTAGATTTTGAATAATACCCCCTACAAGCAACAATCTAAGCAAAAAACCATTTATCTTAAAGTCAGAACACTCTAGTTTAGATTTGCTTCTCCAAGTATAATTGATTGGTTTTAAAATATGTGCACAAAAGTTTTTAGATTTAAAAAAATTAGCCTTAGATTTATAACACCATCGATAACCCCCTTTAGAATATTAAGATGAATAGAATGATCTTAAAGTAGGAAAGGTACGATTCTAGCACAATAGATGTGAAGCAGTTAAAATTTTCAAAGTAAACACATGAAAATACTTAAGACTGTTGGTTAGTTTTTAGAGGCTAACTTTTCATCCTCTCAAGGTGTTCCCTTTATCATTCATTGTCTAGGGTATATGACTTTCTTTTTTTACTCAATTATTTTCTTTTGTTGTCACATTTTCATCTTTTTACTCAACCTTCTCTTCTAATTCTTTCATTCTATGATGACTTTATCGTTGGGTTTCTGTACCTTGTTTTATTGGGATTAGACAAGGCATTTAACATTCCTAATTTATCGCACACTATTCATGAATCTCCTCAGCTCTTTTCTTCTAAGAGAATGCCCTTTGATCTCTTCTTCTCCATTTGAATCTTCTCATTTATTCTCCACTTTCATTATTATTATTATTATTATTTTCACTTCAAATTTTGTTTTTGAAAAGAGGATTACTAGGAGAATGATCTTCCTCCCATTCGAAGAGTCATTTGCTAACTTTGAATTTGTCATGAAAATGCCGTTTGACAAAAGGGAATGCAACAAATAAATGTAGAAGGGATTTTCCAAGGAGATCTAGTCATAGGGCTATTTTCCTTGGAGACTTCATTTCTTAGGTTGACTAATTCAACATTTTAATCCAAATGATTCATGAATGCATTCAAGCGCTAGCAAAGTTATCAAAGCATAATGAATCAAATTTTAATCCTTACGAAGGATTCAAAATTTCCTCATATTGATATTTGAGTTTTACATGATTCTAACTATAAGAGATCCAACAATAAAAAGATAGAGTTTGATTGAGATACACCATTCAAAACATCATAAGATATGAAAACAAACTTGGTCAGATATAATACGACAATGCATAACAATTTAACTTAGATGCCTAAAGAGGTTTCAAATTTTATAATTCAAGTCTTGAAGTGGTTCAAGGATGACAATTATATAAGTTTGAATGGTAGTTACTTGATTTCTTTCCAATTCCTCTCACACGGCGAGGAGATCAACCCTATTTTACTATAGACTACTTACGATGGTTTCAAATTTCAGTTCATAGCATTTGACTTTCAATCTAACATATATTGACTTTTGTTTTATAAAGATATTGACCATAAATTCTAAAACCCAAGGAATAAGTTAGATTGGATCATACAAGTAGTCACACCTAGTCACACACAACTTGATTAATTATTTTACTCGGGTCTATGTTCTTATCGTAAGATTTTCTAATATTAACATATAACCAATGTGCTATGTGAAGATCCATCACAAACTCAACCATGTTTGATCAAGACATTTCTCTACTGTATGGGAGAATGAATTGCCAATCTCAATTGTATCAATAGACAAATTTGAATTGTATTTAAAAAACTCAAACACAAATCTAAAGTACATACAATCTTCTCCCCAAAACTTTGGCTATCAAGAATATTAATGTACATAATGGATATGAACACCTTTTGGCTCATTGATTCACCAAAATCTCTAGTTTTTACTAACAAGATGAAGCTAAGGAATATGCTAGTCTACGTTTCCCACACCTAACATCTCTAAGAAACATTTTTTTTTTATACTAATATGATTTTGTGATGACATGTGTAACTCTCACACATCATAGGCAAAGAAGCATCTTAAACGTCATACATGACTCTCATTAATTTACTTAGGTACATATAGGTATAAAACCTATAGATTTCAATTTTTAAGTCCAAGGGCAAATGCATTAGGCAAATTACATTTGTTAAGGGGGCACATGATGTGCTTCCTTTGTCTAACAAATCAATACTTTCCTCAAGGTGTAGCCATGGGAGAAAAACTCTTTCCAATTATCATTTTAAGTTAGAGAATCAACTTAATTTCATGCATCAAAGTGACCAAACAACGTTTTGATAATCTAAATGGAGTCATTTCTGAGTCATAAGATTATATTCTCAAGAATTTGAATGAGTTTGGTACTTGAGACTCAATTTGACTCAAGTTACTTTACATTTTAGGTTCAAGGGGATACTCTCACATTCAATTGTGACAAATAGTTTTCCAAAATCTTTTTTTTTTCAAAATATTAAAAGTCAAATTACCATCCACGACAAACCACCAAATTAAAGACAAATGACTATTTTAGCTCGTGGTTTCCTAACTTGAGACTCTAAGTCTGACATGAAAACAGGCAAACCAATAAGGTGATAAACTTTATCAAATCCAGATATATTCACTTTGCGGAAGAAATAACTATTCGCAAGATTCAACCTTTGATAAAGAATATGCAAATATTTGTTCATGGTCCAAATTTATAGCAAATAGTACAAAAACTAGTTGATTCACTTATTTAGCTTGTTGGTTTTAATTCATTGCAAGTGTTCAAAATTCAACACTACTGAAACCTAGTGTTACACGACAAATTCAATCAATGTGGAATATAAATATATTAAAATAATCAAAGTTCCACACTAGCAAATTATCGAACTTTCTTTGAATTCATTTTAAAATCTAGATCCTGATAACAAACTTGTGACAATTTTCCAAGGTGACCACAACCTCATTGGTCCAAACCTCTCAAGCTCCACGAACTTTCAAATTTTGAGTCAATGTTTGAGTCTGGAGGTAATATTCATAATGGAATGCTAAAGTCTCGTAAGGATCTCAATCTATGTTGATTTCCAACACAGATACCAATGATTCTTTATTGTAAAAATCAATTTAGCTCATTAGTTTGCATAATCACACATTGTTGAAAGATATAACTCGAGTATAGTTGTAATGATGTAAAATGACTTTAATTCTTGTCACTTTCCTCCTTACTCAGGGTAAAGGGCATTGATGTAATTTTTTATATACTCAATATTATAAATAGATGTTGAGGGGGAGGATTGGGCACGTCACACAATCCCTAAACCTTCTCCCCTCTTTCTCAATTTGTCTCTAGTTGTCCTCTTCTCCCTCCTCTCTTCTTCCTTCTCTCTTCTATCCTAAATCCAGCACACATAATAACCACATTTAAAAATACACAGAAAACATAAGAATAACCATACATTTAATCGATGAAAGAGATCTAACCCTTCTAAGATTTCAATTATTTAAGTCCTAGGGTTAGAATCACTCATTTTAGGTTGAGGAGGATTTAGTTATTTGAAAGTTCAATATTGAGTCCTTCAATTTTCCTTCATCTTGGAACTTTTGGATTGAGGAATGAATACATCACTAGTTACCTAAGGAAAGTGCCTTTTTTCTTTCAAAGGCTAGTTGTCCAACTAGGGCAGAGAGGAATTCCATGTAATGACATAGATGGATATGTAATTCTAAACAAAAATTTAGAATGTCCATATTGACAATAGTTAACACTATGACATGATCACTTATGAATCAAGGCTAATCACATTCAGATTTTAATCATATGGTCTAACAAATAACAACTTGTGTTATTTCTAAATTTATGTCAACCACATTTATATTAAGTTGCACATTCTTTCCTCGACACATTGTTGGTTAATACTCATCAAACCAGTGATTATTCAAATCTAGTGTGTCTAAATTAATTCGTGGCCTCTAAAGCCACATAAGACTAATCAATATTTCCAAACTCCAATGAATATTAAAGCAATGCCATAGTTTCATCAAGTCATGTATCCCAAGTTATTCGAATGATCTTAGAGCATGTAGTTAGATACTCGTTTACCATTATTGAAGTCAATTTTTCGCTACCTTGTCATATATATACTTACTTCACTGCTCTTTGCTCAATCTTATTCTTGAGCATTCAAACACGTAATGATAATGATATCCACAACAGTGGCATGCATAACTTTGTTGGACACCCTTTCTAACTCTAGGAGCACTCCCTTCATTTGTTTTTTTCATTTCATCTTAATATCTCTAAATCATGTTTCTTTCATAGAATAGGCTTAAAGTGATTTTCTTTAAGGCTGGTAACCATTTTTGTGACTTTAACAATTTATTCTCTCCTCAAATTCTAACATTCTTTCAAAAACATTGTAATACTCTTTTTCTAACTTGGTGAGGTGCACACCAAGTGCTTCACTTTCTAGGGTTTTTCTCTTTAGATAGTCCTTGATTCTTCTAATAAGAATCACAACTCTCTCAACTTGGGTTCTTCTCTTTCACTCCTAATTACATCATCTTTATCTAATATGATGCCACCGACCAAACACAGGTGCCTAGAGGATCACTCTGAGTGGGATGAGTTGCACTTATTATTCCTAGAATAACAAGACTTTAGGTTATTCTATCAACTACTTCATTGATCGAGGCATTGAACAATAGTTTAATAACCATTGTATTGTCTTTCACTTAGGCAATACTTTTCTCATCTCAATCACTTGTGTTTGGAAATTATTTTTTTCCTTCAATTTTTGAAATGGGAGATGGGGTCCTTCACAAATAGGTTCCCACAAGTTTAGGCTCTCCAATTAAATGAATGCTTTCATTTTCTAGTGTTCTAATATTGATGTTGGGTTTCATCAAACATTAGAAGGCAAAACATTGGCTCTCTAAGAATGTGATATTCTCATAAGTTATCTTATCATAGGTAAAGAAGCATCTCATAATATTCAATATGGGACTAGCATTTAAGAGTACACTTGCTTTGATACTATTTGTTAGGTTTAGTGAGAAGAAAAAACCAATAATGCATAAGCAAGACGTTCATTTTAATATTTACTTGTAGTTCCTCAAAGGGCAATATAGCCATTAACGTACAAATAACAATTGGAAAACTTTTAAAATTATTTTGTTATTCTCTTTCAAAATAACTTCTTAAATAGTAGTCGTGATGGCGTGAGGATCTCATTAACAAAACGTTAAAGCAAAAGTAAGTGCTAAGTGTTATTGTCACAAATGAACAAAATGTTATCCCTATTTGGTTGTAAAAGTAGTGTGAACTACAAAAGTTGTAACGCTTTTATTCTGACACATCGTTTGTTGTTATCAACAATCCCATGAGATTTCCCAAACTCGATCTGAGTAAGAGAGAGAATTAAGGGTTGTTTATTCACCTGGGCCTACATAATTGAAGATCTTAATTTCGTCTTCTCATGACACACAACTAAAAAACCCTAAGTTATTACCCTCGCTACAATGGCAAGGATCGAAACCAAATGGTTCCCCACCATAGGAGGTGACCCCTCCTAATTATATATTTAATATTCAATTTAAAGACCCATAAAAAAATTAAATTATTACTATTGGGTCTTATTTATATGGAAAAATAACATTTATGAGGTTGCAATTAGAATTAATGGTGCAAGTTAACACATTTTTAATAAATATATCAAGTAATTGGGCTATGACTTGTAAAGCACCAAGCCTTTGTACCAATGACCCATCTCAACTTGCTATTTTGGGGTTTTTTCGTAATTCTTCACGGGTGGAATATTCTCCATGCTTTCTTTCCAAAACTGGCAAAGAAACTTGTGCGATAAATTCGGCGAGCTGTAATTGAAATGGGCTGCCGGCGGTGCGTCCATCGCCGCAGTGCTTGACCGTCCACCCTTCACGAGTCACGCCACTTGCTTCGGAGCTGTTGACATGTAGAAACAAGACGAGAACTTTAAAATACTAAATAGACCTCCACGCTTTATAAAAATACCGATGACGTCCCCGGGTTTACATCTCGTGTTGTGCGCGTTGGAGTGTCGCAGAAGGGAGGACTCGTCTGTCATTGTTTGCAATGAGAGGGTTAAAGCGCGTCTTTTTTGGCGGCGCCTCGAGATGCGCTCCCCCTCGCTTACTTTCGTGTAGGATCGTATCGAAGTGCGCGAGCGATCGAGGGAGGAGGAAGCTTATTGGACTGCTTCAGAAACGAAAAGAGCCAGCGCTGCAGTCACGAAGGGAAGCGAATGAAGAACACGTTTCGACTTGCTGGATGATCCACGTGGCGTTCCATCTATCTCGCTTCTCGGGCTGTCGAATACTTGATTCCAATTGGCTCTCATTTCTCCCCCACGGAAAGCCTCGAAACTCTCATTTCTCTCCCATACCTACTTTTTTTCGAAAATTATACGAATTGTCCAAATGTTTTATTTCTAATATTTTTAAACCAAAACTTAGACTTTACGGTTATACATTTGTAATCGATTTAAAAATCATCTAGATAGTATAGAATATAGGAACGAAGAATAATATTATCGTAATTATTATTGTTCTAGGACTCTACAATCTGATTCTATCTCTAATTCTATCTCTAATTCAATCACTAGTTATTTTTATCTCTATTATTATCTTTATATCTATCACTATATTTATCTTTATCTCTATCAAATAAATCCTTATTTACTAAAGTAAGCACATTTCTATATTGCCATGAACATGAGATGTCTGGGGACACCAACCCATTTCATCAAATATTGACTAATCATGATCAGAAGGCTGAGATAGTGTTTCGTATATTCCGTACCAAATTGTTTTAGTTTCTATTATCTATCTTTTTTAATTATTAATTTTAACTGAATTTCTACCATGAGAGACACATCTGTATGTATCATCTAATATGACTCAAACTTTGGATATTTCGATATGATACAAAAGACACGATTCTAAATAATAACTGCGACCCGCCCAATTGGGATATACTTATCAACAAACAAAATACACGTATGATCTTGTTGAACCGTGAAAGGGAAAAGCTTTCGAACAAGAAGGGACAAGCAGGAAGTGAGGAATTGCCCAGCAAAGGGGATGAGATCCTACCAGAATTTCCAAATGTAGCAGCACCTAGCGCATAACTTGTCTTCACAGTTTCAATCTCTGCCCGGCTTCATACACCAACCAACTTCTGGTCATTTCTGTAGTAATCTTGACGTAGACACCAGCGAGACAAGAGAATCTCCCCAGTACGACAGATGTTTGATCAAATTCCCCACAGGGATGCTTCTCTGTAAAAACTGAAAATAGCGGGATTGAATACGGAATGGACTGCATCTAACTCGACATGGGCTCTGAAGACCTTTAGGCATCGCACTCGCCCTCTCTGCCCAAATCGGAAACAAGCACTAGGTAATCCCAGTGAGCAAGCTTGCTGCTACTAAAGTCTTCAGTTCTTCTTTTTTTTAAAAAGAAAAAATGTCGCCACGCATTGCTTTACCCATTTCCGGCAGCAAAATGACATGCAGAGTTGGAATGTGATTCGCTGCTTTTGTAATTGACAAATGGGTTTGCGTTTAAGTTCGCTTTGCGCAGTAAAAGCGATCCACTCACTCGCCTTTTCCACTCTGAGATTCCCATTGCATGTTTTTCAGACAAGTATTCATTGCCCAGATTTTTGTCCTTGTTTTCCCATTTGGCTGAAAATGGGTTTTGAAAGAGTTCTGTCTCCCAAACTTCTGTTGAACTGAAAAGACTATGTTCTTCTTTGCCTAAGCTGTTGCGTCCCAACTTTCAGCAAAAATTGAGGCTAAATGAGGCTTATATATGTATAAATGTATAAGTGCAAGGGGCACTTATCACCCTAAAAATTTATCTTCTTCTTCACAAGTTATTACCACTTTTTCACACAATTGCCAATTACCTAATAGAAAGATCTCTACAGCGGAACCTCTGTCAAAGACAAAATCAGGTTTGAATTTGGTAGAACTGTTTTCAAAGATAAGATTGAGGCAGCAGAGACAAAAGAGTTGAGTGCTGACATTACAGTGTGTCTGGGCAATAAAGGCAAGGCCAAGTGCTGATGCCGGTAGTTTTTCTTTTTCTCTGTCTCGGATGCACTGAACCATGAAAAGAGAGAAAAGAAAAGGTAGTGGGACTTGGGGAGAGCCTGAACTGTTTTGGCTGATATAGGCTTAGAAAGTGATTATTAGACGATGCCCAGCTGATTGGAGATGCATCAATTGACAAGTGAACCAGATGCTCAGCTTGTCATTTTTCCTTCTTGTTAATATATTGAGATATGTTATCCCCCAAGCAACATTTGGAGAGAAAGAGACACGTCCACGAGGAACCCATGGACTACCTGCCACTTTTTATTGGCAGAACATAATATTTGGCCAGTATAATTGAGATTTCTTCAGTTCATAGGCGACAAAAAGTTCACTTTTATATATTTTTTTAAAATACTTTTAAAATATTCTCACGAATAGTAGCTAGATTTTAGGGTTATTATGTATCCAGCTAATCATTGCAGAAGTAACAGGACAAGGGGGAACCCAAAATTGTTTCTAACTAAAGAGTTACAAAGAAGGCGGAGTCTCACTTAGATCAGGGATTAGAAAGTCCCTTTCTTACTTTGCAAACATTTTTCGGGTGAGCCTTGTGTTAGAGTAGAATTCATTTTAATCATGTATAAATTGATGGGAATCCTCCAATCATGTCAGTCAGATTGCTAGATAATTTTGAATCTCCTGTTTGGTCTATCCAAAGTTTGATTGATGGAGATTACACCTTGATCCAATTTCAAAACACCAGTAAAGGTTCAGAAGTTAAAATTAGTGAATCTTAAATAAACTGGCAACAATAATTCAGAGCTGTTGATAAAAATGTTGCTCTCTGCATCTATACTTTAACTGAGGCTCCGGATTGTTCAGTTGTTGGGCTGTTTCTTCGTTTGGAAATTTAGGAAATGTTGAATGACTGCTGTTTAATGATTTTTCCACGGTTTTTATGTGATTGATTCTTCTTCATGGGGAGCAGACCTTTGACAGGATCCCAGGTCAGAAAATGGAGGAAAAATCTCAAATATGACGTTTGTGCAAATGCTGCAACAGTATAAACGTCATATTCTTCCGGTAACTTCACTTTCGATGATGAAATATGATTAGGTTTGTTTTGAATCCACTTCAGCACTCAACTAGAAAAGCTCCAGTTTCTGGAAGATCATCTCCCAAAGACACAGAAATATCTTTACGTGGAGAGAGAAAATAGAAATTAGCCTGCTGTTGAAGGTCCCGAATAATGGACGAGACAAAAGGGAAATCAGGAAATGTAGATTCCCAGAAATTGGGTTTCCAAATAGATGTAGAGCTTATTTGTCAGCCATTGTTTGGGGAACCTATCACTCTCCTTTCGAGAAGAAAAGATTGAAGATTCTTGCTTAAAGGTTCCTCCCTCCCTCCCTCCTCCTCCCCTTTCGCATCAGAATGTAAGAAAAAAAAAAACGTTTTATTTGATTCAGCTATTGCTCCAGTTCTTTAATTGATACCCGAGAAGAAAATCTACTGAACCCACAGTTTTGGATCCCAAAAGTCAAGCTGGAAGCGAAGGATTGATCCTGGAACGATCATGGAGAAGTCACTCTAACGATGGACTTATCAGTGCTAATCACATGTGTAGATGAGTTCAAACAGAAAATGCAAGAACCTTATTCCTATCAGACGACAAAAGGACTTTAGTCGGTGACGAATATCAAAGATGGATTTACTTTTTAAGTTCTAGACAATTGAATTTAGGATTTTCAGAGTAGGAAAAGACTTGAAAAGAGTGTTGTTGATCAACTAAGCTTGATAAGTCTCTAGGCATCTTTAGCAGCTGCTAGGAAATGGCAGCCAAAACCCAGCTAGCGATCCCCCAAGTAGCTTTAGTTGGTGACATGCTGATTTATCGATCTGGGGATAAGGGTGAAGATAACATAAAAAGTTCGGCATTTCAAATGACTTATCCCGGGCATGTTTCTGTCATATTCAGTTCTGATCAACCGAATCAAAAAGCCTCTTTCTCGGCTTCTCTCCTCTGAAGTTAGTAATCTTTTACCAGGAAAAAGGAAGAAAGCTGACGCTTTCCTGTTGTATTTTAGCTGCTCCCATCTCTGGCGGGATGCCTAATCCAAGTGTTATTATCGGCTTTCTGACCGTGCCACTTTGGATTTTCTGATACTGTCTTCAATCCAAGTCTTATCGGATTAGAGGGCAATTACCTTCTGGCTTCCGCCACTCCCGAGGACTTTTCTTAGCATGGTAGTATCTGAGACTCCAAGTTCTGAAAGTGATATTGATTGGTAGGTCGTCTGATAAGAATACGGTCGATGCCCACCTCCGGAAGGCAGCTGTGGGCTCAGCCGGCCCTGGTAGGTAGCTTTCATGTCCGACCCTTTGTCTTTTTCTGCTAGCTTGACATAGCTTCGCCCACGAGAAAGAGTCGAACCTTTGGAAAACTGCAACGTTTTTTCCACTTGAATTGAATTGGTCTTTCTTAACGGGTTGTATGAAATTGGATTAAGGGTTATCTCAAAATGACTAGTAATTTAAAAAAATTATTTTTTAATTAATAAATTTAAAATCTTTGTATTCACAGACTATTCTACTAACCCAGGTGGAATTGGAAAGAAACTCAAGAGAGTGCGAGGACGTGGCATTGACAAGATCAAAGTGCCAGTCGTTTATTCTCTTTCCATACAAAAGCAAACTAGGGTTCCCTTAAAACTATGATCAGAGATGAGAAACAGCAACAGTTTCAAGCAGATATTTATGTGTTTTAATGGATACTGCTGAAAACTTTATGCTTTAGGATAAAATATACATTGAACAGCATTGAATACAACAGGGAAGGTTCTTTCTCTAGGAGACCAACCAATTGGAGAGGAGAAAGCTGTCTAATACATCTGATCGGTGCTGTCGGCACGGTTTTTCTCTGGTTCATGTGATTCTGTCGCCAGAATTCAATTCAAGACTGTGGAAGGAGATTTTGGATTTCTACAAGGTCCTAAGCTGAAGGCAATGGAAGGCAAGCGTTTACATAAAGATCACGTTAGATTATGAAGATCAAAGAAAGAAGGGGTGCATGTACAATGCCTTGAATACGAATGCACTGGGTGTGACGCTTCTTCCAGACATGAAAGAGAAGAGATTGGGAAGAATTTACAGATATCTTCAAACACCAGTAACTACCTCTTTGCGGACCAGGCTCCGGTTCTCTGCATTGCCTTCGTGGACCCACGTGTGGGGCGACATTGTCAAGAGCGGCCACCAGTGGTGCAGCCTCACTTTCCTCGATTGGCGAACTACCCATTTGGTATGCTGACGAAGGACGCCATTAATGGCCTTTAAGTAGTTACTTGAATCATGATCTCTGAGTATTGTGCCTTCAGATCCATAAGCTGTTGGGTCGCTCAGAGTCTCGAGAGGGTGAGGAGTGTTGAAGAAAGTCCTCAGCGCGCTTGCTGGGGACGCCGTTCGGCTCTTGTCCAGATAATAAAGTCCACTATCAGGAATAAGGGGATGAGACGGGGATGACTGCTCATCGGGTTGGAGAATGAATAGCTTCCCCAGCGGAGAGTATAATACTTTCTGCAAAACCCGCCATTGCAGAACGAATGAGGAGGAGGAACTCAATTATTTAAAGTCCATTCAAAGTCGTGGAACTGGTACTTACATGATTGTTTAAACAAGGGTGGGTTCGGAATGCACCATTGAGACGTTTGAGAACTAGAGCCACTTGGCTAGGGTAGTCGCAAGAGAATGCTCTGGGGACAATGTCCCTGTGCATCACAACTGAGCAGACATGATTCTCATCCAACCCTAATTCTTCCAGGATTCGATGCCCACCGCAGAAGACAGATGGAGACCCAAATGTGACAACAGGAAGAAGGTTCCAAGGCTTTACCACGCCTCTCCTCAAGAGCATCAGGTTTACTAGGAGGGAAAGGCTACCGCCTAAAGAATGGCCGGTGAATTGAAGCTTCGCCCTTTCTCCATTCAACTTCAAATGATGAAGAATCTCAGGCATGAGCTGCTCGTATATCCCCTTGGCAGCTTCGTAGATGCCCCTGTGAACCTGCACATCTGTTCCCTGAATAGGCAAATCCCATTACCTGTCAGTTCTACAAGGAAATACATGCAGTCGGGACCAGAATAAATTTACTGACTCGTTAAATTTTTCCTCACCTCAAATTTGGTTGGTTCGAAGAAGAGATTTGCTTGCCATGATGCCAGTGAGTCGGAACCCTATCATTTGCAAAAATCCCATCAGTTGAGAACACTATGTAAGAGTGAGGATGGCCCAATAATGAAGCAGATCTTCTGGGCTTATAAAACAAACTTTATTTACAATAGATCCATGGGCCTTGCCAATTCATTATTGTAAAATAAAGAATATATGATGACAAGAACAACAAGCTCTACCTGAATGACGAAGGAACGCTTGTACGTAGCCGGATCATCACAGACGAACCATTCGCAAGGCGAGGAATGCAGCGAGCGAAGATCCCTCGCCGCCTCCGATTTCGCCGTCTCTTCTGCCGCAACGACTGCTGTCATCGCGGACGCCGCCACATAAGCAGCCACTTCCGACTTATAAAGCCTAGAAGGCGAGCTCGCCCCATCGTTTCGGTCTTCCGTTTCAGGGCATTCCTTCTGAAGATCGTCATCCTCGTCCGCGCCGGATGAGGAGCCCATAGAAAGACGTTCCTTGGCTTGCGAGTGCACATACGAGGCCGCCGACGCGGCTATATCATATGCTGCCGATGGGCGGGTCGGCCGCTTTTTCACATCCGAAGGCCTAGGTTTCTCCGAGATGGATGACTGCAGTACTCCAGTCGATTCAGGCACAATATTGGAGTCCCGATCGAGCTGCGCTTTTATTAGAGCGGCCTCTGCCTTTTTCTCCAGAGAAGATGTCACGAAGTGCAGTCCATAGTATTTTCGTAGATCATCAATCTAGTGACAGGAAATGTTAAAACTCAAAAAGTCATATAATTGGTACTAATGGGAATTGTATGACGTTTCACTACGCAATAGATATCATATATACCTTGATCTCCGGAATAACATAAGCCATGTTACAGAGGAAAGCCAACTGAGAAAAGAGCTTCATCTGCGACCAATTGACTCTGGCTAAAAGCTTGGAGAACGACTCTCTGTCGAAACTAACCTCTTCGATTTCCTCTTCATAACTGACCCCACATAAATCCTCTTCATCACTTTCTCCTTCTCCGCTATCCTCCTTTTGCCTATCCTTCCACCGGGTCCTCAGCTCCATGAGCCTCTCCACCCAGTTCGCTCTCTTCTGTGTTTCCATTACTTCCTCTGCTTCGCATTCCATGGAGTGGTCCTCCAACTCCACTTCTTTAGAGTACTCTTGTTCGAACAGAAACGACTTTACATAACTGGGAATAATAGAACCGGAGAAATTGAAAGGAAATATTCCAAAGGAACGGCTACTCTTGAGCTTTGTCTTCGCCGTGGTTGCCTGCGCCGGTTTCCGCGAGCAACAAAGATGAGGTTCTGATCTGGATCTACTCATTCCCAAACGGTTCGGGAGGTCAGTACTGGAATGTGACCGCCGGAATGCATCCCTTCCTCGAAATATTTCTTTTGCCGCAAGGGATGTGCCGGACAGACCGTTGCAAGCCATAATTCTTCAAAAAGTACAAAGCTTTCTTTCTTTTTGTATCTTTTTTCTCCTTGTTTCTTTATTATCCCTCGGATCTTTTCTCTCCCAAGACGAAGAAAGCTGCACAGCATATACCGCGGATGCTTTTAGGGTTTAGAGGATACGGCTTGAAAAGGTAAAAAGGAAAAGAAGAGAAGAACTCTTAGTCGCCCCTTAATCTCCCCTCTGCTTCTGGATTGTTGAGCAAGTTCTTGAAACCAAATCAGCTAAGTTGGCCGCCCTTAAGAAGCTACCATGGAATACGAAGGGAATGTCCCTTGTTCTCGACGTAACGACGAAGTTGCCTCTGTTTCAGTGCAAGTTAGGTAGAGTACAAAAAAGAGTCCTCCAAATTCTAACTAAACCTTCGTTTGAAAATCCAAAGGACGATTGGCTCCTTGTTGGGGTTTACATAGGTCGTCACGAAAAGAAATCTGCTAACGCTTTTGCCTTCTTAGGTTGAAGAAATGTACACAAATGCCCTCTATACCATCATGCACCGTTTGTGCCACTTGTGGCTGGAGATCACACAAAACGTCTCCTTCGTCTCTGAATATCATACAACATGCAAGACTTACCTATGGAGTCTGTATGCCGAATCACTTAATTTTGAGTCCAGAACTGTTTCAGTATTTGGTGAAACGTCTCTAGATGTCGAAGTCAGCCGGGCCTTGGCTGGTCTTGAAGAAGAAAACCCCTATGAATGATCCAGGAAGGTTAATTTGGTCGGGTCCATTGGCAAAAAGCGGAATCAACGGAATTGAAGCTGCCCAGCTAGGTCATTCCAGGCTTCTCTGATGCAAAGAAGCATTTTGTGAAGAACGAAAATTTAGCGTTTGCGTACTCGGGTTGGACTCGTGGAACAAATGGGTGTTTTTTGTCGTGCACATAGGAACAAAAGAGCTTGCTGTTCATATCGATGATCTGTCATGCCAAACGAGGATGTCCTCATGAAGATCTCCGTCTTCAAAACCTGACAAGCTGATGCATATAAAATTCGTGCGACGGGAAGAAACGAAATCTCGCCGCAGGTCTTTCCTCTCTGGGTTTTTACGCCTTCTCTCCAACAAGTCTGCCTCTTGTTAAAAAACGGCTGCTTAAATATTGAAAGTTCGAGGTTTCCCTAATTAGCGGATTCCATCTGAGCGAGGAACCGACTGAGATTTTTAAAAAGGTAGGAGAGAAAAAAAGGGGGAGCAGATGAGTACGGACTTGACAAAGATGAGATTTGGGCTCTCGAGAGTTGTTTTCTCTTTCTTGAAAGGAAGAGGAAGAAGTATGAACTATGGAGTTGAGAAATAAGGTTCGAATTCACATGGAGGGATAAGAATTCGATTATATGGGTACTGGGCTGAATCAGTCTCATTTAAACAACCAATCAGACAACTTGTTATAGAAAGTCTCACATTTTTGCTTCAATGCATCTAGACCATATTCATGCAAAGACCTGCAGAGACTGGGGAATTTGGATAGGCTACTGACTGATTTTGGTTTGTAATCTCAGATTATCTTGCTGGAAGGCGATTCTTCAAGGCCTTCACATGAGGCCCTAGTTCACTTGGGGAAAAATCTCTTCGCCTTTGGATGTTTCGTGGCTACGGACGAATCTCTATTTCTCATCCTCTCTCTGAATTCAATCCAACTACTATCCCAAGATTCAATCACACAACTAACTGCCTAATTGAACAAGCCAGATTTCTTATGGATGGAACAGAAAAAACTTCTTTTCATGTCATTAAATGAACTGTGAGGGCTGTGAACCTCGAAATAATACCCTGGACGGTCTCAACGAGAGACATAATCAGGATAAACCCCGAGTAGATGTAATATTCTAATTGCAACCACCGACATCCTATTGTTTTACTATTCATTTCCGTTTTGATGAATCTCTCCATGTTACAGCACAAGACAAGACTAGAAACTCACTTTTCACAGCGATTTTCTGTCTACACCATATATATCACTCTTATTTACCATCTTACAACATTGACAAAAGGTTGACCAGAATTGAACGAACCAAGGTGGATAACTAGGAGGGTCTTTCTGTCTAATCTGGTTTTTAAATTATAAAAAGGGTAAATGACCCTCATTAGAGATGGAAGCACATGCTACCCAATATAAGGAACGAAAGTTGCACTATGATCTGTATAGATTCTAATCCACATTGGCATACAGCTCTGATTACGCGAATGGCAACTTTATGGGACGAGAACACGCACCTAAACAGCGAGCAAGCCATCTCGACTTTCGGATCGCCACACTCTAATCAAACTTGAGACCTTTAGGCAGAGGACACCAAGCGGTAGCCACAGTACAGAGGACCAAATTTCCACAACAAAGTCGTTTAATCAGATTGGAAAAAAACGAATTGATCTGGATCGGAGAAATGCTCGAACGGCTAAGCGCAAGATTCAAAATACAGGTAAAAATCAATCTTTCAAGATTTGGAAACTTGTACCAAACAAACAAACCGCAACGACGATCGCAGCAATGAAATTAAACATAAAAAACGAGAAGAAAAAAAACGCGAAACAACAACATCAGAGAAAAGAGAGAGGAGACGAGTTTCGTGAAGCGTAGAAGATCAGAGAGGGGGAAACGATAGGAGAACTTACATGCGAGGGTGGCTTCTCCTTTCTTCCTTTCGTGCCGAGCAAATGCTGCTATCTCCGAAACGAAATCCGGTGAAGGGATGGCACATAAGGTAGAAGAGGTAGGGAGAGATCTTAGAGAAACCGAGGCCCTCCGCTGCTTTGCATGATATTCGCTACATTGCAAGAAGCAGCTATCGCTCCTCTTAGATCTGGCTCTGCGCGAGATGCTGAAACGTCGCTTATGTACGACAAATGAAGCCTGTGTCGGAGAGCGACAATGGTTCTTGAACACCTGAGAGAATCCCTGCACGTGGCTGTTCATCGTCGGCCCGGGCGGCACCCTCAGCGTAGACGAAACTGCCCCTGATTGATCAAGGGACAGGACGACAGGGAAAAGAATATTTCGAAGTTAAAAAGTAGAAGAAAGAGGGTAATTCGGGGAAAGGGACGTGGAGTTTGGTTGTTACGGTTATGGGATATTTTGGCAGGGGCAGGAGAGGAATGGCAGATGTGCGGTTGCATGGCGGTGAAGAGAGATGGCTCTCCACGTCGTGGCTCGCCCTTGGTCCGGATCGGTGCGCCTGAGAACTCCTGGTGCCCCGGTTTCCTAATTCTGGCGGCGATCACAGATTCACAATTCACCCTAGGAAAGACCTTCACAGTTCTGACGTCACGGGTTCTCCACGTTTGCCATTTTTCTTACAACGCGATACTCGACAAGAGTCACCAGACACATCAGCTTTTTAGTCAGACGTCACCGGATTCGGATTCGGATTCGGATTCGGATTCGGATCCGGGAGTGCCGTATTAATCACAATGGTTGAATGACTACTCAAGACTCGGTAATTTTGTATAGCAACACAGATTAGTACCATGGTTGTAGACTCGCCGAGTAGATTCATGAATCAAATGAGTTGACTCAATTTGGAAGGCCGGAACTCAGATCGGGGTGGTGGAATCCGACGGAATAACCCCATATCCAACTTGGAGGTAATTGTATTGGACAAGTGTAATCATAATACTGATATCGATATCACAATTTGATCACCAAAAATAGAACTTTGACAATGATTAAGTCGATGGTCAAAGTCAAAAGTCTTGATGGTAAAGCATAATATTTTTGTCAAATAATTGGTTAATAGTAAATTATTTTTTCTATTTTGCAAACATCTAAATCAATTATTAAAGTTAAAGCTTAATCAATCGTTAAGATGCAACCAATTATACAAGACCACCATCGAATCAAAATGAGGTGAAGGATATCTAAGTGCCACATAAACTCTAATAAAGTTCATATAATATAGAGATGGAATTGAAAAACTATTTAGAGATAATACCTCAAATCATTTGACGTATACTCGCACCGCCTCGGCGGACCATATCCCTTTGTACATCGGCAATATAAAATAGGATTTTTAACCAAAATAATTAATTTCAAAAATATATTTTGAGAAATGATGACGTCATGAACATATTTTGAAAAATATCTAACTTTTACCTGTCTACATGTATACAACCAAATATAACATATAAGTTTTGACTGATAACGTGTTGGCACATCATCAATATATTGTGGTAGATAAACACATCGATTGCCCCATCACTATTCCAACACCTCATAGGTAAGATGACACGTTATTAAATAAAAAATATTTGAATAATTTTTTTTAAAAAAATCAAATTTATGTATACACTTTTTATTATATTATATTTAGAATAATAAATTATTAAAAATATAATAAATAATTAAAAATTATTTTTTATTTTTTAAAATATAAAGTAACAAAAAGTGTAACGATAAATTTTATTTTTAATTAATAAATATTTTAATCTATAATAAATGGTGTTAAATAAGTAAGAGTTATTTTTTTAATTAGGAATATTGAAATAAAGTTGTTAATTAGGAATATAAAATATATTAAAATATTTTATGTATTGTTTTTAATAAAAAAATACTTTATAAAAATTAAATATAAGTCGAAGAATTGAAAATAACAAAAAATTGCAATTAATGATTAATATAATTAGATTCTGAAACAATAATAATGAAAACACATTCAAAATTTTTTGTGTCCCTACATTTCGCGATCTATGGTAGCCGAGCAGCTAACCTACAATCCGCATCGCGAATAGGATTTTCCTCGCCACAGAGGAGAAGGCGCCCTGCCCTCTCCCGAGTCTCTCTTGATCACTGCCAAATTCACAGAGGTCGATCGGAGACCAGTCAAGCTACCATGGCCAATATCGTCGTGGCTTCCAGCTTCAAGACCCTAGCATTATCTCGGTCCCCGAATCTCCCCCAAAATCCCAATTTCAAACAGCAACTCACAGTCTCACTCCCCGCTGCTCCGTCCCAATCTAATAGCGAAAAGCTCCAGCCTTCTCTTCTCCACCTGTGGAACTCCTCGCGCAATTCGATCACCGCGGCTATTGTCTCCGCCGCGACAGCCCTCTCGTATGCCTCCCCGTCGCTCGCTGCCGAGATGGAAAAAGCTGCTCTCTTCGACTTCAATCTCACCCTCCCTGCCATTGCCCTGGAGTTTGTTATCCTGATGGTTGCCCTGGACAAAATCTACTACACTCCTCTGGGTAAGTTTATGGACGAGCGAGACGCAGCTATTCGGGAAAGTCTCAGCAGTGTGAAAGACACTTCGGAGGAGGTGAAGCAGCTGGAAGAGCAGGCGGCGGCAGTTATGAAGGCGGCCAGGGCGGAGATCTCCGCAGCGCTGAATAAGATGAAGAAGGAGACGTCGGCGGAATTGGAGGAAAAGCTGAAAGAAGGGAGGAAAAAAGTCGAGGCGGAACTGGCGGAAGCTCTGCAGAATCTTGAGAGGCAGAAAGAGGAGACAATCAAATCGCTTGACTCGCAGATCGCTGCTCTCAGTGAGGAGATCGTGAAGAAGGTTCTTCCTCTTTAAATTCTTTGTTCCTAACTGTAGATGTAATACGCCATTAATAAACAAGTCTCTCTCGTTTTCAACTTGTTTAGCCCAATATATTTATCCTTCGTTTCAAATAGCATGCTCGGGGTTGTTGGACTTAAAAAGAAGTCTCACAGAGAGTTCTCTTTCACCTGGCCAGAATGAACTCATTCACAGTTTTTGCTAATTGTAATTTGGCGGGCCTAATTAATGCCTTACGTTAAAGGTAATTTAGAAATTTTACACTAAAATATATTGGTTTCGTTTTATATTTGGGAAACCAAGACGGAAAATTTTTAATTTGTGTTTGATTATTTCTTCTAGTTGATGACACCCATCAATAACGTTTTCATTGCAATGATACATACAAACAAATCAGATTGATGATCCAGCGGATCAAATTTCATGTTTGGGGGAGCCCCTTGTTCTAGCGCGAATCAAATTTCTCTGCACATTTGGATCCAAAAACAACTCAAAATATGCAATAAGAATTCAAGCTGTAGTAGCCATTCCCACATCGTTTTGGCTGCAAAAGAATTCATGCTATAAAGGTATGGTATTAGATAGGGTAAAAAGGGTGAGATGATCTTCCACTACGGCTAGATGATCGATAAAAGTTTATCTCCGGTAAAGAAAACTTGTCAGCATAAGTAACAAAATTCATGAGCTTTTACTTAACACGCAGGCCAGGTACGTTCTTGAGACCCATCTTCCCAAGAACAAGCTTGGAAATAGCAGGGGGGCTGTCAAGGCCCATGCTTCTGCTAAACTCGTTGGCGAGCTGCACAAGCTTCACCTTGTCTCGACCCACATTCTTTTGTGAATTGTAGTAGCCAAGCCAAGATTGGTATGCGGCTGCTTTATCCTTCATCTCTACATGAGCTAGAGCGTGATCAACCTGCCCGATCATATAAGAGGACTAAGAGGATCGTTCGATAAGTGTGCCGGTCAGGCACAATAAAAACTTAGTACACGAGAGACGAGGAGAAACGGGAACTCTTAAATTTTGATACTCACCTTTTTGGCAGAGTCAGGATCCACAGAGGTTAAAGGAGCCTTAGATATAGGCAGATTTCTAATACTAGACAAGAAGAACTCTTCCCAAGTGGCCAGCAACAGTATGCCACTCCCTTCTTTACCCTTCCTGCCAGTTCTACCTAGTCGATGAATATACTGCTCTCTATCAGAGGGCACACCAACCTGGAGAATCAACATGGATTAGAATAAGATCCGAAATGAACAAAAAGCCAAGATGACATCATGAATAGCACCAATGTATATAAACAAAAAATGATGATGTGACACCGAAGCAGAACACAAAGGAAGAAAAAGAAAAGGCAAAAGAGAGAATCCAACTTCATAGCACCACTGAAGAAAATGAAGATAGGCCAAAGGTGCAACAAATCTTATTAGATATTATTTTACAAAGAAAAAATCTAGCCTTGTCCCTTAGATGTTAACATTTCCCAACTACAAAATGAATTTTGTACCATAAAAGGTTTCCATGGGTTAGCACAAGCAGTGAACCAATCATGATACAGAAAAAGAGGCAAAAAATATAAGAAGGTAAAACAGTCACCCAGACAATGCTTTAACATAAGCCAGTTTATAGGATGTTTAACCATAACAAAATAGTACCTGTATAACAAGTGTAACATCAGGATAATCAACTCCACGAGCAGACACATCAGAAGTCACGAGAATAAGACCTTTTGACTTTCGGAACTCATCAGAGACCCTGTCCCTATAACTCTGAGACTTTCTAGAATGGATCTCACGTACATTCAGCTTCAACTCCGAAAGAAGCTCTGCGACAAGTCGTGTAACCATTGCCGTTGTACAAAATATAATTACCTGAAGATAAAAGAGAAAAAAAGAACCCAATCAAGTTTAAAGGTAATTGGTTGAGAAAAGTTCATCCTACCCAATTATCTGCAAAGGTTATCAGGGACATAACACCTCTCTCTATCTTAGGAAGACATAATTGCTTGCTAATAACTGAATTATTTTGCACCTTCTATACAAAATCCAAACACTTGTCCTACATATGATGACTGAAAGCAATAATAAGAAGAATAACATTGCTAACCTTATAATCAGCCTCCTCTGATATGTGATCCTTAAGAATACTATAAAGCATTGGGAAATGCTGGTCAAGCGGAGCTACTAAATGCATTTGCTTAACCTGAACCATAGATCAGTTTATTTTTCATTAATATCTGAACAAACAAAATAAATTGTCCAAAGCACATGCAATTAATAGACAATTAGTTATATAGATGATACCTGTGAGTGAGTCTCCTCACTACCCTCTTCAACAGTGTTGATAAATTCATGGTCTCTTCTTAAGGCAATGTGACAAATTTGACGTACCTTCACAGGGCATATTTAAACAGCTTAGAAATAAAACAAGAAAGAGAGAGAGAGAGAGAGAGAGAGAGAGAGAACCTCTTCTGGAACAGTTGCAGAAAACAGAAGAGTTTGACGCTGTTTGGGTACAGCAGCAATAATCTTTTCAATATCTTTCCGGAATCCCATATCCAATAAATGATCAGCTTCATCAAGGACAAGTACTTTTACACCCATCAATCGAGTTGCAAAACCAGGTGTATTTTCTATGTGATCCCTAAGCCTTCCAGGAGTAGCCACAAGAATCTACAGATTTAAATGATAAAACATAGGCAGCATTTCAGGGGGCAAAAAAGTACAGATTGAATCATTCATTGATATATACGTATAGATAAGAAAACAACTGATTCCACATAGTCTAATGACATGACCAGCTTCCACAGACCTGGCAAGGGTTTGTTTGCATGCGCTTTTGCTCTAGAGTTAATCTAGTTCCTCCTATTACCACTTGTGCACCAATAGAAGGGTGAAACTTCAAGAGACTAACAGCTTCCTTGGCAGCTTGATTTGCCAGCTCTCTAGTTGGGCATACAATAAGTACATTAATCGGGGGTCTTTTATTGTCCCGATCAGGGGGAGGCAATTTTGTGATGACCTCTATCGCAGGGAGCTGAAAAGAATAATAATGTTAATAGCTATTGAAGGAAAAATTTGTTGTAGCACAAATCAATAAAAAAAACTAGTTTAGGATCTGAAAGAGTTCAAAAGGTAAAAATTTGATACCAAAAATGCCACAGTTTTTCCAGTGCCAGTCTTAGCCTTAGCCAAAACATCTTTGCCTACAATACATCAAAAGACCATGAATAACAAATCATCTCCAACAATATAATTCATGGACAAACATTAGCATTATCAGGGGATAACATCAGGAAATTCAAATCATCCTCAGCGAACAACAAATATGTAAGTGAAAATAAGATGGAAATTGACACGAATAACAATCTACCAATATCTATAAAAAAAGACGGAAATTGACTTGAATCCCTATCTACCAATATCCACAAAATAAGAAGGAAATTGACACGAATCACTATCAACCAAAGTCCACAAAATAAGACGGAAATTGACTCTGATCACTGTCTACCAATATCCACAAGTAAACTATAAAAAGATGCAATATTTAGAGCCCCCTGCCAACTTCCAGATCATCTGCCTAGATGTATGAATATTAAAAGTAAACTCGAAGGAAATCTTGAAGGGAATGTCTACAACTTATAACTAAACTGCAAGACAGCTGCTTTCAACTTTGCATTCATTTATAGATATATCAAAATACTTTCTAAACCTGGAGCTCAAGTCACTCAGCTTGTTCTCCAACAACCCATACTAATTCAGAAGTTCAACCACGTGTAGTATCTCTTTGCAGAACATTTCAGCTGATGGAGATGAAGCCATATAATAACCCTACAGGCATCAGCAGGCTATGCGTTTCAAGCGCATTAAATCTCTGAGCAAAGTTTCATGATATGGCAGAACTTACTATCCAAGAAAATGCAAATTTCAAGACAACCTCTTTAACTAAGCAATTTGCATTTTCTTTGAAAGGGTCATAGATAATTCTGCACATAGTTTTAGCTGCCAGTCCTAGCCAAATAAGGATTCTGTCAGGTTGATTGGCGGTGTAAAAATTTTGCCAAGGATGAGTAAACGAACCTGACCCCGCCAAAGTTAGTATAAGGGTCTGCCAATTATGACAAAGTTGTTATTGATGATAATGATGAGGAGGAGGAGGATAAGGAGAAAGAAAGAGGAGGAGGATGAAATGGTTATGAATTATGGAACACGCATACCTTTTAGAATGATTGGTAAAGTTGCTTCCTGAACCACAGTCATTCTCTCAAATCCAGCTTCTTTTATTCCTTTTAGTGACAGCGAAGATATGGAACATTCATCAAACCTGAAAGACAAAAAATTTGCAAGCAAGAAGTGATATCGTTTCAACAAATATGTTCAATATGGAAACGAAAAACGTAAAGTAAAAGAAAGAAACAAAGACATTAAACGTACAACACGCATTCATTCAGCAAGAAACTTGTCTAAATCGATATTTGAAGCTCTAGCTCATAATTTTGCCGAACAACAGGGTAAAAAATTTCACAAACAACAAAAACAAACAAACCTTGTCACACTCAAATAAGAATCGCTTTCTGCGCTTAAATTTCTTGGAAAGGCTTGAGTATTGTTTTCTTCAACTAACTCACGAGAAAATTTTGGAATTCTTAGCGCATCTTTACCGTCATCTCCATCGTCTTCACTGTCAGCAGAAGAAACGTCGCTGTCCTCTTCCTCGTCGTCTGAGTCCAACAGAGGAAAAGTTTGTCTTTTCGAACCTCTCCCTCTTTCCAAATCCCCGCCCCTTCCACGCCCAGGCCGAGCTGCTGCTAGACTAGCTCTACCACCCCTATTTGAAGAAAGACCACCCCTATTTGAAGAAAAACCACCCCTATTTGAAGAAAGACCACCCCTATTTGAAGAAAAACCACCGCGGGATCCAGTCTGCTTTCTTCTTCTGGAGTCGAACTCTTCATCGCCAGAATTGTCGCTCTCATCTTCAAACTCATCAGAAAAGCTATCATTTCTCGTTTTTGATTTCGTAGACAACGACCCCACAGACCGCCGAGAATTTGGACGGCTACTGTTGTTTCTATAATCACCTGAATCAACATCTCTCCTTCTCTTTGCTGATATCTCTCTCCCAACTCTGCTGTCCCTATCCCTCTCTCTAACCGTCTCACGACCAGAATCCTCATCTTCACTGGCTAAACTAATCCGCAAGGAATCCGTTTTAAGTTCGCTGACCCAATCGCTGAGCTCAGCCTCGTCGTCAATCAAGCTCTTCGAACCACCTCCTCTAGCGGATAAACTACCTGACTGGAATGCTCCTCTCCGTGGACCCCGACTAGCAGGTGGTTCAAAGTCACGCCTCGGTCTGCTTTTGTAGTCGGAGCGAGACTCAGAAGTACGGGTAGAGAATCTCCGCAAACTATTATCCTCCGCCTGCTGAGATTTTGAAAGAAGAGAGGCGTATTTGAGGCGGAAGGGGAAGACTCTGGTGAAAATTGACCGTCCGCCCCGAACAGAAGGGAAGGCCGGCTCCATTTTGACCAGGGGAAAGCTGCGAACGGAAGAATTGAGAATCCGGAGAGAAACAAATTGAGGATGCATTTAAAATGCCCGTCTGAGAGAGAAAGGAGAAGACGCAGAACGTGAAAGAAGCCCTAAACCTAGCCGCCTCCTACGGTGCTTTCGCGGGAGAGGGAAGAATAAAACTGAACGATGGTTCGAGGGGTTAAGGAGGGTTTAAGCAGACCGGATAAGCCACTGGCACGAGTGGAGTGACTAGTACAGCTTCTACTGATACTCGCACGAGTTACAATAGAATTCTTGGTTCACATGATTCACCTCCACTTCGAGACTTCAAACGGGCAAAAACTTGATTTTGTAAGGAGTTTCACAGGTATAACTGGGTAGAGTACAAGGGTAGAAGATATTTATTTCAAACCAAAGACGGAGCCAATCTCGGGCACATCATAATATGGGCCTTAACCTAAATGGGCTATCGTATCGTGCTCGCTATGTTAGGATTAAGGAGACACAACAGCCCACTTGAAAGACCGGTACACAGTAAAAACTCCGCCAAAGGGTAAACCCGTGAGATTTTCCGGTTTCATGTCTCAGAATCAAACAAAATCGGGACCGTTTGTTCATGTGAACAAACCAACATGTCCGGACGACATAGAATTAGAGTAGTTTATTCGGGGTTGAATTTTGCTTAAATAAAAAAACGAAGAGCCTGTTCAATTCCACCATTTAGATAGGAGTGCTTAAGATGGCATCAAGCCAAGTCAAACTTGAACCTTCGATGTGTTTGAGTTTGGCTTGATTTGAATACTTTGAACTCGAGTTTGCGAGTTTGAGTTTAAGCTCAAACTCTGACCTACAATTGGAATCGAGTTCAAGCCCAAAAATTTTAACTAAGTTTGATCCCAAACTCAAGCCGGGTTCTAATTCCAACTTACATTTAAAATTTCAAAAATAAAATATTCTAATGACCATATACCATTGAACTTCAAGGTATTACAGAATAATCCAAGACTTTGTAATGAAGCATACTAATGTATAATAACCAACTTAATAGACCTATCCATTGACAAACAATAACATTAGATGTTGAAGAATCCAAAAAGGTTGAAAGATCGATCATCTTTGAGGTTTAAGTAAATAAGAGTAACTATCAACCAATTAATCATGGAATTGACTAGAGTAATTAAAGTAAAGGGTATTTTTATAAAAAATCTATGCTAACGAGTTGGCTCACGATCTAACAAGTCGAGTTCAGAAAATCTCGAGTTTTACTTATTATACTTAACGAGGTTTATTTCAAGTAAAAACTTAATTGAACCGAGCTCGGACAATTTGCGATACAGTTTGGCTTGGTGCCACCCCTAGGAGTGCCCCTCTATTTTATGTAAATTAGGATTTTAAGAATTGCTATCGGTCTGGTTTGGGGTGGTAAGCATAGTTTTTCAACTTGTTGAGTCAACTTAAACTCAATCAATTCAGATAAGATTTAAAATAATTAAGCGAGCCAATTCAGAACGTGGGACTCAGACCTGTCCCAAGCCTAAGTCTGGCCACTGGACCGACAAGCCCTAATTAGATTGGTATGTGTGAAGTGGGACCCGAATGCTGGTTGTAACACCTTGGTCAAGAGGGGATCCAGAATTATGGTTAACACTGGCTGTTCTCTCTCCTACGAAAAAGGCAACCCGGCAAATTTGGGTTCTCAAGGCCATAAAGGCCATGCTGAGAGGTGTAAAATGGCTGTTTCCATCTCGTAAGAAAACATATCTCAGAAAATCTTGATATCTCAAAGCTTGGAATTTTACATGCAATCCATAAAAATGAACTAGCCTGGCAGGTCGTAAGGAAACTCGGCTTGGTAAACTCCAGTTGCCTCGTCGTTTTCGATATAGAGCAGCGAAATTCTGCCATTAATGTAAATGATTTCGACATTGAGTCTCTCACGCCTTTCTATTCGTCTGAGGGGTCGAAGTATCGTGCAGGAGCAGGATATTGCTGTTAAAAGACAAGTGGAAACGAAAGGGAGAGGCAGGAAGACGCAGAAAAAGGCCATTTACTTCAATCTGTCGAGCCCGATCTCGAGGGAATTCTGAATGCGCAACCATAGGAAACAAAAGTACAGTTAGATGTTTCTTCCATGAACAGTTTTCTTCCCAATCTAGAAAGTTTAGTTGAATTTTCCAAAGTAATTTGTTTCCAAGCTTATGTTCCGGTTCGTGAAACAGGCTCTGAGTAAATGCAGAGTTGACTAGACAGCGGATCCTCGCTTTGCTGTCTTCTCACCTGTTTCTGTTCTGTTACAGAAACGGGAATAATATCACCGGGAAGTCTAAACGGAATCTTCCTTCTGAAGCCAAATAGATGAATTGGGGGCGTTTAGGGTGAAGCGTCCAAATCATATTGACATCATACGTCTGACCGATTCTCCGAGAAGTTTTTTTCTTCCTTTCTTCATGTGAACCAGAAGGGTAAAGGTAAGCTTCATACCAATTTTGATGTTAAATGTCCACTGGTAGCTCTATCCATTCTGTGTTCCTTTCTTCTTGATTGATCTATCTTCTTCTGTTTCTAAGAAATTATTATCTTCTGTATTCAGTTAGCACTCTTCACTCCAGTCAAATTCCTTCGTGAAGTTTGTCAATACACACTTAAATCTCATTTACTACGTTGATTCGGAATCTCCAAAGGACTCTACCATTATACCACCAAAGGGAGCCACGACAGCCTTACCCAGTTTTACTGGTTCAATTAGAACACCTCAGATTACAGAGAAATAGCTCGATGAGTGACGACCAGAGTCAAGAAGAAAATAAATACTTCTTTCCTTTGTACCCAATCAAATTCTTTCACGATTACATCGTCCTTCTGCCATTGAATTTTAGACCATTACTAACCATTACTGTCGTATTAATGAAGAGGATGATCTTCCACCTCTCACTGGTATCAGTCCTTCCAAAGGGTTTATCTAATATCATTTCGCCCAATCAATTAAGCTGGAAATGTTTGACGAGATTTGCTATCTGCCATTCGTTTTCCTTGTTTGACAGGGTCGAAGAAAAAGGTGGTCTGATTAGATTTGAAAACAAGCACGGTTTGTTTATTGGTTTATGGTGACTGGATGTTATTTGTGGGACAAAGGCAACAATAACATTTATGAACTGCCATTAAAACAACTCTTGATTATTCGTTATAGATGCAACAAAAAATCTGCATAAACCAAGATGGCAATCCCCAACCACAGCAGTTGATTCTTGCACTATCCAGCAACAACAACAATGTCTTAGATTGCAAAGGCTATCAATCTAACCTATTTAACCACTAAAACATAAGAAAAAAGGGATCAAAACACATCAAATTGCCACACTGAAGAGCTACTCTGGTTGATTAAGCTGCAGTTTTGAGAGTCTTTTTCAAGTTGCAAGTACTTCCCAGATGAGCTCTGGATCGAAGGAGGGCATTCTGGCCAAAGAACAATCTTCGAAATCTGAGCGGTGACCTACTGTAGCAACCTGACCAAAATCATCTGAGACGCTCGGAGAGGAGTCTGATTCTTTGGACCAACAAGCCCCCGCCGGCAGAGCCGGGTGATGCCATTCCATGGATGACGGGGGCTCCATGGGTCCTTCCTCTCTCTCGCTGCTGGTGCTGGAGGAGCTACTACTCCCGCTTCGAATGGTGGGAGCACAGGACGACGCTTTGCCCTTGTTCTTTCTCAATTTCCCGCAGATTGTTTGAATCTTCGCGTCGACGGCCGCCCGTAAGGCCGCAAGCCTCGTGTTGTCGGCAAAACTGGATTTGGTTCCGTCTTTCAGTTCAGGGAAATTCAAACGAGCATATTCGCCGCGTAGCTTGTACGCTGCGCGGTCGTACGCGTATGCGGCTGCCTCCGCCGTCTCGTACGTGCCCAGCCAGACTCTCATGCGGTTTTGGGGGAGTCTGATCTCGGCCACCCATTTGCCCCAGTGCCGCTGCCTCACACCCCTGTACAGCTTCTTTCTACTAGTATTCGTACTAGTGCTTGTACACATACCCGCGTACATACGATTCGTGAAAGTTGTTCGATTCGGCAACGGCGTTCTGTTACCTCTGTTTTGGTCGCTAAACCTCTGAAGGAGATCTCTCTGACGGAGATAGACGGAGGAGCCAATAGGTTCCTGGAAGTTTACGGCTCCGGCTTCTGGTCTTGATGCCGAGTGGAGAGAGAAGATCATGTCCAACGCACTCGTTCCTCCCGTGGCTAGGATTTCCGACAGGGAGGACCGAATGTCCGGGTTGCTGGAGAAAGAAAACGGCAAGGTGGGTTTTTGGCTTCCGGACATGATTACCAGTCCTTTGTTCCGTTCGAGCACGGTATTTCTGTTGACAAAGAAGGGAAACGAAAGGAAAATCCCAGAAATTTTGAAAACGAAAATGCAGTTCGCACTGGAGAAAACTTTGTGCGGGAATAAGGAGCTCAAAAACTGTTCCTTCTTCCTTCTGCAAACAAACCGAAGGATAATAAAACACAAAAAAACGAGAGAAATTTCAGTATGAGAAGAAAGAAACTCGTCTAAACTCGAACAAAACGCAGAAAATTGTGGGCAAGGAAAGAAAAGGAAATAAGAGACTCAAAATATGGCTGGAAAACTGTTGATTTCGATGAACAGATTGAACAAATGCCCAATCTCTGAGGTAGAAATCTCGCCAAAGAAGAGGGAGATTTCACAGAAAGAGAGTCGACTGGTGCCGAAAACTGGAATTTTGCCCAGACGGCAAAGATTTCAAATAAAGCAGAGCAAATGAAGCGGATAAGCGAGAATGGGTGCATGAAATCATCCGATTAGGAGGAGTTTGTAAAAAGGAGAGACGAAAAGATATCGTTGATGGAAGAAATGGTTTCTTGAGATTTTCGTCCCGACTACCTTCAGTTGCCTCTCTCAGCACTTGATTTATAGCGAAAGCCAGGCTGAATTTTCTGTTCCCAAATAACCCCTGAGGCAAAAAAAAAAAAAAAAAAGAGCTGTAAAATGTAAATTATTTTCCCATAATTACCTAAACAGATCGAGAACTCTTTGTTTACACGGCAAACCACTGAAGCAAGTATAAAAAAAAAAGAGATAAAATATAAAAAATTCTTCCATGATACCTGTAATATTTATCAATAATTTTTATTCAATTTAAAAAAAAGTAAATAACCATAGGTAAGGGGCATTGTAGTAAAAGAGCAGGGGCAACCCGGGTGGATACAGACACGGAAAGCGGGAACAAAAGGGGCAGGGTTAGTTGGCCGGTTCGGGTCTGCGTATCTTTTGACTCCGATTTTGTGGTGGAGCACGTGGTCACCCGGGTCCGTACCCCCCTTTCGCCGTAAATGTGAGACCTTCCTATCCATGATAAAAAGCCACTTTTCTCATTTACTACTCCCAGCTGTGATCACATCCATCGTATTAAATTTAGACGCCACGTGTCTGCTTTGTGGTTTAATAATGCATCATTTTTTTAAAATACTTGTTTTTTATTATTTTTCCTTCGGCTTCGCTCGGCTTGGTTTCCCACAGCTCATCAGCTACGAGTAGTTCTTACGTAAACATGATTGAATTCTAAAATAATGCCTTATTATTTTCCATCCACTTATCCATAATTTAAATTCAAATACCTTAAAAAAAAGAAAATAAAAAATATTTAATTTAAAAGCCCCTAGCGATGGTTTTCTTGTCTTATTGAGTTGAATTATGAAGTCATATGGAAGCCAAAACTTAACTGAAACGGTCAAGCCAGCGAGGAGCCGTGACGAGATTTTCATCTCTATTGCTGACGTGTCGATTAAACCCAATCCGAGGCGAAAGATGAGAACACGATCTATCAACAATCAACTACTAATCCGGTGTGGGTGGGCCCGGAGGCCTTGAAAAAGGACGAAAGGCGAGGAAGGCCCAGTGAAGAAAAAGGGAAGTGTTATCACGATCCCATGATCTCGTGACGACACCCCGTCGAGCCTCGTCGGCCTCTTTTTCGCTTCATGTGAACGGATGAGGTGATGACCTCTTCAAACTTCCATGTTTTTCTTAAACCGTCTCTTCCCACCCAAACTCAACCCTCATGAGAAAAGGAATTTATTTCCCTTGAAACAATGGTGCCCAATTTAATTGATATAGGGAAGGGTAATACATCTAATCATATCAAATTTTGGGGTCTTACCTATGTATCAAAAAATTTATAGTTGTGGTTTGGCCGAGAAACCAAACCATCTCTCTCGTTGGTGATTTGGACTGTTCCGTCAGTCTCGTGAGGTAATGGCGGTTTCGTCTACCACCGTGAGCTCGTTGTGCCATCAACCGTTGAATTCCGTCAAATAGCTCGTTCAATCGTCGAATCGTTTGTTTAACATGGTATCAAAGCTAGGCAAGCCACGTCCCGCGTTAAAATCCTATGAGAGGCGGTCAATAATGGGCGAGGTGGGTGTCAGAGTGTTTCCGTCCACTCTTGTAGGCAGTAGCTTTTCGCACCTAACATATCGGTCTTTTGGGTGTATTAGCTAATCGCTATCAAATTTTACAATATAAGGGTGATTCTGAAGAGTTAGATGAGTCCTATTCTTATGGATAACTCAACACATTAGTTGATGAATTTTTACAAAGTCAAAAGTATTTTGTTCTTTAGGTAATACATCTAGTTTTAACATGTTCGAGAGAGGGCAGGGTACACTTAAAGTTTAGATACTATAATTGTGCATGTAAAATATTGGCTTTGTTTTGATTTTTTTATGTAAATAAATTGCACTTAAGATGGTTTGTGTATTGTGATCATAATAGGTTTTTAATTCTATCTTAGCTTAACTTATGGATACATTAATTATTTCAAGAAAACATTCTATCAATGATTGCTTAAGTTCTTTTTGAATCAACTCATGTTTTGAAGAGAATAATTATGTCTAAGAGTTTGACTCGTTCAAATGTGTGTAACTCAATCCCTTTCAGATTTATGAAACTCATAAGCGAGTCACCAAATTGAATTTATTTTTCTTAAATATTAAAATTAGAGTTCAGAAGAAATAGTAAAAAATTCGGGGTAAATCAAAGGGAGATTCGTAGGAAACATAATTACAATTAGATTGCCCAAATATATTTCACTAACCACTCTTAAAAGTGGGTTATATTTTGCTAATTGCAAGCTTTACATATTTAAGTGGCAAAACATGGGAAAGGCAAATTTAGGAGTGGAAAGGTTAAAAAGGAGATTGAGAGGGGCAAATGTAGGAAAGAGGAGATGAGGAAAAGGTTGGTTTTGAAAGTATACGTATAAGTCAGGGTGACAGCGCAGGTGGCCGCGTGGTCCTGCCGGGCTGGACAAGCACCAACTGTCAACGTTTCCCGACAGGTCCAGCGGCTGGGCGCACATGACACCGCCCCTTCTCCAACCTTTTTAACAGATGCAGCCACACTCTTATCCACTTCTCTCGCCTGACACCTGCCCTTTCCTCCCTTTCGCATCCCTAACTCTCGTTTGGACCCCCTACGCCCTTTCTACTTTCCCTCCCTTAAAACTACGGTGTCACGTATCAATATATTAGCCTATACATGTCATGTAGCCAAAATCCAATATGTATTGGTCGGTATTTGATACTCTTTCTAATCCCACAGTAGTTTAGCGAGATCTCGTGGAGAGATGTGAGTAGGGCAGCGGAGGGGTTAATCCAAGTCAAAGACACGCCGGTCACGCATTTGTTTCAGGCTTTAATGACTGTTCCCATCGCCACCACCTTTATGGAATCAATGCACTGGTGTCATGCCCGTTGTCCTGGTCCGGCTCTCAAATTCCCAAATCTCAATTATGATTTTATCTGAAATCTTCCCTGGCTTTGACAATTTCGCTACTGCCGTCCGAGTCGAGTCGGTTTGGACTCTGGTGCAGCTTCGTCAATCAATCATCCCTCACCGTCTGCCAAAAAAGCTCTCTTTTGGACTTTACTCCGCCTCTCGCGACTCGTTTCCCACCCGGTCAGTATCCCTCTCGGTCGATGGAGCCGCTGCTGCCTCACAAGTCAAAAAGCTGTAGGGTTAGGTTTGTTGCCACGGCTGACCCATGGTGCGTGTTGCGGGCTCCATAGTGGTGATATCGTAAGACTCGGTCTACTTACCTGAAAATGTCGGCAAATCCCGAATTTTCATGAACTTTTGGGAAATTGAAACATGTTCTCTATCTTTATGATGATAGGGGAGAAAGCTGGTTCCCTATTTTGGGCCCCTGCTACGGGAAGATTTTGACTTGACTCTGCAATTTCTAACTGGGCGGTTCATGAGGTGATTGGTTAAGCAAGTTACAATTATTCATGACCATTTCAACTCGAAGACATCCCACAGTGACATTAAAGTAAATACCTCCTCGACGTCAAGAATATAATAAATATGACAAATAAAGTAATTAAAAATATGATATATATCTTTTATTTTTCGACTATTGAGGACTTAGGAGTCAGTATTCAACTCTTGAGAGCCCTTTTAATAGTCTTATTTGAAAATAAGTTGAAAGTTAGGTCGGTATACCTAGTGGTGCTACTAATAAGACATTAGGGCTCTCTTATAGCTCTTACAAAAAGGAGTGAAAAAGGTCTCCAAACAAGAAGACAAGGGGAAAAAGTGAACAACATTGAGGCTAGGTCTAACTCCTTATGCCTCAAAACTCACCACCTTCTTCGTAAGTAATAATAATAATCACAATAATATATTTATACCATATTTTTAACTCATAGTATATAAATATATAAGATTACCATATATTATAGTATAATATGTTTATATACTATATAGTCATCTTGAAGCATATTGAAACCTTTAGAACTTGAGTTCACTAATTCAAGATGATTTCTCTCAACCCTAGATTTTCAATTCACCAAATTGACTCATGATTTCTCAAATGAGGGAAGAGAGGCGCTAGGGGAAGCCCCCGTTTCTCAGTTACACCAAATTGGATTTGATACCGAAATCTTATTCCAAAAGGAAACCAATAACAAAGTCATCTACATTCAAGTCTTCTACTTCTCTCACAAACTAGAAAAATATAATTACAAAGCCCTTAAAATATGGAACCAGGCACATAGGAAACGCAGAAGGAAGAATGTAATTGGTAACAACTTAAAGACACTATAGATTACATTAGCTTCAATTACGGCACATGATGTCGTGAACACCATCTTTTTGGATGAAAAAATGTAATCTGTAACCATAAACCATACTTCATAGCTTACAGTACATCTCAAATCTCAAATCTAGAAATTGCCAATAATAAAACTTACTAATCCTAGACTTAACATCAACATCTCAAATCTGTAGGTTCAAAAACTCTTGGCATCTCATTAAGTTTCGACTTACATTTTCTGGGCCGCTGATGTGGTACAATAATTTGGATAGAAAAAAAGAGGTACAGCAAGAAAAACAATTTCAGCAAAAATTTAAAACACTAAATAGTGTTTCCTAGAGAAGAGCCAAAGTGCTTCTCATTCATCAGAATTGTCAATTACAACGTTAGGCATCTCACCTTGAAGTAGCATAAATACAAATATGGCCGATCATTCCCTGAGAAAGCTCAATAAAAATAATGGCTATCTCAGAAAAATCAGCAGAAAACTCGATTGCAAGGGGAACTCTCCAACACTAGCAAATCTCTGTTCAAGTTTTGTCCTATTTCTAGTGTTCTGTTTGTATATGCGTATTCACATGGAAGCACACACAAGGCCCTAGTTTCCGAATGCATTCCTGGCAGAATAACTTCTTCCCCACTTTGCTAGGCGCAATAAGAATAACATAACCTCGGCTGGGTCTCGGAGCGAGAAGGAAGCTTTGGTGTCCCTGGGAATCGAAGATACAATAATAGGAAACCCCTGCCCTCTTCTTTCCAGGACCTATATGGTCACACACAAAAAAGTAAAAAAAAAAATCGACTCAACATCAAAACGCCCTCTCCGGATCACAAGACTTAAACCTCCATAAAAAAATGCAGAAGAAAGAAAAAGCTACTCTTCTTTGATCCTGGAGAATAAAACGAGCCAGAAACATAAAGCTGCTGTAATAATTCACAGCTAAATTCTTACCTTGAATGCGTCTTCATCTGTTCGGTCATCCCCTAAGTAAAACGGGAGGACATCGGCGTCCGTTCCTAACCCTAGAGTGTCAAGTAAATATTCAAGAGCACAACCCTTATCCCACTTTATGCATGGGCGAATCTCCATCACCTGGGAATAAAAAGCATACTTTCTATAGATGAAAGCCCAAGAATTTCGTAGAAAACAAGTGCATATAGAGTCATGGATGAGTACAACTAGTCATATTTGTAGTCTTAGGAATGCATCCCATGAGATTCTATGCGTTGCATCTCAATGTGAAACAGTGATCAAGTCTGTTCACTCAAGTAAGATTCACATGAATGGGCAACTCTGATTGTCTGTCTTATCCCAAAGCCTCTCAGCAAGCCCTAGGAGAGTTTGTGCAAGTAACGAAGGGATGCATGTTATGAATAGAGAAGGGCCCTTTGCCAATAAAATAACTAACAGTCAATTAAGATCTCAAAATCTATTCATGTTTTCTGTATGAAACTTCTGCTGCACACTCTAAAACTCTTGTTTAAACACAGGAGTTCGTTTAGAGAAATAAACGAGTAGAATAAACTGAAAAATAAATTATTAGGAATGATCTACCTTTCTTCCCCATGTCAAGCGAAAATTAGGATAGCCTTTGAGTACATTTTTTACTTGCTCTTCCAATATACTCCAGTCCTGCATGTCAGAAAGATGCTTCAGTCACGCATAATTCTCCTTGCTCGTAAGTCTAGAAAAAAAATGCAGGAGAGATGAGGACCCTATTTACCGCCTCATTAACTCGTCGGAAGTGTACGGACAAACAGAATTTGTTATTTTCTATCAGCACACCACGTATTTTCATGGTTCTTTCATTCAACACTTTATATATCTAGAAAATTGTTGAATAAGAAAAGAAATTAGCGAACTGGAATATGTTGTATTTTTGGATGAAAATAGTTAGTTGCAACTGCTACCTCATCTATCTTCGGAAGGAACTCTTTGGCAGGCTGGAAGAGAACTTCTTCATTCCCCAACTGCAAGAGAAATAAATTCCAGCTTAGAAACAAAATGAACTCGTGCAATATACTGCTAAAATGTTGAAAAGCTAAAAATCCATAATTCTCTCGCAAGCTACTTTTTAGGTTTCAACCAACGTCACCAGGTCATTATATTCCTAGGCCAAATGTTTAGGAGTTGTAGGCCAGCTAAGAGGACCGTGAATAGACCAAAATTAATTTTTCCAGTGGCAATCACATTCACAAACATGAAAGATGTACTTTATCCAATTTCGTAACTGGGGCACGCAGTTTGTGGTTAAATCACATGGCAGAAAGAAGGAACAGTCAATTAATTGGTTAATTAATACTTAGTTCTCTTCCGCTCAAGCGCATCAATCAACTGGCTTCGCTAAGCACTTCAACACTTTCCTCGAGAAAGAAAGATAATACAGTTTGCGGTTTCTTATTAGCTGGCCACTAGACGAATCTTCAGCTTCCAATCACAAAACCACTAAGAAATGGATCACGAATGCCGTGCCCAGCGGCTGACCTTCATGTCACTGTTGCCACAGTTGTTCGGATGTTGAGAAGGAACCATTATATCCATTCCATGGCTTCCAGCGTAGTACACATCTGGCAACTGTACAAACTCGTAAACCTGCAGAGTATACAATGTGAACCATTCTCCCATGTCGTCGTTTACAATGAGTTCAGCCAACCTCGTCCAACTTACCTTATCGCGGCACCGTCCGCTAATAATGGCCGTCGGAAAGTGTTCTGCGACGTCGCGAACAGCTGAACGCATCTGGAGATAAAAGCAAAGTTTAGTTGTAAGTTGCAATAATGAAAGAATGAGATTGTAGAATGCGTCAACTAGAAACATATAATAACATTAGCGTACAGGTACAGGCCATAAAAGATCAACCATAACCTAACACTGGAAACATTTTGTAAGTGACGAAGAAATTTAGGTATCATGGTTATCTCATTTTACCGCTTCCGACATGAAGGCTCGATCAGGCTCGTCTACTATTGGCGACAGGGTCCCATCATAGTCTAAAAAAACGGCAATTCGTCTCTTTTTTGCTCCGCACATCATCTGATCAAACATCTTCAATGCCGAAGGGTGTTTCATCTGTATAATCAACACAAACTCGTTTCACAAACCCTTTTCTTGGAAGGCATTTTTAAATCATTGAGCTAAACCTTCGATAGCCAACTTCATTTCTTTGGATAGGCAATAAAGGTAAATTCCATCAATTAGTTTGGGCCCACGTAGGAGATATCGACAAGATAAGGGCATTGAATTCAAATAGTCAAATAAGTTAAGCAGTATTCGCTAATATAGATAGAATTTTGAGGCCCATATCCACTGATGGACATAGAATTCATATTCCGGGTCTTATTACTGCTACCGCGTGAGATGGTAATAACACCGGATGGTCCTAATTGCTCTTCCAGACAGACGGAGACATGTCCCAAGAAGACCTGTAGCCGTCAACCTTTCTCTGACCTTTATGTATCTGAAGACAATTTGGAAAACCATGGTGCGAAAACTTAGAAACCAGAGAGACTATAAAAACACTCAAGGATGGATGTACTTTAGAAAGTTGTACTATACGAAAAATTGAGATAAATTTATGATACTTTTCCTAATTCTTCTTTCTGATATCTCATTGCGACTCCAATAAGAAAAACCTTTAAGAATAACCTTAGTTTTCTAAGAAATTTGACAACTTCGTCTCTCTTCAATATGCAGTACTTGTTTTCTTTTTTGAAATTCGTGTTTTTGTCTCTCCATATGCGATACCAGTGAAAGAACTTAACATAAGATCGATTTGCAATTGGGTTATCCTGAAACGGTGTCGATAAACATGTCCAGGTTCGGCAAACTCGTTGACTAAAAAAGCAGGGTTCCTAAAGGCTTGCATATCTCGAAAAACACTGTGGACCACCACAATGTGGCAAGATGTTCCTGCGTTGGACCTCCAACGACTCTAGTTAGGCTTTTTGGTGAAAAACAGAAAGATCTCTTATTCGATTTTGGAACTGGTTTACTCCCTTCAAAACTAAAGAATTCTAATGTCATAGTTCATGTGCATAATCTAGACATGCATACAAAAGTGTCTCGATGGTGGCTAGAAAGACGAACGTATGACGAAACCACTGCCAGAACCGTAAGAGACTAGAGAATATGAGGTCAATCCCTAAATGTGATGACCAAAGAAGAAAAGGAAAACTTACCGTCCATGTGTGGTAGGCTCCCCCTTCTCTACTAGCGTTAATGGAGTCGAGGAGCTGACATTCTTGAATTTCATGCAAATCACAACACTTAAGTGACTTGGTGAGCGTGAACTTCTCCGCTTTCTCATCGCTCCATGATTTGGAAATTTCCTCGAGCTTCTGCTCGTGGGCCCGAATCCGTTGAAAACCCATTGGGAGGTATACCTGTGCAGTGGTTGGTCAGTGGATTGCCGTTCGCAAAAAAAACGACTAGTACAGTGAAAGGGATAGAGGATGTTTTTTATGCATTTATTAGTGATCTTGTACAATTATGAAGAACAAGTGATGAACTATACGACTGGTAACTCCAATAATGAGATCCATGAATCGCAAACAAGAAACATGAAAGAACTGGATCAAAAATTTCAATTTAACCGGTAATTGTCAGGACCAGATACGAATCAAGGAGCCATATCGAAGTCAATAAGATCGTCCACATCACGGTTTTCACTGCCCCATTCATAAGCTGATTTTTCTATTTCCTTATAGTTCTCGTGATGAAGAGCAAAACCCATGTCCATATCAAACATAATAGAGACAAAAATAACATCAATAAAGAATACCTGCCTCCAATAGCAACTTCCACGGGGAGTTTATAGAAAAGGTCTGTATGTCAACAGTTCATGCTTCAGGCTGCATTAACTCGCCAAATAGATTCTCAAAAACAAATTTTGCAAATAATGTTCTTAAAGCACATCTTATAGTTTACCCGTAAACTAGATGCACTCGCAAAACACATTAAATCTCCCTCATGCAGTTTATAACAGAAAATTACTTTAAGAATAAGTAAGAAAAAAATTTCTCGCGTTAATAAAGAGCGAAAACATTAAGGTTATCACCATCCAAAAAAGTAGAGTTCGTATATGTTACTGTATAAACCCAACAGCAGACTTCTTATATGTTACTGTATAAACCCAAGAAGAACTATCAAGCAAGCATGGAAAAAAGTCCATTTGACCAGGCAAATAATAACTCCTTAAATCACTCGTGCATAGAAGGGGACGACTAAGTTTTCCCACTGAAATATAAAGGAAATTTCCAGGCATGTCTACCAGCAAGATGTATGCTGTACCATTGGCGATTCTATTGAGAAGGCCATGGGAGTTCTTATTCACCCTCACTTTCAGCGATGAAAAACTGGGGAAGAGGCAGCTGTTTAAAGGATGTTAAATACTTGGAGATAGATTATATCCGTAAGGCAACATACTTGAATGAGATTGGACTAAAAGCTACGAGAGATGGCTACCTTCTTCTTGCTCAAGCATCCGTATTAGGTTAATATCTCGCAATAACTTCTCAACCAAGAAGACTGCTAGTCTCCGAGTTAGGAGAGGACAGGATAACAGATGGTCTGGGATTCCGTGAAGAAGTCAAGCCCTGCCCTAGTGGCAATTCAGAATATACAAACGTCACACCTCTATAAAAAAATAATTATAAAAAAATTAATATTATCATCGTGTGTGAACTCGTTAGCACCATCAATGGAACTCTCAAACCCAAAAAGTACACCAAGCACGACCACAAGCAACTCCAAATTTCAAGGAAATTATACAGAACCAGAAAAAAACTGCATTAGAAAAGTTACAAAACAAGCATTGTCAACGCTTCCCCAAGATTCTGGGTTCGAGGCGGCCCTCGAAGGTCACCTCCATCAGGATTTGCTAGTTTAGTGGAAGATTGATCGGTTGTCTGCGTCCCACTGGTCTAAGCGTCTAGCTGCATGCCCTGCCTAACTAAAAAAAATTTTATGGTCGATAGTTGGCCTACTACGAGTCATAGCACCTAGCTCACTAGCGATTAGCTATAGGTGGTTCAGCTCTTATCAGCGAGTAGCAGCACTCCCAACATAAGCAGCAGCTTTCTGGACCGGTAAGCAACCTTCTAAGACATGTTAATGATCAAATCTCCGTAATAAACTTCTCGACCAAAAACTTGTTTTTCTGATGCAACAGAGTTATGTATTGTCGGCCGCCGACTATGAAAATCCTATTTTTTTTCGGGATTGCAACTTGCGAGAATTAGTCTCTTCGTTTCCTAACATCAGAGATTAGTCCACAGTCAGTCCACAGATTTAGTCTGATTCCCCGGTCAAGTGAGTGGTCCCCCATAATGTACTGTTAGTGCCAGAAGGGAGAGTAAAATGAAGAGTCATTGTCTCTTTTTGCTCGTGATTGGAGATGGTTCTAATGACAAGCACTTGTTCAAAGGACAACTAATTGAAAACACAAATAGGCAAATTTAATTCGGAAGTGCCAATTAGAATTATCTATTAAGTCAGAGACTGTGATTAGACAAAAATTGTCTTGTCCAGCCAGCCTTAGTTAAGTTGAAATCAGATGACTCAGCTGACATTGACCTCAACTAAACCTTGAATAGGTTCTAACTGAATAAATTATAGGATGCTTGGTAATAGCCTCTTTACACTAGCTAAATACCCAACTCAACCGGTCTGACTTATGTAGATAACCGAATTGATTTTATTAGTACCGGCAGCTTATTCTCCTCCTTTCTCTGCAAATTGTCCAAGGCGAGAATACCTAATAAACAGAAGATTGAAAATCTAAAAACAAACGGGAATTTAAAACCCATCTGTATGTAGCTTGAGGCTATACCAATATATGAAATGAAATGAACTTTCACACGGACATGCTTGTAGCATTCAACCAGAAACCGGAGTAGAGCGAAAAAGGAAAACGGAAAGCGGCTTCCCACTATCGAGACGGCGAGTTGAAGTCGCCAGGGCTTTCTACTCTCATCACGTGGGGAAAATAGTGGCATGATACGGACGACACGGAAAAGCAAAATTAAAGTCCTAATACCTGCTTTAAGAGACCGACTAGCTCAGAAGGGAAATTGATTTTACTAGACTGTAGTACACCTATACACCTGAATGAAGTTTTCTTTCAGTTTTGGCCCTCGATGAAAATGAAAAGAATAGAAGAAGATGGAGAAGAAGAGGTTCCACGTCGAGAGAGCTTCGGTTGCTATCCGAAGATGAGGCTTGAAGGGTGAGGGTATGTCGAGCAGACACAAGGTAAAAAACAAATGCCACGTGACAGTGAAAGGGACCCTCATCTGTAACCCGTTCGACGACTACTCTCAGCTTGCCACCTCGATGCATCGTGTTCATCCTTGACAAAGATACATCGTTCTTCTTTTTGCATTTCAATGAAGAGGAGAAATTCGTCTTCTTCTCGCCATGGAATCTCTGCTCTTACTAAGCACGGAAGAGTACGATTAAGGAGATACAAAGTATATGCAGTAATCTATGTACATTAAAGAAAATTTAGCTCAAACTTGAACAGTTTGAGTTGTAAGTTATCTCATCATTGGATTTTTTTACCTACTTTACCATCAATGGATATATTTTTACACCAAAATGTAAAAATATGGTCTACTTCCACCATACACAAATCAAGGGTGAAGTCTGCTTGAGGCAAGCAGGGTCCAATTGCCCTCCTCCTGGGCATAGTCTGCCCCCTTTTTAAAAATTTCTGAATCTGCCTCAGATTCAAATCATTAGTCAGCTGTGCCAAATGGTTCTAATCAAAATTAATTTTGTCAACACATAACCTACCAAGCTTCTTATGGTGGCATAAAAATTATTTTGTTTGTTTTGTTTTTGGAAGTTAATGTAGTTTGACATAAGGATGACTAATGTTGAGAATAAAAAATGATATAGTTTCTCATACGTCACCTAATCTTAACGAGTTTCTAATCAATTAAGGATTCATAGGAGACAAGAAGCAGAATACACCAAAATTTTGTTGGCTAAGCTTACCACAACCGTGATTACTCGGACACATATCTTCAAATGAAACTTAACCATTTTAATGACAGCTAATTATTCAGAAGGAGATTTGTTCCTGATCCCTCTAGATACAAGATACATGGATAACAGAGGCAAAAACAACGACGTTCCGAAGGCGGCCGTTCCCTTCGTTTTCGTGAGAACATTGGTCCTATATTCGAAATTACTTTAAAAGACGAAAAAGTACATTGAGACATATAGTCAAAAGACCGAATACCATATGTCAAAATATTAAAAAAAAAAAAGACCGTAGGACAACATGTCCAAACTACCCTAGAACTGTTACCTGCAAACGAACTCTAACCGCCATCACGGAATCAGTGGGCACCTATGATTTATGAACCACCTATGAACAAACAGAACTTTGAAGGGAGTATTGGCTAACATGCGCCGCATAAATCAGAGAACAAAGAGGCGACGTTTCAGCGGTAAGTGACTTCTACCCTACCCCGCCGTCGCTCATCAAGAGCTATACCACATCGTATTTCTTTTAACGAAGAGGTACGGCAGAATCTATCTAAGTTTTCGGGAATAGCGATTTGATAAAGACAGAAGATTACTTCTCAGCCGTTTTCTGTTAACTACGGTAGCAAAAGCGATACCGACGAAAACGCTGTAGTGGAATTTTGAAAACCTCTTCTAAAACCAGTGGCAGATTACTCTTTGTAACGGAAAAGAAAGAAGCGAAGATGAAACAAATTGATTCAGTTGCTTATCTTAGCTTTTTTTAATCGCGCATTTAAGATGAGAAGTTGACATTAAGATTTCAAAGCCTTGCTTAAGAGAAAATCAGGCCTGAAATGAGAGGAGGCGACGGTAGTCCGTCTCACCAGATTAATTTGACGGAAGCACAAAGAAAACGAGAGATTCGGCAGAAAATAAGCAATCTCTTACGTCTAAGATTTTAAATCCCTCGCAATTCCTTAAAAGATTTCGAACGAATAAAAGAAACGCAAAAGAGACGGATAATCTGCAATGTCACAGAAGACAAAGCAATCAAAATTTCAAACTCCAAACAATCAAAACAAACAGAGTAAGGACTTACCGATTTCTGACGCAGCAATCCAATTCGGAACGACGAAGTACTTGACGCTTCAAAGACGGACAAGGTTGAAGAGAATCTCCGACGGCAGGAAAAGAATTTGCTTCCTCAAATTCTTTCCAGTTCTGAGCAAGAATGGGAAGAGAGGAGAGGAAAGAGAAAGGAAACGAAACGGATCGCAGGTTATTTATAGACGGAGGGAGCGAGTGAAAGATTTTCGGAATCTCTCCATTCACGGGATTCCTGCCGTTAAAGTTTCTATGAAATTACCAAAACACCCACGCTTTACCAACATTATGCCGTTCTTAATCACCATTGACAAAAACAACCCGCGAAGGTTTCTTTATTTAAGGACCGAAAAACGGGACCGTCAATAAATTTTGTTGCGGGAGAAAATCTCTCTCGAAAAAAAAAAAAAAACAAAAAACTCTTTTTTCGTTTTTTTTCCTGCAAAGTTTTTTCTATTTTTAACTAAACAACAAAAGAAAAAAAAACGAAGCAAGTTGGCGCGTTTACGTGCCAGATTCTTAAATCACTATACTCGATAGGACAATGAATCCGGAGAACAAAGTCACCTCTTTTGGCATTTTTCATTAAATTTGGGTCGTCACAGTAATAAATAATAACCACGTTATCTTTCAACAATTTTTAACATTTCCTTTCCTTCGTGGGATTTTGATACATACACTTGTAACAAACACAATTCATCCCAAATGCCTTAGGAGGTCTTTCCGCAATTCATTCATACATGATCTTTATATTTTTATTTTGATACATATGAGATTATTCTTAACATATATCAAATAAATACTTTGACAAAAAATTTATAAAATAAAATTTTAATATATACACACATTATTGTTCCGTATACCATGCAGAATATGAATTTGTTACTTTGTTTCCATTTATTTACCTAATTACCAATCGGGTATTCACGGGTGGTAAAAATTAATAAAAATTTATAAAATTTTAGATATAACAAAGAAAACATGACATCACTCTGTAATACCTAAGGAGCTGTAAAAATATCGTATATATTAAAACATACACATAATAAAGTGCTTTAAAAAAAAGTTTATCGTCTTGAGAGAAATTACAACAATATCATTAAGTCGTACCTTAAATTCTATAAAAACTATTTTTATATCCTTAGAGCTTGATCATACTCATAAACCGGTAAGGAATAGCCATTACCCGATTTTTTTTCTATTTAAATAAAAATAAATGAGAAATAGGAGAAATTATCTTATTACTTAATCGTGTAAAAAACAATAAAAAGTCAATTAAACTAGGAGAATTAATGCTAGTAATTATATAATATAATGCCCAATGGTCGATTCATGACATGTATGGCAAATAAACTTAGTTGCATTTATACATTGAATAATGTTTTGATTTGGGTAGTCAAACAAGTTAGGGTTATATCGTCACATAATCTAATTTTCCTGTATTTATTTCATTATCGGTCACAGTTGGAATACGCAAGAAGACTATTTTTTATTTATTTGGTCTCCCAAGAATAAAGAATTTCTATGAGTAAATAAAATATAAGAAAATAACATAGAATATCATAAAATATTCATAAAATAAAAAAATAACATAAATAGTATACTGGGTTTGTAGAAAAATTAAATAAATATGTAATTAATTTAAAAGGGCAAATCAGACACTTCAACGAAAAAGATAAAAAATAATTCAATTAACGACTACTGTAGAGAGAACTCTATATCCTTAGTAACCATCGAACACAACTGATTCTAGCTTTCCCGCCGGGGCATCTCCGCCAGTCATTCCTGCGAAATTTCCTCATTTGTACTTAAATCCATTAAGAAAACCATTTTCCTTGTCATCGTCCTCTTCCTCGATAAACCACAGGGAGACTTCCAGGACAGTTCCCACCCATTAGCGAACTCTTTTTGTCAACTTGAAACCAAACATAGCTTTCCGCTGCAGAAAATGAAGGTTTCATTAACAGCGAAATTTTGGCGGTTTCTTCCCATTGAAGCCTTTAAGTACATGGCAGTGGGAGGACCGTTAGCTGTCTTTGGACATTGCTGACTCAATAGAGAAAGTGAATGGTTCATCCTCAGAGGTTCACACCACAACAAACCCTAAATTTCGTCTATTCGCCCAGAAGTGCAATCAACGTCGCGCATATCTCCCAGTGATGCGTGATGTTAAGGGAAAAATTACATCATGGGAAGAAAAACTCTGTGTACAAAGTCAGAGCTTAGTTTGGCAGATGGCTGTGTAGCATGTCTTCTTCTGGATGAACTTTTTGGGTTCTTCTCTGTCATGCATGGTAATACTTCTAACTTATTAGCTACGACCCTATCATTCACGTAAGACCCGTACGTAAAGACACCCTCTATAGATTAGGCCGAGTTCAGACTTGTTGATCCAAATAATTCAGCTCTCCACAATCACATACGAGGACGTTGTTAAAAAATAGTCCCACATGGATTAATGGGTACAAAGATCTTGAGTTATTAGTTGAGAAAAAATGTTTCCTAACTTCGTTAGTTATTTTGGGATGAAGCCTAGACCTGACTTCACAGATGTATCACGTACTATTTCTTAGTACGAGTGACCTGTGAATGTGTTCTCCCCCTCTTTCGTTGGCTAGAGCAACCATTTGTTATTCCATATTAAATACTGAAAGATATTCTAATTAAAAACTTAAAACAGTTCAGATGCACGTAGATGCCTTGAAATTTGACACTTAGATCGGATAATTGTGTATGGCACCAAAAGGTCAGTTAGTAGGAACTATTTGGCATAGTTGGTTGCTATTACTTCCATATTAAGCTTAGGTCACTTCTCGTTTCCCAGTTGTTTTAGGTTTCCATCACTTTGGTTTGGTCGATTAATTTCATTTATAGGTCCTACTTCGTGGCTGGAAACAAAAGCCATGCAACAGAAAGAGTTTGGCATGCAGCACTTGTGCACGTTACAATTCTTGTTCACTCTTTCCTGATATCAATTATTGAGATGTTAAGGTTTGGTATAGCTCCGACCTCCTAGATTTTTTTCAGTCACAATTCTTAACATGTTCTTAAGATGCTAGGGTTCGGAATAACTTGGACTAATAAGGTTTTCCGAGTCACTTTCCTGAAGATGTTAGAGTTCGGTATAGGTCCCACCTATATGATTTCTTGAGTTGCTTTCTTAAGATGTTAGGGTTCGGAATAACTTGGACTAAACTGAGTCACTTTTCTTAAGATGTTAGAGTTACCTATATGATTTTTTGAGTTGCTTTCTTAAGATGTTAGGGTTTGGTATAAGTCCAATCTCTAAGACTTTGTGAGCTCCATATCTTGGATGTTAGGGTTCGGTATAACTCCGACTTATGAGATTTTCTAGTGGCTTTTCTTAAGTTATTAGGGTTTAGTATAACTCCGACCACTAAGATTTTTTGACTTGCATATCTTGGATGTTAGGGTTCGGTATAACACCGACTTATGAGATTTTCTAGTTGCTTTTCTTAGGTTATTAGGGTTTACTATAACTCCAACCACTAAGATTTTTTGAGTTGCATATCTTGGATGTTAGGGTTCGGTATTAACTCCGACATACATGATTTTTTAATCGCTTTTTCTTAAGATAATAGGGTTTGGTATAGCTCGACCTGAAGACATTTTGAGTGGTAACTCCACATGAAATGAAATCTAGGCAGTTCGTAACACATGTATTAATAACCCTAATTTCATCTCATTCTAAAACATGGCATAGAAAACCTTGGAAAAGTATTTTTAAATGGGTAATTATATTCGATAATTTGATTAATCCATTAAAATTATGCCGGTAAAATAGCTGCATAATCGGATGAAATTACTATAGGTAATCGGTTCAAATTGACAGCCATACAAAATAATAGATGAATTGATTGACATGAAAAGTCCTGGTTCAGACATGTTTGGCTCATACAAAGGATGTACAAATAGTGGCTGTTAAAGCATATGAGAGGAATTTCAGGCTTCCATGGTAATAAACTTTAGGTTTATTTGGAACCCCTAGAAAATAAAATGAGATTTTGATCATTATTATTCCAAAAAAATAGTTATTAAAAATGAGATAATGATCAAATTATTTTTTTTACTAATTATTTTTAAAAATAATAATGATCAAATTTTCATTTTTAACATTTTGTTTGATGTCCCATGAGATAGAACTCTCAGAGTGATTACCAAGTGAAAGCAACTCTCTTCTTCTCCCTCCCTCACTCACTCACTCACTCACTCACTCAGGGATTTTAACAAAGAGTGTTCACGCAACAATTAAGCCATCAATATGCTCTAATACTATTCGAAAACTTCCCCCTTTTCTTCCTGAATTCCTTGTCTCACTTTCACAAGCCACCACCGACCTACCCAAAACAAGTCTATCTCCTCCCTGCACATCAGACTAACCTAATTTTCATTTCGTCTTGTCTTTGTTTTCTCGCCACCTTGTCCGGCAACAGTCGTGTGGCGTACACTACGAGGCATTTCAGCTTCACATGGGCCACCTATTAAATTCCACGCTGCGGTGCGACAAACCGACCCAAACCCTCGAACCGTCAATCATCTCTTCCCAAATCAGTGAAAGGCCAATAAGAACTACTCAAAAACAAATCTTCACCGCCACCTAAGGATCAAACCATTCTTTTCGTCTATAAAACTAAACGAGCCAGTCCAAAGGAGTCTCCTGATTAAGATACATAAAGAGCAGAAATAATATAAGCCAAGTCGTGCTCCTCCCAACACGTCTCGCCTCCTCCAGCTCTAGAAAGTAACTGATGTGAACTTTATTGAACAGCCTTCGAATGGCGAGGTTTCTTTAATCTCTAACCGTTAGATTGCTCCGGGGAATTACCACCTTCAGACGCGTAGTCGTCTCTCCTGTCAAGAAGACATGGTTTTCTGCGTTCTGTGTAGGCATCTGAAAGGGAAGACTGAAAGTGGCTTTAAATCAAATCCTTGATTTGGTGGAGAAATCGTTTTTTGAGTACTTTAATGTCTGTATCCATGAAAATGGGTGTCCATGGAGTTGATGGACGCACCAACACGCCTTCGTTCATTCGTGAAAATTTTTATGTTATGATTTGGTAGAAGCACCTCAGACAAAGGAAAATGGGTTCTGCTTTGCAGTAGAGCTTGCATATAATAAGGAAGCAAAGGTACTTTCGCACTGGACTGATCAACCACTTAAGAGAAGAGGAAGTGGATGTTACTTCCATGAACCACCTGATGGATATATTTAGATGTTTGACCCGTTCTTTTAAGAGATTTTACCTTTTTCCTTAGATGTAGCTGGTAGTGGATAGTTATAATTGCCAATTGAATATAATCTTTGTTTAAGGGTCTAACAAATTGCCTATAACTTTACATCGAAGAGGCTCTAAATAGACGAACTGATCTCCGTTCTTCAGGAATTTGATCGTCATGATTGGAGGTAAGCAACCATTCACGTTTCAGTTTACATATTATGAATTTTATGATGTATTAAAAATTCATTTATGCTAACATGGCTAACCTGATGGATAGAATCACTCCAACGAGTGCAGCTTTCTCCAAGATTATAATTAGGTTATAGAATGTTAAGGATATAAAAGTCGATGGCCAAGTGCAGCTTTCTAGAAGATTATAATTAGGTTATAGAATGTTAAGGATATAAAAATTGATGGCCATTTGTGAGGTGTGTATAATGGGCAATGATTATAATATGACCAACACTCTTCTCATAGGGCAAGGTGGGGCTTGAAGGCAATTAGAGGTTTCCATATACATGCTTGATCCTTAAAAGAGAGATTTGAGTGTCGGATCCACTTTGGTGCCGCGAAGCTTTAAAAAAGACTACGAGATTGAGGCATTCACTATGTTGGATACTAATCTTGATACTCTGTTAGTAAGGGTGGCATCGAGCCGAGCCGAACCCGAACCTGCCTATGTTCGAGCCGAGCTTCAAGCTGAACCTCATCTCGAGCCTAAAATTGTTATCGAGCTCGAGCCCAAAAATTTTAACTGAGTTCGAGAAGAGCTCGAGCTTCAACATACATTTAAAAATTTCCAAAAAAAAATATATAAAATAAATTGTATATAAAATTATGCATATATTTTACATAAAATTGGTATGACCTCTACATAAAATTGGACATAACCTATATATATATATATATATATATATATAATACATGTATAAGATTGGGTATGACCTCGACTTAAAATTGAGCATAATCTATGTATATAATACTTATATAAAATTCGGCATGACCTCTACTTAAAATTGGGCATAATCTATATACATAATACCTGCATAAACACTCCATAAAATTGTCTAGACATTCCTTAAACACTTCATACACTCCATAAAATAGTCTAAACACTCCATACAATGCATAACATTATGAATAAACTCCGTACAATAATCAAACACAACAAAATTAAATGAAATATCACTATCAATTTACAATCACCCAAATAAAAACTATAAATCATTTAAATAAAATTCTATTACTATTAGAGACTTACTAGAAAATTACAAGAAATATTTTAAATTTTTCTTGGGAAAGTTAAATGGACCTCTTATTACCTTTTCTAAGGAAATAAATAAAAATTTATAATTAATCTAATATATTATTATACTTATTGATAAATTTTTAATAAAATAAAATGACAAACACAAAATTGCTACGAAAATTGCCTCATGCTAAAAGGATTATATCATCAACTGTCAAATACTTGTTCAAAATTTTTCTATACGACTTTCTTGCCCATCTTGGCAAGAAAATCTTAGTTAGAAAATTATATGATTTTTTAATAAGAATTTATAATTACAAAAATATTTCAAAAAAATGAGGCACTAATGGTCCCTATATTTCTACTAAAAATGTCTTTTCAATATTTATTGAAAAAAATATTAAAATAGTTTCTAGAAACGTATTTCTACTAAAATATTTTTTCAATTTCTTCAAGAGCCATGAGGAAGGTACATAATTTTTTTTACTCCAATAGTTGTCTAGCTTGTTTTTAAATTTTTGAATCTGGCCATAAATTTACTATGGCCTCCTTAGTGCCCCTAGATGAAAATTTATATTCTAGGAAAAACTAGAATTTGTTTTACCTATGATACATATTCCCAAAAAAAACCTTTAAATAAAATCATATTACTATTAGTGACTTATTAGAAAATTACAAGAAATATTTTCAAATTTTCTTAGGAAAGTTAAAAGGACTTTTTATTACCTCTTCTAGGGAAATAAATAAAAATTAATAATCAATCTAATATATTATTATACTTATCGGTAAATTTTTAATCAAATAAAATATCAAACACAAAATTGCAATGAAAATCGCTTCATGCTAAAAGTATTACAACATCAATTGTTAAATACTTATTCAAAAAATTTCTATACGGTTTCTACCCCATCTTGGTAGGAAAATCTTACTTAGAAAATTATATGATTTTCAATAAGAATTTTCAATTACAAAAATGTTTAAAAAAACATGAAACACTAATAGTTCATAGAAACTTATTTCGATAAAATGTATTTTCAATTTTTTCAAGAGCTATGTGGAAGGAGAGTTTAAGGAAAAATATATATTTTTTTTTTACTTGATGATCTCGTACGTGCGAAATCATCTTCGCGCGGGGGAGGGGGAAGATTATTTCTCCCCTAATTTCTCCCATGAACTTACTGGTTTAGGTTTTTCGTCGAGACTACACGGAGGGAAGGGGGTTACAACGCCGGGGATGACCTGTCGTTGGGGATGACCGAAGCTGCGATGACGGAAAGAGAGGCGACGGCGAGGAGAGGAGAAAATCGAACGGACGGCTATAGAGGCGGCCTACGAGTAGCTGTCAACGACGATAGAGGCGGCGACAACAACCGACGGGATGGGCTTGGCGGTGACGAGGGGAGGAAATTTTTCCCTCCCTCTCTCTCACTCACGCTCACGCTCCCGCTCCCCCGCTTCCAACCCGATACCGATCCCAACTCACCTCGAGCCGACGAACCGAACCTGGCTTCGGTCGAGCTTGGCTCGTTAAGGTAAATGAGCCGATTTCAGAGCTCGAGCTCGATAGATAACGAATCGAACCGAGCCGGTACCGAGCCGAACTCATGCTGGCTCGATTCGTAGCCACTCCTACTTGTTAGTGCCCTCTGTAAGTGAAATGAATTTCACTTATGCTAGGTAAAATGCACTAAAACCCGTTAGTGCCCTTTGTAAGTTGGGAGGGAAAGTAAATTACAAATTTAATTCACTTTCCCCCATTTTAGGCATAACGCAAGGGAAAGTGAATTCAGAGGGGTCGAGCTCTGAATTGACTTTCCGTTCGTCCATTACATCAGGTTGTCAGGAGGGTTATTGAACGAATGCTTGGAGAAAAAAAAAATTGTCTCCTCTCTCGCTCGCGACCTTCAGCGATTTCAATCGGGCCCTCTACAACCTGTCCTCGCCGCTTGCTGAACCTCTTTTCCTCTCGCCGTCCCCAACATCGATGACTTCTCACCCCCTTCTATAACCTCTCTGGCTCGATTCAAAAGAAACTAGGGTTTTTTCCTAGAAATTGAAGGTTCGTTCTTTTTGTTGTTTCTGAATCATTCCTTTGCTTCTCATTTTAATTTTTGGCTCCATTTTTGGAATCATTCCTCTGCCTCTTCAACCCCTCTCGTTCTATTCGACAGAAATTTTGGTATTTCTGTAAGTTCTAAAAGTTCTAAATCATTCCTGACCTATACCTTTGTTTTATATCACATTGAGTCCAATTTCATAAATTTCATTCTCTGGATCGTGAGATAATGGGATGGATGCCATAAGATCCTCAAATTTCAGAGGTGAGTGTCGGGCAGTGTACTAGAATTACAAAACTTACAGAATCTGTATCCGATCACTATTTCTAGCAGTGATGTTGAAGATTATCCAACATGCTTCTTTCTAGTGTGTTTGTGTATTAAACCAGAGAAGCTAATGATCTTGTTGATCATCTAGTACACACTGGGGTTTCTTGTGATCACCTCCCTGTGATCATCTAGACTCTCTGTACTAGTTTGGTATTTGTGTTATGATTCAAATTCAACTCAAAGCTCAGGAAGCAAACCATTGAAGAAGGAATAAAATATAAGATGCAAATGTAGTTATTCTAAGGAGGTCTGAATTACATTCCTATAATATTTTTCTTGAGTGTCCATCTGCAATATTTCTGAACTTATATCCTAGCTATGAACTATGAGTCTGACTCTGGACACACTGTACTAAGTAATTCCAATTCCACAACTACAAGAAAGTCATGAACAACACCCATACCCAGCAGTAGTAGCACTTGCATCAAAACTTCCTCTATCAATAATTGTATGGAAACGAGAATCCCTATGTGAAAACGTTCTATTTCCGACATTGCTAATCTTAGACTTCTCTTTTCCTATCTCTGAAAGAGATGGAGAAAATTCCGCCAAATTTCTATTGGACTCAGGTTCATCATCAACTTTTGCAATCCTAGCAAATCAATGAGAGTTCCTAAATCGACTCCAGAAGTGTTTAAGTTCTTTTTTTTTGTGTTTTTGGGGTTTTATTTTGCTGCTTACCATTTTGGTCAACACTACCATTTTTACTCATGACAACAACAACAACCTTAAATGGGGTTATAACTTCTGTATCCTGCTTTGATGTGGAAAGACAGGCCAATATATGAAGTTGTTCCACCTGCTGTTAAAATCAAGGTTTTTGTCACTAGTTCAAGTTCAAGCTTGTTGCACCTTTGTCACGAGTACAAAATCAAGGTTTTTGTCACCAATGAAGAAGATGATTCAAGTGATGATTCTGGTGAAGAACATTGTGTAGATAACAATGCAAATGAAAATGAAGACAATGATAGTGGTAATGATTTTGAGGATGATGTGGACACTCAAAGAAGTACTCAGAGGGAGTATGCAGTGCAATTTGCAAGAGCATCGTATTTTCGAGATGTATTAGCAATTAAGATGTCGCAAAATGTTTTAATGCCATTAAATAATTTCTTTTTTGTATTTTGTATGTATACTGGTAGGTATTTTATATTAAATAGGTGATTGAGTTTTATTTTTATTATTTTTATTTTTATTATTTACGTAGTACGCTGAGTAATGAATTTAAACAAATATAACTGCGTATATACGTTAGTTTAAGAGCGAGAATTGAAACACTTTTAATATAATAATTATATTAAGTTTTTGGATATTACAATAGTAATTATTTGTGTAAATATCATACTTTTTATAAATTATGTTAATAAATTAATATTATTTTGATATAACTAATATATATTAAGTTAACAAATATTTTATAATATCCTTTTTATATAATTATTTATTATTTAGATATTACAAAATTAATATTTGATTACAATTTTAATAGTATACAAGTAAGCATTTGTTTAATCATTATATTTAATATATTTTATTTATTACTTAATATTAATTTAATTTTCTAAAAGTCAGATATATCAAAATATTTTATTAAGAAATAATTTCTTTGCACTTCATACCGCACTTTCCATTGTACACGCTAACACAAATAAGTACTTTACACTGCACTTTACATTGTGCACACTAACACAAACAAATACTTCCTCTCACTTTTACTAGGGTTAATACTTACACTTTCCCTCTGACTTTCCCTAGCACTTACAAAGTGCACTAACCCCCCTGAGTCTTGTTTAGCCTTTAGTAGCATCAAAGGCCTGTTTATCGTATTTAAGTATGCACCCTGCTTCTACTTATCTCTCTTTCCGAACGCTGCTATGAATCATTTTTTCATTAACAGTCTACAGTAGCAAATCTAGGCTTTTGATCAGATTACTGAAAACCTGAAACACAGAAGGAGAAGTATAGAATGGCAGCTTATGGGCTTGCATGGCCCAAGGAGGAAGTGGGCTTTGTTCCAATGCGAGTGGTTTCAGCCCATTGGTGAGATGGGAAAATTGAGCGAACGTGGACTTGTGTCAGGTCAAGCCCTGAATGAATGAATAACGCAATCATTCGTTACTGTTTTTAAGGTGGCTTGGTAGAAAAGTTTGTCCCTTTGACAAAAATTTTGAGGGTTTGTACCATTTTATAGGAAAAATAAACCAAGAAAGAGAAATATAATTTATTTACTTCTCACTTTAACTTTATTTTTAATTATTAAAATTTAATTTATTTCTAGTATAAACATAAACATTATAAATAATTTTTCTGCTATTTCCTATAATGACATAAATCCAGAAAATCGGTAAGAAAAAATTCAATAAAAAACTTAATAAAAAATATTTTTTATTATTTTATTTTCTTGCTCCCTTGACGTGCGAGTGATTAATATGAAAGATGAGGACTTTAAATTTAGCCCATGTAATATCCACTGGTGGGCACGCAATAGCCCATAATATCTCATGCCTAGGCTAGTTGGTTCATTAAATCTATGTATCACATCATTCACTTGCTTGGGCAAGTAGATGCCCCATGCCTGGGCTATATAACTCATTCCTTGCTAAATTAAATTAACCTTATTTTAATGGAAGTCTTCTGACTTAATTATTTATATTTTAAACTTATCATATTTATTTAAATTGTTAGAAGACAGGGCCCAAACTCATATGACCAAGGAAGACCCATGGATCCAAGAGAAATAGAAAACGGGCTCAAGGCCCACAGATCCAATAAAAGACCCCTAAGCCTATACATTGATGATAGGATGGTAAAAAAATGGTCTTCTCATAAATATGGCATTGATGTAATTATGTTAAAGTTCCAGAGTTAAAACCTTAAACCCTAAACTCTAAGGTCAGGGGTATTATTATAATATTATAACTTCATAAATATATAAATAGAGCTTCAGTTTTCTCTCCCTTTTTTTTCATGAGCTAAATTCATGGAGTCCTAAAAATTAATATTAATATTATAAATTAAACATCAATAGCAATTAGGAAACAATAAATCTAACTATTAAATTTGTCCAACGAGTAAAATAAAATATAATAACTAAATAATAACAACTCGACCCAATTTTAGCGAAGACATCTAACACGATGTTTCTCCAAATCCAATCGATTAAGTCTAATTACCTTCCTCATATATTTTCAAATGTATATGGTTAATAAATATAATTTTATTATTTTTATTATTATAAAATAATTTAATTAATATGATTAGATTATTTATTTGTGTAATTTTATGGTATTTATATATTTTATTTTATATCTTTAATAAAACTATCTAAATTGTGAAATATCTATATGGGAAGGGTTCCGGAGGGAGATTTGGGCTCTCAAAAACAATCACATGGGTGACTAAACGAGGACCGCCGGTGTGCGTCTTATGATCAAATTGGACCCCCTTTAAAGAAGACGTCAAAGTGATGTAGTCCTCAGATCTACGTTTAATATAAGGGACTGCCGTCACTGCCCTAAGATATCTGACACGAAGATTCTCCCTTTTTGACGCTTCCGGCTCGAGTGTTTGTCTTTGCCCTTTCTCTGCATAATTTTTGGTGTTCTACTACTGCTCGCTTCAGAAACCTCAGATATTACTTGAAACGCCACAAGTTAAATTATCAAACCACTGCTCACACGTCAAGAATTAGATGTCGAATCAGATGCTGTAAAGGTTGCGTTGTCTTCTGAGGAAAACGAGTTATTTTAATTCTTCGTGTTATCTGTCTTCTTTGTAATAGTCACCTGCATCTCGGGCAATTTCCACTTCTTCTGTTTTGTTACCGGCGCTATGGATTCCTTGGTGTACCTGTGGAAGTGAAGAAAGGGGAAGATGGACAGAAAATGCGTTATTTTTGTTGGTTTATTTTTGTTTCTTCTGGCTACAGACGTCAACGCCTCTGCAGCTGATGTAACAAGTAAAGTATGTTATGGTATCGCGTTGAATCAGATTGAGTTTCTAAATCCAGTTTCTTTGTTTTTTCCTCTTTCGCTTCTTCCTGGCTTTCTGCTCGACTGAGAGTAATCTGTGGCATTCAGGCTGAAAAGATAAGTGACGCTCTAGACGCCCTAAACTCCACGATTTCAACTGCAAGGAACGGATCTGATGCAGGATTTAGCAAATTGGAACCAAAGGTGGATAACCAGCTGCTCTCGCCGGAAAAGGAGAGTAAAGGAGTGGATGGAGGATCGCAATTAACTGAGGAAAATCATGAAAAGGGTGTGTCCGATATGAAAACGGGTTTGAAAGGAATTTCTGAGGTGGGAAAAGGTACTGACTCACAAACTCAGCATCGAACAGATAATGGGGGACTAAATGGCGTATCAACTTCTGAAGATAACCCTAAAGCAAGCGTGGTTACAAAGGAAATAGATTCTGGTGTATTGAAGTCCCCTGTGAAGGACAATAGTCGGGCAGAAGAATGTGATGAATCTAACAGGTGCGTGGACGAGAAGAATAAGTTGATTGCCTGTTTACGAGTTCCTGGAAATGGTAACGGATACTCTATACTCTTTATCTGACTTTTTACTCCATTTCTACTAAACATATTTGATCTAAAATTGGTTTTATTACTAAACTGGGAGCTGTATGGTAGCAATTTACTTTTTCTGGGAAGAAGACTGTAAACCGTATATGTTACTGACACTATTTTTATCAATGGAAGTAGAATAAGTATCATGGTTTATAAAGCAAGATATCAGGACGCTGCTACCTGGTAAAACCAAAGACAACGTGACTACTTTTATAAGGAAACAAATGATGATGTAACTGTAGGCCCCTAATATTGCTGTTTAATCTGTTCTTAATGATATGTTTTTTTCTTAATTGAATGCTTCTAAGGGCAAGTAACATCGTTACGGTCATTTTGAATTTCTACTATAAAGGGATCATGCAAGTTTTGTCAAACTCTATGATTATGTAATTTTCAGAAGCCATAACAAAATTTATGTGAAATGTAAAGTGAAACTGCTATATTAGAAGGATTTGAACACATGCAAGGGAAATCCAACACATGAAATGCATTATGTGAAATGAGATGACTGCTTGAGTTTCCTTTGCCTTTGTGAGGTGCTGAAACACTTTTTTTGCCTTTATATGGGGTGCTGAAACATGCCAACACCATTTATAAAACTGCAAATGTCGTTCATGGTGTAAACATATGTTGATGAGTTCCTAATAGAGCACATCACTGAAATAACCCCTACTTATACTACTGTAAGTCATGCATTAAATGAAGTAAATCTCACTGGTAGCACAAGTTTACTTGATCACTTAATGTTGCATTCGGCTCTGATTTTATGAAGTTATCTTTCACTCCATGAATAAGATTTTATGTAGTTAACAGTGACATAGAACATTTTCAGACAATAAGTTCATAGGAGATTGACACCTTTTCTAGTTAATATAAGCTGACTTGAAGCCATTTCTCCCCACAACTTTTTAAAAACCCCTTTGCTTGGATAGAAAGTGTTGAGTAGGTCACTATTGGTAGATAGCTTCAAGGAGAAGTGGGGGTTTGGCTGTAAGTGTATCTAAATTTTTTTTTGGGGGGTTCCCCTGTAATGCATCAATTTAGTTTGTTTCATAGACTTTGTTAAAAAAGGGAATAGCCAAAATATAGTCAATTTTGTTAAACCAAATGTTGTTCTAAAGTTGGTCTGATGTATGTATTAAATCTCAAGTTAATCAGTGACGGTGCATTGCACGTAATGTATTTATTTGATTGTGGATGGGCAGATATTATGCATCATGATTCTCTCTCTCTCTTCCGTGTATATTTTTATTCTATCTTTTTAAAGACTACCCATCTATTCTTTCTCTTCGTTTGATATGTTTTATTTTCTCAGTTATTTGGTCAAAATTCTGAGTTACTAAATTACTTTTGTCATCAGATTCACCAGATCTATCTCTGCTGATCCAGAATAAAGGCTCAAGGCTTCTTGATATAAAGATTACAGCTCCTGATTATGTTGAGTTAGACGAAACCAGAGTTCAACTAAAAGGGAAAGAAAACAAAAAGGTATTTATTGAATTGCACTTAATTCTAATGAAAGTGATGTATCTCTTATACAAGTGGAGCAGAATCGACAACCTAGTGCTTATAGCTTTGCCTGCATGAATGACTCTAGCGACTACTTCAGACTCGCAACTGGGTGTTGAATTTATGGAAAAGAAAAATACTTTATTGACTTCTTATAATAAAAGTACTTGAACCTCTATTTATAATAAAAGAAAGTAGTAGAGTCCAATTACAATAAAACTACCTGTCCCAATTACACCCAAATTCTAACACTTAAAGATAAGTCGTAGCAAAATTAAATAATTCAATATAGATAAAAGACAAACATAACTCAAACTAGAACTCTTTTAGGATGTGACCATAAGCTAAAGATGCCCTTGTGAGTTCTTCTTGATCTTCCAACCAGCTTGTAGTTATCTTTGTGAGTCCTTCTTAATCTTCCAACTTATGTGATAAGTATGTCAGCTCATGGTAATCATGGTGGGTCTACTTCTTATGGGCTTGGGCCCATCTTTCAACACTCTTAGATATGTGGGTTTTCCTTGGTCTTGTGGGCTGGAGCCCATCTTCCAACACTGGGGAAGTACCTTTAGCAGTTCCAAGTTTGTTCACCATTTACATAGATTTGATTAATTTTAAGGAGTCATACCTCTGTTGAATTTTTTATCAACTTTTATGCAATGATACTGTCCATATAGAGATAGACTAAGTTCCAAGTTGTGGATTAGCAGCAGACTGGCAAGTTCATATATGGGGCTGAAGTTTCAAAATTTATGAAATTATTCACCAAATTGTGTTCATTTACATATTATGTCTAGTGGAGAAATTATGGCTGACTATACTGAAATTAGATAATGTAACAAAGAAAAAAGAACTGAAGAAAGAAAACCTCTTCAGTACATTTCAACTTTCCCATGTTTTTGTCGGCTTGCCTGGTGGAACTTGTAAGCTAGGTTTCCTATATTCCCAAAATCATGTGGCCTAATAGGTTGATTTGTATGGGCTTTTCAGATGTCTCCAGTGGATGTAACTGCAGATACTCATCCCTGTTTGGGGGAGAAATTTTTCAACATGAAAAAGGTAGAAAGAAAGAAAACCATTAATAAATATCAAATTTCCCACCTTATTGGCTCAGCTTGTTTGAACTTGCAAGCATGGTTTTCTATATCACCAACACTGTGTGGCCTGTAGACCATTATGTATCGCAGGTCAAGGTGTCCATCAAGGATGTAACAGCAGATAGTGATCCCTTTACTGCCTAAATCAGCTGCTTATTATCAGATTTTTTGGCCATCCAGTATGAGGAAAACAATGCTTGCAGGAAAAGTCCAATAGAAAACAATTACATTAATGTCTGCTGGTACATCTTTGCCATATTTTCCGTCAGTATCATTCCTTTGCTGCCTCTTTTTCTTGTCAGTAGTTATTCATAATAATTTTTTTTTAAAAAAAAGGTAAAAGCAAAGAACTGTTTAGATCTTTCACATAGTCATGTGTGTACAGTGATCATTACATCTAAGCCTTCTTTCCACTTCAACCCTCTGCAATAACAGCTAGTGATGTGCTGGAAGATATCTCCTCATCTGCACTTAGCTGTATCTTATTTCTCATTCTTCTACTACCAGCTTGAGATATGGTTCAGTTGTTTATTCCCTTATCTCAGTTTGTTTATCTTCTGCTATCAACGATCATGAGTTTTCAGAGCAGTTTTATACTCTTGTCAATTTTCATTTTGTTGCAACCTTGTCTTTTAAATCTTCTGAATCGGCATTCTTATGACAAGAGATGTGGTTGTGCAGGTGAAAGTCTCTGTGGGAAATGTTGTTAACAACGCCTCATTAAATTTAACTACTGGGAGTGGTCATTGCAATCTCGACTTTCGAGACTTGAACTTATTGCCAAATTCTGGGCAAAAAACTGAACACTTGCTGATGTCCACCTTCAGTATCTTCCCTCGTGCATCTGCTTTATATCTGCTGCTTGCCATGATTCTACTGGCAGGTAGTGCCTGGACGTGCATCAGATTCTGGAAACGGTCTGAATACGAGAAGGTCGACATGGAGCTGCCAGTTTCTGCTGGAGGAAAGATGGAAAACGGTCAAACAGATGGGTGGGACAACAGCTGGGGAGACAGTTGGGATGATGAAGAAGCACCAAAAACACCTTCCAAGCCAGTTTCAAGTCTATCATCTAAAGGACTAGCACCTCGGCGCTCTAACAACAAAGACGGGTGGAAGGATTGAAAAGCTAAATGCCATGTTAGGCAATTTTTTTTTGTTTTTCACTCGTTTCATGGAAAATGCAGGTTGTTTAATTCTATTTTTAAACCAAGAGCCAAGTGCCTGAATCTGTTTGCTGGGCCACAAGTAAGGCCCTTGCTAAGCAAAGCATATACTCAGAAAAGGATCCATGAAATTGCAGCACTACAAGCTTTTCCTCCCCGTAATTGTGATATTTCCGTGTTTTCTATTTTCTTCTTGGATCAGGATTGGTTTCATTAATTTTCTACAAATTTCCCAAAAATATGCTTATACAGGGTTCTGTATCACCGAAACATGCTGGATTTTAGGCTACCCGATACGACTTGTATCGGCCAACAAAGGCTGATATAAAGGGAATATATCAGTCGATACATCTGATACGTATCATAGGAGATATCCGATACTGGCAATCCTGCGCTTATGCTCAAGCCCCATATTATTTTGCGTTTAGAGTTTAGATGCCATCTTAAACAAATTCAAGAAAGAAAAGCAACCCAATTTGTTGACGGTTGTCTCCACGAGTGATTCGTCCGGGAGGCGAAGGCGCAAATGTCAAGGGGTGAAGACAAACCTAGCGGGAATTTTAAAAGTCGTTCCTACCAAAAACGACAAACCCCCGGGGCTGTGCCGATAAACGGCCAGCAGACGGCCACGACGCTTCTTCCAAACAGATCCACGTGTCAACAAGCTAACTTGACACGCCTCGACCCAGACGTCTGACATGGAGTCTAGGATATGCGTTGGGATTTCATTGGGGGGCGTGGTCCCGAAAACAGAAGCTGTGCACGTGTCAAAGACTAAATTGCTTTCTTTCTCCGGAAGTAATTCGGTTTGTTGAGATTTTTCGGGGTGAAATCAAGCATCCAATCAATGACCATCCATCGCGTCGCCGCCACCGCTCGGCTCGTGATGACTCGTTAATACGAGCCGGCTCTGGATAAAACGACAAGAGAGATATGTTTAGCCCGTAAATCACTAAATACAAAGTCAACAAGTCACGTGAGCAAATCATCCCAAATAGAAAGCGAGAGTTTATTTTTAATCTTATTTCCCTTGATTTATAATTTTAAAAAAATTATTTCACCGTTTGACTTTTTTAACGGACGGCTCATCCGATACGAAACGCTTGGTGTGAAACATTATGATCAACGGTTATCTAAGTTCAAATAATAACGGATACAATATGAGTATGGTGTAGCATTATTAGTCTAAGACCGAACCAGCGGACTGAATCGATTTAGTTGAGTGGTTTAGTTAATCGCCTTGCAACCCAACCCCATCCCGTCCCCCCACAAAAAACAAAGAAGAGGAAGAAAACCCGCCCGGCTATGCTTCTCTTGTAAGATTTTCCCAGTGATGAAAAGCCAACAATCCAACCCCATATCAGTTTCTTTCTTTTTCCAGTTTGGTTGTTTTCAACCAAATGGAGCATCAATGGCGCCACTGATATTATTGAAGGGGACCACGAGAGGAAGATCTAACGAGTAATCATGCCATGTTAGATGTCACCGCATGGTATATCTACTAAAATGACCTTATGTGAGCAGTTAGTTTTGTAACCTCCATCTTAAAAGATGGAAAAAAAGTAGATTTACGACATTCTGATCTGGTTTGTGATTTCTCTATTCGGGAGTTTCAGATATTTTTCTTTCAGAATTTGAGCGCCGTAACGGGAAGTAAACATATTTCATCCTTTGCTTCCGTTTGCATTCCGTTTATGAATTCTATAATAATATAAAAAATTGTATTTAAGCATCAAAACACCTTTCCCTTGCACATAAAAGTATGCACATAAAATCTTAAACTAATCTTTCTTATTTTAAAGGCTTAAATAATGTCTAGAGATGTGTAAAACTAGTACTAATACTCTCTCTTGATCTAATTATTTATTTTTATTAGAAATATATACTTTTTGAGGACTTTAGCCTCCGTAATGAAGATCTCAAACATTTTACGTAAGGGTTCATGGAAATAAATGGTTCCCATCACGAAGAGACCATATGGGTGGGACCACCAACAGTGGTAGGTTTCGTGTATGGCATTATTTTCTCTGACAGAGAACTGCAAAGAGATGAGAAAACGTAACGCATGGAAAATATTAGGCCGATTCTTGACATGCTCGTCACTTTCCATTCCAATTTAACACAAATCACAGCAACACGTCTATCACCCAGGGCGTTAGGGACGAACATCTCACCTCATTCGCCATGTTATCTTTGTTTTCTTCTCTGAATTGGTTCGTGGTCTCAATGTGTCGCCTCCTTCTCCGATTGAATGTCACCAGATTCGCATCTCAAACATTAAATTCTTTTATGCGTAATCAAAACTACCGTGACTTGAGCGCGGTAGGAACCAGAGAAAGACACGCTTTGGCTCTTCTAGAAAAAGCCGTAGTGGAAGACAACGAGAGGAAACGGTGACAAAAGAGCAAACCATTAGTGGAGGGGAGATTCCTTGCAGTCCCTGGGAAATGCTTCTCTGCTCATTATTTCTACCAAGATGAAAGCTTTATTCGTTTGGTCTCTGCAACTCAGCTTCGTCCGACTGTCTCAGCTTTTCTTTGTTCTGATGAACGAGACCCAGTCAGCGTAGAGGACCTCGACTGCGAAATGGAAAACGAAGTCTTTGTCGAAAACGCTATTGGTTATTCGATTGTTTGGCTAGAACCGGCCGTCGAAGATCAAAGTGGAGAACGACCGAAATCTGCATAGATCTGGATCTGTTTTGAAAGTAGACGATGGAATTTACTCGGGCCCAGAAACCCGGATCCTAGGCTGGCTCGAAGACAAGTCTGACAGCGAGTAACTTTCTCCGAATATTTGGGTTAAGAGGTGGAGTACGAAAGTGGTAGACTTTTCCGGGTGGTGACGAATCTGAACAGTGTTCACTGATTCGCTTGACTGAAAACGCTGGTTGATTTGGGACAAATTGACCGAGTCACTTGTCTCAAATTTGAAAACTCGGATCTGGCAGAGTTCGGGGAGACTTGGTCAAGTACTTGAGATGAGTCTTACCCTGAGACCTGACTCAGCATGCATAAAATCTGGGCCAGGTAAAGTCGAGCCTTACCCCTTCAGGCCGATTCAGTCACCTTCCCTTAAAGGCAGGTTGACACGGCGAGTCACAAGTGAAGCTGACAAGTGACAAGACGAAATGTCAATCCTTAGTGAAGCTCGAAATCACGTGGAGTAGCGGGAGTTAGGCATCCACCCCATCAAGACTTTCACATCGTTGTTAGTTGTGAAATAATGCGGTCTTGTTTGGCCCTAAATTAAGACGTTTGCTACAAAAAATTTGTCACTACATTCCGAAAATAAATATTGTAGATAATTATTGGTCCAGAAATATTATGACTCTGTAGTCATATTTTAAATAAAAAAAATGTGAGCCCATGAATCCATGAATCCATGAAAGCGGCTATGTAAATTACTTACTGGTCCAGAGGCCTCCGCTGCCCCTAGCCTCAATCCTCAGAAATTTGAGAGATACGACTCAATTACGTATGTCAGCATGTGTCATCGTAGTAAAAAGTTGCCCCGACAAACTTGATCTCTTATAATTAAATCATTATTTTCCATTATTAGTTGTAAACATTTCGTAATATTGATTGTCACATGTGGGGGTCGGTGTACCGAATGTTACAAAAATCAATACAATCACTTAACCGGGTCCGATAAAACCCGGGTTAATTGGTGTGATCCAGACCCCTCGAACCGGGGAAGGGGCAATGCCGTGATAAATAAATAAAGAGCAGTCTGAATCATTGTCGTGACCTTGCTACTTGACTCTTATCTACGTGTTCCTGCTTTTATCATTCGGCGATCAGAATTAGGTGGGAAGACATTATCAACCGTAATCAAGCTTACAAGTTTACTCCCTCCGGACGATGCCTGAGATCGACCTTCGAGTGATGACACTCTAGCCGTCGGATGCGTGAGTCTCGTAGGTAATGATTCTAATTGGGGGACTCGAGTTCTTATTAAGTTGAAACGGAGGACTTTATTTAATTTTTGCTCTTAAAAGCATTTAAACCTTTTGTACTTCTACCAAACTTGCTCCATTGCCCCTTCTGAATTACTCATGTATGAAAGGGTGCCCTTTATCTGTCTTCTAACACGCGGCAACGACGGACTTACTCGAAGAGATTTCATTTTGAGGAAAATCAATTCTCGTTTTGATATATAACAGAGAGAATTTCCATTGGCTGGGCAGATTCGCCGATGCATGAAACATGTCACTAACTTCAAAGAGAATTGAAATTCAGTGAGGAGGATTTTTTTTTTTTTTATAGCAATTCAAGTTTTCTCAGGCTGCATAAAATCCGAGCTATTCAGTTTCATCCATTAGCCGGGGCACTAGAAAATTCATATCAGCAGCATTGATGCCCAATTCATATAACACATAGATGAAAAACAGAAGCGCGAAGCATCAAAATTGGAAAGGCGCGAGAATTATTTTTCCAGATACGTTTCAGGCTTTCAGCTTTAGAAAAGTTGTAAAAATTTGAAGGTGAAGTCAAGTCTGCACGGCTGGTGGCTTGAGCTCGTGACAAGACGGCCCAGGAAGGGAAATGAAGCGACTCATGTGATTTAAAATAAATGCAGCCGACTTGTGCCGAGTTCGACGCTCTTTACGGCTCAGCCAAGCGAACGGCGAAGCCGAAGGTGCTTTGTCTGCACCCGCGAGGTTACAGTTTACTGTTTGTGGCCAGCAGCTATAAAACAAATTTACGCCAGTTTAATTTTTGGAAAAAGCTTGAAGGCGAGTCAGTCGTCTTGTACGGTGATATTTTTTTCCTCTTTGCGACTCCAAAAATATGCTCAGAATGGAGCTGCAGAACCTATTTAGTGCTACTCTTTGCTCCTAGAAAATATCTGTAGTCGGTTCCTTTCGCTGCTGCTCCTTTGCGTTCCTCTGGTAAGCTTTGGAATTCCTCAAAGATTTTCGCGAATATACAGATACCGTACGTTTCTCTGCATGGTTTTAGAGCTTTCTGGAATGTAGCGACCAAATATGTATCGATTTAGACTTGGAAATATTCGGAGATGGAAATGCTGTAAATATGCAGTTTGAATTGCCCGTAACAGTTGCAGGATTCTAGTCTTCTTGAATCTTGTCACCTTGTAGAAGATGCTTTTCACTTTTATTCTCTTTTTTCCTGTTTAATATTTTATGGCTTTTGGCCTAATTTTGCTGTTTTAGATTTATGTGAAGAGCTCAAGGTCTCTGTCTGTGTTTGCTTTAGGCTCTAGAGGAAGGTTTAATTGTTGTTGAGGCCTGGAATTCATTGACACGAACTCCGGTTTCAAATGCATGGCTGAAATCCATAAGTTCGAGGTAAGTTCCTTAAATCTTGTTCGAGATGTGTGTGGTTTTTTTTTTTTTTTTACTCGTTTAAGTGGAGCTCCTCGAATTCGTGACTGGCTGAGAGTTGGTAGGAGTCTTCATGGTATTTGCTAAAGCCTGTGCTTACAGGGGGCAAAATTGTTTCAGCATTTTGCTTCTGTTCTCCGTTGGAAGCTTGTTGTTGTTTCTCTTTCTTGATGGAAGTTTTAATGTATCAATAATGACATTATCTAGCAAACATACGGTTCTTCAAGTTTCGGCTAGGTCTTGACTTTTTTCCTCTTCGTGTCATTTACTTGACTCAAGCATTTTGCATTTTTTTAGTTTTGGCTATACCGTGGATTTCCTATAGCTATTCCTTCTGCTGAACGCAAGTGATCTGCCAATATATTTGCTTATTAAGTTTCCTTGTAATTTTGGATCTAGACTTGATTTTTATTCTGAGCTGTATCTTATATTAACTTATCGGCTTCTTTTCAGCTTCTCAAATTAGCGAAACTAACACCTTCCAGATATTTCGTGCTTGTAACTCTCGTATTCTGTCCCCATTCGAACTCAATTACCATTTTAGACTGTTGAGGTCTTAAGTGTGTGAAATTATGTTTCAAAACGGGATCCAAGAATGCCAACAACTTTTTATATGAATAAAAAAATCTCGTATCAGCATGTTAAGAATTGCAGGTTTACAGTTTTACTTGCTATGCACTTAAAAAAAAAAACGAATAAGTACATGTATGCCTTTCTGTCACTTTTTTGTTTTGATTCCTGCTAGATACATGCAAGATACATGAAAACTAGGAAAGAAGTCTCTCGGAACTCTTACTGCAGCATTCAAGGATCCTTTATATCCTTTTTATTATGCAGAAAGAAAAGTATGCCTTTTTATTTTAAAGAGAAATATGCACCTTTATTTTATAAAAAAAATTTATTATCATGTACTTGCTACTTTCATATACATCAAGTTGATTCTTTGCCTTGAAAAGTCGAATAAAATTTTCAATGGATGAATGAAAATTCATTACACTAATCATATTGCAATTTGAGAGCATACTGCCCAGATACAGCATAAATGATCTTCCCAACTTGCCAGCGATGAACTATGAACTGTGCTCTGCCACTATCTATTTAATTAAAGTTAACTTAAGGATATGGATTACTGAATTAACAGGATTTGTATCCATTATGTTTCACATAAAATTTACTTTAGTCAATCTTTCACAAGGCTTTGGCAGCTGAATATTGAAATAAACTAGAACGCTCTAGTTCCAATCTTTGTAGTGGTTCCTCCATTTGTTCAAGAGAATATCAATACTGATCATCCTCAGGGATAGATGCTTTCGAGTAGTCCTTCGATACTTAATGATATATTTGCCCCATAAAGGATTCTTAGTGAGTGATTTTATTAACTATCCCCGGCAATTGTTCCTGTTACTGGATTCTCAACAAAAAATTATCTGCATAACACCAGTCTTTATTGTTGGTAGAAATTTTGTTTCATATTCTTAACAAGAAAAAAGGAAAAAACCAACAAAAATTACTGAAAATACCTATTAGTATTCTTATACCCTCACTATTGTAATATCTTGAAGTAGGAAAGCATGCATAACCCAATGTTACTTCAGAAAATTGTGGACAGCTGATAGGATAAGATTGCCTGTCATTTGTGCAATTCATATTTTTCATGCAAAAAATTGTTAATTTTTGCACATTGTGGCATCTGCTGTTCTGACCTCTATGTTTATGAATTGTATATTATGGTTAGATTACTGTACAATGCTTAGTTGTGGTTGTTGACCAACTGTTGCCAACGAAGAAAGCTACCACATGTTCCATAATCAGTTGGGAAATGTAAGCTGAATTTATCAAAATTTCCCAGAAAGAAGTAATTTGTTTAATCTGAATTATGTTCTACACTGTTATATTTATTTCACAGGATACTCAACCCAAAGCAGAAGTACAGCCCTCATCACAGTTGTCACATGAATCACAAGGTGAACATAAAAGCAACCCTTCTAATGAGGTTTCTCTAGCAGACCCCGGTTCAGTAACTGTCTCAAGCAATGACAGGAAGGTTTCTCGAGAAGATATTGAGCTTGTAAGAAAATCACATTTCCTTATTCTTTTTATCTTGAGTAGCTTCTAAGTTGTACCGAACCCATAATAATATGGAGGCTTTGCTTGGTTTTATTATAGGAGTGAATACTAGTTCTCAGGTTTAATCTCCTCCATGTCATTATTGATTCTAGGTCCAGAATCTTATTGAGAGATGTCTACAGTTGTACATGAACAGAGCAGAGGTAGTGAAGACCCTCCTGAACCGAGCAAGGATAGAACCAGGGTTTACAAGTCTGGGTAAGTTAATGGATTACATTCTACTGATAATACTTTTAAGTGTCATACACAAACTGACCATTTTCAGTTTGAGATCGGAATGTGTTTTCTCTAATATCCTTTTTTTTTTCATAAATTTAGTATGGCAAAAGCTGGAAGAAGAAAATGTTGAGTTTTTCAGGGCCTACCATATAAGGTTGAAGCTGAAAAAGCAGATAATTATGTTCAATCATTTGCTTGAACATCAGTACCATCTGATGAAATATCCTCACCTAGTGCCGCCTAAGGTTCCATTGGCTCCTATACAGAATGGAATCCATCCAGTGCCTGGTAACTTCTTCTACTTATCCAAAGCCCTTGCTAAGATTTTATGTGCTACTGCATTCAAATGGTATATGCATACAAGTTGCTGGTTGGATGGTTATGTCAATGGAGTAAGGTCCTGTTTAGTGTTTTTAGCTCTATCATTCTTATTCAATACCACCTTTTTGCAGTGCAGTTAACAATCTACCAATGGGGTACCCAGTATTGCAGCAACCACCTATCCCGGCCACAGGCCAGCCCCATCTTGATTCCATGGGTTGTGGACTGTCAAACTGTCATATAGTGAATGGTGTCCCAGCACCTGGCAACTACCATCCAATCAGGATGAATTCTGGGAATGAGTAAGAAGCTTTCCCTCATAGTTCTACTGCACCTTCAAATAAATATTTCCACTGTGTGTCTGTGCGTGAAGCATTTGATTACATGTGCATGCACCAAATCTTGTTGGAACCTTGAACAATGAGATGAACCACCACATGAAGCTGAGATAGTGATTTATTTATAGATTTTGATGACTTTATTTATTGAACCAGGTTAGCTTTCGTTTGTGAATTTTAAATCTTTGCATTTCAGCTATTTGAAGCATGTTTTAATGCTTAGAACTCCATGATATTTGTCATGAGTTTACTGGGTATCACGAGCTTGAAACTCTTCCTGGTTCTCTAATTGATGAGCTTGTCATTATCTCTAATTCTTCTTCTTCTCCTTCCCCTTGCCCTACCCCTTCTTTTGACAGGGAGAATTTGTTCATAAGATCTCTCAAAGGAAATAGTGTTGTATATCAAGTACTAATGCTACATTTTGCTAATGGATTTTTTTAAGAACTGCAATGGAGAGTGGAGTGGCAGAAACACAACAAATGGCCCCTCCTTGCAGTGCCATTTCATCTCTGTCGGACATGGCTGTCAGTCCTACGTCAGTTGCATCCAGTGGTCACTTCCCCTTTACTCCATCAGAGATCTCAGGCATGGGTGTTGATAATTCAGCCCTTGATACCGCATTTACATCTGATATGGCCAGCAGTGGGGTTCTGCAGCTGGGACCGGATGCTGTGGGTGGCGCTACTCGGGACTCCCTAAGGTCACTAGCTCAGATTCCTTGGAATTTTAGCCTTTCAGATCTTACTGCTGATTTGACAAACATGGGAGGTGAGCATTCTCTTTTTCAATTATTTAATTCTGTTTAGTTTACTCCAAAAAATTTTATTAGATAGCACTTTTATTAAAAAATAAGAAAATTTACTCAAAAAAAATCATTTAATTCTGTTTAGAGTAGAAGGCAGAGATTTAGTTGTTGACATGGAACAAGAAACTCATTCCAATGGTTATTTTAAATTACTCACTTTCACCCTGAACTGCATGAGCTCTAACATTTTCCATGAGTGTTTTTTCGAAGCTCATAAGAGGCTTTTTTTTTTTGTGTGTGTGTGATTGTGTGATTCTTTGTTTTCTGAGGGGAAGCCATAGATTTGTGTTATTGCGTTTTTGTTCTAAGATGCTAAACTATCATCCAGAATCTGTTAATTGTTTTCTTTTTTATTACTCGAAGCTTACCTTCTAAAAATCAATGGTGTTCATGCCTATGTCTGATATGCCATATAGTTCTTTTGAGTTAAAAAAGGACTTTATGTTCTGCAACCAAATGAAGGTGGGAGAAAAAGTGAACAATTTGTTGAAGTGGCTTTTCCTTCGTTAATAAAATTTGTCACTATTGAGTAAATTAATTAAATAAATAAAAGGCAGTCGGTGTGCACTTGGGTCTAGCTCAAGGTCACTGCATAATATTTTAAATAAAAAAACTGTTCTCCTCTGTATTGGATTCAAAATATTGTCATCATCTCCATTATATGATTTATTATTAAAAATTGTTGCAACAAATATTAAGCATAACCAAGGATAAATTTGAAAAACAGAAGAATATACGAAATCTTGACTTGTGGTCGTGTGAGTTTCATATGCTCTATGCAGTTCCTTTGTACCTTAGATGCTTTGACATTTCAATAGAAGCTGGCAACCTTATGCTTCAAGTGCTTGGTCAAATTTTCAACTGGTCCACCTTTTCTATAGAAGCCAGTGACCTGCTCTTGTTGGTTTTAACTACTGATCGTCATTCTCTTGCTATTTAGTTCACTTAAGTCCAATTTAGCTTATTTAAGTAAAAAAAATAAAAAGTTGAGCAATTTACTAGCCATTTTTAACCCTTTTCTGATAAATGATTTTTTTTATTGGTTGCAGATCTTGGGGCCCTTGGAAACTATACAGGTTCACCTTTCCTGCCCTCTGAGTCTGATCTTCTGATCAATTCCCCTGAGCATGATGATATAGGTACGACTGCATAATGATTTCTGTTGTTTCATTTTGGTGAACTCACCAATTTGTTTCATCATCTTCAATTAGAAGGGCCCAAAATCTGTTGGGCAAACTGATGATTTAGATCCTTCAGTAAATATACAATTTGCTTGCAAATTGAATATTCTCAAACACAAAACAGAGTTAAGTTTGAGTTAAAATCATGTTGGAAAATAGTTGTTGCTGCTGGCAATTCCTAGTAGCGGTTCTAAAGTTATCCGATGGCTCTCCCTAATACCTGAGATATCTCAAACTGCAAAATTGACTACCAAAGATTTCTGAACTTTGGGTTTTTTATTCGTCTTCCTTTTGATTTCTGGGATCTTTACCATTTCTTGTGTCAGCTATTATTCTTTTGCTAATCTACAATGTAGCTATAAATGGATGCTTTGACACAGAGAAATGCATGTTATTACATGAAATTGATTTCTTGTAAATTATCTGGAGTCAGGTATCTCCAGATGACAAGTCCATGAAATCATGATTTATCCAGCTCATCTATCTATGATGACCATACATTCGTAGCTATCTCCCGTTGTTTCAAATTTAGCCCTATAAATTTCCGATTGTTAATTTTCCACTATTAAGAGAGCAACGGTTATGTTTAATATACCATTTCTTAACCTGAGTCCCCCCCCTTCTCACGTTTCAATGTGTGGTTCTCCTGTAAATAGTTTTCTTTTACTTGCTTCTGACGCACCATATTATCAGTGTGTACTTTTTCAGTTTGTTGACTGAATGGTCGTTTGCATTTTTGTCACAGTTGAGGAGTTCTTCGTTGATTCCATCCCCGGGCCGTGCTCCCAATCTGATGAAGAGAGATCGTGAAAAAGGCATAGGATGACCTCTCATTTTATAGACAAAGATAGGTGCGCGTGGTGACATTGTTCTTTTATTTTGCTAGCATAGCATAAGCTGGTATATGCAAAAGCCCCTCTCAGAAGCTTTACAGAGGCAATGGATTATATAATGATTATTAGTTTAGTGATGTCTGTTGTCTGTCTTAGATTCTCTCATTTGTAGTCAACATTAATTATCCACGTTTCAAAATGCCCATGTAGAAATTTTGCAATTTAACGATATTAATGCTATTCTGTACAACCGAACTAGCTCTAGAAGTCGAACAGTTTTCTCAAAGCGCGACTACTGGGATCATCGACGTGCACTGTGGATCCTGAAATTGCCACTCTCGAGTTTTCTCTATGGTTCTGAGAGCGTCTTTCTCCCGAAGCTCATTGCAGCCATCGGTGCACCAACGAAGCGAACTATTCGGAATAATTTGTAAATGTTGGAAACTGCGGGTGATAAAAGAGCCCATGAATTTACAGCATCCCACATGTGGAACTGCGATTATTTAAAATTACAGAACTCCGTCGCTCGCGTAAGCCAACAGACGAAGTGGCATGAAACTAATCACAATTGTCGTACAGGTAAAATTTACAATTTCCATTCCACAAACAGGTCTTAGACACACTATTCTCAGAGGGCAAACCTCACCAAGTAAAACAAGCAGACCCAGCCAAAGAATATATGGCCCTCCGATCACCAATGGAAACCGGATGAGATAAAAGAGTATATCACATGGTATCTACACAATTTTATCCGTCTACTTAGGAACCCAAGGGTCTTATTTCTTCTCACAATACAAAGTCAACTAACAGATAAAAAGAACCAACCACCAAGGCGTTCATCTTAATTCCTTCGGTTTATACACCTGAAAGGGCGTCAGTATTCACATCCATGATTTCATGATGAAATCTTACAACAATGCAAGTGATATTATCCGCACTGCCTCGTGTGAAAGCTGTCTCGGTCAACTTGTGAGCAGCCGTCTCCGGATCTTCTTCCATTCTTGCAAGGGACACCGCATCCTTCATCATCATGACAAGCCAATGATTGTCATGGCATTCATGGGAAAAAGGACGAGCAAAAGAAAATGGTAAACAATTCTACTGCAACTAGAAACTCTATAAAACAAAAGACCGTCCGTTAACAGAGCTGGTGCTCAAGGAGAACAATCCAAACAAAGGAAAAGAGAAATGGTGATATACCATGCTCAAAATGAAACGTGCAAGTTCCGTCAAGTGCAAAAGTAGAAGATGACATTTCTTAACCGAAGTAAACGATAGTTTAGGACAATATATTTATTATGACATGACATGAAATTTTTCTTTTTCATTTGTCTTCTTAAATTTGATCTACTTGCTATTTGTTCCCAAACAAAATAGAAACACCTGTCACTCATAGCCTCACTGCCATGTCACATGTATCTAGAATCTTTAGCAGTCGTGGATCATTAAAGCTTTTTTATCTTGTTTGCTGGTCCACAAAGCAATTGTTTCGGCTTCATAATCAGGGCCAGCATATTTTCTTTATCATAGTTTCTTCCCCAGGCTCTACTCTACAATGTCATAAGGCAACTAACAAAATAAATAATTTCAGCCATTTAATGAAGTACTTATCTAGTCTTCCCGAAAATAAAATAAAATCAAGATGAATCTACACTAGGCCATCTAAAGGAGTGTAGAAGCAATTTTTATTTTTTTTCTAAAAAGTTGAGCACGGTAGAAGCAATGACACTAAAGGATCCCAGTTATATTATATGAGCTAGTAGAAACGAATTCTTACTTCATTTGGCACAACATCCCAGAGTCCATCACTTGCCAACACCAGGAACTCCAACTCCTCATCAACCTCTTGTTCCTGTAAGATGCAGAACACATCAAACTGCTTTCTCTTTAGAACAAGCTCATATTGTTGAAGTTGCACTGAAAGTAAACACCAGCCTCAGATGATGAAACAAAGTTTCAAGAAGATACAAACACTTCTATTAGCTAATAGAGAAGCAGACAAAGAAATGTCGGTTGTTAACTCACAAATACACAATTTTTTTGATGCTTTTTGCAAACATAGTAACATTACTGGACGTTCTTATTTTGCCTCCTTTGGTTTTTATATTGCTGTTGTTTCCTTTCATTTTTTTGAGAATCCAGCTTTCATTACAATCTTTCCATTAATCATTCCCTGAAGTAAAGATGACAACCTAATTACCTGTAATTGGGTTTATCAACTGCCGCTTCATACCAAGAAAGTGAAAATCAACTTCTGAAGACCAATGGTAGCAGCAAAAAGGAAACACTTACATGACCCAGCCCCATGAGAGAGAGAGAGAGAGAGGAAATAGGACTGTCTACAGAACATTGACAGAAAATCATTGTAGTACGGAACCTATACTGAAAAAACTTACACCTATCTGAATAGATATTCAGCTCAACTTGTTGCTGCCTTTCTGCATTAAAAAGTGCAACAAACTGAATCACCTTTATACCTATGGTTTCTCAGGCTGAACATAACATAGATGGGACGGTAAAAAAAAAAAACAAGACAGAAGTACTCTCTACAGAAAATTAGCAAGTCACTGAGCAGGGAGGGGGGACCTCCATGTATCTGATCCCAACAAAGCTGGAAAAAGGCTCCACTCGAAGTGATAGAAATATACTCCTATTGACATGCTCTCCTTCAATACTTAGTTTGAAAACACTATGAAAGAGGTATATTAAGAGCAAGGCTCCTGGAGGAGAAAGAGTACATCAAGCCGGATATGTCAGCAGAGCTACCCCTCAATACTATCTGTGTTGGAAATCAAACTATGAACTTGCTTACAATTTAGGGTTGTATAAAAGAGGGCAACAACCTCTATTAGAAGTGGAGGTTTTACACCAAATGAGTTCAACTACTTTTCCAGTCACTTGTAGAAGAAATACAGATCTAGATGACAAAGAGCATTCTTCAAGAAATCAACAGTTTCTTTACTGAAACCTTAAAGGGTTCAATAAAGAACAGATAAGCCAAAGATGAAACCTTCAATTGCATTGAACCTGCTTCCGTAGATGATGTTCTGTAACATTCTTAAATAGGATTCAACTTGTCGACGTCAAACAAAAGAAAGGGGAGCAGCATGTGTCGCTCTTTGACCAGGTAGTTAACTCATTTAGAGAACCTTAACGAATGAAAGATTTGCCTATCAACCCTAGTAGCTACTCCACTATATGAATGGGCTTCACAGGCATGCAGACACACATAAAGAGAGAGGAGGAGAGAGAAGATAAAGGAGAGTTTCAATAACAGTAATACAATGTTACAGAGAATATAGGATGCAATAAACCTTCATATGTGCTAAAATTCTCTAAGCCATTATTCTTCTCTCTACCAATTCCATGCAACTAAATCAGTAGATCGTGGATCACTGACTGATAAAGCCTTCATTATGAATGATTTCTTAGTCCTACTTGTTTCCTTCAAGTCCTTTTTACGATTATACTTCTTTCAAGAAAGATGGTTCCAGATTTTCATGAATAGAACCTCCAAATGCTGAAGATCACTTTTGAATGCCAGATCAAAGGATTTCTCACCTGAATCTCAGGCTCAGCCACTACAAACTGTTTCAGCATCCGGTTTCCAAATGCACGCGACATTGCCAGCACACCACCCACCCTCCAAGTACCTGCAATACCAGATTAAGCGGGTAAAAGGTAAGACACAAAGTCTGTAAACTTGTTGTGGGACCAAGCCTATAGACATCTATAGTCACTGCAAATATGATTTCCATAATAACAGAATGTTGCAACAAAATACCAGTCCACAGAAAAAATCACTCACATGAACAAACTGTATGTGTTTGACGATGTCACTTTCGTTCTACTTAATGACTTAGGAGGATAGGAAGACACTTTCAAGCAACAAATTGAAATTCATTTTAGAAACAAACAATAAGCATGACTATGAAGTTTAGAAAATGCAATATTTCTAATGAGAAAACTACTCTTCCATGAAAAGATAAGATCATGGGCTTTTCTATCAAAATAGATAAAAGAATGTATTCCAAAATGATTCTCTCCTTGTGCAAGTAATTTGAGAAAAAAGAAATAAAAGAAATTCAAAAAATAACAGAACAGTTAGGAATCGCATCAACGAACAACGAATATGAGACTCATGAGACGGTTTTGGCATGTTTGACAAAAACACAATAACACACAAGTTAGAAGGGAACTAGCATTGAAGTTGTAGAACAAGCAGGCAAAAGAAGATAGCCGATATCGACAAAGAAAGATGTAAACAACCACTTAAACAAAGCCACTCTATCAATAAAACTACCATATAACAGCACAATGGAGGAGGATTCATGAGGCAACACCAACATAGAAGGGTCAAGGATCTGATGATGATGATGATGTAATATTACTGCATGATGAAATTTCTTTATGACAACAGCCACAAAGTTAATATCTGTCAAGAACAATCAACTCACCAGCCCACATAACAACCCCCCCTGCGTTTTCAATCCTCTTTCGTTCATCGCTTCTGTTTGGTTTATGATCATCAGAGAGTGCTATAGCTGCAATACAGGAAGTACATGAAAAACAGACTCGATAAACCTGTAAACAACTCCAGGGAAGAAAACCTATCTATATTTCCAGAAACAGATACTTCTTGAAAAGTCAGTATCTTAATATGAAATAAACAAAGGTAATTTAACACAATTAACTTTGTAAGGCACAGTCAACAAACAGCTTTTAGGACCTCGAATTTGTTCTCAAAATTCCATGGCTTATTATTGCGCCCCAAGGGCAAAAGTGATTTGTTATTCTTTGATGCTGCCCAACCAGTTGCAAAAGCAAATCTCAACAGGTTGGCCAAGATCTCAAAAAGATAAAAACCTAGGAAAATCTTATCAAATATATATAACTTTGTCTTCCACACTTAAAAATATATCGACAAATACAACAGGATTGCATCTTCCCCTCAAAAAAGAAAAAAACCATTGTGCCAGCTAAATATTCTTTTAGAAGCTTTCTCAAATGCAACATCATGTATGGGGACTAAAAGATCTCAAAACTATGACGATGCGAATACGTAAGACACAATAAAAGCAGGTGCAGAGTTTACTCAAAATACATTTGTGCTTGCTACACCTTTCGAGTTTGGTGATCACAAATGAAGATGTGTTCACCAAACATGCGTGAGAGCAAACCAATTTACACACATCGCATTAAATTGCTGTCTTATGTGAAATGATGGAAATCAAAGAAAAAGCAGACTTCATGTCACTGATAATGAAAGCCAGAAAAATATAATAAAAAAAAAATTGCAAGTTAATTTTTTCCACTTCTTTTATACAACTTACAACCTCATCCCAAATTTCCTATTTGAGGTTCAAAACTAACAGATATCTGATTCTTTAACACTGGAATCAATAAAATCTGCCAAAAATAATCCCAGATAATAACTCCAGTTCTTTCTCAAGGAGTAATTCTCCATTTGTGACATAGAGGTTACCAGAGGAAACACAACATTTATTGCAGTATCATTCTTTTTTCAGAATTCATTATGTATCTTTCCTAACACAACATAGGGTCAAAAAATTAGATTGTAGAAAATAAATTGATGTATTGTTAAAGGTAAAATATCATCTGACACTAAGCGATGCCAAAGATGATTCTCCCTAGCCATCCCCATGAAACCCAACAATGAACATATTGGTAACTTGGACAGAGTTACCAAGAGAAGTTATGTGAATTTAACAAACTCAGGCAGTTGAAGCGAATATACCAAAATAAGTTTAGTATGACCAGGGTTTCAAGCTGCAATGATGTAGTTGCTGTAATAGATGGTTTAGGAGTTACTAGAAATGTACTATCCTTCTTCTTCTTCCAGAAATTGACCAAATTATCACATCTAATAATCATCAAATTTTAGTATCAGCTTTAGAACAAATTCACTTTGTTAGCAAGCCACAAAAGTTTTGTCCAACAAGCACAACATGTACCTCTTCCAGCCTTTGAAATTATTGCACGTGAATCTCCAACATTTGCCACATATAAATGGCTCCCAACCAGCACAGCTGTAGATGCTGTTGAACCATCATCTCTATAGGTATTGCTCTCTTGCTCCAAGAAATCCGAATCGGTCTTTAGGTATGTTTCTTCTGCAGCACTCGCATAAAAGAGATAACAAGTATTTAAGAGATTGCATCCTGCATATAAAACATTTACACGAAAACAAGCTGAAGATCAACTTAACACATACTTATAGCTAATTTCGTGTCTGTCATAAATTGCGGATGCTTTAAGAGATTCTCAAATAGATGCTCCTTCAAATATTCAGCAGCTAGTGAACCACCATGACCTAAAAGTATGACAAATAAAGTATATCAAAAAGGACTCTTCCTCAGGAATAAAAAAAGATCTACAGAAACCAATAGATAAGAAACCTAACCATCAAATATCCCAAACATGAAGACTTCCTTTCCATCAACTTTAGATGTCTTAACATCAAAGAAGTCTTCCATGCTTGCTCTCTTCCCCCGGAAGCTTGAATATCCACAGCTTAATCTTCCATCATCACTGTCAGTCAACCACAACATTACATGAATTTTAAACATTTCATCCTCAGACATTACTATTTCATCAGCCAAAAGGCCCAATCAAAAGTTTTTTTACTTTGCCAGATTGGCTAATATCATTGAAAAGCTTAATAATAAAAATGTAGCAGATTTATTAGTATGTTGAGCTGCCAACGATGAAAGTGCAAACCGTATAGCACAAGACGAGATATGTTAAGTCAGGGATAGTTCTCATCATAAAAACATGAAGATAATTACTGTACCAACAAAAAACTCATATAAAATTCGGGGAAAATTGACAATACTATGAAAAGCAAATCATACAGATCCAGATTTTTTTATAAAGATATTAAGAGGATCTCGACATAAATTTCTATTCAGTTACCTAGTTCATCTTTGCATTACCTATTTTTTACCTCAATAATACATCCCTGCTCTTGTCCAAAGTTGAACCGTTGAAGACTATACAGGTGTGATAGAGAGTTGCAGTGGAAGACATAAAGAGTCCTACTTTATCAGTACGCAGGATGCAGACGATATATGACTGGAATTTTTTAAGAATCTTCCATAAGGAACCGACATCTATATCCAGGAAATGGATATGACATTGAACCTCCCAAAACTGGTATAGGCGATTGAACATTTATATCAAGACATAGTAGAGGGAGAAATCAGCAGAAACCCGATTATCAAAAACTTGGCCAGCAAAAAGCCCATGTTTCGTAAGGGAATGAACAGCACATAAGCCATGAGGAAGCCACTAGTAACTGTTCAATTTGACATGACATCTACAAGGGATCACAGAAGAACATCAAAGCCTCACAGGCCTTACTTTAAGCGCTAACAGATTTTAGCAACCATTAGGTAGTGTTCAGACTCAAGAAGTGAACCTTCTCAAGTGTCCAACACTTATGGCACAAGCCACATCTGCCAGCCAGTGACCAAACCAGAAACCATTACAGAGAACACCTTGCTGGAAGAGGTTCCAACATGCTTCATTCATTATGATTAAGATATAATTGAATATCAATAATAGTAAGAGAGAACTGGGTGGGTTCCAGATTAAGAAAGAAAACTCTGCCCAAGGAGTGATTAATTGGACTCTATCCATATAGGCAAGAACCAAATGATATTCAACATTGGCAGGGCTTGCCACATTCAAAACTGGAAGGAACTACTACAATAAATGCACATCTTTATAGCTCCCTGACTTCATTGCAATCAACGTTGAATCACATTGAATCCCCTTCATAGATGTCATCGACTTGTACATTTTCAATACATTGATGCAATGTTTATAAATGGAACAAAGGGAGCAGCCGAATATTTTTTCCATTGTTCTTTCGCAAGTGATTCATATGTCACATTTGAAAATGAATTTTGAATGAAAAAAAGTCAACAAAGACCTCACAAGCTCTATGTTCATCAGTATGTGCCTGAGCTTCCTGCTATTTCATTTACCACTGGTACAAGAGGAGACAACAGGAAGTGGTTATTTAGCCCCATAATTGCACACTTGAAACAGGGAGGTGCATGTAATCAGTAATGACAAAATTTATGAATTCTATGGCTGTTTTTCAGTTCTTCCAGGGGAAACACAACTAGCAATGAGAAGAGTAGCCTCCATCAAATTTGATCAGGAAAAGCCATGCACTTGCTTTATTTGGATCACAATGTTAAGAAAATATTATCTAATGCATATCATTCTATTTTGCAGCGTGTTCAAGAGTGTATACGACTAATTCATGAGAGTAAAAAGCTGGGGTACTAAATGACAAAGGTAGATAAAAAGCCTGTCTGAAATTTTTCAAAAGATACATAGAATGACACTCAACTTATGAGCTGTTATTGAATGTAAATGGTACATAATGGTTGACACTTACCGATTTTTTTTCTTTGTGTGTGTGTGAGAAAGGAGGGGGGGGGGGGGGGGGGGGGGGGTTGGGTTGTATGTGCTATTCAAAAGATTAATGCTTAGGTCACTGATAATCAAAACATACAAAAAACTCAGATGGAAAGTGAGGAGTTGACAGTGATATGTGCCAAGTAACTGCTTCCTAGCTAGATTATCCGCAATGCTTTTTGCACTTCTAAAGGTATGCAACCAAGAAACGCTCAAACGACAAGTCAAGTTTAGCTAAAATTTCATATTTTATAGTACATAAAATAAAATGTGTATTCCAGATTAACAAGTTTCATCACTAATCCACAATTCAATCATTTCCCTGAGCAGAATATAAAATATCATAATCCGACTAAACGTATTAACTATTAAATTTGCAAAACCAATATAACATAAAAATTGAAGTGTTTGACTATCACAGAATGCAATTCAGACCTTTTTTCCCCAAAAGTGACGGCAATTTGGATCATTGACAATACATTCACGCAGTACATTGATAATTCATTCACGTATACAAACCAGAGAATTTTAATGCTGATTGCAAGTAGTCAACAGTCAACTTTATCCTACATGCTGTTAGAATCTTCTGTTGGATTTGACAAGACACATCAACATAAGGAGCGCAAAGGAAAGCTAAAGACACTACAACCTTTCAATCTAAAAGAAAACTAATCAAAATGTATCCAAATCCAGAATAAGAATAGCGGTACCTCCATTTTCAAATTATACACGGAAATTTAAGGCAGAAACAATATGTAAACAAAGCAGCATTAAATAAATTAAGAATTACATAAGTGAAAGCATGTAATGCCCGCGAATTATGGTTATGACGATACCTTTTCCATCCTCCACTGGCATAACCACCGCCTTCTACATTATCCTTCTCTGGCAAGACATTCATAACAGCCCTTGGTCCAGCTGTTGCTCCCGTATCAACCATCATTGTACCTATAGCCCGGAACTTTTGGTTCAAATGATAATTTGCTCGAAACCTTGCATCCAATTGCTTCCTCAAATACTTCAGCTGCACGATTTCATCACCAAAGCTCGCTAGTTGGTTCGCTCGAAGGAGAATGTTCCTTAAGCTAACGTTGCATAACATCTAAATCAGATATGTTGTAGCTTAAAATGCTTCGATCGGCCTAATTGCCAGAATTTCCTGTTCGGCAGAAATAAGAAACAATGTACAAAAGAAACCAGACAAATGAATTGATCAAAAACAAGATCTCTCCAAAAAAAATTGCACGAAAACACGTTCAAACAATCAAATGAGGCAATGAGAGACCTTATAGGAAAATAGAGAGCCTCATTAACTGCGCCACTAATTAGACACTGAACCACTTGAAAGCTAGATCTAATGCAGATCATACGATGATCCTCTAAACCTATATCATTCCGGTACAGTATCTTAAAAGTTCACTAGATCTTTACAGGAACTTCTGTAGAGATTTAAAGGAGAGCCAGATCCTCCTAAGAACCTTTGATTGAAAGAGCGAAGCCTTTACAGTTACAATTCAACCGTAACAGATAAAATTATCAGACGTTAAAGATAGATTGCCGCCGTGACGCGAATGGTGGAAAAATAGATTATCCAGATCGAGCTCGACTGCTCCACAGATTCATTCAGAGAAAACAGGAAAAAAAATGAAAAAAAGCTCGCCGCATACAAATACGAGGGGTTATTGAAACCCTAGCAATTGAAGGCGAGATCAACCAAAGGCAGTAGGAATAGAGAGACGAACGGGACGGGAGGGTTTATAGGAAGCGAGCGGAAGAGGTGAGAGGGAGAGAGTGAGAAGCGCCCGGCTCCCCTTCGGTTGGCACGGAGATGCAACGGAAACGTGGCGATCGCATGCATTTTTGCCCCTCTCGCCGCCTTTCTTCCGCTTCTACCACGCACGTGTACGTGAGCGTTGGTGTAGTAACATTGTTATTTCCCGCGTGTCTGGTAACGTACGGCCACAGTTCCCTCCGGAGAGAAATGCATCCGTGCTGGTCCACCCTCCATTTATCGACCGCGCAGACCTGAAATTGAAGGCTTCGTGGGTGAGGGACCACTCAAAAAACCTAGCTCTCACGTAAAAGTGCTTGAATCGGTCCACTCGGTAACTTTTTTTATTACAGCTGTATAATTACCGCAGAAAAGGAGCCGGATTATGAGATCTTCTTCAATAGTATATACGTCCTGATGCGTGCAGCCTAAGTTTGAGAGATATTTTAAATTCGTAAATAACTCTTTCTAATACGAGGAGCGTTGATTTCTATTTTCCTTTTTGTTTCCACAATTAAAAAAGGTAGCAAGGATAAGAACTCAAATCAAATTGTATCCATCTACCAAGTAGTTAAATAGTTGTGTTATAGTTAAAGAGTCGCTACGGCAACTTGTTGTAAATATATAAATACATGTCTCCTCATAAAAAAAATACGATGAATTATTGGCCGTCGATTAGACGTCGGTAGATTTTGTTTTACATTAATCATATGCAATACTTTTATAAATGAGCAAGGTGAAGATATTTACGGAGCTTGCCATGAAGTGAGGGGGATTTGTATTTTAAAAATAATAATAATTCAATTATCAAGTTGAGACCAGAATAGTTGATTAGACGGTTTACACCAATTCAACCGATAAGACCGTGTTTCCCTCTCAATGTCAAAGGGTTTGTTTGGAACCCCATTGAAAATAAAATGAGAATTTGACCATTGTTGTTCCAAGACTAAGTTTGTGAAAAAAAGAATTGATCATTATCTTATTTTTACTAACTACTTTTAGAAATAATAATGATCAATTTTTTTTTCTTTCCTAGGGGTTCCAAACATATCAACTCAGTTCATTTTTACGATTTATTCAAACCATATTTGGCTCTCTTCAGAACTACTTGCGCACTGGAAACCGAACAAGGTGAAGTTAGGAAGACTCCCATGTAGTGAAACGAAGGGGGCGAAGACTCCCATGTAGTGAAACGAAGGGGGCAGGCGTAAAGTCGAGCCCTTATCATTCCAAGCTTGTTTGCCTTAAAACCTTTTTGATAGCAAAGGGAGGGGAATCTTCTTCCTGGGATTTATAACATTGGATTAAAATATTTTTTTAGCATTGTCCAATTTGGATTTGAGAAGTTAACCAATAAGATTTTAATTTACAACGCCTGAATTGGACAAAGGCTTTCAATTTGAAAAGAGAAACAAAGATTACTTACATTTATGTCAAGCATTCACAATTAATTGATGCAAGAAGAATTAGGTTAAATATCAATACTAGTAAAAATTAAATTTGTTCATGGAACTTTTCTAATCTAGTTTAAGAGGGGTGGAGTAGGATGAAAACCAAATGTAATCAAATTCATAATATGAATGGGTTTTTATTTTTGTGAGCTAGTATACTTCATTTCCTTCTCCCACTCTTTTTTGTGTTGTTTTTTTTATGGAGGAAAAGGAGATTCCTCTCCTAAAGGTGGCCAAAGAGAGGAAGGAAGGCTTGTCACTTTTTATGGTAGGGGGAAATTTTCTCCATGTTTCCATAACCTAATTGATTGGCAAGGTCAACTAAATCTTTAATCTGTTATTAGTCAATAAATATTTATGGACTTAATAATGCACATAGTCTACCATGTGGTTGTACTTTATTCTCTCGAATTGAATATTTGAAAATTTGAAAATTATTATTATCATTATTTTCTAAATAAAAAAACACTTATATTTGACATCAGACACAATAAAATAGAATCAAAGGATAGATATAACAAAGTAATGGATAAATCATAAGCCTATTAAGCTTTTTACGATTTAAAAACAATAACTAACTTTCGACAGAGCCTCCTCATTACGAATTATATCCAATGTCTCAGGTTCAAATTTAAACTGATAGTAAAAATGATATTATGATTTTATTTTTTTATATTTTAAGTGGTTAAACAACTAAATGGAGACGTTTTAGTACAATTTATGCAGAAACCCACCTAAGTAACTATAATTTATTTAATTAAATTTACTCCTAATGTTGTCTTAAAAGGGCACAAGTCTTGGTCAAATTTCACTCATTGAATTTTGACGTTTCTTAAATGATAAATTGACTAATCCCACTAAAAATAACCTGTCCTTTAGATTGGGTAGATATCTTATTAAAGTCAACCATACAAGCCATCAGATTGGTTACATTAAATGAAAATATTAAACCAAATCTAACTGTATACTGTACACATGTGGAGGTTTTCTCAGCCGCGTCTCAGCAGAAAATATAATCAAAGCCATTCTTTTACATGAAAAGATATATTGGGATCCATTGTACCCGAGTTGTATCTCTCGCACATGGGAAGAGATTTCTGATTTCAGCTTTGCCAGGTGTTGTCGTGTAGAGAAGATCGGTTGGATTATAGGACTCCAATTTAATGCGAGTAACGAGTTGCGAATTGAGATTAGAAGCTTTATGAAATCAAGGCAAAAATTGACCGCAGGACTGCAGAGTCAAAGTAGGGAAGAAAAGAGAGCGTAAGGGCAAATGGGTGAAGTTATCGTACGGGATTAGTGTAAGGAAGAATATTTGCTGGGCCGTGCTTGACCACGCAGCTGACCGTCCGAGGAAGCTCGACGGAAGACTCGGATTGGGGTGTTTTTTCCACGGGAATCGCACGCGGCCTACCAGTAGGGCCAGAGTGACCTGTAACTTTGATGGACTTACTTTCTCTGCTCAGTTTACCCAAAGCTGCTTTCTTTAAAAAATTTAACGATAAGCTATTTGAAAATCGCTGTCCTAGAAGTATCAGCGAACCTTCCTGTTTTTTATTTTTGTTTTCTTTATCTGGCCTTTCGACTTCCTTTCTGGTGTCTCGTCGAAACCGATGATCGGTTGTCCTGGTCGTCGATGGAGGAAGAGGTCCGGTTTTAGTTCCGTTTCGGTGCTCTTGTGTTTGATTCGTGTGTGCTTTTTAGAACTTTATCTGATCTTGTTTTCTGGTCATGTTATTGTTTAGTCCGTGTCGATTGCAGTAGGAAAGCAGTTCATGGAATTTTTCATTCTTCATTTTGTTCTGTCCGAGCTGAAGCTTTGTTGAATTCTTTGATTTTAATGGATGCGTTTCCATTATCCATTTGCCTCGAATTGGTTTTGCTGTATAGAATTAGTATGTGGAGCTGTGGAGTTCTATTTATCATGTTTTGAGTGATTGGGCGGAGCGATCCTGTACCTTTTTCGTGTGTGTCTGGTCAGGGTTCTTCTTCATCGAGGTTTTCGTTGTCACTGTGTATGGTTTCGTGGATTTCTTTGTATGGTAATGCTTATCTTCCCTTTTCTGGCTACTGCGGAACTGTGTGGAAAATGGGGATTTTTTATTTTTATTTTATTTTGGAACTTTTCCGTGGGAGAATGGGGCTAGGAGAGGTGTTTTGCGGTCTGAACTTTGTAAATTTGTTGATTATTTGATTTTATCAGCAGTATGCTCGAGATCTTTGATATGCTAAATGGTTATATTTTTTGAAGTTGATCAAGGAGTAAACTAGTACCCAATTTGGTGATTGTCTTTATCTATTGCTGTCAAAATTGCTAAATTTTTATAAACTTTTATAAGACACGATATTGTTTGACGACGCTCGTTGACAAAAACTTCTAAAAAAACATTAATGTGCCTAGGAGTAGACTCTATGTGACAATTGGGGTGAATAATGCAACATATCACAAAAATATTAACTAGTTACGTAAGTGCTCAGGATGCAACATTAGGTGCAGGTTCAAAAAATTGCGTTATCTCACTGCTCATTCAACTCTTGTTAGTGTAGAGCATAAATTTGTTATAGAGGGGGATCTAAACCTTCTTTGTTTGTGTCTGCTGTTTTCATGATAAGACCCGTGTACCCCACTTCTCCATTATTGCACCTGAGTCTGTTTTGCTGGGGCCAAGTTAACACAGAGTGCACAGGAAGAGCTCAAATATTGCAGTTGAAATTATTTGTCATTTGGGAGTTGACTTGTGGAAAATTTGCTTCAAGTCATATTAGATCGAGTGAATATTTCATCATAAAATTACAGTTGAACCCACAACATCTCAAAATCTATACGGTCATATATTTCATTTTGAAAAAAAATCATGGCTAGTTTTAAGTTATTAAGGGAGTTGACTTTACATGCTTATTTTGGCTTTTTTTTTTTATGTAGTATTTATGTCTCTGTTCTGCCTTTTTTCGATACAGTTAAGTTTCTGGAAATACAAGGAGCTGACAGTTTGAAGCTGAGCTCTCTTAGATATGTTTCAAACTAGCTTATCTGGGAACCAATGAACGGAAGGTAGAATATGCAAGCTTGTTGTCTCTGATTGTCTCAAGGTTGATTTGGCATACCTGCAGTGAAGGAGACGAGTTAAAAGTTATGAATTACAGAGAAGAGAAATTTGTGAGGTCAGTTTCTTTAAATATGTGAGAATGCTACTTGATCTTTGTATTAATCTAGTTCTTTGGTCATAAATTTGTGAGCATGCTACGTAGTTTACTTGTTGTGGATTGAGATGCTTTCTTTGTGAACTTTTTTCACTTTAGCAAAAGTTTCACGAGCTTGTAATTTGTTTGGAAAATGGTTGGCTCTTATTAGTAACCAGTTCTTTCGTTCATACTTATGAGTGTGGTCATGACGTTCAAGAGATCAATTATTGTCTACATAGAATTGGTGTCTCCTTTGTGCTTGAGTATAAATGTGTAATTGGTAATTCTTTCATTCATCCTGCTGAGACTATATGCTATATTTTCTGTCTTAATCAGGTTTCAAGACTGGAATTCAGATAGATCGGTAAGTTCAGAAAGGAAATCTTCTCCAGGGCAAGGAGACCTTTCTGGGAAGATCAGAAAAACTGTCCAGTTTCTCTCAGAATGTGTCCAAAGAGGTCTTGAAAGAGGCTCTGGAAGAATTAGAAGTATTAGAAAATCATTTCACTTTGAATCTATCAAAGATTCGTCGGAGGAGTCAGGCTCTAGGAAGATTCTTGATCCTCAGGGACCTTTTCTCCAGCGATGGAACAAAATTTTTGTCCTAGCATGTGTCGTCGCTGTCTCTGTTGATCCGTTGTTCTTCTACATACCGGTTGTTGACAGAGAAAAGAAATGTCTCGATTTGGATCACAACTTGGAGGCGGCAGCTAGTGTTTTGCGTTCCTTTACTGATATCTTCTATTTACTACATATTATCTTTCAGTTCCGTACTGGTTTTATTGCTCCTTCTTCGAGAGTGTTTGGAAGGGGTGTCTTGGTTGAAGACCCTATAGCGATAGCCAAGAGATACTTGTCATCATACTTCCTCATTGATATTCTTGCTGTTCTACCTCTCCCACAGGTGATGCAAATTATTTTTTCACCTAAAAGTTTGAACTTCAATTTAATTCTTCAGAGATTGCGTATCTCCCTTGATATAGAAATGTTGTTCTTCTTCAGGTGATCATTTTGTTTGTGATTCCCAAGTTGAGAGGCTCACCTTCTCTTAATGCGAAAAATCTGTTGGGATTCATTGTTGTCCTTCAGTATATTCCCAGGCTCGCTCGGATCTATCCTTTGTGGAGGGAAGTCACAAGATCTTCTGGGATAATCACTGAAACGGCATGGGTGGGGGCTGCTTTCAATCTCTTTCTATACATGCTGGCAAGTCATGTAAGTATGATTTTTGGAAGTGTTGTGTTTGTGACACTCCACAACACAGATAGATATGATGCTGTTAAATACTCTTACCTTTTTAAATCTTTTACTAGCCTGTGCTGTTGATCATTTCTTGGATGAGATTGATAAGTTGCTGTACCAGTGATTATGATTTTTTAAGTACATATAGAGAAGCTTCATGAATTAGTTAGTAACAGAGCTTCCTTTGATAAATTCTCTGTGAGGAAACCATCTCTATTATTATATAGTGTTATTTATTTCTAGAAGAAACCTGCAGAAGTTTTTTGAAAAAAAAATATAACAGTAGCATGGTCAAATTTGCTTTCTGGCATGTGAAAATAGTTTTTCTCTCTATATAAGTATATGTAAATCATTTTCTCAAATAATATATGTGTATAATATGTGAAATTTGAACCAACAGCTCCAAACTAACACTGCTGTATGAAATGACAAATTTACTATATCTGAGTCATAGTTCAAGGTTGGTCGTTAACTTAAACTTCTGTCTGAAAGTGGTTTGGAAGAATATACAGCAAAGAAACTAGCATATGGCTGAGGTGGATGGAGAATGATTCATGTAGCAACCTTAACATAGTTGAGACTAGACTATGCTGATGATAGTGACCCCATGATCTTACGTTGGGCAGAAAATTCTCCTCCAGGATACTGGTGATTGAGGTATAAGACCTCAAGTAGATGTGAAATAAAAGCCTTTTTCCTTACTCTTACATTACCTGTTGATAGTCCTAACCACAGTCATAAAATATTACCTTGTCGTTTCTTATTCATGGAAAGGTGGGTGGTCATTGGAGGTCATTTGACACATTGCAAGGGGATGCGACTCAAGTATTTTTTTTTCCCAAGGATGTAGTCTTTCTTATTTATTAGTTTCATCGGGTTCTGGGAACTTCAGTTGATGTATTAAACTTGATAAATTTTCAAAATATGAGTGAATGTAGAGAAAAAGGAGGATATCAAAACAGGAGGTAATAGAGCATGTTGGAGAGTTTGCATTAGTTATCTTATTGACCCTCTTTGCTTTTTAGTTTTATTCATAAGATGAAAAAAGAAGTTCTAACAAGTCCCTTACATTTAACACTGATCTAGTGAGTATATTAGTCCAAAACTGAGATCTAGGAGTAACAGAATTAGTACAGTCCCTTACATACTAGGCCAATCCTATGAGGATATTACCTCTCAGTCCAAAACTGAGATCTAGGAAGTAACAGATACACTACATACTTAATATCTTTAACAAGCTTGTATGTGCTGTGGTCTTTAAAGTACTTAAGATGTTTGAAGGAGCTGGATGACCCCTCTTTTTCCAATTTCCAATGAAAGACTGAAAAAACCTTCTCTTGCTGCTGTAAACTATTTTGTTGATCACCATCGCACCATTTTTAGTTTTTCTTTATTCTTTAAAAAGTAGAAGTTGATAGATTTTGTTAGGTTATAGCCTATGTGGATTATTACTACAATTAGAACAGTTTCACGTATTATTTTCTATTGATTAAAAGTTTACCTTTTGCAATAACAGTTTCACCTATTTGATTAAAAGTTTACCTCAATAATGAATATAAATTGCCATTTGTTTTCTTAATTATTAATTCGATTTTCATCAGGTACTTGGAGCCGGTTGGTATCTACTTGCAATTGCGAGAGAAGATACGTGCTGGCAGAAAGCCTGCAGTCGTCATGATGGCTGTGATATGACCTCTTTATATTGTGGAGACAATACTAGTGGAGCAGGCAAAGAATTCCTTAATGAATTTTGTCCTATTGAAGAAAATAGTGATGCTTTTGACTTTGGAATATACTTACGAGCTCTTGATAGTGAAGTGGTTCAATCAAGAGATTTTCCAAAGAAGTTCTTTTTCTGCTTTTGGTGGGGATTGCAAAATCTGAGGTTTGCATGAGCTGGATGTCTTCTTTTGTAATTTTCACTAATCTAACTTTCGTGTTGGATATATTTCTCTTGGAGCTGTGACTGATTGATCTCATTCCTGATAAAAGTTGCTACCTTCAATTTTGCAGTTCTCTTGGCCAAAACTTGCAAACAAGCACTTTTGTCTGGGAGATCTCCTATGCAGTTTTCATTTCCATCTGTGGCTTGGTGCTGTTTTCACTTCTCATAGGAAATATGCAGGTATGCACAAGAATAATCACATTCTACTCCATATATCAATCTTATAATATAAAAAATCATAATAAGTTCTAGAATCTTATACATATTTAGTCCTTTAGAACTTTAGGTTCTATGTATTTTTTCACTTAATATGGCAATAATAAGTCAATGGGTATAGAATGATTGATCAACCAGAGAGCTGTCGGGTGCCAGCAAAACTATTGATCGATCAGTTGTTGTATGCAATGGTCGTTCAATCATTGTTTGCAAGGTATGATCAATCATGTGATTGCAGGTGGTCATTGGATGGTGTGAGCATGCTTCCCCTCCACCGTGGCGCCATTGGGACATCTTTCGGGAGATTTTAGATATTATCTCACTCCACTCTTATATTTGGTCTCACATTCCAAGATCTGCAAATTCGGATGCAAATGTGTTAGCCAAACAAGGAGCGTCCCTGCAATCTCTGTTCCCTCTTCATTTGTAATTTTTTCTTGTTAATATATATAAATACGTCTTTATAAAAAAAAAATCATGTGATGCAATGGATGATCAATCATTGTATGCAATGGTTGATCTAGCATTGTCTTCAATGGTCGATCAATCTACCAACAGGTCTTTTTGAAAATAGAGTTTTTCTTTAGTCTTTGATTGTTTAAGGATAAACTTACGATTTCCTTTTGAGCATGGAAGAAATAAAAGAGAAGGCTTGTCATAGGCAGCCAAATTGACATCAAAATTGGTTTGTTTCTCAGAGGTAGGTAATAGGTACCTTCTCGAATTCGTACTAGTTATCTCACTTTCTACTTTCGACTCTATTCCACTCTTTCGTCTTGCAATGATTCATTGTTTTCAGTGCAAATCGTTCAAAACCCAATCACAGTCTCAAATCCCTATTTCTAATTTTTACGACACAATCTCCATAGAAAGCAAGCTCTTTGATCATCTTCCCAAAAACCAGGAAAACTTTGTGGATCTCAGTGCTTCCATAGTCTAATTAGACCCTCTTTCGTGTGTATTTGAAAAACTAAGATTTGAGGCAGTGACTAATGTTGAAACTACTGCATGCTGAAACATGATCAAGTTATGATCCATTTACTTTTCACCCTCGAAGTCTGTAGCTATGAGTAATAATATGGAATTATTAAACAATAATATGAAATCAAGGGTGTAAACCCTGGCAGAGGCACTGAGGTAACTGTTGAGGTCTTGAAGTGGATAGTACTTGGTGATCCCATTGGTATTTTTTCTGCGACAGGTGCAAATTTTTTGTTGTTATGCCATTGCCAATAGATGAGAGACTTGCATTTGCTTTCTATCCTTTGATGGGAGATGTTGCCCTGTGAATGGAGAGGTACAGATGGTTCTGGGCAGAAGAGCTCATGTCAAACAACTGGGTCTGGCTTGAATTGAATCTGATTCTGCAATATCTCAAAATGATTTGATTTGAAATCTTGAGATATGATTTGGTGCAATCACATATCATCTGTGACTCAGATATTGAAATACTGCCCCACCTTTTTGATCTTGATATGTTATGCTTCTTGTCCATATTGAAAGGTGCCACATTACTAGTATTATCCAAGCAGATGAATTTTTTCAGGACTTGAGCTCTGACCTAGAGAAAGGCACACCATATTATAGAAACCCTGCATTTATTTCTTGGCAAGGGTTACTCAGATATTGAAATACTGCCCCACCTTTTCTATCTTGATATGTTATGCTTCTTGTCCATATTGAAAGGTGCCAAATTACTAGTATTATCCACGTAGATGAATTTTTTCAGGACTTGAGCTCTGACCTAGAGAAAGGCACACCATATTATAGAAACCCTGCATTTATTTCTTGGCAAGGGTTAGTGATCTTTCGACTGTGTTAAAGTTGGTCCTGTTAATCCAAGAGGACTTGAGCTCTGACCTAGAGAAAGGCACACCATATTATAGAAACCCTGCATCTATTTCTCGGCAAGGGTTAGTGACTGTGTTAAAGTTGGTCCTGTTAATCCAAGAGGACTTGAGCTCTGACCTAGAGAAAGGCACACCATATTATAGAAACCCTGCATCTATTTCTCGGCAAGGGTTAGTGATCTTTCGACTGTGTTAAAGTTGGTCCTGTTAATCCAAGAATGATGATCCGAAGTTAAGAGACTTTTCCTGAACTAATATAGGATCTTTTTAAGCTCAAACCACTGTAGGACTGTTACCCTGTATACAACAACTCTTGCTTTCTTACGACTAGCCTGAACACAAACTCGCCTTGGTTTGGCTTCTATACTACATTATAATTGGGTTAGTTTCTCTGATAATTACTAGCATTTTCTAACTAATAAGCATAGTATTCTTTCAAGCTCAAACCAATGTGGGACTATTCTCTTCTACACAAGGATTCTTGTGACTCACTCAGACAACTGGCATAAGATGTTGAGCAAATGTACAACTATAGATTGGTCTACCGTTGAACAAATCTACAACTCTAGATTGGTCTACTGTTGAGCAAATCTATGACTCTAGATATTGGTCTACTTTGTCCACCAACAAACTGGAGTTCTTTCAATTTTATCTCTCATGAAACTGTACTTCCAGTTTTAGCATGTGAGCACGTGAAGTTACTTTTGCATTGGAAAGTAGGATTGAGTACTTTTTTTCGGCACTTCTGTAATTCAATTTCCCATCCAAAAGAAAGTATATGAACAGTCTTCTTCTTCTGCATTTGCCTTACACCTTCTATTCCTCACACAATATGTCCTCGTCTTCTGTTCCCGTCTTATCTCTCATGAAAAGATGCTTGCACTAGTATACTAGTGAAGCAATTCCAACCACACCATACACATTTTCGGACTGCTCTACTCATACTTCTACCAGGATCACCAGTCCTCATCTGTTAGCAGCCTTGAATGATATGTTCCCGCCATCTTTCATCAGGACCGCTCTGCTTGTGAGAGGAAAACCTAGAGCTGTAGACACAGTATTCCAGCTATAATTAGTTTTTTTTAATAATTCAATTGGATAAACTGGATCAGACTAGACAGTACTCAGCTGTGTCTGATTTTTTACTCAGGTGCTCATTGAATCTTGAGGTCCAGAGTGATTATTTCTATAAAATAGCAGCAATTGAGAGATCAGAGGACCTAAGGTCGTGTGGTCTGATGGTATTCTCTTTACAACCAGGAGCGTCAGGTCGCGACTTCGAATCGCGCTACGCCCTCTCAAAAAAAATAAAAATTGAGAGATCAGAGGGAGAGATTATGAGTAGAGATAATAGAGAGAAAAATGAGAGAAGGCAGCGGGATGGAACTGCCGTCTGTTTGGAGAGAATGAGCACTTTGTCCACTCTATTCTTATATTAGGACAAGTAAAAGAAAGTAAAACTTAAAATCCCCTCTCCCTAATACTTGTATCTACTCATATTTCAGCACATAAAACGGTAAAAACCTACAGAGGTATCTAATGAAACTTAATACAAGATAGAAAATGCTACTGAATTACTACCTGCATTAAAATGACCAATCTATCCCACAGCAGTGTTTTAACAATTTCTTTGATCATTTTGGCTGTTTAGCTAGTCATTGGGCTGTAATGCCACTTGAGGTCCTGCTGTAATTTCTTTTATTGGAGAGTTCTGGTTAAACCAATTTGTTACTTCTCTATCTGCATAATTTTTCTCAGAAGATTTAGTAAGACAAGATGCTAAATAACAGAGGTATAACACACAAAATGTCGATAAAAAACATCATATGAGGGTATCAAGTTAAACATTATAGTTACCTCTTTCTTTCTTCTGAATCGATGACATTAATTTCTTGTATGCTGTATACGCTGACTGGATCAGACCTATCTTCAATCTACTACTGTGAGATTGGAAGAAATGAGGGTGAAGAGACAAGATGCTGAGCAATGGATGGCTCACCGCTTGCTTCCAGAACACCTGAGAGAGCGGATCCGACGGTATGAACAATACAGATGGCAGGAAACAAGAGGGGTAGATGAAGAGAGTCTGCTTCGGAATCTTCCAAAGGACCTTCGAAGGGATATAAAACGCCATCTCTGCTTATCACTTGTTACGAGAGTAAGTCACTACATATTAGTATATTTTTCTATGTCATTATTTTAATACGTCAATATATAGTTATTCTGTTTATTGTTTCTTGCTGCTCCACTGGTCTTTCTTCTGACTGAAATTGAATTTTGATTTGCTAAAGAGCAGTTCAGTTATATACCTTTCCTCTTTGATGTAAATCAGTGATTCTGATCTCAAACTCTTTTAACTTCTCACAATCTCTGATAAGGATATATTGCATTAGAGTTAAAATGGAAGTCTCAAACACTTGCAGCTAAAGTTTGTTTTATTTGTTGGCTAAATTCATCAATTTTGATGCAGTTCCTTGTCATCTTGAACAGAGATGCTGAAAACGTATTCTCATCAGTTTCTCTCACCTGTTAGCTTGTATTACTTTAGTGTTTCACAATGATAACATGATAATTAGCTTTAGTAAGCTCATCCAAAATTCTCTCAACTTGCTTTTATGCTGAGGTCATGTTGCTTGATGTTAAAAGAGGGAGCCTCCAACTTGTGGTTAAGGTCTCTTGAGTTTGTTGCCAAATGTGACTATCTTGATGCACTTCTGATCTGGTTCAGGGGAAATCTGGTGAAAAAAAAGCTGAACTAATTTAAATTCAGTCTACTTTTTCCAGGCCATAAAAAAAAATAAAAAATAAAAAAAATCACTGTCTACTTTTTTCAGGCCATTAAAAACAGTCTGTTCACTCATTGGTTTTTTAAAATTGATTTGTGATTTTATCAAGAAGGAAGAGAAGAAACAAGGTAAATACCAAAAGGGTGGCACTGAGGAAAGAAAGAATTCAATTAAGCAGAAAAAACTACATCCACTGAAAAAGAAACATTTTTTTCTCTTATTGGTTTGAACCATCCAATAACATCTTTACCAGGCTAGGTATTGTACTCATCATAGAAATGTGCTAGAACTCAGAAAAACCAGTGAGTTATCCATTGGCTGAGTCCCATATTTGTATCATTTGGTAGCTAATCTTTGGTGGAGCATGCCCAAAAATTTTGCATTATCATATCATAATTGTAGAATTTCTGCCCTTCTGTTCTTAAACTAATTGGTAAGGCAGAAGATTTTCCCCTCTTTCCTTCTCAAAAGAAAGTGAAATGATACTCCAACAATCCTGATACCAATCAGGTCTACCCCTTTCTTATATATATTCAACCATTTTCTGATATGTTTACTTTGACAAGAAATATCAATTGTGATTAACTCCTAATCCTGCTGTTTTTTATTTTTATTCAGGTCCCTATGTTTGAAAAGATGGATGAACAACTACTAGATGCCATGTGCGATCGTCTCAAGCCTGCACTCTACACAGAGGACAGTTACATAGTCCGTGAGGGGGATCCAGTTGATGAGATGCTCTTCATAATGAGAGGAAAGCTTGAAAGTGTAACTACTAATGGTGGAAGAACTGGTTTTTTCAACTCTGATGTTCTCAAGGCAGGGGATTTCTGTGGTGAAGAGCTTCTCACATGGGCACTGGATCCTCACTCCTCCAACCTCCCAACCTCCACCAGGACAGTGCGGGCCATCACTGAGGTTGAGGCCTTCGCTTTCATGGCCGATGACCTAAAATTTGTAGCCTCTCAGTTCCGTAGGCTTCACAGTAAGCAACTGCGGCATACCTTCAGGTTCTATTCTCAGCAATGGAGGACTTGGGCAGCCTGTTTTATACAAGCAGCTTGGCGCAGGCATATCAAGAAGAAGCATGAAGAATCTCTACATGAAGAAGAAGATAGACTTCAAGCTGCTCTGGAGAGAGGAAATGGTGGATCTCCCAGCCTAGGGGCCGCCATTTATGCTTCACGTTTTGCTGCTAATGCATTGAAAGCTTTGCGCCGCAATAGAACCCGCAAGACCAGGCTAGCTGATAGATTGTCACCAATGCTGCTTCAGAAGCCAGCTGAACCTGATTTTACCTCGGAAGAGGTACAATAGCCCTGTAAGGTAATTTTTGTTTCATATTTTGATACCTTTATTTATCTTTTCTCTGTAAAGGAATCTCTGATAGATTGATTATCTTTTGTTGTCTATGTAAAAAGTAATAGGCACAAGGTTGATACAACATTTGGAGGGTTTGTAATGTCATTGCCGTCGTGTACAGTTAAATGTTTTATGCTGGTCTCTGTCTCCGTTTGGGGAATCTCGTTTAAATCATGTAAATATGTATCTCATGGAGGGTTCAGGAGTGCTCCATTGGCCATTCGTAACTAGAAGTTGGGAACTTGGGCCAAAGAAAAAGCAAGAAAAATCTGAAAAAGAGTACAAGATTTTGCCATGTTGCAGCGCACCCATCGACAATCTATCACTTACGGATTCAAATTCTTCATCATCAAATTCATAGTAGACTAAAATCTATTTGTAACTTTTATTATCCAATCCCGATACGGTAAAGTGTGAAATTAGGTCAAGGTTTATCTTAAAATAATTAATTAATTTAAAAAACCTGTTTCCCAACTAATAAGCACAAAAATTTTATTCTCACTAATCTATGTAAGACTATTCCTTGATACTAACGAAAGAGCAAAAACAAGAGTAATGGTTGCAACTGTAAAGACAAGTGCCCGAAACATCAAACTGACTATGTACAAGGGTAACAATGTAGCTACAACTACTATACAAGAAGTCACTCAAAATCTAAGAAGTCGCCTCCTCTTTTCAGATCAAGCTCATTTTTAACTCTGAGAAATTACTTTTCTAGGACACCAATAGAATGGATAGCCACATTCATAGATGTAGGTTCAGATCAAGCTCATTTTTAACTCTTGAGTAGGACACCAATAGAATGCATAGCCACATTCATAGATGTAGGCGGCTAGAAAGCAGAAGTGGCTTCAAGTCGGCAGTCACTTTCTTCTTTGCAGACATATTACGCAGGATAGCAGCCAAAGTTGAAATAGCTTCAACAACATACTTCCCTTTGTTCAACATAATACAATTTGCCCTGTCATGTGGAATTAGAAAGAGGGTCAAGCCATATTGAGCCAGAGATATTATGTAAACTTTAAACTGATGGCATCAGCCAAACAATAAAGCTCCTAAATCAATAGCATTTTATCCAATATCTAATCCAATTTCCCTCTCAACAATTTAAACAAATAAAGATAAAGAACAAGCATGCTAAACAAATAAAACATTTCTCCTTCAGAATAAGTTATGTTGAAGCTGTAAAAAAAAAAATAACGTAGTGAAGTTTTTCAAGGAAAACAAGAACTGTATTTGGAGGAATCCTAGAAGTAAACAGAATCGAATACAGGAGTTTATGGTTTTACTCATTTTACCTTGATCCACTAGCCACATCGGTAACTTCAGCTCTTGTAGGAATACCGGATTTAACAAGTGACTCCAGAACCTGTGTTGCCCAAATAACTGGCACATGAGCTGCACCACAGATGGACAGGATCTCTTCCTGCATATTAGCCAGCTGATCCCATCCACATTCCACAGCAAGATCCCCTCTAGCAATCATTACTCCCATGGCATTTGGAAGCTGCATTGCCTGGAGTAGTAAGACAGGCAATTTCTCGAACCCACTTAGGGTTTCAATTTTTAGAATGATTCCAAGCTTCTGAATCTTTCTCTTCTCCAACTCATGCTGGAGAATTTCAACATCTCGAATGTCTCGCACAAAAGAAATCCCAACCATATCAGCATTGGCGGCTACAAATTCAAGATCCATTAGATCTTTTGAAGTAAGCCCTTCAAAAGACATCACACTCTTGGGTATGTTGATTGATTTTTCAGAACCAAGTTTGGAGCCTTTTCTGCTGGCGTGAGTGATTGAGACAACAATTTCTGAGATACTGACTCCTTGGATTACTCCCCAAATCTTCCCATCATCAAATGCAATTGGTTCACCAGGTTTTACAGAGTCAAAAAGACGTGCAGAAGAGCATGTTATTCTAGGACCACTATGTTGTGATTTGCCTGATTCATCTAGACAAGGGTCTCTAGATATAACTAACAAGTCTCGGACCCTTAATCTTATTGATTGTTCATAAGGAGGGACATTCACCACTCGCCCCAGTGAAAGCTTCTTCTTGTTTATCTTGGCATAGAATTCTGTGCCAGATCCTACATATGCAGTCCGGGAACACTCTGCTATGAAACCAAAACCATCAAAAACTTGAAACTTATGAGATATCCTGAATACCCGTCGTCTTCCTTTAATATCCAAGAATCTTACTACATCACCTGCCTCAAGTTTAGCAAGAAACCTATAGTCATCAAGCAGCAGAGTGGCATCTGGTGATAAATGAGCAGGAGGAGGGCCTGATCCAGTATAAGACAACCAAACTTCAGCCGGGAAAACAACATCACCTTTGGGATTCTTCCTAGGTGAAATTTTCATCACTTTTGGACCAGGCGGTAGAGGGCCCGTCCTGAGTTTTGGGCCAGCCAAATCCATGAGAATGCGACATGAACTTTCCAGCATTTGGGAACTACTTTTCACACGCCTGATGATTTCACTCCACACACTAGGGTTGTCATGTGCACAATTGATTCGAAATACATTAGCACCTGACTGTATGAGTTCAGTTATAATAGTGTCACTCTGGATAGCTTCTTTGCCCACTGTAACCATAATGTGGTTAGGATTTCCATTCAGAGGAATACCAAATAATGATTTTGCATGCAAAGATGCTTTTTTCCGCATCACCAACATATTCATATCTTGTCTATCTTCATAGGCAAAATTCATGGCTTTAATCCTTTCTTTGTCATTCACAGATGCAGCCCAGAAGTTCTCAAGTATAAGGATGCTCGCATTTATCCTTGCAAGAACATGAGAGTTGACAGTTTCCAAGTCCAAAAGACCGACTGAAGAGAGCTCTTCCTTAAGTTGTTGGACTTCAAGGCTTCGTAAAGCCAAGTAGTGTACTAGGTTTGTTGCACTCTGCAAGTAATTTCTGCTAAAACAAATCAACTGTATAACTGAAGAAGGCCATGAAAAAGCTATAACCCAAAACAATATTTTATACTGAATGTACATTTTGGGAGGGAAGGATCTAAATCACTTACCTGTGGCATGCTTTAATCCTAGAAGTATTCCACTGTTCTAGTGACAATAAGTGCAATTGGACTGCCTTCAGCTTATCAAGAAGATCTCCTCGAGTGACTGGTGGGATATTTATATTCTCCTCTTGTTTAGAAGATAAAATACACAGCAGATCATCTGTTTCTGACTCCGCATCTGTTTCCACAGACTTAACATCTGAATCATTACTGTCATGAATATCTTGCGAGAGCCCAATGTCACGATTGGGTGATTTTCTACTGTCCTCCTCAAGTCCACCATCTCCATGTAATGCAGATAGAATTGAGTACCTTGACTTGATCTTCCTTCCGGGTCCAATAATGAGATGGTTGAGCTGAGCTCCAAGATATGTGATTTTCAAAGGCACACCCCAAGTTGGATTACTTAAATGGTGTCCATTTTGTTTCTTAATGGAGAAATCCAGAATATAAACACTCTGCAGGCCATAGGATTTAGAAAGAAAACAACAGTCAGCTGTGTTCTTGTATAATTTTCGTAAACTCTGAAATAAATGACATACCATTGGTAACTGAAAATTTGTTAGACCTTATATGTGGTTAACCAAAACCATACGAACAAAGCAAATACGCTAGAATGAAAACGAGGATGTTGCAGAACTAGTTTTACAAGCTCCCATGTTCAAAGGGAAGGAAGCATTACATTGTTTCCAAGTAGGCACTGAGTGTTGATAGCCTGAACCGGAACTACTTGAGCCATCATCAAGTGGTTGGCTCCTGTCAATTCCTGCAAAAACATTAATTGATCATTTAAATGTTCCTAAAAACTTTACTGCAAGAAAAATAATAGGTGTAGTGTTTAATAAGACAATATCATGTGATCACACACGTCCAGAATCAAGCTGTCCAAATATAAAGAGAATGATGGCAGCAAAGTGACTAATCTGACATTCATCAGTGACACCCTCCATCCCCCACTGCAAACATTGCCGTCCACCCATGCCCATAAACTATAAAACAAAAAAAAGAAAAAAAAGAAAAAAAGAAGCTGAAAAAGGAGAGTACGAACTGAGAACTTGAATCATTCATTTGGTATCATCACAACAGCCTGACACCAACTGTTTTGAGCTAGCTACTAGATGATGCAACAGTGACTGACATAAATTTTCATGTGGTTCAAACTTCGAACTCCAAAAGCTCTGACGACAGTGAATTTGTAAAAAAATTAAAGAAGGAAAACCATCAATTTGTTGTACTGCAGATTAGATGTTGTCTTTAAAATTACTCTGTCCTTAGGGCACAGGTTCTGCCTAATAATCTTCACAGATAAAATTAGCAAAGATACAACAACCTGTACTTTTATTAGAACCGTCCAGAACTAAATATCAAAATACCATAGAAAAATAATTCAGTAAAGCTTTTTTTAAAAAAAATAGAGCAGACTACGAAATTGGTGCCTAAGAAATGATTTTATTCTCACACAAATTCCACGCCAGCTTCCAGCCTATTAACTAGAACCAAAATATTCAAGCCCCACACCTTTGGTTGCAACACACGAATCATTTCCTAGAAGGACCATGTTCTAGTAGATGATCACGCTATCAGAAGCAAATAGCAAAAGAAGGTGAACTTAAGCAACATCGACAGGCACTTTTAAAGGATAACCTCATGGTACTTAAAGCGCTCGAGTTTACGTTATGGAAATCGAAAACTAAAAGTTCAACAGGTACGCAGGTAAACTTCATGAAGCTTAACCGAGAAGTGAATTCCAAAAGTGCACGCCTTACAGACATCGATAACAAGAACGATAGGCTGCCAAATGGTTACAGCCCCACGACAAGCCAGTGTTGGCGTTAAAACGTACTGCTCGCAGAAAGAGCAGCTGAATTGAAATAAACACGGCAAAAAAGGAACAAAAATGAAAAAAAAAAAAAAATACGTAACTAGGAATCAGTCATTATTGATGTTAAAATGTCCTACTCACAATAAGAGCAGCAGGAACGAAAGAAGCACGGCAAAAAATGAAGAACAATGAAAAAAATCGTACCTAGGAATCAGCTGAAATCGTCTATCTGTGAAGAAACACACTCAATCTTGGAAGATCCAGCGTTTGACGGGGACGAGAGGTGTCTGGAGAGGGATTAACTGTGCTAGGCTTCCAGCGTTCGTCGGAGATCGAGCTTAAGTAGAGGAGCGTGGTCAGCGCGTGCCAGATTCTATGAAATGTGTCTTCATCGTGTGCGCTCATTTGGCCCTCAATGTGAATCCAAACTAACCAGTCCACAGACTCGTGCAAACCTGATCCGGCCGCCTAAGCGCTATCATATCCCAAATTTTCTGTTTGCTACATGGGCTCACTGTCAATGGGACAAAATTGTGGTTTCTGTCCTAAGTACCAGCCCATTTAATTTAGAAACACTTCGATCCATTATCCAGCTGAGACTTCAAAGTTGTTCGAATACGCTTGTGGCCTGACTACACAGCCCATAGAAGGCCCATATATCTACACGTGTAGAGCAATTTTGGTATTTAAACATATTTCATTTTTAAAATAGCCATAAAAGGTGTACTAATTATTATTTTAACCATTAAAATTAATAAAATGATAAAAAAATTAATTATAAATATAATAAATATCATTTTTAACTTAGGATAAGAAGAAAATTTAGGTGAAATCACATAAAAACAAAATGCTTAATAACAGGCAAAGACGGCAATGAGAGCCATTGATTCAAGTGGGCCCGGGACAGTTCATTGGGTCTCAATTACTGTCTCAGATGCATCTCAGTACGTTTATTGTGCCTGTTAAGCTAATTAGTAATTACTGAATTTTTTTTTGAAACTAAAATAATCTTTATGAGTTTATTTTCTAACAGTATGAATAATTAAAATTAGTTTTTTTGCTATGGCATTAACGAATCCTACCTTCGAATGGCTACTATGCAAACTGTATTGTTGATTTGACTCAGAACGAAGAGCTGACCTGAAACGGAGGATCATGAGTAAGCCGAGTCCCTCGACATCCATTATCCCGTCCTCTTCGTAACAGAATGATCGCTGGGTTATTCCGCCACGCTGTGACGGGGTTGATTTTTCACGACCCCACTCTGCAACTAGGGGTGGCATAAGGTGAGCCAAACTAGAACTTTTATATGTTTGAGTTTAACTTGAACTCAAGCTCAAATTCAACCTCGAGCCTAAAATTGAAATCAAGTTTGAGAACAATTTTAAAATTCACCACATTAATGGGGTGTCATAATTTCATTAATTTATAGGAGTGATATCCCAATTACAGGGATTTATAATTGATTACAAGATATTTGATTTGTACAGACAAAGAATGATTGAATTTAATTAGCTCATGTAATAAAAAACCCTAAATAGGGCAATGATCCTTAATTGATTGAGGATCAATCTTAAGGCAATATCTTAAACAGCCCCCTGCAAACTAAGCGTCGGATTAGGACAGACGTGTAGCTTGAACCAAAAAACTGAAATAGAGGTCGAGAGACGCTTTTGGTGAAGATATCTGTAACATGTAAGTGAGATGACACATATTAAATGTGAATCTTTCCAGCAACAACAAGTTCACGCATAAAGTAAATGTCTAGTTCAACATGTTTGGCCCGTTTGTGGACAACAAGGTTGGAGCTCAAGAAAAGAGCGATTTTGTTATCGCATAAGAGAAATGGCCGCTTGGGAATGGAAACTTTGAGAACTCGAAGAAGATAGGTGAGCCAAAGAAGTTCGGCGGTCGTGAGAGCAAGAGCACGATATTCAAACTCACAGCTGGAACGAGAAACTGTAGGTTGCTTCTTGGCACTCCAGGAGACTAAGTTGTCACCAAGGTAAATAGAGTAACCAGAGGTGGAATGGCGAGTGTCAGGACAATTGGCACAGTCAGCATCAGAATAAGCAACTAAAGAGCCAAGAGAAGCAAACGGGTGAAAGGATAGACCATAATGGAAAGTGTCTTTGACATACCGAAGAATACGCTTAACAGTAAGGAAGTGGTCAATAGTGGGAGAGTGTAGAAACTGACTCACCGAGTTGACTGCATGAGCAATGTCGGGACGCGTGATGGTCAAATATTGAAGAGCACCAACATGAGATCGGTAAAGACTGGAATTCAAAAATAACTGACCAACAGAGGATAGATGTTGAGAAACCACCATTGGAGTGTGCACAGGCTTGCTGTCAAGTAATTGAGTCCGGGCAAGGATGTCGCGCGCATATTTCAGCTGACTAAGAAATAGCCCATCAGCGATGGGTGTGGCTTCAAGACCAAAGAAGTAGCTGAGAGAACCCAAGTCATTTGTAGCGAACACAGAATGGAGTTTGCTGGCAAAGCTATCGAACAAAGAGGGGTTGTTGCCCGTAATAATAATATCATCGACATATAAGAGCAGATAAAGGATGTCAGAGTGACGATGAAAGACGAAGAGCGAAGATCAGCCCGACTGCAGTGGAAGCCAAGATGTGTAAGGAAAGAGTTGAACCGTTGGAACCAAGCTCGAGGGGCTTGCTTGAGACCATAGAGAGCTTTCTGAAGCTTGCAAACATGATCAGGAAAGCGAGGATCATATACCAGGCGGTTGTTCCATATAGATGCATTCATTAAGATGACCATTGAGGAAAATATTCTTGATATCCAATTGACGGAGAGACCAGCGATTAGTAACAGCAATAGAGAGCACAACCCGAATAGTGGTAGTTTTGATGACAGGACTGAAGGTGTCGGTGTAATCGAGACCTGGTACTTGTGTAAACTCCTTTGCAACGAGACAAGCTTTGAACCGCTCAATAGAACCATTAGGCAAATATTTGGTCCGAAATACCCATTTAGAACCCACAATATTGATATGAGTCGGTCAAGGTACCAAAATCCAGGTACGATTATTTTGAAGAACTTGAATTTCTTCATCCATAGCGGCAAACCAGGCAGGATTCTTGGCAGAAGATTTGAACCCTTTAGGCTCAGTGGATGTTAAGAGAGCATAAAGTAGACCAGAGGAGTCAGAATACGCCAGATCAGCCGAGTGACGGGGTTTGAAAATACTAGCTTCGGCGCGTGTGACCATAGGATGAGAACCCACTGGAATAGCAGCAACAGGAGCAGTGGAATCAGCGTGTGGCAGAGTAGGTCATGTAAGAGAATGAGAGGCCTGCAAAGACTTTTCCACGGGATCAGTGCAAATAACACAGGGACAGGAGTCAGATTGAGTAATATGCCGGGAATGGGGCGCCGGAAAGGATGGGGGCCTGACAGTAGAAGAGAAACTGGGTTCCAAAAAGTTGGAGAAATGGAGAGAGGATAAAGGTTGAGCTAGGGAAGAGGCTATGGATGAAAAATAAGTCTCATCAAATTGAGCATGACGTGTGATATAGAGTCTAGAGGTGACAAGATTAAGACAACGAAACCCTTTGTACGATGAGCTATAGCTCATACAGATGCAAGGAATATTACGCGGCGAGAATTTATTGAGCATATAATCACGTAAACATGTGTAGACACGACAACCAAATGGATGAAAATTTTCATAATTTGGAGAAATACCATAAATAATTTCAAAGGGGGACTTACCTCCGAGAAGCAGTGTGGGCAATCGGTTGATGATGTAGGCAGCAGTGTGGGCAATCGGTTGATGATGTAGGCAGCAGTGCTAAAAGCGCCACCCCAGTAGCGAGGAGAAATGTGGGAATGGAAGAGTAAGGCCAAATCACTTTCAGTCAAATAATGGTGTTTTTGTTCTGTGCGGCCATTTTGGGTAGGAGTATAGGGACAAGATAATTGATGATGAATTCTCGAACAGCGGAGATGGTGTTTAAAATGAGTGCTAGTAAATTTTGTACCACCATCGCTTTGAAAAATTTTTATACAAAAGAATATTGGTTTTCAATAAAATTTTGAAATTGAAAAAATGTATCATAAAAATCAGACTTCAATTTCAATGGATAAAGCCAAGTAAAGCGAGAATAATCATCAATAAATAAAACATAGTAAATAAAACCCAAATTTGATGGTACTCGTGAAGGACCCCATATATCGCAATGAATTAAATCTAACAAATTAGGCAACCTTTTTGCATTGCGAGTATAAGGCAAAAGATGATTTTTGGAAAGTTGACATGTAGCACATAAATGCGGAGAGGGCAATAAGGAAGTAATATGAAGATGTTCATCTTTATTTAATAAAGAAATAATAGAATGATGCACATGGCCTAATCGAGCATGCCATAAATCATAGGAGGCATGAAAAGATTTATTTTTCAAAACGGAAATAAAGGCGTAATTTCCACGCTCTAGCACATATAGGCCTCCATCACGCCGACCGGTTGCCACCACCTTTCCTGCTTGGCGATTTTCCACAGTGAAAAAATTATTAGTAAACGTAATGGAGAAAGGAAAATCATTCGTTAATTTACTAATAGACAAAAGATTTTTAGTAAGATGGGGAACAACCAAAACATCTAATAATTGAAGATCTGGGGAAGGAGAAAGGTACCGGTAGCGACGTGTCATTCCCCACAGTTACACGATCCTTACCCATGTAGATAACCGATTGATCCAACGAGGAGTGGGTCGGAGTCATGTGGGTCAAGGCCCTGGTATCCACGAACCAGTCTGAATTTTGATTATCGGACATAGAACAATTTTGATTAAAGGATTCGGCGAGATGCGTCGAAGAGTATTCCTCCCATGAATAACGTTGCCGACATTGAACGACATAGTGCCCTTCCTGGCAGCAGATTTGGCACTGCGGGGGACGACGACCGTTGCTGGTGGTGGGACGGCTTTGGCCGTGACCAGAATCATCGTGCGGGTTGTGACCGTGGCCGGATTTGGGGGCTCCTCTGTTTTCGAAACTGGAGTGGCCGTCGTGGCTGTTTCCGCGACCCGGTCGATGGCAAGAAGAGCCACCGGAGCGCTGAGAAGGGACACGGTTGGCAGTGAAGGCCGCGGTGGAGGGAGTTGTGGGCTCGAGAGATTTCTAAAAATTCTCAAAGCTTTCCGCGCTGGATGCGATGTCGAAAAAACAGGGTAAGGGGGTTTGGGCAGAGGAAAAACCAAAGCATTTCGGGCCGAGACCACGGAGGAACTAGTGAGCCTTGTCGGTGTCATCAACGGGACGACCAATGGCGTAAAGTTGGTCACACAGGACCTTGAACGCGTGGGCGTATACCGTCACCGAGCAAGCTCCTCTTTTCATCAATTGAAGGTCGTCTTTGAGACGAATTCTACAGGCTTTAAACCTGTGACTAAAGGAATTCTCTAGAGCAAGTCATACTTCACGGGAGGTGGAGAGGCCGATGACTTCAGCCATAGCTTCTTCAGACAGAGAAGAGAGAAGAAGACTGAGAAGGCACTGGTCAGTAGCTTTCCACGATGAGTGTTTGAGGTTTGTTGTTTGAGACGTGGGAGGGTCAAAAAGAGGTGGTGGCACAAGGGTACTATCCACATAACCCAGCAAGCCTTGACTGTCGAGGAGCGAAAGGAACTGACACTTCCATAGAAGATAATTGGAAGATACAAGTTTGATGGTGACCATGTGAATCATGGTGTTTGAAAGTGAGAATACCAGAATAAGATTCAGAGGCCATTAAGGATCACAGAATGTTGATCACAGAATGTTAGTCCAGAATAGCTCTGATACCATGAGAACAATTTTAAAATTCACCACACTAATGGGGTGTCATGCTTTCATTAATTTATATAAGTGATATCCCAATTACAGAGATTTAAAATTGATTATAAGAGATTTAATTTGTACAGACAAAGAATGATTGAGCTTAATTAGCTCTTGTAATGGAAGGCCCTAAACAGGGCAATGATCCTTAAGTGATTGAAAATCAATTCTATGATCCTTAATTGATTGAGGATCAATCTCTTAAGGCAGTATCTTCAACAAAGTTCGAGCCCAAATATTTTAACTGAGTTTGAACTAGAGTTTGAACTGTGTTAGAGTTTCAACCTCCATTTAAAACTAAAAAAATAAAAAATTATAAAAAAAATAAGTAAAGAGAATATTGTCATGAATTGAGTACCATTAAACTACAAACTACCACAAAGGAGTCGAAGACTTTGAAATTGAGCATATACAATAACTAGCTTAATAGACCTAAAAGAAAGATCAAATGTCTTCTACTAACAAACACCTCAGTGTTTATTTTATTAGCAAACAACAATATTAGATGTTGAGGGACCCAAAAGGGCTAAACGATCTATCATCTTTGAGGTATGAGGTAAATAAAAATAACTATCAACCAACTTAAAGGGAAATTGACATGATTATTTAGAGTAAATAGTAATTTAATAAAAAAATATACTAGCGAGTCAATTCACGATCTAATAAGTCTAACTTGGAAAATCTCGAGTTTAGCTTGTTATATTTAACGAGCTTTACTTCAAATTCGAGCTCGAGCCGTACTCGAATAAAAACTAAATTGAACCGAATTTTTTTTTTAGCCATGCTCAAACTATTTGCTAGCCAGTTTGGGTTGGTGGCACCCCTACTTGAAACTTCATCCCATCCATGATCCTACCTTCGTCGTAACAAAGGTATTATAGCCACCACACCGTAACGAGGTCGAGTTTTCAACCCTGCTCCCATCTCACGATACCACCTTGCAATTTCATCTCTTATATGTCTTCCTTGCATATAAAAAAGATATTTATTAAAAATATTGAGAACGTTTGATTTATTTTTGTCAAATAAAAATATTAATTAATATAATATTACATACATTTATGATTTTTTTTTCTGAAAAGGAGACGGAATAGTTCACCCGTCCTGTGAAACGTGCCGGTGGTAAATTATGGTGACAGAATTGGTAGAAAATTTTAATTTTTTTTAATATATATTTTAAAATTGTAAAAGACAAAACGAAAAGCACCGAAAAATGGAAATCTCCATCTGCGGCCGTGATTAGTGGAATAATCATGTTCAGCTAAAAGAAAATAGGCAACCATGAACTAGACTCCACGATCACCGAATAAGCAAGGCCGGCGAAAGAAAAGCTTATCCTCTTAACGATGATTCATGGAAGGAAGATTTTTCTAATCCTCAAAATTATTCCTGTTATAAAATAAACCAAAAGCAAAACCATCACGAAAGATGAAATCAATGATTAAACAACAAAAAATAAAATAAAATCGTGGCTACCGCGAGAGAACTTAGGATTGAACGAAGATTTCCTTTCTTAAATCGGAGAACCGCACGTCTGGTGTCAGAAGAGACTCCACCAGGAAGAACAGTCCGGTGACTTGAGGAATCGGATTCAAGAAAGAAATTAGCCTTTACTTGAATCCACGTTGCTGCTCTCCCTACAATCATTCCGATCGATTAGCATGGCATTAGCTACAAATAAAAAATCTGAAAGGGGCGAGATCGGACGCCTTTAATGTTCTTCTGTCCCACACAAGGAATCAGACCGCAAGACTGAAAAAAAGAAAAAAAACTGCATAAATTAAACGAAGAAAGAAGCTCGGAGAATCAAGAGTGATTACCGGAAGAGATGGATCATCCTAGCAGATATACTGACAGATTTTCGTGCTTGAACTTTTAAGCTATAGCGGCAAAGAGTAATAGGAAAGACAAAACTGTAGCGTCACAGCGAACTGTTCACTGCTGATTGCTGACACTTCTGATTGAATCTCGTCTTCAGTGACGATTGAGATCCTTTCAATGAGTTATTGGTAGCGTTTTCTTTATCACCGTCCCATGCTGAAAACAATAAGAAATCCACGCCTGCGTGTATTAATATTATGGGGGAAAGTCTCTAACGAGGACGAGGCCTCTTTCAATCTTTCATTTGGCCCTTCCCTCCATAGAAATTTATGTTTAGATTTAGATTGAGTTGGGCATAGCGGTGGCATTGATCTGAGCCGAACCGAACCTGCTTATGTTCGAGCATAGTTTGATTTAAATATTTCGAAATCGAGTTGAGCCAGGGTGGTATCCATTCGAGCCCAGCTTATGTTCGAGCCGAATTTGATTTAAATATTTCGAACTCGAGCTCGAGCCCAATAATTTTAACCGAGCTCGAACTTCAACATTCATTTAAAACTTTTCAAAAAATACATGTGTTAAGTTCATACTCCAACATATATTTAAAATTTTTTAAAAATACATGTCAAATAAATTGTATATAGAATTATGCATATATTTTACATAAAATTAAGCATGACTTCTACATAAAATTGGACATGAACTCTACTTAAAATTGGGCATAAGGGTGGCAACAAATTTAGCTGAGTTTGAACCTTCCTATTTCGAGCCGAGTTTGATTTAAATATTTCGAACTCGAGCTCAAGCCGACTCTAACCTCAAGCCTATAATTGTAATCGAGCCTGAGCCTAATAATTTTAACCGAGTTTGAGCACGAACTAACCTACATTTAATACTCTAGATAAAATATATGTCAAATAAATTATATATAAAACTATGCATACATTTTTAAAAAAGAATGATAAGGGAGGTTCAGAATTGAATCTCGATAATGGATTAGATCGCACCAATATTAATCTTTTTTACCCCAAATGTTGTATATCTTATTTTGTAATTTTTGAATCTGGCCATAAATTTAAATTTACTGTGGCTTCCTTAGTGCCCTTGGTTGAAAATTTATATTCTAGGAAAAATTGGAAATATTTTTCCAATGATACATATTTCCAAAAAGTCATTCAAATAAAATCTTATTACTATTAGTGACTTACTACAAAATTATAATAAATATTTTAAAATTTTCTTAGGAAAGTTAAATGGACCTCTTATTGCCTCTTATAGGAAAATAAATAAAAATTAATAATCAATCTAATATATTATTATACTTATTGATAAATTTTTAATCAAATAAAATGTCAAACATAAAATTGCTATGAAAATTGCCTCATGCTAAAAGTATTACATCATCAATTGTCAAATACTTATTCAAAAATTTTCTATTAGCCCATTTTGGCAGGAAAATCTTATTTAGAAAATTATATGATTTTTTTAATAAGAATTTTAAATTAGAAAATATTTTCAAAAAACATGAGGCACTAATAGTCCCTAGAAACGTATTTCTACTAAAAATGTCTTTTCAACATTTTTTGAAAAAACCACTTTAATAGTCTATAGAAACATACTTTTACTAAAATATTCACTTGCTTATTATCTCGCACGTGCGAAAACGTCTTCGCACGCTGGGGGGGGGGCGGGATTATGTCCCCTTTTAACTTAAGTCTCTCTGTTTTTCCCACTGAGACGACGCCGAGGGAAGGAGTCTAGTGGCGCCGGCGAGGACTTGTCGTCGAGGATGACGGCGACAACGAAAACTGAGGCAAAGGAGGGGAGGAAGAAATCGAAAGAACAAAATAGAACCAAACAGCAGCAAAGGCAGCCGACGAGCAATTGTCGACGGCGACAGCAGCGGACAGAGGTGCTCAACGGTGACGAAGGGAGGAAGAAATTTTCCCCCCTTGCTCCCACTCCCCCGCTCTTGGTCCCCGAGTTCGGACTCTCGAGCCCATACATGAGCCGGTTCGTGAGCTTTTGAACTGAACCATGGTTCGGTTAAGCTCAACACGTTAACACAAACGAGTTTTATCTGGATCTTGAACCGAGTTGGAGATCCAGATAAATTGAATCGAACCGAGCTGAGCTTGAGCAGCTCGCAAACCTGCTCGGTTCGATGCCACCCTTATCTACGCATATCCTTCAACTCACCTCTTATACTCAGGTAAGTTTCCTTGATTCACCCTGAGTTTGCTCAAATCCTAAGTCTATATAGAATTTGGTAGGAGTGGTATTTAGCTGATCAAGCTTAAATTTGTACATGTTTGAGTTTGGCTTATTCTAAATACTTCAAACTCGAACCCAAAAATTTTAATCGAGTTTAAGCCCGAACTTATCGGGTTCGAGCTCCAACCGACATTAAATACTACAAATTTGAAAAATAAATAAATAAATAAAGATAATATTATGATGAACATGGTACCATTGAACTGCAAGGTATCACAAAATAGTCAAAGGCTTTGCAATAAAGTATACTAATGTATAATAACCAAATTAATTAACCTAAAAGAAAGAGCCAACACCTCAAACAATAGTGTTTATTCTATTGGCAAACAACAACATTCAAACATTTGATAGTCTTTGAGGTAATTAAGAATAACTATCAACCAACTAACGAGAGAATTGAGGATAACAATTAGAGTAAAGGGTATTTTCGTAAAAAAAATGTTAATGGGTCGGCTCATGATCGTAACGAGTCATATTATACTTGTAAAGGGAAGTCTTCTGTTTGACTTGATGAGTCTTATTTCAAGTTTAAACTTGAGCCAAACTCAAGTAAAAACTGAACTGAATTGAGTTTGAACAATTTGAGAGCCTGTTTGACTTGGTGTCACCCCTAAAATTTGGTTAGGTTAACTTAAATTCCAATGGATTAGGTTGAGGATGGACTCGCCTCGTTGGTGTAAGTCTCTTCTGAGTCTCAATTCATCATAATCAAAGCTCTTTACACTCGAGTGACCTAAACCACCCCGTCTCAATTCACCTTATTCGTGCTCTTGGACAGGAGTGACCCGACCCAGATAATCATGTATCGATAATTCTGGATTAAGTGTGGGTATTCTTGAAATCTTATATCTGTCAAATGAAACATATGGATCATATCGATAAGTCAGAGGCTAAAAATTAGTTACTCAGAAAATAAGAAATGTGATACAATATTATATCATATGCGAGATACCTGAAACGATGGGCAAGATGCACCATTGGACAAAGAACATCGAATCGTTACCAAGACAAGACTACCGAATGCTCTAGGTATTTTTTCCAACCTTGCTTTAACTGATGTAGAGCTTAATTTTACCTTGATAGATCAAAGTAAAAGTTTAGAGATTGACGGTGGAGATGCAAAGTTGATTGCTCCATATCCATAGCCGTCGATTTGGAGGCGCCCGCCAACGTCTCGGCAGTCAGGTGCATGTGGGTAAGCCTACCTGCGGTCTCGAGCTCATAACCATTCGCCTATAAAGACAAATACACGTGTTCGGAACATTGCTGTGACATCGACAGGGCACGTGCGGTATACCGTCGGGGACCTGTCTTTGCTTTGGGTTTGTTACGAGGCGAAGCAAGCAATCACATGGAGGGACCCACACTCCGGTTTGGGTGTCAGAAACCACGAGCTCTCACATGACGGAGAGTTGATGTTCGCAGAGCTTGACAAGTGTTCAGATTTCTTTCATCGGCTTTGCCGGAGACTCGGTCCCACTTCCGAAAATTGCGCTTCTATTGAGCTTCGAGGTCGGCCGTCGGCGGAGCAGATTTTGCACGCCGCAGTTTCTCAAAAGTCTTTGATGGGGTACGTAGGGAAAGTGATTTCCTTCTTTTTGTTAGCGTGCGCTGTAGTGTAATTTTTTTTATTAATATATAATTAAAAGTATAGAAGAAACTATCGAAGAAATTTATTAACAAAATATTCTAATAAATTTAATTTTTATAAGATATTTTATTTAACTTTTTCATAGATTTTAACTTGTTTAAATTAATAAATAAATTTAAAAATTAAATTAATTTTATTTATTTATTTAACTATAAAATAAAATACTTAAACAAATTTTATTTTTATACTATCTAAATGCTTAATGAAATTGTTACTTTTTAATATCTAAATTCTTACTTTTAAAAAAGTAATTAAATATTATTAAAAATTATAAATTTATATAAATAAAAAAAGGGTATTTTATTATACAAACTTAAATTTAATTTTATTTAACTAAACTAAAATAGATTTTAACTTGTTTTTAATTAATAAATAATTAAAATATTTATTTAATTAAGTATAGAAAATTAAATAATTAAATAAATCCTTTCTTTTATAATATCCAAATGTTAATTAAATCTTTACTTTTAAAATAATTAAATTCTCACTCTTAAAATAGTCTTTAAATATAACATTAAAATAATGAATTTATATAAATAAAAATAGGCTATTTTATTATATAAAAATACTATAATAAATTTAACTTCTTATTTTAATTCGCAATAACTTCCAAAGCGAATTCGAAATATGGTCACTTTACTTTCTCAGGCTCCCAGCAGCTTCCGATGGTTCCATGAACCGTTCAAATTCTTTTAAAAGAGAAGAAAAACACACAACCGCTCAAGGCTTTCGTACGATCGAACGGCCGAGCCCCGAACATCCCGAAAAGCATCATACTCAATATACTGACGAGAAAGAAGCTTCTTTACGCAATCAATTCACGAAATCCCTGCCTCAAGACCCCGCAAACCCTAGTTGCTTTTTTAAGTGGGTCCCAAGACCCGGTAGAAGCTTCTCACGGGTTTCTCATGAAAAAAAATACGACGAGGTGAAAATTTTTATTCTCCCTAGCCTCTGTTTAGTAATCGTACCTGAGCTCGCGCGTTTTTTCCCTTAGAAGAAACAGAGAGGGTCTCCTTTTTCTTTATTTACCCAGATAGGAAAGGTCTTGGTGAAGCGGTCTAAAGACTAAAGCTGCAAGCTGCAGTAGTTGCGTTTTTCGCGTGGAGAGGCGCCGATGAGGGTAAGGGTCCTGACAAGGTCAGACGACCGTCAGACGATTCCTATTTCCCCGTGTCTGAACGTGGGCAAAGCAGCGGAACTCTCGGAAGGAAAGGCCTTGGAGTACCGAAATCCCCAGGTGGTCCCCCCGAATCACTTTCCTTTACCAGGCCTCGAAAGCGTCCGCGAACGCTATAAGGCCTGTCGGATTTTTCAACTTTTTTCTCTCTGGAAACTGATTGCTTAATTTTTTTATCGCTTTACTTTCTTGATTCTTCCCCTGAATCCCAACGACCTAGCTAACGACTCCTCTGAGCTCTCCTATTTATTTTTTATTTCAAAAACCCGGTCGAGAAAAGAAATCCTATTTATTTTTTATTTCAAAAACCCGGTCGAGAAAAGAAATCTCTTCCGGATTGTCATCGTCGTTGTCGTCTTCTTCTTCGGCTCTCGTTCGTAGCCAACACAGTGACCGGATTATAAAGAAAATTTTCTGGATCGGAGATAGAAGCACCAAAAGCGAGAGATTTCATGAATCTGGTGATGGGTAAGGATCGAAATTTTATGCAGAAACGGATGATGAAGTATGGACCACGGATGGGGCAGCTTGTCCTTCTTTAATCGTGATCACTACGCGGAATATTACGTTCTTCCTTTGGCTCTAGTGGAGGCGGGAGAGGCCAGGGAATGTGGATGATTCTGCGTGTGAAATCAGAGACGTGACCGATTGTTTTGAATTCTTTTGCTTTTTTAAAGAAAAAGCAATTCGTGTTTTTTCCGGGGAACAAAAGCATCGTCTTAGATCACGTATACTGTGATGATGATTGGGTCGGCATCTGATACGATGGATTGCGAAACAGATATGGGAATAATATACGAGAGATTATTATTTTTTTACTAACTATTTTTAAAATAATAATAATTAAATTTTCAACAGATTCAGTTATTATTATATAATAAAAATAATTAAATTGAATAATCATATTTACAAATAATTCAAATATGAAATTAAGAGGAAGGACTTACAATTTCAGAATCTAATAAAAAAATTAAATAGATTTTAATTCGCTTTTTTCCTTTAACAAAAATTTAAAAGTAACTCTAGTTGTGTGCCAAGATGTTTTTGTTCCACGTAAAAGGATGGAAACAGCCCACACGCGTGCATCACATGCGTGAGTAGCCATACCCAAAAAGAGGAGCGATGCAACAATGTCACGCGCCCTGGCATGAACTCCGGTTGCGTTTGCATGAGCATGTGCTGATACGAGGGAAAAAAAGCTTAAGAAAGATGGTTTTATGATTGCATAGAAATGGACAGGCATGGTGGGGTTGATTATAGCATGCATTATCATGCATGGGCATGCTTGCATGTATTAAGACCAGAGGCTTCAATTATAGTCTCCTTGATATAAAAAGATCTTTATGATTGAAAAAATACTTTAATGAAGTAAGACTCGGGATAATTGTTTTAGTTAGAAGGATGTGATTATTATTATTATTTTTAAATAATAATTTCATATAAATATCACAAATAAATTATTATGAAATAATTAGGTTTTCTTTTTAAGTAAAGTAATTTTTTTAAAGAGTTTTAAAGTTTTTAATTGTGCACCAAAAGACGAAGAAGAAGGACAAAGATAACCCTTTCTTCTTGTACTTGAATGCAAGGGATCTATCCTTATGGGCAACAAATTTCCCTCCCTCCTAGGGTTTGTTTTGAACGACTATAAAAGAAAGATGAAAGAAAAAAAGTGAGATTTTGATAATTATTATTTCAAAAAATAGTTAGTGAAAATATAATTTTGATTATTATCTCATATTTACTAATTATTTTTGGGAATAATAATGGTTAATTTGTTTTTCTTGGGTTTCGAACATACCCTTACGGCTATGTTTGGAACACAAAAAGTGGAGAGAGAAAAAAATGAGGGAAAAAATGGAAGAGAAATATAGTGTTATGTTCCTGGGGTTAAGTACCTATGCCTTTCGCTTCTAACAAGCCGGTCTTTTGGGATGTATTAGTTAAATACTTAATATTTGGTATCAGAGCAGGCACTACGTCTCGAGTTTAACTCCTGCGCGGGGCGTCTGTGTGTGTTAATCTCGGATGTCCCAATAGCTGTGTTTGTTAATCCCGACCGACAACTATGTGTGTTAATCCCGACCGCCGTGGTTGTCCCGATAGTTGTGTGTTAATCCCGGCCGCCATGGTCGTCAGCTCATAAGGGTGGGTGTACTGTTATGGTCCTGGGGTTATGTACCTATGCCTTCCGCTCCTAACAGGCCGATTTTTTGGGATGTATTAGCTAGATGTTTAACATATAGTTTATCTTATTAGGATACCAACAAAAAATAAAATAAAATTAACAATAATAATTTTTTTTATAATTAAGATTTTCTCTCAAGTTTCCATTTTTTTCTTCCCAAATTCCATCATTTTGTAATAAAAAATTTATTAACTAAGAGAAAAAATATAATTTTTTTTTTGTGGGTTCCAAACTAGCCTTAAGAGTGCGGAAAAGAATAGGGGCCATTTTCTCATACCAAAAGTGTTTAAGTATCGAACTTGATCAATCGACAAAAGTTTCAATTAGGGATCTTAAACCAAACTCGAGCAGCTACAAACCCTACCCGAGTCTCCAAGTCATATCAATACTTATGAGTTTAATAAGTGGGACACAAGGTAGGTCAGCCGTGATTTAGAAGGGTCCAAATTTGAGCCCCTCATCCAACCAACCCATTTATTCCCAAATCAGACTTGATCACGTCGTGGTCCAACTCTGTGAGCAGTAAAACCCTGGTTTCAACAATTATTGTTTGTGAATGACCTTTAGTTCTTTACTTCTTATCAATTCGATAGTAACAGTACATGGTCCCTCTCTCTCTCTCTGCGATTCTCATTAACACCGTCTCATCTTTATTACTTTCCACTAATTGTTTCTTCAAAATCGATTTCCGTAAGCTTCGTTTGACAAATTGATACGGAATGGCTCTAAAAATGTGATGCTCCAAAACTCAACCAAGATTTTCCTGTCCTAAAGACAGAAATGGTAAATTCTATGGGAAAAAAAATGATAAGAAATTTATTTATTTTTACTATTTTTAAAACCTTTTCAGCGTTTGTGCCATTTTTGGGTGAAAACATTTTTTTCCTCATTCTTCTTGCCTTTTAATAAATACTAAAAAATAAAATAAAATAAAATAAAGTAACTAAGTAAGAAATGGTAGTGTATTTTTTATCTTGTTTTAATTATTAATATAAAATATAAATATTATAGCTAATTTTAATTCTGCTTTATTTGGTGGCACAAACACAAAAAAATCCGTCAAAAAAATTGTTTTCAATGAAAAATTAATTAAATAAAAATTAAAATTCTGAGTTTATTTACTAAACAGAAAATAAAAATCCAAAATAAACAGTCACAAGTTATCCAAGTAACAGAAATTCTACTACCTGGATGTTACTTCAAAGTTGAACGTCAAAAGCCCCCCACGCCCTGAGCGGCCTAGATGTGAACGGGGAACAGATCTTATCTGCTCTAAAACCAAAAAGGACCAAAAAGGGCTACAGCAAAAGTAGCGAGATCTTTCGGAGAAGCCAGGAATTTGCTCACCTGCCCTTTCGTCTACATGGGAATGCGGAGGGGCACTTTCTTTTTTCTCCCTCCTATGATGCTGCGGCGACCGGCGAGATTTACGATTGGCGCACCAGAAATTTGCCCACCATCGTGGCCACAAACTCCGGCTGCACAAATATTAGGCAACAGTCCACATGGGTGGGCCCGGTCACGTACGTCCATCCCCCTCAACGAAAAGTTTTCGTTTTCTAGAATCGTACCCGTCGGTCCTTTTCTTTGGAATATCGCCCTTGATTAACACACCCTTTTCTCCGACTCATCGAGATCCGTTAAAAATTCTCACCGGTGGCCCCAGTTTCCGGATGAGAAAAAAAAGGTCCAGCGGACCCACCTGCTTTGGGTCCCACTCTCAGGGATCCTAAACAGTTGATGCGCCTAGACTTCCGGGTAGTCTAAGAGGCCGGTGATTGTACTGTTCGTTTTTTTTTTTTCTGGTGCGCGCCGTATATGAACCGGCGTTAGCCGGTAATCACGGGGAGTGCCGGTTTGACCTTTTTTGGTTCGGCTTCCCGCCAATAAGGAAAACCTAAACTCCGGAATGGCCGTCAATTGCGGTTGGAGAATAAAAGTTGGTAAGAGAGAGAGAGAATGGACTTTGGTTTTTGACTGTATCTCAAAATTTCTCCCCACTTTCTTTTCTTTTTCTTTATTTATTTATTTATCGGGAAAAGAAGCGCAGGCACTAAAACTAAGCCCCTCTTTTTGATAAAATTGCGAGCATGCCATCGGACTTTGATGACTGTTTGGGTGCTTCTTTACCATATTCTGTCGGTGGTCTTTTTTTTTTAAAAAGAGAAATGCGGGGGATTAAATATTCTGGTAGAAAATTAAACACCACAGAATGCTGCTTGTCGGGTTGTCGGTTTCGAATCTTCGTAACAGATCGGTCTTCGTTTACGTACCTGTTCACTAAAAAGTTACAAAGAAGAAAAAGATGAAAAAGCGAAGCGGTTTTGGCATTTTGCTCTGGCTTATATGCCCATTATCTTCTGCTTAAAGGATTTAATCGAGCAGCAATTACTGGCGTTCAGGAAATGTGTTGAAAATGCAAAGCCGGTCGTGTAAATGAACTGACTGTAAGGCCAAATGGGTGGGTGGAGGAGGGGGAGAAAACAACTAAGTGAGGCCACGGAGCAACGGCGCCAAAAAAAGACTTCTCCACTGCGTTTCAGCGACCAAACCGGAGGAGACAGCGGGCTCATGCCGCTTTCCCCTTTCCACGAACCCATCTCCGTTCGTCCTTTCTTATTTAATTCTTCTTCATCTGCCATTAAAAACCTGCTACAGACGTATTAAATTTCGTACAATTATATGAAGTTCGGTACAGTCAAGGAATCAGTGAAATGCTTCTTTCTTTTCCGCTGTTTGAATCGTTTGGACAAATGGGGAGCCACGAAATCCATGTTTCCACACGATGCGATTACGAATTAATAAAACTCGTATTCATTAAGCTTTGAATCTGGTCGTTAACCAAAAAGGGTATTGCCGTGAGAGAGAGAGAAGCTGCATTGAGGTACTGAGGGAGATAAATGCAGTACCAGAGGCGATGGAGCTCGCCGGTTTTACAATTTTCGGAGGCTTGAACTGACAAAGCAGGCGCTGTGTTACCCGCTGCCGCCGTTAAAACTTTAAATAATTAGATAAAAACAAAAAAGCGGAAATATGGGTGCTCTGTTTAGATGGTTTCACGTCTAAGTTCTCAGGGCTAGGAATTAATGACAAGCCCACCGACCTGTTTCATGATTTATTTTCCGTATATTTTTTAGCGAAAAGCTGGGAGGCCACATGATCTGTTTCTTTGTTCGTTTGAACTGGTATATGCTGCCATCTCCGTGTGAGAAATTTTAGTGTGAGATTCTTATCAGACGCCGCATGCTTGCGGGTTAAGCTCAAAAGGCCGCTTCAATAATGGTCAAGTCAAGAAGACATCTTAGATGCTTCTTGTTTTAAGCGAATTTTCTAAGGTTCTCTATTCATTTTTAATGGACCTTTCTGGTGATCAGTAAAACTGAAAAAACCAGAGCATTTACTCCTCTCTGCTCTTTAACTGATCTCTTCCTCTTCTCAATATATAGAGGGTCGAGCTGCTCGTCTTCCTCCACTCTCTCTTCCCATTTGCTTTTTCCTTTTCCTTTTCCTCTGATTCCTCTTGGAGCGGGTTTCTCAGAAGTTTTAGCTGGGAAACTACCCACCCACATTTCTCTTTTTCTCAGTCAAGGGATTGTTTTTTGTCTCTCTTGGTGTTCCCCGTTTTGGGTTCTCTTGCTCCTTTTTTGCTCTTGAGAACTCGCTTCAATGGCGTCTGTTATCTGTTGCGTTTTCCTGCTACTGTTACCTTTCACTTCAGCGGGGCATGACTATTCGCAGGCTCTGAGCAAGGGCATTCTCTTCTTTGAAGCCCAGAGATCTGGGTACCTCCCCGGTAGCCAGAGAGTCAATTGGAGAGCTAATTCTGGTCTGGAAGATGGAAAAGCTAATGGGGTAAATTTCTCTCTTGTAGCTTGTTTTACTATTACTTCCTGTTTTTTAATCTCGGATTTTTCGTAACTATCTGCATTCCTTTGTGAATCCTTTACTTCTGCCTGCATTTAGCTGATTATGCGCCGTTTCCTGTCTTCTCTCCTTGATATTTCTTCACTACGTTTCATGTCACTTTTCGAGTCTTCTGCTGTTTACCAGGGAAACGATGTTATGATCATTTCTGCTATTTAGTCTTTTTGGTTGAAGTAAAGGCCCCCCCTTTCAGACGGAAGTGTCTGTCGTCTATATTAATTGCTATATATATATATATATATATATATATATATATATATATATATATATATATTTGTAGAAGTTCTTCGGCAAAAAAGACTACTCTGTTTTTCTGAAGCAATTTAAAAGAGGCTATTCTGTTTTTCTGAAACAGTTTCCTTCCGATTTTAAATTTTCTAGCTAAGGTAGGTTTGTAGGAGGATCCTTTAATGGTATTTGAAGGGGAAATTGTGCGCAACGATTTCTCTCCATTTCCACGCGTTTATTCAAGCATTTTCTGAAATATTTGAATAAACATTGCTTTGCTCAGTAGTCAAAGGCTCAGATTACTTGTTAAAGACCATCTTGTTTGAAACTTTCTTCTACGATTTTGACACCAAAAGATGAAAATAACAAACAAGTCACAAGCATCATTTAATCAAGTGGTTATCTTTCGTTATCAGGTTGATCTAGTAGGAGGGTACTACGATGCAGGGGACAATGTGAAGTTTGGGCTCCCTATGGCGTTCACCATAACAATGATGTCTTGGAGCATAGTCGAGTATGGCAAGCAAATGGCTGCCGCTGGAGAGCTTGGCCATGCCCTTGAAGCGGTAAAATGGGGAACTGATTACCTCATTAAAGCGCACCCTGAGCCCAACGTCCTCTACGGTGAGGTGAGTAATCCCATATCTGCTGCTTCGTTTTTCAAGATAGGAGTGATCTCTGTTTTTCACTGGTCACTTTCGGATCTTTTCGATTTATTTTTCGACTGTTCCTGTTCCCGATTTCTGCATTTCGCACGCCCCTGATATTGAATTGCATCTTATGCACTTGAAGCAGTTTTATTCTGAAATTTTTTGGAATTTTCTGAGCAGGTGGGTGACGGAAACACAGACCACTACTGCTGGCAAAGGCCTGAGGACATGACTACATCTCGTAAGGCCTACAAGGTCGATGTCAACAACCCGGGCTCTGACCTCGCCGGCGAAACTGCGGCGGCAATGGCAGCAGCCTCCATGGTTTTCCGCCATTCAAACCCCGCTTACTCCAACGAGCTGCTCAGCCACGCTAAGCAGGTTCATTACTTCATAAACTTACTTTAACCTCCATGATTAAGATCTTAGAGGCCAAGACGGTTAGTCCATTTGCGCTTTCGGCGCACGCTAGCTTATGGTTGTGTTGAGATAACTTACGGTCAGCGTGCGAGGGCATTAAGGGAGTAAGGAGGCATCAGGTATCTTGGTCGCAGGTACTGATTCTAACTTGCGCCGATTGTTTCTCTGGTCCCACATCGAACTTCAAACGCCCTCTTCTCTACACGGCCATTACTCCCGCAGTGGCGTTTGGTCAAGTAATCATGAATTGTGGGTCCAGCCGTTAGTCGTGGCCGTTACGGTGTGTGTGCGAGTAAGATTAGGCAGTTTTTCCGTTTACGGTGGACGGGCTTGTTTACCGTTTGGATATCCTCTGCCGTTCGATCTGGGTCTTCTGTAGGCACGTGGCCAGATCTGTCGGTGGTTTGTCCGCTTGTGCCATGTCTCTAATGGATGACCACTTTTGGACTGTTTCCAAGTAAAACAATCCAAATAGACCGTTACTTTTTTGGCGCGACAAAGAAGGCGCCCTCGAATTAATTTGAATAGTATAATCTGTGTGTTTAACTGCTGGTTATTACACTAAACCCCTACGTTAACTGTTTGTTAAACCTGACGTGGGTCTTCTTCTTCTTTTTGTTGTTGTGGATTTCAGCTTTTCGAATTTGCAGACAAATACAGGGGGAAATACGACAGCAGCATTACGGTGGCCCAGAAGTATTACCGATCTTACAGTGGATATGCTGTAAGTTTCTGATTTCACGTCGGTGTCAGGGGCATCTTTTGCCGTGAGTGGTGGAGCTGATAAGCTTGGTTCTTGCAGGATGAGTTGCTATGGGCTTCAGCTTGGTTATATCATGCTACCAATGAACCGTACTATCTGAACTATCTCGGTAACAATGGCGATGTCTTGGGCGGAACCGGCTGGGCCATGAGCGAATTCGGTTGGGACGTGAAGTATGCCGGAGTCCAGGTTCTTGCGTCCAAGGTACTAAAATGTCCTTGTGCGGACTGTAGACTGGATGCTTCACAGTACTACATTGTGCTTCGTGGTTAATTACAGGGGTTCTGATGATTTTTCCTTTTTTGCTGCTGTCTCCAGTTCCTCATGCAAGGAAGGGGTGCTCATCACTCGCCTGTGTTTCAAAAATTTCAACAAAAGGCAGAATACTTCATGTGTGCATGCCTAGGAAAGGGAGGAAGAAATGTGCAGAGGACCCCTGGAGGACTACTCTTCCGGCAGAGATGGAACAATATGCAGTTTGTCACCAGTGCTTCCTTTCTAGTGACCGTTTACTCTGACTATCTGGCTTCCGCTGGCAGAAGCATAAGCTGTGCAGCCGGCAATGTCCCATCTTCTGAGCTTCTCGGATTTGCTAAATCTCAGGTGATCATCTATATTCTTTACCGTGACTATAATTTGATGACTCAGAACTTGGCCTCTGTTTCGATTGCAGTGTTTGAGTCCGCCCTCATTTACCGATTGAATAGTTAAGACTTATTTTTGCTGCTATTAGGTGGATTACATTCTGGGAGACAATCCAAGAGCTACAAGCTACATGGTGGGATACGGAAACAACTATCCACGACAAGTTCATCACCGTGCTTCCTCTATTGTCTCCATTAAGGTGGATTCAAAATTTGTGGGTTGCAGAGAAGGCTATGCAGATTGGTACTCGAGGAAGGGAGGAGATCCCAATCTTCTTGTTGGTGCAATCGTGGGAGGGCCTGATGCCTACGATAATTTTGCCGATGAGAGAGACAATTATGAACAAACAGAGCCTGCAACATACAACAATGCACCTCTTATTGGTTTATTGGCTCGTCTTCACGGCGGCAATGGTGGACTAAACCAACTCCTTCCAGGTATATGCGGGTTAAAACATAGGAATGATTTGTCTAATTCTGTTCTTTAGTTCTGATTTGCTTATTCTTATATCTTATTCGAAATGTTTTACAGTGGTTCTTCCCAAACCTCAGCCTGTTCAGAAGCGGCCTCAAAATAAGCCACTTCCTGCTCCCGTCGCCAAAACAACTCCTGCTCCAGGTACTAGCAACATCTCTCTTGGTCACTTCCTAGTTTAATCGAGATGATGCTATTGGTAAAGAAAAATCTGTAGCTCGAGGTTAACGACTTCTGTTATACTGTTGCAGCTAAAGCTTATTCTCCCGTCCTGGTTGAACAAAAGACTACCGCTTCATGGATTGCCAAGGGAAAAGTTTACTACAGATACTCGACCATTGTCACAAACAAATCTGGGAAAACGGTGAAAAACCTTAAGCTTTCGATTGCAAAGCTTTATGGACCACTGTGGGGTCTTTCTCGATCAGAAGGGGCCTATGGTTTTCCCTCTTGGCTTAATTCCTTGGCAGCTGGAAAGAGCCTTGAGTTCGTGTACGTTCATTCTGCTTCCCCTGCCGACGTTAGAGTAGCTGGCTACACCCTGGAGTGAGAGAAGAGGCGTCAATGGTTTTAGTGCCCTAGTGTTCGATATACTTCCTGATTGCAGGATCAAAGTTGTGCAGTTATACAGTACAGTGGAGAGGTTTTCTTTTTCTTTTTCCTTTTTTAGCTTTGGCTTCTTGTTTTCTTGTTTATCCTGTGGCTTGGTTAGATATCTAGCGCAACTTAGGGTAAGTAAAATAAGTATGAGATTTCGGGAGTAAGGAGTGAAGAGACGAAGTATAAGAGTGCTCATCCTCTTTCTCCTCGTCTGTTAGCTTTTCTTTGTTTTACAACAGATTGGGAAATCAGAAAACGAGTGAAGGAAAGGGTCGATTGGTGAAGTTCCATCCGACCTGATGTTGAGTCTTCTTTCTGTATTAAATCACATTTCTCTGTGATGTACTCTTCATGTAAGATTTTATATGAATACACTTTGTGCAAACTTTTGATTTTATCTTTGATGTGTGATTTCATCGTTCCGGCAAAACAATTGATCTAATGACCAAACACCAGTCGTTATAGAAACCATTCCAGTGAATGCGTTCTGTCATTGTTTAGTGTACTTCGTGAAGTTTATGTATTACTTATGAAGAATCGGACAGACTAATCAAAATCTTGAAACAGTAACTTCACTAGAAAGATACACAATGGAAACAGTAACTCTTGTTCTATCATAGTGTTTTTCTTTTGCCAATTACAGAACCTTGAGCACCTATCTACCAATCAAGAAGAGACCTCCAGAACCTGTAATTGTGATGGAACGCAATAAAGTAAATAGTGTTCGGATTTGAAGCATGGCAATAGCCTTGATCATATTCGTCAAGACGGTCGTATTTTGCACTGGGAAGAGATGGAACCATTACAATCCTTCATCTAGGGATATTAGACCCATAGTAGCTACCTAATCTGCAATAGCTGAACATATAATTATCGCAAAGTTTTGCAAATTTGTTTTTCTTTTTGCGGGTCTTCGCAGTCAAGAGGACCATGGTTGAACTTGCTCATTTGCTTCTCTTGACGAGGTTGGGAGTCGCTACCGACACCAATGTGAAGGATCCGAGTTTTTATGAGTGAAGGATAGGGTGCTCTTCCAGTTCTTTCTGCAGGATCGGGACGATGGTTAGAAGAAATCCTATATTTCACCGCAAGAAATTTCATCATAGGAGCCTTGTGTTCATTACGGTTGAACAACACCCAGAAATCGAAAATGGCATCGCACGAAGACACCCTTTATTCAATCACACCGACAAAATCATGAACTTCCTATTCCGAAACAAAGGACATATGCAGTAATGATTTTAAAAATAAAGCTAAAATCGGATCATTCTTCGCACTCATCGCCTCTGCTTTCTGTGGCTCACATCCTCGAGCTGTATTAACTGGGGTAGTCGTCCTTGAATTCTATCTATGATTCCGGGGCCATTTTCTGTCTCGTAATCTTCCCCTCCAGATACTGTCTGCAATCTCAGTCCGAACTTCTGACTCTCGCTTGAAATTACAGTTTAAAATATAAAATCCGATTACTTCACCTTCTTCATCGCCGCCTGCAAAAGCTCTAACGCCAATTGCCAACCAAATACACTCACTTCTCACGTACTCCAATTATTGCCATATTTCCGCACTCATTTCAGTGATTAATGCCCCGAGTTTGGTCCACAAATGCAAGCTTTTCCATAGGATGGCCGGCTCGAGGTGCATCCCCAGCCCCAACTGCAATCGCCCGTAATGACGTGACTGCAGATAATAAAGTTAGGTCCAGTTAAAAGCCATTCCAGGGCTGCAAGTGTGGCCATCCTCGTTAATTCTCATTGGTCGTTTCACAGAATTCGGTCGCGGAAGCTATTTCTCTTAATCGATAAAAGTCAGGGTTGAGTAAGTCACGGCCGGTTAGGTAAGGGAAGAGGCGAAGAAAGTAAGGGAACGAATCACTCTCTTCTCGCATCTCAGCATTTCACTTTCAGTTGGATTTCCAGTTCCGTTATCGTTTGAGATTGGTGAACCGGTCTAGAGTAAAGCTTGGAGGGCGTGTCTTGGAAGTTTATAAGATTGCGTCTAGTGGCTTTGAACCGAGCTGGCTCTAGTTCGGCTTCGGCTTGATTCCGGCTCGGTATATCCCAATCTTGAACCGAGTTCGAGATCCGGGATCGGCTCGAAAGCTCGCAAGTTGGCTCGTTAATTTAAGGGGTTGGTACAGGATTTGAGAGAGTTGGGACCGGTGAGTGGGACTGGAGTGGGAATGAAAGCGAGGGGGGAACAATTCTTCCTCTCCTCGTCACCGTTGAGCCCCTCCTGCCATGGCTGTGGCCGCCTCTTTCGTCGTCGATAACTGCCTTGCCGGTCGCCTTTTGCTTTTCTGTCGCTGTCGATTCTGTGGTTGCCGCTCGATTTCTTCCCCCTCGTCTGCCTTCTTTTTTGTTTTTATCGCCACCACTTTTGTCACCACCGCTTCCGTCACAGTCGTTACCTCAACGAAAGTTCCTCGCCAGTGCTGCTGCTTCCCTTGGTGTTGTTCCTCGTCTCGGTAGAAAACCAGAACCAGCAGAAGCAATACCTAAGTTAAGGGGTGAAACCCGCAAGATGTGAAAAAAATAAAAATAAGTTTCTATGGACTATTAGTGTCTCATGTTTTTTGTAAACAATTTTTTTATTAAATTTTTTTTTTTAAAATATTTTCCTGACAATATGGGCTAGAAAACCGTATAGAAATTTTTTGAATAAGTATTTGATAGTTGATACTGTAATACTTTTAGCACGAGGTAATTTTCATAGTAATTTTGTGTTAGACATTTTATTTGATTAAAAATTTATTGATAAGTATAGTAATATATTAGATTGATTATTAATTTTTATTTATTTCCCTATAAGAGGCAATAAGAGGTCTATTAAACTTTCCTAAGAAAATTTTAAAATATAGGATTTTAAAGTTTAATTTTCTAATAAGTCACTAATAGTAATAGGATTTTATTTAAAATTTTTTTTGGAAATATGTGTGGTAGGAAAAATATTTCTAGTTTTTCCTAGAATATAAAATTTCAACTAAGGGCACTAAGGAGGCCATAGTAAATTTATGGCTAAATTCAAAAATTACAAAATAAGTTAGACAATATTTGGAGTAAAAAAGTTTAATATTGGTGCTTTATAATCCATTATTGAAATTCAATCTTGAACCTCTCGTATCATTTTTTTTTTTAAATGTATGCATAATTTTATATAATTTATTTGACATATATTTTATATAGAGTATTAAATATAGGATAAGCTCGAGTTTGAACTCGGTAAAAATTATTAGGCTTGAATTTGATTACAATTTTAGGTTCGAGGATAGGGTCGGTCGAGCTCAAATTCAAAATATTTAAATCAAGCTCGGCTTGAACAAGGTTCGGATTTAGCTGGATTCGATGCCACTTTTATTCTTAATTTTAAGTAGAGGTTATTTATAATTTTATGTAAAATATATATAATTTTATATATAATTTATTTGACATGTATTTTTTAAAAAGTTTTAAATATATTTTAGAGCTTGATCTCGAGACTTATATTTTTTAAAAAAATTTAAATAAATATTAAAATTTGAACTTAGGTTAAAATTATTAAAATCAAACTTAATAAATAAATAATAATTTTAGGCTCGAGACTTTTAAATCAGGCTGAACATATCCAGGTTGGGGTTCGAGTAGGCTGATGCCACCCGGCTGTATATGGGGCGGGTTTGCATGGAGATGCGCTGGGTAACCCGATTAGCTGATCATTTTCCTCCTCTCTGACCGGTCTGAGTCGACTTTATTCAGTCCCACGCCACTGCTGCCAAAGTCTGCCACGTTACCTTATTTCTGGAAAACAGCCACGAACCTTTTGCAAGTTTCGTAAATTACGCACCCTTACAGAAATATCTTTCGGCCGAATGAAATCACTAAAGAAGATGAGAGGGCGCCACGTGTGAGAGAAACAAATATCCACCGTCCACGTCTCATAACGAAAAAAACACGTTGAGATCCGTTTGTGGTACACGAATGCGTTTCCGGCTACAGGTGGCGCGGTTTCTTGCGATCAGACGATCGGACGGACCAAGTTTGACCAACAAGCTCCTTGTTTTTTCCCTGCATCCATTCATTCATTTACTCTATACGGACCATCTCTGAGCGGAAAGATATCTTTGAAACGGCGCGGCGGGGCAGAGGGGGAAAAGAGTGATCAGAGGTGCGACGCAGAGGTTCGAATTTTCGTGGCAGCACTGTGAATATGAGGCGGGCGGTTTGTGCTGGTAGCCGGGGGGAAATGGAGACGGTTTCTCTCAAGCGAACGAGGATCGCTCGTCGGAAGAGGCTGGAAATCTTACAGCTGAGGTCCCTCACTCAGGGCTCCGATGGTTTGATTCGTGAGAAAGATGGCGGGAAATCGAAGAGGAAGCTGGACGGGAAGCTGCGACTGACGGACGGTTTTGATACTACTGAGGTTTCCCTGTCACTGAGTTTGGAGTCGTCGTCTTCGTCGTCAGACATCTCGGATATTCTGAAAAAAAATATTCCGATCGGAATCCTGCTCTCGAGAGGGAAGTTTCTCGACGACGACGAGGCGAGGAATACCCCGTGGCGAGCGCACGGAGCGGTGTCTGTCTGCGGGAGGAGGAGAGCGATGGAGGACGCCGTGAAGGTGGCGCCCGGGCTGATTTCAAGCGGAGAGGAGTCGGGTTCGGTGTACGATTTCTTCGGAGTGTACGATGGGCACGGAGGATGCCAGGTGGCGCACGTGTGCCGCGACCGACTGCACGTGGTGCTGGCGACTGAGGTCGAGGACCGCCGCGGCGAGGCCAAGGGTGTGGACTGGAAGGAGGTTATGGAGACCGGGTTCTCGAAATTGGACAGTGAAATTGGGAAGAGCGTGTCGGAGGGGCAGGAGAACGGGGTGATGGGCACTTCGATGAAGACTGTGGGGTCCACTGCGGTGGTGGCTTTGGTGGGGGCTGCAACCTTGATCGTAGCCAATTGTGGGGATTCAAGGGCTGTGATGTCTCGTGGTGGGGCTGTGGTCCCGCTGTCCTGTGATCATAAGGTAACGCCATTCCTTCCGTTTTGATCATCTCTTTATAAAATTATAACCTGCCGGCCGGGGGCGGACAATTTGATACTCTGGGCCAGAAAAAGTCGGACTGGATTGTGTATTGAGAAATCGGCTAAGGGCTAATTTTCCTAGCTAACGACCCTCAAACTGACCCATCGATGAAAATCTAGCAAGTACTAGGAGCTTTTATATGGGGCAGAACCTTGAAATGTGAATTTTTTTTATTTTATTTTTTATTTTTTTATATTTTTGTTGAAGATTTATGTAGGTGAAGTCATCCGCCTTCTTCATTTTCCCTTCAACAATTCGAAGTGCTTTTCTTGCGTATTCTTGATGAACCAGCCTTTATGCATAGATGTAGGAGGATTTGTGTGGGAAGTAATAAGCCCCTTTACGTCTCTTCATCTGCAAAGAATTCTCGACGTGAGAACACAGAGACAAAAGGCCCGATCTTTGAATGGGGAAAAGAATGGGTCTGCAGGGTCCCAAATGAATTGGCTTATTTGAAAAAACCCTTGTTCTTTGGAAGATCTATCTCTTGTCTGGTACTGCATGGTTCCACTCTGCAAGAACTCCGAATCATTCCCTTGAAGCGTATCCTCTTTATTATAAATGATCCGCTTGCCCCGAAATGACCTGGCCTATAATAGCTTAGCAAAATCGAGTTTATCTGGTTATAGCTGAACAGCTATCACGAATGCTGCTCAGGTTGGGGATTCAATGTTCACACCTATCAAAATCCCTCCTTTCTGAATACGCAGTTTGTAGAAAATGGCTAGTTTCGGCTTGGTGTTCTCAAGTTATTGATTAACTACCAATTCTCTTGATTGAATCGTTGGAGTAATTACTTGGTAAGGGTGGGAGCTATTTTTCCTGCGTTACTGCCATTGTAGGAGAAGTGAAATGGAGAGTGGAGGACACTAATCTTTTAATTGAAGTTGAGAGTAGTGAGAGATGACATCATGTCACCTCATTCCATTTGAAGTTTCTTAAATAACCAAAGTGAATATTTTGGTTGTCATAACTAAAGGGAATTCTTTGGGTGAGACAAATTTCGTCTCCCTTTTGCTCCTAAATGGCTTAAACAAAATTATAAAATGAAAAGTGCAGAATGGATTAAATAGTGAAACGCGGAGTTTTTTTTTTCTGGCAGAAAAACAAAGCTTGGGGCAATTCAACCTTATGAATCTCTTGTGTTTTCTTTTTCATTTTCTATGGAACTAGATGTAACTGATTTTTTATTGATTAAACATGGAGCTAGCTCTGTGAGAACTCACTCTTCTTTCACAGCCTGACAGGCCAGATGAGATGGCAAGAGTGGAGGCAGCTGGAGGGAGGGTCATTAACTGGGATGGCCACCGAGTTTTGGGTGTCCTTGCTACTTCACGATCTATTGGTATGTTTCTCTATCAAATATCAATAGTTATTTTCAGTAACTAATGTTTTTGCAATCAATTCAAAGAACAGAACTACATTTGCGACTTCGTATACTGATCTCTGATGTTTCGTTCCGGCTGACTGGCCATGCAGGTGATCATTATTTGAAGCCTTACGTTATTTCAGAACCAGAGGTGACCATCACGGAGAGGACGGTAGAGGATGAGTTTCTCATATTGGCAAGTGACGGTTTGTGGGATGTTGTGTCGAACGAAACGGCATGTGAAGTGGTTAGAAGGTGCCTTGTGGGGAATCCAGTTGGAAAGAGATTGAAACGGACAGTCGATGGAGATGGATCTGCTGAGGCAGCAGCACTGTTAGTAGAGCTAGCCATGGGTCGAGGAAGCAACGACAACATTAGTGTAATCGTGATAGATTTAAGGAAATCAAGTAAATTATAACTTCCATGTGCATGAATATAATAGTTCCGTGTTTCTGTTTTTTTATCAAGAAGTTTTTATAGTCCATCGACGAGTTTGGAGCAGAGGAGAGAGAAGAAATAGCAATCTGTCCTACAGTTGTTCACTCAGAGGTCGGCAAAAGTTGAAAAGCTTGAGCTGTTGCCCCAGCGGAGCGGAGGCAATCACGCTTCGGTAGTTCCCGGAAGTTGGTTTAGCTTACGAGATGATTGCTTGGGGATCTTTGGAGGATTAGTTGCTTCCGTAAAGCGCCTGGCCAGCATGGGTTTGTCATACTTGTCGTGTTTGTCTAGGCTTAGTAGTTTGCGTAAAGCACCAGGCGAAGTTGACAGCCCAACGGCTGCGGAAACATGGAGCTCTAGGAGCCTGGTGACGAGCCTCTCTCTTCTGCAAGATCCCGTAGAAGAGGGTGAGGAAGAAATTTCATGCACCACTGGAAAAGAAAGCAGCACGCGGCGGGAGATTGTCTACGGTTGGAAGATGGGTTTGGTGGGTAGTCAGTGAAGAAACGACTCCACCAATCCAGAGTCGCTAGGTTCAAAACGAGCCGTCGCTGTGGCAGGAACCGGACGTGACTTACCAACAGATGAGCTCAACCGACGAAACGAAGTAATTGAGTTGATATGATTTTATGAGTTGAATTCAAAGTCGGAGATATTGTTCCAGGCTAAGGACAAATTCTTTTCGAGGAACCGATTGGCAGTAGTGCCCAACTGTGTACACGTTACCGGGCACTTGAAATAAGGGACGTGGTGACTAGTTCTTGTGAATGAGACTTTTTAACCGTAACCCATGCTTCTGCAACTCGCGGGAACTTTCCTTTTCACAGACGTACAGCCATCAAGCCTTACCAGTTTAGAGACCAGAATCGTTAGCAGTTAGACTTGATTGAAAATAGTGAAATCAAGTATCAAGTCCATGAACTATCAAGTCCCCGAATTACAGATACGATATAGGAACAAAAGGGTTTGTTGAGAGGATTAGAGGGAAAAATGTCCATTAACGTGATTAATCATATAAATAGAAGAGACTAATTTCAGCTGTATTGGGTTCAACCAGCCAGTTCAATACTTATAATAAATTAAAATAAGCTTTATTGGCGTCCTGGGATCCATTGTTTGAACAGAACCAGCTTCTGTGTGAGATTTCATTCTGCTTTCTAAGAAGAAAGCATAAAAGCTCGTGCGAGTGCCGTGTTCTTCTTTGTAAAAGCAGAATAAAGGCAGGCTTGATAGCTTTGATATCACTGTCGGAGACGGAATCAAATAAGTAAAATAATAAAGGAGCTTAAGAAGAGTAGACACGTGGCTACTCCACTTCCCTTCCAAAATTAAAACGGAATTCATTGATTATCATCCATTATGTGATGAAGTCATAGAGACGGGTGGCATCGAACCCGAACCTGAACTGAGCTTTGAGCCGAGCCTTGTCGAGAGCGTAAAATTGTTATCAAGCTAAACCTCGTCTCGAACCTAAAATTGTTATCGAGTTTGAACCCAAAAATTTTAACCAAAAATTTTAACCGAGTTCAAACCGAGTTTGAACTTCAATATACATTTAAAATTTTTCAAAATAAATATATATAATTATGCATATATTTTACATAAAATTGGGTATGACCTCTATATAAAATTAGATATAACCTCTACTTAAAATTAAACATAATATATGTATATAATACTTATATAAAATTCGGTATGACCTCTACTTAAAATTGGGCATAACCTATATACATAATACTTACATAAATACTTCATAAAATTGTCTATATATTCCATAAACACTCCATAAAATTATTTATACACTCTATACACTTCACAAAATAGTCTAAACACTTCATACATTGCGTAACATTATGAATAAACTCTATACAATAATCAAACACAACAAAATTAAATGAAATATCACTATCAATTTAAAACCACCCAAATAAAACTATAAATCCTTTAAATAAAATCTTATTACTATTAGAGACTTACTAGAAATTACAAGAAATATTTTAAATTTTTCTTAGGAAAGTTAAATGGACCTTATTGTCTTTTCTAAGGAAATAAATAAAAATTAATAATTAATCTAATATATTATTATACTTATCAATAAATTTTTAATCAAATAAAATGTCAAACACAAAATTGCTATGAAAATTGCCTCATGCTTAAAGTATTATATCATCAACTATCAAATACTTATTCAAAATTTTTCTATACGGTTTTCTAGTCCATCTTGTCAAGAAAATTTTACTTAGAAAATTATATGATTTTTTAACAAAAAATTATAATTAGAAAAATATTTTCAACAAACATGAGGCACTAATGGTCTCTATATTTCTACTTAAAATGTCTTTTCAACATTTATTTAAAAAACCACTAATAGTCTATAGAAACGTATTTCCACTAAAATATATTTTCAATTTCTTCAAGAGTCATGAGGAAGGGACAATGAGTTTTTTTTATCCTTGTTTATGATCTCGCACGTAGGGGAGGTTTGAATAAATTATATATAAAATTGCATATATTTTTTAATAAAAAGAATGACAAGGAAAGTTTAGAATTGAATTTCAATGATGGATTAAAATGCACCAATATTAATATTTTTTACTCACAATTGTTGTCTAGCTTGTTTAGTAATTTTTGAATCTGGCCATAAATTTACTATGGCCTCCTTAGTGCCCCTAGATAAAAATTTATATTCTAGGAAAAACTAGAAATATTTTTCTTATGATACATATTCCCAAAAAAAACTTTAAATAAAATCTTATTACTTTTAGTGACTTATTAGAAAATTACAAAAATATATTTTAAATTTTTCTTAGGAAAGTTAAATGGACTTTTTATTGCATCTTCTAGGGAAATAAATAAAAATTAATAATCAATTTAATATATTATTATATTTATCGATAATTTTTTAATCAAATAAAATATCAAACACAAAATTGTAATGAAAATTGCTTCACTACAACATGAATATTTATTCAAAATTTTTTATATAGTTTTCTACCCCATCTTGGTAGGAAAATCTTAATTAGAAAATTATGTGATTTTTAATAAGAATTTTTAATTAAAAAAATATTTAAAAACAACAAGAGACACTAATAGTTCATAGAAACTTATTTCTATAAAATATATTTTTAATTTTTTTCAAAAGCTATGAGGAATGAGAGGTTAAGGATTTTTTTTTTTTTTTTTATGATCTCGCACGTGCGAAATTATTTTCGCGCGGGGGAGGGGGAAGATTATTTCTCCCCTGGTTCTGGTTTTTTGCCGAGACGAGGAGGAGGGAAGGGGGTTACGGCGCCGCGGAGGACCTGTCGTTGGGGATGACGGCAGCGACGGAAGAGGCGGTAACAGAAATGGCGGTGACGGAAATAGAGGCGACGACGACAAGAGGAAGAAATAGCTGTCGACAACAGCCAACGGGAGGGGCTCGGCGATGACGAGGGGAGGAAGTTTTTTTCCCCCCCTCGCTCTCACTCACGCTCCCGCTCCCCCACTCCCGACCTGATACTGATCCTGACTCACCTCAAGCTGGCTCGCGAGCCGACGAATTGTACCTGGCTTCGATTGAGCTCGACTCGTTAAGGTAAACGAGCCAATTTCAGAGGTCGAATTTGAGCCATAACGAATCAAATCGAGCCGACACCGAGCCCACTCGGTTCGAAGCCACCCTTGGTGGGATTCGATATTAATTCATTCTTGCTGTATTACGCCATTATATTGCTTAAGCATTTCCGGCCCGGGTAATATGTGCTTTCTTAGAAAAAGGAAAACAAGCATCAAATGGAATTGATCCACTTTAACCGACACAGGGCCCACGGGCCCATCACAAGGCAGTCCATCATTGTACCATGATGTATGGAGACGACTTGACAGTACCCATCAACGTCGTGATCGTGGTAGCCACAACTTTTGTACCACGTGTTTTGGGCTTTTTAATCGACGGATCCGATTTATCCGTGCTTTTCTTCTTAATCAGTCATTAATCATTAATTAATTAAATAAGAAACCGGAGGGGGAAAGCGGCACTCGTCATTAAAAAAATATAGAAATTCTTGGAGGACATAATGCGTCATTTTGAGAAAAGATGGATGTACTTATAGTCTTGTTGTCCTCTCTCGCTCATGTTTTGCGTCCAAGTCTGTTCACCGAGAGTGAGACGATCTTTCCCGCGACCGAAGTTCACTATCAGCCTCGGCGAAGTACATCAGAATAAGGCAAGAGATTCCTTCTGTTTCCTTTTTTTCTTTCTTTTTATCTGTATGTTCAGTTTAACTCTTTTTCTTTGCTTTCCTGGAGTAGAGAATTGTACGCCTTGGACTGCTCAAAAGTGGGAATTTTACCTTCCTTGTTTAGGGTTATGTTTCGGAGGTTGCGTAGGTGTAGAACAGTTGTTTTTTCCGCTAGGCTTTTCTTTTGTTAGGAATGCTGTTGGCGTTTGACAATTATTGGGCCGTGGGCGGAGGTGTGATGCTTTCTGGTGGTTTTAGAGTTTAACAGTTTCTTTGTCTTACTTTAACGGGTTGGCTTTTTTATCTTCCTTCCTTGCTATAGGCTCTTGAATTGTGATTACCTTATGGGTTTGCAATTTTGGTGGACGTGGTTAAAAGGGTGTAATGTGTGCGTCTCCCGCTCTTTCTTTTGTTTTTGCATGCGTCTTTGTAGCAAAGCGAAGCTTTCATCTCTCTTTTTAGGTGTGTTGTCTCGTCTTGTCGATTTTATTCTGTTCTTCTTTGTTTTGCCTTTTTCTTTGCTAATTCCGTGTATAATATGTTTTCCTTTTGAACAAATACGTTGTTTTCTTTTTCTTCTTAGTTATCTCTAATTGTTAGTTTAATAGTGATTATTTATTTAATTGTTATTAAGTTATTTTCTCCTACCAGCTTGCAACTGTAGCAGAACTAATGTGAGATATTTTTGTTTTGGTTGAGTTGTTCAGAGACTGGAGACTGCTCAGGTCAGAAGAGTGTATGGAGGTAGACGCTGCAGGAAGAGGTTTGGACTGCCAGAAGATTCCAATGGGGAAGGAGAGTGACAAGAACTATGTGGGCAAGGCCAAGGTCAAGGCTATTCCTTCATGTTGCCTGAAGGCTACAGCTTCAAATCCAGAGCTTGAGGCAAAGTGCCACTCTACAGTTGTTTCTGGGTGGTTTTCTGGACCTCGCTCACGTTCTGGTTAATATCTTTGATGTTCTCTTTTTTTTTCCCCTCTCTTCTACCCGTACTAAATTTTATATTGAACGAACCTCTGTGAGCTTGCTTCTGACTTTTTTTCTTTTTTTTTTCATTTTGCTTATTTTTGTAGATGAAGCAGGAAAGGTCCTATATTATAACAACCCTATGTGGCCTGGTATGCTATCATCTTTCTGTTGGTCGAGACCCTGGGCAACGATATCTATTTTAAAAATCTTTTATGCTCTGGATAGATGATGTTTTGTTATTCCATGATGTCCTTTCCGTACTTAGTGATGATGTTTCTCTATGTTCTTTCTGGTTTATATATATAGCCTCTCAGACTTTTATATCACGAGCCATACCATGCCTGCAGCAGTTTAGACTTGAAGTGACTCCTGATCCACCTTGTACATGTATTATATCATAGTAAGTAATTTGATACAGAATGAGATTCAAGCCGGCAGTGTCATCTTGGAAGGTGCCATCGTTGATATCGATTCAGCATTCTTGTTATTCTTGTGAAGTGTATTTTCTTTTTATTCTTAACATAATAGAATCAAAATGTGAGGCCATTTTTTTTGCATCCCTTCTGTATCTGAATAAGATGCTTCCTGATATGGTGTTTTTATCATGTGTAACTGAGAAATCAGGATGTGTGATTGTTTTTGTAATAGATTTGGTGAAATGGATTCCTTTTTGGTTGCTCTCTTGTTACAAGGAATGCTTATTACTTCTGATAGATCCCTAGGTGTTTTCTGTTGTTTCAAAGCTCTGCTGGTTGTTCTCTAATTTACCTTTTCTTCTAAATTAATCAAATATTTGAAATCTGTATCCTCAATAACAGTTCACGGTGATTGTCAGTGCCCATGCAATACTATGACTTGCTACCAGCCCTATGCTATATGTCATTGCTAATGGCTCTTTAGTGGAGCCACTTTCTTGATTATAGCATTATCCTGTGGCTCAAGGTTCAAAAGTAGTTGGTTGTCTTCCAAGATTTATTTCTCACAAAGCTGACAAGTCCCATTATCATTTGATATTCTGCAGTGGTACAAAGTACCTTAGTTTTTTTGTGTTCTTACTACATAACAACCCTTATTTCTTATTCAAATCCAAGGTTGTTCCAGTGCAAAAACCATAGTGGATCCAACGGGAATGTAGTGAGATGGTGCTTCCTGGAAGTAGGCAGCAAACAAGATGATCTGTTTTTTCTTTTCTTTTCAAGCTTGCCTCAAATATGATGGTACAGGCTGAGTTGAAGCTTGAGCTTAAACACAGTTGAATCATGATACATAGTTGTGTGTTGTATTATCATTTATTCTGATAGTAAGCAAAGGGAGCTCAGCTTGGTCTAATTAAGCTCATTGGTCAGCTTGGCTCGTTTATTGACCTATGTGAAAGTTAATTGGATTTTTCATCCACTTTATTAAGTCATTGTTCTATTAACATGTCTGATGTCTTTTTGAATTGCTGTTTTTAGGAGAGGCCCATTCTCTAAAAGTGGAAAATATTTTGTATGAAGGAAAGTCAGAGTATCAAGAGATTTTGGTGTTTGAGGTTCACCATTCCCACAAGTTCTATATTACTGAATTATGCATAAAGGATTTAGTTTGTCATTTTATCTACCTTTATTTTGTTTATTCTAATTTGGTGTATTTGTAATGGCTTTGTGTAGTCGGTCACATATGGAAAGGTGCTTGTGCTTGATGGTATTGTTCAGTTGACTGAGAAAGATGAATGTGCCTACCAAGAGATGATTGCTCATCTTCCTCTTTGTTCGATTCCATCTCCTAAAACTGTAATTAGCCAAACTTTTTTCTCAGTCGTCTATTCCTTTATCTTGTTTTTTGCACCAGGTTCGGTCATAAATATGAAGTGTTATTTGGGCCTATATGCTTGTATTGACTGCAAATCTAGAAGGAATTTATACACACTTCAAAAAAAAAAAAACACTTCAAAAAAAGCATTGTTTCTGCTTCAGCAACAGTCCAGTGATATCTGCCAGACTGGAACTTGCTTTTTCAAGACAAACTGTGTTCATGAGGTACTAAAAAATAACAAGGAAGATAGAACTTCCGAAAACTAAAAAGGGTAGTTCAGAAGGAATAAACAAAGAGAGAATTAAATTAAATAAACACACTGTTAATCATATATTGTGAGTCCCTGAGCCAATGGACTGCACACTAAAGCTTTTTAGCTTTATTTCCTGAAAATGTATTCATGATGCTTTTATTACTTCTTTATTACAAAGGTTTGAACTGTCAATCAATGGAGACATTAGGAGGGGTGTTGGGTTATATTGTGAAGTCTTGGATAGCAGTCTCATTGGCTGGAGTGGGTGTATATGTTGTATGAGATGTCTTGCCTGATACGCAAGACGTCTGGGTGAAAAGCCCCTCCCTGTTCACCTGGGATGGGGTGTAGAGTGCATGTGTAATCAAAATTCTGGAAAATAACTTCCTTAGCCTTGTTGTTATTGTAGATTGGGTTTCTGAAGCTTGGGAAGCACTGGTTGATGAGTTGGTTAGAAAATTGCTGTTATTACTTTTTACTTTTGTTCTCTTCACATGGTAAAAGTTCTATTTGATCAGTTAGTAAGCTGAGTGGAACACTGTCAAATGCAGGTTCTGGTTGTAGGAGGTGGTGATGGTGGAGTCCTTAGGGAAATTTCTCGCCATAGCTCCGTGGAGCGCATAGATATTTGTGAAATAGATAAATTGGTGATAGATGTAAGTGTCCTTTCAGCATTGATTCTTCACTTATTGTGCCCATTTGCTTCATGTAGTTTTTCTTTCTGTTATTGGATGTTCAGGAGAATCTATAGTTTATGTTTTAGAAATTGCCTTCATCTTTTTGAATTAGCCAAATCTTGACGTGTAATAAATAGTGAAGAGAAGGGGGACCAACAATCATGGTCTTACCTTTTTCATCTCCCTCTCTTCTTTCTGTTCTATTTTCTACTTTTCTAAATATTGAAAAAGAAAGTTGCCTTTAGGTGTGTAAGAAGTTTTTCCCGGATCTGTCTGTTGGATTTGAGGATCCCCGTGTGCGGCTTCATGTTGGTGATGGTATGTTTTTCATCTACGGGTGCAAGTGCTGCTGTCTCATTTATTAGTAAATTGAACATTTAATTTTACGTAAGCATTTCAGGTACTATGCTAACTTTTTTTTAATCTTATGATTTCTCTGGAAATTCGTAGCGGCTGAATTTCTAAGGAATGCACCAGCAGGAATGTATGATGCTATCATTGTGGATTCGTCTGATCCAGTGGGTATGCAGTTACTCAGAACTTTCAAGTTCATCATATATTCTGTGGTAAAAGGAGATGGCTGTAAAATATATCCACTCTCCCAGATCTACTGTCCTAAAGTAAAATTAACTCTCTGTGTACTGCTTGTTACAATATCTTGAACTAAAATTTTTCATAATTGCAGTTCACAATAAATAAATAATAAGAGTCTTATAACCAGGAGCATCAGGTTGCGACTTCGAATCGCGCCACACCCTCTCAAAAAAAAAAAAAAAAACAAAAAGAGTCTTAGATCTCTTATATTATATGACTGGTATCTTGTCCTCTTTATGTGCTTTTGGATTTAGGGCCTGCTCAAGAACTTGTTGAAAGGCCATTTTTTGAGACAGCAGCAAAGGCATTGAGGCCTGGTGGTGTGCTTTGCAGTCAAGCTGAAAGTATGTGGCTTCATACACATCTTATTCAAGATATGATCTCTATTTGCCGGGAGACGTTCAAAGGTTCTGTGCATTATGCTTGGACAAGTGTACCTACATACCCAAGGTAATGGTGTATCTTTCGCTTACATTTATATTATCTTTGTAATAAGTTTAATGTCACTGGACGTGTCTTGGTGCATTATCTCGGTGACGTGATCCAGACCTAGACATGTATTTTAAATTATGATGAGTTTGTTTTTGTGTTATGCCTACGTCTGAAGGTCCTTTTTTGGTTAATACACAGTGGTGTGATTGGATTCTTGATATGCTCCACGGGTGGCCCACCTGTGGATTTCTTGAATCCAGTAAATCCTATTGAAAAGCTTGACGGGGCACTTGAGTTCAAGAGGGAACTCAGGTTCTATAATTCAGAGGTATGCGCTTCTCTTTGCATATTATTTTTTTCTTTGCTATATGGGTACTCTTGTATAAGAAGTGCAAAACCTACTTTTGACTTAAATCTTCTACAGAGGTGGTTGTTGTAATTCTTTTCTTAATTGGGAGTTGGTCTTTCCTTTAAAATTCTTTGCTTATGATGAAATGATTGGCCACCTACCAACAAAGCTGAGAAGACCGTGTAGATCTTAATTCGTATTGGACTTTTAAGTTTTGAAAGGTTATTTTATTTTGTATTTTGTCAAATTTTATTTTTTATTACTTTTCTTTTTATTTTGGATTCTTGTTCTAACTGTGCTAGTTTTTATTGTATTCTTGTTTTGGATGAGTAATTTACCTTTCAGAGGCAAGTTACGAAGACGAAATTTTCATGTAATCTATTCTTCATGAAAGTCATTGATTGGAATGTCACAAACATCACAGTTCAAATGATATTTAATTGCAAATGACTGCATAGTCCAAAATCACTGCCTAGGAAATAGTGCAGTGTATGAATAGCATGGGAGGATCTTCCAAAATTAGACATTCGTAGTACTAATGAGAAATATAATGCAGACGAAGCCATGCTGTCATTTGTGCACATGATGGAATGTGGCCAACTAAGTGGAAGACTTGTACTTCATTCATCGATATTTAACATTTTGGTGTGGTTAGTGATTGACTTTAGAATGTTAGAGAGCATGTAACTGGTATATTTTTTAACAAAATCACGGACTTCTGTTTTACTCCTCCTGGTCACATTGATTTGTTCCTGTGCTCGAACTCCAGAGTTCAGAAGAGTCATTGGCATGTCGATTTTAATTTGCATATCATGAATTCAATAAAATGACGTTATCTTGATGAGTTTTGAGCTTCTTAGTGTTTGTAGATCGATCAGAATGTGTTTTACATGGAGCTGGACTGGGAATATCTGTTTTCTATCAAATGGTGACATCCTATTTATTTACACACTAACTGAAATTGACTGCTCCATTTTTGCAACATCAGGTCCACACTGCAGCATTTGCACTACCATCCTTTGCGAGAAGGGGGATAAATGGGGTCTTGTGATACTCTACTCATGCTGGGAATCCGCCTTCCATTGGTGATATAGGGCCTTCTATTTAATTTGTCTTCTGATTGATTACATATGGAGGGCAGGAATCCCCCTACTGTTTAGCAGCATCGACCCAGTAACTGTTGTGAGAAGGCTCTCCACACGTTAGCTTGATTTCTACGTAGAACTTGCAGGCGTGAATGTGTTATAGAATAAAATGATATGTAATGTATTTTGGTTTCGATAGAAGTTTAGTCTCCTTTTCTTCCATTTTGGACTTAATAACTACGACTGTCTTTGATTATTTAAGAAAGTAATGTGGCTCCTTAGCATATCTTTTTGTGGTTGATTGAAGCGGCCTTTTACCTGGAGCATGTTTTGAGAATGTGAAGTGGCTAATATTGTGTCTAGGAAATGTATTAAACGGAAGGAGTCCAAAGAGTTTGTAGACTGAAGAGTATGGTTTGAAGAAATTGCGATGCCAAAAGGAGGAGAATAGGAGGCAGGCAACCAGCTTGCCTCGAGTTAGATTGAACAATTTATTGTCTTACAAGAGATGAGTGTGGCATTTGAATAATTCTGCAATTACTTCACTTATTACTAAAAGATCGAATCACTTGATGTCGTTCTTGTAATAAAAATTAGATTCAGGAAGCTGACTGTCGAGTTCGTTGGTTAGATGGATTGAGGTTCAATTCCGTGTTATTTTATAGACAAAGATACTCTAATGGCCGGACAGAGTTTCGGTCATCTGAAGCATTTAAATTTTAGATGCACAGGAATAATTTAGTGCAGATAAGTAAAGCAGCAGAGTCCGAGAAGCTTATAGTATTAGATCGATTCGCTCGCTCAACGTCCATCAAAGAGCAAATCTTCCCTCTGTGAAGACACCTCTCTAGCTCTGTTTCCTCGTACTGTTCTTAGAATTCTCAAAATTTCGATGTAATTTACCAGGAGCTTGCGTGCCACGCCTTGGTTAGCACTTAGCATTCTCGTTACTTTACATTTTCCCAGTACGGTGGTTCGCGGAGGAGAGGAAAGAACCAAGCGATCAAAGAAGAGGGAGCCGAAAATGGCGAGCGAGGGTGTCAGTGCCGAAGGTCGATTGGTTCATCTCTGCATCGAGGCCGCAACTCGGAGCAGAGAAAGCGTCGAGAAATGGCGGAGCCAGCGGAAAACGCTTGAGCGAATGCCGGCGCCACTAGCGGAGGAGCTTCTTCGTCAACTCCTTCGTCGACGACTTGCTTTCCCTTCCTTGCTCGAGTATGTTTATTATACTTTCCGCTCCTTCACGTCTGGTACTCTATTTTGATTGCGAATTTATTTTAAATGGTGGGGGGTATCGAGGGTTTTGAATGCGACTTTGGGGCAAAGCTCCTTCCTTTTTCTCTAATGGTCATCTGCAGGTTGTAATTTTGGAATCTGGAGTTTATAACTGCGTTAACTGCTGTGTCATGTCATGGACTCGGTGCTTTGTCTGGCGAGCTTAGATTACAAGGAGCCTCGTCGTATGAAAGAAAGTCCAATATTTTGTGCTCCTGACAAGGACTCTTATGTTGTAGTAAACCTTCGTTTGCTTTTATTGGAACATTCGATGGGTGATAAATTGCTGTGTTATGTCATACTGGCGTGAACCTGGGATCTGAATTCTGATTTATGTTAGCTGCTTCTTGTAGAGTCTTCCAGAACTCTATTGAAGAGATTGATTTGAGCGGTGAGAGTTTTGTTGATGCGGAATGGCTGGCATATTTGGGTTCTTTCCGTCATCTGCGATCTTTAAACATTGCTGAGTGCCGCTGTGTCACCGATTCTTCTCTTTGGCCTCTAGCAGGTACGATTGGTTATCCAATGCATGCATCGCCTAAAGACACCTTGTTAAGAGCTATAGACCATGAACATCTGTATGCTAACACCTTGTTACGGTTGTTCTCTAAATCTTGATTCCCGTCTCCTTTTTTTCTCTTGTTACGATAGGAATGACTAGCTTAAAGGAGCTGGACCTGTCTAGATGCTCAAAAGTTACTGATGTTGGGTTAGAACATCTACTATCCATTCCAAATCTGGAGAGACTATTTATATCGGAAACATTGGTTACTGCAAAAGCTCTAATGCGACTCTCTTCTTTTAGAAAAATGCGTGCCTTGGATCTGGGAGGTCTGCCTGTTTCTGATCTTGCTCTTTCTTCATTGAAGGTATGCAGTATTCATGTTACTCCAATTCTTGTATTATTCAATTGCTATTTTCAACTTAACCAGTATTTTGACTACCATTTGCTTGTCGTGTGTTGTTCACTAACATATGTTTTTATTGCAATTCTTACAAAGGAATTAACTGCATATCTTATATAATGAAGTACAGGTTCTGGTAGTATACCAGAACCATTTACAACTTCTACAAATTTAGTCACATTCATATTAGAAGAACTATTCAAGTATTACAGATAATCATTGGCACTTCTATCTTATTTTTAGGGATTAACCCAACTGGAACACCTGGATTTGTGGGGAAGTAAAATATCAAATATGGGAGCTGCTGACCTTAAGGTGTTCCCAAAATTGAGTTTCCTGAATCTAGCTTGGACGAGTGTCACAAAGCTGCCAAATCTGCAATCTCTTTTGTGTTTAAATATGAGTAACTGCAGCATCCAATTTATATTTGATGTAGGGCTTGAAGCTAAAGTTCCTTTACTGAAGCTTCTTCTTCTCGGAGCTGAGCTTGTAGACGTGCATAGAGCCTTCTCTGCTCTTGACTTAAGACACCTGTCCTTCTTGGATCTATCTTGCTCTTCAGTTGATGATTTCTATTTTTTAGGAAACATGGCAGCACTAGAGCATTTAAATCTCAGCCACAGCAGAATGGTGGATAATTTAATCGATTCAGTTGTGAGGGCTGGAATAAACTTGAGATATCTAAATCTAGGCCATACTAGAGTTAGCTCTGATGGAGTTGCTGTATTAGCTGGAAGTATGCCAAATCTTGAAACTTTATCTTTGTCTCATACATCTGTTGATGATGCTGTTCTCTTCTACATCAGCTTGATACCATCATTGAGGGAGGTTGATTTAAGCCACACAAATATTAGAGGTTTGACTCTGCACTCAATGATTACCCTCAAGGGCATTTTTCTGTGTATCTTGCCATTATACATTTTTATTATTGCATTTTCTGCTGAAATTTCAGGGTTCATTTACCAAGGAAGCGACAATGTTCAAAAAGTTCCCTCGCTGACGGCACTTCAAATTTTGAATCATTTGAGAAACCTAAATCTGGAAGAGACCCAACTTAGGGATGAGTTCCTGAATCCTCTCCTGTTTCTCAGAGAGTTGAACCATTTATACCTGAAAAGTGATTTTTTGTCAGATATCTCCTTGCATTCTTTATCAATACTTCCAAATTTGACATCCCTTGGCATTCGAGGAGCTGTGTTGACAAATTCTGGCCTTCAGATGTTCAAGCCACAAGCAATGTTGCAGGTGCTGGATTTAAGAGAATGTTGGCTTTTAACTGCTGATGCAATTTATGGGTTCTGTAAACATTACCCTCAAATCAAGATGAGGCATGAAATCATTCAGTATTCGCCCATGGACCCAACCAATTAGCAACAGCTTATCCCTGCTTAACGAAACAAAGATGGGGACACCTTCAAGACCAAAACGGTGCAAACAGTCATACCCCCCATGTGGTATCTGGGAGGAGAATTTTGCAGTTATAGGTAGCCATCTCTCTCATACTCTCTTGGCCCCTGCGCATTCACTGCTCAGACTCTCAAGTCACATCTGATTTGATCATGTTTTGTGTTTTCAAAAATCACTCTTCAAGATACAAAAGATACAGGTATTATGCAGCCAAATATGCTCGAGGGAGAAGGAATTCCAGTGATCAATTGGTTGTCTTAACACACCACTTTACCTGTGTTTTGCCTTGAACTCATGTTGTGTTGTTGTAATCATATTAGTCATTTGCAGCTTATCTTGTTTCATTCTCAAATTGAGAAGGACCAAAAAAAAAGTGCAATGGGATGAATGTAGTCATAATTCAAGAGTGCATGGAATTCAAAGATTTAGGAATTTGTTCGTACCCTAGGAAGACTGAGGTTGAAGGGTGTCTTAGTTGTTAAGGAATAGTCCCACATAGATTAGTGAGGAGAAAAATCTTGAATTTATTAGTTGGAAAAAAAGCTTCTTAAGTTGGTTAGTTATCATGAGATGAGCCTTGCACCCAACTTCACAATCACTAAAACACTTCAATTTTGCTAATGTACAATCTATTTTGCTCCTTCCAATCCTTGTCCAAACTGTATTATAGAACCTGCCTGAGAAACATACATGCAAGTCAGAGGTTATCAAATACTGAAGAATGACAATGAATTATCTACTTAGATTTGTTTGTTGTATGTCGAATGTGTTTTTGTTGAAGGTTCTGTACAGTAGATTGAGTGCAAAGTGTAGAAAAAGCTGTTTCTGGACTAGTTCTTCTATACCTTATGGAAGAAGAGACTTCTGTAGACATTTGTTAGAAAAAAGATGCTGAAAGTGCATCTTTGTTCGATTTCGAACCAGTAACAGATTTTGAAAACTATACGATGAACAATTAGAATCAGAACATGAACACCGGTTTCAAAGGATAATTATGGCAACAAATACAAGCTATATATAATGAACAGCTGGGAATGCCTCAGAGTTTCCATTGTTTCAAGTCAACAGGTTATGGTCCTGATTTGGATTCACATTATGAAATTGAAAGGAATCCGGTAGCTGCACTCAATTTCAGGTTTGATTGGCTTAGCACTTCCCTTGCAAATCACCAATAGTCCCCACAAGAACAAATACCATTCTTAATATGGTGGAATCTATTCGAATCTCTGATGACTATTTCTCGACCGGAAGCCACTGAAATGAATTTAATTGCATTGTGGCAATCACCACAGACTCGAAGGTTGTTAAATATGCGAATGGGGCCTGACAAGGATGAGCTTATCAAACCAAAAGCCACAGCTATCTTCTCACTATGTTGAAACAGGTACTGTTCCTTCTGTTCTTCCTCCACTTCATAGAGAATAAAGTTCTTATCTGGTACATAACCCATACTCTTGATTTCGAATGCCATTTCGTCCAACTTCAAGAAGATCTCCTTCGCTCTTGGATGAGAGGTATCCCCCACATAGAACTTATGTACAACATTGTTTACCTCTATCCAGCTAGAGCCACCTTCCTTGGTCAGTTGCCTCTCTTTCATGGTTTTCCTTATTTTGGCCACCTCGTCCCACTGATTCCTTGAAGCATACAGATTGGACAAGAGAACATAAGCTGATGGATCAAGGTTGTCCAGCTCTAGAATACGTTTAGCTGCTATTTCCCCAAGATTCATGTCCCCATGGACCCTACAAGCTCCGAGCAATGTTCTCCATACCAAGGCATCTGCTTCATAAGGCATAGCAGCTACAAATTCATGAGCTTCTTTGAGAAATCCTGATCTCCCCAGTAGATCAACCATGCATGCATAGTGCTCCATTTTTGGGGTGATTCCATGAACTCTGTGCATGGAATTGAAATGGTTCCAGCCCTCTGCAACCATTCCCACATGGCTACAAGCAGATAAAACAGCTATATAGGTAACATCATTGGGTTTAGTTTCACTTGCAACCATTTCAGAAAATAAATCAAGAGCTCTTCTAGCATAACCATGTTTAGCAAAACCTGTGATCATGGAAGTCCATGAGATCACATTCCGGTCATCCATATTGTTGAAAACCTGGCAAGCATCGTCGATTGCTCCACACCTCGAATACATGGAGATAAGAGAATTACTCACACCTCTATCCAACTCTAAGCTGGTTTTGAGTATCCGAGCGTGGAGCTGCTGACCTTTCCCCAATGCAGAGATGCTTGCGGCTGCACTCAGAAGACTTGCAAAAGTAAAAGCACTAATCCCAGCACTCTCATTCTGAATTTGGTGAAAGACTCCAAAAGCTTCATCTGAGCGCAAATTCTTTATGTACCCATCGACTAAAACATCATAGGAAACCAGACTCTTTTCTAACAGAAGATCAAAGGCTTTGCGAGCCTCTTCCATCCTACCAGATCGAGCATACATTCCAACAAAAGAATTGCCAACAAAATTTACTGCTGCAAGACCAAGTTTAACCACATGGGCATAAATTTGTACACCCATATTCACATCTGAGAGATTTGCACAAGCCTTAAGAAGGCTAGAAAACGTGAAATGGTTTGGGCAGACACTGCCTTCATTCATGTCCAAGAAAAGCTTTATTGCTTCCTTATCTCTTCCACTTAGGACGTACCCGGTAATCATGGCAGTCCAAGACATTACATTATGTTGAGGCATTCGATCGAACACCTTCCCGGCATCATCTATTGATCCCTCACATTTCGCATATAAGTCTACCAGGCAGCATCCAACACAAATATCTGATGCCAATCTCGCTTTGATAGCTCTTGAGTGCAAATATTTGCCAACATGAAGGGATTCCAATGCAGTGGCTGCAGAAATAACACCGCTTAAGCTGAAAACATCCGGAGAGAATCCGTTTAATTCCATATCAAAATACAAATTTATAGCAGCTTCTGCAAAACCATACTGAGCATATCTAGTGATCATCAAAGTCCAGGTAACAGCATTTCTCTCAGGCATTTCGTTAAACACTTTGCGAGACGACACCATGTCATCTATCTTTGCGAACATGTCAATTAACGCGCACCCAACGCATACATCTGACCCAAAGTAACCCGTTTTCAAGGTGGAACCAAAAATCACCTTCCCGATCCACGCATACTTTTTGTTAGAACAGGCCTGAATAACACTAGAATAGCAGTACTGATTTGGGTATTCCCCACTCTCAAGCATATCATAGAAGGCCGTTATGGCCACAAATTCTTTGCCGTTTCGGGTGTAACCAGATATCATCGCACTCCAAGACACCAATCCTCTTTTATTTCCCATCTCCTTAAAAATTTCATTCGCCTTCTCCAGATCCCCACATTTGGAGTACAAAGTTATGAGGGTATTCAAGACGACAGTGTCGAGCTCGATACTCGATTCGAGCAAACGGGCGTGAATGCGCTTTCCGTGGTCGAAATGACGCGTTCGTATGCAAGATTTCAAGAGGACAGAATAAGTCAAGAGATCCGGTGGAATCCCCTGCTGCTGCATAAAATCTAAGGTGGAGACAGCGTGTCCGAGGTGGCCATCGTCAGCAAGTCGGATTAGACGGTTCTTGAGAAGCTCGAAATTTGGGTGCTTCGTGAGAGATTGGGGCGACGAAGACAACCTTGGCCAGGAAGATTTTGAGGGAAGCGACGTGAAAGTGGCGGGTAAGGAGAGGCAGACATTCATGCTCGGGAACCTCTAAGAATTCAAATTTAACGGTAACTTTGCAATAGCAAAGGGGAAGTTAAAGGACATTATATATATGTAGGAAAACGACCGACCAAGTATGGCAGCGGGAGCCGGCCTGACCAAGGGGTTGAACCAGCAGAACGTAGTCTTTCCTGCAACCTCTCTCGTAACGAAGACTTCTTAGTCCAAGTCGAGTTCTCATGTGCTCAGTCGGGTTGGAACACCTTCCGTAGTAGTTACAAAGAACTATCCACCCATGAGGGCGACGAAAGATCTCTTACTGGATTTAAGTTGTTCAGGAATTGCAGAAATCACGATGTGACCCTATTTTAAATATTCTACTTTTGTTAGTGACAACCGCTGAATCTGATCATGTCCGTATCAACTTCTTTGTGAGGATGATCTGATCAGTGATCACCCTCGCACACGGACAGTGACAGGAATCGGCAGCTTCTCTTGGTTAACCCGCTCCATCTTCACTATGCAAAGCAATCAGCCGGCTTCTTGATTTCAACAAAAACATCAACGAACTCCATCTCACTTTGGCTATAAATAGAGAGATCATAAGCGGAAGCCATGATAAGAAGAGAGAGGAAACAGTAAGAGGCCAAGAGCTTAAAAAATGGCTGCTGCTTACAACAAATCCGGCTTGGTGTTCAATTTGGTTTTGATGTTCTCTCTTCTTCTCGTCGTCTCAATGGCTGAGGGGAAAGTGTTCAAGCGTAAGCTTGCAATAGCTCTTCTTTTAGTTATAATTTTATAGGAATCATCCTTCATCAAACGCATTCATTTTCTGTAGTCTTGTAGAGACAATATTGTGTTTTTTCATTCTGAATTCTCAGGTGATGTGTTTAGTTGTTTTTCTTTTGCTTTGAACGATTGCAGTTGGTTTCGTCAAGAAAGCCAGCTCGCCAGTCTGCGATTCTGTCTTCGGAGTCCGATCAGGAGACACTTGCTTTGCGGTGGAGCAGCTCTTCAACTTGACCGCTCAATCCTTCAATGGGCTCAATCCCAACCTCAACTGCGATAAAGTTTTCGTGGGTCAGTGGCTCTGCGTTGCTGGAAAGATCTGATCTCAGCTAATCAACTTTGCTGTTCTTTGCGGCGCATGATTTAGGATTAGTATCTATCGATCGAATAAAGAAGACTGTCAACGCAATTCAATTCTTTTCTTTTCTTTTTCACCCAGAATGCAATGAAGCGAATTGATATCAGATAAACGAAAGATTTCTCAAATCATATCTCTTGCTCTTTCTTTTATTCTTTTAAATATGGTTATCGTCAACTTGGTGACAGCCTCCATGAGCGAAGACGTCTAGCCTAGGAGTCGGCGTGCAGTTCGAAAATCTCCAGTGTGATGCATCAACAGTTTAATTCGTTTCTTCTTGGGTGGATTATACACCATGAAAAGAGAGAAAAAACGAGATGATAATCATAAAATTTTCAGATTCTACTCTGTAATCTTACCTCATTGTAGCCCAAAATCAACGACAGGATTAAAAGCTTTAAATAACAAATTAAATTCACCCTCCGCGGCATCTAAAAATCCTACGACATCGAATCGACAGATTTTACAAGCAATTTGTGAGTCGAGTGCAAACAAGATAATAGCCAATCATATCGCAACTACTCCCCTGCATGTGTGTCCCTCTAGGTGCTTTCATACTACTGAAAAAACAGCAAAAAAGATACCGTCCAAATTCTCAAAAATGGCAGAAATTTGTGATTAATTAAGTTGGTAATCACCGTATTCGTTCTTTTGATCTTCGTGAAGAAGAAATACAGCTTGACGATGATTATGTTCCTGAAACCTATCAGTTATCTAACTGGGAATTTCATAAATAGGTTGCTGTACCCAGAATCAATTCATATTACATGTTACTTTTATTTTGTTCATTATAGTGGTAATTACTTAACTCATCAAAGCAACTGTACCTCCAACGGAAATAACTGTTTTGGAGACTGGAAATCCAATCTCATCCAATCAAGATATGAACGTCGTTATTCTTGGATAACGCCAGGTGTAAGTTTCTGAACTGGAAAATATCTCCCCTCCCTCTCTTTCGCTTTCCTGGAAGAACCCACAACGTGAGATTTTGTGAGGAGTAGACTCAGGCCATTCCTTTTTGTGTTCATGTGCAAGCCTTGATACCTTAATCTTGGTTTGGAACTGTTTTCTCAGTTAGTCTGAACAATTGAACCTGAACAATACGTTCTACGACGTCCTGCTCAAGCAGATGGATTTACAACATAAACAGTTGGTTGAACGTATCCATAGTAATAAATAACATATGTTATTTACATTCGTATTTAAATAAGTAGTGATTTCCCAATAAGATTGAAACTAAAAGAAAATTTGGCAAAAAAGCCTGCAGCACGATCTTCCGCAGTTGATCTTTCACTTCGCACTCTTGTATAGCTCATCGATGACACTCTGAAAGTTCAAAGCAACAGTCGAAGTTATTGACAAAGAAAAAATCGATCAAATATCTCATATTACGAAATTTAATATAAGCTATGACATAAACTTCTTTCTCCCCTACAGAAATAAAAAAAAATCTGTTAAAACTTTTTTAGCATAACAACTTTTTGTCAAGAGATGTGCGACTTATTGACTTTTGTTATGAAGCTCTGGAGATAATCCTTAAGAATTCAAGAGTTCAATTTAAAAGTCAGCAGGATGTCATAGAAAGTATTAGTAAGAACCAGTTTTCGATGGGAAAAGACGTGGGTGGAAGGCAGACATGTGGTTCCATTGGGAAGGAAGTCAGTTCTAAGACTTCGGGTCAGAACCAGCACAAAAATTTTCAGACACCAGCTTTAAGTTTTGGAGGTGATGCAACTTTGGAAAAAGCCAAATGTTCTGAGAAGTAATTTTGTTAACAGAAGCTAACCTGGTAGTATTTCAACAATTGAGGCCGCTTTTTCTTGTATGTTGGTGTCAGAAGATCCCTTTCCATATCAAATGGTTCTGGCTCTAGGTGAATGTTCTTCACAAGCTCAAAACCTTTCAACTACAAAACGGAAATTTAGCCTGTCAGAATCATCATCTAAGAAAAATTAAGGAATAGAGATAAAAATGAGAAAAACATATCTAAGGAATGAAAACAAACAAATTGAGATGAGTATCGTTCTTACCTTCTTTGCCTTGCCAGTCTTATTAAGCTCCCCCAGAATGTATTCTTTTGCTTTAGGATTACAACTTAAGGCAGCAAAATCCCCTGTTATGCCATTCACCTCTGCCCAACGCTCAAGTGCTTGCATATTGGGATTAACAACAGCAACAAGGAATGACTCAAAGCTGTTGCCATAAATCCAAATCTGGAACACAAGTTGAAAATGCTGATCATGTAAGAAGTATATTTATATATGGCCAAAAAGGGAAGTCTTTATAGAAAATATTAATTTCAAAAAAATAATTTACAGGCCTAAATTAAATATTAATCAACCAAAATAAAACAGATAACAGTCATTATCTGAGTCTTTATCCCAAATATGTTGGATAGCCTAAAACTAGAAGGTTATGCTTTTGAGATATCAAGGCTTAATCATAGGCTGCAGTTTACAAACACTGGCCCCCAAGGCAGGACCCATCAGGTTACTGAATCAGGTTAACAGAGACGAGCTGATTCTGTATTCCACCTACTAGAGATAGGAATAGGAATATGTATAGGTATATACAGACATATGTGTGTTTTGGATGGCTGGATGGAGAGAGGGAGGGAGGGATAGATTGGTCTAATGAATTGATGTTCACTGTATTAATAAATGGGTCATACAATTAAGCAGCTACTGCTGTAGACATACCGCATCAATCTCAGGAACAAGACCATAAATGTTTTCCAGATTTTCAACAGCCACATATTCTCCTTGAGATAGTTTGAAGATGTTCTTCTTTCGGTCAATTATTTTCATTGCTCCATTTGGTTGCCACTCACCAACATCACCTGAGAAATGTTATCATTTGTTGGAGTTCTTGATGAGACTATGTAGTGATTCAATGACAGGAAGAAACTAAGCATAACAAATGAACCAGTAGGTGAAATAGGGTGTCAGATACTGGGGAAACTATAAGAACTTTTTGATTCAGACTGGGTCTTACTCTTATACACCAGTATCGAATATGAACACACAAACCTGTGTGGAACCATCCATCAACCAAAACTTCTTTTGTTAGGTCTTCTCGCTTATGATATCCTGAAAAAACTGTATCCCCTCGTATACAGATTTCCCCACGAGGTGTGCTGGAGTTTGCATCATATCCCATCTCTGGAACTGACTCTAAGCAAACATCCACATTTGGCACAGGAGGGCCCACTGTACCAACCATTGATGGTTCATTTGGAAGGGAGACAAAAGTGCCCCCACAAGTTTCTGTCAGACCTGCAGGGATAATGAAAATACGTGTCTTACATAAATTCATTTATACTTCAATAAAAGTGTTTGTAAACTGTTCTTTCAGACAGACATGCGAAGTTCAGATTGAGTAGAGTCCAATGCACAGGGCAGTTCCAGCTGAAAGACAGGTCCAGCGATAATAACTGGCAAACATACAGAAAGTAAAGGTACTTAGCATGAAGACACTAGAGAGGTTGAGGAGACCAAATACTTAAATTCATACTCACTAAATTGAAATATCTTTAGCTTTGCTTCTAAGGCCTTCAACTTAACTGCCAATCTCTAACATGTTCAGTAGCGTGTTATTGGATACCAAGCAATGATTCTAGGTAGCGGCAACTAAGATGTCCTCAATGTTGAGTTTACTTAAGTAGAAAAAACCATAAATATTGCATAAATACAACCAACTTAGATCCCCCCTTTCGGAATTACCACTGCACAAAAAATTTAACAGCCAGTTCTGCCATTCTATTGATAGAATAGGACTTAATTGACAAAATAAGAACAGCCAAATTGTTCACTTAACCAAACTCAATCATAAATTAGTTAATCTGTTTGGGGATGTTAATGGAAATATCCTCACATAGTTTATAAAAAAATCCTGTAATTATTAATTGCCATAATATCTCATAACATCGGCTAATCATTTTGGGATGGACCTGCACCCAGTTGGAACAATGCATTATAGAAGGTCATCTATTCTATCAGACTTTGTAGAGTACGGACAAAATAAGAACAGCCAAATTGTTCACTTCAACCAAATTCAATCATAAACTAGTTAATCTATTTTTGGTTGTTAGTGGGAATAACCTCACATAGTTTATGTCAATACAAATCCTATTACTATTAGTTAACAAAATGTCATGTCTCGACTAATTGCTTTGGGATGGGACATGGCCCCCATTTTAACATGGCATACAGAAGGTCGTCTACTCTGTCAGATTTAATTCATACCTCATTTAGTTTATAGCCCATTTGTGTTGTTCACATCTTAACCCAATTGTCTATTGATGTAGGCCTAGACGTGAGGGAGAGTATTAGTGGAAATAATTTCACAGATTAATGTAAAAAAAAAGTTATGGTTAATATAAGTTGGGAAAAAGGCCTCTTGACGTAATTGTTGGGGATTCTTACTCCCTTTAAGCACTCGCTAGTTAAATAAAATAAAATAAAAAACCCGCCTCCTAACTTCAACAAATCTTTTTGGCATAGACCTAGACCAAGTTTAACATGTATCAGAGTTAACCATCTATTTAGTTAAGCCAAGTTTGTGACTTATTTAGTTTGTAGCTCTTTTATATTGTTCGCATCTTAGGCACGTAGGCCGTTTCTGTATGCCTAGATGTGAGTGGGAGACCTAGTGGAAATAATCTCACATAAAGTAATGCCAAGAAAAATCTTATGATTATTAACTGAAAAAAGACCTCCTGACTTATGGTAGTCATTTTGGGATGGACTTGGACACAAATTTAACAAGGGCATCTAAAGAAATGGATCCAAGTGGACCCTTTAGCAGGTGTAGTAGCCCATAGACATGCATCTTGTATTCTTGTTCCAGAGGTTATTCCTATAGAAATCATGTTTTTGATTTTCTGAAAGTTTGATACAGTGTTTTTTTTTTTGTTTTCTAAAAAAAAAAAACACTACGAATCATTAAAAAGAATCAAAACTTCATTTTCATTATGCTCTTAACGAATAGAAAACATCAAAATTGATTGAAGCTGGAGAAGTCTTTATAGGATACCTACCATAGCCCTGTAACACATGAGCACATGTCACCACTCGTAAATAAGCTTCCACATGGTTAGCAAGTGGAGCTCCTCCAGATAGGATAAGTCGTACTTTGCCACCTAATCCTTGCTTCACCTGAAGAAACCATCACAGAATCAATGTTTGGTGACCAGATATGGCAAGCAAGTCATGTATATAGCAGCATTTCATAATTGTTATGTATATACCTTGCTGAAGACAAGTTTGTCAAAAATTCGAGCTGCTTCTTCATGTTTAGAGCCCTTCTGCATGTTGTGTTGTTTGCTGAAGACAGGCATGGGGTGCACGTTTTTTTTTGTCAAAAAGCAAATGAACATTTCTTTGTGGATTGGTCATTGCATGCATGTGTAATCAAGTTAAAAAAAAACATAATAACTGCAGGGTATATCCAACGTTTCACAAAAGACAAGGACAAGATCCATTCTGGGAGCACCTAGCCTCATCTGCAACTGGACGAAAATCACATGATACCATTCCATTTGCATTTTCACCTGTCTGTTTCTGTTTCAGTCCTTGAAACATGATTGTCTAGAATTGCTTCTTTTTGAGCAACTAAGGATTAAGAAGGTAAATTGCCCCCCTATATGTCAAATAATATTTGACCCTGAATTGTTTCTTTGGAAAAATACACTAGATACACATAGTACCATTTATATTAAGAAGACACTTGTATGATGTGCATTGTATGTTCTGTCACACTTGTTAAAGCCCACATCCTTGTTTTCCTTAAATTGGAGAAATCCTACACTCTTCATGGCTACACATTTTATCCTAAACTTAACGATGATTTCATGATGCATTGCAATAGTAAACCATAAAAGGAGTCGAAGAAAGGTTTGGGCTTGCAATGTTAAATAGAGTAATTGAAAGATTAAAGGAAGAAAAAAGAAAAAGAATAGAAGAAGAAGAGAGAAAGAACTACCGTAAGAGATGGTAGTCTTTTTAGAGGCCTTAATCAATCCCTAACCTTCTGTTATTCATCACTTAAGCTAAATTACAATATAAAAGACAACTACGCCCCCTCATTATAATAACATCTCCCAACGTGTATGTACTTGCTAATTCCTGTCATAATTCAGTTACAATGAAACTATAAACTCTTCTAAACCAAAATACAGACTGTGAAAGAACATAAAAATACACTTAACACAATGTAACTAAAAAATTTTGCTCAACTTTTTACTTGGCCACAGCTGGTCATAAACTCTAATTTGGAAAACATTCTCACTTGTATTAAAGCATATAAATGAAAACTCTCATGTAACAGACAAAATGATTCAGAGTTGATGTTGGCCACTTGTTTATCAACCCTAAAATCAGACTAGGATTCTTATCAGGATAATGTCTAGTGTACTACAATGCTTAATAGTCAAAAGCATCAACGTTTTCCAAAATCAGATGAATATCATGTTCAGCCCACTTCGTTACCAATCATATCATTGCAAAAATAAATCAAACTGTGGAAGTCATCTGATTGTATTAAATAAATAGTATGACCAAATATAAATATGAATTTCAACTGAGAAACTATATGGTGTTTCAGTTCCAATACCTATATCCACTGCTATATTTCTCTCTTTTTCCTTATGAGAAATTTACCTCGTGATTGTAAATCAAAAAATACTTAAAGCAGATGCCTACTACCAAATATGCATCAGGCCAAATGTCAAAATTAAAGCAATCATAACCAAACATATTTGTCTAGAACACAATTCGTTTCAGATTTGAAATCAATATTAGATCTAAATCTAAAATTATTCTATCAATTCATCATGTTCAAAGTTTAAACTCCCAAAAAGGGTACACAAAAAAAAGAAAAATAAAAGAGCACTGGAGAGGAAGTCAACCTGCTGGCACATAATAACCAGTGACAGGCAAACTCATAAGGGAAAGAACATCTTGGAAACAGTAATGAACTAATATGGACAAATTAGACGGAGAGATAAAAAATGAAACCATAAATATAGAGTTTGACATGAATGCAATTTAGCATGTAGTAGATCTTCCAAGATTGGTAGCCCATAAATATAGAACTTACTATGAATATGCAACATTAAACAATGTACTCTTCAAAACGCCTCCTTTTGCTATCTTCTCAGTAAGTCCTGGAAACATGTTTCCAAAAAGATAAGATTTTGCCCACAGGAAGAGAAAAAACGAACAGAAACACAACTGTAACACAACCTGTAAAATACAATGCAAGGGATTAATATCTTTTGGAACATGTCAAACAGATGCATCAGAAATACCATTGTATATCCTATCTAGCACACGAGGAACAGCACAGAAGATAGTTGGCTTTAGCTCTCCAATGTCTTCAACCAATAATTTGACATCCTAGAGACACCAAAAATAAATTAGCTAAGATGCAACTTACTATACCTAACAGAAGACCAAAGTTCAAAGAACTTACCCCACACCAAAATCCTATTGAAGCTCCTGTATAAATAAATAACTCCTCAATTACCCGATCAAAAATGTGAGCCAAAGGGAGATATGATATGTAAACATCCTTCACGGTCAACTGAATACACCCAGGAACAAGAAGCATAAAAATTAACATCAGGTTGAAATAATTAAACCAATAGTTCACAATAATAGCAAAAAAGTGAGTTCACATTGGTTATGACTTAACCTGTTCATTCACTCTATGAAGCACCTTTTGCACCCCAGCTAGAAGAATAATAATGCTTTTATTGGAGATCATGACGCCCTTTGGTTCACCAGTTGTTCCACTAGTATACATTATGGTACAAATATCTTCTTTCTTCGTAATGGGAAGCTCAAATTGCTTGTTATCACCCTGATTGGCAATTCAAGCTCAAAAAATGAGAATTGGTGGTTCACAGGCTAAGAGAACAAGGCCTCATGTATCACAGTAACAACTGGTGAGAGAAAAGTAGAGGACATGTTCCATCAGTATGATTCAAAAGAAAAGGGTTGCAGAAACGAGCAGTGGACCGCAAGTTGGGTGCATCTTCCTCACTCTTAACGGTTGATAGGTCAAACTTTGATTTTACTACATCATTTTGCATGGAGATTATATGGTGGTATACAGAAACCGCACAACTACTATTCAGATCCATAGCCAAGAACCAAACTGTTAATAATAAATTTCTCTTCAGGCTATTAACCAAATTAGTTTTGCATAAGATAGTATACTAGTGCACAAACACCTTTTTTATTAAAGCTTAGCAGCACATAAACTTAAGGCAGCTCATAAACACTGCCCACTTGCAAACTCACATGTGTGCTCTCTTGCACACATAGCATCTCTTATAATTTTAAATAACTAATTGAGCACTTTCCCGGATTCTGCAGACATCCTTCACAGCCTAAGTAGGCTCTTTGATTAGAGAACCTAAATAATACTGGAACTTTGGACAACCTGTTAGTAAAAGAATGCATATGGACATGGAATGCGAGATTACTATGATCAATGATTTTACTCAGTATATAAACACAACAAACAAAACGAGGCATAGACTTATCTAAAACAACAAATGGGCAATAGAATTAATGCAGTCCACTTACCAGTAGTAAAAATTCATTCCAAGAATATATTGCCACATCAAACTTCTCACACTCTTGCTTTTGTTCAGTAGTGACCTCACCAAAGCTCACAATAGCTGTAAGGGTAAAATCAGTACAAGCCATTTCCATTAATCTAGGAACACAGATGAAAGAATATGAACTTACTTTTCAAGAAGTTAGTTGTATTAGGAAGTGTCTTCAGCACCTGCATGACAGAATCTATCAGCAAAAAATAAAATATCTGAAGGACAAGGACTCACCAAAATGTCACAAATCCTTCAAGACATAATTAAGGCCTTCTAGATCTGTGGTCTGATTTCATATCTCCACATCTCACACACATGTAAGTCACTTAATTGCAAGCGCAAAAACCCAAATATTCAAGATATTACTAATTTCTCTAAGAGGGAAGGCAGAGCGGAAGGGGTAGAAGAGAGGAAAGGTTGAGTGAATGGGACAGAAGAGAAGGAAGATAGAGTGGATAGGAGAGAAGAGAAGGAAGCTAGAGTGGATGAGAGAGAAGAGAAGGAAGCTAGAGTGGATGGGAGGGAAGCAAAGAGAGGGCTGGGTAAAAGAGAGGAGAAGAAATCAAGAACGAATCATTTGCCTACTACTAGTGAGTAAACCACAAGTAAGGTAAGACTGGAATTGAAAATTTTAAAATTTGCTGATACAGAGGGGGAAAAGGTTTTTCTTTGAATTACATAATACCTCATTAACCCTCTTTTCCTCTGAAAATGCAATGGAGACTTCTGCATGGTTTATAATAAATTCCACAGCATCAGCACCTACAGTCATAAAGAAAAATTATAAGAAACTTAACCACCGGCAGAAAGTAACAGCAAATCAGTTACAACCAACTTCAACAAAGGCTGTATGAATGGGGAACCATAGGTCTCTTCGTCAAATAGTAGCAACATTCTATTTGTTAACAAGTGAACATTTTATCTAATCCCTTATCATAACACAAGCTGTCATTTCAGTGGAACCAATGCCTTGTTCAGAGGCATATATGATATGCCTCACAATTAAATAGATTCTATTTAATTGTTCTTCCACCAACAGAATGACCTTCACATACGATCAAGTGGCTTGTCAATGGGAAAAGAAAAAAATGGCATACGTACCTAAGGTATCATATAGTGGAACACAATACATGCCATGAGCATTACAGGCCTGCAGCAATCACAAGACTAATGATAAGGAACCACTTCAGTCTCAAAAAGGTTAACTTCAGAATAAAAATGAAGAAAAAAGAGAGCAGAAGTTAAGAAGAAGGTGCAGCAGCAAAGGCAGATAGATCTGAAAAGGTGAAAGTATCAAATGAAATCAGATTTAGACATATACCTCCATACTCATAACCCATTCAGGGCAATTGGCACCATATATACCACATCGACCTCCCTGGGGGAAAATTTTCCAAGATCACTGAGATGATTTGGTGGAAGAACATATAGCAACACCAATAGAAACATAGTTTAAAGCACTGAAGCAAAGAAAATTATGGATAAAATATATTTTCTAAAAAACAGCAATAATTGATAGATTATAAGAAGGAAAGATCAGCAAGGAAATAGGGATGTCCCAAAGTCAGAAGTCATAATTTTTTTACTTTTTAAAGGTTATGTCTGCAAAACATTGTGGATGAAAATATGATACTCATGCATTTTCCTACTGATGGATCTATTAACTTTTAGACTGATAGCTATGCATCCAAAACCATTCAAGTCTTCTCCATTATTTAAGTGGTTATCTGCTTTCTTCAGGACCTAATCGAACCTTTTTTTCAGAAAAAAACTAGCAGGACCTCTTTTAATGGAACTTTCATCTATTGTCATAACCTCTGCGCTACCTATAAGACCACAATGAATTATTTCATAAAAAAATCTATCTTTTATGAACATTGAACTTGAGTAGACACTAGAAAATGAGTACCAAAGTCTCTCGAGTCAGGAATCATTTATTCTATGAGGAAAAAACCTTATTCTTCCTTAAATTATGAGCATGATGAACCTTTCTCAGTACAAGAGTAGTTCACAACACTAAAGTGTGAACTCACTCTGTTTTCCGTACAGCATAATAGATCCTTTATAAAAGAACATATATATTTTGTTCTCAAATGAAACAGCATATTTTAACAAAAGATGAGACAAAAGGATCATCACTGAAATGAATTAAAATGTTAAAAAAGAAGGTATTACTGGTTCAACACCACAGCTGCGAATAGATGCTCCAATTTTTAACACTTCATCATAAACTTGCTTATAGGTGCACCACACATATTTGCCGGCCTGTGTCAAAGTTGAGCAACAGAGAGCATTGAGCATGAAACTCACCAAAAATAGAATGCATAAACACATTAAGACAAATTTACACTGGAAATGAAGAACAAAGAAAGAGGATCACCTTTCCATCAACAATTTCTCGACGACCAAGCATTCTATTTTCAGGATACTTCTCAACAGAAAGCCTGCAATAAAATTCAAGTGTTAGCACCTTGACAATTCATACAGTTTTCATTTTGTTTCCCAATTCCAGATTGGAAAAATGCATTGAAAAGGTATGCAAAAGAGGTATTTGTAGCTACAGTATGTTATTTGTGCCAAGTACACATTCAATGGTGAAAGATGTAAGTGTATAGGTTATGGTTCAAAACTGTCAATAATTTCCAATTCAGGAGCTTAAGATGTCAACATGAAAAATCTGAGCATGTATCTCCAACCATAAAACAAAAGATTAGAGGGAACAGGGGTGGGCGTACCGGTGTTACATACAGTGTACCATCAGATACATCTCAGATTTGGAGGGTAACATTACATTACAGCTTCATGCTTAACCAGATGTTGTTACATAATGCATAAGATCCATTATGTTTCAGATTTTTGGAGAGTCCCATATCAACACCCGAAACTACACACCCACTCCTGAGTGGGACCATACAATCATGTGAAGTGAGAACAGTACATTCAGGCATATAGAGTGGTTAGTCCAGCTGAGTGTAACACATCCCATAAGATTTTTTATATTTTTTTATAAAAAGATCCCATAAGAATTATATTGTTTATCATTCAAATTTCAATCTCTCATTGCTGCTTGAATCACATATGAAAGCTCAAGAGCATCAAATTATGTTGGCACCTTCAAGTCAGAAACTGTATGCTTTTACTGCCCGTCTACACTCGATAATTAATTTCAGAGATTTATTGAAAAGACAAGACACTCATAAAGCCGAATTTGCATCACTAAGATTGTGAGATTAAATAGGTCGAAATTGCCGGAAAGAATGATGTTGTTTACAGTTTAAGTTTGTATCTCTCATAACTACATTAAGCCTCAAAGCCCAACGCTCAAACGCATCAAAGCAAGTCCGCATCTTGCACGTCAGAAGCAGTAAGCTTTCAGTCTTTACTTAACGTCGAATCCTAGACATCAAATAAAACTATTTACTTTTTACTCGGCTGTACGACAACTTCACCTCACTAAAATTGTAAATTACGTCAGCAAAAAGTAAGAATGAACAGAAAGACGTTCTCACTGCAGCAAACATAAATTCAACTCCAAAGCACCACCAGAATTTTGACGACCGACAAATCTAGTTCCCAACTATTTCAGAAAAAATATATAAAAACAAGACAATAAACACCCGCAGATTTCACAGGTTTGCGAAATTTCTTTCATTTCTCGACGCAGTAATTAGCAGGACATAAAAAGCAAATCCATGCACGATGAACAAGAAAACGAAACAAAGTCCAACGACTTAAATCTAAAAAAGCTAACTCGGATACAGAAGACTGCGAAAGAAAACGAAAAAAAAAAAAAAAACAGACCTGAATATATCCCAGCAACTCTCCATTCCTTCAGGAGGCACCGGAAATCCATCCTTCGCAAAAATGCTTCGGTAAACCGGACCGACAGACGGTTTCCCGTCCGCAGCTTCCTTCGATTTCTCGATCTCAATCACATAGTTCTTCTCGGCCATTTTCTCCACTGCTCGAACCGTTTTCACTTCAATAACTTCTCCCTGCTATTTTCGTCTTTGTTTCGGCAGCAAAGAGGAAGCGACTCCGCTACTTGAAGAAACACAAATCTATCGAAGAGAAGCAGGGAACTGCGGCAGTCGTCCGTTTTAGAAAACTTTGGTGACCAATGCCATTAGAGCTATTTCAATGCCGCGTAGCTGCTTAATGGCGGGTGTCCACGCCCCTTTGAATAGAAAATGTAAAGAGGCAGTTTCGTATTTAACTAAATGTAAAATTATTTGAATGTTTTTTATTTTTATTTAACCCCCAACTAGTGTATAATTAAAATCTCGGTCATCAATTAGACTATTTAAAATAAAATAGGTAAATAATTTAATATTATTATTCCAACAAAGTATGTAATATACTAACTTTTGCTTGTTCTGGTTTTTTCAGCAAATATGCCAAACTATTGTCAAATTCGATAATATTAAAAAAAAGGGTCCAAGATATCAATTCTAAACAACCTATTTGTCGAGTAGACAGACTTAATTTACTTAAATTCTATTTCGAGTTATATAATAAATATTTAATAAAGGGCCTAAAATAATATAAGACAAAATGGGTGTTTGAAAATGAAAGAAAATTTAATAAATTTCTAATAATGGGTTTAATTCAAATTTCCTCTCAACAGTTTTTTAACATATGGCCCGAAACTGGAACAATCCTTGTCACGTACGAGTTCGGAAATCCCGGTGGCTGTTTGCCAACCACAAAAACAAGGATTTACATGAAGTCAACTGGCAAAGTCCAGATTTAGCTTCTGACACGCTTCTTATCGTATCCTTGTCTGATTTGGCAGATTGCTTGATTTGAGCATGATCACGTCAGTGACGTCGAGGTATACGGCATGGCAAGGTCAATTATTTATTTATCTCTTATGTATAGAACCGTGTCTTTATTTTAAAAGTGAGATAGGGATATGAATAGAAATCTTAAAAATCAATATCAAAGTCTCAAGCTAGACCAGATCAAACCTTATCACCGAAGAGAAACGAAAGCTAGACCAGATCTTTCAGATCTCAATCAATGAGAATAACAACGAAAGTCTGAGCTGAGACGACTTTAATTTTTTTAAGGAAACGCCAGTCTGCGGTCATGTTTCTGTTTCTGCCAATCAGGCCGCCTGACGAAACTTCGAGGAAGAAGACGATCCACAAACTGGAATAAATGGATTTAGGATCATTATCGTTTTATACCCTGTTTGCATTATCATGGTTGTCACGTTATACGATTCCCTCTAGGTATGGATCTGATGTACTCCACCTCAATACGAAATGTGAAAGAGTAAGAGCTTTTTATCGAAATACTAGTTTGAAAAAACTTATTTATGAAAACAACGACGATCTTATTTGCAAAATTACCGAACTTTGACCGGTACATGTAGACAATCAAAGGCGATACGTAAACTTTGACTGTTTACGTGTCGACACCTCATCAGTATAGTATGGTAGTTGAACACATAGACTGCTATGTCGTTATTTTTACACTTCATCTGACACGTCATTATCAACTTCCCTCTTTGCCCCGTCATCTCTCACCACTTTAACTCACTCCACGTAAACCCTCTTTTATATTTTTTTCATTCTAATGTGTCTTCCTCGATCTATCTCCTCTCCTTTCCTCTCACCCTTGCTTCTGCTACCGCTGCTCGGCCACAACCACTGCCCTGCTGCCGCCACTCGCCCTCGGTCGCTCCCCTACTGCCGCCACTTGCCCTCGCCCTCGACGCCCCCCTCTCAACCGCTCTCTCTTCGTCTCAGTCTCATCTCTCGTTCTTCTTCTCTGTTCCCCTCTGTTCATCCTCTCGCCGCCCTCTCTCTTAATACCCTATCATTTCACTCTCTCGCTGCCCCTTCTCTCAAAACCGAAGCCCTATTCACCCCACCAAACACGAATTTGAATTTCAAAAGCCGATTTAGGAGGGTGATTTTTTAGGGTTTTTGTTAATTGAATATAATTATTGTATTTAATTATGATGTTGATTTGAATTTAGGTGTTTAATTACTGTCTCGATTTTTTTGTGATTTACTGTTTAATTTCTGATTTTATGTTAATGAAATTTCTGCCAAATTAAAATTATTGTAAATTTTTGTAAGATTTTTAATTAAATAATATATTTTTTAATAATTTATTATTTTGTAAATAAGGTGATAAAAAGTATACAAATAAATTATATTTTTAAACACTAAAACAACTTTTTTGTATATTTTTTTAATTTATAAATTTTTTAAATGAATAATATATGGGTAAGACTTAAGAGTAAAATTTTTTCTATTTAAAAATATTTTAAATGGATAATATATGGGTAAGAATTAAAAGTAAATTTTTTTCTATTTATAAATATTTTAAATCCATAGTAAATGGGTAAGAGTTAGATTATTTCTATTTATAAATATTTTAAATTTATAAATATTATTATTTTTAAATAAGGTGATAAAAAGAATACAAATAAATTGTATTTTTAAACTCTAAAATAACTTTTTTGTATATTTTTTTAAAATTTTAAATATTTTAAATCGATAAAACATGGGTAAGACTTAAGAGCAAGATTTTTTAAATTTATAAATATTTTAAATCCATAATAAATGGGTAAGAGTTATATTTTTTATATTTATAAATATTTAAAATTTGTAAATAAGGTGATAAAAAGTATACAAATAAATTGTATTTTTAAACTCTAAAATAATTTTTTTTATTTTTTTAATTTATAAATATTTTAAATCTAATTAATTTACTTATTTTATTTTATTTTTTAAAATATGAAGAAATAAAAAGTGTAACGATAATTTTTTTTAATTAATAAATATTTTAATTGTTATTAAATGGTGTTAAATAAGAAAGAGTTAATTTTTTAATTGTTTATTAAATTTTGTTAATAATTTATTATTTTAGATATAAGGTAATAAAAAGTGTATTTGATTTTTTTAAATTTATTCAAAATTTTATCATGTAATGATGTGGCAGAATACATGTCAACTATAATGACGTGGTAGACGATGTGTTAATCTATGGTATATCGCACTGATGACATGGCGACATGTAAGGAGTCAAAGCTTACATGTCGCATTTGACTCTCCACATGTACAGTGGACCGGTCAAAGTTCGGTATTTTTGCAAGTATAGGTTGTTTTCAGAAATAAATTTTTTCAAACTGTTATTTTAGTAAAATTCCCAAATTTTAATTATGTAACAATTTGTCTTTCTTAAAGCACAGATTGCACCACAACCCATGAGTCTCTATCCTTGAATTAAGTTAGTTGCTGTATATTAATCTACGACAACAATCAATTGATAAGAGAAGTGAAATCAACCTGTTCATGAGATGATATGTCTGCAGTGAAGATACATACATAATTATATACAGAATTTTGACAAGAAATGTGGTCTTTAAGCTCTTTCTAATGGCGGGTAGCAGTTGTTGCGTACTTCTTCGAGTGTTCCTTCTTCATGGCAGTAAATCTGGCTGCTAATTCGTCGTAGTCCGGGAGCTTGGGATGGACATAGCCAAACGAAGAGCATCTCAAGGTTTCTTTATTCCCTGTTACCTTTGATCGTTCAGTCGGCATTGTCATGGCCCGTGAATAAGGCGCGCCTCTTGCCTTTTCACCTTGTTGCTGTGTTTCCGCCTCTGCTACTTTCGTTTCTTTCACGAGTGAATGGCGTTGAGACTCTGCAGTAGTGGCATATCTTTGCATGTCCATGTAGGGGCTTGAATCCCGTGAATGAGAAGTTTGAACAGTCTCTGGTACGCCTCTGGTATGTCTGGTCTGGTCGTCAAGTTCTTCATCAACATCACTGGTGAAGAAATAGCACGGATGATCCAAACAATACTCACTGCCCATGTCACAGTTGCTGCTGTTGGTGAACGATCGTCGCCTTCCATTATATTTACGTTGATGAGAAGGCGGCTTCACTTGGCCTCCAAATGAATAGCTCCTTGATCTTTCCTTCGGCATTTGAGAACGTCTTTTGCTACGTTCGGCTCCTGCATCTGGTTTTGTTCTCTTATGGCTATCCATTTTGATCTTCTGAGAAACAACAGGATTGTCAACCTCGGAACTGTCAGAAACATCGTCGTAGTATAGTAAAGATTCTAAATCTTTCATGGTTAACGCACTGGAGATCAAAGTTCCACGAGGGTTATGAAGATTTCCAGATTGGCTTCGTCTTCTTGTTCCAGGACGATGTCCTGGGTCATTATTTTCTGCAAAAAGGTTGAATACATTGCTTTGCCTAGAGAGATACCGCCATCTGGAAACAGGTCTCGATGACTTCCTCTTTTTGCTGGACTTCCTGTATCCTGAACTTGATCTTCCAGCCCGTGATTTTATAATCTCGGTTTGCATTTCAAAATAATTGTGACGACCAGAATCTGATAATTTTAACAAAATCCAGCCTTCATCTTTAGTTGTGTTTTCTTCTAGCTTGTGGGCTCGAGTCTCTTCTGCACGCAACCAAGATAAACAGTAAAAGCCTTCATCCTGTTGAAAATTTTATGCCACTATGGATTATGAATGAATGTCTAATCTCTATTTGCAGAGGGAGATAAAGAAGCTCAAGTATATTTACCTGGGCTACATTTTCTGGCAACGCCAACGGAATCGATGATCATATCAGAACTTCCACTGGACCAGCACTGACTGCCACCCAGTTTGTTGAAATTTGGTGACAAATCAAAGGCAGAAGCCTCATCCTTTTGGGCATTATTATGTCCAACAATCTCTTGTTGATACATTCCTGCAATCCCTACCACATTAGTTTTGCAGAAATGATCATGGCGGACATCAGTATGAAGAACCTTAATGTCTCCTTCAGAAAGATACTTTCTCCATTCTGCATCAGTCTTCTGGACTGCTGGAACATCTACCTGAAGGTAATAAATATTAAAATAAGAAGATTACAAACAGTAGCTAGACCACCATTGACTGTACAGAAGAAGGAAATCTTTTGGCCTACGTATTATGAATCATAGATGCTTTTTGAGATGAACCTGCTGTAGATTCCAGTCTCGAGCTATTTCTTGGAGCAGCTTCAATTTTGCACCATCTGACACTGATTTCACTGAAAGCTTCTCACTTATCTTCAGAATATAGCAAAGGAAAGCAAGTGTCAAAGAATAAAGCAGAAACACATTGCATTCTAAACAGTATAGCCGCAGTAACTGTAATCACTTCATGCCTTAAGATGTAGACAAAACCAGAAGAGAACAAATAATATAGCAAATATGGAAAACCATCTCAAAAAGACTGGAATGGACTGGATTGGATGAAATCATCAGCATCCGAGATGAAAAAGAATTTTAGAACTCGACTACCTGCGGATTAACATGGTTTCCAGGAAATAATTCAACAGCTGCAACTGCAAAATCGTTCCCATAACGTTCTCCAAATAGCTTTCGCAGCGCTTGCAATTCAGGCAGGTCTGCACATCTCGCAGCGGCAAATATCAAACTTGAGACAGCCTCGTTAATGTCATTAGGACAGTCCCTGCGAGAGCAAATTGACAAATCCTCATCAGCCAATTACAGATCCACAGAGAGAAAGTGTTTTTCCAGTCATAATTCTGATCAGTCACAGCTCAAGAAAATTATAGTGCTTCGTTGTATTACTTCGGAAATGGAATTGAAATTGTTGGTAAGATCACTGTACTACTCGGACCTGTGTTTGCGAATGTAGGACAGATTTATGATGATGAATTCACAAAAGTGGTCTAGTAGATCATATGCAGATAGTATGCTTTGGGCCTTGAAGAGTTGCTCAACCTGCACATAAAGAGTAATGGTTACTCAATGATACGGAGAATTGGAGATGAACCTCGGCCGGAAACCACAGAAACAGAGCAAATCAGAACAAACTGACTAACATGCATTAATTTTTTTACGACGTGGGTGAAAACTACAGAAACAGAACAAACTGAAGAAAACAAAACCAAAAGAAGAAAAAAGGAACCCAAGAAACGGATAGAGTCGGACCGGCGTTGGGACGGCGGATCGGGTAAAAACCCAGATCAGGTTTTCAAATGGCGGCGCTAAAAACCCATAAACCAGTCGAATACGACCTGAAATTTGGGAACCCAAGTGGCGCAACGGCGCGAATACGGATCGGGTTTGCGCGTCGGATGTGGTTGCGGTTTCCCTCTCGGATCTGGTACCATCCCATCGGGAGTCCGCGATTTAGACCGTTGATTCAGCCTTTGAAACCGGACCCAGCGAACCACGCTGGCTCGTCTTCAACCTCCGGACGTAGGTGTCCGATGCCGGAAAATCGGCAATTGAGCTCCATTTTCAGATTTTAGTGGCCAAAATCATGGAAAAAACTATATAAAAGCATCGTTATTTTAAATATTACTCAAACTTCGTATAAGATGGATAAATATAGAAAACCGAACATAAATAATCCGAAAATTAGGAATCTAATCCAGGATGCAAGTTTTGCTCTGATACAATGAAAAAATATGCGAAAATAAAATTGAAATATGGGAAACATAAATAAGCCACAGATGTAGCCTAATCCAAGGGAGAAGAAAACAAAGGAAAATTATACTACGAATCCCATTTCTTCAGATACAGTCAGCAGTAAGAAGAGTAGAGATATCTCAAAAAGATCCAAAAATAACGCTGATCAGTTCAAGATGGATTGACACACATCAAATGTCACTCCTCATTGATCATTTTACTCACATTTTTACATTTATTACCCCTTTGGTTTTCTCTTGATTCTCCTAACTGTTAACTCGCTCGATTTTCAACTAAATTGCTGGTGTCCTCTGCCATGGAGATGCTCGTCTTCAGACGACCGAACCAAACATCAATGGTTAATCAGACAGACGTTCGAACATGCATCAGAGAAACAAAATGCACAGCAAAAAAAACGCAGAGAGAGGGTGAGTACCCGAGAAAAGATGATGGTTGGGCGATGCCCGTTGATGAGAAGCTGAGCTATGTCTTCTCTCAATTGCTTCACCATGACGTATCTCTTAGTCCTCAGCAGCTTTAGCCGGCACCTGACGCACCTTATAAGATCCTTGCTACCGAACAGCACAAAATTCAGCAGAGCTAAACCAAAATTCCAGAAAAATAAAAACAAACAAAATTTCAATTTACGTTATCAATACCATTTTGTGGCCTTTCGCCAGCCGAACAGAAACTCCAGCATCTACAAAACCTCAATCTCTCCCGCTTATGTTCTCTCCCTTGATCTTCTGCAGGTGGGAGCAGTAACTCAAGGAAAGCATTTGAGTTGCATCAGTAAAAGGAAGAGTAGGGAATTTGAATGGACAGAACCGTTTCCCATTCAAGAAGAAACAGGAGATCGAACGTGTGATCAAATTTCATAACTGTCGCAGGGTTTTAAAACAAATTTGGGCTAATAAAAATTCCGGTTCATCTTGTTTCTAATGGAACCCGATTCTTCATCTTGTTCTCTCTTCCAGGCTTCCAGATGAATTTATTTTTCTTCTTTTTTCTACCTTTTAAAAAAAACAATTATGTTATTTAGGAAAAATGAATATTTTGTTCTTTGATGATACGAAAAAATAAAGGGGAAATTAAAAAATGCAAAAATCCCAAAACTTTGATAAAGTTACCGTTGAAATATGAGCCCTTTTTTTTTTCCTTTTTTTATAAAAATTGCTAAACAAATTCGTTGGTTCTTGCGAAAGATATTAACAAACCCAAAACCGGTTCGTGAAACCAAACTCAAATCACTGGGAAAGGCCCCGCCACACCAAAAGCTGCTACTACTCTCAACATCCACCACTTTTGGTAGCTTACCTACTCTATTCTCGTTCTGTATGAGCTTACTTGCTAATTAGAACAGACAATTAACATTTATTGCTCCATAATCATGGATGATGCATGGCCGATATCTCAATCAATAGTCCCTGTATCGGAAATCTCATTTTCCAAATGTGCACGATTTCTCTTTATAAACTATTTCATCTTCATAATAAATTATTACAGCGGCGAAAAACAGGACTTAATCTCACCTTGAGGTGAACATATGTAAATCTTGTTGTATTTTCTTTGGTTACTTTTTTTTTCTTTTATAATTATTATTATTACTCTCGTTGGTTTAAAAGAAATTAGAACGTGTGATTCATAACATAATCCATATTATGGAGAAAGACCACTATGTGGCATCAGATTGCAAAGATACCTTGCTCGGTAGAGAGTTTAACTGAAGAAAACAATGCAAAAATAGTTTCAGTAGGTGAAGCTAGCATGCTCTTAGTTTATATACACGATTGTCTCAATCAGTGGTTGGACGACCACACTGACTTAAGAAAAAATACAGAACAAGTAATCATGTTCAGTTGCTTACAGAGATGGAAATGGAACAGAGCTACTGTAACAGATTCTATAAATTCCCTGGCTCTTAACCGGGATTACACCCATTTCTTGTCAAAAAGTGTTTATCAAGATGACTGTGCCCATGATCATAACAGAAGTGAACTATCACTAGGCATATAACATTCTGGGCAAAATAATAAGTGAAAAATACAAGGGTGTATAAACTCAGATCTTTTCTCATTCTGTAAATTGTGATTAACCCGAAAAGGAAAACAAAATTTCTCATATTAAACAGAACTTCCCGGAAATAACCTGTGTTCTGTACTCTACTATTCGATTTATTTATGCATCCTTGCGCATAAAATCCTGTTGCCAATGAATCCTGGAAATTCTATAAGGAAGATGGATCACTGTCCTTTCTTGCTTTTCTTTCTTCTTTTTACTGTCCTTTCTAAGTTTTTAATCCGCTGGCTAATAACTGCAGATGAGGATGATACCCTTCTTCCAGGAAGCTTAGATTGTTGTTCATTTGAAAGGGGAGAGGTGGTTGATCCTGCTGATCTCGCCTGTTCTAGTATTGCTTTAGCTCTGCCAATGACTGAATTGGGCCCTCCAAAGAAAGGTATGCTAGGCTGTTGAGTTGTGGTTGGGGGAGGGGGAACGAATTGAGGAATACCGAGAAGTTTCTTAACTGCAGGTCTTTTAATTACTGTAACAAAGAAAAAGGGTGAAAAGACAAAAAAAAAAAACAGTTAAAATCCCTGGCACCAAAAGAAGAATGCAGTACTTTTTCTACAACCAACATGAAGAATCAACTCACCTAGCCCATAGCAGAGTGAGAACAAGTTTGAGGTGACCCAGTAACAAAAAATGGCCTGCCAAGAAAATATATAAAAGAAGGAAGAAAAAATATAAATAAGAATATACAAGCAAAACACCTTATCATGTTTTACCAATACACATGGGACATGAACAACATGAAACACAAATGACAAATTGTATGCTATTTGGTTCACCAATTATTAGGCTGAATAACCTTTGGAAAGTTCATTGTAAATGGAACTGTAAGAACAGCAAGACCCCTGGAAAAGGTCTTCACAGTACCAGCAACAGGATTCCCTTCCATACCCTCTTGTGCATTAAGCTGGGAAAGAACACGAAACAGCAAATCCTTAGTTTGCCTGATCACAGGATTTGAAGGTTATGGCTTAAAAGCAATTAACAATGAGGCATCCACTACTATGGGATTAGACCCATACCAAGAAGAACCAGGCAAAAACAGAATTTCAAATATAATGGATGAAAATCACACAAAAATATAAGAGTTGCAAACCAAGCCATTGCAGTGAAACAACAAACTTTAAAGATGTTAAATGAAATATATACCTCAACAGTTATCAAGAAGGTGAAGGCAGTGACCACAGGAAAAATGAACATGCTGTCCACAGTAGTGAGATCAGTAAACCAGAGAGCACCACCTGTTTTAAATGATGGGACTTTCTCAACCATGTTCGTGATCTATACAAGGGAAGAGAAGGTATATGTGTCAGAACATCAAATATTAAGACAAGAACAAAAAGAACTTGCAGATGAGATTTAACACCAATTAGAGGTTAAGCCTCTTACAGCTAAATAAAAGCTGACAAAAAGTGGGCCCTGAATAAGAAGCCCCTTCATTGGAGAGAATGGAGTGACCTTGTGCCTACGCAAAACGTAACGTCAGAGAAGATGACTAAGATAATTGAAATGGATGGAGATTTTGCATCACAACAAAGACTACTAAAAGAAACAAAAGTATAAAGAGTATCAGGTACAACTGATCCACAATATCTTTCTTAATTGGCTCAGTCTACAAAATGTTTCTGCAAATAGCTTTAGCCAATCTAGAATTCCTAATCCATGACTATGCAACTCGAAAACTAATTTTGTAAATCACTGAGTACAATATTCAGTATATGCTAGCAAGGATATGGATGCCTAAACAGCTTCCCGAATATTAGTCTCAGGGTTATCCACCAAATACAACCAAATGAGCAAAAACAGAAGAGGCATGTCTGGTGTTGTTTACTCTGTCAACAGCTTCTTCATTTTTCTCTGTCCCTCAGCCACATTCTCAGGATCCACTGACTGCAATAAAATGAACATATTAGCTAAAAAAGGATATACAACATGCCACAAGTGGGTTGCAAGAAGATGTTGCTCTATTGAAACTGAAAATGGCGTGAACAATGAAGTACAAACATACATCAAGCATTTGCTGTTTGATTTCTTCCATATGAGGCCTCAGTTGCTGCATACAATTCATGAAATGTTACCACCAATTGACAGAAATTAGCCAGTTAAATTCTGAGACAATTTAAAGTCAGTATTCCTAGTAGTTGTAACTAAATTTTGAAAATAAATAAAAATTTCTGAAAAAATGGTGCTAATTAATGGTAGAGTTATCCATATCAATGATTACTAGTCAATACTAGATGTTTGAAGTGAATATAACCCAGAAGATACAAAAATGAAGAACAAAAGGATCCAAGTCCAGCAATGCAACTTACAGAGAGCTTGATGGTGGCTTTTAGTGTATTAATAAGCAAAGGAATTGAGGCTGTTCGGATCAAAATAGTTGTTATCATAATTGAGGCCCACCTGGACAACGTCATCATGCATTGAGAATTTGATGTGTCAAGTCAAGAGTATTGTTGCATCTTACATGAGTAGGCTTCTTTATTTTATCAATAACAAATGACAAACCCTTCATTTTCATGCAAAAGGATGAAACATTGCGCTGAGTGAATACATGACCTTTGAACGGAAGAAGGGATTCAAGGAAATGCAGAAATGTCAAAACATGCCACAAGTAGACAAAATAGAAGTGGTGCCACATAGACTTGCTTCCTGAAAGTCCCACCATCTAACAGCAAACATCGACCAAGTAAAAGAAGAAAATAGGAAGGGCAGGGCAACAGTTTCTCATTCCACATCTTACAAGATAGCAAACTTAACAATGGGTGCTCTTCAGGAAAAGTAAAATAAATAAAGAAATAAATCTCAATGGTGCTTAGGACCCACTTTTGTTTTGGGAAAGCTACAATTGGCTTAGCCAAGATAAAGCTTCCATAAAAATGTAATGTCCTTAACAAGATCATGAATCTCATGAAAATTATGTCAAAGACACCGAGGCAGAGCATTGATATTGCAGCAGCCTATGACAATTTTGGAATTGTGTTCTAATTCCAACAGGCCAGCAAGATTAGCTCTAAAGATTCCTAGCTCAGTAAGAGAAAACAAACTTAAACTTCATGGATTTTGTCATGCTCAAATGACCAGAGTAAGAGAGAGTAATGGAGCCATCATGTTTCTAACCACCCACCACAACTAGCGGTTTATGGTTTCAACATCAAATGAAGCAAATACCTTCACAACATGATTAACTTCTAGCACGGTCACAGTGGCTTCTCGTTTGGATCAGTAAGAGAAGCCAGAGATATTCGGGAGGCAATGAGGCGACGACTGAAGGAGCGTGAAGAGGAACCACCGTTGCTCGGGAAGAACCTCCCCTCGGCAGCAGGGGGCAGGAGAAAAATCGATTTTATCCTCGGCAGCTGCAGAGAAGAGTCCTGATACAGAGACTCAGCAGAGACTCAGCAGAGACCAGAAGACCGCGATAAATCGCAGGCGATGGAGGAAGATGGCCCCTGGAGTACGGCGAAAGGAAAATCAGCGAGAAGGAAAGAAAATGGCAAGACGGAAGGCTCATCATGGAGCTACGACGATTCTGAGATCACAATGGCCCTAAAGCAGGGACGGAATACCAAGGCAGTCCAAATCATGCTGCGAAACGGACGAAGAAGCTCCTTTATTTCGATTCCCCTGGCTTCTGTCTCGGATTTTGCCCGATGCCTGGAGGAAGGTCTTTCCGGCAACGCTCCGAGACTAGGGGAAATCAGGATTGGGGAAATCTCCTTCTCCCTTTCTGTATTCAGAAAACAAGGGATCAGAGAGCTCAAGGTGATACAGAGAAGAGGGCTTACAATCATGGCGCGGGTATACTTACCAGAGACTCTCGGACAAGCCCAGTTCTGGAAAGAGATGCGGAACTCAATCCTGGCCATTGGAGAGAAGAATGCTGACTACCCCATGCCGATAAATGGAAAAACATTCTCCCCTCCCAGAAAAGACTCTCGACACTTCCCCCCAATTCCAACCCCCATTTCGGAAAACCCAATCCCTAAACCACCACCCTCCAGAATATCTCCCACACGACCTACCAGATCCCATCCATAACCTTACCCCCCGAAATTTTCGAAAATGGGAAGCAAAAACTCAGAGTCGGATTGATCGTGGAATCGCCCTTTGAAAGATGGAATAGCGCTAACCTCACGATTTGGTTCGGAGATTCCTTCCGATCCCAACCCATGGTTGCGTGGATAGAGCCGCGAAAATGGCTGGTTCTCCCTCAAACGAAAGAGGAGATGAAAGAAATCTTGGATAACAGGAAATGGCTCCGGGAAGAAGATTTATTTGTATCAAAGTGGAAAGAAACTTCGATATGCAAGCCTCTTGGCCAATGGGTCTTGATCCGAGGCCTTCCAATTTAGCTATGGATGACAGAGGTTCTCAACGAAATTTTTACCACATTCAAAAAGATCATCTAGTGGTCGGACACCACAACGGAGGGATCAAAGCTCGACGTTGCGATGGCATTTGTCGACCCAAACTCCCGTTGGAGAGAGCCCTGTTTTCAGAAACTATGCTTCGGTGGCGATTTCGTGTGGATAGAGGTATCATTCGGGGAACTCTACATACTGAGCCCACCGGAATGTCGCCAGACGCGAGGGAGAAGCAACACGCCGGCAGTCACAGCTTACGAGAGCCCTGAACGAGTCAAGTCAGGAGACATCAGTCAGGATTCTGTTCAGGTGAGTCCTCCTCCCTACCGAGTCTTGACTTAGATTCGAACTTGAAGATAAATTCAGAGAGAAGCTATTCGGGAAGTACTCCTATCCCAAGAGTCGATGCGTGCATGTCAGAGGTATTTAAATTAAACCTGGACTCCCAATCTGGGAAAACGGGATCTGCATCAATATCTTTAAACCCAGTGCCAACTTTATTAAAACCAGTCCCAAATTCCCAAAACGGAAAAGAGGGTAGCGTATTTGGCCCCTCATCCAGCCTATCATTCATGAACTCCAATGAGAAATCCTCTCATCCGCATTTCAAAACATTTCAAATTTCGAATCTGACGAGGCAGAGGTGTATCCCGAGATCTGATCTCGTCTCGGATGTGGAGTCTAACCCACATTCGAATTCAAATAGCCAGTCCCCATTCAAAACTTTTCAAATCTCAAGTTTGACGAGTCAGACGCTTATTCCGAGATCTGATTTCGTCTCGGATACAGAGTCTACCCCAAATTCGAATACAAATCTGATGAGCCAAACGAGTAATCCGAGACCTGACCTCGTCTCGGAAATCGAGTCCACCCTTATCTCGATTTTAAATGGCAAACAAAATGAGAGTCTGTCAGACCCCACTTCTCCTGGGCAAAGTTCTGATTGTGACTCTTCTTGCAATACGGATAGTGCTTTGGTTGGAAAATCAAATCCCGAAAATACCCTCTCCTATTTCCACCTCTTTTTTTCTCATCTTTTCCCGAACCCATCACAAACCCTCTGTCTAAAACTCAATTCCAGAAATGCCCTCCCTTCTAGAAAGACCCTCCCAACGGCTCTGACATGCAGGAAGTCGATCTCGGGGGATACAACCAGGAAGTCGATTTCGGGAATACAAAAAAGAAAAAAGAGAGGTTTAATCTAAACCTTGAACCAAGCACCACGCATGTTCGGCTAACTGAGGGCTCAAATATTCTCTCGGGACCTGAGCTCGTTTCGGATTTGAAGTCTATGCCTGGAGTCGCCATCACAGATCTAAACCTTTGCCCCACTCCGGAACAAGATTTCGGCTCTGCAAGAACAGAAAGGCAGACAGACATGGTGCCCAAGCAGTCGAAATTTTCCAACTCCACCCCTCATCCTCTCCCAACCTCTCCGCCTATCCTGGCCACATATCAAAGAAGAAGAAGGCAAGTGGGAACTGAGATATTGAGAGAGAATCTACCCGACTTGCTGAGAGGAAGAATATGGTTAAACCACCTCCCACTCCAAATGACAGATCTGCTCGTTTTGTGGAGGCACTCCAAATTGAGAGTCATAAATGAAGAGACATGGCAAAACATGATGAGGTTGGCAAGCTTAATGGGGGTTGTTTACCAAGGTCAGCTGCCAGGGGACAGTATCGCATCGAGAGTTCAAAACTGAGGTAGCAAATGATTTTCCTATCTTGGAATGTCAGAGGTATTGGTGTCGTCCAGAAGCGCGTCATGATATCAAACTTCCTCTCTCAATTCAAGCCTTCTATAGTTATCTTTCAAGAAACAAAGTGCCAAGAGATGACAAATGCCATTGCCAAGGAGCTCTGGTCATGTCCCTCAATAAAGTGGGCAGCTGTGAATGCTATTGGCCACTCTGGAGGTATATTTTTAGCATGGCACTCGGCTCATTATGACTCTATTAATATCATTGAGGGGCAGTATTCGCTGGGTATTCAATTGAGAGATCTCTCTTCCGGCAGAAGTTGGTGTGTGGGTGGAGTGTATGGTCCAACCAGATACAGGGATCGTAGCCTTTTTTGGGAGGAACTCAATTCACTTCAGCAGAATTGGAATCTCCTGTGGATTTTTGTAGGAAATTTCAATGCTATCAGATATTGTCATGAGAAAAAGCCTCCGTCAGTCCGAATTTCGGCCTCATTGCGAGGCTTCTCAGATTTCATTGGTGGGTGTGGGCTAGATGAGAATCCCTTATCCAGGAAGAACTACACGTGGTCTAATGGCCAGCAACAACCCATATAATCAAAATTGGATCGTTTCCTAGCCTACCATGACTGGATGCAGATGTTTGAGAATGTCACAGGAAGAGTTCTCAATAAGGTCGGATCTGACCATTGGCCCTTCAATTTGACAACCACTTTGAAAAGTGGGGACCCTCGCCTTTCCGCTTTGAAAACTCATGGTTAATGGAGGAAATTTTTGAAGCTCTTATTAATGATTGGTGGGATGCGGATCCTTACCTCGGTAGACGGGAGTGGGCATTCCCTCTAAAGCTGCGGTTCTTAAAAGAAAAAATTAAAGAGTGGGCCAAGAGTCGTCATGCCTCTATGGTGGCCGAGAAGAACTCTCTTATCTCTTAGATTGCGGCGCTAGACCTGGTGGAGGAACAGAGGTATTTAAATTCTGATGAGTTTTCACTCCGAAATTCTCTAAATAATAAGCTTAATTTTATCTTGCATCAAGAGAAGATTCGGTGAAAGCAAAGATCCAGGTTTAAATGGTTAAAGGAGGGAGATGCAAATACAAAGTTTTTTCATGCCATCGCCTCGGCAAAAAGGAGATCCAACCGAATTACCTCATTAGGCATTAACAATGAGGTAACGTCGTGTCGGACCTCAATTACTAATGAATTGGTTAAGTTTTTTACAGATTTATATTTGAAGGAGTGTACCAACAAGCCGAGGTTTTCACACATCAATTTCTCCCGTATCTCCACAACAACTGCCTCACTTATTGAATCTCCTTTCTCTTTGGAAGAAATTGAGCGGGTAGTCTTGGGCATGGAAAGTGATATGGCCCCGGGTCCTGATGGTTTTAATGGAGATTTTTTGAAAACATTTTGGACCCGGATTAAGGAAGATATCAATGCTATGATCGGGGGTTTATTCAAAAATGGCATAACATTCCACAGCATCGGTGCATCATTTATCACTTTGGTTCCAAAGAAAGCAACTGTGGAAAAACCAGAGGATTTTCGCCCTATCAGTCTAGTCTCAAGTGCATACAAAATTATTGCAAGACTCCTAGCCCACCGTTTAAAGGTATTGCTCCCCATCGTCAGTAAGGCGCTTTCCTCAAGGGGAGAGAAATTTTAGACTCCACAATGGCCGCGCACGAGCTTATGGATCACTTCAAGCATAACCAGGACCCGAGAATTGCCCTCAAGATTGATCTGGAAAAAGCTTTTGACCGAGTCAACAGGACCCTACTACTCGATGAGATAATGGAAAAAATGGATTTGAAGAAAAATGACGTTTTTAAAGGAACTAGGAGGATTAGGCAAGGTGACCCTCTCTCTCCACTCTTATTCAACATAGTAGTAGAATTCCTCTCGGCTATGTTTTATTCGGCGGTTGACCTTGGATGACTTTCCCCAAAAAGCCCCCGCCAGCCATTTAATATACCGATTTTGCAATATGCGGATGATACTATTATTTTTGGCATCAGTGATATGGATACTGCAAGGAGGATAAAAGCAGTATTAGGGCTTTTTGAAATTGCATCAGGTCAGAAAGTTAATTGGGGAAAAACCTCTCTCATAGGTTTTAATGTGAGCCCAGAGAACCTTGCAGAGATGGCAAATTTATTTGGATGCTCTACGGCTACTCTTCCAGCAAAGTATCTTGGTCTTCCTCTGTTTCATGGGCGTATCTCCCAAAGTTTGTGGAACCCAGTGGTCGAAAAGATTGAGTCTTAGTTAGCAAGTTGGAAGGGGCGTCTTCTCAGTAAGGCAGGCAGACTAATCCTCCTTAAGTCATGTATTGCTGGCATTCCTAATTATTCTCTATCATTTATGCCTTGCCCATCTTCAGTATGCAAAGCCATAGATAAAATGAAAAGAAGATTCCTCTAGAGAGGATCAAGTGATTCTTTCAAATATGACTTGGTCAAATGGAATGAAGCATGCCTTCCTAAGAGATTGGTAGATTAGAGATTCGGAAATCAAAAGAAATGAACAAAGCTCTACTGCTTAAATGGATTTGGAAGTTCAACACAAATTCTTCTAATCTTTGGAAGGATATGGTTCGGGCCAAGTTGAGTAGGAATTTGTCACGGTGGATGTCTGGAGGAAATCGGAGAGGACTATCCTCAATATGGAGATCTATTTATCTGCTTCTTCAGAATTTCTCATCAGCCTATAGATTCTTTGTCGGGAGTGGCAGATCTATTAAATTTTGGGGTGACTAGTGGACAGGGCAGGAACCTTTGCGGAACTCTTTCAGAAATCTTTTCCTTCTCTCCACACAAAGGGAGATTTCAGTTGCCGATGCATTTGAGGGGGGTGGTATGAACCTACACCCTCGAAGGGGTCTATCAGATACGGAGGCTATGGAAGACAACAGTCTATTGGATTCTTTGAATCATGTCAAAATTAGACCTTCCAATGCAGACAAGCTCATTTGGTGGCTAGACAAAAGCGAAAAATTCTCAATTGCTTTGGCATACAGATACATAAATGGTTGGGATCCGACGCAAAGTGAGCATGATATCTACTTTGTCTGGAGACTATGTACCCCTCCAAAGGTAAAATTCTTCATGTGGAGTACCTGCCAAAGTAAAATTCTCACGGCTGATGTGCTAAGAAGAAGAGGTCACCCATCTATAGACCCACTATGTCCTTTTTGCAACAATGAAGCTGAATCTGCCAACCATACTCTTCTCCGGTGTCAATTCTCATGGAATGTGTGGACCTCTGTTTTATGCAAGTTGGAGATTCAATTCTGTATAGCTACTGATCTGATAGGTTTCTACAAGTCGATCATTGGTTATCCCCTTCCTGGTCTCAGCAAATTGATTATCTCAGCCTGTGCTAGTTTCGTTTCATGGGGGCTTTGGAATGAACGGAATAGAAGGCGGTTTGATGCTAAAAGTGAATTTGAGGCTAGAGTAGTTGATAGAATGACAGGGCAAATATCCACCTGGCTATTGACTAAAAAGCCTTTTTGCTCTTTCAAGGGCACCACCATTCGAGATAACTGGAGCAAGTTGGCAAGGATGCACATTGGAATCAAGGTTCAAGTTATGAAGAATGGACTCCCCCGGAGACTGGTTACCTAAAATTGAATTTTTATAGCTCTTCTCTTGGCAATCCAGGGATCACTGCTTTTGGGGGCGTGATTTCGGATTCATCTGGAAATCAATGTTTCTCCTTTGCCGATCCTTTAGGTATCTCTGACTCTACGTCGGCAGAGTTACATGGCCTTCTTAATGGGCTTCGGGTGTTAAGAGACAACTGCAGTGGGCCTATTCACATTGAAGGAGACTACAAGGTAGTGATTGGTTGGTGCCAACGTAATTCCCCTCCCCCATGGAGGCATTGGGACATATTTCAGGAGATTTTGGGTATTGTATCATATTTGTCTTGTATTTGGTCTCACATTCCGAGATCTGCAAATTCGACAGCGGATGTGCTTACCAAGGAGGGAGCTTCCCTGCAATCTCTTGTTGTAAGGGATTTGCTCCCTCTCCCTTTGTAAATTTTCTCTTGTTAATATAAATACATCTTTATAAAAAATAAAAATAAAAACTAGCAGTTTATAATTGCTCCTTTGGACCAAGATTAGGATGGTCCCAAGGTGAGAAAAATGGGTGGACTCTGTATAGTAGAAAGGCAACCATCTCTAGTTTCAGTAAATCACATTGATGGAATGACATGTACAGTTTCTTAACTCACATCTTACAAGGTATCAAAAACCTTAATGGTGCTTGGAATGTACTCCTCTTAACAACTGAAACTTAGTACATGACACATGAGCTATCATCTTTGAGGATGTAATACTCCATTTTTTCCTTAATGCTACTAAAAATTTCAGCAGTTGGCTTGCAAGAAAATGCATTTGAAATTCAATGACCCAGTGCACAAGCAAAAGTACAAAATATATGTTCTGAGACTGCAATGAATAAGATAGCTGTTCCAAATAAGATTAGGCCATGATATTCATAGTCCCCTCTCACTGTATTCCATGACATAGGGCATAGTAGGAATCTACATTTTGGACAGCTACGGAAGTTGACTACACCTTTGTACTGACATGATTGCATTAGCTCTTAGTCAAAGCCACATAAATTTTCAAATTCACCAGTTGGCATGACAGAAGGCGAATATCAAATTCATTGATGTTGTTCACTGGACATATAATTACCTAATCTTTAGCCAAATATCTAACAAAATCAAGTCATCTACTATGTTCAACCCAAAAGAAATATAAGAAAACCAACTTGTATCATGTTGCCCTCTACATAAGCAGATACTTAGGCAATGAGTTTTTAAATACCCTTTATCCATATTCATTCCATTTAATAAATGGTAGATGGATAAGATCAACTTAATCAAATCCTTAAATAGGTCCGAGATTCCATAACTTATTCTTATTGGTTGGGTAAAGTGGTAAAACGGTAAAAAATGCCATTCTTGACTCAAGAAGTTACTAAGCTAATTAAAATATCACAAGATTTAAAAGAAGAAAGAACATGGCAATCAGACTGTACTTAGATGCAACTAGCTTTTCTTTTTCAGAATTGCTACTCCGAGAATGATTGTAAAAAGGAGAAACAGACCTAAAAAGATGTATATTTACCAGTTAAGGCCTGTAAAGGAATGAACCCCATCAATAAAGTATTGCAAAGCAGCAACCGGAAATGCAGAATCTGCTGCAGCAATGGCAACCTCACTCACAACAGGAGCCTGTGTCATGAGAGCTTCCGTGCTCTTATCGGCAAGCACCTCAGCAACATCTGACATATACTCAATTGTATCTGTCCCTTCTCCAATTGCATTTGAAGAATACCCACGACTAAAGGAGCTGAGACCTAAAGGGCAAGGGGATGTAAAACCTCTCCAATCACCATAGAGGGAGCTGAGTCCACAAGTGTTGTAGTTACTGTAAAATGTACGTGCTTGCAAATCACTGATTTGAGGTTCACTTGTATTTTTGGGGAGAGGTCGGGATTCATCATCATCTTTAGGAAGTAGAACATGAGTAAAAGAAGGGTGAAGGCGCGAAGCCAACAGTGTGAACCTCGTGGAGATGCTACGCCTGCAAGAGCAATTTTCCCATATGCATTCATCCTCGTTTGTCGTTAAATTAACATGTAAGAGATACCTGTGACGCTTAAAGCCTACCAGTAAACAAAACTTCCGCTTACCAAGATAAATAAATAAAATTTCATGAATAGGGCGATCTTTAGAGACTTGATCTTTGCAGAATCATAGGTGAATTACCATCAAACATAGGAAAATTGATAACTTCTGCAAATGAATTAACGTAAGGATTTCTTTTACCTAAACATCGAGAGGTAAGATATATTTCCTCCCCTAGCTTTTCCTCCTCTGTTAGAGTAACCGGAGTCGGAGACGTCGCGCGCAAGTTGGACTCAGGCCCTAAACCCTTGATGTTCAAAATACTTAAATTGCAGAAGCCGTTTGAGGTAGTATACTGTCTGGTCCATTTTTTTTTTGCTTCTCCCATATCTAACGTATCCCTGTGGTTAATTATTTTTATCCAACAAAAACTTGGCGCTCATGATAATACCTGATTTTATCTAAAATTCTTGTAAAATACTCTTTATTACTTATTCAGTTATTATATATAAAAAAACTCGCCCTTAAATGTTAAATTATAATTATTATTACTATTATTACTATTAATATATTATTTTTTATTATTTTTGTTATTGCTACTATTATTTAACATGTGACATTTGTTAATTGAAATGTACTTTGTCTATAATCCATTTTCAAATACCGTAATCTATATATTTAAGCCCGTATCTACTTATAAATCTGGAAAGATTAGTTGAAAAAAGTAAATTATCCGAAGCCTTTTAATTTTAATCCTATTTTATATGTACACAAGAATTATTCGTAATTGAATGTATTTTATTATAATTTAATTTAATTATCCATAATTATAACCAATAATTATATATTTAATTATTTTTTTCATATTAATTTTCTTTCAGATTCCATATTTGTGAGAAAAATCTTTATCTCGCAACCAATATCTACATTAAATAAATGGATTATCTAATTATTGATTCTTATATTTAAGATATATTTAAAATTAAATCGTGCTATTTAAATATAAAATAAATTATATCTTACATTTCAATTATACCTTGCGGCCCGCCAGGTCAAAACTTGGCCAACTGAAAACGTGACTCGACCAAAAGGAGAAAATCGCGCCGCCGATAGTTTTTGAGTTTTGATAGGTAACGTTACTTCGCGGGAACGCGAGGGAGGTCTCTGCAATCGAAAAGCAGGGCAGAAATCAGATTCACGGATGACTGCCAAAGGAGAGTAGTGCGACCCGCATTAAGAATTTCGACATAGATTTGATTGGCTATATATACTGGGAAGAAGCTCAAATTAGGGAAGCCCTAGGCCGAGGAAGAAAAAATGAAGGACAATATCCCCGAAAATGGTCGAAGCTTCTCCGTCGATCCGAACCTTCCGAGATGGGTATGTCAGCATTGCCGCCACGCTCTATGTATCGTAGGTGTTGATGCCTACGCTGAAAAGTTCTTAAATGAATCTTCTTCTCGCTCCGGTCAGGGCTCCTTTCTCTTCTTTTCTTCTTGAATCAGTACCTGATTTTAATGTCTTGTTATTAAATTGCCTTTCTTTACGGTAGATAACCCGAACTTTGGTTCATTGGGGTTTTTAATTTCTTTTCTTTCCCCCCCCCCCCCCCCCCCCCCCCCCCCTCTCCTAAAGGAGTTTGATCAATCTGTTTCTCGTTACTGATAATTCGAATAATTGCCTGTTGGGGGATGCTAGCCTGGGATCGAGTGATAGCCCAAAATCTTGAAATTGATGTGGTATGGGATTATATTGTGTACTTTGAGTCGTTTGTATAATACTAGTCAATAGTCAACTGGATCAACTTTAGCCACAAGTTAGCCACTGCTAGATAATTTCCAGCTAATGATGGTTTCCAAATTCCAGTAGCATTTTCTTTGCAGTGAAATTATTCTGGGGTGGTTGGAAACAAGGACATCCATAATGGTATCGGCTATCATGTTGGAAACCTTAAAATTCGATACGATATGCCTATGTGTATAGCTTATTAGTGCCATATTAGGCACTTGTCGGGTAGAATAGATAATAAAAAAGTATGAAAACCTGATACATAACTGTATCTGTATCATGTTACCCACGTCTAAATTCAACATTTATAGGCAATACGGAAAACATGCTAAAGTGATATCATAGAAAGAAGGGCTGTGAATGTGCTCTTATTTGGTATTTCTAGAGAGAATGTTCTTTCTCATCTGCATTTTTTTCCAATTAGTGCTCTCTTTAGCGTTTTTGGTGTGTTTTGCTTTGTGTATCATTTAGATGATCGAACATAATTCTGCAGGTATTCAAGCCACTTCAGTCAATGGGGGAGGGAATGTACTTAGTTTTAGCCGAATGGACCATTCTTTTGTTGTTTTGCCAAAGCAAAGAAGTCAGGCCCATGGTGTGCCTCCTCGCCCTCGTGGTGGAATACAATCTGTTGACAATGCAAAGGCATTGGAAGAGTCTTTTGTGGTATTACCACCTGCAGCTGCTTCCATGTACAAGTGTGAGACTGGAACTGAAGGAGGTGGGAGCCATTTCCCAGCTTCTGGTGGAAATTCTAATAGCCCTCTACTGGTAAACCATTCTGGTTTCCACTCAAGCATAACTGTGCTAAAGCGAGCTTTTGATATAGCTACCACACAAACACAGGTACCTGTAAATTTTCGGTGTGATCATTACCCGGCCTTTCTTTGATGTATGATGTTTTTATTGTGGCAAAGTTTTATAATTTTGACCTAAAAATGTTGTCAGGTTGAGCAACCATTATGCTTGGAGTGTATGAGGGTGCTATCAGATAAACTCGATAAAGAGGTTGAAGATTTAAACAGAGATATCAAAGCATATGAAGCATTTCTGCAACGCTTTGAGGTGGAGTCACGTAATGTTCTCAGCGAGGCTGAGTGTCTGACGGAGAAACACAAGGTAGAGGAGTCCTTCTGATTGAATGATGATTATTTCTTTTCTTCTTTCTTTCAAAGGAGTTGTATGAACCTTTTTGAAAAAAAGCAGTTACGAAAATTCTTAGGAGGTAGTTGATATTGGTCCTTTGTAAATCATGATAGGCACTAGTGAAATTAATTCATTTACATGGAAGGAAAATTAAGCTACATTATTGTTATTATTGTTGTTGTTGTTATTTTTGTTATTATTATTGTTATTGTTATTGCCGTTATCGTTTTATGTGTAACACCAACTCCGGCAAGATTTAAACCTAAAACCTTACATTAGAAAACCTCTCATGTGTCTATTGAGGTAAAGGCCTCACCAAAATTAAGCTACATTATCTTGGCAGTTTTTTTAAGTGATATTATCTTGGGATATTTCCAATTCAATTGTCATGCTTATCCATGAGGCACAATGTCCTATTTATCTATTTTAATTTGTTCATTCTGGTGTCTAATACTAGTCCTCTTGCTGTCTTCTGAGCCTGAGTATTGTCCCAAAAGCAACCTATGTACATGCATGGACTTTATGAAGCATGGGATCTACATGAGCAACTTGCTTATACTCATAATAGCCCGTGATATTCATGAAGGAAAGGTGTATATTTAACCTGCCACCCAGATTTTGTTATGTAGTTTTGTCTACCACCGTAAGAACCTTTATCTAGTTACATCTATGATTTGGTGTGCTTGGAATAAATCATGGAGGGTCATATTTCATGATTCAGTTTATAAATTACATCTTCCTTGTGCAGGGTCTTTGTTAAATAAATCCATAATTTAGCCACTTAGAAAATCATACTTATTATTTCCACTCAAATGTGTTATAACTTATGATCATTATGCTGTTAAAGATTGAAGAAGAAGAGAAGAGACTAGAAGCAGCCATTGAAGAGGCAGAGATGCAATGCACATCAGTAAATGCAGAACTCAAGGAACTAGAATTAAAATCAAAACAGTTTAATGAACTTGAGGAACGGTGAGTGCCTGAAGATCATCATGTCTGACCTATTGCATTCCCTGATTTTGGCTTAAGCTATTCGATTGTGTGCATTTTTTAGTTCCTTGGTTATCCATTTGTACGAACGTGAAGATATTGCTTTGGTAAATAGTATCATATTTAGTTTTTCAACTACAACCACATTTGATTCTTTAACCTAAAGGGAAAGTTCTTAATTGTTTTGTGGCTGTTGCAATTTTGGATTTAACACGTATGCATCATATCCTCATTAGGTACTTTCTTATCATCTTTTGATCTCTTTGCTTCTGTACTCCAATATGTTTGGGTGCACTTTCTTTCTGTTGTGTAAGTCATGCAAAGACAACAACTTTTACTGGTTTTATTATCTGTATTCAAAATGGTGGTTTTAAACTCTCATTTAAGAAGGTGTTTTCTAATTTATGAAGGATGTTTCAATAATGTCTATTACTGGCTTGAGATTTCTTGGGACCTAATCATGCACCACATGGAATTTCTTTTAACTTGATGAATGTTGCAGTTGGATATGGTTTGGTCAGTCAGATGATTGGCTGTGTTGTTGGTTCATAGACACCTCCATCTCATTTTTCTGAAATAAATCATGAGGTTTTAGACTGTCCTATGTCTTATTTGAGCTTATCGATGCACTCAAAAGTTCATTGAATCTTCAAAAAATGTTTGATCTCTCTCTTTCTCTCTCCCTCTCTCTCTCTCTCTCTCTCTCTCCCTGCTGTAATTGCACAGGTTTTTGATTGAGGGTGTTTTCTATAGATAGCTTTACAAGTTCCTTGTGATCAATTTCATCCTTTTTTCCTCATTATCATCAATTTTTCTTATTTGTTTAGCGCTTGTCTTATGTCGAAGGTATTGGCATGAGTTCAACAATTTCCAGTTCCAGCTAGCTTCTCATCAGGTATGTACCTGAGCTTTCTTTGGCCTCATTTTCTGGAAATGTTTCAAATTGAGTCAGTGTATGACTGACCTTGAGGAATGGTTGGATTGAGGCAAAGCCTGCTGAACTAGTTGAACCAGTACACAATAATAATAAATGAAATAGTTAGCACTTCTGAAGTAACAAAATTCATATTTCTTTCTCTGTTTCTATCTTTCGTTCTTAACAATCTACAAAATTTCTTCCCCTTGGTTTTCTCTGTGAGAAGGTTTTTGGTGCCCATTTCTTTCTTTTATTTTCTTTACTCTTAAAAAAGTGTCATTCTTGGTTGAAAAGAGGAAAAAGATGAAAACAAATTACCATGGTAATCTCTAACTAATGGTTCTGTGGTTGGTTCCGAAATGTCTATAAACCAAAATTCAGAGAGTATCTATGCTCTCCATCCCCCTTGCATTGCATGTGTTGCTCCATAGTTTCTTTTGATGGAATTCAACTAGCTTTTCTGTGGAACTTTGGGTTAAATTTTCCCTTGATATCTTGGTTGAACTATCGTGGAATCCAAGAATATCATACCGATACATCTGCTAATCATCAGGAAGAGAGGGATGCAATTTTGGCTAAGATTGAAGTTTCCCAAGCACATCTGGAATTGTTGAAGCACACCAATGTGATGAATGATGCCTTCCCTATAGCACATGATGGAGAATTTGGAACAATTAACTATTTTCGTCTTGGTCGTCTTCCAAAGATTCCGGTAGGTAGCACTACAGGTACATTATTTGTCTGTTTAAGACATTAACATTAATATTTGATTCTAACTGCTTTTGTTACGTGATACTCGATCTTGACCATAGTGCTGAAATGCTTAGGTCGAGTGGGATGAGATAAATGCTGCCTGGGGACAAGCGTGCCTTCTGCTTCACACCATGGCACATTATTTCCGGCCAAAGTTTCCGTATCCTTTTATATGTTATACTGATGTAATTCATTCTTTGTTTTTGAGAAACCTCATTCCTGTAACTTCTCATTGATAATGTTGACAATATGCTGGCAGCCAAATGACTTTGACTCTACAAGTAGCATTGGCATGCGCACCTCCACCTTTGCTTGTTCATTTGGCGCAACATACTTGCTGAAGTCATTTAGTGGTTTCTGGTATTGCTGCAATTAATTTACTGTTTATAGTTCGAAAAACCGATTTCCTGGAAATGGCTGAAATTTTCAAATGGATTACTTAAGAAAGCAATGACACCACTTCAAAACTGTTGAAAGCCCTAAAATTGGTAGAACATGAGCCATATATTTATGGCTATTGAACTTGCTTGACTTTTATGTCGCTCCATGTTTAGATACTGATGTTATTCTCTTTAAGTTGGCAGGAATGAAACCTTGTCTGTTCGTTAGCTCGAACTCTGTTTCTTAATGTTTTCTGGATTTAGGTAGCTTAGTAATCTTTATCAGAAAAATCTGGGAAGATGAGTGTATCTTTTATGAGGAAACATGTTTATTGGAAATTCCTATGCATAACTACCCCAGGTACCGTATAAAGATTCTTCCCATGGGAAGTTACCCGCGGATTATGGACACCAACAATAATACATATGAGCTGTGAGTGACATCTCTTCTACATTGCTTGTTCTATTAGAACGCTTACTTTTATTGTTGCATGTACTTTCTTGTAAAGTTTTTCAGGACTGCTTTTTATCTTTCAAATATTTATTCATTCATAGAATTTGTTATTCAGTTTCCCCTTTTTCATTGCTTTTTACTGAAGAGATCAGTCCATATTCTGCTCATTTAATTTTCTGGTGATGTAGCATCATCTAAAGCTTAACTTGTTTCAGGTTTGGTCCAGTGAATTTATTTTGGAGCACTCGGTTTGACAAAGCAATGACCCTGTTCCTAACATGCCTCAAGGACTTTGCAGAGTTTGCAAGGTCTATGGATCAAGAGAACAACATACCCCCTGATCAATGCTTCAGGCTCCCCTACAAGTAAGTCTCCAACTTTTTGTTGAGAATTATTTAATAGAATCTCAAGAAGTACTTTCTAGATTATTCAACCAATTTCACTTTCTCCTGCACAATCTTTATTGTGAATAACTGATCTCATGGTTGACGAGCCTCGTTCTTGGTTTTTTTTGGTTACCAAATTTATTATCATATTTCTGCAGTCTTTTCAAAACTATTCGTTGATATAATTTGTTCCGACTAATAGGATTGAGAATGATAGAGTGGAGAACTACACCATTACTCTGAGCTTCAACAAACAGGAGAATTGGACAAAAGCCCTGAAGTATACTGTCTGCAATCTTAAGTGGACCATGTTCTGGTTTGTAGGCAACACGAACTTCCAACCACTCTCTCCTGTGGTTCCTCCTCAACCAGAGGTTCTTACCCCAAGTTCGCATGGAAAATATGCTTCTGATTCTAGAAATCCATCAAAGTAGAGATTGAAGTGTATTTTCTACCACATGTACATATGCCTACTTCAATTATGATATTTTTTGTTATATTTGATCATTTTGTTATTATAAAGGATATTTTTTTCTCAATCTATTTGTGGAAGAGATGAGTTCATCAGCTGGTGTTAGTTTATGCTGCTATCAGCCACTCGTCAATGATTTAACACGACATTTAAACAACGAATCAGTACATGCTGTTCTGAAGGCTAAGGATAAATAAACATGGAAATAGTTGTAAGCCTTGATTGCTTCCTTCCAGTCATATCACAGTCAGGTACGAACTGTGTTTACTTTTAGTTCTCTCCACATCTTTCCCTCCCAAGACCCAGCTCCCAAGTAAGGAACTAAACCTCTGCTCTGCCTTTTACCAGGATGAAGTAACAGATAAGGATTAGCAGGCATGACAGCATAGTTACTGATGATCAGTCCAATTTAGAAAAGAATCTTGCATCTTGATTTCATCGCTTTCTGCTCTGTTTTCAATGTAGATGTAAGAGGAAGCTCAAAATATTTGGCTTGTTGCTTTCCTGTTTCCTGTTATTGGCCGATTTCTGATTCTGTTTTACTTCTCTTGCTCGATCACCACCTTATATAAATCCCTCTCCGTAATCATATTTTATCAGTTAAACATCTTTCAACCTTGTGTTTTCAAATATTTCTTCAACAAAATCAATAATAGAAATGTTTGTTATGGTTGCCGATTATGGGAATGTCATTGCGACAAGGGGAGGCAGATTCCAGTTGCAAAGAGAGAAAACAAGCTCATGCCATGCATCTTCTAGGGATTACTACAGTGGGATCAAAGATCTCAACATGAACGAAATGAGATGAGATGCTTAAGCGAAATAATTACAATAGTATTATTGTTACTTTCAACTTCTCTGCACTAAGGAACCTTCACGAGGAGTATAAAACACAAGATGTTGCGGGTAATATGAAACAAGAATAAATGCAAAGATGTTTACTAAACGGAATCAGATTAAATTATTAAGTGTAATGATGTTTTTCGAAAGAAAAGTCATCGTTTTTTAATTTTACTTTTTGTTCAAATCTCAGAGTTCTGGAGTATGTACACAACAAAAGAAAAAAAAAATGTATGCCTAGAATACTCTGACAGAGCGTGACTTTGCACTCTTCACGTGTCATTCAACTGTAAGGCCATAAAATCTGGGATAGGTCGCTATAGCGTTGAGTCTCCAGTTTCCTAAAGCTGGACTCGGGGTTAGATTGGGGGTGCGTTGAGTCTCCCAATTCCTGAAGCTGGACTCGGGGTTAGGTAGGGATAACTCCATAAATTTCCATAAGTGGAGCCCGATCCCTAGACTTGACTCCCCTCCTCAACCATGATCTGTAAGTCCAAACTTGTACCATTTGAGTTAGAAGGCGATACACTCACTAGATAGTTTCAATCAACGTTGTAATAAATGGTAAGATCACCTCTACACCAAAAGGTTTAAATATGGAGGTGCATAATCAATTGGCATTGCCTGTAATTTTGGTTTGGTGACAATCTAACTATAAGAAGCTCAGAAAATCATAGTTTTGGGTCATTTCAGATCTGTTCAGAGAATTTGAATTACCGCATAAAACGTACAATTTCAAGAAGATACACATATTCGTCTGGTGTGTCGCACGTCCGTTCTTACAAATATCTTGAGGTCATCACCATCAAATTTTTACTCGCTTCCAATGGATTCATGCGAATGACATCCCCTGCTTTGTCTATCTCACGTCATACGAACTCGAACTTTCTTAAAGATGGCAGTGCATCGCAACAAGAAAAGATGATGTGGGAAGGATTCCCTAAGGGGATAGATATGATAATGTAAAGGGATCAACAAACATAGTAGCATGCTAAGATACCCATGATTTGGGAACTGGGATTGTAAAACATAAAGCTACAAAAGAAATAAAGACTCGTCCATTAAGGAGATAACAAGAAGTCATAGTTCGTCGGGACTAGATTCAGTAAGAGGATGAGTTTAGAGACAATCAATCATGTTGGTAGACTACATATTAACGCCATCTAGATTTTAAGATCTTGGTATTCTTACTATGGCCCGAACATGTCTTGGCCACTCGAAATATGGATCCAGTTGTTCAAGTCGGGTCGTTTGCTTGAGTCTATAAGCAACACTCACGACTAAGCATGGCGAACTGACAAAAAATACGAGGGCGAGCTTGACACCCTAACCTGACCGGCCCCTCCCTACTCTAGGTCGCCTTGGCCTAGCCCACTGTTGACCCGACTAGTCCGATACCCTTGATTAGGAGAAACCCAATCTGGTTGCCACATAACTCTTACCTGGGCTAGAAAAAAGGTCTTGACAAGCTATAAATAGAATAGCGTAGCCAAGTCTTGTGGGAAGTGGAATCTTGCATTTTTATTTCCTGTTTTTGTGCCTTTCTTTAAAGTTTCGTAGAAGTGGTAAGTGAAAGCTAAGGAATCGAGCACTTTGCCTTCCTGTTTTCTATTATTAGTTTATTTTTGTTCTATTTTGTCGCCTCTTTCTCAATCCGACTCTCATATATTAATCCCTTTTCATCACCATGTTTCACCATTAAACACATCCTTAAACCTCAGACTCCAAACTTCTCTCTGAAAGCGACATAAGCAACAAAATGGTTGTTCTAGTTCGAGCTCTACTGTGGCTGGTGATTGTGGGAATGCTATGGGGCCCCGGGGAGGCAGTTCCGAGTTGTAAAGATGTACAAAGCGGTCTCATGCCATGCGTTGCGTACGTGACAGGTTCTGCCAATAGTCCTTCTGGGGCTTGTTGTAATGGGATGAAGGATCTCAACAAAAAAGTTGCAACCCGAGCAGATCGACAGGCAATCTGTAGGTGCTACAAGAAGGCCGCATCTAAAGTACCTGGCATTGACATGAACCGAGTTGCTAGTTTACCTAAAAAGTGTGGGGTCAAAACTATGATTCCCATAAGACGTAACGTTAATTGCTCCAAGTAATATCCCTTCTCCTTTTATTTTTTTCTTTGCATGACAGAAGAATTAATTCGAAATCTTTTTTTTCCCAATGATTGTTCAAGTGACTACTTATTTATTTTTGGTTTTTTCCAGGATTCGGTGAAGAGAACGACGATGGGGATTCAAGTCCTGTATGAGTTGATAGATGTGCCAAGCATGCGTTATGAAAAGCAGACCATCGAAGATGATCTTTTAAAATTAGTTTACATTCTTAGGGGTTCATTTTTGTAATGATGTATTAATCTTTCAATGAGTAACGTATGATAGTATTATTACAACTTTCAACAGCTTCTCCATTCGATAATTGCACTTGTTATCGAGATCATGATACGATTTGAGGCCAATAGAACATCCCGCTCAAGGAACCTCCACGAGGAGTATAAAACACATGACGTTGCAGATAGAATGAAAAAAGAATAAATGCAAAGATGCTACCTAAACGAAATCAGATTAAATTCTTAAGTGTAATGATGTTTTCCGACAGAAAAATCATTGTTTTTAATCTTCCTTTTCGTTCAAATTCAAAAGTTCTGGAGTATATCCCCATCATAACAGAAAAGAAAAAAGATGCATACATGGGATACTCTGATAGAGCATGACTCTGCTATCTTCACTTGTCGTTCAGCTATACAGCCATAAAATCTGGAATGGGTCGCAATAGCTGGGTTGAGTCTCCCAAGTCCTGAAGCTGGACTCGGGGTTAGATAGGGGTAACTCCATAAATTTCCATAAGTGGAGCCCAATCCCTAGACTTGACTCCCTTCCTCAACCATGATCTGTAAGTCCAAACTTGTACCATTTGAGTTAGAAGGCAATACACTCACTAGATAGTTTCAATCAACGTTGTAATAAATGGTAAGATCACCTCTACATCAAAAGGTTTAAATATGGAGGTGCATAATCAATTGGCATTGCCTGTAATTTTGGTTTGGTGACAATCTAACTATAAGAAGCTCAGAAAATCATAGTTTTGGGTAATTTCAGATTTGTTCAGAGAATTTGAATTACCGCATAAAACGTACAATTTCAAGAAGATACACATATTCGTCTGGTGTGTCGCACGTCCGTTCTTACGAATATCTTGAGGTCATCACCATCAAATTTTTACTCGCTTCCAATGGATTCATGCGAATGACATCCCCTGCTTTGTCCATCTCACGTCATACGAACTCGGACTTTCTTAAAGATGGCAGTGCATCGCAACAAGAAAAGATGATGTGGGAAGGATTCCCTAAGGGGATAGATATGATAATGTAAAGGGATCAACAAACATAGTAGCATGCTAAGATACCCATGATTTGGGAACTGGGATTGTAAAACATAAAGCTACAAAAGAAATAAAGACTCGTCCATTAAGGAGATAACAAGAAGTCATAGTTCGTCGGGACTAGATTCAGTAAGAGGATGAGTTTAGAGACAATCAATCATGTTGGTAGACTACATATTAACGCCATCTAGATTTTAAGATCTTGGTATTCTTACTATGGCCCGAACATGTCTTGGCCACTCGAAATATGGATCCAGTTGTTCAAGTCGGGTCGTTTGCTTGAGTCTATAAGCAACACTCACGACTAAGCATGGTGAACTGGCAAAAAATACGAGGGTGAGCTTGACACCCTAACCTGACCCGCCCCTCCCTACTCTAGGTCGCCTTGGCCTAGCCCACTGTTGACCCGACTAGTCCGATACCCTTGATTAGGAGAAACCCAATCTGGTTGCCACATAACTCTTACCTGGGCTAGAAAAAAGGTCTTCACAAGCTATAAATAGAATAGCGTAGCCAAGTCTTGTGGGAAGTGGAATCTTGCAATTTTATTTCCTGTTTTTGTGCCTTTCTTTAAAGTTTCGTAGAAGTGGTAAGTGAAAGCTAAGGAATCGAGCACTTCGCCTTCCTTTTTTCTATTATTAGTTTATTTTTGTTCTATTTTGTCGCCTCTTTCTCAATCCGACTCTCATATATTAATCCCTTTTCATCACCATGTTTCACCATTAAACACATCCTTAAACTTCAGATTCCAAACTTCTCTCTGAAAGCGACATAAGCAACAAAATGGTTGTTCTAGTTCGAGCTCTACTTTGGCTGGTGATTGTGGGAATGCTATGGGGCCTCGGGGAGGCAGTTCCGAGTTGTAAAGATGTACAAAGCGATCTCATGCCATGCGTTGCATACGTGACAGGTTCTGCCGATAGTCCTTCTGGGGCTTGTTGTAATGGGATGAAGGATCTCAACAAAAAAGTTGCAACCCGAGCAGATCGACAGGCAATCTGTAGGTGCTGCAAGAAGGCCGCATCTAAAGTACCTGGCATTGACATGAACCGAGTTGCTAGTTTACCTAAAAAGTGTGGGGTCAAGACTATGATTCCCATAAGACGTAACGTTAATTGCGCCAAGTAATATCCCTTCTCCTTTTACCTTTTTTCTTTGCATGACAGAAGAATTCATTCGAAATCTTTTTTCTCCCAATGATTGTTCAAGTGACTACTTATTTATTTTTGGTTTTTTCCAGGATTCGGTGAAGAGAACGACGACAGGGATTCGAGTCCTGTATGAGTTGATAGATTTGCCAAGCATGCGTTATGAAAAGCAGACCATCGAAGATGATCTTTTAGAATTAGTTTACATTCTTAGGGGTTCATTTATGTCATAATGTATTAACCTTTCAATGAGTAACGTACAATAGTATTATTGCAACTTTCAACAGTTTCTCCATTCGATAATTGCACTTGTTATGGAGATCATGATACGATCTAAGGCCAATAGAACATCCCGCTCAAGGAACCTCCACGAGGAGTATAAAACACATGACGTTGCGGATAGAATGAAAAAAGAATAAATGCAAAGATGCTACCTAAACGAAATCAGATTAAATCCTTAAGTCTAATGATGTTTTCCGACAGAAAAATCATTGTTTTTAATCTTACTTTTCGTTCAAATTCAAAAGTTCTAGAGTATATCCCCATCATAAGAGAAAAGAAAAAAGATGCATGCATGGGATACTCTGATAGAGCATGACTCTGCTATATTCACTTGTCGTTCAGCTATACAGCCATAAAATCTGGGATGGGTCGCAATAGCTGGGTTGAGACTCCCAAGTCCTGAAGCTGGACTCGGGATTAGTGAAGGGTGGCTCCATGAATTTGCATAAGTGGAGACCGATCCCTGGACTTAACTCCCCTCCTCAACCATGATATGTAAGTCCAAACTTGTACCATTTGAGTTAGAAATCGATACACGCACTAGATAGTTTCAATCAACGTTGTAATAAATGGTAAGATCACCTCTACATCAAAAGGTGCAAATATGGAGGTGCATAATCAATTGGCATAGCCTGTAATTTTGGTTTGGTGACAACCTAACTATAAGAAGCTCAAAAAATCACAGTTTCGGTTATTTCAGATCTGTTCAGAGAATTTGAATTATCGCATCAAACGTACAATTTCAAGAAGATACACAAATTCGTCCGGTGTGTCGTATCACCGTTCTTACGAATATCTTGAGGTCATCACCATCAAATTTTTACCCGCTTCCAATGGACTCATGGGAATGACATCCCCTGCTTTGTCCATCTCACGTCATACGAACTCGGGACTTTCAGAAAGATGGCAGTGCACCGCAACAAGAAAAGATGATGTGGGAAGGATTCCCTAAGGGGATAGATATGATAACGTAAAGGGATAAAAAAACATAGTAGCATGCTAAGAGACCAATGATTTGGGAACTGGGATTGTAAAACATAAAGCTACAAAAGAAATAAAGACTCGTCCATCAAGGAGATAACAAGAAGTCATAGTTCGTCGGGACTAGATTCAGTAAGAGGATGAGTTTAGAGACAATCAATCATGTTGGTAGACTACATATTAACGCCATCTAGATTTTAAGATCTTGGTATTCTTACTATGGCCCGAACATGTCTTGGCCACTCGAAATATGGATCCAGTTGTTCAAGTCGGGTCGTTTGCTTGAGTCTATAAGCAACACTCACGACTAAGCATGGCGGACTGACAAAAAATACGAGGGCGAGCTTGACACCCTAACCTGACCCGCCCCTCCCTACTCTAGGTCGCCTTGGCCTAGCCCACGGTTGACCCGACTAGTCCGATACCCTTGATTAGGAGAAACCCAATCTGGTTGCCACATAACTCTTACCTGGGCTAGAAAAAAGGTCCTGACAAGCTATAAATAGAATAGCGTAGCCAAGTCTCTTGGGAAGTGGAATCTTGCAATTTTATTTCCTGTTTTTGTGCCTTTCTTTAAAGTTTCGTGGAAGTGGTAAATGAAAGCTAAGGAATCGTGCACTTCGCCTTCCTGTTTTCTATTATTAGTTTATTTTTGTTCTATTTTGTCGCCTCTTTCTCAATCCGACTCTCATATATTAATCCCTTTTCATCACCATGTTTCACCATTAAACAAATCCTTAAACCTCAGATTCCAAACTTCTCTCTGAAAGTGACATAAGCAACAAAATGGTTGTTCTAGTTCGAGCTCTACTGTGGCTGGTGATTGTGGGAATGCTATGGGGCCCCGGGGAGGCAGTTCCGAGTTGTAAAGATGTACAAAGCGGTCTCATGCCATGCGTTGCGTACGTGACAGGTTCTGCCGATAGTCCTTCTGGGGCTTGTTGTAATGGGATGAAGGATCTCAATAAAAAAGTTGCAACCCGAGCAGATCGACAAGCAATCTGTAGGTGCTACAAGAAGGCCGCATCTAAAGTACCTGGCATTGACATGAACCGAGTTGCTAGTTTACCTAAAAAGTGTGGGGTCAAGACTATGATTCCCATAAGACGTAACGTTAATTGCTCCAAGTAATATCCCTTCTTCTTTTACCTTTTTTCTTTGCATGACAGAAGAATTAATTCGAAATCTTTTTTCTCTCAATGATTGTTCAAGTGACTACTTATTTATTTTTGGTTTTTTCCAGGATTCGGTGAAGAGAACGACGACGGGGATTCAAGTCCTGTATGAGTTGATAGATGTGCCAAGTATGCGTTATGAAAAGCAGACCATCGAAGATGATCTTTTAGAATTAGTTTACATTCTTAGGGGTTCATTTTTGTCATGATGTATTAACCTTTCAATGAGTAACGTACGATAGTATTATTGCAACTTTCAACAGCTTCTCCATTCGATAATTGCACTTGTTATCGAGATCATGATACGATCTGAGGCCAATAGAACATCCCGCTCAAGGAACCTCCACGAGGAGTATAAAACACATGACGTTGCGGATAGAATGTAAAAAGAATAAATGCAAAGATGCTACCTAAACGAAATCAGATTAAATTCTTAAGTGTAATGATGTTTTCTGACAGAAAAATCATTGTTTTAAATCTTACTTTTCGTTCAAATTCCAGAGTTCTAGAGTATATCCCCAACATAAGAGAAAAAAAAAAAGATGCATGCATAGAATATTCTAATAGAGCATGACTCTGCTATCTTCACTTGTCGTTCAGCTATACTGCCATAAAATCTAGGATGGGTCGCAATAGCTGGGTTGAGACTCCCAAGTCCTAAAGCTGGACCCAGGATTAGTGAAGGGTAGCTCCATGAATTTGCATAAGTGGTGACCGATCCCTGGACTTAACTCCCCTCCTCAACCATGATATGTAAGTCCAAACTTGTACCATTTGAGTTAGAAATCGATACACTCACTAGATAGTTTCAATCAACGTTGTAATAAATGGTAAGATCACCTCTACATCAAAAGGTGCAAATATGGAGGTGCATAATCAACTGGCATAGCCAGTAATTTTGGTTTGGTGACAATCTAACTATAAGAAGCTCAAAAAATCACAGTTTTTGGTTATTTCAGATTTGTTCAGAGAATTTGAATTATCGCATAAAACATACAATTTCAAGAAGATACACATATTCGTCCAGTGTGTCGCATCACCGTTCTTACGAATATCTTGAGGTCATCACCATCAAATTTTTACCCGCTTCCAATGTACTCATGGGAATGACATCCCCTACTTTGTCCATCTCACGTCATACGAACTCGGGACTTTCTTAAAGATGGCAGTGCATCGCAACAAGAAAAGATGATGTGGGAAGGATTCCCTAAGGGGATAGATATGATAACGTAAAGGGATAAACAAGCATAGTAGCATGCTAAGATACCAATGATTTGGGAACTGGGATTGTAAAACATAAAGCTACAAAAGAAATAAAAACTCATCCCTCAAGGAGATAACAAGAAGTCATAGTTCGTCGGGACTAGATTCAGTAAGAGGATGAGTTTAGAGACAATCAATCATGTTGGTAGACTACAAATTAACGTCATCTAGATTTTAAGATCTTGGTATTCTTACTATGGCCCGAACATGTCTTGGCCACTCGAAATATGGATCCAATTGTTCAAGTCGGGTCGTTTGCTTGAGTCTATAAGCAACACTCACAACTAAGCATGGCGGACTGACAAAAAATACAAGGGCGAGCTTGACACCCTAACCTGACCCGCCCCTTCCTACTCTAGATCGCCTTGGCCTAGCCCACGGTTGACCCGACTAGTCCGATACCCTTGATTAGGAGAAACCCAATCTGGTTGCCACATAACTCTTACCTGGGCTAGAAAAAAGGTCCTGACAAGCTATAAATAGAATAGTGTAGCCAAGTCTTGTGGGAAGTGGAATCTTGCATTTTTATTTCCTGTTTTTGTGCCTTTCTTTAAAGTTTCGTAGAAGTGGTAAGTGAAAGCTAAGGAATCAAGCACTTCGCCTTCCTTTTTTCTATTATTAGTTTATTTTTGTTCTATTTTGTCGCCTCTTTCTCAATCCGACTCTCATATATTAATCCCTTTTCATCACCATGTTTCACCATTAAACACATCCTTAAACCTCAGATTCCAAACTTCTCTCTGAAAGCGACATAAGCAACAAAATGGTTGTTCCAGTTCGAGCTCTACTTTGGCTGGTGATTGTGGGAATGCTATGGGGCCCCGGGGAGGCAGTTCCGAGTTGTAAAGATGTACAAAGCGGTCTCATGCCATGCGTTGGATACGTGACAGGTTCTGCCGATAGTCCTTCTGGGGCTTGTTGTAATGGGATGAAGGATCTCAACAAAAAAGTTGCAACCCGAGCAGATCGACAAGCAATCTGTAGGTGCTACAAGAAGGCCGCATCTAAAGTACCTGGCATTGACATGAACCGAGTTGCTAGTTTACCTAAAAAGTGTGGGGTCAAGACTATGATTCCCATAAGACGTAACGTTAATTGCTCCAAGTAATATCCCTTCTCCTTTTACCTTTTTTCTTTGCATGACAGAAGAATTAATTCGAAATCTTTTTTCTCCCAATGATATTTAAAGTGACTACTTATTTATTTTTGGTTTTTTCCAGGATTCGGTGAAGAGAACGACGACGGGGATTCGAGTCCTGTATGAGTTGATAGATGTGCCAAACATGCGTTATGAAAAGCAGACCATCGAAGATGATCTTTTAGAATTAGTTTACATTCTTAGGGGTTCATTTTTGTCATGATGTATTAACCTTTCAATGAGTAACGTACGATTGTATTATTACAACTTTCAACAGCTTCTCCATTCGATAATTGCACTTGTTATCGAGATCATGATACGATCTGAGACCAATAGAACATCCCGCTCAAGGAACCTCCACGAGGAGTATAAAACACATGATGTTGCGGATAGAATGAAAAAAGAATAAATGCAAAGATGCTACCTAAACGAAATCAGATTAAATTCTTAAGTGTAATGATGTTTTCCGACAGAAAAATCATTGTTTTAAATCTTACTTTTCGTTCAAATTCCAGAGTTCTGGAGTATATCCCCAACATAAGAGAAAAGAAAAAAGATGCATGCATGGAATATTCTGATAGAGCATGACTCTGCTATCTTCACTTGTCGTTCAGCTATACTGCCATAAAATCTAGGATGGGTCGCAATAGCTGGGTTGAGACTCCCAAGTCCCGAAGCTGGACTCGGGATTAGTTAGGGGTAGCTCCATGAATTTGCATAAGTGGAGACCGATCCCTGGACTTAGCTCCCCTCCTCAACCATGATATGTAAGTCCAAACTTGTACCATTTGAGTTAGAAGTCGATACACTCACTAGATAGTTTCAATCCACGTTGTAATAAACGGTAAGATCACCTCTACATCAAAAGGTACAAATATGGAGGTGCACAATCAACTGGCATAACCTGTAATTTTGGTTTGGTAACAATCTAACTATAAGAAGCTCAAAAAAATCACAGTTTTGGGTCATTTCAGATCTGTTTAGAGAATTTGAATTACCGCATAAAACGTACAATTTCAAGAAGATACACATATTCGTCCGGTGTCTCGCATCACCGTTCTTACGAATATCCTGAGGGCATCACCATCAAATTTTTACCCGCTTCCAATGGACTCGTGGGAATGACATCCCTGCTTTGTCCATCTCACGTCATACGAACTCGGGACTTTCTTAAAGATGGCAGTGCACCGCAACAAGAAAAGATGATGTGGGAAGGATTCCCTAAGGGGATAGATATGATAACGTAAAGGGATAAACAAGCATAGTAGCATGCTAAGATACCCATGATTTGGGAACTGGGATTGTAAAACATAAAGCTACAAAAGAAATAAAGACTCGTCCATTAATGAGATAACAAGAAGTCAGAGTTCATCGGGACTAGATTAAGTAAGTGGATAAGTTTAGAGACAATCAATCGTGTTGGTAGACTACATATTAACGCCATCTAGATTTTAAGATTTTGGTATTCTTACTATGGCCCGAACATGTCTTGGCCACTCGAAATATGGATCCAGTTGTTCAAGTCGGGTCGTTTGCTTGAGTCTATAAGCAACACTCATGACTAAGCATGGCGAACTGGCAAAAAATACGAGGGTGAGCTTGACACCCTAACCTGACCCGCCCCTCCCTACTCTAGGTCGCCTTGGCCTAGTCCACTGTTGACCCGACTAGTCCGATACCCTTGATTAGGAGAAACCCAATCTGGTTGCCACATAACTCTTACCTGGGCTAGAAAAAAGGTCTTGATAAGCTATAAATAGAATAGCGTAGCCAAGTCTTGTGGGAAGTGGAATCTTGCAATTTTATTTCCTGTTTTTGTGCCTTTCTTTAAAGTTTCGTAGAAGTGGTAAGTGAAAGCTAAGGAATCGAGCACTTCGCCTTCCTTTTTTCTATTATTAGTTTATTTTTGTTCTATTTTGTCGCCTCTTTCTCAATCCGACTCTCATATATTAATCCCTTTTCATCACCATGTTTCACCATTAAACACATCCTTAAACTTCAGATTCCAAACTTCTCTCTGAAAGCGACATAAGCAACAAAATGGTTGGTCTAGTTCGAGCTCTACTTTGGCTGGTGATTGTGGGAATGCTATGGGGCCCCGGGGAGGCAGTTCCGAGTTGTAAAGATGTACAAAGCGATCTCATGCCATGCGTTGCATACGTGACAGGTTCTGCCGATAGTCCTTCTGGGGCTTGTTGTAATGGGATGAAGGATCTCAACAAAAAAGTTGCAACCCGAGCAGATCGACAGGCAATCTGTAGGTGCTGCAAGAAGGCCGCATCTAAAGTACCTGGCATTGACATGAACCGAGTTGCTAGTTTACCTAAAAAGTGTGGGGTCAAGACTATGATTCCCATAAGACGTAACGTTAATTGCGCCAAGTAATATCCCTTCTCCTTTTACCTTTTTTCTTTGCATGACAGAAGAATTCATTCGAAATCTTTTTTCTCCCAATGATATTTAAAGTGACTACTTATTTATTTTTGGTTTTTTCCAGGATTCGGTGAAGAGAACGACGACGGGGATTCGAGTCCTGTATGAGTTGATAGATGTGCCAAACATGCGTTATGAAAAGCAGACCATCGAAGATGATCTTTTAGAATTAGTTTACATTCTTAGGGTTCATTTTTGTCATGATGTATTAACCTTTCAATGAGTAACGTACGATAGTATTATTGCAACTTTCAACAGCTTCTCCATTCGATAATTGCACTTGTTATCGAGATCATGATACGATCTGAGACCAATAGAACATCCCGCTCAAGGAACCTCCACGAGGAGTATAAAACACATGATGTTGCGGATAGAATGAAAAAAGAATAAATGCAAAGATGCTACCTAAACGAAATCAGATTAAATTCTTAAGTGTAATGATGTTTTCCGACAGAAAAATCATTGTTTTAAATCTTACTTTTCGTTCAAATTCCAGAGTTCTGGAGTATATCCCCAACATAAGAGAAAAGAAAAAAGATGCATGCATGGAATATTCTGATAGAGCATGACTCTGCTATCTTCACTTGTGGTTCAGCTATACTGCCATAAAATCTAGGATGGGTCGCAATAGCTAGGTTGAGACTCCCAAGTCCCGAAGCTGGACTCGGGATTAGTTAGGGGTAGCTCCATGAATTTGCATAAGTGGAGACCGATCCCTGGACTTAGCTCCCCTCCTCAACCATGATATGTAAGTCCAAACTTGTACCATTTGAGTTAGAAGTCGATACACTCACTAGATAGTTTCAATCCACGTTGTAATAAATGGTAAGATCACCTCTACATCAAAAGGTACAAATATGGAGGTGCACAATCAACTGGCATAACCTGTAATTTTGGTTTGGTAACAATCTAACTATAAGAAGCTAAAAAAAATCACAGTTTTGGGTCATTTCAGATCTGTTTAGAGAATTTGAATTACCGCATAAAACGTACAATTTCAAGAAGATACACATATTCGTCTGGTGTCTCGCATCACCGTTCTTACGAATATCCTGAGGGCATCACCATCAAATTTTTACCCGCTTCCAATGGACTCGTGGGAATGACATCCCCTGCTTTGTCCATCTCACGTCATACGAACTCGGGACTTTCTTAAAGATGGCAGTGCACCGCAACAAGAAAAGATGATGTGGGAAGGATTCCCTAAGGGGATAGATATGATAACGTAAAGGGATAAACAAGCATAGTAGCATGCTAAGATACCCATGATTTGGGAACTGGGATTGTAAAACATAAAGCTACAAAAGAAATAAAGACTCGTCCATTAATGAGATAACAAGAAGTCAGAGTTCATCGGGACTAGATTAAGTAAGTGGATAAGTTTAGAGACAATCAATCGTGTTGGTAGACTACATATTAACGCCATCTAGATTTTAAGATCTTAGTATTCTTACTATGGCCCGAACATGTCTTGGCCACTCGAAATTTGGATCCAGTTGTTCAAGTTGGGTCGTTTGCTTGAGTCTATAAGCAACACTCACGACTAAGCATGGCGGACTGACAAAAAATACGAGGGCGAGCTTGACACCCTAACCTGACCCGCCCCTCCCTACTCTAGGTAGCCTTAGCCTAGCCCACGGTTGACCCGACTAGTCCAATACCCTTGATTATGATTCCCATTAAATGTAACGTTAATTGCTCCTAATATCCCTTCTCCTTTTACCTTTTTTCTTTGCATGACAGAGAAATTAATTCGAAATCTTTTTTCTCCCAATGATTGTTCAAGTGACTACTTATTTATTTTTGGTTTTTTCTAGGATTCGGTGAAAAGAACGACGACGGGGATTCGATTCCTATATGAGTTGATAGATGTGCCAAGCATGCGTTATGAAAAGCAAACCATTGAAGATGATCTTTTAGAATTAGTTTACATTCCTAGGGGTTCATTTATGTCATGATGTATTAACCTTTCAATGAGTAACGTACGATAGTATTATTGCAACTTTTAACTGGCATAACCTGTAATTTTGGTTTGGTGACAACCTAACTATAAGAAGCTCAAAAAATCACAGTTTTGGGTCATTTCAGATCTGTTTAGAGAATTTGAATTACCGCATAAAACGTACAATTTCAAGAAGATACACATATTCTTCCGGTGTGTCGCATGACCGTTCTTATGAATATCTTGAGGTCATCATCATCAAATTTTTACCCGCTTCCAATGGACTCATGGGAATGACATCCCCTGCTTTGTCCATCTCACGTCATACGAACTCGGGACTTTCTTAAAGATGGCAATGCACCGCAACAAGAAAAGATGATGTGGGAAGGATTCCCTAAGAGGATAGATATGATAACGTAAAGGGATAAACAAGCATAGTAGCATGCTAAGATACCAATGATTTGGGAACTGAGATTGTAAATCATAAAGCTACAAAAGAAATAAAGACTCGTCCATTAATGAGATAACAAGAAGTCAGAGTTCGTCGGGACTAGATTAAGTAAGAGGATGAGTTTAGAGACAATCACTCATGTTGGTAGACTACATATTAACGCCACGGTTGACCCGACTAGTCCGATACATTTGATTAGGAGAAACCCAATCTGGTTGCCACATGATTAATGTGAATATCACATAATTATCTACACGCATAAAGATTAGGATAATCCGGTCCAAAGTATATCAACATGAGTTAAGATCTTTTTGGTTCAATGTTTTTGCCCAAGCGGGCTTACAACACCATGTAGGATAGTGAGACAACAAATTGTAGTGTGGCATAAGTCGTTCAAATAGCATTTATGAGCAAGTAATGTTATTAGAGACATTGTTCTAAAATCTAGGACTTTAGATCACATGGGTCAGCAAGAAATCCTTAATTATGTTATTTACAAGTAAATAGTAAAACACACATGCAATGCACTAAAAAATAACAAATACAATTTCCTTAGATATTGTATTTCTAAACGTGACTCGCTAGATGCAATAATTTCAAATGCGAACAATGAAACGTTTAGCAATTTCTGCCTCCGGGGATGCTCAATTCCCTTCTCTGAATCTTCTGCTCGGTCTTCGAGGTGGCAAAGGTGGATTCGGGTTGCTCCTCCGTGGTGCGGCGACGAAGGCCGGACAGAATAAGACGAACAATTTCGACGCCTGTCGTGATATGAGTGGTCGCCGGCTGCTGTATGTGAACGCCGAGAAGAAATTGGAGTGGAAGGCTGAGGCTGATGAACGGAAATTGGAAAAATATGCGGAGAACTTTCTTATGAAGAAAGCAAAGGAGGTGAAAAAGTCTAAGACAGAAGGCGCTGAGAAATATGTTGAGACATATAGGGAAGTTTCAGCGAAGTGAATGGAGGAGGTGGAGGCTTCTGTGAGGCAGTCTTTCGAGCTTTATCAGAGTTCAAAGAGGAAGTCTTACCAGGGTTGGGGCAGCCGTCAAAGCAATTGAAGATGGTAAGTAGTTGTCTGTTTGCTTATTTGATGTGGGTGCATTATTCCCTTCTCTTTTTATGAATCTTTTTGGGTACACACCGTGCATTGATTATTTCCTGCTCGGGGTTTGAGGAATTGGTTTAGATGATTTTGTGTGGGTCCAACTAGGTGTAGGTTGTACAATTGAACAGTTTCAAATGCTAACATTCAGGTTAAATTATTAGGGGATTTTGTTCTTGAATTTGCTTTATTGCTATATGATTCCGTGTTCTTTTCCTCCTGAAACTAGTTCTAAAGGTTCTGATTTCCTGATTGTTGGATAAGCAGGAACGGAAAGGGAAAAGAAGTGGAAAGCGATAGTGAGGATGATGAGGGTGAAGATGAGAAAACTACAGTTCTTGACCATGGGAATGATGTACTTGACAGTTCCCCTGGTTCTTCTCTGACACAGACTGATGGGGAGTCTTCGTGTGAGTGCATCCAAAAGCACATTAGAAACCGAGAATGGAAGCTGTATTGATGGAAGTTTTACTAGTGAAAGTGACTGTAAACATGGGGCCATAATGTGGAATGTGGGGCTTCTTCTGTTGACTCCGAATCTACGGATGAAATACCAGTTTCCGAATGGGATGGTAGAACCCCTGAGGCTAGCAATATTATTAGAGCTGAAGCTGGGGATTCTCATCAAGACGGTGGGGAATCCACACAAGGTTCAGGAATGGTTACCTGTAATGTAGTGGCCACATCTGTTGTGCCTGAAGCCATTCTTGACCTCCCTACAAAGACAGAAACTGGAAGATTTAATCAAGCATGTGTAAAATCAAGCAATTATTCGTTAGCCCCGGTTACTGATGTTGTGACAGTTGAAACCTCGATTGTCGTTTCAGAAGAAATAGCCCTTCCAGATACAACCATTGCAAGCTTGAACAGGCCGCTCAATTTCGAGGAGTTTGAATCCGCCAAAGAGTTGGAAGTAAGTTTTCACAACAAGTAACAATTTGTTCTTGTATTCTCTTTTCAACATCAAATCCTTCTTGTGGTTGCTTCTACTTCTCAACTAGTGTTTCTGTGATTTGTGCTATTATGATGCTAGCTCATTTTTGTCTTGTGCCACTGATATCTCCCACATTGTGATGTTTGGGCTGATATTTGTATTGAAAAATTAGAATATACAGTAAACCAAAGTGAACAGGAGAAGATAGCTGACATTTGTATTGAACAATTAGAATATACAGTAAAACAGAAGAACAATGTGTAGTGTGATGTGAATTGGGCTTGGAATCCTTGGGCACATAGGGCGTTTCGACTTTGAGGCCTTGGGTTCAAGTTCTACACCAAGTTATGGGGTTCAACATTCAAAGAAAATAGTACAATATGAATATATACATCCCATTAATACCATAAATGTGTTATCCTACTAGTTTAAGGAACATAACCAAATAAGATCCATGTACCTCAACTTCCGAAAGGAACATAACCATTCTTGTGTGAGGGAACATCACCTTAAGAGGGGTTGGGATTTTTCTGTAACAAAAAAATGTAGAGCCTCTGAAACAGTAGGCTGGTATTGATCCTTAGATAGGACCCATTCACATGAGGGTAAATATTTCCACTCAAGAGGCAAATCAAAACCTCCTGTTTTAGAGATTCTACATTTTTTTGTTTCAGCAAATTGTAGACCTCCTAAACACTTCCACTGGACAATTATGTATTGAAACACGAAAGAATAGTGAACATGGTAGTTCTTCTCTGTAATCACAAGTTCATATTGCTTTTGCATATATATGTTGTGAAAAGGAGCTCTTCAAGTGCCTGTGTTGGTCTTTTTAGAAGGTTCCTCAGCCTTGTTAACAATGGATTTTATAGCAGTTGTTTTCCATTTGCCACAGAAACATAACTATAGAACAACACTTCCAGATTTTTATCCGGCTACCACTCTTGTCTCTGTGTTATCATTAAAAAATATTTTGCTTCATTGAATAAGAAATCAATTTGCTTTCTAGACTTTCTGAAAGTCTCTTTTTCTTAGTCTTGAAAGCCATTGACTGTTATCCATTGCTGTTTCTATCGTGGTGACGCATTGTTGAGTGCAGATTCTGGGAATGGAGCAGCTTAAAGTTGAGCTGCAGGCAAAAGGCTTAAAGTTCGGTGGTACCCTGCAAGAGCATGCTGCTAGGCTTTTCATGTTGAAAGCCACACCTATCGAAGATCTTTCAAAAAAGCCGCTTGCAAAGCCTCTGATATCCAATTAAGAACTGGCTCTGGTGATATCAATAACATCTGATGAGTGCATCTAGTTAGTTAAAGGGACCAGCATTGACAAGGCTTTGGCTTCTCTTTTTTGTACATATGAACCTTAGTACGATGATAAATGTTTTGTTGTGACAGTCATGTGATAAGGCTGTTATTTTGTGTATTCTAATCCTTAAACAGAAATGTCAAAACTAGGTGAATTACAGGATTACTTTTTCCTCTTACCTTGTGACTATTACACCTGTTACTGAATGGAGTAGTCATGAAACTTGCTCTTTTAAATGATGAACAATACAATGGTGACGTTCCTGTTCGGTGGTTGACGATGTACTCACGCCTCAAGCTGGATTTTCTTTTGGGAATTCAGATCCTATGAAGTGAGGGTTCATCACCTATGAAAGTTGTTGGCTCACATTTTTGCACCTCAGTATAAAACTATGGGGTGGCCACGGGTTGAATTGGGTTAGGTTTTTGAAAACCCAAATCTCAATTTTTAAAAAAATCTGAATAATCTCCATTCTCACAACCCCATCCCCATGTTCTCGTATTGCCAGCTCATCCCCACTTTGACATGGTTCAATCTACCTTCATTTAATATTATAAAATTTCTAAAAAAAATAAAAAAAAAACCCAAACCTGAATTTTTCAAGTCAGGTCGAATGAATCGGATCAGGATCCTGCTGAACCAGACACGAACCCACCCCCTATATGAAACCATCCATGTGAGTTATTCTGATTTAACGTTCATGCTCATTTATCCATTCATGTGATTTAGAGTCAGGAAACTCTAAATCACCATTCCACTGGAAATAGTTAACTACAATGAAATTAGAGAAGGGCCAGAAAGGAGATTAACACATACTTACTTGGGCCAAAAAAACAACATATTGGACCACCCAAAGTCACCATTAGAATAAGATATAGTCATAGAATTTTGTTTCAAGGACACTGACTCTATTGGTACATGAATCTTCAATATCCTGATCTACATCAATCTTTCCCAGGATCAAAGTTCAGACCATAACAACATTCTTATTGCATCTTATTAAATATGAAGCAGCATAAAAAGAGCTTCTAATCTTAACTACAATAGAATTAGAGGGGGGCAGAAAAGAGATTAACACATACTTGCTTGGGCCAAAAAACCAACATGTTGGACCACCCAAAATCACCATTAGAATATGATATAGTAATAGAATTTTGTTTCAAGGAAAATGACTCTATTGGTACATGAATCTTCAATATCCAGATCTACATCAATCTTCCCCAGGATCGAAGTTCAAACCATAACAACATTCTTATTGCATCTTATTAAATATGAAGCAGCATAAAGAGAGCTTTGAATGCCCGTAATATGCAGAAGATCTGTTTGGAACTGAAACACAAAGAAAGAGGTAGTCTCAAAAAACCTATATTTATTCTTGTACTTCCCCTTTGTTCCACTAAGACCTTTCTGCTCCATCATTCAGACTCATGCATTCTCGGTCTCAAGATTACCTTCATAGACATATGAAAAATGATATCAGTGTCCTGTTAAACGAATAGACAAAAGCTCTCTGAGTCTAGGAAACACTAATGTACGGCAATAAGAAATTCAGGGAAGGAAACACGACCTCTAAGACTTATTCACGGTAATCGCAGACTCTCGGGAGAATCGATGACTGCATATTTCATGCATGCTACTACACCATCTGAAAATTCTTAATTGGCTAGTTGTATAAATAGCCACCAGGGCTATGGAACAAAGGATTATCCCGGATCTACACTGAGGTATTGACGGGGATTCTCAAATATCGCAGAATAGAAAGAATGTGATACGATGAGATAGAATGCAATAGAAACAAAGACAAGGAACCTATATTCCATGACTGATAATGGTTCAAATATAAGGCTTCAAAAACCTACTCTAACATATTTCGGTCCCTGCTGTGTTTAAGACCAAGTGAGACTTCACCCGCCTATAAATATCAAGACCAGGAACTTCATGGATTTTAAAGGCCTCCACTGCTTGCCGTTCTGGTCCAACACTAACAAAAGTGCACATATATAGATATCTAAATTAGAACTACTGTAGTACAGGACCTTAATATTCATGCAAGAGGTCATCCCAGATAGCTGAAGGCAACTTTCTTAATACTGAATAGAAGGAAACAGGCAAATACAATGAGGAGAAAAAGAAGAATTTTGTCTTGGAACTCTGTGCTACAGAAGATGACTAGAAACTGCTTTCGCACCTTTCAAGAGCTCTGGCTCACAATGAGAACTATCCTCGGTCTCCTTGATCAGGTTTAGTTCTCAGATTAGGATCAGAATATCACATTTGCTGCTTGACTACTTCCAGGTTTGAGAGCTTGCTTGAGGTTTAGTGGAGATTAGATGATGCTATGAATCTACGAAAGCTCCCAATGCCACTAAAGCAGATGAATGGTGGCCTTCCAAGACCAGTATCACAGGTCCCTTCTTTTTTATTTGAATCAGCAGATATCAAAGATTATTCATCTAAACTTGGAAGTGTCTCAATTGGCCTCCAAATGCCCTAACTTCAAGAACAGCTAGTTGATTCAAACACAACACATGCACCCACACCTACCCAATATACCCCTGACACTCATGAAACTCAAACTCAACAACTCATTATGCCAAAAACTAGACCCACAAATATATTACTGAATTCATGTGAAGCATTACTATAAATGGTCAATCAAACATAGATCACCACAGAGCTCCAGGGTCTTTCTCAGACGAGAGTGATAAATCTGGGACCTGTTCAGTCTCAGAAATTAACTACAGTCATTCATGTGAAATTTGTAGAATAATTCCTACTAGGACGAACACAAAAATCTCTGGAAATCTTCAAATACAACTGATAAAATGACAACACATTAACAGTTAAAATAAGAAGTTTGATATCTGGATTACATGAATGCTTCAACTCATCTTCTTTGTCTTGTCACTCAGGTCAAATCTTGAGTGAAGGAACTGGACCCATGGTCTGATGCCTAGAACAGTATGGCAGATGAGGAATTCCCCTGGGAACCAACATTCAACAGCAACCTCTCTATCTGCAAATGGCAACCCACCCAGCTACTACCTAATTCAAATGCAATTTATCTGGTGGCACTACCATCGGATAAATGATTGACTCTATATCAAGGAGAGATTGTTAAAACCATGAGAAAGTCGACGGAGAGAGATATGAAATTATGATTGTGACAATAATCTTCTCAGATAGATAGAAGATGTTGGCTCTCAGACTTCATTTGCACCATGTACATCATAAAAAAATGAAACTTTCAATCGATCTATATATGAGGTTACTAAACTACTCTCAAACAGCTAATGGAGGATCTCCGTTTTCAGCTATTTTAGAACCAAGAATATATTTTTCAGGACTCGACTGATAAAGGGGAAGGGAAAGAGCGCTAGAAGCCTGGAGCGTCCTTCATAGTAACTGAATCACGTTTTCATTTCCATCTCTAGCAAAGTTTTTCAAAACACAAATCGGAAACTCATCATTTTTCAACAGTCTGTAACTAGCTAGTATTACGGGAAAACACAAAACATAAGAAGAACGAACGTGCACCTGTTTCAATAATCCGACAAGAGTTCAGAAATCAGAGCAGCGTCCACCTCGCTCCCAGTCGCCGTAACGTGTCGGCTCAGGTCCTCGTGGACCACCCACTTCACCTGTCCCTTTATTAACGAAAACGCCAGCCTCTTCTTCCTCGCTTTCGCTACCAGCACCCGGTTCTTTTAATGGTTCTTCAGTTTGGGAAGGAGGAGGGGTATTTACTCCAGAAGCTGTTGATCGAGAATCATGTTCCTCTTGCTGGCCAAGAGAACTCAGAAGCCTCTTTGCTGATGCAGAGAGAGGGAGAAGGTCGATGGACGGAGTCGAATTCAATGATGAAATTTTAGGTCGAGAAACCCCTACGAGGGAAGATAGTGACGATTGTAGCAAGCGGCGAAGATTGCTGGCCATCGTATCTCCTTTGACAGAAAAGTAAAAGCTAACTATCGAGCTTCGGGTTTGAGCGAGTTGTGCTAGGATTATGGACCCGAAGAGGAGAGGGTACGCTGTAAATAATAAACCAGCAAACACCCTTCGGTATCCTTGTTGGGTGGCTCAAAATATAATGAATTGCACCGAGCCAGCACCGAGCCGAACGCCAGCCACTCGCGAACAGCTCAGTTCGAAGTCACCCAACAAAGGATACACGAGCTCGATATCAGAAATGGGCTCGTTTAGATTAATTAGCCGAGCTCAAGCAGAGACAGGTTCAGCTTGCCAGCTACTTGTTAATTTTAACGAGCGGCAAATCGGGAATCGGGGGGATTTGGAAAATTTTCGAGAAAGAGAGTCCCGTCTCTTCCATTCTATCTTGCCGCCTGCGAAACCCATACTTCTCGGCCATTTCTATACCGTTTCAGCATGATTTTCTCACGAAAATCGATATCCATCAGTGAGTATTCATGGGAAATGGGAGATTTTGGTCTTCAAATCCTTCATTCTCCCTCTCCCTCTTCGATTCCTCAATCTCTGTCAAATATTTTGATTTTTTCATCTACGATTTCTTCCTCTTCTATCTTCCTCCTCTTTGATTTCTTCATCCGGAGTTCTTCCTCGTCGATGAACGAAAGCAACGGTCCGATGGGAGGTAAAATTTTTATTTAATGTTTTTTTTATTTGCGTCGCCGACCTAACCCTACAAAATCTCTAACTCTTGCTTCGTTTAAGCAATGCTTCTTCATTCTTGGAAAGGTTTTGGAGATATCCTCGAACGGCGAACACTCTTTGTTTCTAAGTGTTGATTTATTTTCTTTTTGTTTCTATCTTCTGTACGTTTTCTTCCTCTGTGATTTCGATGTTGTTTTTTGTTTTTCATTTTTATCTTCTGTACATTTTCTTCCTCTGTGATTTCAATGTTGATTTTTTTCATTTTTATCTTCTGTACATTTTCTTCCTCTGTGATTTCAATGTTGATTTTTTTTTTCATTTTTATCTTCTATACGTTTTCTTCCTCTACAATTTCAGTGTAATTTTTTTTTTATTTTTATCTTTTGTACGTTTTCTTCTTTTGCGATTTCGGTGTTGATTCAAGCAAAACACAACAATGATCTTTCGATTAATATTTGACTGATTTGATTCTGAAAACCACCCCTACCAACAACCATGTTTATGCCAGGTTATGTGATAGGGGAAACAATTAAGAGCAAATGATTGTTGATATTCGTCCTTAGTGTTTATCTTTCTCGTATCACTGTGTTTGTTACTCATATAATGGCATTAAATGAAATGCTTGAGGTAACGATTACATACAGAAAACTAGAACGCTTGGTTATGTGGTTAACCTTTTCAATTGTTTCGAAAAAAATCTACTTCAAAGCCAATTAACCTCTATGTTTAGGCTTTTGCTAATTGTAAAAGTTTCCCTGGGCAAATAAGGTAGTCAATATATCTTCCTTCTTCTTATTTTTAACTTGTTCTTTTTTTTTTGAGTATGTCTGAGTTGCTTAATATATTTTGAGCTAGAACTTTTAGTCATTTGCTCAATAGAGGCTCAGCTAGAATGTTCGTGAGAAATACAAGGATAATTACGTTCTTATTCCATGTTTTCTATTCATTTTGTCTGAATTTTACTGCTCTCTTACCAACGAAATTCCATCCAATCACAAAAGGAATACGGATGATAGGAAATTTTTCTAGCCGAAGTCTTCCTATTCCTAAATATAATCTTGTGGCCCATAGGACAACCATAAAAATTAAATTGTTGTTCACCAAAACAAAACTTTTTTTATGCATATGGAACTCAACCAAATTCTGTTATGTTAGACTAGTAACAAGTCTAGTAAGCATGTATTCATCATACATATCAGAACAGAATATTTCGAAATACAGTACATAATTTTTATTTTTAAACCCAATATTTCATTGAATTGATACATTAGATACAAACGGATGTAAATTATCTCTCTTTTTTGCAATCGATTTTATCCTTCATCTTCGAATTTTCATCCAAAGTTCTTCCTCGCTGACGAGACGAAAGCGACGGTCCGATGGGAGGTAAGATTTTTATTTAATGTTCTATTTTTTTTTCGTCGTCGACCTAACTCTACGAAATTTCTAACTCTCACTTTGTTTCAACAGTGCTCCTTCATTCTTGGAAAGGCTTTTAGAGATATTCTCGAACGGCGAACACTCTTTCTGTTTCTGTAAGTGTTGATTTTTTTTCATTTTTATCATTAATTTCTTGGTATTGAGGTTGAAGTTCATCAGAATATTATAAGAGAATGTTGGTGTGCTTATTTCCTTCTCTTAGAAGTTTTTAAATTTATATATAAAAAAAGGATCGGTATATTGGACTGGAAACTATTGGGTGCAAGACTACAGGCTTGAAGAGACCCTGCTGCATTGAAAGACAAGGGTCGTTCCCGATTGTCACAACGTCATGTATCTTCCTCTAAGACTAGACAAGTTTGATAAAATAAGATTAGGCTTAATAATAGACTCCTTAAAAATAGGGGGAGAGAGAGAGAGAGTCATTGAAAAAATAATCATCGAGATATAACAGAATAATGACTACCTCATATATTTTTTTTAGGGATATAAGAAAGTTAAAGGTTAGGGGTATTTGGGTAATTTTAAATGAATGTTAGAGGTCATGGGTATTTGGGTAATTTTATTTTAGGATATTTTATTTTGAAGTTGTAGTTAATGTAGAAACCTCCCTAAGGAGGTACATACAAGTTCCTACTTCAGCGCTTTTAAATCTTTTGATAACCTTGCTTTATCTTTTCCTATCAATGTTATTACAGTGTTCCCCCTAGAATTGTTAATCTTCGTAGGCATTGTTCTCCTTATTGCTGATATGTATCTTAAATTATGTGTAGGATCTTTGTTGTTTAGATTGCTTTCTTTTCTTTATGTTTTTAATTTATAATTTTATTTTTTTGTAGAAGCAAAAATGTCAACACCTCCTCAATTGACATCAATAATTAACACTAGTTCTAGTGTGGCCATAAATAGTGACTCAACTCCACCAGAGTCACTACCATCTATCAGAGAAGTAGGCCCAGATAAAATTACCATAAATGACGATGAAGGTGACTCTACCCATACTTCAAAAAGACAAAAAAAGTCTCATGTGTGGTTGGAATTCAGAGAAGTATCACTTAATGGTACAAAAAAAAACTCAGTGTGTTCATTGTAAAATCAATTTGAGTGTTATTAGTAGTGGAGTGACCACACATATGAGTCGACATTTGAAACGCACTAGTAGAAAAGTGGCAATGAGAAAACAAAAAACCTTAAACATTCAACCAGTGGGAGTGGGGTCTAATGTTGACTAGAGTCCATCTGGACTTTCTTTTATGGATTTTGGAGGAAAATATAATCAAGGTAAAATGAGAGTATTCGTTGCTCATTGGATTCTTATGCATGAGCATCCATTCATTATAGTAGAAAATGAGGGATTTAATTTTGTAATGAAGATAGCAAATATGAATTATGAGAAAATATCCCGTAAAACCATTAAGAAGGAGTGTATGGAGGTGTATGAGGCAGATAAAAGGAAATTGAAAATTTTGTTAAAAGAGATTAACAAGATTAGTCTTACCACGGATCTTTGGAAGTCCCAAAATCAAAAGATTGAATACATGGTTATTACTGGGCATTTTATGACAGTAATTGGAAGCTACAAAAACGAGTATTGATTTTTATGCATGTTCCTCCTCCTCGTCGTGGGATTGATATAGCAGATGCTATTTACAAGTGTTTGAAAGAGTGGGAGATCGAAAATAAAGTTTTTAGTATTTCAGTTGATAATGCTGCATATAATGATGTTTGTATGAGAGTTTTGAAAGGAGATTTTTCAAGGAAAAAAATTAGTTTGTGATGGAAAGTTGTTTCATGTGTGTTGTTGTGCTCATATTTTGAACGTATTAGTCCAAGATAGTCTTGATCAGATTAAGGATATCATTGATAATATGCGTGAAAGTGTCAAATTCATAAATTTGTCTGAGGCTAGATTTCGCACTTTTTTCTGAAATTGTACAACAACTAGAACTTGGTGAAAAAAAGTTGGTTATTGATTGTCTAACTCGTTGGAACTCCACTTATGACATGTTGTCTTCTGCATTAAAATTCAAAGATGGATTCTCTAGATTTAAAGTTAGAGAACCAACTTGTGATTGTTTGCCAAGTTTTGATGAATGGGAAAAGGTTGACATGGTGTGTGAGATTCTAGAAGTTTTTAATGCGGTTTTTAATATAATTTGTGGGAGTGACTACCCTACTTCTAATTTGTACCTTAGTGAGGTATATATGGTAAAAGAAGTTCTGAATTTTCATTCTACAAATGAAAATATTTTCATTCTACAAATGAAAATATTTTCATTAGGACAATGGTTAGTAGAATGAAAGAGAAATTTGAGAAGTACTGGGGTGAATGCAATTTATAGATGGGTGTTGCTTCAGTTTTGGATCCAAGGGTCAAATTAAGGTTGATCGAAATGTGTTTTCTAGAGATATATTCTAAGGAGGAAGCTACAATGAATATAAATTTAATTCGACGCACCTAATATGAGATCTAAGATGAATCTGTATCATTATATTGTAAACACCTAACCAATACAACCCGAAAAGACTAGTCGATTAAGATGCGGAAAGCCAAGTCTTAACACATACCACAAACACTAACATATATAATGTGGATATTAGAAATGAAAAAATTGCTTCAAGTACTAGTTCTATGGTTGTTTCCACAAATCGTAGGCCTTCATTAAGTTCAGGTTGGTTAAAGTTAATGAATTATGTGAAACAAGTGGATGTAGTTAATTCACCAAGGTCAAAATTAGAAATTTATCTTGAAGAAGGTGTATATAGTTGTGAGAGAACTTCACATTATTATGTTGATGTTTTAGAAAGGTGGAAAGTGAATCATATGAAATTTTGAGTATTATCTAAGATAGCAGCAGACATCCTTGTAATTCTCATATCCACAATAGCTTCAAAGTCTACATTTAGTGCTGGTGGTAGAGTAATAGACTCATATCGTTCTTCATTGGCACCAAATACATTTCAAGCTTTGATTTGTGGTAGTGATTGGGTTCGGGCTCTTCACGGTGTAAAGAAAAATCAAAAGGTGAATTTCTTTGATTAATTATTTATTATGATATTTTTTAGTTTTATTTATTAAAATTTTGGTTTATGATTACAGCATGAGAAGATGAGTGTAGAGATAATGCTACCAGCTACATGATTTTTCATGTTTTTCTCATTATGGTAATTTTAATATTTTTAACGACATTAAGTAACTAGTAGTGGAAGAGTATTTTTTTATCTGACAATAACTATTTTTTTTTTTTTTGTCATAGGTGGAGATTTTGCTCATGCAAGGATGTATATTATTTTCTAGCATGAAGAGAAATAACTATAGTTTGTAAATTTATAATGGATTTATGGTTTTTATTTGGGTGATTGTAAATTGATAGTGATATTTCATTTAATTTTGTTGTGTTTGATTAGTGTGTGGAGTTTATTCATAATGTTATGTAATGTATGAAGTGTTTAGACTATTTTATGGAGTGTATGAAGTGTATAAACAATTTCATGGAGTGTTTATGGAATGTATAGACAATTTTATGGAGTGTTTATGGAATGTTTATGTAGGTATTATGTATATAGATTATGCCCAATTTTAAGTAGAGGTCATGCCAAATTTTATACAGGTACTATATACATAGGTTATGCTTAATTTTAAGTACAACCCATGCCCAATCTTATAAATGTATTATATATATAGGTTATGCCCAATTTTATATAGAGGCCATGCCCAATTTTATGTAAAACGTATGCATAATTGTATATACAATTTATTTGATATATATTTTTTGAAAAGTTTTAAATGTATGTTGAAGTTCGAGCTCGGCTTGAAGCTCGGCTCGACAATAGGCAAGTTTGGGCTTTGCTCGGCTCGATGCAACCCATACTGGTCAACCAACTATTTTTTATCTCTTAAAGTGACATAAAATGGGATTGATAGGTTATTTGATACATGAACTATTTCATTAGATAATTGGCATTTTATGGGTGAAGATATTTTATGAAAAAATTAGGTTCAAAGAAAAAAATGTAATAACAACAAAAAAGAAGTCCAACTCAAGTTTAACCAACTTACATTTCTAAGTCATTCATTCTAAATTGATCGATAAATTAGGTATTTTTGCAAAAGAAAACTAATAATTAACAAACTTCGGCTTCGTGACTTTGTGTTAACTCACAATTAAGTAACATTACTCTTAAAAATCCCTAGCTTGTTGGAAAAAAAAAAGATGTTATAAAAAAACCGATTGGCTTAAAAGTAAATAAATATTTTTAATCATTTTATTTATGATTAAATATCTCATTAGATAATAATTATAAATATTATGCTTATATAATGCTCGTGATATCATGGTGTTTCAACTCAGTCAGATAACCTATGACTCGAGCGGTCCGATTCAGAATTTCATAGACCCAAGTCGGTCTTGGTTCCGAGTTGTAATATCTTGCATAATTCCCTTATTGTAATATATAATAGATGTTACAATCCTGACTTCGTTACACGATTCCAGCATATTTTATCTCCTTCAAAATCCGAGACCCAAACCATGAATTTAAAACTTAGGGGGAGGCTTGGATCAATTCTCATTGCAGGCGCACAGATGGCGGGAAAATGTCCTTACAGCCCACACATATATAAAGCTTACATTTCTCAGTCCATCGCAATTCGCACGTCATTGCTGCCTTCCCGGGTCCTGACCGAAGCCCTCCTTGCCTTCATCCTCATTCTTCTTTATACTCTTGCGGTTTCGGCTTCTCTCTATGTCAGAACGTTTCTAACCCATGTCCAAAGCTGATTTGTCCATCTCTCTGTCGACATGCATATCTGCGCGTTTTTACTCCTTCTTGGTTTGGGTGTTAGGGCGTAAAGGTGGGCGCTTCCTCCGGTGATTTGTCTGTGGAAGTGAAATTCACCTTGTGTTTTGGGAACCTGCGTCTGGGAAAGAAATTGAGCTCTGTTGTTCGGTTGTTGATACTGTGAATCCTTATTTTCCTTATCTGAAAATGGCTGGAGCGTTTGATGATGAGATGGAGGGTACAGTGACTATAAACGAGTATATCGAGGACATGGAAGCTCAAGAACTGGTAAGATCATTTATTTTCGTTTAGGGTTAATTTGAATTGGGAGGTGTTGGAGTTGTCTGTAGTTGGTTCTTTTTGCTGTTTCGTTTGAGGGGGCAAGTTGTTCTGTCCCGAGTTTGTCACTGTCTTTGTGAAAGTAATTGCAGGAAGCTGACTTGGTTTTGGGTGGGGATGAGGGGAAGGAATGCACTTATGCTAAAGGATATATGAAGAGGCAGGCGCTTTTCTCTTGCCTTACATGTACACCAAACGGGAATGCTGGGGTTTGTACTGCATGTTGTCTCTGTTGCCACGATGGCCATGAGGTATGCTTTGGTTATAGTCTAGACATTTATTTCCTCCGTATTTCCTGATAATGGTCATCCTCTAAACTTATGGTTAGTTTTGTTACCTTTTAGACCGATCAAAGGTATTTTGTGACCTTATTTTGGAATGTACACGTTCTTTTTGGTCCCAGACTATCCTCATTATGTACTACACCGGAGTTCTCTCAATGCTATTTCCTGTAGTAATTCTGCATTTCGATTCATGAAGCATTTTCCGTTGTCACGTTCCTTAATTTCTTAATGACTTTTTTTTTTTTTTGCTTGTTGTTGTTTGCTGAAGATTATCGAGCTGTGGACCAAGAGAAACTTCAGGTGTGACTGTGGGAATTCTAAGTTTCAGGAGTTCTCCTGCAAGCTTTCTGCTGATAGGGAGCCAGAAAATACAGGCAATTCTTACAATCAAAACTTCAAAGGTTCCTATTGCACATGCGTTCGCCCTTACCCAGATCCAGATGCTGAAGAACAAGTGGAGATGATACAGTGCTGCATTTGTGAAGACTGGTTTCATGAGAACCATATTGGTCTTGCGGCTTCTGAAGAGGTCAGTATACCATGATTCCGAGTCCTTCTCTTTAAGTAGGTTGATGGTTAACATGTTGAATTTATACATTGCAAATAGAGTTTAGTTAGATTTAAATTACACTTTAATATTATTATTACTATTATTTTTGAAAGGCCATATTATTTTGTTATTATCATACCATATTGAGTAATAATGTTAGGGGGGGTTAGTGCCCCAAAGTGGATTCTTGAAGATCAAGTCATGTCCAACATGAAGATCATGTCATGTCATGTACATGAAGATCAGGTAAGAATTTGTGTTAGTGTTGATGACTTCATGTGCACTGGAAAACAGTTTCCAGTGTTAGTGCCCCAACATGAGAAAAACATAAAAAACAAGAGAATTTCTAAACCTTTACAGTGCACTTAATTACAACATAATCCTTAAACCCCAAATTAGGTAAAACAACTATTATTACTACTTGAATAAATTATTTAATGTATAATTAAATATACTAATATATTTATTAATTGAATTAGATATTTTATTGTACATTAATATGGTAATTACATGAGCCAATGAAATAACTACACGATTAATTACAAATAATAAATAAATAACATTATAAATAACAAAAACGAAAGTAATACGTTGAGTTATTAATTTATTAATAACATATGATATACTTTAACCTAAAAATGAATAATTTAAGAGAAAAAATTGATCTAATCATAACTTTAACACACTATATATTTGTACATAATATATTTTATGTATTATTAATTATTAATATATTATCACAAAATTTAAAACTATTGGTTTAATTAACTATAGCAATCGGATAATTATGCCAAAAATAATTTATCAAATATTTATTTTAACAATATTTTAATTATGACTATTAAATCACTATTTTAATATAGTAACTGTAAAATAAATATATTAAATAAATAAAAATAATTAATTATAAATAAAAATAATTATTTATAAATAAAAATAATTAATTTATAAATAAAAATAATTAAACCATCGTCGTCTTCCTCAGCTGCGAGCCAAAGGGCAACGACGATGGCGACGGGGACGGGCTAGACGGCGACGGCGATGGCCAGCGACGACGGCGGGCAACGACGATGGCGACGGGGACGGGCTAGTAGGCAACGGCGACGGCCGGCGACGGAACGAGAGAGGGCTGCGGCAACACCGAGAGAGGGCTGCGGGAACGAGAGACAGTTGCGGAACGAAAGAGGGTTGCGGCAACACCGAGAGAGGGTTGTGGAAATGAAACGGCAGAGAGGGTGTGCGAAAGAGAGCCCCCCGAGAGACAGCCCCGCTCGCCGAGAGAGAGCCTGCGCAAGAGTCATGTAGATGACTCTCAAAATCGGGCGGAAAGCACTTTCCGCCCGTTACTCTTGAGACATGAACTCGTGATTCATGTATATTCATGTACATGACATGAATTTCGGCGCCCCCTAACGACATCAGGACATGAACTGCGCAATGCGCATGAAGATCATGTCCTGAGTCATGTGCACTAACCCCCCCTTAGTATTTATCATCTCATGAGACTTAATATTTGTATTAGTGTCTCTTAAATAATTTTCCTTTTGAAGAGTTTATATACTGCTGACACCTGGTTATATTCATCTTCACTATGTCAAGTTTGCAATTGCAATTTCTTTTAGGTAAGTTCAGCTTGATTTCCTTTGTTCAACATTTAGTAACATGTTTTTGGGTCCTTGAAAATAAGTCATCAGCTGTTAGCTTCATACAATCATTTTAATTTAAATTGACACGGTTATTATTTTCTTAGTAACTTACCGTGAGTTACAATGTTTGTGTTTCTTATATTATAAGTGATAATGTTTTTATTAATTTATTGTCAAAAATGTTCTTGTCATTTTTTACTAAACATAAGTTATTTAGTTCTTATGCTCTCCAGCATAGCTTACCTCGTTGGTTGTGCCACAGATACCCAGAGATGAAGAGGGAGAGCCTTTATATGAGGATTTCATCTGTCAGGATTGTGCTATGGTCTGCTCCTTCTTGAGACTTTATCCTCAGACTATTTGGGCCGCCGCTAGGCAAAGCAATGGTCCTACTATCAGTAAAAAGGAAGAAAACTTGTTGGAGCCTGGTTCCGCTGCATCAGCTTCCTCTATTAATATTGATAGTGCATCTTGCTCTTCAGAGATTCCAAAATCTGATCCTGAAACTTCCTTGGGTGCTAAAAAAGCTGTACTAGAAGAAAACACAAAGAAAACTTTGGATTTTGTCTGCTGTACAGTTGCTGCCATCTCAAACCCCACTTGTATACTTGGAGTGGATCTGTCTGTAGCCTCACCTGTTTTGAAGAAGAAGAAACCAATGTTTCTGGGTAAATCTTGGAGAGACCAGCTTTGCCAGTGCAAAGCATGTGTGGAATTCTATGCCCAAAAGGTTATTGGGTATCTGATTGACAAGGAGGACTCACTTGAGGAGTATGAGAAGATTGGAAAACTAAAAAGAGAGGAGAACTTGCAGAAACAAGAAGGAGTTGCTTTAAATTTATTTGATAACCTTGACCATGTTGCAAAGATTGAGATTCTGAGTGGCATTGCCGATATGAAGAATGAGATCAGATCTTTTTTGGTATGTCATCTGTATGTTATATCTCTCGCAGTGTATGAATTGTCTGAAGCATATTGATTGGTAAAGATTTGAGTACAACATGCAAGTTAGATTTTCTTCATCTCTGTGGTTTCGTAACAAAGCAATGCTATGATAATCATTAGTGCTGGAACAGTGGCAGGTTAAATGGGGAATCTGCCACAACCTGACTCGCTCTGCATGGGGATGGGTTTTTTCCTTCTAACTTTGGGGCAGGATCAGCCTTAGACAAAAAATCTGTGTAGAGTTGGGTGGGGTTGGGTTTTCTCAACCCGATTCAGGGTGTCTTACTGCTATATTGCCCCCATCTTTATTTAATAAGATAGGTTTAAAAGATCCCAAACAAGAATTTTTAGACAAGTGATGATTGTCATAACCATTTTGTATAGCAAAAGAAAATCATTTCTTTACGTTTTTTTTGGATTGGACCTTTGGCTCAATGGCCACATGGGAGGGTTTCTAGTATGAGGTCTTGGCTTTAAGTCTCACCAGGGGAAGGGGTTCGGCATTAAAAAGAAAAAGAGTTTATTTTTAAAGAAATGAAAACATTTTAATAAGTGAGGGCATTTGGGAATTTCACGATGGAGGTGGGATAGTGGGGTGCTGGCTCTGGCTCTGTTCTGTTCTTAAATGAACAGTACATGCTAATATAGGAAAGGCTTTAAGCAGGGTGTATAATTGTAGCAGTCACTTCCCTGACGAAGTTTAAAGATTCTTTTTGCTTATTTGAAAATTTTGAAAACAAAAGGAAAGATAAAGTAACAAAAGAAGAAAGAAAATGATCAACATGTGGAAGACGATGAATTTAGATGTGTAATAATAATATTCCTGCTTTTAGACTAATTATAAGGGCCTAACTTGATAGAGGCAAAACAAAGGTCTTGTTTGGTGTGCTCTCAACTTCTTACTTTGTCCTGAATGTAATAGCAAAAATAGTGGCAACTGAGTTTGAGAGATCTTCTGCAAAGACAAAGGAAGAAATTATCTATTTACGGTGCATAATGTATAAATTGTTCCATTTCAGGTGGTGGAGTTGAGAGCCCTCCTCTAGGGCATTCAACTTTTCATGAGCAGTTTCTCCACACCCCTTGCTGTTGTGGATGGCTCGGTGTCGTATTAGTTAGGCAAGTGGGACAAAAGCCCACTGGATTTTAAAAAAAATTATTTATCTATATTGATGAGCTTGGATTTAGTTTAAAGACTTGATTATTTAGTGATTTTATACTCCTAGGTGTGGCAATAGTATGGCTGATACATTGGCTTGGGAAGGGGTTGCCCTGCAGTACCTTGTTGTTGGCACCACTATCCCTCTTTGATCCTCTCATGTTTTAGTGCTTTTTATTTGCTCTTTGATTAAAATCATTGTAGTTTAATGTCTGTAATCTTCTTCCTTGGGAGCCCCATTTTCTTATGAACCAACTCTTCTCATTGTTACCTAAAAAGTTGAAGTGTTCCCTTTCAAAACTTTTTTTTGGCAATAAATCAAATTAACCTGTTACCTGTAGGTAGCGGGTTCCAAAAGATTCCCCAATCTGCAATCCACTACCTAGCATAGACTGGGAGGTATATCCATCCCTGAGGCTTGTAGGGAGCAAACTCCTAGCATACCTTCCTGAATCTAAATTTGGAAAGCTGCATCCTTGACAAGTTAACCTTAGTTTCCCTGATTCTTATGTGAAGCTGTTACTTGTAGTAGGCTTAGGATTTTGAGTCAACCTTACAAATAGGTGACTTTCTTATTGTTCTTGTTCTAATTTTAGTGATTTCATGACAAAAACACACACACTTCACCAGAAGTTTTGATAGGATGTGTGATTGGCATGGGTTGTGGTAGTTACTTTCATGCTCTTTTGCAAAATGTGAGGAATCATATGATCGTACAAATCACTCATGTGCCCACCACCCCTCTCTTTGTTTGCATGGTGCACACATTCACACCAAATCCCATTCCTAATTTACTAGTGAGGTCAGGTCATAGACTGACCATTCATTTGGCAAGTCATATAGAAGTTAAAATATGCATAACCTAACCAAGTTGCTTCCAGGTGGTTTCCGCTCAATAGAGGCTGACCGTTGCCAACCCCTGACCCCTGTCCCCTGATCCAGCCTCTTATGGCATCCTTAGATAATGTTTATCATAACTGAATCACATGGCCCACCTATTTCTTTTCACACAGTGTGCATGTTCACACTGACAAACCCATAAATTAGGATGATAACCAACTTTAAACGATGAATATTATAAGTACTTTATTCTCTAAGCCTCAAAATATTGGATGTTCATCTATTTCCTTGGTATACTTTTTTGCTGTTTTAAAAAATAAAAATTGAAAGAAATTAAGTTCTTGCTTAACTTGTTGTGCTGTGATGATAATCAATGTAATGATCTTCGTGGTATTTAGTCTGATTCCATAGTATTAAGTGTAAGTTGTCAAAGACTGTAAAAAAGAGGCCACTAGAGTTTTTGCAACTACTGTTGGAAGTTCAGGTTTTTGCTTTTATTGATTTTTAAGCAAGTGGAAATGGGTAAACTTCAAGGGAACTATTAGAAGATGTGAAACAAATTGCATTACATTTATTTAGCTCTGTAGAAGGAAGTAGATCTTTCCTCTTATGCTTGATTTGGGTCTCTTTCAAACTCTATTCTTCATTAATCATTATCTTTCCAATTAACTACTCTTATTTTTTTGTCGCCATAAACTTTCCAAATTACATCTCTTTCTCTCATTTAGAAAAGAAAGTTACATTCTATACCGTCCATTGGTATGTAGTTCACATGAAAGTAAGCCCAAAGGTTGGATGGTCTCATGAAGGGGTTTCTAGTGTTGAGATGTTAGGTTCAAATCTCTTGGGGTATGGGATTCAACAATAAAAAAATAGTAAGTAGTTCACATGGAAATTTATTATTATAGGTTATTTTTCCTTAAATAATTGAATTGACCCAGGGAGTGAGGAGCTGACCTCTTAGATCTTTGGGTTGACAGTTGTGAAGTTAGGTATCTATAAACTTCATATTGTACTGTACAGTTGATTGAGCATCATCATTACTCTCAGAACCTTACTCTTGCTATTTTGAGTTTGGCTGCATGAATCCTTTATTTTGCTCCAAATATGGTCAAATTGTAATAGGTGCATTGACAGCTGTAGTCTTGCAACAGTGTTCTCAGTAATGGTTATTAATTTTCTCCAAAAATCTATCCATCTATATCGCCTGTCTATATAATTTTGTGTTAGTTGACACCTATAAGGATTCCATTCTGTAGGAATTCTAGGTTGAGTGTAGAAGATGGAACTCAACAATTTTGTGAGGCAATTATATAAAATAATAATCCTGAACTGGTTTTTGAAGTTTATTTTAGTTAATCATCATTATGGAATTTGAGTTTCCCTGTTGAGTATATCGGCCCACACAAGTTTGAAAAAATTACATCAGCCCACAACTTTGCACACACATATGATTTTGTATTTTCATAGATATTACGTGTGTTGCAACATACTTGAGCATATACACTCATAATTATGTATTTATGTTGCACATGTGGTGTGGGTTGGGTTTTTTGCCCAATGGCTACATGGGGAGGGGTTTACTAGTGTGATGTCTTGGGTTATGTTTGACCAGGTATGGGCTGTTATATGTGTCAGTTTGTAATCACCAGGTTATTTGGATATTTTTTTAGTTAGTTTTTTTCCTTGCAGCCATTTATGAGTTCTCCGCCTCTTTTCTTTGTCTCTTAATGAATTTGCCTCATATAATGTGTCTTCTCTTGGAATGTCCTTAATTGGTACCATCCTGGCAACTTTGCATCACACTTTACAAGAGGATGTTTATCAGTTTACATATGATGTGAATCTTTCTTAAGTCATGTTAATGATTACTTTCCCCTTGATCTTTCCATATGTTAAACATGTTCAATTATTTGTGCCTTAATTCGATTCACAGAATCTTAATAGCCTTATGTACATATGCAGGAATCACATGATACCTCCAATCCAATCACATCGGCAGATGTTCGCCAAGTGTTTGATAACCTTGCCAAGAAGAGGCAACGGTTGCAGTAGGTGTTTCTTGGATCCCTTATATGTTTGTTAGTTGGACATGTTTAGCTGTACCTGTTGAACCTATTTGGGAGTATGGGTCAGTAAACCCCAGAATGGATGATGTATAGGTTTGAACTAAAGTTTGACTTGGGGATAGAATATATCTTGCTCTTATGAATCCATGTTTAATCACTGTAGTTGTGCCTCTTCAGTTTTCATCCTGATGGGTTTGAGTGTCCACAAGAATAGCCCTGAAATCCTTGTTGATGAATTGAAGATCTTTGTTTTACAATCGCATGGTGAGCACTAATGGCATAAATTTGAAGATACTTGAAAACAGTTATACTGCCTGAGTACCCAGAATCTTCGTGGCAAGCCAGGTTCAGTGCCTAGCCCTTACTGAAATGTTAGTGGTGTAGTTACCCACAGGTTGCTGCTGGCGAGGTTTCGGCTGGCAAGGTTACACAACAGAGTATCTTACTCCTTTTAAGTAAATTATGCCAGAAGGGATTTGCTGAACCTGTGATCAGGGTATAGCTCGAATCTTCGTTCCCGTTGGCCCCATGGCTCAGATGCTACCATTCACAGGACCGACGAGGATTTGATTCCAGTAGTACCCGGATTTCTGGGTTTCACAGATCGTATCCAAGGCTTGATGTTAAAATATTTGATATAGATTGGTTGGTGGATCAGTTCAAACATTTTCTAAATTACCTACTCATGCAGTGAGCCTCCGACACGGGAACTTTTAACCCGTAGTTGAAGTCTCCTTATAAGTGCCAATCGATGAATGCAGTCAAGATTATTTTACTCAGTGATGGTGCGCCCAGCTCACTGTGCGATGGTTGAAATATCCTCCAGCCAGGTAGAGTAGGAAAACTGTCAACCGCGTGCTTTACTCAGTACTCCAGTGTCATTCATGCCAATTTGATAATCTGGGCAGACCAAGTCTCTCTCATTAATGAATCTAGTGTCCATTCTCTCCAACATCACTCAGCCACCTGGCCGATCTACCATGTTCTGCAGGTCTCTTCCGCCGTTCATTGAAAGGGAATTTAACCATTTCTAAACATCAATCTTTTCACAAGCATTCAGCGAATTTGTTTTTGTTTTCTGTTCATGACATCCTCCATCGTCATGCTTCTGCAGGCAAATAATTTGGAAGCCTGGAGGATTAAAAATATCACAATTTGCATGGGATTCTTTACGTAGAAAATGCCGGGAGAAGTGTGCTATTGGAGCAGGTAAGAGATGTAAAGACTAGCCGAATAATTTACCGAGTCGTCTTCACATTGACAGCAATTTTGCAAGCATATTCGCCAACCTTGTGAAGAAAGTTGCTGTATTTTTATTTTTGTTTATTCAAGGTCTAGTAAACTTTAATTATATTAAGCCACCTGGGTTCTATCTGACCTGAACTCAACTAAGGGTTTAAGTTTAGGATTTAAGGTTTAATAGATAAACCTAAAGTTAGATTACTAAGCTAAATTTCTACTACTGCACTTGCATACAACCTCTTTTCGTTATTCTTAGATTTCTATTTATGCGTGAACAAAATCTGTGCATGTAACAAGAAGAACGCTCTAGAGTTCATATTTTTCATTAATTTTACATAATTTGTGGGCTTCGGTCTGTTTTGCTCACCCCACTGCGTCGTCTTTTCTGGTATTCTGCTGTGATACAGATTTTTCTTTCGAAGTTATTCCACACCATGGGAGGCCTGAGACATCATCTGCATTAGGGTTTAGACTACTCTATTGTGATTTGTGAAGTAATCTACAATTAATCCTTCTGATGCTTTTATCATTCTTCTTTGTTTTTTCTTTGGTTTATACATACTCAGAGCGAAAGCTAGCGAAGTGCCGGGACGAAGGGAAGAAAGGTTGATTAAAAGTCTTACTCAATTGCCTTGCTCCTGTTCACCCGTGACTTCCGGCTCTGATTAGTTTTTGATTGAAAATCTGTCATTGTCTTGAGGCTATTAACAATCCCATCATATCGTCGGATTCATGGTTCAGTATGGGGGATTATAGCAGAGAAATGGAGTTGGTCTCGTGGTAGTTTTGAGGAACGGTGGGGGTGTTCTGTCCGGAGAAGACGACGCGGGAGGCATCTATCTCCGTGGAAAAACAGGGTTACCATCGCCATCAAAGTAATACACAGCAAATACAAATGTGCGTTTCTTCTGATTTGCTCCATAAAAATCCGGAGCTGAAATGAAAACATGATGGGAAAGTAGAAGAAAAGCAGGTCTCTTGGCCTTCTTCCCTTAAGACTCTTTGAAAAATCACCTTGACAGTAGAAATTTTCCATCTGTTCCCTACAAATATTGGGTTCCTTCTTCCCTAGAAATCTACCTCACCGTCCTGCTGAAGGTATTTGTCTTCGTTGCTCTCTTTGTTCCCCAAACCTTACTTTCTGCAGGTCCTCAAAAGTAAAAGATCATATATACTCTCCACTCGCTAGAAAGTTGGGTTGCCTCGGAATCATGGGTAATTGCTTGGAGTCGTGGACGCATTCCACGGAGGCGGAAAGGACAGGAGAAGGAGGAGAAGGGAACCAGCAACAAAGGGTTGGTTTTCAAAAGGAAGATGGATTTGGGAAGAGTGGATTCAGGATTAAGATCCTGTTGAGCAGAGAAGAGTTGGACTGGTTTTTGCAGCAGCTCAAGGAGAAAGGTGGCCGGAGTCTGGGGGATGTATTGGTGGAGATGGAGAGAGGAAGAGACAGAGCGCCAGAAAGTTGGAAGCCCTCCTTAGAGAGTATCATGGAGACTCCTGAAGTTCAGACTATCGAGATGGTCAGATGAAGCTCACTTCCTTCCGTTCTTCCCTTCAGCTTTTTCCTATTCCTTGGTTTTCTTCTGCCTTTGCGCGGATTGTAACATATTAACTATCTTACATAGTTCAGACCCTGCTTGTAATATTGAGATTTCCCTTTTCTGGTAGGCTAGATATGGTGCCAGTGGTCGTCGTTATCGCTCAAATTTCATCTCTGTTAACCATGTACATGAGCTTGCCAGTTCCCATTTTACATTGTCTTCATTTCATTCTAATGGAGATCAACGAGAACCCCCGATCCATATATTACCTAACCAAATTTTGTCGGAATATGAAGAGCAATTGGAGAGAATCTCAAGACGATGTTTTTTGTCTTACAAATAGACTTCATTTAAAAAGATTAGATACGCATGTGATTGCACAGGCATGTCATCCTTCTCTGAAATGCCGATGACTTTTCGATTTGATTCAAGAAACTCACTCAAATCTCCTAGTTAATTAGCTTTTCTTTCGTTGTTTTTTAACAAATCACAGCTGCTTAGGTACGTTTTTGTGCTTATTAACGAGAAGAAATTAACCTTTTAACTTGTGCTTAGTCATTGTAAGATGAACCTCTCTGAACTCCAACAGAAGAATTCACGTAGAGGGAATGAAGCTAATTCATTCACTCCTCGACTGAAGCTCTTTTCAGCTCTTCACGTCTCTAATGGCGGAATACTGTAGCTGATGGCTTTCTTCTTGTCCAAATGCTCAAGTAACAGGTTCGTTGCAGATACAGAAAAAGCTAGAATCAAAACGTCTGTATTCATTGGCTTCCCTGTGCATGTCAACCGCCGGCGCCTTCCGATGGAGATCGAATTCATCGACGATCAAGTGCCATGACGGATTATGAAGCTGGATTGCAGGAGTGATTAATCCAGGTGCGGGTCTCGACGGGGAATTTTGTCAAATACGTTTGAGCCCCAACGATGATATTGAAACATCATCATCTGGTCATTTCTCAACCTCCTGCATTTACCAACACTAATGGTCTCTGAAAGCAACTAATATAACCCTTTTTTCATGGAATTTGATTCTGTTCTTGAGAACTTTCTCCGTGAAATTTGCTCTTCATTTCTGGTCTGAGTCCATGTCCTTGTGGGTTTTTCTTGGCCTTCAGTGAGACTTTAGCTAACGCATAAAGCCCCACTGCCATTGCCATCACAAAGAAGACTTGATCATGAGGTCCCGATATGTAATGGGAATCCAATACGCTTGTCACTGATTTTCAGTTTTCAGGCCAATGGTAGGTCGTAGAAAATATTTTGAAAGCTATGTTTCTAATTTTTTTGCTTTTATCACACTTTAAATAAATATTAAAAAGAGAAAAAATATATGAAAAATCAATTAAAAATAAAAAATTAGGCTCAAAATGTTTCTCCAAGCCAGCAAGATCCCTTTCAAAGAAAAGAATGGCAAGATTGACTAGGAATTTTTTTCTTTGGAATTGGCAGCAGATTCTCCTCACTTGAAAGTTCCCTTTCTTTGGGTTTTGGAAATTGGAACGAGTCATCTTCTTCTCTTTAACTGAACCAGTCCCACCTCTTAATAAAACCACAAAATGGGAGAAAACTCGCGCAAAGAGAAGACAATTCATGCGTCCTTTTTTCTCCACACAATCTCAACTGCTTCTGGACGTATCCCCAATGCTTCATCACTTTCTGAATTAAATGGGGTTGGATAAGTGGGGTTTTCAGTCAGAACTTCATTGATCACTGATTCCGTAATCCACATGCAAACAACTCGCTGGTGAGAAAAAAACTTTTTTCTTCTGAGTAGCCGTTCAACTCTTTGACGACAAATCTTCTACAAGAAAACATGTCTCCCTCTTAAAATTTTCTTCAGTCTATCCTGTGGAATTCACAAGCACGAACGAAAGAAAAGAAAAAATAAAAAATAAAAATCGTCTCAACTCGCTTGCAGAATGGTAGGTCCAAATTTTCTGAGCTGCGTTTCGACGTTATATGAAATGAAGGTTCTTCATTCATACGTCTAGTCTCATGTTGAGTCACAAACTGGAGAGATTTCTTGAAGAAGTTTTCTACAATGAAGCTGTATTCATGGATTGAACGAGAATGCATGTAGTAGTAAGGTTGAAATAAGGGTTTGCTTGTGCGTATAGTTTGAGAACAATAAGAAAAAAGAATAAATAAAAAATCTTTTAGGAGAGGAAAATTTTCATCTTCAGTCCATTTGTCTTACATAATGTGTAAAAGGGTGTCTTTAACAGATTTATCAAATGGTAATTAATTTGTGTTATTTTCAATTTAGGTTTTGTGATTGTGTCACTTGTCTGTTAATGAGTAATATTCTCGAGATAAGCAATTTCTAATTGTTTTAGCTATAAGGTGATGAATTGGTTCTAATTGTTTTAATTATTTGGTTCATTTTAATCTTAACACCTAATAGTTATCCCGAGTTTTAATCATCTCTCAATTTAATTAAATATTAACTTAATATTTAATTATAATTTTTAGTCTGTTACTAATCTGGGTTGTGTTTGTAATAATAGAGAAGAATAAAATAAAAGTGTGTTAATTTCTAGGACCAACACATAAACCCAAAAGATTTAAGGGAAGAAAAGAAGAGAAGAACTCCAAATCTTGGGAGAGAGGGGAGAAGAAACCAAGGGAGAGAAAGAAGAGGGAAAAAAAAGAGGTGTAAGGACAAATTTTAGCCAAGAGGAAGAAGCTTGAATACTCTATCCCATGCCTTGAGATTATATTTATAGTTGTGTGAAAACGTTTACAATGATTACAATGTTCTTGTGGCTATATGCTTCAAAAAGAAAAGGACATAAGTGTATATATACCAACTTGTGTAATTATAATTCTATGTCATCTCTATGAAAGTTCTTTTATTTACTTGTCATGCCACCCCTACACACATGGATCTCTTTAACAGTCCCCCTCAAGCTGGTGTTTGTAACTCCACTGTGCAAATAATCTTAGTCAAGAAACTTGTGTTTTTGAAAAAAAAAACTTTGATTGCTTTGCTTTGATTAATCTTACTTTTTTTCACATCTTGCTTGTAGTCTTCATCGTATTCCCATCTTGTTTTCCCCTTTGGATATTTTGATCATATAAAATTTGATTACCACAACACGTGGAATTCTTTATTATTGGTTACTTCTTTCTTATACTTCTTCTTCTTCTACTTCTCCTCCTTAAGTTGGGGATCTCTTTATTCTTTACCAAGAGACCCAACTTGCACAATATAATGGCAAGATAAGAAAAATCTCTCATAGTCATACGACAAAGTTACATACACTAATAAAAAAAGTCATAGTTTAAGACGCACTCCGATCAATTTCAATGGCGAAAAAATAAGCCAACATTAGGGCATAACAAAAAGACTACTCACTTTTTAAAGGTAGCTCAAACACAAATCACCACTTAGGTAAAGAATGAAAGGTTTGATTCAATCTCGATGTTGAGCATACTCCTATATTCTTTAGGTAGTGAGTCTAGGCATTGTTATGAAGTGACGAAACTACAAGATAATAAACTGGAGAAATACAAGAAGGAAACAACTTTAATAGGAAGTATGGGACTATGCAACACTCAAACTTCAAAACGAATTTAGAATGTGACATTATTTTTTTTTTTTAAAAAGTAGGGGAGTATAACAGTAGAACTGAATTAACTTAACAAATTTGACTAAGTATGACTTTTGGGGAATCACCAAGTTTGACTCAAGAGGGAGATAAAAAAATAATTTCTCTATGAACATGATGATTAAGGAAACATAAAAAAACCTAATAAAAATTTCTAAATATAGACTTATTATATAAGTCAATTCCTTCTTAACACAACTTGACCAATTTGGAAATAAAATATTCTAGAGATAAATTATGGAATAAGAGATATTTAGGACACTAATATTTGAAATTTAGAATGAACAAACAAGATTTTATAACTCAAAATTTTCAGATAATGGGAAAGACTAATGTTAATGAAACTAATGTAATATGAGATCAAACAATAGAAACTTTTAAGGAAGGAAATATACTCAAGTTGGTGAAATATTGACTAGACTTTGACAATAAATAGGAAACTTAACCAACATTAGCAACTAAAAAAGTGAAGCAAAAAATTTGGCTTAAATTCAGATTTTCGCATCCAACCGGATACTCGCATGACTTTTGATTATTCCATTGTGGATGTATCTCACTAGAAAAATCAGATTAAGAAAAAAGTTTATTGGGATAGAAAGTAGAGACTCACATTACTTTCTTTTGAGATATAATTCTTAATATAAATTCTTAGTAATGTTGGTATAAACCGTTTAGAAAGTTGAGCCTTTTTATTGCTACTTGAAACTTTTATGCTGCTCTAGACCTTCTCTGCTTCAAATGTCAATTTCTCTCTTTATAAAAATTTGATTGTAACAATTATTTTTAAGTTGAAAACTAGGCTCAAAGATCTTTCCAATGGTATATAATTTTCTATATGAAATGTATAGTAAGAGAGTAAAAAATCCAATGAAAAACTAGAAAAGACTAAAGGAAAAACGTGAAACTCCTTTTTCTATTTTTTTTCCTTTTCTTCTTCCTCTCTTTCTTCTCTATTTTTTTCTCCTTTTCCATCTCAAATCTTTGCCCGTTCTGATAATATGTTGATTTCTAGGACCAACACATAAACACAAAAGATCTCGAAAGAAGGAGAGAAGAGAGGAACTCTAGCTTTTGGGAGAGAGGAGAGAAGAAACCAAGGGAAAGAAAGAAGATGAAAAAAGAGAGAGTCGTAAAGATAAATTTGAGCCAAGAGAAAGAGGCTTGAATACTCTACCCTATACCTTGAGGCTATATTTGTAGTTGTGTGAAGGTGTTACAATGACTACAATGCCCTCAGGGCTGCATGCTTTAAAAAGAAAAATACATAAGAGGACATATACCAACTTGCATAATTAAATTCTATGTAATCTCTATGAAACTTCTCCTTATTTACTAGTCATATCACCCATATACACGTGGGTGTCATTAACAAAGTGCAAATTAACAATTACTCTGATTCCTCAATGAGAAATGAAAGGAAAAGAAACAACGAAACGAAATATAACAAAGAAAACCAGTTAAAAGAGAATTTAGTTATAATGAAATTTTAAGAATAGTTTTATCACTTTATTTTCCTGTAATGGCTAGACAATAATCCTTAGTATTCCTTAGCCATGGTTCAAGCCTTGACACAAGACCGTCCTTCATAAAGTAGTGATTTATGAGTTCATTCTCAAATGAATGAATGCGTTTTCTAGTGTAGTGCCTGGTACAAAAAGGGTTTTTTTTTTTTTTTTTAAATGACAACAGACAAATTGTTGCAGAAATTAGAGTCCTAAGCCGGTTTTGAGTCTTGTAGTTGTGTTTGATCATGTATATCTTGTTTGAGAAGAGCAGGTCAAAGGTCTTCCCATGGAGTCCTGAAGGGGATACTCAGCATGGTTTGGACCGTTTTACTGGTGGTTATTTAAGAAAGGAAACCTCTTCCAAGTCCTACCAACCATTTTATATCTACTTCCAAGGATTTGGTTTCTTCATTGTGTCTGCTGATACGATAAATATTCTTAATTCAAAGCAACTAAATAACTCTTAAGAATCACTGAAACAAAAGCTTTCCAGTTTTATTAATTAATCTACTGACTGTATAGCATCTGTACTGCCTTATGTTTCCACTGTTCATCTTCAAACAGGCAGACTGGTTTCTGCTTCATATCTCTCCGTGAGCTGACAGACAAAGCAGCTTAGTTTGAAACTAGAAATGGAACTCTTTCAGTGACCCTACTGGAAGCTAATCTAAAGCTGATTAAAGGGGTATGTTAAACGCTCCCATTTTCAGGGATGCTCTGAAGCACCAGATTCTTTTCCTGGCAGGGAGAATCCGAAACCGTAGTGGGAAGTTCTTTCTCCTTCCTCAGTTGCATCAGAAGCTCTTCCAGAGTTTGTTGTTTGCGTTCGGACATGGCTATCAGTTTAGCTGCCTCTTGCTTCGTTAACAAGATCTTAATTCTCAGACCGCCACCTTTTTCTCCTCCATCTTCACGGGAAGAATCCTCGGCCGACCCATCATTTTGAGCTCCGTAAATGCAGATTTCATCGGAGAACGTCACATACTTGGCCTTCTTCTTCATCTTCTCATTCTCTTCGTCTCTGTGGATCCTCATAGCAGACTGATGGGGAATAGGGCAGAGCAACACATCTTCCAATCGAATAGGTTGACTGCGCTTCAACTTCTTTGGATGCCCAGTTCCCTTAAACTCATCAAGGGTTTCCTCCCTTGACAACCCAGTAACGCAAATATCCAAGCAGTTACCCATGAGAGAGATGAGAAAGGAGAAAGAAGGAAGAAGGAAGAGAAGTTGGGTGTGTAGATTAAAGCTGAAGCAAGGGAGAGCTTGCTGATGAGACCATATATATAGAGAGAGGTCAAGGACAAGAAGGCTCCAGACTCAGAAGCGGGAACGGTGCCGCGTTGGGTCATCATCGATGCAGGCGTCATCGATCCGTATGAAACACTCAAAACTTGGAATTTTAGAAAGCAGAAATAACAGAAAAAGGTTACCAAACCCAACAAGGAATCACGATTTAAGAAAGTGATTCTTCTGTAATATACATATATTTTCCAGTCAAGAAATTGACTCCACAGTTCCAAGTTTTTTTCAACACGGAAGCCATGGAGAGTTTAAGAGAAAACGGTGACGAACTGATCGTGTTAATTAAACAACCGATCGATGCGGCTCGCACAAGTAAAGCAGTTTGAGAGAGACAGCAAGGGGAAGTGTGAAACTCGTTGTTAATGGGTAATACTATGTAATTCAAAGAGTGAAAAGTGAAAAGAATTTATCGTTCAAATCCCATTACGCGTAGGTTGAAAGGAACAAAAACAGGTCAATACTCACTCAGAAAACCTTTTGTTTTTAAGATCGTGGCTACGCATCCCCTGGTGGAGGGAATCATTACTAGAGTTGCGACTTCACAGATGAAGAAAAATGCATTAATGGTGGGAGCAGCTAGCACTAGCGTGGTCGCCGAAAAAGTTTCAGTTCGGCCGTAAACGAACAGATCCTTGAACGATGCTTCTTCAACTTGATCCCTTCTGTTCCAGAGACGGATCTAAATTAACCCAAATGGATTGATTGAAAATAAACAAGATATGAAGCCTGAACAAAGATCAAAGTTCAGGCTACAACATTTTTCTGTCACATATGCGATATGTGGTCGTATTGTTGCACTGTCATAGTTGATAATTTATAGTTAGGTATTTAAACCTAATTAAACTATCTCAATTCAGCCGAAAGTCTTTTTTTTTTCAATTTATATTTTGTGAAATACTAGAATTTTTAAAGCCTTTTTTTTAAAAATTATGGCACAAAATGGGTCAATTTTTCTCTTGATCTGACGGCTTTCATTAATGCTTACGTGTCGTGGGGTCCGACTTCGGAGCTCCGACTGCATAAATACGAGGAAGACGTCGAACCTGGAAAGGCAGGAAATCTAACATCTGTTCGGTCGTGACTGAGAGGGAGGAGGAAGACAGAGATGGCTGGAACTCATCTTCTGAAGCGTGTGCCTCGTATCAAATTTCCGCAAAGGCATCCGAAACCCACAGGTCTGGTGCTGTTTTTCCCTTCAAAACTTTTTTGTCTTATCTTCTACTTTATTTTGTTTAAGATGTTGATATCCTGAAATCACCCGAAGAGGAATTGGTTCTTGAATGTTGATTTAGTTATGTTCTATGCATGCAAGTCGGTGGGTCCTTTTAACCATGGCTATTTGATGGTTTGTTGGAAGAATATTTTTATGTTTTATGTGCAATGCTTTGAAGAGGATTTAGTCTGTAAAGCTTCCTTTGTCCTGCGAGATGGTTTGAAGGATCTGTCCGAGTGGTTCTGAAGCACGAATACAATTGTTGATGGACGGTATGGGCTGTACCGATGACATTATTGTGCAACAAAAAATTCATCTCTTGCCCTAAAATCTGCTTTCAAAATTCTATCGTAGTGCAATTGTCTTGGTGAAGATTAAAACAAAATACTGAACTTTCTGGAACCAACATATAGAATGAGCTCTCTTTTGGATTTAAGTTGACGGCTTGTTTTAAAGGGTGGGAGTTTCCTCTTCTTTCAGATGCCACCACAAATGAACCATTGATTTCTTCACGTTTTGGTATGCCTTGTACATTGACTAGTTTCCCATATATTGGATTAGATTTGAATGTTTTCAAACATTTGGGGGGGACCATCATGTGTATTCGAGCATGGAGTTAACTGATGTCTTTATTACTCAAGACCTCAACAAGAGCAGTTTGTTATTGATTTTGAGGACCAATTTATTTTTTGAATGTTGATTACGCACACACACTATACCACTCCTCTCCCTTGGTGAGATTGGAACCGAAGAAATCGCACCAAAATCCTCCCCCTCCTCTCTACCCCCTTGTGGCCATTGATCTAAAGGCCCAAACTTCATAATGCCTATTATTCCTCCCCTCTTGTGGCTATCGAGCTAAAGTCCCGATCCACATAGTTCCTATTATTCAACTGTTAACAACCAAAGGCCAACAACCAGACTTGCTACCTTTTGCATTGATTTACCTCCAACAGCTTCAAATATGTGGGTGAAGGACATTTGCTATTTCTCTTTTTCCCTAAATTGGGTACTTGTTGTTTCTCTTTCATGTTCATTGAGACTAAAAAATAAGAAAAAAATTATTTACATCATATACTCCTCAATACCTTCCTTTGTTTGTGGCAAGATATTTCACACACATGTGCTTGGGATGATGTGTAGAAACGAGGCTTTTACTGTAAGTGACTACTTTTGTTCAAATGCAAGGCGGGTGAAACCTAAAACAAGGTGGACTTTTGCTCAAAGGCCATATAGGGGTTTTCTAGGACGAGGTATTGAGTTCAAGTCTTACCAAGTGAAAGGGGTGTAGTTTGCACATGTAATCAACATTAAAAAATAGAAAAAACCTAAAATATGAGAGAGAAGTGAAATAGGGAAGAACTAATCATGGGTCCTCCATATACCAGAAAAAGTCATGTGGGAAGGTGGGTTGGGTTCTTTGTTTAATTAGTTTTCATTCTTTCGCATCTTTGAATTCGAATTCTTGAAGTGTTGTAAAAACTGGATTTGGACCACATTAAATGGGACACAAAATTTTCCCATTTATAATAGGCTGAAGCACAGGTTCTAAAGAAATCCGGTAGGTTAGCTGGTTCAAATATTGAATGAGTCAACTCAGATGATTCTCTCAACCAGTCCTAAGACGAAAAATAAAATATTGGTTAGAGAAAAGTTCTTGTCAAACTGGCAAGATGCTACTATCCACCTCTCTAAACCCATGTCTTAATTCTGTTAAAAAAAAAATCACGGGCCAATATTATCTGTTCAGTTGTGGACCTTAACCAACGCCCTACGCTGAGTAGGTACACGGATCGACTTTCGTAGTAAGGTTGCCGTGGGGGTTGGAAGTCTCGCCCCCCTCCCGGTCCACAATATATTAACTACTATTTCATTAAGGGTAGTTTGGGAATTTTACTCTTGAATTGCTATTGCCCTAGTTTCCTTTTTATATCTGGGGTGCCATTATTAGGGTTTTATGATCCGAGAAGCATCTTGAGTTTCAGCTTGAGAGAGGTTAGAGAAAACACCTGTAAGTATGTATGATCTCTCTTGTAAACTATTTCATCTTTATAGTGGATTACTGCAATGGCGGAAGACAGGACGTAGTCTCACTTTGAGGCGAACCTGTATAAATCTTGTTGTCTTTTCCGTGTTTACTTTTTTCTTCTTTTGCGATTATTATTATTGCTCTCTTTAGTTTGGAATTAGATGGCGTCTAATTCCTAACATTATCTTCTTGGCTACAATCTTCAACAATAGCTAGAATATCCCCTCTTTTCTCTTGCACTCCATGACGCACATCTTGTCCTCCTTGATAGTTATATGTGTCGTTTGTGCTAAGGACATGAGTTTTTACAGCTTGTTCTTCTTGAGAATTAGGATTTGGTGGAAGAGCCTATTAATGACAGCAGAGAAGCGGGCTTGGGATCCAGGACAAACTAGTTAATCACCTTAATCACCACTTGTGGGTGAAAAGGTTAAGAAACAAAATGAATTGCAAGACAACTATTGATTTTCAGGAGAGGAAATAATTCATTGATTATTGTAAATTGAGTACACTAGGTCTTTATTTATAATAGAGAAAATACAGAGGATCGGAGTTAAATTAAATTATCCATATCCCAGTTACACCCAAAGTAAATTCTAAAAGATAAGTGCTAAAATAATTAAACAACCGTAACATAAACTTAATTCTGATAATACTGAAATTCCTCCTTGGTTGTAGCTTCTTCCCATGAGAGTCATGTAAGACTCTTCCATATTTAGTCTTCAATACAAACTAGGATTTGTAACTCAAGTTTGCCGAAAAAAGATATTTGGTCTTCAATCTTCTTTTGATGAAAAATAATTTTCATCTATGCAAATTATTCATCTTTTGTTTTCCCCCTTGGAATATTAATAGTTTTGGTCAACAATAATATCTTCGGTTTAGAATAATTTTCAGCCAACACCACCATATTCCTTTCCTTCTCCCTCTCAAATTGGGGAACCAAAAACATGTCGAGCCCCAACTTGGATTGAAGAAGAAAATACATGGATTTCCCTCCAAATAATAAACTACCTCTAAACTAGATAGATAAGAAACTAAATGAAGACAATGAGTCTCAGAAAACCCTACCTTTAGGGTAGAACCCAAATAAGGGCTAAAAAGAAGGATGAGTGACAAATAAAATTGAAGCCAACACTGGGACTTCGAAGATAACTTGAATAGGTTGTGGCACCACTTTCAGCCTCCTAAACCTTTCAAGTAAGAAAATCTTACCCATATCAAAGGGTACCAAACAAGTCTCTTAGGAAATAATAAAGTCAACCATATACAATGAGAAGACCAATTCAATGAACTCAAATAAAACAGGATCGGCATAGTCAACTCTCAAGACATGAGACAATTTTTCAAGACATTTCTGACTCTAGATAAATACGAACCCAGTACAAAGAAAGAGACAGACCAGCATCCCCAAACAAAGAAAGTGACTTCATCAAGATAAACAGGCAAATACACGAAAGTAAACCTATTCGGCCAAACTTGGCATTTGGCCTGTTGTTACTGCTGCTCTCAAATAGCAGCAACAAAGTAAAACTTCTGGGGTTTGATAGAATCTAAATTGCCACCCCCTGATTCTTGATCCACCTTAGAGAAACGCTTTGGGGCATAGTTTTGAATCTGATCAGCAGTGCAACCTTCTTTTCTCAACTCTGCTCAGATGCTCATACACCAAACTTCCAGTGGATGCGAATTCAGCAAACCCAAACCGAAGCAGAAACTATATCCCCAAAAAAACAGTCCACAAAGAAATAAATTGTCTCAAAGCACGGGAGCCCAGCTTTTGGTGGTACCACCAAAGGAAACCCTGCAAGTGGATTGATAAATGTCTCTTGTCTGATGCCATTGATAAAGAATGTCTTGAGAAGGAAGCAAAGATTATGCACTTTCTAAATCGAACACAGATTCATGTTAAATAGGAAAGGAACCTAAGTTAAAAAGGACTATGGTCTGAGTGATGCCGAAAACGGAAAGTTGCAGCTGCTGGGATTCTGTCACAGGAGAGACCTGGTCAAGGTAGGAACATGTAATAGGATTTAAATTAGCGACTCGGCAACCGGTAGGAGCTAGGACAAGCTAAATGTCTGAGAATGAAACTTGGAATCATGAGATTCGGAATTATTGGCAGTGGTGATAGAAGAACAGAGTTTCAAGGATAAAGAAGCAATGGTGCTACTTTGTGGAAAACTACAGATTAGAGGATGTGAAAAAACAAAGTTTCAATAAAAGTGGAAGCAGCTGCTTGATTTCAAGACAAACACATTGAGGAATGCAGTAGTGTTTGGTGCAAGCAAACACGTTGAACCATTGCCTGCTAAAAGTCAGTAACATGTGGGAGGATTTGAATGCCTGTACCCTGCTTTAATGCTGTATAAGTTGCTCCCTTTGTGGCAAGAAGATGCGGCATGCAGATAAAAAAAAATCTATCTCTACCAGCAGCTGATATGAAGCAGATAAAAATAAAGCACAAGCATGCTAACTGGCAGGGGAAGCATCCAATAAAAAATGGCTGAACAAGGTGTGAAAGCAGTGCCTGATCAAGTTCACATTCTTCGAACTCCGGGAGGCGTGTGAAAGGAAATTAGAAAAGTGAAACAAAACAAACTTTCCATCAATTCATCACCACTGAACACAACCAGAATCGCAAGCAGTTTACTTGTATATGCAAGGTGACAGCCAAGAGAATGTCAAAGAGAAAGCTGAATACTATACCGTCTCTTCATCTTCTTTTGTCAAGGAGAAACAAAGAATTTAATACACCTCTTTGAATCTTTTTTTGTGGCAGATAAGTAACAAAATGTAAGTTATAATATTCCCTTTTCAAGATTGCTGTTCACATCATAAAAATGTGAAATGCCATGTTTGAACCTGCAAGGAAGTGCTTAGAAATGATTTGTTATGTTATCCTGGTTGAACTTATGCCAGAACCCAGTTGAACGGGTACCAGCTGAGTCATGGGTTTCATACCCAGTTTCATTTTTCTTAACATTAATGGTTTCTGTTAATTTACGCCCTACTACAAAGCTTCTTTCGAGAGATACTCTTATTAGATTATTGAAAAGAATGCTTTTTAACTTAAACACCTGTATATTATTAAACCAGGGAAAACTCTTGCTACCATTAGCTAAATGGTCATATTCCTATAGTTAAGAGAAAATATTGCTAAAGCAAGCTGAATATTTATTTCTCCTTTTTTCTTTCTCAGGGTAAAATGGCAAAAATGTCTGGATGTATCAGGCGTCTAGGCTTTCCAGAGCCTCTCTTTGTTTTATGACTTTGCCAGGACTGTTGTTCTTTTGTTTTCTGATTGTTCCTTGAACATCTAATTTTCTTGGTTAATAGTAACTAAGCTATAGAGCTTGGCAGTGATAAATTCAATTGAGATGCCTGACCAATTCTATAGAAAGTGAAATTCCAAGTTCATGCATGGAGAGATATAAACTTTGGAAATTGCTCATGTGGTTTGCACTTGTTATGCTTGGAGGCGTGGGTTGTTATGTTTCTATGTTATGGTGTAAATTTGAATGCCTTTATACTACGGATTGTTGGGTTGCTTTAATTGGCAGGATTTCAGAATCCTATGGTTGACACATCCATCACACTCTGAAACAACAAGATTCTGTTATTCCAATATGAATATTTTCCCCTTACTTGTTCAATGCTTCTGAGTACTTCAAGTTTGTAGGTCAGAGCTAATTTATTCAAGATTCCTGACTTTTTTGAGTTGTTTCTAGCTGAATTTTTGTATGGAATTAGGAAGTAATTAAGGCCCTGTTAGTTCCTTTTCCAGAAAACGCTGGAAAGACATTTATAGTAGAAATACGTTTGCAAGGACCATTAGTGCCTCATGTTTCTTGGAAACACTTTTCTAACTATAAATTCTTACCAGGAAAATCCTATAAACCCTAAACCCTTCTAACTAGAAAATTATAAGATTTTCCAGCAAAGATGAGTAGGAAAAATTTTGAATAAGTATTTGACAATTGATGCTGTAATACTTTTAGTACAAGGCAATTTTTAATGGTAATTTTGTATTTGACATTTTATTTTACTGAAAATTTATCGGATAAGTATGGTATTGTATGAGATTGATTATTAATTTTTATTTAATTTTTCTTGGAAATTTCTAAAATTTTCCATGTAATTTCTTAGTGAGGCACTAATAGAATTTTATCTGAAGGTTTCTTGGAAATGTGTATCCTAGGAAAACAAATTCTAGTTTTCCTGGGATATAAATTTCCAACCACGGGCCTAAAAGATTCTAATATGTTGACTTTTGACTTCTCTGTTTTAGTTTGCATGGCAAAAATGTATAAATGATTCAGCTGTTTCTGAATTATAACTGTGTAGGTTCTGTATCAGACTCTTCGTCTTCGGCTGGCAAAGCTGAAAAAAAAATCTCTTTGAGTTCTGAAGTTCCTGCTCCACCTAGGAATACAGCTGTTGGAGGGAAGGCTTCTCTTCAGCCCAAGCGCACACCAGTCTCAGAAAGAGAGATCGAAGCTATTTTGGTATGTGCAACACTGACATTACCCTATTTTTCATGTGCATTGTGACTTATTGAATAACAGTTGTAGAATTATTCCGTTCATAAATCTTCTCATTTTCATAACTATATAATTCTTAAATTTTCCGAGTTTCTATGATCTTTTTAACTTCAATAAGAAGGTTTGCCATTTTCATTGCTCGCATGAGTGACAGTTAAAATGACCAGATCCACCTTACAGAAAGTATCAATATTGACATCTACTTTTTTCAAAGCATCCTTGCTGTTCAAGTGTAGTGAATTGCGGCTGAAGGTGGATATTTCCAATTTGATTGCTTTTCATCACCAACTGATTTTTAAATTCTTTGTTTCCTGAATACTTAATTAAAACGAGAAAGAGAACTTGTAGATTAAGAATTTTAGTTAGTTTCAGTACTTTATTGCAATATTTTCTTCTGCATTTCATTCTTGTGATGCACCTTATTTTTGCTTTGGCTGACGAAATAAATCGTTGACAGTTGGGCGGCTGCATTTAATCGTATATGCACAGTTGAGATGCGGCCTATCGGAAATTGTACTTTGAGAAATTTTCAAGTAGACAGAAAAACAGGCGCTGATGGAAAGCGTGGAAATTTACAGGATAATATATTTCAGTTCTCTCAAATTGATTTGGCTGAAAGGTTCCCTTCGTCTTCTATCAGGACGATGGTTGGACTGGTTATCTGAGTTTCTTTACTTTTAGAGGACAGGATACCGTGTCTAAACCTTTCTCAAAATTTCTTTGAAAATAGCCAGCTTATACCGACATTGTGGTGGCTGGCCCGTCGACTCTTAATTTGTGTGTTTGAATTCGAAGACCTTAAGTTTCCTTATTTTCAAATGCCCCGGATGTCAATTCCTCCTGCTCTTAGAGGTTCCTCAACTTGCCTCTGCTCTTGTGAGGTCTAAGGTGCTGCTAATTCGACACCTCTAACCTCATGTGCGATAAATGTTGGCCATATATGCCTCTCCTTATTTCCGTTGACATAACGGAGATAACCATGCAGCTATCAGCGAATATAAACCACCGTTGGAAGCTAGATTAGTAATCCATGTTACCGCTATTAGCTACTATAATGCATCATCTACCGAAGTAAGCTAGATTAATGTGTTTAAAGGAAAGCTACCCTAGATTAAGCATAGAGGTAAAATTAACGGAGTTAGTAAAGTCCATCAACTTGTTTCCTTTGAGGTCTTCTGCCGTGCAAGTCCTGCGCGGGCCGGTTTTTATTTGTCGCGAGTGAGATCAAGGATGAGACTTCCTTTCAAACCATCCAATATAGCTAAGCAGGAGAAGAATGATTTCGATGGCCTAAAATCAAATGAGTTGCTGGGAGAGTCTGATGGAAACCACTTCTCCTCCCGGTCCATTCCTCATTGTTTGGTACTTCACCTGAATTCCTGCCAAACAGTAGGAGCAAGTGCATCAAAATCCTGCTGTGGAAGTGTCCCTCGGTGTGCTGAAATTAGAACACCTGGACTTTTTCTACACCTTCGTTGTTTTGGAGGTTTGTGTTGACGGCGACTGCGTGCAGAGTGATGCGGGCCTTGGGCTGCCAGTCGGAGGTTTCCCCACTCCAGGAGCCGAGGTTCAAAATATCTGCTGGAACGCCTGAAAGTTAAGGCTATGGAAGAAATGAAACGAAAATCATTGAATCTGAGCAACACGGCTATATGAAAAGCAAGTGATACCACAAGTGCGAGGACATTTGAGAAACTTTGTGTCAAAAATGCCACCAGAGGCTCCCTTGCACTGCTTCTGGATTCTGTGGGATCCAATTTCTTCGTAGTTCCAAGTACCATTTTTGTATTCCTCGTGGAGGAACAGCTCCATATGTCGCGTGTCTAACGTTTGCATGGTTCCTATGAGTATCCCCACATTTCGAAATAATTTGAATAGAATTAGAAAAAAAAAAAAAAAAAAGGCAAGGGGAAAGGAATTTCGCTCTGCTACAGGAGGGCCCCTGGTTAGTGTAAACGAAGAAAAAAGAAGTTTCTCCACTATAGAACAAATCAAATTGAGCCCAAGTAATGTTTTCGTTAGTTTTACTGCAAAAGCCAACAAAGATGGCGGTGGCTCGCTAGTATGATAAAAGAGGGCAGCCTTTGTTATTTACCTTCGCAGCTGTCGAGATTGCAAACAGGGCATCGAACTAGCTGCAAGTCTGAACATTACCACGTGTGGATGCAAGACAAGATTAGTTTGATAGAAGACTTATGAAAACTGGGGTCAAACTGAGTCTTGTGCAGCAGACGCATTTAAAGTTGATGGAACGAATTCACTACTAAAATTGCTCTGCGGAAAAGAAGAAAGATTTTGTGGGTCAGAAATACCTGCTATCCATATGCCTGTTTTGATGTTCTTTAAGATACAAGCTCCGTGCTTGTCCACCATTTCCTTCGTTGATCCGCCAAGCGGAATTTTTACTGGCGAAGCAAGATCCTCAGTGAGGAGCGCCTCGGGTGAGTCAAAGACGAACGCGCCAATTCTTATCCAATCTAGTCCGCGGACAAGAGGGAAATAAGTCTAAAAGTATTTCTTCAACTATAAATGAAAAACAGAGATTTAAAAAACCAAGTAAGATTCGGATGTAAATCAGAGTACGGATTTTCTGTTAAGATTCTACATGAGTCGCTGCAAATCCCCCTTACTACAATGACAGACGGATATCTCATCGACCCCTCTTCCCAAAATCCACCAGAAGCCAAGATGCACATATCAGTTTAGGTCATACTGAAGCTGAACCAACTAAAACTCTACAAGAGAGCTAAAATCCCTCGTCAACAAAAGACGATGGAGATACTGGATAGCCATCCAGCCTTTCCATGCAAGTATACACTCAAACGTCTGCGTTTGCTAAGGCTCTCCCATTAAGTCTCTGTTTAAGACCCAACTAAAAAATATGCTTAAAGCAGTGCTCGAGGATTTGGAGCTGGTGAAATTACCACGCATGAGGATTGGGGCTCATGATAGCAAGCAGATCTGACATGCCACAACTGTCAATACTACACTTACTTGTTGGACCGCGTTTCCTCTTCAAACAAGAATGGATTTTCCCAGAGGATCCTTGTAGTTGGGTAACTAATCACTCGGGAAACACGAATAATAGAACTGTAAAATACCCACCTATGTGCTTGTCAGGCTGCCGGTAACTGTACGAGTGACTTCCATCTGCGTCCAAGAAAGGAGTGTAATAAGTAGCCATTTAACTGAAATGTCGATATCTTATCGAGCGGAAAGCAAAAATTGATTTGGAATTGAAATGTCCCGGGCCCATTTTTGTAATATCCAGATGACCAAGACGCAATGTCCGCCCATGGGTTATCCGCTGTTGCGTCTCTTTCGCTATTTAAGAGTTCTTGTCTTATATAATCATGGCAAAATACCAAAGGACGATTTTGTAAAAAGACGAGGAACAATAATCCGATCAGCTTGGCTCTTTCAAATACAATTACTGAGCAGTGAATTGTCGCAACAAACCAATGATCGATACTTCAGTTACTTTGTAGATGATTGATGAATCAGAGTGGTAAAAGAGATTTAAGATGCCTGAAGAGGTATTCGTCAGTTACCGGTATGTCAAAAACGTACCGAAAGTAGATGCGTAAAGCTGGCTCCACTTGAAAGCAACGTTCTGTGGCTCTGAAACTTGAAGATCGCGCAAGTAGGCAAATTTCCAGACACTTTCATCCTGTATCAGTCGGCGGAACCATCGATTAGCCATCCCCAGCTTTACCAGACATTTCCCGTCCAAGAATTTGGCTATTTCTGTCCAAACATCTTCATCGTACCTTTTCACAATAAACACGAGTAATCAACGCAAATATACGAAACAATAACCGAGGGAGCTAACTTGAAGAAATATCAGGTTTCCACGAATTTCAATGTGATGAATTTCGTAGTCCATATTCGCGCCGTTCAAACAGGCTTTGTCTAGGCCAAAGTCCGATTCCAATCAACAGAGTGGATTAGTTTGCGTTGTCGGACGTATTAGTGGGCAGCTTTCTGGTTAAACTTTTGCTAGCTTAGATGCGCGACGAACATGCAAATTTGATCCTTACATCAACGAAGGTATGCCCGTGGCACAACTGCACAAAAACTTCCAATAAATCTCAACATTTCTCCCCTAAAAGTTATAACTCAGCAGCCAATCCTCTCATTCTTTCTGACATGTCATAGTTCTCCAATTCCTCCGTGACAGTCGGAACATCAATATAAGTAAAAGGGAACAGTATTCAAATCTCCTTGCGCTAATGGAATACACAACCTGACAGGACCGCAGCGGCAGGATGAAAAAATAAAGGAAAGAACTCCAGAACAGATCTGAACAGAAATCAACGCGATTTAAACTTTAACAAGATTCAGATCATCTGATGACTGGATTCTGTAGTTTCAACTTTCGGTAACTTCGAATTTCGTGGTCTCTATTTTCGGTAACTTTCGGCGAATATGGTTGCAGAAGATCGACTGTCGAATTTCGGGGTTACGTCGTAGCCAGCAGCAGTTGAATATCATACATAAGCCAAATTTATCCACTTTAATTCAAGCTTAGACGACAATTAGTTGATCAATTGAAGTTCCGAAACGGCACTCGATCTCGATCATTTCATATCGATGTCTTCCATTTATAATGACATCCGGAAAACGAAGACAGATCGATCGATGTGATCATTCAAGACTTTTTAACGCGTCAGTGAACCGATTTGAAAGATCCTAGCTAAAACAGTTAAGAGCAATGGAATTCAACCAGGCGGAAAAACTGCAACTAACATACTCAGTAAACTGAAAACAATCAAGATCAGATCGACTTCCATCATGTCAACATCGGATAGAAATAGCAACATGATCAAAATGCATTCCAAGATCACTCAAGCTTTCAGATGAGGTAATTTAGTATAGAAATGCAGTAAATACTTCGAGATCTACGGATGCAAATTTAGAGCATCAGCTGCTTGAATCTAAACGATCAAGCACCAAGAGGAGTGGTAGAGAGTACCAGCAGAAACTAGAGTGAGAAGAGAGGACAGCCAGGGGAGACGTGCACGAAGAAATGGAAGTTTCTCTTCTCATCACCTTTGATTTCTCCATAAGCTTCTCGTCTCCGTCCGTACCAAGAATAAGAGTGACAAAATGAATCGAGCAAGAAGGTATTTATAAACGCGGGAACACCGCGTAAGTTTTTCAGGATTTAAAAGTTTAAACACAAGCAGCTCATTTTTACTTGATTGAAAATTTTATTCAAGATTTGAGATTTCTCCAACGAGATTAAAAGAAGACGAATTATTACAGCAATAACACGACAAATATCACTGATCATACTTTTTTTTAACATAGAAAATAATTTGACAACTAAAATTTTAATAAAAAACTCTATTTTATAAATTTTTAATCCTTCGGTCGAATAGAGTCTTGGACTCTGAGATCATTTTTAAATTTTCAGTTTTGGGAAATAACCTTTCCAGCCTCTAGATCAAGTGAACTCCCTTTCAGTGCTTCAAATTATGTTTCCAAATTCTTCCGTTCGAAGACAAACCAGGCAGCAGATAATATCAGCCAGGATCAAACTGTACACTTAATCATATTGTTTCCACTGCCAAAAGTTTCTTTAAACATTGATGAACGAAAAGAGAAGGTAAAAATTTGAGCCATATAATATAACGGCAAAAACAAAGCAAAACTAAAACCTAAGCTGACCCTAAATCCACCACTTACACTAACCCACTGTAGAGAAAATTAAATTAAGTATAGCATTTTGCTTCTGGACTAGACCTGGACCCGGTTCTCTTAAACCAAACGGTCTTCCTCTGTTCTTTCTTTGGACTGTATCAAACTCTAAATACATTATTCTATGTCACAACTGCATGTTTGCTGCCTTGTGTCCTCACAGCGGCGGCTTCACTGTCTGGTGTTATTTCTTCTTCCATCAGGTATTTGTCTACCTGTGCAGCAGCTTGGCGGCCCTCTGCTATTGCCCAGACGACCAGTGACTGTCCCCGCCGACAGTCCCCAGCGGCAAAAATACCTTCCACACTTGTAGAAAATTTCCCATATTCGGCTTTGAAATTCGTACGCTGGTCGCGTTCCAAACCCAGCTTCTCAGCTACAGTCTGCAATTGAAACATTGTAATACTTTTATTTTGTTTTTCACAAGCAACATGATAACTAAAGACACTAGAACCAAAACAAAAAAGAGTCAAAACATCAAGTATAAGAACAGCATGCTTACAGATTCAGGGCCTAGGAATCCCATTGCCAAGAAAACGAGGTCTGCCTCGATCAATTCATTTGAACCTTCAACTTCCTTAAACTGAAATCTGCCATTTGCATCTTTCTCCCAATGAACACGAACCAATTCAAGTGCCTTCACAGCACCATTTTCATCACCAATAAACCTCTTGGTCAACACCTCGTAAGATCTTGGATCTTTCCCAAATTTTGCTGCTGCTTCTTGGTGCCCATAGTCAACACGGAATATACGTGGCCACTAAAAGACAGAACAACACAGTCAACGGAAATTAGAGAAGAGTGCAGATAAGTAAAAGAGAACGCAGCTTGGGATGTCAAAGGCGAACCTGTGGCCATGGATTTCCAGGAGCTCTAGTTTGAGGTGGCTCCGGCAGTAGTTCCAGATTTATGAGGCTGGTACACTCATGCCGGATGGATGTTCCAATGCAGTCTGTTCCAGTGTCACCACCTCCAATTACAACCACTTTCTTCCCCTTTGCAGATATATACTTCCCGTCCAGCAGATTACTATCAAGCAAGCTCTTGGTATTTCCATGGAGAAATTCCATAGAAAAATGGATTCCAGAGAGCTCCCGGCCAGGAACAGGGAGATCCCTGCATAATAGTAAAGATAGTATGAGATGTGTCATTTTAAAGATCATTAGAAACTTACGATATCTTCATTTATAACAACATTAAACAGCAATTCCAGTATTCCACATTTTCTTTGTTGTACCACATAAAATTTCTACAAATAAAACAAATTTTTAAGCATCATTTCTTAAGCAAGTCTTGCCTACTGGTCATGCCCCAGGTAAAGGTAGACAATGAATAAGTGCAAAATCCTACTACATAACCTATATTTCTGTGACAAGCAACATTACCTAGGTTTGGTGGCTCCACAAGCCAAGATAGTTGCATCACTCTCTGCCCGAAGCTTTTCAAGAGAATACAGTGGATCTTTCCCAACATTTGCATTAACCAAAAATTTAATTCCTTCCTCAGCCATAAGATTAACTCGACGTTGAACAACATCAACCTTGTCTGCCTTCATATTAGGAACTCCATACATCATGAGTCCTCCAATTCGGTCTGCACGTTCATACACTGAGACCCAGTGACCCATTCTATTCAACTGATCAGCAGCTGCCAGACCAGCAGGTCCACTTCCTACTATAGCCACATTCTTCCTGCACACGTGACAAATTACAAACAATGTGATCCAATTTGATTCTCTGGAAAAAACACGAGTAGACAACAATCCAGTAAGAAGTGATACACTTCATCCAAATGCCATTAACTGACCAAAACACATAACTGGAAGAATGAATAACATACCCTGTCCTTTTGACAGGAGGTCGAGGCAACATCCATCCTTCCTCGAAGGCCTTATCAATAATGGAGCACTCTATGTTTTTAATGGATACCGGATTCTCTATTATGCCAAGAACACAAGATCCTTCACATGGTGCAGGACAAACTCGGCCAGTGAACTCAGGGAAATTGTTCGTCTCCAGAAGCCTATCTAATGCTTCACGCCACCTATTCTGGTAAACCAATTCATTGAACTCAGGTATCTTATTGCCCAGAGGGCAACCAGAGTTCTCCTGAAATGCAGGTAATATTAATGAAAGATTTGAATTACTCAACAGAAAAAATTATGAAGTACCAAAGATATAAAATCATACCTGATGACAGAAGGGAGTCCCACAATCCATGCAGCGAGCAGACTGAGTTTTCAACAAAGGCCCTGGCTTTGACTCCTCTGCAACCTCCTTCCAGTCACCTACACGAACAATAGGGTCCCTATATGAAATTCCCTCGCGCTCGTAAGCAACAAAACCCCGATGCTTGATGGCGTCAGGCACTCTTGTTGGCCTCTTTGGTGGTTCCGTCTCAACAGATTTCTGTGGATTGCCAAGAATTTAGTGAGATGCAAGCCTATAAATGAGCAATCATGCACAAGTTCATCTAGACAAGAGGCTTTTTATCACTTTTTCCCTGCAAGCATAGAATCCAAATAGGTAATCAATTAATTTATACCAGACTTCCGTTGGCACTGCCTGCAGCTGCCAACTTCTTCAGCTCTTCAAAAGCATCCTTCTCAATCAGCTCAACCTCTTCCTGAGCTTCAGGTTCTTTGATAGCTTGTTCCTCCTTTAGTTTGTTCAGTACCCGTTTAAGATCTCTTGGAAACACCTTCACGAATTTGGGAAGAAGTTCATTAAAATTAGCAAGAACATCCTTTGCCAACTCGCTATTAGTGTGCCGCTGGTGTTGCTGTATCATCATCCTCAGAGTCATAATATCATCATAATCTTCTACTCCGTCAAGATCCACTAATTCAAGGTTGCACCTTTGGTGGAACTTCTCATCCACATCAAGAACAAATGCTATGCCCCCACTCATCCCTGCAGCAAAGTTCCTTCCAGTTTTCCCAAGTACCACTACAGTACCACCTGTCATGTACTCACAACCATGATCTCCAACCCCCTCAACCACAGCTTTAGCCCCTGAGTTACGCACACAAAATCTCTCAGCAGCAGTTCCATTAAAATATGCCTCCCCTCCAGTAGCCCCATAGAGAGCAACATTACCTATGACTATATTTTCCTTCGGATCAAACTGGCTTTTTCTGGAAGGGTACACTACAATCTTCCCCCCAGATAACCCCTTACCTACATAGTCATTGCTGTCCCCTTCTAGTTCCAGAGTGATCCCTGGACAAAGGAATGCACCAAGACTCTGACCAGCACTTCCTGTCAGCTTCACATGGATGGTATCTTTAGGTAGCCCATTCATGTGGTATCTCTTGGTCACTTCGTGACTTAGCATTGTCCCAACAGCACGATTCACATTACCAATAGGCATTTCTATGTAAACAGGAAGGCCACTTTCCAAGGCAGGTTTGCATGAAGCTATCAGTTTTTTATCCAATGCCATGTCCAATCCATGCTCCTGTTTCTGTACACAATATTGAGCTGCATCGGGTCGAATACTGGCAGCAGGTCTCAGTAGAAGAGAAAGATCAATATTTTCAAGTTTCTCATTATTTTTTATCACTTCTTTATCAATTTCAAGCATATCAGAGCGGCCAACCATCTCATTCATGGTTCGGAAACCAAGCTGAGACATAATCTCTCTGACCTCTTCAGCCAAAATAAAGAAGAAATTGATTACGTGCTCAGGTTCACCAGCAAACTTCTCACGTAGAATGGGATCTTGAGTTGCAATGCCAACAGGGCAGGTGTTCTTGTGGCATTTTCGCATCATAATGCAGCCTAGGGTTATGAGTGGAGCAGTGCTGAATCCAAACTCTTCAGCACCAAGGAGGGCAGCAGTAGCAACATCCCTTCCCGTTTTGAGCTGGCCATCAGTCTGAAGAATGGCTCTGCTCCGGAGATCATTTGCTACAAGGGTTTGATGAGTCTCTGCCAGCCCAAGCTCCCATGGAAGTCCTGCATTCTTAATTCCTGTCCACCGAGAAGCTCCAGTTCCTCCGTCATGACCAGATATCAAGACATGGTCAGCGTGCCCTTTAACAACACCACTAGCAATAACTCCAACACCAGCCTCAGAGACAAGTTTCACACTGATTCGAGCTGCTGGGTTTGAATTCTGTAAAAATAAAATAAAAAACGGAAGTTAAAACAACTTAACATACAGACAAATCCTTATCAGCAGCCATTACTACCAACTTATTTTCACAAATTTCCTAAAATTCTCTTGGTCCATAAGGCACTAAGTTGACTCTTGCATCTCACTCATGTTTTTACGGTGGGGGAAGTGACAGGTGTCTATTTCCTACTTCCAACCACAAACGCCAATGAGATTCGATCTTAATTATTTAACCCCGGGGGGGGGGGGAAGAGAGAGAGAGGTGCCCAAAGGAGCTCTTTTCTCAAGGGAAACAAGATCGCCAATGGAACTGTATATAAAGCTATGTCATTATGGATGTCATAATAGGTCAATTATAATTAAGTATACCTTTAGATCATGAATTAATTGAGCAAGGTCCTCGATGGAATAAATATCATGATGGGGAGGAGGACTGATAAGCCCCACACCAGCAGTTGAATTCCGTGTGACAGCAATGTCACCTATAACCTTATGGCCCGGAAGTTCTCCTCCTTCACCAGGCTTTGCTCCCTGTATAAAAGTGCACCAGATGGAATCAGAGATAAGCTAACTCAAAAGAAAATAAACTTCCAGTCGACAACAAATCTCACCAAATGCCAAAGGCATGCATCAGTTAAAGGATACAAAGACACACTGAGGTGCTTTGCATACTCAGCAACATCTGTCATGAACATAAACTTATAAACAAGAGGAACCCTAGTTCCAGGAAGAGGAGAGACCCAAAAAAAGGAAAATATACACACTCTTAAGCATGTCCTAGGGAAGAAAATGTCTTGCATCTAGAATATACCTGAGCCATCTTTATTTGGAGCTCATCAGCATTTGTAAGGAAATAACTGGAAACTCCAAATCTACCACTTGCAACTTGCTTAATCGCACTCCTTTTAGGATTCATTGTACCATCTGGAAGAGGCTCCATACGAGATGGCGGCTCGCCACCCTCACCTGCAGAACAAACTCAAAAAAGATAAACAAATGAAGAAACAGCTTTAATAACATCCCATCTAAAATCATAAACATCATACCAGTATTAGATTTCCCCCCTAGCTTATTCATTGCAATAGCAAGACTGGTGTGTGCCTCCAACGAGATGGAGCCGTAGCTCATTGCTCCAGTGCAGAACCGCTTTACAATCTCACTAGCAGGCTCCACTTCATCCAGAGGAATTTTTTCTGCCACATCTTTGAATTTCAACATACCTCGCAAGTTGCAGCTTTTATTTAGCTCTTGTATTCTCCTAGAATATTCTTTATATGCTGCAACACTGTTTTCTCTTGCTGCCTCTTGCAGCTTTGCAATGGCAAGGGGGTCATTCAGATGAATTTCGCCACCTTTCCTCCAGTGGTAGTCCCCAGGGTTTGGCAATGCCACAGCCTCTGCACTTCCAGCAGGCAAAACTCTGTCGGGGAATGCAAGCTCATGCAGCCGGAGTGCATCCTGTGCAAGCATCTCAAATGTTGCACCCTCAACCCTACTAGGCGTTCCATTAAAACATCTCTGCACAACCTCAGAGGAAAGACCAAGAGCCTCAAATATTTGAGCACCTTTATATGAAGCCAAGGTTGATATCCCCATTTTGGCCAGAACTTTCATCATCCCATAATTACTTGCTTTGAAGTACTTCTTGACAAGGTCGACCTTAGTATGGAACTGGCCATCTGCTTTGGGAGGTATCTTACCATCAATCTGGAGTCGCCAAATGGCCTCTATGGCCAAGTATGGGCAGATTGCATCAGCACCAAATCCCACCAGAGTACAGAAATGATGCACTTCACGTGGTTCAGCTGATTCAACTATCAAGCCAATTTGAGTACGTTCAAGTTTTGAGACAAGATGCTGATGGACTGCACCCACTGCCAAAAGGGAGCTAACTGCAACACGCTTCTCTGAGAAAGCTGCAGGAAGTAAAGAATAGATTAGAACTATAAGAAGATACCAAAAACAGGTGAAAGCCTGGCATGACCCACAAATATAAGTATTTTATATGCCACCACAAATATATCACAGTCTTCACAAGAAGAGAGGTTTAAATCTGTCTTCACTTTGTCCTCCCACTAAAACTAAAATTGTCCTAAATGAAGATAATAAGAAGATTCTCTACAACTGCATCCCAAATGCAGTTTATAAGATTATACACTATTTGCAGAGACTACTCACCTCTGTCAGATAACACCAGTGTCGTATAACCTTCACTAATAGCTGCACGTGCCTCAGCACAAATCCTATCCAGAGTTTCCTCCAAACCCTTTCGACCTTGCTCCTTAGAGTAAGTGATATCTAGAACTTTGCTTCGCCAACCTCGGTAATTCATTTTTTTAATGGCTTCCATTTCTTCAGTAGAAAGTAGGGGCCCCTTCAAAGACAGCCTGTGGCACTGCTCTTCAGTTGTTTCTGTCAGGTCCCCTTCTGGACCTATCATGCATTCCATTGAAGTAACAATTTTTTCTCGAATTGGATCAATAGGAGGATTTGTTACTTGAGCAAACATCTGCTTAAAATATTCAAATGTCAATTTCTCCCTATTTGACATGACAGCTAAGGGAGTATCATTGCCCATCGACCCAAGAGCCTCAGTTCCATCTTTTGCCATGGGTAACAATAGCATCTCCAATGCTTCCACAGTATAACTGCACAAAAAACCCTCATTATTCATTTGATGTTTAAAAGGTAGGCTACAAAAATGACAAAAATCAGGAAAGTTTACAAACCCAAAAGCCTTCAATGGTGCCAACAGGCCATGAATTCCCAGGTTTTCCATATCATTGTCGTTATAAACCTGGAGGTCAATGTACAGAGTCACCAAACTGAGAATCAATATAGATAACAACCAGAAGCAATTAAGGAAGTATAATCTAACTTACAGAGACAATCCCAGATATAGTGGGTGGAACTCTCACAGTCTCTGGAACCGAGGCAACAATGTCCTTGAGCTCTATTTTTTGCCTTTCAAGCCATTCCCCATATGGTCTTGCTAATGAGTACTGTTTTTTCAGGGCCTCGTTATCAACAACAATATGATTGTCAAAATCAACCAACAGCATCATTCCAGGATTGAGTCTTCCCTTCCTCTGCACATCTTCAGGAGCGATATCAACAACACCAACTTCACTGGCCATGATAACACGACCACTATGGGTAATGTAAAAACGACCTGGACGGAGCCCATTCCGATCCAATGTTGCTCCAAGATAGTGGCCATCAGTAACTGCAGTATCATTTCCAAAATTCCTCAAAATTAACCATAAAATTCAAGCCACAGTGAAAAAACAAAAGCTAAACATAAAACTGGTTGAGAGTTTACATGAAATAAGAGCAGGCCCATCCCATGGTTCCATAAGAGATGAGAAGTATTCATAGAGGGCCTTCGTTTCAGGATCCATATTCTTATCATTTTGCCAGGCCTCAGGAATCATCATCATAACAGCTTCAGGAAGACTTCTACCAGCTCGAACCAGAAGCTCAAGAACACCATCAAAAGCTCCTACAGTTGCATATCTTCAAATTAGACTTATCTGCCAAAACAGAATTACATAGATGAGAATATACTGAAAAGACAGTGCTGATAAAACCTGAATCTGATGAACTCGCATCCACAATGGGTAGAAGTTTCTTCATCTCATTCTTAGACAGACCCAGTTCCTTGCACTTCAAAAGACCCTCACGTGCTTTCATCCTGGACATTGTCATGCCAAAGATATTTATGTTTCCACTTGATTGGCATCCAAATAACATGGTTATCCAGTGATGTCAAAATTAACACATACCAGTTCACATTTCCACGAAGTGTATTGATCTCCCCATTGTGACCCAAAACCCGCATAGGTTGAGCACGGTCCCAGCTGGGAAAAGTATTAGTAGAAAACCGAGAATGAACCTGCAGATGTAAGACAGCCAAGAAAAATAAACCACAGGGTTCCTTCAAATTCATTAATGAACCAAAAGCCAATGGAGAAATAGAAAACAAGAATCCTGCCAAAGGAATCTAAATTTCTAAGCGCTTGCCAATTTTGCAGTGCTAATACAAGTATCTTGGGAACCCTAAGCTACCTTGACCAAATACAAGTTCCCTTCCACCTCCAAATTGGAAGTCTCATCATCAAGTAACGACCATACAGAGGAGCACTGCATCAAGTTTTCTGCAACATGGTTGACTCTGTATCAAGGTTTATGGCCATCTTTACCCAAGGCACCAATCACCCAAATCCAAATAGTAATCAAAACAGTACAAGAAGCTAAGCATTCAGTGAAGCTTTAACACCTCTGTTACCAGTTTGTCAGTCCCCATGCTGTCCGCTGTTAGGGTAAGTGTTTTGGGGGTAAAGAAAATAAGTGGGTGGGGAATATATTTACCAGGGTCATATAACTTGTAAACCTTTCATGACCAAGATCTGCATAATAATAGTTCCTCAACTGATCGGGTTTTAGTTGGCCTTTGTATACAACGGTGCTGCCACAACAGAAGGGAGACAACCAATTAACAATGAGATAGAATCACTTGAAAACGTGTTAAACATGCTCAAGGTCTTTTATGAGATAAAGGCTTCCATTCACTTCCCACATAAATCAAGTGCAACATTTTGCCTTCAACAGATGAATTGCATTTGACAGATAGTCCCCCCACATATTCTTTTCTTTAATTGTGCGAATACTTATAGGACAAATTCATATTTCATATAGCAAAAAGTTTTGTAGAGTTATGTAGATGGATAAGTAAAATAAACAGAAAAGGCCATTTTCCAAACAGTAGAATGTGATTTCCATTGCAGGCTGCAATATATATAGTTGGAATACCACTTGTTAAGAAAAAATAATCCATGCACATGGAAGTGCAAAACAAAAAAAGGAGAATATGAAACAGCATTTACAAAAGTAAGGCAGACCATGAAAATAAACCTTGAAGACAGAGAACAAATATAGAAATCTTTCACTCCACCATGTTGAAGGTTTAGAGCAGCTCGAATTGCAACCATCGAGACCCTCCTGAGTATGTACATCTAGAAAGTTCGTAGACAAAGAGCAAGAGGGGGAAAAAATTAATAAAATAAATATGCTTAATCTAAAATAAAATTTGAAATTCAAAAAACAATGTTAAATTAAGCAATGTGACCTCCAACCTGTTTCTCAAAGTCAACATTTGATCTTGAACTACGTGTTAGGAAAACTTGTTCAATAACAGGCTCTGTTTGTAGGGCAGACTTGCCCAAGTCAGAATTGTTTGTTGGTACCGAACGCCAACCAAGCACATTATGACCCAAGGACTCAGCAACCTGTGTATAACTCAGGAATGATCCAATTGATGACTAGAAATATAGCACATCCAAAACCGGGTTGGAGATAAAAATCATGAAAGAGTAATATTCGTAAACAGTTCAGTAATCACCTTGTTAAACACTATTTTGCTCTCTTCACGGCGAGTCAGTGACGTAGGCAAGAAGAACATGCCCACAGCATACTCACCTGGAGCTGGTAATTCAAATCCGACGTCCATCGTCACCTGGAAAAGTAACACGAGGCACTTCAGAAATCAACATCACCTTTACAAAGTCATAGATTTTCATGCAAAAATCATTACAGAGCATTAAACAAACCTCCCGGAAGAAATCATGAGGAAGAGCCACAAGAATTCCAGCACCATCACCAGTGTTTGTTTCGCAGCCACACGCACCTCTATGGGACATTCGAACTAACATTTCTATAGCATCTACCACCTGCAAGACAATGACAAATAAGGTAAACGGAGGAAAGAAAAACGCTTGGCAGAACAATTTAGAAAAAAAAAAAAAAAGTGAAAGATGCCAGAAGTGAGATATCAAAGACAGAAATATGTAAAAAGAAATAGGAAACATATAATGGCACAGTTTTATTTTACAAACTGACGAAATTCTGTAAATCTAAATGGGACTTACGGTTTTCCTTCTGTATTCACCAGAGAGCTCTGCAATGAAGCCAACTCCGCAAGAATCCTTGTCAAATGATGGATCATACAAGCCCAGAGGCTTCTCCGGAACCAGCGAGAGCGCCATCGATGGAACCACGATTCTGAGTTTCGGAGAGCGACCAGGACCATCAGATCTCCAAAGATGTCTCTTTTCTTGACACGATGAACGCAATTTTGTTCCAAAGAACTTCTCGGCGGAGATAGGGTCATGTCGCCTGGGAGCAGAGGGACACACAGCTCCGCTTCTCCGAAAAGCCAATGGAAGGATGATCCTTTGATTACTGGCAGAAGGTCGTAAAAGCGAATCATGTCGAAGGTGAAGAGTGGAACCTGGAAGTGCTGCCATTATTTGATTGTCAGGAGGAAAGTGGAGATATATTTGTCCTTGTAAATTATTCGGATTCCAGAAGATGGAAAAGTTCGATTTTTTATTTATCGGATGCAATCAAAGCCAAGAAAGTTCAGAGGATCTTGGAAAAGATTTCCAACGTAAAATCAACTCGAAAGAAACAGTTCACGGGACTAGAAGCAATATCCCCACAAGTTCAGTTCCCACTCTTCGGTCGCCGACAATCACTGATACTAAATCGGTATGCTGCGTATCGAAGCTGCAAATCAGCGATCTGGATCTTTCCTTCAACGTCTCAAACATTCACTGTTCCCTTCACCAGAGTCTCCAGCCGCCGCGTCCCCAACCCTAAAGACAACCGAAACGTTGGTCGAACAAATCACGGAAATAAGCGAAAATGAATGAACGCACAGAAAATCACAAACACTGACCCAGTTGGAAGCACGAAGTCACCGACAACACAAAAGGATCTGAACCCGATAGAGATGAATACCGAGAGTTCAAACAGATAATCGATTTTCAATCCCCAATCAGTCCTCAAACAAAGACAACGGGAAGCAGCCGAACTCGGACAAGAACGAAGAAAGAACGGTGATCGAAACACAGACTTTCCAGCGTCAAATCGCAGAATCAAGTCGCGCGACGCAGAAGATACGGAGAAACCGAAAGCTGCTTCTCTTCTCTCCCGACGAGGACCGACCGACGGACGAACGACCGACCTTTCTGTATCATATGCTCTTTTCCATCGCCTCTACCGTCTTTATTTATAGAAAAATGGAAGAAAACAGGAATGATGCGCGCCTCTGCGCTCGCTGTCACCCTCGCCTTCAGCTACCAAGAAAACGGAGCCAATTGAGGTCCTTTCAAATGATGTGACAGGTCGGATTTTAATGTCGATGGAACGTGGAATTCGCTCTATGCGGCACTTGACAACCGCTCATAGCGGGACCCGCTAACTAAACGACGCCCCGAGCCTATAGCCGCCTGTAGCCTCGGTGCCGAGCCTCCTCGACTCGTACAATTATTTTCTAGTTATCTCTTTGCCTCACCACCAGTAGTCACCACTGCATCTACCGAATTACAAAAACTGGCCCTGTCGTTCCCGACAATTGACGAAAAGGGCAAAAGCTTGGACGGTTGCATTGAACAGAAAAGGATTTTACTTTGATGGACTGAAAGTGGCGATTTAGAAGGAGACCCTGCTCTGGATAGGATCGAAGAGAATGCCTCAGCGACAAAAACTCTATCAGGATAAAGTTTATCTCGGTCAGCGACAAAAACTCTTTCAGGATAAAGTTCATCTCTGTCACACATAATAGAATATCCTTTTTTCAGCGAAATCGGATTTTTCACGAAAATTTTGGACTTTTATCGTTTATCGGTAGCAGGTTTCTGGCTTCTGGCTTCTATTTAACTTCCGCATGCTGTCGACATTTCTTCTTTTTTCCTTGGGCAGTAGTCATGGAGGATAGATTATTGCGTCTACGCTGCTGTTGCAAACGTCTACATAAGTTGAGCTCACTGTGAGTCAGCAAAACATTAAAGAGAAAAAGGTGAAAAGGTTCAGAAAAAGAAATGAAGGTGAAGGACTCAAGATCACTGGTTTAATTTTTCTGGGAGAGGAACAGTGTTGCTAATCAAGTATACTTCACTTTCAAGTTGACAACAAGGGCCAGATCTAAAGACTAACAACAACCGGAAGCAGAATGGAAATGTTGGGTGGATGAAATGTCGATTGTGCAAAATTTAACGTCAGGGATGGCGTCACAGATCCATGAGTGGAAATAACGAAGGAAGGAGGATTTCGAGTATTCATTGCCAACCGATTTGGTAAAAGCAGATGTTGGATTTCGGCGCTCGCAGTTTATGCGGCCAACCGTAACAGATTTCTTGGTAACGCCGCCTGCCGAGACGGCAAGACCGACAATGTCTGCTGCATCCCTTCCCCCGCCTCCTCATCGCATCATTCTACATCATTAATCAATTAAAATTCAAGACACCAAAATAACAATCATTTCCTCTTTCTTTGTCTTCTGGAAAATATTGAAAATGGAAACCGTATTCAGAGTTTTTTTGCTCTGCTAGACGGTTAAAATTTGAAATCTCGACTGTTAGTTCGAAATGACGGCGTTCTCGTTGCAGAAAGGTTGTAGGTGAGGTGTCATGTCCGGGGTGACGTAAAGGGAGAGGACTTCGTCTGGATATCCTTGTCGCTAACAAGAGGTACGGAGAGCTGAGAGAGCAGCGAGAGGCTGAAATCGTGTTTTTTGGCGGGAGAGACACTGAGACAGCGAGTTGGGACTTCCAGCACGGCGTCACACCATCGCCTCGCTCAATCAAATATCAATCACGCAACGTCAAACGTGAAAAAGCACCGCGTACCGACCCCGACTTGACGGCATTTCGTCGAGCACCTTTATGTGTCCTTCGTTTCCCTACTAAAAAAAACAAAGAATTCCCAGTCCTGCCATTGGAGTTTCCGATCAGAGTTCAGCATCAGGAACACATAGCCTGGCGGTGGCGTCCTGCTTTAAGGGCAGGGACCAAGACTCGATAATGGGTCTTCTCTTATCATGTTTCCAGTTCAATAATGGCGGATAAGTGGCCTTATAGATTGGATTTAGCAGGTCTAGTCCACAGATTACAGAACCCAAAAACCCAACTATTCCAAGCAAATGAGGCTACCCTCCATGAACCAGAAAGCCAGAAGTCAGAACCTCAGACGGTATGCTTCAACGCTTCAACTGTCTATGAACTAAAAGTGTGATTACCACCACCCTCCGAAAAAGACCGAAGCATGGGCAAGAGAATACAGACAGAATTTTGGCTCCCACAGAACATCGTTTTAAAGTTTGAGTGGTCCTCCATGACTCCAACCCACATGCCCAGCAAATACTCCTTGTTTTTCTTCCACTTCTCTACTGCTGCTGCTGCTGCTGCTTCCATAGATTTTACGGATACGGAAATTTTCAATCACGGTCAGCCATAACCCTGCACATAGGGAACATAAAACCAAAGAAACCTTCTGTTCGCATCAGTGCTTGCCCATTTGAAGAATACGGTTTCATCTTCTTCAATAAGAGAACAAGACTCGAACAAGCAGAGGGTTTATTTCGGGCAGAAAATGGACGAAAGAACTAATTCTTTCGCACCTGTATAACCCAATCAATCAAATGAACATTCCAATATTAAACCCAGAGAAGTAGAACCAACACAAACAACTGGGATCAAACGCGTTAGTGTGCAAGAATATGCAACTAAAACAAAACTAAAAATGCCCCAGAAATTAAAAAGCTTCGCAAAAGTGTCAAAGGAACGTATATTTCGATTCACGAAGCAGACGCACAGGGGTTACTGCCCTCTACCCTTTCCTGGCAGGAGACCGAATCTCAATCCTTTCTGGGTTGGTTCGGTCCCAAAGTGAGCAGTCTCGTCTTACCCTTTTTCCTATTTCCCCTGTCGGTGATCCGCAGGAGCGAAAATCCCGCATACCGTTCTTGATGTGATCGTCGTCACCGAGTCTTTACTTTGTTACCCAAACACCCGCAGTCAAAATCATGGAGGATATTACAAGAATCAACGTGGAGGGCTTCCCACCTCCGCGACGTTAGAAGGATGGAGGAAATTGAAGCTAAAAGTGGGGACATCGGAAGCTTTTGCCGGAAGAATGTGTGATCTATATTTCTTACCAGGAAAAAACAATCAATGGGCAGCGCAAAAATGATCAACTGCGGCGGCTGCTTTGAAATGACACTGTTCCTTCTGTTGCCTGAAAGGAAAGTTGGAAGTAGATTTGATCATGGATGATCCATGAACCAATAATTGAAACACAACTCGACACATTTCAGAGTTTGGAATCTCCAATACCGAAAATCAGACACGACGGGACCCTAAACTACTTCCACTCTTTCTTTTTAAATTCAGAAACAACTTTATTTTAAGTTATTTTGTTCACGACTCATCCACATTTCTAAGAAAAGATGATTATGCCCATATTTAATCTTATTTCAGCTAAAAACACATGTAGAAATCAATAAGCCAGTCATCGTGTCTTCATCAATTAAAAAATGTCCAGAGCTCACCTTTGCTTCCGAATGGGACAAGTAAATGCCCAACTGCCTCTTTTAACCGTATATCCCAGAATGCTTGTCTTTCCTGTAGGTAAAATCTGCATCAATCTTCAGACCTAAAATCAATCTTCCGAGTCTGGAGGCTCGGACCCTTCCGAACCAGCACTGGGTGGACATCTCCCCAGTCAATCATCTCCATTGGGGGATTAAAAAATACTGGATTTCATCTCATGGGTACCAATTTGGAAGATCCGCAGTTTGGCTTGCCTTGGAGGGAAAAGAGTAATTTATTCATCACTGGAAAGTTCAGAAGCAATATAAAATTACAAAAATCATCAGAGATCCAGCCACTTCCGTTGTTTCTTTCTCTTTCCTTTTATTTCCTGGTAGCAAGTGTTTAAGAGTAAAGTCTAGTGTCAACTACACCTAGGGATTCCTTCTGATCACAACGTTGACCTGCCTCGTCGATGATGAGCTTTTTCTTTATCAAGAAATGTCAGAAAGAAGTCTTTTAATTATTCCTGTAGTTGATATCTCTTTATGTGCCCATTTGCAGTCGGGTGTTTGATTTCTCCATGCAATTAATGATACATGGAGTTTGCTTCTCACAGGCAAGCATGTCACAGATCTTTAGAAGAAATGCCTCCATGAACGAACTCATTCTTCTTTTCTTTAAGCTTTTATTATACACGTAGAAGAATCTTAACAAATTCTTAATCAACACTGACAGGCATCACAGAAACAAGAACCTATTTGTTTGGGATGTGTAGTATGCTTAACAGCAGAAAACTGGGGAGAGTTAGAAGTGGAAATGCTTCAACAAAGACACTCTCAAATGAAAATAAACAGAAGATCGGACGACCATAAAATCAAAATGGGATCATGTCTTTAGATGAAAGCAAAGAGCAGATTATGATCTAAAAGGCAAGTCATCATATTGACGTCATCTAATGCTCTCTGAAACAGCAATAGTAAAAAACTATGGCTTCATCAAAGAGTAATAACAATAAAGATATCAAACAACGCTTTTAATTTAGAATGGAGTCAAGGGCCTACCAGTATGGAGAAGCCGGCTTCTTCTGTCGTTTTCCTGCAGTAAGCAACTGGGTCATTTTAGCGAACACCTAGAGGTCACTTACTGGAAAAGGAACAGATAAAGGGGATTGGCTGTTGCGATCAGAGAGGAGATGGGGCATGGCCAAATGCTCCTTCCCGACCTTAAAAGGTCACTCTTTCAGTTACTCAAAGGGGCTCCATGAAGGACTTTGCATGAGAGACACACCCTCTGCTTCGCGCTTCCTTGTTTTTTTCGATAAAGTCCCACCTACACGCGTCCCACTGCAAGATAATACTATATAAAAGTTTCAGGATTCCCTCCGGTTCCTTGAAGAAACTTGATGAAATGGAGCTGGCGTCATGTTCCTGGCAGGAATAGCTTTCGCAGCGGGACGACAGGCGGGGATATGTCCGGTTCTCAACCGGGAGGTTTGACAGAAATCCTCGTGCGGGAAGGAAGAGGACAAGATTTCAGAGACCACAATACCTGTTTGATAGTCTTTTTCTTCTTCTTCCTATTTATTTTTTGAAAACTACAGCACAGTTGCTGAATTTTTAATCTTTCTATGAAATTTTTTAACAAAAGAAGGTAATATATTAATTTACATACTCAGTTGATAATAAGGGCTAATTATTCTCAAGTCTCGTGCCGGGAAAATCTCACAAAATCATTTTATTCATGATGAATCATCGACCATAGAATACTTTTATCTGATTAAATAATAATTAAATAACAATAATAAAAAAATAACCATTACTGGAGCCCTCATCCTCCTTCACCCTCCCATTTGCAGGAAAAAAGAGAAAGGGCCTCCCCCCAGGAACCCTCTCCTAAAAAATATTTATAACAATTAAAATTTAGATAAAGATTTTTTAATTATTAAAAAAGTAATTCCAGAGCATCCCTCTATGATGACATGTAAGCCAATTTTCCTCAATCTCAAATCTACCTTTTGTAAATGAATTATGAAGTCAACAACTTAACTGCATCATCGATAAGAACTACCACACTTGGATAATTCACTTTGACATTCATCATCAAATAAACCTTGCATGATCTAGTGAGGAAAGAATACGGAAAATGACACAAAGTATCAAATACCCACAACTTGCAGCCATCCAGAATCACTCAGAACTCTACCTGTAAGTTAAAATAGTGAGGTGTCACAGCAACTAATGAACAGTTGTGATACCATTCTCCGGGCAAACGGAATGTAGCTCAAACTATACCTGAAAGAAATCAAGTGCATTTAGAACCAAGGAAATAAAGTAAAAACAAAACAACAGAGAGTTCCATGTAAGAACACAGCATAACATGTTATAGGTTCCCACTTATAAACTCACTCCAAGTCGATAAGTTAGAAATTCGGGATCTAATTTATATTTTTTCATGAAAGTTGCCTCACATGCGTGAGATCGAAAGACATTAATGTCAACTGGAAAGCTGAGGGATGCTGGAATATGATCATAAGTTTAGCACTACTTTGTTATTCAACCTCCTGAACAAACTAGAAAACAATAGAGTTTATTCTTTCAGAAATTTGTCACTTAAAAGACAGTTGTCTCCTTATCCGTCAAATTCATGTACAAACAGTTGTCACACTAGAAATCGTCCCATGTGACCATTGAGCCAAAGGCCCATGTATAAACATTGATGACTGTTTCAATTATCAAACTGATACATATCCAACCATTCATAAATTTTCATGCTAGCAGTGCCCAGAATATAAAATCATAAGTTTCATTTAATTCAAAATGTTAAAAGAAAGATATGAAATGCACCAAATCTGATGACTTATTGAGAGAAAGTGAAAAAAAGAGCATGCTATTGGGAATCATTGCAGCATAAGTCGTGGAGGCCTCCACTGAATCAGCGCTCAAAAATCCTCTATAGCAAACTTGTCATCCATTTAACCAAATGTCCAGCGTCTAATATCCTATACCAGGTATAAAATACTTTAGTAATTGGTTCTTTACTGGCAAGATTACTAACATTGTGACAGATAACATAAGTAACAAATAATCATGATAATTAAATGAAAACCACAAAAGCAGCCACAACTCTGGTTTCTATTACTTCTGAAGGGCAACATTCACTCCGGAGAATCTGCCCAAAATTTTATTATGTGTACTTGAATTTTCTTTAGTATCACACAGCAATTGTTTGTCGTGCATATTTTACCATATGAGATTTTTTTTTCCAAATATCTTATCATATTGGAAATGGACATCTTTCTAGCCATGTACCAAAAAAACGATTATATAAGCTACGCGCAAAGAGAGGCTCCCTGAGCTGTCAAGAACATTAAAAGGTTAAAGAATGCACATGAGGTTTTCTCCATGACCAAGGGTCTTCCTTTCTGTATTCTCATTGCATTAGCCAAAGAGTATGCTTACCAAATAAGTGCACAAATCTCTATTATAACTGCAAGAATTGTTAAGATTTTGCTATGAATCTGCAAGAAAGAGCACCTATTAAATGACAAATCCAAGTTAAGGTCCTGAGAAGTTAACCAAAATCCATAACTATCACATTAAAAAAATACACGCACGTGTATATATGTGTAGAGAAGCCTTACTCTACAATGGTATCTACCCCCGATGAAACAGTTAAAAGTCCCACTGAACCTTATTTCACTTCATGAAGAATCATCACTATCAATAAATTCTCGACCAGATAGTCCAATGGTCAATAATACATATAATTAGGACTGCCCTATGATAGTAAGAACTTTGGCTAAGCGTCCATGGTAGCATCATCAAAGTATCCTATATCAAGCAGAGAACTTACCAAAAGAGCACAGATCAGTGCAAAAACCACGCATATTATGTAAATGGCAGTAGCAACAACGCGAACAGGATCAAACATCATTTTCAGTTGTTGTAGTGGCCCAATAAGGAATCCTGTGCTGGCTCCACAGAGTAAGAGTGACAAAATTAGTTTAGCCTTTAACTGGATACCATATGAATTTACGGAAAATTACATTAAAAGCATCAGAAGTACAAAGAATTCTAAAATGTTCCCACTATTTAAATAAGTTCACAGTGAAAAAGTAATACTCAAGCCCTAGATTCAGCTGATTACCAACCTTCCAACAGCCAAAATATTCCCGAAGGTGAACAACAGTGCAAACTTGATTGGTCTTGCAAACGCAATCAACGACTTAGACAAATAAAAGAAGGGCATCATGTCAAGTCACCAACCCATAAAACACAAAAAACAGAAATTGTATCAATAGATTGAAAATAGAGCAGATATACCCTCTCCTACTGGAACAATCATCACGAATTTAATTTCAGAAAGAGAATGATGCTGATGCTGATGCTGATAAAAACAACAAAGGCACAAGACCAGATGTATGCGTGCAACAAAGCAGTTTTGGCTGACAGAGCCAGTGGTCTGTGAACCACCAGTGAAAAAGTCCCAGCAGATGACTACAGCAATCCAATCAGGAAAAATATATACGAGTGGTCTATATTTGACAAGGCACAATCGGAGTGAAGACCATTATTTATTATTCAATTTACAACATAGATCAAGCATATAAAACGCCAATTGATCAACAGAAATACCTAACTGCCAAACAGATGAACCATTATGAACACAATGAAAGACAGTTGGAGCATCAATAGCACCCCCCTTGAAACAGTTATCTATAGCTAGCAATCTAAATTAAGTTAAGGGAAGCAGCTAAATTTAACCAGTCTGAAAGACGGGAATTGAAAGCATCCAAAGGAAACAATAGTTATTAACAAGCCAAACAAAGTCATTCAGAGAGAAAGGAGAGGATAAATGATCATGCAGTCATACCAGAATCATACATACCAAACCGGCCAGCAAACACCCACCAAATCCATAGAGTCTCTGCTCCAAAAATAAAAATAAAAAAATAAGGAGAAGAATAAAGACCAGAACGAACTCAAGACGGAAAGAGTAAAAATCACACAAGAGAGAACAAATGGACGAGTTTGTAGCACTACAGGTAGAAATAATTTAAAATAAAATAAAATCTAAGAGCAAGACTTGTGGGATCCTTAAAGACCTCCGAAGGAGAGAGAGAACAGCAGCCATTGGATTGCTCAACAAAGTCGTCCTGTCCGCCTTCTTCATCTCCCCCCAAAAAGCTCTGAAAACTTCCCACCGTGGAAGTTATATTCCGCATGGTGAATGCTCGAGGAAGTCACAGTCGATCGACGGACAAGGTTTGCACAAATCGTCACCTAATTTTTCATTAAAAAAGAGCGCCGAATGTGTCAACTTGAATTACCTTTTTACCACTAAGTTGTATGCCAAATTGCCAATGAACCAATGGGCCTCCAAGTTCCAATCACCTTCGTCCCCACGCCAACAAACGGTCTAATGGGCCTTATCATGTAAACGACCAGGTTTCGGAGACTGATTCAGTGGTTTACCTCACTGCAGGTGAATGGAAGTTACCCGAATTCAGTTTTTCAGGTGTTGGATTTCCAGTTCGGCGAAGATGATGCAGCTTTTAAGAGGTCCCTTGAAAGGATTCAGCTTCTGTTTGTAATTTTAGAGGCAGAGATCACCAAAATGGAATGAAAGAATCTGATTGATATTAGAACAAACAAATACCAAATTATTCACAATTAATTGAGATATACATTCCTCTCTGTGTACAGTCTGTTAGATGGTGTGAAAAGCAGTGCAGAGCCATCAACGCCTCGACGAACGAGCATCCTGGAGTCCAAATAGATTTCACAAACAAATTTGAGCAAATCGAATATCTCCGGTGGGATCGGAGTGCGGACCTCTTTCGGTACCTTCCCTGCAGCATTCATCTTGTAGAGAAGGAGAACAGAAATTCCCCGCTCGCTCCTCCATTTTCCGCTAGAGAGCTTCTGAGGGATGGATTCTTGGGAAGTGGAAAAGCTCCAGGAGTTTTCCGGGATTCTCTTGTAGGTAGTGACGGCTTCAGCAGCCAACCTGACTGAAGAACCACTCTGCAATTTTCCAGGAATCCCAGTCTTATTATGTGGCCACTGGAGACTAATGATGACTGAAAATTCAATGTTGGAAGTGAAGGAAATAGCAACTTCAGAGTCAGGTGATTGATCTATGGCGAAGATCACTTTGCCAATGAGAACTTGAGGAGATGGCTGTCGAAGGGTTAAACCTGTATGCCTTCTCTGTTGTACAACAACCGTCACCTACCTGGAAGAAGGTCGACCAATCCTGCATTGTCAAAGAACTTGATTCAAATTTTCTTCCTGGTTACTAGGGATTTCAATACCCAGACCTAACCTAAATGGTGAACCACACTTCACTGCCAGTTTGTTTTAATGTCAGATGACTACTGTTTCTACTGTCTCATCCTATGGCTTATGTTGCAATTGAAACCGGCGAAATTGAGATTGGATGTTCTGAACTCCAGAATCAGATACTTCCGTCTGTTTTCTTCCTTTCCGGGGTTGTTTCCTTTGGTTTTCCTTTCCCCCATCGTTTCAAAAAATGTAGTAGGAAGAGAATTTCATTCTGGTTTTTTTGCTTTTTTTGACAAAATGGAGAGAGATTCTATTGAGTCGTTGGAGTTCATCTAGATTTATTGAGCAGTCAATATATGATTAACAAAAATATATTACAGAAAAAAAAAGGAACTTCAACAATGTGGCAAATCAGCACAACAGACCAACGATAAGCCCATCGATTCATTGAACGAATTAGCATAAGATGCTAAAGATCTCCATGGACGATGATTTCGCGAATTTCCATTACAGCACAGCAAGTCAAGACAGTCCTACGTCGTCATAAAGCCAGTTCCCCAGAAAGACATCTCTTCCCCTCTATCGGCATGAAATTGCAGCAAAACTATGAGCAGTTCCACTCACAATTTCAACAATCTCACGCCGTGAAAACAACCGGAGAGATCTTGGAATGGCAAGTCGAAAAACAAAAAAGGACCAAATAATCCAGACAAGCTGATCTAAAACAACCCCGCAAACCAAACCCCCATGACAATTTACAAAATGCAAATACAAAGTCGGGACGGGCAAAACCTGTTTTGATACCACGTAAGTATCTAACCAAGACAACCTGAAAAGGTTAACCGATTAAGTGAGACCAATGACTCATACTTATACCCACCCCGCCAAATGCAAAGTTCCCGCGCCAAACCAAATGCAAACGAACTCACGGGGATTCAAACGCGGGATGGCATGCCAAATACAAAGTACCAAACTATCCGCACCTAATAGGTCCCAACATATTTCAACAAAATAGACGAAACAGACGGAGAGAGGACACAAAGGAGTGTGACGATTGCATGGGGACAAACGCATGTCTGCACCCGTATTTGTTATCTGTTTTGATGATTCTTCTTTTATTTTGAAAGTGTAATATAAATATAAATTGAAAGTGTAAAATGTCATCCGTTAACTTCCACATGTAAATAGTATTATTATCTTCCTAATTATTATTATTATTATTATTTAAAATATTAATATATCCTTAGGAGGTCATTGCAAGTCAATATTGTTCAACTAGTTGACTCAGGTTGAATCGGACTGAGTTGATCCTGTAACATGTATGGAATGTCATCCCTGCTTATAATATGTCTCGCATATCATATGAGAGACTATTTGGGATATGCTTTACCCTTTTCCCAAAGCCACTTTTATATGAACAAACGATACGATACCTAGCTGTGGAGTGCCGACGCCTGATCAATCTGGACGACCCGGACCCGGTTCCACTTCTCGCGGCCTCGCGCACGCGTCTTGTCTCTTGTTTTCACTGTTCTCCGAACCTCTCGTGACTGCTCCCGCCTCACTTTCCCCGAGTCCACCATGGATGGGCCACCCTACTTGGACTGTCAAGTCCTTGCGGACATTGGAGCCCATCGACGAAGGAAGCCGTTGACGGTGGAGACTCGAGAGTTGAGACTACTTCAGCCCTGTTCCGTGCAGGGGCTTTTCCGTCATACTAACGCTATTATCCTCATTTCGCAATGAAACGCGTCGGAGACACATTTTTATTTTCGAAAAACAATTACAGGAAAGGGCATTTGGCGTCTCCCTCCTCACTGCGCACATCGCCCACAGCGGCTCTCGATTCCTTTACATTTTCACCTCTCCTTCACTTATCAATCTCTCTCTCTCTCTCCTTCTTGCTATCGTCGGACAGAAATCCCGCCTATTTTTATTAGCATTCGCTTTTGGCGGTCGCTCGATCCACAAGCTCTCTCTCTCTCCCGCCGCCGCTTGTCGGATTTCTGGTCACCATTTCCGGCCAGTTTTTTGTTGGCTCTGTTTAGTCGGTCTCCTCTTTCGTTCTTTCTGAAGAGCGCAGGAATATTTGGTTTTTTAGTGATTCGTCGATCGCGCTATTTGAGATTAGGGTTTGAGGTTCTCGTAGGTTTTACCATGCCTCGGAGTTCGCGACACAAGTCTCACAAGCAGCATAAGTACAGCTCCAAAGATGCGAGAGATTATACGGATACGGATGAGGAGGACAGCTTGAAAGAGCGGAAGCCTCGAGAAGGACCGGTAGTTAGTTCGGGAATTAGGGTTTTGAAAGATTCTGACTCTGGGGAGAAGAGGAAAGTTAAGGATCTGCTTGGACCCGGAAACGGTGACTACTCGGGCGAGTATGGGGGTTCCAAACGACGAAAGGATCGGGCTGATTTGACGGTTGGATCCGATCGATGGAATGGGGGAGACGATGAGCGGGATGGGGGTTTGGAGGATAAAGACACGAAAAACGATGGTTGTGGACTTGATACAGAGTCGGCATCCAAGTCAAAGGTGACCGTTGATTGCAGGAGCAAGTCAAGCAGAAAACTCGAGAGTGGAAGTGATCGGAGAGAAGAGTCTTTGGTTTCTTCCCTGGATAATGAGGAGGCTAAGAAGGGGAGTGCCAAGGTTGATGCGAAGCGGAAATCGGAGAAAGAGGGAAGCAGAAAGGAGTGCCTTCAGTACAAAGATGTGAGAGAGAAGGAGCGTGGTTCTGAGAGGGAAAAAAAGGGTCAAGATGGAAGGCGTGAGAAATCAATTGATATCGTTGGGACCAACGAAATTAGTAGGAAGCAAGGTGCCCAAATGGTTGACGAAGAGAGTTACTATAAGAAAGAGGTGGAAAATACTGGTATGGTACCTGTTTATTTAATTCTGAATTACGATGCACTTGTTTCTTGCTAAACCGTGACTCGAATTGTTTACGGTAGCGACATTTTTAAAATACTGGTAAGGTATCCTGCAGTCTGAACGTGAAATGTATTTTCGGAATGTGTCTATCATGGATTCACAGTTCACTTTTTTTTGTTTCGTTTTTCTTTTGTTGTGTGTTCTTGCTTGTCTGAGTGTTTTGAAGGACGTAACAAACATCGAAATTGGTGCGTGCATTTTTTTTCCCATCTTTCTTTGGTTGGTGGGTGGGGGGTTAGGCGATTTGCAACTTCACTATGAGGACTTGGGATTTCCTTACACATGTGGCAAGGTAGGAATGGGAACTCTTGTAGGGTAGCATGTAAGGTGGAGTAATGCAATTGCAACTCCACAAAGTAGTCTTTTTTATTTGAAGAAGAAGATGTATTAAAACTCCACAAAGTAGTCTCTCTCTTATCTCTTGGTTCAAGTTGTAGTGAGACAGTGGAAGAAGTCTCTGTAGTCCTGTTGCTTCTTTTTCTCATTTTAAGTGTGTTTAGAGGCCAACACCAATTTTTATTGGAGAAAATGAGTGGTTCATTTTTTGTTTATGTTGCAATCCTCATTTTATGTCATCTTCTCCTCTTCTCTGGTACTTGGGAAATTAATCTTGTATTACAGGAATCCCATGTAACAGTTTCAAACATTAGAATCTTTTTTTTTTTTTTATTTCTTGTTCCCGATGGATCTGAAAAAGTAAAGCAGAGTGGATGTGGTAGGCTTCAATCTACTGTCAGTGTCTGACGGAGCTCAAAGTTGGTGTGCTTCTCCATTCCAACTTGATAATGTTAGTGTTTTATTGTTAGCCATTTTGTAATATTGTCTGGAAAAAAGGAGCTTCTGATGAAAAAAATTGACAAGAATTGGAACAGATTAAAATAAGAGAGTTGGTGGATGAACCATCTTGGCTGGTAAGATATTGATGCACCATCTTGGCCAGTAACATATTGATGCACCAGTGTTGGGTTGTTCATCAGTCGAACAATTCCCTTTAGTTGATAACTAACATTGACCTAGAGGACGTGTTTCTTGCCCATGTAAAAATTCAAAATGTGATTACAAGTATGACTTCAAAATTAGATGACAAAAGTGGTCTAAGAATGAGTTGTTACTCACCTATGCAATTGAGAGAGATGATTGCTGTTGAAATCATGTTTGATAAAAATGTGCACTGTTACTGGGAGTTTTAAAGCTTTTATCTGTAATTAATTCATACTTTTTCATTTGCCTACAAGTTAGTGATACTTCTCATCCTAGAAAAGATGATTGCAGATGTTTTATTTTGTGGAGTCTGTTGAGGATTTGTAAATATCTGAATCTAGATGTTAAGCTTTTGGTCATATTTTTCTGTAGCATCATCTACGATGCATGGACTATGTCTCAATGAATATTCACTGTGGATCACAGTACCTTTTGAGTTGTTAATTGTTTCTAAAGCATTTTGAGTTAATAGAAGCATAACTGAAGGATCATCTTTATGTTCTGTTGTTCATTTCCCCATCAATTCGTGCATGATTGTTGAAATTGATTATTTATTTGGATAGAAGATACAAGGCTCCAAATTTTGAGGCGTTACACGAATGCAATCTGAAAAAAAAGACAGCATGGTTGCGAGACTTGGGTGGGGGGGCTGATGTATTAATAGTCTGAGGTTATTTGTCAAGTGAGCATCGGGGTCTAGGACTTCATCTAAAAAGAGAAAAAAAAAGACAATAAGAGTTTACATTTATCTAATAAAAAAAAAGAGAATAAGAGTTTACATTTATCTTTTTATTTTCTCTTGTATGTAGCTCTTACAAGTCCTCTACAGTCGGTTGAGTTTTTAATTGTTGCATCTCTGCAACAACTTCAGCTTCTCTTTTTGGTGATGACAAATCTTGGCATCTAAAGAATTTTCTTATGCCTTAAAGAGTGGTGGAACCATTTTGTATGGATGAATGGTCTTTAGTTGAATCAGAATGTGGAAATCATATTCCCTACAAAGTCCTTGTAATACTCTTTTTTTCCCCTTATTTTAGAAACTACATGTAAAGTAATGGCGTATTGTGCCCCACGATTTGAGAGGAGGCCATGTTTTGGTGCTCTATTCAATCATGCAGTGAAGCTTGCCTGTTCTTGAATCTTCCTTGTATTTGGATGAGCATTTAGAATTGTCCCTTGCTCTGCTAAACTTCTACTGTATGGTAGGTGATATGTTTCAGGTACACTGCTTTTTTGAGACCGCTTTACAAATATGGCATGCTAATTACCTCCTTTTTTATGGTAAAGTATCTGGTGTGCACTTACTTTTATCTTACCTTCTGCATAAATTTGTTAGTTTGCATAGTTCCTGGTGGTATGATTATTGTGTTATTACATTGTCTGTGATGATTGTCTTTGCCACCTGTGTATCGAGAAAGTAGGCCCATATGAAGGAAGTATCCTATACTTTGTTTAGGCCTTTTTCTATTTGGGTTGTACGGTCTGTCCCTTGATTTGTGTATCATTGCTATTAATGTTTGTCATGTTTGAACGTTCAAATGAAGTAAATGAAATACCGTGTATTGTGTTGATCTTTTTCCAAAGCAATCCTGATTGTGTCCATGTTAGCTACTTCCTTGTCTGTTTTTCTTGTTATAATCAATTTAAAGGAGATAACATGTTATCATCTGTTACTGCTGCAGTATGGACCTTGGTTCCCTCTCGATTTTCATTTATGTGATTCATCTATGATTTAGATGCCTCTGAAAAACTTCTGTGAATAGTTGAACATTTTAATATTTTATTTAGCTTTGTATTACAAGGTCCTTTTTTTTTGTTCTTTTTTTTGAGCAATGCATGTGCCAGCGGTGATAAGTTTCTTTTTTTGAGCTATGCATCATCTTTCGTGCCAGCGGCAGTAAATTTTTTTTTTTTTTTTGTAATTCTGCAGAGAGTCCAGCATATGCTGTGTTGTGCAGCCCTGAGTTGGAGAAAGAATATGAGAAACGAACCAAGAAAAGAATTGATGGTTCTGGTACTAAAGATGTGAAGGATGATGAAGATGATGACAGACGTTTGTCAAGGGAAGACCGCCAGAGGAATGGGAAATATAAAGATGAAAAACATAAAGAAGATAGGTATAAGGACAAGCACAGGGAGGATTTTGAGAGAGATCATAGGAACAAAGATGATAAGTATCGAGATGAGCGCTCCTCTAGAGATCATACAACTGATAGGCCTGACAATAAATATTCTAGAGATGAAAATAAGACTTTGGAGAGCCATCACAAGAAAGCTAAGTTTCAGGATAATAACTTTGAAGGTAGTCCTCATACTGATGACCAAGGTACCAGATACAAGGATTACAATGGAAGAAAAAGGTCTCCTGATGATAATGAGGATTATGATGATTTGAAGACTCATGGTGCAAAGGAATTGCGGTCTGATGTGGAAAGAAATGTGTCAAGCAACAGCAAAGTAGATTCCCCAGGTGAGAGGAGGCGTTCCAAATCTCGTTCACACCATTCAGAGGCTGTTGATTCTGGACCAAGCAGTAACCGTGAGAAAAATTCTCCAAGTTCTGGTACTCATGCTGGTAAAGATATGGACAGGTGCTTAATTTTCTTGACTTTCTATTTTTTGAATTTTTCTTGAATTTCTATTTCAGTCATTTTATAGTGACAAGAAAAAAAATCCATCGAACAAGTTCCTGAAGGAGAAACAGTACATCATAAAGAGTAATTGTTGCAAATCATAAAAAGCCTAGAAACACATGCAGAAATAAGTCTTTGCTGGCTGTGGTGAGCATTAGTTTGTTTTGTCTGTTTTGTGTTTTTCTTTAACAAAATTGTTTTTTTTTTTTAAAGTTCTCTTGCTTGAGGCTACGTTCATTGCCTGATGAGAACATTGGAGCTATTGCTCTCATCTCTTTTATTTTTTTATTTTTTTATTTTTTTATTATTCTTGTCTTCTGATATACTTTTCACCTGTATTGTATTGACTAGAGTATATGACGGTCTCAGGTGCTGTGTTGTATACCACATTAAAACGGCTTTTACATGGATGTGCATGGGCTTGTTTAACATTTTCTCATCAAATATCATTCAGAACCTACTTAAAAATAATACCATTGCTAAAAATGGGTCAACAGTGAGGTCTATGAGTGTTGGTAGGACTATGCTAACAACACCTTTTCTGGTTGCTTCCATATTGATTGCCGAGGTGTGCTTTTTTTGTTCTTTTCCAGTGCTAGATCAATTGTCTCAGCACTTCTCAAGTATAAGTGCCACTTGAAGCTTCTTTATCGACTTCACCCATGTTGTTTATTAAACTATCTATCTAGACAGCTTATGGTTTTCTGTTATCTTTGATATTTATGTGAACACCACATATTATAAGTTCAATATTCAGTTTGAGATTTTTAGAACTGTAAGAAAGTTTACTTTTGTATCCCAGTTTGTTTTACCACTTCTTCCCATTCTGTAGATTTTGTCTTTCCAGTTTTCATTCAAAAACTAGATTTGGATTTTTTAAGAAGGAAAAACTTGATAATTTGGCTTTTGATTTTTGTCTGATGCGGCTAGGATTCATTAGAAAGAGGAGACAATGTACAAGAGAAACTTAACTTGCTTTTAGAATGAAATCATAGAAGATTTCAAGAACCTGCTTGCAGAAAGTTTATAATTTATACATAATTACTGATTGTATTTGTCATTCAAAAAATAAATGACTAATTGGATTTATGTGTTCTGTTTGCTTTCAGGCATGAGTCAAAGCAGTCAGAATCTGTTTATAGAGATTCATTGCCTAGTGAAAGATACCGACGCAGCAGTACAAGAGATGCTTCTGAAAGGGCCTCTGAGTCTCAGTATATAGAGAAGCCCAAACAGAAGACTGATAGCTATTCAGGTGAATTATCTGCTGAAAATGTCATGGGTTCCCAATATGATAGATCACCAAAGTCTGTGCGCCAGGTATCACCTGTTCGCTTGACGGAAAAATCCCCATCATCCACAAGTGGGGACCGACGGTACTCAAACCGATCAAACCGAACCAGTGCCCGACGGAATCTTGATATTGAAGAATTAGGACGTAGGAGTAGTGGATCCAGGGATCTTAGAGAATATTCTATTAATGATGATAGAGGTCAAGAGTTTCCCTTTGAAAAGCCCATAGGGGAAGACTTTATCCAGGCAGAGTCACATCGTCGAGAGTTAACTCCAGCTAGTTCATCATTTAATAGAACAAGTTCTATCTCCAGCACTTCACCCAGTGTTCTCCCTCCACCTCCTCCTTTTAGACATGGACTTGAAAGCCCATCCCTCATGGGTTCATCAGAAGATGATTCTAGAGGCCCTACTGGTGACCATAGGTTGAACCGTTTTAAAAGAAGTGGGGATTCCAGTAGCATGGGCAGAGGTCAAGGGAACAATGCTTGGAAGGGTGTGCCAAACTGGCCTCCACCTGTGACCAATGGGTTTATCCCTTTTCAACATGGCCCACCAGCCAGTGGATTTCATCCTGTTGTCCAGCAGTTCCCTTCACCTCTTTTTGGTGTCAGGCCCTCACTGGAATTGAATCACACTGGCGTTCCTTGGCATGATCCTGGCCGTCCATTTGGGTGGCAAAATCCTTCAGATGATTCGGTTCCTCACTTGCATGGATGGGATGGTAATGGAGTCTTTGGAGAGGAATCGCATATTTATGCAAGGCCAGACTGGGACGCAAGTCGTCAGCCTATGGGCAATCGAGGGTGGGATGTCAGCACTGATTTATGGAAGGGGCAAAATGGAAATGTAAATATGGAATTTCAGGCTTGTCCTAAAGAGGGAGATTATCCTGGAAGAGTCCCACCAGATGAAACATGGACTGCTGGGCAATCCGGGCAGCGGGCACGCAATGAGCGGAATCGGCCTGAACGGTTGCCTGCTGAGAGTATTGAAATAAAAAGATCTGGAAATACCCCGTCTGCAAAGAAAGCTGCTGAAGCTGGTTACAGCGTAGTCAAAGAAAAGACTCCTGAGCCTCCTAAACAATCTAAGCTCGAAGAAGAACCCAGTTTTTGTCATGTTTATCTTTCTAAGCTTGACATCTCGGTGGATCTTACTTCTCCAGAATTGCATAAGCAGTGCATGGACTTGGTGGGAATTGCAAAGGACCTTAGTACTGGGATCAGTACCACCAAGGATGTCTGGGAAGAGGTATTGTAGTCTGTCAACGTTTGAAGTGCCATATTACTTTGTTTTTTTTCATTCCTGTTCAGTTTTTTTATCTTGTCCTAACTTTTTTCCTTCTGTTTCTTTTGGCAGGACACTACAGCAGTGAGGACAATATGCTGTGATAACAATCTGAGGGCTTTGCTCTTCCCCGAGTCTACTGAAACTGTTTTCGAGGTACATTGTTGGATGACTATTTTCCAGAAGATCTTAGACTATAGTTGGTCATTTTGATAATATGTGTGTCATGGATCAGCCCAAGTTCAAAATAAAAAATCTGTCCCAGATGAATCTGCTTGCTGGATTCATCAGAGTTGTTGTTTTGAAGCAAACCCTATGGGTGATACTTCCTTGAAGGGAAAACACTAGAAACGACATATTGTTACTTTTAATTAGGCAATGGAAGATGACTCGTCTAAAATTTTTGGTTGGTTCCTGTAGAAATCTATGGCACTCTATAAGAAGCAGAAGGAAGGAATGAAAGTGAAGAGTTCTGTAGTATCAGATCCTGATGCTGCACTGAATAAACCATCTCCAGTTCGTGATGAGGAAGCAGCTGAGGGGATCGATGATTTGCAGGAGAAGGCTGAAAAGGTGGCCAAGCTGCCACCCGCTGAGGAAAGGAAAGAAGCTGATTCTTTTCTCAATCATTATGAGCGTCAGTGTGATTCACTTTCTGGAGTTGTTATTTCTGATGGTTCTCAAGGTTGTGAGGCTTCGAGGCCAGAGTTGGTTGAGTGTAGGGTAAATTTAAGTCGGATACCTAATTCTCCAGAAAGTACACATTGAGACAATTTTGATTTCATGCTCTTTTTAATGCCAATCCCTATTGCAAATCGTGGCTTTATTAGATGCTTTAATCGCTGTTTTTTGTCTTCTTTCTGTTCTTTGTGGTCTGAGGTTGTACAGTTTCTGTGACATGCATTTCTATACTGACAAGCCCTTCCTAGGAGGGTGTTTCGCTTGTGTTTTGCAGTGGATCTTCTGGGTGTGACGCGCGTGGAGAGAAACATTTCATTTCCGCGTGGTTGCCTCTCAGGTAATTGTAGACCGTTTTGAACTTTTTTATTTCTTCATTTGACTGTTGACGAGTTGGCAGCCAGCCTGCGATCGTGGGGGGGCGCTTCGGGCCACTTTTTAAGCTGCCTACAGTGGCATTTTTGCTCGAATCGGTTGTCTAGCGTCAAATTAATTCTGATTATGAGTTATATTTAGTATATAATTAACATACAAATAAAAATAGAATTTAGAAATATGAGATGGGAGGAAATCGAGTGGCAACATGCTAAAACTAGTTATGAACTAACTTATGGGAGGTTCAGTGACAAGACTAAATCAGGGTTAGTGTTTGGTGTCTTTATGCCCAAAAAAAAAAAGGTTATTTTATATGTCTCCTCCCTCAGTAGTCGTCTTTTAAATGATAGATATTGTCAATTTCATTTGATACTAAAATGATAATGTATATATGCAAATGTAGGTGGTTAGATATTGCTATTCTGAATGCGAAATCTCTTAAATTTAGAGTAATTAATAATTGTATTTAAAATAAAGTATTAAATATTTTTCGTAAAAGGGAGATCACTGAAACTTGGAGCTTCTGTCCCTAAAAGGGAGGAGTAAGCAGCCATATTTCCGGTGAGGTGGGTTTTAAAAAAAACCTTTTCTTACCACTTGCCTCGGTATATGAGAGTGATTAACAAAGTATTAAAAAAAAAAATTTAAATGACATAATCGTTGTACTTTGGAGGTAAAAGATCTTTTAGTTATATTTGGTTTTATAACATTGACAATGTAAGATTTAAGACTTAAATTTATAAAAGTTATCCTAATTTTTAGGTTTTAATAAGCATTAAAGACGTTTTTGTGATCTTCTGTATTATATTATCACAATTATTACTTTTTTTTTAGTCCTATATCCAACCTGATTCAATACTGAGACATGAAAATTTTACTCTGAAGGAAATATATTTTTTTTTATTTTATATTAATTTAACCATTACTTGTAATTTCTAATGATAAAATAAAAATAAAAATAAAAACACTAATGAAAATCCTTGGTTTTGGATTGGAACAAGCTGAATGAATTCTGAAGAAGACCTTTTGGAATTAGCTTTGAAAATTGTGTATGTGACAACTTGAAAGGCCGATAGTTCATCATTACCAATATACACAATTTACATTGATCGAAACCCCCAGCTTTATTTAGCTCGGAAAAATTAGAAACAAATTGGCTTAAAAAGAATACAAATTCTGTAGATTAAAAAAGGTGAGACGGAATAGCATTTGCATTACAGAAACAATGGTGGATTAGTCTCTACCTAATTCATGAATTTCCGGCAGTTTGAAGCTTTACACAGACAAGGGACTTTGCAGTCGTCCGATTCGTCAGGATCAAACAAGTAGTCGTACCTGTAAACAAGAAATGGACTAATATCACACATTAACGGAACACAATTAAGAAGGGAATGATTTTGCACTCATTCATTGCTGCTTCTACGATGCTAATAGCTATAACAGTGCCCAGAGAATGCTTGTCAAACATCACACGCAAACTATTGGAAAAAAAAAAAAAAAAAATTAATGTGGAGAGATGGGGAAGAGGTGATTACGTTAATTCATCTCCCGCAGAGACATTTATCTTGGCAATTAGTACAATACGGCTCTCTTCACCGCCAACACTCATGATCCTTGCATAGCAATTAGGCGTGCACTGTCATAAACACAGTCATTGAAAGACGTCAGAATCGTTCGCAGGAAGCAGAAAGGATAAGAGTATCATATGCTTATTGGTAAGATAAAATTTCAAGTCAGAGAGACTTACAGAATGGTTAATTAGACGTGCAATATTGCCTTTGTCAGTAGCATCAACCACCACTTCTTCACTGATCTTAAATAACTGCAGAGTAATAGAAAATAACATTTCTGAATGACCGAGAGAAATGACTGCTTATTGTAAAGTTCAATAGAATCCAAATCGCAACAGATTATGAAACGACGGCTATCTAACAGAATTTTCCCCACACCTAGAAATTACATGACAAAAGAATCTGAAGTCACAATCTTTCTAAGAGAAGAAATTCTTGCAAAAAAATTCAGCAGGAACCAACAAACACTAACCGGAGAATACTTATACTCAATGAGAATACAATATTTTACCTAAACGCAAGCAGCTTACAGTCATCTAGCAGCCGTTATAAGAAAATAAAGCAAACTCAACGATGAGCAATACCCCTTAGTTCAAGAAAGAACTACACTATTTCAAGTATAATTCAAAGCAAATCCTTCATGGAATGATTTAGTAAATCATTCAGGCAGATTTGAACTCTGCCCCAAGCCTAGTAAAGGAGGTTGCACTTAGATAACACTCAAAACATATCGTTAGACATATTTTGAACATGAATCCAAATGTTTATGCGCTCAAGCTGGGCCTCAGGCCACTTTGATGTGGATGTGTAATGAAGAAAGGCTTGAACAAGGCAAACCTAGCAATAAATGTGACCTTTAATTTCTGGAGCCATTTCCTTTTGACAGGGCGGTAATCTCAGAGAGTTTGATCCATACACTAAAATCATCCACATTGTCAACATAATAACCAATACCCTTTCCTTAATGATAGTTTTCAAGAGCAACAAACTGGACAGAGCTGCCATACATTCAAGTTAAATGCATTTAATCTTTTAAAAACCAGAACAGGCTTCCCAAAATGCTCAATTGTCAAGTCAAGAAATCAAAAAGAAAATTATAGTATAGATTCTTTGAGCAAGTCAAGCCTAAAGCACAGAGAGAGAGAGAGAGAGAGAGAGAGAGAATACTCACATAGCAATCTTTACCCTCTAGCCTATAACGAGCCTCTCTCAGATCAGCAACACTACGCCTTACTTGCTCACCACGATACTCCAGAACCTGCAGATATTGTCATCATATATTAGAGACAGTCAAGGACATTTCTCTTAGGATAAAAAAACGTCTAATGCTAGCCAACCACTTCGACAGACCTGAGAAAAAGAAAGATAGGATGCTTAGAAAGAAATCCATTTGTTACATATTCATATACATGCCATCCAATCCTATACCATTAACAGCACAAAAATGTTTTCTTGATTGCGAAGGCTTTGCCTCTTCTTTTGCATATATCTTCATTTGATTTGAGACTTATTTCTTCCTTGTATAATGATATGTTATCTAAATTCACATTGACAGAATAGTTCAGGATCATAAAACAGTTGACCCAGAATCAAAGATTACCATCTCTCCTTCTTGAATGTTTCTCTTTGCAAAGAGACCCCATCCATGTATTCCAGATCTACCACTGCAAACACGCTTGTGTTCTGTTGACTGCAGATAGACAAACAGATCGATAAGAACGAAAAAAGTTAAACGAAAGTATCCTAAAGACAAAAGAGAAGGTACTTTACCTGTAGGTAATAAAGACGCTCCCTGAATGTAGAAAATGATCTAGGATCCCTTTCCTCCTGTCAATGAACAATAATGAAGGTGACCACATCTTACTATGTCTCTTGATCATATAAGAAAAAGAAAGAAAGTATATAAAGCTATCCAATAAACAAGAACCAGAGTATTACCCTGAAACAGTTCAAGCTCTCAATGGCATCTAAAGAATGATGAGATGGTCCAACTACACGGTGAGCAATTGCTTCTTCAGCCTTTCTTACAGTCTGATTGACAATGAATGAAGTTAAAAATCGAAAAAAATTCAAAGGGTCATATAAGATGAAAGAATTTGACACTGACTACTGTCCCTCAAGGAACAGGAAAACAAAAAGGCTGGTCAACTTCTCAGTCACGTATTTGGTGTTTTAAGACCTTGTCTGAAACCTTTAGAATAGTTAAATGCAGCAAATAAAATAAAAAATTAAAAACACTTATAATTACTTCAGTCATTCTAAAAAATGGGATTATCAGACAGAAAAAAAAAACAAAAGTGTCACAGGTTTGGTGATAAGAAATACTAAATGTTTAAAGCCCAGTGTGAATGCAGTAAGAAACAAGAATTAATAATTTTCATTCTGCACTCTATAGCATATGAGATGGCGATCAGTACATACAGTAACCTGAAGTATAAAAAATGATAGGTATGAGCATTGGTTAAGAAAGCAAGAAATTGTTGACATGCACAAGCTTTGCATGTGCAAGTTTACCTTGTTCATCACCTTCTTAAACACCCGACAGCGGGCAGCAGATGAAGACTCAGTCTCCGATTCAGGCTCTTTCTGATGAGTTTGTAATTTTGAAGCCTCTGGAACCTCTGATCTTTTAGAAGAAATTAATCTTGAACCCATCCGCTTCTCCTTCTGAAGCATGCTTTTAGCTGAGAAAACCCCAAGGGGGGTCTGAATGACTAGAACAGTGTCTGGGTTTGGAGCCCTGCCAAGAAGATTACGAGACTACATAAACCAGGATAACTATACAAGGGAAGAGGAAGAGAGAGAAAGAGAGAGAGAGAGAGAGAGAGAGAGAGAGAGCAGAGCTAGAAAAGTGGGTACCTGTGGAAAGAGCAGTATGAAATCATCTTTGTTATCTGTTTCCCATTTTTCTCAAGGCAATGCAACTGAAAGAAACAAGCACAAACACATGTAATTGGTAAAGTGAAATACTTGATAATTGAAAAGATAATGCCCAAATGAAACTTTGACATCTGTTAATGATCACCATAATATACTCGGAACTATGATGAGGAAGCTAAAAACACATTTTCTTATTTTGGAACTAACATTTTTCTGTGTTAATGGTGGTGTCTCAATCAACATTAAACAACATAAATTGTTTTGGGAGTAAACTATAAATAACTTATTTTTTCCAGTCTGGAAAAGCACAATTGATTCCTCACAGTGATGATCACTATGAAGTAAATGCAGATACTACAGATTTTTCTCCCCCACTACTATAAGTATCCTGTATTTCATTTAATGTTTCCATTTTCATATGTTGAAGACAGAAGAGTTACATATGAATGAGCCACTCTAATAGCAATTTTTGCAAACAATTTTCCAAAACAAGCTTTCACTATCACCATGAATAGCAAGAAGGCTTCAGTTGTTACCTCCATGCGGTATCCTGCCTTTGATGCACACATGGCATGATAGTATGTGGAGCACCTGTAACATTGTGTGCAGGCACCATGTACCTGCTTGCATATGACACAAACCTAAACACCCAATGAATGAGAATAACAAATAAGTATTGTTTTCAGCGGATAATGCAATCTCTTAAAACCCCACAAGCTCTACGAAGAATAACGTTTGAACCTTTGCAAATGACTCTGAAGGAATTCTCAGGATGCCAACTGCAGGCTCCATCTTTTCATCACTAGAGAAAGAAACTTCAGGTTGGAACCAAGCACACGTGACATGAACCCATAAAGAATCAATATCAGTTGGCTTCAGTGCGCCCCCTGCAGATTAAGAAAAAAAAGGAAGCATATGACATTCGTCTTAATTACATCTCCCATCAGCTGATAAATCCTTTAGCTGCTTTAAGCAATAGTTGTAACATGCTTTGTTAGTGCTTCACAGTTTATGATCACCAGAACAAAAGAATAAAGTGGCATGCCGTATTAGCGTTTTCACAGTTTTAAACAATCATCCAAAGAAAAGAATAAAATAGAAGCTATTCCAAAGACAAGGCCTCATATAAAGGTGATAAGCAACTCATAAATCTTCAAACGTGCCTTTCACAGGGCAAAGGCAACACTCCCGTTTGACATCAGGTGTTTCACATGCTCGGCAAACCCAAGAAGTAAAATCACGTATGCTTCTGGCTCCGTAACATTCCTGGTGGACTGCAATTTGACATCTGGAGCATGAAGGAGTATATAAGTGGTATATCTTACACAGTTCCTGAGAATTTTCTCCTATCACTGAAATTGGCTTTCAGAGACGACAGTGCACATTGACCAAGAAGACAAAAAAACAAAGTGCATAATGGAAAAACCTGTTGCAGATGATGATTTTGTTGTAATCCCAGTCTTCTACCCATCGACAAATTGCACATCTTTCTGTGGTCCACTTGGCATACACTGGCTCATACTTCTCTGTTACAACAAAATCAGAATTATTTAACTTCTTCCATACCTCTTAGAACCTTTTAGCACAGGGTACTGAGATAAATGGATAATAAATAACAGAAAAGACAAACTGTTTACCTTGCAAGAAAGAAATCAGCTTCTGTTTCCTCGACTTCATAGGAGGCCGTTTAATAGTAACAGCATTAGGAGAAATATGTGATTGATATTCTGAAATCTGCACCACTCATTGGGAAAAGTTAACAAAGAGAAAAAGTTAATGAAATGCAAATATCTTGAATAAAAAGTGTATGGATAAATGAACAAACAGATGAGCCATCTACTACATGAAACAAGATGCATTGTGTTTGCAGAACCAGCAAAACCCCTGGATGAACAGCAGAGTTCTTTGATGGATACTTATAGACTAGTATGCAACCCAAGTAAGTACACCAGCCCCGGTTAAGTTTCCAAATGCAAGCAAATAGAAAAGCTTCTATAGAATTTACAGTTTGCAAAAAGATCAATACTACATTCAGAAAAAAACTTTTTCAACAGAAAGAAATTAGATGATCATCAATGCAAGCATTCAGATGCATATGTAAGACAAGGATAGTACTACAATGAATTTTAAATGCAATAAAATGCAACGACTTCCTAGTTTCACAGGCTCAAATTTCAGATGTCTAAAGCCAACAGCTTAGAGCATAGTTCAGGTAACTCACAAAAGGTACAGTGATGGTATGAATTTAAAAAAATTCAGTCCAAATTACAGGACCTTTGGAACTTAAAAGTAAATAAAAAGTAGAAAGAAAAACTCACTTCACGAGTTTCATATTTATCTCAGTACTCAAACCACTTAACTTACAGTATTTATGCTTCTTTTAAGAAAATGCAAAATCTGTATGCATGGGCCCCACATGCAGTCATTGCTTGTTGAGACCAAAAGTTTCACATCAAACACAACAAAATTAACTGCAGATAACAGCTTTCCATGTAGCAGAATAAACATTCATGTACTAAAATCAAGAATTTTCAGAGAAAATTAACAATAACAATTATTAGTGTTTATGATATGTTCCAATAAGCATGATTATGATGAAACACTCAATTCTCAAAAAGTAACGAAAAAAGAAAAAAATCCATTTCATTTTCATACCCAATGTACCAACAACATCATCAAACTTTTCACTCTAACACAAATTTTCCAGTTCTTTTTCCTCGACCCCGTATGCCTTTCCCAGTCACTTAGTGATCGCCTCTTTGAACCACATGAGCCACACAAGCAAGCAACTCTAGTACAAAAGAAGCAGTATTGATAAATCAGTACAAAAGAAGCAGGATACTCTTCAAACCTTCTACAAACCATAAAATTTGAAAAAAGTCTAAAAATAGTCTTACAAATGATAAGATGGAAAGTATATAGCTTCCACGTCAGAACACACAACAGGGACCTGGTCAAGTAGCTCATGTTCGTTGCCAGATCTGTTCAGAAGTAGTTTTATTATAGTAGTTAATCAATCGTAAAGCTCAACATACAATATAAGATGTCAAATCTTAAGATTAATAAACAACTATGATGAAAGTTAAATTGATCAACATACACAGTCTGTGGCTGCAGCTTATCTGTATCCGACAAATCAAAGTTGGCCTTTGCTTTGCATTCAGGGCAAAAATAATCCGAATCCTCGAGATCCTTTGGCAAATGAAAAGGTAATCAAATCAGTAACAACCTATCGGACTTCACAATTGAATTTCATCATAGAGGAATATATAAAGCTTTTTTCTGTATGTTTTGAATAATGGAAATCGTTACAGACAACAAATGAGGATAACGTGGATGACACCATTAGACATCCATGTACCTTAAAATTGTTACTACAAAATTTGTCACAATCAGCATGAACCCAAACTTTACACCCATCACAACAAACCTGCAACAGAAAGAAAGTGCCAACAATAGCCATTAAAATATTATACAGATAGTACAGGAAAATCAGATTTAAGGAGCATCAACGTGTCTCACCCAACTACCACCATCAGAATGGTGCCAAATTTTCTTGCATATGCCACAGTATTGTTTAGCCTTTAGTAACTGCAATAAAAGAAAGTTAAACCAACCACTAGAAGCTCATCAGACATCAGAAATTGTTAGTAGGTAGACTCTAACACATGTTTGATGACACTAAGCAGTTATTCTGAAACACCCTCGAGATGATGGTCAAACCTTAGCACAATGTGTACATGATGTCTGGCCTTTGCTAATGAATTTAAGGCAACCACAGCTGTCACAAATTCGTGCCAATGTCCGGTCTCTGTTTACCTCCTAAAAGAAAGAAAATTCGAACAACTTCAAGTTATAGACCTGAACTCCAGCAATAAATGCAGAAACTTTCTGCTATGGAAAGCACGTAACAGCATCAAACCAATCAATATCCCATTCAGATCTCTCAGGTTCAGTAGATGAAACCAAGGAAACAAAAATAGATGCATATTTTTGTCCTAACATGTAATTTTAGAAATATGCCAAATATCGCCCACCTAATGGTGGAATAAGATGATGTGCTAACATGCCATACAAACCTTTGAGCAGTGTTGACATAACAATTGGCCTTTGGTAAGATAGCTTTTTGCATTTTTCTGTGGCTTTTCTGGAAGAAGTGAACCACAGCCATCACAGACCTTTTCCAATTCTCTTTCCCCAGCAACTTTCTACAGAAAAATAGTAAGGATAAGGTACAAAAGAATGGACGAGAAGTTGAGCCCCATGGCCGTTCACAATTGATTGAAGTAACACATTTTCACAAAATGAAGATAATTTGGATTTTTCTTTTTGCAAAGATAAATTGGATTTTTCTCTTTGCAAAGATAATTTGGACTTCATCTTAAAAATTCCAGAAATTGCAACAATCATATACACATTCAAGACAAGTATCATATGATTTAAATAAAATACTAGCAGCAAAATTGTGGTCAAGATGGATGAATATGCTTGTGAAGAAGTGTTGACTATATATAATTCAGGCTAGGTTCGAAAGACAAGTATCATATGATTTAAATAAAATACTAGCAGCAAAATTGTGGTCAAGATGGATGAATATGCTTGTGAAGAAGTGTTGACTATATATAATTCAGTCTAGGCTAGGTTCGAAAGACTTGCCACATTTTGAGAGAGACATTCCTGATCCTGGTTTGAATCAGTGGCCTCCTGGGTTTCTCTTGGAGCAGATGGACTACAACCTTGGTGTCCAGCTGTACTCATCTCCTCCACATGCATATCTACAAAACCATGTTCTGCTAAGAATGCCTCCTCTATAGCCATCCGAAAGTCACTTGGTTTACTCTTATACAATTGAGTCTGTCCCTGAAACCTGAAAGAACAATAATTCCACCCTGAAGCATACCTTCTTGATTTTTAACGTACTAAGCACAAACTACGAGCACAAACCTGTCTAAGTATTCGATGAATGGAAAAATTCCACCGTGTCTCACCCATGCATAATCCTGATTACGACCAGTAACAAACACATATTTGATTAAAACATGAATAAGTATAAGATGACAATACAGGAAGAGAGACAGAGAAGAGAGGAAACGTGAGTTACCCTTTCTTTTCCATTTCCAGAGTAACCAAAGAACATGACACAGATAGCACCTGGTATGCACGAATTCAGAACAGATTCAGGAGCGTGCAGCATGGGATCAATTACAATAGCTGGCCACACAGGATATCTTTTTCCCGGTTTTGCCCAAACAATATCGCCCGAAACAAACTCTTCCGGCCTGTAAAAATCTTTCCTCTTCTCAATGTTTTCTTTTCCTGCTCTTTCAACAGCTGCGGAACCTAAATCTTTTGGCGACTTTCTAGTTTGAATCAATGGTGCGGACTTATCAACCTCGACAAACTGCTCGTGAATGGACGTAAGAGAACTGCGTGAAGTAGAATATTTTCTGCCGTCAAAGTTCCTGAACCATAGAGACTGCTCTTCCTCTCCGTCCAGTAATGTTGGAAAATTAGAATTTTGGAAGCTAATTTTCTCCGTCTTACAAAGATGTTCACTATCCTCAATCTCGAGTTTTGGCTTCTTTAAGCCGAATTTCTCGTTATTCGCCTTTTTTGGCGTGCCCTCCGGCTCGATTTCAGATTCCGGGGCCTTCGTTTTGCCTTTGTCTTTTTTCCACGGTTCAAGAACAGAATCATTGAAACGGGAAGGAAGTGCCTGGACGCGTCCACGCGACGTTTTAACCAGTGGGGGCCGGATTACCTCGGCAGGGCTCTTATCGTTCTGGCGGTCTCGGCTTCTCGATTCAGATTCGACTTCGCCGGAGTAGGAAACTTCGGTGCACCATGAGCCGGCGGCGCTGCTGAAATCCTCGTGATCTTCTCCAAACCTTCGGCGAAATCCTTCAGCAGGGAAAAGAATACTTCCGGCAGAAACGCTCCCAAGTAGATCAATAGGGAAAAACGCATTATGCTTCGACTTCCGTTTCTTCTCCTTGGAAGGCGTTTCGTCGTCCTCGAAGACGGAATCCTGCACTCTACATCTTTTCAGATTCGGCATTTTCAACTTGAGACTCCGTTTGATTATCATCCCGAAATAAAAGATAACAAAACCAAACGACCGCGACCCTAATGAAATTCCCTCGGAAACCCTAAACTGGCAGACCGAACGAGGGTTCGCTCTGCAGAATTCGCAGAATTCGACCCAAAAGCAAATTCCAGGAAAATTTCTTTCTCGAGATAAAATAATCCAATCTTCGGCGGAATTCCGTAGGATTGGAAGCAAAGCGTAAAGAATTGCTTCTAAATAAATGGGAATTAAATTTCAGCACTCGAGTTCCGGCCGTTGTGGAATTGGGGGTTCATCCGTGCCGTGGGCTTCAACTGTCTTCCCTCTTCGACTGGAAGGATAGATAAAATAAATACATAATACGATTACAATAAAATATTAGAATTGTTTCTCCTTTTAGTTTTGTTTTTGGCTCCAAAATCCGCAATCGAATTGAGCGGAAACGAAAAGGAGCGCGCGAGATAGATTTTGGGGTTCAGTGAAGGAAACGTACTAGTTGTTCAACTCGTTCTAACTTCTACGACTAATATGCCCAGTCCCAGTGTGCCCGTCACTGCCCGCAGGCCGCAGCGTACAATTATACGCGTCCCCTTCTGTTTCCTGATTGTCGTGAAGAAGAGGACCTTCCGGACTTGCCAGTTCTCGTCTTCGATGTTCCCGCCTGGTGCAACGGATTACTTGTTACTTATCACACTACTAGGTTGGTACTCGTTAATGGTTACGTTATACACCACTTTTGTTTCCTCGCGGCGTCGCAGGGCTTTTCTTTTACGTCTGCTAATGTCTCGGCTTTTTGTGCTTCCGAATCTCAATCAATTTCCGCAAACAACCACGAGACGAGTTTCAGTGAAGAAAATTGCCCATTCTTTCGATACTTGCACTTCTCTTCGACCAATTCGGTACACACTAGTGACCTGCATGTCGCGTGAACTGAATTATCAAGTTTTGGTTTTCCTTCTTTCGGAACTGAATATGTTCGTTTGGTGGGTTGTCAGCTGTGATCGGGACTCTCTGCTTCAGTGTCGTAGCAGACTGTCTTCTGTTCCGGGGGAAGAAAAAACAAAATTTGCTAAGCTAATTTGGTTTCGGTTTTCCGCATTCTTCCTGCATAGATTTATGGGCTTCAATCCGATGGGAATTTCATCATTTCATCACTTCATGTTTCGCGCCATCTATATCCGTTTCCACTTTCAACCAAGGAAATAGATCAAAATCGAATACCAAATTTCGGAGGTTTCTCCCGCCAGATGGTGTGGCTTTGGAATTAATGGCTGACCAGTGACGATTTTGACCGTCTGGAAAGCCTCTTCCTTGTGTATACTATCTACGGACGCAGCAAATCGGCCCTTATTCCGGTTTATTAAATCGCAGAAATCGCTACTGAAACCATTGGCAATAACTGGCCTTTGTCACTGGCAACAAGCAACGGCACTGGATCAAAGATAAAAGCCTCGCTAGAACAGCATCTAGCACAGTCCGACCAGCCTCGCAGGGCCTCGACGACTACTGGAGTACGAGGATGCCCATGATACGCAATCGTGTGTTCCAATTCCACACCCTTAAATTGTCGCGTTCCATTGACAAGTACAGCCGTTGAAACAGCTACTGCAACCGGTCAACTGCTCTACCTGTGCCAGTCCTGTTCCACTCTAAACGGCTTCAGCGATTCCAGCGATTCGCAATTCGCATATCTGGGTGACCCGTACCGGCAGTGGCCAGACTCTGGATCCCAGAACGCTGCGCTTCCTGAGTTCCGAAGCCTTTGGGCGGAGCCCATTTTCCGGTCGTAGTCGATTCCGATCAATCTGGGGAAGATCAGTAACGACCGACGAGTCATGATTTGCTGTAACAGTATTGGAATTAGATATGCCTTTCTCGGTCCGGAAGGCTGGATTTACCCGAAAGATGCGAGATGATTGCGTGACGTGAATCAAACTTGGTAGTTCGATAAAATCGTGTTCGTGAAATTCTGGAGGAACAGTTCAGGCTGTCCAGTTTTTATCACGATCGGGAAATAACAAATCGCGTTCTTAACGAGTTGTTGACAACAATGTGGCTACCATAATGTCTGGACCCTCCGAGTCAACCCGGTTCTCGTATATTCAATATATGATTCATAAAAATGGAATCTTGAACGCTCTTTATAAATGTACAAATTAATTTTTTTTTGTTTTATTAGTCTATAATTAATATTAAAGTCCAATTAAAATAATAAATAAAGGTAGGAAGGTTGATTGGTCAAGGTTAACTTGGTTCACATTAGTAGGTTGATGATGCTTGGTGTGTTGTTGTCTCTTTGGACACATGTCATCTTTTGTTCGGCCGCCCTTGGCACTCTGATCGCCGTGTTCTTCGTAATAGGCAAGGCCTACTCATCCTTCGATTGCCATGTGTTTTAATAGAGAGTGAGCATGGAGACGTGGCAGAGGATCCTCCTCCTGGATTGTCGCTTGAGCATGCGAAGCTGACATTCCCTCACATCCCTTAAGGACTTCTAATGTTTTTTTTGTCCCACACTTGCTTCCTTGTTTTTTGGGTTTCGCTAAAGCTATTGTGAACTCTGAGGGCGAGTTCCTTCCAACCCGCGGAGAATGATGCAGGCGGGAATACTGAAGTGGGTACATATTCGGATCCTTAGTCGGATCCTGAGTAAGTAGTCGGGTCCTCAATCCGATCTTTAGTCGAAGTTAGTTCCATAGTCGGATCATTGTATTGAACCCGGGTTGGACCATAATTCTTAGGGTTAGGGTTTGTTTTATTTTGAGTTGCACCCCCAGTTTGTCGGGGGCGTTGAGTTTGTTTAAAAGGCTGTTTAGGGTTTAGGGATGGGTTGTTGAATGATATTGATATTTTGAATCAATTTAGAGAAGATTTCTCTACGTTTTCAGGGTAGATTTTTTGCGTTCCTCCCATGATTCTCAGCTTGATTTGCGTACAAGATAATTACTATCCAGTCCGGCATCACTATGACATCTAATTATGTAATGTTGGCCATTGTAAAAAATAATATTAATCTTAATTATCATTAAAAAAATATCCTTCTTTACAAGCAAAAAATAATAAAAATGATATTAAGAAAATTAATTTATGATCTTCATTAGATGTCATTTATACGGCAATTAGAATTAAAACCGATATAGGATGATTTGGATCAACCCCATTCATGTAAGTTTCATTGTTACTTAAATGATTCGTGACCTACAACGTCGAACACATTTGCAAGAAAAAATTATTAATGATCAATAAAAATAACTTTAAAAAAATATTTAATTGTTTTTTATTTTTTAACAATTAATAGGAATTATAGTATAATTTAACATGACATTATAAACAATTATAAGAGTAATAAGAGGAAAATGTCCATTTTTATCATTTATTTATTATTTTTTAAACTCTTTTACCAACGCTAAATTATTTATTTAATTATTTTATTATTTTAAACTCTACAACTTCTGAACATCTCACGGGTAAAATTGAAAACTTATCCACTAAATATATTATCAAAATATTATACGAGATTAAACCCATTAAATAGTATTACTTTTTAAGATTAAATAAAATATAAAAATCAATATTTCAAAATACATGCTAAACTATTTAAAAAAATTAGGAATTGTGCGATAAGTGTTAATGGGATTTTAAGATAAAATATAAATTATATATTGGAAAATTTAAATTTTGTTAAAAACAAATAAAAATTCAAGTCGTAATAGTATAATATCCACGTATTAAATTATAGGAAAATGTGGCTATTGTTATAGGAGGAACTGAACTTGAGTCAACTTAACCTAAATTGTAGAATGTTTATATTTATTGAAAAATTCATATTTTCTATAAAAATATTTCATTTAATTCGTCATATATACAACATTACCACTGTCTCTATTTTATTGTTAAAAAAATAATAGAAAAACCTTAAAAAAAATATAAAAAACAAATATTGAGTAATTTAAATATATTTTTTACTAATTAAATTATAATTTGATGCACTATGTTCACATTATTATTTTTTCTTAACAATAGAAAAAATGGAAGCAGTTTGAATTGATGCTTCCCAAGGGGTTTTCTCTAATCTATCTCAATTCAAGGAGGAAACTGTAAAAACTAAAGAACCAAAACAATTGGATCTGGATGAGATTCCCGCGAGGGTTTGACTTTTGTAGTTTTTACTGAAAAATTGACGTAAAGCAGCAGGGCAAAATAGTCTTTTTGTCGAGACCACAAAAGAATAAAAAGGCCGACAGTTAAAGGTCTTCTGTCAAGAAGCTGATACCAGGCCTCGGTTCCTCCCCAAATGACTGCAGCACAGGTGTGTGTTTCCTGGGAAGTTGCTAGGCGTTTGACAGTTTTCTACTGTGTTTTGTTGCGTCATTTGTAGGTTTCCTGTCGCTGGTTAGCTTCCTTTTTTATTTTTATTTTATTTGTTTTTTTCTGGTTTAAATCATCATCTTTTTCCTGCAATTTTCCTCCTGCTCCGGAGTTATGATCATTTGCAGATCGTGTATTATTGACGAGAGAATCAATATCTGTGTTTTATCCCTATAATTTGCCGTTTTGCTGGATTATGAATTGGATGTGAGCTGTCCGAGAACAAGACCAGGTTAATTAATGTCGCGGTAGATTTCAATTGTGCTTGTCTGTTGACCAGGTTACAGTCGAATTATGGTTACTTAAGGTTTGATTGTCGTTTTATTGCTTTGTTTAAATTATTATTATTGTTCTTTACTTGATATTTGCTTGTGGTCGGTGAATTACTTATTTGGAGAGAGTTTAGTTAATGCTGGAAGGTTTTAAATTGAATTGCAAGAGTTTTGCTTATGTTTTCATTCAAGTTTTGTATTTCTAATTGTTTTCTTCCTTTGCCATATGATATCATTCGTGATGAACAAACGTGGGTCCTGCCTTATTCCAAACAAAATCAGTTGTTTCTTGTCACTGTATATGTTATGTGATATATGCAGATACTTTAGTTATCTTATCGAACAATTCATCTTCTATTTTTTACTGAAGGTCCGGAAGGAGAAGTTCGATCTCAAAAGTGGGCATATTCTGCACTATGTTGTTTTTATGATTGCTACACAAGGCAAGCGTTATTTTGCCCAGCATGTCTCACTATCTTGTCCTTTTGTATTTCCATAATTTATCTCTGTGATGTGCTTGCTGTAAAATGATTAGCTTCAACTCTTTTAATTGTATTTCTTCCAATCATTTGACGTCCTCTTCAGAGAGCTCAGTTCAACTTAATGGATGATGATCCTGGCAAGTTGAAGGTTTTTCCAAACCATTTTGAAGCGTCGCCAGAACCCACTCCAGCTGAGAACGGTATTCACAAGGAGAGTTCTATTGTCTTGCACCAAAGAAGTGGCTCCTCTTCAAGGTGTTCTCATTGTGCTTATCGAGTGGTGTTTAGGGCGAGTTTGCTTTGGCCACGATAATCTCCCTCACGTTTCGTTTATGATTTTGTAGCTCTTGTAGCCGTTTGAGTGGAAGAAGATTAAGGAAAGCTGCATCTATGTTGTTTAATGTTCGAGGCCTCCCATGGGGGTCTGGCACCACCTGTGAGGAAAAGGTTAGTGTAGCATGTCTTAGTTGATATCAGAGTTAAACTGAATTGTTTTGTTTTTGAACTCATCACTGGCTCATTTTGATATGCAGGTTCAATTAACTTCAGCAGAGTTGGAGTCACTTAGATCAGAAATCATTGACTTAGAAGAAAGAGAAGCTCTTGTAAAAGCTCAGTAAGATTCTTTAGATTATTTCCTAACATCAAAGTGGGTATCGGTGAAGTATATCATCCAGTACACATTTTGATGTACAGCTTGTGACCTACTATTGCATTCCAAGTGATTTCTTAGTCGTATAACTAGTGATGCTTGAGAGTCCGTCTCATTAGTTCATTCATCATCATGCATGTGATTCTTCTGTTTTCTTTATCTGTTGCTGCTTTTCCACTCTCTCGATCTCCAAGCATCAAAGAGTCCAGAGAGATTTTTAACCATTTTATCACTTCTTGTTTAAACAATTTAAAGCTAATTTGAGATTCTTTTGTGTACTCAGGTTGGAGCATCTTGATGAACTTCTAAGATCTGCTCGCCTTGCTGGATATTTGTATATCAGAAGTGTAATAACTGATTATCACTGTCTTGATCCCTTATTTAACCATTGCTAAAGGTTTAATGCCAAATTTCCGTTCATGAAAATTTCAAATTTTGATAATTGATATTCTTGTTATTTTAACATTTGCCAGAGGTGGACTGCACTACCAGGAGAACCGCCCATAGAAGAAACAGATGTTGATGACTGGCTTTCCCGCTTTGTTGTTCTCCATGGATCATGTATCTTCTTTTACCTGCAGCCCACAGGTATTTTTAATCCATCTATTTACTCCTAGTGCTTATTTTCATGCATCTATGCCTTGCTATGGTGTGATCGATACGAAGAAAAATGAATAAATACAGAATGAAATTCATATCGGAAAACTATTTTTTGTTTATGATGTTTGCATTATGGTGTTACAGCTACTTGTGCAATCTGTTATACATCTTTCATGTTTTCAAACTGCCTGCATTGACAACTTCCACAGGGTTCCAACATCAGTTGTCTGAGCTCTTTTTCTTCCGGCACTAGGATCTTGAATTGGGACATAACTGATCTCTTCAATATGGCATTTATAATTTATCTTGGTTTATCCATGAAGTGCAGTCTGCAGACTTAACCAACATCAGTTATCTGAGCTCTTTTTCTAGTGGCTCTAGGATGTTGAATACAGATATAACTATTCTCTGTAATATGGCATTATAATTCGTCTTGGTTTGTCCATGTGTTGCAGTGTACAGACTTATCCATTCTTTATAGGATCGTTCAATCAATGTGTCTGAAATGAATGCACAAATTCCTTCTACATAGTACAGAACTGTATATAATTAAGTGGAGGCCTCGTTGATAGACCTTCTACAAGGTCTGATGATGCTGTACAGATTTTTGTATATTAAAGTTCATTCAACATGTTTTATCAAAAAAAAAAAAGTTCATTCAACATCCAATCTTTTCAAAGCCTGCTCAAATTCAAATCAATATAATCTGCTCTATTCATATAAAGCAATTGAGTGATCTGGTCAGATATATATCGTGCTTATCTCACTTAATTATTGATTATTCACTGGGTGAGCATATATATTTTGAACCGCTGACAAAGTTTAACCAGGTCAGGTACTGCATGAGTCCAATTTCTCCTCTGCTTCCCTGTCCATTATGTCGAGGAGTTACTTTATCTTTTGGTTTCATCCTGAGTGGCAGAGACCCCCAACCACCCACCCTCACCATGATAGAATTAGTTTGTTCTCTAGTTTGCCTACTAAGGCTTCGGGCTTAAACTCTAATTTCTGTTGTCCCACCCCATATTTGACAATTGTGTTTCCAATTTGTCATGACAACGGTCTATCCAAGCGAAACAAGTCTCTCACTTAAAGGCTTATGCCACTTTTTCTCTCTGATCATGTGCAGCAGTTTGAAATTTTTCTTGACATTCAGATTACACATGCTTATTTGACTAGCACATTGAAATTTTGCAGATTTTAGCCCACAGGACTCTACATTGTTATGTGATGTTATTGAAGTGGGTCAACTGCCAAGCTTCTTGCAGGAAGATGAACAAACTCGATACTCATTTTATATCCTAACTTGTCATGGACTGCGGCTCGAGTGCTCAACTCTATCCGAAATACAGGTGAGTTAACCTTGGGTAGACATTGAAAGATCAAACAACAGGATATTCATTACAGGATCAATTGTCTCTATCTGAAATACAGGTGTGTTAACACCTTAACATCAGGCCTTCCAAAGAGGGGTAGTTTATGTTTCTTCGGGATATTTTCTTGTTAATTTCAGTATAGTTGTTCATCATTAGGTAGTATGGAATCTGCTCATAGTTACTAAAGGCTCTGCTGGTATTAACGGTTAGTGCGCTTGAACTTCCTAATGAGGTTTTAGAGGAATTTGGGACCAAATGGATAAAGTTCGATGCTTACAGATTCAATAGATCTTGGACGGGGTTCCCATTCTATGTATTGATAGGTTATCTGTTACATAATTGCCTTGTACAATTGACGGGTCTGATGTTTAATTCCGTATGACTACATTTCCTAACTTGGTATCATTATGTTCTGGTAAAAAAAATTGTTCATTTGGAACTGTACTCACTAATAATATAAGAAATGCAAGAAGTTTCATCACCAACCTTTCTTTTTTATTATTTTCTTGTTATTTATATGACTCAAACTTCGTGCTACTTTCAGGCAAACTCATGGTTGACTGCCTTGCGAGCTGATTGCAGTTTGGGATCAGATACTGTTTCAAAGACTGGATCATCCGATTATCGACCTTGCCATGATCCTTGGTAACTTCTTATTTATTGTGATTCCACTGAATGTAATTATCCGATCGTGTATAGTCAATTTTTTTACTGACTTCTACTTACAATTCAATGTATAGCTGAGTGGATATCTGCAACAATTCTTTTTTTATTTCGTTCTAGTTTTGGTCTCATTACACTTTGCCACCAAATGTTTGTACGATAAACAATGTTTGCCAATTGCAATAGCTTTGTCTTCTAAATTGTTTGTCCCGTACTAATTTGAATGTTAAATGTACACGCACACAATCCATTTTGACATAGGAAAAGTGACCTACAGCTTATTGATCATGCAAGTGATTGTCTAAACCTTACAGGTTTGATTTGGACCGAATTTTGGGTAAACTCTATCATTTGATCCAAAAGTAAGTGTACCTGTTTGTAAATGCAACATTTAACTCCGTTTAAAAGCCGTATTTTTAAAAAATTATCATACAGATTATTAAAAAAATGTGTATATATATATATATAATATATGTTATAAAAAAAAAAGGAAAAATAGAAATCAGAGGTTATTCTCCCCACGCCTTTCCAGTCCGTGCGAATAACCAACTACAGATCTGATCCATTTGGAACTTTTGACCAGATCCTCACGCTGCACTGAAGCCCTACTAAAGCCTCACTCTCTTCCTCCGCCCTCCCTCACACGGAAAGCACAACGCGCTTGCACAGCACCCGCAGGCCCGAAGAAAAAGATCTCTGTTTTAAGCATGACTACTCAGATCTGTAGATCCGCCTCCAGGACTCTCAGATCTTTCCTTTCCGCCTCCAGAAGCTCGCCTCTCGCTGTCGGTGAGGTTTTTTTATTTCGTTCCCATTTGCCGTTCCTTCTACATTCGGTGGCTTTTCACGTCTCTGTCACTGTTTGTGTAAATCATTGTTCTATGTTATGTCTATGTTACTTTCCCCGCTTTTGGGGTGAAGTTTGTAGAGTCCTTTGTCTTCTGAACTTTTTTCGTTAGTACTGTTGCTTTTGAGGTTTTAGCTGTATGTTATCATTTGTGAGCTAAATATTTGTGGAAGTTTTCCTAGTGGGTTTTGGTGGCATCAAGTTGCTAACTTTTACTGTTTTTCTACGGTTGTATTTTTGTTTTCTTAACTGGATACGGTATATGCGGTATGTTTTTACATTTTTTGTGTCACAAAGACGGAAGATCTGTCCAATGCCCACAACTTTTGGACCAAAAAGTGCTTCAAGTCTTTTGTTTTCCCTGTCTTCCAGGGTCTTGTATACGCTTGGTTGCTTTCAGTTTCTCTTTCTACATTTTAAAATTATTCTTCTAACGATGTTTGCTTGATCTACCGTAGAGTGGAGTTTAACTGAACTCCTATTTATCTATCAGATTTTTAGCTGCGAACCTATCCGCCGTTTTTTTCTTCGTCTTGCTGCTCTGTCGTAGAAAAAAGTGACGATCTTTCTAAATGCATATAAAAATCAACCGAGGAATGAAGAAGAGGTTCCGCTGCGTTCCACTGTTTATATTGAAAATTTTATTCCTTGAATACTGTGCTTGTCATTTTCAGTCTAGTTTATGTGCCATATATCTTTGCTTTTGTTTTCATTCCCTTCTGATTTTCGTCTTCCTTTGGCAGTTTGGACTTCAATTTCATGCAAGCCTGTTTATGGAATCTTGATGACGCTTTTCTTAAGTACAATGAAGCTCACTAAATTGGGTTGAAAGACTTAGGAGGAAAAAAAATAAAGCATTGAGTATGGATCTCGATCCTTCACTGAATTCTGTGCAAAACTTTAGTATCTCTTATCTGTTTACCTTCTTCCTTTTTTTTTTCTCTCAGTGAGAACACTATACCTCGTTGGCCTCAGCGCTAGGCAATCGATGATTTTGCAAACATTTACATTAGTGTTATACATTGCCATTTGAGGCTCTTCTGATTAATCATTTTGGTTGAAGTGTCAGTGCCTGATAGTTGGAATGCTTGATGAGAGTGGACCAATTTGCTTGCCGTTTTACCTCTTTGTCTTACTTGATCATTCCTTAAATTGTAGAAGGAAGAGCTGTAGGAGCAGCTACGACCTTATTCAGGGGAAAGGTCTCTTCTGTGGCTTCAGTCTGTGGAAGGGCAGATTCTAACCACTCTTCCCATGGCTGGATCTCAGGAGCCCTTGTTCTTCCAGGGGCAGGTATGTTAAAACAGCTCTTTTTATATTGTTATATTAATGTTCTAAAAATGACTTTTCCCTTTATCCTTTTTTCCCATTTTTGTTATTGTTGTTATTGTGTTCATCCTTCTTAACATTCCATTAGTGGTGTGATTAAAAAAACACATTGTAGGAGTGGTATGCACGCGTCTTTGTTATCTGTCTGCAGTTGGCTGCATATTTCTCCTCCTGGAAGGAAATGATGGATTAAAAGTAAAAGGTCTGAGTAGTGAAATTGTGTGGGTGGTAATTGGATGAAGCTGGCAAAGGAAGAGGGCCCTAGCCCTTGTCCAAGTTGTGGCAGTGTGGTGTTCGCAACCTCTTCTACAGCAACAAAATTATGTATCCATTACATGATACAGGTTGAAATAAAAGGCGTGGGTACCATTCTAGAATTGAATGTGAACCTAGACTTCTCCTGACAGTACCTTCCAGTTTTGAGGATTCATCTTCTTACTCCCACCAATTTCCCTGCAATGATCATTCATTTTCTCTGATCCTTTCATTATACGGCAACACATGGTTGTTTCTGTGTTCAGGAATTCTTTTCTGCTATTTTTATCAAATAATTCATGATATTTTTATTTTGAGATGTTGGAATTTTTATTCATTAAACAGAAAAAAATTACAATAATGGAACCCTTCAATCTAATTAGGTGTAGGAGCATATACAAGGGATGGGTAAGAAGTGGTCTCTTTACCTAAGACATGTGCAGTGCTATTAGGTTCTCGGAATAAATTCTTCCAAGATACATCCAAGGTGCTACATCAGTAAGTCATGATATTAAACAGAGAAAGGGAATCAGCGACATTTAGAATAAGCCTTTCTGAGGTCTACAATCTTAGCATGCTGAGGTTAATTCCTGTCTTCCATGACGGGTAGTCTGTGATTGCTGTTAACTTTTAAGGCAACAGCCTAATCGTTTTGAGTATATGTTGGAGACCTTTGCTTGGAGGGCATGGGCATAATTTTTGTAATATTCTAGGTCTCTGATTTCTGATTTATAATTGTTCTTGTTGATAGCATACATGCTTCAAGAACAGGAGGCACATGCTGCTGAGGTAATCCCTCTGAATGCAATCACATGTTTTATTTATTTACTGTATCTATTTTTTCTTTTTCATCTGAGTGCAGGTTTTATAGGTCAAATGACAATTTGAGATATCATTTTCTTCATTTTATTTTCAGATGGAGAGAACTTTTATAGCTATCAAGCCTGATGGAGTCCAAAGAGGACTGGTAAGACACTCATCCTGGTTAATTGACTCATGTGGTCTCAAAGTTCCCGCGGGCTATCTTTCTCTCTATCTCTTTCTCTCTCTCAATGCATGGGCTAAATGCACTGATTCACATGAAAATTCTTAAAATGAAGCTTATGAAAATGTTACGGTGTGCAGATTTTGAGCAGAATTGATCTTGAGCTTTTGAAATATCATGCTGTGTTGATTCTGAATATATGTTTTATGACAAGAGGCAGTTTGGCTGGCCTCATCGAAAATAGTATACATTAGATATGCTAATCAAATGGTTTTGGGCTGAAGCATCACACATGTGAGCGTAAAGGTTGAAATTAATTCTTGTTGTTGACTTCTTCATTCTTTAAGAAGTTGCAATCTTTTACTGATTTCCATTTTTTTTCTGTCGTATATACATGTCTACATGAATATATTTATTTTGGCCAAGCAATTATTTCTATTTTATCATTTAATATTAAGAAAAAAGGAAAAAAATCTGAACTGGACATTGAACTTGGGAGTGACAGAGTATAGGAGAGGATGAAATGACTAATTTGACCAATCGGTTTGTCTAATTATTTACATACTTTTCCAAATTGCCTTCCTGCTTTCACACACAAGTTGAATGATCAGATGCTTTTTTTGGTGTTACTCTCAGTTGCTGGATTTACTTGATTTTTTAGTCTATTTCCAAATGATTTGCTTCTTTTTTGTTGCCTTCACACTCACTTGATTAAGTACATGTTTAATTCCAGATTGCAGAAATTATCTCACGTTTTGAGCGCAAAGGATACAAGCTTGTGGCCATTAAGTTAGTGGTTCCTACCAAAGAATTTGCTCAGAAACATTACCATGACCTGAAGGAGAGGCCCTTTTTCAGTGGCCTATGCGATTTTCTAAGCTCTGGCCCTGTTCTTACCATGGTAAAAAGCATGGTTGCCTTTTGACAGAAACAACTGTTGCACCAGTTCTTTAGCTAAGCACATCACCTCCACATTACAGGTTTGGGAGGGTGAAGGTGTCATAAAATATGGCCGGAAACTTATAGGAGCCACAGACCCACAAAAATCCGAGCCAGGAACAATCAGGGGTGATCTTGCTGTAGTTGTTGGAAGGTATTTTTGTACATATTCTCATACTATTTCCATTTATGTCTATACTCTTCTGCTCTGTTTAGACAGACTGGAAAAGAAAAAAATTGTTAATATGAACCAAGGCTATAACTTCTACCTACTCAATTCTTTTTCAACACAAAATCATATAATTCAGTAATCTCCTATGGAAATTGGACTGAACCAAGTATGGTGATGTTATAGCTTGCATGTGTACAAAGATAGAAAATTATAAATGTTATTTATTCTACTGGATTTTCCGACAAATTAAGGGATCGGCATCATCTTGCTTCTAATTCAATCGTACTTTTAGTGAGTCCTGCAACTGTACTAAACTAAAAGGTGTTTGTGACATAAGTTTTGCTATTTGAAGTACATATAGTCAAATGCTTTTCTACTCTGGGTTGAAAGCAACAATCATGTTCCTTACTGACATTTTACACTTTTAATGGTGGTATTCTCCCTTAATTGATCTCCTGCTTGCAGAAATATCATCCACGGGAGTGATGGGCCTGAGACTGCTAAAGATGAGATCAACCTGTGGTTCCATCCAGAGGAGCTGGTTAGTTACAGCAGCAACGCAGAAAAATGGATTTATGGTGTTAACTGAGATTGGTTATCTTTAACATCAGCGAAGCTCCAAGTTCGTCTTCCATAGATGAAACCACCATTCTTTAGGACAATTTCATAGGAAAATAGATTATTCTTTATCAAATAAATTAATTTTCCAGATGTAGTTCTGCGAGAGAAAAGGAATATTTGATAGCGGCTAGGGCTTTCTGAAATGGTTGGGGCGAGAAGCTCACGATTAGATTCTTCAAATAATTGTATGCGAGTAGTATGCTTCAGAGGTTTTTATTACTATAAAACACCAATAAATAAAATTACTTTGCCCTGCTTTATAAAAGTTTTCACAAAAATGGCTAGCGGAGTGTTTCTATTCATAGTGGAATCTGGGAATTCTTCTCGCTATTTCATTGTTTCCTTCCACCTTGGAATTATTTGTGCGGTTGAAAACTTCTCTAGAAATTTATTTTAATGAGACAGCTGACATCTCACTTGTCACTGCCCTTTCTTTCCTGGTCAGACAAGGTTAATTTTAGCACCAATCTAGCACTCAGTTTTTGGACTTTATGAATCATGAAACCTGCTCACACCAATCATCCATGCACCGTCTTTTTCTATCTATCAACAATTGCCTATTTTACTTTCTTTAGTATTGATGCGACTCATCTTGTCTCAAAAGAGTCTACCATGTTTTGGATGATTTATATAAAAAATTCCTTTCTATAATCATTTAGATACACACACATGCATACACATACCCACCATGATGAGAGCTATAAAAAGCTAATTTATTGAACATATACATAAATGGACGATTCTAATTCTACCTCAATTTAAGACCCTGATTTGCTCTAGATTTGCTCATAGTTCAGGTTGCTTGACTCAGAACAAGATTCATGGCCAGTCAATTTGGCTGAAGTTGTGGATCGTTACTTGGTTCTAATTGCTAGTTTTTGAAAGAAGCTAGTGATTGATATCTAATGTGCCTCCTTCTATAGGATAAATTTTAAGTAGTCACCGCCCGCTTCATTCATCTCTCATTAATGCTAGAAAACTATATTGGGTGGTGGTTGGAGTCACCACTCCATCCCTGCTACCAAATTCCAACCACTTCCCACCCATTGCCTGCTTTCTATCCCATTCCTTCCCTTAATTATTTTTCTTCTTTTGTACCATGGTAGCCTCCTTCACTTGTTTACTCTTATTATAATTTATACATTGTGATTATAACAAACCGACAAATGAAATCTTAATATGTCGGTACAAAATTTTATTTTCCAAATTCGTAGAATCGACAGAGATAATAAATATGTCGATTAGTTGCATAATACAAATATAAATATTTAAAATAAGGTTTCAAGAGTTTAAATATTTATCCTCAAGTAGACAATAGATTTAAAATATTTAATATTAAATTTACAAATTTTTTATGAATTATAAAAAAAATTTTATTAAGAAAAAACCCAATAAAGCCTAAAATAATTTTTTTATCACCCATTTTAATTATTATTTTTTATTATTTCAAAATAATTTATTTTAATACAAAGAATTGGTTAAAAAGACGAATTTTCTGTCATTTTTGTTTTTAGTGGAGATTTTTTTTTTAGAAAAATTAGTAATTACTAACTTAAGTCCACTAATGAAAAAGAATGGATGATCGTATTCAGAATTCAATAGACGATCCTGATTCAATCTTGGACTTACACATGGTTAAAAGAAAATTTTATTTGTAATGTTTTGTGCATGCGCTAAGCATGTAGTTAAGTATACTATTAGTGTAATCATGCTTCATAATGTCGATGCTGAATTACAAATAAAGTATACTCTTGGGTCCCACTCTTTTCGACAGATGGACGGCCCAAGTTTTATCTAATATTTTGAACTGGGTCCCACAGACTGACGGTCTGGATCATGGCATTGTGCTGCATTCCCGGGCGTCCGATCAGTTTTTTAAATTAGCCAATAAGAGAATAATAAATTGTAAAATATTATTACGTCTGCTCTGTCACGTATTTCTGACTGGTTAAATCACCACCCTTCCTGCCTTATCACACACACCCTTCTCTGTACGCTTCCTCTCCGCGGCTCCACCTCTTCGTCTCTCAAACGAACTGAGCTCCGCCTCGCCTCTCTCTCTTCCACTCTCTGAAGCCTGAGCCCTTTCGTAGCTTTAATGACTCACTGAGACGAGATTTATTCAAGTTCTGCCGCCCCTCTTTCTTCAGTCCTTACTAGCAGAAGCTTTGAAAGGAGTTTCTATTTTTTTTTCGTTTCGTTTCGTTAGATTGGAATTTGGATCTCGGAAGTTCACTCGGCCTCTATAAGAAGAGTTATCGGTAACTCTTCATGATTGTCGACTTATTTCAATAAGAAAAACTGATGTTTCTGTTGTTTGTTAATCTGCGAATAGGATGGATTTCGATATATATTGGAGCTGTTGATTTGTTGATGCCAGAGCATGTTTTGATGAACTTTTACTTGTTATTATCGTGATCAGATAAGAAGATCCGAGGTACGTGGAGATTGTTGCCAACCGTAATTGGAAATGGCTCCGAGAAGCAGTCGTGGCAAGGCGAAAGGCGAGAGGAAGAAGAAAGAAGAGAAGGGTACACTATTATCTTAATACTAATCGTAGTTTACATATTCGAACCGCTCTAGATTCTCTGTCGTCACTGTCTTTTTGTACTAGTATCTTGTTTCAATACCGTAATAGCATCTCTCCGTGTTTTATTTCTTTTAATTCACAGCTCTTCCTGTCGTTATGGACATCACTGTGAAACTTCCAGACGAATCGCAAATTGTCTTGAAGGTTTGATTCTGCTCTTATCTTCAGTACCTTTTCCACTTCCGCGGATTAATCTCGTACTGAAGCTCATCTCATCCTGGAATTTTCTTCTGAAAATAATTAATCAATCTCTGTTTGAAGCAAACGAGATTGGTTGTAGAACAGTTAATCTTCCAAGTTATCTCCCAAGTCTGATGCTTTCAGCTTCCTAGAGGCGTTGATTGTCTTTGCTTAATGTCATTAAAGGATACTTTAACTAATCGTGTTTTACTTCTGATATCCAGATTAAGTTTAACAAATACTGTTTAATACATTAAAGAGGCTCTCTTACAAAAAGGAAAAAGTAATTTTCATTTGAAACCTGGATCTTTTCATAATATTTTACGTATTTTTCATTTTCAGTAAATGTCATTAATATTTGAAAAAGAAATGGAAATTCTGGTAAATTGACATATTTTCTGGCCGGAGCAGGGCATATCTACGGACAGGATTATAGATGTTCGTCGGCTGTTGTGCGTGCACACGGTAACATGTGGCCTCACCAATTATTCCCTTTCTCACGAGGTAAACTGCCCATTCTCGTTAATCTCATTTAAAGTTCGCACGTAATCTAATTCTCAGTTGGTAAGTCATTATTCCGGTAGTTCGCTTAAATAGCCGTGAATCCGCAGCAATGCCACTGGCATGGTCCATGAGTCCACTCTACCAAGTTCAAACGTGGAAAGCGTGTGACAGTACTTGCCGTGGTAACTGCTTCTCTCAATCTTTATCAATCCGAGCCGTCAAAAAGACTTCTATTTATGACCCATACATGATCGGTGATTTGTGACATAAGGCGTGCGGCGTGCATGTTAGCCGGCATAGTTTCCCGCAAACTTGTGAATGCCTGAAATGCGCGCATGTGGACCCATTCGACAGTTTCGCATTTTCTCTGTTTTTCTGTTTCAATCTTCTTCGTTTTGTTTGTTTCTTTAAGCAGCTTATTGTGCGAAATCACGAATGATTGTTGCTTATTGGATGACAAATCCGGTTTTTCCTTTTCTAGGTGCGAGGACAACGATTGAAGGATACGGTGGACGTGGCTGCTTTGAAGCCCTGCGGATTAACATTGGTTGATGGTATTCTAATTTCTTTACTACAAGGCTTATACCGAATTTTGGAAATTATTACTGCAATTTAAGTATAAATGACTGGGAGAAAATAAAATGGCGCGTGAAGTTTTATTTTTGTGTGGAACTTCGCAGAGGACTACGAAGAAGAGGATGCGGTGGCGCACGTGAGGAGAGTGCTGGACATCGTGGCGTGTACCACCTGCTTTGGCAGCTTGTCTGGGCATAGCAATGGCAGCAAGGGTGAGCATGGGAAAAATGGTGCCGGGGTTTTACAAGATAAGAATAAGGATAAGCAGAAGAGTGATGACAAGGCGAAGAAGAAGCATCACCCGAGCAAATCACAGCCTCCTTCCCCTCCACCGCCATCGACTTCCTCTTCTCCTTTGTCGGCAAAAGATGCGGCGACGTTGGAAGAGGAGGGGGAGACGAGCGGTGCCTGCCCTAAGCTTGGGTCCTTCTACGAATTCTTCTCGCTCTCGCATCTCACGCCTCCGCTACAGTGTAATTCCGACACCGAACTTTTTCCTTTGTTCCAAGAATAAAACATAAGGGGGAATTCTTCGTAAGAAAAGATTCTTTCACTCTTTGCCTGGAGAGATTTTTTTGCTTGATCAATTCATGGAGGCCGCCGACGGGCCAGTGATACAGTTATGCTGCTTAAACGTGGGGTCCGTCCGTTCAGAGCCGAGTCACGAGGCGCACTTTAGCTTTGTTACTTAATAATTTTACGTGGCGCAGCGTGTCTTTTCTCCTTATTGGGCTTTTAATTATCTCGGCCCACCTCTCTAAGGACGTTATGCCATTATGATCACATCATGACATCCAGTTCTGACGTGACTCCTATAAAAAGAAGTTGGTTCGCATGCTAGACGATGCAAAATTGACGTCCTTCACTCCACGATATATATATCCTGCAATTCTATAATTGACGTTGAATTATTTCCCCCCTGATTGCAGTTGTAAGGAAGGCTCTGAGAGAGCAATCTGACAAAACTCTAGGTGAAAAACATTTCTTCACCCTTGAGGTATGTAAGATTCCGCTAGAAGTGGATTTATATCGCCAATTTTAAAGGGTTGTCTGTTTGTGTACGTATAAAGCTTAACTTCTCTTTTTCCTGTGCTGACTTGCAGGTGAAACTTTGCAATGGCAAGCTGGTTGTAGTAGAAGCTTGTAATAAAGGTTTCTATAATCTGGGGAAGCAGCAAATATTGTGTCATAACCTAGTTGATTTGTTAAGAAGGCTTAGTAGAGCTTTTGACAATGTAAGTTCATAAACTTACTGGTGTATATATGATATTTTGACATCCCAATGTCATTCTTTCATTTTCTAAGAGTCGTGAAAATGTTATATGATATTTCTTTGCATAGTGCTGACAAATGCCTGGACTTTTTTATTGATTACAGGCTTATAATGAACTAATGAAAGCATTCTTAGAACGTAACAAGGTTAGTAAACTCATGATGAGCTGGTTAATAATTTGTTGAGATTTTAAAGCTTACGGTATTGATAAACCATAGTTTGTTCTTCTCAACGAGTATCAACTACTTTTCTTGTTTGCTAATATAACAATTCAGCAAAGCAGGCGTAGTAACACTTCTTTGTCTGCAGTTCGGTAATCTTCCTTATGGATTTCGTGCAAACACATGGCTTGTTCCCCCTGTTGCCGCCCAGTTGCCAACAGTTTTTCCTCCTCTCCCTACCGAGGATGAGGCTTGGGGAGGACATGGTGGTGGTTTGGGAAGAGATGGCGAACGGGACTTGATACCTTGGGCTAACGAGTTTTCATGCCTTGCATCATTGCCTTGCAAAACAGCAGAGGAGAGGCAAATTCGTGACAGGAAGGCTTTCCTGACTCACTGTTTATTTGTGGATGTGGCAATCTTTAGAGCTGTTTCTGCTATTCGTGATGTTATGATCAGGTCTGATTCACCTGCGTCAGTTGAAAAAGATAAATTACTGGGCGTTGAGAAAGTTGGGGATTTAAGTATAACTGTGACAAAAGATACTCCAGATGCAAGCATCAAGGTGGACACCAAGATTGATGGAACTAAGACCCTTGGGATGCAGCCCAAACATCTTCTTGAAAGAAATCTACTGAAAGGAATTACTGCAGATGAAAATACAGCTGCTCATGTAAGTTTCTTCTTTCCATTAAATTCTATTTTCATATGGAAAACTTTGTTCTTAAACTATGCTCTCTTTGTTAATGTTATCATGTTTCTCCCTGATCAAGAGTTATAGGAAATAGTGAACTTCACTTGCATTTTTGGGATGCATGTGATTATGAATGGCGTTGAATTCTTTTCAGAAATATTTAACCTAGGATTTGGATGCATTATGCAATATATTGTTTTACCTGGTGTTAACAATTATTTAAAGTTAAGATCTAATTTAAACAAAAGTATCAAACTTGACGTGTGTTCAAAAGATGAATATATGCTTTTTGAGTGCAGGATGTTGCTACATTGGGCGCCATCAATGTAAGATATTGTGGTTACATAGCAACTGTGAAAGTTGAAGGTAGTGACACCAGTAAATCTGGCGTTCCTACGCTTCAGAATTCTGGCACCATTGACCAACCAGATAGTGGGGCAAATGCCTTGAATATAAACAGGTCTGTACTGAAGTCTTTGATTCTTCCAGTTTTTGAATTATTTGGATTTACTCTAAGTCTGCATCAGTTATTTACGTTAGTACTGGCGCTTTCAGTTTACGGATGCTTCTGCAGAAAAAGACTCCCTGCCAACAAGGCAAAGCTGCTGCTATTTCACGTAGCTCAGAGAGTGAAGACATGAATGCTGCTACAACTTTTGTAAAAAGGGTGCTGGAAGAGAGTTTGACTAAACTTCAGGAAGAGGAAGCAGAGAAGGAAACTTTTTTGAGATGGGAACTTGGGGCTTGCTGGGTACAACACTTGCAAGATCAAATAACTGCAGAGAAAGACAAGAAACAGTCTGGAGAGAAGACTAAAAGTAAATCAACCATTGAGGGACTTGGCAAACCTCTTAAGTTTCTTAAGAACTCACAGAAGAAATTAGATTCTAGTGATATGAAAACATCTCCCAGTGAAGGGACTTCTACTCATGAGGTAGCAGCTGCCTGTGACACAGAAAAGTATAAAACTTCTTCAGCAGACTTTCAAGGTGAAAGCAAAGCATCTGACAACGAATTGGTATTGAAGAAGCTCTTATCTGATTCAGCTTTCACACGGTTAAAAGAATCAGGGACAGGTCTTCATGACAAGGTGTGGTTTGGGAGCAGTCTCCTTGTTGACCAATAATTTTATTCATATTTAGTCGTGTTTCAATACCTTTGTGTTTCATTTTTTGACACTTCATAATGATTTCCATTGGTTACAACCAGTCTTTACAGGAGCTAACGGCGATGGCCCAAAAATATTATAATGAAGTGGCTTTGCCAAAACTGGTAACTAATGTAGTTGATGTGGAGTTGTCTTTCCCAGTCGTTGAGGATGTATGTTTTATCCTTTCCTTGGGTTTCAGGTTGCAGATTTTGGCTCATTGGAACTTTCACCCGTTGATGGTCGGACTTTGACTGACTTCATGCATACTAGAGGCCTCCAGATGCGTTCTCTTGGACATGTGGTATTTTGTTTTCTTTGTTTCATGTAACTACATTAGCTATGTTATATATATACACACAGAGTTGATCCAATACGAAAAACCATTTGGTGAGAAACATGCAAAACAGCTATTTCAACCGTTTCGCACCAAATGGCTTTTCGTACTGAATCAGTTCTATGTGTGTGTGTAGATAGATATGTAGATATAGATATTTCTTTGGCATATTCAAGGGATTCGTGAACCCAAAAGAGTTATGTTGTTTGTTTGTCAGATCTTCAAAATCATTAAGACTGCATATATTTATTTTAGGCTTTAGCATTGATAGTGTAGCTCTCTAGCATCAGTCATGCTATGAAGTAACTTTCTGAAGAAATGATGATCAACATGAACAACTGGTTAAGAAATATATGAATTATGTAGCCTGCAGTGTTGAGATCAATTGAAAAGCATTAAGAATGGTTGCTTCTTAACCTAAACTTGGAGGGCATATAAGTTTTCTTTGTTAGGAGTTACTGGACATAATTTATTCCTAATAAACTTTAGGTGCTCTTTTTGGTCCTTTGGGTGGTACACGATCTTTCTCTTTTTAAAAAAATAACATTTGTCATGTCTGAACCAGGTTAAGCTTTCAGAAAAGCTTTCGCATGTTCAATCTCTCTGCATTCATGAGATGATAATTAGAGCCTTCAAGCACATTCTCATTGCGGTAGTTGCTGCTGTCATTGATGTGGATGACATATCGGCATCATTAGCTGCTGCCCTAAATTTGATGCTAGGAATGCCTGAACAATCAAATACTGTTGGTAATGCTCATTGTCTTGTGTGGAGATGGCTGGAGGTATTTTTGGTGAAGCGGTATGGTTGGGAATTAAATGCTTCAAGCTACCGAGACATGAGGAAGTTTGCCATTCTGAGGGGATTATGTCACAAGGTATTAAAGCTTCTAAGAAGGGCAGGCCTGATAGTCACAGAATTGGCCGAAGGGACTTTTGATATGGATCTATTTGTGCCTTATTTGCAGGTTGGAATAGAGCTGGCTCCTAGGGATTTTCATATGGATTCTCCAGACCCATTTCAAAAGTCAGATATAATTAGCTTGGTACCAGTGCACAAGGTGAAATCACTGGAACAGAAAACTTTTCCATTTTCTTTGTCAATTTAAGTGTTAAATGTATATATATAATATTCTTTCCTAGATTTGGTGTTATCGCTAGTGTGTTTTTGTAGTTAGTGTTTTTATTAATATTAGTATTACTAATTTAGTATAACTGATGAACTCTAAATTTTGCATGTGTTTCCCCTCGTAGCAAGTAGCATGCTCATCTGCAGATGGACGCCAATTATTGGAATCATCAAAGACAGCTCTTGATAAAGGAAAACTTGAAGATGCTGTCAGCTTTGGCACAAAGGTATCACATTGGTAGATGATTTTCTATGTTTCAACATCCAAACGTAGCAGTTGTACAATTTTAGGGTAATGATTGCACAATTGTGCAGGCTTTAGCTAAACTTGTATCGGTATGTGGGCCGTACCATCGGATGACCGCAGGAGCCTACAGCCTTCTTGCTGTAGTTCTCTACCACACAGGAGACTTTAATCAGGTCTACTCTAGTGCCATTGCCACCATTCACTTAACATATAACAAGATCTCTTCACCTGCTGCTTGGTTTCTCACATTTCTACCAGTTTATTTTATCTTATAAACAGTTCCGGGAAAGAGTTAGTATTGAGTGTTAATTTCATCCACAGGCTACAATTTATCAACAAAAGGCATTAGATATCAATGAGAGAGAGCTTGGGCTTGATCATCCAGATACAATGAAGAGCTATGGTGATCTTGCAGTGTTTTATTACCGTCTTCAACATACAGAGCTCGCTCTAAAGTAATTTTCTTATTATTGCTTGATAGTTATTTCAATTATTTCTTTAAACATTTGTTATAATTTATGTTTTACTTGTCTTTCTCATTAGGTATGTAAAGCGTGCTCTGTATCTTTTACATCTAACTTGTGGACCATCTCACCCTAACACTGCGGCTACTTATATAAACGTGGCAATGATGGAGGAAGGCCTTGGAAATGTACATGTAGCCCTTCGATATCTCCACAAGGCTCTGAAATGTAACCAAAGGTTACTTGGTCCAGACCATATTCAGGTCTCACTATTATCCTTTTCCTTTTTTTCGTTGCTCCTAGTCCCATTACACATATTTTCCAAGTATAATAAGAAAAGCACAAAATAAGGTCTTTTGCCCATTTTCCCGTAATTGATGGTTGGACCAACCAACTTAAATTAGTGGGTCTATAACCAGCTAGTCAGTAGCATAGTTTTTTTTTTTTTAATTAATTTATTCTTGCTCTTTGAAAAATGATTCTTTAAAAGTTTTTAGTGGATCATCTGCTTATATATTTCAATTCAATCTTGATGCTCCTACATTATTTCATATTTTTTCCTGGCTTTATTGGTGTCCTCCATTAATGCCATTTTTTTCATGAAACCAGTTCTGATGGAAACAAGACGTAACTTTTTTACATTTTCTATGCACTGTAGACTGCTGCAAGTTACCATGCAATAGCCATTGCACTTTCTTTGATGGAAGCATACCCATTGAGTGTCCAGCATGAACAAACAACCTTACAAATTCTAAAGGCCAAGCTTGGTCCAGATGATCTCCGTACACAGGTACGATCGTGAGGAATTTGTTAGGGTTTAAGTGTTCAAGTTTGCGTAACTCCTTACTCTAATACATATATTTTGACAATTTTTTGACTTGATGTTGTAGGATGCTGCTGCTTGGCTTGACTATTTTGAGTCCAAGGCATTTGAACAACAAGAAGCTGCTCGGAATGGAACACGAAAGCCAGATGCGTCAATTGCCAGCAAAGGACATTTGAGGTACTTCATAATGCCTTTTTTAACTGTCATATGAAAAGGTGGTTGGTCAAAGTAAATGTTTTCTCTTCTTCCTTCCTTTTTTCTTTTGGAGAACTACCTTTGAATTATTTGTAGAAAGATTCTTGGTGCTCTGAATATGCATATTAATTTGTGGCTAATTCCTGTTCCACTGCAGTGTTTCGGATCTGCTTGATTACATTAACCCGAAGCAGGACAGAAGAGTAAGAGATGGGGAGGCTTCTAAAAGGAAGAACATTGGGGCTAAGGTATCGCCAGATGTTTCTAGCCATGCTTTTTTGTTCCTAAAACCACTTAATAGTGCGAGTTGCTAAATTCATTCAAATTGTTTTGGAAGAGATTCTTGTTCTTACGGAATAGAGATATTGTGAGACCATTGTTAAGATTTTTATATGCTTAATTAATTAACTGAATTTCCAGTTCTCTTGACTAGTATTTCTTGGACATTACTTATGCAAAGGTACTTGGTATTGATTGTCAAATTGTGTTCTTACAGGTCAAAGGAAGGTCCAACCAAAACTTTGTTCTTCCTAGCCAGGATGATTCTCAGAAGGACTCGGTTCTGTTGGGTTCAGATGAAGGAAAAGTTGACAGTGAACCAATTAGTGCTTTTGTCCAGGACAATAATAACCAAATGAATCCTGCTCAGACTCGTTCGAACCAGGAGAAGGAACTAGTACTAAAGGACCAACAGTCTGCTACAACTGAGGAATTAACAGAAAAAAATAAAGAGGGAGAAGATGGGTGGCAACCTGTTCGGAGGCCAAGGTCCAATGGCCTAGCCGGCCAACGACTGAGACAAAGGAGGGCTAGTATTGGAAAAGTCTACAATTATCAGAAGAAGGAGATAGATCCTGAAGCAGTTCATTCTAAAACTAAGAATTCTTACACACACAGTCGCTATTATGTATTCAAGAAGAGGACCATAACTCCTGCAAACTACACAGATTACCAGCCTACCAGAACTCCCTCTTCAGGCATGAAATTCAGTCGAAAATTGGTCAAGACGGTCACATACAGGGTAAAATCAGTACCTTCGTCTGGCAAAAAAGTTGAGACGACTGTGACTGGTAGAAGTGGAGGTGATCCTCTAGCTGAATCTCAGCCAAATACTGTGGCAAAAGAAGTAAAGACTACAAAAAGAAGTGATTCACTAATTAGAATAGGGCGATCTCCTTCTTACAAAGATGTAGCATTGGCTCCACCAGGGACAATTGCTAAGATGCAGGTGACAATATTGAAAGAACAAGTTTTAGAAAACAGAGAGCTGGAAAGAGAAAAAGAAGCAACAGAATCAGTCTCAGTGGATACAGAGAATTCAAAGGAAAAGGTTCCTGCTTGTATTCCAGAACTTGTATATGCATCAGAGGGAAATGGGAAGAATGAGAAGCTAGAGGGCTTGTCTAATGATGAATCTGGAGGAGAAACATTCAAGGTAGTGTCTGAAGATGTAACTTCAAATTCTGAAAATCATGAATTAAAGGATCAGGGGATCTTAATAATTAGCACTGAAAATGATAGCAATACAAACCTGCCCAATGGGGAAGAGGGTCAGGATGTCCTTGCGTGTAGCAGTGTTGAGGCTGGGTCAAAGTCAGACCATACAGAAGGAGAGAACTGTATTCAAGTGTCTGCTAAGGTTGAGCCCGACAGTTATTCGAACTCCAGTGCTCTGGGAGGAGAAGTTCAAGACAAATTTGTTATGATGGAAACCAAAGAAGATGGTCCTAAAATGTTATCGGTGAATGCTGAAGATACTCAGGATCCACCTAACAGGAAATTGTCCGCATCAGCTGTTCCCTTCAGCCCATCTACAACCATTGCTCGGGGTCCAATACCCATGGATATCGGCCTTCCTCCAGGTCCTGCTGTAGTTCCTCCAATTATGCCTTGGCCAGTGAGTATGACCGTTCACCCTGGGGTTGCACCTGTAATGCCAGCTGTGAATCCCATTTGCTCATCTCCTCATCACCCTTATGTTTCAACTCCTAGACCCCCTAATGTTTTGCACCCAATGCCATTCATGTACACTCCTTACCCACAAGCCCAAACTGTGCCAAGCGGCACTTTTGTAATGAACAATAGCATGCTTCATCCCAATCATATGGGGTGGCCTTGTAACATGAACCCAAATGCATCTGAATTTATCCCTGGAGCTGTGTGGCCCTGTCATCCAATTGATTTTCCCATCATGCCACCCGTTGTGGATTCAGTGGTTGAGCCCATTATGGAGCCTGAAATAGAAAATGATAAAATTGAGGGGACAAGTTCAACACCCCTAGGGGAGACTGAGTGCAAGGAAGCCTCAAAGATAGAGGGGACATTAGTTTCTGATGTTGCTAGTTGTACTAGTGAAGTTACTGAAAAAGGAATGGTCCAGTTAGAGGATAAACTAGAAAGTTGTGACTCCAAACCCTGCAAGAGTGAATCAGTTGAAAATGGATCTGTAACTGCTCGAACAGAAGAACGTGAGAACGGTGATGAGAAGTATCTCTTGACAAAAAGTACGAAAGTTGAAGGTGATGGGAGCTTTAACATTTTGATTAGGGGGAGATGGAACAGAAAGCAGACCCTCAGGATGCCTATAAGTCTGCTGAATAGGCCATATGGATCTCACTCCTTCAAAGTTATCTACAATAGAGTAGTCCGAGGGAGTGATAATCCCAAATCAGCTCCAAGTGAAGATAGTGATGCAGGCATTCCCCAGCCAGATTTTGTCCAAAGTTAAGCCACAGTGCCTTGGAAGATAAAATACAATGGAGCCCTATCGTTTTGTTTAAGTGAAACAGAGATTAAAACGTTCACTTGTGGTTTCATGCTGATCTTATGCACTTAATATATACTACAACTTGATGTCTGAACAATCTTGCTGAGGAAATGCAGGTTAATCTTCCTCCGAGTCTTTATTTTCTAGTTATTTTCCCCTATCATTTACGAAAGCCAAGCAAATATCTTTCTCTTTGTTTTGTTTTATTTCTTTAACAAAAAGTCAATTTTTTATGAATTTCAAACTGTTCTTGAGGTGTTTACTGAATAAAAAATTTACTAATGATGCAGGTTTTTATTGATAGAAAGGTCAGTTTTACCAAAGAGCTTTAATTATAGCGGGAACAGTTGGGATGTGTAGGCAGGCATGGCTCGAATAACAGTAATCAGGTATCTCCTAAGCCGGTGCTTCTTCCCCAATGGCAAAAGCTTATTATTTGACGCTCCCCAATTTTTAGAAGCATAAAGATTGGTTTTCTTGAGGTCTTCACTTTTTAACTGCTTCTAAAAAAGGCCTCTCTGGAAGTGCACTGCCAGATGCCTTAAAATGTCATATACCCGATCGTGGTTATTTTAATAGAGAACTAAACTTCAGGGAAAGATTTGAGGAAGGGTCTTCATTCTATTTGTAATACCTGTTGGTTGATAAATCCAATTGACATGGCAGGGTTACAGTGTTGGGAGTGGAGGAAGGGGTTTGCTAGAAAATTTAGGAGTCACCAAGAAAGTTGTTCATCAGGTTGGGCTTCTATAGCTGAATTGATACTCGCTGATTGGAGTAGAAGTTGAGAGAGCTGTGTCTGTCGTTGAATACTGATGGTGGTTTTCTCCTGTGCAGGTTGGCTGTTGTTGAAGATGCATTATCGGGTAGCCGGGTATGCGACTGCTTGACTTGTTTTGTATGTTTTGTATTTTTACTATTTGTTAAAAAACATTTGAGAGGAACTTATGACAAGAGGGTATGGGAATATGACAGAGGATACTGCCTTCTCTCTATCTCGGTGGTCTGGAGTGTGTTTAGTTTTCCTCAGAGACGGGTGTAGATGAGACGGTAGTTGAGGATATATGCCTGGATGTTGCTAGGTCGTATGCAGAAGAGTGTTTTGTTGATAGGTGATTTGTGAGGATATTTTTGAATCTCGTCTTGTGTTGTACAGGCGAAGGCTGTCCCCAGGCAGAGGCCACAGACCCTTGGATTCTCTGTTTGCTAACATGAAGGAGCAGAGGATGAAGGCCCTGTCGAGGCAGCAAGGAAACAACCAAAGAAACGTTCGACCTCTCATGGGAAGAGGATACCAGCGCAGAGGCGCGGGGAGTGGACCTGCTAATGTTGCTTTTAGAAACAAGTTGGCTAAATGAGTATATCGAGCTATTGGATTTCAATCAGGCAGTAGGCCAAGTGAATACGGCATGCTCAGAGATTTCTAATCCCAAATCAAGCCGTGGCTGCTGTGACGTTTTACCCGCCCAAGTGTGAAATATTTTTTCTTAGTTTCATGTTAGTGTCAATTGTTGCTTCATTTTGAAGTGAAAAATGAGACTTTGTAGGGAAGGTTTGTCCAATCTTTTACGTATATCATCCACCTGATTTCTCTTTTGATGTAAGTCTTTTGATGTAAGACTAGGGGTGTCTCTTTTCACGACGAATTGAAATCTGGCTCTTCTATGCCCCTTATTGGTAACCAAAATTTTTACAAGAATGGGCGAAATTGACAAGGGGATGATACAGAGCGATCAAATACCAGAAGTATTAGTCAGTTCATCTCCTGACGTAAAGACCATATATTCAGTTTATGTTGATGAATCAGATGAATCCAAAAATTATCTCCATAGTTTAATTTTGGGAATCCAGTTTTTGCAGTATCATCCGGATGAAGCAGGCGCTGCGCTTCGAACCTCGTCGGTTTTTTTTCGGTCTCTCCCACACCCTCCCTCTCTCGGTCTCCTCCTCTCATCACTTCTTCTTCCGAAATTGTTTTCTTCTCTCTCTTGGCCTCCATATCTGTTATCCATGCTCCATCTCGTTTCCCTTCTCCCTCTCATTGTTAACGTCCTCTCGACCTCCGTTTCTTTCCCTCGCACTCGATCTCCCTCTCGGCCTCCTACCCGCTTCTCCCTCTCAGCCCCCCACTCTTCTCCTTGTCACTACTCTCTTTTCCCCCAAAATACATCCCGATTTCGTTTGATTTCCCTAATTTTGATTTTGATTTTCTTTGATTTTTGATATTTTGACGTCGATTTCTTCTATTCTACTTCGATTTCACCCTTCGGCTTTAGTTTTCCCCAAGTTTTCCCCTTGCGCAATGGAAAGCGTAGTGTAAAATATTTGTTTGTATTAGTGTGGACAATAGAAAGTGCGGTGTAAAATACAGAGAGATTATTTATTAATAAAATATTTTGATAGATCTGACTATTAGAAAATTAAATTAATATTAGCTAATTAATTAAATATATTAAAAATAATAATTAAACAAATGCTTACTTCTATAATTGTAACCAAATTGTAATTTTGTAATATCTAAATATGAAATATTTATATAAAAAGGATATTTTATTATATAGTAATATCAAAATAATATTAATTTATTAACTAAATATAAAAAAATAAAATAATTACACAAATACTTACTTTTATAATATCAAAAACTTAATACAATTATTATTTTAAAAGTGTTTAAATTCTCACTCTTAAACTATTCATTATCAATGTACTATGTAAACAACGTAATAATAAAAATAAAAATAACACAAATACTCAATCTAATATTTAATATAAAAAACCTACAATTGTACATACAAACCACAACAAAAAAATATTTAATTTTATTAAAACATAATATTCAATAATTTTGCCACATTTGAATTGCTAATACATTTTGAAAATATAATGCTTTTACCGTTTGTACTACCGATTCCCTCTTATTACTTCTTTGAGTGTCCACATCATCCTCAAAATCATCGCTAATATCACTATCTTCATCTTCATTTGCATTGTTATGTTCTCCACTAGAATCTTTACAATGTTATCTACCAAATAATATTTGTCTATAATAAAATATACATCTATTATAAACTAATAAAAAATAATAGAAGTGTCATTGTAAAGATAATTAGTTCGGTAAGAAAATGAAGATAAAAGGGGGGGACTTTTAAAAGGGAATTAACGTTTTCTTTTTGGCACTTCAAGTCGTGAAAGTGAAGTTTTATCTCACTTTTACTTTTAGCGAAATCCAAACATTTCCGCCAATTCCGCGTTGCGATCTGGTGGAGTCCGCCGACCTCCCGGGGCTATATTATATCCACTGCCCTTCTCATCAGATATTTGTTTTCTTGGTTTCTCTCTCAATAGGCTCAACGCGAGAACTCCGAGCCTCCGTTCTGCTCCTCTGCCCTAAATATCTATACCGCTTTTTCGTTGCGGCTTTTGCTACACGCCTTGCGCGTACAGATATCGGTTTGAGCCCACGCTTTGGGCTGGGATTTTCGTGTTATCAAGAACTGGTGAGTTATTCTAGTTCTTGTTTGATTTTTTCTTGTGAGTATGCGATTGAATTTTAACTAATTTGTTTTTAGTTTCCGATTCGCCTTGTGAGTTTTTTTTTTTTTTTTTTCTGTTATTGTATGCGTCTATTGCGTGGTTCGTTGGATTTGGTGTACTATTTGGTTTTCTTATTTCTTTTTCTTTGTTCGAAAACCCAGCTTGTGTTTTTTGGTAATTGATGTATTCCATTGTCAAGGGAGATTTTCTTTTCAACCCCGTCATGGTCCACGCCGTCGATCTTAATCTTGTTTTTTTATATTTTCATCTCCTATAATTGTTTTTATTATCTAATACAGATGGCGAGTAAGCCAACGCCAATGACGAGCGAGGCTATTGCTCTTACAGAGAAGAAGATGGACATGACTTTAGGTATGATTCTAGGGTTTTCTCCTGTCAAAAATTTTCAGATTTTATGTCCAAAGCTGGGTACAGCTGAGTGGAACTGGGTGATATTCCAATATCTTTAATTTGTTTCAACTTTGTAGATGACATTATCAAGATGTCGAAGAAACCTTCCTCTAAGTTGAAGAATGTGCGGGTTCCCGTAAGTTCTCCCTACGTGAAATTTGAAAAGATTCTTGGTTTACTCTATTCGGTATTTTTGTTGCTAATATGTGATAATTTGCCCAGAACAAAAACCGTGGTTTCTTTAATGGTGGTTCTTTTCAAGGGAACGCTGCGAAGGCACATCGATTTATGGATTCACGATCATCTCTAAGACAGGTATCTTGAGCCGTTCCTATCTATTCTTCCTTTTATCTTTCTCTCTTTTTATACAGTTGTGTTATGCAGCCCTTTTATTTTAGATGGTTGGACCAAAAATGAGGTTTTTCTGTCTCTCTTACTCTTCAGGGATTTCTCGCCCAAAGAAGGTCAAATTTCCAAGGAAACCAGTTCCCTTTAACAATAGAAGTTGCAAAGAAGGCTGCTGTTGCTCCCATCCGCAACAGAGCGTTTACCCGTCCTAGGGTTGGCACTTGGAACAAGCCAAGGTATGCCTAGCTACAACTGCCCTAGTTTCTGTGGTCGTAGTTTCCTTCTTCATTTTTGAACGTACCATTCTGTTTCGTTGCACAGGTAAAAGACGGTCCATTCTTTTCAATGATGGAATATCATATGCTGTACTTTCAGTTACTATGCTCGGAGCCATTCATGAAGCCCTGGGCCTATATCTTGGGTTATACATATGGTTGATCTTGGCTTAAAATTAGCAAGATGGAATATTCCTTAAGCCATTGGCTTCGTTTATCTATTAGAGGATATATTTTCTGCACATGTTGGCTTAGCTTGAACAGTGGCGAAGGTTGCTTTTAGGTTGAGAGTGCATCTGGAACACTTTTGGGTTTGAGACAATCCAATAATCATGATCGCTCCAACATGCATGTTGGGCCAGCAACAGGGTTAACCAACTTGGAATGCTCATTCTGTGCTCGTGGTTGTTGAATGTTGAGTTTGTTTCAAAGAACAAGTTTTGGCTTTGATTTGGTTTCCACAGAGGCTAACCATATTATTATACTAGCTACACAAGTTTGTGAGGAAATTGGATCTCTAATGAGATTAGGATGTTTGATGATTTCTGACTCCTGTGCCGTACTCTTTCTATCTGCTACTACTTTGGTGAAGGCTGTTGGCATCTTCTTCTTAGTCATGCTAACATCTGTGCGATGTTTTCAAAGAGGGGCAGACCTGATACTCATATACCGGCTGTACATTGGTTGTGGTAACGTTGCTCTGGTGGCATTGGCTGCCAGACAACCAACAATAGTTAACACTCTGTTCTGGTCATGATCGCTGTTATATTCCAGCTTCTTTCTGATTTTTTGGTCATTTCAGCAGCTAACAGACCCTGCCATGAGGTTTTTGGGCATGGGTTGGCAACCAAACCCTAAAAGGCCATTTATGGTTGGGGCTATAATTTCCTTCTAAATAGTTCCAAATCAGTCTGTTTATGATCATACTTTGGCTATAATTTCGTTTGGAATAGTTCCAAATCAGTCTGTTCATGATCGTATCTTGAGACTCGAAGTTCATGCTTCTTTCACTCCTCTCATTTGGTGGAGGTTCTCTGTATTTGTGAAGGTTATTAATTTTTCATGCCTTTGTCATGCCTTAAATAGTGGGATTTTGCAGCTTACACAAGTGTGAAACTGGGCTTGTCATTACCATTTGCTTTTCACACAATGTTGAAGAACTGAATATTGTTCTCATCTTGGAGATGAATATATGTATCTTTTTTGTTGACTGTTTGTGGACAAGATGGAGGAGATAATGGAAGATGTGGCTTATAAATGTGTTGAGTTGTGTTGGTGCAAGGCTGGTTTCATTAGGCTAATGGACTTTTTGAGGCTGATATTTTGTTCACCAGGTCATTTCCACCTATTACAACAATTATGGCAGAGGAAAGCTGATGTTATCTTAATAGAGAACTAAAATTCAGGGAAAGATGTGAGGAAGGGTCTTCATTCTATTTGAAGTGCCTGTTGGTATCCAATTGGCATGGCAGGGTTTACAGTGTTGGTAAAACTATTTGCTGCCAGAAGGCTAGTGGTTCTGTGAATGCTTTTGTTGTTGCCTTGAAGCTATATTTGTCCCATGGGATGAGAGGCTTCTTAGAAATTCTAGGAGTCTACCATTGTGGGAATCAAGTTGAGCTTGAGAGTATTCTGTTGCTTTGTTGGGAGTGGAGGAATGGGTTTGTTAGGAAATTTAGGAGTCACGAAGAAAGTTGTTCATCAGGTTGGGCTTGTATAGCTCAATTGATACTCGCTGATTGGAGTAGAAGATGAGAGAGCTCTGATGGTGTTCTCCCTTCTCGTGACTTCTCTTGTATTGGTTTGTTTAGAGTGTTATTTTATATTTTTAATATTTCCACTGGATGGTAAGTTTGCCTTTGATATATGTGAGCTAATTAATTATTATTATTATGGATAACGACAAGAAATTCTCTATCAGTTGTAGTTTGTGGTTCGAAGCACTGCTGTTGATGCTGATCTGTTGGTGAATACTGACGGTGGTTTTATCCCGTGCAGGGTTGCATCTATACCAGTGAATAGGGAGGCTGTAGTTGAAGGTGCATTCTCGGGTAGCCGGGTATGCTACTGCTTCACTTGTTTTGTATGTTTTGTATTTTTACTATTTGTTAAAAACCATGTGAGAGGAACTTATGACAAAGAGGGTACTGCCTTCTCTCTATCACGGTGGTCTGGAGCGTGTTTAGTTTTCCTTAGAGACGAGACGGGTGTAGATATTTCTGAGTCTTATCTTGTGTTGTACAGGCGAAGGCTGTCCCCAAGCAGAGGCCACAGACCCTGGATTCTCTCTTTGCAGACATGAAGGAGCAGAGGATGAAGGCCTTATCGAGGCAGCAAGGAAACAACCAAAGAAACGTTCGACCTGTCATGGGAAGAGGATACCAGCGCAGAGGCGCGGGGAGTAGACCTGCTAATGTTGCTTTTGGAAACAAGTTCGCCAAATGAGTAAATGGAGCAATCGGATTTCAAGTAGGCTAAGTCAATATGGCCGTGGTCGCTGTGATATCCCTGTGAAATATTTTTTCGTAGTTTCATGTTACGTGTCAATTGTTGTTTCATTTTGAAACTTGAAAGGGGAGAAGTGCCTTAATACTTTGTAGTGAATGTGTGTTTTACGTATATTATCCACCTGATTTCTCTTTTGATGTAAGACGATGGGTCTCTTTTGCACGACGAATTGAAATCAGGGTCGTCGATGCCAGGGATTGGTAACCAAAATTTTTACAAGAACCGATGACATTGACAAGGGATGATAAATGAGAGATCATATACCAGAAAATGTTTCAAGAAATTAATACGAAAATTCGTTAAGATAAATGATGAGAACTTGAATACCTGGTCTGTCTGGCTGATGATTTATTAATTTTCTATCAAGTGTGGGTAATATAGTCGACGTTTTTGTCATTTATTTGGACTGCAGAGGCCTCTTGTCAACTCTCTTTACAATGTTATAAGAACTGATCTGATACATTCCAAAATTCATATATTGCTTGCTTTGGAAGTGGTTGATGACTTCCAGGGAAGCAGCCTTTGTATCCAGTAGCATCAGGGCCAAAGAGGTTCATCACAAAAAAATACATTAATAACTCACTTTTGAGGACATGCAGCTCAAGCAATGAATGAACACAAAGAAGAGACCGATCACCTCATGCACTTTGTGGACAGATAATGCATTTACTTTATTCAAAACTTATTTACAGGTTCAGCTTTCTTCATTCACTATAAAGAAATTTATTACAGTTACACAAGATACAGGGCAAGGGGAAGCCAGATATCACTCAGTGCTTCTCCTGAAGTCCCTAGTAGTCATTTTTTCTACAACCTCCAACCTCCAAACTCCAATCTACCAGTTCCTTGGTCTCTTTTCCAGATGTCTTCATATGAACTACTTTGATGGATTTGAAACTTCGGCCTCTTCGGTCGTCTTTGCAAACCTCCCGCGGACTCTTGGTTGACTGTCTGCCAGTGCTTTCCGGCAGGCGTACTGCAGAAAACAGAAACACAGTGAACATAACATGAGAGAACGGATCAAGAAATATTTGAAGCCATGAAAAGAGGTGAATTCGTATGAGTGGACATTACTTCACATACTTTTGCTTACTTTTGCCACTAAGCGAATTGGTCACTTTTGATATAAAAAGAAAAGCTCTTTACATACTATTTGTTCCATTATTTAGAATTGAACGAATACCCATTTCAAAGCTTTCACACTACTGAGTTCTTCTTGCAATGAAGATCTTAGTAATTATAACTTTGACAAGCTTATGAACCCTATGGACTCGGACATCAGGGAATGCTTGTGTTCCGGGGACAGTCTGTCACAAGGATGATCGACTGAACTAACCATGAATAAATCAACACCGTTGTGATATGCAAAGAGGATCATTTTGTGCATCACTTAATAAGAAGAATCCTTATCTTGATTAAGCCATAAATGGGAAGAAAGTAGACTACTGAGTATCAACCTATCATTTGCCAAAGCTCTACAGAAGATTTGAGCTAGAAGAGTTGGGAAAACATCTAGGATATATATTTCAGTCTCTGAAGAAGAGCACACGTGAACCATATCTTTATTTGTTCTTAAGAAACACCAGAAGAACAAAATTTCCCATTAAATAAAAAGTCATTATGGCAGGTTCGCTTCATTTCCATGCTCTTGCACTTCTGTGTATGCCTAGCTTACATTGTAACACAATTATCATTTTGATGAATGCTACCAAAATGAGACACGATATAAGATGGACAATGGAAATAATGAAAAACCAAAATCTAAATGAGTCAAGAGGTAAATAGAACACTCCTACAGATCCATATATTGAAGCATTATACCTTGATTTTTCTGCCAAAATTCCTTTTGGATTTTTTCTTTCTGTATCTGGAAAGCTTTTGCTTGCGCTCTTCAATTGTGTAATTCCCAATTGTTAGCACCCGCTCAAAGGTAGACTGGACGACTGGTGTTTTAACATTACTAAGAGTCTGTCAGGAAAAGTTAATCAAAATGATTTCCAATATCTTGTAGAAATTGTGCACAAATATCTAGCATCGTTTGACCAATCATGCTCTGGCTAACGCAGAAATTACCAGTAAAACTAAATCTCCTAAGATGTCAGACAAAAATGTTTTTCCACTTGCTCTTTTTTTTTTTTGCTTATTTAGTCTACCTTTTAACTTCAACATGAAATCCTCAGAGTGAGGGAAATTCCTGACTTTTTCAGTGAATTTTTCTTTTGGCCAGTATAAGCTACTTCTCATAATGACTAACAAAGAAGAGTGTATCCTGACCTGAATGTCTCCTTCACTGAATGCTCGCCTCATTCCAAATGCAGCTCTCAGATCCATCGCTTGAAAATCCAGGAAGCTGGGTCTCGTTAGTCCTCCATTAATCCACTCTACTGATGTCAAACATCCTGAGCTAACACTCTTCTGCATTGGCGCATCCAAGACCGGACTACCTTTCTCTATACTCAAATCATCCTCCATGTTTATAGAAGGAAACTTGACCTCTTGTAGTTCGTGAAAGGACTCCTCAATCGCAGATTTTGCCAATAGTTCCTTTCTGCATTCATAGAAATCCTCACTCAACAGTGGGTCACTCTGAATTGAATCCATGCCAGCAACCTTGACTGTCTCTGCAGACATGACATCTTCTCCACCAGAAATCATCGAAATGGCAGCCGACAAAGGATCTAGATTAAGTACTGTTTCTTCCATGAGGACATTGATGGCTTCTGGAGCTTTGAACAGATCACCTTCACCTCCCAGGTCATATTCTGACACAGTGGATGTATGAAATAGGTTGCCCTATGAAATGAAAAGATCCAACTACATTAAACCAAATGTCATGTAGCTCTTATTTGTCAAAATATGAAAATAGATCAAACACTAGGGGCGTGCCAAACTTTGAAACAAGTGGTCATTGGGTGGAGAAGCTGTGGAGACTTGAAAAAAGATACCCTTTCAAGCTTACAGAAACAAAAGCATCGATCCTACAATTTCCACAACAGAGTTAAGCATCTCACTATTAGAAAAAGAGCTAAAATCTGAACTATCGAAGCCACTGAAAAAGCATCGTACAGCACCAAAAGGAAAAGTCTCAGGAGTCCGACTTGGTATGGAGCTAAGCTTTCAAAACAAAACAGCAAGTTTTGAAGATCAACGGAAACTAAAGCAAGGACATGAATAGTAAAGTATAATCAAACGACCAATAATACAAATTCAACATGATTCTCTTAGAAACAAGAAACCCCAAGAACAGGGTAAATTAAGAAAACAGAAAGAACTTCGCTGATATGGAAAATAATTTGTACATTTACTGCAAAGAAGTCCAGAATACCTCCCACAAAGTGTCTGCTGATAGATGCATTATTCATCAAAGCAGAAGAATACACTTCCTAATAGCCACTATAGCAGTTCATTTCGCCGCGACATAGCTTGTCATTTCGGCCAGCGCTAACCAAATTACCGAATTGCCCAATACGCCAGAATCACCATAATGTCCTCGTAATATATGGATTTTTTGTGCTTAGTTCACAAGGACGGAGATCCCGGCGATCTTTTCTAGTTTCGTATGATCGAAAAGGAAAGACGGGCGCAATAAAAAAAAAAAATTGGATAAAAAAGATAGATGAGGGAAAAGGGAAACATTTAATTTCGGTACCAAAAGAAGGTCTATAGCAAAGGAAAAAAGAAGAAGAAGAAACAGAACAGATATTGAAGTCCTTTTGCTTTTTTGTATTTTTTTGCCTTTTCCAGCTGCTTTGATTGTCAGTTTTCCATTTTCGTGCCATTCAGAATGGCAGGAAACGAGGTACAAAAACCAACTCCTGATTTTTCTGAAGCGTTTGCTCATGAAATCGGTTAAGCTTGTCTTTAAATGACCAATCAATAACGGAAAACAGAGACCAAGAAACTACCCGCGAATGGTAAAAAATGAAAAAAAAAAAAAAAACAATTTTCACCAACCACAGAAGGCCGCACTCAATTCACCATTAACAACCCAGTAAACTCAAACACAAGATCTCAATCTCAGCACCAGCTAGCGTGGAAGTGGATCAATGAAGACTCGCAGAACTTAATCAAACAACCGAAACGACTCTTTTGCTACGAAAAATAGAGGATCAACGGCACATACCCCAGCATTGGTTTTCTGGAGACGACAGAACTCCTCGAGATGTTGAATGTCCTGAGAGAAGCTCTGAAAGTGAGGGAAGAGAACCCCGGTTTCTGCATACATTTCTCACCTTGCCTTCCCCCTTCCTTTTTCCTTTAATGGGTAGAAAAAATGGCTCCCCCCCCCACCCAGCCGATTAGTGGAGAAGAAACAAGAGAAACGACGCAATTCCCATTCGTTCTTGTTGCTTGTTGGTTGGTTGGTGTTTCCAATTTATATCTTCTCTAGCACAGAAAAAAGCAGAGCACTGCCCAGATGAGGACAAGCAACAAGACGTTCAGTCAATAGTAGAAAATTATAATTTTAATCATTATATGGAAACCATTTTGGAGCATTATTCCACGCATGGAATGACGCAGACCCATACATACATGAACATTGCAAAACTAGTGGGACCCAGACTGTGGAGTGATAGGGTACCGTGATCAGAAGGGATCATGTGCCCATTTTGGTAAATTGGCTCGACTGGTTTTAGAAAATGACTCTTAGAAGTTTGAGATGAAAGGGAGGGTCAAGAAAGGGTCGTTTTTTTTTTTTTTTCTGTTAATTTTTCCGGTAATCGAAAGGTAGGGGAGAGGAGAAACCATGAGAAGAGGAAGGAGGTCGACCGCAATGAAAAGACCTGTGGACTTCATAAACAGTTCCGTCTTTCGATTCCAGTCGAGTAAAAAGCCAAAAACCCATACAGCTTGCAGCAACTTCTTTAGAGATTGACGTATGGAATAGAAACAATCTGATTGGAATCTGAGTCTCCGTCTTCTTTCTCGCACTCGTTCGTACTTTGCACCTAGCTAGTAGGAAGCAGTGAGACACACAGTGAAGATCCCCCCCAGTTCCCTTTTTTTCAGTTTTCACCATTTTTACGCAGTAGAAGGATCACGTAGAGAAGAAGCAGCTGTCTTTTTCCAGTTTTCCACGCCCTTTCCAAAAGGAGAGATACAAATGTCCCCTGAACGATTCTTTAGCTCATTTTCAGGACCCCAGGCATTTGATTCTGGTCCCGACTGCTTCACCAATTAAATAATTAAGCAACCCACATATGTTCTCTCTCTCTCTCTTCATATATATATATATATATATATCTATCTATCTACACAGAACATAAGCTTTTCTGGGTCGTAATGGTGGGTGAGTGGAACCCCATACACCCTGGTTAATTAGAAGAAGATCAGGAGTTGGACCAAGAGGAGAATAACTGGCCGGGAATACCTCCTCTTTATGAAGAACTAAGAACGATGGATGAAGGAAGTCTTCTCTCCAGGAGTTTACTTCCTATCTCTAAGATGATGATGATAGTCTGAACAAGAAGTAACTTTTCTCTCTTTTCTTCCTCGAGCTCTTAGTGGGTTGGCTGCGTAACGAGTAAACAAAAGAGAAAGACTAAGGTCAGCGTCATCCATGGTGTAAGCCACCAATCGATAAAGTTTGATGAGAGAGATGAAAGTTGAAAGCGTTGGTGAAGAAATATTCAAAAAGAAACGTAGCAGTAAAAAAAAAAAAAAAAAAAGTGGATTCTGTCTGCCAATTCATTTGAAGTGATTCAAATTCTCTTTCAGTAGGGCGATGTCCATCTCTCAGTCCCTTCTGCAATTTAGTATTTGGTTAAATTAAACAAAGATGTCGACAGGTTTTTGTTTAATCTCTTTACCTTCACCCTTCTCCTGTTAGATGACAGAAAATATAATTCAAGTTACATCTCTTTCATTATCAATCTTAATTGAACTTTGTCAACATGCAACAAATTTTGTTATCAGTTGTTTTTTCTGTTGGGTAAAAATCATGTGAGAGTTTCTAAAATAGAAAACTCGGATCAAACTAGGAAGAACACTTTGGTTTAGAGACTCTCACTTTTCGTAATTCATTCGATCGCCTTCTCTTAGAATAGAAACACTTTTCTCGTAATCCCGACATCGATCGAAGAATATAAGTGACTAATAAACATACCAAAATTGGGTTGTCTTATTCTATAGATTCTATTCATCCAATCATAGAAATGTACCACTTAAGACAATGTCTATCTAGGGAAGAAAATATTTCATCTAATGGAGATGCCATTGGGTGGTCCTTCTTTCTCAATTCCTAATGGAGAGGGAGGAATGATAACTTTCATAAATCATTGGGGAACAAACAAAATAGGAAAAGGAAGGGAGATTTGTCTTTTGAAGAAGAAAACACTAAGCTTGGATTCATTAATGATTCAAAATATCAATAGGAAGATCCACTTGGAAGACAACATTAGTTTCCATTAATATCTTAATTATGCTAAAGTCAATTTACTCTTATTCTTCAAACATAGAATATGATGGTGCAGCACAAAGTATTAAAAAAAGAGGAAAGAGAGAGAGAGAGAGAGAGTCTGAGGAGGTTCAATTCAACTAGCCACTCTATAAATATTGAAAAGAAAGAGACCAAGTTGGGGGGGCATCTTAGAATATACTAGTAGAATTGGACCTTGAATTTCTCTTGTTTTTGGAAGGAAGAGGGGGGAGGCCCTTTCATGGGTTTAAGAGGTTTAAAATTTTACTTGAAAACCTGGGGATGTGACATAGACAATCTTAATTGGTCCCAGTTGGGAGTGTAACAAAATGTCACTTCACAATTACAAGGGTCTCCCCCACCCCTGTTGGCCTTGTTTTTTTCTTATGATTAATATGTGGAGTGTCACCTCACTCATCAGGTCATGGCATTATTAAAGAGTTTATGACAAACACAAGATCTTTAATTTGGTTTATAATTTGATATGAATATATCGAATTGATGTTGCAAATTGACCTAATACCAAAAGGTCTCAATTACCCTACAAGAAGAGAAATAAGGACCGATTAATTACTTTGATCCATCTGTGATAGATTTTGGATGTTATTACATATTACAAAGATAACACATAGTTACAATTTCACCTATTTGATAGGTTATGAGAAAGTGATAACCCACATTTGTATTGAGTATTAGCTTTTCTATTAATGGTCGGGTTAATTCCTAAAATAGCATGAGAAAAAATAAATCTCCTTGGAAAAACATTCGGAATCAAAAGATAATATTAACGGATCTTGATCTTGATCTTGAAATAACTGATAAGATTATATAAGTTTGCAACTACACTTTCAAAGTATCACACAAATTTTTGGATTAAATTATACTATTAGTGCAAAATATTTAATTAAGGTGCATGGATCATCGATACCACGACATAAGATAAAAAAAAAGGACCATTTTTAATTATGAAACAATTACGAAGTGGGACAAGGATCAAACTAGAACCAATTATATTATTTTAATTATATCATTCAAGGGACTAAAGAATACTATACTTTACCAAAATATACGATAGACTTATCTTTTCGTCTTATAAAAAAGGAGAAAAAGGAAAAAAGTTGCACGCTAATTCGATAAAAGTAGAACGATCTCCCCTTTTTTGTCTATAGGCAAAAAAAAAAAAATCAATTTCATCAACCATAGAAATTAAATTAAATTAATAATGCTTGATATCCATGAATTAAGATAAAATAAAGTTAGAAAAAGATATAGTATTACAAAGGAGATGGATTATTACAACCGACACGCCAATGCTATCGATTATATAAAAATAAAATCTAATTAATTATATTTAACTAAGACAAACTCGACCACTGCCCCCTCTCCCACTTCTTCCCTTACCCAACCCTACTACCCCACTACGCTTTGCCCCTCCTAAAACTTCCTTGTTTTGTCACGAGACGAACTAGTAACAAAGGTTAAGTGATCGAAATTTATATATTATTTGATATATCTTCAATTTTAAAGCGCGATTAATGATGTGCTTTATTTATTTATTTATTTATTATTATTATTATTATTATTATTAAAATATTATTCATATCAATCCATCTCAATAAGTTAAGGAAAGTTAAACTTTAGTAATAGAGTAATTCAATACAAATGATCATATCATAGACCATGTAATATTGATAAAAGAAGCATAAGTTAAATGGGCCAATAGAAAATTTTAGGTAAATCGATAGAGCCAACACACGGTGGAGAGCCATCAACGATGATACAGCTTACCTGCAATATATCTTCGAAAGGCTTTGGTAATAATGATGATAACGAGATGTCCTCAAGAATAATTCACAACTAATGCTTGATAAGTATTTGAAATAAAAAGTAATACTAAGTTGCTTCTACAACTATTTCTAGTCTTCCCAAAATAGTGGCATCATATACTCCTCAAACTGGAGATTAGGCTGTGGTAGTCGGTCCACCGATTGAATCGATAAACCTGGCCTAGTCAATTAGGTTTTGACTCAATCAAGTCTTTCAACACGTGTAATATCTTATCATAATTGATAGAAATAAAGATAACGATCGATATACAAGTACCAAAATTTCAATTACTAAATTCTATATGGTATCAGAGCTGTCAATCAGCGGCTGCCACGTTATATGGCAAATATTATTTTTAATTTCCAAATTTTATAATAATATCCCTAACCTTTCCTAAATGTATTATACCTTAAACGCTGCCCTTTATATGTCGTCTGGAACATTTACCAAACATCCGACTCGTTTCCAACAATACGCCCACCATGGGAAAAGCTCATACCCGCAAGCTAATTTGATTCTTTGTTGATATCTTTTCATTTAAAAACAGTGGACAGCGATGAGCAGCAGAGAATGACAAAAACGGGAACGATAGATGATGCATGGAAGCACGGTGCATGTAGATGTCCTTATCGCGCTTTTCGACCTTTTCGCCCGGTGCAGCTTTTGCATCTCGTTTCGGGAATGTGGGAATGGCGTCGGCCGCCTTTAGCGCTTCATCGCTCAATGATTTGAAGCTTTGGGGGAAGTAAAAAAAACAGAGTATGTGGAGACGACCACAGCTGGAGTGCTTGTTCTCTTCCCGTTTCGTCATCTAGTCGGGTTGTTTTCTCACTGGGAATTATATTACGCTGTAGAAGAAGCCAAGAGAGCTGCATCCGATGCCCTCAATGGTCCAAAGATTGAACACCTCCTTTTTGGATTCTCGCCGTTTCTGCTTCTAAATTCCAACCCGACATCAAATCATGCAGGTGGGAGAGAGCGAGAGCGTTGAAATGGACAAAAGAAGTTGGATGGACGCTGGGGCCCTTGAAATGGCAGCTGCGCGTGGCTAGGCTAGTAGCACCGCTCGACGTGCGCTCAGGAAATTGATTGCCAGAAGACACACGTTGGTTTCTCAGAGGTCAGGTGTCGAACACTTAGGGGAGAGTGCAGCTTATCCCACCGAGGCTGTCCGGTGACGCCATTTAAGGCACTTGGCTTTTATCGCCAGATGAGTTTTGGGTGATTGGAGTGAGCGTTGGCTGGTTCAGAGGGGCGGGCGATGGGGATGGAGCTCTTGCCCCAGTACAGAGGGAACCCATTTATTGCATTTTCAGCGGTCTTAGTTCATCACAAGTAGAACATTTTACATTGATTTATAATGAAATATTGAGTCAGGTTGAAGGTTTGAATTATTCGGAGATTTGTCTTGAATCAGATTTTTGGTTGTTGATACGGACTCAATATCTGACTCAGACATAAAAATTTGAATCAGATCAAGACTCGTCAGTCCGATGACCAGATTCACGGTAAGTTAAAAAGGAATTCGATCAGAACAGAAAGGTCGAATCACATCTTTGGATTCAACTAATCCCATTCTAAATCCGATCTGAAAACCGTGGTTCCGAGTCTAGTTTGAAATCGATGAATTTTAAGTTTCAGCTTAGGAGTAGTGCCTTGCTTACGCAGTGAACCACTTCCTCTACTGCAGACTCTCTTGCGTCTCCAAGCAACCGCCAGCGCCCCAGATACCCGGCCAGATAAGAAAGCCGGAAAGGAAAACGATTGGACTTACCTGAGCACGGGAGCTGGGCAGATCTGGTTTGGCGCATTCGAAGACGACACCAGTGGTGATGCACCAACTGAAGCCGGTACTTTTAAAGGAGGCTGACCCGCTACGGCGACTACCCTTAACGTGTCGAAATTTTTAAGCCGAGAAAAAGAAACAGAAGAACGCGACCTGAGGTGGGGGGCGACCCCTAGCAGACATTGTTGATTGTCCACTTCTCCCCGTTGTCCGATTCCATCAGCCAATGCGTGTCCTTGTTTTTTCTCTTCTTTCGCTACCCGGGTGCTTCTTTTTCTGGGGAGGGTTGTTCACAGGTCTTCTTCCTGATGTCAGTAACGGAGCGTCTGCTTTGCCTTTGGAGAAATTCTTAAGAACACTCTGGAGAAGCATAAATTGACCTTAACACAAAAGGAGCTGTGATTATTGGACTCACTGCTGTATAGCAAACCCGGACAATATTGGAGTCTTTATCACTGACGATGATAATCGATTCTCATTCTTTTCATCGGATTTCCTTCTTGGAGTGAAATCTTTTAAATTAGACCGGGAAAAAAAATGGATCTTTTTTTCTTTTTTCTGAATTCTGTTCTCATCTCGTGTCTGTGTTTCTTGCTCAGGACTGGAATGATATCCCCGGAAATCTCAGTTCGGCAACTCCGGTAAGCAAAAAGAATTGCTCCAATGAATCAAAATTGACGACGCAACGTAAACGAAGGATAAGAAATCAAACTTTGTGACAATGGGGGGGTGTGGGTCTCCCTTGGACGGAAAAGGGAAATAAAGTTGGTGTGCCACCAGTTTGTTTTTTTCTGGCACTCTTTTAAGTGGCCCAGAATTAGGGTCAGGTACACCATATGTTCAAAGCGGACTAGAGCCAGTTTCAACCCCTGGACCTGACCCAATCTCTTGAAAAACCAAGTTGACCTAGTCGAGTCATGGGTCAAAAAACCGTACTCAGTCTCTGAACTCATCCCAAGTAGTTTTATGATATGCATTATAATTATTTTGATGCATAATAGGATAAAATTATTTTTAATGAATTTATAATTTTAATAAAATAATTAGAGAGATGAACTACTTAGGAGAAATTTCTACCTCGTTCACATATAACCTTGTAGGTGTTACAGTGATAGGGTGCGGACCATGTCGGTTTTTATAGGTGATAGGGTGCTTCCTCTGCCTTTGACATAGGCTCCTATAGGACCTATTATTATTCAATAATTTTAAATTTATTATAAATGTTATTATTTTTTATCTGAACAAAAATACACAATAATTTTGATCATTTGATAATGTAGGACCCATTATTATTGCAATAATTTTAATTTTTATATGTAATATTATTTTTTTACCTGAATAAAAAGTAAACAAATAATTTTGATCAAATGACAAAAATACACATAAATTTGAATGTGGGTATACAGGAATTAAGCTAGTTTCATATAATATTTGATAGAATTATGTCTCACATTCACGGCCTAACTCAAGGAATTTACATCGATTGACCCCCAATTTTTTCTCGTTCCCCCCGAATCCCTGAAACTCAGAGATGACAGCGATCTGCACTCGTGAGCTAAAAGAATACCTAATTAGGAAAAAGTACATCTCATGGCATTTTTGAACCTTGGATAACACTACCCTTTTCACTCTACTTTCTTCTTCCCGTGGATAAGTACGAACTGACTGCGGGAAGATAAAAAAGTGTATCTACGCCGTGTTTATTCTGCATCTCACAGGATATTCCTAGTTCTCACTGAATCTCTGCTTCAGATAAGCATATACTACCTCCTTTTCATTACGAAAAGTAAACCTAGCGAAGAACGAATCGATATTTTACATTCAAAGGCGAAAACCCCACTTTCACAACGTGTTCATCTGCATGTTTGATGCATCGATTGCTTTCTTCTTCGCCGCCTTCACCCAAAAGAGAGATTCCATGACAATGACAGTGATTATAATGACGGCGAGGTCGAAGGCGTAACTGACCTTCCAACTGTCTCGTGCACCTCCCACTCGGATGCCCAGCACAATGTTCACTGCGGTTAAGAATAGAGCCAGTCTGCCCACCCATTGGTGATACCAGTTCCAGTATCTGCGTACCTTTGAATCCTCGTTTGGTCTTAAGAAAAATGCGATTATCTGATGCATATATAACAGATATGAGAACTGGGTAGTAGACAGAAAGAGCTGAAGAATCCATGCCAGGAAGATGAAGAGAAATAAAAGAATTAGCAACCGAGCAAGAAGGCAATGCTCTGACCTGAAGAACGCTGAGAGAAAGGACGAAGATTCCCAGTGCCCTGTGAGCTGAAACAGTGGCATGTAGTTGATCGTACAGGACAACTCCCGCGACCACAGCAGCGAGCCCCAGTATGAATCCAACGAACTGAATCACTGTATGGAGATAGTACCATAAAGGGTCCCAATCCTTGTAATATCGAGCAACAATGGCTCCTATGGGCATTATCACGCCCCATCCAAATATGGCCAGTACGCCATGACTCCTCTTTAAGTGGTGCGGGTACAGAGAACCAGATGACCTACCTGAAACAAACCAATTTTCACATTAGTTGCGTCCTTCTTCAATATTTCTCCTAGGATTCAAGCTCTGGGGGAATAATCTATTCGCTGATAGATGATTAAGTACAGAAAAGAGCAGGTTTGAGGTACAGACCTCCGGAGAAGTCAAAATTAACGGCTTCCTTATCTTCGTGATGTGTTAGACGATGATGTTTTGGAGGGGTCGTTCCAAATGCGAATATAAGGGGTTGTTTATCAAGAGGAGCTGGGAATTTCAGCTGGAAAGCCAGGTAAATTGTAGCTCCATGAAGAACCACAGTGGGTGCAGCAGTGGTGACATTAAGCTTGCCCTTGTCGACCAGAACCTTAGATGGGATTGTGCCATTCAGAAGGTACTGTCTCATGTGAGCTTTGCCGTCTCTATCTATCCAGCCAACCATGGCGCTGGAACCTACCATTCTTCCGTCCTTTGAAAAACCCATCCCCACCCAGCCAACAGTGTAGACGGCAGATAAGATGACAGTGAGAACATTTTCTGGACTCTGAGTGTACTGCAGCAAGTAGGATTCGAACGTCAGAAATCACAGATTACTAAGTGCAGCCTCAATTTCGAAAGGCTTATTTGAAAGATTAAAGGGTTTACAGAAGAACATGTCAAGATGTGAGAAGAAAATGCAGAGAGCTTAAAGGGCAAACAAAGAAGCCAATTATGATAGGAAAACTACAGGGTCTCTCCCTGTGTTCTTAGGTACGAAACAACACATATTTCTCTTTGATATTCATTCTCTTCTCCTCTGTCACCAGCCTGTTTTCTTTCTCTTCTTTCTTGCTTTAAATCAAACAGGGAGTGTGACTGAACCTGTTCCCGTTTTATTTGTTTTGAGATAAATCTGAATTGATCCTTAACAGCTTCAAAAGTATGACCTAGAAAGGTAAATCAACAACAACTGAATGCAAATATCGTTATCCCGCAATGTTGCTTTCAACATAGCAAAGTAGAAGACCACGATAGGTCTCATGACAACCTCAAACAAAGTGCATCTGATGAGGCGATTGTTTAATTTGCAGATGACAGAAGGAACATCAGTAGCTCAACATATCAATGAACTCAATACAATTATAACCCAATTGAGTTCAGTTGAAATTGAATTCGACGAAGAAGTACATGTATTGATACTTTTATCTTCCCTGCCAGAAAGCTGGAATGCCACTGTCACAACAGTGAGTAGCTCGTCAGGAAGTAATAAGTTAAAATTCAATCATGTTCGTGATCTAGTTCTCAATGAAGAAATCAGAAGAAAAACATCAGTGAAGGGTTGACTTCTTCAACATTGTCCACAGAGGCAACAAGAAGAGCTAGAGGAAATAGACCTGACAGGTCAATCCATCGAGGGAGATCTCAGAATAGAAGGTCTCAATCCACAAATCCAAACAATTCTTAGAACTCAAAGACTGTCAAGTGCTGGAACTACGGGAAGACCGGGCACTACAAAAATCAGTGCAACAGTGCACTGAAGGATCATGAGGTGAAAGAAAAAGCTAATGTTGCTTCCACTTCAGGGAATGGTGATGCATTGATATGTTCTTTGGAGAATGAGGAGTCTTGGGTATTAGACTCTTGAGCATCGTTCCACGCTACCTCGCAGAAAGAATTCTCCGAGAAATATGTATCCAAAAACCTTGGTAAGGTATATCTCGGTGATGAGCAACCTTGTGATATTGTTGGCAAATGTGTAGTGAAGATTAAGTTGAATGAGTCTGTATGGGAGCTGAAAAATATCAGGCATATTCCCTACCTGAGAAAGAACTTAATCTCAGTAGGGTAGTTAGCCAGTTAAGGCTACACCATGACCTTCCATGGTGATGATTGGAAGATTTCAAAGGGTGCATTGGTGGTTGCACGAGGAAAGAAGAGTGGCTCTTTACATGACAACAAAGACATGTTGTACAACTGCCGTTGCAGTAATCAACCAAAGTTCCAACTTGTGGCACCAAAGACTTGGCCACAAGAGTGAGAAATGAATGAAGATTATGCATTCCATGGGGAAACTATCAGGTCTACAATCAGTAGAAATTGACATGTGCGATGATTGCATACTTGGAAAGTAAAAGAGAGCTAGCTTTCAGGCACATGGCAGAACCCCAAAAAAGGAAAGGCTAGAGTTTGTTTATTTTGATGTTTGGGGGCCAACAACTGTTTCATCCATTAGAGGAAAACACTACTTCATGATATTCATCGATGATCACTCTCGGAAGGTATGAGTTTACTTTCTAAGTCACAAATCTGAAGTGTTTGATACCTTCTGAAGATGGAAAATCATGGTTGAAAATGCGTTAGGTGTTAAGAAAAAAAAACTTAGGACTGATAATGGTGGTGAATATGAAGACACCAGGTTCAAGAAGTTTGGTTATGATCATGGGATCCGAATGGAGAGAACCGTGCCAGGTATGGCCTCAACACAATGGTGTAGCTGAGCGTATGAACAGAACTTTGACCAACCAAAACAATTCTGGGCAAAAACAGTCAACACAGCAGCTTATTTGATCAACCGACGTCCATCAATTCCACTAGAGTATAGAATACCAGAAGAGGTATGGAGCAACAAGGAAGTAAAACTATCATACCTTAAAGTTTTCGGTTGTATGACGTATGTGCATATCAGTGATCAAGGCAGGAATAAGCTTGATCCCAAATCCAAGAATTGTACCCTTCTGGGTTATGGCGAGGATGAGTTTAGATACCGCATATGAGATGATGAAAACAAAAAGGTGATTTACAACAGAGATGTGATTTTCAATGAATGAGTGATGTACAAGGATAGACATACTGCAAACGCCAGTAACTCAATAGAGAGTGAGCCAGTATATGCAGATGTGGATGAGGTCCTAAATGATTCTATAGCAAGCCCTCAACCAGAAGAATCTATTGAACAGAAAAGTGCACAACAGTCCGACATATCACAGTCTCCAGCTCCAGCTCCTATGTTGAAAAAAATTTCTCGATCTCATGTGCCTAACAGGAGATACATGAATTATCTATTGTTGATTGATGGAGGAGAACCTGAATGCTATGAAGAGGCATGTCAGTCTGAAAACGCTAGCAAGTGGGAGCTTGCAATGTATGCAATGATCTGTATAAGACTAGATATTGGCTAAGCAGTGAGAGTTGTTAGCATGTTTATGTCAAACCCAGGAGCGACCCACTAGAAAGCAGTAAAGTGGATCTTGAGAAAAAATAACGAGACCAAGAAAGAGATACTGCATTGGTATGTGTGAAGACAGATTGATATCAGTCTTCAAGTGGGAGATTGTCAAAGGAGACATGGGCCGTTGTCAGAGAGATATGGGTTGATGAGATAGAAAGGGCAATTCTTTCTTTGGCGTGTGCTGCACTCAAGCAAAAATTATAATGTGTCTCTCTCGATTTTAATTTTTTGCTTGGGGACTCAATGCTGCTATGGTAACAGAGAACTTTCGGGACTCGTCGCTGCTGAAATAGACAAGGCTCGGGACTCGACACTGCTGTGAGATACATAGAAGCTTTTGGACTTACTGTAACAATGAAGGAGAAAAATAAAACCCTTCTCCTGATCGTTGCGTGAGGCTGCTTCAACGTTGTCGTTTCTGTTTCTATGTGAGTCCGGCTTCAGTAAGATCGACTTCTGAATCTGGGAGAGCATCGCCGCCAGGGGTTTGGTGCTGGCTACAGGACAAGCTAATCAGGAAGCTTTCTTTCCAGCATTTTATGAGTCCTAGAAATAGTGCAAGATTTCAAGACGGATCTGCATTTTCAAAGCTCAACAATTGCAGAGATCTGCTGCTTCTTCAGTTGGCTGCATCCATTCGAGTTTTCAGAATAGGATTCGGATAGCAGCAGAAGAAAGACAGCGCAAGGAGGTCTGGATCATTCTCTTCAATTCATTTTCCGAGTCTTGCCCGTCAAGTAGCCACAGGAACGACAAGTGGAGAGGGAGGAGGAAGAACATCAACTCACAGGACTGAGTACCATCGCTGACAGCAGCAGTGATAGTAAGGTGAAATTGTTCTTCTCTGTTATTGGATGAAGGTATGAGTTGTGATTTGAGACTGTTGTAAACACCTTCTGTAATGTTTCTTCGTTATAATAAAATATTTGCAGCAGCCTGTGGACGTAGCCAGATTTGGGCGAACCACGTTAAAAATTGGTGTCTTGTTATTTTTATTTCCTTGTTAATCTGATAGTTATTTCTTAACACCAAAAAATCAAACTGAGAGGGCACCGAAGCATAATGAAAAGGAAAAGGTCGCATTTCACGGCTAAATCTTACCCGCAAAATGAAATTGTACCAAACAGGTTGACAAATGTGATTGGAGTAATCACTGTAAGGAGCATGCAGAAAGATGCTTATCCGTCTGTGCAACGACGACATTCGCGCGACAGAGAAAACAAATGGCAATAACGGCTTGTAAAAATCTCTTCCGGGATCCACCCACGAACCCCCTCCGTCCCCGCCATGGGAATTCGGGAAAAAAACTACCCAGTCGAAAAAAACCCGAATGGGGGGGAGTAAGAGATGATCGGTCAGATGGTGGACGGAGAGAGATATGGTTGGGATGTCGCTGGTGTACAATGCAGCGGTCGAGGGGTTGAGTTTTCTTGCATCTGAAGAGTGAAGATCATCATCGTCATGGTTGAATGAGTCGATGGGTTACATGGTTAGGTTCAAAATTTGACAATTAACCCGTTTATCCAATTAGAACTTAATTGGGCTTAGAAGTTTAATACTCAATAACTAAATTCAGGCTAATATAAATTATTAAAAATAATGAAACCATTTATGTGACCAGCCCATGAGTAACTGAAATTCGTTCAAGGTGACTTGCAGATGATGCCAAACGCCTGTGAGTTGTAACCTGAGGGAGGAGTGAGTGCTCGATGAACTCGTCTTTCGTATTTCACGATCAACTATCTGAATTCCGATCCTTGCGCGTCGGCAGTATCTGAATTCCCCCAAGCTGGCCTGGCCCGATGGCAAATGGGCATTTGTTCTCTATTTATCTATTTAGGAATTCGGATCAGGCCAGTTTGGGGGAAGTCACCGGCGTCTTCTTCCGCTAGAGGTTAGAGGTTTGAGAAGAAGTAAGACCGCTCAGTTTTCGTGGGTTTGCTGAATTTAGCGCTTTCGCAGAGGTAATCGATCTCGAGTCTCGAATTTTTATTTCGTATTATATCAATTTCTAGAAATTAGAAATGGCGAATTCGAACCGGCGAATGCATTGGGTACCTGAAGGCTGAAACTATCTACTGAGGAAGGTCGCCATGAAGAAAGATCAGCCGGAGTGACAGGGAAGAATGTGATGGCTTTATATTTGTTGCTTGTCTCCTTCCTCGGTATCCGAGTCAGATGACTTACCGTATCATTTTCAGTTCAGACAAAAAACTACTGCCTTTGTTTCGACAAAATTGGTGAAAAAGAGGAATAAACAAGCAATGAGACAACCGGAAGATGCTTCAGTCAGTCTCCGCGACGCCGAGTCGCTCTTCCGTACCAAACCCATCGCCGATATCCGCAATGTGGAGGCCAACACTAAACACCATATCTCCCAGAAACAGGAAGAGCTCAGACAACTTGTGGAAAATAGGTACCGGGACCTTATAGACTCCGCCGATTCCATCCTCTCAATGAAATCCTCCTCGCAGTCCATCTCCCAGAATTTTTCCCAAATAGACGCTGCCATCCGCTCTCTCGCGCCCAATTACATTCCCAAACTCGCTCCCAATCCTGCCCGTGCCCGCCTCTACTCCATTGCATCCCGCGTCAAATATCTGGTTGACACCACTGAAAACATCTGGGGATGTCTCGACGAGTCTATGTTTCTGGAGGCTTCCGGTAGGTACCTCTGCGCCAAGGTCGCCCACCACCTCATCAACTCTTCCGCGGAACGGGAGTTCCTCTTCAATTTCCCTCTGTTGAAGCGCCAATGGCAGATCGTCGAGAGTTTCAAATCGCTGATCTCGCAGCGGGCGCGAGAACGCTTGATAGATCAGGGTCCTGGCATTGGTGTTGGGGCCTATGCTGATGCTCTCTCAGCTGTTGCTACCATCGATGAACTCGAGCCCGCCCAGAGCCTAACCCTTTTCTTGGAATGCCGCCGGTCGTGGATTACTCAAAAGCTCTCTGCTACGGCGGCAATTCTTGATGCCAATTCAGTTCCGAAGTTTTTTTGCAACATTGTGAGGATAATTCAGATGACTCTTGGTCAGGTAGGGAAGCTTTTTCTCCAGGTCTTGAATGATATGCCTCTGTTCTACAAAACCGTCTTGGGATCTCCCCCAGGCTCCCAGTTATTTGGTGCTATTCCCAATCCCGATGAGGAGGTTAGGTTGTGGAAATCACATAGGGAGAAGTTAGAGTCTGTAATGGTGATGGAATTTGTTGCTCAGGCTTGTTCTTCTTGGTTGAATGATTGTGGTAGTGACATTGTTAGTAGAATCAATGGTAAATTTTAATTGATGTGATTCAAAGCGGGGAACAGCTGGGATCGACTGAGAAGCTTGTTAGGGAGACTTTGGATAGCAGAGAGGCCTTAGAGGGGAGCTTGGAGTGGCTCAGAAGTGTTTTTGGTTCTGAGATTGAATCTCCATGGAACCGAATTTGTGAGCTTGTCTTAAGAGACGACAAAGATTTATGGGATGAAATTTTTGAAGAAGCATTTGTGAGGAGAATGAAAGAAATTATTGACCTTCAGTTTGACAACTTGAGTAGGACATTTAATCTGAAAGATGCAGTTCAAGGGATTGTAGGAGGTCCAGAAGAGCCAATGGAATTCTCTTCCTACCTGAAGAAGGCTTTTACAGCTAGTGGTTTCTGGTTCTCAGAACCAAATGGTAAAAGGGAGGTCTTGGTTCTGGATTTAAAGCCATGGTTGATGAGACGGATTTCAGGAGCTGTCTCAATGCATATTTAGGACCAGAAGTTAGTCAGATAAAAGATTTGGTGGACAGTAGGTGTCAGAGTATATTGGAGGATCTTATTTTTTTCCTGGACTCCCCTAAATCTTTATTGAGATTGAGGGAGCTTGCACCATATCTGCAAGATAAGTGTTACAAATGCATATCAACTTTAGTGAAGCAACTTGAAGATGAACTTGGGAACCTTTCATCAACCTTGGGGAGTCGTGGAGAGCAGAATGGCTCTCAGCCACTGTCCTTAATTGTTGAGAGATCCCTTTTCATTGGGCGTCTCTTTTTTGCTTTGAGGAATCACTCCAGTCATATTCCCCTTATTCTGGGTTCTCCTAGATTATGGCTTGGAATAGGCACAAGAAATTCACTTTCAATGCATTCTGTATTGGTTTCAAGATTGTCCATCATGATGGGATTTGACTCTTCTGTACAGAACAACAGCTCAAGGAGGCAGAGTTCTGACTGTCTAAGAAGGCAATCCTCATCAGCTGCTGCAGCATTGTTTGGGGTGGAGGATAGTGCTAGCCCCAAACTGGAGGAGCTTAGCAAGGCTTTGAGAGATCTTTGTATAAGGGCCCATAACTTGTGGATAACATGGTTTAGTGATGAGCTATCAGTTATTCTAAGAACGGATCTTCAGAAGGATGAAGCATTATCTGCAATAACATCATTGAGGGTAAGTTCTATTTTCTCTTGAAACCGTTGTTTCTTTCTGAATCTTCTGGATACTGTGTTGATTCAGTGACAATCACTAAACAAACCGATCACAAGAATGAATCCTTGTGGATATTGTAAGTTCTCATAGGTCTTTGGACCGTTGACTTAAAAAGAAACACTTTATGATCTTAAAATATTTTTTATAACTTGCTAAATCCAACTGAAGGAATCTGTCTTTTTTCTTCTTCTCTCTTGCTCTCTCTCTCTCTCTCTCTCTCTTTTCAATCACCTTTGTTTTTCCAATTTGATTTCTGACAAACAGTGAGGTATCCATTAAACATACATGCTCTATTCAGTGCAATGCATTAGAAAACAAGACTCTCATTCTGATCCAATTGGCTTATTTTGTTACATACTGGAACTAAAATCTGTGGGTGTCATGGCCACAGAAAACTTAATGAAATTTTGTGACTTCAGTTTCAGTTATTTGTTGATTTTTGGAATTTTATTTTCTTCATTTTAATTGTCTTTGAGAGTTGCAGCATGAAATTTGTGTCTGTAGTCGGCTGTTGTGCAATGTACTAATACATTATATGAAATTGTGCCCACTACCAACTTAAATGTCTTGGCTAAATGTTTGTGTCATACATGTAAAGTGTGCACACAAATACGTAAGACCCAATGTAGATAAAATCTTTGGACATCTGTTGAGAATTTTATACATTAAATTCTTTGATTGTTGTTCCCTTATGTTCTTGTGTGAGTTAACTACTACATTTAATTTTTCCATTCTCAATTTGCTTCAGGGTTGGGAAGACACTGTGATCGAGCAAGAGCAGTCTAGTGAGGGTGAATTGGAGATGAAAATTTCACTTCCTTCAATGCCTTCGCTTTACATCACATCTTTCCTGTTTAACGTTTGCCAAGAAATACATAAAGTTGGTGGTCATGTAGTCAATAAGTTTATACTGCAGATTTTTGCATTGAGACTTTTGGAGAAGGTGAATATCGTTGCTTTTGTTTGATTTTACTCTATTCTGGCACGTAATATTTACGATGTAAAACTTTCTTCTTTTTTACATTCTTTTTATAGCTAGACCATATACACCAGAATAGTTTAATCAATTGTTTTCATTATTTTATTTTTTTGTGTCATGCTGTAGGTGGTTGATATTTATCAAGAATTCATTTCAGCATTGGGTAGTCGAACACCTCCAATATCAAAGAAAGGAATCCTTCAAATAATGTTAGATTTACAATTCACTGCAGACATTTTATCGGGGGGAAGAGATCCATCCTTAAGTGATGTAGATTTAAATGCTAAAGAAGACACTCCAAAAAGTTCATCATACAGACGGAAGATGAACCAACTTCAGCCAAACTCTGCCAGAAGAGATCATGCACTTGCATTGATTAATACTTTTTCAAAGAATCTGGATCCTATTGACTGGGCGACGTAAGTTCTCTCTACAATTTTTTTTCTTTGGTCAGTGTAAAACTACAATTTGAGTACAGTTAGATCTACTATAGGTAGTTCTTATCAAGTGAAATTGTAATCCAAAGGGCTTTCAACATTTTATATGATGAAAATAATCTTCTTGGTGTTTTCTTGGTGGTCATAGATTAACCTTGTAAGTATAACAAAAAGAAGTTTCTATTAATTAGGTTTTTCTTCGGTGAACAGATATGAGTCTCATCTCTGGGACAATGAAAAGCAATTGTACCAGCGATATGCTGTTCTTTTCGGATTCTTGGTGCAACTTAATCATATGTACATTGGCATTGTCCAGAAATTGCCTTCGAATACTGAATCCAATATTATGAGGTGTTCTACAGTTCAACGATTCAAATACCTACCAATTAGGTTCGTGTCTCTCCTTGTGTCTTGTGTTTGTCTTTTTCTTTTTCAAAATTTTGAACAATCCAGTATAAATAAACTAATCATCTTTTAAAATTTATGGTTTCATCCATACCTGCAGTTTCATTTTAGTTAATATTTTTCTGTTCCAGTGCCCCTGTATTATCATCAAGAGCGCCAACAGGTTCAGCTCTATCATCATCCTCTGATGATCTATCTCAGAGCTCTTGGAGGGCATATTCGAATGGAGAACTCTCTCCCCAGCTTGGCATTGAGGATACTTCAAATTTTGGAGTGGCAACCCCACTCTTGAAGTCATTTATGACTCAGGTAAACCTTGCCTTTTGCTTTGTTCATTGCCAGATTCTCGAACTGGGTCTTGTTAAACCTAATTTAACATGCTTTCTGTTTATGATAGTCAAACTAAACAAATTCTAAAAGTTCTAGAAAATCACCTGATGGTTAAAAGTATGTGGTGTTTCAACAACAGGTTGGCAACAGATTTGGGGAGAGCACACTCAAGTTGGGATCCATGCTCACAGATAGTCAAGTTGGGCGACTGAAGGACAAGTCAGTCATGTCAACATTTGGTGACATCATACCAGTTCAGGCAGCAGGCCTTCTCTCTTCTTTTACTGCTGGAACTGGAAGATCAGACCATTGATATCTGACTCCATGCTCTAAAGAGGTCATTTGTGGTTTCTGAAGATAAATGTCTAGTCACATCCATGGGATGACAAGGAGAAGAATTGCCATCTGTTTCAGAGAGCTATTTGATTTGGAGAGCTAGAGATGCTGGACTAGCTGCAAAGATTGAAACTGCTAGTGCTATCATATGACCAAAAAAAGATTGGAACTGCTCCTGATAGTGAAGGATAATTCGCAATGAACATCCTTATTGTCCGGTACAGGGAATTTAGAAGCTGAAGCAATTAACGATTTTGAGAACACCACCCAAGCAGGAACAGAGAAGAGGAAATTAAATGAGCATGATTTGTGCTCCCTCGTCCATTTTTTGCTGTTTCATTTCTTCTGTATAATCATAAAAAAAAGGTGAACAATAAGAGCAATGAAATTTTGCCCATGTTTGACATAGAAACTCAGTTTAGATGTTGGTGACTTTACATTATTGAGTTCAACAACTGGAATAATTCCCTCGTTGAAGAAAAGAGCAAGGAATTAGATCAGTTTACTGCGTTTCCATTTTTGAATCAAAGGATACAGGTGTTTAAAAAGTCCCTTCAAAGCACATTCCAAAGCCTGCTTAGAGCTGCAATACCCAGCACTGGCAGCTGTGAAGGAGGAGCACTTAGAGAGGAAGATAAAAGACATTGCACCTCCACAAAGCTCTGCTAAAGCGCTTCTGTTTCCAGGATTATATTGGGACTCGAGATGTGTTCTTCCCCGGCCTCTTTATCCACCTTTACAACTATTTGCTGTTACAGGGTGTTTATGGTCTTCTCTCTCCAGAATTCATCGCTCTTGTCTAAAGATTGCAGCTTTACGGTATACCTATCTCAGCCGCAGACCTTTCTCTAGCTTTAACAGATTCTAAAATTTTAAAATCTGTCGCAACAGTGAATAAGAATACAAATCAAGCTAAATATAAGCAACCCTTCAAAATATTGTAGTTCTTCTGCGGTTACATGATCAGATAGAATGAAAATCTGAAGCTAACCCACATTGGAATCTTTACCTGTGCGGCGTTTTCCATCTCTAAGAAGAGAGCAAGGCAAGAAAATACTTTGTATACTCTGTAAATGTAGCCGCAGCCATTAACAAAAAGATCATCAATGCCGCCAATCTCAAATTGGCTAAACTGTGAAGCATATTTTGATAAGCCAAACCGGTAGGAAAGTATGCTTGAAAAAGTTCGTACATTTAGTTCCATGACAAAAAAACTGGCAAAGAAAAACTACAACAACGATCTCTCTGGCCTAATGGTTTTTTGCTTCCTCTGGACCAGGATATCTAGTAGAATGTACTCTCCTAAGAGAATTTGGCTTTAGAGAAGTCCATCTCCGGATGCTACATTCAAAAGCAGGAAGACAATTCAGATAAAGGCAGAGGAGAGAGAGAGAGAGAGAGAGAGAGAGAGAGAGAGAGAGATTTCACCTCAGTCATGAATTTCTTCAGGATCTCCTGTTTCTGCATCTCATCACTTGTTGGGAGACCCATGGACTTCTGTCGCTGGTCGAACTGCAACACAGCATACATATGCATTGTCAGACATCAAATGCAGAATATGACATAAAAATAACAATATGGCACATTTCTAGTTTAAATGGCAATGGACTAGAAATGAAGACAGCCCTCATCAATAGAAACAATTTTTGGTGAAGTGCTATAAATGAAATACTGAGCCATCCTCATAATCTAAATGCAAGGCCCCTCAACCATAAGACCAATCACAGCACCTAGAACAAGAGCAAAGTTTAAAGAAACGAGCAAAAAATCAAACCCTACTCTCCTCTTGAGAATCAAACCGCAAAGATGAGCCAAAACTTGGAGCAGAGAAAGAGACTAGAGATTGCATAAACAAACAAAAAGCAAAATAAATAAATTTAAGGGCAAATAAGATGAAGCCAACAAGTTGTGTTACCAACTGCAATGGGTGAGGACAGATTGGTAAAACAAAAGCTCATAGCAGCTGTAGAAAACATGCAGGACTGTCGATGAGACAACAGACATTTTCTCATGAAAGATAACCAAAATAAAATCAACGAGTTGTAAAAAACAGATACTGACTTGAAAACTTGCACATTGACAATATCTAAACCTAGGCAAGCAAAGTTCGGGCAGTCTTTCCTGAATATCAGTTTTTTCTTTTTTTGAAAGTAGCAGTTGGTGATAAATATTCATGCTTGGATAGACATGGGACAGCCAACTATTGCTCATTCACAACATATTAAATCTAAGATCTGATAATTAAATAGAAATGCAAAAGTAAGACCCAGGTTGGAAACTGGAACATACGAGCTAAACATACAACCCATTCAGATCATGATCTTATATCAGAATGTTGTCAGCATTTGAGGTTTCATCAATAGTAGCCTAAGTGATTCAGAAAATCAAATGCAAAGGATGTAGTAAAATCATATATTCATGAAGCCAATAAAGATGTAGTTGACTCAGATTATGAAAATTGAAACAGAACATTACCATCATTTTTTCAACAGTTTGTCGAGTTTCAGGATCCAAGTCAGACAACTTGCTGTTCTCAGGTTCTACTTTCTGTGTATCTATCTCTGGGTCACCTTTCACCAGACACTTCCACCACTCCATTTGGTTTTGTTTAGTCAAAAGAATAGAGATGGCCTTTGAATCCTCTGCAGGAAAATGGGTATACATTGTGGTTTAGCTGCAGAAAACTTTTAGATATTTGCAATTAAATGCAGAAAAATAAAAAAATCAATGAGATGGCCATTACAAACCAATACTCCAAAAGCAATCATCAGCCTTCACTGATTGATGGAGCTCCCCCTGGAAACATAGTGAAATATGAGAAAGCCCAAAACAACAGTTTAAAGAGGCATACGTCTTAAAGACATGATTTCAGCAGCTAATCAATCATAGAAATGTTATTCCAGTCCTGTTCCTTCCTTTAAAAACTAGATATGACACAAATAGGAGAAAAATATACCGAACTTACATCTATTATTGGAGGCTGACCCTTTAGCCCCACCTTGAGATGATTCTTCTTTATCTCGCAGGCAACAAATCTAGATTTGGTTCCAGGAGGAACAGGAATACTAACAGTAACCTCTTGTAGCGTTTGAGTCCACGAGTACTTCTCAAGATCCAAACCATTTCCGGAATTCGGGGCTATCCAAATCATAGAAAAATTAACATGAGACATCGGCAATTAATTTGGTCTCAGAAAAACAGAAATGCAGTAGATGTTATTTACAACAGCGACATACACTACAAGTAATGAAGCTACGTCATGATCAAAGCTTCCCATGCATAAAGCAGAAAAGAGGCACCAATGTACAATATAAATAAAAACTTCAACTTTCATGAGAATGTAAATATAGATCTTATCATTGGCATTACTTCGAACTGATAGGTAAGAATTAACCAGCCAGCAATTTGATTTAAACGGCGCGAATTTCCTCTAGATTCAATAGTTGACAAAGATTTTAAATATTCACCGGAAGTAGAACCAACACATACTAATTAACGAAGGAAAATAATAGATTTTGGCCCTGTCAGTGCACTATGTATGTAAGTAAAAGCGGTTCAAGTGAAAAAATGAGCGAAAGCGAGTTCACTCCATGAGATCAGTGAATTCACTTTCACTTTCACTGGTCACTCGAAGGAGGTGGGTGTGTTCCTCATAGTTGGCTTTTTGTAGTCGGGTGTGTGTTCCTCATAGTTGGGTTTTCGCAGAGAATCATTGAGAAGAAACAAATAGGTGATGAAAAACATTGGTTGAGAGAGCCCTTGAGAGGCGATGATATAGCTCTTGCAAAGGCCAACATGGCATAAGATGGAAAGAACGGGGAAGATGGGAGACCGGTAAAGTTCCCTCAACAGAAGTGTAGGAGGCAGAGGAGCTCGCTAGTGGAGAAGAGGAGGGCAAAGACCACCAAGAGAAGGCAGACGGACCACGACGAATTGAAGTCGCGAAGGAGATGGTACTTCCTGATCTTGTGGTGGAGGTGAAGAATGAATGTGAAAGGGAAGATGGAGAAAATGAGGAGGGCGATAAAAGATTGAACAACGAGGTCGCAAATGGCATAGCTCGTCTGCCCATCACCCATTCGCTGTTTAGACCCAAGGAGGGCTCTCATTTCAGATTTTACATCAATGGAGGATTTTCTTTTTCTTCTTCTTATTCCTCTTCCTCTTCTTCTTTCTGAGTTTTGCTTTCTTGTCCAATGTGACCTCTGCTTTCAGTTGCAGAGGCAGTGATGGTGGTGGGTGGATGGATGGCAATGAAGGAGAAATGTTTCTTTTGTTTTTTCGTGTTATTTTTCTCCTTTCTTTCGTCTTCCTTCCAAAACACCAACATAGGCTAGGAGTGGAAAAAATTTGTTGGGTTATTGACTGTGTGCTTAGACCGCTTCATTCATGGTTTTTCCTAACTAAAGGAATCGCCATTTTTTACCCAAAAACAATAAAACTAAAAGAAACTCACCTGGTGGGTTTCCTGTACATCAGACTAATTTAGAAGCTGATCAAGGCCATTGGAATTGGAATTCAGAAAATATTAATGGTTTCAAATTGTGTGTCACTTGAGCTCCCCACCTGTTGCTCTATTGACCAGCAAAGAATGAAAGGAAATTTGTGAAAAAGAAGAGGGGATAACACAATTTCGTCTGCCCGTTTATCCTTTCTTGGCGCGAAGTTCGCACGGCGGAAATAAGTCAAGAAAGTAACGAAAAGTTGAAAACCACCGTAGATCCCCCGGTATTCGACTCCCACAAGATTATCTAAAAAAAAGAAAAAATGGGCCTAAAAAAGGCCATGAAATCCTCTGGTTTTTAAGAATGAGATATCCAACTTCAGCAACGAAAGTAAGCCCAGCATTTCATTCCCTCAAACTTTGCGCTGAAACTTGAAGCCAAAGCTGAACTAAAGAATACGATTAACCATGGTATTTTGATTTGCAAAAAGAAATTGCTCAACTTGTGATTGTAAACGCCACATTGGAACACAAGCGAGAGGAATAGACCAGGTATGTTTGCACATGAGTTATGTTAAAACAAAGGAAAATAGATAGGAGAAGATGAAAAGTAGGAAGAAAAGAGAGGAGGAACACCGAAAGATTGTTAGATTAGGGGAAACAGTGACATTTCCACCGCACTTTTTGTTGATCACTAACACATAAAAGTAATTCACTTTCAGTTTCACGAAAGTGCACTAAGCCTCGTTTGGACGATTTGAAGAAAAACACCATCTCTGAACTGCCAAAAAGCTGCTCTCTTCAATAAATAGTAACAAAAATAAGGGACGAAAAGAAAATAACTAGGCAAGGTAAAATAACTAACTTCCGTGACCATCCTTGCCGTCACCACTTGCATCTTTCTCAGGCTGCCTATCTTTCACATCATCTTTCTTCACAGACTCCTGTTTCTTTCCCTTCAGAACCTCCTCTTTGCGTTCTTTCACCGCCTGAGACTCCCGCACTCGTTTCTCCTCAGCCTTCTTCTTCCTGTCGGCTCCTTCCTTCACGGCGGAAACGACAGCAGCCACCTTTCTTTGTACGTTATCGTCATTGAAAAGGTCGGACTTCCTTCGTAGATAATCAATTACAGCTTCGAAAAGACCCAGCGGACTCTCACGATCAAGGATCGGACCGAATGCCTCATCGTACGGAGGGGCAGCCGGCTGCTCTGGCTCCTGCTCTTCCGTCACTTCAGAGATGATAGCCATTGGCGGCGAGTGAAGGAAGAAGGAAGAATGAAGAACAGAGCTTGCTTTGCTTCTCTGTCAAAGAGATCGGGAGGTCGACTCTCGATTGTTAAAGGCGGTATTGGTGTTTGCTTCAGTTTCGCAGCTTCATTGATAGAGAGCCTTCTTCCAGATTTCTCAGCTCGACAGTCGTCAACCCCAGAAACTTCTAGAAATTGAGATTTTAAGATCTGGACCGTTCAACGAATGGTCCCAGCCGTACGCAATCGAGCTAGGGATTTCTAAAACCCTTGATCAAGATTCTTCACAGCAGGACGGTCGGCTCCCGTCCCCACGGGGAACCCAGCAACGAACAGGGTGCGGTTGAGAACCACAAACCCTATCGGTCTGATTGAACTTTAGAAAACAAAAACAAATGAAAATAAAATTTTAATTATTATTATTTAAACTGAGATAATAATTAAATTCTGTTTTTTATTAATTATTTTTAAAAACAATAATAATTAAATTCTTATTTATTTTCTTTTCCATGGAGTTCTGAAATGGCCCTGAACAAAACGATCAAATCTTCCAAATTTGACTAAAAAGATTATTGAAAAGTGTTAAATTTGGGTCGAACGCCCTAACCCAAATATTATTAGCCACTTAGAAATCTTTTTTCCAATTAATAAATACACGATCTTTATATTCATTAATGTATCTGGGACTATCCTTTTTAACACTCCCTCCTCACGTGTAAACACGTGGATAATTTGGGTAGAGGCCATCACATAGTGATACGTGGATAATTTTGGGTGAATGACCACATATGAGAATTTTACTAAGATACCATGTTAAATTGGGTCTTAGGCCTTATCCAGAGTGTTAAATATTAAAAGGATAGTCCCACATACATTAACGAGTATAAAGATTTTATATTTATTTAACAAAAAAAATTAAAAATTACATTTTTGTAAAATCTCAAACCCATAATCGTGATGAATAAACGCGTCAGAACATAGAATTAACTCTGTTTCTCTTCAATTCTTCCTTTTCTTATTTTCTTTATAATTATTAATTTTACATGGAGTGGGGTAGATCGAATGGACCCTCTCCGACGTAATTACCAGGTGGGTCGTAGTTACAAATGATAAAGGTGTTTCCCGACTGGCAAAGAACACTCTCGCAGCCCAGTTTTTGGCTTGTTCTCCAGATCATCTGAGTATAGTGGCCGCAGTCGGCGCCGAGTTTGCAGAAGTTGTCTTTCATGTCGTAAAAGGTTAACTCTTCAACCCAGGCCTTCACGGCGTCGGCTGGTTTCCAGTCGGGGCCGCTACCCCAGAAAGTGTTCTCTCCGTAAGGGCCGTCGGAGTGGCGTGGCCGGCTGCAGTCTTCCACCGCCAGCTTAGCCGCCCAATTGCGTGCGAAACGCGCTAGCCTCCTGTTCCAGGTGAGCGGGGGCAGGTTCAGCTGCTGACGGACTATGTTGTGAGCAGAGAGAAACTCCCTTGCCAACTTCCCCCTTCGCGGGCGATCAGTCACGTTCGAGGGGGTAGGCACTACTCCTGCAGGGTTTTCGGCCGCAACAGGAACAGAAGAAACCTCGTTTCTTTTGAGGGATTGGGCAAGAAAAGCATTCCCATCTCTTGTTCTTTGAAGAGATGGTGCCATTAACGAGTCATTTAAACCGGGATCAGAGACAACGAACACGAACAAAAGACAAGAAGAGAGAAAGAAAGCGAGGAGGAGGAGACCGGAGTTCCTCGCCATCTTTGTCTTAACTCTACCGCGGACAAAAGCCAGCTTTATTACGTTCTCTCCTGGGTGAGAGCGGTTAACCTTCGACATCGTTTACTATATTTTAACTTTCTCCCCTAATTCGTCTCAGCTACACTACTTTAGCGGAAGTTTCGTTCGGGCAAAGACACAAGACTAGGGTAGAACCAAGGATTCAGGCCCCTTATCAGGAGCTCCACCAATCTTAAAATTTGATTCTTGTTTTGTTTTCCGAGATCCAATACACGTGTTCCTCAAACGCGAGATGATCGGTTGATGAATATCAAAATCCGATTTTGATAGAACCCATCTCATCTCCTTGATAGAACAGCATCTTTGATGAGCCTAAGAGAGTCAGCAGCGTCCTCCAAAAGCTGGCGAGGATCCGGAATAGCTTCTTCGTCTACTGCTAGAACCATCTTTACCTTGTCCATGTAACTCTGGAAATGAACAGTTAGAGCCTGCACACAAGTATCAAAGAAATGATTTGTTACTTGGATCACCATTTATCTGTCACGAAAATAAGTTTAAGAAAGCTTACATGTGGGTGTCCGTAAACACTAGGAGCGAGGAAGGTCATTGGGTGACCAGCAAAACTGAGCTCTTCTGCTGGTCCCGCGAGATTGGAGAAGGACAATGTTGTGTTGCAGAGCACCCTGTGAGATAGAGCTGCTGCTGCCTATATATATTTGCAGGAATAAAAAAACATCTATGGTTACAATTGCGTATTAGAAAAACTAATTTTTGGTAGTACTGTTTCAGTGATCATCGGGGGGATAAGGTCTGGTGAGTGGGAGGATACCTTAATGCCCAATGTGCTGACAAGCAGAGCGGAGCTCGCGAACGTGAACAGGGACTCGAGGGAGAGCTTCTTCCGATCTGCAATTGCTTTTGCTTTCCGGACGTAATCCAATGGGTCTTCATAGATGACCATGGGAAATGGCAATAGAACGTAACCTAGCCAATTTCCCCACTGAGAACCAGTGCTACGCTTCTCCATCATCGTCGCCATGACCTGTTCAACACAAGTCGCCGTCGTTGAACTTGAAACCAAACGACGTCCCACCATGAATTTCAGAAATGAATTAAAATGCACGGAGAAAGACTCACATGGAGTCCTGGAGTTGGTCTTATATTGACAAGAACGGCAGCTCTAACAAGGATATTTCTTGGAAGTATTCGCTGCTCTTTAGTGCTCCCATCTTCACCTGCAACTCAAAAAATCTTAGTAATGGGCTGCTAAGATCGCTTTATCCTAATACAAAAATTTCAGATTTTGTCCGAGGCCTGTAATACGCCTTTTCCTCTGTTGTTTTATAATGGTGTGACAGATTGACAGTGACCAGAAGCAGAAGAAAAAGACCCTTTTAGCTTACTGAATGTCGTCTTGCTCAGGTAACGAGAGAGTCCGGCCGAAATAACTCCCAGCATAACATCATTTATTGTCTGCAAATGTTAACAGATTTGGAAGAAAGAATAAGCAAATGCCATTTCGGCATCTTCTACTGCTACCGCTCAAAATTACGAAAATGGCTTACTGTGTCCAACTCGCTCTTGATCAACTTGAAATCGTCCAGTTCCAGAGTCCGGTGAACGATACGCTTCGGATGAAACTCGACCCCTTCTGCTCCTTTGAACACCGTCTCTGTATCTTTCAGAAATAGATACGTAGCAAGGAAGAGGAAAACGTCCATGATAGTATTCAAGGCCACTCGAAGAAGCATCCAGGTTGTCGCCATGAAAGCCAGAAAACCCGCCCCTTTGATCATCGGTCTTTTAACAACGGAGATGGTCGGCAGCGAGTGAGGATCAGAGGTTTTACGTGTGCAAGCAAGAAGCAGAGAGATGAGCGAAGTGCCGTCGCCGAGCGAATGGTGGGCTCGCAAAATGGCCACTGCTTCGGCTTCGCTGGTCTTAACGTTTACTGCATGGAACTCCCAGAGTGGTTTGGACATGTCCATGGAAGTTTTGGTGAGACTCGCGACATAGTCTTCGACGAACTGATCTGGATCAGCCATGTCAGGATCCACAACTGGGATCACGCAGTGATCGTCCAAAACGACTTCTGTTGGGATCCAGCGTCCGAGTTCGCCTTCAGAAAACTCCTGAAAGAAGAAAAGCACACAAAACTTCAGAAAAAGGAAACCTGGAAAATAAAGCAAATGGATCAGGGTCACTGGTTTATTACCTGTATGCTTGAGAAGCGAGGATGCCTGAGGAGGGTTCTCTCCAACCCTGCTTTCAACACATCAACATCGATTTTCATAGCAGACCCCATTATCGCTATGACATAGCAGTTACAGCTAGGTTCATGAAACAGACGTGAGGCAGGGCTTAAGGGTTCCTCTCCTGCCTGCTCTCCATGACTTCCATTCGCCATTCCTCCATTTCTTTTCCGCATTCGAAGCAGCTTCAGACCTTTTCTGGGTACAGTTTCACCTTCTCTGGAACCCATGGCCGATACACTGGGAGGAAGCACGCTTCCTAGCCTTTGCTGCTTCTGCTCTTTATACAAACTAGAAAGCGGACACGGAGGGCAACGGAAATGCCCCTGCTATTTGTATAAAAAACTGAGAATTTCGTGACAGTAAGTGCTGCATTTAAGAGAGCTCAAATGAATAAGGTTTAGGGTTTAGGGTTTCAACATTTACAACTACTTCAATTTCAACTTCAAATTCAAGTAAATGATCTAATTCAATTTCCAAATCAGGTCGGGTGTGTGTAGACGAGTTCAAGTGCATTGAAAAACAGTTTCCAATGTTAGTGTCCGAAAATGAGAAATATAACCAAAATATACTTAAATGATAAATATAACCAAAACAAGATTATTTTTTTACATAGTATTAATCAATAATATATTTTTACAAAATTTAAAATAATTAGTTTAATTAATTATAAAAGTGGGATAATTAAACCAAAATAATTGATTAAATGTTTACTTTAATAATATTTTAATTACCACTATTAAATCACTAATTTTAATTATAATGTTTCTCTATTCAGAGTTATCTTTACTGGATAACACAGTTTACACTAGATGCAGCAGAGCTGCAGAACCCTTTCAGTGAAGTAGTTAGACCTCTTCTGAACTAAGCAGAAGCACACTAGAACTAATACAGAAACCTTTATAGTGTCATATTAACAATCTTCAAAAGTTGCCCTTTCCATTCACTTTACAAGATCATCTTGACACAATATTACTGCTCAGAACTGCTAAATATGACCTTCTCAACTAAGTGAAAAAGATCTCCTCATCAAATTCCACAGTGGAGGCATAACCTTCTTCCCTCATCAACTTCAATAAACTGTCTAAAATCTCATATATCTCCTCTGGCTTCCAGTTAAATGTATCACCGGGCACAAACATCATCCTACTATGTGTTGTTCAATCCAGCTATAGCCCGGGATTTTCCCCTTTTCAGGCTCATGCAAGTACATTTGTAAACATAATATTGTTCCTTGTGTTCTTGGGTTCAATCTCTTGCAGGTGATCATAAGAAACTTTTCTAACTTCTGCATCACAAGTAATTGTTGCACCATTTAGTAATGCTCGCCACACCTTTACATTTGGCTGAATGGGCATACTCCATATAATGGCATACTATCAAAGATCTTTTGAGCTTCTACTACTACACCAACATGGGCACAAGTCGCTAGTACTGCAGTAAACGTGACAGGATCCGGGTGAATACCACCCATAAGCATTTAAAACAAATACATCAGAGTCAAAACCATATCAGATAGAGAAGGCTTGAATCTCTTTCCCTACAATGTTTGCAGAAAAGGCCATGTACAAGACGAGAGGGACTTCAAAATCGAAGTCAAACTGAAACCATCGGGTTTGACAGTCAGTGTTGCGGAGTTCATCGAGAAGAATAAATTAATAGTATCAATATGTCAGTCATGGTGGGAGTAAGCAAACATGGCATTGATGAGAATGTATTTTTAAGAGAAATATCATCGAACAGACGACATGCTGCTGAAATGAGCTTCAACCTAAGGAAGTGATAGAGATAAAGATAAACATAGTGATAGATATAAAGATAATGGTAGAGATAAATACAACTAATGATTAAATTAGAGATAGACTCAAATTGTAGAGATCTAATCACATGCAGTCTATGTGTAATTCTATAAATAGTTTACACATGATCAATGATAATTATGATAATATTATTCTTTATTCTTATAATCTACATGGTATCAAAGATTTTGATCGACTAATCAGAACCAGTTTGTCATCGCTAGAAATCCTTATTGGATGCAGCCTCCGTCGTTGCTGCCCCTCTCGCCACCGTTGCCTCTACCGCCGCCGCTTTGCCCAACGTCACTGTCACCCCACTGCCACCACCACCACCATTCACTCTGCTGGCAACCGCACTTGTCGGCGCTGCAACACAAAACCCCCCCCATGCTTTCTTCGGTCTCTTCTCGTCGCGGTTCAATCTCGCCACCACCATCACCGTCGACGCTCTCCTCGCCGTCATCGCTGTTCCGTCTCATCGTGAACGCCGACCGCCCCCAGCTAGTTGACGCCGCACAAAACTCCCCGCTCCCCCTGCTCTTCCTTCTCTCTTCTCTCATTGTCAATTTCCCTCCAAAATCAATTGACCCCGCTGCCACCTGCCGCTTGTTGCTCATTGTCGCCACTGCCGCTACCGCTGTCAGCTCTACCGACAACCACCATCGTCAGTGCCACAGCACAGAACCCCCCACTATCCTCTCTGTTCGACATTTCACGGAACAGGATCGCCTGTCGCCAAATTTTCATCTCCATCGCTTGCAACCATCATCGATTGAATTAGAGATTGACTCAAATTGTAGAGTTCTAATCACATACAACCTCTGTGTAAATTTATAAAGTTTACACCTGAACAATGATAATCACGACAATTTTATTCGTCATTCCTATTTTCTACATGGTATCAGAGTTTCCGATCGATTAATCAAAACCAGTATATTGTCGTTGGAAATCCTTATCGGAAGCAACCTTCGTAGATGCAGGCCATTGCCGCTACCCATACCTGATACTTTTCTCTTCCCCTTCTCCGTGCAATATCGTCGGAGATATTTTTGAAAAAAAAAAAAACACTGTCGGCGACCACCGTCATCGTCGTTGCTACCCCCACCACCACTGCTGCCTCTAATGCCCAGCTACACCTGACGCCCTCGTCGCCATCTATCTTCATTGTTGCCGCCTATAGGCGTTGTTCGCTCTACTGACGATCACCCTCTTCTGTTTTCAAACTTCTCTGAGTTGTCACCATTGCTCGCCTAGCGGCCGTCCACTCCTTGAACAACCACCCTCGCCAATGCAGCACAGACCCCCCCACACTTCCTTGATCTACCTTCGCTCTTCTATCGTCATTGATTTCCCGCCGAAATCGGTCTACCCCATCGCCCGTCGTTTGCTCTACTTGCAACCACCATCGTTATCGTTGTAGCACAGATCCCCAACCGTCCACTTTGTTTGACATTTTGCCGAACAGGATCGCCTGTCGCCAGATTTTCACCACCATCGCCGATCAACCGCAGTCACCGTTATCGCTCTCCTCGTTGTTGCCGTCGTTCACCCCTCCGGCCATAGGGATGCCTGCCCTATCAGAGCTCCATCTTGCGGGGGCATGATAGAGATCAAGATAAACATAGTGATAAATATAAAGATAATGATAGAAATAAAAATAACTAGTGATTGAATTAGGGACAGACTCAAATTGTAGAGTTCTAATCATCTACGGTCTCTGTGTAATTTTAACTCTGTGTAATTTTATAAGTAATTTACACATGATCCATGATAATCACGATAATTTTATTCTTTATTCTCTCTTCCTTCTCTGTACAATCTTGCTCGACATATTCTTGAAAAACAAAAAAAAATTGCCGCCGCCAACCCTGGTCGTCACTGTTGCCCCAGTCACCACCGCTGCCTCTACCGCAGCTGCTTCACCCGACGTAGGCATCCCTCCACCAGCCCCACCATAGTCGTCGCGATCGCAATCTGATTCCCCAATTTCTCAAATTGCTCTAGTTTAGCAAAAGAGAGGTAGAGGCTAGAGGGGAGGAAGGTCGGAGATGACGTAGAGGGGAGGGAGGCCGAGAGGGAGAAGGGAGAGGGAGGCAGAGAGGGTGAAGGAGACGAAGAAGCCAAGAGGGAGAAGAGAGCGGGAGAGAAAAAAAAAACCGGGAGGAAGAGACGCGTCCCGCTTAAATGGATGACTCGGAAAATACTGCGGATTATTGATTCAATAGCTTTACCCTTGAGCGGCTTCATCCCGACTACATGCTTAAACGGGGGCTGGTGTACCACTAACGGCTTCATATTAATGATCTAAATAATCAGGATGAACTTCATTTCCAGATTCATCCTTCCCAGAAACACCCCACCCTAAGGTGTAGGACTTTGATTTCAATGTATGGTGACGGGAGACAGAGCATTAACAGTTGATTATGTGAAAATGAGACAGTTCTCATGTGGGTTTGCATGTTAATATACTGCAGTGTGCAAGCTTGCTTTTCCTTCTCTGGGATTGGGAAAACGACGGTTTGAACGGATTTAATTTGGCCGGGCAGAGGCGTCTGAAGGATCAGCGTACGCTCGTCGCCTCACATGGCTTATCGTCTGGCGCAAGCGTTGCCGCAGGGAGAAATGACGAACAGGGTAAGCCGTGGGAAGAGGGATACCGCACGGAAGTGAACAAAATAAGAAATCGGGATAAGGACGAAGAGATGATGCAGGGGTTTGGTAAACATAAAAAGGAAAAAATTAATGGACAGGACTGTCGTATCAGAGAGATTGTTTAGTCCAAAACATCCTGGCGCAGTTTGAAGGTCACGATTCACAAACTCTTCGCTAGATTGAATTGCAATCTTATAAGCAAAATCTCCAGATTTCCGAAATGGTCAAACAGAAACTTGACTCGGCGACCCCGTTGATTCAGAAGATCACTCAAATAACAGAAAAAAGGATTTAGTAGAAAGGATGTGCGAAGTAAATCAAAGATAATATGAATCATTACTTAGTAGGAGTCACCAGTTAACACATAGTAGCATTTCACTATAAATTTAATTTTTTTACAAATCAACAAGTCACATAATAATGAACTTTTGCATAGAAAGGGCATTCTTCCACAAACGAGGTATTGCAATGATCTCTTACGAGTCAAGAATAGCTATATTGCTGAAATTTCAGATTCAAATCGGGGCTCCACCATTGGTGAATTCCATGGGCACGTTTAAAATCCGGGGAAGGGCTCAAATTGACGGTGAGGTTGGCAGATGGAATGAGGTGCAGCGGCTCGGACTCCCTCCCAAGTGCAGTCAAGAACAGATCACCAATGGAATTTTGGGTCGCCAGCCTTTCAATACCTCCTACACCAAGGTCCTCCATTTTTTTCCTGTGTTCAAAATATCCAACATACTCGGAGCAAATGTGATCCTCTGGATTCACATATAAAGATGGCATCCATGCAGATAGCATACCAAAGTGATCCTCTGACCTAGGCCTTGGACGAGTGCTTTTCACAGCAATGGCAAGCCCGGCTGTTATCACACTACTTGCAATCCTAAGTCCGTGCTTAAGTTTCTTGTCTTTGATTCTCTCAATTGGGGCAGAGAAGAAAGGTGGGTTGAAAAGAAAAGTCTCAAGAAACATTCCTTGCTTTACCATGTTCTTTCCAGCCAACATAGCCATTGCTGACCCAAGAGAGTGACCTGTTAACCATACGTTTGCATGTCCAACCGCAGAAACCAGGTTTCGAACAGCTTGCAATGCAAGTTCAAAACGAGAGGTTTGATGGAGCCCATTTTGGATGAAGTGGAGATCCAATTTGAGATCTTGTGAGAAGGAGTCTGGCTTGGTAATGGTTCCTCGGAAAGCTATCACAAATCTCGGAGCTTCTGGAGAAATTTTGGGTTCTTCGGTAGGCTTAAATTCATAAATAGCCCCAAATACAGACAAATCTGCATCATCAATAAGCTTACGGATTAGTTGAAAATGGAAATATTCCCACCAGGGTGGTGAAAGAGCTGTGTGCTCTACACGATTCTGTTGCCGGTCCCGTTCTAGGACATAGACACCCTGAACCAAGCTGGCAGCAATCGATCTCCTGTGATCTGGGTTTCTCCTGTAGGATAAGAAATTAGTGAATACAGTAATTTGGCTGAGCCTTGTACAAGCCTACTCTCAAATATCTCAAGAAGTAAAGTAAGAGAGAAAATTTATACAAGTACTCAGAACATATTCTAATGATCCATAAGGAGTGGGTGTTAGAGATTCTTTTCTGCGCAGAGAACATTGTGGATCTTGAAATAAGAATCAACAAAACTTCGTAGTAATGAGAGGACCGAAGTTCTTAGACAAGTTTATATTGGTTCAATTAATTGGCCGTTTTAATCTTTTGTAAAGAATAAAGCATTCCCTTTGTAATTTGTAAATCTTTTGGCCTTCAACAATAAAGCCAGTCAACATTTCAAAAAAATTATGGTCGGAACTTTCACACGGTGCCATAGCAACTCTGTTTCACAGAGTTACTTATATGAAACTTTGGTTGGTCATGTTACTTATAGAAAAGTTTAGGAAATTATGTTCAAAAGAAATTAAATGCAGACTATAGTGACTTACAAATGGGTAAAGAATTACGGTGTAAAAGAGGCCAAACAGATATTACTAGACCTTTTGTTGAATATGTATTAAAACCTTTTGACAGAATGCAATTTGAGGAATGGACTGCAGCTTCTGCCAAAAGGCTAAAACAAACCGTAGATATAGGATCCATCACCTAGATTAATGACATTTAATGACAAGCAGTAGGAACTAATTATATGTTTTTTTTTTTTGATGAATCAAACTAATTATAGATTAATATACATATACATTAAAAAAAAGCTATTGTGCAGGCTAGGGGGCTGCTTTGAAGAATAAGATACATAGATAAGAAGTGAGACGATAAAACAGTCACAAAAAAAAAAAAATTGAGAACTTCAATCCAAATGATTTTTCTGTTGAAAGAGGGAACTAGTATCCAAATGATTAAATAACACTATATTGAAAAACCAGTTAAGGGGCATTTTGGTCATTTCACCTTATTAGCATATTCATATTTCTATGTAATCTTGTTCCCAATGTTGAATTATGTCTATAGTTTCAAGTTATGTGCACATAAGACATAGAGAATGGGAGATATAAAAAGATAAGGTGTTTAACTCAAGTGAAGGGTATTACAAAATCCACTTAAATAAATAGGTTGGGGTTCATGCACAATCCCCAACACAGGTCTTTCTTTGAGCTTCTCCCATTCTCTCTTCTCTCTCTCATTCTCTCTTCACATCTCTCTCAATCTTTGATTTTTCCACAACATGGATGAATGGTTCTAAAACTGAACATTTTGGGTGTCAAGGATATTTAGTCATCCACTTCTGACTTCCTTAAGATCCTCTTATTTGGTAATGATAGAAATTGATTGGTGAATTTCTGCCAACTCTGCCTTTGAGGCTTAATTTACAAAAGTAAAATGATTATCCTCATAGAAAATGAGATTTTTTGCATTGAGAACACGTCAATATCAAAACTGAAAACTGTGAGGTTACCAATGATGATGGAAGATGATAAGCTTTATCTTCATGGCAGCACCAAAATGATACACATATCAGTTCCCTTCAAATCACAAAGGCAATATCATAATTGATAGTTTTTCTTTAAATTGGATCACCCAATAATATAAGTCATTCTAAAAAACAAAAAGAAATTCCCAAAAAAGGCTTACCTCCTCCCATGTGTTCTTTTATATCTATGCTCTCTCCCCAGAGAACATGATTGATTTGTTAAAAGATGAACCCAGTAAAGAATTCAGATGGGAATGTAATAGCCATTGTTACAGAATTCCCAAATTTAAATGTTGTCATACCAGTCAAAAAGCACAAAAAGATGCACCCAGTATAGAATTCTAATGGGAATGTATTAGAATCCACTGTTACATAATTCCAAAGTTAAAATGCTGTCATACCAATCAATATGAACAAAAGATGTAGCCAGTATAGAATTTTAATGGGAATGTATTAGAAGTCATCATTACAGAATTCCAAAGTTGAAATGTTGTCGTACCAGTCAACATGTGTAAGATGTACAGGTCCACAGAGGCTGAATATGTCCCTCTCGGAAGTCATTTTACTCACGTTTTCTTCACCTTGTCTGATTTTCACCTATTTCACCAATACAAGATTACAAAGGACATCATGGAAACTCAACTGGCATATTGAAACCAGCACACACAACCCAAAGGGCCTTCAAGTAGCCTATTGTATAATAGAAGAAATCGCCCCCAAAATGCCAGCCTGCCTAGCATATGTTACCGTGGTTCACAGCACTAATGCCAATTTCAGGCAAAATCTATTATACCACTTTAGAGCAGTCGATCATCCTACAGGCAAGCGGTTTTACTCTCGGTATCTATGAAGATATTGCTTTCAGGCTACTGGAGGTGCTAAATAAAACATAATTTCTTTCCAATTGGAGAAATACCTACATTTAGTTTTTGTGTCAAACTTTCCTATTGACAGAGGTCTCTAACATTTCTGACTTATTCATTAAAATGAATTTTTGCTACCCACCTAAATTTATGGTTTGAAAACTATTAAAATACAATTTTCACACAAGAAAAATTGCTTCATTCCTTTGCACTGCCCTAACCACACTGAAGGACTTCGGCTTTTCTACGAACTACTTCAATCATGTCACAGAATAATTCGCCTAATTTTTACATCATTATCTTTCCTTTATTTAGCCAGCTCCTGCTCCATAACTGAGTCTGGTGTTGATCAATTATCCACCAGTCACAAAATACCACAGAGCAACTCCCTGAGCGTCCACCATACACTCCTAAATTACAAATTGAATATAAAAGACAGCATAAAGCCACTTCTAGTCACTATATATCAACATCCCTAGCAGATAACACCCCCAAAACAAAAGAAGAATTTAAGTCAATGACTTTTTTATTTCTTTCACAAGCACCTAATACGAGTAAGAGGGAGAAAAGAAAATACCCGGAATAGAATATCTGAATCGAGCTCCACAGCCAGATCCACCAGCCTGGGCAGACATCCAATAAATTCCTTCAATCTTCTATCATTTGGCACTAACCCATTACAAGCGGCCAACCAAGGAACGGACAATGCGAATGCTTCTGCAAAACAGTTTCAAGGCATTACTGGAGAAACAGCATCGAGATGGGAAACGCGTTCACTTTTTAATGGTAGAAGATCACACATTCAGCGGTCTCAAGACAACCATAATGCCGATTATTTAATGTCAACGAATCTTTCATTATGACGCGCAACTACCACAGACTGGATGTATCTCCCGATTTCTCACCCATTGGAGAGAATGGGTACAGAATGACGGTGAAAATTCGTAAAAAAAAGGACAGAATGGCGAAACAGGAATGTACCTTTGGAGAGGAAACTAGAACGATCTAAAGCGGCTGAATCCCAGTAATTTCTGAAATAAGCTATGAACCTGTCGGACCGATCTACGCCTCGATCTCCCCGGCCTGGGTCTACTGAAGTCTTTTTGTATGGTAAGGAAGAAAGGGAAAAAACGCCTTGATTTTTAAACGAGAGCCTTGAATTGCCCAGCATTTTCATATTCCCCTAAATGAAGACAGTTATGAAGTTGCTCTGGAATTAAATTATTACCAAAAAGAAAAGGTCACCGCCAAATGAAGACGGATAATATATTGAAAGATTGGAACTTTCATCAGCTAATTAAAATAAAACACCGAGAAGTCGCCTTCGGGGCAGTAGAAGAAGTGAAAATGACTATCAAAGTCAAAAGTGATGACAATAAAAACACTTCCGACCTGCCGGATTCGAACCAGCGACCTAAGGATTCCTGAATAGATGACGTTACACCACTACAGTCCTCCGCTCTACCAACTGAGCTAAGGTCGGTAACTTTTTGCATATTAATGTATAATCTAATTATTAATTACTAAGTCAATTACACGATAATTCTTAGATAATCTAGGTCAACTCTTATAGTCGAAACAGACACCATTAATTCAGTCAAGTCCAACCACCGGTTTTACTAATTCCAACCCAGACAACTTATCCCAAATATTAGATGCCCAGAATCTCAATCAGAAACCCGTTCTTAACTGCTTTCTTGTTACATCTCTGCAAGCAATAAAACCTGACCAAAAGTAATTAGAAATTTATTGGGTGCTTATATTAATACAATGATACATTTCGTGTATTCATATCGTATACTAATCGGGTAGAATTAGATAATAAAAAATATTAAAACTTGAATAGAGCTGCTTCATTATCATATCGTCCACTACAAAAACCAAAAAATATCGTCTGGCACTCAATATGGTGAACCAACGTGAGGATCGTTGCACCCTCTTCAAAAAAATGAACTAGACTTGAAACTTGTACAAGAAGACGAGTGCCTTGACGTTCAACATAATATGACCCCCATAGCACGGCCGTGTAAAGACAAAATCACAAAAATAAGGTAGCCCTCTCCACGATATATTTACTTCAGAAACATATGAAGATTTTAAGTAATTAATACAACTGGTAGGATATCTTCACCGAGCTTTTGAAAAAAAAAAAAAACCTAGATACCTGCAAACCAGTTCACCTGCTGTGAAGTTTCCTTTCTCCGTCTGTAGCCATAAGTGAATTAATAAAAGAATCAGCGCTCTCTCTCACTCTCTTTCCTCTCTACTTCGACCATGCCACAGCGTCAATCTCTGCCTGGGCACTTCTATATAACTCGAGCCTCTTGGAAAGAGCGGTTCTTCGCTCCATAACTGCTGGATCCTCGTCCAACAACTTACCCAACTGCTTCGGCTGCAAATTTAAGACAGTCTTATCATTCATTTCCTTAGAAACACATGCCAAATAACAGCACAAAAGAAAGGAAGGCATGCAGAATAACAGCAGGAACTTCAAGTATATTGACACAAAACCATGTCAACCGCCAGAATTATCTGCAACTTGTATCTTTTTTTTTTTTTTTTCCTGTGTATAAGCCTGCATCATCTAAGCGATGGAAAAGCACTTTACGTAGTTCGCCGGCTTCCATTATTCAATAGGTTAATTCTAGTAAAGATTTGTCAAGAACAGAAAGGAGCTTACATCTCTTTTGCCCAGGTCAGCAAAGAAATGATCAAGTAGGGATCTTTTAGCTTCACGAACTTGACAGTAAACTATGGATTTCGGGATAGAGTTCCGCAGAGTTACACACACCATAGTGACATATTGCAAAACTGTTGTACCTGCTCAATGTTAAAACAAAAAAACAAAAAAAAAGATTAAGCGGGATGAACAATTTTACATAATTCAAAAAACTGTAGTTGAGAAGAGAAGTTTGAAGTGCCGCTAAGGATGATGAGGGGATGATTTTACCTATTCTCCTGAGATATGAATCATTATATCTATCAAAAATTGAATGAGTTGGATTCCCGCCCTTCTCTATGTCTTGTGGCAGCTTTCTGAAGAAGTCAACAGTAAGATAACTGCACTCCATATCAACAAGCAGGAGAGATGCTTTCCTGCTTTCATCCCGCATTCTCTCCAGGGCTTCAACAGCAGCAGCTCCAACCTCCACTCTCAGACTTGGATACTGCTTAAGCTCCTGCACAGTAGAAATTCTCCTTGAGAATCATATTTAAAGATAAACCAGAAGAGGTTCAAGAAAAATAATAGAGTATAAAAGTTTGTCCGAAATCTAAACCAAGCCTATGTCAAATACCTAAATTTGTCACAAATATTTTCACTAACCGAATTTTCTACTTGTATTATTTGGAGACTGTAAGAGCTGGAATTGCAAGAGAAATTTGACAGTAGCTTACTGGAGTTGTTCACGTTGACAAAGAGTCAAAATTGCTTGATAAATATCCATTTCAGCTGAGATTAGACATAAAATTGACAAAATCCGATACCACCAAAGGTATCTCAAACAAATAATCTCCATTTCATTACACTCACCAGATACCTAAACTTCACATCATTTAAGAAACAACATATTGGATAGTAGAATGGTGAAAGGAAGAAACATACATGTGTCTCGCTAACTGCCTTGTGGACAAGCTCCTTCAATAAGCCATGAACCTAGAAACATGAAAACATTCAACTAAACAAAAATTCTCACAGTAGAGTTTATGTGACTCAAAATAATGTTCTACAGTTCTATGGGATGCTTATACGGATAATAGATTTGATTGAAACAGGTATTCAAATGACAATGAAACATTGAAAGGCAACACAGAAGACACAAGGTGACCAATCATGAAAGAAAAACAGTCATATAGAGGCACAATAAAAAAATAGAATCTTCTTTTTCATCATAAAAAAGAATATATTAAAGTTTGTGGAGCAATCGAATATTCTCCAAAAGAGTAAAAAAAAACAGCCAGTAGCTTCATTGCATACCGCATCGACTGCAGCCTCAGCAGGACCCCTTATTGTAACCAGAGAAGATTCAATAAGTCGGCGATACCCTTGCTCAGGGGCAATCAAATGAGGTTGATATCCATCTGCTTCTGTTATTAGCTTCCGCACATTATCCATAGCAAGTTGCTTGTCAAATTGCAACCTTTTTAGAGCAGCAGGCAGCTGATTGTCGAAAACATTATAAATCTTATCACCACCAGGACGTCTGCCAGAAAAATAAATAAATGAATGAGTAACACAAAACTCATAATCTAAAGTGCTTTGCAAAATATAATACTAACGGATACGAAATTTTACAAAAAAATCATAAAGAATTATATTCATTTCTACCCAGATGAAGAAATTGAAGTAGTATTTTTCTCATTGAGAAAAAAATATAGTATGTTTGGTACACATACAAAAAGTGGAGTGGACGAGTGTCTCCATTCATATTTGAAATCAAAAGGGATAGAGAAGAGACTTGAACAAGATCCAAGTTAAAAGTCAGAAAATTAAGAGTATGATAACATAATAAAACTTGTTGAAAAGCAGATATAGAAGAGTTTTACATGACTCTCACAATAAGAAGTCTTACAGTGCCAACATTATTATGGAAGGTGGTCTCACAAGAGAGTTTCAGTTAAAAGGGTTTTAGTTATATTAGTCTTCTATTTATGTTCAGTTGTTTAATTATGTTATGAATTATCTTTAAGTGTTAGACTTTGGGTATAATTAGGACAAAGGTAGTTTAATTGTAATTGGACTACTATTTTCCTCTATTATATAGAAGGGGGGGCTCATATACTCAGATTACAACAAGTTAGTAAAAATTTTCTCTTTTCCAAAAATTCAACAAAACTAATTGCATGTCTTGCACAAAAGACCATGTCTAGGAGAAAATAAGCCAAAACACATAACTTATAACTCAAAGTTATCGAGGTATCTGCACTAAGAACCAGATGAGCAGACCAATGATACAAGATAAACTAAAAGAGAACGAAAATTTCAACTTATATCTTTTTTATTAAAAATAAAGAGAAAGAACTTCTTGAAAATTGTACCAAAAGGATTGTAAAAAAGAGAAACTACTAATTGGATACTTACACGCCATCAAGATGTTCTTTATAGATTTGATCGAAAATTCGACAAATCTCCATGATCATGTATAATTTTCCCTACAAAAGATACAGAAGACCTTCCAAATTAATCAAATATAAGGAATAAACAACTAAAGAATTCCACATACAATAGCTAGTTGAAATGCTCAAATCAAAGAACTATTTCCAAAGAAAAATCTGAGACATTTGACACAGAGATTCCAATGAATACATGAAGCAGAAAAAAATATTGTGGCTTCTGTGAAGCTAAATCACTTCACGAAATACACAATCTAACAAATCCATGCATTCAATGGATTAACATTTTTTAGAAAATGCATGGATTAATATTTTGAATATCATGATGATAATTATGTCCTCAAAAATACTTTAGGATTACAAAAAAGGATGTGCCAATAAATGATTCTGAGTCAATAATAAGAGCCCAAAGAAGACTTAAGTTAGTCATCAACAACTTAAAAGTATGCAAAAAACTGATCAGGAAAAAGAGACGACCAACTACACTTTTTGTTCGTCTCAAAGTGAACAAACTGATAGTAAATCTATCTCAAGAGAAACTAAGAAAGACAATAAATATATAAAGATAACTCACGCCAGCATCAGCAGCAATAGGTTTCCCAAGACGGCTCATTTCAGCTTCAAGTTCAGCAATAGTTTTGCTGATCAAAGACTGGATGCCTGGGATCCTGGATTTGATTACGGTTTCCAAATGCTACAAAAGGAAAAGGTTAATGTACAATCACTGAAAAAATTCTCAAAAAAAAAAAAAATTCAAAAAGGAAAAGGAAATAGCGAAAAGGAAATAGAACAACATTTGTACCTTTGAAAGTACTTTTCCCAAATATTCAGAACCCATTCTGCTAACAAGATGCTTGTATTCAGGAGTATTAGAAAAATACTCACGCTCCCTACGCCGGGCAGCAATCATGTCAACACTCTTATTGATGTCTGCTTGACTCCGATTAACAACACCAATCCATGGATACTGTAGACGATATGCTTTTCCTTCTAACATCTAAGCAAACAGGAATTTGAAAGCCATGTTGTAAGTCTGCAGCCACAATCAATGGCAGCAAGCATAAAACAAATAACAACGAAAAAATGAATACTCAGATCTGAGTTAGGTAAAATAACCAAAAGCAGTCTCTCCTCACATATTATCTCATTTCTTATCTGTGCAAATGACAACAATATGATAATAAAAAAATCGCAATGTTTCCTACACATTAAAATGCTGAACTTCTAAGGAAAAAAATTAACACCCCTCCCTCATTGAAAAACTAGAACTACTAGAAAAGCTGTCTCTAACATTTTAGCAGAAAGACATGACATTGAGTTCACATCCTGATCCCAACCATATTTAGACATACAAGAAAATAACTTACATCAACAGCATCAGTACCCTTATCCATAAGATCAATCTTTGTCAAAACACCAAATGTCCTCTCTCCTGAGAAGATTATAGGGCAGATAGTGAAGATCCAAAACTGGTAATTTAATTAGGAATTGACTTCCAAATAACAAGAAATAGTTTTATCAGTTAGATCAAATATCTGCATACAAATCAGGTACAAGTCTAACCAATATTATTTGCTTTTGTGCATGCAGATTTACCTTTAGGATCTACTTCACGAGAAATTTTAATTGCATCTGATGTTGCAAGATCCTGATTGGCAGGTGAAATTGCTAAAATAATGCAGTTGGGCTGTAGGAAAACAAATTTCCCAATGAGAACACCACCATTGTCCATTCATCTTAACATAAGCATCCACCGTAAGCCAAAATAAATAAGACACTCAAAGATAGGAAGTTTACAATCCAATATTGAACAATTTTAATATGACATCCTTGACTGGCACTGCTTCAATCCTGGATAGAAAATCACCTTTTCAATATAAGAGCGAACCATGTTCTCAATGTCTTGCACTATGCTGTCAGGTTGACCCTCTGAAAGAAAAATTATTAGGAACAATGATTACAACAAACAGAAAGACAAAAGGAGGGTTAAACCTAACATCGGGCCCAAGCCAAAAGGCTCAAATAACATACCAACTGCAACCTTTGTCAATCCAGGAAGATCAATCAGAGTCAGGTTCACAACTGCCAAAATCTCAATCAGTACGGCTACAATAACTTCAACAACATAAGAGTGCAAAACAAGCTAACTTTCACCAAAGTCAAATATGTAAAGCAAGCATTATGCCTATCAGTCCTAATTCAGATTTCTGCATACCGTGTCATGGCATGGATAATGCACAAAATAAAGATTAGAGGTTCAAAACCAGACTCCACAGCTTCCCAGGTTTTAATGGAACAGTTCAACTTTTAAGACTAACAAACCTTAAAGTAAGATCTTTGATAAAAAAAAAAGGACGAATCATAGATTTAGTTTTTTTTTTTTTTTTTTTTTTTTTTTGCGGTAGCAGGGGGGGCATGCTGATTGTGGTTTCAGGAAAAGTAACAACAAAGAAAAAAAGTAGACATGAAATATCACATCCTAATCACAAGCAGAGAACTTGTTCACAGCCCCGGAAATTATCTGAAAACAAATCAATATATACAAAGCTTCCTAAGGCACTTGAACAAAAAGAATTATGGACCAGTTAGAGTAGTTCATGAGTATATGATATCATGAGCACACCTTTTACTGACCTTTCATGAGTATATGATATCAAAAGCACACCTTTTTACTGATCTTACAGAATCTTTAATACTATACTTTTGAACAGCACAATAATGGAGGTGGTTTTCAAGAGCAAAGAATATGAATTTTTTTGCCTTGTCTAAGTCTTTTGTTCTATATTTAGAAATAAAATCTTCCAAAAGAAAGAGTAAATAATTTAACCATGTAATGTTCGAAAGATGCTACGAAAGCCACTTTTAAATGAACTTTGATAAATTTCTGATCAAAGATATGTCTAAATCGTCACACACAACTAAATGAGAATGATAACCATGAAGGATAAACCAAAAACAATTCCCCAAGCTTACCATTTGGAGAATAAATGCTGAGATGTATTGGAACATTGGATATTTGTCTTGTACGACCTGTCTCTCTATCAGTCTCATCAGCAATCTCCTTTCTCACAGCGGCTACACATAAAGAACAATATTACAGTATAAAAATGAATGCCTAACAGCCAAGTATGAAGATCCCTCCAGGAAAGAATAAATAGATTGGCAATAAGATCATTTCAATGAGAATGACTTCATTAGACATAACATTAGAGTCAAAGAGAACACGATAAAAGCAAAAAACTCATTTCTTGTTTTTTCTTTTAAATAACCTTCTTGTAAAAAACAATCTTTCTTTTTTTTTTTTGAAACAGTGAATTTTTTTTCTTTCTTAATAAGTTTATTTCTCACCATCCTCAAAAATAAATAAATATGGAAAACTCATCTTGTAAAGGGTTTACACTTCTCTAACTAGGAAAAAAAAGTCAAGTCAGAAAATGATCAACATAAAAGGAGGAGGAGAATGTGGAAAACCAACCCCTCAAGGGTATAGCCCAGCAGTCCAGGTTGTCTAAAACCCTGATCTAATCAACCCAGCCAAGCAAAAATTAGATAAAGTCCCCTCAGTCAGCTAAGGCTCCAAATAAATAAATAAAACTAGAATTTCACATTTATATGAGATTTTAAGGTTATTAGAGGTCTAATTGCACGTTTTTCCCATTTTTTTTTGCAAAAGTTCTATTGGCACATGAGATCAATTTCAATAAACTTTGGACTTGCATTCCTTGTTAAATAGAGGAACTGAAAGAGATCAATGGACACGATAATTTTAGGAATCTAGAGATGACTCACTAATAAATTTCAACAATAAATTTGTACATCTGGCTACAATTTTTTGCTTTCTTGAAAATGCCCTCAAAAAATATTTTTGACAAACACAATATAGAATAGCTACGCACAACTTATTTAACCTCACTGTATCCACCAAGACATCCAGGGCATGTTCGGAAAATAATGGTCTACATGAAGGGGATAACACCTCTGAACAAGCAGAAGCAACGGCGCCAGGTGTAACAACTATTTATGCATTGGAATTAAGAATAATATATGGACTAAATATTCAGCAAGTGACTGAGATGAAACACAACCCACAAGGCGGAGTCTGGTAGTTGATCACATTATCATCAAGAGAAATAATTACCGAAGTCAGTGAACCTCTTTCGAGGAAGATGAAGGAACTCTGCGTACTCTCTTCCTTCTTCGATTTTATGCAGTTGCAAGACAAGTGGTCGCCTCGTAACAATTCCTGCACATATGTTTTTAAGTGTCAATTCAATCCGAGCATGAAAAAAGAAACCAGTTTTCGCAATAACCATACGATGGAGAAACATTCAATTAAGACAATGACAAGAATGTACCGGATCCACGAGGCAAGAAGTCCTTTCCAACAATACTCTCTAACACAGAAGACTTGCCGGAGCTCTATAAAACAACATAAAAAGGGAAAAAATTGACAACATTAAAGATACAGACAAATGAAAGAAAATACTATATAAAAAGAGTCATTCATTTCGGAAGAAATGGTTCAAGCCGTGAATTTACTTTTTTTTCCAAGAAATAGTTATAAATTTTAAAACATCTGGAACTGCTATAGCAGGCTCTTGAAATATACAGACATTAAATTTCAACTCATAAAGACGGATCAGATCGAAAATATTTAAAAAGAAAATTGTTATCCAGCAAAACAGCCAGCATAACAAAGAAGAAATCCTCAACCACAGAAAACATTTACAGGATAAACAGTCCAAAATGACTTCTAAGGAATCTCGATTGTTTCAGTAAGAAACACGACCTAGTGACGGCAATCATTTACAAAAAAAGGAAAATTAAAAGCCTTGCGAAGGTAAATAAGAAAGAGGAGCAAATAAAGCAAATTACAAATCACCACACTAAAACCAAATTCGAAACAAACTAAGATAAAAAAAAATTCAAAAAAAAAAAAAAAAGGAGGAAGAGAAATAGATATATCGGGATCTAACCTGTCCTCCAACGACAGCAATAGCCGGCAGCGAATCCCAAAGTGTAGGTAATGCGCTTTCTTCTCCGTGGTCACCAAGAGCCGTACAAGCTCTCTGCAATTTGTTCACCAAAGAGATCAAATTCTCCATATTGTCCGGTCACTCACCAGATTCAAAACAGGCGAACTAGAAACCAAAACGCGATAAACGATCCTCGAACGTCTATAGAGAACAACGTCACGAACGGAGAAGATTCCTATCGGCGAAAGAAGATCGAGGCTGCCGGCGATGCAGAAAAGCGAAAAGAGAAGAGAAGCTTGTGCTGGAACCTGAACGCGATCTGGAGCGTCTCGGCTTTATAGTTTTTGAAACGGGAACCCATTGTACTTGTGTATGTGCAACTGGGGTCACACCCAGAGACACATTTTGGCTACGTATTTTCGGTGCAGTCAGCGTGGATTTGTGGATGGTGGGAGATGCGACGGAATTCCACTTGCAGTGGGGTAGTGGTAGAACGGCAAAATTGTCTACGGCGTATAGAAAATGGCCAAGGGTCGTGTATAGGTAGAAATAAAAAGTGTAAAAGTAAACGTAGGCGACGTGGGTCCATGAAGTGTAAAAGTCATGGGTGGAAGTTCTTGGACTCATTCCACTCGTACGAGTCCCTTCCGACTTGCCGGTGTGATCTCGTCCAAACGGTCGGGTTAGTGGGACCTTTCAAGCGTATTATTTTATGGCCAACGGCTTGTCGGGTTTAATTTTCAAACAATGACAACCAGAAAAGAAAGCAAAGAGATATGATTTATATGTTTTATTAAAAAGACATGAAGCCCGTCTAGCTCAGTTGGTAGAGCGCAAGGCTCTTAACCTTGTGGTCGTGGGTTCGAGCCCCACGGTGGGCGTTTAACTGTTTATGGATAATATTTTGTCTTATGATTTTCAAAAGGATATTAAATTTATTTAATACTTGCATTAGTAAACTTAAGTTTTAACCATTGCTTCAAGTACGATAAAAAACAGATATCAGCTTATACTCTACCAATTACGATTACAAAAAACGCAATTTTTATTTATCGAACCAAACCAGCTCTTCACCAACCGAGCAAGGTATGACAGCTCTGGGAAAAAGTAAAGCTGGAGTTAAAACCAGGAGGCAACAAGGAATGGGCTAATCCAATGCATCATATTAGCTAATGTCCTTGTAAGCCTCTTAAGTTAAATTAACAAACAACTTCTCTGACAAAATAGGAAACAACTTGAGATGAGAGGCAAATATAGAAATACGAAGAAACAATTGGTGTTAAAAAAAAGCCTCCTACACGAAAATATCGAACTCGAAGTCGAAGAATTCGTCGACTCCTACTCCTGGCTCCCGCCTCTTGGGCCGCTCGTTAAGTTAACATGCCGGCTCGCGAGCTATTTGAACTGAACTATAATTTTGTCGAGTTCAGCTCGTTAACTTAAACGAACCTCATCTGGATCTCGAACTCGGTTCAAGATCCAGATAAACCGAATCTAACTGAGTCGCTTGACAACCGACTCGATTCGATACCACCCCTAGGTACACCTAACAAGTAGAGGTGGCATCGAACCAAACCGAGGGTTGGTCGAGCTCGACTCATGTAAATAAACGAACGCAGCCTAGAACTCGAATTCGGTTCGAGTTTGGGATTGTTCAAGCCAGGAGTAAGCCGAACTTGAAGTGTTCGCAAACCAGCTCAGTTCTATACCACCCCTACTAACAAGTGGTTGTGAATGGATTTGTTCAATTGCTCTTGCTTGACATCCCTAACATTATAATCACACCAAGGCTTGGTCGAGCTCGACTGGTGTAACTAAACGAACGCAACCTATAACTCAAATTCGGTTCGAGTTTGGAATTGATAGAGTCGAACTTGAACTGTTCACAAACCAACTCCACTCGATGCCACCCCTACTAACAAGTGGTTGTGAATGATTTTGTCAACTGCTATTTCTTGAGTAACTAAATGAACGTAACCTAGAATTCGAATTCTGTTTGATTTCGGGATTGATCGAGCCAAATCGAGCCAGAACCGAACCAAACTCGAATTGTTCACAAACCGGTTGGTTTGATGCCACCCCTACTAACAAGTGGTTGTGAATGAATTTGTTCAACTGCTCTTGCTTGACATCTCTCCCATTATAATCACAATTCATTAACGTCTAATTTATTTTTAAATTATATGTTTATGTATTTGAAGTGTTCAAATTTTGTGTTGGGTTACACAATAACATACAAATAAGAAATGTTTTTTTCTTCCGATGGAAGACGAATATCATAAATAATAGAGGTGAACTTGCTAAAAATATTTATATAAGTAGACCCCAGGCCAAATTGGTCCCCAATAGATAAGAATAAAATTTATGTCGATTTGTAAATTTTATATTTGTATATTAAATCTATAAATTATATATCAATTATATCATATTTACTATACATAATATTTAAAAATAAAAATACCCCTATTTTCAACTCATAACCGTAGGATTATAACAGTGCATGATACAGTATTTCACCATAATGTAACATAATTATTGTTTATTGTTTAACATAGTCTCAAAGTAGTGCATCATACAATATTCTATTACATAGTAACATAGTTATTTCCTAAAATAAATGTTTTAAGTTAGGCCAAAAATACTTAGATATATTACATAGTAACATAGTTATGATTCAAATCATGGTCATTAAAGTAAGGTTCTTTTCCAATCTTTGACTTTCGTCTTCCATGCCACTATCTTAGCAGAGAAAGTTTGGAGACTTTGAGCCTCGATTCACCTGGGATTTCCCAATTTTCTTCTATTTTTCTTCCAGTAACAAATCATAAATAAATAAATAAATAAAGTCAAGTAAATAGATAAAATTGACACCCCTACTTAAAATTGTGAAAGGAATACATTTGTCCTTCATACTTAATATATATAAAAGCTGAAAAAATCGATGGATTATATAAAAAGACAATACAAATATTTTTTTTTTGTTTTTAATAAAAGATAATTTTTTATATACACTTGTTTCAAAAAAATAAAAATATGAGATTTTTTACTTGTTAGTTTTTACATGGAAATAAAATAAGAATTTATGGAGTGAATAAAGATAAAGTTGAAAATTAAAACCCATTTTTTATTTGACAAGGCTGAAGCCACTAAAATCAATGGCAACTGCATTAGTAAATGCAATTTTTTGGTTCAAATACTCCAATCGAAAGTGTTCATTATGATTCAGTGAAGTTGGAAAACACTAAAAGTGTTTAAAATGACCATTAAGTAGCTCATAATGTTAGAAAACCGTAATCCAAAATTTACATCACAACAAAATATTATGATTCGGGATACATACTTCGATTCATTCAAAAATTTCATCTTTCTGTTGTGGAATCGCTATAACAAACTAATGAATGATTTTATGATCTTCCTCAACTAAATCACCTTTATTCCTCCATAGGACCGTTGTCTTTCTTTCAGATGGAAAAAAGAAAAACCGTGTTTAATTTAGTATCTTTAGGGACTACAACCATAATGTTTTATTTATTTTGTTTAGTTAGGATTTCTACAATTCTCTAATTAAGATAATATGGGTATCTAATCAATTGGCATATATTTCAATTTCAGCAGTCTATCGGCTTACCAAAATTAGATCACTTATTTTTAGCCCATAATAAATATAATTGAATAAAATATATTACCTAACTTAGAATAGAAAACATGAGTTTCCTAAGACATAGTCGTAATCCGAGTAGCTTTCCATCCCAATCCAAAGCATTTGTTCTTTAAAGGCCTTGAAAGAGCACAGGATCTGAGATTAATAAAGCTAGAAAGCAGGAAAATGTATGAATTAATAATAAATTGCTTGTCTTGCTTCGGTAGGTCTTGGACGATTCATTTATTAGCACGTGAAAGCCAGACAACAGAGTCAAATTATTGTGGAAAGACAAAAAAGAGCCACTTGGGGATTACGGCCACATTTAGATTCCGGTTTTAGTGAGGTCACCTCTAGCCGGAAGAGGGAGGAGAGCGACGAGTTAGCTGCGACGGAGCATATCGACATTAGACTGCATCTCACCGTGGAAATAGTAACAGTAGTGCCATTAGTGATGTTTTATTACCGTTTGGGGGGCGAGGGTCCGAGTAACCTGGTGCTCGTGGGTAGGGGTGGCATCGAGCCGAGCCAAGGCCTAACCTGCCTATGTTCAAGCTAAGCTTAATTTAAATATTTCGAGCCGAGCTTCGAGCCGAGCCTCGTCTCAAGCCTAAAATTACTAACGAGTTCGAGCCCAAAAATTTTAATCGAGCTCAAGCCAAGCTTCGATTCGAACTCGAGCCTCAACATACATTTAAAAATTTTTAAAAAATATATATCAAATAAATTATATATAAAATTATACATACATTTTACATAAAATTGGGCATAACCTCTACATAAAATTAAGTATAACCTATATATATAATACATATATAAGATTAGGCATAACTTTTTCTTAAAATTGAGCATAATCTATGTACATAATACCAGTATAAAATTCGGCATGACCTCTACTTAAAATTGGGCATAATCAATATACATACAACCTGTATAATACCTGCATAAACACTTCATAAACACTCCATCAAATTATCTATATATTCCATAAACACTCCATAAACACTTCATCAAATTATCTATACATTCCATAAACACTCCATAAACACTCCATCAAATTATCTATACATTCCATAAACACTCCATGAAATTATTTATACACTCCATAAACTAGTCTAAACACTTCATACATTGCATAACATTATAAATAAGCTCCATACAATAATCAAACACAACAAAATTAAATAAAATATCACTATCAATTTACAATCACCCAAATAAAAACTATAAATCCATTATAAAATTACAAACTATAGTTGTTTCTCTTAATGCTAGCAAATAATATGCGTCCTTCCATAAGCAAAATCTCCACCTATGACAAAAACAAAAAAATAAAATAAGTTATTGTCAGATAAAAAAAATATTGTTCCACTACTAGTTACTTAATGTCGTTAAAAATATTAAAATTACCATAATGAGAGGAACATGAAAAATTATGTAGCTCGTAGCATTATCTCTACACTCTTCTTCTCAGGTTATAATCATAAAACAAAATTTTAATAAATAAAACTAAAAAATAAACTAAATTTTTTTATAATAAATAATTAATCAAAGAAATTTACCTTTTGATTTTTCTTTACACCGTGAAGAACCCAAACCCAATCATTGCCACAAATCAAAGCTTGAACTGTATTTGGTGCCAAGGAAGAACGATATGAGTCTATTACTCTACCACCAGCACTAAATGTAGACTCTGAAGCTACTGTGGATATGGGAATTACAAGGATGTCTGCTGCCCTCTTAGATAATACCCGAAATTTCATATGATTCACTTTCCACTATTCTAAAACATCAAAATCATATTGTGAAGTTTCCTCACAACTATATACACCTTCTTCAAGATAAATTTCCAATTCTGACCTTGGTGAAGTAACTATATCCTTTTGTTTCATATAACTCATTAACTTTGACCAACCTGAACTGGATGAAGGCCTACGACTTGTAGAAACACTCATAGAGCTAGTACTTGAAACAATCTCTTCATTTCTAATATCCACATTATAAAAAGATACATATTCATCGTAGATCTCATATAAGGTGCGTCGAACTACATTTATATTCATTGTAGCTTCCTCCTTAGAATATATCACTGGAAAACACATTTCGATCAACTTTAATTTGACCCTTGGATCCAAAACTGAAGCAACAGTCATCAATAAATTGCATTCACCCCAGTACTTCTCAAATTTCTCTTTCATTCTACTAACCATTGTCCTAATGAAAATATTTTCATTTGTAAAATGAAAATCCATAACTTCTTTTACCCTATATACCTCACTAAGGTACAAATTAGAAGTAGGGTAGTCACTCCCAGAGATTGTATTAGTAACTGCATTAAAAACTTCTAGGATCTCACACACCATGTCAACCTTTTCCCATTCATCAAAACTTGGCAAACAATCATAAGTTGGTTCTCTAACTTTAAATCTAGAAAATGCATCTTTGAATTTTAATGCAGAAGACAACATGTCATAAATGGAGTTCCAACGAGTTGGACAATCAATAACCAACCTTTTTTCACCAAGTTCTAATTGTTGTACAATTTCAAAAAAAGTGTGAAGTCTAGCCTCAGACAGATTTATGAATTTGACACTTTCACGCACATTATCAATGATATCCTTAATTTGAACAAGACCATCTTGGACTAATAAGTTCAAAATATGAGCACAACAACGCACATGAAACAACTTTCCACCACACACCAAATTTTTTTTCCTTGAAAAATCTTGTTTCAAAACTCTGATACAAACATCATTATATGCAGCATTATCAACTGAAATACTAAAAACTTTATTTTCGATCTCCCACTCTTTCAAACACTTGTAAATAGCATCTGCTATATCAACGCCACGACGAGGAGGAAGAACATGCACAAAACTCAAGACTCGTTTTTGTAGCTTCCAATTACTATCAATAAAATGCCCAGTAATAACCATGTATTCAATCTTTTGATTTTGGGACACTCAAAGATCCGTGGTAAGACTAATCTTGTTAATCTCTTTTAACAAAATTTTCAATTTCTTTTTTTCTGCCTCATACACCTCCATACACTCCTTCTTAATGGTCTTACGGGATATTTTCTCATAATTCACATTTGCCATCTTCATTACAAAATTAAATCCCTCCTCTTCTACTATCATGAATGGATGCTCATGCATAAGAATCCAATGAGCAATGAGTACTCTCATTTTAGCTTGATCATATTTTCCTCCAAAATCCATAAAAGGAAGTCCAGATGGACTCTGATCAACATTAGATCCCACTCCCACTGGTTGAAAGTTTAAGGTTTTTTGTTTTCTCATTGCCACTTTTCTACTAGTGCAACGTTTCAAATGTCGACTCATATGTGTGGTCACTCCACTACTAATAACACTCAAATTAATTTTACAATGAACACACCGAGCCTTTTTTGTACCATTAAGTGATACTTCTTTGAATTCCAACCACACATGAGACTGTTTTTGTTTTTTTGAAGTATGGGTAAAGTCACCTTCATCCTCATTTATGGTAATTTCATCTGGGTCCACTTCTATGACAGAGGGTAGTGACTCTGGTAGAGTTGAGTCACTATTTATAGTCACACTAGAACTAGTGTTAATTATTGATGTCAATTGAGGAGGTGTTGATATTCTTACTTCTACAAAAAAATAAAATTACAAATTAAAAACATAGAGAAAAGAAAGTTATCCAAACAGCAAAGATCCTACACATAATTTAAGATACTTGTCTATTCTTAGAGGAAGGTACGTGACGTTGTGACAATCAGGAACGACCCATGTCTTTCAATGCAGTGGGGTCTCTTTGAGCTAGTAGCCCTGCACTCAATAGTTTCTAGTCCAATATACTGATCCATTTTTATATATAAATTTTAAAACTTCTAAGAGAAGAAAATAAGCATACCAACATTCTCTTCTAATATTCTGATGAAATACAACCTCAATAACAAGAAATTAATGATAAAAAAAAAAAAAAAATTCAAACCTTACAGAAACAAAAAGTGTGTTCGCCGTTCAGGGATATCTCCAAAAGCCTTTCCAAGAATGAAGGAGCACTGCTGAAACGAAACAAGAGTTAGAAATTTTGTAGGGTAAGGTCGGCAACGAAAAAAAACAGAACATTAAATAAAAATCTTACCTCCCGTCGGACCCTCGCTTTCGTCTCGTCAGCAAGGAAGAACTTTGGATGAAGAAATTGAAGAGGAAAGATAAAAATCGATTGCAAAAAAGAGAGATAATCTGCATCAGTTTGTCTCTAACGTATCAATTCAACGAAATAGTGGGTCTAAAAATAAAAATTATGTATTATATTCTGAAATGTTCTGATCTAATATGTATGATGAATACATACTTACAAGACTCGTTACTAGTCTAACATAACATAATTGGGTTGAGTTCCATATGCATAAAAAAAGTTTTGTTTTGGTGAACAACAATTTAATTATTATGGTTGTTTTATGGACCCCAATATTATATTTAGGAAGAGGAAGAGTTCCATAGGAATAAGAAAAAGACACATGAAGAAAGAACAAGCTCTGATCACACCAGATGGGGTTTTTTTTTACAATTTTGCAGTTAGGACATGATTTTTGTCTACACAATTGATTCAAATAGCATGTTATCGTAATTTTAATTCTCTCAAGTTATTGAAAAAAAAAAAAAAAACAGCACCAAGTCACAATAAAAGCTGCAGAAAAAAGGTAAAGACTAATCATTGCATTTTGGATAAAAAAAGTCCACTACCAGATAAAATATAATTAATATGGACACAATCTATATGAAGAGAGATCAATATAAGTAGTGAACTAGCAAAAGTAGATGTGCATTGTACATTGAAAATGTTGATAATCCACATATTGTGACTAGAAGAAGGGTTTTGAGACTTTGTCCATAGGAAAATCGTATAGGATACCAAATGTAAGACAACATATGAATGACGACTGTACAGAATGCAATGCCGAGCAAAGGATGAATGATCCTTTTCAGGTCAAACAGATTCTTAAGAGAGAACAGAAATTTTATGCATTTAAAACCAATACCGTTGATAGCAATATAGATTGAAATTGGAAGGTCAAAGTTTAGGCCTGTGAGTAATAAGATAATAATCAACTACATGGTCTGCTAAATTCTCTTCGTGCTTAAAAAAAACCACATGATAGAAAACGATATGAGATAAACTTATTGATTGAGGAAAAAAGATGAAAAAATGATTAAAATGATGTATTTAACTTTATCTGGAACATATACAACGAACCCAAGAGTTCTGTCAACCAAAGGCTAACTAGACTTACAGAAGATGAAAATGAAAAAAAAAATCAACACTGAAATCACAGAGGAAAAAAACATACTGAAAAAAAAAAATCAACACCGAAATTGCAGAGGAAGAAAACGTATAGAAGATAAAAATGAAAAACAAAAATCAACTCTGAAATTGTTGAGGAAGAAAACATACAGAAGATAAAAATGAAAAAAAATAAAATCAACACTTACAAAAATAGAGAGTGTTCGCCGTTCGGGGATATCTCCAAAACCTTTCAAAGAATGAAGAATCACTGCTTAAACGAAACGAGATTTAGATATTTTATAGGGTTAGGTCGGCGACGCAAAAAAAAAAAACATTAAATAAAAATCTTACCTCCCGTCGAACCGTGGCTTTCGTTCGTCGGCGAGGAAGAACTTCGGATGAAGAAATCGAAGAGGAAGAAGATAAAATAGGAAGAAATCGCAGAAGAAGACGAAAAAATCGAAGTCTTTAATAGAGATTGAAGAATCGGAGAGGGAGAGGGAGAACGAGGGATTTGAAGACCAAAATCCCTCGTTTCCCATGAATACCCGCCGACAGACAGTGATTTTTGCGAGAAAATCATGCTGAAACGTCATGGAAATGGTAGAGAAGTATGGGTTCCAGACGGGGTAGGACGGAAGTGAAGAGACTGGACTCTCTGTCCCGAAAATGTTTTTAGAGCTCCCCCGATTCCCGAATCGCCGCTCGTTAAAACGAGCCGGTTCGCGAGCCAAAGAGCCGAACCTGGCTCAGCTCGGGTTCGGCTCGTTAATATAAACGAACCTATTTCTGAGCTCAAGCTCAGCTCGAACTCGATATAAAACTAATCGAACCGAGTCGGAACCGAGCCGAACTCGAGCGGCTCGCGAACTGGCTCGGTTCGAAGCCACCCCTACTCGTGGGGTTGGATGACCTACCATTTGCAGCAGCGGAAAGAGGAAGAGCCTTCCTACTGTCCTTCTTAGAGACGAGACAAAAGCCTCCCCTTATATCTAGGGGTGGCATCCAGTCAAGCCGAGACCAACCTCAAGCTTAAAATTGTAATTGAGTTCGACTTTGAGCTCAGGAGTTAAAAAATGCTACATAAAATTATTCATAAACACTGCTTAAGATTGTAAGAGAAAGACAAATTACATGCATTTTTTTATTTGTCAAACCTTCTACGGTGAAGCTTTTGAAGCTTTTTTAGCATAATAGTAGGTTCACAGATGTCCCACATTTTTTCTGGAATTAGTATTAGTTCATTGAAGTTTTAGAAACATCAAAATAAAGTCCAAAAATAGGAAAAGAGACATTTTTACCCATTTTAACAAGCATTGGAAATAAAACCGAAACAAAGGATACAAGAAAAAACAAAAATTTCACAAAACTGAACATTGAGGAGTTAAAAAAAAAGTAAAAATCTACTCCTTGCATCATTTTCAAAATTGAAGAAGCAAACCTTGTCGTAGATGGAATTGTTGGTGACGATCACGGCTGCTACAACATCCTCCACTTGTTTCCGTATCTCTGATGGATGAGCCCTGGGGTTTGCGCCGAAAAATATTCCACCAACGGCCATAATTCCCAGTGCGATCATGGGATACTGGCGACATTCGGCAAGCGCACTTTACTTCTCAACACATTGGCGAACCCTAGAAGTGTCTTGTATGACTTCCCCGTAGGTGAAGTCAATAACATGCATTGCATAACGCAGTTCAAGCGTCAGCGCGAGTAATTGAGCCGGCTCACGAGCTCGCAGACCAAACCGCATTTAGCTCGGTTACTTTAAGGGGCACTAACCGCTGCTTGAACTTGAATCTAAATACTTTTGAATCGAGCCGAGCGTTCAGCTCGGTTACTTTAAGGGACACTAACCGCTGCTCGAACTTGAATCTAAATGCTTTCGAATCGAGTCGAAAGCGAGCTATTTGTGAACTAGCTCGGTTCGATGCTAGCCCTACCTCTATTAAGAGGCTCCTTAATGGAAGAGTCACATGCCTTCTACTAAACCACGTCCGTTTTTATTAAATACATCTTTTTCCATCAAAAGATAGGGGTTTCCAAAATACCTTTTCTTATCTACATTTAAGGGATAACGGGTCATCCAAGAACTACTATCTCTCTTCAAGAGATAAGAGTTATCCCTGAAAAGCAATAAATGTTAACAACTATATCATATGTTGCTACAAGGATGAGAAATAGTGATCTTATGACGAGTTAGATTCTTTTCAACTCGTCATAAGATCACAAAGACGAATCCTTTAGTACACTTAATAGGAAATCTAAACTCCTTACGATGATGCTCGAATAAAAAGACTCATTGAGTCAGCAAACTGAGTCTCATCCTTCTTGTTGCAGAGTATCTTTTGCCTTCCTCAGTTCTATTTTAAAACTTCATCACGGGAACAGAGTTCTTTTCTTATGACAACACTCCAAAACCCAACTCCATTACTCTAATCACTTTTTAAATTTTATTATAAAAATTCATCTTTATAGCCACTTGATCCAAACACTCCACCAGCTTGATCCAACATCAACACTCTCCAAGTGGATTTAGCCCACAGAATCTCTCTTCCTTTCCAGTTTCGACTCTGGAGTCCCAGTGCCGAGCTCGCATGTGCTGCGATGCTAGTTGACAAAGTTGTTAAAGCGATGATGGCGATTGCTAACCCGACTTCAGTTTCTTACGTTACTGATATTAAATCACTGAAATTCATCTACAGTGTAAGCCAGCCATCATATCTCCGTTTCAGTTCGGCCCCACCTTTCATCTTCTTCTTCTTCTGTCTCCTTCTCTCACTGTTATTAAATCAAATCAGTCTGCTGTTAGAAATTTGAGGAAGTTAAGTAATAGTGGTCTTCGGATTTCATAGATTCATCCCTCTTTTTGGTAATGTTCGGGTTGTCCGATGTTTCTGCTTAGGAGGAATTTGCCATTTGATACAAACGATTTAACCATTTCGACCTGTAAATAGATAATGGCTATGAGCTGGATTGAATATAACATTATGAGTTCGAAAGATAGTGAACTCAATAACAGGCCGAGTCATTTAGACGCGACGCGGCTGAGTGAATTATCATAATCTTTATTCGCTTGGCTGTGTCAAATCCATAACGCTCCGAATCTTTGATTATTGGACTCGGGCGTTAATGCTGAATACTGACATTTGACTCTTCTAAGCATTAGTCAGGAAGGTGATGTTGGTATTTGCCACCAGGAGCATTTGGAGTACAGCCGGAAGGACGATTGTGATGGTGTTGCTGACAGAAGGGTTTCGGAAAAGGGACCAAACGTCCATCTCCATTATTGGACTTGAGTGAGTCAAGGCTGCTAGTCTCGCCATACCAAAACAGAAATCTCGCTCTTATCGACAAATTTCGTAGAGCGAACTAGTGATCCAGTGGCGCTCATGAAAGCTTTATGAGGAAACGCGTGAAGTCTCAATACCTTTTGTCCCTGTCTTGAAAGCAGCTTCACCACACATAGCTGTAGAAGACTATGTGTCGAATCATCCAAAGCTTCAGTGGAGCATTTCCACTAACACCTAATATTTAAATTTGCCAAAGACCCATAAAGCAGGCAGGGCAGCTCCCACACTTGCAAAGTCCTTGGACTTCATTTTCTGTCGACTCATGCGGTAATTTTTTACACTTAACAGATCGGTCTGTTGGGTAGTATTGGCTAGCCGTTGTCATGGTATCAGAGTTGGGCACGCCACGTCCCGCGTTCGAATCACGTGAGAGGCGGTCAAGAATGGGCGGGTGGGTGTCAGAGTGGTTCCGTCCACTTTGTAGGCGGTAGTTTTCCGTACCTAATAGATCGGTCAGTTGGGTGTATTGGCTAGCCGCTGTCATGGTATCAGAGTTGGGCAAGCCACGTCCCACGTTCGAATCCTGTAAAAAGCGGTCAAGAATGGGCGGGGTGGGTGTCAGAGTGGTTCCGTCCACTCTTGTAGGCGGTAGCTTTTCGCACCTAACAGATCAGTCTGTTGGGTTGTATTGGCTAGCTGCTGTTATGGTATCAGCGTTGGGCACGCCACGTCCCGCGTTCGAATCCCGTAAGAAACAGTAAAAAATGGGCGGGGTGGGTGTCAGAGTAGTTTTGTCCACTCTTGTAGGCGGTCACTTTCCGTACCTAATAGATCGGTCTGTTAGGTGTATTGGCTAGCCATTGTCATGATATCAGAGATGGGCATGCCATGTCCCGCATTCGCTTCCCGTGAGAAGCGAGCAGTCAAAAATTAACAGGGTAGGTGTCAGAGAGTTGTTTCATGGATTCGAAAGAGACTACTTGGGAGAGTAGTTTCGTCCACTCTTGTAAAGATAACTTTCTGTACCTAACAGAACGGTCTGTTGGATGTATTGGCTAACCGCTTGGATGTATTGGCTAACCGCTGTAATATACATCTATTATTACCTTCCGAGAATATGAATTCGGTGTCCGAACTCCGTCTCAGTCTTTTAACGAATCATTACCCATCACTGAGAGTTATTCTCTCCTAACTTCCACTAACGAGTATTCCGATCTCTTAATTTCAGAACCTTTGATTGATTTGATCGCCCTCACCTTTCGTTCACGATCGTATCTGTAAGGGAACAGAATTCCATGACGAAATTTGGACCTACCCAGCCAACAAAAAATGTCGTAATTCTATCATTTCATTTAGAATCATGAGCGCGGTAATAAGCTTGAATTGGGGAGCAGAAACAGGGCCCATGCGACATTTGAGAGCAACCGCATGTCATGTCGGCTTTGCACATGCGATGTCTCTTGCACCTTCATTATTCCTCTGAATTACGATGAAAAATGTTCCCCTTTAAATAGGAGGGTTCAACAGAGGGGTAAAAACATGGTCTCTTCCCATCAAATCATTTTACTCATCTGGGCACCCTGATACCATACCAGATTCGCTTCGATCACATTAAAATAAACTGGGGTTCTTTCGCATCCAAAAGGCAAATGGATTCTTTCTTTCACTGTTGAAAAGGCGAAAGAAAAGCTCTGCTTATGGTATAAAAAACTATTCATGCACGGCCTCTGCTTTCGATGCACTTTCCGGTGCCTGTGCGTGGATTGGAATTTTGGAATCCCCCACGCGGTCCCTCAACCTTTTGTCAAAATGCTCCAGTGCCAGGATCAGACTGATGCAGATTAAGAAACACATGCTGAAACAGTTAAGCAGGTTGGTGCGAAGCTTTATCAAGTGACAACAACGCGCTCCGGACTAGAAGAAAAGGAAACCGAAAGACAAATTTTTCTTTCAGGCTTTTTGGTAAGCAGCTTAAAGACACTTTTGAAACGCTAAAAGACTGCAGAGTTCCATCCTATTTTAAGGATCTCGAATCGAACAAACAAGCATTTGCCAATGTTCCTGTACTTTATACCTTTTTCTTCTTCCTTTCTGTATAAATTTTTTTGCTAAGCATTCGCATCATCTCCCCGTTAGTAAAAAGGCTCAGTGGTCGTATAAGCAAAAAGAGCAAGAAGAAATGCGTATAAATACCCATTGAAGAAACTGATCAGACAACAAATCAAATCAAATTTCACCCCACGAACATAATCCACCAGCTCAGTGGGTGAGTCAGTATCAAAGTCAAATTAGGCAACGCCATTGAAGATCTGCTACCTTTCGTTTCATTTACTGGAAATTTTGCTCAATATCGTATTTCTGAAAATCGAAAAACACATTCTCTTCAGGAGTCTTCTTCTTCCACGGAGTCATGTGGGGAACGAGAATCTTTTCCACCCCCTCTGTCCCATCTGAAGAAAGATAAAAAAAAGGAAAACTTTCTCCATGCGACTCTCATCGTGACGAATTTCAGCAGCCTCAGCAGAGTCCATAGTCCAGACGCTCTGAGAGTGAAGCTGAGAGAAGGGCATTTTAGTAAAATAAAATGCTACCATGTGAAGGAAACAACGAGGACGTGATCCATTAAATTCTGGATGACCGCGGGCTAGGCAATAAGACCCCACGTAAGTTTCTCCCCGCTTTCGTAAAAGGTGTCGGTGAGCCCGTTATTACAAATCTGACCTTGTAAATGTAATGGACTAAACTACCCTTATACGCCTACTATACACTAAAGAAGGTTTTAATTCCAGCTACAATAATTTTATTTAATTTAAATTTACACAATTCATTAATTCAAAAAGTTAATCTAATATCAGTATTTGGTCTCCACTTCCAACTATATCATCTATTTTTTACCTAAATAAGAATTAAAAAAAATCTAATTCTAATTTCACCCGATTGAATCGACTGATTCGATCCGATTTTGATAACATTGTTTTGTTCTTCTAACCTACCTAAATTCCGAATTAATTCGAACTAAGTAACATGAAGAGAAAAATGTGTACAAGACCATATTTTGACATACGGGTTTTTGGTATGTGTATGTATACAATACAATGAATAAGGCTATTTATTCATGTTAGGTATTTTCATCATCTATTTTGATAAGTAACGCCTATGTGAAGCCCCTTGGGCTTGGCTTTAAGGCTGTGAAGTTTTTTGGTACAAATGGTACAAAGGCTACAATCAGATCTAGAAGTACGGTTTATGGACGGACACATGAGTTATTGGTGTCGGACCCCGGGAACACAGAACCATGCAGCAGAAGACAAAACTGTTTAATTATATTATGACTAACTTATCTTGAGCTAACTTTAATTTATATTTTGAGGCTTCATGCCTATTTTTAATCTATTTATTCTCCTAAATTTATTTCAACTAAATTTCTTTATGGTTGTTGGGGCAATTTTGAGAAAACTAGAGAACAGAAAAAAAGAAAAGAAATGAGAACGGATTAAAAAAGGGCAAAAAGACATGAGAGTCTGCCTCAGCTCAAGAGTGTAGGAGCAGAAGCCAGGTAATGGTGGAGATATGGACTTCACACCAACTGCCATTAATCTCCTCCATATATAAATTTAACCCAGCTCGTTAATTTTCCCATTGTTTTTCTTCTTGTTTGTTCTGCTTCCTCTGGTTCTGATTCTGAGCTTGAAGAATGGATTACGATAGGCTCGGAGCTTCCGAGTCTGCTGCTCGGATTTCAATTGCAGATACTACCACTCAGTCCCCTGATCAGAAGTCCCGAAAGCGTAAGCTACTGCTACTCCTTACCGTTCTCTCCATGATTCTGCTCTCCGCCTCCGCCGTTTCGGCTGTGCTGATTATCCGATCCAAGGGCAAAGGCACCGTGGGATCAGAGTCCATTATAAAGAAGAAACCCACTCAGGCGATCTCCCGCACTTGCCGTCGAACGAGGTATCCGAGTCTATGCATTAACTCCCTCGTCGAGTTTCCGGGCGCGCTTGATGCCGGCGAGCGCGAGCTCGTCCACATCTCCGTCAACATGACCCTCCAGCGAGTCGGCCGAGCGCTGTACGGTGCGTCGGGGATCGCGAACCTCGAAATGGAGACGCTGGTACGGACCGCGTACGACGACTGCCTGGAGCTGCTTGAGGACTCCATGGACCAGCTCGGGGAGTCGCTGGTCTTCGTGACCGGTAACGGCGGCGGCGGTGACGACGTGCTGACGTGGCTGAGCGCGGCGCTTACCAACCAGGACACCTGCACGGAGGGACTGGCGGACGTTAGCGGGCACGTGAAGGACGTAATGGAGAGGGAGCTGCAGGACCTGACCGAACTGATGAGCAACTGCCTCGCCATCTTTGCCGGCTCCATCTCTGACAAGGATTTTTCCGGGGTTCCGATACAAAACCGGAGGAGGCTTCTGGGCAGTACTCTGGCCGAGGAAAGCGGTTTCCCGTCCTGGATTTCGAAGAGAGACAGGAGGCTCTTGCAGGCCCCTGCTCCGGCTCTGCGAGCTGACATTACCGTCAGCAAAGACGGCAATGGAACGTACAAGACAATCGCCGAGGCGATCAAAGCCGCGCCAGAAAAGAGTACTCGCCGGATAGTAATCTACATCAAAGCGGGAAGGTAAACTAAATCGAAATCTAAAATTCGAGAGATCGGTAACAACAATTTCCGCCAGAAAACAGTTGATTTCTACCGGAATTCCGACTCAACCTACTACCAAGTTTAGCTAAACAGCCTCTCGTATTAACGATAAATCGACTAACCAAACTCATGCAGATTCTACACAACTACGAAGCTCCAAAATAAAAAATGTAAACGACAAAAAGAAGAAAAAAAAAAAAAAAACTCGTTTTGCTTCATTCATATTTCATCCTTTGGTTGTGGTTCTCTTCTCCCCTCTCATGTCCCCATCTATCATAGTTCTCTCGAGTCTTTTCCATTTACTTTCTAACTGTTCGTTTATTTACTTTGTTTCTTTCTACAACTGTTCGTAACAAGGGTATTTTAGACTTACAGTAACCATCTTATCCACGAGCCATCCGCTTTTGCTCATCGTTTTCAGTATTTCAATCCTCCCAAAAGGCGAAGCCATGGTGGTCCACTCAGACTTATGGAAGTCTTGATTCATTGTCGAACTGTTTGTCACCTTATGTCACGGAACTTTTTTCAGTAGATTAACATCTCCTTCTCTTGTTAATGACGTTTCTGAGTCATGGTTTTGAATTCTTATTTTGTATCAGGTACGATGAGAATCTGAAAGTGGGCAGGAAGAAGACGAATCTGATGTTCTACGGAGACGGAAAGGGCAAAACGGTCATCACCGGCGGCAGGAACATCTTCCAGAATTTCACTACTTTCCACACGGCTACATTTGGTAATTCCTTACAAGCATCCTTCTCCATCATTTTTATTATCCCTAGCGGTTAGAGAAGTCATTATCTGTGTTTTAGCCGAATGTCTGTCTGATTAGCTTAATCATTCAAAGTTTCCAAACCCTGGAATAAAGTATTATGTAAATGTGTAATAAACTAATGTAGGGATTTTAAATAATTCTTATAAAATCAAGCTAAAGTAAAATTATTAAGAAAAGATATCAAAAGTGTAATCAAAAGCCAACTTTACCAATTCCATCGTCTGCCTCTGCTTGCAGCGGCGACGGGGGCCGGATTCATACTACGAGACGTGACGGTCGAGAACTGGGCAGGCCCCGGCAAGCACCAGGCGGTGGCGCTCAGAGTCGGGGCCGACCACTCCGTCGTGTACAAATGCAACATCATCGGCTACCAGGACACTCTCTACGTCCACTCGCAGCGCCAGTTCTTCCGCGAATGCGACGTCTACGGCACCGTCGACTTTATCTTCGGCAACGCCGCGGTGGTTTTCCAGAACTGCAACCTCTACGCTCGGAAGCCGATGCCAATGCAGAAGAACACCGTCACGGCACAGAGCCGCAAGGACCCAAATCAAAACACGGGCATTTCTATCCATAACTGTCGAATTCTGGCCACCGCGGATCTCGAAGCCGCTAAATCCAGTTTCCCCACCTACCTGGGACGTCCATGGAAACTCTACTCCCGGGTGGTTTACATGTTATCCTACATGGGCGACCACATTCACCCTGCTGGTTGGCTCGAATGGAATTCTGCCTTCGCGCTCGACACCTTGTACTACGGTGAGTACATGAATTACGGACCAGGCGGAGCGGTGGGGCATCGAGTTAAGTGGCCGGGATACCGGGTCATCACGGTTCCGGAGGAGGCGAGCAGATTCACGGTCGCCAAGTTCATTTACGGCTCCTCGTGGTTGCCGTCGACCGGCGTAGCATTCATTGCCGGTTTATCGGTTTGAGATATCTGATTCTTATGTTGTATTTATAGGCCATCTTCCTTCTTCGTCTTTGTAGAAAGATGAATAATTGTTTCCGTCTCTCCATGCTGCTCTTCTCTCTGTTGCTAATTTGACTGTGTATACTGTTATCTTCTGTTAAGGCCAATTGAATAACTTCGTGAAAGCTCCATGGCTCAGTCTTTTACTTTTTCTAAAAGAAGAAGAAAGTTAGCGCAGAAGAAAACTGTTCATGGTGGTTGGGGGATTATAGTTATCTGAACGGTCACAAAACAGGGGGTGCTTCATACTAAAATTATATCAGTGGGAACAAATCATTTCATCATGCGACACAAGGAAGATTAGCTCATATACTGTTATCTAAACAGTCTGTCTGTCCAATTGAATAAGGTAATTTTTAGATTTTCTCTCTCCCACAATGAAACACCGATATAGACTACGATTCTTTTGATTAAACAAATGTTCAGGAAAGGAGTTTATCCAGGAAAATTCCCTTTCTAGCTCTAAACGGAATGTCCACTTCGCAATCCACAATGTTAGTGATGATCACCATCATAGACAACAATTGTAATAATATTGCAAATGCTTTGAGCTGCTTTTTGGTTAGCAATTCAATTGGAGAAGACCTCAAGGCGCTGGCTCTCACAGATCCGAATACTGAAGACTATAAATATGTACTCTATTCTAAATCAAAAACTCCATGGTCCGAAGTCACCATTTGGGAAAGTAAATCAATACGCAAACATTGATCACGTAACCAAGAATTACAAAATGGGTTAGTGTCGTCTCCATCACATTAGGTGTTCAGAGACAGTAACGGAGCTCCAACAGTGATATTGCTGTCTGGAGTAACAGACACACATTGCAATTTAGAGTTGTCTGAGAAGATTAAGAAGAGTCGGATCGGGTCTACGCCATAGACATTCTTACTAAAACTGTTAAAACTGCTGATTGGAGTGGTAAACGTCGAAATGGGAATGCTCTACCAAACGCTGGTTGTCACTTGTCCCCCATCGATATCATTTCCCAAATTCAGAAGCAGAACAAGGGTAAAGAGCTCAAAATTCCGGTTCAGGAAAGGAGTTGATTTTAAGCAGATATCATGATAAATAGCAATGCATACATTGATACCAAGTACAAGAGATGAAATACAAATTTCTGAAAATAAGCTGCTTTACCTGATTAACTGGTATATACCTGGCCAGAGTCCAGAACAAACTAAAATCGAGGGCTGCTTTGGAATTGGATTTGATGGGGGCCGCGCGAACGCGTTTCCCCTCTACCACAAATTACGACGTGCAGTCTCCCACATGGGGAGATGCTAGGCCAGCGCCCCTCCTCAGAGTGCAATGGAGGCCGTTAACCTAAGCCACCGGCCTTCTTGATCACCGGTTAGCTCCGCCCAGGTAAGTAATTATTCTCATCGAGTAAACTGCACTTTATGCATCGCTTGCCTAGCTCTCTCTTTGCTGTAACTTCTATGTGGGACTAACCAATGTCGCACCGTCCCGACTCGCATAAATAAAAATCATGAGTGGATCTCTATTATTATTTATTAATAATACATAATCAGTTTAATTAATAAAAAATAAGATCAAGGGAACCGAGGGAGACTCCCTTGAGTATACATGAAGTCTCTTCTGGTTGTGTAGTTCTTGTTTGATAATAGGAGAGTAGGGGATTTGATCCTTCGTTAGTCACATGAATTAGTCAGTAAAAATATATTGAGTATATTAAGTTATTTTGGGATAGACCTTGGACCCAACTTCAAATGGTATCAATGTTGGCTAATCATTTTGAGATGGGCAACGGTGAAAGTCCCTGTCTCCTCCCTCATTTTCATTCACTCATGGGGTATCAAAGTCTTTCTCTATCACTTTCCACGTATATTTGGGATTGGAGTGGGGGGTGAGGGATTTTTAGATTTTATGTCACCCAAAGGAAAGAGATTGGGTGGGCCAGTTTAGTGGTTGAAGTAATCAGTTCATTCTAAGTATTCATGGTTGTCATACTAGATGTAGAACTGGGCCAGGACAAATCTAGACTCCCTTTTATGTTGTTGCTCTATCTGGGTCAAGGCACAATGGAATAGGAAAGGTTGAAAACAAGGACAAAGATGGACGAATACAGGTGAAAATGTCAATCTTGGAGCAAGTTTAGGGATGGATTTTTTTTTATTTGTATTTCTTTTATGAGTTTCGTAATTATGAAGGATTAGGACAGGCTTGGAACTTGGTTGGGTCGGAATGCAGAGGAGCCCCTTTTGTTGGAGCCGAAAGTATTACCGACCATTTTAGCTTCCCTTCATCTCTTGTCAGTGTAAACTATAAACAATGTGACCCCCACCGAATCTCGAGTTTATTTGGTTTGGACGAGCTGATTAAATCCGTTTAACGGTGGATTCTATTAAGGGGCGGCATTGAGTCGAGCCGATCTACAATAAAATTTCAATACAAAGAAACAATAACAGAAGAAATCAACCCCAAAAGTAACGATGTAACTATGTTTAGAAAACTTTTCATCCCCATCATCAGTAAAATTTGAGCTCTGAAGTGCTCTAAATATTCTCAAAGCCTATAGGGTGGTTAGTCAACTTGAAGTCCGAGATAATCTTTAACCGCATGATGCCTTTCAACAGATGAAGTCGTTAGTGAAGCGCAGATGATATTTCATCTGGATGTAGGGGATGAAGCGGTTCTTCATTTCCACGGTTTAAAATAAAATGGTCTTCAACTAGAAGAAGGACGCGCGCGGGCTTCCTTTTTTCTTTTTCCCCTCTCTCTCCTCGCACCCCCTGTCTCGCGCGTCCTCATTTCTTTTTTTTCCTCCCTCTCCCGAACTCTCTCTCTCGTCTCCCTGTGCCCCCGACATCGCTGCTGTATCTCTCTGTGCCATTTCAATCTCCCTAACCACCTCTATATCGAGCTTCTGCCCGAAACACATAAACTCAAGCAAGCAGAGCATGGCGAGCTGGAAAGATTTTCCTCTCTTGCCGTTTGGGACTCAGATTTCAGACTTTGGAACAGAAGCTCCAAAACCTTGATGCGGGCTTCGCCGTAGGACCTGGTAAGCAAAGCATGAGGTTGCGGCGAATTAAGGAGACGCCAGAGAGGACCTTACTCAGTGGAGTTAATGTTGTGCTAGTTAGCGCTGAGAATGCGTCCGCTATGAGTTGCGGCGGCCGATCGGCGAAGGTAGTAGGGCCTTTCCTGGTGAGGGCGTAGTGGACCATGGCGTGATCAGAGATGAAGGTGTTGGAAATTAACATCCTGTTCTAACCTTCTGGAAAAACCACCCCTTAGATCTGACGGTTCAAAATATCAATGCCCAACCTAACCGTTAAATCTGTAATCACTTTCATATGACAGTTCAGATCTATAATAGTTTTTTATCTTACCCTTAGATCTATAATTCCTCAATCCAACGGTTTATATCTTATAATTGAATTGTAACTGCCTGATCTGACGGTTCATATTTTAAATTTCGAAGATGAAGATGAAGATGAAGATGAACTTGTCCACACTAACACCATCTTCGAACATGAACTTGTCCACACTAACACCCATTTCGAAGATAAAGAATAGGAAGAAAAAAACAAATGAAATCGAATAAAAAACCAAAACTCACCTAAAGGGCAGATTAGGATCCAATTCTGTCTTTGTTTAAACTTGGGAAAGATTGGAGAATCACAGACAAACAAACTTGGCATCACCAGCTGCCGACTTTTTAATCTAAAACCTCGTTATAACAAGTCAGCTTGTGAACTTCTAAACCGAACCATGACCAATTCTGCCTTTGTTTAAACTTGGGAAAGATTGGAGAATCACAAACAAACAAACTTGGCATCACCAGCTGCCGACTTTTTAATCTAAAAACTCGTTATAACAAGTCGGCTTGTGAACTTCTAAACCGAACCATGATTTATTTAAACTTGGCTCATTAATTTAAACAAACCCGATTTTGATCTTAAACTCCATTTGAGATCGAGATAAACCCATCCAATCCGAACCTTAATTCTATTTGAGCAAGAAAACTTTTAAGTCGGACGAATTCGAGCTGGCCGAGAGTAATAGAATTCGCCTATTTTTGAGTTTTTTTACCCAATTCCTGTAAAATGGAAAGTAAAATAAAAACAATGGAAAAGGGCAAGAAACCCGCAGACACGAGAATGAGATCCATGAAATGCGAAGATGAGCCCGACAATGCCGACCTTTGCGCCATGCTTCTTGGCCTTTCGCGAGCTCGTCATGATTTCCGACGACTTCGGGTCGAGTAAAGCGGTTAAGACAGGAAAAAAAAAATCAGAATATCCCTCTTTCGGCGCTCAGGTGCCCACGACTTAAAAACGACCGGGGAGGAGCCACAATAAAGAGCACTAACGACCGGCCCCCATTAGTGTATACTCTTCCCCAAAGTCACTCATCTGCTGCAGTCTGCCCGATGCACTCCATTTTACGCCAATTAGTGGCCAATAAAAGAATCTACAGCCACTGTAAAAAGATCACTTGGACAAGTGTAGGATAAAGACGGCCAATTTGAAGCTTTCATGATTAATTCGATGGAGATCAGTTGAAGAACTTCCAGAAGCAGTTAAGTGACGGGTTGAATGATCAAAACCAGCTTGTCTGGTCCGTCGATTTGAGTCTGTAATTAGTTCTAGATGGTGGGTAAAAAGAAAGTTTTCAGAAGAAAAAAATCACGGTAAGTTGAAGGTAGGAATTTTTTACAAAAATGGTTCTAAATGGAAAACAGAGACTATTGAATTTGAAGCTTTTCAAATTCCTTTTTTACAGTTTCTCCGCGGATTCAAGCTTGCAGGAACAAAATCCCCATAATTTCCGACCAAATCTAACAATGGAAACCTAACACCGACCCGTCGGTAACTGCGACGGCAACCACGCAACCAGACCTGGCCTCCACCTGATGCGTGAAGAAGTGCAGAACCCTAACCCTCCCTTCCATCTTCAACTTCGACTCGATCTCCATACTCTCGTACCGGAACCCGCCGACGCTGGCGGGGCTGACCCCCGCGAAGGGAAAGGAATCGACGGAAAAGGTGGCGGACATGTAGACGGTCCGGCCGGCGTTGATTTTTCCGGCGGGAATGAACATGAACCCGATTCGGTTGCCGCCGTAGAAGAGCTGGAGCGTGCTGTCGTAGTGGGAGAAGACGGCGCGGTTAGGGTTCCGGACGGAGACGTACTGGGAGAAGGTGAAGTTGACGGTGCCGTTGGCGAGGGAGAAAGCCGGGAGCTGAATGGCGTTGACGGCGATCTTCGGGTCTCTCGGTTTGAAGAGGGTGAAGAAGACGATGAGAATAATAATGGCAACGAAGATAAGGAAGATGGTGGCCACGATACAGGAGGCGAGATTTGTTCGGCCAGATGAGGAATGAGGTTTATTCATGGCTGGAAAGCTTCGATTGCTCTGTGTATTATTTATTTTGGGGAAGGGGGAGAGAGATGGAATCGCTCTTCACTTATACCGGCCGACTGGCTGCTTTCTTGATTGACAGAGAAAGAAAAGATCAAATTATGAAATTTGATATTTTAGGGTGGGTGGGAATTCGCTCGAAAGCAACAGACAGAAACCCCTGCTGATGGGAAGAAAACAAAGGGAGGAGCGGGCTTTGTAGGTCCGCTAGACTCAATCCGACTCCGTGGAGGTCCCCGGTCCATCTTCTTAGCCAGTCTTATAAAAACCTAGACTGGGTTTGGGTGGTAGTTGCTGACAGAGGAAGAGCTCATCTATAAGAAACTCAGAAAGGGCATCTATATATATAACAAGTTTCCCATTTGGAGAAGAAGAGTTCATCCATAATAACTATATTATCTTGTCAAGTTCATATTCTGGTCAGTTTTGAGTGTAGAGAGCTTTGAGGAAGCTCTGGTTAAGATAGAAGTGAGCGTCTTGTGCATCTTTGAGGATTTCTGTGTAAAATGTGTTTGGTGAGGTCTGCACTTAACTATCTTGAAGAATGCAGCAATAGCTGGCGAAGACAATCGAACCCTTCCCAAGGTTAAAAAATTGCAAGTAGAGAAGGTATTGCCTGCTGCAGCCCCGTTCCACTGATCCCAGCACATTTCTTCTATTTCATACTTGACACCACCCACATAGACTATATATAATATAAAACATACAGGCCACTAGTTCACAAAAGAATTTTTTGAATTTGCACTTACGTCAACTATAGTTCAGTGGAAGCATAAACGATTTAAACACCTAAAAGTAGGAAATCAAAGAGTACCTGCCCAGATGATTTCTCAAAAGCCGTCACCATTTCTAACACTGAATTTCCTTTTCCAATGCCCAAGTTGTAAACCTCAAAAGTCTGCTACAGTGGTTAATAATACAGAACTTGAAGAATGCAAAACCTTCTACACACAAAACACAACCCACTAAAGTTAATTTGCAAAGAGTAACTTTCATCTCCCTTATCTCCCTCTCTATGTAATATGAAAAAACAATCAATCCTGGACCAGAATTTACTATATCAAAAGACAAACACAATGTGAGCCAGAGGGCACCTTGACAGATCCAGCTAACAAAGAGGGGTTACCTTACATGACATGTCTCAATCGAAACGAAGAGGTCTAGCCAATTTCTCCGTTAGAATGCTTCACTGTTCCTCCAGTTTCCACCCGGCAGTGTCCAATGCAGTTATGCAGGTGATGGCTACTCAAGCCCGACAACCCTATAACTGCTCAATACTTATTTACCATTCGATGCAGAGAAGTACGATGGGTGAAACCTATCCCTCGAAGAGGTCTGTACACTACGCATTCCCACCCAAGGAATCCATAATTGAAGAGGGTTCTCATGAAGCTCAGAAAACAATGCTTGGAGCGAGATCAGTCTTGACGAAGTTGCATCATAGGAAGCTTTGACTAAACCCGACTTTCGTCTTTGATATACCTTTGTATATGTTTATATACTTCTCCTGTGTTTGAGCTATTGCATCGGTATGTATATGGATGAATTGAAATTAGAAAGACTAAAGTACCTAGTCGAAACCAGTGAAAAGTAAATCAAATTTTGTCTACCTTGTTCATATGAAAATAACACAACCCTCATTACCATATTCACTACACTGAGATACGATCATAACACAACCCTCACTACCATATTCACTACTTCACTGAGAGTAATCTCTGCACCCATAGTAATGGGGTTTATTTGCTTTTTCCTACCATGTGGGTCAGATAATACCCAAAAGAAGTACTCGGGTAAATCAGTTTTTCAATGAGAGATGTAAATAATGTTTTTAAGATAAATGATGCAAAATCTAGTCCTAAAACATTTTCATCGAAGTTTTATATGTCCAGCAGATAGATGTGAGGTATGGGAAGCCAATCATGGTCGGGTATTGATGATCAATTGATCATTCACAAACTGGAATAATTTTCAAGTTTGCATGAACCAATGATTAAATCCAAAGCATAGATTTTTTTGTTTGTTTGTTTATTTGTTTGAGATCTACACTCCCCAGTAGTGGGATAAAGATCATAAATCAAAATATGGATATGACCAGGGTAAAATGAACCTTCATGTACATTTCTGTAGGGTCTGATAAGACTAGAGGAAATGGAGAGGAGAGGCACAGAAAAGGAAAACAAAAAGAAAGGGAAGGTAGGACCATTGGGCTTTGCATGCTTACGTCTTTTTCCTCAAGTTGTGCTAATTTATCAGAAGAAGAAAAAAATAGAAAAAATGCCACTCCAAGGAGCAAATACAAGTTCAAAAGGCAATCAGAATCATTTGTTATCAACTGACAGCCTCAATCTAACTCATCCCACATACTCTCTCAGTGAAGTTGTAGAAGTGGCTACGTTATGACCATATCAACAAAATAGACAAGGATATAAATTTTCACAGCCATCAATTTATGTTTCCTATCCATCCATCTATTCAACACTCGAGATAATAGTCAACCATAGAGAGGAGCAAATATACAAATATGTAAGTAGTCGAAGAAACAATTGGTGTTCAACAGAAGCCTCCTAGTTAGCAACTTCGTCAAGACGACGATCCATTATCAGAGAGACATACTCAAGTAACGCCTCTTCGCTCATCCCAGGGAGCACAGCTTCTTGAGCTTCATAGACAATTTCTTCAATCACAGACTCCTTCTTGACAGTAGGTCTACACATCATGCTTCCAATAGCATACGGACTGAGACCCCTTTCAGCTCCCTTCTTGAGGAGCATGGTGGAAATACGTAGTGTGCGGGAACATTCAACTGATAAGTTCCAGCCATAGGACTTCAATAGAGCAATGTCTTGCTCGGCATCAAGTGATTTTATGTAATCAAGTATTGAGCAGTTATAGGGTTTTCGAGCCTGAGGCCAATACAGCCAATCGAACGTACAATCTTCAAACTGCAATAAAAATAAATAAAAGTTTTAATACGTTAGTATGTAAAATTTAACAAGTTTGTAAATCAAATTTATCAACAGAATTAAGGACAATGTACAAAATGAGCACTTCCCTAGGATCCACTAAATAGGCCAACCATCTTTTTAAAAAATATGTCCATAACAAAGGTCTGTTTTTGTTCCAATAAAACTCGTTTTATATCATAATTGTTACTCATTCGTTGCTTTTGGACCATAAACACCAATACATATAAATGTGAGTCATCAACGATATCAAGATGAATGCATGACGGTGTATAGAAAGAGAATGTGAGTCATGCTATGCAAATCACGTACTTCCTTTTTTTTAGAATGATGCTAGCAAAATGCATATTTCTTGAAAGATAAACAACAAAAAACACCTGAAGGGTATGATGAATAAATAAAAAAGGTATAAACAACTGATAAGAAAATGAAATGCACGGTTATTGCATATGGAGAAAGTTGGCCAAGCTAAATAATAACAAAAGAAAACATGCACATAACCTTTAATAAACTGGGTAGTGTTTAGGTGAACCCAGTTTAGTAATCGCTGAACCAATGCCATTCCCTATGATGTAAAATAATGCATAGCCTACAATAAGGTCTCTACATTCTGAGCTTAAAATTTTGAGTTGCATGTCTTCTTTTTTTTTTTTTTATATATTACTGTTTCCGTTATATTCATGCCCACAATGGCTATTGCATAATGCTTTCAACATCATCCCTTCTTTCTTCCAGCTTCAGAGAGAAGATGAACAAATATACAACCATAAATACAAAAAACAGACAAAGCTTCGTTGCACGGTGGTGTATGGGAAATGATTCAGCATACACACCGACCAGAATGGTAAATCTTCTCATCAATCATCACCATGTGCATAAAATTAATTAAATTGAAACAATTACAAACACTCTTGCCTGTAGGTGGTGGGAAAGTTGGCCAAGCTAAACAATAACAAAAGAAAACAAAACAACATCTCAAGCATAAGGACTAAGAAATGCTTAAAAGATTAATACAGCAGGGAATGTAGCAAGGGTAGAAAATATTTTATGTGGGAAGGCTACATATGTCGTCTACAGGTTGTCAGAGGATACATATTAGGCAGGTTTCATGCTAGTTGTTCCATTTGCACATGATCTAAAGCAGGAATAAATACCGTAAAACATAGAAGCAAAACCAATTTCCAAAGAACTGTAAGAAATCGAATAAGCAAACTTACTGTTTCAGGCAAGCAGTATCCATGATCGATAGGAACCAGTTTAATGTGACCTTCATCCCCCTCCTTGCAGACCAATATGTTCCCAGCATGTCGGTCGGCGTTTGCCAACCTGATATCCAACACAGAGATCTTATGAACCTCCTCTGTAGGAAAATCCAGAGGACCCATATCTTCACAATTACCATAATTATTCACAAACGTCTGCAGTGACCCGATCTTGACATTCTTCAATGAGTATTCAAACCCTTGAGGATGATTGAACCCTTCGTGCAAGCACTTAACCATCGCTGTAGGAGGAACACCTGAAAACCCAATTTCACCACTAGAATATGATCTTGGACCACTAATGGGATGATCTAATATGTATGCCGCCACTTCTCTAAGCGCTCCTTCCCCTACCTTTGTTCCTCTTTTCAGCCCTTCACCATCAATTGTCACAGGCCAGCCCTGAGGATTATTGATGGCCATGGGCTCCTCATCAATGGGCTTAAAAACACTAACATATTTGTTTCCTGAGGAATCCCACATAAAATAGGCTCCACCAGATCCCTCTGAAGATCTGACAGGAGCATTCCCTTTCTCCAGCCCATCAAATGTAGCATTAATCAGGCTCCTGATTATGCTTGACAATTCAATTCCTGGATTTACTTGAACAGGTTCTATCCAAAAGTCCCTATCTGGTGACTTCCTTGTCAAAAACTCATGTTGTTCTTCAGGGTTCTCTACCACTTCAGCATCATCAAGGGTCGTCTCATTTGATGCTACTATTGATAGCTCAAAATTTTTTTCAACGGGTTTAACCCTGACTTTAGCTGATTTCTTCACCAGCAAATGGATGACAGCATCACTAGCCTCACAGATATCATCTATCAGCCTCTGGTCATCAAGCTTCTTGCCCTTACAGACTAATTCTTGATCTTTGAGGTCACTAAAAACTCCATCCTTCTCAGCAATCTGTTGTTTAATATATCCAACATTTCTACATCTTTCCACTTGGAACTCCAACTCCTTCCCACAAGAAGTTTTAACTGTGATAACTCGGAGATTAGAGACGCTATGTACCAAATGTAAGACATTTCCATCGGAAACTCCATAATCCTTTACAAGACAATTGTTCCGAGCCAGTTCTCTGCCTTCAAAAACCAGTTTTTGCCTCCTCATAACAAACCCCTTGAAGGACTGAATTCTCATTTTAAGAGACGCAATAGAATCAGACTCCAACACCCGCATTGGGATAACAGACCCCGAAACCGTGAGGTAAATCAATATTGATTCTTGCGAGCAAAGATCGAGTCTGCCGTGGAATCTGATCGGCGATAGCACATCGTTTTCACGAATGCTAGAGAGAGCCACCCCAGCGCAAGACATGTGTTCTCAGGGAGAAAGCGGAGGAAATAAAAAAAGTATTACAGTTGAGATGGATCGAAGAAATTAGAAAAATCTAAACAGCCATCCATCGTGTTATTTCATTGTAACCCCAATGGAAGGATGAGGTTCGATCAAGATCGAGAATATCCTCATACTAATATGAAATCAAAACCCTAACAAGGAACATTTAAAAAAGAAAAGAAAAGAAGAAGCTAAAAAGTACTAGAAATCCCACCCATAGAAAAGATCAAACAACGCCCTAGAAATCAAGAACAAACCCTCATCGCAGAGATTAAGGGAAATGCCCTCAAATTCTAAAAGCACATAACCACCTCAAGATTTTGACCAACAGAGATCAAGACCTTTCCATCTCAAAACGTTCACGAACAGGGCGTACAAGAAACCCAGCAAGAAAACGATCAGAGGCAATTAATTTGTGCAATGTCAACTGAGACAACGCTTTCGGGTGGTACAGAGACGACTACCCTCTCTCTTCTTTGGCTTATAGAAATGAAAGAAAGGGCGATTCAGACAGTGAAAAGAAACCAAGAAACCAAGAACCTGATGGATTCTTACCGATGGAAAGAACCGCACGAAAGACTAAACCCACAACAGATATAGGAAGAATGACGACGAATTGGAGCGCTGTGAATCATTCTCTTCTCGTTTCTAGGTCCAACTTTCTCGCCAGTTTTTTCTATTCCGGAAATCGTTTCGAGCTTTCGGGGAAGACGCTGCGTTCGTAGCCATCGCCCTTTTATAAGCTTGGACCCGGACATAACGATAAAGAGAAGACTAACGGTGTTAATTTAAGTGTACTGACCGTTGCCCTCCAGACCCGTCTTCCACGAAACATCCATCCACTAAATTTACAAATATACCCTCAACTTTTGACATAAATCTCTCATCCCACGCACTTGCACACTCGCAAAACAAGGTTTTTTTAGCCAATTCCATCGCTGATCGAGTGCAGCGCTCGAGATTCGCTGTTGAAGTCGAAGGGACGCGTGTGCGTGCATGCATTCACGACTCTTGTCCTGCGCCTTGAAGACAACGACCGTCAAATCTAACGTGGAATGACGTGTCGGTCAAGTCCGAAACCTGTGTGTACGGCTTCCCATTTTGGGATTTAACGTGGAGACCAAGAAAATGAAAATAGCATTTTTTAAAAAAATATATATATGCAAATATACAAACTCATTTATAATTTACATTAAAAATATTAATCCGAATTTAATATTTAATAATAGTTGTTACAATTTATATCAATTTTATTTGATGAAAGAGGGGACAATTATGTCCGTTCATGCACCCACCCCCATTGTCTATTAATAAAGTAAGATTTCAAGTTAAAGACATATCCCTGCAGATGCTCAACTTGTCTCCACATGATTTATGTTACAATTTGTTAAACTTTAACTTAGGGATTGGATTAGAGAAACTAATCAAATTAAGGTAACTTTTTGGGTGAAGCCTCGATGGGTATTTGTAATTATCTTTTATTCTTATCATTGTAGGGAGGAGGAAGTTGTTATTTTTTTATTTAATATAATTTTATTTATAATACTCTCAAATGGTTTAAATCTCACCCTTTAGTAGTTTTTTTTTGTAAATATTAAATATTAAGTAAATTTTAGAATTATGATCAAGTAGTTATTTATGAGTTAAGTAATTAAAAAGTTTTAGGGAATTTTAAACTTTAAGCATGTCAAAACATAGTATTAGAGTTAGGCACCACGTTCCGCATTCGAATCCTGGGTGAAACGATAGTGAACGGGAACGGGAACGGGAATTGTGGGTGTCAAAGCTAGGTGGTTCCGATTCACCTGGGTTAGGTTCCGTCCACCCCTGATGGGTTAGGTAATTGACTTTATATACTTAACAGACCTATATTTTCGATTGTATTGGCCAAGCGTTTGACAAACCAAATTTATATTGAAATAGTATTATATTAAAAATACTTTTGATAGAAATTTTCACGAAATTCATATTGTAATTAGTTTTTATTTCCTAAAATGGATCACAAATGAGAAGAAATAAAAACCACAACATGTTAGCCGTTGCCACGACGACCGTTGAGGTTCGACGCGCTTAAGGCCAGATGGCTTATTCCTATTGGCCGAGACACGACATCGTGAGTCAAACGACTCAAAAAGTATACTCCGCAAAAGCTACCGCTGAGCGCACCAAACTTCAAATTTTCTTAAAATATATTTGAATTGTCTTTTCTGACACTCGTTTGGAGTATCTTACAAAGTGGCAAAATTGTTGCAGGAACTGCTGAAAAGCATAAACTCTCAAGCGAGCGAAGGAAGTGCAGCAGCAGAACGTTTCTGCTGAAGAATAGATCAGGAAATCAAAATGAAACAATAATGGGCTTAAAACAAACTGATAATTTAAGCAGAAAACAGCAGAATAGCTTCATCAAATCAACAATTCATGTGCACAGAAAGATTGTAAAATTAGTTGAATCCACTAAAACTAAGCATTACCACAAGATAACAAAGAAGAAAGAAACCCATTTGAGTGCTGGGACATAACAAAGAAATTATTTTCTCCATCTGCGCTAAATAAGCATAAAGATCATAGGCAAATATAGAAATGCAAAAAGAAAAATAACCAGGTTCTTAATAAAACAGGTATAAACACTTCCCATTGTTGAAAAATAACCAGCCTCTCCATGAAAATGGAGCTCTATAAATTCCTCCCTATAAAATCCCATATTCTTTCCTCCATATAAATGCGATCTGCAAGCCGACGTGGCATGTGTCTCTCATCAGGAAAAAGCAAAAGCTCGTAAGACTTGCCAGCTGAGACTAAGGCATTGACAAGCCTTGCTGTGTGCCTGAAATGCACATTCTCATCAATCATTCCATGGACAAGCAGTAACCTGCCTTTCATCTTGTGAACATGGTGCAAGACTGAACTGCACTCGTATCCTTTACTGTTTTTGGATGGATGACCCATGTACTTTTCTGTATAAAATGTGTCATACCCATCCCAAGCTGTCACTGGTGCACCAGCCACAGCACATCGAAACAAATCGGGGAACTTTGCCAAAGTCATTGCAGAGAGAAAACCACCATAGCTCCAACCATAAAGACCGAGATGATCAGGTTTAGCTAAACCCTTCTTTATAAGCCATTCAGCCCCAGTGACCTGATCTTCTGCATCAATATGGCCAATGTTGTACTTCAAGGCACCCTCAAACTTCAGTCCACGACGTGCTGATCCTCTGTTGTCCAGCTGCAAATGAGGTATGGGAAGCTATAATTATCGACTTAGTTGAAACATAGTATGTGAGAGAAGATAAATAAGTCTTAGTTGATCAGTAATAGGAGCTACACGTAACACATTCATGGAAACAGAATTGTTCTTAAACAATCAAAAAGGTGATGAATAAGTGAGACAAAAATTAACAGCAAAAATCAAGTTGATTTTATCTTCAGAGAAACTGACCTTCCATACTAAGAAGCCCTTGCTCCTTAGATACTGAGCTCTCATATCAACTGTATTTATCCATGAATTACAAACAAGTTGAGCACCTGGACCACCATAGACATTGATTATGGTTTTGTATGGTGGTGGCCCAAATTGTGTGGCATTGGGTTTGTACAGGGCCCCATATAAAATAGTCCCATCATTTGCTGGTATTTCAAAAAGCTCTGGTGGCAGAAGCTGAAGCTTTCTCAGACGTGGAACATTTGGTGGCTGCTCATATATGGGCATAATTAAGCTTCCATCACATAATGAACAAAGCAAAACCCTAGGTGGGGAGCTTAGACAGTCATGAATGTCAGCAAACCTCTCCATCTGATGATCAAGGACAACAGTGTGTCTTCCCTTGCCATGTGTCAGCCTCTGTGGGGCTTGCAAGGGAAGGCTCCAATCAGGAAATAGCTGTGTGCAGTAGAGATGAGTTTCCAGAGCTCCATCCATGGTACCAGTAAAATACACAAGACCTGCATTCTCATTTACACCAGCAATTTGTTCCACCATCCAATCACCTTCTGTGATGGGTCCCAGGCAATTCCCATTCCTGTCATGGAGGTAAAAATGCCTAAACCCTGTCTTTTCACTAGCCCAGATAAATGCCCCAGAAGTGTTGTTAACTCCCTTGTCCAGAGGTGTGAAGCACTCATGTAAATTGATCCAGACATCCTGTTCTTCTTCTAATAAAACTTCTCTTTGACCTGTGCTGATATCAAATTTCAGGATCTTTAGTTTTGAGTGGGACCTATGAAGGACCTGAGCTGTAAGAACATTTTCAGGCATCCAAATGACACGAGCCAAATATTCTTCCTCTACATGTTCTCCACAGTGAAGGTCCATCCAAGTAATTGGGCCTCCACAGGCGGAAACCACACCAAGTCGAACTTTAACATTGGATGCTCCGGCAAAGGGATAAGCATGATCTTCCTGAGCATCAGAACCCACACAACTTTTTCCTTGGTGCATGATTCTGTAAAGTGGAATATCAGATGCATCAACTTCGGCAAATGCGATATGTTTACTGTCTGATGACCACCAAAATCCAGTCTTTCGATCCATTTCCTCCTATAGTAAGCAAACATAGAAAATTGAGATATCATCAAAGAAAGTGGGAAAAAGAATTCTGTCTCAAATGCATACATACATATATACAAATGAGAGAGAGAGAGAGAGAGAGAGAGAGAGAGAGAGAGAGAGAGAGAGAGAGAGAGACTAACCTGAGCAATATATTCAGCAAGACCATGTGTCTGAAAAAAAAAAGAGAAAACAATTTTTCATAATTAAAATTGAAGTGTGATGTTTTTAACCAAATCAACCAGCACAGTTAGTTCCATGGCAAAAAAACTTTTTTGAATAACTGATTATAGACATGTGAGACCCCAATAAATAAATAAAAAGCTCATCCATTATTATAAAATGATTAAAAAATCATCTGCATAGTGCTTAAAAGCGATAAGAAGGTTACATCGTTCATCTGATAACTCAGATATAAACAAGTCACTAAGTGACCTCAGGATGGTGGGGCAGAGGCCATCAACATATCTAATCTCTATCAGAAATCACTCAAGGTAAACTAATTTTAGGACATGATATATCAATCAGATGTCTATGTTAAGTATTTTCGGTCCTGAATTGAACATATACCCTGAGATTTAAATATCAAACCTTGATGGCATGCACACATGCAGTTCTCTTGCCTGAGGTTCTTGTTTAACAACCAAAGCCAATGTACATGATGTATTTTGCAGTTAAAAACCCAAAGTGCATCCAAAGAACAGAATATACAGTCACCTTAAAAAAAAATTGAGATAGCATGATGCATTGTTATTCTACTCACATTGGCATCTTCTATGGCTTACATACATGGAATAGATATTATTACTTGCTTGAAACAAAAATTATGAACAGAATTATTCTTTGATGAGTTCATCACATTTCATGCTCACGTGCAAGCAGACGTGAACATTCTGAACCTATTAAATCTTTCTTCAGAGCCCATGGAAGACGGAAAAAAAAAGCACTTTAGTTTTACATTTAAGATATATAACATCAGAATTTGTACACGAAAAGCTCACAGGTATTCATCTTTGAATAGATATCAGATTTTTGTCTCAATTAATGTTGTCAGACTTTTATCACTACTACATAGCCTCAACTTAGAAACTGAGTGGGGAAAAAATCCAATCAATCCAACATGTTAAATATTACCTTTGAATCTCCTTTGACACCAGAAGTCAGTTGTTTGAATTCTCCATGAAATAAATTCAGAACATGAAGCTCATCATCTCTCACATATGCAAGCATTGTTCCATCTGGAGAGAGATGAGGATCAATAATTGGAGAGCACGCCGTGCTTGGCAGTTTAAGTTCAGGTTTCAAATGGGAAAAATCCTGGAAATAAATCTGTCAAGAGAGATAGCAATCAAGTCAGTTCAATGCGCAACATATTAATTAATGCATACTAAAATTAAGTTCAACGGTAGATTGGACCTTTAGCTCAATGGGCACACGGGGGGTTTCTAGAGTGATGTCTTGGACTCAAGTTTCATCAGGATATTGGGTGTAGGGTGCATGGGTAATTAACGTTCAGAGGAAAAAAAAAAAAAAAAAAAAGGTAAAAACTAAGAACAATCTGTTCTTGTGAATCACCAAAGGGCTAGTGCAGAGCTGGAGAAGAATAAAAATAAATAAGACACTTGAAATAGTTGCCATAAGATGTATATTGCTTTCATTTGTTATAAGGAGATTGTTGCCCACGCAACAGAGATAAAGATAAAAAACCTATCAGGCTGAAAAATGTTGGAGTTAGCTTCCAGTAGAAATCAAATAAAACACTCTCAGAAATAAATCACCTCAAGAAAGTCTTACAGCCAACATGAACCAGTAAAAGGCACATGTCGGAAATTTATGTTTCCAGTGTCCAAATTCAGCAAAAAAGAATAAAACTACAACTTAAAGTGTGACAGGATAATATACCATTTTCCAGAATAAAAGATATCATCAACATTTTTTTCTGCTCATATTATTTACATTATCGTGTGGATCAACAATGAACAACGATGGCAAAATCAAGTTAGAACAGAACGTCGCTCAGATAGAATACAATGAACCATAGAATAAAATAGTCTAATTTTTTATACTAAGTGTTACTAATCCGCGATCACATAAAACAATAGAGAGGAGAAAACGAACCCCAGCAGGTAAGGGCACCATAAGTTTAGGTTGCTTTGAGAATGACTTCACCCACTCGTACCGAGTCACGCCCAATCCCCGCTCCCTAAGTCTTTCCCTTCTCAATTTCTCTTCCGATGATAAATTACTCTCGTCCAGGCCTCCATCTGGAGGACTGAAAAAAAGTTCTTGCCTGCTGCTTAGGACGTCGAAAACATAGACTTTTCGATTGAGACTATTATCAGGACTAAACAAATAAGCTATTAAGCTGTCGTCAGGACTGAAGCTTATAGAAGTTGGAGCGACATATCCAGGTAATGGGTATTGAACGATCTCTTCAACAGGGAAGAGGCAACAATCATCGGGATTTTGCGTTGTGTGGTTATCAGTCAGAGGCATATCGACAAAAAGAGACTGCTCCTGCTTCAGTTTCTTCTTCTTCTCGCAAGCTTGCATTAGAGAAGATCACCAAAATGAATGAAGAAACCGGGACTAGGAAGCATTTGAACCAATGCTGGACGAAAACAAAACCACCAAAGCCCTTGATTTGCTACTAATACGGTAATCCTTCAGTATGGAGGATGACAATCAACGGAACAGAAGATATCGGAGTTCCAAGCAAACAAAAAGAGAAAAATTTTCAAACACGGTTCTCTAGTCAAAAGAAACGAAACTAGATTGGAATAAAAGACAGGCTCAAATCCAACTCTTCAAAATCATTAGTAGAGTGGAAAGAAAATTGAACAAGGAGAGGAACTGGCGAGACAAATGAAAACAATTGACACAGCTGTTTCAGTCAGTTGGTATGATCACACAGGAAAACAAAACTATAAGAGGAGAACACGATAATCCAAAAGTATCTTATCAACCAGATCCAACCCGGCCTAGAAATCCCCCATCATCCCAAAAACATAACTCGCATTCGGCTGAAATCCCGCTTCCACTACGATTGAGAGACGCGCAAGGCCCCTCTCTCACTCGTAGACTTGGGGACGACGGCCCCAACAATCAATTTAAATTTTCAACTTCAAAGCAAGAAGCCAAAAATCTTCGGTTTTCTTTTGCTGGAAGTTTTTCCTTTCTCCTACAGCATTGGTAGCATTATCGAAAACGCAAAGTCCAGATTCCAGATTTCAGAGCGTTCAAGTGAAAAGGGCAGAAGGGAAAAGGAAATGAAAAGGCGATATGATGACGGGTGAGCTTGTGTAGACAGTAGAGGTCTGGGGAGGACTGCAGATCAGCCCTGAATCTGGACCTCGTTCGCAATTTATTTGCCTGTACGGCGAGCGAACAATGATCACTTCCTGTTGAGTTTTATGGAATCCGATTCCAAAAAATTCGAATCAACTGAGTCAGATGAATCGCTTGCGGACCGGAAGTTTTATCCATGAAAGTCGTACATCGTAAAGATTGATTAAAGTTGGAAGGCTAGCCGCCGGCCATAATTTACAGGTGTTTTAAGTTTCAGTGCGGCTTATCCTTTGAAGAATATATATGCATAAGTTAAGGTTTCTCATGCGCCATTGATAACGACAGATAAATTTCATTTACGTTTATTTGGTATTTTCTCACTATAATTAAATTTAATTAAATCATATCAGATTATACCATCAATAGTTTATAATATAAGAATATATAATTAAAATTTAATCAGAGTAATTAATAATTAATCCCTCTCTCTCTCTCCCTCTCTTCTCTCTCGATTTGACATCAGATCGGATTTGATTGGATAAGTGGAAGACTGGGGGGCGTAGAAGCATCCTTTGAAATGGACAGAGGTGGGGTCACGGCTGCGGACCCACGCGAGACGTGGCATAACAGTACGAGAACCATCCAATTTGGAGGGCCACAAGGGCTTTCCACACATCGTTTTCGCTTTCGCGTGTGGCTTTTGTTTCGGCTCTTTTTGATTTTGAGGAAACGGATAAGTCCGTTCCGTCGGGGCCTTTCAGTTTTCACGGCTCGCGTTACGTGTCTCGGATTCTTATTCCGATTGGTGTCAGATCACCGATTTGACGACACGTGGGTCATTCATCTGTTACCGAAAAGTTTGCGAGGAAGGATAATGGCCCGACGGTCGGATCAAATGCCAAATTTAACGATGTATGAATTCTAATAGATGATCCGATCTTATATGGACCCACTTCCGATCTTATTTTAAGATAATTATCAATTTCTTTTTCAACTTTTTAGTGTCAATGGCGGGAATTTTTTTTTTTTTTTTTCTGTCTACTATCTTTCGTGCATTTCTACTCGGCGCAGCTCATTTGGATTTCCAAGAAAACCAAATTTCCACTGAAATCCGCCTCCGTTTTGATAAACAAGAACTCTTCTCTTTTATCTCGAATTCTTCTGTAGTTCCTGCCTTTCGTTTTTTTTTTTTGTTTATTTGGAGATTCTACCGTGGACTGCGGCACAAACAATTTTCTCCTTGCCCTTGCCAGAGCAGATCTTTCTACTTAAGGAAGAGATTTTGACACGCATCAACCGAGCGGAAGATTCTGCAACGGAAGAATTCCTGTGGATTATCTCGGTACGTCGCATTTCTTGATTTCTCTCTCTACAAAATTTAATGGATCTGCGCTCAGATTGGGGCCTCGGTGTCCATATTCTCGAGCAAATATCTTTGAAATGCTTTGATAATTTGTACATCTGGAATTGTGCTCTTTCCGATGTTGGAGAAATGGAAGGTCCTGTTTCGAAACTGTATTTTGTGGCCTGAATCTTGATTTCTTGTACGAGAAGGCCTGGATCTTGAATTCCAATTCCACGAACTACTTTTTTATTAGAGATCAACCATTTGTCACTCGGGGTTTAATTAATTTGACATCTCTCATCTGTGAGGAACATCCATGACCGTTGCTGCCGATCAAAAAGAAATTTCTATGATCTTTGCTGATATTCTATGTCCAAAAGTTGCGTTTTCGCATCCATGCTTCAACAACGTTTCTTGAAGCTACTGTCATGTTTTCATTATTGTCTTTTATAGAGCATTTCATGTAATGTATGTAGCTCAATTTCCTGATTTACTGTGTTTTTTCCTTTTAACTGTTAGCGCTGTGCCCTGTGTTCCCCTTCGTGCCTTCTTTTCTTATCCGTGGGTGAATTTTGCTTCTTCTGGTGCTGGAATTAATTTCTCTAGTGAATCTGATCTGGTAAATTCAGTTTTTTATTCTAGGCATCAATAAAAACCTAAATTTGATGCTATAGACGAGATAAAGTTTGGTTGATTGGGATGGAATTCATCGAATGAAATGACTTATCGAGATGACTGCAGATTCCACACAACGGTATAGTCCGTTGTTTGATTAAAATATGTCTAAGCACTTGTTGGATCTACTGTGTGAAGAAAATGTGTTGTCACTGAAGAGAACAAGCTACACATACCTTACAGCAGTTCATTTGATCTCTGGGAGAGGATAAAGAGTGAGAACTGATTTCAAAGTCGATCTTCTATTTCTCAATGGGAAGCAAGCCAGTCTTGTTCATAATGCCTAGGTTAATGAAGTAACCAGCTTAAATGCTCGCCGAGTGAAACGCAAATCTAAGATACGTAAGAGCCCTTGATCAATCCACCTTCTGATGGGCCGCCCAGGAAAACAACTCGAACCTACTCACTCTTTTTAGCTCTCTAAACAAGTTTGCATAAAAAAAAGTTAAAATGAAATAGCCTTCTTATTTGTTTTCTGTAGGTGCTTTTAATAACTTAACAAGAAGATATCATAAAATTCATCAAATTGAAGCAGAGAAAATGTAAATTGCTTAGTATGCCTATATGTGAATGAATTTTAGTTATTTTAATGAGGTCATTTAAGATAAATTGATAACCAAGTAAATGAAATGGTTTTATCATTTATAGCTTTTAATTTTTATTGAAACAATTTAAACAACAAATCTTTAGGAAACAAGCTTTTAGGACTGTTTTTAAATGTTTTTCCAATAATAAATTGAGGGGATCCGCCCAGTTACATTACTACAGAACTGTGGACTGAGAAAATGTAGCTGTATTGTCCTACACCAACCTAAAGGAAACCCGGGACATGACATTATATACAGGCAGATTTGAGGACCTGCAGTCACCTGTGCTGTGCATTTTCAGATCCAGTGCTACCTAGTATGTACCTCCATTTTAAGTGACGTGGCATTTCAGATCCAATACTTTACAGACTAGTCATCATAAAATTTACTCCTTTGAAAGTTTAGTCATAAACATTAAACTGGAAAATAGTTGCAAACTTCCAACAGATAGGCTTTTTACAAAACTTAACACAATTTTCATAGCCACATTTGACAGAACTGCTTCGCATCAGCAATTTGGTTGACACATCGGGAGAAAGTATACACCTCAATATTAACAAGACTCGGGCTAGGGTTGTGTGATGACGTTGTTGATGCTTGTATATTCTGAGACAAAAAACCGCGCTCAAATCACTCTGCCGTGGAGGATGCGGCTATTTGATCCACCAGGGTCGAAGATAGCCAAACAAAGACATTCATAGGCATCAGGCTATTATATTAGCATCGTCAACTTCTGAGTTCAAGACAAAGCTCGGAAAGGCGATAGTTATGTCCCTAGAGAAACATCAATTTGTGTTAGAACTAGATGAATTTAGATAAATAGGCTATTTGCAAGTTTCAACAAGAACACTCAAGCCAGAACATGAAGATACAAGATGACAAAGAGCAGCCTAACGGGTGTCACAGGAAAAAAAGTCTCTCGATGATTGCTGCCAAGCTCACCCTGACAATCTGATTAGGTTCAGTTCTCTCAAGACCAATAGGCTGACCTAGATTCAGAACACGTCAATAAGAACCAAGTTAAGACTGAGACTTGTACCATTCTGTGTCTGGCCCAACTCAGGCTGACTGACACCGACTTAGACTGAGTCTGGGTCTAGTCAAGTACAAGACTGATTTCATTGCGGTTGCATCATTAGTTCTGTACTGGACTGAGAAATATCAGCATCAATCTCACTAATCCCATATTATCCTTCTCTCAGCCAATTTTTCTACTCAACCACGGGAAACTCTAAATATCCTCAACCGTGCATTCACCACGGTCCTTAATCCCTGTAAATGAGGCAAGCAGGTACGATATAATCTTAATCTTGAATTTAGCATTCAGCTTAACTCTTCAATCCGAAAAGTAGGATCGGCAAGGGGACATGTTTCTTGTTCTATTCCTAGTTGTTTGTTATAAGTTTCTAATGGTTCTTTGCTTCTGTATTACAAATCTCATTCTTCTAATGAAGTCGAAAGCATTTATGCACACATGGTGTGCATTCCAGATATAAATCATACAGGTGCAAAGTAGCAAAAAAAAAAAAAAAAAGAGTGAGAGAGACATTCTTAACCGACGTCCAATTGCTGCCACCTACTTTAATTGGGGGTCAGTGAAACTGGAAGTTAGAAATTAAATCAAATTTTCCCTTTTTCATGTTAGTAGTCACATCTGCAAATAACTGGCAGGTTTATAGACATAGAGATATGTAGAATATACCTATAACATTCCAAGAGTTCCAAGACACAAAAGAATAAAAAATACACGCTAGAACCATGTCTAAAACTTACTTCAAGTATGGAAGAGTCATAATCTTCAGCATAGATGGATTTCGTTTCACAAAGTCCCTCCACTCATCCTGATCTATCTTTCCATCACCTTTCGAATCTGCGTCGATGAAAGTCTGCAAAGATAAAAAAAAATACATTGACTATATAAAAAACAGAAGTTCTAAACTGAAGAAGCTGTAGCTAGCCTACTGCAAGATAAGGGGAATTGAGTTCTAACCGCACCTTATCAACAATTGTTTCAACAACATCCTCTGAAAGGGTCAGATCAGATTCATTCAGAAGAGCAAGCACCATCTCCTTGAGCTGTGCAGATGAATCAATAAATCAGAAACAAACAGCTCCAGATGCACATGCTTCTAATGAGGCTCGGGCATGCAACCATCTGTATGCATATTCAATCAGTAGCACACTAAGATTAAGTCAATTCATGGGGCAACTAAATTCTTTGGTTTCTAAATATGTTGGCCTCAAAAACAGTTGGATGTTAGTTGACAATGTTACTACATATTTTTAACTAAACAAGATTCTTCCTTTCATTTAATGCTTTGTCAAAGGGGCTCAACCCATGGAATTGCAGTGGTGTAAACTCAGCCCGTAACACACAGCATATTTCAGAACCTCCAACTCAGTATACAGCACTTGAAATCAAAGGGTAGCAAGTAAGTACAGATTAATCACCTCATCATGTTCAATGAAACCAGTGTGCCTTAAATCAAACAACTTGAATGCAACTGCGACAAGACATTAACCAGTTAAGAATCTTGAATGTTGACAATAATTGCAACAATAGAAACATCAACCAAAAAGAAAGTTAAAATGTGTAGAAGGTATTATCATAGTAATGTACGTCATAACCAAATCACTGCTTTTTATCTCCAATAAAAAAATATATGTAGACCGTTAGAATGCACTTAGGTACAGAAAAATCAACTACCAACAGTGTTAAAATGCATAAAAGGTATTCTCATAACAATGTACGTTATACCCAACTCATTCCTTTTCGTCTCCAAAAAAAAAAAAAAAAAATTGTTGAAAGCTAGAACGCACATAAACTAGAAACCACCACTAATATAAAGATTGGATAAACATCATGTTGATATCAAATAGCCTATCCAGTAAATGAAGGGTTTTAGAAAATGTTACATGAAATCTACAAAAAGCTAATGTTTCTTACATGAGATTTTTTCTGATTCAAGAGCTTTTGGGTGGAAGATGCTAAGTGACCGAACAAACTCCCCAAACTCAATAACTCCATTGCGCTTGACATCAAACAAATCAAATATCTACAATCAAAGACAGCGATAGCCATTAGCTAAAGGACAATTATGATATAAAGAAACATTTTGATTCAAAACAGAGATGTTTATTATATCAAATGCATCATCCAAGTAGCCCACAAGAAAAAAATTGGCAACAAACAGAAGCCAAACCTATTAAATTTGGATTTTTATTAATTAATACCATTCTATAAGGCCAATGCAGACCATTTAAAAAAAAAACAAAAAAAAACAAAAAGGCAAATGTGCTCTAAGGCACGAGCCACCATCACAACTTTTTAGAAGTAAATTTGTTGGACAAACCTTTTTATCAAGTAGCCTTGATGTACGAAAGAGAAAGAGAGAGAGAGAGAGCTAGGGTGAAGATAAGTCGTACTTAATATAAGTGCAATTTACTCTTAACCACAAAGTGTAAGAGAACAAATATTTTTCATTCGGCTCCAAAATGAAGCAAAAAGAATTCCTACAGCAGGGTTCTGAGAACTTGCTATTACAAAAGTTTTTTTTTTTCTCACAGATACTGCAAATAGAAATTGAGTATTTAAGCTTCCGGATATGTCTAAATAATCAGAAAAATTGTCTCACCATAAGAAGAAACTGATATATTTTAATTATCTTAAAAAGAATAAAAGCAGCCATCCTACCTTTACAAACAAATAAAAAAATAACTAAGATTACAATATTACAGTACCGACCCTGTCTGCAAAAAGATTCTGCCTGTTTCTATTCTTGAATAGTGCCAGCTGAAACTCCTCCTGTCAGGAAAACAAATTATATCAAAATTTGAGATGGGGTTCCAACACCTACCTCTTGCAATAGATTCAGTGAACATAGGACACCTTGTGAATAAGCCCATCATCGATTATTGAGCTGCTTAGTTTTTTAAAAAGCTCATATAAAGCTTGCACTTCACTCACGGTAACTGCCAGAAATACATTGAAAGTTTTTCAGACTGGAAATAAATTGGATATATTTGCTGATAATAGAATTTAAAGCCAAAAATAATAACTATTAACTCAAGAATAAAAAAAACAGAAAATAAGACAAATGGTAGCAGTTGAGAGTGGAAAGCTACTCCACCAATCTGTACATGCAACCCATGTGGCAAGTCAGAGGATGGAGAGAAAATACTCACAGCAAGTTTCAGAAGCTAGAAAAGTAGGATCCTCGTAACCAGGTGCTTGGTTCACATTCTTTGAGCAAATGCAACCCATAAAAGACAATGTTTGTTACTTGAATCCAGAACTATGTATAAAGCGATAGCGTAATCCACTATATATCCTGTAAAAGGCAATGTTTGTTACTTAAGAGTCCAGAACTATGTATAAAGAGATAGCTTAATATGCTATGTATCCTGTGAGACTTCATCTGCAAAAACAATAGTTATACACAAGTTCATAAAGGATATGGGTCTCAGAATTTTACAACCACATAGGAAAGGAGTAGATATGTTCCCACAAATAAGCAAAAAGGCCAAAAAACAAAAGTTTTGGTATGTTCAGTTGGACTCCAAAAATGTTCGTCCTTACTAAAAGAATTTCTAAAATGAATCTCCAATATACCTTCTAACCATGTTAAGTGAGATAAGATAGGCTGAAACAAGCTCAATGTCCGTCCGTCACAGAAGTGGAATTCTATAATACTGACACGGGATTTCCAACCAATTCTCCCCCTTCTCACAAGGAGAAAAAAATAAAAAATTCATATGCTTAAGTTTCTCACTGGAGGCGGTAAGAATTATTTCTTTAACTATGAAATCCAAAGCACCAAGCAGCTCAGATCGATCCTACACAAATTAAAAACACGTATCACCAGTAAGGTGACATACATAATCGTTTCCCTCCTTTGAGCATATATTACGGGTGGACATGCATCTCTCAAGTTCACGACAGCCTTTCAGAGAAAATTTTCGCTTGGAGTTAAACAAAAGTTATTTGATTTTCGTATAATTGAATTCTTCCAGAATGAACCACATACTAAAATTAAAAGCATATCATCGTGCAAGGAATACCTTTAATTAGAGTCAAATCACTCCAAAGGAACAGATGACAACCTTCGAACCGTCAAGCCGTTCCTCTTGCCCTGCGATTCACGAGAAATATGTCAAATAATGACGTAGTAAATTAGTGAAACATAATACATGCTTTAAATCAAGACTAAAATTGGATTAAAGCTTAGGAAAGTCTAACACCAAAAAAGAGAAAGACTCACTCGGAAAAACTTTCAAGTCCATGACATCAAAATAAAACGACCGCTTACATTATCCAAATTTGCTTTCTCTTCAGAACGAATATTCACATTTTAAAACATGAAAACACTTATCAAGTTTCCAACAAGGATAATAAATTTAAAACTTGTCATAAAACAAATGAACTTGGTGAAGCAAGTTAAGAAACCTGAAAAACCGTTTCCTAACATCTAGCACTCAACCAGAGCCGAATGCGTCCATCCATTCGTTCATACTCAACGTTAAACAAATCACATTTTACCAAACTAATTTTCTGACTAAAATCAACGATCCAGCACCGGACAGAACACTATATCCTCCAACAGAGAAAAAGAAGCTCAAAATCTTCTGCCATCACGATTTTTTTAAAATCCACACCACACAAAACAAAATCTCGAAGAACTAAAAAACGGCAATGACCGACGACGAAAAATCACGACACGGAGAAAATGAATTCAAAAGAAAAGAAAAAAGAGCCACAAACAATTAAGATCAAAAGAAAATAATGTGAGTCGGGACCAGTCAGATCGAACTTCAAAACTGACCAGTACTTCAGAGTTTCCGGTTTAGGAAGTCGCAGCGAGAAGCCGAGAACAACGTGAGAGCGTCAGAAACAAAGATCCTTGAATTTTCAACGCCGTCTGCGTCTCCCCTCACCGTGCTTTATTCAGTCGGAGAAATGGGCATTTATTTTTCCCTCCTCCAAAAAGCATCGGCTGTTACCTAAAATATTGCCATTTTGGTAATAAAGCACAAATTGGGTATGATAAATACGGTTATCCTTCGATTTTGTCTTTTAGAGAAGAATGGTTTATCCATATGATTTAAATAATTTTTTCTGTCATTTTATTTTCGTACTGGGTACAAACAGTCTCAAAAGATATTCACAGATAAAAACAGATTTTATATTTATTAATTAAAATAAGTCTAATAAGTAGCTTCATCATCTTAGAAGGATATTTTAATAACACCTCTTGAGTTGACCAACTTATCCCACGTATGTACTTGGGGCTCCTTTCTCGCACCAGCTCTTCCTCTCTCCGTAGTTCCTACTTCGTAGTCTTCGAAAATCAAAACAACAGCAAGATTTAAGCAAAGAAAGAGAATAATCAATCATTCCGGAGGCTCAGGGCTGCTCGCAGACAACCGACCCCAAACGTGGCGAATTTGGATACAAACGGATTGTGGGCACGAACGAGAGCCAATAATGCCTCGTTCAGCCGACAGTCATCCTGTCACTTCGACAGCGATGGACTGACTGCGACAGCCATGGCTGTCGAAACAAAAGAGACGAAGCTGGAACCCATTCTATTCAAAACTAGGGGAGAACCAGAAACCGGAGTTCTCTGTGTTATCAAATCACATTAGTTGTACAGAAACAGGAAAAGCTCGATGATACCGACTAGAGTACGGAGACTTCTGAGACAACTGATGTTGGCGGATGAATAGAGAAATCACGTCGGGGAATACGCACATCTACGCCAGAAAACGGCATCAACTTGTGATTTCCCCTTAATCGAATTGGTTTGTTGTGGCGTGCTTGATGTAAGTGGTTTCTCAAACTTCAACTCATATTTTTCCGACGGATAATGTTTTCTATACCTTTGCTCAATTTTATACTGATGAAGGGTGTCAATTTAAGCCAAAAGGCAATAAACAAGCAATTCTTTTTCACTTTCGATCGATTTGGATCGATTTCGTCGGGGATTCCTGCGATTGAACTTTCTCCCTGTTGGAAAGTTCATTTGATTGACTTCTCAATAACTATATTTATAATTCAATTCCGCAAGTTCGCGAAGAAGAAGAAAAATAATTGAGAGAGAATTTATTTTATTTAATTGCTTGTCTTACTCATACTTAGGAGAGAGATACGAATATTCAACGCAGAAGGGGACAAACTGCTCTCGTAAGGGAGGAGAGACCAAAGATTTTTATTCTTGGATGATGGATGAAAGGGAACCGGAAGATGACTTCGTATATTTAATATCTTGTCCTTGCACAGTCCTTCATGAAGGCCATTTTTAGTTTTTACCAAAATACCTCCATTTGATGTTAAATTAATGAGATGCGACTTAAAAAACACGCGGAATGGAGCCATGGAGCCCTGCTCCTCTCCCTTGGGCAAAGGCCCTTCCTTTGCCAGCAAGAGGGGCAAAGTTCACCGATAGTTAAACTTAGTTGACAACTTCAAAGGCTGATAACAACAGGACTATAAAATCCATTCTCTCAACAGGATTGAAATCTTAAACTAATAGTTGGGATAACCCTCTATACCCTTTTGTTTGTAAGAAAAAGGGTAAAAAATGCCATGTTTTATACTAGTTGTAGGTAAAGAGGGAGGGGAGACTCCTCTTTCTGTTCTCTCTGCAAATTTAGAGAATTAATCCTAGGGCAAGTCAAAACTGCTGGAAACAAAGTAAAAACATTTAGCTATGAAAACCCTTCCTGCAGATGTGATACAACAAATGCCCCGATTTATTATTCTACATTGTCCATCAAAGAAAGTCATGTGCTTACTTAGGATGCTGATGTGAGTTATCATTCTTACCAGGCCAGTCCAGTCCAAGCTTAGGAGGTGACAGATAAAGAACACAAAAACGTATATAAGCACTAAAAAAAAAAGTTAATTACAGAAAAATTCAAAAGTCCGAGGCCTGAGTCTCTCAGTTTTCCACATACTTTGGTACCTTCCATCCTTTACCAACTCGGTCAACGGGCTATCAACAGGTTAACGTTTGCTAAAACTTGCAAATCATGGCGAATAGCATTTGGCTGATAAACTTCAATGACAGTGTGAAATCAAATAATATACGAGAGTCATGAAGAATAGAATGTTTTTGGAAGTACCCACAACAGTGATTTAGACGGCAACTAAGAAACCTTGACAGCAGAAGCACGCAACCAGGATGCCAAGAAATGCCCCTGCAATAACTTGAGATGGTGTGTGACCGAGGAGTTCCTTAAGCTTCTTTTGGCTTATTGGGTGTCCTTGAAACAAATCCTCCACGATCATGTTAAGGACCTACAGAAAATTAGCCTTCTTTCAGATGCTAGCATTTTACTGATAACATGGTGTTGGTGCATTGAAACAAGTAAATATAAAATCATAAATCTCCAACAGAAAGTGAGAACCTTCAAATTGATTATTGGAGGTACAAAGTGATTTACAGCTGCAAATGATACTTGCAAATCGTATTGCAATATCCCACACAGAATAAATTAGAAAAATAAATCATGAAGCTCACATAAAAGCATCATTGCTAATAACACATTTTCTTTTTTATCAGTATCACTAACATTGACAAAGAGAGCTCTAGAAAGTAGTAAACCATCACATATCGGTACTACAAACCTTAAGGGTCTATTTGACCACTATTATTCACAAAAATAGTCAGTGAAAATGAGATTCTCATTTTCTTTTCTTTTCTTTTCTTTTCCATTGGGTTCCAAACAGCTACTTGGATTTTTGGTCAGGGAAAAATAATTATTTGCAGTTTACGGAGAAGTATCATATTTTTAAAATTATGTTGTACTATTTGCTATTCTTTCCAACATAAAAGATCAGGCTGTGTTTCAAGATAAGAATCCTCCAGTGATTGTGTTCAACTCAACAGCCACATGGTGGGGGCTTCACAATGCATGTTCTTGGGTTTTCAAACTCATAGGGTCGGGGCATCCCGGTCGTCACATGTATCAACTAAAAATGAAAATGACTGTTCCACCCTCTGGATTTATGTTGAGAAGGCAAACTCCTTGTCCCCCCATCTTCTACACATGTTTCAGTTTTTTGTTATCTTATAAAGCATGTCATTCCACAAATGCTCAACATGAAGCATTAAAACAACACAATGAAAACCTACCCAATAAATATGGTCCTTTTTTCCATGCTTCAATATGTTATAACTATAAGTAAAGCCCTATACCAGCAACATTAATAACTAGAAGAGTGATCAAGTTGGAATAAACGCAACTCGAAAATATTAAAGAAGTAAAGAATGTCCAAAATTCCTATATAGATCAATAATGTCCTCTAATTACAAGTAAACCTAAATGGGTACCACTCTCTATTCTATGCCTACCTAGTGCTTAATCTGCAATTACAAGTCCTTAACAATTAAGAGCAAACATGAATGGAACAAGCAAATTGCTAATGGAGTCTTGGGCCAATTTAGTGGCAATAAATGTGTACAACATCTTATAAACAAAAAAACAATCATCTACAGAATGTAAGCTCATGGAGAATGGAACTGAACACTTCCAGGTTTATGCACACCAAGTCAGAGGTCCCCTGGTGATCATGTGATTCACCAACCCTCTGAATTGGTGGACCTCCATAACAGTCCCTTCTTCATCCTATATTGATTCACTGTCCCACATAGCTGACATATAAACTACAGTCAGTGAAAGTAAAGTTAAGTCATTTTGATCCTCCAATGCCACTTCTTGAACCTCTCATAAAATAGAACTCCTCAATTGCTACTATAATTTGTACTGATTCTCTCGGTTGTTTTTTTCTCAGTTCAAATTCCATTAAACCTTTTTATACCAAGGTTGCAACTATTGGAGTATTTTCAGCAATTTATACTAAGATTGCAACTATAGTCCATCAAGCATTTTTTCTGGATTTTTATCTCCACTTCTTCTCCTGCTTGTTTCTTCCCACATTAATATACATTTTCAAGTGGTCTCTTTAACCTAGATCTCTCTCTCACTCACTTTGTTCATCACTCCAATTTCCATTCAGTGATCATATGTGCACTTTCCACAAACTGCAAATAAACTGATATCACTGTCTAATATACCTCAGAGCATGTTTGGGCTTCTAACTCAGCTTCTCTATTATGAAAGAAGAACGCTTAATATAGGAGCACAAGTTCAGATTATAGAATCTAGGTTTAACGTTCAATATTGTGTGAGGAACAATCTAATAGGAGGCACCTTTAGTCTGAACCATACTAGATGAACTGAAGCATGAACGAGTATTCAAAGTTAGAATCCTGTAATTCAGCTCTTATGCATATTTAGCATGTCTTGTCCAAAAGATTTGGCAAAATGTACAAATTTCATCTGATATTTATGGGGTTTTATTTGTTTTTTCAACCAAAAATTTCACCTGGCAAGCATCATGCAGATATAGTACCGTAGTCATAACACCACCTTGACATGCATTATCATTCAACAGGGTGCTTTTCCAAATAGTCAGAACTAATGTATATTTAAAGAAACAACTAGCTTAAGGATTATAAATCAAATCGCAACATGCACAACCTGAAAAGTAAAAATTCACAAACACCCTATCTACTTGTGGCATAGTTTGGCATAGTCTGGACACTGATAAAGCTTGTCAATAAAAAAAAAAAATAGCAATACTAGTTGCTTGAAGAACATAATTCACCAAAATCTCACACAAGAACAACCGCATATGTAAAGGGTCTCGATTAATCAACCAGCAATAAACAGGAAAATTACCTCAGCTTGCATCCCTGCATGGCGTCGTACCCCAGTTGCATCATACATAACTATCAAACTAAACCCCAAACAAACTGGAAAAAGTGCATCCGCAACCCCATGACACAAGGCCACCGATGCAGTCAAGGCAGTACACAAAGCCGAGTGTGACGAAGGCATCCCTCCAGAACTAAGTAAAATTCCAAAGTCCCATTTCCATTCGACAAAAGAATTTAAAAAGAATTTCGCAGACTGAGCCAGAACCCAAGCAAGCAAGCCAGATACAAAGGTTGGGTTCGACGCGAGAGTCGCAGTAAACGGACTAATGTGGACCTTAGCCACTGTGGTGATGCTCAAAAGAAGCATGCCGATGCCTCCGTTCTGCAAATAATCGCCATCTGGTCCATCTGTAAAGCTTGCAGACTCGCCAAAAGCTCGCAAACACGAAACCCATTTCTCGATTGAGCTTCCGAGTGCGAAAATCCCTTTGAACGTCCAGAAAGAATAAAATCACGGAAGCTTTGCATAACCGTGCCAACTACCCACAGTGGTGAGACTGAAAGAGAGTGCTTGAATGGGAACTTACGAGTTTGCCGATTTGACGGTACTTTGCATGACACAGAGATTGGAAAGCTTTTGCATGTCGACAATTCGTGATTGTATTTGAAACAGTAGGAAGTTTTGGTGTTTAAGGTGCCAACTCTAGGGTACGGACAGAATAAGACCCTACAGGAATCCATTAGCGAAGTTGCTCCAGCTGAAGTCGCATGTCAAAGAGATGAGAGTTACAGATGACTTGTGAGAGCTGCAAGTGTCAGTCAACCTTATGTCCGTAGCGAGCTTCAACCATTCAACCTGATTAAATTGCGGAAATCCTCCGCTGATTCCAGGACTGGAATCGGAATATCAGCGAGGACATTTGCCTTTGTGACGATACTTTTTTGCAGTGGAAGATTATATGATAATTTGGACTGTGGGTTTAACAATCTTGTCCCTCGAATCTGGACGCCCGTGAGCCGGAACTACTGACAATTAAATGGCCCACAGAGTCACAAACTAGACAAGAAGATGAGCCAGTACAATGGGGTAGAACATAAAGGGTTGTCTAGTAGCCCATTTAACGATTACGCAGTTGAGGCCCGTTACGCTCGGTAGACCATCCGCGCCCGCCAGCAACCACAGAGGACAAGCGTGGCTCTGAAATTACCGGGTCCGGTACCTCTGCTCCTTCTGGTACGTCTCTTTCTCTATCACTGAATTCTTGTTTCTGGATTAACCATCACTTCGTGCTTACCGGTTTTCAACTTCTTCACGGATTTTCTGTGATAACTGCATAAAGGAAGTGCATAAATCTGAAATTTTTTATGGATTGTAATGGTCAATGAAAAAGAAAGCGACCTCTATTTGGTGATGGCAGCGATCAAGATGCATAAGGTTACGGAAATTTTGATGTCCCGGCTTGAGTTGTCCACTGTGGAGCAGGACGAGGATTTATTGCTTTTGCACGGAAAATAATGAGTTTCAGATGAATGGAAGTAAAAACTTATTGTCATGTAATCTCTGTGGACTGCTTGCTAGTGTGAAGAATGCTGCTACATTTCCACGAAACTCCATTGTTGTTGGTGATCTATGACTGACTTCCTTTCCCGGCTAAATCACAAAAACAAATCGATAATTAGTTCAGAAAAGATTAGTAAGAAGAGAACGATGAATTGTTAAACAAAGTGAATATAGAGATGCCAGTTTATGCATGCCTAAGAGATGCGTCATGTATCATGTAGACAATCCTACTCTCATACGAACTCATGGCTCGGGAGTATGTCTGATGGTCTGCCGCCAAAATAAATGAGTAAACTGCTCTACAAAAGGGACGATCCTGCATTTTTTCTTGAAACCTCTTCATTGTTGTTATTTTTTTTTAATGGAATTTGATGAGGCAAACACTATTTTCCTTTCTCCCGCGACAATGATTCAGATATTGAATCGTTTCAATTCTTGTGATGCAAAGAAAAAGTACTTGTTGAGCTTACCTTTTTTCTGATCTTCACAGAATTTTTTGCAGGAGTCCTATTGTTGATTATTGGATTAACTAGTTATATCTTGACAGTGCGATGTGCAGATTTAGCAGCATGAGTCACTTCATCAGTTGATGCCATGGAACTGGAAATAAATACTGGTGCTATACTAGATGAAGCTATTCTTGAATACGGGAACAGAAATGTAATTTCTGTTTATTTGTCCTTTTTCTTTCCTTTATTTATTTTAAAGTGGGAACGCTAGATTTGGAAAATATATTTCTTAATAAGCACTATTTGAAAAAAAAATCAAGTGATCTCTGTGCTTTTATAACTCAACGTACCTAAAATGTTTATCTTTGGAAATGATAGTGTCCCCTAATGCTTTTCACCACAAAACAAGGTACCTCTGCTACTCTTTTAGTATAAAAAAAAGGGGGAGAAGTGCTTAATAAATGCTGACCAGTGTTCATATCTTATTTTTCTACAGGATGATTTCGTCTTGGAAAATGGAGGATGTGGAACATGTATGGATATTATTATTGATCGAGGGGTGTTGGATTGCTGTGATGACTGGTAATTGCTGGAGCTAGTTTAGTTTCTCAGCTCTTAATAGGACACTATCTGCATTAATTTCTGAATAAAAAAATGTTCCTACCTTTCCTTAATCTGAGATTAACAGATAGTTATTATTAATTAGTCATTACCATGTTGTGTGTCTTCAAGCAACTATGGGATGCTCGTGGATAAATTAAAACGAAAATTGAAAATGAGAAATGTAGAATGGAATTTTTTACCGTATTACATATGTTCCTTTCAGGTTTTGTTTTGCATGCAATGACAACTGGACCACAATCACTAACCTCTGCCCACTTTGTGAGAAGAGTTTCAGATGATAACCTGTATCCCAGTAAGTATATTCTAGCTCGGAGATGGGTCTTTTGGAATTTCAAATTTATGCTAATATTTCACTGGTTAAATTTATTTTCTTTTTCATGACAACTTCATTTTGGACCACAGAGCTGTTGTTATCACTCTCTCATATGGATTTTGGGTTGGGAAAATTGCCAGATGATTTACACAATAGATAGAAATGTTTGTGCATATGATCATTTTACAGTTAGAATTATGATTTAATTTGTGCACTAGCTTCTCTACAGCTGGAGTTACTACTGTAGAGGGTTTTGTTGTTTTCTCTTAGAAACAGAATTAAGAGAACAGCTAAGAAACATGTATAGCAACTAGGACACGTCAAGGTTTTATTTATTTGTTTGCTGATGCAAATGAGATTTTGATAAACAGGTTATTTGCAATAGTTCATGAGATTATTTTGTTATTGATGGCAATGTCTTCCACTTCATCGAGCTATATGATGCAATTGGCAGCAGCAAGGTTGTTGAAGACTCACTTTCAAGATTTTTTTTTATCAATTTATTGAAGAATATTGAGCTGCACTTTTTCTGAGAAGTTTGTTTCTTAGATCATTGGGAAAAAAAATGTGCATTCCTTAGAAGCCTGAACTATTGACCTATTCTTTAAATGTCCCACAACATATATTTCCGGAGATGATGACTGGAGTGTGCAAGTGGAGAACAAGACACTCTCTTTTCCTTCATACTATATTAATGAAGATGCAATGATCTTCTCTAAGTGATTATTTTAATTTTCTTCTATTACATGTTCATTTCTTATCTTCACTCATGTCCTTATACTGTTAGTATCTTGTAGGCAGTCATCTGTTTGGATGTAGATGGATGTAAGATACAAAATGGAGTGGCTCCAATTGAAGGAAATTTACCTCTTGATACCTCAATTGCATGCAATTCATGCAATATATGGTAAAAATGTTTATATGCCTCAATTGAGAATTTGATAGGGTACAACTCTGTAGTGTGTTTAAGTTCATGTTGTATAGTGTAACATGTAACTGGTATTTAAAGTAATTCTATGTGATATACAGTAAAAACGCATGTATCCCCCGTTTGAGAATGTTCCATCAAACAATTTTTTTTTTTTTACGAAGATGTATTTTTATTAACAAGATAAAATTACAAAAGTGGAGGGAGCAAATCCCTTACAACAAGAGATTGCAGGAAAGCTCCCTCTTTGGCAAGCACATCTGCTGCCGAATTTGCAGATCTAGGAATGTGAGACCAAATACATGAAAAAGAAGATACAATATCCAAAATCTCCTGGAATATGTCCCAGTGCCTCCATGGGGGAGTAGTATTGCGCTTGCACCAACCAATCACCACCTTGGAATCCCCTTCAATGTGGATAGGCCCACTACATTTGTCTTTGAACACCCGCAGCCCATTAAGAAGGCCATGTAATTCGGCTGACGTTGAGTCGGAAGTGCCTAAAGGACCAGCATAGGAAAAACAATGATTTCCAGATGAATCCGAAATGACGCCCCCAAAACCCGCGATCCCTGGATTGCCAAGAGAAAGAGAAGATCCATCAAAATTCAGTTTTAGGTAACCAGTTTTCGGGGGGGTCCATTCCTTCATAATTGGAATTTTGGTTCCAATGTGCATCCTCGCAAAATTGCTCCAGTTGTCTTGAATGCCGGTGCCCTTGAAAAAGGAGAAAGGTTTTTTTGTCAATAGCCAGGTGGATATTTGCCCTATCACTCTATCAACAACTCTAGCCTCAAATTCGCTTTTAGCATCAGACCGCCTTCTATTCCGTTCATTCCAAAGCCCCCATGGAATGAAACTAGCACATGCTAAGATAATCAATTTGCCGAAGCCAGGAAGGGGATATCCCAAGATCGACTTGCAAAAGCTTATCAGGTCAGCAGCAATACAAAACTGAATCTCCAACTTGTATAAAACAGAGGTCCACACGTTCCATGAGAACTGACACTGAAGAAGAGTATGACTGGCGGATTCATCTTCATTCTGGCAGAAAGGACATAGTGGATCTATAGATGGGTGACCTCTTCTTCTGAGCTTCCATCAAACAATAATCGTCCTTTAGTTTGTTTGTTCATATAGTTTAGTGTAACATATAGCCAAGTGAAAAAACAAAACATATAAAGCATATCTATGTCATTGTACATCATTGTTACTAAGCAAAAGAAGGTCAAGTCAGGAGGCAGTTTGGCACTCCACTCCTCTTTCACTCTCCCTCTTCTCTGGTTCTTTGTTTTCTTCTTCATGTTATTTTTACTATTGTTCTTACTATAGTTCTTTTTCCTTCCTCGACCCTAATTGACCTTTCTATGGTTTATTGACGTGCCATATGAATGTCACATAATATGTTAGAACATGATTTAATCACTGTTTTATTGCTATTATTATTTCTTACCAAGTTCAGGAAGAAGAATCATATGGTTGCTGACTTAACAAATAGAGATCTTTGGACAATCGGTAACCATCTCTCCCCTACCACTGCCCCAAAGATAAAGAGAATGGTGACAGGAAAAAGTAAGCACAACCATTTATAAAATGGAGATTCCTGTAGCAGAATCATTTTTCACTTTGTGGAACCTTACTTTAAGAAAAAGGTGCCTTATCATGTACTTCATTTATTTTCTTGGTGAGCTGAATATTTTCCTTCTGTGTTTTATTCTGAATCATGCTGACATTCTTTTTGTAGTACGAAAGTGTGTTCAGCTTAACTAAACAAGTATATTATTGGGAATATGCCCATAAGTATCAGTATCAGTTTAGTTTCCTTTTTTTTTTAAGGTAATGGTCAGTTGGTTTTTCTTAGAAGCCATAACTGGTAGATTTTACCTCAGTTGGTTTCTCTTGACAAACACAAATTACATTCAACAGTTACAAGCATGATTAGATTCTCGGAACATTTTTTTCTGTCTAGAATCTCAAGGATTGGAAATCATCAGCTGTTTTTTTTTTTTTTTTTTCTGGCTCTTTGTTTGGATGAAAAACAGGTATCATGCATTTTGCATGGTTGCAATCCCGAAAGATCATCTGAGAGTTCATGGCTGTGCCCTCGGTAAGTACAAAAAGGGTGCTGAACCGCTGATAGATTCTCATTTTTTATTTTCCATTATTGAGAGGACTAGAAGAGTAGACATTTATTCCATCTGACCATTTGAATTTGAAATTTTTTTCATTGCTGTATAATCTATAAGTTTAATCACCTTCAGTTAATACTAAAAAATGCAAAAAAATGGCTGCTCAATCTTACAGCTTCCTCTGAGTACATAACTGACTCCAAAATGTGCATGTGTTCGTGTTTTTTTTTTTTTTTTTTTTTTTTTTTTAAGGAGGCCGAGGGGAGGGGAAGCATGCTTACTTAGTCAAATCTTGAATACACTTATTATAAAAAGAGTGAATTAAAGAGAAAGGTACTGAAGATATCATAGAAGTCTCGTGAAAGGTTAGTGTTGCTCATTGAAAGATAGAATAACTAGATCAAGTGTATAAAGAGCTGAATAGAGTACAACATTGAGAAGGCTGATTAAGCTAGATCTTAAGCCAGCCCAGTCTCCTAACACTGCATAAACAACAAATTAATAGATTTTTTTCTCAAAACACAAATAATTCTTATGGGTTTCTGAAATTTGTTGTTGTTATAGGTGTACAATTGATGAAGTACGGCAAAGATCAGATGGCTTAGCAACACAGTCCATGTGGGCTGTACATTGAGGAAAACAATGGTCCTGAATGTTCAGTTGAGGCTTCTTTCTCTGGAAAGGTGTCTGTAGGAGTTGCAGATGCTGGTGAGACAGATGTTGTTGTTTCATTGGTTGAAGGAGCACCGTAGACAAACATCAATAAGAATTTTCCTCAACACAAAAAATTAGATATGAAAACTAAGGGAGATGATGAAACTTCCGTATCCAGCTTCAACATCAGTACTTCAGCTGTGGAAGCACCACATGCTGTTATTCTACCAAAATTTGATCTACAAGATACTTCATTGGCATTGTCATCAGCAAGAGATGTGTCGTTTCTGTCATGGAGCCACCTCACCAGTTTAATAGTGAAACCAATGACACCAGTGGTCCTATGCTTCACCAGCTCCTTCCTTGGATACTTTACTGGCTACCATTGAAGTATTTGAAAGTGCAGCTGCAGTCAATCTTCATCTGGGCCTAAGCGTGGATTCGTGTGAGTTTGTAAATTAATTTTACATCTTTGCTGCCTTTGTCACTACATCTTACTTGATACTATTTATAGCTGATGTGGTGATAATTTGATGCTATGGAAGATCAAGTCACTGGAGCTGCTATCCAGCAGAAAGTACTTCAGAGAAATGTGCTTTTTCTGGTAAATTGGTTAGGGTGTTTGAATATTCCTCGTTTTGGGCTGTTAGAGTTTACCTTTCGTCTGTATTCAATACATTATTTCTGCATTCTCTGGCTCTCCTTGAGAGGAAGTGTTTCATAAAATGTATAAAGTTTTGACAGCTTCTAAAATTGTTGCAGTTGAAAAGTTGGCAATGGATGCTGATAAAAATGTGGCTGGAGAAGCAATCAAATCTGCTCTTCTTACTTCCCCTTGTTTTACTCTTGTTCTAGAGATGCTGCCTTTGGAAAGTGATGAAAAAATCGACATGGAAATGGAACCCAGAAAGAAAGCAAGATTAGATGGAAAAGCTCCAATGATTCCTCAGAAACTGCCTGTAACAGCTTCTGTTTTGAACCATAAGACTAGGAATATTCCTGAAAAGAAAATAAGCTCACCAGATATAATGAGTATTGTTCAGGAGAGAAACTGCAAATCTTCAGCTGCATCTGCTCATCTGAAATCTGCAGAAAACAAGCCTGAAGATAGAGACAGTTCTAATGGACAAAGGGTGAAAAAAATCATGCATAGAGCTTCAGAAAACAAAGAGTCTCCATCAGTACTTGAGACACTGAGACAAGAAAATGGGGAGGCCAATAGGAGTAAATCTACAAAAGATCGTGGCAAGAATGATATTTTTTATGTGAAGGTCCTCACAGCATTCAGTCCTGCCATAACTGGACCAAAAGATGAACCTGCGAAGAAAATGGATTGTTCTCTAATGAATGCAAGGAAATTGATGCTACAAAAGGGAAAGACACATGAAAATTTAACTAAGAAAATATATGGTAATGCTAGAGGTAGACAAAGGAGGGTGTGGGATAGGGATTGGGAGATCGAGTTTTGGAAGCACTCGACACATGACAGCTGAACCTGCAAAGGTTGAGACTCTGAAACAGTCCTTGACCTCCTGAAAAGGAGCTCAAGTGTGAAGACTTCAGAGGTTGAAAACAGGTGCAAAGGGGATGTCAAAGATTCAATTCTTTCACAAGTATATTTAGCAGATGCATCTGTTTTTACCAGGCAGGAGGATATCAAGCCTTTCTCTACTAGCACTAGCATTGGTGAACCAAGTTCTGAGAGTAGTTCAAAGGGCACTCCTGGAAAGTTTTCTAAACTAAACTGTGAGAAGCAGAGTAATTTTTCACCAGTTATTACTAAATCATCAGAAAGTAGTGTTCCTTCCTCTAATAATTTGAATAAAAGGAACGTGCAGACATTAAAAAATGAGGCAATCAACAGAATGGCCCTGGAGAATAGGACTGGAAAGCCTTCTTCAGTATCTTTGTCAAGTGGATCCTAAGGAAAATCCTGGCAAATCTGATGAACAAGGATGCAAATCAAGGGAAGTGAGCCTTGGAAGTTCTTGCCAGAAAGACTGCTTTGATGAACAAGGATGCAAATCAAGGGAAGGAGGAAGACAACTTTACGCTTAAAGGAAATTACCCTCTACTCGTCTGCTTCTGTATCTTTGAAACTGAAAATTTTCATGACTTTTGCATACGTTGCCTGTCTTTAGCATTTCATTTTGTTCTAACAATTTATTCTCTATTGAATTGCATTGATTGGATAGGAGCAAGCATAGTTACCTGGTGATATGAGAATGGTGCTGGCTTCTGTTCGTGTCAGCAAAGTTTCCAACCCAGTTAGACAGGTATGTCATGGACATTGTATCTCCAGGGTTGTGAATTGATTCAATACTTAGGTCGAATCTTTATATGCAATTGTTATTAAAGAAAAGGACATCTGTGAAAGGTCAGGTAGTAAGTTGGTGTATGTAAATCTTTTGTTCATAGATGGTGTCATACTTAAGCACGTATTAATAGAAAATTTAACATAGATTTTTTCGATTGATAGCACCGTCGTCACATTCTTCCCATTTTAAGTTTAAATCATACTCTTTTGTTTCACGACAAGGGCTTACGCTTTAAATTACTGTAAGTCGTAATAGTGAAGTTCACGTTTGAAAGGAATTGTGACAGTCTCATCATAACGTAGCATAGTTTGAACGATTTCGTGACTAGTTTCCTTCATACGAAAACCCATATCTGATTCGATTTCTCTTAGTATTCCAATCAGGTAATAAAGAGGTATAAAATGCTCATATTCTATGGGAAGTGGCACGTAATAAAGATCCAGCATCAATATATTCGTCATGGAAGTTGAAACAGAACTGTTCTGTAAATCATCAAAATCTGGTACAGAAGAGCCTTACCCAGTACCTCAATCCTCGTCAACTGCTCCTGCCACTTTCATAACAAGGAGAAACCTCCTCTTTTCCACAGCAATGTTTGGAATAAAATTAAAGTAAATAAAACCTGGCTTGCTTCAGCAGCTTATCGCTCAACTGGAAGTCTCGACTCTTTGCCCTTCTACACCAGAGCCAGCGTCACTTGCTGATTCTACATCGATCTCCTCAGCAGAGCTAACCCCATTCCCAGGAGTTTCTACGGAACCAGTTCGCTCAACAGCAGGTGCAGTCTCACTGGTAGATGAAGCTTCACCAGGAGCTACCTCGGACTCTTTTGTATTGAATTTGCTAGTTAAAGCTTCAATGGAAGGTATACTAATTCTAGAAGTCCGGGACTCCTTTGCTAAGGCTTCCTCCTTTTCCTTTTCTTTCTCCTTCTCCCTCTCATCAAACAACCTGGCTAAGTCCTCCTCTCTTCCTTCTTTCTTTAAAGCTTCAGTCACAACTTCTCTCAATTCTTCACTGAAGGTTGACTCGTCTTCTTTCAACATTCGTCGAATGATCTCAAGCACATCGTCCAATTTCCCATTGTCACATAATCCCTTAAATATAAGATCATAACTTGTAGCATCTGGCTTGACCTCCTTCTCCAGCATCTGATTAAAAAGTTCCTTGGCTCTGTCGATCTGCACAGCCTTCAGCAACTGACTTATCACCTTGTTGAAAACACCCACACTGGGCCTCAACCCTGACTCTACCATTTTCATAAAGTAGTTATATGCATCATCAATCCTATTCTGTCCCAGACAAGCATCAATTAATAAACCAAATGTAAACTCATCTTGTTTAACCTTACGTTCACCCTCCATTTCCCCATAAATCTCCTCTGCTTCCCCAATCTTTCCAGCACCCAAAAGTTGTTCGATCAAATTATTGTAAGACAAGGTATCAGGAAGACACTTCTTCTCGTCCATTTTTCTGAAAACCGCAATTGCCTCTTGAAACCTTCCGTTGCTGCAAAACATGTCCACCATAACATTAAAGCTCCCCAAGTTTACCGTAAGTCTTCTCGGTGGACTGTGGATATCCATCATTCGGTCAAACAACTGCATCGCCTGCTCTAACTTATCATTCTTGACCAACGCCTGCAACACAGAGTTATACGCGATTGCATCAGTTCTATATCGCGTATTTTCTCTATTTTCTCTAGCCAAAAGTTCCTCGAGAAAATCCATAGCCTCCTTCTCCATCCCTTTCTTGAAGTAGGCTTTCATCACAGACCCATAAACTCGAACGATGTCCTCAGGGATGAAAATGGGCCCCGAAATCGAATCCAATTTTTCCTTAACTTCGGAAAACATCTCCAAAGCACGTTCGACGTCATCAATTTCAACTAACGCTGAAATTAGATAATCATACACGACGGGATCCGGTGCGAGTCCTTTCGAAAGCATATCATTCTTGAGGGAAATAGCTCGTTCGATCTTTTCTCGATCGCCTGTAGACGCCAAACCTCGGACGAGGATGCGGTAGGTGGCAGCAGAAGGGCTGAAGGAAGCATCATTAATGAGAATCTTATAATGATCGAGTGCAGTATCGTATTTGCGGCAATCCAAATAGGCGTTGATGAGAAGGTTGTAAGTGACAATATTAGGAACGACACCGGCCTGGATGATGAATCGGTGAAGAGCAGCGAAATCGGCATAACGAGACTGGCGGAGGAGTGCTGCAAGAACGGCGTTGCAGGTAAAGACAGTAGGGCGGCAGTTGGAATATATGGAGTGACGGGTGAGAAGTGAAGCCTCAGTAAGGTCGTTCTCACGGATGAGAGTCAGGATCCGATTGTGCAGGTTGAGGCGGTTCCCTTGCAGAACCGAGACAGAATCAGGGAGTTTCGGGGTGTTAGGGTTTGAGACCTTACTCGGGGGGGGCTTGGGTCTGTTCTGAGTGATAGGGGGATCTAGGCGGAGGCGGCGTTTGCGGCGGCGACGCTCTGCGGCAGCTTCTTCCGTAGATGCGAATGAGAGGAAGCGCTGCGACTGGAGAGGAATAGGATTATGATAGTAAGGTTTCAGAAATTTGAGATTGAAAATGGACCTCGAGAGCGCCATGATTGATGACCACCAGAGCTGAGAACACGACCCTAAGAGGGCAAGAGAAGTAAGGGTTTATCAAGGGTTTCTTTCCAGGCTTCAGATAATAAATTTCATTCGAGGGTATTTTGGGAAATCTAAAATATCGTCAAGTCGCTCTGTTCTGGCGTTCGCTTCAAGCTTCAGACATAAAGGATAAGAAAGCTGTAAAACTAAAACAGAAACAGCAGAAGACGACGGAAAGAAGATAGGAGCGTAGAAGAAAATGGCGACGGCGATGCCTCTTGCTCCTTCTGTTTCTATTAACAGCAAGGGATTAAGTTCTTCCAGCTGCCTAATTCCAAGTAGAATCTCGTTTTCGTCAAAACCATCGTCAGTCAAGGCAATACTTTTTCTTGGCTATCTTACTTTCCTTCTTGCCTTGTTTTCCATTTGTATTTTGTGATTAATTTGGACATTACCGGCAGCCTCTGGGACTTACAATTCGCAGCGCCCGTGTTGGGGGAGTTGAGATTCCCAATAATAAAAGGATTGAGTACTCACTGCAGTACATTCATGGCATTGGACGCACTGGGGCCAAACAAATCCTGGTCGACCTTAACATGGAGAACAAAATTACCAAAGAACTCTCTGAAGAAGAGCTCATCATCATTCGAGATGAAGTTTCCAAATACATGATTGAAGGAGACCTTGTACTAAATCTCTTTCTTTTACTTCTACCCAATTATGCTACTTCCCGATCCAGTCAGCTTTCTAATTAACTGTTTTTTGCTGCAGAGGCGTTTCAATGCGTTAGCAATTAGAAGGCTGAAAGAGATACAATGCTACAGGGGGATGAGGCATATCCAGGGTCTGCCATGCCGAGGGCAGAGAACGAAGAACAATTGTCGGACCTTAAAGGGTAAGAGGGTTGCGATTGCTGGCAAGAAGAAGGCCCCTCGTTAGTGGCAATTCTTTAAATCATCAAATCATTGTCTATCAGTAACTACTGAGAAGGTGGGTGTGAGTGTTGAAAACCCATTATTTTGTAACTGAAGACTTGCTATGTTGTTCTGCTTCATTTTAGTCCATCTAATTTCCTAAAGCCTTGTGATGTTGCTCTGTTTAGTTTGCTTTGCCTTGTGGTTATTGTAGATTGTAGCTTTGAGCTGGAAGCTGAAATTTCAATATGCTGTAGAAAGCCAACTTGGTTTAGTATGCTTTAAATGTAGTATTTTTTTCCAATTAAAACAAAGTTACATGTGTGATGATGACTAAGAACATCTGGTAAAGGTGTCAAGCTTCCAATTACTGATAACTGAACTGCTGAACGTGCTTGATTTAATTAAACATCCTGGCTTAATCTAAACTCCCCATAGGAAGTTCTAAGAAAAAAACTCTACAATCTTCAACAATGTACCCTCATAACAGCCTACAGCTTTTGCTTTTACCATGTGAGAGTATCTCTGGCCTAAAAAGTTTCTGCTAACTCAGAATTCAAACTCATTTTCTGACAAACTAGAAAGGTGCACCCTTCTAGTTGATAGCTCATCAATGTTGTACTTTTTTTAGAACAATAAGAAATGAGATTTTAATGAGGAAGCTCCATGACAGGAGAAATTACATCATAGGAAGAGAAAACAAGCTGAGATTAAATACAAAACAGAAAACATCAATCTCCACCTCTGCATCATTAAATAAGGAGTAGGGAGGGGGACTGTGGCTATCACAAGAGATTATCTGGTTACTTCCTTTTCGAGGTCCACAGTAATTTGCAGCAATCTGATTGAAGATGTCTTTGTTACATCTGGACCCTTGTTGGTCCTTAAGTACCCTCAGAGCAACCATTGACATACAATTTGGACAATCCAAAGGGGGCAGCCACTAGTTCCATCCTTCCATATGCTCCAAAATAGCTGAAGTAGGAGTCTAAAACTTCAACTGCAACATAAAGATCCATCGTCATTCTTAGGTTCAAGCTGGCCAAGAGAAAGAGCAGATTAAAATGATGTGCATGTAGACTATATTGGAGCTTGTGGCTTTCCTAACAATATAAACTTCCTCTTTGCAATAAACCATTCTCTCACCAAGCTATGAGATCTGCACATTGAGAGATTTCAATCTCCTCAAAGCCATATAAACATTGAAATCTCTACTCCCTAGAGGGAACTTGAGAGTCAGCTATAGGAGCATCTTTTGTGTGGTTAGTTTCTGAACTCAAGGACAGTTTGTTGTGAATGAGATCTTCTCCAACAACACTTGCCAGAAGGTAATGCAGTTACTCTACCCTGGAGAAAAAGATTCTAGATCAAATCTTAGGTGGAGTGAGGCATCTGTCCACACTCTAGAAGTAGATTTTTTCTGAGGTAGCATGAAAACAGCCCCAATCTTCAGACCCGAATTTTATGTCAAATAGATGCCTCCAAGGCAATTACCACTTTCCAAGGAGAACAAGATTGAACAAGTGAAGATTTATCCCTATCACCATTCTGTCTAGGCTGGTGCATCTCCTTCCACTTGACCTAGTCCATTTTGAAAATTTTGATGCTCCATTCTGCTGGAGTCATTTCTAGGTTGTTATAGGTTATTCGTGTCAAATGACAATAATCTTAGGAAGGAAACCAATGCGAAGGATTGAAGGAAGTTTTAAAGAAATATTATCAGTACAACTTGATGGCTTATCAGTGGAAGGCCTATGGACCTTCATATTGAATACGTTTAACAGGATGTGCAAGATGGTTGTCTTCCTCCTCTCCCTCTCAAGATGCACCCTTGAGTTTCCTGTACTACTATAACCTTATAATCCAGATGCCATTAGTTTCTTCAACTAATTTTATCTCTTAAAGTATTTGACAGTTCAAGAGAACCATGTTCACAAAGAAAAGTGGCATAACTCGGAGCAAATTTCGGTTAAAGACATCTTTGAATGTCTATTTCTTAGTGATAGTTTTTACCAATTTTGGGGATAGTCACAGTTTCATTTTAATTCCTCTGGTTTCACAAAAAGTTAAAAAGTGATTAAAAAGAAAGAGTTTCGTATTGCTCCAATAGGTTGGGAGAATAAATCAAGAAGCATTAAACTGGTCCTTGATCATTCACCCCTCTTACCTCTACTTTGCCTTTCATTAGTCATAAAAATTTTCCTTACTTCTGGTGTAGGTACTGACGCTACTAGTTTTCCTGTTGTTTTCTATAACAACACAAACACAAGAGCCAAAGTGGATTTTTTTCAATGGGAAAAATTGTCTAAAAAAAAATATTTTCATCATTTGTTTTCCTATGATGAGCACAAATGGTCATTTGGTCTGCTTTCTTAAGTATTTTTTTTTGCTTTCGTTGTTGAAACGTAATGACCCTTTGGAGATCACCGTTATCCACCAACTTACGTGAAGAAACTTACAACTGTGGGGGTTAAATTTTTATTTTTTTTAAGTGGTTTCTTTTAAGAAAGATGAGTAGAGTGAGGATTACGCCCGAAAGGTGAAAAACAGTGAGAGACTTGCTCTTTGAGAGGAAAAGGTGAAAGGAATCTCCCCATGCAAAGGAGACTTATTTTTGTGCTCTTAGATGCTTGTGTATGCTCAAAAGAGAAAACAAAATGATTCTTTGATAGCAAACTTAAGCATGGGAGTAAGAATCTGAAAACAAAGCCACTACCAGATGCTTAAAATTTAAAACTGGAATCTGAATAACGTTCAGGAGCACCTGATGCGTTTGGCAGGCTTACTTCATTTGTTGAACTTTATTAGGCCATAACTAAAAGCACAAAACTTAGTATTCATTTGTCTCTCAGTTGGTGACACCTTCAAATATTTCTCTATTTCATAATAATTAAGACATCAGGGTTTGTATCTTTAAACATCTTACAGCCACCTCAAAAGTGACAATAACACAACACAACACAAATTAATACATGTGAATTTTAGCGGACTTGCAGCTCAGTTACAGTGGTTGGGTATACACGCCCCGGTTTCAGGGCTCTGTTGCTCCTTCCATATCCTGCCTGTGACTCTTAACTTTAGCTCTTTCCTATCCCCACCTGAGAAAAAGAGTGCCATATTTCTCTGAATTATGAGACCATCATGACTGTCACGGACCTTCCTGTGACTGTCCCGGACGCTCCGTGGGGTCCCTTCCCATATGAGCTTTCTCCCGTTGGCTCCTACCTCAAGACTATAGCTGTAATTTCTTGCTTCAGTTTCATCTCCCATAAAGCGGAGAAATGCCATATATACAGGAGCCATACCAAGTTGGAAAGCCTCAAAATGCAAACAAAAATATTGCCCAAAACAGTGGAAGACCTGAAGTGAGAAAGAAGCAAAAAGAAGGAACACAGCAAACAGTATTCACATCAGCCAACACAATCTTACACAATAAAAATATCTCATAAAAAGCCACAAACTGCTGCTTTTTTTAGTTCATCAGACTAAAACCCAATTAGCTACAAATAATCTTACTGAATTGGTAAAGGCATAGCCAATGCCAGAAGATAGATAGAAAAACCAATGACTTGGAATCATCAGAGACAAACATACAGATGTCTAGACAGAAATTTGGGAATTAACCCAGGAATAGTACGTGTCAGGGTAAGACTACACCCACTACTACCTACTATCACTATGTCATGTGTGGTGATGTGCAATTAACCTGCCAATAAGTAGGGTCTAACTGTACATAAGCCATATTTAAAAGCTCAAAGTCAAGTAACCCGGGCATGTGATTGATGACTTCTTACAGAATGATATAAGATGTGTCAGACACTTATTTAACCACACATTTGTAAGTAATTAAGGAGAACCGAGAGTCTGATTTTCAGAAATCATTGTCAGGGCCTCCCAATTGAGGTTTTAAGCCAGTTTTCATCTTTTAACTCACTTCTGTCAAGCATACAAGCAAAAATGAACCTAATCATTCAAAGATCAAAAAGACAAGAAGCATGAAAAACAGAACTAAATGAATACTCCAGGGAGAAGACCAAGAAATACAATAAATGTAAAAACAGAAATGGTGAACATACTGTGAGCATCCAGGTGGCATTTTCAACCTCCCGAGGATTTGACTTGACATATCGATGGTTGAAGGTGCACCCAGTATGCATGTCCACTTTGTGATCATCCCTTAGATGAGTTACTAGAGAGGGAATATTGCCAACAACTGAGCATTCTGATCCAGCGTATGGACAATTATATGGTCTGAAGTTGCACTGGGCCTCATGTTTGAGCTTGCTGTAGTAAGGGAAGATCTCTGGACAGCCCAATGAGCAATATTTGCACGGGAGTTCAAGTGACTCAGCTACTTTTTCCAATGCTAAGCACCTGATGTCCCCAAGCTCCTGCCTACAAGTGGGGCACCGATTATGAACCCTTGTTTTACAGGTTGAGCAGAGAGTGTGCCCATTGTGACACTGCAACAAATATAATCATTATTAACAATTCCAGACACATACCATTGATGCAATACATGCCAAGATGAAGCTCACATCCTCGATAAAGTATCAAAAGAAATACAAAAGCATGGTACATAAATATGAAAGCAAGAGTACATAAATTAATGCATAAAGTCAGAGAAAAAGATGAAAGTGTGTGTACGAACTAAAAGAACACTTACTTTCCAGGAAGCTAGTCCTGAAATTTTGACAAGCACATAAACTTGAAGACCCACCTGGACTTGGATAATAAGACAACCTATAACCAACTTCAGCAAAGTTTGAATTCTATTGTGACATAACCTATTTCCAGATCTACCTGTCCTACAAAATGTATGGTGATTCCATAACCATCACCCTGAAGGAGGCAATCCACAGTTCATGCATGGAACCAATTTATAAAATATGATGGCCAGTTCAGCCCTACAAGATTCTGAAAGACTCATTCTAGGACAGAGTCATTAGGGATCTGAAGCCTTTCCATGTCATGGTTTAAGTACATGCATTCCACTCTTCTACCTTGTTCCATTATTCTCAAAAAGGAAAAATATGATCTACCAAATCAACTCTTCATCTTCTCATTCTATTTTTTTTTTCAGAAACAGACAAAGAACAAGAATTTCAAAAATAATAATGGGTATGAAGAACATAAATAATAATGACAAGCGGTCTTCTCATTTCATTTGTCTTTGGCTGCTTTATTTGAGATCATATTTCTCCTATTTATACACAAGTTGTCAAAGTACTTGTCATCCATTAAATAAGCATATGACAAGAAAGCAGAAGAATAAAAAATAGGAACAAGGAATATTTTTGAAAAAACAGGAGGCTCACTTCAAATGTGACTATGGGGAAAATCCATTCAAAGAAATACAAAAAAATCTATTTTCTGTTAAATTTTTCTTAATTTTTGGACTGCCAATTTGAATTAAAAAAAAACAGAACTCTTGTTAATAATATGCATATCAAAGATAACAAGCTTTCAATAATATTATCATTTAAAAGAAGGGTTTAACAAGACCCAAATACATAGAGTTAGATTTCATTTTCTTTCTACCCCCTTTTTTTGGTATTAGGTTTAGCACCTTATATCAGAATCCGTTCTTCAATACACCTCTTTTAGTTCTTTATTTACTGATTTTATCCATTTGTATACAACTATCCTTGGACTCATTGATTATCTGAGAAAAACACACATCTGTTAAAGAAAAAAAGAAACAAGATCACTCCAGAGGATAATGAGATAAAATGGAACTATATGAAAGCACTACTGCTAGGATAGGGGGTGGAGTATTACTGGAAGTGTCACTGGTCATACAGTGTATGAATTAATATGGGGTGGACGGAAAAAGATACCCCGTAATGGACATGAAGATAGAAAGGAATTAACAGAAGAAAATTCGATTTTCAAAGAGATGATGGTTTATCTTGCCTTTTATTCTGAAAAGAGAAATTATGTGTTACATTTGGCACAAGAATTTTAGGGTAGGATATAGTATTTTTTTCCCCCAAGGCTGGACTCCATATCCTAGTGAGACTTGAATCCAAGACCGAAACCACCTGTGTAGCCATTGTTTACGGACAAATTTAGTTTTTCTTTGTAAAATGCCCAAAATATATTATCGTAACATCAAAGATTCACCTACAGAGAAAGAGAGAGAGAGAGAGAGAGAGAGAGATTGGTTGTCTCTTTCTACTTTCGACTATCCATAACGGCATATAACCAGCAACAAAGTCATTCCAATGTTATTCAACTCTATTCCCAGTAAAACTCAATTTCAGGCAGGACCTAAATATCACATTTCCTTCAAAAATTTCGTCAAAAGAATCTTCACTTCATCAAAAAGTTTCCTTAAAAAAAATTTCTGGTCGCACTACTGTATGTCCCCAGGTACATACATATTACAAATCAGAATACACGCCACTAACAAGATGCTTGTACCACTAAAGTATTAAGATCTTTCCGTTCACTTGAACACTCCAGATATATAACATAGAGACTTCTCAGTCTGCAACAGTCTGTTTTGAAAAGTAAAGAAGATTGCGCTTCAAAAAGAAAACAATAATTAAATGAGCTCTGATTATAACCATAAAAGAAATGTCATAGCCCATAACAAGCATCAATTAAAAAATACATCAGATGACATGCTGGAACTCAATTATGCACTTCTTAGAAGCCAATAAGTGATGAAGAAAAAGTACAAGATATTAATCTATAGCAAAGGATATATATGAAAGTGCACTCAATTAGAATTTTAAGTTGGAACAATAACTGCCAAAAAAAAAAGAGCTAACCTCCAGATAAAATTTAAGTTGCAGTTGCTCCCCACTCCATTCGGATTCCAAAACAAAGTTAATTTATTTGTAAAAATCAAACCATTTACAGAAAATTGTCAACAAGTGAATCTTCCAGAACCAGGTCACGATTTATTTGCATCTCATTTGCAAGATATTCCTCCACTGAACATTGTTCATGACAAATAAAGTCCGCAAATGTTGGAAGTGCCACGGCTCCATCCATATTGGCTGAATGCTCACACCTCATTAAGTAAAGCATCATACTGCTCCTGGGACGAATTCATGTAACCAAATCCTTCAGCGTCCCTTTCAATTTTCCCTCGATCCATCCAATTCAAATGCAGTAGAAATCCAAATAGCTTACCCGATCAAGGAGTCTACCAGAACCCATTTAACGTTTGCCTCTAATTTTTCAAAAAATAATAAGAATTAAATAAAAAAACAACTAAGATAAGAGCGTAAATTTCAAACTGCGGAAAACACTACTGATTTCATCAACCGAAAGGTTTCTATAGAAGAACTTCAATTATGTCGAACGATAACAATCGGACCATTCACCAAACCCCTCAAAGAACCCCAAAAGTAAATAAATAGGCCAACCACTCGGTCAATTTCGTGTTCTACTCTATTTTATTTCAATTGGAAGAAAACGAGAAAAAAAATAAGCAAAGATTACTAATATTAGAAAGATTTGAAGCACATGAACAGAAAAACTTCAATAAACATGAAAACCTACTCAGACCGACAAAGCGGACACAAACCTCAAAATGCATCAAAAAGTTTAAAGAAAAGGCGAAAGGGCAAACCGACCTGATGGATCGGGGGATACATTGAATTAGTACAGACTGGACATTCGAGCAGTTCATGGACGCTCGTTGCCGGAGGCGTTGCCGGCGGGACCGTATTCGTATGAGGCTTCGAAAATTGGTGGGGACGTGTTTCTTCTTCTTCGATCCCATCAGAAGATGAGATACATTCAATGTTATCCAATTCCATTCATAAACCAACAATCAAAAGTTCCAAAACCTACAATTCTATCTCGATTTTCTCTCTTCTTCCGCCTAACTCCAACCAAACATCCCGAAATTTTCCACCCCCCCCTTCCCTCGTCTTCAAATTTACGTTCCGGAAAGGACGAGAAGAGAGAGAAAGGAAGGACAACGAAGATCGATACCAGAGAAGACAACCAACAATGGAGGTGCTTTTCTTTGTTTCGCGTTTTGCGGGATATGGTTTATAAAAGCGCCACCGTCGGAAAAAAAAATAGCAAAATAAAAACAAACCAACAGAGAATTTTAAAAAAGAAAAATGATCGGAATCGAAGATGAAAAGCCACGTCCGATGCGCTTGTTACCAATATATCTATCCCAATTTCCTAAACGCAGAATCTAGATTCCAGACAAGCTTAGCAGCAATAAGGCAAGAAATCAAAGTCAAACTTACCGCGAAGGACGACACAGCCTTACCCTCGTCTTTCAATTTCTCGTTTTAAAACCTTCACCGAAGTGTCTACCACCGATTGGCTAAGCTCGAAACCTGTGGCACGCTTACCGTCCGATCAGTTATTTGGGTTTTAATCTAAATATTCATTTCATAGGGGCCACATCTGTCGAGATTTTGGATTTTTAAAATTCAATAAAAGACTTTCAATTGTTATTTAGTTCATTGTTATTATTATTATTATACATTTGTCATGAATTGAGGTTTTTTACCCTTTTCGTTTTTTATTTAAATAGTTTCATTCAAATGCCAAAGTCCTCTTTAATATTATGTATATTTAAATAGAATATGGATAATAGTTAAGCTAATTGTTCAAGTGATTAAAAGTATATTATTGTCAGAGTTAGGTAATTCTGGTCGACCTGAGTTAGGTACTTGGCTTTCAGCACTTAACAGACTGGTCTATTGAGTTGTATTGGCTAGGCATTTGACATGGTATCAGAGCTAGACACCTTGTTCTGCGTTTGAATCCCGACGAAAGCGATAGGGAACGGGAACGGTGGGTGTCAGAGCTAGGTGGTTTCGGTCCACCTGGGTTAGATATTTGGCTTCCAGCACTTAATAGACCGGTCTATTGAATTGTATTGGTTAGGCGTTTGACAATTATTATCGCCCTTTCGTTAACACAAGTTGTGGTGGTGTATTGGTTTTTTAGTAAATATGATGTGTATTGACCAATATCCTCCCGATACACCGTCCTCCTATCAATTTTATTCCTAGGGAAGAAACTGATAGTTATCAACCAATAAACAAAAGATCTAGGCAATATATTCCCTCTTAAACAATAATATGTGCACAATTTTTATTTCAAGTGTTGATAAAAATGCCACATAAATATTTACAATAAAATCAATGAAGAATAAAGAATGTAAAAGTTTTTTTTTTTAAATATGGTTACCTAAATTTTAAATGTGTAAACACAACTATATTTAAATATGGTTGATACTTGATAGTGTCAAACGCCTAACCAATACAACCCAAAAGACCGATATGTTAAATGCGGAAAGCCAAGTACCTACCCCAGGTAGACCAGGGGTGAACGAAACCTAACCCAAGTGAACCAGAACCACTTAATTCTGACACCCACAGTTCCCGTTACCTACTGCTTCCGTCGGGATTCGAACATGGTGCCCAGCTCTGATACCATGTCAAACGCCTAGCCAATACAACGCAAAAAACCGGTCTGTTAAGTGCGAAAAACCAAGTACCTAACCCAGGTGGACTAGGCGAACATGCTAAAATTAGGGAAAAGAGTAAAGAAACTCTCATTTAAAATTTCAATTTTTAATAAAAAGGTGATCTCTAAAAAAATCTTAATATTTAATTTAAAATAAACAAAATTTTAAACAAGAATAGCATAATAATTTCATATATCATCTATTCGATTTTAACTATCATGTTGTATTTTAAAATACATCATTTATGTAACTATTTTAAAATAAGTATCAAAATAAATTATTTAAGGGTTTGAGTAGCATAATTTATGGGGGCCTTTTTTATATCACAGCCACCGGGGTTCATAATATGATTGAGCACTTTTTGTGAAGGACAAAGGACGAAGGTAGGTCCCCGGTTCCTTGAGGTAGTGAGAGCTGTTCAATAATTTAATGTAAATAATTATCATCTAATGCTAATGCTTCCACGGTATCCAATGTGGATGACCACCATGATTGGACCCATTTGACCCCATTTTTCATAATTGCTACTTGCTAGCCAAGAATTGAGATTCTTGGGGAACATGTGACTAGACTTTAAATATATGTATATGTGAAATAAATTTTATTTTGAATTTTATGATATTATTTATTAACAATTAATTTATCTGATTTAATTTTATAATATTATTTATCACTTTTGTTAATAAATTATATTTATTTTAATTATCATCAATTAAACTTACATATAATTTAATTATTTTCTTAATTTGATAAATTAAAATAATCTAAAATTAAAATTAAATATTTTATAGTATTTATATTTTAATAAAACTAAATATTTATAAATTACGTATTTATATTTTAGGTACATTAATTTATTTATAAAATACGTATTTATTTTATATTGTATCATATTATATTAACTTTGTTTGATTTTCAAAGCACTACTATTTTTGGATGAATCACATTGATGGCTTTGTGCGATCTGAGCGTTTTGAGCCCAGAAGCCCATGTATATGACGTTCATGGGTCGTGGCCCAAGTATTCGCGCCAAAAAAAGAAGAAGTTAAAAAACAAATGAATGGTCATTTAGTAATTTACATAACGCTCGATGGCTTTTCCTACCACAAATGAACTCGGATAAGTAACATACTTCCGACTCTCCGCCCAAGTTCCCCCATCTTCTTCCTCTCGATCACCTCACCCTCCGCGCTCTCTGCATTACTTCCCTCACGACTAATCTCGGTCCGTAACATGGAACATTAAGAACAAGTCTGAAGCACTAGCGCAAGAAGGTCCGTTCCTCCGTCATGAATGCGTCGGAGGTCTTGTTTTCTTCTAGGGTTTTTCACCCTCAATGCAAGACTCCGCTTCCAAGGTGTTACTTGAGCTCAATTTGCCTCACGAGACGCTCGAATTCTTTTAACTACAAGCGGATTGGAGTTAGAACACGCACTTGCCTAACGTCTACAGTTTGTCGACAGTCTGGTTCGGACCCTGGGCCGAAATCCGATACAAAAAATGCGCGGGACTCTGGAGATGACTTCGTCACGAGGGTTCTAAAAGAGAACCCGAGCCAGGTGGAACCCAGATACCTGGTGGGAAATCGGTTTTATACGTTGAGCGAGAAGGAGAAGCTGAGCAAGTTACCGACTCAAGGGCCAGTCCATTTGGTTAAGAGATTACTCGGGAAATCGAGTTTTAGTGATGAAAAAAGTGGAAGTGATAGCAAAGGTGAGTCGACGGATCCAGTGTATTTAAAGGACATTCTTCGAGAGTTTAAGGGAAAGCTTTACGTTCCCGAAGAAGCGTTTAAAGTGAATTTGTCGGAAGAGGAGGAATTCGACCGCAATTTGGAGGTTTTGCCAAAGATGAGTTTTGATGATTTGCAGAAGTTCTTGAAGAGAGATAAGATTAAGCTCTTGACTTCAAAGTCAATGGCTGGGGTATCAGCTGATTATGGTTACCGTGATTTTGTGGTGGATCTAAAAGAAATTCCCGGTGACAGAACTCTACAAAGGACCAAGTGGTGGGTTAGTTTTGCATGACACATACCTTATCCTATTTATTTTTTTAAAATTGAAAGGTCAGGCACCTCTATTTCCAATGACCAATATGCATCTTTTATACAGGGCAGTGAAATTGACTCCAAACCAAGCAAGGGCTGTTTTGGAGGAATATACAGGACCTCAATATGAAATCGAGAAGCATACAGCAGTAATCTATCTTCTCTTATTTATGATTTCCTTCATTGATCTGCTCTTTGTGTTTCAGTGTGTCTGCTTAAGAGGTCAAATCTCTAGACTCTGAAGATCGTGATATGCTCGGGTTGTTAATTGTGAGAATTTTAAACTAACTGAAATAGCATATGATATTCCGTTGCCGATTCTGAGAGTGGGACTTTTATCTTTTATCTTGTTTTTTTTTTTTTTTTTCCCGAACTTAAAGAATGGAACATTTGATCTTTATTTTCTGTGGTTTTACTGGCTAAATCATTGGGGTTCACGTGTGTAGTTCAGTTCAGCTGATTAGGTCATTTTCACTTCAAAATTTGTAAAATACAGAAAAAATGGCTCACCCCATGTTTGTGTTTGCATCCTTATAAAGCAACATGACTAATGTAGCTAACCAATAAAGACAAATTTATTCTTTTATGACATATTTTTTGTAATTCCCGAATTTTAGCAATGCAGAGCATGAAATTTTATATTATTTTACTATTTTTCTCCCAGTTAATAATAATAAGATTTTGCAATGCAGTCTTACGTGGGAAAGTTACTTGAGTACCCTCACCCTGTGGCTTCTTCCATTTCTAGTAGAATAGTGGTGGAGCTTGGAATGGTAACAGCTGTAATAGCAGCCGCGGCAGCAGTCATCGGGGGTTTCCTTGCAACTGCAGCATTTGCTGCCACCAGCTTTCTTTTCGCAGTTACTACATATGTCATGTGGCCTCTTGCAAGACCATTTTTTAAGTTTTTTCTTGGAATTCTACTCGGTGTTGCAGAAAGAATTTGGGAAAATTTTATAGATTTCTTCAGCGATGGGGGAATTATCACAAAAATTCAGGAGTTTTACGTCTTTGGTGGTGTATCTGCCAGTATCGAGATGTTAAAACCCATCGGCCTAGTTCTTTTAACCATGGTTCTTCTGATTCGTTATACACTGTCAAGAAGGCCAAAGAATTTCAGAAAATGGGTAACATCCCATCTCCCAATTGTATATTCAGTTATTATAATCTACAGGTGCCAATTTTTTTAATAATATAATGGGCTTCTGGCAGGATATATGGCAAGGGATTGAGTTTGGGCAGTCCAAACCACAAGCTCGAGTTGATGTAAGTTTTTCTGTTTGACATGCTTTCTTTTCTCTCTTTATATGTTAAGGTACTCATGGGGACTGATTAAATGCTCTAACATGTTTTTCTCATGGTGGTGTTCAATAAGGGCTCAACAGGTGTAAGTTTTAGTGATGTTGCGGGGATTGAGGAAGCAGTAGAGGAACTACAAGAGGTAATTTTTTTTCCTTTTTGCTTTATCTTTGTTGTTATAGTAAATTTACTTAAACATACAGTTTTTCTTCATGCATGGATTTATGTTAATTCAATAGGTTCAATCACTTGGCTGCTATTTCCAGTTTTTTTCTTGAATTTTGTAGTGGGAGCAAACTAACTTTGTTATTTCCTAATTAGTTGGTCAGATATTTGAAGAACCCAGAGTTATTTGACAAGATGGGGATAAAACCTCCTCATGGGGTCCTGTTGGAGGGGCCTCCTGGATGCGGGAAGGTTAGTTATATTCTCCACGCTCGCATGCCAAGTAAGATTTTTTTAATTTTGTTTTGTTGAAAAAAATTGCTTGATTTTTCTATAAATGTCTGTACTTTTCCAGACTTTAGTGGCAAAGGCCATAGCTGGTGAAGCAGGTGTTCCATTTTATCAAATGGCTGGGTCAGAGTTTGTTGAAGTTCTAGTTGGTGTTGGTTCTGCTCGTATTCGTGATCTTTTCAAGAGAGCAAAGGTGGTTGCACCTCTTTTTTTGTTTTCCTGAATATTGGGGCAGTCTTTTCTGCTTTTTGTCCTTTTCGGAAAATCTAAAAGAGGAAAGAAATGTAGGTCAACAAGCCCTCTGTTATCTTTATTGATGAGATTGATGCATTGGCTACAAGGTACATTCGTTTTATCAACAAGGTAACTACTGTTAGAATAAGTTGCTTTGAGGAGATGCTGAAGTAAAATTTTTCTGTTTCGCCATGACAGACGGCAAGGAATTTTTAGTGAATCAACCAACTACCTCTATAATGCTGCAACACAAGAGAGGGAGACTACACTAAATCAACTCTTGATAGAGCTTGATGGATTCGATACAGGCAAAGGTGTTATATTCTTAGGTGCTACAAATCGAATGGATCTGTTAGATCCTGCACTTCTTCGGCCTGGTCGGTTTGACCGTAAGGTCTGATTTTGTGCTGCAGTTGGTAATTTATATTATGTTGGAAATTTAAACCACTTCTATGACTGCTTAGATACCCAAAAGACCTCTTGCAGGAACATAGAAGTTTTCTGGCTTTAACTTGTTTCTTCCTCACAGATAAGAATCCGCCCACCAGGAGCCAAAGGGAGATTGGATATCTTGAAAGTGCATGCTCGGAAAGTAAAAATGTCACCTTCCGTTGACCTTTCCAGCTATGCCCAGAACTTGCCTGGTATCCTTCTATTTTTAATGCTTGCCTGAAAATCTGATCTTCCCTTTTGGTAAATATATGCTATGATGGTTTGAAACCTAAAGATGACGTTGTCATCTTGTTCTAGACTTCTGACACGTGGCACATTCTCTTGGTAATTGATAGAACTATTCTATCAATCTTGGAATTGATGTATAAAATTATCTGGTGAGCAGGGTGGACAGGTGCAAAGTTGGCACAGCTGCTCCAAGAGGCTGCTTTGGTGGCTGTTAGAAACAGCCACCAGTCAATTCAGCAATCTGATGTGGATGATGCTGTTGATCGACTGACTGTGGGACCCAAAAAGTTGGGAATCGAATTGGGTCACCAAGGTCAGTGCAGGAGAGCTGCTACTGAAGTTGGAACGGCATTTACATCTCATCTACTGAGGCGTCATGAAGATGCTAAACTGGAATTCTGTGAACGCATATCTATCAATCCACGTGGCCAGGTCTGGAAGTTGTTTTTCTTGATCTGTGGTCTAGGCATTTGTGCAGCCCGTTGTTGTTGATATGCATTTAATCTGGCAGTTCTGAAATCAATGCTTCTAAATCTGCCTGCAGACATTTTCTCAGATCATTTTTCGTCGTCTTGATGATGAGTTATACATGTTTGAGCGGCGGCCTCAACTGTTGCATCGACTTCAGGTCTGAAATAATAGAATTTTGTGAACTTTTTCTTTTTCTAAGGAAAAATGTACCTTCTCTTTCCTACTCATTCTGAATAATTTGATATCTGAAGGTATTACTTGGCGGTAGAGCTGCGGAGGAGGTTATTTATGGACGAGATACGTCGAGAGCATCAGTGAGTTATGTTGCAGATGCATCCTGGCTTGCTCGTAAAATTGTATCCATGTAAGCCATCTCCCATAGCAGATTTTGTAGCCTTCACCCTTTCTTTGGCTTTATGGATGATTGATTTTTTAGTTATTTCCTTTTATCAGATGGAACTTAGAGAACCCAATGGCTATACATGGGGAGCCTCCTCCTTGGAGAAAAAACATTAGCTTCATAGGCCCCCGCCTGGACTTTGAAGGATCCCTGTATGATGACTATGGCCTCATTGAGCCGCCAATTAATTTTGAATTGGAGGATTTGGTTGCTCAAAAAACTGAAGAACTGATCAGTGAGAATTACAGAAAAACAGTCACTTTACTATGGAGACATCGTGCAGCTCTGGTCAAAACAGTACGAGTATGTTACCCTCTCTCTCCCATCTCCAGGACACTGTTAATAGAAGACCAGGAACTCTATGAATATTTTACAAATAAAAGAAAGGGAGTTTACTTGTTTCTAGTTTTAACATCTGTTTTGATTCATTAATCTCTAAACTTATTGATGTTTGCTCTGCTTTGCAGGTTCTTCTTGATAAAAAGGAGATTAGTGGAGATCAAATTGAGTATATTTTGAATACTTATCCTGCAGAGACTCCCGTTGAACTGGTTTTGGAGGAGGAAAATCCAGGGAGCCTTCCACTGTTTGAAGCACAAAACGGAAATGATTTGGTTTTGTCTTCTCTTACTCCATCAGAAGAAAGAATCTAAGCCTGCAGGAAATCCTTAAGGTTCTACTACTTTATGCCCATTTTCTAACATTCGGTATGTTTTATCATGTTTTGGGGATGACTCAACTCATCTGTGGTGGTCCGGCATAAGGGTTATCATAGAAAATTGAGCTGCAACTACATCTCAGTGGCTTAGTTTATAAGGCAAAGCTAGAAATAATTTTTAACATCATCTTTTGGTTCAGGGTGTAGTGCTTGAGGCGGGATCTTAACCTGTGTATATTGAGGAAATATCTCCTTTTTCCTGGAATAGGTTTCTCAACCTTCTTCACCCTATTGCTGCAACGGTGCCCTCAAGGATATGGATCGTAATCAAATTTATGTGGATATATGGGGAGAGTGTACCATTTATTCATAAAATATGAGGTAGGCAAATTTTGATACTTAATATCCTGTAATGGGTCCATATTTTGGACGTAATTTTGTGTGTACTTATTTTTATTTATTTCTTCGAAATATATCTTTAATTAGTAAAATTGAGATATTAGTTATTTCCTGGGCTATCAGTTTAGCCGCACCATTCATCCTCATTAGATACATAACCACTGTTATGGTCCTATGTGCTAATTTGGTGCTAAACCCAGTACGTTATAGATTTAATGGTCTAATTTTTTATATTATGGTAGCTCTTGAGTTTTGAGTTTTTACAGTAACTCTTATTTGATCGTTCCAGAAACATAAACCTGTTTTTTGTTAGTTTATGTTCTTTCTTTAATGTTACCAAGGGCTGGGAAGAACCCAGATAGGCGAAGACCAGGATTGAGTTAGAATTTTCAGGTCTTTGACACTGAAAACGCCCAGATCTGACCCTTTACTTCTTTCGAACGAACTATCAAAAGTATCCTGGGAGTCGTCTGTATAATATATGCAGTTCTCTCTGCACCCTTCTTGTTATTGAGCAGACTCAGACATGGATACATTAATTCCCAAGAAGATTACTTGTTCCTGAGGCAGTTTTCCTTCTTCTCAAGACAGTTCAAGCTCTGGTTCAGTTTGAAGATCCTGACCGATACGTTGTTCGCTGTAGACTGCAAAAAGAAAAAAGGGGCAAGACCTTTTGACTCGGACGTGTAAAGGTCTCATATCGCTTTTGCAGTAACAAATTTCAAATATTTACTTGTGGTGTCAATAACGTAAGTGCTCGGAGGCAGCCAGCTTACACATTTCTAAAGGGATCCTACAACCGATTTTCTTGAAGCCAGCTTTTCTGTATGCAGCAATATAGCAATATAAATACATAACTTACTCTTTACAGATTTTAATGATCTCTGCTGATTTTACATGCTAGCCACTCTAGTAGAAAGTTCAGGCTCCACCTCTGGATCTGTCTCAGACGCCTCCAAAGTGATCTGCAGCAACAATGCATTATTTTGAGCATCAAGAAAACTAGATGTTCGAGAAGAAAAACCAAGTAAACAACATACTAAGATTTCCATATATTATACATACCGATCGATCTTTAACTGTTTGTTGAGAAAGGTAGCGTTCTAATGCACCATCACCATAAAGAATTTTAGCTCCAGAACCTTGTTTATCAGCAGATCCTACGGATTCCTCATCCACCACAACAGCATCTATTCTGTCTTTTCCGTCTCTTACATCTGGAATCTGCACAAGAAACAACATAAATCGAAGAGGGATTTTCCTCTTCTTCTTTTTTTTTTTCTTTTAATGGAACAATAAAAACATAAAAGTTTCCAAGAATTTTTTTCATTAATAAATTCTGTATGCAGTGACAACTTGATCTAATTGTCTAGGAATTACTCATCACAGTTGGACTGAATCACTTGGTGAAATGCATTTGAACTGATTCCATATGCCACATATTCTCTTTTTTTCTTTTTTTTTTTTTAGGAAGTAACTGCATATGCCTCACATTCAATACGGCATAAAGATAACAGTAGTACCTCTGCTCCTTTGTGTTTATAGGCAATTCTGTTTAACCCACATGAGCTATCAGGCCAGAAAAATCATAAAATGGTACAAATGAGCATTACAAACCTCATACATTGCTTCCATCAAAATATTCTCTAAGATAGATCGAAGCCCTCTTGCACCAGTATTTCTAGCCATGGCTTTCCTGGCAATTAATCTCAAAGCGTTTTCAGCGAAATGCAGTTTAACCTGGAATAAAAATGTGCAAATTAGTAGAAGTAAAAAAAAAAAAAAACATGAGAGGTCCCGTAGAGTCAATAAATATTTGAAACTGTAAGAAATCGTAAAAGCAAATTTTGAGGTTTGGTAACTGAAACTTACATCATTCATTTGAAACAACTTTTTGTATTGTTTTCCTAGGGCATTCTTGGGGTCTGACAAAACCTACAGATACAATTACAAAAACAGACATATTAAAGATTGCATGGATTTATATGGTCAGTGCTAACCTATGCAGGAGGAATCACCTGAACAAGTTGGTCCTCACTGAGGCTAGTCAAACTAACAAGTATTGGGAATCGTCCAACAAATTCTGGTATTAACCCAAAAGCTATAAGGTCACCACTTTCAACCTGCACAAAGCAATGCATGTATGTACATAAATCAAAACCCATTTCAAACAACATGCTCCAAGAAAGTGGTTTCTTTGGATAGCTAATTAGAGTTGACTTCTGATGAACTGTCATAGGATGTTACCAAGTAGCTCTAGAACTAAAACCTTATCTATTATGAGCATTATCCCAGAATTTTTAAAGATAGTTTCACCATTTACAAAGTTCATAAGTTTTTTAAATAAAATATGAAAAGGCGTATGAAATAAATGTTACTAGTAAGTACTGTAAGAATAATTTTTTTGGTACTCACAGATTCTAACAAAGATGATGTTACAGCAGCATTAGTCAGACCACCAGTCCTCATGTTGGCACGTACAGGTGCTCCGAACCCAATAGAAGAGTCTTGGCGTCTAGTACATTAACTCATTTCAGAATCCAGAGAACTATATAAAAAGGAAAACATGGGATGTAATTCTCATATTTTCTGTAACCTTTCAGAGATCGTCTTCTCCAAGTCAATAAATGCACCACCACATATGAAGAGAATATCTTTTGTATCAATCTGCAATATGGAGGTGAATTATTAACACAGGCCACAAAGATACATGATCCCAGAAGGATTCTGCAAAATTCCAATGAAGTTTCAAAAAGAAACCAACTATTGCTACTGTGGACGCAATACAATTGTTTATTCTGTGTTATCAAGAGATGATTTGGAACAGTAGAACACACTCAAGATGACGTGTGTCAAAATATGGTCATAATATCTCTGTCAATTTATGTCAAGCTCAATGAGAAGTTGAAAATAAGAAAAACAGTCATGGAGCAAGCCTACCAAGGTGGTTAGAACCTGCTTTTAACATCTAGGACCAGGATAAAGGACTGCCTGAATCCACATGAATTAACTCAAAAAGTAGTGTGAGTAAAAAGAGCTATTATTAACCTGGCTAAAGTGTTTCACACAACTCTAATTTTATTTTCTTTCCCAACTGTAACTGACCACTTCATATAATGTTTTTGATGTTAGAGAAAAACAACATTGTAGCAAAATAAGGAAAAAGCAGAACGAACCAGCATATAAATTTTTGGTAATCCAAAGAAGCTAGATCTAGAATACCTGAATGTGGTCACCTCTTTGATGCTTACGAGCTCCTTTCTCAGGGACATTCACCACCTGAAAGAAAACGGGCCACAGGTAAATTTCAAATTGAATAAGAAGTGAAGAGACAGAATTGTCCATCTAGCTCCATTTTTAGATGGCAGTAACTTGTGTGACACTGATGTAACAAAATAATCTGTAGTATGATTTCATATTTCCTATTAAAAAAAAAAAAAAAACTACATCAGCTAATGCTAAATCATCTCCAAGGACAAATAATTTAGCAAAAAATTAGGATCTTGCTCACTTAAAAAAATCACAGCAAATCGCAACATAAATACCAAAATACATGTGAGTATGCACTTACTGTTCCTTCCAGCATCTTTAGTAATGCCTGTTGAACACCCTCCCCAGATACATCTCTGCTCAGGTTCAGGCTCTCAGCCTACAAAGTAAGCACTATATTTTTCACATGAAGGTAAACAAAAAACAACACTTACAACACCACTCTCTCCTAAAGTGCCTAAAGCACCAACAAAGACCTTTTTGGTGATCTTGTCAACTTCATCAATATACACAATTCCCTGCTCAGCAGCTGCTAGGTTAAAGTCAGCAACCTAAGGTTGAAAAGAAGAAAAATCAGAAAATTTCTTGGAAAAAAACGAATCACAACAGAATTGTCTAGGACATTTTTTCCTCCTATCAGGCAATGAAATTTGCTGAAAAGGGGAAATGCACAAAAATTCAACAGCAACAAATCAAATTGCAAAACTCAACCTTGTAACCTAAAATGATAACGAACTACATTGTGATTACCATGAGAAGCTTGTATAATATAGACTCCACATCTTCCCCCACATAACCAGCCTGAGCACAAAGATATTCAACAAAAACAGTTCAGAAATAAATTAAAATACCAAAAACAAAAGGCACTCCCTACATGTTATGCTAGAAGGCCAGAGAAGGGCTGGAGTATGGATACAGTGAAACTTGCCTGTGTTAATGTAGTTGCATCAGCAATAACAAATGGCACATTCACCAAACGTGCTAATGTCTTTGCTAATAATGTCTTCCCTGTCCTTGAGCAACGTGACAAGATAGATCAGATACAGGCAAACAGATGGGAACAACTGATATAAAACAGACGCACACCCTACCCACATACAATTAAACCTGTACTTTGTGCTTTTGCATACAATTACAAGCCTACTCATGAGGAAAGCAACTCTGATGAAAATTATGCATGAAGAGTATAAACAAATAAAACAGTACTCATCAGAAAGACCTATACAGACTCCAGGATAGTAGTGCCATGTACCTGAGCCAGTGGGGCCCATTAGGAGAACATTACTTTTTTCAAGCTCCACGATTTCATTTTCAATTTTGTAGGCTTCACCACCAGTAGAATCTCCTGCAGTCCCATGATTCCTGAATGTTGCAATAAAATTGCATCAGTAATTAACACTTATGGCTGTTCATTATGATTCTTCCACTTTATTGGTTTATCCTGGCCCATGAATTCGCACAAGATTAGTGAAGAATAAAAGAATGATAAGAACCAAATTTAGAGGAACAGAGATAAAGAAAGGGCGGCAGCTCCCTGATGTGAACATTTAGAGCTATACTAAAAGCCAGACATCCCAACAGCATAATAGCTGGGTGTGTGACAAGTACCAGAATACACGCAATGCCCAGCCATACTCCAGGCACCCAAGATTTGGCCAACTTGGTGACAATATGAAAGATATCGCTTATACTTTTGTCTAAGATGTTGGTGGATCGAGTGAAACAATGGCTACATCTGGTGGTTTCTTGACTTGAGGTCCAGGGTTCAACTCTCACGGTCTTCTGGGGAATCTTGCTGATATGTATTGTGTAACAGATATTCAAGAAAAGTTGTGAGTGGAGGGAGAAAGTTAGAAGGAAAGAGAAAAAAATTGGAGATTCGAAGCTGACCACTTCTGCAATGATTCATGATGAATCCTTTTGTAGTGATTATACACAGCCACTGATAACACCTGGATCATGAATAAATAAGAGTGACTTCTCAGCAAAATTAACATTTGATCATAAACAAAAGAATACTTAATAGTAATGATACTACATAATTGGGTTTAGGAAGCATGTATATTGAATGACTCTGAATAGAAACAATAGGTAACTGATTTAAATGATGCTACCACACCATCAGAGATAGTACTCTTCCAAATTTTCAACTCCATGTCAAAGGAACCTGATGTGTAGACAACAAAATGCTATTTCCACTATGCAACAAACGAAAAATCACTGTTACATATGCCCATAACTGTTACATATGCCCATAAGATGACAATGTAAAACCCAGACTAGGAGAAAAGTAGGACAAGTGAGACTTGAAAAGTATCCAAACATACACCAGGCAGGTCAGAGGCCGATATGTTGCACACTCACCTAGAGCCCAAAAATCCCTAAACCAAATCTCAGTAGGTGAAATAATTAATAAATTATATATTACGTGTGAGAGGTTGCATCAATAGATTCCAAAAATCCATAAACCAAATCTCAGTAGGCAAAATAATTGATGAATATATCAGGTGGAAGAGGTTGAAGTATTAGAATCTGAAACTTCATAAACCAAATCTCGGTAGCAGAAATAATCGATGAATTGTATATAAGTTGGAAAAGGTTGAAGTATTGAAGTCCAAAAATCCCTAAACCAAATCTCAGTAGGAAAAATAATTGATGTATTCTATATTACATGGAAGAGGTTTATGTTTTCCTTCCCAATGAGAAACTAAAGTTGCCGCGGATCGGAAACCGTGGATAAATTACTTAACAACATCAATAATTTGTTCAACATTTTGTGCCCTCGTATCTCTTGTGACAAACTGATTGCAAACACTTAATATTTGACAAGAAAACGAGGATCAGATTGCACCTTTGTAGACAAAATTGTTACTATCACCGTTCTCAGGACTCACTCAATAGGCATTGTACGGGTAGCATATAGTTTCTAAAGCGTATACCACTAACAACTAATGAGAAACTATCACAATGAAGAACGAATGGATAAAATAACTGTCCATCTTACCTTCTTTGCCCTTTCCTGTCCAATAACAAACTTATCTAGTCCTTTGCAAATCTCTTTCGGTGTTGGAAACTCGTCACCCAAATTCGAACCTCCCCAACAACCATCTTTTGAACCAGAGTCACCTCCGGAGCTCGAGCCCCCCCCTCCCCCGCCGCTTTTAACCAATTTAAGATAGAGCGGATATTGAGGGCCCGGCTCCATTGACGAAACCGTAACGCCGTCTCCAGACTGGTGCCATACCTCGGGAGGATCCCCATGAGACCCCAAATCCCCTCCAAAGTTAAGCTTTCTAACATCAGACACCTCCTGGGGCTTGTCCAAGTGCACGAACTGCGCACTACCCCTATCTACGAGATCCCCTTGAAGAGAAATAAGCTTAAATGGGCTGAAGTGGTGAGGCGCTTGCGTCCAAACGTCGCCCCATATCCTTCTGTGTTTACAAGGATTAAGTGAATTTCGAGCCAGATGCATGTGATTCAAAATAAAGTATTTGGAATGATGAACAGTTCTCGTCGCCGTGTCCCTCAGGGCTTTTGATACGAAAGCTGTAGTCATGGTTCTATCATCCAAAGGAGCAGAGAAACGAGAGGATTGAAATTTAAACCGATAATTTCGGCTGCGCAAAGAAGACAACCCGTACAAGATACCTGGGTAATAATAAAAATCTCTCCTTGTCAATTCGGGACCGAAGGATTTTCGTGCTGTTTAGGAGAACGATGATAGAAGAAGAATAAAATAGAAAGCGAGAAGAAGACGAATTGGTATTTACTGATTATTGTTTGCTTCCACGGCTCGGGAGAATATCTGTCACCACCAAAACTACGTAGACAGGCGGAGATCGCTCAAAGACTGTCGTAAACTCCAAACTCCCCTTCCAAGTACGCCCAATCGCGAATATCTAGTCAAAAGACATAATTACCCCTCCTGATCTTGGATGGTCCCAGCAGTCTTAGCTTTAAAATCTGAAAGACAGATTTGTGAATCCGATATCCTGAATGACTTGGGATCTGCTGGAGTATTTTTGGCCTATCGGGGTTTAGCAGCCTGTAACGTTGGATTTGGAGTGTAACGTGTAACATGATCCTTTAGAAGTTATCAGTCTATTGAATTAAAGATAAAAAATTAATAGCAATTTTGTGTTCGAGGGAGAGCCAAAGGATCATGCACGTAGGGGTATCTAAGTCAAAGTTTGATTTTCGAGTTTTTTTCCTGTTTGGAAATTCAGAATCGTGATCGTGCCGCCATAAGGGGAAAAGCCAGCGTGGGTGTAGCGTCGGGTTCTCAAAACAAAGCTTGATCAGGGAAGATCCGAGGTGGAGGCAAAGGAGAAAGCAGAGAAGATGTTCTTCCATATGGTCTTAGAGCGGAACATGCAGCTTCATCCATGCCACTTCGGTCCACGACTTCGCGATAAACTCATCTCCAAACTCATGAAAGACGTCGAAGGAACTAGCAGGTTTTCCTTCTCAGAGCCCTAGGTTTTTTTCAAGATGGAACTCTCGATTGTCATGACTCCGTTCTTATATTTTACAGTGGACGGCACGGGTTTATCGTCGCAATAACGGCGGTCGACGACATTGGCAAGGGGCTGATTCGGAGTGGAACGGGATACGTGACTTTTCCGGTGAAGTACCAATGTATTGTTTTCCGACCATTCAAAGGGGAGATCTTGGAAGCCATCGTTACTATGGTTAATAAGGTATGGTTTCATAATCAACTGAACTGTTGATCTGCTGTATTCATACGAGATTCGCACTGATAGAGGATTCGCAACTTTTGGATAGATGGGCTTTTTCGCTGAGGCGGGACCTGTGCAGATATTTGTTTCGAATCATGTGAGTGTAAAGTTATTCCATGATCGACGAACATCTACCTTCTGTTTCATTTTCATGAAGATTGATAAGTCGTGGATTTGTGAGTTGATCAGGTTTTTTATTCTTCTTTTGCAGCTCATCCCGGATGATATGGAATTCCTATCTGGAGACACCGCCTCCTACTCGACAGCTAACGGATCGGTAAAAGAAATTCTCTTCTACTTCAGAGTTCCCTTTCAAACAAGAACTAAAGGATATTAACTGAACTTAAAATGGAAAAAGTTTCTGAAATATCAAGGACCTGGTTGAGTTGTGATGTACCTGATCGTTTATAAACATATTATCCTGATTCAAATGAACATCTGAAAATGTTGTATAAGGCAGGAACTTTGCATAAGGATCGGTAAATTTAGGAAGACTCTAAAGTACCATTGATCTTCCGGACTGTTCTCAGGTAAAGATTCAGAAGGACACTGAGGTGCGATTGAAGATAATCGGAACGCGTATAGACGCAACAGAAATCGTGAGTTGAATGTTATTTACCCTTATTTGGCTTTGACTGTGTAACCAGTCCCAGTGACCAAGTGGTGCCTTTTTGTGCAGTTCTGTATTGGTACAATTAAGGACGACTTCCTGGGTGTAGTGAATGATGCCGATGAGGCTGCTTGTGAGGCACCATCGTAAGGGTTTTATCATTTTGAAAGAACTAGCATGTAAGTTTAGCTTGTCTCTTCTTTTAGAACAGTTCTATCTTTCTGAAGCTATTCTTTCGATAATGTCATTCGGATACTTCGTGAGTCGTTAGGAAAGTTTTAGATGATTGACCAATTGAGCTTTATTGTGCATTTCTGGGGTGTTGCTTGTGATGCAACTTCTTTGTAGTTCTTCATGCAAACAATGTTTACATGTACATTTAAAAGACAAATGGATGGATTATTTTTGGATATATTGCTATTGTCTTAGCTTTCAGATGTGAAATCCCAAGAGAAGTAGGCAGAACTCTACATTAAAGTCCTTCATTCAGGTAGGTTAGATTTAGGAAATGATGGTTTTTGCAGTCGAAATACTGAACTAGTTTAGATAATGTTAATTCCTCAGGGCAATCTAAAAACACTTAAAAAATGAAACTGCAGATTCTTTTAATAAGGGTTCAATGGTGCTACACTGCTCATGAAGCACAAGAAGCTTGGCTTGGCCCTCTACTCTCCGTCTAAAATATTTTATTATATTAGAAAATACATCTATAAGTATTTTGGTCATTTTAACACGTAAGTTATTAATTTTCTTTATGTAATCTTGTTCTACATGTTAAATTATATCACTAGTTAAATTTTTATATACATAAGATGTGTAGTTAGGGAGATATAAGGAGATTAAGGTCTATTAAGTGTATAGGGATATTTTTTTAATTTATAACTCAAAACACCTATTTAAAAAGTCTAGGAATTCATGCACAATTCCCAAACAAAGACTTCTGGGCTCTTTAGAAATTCCTTCTTATCCTTTCTCTTTTTTCTTCAATTTTTTCCTCTTCCTTCACCCAAATCTGAATTTTTACATGGTATCCAAGCAGTCGATCGTTATTGGGAGCATTCTACTGCAGGTTCTTGCAATGTTTGAAGAGGACGACTTGTTGGAAGGAGAAAAACTACAGGGTTTTGATATTTGTTCATCAAAGTTATGTATTTTTCTTATTTTATCTACCATAACCTTAGGTTATGTTTGGATTACAGAAAATCGAGAGAAAAGAAAAGAAAGAGAAGAGAAAGAGAAAGAGAAAAGAAAATAATTTTTTTCCTTGCTTGGATGCCCATAGAAAATGACAAAGAAAATGGAAAAGAAATATAGTTTTTCTTGTTTAAAACATGTGGGAAACAAAAAATATAAGAAAATTATAATATTTTAAAATTTTCTCTCATGTTTCTATTTCTTTTCTTTTATCCCCAAATTCCATCATTTTGTGAGAGAAAATGATTTTCTCTTTAATTTTCTTTTCTCTCAATGATTTTCTGCTGCCAAACAACAGAAAATAGTTTTCTCTCCCCTTTTCTTTTCTTTTCTTTTCTGTGGGTTCCAAACAAACCCTTAGGGTTATTGGTCTTTACGAATCATTGAAGGATTGTCTACACTTTGGTTGCCCTCGTTAGGTTTTTTGAGATTTGCGTTACCAACCCCTTGTTGGATGCCCGCGTCATCCCTAAATTGATGATATCAGCCCTAATTGTCACCACTTTTGCATGATATTGGTTAAAATAGTTGTGAATTGCTGGTTATTAGATTGTTAACGCACGCATATCCTATTTTTGTGCCCTAATCCTTTTTTTGTGAGTGGTGCCCACCTTGGTGATAAATCTGGAAATTGTCTGGAAAAATTGATTATTTTGAGATCAAATATCAATATTATTTCTAAGACCAGAAAAATTTATACCCCAACTAGAGTAAATTATGGGTTAGATGGAAAAGATACCATCATGATTACTTAAAAAAAATAGCATGGCCTAATTATCTTATTTGGGTTAAGTGTGCCAAAATGTATCTTAAGGGTAGAAAGAAGTTGAAATTTATTTGAAATGATTCTCCAATGACTCCAAATGATGATTGGAAGGCAGAGGACAGTCAGGTTATGATTTGGATTATCAATAGTATTGATTTACTCTTAGAAATCAGGTGATAAACTATGAGACATCAAGGGCTATGTGAGTGTATCTAGAATCTTTATGTGCACAAGAGAGTAATCTCTCTCGAGCTTATGAGTTGTATACAAACTTTTTTGGGTTGAAAAAAAGAAATCAAACTGTTATAGAACATTATAATGCGTTCTTCGACATATGGCAGGAGATCAATGTATATCATCCATTTACTATGGATGAAAATGAGTTGAGAAAATAACAAAATCAATTGTTTGTTGCAAATTTTTTGGATGATTTAGATGCTAAATTTGATGTTGTTAAAGCCCAAGTGTTAGCTTCAGATGAAATTCATACTCTCTCTACCACTTTTAATCGGATTATGAGGATTGAGAAAACTATTGTACCTAGAACAGGTAAAGGAAGTAAGATAATGAAATCCACTACTCTTAATACTTCCAACACTATATCAGCCCCTATAGATTCCTCTAGAGTCAGAGGTAAAGGCCGAGGTAGAGAGGACCCAAGCAGAGGTAGAGGACGTGGTCATGGTATGTTAGAAAGGAAGTGTGTTCATTGTGGCCAAAATAATTATTATCCTGACATATGATGAGTTAAGTTTGGGAAGCCTGTATGAGCTAGTTCTACAACTCTTGATAGTAAGAGTTCAGATTCTTCTATGTCGATTACATCGGGTGTGCAATATGAGATGCAATAATTAATACAATAGCAACAACAGATTGCTCAACGCATGGCCGAAATCTCTGTTACTCTGACCTCAACATCTGTAACTTATGCTTCCATCACAATTTCTAGTTCTACCAATGTTACTCACGTGTGGTTGCTTATCATGTTCACTCGTCACCATCTTGGGTTCTTGATTCAAGAGCCTCCAAACATATGTTAGGTATGTTGTCATTGTTTTTTGATTTAAAAGTCTTTGTGTCAAACATGTTATTCTTGCAGATGGTTCTACCTCTCCTATTCAAGGAGTAGGCAATGTTACTCCTGCTTCCTTTTTGTCTCCTCAATTAGCGTTTTTTTCCCAAGTTTTCTCTAAATTTGTTGTCAGTTGGTCAGCTAGCCAAGTCAAAGAGTTGTTCCCTCACATTTTCTCCTACTCATTGTATTTTTCAGGATCTCTCTAGGAGGAAGACAATTGGTTCCGCTCATGAGAGAGATGAGCTATACTAAATGGAGAACCATCGACAAAATAGTATTCTGGTGTTACATACCGCAAATTCTTCTCTACAGTGGCATTTGCGGCTAGGTCATCCGTCTACAGTAAAACTGACTCAAGTCTTTGTAGACTTTCTGTCTAACTCTTCTTTTTCAGTGAGAGTCGTGTCAACCTAGCAAGCATCACAGAAGTTCATTTCCAATATTTTCTCATAAACTAGCCATTTATTTGAGATTGTACACTCAGATATCTGGGGTCTTTGTCTTGTGACTAATAAGTTTGATCATAAGTATTTTATTTCCTTTATCGATGATTTTAGTAGGTATACTTGGATTTACCTTCTTAAGGAAAAATGTGAGGCTTTTGTTGTATTCAAAATTTTCTTCAAGGAAATAAAAAAAAATTGTTGCTTTGTTTTATATTTTGTTATTGATAACAACCTCGAGTTCATGAGTCATAAATTTCAAGTCTTTTGTCAAGAACGTGGAATTATTCGTCTGACATTGTGTGTCTTTACCCTTTAGCAAAATGATGTAACTGAACGTAAAAATTGCCATTTACTGGAGGTAGCTACAACAATGATGATACATATGCATGTGCTCAATCCTTATTGGGGTGTTGTTGTTCTTACAAGTTGTTTCTTGGTTAATAAAATGTCTTTATTTGTGTTAGAAGGAAAAATTTCTATGTAGGTTGTTTTGTTGTCCGCGCCATTATTTGCTATTTCTCTTTGTGTGTTTGGATGTGTTTACTTTGTTCATGCATTTGGGTCTTTCGGGGATAAGTTGTCTCCCCGAGCAGTTAAGTGTGTATTTTTGGGGTATTCTCGCACACAGAAGGGATACAAATATTTTTGCCCGTCCACTAGAAAAATATTTTTATCTGTTGATGTTACTTTCTTTAAGGATGTATTATTCGTTCCATCTATGTATTTAACATCTAATCCTATTGTCTCACCTGAACCGGCACCAATTATCCTTGTACTAGTTGATGAGCCTGTTAGACCGTCACAAGTTGTCACTATCGATAAACCATTACAGGCATATATATATTGAAAATAAGTATCACCACTAACTCTCTCATCGGACTATGATTCTACTTAGTCTCAACATCCTAGAGGTAATGATCTACATTTTCTTATTGCACTCAAGAAGGGTGTCAAGAAAGGTAAAGGTACGGGATATCCGTTATCTCAATATGTGTCTTTTTGTTCCTATCTGACTCTTATAAAAAAATTGTTTTGTCCATTCCTACTTGCACTATGCCTTTTTTAGTGCAAGAGGCCTTCTCGTTTCCTCATTAGAAGTAAGCTATGGATGTTTAGATAGATCGGGACACTTGGAAACTGTGTGATCTACCGTCTGAGGCCAAAGTTGTTGGTTGTCGTTGTGTTTATACTATCAAGTATATTGAGCAATATAAAGCTCAGTTGGTTGTGAAGGGGTGTACTCAAACCTTTGGTATTGATGTGTTTGAAACCTTTTTGTATGTTGCTCATTTGTTGTTTGTTCGTATTTTCCTCTTAGTTGCAGTGAATCAGGGATGTTCCCTATGTCAATTGGACATTAAAAAAGTCGTCTTATATGGTGATATAGAAGAAGATGTATATATGGGACAACCTCCTAGATATATTGCTCAGGGGGAGATAAAATATGCGGACTTAAGAAGGCAATTTATGGGCTAAAATAGAGTCCATGTGTTTGGTTTGAAAAATTCAACTAAGTTGTGGTATCTATGAGGTTTTTGAGGAGTCATTGTGATTACTCCTTGTTTATAATATTGAGGTCCTTTAGAATTATGGTGTTTTTGGTTTATGTAGATGACATAATATTATATGGGAATGATATTTCTGGTATAGAGGATACCAAGTCTCATTTGTCTGCACATTTTCAAACTAAAGACTTGGGACAATACTGTCTAGGCATTGAAGTGTGAAAAGTCAAGAAGGTGTTGTGAGGACACAACATAAGTATGTTAGAGATATGCTTCAAAATATGGTTTGTTGGGAGCCAAGCCAACTAATACCCCAATGGAAGTGAGATATGATCTCCATGATGAGCATAATGATGAATTAAATGACATAACACAGTATTGGAAGTTAGTGGGAAAGTTAATTTATGCAATAGTTACTAGACCTGACATTTCTTTTGCAATAAGTTTAGTGAGCCAGTTGATGGAACATCCTCGGAAAGTATATTTAGAAGTTGTGCAAAGAATTTTAAGGTATTTGAAATGAGCACTAGGAAAAGATCTTTGCTTTAAACGTAACATTCATATGACGATAGAGGTTTTCTCTGATGCAGACTATGCAAGGTCCAAACTGGACAAAGAATCAACATTTGGATATTATGTCTCCCTAGAAGAAAATTTAGTGTGTTGACGGAGTAAAAAGTAGAATATTGTAGTTCGGTAATAAAGAGCGATGACTCACACAGTGAGCGAGTTGATGATAGAGGTTTTCTTTGATGCAGACTATGCAGGGTCCAAACTGGACAAAGAATCAACCTCTGGATATTATGTCTTCCTAGAAGAAAATTTGGTGTGTTGGTGGAGTAAAAAGTAGAATGTGGTAGTTCGATCTAGTGCAGAAGCTGAATATAGAACGATGACTCACTTAGTGAGCGAGTTGATGTGGGTTAGGTCAGTCTCATGAGAGTTGGGTTTCAACTAGGAGGAACATGTTTTGTAATAATTAGGTTGCGATCTTTATTGCAAGTAACTCAGTTTTTCATGAGAGGATTAAACATATAAAAGTGGATTAATACTTCATTCGAGATGCGGTGATGAAAAAGGAGGTAATGACTCCGTTTGTTCGGTCTGGATATTAGTTGGGAGATGTCTTTACCAAGGCCCTTGGCAAGCAAAAATTTATATCATCTGCAACAAGTTGGGACTCCTAGATATATATACTCCAACTTGAGGGAGAGTGTTAGAAAATACATCCAGGAGTATTTTGATAATTTTACCCTCTAAAAGTATTTTAGTCATTTTACCACGCCAATGGTTAATTTTTTTATGTAATCTTGTTTTACATATTAAATTATATTAGTGACCAAATTTTTATGTACATAGGATGTGTAGTTAGAGTCTATATAAAGAGATTAAGGTTTATTAAGTGTATAGAGATATTTTTACAATTTATAACTCAAAACACCTATTTAAAAAGTTTAGGAATTCGTGGACAATTCCCAAAGAAGCCTTTCAGACTCTTTAGAAATTCCTTATTCTCCTATGTCTGTTTTCTCTCAATTGTCTCTTTCCTTCACCCAAATCTGAATTTTTTCATATTACTTAGCCTCAACTATGACAAACTTTCCTCCAAGCGTGAGTCAAGTCTTAAAACAGTAATGAAATGAAGACTGTCTACTGAAACCGCAACTGCTGAATAAAAATGGAATCTGATTAAATTTGTTGGGTGAACGAATTAATTCGTTCATCCAACAAATCAGTACACGCTGTTTTAGTACTCAGTTTTCCTTTTCAGCAGTACTTAAATCAAACCTAGTATTGAGAGAAACTACACAATGCAGAAAAGCAGGGACATGTGTCGACACAGACGAAATTTATCAGAGAATTAAATGACTCCTTGTCCATATAGTCCGAGGTTTCAGAGTGGGCTTCTGTCTTAAGTTAACACTCTCAGCAATTGAAGTAGCAGTACTTGGGTTCGTGGAATCAGTATGTGCATGCATGTGCTGTATGTCCTTCATGCCCAGTTGATTTCGAAGATCCTCCGTTTAGGCTGCCTAGCAAATGAGATATTAGGGAATCAGTGCAATGGAGAAGGATATTGACGGAAACTGTGATGTCCAGGGAAAGCCAAGCTGAAGACCATGAAATCACACTCAGACCTTTCCACGAAGTAGCAGTAATCCTTCGTGCAGCACACGAATCGGTCTCTAAAGTTCTAAATTTGCTGGGTGATCGCGTCCTTCGCTTAATTCTCTTTCTAATAATCACGCCCACGCAGCACCCATCTGCTTCGGCTTTTTGCTTTTCTTTGGCTACGTTCACACGACATGCTTCTCTAGTTCCGGTATCGGCACTCGAGAGTGCAATTATTCTGAAGGACTCCTTTATAGGGGGAATCGCGGAAAGCACCTTCACCACCCGACTGTAAAAAAGCAAAAGATGGTCCATTCTAAGTAACAAGCAGCTACTCCCAATTTCATATTTCCTCTCCATGCTCATTGCTTTCTTTCCGTTGTCTCGTTTCGGTAGAAAGTCACCTTAAATCTGGCAGCTTTTCCTGGTCGCAAGACTGAAGCGTCTGCTGCCGAAGGCATCTCTGCCTTGAAGCAGGCAAACTGGCAAAATAAAATCAAAGTTACTTAATAATACGATTCTGACTTTCATCCCACTTGATCATTTTCCTGCTTCAATTGGTCCACGCGATATAACTCCACAGAATCCATTACAGCCAGCATCTCAAAGTATCTTCAAAAACTGCGATAATACGCACTCGAAGTAAAAGTTAGGAAGATATTTACGGAGAAACGCGTGCTGCTAGAAGAACCTGGACAATCATGGAACAAGAACGGTGGGCCTCGTTACTGTCCAAAGCGTGACGGTAGCTTCGGCCATCGACCGCGGCATTTTTGTCCGGGAACGGTTCGTTGCACGTTCGTAAAAGCGAGAGCAAAAAAGCCAAGCTGCCGATCGGAGGCTGGAAAGCAGAAGATCGGATAAAGGCCCGATGACTGCAAGTTCGAGGAGATGCCGCGTGGGTCCCGCTGAGCACCATCTAGCGTAAATCTAATTTGGCCCATGTAAACAACATATAATCAGGTAAATGAATAAAATCTAATTGCCTTTCTGCTAATGAGATACGTGGACGATGCAGGTTGATCCACTTGGCTCTAATCGCTAAGCAGAAATGACGATCAGGATTGTCTTCTGCCAGGATTTCGTTTTAGTATTTGATCTCTAGTCGTCGAGTTCAATTTAAAAAAACAGACACAGATTTTATACTTAATTTCGGATAAATTACAGAAGCTGCCACTGGAACAGATTGAAGTCCCCGAGATCCGAGCCAATAAAGCGAGTGCCTTTTAATAATCACTTAAAACAAACAAACTTCTGACTTCTGAGCCATTGTCCTTTCTGTACATTATAAGGGTATTTCAGTCATTTCAATGCTATCTCCACCATCCCTTTCCTCTGATAAAAGTTGAAAAGAGGAGAGGTTATTTATCACTTCCACAGGCCAACCGGCAAACCACTTTCCCATGTCAAAACCCGCCCTTGCATTTACATAAAAAACCACTTTCATCTCGTCTTCTCTATTATATAAATCGTCCACTCTGTAGTTCCGTTAGAGCCCGTTAGAGACCCGTCGCTCTCTCTCGTTTGAGCTCCATGGAGGTGCAAAAGCTCACCCGTTTATCTCCATTGTTCTTCTTCCTATTATGTATTTCGTTCTCTGGTTATGAATCGCTCCAGTACCAGACTCTGGTTTTGGAGCCGCTGATGAAACCGCCTCGTCACGAGCCGGATCTCTCCTGGAGCTACTCAGAAACCCTAAGTGAGACTGAGACAGAAAAGGGTGAGAAGCAGGGAACGTCTCTTTACCTCCGGTTGGAACACCGAGACTCTCTGTCTAACGCGACGGCGGTAGAGCTGTTCCAGCATCGACTGAAAAGGGATTCCCTCCGTGCCAAGGCCATTGCCTCGAAGGTTGCCCGACGAGGGGCTCAAAGAGGAGTGGGAACGAAGGACTTTAGCAGCTCTATCGTCTCCGGGCTGTCTCAAGGCAGCGGAGAGTATTTCACACGCATCGGAGTCGGTACGCCTGTGAGAAACACTTACCTGGTGCTAGATACTGGAAGTGACGTCGTTTGGCTGCAGTGCGCTCCCTGCCGCCAGTGCTACACCCAATCCGATCCCATCTTCGACCCCTCGAAGTCTAAGTCATACGCAGCACTCTCCTGCCAATCGCCGATCTGCCGGAAGCTTGACGTCTCAGGCTGTGGCCGTGGCAAGACTTGCCTCTATCAGGTGTCCTATGGCGATGGATCCTTCACCCTTGGGGATTTTTCAACCGAAACACTGACATTTCGGGGCGCCAAATTGCCAAGAGTGGCGCTAGGCTGCGGTCACGACAACGAGGGTCTCTTCGCCGGTGCTGCCGGTTTGCTCGGTCTTGGCAGAGGTAAACTGTCTTTCCCCTCCCAGGCCGGCCGGCGTTACGGCGGGAAATTCTCCTACTGCCTCGTCGACCGGACCTCGTCTAGTTCACGAGCCGCCACATCGTCAGTCATTTTCGGCCCGTCTGCCATCCCAAGATCCGCCGTTTTCACCCCGATGCTTCAAAACCCCAAGCTGGACACATTCTACTACGTGGGACTGGTTGGAATCTCCATCGGCGGCACTCGCGTCAAGGGTATCTCGGAATCGAACTTCCGAGTAGACGCGAACGGCTATGGCGGGGTCATCGTGGACTCAGGGACGTCGGTGACCCGACTTTTCAAGGCGCAGTATGAGGCGCTTCGCGATGCGTTCCGCGCCGGCGCGGCCGACCTGAAGCGAACGAACGGGTTCGCGCTGTTTGACACCTGCTATAACCTAGCTGGAATGACAGAGGTGAAGGTGCCGACGGTGGTGCTGCATTTCGCGAACGTTACCGACTTATCGCTACCGGCGGCGAACTATTTGATTCCGGTGGACTCTCACGGCGTCTTTTGCTTCGCCTTTGCTCCGACATCCGGTATGGTTTCGATCGTCGGGAACATCCAGCAACAGGGCTTCCGCGTGGTGTTCGACGGGGTGGGATCCAGAGTCGGATTTGCGCCGCGAGGGTGCACGTGATCGTGGGGTTTATGGCACGTGATTTTCGGCTCGGCGAGAAAAGAGGTTTTTCCGTTTTTTCTGATAAAAGAAAGAAAAAAAAAAAAAAAACTGGGCGAGGTTTTAATGGTGAATATGTTTGCCGGAGTCGCGGCTGTACGTTGTTTAGCTTGGAATTATCAGGCATATTTGTATGTAATGTAACCCGACTCTGACCACGTTTACAAAATTATTGTGATAATTTGGTCGAAAATCAATAGAAAAATAAACGAACCTTTGAACGAAGACAATTGGAGAATCTGAATTCTAATTGCATTTGTCTGGGTTTTTAGAAAATAATAAAAAATTATTTTTATTAATAATAAATTTTCACTAGAAAAATTGTAAGAAGGCTGTGAGACAATTAATAATTAATTATAATAATAATTTAAAGCTGATCAGAGAAGATTTCTAATATTTTTACTATTCGATGTGGGCTCTGAGAGGACAAAAGTGCGATCAGGCGGGTGGACTCCTGTCGTTGTGCCAGAATATCCGGCGAGATACGGTGGCGGGAGCACGAGTAATGAACAGTCAAACACCTCCGGAATAAAAGATTAAAAAACACTCGTGATGCTTGGGACCCCTCTGTCGGTCGGGTGAGTCCAAGGGCACGCGCTTTTGCGTCTTTTACATTTTCTTCCTTTTTATAAACGTTGGTTTTCTGACTCGAAATTGTAGTCCACTGAGGGCATCCAATGTTGGCTCCAAATCGGATTCAGTCCAGGTCAGAACTGGGATTTACAACTCTAATTAGGAGGATGGACTCCTAATACAGAAAGTTTGATCTGGTGTTAGATTTTAATTTAATTATTTATTTATTTAAGTATTATCGTTTTTTATATCCATAAATTTACATTACAACCAAAGAAAATAAGGGATTCTAAAAGGGAATTATTGATAGCGGCTAGCCAATACACCCAATAGACAGATCTGTTAGGTATAGAAAACTACCACCTATAAGAGTGGACGGAATTACTCTGACATCTACCCCGCCCATTATTGACCGTCTTTCACGGGATTCAAAAGGTGAATTATTTTTGTGTTAATATTCTCAATAAAAAAATATAGAGAGTGAACTGAGAAGGTAGAAGGAGAGAGTAGTGACAAATGAAAGTAAAAGACTTGGGTAATTCACTTTCACTTACTAACATGTTCTAAGTTATTTTAAATGTAAATTGGGAGAAACAAATTGGAAGGAACGTTGGGTTTTTTTTAGGGTAGGCCACGTCCTTCCAAATTAAAGTGACCACCGAAGTAAAATGTTGGGCATTGAAACCAGCCCATTAAATTGATTTACAGACCAAGCCCAAATAACCACCTCGTCCCACTTTCACTAGGGCTTTCAATAGATTCGGATTACGGATCTGGGTATTAACTGGATCTAATCTTGATTAAACATTCGATAACTTAATCCGGATCAAATAAATATTCTATTTTAAATTATATTATTGAGTTTTATTATAAATATATATTTTTTAATTATTTTTTAAACTTTATATGGATACTTAAACACAGAAAACAAGTTATTAATTTTTAAAATTAATAAATTAATAAAAAATATTTTATTTATTTACATATTTAATCATTTATTTTATTTTTATAAACATACAAACTAATTAACAAGAATTTTTATTAAAAAAAAAAAGACTATTTTTTTGCCATTTAGGCAGGTCTTCAAAATCCATGCAGCAAAATGTGGATCTTTTTGAATTCGTAAATTTCTTCTTTTAGATAGATTTATTTGAATTTTATATATTAATTATTTATAAATGAATATAATCGCACTACAACCTTCATTAAGATGAAAGGTGTCATGTCACACTCACTTATAGCCAACGTGGAAGTGTAACGGTGACAAACCCAACGTTAAACAGTCAACTAATTTACACGGCCGAGGGGATGGTCCGATGTAAACTCCGCAATTCACTCCTCTTCGCTGGGGGGAAGAATTTCCCGGTGAATAACGTAAGAGAAGGAGAAGGAAAGACTCAAAACACAGAGACGAGTGCTCTGCTCCGTCGTCCTCGCCCCTTCGAAATCTTTGAAAATTCTCGACGAAATCCCGTTGTTTCTTTTCTGTTCGTAGAGAAGAACCAAGGATTAACAAGGAAGGTGAGCAGACGAAGGCGATGTTGATGAGGGAGAGATGAGGGAGAGATGAGGGAACCTGGAAATACATCCGAAAAGGTTAACAAAAAGAGCTTCTACGAACTCTCTTTGTCTCTGATTGTTTCTCTCTGGTGTCTCGTCTTCCTATTTTACTCGCGCCTAGGACTTGGGACTAAAGGTAATTTGTTATCTGTATCCCCTACTCTTTCCGAGTGTCAAGAGTTCATTTTCTGATGTGATGGTTCACGGATTTTTCTGAACTGTTGTTCAGACTACACCGATGGATATTTTCCTCTTCTGTTTCCTTGTTTACATACAATGCCGTTCTATTATACCAGAGCTTAAAGTAGCACGAATAGATTCTTAATCAGTTTTTTTTTTTTTTCTTTCATATATTTAATGGGATATGGTCTTGTTTATCATTGTCAGTTTAATAAACTAGTTGTTTCTTATGAACCCTATCTACTCAACTGGAAGATCATCCAAATAAGATCTTCTGGTTCATTTGCAACATCCTCACACAATCATTTTATCCGTTGCAAAAGTAATCCTCGTGAAAAATCTATTCTCTAGTTTATCTCTCTTTTATTTCTGCTTCCGCATGATCTTATTTGAAATTTTCATTTTGTTATTGTACAGAAGCATTTATGAATGATGGCAGTAACAACAACCACCAGAAGACTTTGTTCTTAGATTTTAGTTCAGTTGTTAACTTGAGCAATTGTCAAGTTCATGGTTGTAAGCCTGCCGATTCTCTGTCTTCATGTCCCAAAAGTTCTGGGTTGAAAGAGGTGTTTGGAGAGATCCTAGGCAAAGGTAGAGTCTCGGCATGCCAATTAGAGCCACAAACAGAAGAAGAACTCAAAATCTCTAAAGAACAAAAGAATGAGAGATCTGCTCACCCTGCCTACCTTGGTCTAGAGGAGTTCCGAAACAAAACCTTGCAAGGAAAAGGCAAAAATACAGAGTGTGCACTCGGGAACATTACCCACAGAGTTGAACCTGAAGGCTCTATATATAACTACGCTGCGGCATCAAAAGGAGCTAAAGCTGTGGCCTATAACAAAGAAGCTAAAGGAGCGAGTAACATTCTGGGGAGAGACGAAGATAAGTACCTTAGGAATCCATGCTCAGCTGATGGGAAGTTTGTAGTGATTGAGCTTTCAGAAGAGACACTGGTAGATGCAGTAAAAATTGCAAATTTAGAACATTACTCATCCAATTTTAAGGATCTTGAATTACTAGGCAGTTTGTCTTATCCAACAGAGGTTTGGACTTCACTTGGAAATTTTGTGGCAGAGAATGTGAAGCATGCACAAACATTTACACTGAAAGAGCCTAAGTGGGTTAGGTACTTGAGACTAAATTTACGTAGTCATTATGGCTCTGAGTTTTATTGTACATTGAGTTTTATAGAAGTTTATGGAGTAGATGCAATTGAGAGGATGCTAGAAGATCTGATGGTGGTTACGGATGAACAAGGTTCAGATCATCCTTTGAAATCCAATTCTGTAACACCAGGTATTTCAAAACCTACCTCAACTTTAGATGAGAATCTGGAAACTGTTCAAGGCCTTCACAAGATGGATCCACCTTCAACGAGGAATGATGTCAATGAAGGGCTCAAGTTTGATATTCCACATGTGAAGAGTGAAGTAGCTGCTAATAGTGTGCCTGATCCTGTCAAAGAAGCCCGGCAACAAACTAATGGAAGAGTACCGAGTGACACAGTTTTGAAGATTTTGATGCAGAAAGTGAGACAGTTAGAGATAAGTCTCTCTGTGCTTGAGGAATACATTAAAGAAGCAAACAAGAGACACAACAGTGCAATTCCAGATATCGAGAAGGAGCTTTCACAAAGTGCCTTAGTTTTGGAACTAACAAAGAAAGAAGTCAAGGATCTCCTGGACTGGAAGGAAGTTATTGTCTGTTTATCTCACCTTTCATTATGAGCCATTTGAAACTTCTTTTATTTTTAATCGATTATATTTAAAAACTGATAGATAAGTCATGGATAATCATTATGATAACTATGCTTCTTTTGTTTCAGCACAATGGTATTGGTAACCTACAGACCTGGAAATCAAGCATCTCATCTCAAATGGATATGTTAGTCACAGAAAATAATGTCCTCAGGCAAGAATGCATTTCATTTTTATCTGCACAAAGTATTTCTCTATCTTATAACTTATAACAGATAAATTTCCATGGAAACTGTCACTACTGATCACACAGCCATTCATGTCACTTAATCTGTCATAAATTTCAATTTTGGTTTCTGATTCCCTTCAGATTTCTTATGCTTGTTAACTTGCTTTGGATATGACTGCAGGTCAAGTCTTGAGAATGTTCTAAGGGACCAAGCAAGTATGAGAGATAAAGAGATTTTGATAATTGTAGTTAATTTTTTTGTTGCCTGTTTTGCTCTTGTAAAATTAGCTTCTGATCAGGTCCTGAAATCATTTAAAGCCCGTGAGTCTGGTAGGAGCAAAACAAGCAGTGGTTGGCTTATGATATTGATGAGTAGTAGTATGATGACGATCATCATCTTTTTGTACAGTTGATGATCCAAATTTTGTTGTTTATTTACATTTTTTTTTTTTTTAAGTATGGTCAGGCTATGTGCTGGATTACACAATATGTAATGCATGTTGAGTTCTTAATGATGAAATTTTGAGCTGTTCAGAATCCCTTAATAGTCTGTTTCCTAACAGACTATTATGCAGGTATTTCAAATGCAAATAGTGAAGTGTCTGTTCGAGATTCATAAATTTTGTTCTTCCTCTTGATGGAAGAATTAGTGCTTCTGTAGTTGGCAAATGAGTGCCTCACTGGAACTAACCATGTAATTTACTAGTTCCACAATGGAAAAGGAAGATTTTTTCCGCATGGATCACATACACATTCCTGTGTAGATTTTCTCCATGGGATATTCATTGAAGCACACAAATACAGCCTCGACGGAAACAGCAATACGAAAACACAAGCGACCACTAATGGATTGCGAATACCAATTCAATAGAAATTTTGCACTTTTATCCCTTACCATCTTCCAAAGCAAATTCAAAGACTCCAGCTAAAGCTACTTCTCTCTGTTCCATTCGCCACTCTTACCCCCGCTCTTGTACCTGAGAGAAACATCGGTAATCTGAATATCCTTTGATGTAGCCTTACACATGTCATAGATGGTAAGCCCTGCTACAGTCACTGCAGTCAACGCTTCCATCTCTACCCCTGTCTTGCCCGTTGTTGCAGCCTCTCCTTCAATCACGATGCTGTAATCTTTCTCATTCAATGTCAGATCGACCCTTACATGTGTAAGACTAATGTTGTGGCACAGAGGAATAAGGTTACTGGTCTGCTTTGCTCCAGCAATTCCTGCAATCTTCGCAACATTAAGGACGTCTCCTTTGCCTATCAGGTTTGCAGCTACCAGATTGAAAGTCTTTTCGCCTAAAATAACTCTGCAATCTGCAACTGCAATGCGCTTGGTATTCTCCTTGTTGGAGACATCCACCATCTGGGCCCTACCTGTGGTATCTACATGAGTCAGAACCTGTCCAGGTTTTTCGGATTCCAAGGGGGAGGATCCAGATTCCTGAACAGAAGAGCTGCCAAAGCCATCCACAGAAGATGGAGGCTCGCCAAAGATTGACTCCATTTCCTGGATTTTGGAAATAAAATTTATTTAACTTCAAAGCATTCATGTTTATTAACGGGAATGATCACATGGTGCGAATGATCTAAGAGGCCTAAGTACTATAATTGGATTCTGAAATCTGCAGATACTGGCTAATCAAGGAGAATACAGCCGGCATATGCAAATAGTGAAGTGTCTGTTAGAGATTGATATATTATGTTCTTCTTTTTCCTGATAAAAGAATTAGTGCTTCTGTAGTTGGCAAAATGAGTGCCTCAATGAATAGAAACGATCAACCGAAGACAAGCCATGAAATTGACTAGTTCCACGATGGAAAAAGGAGACTTTTTTATGCATAGATCACACTACCGTAGACTCTTTCCATCGCAAATTCATTGAAGCACCGTGCTAAAGCCTCAACGACGACGGAAACAGCAATACAAAAACACTAGCTGACCACCAATGGATTGCATATACTAATTAAATAGAAATGAACTTTGAATACCTTATTGAGTTCCGAGATTGCTAAGTTTATTGTCTTGTCGCTGAAATATCGTGACAGCGGAGAGATGTGCATAGCAGCTCGTCTGAGAAACATGATGGAAATACTGTTATCTGCAAACGGAAAATTAATCAGAACAACATAAAAGTGAAATCGAAGCTTTCAACAAAAGAAATAGAATTGTAAACTAGAGTACTGTTATATACGAGAGGGGCAGACAACTGGAAATAGTCTTCTGCTATTGCTGCCCTAACTGCATCAAGTAGAAAAAAGGGGTAAAACTAGTAAACCTAAGTACTAAAAAGAGTTTAAAAACTTATTAAAAAAATCATATGGCGGATTTAGCAAACACAATTCTCCTCGCCACATGAAAGTTTATATCAGTATTAGATAAAAATAAAAAATTGCTTATATAAGTGCAAAAATACATCACCACATAAAGATGCAGTACATCATCAAAACAAGGGAAAGAAACAAAAGAATCATGTGAGTATATTACACATAACCTAATTCTTCCCACCACATGGAACTTGCATCGTCACTGCACTCCAGATAAAATAAAAATTGATCTTGTATGAAGTGCAAAATAAATAACTATATAAAGAAAGCAACAATCAAAAAAATATGTAAGCGGATTAATTATAACCCAATTCTTCTCGCTACATAAATTTAACATCACCGTCATACATTGAAGGAGTCAATAAATAAAACAATAAAAGAAATCTCCAACTTACGAGTTATAAATCATAGCCAATAACTTGTCAAATTGAAGGTTGACTACCTGAAAGAAAAAACACCATCATACATTAAAAGCAGAGTCTAAAAGATCAAATTCTGCACAAAGGACTTTAGAACAACCATTGAAAAGAAATTGCAGAAAAATAAAAGTTGTCCCCAATTTCTTTAAGGTAACAACAGCAGCTCTGCATCCATTTTACATTGTAGATAAATTGCAAAATATTAAATTAAAATTACAGAAAACGATAACACAAATTGTAAAAACAGGACTTTTTGAACGAAAATAACACAAAGATGGAGCACTGAAGAGAGAATAGATTGTTGGCTGATAAAAGGACATGTAGAAGAGAAGCGCAACAGCTATAAGCTATATTCTCAAGTTATGGTCAAAACAAAGATCAGCACAAAGAGTTCTGGTTTATGATTATGCATGGATGCAATCAGTGTTGTCCTTACAAGAATAGGTTTGGTTCAGTCTCATGCTGAAACAACACTCAATAATCTCAAACTGACACATATTGGCTGAAGAAACACTGGATATAATAAAAAAGACTTGACTTTGTTTGCTTGCAAGTTAACAGAAGAATGGATGGCAGTTGCTCCCATTCGAGTTTTACAAGAGATTTGGATGGCATATCTGTGCTAATAAATAATTGCTTACTAACATGAAAGAGCTAAAAAGGTACCGTGTGGTTAGGAAGAAGGCAAATGAATTGAAGAACCTGCAGCACTCTAGATGGCAGAAAACGTTCAATAGAACGACAGATGGCAGCGAGGCAGCTTTAGCTGACTCACATAAACATCACAAAAAATCTCATAAGAACGGCAACGAAATTGAAAACATGGAATACTGGGACGTTGAAGTCAAAACCACCAGGAATGAAATTCATCTTTGCCCTCCTTAAAACGTTCAGAGCAGAGTTCTGTGCTTTATACCATCACATAGAAAACACATCACACCCATTCTTCCAGTAAAGCTTCGGCCATGAAAGGGCTTGTTTAATATAGAGCAGAAATTGAAATTGCACAACCATATAATGAGGTTTAAACGACTAAAGATAAGAAACAAACAACTCAAAGAATGAAAAGAGGCCTCTCAGCAAGCTTAGTCAGGCAAAACAACATCCAGAAGGATATAATGGTGGATAAAAACCCATAGCATCTTAGTTAATGAGTAATGCCTCTATCCCACGGCATTCCCACAAAATAACCAAGACTGGTAGTCTGTTAGAGATTGATAGATTCCGTTCTTCTTCCTCTTGATTAAAAAATTAGTGTTTCTCTAGTTGGCAAAATGAGTGCCTCACTGAATAGAACTGATCAACTGAAGACAAGCCATGTAATGAATGACTAGTTCCACAATGGAAAAGGAGGATTTTATATGCCTGGATCACACATTCCTCTGTAGATGTTTTCCAATGCAAATTCATTGAAGCACAGAAATAAAGCCTCGACAGGAACAGCAATATGACAGAAATAAAGCCTTGACAGAAACAGCAATAGGAAAACACAAGCTGACCGCTAATTGATTGCAAATACCAATTAAATAGAAATGAACTTTGAATACCTTATTGAGTTCTGAGATTGCTAAGACTATTCTCTTAACGCTGAAATATCGTCACAACAAAGAAATGTGCATAGCAGCTTGTCTAAGAAATAAGATAGAAATTCTGATAACTGCAATTGGAAGATATATTAGAACGAAATAAAAGTGAAACGAAGGCTTTTGGCAAACAGAAAGCAAAGTAATAGAACTGAAACAAAAATACCATGATTAACGAGAGAGACAGATGACTGGGAAATACTCTCTGCTATTGTTGCCCGAAGAAGCGAGGCCGCGGAATGTGGCTCCTAATGATATTTTATTTATAGCACATTTTGTCAGCTTGTGGCCACTGTGGCTTGGTTGGTGAAGACTACAGATGGTTTCATAGAATAATTTGATATACCCCAAAATAGAAATAAAGAGTCTCAAACAAAACAAAATAAAAGAAGGAACGACGAACCTTCCCTTCCTTGCTGAAATCACCCAAATCGACATGAATACTTCCCGATAGATACGACCCACGACAAGAAACGGAAACTCCTCTGTCGAAATCGATGTAAGACTAGCAGAAAATAGTCACCAATAACCCTGGTATTCGAGAGACTAGTACTCTCCCTGAGCTACGCTCCTCTGAATACTCAAAACGACGATACCCCTTCTCCCTTCGTCCCCCCCCCCCCCCAAAGTTCCCTCCCGAAAACACTTAACATTATTAAATTCCCAAAATACTCCTGACCCATTAATTAAATTCCCAAAATGCCCCTGACTCATTAATTGAATTCCCAAAATGCCCCTGACCCATTAATCACCCTCTAATTTGGGGTCTATCATTACCCCCCGCCCAAACTTTTACCTTGTCCTCAAGGTGAAAAACAAGAAACTGGAGCCTCATTGCCTCGAAATCCTCCCAAGTGGCTTCAACTCCGGGGATCTATCATAACTGTGGAACCAAAGGTTGAGCAATATTCTTGCATGATCAATCTATTGGCCAGGGGAGACCACATAGAAGAAGTAATGGACTTCATAGGAACAATGCAATTAAATGCAGAGCATGTAGCCTCCAGTTTTAAGAGGGTGTGAAACTAGTAGAGATCAGTCTCATGCGAAGAAAGTGGTGGATCAGATTATGGAGCTTGACCCTGAAAATTCAGCTGCATATGCTCAATCATCCGACATATATGCAGCTCATAGGGCGTGGGAGATATCAGCACAAGTTAGAAAGATGATGGAAGAATGGAGAATAGAAAAGAGTCCGGGTTGCAGCTGGTTCAGTTGTTGGACAATATTAGCCAGGAATACATCAGTTATGCAGCCATCAACTTAAATTTTTTTGGGAAGTTAATCTGAACCTCTAACAGCAAAGAACACAGAAGAGTTTTACATGACACTGGACATAATCAAAACTGCTTTTTCACAAAATATGGAATATATTTAATTATGCTAAAGTCATTAATGACTTTGCAATTTCATAATCCATTTTGAATTCTCTGACATATGCTAACAAATTTATGTTTGTTTCTGTTTGCAGTCCAAATTTATTCAAAATTCCTGCAATTTTTCAGTCATAATGTACAGAATTTATCCACCAATAAAAGAAAACATTGCTCCCTCTTCATCTGGAGCAATAAACAGAGCATTATTGGGTAAGTATTCTGCTTCCTTTATTTGAAAAGTCAGTTTGGCTAATATATCATATATGTCTTTTGAGTGTTCATGAGATTTGTCTTCTGTTACAAATCCATGTTGACTATTCCTCACCTCAATCCAACTTTGTGCTGGTTCTTTCCTCAACCCTTTCTCTTTCATGACTGCTCTTATTCTTCGTGCATCTTCCCATCTACCAGCAGCTGCATAAATATTTGATAGCATCACATATCTTGCACCATTTGAGGGCTCCTTATGAAAGAGTGCCTCCGCAGCCCTTACTGCTTGATCTAACACTCCATGTATACGGCAAGCACCTAACAGTGCACCCCACATCCCAATTTTATGGGAACCACAATCCGCTCTTTCCATCAACTCTAATGCTTCACTGAATTGATTTTTTCTCCCAAGAGCATCAATTACAATTGCATAATGCTCTGGACTTGGGCATACATCATATTTTGCCTCCATAGAGTGCAACAACTGATACCCTTCAGATACAAGACCACTATGGCTACATGCAGATAATACACCTAGAAAAGTTACATGGTTTGGTCTAATGTCTTCTTCTATCATTCTCTCAAAAAGGGCAATAGATTGCTTAGCATCACCATTTTGGGCAAAGCCAGTAACTAATGAGTTCCAAGAGACTATGTCTCGTTTTGGCATTTCCTGGAATAATGCATAAGCTGATTTCATCCCTCCACATTTTGTATACATGTTGATCAGAGCATTGTATATGAAGATGTTGAAGGACCCACTTCCAGTGCAATTTCTTACAATTTGTGTGTGAACCTGTTTTCCACACTCATTAAGTGCTAGAATTGCACAAGCATTTAGAAGACTGACATATGTGAAATCATTCCCTGGAATCTTTTCTTCTTGCATTTGTCTGAAGAGATCTATAGCCTTGTTCCCATGGCCATTTTGTACATACCCACTAATGAGAGCTGTCCATGAAATAGCATTTCGTTCTGGCATCTGGTAAAAGATTTCGCATGCTTCCTCCAATCTGTTGGCCCATGTGTAACCCACTAGTAACGAAGTCCATGAGAACATGTCCCGTGCAGGCATTTGATAAAAAAGGGAACGGGCTGCATTAACGTCTCCACTCTTCCCATAGGCATCAATCAACCCATTGTACATAATGGAATTAACTTCAAGGCCAGTAACTATTACCATGCTGTGGAATTGACGAATTAAGTGAAGAGCCCCAATATTTGCACATGCACTGGAAACAGCGACAAGTGTGAACTTGTCCATTGATGGGTGATCAAATTCTTGCTGCATCCTACAAAAAAATGAAATCGCTTGCTTGTGGAATCCGTGATGGGTGAGGCCTGATATCATCAAATTATAGGAGACCATGTTGGGCTGGTACATCTTGTCAAACATGTGAAGAGCATTATCGAAAAGACCATACTTGGCATAGGTTGACAAAATCGTGTTGTAGGTATGCATGTTTTTGGTGGGTAAGTCATCAAATGCGTTCTCAGCGCTCTGTAAGGAGTCAATGATGGAGTACATATAAATTAAACGGTTCATGAGGAAAATATTTTGATCAAGTGCAGTTTTGATTAGAAGACAATGAAGAAGCTTTCCAAGATTGAGATTTCTGGTTGTGATGCTTCTCTCCAGTAAAGATGCATATTGTTGTGCGATGGGGAGGAGAGCTATGTTGGTTAATTCTGAAAACATTGTATTACGCTATAATCCAGGACGGGATAAAAGGCTCAAACTTCAAATGTGAGAGGCTCTGGCTTCATAAAGTTAAATGCCGCCACTTCCGGATATTCCAGATTTCCACTACACAGTGACAATAGTATTCATACACTTATTCATTGCTGAGGACCGTCGTTGGGGAGAAGCGAGGATTCTAATGTGTAAAAGGAGTGCTTTAGAGCTCCATTTTCGTGCTGTGGTGGCGCCTGCTCACGTTTATGAATGCAATTAGAAAACAAAGAAGAAGAAAAAAGCCAAAGAAAGATCTTTGATTTTTAAATTGCTTTTTAATTGAATGTTATAAATACGGACTGATTAACTTTGAAATAATTGGGTTTTATTGAATCAGGGTAAAATCTATGTAGACTCAATTGCACACTGATTTAAAACAATATCAGCATATAGTAAAAATTAAAAAATAATTTCTCTTTCTCTGTTCAGCGGCTAAGAACTCTTGTTTTTGTTTCAATCAAGTACATGAAGTATAAGCGATCAAATGTAGTCTGTTTATGAGTGGATGGTACTAGCAGCAAAATCACATGATTACACTGGTTTATGAGTACTATATTTCCCTTCAGGTCAACTTGGAAAATCTCCAAAACTGGGAGGAGAAACAACTGGTCAAGGAGTATGAAGTATTCTAAATTATACACTTACTAGCATGAGTGAGATACTCATACTAGTTTTTCCTTTTTCATTTTCACATTTGGTTATTTCAAATAGTGTGATTTTCCTAACCCCAATATATATCATTCTTTCAGGTTCATGGAGGATCATAATACAGCTACTTTTCCTTCAAAAAAGTGAGAATATTGTTTTCAGAATTCAAGAGACAAATTCTTTAAGTAGTGAAGAACTTCCCATCCTTTTGGAAAATCTGGCAGTAGTAGAGAAAATGGAATTTTTTTTCCTTAAGAATATCAAAAAGATCCTTTTCCCTGGTAACTGGTTTGTTCTGTTTTTTGGTGTCTGGATAATGGAAATGCTAAGGAATTTTCAGAGCTGGTTTGAAGTGATTCTTTTCATTTTAACAAAAGTTTGTCTACGCTTGCTAGATTTTCCACAGGCCTGTAACAGTGCCTTAATGTCCCTCTTCTCTCATACAGTAGTCATTCTTATTGTGACAGGTTAATGAATTAATAGAAATGAATAGTCAAATATGGTAGGAAGGAATTTGTTATCAAGAATGGAATGTGAAAGGATATACTGGTATGGATATACTCTGCAAGAAACAGAGAGATGCTTGTGAATTTACTTTGGGTTTCTGATTTCATCTAAATCACAAGAAGAGACAAATGACAGTTTAACTGACATAGTTATACAAAAGAAAATGTAAGTGATATAACTAATTCCAATTATTCTCCATGAAAAGGATGAAAAGTCTCACAGTTATTTAAAAATAGAAAGGAGGATAATGAGATTATTTATGTATTTGTTATCAATCAAGTCATCAATTAACAGAAATTAATAGTGCAATTAAATTAAATTAACAGAAATTAAATTCAACAAATCAATAATTAACATGAATTAAATTATATTAAATCAACTAATACAATTAAATACAGATATTAAATCATAACAGCAATTAAATTAATACAAATTTTTTAAAAATACAGATATTCTATATCAATTTCAATTTAAAAAAAAATTGATTCAATACCATCAACTCAATGAAATAACACAAAATTTATTACAGAAATTAATTCGTTATCAATCCAATTTCAATAAATTTATTAATTCATTATTAACAGAATTTATTAAACTAAACATTTAATATCAATCCTAAACAAATAAATTACAAAAATATAGTATTGAACAATTAAAGAGGAAACCCTAGAATTTGCAAAAATTAAAAAAATCACAAAATTTTTAAAAATTCAAAGTTAGGGCTAGAGTTCAATACCTTTGGTGAGATGTGAGAGCTTTTTGAATTTCGGGTCACAGAAATTGAGAGGAATTTTGAGTGGGAATGATAGATTTAGGGTTTACGTTAGAGAAATTGAGAAATAATTAGGGTTGAGAGTTCAAAATAGCGAGCGACCAGGATGAGATGAGAGAAATTAGGTTTAGAGAGAGGGGTGGCCAGGTTGAAATGATAAAAATTTAGGGTTAGGTTCTGAGAGAGGGGCGGCGAGAGAAAGAGATGGCAAGAGAAACCGAGATACGATGGCTGGGGAAAACAGAGAAAAGAGAGACTGCGGTAAAAGATACGGTTGAAGCAGAAAGGGAGAGAGACGGTTGCAGAGAGGAAGAGAAGCCGAAGAGGGACGAGGACGCAAAGGAGAACCGGAGAAAGGGTTAGCAAGAAGATGAGAGGCGACCGACGGCGGGTAGATGGACGGCGAGCGCGGAGAGCGAGAGCCAAGACCGTCGAGTGAAACGACGAGTGAAAGTGAATTCACTCGTCGATGGATTTCACTTTCCCTCGTTTTTTCAGTTGAACGAGTAAAAGTGAAATAACTGTGCATAATTCACTATCATTCGCTACCGATTAACGTTTTTGGGCCACTTTCCCCCGTCAAAAGTTAATTCATTTTTGCTTACACAACATGGCCATATATACAGTAGAAAGTATATTGTAAAAAAATAAAAATTTTGTGTTAGTAAAGTGTAGAGATAACTTTTATTAATAAATTATTTTGATATATTTAACTTTTACTTAATTTTTATTAATATATTCACAAAAAAATTGTCATACATTAATAAATAATTAAATATGAAATCATTACTATTTAAATTAATTAAATATATATATGAATAAAATAATTAAAAATAATTAATCAAATTATTATTTTGTAGTATCTAAATTTTCACTCTTAAACTAGTAATTAAATATGATATTAACCATAATTAATTTATATAAAATATATATTTATTATATATTTTATGTGAAGTTGGTCCAAAGCCCATTCCAAAATGAGTAGCCAACTTAGAAAACTTCTTTCCCAGCTAATAAACTCATGATTTTTGTATTCATTAATCCATGTGAGACTATTATTTAACACTCCCCCTCACATGCAAGCCCTCTTTTGTGGCTCTACAAGTGGATAGTTTAGGTGTAGATTTACATATGAATACTTGTTTTAATACCATGAAAAATAAGTGATTTGGCGATAAAATAGAAGAGAAAAAAGATTTCTAGAAGATACACAAAATCGAAAGAAACTTGCCCAAGTTTACCAGTAGAAGATCGAAGGCTAAGAGCAACTACTTCTGAGAGGGCCCCACCTGACTCGTTCTTATTTACAACTACACCTTCAGCTTGCAAAACTCTGTTAAAGGTTTGCTCAAGAGTGGTTGCATCATCATTGACCAATAACTGGGCTTTAATAGCATCATACTAATGACCTAAACCATAAAAAAACCGGTCTACTTGAATCTGATTTTCTTTCTTACGAATGTCTTCAACATTCATAGTAAAATGATGAAATGTATTAATCTCTTGTATTACTCCCCTCATCTTAGTTAAATAATCTGTCATTGATCTACCTCTACGCTTCATATTAAATAACTTCATATATAACTCATAAATCCTTGACAAATTACTTTATTGAGACAAAATGGAAGCCAATATAGTCCACATTGCCTTAGCAGTAATGCAACTCAAAATCTGATCACTAAATTTGGATTCCATACTATTGACTAACTAGGTTATTACTAAATTCTTTTCTGCCACCCGATCTTCAGTAACAAGTACAGGGTGATCATCATTTATATATTTTGTCATTATTCTGACCCTCAAAATACATCAAAACTGATCTAGACCAGTTTACATAATTTGGTCCATTCAACCGGATCATAGTTATTTGAATAGATTGAGAGAATTTTATATCTGAGCTCTCAGTAGTCCTCTGAACAATAACTCTTGTGCTGGAATCAACAATTAAATAACACCACAATTCAATACACTACAACTTCAATTAACTAAAGGGAAGCATTTTTCCTAATTTTCTATGTTTACATAGTCAAGTGGGGCCCACACAGAATTCGATTAGGGCAATATAGCACCCTTTAGAACCAATAGTGATCAATTCCAACAATTGAGATCACAAATCGATTAAATAATGACCTAATTGCAAGAAATCAAGATGACATATGTTATATGGATGATGATACAAGCATTAGGTTGATGATGCAAGCAGATTTGAGAAATTTCCTCAAATTGAGATCATCAAACACTTCTAAATCTCAACATTCAATCAAATAGAAACAGTAATCATTAGCCAATAGGCTATAATAGGCAGAAAAAAGAGAAAAAAAATGAAATTTTTACCCTACCAGTCCAAAAATTTGTATTTGATTCAAACTGGGATCACTGTCATTACCTCCCAGATTGAGGATGACTGTTGGAGGATATGATGTAATTAGTGACACTAATGTAATTAGTTTACATTTTTTTGTCTCTTATTCACTCTTATTATGGCGAAGGGTATACATATAATATTGATACTTTTGATACCTATAAATATGACTTATGGGGGAGGGTCTGGCCTAAGTCCATAACTTTTTCTTCCTCCTGTTTTTTTCCCAATGAGTGTCTCCCTTTTTTTCTTCCTTTATTTAAATCTATGGAGTCCTAAAAATAAAGATGCACGTTATCACAAGGTGGTATGTTTTATTCGAAGTCCTTTCAACTATTGACACGCCTTTTTGTTCATTGTGTCCTCATTAAACATATTGATACATTATACGTGGAAAATAAAAAAAAGAAAATAAAATTAGTAATATTATAATATTTTGATGATTAAAAATTTCTCTCAAGTTTATATTATTTTATTTTCTCCTCAAATTCCATCATTTTGCAAGAGAAAAATTATTAACTTATTTTCTCTCTTATTTTGTTTTCTCCCAATGATTCTCTACTACATCTTTCTTTTTATTATGTCTCTTTCCTTTTGTATCATTGATCCTATTTATAAAAATAATATATATTTTTTAAAATTTATTTTTACTATTTTTATAAAATAAATATAATTATATGTTTTAAATATAATAAATAAATAAATAAATAATAAACTAAACAGATAAATTTATATTTATGTTATAAAATATTTAAAATATATTTATAATTTAAAGTAGCTAATAAGAACTTTTTTCTTTTATGTTTCATATGAAATTTATTTTATCAGTAAATTCTTTGGACACTGTCCTCATTAACACAAACCTGATGCCTACTTTTAGCTCACGATTCGACTGAAATTTATATTTAACAAAATAAGCCTTTTCCTTTGATCAGACTCCTCAAACTTCTCGGTTCTTTACAGGAAGAACAAATAAAAAGAAAATCATTCCTTCTACTTCTCGTGCTCGCTGCTCTCAACGCCTCGAAGAGTCAGCAACTCTGTTTGGAACCGAGATAGTTCTTGCGCCTCGACCAACTCATGAACCATTTTCATACTGGCATCTCGGAAGTAGCCAAAAACCCTCACCAACGCCATTTCTTCATTCATATGTGTCCTTCTTTCCGTCTTTCTTCCTAAACTCTCAAACCCTAGGTTTCTTTTAAAGTTCCGACCTATTTTGGCTCTTTTAGTTTTCATCTTTTTCAAAGCTTTCATGTCTTATGCATGGAGATTCCCTCACCTCTTCATGCCAATTTCTCGTTTGGCTCATTTTTTCTAGCATCGGCTGTGTCTGCTATCTGCCTCTTGTTTGCGCTGTGGGCATTCCGGTCGTCGCCTAGTGTGAAGCTTAGTAAGTCTCGACGTGAAAAACCCGACTGTGGTTCCAATAAGAAATGTTGTGGTTGTAGTTGTTATTGCGGTGCGTCTCGCGGGAGCTCGAGTCTCGCATGTGCGAACGGTAGCGCCGGGGAGAAGTACGAGAAGGAGCCGATGCTGGGGTCTTCCACTGGAGCGGAAAAGCAGATGGGAGGCTCGATGATGGAACAGTTAGTTCCAGAAATCACAACGCACGCCCTGAGTTATCTGGACTATCCAAGTCTATGCCGGCTCTCTATGACCAACTCTTGGATGAGGAAGGCGGCAAATGACGATAATGCATGGAAAGCCTTATATCATAAGGTTTACATTTATCACTTTCTTTATGCTTCTAATTACTTGTTCTATATGCTGTTACTACCTGCCATCCATAAATATAATTATGATCTTGATCCTCTGGATGACCATGGCTATATCCGGGAGACAAAAAGCTATGTAACTGAAAAACTTTAGTTGTGAATTACTTGCACAGAGTGAAGAAGATTATAATGCCGAAGACAATAAGTGTCAATTGAAGTGACGATTTCTTGCTTTTTTTTATACGTAAGTTTATGAAATTCTTAAAAGTTTTAGTCTGTTTCATTTCCAAGCTGTGTTTACATTTCAAACATAAGCATTAAACAAGGATATTTATGCTCATTTTTATTGGATGCCCTCTGTTATTCTCTATTTGTCAAGCTGTATGGTTGTCGAGGCTGGTAGACTAGAAAAGATCTCATACGTCTGAGCTTATTTTTGGAGTTATCTCTAACTATTTGTAAACCTTTATATGCCTCACCCGAATCTGTTTGCGTGAAGGTTTTGACTTGTAGACAGTTTAATGAGCTAATGTTTTAGTTAAAAGAACGTTTTGAGGTAAGTAGTGGGTAGAGGGAACTCCTTATATGCGTTCAAATGAATGGCAAAATTAGTTATGTCCTTTTGTATCCGCTATTTTATTTTTTGAAAGGATCTTTCAGTCTTTATCACGTGCTGTCAGTATTACTTTCTGAAAATGCTCATTGGTGGCATTTCTGGAAATATCTTCTCTGAAAATTTGATGTTATGGTTACATTTGTTTTTTCCCTGAACATTTAACCTTGTCCTAATGACTTTTTTTTCTTTTAATGACAAAAATATGAGGCTACAAAGACTGATTAGTTGTACACCACATGCAGGACCATTTTTTACTATACATAATTTTAGAAGCCCTCCGTTGCTGTTTTAAGATAACTGAAGGGGAACTTTGGTAAAAAAATCAGTTAATGGTTTCCCATTCATTTTCTGTTCCTCAGGAAGCCTGTGTTGGCTATGCCAATTCAGGATGAGGATTCTTGGTACGTTAATCCACTCAATTTTTGCCTTCAGTAACTATGTTTCATGTTCTGGCAATCTCAATTCTACTTCAATGATGCTTCACTGTTATTTATACTGGAATAAAAAGAAGAAACCGTGAAAATTCAGATCAGAAATTGTTGTCTAGTTCTTCTGTTTAGGATTAGAACCACTAATATATTGCCTAATGTGGCATTGTCATCTGCTTGGTTGTTACATTGAGTTATGTCTTATCTCATTTGAGCTGCATTTTGTATTATTCTTCAATGTATTTTTTTTCCTTGTAATGCTTCTTTTTATTACTTCTAGTATAATATATGTTGCTCCTTTTTTCTTGGTGTCCTATTATTTTAAGAATTTTGTAAAATTGCAAAGTTTTCAACCAATAGTAGTTTTTTTGCCTCATCAAGAGCGCTTGGAATGTTCTTGAAATTTACATCTGGGTTACCCTGTTTTTGCTCCAGGATTTCACTGTTGAGCAGGACACCATTACTCCACATAATGGATGGAAGGTTTATTATGCAGCTACAAAAGCCATTGTGAACATCAACACAGAGTTCTTTACCATCATCAAAGAAAGATCACTTGTTGGTATGGGTCGCCTTTGGCTCCAAGCAGATTATGTGAAGTGCATCCATGGCTCCAGCGAGCTTTTTACAGGGTACGACTTCATCACTGGGCTTGAAAGCATCCACATAGACAACCAGTATGGCAGATAAATGAATCCATAATTGTTAAAAACCACCATGGCTGATAAATGAATCTATAAATGTTAAACCTATAAATAACAAGCAAGTGGAACTTATCATGAAAATAAACTGTTCAAGTATAGATGGATATTTTTGCAATTGCAACTGATGTAATCTGTGTTTGGTTGTGATACTTTATTTTGTACTTGTGGATTGGGCTGAGAGGGGTGGGGGTTTTTGTATTTGCTCCATTATGACTTTCCTTGGTGGCTATGACTTAAAAGCAAAAGGTCTCAGGGGCTACCACCTAGAATATTCTCACTCCCCTTAAGGTCAGCCAGTTCCTGTGGTGTGTCAAAAGATAAGATTCTCACAGTGGACCGGCTTCACTGGAGGGGTAACAACATTGAGGACCAAATGTGCAAGCTTTGTTGTGAGCACATCGAGACTGTGGACCACTTCTTTCTCCACTTCCCATCTTAGGGTGGTTTTTTAGAAGAAGAAAAAAGGTAGAAGAGGAGAGGAAGGGTTGTCATACAGCCTACTGGCTGGGGAGAAAAGTTGACCCCCATCTGGTTTTATTACTCACTTAGGCCCTGTTAGTACACTCTGTAAGTGAGATGTATTTCACTTTACTAGTGAAAATGCACAAAAAACCGTTAGTGTGCTCTTTAAGTTAGGAGGGAAAAGTAAATTACAAATGTAATTCACTTTCCCCCGTTTTATGCATAACCCGAGTGACAGTGAATTCACTCGGGTCGAGCTCTGAATTCACTTTCCCTCCATCAATTACATCGTCGGTCGAAAAACTCGGGAGAACCTTCCTTCCGCGACTAGCATTGTTGCAGATGACCTTTTGTGATTTCTCTCCCCCTCTCTGCAACCTCTCTCTCCAACAATCTTTTCTTGTTGATCCTCTCTTTCTCTCACCATCCCCAACTATTCTTGACAACATCTATCTTCTGCGAACACTGTCTCCTACACCATCTCGCTTCGAAGGTATTAGGGTAAACTATTCTTCCTGGTTCGGAATTTGTTTCCTCTTGCCTCTCGTTTTATTTTTCGTATAAGATTTGTTTCCCTTTTGGAGAGAGCACGGATGGGCATTTCCGTGCCTTGTGTTGTTCTACCTGGTGGAAGCTGTCGGATTGGGACGAAGGACAAGGGGAGAACCGAACCACCGTTGTTACTATTTTGTTTGCTCTCAGACAGATGTGGGATTTGGTCGCGAAGGATAGATGGATTATCTACATTGGGTTCGTTTATGTTTTTCTCTCGGCAGTGAAATTTTTGCTCTTTATTTTTACCAAATTATGGAGCATATATGATTCTTTGTGAAGTTTTATGGAGATGAGGAGGATTTTTTGTTAGTGAGGTTTGTTGTAAATTCACTAAGTGGTCTGCCTGATTTACTTGAAATGAAAGTAGTTTGTAACTGTAACTAGTCGCATTTCATGTAGCTGTGGAGATGATGGTTGAAAACGGGGTTAGACGTGGCAAGAAGTTGCAGGTTTAGATATGCCTATTCCTATGCAAGGATGCCGGATTTTGCAGTTTATCTCTCTATCGGAAGAAAAGCTTTATGTTTGTGATTCTTTTTAGTTACTTGAGCTATAGGAACTATTTTCATGTGCTACATTGTTCTTTTGTGTTCTTCAATTTTCTCATAGTGAAAGTTGCAGTTTATTATTACGTTGTTTATGTAATACATTGGCTAACTAATAGTTTAAGATTGTGAATTTAAACACATTTAAAATAATAATTGCATTAAGTTTTTTTATATTATAAAAGTAAGTATTTGTGTAATTATTTTACTTTTTATATATTTAGTTACTAAATTAATATTATTTTGATATTACTAATAGATTAACTTTATATAATAAAATATCCTTTTTATATAACTATTTCATATTTATATATTACAAAATTACAAGTTGATTACAATTATAAAAGTAAGTATTTGTTTAATTGTTATATTTAATATTTTTTATTTATTAACTAATATTAATTTAATTTTTTGAAAGTCAAATATGTTAAAATATTTTATTTAATAAATAATCTATTTGCACTTTACACCGCACTTTCCATTGTGCACACTAATATAAACAAGTACTTTACTGTGCACTTTACATTGTGCACACTAACACAAACAAGTTTTTTACACTGCACTTTCCATTGCGCACACTAACACAAACAACTACTTCACTTTCCCTTTCACTTTCACTGGGGAAAGTACTTACACTTTCCCTCTCACTTTCACTGGGGAAAGTACTTACACTTTCCCTCCCACTTTCCCCAGCACTTACAAAGTGCACTAACCTCCTTAAAGGTTTTTTACAAAATGACTAAAAAACCCTAACTTAAGGACTTATGTATGAGTATATAAAACACCCTTCTAAACCCACAGAATTTACAGAATAACCACATCGCTTTAGATACTCTAATCTGGACCCTTTTGCCTAACAATTTACAGATCTACCCCACGAGAAATTACGAAACTACCCCTGATTTTTAACAATTATTTTTTCCCTTCTGGTCTAAACAATCTTCATCCCATGGGTAAAAACAGAGAGAATGTTTGGGTGCTATCTTTTGCTGCAATTGTTTAGCACATTTGTAAAAAAAAAAATGAAAATGATGAACTATTGAACTTTATCAAAATATTTTTGGATGTATCATTGAAGCCATAACTCTTCTTTTTTTTTTTGAGCTAGTGAAAGTCATGACACTTCATCTCCTTAACTCTCTAATTTGAAGAAACTGGAAAGCAATAATAAATTCCTCAAATTACACCATTCCAATCTTGCTATCTGGCTCCCTCCCCCTAGGGGACTTTGATGACAGCTTGTAGTGTAGCCTGGGTCCAGCTAGTAAGGGTGGCATGATCATGGGATCCTCAGGTAATATCCTTCTTGTATATTTTGCTCTCTTTGGTCAAGATGATGCATCTGTAGTGGAATTTAGCTCTCCTTCGAGGGCCTTCCACTATACTAAGACCTCCTTGCCATACTAGGGAATTCAGCTATTGTCATTAGCTTGGCCAGTGGAAGAAATGCATCTGGCCATTTCTTAATGGATCTTGATGAGATTGAAGACCTATGTGAACACCTGAATGCATCTTGGCAGGGTGTACTGCTATGCTTATTTTGAAACAACATTGCTGACACTTTAGCTAGGTAAGTGGTTTCCGTCAGCCCCTTGTAGGAACATTGGTCCCTTTGAAAACATAACCCCCCCTGGTTTCTGGCTTTTGGGTTTTCATGCTTTTCTTTTTTTTTTAATCTTTGCTCCCTGGGTAGTTCTTCTGATGGAATCCTCTTTCTCACTGTTGTAAAAAATCTTATGAGGAGAATGTGTCAAATTTCTCTCTGAAGAATGTATAGAATCCTTACCTACAGAACAATCGAAACTACAATTAGGCAAGACAAGAATGATAAGGAACCAGATTTTTGTGGGCACAGTTTAGTTCTACTGTTCTTCAAGAGTTCCAACTATGTTGACTTACTACTTGAATCCTTCTGCTCCATCCTTATTTATCATTTGTTTGCTTTCTCTTTTTAGTAGGTAGTTTTAGGTGTTATTGAAACAAATTTCATTATCTATCCTTATTTTGACCTGACAACTATCAGCACTTTGAAACTTAGCCTTAATCTATTAAATGTATCTCTTTTGAAAACATTTCGCCCCCTTTCTTATTTGTGCCATTTCTTTTGTGTTCATAAATTCAGTCATTATTCTGGAACAAAGAGAATATAAATATAGTGATTCTATTTGAGCATAATTAAGTGGATTGGTCACACTGTGATTATGAGAGGGAGTAAGAAAAAAACGGTGTAGGCCACTTGTCGTGAAATAAAAAAGAACAGTTTGTTTTTATTTGTCACACACCGATTATTTATTAAATTTACCCTTTGGACTATTTGATGGTAAAAAGGTTGAGGAAAACAAAAAAGAAAAAGAACATAGGCTTGATAGTTTTAGATAAAGCATATGGTAAAGTAGCAAGAGATTTGATTTGGTGGGTACTCCGTAAGAATATGTGTGAACACTCTTACTGATAATTGACATATTTGTAACTAGGAAACAGGAATATGAAGGTTGGCCTTAGCATCTAAGGGAGTTTCAGAGTTGGCTAATTTTGGAAATAAATTAAATCTATTTGGTGCAATTTAAGTGGCAAGTTTTGGAAGCTTTGTTATTGGTGCAGATTGTAACACCCCTGACTCAGGTGTTGGCCTGTTCAAGCCAATTTGTCTACTTCAAATGGTTGACCCACTTGTTTAACTGGAAGTTATTTTGTAAAAGAGTTCTAATTAACAAACTATACTATTTGTTCATTTACATTTATTGTTTGAACAAATAGAATAGTCATGACCTCTGCCAGTAGACAGGAAATTGCCATTTGAGTTGGTTTGGGCATACTAAATTCAGCCCAATAGGGCATTTGCCAGAATAGAATGACAAGAGAGAGGAAAACTGAAAAGAACATTGGTGAGAGTGGTAAGGAAAGACTTGGAAGAAAGCCAACCTTGCCATAGAACTAACAAATGCTAGAACAACATGGAGAAGAGGATTTGTATATTCCTCCCCAACTTAGGTTGGGACAAAGCTTTTTTGGTGATCATGGCGCTCCTATTTTACATGTATGCCCTTGGAACTCAAAACTCAATTATTTTGTGAAGATTCTCTAAGCTTTTGTTACTTATTGTGGCAAATATCTTGGGAATGCCAGTTGGAAGTTCAGTTTGTCTTTAAGTCAAGTCTGTTGTGCTTTTTGTGTTTTGCTCTCTCCTTCTCTCTCTCTCTCTCTCTCTCTCTCTCTCTCTCTCTCTATATATATATATATATATATATATATATATATATATATATATATATACATATCTTGTGTTCTCTCTATTTAGATATATTTATCTCTTGCTCTCTCTCTCTTTCACACTCTCTCTCAAGCTATATATATATATATATACATATCTTGTGCTCTCTCTATTTAGATATATTTATCTCTTGCTCTCTCTCTCTTTCACACTCTCTCTCAAGCTCATCTTGTTTTTTTTTTTTTTGTCTTCTGTATTTGGTCCCTCATCTGTTATTTGTTAGATCCATTCATGGAAGAAAATATTCGCTTGACCTCTAATTTGCATTCGTTACATAGCTACTGTATCAGAGTACAAATTTTGGAAGCTGAAACTGGGGATAATTATCTTGAAAATAGATGCTCTATGCACTGTGCAAACAGTGAAGTAAAGGGAAACTTGTTGTTGTGATGAAGTAGTTAATTAAGGCGTGGTACAGTTGGATCTGGGTGGAGTTTTGGGTTGGGAAATAATACCTGTTGTTGATATGGTCTTCAAGCTTCTCTTCATTGTTGAGTGTTGATACTGTCTTTTGTTAGAAAAAGGTTCTTACTGTGTCTGTAGGCCATTGATTTAGGTATAACTTGAAGGTCTAGTTTTTGGTGATTCAGTTTTGGAGGCCCACATCGTTTTGCTGCCTTTACAAAGTTGATTTCTGTTAGCCATAAAACACTGATTTGTCATGGCTTATCTGCAGGTATAATGCAGTTATGGAGAGCTGGGCACTTGCCTTCAATTGGGGTCAAGGTGTTACTTTCCAGGTCCGGGATGTCAGGGCCCGTGTTCTCCCTGACATGGCATGGGTTACAATGAAAGTATACGTGGACATGGATTCTGGGCCATCTCATGTGACAAATGTATATGAGTTTCACAATGGGCAGTGGTATATGGTCCATCACCACAGGTCTCTAATGCTCATGGACGGAGAGGGAGACCACAACATTTTTGGGTAAGTGAAAAGAAATGAAGAATAACAAGCTTAAATGATTTTGCATGGCTGGTGATTGCTGTCCCTTTGAAAAAAAAAAACTGTTTTTTTTTTTTTTTTTTCAAATTCGATATCCACCTTTTTGTTTCTTCATGGTTGCATGAAGCCGTAGGGTATTTGTATAGAATGACAATGATCATATTACTCAGGGATACAGAAATCGAAGAGTTTGGGGGCATTACCTTTGAAGACATTTTGTGTTTTTTTTTTTTTTTTTGGGAGGGGGCAGTAATTTGGTGTAGTTTGTAGTGGCTGTGCTCCTAGGATTTGTATGTGATTCTAAATGCAATTCGTGGACGAAGCAGACTAAAACGCCATCACGACCAATTTTTTTTTTATAAAGCGTGAAGTGGAGTTTTGATTGAAAACTTTTGAGTGGCTAGTGATTGGTGAGCAATTGAGCAATTAAGGCTATCAGCCGCTTAAATATTTACAAGGGATTAATGTCAACCCAATGAAATCTGTTGGTCCTAAAGAGAAACATATAAGGAGGAGAGGATTGAATGGGATTTTTGAAAACGAAGTCCATTCGATTTCCAATAGATGGGAGATGAAAATGACCTATAAATCTAGGTCAATTTTTTATTTATTTATTATAACATATTTTACATATAGGAGTTCATAATAGAAAGTAGTTTTTTGAGTTACTAAAGATATAAAAATTTAAAGAGTTTCCTCAAATATTAATTCTTAAAAGAAAATTCTAAAACCTAAAAATATAAAAAATAATATAATATTTTATAATTACTTTAGACTATATATAAAAAAAGTTCAAATTAAATGGGTCAAAGCTTTTTCTAGTTAAAAAATTAATAAAGTTCTTTATTTTCTCAATGCAATCAATCATCTTGCCCCATTTCTGGATATTTTATGCATTTAAAGAATGGAAACCGTGGACATTTTTGAAATATTATACTAGTGTGGTAAGTGTCATCAGCTCTCTCTTTACGATATAGCCAGTGACACTAAATAACAACTAATCAATGAGATAAGATTGTTCACTAAAATACAATGATTAAGTTTATGCATGTTTCATAGCTAAATGCTAGCATATTAATGTTGTTCATGTATTGCAGTACAACTAAATTTTGAGAAATTTTAAAAGAAAGGGGTTGACACAATGTGAAACAAACAAGATGTGGCATACTTGCGAGGTGGTTCCATGGTCTAGTGGTCAGGACATTGGACTCTGAATCCAGTAACCCGAGTTCAAGTCTCGGTGGAACCTTTTGTGTGTCTCTCGTCTTTATTTTTGAACCGATTCCGCTGTCAAGCGTGCCCGCGAGATGTTTTTCTGTTTTTATGCGAGTGGGAAATGGCTAATATTCATCAATTCTTCTCTCCCAACTGCCATGTCCACAGCAGAAAGTTATCGCTTTCTTGTTCTCTGAGACCGTCTCTACCTTGCTCATCATCTCTTCAGGAGCCCACTTTAGGGGTGGATTCTGCTTCGTCTCCCGATGAAGGAATTGCGACAGGAGAAGATTGTACCTTAAAAGCCGTGGAAGAGGAGTTTCCCCTGGGGTATTTAATCTCCACTTTTCCTCTTTATAAGATTAATCCGCGGTCTTATTTGTTATTAAAGTTCTTACGTTTTTTTGGCTTTCTGGTTTTATAATTGAATTGGTTGATATTTGCTTCTAGATGAAAAAAAAAGGAAACTAAAGATTCATTCAACTTTGGGGTGGGTCTGAGTATTTGAGTATGTTAGTAAATGCTTGCAAATTGGCTTATCAAAACATAGAAAAGCTTGAGGAATTGGGTTTGAACTGGATTCTCCCATCAAAGTTTGTTGCGCTTTGGTTGTAAGAGACTAAAACATCGAAGGTTTCTTGGATGGCTAAAACGATATATGTCGACGATCTGTTTAGTGTGCATAATATTTACCTGGACGAAGAGCTTAGATTGATTAATCTTGTAGTGTATTTGTTTGACAAATTGGGTTGCTGGGACCATTCTGTATTTACATGATGGGACATTCATCAAAATGGTTAGACATTGTGGTGCCGACTGTGGTGCTTGTTGGGTTACTGTGTGACATGTATATAAGCCTAGTAGATATGAGAGACCTTTCTCAAGCGTGACTTGATGATTTCGATGCAAAATAACTCCTAGTATTCGATTGTTTTCCTGGAGCGATCTTTCAATTTATTTCTTTTCCATTTTCTTCCCTTGCTCAATTTTAGTACCAAAGTTGTGGCTAGTTTCTATCACCTTTCAAGCTATTTCCATTTCTGTAATTCATGGTTATAATGTGAAGCGATCTTAAATGTCACTATGTAGCCTTTTTTTCTTTTGAAGCCCTTTCTCTGTGGCTGCATCAATATGTTCTCAAATCCTACTTAAAAGTTAAATACTCTTTGTTTTTGTGTTTACCTAAATTTGTTGATTCTTTAGCCTACTGTACGGTCTTATCCACAACAAAGTTAATTTCATGAATTATCTTATGTTTTTAAATTCATTTAATTGACTAATGGTGCCAATCTGTGCAGCAAAAAAGGGCAAAGTGCAAGGAGCTTCAGTAGGTAACATTACCATTACTTGTGTTGAACTGTAATTTTTTCATGATCAAAAGCTACCTTATTTACGGTTTTGATCTATAAGTTGCTGTTTTATGGATGCCATTAGTGATATAAAGAAGGCGCTGCAAAAAACGTCAAGTAATTTTCTCCTCGTTAATTTTGTACTGTCTTTGATGTTTATTCATTTGTTTAGGACCTTGATGAGTGTGTTGGAAAATGAACTTCTTTATTTTGGTTTTGATAATTAAAGTCAGTCAGTCTTTAAATGCCACCTCTTGGTTATGGATGTGGTGGGAGCCCTCTAAGTAAAATCAGCAGCTTATATAAAAGAGATGAGCAACCCCCCACCCTACACACACACCCAAGCTTCTTTCTTTATGTACTATTTCCCCTTGTAAAAGTTTATAAATCTTTTGAAAAAAAATCATAGTATCCGCAGACATGTGTGTCTAACAAAGCTCCTTTAATCATTTCTCTTGATATTTTGCTTCCATGGGATGTCAAGCAAGTGTTCTGGTATGAGGTCTTAAGCCATTTGTACTGGTATTTAACTTCTGAAGACAAATCCATTTGAGCAAATTTCATCTGAAAGCAGAAGAGAAGAAGAGGGGGTCATGTTTGATTTTTACTCAAGCTATTACTCAAGCTAGCAAGGGTCACAAGGTTGGTTAAGGGAGATCAGCAAAGAGTTGCTTTTATGATGCACATTCTGAAGCCTTCAACAGGTTTGCTTGAAACTGCTCAATTGTCACAATGTAAAAAGATTAGGGTCTGTTCTGGGGAAAAAACACATAACTAGTGCTCTGGAGGGGCTGCATGTCAGTGTTTTCCTTTTATGGTAATCCTCATTCCTAACTCCTTTCTTTGATTTTCCCTTGCTTAAATATGAACTGGGTTACTATACATTTATACATACAAAAAGTAACAAAATAAATGAACGAAAACCCTTCAAAATAAGAGACATGACTCAAATCTACAACAAAATGTATCTCGTGTTAGCCCTAGTTACTGCAGTATATTCATCCTTTCTGAGGTAGAAAAACCTTCCACTTGGTAGTGTAGACATGCTTGGTCACTTTGAGTTATTGAAAACGTATGTCTAGAAATTCTCTTTGTGAAACTGGAAGCGAGTGTTGGTATTGTGACTGAACTCTTGACAAAGGCGTCGTAATTGTTGAGTTAGAGTGGCACTTCCACAGTAGAAGACTCCTGCAACCATGATTACCAGAGATTCTCACTTCTATATTTTGGGAAGATCCATCCCAGGAAGAGAAAGATACAAAGAGGAGGAATGGAGGTACCTATCCTGGAAGATTCATGTGTTTTAGCAAGGTCACTGAAAACTTTCCGCCAGTTTGGCCGGGCAAAATGTGTTCGTATCTGCAGTTTCAACAACAAATTTAGAGAACATTGTTCATTTAGAGACAAAAACAAAAACAAAAACAAAAAACAAAATTCTATGCCAGCAGAAGGAAATGGTACCCTGCTTCCCGAGACTATGTCAACTCCATTTTTTGCATGTTGAAGTGACTGCACCATGGCTATCAGAGCTGATCGAGCGTCCCCTTCCTCATAGACGCTAGTTAAATAGTTGTGCATTTCTATGATGTGCTACAATAATTCAACAGTTTCATTTCATTCCTTAGTGCAGAGTCATTAGTCATTAATGGAGAAGTAGAGACAGAAAAGAAAGGCCGAGTTCCTATTCCTACATACATTATGGTCACTCTCTGCAACATCATTCATAACACCCTTGAACCATTCGAAAGAACCTTGTTCCCTTGTGACCCAGTAGAAGTAGGCTCTTCCAGGTCCCCTTCCTCTAATTTTGTTCACCTCGCCGCCATTTTTAACGCCTGGGGATTCCTACATCACATCATTGAACACCTTTAGTTGCTGCTTATTGACCTCTCATAGATACACTGTTTGCTACTTACAGTGTTAAGTTCGTTAGACTTCATATGGTTGAGCAGATCCGCCAGTATGCTTATAAATGGAGTTGCTCCAATTCCAAGCCCAATCAGTAATAGAATGTCGTACTTTTTGTAGTTTTGAGCTGGGGCTCCAAAGGGCCCGTCGATGAAGAGCTTGGGGAATCTGCACATGCAAAAAGACTGGATATTTGAGATGAAATCGAACCTCGATAAGTTGAAAATAATCCCACTCCACCAGTTACCTTGTCTCAGAAACATCTGCATCTGCTACTACTGTTGTTTCTAATCTCCCTAGAGTAGCCTTCTTAGCAGCAATTGGAGTTTCAAGAATCTGTCACAGAAACAAGATCATTACTTACAACAGTTGTGACAATTAAAAAGAAAAGAAGAAATCTGAAGGGAGAGGAGAGGAAGAGAGAATTTTGTAGAATTAAGATCAACAAGGTGATCTTCACCGAGAACTGAACCTTTTCAAATAGTTTTCTGAGCTCTGTTGTCCAGTCTCCCAAAGTTCGTATATGTACGCTCAAGTGGCTGTCTCCAGGCGCAGAGGTGATCGAGAATGGATGCCTGTAATCATCGGTCAAACACCATTCTGAGAACTTACGCTTAGAAAGAGCTGTATCATTTACCAAACAGCTCTTCTACTGAAGAAAATAATAAAAAAAGTCACCATTCAAAAGGAGAGATATCCGGACACTTTACGAACAAGTACATTCCACTCCGGTACTTAAATCCAGGAGGTTTGCTCATATGTAACGAAAGAACGTTTCCAGGATAAATTGCAGCCTGGTGATATATGAAGAGCCACCATTTAATCCCAAATCAGCCATAAACATGTTTCAAAAGGCAAAAAATTTGTGTCTTCAGAAACAAACATACCTTAATGATGGTTATGGGGCGGAGTTTCTCCCGAAATTTTCTTAGAAGTCTTTCAAAAGTGTAGAAGACGACTGGTATTATTATATACATCCACGTCTGTTGAAGCACAGCAGACCATCAGAAAGGATAACAGAGGTTGAAGAAGAAAAGAGCAGTATAGTACGAGACTTACCGTCTTCTTGAACCACTCTGTAGTGAGGAAGATTTCGAAACTGTGAACAAGCAGGATGATGTAGACAATTGCCAGAAGGTGATGAGAATACCAGAAGGCATTAAAGCCCGCTAGCCGACTAATAGAACCAGGCAGCTTGATTACATTTCTGCGGAAGGAATGTGTTGCTAATGTGAATGAAAATGTCATCAGGATGACTATTAGAAATCCTGTGACACCTGCGGTACTGGCTGAGAGTGTCCCATATGTGGGCTGCTTGTAACCAAAATTGGGTCCCAATGTCCGCATGAATAAGTCGCTCGGGCATGAAGCCATCCTCGGGAAATCACACAGGAGATGAACTAGAGTATGAACAATGGCTCCGACTGTAATTCCAAATGCGAGGACCTGCAATTCGAAATGAGAAACAGAAACATTGAGAAGAAGGGGGGAAACTGGAGACGGCAATTACATGAGAGCTGTACTGAAAGAGCAGACCTTGTGGAAATTAATATTGTCGTCGAAAGGGATGATGGAACTGAGAAAGGACGAACGTAGCCAAGTAATGGTGTTTCTGCAGACGGGTAGGAGGATCAGAGCCATGTTCAGTTTTGTTGTTTCTGCTGACCCTTTGGCAACGCACACGCAGTAACCCATGACTCTAAATGCTTCTTTATGCCGGAACTGGTGGAATTTCCATCCAAAAAGAAGCAAGTTTCCTGTCAACCAGAGTAAAATTATCCATATCCGCTTCCAATTGTCTTGCATAGCTTCGAAGGCGCGGCTCAGGAAACGGTTTAATGGGTTTCTGTATCTGCTTGGAATCATCGTCTTTGCGAGTGTGTGGCTACGCTTGTTCTGTGTTTCACTGGATTGCGAGCTAACAATTCCTGTGAGTAAGGTCTCAAGCTGCCATAACTGAGCGGCCAAAAAAGGGGAAAATTTACAGGGTTTGTATCTGAGAGCTTGTATTTCCTCTTCAAAATCAGAAAAAGAAAAAAATGGTAAATGTGTTTAATACCTCTATATAACCTTTATTATCTGGGTCGAGTTCCTCCATTATTAGAGCTGCGTAGGTGCTCGCATGTCCCTTGAGTTTAGCTAGCTTGTTTGCAGAGGCGCTCAACTCAATAACCTTGAGAGTTGTGAGCCAACCATTCCTATTTAGTTACAAAGCAAAAAAGAAAGGAAGAGTATGGTCAGAAGTTGATCGATACCCACCTCTTTCACCTCCTTCTCGGAAAGCTTCCCGTCGCCATTCTTGTCGCACCTGTTAGAAAATCGAAGAAAGGGTCTGCATGAGCCGTATCTCCGTATTGCTGCTCCTAGGCAATACTTCATTATATATTTGCTTACATGTCGAAGAATATCTGAAGCCGAGAATCGAAATTTTGATCCTCCAGCCTCTCCCAGAATTCCTTTAATTCGTCTTTCGTAATGGCTGTGGTTCGCAGCTTCCGACGCCGAGATAAGGCATCATAGAGCTCCCCGGCGAACTCGCTCGATTCAGCCATGCCTTGGACACGGTGATAAGTATACAAAGCATTGCTTTTATTAAAAAGGAACAAATAAAAGACATGGGATCGGACCCAATAGTTGAATTACGTAAAATAGAAGTGCTAGACATTATTCTCACCAATGCAGAGCCCAAACTTGTCTCTCGTAATCAGGCCATCAACGGCGAGCCGGTCAAATCGTTTCTGGACGTCATACCAGCCGTTTCCCGTCGTCTTCTGGTCTAAGAAACGTAAGCTTTTGAGACCCCTCTCGGCGCTGGAACGGCTTCGGACCATCTTCTTCAAAGTAGGCCCCGACTTGAAGCGGATGCTGCTGAGGGCTCTAAGCAAGGACTTGGCTCCGGACCCAGACCCAGACCCATTTTCACCAGTACTGGTGTCTCCGGATATTCCGTCCGGGACGACGACGACGGCCTCATGGTCCCTTGTGAAAGGACCGAAGGAATCGTCCATCTTGGGTCTCACTTGATGCATCTTCTGCTATCTATTTCATGCAAAGGGTGGCAAGACGGAGGTGGTGGAAGCCAACGAATAGGAAAGAGGGAGCGAGAGGAAGAGAACGAGGAAGAAGGGGAGAGACTAATGGAGTTCGTTGGCCTTGACACATATTTGTAGGATTAATAAAACTGTCAACGACGCTCGGATTATCGCTTGATGGCACCACGTTGATGGCTTTTCTTTATATTTTTTCTTCCTAAAGCACCGAGGAGTTAAAGGCCCTCCACTACTTCAACTGAGTTTGATGTTGACCAAAGTGATCGGATTTTCTTTATAATCTTTTTACACGGAACATGAGGGTTTAAGGTCCTCCACTACTTCAAATTCTGGAATTTTGTGGTCATTAATAACTCTTTAATCAGTTTTGAGAAGGCACGAGTGTCTACTATGACAGCGGCTAGCTAATACAACCCAACAGACCGATCTATTAGGTGCGGAAAATTATCGCCTACAAGAGTGAACGGAACCACTCTGACACCCACTCTGCCTATTCTTGACCGTTTCTCACAGGATCCGAATGCAGGACGTGGCATGCCCAGCATTGATACCATGACAGCGGCTAGCTAATACAACCCAACAGACCGATCTATTAGGTGCGGAAAATTACCACCTACAAGAGTGGACGGAACCACTCTGACACCCACCCTGCCTATTCTTGACCGTTTCTCACAGGATCCGAATGCAGGACGTGGCATGCCCAGCATTGATACCATGACAACGGTTAGCCAATATCTACTAAGAGCCTTTGCCCTTCTAACATAATTTAATAATTAAATCATTGGTTAATTATACCTTTAAATTCGAAACTTCTTGGTGATCGTATTTAAGATCAGTTTATTGAAGAACACTCACTTGGAAATAAAGTATCTAAGAAATCTAATTTTAAATTTTAATTATATAAGAAAATAACGTCTTAGTGGTTACGGTTGAAACTAATTAAACTCAAATTCGACACCCTATTTGAAAATTACCACTCATATGTACACATTGATTCGAAACCCCCGTATATGTGATCAAAGTATGTATTAGGGAGAGATCAATTTTTAGGAAGGCCAATTCCAATGTCATTTACAATTAACTCTGTCCTATCTAATTTTTGTATTTTCCATTTTTTCGTCCACATGCATTGCACAATGTTAACAACTTTTGTAACACTAGGTTACTTCAACTAGGAAAACTATGCTAACTGATAGTACTCTTTTAAGTGCATTTATTACATATGATAAGTTACATGTTAGCTATAATTCTATGAATTATATTGTGATTAATGTGAATCATGAATGGAGAAAAGGTCACTTTGACACCAAACAGGCAGCAGCATGTGTTTTCTCTTTCGGTGCAAAAATAAAATAAATACACGTTTGACCATGGAAATAAGGTTACAAAAGATCTACTCCTCAAGTGAATTCGAGGAGTCGCACACATAAAACCCTGGTTAAGAGCTCAGGTCTAAGGCCCAAATCAAGCACCTTTTGGTGACACGGAACTACCAAGGACGCCTTTTGGTAATTTATTGTCCTGGACTAGTCGCGGTCGGTTCTCGCGAATCGCGATTTCTCTTTGTTCTGGGCGCGAGCTTGTCAGATTTCCTTCCCCACAATGGAACCCGAAACACAGCAGAAGATCGAAGAGACTGTCATCGACATTCTGAAAGACGCGGATATGCAAGAGATGACGGAATTCAAGGTGAGAAACTTGGCCTCCGATAAGCTCGGAATCGACCTTTCTGCTCCCCAGTACAAGCAGGTCGTCAGAGGGGTTGTCGAATCGTTTATTTCCAAGAAGCAAGAAGAAGTAAAAGCAGCAGAAGAAGCAGAAGAAGCAGAAGATGTGGATGAGGGCGAAGTTAGGAAACACGGAGCTGTGGATAAAGAGTACGATGACGACGGTGATCTCATCATTTGTAGGGTGAGCACTTGCATCATTTTAAGATGAAAACTTAGGTTTCGCTTTTCGTATATCAATTAGAGGAGAAATTGTGTGCCTATTTTAATCTTTTATGTTATTCGTCTTTATATACTCTTTGTTCCTATTTCAAGTGGATTTGACGGGAACGAAAAACGATAATTCGCAAACTTAAGCTTTTCTAATATCAGAAGCCGAATAGGCACTAAGCTTCTGCTGTATAAGGCGAGACTGGAGACAATAATTTGAGCAAGTTCCGTGAATCACTTCTGTTCCCTATCCATGTAGTTGAAAGAGAGAACCATAGCTGGTCATATTTTTCTGTAACTGAAATCCGGCAGTGACCTCGAAACGACATTTTGAGCAAAAATTGTTGACACTCACTCTTTTATGAGTTTTCTGATTCTGTCAAATGGTAATGCTTACTCCAAGGTCTTAGTTCTGAACCAACTTTTTACCTTTCTCATGGTGGCGGTTTGTTGCAGCTTTCCAATAAGAGGCGAATAACCATTCAAGACTTCAGAGGTAAGACTTTGGTTTCCATCAGGGAATACTATGAAAAGGATGGAAAGCAGTTCCCCTCTTCAAAAGGTAACAACATTTTTTTGTTCATCAATCTGCATAATTGAAAACTGGTACCATTATCTCTACTTGAAATGCAAATTGGATTTGACTGCATTAATTAAATCTAATCTACTATTAAATTCAGTTGTGTAGGAAGACTACATTTTGATACATGCATTCGGAATGTGCCTGATTAGTATATTTACTGAATGGTCCTGCATCATTGCTCCACTGTTTCTTTTTTTTTTTAGTTCTTGATTGGTGTGAGTTTTGTTTCTAAACTCCATTTTCTTAAAAAAAATCTTGGTTAAATTGGTATGAATCGGTGTTCTGTTGACATTCAAATGATATACAGAAGAACCGTCTATCAGAACATTGCAAAGCATACCTATTAAACTAATTAACTGCATGCTGCTACAATTTCCTAGTAGATTTTGCTGCATGAATTAAACCTGAGTTGTGACATTAAGTGAACAACTAATGCAATGAAAGAACTTGGGGGTGTCAATTGTTTCAGATCATTTGAGGCTATTTATTTATGTATTTGTTAAAATCTATTATAAGTTCTCTTACTGTCTTTTGAATGAAGTGAACAACTAATGCAGAAAGAACCTGGGAGTCGCAATTTTGTTTCAGCTGTTACTGTCTTTTGAATGCTGAGTTTTCTTACTATCTTTTGAATGTTAAGTTTCCTTATGTTCTGTTATTTTGTCTTCTTTAGTTCAAGTCAGGAGATGGTTGGTCTAATACGAAAAATCATTTTGTGCGAATCATGTGAAACGGCTATCTCAGCCGTTTGATCATTATCAACGGTTATCTCAGCTGTCCGTTTCACATGTTTCACACCAAATGGTTTTACATATTGGATCAGCCATGTAAGTCAGGAATCCTTAGTTTCTTATGTATTATCTAATCTTAACCTATATCAGTCTCTGTATGTTGTATTTTTTTCTCTATCTAAGATGAAGTTCTTCATAATCAGGGATAAGCCTAACAACTGAGCAATGGAGAGCCTTCAGCAAAGCTGTGCCTGCAATAGAGGAGGCGATCAAGAAGCTGGAGTGAAGGTAGTTGCAGTAGTAGGATCACAGAGCATATGCTCTTTTGCTCACCATAACCCCCTCTTATGAAAAAGAAAATGGGACTCTGATTACTCAAAAGATATAATGCCCACAAGAGAGCTTGTAAAAAATCCGCCCATAAGCAAAACTATTGTGTTTTCTCGATGGTAGAATGCTTGCTCTCTAGTGCCTCAATGCTGTTTTAATCTGAGGTAAAAGAAGGGTGGTCATGCTAGCCTCTATTCCAAGTATTACTACATAATTCTCAGTTTTAAAATCATTTTATTCTGTTATGAACACTATGTGGCGTTTTGAAGGCATGAAACAATGCAACAAGGGAAAACGCCAAACTGCTCCTCTAATTCTCAGAATGATTTCAGTCTTTCCAGTCAGAAAGAAAATGCAAATAATTGATCGAAAGAATTGTGGTTGTCAACAACAAGCCCATAAAACCGAATCTTCTTCGCACAACTCTGGATTGGCTTAGGCTTGGCATATCCCTTCAGAATTCATTTCGAATATCCTCCCTCATCGCAGTATGACCTTGATTCTGCTCATCACAGCAAAAGCAAATATGGCGTCAGGATTAAACACAGTTAACTGTACATAATTTGCACATAATATGCAATGGAACTTGTCAAATGATGACCAAGAATGGAATGGTCAGCAGGTAAATGAAAAACAAAAATTCACATGTCACAGATAGAGGAAAAAGTTACCTGGGCCATGTACGGTGAGGTTGGGGAAGCCCTACTGATAAAATTCATGAACTCGTCCCTCTTAAATCCAAAGGTGCTTTTCACATGTTGCAATAATGCTTGCTCTCTTTGCATGTCTTCGGTAATTCTTTCTTTTCCCCATATCATAAGCCTCAACTGCTCCTCGGTTTCAATGATATCTGCAGGTAGGCTGGACTTACCAGAACTAACTGGGAATCTCACTTCCAGATCTTTCCTGACATCAGATGCACCATATAATACTAAAGTGAAAAAGATGAACTCTTTTCCAATCAGAAAGCAGAACAATTCAATCCAAAAGTTGATGATAAATCCATATTCCTTGCTGAAATTCAACTGAAAAAAATTCACCAAGTTCATCCAATTCTAGACTAGATGATATAAGCCACAAGAAAAAGAGAAGAGCAAAAGAACCAATATAACTTCCGCCTACAAGAAAAAGAGAACAGCAAAAGAACCGATATAACTTCCACGTACCTAGTTCCAAGTGAAAAGACTCCAGGACCTTTAATTATTCCACCATCCAAGGAGACGGCACCCTCAGTTATACAAGGAAGGGCGACCTGCATTGCAGCTCTTGTTTTATATACTTGCAAGCGGGAAAAAATACTGTAGAACAAAGTCTCCCTGAGACCATGACCCTCAGCAGTGACGTAAGAAAAGTGGACATTGTCCACATGAATCATATTCACGGCAAACCCTAGAAACCCACGAGGAGACTCTCCATTTGGTAATCTTGGATTCAGCAACGCCAACTTCCTTTGAGGGTCATCCACTAAAAACTGACCCAGATAAGGCCTGTGAGAAAACCATGTTTAGAATTAGCCAAACCACATTTATTATTAGCATGGTAGCATGTAGATAACAAGCTTACTTGGAGACTAAATTGACATATTTGGAGTTGCCCTCTTCAGGCAGCCTCTTAGAAACATAGACAAAGATGAGACAATAGTGGTTTCCCCGACCAAAGGTATTTGTGCTTTATATGTCCATGCCTCTCTATCCTTCATCAATAAGCCACATCTGGGACTACTGATAAATACCCTGACTATATATTTTTTTTCGAAATTGAACCAAGCTATATTATGTTTCAAGACAACAATATATGCACCATTGGGTACCAAGAAATCAGAATAGATTGCAAATAACAAACCAAGGCAAGAGATGTAATTGATTTTCCACTTTACTAAAAAATAAAACCTTAGTTTTGCCTGTGCTATTAAAGAGGAAAAATACTAGCCTCAAGTCTTCAAGACAAATGACAAGGTATCTGCCATCCAACTGCTTTCCAATGGAAACTGAAAGCCCATGAAGACCAGAAATCCTATCAATTTGACCTTCTTTGTCATATATTTCAAGAGCTTTGACAGCCTCATGAGTCTTGCAAACAACAGCCATCATAATCTCCAGTCCTAGATATTCTGAGAAAACCCTGTTTACATAAATAGATGGTTAAGTGTAAATAGAAGATAAAGCTTTGAAGTTCAAAGTAAAATCATAAATAGAGGTGGCAAATTAAATAAGAAAAAATCACCAGCTAAGATTATCATCAGATACTTTGCCAAGCATAGCTACAATACCAAGCACATTTTTCATTAAAGGCATCTGTGATGCTTGAGGGCCATATCGTACTTTCAGTTGACACACTATACTAGCAACTGTTTTCTGTTTTAGTATCTGTTCAGTGGTTTGCTGCTCACTCCGTGCATCATCAAGATTCTTACTGATGACTTCAGGTGCATTTGGTGAATGATACTTTCCAAGTCTAACTGTGTGAAGTCAGTTAGTTGAGAATGATACTTTCCAAGTCAAACTGTGTGAACTAATGTTAGTTGAAAAAAAAAAAAAAGATGTATGAAGGTCTTCAATTTTATACATTATCTGTGACCCTCTCGATACCAAGGAGCCCAAGGATCATTGCCTAGAGTCACCTAGGTGTTCTGTTTTCTAACTATCAATTGTTTGCATAAAGATACATAATATTGCATTCATCACTGACTGGATCTTACCTACATAAAATATAAAATTGCACATTCAGCATCTACAGACTAAGCAGCTACCTTTCCTTCATCTTGCTAGTAGGAGATTAAATAACGTGAAATTGACCTTGCATATCAAGAATGGATTCATCTAAGTTGTTTGTCTGAGTCTTCAGAATTCTCCAGTTGTCCTCGTGATGTTTGATCTTCAAGCCCAGTTTTTGCAGATCCTCCTGAAGTTTCTGCAGATGGATAAATCTTAAGATAGATTCCAACGACTTGCAGTAAAAAAGGCCTTTAATGATTCTCAAACAATGCAAGTAAGTGAAATGTGAGTGCATAAACTTAACACGCAACTACGCATGGCAATCTACATTTAACAAAAAAAAAAAAAAGGAAAGCAAGAAAAAAGATATAAAAGACCTGAATGCAGTCTACCTGAGATTGGCCTATGAGTGATTCAACCTGCTGAATCGTGTCATCTCGCATGTCACCTCTTGGCACCAAAGAAAGGTCATCTTGGTAAGTGTGATTTGATATGGATGGCTCTGGCGAGGACAGTTTCTTTATATTAGAAAGTGGTGGAATCCGAACCTGAAGAATAAACACAGTCAGTGCATGGGTATTTTGCATCTCACCTACCCTTACGATTGAGTTTCCTGACACTCTGCTAAAAGTTAGGCATGATTATCAATGAATTTTTCTGATAGAAGTTAGAAGTGGGAGACTTTCTACACTATAGAAAATTAACATTACTTCACCTCCAAAACTTGAAATAAAGTGCAAACAAGCACATCGAATGCTACATATCCATGCTAAAGAACAGAAAGTTCATACTATTTGAGTCATTTGTTTGGACAATAGATTCAAGTAGCATTATTTTATTTTTCAAATAAGAATATTACAGCTGACTGCGTGTAAACTTTTGGATGAAGTATTAAATGGCCAGGAAGGCTACGCTATGCACATCCCATGCACTGAAAATATGGAGCACAGTATCAGAGTCCTAAGAATGCTTAGTAAATAAATGACATTCACGCAGATTCTATCATTTAATTGCAAAATAGTCATCTAAGCAGTGGGCCATCGAGTGCAGCTTAACACATAATCTTTTAGCTGAAGCTTTTGGTTAGCCACTCCACGGAAATTCCAGCCAGCATATTAATGGGTAAATCACAAGAAAACAGAGACAATTTCCCTTCCCAAAACCAAAAGCTAACGAAACTTAAAACAGAGTTGGGAGTACAAGATATCAGCAACTCGGCAGACAATTCACAAACAAGTTTTCTCTTCATCTAAAACACAAACAGTAGAAGTGGAATAAATGGTCGTGCCAAAACCACAAGATTGAAGACTGCCGTCTCCATCTTTCGCGATCACGCAAGCCTGCAACTTTCCATTGCCATTTTACCAATCGCTAATAGAGGAAGCAAACGCTGCACATGCATACCCGGGAATATTCTTTTCCTCGAGTATAAAATGATTTTCATGAGCAACAGAATATACAGAGGACAGACCTGATTAGGGCTGAACATAGTGGACAATGAATAACCGGTCTCTGGAGCGAAATGCTGAATATGCCAGTAACTGAAACGTCACTTCCACTTTCCAATGTAGTCATGCCAATTACCAGGAACTTTCGGTCTTTCCTTCCAATTAGAACCGGGAAATGCTCTCCACCATGGTAACTCTGCTCCGTTCCCGTCACCAGAAGCGGAGCACGAAGACACACATGATCGTAGACACTAGACGATGGTTAGTCCGACGTTGAGCTGACCCACCATGGTTTGTTCATGCGAACGTGTCACAGCCAAGGCAATGAAGCGGCTTGCCTCGTTCAGAGCCCAAAATGCTACCGTGGGCCAACATTTTTCATATTTCATTTTAGGGTAAATATAAATATAACTCGACAGTTTAGTTTTTATTTAACGACACTAATTTCAAATTCGATTACAACATGGCAAAAAAAAAAACCGCGCTAATAATGTAATTGTCAGTATGGCATCTCAACGGCTCTTGCCCTTCTAAATATTGTCCATTCCTTATCTGTTGCTTCTTATTATAAGCTACAGCTTAGAATTCTTCTGTAGTTATCGCTTTTTGATCGGAAGAAGCACAGATGAGATTCTCGCATTCAATGAATGAACCTCTGACGGACGACTGCGAATCTAGACAGCGGGCCTGTCGCTCCCACATGGAGGCCTCTTCAAATTTTCGAAAAACAGGAGGGAGTTTTTCACATCCCATCAGCTCCTTGTCTTCTTCTTCTTCTTCCCCAATCGCAAATAGTGTTTTTTTTTTCTGGGCTCCTTCCCCTTTTAAAATCGAACGCAGAGGATGCCTCTTTCTTGCAGGTATCCGAAACAATGGGCAATTGCATGGCTGCCGAAACCGGTCCCGACGTGGTACGGATCATGACCGATTCCGGCGGAATAATGGAGTTAGAAAGCTCCGTCGACGTCCGCACCTTCGTCACTGACTTTCCCGGGTATGGAATATTCCGGCAGGGCAACGTTTGTTCCCCGCTACTTCCCCATGAGAGGCTTCTAAGCGGCCACTTATACTATCTTCTCCCCGTGTCCGAAGAAAAAACGACAGCAGTTCTGAAGAAGGAGAGAGTCGCTGAGCCGGCGGCGAAGCAGGTCCAGGTGACCCCCGTGCGACTATCAACTACAGAATCGCCGGATCTCCGGTCGATGGAGGTTCTGCCCTCACCGGGGAAGGGCGTGTGGAAGGTGAAGATGGTGATAAGCCGGAACGAGTTGGCGGATATTTTGTCGGAGCAGGTGAACACCGAGGCGCTGATCGAGAAAATGAGGCTGGCGGCGACCATGTCGGAGGCGCAAACTAAGCGGGCCGGGGCAACATGGGCTGCAAGTCGGAGGACCAGCACCTATGACTCATGCAAGATGCCGGCCCAACTGAAGTAACGACTGGTCCCAGCAAGTAAGAAATGCTTAAACTAACTCTCAATGGATCATTTTGTAAAATGGTTCGTCTTATGTACAACTTAGTGTGGCAGTAAGCATATCAGTGATATTTGTCGAGTTTCAGCGTGCGAACAGAGAGGCGTGGGCCTGAAATCATTCTGGGCCCACTTCCTCTCTTCTTTTTTCCATAATTTTTATCGGAATTACAGTTTGATAAATTCTATATCTTGATATTACCAGGGTATTAATTATAATTAAAAAACAATTATTTCTTTTACTTTGTTAATGAGGGGCTTGCTTCATGGGACGGATCTCCTCAAGAAGTTCAAATTATTGGGATGGGATTGAACCCGACTCGACCCCCGGACTAAGCCCTCTGCTCACCGTTCGTCTCATCCACCGCAGTTGCAGTGAAAAAAGCTTGATCCACGTTGTCCTTGTGTCTGGACCGGTCCATTCATATCCAGATTTTCAACGAAAAGCGAGCGGACAACCAAAAGCTGTCGGACGGTTCATAGAATCTCCCCACCGGCCGCTGTCCTCCGCCAAATCTTTCCGTTTAAGGCAACACTCTGATTAAGAGGACACAAAAAGACTGCCACTCGGGTTAAATCACGAAACATGTAATTTGAGTCTTGACAACGGTGCCCTTGAAATATTTTGGGCAGACTCTGGCAAACTAAAGGCTGGTTAAGGGAGATTTCCAGAAGGTCGAGTCGACTCCCCGACTTTTGACTCATCTAATTACAAACCAACTGAGCCAAAAATGCAGGCCCAGATTCTGACTAACTCGTTAGAGGCAAACTCATAAAAAAAAAAACCTAGTACTCACATTCAGAAAATTCACAAAAAGATTTTGTACTAAAAAGTCAGCAGTGAAGTTCTCGCGGAGACACTCGGCATCTCTGAGTCATGTCATTTGAGCGAAGATTCTGCTCTAAACCTACAAAATTATCTTTTTTTTCTAAAGCACGCTCATTCAGAAAAGTCACAAAGAAAACTCTCTGAAATCTTCGAACACAAACAGGGACACTTCAATTGGCATCTCTTGAGTCGTGTGATGGCCATTTCGATCGAGGCCAGAAGAGGGGTTTGTATTCAGTAATGAAGGAAACATACGCTGTGAGAGAGTTGAGAGAGAATCCCACCCAAACCCAGCCACATAGCTTTAGCTTTAGCGCCTACAAGGGTCTGCGACATGGTTTTATCTCATTATCATAAAATCCAACGAAGCTTCAAATAATTGCACACTAAAGTCCAAAACCACAAAATGGGATTGAGACCTCTTCAGATGGTTGGGACATATTCGATGAAAAGGCCAATCCTTCGACCGATGAGTAGTAGAAAAAGAAAGAAAAGACACTGATAAGAAAGAGGAAAAACAGAGGAGGAATTAACGTATCTCATAAAGAGAAGAGCAATGTTATCTATGAGTTAACATAAAGTTCACTCACTGGAATAAGTACGAAAACATCGCTCAAATCATCGCAGAACCTCTTCACTGCTAAACAAAGAATAACAGGCGCACCTGCAGACTGTCAGAAACAGTTTTTCTAAATTCCTATACCCTGCCAAGCTTAGGAATAATCGTGCTTCGTTTCACACCCACACTGGCAGGATATCCAATTGACATTAACCCAAAATATATATGTAATTTGCTATGCATGGTCCCGAAACAACAATGTGCAGTAAAGACTCTCTCCCCAGACAAACAATATTCGCTTTCTGGTACAGTTTAATATAGCATCAATCATAACAAGCTTGTCAAACGGAAAACGGTAAAGCTGATACGAGACACAGTTCCCTTAACACATTTACGTACTGTGCATCAGAAAATTCTCTCCGTGAGTGAGCCTCTGAAGAAAGCCTGAAATGAGAGTCATTAACAAAAAAAAAAACTCACTCAAAATTGGCACGTCAGTCCTGACCTTTCATAACTGCAATGGTTCTTAAGCTAGACACTGAGAATGCTATAGAAAGAAAGACAAGATCATGCAAATAGTCTTACAGAACAGTACAGCCTCTACACTAGCCAAAACCAACAATCAAAGTTCAAGAGTAACATAACTCAGAGATGAATTGTTAACTGTAAGACATCAAATAATATGAAAACAAAAATGTGGGTAACTTACAAATAAATAAATTAAGCTTGCACAGTTGACACTTAACTGAAACAAATATCCACTTATATAACAGCAAAGCTGCTTGTTCGTCGATCTACATAAGAAATTTGGCTTCTTCCTTGGCAACTTCATCCAATACCCATTCCACTAGAAAAACTGTCTATGAAAACAAAAGAAGCTAACAACTATAGGGCATTCGATTCCCGACCAAATGCCGCCATCAGCTTATCCTTTGTCAACTGCTCAGGGCCTTGAGATTTAACTATAAATGTGTGATAAATGGTATCAGTTCCTGCAGATACCGAAATCTTTGATTCCACCACATTGATCTGTGCCTCGTTGAATGCATGGATGACTTTTGAAACAGGATGACTATCAAGAGGACAACTCACCCGTACAATCACCTCATCATGTGCAGTTTGGATATCAATTTCTGGCTGCAAACGTTTCCGATTCTCAGCAGAATTAGCTTCTGAGGCTGCATCCCTGGATGCACTTCCATACTTCTCTCTCTCGGACTCCATTTCTTTCAGCTTCTTCTGCAGCTCAGTTATGTATGTGATTGCATCTCCAAGCAGAGAAGCCTTGTCCATCTTGGAGATGTTTGGGACAACAGCTCGTAGAGCATAGAACCGTTGGTTGAGCTTCTCACGCCTCTGACGTTCAGCTTCCACATGGTTTAAAGGTTCCTCTCTCCCATTGGCTGGCTTCCGTCCACGCTTTCTTGGCCTGCGTTCGTCAATTTGGCCTGGCCGCTCTTCCTTAGCTTCCACATCAGAAAGCTCTGATTCTGCTGTATTTGGACGAGGTGGGACAGGTCCTCTTGAAGTGGTCCCACCAAAATCAATTTGCCTTGGCTGCTGCTTCAGTTGATGGAACTGAGTTCCATTAGAATGGGGATATGCTCGGTGGGTTGCATCTGTTTCATTTCCACCAATCACTACCACGCCGTTATTAAATTTTTTATGGCTAGTGATATGAGGTTGTGAGGGATAAACAACCTCAGGCGATGTTGCTGGTTTAACATTGTGGATCTGGTTCCAACCTAATCCATGAAAACTCTTTCTGTTATGCAAGAAGGGCAGCATTCGGTTACCATTTGGGTAGACATCCCAAGACCTCTCTTCCACTTTGGTTACAACAAGCTTCTCCTGAGGCCTTGTTGGGTTGAGATCCTTCCCAAAAATCTTTGGGTACTCTTCCACTCGGTCACTGGAAAAACTAAAACTTGTGAGAGGAGCATGTTCATCTTTTTTCTCATTCACAGCAGGCACCGGTGTTATACCTTTAGAGAAGGCGGATCTAATCTGCTGCATCACTTCTAAATTCTCTGGAATGGATTTCAAGGACCCAAGTTCAACTACGCCCATATCAGTGGGAATCAACACTACAGTATGAATACCGGCAGACTTGGCTAAGAAAGATCTAAAACAGTAATCTGCTGTAGACTTCAAGACGTCAGATAGCCATAAATGTTTCCTAGAACCAAAAACCTTACCAGGCCCGCCTTCACCCCTTGGGAAGGAGAAGTACATGGATGCAAGAAAGAACATTTCTGTATCAGTGACCCTATCCAAGCCGAACGCGTAGTTCTCCTCATCTGACCCACCGAAGAACGAGTGAAGCTTTTGCAGGACTCTTTTTCTCATCTTCTGGGTAGTCTCATCTTCCAGACGGAAATTCATAAGTTGGGCGCCAGATTCTTCACCTTCCTTGGGTTCTCGGCAGTAACCATCTCCCCAGACAAGAACTAACTCACCAGATTTGGATCTTGAAATCTGCCAAAAGATCGCGTAATTCAAGCCTAAATTGGACGAGTTTGAGCCCTCCACGAGTTCAGATAGCTTGCTCTGGAGATTCAAATCACTCTCCACAGCAGTTAAAAGACCCTCGGAAGAAACAGTGCTCGTTGTCAGGTAATCGAAGGCGTTATGACCCAAAATGGCCGCAACCATGGCCTTGTCCTCGTCGTTCCAGTATCTACCTAATCCAAACTCCGTCTTCATCCCTCTCCTTCCGCAAAATAAAGAACTCCAAACCACAAGCTCCAAACCCCAACACTATCCAACTTTCATCTCCCGCTCCCACTGCCCCAACTAACAAGCTCCAAAAGTAAGAAAAACAACCCCCCAAAATCTTGAATAAATACGGCGTTTTACTCTTCCCAGCTTCCACCTCTCATCCAAACATAAAAAATCACCACGGGTTTCATCTTGTCAAAGAATTTACACCAAGATCTCCTCCCAAAATGAAAAAATAAAATAAAATAAATCACAAAGTACAAAGATAAGGAAATAAAACAGAGAGTAAGCTAATCCCCATTCCTCATGACAAAAGCCAGAATTACGAACCCAACAGCACCGACTCCATCAATTCGCGTATCCAAGTAGAAATCAAACAATAAAAACCTCCACCAAAGGGCAAATAGAATATCATACACACCTCCAGTCGGCCGAAGCTCGCCTCAGAAGCGGTGGTCGAAAATGGTCGAAACGGCCGATAAAAACAGGAAAAAAAAAATCGCTTCAGCGTTCTTCGATATTTCACGCACGAAGGATTTAAGAAAGCAGAGGGAGGGATCGAGCCCTAGAACAGTAAAACCAGGGAACGAGACTAAAGAAAAAAGCTGTGAGGGAGGCTCCGTGTCGGAGTTGCGGAGGAAGGAGATCTCTAAAATGAAAAACCGGAAAGGATGGGAACTAACTATGGTTAGATCGAGAGTTGGTTGGTTGGAGAGTCGGCATGGATTTTGTGCAGTTTTTCTCTCTCTCTCTTTCACTTTTTAAGATTGTTTTAGTACGCTTTTGATCGCCTCTCGCCTCTTCCGGAGAACCAGCTGCTTTAAAGTACAAAACTAGCATTAACAAATCACGACGTGTGATTTGCCAAGCCGGGCCGTTGGAGACCCGTCCAGCCGGGCCGCCGAGATCAGACGATAACAAATCATGACCAAAATGAGCTGTGTCTACCGAGTTAACTCAGATATCGTCTCAGCGGTTGAAGGATGAGACCCGTCCACCGGCGCGAAACGGTACAATTTTATAGTGGTATTTTTGTCTATTCAGTATAAAAATAAAGCCTGGCCCACACAGACATAAATGGGGTCTGGAAATATCTGAAATACAGAAACGGTTTTTGTATTTGGGTACTATGTTTTGATTGGATGTTAGCGGCCTGGGCCACCACTGAAGCTCCCTCTTATCAAATATGAATTTTATAAACAAGAAAGTAAATGCGCGAGATTGAGGTTTATTTACGTCACGGTCAGAATAACGCCAACAGAAAATACAAGAATCATTATTGTTGCTTGGAATGAGATATTTTATTATTAATTATTTGTCGCCGTCCGTGCGATCAAATTAAACTTATTTTCCTGTTTTTTCAGATATTATTATTATTATTATTATTATAATAATCTCCTGATTTCTCTAAGACGATGGCAGAGTGGCTCACTGGGCAAAGCCGCAAGCTGTGTAACTTACGAGCCGACTCGGTGGCCCTTATCTCGAACATAAACCGACTTTCAAGTCAAAGCAAAACCATATTATATTTTCTTAATTACAAATTAAGAATTATTTAAAACCAATGGACGTTTCGTTTGTAAGATTCGAATCGAAATCATCTGAATTTTAAACGGACTGATAAGTTCCCGGATAAGCAACCAATCGCAAGGAGTGGATTATTAAACCAAAATCCTATTTAAAATAGGCGATCAGAAGATAATCCAGCCTTATTTTAATAATTAACTATCGTGGAACCGAAGCCAAGTCGAAAGGTCTGTTTTCACACGAGCATGTCGCCATAATTGGACGACGCTGCCAGCTAGTGCATGGGAGATGTTCGAGTAACACCTGAAAAATGAGAGAGGCGGCCGAGGCTCGCACGTGACACGTGTTTGGCTTTGAGAGGATCTAGACACGTGGCTCGGGGAGGAATCTGCAGGGTCAGGTAAAGCTTGTGAGGACGGCACGTGAGTTGAACGTGAATGGAAGGTGGAGCAGGAACGTGAGGTGTATTTAAATACTTACTCTTTTATTTGGGCTAACGTGTTTGGCGTGGGAAAGTGGGAAGGTTGGAACGGGCTCTGATGTAGATAAAGCTTTGGCCCACCGTTTTGCAGTCAATAAATATCGCTCATCGCTGTTAAAAGACCCGGACGACTCGACTCGACTCGACTCGTCCGGTCGTGCTTGGAAACTCGCATAAGATTGTATTATTGGTGGTGTTTAAATTTAATATAGATATTGATAGAGATTTTATGTTGAATGGAGAAAGGTTGTTTTTTCTGCTTCAGTTTCAACGAAGGAATCTGGTGGCTGACAAAACGGCCTTTCAGTGGTCCACTTTTCTCCAGCACCGAAATATAACGCGAAGATCAAAGGTTTGACTAGAGCCTTTGAAGTACAACCGTGGGATGGCTTATCGAGAGGCTCGGGGAGGACGGGAAAAGACGCGAAAGACAAGGCGACACCGACTGGCAAGTGGCAACTAGCACGGGTGGAAAGGCCCCACCGAGGAGTGACGTAACGTGTCGGGGATGAACCAAGGAACGGTTGGACCCACGCGTTTACTAGCATGGGAGAGGCGGGGTGGGGGGGCTCGGACACTTAAAATTACTTGAACGTGATTTAAAGAGCTCGGATGGGGCGGCGGGACCCACTGAACGGATAATGGTTGTTTGCGTTTCTAGGGCTCCAACGTTGCATGATTCTCACGTGTCCAGAAATATGTTTTCGCGGTAACGTGGATTCCTCACACGATTGAACAGTGTAGCACGTTGTACGTTGGTCTACTGATTGACGTGAGGATCAGAATCAGCGTCGTCAGTGTTCCAATAGGGGAGAGGGGTGGGGGTCCCTTCTTTTATTTACATGTAGGACAGATCAAGACCCATCCCTTGTCGCTTTGCATATGGGACCATATTCTTTGTCCTATTGTCCCAAGAGTCCCACATATTTCTCCCTGCATTCTTCCTTTTGTCCCAAGAGCATATGGGTTCTTGATTGAGGAGAAAAGACTTAAAATTGAACGACCCCATTACAATGACTTAAACAAAGAACAGCCGTTAAAAGAAAGGACCGGTCGCCCTTACCGCGAATTAAAGATTTCCAAAGGGATTAAGCTGGTATTATTAGTTAATTATCTCCACGCAAAGCAAATGAGATAAGACGAACGCTTAAAGTAAGAAACGACAAATGATTAGATCGATATGGTTTACCTAATGAACGCCATTAGCAGCGATAATTGCAGTGGGGGGCCAACGATCTCGATCTAGATTTTACACGTTTCTCATGTGAAGAACCACATTGTTGATGAGACTACAGGGTGTGACTGTGTTCTATTATGGGCTGAGGGTCGGTGGTATCTATATGGCAGTGGGTGCCCACTTAACAGGATCCAGCCTCGTTAAACGGTTTAATTTTTATCGAAACCATGGGCCCAAGTAAATGGGCCAGTTATGGGCCTGGACCAATTGTCTTGTTTTAAGGTAGCCCTTGAAATGGGGACTAGCATTAGGGCTGGTCCATTATAATCATATGATCCTACTAGTAAATAATAATATCATTACCTATTCCTTTCAATTTTATTAATTTTTAACTTTAATGAGGATTACATATTAATATTAATTAACAATGATTAATATAAAATCTAATTTTTAATATAATTATGGAATTTGATATCTTAACCAAATCAATTAAGTCACTTTCATGATTTGGTTAACAAAGTTTAAGGAAGTGCATTAAAGTAGGGAGAACATAAACACTTATGTCATTTGGGGTGTTTTATGAAAATGAAATGAATTATTTGACTATAGAAATTTATAAAGGAAATAAATTTTATTTTTCGTCTAATGTGTGCCTTTAATGTGATTTAATATAGGGAGTTAAAGGCTCATTGAAAGCAGTTCATGTTGATTCAACTTGTGTACATTCTAAACGAGGCAATTAGTCACCACAGTTGGCATAGGCTGGCCCCATCAACCAAGGTATATTTGTTCCATTAACTCAAATTGAATTTGCATTTAAAAAACAAGTGCATAGACTCGAGGTTGAGTATCCAAAGGGTGGTCTCACATGAGATTAGTAATTGATATGACAGTATATGAGTGTCAAAAGGTATGTTGGTCTTATTCTGTTTATAGGGGTGGTTTTAAAACTTGCACCCGACATAAGAACAGCCAGAAAATCTGATTCTTTGTAAAACCCGACCTAATATCCACCCCTTAGGGCCCAAAAAAGAAAAGAAAATGAGAATTTGATCATTATTATTTTTTAAAATAATTAATAAAAATAAAATATATTCAAATTAATACATAGGTCACCCTGTTTTCTATATATATATATATACACAAATTAATGCATAGGTCACCCTTACCACCTAATGGTGCATAAATAGACATCTTAGTCTCTTAGAAATCCGTGTGTCTGTTTTTCTAAAACATATTGAATGTCCAAACACCCATAATGAGATTTTATGAGCATTAAAAAAACGCATTTATATTAATTAATACTCATAAAATTAACATTGGCCATATTACACGAATAAATGTTATAAGCTAAAGCGGATACGTGATACTAACAGCTGCATGGTAGAAAATAGGCTTTCTTGGACTCCCCGGAGACCCCCGTGTGGTTGGTTCATCCCCCGTCCGTACGTCCCCTCCGAGAGGGCGTAGTCCTGCACCAGCGAGGACCACTTTCATTGTGGCCGATACAGTCACCTTTCCACATGGGTGCCATTGCAGCTGTCGGTACGTTCTTCCCTGTCTATTCCATTATCGTCTGTCCCGACGTCCTCTCTCCGCCTGTCCGCCAACGCTTCCCTCAAAAGACCAGGCCCCTCTCAGCGTCCATTCCTTTTCAGCATTTCCCTCTTTTTTAACGACAGATGGTTACGCCTCACAGTAGCATACGCCAATACAACGCCGTCTTCTATTCAAGTCTTCCCTCTGTATTGGTATTTGATGAAAGCTGTTGTTCACCCACTCCGACCCACACGACACTTCTCCTAATTCATCTTTTCCCTCTCCATTTTCGCTTTGATTAGAAGCAAATGCTCGGCAGTCGGTACTCAGTACTCTTCACTGAACCAGTCTTCCCCTCCACTCCTTTTTCCTTAATTCTGCTTTTCGTGTAGTTGACTCTCTTCCACTCCTGCCCGTTGGATCTTTACCTCCGCTGCTACTCCTGCTGGTAGTCTTGCAAACATCCGATTGAGCTTTGGTGGGAAGTAATGAATTCTTCTGTCTGAAAAGTACTCTACCAAATCGCCATTATTCATTCTCTGGAACCTGATCGACTCACGATCTTACAGACTTGGACACCGTGCCTTTTCTGTGGACCATAGAGGAGTTCAACCCGAGTCGCCCGGTGGTGCTCGGTCAAATCAACTCGGATCTCGCCGCCGGGGCCGAGACGTTACGAATAAAGCTGTTTGACATGTGGTCTTACGTTTTTAGTTGCCTTGGACGATGCTGTATTAATCGCTCGCCCGCGGGAGGAGAGGCCCGTGACTAATGATAAAGATAAACGGCCACTTGACAGCGGTGGAGTTATTACTGCCTTGCTTTTTCTTCTCCTCCGCCTACCTCTTCACGATCCTTCTGATTCTTATTCGCGGAAGTTGCCGTCATGCCGTTACGTCTTCTCCATTCGTAGACAGTATACCTTCACCGCTGTTGCGCTTTGGGCTTTCCCCTCTCAACCTCTTCTCCTTACGATGTTTTCGAAATGAATGTCTGCAGCGACAAGGGCGGTTTAAGTCGAGCGAAATTCTTGTGTTTGTGTTATTACTAGAAAGCGCTTGCCGATCTGAATTTGAGGAGCGCTTTTATGATCCTCTTCTCTTGGCCTTACGAGAAGTGACTGTTCCGGCTCCTACTTCCACTGCTGGTTCTGGTGAGAAGTGTGAATTCCATCAGCCGGTTTGTTTCTTCCCCTGCTATTTGATTTTTCACTGTCAAGTTCTTTTTTTGTTTTTAAACAACCCGATCGATCGTTATTGTTTATTATGTGGATTTCAGTTTGACAATTGATTTCTTCAGACGACTAGTCGCGCTAGTCCAATATTTCTCTGAATCTCACACCATCACAATGTCATTTTGTTCATCTTTTAATCCATCCAGGCTTTCAACGAAATGGGAAAGAAGGGGAACTGGTTTACGTCCGTGAAGAAGGTTTTCAGACCTGCCAAGGACTCGGAAAAAAAAGTAATGTTTTCTAACTCATCTTTCCTTTTCCCTTCCTGTTTCAGAGGAGCACTCTCTGAGACGCTCTGTGCAGTGTTTCCTTAAACATGAGATACCCGAAACTAGAATTTGGTCTCTGCAAGTACTGAAATCAATCTTAAGGAGATACAAACCGAACGTATTCGAACAATGCAGAATTGCAGACGCCATAAACGAGCAATACAGCCGTTCTCGTAGCTTCTTGCGGATAGGAGATTAGGGTTTACGTGCCATTCGTTAGACAAATGATTAATCACTAGGATAGCTTTAGATCCCAGTGATCTTCTGTTCTTTATATTTATTTATGATCAACATTCGAGTGATCTTAATCTTATGAAGAACATAATTTTGATATTACCCTCTCATTTGGTAACGGGATAATTTTGTAAAAAAATTCTTTTACCTAAATTCATTTTGTTTATTAACAAATCAATTTCATATCCTTAAATGGGCATAAAAGTTATTCAAATATTATCATAATCGAATATCACATCTTGACAACTCTGTAAGATTTTGCCTTCAATACTACCTCTTGAACTCTGATTAATAAATCAGACCTACCATCTTCTGTTGGAGGTGGTGAAGCTGATTTTTATGCCTTCCATGGTGTATGCTCGTTGCTACCTACCATTCTTAAATGCCGACCTAAGGGATCTTTTTCATTTAAGGCCGGAGGCTAGAGTATTGGTGGAACTCCATTTATATAGGTTCCCTTTTGTCGAGTTTTATTGTCTTCTCTGCTTCCTAATTAGAACTGCTTTGATTCCGGACTTGTACTCTGAATCTCCAGAAAACGATGAAGTTCTAAAGATCTGGTTTCTAAGATTACAACCGGAGTTTTTCATATTATGTTTCAGCTTCTGAAAGTATTTGCTTGTTTCCTGCCTTGAAATTGCATATGCCCTATCCTTCTCAATTCAGCTTCGACTTTGCACAATTTTGTTTTGTATTCTTTGGTTATTCGTGTATCTTATCTGGATATTGGCTGGCGATGGAGACCCATGAGAAGCTAGGAAACAAATACCTCTGGAAACCAATTTGGTGGAGACTGAAGTCGCGGATGTTGTTATCTATTACCTAATAGTCGTTGCGGGGATTAAACCCTGAAAACGATCGAATCTGTTTCGGGAGTTAAGCGTATTTATGTATTGTCAATTTTTTCTGAACTTTACGGAGAGCAATTTGTTATGCAGAAAGAACTACCAGATAAAGCTCATCAAGAGACACAAGAGAGATTGTTGTTGGATAATTTTCCTGCGCAAAATTCACCGGGCGCGACAAATGAGGACAGCGACACACAGACACCCGTTACTGAAGATAGAAACCATGCCATTGCCGTCGCCGTGGCCACTGCCGCTGCAGCAGAAGCAGCTGTTGCTGCTGCCCAGGCGGCGGCTAAGGTCGTGAGGCTTGCCGGGTATCGCCGGCAGTTCGACGAAGAAAGAGCTGCCATAATAATTCAGTCTTATTACAGAGGATACTTGGTAAGTATGAAGCGTCCTGGTTTATTGCTCTTTGTACAGACGGAAGTTTATCCACTACCAGCACTAACTTCAAATCAATCACACCAAATCCAGCTGAAGCAGTTTGTTTAATTGGGATTAACCATGGAATGACTAATTCCTTACTTTTTAGTTTTTCTGAGGCCATTGCCGTGCGGCTAAAATTTGTAAGTTCTAATCTTAGGCGCGGAGAGCCCTGCGTGCACTGAAAGGGCTTGTAAGGTTGCAAGCGCTGGTAAGAGGTCATTATGTGCGTAAACAAGCACAAATGACCATGCGGTGCATGCAAGCCCTGGTGCGCGTTCAAGCAAGAGTTAGAGCCAGGCGTCTCCATCTTGTCCAAGAAAAAGAAGAGACCTGCGTGGAGAAGATGCCCCAGAATAAGAACCATTCCACGAAGAATGTGGAAGTTGATAGCTGGGACTCGAGGCAGCAGAGCTTGGACTCTATCAAAGCGGATTCTCAGCGAAAACATGAAGCTGCAATGAGAAGAGAACGGGCCCTCGCCTATGCTTACAGTTACCAGGTAATATTCTTTGTTTCGTTGCTTACATTACTCAAGAATTCAATACTACCCTACAGAAACACGGAGGACGCTGTCATGGCGATCCTCCTACGAGATTATTGACAAGTTTTTGACTGATCATGGACAAGTATAAGGGTTTTTTACCAAAATACCCAATTTCAAAAACATAAATCTAGAAATGACGACGTTATGAACTTATTTTGAAAAATACCAAACTTTGACCTTACATGTGTACAGTCAAAGGTAACACTTAAACATTGACTGGTTATGTGTCACACCTCATCTGCACTGCATGAGTAGATAGACACATCGACTACCACATTACTATTCCGACCCATCATCTGCCAAGTAAGATGCCATGTCATTAAATAAAAAATATTTGAATAATTTTTTTATTTTAAAAATCCAATTTATGAATACATTTTTTATTACCTTATATATAAAATAATAAATTATTAAAAAATATAATAAATAATTAAAAAATGAACTCTTACATATTTAACATCATTTATTATCGATTAAAATATTTATTAATTAAAAATAAAATTTATCGTTACACTTTTTATTACTTTATATTTAAAAAATTAAAATAAAATAAGTATACTAATTAATTAAAAAATTTACTAACATATTATCGATTTAAAATACTTAGATAATTAATAGATAATAACATGTCATCTTACCTGACAGATGACGTGTTGGAATAGTGACGTGGAAGTCGATGTGTCCATCTTCCACAATATATTGATGACTTTGTGATAGGTCAAAATTGGATATTTTTCAAAATAAGTTCATGACTCGAAATACGTTTTTGAAATTGGATATTTTGGTAAAAAACTCTTAAGTATAATTAACATTTCTATTGAGATATTGTTAGATGTTCTCAAGTGAAGAATTAACCTCGCTGAATGAATAGCCAGATTCTGGAAGTTTGGGAGTGCCTGTGCAATTTCTGATTGTTTTTTTTCCAAGTTCAAAACAAACTAGACCAGAAATTAAGTAGATCACGAGCTTGGATAGTCATGGATTCATGGGGTACATCTTATCTTGACGAATTTCATTCTGACTGACGTAGCTGACTGCTTTCATTTCCTCTCTGTTCCGCTGGCAGCACCAAGAGCAAGAACAGTATTGGCAATCTGATTCGCATAAGGAAGCAGGCTTCTACGGGAAGGAGCCGGACAAGCAGCAGTGGGGCTGGAACTGGCTCGAAAGATGGATGGCAACGCAGCCATGGTACGCCCGGCACGTTCCCGAGACCTCATACGTCACGCTCACACAGACCACCATTGATAGCACCTCCGAGAAGACCGTCGAGAAGGACGTTTCTAGACCCACGACTTTCAGCCCAACCACCGCCGGCGACGCGAATCGGAATAGATGGACTTTCAGCCCAACCACCGCCGGCGACGCGAATCGGAATAGATTCACGGCTTCCAATCGCAGCAGGACCATCGAAGAGGACGGCAGAGATGATTTCGCCGTTCCTAGTTACATGGCGACGACGCAGTCGGCCAAAGCAAAGTTTCGGAACCTCAGCCAGGGGAAGCAGCGGATGCCACAGCCTGGGGTCCAGTGGAACTTGTCGACGAGGTCAGCCGCGTCCGGTGGCGGTGACTCTTCAAGTTCCGGCGGAGGACCCGCATTCTATCAGGTTCCGAGGAGTCCGAGCCCGAAGACCAACGGATCTAGAGTGCAGTCGCGTAGGCTTACTGGGTACAGCCCCGACTCAAGCAGTGGGGACTATATCGGCAGCCACGTACGGAGGTACGAATTTGGGTGAGGCTGCTCATTTTTCCCGCAATTACAGGGGTTTTATGAGAAAGTTGCAAAACTCGTTGTGTTGATCCTCTTCAAGAACGCTGTCATTCTATTATATCGATTTAAATTTTGTGATTGGGAGCGATTACTGTGTTTCTGTTTTTCTAAATCTTGGAACTTGAAAATCTTGCTGTGTCTTGGAGCTCGGACGATGACAACCTCCGGAGAAGGAAGACGCTACGCTGGATCATGAGAACTGAGATGGAAGAAGGGGAAGCCTTTCCTCTCTTACAACTAATTTACAGCATAGAAGAAGATGACAATTTGAAAACAAATTGCTCGGAAAATTACTGTTTCTTCTCATGTCATTCGTTGCAAAAGCCTGGCCAATTATGAAAATTCATGAATTTTGGAAAGTGGAAATGTATTATATATCCAATGAACAGCACCACGAGTTCGATTTCGTTCTGGTCCAGCCAATTTCAAATTTTTGTTCACCATCCGTTCTGCTGTTGTCGCATTAGGGAATTGGGAAGCGCCAAATCATCTTCGACGTTTGAATCCTCCGACAACCACGTGTCATGAAAGGAGACCAAACATTATCATGAGGTTTACGTACAAGAATGAACTCTCCCTTCATTATTTTTATTCGCTGCCTCCTGGACTAAACCAGACTTGTCTTCCACAACTCCGCTGCGTCAAAGCAAGTGGAGCGAGATGGGGTGCGTCTCTTCAAAGCGAGTCGAGGCTACGGTTGCTGCCGATATCTATCGCCCGGCACCGACCAGCTTCGCCCTCTTCGACATCAATTCCATAGAGGAACCATGGCTCACATCAATCCAGTCCCAAGAAGAAAAACTGGACAAGCCTGCACGCTTTCCGATTCCCATCCTTCAGAAGCTTGATAAGTTCGAGCAAATCGCTGACACTCCCCACTCCTGGTCGGAAGTCAGCAAGGCTTTGGAAGACCTCAAGCCCACTCTCCATGAAGACTTTAAACCATCGCCCCGTAAGGAATCCAATACCAAGAACGCGAAGCCGGATAGAGATGCTCAGGCCAAAGAGATTCCAAAAGAGACTACGGAGAAATCCCTGAAGAAGAATCGATCTTATCACACGCTCGAAGAGCTGGAGGCGAAGCTCTCGAATAAAAAGCCCGAATCCGAGCCGGCGACTGTGGCAGCGCCTCCGCCGGACATAGCCCGTTTCAAATCTCTGAAAGAAAATATCTTCCTCGTGCGAGACAGATTGGAGCGGGAGAAAGGCGGAAAAGCTTCGAAAACGGGAGGGTGGACTCGGAAGGACCCGCTGAGTGGGTATCCAGAGAAGTGTCCACCGGGTGGCGCTGCCGCGGTCGTTCTGTACACAACAACTTTACGTGGGGTCCGACGCACGTTCGAAGACTGCCAGAGAGCCCGACAACTAATCGACGCGCACCGGGTGGATGTGGACGAGAGAGACGTGGCCTTGCACGGCCAGTTTTTAAACGAACTCAGGGAGTTGCTGGGCGAAGAGGCAACCGTTCCGAGACTGTTCGTGAAGGGGCGGTACGTGGGAGCGGTGGAGCAGGTGGTAGAGCTCAACGAGACTGGTAGACTCCGCGCTGTACTTAATTCCGTCGACGGAGGGACAGGGCAGGGGCGGAGGGACTGCGAAGGCTGCGGAGGTTTAAGGTTTGTGCTGTGCTTCGAGTGCAACGGGAGCTGCAAGGTGTTGAGCGAGGAGAAGAAGGGGACCATCCGGTGCACCAAGTGCAACGAGAACGGGCTCGTGCAGTGCCCTCTGTGTCACTGATTATACTCGACTATCTTTACTTATTACACATACGTCGTGGAATTGTCTGTGAACCAACTATGGATTTGCTTGAACCTTTACAACGTTTCAGTTTGTTTGTATTTTCTGATTAGATGTAAATTTACCATTCTTAGAGTGGATGGTTATATCTTCCTTTCATATGTGCCAACAACAACCAAGAGAGGGCAGGGGGACGAGTAAAAATATAGAGATAAATATTAATTTATTATAAAAAAAGTAAAAATAATTTTAAAGAGTAAATCACATAGTAATTTGAGTAAAATAATTAAGCAAAAATGTAATACTATATATATACGAATAATTAAGTTAAAAATAAAATTATATTATAAATTTAAAATTAAATAATATATATATTTTTTCTAAAACCAATGAAACTAAAAAAACGATTTGGCTATGAATAGAATGTATGTCATATCGATAAATATAATTTTTTTGTTTTAAAATATATCAAATTAGTACTACAATATGTAGTTTTTAATTATTTAAAATAATAATATAGAAAATGATATTTTTAAAAAAAGAATAGAAATAATTTTAAAATATATATAATCAAACAATAAAAAAGTTTAAAGTGCAATTATAAAATTAAAAAACATTAAAAGAAGAAGAAGAAGAAGAAGACAACAGGGTGCATAACAAAAAATAATCGATCAAAGAGAGTAGGATTGCATAAGAAGGGAAGAGTAGAGAGCAAGATGACCAAATCCAAGTTTAAATTGAACATGAATTTAAAGGAAGCATAGATTGTACACCAAATTATCGTGTGCTTATAGAGAGGTGGGCACGGGTTGCATCAAGGTCAAGTTTTTGAAAACTCGAATACCAACCCTAAAACCTAAACTGCTATTAAACCCTAAAAAAAAACTTAAACTCGAACGCCTTATCCGTACAACTTCATCTTCATATGGGCCATGTAAGCTCGACTCATTTTTGTTTTCCCCCTAGTCTTCAGTCTCCACCCTATTCTAGTAAGCGTGACATATCCCCGTGGGTCCAATCTAGAAAAAAAACAGTTCTTGACCTAAAACCAATAACTTCTTTTTGCCCGTCTCTAATTGGGGTGACTATTGCTCGTTGCATGCTTTACGCAAAGTTGTGTTTAGAACATAGAAAGTGGAGATAAAAGAAAAAGGAAGAAAAGAGAAAGAGAAAAAGAAAGAAAAGAAAAGTAAAGAAAAAAGGTTTATTTTATCTTGTTTGGATGGTCATGGAAAATGAGAGAAAAAATGGAAGAGAAATGTAATTTATTTGTTTGGATACATGTGAAAAAAGGAAAAATATTATTAATATTTTAAAATTTTGATGATTAAGATTTTTTCTCAAAATTTTATTTCTTTTATTTTCTTCCAAAAATTCATGATTATGTGTGAGAAAAATTATTAAGTAAAAGAGAAAGTGATTTTCTTTTCTTAAAAATAAATTAAAATAAAATAAAAAATTAAATACTATAATTTAATCTGATAAGATTTATAAATTTAATTAATACAAAAATATTAGACACTTGCATTTATGCCTTTTTAAAATTATTTATTTATTTTTGTACTTATAAGTTATTATTTAAAAATCTAAGGAATATAAATATAAAGAGAGATACATCATAGATAGTGGTCAAGTTTTCAGCGGGAATAAAAAGTCCACTTCTTCATTCAACGGGTTGGGTTGGGCCAAGGTGGGTTCCAATTGAACCCACGAACCCGGCCATTGTCATCCAATGGCGTCGAAAACATCAGAGGCTCAGAGCTTGAGCATGTGCACTGCTACTGCCACGGATCAGAGCCTACTCTTCCCATAAAACTAAAAATTTAAAAAAAAAAAACAAAACTGCCTGGGATGGTCAATTATCGCCGACGTGAGCATCACGTGAGGGCGGCCCCACGTAGCGGAAATATAGGCCGCATTCCGTTATTTAGATTTCAGAAAAATAAATAAAGGCGTCGTCTCTGTCGTCTTCCCAGTCTCGAGTTTGCTCCTGAGGTCTCTTGTTGAAAATGGGAGGGCTTTTTCCGTTTGAAGTAGTTTTATCAGTCTCCATTCGCAGCTGCAAAGCGAACATAGTCTTTACACGTGGCACTTTTAAAATGAGCCACGCAGATTTTGATGCTGATCTTTTGCCCTCCTCAAACGGCTTCACGGCAGCGGTTCACTTTTCGCCAAGAAAAGCTCGCAGCAGATACGAGCTTGGAAAAAAGTCTGTCTCCTCTTCGTTGCCTCTCTTCCCACATTTGTTTCTGAATTGAATTGAGAATCTCGTCTTTCTTCGTTTCGTACGCTGTCATGGAGGCTCTGCAGATCGCTCGAGGCAGAGTCGCTTGTCTCTCTTCCGACTTGCCTTCGAATGCGGTGATCAGAGTAACGACGAGTAGACGGTTTGCGTTTGTTGGTATTCACACGAAAAGGGACAACGGCGAAGGTCTCCTGGCGCTGAGATGTGCCAAGGGTCGGACTGAACGCGAGAGGAGTTCCGGTGTTGAAGAAAAAGATTTGCAGAAGATTTTGGTTCGTGATTCCCTTGTTGATTATCAGCAGACTTCTAAAAATGGTACCTTTCTCTGTTGTTTTCCCTTTTACGGGATTTAGGAAATTGACATGTAATATGCATTTATGAACTATTTGTCTCGTTATTCTTCTGTACGTTGGTGACTCCTGATCCACCTTGATTGATTTGGTCTCTGCACCTACAGGCTTCGTCTTTTGCTGTCTACAGCTTAGACCTTTATCTGACTTAGATAAGATAGTTGATCTAGTGCGTCGTGATTATGTACTTCGAATGAGCTGTGTGATTTACGGGTGATTCATAACTGATCTGTAGAATTATCGTAGCAGTTCGAAACTTCCGACCCATGATGACGGTATCCTGTAGTTTAATCGGGCTGCTTATACTCTCGAGCACTGCTTATACTCTCTAACAGAAGAAACTCCTGCAGCACAAGATTCAAACTTGCAATGTTGCAGCTGCTTTATCTGAGTATTGGATGGGTTCAATAAATAGCCGCTTGAGGGATCTATATCACTTTTACTCGAGATAGTTCCAAATCAGTTCTTATGATGTTCCAGACCAATTTATGAATGAGATCATTTTTTGCACCAATTAGCGCTTGTTGAACACCAATTGGTGCTTTCTAATTTTTTGCTTGGCTTATTCCGTCAACGTCTTTAGTTAAAGACATGTAACTGCTACTAGGTAGAGAAGCCTGGCTTCGATAAGGCAGATTAATTTTTGAAGATTTTGCCTCTATTTTATCCTGCCCAAAGTTATCTACATTGTTTGAACCGTTGCTTTGGATCCTATGTCCACAATAGTTTCAGAAGTAACATCATACTGATATAAATGTTTGCTCTTATGACAAATGCAGGGAAAGCTGAGTTAGTTGATTCTACTACTCATCCAATTACAGATGGAGAGGAAGAATCTACAAATGTTGAAGAGCAGGAGATGTCAACACGAGTGACACATAACATAGTTTCTGTCACTGCTGAGGCTGCCCCATATTCAAAAACTGGTGGCTTGGGAGATGTATGTGGCTCTTTGCCCATTGCTTTAGCTGCTCGTGGACATCGAGTTATGGTGGTTTCTCCAAGATATTTGAATGGGATCACAGATGAGGTTTTTGAAGGTGCATCTGATCTTGGATGCCGCATCAAGGTTTTTTGCTTTGGAGGAGAGCAGGAAGTTGCATTCTTCCATCTGTATAGAGCTGGTGTTGATTGGGTATGCTGGTTCTCCCTTTGTGTCTTACTGTTTGGTTATGGATGTGCACATCTGATATACCTAAGCAACATGTTCTTATGGTTGAAGGCTGATATTACCATTCACTTTCTACAAAAAGTTTCACCTATTATGCTATCCGTTAAATTTTAAAGAGAGGAAGCAGCTATCCCATTAATTCTAAAATGGCATGTAAGTGGGGGGTCTGATATATTTTTGTCAATTTTAAAGAGAGAAGCAGTAATTCTGAAGGCCCATTTTGTATGACTAGATGGTGATTTAATGATTTGGGAACTACTCACTATTCCACTGGTTTCAAGTAATCCAAATACCTCATTTTTTGGACCATTACCCTCTTTTTCTTCCTCCCCTCCTCTTTCGGATTGAGAGACCATGTTGACCTTGACATTCTTCAGCTGTATGTTTGAGTTGCTTAGATGGCAGCCACATCCGTGTGAACAAGCATTAACAAACAAAGATCACCACATACAGCATTCATGAACTGATCTTCATCACAGGAGTATTCCTACGGTTTACTTGGTATAGCTATTTGTCTATGACTGATGTGCTAAATCAGGCTTAAATTAGATATTAAGTTGGCCGGTAGATGTGTTTGAAAGTGTTTTTCATATCTTTGGAAATCAATGATGTAAACCCTGACTAATCTGTGAATGTTGTTCACTAAATTGTTGAACTTTGCCAATTTTTTCCTTTTCTGTTTCTTCTGTCATAGTTTTGCCTGAAATTGGCATTGATATTTTAGTTTTTACTGTTCAGGTATTTGTTGACCATCCTTCTTATCACAGACCTGGAAGTCCATATGGTGACAATTATGGTGCTTTTGGAGATAATCAGGTTTGGAGGTTTTAATTCAAAGTATTTAAAGTTGAGCTGGTTGCTCTTTAAAGCAAATGTTTGCCACTTTGTAGAGTCTCTTTTGATTTACAGTTTCGGTACACACTACTCTGCCATGCGGCATGTGAGGCTCCACTGGTACTCTCATTGGGTGGGTTTACCTATGGCCAGAAGTGTTTGTTCCTTGCTAATGACTGGCATGCAGGACTAGTACCAGTGTATGGTCCTAACTCTGTTGCTTCTCGTTTCCTGTGCATGCTCATTTCATTTCAGTAATTGTGTGACTGTCCGCATTCAAATATAGTTGTTTGGTAACTGGTTAGAAATAGTTTGATACTGAAACCTGTGGATAACCCAGTCGCCTATGGGATGTAGCTCATGTTTGGTAATTTGGAGTCATGACATGATCCCAAATCTGCTGAAATTGAATATTCTCAGAAGGTCCCACTAGATGGTGTACAATAGTTTTATGAACAATAACAAGTTCTTTTACTTGATTGTTTGTTCCTTTGGTGATACTGCTAGTCATATCTAATTCTTACTAGTTCAGTGTCTTAAAAATGCATTTTTTTCTGACCTTGGCTTCTTGACATGATGTAGTTTGATTTGAGGACTTCTGACTTTTTTCACATATCCTGGTAGGATAGCATAGATAACAAACATAGTGCAGAGAGAGGAGGAATGTGTTCATTCAAATTAGATAAACATGTGGGGTTGGTCTAACATTTGATAAAAAGATTTAATTGGAAACAAAAAAAGGCTAATGATAAGATAATCCCAGAAATCATCTAAGTGGATGTGAAATTATTAGTTGTGGCCAGCTGTCTCAGTATACTGAGTAATGATGGGAATCACTCTAGTGTAGCGTTATTTTTATTATGCATGCTTACATGTATTGATTTGATGATTTAAATTTTTGAAAGGGTCTTTGAACAAGTACTGATTTGAAAGGGTTATGTATTGATTTGATGCTTACTTTCTGTTGTTTGATACTTTTCGTTCTGCTTTGATCAAGTTGCTTTTTGAATATTTTTATCAACAATATTCTATTGATTGATCCTTATATTAATTTTTCTCTTCAGCCTTTTGGCAGCTAAATATCGTCCCCATTGTGTTTATCAAGATGCCCGCAGCATTCTCATTATACATAACCTTGCACATCAAGTATGCTCTCAGAAGATTTAAAGATTTGTCTTATATATCGTTAATGCAACTATGGTCAGGTCAATTTTTATTTTTCCAGTATTTAGATAATTCTATACGAGTACCTACGATTATGATGAGTTCAATTGAACTTCCATTTTTTCGAGGGTGTGGAGACTGCAACAACTTATGGGAATCTGGGATTACCACCACAGTGGTATGGAGTGCTGGAATGGGTATTTCCCACATGGGCCAGGAGACATGCCCTTGACAGAGGTGAAGCAGTTAATGCTCTGAAAGGTGCAATTGTAACGGCTGATAGAATACTAACAGTTAGTCAGGTAAGAAGTATTAAAACCTTAATTTCTTGGCTTTTCCTGCATTTAAACTATTTATGTTGCAGGCTTATTCATGGGAAATAACAACACCTGAAGGTGGATTTGGACTCGATGAACTGCTGAGTAGTAGGAAGAGTGTCTTAAATGGTAGATGACTCTCAAGAGTAAATCCATTATCTGGCTTCTAGAAAAATATGTAGTACTAAAAAATAAAAATAAAACGTATTTGCTGTCACCAGGTATTACAAATGGCATGGATGTTGAAGAATGGGATCCATCTTCAGACAAACATATTCCATTCCATTACTCTTATGATGATCTAGCTGGGAAGGTGGCTTTGACTCCTGAATCCTTGAAAGAGATGTTTTAGACTTGTGATGGAAACTACTTTGCTGAGTTCAAATAGTTGCAAAGTGCAGGTCAAATGTAAGACTGCTCTACAGGTAGAATTGGGTTTAGCCGTAAATCCTGATTGTCCAGTGGTGAGATAAAAGCATGCAAGCTTTCTTGGATGGTTTTTTTTTTTTTTTTTTCATATATTAATCCCTCTGTCTTTGGAATTGAACGTTATACTTCGTAGATTGCATTTATTGGAAGATTGGACTACCAAAAAGGTACTGACTTGATTTGGTCAGCACTACCAGAGCTCATGCAAGATGATGTCCAATTTGTAAATCCTTCTCTCTGCCACTCTCATTCTCTTTCACTTGTTTCAACGATCAGTGTAATAAAATTAAAAGTTCATTGTCCACGGCCTCCTTCAGGTCATGCTTGGCTCTGGGGATCCTGATATAGAGAACTGGATGAGAGTCGCAGAAACAACTTATAAGGACAAGTTCCGTGGGTGGGTAGGGTTCAATATTGCTATTTCTCACAGAATTACTGCAGGGTGAGTCTCTTGTCTTACTTACTGAATATTGCATTCAGCAGTTCAGCTAGTTTGAGTTATACTGTTCATTAAAAAATGCAGATGTGATATTTTATTGATGCCTTCACGTTTTGAACCCTGTGGATTAAATCAATTATATGCAATGCGGTACGGGGCTGTCCCAGTTGTGCATTCTACAGGTGGCCTTAAGGTGAGGAAGTGTTTGATGAAATTCTGCAACATCATCTACTACTCTTTTAAGTTTTGGGACATGCAATATTTTTTTGATCTTGCAATATTTTCTCTCTCCTTTTCTACTTAACAGGATACAGTGGAGAATTTTGACCCATTCGCTGATGAAGGCAGAGGCCAGGGTACTGGGTAACTTCTCTGGTCTTAAGACTACTTGGTTTGGCAATTCGTATGACTATTTGAGGGTCCATTTTTTAAGCTCTACAAAAAACAAATATTAATATGCTCATAATCTGACCTATTCTCGAACTTGATCTAGTCATTTGCTTTTAGAATTGTTAAAATACTTGGATTAGGACTGGTTCAGTAGCGTTGTGGGCCTTCTGATGCAAGGTCTTGATCTGTCTCACCCAAGTTTGGCATCACATGTCTCTCACTGCAATTTCGTGTTATTTATGCGGTTGTCATGGTGATTATCTGAAAAAACATAAAAGTTCAAAGTCTAATTTTAGTTGCATTGTTCTGGATTGCTTCCCAGGTGGGCTTTCTCACCCTTAACCAAGGAGACTATGTTGGGAGTAAGTACAACCAACTTTCTTCCGACTACTATGATGCCATCCATGGAAATGTTGTTCAACTCACCGAAAAGATTGTCGAGTATAAGAATTTAAAAAGATGAATCAGGGTACTCAATGCGATCGATTGTTCTTTTTTTAATCAGATGTTCCAATTTACAGGCATTGCGTAATGCGATTAAGACATACGAAGTTCACAAGAGTTCATGGGAAGGACTGATGAGAAGAGGCATGCTAAGAGATTGTTCGTGGGAGAATGCTGCCGCTCAATACGAGCAAGTCTTTTCTTGGGCTTCACTTGATCCAACTTATGTTAAGTAGGCAACAGAGGTTGTAACATTGATTCCTTCCTATTCCTTTACCACAAGAGAGATTTTTTAGGAGCCGAAATATTTCTTTTCAATGATGATCCTCCTCTATGGTTAAAATTTTCAGAGGGTGTTGGCGTAGACGCTTTGTATTTCGAGGTGGACCATCACCCAACTGCCTGAAAGCTCACCGATGGACTTCGTCGATGTTTAACAATTACCGATAGCCGCCCCACCAACCAGAAAGTCCGGCTTGCGAGTGCGACCAGTAAATGGCACTTTACAGGCAAGGCAGAGTCTCGGATATTGTCACAAAATTCATTTTTTTTTTTTATATATATTATTGATAACCTCATACACTCGACTCAGTCATTCTGACTATCTATATATGATTTTTATTATACATGCCACGTATATATATAAATGACATAGACATAAAATGTCTCTGAAAAGAAAGGCGCGCTTTGTCGCCTCCACAGACACGGTAGTAAACAACGGACTGTACAAAACATCTCCGCGTGCTCAGATACGATACCATAAAAAAAAAACCTTCTGTGTATGCCTAGTATATTCCCCCATGTTTTCCTGTGAAAATTGCTGCCGAGGAGTCAACACTCCATTGCTCGCCGCTCTCAGCAAATATATCCAAAAGAGCCAGTGCCTGAAAATCAACCGAACCGCGCATTAGGAAGGGGAGACGGGAGGGAATAATTCTATATTTTAATAATAATGAAAAAATTACCTCCGGAACACTGAGTTCAAGGCGAAACTTGGGGCCGTCGTAGTGGTGAAGGATAGGCCTAAAGGCATCTTCCTCCAAAGGGCCGCAAATTTTCCTTGTTACTACTCCGACCTGACCCAAACAGAGAAAGGATCAACACACTTGAGAGCGATACAAATCTAAGAAAGATTCATTTCGTAAAATCTTATCTCTAAAATAAGAAAAAAATGCAATTAACATACCTGTGCAGGGAAACGAGACTCGCCAGGGCATTTTTTGTCCTCCCAAGCCGTCGGATCTATATTGGTACCACCGAAGCTTGCAGCCTGCACAGAGATTGACATAGTTTAGCGCTAGTGTGAAATAATTAGATCCATAAATATTTCTTACTATAATTATAACTGGCCGTCCGAGGATCTGGACCGTCACCAACAGAGAACGGATTCAAAGGCGATGAAGTTGGATCGAGTTTTTTAAGTAATTATAGACACACACCTCAAAAATTCCATGAAGCTGGTGGGTAGAGTAGTTGTAGAGGAACAGAGGCAAGCCGGGCGTGATTGCTCGAACAGAATCCCTGTATCGTGGAGGCAAACCTAGATGAACCCAAACAAAAACAAGACATAAATAAGATTAATAAACAATAATCAAAGGGAAAATCACTGGTTAATCGAGACTTGAAGTAAAGAATAAACTTGATTAGACGAATTCTTCTTCGAGGGTGGGTTTGACAATCTAATAGAAGGATGGAATCGTGTAATATAAGAGAACTAGAAAAATAACATACCAAATAATTGCCTTCTAAGATTCTCTTCCATGGTGTCGTTGTTGCAGACAAAGATATAACCCCCAATAGCTTCATTCCTCGGCAGAGATTCCGACGGCGGAAGCGTTTTAAACCTCTTATCTACGCTATTGTTACTGTTCTTCGTACTGTTGTAGTTCTTCTTGCCATTCGTCTCACTAGCCTCTTTGAGATGGTTGATATTAACATTGTTGCTATGGCTTTTCTTGCTGAAGATCTTGGAAGAAACCTCCTTGTTTGATATTCCGTTGTTATTCTTCTGAAGAATCCCGCTGTTGTTCTTCCAGCCCTCGTTAAACGAATTGAAGTCTGAAGCTTTCTGTTTTGGAAGCACCTTCCCACCGTCCACTCGGCTGTCGAAGTTCCGCCTTTCCTCCGGCCGTTTGCTAGACCAGATACTATCATTGATCGAGAGGTTAGCCTCCGGACGCCTCGCACTCCAGATACTGTCGTCGATCGAGAGATTCGCGAAATTTGTCGATTGCAGCCGGAGCTGATCGCTGAATTGCCAAAACTGCTGATTTTCCATCTTCTAAAGCTGCTGCTACTTCCGAACAAGTCTTAGAATTACCGATTGGATTTTCTTTTCCAGCTATAGACAGGTAAAGCAGAGCACAGAGCCGTTTATATGGAGGGGGCAGAAAGTAGTAGGAAATTTCGAGGAAGAAGAGGAAAACGTGTAGATTTGTCAAAGTGGAGAGAGAAGTTGGGATGGCGCAGAGATTGAAAGAAATGCGGGTAGTGGGAACGGAGACTGAAGGAAGCCGCGTTCCTGCAATAGTAGAAAACGACGGGTTTGGGAAGAAAAAATCGAAAGAAGATTTCAGAGAGAGAAAGAGGGGGAAGAGGAGACGACGTGTAACGTCACAGCCTACGCGTGCTAGAGAGAGAGTGGTCAAGGAAGGCTTTCTAGAAGGTCCGGTAAATCCTCTTGCTTCTTCGCTAAGGGAACCTCCCCCCGCTTAATTGAGTAGTTGTTGGAAACGTGGCACCGGGAACTTGCTCCATGTATGGAGGATGTGGTCACACGTGTAAAAGTCATGCGCGGTGGACGTACGTGTGGCATTTCATTTGATACAACGGTGACTTGGCTGGATGTTGATCGCAACTCGGTTTCTTTATCAAAGATGGGCCTAAATGTATCATTTAAATAGGCCCAACGTAAATCAACAATTAAACTTTGAAATTGTAGAAGCCTTATTAGTGTCTGAGTTCAGTGATTTGACTCGTTTCAACCGGGCTAGGTTATAAAAAAACCCATTTTGCTGAAGTTCCAAGTTAGGTAGGGTTAATTGACTGGGCGAGGTATAAATGAACATGGCCAGTAGGGTACCCTGGGATGGTTGCAGTGTAGTAATGATCAATTCAAGGGTTCAATTTCTGGATTGACACATACGGTCCAACAACGGAAAGTGTCAAAGAAGAAAGAGGAAGGAGAAACCCTAAAAAAAAAATATTCTACATTAGGTGACAGCAGCCATTTTTTGGCTGGAACTAAACCTTTATTTCAATTTAAACCACCTAATTAAATATAAAAATGGCAACTACCCACAGACAACCCAACCGAGTAGAGTTTATTTAGTGAAATGGTTCGTTTTCTAGTTAATCAGTCATGATCATATCCAGTAACTGGTTTCCTATTTATGATTTTTATGTGCTCTTGCAGAATGGAGGATGAGACCATTAAAGCTTTCTATATGGTTTAATCAAACTTTGTTTGATGTTTGTACTGGTTGTGAGGATGATTAAAAAAGATGATTAATAAATGGAAGGAATGGATTTAAACAGCTTTGATTGATAGCTGGATACATTATCATGCAAAGCCTATTATCTTCTCATTCATGCAAATGTTCAAATGGCATTTAATAACATTTATAAACAAAAGTTAACTACCAGGGAGGGAGTGCCATAAAAATCATTTTTATATTTATAATTGATCTGTTTTTCATCTTCAGGGAAAATCATTTGCAACCGAAGAATATCATCTTTGGATTGTAGCTCTGAAAGCGAGAGGATACCAAACCCCGCAGCGTCAATCCGTGCATGAAATATCATTTCAGATATCACATCTCAATTAACAGCAGGACCCATGCCTTTTTCAGCAACCGCCCCCTGCTTTACACGCTATTAAGGCCACAAGAAAAGAAAAAAAGAAGAGCTCCGTTCATCATCTCCATGATCGATTTATCAATTATTGGATATTGCTCAGAGCTGCATTGAAAGACGAAGCCTTCAGACCGGTTCCTTTATTAATCTTTCTTATCGGCTTTGGCGGACAAGCTAAACGTTTACCCTACTGGGTATCGAATCGTACAGCGATTCTGTTTCCTCAGGTTTTATTATGTTGGAGGAGAACTGTGACATTCGACAGAAACAGATCATAAAGGGCTCGTCACCACGTTTCTCTTTTATTTACCTCAGGAACGAAACCCAGCAGAGGACCCATCGCTCGACGCTCACGAAGAACGTCTCTGCTTGGTCACACCTGTTGATCAATCAAGCTTTTTTACTGGTTCATGCGATCGCAGATGGACGGTGCTTGAGGCGAAATGGATATGGTTATGTTTGTTGATAGTTAATTAAAGTTTTGGAGTACGATTTGATTGCAGCTGGCAATCCCTTCACTCTTTTAAAAACTTGTCTGTAAGCCATAAATCGAAGGTGACGAGATAAGAACCGACTGGTTCGTAAGGATTCTGCTCGATGAACTGGTTTGTGAAAGCAGGAGGGAGCCCACATGTTCTTCCATGTGACCTTATTAAATCTGGAGCCCACTTGTCCTCTGCCCCTGCTATGTGGAACTAACCACTTGTCGCTGTGTGGGCCTCCTCTTTCACTGGCCCACCCAGCGACCTCTTTTCTTTTGGCGGACAGCGGGATAACAGCACGTGTGTGTTGTTGCGAACGAGACGAACCGCTTTCTGCAAAGAGAGAAGTAACGAGCTTCGTTTTTTATTATTGGCGAGTCTGGTTCAGCGAGTGTCGACCCAGGTTCTCTGGTGTCCGAGTCCCCGATTAAAATACTACGGGAAACTCCTATATCCGTGTAGGGGCAACCCCCCCCCCCCCCCCCCACGATCCCGTGATCCTCATTCATATGGTCCCTACAGAGTTAGAGGGCCGTCGTGGCTTTAATACGATTTGTTAAGGCATCAGTGTCTTCAAAATTGACTCAACAATCTAAAGACCCTCGCTTATCGTGTCTAGTTTACAGGTCCTTCCAACAGCGACAATCAACCGTATAATTATTCCCAGTACAGAGATCGATTTGAATCGAGGTTTCCTCCATCTGGGTTTCGTCACTGTATAAATGGGATTATGGATTTTACCCATACAGAAAAAGAAGAAGATGGGGGGGACTTCATCTCGTATCTTATCCACGTATCTTATAATGGCCATCGCTGTTCAATAATTCTACTGGTACTGCTGTTCGCAGATTACCAAGCATTACCTGAGGGCTCGCCATCTTGGACAAATCTCGACCTTTTACCTGGATGTTAAAAAGCTTCTAAAAGAGAAATGAAGTTGAACCTGCCGGAGAAGCAACAATTTTACATTTAAACGCAAGCAATGAACTCGAAGCAAGCCTTGTTCATGAGCTTCTCTCTAGTTTGAGCTGATCTGCCAGCGTATTCATCTCACATTTAAAGTTGGCTGGGTACAGTTAGTGTACCTTAATGATCCAAATTCTTAAATGCTTCATCTCATCCAAGCTTTCTTACTGCAGATCCTTTATTTCATCTTAGCTATAGATCTATCATTGTCTTGCAACAGTCTTTACATTGCTCGAAGAAGAAGGTTTATCGGAAATTTAAATGGCTTCTCTATCAATTCCCACTTGCCCATTTGCCAATTTATTCGTGGCTCAGATTTCATACGGGTCTCAAACTTATAAACACTCAGAGGTGTTTCATAAACCCAAACAGCCCACCCCTATTTCTAAACTTCTAGAAAAGATCTCTTTCACCCTTCCAATTGAAAAATATCCATGGAATAGAAAATCACAGCCCCACGTCCTAGGAAGTGAATATGATGTGCTGATATAGGGAAGCCACGTCGTCCGAGGAGAAACGACGCTATAAACAAATTTGTGCTTGAAAGATCTCTTTAATTCATCCATAGGCCGGACAAAATGTCATAAAAATAGATGATTCCTTTCCGGAATATAAAATTGATGAAACGGGCAATTATAATCCCTGTCCTCGCTGCTGTGTACCAGAGGACAATGACTATACAAGTGTTTTTTTTTTCAAATAATTCAGTAAGAGTGATTTTGTAATTTGGTATTTTTCTACATACTGAAAAATATTCGTAAAATAAATACTGTAAAACCAAATTTCTATCATGGATCATAGTGATCAAATTCTATAATTTGTAGAAGAGTGTCTTGTCTATTTAGAAGCTAATGGACACTAGAAAACACCGACCAACTATGTTAGATTAACAAGATCTTTATATTTACTGATGTATGTAGGACTATCTTTTTAACACTCTCCATCCCGCGTAGGCATGTGGATAATTTGGGTAAAGGTCCCTCACGTGGTGGCACGTAGATAATTTTGGGTGGATGCCCACATATGAGAACCTTGCTCTGATACCATATTAAATTTGAGTCGTAGGCCCTATTCCAAAATGACTAGCCACTTAGGAAACTTTTTCCCCGGCTAAACTTTGTACTAATTAATGTATGTGGGACTATCATTTTATACTCCCCCTCACGTGGATAATTTTGGGCCACTAGCCACTTAGGAAACCTTTTCGATGTAAATTCCGTAAAGCAAATATTTTTTCACTTAAAAGGTAATTATTATAACTACCACTTCTCCTACATGTAAGGAGATAATGGGTCAATCCTGAAAAAAATAGTATTTATACGTTAACTTCATACCGGCAAAGTGGTCCTAAAATGAGTATAAATGGCGATGCATCCGTCTAATTCAGAAGGCGACTGAGAAGTCCCGTACTCGGGAGGGGGGGGGGGGGGGGAGGAATACGAACTGGGATAGTTATGGAATAACAACTGCTGTTACGGGGCTTGATTAGGATGATAGCAACGCGACGAGAATAATGGCGGCCCAGTTGATGCTTCCTGTGGATCCCACGATGTTCTCTGTGATTCCAAAACGTGCATATTTCTCTGTTTGTCTTCCAGACAGGTGCTCTGTTACTTGCTGCGTGTTTAACAACGGAGAAAACGACTTATCTCTTCTCTCTTTCAGACGGACTCGCCGTCTGCATCTTCATTGCTAAGTATGCCGAGGTGAGGATGCGTGATGAGTGACGGGCGATGAATCCCGAGAAAATCCCTTAAAAAGATCTCTTTCCCGGGAACTTAACAAAGTTTGTATTACATATCCCTTGAAAGATTCCAACAACGAAAAGGCTAAAAAGATTAAAGAAGCTCAGCCAGATCCCGTTACCTCTGCAATCCTTTGGCCGGGTAATCTTGTCGCTGTCGCGTCGGTAAATCACAACCAAACTGCTACTTTTGCCGGACCTTTCCAGTTTCCACGTCGATGCGTGAAAATAAAAAATAAAAAATAAAAAAATAAAAAAATGGGGCTCTTCGGTGATTTCTCTTCTCAATGGTTTTCCTAAATTAATGAGCTTCGTTTGCCAGTCAATTTTTTTTTCTTGCATGGGGCCTCTACGTCGTATTCGGGTAGTCGTGTCTAGCCCTGGTATTGGTTTCAGAGAAAGTCGGGAATGGGTGTTATAGTCATTACGTCTTTCGGATGTATGTGTGCTAGTATAAAGAGCTATCGGCTCTCTCAACTGTTTCCTGCAATGGAGTCCTTTCCCCTCGATGATCCAGCGACATCGCCGGAGGTTATAATGGACGGTGGCCAGAAGGTCGACGTCAAAGGTGTTGGAACCCGTCACCCTGTCTACCGGGGCGTCAGAAAGAGGCGCTGGGGGAAATGGGTATCCGAAATTCGGGAACCCAGAAAGAAATCGAGGATTTGGTTGGGTTCTTTTCCGACGCCGGAAATGGCAGCCAGAGCCTACGACGTCGCGGCATACAGCCTCAAGGGACGGAAGGCCCTGCTTAATTTCCCCGACGAGGCTGACACTCTACCTCGGCCCTCCTCTTGTACGGCTCGCGATATCCAGGCGGCGGCGGCGGCTGCAGCGGCCGCTACCGTCGTCGTATCGGCTCAGGACGGTGATAAGCCGAGAGGAGAAAGTAACGAGGACTTCTGGGCGGACATTGAATTGCCGGCTTTGATGAATGAGGACGGTGCCATTCCGCTATCGGCCGACTTTCGGGCGGAGATTCTCCCAGACGCCGAGCTTTTCCCTGAGTTCTGGCAACTCTCGACATACTACGACGAGGATGGCTCGTGGAGAGATGTTTGTTAACCTGCAAAGTTTCCCAGTTCCCCTAATTTGGAGGTTCCTTCTAGGCATCCCCTTCTTCCTCTCCTCCCCTCCTCCACAGTCGCAGTCTCGGGCTCTTCACCGCATACGAGACAGAAGGGGAGGCCGTCCATTGGCCATCCTATTAGAAGTATTGTATAGAACCCGTTACAATTGTTTCTTTTTGTTTTTGTTTTATATATATATATATATATATATAATAGATTATAGCTTTTACATATCAAGGTCACTTAGGAAAAAGAAGAAGAAATAAATGGTTGTCGCTTGCTCGCAGCAACAAAGTCTGCCGCTGTTTTTGGTCCTGTAACAAGTCGGAGAGAAATGGCGGTGATGTTGGGCCAATCGGGGGAGGAAGGCTCTGCGTGCACAGTCCTCAGTACTCTTCCAGTGAGGTGGGCCTCACACAGAGGGCATAATTCATGGTGGGGGAGCATCGCTTGTCAGTATTGAATTCATTTGAAGTCACATAGGGTAAGAAAATTCAGTTCAATCACAGTGAAGAAGAGCGTAGGGAAGAAGATGGGCAGTTTCCGTTTCTTCTGTCATTCCCTGCGTTCAACATTAGTTTCTGAATGAACGTTTTCCTATGCCAATTCCAGAAACAGATCAAGAAATAAAAAGTCTGTGCTCAGGAACTTTTTTTACGATTTCGATTCTCGACTTCCCTCTTCTGCTCACTCGGGTTTCCTGGTACGCCTTTTTCTTACCGGTATTCAGAGCAGGCAAAACCAGCCAGAGCTTGCTATCAGCATTAAATTCAATTTGACATTTTCGCCTGAGGAGGACCTGAGTGCGAATTAAGTTAAATTTTGTTTTTACCTGTGGATAATAAGATCAACGCCGTCTGTTTCTGCTTGATATTCAGCATAATATAATTCATTAATTAGTTGTCGCAGACAACTTAAACCACAGGACGCATTACTATCTGATGTAGAAGATGGCTATGCATGAAAACAAATAACGAACTGTTAAACCCTTACTTTCATGCAAAACTAAAATTTTACCCTTGTCCTATCACAAAATTGAACTTAATTATATCATCAAGAGTTTGCCAAACCAGATGGAAATAAATAAGCATGAACATAACCATCTCAATCCAGACAGTTCTGATTTATGAACATGTCCTTCGGTCTATCCGAAGAAAAACAGACCGAGTAACATGAGAAGTTTCCGACATTGTTGAAGTGAAGAGTCAATTTCATGCAGGTCCTGGCTCCTCTGCATCAGTTGTCCAAGAATCTTCATTCACACAAGTCAATCTGTCATCTTATTCATTAACAGGGATACAGATGCAGAGGGTCGCGACATCCTCAGGCTGTTCCCAAGAAAAAATCATCCTGCAGGGTATGATTACGGAGACATTTCTGTACGTACTTAGCTTGCTTCTTCTCTAACCAGGCGCCAGGCGATCGATTTTCTCGACCCAAAATACCGAGAAGTTTCAGGTAACTGGCGATCTTGAGTAGCCCTTATGGAGACTATCCTTCTTAAATTCACGGAGAGAACATCGATCGAACAAGGGGAGCCAAAACGGTCCCAAAGGGGACCATTCGGCATGTGGCAACTGAAAGGCAAGCCCGTCGAATTAATGAGGATGATTAGAGTAAAAGGGTAGAGCAAAACAAAACTATTCCATCTCTGCTTTTCCTTTCTTGTATTGTTTTGTTTGTTTGTTTGGTTTTTTATCATGGGTGCATGACTTGGATTCGAGCTCACTACGCATCAAACACGCATGCAAGATGTTTGTAGAAAGTCGAAAGAGGCGCCTTTGTGAGGTCTTCCTTTTTTCCAACATTATCCTAGGCGAGCTGCACCGCCGCGATGCCTGCTTACAGCCAAGGAAGCAACATATCGCAATCAGCAGTAAGCCTTATACAGGGTTCACGAGATCATTTTATGCCAGTTTTCAGATTTGACTCCATCTCGGCACAGCTCTGAAACTTACTCCAAAAAACCGGTCGAATTGTTCATAAAATGACACGATCTAATTGAGACAATTAATAGAGTCCTTGTCCTTTTTTTTTCCCCTGCTGAAAGCGTTTCCATTTTATCTTTGCAACTCTGAATTTTACAGTTATGTCGGTACCCAATTAATAGGCTTTGTTTTTTTTTTTTTTTTTTTTGCTTGTAAAACAACTGAGCCAGTAGAGGATCTTCCAATAGCAGAAATGGTTTCAGATACTGAAACTGTTGCTTGTTAATTTTACTTGGTTTCTGCAAGTTCATGAGTCCAACCTGTGCTGGATGTACGAGGCGCAAATCCTAATATGCATCTATTGAAATATAATGATTCCTTTCTCCTCGTATTCACGATTCGATGATTGCTGCAGCGTTGGAAGAGCAATGATGATTTCTTCGTAGGTTCTCGGAAAGAGCACGCCAGCCGACCATGAATGGACAACCAGAGCTTGAGGTTCTTCTCCGTTGTTCTTGTATTGCAGTTCCATCTCGTCGTTCTCCCTCTTTTTGTGCTTTTTCGGCCGAGTGTACAGCACGGGTATCTTGCTTCTGTTGTAAACATAGAAAAGGTAAGAAAAATAAGATCATGCTCACATGCCTGGTCCATGAGAAGAACACATCAGGTGGTCCTTGTGTTCATCACATAAACGGAAGTGCCGAGATTCCCACTAGGATGGTCCCTGGTCCATGGTCCTTCGTCCCTGGACTGGCTGCTCTCACCTTCATTGCAAGAGAAAGAGGTCGATTGATTGTGGGCATTAAGGGAAAGCTGACCCTTCAACTACACACAACATGGTGCAACCAATTAACCCATTTTCTGGAATGTCTCTCAACCATGCTTGTAAAAGCAGCAGAAGCTGGAAGAAAGGTGAGTTAACCTTTCTGTCAATGGACCTGTAATTGTTTTCTTCCGAACTGGTATTGTCTTTATTGCGGCTAATAACTGCACGGTTCTGGGAGTGGAGGGATGACAAGAAGCTAGCAATATCGTCTTCGTTCTTTACTAAATTGACATTTTGATCCTATTTCTGACTGTTATTTTTTAGTTCGATTATTAAGTAGTTTTTCGATGGATGTAGAATAGTGGAATAATTGTAACTAGCCATAAGTTCAACTTATTGAGAAGTAAGATAGAAGCCGCTTCTGTTAAATTAGACAACTTTCTGGAAATTATCGGAATCTAAATGTTATGATCGGAGGTATGTATCTTGAGCTTCCGACTTCCAAAAGTGAAGAATCATACTTTTGGTGAGCCAAGATTGCAATACGGGTAACCTTAAACATTAAGAGAAAGACTTTAAACTCATCCATGCACCATCAATGGTGGATCCTTCAGTTGGAGTTTCCGCATTCCATATTTTTATCTCCTTCCTCCACGTTGAAGAACAAAGCAATCATACAAACTTGGTGGAATCATTTCTCTGGGGACCGGCGGTCCTGGAATATACGGAGGATCGTATAAAATCATGTGTAGCTTGGATAATTCCATGATCTGAAGAAATTAAAAGAAAAAAAAACAAACAACAGATCGTCAGCTTCTGAAACTCGACGCACTTCATAAAAGATTTTGTCCACGACAGGGGCGCGTTTGAGAGCAAGCAAATGCTGTTCACTTGAATGTCTAAGCCGGGCTGCTGGAAAAACTAGACTCTGGGATTGATAAGGTTAACGAGTGAATCACGATTAAGAAGAATCCATGGACATTCCAATTTCAGAGAGCTACACTGGTTTGTCATGTCCGACATGGATGGTGCGTGCAAGAAGTTTGGAGAAAAAGCCAGCAAACCAGTAACGTGTGTGGCAAAGATTATGTCATGTAATAGAGGTGTATGTGGTGTTGATTAACTCTTAATATCTATAAATAGGAATGTAAACTATGTAATCAATCATCCAAAAAATAAAATAAAATTCAAAGAGCTTCCTGTCCGAGAGCTTTTTTTTTAGAGAAGGAGCGTCGTTAAAATTTCCAACAGTGGAATCAGAGCAAGTCGGAAATTCTATACGAAGTTTCTGATGCCAAGCTTCCGGCAAAACGACGTCTCCGGTGGAAGGATTTCAGAAACAGAGACGAGACGTCTCTGTTTTTTCGACAGAAGGAAGTAGATGAACAGTGTCCGGTCCCGATTTTAATTTTCGGGTTGACTCGTCCAAAAGTGTTGATTCCCACAAACTCGTTCGCACGCTTGCTCAAGTCGGCCAGTTCAACTCGCTGAGTTGACCCAACAATATTCTGGAGGTTTGTAGAAGCTCATCAGACGTCCGATCAGGGTGATTTTGGAGGCGTTGGATTCGTATCGTCAAAAGATTCGATTTGATAAGGTAGAACCTTTGAAAAAATTTCCAAAGATTTTTCTTTTTGAAAAATGACAAATAGTGTAACATCTTTCCAAGTTCCAATTCTCAAAAATAATATTTATGATAACTGGAGTATCAAGATGAAATCTCTTCTTGGAGCACACGATGTCTGGGACATCGTTGAAAAAGGCTTTAGTGAGCCAGAAAGAGAAGATGCTCTTACACAAGAGTAAAAGACAACTTTAAAGGATTCAAGAAAGAGAGACAAGAAAGTTCTCTACCTCATTTATCAAGCATTAGATGATGATGGTTTCGAAAATATTTTGAGTGCAACCTCCGCCAGAGAGGCATGGAAGAAGTTGCAAACCTCTTATAAAGGAGTCGAGAAGGTGAAAAAGGTATGTCACCAACCACTAAGAGGTGAATTTGAATCCTTACATATGAAAGCATCCGAGTCTGTTTCAGATTATTTCTTAAGAGTAGTAGTTGTTTCTAATCAATTGAAAAGAAACGATGAAAAACTAGAAGATGTGAGAATAATAGAAAAGATACTCCGTTCGTTGGATCCCAAATTCGAGCACATCATCGTGATGATTGAAGAAACCAAGGACTTGAAAGAAATGACGATAGAGCAACTTCAAGGATCTCTGTAAGCCTACGAAGAAAAACACAAAAAGAAGCAAGATCTCTTTGAACAACTTCTCAAGACATAAATCAAAGAAAATGACGAAGAACAAGGCTACACAAGAAACGAATGTGGTCAAAGAAGAGGTCGAGGCCGTGGATGAGGAAGACATCGCGACTATGGACGAGGTTGGAATAACAATTCCAACAACAACTATGAGAGAGGTAAAAAGTCAACACGAGGTCGTGGAAGAGGAAACATGAATCCCAGTATGAAAAATCTCATATTCTATGCTATAATTGCTAGAAATTTGGGCATTATACTTCATATTGTAGAACTCCCAAGAACAAGATCGTTGAATAGACTAATTATGTTGAAGCAAAGACAAAAGAAAAAGAAACGATGTTATTGGCATACAGAAACAATAATGAAGCGTAGGAGATTACCTGGTATCTTGACACAGGGGCAAGCAACCATATATGTGTAAGACGAAGCCTGTTCGTAGACCTCAATGAATCAATAAGTGGTAATGTCTCTCGGGGAAATGATTCCACCATGGTGGTACAAGGAAAAGGTAACATTCTTATTCGTGCAAAAGATGGTAGTCATCAATTAATTTCAAATGTCTACTATGTACCGAATATGAAAAATAACATCTTGAGCGTAGGTCAACTCTTAGAAAAAGGGCTAATGACATTCACATGAAAATTATAGCCTTTTTATAAGAGATGACAAAGGAGATTTAATAGCAAATGTACAAATATCAAAGAATAGAATGTTTCTTTTAAATATTCAAAATGATATTGCAAAGTGTTTACAGGCTTGTTATAAAGACCCATCATGGCTATGGCATCTTCACTTTGGGCATCTCAATTTTGAAGCTTTAAAGCTATTGTCCAAGAAAGAAATGGTGAGAGGCCTACCTTGAATTAATCACCCGAATCAAGTGTGTGAAGGGTGTTTATCAGGGAAGCAATTCAGAAAAAGTTTTCCAAAAATATCAAAGTCAAGAGCCAAGAAACCACTTGAGCTAATCCACATAGATGTATGCGGACCAATAAAGCCAAACTCTTTAGGTATAAGCAACTATTTTCTTCTCTTTATTGATGATTTTTCAAGGAAATCATGGGTATATTTTTTGAAACAAAAATCAAAAGTGTTTGAAGTTTTCAAGAAATTCAAAGCTACAGTAGAGAAGGAAAGTGGTAGAGAAATTAAAGCCATGAGATCTGATCGAGGAGGAAAATTTACTTCGAGAAAATTTCAAGAATTCTGCAAAGTAAATGGAATTCGTCGACTGGTGATGGTTCCTATATCCCCCCAATAAAATGGAGTGGCAGAAAGAAAGAACCGAACTATCCTTAATATAGTTCGGAGTATGCTTGAAAGCAAGAAATTGCTTAAAGAGTTTTGGGCTGAAGTTGTGGTGTGTGCGGTTTATTTATCTAACCGATCTCCAACAAGAAGTGTTTGGGGAAAAACACCACAAGAAGCATAAAATGGAAAAAATTCTGGCATCTCCCACTTAAGAGTTTTTGGGACTATAGCTCATACACATATACCATATGAAAGAAGAATCAAACTTGATAATAAAAACGAAAATTTTATCTTCATTAGTTATGATGCAAATTCCACAGGCTACAAGTTATACAATTCGGACAGTAAGAAGATTGTAATCCTTCAAGACATGGTGTTTGATGAAGAAGGATTATGAGATTTTGGATCTCATAAAAATGACTTCAATGTCTTCCTTCCATATGAAGATAAGCCAATATCGATTGAATAAAATGGAAAAATGCAACTAGAAACAACAACTCCATCTACTTCAATTATACATGAAGATGAGTGTTAGGGTCCTTGGTTATGTACCTATATCTTCCACTCCTAATAGGTCGGTCTTTTAGCCCAGTCTTTTGGGTAGTATTGGCTAGGTGCACTACATTTGGTATTAGAGCAGGCGTAGTGTCGCGAGTTCGATTCCTCTCGGTCACGGGCGCGCGTAGAGGTTAAATTTAAATACAGGTAGGTCCGGGGGAAACACCAGGTAACGTAACCCAGGTTGGGCCTATGTCGCTACGCCTTTCAGCCACGGTGCAGGCCGTAGACACCACCTAGACGTTTCGTTGCTTAGTCTTGAGCCGCCGTGGGCGTAAGTTCATGGCGAGGGTGTACTGTTAGGGTCCTGGGTTATGTACCTATGTTTTCTGCTCCTAATAGACCGGTCTTTTGGGTAGTATTGGCTAGGTGCACTACATTTGGTATCAGAGCAGGCACTGTGTTGCGAGTTCTATTTCCCTCGGGCGCAGGCGAGCGTAGAGGCTGGATTTAAATACAGGTAGGTCCGGGGGAAACACCAGGTAACGTAACCCGAGTTGGGCCTGTGTCGCTGCGTGTTTCAGCTACGGTGCAGGCTGTAGACACCACCCGGATGTTTTGTTGCTTAGTCTTGAGCTGTCGTGGGCGTCGGCTCGTGGCGAGGGGTGTACTGTTAGGGTCTTGGGTTATGTACCTATGTTTTCCGCTCCTAACAGGCCGGTCTTTTGGGTAGTATTGGCTAGGTGCACTACAATGAGTCACCTTCGTCACATTCAAGTGGGAACCAAAGATTCGCGCCATAGATACAAAGTCTTCAAGAAATATATGAGAAAATCGAGCCATATGATAATCTCACACTTTTCTGTCTTTTTACTGATTGTGAACCAGTAAGTTTCCAAGAAGCCGCTCAAGAGAAGAAGTGGAAAAATGTCATGGATGAAGAAATCAAGGCCATCGAAAAGAACAATAATTGGGAACTCGTTCCACTTCCTAAAGGGCACAAACCCTTTGGTGTTAAATGAGTGTACAAGACATAGAAAAATGCCAAGGGAGAAATCAAAAAACACAAGGCAAAATTAGTTGCAAAAGGATACAATCAAAGAGTTGACATTGACTATGTTGAGGTATTTGCTTCTATTGCCTGTTTAGAAACTATAAGACTAATCATTTCTCTTGTAGCTCAAAATAAATGGAAAATACATCAAATGGATGTAAAGTCCGCATTCCTAAATGGAGTCCTCGAAGAAGAAGTTTACATCGAGCAACCTTTAGGTTATAAAGAGAAGATAAATGAATACCAAGTTTTGAAGTTAAAGAATGCTCTTTGCGGGTTAAAACAAACACCAAGAGCATGAAATAGCCAGATTGACAAATATTTTCAAGAGCACAGTTTACAAAATGTCCATACGAGCATGCCCTCTATATCAAGATAAAAAAGGAAGATGTGCTGATCGTATGCTTATACGTGGATGATTTGATCTTTATAGGTAATAATCCAAACCTGTTTGATGACTTCAAGAAGGCAATGACCAAAAAATTTGAGATGACAGATATCGGGCTCATGGTGTATTATCTTGGCATCGAAGTTAAGCAACAAGAAGATGAAATTTTTTATTTTACAGGAAGGCTATGCAAAAGAAATCTTGAAAAAACTCAAGATAGAAAATTGCAAGCCAACAAACACACCGATGGAATACAGAATCAAGATGTCCAAGCACGAAGAAGGAGATAACGTAGATCCAACTTTTTCCAAAAGTTTGGTATGAAGTCTATGTTATCTAACCCGTACAAGGTCGAATATCCTTTATGCAGTTGGATTGGTCAGCCGTTACATGAAATCTCTAACAACCACCCATTTCAAGGCCGCAAAGAGAATTATTTGCTATTTGAAAGGTACTATTGAGTAAGGCTTGTTCTATTTAGTTTCTAACAATTACAAACTTATTGGATATAGCGATAGTAATTGGGGTGGAGACATTGACAACCGAAGGAGTACTACTAGATTCCTATTTTCATGGGAAATATTGCCTTCACATGGATGTCAAAGAAACAATAGATTGTCACATTGTCCACCTGTGAAGCAAAATATGTTGCAACTACTTCATGCATTTGTCATGCAATTTGGCTCAGAAATCTATTGAAAAGCCATTGCTCTAGCAAAGAATCCAATATTCCATGATCGAAGCAAGCACATCGATATTCGCTACCACTATATAAGGGAGTGCATTGCAAGAAAGGATGTGCAAGTTGAATATGTGAAGTCACAAGATCAAGCTACTGATATTTTTACAAGCCACTGACAAGCGAAGACTTCACAAGATTAAGGAATCTACTTGGAGTTACAGGATCAAGTTTAAGGGGGAGTGTTGGATCATAACCTTGATCAAAGAACCATCAACGAAGCCCAACGAAAGGAAGCTTCGAATTTACAGTGTGCTGGCAAATGAAGTCGACAAGAAGCTTGGAGAAGAAGCCAGCAAACCAGTAATGTGTGTGGCAAAGATTATGCCATGTAATAGAGGTGTATGTGGTGTTGATTATGTCTTGATGTCTATAAATAGGGCTATAAACTATGTAATCAATCATCCAGAAAGAAAAGAAAAATTCAGAGAGCTTACTGTTCGAGAGCGTTAAATTTTTTTTTGAGAGAAAGTCTGTGCGGGGGGGGGGGGGGGCGGTGAGGGCGGTTTGGCTGGTTGATCTGACAGTGGCAGTGGGAGCGGTTTGGCCGGCTGATCTGACAGTGGCAGTAGGCGGCAGGTAGTGGTAGGACGACAAGAGAGGGTTCAGAACAGCAGTTCTGGCTGGGGTACGATGAGGCAAGGGCGAGGCTAAGGGATTCAACGGCGACTGGCGACAGAGAAGGTGATGCATGGAGGAAGGATTAGCTGCGGCGGCGGCAGCAGGGGCAACGGCGACAAGAGGGAGCAAAAAAATTTGGAGGAAGAAGAGACGAGAGAAGAAGGAGACCGAGAGTGGGAAGAATGCGAAAGAGAGACTAAAAGAAATTGCGATGAGGGTTCGACGCATTCCGCCCTCTTCATTCGGATGATTCGCAATATACTGTGGAATCCGGATTCCCAAAATTAAACTGTGGAGATGATTTTTGGATTCATCTGATTCATCAACATGAATCAGGTGCTAGTGCTCACTAACAACATCAGAAGATTAACTAAGTAATACAGTTGAAGTTCATCTCCTTCGTCAAGTTGACTAACCCCCCCATAGTTGTGAATGTTGTCTCAAAAATTAATTACGAACTTTATAAGTGTCTAATTTTGAAACAAATTATAATATTTACCTCTTTGCTAAAACTCTACCAATCTTCTTTTATGGCCGCTCTTCGATGGCAAATCCTTCTTTTATAAGACCGGGTAGAGTCAAGTAGATGATTGGTGTGGCTTCCTCAATATGTGCTGATATGGAGTCTGGTAGTTTATCTACCTATTTGACTCTAATGAAGATTCCTTCTATATCTCCATCTCCTACTCAAAATCTAGCTAGTTAAGATATCCCTTAACAACTGAGTGTGATCCCAAACATGACACTTTAAACATATGAGATTCCTAGGGTCTAATTCCGTAAAGTTTTAAATAAAAATATTTTTTATAGAATAGTTTTGAATATTTATTTATAAATTTATTTATGGAAATTAGAATATCAGTAATTTCATGGGTTATTGATTTCTCTCAAAATTATAATTTTTCCTTTTTGGAAAAAAATCTCTTGTAATAAAAACATCTGAACTAAAAATATCTTAAATTTTTATAAAATATACAATTTTTATAAAATATGAATTTTTATCAAATAATATATTTGTTGATCATTGTCACTCTAAAAGAATATCATATCTCACTCAAAAGTTAGTCAAAATCTAATATTAAAGGAAGTGGGACACAAAGGTGATCAAGATCATGAGTTTGAGGTCGAATTACCTAATCATGCGGTAACCCGTTCTAAGAGCTATAAAAATATAATATATTATGGTGATATGACATCTCTTTAGTGTATGGTCTTACACGAGTGTCTACCAAACAAAAATCTAAGTCAACTATCCCAATTTTAACTAATAATATCGATCGAGATGAAATTTTGAGAACTAGGATCTAGGACATGGTGTTAATATGACATACATCTCGAATGATAACCACCAAATGCATGAATTCAATGAAATATTTAAATATTATTATAAAAATATAATGAACACATGCAAAGTGTTTTGAGTAGAGTTGCCCTATAATAACACTAACAATGGAAACAACAATTTAAACTCGAGTTGACACAATTTTACATGGACTTGGACCAGAATATGAGAGTGTTCATGGATAGATGTTATCTAGTACAAATATACCCATGCTCCCTAGTGCTTACACACATGTTATCCGGGTTAAGACTATAGTGACTGAGGTTTAAGGTCTAACACCTGAGTCTCAATCCAAGGACAATTCTGCTTTATTTTCTTCCTCACCAACTGGACAAAAGAGACATCTTGAGGAAGAGGTAAAGGTAGTGGTTGAGGTAAATATCGAGATAAGACTTGTTATCATTGTGGTAAAGTTCGTCATTTTTATTAAGTCGGTTTGATCTAACAACAATATAGCTGAAGCTCCAAAGAGTTCAGATCATGATAATAATTTTACTAATGAGTTGTTGAAGCTAGTAGAGAAGTGGAACAATGGGTCAATTGGCTTAACTGGAGTAAGCACTTAAAATCAATTGAGCACTTCTGTCACTACAAATACAATATTTGCACATTTAAATACAATTGCTTTAAGGTTATTTTGATTAATAATTTAGTTTTTTATTTTGGTATCTCAATACAAATGAAAAGTATCAAATTTGTGTTTTTTATTTTTGGTTGTTTTTATTTTGCTACTTTTGTTATTTTTACTCATGAGTTACAATCCTTATGCTAATGACATAGTTCGAACATCACCATCTTTTTAATATTTTTTGTGTATTATGTCCCTAAATTTCTTATAAAATGTTATATATTAGTAAAAATATTTCTCAATTAAATTGTTATGTCACTTTGTTTATGTTGTATTGTGTATTTCAAAATCTGCAATCAAAGAGGATCATTAGTAAGGATTGTGAGATCAGTAGTATTTACGACATTTATACAAATGCGGTAGCAACCAGACTATGTTAATCAATTCAACTTCAACATGTGATTAACATTTTCAATTGGGGCAACCATCCGCAGAGAAGCTTCATTAGCATTTTTCATCAGTTCCATCTTGTCTAATATTTGAGTGTGAGTCATTTTAGTTGGAGAAATATTATCGTTCTTCTTATTTTGGTATAGTTGAAAAATAGAGATGTCCTTCTTCTACTTGGTACATTTTGATGTATGAGGTCAATGTTGGATTCCTTATTTTTGTGGTTGTTATTATTTTGTTACAATTGTTAATACTTTTAGTAAAGTGTTTTGCATGTATTTGTTGAAAGACAAGTCATAAATGTTTGATATATTTTTGTTAAATTTTATCAAGATATAAAAACTCAGTTTGGTGTTCCTATTCTAATTTTTCACACAGATAATAGTTTAGAGTTTATAAAATTTTATTTTGTTAGTTATAGCCCCTTACATGAGATTAAACATCGAACATCTTGTATATATTTACATCATACAAATTGGGTGGTAGATGAGAAAAATAGGTATTTGTTTGATGTTGTTTGTACACTTCTTTTTCATGTGAATATTTTAAAGTTATATTAGGGAGAAATTATACGTACATATGTTACTAGATTAGCTGACTCCTATCTCTGTGTTACTTAATCAGTTTCCATTTAAGATTTTAAAACCTCATTCTCATTTGTTTGATCTTTATCCAAGAATTTTTATAGTATATGTGTTTATCAAACTCTTGGTATTTCTATCACATAGAGTTAAATGTGTTCTTTTTGGATATTATAGAACTTAGAAAGATTATGTGTTATGATCGTACTTACTAGAAATATATTATATTTATTGATGTTACATTTTTTAGAATACTCCATATTTTGTTTCATCTTCTAATTTTGGTCCGGTCTTGGTTAGCCCATTGTGTCTCTTCAGTTCCTATTTCCTTGGATAAAGTTTTTTAGTTAGGGGTGTTGATGCTTCACATGCTAATTTGTAAGTGGATCCTTTGTCAAGTATTTCTACCTCTTCTTCTCAACTTGTGTTCCTATTTCCTTGGATAAAGTTTTTTAGTTAGGGGTGTTGATGCTTCTCATGCTAATTTGTAAGTGGATCCTTTGTCAAGTATTTATACCTCTTCTTCTCAACTTGTGTCAGCGTCGGTTACTTCAGTTATGCCTTTGAAAAGTTTTACATGTCTTTGATGATATGATATTCCTGTTGTCTCACTTAAACCTACACAATCTAAGCCAAGTACCCGACTTCATGTTTCTATATTTACTTTGTCTTTTGTGTCTATCTATACATAAGTCTGTGCAAAAAACATTGGTTTACAGTGAGTAAAACCATGCAATGGATGAAAAGTTTACGTCTTACTTTCTCGAGGTACTTGAAAGTTATGTGAATTACTTATTGGCAGTACAATGGTTTGTTATAGATGAATTTATACAATGAAATATAATTTTATGGCACTATGGATGTGTAGAAAGTTTGACTCATTGTAAAGAGTTATATATAGATATATCGTGTTGATTATGTAAGGCTTTCTCTCATGTGGAATGCTTTCACTCACTTTGGATTTAATCTTTATTATTGTTAATTAGAATTGACCTTTATGTTAACTTGATGTAAAAATAATACCTTATGTGGTTATTTATGTGAGGAGGTGTATATAGAGCAATTGTCGAGATATATTGATCAGGGAGAAACAAATAAGTTTTGTCAACTTAAGAGAATCTTTCATAGTTTAAAACAAAGTTCTAAGGCATGGATGAAGAAATTTAGTAGAGTGGTCATAGAGTTTGGCTTGCTTTTGAGAAGTCACTCTCATCATGTAGTGTTTGTTTTGAAACAGAGAACATATATTATTGTTTTATTGTTGTATATTGGTGATATTATCCTATTAGAAAGTGATATATAAAGTATAAAAGAAATGAAAAAACAAACATTTTGCTTTTATATATCAATTCAGTAAGGTTCAACCTAAATCAAACAAAAGAAAATTTGGCAAGAGATGAGATCTCTTGGACAACTTAGTCTAGGAAATCCTTGGGCTCATTAAGTTAAATGGATGTGAATAGCCCCATGGAAATTGGAGTCACAACTATTTTTGACATGGTTAGATGTGCCACATACGACCATTGGCTCCAATTTCTAGAAATCTAATTTGGGTTAATTCATTTGGTCTCGTTAATAGAGTAAACTTCTTATGAGTTACATTCCCAATGGTTCCCATACAAATGGATGTTCAAAAGTGATTAATTGTTTGACATTGAAGTATGCCAAAATTTGTTTGTGGTGACAATTGTTGATGCAATTAATTTTTTTATCAAATAAATTAGTATATGAAAGTAATAAGTAATAAGGAGACTAAATAATGGAGTTGTAACGAGTCTTATAGAGTCCAAATTTCATCAGGCCCAACCTCAGAGATGGGATCTCCTAAAGTACTTTGTTATAGAAAATCCATAGACTTGATCAATCATCAAAATCAAATGATCGAACACAAATAACATCAAACCTTATTATGTGTAGTGTCAAGGAAGTCCAATTTCATTTATCTCTTCATTACCTGATACATTAGTACAATTTAAAATTTACCTCCCTCTGTTTTATTTTTCAAAGATCAAAGGGTTGATGCACATGAGATGTGGATAAATATGTATGTATTTATTTAAGTTAATAAGTATATTAAGATTTTATAGAAATTATTATTGTAATGAGGTGAAGTCAACCTCTCATGTGGGATTGTGGATTTTTTAGTTCAATAGAAATTATTAATATTCTCTATGAACAAACTAATTCTATTTATTACGAAAATTTACCTCTTATAATTTTTTTTAAAAAAAATTGAAGCTAAAAATTTTCTTCACATGCTTAATTAAGTCTCCATCCACAATCCTCCATATTTTTATTCAAATATATTAAAAATAATAAACTTCAAAATTTAATTAAAATTTGGGAAAATGCATGGCATGAATTAGTGTCTACTCTATACATTGTCATTCTTTTCTAATTTTTTTATTTGTTATACTATTTTTCATGCATAGTGTTAAAAATTAAGAACTATAAGAAATAACTTAAAAAACTTTTTAAAATACATTAAATTTAATTTTTTATTTATTTATATACTTATCTTATTTATTTATAAATATTTTTTACTAACGAAATGCTCAATCATAATTAAATTTTATTTTCTAATTTTTTATTGTATATTATTTTATATTTATATTTATTTTTATTAATTTATAATATTGATTGAAACATTTTTAAAAATGTTACTTTAATGTCTATAATTAATTTATTTAATGTCAATTAACTGTCTATAATTGTATAATGACTTCAATGTTCTCAATGCTTTGTTATGTTTAAATTTTTATATTCCTTTATTTCATATCTAGTTATTTTTAAATGTTAATTCTATTTATTTATTTTTAAAATTTTATTTATTTATTTATTTATTAGTATCTATTTATTTTACTGTTTAAATAACTTTAAATTATAATTATTTTAATTATTACTTGTGAAACATAAAATTAAAAATAATCTGAATTTGTTTTTGTTCAAGGTTGGGGTTAAGCACATGTCCTAACTCATCTTTTTTTCTCGCGAGATTTTTTGAGTGGAAAAATCTAGCCGATATCCATATTTCTTAACTATTTCATCCAATTTTTGAGAGACAACTAATTCATCTTATGGTTTTACTAATTTATATTCTATAGACATTGTGAATAAAATGGAAAAAATAAAATAAAATATTAAATGGTTATAAATATTTAATATTATAATATATTAAACATAGTAAAACTTATTAAATAAATATACTTAAATATTTAAAACTAAATATAAATATAATAGCATTAAAATAGTACAACAACTTATGATAAGAACTTTTGCATATTAAATATATAGTACAAACTATAGATAAAAGTATTATTAAACTAAAAATATAATTAAATAATAAATTTAAAATCAGAGTAAAAAGATAAGTACTATTTTATGTTGTCAAAAAAAACACATTAAAATAGAAAATTAAGGCTCAAATAAGAAAATTAATTAAGATGGTAAATTTAAAAGTAAATTATATAATTTATTAAACTGTAAGTAAAATAAAAAGGATTTGTACTTTTCATTTGTTATTCTGTTACAAAACTATAAAACAGTAAATTAAGATAAATATGCTAATTAAATATTAAACAGCAAAGTAGAAATATATTAAATATAATATATTATTTAACCTTTATACTAAATTCAGTAAAAATAATCTAAATAAAATTAACTAATGTTGGAACTGACGGGAACGAGTTTGTGGGCCGCACGGTTAAGACCGATCATGGAGATAAACAGTGAGGAAGTGTGGGAGGACAACGTTCGAGGGAACAATGAGCGTGATCGACGTAATGGTGTTATTGTAGTTAATATTAAAATTGGGGCTCCTTTATTTGGGAAGAATGCTTTTGTTATTCGTTTCGTCTCTCTCTCTCTCTCTCTCTCACATGCCACAGACATCTCCCGATGGCGTCTCTGTTGCGAGTGCTTCTTCCCAAATGAATCCAAGGACGGAAGGGATAGTTAGGAAGACCAACTCTTTTATTCGGTTATGTGCTTCGGAAGAAAATCGTGATTATCGAAGGAAACCAATTCTAGATCTTGCTTTTGCGCGTAGCATCACTCCTATGCTTCTTTTCCGTCAATTCTCCACGATTATATGTGCGCCTCCATCACATTCTGATTTTTAAAAAAATATTTTTGCTATTATTTGTATGTATGAGGTCTATGTTGGATTCCATATTTTTGTTGTTGTTATTATTTTGTTACAATTGTTTATACTTTTAGTAAAGTGTTTTGTGTGTATTTGTTGAAAGACAAGTCATAAGTGTTTGATGCATTTTTGTTAAATTTTATCAAGATATAAAAATTTAGTTTATTGATGTATTCTAATTTTTCACACAGATAACAGTTTAGACTTTATAAAATTTCATTTTATTAGTTAAAGGCCCTTACGTGAGATTAAACATCGAACATCTTGTATATATTTACATCATACAAATTGGGTGGTAGATGAGAAAAATAGGTATTTCTCTAATGTTGTTTGTACACTTCTTTTCCATGTGAATATTTTAAAGTTATATTAGGGAGAAACTAAACGTACATATGTTACTAGATTAGCTGACTCCTATCTATGTGTTACTTAATCAGTTTCCATTTAAGATTTTGAAACCTCATTCTCATTTGTTTGATCTTTATCCAAGAATTTTTATAGTATATGTGTTTATGTAAAACACGAAGGATTTCAAAGAATATTTTTCGATGTATTCTTGTCCGTTTAGGAGGCAATTTATAAAACATTATATCCTTATTTTAGGTCCAATTTAGATCCTAAAATCAAGGTACAAAATCACATAATAATGGAAACGATTAGTTTCCTAAAATTACGCTAATATACATTCCATTACAGTACATTCCATTACAGTCTGCATACACTCTGCCTCAAATTGGTGCATAGATATCGGTCATGCCTAACTTGTCAATTATACCATGAAATGCCTTCCCTGATACTACCTTCGTGAGCATATCAGTCGGCTGACTCTCAGATTGAATAAAAGGGATTTGGATAATCTTTGTATCGAGGTTCTCTTTGATAAAATGACGATCAACATCAACATGTTTAGTACGATCATGTTGAACTGGATTTTGTGGAATTGCGATGGCTGCCCTGTTATCACAATGGAGATTTATAGGTTTTGGTGTACTCAATCCCTAAGTGTCTCAGCATATTCTTTATCCATAACAAACTCGCACACACCATGAGTCATGCCTCGAAATTCAGCTTCAGCTCTTGATCTTGATACTACCTTATGTTTTTTGCTTTTCCAAGTGACAAGATTCCTTTTCACAAAAGTAAAGTAACCCAACGTGGATCTTCTGGTTGTTTGATCACCTGCCCAATCAGAATCTGTATATCCTTCAATATTGGAGATACCATTTTTTGAGAATAACAAACCTTTTTCCTGGGGCACTATTTAAGTATCTCAAGATACGATAAACTGCTTCCATATGTTCTTCACTTGGTGCATGCATGAACTGACTCACCACGCTCACATTGCTACATCGAGCCTTGTGTGTGATAGGTAGATTAATCTTCCAACTAATCGCTCATAACGCTCTTTGTCTGCTGGGATTTGATTTGGAAGAATTCTGAGCTTATAATTCATTTCCATGGGTGTCTCTATTGGTTTACAGTCAAGCATTCCAGTTTCGGCAATTTAGTGGCTAAATATTCCTGTAAAACTTGCATTTCACATGGGTCATCTCCTGTCATGATCATATCATCAACATATACAATTAAAACTATTACTTTTCCTTCTTTCTATTTGATAAACAAAGTGTGATCTGAGTTACTTTGCTTATAGCCAAACTCCTTCATTGTAACCGAGAATCTCCCAAACCATGCTCTAGGTGACTGTTTCAGCCCGTACAATGACTTCTTCAATTTACAGACTTTACCTTGACACAAAGAACCATTTTTAACTCCAGGTGGTAGCTCCATGTAGACTTCTTTTTCTAAGTCTCCATTGAGGAAGACATTTTTAACGTCAAATTATTGCAGAGGCCAGTCTCGCTTTACTACTATAGATATAAGAATGTGAATTGTATTGATCTTAGCTATTGGTGCAAAAGTATCCTGATAGTCTATCCCATACCTCTGCGTATATCCCTTTGCAACTAGCCGAACTTTAGATCTGTCAATACTTCCATCCGGTTTGAGTTTCAATGTGAACACCCATCGACATCCAATTGTTTTTACTTCTTTAGGTTGGGAAAAAGTTCCCAAGTGGCATTATTTTGTAGAGCCTCCATCTCTTCGTTCATCGCCTTTTTCCATTTTGGATCAGCTAATGCATCCTGCACATTACTAAGAATAGAAACCCTGGATAATTTATCAATAATAAATGCATACGATTTAGTCAACCTATGGGAGGACACATAGTTATTGATTGAGTATTTGGTCTTGGCTTAAAGATCAGGTTCATACTGTTTTTTTGGAACTCCCCTATTCAATCTTTGTGGATATCTAGGGGGTATATTTTTTGTAGGAAAACATGTTTCATTAGACTCATCAAACATAAGATTCGTATTTACCTGAGGAGGAACATTCTGGGTTGATTCTTCAGTTGTTGGTGCAGACGGGGGCAACTCTGATGGTTCTTCAGGAGAAATTACTGAATCATAGTCTTGTTGCACATCATGACACTTGAAAAATTCATTTACCACTTCTAACTCAATAAACTCAGCACCTCCGCTATTTTCTTATGGAACATTATCTTACTTAAACTCTCCCCCTGAAGAGATTTTCAAGAAATTTCCCCTAAATAATAAGGTACTGATTCATGGCAGGAGACATCTAGAGTCACATGGAGCTTTTGGGTGTGTGGATCATAACACTGATATCCTTTTTGAAATTCAGAGTAGCCAACAAATACACATTGCTTTGCACATGGATCAAGTTTATTTCACAAGATCTTTGGGATATGAGCATATGCAGAACACCCAAAAATCCGGGGTTCAAGGTTCGAAAGATGGGGAATTGAAATCATGAATTGCAACTTGTTTTGAGGAGTTTGAAAATCTAGTACTTTAGAAGGTGTTCGATTGATGAAGTAGGCAACAGATTTAACAGCTTCGCCCCAATAAAATCGAGGCATGTTCATGCTAAAGAGAGGCACGTACTACTTCCAAAAGTTGTCTATTATTTCTTTCTACCAATCCATTCTGTTGGGGAGTATAGGTGCAAGAGGTCTGATGACGAATTCCATAATTGGCCAAAAATATTTCAAGAGAAGCATTGACAAACTCAGTACCATTGTCAGTTGCAAAACACGAATCTGCTTTTGGTATTGAGTATGTATCATTGTGTGGAATTTCTGAAAAGCTAGACACACATCACTCTTGTTTATAAGCAGAGATACCCAAGTCATTCTAGTGCATTCATTAATAAATGTCACAAAATAACGAGCTCTAGAAATAGAGGGAACTTTGGCTGGACCCCAAACATCGGAATGAATAACCTCAAAATGTTCAAAATTTTTATTCAAACTCGATAAATAAGCAATACGATGGCTCTTAGCCAGTTCACATGTGTCACAATGAAAATGCACAACATTCAAACCTGAAAAAAAGTTGTGGTCACAATTTCTTAAGATAACCAAAGGAAAAATGACCTAATTGTCGGTGCCATAATTATACAGTTGTTTGAGCATTATCTTCACTGCTAGCTTGATTTGTTCGACTGATTTTCGATCCCCCATTCTCTGTCAAATCCAAATAGTAGATTTTGCCCCGTCTATCACCATAACCAAGAATCTTCCGGGTTAGAATGTCCTGAAAGACACAAAATGAGGGCCAAAAAGTTACAGTACAAGCAATAGTGGAAGTAATTTGGCTAACAGACAAAAGATTCTATTCATGAGATGGAACCACAAGGATAGTTTCTAATGTAAGATTTTTGGATAATATAACAGATTATTCCCTAGTAATAGGAGAGGTACTACCATTGGCTGTTGAAATAACAGATTGTGGAGAAGGTAGGATAGATTGTAATTGACTGGGATCCCTTGTCATATGATCGGATGCACCTGTATCAATAATCTAAGGTTTATTCTTAGAATTTATAGAGAATATTGATGCTTTATCGAGAATACCTGGATGGGCAACATTTGTCGTAGGTAGCTGTTGGTTACTTTCCGTGGATGTCACCATAGTTTTCCCAGTAATATTTTTACGGGGTTTTTTGGAGAAATCCCACCACTCCGGATAGCCAATAATCTCATAACACCGTTGTTGTGAATGTCTTTTTTCTCCGCAGTGAGTACATACCCGGTTATTACATTTTCCAGAGGATTGAGTGTTCAGACTGTTTGATGATCCTTGACGGTTTTGGTTGACCAACATCGTTGAGTTCTCTGAGACTGGACGATAGCTCCCCATTGTCTGTCTCTGTTGATATTCTCGTCTGACATATGCGTATGTACTCTCCAAATCAAGTTTGGGGTCTTTTCGCAAGATTTCTTCACGAACTTGATCAAATTAAGAGTCAAACCCACTGAGAAAAATATGAACTCGAAGCCTAGCCATTGCAGAGTGCAACTGGATTAGCCCTTCGACTGTTCCTTCCTGAGATATAGTTCTATGATCAATCTCCTAGAAAATAGCAACCAGTTCATTGTAGTACGTGGATAATGGTCTACCATTTTGTTTGGTAGAAAAAGATCTCTAGTTTAGCTCAAATATACAGGTTTCATCGGATCCATCATTGAACTTTTTTTATACAGCTTCCCTTATCTCCTTAGCAATGGAGAGGCCAAAAAATCGTTGCATTAGCAATGGACTCATGGAATCAAAAGCCAACTTTTGACTCTTTGATTTTCAGTAAGCCATGCTCCAAGATTGGGATCGCTAGATGCTGGTTTTCTCGTTTCGCCGGTGAGATATCCAGCTTTTGCGCGCGTCAATTCGTATCTCCATGAGTTGGGACCATAATAAATAATTGGTCTCATAGAGGATGATTCCAGTTGAAAATACAGAATTGTCTTGGTGGATTATAATCTGTGGTGATAGGATAAGTTCGGTTGATGTGCCTGTAGTGGTGGCCCTCAATTGGGAAATTTGGTCCGGTCTTGTCTTATCTGGTCCGGTTCAGTTCGGTTTGGTCCGATTCGGTCTGGTTTGGAGCGATCTGGTCCGGTCCAATTTTGGTTATGTTCGGCCCAATTCGGATCCGCTTGAGTTGACCCCCCGGTTTGGGTTGGTTCGGTTGGTAGAAAAATAAAGGAACAGTGGTTCCTAAGTTTAAAAGAAATCACCTTTCTTCTTCGGCATTGGCGACAGAGCTTCGGCTTCCTTTGGCGGCGGCGGTGGTGCGGTCGTAGGCATTCGTCGGCGGTCGTAGACGACGAGGTTTCAGCTACGGGACCGTTGGCAGTCGTAGAAAAGAAATAGTTCGCTGACTTCCTTCGGCGACAGGAGTGATCAGCAACGGTAGTGGGGCCGGTTGTACGGTCTTCAGCGGTCGCCAGTAATCGGCGACGAGGTTTTGGCTACGGAACCTTCGTTGTAGAAAGAGAACATCGTTGCAGAGAGAGAATAAAGTTCTGTAGATCGGCTTCTTTCAACGACAACGATGATCAACAACAATAACAGACTGATGGTAAGGTCATCGGCGGTCATCTTCGGTCTTCGTTGATCGTCGTCAGTTGTCAGCGACGATCTTTTGCTACCGGACGACCGAGATACGGAGTTGCAGAAAAAAAATAGAGTTCTGCAACTTCATGATGAATTTTTTTTGGCTTCCTCCTTCAGCGACTACGGGAGCACTTAGGTCCGATTTTCGGCGACGAAAAAGAGAAGATAATTCTCCAGCTCTTATACCATGTAAAACACGAAGGATTTCAAAGAATGTTTTTCGATGTATTCTTCTCCGTTTAGGAGGCAATTTATAACTAATTATATCCTTATTTTAGGTCCAATTTAGATCCTAAAATCAAGGTGCAAAATCACTTATTAATGGAAACGATTAGTTTCCTACAATTACGCTAATATACATTCCATTATAGTATGCACACAGTTTATCAAACTATTGGTATTTCTATTACATATAGTTACATGTGTTCTTTTTGGATATTATAGAACTTAGAAAGATTATGTGTTATGATCCTCCTTACTGGAAATATATTATATTTATTGATGTTACTTTTTTTAGAATACTCCATATTTTGTTTTATCTTCTAATTTTGGTTCGGTCTTGGTCAGCCCATTATGTCTCTTCAATTCCTATTTCCTTGGATAAAGTTTTTTAGTTAGGGGTGTTGATGCTTCACATGCTAATTTGTAAGTGGATCCTTTGTCAAGTATTTCTAACTCTTCTTCTCAACTTGTGTTAGCGTCAATTACTTCAGTTATGCCTTTGACAAGTTTTACATGTCTTTAATGATATGATATTCTTGTTGTCTCACTTAAACCTACACAATCTAAGCCTAGTACCGGACTTCAAGTTTTTATATTTACTTTGACTTTTGTGTTTATTTATACTTAAGTCTGTGCAAAAAACATTGGTTTGCAGTGAGTAAAACCATGCAATGGATGAAAAGTGTATGTCTTACTTTCTCGAGGTACTTGAAAGTTATGCGAGTTACTTATTGGCAATACAATGGTTTGTTATAAATGAATTTATACAATGAAAAATAATTTTATGGCACTATGGATGTGTAGAAAGTTCGACTCATTGCAAAGAGTTATATATAGATATATGGTGTTGATTATGTCAAGGCTTTCTCTCACGTGGCATGCCTTAACTCACTTTGGATTTAATCTTTATTATTGTTAATTAGAATTGACCTTTATGTTAAATTGATGTAAAAATAATACCTTATATGGTTATTTATGTGAGGAGGCGTACATAGAGAAATTGTCGAGATATGTTGAGAAGGGGGAAACAAATAAAGTTTGTCAACTTAGGAGAACCTTTCATAGTTTAAAACAAAGTTATAAGGCATGGTTGAAGAAATTTAGTTGAGTGATCATAGAGTTTGGCTTGCTTTTAAGAAGTCATTCTCATAACGTAGTGTTTGTTTTGAAACAGAGAACATATATTATTGTTTTATTGTTGTATATTGGTGATATTATCCTATTAGAAAGTGATATATAAAGTATAAAAGAAATGAAAAAACAAACATTTTACTTTTATATATCATTTCAGTAAGGTTCAACCTAAATCAAGCAAAAGAAAATTTGGCAAGAGATGAGATCTCTTGGACAACTTAGTCTAGGAAATCCTTGGGCTCATTTAGTTAAATGGGTGTGAATAGTCCCATGGAAATTGGAGTCACAACTATTTTTGACATGGCTAGATGTGCCACATACGACCATTGGCTTCCAATTTCTAGAAATCTAATTTGGGTTAATTTATTTAGTCTCGTTAATAGAGTGAACTTCTTATGAGTTATATTCCCAATGGTTCCCCTACAAATGGATGTTCAAAAGTGATTAATTGTTTGATGACATTGAAGTATGCCAAAAAATTTGTTTCTGGTGACAATTGTTGACGCGATTAATTTTTTTTTCAAATGAATTAGTATATAAAAGTAATAAGTAATAAGGAGAGTAAATAATGGAGTTGAAACGAGTCTTATAGAGTCCAAATTTCATCACACCCAACCTTGGAGATGGGATCTCCTAAAGTACTTTGTTAGAAAATCCATAGACTTGATCAATCATCAAAATCAAATGATCGAACACAAATAACATCAAATCTTATTATGTGTAGTGTCAAAGAAGTCCAATTTCATTTATCTCTTCATTACCTGATTCATTAGTACAATTTAAAATTTACTTCCCTCTGTTTTATTTTTCAAAGATCAAAGGGTTTATGCACATGAGATGTGGATAAATATGTAAGTATTTATTTAAGTTAATAAGTATATTAAAATTTTATAGAAACTATGATTGTAATGAGGTGAAGTCAACCTCTCATGTGGGATTGTGGATTTTTTAGTTCAATAGAAATTATTAATATTCTCTACGAACAAACTAATTCTATTTATTATGAAAATTTACCTCTTTTTAATTTTTTTTAAAAATTGAAAGTAAAATTTTTCTTCACAAGCTTAATTAAATCTCCATCCACAATCCTCCATATTTTTATTCAAATATATTAAAAATAATAAACTTCAAATTTTAATTAAAATTCTGGGAAAATGCATGGCATGAACTAGTGTCTATTATATACATTGTCATTCTTTTCTTATTTTTTTATATGTTATAGTTTTTTTTATGCATAGTGTTAAAAAGTTAAGAACTATAAGAAGTAGCTTAAAAACCTTTTAAAAATACATTAAATTTAAACACAAAAATATAAAATTTATTTATTTATATATTTATGTTATTTATTTATAAAATATTTTTACTTACGAAATGCTCAATCATAATTTACTTTTATTGTTTAATTGTTTTGATTACATATTATTATATATTTATATTTATTTTTTATTAATTTATAATATTGATTGAAACATTTAAAAAAATATAACTTTAATGTATATAATTACTTTATTTAATGTCAATTTACTGTCTATAATTGTATAATGACTTCAATGTTCTCAATGCTTTGTTATGTTTAAAATTTTATATTCCTTTATTTCATATCTAGTTATTTTTAAATTTTAATTCTATTTATTTATTTTTAAATATTTTATTTTATTTATTAGTATCTATTTATTTTATTGTTTAAATAACTTTCAATTATAATTATTTTAATTATTACTTGTGAAACATAAAAGTAAAAATAATCTGAATTTTTTTTTGTTCAAGGTTGGGGTTACCCACATGTCCTAACTCATCTTTCTTTTTCGCAAGATTTTTTGAGTGGAAAAATCCAATCGATATCCATATTTCTTAACTTTTTCATCCAATTTTTGAGAGACAACTAATTCATCTTATGGTTTTACTAATTTATATTCTATAGACATTGTTAAGCAAATGGAAAAAAAATTAAATGGTTATAAATATTTAATATGATAATATATTAAACATAATAAAACTTATTAAATAAATATACTTAAATATATAAAAATAAATATAAATATAAATATAAGAGCATTAAAATAGTACAACAACTTATGGTAAGAACTTTTGCATATTAAATATATAGTACAAACAATAGATAAAAGTATTATTAAACTAAAAATATAATTAAATAATAAATTTAAAATCAGAGTAAAAAGATAAGTACTATTTTATTTTGTCAAAACAACACATTAAAACAGAAAATTAAGGCTTAAATAAGAAATTTAATTAAGATAGTAAATTTAATAGTTAATTATATAATTTATTAAATATTAAGTAAAATAGAAAAGGATTTGTACTATTCATTTGTTATTCTGTTACAAAACTGTAAAACAGTAAATTAAAACAAATATGCTAATAAAATATTAAACAGCAAAGTAGAAATATATTAAATATAATATATTTTTTAATCGTTATACTAAATTCTGTAAAAATAATCTAAATAAAATTAATGAATGCCGGAGCTGACGGGAAGGATCAGTAAATCCCCTTATCGACGGTTTTGATCCGGATAACGAGTCTGTGGACCGCACGATTTAGACTGATCATGGAGATGAACAGTGAGGAAGTGCGTGAGGACGACGTTCGAGGGAACAATGAACGTGATCGACGGAATGGTGTTATCGTAGTTAATATTAATATTGGGGCTCCTCACATGCCCCAGACGTCTCCCGATGGAGTCGCTGCTGCGAGTGCTTCTTCCCAAACGAGTCAAGGACGGAAGGGATAGTCGGGAAGACCAACTCGTTTATTCGGTTCTGTGCTTCGAAAGAAAATCGTGATTATCGAAGGAAACCGATTCTAGATCTTGCTTTGGCGCTTGGCGTCGCTCCTATGCTTGTTTTCCGTCGATTCTCCACGATTATCTGTGGGCCTGGATCAAATTCTGATTTTTAAAGGCAGGTGGATTCCTCTGTCGCTGTTGTCATTTAACCTTCCAAATGTCCTTCCTTCTTAGCTCGCAAATGATCCTCTCTCTCAGAAAGATGGCTCGGATCACTCGCCCTCTACCTGTTGCTGGCAAATTTTGAAGGAAATCGAAAATGTCTCTGCTTTGGCTGCAAATAGAGCATTCCTGCTAATTTTTGTCGATTTGTCTTTCCTGTTTTCTTTGGGTGGTTTTTTCTTTATTTTCCTTATTTTCTGTTATCTTTCATCATTTCTATCCTTCTATACCCTATGGCTTCCGAAGCGACTCATATCCTCTACGCCTGTGTTTCGAAAGGAACTACGGTTCTTGCCGAGCTCAGCTCTGGGGACGAGAATGTGGCATCCCTAGCTTTGCAATGTCTGGAGCACACGCCACCGTTCCACCGGATTTATTCGCACACCTCTGGGAATCGAATCTACAGCTTCTTGATCGAGGATCTGTTCGTTTATTTCACGATCTACGACGAAAGCCTTGGAAAACCCCAAGGTCTTAGCTTCCTCCACCGAGTAAAGCATGCATTCTTGAAATTGTTGAAAAACCGGGGTATCAATATTTCAAATGACTTGACTTGCAATTCCATTCGGGAAGATTTCGCTCCGATGTTCCGATATTTGATGCAGATGCAACCTTCGGAAGGAGAAACCCCACGAACGTCTCCCAGGAACTTCTTATTGACAGAGGATCAAATCGGCAGTTTGGATGGAAGTACCACCGTTGAGAATGTCAATGTTTCCTTTACAGAGGCGCCACTATTAGGGAGGCCTAAGAAGTATGAAAAAATCTCTAGATCGTTAAGCGAAGAGGAGAATGGCGGACCTGCCGGATTCCCGGTGGACAATAAGGTTGATGCAACTATCGAGAGCGACGCAAACAGAGAATATGGGTTGCCGCTGCAAAAGAATGGTTGTTGTGGGAGAATTGGAAGGCAAAACCGAGCTCGAAAAGTATGGAGGCAACATGTCCGTATAGTACTGCTTATAGATTTTGTGGTTTGCTGCGTGCTGTTTGCTATATGGCTGTCAATCTGTAAGGGATTTCATTGCATCTCTCGTTAAAAATATGGAAATTGAAAGATTAAATTTGTGAGGTTTGCACTCGCAGTTAGCAGTGGATTGGATGGATTCTCTCTGAAGAAGAGGGTAATTGATTTACTTGTTTATCTTTTGTCTTCCATCTTTACCACTTCACTTGAGTAGTATAGTCTTCCTCGGCGCTCTCAGTGCATTATAAGGATGATTTGATACATGAGTACTTGTATACAGTGTTAAATCGAGAATGCTGGTGTTGTTACATGTAACTTTGTATAGTTTGGAGTGATTTGTGGAGACTGTGAAAATCAAATCGTTGTTTAATTTTTTTGATCCTTCTTGTTGAGAGATATATATTTATATACCTTGCTCAATCTAAAGTTTCAATGAAATGTCTCTGGATTTTGTCTCTTTTGGTTTCAGGGGAACTACATATCATCAATTATTATGGTTGTTAGATGATTTTTGTGCTTCTTACTTGGCTTATTGCCTATTACAATGCTTGTCAAGGGTAGTTGAGTGGATATTCTCAACTAATGGAGGGTAATAACTGTTATGTAACATCAGTGGACCAAACGAGTGTTAAGGGAGTTTAAAACGTGCTTGCATTTTCTTTTATTCATCAAATAAGTCCAAATCTTTGCGAGTAAACAAAATTGTTTCACCTATAAATCTTACTTGTTCATTATGTTGTGTCAGCTTTTATTTCATTTTAAATATCAAAATTCTCACCTTCATAGCCTCTTTCATGTTCTCTCTCTCTCTCTCTCTCTCTTATGCTGACTACGAGCATAAGTTCATATCCATGTAAGAAGTATAGGTCTAAGGTTTAGAAGTAGTCAAATCTGTTCATACTTGTTTGGATGCATCTCCTGACCAACTTAGATGACAATAAAAATATGGTGGTCCAGCAGCCTCTGAGAATATATGCAATCTTGTTTTGTGTAGCTTCTGTTGTTCTTTTGTCAAAAAAAAAAAAAAACAGTTTTCCTCTTGTGGGTTAAAGGCTTACCAGACATTCTATCTCGAGACGCCAACTAGAACCAATTTTGTTTCTCATATGTCAATAGCTGCCGAGATGTCCTTTCCAGTGGACCTTTGTTGTACTCATATTCTAATTTTTCCAGCATTGTTGGTCGGAATGGTTCTGTGTACCTCATCTGGTGCTGCACACCGGAATATGTATATAAATATATTCTGATTAGAAACCCTTTCATATGGATTTGTGGACAGAGATATGAAGTATTGAGGAATTTTGAAGTTAAACAAATTGAGATTGAGAAGCTATTTATATGCTTTGTGTCCCTATTCAGCTGTACTGACATGCTTTAGTGAGGGTGAAATTCCAGTGAACCATTGGCTTTGGAAGTATTTGGTCTGGAAGTAACAAGTTTACCTCACCTAGTCTGGTGCAACTTGCAAACTGTAGTGTTTTTATTTCAGTCTGTTAGTTGTATAGCAGTCTCTACCTAAGCTAGCCATCTTCTGCTTTCTTTTACTATGAAATCCTTGGTTCCAAGTTCCAAAAAAGAGAAAAAAAGAAAAAAAGAAAATCCTTTGTTGAACCTAGTGGATTCCCTTGTACAAGAGGTATTATGAGAAAACTTTTTCTGTCTTGATGATGGCCTTTGCAGGAATTGGAGGAAAACCTGAAAATGTTGGAGATGGAAGAGGCATATGCAACCATACCTCACTATAGATTTTTACTTGTTTCTTTCATATAGGTTTTTGCTGATATTTGTGTGCCTGCCATTTTTGTGGTCCTGCTCTGTCCGTTGTTATTCACAGGACCAGCACCAGGGCATTTTTTCTTTAAATGGAAGTGATCGAAAATACTTGAAGAAGGTTAGCATAAAAATGGAGTTAACAAATGGTGGAATGGAATATAGAAGGATTGATTCATGTAACCGGCACAATACAATTGGTACAGAAGCTTTCGAGAAGAAGAAGATTTTTATGATTTACTCTCTTCGCTTTTTATTGTTTTATTACATTTTCTCTCACCCCTTTTGCGAGTGGAACTTTCTCATGTAGGGGCTCCTTCGCCTTCTGCAATGACTAGACTGAAGTGATTTGACCAGGACTGAAAAGTCAAGTATCTCTTAATCCAAAATTTTAACTTACCCAAATCACGAGTCAACTCAACGAGTCAGAAAACAATGGAAGAAACTAGAGTCCATTTATGAAAAGAACATAATTAAAACTACAAAGAACACAAAATAATTTTTTTTTCTCGATGTTCCCTTGGTAATCATTGCCCTTATTATAAAATAAATAATATTTTTATAAAGAAAATAATTTAATTTAAAAAAAAAAAAAAGTGAGTAGAACCGATGTTAAACTTAAGAGTGAGTCCGGTCCAGCCTTCTTCTCTGTAAAATGAAACGTGAGGCCTTTCCCGAAAGACGAAGTGCTATCAGAGCCGATGGTACAGTCATTGCACATTAAATGAGACAGATGCAATTAATAAGTTCCACGTCCTCTTCCATCGATGGTAACGTTCATAAAGCTACATTCTTTCTCACTGTCTTGTATAGATTTCTTTAGGCTACGACTTTTACTAGTTCACACATCCGTTTTTATCTTGCTCAATCTTTTCTTTCGGGAAGTTTCTTCACGGAGTTTCTTTTAGGTCCTTCTCAACTACCCAACGGTAAATACAACTGAAAGACCAGATGGGCATGACAATGCTTCTGAAGAGCAATGGTTTCTGTTCCTGAAATCATTCTTAAGAGACTCGGTTAACGGAACAAGATGGGATTGTATAAGGTATTCTGCAGAACGACGTAGATTTTAACATGGTGATTGAATTAAGATAGTATTGATTTGGAAAAAACATTGAGAACTGAAAACTCGGATGAAAATGATGGCTGGTTACTGCGTCAGAAAGATACAGAGCAAGTCGTTCACCTTGAGAGTTTCACTTCGGCGTCATGTTGCTGGCCTTATTAAATTCCAAACCATAAGGTGAAAATTGAAAACGAGGGTAAATTGGTAAGATGGGCCATGGACGTTGTTTTGGGTTGTTAAGCTGCAAAGGAAGAACGCGAGGTGTGTGTGGAGTCTCTCAGGAGACGACTCATTAACCCAAGGAGCATCGATATTGTCGCCTATTTTAGTCCTTCTTCTCCTCTCGACGGATTCTCCAATAACAACTGGAGCAAAGAAGAAGAACCATCTCTCATTGTGAACTCCACTCCGTTTTATATCATTCGCTGAAAACACAAAGACACACTGTCTGTCTTCTCTTCTCGTCTTTTAAATATTCGTGACATTGATTGTGAGAAGGAGAGATGGTGGTCGCTGTTGGTCCTTGTTCTTCTAGCTTGGTTATCGGAAACAGAGAATTGGGATGCAATGGTGCGTCTTTGCGTCATTTCAATGGCCTCAGGCCTGTGGAAAACGTGCAAATCGCACCAGCCGTTCGAAAAACTGGTTAGTATTTCAAAAGTGTCAGATGTCATTTTAAGTTTTTCGTTTATGTAATCTCTACCCTCATGAACTCCGTTACTGAGCCTCTATATGTTAGTTATAGGTGTCATCTTGCTTCTCGAAATTCAACCTTTAAAGATTTTATACAGAGTTGGGATGTATACAAAAATTGATTCCACCCTTCCACGCAAGACTATCAGTCTTATACATAACAAGAGTTTGACTGGATGCATGCATAAGAAGTATGCCTGAGATCTCGTTCTGATTATACTTTTTTCAGAGGAAAATGAGCTGTAGTTATTTTAACTGGTTGTTATCTCTATCTACTGTTCCAGTAAAGGATTTCTGAAGCATGTCAAGTTGTAACCAATTGTTATACTGGTTTGCTAATTTCTTTGATCAATTGTATGTGGCTTTGTTTCATCAGCTCCAAGAATTCAACGAATTAAAGCAATGGCAGCGTCCACTGTCGCAGCTCCAAAACGTGAAAAGGATCCCAAGAAACGAGTTGTGATTACAGGAATGGGTGTTGTTTCTGTGTTTGGAAACAACATTGACACGTTCTATGATAAACTCTTGGAAGGAGAAAGTGGAATAGGCCCAATTGATCGCTTTGATGCATCCACTTTCTCTGTAAGATTTGGTGGTCAAATTCATGATTTCTCTTCCAAAGGGTATATAGATGGGAAGAATGATCGCCGGCTTGATGACTGCTGGAGATATTGTCTAGTTGCTGGCAAAAGAGCCCTTGAAGATGCAAACCTTGGACCTGAAGTCTTGGATAAAGTGAGTAAAAAATTCTGCCTTTTGTTAGTTGGTTTACTTTCATGGTTCGTCTTTCATTGTCATAAAACCATGTCCCCTGGAACTTATAATCTCTTGGAAACTAATGAAAGTAGGTTCAAGTACTAAGAATAATTGAACATATGATGTGCTTTTAACAGCAGTTATTTGCTGTTTGAATGTTTACAGATGGACAAATCAAGAATAGGAGTGCTGGTAGGCACCGGCATGGGAGGACTTACAGCATTTAGCAATGGAGTTGAGGCTCTAATCCAAAAGGGTTACAAGAAGATTACTTCATTTTTCATCCCCTACTCCATCACCAATATGGGTTCAGCCCTGTTAGCCATTGACACAGGCTTAATGGGACCCAATTACTCCATCTCTACAGCTTGTGCAACTGCAAATTATTGCTTCTATGCTGCAGCAAATCACATTAGAAGGGGAGAAGCAGAACTTGTGGTAGTTGGAGGAACAGAGGCAGCTATCCTGCCCACTGGAGTTGGGGGGTTCATAGCTTGCAGAGCTCTTTGTCAGAGGAACAACGAACCTCAAAGAGCTTCAAGACCCTGGGATAAAAATCGTGATGGTTTTGTTATGGGGGAAGGCTCTGGTGTCTTGGTATATTATCATCTCACTGATAAATCACAATTATCATTACTTCTTTTTGCCATTTGACTCTTGTCTGTTTAGTTTCTTTGACCTGAAAAACCACATTGTTACAATAGGGATAGAGACTTTTATGATTAGTTGGTGGGTTCTCTCTGTGGAACGCAAACAATTATACTCTGGTGATTTTTACAACTCAAACAACATTTCATGTTCTAATCAGAGGAATTGTGTAAAATTAGAAGATTAGATACGTGTGTTTTTATTCAATTGGGAAGTTTTGATTTAGTAGAATGTTGAGCTTAATCTTGACTAGTTTATGTTCCATTTGGTTTAAGATCATGGAGAGCCTGGAGCATGCTATGAAAAGAGGTGCAAATATAATTGCTGAATACTTGGGTGGATCCATAACCTGTGATGCTCACCACATGACTGATCCTCGGTCTGATGGGCTTGGTGTATCCTCTTGCATAAAAAATAGTTTAGAGGATGCGGGAGTTTCCCCAGAAGAGGTGAGAATCCTTAACTCAGTTCTCCAACCATATGCAGTAGTCACTTTGCCTTGTAAAAAATTTGCTTCAAACTATTATGGAAACATGAATTTGGAGAAGTGCAGGTGAATTATGTGACTGCTCACGCCACATCAACACTAGCAGGAGACTTGGCTGAGGTTAATGCAGTCAAGAAGGTTTTCAAGAACACATCAGAGATGAAAATGAACGGAACTAAGGCAAGCAATTCTTGGAACCTTCCAGAGTATCTCAGAAAGAAATTGCAAAACGTGTGGACTGTAGATGAATTTACTTATCAGTTGCTACCATTTCTTGCATTGCAGTCTATGATTGGACATTGCCTTGGGGCTGCTGGTGGACTGGAAGCTATTGCAACCATCAAAGCAATCACTACTGGCTGGTTACACCCCACCATTAACCAAGATGTAATGTTTCCTCTCAAGCCCATTTCTCCCATTATCCTTTTAGGAACAATCATCGATTCCAGTTCTCACTTTTGCATCAATCTTTACTCTTTCTTATAGGATCTGGAGCCTGAAGTCACCATTGACACAGTACCAAACGTGAAAAAGAAGCATGAAGTAAACGTTGGTAAGTGAAGGTTGTTCATCTTCGTTTCTGGTCAGTAGGGATTATCCAGTTCACTCACAGACTAACAAGTTGGTGCTGCATGGCAGCTATATCTAACTCATTTGGCTTCGGTGGCCACAACTCGGTGGTTGTATTTGCTCCCTTCAACCCCTGAGGAACAAAAATTCAGTAGCTCTTTTCCCCTCTCTGCTTCAATCGGACGCTGCCATTTTTTGTGAAGGCGAAATGAGGAGAGACTTGGTAGACATTATTGATATGTTTTATTGAAAATTGTTTCAGCTTCTTCATTTCCATTCTGAAGTGGGGGTGGGAGTCGGACTCATTGTTTCAGTGACTTCTAAACGAATAAAACAATCCTCTGTTGTTCATCTTCGTAACAGAAGAGCAGAAAGAGCAGAAAAGCGGCCTCGGGAAGGAGCCATTGCTCTATGAGGGGTTCGGTGATCGTCCAACTACTCAATTTATTCCTCTCTGAAATATGAAATATCTATAGAAAATAAATTGAAGCAAAAATTTTAAAATTAAGAGTATATTGGTTTATGGCTAACAATAACTAGCCCTTTATCTATTGATTACCCCAATTTTATTTTATTGCCTATTTTATGGTCTCCGAGCTTTGTTCACTGGCCTAAAACCCTAGACTGTTCAATGTAAGACTTTGTGTTTCAGGCCCATGTAGTGTTGGCCCACAAAGTGGACTAACGTTAGAAGGGCTAGAAGTTATAAATTTCTAATTGCTGAACCCCTCTTCTCCCCTGTTTCCTCTTTCAAATCTCTCGTTTGGAGGCAGTGCGCCGCGCAAGATAACACGAGAGAGTGAGCTAGCTGGCTCCATCGTCCTCCGAACCGATCGCCGCGTAAGATAAAGAACCATCCACATTCAGCATTTTCTCTTTCTCTACTTCTCAGCTCTTTGTTCTTCGTTTCCATGTGCAGAAAACCCTACTCCTATCATGTCTTTGTTTCCATCTCTGTAGAACTTACCTTTCTTTTTTTTCAAATCAAATACTAGGGTATACTTGTATACTTGTGAATAGCTGCCCATGGATTTCAATCTCGAGACCCTTTCCCAGTGCTTCCTCCATACCCTCTCCCCCTTGCCGGAACCTCGCCGCGAGGCCGAGAAGTACCTGGCTGACGCTGCCGACCGCCCTGGTTTTGCCCTTGCCGTTCTACGTCTTCTTGCCGAACCCGCAGTTTCCGAAGACATCCGCCACGCGGCTGCTGTTAACTTCAAGAACCATCTCCGCTCCCGCTGGGCTCCCAAGAACGACCGCTCTGCTCCCCTTGAGATCCCCCCCATCCCCGATCAAGAGAAGGATCAAATCAAAAGCCTGATCGTCCGGCTCATGCTCGCCGCCTCCTCCCACATCCAGAGCCAACTTAGTGAAGCCCTAGCCGTTATCAGTAAGTACGATTTCCCTAAATCGTGGCCGTCTCTCCTCCCCGAGCTCGTTTCCAGTCTCCAGCAGGCCTCCGATTATGTCACAATCAACGGCATCCTTGGCACTGCCAACTCTATATTTAAAAAGTTCCGATACCAATACGAAACTAATGATCTTCGCCTCGACCTTAAATACTGTCTTGACGGCTTTGCTGCCCCTCTTCTCGACATCTTTCTTAAAACCTCCAAGCTCATCTCCGCCAATCTCCACTCTGCTGATGCCCTTCGCCCACTATTCGAATCACAACGACTTTGTTGCCGGATTTTCTACTCTCTCAACTTCCTTGAGCTTCCGGAATTCTTTGAGGACCACATGAAGGAGTGGATGACCGAGTTCCAAAACTATCTAACCACGCCTTATCCCGCTCTAGAGAACGATCAGAATGGTATGAAGGTGGTTGATGGCCTCCGTGCTGCCATCTGCGATAACATCAGCCTCTACATGGAAAAGAATGAAGAGGAATTCAAGGACTACTTAAATGGTTTTGCTACTGCTGTTTGGAACCTTTTGCTTAGCGTGTCAGTTGGACCTGCACGTGACCAGTTAGTCATAACTGCCATCAAATTTTTAACGACGGTAAGTACCAGTGTTCATCATTCAATCTTCAGTGCCCAGCAAACCTTGCAGCAGATATGTGAGAAAATCATAATTCCAAATATCCAGCTCAGGGATGAGGATGAAGAGCTTTTTGAATTTAACTATGTTGAGTATATTAGGCGTGACATTGAAGGCAGTGATCTTGATACAAGAAGGAGAATTGCCTGCGAGCTTTTAAAAGGGGTTGCAACAAATTACAAAGAGCAAGTCAGACAAATTGTCTCCGGGCAGATAGAAGCAATGTTAAGTTTATATGGCCAGAATCAGGCAGCAAACTGGAAACAGAAGGATTGTGCTATTTATTTGGTCGTATCTCTTGCAACCAAAAAGGCAGGGGGAGGCTCTGCTTCAACTGACCTTGTTAATGTTGAGAACTTTTTCACGTCAGTGATTGTCCCAGAGCTTCAGAGTCCAGATGTAAATGCGCTTCCGATGCTAAAAGCTGATGCTCTTAAGTTCTTTACAACTTTCCGGGCCCAAATCTCAAAGCCAGTATCATTGGCTTTAATTCCTGATGTGATTCGTTTTCTTGGGTCTGAGTCAAATGTTGTTCATTCTTATGCAGCAAACTGTGTTGAGAAGCTTCTACTTGTTAAAGATGAGGGGCAGCCACGTTTCAATTCCTCAGATATTGGCTCGTTTTTGCCAGTACTGATGACTAATCTCTTTAATGCCCTCAAGTTCCCTGAATCACTAGAGAATCAGTATGTTATGAAGTGCATAATGCGGGTATTGGGAGTGGCTGATATAGGTGGAGAGGTTGCAGGGGCCTGTATTGCCAGTCTCACAGCCATTTTGGGGGAGATTTGTAAAAACCCAAAGAATCCTGTGTTCAACCACTTCTTGTTTGAAGCACTGGCAGCTCTAATAAGGAGGTCCTGTGAGCGGGACCCATCTCTTGTTTCCTCATTTGAGACAAGCCTCTTCCCATTTTTGCAGACCATTTTGGTTAATGATGTTAGTGAATTTTGGCCCTACACATTTCAGATATTTGCCCAGCTTGTGGAGATCAACAAATCCCCTCTCCCAGTGAGCTATATGCAACTCTTTCAGGTTCTTCTTGCACCAGAAACTTGGAAAAGATCTGGGAATGTGCCAGCTCTTGTCAGATTGTTGCAGGCCTACCTCCAGAAGGCTCCACTTGAGCTGAAGCAAGAAGGGAGGCTGAAGGACGTGTTGGAGATATTCCAGAGATTGGTCTCAGCTCCCAGTACTGATGAGCTTGGCTTTTATGTGCTTAACACGATTATTGAGAATGTCAGCTATGAAGTCATTGAACCTTACATTTGCCATATCTGGAGCATTCTTTTTATGCGTTTGCAAAATCTAAGAACTGTCAAATATGTGAAATCACTTGTGATTTTTATGTCGCTTTTTTTAATCAAGTATGGTCATGGGAAATTAGTGGAGACAATCAATAATGTACAACCCAATATATTTGGTGTGATCTTGGAGCAGTTTTGGATACCAAATCTTAAACTGATAACTGGGTTTGTTGAGATGAAGTTGACTTCAGTTGCTTCAACTAGGTTTATTTGTGAATCTGCGGCCCTTTTGGATGATTCAGCAGCTGTCATGTGGGGAAAAATGCTGGATAGTATAGTCACTCTTCTTTCACGACCAGAGCAAGACAGGGTTCAGGAAGAACCTGAAGTGCCTGATATCGGGGAAACTGTTGGTTACTCTGCAACATTTGTACATCTCTATAATGCTGGGAAAAAAGAGGAAGATCCACTTAAGGAAGTTAGGGATCCAAGGGAGTTCTTAGTCACTTCTTTAGCCAGACTCACAGCTCTTTCTCCTGGAAAGTATCCTGCAATCATACAAAAAACTGTGGAACCTGACAATCAAGCAGCACTTCTTCAGCTTTCAAGTGCATATCGCTGCCCCATTGTTTAAAGTACGTAACCATAACATTTCATTTCTTTTTCTTATTCACGTTCTGGTGAAAATTTTTTCTAGTGCTTCTTGATGCTGTTGATTTAGTTACTGATACACACATTGGCTTTTAGACTGAAGTGTACTTTGTGCTACTCTCATTCTCAAAGTAAGTTGCATGAACACACTTCCAACTTTTGCTTGGTATTCAGGAAGGAGATATGTATTTCCTCTCTCGGTTTCTTCTGTTTAGATGACCCTTTCTTTGCCTCTATCCTTCTATAAGTATCTTAAGGAGTATTTGATGGAACTTTCACTTGTAAACTTTGTGCCATGTCCCAAAACAGAACTTGCAATTTTTGTTGCTAACTGTGCGTCTTGTGACTGGATCCTCTTTCATAACAAGCAATAAATGAGTTCTGATGGCTAAAATTTCGAGTTTGGCTTGTGTTGTGAGCATTATAGAAACTTGATTTCTGAAACAAAGAAGGATTTTGAACCTATTGGTGGGGAAATTAATATGTTAATGGTTGGCAGAAGGCAGTAAAGAAGTCAATGAGCAATTTAAACATCAAAATCCAGGTCGTACATAACAAAAAGACAACAACGTAATCAAAGTAGAACTCCAAATGATTATTTTTTTGCTTGGCTTTCTCTCTAAAAGCATTGCTTGAAACATGTTTGAATGTAGACTAAGACATGCTTCTCTATACCGCAGTAGTGCAACTCTCCCCAGCTACAAATCGTATCAAGTTACTTCTTTGTGATGTAATAGCATTAGGAGTAGGTATCGACATGTTCTTTTATATGTGCTTGTATTCCTTTTATGGTTGATCTCTTTTGAATGTTTAACATTTATTCAGCTTTATTATGCAACTGTCTCTCTCCTGAAAAATAAACAGGTCTTCACAGTTGGAATGGTAATTTAGCTAGTTAAACTCACTGTATTGTTTGAAATGGCTTATCCTCTTTATATTTATGCCAGTGGCTGGCTATTGCTGCATTCCACCTTTGTTGCTTCAGTTGGTAATGAGCCTCAGGTTGTTGATTATCGTGAATGGATAGTATTTTGTTCTTCAAATTTCAATTGTTTGTCTTTCTTATTTATATGTCTGACAATCATCAACTCTTCTCTGATAATTAAAGCCAACAAAATTTCAGTTTCTTGATTGCAAAATTACTGCTATTGATCCAGCTTTGTCGAAGTTCTCCTTGTTTTCTCCTGCCTTGTTATCTATTTTAGCTATTCCTGCTGTTTTAAGGCTGCTAAACCTGTTGTGGGGTGGATGAGCATTGCTTGAACCTATGCAGATTTTATTGCTGTTAGGACAGCTGTTATCATTAAGTTGCACATCTTATCCTCCAGGAAAAATCTTTATAAGATCATTAGTTATGTGTTCTTCCAGAGATTTGTACTCCCAAGATCTTAGCTGCAAAAGTCGCTGGTATATTGATGGCTGATCATGGTCTCCGTGGAAATCTTCTTGGAACTCAAAACAAATGTTGTAGAGCTCCTCTAACCATTACTCATATGACATTTTTTAGTGTGGCGGAGGACGGCGATAGTTTTCCCTCGATGCATTTCCAAGTCGGGATTTTGTAAACTGAGAGCAACTGAGTTGGAAGTCTTTTGCAATCATTGGAGATGCAACCTGGTGTCAGGTCTGAGGTGGTTTTCTTCAATTTTTGTTTTATGGTAATACTTAATTCTTATGCGAGCCTCTCTAGTCATGGAGGTGCTTGTTTGGATGTAACAATCTGTTGTGAACTACACCCTTCATTTTGGAATGTAAGGAGGCGTCCTTTTGCAAACTCGACCTCTGTTTGAACATGTTTCTCTGTCTCTCGTGAAAGATCTAATGGCTTCCTCAATAGACCTGGGTGAAATTTCCTCCCCTGTCGATAAAAAGACCTCCTATGCCGGAGTCGTTAACAGTGTTGCATGGGGACGGGGATGCTCCCAGTGCGACATGGGTCAACTGGTTGTGCTGTTCAACTGTTGAAATCTGCCGGGTTGGTTGGAATTTTTCAAAAGTTTTTCAAGTCTGTAGACCGGTTGAATGACCTGGTCCAGTCTGCCTGATCTTGGGTACTGGGCCGAGGGTAAAAAGGGCAAGTTTGTTATCGATATTTAATATTTTATTTAAAAAAAAAATGAATAAAGAAAGATAAGATGAGGGAGGGGATGTGGATGAGACCTGAGGCAGACTTGTCGATGAGTCGAATGGGCTTAGGGTCACGAATTGTGAGGTAGCATTGCCTTGTGTGGATCAGAAAAATTCTATTCAGTAAGAAAATTTAAATAATTTCTTTCATTAAAAATGTCTACATAATTTATACGCTTTATGTTTTACAAATCGTTGCCTTTTTAATTTGTTATAAAATATATTTTTATATAGTTATAGGGTTTATTTTGGCATTTGAACAATATTTTAAACTTTATTATCTAAAAAAGACACAAAAATAAAACTAATCATAAGGTCGTATTATTTAAATTTTCTTACTGAATATAATTTATGGGGCTAATTTATGGCAACTAATCATAAGGTCGTATTTATTGAAAAGACAGTTTATCATTCGCACGACATTCCGTTTTTCATATGTAAACGGCCAGAGTCCAGAAACACGAAACATAAGAGGAAAATACAAAATACTTCTAAAAACCTATACTTATACATACAATCATATAAATGTATCAGGCGTAATTGCGACATTCATGAACCGCTACTCCAACTAGTCTACAAAGATCCGGCTAGCTACAAATTAGATAACTTTGTTCGGCTAGTCAGCAAAGGAGCTCCGCCTCCACCCATCCATTAATTACAATTGCCAGCTCTTTTGCCACTCATGTAGCCCATCTCTATTAACCGAAAACAAGACAGCTATTTACAATTAAGCCTGAAAACAAGAGTGGTATCCAACAATTAAGCAAGACATTATATTTACATGAATGTCCAAACCAAAAACAGTAATCGATCCCAAATCTCACGCAAAATGATCTACCTATTCACAAGTTTCCTACACCTTTGCCCCCTTTTTCCATCCACAGTTAAGCGCTCTAAAAATTGAGCTACAATTAGTATCGGTTTCTTGCTGCTGTCACCAAATCAATACCTCGTCTTCCCAAACAGAAAAACGGAAACATTAGAAAAAGATATGTAAAAAATGAATGAACAACAACAAATTTAAACCAACCATCAATTCAGGTCTCTAAGCTCCTCGCCCTCTTCTTCTTCCAAAGGCAAAGGATGCTTATTAGGTCTCTAAGCTCCCAGCCCCTTCTTCCTCCAAAGGCAAATTAAGCTTATTTCTCATTGAGTTCATCTTTGTCACTTCCTCGCAGGTGTAGATATAAATCTTTCTTGCCATCTTGCAGAATTCCCTGTGGTGACAATTACCCCATCATTATCATCCAACACAGATCATACATAACCAAGTACTGCAAGAAAAAAAGCAACACGCTGAGACTTACAGCCAAGGGTCATCACCCACAAGCATCATATCACCTTCATCATCTGTAAAAACAACTTTCCACTTGTTTCGAGGGCTAAGTTCACCCTTAATATCAAACATCTGCTCCAACTCAGCAATCAGCTCATCATAACAATTCATCACAGTCAGGTCCACAGCACGCCCAACAGCTATTCCTTGCATAAGAACCTATTATAATCATGCCAACATTGAAAACTTTTGAAATGCAATTCAAAAGCTTCAAACACAAAGCATTACTAAATCAAACCACATTTACCTTGGTTCGGCTTCTTGTAGAGCAGGCCTGCTTACACTGGACCTCCTTTGGAGATACTAGCAAATTTTGCTTCTGCTCTTTTGAACTCTTAGAAAGCCCAGACAGTTGACCTGAATCTGTGGCTGACAATGTAACAACATCCTGCTCATCTTTAGTGGTAGCAGAGGCACTAATTTGACCTGTTGGTGGCTTCTCCAATGGAGCAATACTAACATTACTGATCAAGTCAAAACCAAATAATCGATAATTTTCAGGTTTCTTCTCCTTCTCTGCTGAATCTATGATGGTAGAGTTATCACCAAACTTGGGAGTGTGACAGGTCGGAATCGGAAACTTAGCAACAACTTTACTTTCTTCTTCCACAGCATCAAACAGCTTAAGAGAAATATTTTTGCAAGGAGAAGATAGCTCTGTCCAATTACTGTATGAAACATGGGCATCCTTACACCAATCCTCCCTTGGAGGAATTGCATTTCGCAAACCAGTGGTATTTTTACTGGTATTTCCATTATTTTCTTTCTGCTTCAGCTGCCAGCCAATCTGTGCTTCACAGCCTTGAGCTTCCGTGCTACTAAATGCACTCAAATCAGGGGACTGTGTTGAACTGGGATACCACATGGCTCGAGTAGGTTCTAAATAATAGGAGAGAATGAACAATGTCAGCTAGTAAAGAAAAATTAGAAGATAAACCACCCGTATGAAAAAGAAAAAGTAAAAGAACAAGTAAAAGAAAAAGCTGAACTGGGATACCACGCATGACTCGACTAGGTTCTAAATAATAGGGGAGAATGAACAATGTCAGATAGCAAAGAAAAACATTCAACTTACCAAAGACAGGGAGCTCAATAGATGGCCGAGGCCTTTTGCTCTTAACAATTGGAAGTGGAGAAGTGTTTAGGGATGTGGACCCACCAAAAGACTCTATCTCCCAAGGAGAAACCCTATCTGGTCGTTGAATAGCAGCAGCTTCATCCCATTGAATCTGAAAATTGAAATATTAAATTAGATGCAGCTATAGAGAACAGAAACGCATGTGATATACTGAAAAAGAGAAAAATACTACGAAGAGGCCCCAGAATCAGATAAAACTCAACCTTCAATGATCTCCACTTGGAATCAGCCCAGTTTGGAGCGAGGTCTCCCACTCCAACAATAGTACCTGAAAACCTGATTAAGCAATCAAAAGTAAATCAACTACATCAAACAAATGATCTACCATCAGAAGTAATCATCCAGCTATCAAGGAGAAAAATACCTTCTCTCTGGTGAATCTTCACATTCAAATCTCATCTTGAACCTCATTCCAACTGAAAAACCATTTTCCATAGCCTCTAAATACTTGTTCAAACTTATAATGAATTGGCTTGTCCTGATGAAGTGTTTGACAATAAAATCAAACTCAGACAATAGAGTATCAGAAAAAATAAAATGAAGCAATACAAACTAATCCGACAGTTGCGCCGCAGCCACAGTTCCAACCTTGGTTTGTAGTACACAGTAAACAAACTTTGGGTCGTGACTGCATGAGATGCTGTAGCAAGCACCCCCAAATGCATGCTCTGGCTTGATATCACAGAAGATGGCATGGTACTCTGCTGCCTAGCAAGGCGCCAAACTCCTACTCTCAGCTCTCCACTCTCTCCTCTGCAAGTTGATCAAATTCTTTCTTTACTAAAAAACTGAAATAACTAAGAATGAAATAAAAGCAGATCCTATCATTCACATATACCTTAAGAAGACAAAAGCATCACCAGCAACAAGTCTTTTGGAAGTCACGAATGTGCTCCAACCAGTGGTCAGCAGATGCCTGCGGGGTTGCCCTGTCCATTGAATCAAGGATTATATCTACCACTGTTAACTTTGAATTGATGATGAGTAACATTTACAAGTTCAGACTTAGAGATAGACGATCGAGGATTCAACACCCAGGTAGGAAGAAATTTAACAAAAAAATGAAGAGAGGAGATGTGACATCCTCTGTTTTTTTTTTTAAGTGAATACAGATGAAAAAAATGCAAGCGTAAAGGAGATACCCCTAAATATGTGCTTAAATCTCCACTCAAATCCATGAAGATCCTTTGCTGCAAGCTCTTGTGTTGGGGTTGGTTGTGACATGTCCTAGTTGGAAAAGATAATTAAATAAATATAAAAAAACAAAACTAAAAGTCTAAAACAGAGGAGCATAAGAGTAGACCGAAACATTGAAATGGGAGCTTACTAATGGTGGTAAGCATTCATTAGCGTGTCTTCTAAGAACAGAGAAGCCACCATGGGTGCTAGTATCAGAAGCTGTCAATATCTTACAGAAAGAGCGAACCATTGGTCTCGAAGAGTCGGGAAGAATCTTATCAGGACCTCTTGGCTCGTTTTGCTATGTAAAACAAAGAAAAAGTAACTTGCCGTTAATGAAAAAGGAACGAAGTGAAAATTATCCAAGTAAACCCGTAGAGAATAACAAGAGCTACAAAGTGCATACATCCAGCTCGGGCTGCAAGGTAATCTGTGCATATACTTCATCGGTCTCCGCCTCAGCCTAAAGGTTGACAAGAGCATTACAAATTTACAAACACACGAAAAGAAGAAATGAAAATAAAAGGGAGACTGAAACGATCTTGGAGGTGACTAACCCGCAGCTGAATGTGAACAACGCGACAAAGGATCTTGCTGGGAAGATTAAACAAAGGGATTTGCTGATCTAGTTCCTGATTTGTCGATGCCTGTAACTGTATACGAACAAAAACAGCTAGTGAGAACGGAAACACACATAAATCTGAAGAGAGAAAGAAGAGAATGCATAATTTTCTTTCCTGAAAACACTCAGAGATTGTATAAGTTTTCAGTTTCTCGAGGCCAACTGGGAAATATCAAATTCATGCAGGAAAAATAGGTTTAGTAACAAAATATCAAAAGTCAATACCACAGAATTTTCGATTTCCCAAAAAAAAAAAAAACGAAAGAAAGAAAAAGAAAAGACCGGAAATCTGAAAAGCCTTTGCTGTTTACCTGCTCCATGTGACCTTGCGGAAAGTAAAAAACCCTCTCCCCTTGTCTCGGAACATCCACCAAGGGACCAGCACAAGCTCGCCATAGTTCTTCATACAGATCATCACTTCCAAAACCTTTTCAACAACCGGAGTTATCAAAACCAAACCCTCCTAAAAGAATAACTACCAGAGAAAACGTAATCTCTCTACAGATAACAAGCAAATGCAACTCATTCACCTGTGTCCGTCCGCTGGTTAGAGAAACCGGACGAGCTTCTAAAACTCTCCGCATACGCCATGAAAGTACTGATTAAAGCTCAAGTAGCAACAAAAAAAAACAACACACGAAACCACTTAAGAACGTCGAGCAGCCGGCGTCGTAGCAATCAAATCTACCCCATTTCTGCATATAAGTGAGAGAGAAAACCAACAGTTTTGGTTCCCATATTCGCGCGACGACCTTAGGACTTCATCAGGTGAAAAACATAGAAACGTTTAATCGATCGAAGCATGCCGTATAAATGCGGATTTAGAGCTCGAGAAACCCCCAAGATGTGGTGGAGTGCGCTCTGCTCTCGGTTACAAAACCGCGTTTCGGGAGCTAAAAACCGCTCTTGCTTGAAGCCTCTCTCTCTCTCTCTCACACTCCCCGTCGCTCTCTTCCGCTCTGCTCAAAACCAGACAAACGCCGTTACCGAATCCCCAAAACCGCCATTCCTTTCTTGCGTTTTTATACCCCCCCACCACCACCTTCCACAATTCCAGTTTCTACAGTATCCAGCACTCGTGCCTAAATTATAAATAAACTGTGGGGACCACTCACAAACGATCCACACCGGTCATCATATGCGGGTCCGGGATCGTACGGTTTAAAGCTGTCAGCTGTTCCATTTGCAGGTGTGTAAGTGCCTGCAGCTGCGTACCCAACGACAGACCTCAGAAGCGTTATAGGCGACTAACCGAGGTCAGATGCTAACTCGACCAGAGGGACTGCCGCCCAGAAAGCGAACCGTCCGCCAATTGGAGATGAGAAACCAGCGCCGCAGCGCCGTTTCTGCCGCTGCCGCTTCTGTATGCGCGCCGAGTAGCCGACGGTGCCTGGGGAAACTCGATAAGCCGTTACGGTAGAGACGGTTTCCGTCAACGAGTGTATGTACTATGTCTACCGAGAAGCAGGCAGGCGGAATGACCACTCCATCTTCCCTGCCCTGTGTTTTTTCTTCGTTTTCGTCACTGACACCATTTTTGTTCGTAATTACAGGAGAGCCATCATCATTCCCGAACGCTTTCCATACTGCTTGCGGGGGCCCAATTACACGTCATCAGAACAAACAGGACGTGTCACTGCATATGTGGGACCGGTCACGTGGATCTTGTACATCCGTGGCACGAGTAAATGATTCCCCATCTTTCCGAAGCAGTCAGCCATCAATTCATTTTGGAATTTCAATCTTTTCAGACAAAAATGACTGAAATAGACAACTGCTCCGATCTTTTGCCAAAATAGTATCTCATCTTGATTATTTTCTGCTTGGTTCCATTGTGGGGCCCTGATGGAAGTGAAGTTCGAAGAAGGGGGAAAGCGTGTTGTCGAGCGTACCAACGTAATGGAAGTGGATTTATTTAATCACTTTATATGTGAAAGGCAGAGATTAGTAAATTATGTACTATGTCATGGTGGGTCCACAGGTGTGGGCCACCACTGCAATTTCTGGTCATGAAATCGATGTTGGAAGAAAAGAAAAGCACTGGATGTGTGATGGCAGCAGGCCCACAGGAAGGGACCGACAGCTTTTATTTTTATTTATTAAAAATCAGGTCCGTAGACAAGATTTAAGATAGCAGACTGACGTCAAAGTACGAGAATAACCCCGTATTAAAGTCATATTTATTGTTTGTCCAATAGGGAAACAAATATGTGGATGATGTCACCGACTCACCGGCATTAGCAGGTCAATGTCCACCTGGTGGGCCACCTCCCTTCTATTGCCACGCACGTTTTTTTGTCTTCTCTTGCATCCGCAGTTATCCTGTCACAGTTTTGGAATTACAATTTGTGGAAGAAATATTTATAATTATTTAAAATTTTTAAAAATATTTTATACTTGTGGCGCTGCTTGTTGCTGCAGAGCCTGCAAGCCGGTCCGGTCCCCCTACCGCAATAGAAGACAACATCGGTGGTAATAGGGCAGGCGAGCGGAATTGGTGGTCCAGGGGAAAGTCGGGATTTGTGACCCTCGGTACTGAAATAATTGGAAGCGAACGAGATCAGAATAATAATAATAAAGAAGTAATGGTCTCAAGTCATAACGGAACATAACATTCGACACCAAAGACGCCGCCCGTTGTAGTCGTTGCTGTAGTCAAGCCAGACAGGGAGACAGGACAGGAGCCGAGGGGCAGTTACGGGATTTCGCCTTCCTCTTTTCGATACTCGTTCCTTGGCGCTCTCGAAAGCCAGGGGACGGTCGCATTACGGAATATAAATCACTCAATTAAATTAACGTTTTTCCTTCTTTTTCTCGTAAGAGGACGAATATTTTAGCGAGTTAAATATTACCCGAGTGGGATTCCAGTGAGAATCTCCCGAAATCCAGTAGACCCACTATTTAGGGCACCCCCCCCTCCCCCACTCGAATGAGGTCAGTAATGAATCTTGACTGTTCAGAGAGGAGGAGGAGGAGGACTGTTCAGAGAGGAGGAGGAGACGGAATAATGCCAAGTGAATCTTATATGGAATCAACGGCACTTTTTGTGTTTTTTCTCATTTTTCTTGCTTTCTGGTTGGTTCACTTTTAGCGGAAGGAAAAAGGTTTGTTTAGTCCCTAAAGCTAGGAATAATACGAGCAGAGAGTGCAACTTTACTCGAGACAAGAAGGTTTTGCTTCTTCTTTTGCTCCTTTTTGCACATTAGGAAGGAGGGAGTATTTCAAAGATTCCTTTTAGATAGCGTTTTTGTGAGGTTTACTTCATTATTTTTAACCCATCTTCTTGATTGCTCGAGTTCTCTCAGTTCTCAAATTGATGGAAGTGGTAAGATTTTACCTGATCAGAATTTAGACACTTGGAAAGACAGAGAATAACTTGAGGCATCTTTGATCCTAGTTAAATCAAGATTAATTAGTCATTTCTTTTGACTGGTTTAGGCATTGTTTAAGTTAATAGAAAAAAAATAGTTTTTTTTTATTAACTTTGCATCTTCTCATAGAACAAAAACACTATGCATTCAACCTGGCATTTGGGGCTGTGAGTTTTTGCTCTCCTAACTATTTTGTCAAGCTACTTTTTCTTTTTTCCTAAGTAATTTATGTTCAATGCTTTGGTATTTAGAGATTCTTCTGACTTCTTCTAATCACTTCAGATCATATTATAATGATTTCTCTCCCTTGTCCTCATATAAAGGTTGAAGCAAATGAGAATTGACCTCCATCTTAAATAATGTCTCATACTCTTTAGCTATCTTATATTGGTTAAATTCATGATTGGCTCAAGTAATGTTTTTGAATGCACACCCCCATGTGGAGACCAATTTGGCTGGTGCTCCTTGGTCACTCTGGCCTTATCTTATCACAGGCATGCTCACTCACTAAGCTCTAGCCACTCTTCTTCTTGCCTTTTTCATGCCCTTTGTACTGGATCACTCTTTAGTATATTTCTTGTGGACCCTTGTCAGGATCATTTATTCAAGAGATGCTTCTTGGGTTGTAATCTATGTTAGGCTACACACATGTGAAGACAATCATGGGTTAATTGGAAGCTTGGGACACTCAGTGGGAATGTGGGATCCTTTCTAATGCTTCCTGCCCTTGTTTGTGTATTTTTAAGGCATAAACTAAGGTGGGTAAGTGGGATTTTGGTCCCCATAGATAGTAACGTTCCTGACTTTATTTTTGATCTACTTTAAATCTTCTATCATCCCTCGGATCAAGCATTAGATGTGATGAAAGAGAATTGAGATTCTGTACAGGGGGAGGGCCCCCTCACTGCCCTCCCCTGTTCGTCCTTTCTCTTGCTTTGGACCAAAGGACATGTTGACAAAACATTACCCATGTCATCCTCTATAAGAAAATTGGAAGAAAAAGACACCTGCTGCCTATGTGGAATTTACCATTGCCACACCTCTTTGGCCCTATCCACCTCATTATCATGTCATTGTGCTTAATATAATCCAAAGTAACACATAGGACGGAATGTTTTTTTTTTTTGTCAAGGGTGTTTTATTAGTCTTTAATTAGCTCGGAAATGATGCACTAATCCTGCCGAAAGCTTTTTCTTTTGAGGTCCGAGTCAGTCATGCTTGTGGGAGAAGTGAACTGATCTCCTCCATTAGACACTGAACAGTTAATCAATCAGAATTGGAACGAGGAATCCCACATACTTGAATGCATTTGCTTGTTTTACTCGGCCACATTCCTCATGGATTACCACTTAGCACCATCATTATCGTTGTCATCATCCTAACTTCCTGTATTTCTCGGACTGTAAGCCATGTGGGGAGGAGATGATTGGAAAAAAATTTAACTCTTTTTTTTTTTTTTCTGCTGTGATACACTGTTCTTCACTTCGTCCCCAGAAAACCGTGTTTGTCCGAAGAGTTCCATCAATTTTCTGTTTCCTTTGCTATTTGGTTTCTGACTACTGTGAGGTGAATTCATTTGAGTCTCTGAAGAGAGAGAGATAAAAAAAGGAAACTGGTCCGTTCGTTACATCTGATAAATAGGAAGCAAACAAACAGTTGCAACAACCTGGTTTCTGCATCGGTTCATGTCATCTTCATCTCTGCGATTATGATTCGAATTCACAGCCATGGAAACTCTACCAAAGAAAAACCAAAAGAATGTTCTAACCAGCAATTATGCATTCGTCGCCCATTGTTCATTGTTCTGCCTCCACATGCCAGAAACACGATTCAGAGCGAGTGGTTCTCAACAGGAAAGAAACAAAGCCGATTAAAAGAAGAATGAAACAATGGAGTTTACTATATTTATGGTAAGAAACACCGGTCCAATGTCATATTAATGAGGTCAGGACAATTGGAATTATCGAACCCAACAACAGGGAACCAACTCCTCCCCTACTTTTCCATGCTTTCTGTTGCAATTGGTAAAGACTATTACCAGTGCCCAATCTGTCTCTGCATCATTTTGAAGAAAATCTGCAAGTGGGAACGGATGAACAGCTTCTTCCCTCGACTATAAATGACTCTGGATCCTGGAAATCTGGTTCGTGGTTAGAGGTAGATTCCTGCATTTGTGTGTTCAATTTCAGAAACCGCAATTCCGTGGAGTTTAGCTGTTCATTGCCCAGTATATCAGCTGAGACACATGCAACACATGGTGGGTTCGTTTCCTTTCCTCCCTTTAGCTTATTCGACTGAAATTAGGCATCGGCTTTTGCTGTTTTCAGTATCTATATCAAACTCCTGCACACACAAACTACTTTTTTCATGAAGTAGTTAGGTGATATGGATATGCGCAAGCCAGACTCTCAGCTGTCACTGGAACTATTAACCGGATTGATCCTGATCCTGATCCTTGGATTCACACGAGTCCTAAGATTGGTTTCAGGAATGAGTTCCAGTAGTGGGCAGAAATCTGGTTTCAGGGAATCCCTTGGCCCGACGTGAGAACTTCATACGCATGACGTCCAGAGGAGGGAGAAGCAGAAAGCGGGCAAAAGAAACCCAAAAACGTATATTAAAATAAGTAGGTTAGGAGGCTACTAAGCAGTTACCGGCATAATATAAGACAACATGGGATTTTAATATGGCCGGTTATTAATGAAGAATGGAAAAAAGTGGGAATGGGAACCACCGGTTGAAGCGTTTCTGGGTTTGTTTCTTCTCACTTTGGCATTCATCGCCATCATAATAGACACAACTTTCATAGGCATCATTATGAAACACAAGCAACATCCGGCCGCATTATGATAAGGTTCAGGTTTAATCATGTTTTCTGGGTTTCTACAGGAACTAAAAGTTTGAGAAGTTTCATAGACAGAACCTTACAGGAAGCTTCGTCCTTCCTCTAAGTTCAACTGTGGCTGGATGGAAACATTGTGGTCTCTCCACTGAATCAGGGAATAACAAGGAAATATCCAGTAACAACATAGACAATTGAAGTAGTGGATTTGGAATAAGTTCCTCATCAATCTATCTGCAGATTCCAGTCAACGGCACAAGTAAGGATTAAAACCTCTTCACCTGGTTTGATCAGTAATCATCTGCATGGGCGATCAGTGACGCTATTCTTGGTGCGCTCCGTAGTGCTCATGTCACATTCTGTAATGAGTTTGGCCGGAAAACATTCAAATTCATAGCTTACAACTCTGACCACACACTTTGAAGCCGACGAGAAGACGTGCCAACTGGATTCAGGGCTACTAAATGGAAAGGCCTTTGTTTTTAGGCACAGTTTGTCCCCTAAAAATAGAATTCCAATTCCTTGCTATAACTAGATTAACTAAGGCTTCAGGCTTCCTTAGTGAAAGCGTTTATCTATACGCAAATATCAGAATATCAATAGGGAATAAGCAATAGGCCCTTTTTTCAAATTTCCTTCGATATTTCACTATTTGTCATTGAAATCATACATTTCTTTTTGTTTCCTTCAATATTTCACTATTATTTTCAATTGAAATCAATTGATGAAAGTTTTGTTGAAAAACTCAACCCCATTACTTTAATATATATAGATATATTATCATTTCTTCAATTTTCCAGGTTTTTACAATTTCCTTTGCAATTTGAATTTTTAATATGCCTAGTTTGTTGAGAGCATTTGGATTAGAAGGGTTGTATATGTACAATTTTGGTTATCAAAAGCCACCACCAAATATATAAGAGGGAAAACTTTATCATGTATGTGATTCTCCAAGAAAGCTTACTTGAATTTTTTTCCTTTTTACTATTTTTCTATTAAACCAAGTTCAAGCAGGCAATCCTTCAGGAAATCTTATTTGGTATTTTATTGTTCAATTTTCCAAAATTTTAATATTATTTTTGTTATTGATTTCTTTGATTCGGATATTATCCACTACGGATTATTCGACGAATCAAATTCAAATCTCCCAACCTTAAATAATTCATCGGATATTTATAAATGACCGAATCCGTAAATACAATATCTGAACCAATTTGCTTAACTTTGTGTCAATGATCTCATTCCCCACGGTTCCAAATCACGGTATCTACCTGTGTGTAGAGAGACCCAACAAAATTTTAACATCTTTCAGAAAGTTGTCGATGACAGTAGCTACACGATGGCTATTACCAATTTTTCCTTTACAATGAAAGACAATTATTTCCATTTGTAGGTGAAAGTGGCCCTATTCCAACTATGATGCTTAATCACCAAGAAAGAAACTTACTTGTGAATAAATATATACCTATATAATGCGAGAAAAATTACGTCTTGAAAGACGTTAATGATATTTGATGAAAGGGTACAAATCAAATTACATATTAATAAGGGAGTTTATCCGGTTCAAATTACAAAAATCTTATCTTCAATCTTATCTCTTTATCCTTGTATCTTATCTTCAACACTCCCCCTCAAGTTGGATTTTATGTTAATGATACCCAACTTGTTGAGTAATGCTTCAAATTGGGACAAACTCAACGCCTTAGTGAATAAATTTGTAGTTTGGTTGTTGGTTCGTAAGTATGTTGTCTTAATCATGCCTGCTTGAATATTTTCTTAAGTGACAATCAATTTCGATGTGCTTGGTTCACTCATGAAAGATCGGGTTTGAGGCGATGTGTAGAGCAACTTGGTTGTCACAATACAACATGACCGGCTATGTATGTATGATTTCCATGTCCTTCTAAACATTCTCCAACTATGTAATTTCGCAACATATATTAGTCATAGAACGACACTCTGCCTTGTCAGTTGATCGAGCCACCATTGTTTGCTTCTTTGTTTTCCAAGAAATGGGTGATTGTCCAAGAAATGTATAATACCCTGTTACTGACCTTTTTGTGTTCCTACATCGAGCCTAATCTATATAAAAAAATACATTTAATTATAGTGTACTTGTGGAGGATAATAGAATGCCATGTCCCGGAGTTTGTTTCAATTATCTAAGGACTCTATGTCGTTAAAGTATGGTGTATGTGGTTTTCCTATATGCTTAAGGATTGTTTAGGAGTTCTCCATCGATTGTGTAAGAGCCCCAAATTCCGCCCCATTGGGAACCTTGTAGGTTTTGCACCTAGAAATCCAACATCTAATATCTCCAAGGCATATTTCTTTTGGGAGAGAGAATTCCCCTTTGAAGATACTTGTATAATAAATGATTTACGTCTTCAATTTGTTTCAAATTATTACTTTCTAAAACCACATCATTAACATACACGAGTATTGTCGTAAAATTTTCCTTGTGAGATTGGATGAATAATGAATAATTTGTATTTGACTGATAAAACCCAATAATCTTTAAGGCTATGGAAAACTTCAAAACCACTGTCTAAAAACTTGTTTAAAGCCGTATAATGACTTATTGAGTTTTCACACTCGAGCTTCCCCCTTTCGTCCAAAACCTGAAGGTAGGGACATGCATATATCTTCATCAAGATCACATGTAAGAACACGTTGTTAACATCGAGTTGGTGAAGATGTTATCCTTAAATAGTGAAAACACTCAGTAGAACACGTATAGTAACTCGCTTGGCAACTGGGGTGAACGTATCTTGATAATCGAGTCCTCCAACTTGGTTGCATCCTTTGGCGACTAAGCGAGTTTTGTGACGCTTGATAGTGCCATCAGATTTTATTTTTATTTTGTATACCCATTTACATTCAATGGGTCTCTTGCCTGGTTGTCCATGAGTGGTTAGCTTGTAGTGCTTGAATTTCATCATGCATGGTTTGACGCCATTTGGGATCCCTCATGACATGTAAGAAACTAGTTGGTTCTTTGGCAATGGTTAATGAATTGGCAAAAGCTTTATGAGAGGTGGATAATCGGGCATAAGAAAGAACTTGAGAGAGTTGGTGTACTTGATGTGGTGACCACCATGGAGGCAGATGATTGTTCAGGCCATGACGGTATGGTCACTTCCACATGAAATTTTTGAAGGAAGTTGGGTCGCTTAATTGTTCTGGTAGATAGGCGACAAGCAGGGGCTGGCATGGGAGTGGGAGAAGGTATGTGGGGCCAACATCTGTAATTTCTTGACTTTTTGACTTAGTAGGTGTGTCTAGTAGAGGGTCATCATAGAAAGTAGATGGTATGGGAGGAAGAATCATGAGACTCTTATTTGTAACGAAAATGTGTTTAAGAGGGAATTCATTTTCAAAGAAAGTAACATCTCGGGAGAAAAACACTCTATGTAGTTCAAGATCATATACTATATATCTTTTTTGTCCATAAGGGTGCCCAAGAAAAATGTAACGGATTGTACGAGTATCAAAATTGGATGGTTTGTGAGCATGAGTGGAGACAAAATATAAACATTCAAATACTCGTAAATGTAAGTAAGTGGGTACAGTATTAAATAACTGCTCATAAAGTATGTTACCTTGCACAACTGAGGTAGGTATCCGATTTATGAGATAAGCAGCAGTTAAAACGACATCCCCCCAAAATCGTTTAGGAAGATGAACTTGAAAAAACAAGGTTCGGACCATGTTTAACAGGTGTCGATGTTTGTGTTCTGCAACCCCATTTTGTTGCGGAGTGTAAACAAAACTTGTTTGGTGGACAATGCCTTTGGATAAGTAGTAGGTGGCAAGAGTAAATTCAAAGTCATTATCAGTATGCACAACTTTCACCTTGGAAGAAAATTAGGTTTCTACCATACTAATGAAATTAGTTAGGTGAGTCTGAACTTTAGATTGTGGCGCATCAAATAAATCAATGTGCATCTAGTAAAATCATCCACTATGGTGAGGAAATATTGAGCCCCAAAAATAGATGCAATTTAGTAACCCCCCAGATATCAACATGTTACATTTTAAAAGATGATTTGCTAGAGATGATGCTCAAAGAAAATGACAATCTAGTCTATTTAGCTAAGGGGCAAACCATACAATTGTTTGAACTACAAAGTTTTTATTAAAAAAAAGAAATGAAACAGATACTTTATTTGAAGGATATCTGAGACGTTGATACCAAATACAAGATGATTTTTGTGGGTGATCAAAGTATTAGAGACCTTTCGTTCAGTTCTTGTCCCAATCATCTTCTCGAAGCGTAGGTCTTGTATGACATATAAATGAGTAAGGAACATAATTATGCAGAGAGAATGATAAATAAGTTTGCTTATGAAAATGAGGTTTAATTGAAAATTTGGGACACATAAAACATTATGAAGAACCAAAACAGAAGAGAAAACTATTTTACCAACATGTGTAACATTGGCATGAGAACCATCTAACAAATCCATTGTTTTGTTTGTAACAATTCTCCAAGATGTAAGCAATTTAGGAAAGCAAACAATATGATTATTTGCTTCACAGTCAAGGATCCATGTGACTTGCTTATTTTGAGAGAAGTAGAAGGTTTTACCTAAAAGTTCGTCATGGGTTGAGGAGTTACCCACATGATTTTAGATGACTTATTATTATTGAACATTTTCGGGATTCATTGGCATTGCTTCTTATCATCCTCAACTGTATTCATGGCATAGTTTACAGTTGTTCCATAATAGTTCTGCTTTGTTCGTCTCCTCAACTCTCCAACCCGCCTCATATTTTTCATCTTCCTCGGCATGCCAGTATCAGACCTTATCTTGGGCGTCATGTGAGTCTTGGCACAGGCTTTTCGATGGCGTCCGGTTCGGCGTCAAGTGTTCCCTGAGAACCTTTCCAGCGTCATCAGCGAATCAGAATTTCCAAAGCTGGACGTGTTCATCTGCACTGCAGACCCTTACAAGAGCCGCCCATCAGTGTTGTGAACACCGCTCTGTCCGTCCCGGCTTTAGATTATCCAGTCGAGAAGTTGTCAGTCTACGTTTTCGACGATGGGGGATCGGAACTGACTCTGTTTGCGTTCATGGAAGCTGCAAAAGTTTGCAAGATACTGATTGTCCTTCTGCAAAAAGAAAGAGATTGAACATAGATGCCCTGAGGCATATTTAGGTTCCCACGTTCACGTTCCCCCATCTGGGCTCAAGGTAACAACTCTCTATTAAATCAAATTAACCCATAAAGCTCACACATTCACGACCGTAAAAATTCAGAAATCTTACCTTATACACCAACCAATGTACGCGCTATTTGAATGCTGATTAACAGTAACATCCACCCATTGTTTTGAGCTCTTATATTCGAGAATTGAGCACTGGAAGTAAAAAAGTTCAGCATGATAAAGGACTAGGTCCAGATTTTTTAAGTATGAAACAAAGAAAAGAAACTACGTAGCGACGGCTCTCTCATCAGCAGCTAAATAGAACTGGATATATACCGATGAATAGTGACTTTTGAGATCACCATTCTTTTGGCAAGTTTGAGGCTGATCTCTGCTCAGACAAATCTTGTTGGAAGCTATTTTGGGGGGAGAAGCACCTGAAAGATTTGATAGCAGTGAGCTGTCACTTGTCTTTACGTTTTTACAATTTTTTTGATAATTGAGACTTGAGAGGAGGGCAAGAGACCGACCCAAGAGCCTAGTGGGGGCTGCGGATTCACTTGGTTCAACTGTCAAACCACCAAGTTTGGTAGTTTTAGTTTAACCTTAACCATAACACCCAACCGGTTTTTGCAATTGAATCCATTGAACTAAACCCAACCACCTTTCTTGGTCCAATATAGTTGGACTTCTTCTAAAAATATTTTTAAGATATAATTTTTTTTAAAAATATTTAGCTTAATTAAAAAATAATAGCTAGTAACTAGCATTGACATTATCATCACATAATAATAAAAATGGAAGTAGACAAAGATTTTTTAGCATTATAATTCTATGCGGAAACCAAGATGAAATATTGAAGAGTGACAACATCTTTTCACAAATTTCTGAAACCGCATTTTTAGTTTTTTAAAATAACCAGTACGAGATAAACAGCTTAATTACTAAGTGTAAGAGATGGTCAATGGTGATCTAAATAAAATCAAATCAAATATGCTCAACCCTACTTAATCAAGATATAACAGAGCCTCTGGTTTCGAAGGTGATGTACGAGAGGATGAAGATCAAGGTAGGACGTGCGATGGACAAGGGTGGATTGGAGGACGACATCAACGTAGGTGAGGAAGAGGCATTCAAGCTCTGGAGGGTCAAAGGGTTTACGCGATAAGATCACCCCGCTGTGATTCGGCCTTTGTTGCAGAATGATCGAGATACGGATGTGGAAGGGCAGGGGGTAACCAACCTGGTGTATGTTCTAGAGAGGAAAGCAGAAGCCGTCACCGCCACTTCAAAGCCGGAGCTCTCAATGCTTTGGTCACAGTTGATGATTTACTTGAACCATGCATTCTCTGGTATAATAGACGACACGTGCTGAAAGTGTTTTATTCGCTTTGTAGCTATGAGTATCGGGCAAGATGACCGATGCACCATTGATCCTCACATTTGACTGCGACATGTCCTGCGATGACCCTCAGGCAGCTCTTCTGCTATCTTGTTGATGAGGAAATGCAAGATGTTGCCTACGTCCAATTCCCTCAGAGGTATCGAGGATTGAACAGAAACGACATCTATGCAAGTGAGTACAAGCGCTTGTTACACATTAATCTGATGGGGTTCGACGGCCTTCAAGGCCCTAACTTCGTCGGCACCGGATGCTTCTTCAGGCGACGAGCGCTCCACGGACCCCCTTAGTTGTCCCTAGAACACGATTTTACTGCTAGCAAAAGAAGCTTCGAAGAGGACTCCCACTACTTGGTTAGTTGCTCCTACGAGGATGGGACGACTTGGGGCAATCAGGTGGTGAGCCTCATCTCATCTCATCTCAAGTTCCCTCTTCCCTGTTGTTCAGTCAATTGCATCTCCAGTCACCTCCTACGGAGGATTAAGTTTCTTTCTGTATACAAATTGACATTCGACTCTGGAAATTAATCAAAATTTCAATGCAAAAGGTGGGTTTCAGATATGGGTGTCTGGTAGAGGATTTCTTTACAGGGTATAGGCTCGTCTGTGAGGGGTGGAGATCTTTGTTTTGTAACCCAGAGAGCCGCGTTTTTGGGAGATGTGCCCATCAATTTGAAGGATGCATTGAGTCAGAATAAGAGGTGGTTTATGGGATTATTTGATGTCGTCGTCTCCAAGTACAGCCCCCTCATCTATGGCTTCAAGAAATTGTCACTTTCTTGTATCACTCTCACTTGCCCTTTTATGCTATTCCAATTACTATCTATAGCCTCCTCTCGCAACTCTTCCTCCTTACTCAGCTTCCACCCATCTTCCACGAGGTACTTAATCCAACTATTTCTTCTCTATTGATGTTTTACTTGTTATATCATGTCCAGTGTGTAAAGATCGGGAAGAGGTGTTTGCAAGCCTCGGATCCTTGGTTCTACTTACACGCATATTTATTCTTGGGAGCTTACGGTCAAAATCTAATCGATTTCCTTAGAGAAGAAGGAACGATTCAGCGTTGGTTGAGCGATCAGCAAATGTGGATGATCAGAGGAGTCTCGTCCCTTCTCTCTGGACTCGTCTAATTCTCCTTCAAATTACTTGGCATCTCGGGGCTTGGGTTCAGTTTGCCTACAAAAGTGATGGATGAGGAGAAACACAAGAGATACGAACAAGGGTTGTTCGAGTTTGGAGCTGCATCGCCACTCTTCGTGCCCATTGGGACGATTGCCATTGTTAATATGGTCTCCTTCTGGGTGGTGCTTGATCGAGCTTTGCTGATGACAAACGTAGACCAAGTGTTTGCATAATTGTTGATAACAGGTTTTGTGGCGTTGAAATATTGGCCTGTTTGTGAGGCCATGACACTGAGAAGCGATAAAGGGAGGATGCCTCCTCAAATAACGGTGTTTTCTCTCCTCACAACGTCTATTCTTTACTTTGTTGTAGCCAGTTAGCCATTTTTTCCTTCAATACATAAAAATAAAATCTGTTAATATATGTGTCTTAGCGTTCCAAGTGAATGATTAAGTTTCTGTTAAATAGAACCTTCAAAGAATAGTTTTCGTTGATATATTCTTCTCTGTCTAGGAGTCTATTTATAATACATTACAAGTCGATTTTAGGATTAATTTAGATCCTAAAATCAAGGGATAAAATTAAGAATACAATCACGGGATCGGAGGAAACAATCACGCTATACAGTTTCCTCCGATCATGCTATACAGCTATACAGTTCAACACTCCCCCTCAAATTGGTGCATAGATATCAGTCAAACCCAACTTGTCAATTATACCATGAAATGTTTTCCCTGATACTGCCTTCGTGAGCATATCAGCCATCTGACTCTCAGATTGAATAAAGGGGAATTGTATAATATTTGCATCGAGGTTCTCTTTGATGAAATGAGGATCAATTTCAACATGTTTAGTGTGATCATGTTGAACCGGATTTTGTGCAATTGCGATGGCTGCCTTGTTATCACAGTGAAGATTCATAGGTTTGTTGTATTCAATCCTTAAGTCCCTCAATATATTCTGTATCTATAACAACTCGTATACACCATGAGTCATACCTCGAAATTCAGCTTCAGCACTTGATCTTGATACTACTTTCTGTTTTTTCTTTTCTAAGTGACAAGATTCCCTTCCACAAAAGTAAAGTAACCCGACGTGGATCTTTTGGTTGTCTGATCACTTGCCCAATCAAAATCTGTGTATCCTTCAATAGTAGACATACCATTTTTTGAGAATAATAACCTTTTTCCTGGAGCACTCTTTAAATATTTCAAGATCCGATAGACTGCTTCCATATGTTCTTCACTTGGTGCATGCATGAACTGACTCACAACACTCACTGCATATGTTACATCGGGCCTTGTTGAACTGTATAGTTGTATAGCGTGATCAGAGAAAATTATATAGCGTGATTGTTTCCTCCGATCCCGTGATTGTATTCTTGATTTTAAGATCTAAATTGATTCTAAAATCGACTTGTAATGTATTATAAATAGCCTCCTAGACGGAGAATAATATATCATCGAAAACTATTATTTGAAGGTTCTATTCAACATGGTATCAGAGCAAGTTGGTCCCGAGTTCGAATCCTACTCCCCCCCCCCCCCCCGAAGGCCGTGATTTGGCCACCAAATTTCCACGGGTATTCCCCGTGCGGGAGAGTGTGGAACCGTATTTGAATCGCTTGGGCCAATCCTTGTATAAGGTCCTGTTGCGTCTCTCACTAATACCTTCGAGGGTTTAGAACAACTGGTTTCAATAGTTTCATTAGCTTACTGTCAGTTTTGTTTTATTGATGTTGAACTTAATAAACCTGTCCGATACTGACCAAAATCTGTGAAATAGTTTAAATCTTATCTCTGAGCCATGTGCATGTAGGCTAAGAATTGGGTTATTGCACGTCTTTTTTGGAATTATTTTCTCGCTATCGGCTTCAAACTTTGGATTCAATCCAAAACCAATCTTATAAATTCTATAAACCAATCAATTCCACAGGATTTGCAACCAATCAATTCCACAGGATTTGCAGCAAATCCGAATTCGAATCCAAAATTTATCAGGAAGATTTTCCATTAGGAAAACTTCCAAAATTTGTGTGACAAATCAGATCGACAGCTTCAATGTCCTTAAAAAGAAAATTATAACGGAAAACGAGAGAGAGAAGACTTCTGATTGTGGATCACCGGATCCATAGATGTAGCAATGGAGCTGGTTTTTTAATTCTTGGACGCCGTAAATGGCTCTGCGACCTGGAAAATAACATCCCGGAAGATAAGACCCGAGGAGCAGCCATTAAAAAACCAGAGATACGAACGAAGGCTATATTCAAGTTTAGAGCTGCATCACCATTCTTCTTGCCCGTAGGGACTATTGCCTTTGTCAATACCGTCTCTTTTTCACTGGGGCTTGTTCGAGCTTTGTTTTTGAAAAACGTAGACGAGGTGTTTGAACAATTGCTCATGTCAGGCTTTGTGGTAGTGAACTGTTGGCCCATCTATGAGGATATGATACTGAGAAGAGACAAAGAGAGAATGCCTCGTCAAACAACAACATCTCCGCCTTTATGGGATCATTTTCCCCCACTTTGTTAGTGTTAGAAGAAGAGTGAGTTTCAGTAAAAACCTAACTGCTAAAAGCTAAAAATAGGGAGATGGCTTCAGTGGTTTGTGAAGTCCATGTCAAACATTATAGTAATGGCCCCTTTTATGTTTCTAGTTAAAACAGAAAATTACCCTAGGCGACTTCTTCTCCTGGAAATGCTGAGAAGGCTTACCTTCTGTAAGAGATGGCTTTATTATTTAGAACATTTTAAAAAAAATAGACACACAAATTTGCGCAAGATATCTGAATGATTCCTCAGAGCGAAAAAAAAAAAACGTCTATAAGAGCGTGCTGCTACTTGGCATGGCGGTGAGTGGTGAAGGCTGTACTCAAGAGTCTCGTCCCTGTATCTGCCTTTTCTGCTCTGTGTGGCTCTGAAAGATGGGAAACCTAAACGAGGGCAAGGCTCTTCCTCTCCACAAACTCGAGCTCGATCCGCGGATCATCCCGAATCGTATTCATGCCATAGTTTACAGTTGCGGCGTCTTGGCTCTGCTCTACCACCACTTTGTCCGCCTCCGGGATGCTCCCTCCCTCTCCTCTTTCTTCATCTTTCTCACCATGCTGGTAGCTGACATCATCTTGGCATTCATGTGGGCCATGAACCAGGGCTTTCGGTGGCGTCCAGTCCGGCGGCAGGAGTTCCCTGAGAACCTCCCCAGTGTCATCAGCGAGTCAGAGTTTCCCAAGCTGGACGTGTTCATCTGCACGGCGGATCCTTACAAGGAGCCGCCCATCGATGTCGTGAACACTGCTCTATCAGTCATGGCCTTCGATTATCCGGCCGAGAAGATATCAGTCTACGTTTCGGACGACGGAGGCTCGGAACTGACTCTGTTTGCGTTCATGGAAGCTGCAAAGTTTGCCAGGCACTGGCTGCCCTTCTGCAAGAAGAACAAGATTGAAGATAGATGTCCGGAGGCCTATTTCGGATCCAACGCTCTCTGCCCCTCGCCGGATCTCAAGGTAACAACTCCATCACTCTCCATTAAAGCAGAATATCTTTGAAATCCTGCCATTTTTCTTTACACTCTGGAAAGTACTGAAATCTTATCTCTTGCTCCCTTGAGAAGTGGCATAATCTAATTGCAATTTGTAGTTCCAGATTTCATTGAAAAGATCAAGTAGTTGTATTTCTCTTTCTATCGCCACTAACTAAAACAGTATACAGACAGCAATGTTGACTAAACTTTATGTCTGTGCTTATCTTTTCATGGTAAAGGACAAAAGACTCAATCATTTTGTTTTCTTTCTTCTCTTCATCTTGTCTCGACATGGAAAAGAAAATGAAGAAAAGTTTGTTTTCTTTTTTATTTTACTTAAAAATATTCTATCAAAACATATAACAAAGAAAAACTCTCTGGGTTTCATTCCATTATTTCTTGTTAGAGCAATAAAAAACATTCTTTTATCCAAATTGTTTGTGAAACAAAATTATCTGATTCTATAAAACCCGCTTAAACACCAGGATTTTGATTAAGTTGGCATGTTTTTCTATGATTTCTCTTATGCTTATTTGAAGTTATATAGTATGAAAGCAAACAATGGAGAGGTCTGCAGTATTAAATGCAGAGTGGTATTTGTTACTCGAATGAAGAACAGGAAAGAAAGGTGGGAGAGGTTTTGAGACTAGATCTGCGAACAAAAAGTTGTGCGAGGCGTTCAGGAGAGTCACTCATCATAGCTAATTTCCGACGACGACTATTCACAGGCAGCTGGGACAAACATATTGGACAATTCCTGCCCACTAGCTCACGTGACTGTGTTAGCTTTAGAAAGCTATTTTGGCCGGAAATATCATAGTCTCTTGTCCTTTTTCTAACTACTGTTTTTTCAGCTTCAATCTATTGAGATTAACTTTATGGATTATAGAGATTAGTGTCAACATTTAGTTCGCAGAAGTTGGAAAAGGTTAAAGAAAATACTATAGAACACTAAACTTTTTGGATAATGAAGGCCATGAATAGAATTTTCTTAAGACGCATCTCTGTGTGAGAATTTGGCCATCAGGGCCTTCTCATGCTGAGACACATCCCACAAAATTCATGGTGCAAGCCATGGCCACTCTCGTATATTTAGACATATATGTTTTTTCGAGTGTCGAGTAGGATGAGTAATGCACCGTTGATCCTCACGCATGACTGTGACATGTACAGTAATGATCCTGGAAGGGCTCTTCCAGCCCTGAGCTACCTTGTTGATGAGGAAATGCGAGGTGTTGCTTATGTGCAGTTCCCTCTTCCATACTGACTGAATAAGCAGGACATCTACGCCTGTGAGCATAAGCTCTCCCTCCTTGCTCAAATTCCACCCCTCTTCCCCAAGGTAGATGACGCAATTGTCTCTTCTATTTTGACGTTTCTTTCTTATGTTACGTTTGTATAATGTGGAATATTTGTAGGCCTCGAATCCTTGGTTTTACTTGTATTCCTGGGAGCATATGGACACGATCTTCTTGACTTCTTAAGTGAAAAAAGGAATGGTACAGCGTTGGCTAAGTGATCAATGACTGTGGATGATCAGAGGAACCTCATCGAAGCTCTTTGCGCTCGTCCAATTTTCCTTCAGATTCATTGGTATCTCGTGGCATGGGTTCAGCTTGACCGTCAAAGTTATTGACGAGGATGGAAACAAGAGATACGAGCAAAGGCTATTCGAGTTTGGAGCTGCATCTCCATTCTTCTTGTCCGTAGGGACTATTGCCATGGTCAATATCGCCTCCTTTTCACTGGGGCTTGTTCGAGCTTTGTTTTTGAAAAACGTAGACGAGGTGTTTGCACAATTGCTCATATCAGGCTTTGTGGTAGTGAACTCTTGGCTCATCTATCAGGCTATGATACTGAGAAGCGACAAAGGGAGAAGGCCTAGTTAAACAACAACATCTCCGCCTTTATGGCATCTGTCTTTGCTGTCTTCTAGCTGCTCCTGTTTTCAGACTTGAAAATAGGATCATTTTTCCCCACTTTGTTAGTGTTACAAGAAGAGTGAGTTTCAGTATAAACCTAACTGCTAAAAGCTAAAAATACGGAGATTTTAGTAGTGGCTTTAGTAGTTTGTAAAGTCCATGTCAAACATTATAGCAATGGCCCCTTTTATGTTTAGAGTAGTTAAAACAGAAAATTACCCTAGGCGACTTGTTTTCCTAGAAATGCTGAGAAGGCTTACCTTCATTATGAGATGGCATGATAGGAGCCTTGGAATTACATGAAAGCAAATCACTTCTTTTGTTATCTGAGTGTTTTGTCTAGTTCTATAAACTGAGTAAAATGTTAAAAAACGTATGGAAAATGAAAGTACTTGTTCCAAAAGTTACTGAGAAAACAGTACATTAACACTAGAAGGATTCCTCTTGCTTTACAAACTTGGATTTTTATTTTACGTTGTTGGTTTTAGTCTCAAATGTTCTTCAACCAATTTTTATCAAGTTATGGTCTATGTTCATTTTGCTGCACATCCATTTGTGTCTTTCACCCTATGCCACCCTTAACTTTTGGAGAGTGTTATGCCTATGTGAAAAAGTATGCTAGTTGTTGATTGATAAATTGTTCAGATGCATGTTCTTCTACGACTGGTGTGAGTGGGAATCTGCTATTTAAATACTATAAAAAACCTAATATAGTCCAGCCATTTGTTTCCAACTTTTGAACATGTGGACACCTTAATTTAAAGGGAGCACTTTCTTATGATTGTTCATCCATGCTTTATTTTTATTATTTTGTTCTTTTATTTTTTGTGAGTATGAACGGAACATGTGGGACTCAAACTACTAACCTTCAAAATACTTCTGATTTGAGACCGTAAAACTTAAGTGAGACATGTCATGGATCACTTAAAAAAAAACTTCTTGCAGGAGGTTTCCACTGGGAAACTTTGGATGTTAGTGTTACAAATCACTTTACTAGTTCTTACTGAAAACCAGTAAAACCCACAAAGCACATGAATCAACAAGATGATCAAATTAGCCAAACCAATATGTTGGTCACATTTTCATGCAAGCTTCATCAACAAGAATTTGGAGCCAGGTTGCAAATATTTAAGTCTTGCTCAAGTGGTTTGAGCAGTTTATAATTGGAAAAGGAATTAATGCCTGCTGTCTATGGAACATTTTTTTAATCATTAATAATAGCTTGACTTTTCTTCTAGGACATCTATGAAAGCATGAGAGATAAGTTAGAAGGTGTGGTAGAGAAAGGGCAGGTCAGTAAGGAGCTTCTCAAGAACAACCATGAACAACAGCTTTTCAGGCACTGGAAGACTGGATTTACTCGGCAAGACCACCCCACAATCATTCAGGTTCTTTCTGACCATTGCTTACCCTTATATGGTGAACTTTTAAATTTCATGCTTGGCAGTTTTGGGTGTCCTAGAGAGAAAGATCATATAGAAAGTGAAAGTTCATTCCAAAGTGATCTACACTTTTTTTTTTTTTTTTTTTTGGTCGTGTATAATATAAGTGCAATAAAGGGTGGAGACATAAATAGGGATATGAAGGTCCCACCTGAACTTTCCATTTCCATATATAAAATTACTGGCATATCCCCAAAAGAATTTACTTTCTCTCACAACATTCCCTGGATTTTCTCTAAGCACTTTCAAGACAAAATCAATCTTTTCCTCTCCTTCCAAGATTCATTTCAGAAGGTTTGATTTTTCTTTCTTCTGGGAGAAGCAGAAGGTTACTGATTGGGATTATACAAATACTGTATTCCTGAGCAGGTTTTGTTGGATAGCAAGAAAGACATGGATGTTACAGGTAGTTATTTGCCAAACCTAGTCTATTTCTCGAGGGAAAAAAGTAGGACCACTAGCCACAACTTTAAGGCTGGAGCTCTCAACGCACTGGTGAGTTGCATTCATCCTTAAGCAAGCTGCCAGTTTTAATTCATATTTGATCAGAACTGCATCATTTACAATAGTGAATGAACTTCTTGCATGGATTTAACTCAGCTCCGAGTGTCTGGCGCCATAAGCAATGCTCCTCTCATCCTCACCCTTGATTGTGACATGTACTCAAATGATCCACAGACTCCTCGTCGTGCCCTATGCTTCTTGGTAGATCCCAACAAGGAGAATACCTCAAATTCCAATTTGGCTTTTGTTCAGTTCCCCCAACGGTTCCGTCAGATTGATAAGAACGACATATATGGCTGTGAACACAAACGCCTTTACCAAATCAATCCAGCTGGAATGGATGGACTTGCAGGTCCTGCTTATGTGGGATCCGGATGTTTCTTTCAGAGACGAGCCTTCTATGGACCACCCTCAGCATCTTTCCAAACAGAAGCAGATGAATCAGAAAGATATACAGATATTGCTTCTGCGTCAGTTCTGCAACTAGCCCATGAAGTAGCAAGCTGCACTTATGAACAGGGGACTAGTTGGGGCACCAAGGTGAACTCTACCCTCGAACTTTTGTTGCTCTAATTCTATTAGGGTGTTTGGTCATATTAACTTGAAACAGTACTACTAACATGTGTAGATAGGGTTGAGATATGGATCCTTATCTGAGGACTTGCACACGAGTTACTGGATGCAGATTGAAGGGTGGAAGACAGTGTTCTGCAATCCTGTGCGTCCGGCTTTCTTAGGGGACGCACCCATAACACTTAACGATGCCTTGAGCCAAAACAAGAGATGGTGCATAGGCCAGCTTGAAGTGGGTTTCTGCAAGCATAATCCTCTTGCCTTTGGCACCAAACACATTTCTCTTCCCATGGCGTTTGCTTATGCTTACTATTCCTACTGGTCCCTCTGGTCTATTCCAATCCTCTCATATGGCCTTCTGCCCCAATTCACTCTCCTCGGCCACTTCCCCTTGTTCCCAAAGGTATGAATACTATAACAAGATTGTCCTTCTGAATCCCTTGCAGCTTTACAGCTTTACATTAATATTTGCTGAAGGAAAGAAACGAAGCCATGACGAATTTTCCAGGTGCTTGATCCTTGGTTCTACTTGTATGCATATTTGACTCTTGGGGCTTATGCCCAAGATCTTGTGGATTTCATCATTGCAAGAGGTGGAACAATCCAACGATGGTGGAGTGACCAGAGGATATGGATGATGAGGGGAGCTTCTTCATTTCTCTTTGCACTCCTTCAGTTTTCCTTAAGCCAAATAGGTATCTCTGGCTTCGGGTTTAATGTCACCAGCAAAGTGGTTGACAATGACCAGAGTAAGCGACATAAGCAAGGCATGTTTGAATTTGGGGTCCCGTCGCCATTGTTCGTGCCACCCGCCACCATTGCTGTAATTAATTTGGCAACATTTATCATTGGGTTAGGCACAGCCCTGCGAGTGGGGTGCTTCAGTGAGATGTTTGTGCAGATATTTATATCAGGTTATGTAGTGGTCAACAGTTTGCCACTGTATGAAGCCATGTTATTAAGAAATGACAAAGGGAAAATGCATATAAAGACCAAGATGATGGCCTTATGTCTAGCATGTGTTGTAATTGCAGTTTCACTCAAAGTCTGAATTTGTTCAAAGCCACTTATGTGGGTAAGGATTCTGTTGTGTTGCCAGATGATATAACTAAGTTGTTTATGAGTCGACACTGAGGACTCTTCTTCCTATTGTATTGATCTAATATAAGGCATCAAGTGAATAGGAGAGACATCTAATGAAAAACATTGAAAACAATTGAAAAGAGAGCATTTTATCACAAGGGACTAAATAGTTCAGTTTGAAAAGGCTATTTAATGAAAGATTGATTCACCATTCTCATGGATTCAAATTACTCGCCTACCAGAGTTTCCATCGTGGCAAGTCCTTCACTTCTAGGAATTCATAACGTTTTAAAAACATAAACTGTGTTAATTTTTACTTCATTAAAGTTCAAAAAATGATGGTCGACAATTCTCAAGGAACAGGGTTGAAGCCTCGAAGGAGAGGACCCCGACTCTCTCAGCCACCACCCTGAGGCCCAAAGGATCAGGTAGAGGTTTGGGAAAAATGATCCTCACTGTGCCAGGAGCAATGGAAACAGAACAATCAAGAGAAGCTCTACTCTGTTTGTCACATTGGATTAGAAAAAACGAAGAGAAGATACCCCTCTAGCACGTATTATATACTCTTATTTACAAAATTTATGTTACAGGATATGTGCTCGTACAGTGGAGCTGGATTTGGAATGCGGTGAGTGAATTTGGTGGCGGTCCAACAAATGAATGGTGGGATTCTGGTCGTAGGCATGGCCTTCCAATGCTGGATCCTTCCAACGCTCCCGAATGCTCAGCATATGTGTATGATAGTTCTTGAATTCTCGACTCTTCTTGCTCTTGGTGGCTCGTTCGGTCGACGGTTGTGCCAGCGGCAGCAGTGGGGGCCGGCGATGGAATTAGAAGAGATCTGGGCAGTGAGAGTTCTTCGTCGGGATGATTGACGCCCGACAGAGTGGGCAAGTGGCATTGGTAACAAGCCAGTGCCGGATGCAATCGACATGAAAGATGTGCTTGCAATGGAGGAGCTGGTGCAATTGCTCTTTCAGCTCAAAATCTCCGAGGCATACACTACATCTGCAGAGTGAAGGTATCAAATTCTGGAACCAATATTAATTGAAAAACAGATTCATGAGGCTGACAGGGCGGAGACAGAGAGATAAGGAACCTACTGGGTGTCCCTCGCTGCCGAATCATCCTCGTTGAAGCTAATCACGGGAAGATCATATCCGAATTCCTTCTCTAATCCCACTTCAAAAGGCTTGAAGGGGTGAAGATGAAGAGAGAAAATTGAAGCTTTCCTTTAGATAATTAAACAAAGAAAGCAGCGAAAAATCAAGATTTTTATGTAGAAACCAGAAAGAAATTTTCGGTAGAATGGGGTATGTTGTCGCTCCTTTCAGTGTAAAGAGAGTATAGATTGATCAATATTGAGAACCAGTCATTTTAAGTAAGACTGAGGTCATGGTGAGATTTTATGGCAACTATACATCAGCCCTCCAGAAATATAAAGCTGAAAATGATGCATAGATTAACATTCTTCTTTGACAGTTAAAATTAAGAGGACAAATAGAAGTAGTTCGTAGGAGAAATGTTACCAAAGAAAGCATCGTCGTTGGAAGCTGCTCCGGAGAAGAAAGGTTGGATGGTCTTCTCCTTTTTAGGTAAAAGAGATAAAACAAGAGGAACAGGATGACGGTGAAGAGAATGGACACAGAGAATATGAAAGTCTGGTACAATTTGAGTTGAAGCAAAGGAGGGTACTGAGTGCTCAGAGAGTGCGGGAGACCCATTCATCTGAAGCTTTTAGATGCAGAAGAGCTAAGAAAAGGAGGCCGCCTTTTTAATGTCTGGAAAAGTGTCTTAAGAAATTGAACAATCAAGGAGGCATCTGATTCATGAGAATTTAAGGAGATACTTTTTCTGTGTAGGAGTTGAGTTCAGAGAGAGAGAGAGTGTTTACATTATTGTGATTGCATTAGATGGAAAGAGAAATAGAGAATCCTTAGTTTGAGCAACTGACGATAATGATATTGTTCTGGTTAATGGGCAGTCAAAAGAAATTCCCTTTTGTCCTAGAAATTAGAAATTTTGATCGATGATTAGGACAAGAAAATAGTTCAAGTTTGACAGCACTTAACAGCGTATCTCAGAGTCAGGCACTTCTCCCAGTTCATTTCTCTTTCCTGGATGACTTTTCAGCTCAGGTTTCAGAAGCTCAGTATCTACTCCGTGGGTCTGAATCATGAAACAGAGATCCACCTCTCACCCAAATTTTCTCTTCTAGGTGAGCTCTCGAATGGCTAAAGCTCATCCGGAACAAGTAACCTGACGCGTGACTTTACATCTGAAAGTCCCAACAGCTACGACCAGGAGGGATCAAGGTAGGTTTAACTCACTATCAGGTCGTTCAAAATCTCTGCTAATGCCGGTACATAGTGGAATCAATGATAGTAAGGCTAAATGTCACTGACAATGTATTTTGTAGCTTAAGCATAATTAATTTGGTTGGTAAAAGCAGAAGCTAACTGCAGACACTCACATCCCACTCTTTGGAGTGTAAGGCTCCGTGTCGAAAAGAATTATAATAAAAGAGGAAATCCTAGTCAGACATTTGGAGTATCTCCTCCACACTGAATCCATTTAACAATGCGATTTCACAAGCATGTATCTTGAACAGTGAGATCATATTGCTCAGAACCAGTACCTAACTGCCAATTTTGTTTTTTTAATTTTTTATGTTTACTGTAATTTACATCATTCATGACCCAGATAATCTTTTCCTCCTGCCTGCTTTTGTTTTCTGCTTATTTCCTTGTTTCATAACCCCACACAGTCCAAACTAGGAGATGAATTTGTATCCATGGTCTTTCCATTTCTTTCCCCTGCTTTGATTTATGATGTCCTGTCCGTGTCCACTGTTTTGTTATGTAATATTCTGCGTCTCTCTCCTCCGCTTTGAATTTCATGTGCTCCAGCTCTTGTAGGTGGGGATCGTATCTTCTCACCGTTGGTGGTGGAGAAAAGAAAAGGGTCTCCGCAGATCACATGGTCAGAGATAAGATTCATTCCTTTCACTCCAGATTCGAACGATCCATCTTCCACTAAATCGCGCTGCTGTATACGTTATCAGTCATCACTCTGGGGCTTCCACCGTCTCAACCTTCCACGTTTTTCCTTTCAACTCGTCATTCAGACTTCAGTGCCGTCGACCTCAGCTTTTTACCAGTCACCTGTGCGAATGAAATGAAATGAATTGAAAGGAATCGCTACCAACAGCGAGCGATGTAGTTTCACATGACAGCACTGCGATGATTGCTCATCTCTATTTCTTTCTCAGTATTCCCACATCCCCAGAGGCCGGTACACGCTTCAACTTTTACTGCCGCATGAGAAAAGGGTGGGAATGGACGAGTGAAACATCTCTTCAGGGTGGCAATCGAACAATCGAACGTTTTTTAGGTTTAAGGTAAATAATATCAATTATCAACCAACTAAAAAAATAATTGACAAGAACAATTACAATAAATGATATTTTCATAAAAAATTATACTAACGAGTTTTAGCTCACGAACTTGGAAAATTTTGAGTTTGATTTAATATACTTAAACGAGCCTTATTTCAAGTTTGAATTCGAACTAATTTAAATAAAAACTGAATTGAACAAAAAAAAATTCAATGGTTTGTGTGATATTTATCTTAGTTGGATGGATAAATAGTACACATTTAGAGCACATCCCCGTAAAAAAAAATATTATATTTTTATTCGATATTTTCCGAATATTAATTCCCTATCTCGGACACACGGCTAACTCTGAAGTATCGGCTGGAGTCGCTGTAAGAGGTTGCTGAGCTGGGTGCGAGTTCTTATCCATTTCGTTCACCATTCTCGGAAGCCCTTCTCTCTCTGCAACAGGCATGGCGTATGGAGCCTTCACTTCGACTCTCACCTCTTCGTATCCTAATATCTTCTCTGGTGTCACCTCTTCGTTTCCCTCTTTTCCCACCAGTGGTCGACTCCGACCTTTTCCGAAAATCAACTGCAGACGTTTTTGCGTCCGTGCCCTAGCCCTGGATTTCTCTGGCTCGTTCTTTGAAAATGGCGTTGGTGAGAACAGGGAACCCCCGTCCGGCTCTTCTATTTCTCTTGAAGAGAAGGAGGAGCCACAATGCCCGCCTGGTCTTCGGCAGTACGAGACCATGGCCGTTTTGAGGCCCGACATGTCCGAAGAGGAACGACTTACTCTCACTGAGAGATATGAAGAGGTAAATGAGTAAGCTTTTTTTTTTTTTTTTTGTTTTACCAAATTTAACTAGGAATATCTGGGGCTATGTATGTGGGTTCTAGGCTGTTATTAGTGTCTATTTTGGATACTTCGTTTCGTCTGCATCTAATTTGAGAGTTGGAGGACGGGCTTCCGTGGACATTTTCGTTAGTCATGGATGAACTACAGGATGAGCAAGTGATGGATAGGAATTATATAATTTACCCAGGATTAAGCCTGAGTTAGTAATGTATGAATTTGGATTGCATAAAATGTGTTATAATTGGCTCTTCAGCAAGCTTCTGGTTGAATTATTGTTTGTGCACTGGATGGATTAGTTCTACCTTGCTTTCCTGTTTAAGACTCCTAAGAATAAAAGGTTGTTGGTGGCTAACGATGGGTGACCATGCATGAAAGCCAATTCATTGATAATAATTACAAACTGAAATGATGTGCAAAGTGCATTATATCGGTCCAACTCATGGTCAAATTCATGCAGAAGATTTCACAGAAACCAGTTTAGCTGCATCTAATCATTACAATGCCCAAATTGGAAGTTCTCCCTTTCTAGTTATTGCATCACAGAAGTATCTGCTGTGATTGGTTTTTTTAGGCCTATTATGAGTATAAATTCCTTTCTAGTAATCATATGCCACTTCAAATTGGAAAATGTTTGCAGTTTTTTGCTTTTTTTCTAGTAACTATTAATTTGAGTAACCGATTGCCATTTGGTCTAGTGGTATTCTTCTTACATTAGGTGTGTCAGGTCGCTAGTTCGAATCATGCCACGCCCCTCTAAAAAAAAAAAAACTATTAATTTGAGTATCTTTTAGTCATAGTAAATAGAAAGAAGGCTTGTTAGGATTCAAGTCAAGACCACTAAATATAGGCGTGCCTGCTAACCATATCAGAGTAGATGGAGTTTCTCATACATTTAATTAGAGAAATATTACTAAAACTTTTCACTTATAATACTGAATGACCTCAGTGTGACCCTTCAAATGAAGGTCAGAGCTGATATCAGCATTCAAAGGTTTTAGAAGCAAATAGATGTCATGAGTGAAGAACATACACTGATATTGGCAGAACTCCATTATGGCAGACCATAGAAATACTGTTTACTTGTACAACCTAATAGATAGGGTACTTCTTGGAGTAAAACGTTATGCTGCTTTTTCGGAGGATTACTTTTCCGGGTGTTTATTTGGTATTGGTGATGACTTTGGATTAAGAAAAGTAACTTTCTTGCTAGGGGAGATTCACTGGAAGGTTTCAAGAGTTATTATGTGCTCTGGAAGTTCTTTTCTACCTTCTCATGTACATGAATGATCTAATTCTATTGAAAAGGAAATAGGGCAGTCAAGTTTAAAGTCATGTAATTCCTTAAGACCTTTCATTTTTTTATTTTTTTTGAACCTGTGATGTTCTGTGCTATTACTCCTTAAAACCTGAGCAAAAAATTACAAGCTATGAGGGAGAAGAAGATCCTCAGACCTTGGGTAAAACAGGGAAGGAGTTCCGCACCAGCAGACGACGCCTAGATACTCCCTCCTTAGTTAAGATGTTGGAGACATTATGGCAGTCCTTTTAGTATGCTGCCATTGTACATTGAGATCATTATGAATATGTAGGATTTCTTCAAATTCATATGAAAATCTCCTTGTGGATCCTGTTGCTGATAGACTACCATGATCCCACATACCAAATGCACAGACCTCTGTACATTCTATGTGCTCTATATTTCTCCCCATTATATAAAGTCACTTTTTACAAAAAGAAAACAGAAATCCTGTTACAGGTCATGGGTGCTGAACTGGAGATTCAGGGGGCACTTGTCTAATATCCCTTGGAGTTAGTGATCTCTGATTTAGTTCCATTATAGATATATTAGTATACCTTCTTGCATACATGATAAGATAATGCTCTTTTACTTTGATTATGTTTGTTAATGTCAGCAAAGTGCCCACTATGAACAAATTTAAAGTTGGAGGATTCAGTTTCTGGTATAAACCAGATTCCTTAGACTTTGATCCTTGTTATGGTTGTGGTTTCTCTCATCTCCTTTGTAAGAGCAGAATATGTATCACAATGTGTCAATGTTCCAAAATTTCCCCCACTTTATATGGTCTGTCACTTGAGGGGAAAAGGGGATTGAAGCAAAAGAACACGGTGCTAAATGGTGTCTATAAATGGATGTGTGGTCTTCCTTTGTCTTATTAAAGTGCACCTAACTGAACTCATTTCTGGGCATCTACAAAGAGTTCCAGAGCATTTATGAGTATTATTTTATCCTCGACTATTCTAAGTCCTACTATGTGGTGATGTACAGTTGCTTGTAGCTGGAGGAGGCATGTACGTTGAGGTATTTAACAGGGGCGTCATTCCATTGGCTTATAGCATAAAAAGGAGGAACAAGGCAGGAGAGACTAACAATTATTTGGATGGCATTTACCTTCTCTTCACGTATTTCACCAAGCCCGAATCTATGACTGCTTTAGAGGCTAGACTGAAGACAGATGATGATGTGATTAGATCGAGCAGCTTCAAGATTAGGAAGAGGAAATACTGAACTGGGATCATACTTTTCTGTTTCCTGTATGATAAGTAAAATATTTGTCCATGTACCAGACAAATTTTGGATTACTTATTAAAAATAGTTGTTCACTTTGATTGGATGGTCTGCGGATATAATGAGACATAGCGAAAGATCCTGAGACTAGAGAGAGAAGCAAGACTAGTGGGAGATTCTACTACATGGCGTGTCTTTCTTAAAAGACCCCACAGCCCTCAATTGGTACCTTTTCTAATTCCCAGGATAGAAGCTCTGTTCTGTTTGTGTCCACCCATGTGCTTCCTATTCAAGAGTGGGACTGCCTGTCCCCTACCTAGTGCCATCATGAGCAGTCCAGACCATACCCGGCCCCCCATCTTTGCATTTGTAGCTCTAAATGGGTCGACTAATCCTGTCACAGTCTACCTTTTCCTCGGTCTTACTCCACTATTTCTGCAAGAATCTGCCCTTTTTCTCATTTTCTATTGCCTTCTTCTCACCTAATACTAGATATATGCTCTGTTCTAGAGTGCTCCGAAGAACGAACCCAATTAAAAAAGAAAAAAGAAGAAGAAAGGTTGTTTGTTAGCTGAAAAAAACTCAGTAACAGCTGCTTTCCTTTGGATTGGTTCAATTCAAGTACAACCGAACTCTCGCAGACGAACTGAAGCAGACCCGATAGAATATCCATATTTAAGAGTATCAAATGCAGTGGGAAGCAGGAACAACTCTGCAAGGCTACATCCTCTTTACATCACTAGTAAAAGAGAGAAACAATTTATCGACTGAAGGTCCTCGTCTACAAAATGTCGTATCTGAGCTGTGTTTGAAAACGATGAAAACTGAAAACAACTTGTTCTGAGTATTGTCTAAATTTGCCCCTGCGGGACTCTTTTACTCTACGACATGCTTCAACCACGAGCCCCTAGGACCTTTCAGCACTTGTACTTCCTAACAAGAAGATAAACTGCCGCCGCTCTGTTATAGAAGATGATTAAGACGTATATTTATTCCGTAGCTGGGACAGTATGGTCTTCTGCTTTCTTATTCTCTGCTTGAATGTGACCTTGCATGATGAGGTTTACATATCAAAAGACACTACTACTTTGTAGTCATCCTGGTACAGTAACCCTCTAGCTATCAAAAGATGCATCTGACCGATGGGAGTTCATCACTGCAAACAGAAGCTCGAGAATTTCTTACTCAAAAATTCTGTTACCTGAAGTTCAGACATGCTACTCACTAACAGCAGCATTGTATCGTCGCACTTTGAAGTCTTAATAAAATCTAAAGGTATGATTTAGAGACAAGAAGTTGTTTCTAATCATTACTCAAGTTAGATCATTGGCTGCTTTAGGCTACACAAAGTCGGAACATACGTCAAAAAAACATCTTTCATGTGGGTCTTATCTTTCCAATGAAAAAGAATCGGTTGCTTTAAACAAAAGCTAACATTCCAGCTTCAATTGGATCCGGCCATCAAGGTCTGAGTTTGAAAAAGCGATGCATTATAAAAAGATAGTGACGTGTTTGAGGCATTGGAAGTAGTTTAGTAGAAGGACGCAGCGACTTTCTCCAACAATCTTCTTCTTTACAGGTTACAGATTAAGAGGCCGAGGAGGAAGAAAGGTGGAGCGACAGACAGGCTCATGGAAACCTGGTCCCGGCGTGGTCCTATCATGAGGAAAGATGGCTCTGACTCGCTTTCATTATTCAGAGAAATGGGAACTGAAAAAGGTGGGAGCTGTGGGGGAACTTTACACTTTCCAGTGGTAGAGACCATTTAATTATAATCGAATGATAAGCTTTCTCAAGCTAATAACTATATGCTTTTCTGGCTACTGAATCCTTTCCTTTGTTCTTCCTCTCTGTCGAGTATGTTGTTACGGCAGTCGAGTTTGGCTGGAGTAATTTAGTGCTACTGTAAGGGATTTTTATCTTTTAGAAGAAGAAAATTTCTTGATTAGTCAATGGCCCTTTTTGATGGATGTTCAGGAGTCTTTTCAGAAACAAGGAGGGCTTCAGTTAAAATGAGCTGTCGCAGGTTACCTAGTCTATTAGTCTAGTGAGAAGCGGGTGAGATGTCCTTTCGGACACTTGATAGTGAAAGAACTGTTTGCTTGTGGCTGAATGCCTCTGGTTTTTCATTCTCACTCACCAGGTCAGCTGTGAATTTATGGCAGCTAAGTAGCTCTCTTCCTCTCTGCAAACGAGGAACAGTTAGCAAACCCATGATTTCCTGCCGGGTATCTGTACTTTGTAAGAGTTTGCCACACTTAATCGTCCAGGGAGCTAGCAGTCGCCACACAATGAAGACATGATTGTAGCGTTCTCCTGCCATGATTTACTCATGAAAAGCGGCTAACGTGCAGAGCTTGTTGCAGAGAAAGCGTTACTTACGCCGGTAAGGCGTTTTCCGTTCTGTGTGCGGTCTTCGAATCCTCCAAAATTAGCCATCTTTCCTGGAGACGGTTGTTATCATGCTTGTTCTGTTGCGATATAAGGCGTTTGTTGCTGTTCGTTTGATTTGAATAGACGCAGAACAGTCGATGTGAGTTTGCTGCAATCAGTTATGTTGTCTCAGTTCCTGTTTTCTGTTAGTTTAGGCTAATTTCTCTTTAATAATTCTGAAGCGCAAAGGTATTGCCGACTGATGGATGCAAAGGTGGTCTCTGCTTCTCGTGTGCCCCTTACAGTAGAGAAAGATGTTAACGCTTATCCGATTTATTTTGGGGTTTCGTGTGCATTCATGGCCCTTCAACTCTTAGAAGAGAAAAGAACGGATTTGGTTGATGGGAAATGGTCGGTTATTACAGACAAAATGCTTCAAGGGAGTGCCCACCTTCTGGGTTTGCTCGTGTGGAAAGCTCAGAGAGGAGAAGCCGAGGAAGAAAAAATCAAGCTATTGAACCGGCTCAAGAAAGCGGAAACGGAAATTGCAGAACTGAGACTAAGGAGAACCGAAGATGGAAGAGCTAATGAGAAAGTCGTTGCCATTTTTGCCTCACAGGAACAAAGCTGGATTTGTGAAAGAAAGAGGCTTCGGCTACAAATTCAGGCTCTTATGAATGCACTCCGCAATTTTGATAACAGGAACAAACAAACTGTGTCCAATTTAAATGAAAAAATTGAAGAGATGGAGGAGGCGATACTATCAAGAGAAAAGGCCTGCGAGGAAGAAAAGAAGAGGAGAAAGGAATTAGAAGAGAAGCTACAAATTGCTGAAGAGGTAGTGGAAGAATTGAGAGAAACCGTGAAGAAAGAAGCTCAAGAACACTCCGCTGAGATTTGGAAGCACAAGACTGCTTTCATTGAGCTCGTCTCTAACCAACGCCAGCTGGAAGCCGAAATGGGTCGGGCCGTTCGAGAGGTTGAAGCCACAAGGCAGGAACTCGATTCGGTCTTCGAGCAGAAAGAAGCAGCAGCAACGATGGTTGAAAAACTGTCAGTGGAGATTGGTAAATTGCAGAAGGATGCAGAGCAGAAGGACAAAATCTTATCGGCGATGCTTAGAAAGTCCAAGTTGGATACTTCCGAGAAGCAAATTTTGTTGAAAGAAATAAAAATTTGTAAGACAAGGAGAAAGCAAGCGGAGCTCGAGTCAGAAAGATGGAGAGCTCGCTGTGAAGTGAGAAATGAAAACCATTTGAGAGGTAAATCGGTGAATAGAAGCGACAACAGATCAGAGAGATTAGTAGCAGCAAAGAAGGAATTCGATTCTATTGATGTTGGGTGCTCGCAGAACCGAAATGGTGTAAACCCTAGAGCACTTCTTCTTGAGTACTTGGAAGCTGATCAGAAGAACGAAATCGAGTCCGTCAGTCCGAAGGAAATGGATGAAACACTAATAGAATATTGTGTGAAATATGCGGATGCAAATGGAGAACTTGGTAAGGTCCAACTCTGAAATTTTCTTTTGCTTTAATACTTGGCTAGTAAAATTTGCATATTCATAGGAAAGATCAACTCTGGTTTTCCGTTCTTGTTGAAATAAAGTGATAATTATATCAAACGCTGCCGTTTTACTTCTTTGGTTTTTCTCTCTGAATTCTCTGTTCTTGTTGGCTTCTTCTCTTTTCTGTCGTTGCTCCATAGCTATATCCACAGAGGTGAAGCAGTTGGATGACTGGATACGCATGGAAACGCAGAAGTATACTTCTATAATTGAGCAGAGGCATTGCTCGGAAATAGATGCATTCGCGGAACAAATGAGACTCAAAGACGAGAAGTTAGAAGTTTTCAGATGGCGTTTGCTGAGCTTGGAGCTAGAATCAAAGCGGCTTCAGTCTCACATTGAAGTGCTTGAAGAGAGTGTAACTCAATTCAGGGAAGAAAACATGAAACTAGAAGCTCTTTTACTGGACAAGGAGAAGGAACTGAAAACCTTGAAAGAGAAATGGACATTATCTTCCCATGGGTCTAGGAAAGACAACGCAAGCTATAACGCGAGGTTCCAATCAGTGGATCCCATGGCCTTATGGTCAGAAGTGAAGATTATAAAGAAAAAACTCAAGGAGAATGGTCCAGACGAACTGGGTACTCTCTGTCTTGAAAATCAACAAACAGACTTGGTGGTCCAGGCAGATGATTGGAAGGGTCAAATAACTACTCTCGCATTGTCAAGTAGTGAATTTGAAGGCCCTAGCACAGAAGGACTGGAAAAAAAAGAAGAGAAAGGTGAGTATAAATCAGCGAAGTTGAGCTTGACCATGCAAGGATCTGAAGAAGAGAAAGAAGTTGTTATGGACCTTAGTCATGACCAAGTGGCGAATTCGCCAAACTGTTCTGGACACGAAACAAAAGCTGATAACAAGTTAACCTCAGATAGCCATTGCATAAAGAAGGAGACATTATGGAAGATGGATCTTCAAGCTCTTGGGGTTTCTTATAAGATTAAAAGACTAAAACAGCAACTTCTTTTGCTCGAGAGGCTGACTGGAACACCTCCTGTCACGAAGCCAGTAAGTAACGAAGAGTCAGGTTATGAACCTGGAAGTTGTGAAATTGGGAAGACTGAGGAGCAGGGGCAGCAGGTGAAAGGTGTACTCTTAATGATCTCTTTGCTCAATAAACAGGTGAAAAGGTATCAAAACCTTGAAGAAAAGACCAACGATTTGTGCAAGAGACTGGTAAGCCTCTGTAACTGCCATTCTGGTCATAATATTTTGAAGGTATCATATAACAAAATGCTACTAGATTTGTTTTCTACTCGAGTAATAGAACAGCATGTTTAATTTCCAGAAAATCTCATCTCTGGTATTATTGGTCTTTTCCTTGAGCAGGAGAATGGGCGGCATGATGGTAGCTCGGATTCAAATCTTGTCCGAGCAAAGAAAGGCACTGAAACACTGGAAAACTTCCTAGAAGAAACGTTCCAGCTTCAGAGATACATGGTTGCAACAGGGCAGAAACTAACGGAGATTCAGTCCAGGATTTCAAGTAACTTCAGCGGTGGTTTGGAAGGGATTGAGAAATGTGAAGGCTTTGACATCAGGCAGTTTGCAGAGAATGTAAGAACACTCTTCAGAGAAGTACAGAGAGGGTTGGAAATACGAATTTCTCGGATTATTGGAGACCTTGAAGGAACATTGGCTTGTGAAGGAATTCTCCACCTCAGAATCTAGTTTGGCCTTCAATTTGAGAAGGTGAGATACAGACAGATAATTTTACATGTATGATTAGAATTAAATAAGCGTTTCAGCAATTTTACACTTTTGATTATGTAAAGAAGGGTTACTCCCTACGGCTTTCTGTGCAATAGAATCAACAAGTTGTTTTCCATCTTGTGGTTATTCTTATGTAGGCTCTTGCTGATGTACAAAGGCTGAGCCAAGAATTCACTGACGTCGAGTTTTAAGTTTTTTTTTTTTTTTTTGTTTTTTATTCTGCTCTGTGTGATTTTGGTTCTGCAACTTTGGACATCTGGTAACTTTCCTTCTTGCTCTCCTCTCTCTCTGGTCTAGCTCTCTCAAGTCTCAACATCTCTCTGTCAAATCCCCTCTTTCTCCATCTTTCTTCTTCTCTCCTTCCACCATTCTTTTTTCTCTGTTTCAACCCCTCACTCTCAGCCTTCCGGCCCCTCATTAGCCGCTCTCTTTGTATTTCTTCTTTTCTTATTCCGTTTCCTCATTCTCAACCCCTCCAGTTGCTTTCTCTTCTTCTTTCAGTCGACCCTCGAGCTACTTTCTCTACCTCTCTTCTTCTCTAAGTCATATCTCTCTTTTTTCTCCCATGACCCTCTGCCATTTTTTCTTTGCATCTCTTCTTCTCTGGATCATCTTTCTTAAGGTTTTTTCTTGTTTTGTTTGTCCCGTTTTCATTTTGCGATTCAGATCTGGATATTATCCTAATTCGAAAATTACCGAGGAAAACAGTTTCGAAATTTTAACTTCAGAAAATATAGTATTTTGAATATCCGAATATTTACGAACAGATCAGATTCGAAATTTCAATATCTGAACCGAATCCGTTCTATTTACAGCCGTCCAGAAAACATCATTGTTCATGACTAAAGATGAGGATTTGGTTTTTTAACGGGAATAGTTTTACATAGGAAAAAAACCTTATCTGTATCTGGGCAAGATCGCAGAAAACTGATTTTGGACAAGAATGGTGTCCCCTCTAGAAAAGAATGGCATTGCAGTCACTGTCCTGGAAAACTTGCTGCCTGCAATTTGCAGTATCGTCCCGAGAAATTCCTTTCCAACATCGACATGGGTGGTTTAGCACCTGCCGGCAGAAACTTTCCCCAAAATTGACAAAACAAGAACGCACATAATGAACCGAGCCGCAGAAACTAAACTCCAACTAGACCAATTGTAACCACCTTTCAGGTGGAAGAAGACAAAGGGCTCCACAAGCAGATCAGAAATGAATAGGATCCTTTGGTCTTGCAGGTTCTGAAGCTGCGAAATGCAATTGCCATTTTGAACGACCAAAAATAAAAAAACAAAAAAAAAACGATTGAGCTATTATCGAAACTATTTTGAGCGATTTCTCCAGAAAACAAAAGTTTTGCCCGCAGCAATGGCTGTAGCCCGCTCCGGCCTTCTGGAAAGGATTGTTACTGTTTGTAGTCAAGTTCTTCGTGGACGCAAAAGTGTTTCTGATGTGACGAATTCGAAAGCTGAAAACGTGAAAAAGATTATTCTAAGTGTGATACGGAAATTGAGGGAGAGTTGCAGCTTTTAAAGCACGACGGGGTGCTGAATGATTTAGTCAAATTCGCCGGCGATCATACGGGTGGAAAGATGAAAAAGTAAGATCGATACAGCGTCACGGCCCATTTCAAGAGAAGAGTCGTCAGAAAGCAGCGACTTCATTTCTAACGTCGCAGTCCCACTTTCATTTTTCCCTCAATGACCAGAGGCTCCGAAAGGCTAGCACGGAAGGTAATTCCGGGTGCCTGAGTTTAATATATTCCACACTCCTCAGCGAACGGAACGGATTTCATCAACGAGGAAATTACCCAGACCCATTTTTTTTTAGGATTCTTCGTTGCCTTGCTGGCTGGCTGTTCGTATCGATCAGAAGTGACGAAGAAGATGTCTGGATTCTGCCATTGTTAGTTCGAGTTAATGGGGTTGGAAATAAATAAGGTAAAGAGGGATTATAATCTCTAATCAATAAATAAAGTAATGAGGTTGGAAATGGTCTTGTCTTTGATGGACGTCATGGCCTTGGATCCCGAAGTAACCTTGAAAAAACGAGAGAAATGATCGCTAGCATCCAATGTCAACAAAAAAAACATTCCTGACGCACAAAAGACACAATCCTTCACCAAATTAGCTTTTCCAATGTCCAAAACAAAAATCCTTTTAATAAAACAATCCAATCCGAAATGCAGCATATAGAACAAACAGAGATGAGTAGGTCCGCCCAGCTTCCGGCTTAAGGCGATCGCATCAATAACGATCAGTCCACTGGCTCACTGCTTTTGCGGTTTGAATTCTTGAAACCCAGTTTGATTCATTCCAATTGTGATAAAACCCAAATTCCGGATTTGCAGTTTTATTTCGGAAAGAACTGTTTTTAGTTTGTGAGGTATGAGAAGGGTGTTATGGGGTATTGAAACCGTGAACGGGAGAAGCTCCCTGAGTGGTGGTGAAAGTCATACTAAATATAACTGAAGAATCAGAGAAGGCCGGCTTTCTTCTCGTGAATAAGAGGCGAGAGGAGCGTTCTGAGATTTCTTTCATTCTATCCCCTTCGAAATTTAATTAATCTTCGCCTGGTTTTTTTTGCTCGGAGAGGGAGACACACGCGGACAGAGAAAGTTCACCATGGGAACCGAACCACATCCAAACCCATCAAACTCCACGCTCAAGCTCTCCTTCTACACACTGCCCAATCAGTCCCCCGAGCAGGCCGGCATGCTGACTCCGCCCCTCCGCCCACCAGCGACCGTCCCCTTCCTCTGGGAAGAAGTCCCTGGCAAGCCCAGAAGCTTCTCCGCCACAGGCGACAACCTCTTTTCCGGCGGGGGCCGCGGTCGTAACTTGGGCCTCCCGCCCAGGCTTCAGAGCGAGGCAAATCTTGTAACCTCCCCGACGACCGTCCTTGATGGTCCTTACATCGCCCGCTCGGCTTCCTGCACCTCTCAGCGTTCCGTCAAGGATTACACTTCGGAGAAAGGACCCGGTTCCAGCTTCTTCCAGTTTCATAGGAAGGAAAAGGATAAGGTGAAGGATAGAATGCTGAGTTTTTGGGGAAAGAGAACTCGTAAGGTCAAAGGCCAGACGGGCGTCGAAAATGGCGGAAGAACTTCTTCGTCAGTGCTTCCTTATTCAGCCTCTGTTAGTCTGGTCGATGACCCAGACGACACGTTTACTGGGGTGAAAATTACAAGGTTTCGAAGGAGCGGAAGCTTTCTGAACATCTCTAACTCCACAAGTCATTTCTGGGTACGTTATTCGGCCGGTCTCTGGCTCGTTTCTTTTTCGTTACACTCTTCGACTATCACTCGCTTCTCTGCCTTCATTCTTTAACAATATAAAGTAGTAATCTTAAAACTTTCAATTCGGGCTATGGAAGGTGCTTTTCAGCTTAATCCTTACAAAGATTTAACGTTTTCAAAGGCTGCTCAAATGATTTCCGTTCTGTATCAGAATTTTTTTCTGCAACTACCAAATAGACTCAAACTCAAAGACTGCTAGATGATAAATCTCTTATATGTCGATTCTTATCTTTATCTCTATCCCTTATATTGATATTCGAATTTTACTATATTGCAATCTCGTGTAAGAAAATTCCTGCTCGTGATATGGTTTGTTGCTTAGAATGTAAAAGGAAGGAGGATTTGTTCAGCTTTTCCCTTCTTTTTTTCTCGTTTAAAGGGTGCCTTAAATCTTTATACAGGCCTATATTAATTTCTGCTAATCTTACCAGCCTGTTCTCTTCGGATAAGTCAAGACCCATGTGGACTTTTTTATTAGACAGGGGAGGGACGATTGACGAGCTGACGTTCAGCTGCCCCTCTTCTTCTTTCTACTTTCTATTATCCCTGCTCTTTTCTTCCTTTCTCCACTCATTCTCACCCCAACTCGCCTGTTTATTTTGGAGATTTATTACATTTCTCCGTCATGCTGTCAAGTTCAGCTCATCCCGAACTTTCTGATACCTTTCCTCAATTCCTCTGCCTCATTAAGTACTCAATCCTCTGGACAATACTTCTTTCTTTCAGATCTTCCGCTGGATGCATATTTTAATATCATGAACAGGAAAGTTAAGAGGTTTTACCGATGAAAATTAGTGAAGTTAATGCCACCCTCTTCCTTCTCGATATGAGAGGGTAAATCGGCAAACATTTAGGAAAAACGTGACACCCAATGTTATTCCGATTACCTGTTTGCTTCCCAGACCAGACATAGACTACAAAGAGCATGTAACGATTTGTTACAGCATCTTCGAACAAGGCTCTGCCACTTCGTCGTTGCCGTTCGTTGCTCTGTATTCAGCTCTGAAGTGTTTTTTCAGTGGGTGAAGTGATCACTGATATGTGACTCTTAACGTAACGCGATGCAGGACACCATCTCTGGAGGCATTAAGCAGGTGGTCCCGTGGAGGTTTGGGAAAAATGCACTCAAGGACGGGCGTCGGTGAGGAATTGAAGATGGACTACAAACGATGGGCTTTCATCGTCTGCTTCTTCCTTTCATCCAAAATTCTCGGCAGTCACAGCCTGCATCAGTCACTGGTTATGCTATCATCTGCTTTCAAGGTCAAACAGACCATTGCTGCTGCACTGAAACTTAACTTTGACGTGTAAATGAGATTATTAGTGTAGCCTAGGCGATTAACTCCATATAGACGGGTCGATGAACTGCACTAAGTGCATTGTAATTCACATAATTTTACTAAAGAATCATCTTTTTCGAATGTCCAGAGAAGCAAAGTAGGGAAACATGTGATAGTGTGCAGTTTCTTTTTTACTTTTAGATTAGAAAGCTACTTGTTTATCACCCTATCTCGCGTTGTCGAATGGGATTCAAGCAGACTTAATCTTTTCATGGGGTAAAAACTCTAAAATGACAAAAAACGGGTTAAGCCTCCCTCCTCAATAAAAAGTACAAATAGACTGAAAATACTCTTATAAATTTCCAACTTCTACACAGTCGTCAAAATTAACACAAAACAGTACTTTGTTTAATATAAAAAATTTCATTTTTTTTTTCATTTTCACTAGCATGAGAAGCCCCTCGTTGCTCCCCTTCCGCCAGCCAGGAATGGAGAGGAGGGAGGCCCCTCCACCCTCCCCACGTCCCTTCGTATCTTTCGTAACTGGTTGCGCTTCCTCCGTTTCTCCCCCTTCTCGGTGATAATATATAACTTTAAAAAAACCAAAGGAAGAGAGAGGCAGGAGAGGAGGGTTGGTCCTCTCTCTCCCCCTCAACCCCTCACCTTTCTGCTGTTAGGAAGGGAGGGAAGCTTGTGCACCCTATCCCGCTTCCTTCTTCTCCATGATAATGAAAAACCGGAAAACAAAAAAAGTCAGTCGTCAAACTAAAATTAATCAAAAATAAAAGAGAGAGAGTAGTGCGGTTTGCCCTCTCCGTCTCCGTCTCCCCCACTGTCTCTTGCCTCCCTTATCCGGGCTGTGGGATTAAGTGCCTCGATGTGGCAGCCACCATCGCACTTAGAGTCTGTGCTAGGGATATTTGCAAACCCTGAAACCGGTGTTCCCACGAGATGCCTCAAAGTACAGAACCAAATGTGCCAGTACATAATTTTGTCAATTTACGGGATCCCTCGTTATGTTCTTCTACTGAGGTTGTATACGGTCCCAAAAACTCCGCAACAAAGAGAAACACGGATTCTCGTATTCAATTTTCGTTCTTTTTCTTGAGAATATGGATGATAATAAATTTAGCTAGGGGCAAGCGGCTATAGCTACGAGTCTTCTCTTCTTGTAGTTTGCTTTGAAGCAGGCCTGTCTCAGTTTCTTTGTCTCCTCCGTCAGTTGCAACTCTGGCCTTTTCTCCATCAACTTCATGTGCTCTTCGAGTCTCTCTATTTCCTCAACTCGTTGCCTGATCTCCCCCAAAGCACCGCTGCTTCTCTTCAGCTCCTGATAAATAAAAAACATGCAGATGAATGTGAATGTATGTGTGCGTGTGTGTATGTGAGAGAGAGAGAGAGGGTTCGTTCTCTTGTAGAAAACCCGACGTATCGTTACCGAACACCGTCTCAGCTTACCTGAACGTTATGAATGAGGGAGTTTAAGCTCTTCATTTTCCTGTGAGGCCATCTTGAGATTCCCAGATCTCTGCATCTCTTCTTTAGAACGGTTAGTCCTACTTTCAACTCTTTCGCTGCTTGTGTAATGGGCACGTAGAAGTACTTGGAGATCTCCTCGAAATCCAATGAATGCGATCTACACTTTCCTTCCGGAGGTTTATCCACTAGTCTACTGCTTTCTGCTACAGGAACAGGAACAGGAACAGTTTCTCCGAAATGACTCCTCCCTCTCTCACTCTCATTTCCATCGAAATGATGTGTTGAAACACTCAAAGAAGCCGCACCAACTAAAGCATTTTCTTTGCTAGATGGGAAGTCCTCATCCCACAAAGTAAAATCAACGTTTAGAGGGCCAAAGTCATATTCCACTTTTCCCGGTGGTAGAATCAAGCTTTCCATCAAATCCATATCGTCCCACCAATAATTAAATGCGTTTATCAGAGGGAAGTCGATAAACTGGTCGAAATAAGAGAAATTATCAGCGTGAACCAGTGGAGGCTCTGGTAATTTACCGCTGCAAGAAGGTTTGAGTTGTAGTCATTAAAACTCAGATAAATAAAAGAGTAGAATCAGACCAGTACAAGACATGACACTTCTCTGTAAATCTACTCTCTTACCTGATGACTGCTGTCTCATAGCAAAAACAGCCAACAGAGAGCGAGCTCTCCATCTTGACCTCACTTGGGAAGCTAGAACCCATTCAGGAAAACAGAAGGCGAACAGCTGCAAGGAACGAGATGTGTTCCTGATTCCCTGTGTTTATAAAGAGAGAAATTGATCGGGGGAAGAACTTGAATGCAGGGGATTAGAGAGGATGCACGACCAGAGGAGGTTACAGAGTGTGATTTTATTTATCGAGAAATCGTAATTAAGATCCATTTACTGCTTAATGATGACCCAATCAACGAGAATGTTATATCCCATTTCACAGATTTAATTCCCAGCTTCATGAATCCCTTCTTATGAAGATGGCCATTCCATTGTGATCTGCATGATGAAAGTCGTCACTCGTGCATGTATGCGGAATATCCACAATTGGAAATTCGTTAGACGTGAGAGTCAGAGAGAAGCGGCTCTTATCACAGTCGGCGGTGAGACCCACCCACTACTAAAGAATTATATTGGTAATACAATTTCATTTAAATGCTCACGGTAAGATCCGATGTTCGATGCAGTGGGAATAGAGTCGTGACTCCTCCCTGTTTCGTTTCGTAAAGCGGATTTCTAATGAGACGAAAGTCTTTGGAGAAGATGGCAGAGATAAAGCAGTGACCGGAGGGGTGTATCACACATGGAGTCTTAATTACGAATTAGGAAGCTAGGGTTTGGTAATTATCGAGAAGACGCGAGCGTTTAATTGGCGATCCCATCGATCGGCGGCCACGGGCTCCATGAATTAAGTTGATAATTATGTACGAGTCAGTTAATGCACGCACGACCCAACCTCCCCTGTGTTCTCGTCTCAACGCCTTTCCATTCTCTGAGTTTCTTTCCTTTTTTTTTTCTGACGTTACGAGCATATTTCAGACCGTCCATTCAGTTCTCCCAGAGCCCAGGAACCGTCATAAGTAAACATAAAATGGCTTCTAATGAAGTCAGTAAAACGAACTCGCAGGTTTCTTCTATCTTTATTTAACACTGTTTATGCATTTTAAAGCATGAGAAAGAAGAACCTTAGCAGGAAACTGCCCCTATTAACGTGGGGGCTCAAGTGTTGGAGTTCTACAGTTGCACAGAAAATACGATGCACACAACCTTTAGAGACAACAAAGCTCACCAAATTCAATCTCTGAAATTAAATTGAAGATTGCATTAGCATTTAGAATTGCACAGAAGCAAAAAACAACATGCTTTATTCCGCTAAGAGGGCAATGATAGTGAACAAGGCTCTTGCCAGGATCCATTCTGAAGTTAAGCAGCTGTTGGTTCTTTAATCACCTCATCACCCAGGAAGCTACCCAGCTAGGTACCCTAACCTAAGGACATTCCCCATATTAAGGATGTTTTGTATCCTTCCAGTAAACAATTGAAGAGAAAACTCATGGTGTCCACTGCTTTCAAACTTCATCAAGGCATATTACCTTTCATACCTGCAACTACCTGCAAATAAAAACAAAAAATAAACGTAAGAGATTAGTAAAATTGAATTTAACGCTTTAATGAGCTTTAAAATCTTACTTTTCATAAAAGAATATAATCATTGTGACACAACTTAATATGTTTAGGATGCAAATATCAATGGACCAGGACCAGTAGAAAAAAAGAGGTCTAAAGAAAGGATATGCAGAGAGCATGAGTAAGTGTAAGTTACATCACTTAAGACAGGTGGTGGAACTTGCTTGGACGATTCCATGGAATCCAGTATAGGTCTGACAACAGCTGGAAGGAACAGGCATGACAAATACAAATGAAAAAAATATAGTCGGACAGATTTTCATGTATATTCAGAAAACTCAGTGAAGATTAAACCTAATGCTTAGACAGCTTTATGGTCTCTCTTAAATCAATATTGGTGTCAAGTAGTATAATTCGTGCCATTTCAAACTTTCTGATATGGTCATGCTAACAATACAGTTAGACTGAAAAGCATAACTACTAAACTGATAACATTTGAAAAGGGAGAATGAAATCATCAAGCAATAAAATGTTTAGTCCATTGTCAAGTCAAAATCATAAGCGTCAATTATATCAAGAGCAAATCAGCATCATTGGGAAAAAATCGACAGAAACACTAGACACAAGTTAACAAAGCCACAAGCCTGGCATATTAGAAGAAAACTAAAACAAATAAGTGTTATAAAAAAATTCTACCAATTCAATGCCTAACAGTACAAGAACCACCATATCCAAAGTGTGTATTCCCCTTGTTTTTCTTTATCTATTGACCATTTAGATAAAATTTCGAGGAGCATTATCTGCATGATTGTTGACTTCTAAATTTTAATATACTAATTCACAAAATGAAAAAAACACCATCAAGTAGTCACTAATTTGTTTGTTGGCATTTTTAACGATAGCCACATAACAGAATGCTTTCAATTAAAGTTGTATTTTGACAGTAAACCCCTTTCTCTGCATATACCGATCAAGTAAACAAATTTATTTAACAGAAAAAGTTGGTAAAAACAGGATCAATGACCAGGAGAACAAGTTAGAAATTGAACCCTAATATTTCCACTTCATTTCAAGGAGCATACGCTTTAAAAGGCTTGGTGAAAAGACATCAATGCCAAAAGCATCAACAGTTCTTTGTAATGCAACTCTTTTGTTAACATGCTCCATCTGTCTGAAATTCATTCTGTTCAGAGTAAGATAACTGTGAATGGAATGCCCTCCAAAAGCCAACTGGCAGTCTTAGGTATATTGCAATAGGAGATTGGCCAGTCCCTTCTCCAGCCCTCACCCTATATCCTGTTCCTCATTTAACATATATTTAAATTCAATCTCTGTTTCATTGGTTCAATGCTTCCATATTTTCCATTGAAGGGATCTTACAGCCAATTTGCAACTGCACCACTTCCCAAGTTTCAATATAAACACGAGTTCGGTCAACACTTGTCATTTTGAATCATAGATGCCTAATACCACCAGGCCAATCTCATTGCACAGACGCAAGTAATTATTCTCCCAGTAAAATCTAAAGAACAAAGAGTGTAAAATTCATTACCATCAAACGAAAAAACACAATAGTACTTCCGAAAGAAAGAATCCACCGCACTCGATCAAGAGAAAATAAAGCAAACGCCTTCAGCAAATAAAATTTCTCCTAATACTAACGCAAACAATTTTTACTAGTTCTTCTAATGTTTACCCAATTTCTTACACAAACACCAGCCAGTCATCTAAGAGTCCCAAGTTCGATACAGGCAGAAATTTCCCACAGTTGAAACAAAGAAATGCAGAGGAAGGGGGAGAAAAAAAGAGAGGAATATCCAGGTGGGCAAACACCCAGATTAAATGGGTAAAGATTTTGAGATGGAGAAATCAAATAAATGAGGTTGAGTGTTTTAGAGCAGTACCAACTCCGGCGATTAGGCACGATGCAGCAACGACGGGTTCTTGGACAACTAAGACCCTGAGCTTGTCCATCACCCCCATGTCTCCTTTGGCTCTTTACTTTGCGATTTGGTTCCTCTCTTCGTGGACCTCCGCAGCTGCTTTATGTGCTCCTCTTCGTTCAGCCCTCGAGGATACTTCAATGGCTATAAATCGCCAATTTCTTTTCTCTTGTTAACGTGCACAAATGTGCACGCAAGCCTGGGGTCTGGGCCTATGGGCCTACTATGGCTGGGTTTGGCGCGGACATGAACTGTGATCAATCGGTTAATGGCTGGTTAAATATAATGCTTTTTGAGTCTACCTAAAATATCTTCCCATTTTGGGGGTGGAGCCCAGGGGTGGCATCGAGCCGAGCCGAGCTTGAATAAATATTTCGAACTTGAACTCGTTCCAAGCTTAGGCTCGAGCCTAATAATTTTAACCAAGTTCGAGCCAAGCTTGATTTAAATATTTTGAACTCGAGCTCGGCTGACCCTAACCTCAAACCTAAAATTATAATCGAATTTGAGCTTAATAATTTTAACCGAGTTCGAGCTCGATCTCTAGTTGAGTTCGAGTTTAACATATATTTAATACTCTATATAAAATATATGTTAAATAAATTATATATAAAATTATGCATACATTTTAAAAAAAGAATGATAGGGGAGTTTCAGGATTGAATTTCAATAATGGATTAGAACGCACCAATATTAATACTTTTTTACTCCAAATGTTATCTAGCTTATTTTTTAATTTTTTAATCTGGCCATAAATTTACTATGGCCTCTTTAGTGCCCCTAGTTGAAAATTTATATTCTAGGAAAAAATAGAAATATTTTTCCTATGATACATATTTCCAAAAAAACCCTTTAAATAATATCCTATTACTATTAGTGACTTATTAGAAAATTACAAGAAATATTTTAAAATTTTCTTAGGAAAGTTAAATGGACCTCTTTTTGCCTATTTTAGGGAAATAAATAAAAATTAATAATCAATCTAATATATTACTATATTTATCGATAAATTTTTATCAAATAAAATTCCAAACACAAAATTGCTATGAAAATTGCCTCATGCTAAAAGTATTACAACATCAACTGTCAAATACTTATTCAAAAATTTTCTATATGGTTTTCTAGCTCATATTGGTAGGAAAATCTTACTTAGAAAATTATATGATTTTTTTAATAAAAATTTTCAATTAGAAAAATATTTTAAAAAATATGAAATACTAATAGTCCCTAAAGACTTATTTCTACAAAAAGGTATTTTCAATTTTTTCAGGAGCCATGAGGAAGAAAGTTTAAGATTTTTTTTTCACTTTATGATCTCTCACATGCGAAATCATCTTTGCGCGCGCAAGGGGGCGGGGAATTATGTCTCCCCTTGCTGGTTTTGGTTTTCCGTCGAGACGTGGAGCGACGCCGAGGGAAAAGCTTTCAGCGGCGCCGGCGATCATCGGGGATAACGACTACGACGGAGGCGGTGGCAACGGAAACAAATGCGAAGGTAGACGAGGGAGAAGAAATTGAGTGGCGGCCACAGAATCAACGACGACGGAAAGGCAAAGGCGGTCGACGAGGCAATTGTCGACGGCAACAGAGGCGGCCACAGCAACGACCGGAGGGGCTCAGAGGTGATGAGGGGAGGAAGAATTTTTCCCCCCTCGCTCTGCTCGGCGCTCCGGTCCTGACTCCCCTGAATCCCGCGCAGCTCGTTAAATTAATAAGCTGACTCATGAGCTTTTTGATCCGAACCTTGATTCGATCAAGCTTGGCTCGTTAATTTAAATGAGTCAATCCCAGATCTCGAACTTCACTCGAGATTCGGGTATACCGAATCAAACCGAGCCACTTGCCAGCCGGCTCAATTCTAAGCCACCCCTAGGTGGAGGGACCAACACAACCCTAGTATTGTATAATTTGGAGTTGTAGAGTCAACATGGTTAAAGGACGAGATGATCTTCAACCACATAATGCCCTTCAACACTTGAAGTCGTTAGTGGAGCGCAGATGAAGCTTCATCTCGATGCAGGGGATGAAGGGTCCTTCATCTCCATGGTTTAATTTCAATCATGTGGAAGAAAACCCTTTTTGATCTTCTTCGAATTGAAGGACGGCCGACGCTCGTATTTTTCCCTCTCTCTCCTCGCACCCCCCCATCGCGCATCGTCATTTTTCTTTTTTCTTCCTCTCTCCCGCGCTCCCTTCCCTCTCTCGTCTCCCTGCGCCCCTGACGTTGATCTCGACCACCATCTCAGTTCCCTCTCGTCTCCGGCCTCAACTCTTGGTCTTCTCTCGGCCTCGCCCTCTCTCTCGCACCCCCTCTCTCGTCTCCGTGACTCCCTCTCTTCTCTCGGACTCGCTCTCTCTCGCTTCTCTCTCTCTATTCCCTCCCGACCTCCCTTTCTTCTCTGTCTTCTCCCTCTCTTCTCCCTTTCGGCCTCCCACTCCCTTCTCTCTCTGGCTAGTCTCCTTTCCCCCGAAAATACCTCCCAATTTGGGTGCGCCTCCAATTACCTCGCATCTCCTGAGACTGTTGGTGAGTTGCCACAGAATCACAGTGCAGGTGACAAATCCCAACCCGGATGCGATCGTGGCCATGGCTTGTTCCTCGGAGCAGGAATTTCTACCTCAGTACAGGGCGAGACTCTACCAATTCCCTCGGTCTAGTAATTTCTGGGATCGCAAAATCGCTTCCAGAGTTGGAGAAAAACTAGGTTTCCATCTCGTGGAAATCGGACTCTGCGACGTTGAAATCAATGTCGAAGAGGAGCTCTCCAGGCCGATGCATCAAAGAAAGAGTGTCATCTCTTTGTTTGATTCCGTCAAAAGATCCGGTGTTCGAGTTTCCAGCACCGAGAAATTGCAAATTTGAAGAAATTTAGGCATAGGGGATGATCCGATAATTTCCTGTTCTGGAATTGTTTAACTAAATCTTGTATTTTATGCTTCTACCATCTATGATTTTTTTGAGCATGAAAGAGCAACATATTTTCTAGCGAAAAAAGGAAAAAATAAGAAGAAAATTAGAAATCCTTCCTCGATGAATCTCTCGCTTCCGAGCTTTACTGGTTATTTTAATGCTTATGTGAAAGTGACTTCAATTTTTTTTTCATTCGCCTCACACCATTAAGTAGGCTCAAGTACGAGGAATCGAATCAAGCAACAACATTTCTTACATGGAAACAAGGCTCATAGATGCTCCTGATACCTGCAGAGAAATTCTGGTGGGAACAAGGTCACAAGCAAGTTCAACCACAGGAACCTACTTATTGTTGTGGGCATTAAAACTTGTCATTTGTTTCTGGGTCTCAACTATGCCATGTTTGTAACTTGACACCATTTTAATGGAGACCGTGTTTAAGAGATTGAACTCTATTTACTGGTTTGACATTTCGATTATTGACAACGGGAGACGGAGAGACGATTTCTTGAGTGAAACACCTCTGGGATTAGGGATGGCAGTGGTGAACCACAAAACCCGTCCCGACCCGATTTACTTGCGGAATAGGTTGATTCAGTCCAGTATATACTAACAGAGTTCAGATATGCTATGTCAAAATATATTATATATTATTAATTAATACAATGCAAATCTATCTTATGTTATTAATATAATATTTTTTATTTACTCTATTGTATTAGCGATTTAATAGTGGTAATTAAAATATTGTTAACTCAAACACTTTGGTTTAATTAGTTTATTTTTATAATTATTAAAATCAATAATTTTAAATTTCTAAGATGAAGATGAAGATGAAGTTGTCTACACTAACACCCTATTTCAAAGATTTCGAAGATGAAGTTGTCCACACTAACATCTATTTCGAATATGAAGATCATGTAGATACATAAGATGAAGATAAAGATCAATTTTTATTTTGTTGACTAACCCCCCCTTAGTCTTTATGAGAGATGCCAACGCCGACAAGGTGCACAGACAAAGGGACAATAACATTAGGATAGTTAATCAACATAAATCAGGAGAAGAAGTTCATCCTGATTATTTAGATAATTCACTAGAACCCCTTAATGGTGCACCACTGTCCGCTTCAAGTGAATGAAACATGTAATTAGGATGAAGCCGCCCAAGGCATAAGTAGTGGAATCAAGAATCTGTAGTATATATGAGTTATCCACTTGAAGTTGACGTGACACATCTCTTCCTCCCGAATTTTTTTCTTCTTCTCCCCCGCTCTCTTCTCCCTTTCTCCCTCCACCCTCTCTCTCCCTCTCGGGCTCCTTCTTTCTCCCTCTCTCTTCTTCCTCTCCCTTCTCCCTCTCGGGGATCACACATATATAAGGAAGGCCGAGGAAAATGAAGGATAGATGAAGGAAGAGGGAGGGATGTCTAGCCTCCTATCGTTTAGATCTAGTTGTCTATGTCCAGGCAATACAGAAACATTCGGAAATCTCTGACGACAACAGTAAAATTTAAAGGGAGAGAAGAAAAGAAGAGAAAGTGGAGGGGCGAAAATCGCCAGTGGAACTTGTCGGAGATGGGAGAGGAGGTAATGAAGAAGAATATTAAGTTAAAAAATACCATGGATCTGTTTTTTTTCCTTTCCATGGAAGGGAGCAACGAGTCGGGGACTCGCTTGATTCTTACACACTGAACCCCCCACCCCACCTACACAGGGAACACAAAAAATGTAAATAACTATTAACATAACACCACAAACACTAATTGGACTATTGCCGTTGATTAGGCAACTTAGTTACTAAAATGGTAATTTTCATTATCAAGTATGTTTTTTAATTTTTAATTATATATATTATTAATAATCTATCTTGTATTTTTACAATAAACTGCAATCATTAATTAATATAATATTTTATTTAATTAATTAGTATATTAATATATTTTAATTTGATATTAAATTACTTATTAGTGTAATAAATCATATTTATTTTGGCTAATTTGGTGTTTAGGTATATATGTTCTATTTAAATATATAAGTTACCCATTCTCTTATTTTGGTTATATTTTTCATTATGAGTATTAACACTAAAAATTATTTTTCGGTGTACTTGAACTCGTCCATACTAAAACCCCAACTTGAATTAAAAATAGTTGTAACCCCCCGGGAAGAAAAATCAAACAATGGGATGCAAGCAAGTAGTTCAATTATAATCACATGGCCAATGTTGGACCAATCTGTACGTTATTGGGATCCATCAGACGCTCCCTATGTTCAAACCCAATTGACAGGTATGAATGCAGGTTTCATACCTTACATTAAATTTATGGGCATTGCATTGCATGCGTCGAGGTAGGTAAATTGTCAATCGGAAACTATCAGAATCCTGACGTGAACCCCAATTTTCTATAGCCAACTACTACTCTGGTTTTAGGTAAGAACTAACTCAATATCAGTACTAGAAGTAGAACCTAATGGAGAGTATCAATGAAGATTTACAGGTATCTGGGAGTCCCATTATCAATCGAGGGGGCCCTAGCACCGGGCATCGGCAGAGTTGTTGAGATGGACCTGACTTTCAGACGGACTTGGGGCTCAAACCCGAACCGAACTCCAGCCACTGCAGGAAGAACTGTAGATAGATTAGAGAGAGAGAGAGAGAAGTCACGGGAAAAGAGAGAAGCTGATCATTTAGAATTCTTCAAAGAGATGTAAACCAAAATAAAGACTGCAACGCGACAACAACCGGGAAAAGGGTTTTCTTTTTCTTTTCGTAAGACGTATGTTTGATGAATTGATTCAAAAGACCCCACTCCAATCCCACCTATTGCAATCATGGAGTGAACCATACAGGAGAAGGAAGACTTTTTTGTTCAAAAAATTGCTCCGGATTCCCGACCTACCGACGTGCCTCTGTTCATGATTTTGTCCCTTCGACGCTCAGCACAGTCAACTGTAAACACTCCCCCCCTTCCACTTCTATCTTTTCTCTCTTCGTATCACCACTCCAGTTCGACAAATGGACGAACCTATCTCTGTCTCTAAGCTATTAAAAAGCGTTCATGGAACTTTATTGCCTTTGATTTCCTGATTGCCCTTTTCTCTCCACAACGTTGGATATTTAGTTCACTGGGTTCTGTAATTGCTACTTGGACGTTTCTAGAATGTACTTGCAGTGAATGGGAAGAGGGTTTGTGACAAAGGCTGCAGGAAGAAACCGAAAGCAGGTTCGCCTTCTTCTTCTTGTAGCTTTTGTGTAAGAATGGAATATCTTGTTATTTTGTTGTTTTTACTCATTTTTGGGATGGGCTTAGGACCCAATTTCAAACTTACCAATATTTGGGATAGGGAAAGAGGGTTTCTTATTCTTTATTGATTGGAGGAGAGCTAATCGCAGTTTCTTATTCCTTTTCTTCCTCCATACCGCAACTTTCAGCTTTAAATGGTTTTTCTGTCCATTAGGAGGAGAAAAGACTGCTGCTATTTCAGCGTCTCCTCCCCCAGCGCCTCCGTATTCTGAAGTTAAGGTTCATGGTTTTGTACTACGGGGGTTTATGTTAGGCAGGAAGAGGTCATTTTCAGCTCTCCTTTTTCGTCTTTCCATTTCTAGTTCTGCTCTGAGCGTGGAAGTTTTTTGAGTATGTTTGGATCGTGAAGTAGGTTTTTGCTGCAGTTGCAGGAAAAGAAAAGCCAACTTAACTCTCAGACGAAAACATGTCTTCATCTTCTTCTGGCTCTATACCCCAAGAAGCATCTACATATGATGAACTCTCCATGCATCAGAGCATGATTTTCTCAGACAGTCTTATGGTAATCAGCTTGATCCTTCTATTTCTGCTTTCTGTTTATAATTCTAAACCGGGTCTTAATTGTTCCATAAACAACTTTCTCGGAAAAGACGTTTTTCTTGTTTTCATTTTCTGAAGTAACGCTTTCATAAGCATCAACTGTCTTATTCTTCCTGAACCGATGGAGCTGCTTACCCACAACGCGAAGCTGCTCTGAATTCGACGAACTGGAGTCTGGAGGCATCTTGTTTGTGTCATTTAAATCCAGCGGAATTTTTATCTACGATGGAAAAGAACGGTTTCTTTCCTTGAATTGACGCTATAATTTGGGAATTTACAGGATTTGAAGAATTTGAGGGCACAACTTTACTCTGCAGCTGAGTATTTTGAACTCTCTTACTCCAATGACGAGCAGAAACAGATGTATGCTTCATCAATTTGATTCTGAATGGCGAGTAGTCATTCATCCTTCAAATAAATTATCAATCCTTCCATTTCCTGAAATTTATTTTTTCCTCTTTTCCCATGTAGAGTGGTCAACACACTGAAAGATTATACCGTTCAAGCTCTTGTTAATACTGTGGATCATTTAGGTTCAGTGACATACAAGGTAAATGGCATATTAGATGATAAAGTTGACGAGGTTTCAGGATCTGAACTCAGGGTCTCTTGCGTTGAACAGGTACTTCAATTTTTTTTATTTTTTTTCTGCAAGCTTTGATATTCATATGTAAATTCTCTGTAAAGGCCTAATGATTTTGCTACTAGAACAATTAACTGTTTGTTTGCCTCTTGTAGAGACTTCGGACCTGCCAACACTACATAGACAGCCAGGGTCTTAACCAGCAATCTCTGGTGATCACTGCACCTAAGTTTCATAAGCGCTATATTTTACCAGGCAAGTTACTCTCCTCCAAAATAAGATAAGTCTCTGCTGAAACAACCCAATGTTTCTTGTGTAACCTGACAAGAGGCTGATGGGTTCTGATTTTTTTTCTTATTTCTTTAATAGAGAAATCCATGAATGGCTCTGCTCATACAGTACCTAAATTTCAAGATATTACCCAAGATGATGCAGATGACTGGCATGTTCTGCGTAGTGGTAGGCTCATAACTTTCTAGTGAAGAAATCTTGTAATATTATGGTGATTTTATCGTTTTTTATGTGTTTTGGGTCTCTTGTTGCAGCACTTCGATCTACAATTAGAGAACCGCCTCCATCTTCTGTCAGGTAAATGAATCATTCTCATAGAATCTGAGACATTTGTTAGTTTTTTTTTTTTTCTGGGTAATTTAGCTTTGTTTTCTTAAAGAGACATGTTTACTTTCTGGTCTCGTGCAGGAAATCACGTTCTCCATCACCTTCCCCTGTACCCAGATCATTTGCTTTCACAGGTTTGCTAATACTTAACAGAACTATGGGTGTCGATTTGTCTTTGCTCATGCATCCAAACTCCTTGTTTTGTGTAACCTGATAAAAATTTGATGTTCCAGAGAAAAGATCAGTATCACCATTGCCCACTTCCCGTCCTCTAGCTCGTTCTGGATCTCTTACTAGTAGATCAACTTCTCCAAACCCAGTTAATTCTGGAAGACGGGTAACCTAATCTCACATAACTAATTCGTTTTATTCAGCTGTGAACTTCAATCAAGTCTCCAGCTATAGCTAGCTCATGTTTTTTTTATCATTTCTCGACGTGCAGTATCCTACAATGACACGAAAATCAGCATCTATGAGACTCCCGGCAGAGAAGGATGGTAAAAAAGAGAGAGATCCAACACCAAGTAGAAGTAAGCGGCTCCTCAAAGCCTTGCTTAGCCGACGCAAGTTGAAAGATGATCCAATGCTGTACAGTTACTTGGACGAGTATTAGCCCCCCTCCCCCAAAAAACAAGAAAAAGAAAAAAAAAAAACGAAGCTGCTCGCAAATTTATACAATGTCAAATGATCTTTGTTATTTTAGTATATCATGGTGACTTGTTGCTGGATGATCTTCTTTGTATCGCTAAACCATAACAGTTTTCACAAGCTGAGTAGTCCTGAAAAGGGTAACTTCACAGCTGAGTAATAGATTATTATTCACTCGCGGATGAATGAGGAGGTAGCAGATGACCTTTTACTGTCATTTAATTTGTAAAATAAAACTTCGTAACCGGTATTAGACAATCAATGGAGATCCTTGGGTATTTCTCTGCCAGTGAACTTTCGTCAAGAGGAGCAGAAAAATTCCCAAAACAGTTCTCATGGTGGCTCTGTTACAGATATAAGAACTATCAATCATCATACTGCAGCGATACGGCCTACCTATAGTAACAGGAATTCAATTACTGGATGCAAGATACGAAGTTCTAACAATGTGAATATCAACAAAATTGCACAGAGAGAACACTGCTCTCGGAAGAAGAGAATATTTGAAATACCAAAATCATATATTAATGAATAGAGATCATAGCGTTTCTAAGCTGCAAGAAAACACCTAAACTAGTCCCTTTCGATTGAGTGAGAACCAGAGAATTAACTGGTCCAACTCGCATTCAAAAGAGGAGTTAAAATAGACGGAGTTGCAGACCCGTGCTTGCAGTTCCCACCGGAAACCCATTCATCAGGGAGCAACAGTGGTTGGAGATGCCGCCGAAGCTCTTACGTAGAAACCAAAGTGCTACGCGTAAATCCCCCGGCAAGTTATATGAATTTAAATTTACTGTAAGCAGTGAGCCCAGATAAATAAATGAAATTAAGTGAAATTTAAAGTAAATATAAATTCAAACAGAATTAAGATTAATTAGGAAAGTATCCAAGAGGTTTCCTAATGCGATACTACTATTCCTGATCTCAAACGGATTCCTTTTCTAAAGCGGAACTTTCTTATTAGAGGATTCCAATTCTTTCCCCAGTTCGAAGTCCGACTACTGAGATGCTGAGGAAAACCTACATATAATTGAGCCAGGCTACTCTCTTTCACTGTCACTGTTTTATTTCGTTCGTTTGATACTTCCTGCAGAGAGCGTTCGAGAAGAAGAGTGAGAGAGTGGGAGATGGTTCGTAGAAGGGAAGAAACGCAGCGCAGAAAGGGCACGGAGGAAGACTTATTGGAGTTTCTTGAAAAGAAGAAGCTTAAGCAAGAAGAGGAAGATAGGGAACCAGAGAAAGAGGTGTTGGAAGCACTAGGGCGGCACTTTGGTGAGTTTACAGTGCCCATATGGCTGGGAGACAAGAAAGCTACGAAGACGGACGTGCACCCACATCACCAAAGGTTCTTCTTCCTGCATTCCATGATTGAGAAGCTCAAACCTCACTTGAAGGCGTGGGAGAAGGGAGAGATTGAACCCGATGGCAGTCCGGGCATCCTCGTCTCGATTATGGATCCGCAGTGCAGTGTGTGGGAGCTCAGGTTGAAGAAGTGGGCTAGTCTCCAACAGTTCGCTTTACTTCAGGGTTGGAAGCAGTTGGTGCAAGCAAACCAGTTGAAAGAAGGACAACTTGTTGGTGTATGGGCATACCGCCATGGCCCCAATAAGAAGCTCGGCTTCATCATTCAACACGTCAGTTCTTGAAAAAAGGGAGGTATTATTCCTCTTATTCTGCAAATATGTAGTTTTTCTTTTGTGACGACGGCAAATACCAAATTGTAAGCCAAGTTTTAAAGTAGGAAGGAACATTGTTCAGGTTAGGGTTCGTATGTTATCACATTCAGACTTGTTCGTATGAAATATATTAATAAAATCCCATACTGTTTGTTCTTCGTGATTTCTTAACCTATTCAACCAGATTGATTTTGGGGATTATTCCACGTCCATCACCCCTTGATTCATGTGCTCTAATTACAATTTTAAAAATAAAAAACAAGAAACGCTCTCTTGCGCCTACGCCAACAGTTTCCTCTGGATCTGGGGATCTTCAGTCTGGCTGAGGAACATTCACTGACGAAGGTTAAGAAATCAAATTCGTAGTACGTGATGCTCTTGCGTATCGTCCGATACATTTAAGTTACGTCGTTTTTTAATCATATACTAATTATGGGCCAGACAGTACGGACGACAATCGTTATATATTTGTCTGTACAATTCGAAAGCCCAATTTGTAGGAGGCATCTTGCTCATCTCGAGTATATTCGACGAAACATGCGTTGCGCAGCCTTCATAGCAGAGAAATATGCGGTAGCATATCCACACACCATCTTCTTCTCCATTTCTCGTTAGCGAGCTCTTCCCTGTAAAGAAACGAAAGCAGGGAACGCAAGGAGGATACCAGGCAAGCTTCTTCTCTCAAGCTTTGCTCTTGTGACTTTTTTTCGTTTTTACAGCATGTCTGCGACTTCTTGACTCCGTTTCTGTTTGGGATGGTGAAACCTGTATTGTGCAGTTTTCCACCAAAGAAAACGGGTAGATTTTATGCTTTCTGCGCTCTTTTTTATCACGTCAGTGTGCGCCTAACTTCGCTTACGGTTCTTCCTGTTCGCGCTATGCAACTGCCTGGGTAGAATTGCATGGTCACGTTAAGAGGGCCAGTTATCTCAGGCGCGATAAGAGAGTGCCTTGATCAAAATCTACGAAGAAAAAGAGTGCTCAATCTGCATACCTTATATTGAAAATTTGGGTTGTCTATAAACTTTATGATTCAGCTGATCCCACTCTAGCTGGCTTGAAACGTCTCAGGATTCTAATTAGGTGCCCCAAAACCATCATTAAGATACCAATCAAGTATAAGAAACACTTGGCTAGTATGGCAATTATACATGTAAAATAACCTTCACCACACCTCTTTAGGGAAACTGATAATCCTGCCACCTGCCGATCTACAACAAAAAAACAATTAAGTCATTGATTGATTCAGAAAAAGTATTCCCAGACTAAAATGAAACAAGATTTCAGCATCATTGTCATCATACCAACTCCATCGCCATGCAAATTTGACCAGTCCTGTAGACTTATTTTTGCCTCTGATGCTCGAATTAAACCACTAAGAGCTTGATTGACCTGAAAGTTTCTCAGCAGAACTAAGTAAAATTCCCTAGTTGTCATTAGTAAAGTGCAGATTGGAAATTTTTCTCAATAAAAATATCTACAGAAGCATAAAAATGTTTGTAAAAGCACCGCTTAGATTACAGTTTAGAAAATCGACCAAATTCATGTCCACACCAGGTCTAACATTGGTCATTGGTGTGAAAATGTGTTCTTCTCAGGGATAGGTTAAGTTGAAGATTTGTCATTGAGTATTCAATCATATGTCAGATCCTACGGTTCATGACCTTCAAAGAGATAGTTTTATACCTCCAAGTCAACACCCTCCCAGCAACCCACTAAAAAGAGAAAAAAGGGAAAGAAAAAAAGGAATGGCAGAGAGTTGTTTTTTTCAGTGTTTAAGCAAAGTGTACTACATAAAACAAAAATACAAAGGATAAATTGAACAGTTAAAAAAAATTAAAATGGATCCAAAAAATTTCCACCTAATCCAAAAACACTTCCAATATGAAAAAGACTTGAGCTTCCTGATCTTGATATGGCAAAAATAAAATCTCTATACCTCCTCAGGTCTCTCATGGCTCACAAGATGTGCTCCCTTTAGTTCGACCATCCTAGCAGCAGGTTGTAGTTTTTCTGCAACTTTTCGTGCATGACATAACCGTGCAATTATGTCATACCTGCATAGTCACAATTTTGGCATCAGCCCTTCCACAACTTTGGGAATACAAACAAAATATAGCAAATTTATGGTGGATAATTCGTCAAAGACAGAGAATAGATACTACTAAAGAGCTAAATATTAACTGTACTGCCTTTTTTCATCATCTTGGGACCAACCACATTTTCTTTTGGAGATTACATCATACTATTTCAAAGAAATGGTTCTGCAACTCAGTTAGCACTATTACTCAAATGGGCTTGGAATGACTTAGAAGCAATGGAAATTTTTTCATTGACTCAATCACTCCTAGACCTTATTGAAAATTTGACATTAGTCCTTAACAGGCTATCACAAAATGTACTGGAGCTTTTGTGACCTGGGACAAATGAGTTGCTGGATCTTGTATGTACAATCATGTATGATTGATTAGTTCCAAAATTCAGATGAATAAACAACAACGTTCCATTTCTGAAACCTTGAAGCAGCAGATGAGATCGTGAATATCTATAGTCAATGTGGTGATCATAACATAATACACTGATGTTTATTCAAAGTGTGCTTAAAAGCTTAATCGGAGGAAATTAACCAAAGACCATTCACATTGGAAGCTAACCTTCCATGAATGACAGAAATAGGAAATCCAGTAGAACGAATTGCTTCCAGTTCTTTGGGTGACAGACTGTGGGTCCAACATGCATTAATTTGACCTTCAAAGCCATTATTAGATTGCATTCCACTGGATGATATAGCTTTAACATATTCCTGCAAGGACAATTAATATGTTTAATACATTAGTTTTACATGCAGAAGAGTAATGGGTACATCATATGCTGGAATGCTAAACCTTTTTTTTTTTTGTGCAAAATCTTAGAATAAGCATGGTTCTCTTTGTTCATGAAAAAAGAGGTGATGGAGGCAATTACAAATGGGATACGACATAGTTAGTATTAACCAATTGGAGTTGAGAGTTTAACGGTTGCAAAGGTTGAGGAACAAAACCTCAGGTGATCCAATCAATATCTTTAGCTGTGATACAATAAGAGATGCATGTTTTACTGAGTTTGATGTTGTTCCTCACATTGTAAAGAATTTTCCTTCTGGTGTCAGAGCCAACATATTCATCAAGATATTCCTGTTCACATAACAAAATAGAAAAGCAATGAGGAGATTGGTGCTTAATTATTTCATTTTTCTTTTCTGACAGATTGAAAAGAACTTTGCTACATGGTCGCTTGCACTGGTCACAGCTCAGGAGCTGCAAGTCTAGATTAATTACAGTGTGATGAATAACTGATCCAGAAAAGAAAGATCTTAGTTTCGTTGCAGTAATTGTACTGCAGAACTCAGTTTCATTGGCCAACTCACAAATTGGTTTCCTGCCATAAGAAAGCCCATTTTTGTACTTCACCAGGTGGATCTTAGAGGGAGGAAGAAGAAGATAATAATACAAGATAAAAAACAGAAGGGATGATTCCTACTTATATCAATCAATAGATGAATTAAAATCATGAAATAAAATATAAAAATACATGTAGAATAGACCGTATTTAAAAAAAAAACACAGTAACACTTTATCACGTGTTTCTGTAAAAACCAGGACAGGAAACTTAGTTCACTATGATCATATCCCACTATTCTTTATTTCTTGGTTCAATATCGCCATACTTTTTCCAAGATGTAAAAATAAAATAAAATTTGAAAAAAAAAAGTAGTTGACCTTCGAATAGTGAGTATCCAAGTCAACTGCAGCCCTTTGCTCAGGTGTCTTGGCTCTTATAAACCGGATGAGAATAGAAATCATTTGCCTGTCAATCTGCAAGACAAAAATCATGTTCAATATATGCTCAATCCATCAAACATTCATCCTATTTCATTCACTTATACATAAAAAAAAAAAAAAAAAAAAAAAAGAGGTTACAAAATAAATTAAAAATATTTCTGTAACATCAGAAACTATCTGCAATCATCAGTGTGATTACTTATTTAAACTCTATAAACAAGTTGTCTATTTCCATTCGTGACAGTGAGCTTTAAAAAAAGTGGAAGGCCAAAAACCAAAGAAAAAAAAGCAGCAGAACTACAGCATGAATAGGTAAATCTCCAAATATGAGATCAGCAAATAGGCACCAGCTACCTGCCATGACAACGTTCTACACAGGTAAGTACCTTGAGTGAGTTTCCTCCAACACCAGGCAAGAAAAGAAAAAGTTCTTTTCGCATTAAAGGAGACTGCACAAATAAATTCCTTATAATCAATGAGCCTCTGAATTTAGAGATAAGAAAGCCACTGATGGGTGCCGACCAGAAACCATATCAGGGGAATGAACATTTTTTTTCTCACAAGTTGGATCCAGAATTTTTTCACCATGTGACTTCCTCACTTAAAAAGATGATCAAGCTTTGAACCTACAACGTACAAATCACATTGCAGAAAAGAAGAAATATTGATTTCTACATGATGCCTAGAAGATACCTTTGGGAAACATTCAAAACCTCCTCCAGTTGCATTTAGTAAAGCCAATGACGATATTCTCTCAGGGACCATTGCAGCTAACTTGCAAGATATCATAGCACCTGTTCTCACAGAAAGCGGAATCAAAACAGAGAATGTCGAATACTGCTGAACTTTCCCGAAACCAATAATTAAAACCTTTGGTTCAATCAAAATAGGGAAACTTAACTGGCTATGTACAAAAAAATGGAAAACAAAGATCTTAAAATGGAAAGGAAAAATCAGAACTTGAGCTCACCCATGGAATGCCCCACAACGTGGGCTTTGATCCAACCTAAATGATCCATTAGAGCCAATGCGTCCTGAGCCATGATGGTGGTTCTGCAAGGCATTCAACACGGTGATATTGATTTAATTGGCAGCAACTAGAAGCAATAAAACCATCCTGGATGAAGCCACAAAGACACAATCGCACTGCTAGAGAGAATTCAGTCTATCTGCTACACAACAAGTTTGTGATTCTGTGAACTTTGTCTAATTGCAGAATTGGGAGTATTATACTCTTTCATTTAGGACCTTTTCAGAATTCAAGACAATTCAACTAATTGCCTAATATCTCAATCACAACAACAAAAGCAGCTAAAATTAAATCCATTTGCACAACAGAAAAGCTGATTACTTTCCACAACAGTAAACTTTTTTTTTTTTTTTTTTTGCCGAAGACTCGAAGACCAGCACGTGACAATTAATAAAAATTTCCCGAGGGAAAACGAGACATACTCGAAGTTTCCATAAGCCAAATAAAAGAGAGAAAATAGAAATTTTCGCAGACGGAACAAAAAACTTACGTATACTCAGATTTCTTTAACGGAATGGAGCTCCGACCCATTCCACGATTATCAAAGGAGCATACCTCAACGCCATCTTCTTCCTCATTCAGGTCATCGGCACAACCACTTCTAACATCTTCATTTGGTTCATCGGTTCCCACCAAACCTTTTAACTGCGGAACCCAGGAGTCATGCGTACCAGCTAGACCTGGAATTCATTCATAGCATAAGCATGAAAATTTGACCAAAAAACCCCGCGGAAGGAAGAACAACAACAAATAAACCTGTAATGAAGAGAACTTTGGTCCTCCCGCGACCATAAATCTGATAAAAAATCCTAATTCCATTATCAGAGGCCGATCTCTCCCCTCCAGCACCTTGCTGACATCTGCTAACGTCGCAAAAAGGCATTTCTGCTCTCAGAGAGCGATCCCACAAAATGCTATCGTTCTCAAGCTTTTCCGAACCTTCTGACTAACGATCTAAAGAGAAAAACGGAGAAAAGGCGCGAAAAGTCGAAGCCACCACGATCGAGCATAAAGGAGGCCGGACCCGGTGGTAGACGTGGAAGATAATGGTTAGGAATGGTCCAACAAAAGGACGATGGAGTCAACTTCCGGAATCTAGAGGGGGGGTTAGTGAGAGGGATTTAGTCGGCGTGGCCGGTCGCGTTATCCAAATATATGTAATTAAAAAAACAGGCTAAAAGCTGATAATAATCGGAATAACGGATTGAGGTGGAATCGTGGATTCTTTTCGCGACGTTTGGAAAAAAAGTTGCTGTCTTCGCCGCAAGAGTTTTTATTTTAGGCTTTGAGAGTAAAACAGGTTTGATCAAAGTGGATGCATTCATTAATTGAACCTACTGACCTTGTCAAAGGAAAGAAATATGAAGCATACAAACAACTTTTCCAGCAAGCCTTATGAATCCGATCCAGGGGCGCTAAGGCTGCACTAATAAGTAGAAAGTTGAAAGTAGAAAGTGCATAAAAAAATTGGCATTAATGAACTTTTTCATGGTCCAATCCAGCTCCAAACTTCCGTCGAATCTTCTGTAAACAATTACAACTTATGTACATTAACATAGCCATGCATGTCAATTCTTATATACAGAAAACAGAAATCTGAACAGTAAATGTGGGAATCCCTAATCCCCAATTCTGATCTTCTTAGAACCATTACAAACTCTGTATGAGAGAAATATACGTAGGGCCACCTTTGTACCAGAGAGAGACGAAGCACAGAACCCCCAAGACATGACCTAGAAACTAGGAAAAAGCCACCCCAATGTCCAACCCAAAAGCAGTCCCGCCCCAACAAGACCCAAACCAACAGCAAAGGCAAGTGCATACCTACCAATATCATATTTCTGTGGCCTCATCTTTCTCCTAGTTCCCTTACGTCCTCCCTTCCTTTGTTTAACCTTGGGAGGCATCCATGGTAAGACAGGAAAGAGAGCAGAGATCTGATGATCCTTGCTCTTCAGCTGGAGGTACAGGGTCTCTAACTGTAAGAGCTGCAGCCACTGCTTGCATGCAAAAAGTTGTGACGTTTGTGTGAAGAATAGCTTCACAATGTGCTCCTTCTCGGTGTAGGCCAGCTGGGCAGCCCTCTCTGCTTCTCTTGCTCTAGTCTGGGAGTGGCGAAGAGCTTCCAACAGTTGAGCTTTGCTTGGATCACTTTCTGTGGTATACATATTTTTCACTGGATCCTTGTTGGTGCTACTATTGTAACTGTCACTGATAGCATTGGAAGATACGAGCAAATAATCAATATGATAAACACGATACATACAGATGTAGTAGAAAGTAGATCACCAATGGTTGCAGGTGGTCCACCATGTGAGCTGAGTGGAATCCACATAAAAGCTAAAGTAATGGACGTGAGTGAATTGATGTTTAAAAGAACCAGAAGGGAAATTTCTAAATAAGGTCATATAATACAGGAGGTGTAACTAATCCATAAAAAAAAAAGCGACAATTAAGGTTCTATAATTTGAAGTTGTTTTCATGCACTTAAAATTGTTTTGCTATACCTCTCCCAAAACATTATAATCCGTAAGTTTCTTCTCTAACACCGGAATTTCAAGCACGCCGAAAAATAATGAAAAAAATAAATAAAAGCACCTGCTAAGTTTTTCTGAATCTTTGAGTGAATGGGCCACCTCATGATATGAGAAATTCTTTTGATCAATACTCTTAGAATCAGTCTTAAGCTCTGAACAATCAACTGAACTGCAGAGTTCGCCACACACCTTTTGATGCAAAGAAGAACAGAAAATTTCATCACAATGGAAACACTCAAGACCAGTCAACGGGCCCCAACTAACATTCATCTTCTGGGGTCGTGGAAGATCACAATTCTCTACATGTTCCAGTGATTTTTGTGCCACCAAAGAAGCCAACTCGTCTTTATCAGCTGTTCGCCACCAAGGTTCTACTTTGTCACCTCCCGTCCATGCAGTTTCCGCATCTGAAAAACACTTTTCAGGACTGTTTGACAGTAAGAGATCTATGGGCTCCCAATCCATCATTTCCTCTTCGAGGTAATGAAGTTCACCTATACCAGTCTTATCATTGAGTGGCTGCCGTGGCCTACAATTCATTGCTTTCAGAGGCTGCACTCCTGCTTCAGTTATCCAAGCTGCCGGGTCTCCCTTGCTTAGTCTAAAATGAGAATCTACACTATATTTGGAAGTGGGGACTTCAGGCCAATCTCTCATAGTTTTGAGCTCAGCATCTGCCACATTTAGTTGTTCATTTCCAACATCTTTCTGGTATGTAAAATTGGGCTGAAGCTGTAGCCACCATTTTGTGTCAGGCGGTAAGTTGGAGTGTGCAGTATTCCAGTTAAGTGGCATAAAATTGGAGATAGGAATGTCAGGCCCACATGGTGCATCTCCATTAGACTCTGGTCTTGATGATGAAGACGAGCAGCAGGCCAACTTTGGAGCTCTTTTAGCATCTTCTTGGACAAAGCAACGGTTTGCAGTACGTTGCCATGCAGCTCTTGCTTCTGCTGCTGCCATTAATTTTCTCTGTCTCTAAGGCATCTACACAGAGAGAAGCATGTCAGACATAATGATAAAGCACAAAGAAACCCCTTCCAAGAACAAGTAAATGATATCTAAAAAGTGAAAGAAAAAAAAATCTTCAAATAGAAAACCTAAAAAGAGAAAAGTATCAGGAGCATATCTCTCCAGTTGAATAACTCATGGATCATATCATAAAGAAAAATCATACGGAGGGAGTGTTTTGTTGTCAATAAATGAAATGCAAATTCCCTACTCTAAAGGTAATAAGCAATATAATGCAGCCAGACAGCAGAACTGCACTTGCAGCATATACTAGTTAAAGATCATCGACAAGCGACTGATAGGTTTAACTTGAGAGTGTGGAATTGCCTTGTCCCATTGATATGAAAGTAAACATCTCTTAGTAGCCATTCATAGTTGTAGCTCTACCTGGTTTGCATCATCTTCTGAACTTACACATGCCTATGGCCTAGATAAAAAAAATTATGTTTCAAAGTTCTCCATGGTTTATTGAGACTTCCAATGGGTAGCCAACAATTTATCAAATATGGAATTCCGTTTTACAAATTCTACAGAAATCCATCTCATCTCTTGTATGTTAACTTCAGTTGTTAGAAGAGCTTCTTCAAGTCTTTCCTCACAAGCTCCATCCATCCCAATTTGGTCATTTCTTACAGCTCGCTATCCATCTATTTGATAGGGTACAACCTAAGGTGATAAATAATAGAAATGAGAAAATGAAACTTTGATCTAATAGTACAAGACATGCTCCACAAATGGATATAGCTCACATTTAATATTTCAATCCATTTCAGGGCATCAAAACAACACTTTATCATGCATTAACATCAAATCAAGAAGAGTTGCCTGGATACCATGCATTTTGTACATTCTCTTTACTGAACAGCATAACCGACAAACTTGAACTTGAAGGTAGTGACATCATAGCACCAATGATCCTTCACCAAGCTTAGTTTCCGATCACAGCGGAAGTTACGCTCACCATGGCCCTTCATAGAGGTTCTCATTGTCGCTAATGTATCTAGCAAATATAATCAACCAAGTTCTTAACCAAATATCCAGTGAACTGAACCAAGATGGATAGGCTTAGACATTAGATGGTGCTTAACTAACTTTTTTCATTCATTCCACAGAATACAGCAAACCAAGAGTACGTAAAATTTGACAGCATTGGTGTGGAAAAGTGTTCAACAAACACCAGAACACAGAGAGACTATAAAACATTTGAAGCTTACTTTAGTAGAATCCCGGTATTGCAGATGAAGGTCGAAAATAAAACTTTGACTAAGAGAAATTCATGGTAACAATTTGTCTCCAAAAAGCCACCCTTCCACCAACAAGAGAAACTGGTTGGTCCTTTCAGATGAAAATTAGCAACTGAAGAAAGCACACTAAAACCAATCTAAAAGTGCAAAGGGAAAATATTATAAAATACTCACTCTTTAGTTGGATGTGGATTTACCTGTAGGTTTCTTCCTTCACTGGAAAGGAAGTGTTCAAGATTTCAAAACTAGACATTTTTCTATGGTAGATTGGTCACTGCTTGATATTTGAGATTAAAGAAACACGTAAACAGCAGGGGCCATAAACAGGTTATAATAGGACAGGGAAAAACTTCTAAGATATTTTTAGATTATTGTCTTTTGCCCACTTCATTAATAATCGGCAGAAGTGACATTTACCACTAAATACTTTAAGTGAAAGAAAATTAAGGCCATTGCAGAAATGATATGATGAAGCTTTTAGGAACTAGATCAACCCAATTTAACTCGAAAAGAAGTCAATGCAGTGAAACACTATAAAGAGCAGATAATCATTTCAAGCCAGTGGAAGATACCAATAGAACTAAATTAATGAGTAAATCCAGGTTTGCCAACAGCCACGTCGTAGGTTGCTCTACCAGTGTATAACAAGTGAAACACAAGTAGCATTCAAGCGCAGGAAACTAACAATCAGCAAGCAACAAAGTTTTGCTGAAATAACAGAAATTGAATCCAATATGCTCACTCCATAAAAAAATTTCCACAGACAGATTAACCAAGCGATACCAGCAAAAACCCAAGAGAAAAAAAAAGTGTTAATGCATACTATCCCAAGCCAGGCAAACACAAGTTAAGAAAAAAAAAAAAAAAAAAGGCTCTCGGGAAGCAAAAAATAATGCACAACAGTTACCATCCAAAGAGAGTTACTTCGTTCACATATTCATCTAAAGCCCTCAGCATAACCAGGTAGAGAATTCACGATAATAAATTAAAATAAATGATTTTTTCAATCATACAACAAAGTTTTAAAATCAATACCATCGTTAGCAAACCTCTTTATAAAGAAATTCCTACGGTAAAAAAACGCTGAACAACTGAAGCTTTCTCGAAACATGCATAATCAACAAAACCCATCTGACAGATCAAAAAAATCCCATGACTTCCACATATAATCACCTTAATTGTTCGCTGATACACAACATCCATTCAACCGCAGAAATACAGAAAGAAGAAAACAGTAAAGCTCAAGAAGAAATCGCCGTCGACCGCAACAAAACATCGTGAGCAGAGAGTACCTGCTACAAAGAGAGAGAATCGGATAAACAAAATCCACGGAACATCGGAATTTATTAGAGTGAGCTGATCACAGCGGTTCCACTGACGCGATTTCTATTTGAGATCCAAGACGAACGAATCCAGAAGAAGAGAGAGAGAGAGAGAGAGAGCTAGACGAGTCAGATCATTAAAGTCAGAGACTCAAACAATTCCATTTTCCGTTTTTTTTAGTTTGTTTCTTTTCGAAGGCTGGTCCCAGTTTTTTGCACCCCGGTGTGCTCCATTTTCCAGAAGCGAATTTCCCCAACTAGCCCTGTTGCTTAGCCGAAAAGATCTCTCAGCCTCCTTGTTCACACTGGAATCTTACTACGAGATCTTTTCTATTTCACTTTTATTTCTATCCTTGTGCTCCCCGATACTGTGTCCAATACGACTTCTAAGTTCTAAGTTCCAACTTGTAAGGTACACCTATCAATGGATCACGATAGAAGACAACAATGGCATAAATCTTGCAATACTAAAAAAGCAGAGGAAACATGCTTGGCGATTTCAGATGAAACAAGCACACTTACATTTACCAGTAGACCACTGAAAGAGGAAAACCCGGGGTTAATACGACTTCAGAGTTCTAAGCTCTGAATTCTAACTTCGAAGCTTCATCTCCATTGATAAAATGGATCAGTATAGAAGACAATAATGGCAGAGATCTGGTAAACTAAAGAAGCAGAGGAAAGCATGCTTGGCGCTTTCCGATCAAACAGCAGTACTTATATTTACCAGTAGCCCACTAAAAGAGGAAAACCCAGGGTCGGGCAAGGGGGGTTCTAGCAAAAGACACAAAAAAAATAAACGTCCGTTTCGCAGTTGAAAAGGGAGGGCATGGAAGTCATCTAAGGGGGCAAGAAGAGAAAAACGAAGTAATAAACTGACAGACAAGTGGTGGGCCCCGCATGTAACGTGGAACGCGGGTGAAGAGCCCACCTGGCCGCGATGACACGACACTATGAAGTAAAAATGGTATTTTTGAATTTTCTGTAGAGAGTAAAAGTAAAAACTGATAAAGAAAAGTAATATTAAAGCAAGTAACTTTAGAGTGAACATTTATATTATTTTTATGTTTTTAATAATTAATTTTGCTTTATCATTAATTAAAGTACGGAAGGACCATTTTCCGAAGCGGCCGGACTGGGACTGGGACTGCCGGACTTCCGGAGAAGAGCCGTTCCAACGTCATTGCTCATGAATTTTCAAATAAAATTTCACCAATTATTAGTATAAGTTTCCTGAACGTTTTAATTTTTTTTTAAATGCTTAATTTAAAAGGAAGAGGAACCATAAGAACGAGGATATTCTACTGTTTTCCATAATTTTCATCGACTGTATATTCCATGAATGTCTTTCATTCTTCACCCGTAAAGTAGAGTTGTCTCAAAACCAAAACTAAAACTGCAACGATGAAAGAATACAGTATCGTGCTCGGATTAATGACATTTGAGCAACCCACAAAAGGAAAAATTAATAACATTTCACCTTAGCCATCACTCGAAATTCAGGAATCCCAAACCACTGTAAGCTCTCGTGAATTCATTACCAAAAAGAATATTATGAACGAAAACGAGGATGGAAGAAAGAAAAGAAAAAGGGTCATCACTCATCAAATTGAGAAAAAAACAGACTTCCAGTCCAAGATAACACTAATTTCAGATCGCACGGAACCAGATCCAGATCACATCATCATCATCATCAACTCCATCCCTTTCTTCCAGTCTAGAGCCAGCCAGCCAGCCAACCAACCTCCCCAAATGAAAGAAACAGAAAGGAGCTCACCCAATGACCCAACAGCCTTAAAAAAATACCAAATCCAGCTGTTTTCTCTTCATTTCTGCCGTTATGTGGCGCTTTCTCTTCCAATCTTAGATGTAAAAATACAAAAAAAACCACTTGAATTTTCACTGTTTCTTCTAATGTCGAAAGATGATTTGCCCCTTCTCCCTTTCAACCGCACCACTTGGAGAGAAGAACCAGGAAAATGATGATGAACACAATAGATGCTAGCGCAATTACAACTCCGAGCACCACTTTGTTGGGTCCATGTCGATGATTCTCCTTGCGCGGGGGGTCACTGTAGTCGGTATCGTCACTGTCATCGGTAGCGTCGGATGAAGAATCAGAAGACCGGGCAGGCGGTGGAGACACCGGAAAACCATCTTTATCACAAGGTGCCAACCCGAGCTTCAGCTTCGGGGAGAAAGTCGAATGGTTGTAACATAGGTTACTGTTCTCACCCACCTTAAAAACTGCCAGCCTCTGTATAAAAGACACATTAAAGGGCATTACCCCCTGAAAGTTATTCCGCTCCAGATTCAGATACTTCAGGTGCTTCATCTCCGAAAGGAATCTGGGGAGCGTCCCATTGAGCTGATTCGAACTCAAATCAAGGTGAACCAAGAAGGGCATGGCAGAGAGGGACTCGGGTACCTGACCCGACAAAGAGTTTCCAGCAAGAGACAAATTCCGAAGAGAAAGCAGATCGCCGAGCGTGGAAGGTACCTCACCAGACAGCTGGTTGGAGCTCAGATTCAGGTAATGGAGCTCGGACAGGCGAGTAATCGAGACGGGCACCCTTCCTCTGAGCCTATTACCCGATAGGTCGATGGATGTGATGTTGAGATGCCATTTTTTCGGCAGGAAACCGGTGAGATTGGTGGAAGTGATGGTCACCGAAGTGAGATGTTTCATGTTGGAGAGGATAATGGCGGGGCCGCTCGCATTGATGGTGACACCAGAAACGGTGAGGCGCGTCAAGTTCTGAAGACGACTGAGCCAAATCCCGGTGAGCGTGCGGAGGCTCTTGATACAAGCGAAAGAGGTGAGAGAAGAAGCAAGGGCGGAAGGCAGGCGAATGGGTTGGATAGGGCAGTTGAAGAAGCCGAGATCTTTGAGAGTCGTCAAAGATTTGAGAGCGGTGGCGGACATTTCCACGTCGTCGGAGCAGTTGATGAGATGGAGAGAGAGGAGATGTCGAAAGGGTTTCGAGGAGTCGCAGAGAGTGGCATTGTTGGGGGAAGGAAAGGCGCAGGGGTCTTTGCCCAGAGGGATGTTGAGAGATTGAAGAGCTGTGAACTGTTTGGGGTCCAATGTGGACGAAGAAGAGGGTGAAGGTTTTGACTTCACCACAGGAGAAGGAGAAGGTGAAGGTGAAGGTACTGGCTTTGTCACAGGAGAAGGAGAAGGCAATGGAGTATCGATAGTGGGAGCAGGGACAGTAGCAGAGAGGGAGGAGGTGAAGAGGGCGTAGGGCAGGACAACAAAGACAAGTTGGATAAGGAAGAAAAGGGGAGGTCTGGGTTCTGCCATTAAAGCCGGTGGACAGTGTGTCGGAGTTAGGAGTGAGGAGAGTGTTGGGAAGACAGGGTACGACGTCCGCGTATTTGAGGGGTTTTAGTTGCGAGAGTCGAGTGCCGAGAGGAGAGGCAGAGAGCAATTTCTTCTGTTTGCCCTTGGCTTTTATTCAAATGACACCAAGTAAGGTTTTTCAGTCCTAAACGGTCTTTGTTGGTTTCCCTTTCGAGTCAACGTTAAAAATAGTTCCACGTATATTAGTAAATACAAATATCTTCTATTTATTTCGATAATTCACGTTCATTTGATCCATTTCCAGTATATCGTAAAATAATCATTCAATATTTTGTTCCCTCGTTACCACTGCATCTTAGAATAAGGTAAACAAGGCTTCTTGATCATCCTAGTACCAGCGTTTTTTCTTGTAGTTGGGGATTTTCGATTTATAATGTAACAAAAACAAACTGATTAATTCAACTTCAACCTGCTAATTGTAAAATATCAGGAACTGGTTTGAATTTGGATACATTTTCATTTCATAACAGTAATACCCACTCAAATCAAGGTGATCAAACAAACTTTAATATGATCTTCAACTCTTACATATCAATTCCGGCAGCTGGCTGAAACTCAACTGACCAAACATGAATCCCCGCTGTTCTCCAGTAAACCAACTCCAACCAACATTTCCATCGCACCAGCACGTCTGAACCTTGGAACTTCATATTGTATCTTCTTCTCGAAATCCTGAAAGCTCAGAAAGTTCTTCAGCAGTCGATAGAAATGCAATTCTGACGAACGTCAGAGCCATCCGAATTACTCAAGAATGGGTCGATCTTCACCCAGATGAGTGAAAAAACAGACGCCAACAGCACTGACCAGAGGATCACGATGGTTGGAGTCCTGTTCTGTCTCCCCATGAGACCCTTGAGGAAAGGATAAAGATGAAGGATCACCCAAAATGCAAAGAACACCTTTCCGAACAGAGGACCCCATGCTTCGTATCCACTGTTCAGAGCATCCGAGAATCCAGCAACAACGCCCACCAGATTGACTACAAGAAGGGTTGTGGGAGGGATTAAAAGTGTGGTCCATTTAAAAAGATAGAGCTCCCCAAAGTCCGAATCCTCAGCAGCTTTGGCTGTCACAGTGAAGTTTGTGTCCAGACCAGCCAGCATTTTCAGGAATCCTTGGAAAACTGCAAAAAGATGAGCTGAAACCCCTCCAATCACCCAGAATTGTTCATTTCGCCACCAATCTTCGATGCTTACTCCACTCCACCGCAGCTCAAGCACACTGGTCAATATGATGGAGATGAAGAGCCCAAGAAACCACACACTAGCAATGTTTGAAAGCTGAAACACTCGAAAAGCAAATAATAAGTTTGAAATCAATTTTATGCATATAATACGTGTAATATTTTCTATATGTTTCATAAGGGAGAGAATAAGATGTGCATGAGCTGCAGAGAAGAGAAATTACAGTTGGAATGATAAATTTCCCTGTAAGCAGGCAGATGGCAGGGAGCGAGCAGTAGGCAATCAGAGGGAGAGATGTAAATGGGTAGACTATGGTGTTTATGTATGAGAATCTCTGCAGCCATTTCAGACGACCACCTCCAAAACCATACCAGAGAGGACAGTGCCTACTAAGGAAAATCTCAACGGATCCCAGGGCCCACCGAAGAACCTGGTGAAGTCGGTCTGAGAGATTGATGGGTGCCGATCCCTTAAATGCAGGCCTCAGGGGCATGCAGTAGATCGACCTCCATCCTCTACAGTGCATCTTGAATCCAGTTAAAATATCCTCTGTTACAGATCCATATATCCATCCAATCTGAGAGAAGAAGAGACCACACAAATGAATGTTATGTTCCCGTAGCACAAAATTAACCTGGAAAGATGGCTATCGCGACTAAACAATAAATGCTGACCTCCTTTCCCCACTCAGTTTTCTCTTCATAACCACAACTGATAACATGAATTGCTTCCTTGATCAGGGTAGATGGGTTTGTGGACTCTGGTACTCCTCCGTACTCCATTAAAGTGGACTCAATGAATACAGAGGACAAGCCAAACGATTTCTCAAAGCTCATTTGAGAGATCAACATTGATCTCTCATACTCATCGTAGTCTGCAAGACAGTCAAGGAACATTATGTCAGCATGCACCAATAACAAGTCAATAATACACTATGATATCAAGAACCTGTGTGAAAGAACACTTACTATTGATCTCTTGGAGGTTAAAAATGGCAGCATTTAGGTCCTCCCTTTTTGAGTCACGGTAGATCTCAGATTGATCTTTTGCAGGTTTCTTAGAGCGGCAGCAGCAACAGCAACAACACCAAGAGCATGATGATGAAGCCTTAGGAAGGGCAGGCAAAGATATGGGACCGTATCCATAAAGTGCTTGTCTATTGAAAACACAACCAGTCCCAACATAAACAGGTCCTTGTATGCCATCAAGTCCTTTCATGTTAATCTGCAAGTGTTGTGTTACTGTTACAACCTGACATTGAATCAACTTTCAAGATAAACAACGAGAAGGGGTGTTCGAGTCGGAACTTACATCAAAGAAGACTATGTTCCGGTTGGCATAACGGTCACTTTTATCAATTCCATCAAATCTCTGAGGGAATTGAATGTAACAGACATCCTTGCCAACCTGCGGGTCCATCATGAAACACATAGCTTCACGAACTGCCTTGCTGTTGTTTACATAGTGATCACAGTCGAGGTTGAGAATATATGGAGCATTTGTGAGGATGGCAGATACTCTGACCTGTTAAGAAGACAACAATTGCAGTATAATAAGGATTGTCTATTAAGTAGAAAAAGCAATGTAGACAAGACGATAAAGAAATTTACCAGGGCATTCATTGCACCAGCTTTCTTATGGTGTTGATACCCTGGTCTCTTTTCCCGAGAGACATAAACCAGTCGTGGAAGCTCATTTCCTTCTATGTCATGTGCACCAGTATGCCCAAGGAAAACCTGCAAATTTTACCAGATCATGCTCTGGAATCAAAATTAACTTACTGAATATCTAAGGAGAATATCTCTTTCTTTAATGTTTTTATAATCACAACCATCCTACATAAGTATCATTTAATTTTTTATTTTTTATTTTTTAATCTTTTCTAATCTTTCAAATATGTACTTTTTGGTCTGGGTAGCCCTTGCAACAAGAGAATGTTTTTTTAGAACAGAGCCATGTTCCCATAATATGTTTTTCATTACCTAAAAACACTCTTTTGAGATACTAAAGTATGCTTTAAATAGGACAGAATAATAAGAACAGTAATAATGAATGAACCTGAATCATGCCAGGATGGTCACGAGGATTGTTTCCAGGCCAAGATGTACCATCTTGCATCGTCCAACCTACCTCTGGTGTTTTTTGAGCCTTTGCCACCAAAGCATTTACCCTCACTTTGTATTCCTCATAATCTCTCTGTAGTCAGATGGAAATCAGTCATAACTGCACCACTTCAATTCATGTTTTTCATACTAATCCTAATATTTTTTTTATGTTGGTTCACTTCATTATCAATTCTGAGTAATGAAATCGGAACTTAAGTAATGATGCATAAGCATTTTAAGTTCAGATACTAGTACTAATTGAATTTAGTAGCGTACTTTCATGGCTCTCCTTTCTTTCACAAAAGATGGTTGGATCTTATCCTTCAAGTAGTCAATCTTTTGTGAGAAATAAAATTCAGGTGCTCGAGGCTCAATGGAGAACTTCTTGCAGAAGGGGACCCATTTTCTTGCAAAGTCAGCTGTTTCAGCAAGAGATTCAAACGAAAGCATGGCTGAACCATCATCAGATACATAGCAGGAGACCTTATCAACAGGGTAATCCACGGCCAGAATTGAAAGCACAGTATTGGCTGTGATCAGCGGTGGTTCTTTCAATGGATCCACAGTACTGACAAAGAAGTCCACAGCAGAAAGTTCAGAGACACCGTCCTTCTCATACCTGGAAAATATGTTAAGAGTGAAGGTCACAGTTAGCTGCAAATTTACAAATCGTTTGTAATCTTTCCCTAAGAGGCAATTATCCATACAGCGACACACGCAAAGTGAGACGGAACTTAACAAGCATTTGTTAGAAGATTGATCACCACATGATTAAATTTTTATTATTAATCACTCGACTAACTCTAAAACTAAAGAGAGATTGATCACCACTTGACTAAGTTTTTATTATTAAGCACTCAACTAACTCTAAAACTAAAGACCCAGTTAAAAACCAAAATCAATTTGCCAACCAACTAAATTCATTTTATCTTTTAGATTTTTGACCTTGCATTCAGTTCTAGTTGGTCATTGAATCAACGTTTGAAATTTTCTTTAGAGCTGGATATATACAATTAAGGGAACCTTGCTGAAATACAAGCAAAAATCTGCTTATGGCTTTATAAATAGGACAAAATCCTCCATCCATGTTGTGAGATACAAATAATAATGCTCGCAATTGTGTGCAGGTTAACGATGTCAGATGCCTACCTTAAGGACAACCTGTCTATATATGTCTCTCTACTGACTGGAGACCACTTTGGAAATTGATCCAACACCCATGAAACAGCAAACCAGATCTCACAAATGATAGACGTGAGCCATAGACCAAAAGCACTGTCAACAGGGTGAGTTATTCTGTAATGAAAAAAGAGTCCAAGAACGATCAAACGCATTATAATCACAACTCTGTATGGAGTGAGCTTGTTGGCCGGAATTGGATAAGTCCTTGAAAGTGGTTCAGCAGCTTCTGCTGACCTAAATACCAAAAATCATGCATCAGTAACTGATGCATACACAGAGATGCATCCTCTACAAAATAAAAATAGAAGCAAAATCTGAGACCACCAGTACCACGTCAGATATCTTAGAACATTAATCAATAATGTGTTCTTACTGTTTCTCTTCCATTTGCTGTTCTGATGGAATTTCAGCCTCCTTAGCAGTCTTAGTAGCAGTCTTCTTCTTCTTATTTTTCTTGTCCTTCCAACTCTCCACCCTGTTCTTCCAGATTGCATTTCCAGGTTCACTAACTGCCTCTTTAAAAGCATATTCAGATTAAGTTAGACAGAATTTAGCATCTAAAAAAGCCAAAATGAAAAAAAAAAAAAAAAAAACACATCCAGTAGCAAGAAATCTACCAGATTCTGCTGCAGATATATTACTTAGGTTTCTGCCATGCCCCCCAGAACTCTGCAAAAGTTACAATGAATCAATTTAAATAGTTTATCATTAAAATAATAAGCCGAGGAAGAAATATATATGTCATTCCTGTAAATGAACCAAACAGAAACAGGCTACGAAGTTCATTAGATATGAGGGAAAAGACCATCTACCTGATGCTCTTGCAGATGAGACGCCATTGTTAAACGTTCTGAGGATACCCCCTTCTCATCAGCAACAACTGAGTCCTCTGGGATCACAAGAGAAGGAAATTGACGATGAGAAACTAAAGCTTGTTGGAACACAGTTTCTAATGCATGATTTCCGGGAGAGTTCTCCAATTTTAAATAATATAAACACTGATATTATCTAAATGAAGACTTGATCAATGCTGAGGCCTCAAATGAAATCCAAAAATTTTAAAATAGTTGGGATTTCTGCAGATAGTTGTTACGGTGTTTAAAACAAGCGGTAATATTCCAAACCCAGAATGAAACTGACAAATATACAGTACGACAAAACAAAAATTCAAGAATGAAGTACGAATAATAGAGCTTTAATAAGTTGAACAAACAGTACGTATAATAAAACTCCGATGAGGTGAAGTAATCAAGCATTAAAAACACAACATCTTTCAATTATTCTTTTCAAGTGACGGTCCTTACCAACTATTATCCAGTAAAAGGAACAAGAAAACACAGTCAAACTTCTAAAAAATAACGCCAAGTTCATCCTAGAAAAATGTTTTATAACAGCCATCATCAGTAGAGGATTCCAATATTTATTCCAGAATCTTTTAGCTACCCAAATAACCGAATGCAGAAGACGAGTTACACAACAAGGTTAACTTTTCAGTGACATTTGACTTTTGGTTTGAGAAGAAAAGGAATCAGCAATGAAACACCAAACTCACCCGAATGATGAATATATGAGGCTCCACATCTCGAGCATCTCTTTGCTCCCTCCTTGAGCTCGAACTCGAGGCAAGAGTGACAAAGTGGAAAGTTACACACATGGCAAGCAATGAAAATCTCCCCGTTGGAAGCAAAGCCAACCGATTCACCACAAGCATGGCACAGGGGAACCCCAGACTCCATCATTTTGGTTCCGATTCAAGAACCTCAATCCCGATAAAGGGGGGGATTGTTCTTCTGAGAAGGAAATGAAGAAGTTGTACACCTATCCTTTTCCCTCTTCCTCTTCCAAGCAAACACCTTGAGACTGCCCAGGGCTCCTTCGCATTCAGGGAGAACTCCCATCATCTTTGTAATAGGTAGGGACGAGTGGTTGGAAGGAGGAGGTTGGGGAGTAGGCATCGTTGCTTGCAGGAAACGGAAAACAAGAGAGATGGGAAGCAAAGCTGTTGTTTTCTGGCTTATTTTGTTTTGAAGTTTGGAAGGCGGGATTTCTAAGCGATTCGGTTGGAGCTGAGACATACCAACCGATTGCCTGTCACTCCAGATTACGGCCCCGCGTGTATTTTCTGCATTTCCCACTTTTCCTCCCCTCTCAGATCACACTACAGAAAATCCATTATGAAGCTCTGCCACCCACTCAAGTTCAATATGATCGGATCTCATGGAGACGTAACAATTCATCAATATGATTGACTGATCATTTTAGAGCGAGAGTGGAACGAGCTGAAAATCGTATTACAATGACTGTTGTTAAGGTAACCCGATTACGGAGTCCATACAATCATACTTCCTAGTTCGTGCAAATAAATATCATCACAAAAATACTTAACAAGTACCAAAAATTAATTAACTACTGCTTGATTGCAGATTTTCCGTATTAGTGATTGGGTTTTCAGTTTTCACAGGTCACAGTCACCCCTTCAAACCAGTCATAGATAACAATGAAACAGGGGAAGGGTGTTTTCTATTTGTTTATTTATCAATTACCCGGGAAGATAGGCAAATAAAAATGAAAAAATTTAAAATAAAACCTGAAAATAATAACGGTAACCTGCAAAAATAAAGCATTATATATACATATAAAATACGTTAAAATTTGAATTTTCACAAATTCATGTAATTTACTACAGACATAATCTATACTAAACCATCTTAGATAAAGACAATTACCAACCTCAAAACAAATGGATATCAGAGTAATTAGGTCTAGTATACTTTATACTCGCATCAATTCAGTTTAACTAGTGAGAAGGCAGTGAAGGAATTGTTAACCATGAACAACTTATCCAAGAAAAGCTAGAAGCATCTATTAATGCTCCAGTCAGTGTACAGAGTTACAGTACGTACAAATAAATCCATGTGAGCAAGACTAAGGTGGATCCTGGCTGATCTCCTAGGCAACAAACAAAATAATGCCACTAATAAACCCATCTTGCCTCTTGATCCGAACATCAGAATTTCTTGTAGCGAGTCTCACTAGAGCACTTTGGATTCGGAACTTGCTTGAAGGAAGTTTCACTTCATTAAATAGTATATACCTTCAAAACTTTATGTGTCACAGACGATCAGATTTTCTGAAACGGCAGGTGTTGTACAAAGGCAATTGATCTGTAAAAGAGGAAAGTTGAGCCAAGAGATAGAAAACTTAACCAGTTTTCGAGAAAATCTACTGGTAAAAGAAGCAGGTGTCCTGAGATAAGAAATGGAAGTGATATCTTAATGGTGCACTGTCATAATGTAGCAGGAATCATAGCATGGCGTCTGACCATACCTCACCAGGTTAGCATGTGATCAACTTTGAATTCAGACATTTAGATCAGAGTGGAACTTAAAAGAGTACTGGTCGCCTGTACTACACATGCGAAGAGACTGCTCCTAGCAAGACATCAAAACACTAAAAAACTCCTCAGAACTAGCTAATGACCCCAGGATGTGGATTGTGAACCTGCAAGCATGTGGTAGGTAGACAAATTTGTTAAAAATAAGGCAGAAACGTGCAGTACAGAAAATCCAGAAGATTGAGATAATTAAATTTGTGCATCTGATAATTCAAGAGATGAAAACAGTAATGGGAGATTATGCTAGCCATATCCTACAACACAATGTTGTCTGGATGTAACTCTCTGGTGAATGAATAAAACTGGATTTTAGGGGCTTATTTCATTCATTCGGTTTTCCCATTCCTGTGGACCAGGTTAACTCTGAACCACGTAAACCTCTAGTATTCTTTTATTTTTATTTTATATTATTTTGCTCAATTCATCACAAAATCTATGAGGAAGGAATGCAACCGTCTCATAAAGCCATAAAAGATCGAGTTTAAAATAAGAAGGATATGACATATGCAACTAGGTAGTCCAAAGAAAAGGATTGCTAACCTTTTTCCTAGCATCAATGCTCAGCGGTAGAAATTCAGGGCAACAGCTGTTTTCTTCAGCGCTTGTATGCTTAGACCAATCGCATACCTTTACAAACGCATTGTTACCACCAGATATGATATACCTCCCTCTCACACCAAACAATGAAAAAGCCCTGAAAATGCCACAGAAAGAATAAATTTATTCAAAACAATTTTCAAAAAGACTCCAAAACGGATGACCCTACTTACACAGAAGATACAGCAGCCATGTGTCCCACGGCACAATCAAACAACAATCTCTTTCCTTGGTTAGGATTCAAGTTATGTTTGCTTTTAGATTGAGAGAGTTTTTCTTACTGTGCAATGAACTTTTTAACCTGGCAAGGGCCTGCTCCGTTTCAAGATCAATCACATCAACAATATCATCACCCCCTAGCCACAGCACAAATTTTCCCAGATCTCTCCAACATGTCCATTTCAGGAACTGCTATTGCATGGACAATAGCTGGATTCAAACATTGGCTTGTATGCAACTTGCTATGATCAGTATCTGGCATACCTTGCCACATGAAAATATAGAACAAAGCTACTTAGATATAATGACAATAAAAAGGATAAAAATAGTTTAAAGAATTAATAATTACAATAATCATGAGAAGCTTTTGACACGAAGCACGATATAACAGTTCATGAAAAAACGCATTGAATCAGTTCTAGCTATAGTTTACTATTTATAGGGAGTATAGTGAAGAAGAAAAAACTTGGTCACCACATAAAGCAGAACCACTATCAATCAGTATTTAGAGCCCTAGAGGTGATTTTCAGTTCAGCTGTCTGGCTTTCAGGCCATGCCCTCAATCCATAATTTACCATCAAATGAGGAATCTAGAATATTAGCAACAATATTTTTCCTTGTTTAAATAATGAAAAAGTGTTGCCATTCTCATCCCACAAAGAGTTCCTAGTGCATAATGGAACAGAAAGAAAAAGACCAATTTAGCAAGAAAATAAAAAAATACACAAATATCTAGCAGGAATACCATATGAAACAAAAAACGTAGTTGCCTACTGATGCCGATATTTATCTCCTTAAATCCTTTGAGCAGTTATTTTGGGTATATTAGGGTCAAAATAGCACAAATGGTTGCTCTTGATACGAATAAAGCAGGGGGTTTTTAGATTGCACCTATGGTTCAATGCCAAATAAGCTGGTTTCGAATGTGTGTGGAAGCCAGGTAAAGTAATACAAAATAAAAACACACACACAGAGATTATTGTTTATGTTAAGGCCTTAGATTCAAGTGAATTGGGTGGAGGAATAGTGTCTAAATAGAACCAATATTCAAACAAAAAAAAAAAAAAAATACTCCAACTATTATTTTTGGCATTGAACCACATATCATGAAACAAAAATATAAAGACACTGACTAATGGTAGGGCATTTGTAGAATAGAATAGCAAAGGCAAAATTATGAATCACTGGAAAGATTGGTTAACAACTAAGAAAAAGGTGCTCTAATACCCAAGTCCAGAACTCTGAGTGGCCGTCCTCTGGAGAAGTCCCACATCACAAACTTTGCATCAAAACCACCGGTTACAGCTGCCAGAAAAGGCCAATGTAAAACATTTCCAAAGGAAGCAGGATCGCAATGTCAAAAAGTTTGCCAAAATACTCTAGAATGTCGTCACAAATAGGAGAGCATCATGAAATAATCTACACATGCCAGATATTGCAAAATCACAACAACCACAGCAGCTTGATAAAGTAGGAAGTACCTTCCCAAGGCCTCCAAGGGAGGAATTGCACACTGCTAAAAATCTTGGCAGATACAGTTAGATAGTTCATAAGTACATACTGAAAAAGAAGATTTCTTTAAAGACATGAAATTGGTGGGGAAGAAAACCTGCAATCACTTAAAAGCAGATTTTTTGGTGATGAAACAACACTTATAAAAGGATACATTTATATGGCTGGCTCTTAGATTCTAGTATAGGCATGCTGGATGGTGTCAATTATCTGCCAAAGAGATCAAAATCAATATAGTGATGGTTGCGACACTGATTTGCATACAATGCTGCAGAGTTCTATTTGTGTCATCTAACGAAGGCATAATAAAAATCAAACCAGAATTGGCTGTTTTAACTGCTTCAAAAAATCTGGAATGAACATCAGGAAATCAGATACAGGTAGACAGCAAATTTGATATGTTCTACATTACGGGAAAAATAAAAACACAAATTTTCTTTAGATGCCTTCATTTTCTGAAAACAAATAACAAGATCTGTTATGTCCAGGCAATTTATCATTTGTTTCTATGGCATACTTGAGCACACTGAAATTCTTAAAAGTAGATGAAATACCTTCACATCACCACTGTCATCATCAGCAGCAAGAAAGAATGACTTGAATCTGAAGGTAACCTGCAAAAGAAAGAGTGAAATTTTTTGGAGTACAAAGTTACATGTAAAACAGAGAAAACACAAGCATCATAATTGATTAACAATTTTCCTACTCCCTGAAAAATGGCAACATGAAGGAGCTGAATAAAATCAAACAATTCAAACTTCTAGAAGTTACGTTTAAATTCCAGAAAATAAATATTGTGAATTTTTGGAGGGAGGAAGGGGAAGACAAAAGACAAAATCCATTTCTCAATCTTCTATGTTTATCTGTTTTATTTGTCTGAATATCTGTAAGTGAATGTGGGTCGATGGGTGGATGCAGCTTTATTCAGAAAGCTATAGGAATCAGAATTTACCTGATTTATCTCGTCCTTGTGATACTTATAATTCTCCAATGGCTTCCAATCAGATGCCTCCAAGATAAAATAGACCTCATTAATGATTAAAAGGGACAAAGTAATAAAATGTGAACAATAGGAACCTACCTAGTGACAGTATATGCGTCGAGAACCAAGTCACTCTATAACAGTATGATATTGCAAGCTAATTTTACTGAGCATCTCTATTGCAACTCATATTGAGCATTACTTTTATAATATGTCAGCATGTAATTGAATGGGGAGAACTTCATCTTATAGAAAACAGGAAAATCGGCTTTGACAAACTGAATAACACAGCACAGAGAAAACTAAGTGCAAATCAAAATCAGCATTGAATTGGTGATGCCCATTCACGATTTCAACAACCATCACTTTGCTTCACAACCATCAGCATTGAAAGCTTTTACCAAAACACACATTCAGAAGAACTGTCATTAAACTCATATAGCAATGACCTCTCATCCTCTTGAGAAGAAGGTGTATCTATAACATAGATTTAGGAACACAAGAGAGAGAAAGGCTAACCTCGCCGCTGGAAACAATGACCCGGGCCTACCACACGATGCGATACAGCAAGTAATGTCGCTTTTGTGCCCTTTCAGTCGTCTTGGCTTCGTCGTCCCGGACATATCTTGCTGCTTGCCGTGGCCTTGTGCGCTTCTTTTCGCATAACCGCTTGTGTGCTCGGTATTGAATTAGAGCGCACGAGTCACGGCTGACTGAGTCGCTCATTCCATCGTACTCACCTTCAAGGGTGGGCCATCGTAGTCGCTTGATAAGTCTAAATATTAAGAGGACTAAATTATGGAAATAAGTTTTCCTAATTACATGCATTGGTGTATCTAATTTAGTTTAGCCATCGAATTTGAATTGAATTACTTAAAAACTTAATTTCTTTTTATTCTATATTTATTTTATATCATACGCATTCATGATTAAATTTATTTTACTATTTAATATTTTATAGAAATAAAAAAGCAAATAACAGTTTAAATAATATATTAGAAAAAGAAAAATTGTGAGATGACACACTGGTAAACAGATGTCTTACTAAGATTTGATTAACCATTGGATCAGGGGCGGGGCCTCCAGTCTACGTTTCGTGATCCAATAAAATCAAGTCCGTCCATCCATGTGATCTACTAAGGTTGAGACACGCTCTCTAGTAAGTAGAAACCGCCAAGAGCGATCTCTTTCAGACATGGGCGACTGTGATCCGTATTCATTCTAGGCGTGTAATGGAGCAATTAAGCAGTGACTCCGCTAAATGATACAGAGACAATAAAATGGAGGAAGATGCTGTTTACGATAAGATGAAGCTTCTATCTTCTATCCGTCTAACTGAACTCATTCAAGTCCAGAGGTTTTACCATGCCCTAAAGAATATACAAAACGTTCACCAGTGCGAACCAGGTCTTCCACTCCAGTTTCTTGTGATTTTGTGGTCCCTAATTGCTCCAAACAGTAGTACCATTTCCTTCAAGGACGAAACCCAGGACAAATCACGGGATGACGAGCTTCTTCCCGGCGTAAATAGTGTCTCCCGTCAGCCCATTGGCCTCCTTGATTGCATCGATCGAAACCTAAAACCACCCATACCTCACACTCTAGCTCAAGAAAATCCAAATAATTTATGTTTAATAGTAGATGGAGAGAAGCAGAAAAGAGCTAAAAAGAAGATTACTCCGTATTTTCTAGAAAGGCCCCAAAGGGTATCCCCCTTTTCGATCTTAATAGTCTGCGGAGCAGCCGGAGATCGTGTTTTCTCTAGAGGGATAGGCATAATCGGCACCTGAACAGAAAATATTATGAACTACGGCGGGAACAAAAAAGAAAGTAGCAGATGTTTCCACGGGAATGTACCTTCGTTTCTGGGAATGGAGAAGACTGATGGCAAACATCCTTTTTGGGGAAGATTGTCTTGAGGATGCTCATAGCGATGCCAGAGAATACAACGAATCCTGCTGTTTTGGCGACGGCGGGCTCCTTGCCTTTGGCGTCATCGTCGTCCACTCCATTAGCCCTGGAATTGGACATTGGTTTCGAGGTCTCCCGTCAGTTCGGTGGCTGAACAAAAACGCAAAACCCAAGTGATTTATTTTCTCTTTGTCGTTCCGAGTCTTCCGACTTCCGAAAAGCGTTGGGTTCAATCCAGGGTCTCGGACGCCATCATGGGCACGGACCTCGCTGGTAGCCTTTCCAGTTTCGTTATAATAAATGTCCATTAGAAGCACTATGTGGGGGTCCTTTGGGATGGAAACGTTGTGTTGCCCATTATTATAGAGTTGTTAGCATTATACCCCTGCAGGCTGCAACGTTTTTTGGGAAAAAAAAAAAAAAAAAGTAGGTTCCACCGAGATTTGAACTCGGGTTACTGGATTCAGAGTCCAATGTCCTAACCACTAGACCATGGAACCAATTGTTGCTTATTTTCATTCCTATTTAAAACAATACCGATAAATAGCGTCTATAGAGGGGACCAAAGCTTGTCCACAAATTTTTTACAATATCGGTAGGTAGAAAGCAGGTTGCGTGGACGCCATGGCACGAGTTCACAACTTTCTCAAGTGAACCGTCAGGTGCGGCCAAGATTCATTTAGGCCGTTGTAGACTCCAATTAGAAATACGCGGCTAAGAACACCATCTCGGCTACACCGTTTAAAATTGCCTCCAATTTCCATTTTTCAGTCCTGGAATAGACCTCTGAATATTCTCCTCCTCAAATAAAACGCCCAAATACAATTTTTCGAATATCTGTTAACGCTTTCTTCTTCCTTTCTTAGGAAATCCAAACCTTCTTCAGATCACCATTTTTTTGCTGCGCAGTGTGTGATGGCTCAATTACTTTCTCCAGTTTGCACGGATACACTTAAATTCCAGAATCCGGTTCTGTTTCACACGAAGGATAGATGGTGGAGGCCTGCAAAAGGCAATCAAGCGATGATCAGTGCAAGACGGAGAGACAGCAGAGTAAAAGCAGCAGTGGAAGACTATTCTGTCGGTCAGAACGAGATATCTGATGACTATTACGCCGTTTTGGGTCTGGTAATTGGAATCATCGGCTATTTTCTTCTCTGTTTTTCTTTCGCTCACACCTATTCTTATGTTTCCTGAGATTTGATGCCCTGTTTGGGTTTCCCGAGAGAGTTGCAGTGAATGGAAATGCTGTTAAGCTATACGTAAAGACGCACTAATACGTTCCTTTTCTTCTTTGCGAATCAATTGGCACTTCAGTGCATCGGTCCTACTGCCTACTGGTGGATTTGTTGCTTTGACTTCGCTTATAAAATTACTGATTATGGAAATTTTATTCTGGTTCCAAATTGCTTGGTATTTTTGCCAGCTGCCAGATGCCACTCCCTCGCAGATCAAGAAGGCGTATTACAATTGCATGAAAGCCTGCCATCCAGATTTAAGTGGAGATGATCCCCAGACCACAAACTTTTGCATGTTTATTAATGAGGTTTATGGGGTAGGACCTCAACTCGATCCTTTTGGATCAAAATTGAAAATGTCGTTACATGATAATGAAGTTCGGAAGCGCAGGTACTCAGCGACCCCGTGCAACGTATGGTTTATGACGAGATTCATGGGTACACGGCTACTGCAATTAACCCCTTCTTGGATGACACCAGTCCGAAAGATCATGCGTTTGTGGATGAATTCAGTTGCATAGGTAGGAGACGATCTTCCTGTCTTTCGAGCAGCATTTATAGAATAACAACAGTCTTTGTCGCTCTTTCCCTAATATCCTCAGTCAACAATGACTTTCTTTGTATAATGTCGTTCTCTTTGCTTCGAGAAATGGTTAAAACTACAACAGTGAAAGCAATGCTATCTGATTAATAGATTTTTAGTGGCTCAAGCAAATACCCAGTTATGTTGACTGCTTGATTTCATAAAATTATACAAATGGAATTCCTGTCTGCGCAGGCTGCAAGAATTGCGCTAACTTAGCTCCAGATGTGTTTCGGATTGAAGAAGATTTTGGAAGAGCTAGAGTCTACTGTCAATCTGGGAACCCTGATTTAGTTCAACAAGCTGTAGAAAGTTGGTAAGTATCATTATTGAAACGCAGCAAGATATCCCAATTGTATCAGAAACTTACAGGAGTCATATTGTTCCTTGAGGGGGCTCATTAGTTTGCCTTTTTGCCAGCCCAGTTGATTGCATTCATTGGATATCTGCTGCACAGCTTTCACTGCTTGACGATGAAATGCGGAGAGTAGAGAGAGTTAATGTAAGAAGTGTAAATTTACTCTGTAATTAGTACACAAAGATAATCTGTTATGAAACATTTCCTTATTGATGCACAGGTGGGATTGATGCTTGCGGGCATGGGAGCCTCAGCTGTTGATGTTTTCAGAATGGTAAGATTCGTACATGTGTTGATTTTCTTTGCCATAGATTTACATTGTTGATCATATTAGGGTGTTGTAACTTGTAATGTGTTGCTTCGTTTTCTAATTTGAAAACAATAGGAGATTATAATAGTTGAAATTAAGCCTAGGAACAAATACAGAAATGAAAAAGAGTGAGCTTAGTGTTGAATCTCAACATAATGTTTAGCAAACATCCCGGCACACATCAAGCTAAGCCAATATTAGCCAATTATAACTTTTTTTTATCTCAGTGAAATATTTAAATACAAAAAATGTATAGCAGGATCTTCAGTTGTTTTCAGATGTACTTTTCACCTTTTTTTCTGATGTACTATTAACTCATCGTTTGTCTTATAGTAACTTTTGCAATCCAATGGACCTGAGTCGGCTGAATAAATCTATTCAGTGTCTTCCAGCCTTCTCATGCTGCTTAGTAGCTTCCCTGGTGTAGCATTTCTTGTAATCGATATTCACTCGTGATGCAGGCAAGCTCTCGTTGGGAAAAGCTTCAAATGAAAGTTCGGGTAATCAGGCTCTCTTAACATTGCTTAATTCAGATATGCATCAAATCGCTGGATTCATTGGTTTCTAGCTTGTGTTCTGTCTTCAATTGTCTTCATTGTATCTAGCAGCGGTAGTTCTTCTCTCTAATTGAAGATTTGATTTATACAAGTTACTCTGGATACCCATTTCTGGCGGATTTAGCTTCTTCTGTGTGACAACTTTGTCCGCCCCTGTTTTCTCTCAAGAACCCAGCACAGAGTACTCCTAATTGTGCTGTTTTCTTTCTTTTTCTTTTTTCCCTGAAAGTAATTGAGTGACAAAGATCTCCTTAATTGGTGGGGCTATCGCATTTTTTTTGGTATTCTATTTCCCAGCGAACTCTTAACTTACCCTGATTTTTCCTTCAATTGATATTGAGCTTCATTTGCAGGATAAAGCCAAGAGGAGGATGGCGAATAAAAAAGGTTCAGAAAAGTCAGGGGCTTATTGGAATAATCTGTGGGGAAAACCTAGAGATTACCAAAATTCTGGTACTGCTTGATACTCAAAGAGTTAATACAGAACTAATATTATCCTGTGTCATTTCTTAGTGTAGATTCTGCTTCTCATCAATTATCTGAGTTTTATTTGGGGCAAAAGTTTCAATCTTGGGCATGTCCGTAGCTGCTTAATAGAGTATGCATCAGAGTCTTTCAGTAAAAATGATTATCAAGTGACTTGGTTGGCAGAGGAAGAAGTGAAAGAAAGGGCAAGGAGAGCCGCAACAGCAGCTAGGAGGTGGAGAGAGTACTCCAGAAAGGGTGCCGACAGACCTCCAACGTTCAAACTCCCCGAGGTCACTGCCGACGAAGACTAATGGCTACCTCATATAGTCCATCTATGAACTTCACAAACAGATGGTAAATTCAAGCCATTACATTTACCAACAAACGAAATATAATTAATTGTAAAGCTAATTACTTATAGAATGTTCTCCTAATCAGCAATTGTTATCTATCATCCAGTGCCATGTAACATGTGTATAATAAATTCATCTGGTTCAAAGCTGGATAAGTATTATGAAACAAAGTCTCTAGTTCATTTCTTTTATAGAGTTAGATTTGGGAACCGTGATGAACAAAATCAGTGACATTTAGCACCAGGCCTCAAAAGCCATTGGCCACATTAAGGGGTGGCTTCAAACCGGGCTGGCTCGCGAGCAGCTCGAGTTCGGCTCGGTGCCGGCTCGGTTTGATTCGAGCTTGAGCCGAACTCGAGTTATGAAATCGGCTCGTTTACCTTAACGAGCCGAGCTCGACTGAAGCCAAGTTCGGTTCGTCGGCTTGCAAGCCGGCTCGAGGTGAGTCGGGGATTGGTATCGGGTCGAGAGCAGGAGCGAGGGGGTAAAAAATTTTCCTCCCCTCGTCACCGCCGAGCCCCTCCCATCGGCTCTTGTCACCACCTCTACCGCCGTTGACAGTTGTTCGTCGGCCGCATCTGTGGCCGTCCGTTCTATTTCTTCCTCTCCTCGCCTTCGCTTCTGTTTCTGTCGCCGCCATTTCCGTCACTGCCGCTTCCGTCGCCTCTGTCGCAGCCGTAATCCCCGATGACAAGTCCTCCCCAGCGCCGTAACCCCCTTCCCTCCTCGTCATCTCGGCGGAAAACTAAAACCAGGGGAGAAATAATCTCCCCCCTCCCCTGTGCGAAATCACGAGATCATAAAGTAAAAAAAAATTCCTTAAACTCTCCTTCCTCATAGCTTTTGAAAAAATTTTAAAATACATATAGAAATAAGTTTCTATGAACTATTAGTGTCTCATGTTGTTTTTAAATATTTTTTAATTGAAATTTCTTATTAAAAATCATATAATTTTATAAGTAAGATTTTCCTACCAAGATGGGGTAGAAAACTGTATAAAATTTTTTTGAATAAATATTTATGCTGTAATACTTTTAGCATGAAGCAATTTTCATTGCAATTTTGTGTTTGACATTTTATTTGATTAAAAATTTATCGATAAGTATAATAATATATTAGATTGATTATTAATTTTTATTTATTTCCCTAGAAGATGCAATAAAAGGTCCATTTAACTTTCCTAAAAAAATTTTAAAATATTTTTTGTAATTTTATAAGTCACTAAAAGTAATAGGATTTTATTTAAAGTTTTTTTTTGGGAATATGTATCATAAGAAAAATATTTCTAGTTTTTCCTAGAATATAAATTTTCATCTAGGGGCACTAAAGAGGCCATAGTAAATTTATGGCCAGATTCAAATATTACAAAACAAAGCTAGACAACAATTGTGAGTAAAAAAGATTAATATTGGTGTATTTTAATCCATTATTAAAATTCAATTCTGAACTTCCCCTATCATTTTTTTTTTAAATGTATGCATAATTTTATATATAATTTATTCGAAACCTTCTCTAAGTGCGAGATCATAAACAAGGAAAAAAAAACTCTTTGTCCCTTCCTCATGACTCTTGAAAAAATTGAAAATATATTTTAGTAGAAATACATTTCTATAGACTATTAGTGGTTTTTTTAATAAATGTTGAAAAGACATTTTTAGTAGAAATATAGGGGACCATTAGTGCCTCATGTTTTTTGAAAATATTTTTCTAATTATATTTAAAAAAATCATATAATTTTCTACGTAAGATTTTCTTGCCAAGATGATTAGAAAACCGTATAGAAAAATTTTGAATAAGTATTTGACAATTGATAATATAATACTTTTAGCATGATGCAATTTTCATAGCAATTTTGGGTTTGATATTTTATTTGATTAAAAATTAATCTATAAGTATAATAATATATTAGATTAATTATTAATTTTTATTTATTTCCTTAGAAAAGGCAATAAGAGGTCCATTTAACTTTCCTAAGAAAATTTAAAATATTTCTTGTAATTTTTAGTAAGTCTCTAATAGTAATAGGATTTTATTTAAAGTATTTATAGTTTTATTTGGGTAATTGTAAATTGATAATGATATTTCATTTAATTTTGTTGTGTTTGATTATTGTATGGAATTTATTCATAATGTTATGCAATGTATGGAGCGTTTATACTATTTTATGGAGTGTATAAACAATTTCATGGAGTGTTTATGGAATGTATAGACAATTTTATGGAGTGTTTATGCAAGTATTATGTATATAGATTATGTCCAATTTTAAATAAAGGTCATACCGAATTTTATATAAGTATTATATATATAGATTATGCTCAATTTTAAGTAAGGGTCATGCCCAATCTTATACATGTATTATATATAGAGGTTATACCCAATTTTATATAGAGGTCATGCCCAATTTTAAATATATGTTGAAGCTTAAAACTCAGTTAAAATTTTTGGGCTGGAACTCATAATAATTTTAGGCTCGATACAAGGTTCAGCCCAAAGTTCGACTCAAAATATTTAAATCCGCTAGGTTCAATGCCACCCCTGTTTAATTCTTCTTTGAAGTCGGTCTCTTGTTGTTAGATTTTAGACGACGTTCGCAAGAGAGCGAGTAACTGTAATTTTGCAGCTGGTCATTTCAGTCCAGGTTTGCGAGTTATGTCTGTGATTAGAATTTAAAGAGGGTCGGAACGGCAATGGCTTCAACGACCTTATTCTAAACGGCACTCTGCCGACAAGTTGCAGGCCGCATGATTCGTTGAGCAAGGCACAAGGACACAGTGTCAACGAATTGGATATCACGGCTGCCTCGGGCCCTACCGATGCTCCACGCGTCGGGCCAAAGAGTTGAGATCCTGTTTAGTGGAGCGACTCGCATATTTGATCAACTCGTTCGGTAAAGTGGGAATGGTGGGTGTGGGTGGTGACGTCACGTCTGAAAATCGTTCCCAGAGATTTTAATTTAATTTTATTATCTTCCTCCCTTGAGCAGAAAGCTCAGAGATGATCTTGAATATGGAATGAGCTACGGATGATCCTGAAATCCAGAGAGATAATTGGACCAAAATGCTCCTTCTAAAATCACGGATAATTAAAATAAATGCAAACCGTTAACTAGTAGATTTTCTGCCCCAAATCTTCGATTCTATTTCTGTTTCTGTATTTACAAAACCCCATTGGGGCGAAAAAGGAAATACAGGAAACGTAAATAAAAAGAGACCGGGAATTCTGTGAATTCAGAGGAATGATAGAGAGGACGTCATCTTACGGCCATCGCAACGGCCGGCGCCTGAGATGATGTTTCGTTTCGTTCTCGGAAAAAAAGAGACGGCAAAGTATTAGAGTCGGTGGAGAATTGTGAATTCAGAGGCGGTGGGGAACAGTGGAGCTCATCATCTCACGACTGAGGCGACGGATTGAGCCCAAATTTTGAGACGGTCCTTCATATCGTTCTCGTCTCCTCCAGATGTGGCGATTATCCAATAATTTCCAGCCGGTTTATATTCTTCTCGACTGATGTCCCAAGCCTCTGATAAGTAGGGTCTAGAAACAGTGGATTGGTCTGCAATTTCGTGCTCTCCATCTTTTTTCCCCAATCTTTGCAATCCAGGCAAAATCGAAATCAGCTTCGAATCAACGTCTTGCTCCGAGAAAGTAAATCCCAAATCCATAAACCCCTTCAGTTCCTCGAATTCAAGATCAGATAAGCTCTTACTCAGCCCCTTCCTTCGCGGCCGAGTAGGTGTCTTCTTTGAATGCGTCCCCGCTTTCTGTCCTCCGTTTACCTCCACCAGCGGCGGACAGGATTCTTTCCCGGAGAGAATGGTATCAAGCCTAGGAGCCTCCAAGACTGAATTCGGAGAAAAAGGATCCGACATGGCATTGAGCTGGTCGCTGAGAGACCGATGATGAAGGCTTCGGAGGCGACCTACTTGGGGTTGCTGTCGCTCATCGGCAGCAGCTGGCGGCGGCGGAGGAGGATCCATCGGATGTTCATCTTTTGCCGGAGAAAGAAAGTAAAGCGGCTGCGTGAGAATATGCCGGTCGAACCAGTAGAAATCAAAGAGGCTCAGCACTTTCTCTTCTTCTCCTCCCATGGCGGTCGAATCCCTCTGAACCCCCTATAGACACCTAGATATTGACTAGGCAGGCAGTCGCCTCAAATTTATACATATATATAGGAGGCATGGTAGCGTGATTCTCCCCGATTTTGTCCAGAATTACTGGTCGTCTCTTGTTGTTTGATTTTAGACGACGAGCGAGTAAATGTAATTAACATTGGAATTTGAAGCATTAAACATTCAAACTAATCAACACGAGTAATCGTGTATATTTAGGGCTTGTTTCGTTGATTTCAATCACGTGTTGTTGTTTTTCTATTCCCGGAATGAGACCTGTACAACGTAGACGGTTGACTGGGAATGAATTAGCCTTAGCTGTCCCCGTTATTACATGCCTACCGCCGATTATGGTTTATTAGACGTGGAAATGTCGGCATCGGAAACTCCGAGTGAAGGGTCTTTTTGTCCGGTCGATGACTCTCTCGTGACCCGCGAGGAAATCGGAAACTTTTAAAACGTGGTTTCGCCAAAGTGTATGGCACGTGTACCTTCTTTTATGAGTGGCACAGGTTTTTGTATCTCCCATATTTTCTCTGTTCTTACCTTTATTTAACTCGTTCTCACGTTGGTACGGAGAAGGAGAATGAGAAGCCATGGCGTCGGACGACTTTTAATACTTGGGCTTTGATTAAAGAAGACACGGAGGTAGGATTTAGGAACGGGAGCAATCATATGTTTACACGAAATGGAACATTCCTGGTGCCGCGGAACGCACACAGGGGCTGACAAGTCCAACTTTCTCTCTTTGGCTGCTCCCTCGATGTGGGCTTCCGTCAAATCTTAGATTGCGCGCTTCCAGGAGGGTTCGGAATGCCAGAAACTAATGGGACTACCACTCCAAGTTTTGGGGCAATGATAAGCATAACAAGTAGAGAAGGCGAAAGCTAGTTAGAAGATTTCACCTCTACCAGAGGACGGTGCCGGTGATGGTGCTGGTGACGACTGCATGCTTGTTTCTCATCGCCATTAAGTGGGAAGGAGTGGATTGCCGGGCAAATCTCCTTTGGCAGTGGACTGAATCATGATCCATTGTGTTGAATCCTGAAGGTGAAGAGGGGCGGGGCTTGTTCACTCTCCTGCCAAAGAAGACGTACCCAGTAATGCACCTGTACATTGTAGCTGCGTCTCGAGTACTCGCAGTCTTGAACACTACAGGTGGCGGCATGGCCAATTATTTATGGCTTGCTACAGTGCATATGCCCTTGCATATACCTATATACTTTCTTTTGTTACTAGTGTTTAGTATTTTATTAATACCCAAGACAGAGAAATAAATTTCATGTCCTTTATACGGAAGAAAAGTCCTTAAATTTCATGAACCCAGCCCAAAGTCGATGTTTTAGTAAGTGATTGTTCTTTCAGTTTTCAGGCCACACAAAAACTCGCTTTCTTGCCTTTGTGCAGAAAGAATGAGAAGGGAACACTTTTGAAAGGAAGATCCGCGGTATGTTCTTTTCGTCGTCCATGGGTCGAGTTATCCGTCATGGCTATCACGTCCTTTAGATGGACGAAGAGGCGGTCCTTTTCTGAAGCAGCTTCCGCCACGTACCGTCGTCTTATGTTGGTGATGAATCACTACTTGTACTCAGGTTTGCCAACATATAAAACAACAGCTCCTAATCCGTTTCTTGGGCCTCCTTTTTACGAATTAAAGTAAAGAATTTTTCAAGGCTGGCGTTGGCATTATTCACACCCCAGAGATTACCTTTGTGGAGTCGATCGAGAAGATATTGCCTTATTCTTCTGTTCTGATATTGATTTTTTCCATTTCGCTATATGTGAAAGACATCTTGTCAAAGATTTGTCTAAATCTTGATGGTTAACAGCTCAAAAGGAAAGAACCTTGGATTGTGATGACGAATAAGCTGGGTTCCACAGCGGCTAGTGTTCTTCAAATATTTTTTTTATCAACCAGAAGCAGACACCCAGTGCTTCCTCGACTAGGGTTTGAAATATGCTTCTGATGTTGACCCTGATTTTGTTATGAAGAAACTCGATTCCTTTATCAACTACGAGATGCTTCACAACTTCAGTATCGCTTTCAAAACAGTCATGCACTTGCTTTCGAGTTTCACCTCATCGCCATTATCAAACAAAACTGGTGCTACATAGGTCTTTAGATGCCTAGTTTAGATCAAATGGGTAGTATCCACAAAGGGAAACGCTTTACTGAAAAGTGAAAAGGAGTACGTGGTTGCAAGGTAGTGAGGAGGAGGTGAGAAGAGGGGGACCAATCGTGAGCCAGAGAAGCTAGAGAGGAATTGTGCCAAGCATATGCCAGGTTAACTTTTTTGTTTTTCCGGCATATCCGGGCCGAGATTCACTGTTGACACGGTATAAGAGGGCGTAGAGGCCTAGCATCTCCATGAACACGAAGCATTGGCCATCAGTGGAGAGGAATACGGTGGTATGAAGTCCAGTGTTGTCGGAATGACAGGTGCAATTTTCCTCTGGCAGAGCGTCCCGCGAGCACAACTGTTCTAAGTCTGCTCTCTGCCAAAGGAGAATTGCCCTGCCATTCTCTCGCACAATCAGTGAAAGAGTTTCTCTTGCTGGCATGCAGAGATTATAAAGCCGAAACTCGAGTATGCAAAAGACGGGAAGTCCTGTTGAGAAACATTACTTTATCCTACTTTAATATGCTTATCCATTATTTAAAGTAACCTGAGAGCTCCTTGACTCGTCTTTTCTCTCTGTATTCAGGCAGGCAAGCTCATCTATGACGACGCAGATCTTCAACAGATTGCATTTGCATGGACGTAGAAAGGTATGGCGACCACGTAATCTGAAAGGAGAGTGGCTATGATATTTCTTCGGAGACGAGGTGTTTAGCCTCGAGTGATTGTGTGTTCTAGTTTTTTTATGTATTTCGCTCGTTTTAGATTCAAACTTTCCGCTTTTCATTTCTCTTTTTAAGCCACAAACTGAAACATTTTCTCGAATTTATATGTTCTTCTGCTTTGTATTTTTTATTGTTCTCCTTGAAATTCATAGAGACTCCTAACGGGTACTGCGCTTATGAATTTCAAGTTGCAGATGACGAAGGTGATATGGTACATTTGGCGATCAATTTCTGAAAGCTTTGAGCGGAGATGCACCGAATCAGCATTTGCAACTTTTAGAAGATTTTCTTTACTGGGTTAAAAAAGAAAGGAAAAATGTGCCCTGGATTTTGAGCTGAAGCTTATGATTCCATGATTGTAAAACCATGAAATAAAGTTTAAATTTCTTATTGTTTATGCTGTTTAGAGGATGAGAAAACTTTCACCCCAATTCTTCTTGTTCCACAAAAATATTATAAGGAATTGAGGAAACTCTTTCCTTTTACTCCAAACTATGATAAGGAATTGAAGAAACAGGTAAAAGAAAAAAAAATATTAGAAATTTTGCAGTAAAAATTAGTTTTTTGGTCATTTTGTCTTCTTGGTCTCATACAATCTTCTCTAATTAATGTAAAAGCCATAAACTACTCAATGCACTAAGAGGCTTATCATCAAATTTGAGTAACACAAACCTAACAACCAACATCTATGTCCTTATCTACAGACCAAGGGAGATAATCAAATCTCTCTTTTGGAGTCTTGCTCGACTTTTTCTCTTGATTCCTTTTACTTTTCGTTCAGTTCTTCACTATAATCAGAGCAGGGTAAAATTGCGCATAGTGATTAAAAAAAATTTGTCCAAGGCATGAAAGAATAATGGAGCAATGACGGTTTGCTTTTCTTCTAGTTGCACAACATAGTAACATCTGCAGTAAGAGTTCTTGACCTTGCAAACCGTTTTGAACTGGTGTCTTGAATTACATCTGTTCATGTTGTGCTAACCCAAAATCATTGTGGATTTTTCTAAGGTTTGTAGTGGTAACAAAGGGACCAATTTCTGTATCTGCCAATTTTCATTGATAGTGGATCTCTCTTCCTCCTCACCTTCCGATGTAGACAAAATTTCTTTTCTTATATTTGATTTATTTTTGGTTCTGTTCGGGTTTTTCCGCTTCCATCCTAACACCAAGTTTTAGTGCTTGTATGGAACCCACATGAAAGAAAAGAAAAAAGAAAGAAATTTAATTTTTATTGTTTGGCAGTAGAGAACCATCGAGAGAAACGAAAATAAGTGAGAAATCTTAGGGTATGTTTGGAATACCATGGAAAAGAAAAGAAAAGGGGAATTTAACCATTATTATTCCAAAAAATAGTTAGTCAATAAAAATTCTCTCACAAAATTATGGAATTTGGGGAGAAAATAAAAGAAATAAAAATTTGAGAGAAACTTTTAATCATCAAAATTATAAAATTTACTAATTTTCTTTTCTTTTTATTTTTTCACATATATCCAAAAAAGAAAAACTATATTTCTCTTTCGCTTTCTCTCTCATTTGCTATGAGCATCCAAACAAGAGAAAAGAAACTTCTTTTCTTTTTCTCTTTCTCTTTTTTTCTCTCCACTTTCTGTGTTTCAAACACATCCTTAAGGAATTAAATCTCGTGCACAAAAATGAAGGATGCATCAAAGTTGTAACTCGTGAGAGTGTGTTCAGATGAAGGATCCAGTATTTCCATTCATGTCTTCAAAGAGATCATCTCAGTGGCATCCTTTTTCAAATAATTAATCTAAAGTTGTTGTTGAGTCATTAATAACATTTAAAAAAAAATTGAACTTTTGATACAATATCTAGCATTACTTTTTTTATAATTTTTTTTTACTTAGCAAAATTTAAACACCGATGGAAACTAGGGTACAAGGTAGAAGAAAAAAATCGAGGGGAGAATATCAAAGATATATCCCTGATCTTCTTTGTCACCGATCACCATCTTCTTTCTTTTATTGTTCTTGCTCACCGAAGTCGTTGCTCTCATGCCTGGCATTATGTAGAAGTGAATTTTTGTTTAAGTCAGGCATCAAACTAATTTCTTGTTTCCGCTTGTACAGTATTACCGTCTGTACAATATTACTGAAGTTAGGCTCTCATACCATGTGAAGTTGGATCCAAAACCCATTCCAAATAGAAAACCTCTTTTTTAACTAATAAATCCAAAAAAAAAATACTTCATATCAAACTATTCTTTAACAATATCAACCTTGGTTGGGCTTGAGTCTCAACTTAAGTACAACCTCGTTTCCCACTTTTCAAAGGAAAAAGAGTATGAACCTAATCTAAACTTAGGTGCACCTAGTTTTTAATTTCACTTTAAATTATTTGAATTGAATAAATTAAAACTAAATTTTTAATATTTCATTCATCCATCTTGATGTTCATTTGATATCTTTCTTATTAATATAAAATTTTAATAATAAAATAAATATAATAATAATATTATAAATATATCAAGATGGCATTCTATAAATCCTTTAACTTTTTAAAAGAAGACAAATAAAATTGGTTTAACTTAGTCCTAATGCCGAAGAAAATATTTAGTTTACCAATTGAATCTGATTGGGCAAATAAGCTTCAAAGTATTTATTATCATGACACTTACTTATTAATCATTATTCTATATAATTCGATTAATTTAGTTACTCCAAGATGTCATTACTCATCTTGTTGTCACCTACGAAGTGGACATGCCACGAATTCAATGTTCCCACGTGAGTTTGAACTATCTTCTTATCATACCCATGGGCTGCCGCAACTCGAGTTAGGAATAGGATTCACCTACCCTCCATATATGTGCTCGTTGCTCGTTCGCCACAACATTTTAGGGAAAAGAAGATGACTTTCGGCATCCAAGCAACTATCCTCATCTTGTTGATCCTGTGCTCTCACACAATGGCCATGATTGCAGCCAAAGATGTTGATTTCATGTATTTTGTCCTTATGGCTACTCTGCCACTTCTTTCGCTTACCCCCACACTGGCATTGCTTTCATTGTTATTAGTAGATTCTATAACCGTCTGTTACATGAATTTGGCTGTAGTGGCTTGGATCGTATTGCGAATAGTCAGAATGTTGCTTTCCAAGTCAGGCTATTCTGAACCTTCATTATCTATTGATAAAGGATTATCTTCACTTAGGTTCAAAAGATAAGATTTTCTTATCTTCCCTTCGGTTTAGGAGATAAAATCTTCATGATTGTATGTTTATTTTCTATTCTAAATTGTATAAATACCACTTTTAATATGGTATCAGAGCAGATCAATTGATCCTCTGTATATGGTGTCTTCCAATTTTTGTTTGAAATTCTCTCCACCCATCACTCCCTCTTTGCATTTCCCTCCAACAATTCAAACTGAACCACCGACCATGCTTCGTGTGAGCAGTGCGCATGCACTTCAGTAGCAGTAGCCTGCTCGGCAGCCTTCTCCCCAATTCCCCCTACTTGCTTCCCTTTTCCCATAAAAAAAAAGTAGGCAGAGAATAGAGAAAAAAAAAATAGAGAGTGTCTTCCATCGCTACTCCACATCATCACTGCCATCACAAAAATATTCATAGTGCCATTACCCATTGCCGCATCGGCCTCCATGGCCGTCTTCCATCATTGGACCCTCAGTGATACACGTCTGTCATTGCTTCTCACTGGAGTTGAGCCATTTCCACCGTTTTTTTATTGGTTCTATTACATAAACCAGCACGTCATCACCAAAATCCACACTTCAATTTTCATCACCATCAATAGTAAATGATTGTCTGCTCACTGTTTCTCAGTTCCAGCTCAATACAAATCTCTCTCCAAATTCAAGCCTCTCCTTCTTGGTTCCAATTCGTCTTTATCAAGTATGATTACCTTGGGTACATTGATTACTCCAAACCATGTGCACCGAAAACTCTCACTAAAAATCTCTCCCCAAATTCAAGTATCTCCCTCTTGGTTCAAACTCGTACTTATCAGGTATGATCTTTTTGGGTACATTAATGGCTCCAAACCCTATCCACCAAAAACCCTCACTACAAATCTCTCCCCAGACTCAAGTCTCTCTCTATTGGCTCAAACTCTTCCTTATTGGGTATGATATCTTTGGGCACATTGATGGCTCCAAACTCTGTTCACCGAAAACCCTCACTGAAAATCTCTTCTATTGGCTCAAACTCTTCCTTATTGGGTATAATCTCTTTGGGCACATTGATGGCTCCCAACCCTGTTCATCGAAAACCCTCACTGAAAATCTCTTCCCATATTCAAGTCTCTCTCATGGCTCAAATTTGTCCTTATCGGGTATGATCTCCTTAGAAAGTCATTGCCACTTTTCACAATATCAATTACTACGAGACAAGATTAACTTCTCCAACCATGACCTATCTTGAGGGGGCATAATAAGGGATTATCTTCACTTAGGTTCAGGAGATATCTTCCATTTGGTTTGGGAGATAAGATCTCCATGATATTATTTATCATTTTTATTATAAATTATATAAATATCACTCTTAATCAATGCAAAGATGTAATTCAGTTAAGTCTCTCATACCTTCTCCCTCAACCAGGTATTTTTAGATCGATCTTCTGGTGGCTAATGGCTAGTTCATTGGTGCGTGATAGGCTTCCATTACTAAACTCGGGGTCAGCCGGCTGATGAGGTTCTAAAGGAGTTTTGACCTCGAAGAATATCTATCTGCATAGCCACTGGCTCAACATCAAAGTGCCCAAGCAGAGTGAACCGCTGCTTGTGGGAAAGTGCTGGGAAGGACTTTGGTGTTTGCTCTCGCCTGTCAGAACTTGAATTTTTGGGTAAAGCAGTGATGCTCAGGTCAAGGAAAGACCCGTTCTTCATTCTAGACGAGAATAGTGAGCGCATGCGATCACTCTTTGGTCTCCGCTCCCCACCCAGCGAGAAGTTGTATAATGCCCTAAGCAGTGGGGTTGGAGTGGATGTAGCACTCGTGAGTAGCCCCAATGCACTGGGTTCAACCGACGCTCGCCGAAGTTCATGTCTGCGTCAACAAAGATGCAATGGACTTCATTCCTAGCCCCGTCCTTCCAAAATCAACTTGCAGAGGCCATGCCGTCTTCAAACCCTTCACCTCCGACATGCTCAAGAACCAGACTCTCGCCAACGCCATCCGAAAGATGGTCCTTGACGCCTAATCTCTGTCCCTTCTGCAGTGCTTTTCCGAAGCCTTGTCTGTTTCTGGCCTGCTGAACTGCTCTAGTTGTTCTAGTAAAAACCCTTGGTCCTGATATGAGCAATTAATGTGCACAAGCCCAGACAACGGAGTAAGATTGGCTCATGGATACATGATGAGGTAATTGCTTTGCATCTGTAGCTAAAGAGCGGAGCATGAATGTCAAGGGAAGAACAAGAGGTAAAGGTCTCTCGACGCCGACTGATCACTCCAAAAAAAAAAAAACACTTGTATTTTCAAACATTTACTACCCAAGACTTTGAAGCTGATACGCAAAAAATCGCAGGTTATTAAAGAACCAGTCGAGATTACAATGAGATTAGGCTTATTTGTAGGCTGTGAAAAGAGAAAATCTTAATATTTACTCAAGAATCCGGCTCTCCTCAATTCTGGCAGTCAAAAGGTGAATAAAAGACATAAAAAGAATTTAAGATAGTGTCCATTCACGAAGGTGAATACGTTTCATTTACTGAACAGATAAGAATCCTTTATTTTCAGAAACTCTCAATTTCTACCCTTGAATAGTCTCTTGCTTGCCTCAGTATTCTTGAAAAACAACATTTCAGGAAGAAAAAAATCCTAATAGCTTGAGTATGAGTCATTCTTAACAACATGTTTATAAGAACAATAACAAAATAGGGGACTACTCAATCAATTGCAAGTACTAATATGTAGAACCAAGTAACAGTTTAACGTATTGCTGAGAGTAGGGGTGGTATCAAATCAAACCAAACTCGAATCTACATTTGTCCGAGCTAGGCTTGATTTAAATATTTCGAACTCGACCCAAGCCTAGCCTTGAGTGTAAAATTGTAATCGAACTCAAGTCTAATAATTTTAACCGAGTTCAAGTTCGAGTTCGAGCCGAATTCAAGGTCCAACCTACATTTAAAACTTTATATAAATCTATAACTACCAAGTAGAAAATGAAAATCTTGAAGCATATATATTGAGCACAGTAACAAACCACCAATAGAACTGCTCACATTCATGACGCGACATCACAAGTTACTAAATGTAACTGAAGTAGTAGACCTAAAATCAATCAAACTACGAAACTTTGTATTTATACTAACCAAAAGGATCCAGCTTATGCAACAAACTGTTTCTGCGGTTTGTGCGAGTGAATTGCTGGGCAAATCTCCTTTGGCACCAGAAGTGAAAGACGTTCAGCATGAGTGGTTCATGCGAGCCTCCTCGCCCAGATGCCAAGGGAGAAATTACCCTGCAATTCACTGTAGCACTGCACTGGTTTACACGAAACGGAAGTTTATCGTTGGCGTATTTATGGTTGGAAACACCGGGGGGATATGCCACTATATAGTCGAATATCCTCATCGTACCCCTTCGTGAAAATTCGGCTATTTAGTGGCAGCTTTCTGCACATATTTCTACACGAAAGAGTGGTCCATGGAGGGTGATATGTTCTGGTTCTATTGCTCACCCTTGTCATGCAGTCTACTTCTTACACCAATAGTCACTCGCCCAGTACGTCGAGGGTGCCCAGTGTAGTGGAATTGTCGAAAGCATATGCTTTTACCACGATCAAGTGACTTTCCTAAGGATTAAAAACAACCACCGAGACAGGTCGACTAGCAAAAGTGAAGATCCCCATTCCTTCGCATGTTCTTTCTTCTATCCTAATCTGTCACGTGAAGCTTTATTAGCTTTTCAATGGCTGCCTGTCCTTGATTGATTGTCTAGAAGATGATTCGATTATGTGGAAGCTCGGATCCGCCATGAAAATGTGGATGAACCACGAACCATGCCACCGATCAGTTCAATAGTGACTGCCAGGTTGGGTACGTATTTTTTTTACTACCGTGTTACATCTGTTAAGCATCGACTGGAAGGTGCTTAACAGTGCAGATTTTTTCATCGACGCCGATCAAGAGCGACATGCCATGTCTTGCATTCTGGGCATGAGATAACTATACCGTAAAAGAAAAAAGGAGGCTCGACAGTGCATATAATTGCTATCTTAAATCTTCTACCTGGACATGAAACCTAGTATTACCATATGAAGTTTACGATTGCAAAGTGAAATTTATTGTCATAATGTACCGTTATTGTGGTTTAAGGCTGTTTCTGATTGTGATACATATCAGGCAACCCAAAATCCAATACATATTTGATAACCCAAAATTCGATATATATTGGCTAATATAGGTATTGTCTTGGGTATAACAGGCCATGCAACTTTGTAGGTTATGGTTTAATACAGAAGTCCATTTTTAAAAATATTGGAATAAAAATTTTAATTGAGTGCTTAATATAAGAAAAATTAAAATATACCCGTTTTGTAATATTAATGGTGGGGACACAAGTATGCCACCAGCCACCTGAGTTTATACTCGGAGGCATCAGGCCCCACTAGAACCCACCACATTGTGGTTGGGTGATTTCCTATTTTTGTAATTTATTATTTATTATTTATTTTATTTTTATCTTCTTGATTTTACTAGATTTATTTGGTAGTGATTTATGCCTTTTTGAATTTTATTTTCTTCTTTATTAATTGATTGTAATCAGATTACTGAGACAAATTGATGATGAATTAAAATTTTCCTAGTGTCTTCCCATCCCCATCTTTATCTTCTTCCTCTCTCTCTCTCTCTCTCTCTCTCTCTCTCTCTCTCTCTCTCTCTCTTTGTCCTCTTTTCTTTCCCAATTTCACCATCAAAGTTATTAAATCAAAACAAAGATGGCATTCCCCATTAGCTTGGTATCAAAGCAAAAAATCCACCGACCACAGCTGATGGAACTGCTGAGCTCCAACACCTTCGACGATCAGCCAATGCTTCAAGACCTTCAAAAGAACTTGCCATCTCCTCTGCCGCCGACAAAAACCGTCTACCTAGTCGACTAACACAAGCATCCATCATCACCATTCCAAACAATACCTTCCAGCTTTTGTATAACCGCAATCATTGATCATCATCATTGAAGAGGTTTGTTAGATCCATCATCAACCACCATAGCCAAAATCGAGCCTCCGGAGTCATCGATTGTGGTTCCCTTTTCTCCCTCCTCGTCACGGGGTTTCAGTTCTGCTGAGATTCGATTAATCAAAAAGACTTGTTAATCAAACCCCTAATGAGGAGCCTAATGCACATGTGCAATTAAGTGATCTGCACGTGCAAAGCATGAAGTTAAAAAAATTAAAAAAAGTCATCACCAGCTTGTTCGATTTAACTCCAATTCCAGCCCCAGCTTATTGTCTTCATTACGTACGTCACTTTGGTCCACCCCAACCCGCCCACCGAGTTATGTCGTTCTCCTATTTAGTATTACACATTTTATCTTAGATTGCGTTAATATTTATTTTTGTGCTGGTAGTTAGTTGTACCAACATTAATTAAACCTCAAAATCCTTATCTCAAAATCCTTTCCAAAGATAGGAAACCACGTTTTGTTTTGTGTGTACTAATTTTACATGTGTACTTTCAATTTTGAAGCTTTGCCAATCGGAGCGATCTTCGTTACTGCTTTAGTTTCATTCTTTCTTTACCTTATTAGTCTATGCACTACTTTAGTTTCATTCTTTTCATTACTTTATTAGTTTGTGCACTCTTGTCTCTATCTTTGTTGATTTGAATTATGATTTAGTCAATGAACCATAAACAAGACACTTTAATAAGCTTAGAGTTTGTTTGGGCTGACTTGCGGAACTCAATGACACATGTATTTACGGAGTGGTCGCATCATATCAAGAAATGCATCATCCTTCGTTATAGACACCAAAGATGATACCCCAAACAAAATTTGGAACAACTTGGCACCATTGTCGATAGGCTCACTACCCTAGAAATTCAATCAGCCAAAGGAAAAAGCCCTGTAGAAGCTAGGTCTCCTATTGATTATGATCTCAAATAAGAGGACTTCTCTCGTGCTCGTCCTCACATATTTCCTCCTTCTAGGAATCATGCATCTTACTCCCAGCACCATGAGGGATCAGAAGACAATTTTGAAACACATAAGAGTTGAGGCCCCTACATTTGATGGTTCTTTGGATCCATTGGTATTTTCCACGTGGTTTCGCGAGATGGACCAATTTTTTGAGTGGTACAATCTATTTGAGGATAGAAAAGTCTGGTTCACGAAAATGAAATTGATAGACACCGCTTAACTTTTCTAGGAAAACATTGAAAGAGATATTGCGAGAAGACACGAGCGTCCTATTACTCATTGGGAGGAAATGAAACTCTAGCTCTAGACAAAATATCTTCCCACTTCCTATAGAAGCACCCTTCTAGATCAGTGGCACAATCTTAGGTAAGGGAATAAATCAGTCACTGAGTACATTGCTCAATTTGATGTGTTTCAAATGTTGTGTTCTATTATGGAAAATGAGGTTATCACTTTAAGCAAGTTTTAAAAGGGCCTAAATGATGACCTTAGACGAGAGATGATGCTTCAAGGTGTCACCACCATGGAGGATGCTTATAATTTTGCACATAATTACGAGTTAGCCTTCAATTTTTCACCCACACGAGGGTCAGACATCTGTACAATGCCTTTTTGGTCTTCCATCACCAGTTTTCAAGTCTTAGGAAAATCAATTTTAGGAGTCCCCCCTAGAGATTGAGTGCAATCTAGACACCCCTCCATTAGGGGCATGAAAATAATTGTCAAAACTTCAATTTAAGGATTCAATGTCATAAGTGTCGAGGATTTGGACACATCGTGTCCAATTGTAGCACTCGAGCCCTTTTTATCAAGTATCCAGAATATCCATAGGAAGACAAAGAAAATGTGAAGTACAAGATTGATCCCACCAACTTTTGATCTCATATATGAGACAGGTGAAGAAAACACAACCATTGTGAATTGTGTTTGGGCTGATCACACTCCCATCAAGAGGCCAAATGTTGTCCGATGTGTGTTCACTCATTTCAAGGAGTTTGATGATTGCCGTCAGACTCTCTCTCACACTTACATCAAGTATAGAAATCAAGGTTGCAAGGTAATCATTGATGGCGACTGTTACATCAATATCATTTCATCCCGCACTGTTGCAAGACAGTTCCACGTCCCAGACCCTATCGAGTTTTGTGGATCGATGACACATCTATTTTAGTCGAGCGTAGGTGTCTGGTTCCCATTCAATTCCTTGAATACAATGAAGATATCTGGTGTGATGTAATTACCATGGATGTGCATCACATCAGCTTGGACAAACCCTAGTTATATGACCAAGATGTTTCCATTTATGGGCGTTGAAATATTTGCTCATTCTTGTTTAACGGAAAGACCATCCGCCAAAACCTGTTCCGTAGTGTAAAACAGAATAAAGCTCCCAAAAGAAAATCTTGCATTTCAACAATCCCAAAGATTTGGAACTTGAAAAATTGCATGAGTTTGCGATTTTTGCAGTGGTAGCTTGGGAGGTGCCCGTGAAATCCTCAGGTGACCCCCAACCTAAAGTTGAGTCCTTCTTATGAGAATTCCAGGATTTCTTTGCCAAAGAGCTTCCAAATACACTATTACCTATGCATGACATCGAGCATACCATAGCTTTGGTGCCAGAAGTCACACTACCAAATTTACCACATTATTGAATGAATCCTGCTGAACATGGAGAATTACTGTGGTAGGTGAATGAACTCTTCTGGAAGGAATTCATCAGGGAGAGTTTAAGTCCTTACGCATTATTGACCTTACTCGATGATACTTGGCGAATGTGTGTGGATAGTAGGGTCATTAACAAAATCATCGTGAAGTATCGGTTCCTAATTTCATGACTGGATGATATGATAGAAACGTTGATGGGTGTCACTATATTTTCAAATATAGACCTTAAAACTAATTACCACCAGATTCGGGTCTACCTGGGAGACGAATAGAAGGCAGTCTTTAAGACAAAAGATGGGTTGTATTAATAGATAGTTATGCCGTTTGGATAGTCAAATGCATCTAGCATTTTTATGTTCATGATGACACTAGTGCTTCAACCATTTCTTAGCAAGTTCATGGTGGTCTACTTTAATGACATCCTCATATATAGCCATACCAAATACCAACACCTTGACTAGCTCCACCTAGTGTGCCACAAACTCCAAAAAAAAAAAAGATTTATGTCAATCTCTATAAATGTTTATTTATGACTGTTCAAGTGGTTTTTTTGGGCTTCATAGTACTATTGCTAGTGTCACTACCGATCCCCAGAAACTTAAAACAATTGTTGAGTGGCATAAACCTTCTACCATTCATGAGGTTCATAGTTTTCATGGTTTAGCAACTTTTTATCGGTGATTTGTCAGATGATTTAGTTCTATCATAGTTCCAATCATAGATTGCATGAAGAAAGGAGAGTTCTCATGGTTGAAAGCAGTCTCTCATGCTTTCCATAAAATTATGAAACGTATAAAAGAGGTGTTTGTTATGAGATTATCTAATTTTATAAGGTTTTCGAAGTCGAATGTGATGCATCAAATATCAAAATAGGTGGAGTACTGAGTCAAGAGTGACATCCAATCATGTATTTTAGTGAAAAACTTAACGACGCCAAACAAAAGTATTCGTCCTATGATAAGGAATTATATGCGCTTCTACAAGTTTTATGTTATTGACGTCACTATCTCCTTCCGCAAGAATTTTTCTTGTACTCCAATCACGAGGCCCTTTGATATTTCAATTCTCAAAAGAAACTTAATTCAAGGCATGGGCAATGGGTTGAGTACCTAAAAGCATACTCTTTTGTCTTGAAACACCAATCCAGGAGTGTGAATAAAGTGGTAGATGTCCTCAAGCGTAGGATTAACTTATTGTTTGATGTGAGTGTGAAAGTTACTAGTTTTGATAAGATCAAAGATGACTACGCTTCTTGCCCCAACTTTTGTAAGGTGTATACTGAACGATGGTGTCTAGATTCAGACAATACTAAAATTTCTCACGAGACACGCCAACAGTTGGATCTAGATTTTTTCGAGTATTATCAGAGCCTCTTGGAGCTACACTGGATGAGGTCAAGATTTGCCTACCCCAGGATAGTTGGTGGGGACACCAGTATGCCACTAGTCACCTGAGTTTACACTCAAAGGCATCGAGTCCCACCAGGACCCACCACATTGTGGTTGGGTGATTCCATATGTTTTTAATTAATTTAATTTATTTTATTTTACTTTTTTCCTCTTGATTTTACGAGATTTATCAATTGGTGGTTTATCTCTTTTTGAATTTTGAATTTTGAATTTATGTTTGTCCTTTATTAATTGATTGTAATCGGATTAGTGAAACATATTAATGATGAATTAAAATTCTCCTTCTAATGTCTTCCCTTCCTGATCTTTCTCTTCTTCCTCTCTAATCTCCTCTTTCTTTGTTTCTCCTCTTTTCGTCCCCAATTTCACCATCGGAGTTATTAAATCAAAACGAAGATAGCATCGCCCATAAATTAATAGCTTGACTTCTATTTTATGGGAAGACTTAGAGTATGAGTTGTTTGAAAAAGATAATTAGAAATAAGTAACAACTGAAGTTTACCATAAATCTATTATAATACCAAAATGAATACTTACTATAAATATTGCTTGGAGTAGTTTTTGGATTATATAATTTATTCCATTATAAGACAAAGCATTAATTTAAAATAAATTTAGTATAGTATTAATATTAGTTTAATATTAGTTATGAGCTTGAGTTTTAAATTTAACATATTAATCTAAAAATATAGGAAATAAAAAAATTGAACACAATATGATCAAGAACAATCATGTGAGAGTATGAGGTACAACTTCCTACATTATAAGTTAATATTGAAAAAATATATTTTATTTATAATTAAAATTTATTTAACATATAATTAAGCCTAAATTTTAGTGCATATTACTATTAATTTTATTTATTTTGAGTTATAATTTTATATTATAGTAGTAACTAAAATATAATACTACATTAAAATTTTATTTTCGTTATAATTGATTGTAATTAAATATTTAATCTAATCATACTTAAATTTAATATAATATTTAATCTTTAATTAATGCTGTAAAGATAAGGACCTTCTTATCTTTTCAGTGACTGCTCTTCACTTTCAAAACTGGACCTTCTTTTATCTCTCTAGTAATCGTTTAGACCCTTAGGACTTGGGAGGGTTGAAATATGACTCTTGATTGACGTCCACAGAAAGATCTTGGGTGATTTCCTTTTCTCACTGTAAAAGTCTATTTCTCCACAAATCTCTACCTTCAGACAGATTGGTTTATTTTCAAGTTATTCAATCCAGAGTCACAACAACAAAATGAGTAAAAAAAAATGAAAAATTTCTATTATCCCACGTGATTCTTATCCATCTTTTAAATCATTCCCACGAGCTTCCGCAGATCGGGTTACTCTTTCCTCTATATATGTGCTGGCTGTCCATCGTCCTCCATCAAAGAAAAAAGAGATGGCTACTCACCTCTCAGCTGGTCTTTTCGTCTTCTTTGTCCTCTGTTCCCACTCAGTCGCAACCATTGCCGCCAAAGATGTTGATTTCATGTATCTTGTCCTCATGGTAATTATTCTCTAATCCCTTCCTCTCTTCGTTTTAGCGTTCGTTGATTCTGCAATATTTTCTACGTTATTGACAACGGTAACAATACTAATTTCGTACTGCGACGTGAATTTGACCGCAGTGGCCTGGATCATATTGCAAACAAGCTAGTTCAGGCTGCTGCTTGCCCAAGTCCGGCCAGCCCGTTCTCGACTTTTTCATCAAGGGCTTGTATCCCGCTTCCAGTGACGGCACCATCCTCTCCAAGTGCCAGAAGATCCCCTTCAATGCCAACCAGGTTCACCTTTTGTTACACAACTAGAATGTCAAACTCTTTCCTGACCAACCTAATCTCTAGTTCTGAAATCTGATTGGTGTAATTGTGGCAGATTGATGACATGAAAGACGACTTGAACAGCTACTGGTCCAACATCAGGTGCCCGAGAAGCGAAGGCCGCTTCCTGTGGAAAAGCGTGTGGAAGAACAACGGTGTTTGCTCTGGCCTGAGTCAACACGACTATTTCCAAAGAGCATTAAATCTCAGGTCCAAGGTCGACCTCCTCTCCATACTAGGAAAGCAGGGTAAGCACACACTCCTCGTCTCCTGTCTTGCTACGGCCATTGATAATCGAAATCTGATTTTGTTGAGTGCATTTTGATGCAGGCATTATCTCCACGGACTACATGGACTACAGTTTCAATACGGTGCTCGATGTGGTAAGCAGCGGGATCGGAGCGAATACGGCGATCAAATGCGGCCACAACGCATGGGGTGAATCCATAGTTTACGAGGTTCATATGTGCGTCGACAAAAATGCCAACGCCATTATTCCTTGCCCCGTCCTTCCAAAAAATGCTTGCGATGAGCGCGTCGTCCTCGGCTCCTTCACCTACGATATGCTCCAGAACATGACCACCGTCAACCCCATCCGGATGCGGATCCTCGATGCATAATCTCGCTCTCTTTGCCCTTTTGGACTGCCTACGTGTCTGTTTTTCTTTGATCCGATGGCTTTGCCCATAGCGTTTGAAGACTCTGCAGAATCTTAGAGAGTGGAGATGGGTAAGAGCAGGCGATATGTAATGGAAATAAATGCTAATAAATATTAAACAAATGAGGTTGTTATATTCGATCCCACGTGTTGTCCGCCTTTACATCAAGCCTACGTCCATACATGACCATGACATCGACTAGTAGTTACCTTGATACCAATCAGACTACAATTACATAAGCAAGCGGCTACAGCCACCTCCATAATGAGTAGCAACCTGTATAAATTGATACGCTCTCACCTTCCTTGAGATTAAACTTGATTTAAAAATAATAATATGTTTTTTAAAATTAATTTTAATCATAACAAATATATCTAAAATATTTATTTTTAAAAATATATTTTAAAAATATTTAAAATATTTTCAAAACATAAAAAAATTAAATTAAATATTTTTTTCAAATATTTAAATATTTAAATTTTAAAACATTAAAAAAATAAAAAAAAATTTATAAATATTTATTCGATGATGTGGCATGATCATGTGGTTTCATGTGGGTGACGTGGCCTCCTTATGCTGTGGAGGGTGACTTTGCGTAAGACTTTTGAGGTGTTTATATGGCGTTACGATGTGGTGCCACATAAGTTATCAAAGCTTATATATCACCTTTGACTGTACACATGTGCAGTAGACGGGTCAAAGTTAGGTATTTGTGCGATTAAGTTTAAAAGTTGGCTACTTATGTTATTATTTTAAAACAATTTGGTAATATACTAAAATTTTCTATCTAATAACATTGTCGGGTGAGCTAGGTTTGACATTTCATGCATTGTAACATAGACATGTGGCATCAAGGTCACTTTATGCTTTATGCTTTTATTTCTACAGAATCATCTTTCTCCCCAAATGGGATAAGAAAGAAAAGCAAAATATGTCGACATTTTTACAAGGGATGTGGTGAACATGCTCTGCGCATTCAGTTATATATGGGGCTATTAGCTCCTGCTTCATCAGTGTGGACCTGATCAGGTGCGGGAGGTGAATCACAGAGTAATTCTCCTCTTGGCAGGAGGATTCGGGGCATCAAAAGTGCCAATTCGGGCGTGAACTCTACCTGCCAAAGGAGAATTGCCGCTCCATTCACCTACATTATGAGTTGTTTTATGAATGGTGATAGTTAGGGTTTGCTTGGACGAGCAGTAGCATTTTAATTTGGTGAGTTGGAAATGGTTTTTTTTTTTAATTTCTTCTCTGCGTTTTATGAACCTTAGCTGCCTTCGTCACAATAGGACACTAATAATCTCCAAGACAGGCAATCTAGAAATGAACAAGTACTGAACCATTTGCCATGTTGCATGTGAGCTTCAAGGCCATGGCCTCAACTTTATGGGACCATGACCAAAGACAGGAAAGTGGAGATTGTAGACGATGAACTCTATATTACCACTACCATTCTGATTGGTTGATCCGACCACTGAAGGTAAGTGTTTTATAGATCTATATTCAGTTCAAAACTCTGAAACTTAGACATATCGGACATATCCAAAACTGCTGCTGTACCCACTCTCCCTGGATAAATAGCCCCCGTAGTTGTCTTTTTCGTTTTTACAGAGCAAAATCCGGGAAAAAAATTCTACAAAGCATTAACCCACTGACAGTATTTTATATCTCCGGCAGGACTGGCAACAAAGAAGGCTTACTAGGGCCTAGAACAGAAGCAGTTAGTGACACTCGCTTTTCAATCAAAAATCCAATTTCCTGAACCCAACATGACCCTTGTTTGCTGGTAGATTGTTGTGAGATCATTTGAATAGGATTCCTTTGACGAAAGGAAGAATGCAAGCAGGTCGAAGAAGGAGACAAAGAGGTCAAATGAAAAGATGAGCCTTCTGGGTTCTCTAACAATGACTAATCAAGCAAAAAGTAAACAGGAAAGGTCAGGAGGCAGTGCTCCTCCGCGACTAGATAAAATGAGAATGAGGCCACAGCACAAAACACCAAAACTCGGAAGCGAGCAACTGGCAACTTCTCAAATCCTACCCCTGTAGACTTGAAGGACGAGTGAATTGACTGGTCGATAGCCAACCGTTTCTTTCTGGTTTAATCCTTGCTGCGCCCTCCCATGCCCTAGATTCCCTTCATACCTTTTTCTTCCCATCTGCGGTCTGGGTTTTGTCCTCCTAGTCGACCGGCCAAAAACAAATGTAAATGAATTATATCTTTCAGACAGAATGTCGCGATCTGAACACAAGGATACTGCAAAAGGAATGGCAGTGTAGAGATACTTTTTTTTTGTTAGCTGAGGGCTTCCAGTGCAGAGCGTGAATATAAAGGAGGAGTGGATCCAGTGCAGCGCATGAAAGTTCTACTCGTGAATTATAAACGGCCGACGACCTCTTTCTGTTTCCAGAGGAGATGAGGACGGTGAGGCGAGTGCGAAGAGGAGTGGTCTTGTGCCGGAACTTTCAAGTCCTTAGATCCATTACCAGCTCAAAATCGGTAATCCTTTCATGGAGCAGCTCAGTTTGATTACTTTTCTGCGTGTTGGTTTCCTTCTATATATAATGCAATATCCACGCAGCTTTCAATTGTTTGCTTTGTGTTCGTCCAGTTGAGAAGAAACTCAGTTATTATGAACGCTCTCAATTATATCAAGGAGCTGAAATTGAAAATGGAGGCAACGAATGAAAACATCAAATGCCTGAGCCGCCAAGTGCGTATGCTCTCTCTTTCTCTCTTTCTCTCACACTCTGCGTCTCTTCTTGCCTCTGATCCCTCCAATATAGCCGCATTTTCTTCAAAGTTCTCTATGGCTACAGATGACTGTACCTACCTCATTGTTTAAGAAAATGTTCTTGGAATACCTGAAAGGGAGAGAACCCAATCTGGATGACCCACCAGATCAGTTACTGAATGATCGCACAGTCATGTGGGCTCAAGAAAATCCGTAATCATGAATAGACTGATTGTCTTGAATGAATGCTCAACCAAGAGCAATCTAAAATAATAATGTCAGAGCGCTTTCTTACTCATCATCTGCTGCTATTGTTCTCAGGAGGTGACCATAGAGAGTGTCGAGCTGGGCTTTCTGGTTCGGGTTTCATGTGAGAAGGGACGAGAATTGCTGGTTACAATTTTGGGAGCATTTGAAGCAGTGGGTCTCAATGTTATTCGAGCCAGTGTTTCATGCAGCAATTCATTTTTCATGGAAGCTATCTGCGAAGCCCAGGACAGAAGCCTGGATGCATCTAGTCTTAAGCAAGCTCTTCTCCAGGAATTGCAAAAAAAGGAGGCGAAATATGATATTGGAAGCTTAAGAATCTAATGAACAGAGATATGACGAAGAAAAATAGACTTCAATTTCTGCTGCCAAGTTCTTTCACTGACTACCCATCCAACGTCAATGGATCTTCAGCATCTGCAACTGGACTCATCCATATGATACTTACTATGGATAGGTCATAAGAGTAGGCCAGATCTAATTCATGGAGTGGCCATTAAAATAATAAATGGAGTTGAATCTGAATCTTTTAACCAAGTTGGTCTGCAAAATTTCCTTGCTCACATGGCCGAATTCATGTGCGTTTTCTCATCATCTTTTGCACATTTAATGAAGGATAAGATAAGAAGTTCAACTGCATATCTCTCATGAGCGAACAGTTTGAATCTCAGAGGTCCGAACAATAAAGAAACATTTTGAAACTTATTAAATTATAAAAAAAAACTGGTGTAATGCCCACGCCGTGTAGCCTATTGACATCTTCTTTCTGAAGCGCTCCACGCTTCGATCAACAATAAATGAAGGATTGCAACTTGAGCATACTCTTCCTAAGCCAGTGACTTATCTTTCGTAATGGAAAAACAAATGCAGCCACTTGCTTAAAATCTTTATAAATGTTCAGTGATTTGCTGAATCGATAATTAAATCTTAAGAAAAATATCAAGGGCATCGCTTTTTGGGTGCGAGAGGTCCCGAATTCAGTTCTCGGAACTTCCAATTTTTGAAAGAACAACAAACCATTTGGAGCCCCTTGTGAGTCTGACAGTGAAGCTCGTTCCATTCTCTTTCTGAAATACTGAGTGAACTGTGACGAAAGATACTGTAATATGATCCAACAACGATTATTTATGCAGTCTGGAACGGAAATTATTTCAACACTCCTCGTTGATTACTATGAGATTAGTGTGTTAATTTCCTATCAGGAATATGTATGGGAGGGCATTTGGTCTAGTGGTATGATTCTCGCTTTGGGTGCGAGAGGTCCCGAGTTCAATTCTCGGAATGCCCCTTGATGTTTTAGGTTTTGGTTGATATCGATCTATACTCATCTATACTCTTATATTACATTAAAGTTTTTATGAGATTTTTCTGTAAGGGCTGGTTTTAATGGTTTACTATAAAGTCTTTAGTAATTGATTGATTCTAATTCTTCAGTGTGGACATTCATTCTCGTCACTCATCCTATTTTTTTTTGTTTTCAATCTTGATTTGTAGAACTTCTTCATGGATTACTATAAGAAGTTTATAAATATATTTTAGTTAAATTATTGACAGATCTCATCGTCCGATTCGAGTTCGATATTAAGAATATTTCAATCATGCTTGCCTACAGTTGACATTGGGTTATTACTAAATGTCTTGTTCATTCATGAGAATCCCACTGAAAAGGCGTAGAATTAGAATTTATAAAATGCAAGATTGTGAAATGGGCATTTGGATGCAAACACTTATTCTCTTCCAGACATGACAAGAACAACTTTTCATTTGCATCAGAAGACTGATTTTTTTTTTTTTTTTTCTCACTAAGATAGGGAATCAATACTGTTCAAATTTCAGATTTGAAATGATCAGGAGCCCGAAAGTGTCTGTCTTGCTTTCATCATCATTTCGAGAGGGTGAAAGTGAAGAGCCGAAACCCAGACAAGTAGAAGCCATGGAATGGTCATTCTGCTCAGTTTTCAATTAAATACACAGTGAATAGCCATTTTCGGTGACCCGCCACCACCAACACAAAACAGGACTGGGGAAATCTCCACCCATTCAACAATTACAAGAGCCACCATCCATCGTAATGGTCGAAGCCAAATCGTGACAAACAGGCCAAAAAAACTGCTCTAGTCGTGCTCATATTTTCAAAAAGAAACAGAGAACAGTCCATAGCAAGCAACCGAAGAGATAATCATCAAGTGGGACCGAGAAAACCAATAAAGAAGAAACCAAATGCCAGAAAGAAGTCTATAAAAGGTGTCGCTCTCACCTTGACCGTCCTGAATTATTTAACGCCTCCGTTAGCCGATCTGGTGATGAAACAATTGATTTTTCTTTTAACTCTACGACTAAATGTGTTCGTTCAGTTAAAAAGGCCGCGTGATATCTCGATCACATTATCTTGGGTTTAATTATCTGAATCCAAAGTCTCGAAAGATAACATAGAAAAGCTATTTTTATTGTGTAAAAACTATAGAAGCAGAAGAAGGAAAAGGGGGGGTGATTAACTCATCTGACAAGAAACAGACGGAAGAAAAAGGAACTCAGAGTATGAGAAGTATGATGGATGGAATCTACGAACCAAACTAGGAAGGAAGTTTGTTGTCTTATCTGTGTGCTATGTTGAAAGAACTGTTCAGAAAGATTGAGTTAATATACTAAACGAAAATTGATAAATCCGCACTGAGAGACTACTGGATGAAGGATAGCTTGAAGAAGTTTCCATTCGGGGAGGTTTGACAATGGAGACATCGATGAGGAGGGAGAGAGAAAGTTTCATGCATTAAAGATGCTGGGGAAAGTCAAGGCTGAGGAAATTAAACAATTTGGAGGCGATTAACATCACACCGTCATCACCTCCATCATACGATGCATAAGGATGCAACAAACGTCCATCCCATCTGAAGCGGAGCAGGAACCGGTCGCTTCACACCCATGGATGATATTTTATTCCTCACACAGTAATCTTTAATCACAGTGCCAGCACAGAAATGGCTTACGTAGTTTTCTGTGCAAGACATCGTCCTCATAAAAATTGGAAGCCCTCCTCCCTTCAGCCGTTTCCTGACTTCTACAGCCACCGTAAACTTTCTCAGCCACCAATTTCCTCCCTGAGAAAAGAAAAACTGCAGCAACAACACGTCTTCTCGCTTCTAACAGCCCGGGGAAAAACTACGCCAGTATTAAACACGAAGAGAAGAGTCGGCTTTCGAGTTTAGACCAACTGGGTCCTCAATCCCCATTGCGCGTAACAAGTGGAAACTCGAAAGTGTTAGAAATGATGGATAATTAGCACGTTGGCCCTAAGGGTCGATCCACTGATCATTTTAATTTGAAGCAGTGAATCGGGATCAATTTCGGGACCGGGTGAGTTGGCCCACGTGCAGGTAAAGTTGTTTATGTACACCGGATTCCAATGAATATACGCGAATAGAAAAAGGAAAACGTGCGACTGCATCTGGGGAAAAGTCGAAGGAGCTGTTGAGATGTTGAACGGAGGAAATTTGAAGGGCTTGGAAGGGAAAGTAAATTAGGAGGGTGGCGATACAGTGTGGACTTAAGAAAAAGGAAGATTTCAAGTTTCCGGTGAAAGGGTGGGAGAGGGGGGTCCTCATGTGGCCTCCCTTCCATTTTGTCTGAATATCTAAAACAAAAGAGTCGCCTTCAGTTGGCAATATTTAGTTTGGATATTTGATCGCACGTCCCTCATAAACTATAAAACTGCCCATCTGTCATCATGACGGCCGATATTAAAAGCCGGCTATGTCTTGGTCCTTCGCTTCTCCTCATTCCAATTCACCCCCATCTTCTCCTGCAGCTTCTTCCCCTCTCTCACAGGATAAGTAGGAGTCTTTTTTAGAGAAGTACTTGAGGTTTTGGACGACGTACCAGACGGAACAGTCTGATTCTCTTTCGATTAAATCGGATGGACGGACGCTTCAGTAGCCCTTTTGTAGGCGAGCGGGAGGAGCCCGCGAGTACGCCGGAGAGCAATAGGGCCGCCGCCTCGACATTCTCTGGCGGCGTTGCGGACGGCAAGTTGAACGCCATTTCTTCGCCCAAGAGAAGGTTAGTGAGTGATAGGATCAGCTTTATATGTCGCCTCCGAGATAAAGAAAATAATTTGCTAATCATTTGCTTTGTGATGATACGAAGAAATCATTTTACCGGTTTTTTTACAGCAGGAGGGCCGTACAGAAGAGAGTTGTGTCCGTACCGATCGCGGAAGTGGAGGGATCGCGGCTGAAGGGGGAAGGAGCTCCACCGTCTGACTCGTGGGCTTGGAGGAAGTATGGACAGAAGCCCATTAAAGGATCTCCATATCCCAGGTAGGCAATCCTGAATCCTGTTTGATCTCTCACAGTTTCTCGGTGCTTCGCCCTCTCCGTTTTCCGAACGATACGATTCAACTGTATCTTACTATCTTGGTCCAAATTTACTGGGAATTCCCTCCACTGCCAGGAGACTGCAGTCCGTGAAATGCACGCGCAATCACTGATGTCAGTGATGTTCTTTTCCTTCTTTTTCCTGTGAGACCGTCACAAATCAATCACTGCGCAATCATGTATGATCGCCTGTTAGTCCAATACTAACACATGTTCTCTCTCTTCGTCTAACAATATGTTCCTAGTGATTCTTCTTCTTCTTCTTTCTTCGAACGACCCATGGTGCCGGATAAACAATCTCAATCCAGCAAAAATCCAGTCGATTAGTCAGTAGTATTTCACTTGACCTGAAAGTTGATTTCCTCGATTTCTCCGACAGGGGATACTATCGATGCAGCAGCTCCAAAGGTTGCCCGGCGAGAAAGCAAGTCGAACGGAGCAGGGTGGACCCCAAAATGCTTGTCGTAACCTACGCTTGCGAGCACAACCATCCCTGGCCCACCTCCCGTAACAACTCCACCTCTTCTTCCTCAGCCGCCGCTGCCCTCGCGGCTGCGCCCAGCACGCCGAGCCCAGCTCCACAGTTCCCGCCAGAGGAACCGGCGGTTTTCTCCAAGGACATCGAACCGGAAGAGAAATTCCCCGATCTGACAGACGACACGCTCATCTCCGACGACTTCACCTGGTTCTCCGACGTTTCATCGTCCCCTGGGAAAGAGGCCGTGTTCCAGAGCCCGATCTGCGGCGGAAGCCACATCTCCGGGGATGCCGACGTGGCGGCGATCATGTTCCCGATGGGAGAGGAAGACGAATCGCTGTTCGCGGATCTGGGCGAGCTGCCGGAGTGTTCGTTGGTATTCCGACGAGGGCTGTGCGAGGGGAAGGAGAGTTTGAGGACGGCGCCGTGGTGTGGGAGCACAGGATAAGGTGACCACGAGACGTCACGCATGCCCTCGTTTGTCTCTTCTCCCCAAAGCGGAATATTAAAATGGAAGAAAAGCGCCGCGTGGACCGTGGTGCCCCATCCGACTTCATAGATGAGGTAGATACAATGAGATGAAACGGAAAAACAAATTCTAAAACAAAATGGATGGGATTTTAACTTTTCTTCTCCGGTTGGAGTCGAGTGTAAAAGTCCAAAATAAAAATCATTGATACTTTAATTTAAAAAAAAATAAAAATCTCCTAGTGGTGTCTTAATCTCCTTGTAATCAGCATCTACCTCCGTCTCCCCGACGGCTCCCCTCTTCATGATGTTCTCTTCTTCTATTTTTTAACGTAACCATTTACCGAAAGTCCATATTCAGTTTCTGGAATGCAGAAAGAAATAAAGAAGAGATCTTTTGCTTATGAACAAGTCTGCTTGAGGATTTCAATCACAGCCCATTTTATATGGTTTAAAAAAACACAGAAAAGAGAGAGAGAGACGACGATCGTATGCAGTTATGGTTATGAAGGTGCGTGTTCGAGGCTTTGAATGAGAGGAAATGATGCAGCCAATCAAGGAGCCATTAAAATGGATTAAAGAAGTCGTAGTAGTGGGATAGTGAGGATACATGTGGGGGAAAGGGGTTGAAGTCAGAGGTTGTTTGCGTACAGGAGGGTAGGTGAGCGGGGCTTTTCAGGCAACCAAACACACGCAAGGATAAGTATATATAGAATAGGAAGAACCCAAGCTGTCCAAGTTGTGATTGCAGGACGAAATGTTAATTACCAGCTTGCAAATGTGTGACATGTGATTCGGGGCAATCAGCCAAGCACAGACGTCATCATTGATTACGTTCTTCGTTATCCACCAAAATGGTTTGTTTTAGCTTCTCAAGGAGGAAAAATACATTGAATTGAAGTAGCAGAGAAGTTAAACGGTTTCAGAGTTATTTGACTTAAAACTAGTCCCGGTTTCTTCCCTTTCCTAGACGACCAGTCTATCTCGAAAGCCCATAATCTAGGCTGAATCCAACTGGGAAAAAGATTTAAGATCCTGGAGAATATCTTTTGGTGGGTTAATGACTTTTCGAGTGCAGCATCTGGCTCTCTGCTGCTTCGTCCGGATAGATTATGTGGCAACCGTTCTCTCAGTTTTGTCTAAATTTGACGTATTGAGACATGCCTGATCATATACGTGCAGGGGGAATCTGTTGCTCAATGGAAACAGTGACTGGTGTATGCTGTTACGATTATTCCATTCCCCTCGTTAGAGCCCCACACGATCGGAATCCTCGTCCCCAAAAAAGAAAAAAGAAAAAAACGGAGGGAGAGAGAGTAACCACGTCGTTTGCGATCAGCCGGAAACGCTACCATTTACCCTCTAATCTCCTGTTACCAAACCTCTTTTGGTCTCTCATCTCATTCTTTTTCTTCTTATTACGCAGGGCCTTGTAGCGGGGGCTGTGGGCAACCGGATTATAAAAACCAGTTTTACTTGATAACAACAAATACTGAACAGGTTTTACTTGATAGAAGCAAATACCTACTCTGTCATAAATATTTTTGTTCCCCCATACAGACAAAAGTGTAGAATAGTTGAAGCAATCTTGAAAAGAAAAGGTTTCGAACTAGTAACGACCAACAATAATAATGGATACGGTTTACACAGGCTAATGTAATCAAGAAAAATCTCCTTGAAAACAACTGGGTAAAAAGTATTGGACTACGTATATGGAGAACTGTCGTTTGCGTGGGACATCATCATCTACTTGACAAAGCTTCCACACCGATTTCACCTTGAAAAGTCCACTTTCCAGAGACAAATACAGCGACTCTTCTGAAACTTGGAGCCATCATTTGAACTAACTAAACCAACAAATGTAACAACCCTGTTCCTATTCAAAAGATCTCCTGTTGTTCAACAAAATAGAAAGTTGGAATAGCTTCCCTCCTCTCTCCTCTCTATTCTAAACAACAATCAAACTGAAAAACCTTCAACAGGAAACCACTGCGTGTACATGAAATGAAATGCAGTGGGCTCGATGTCAAAATCCTCAGGTCGAACAGCAACCCACCTTCTTCAAGGCAGAAACGTCGTCTTTCACATTTATCCGCTCCCCTTTGCTGGGGACTGCAGCTGCTGCTCCCTCATCCCCTGTTTCAACTGCTTTTTTACTCACAATACGGTAAATTTGAGTTAAGACCTCAGCAAAAGCATTATCCACATTTGTAGCTTCCAAAGCAGATGTTTCCATGAAGTAGAGAGATTCCTTCTCGGCAAAAGCTTTTCCATCTTCAGTAGAGACAGCAACAAGGTGGCGTAAATCAGACTTGTTTCCAATGAGCATGACAACTATGTTAGGGTCAGTGTGGTCCCTCAGCTCCTTCAACCACCTTTCAACATTCTCAAATGTAACATGGCGGGTAACATCATAGACAAGTAAGGCACCAACAGCTCCTCGATAGTAAGCACTTGTTATGGCACGGTATCTGAAAAAAAAAAAAAAAAAAAGAACAAAGGTGACACTAATGTTAGGTACGTATGCATACTCAGAATAAACATTTGGAACTTTCCAAACTATAGTTCTGGTTATTTTAACAAAAACAAAGAAAAAAAGTTTCCTCTCCTCTCATATCTAAAGCAATTCTATAAATGTGCCCAAGTATGACATAAAGATTTTTTTTTTCTTTTTTTTTTCTGAATTATTGGTCTTTGGTTCAATGGCCACCCAAGAAAAAAAAAAGTATCCTCTCCTCTCTTATCTAAAGCAAATTCTATATATGCGCCCAAGTATGACATAAAGTTTTTTTTTTTTTGTCTGAAACATTGGTCTTTGGTTCAATGCACCTGAAGGGATTTGTTTGTGAGGTGTTTTGTGTTTGTCTCTGCCGGCCTTTGGGGTGTAGTATGTATGACCAAATTCAGAACAAAGAGTCTAAATAAATAAAAACAAATAATTTTTTTAAGATGGCTAAGTTTGTAAAAAGCTGAACCAAGGCACTTGGTGACCTTCTCAAAATAAGTTTTCACGAGATTTCACTACTCTCCTGGTACAGATCAAAGAAATAAATGCCTACACAACAACACTGCAACAACCCACAAAAACAAGCTAACGTATAAGTTGTAGGTCTATCAACGAAAGAACTTATTAAACCCAAAACTTATAATTTGTGGGATCATACAATGTTACTTTTTTTTTATCCTGTGAATAAGTACCAATGTATTGTCCTTTCACTACCACTAATGGTGTAATCACACCACAAAAAAAAGAACCGCATCCATCCTTAAGTATACATCAACAAAAATCATCCAGACATCCCCAACAAATGCACTACTCTTATATTGTTTGTGTCCACAAAACAAGCTAAGAGATTTTTACTTCTTATTTTCAAATACATTGTGACAATCAAAGACTAAATGACAGAGATAACAGCATTCCTTAGTCGTTATAGACTTTTATGAAAATATAGTGTTACACATTACACAAACAACAGTCAACTGATGTTCAGCAAAGAATACCTAAATTATTTCATACCATACTCAATTGGTGCTCAACCTAGAAAACCTGCTTTGATTTGTCCACTCCTAAGCTTAAAAGAACCAAAGTACAGATCATATAACGTCTAATGTGGTATCAGGTCAGGCTTGCTGGAACCTAACCCGACCCAAAAAACTGGGGACAGGCTTCCAATTCAGCCCATGGGTCGGGAAACGAGGTGGAAAAAAAACCCACCAGATTTTGGGTCAGGGATGGGTTTCCCTCAACCCAACACAAGGGGATTTTGAACTGCCCTGTATAACTTTACATACTATTTAAATGACATATAAGTTATAAAAGCTCTTTACTTTTCTTAAGCATATTTAAGTAAAATTCAAAAAAAATTTAAAGGATGGCTAGAAGGTCGTGTCACAGCTTTTATTTTTTATTGATAAATTTTTTTTTTTTTAACTTCACATTATTCAATGTGAAGTTCTTTGTTATTATATTTTTGCATCTGTTGTGATCGCAGATGTGAAAGTGTTGTGACTTTTTATTTTTAAGATTTTTCATGTCAAACCAATCAATAATAGTATTTTTTATGATGTTCTGTAATTGTTGAATGTCTTTACTTTTGACTTTGACAAAGGGAAGGAGGTCAGCCTTTGAGGGTGGGAATATGGAGATGGAGTGGGGACAGAATCGAGTAAAGAAGAAACAGAGTGGAGACTGGATTGGTTTCTCAACCTTGTTCGGGTTTTTTAAGGGCGGGTTTAGAGGTCAGGATTGGGATCAGGTCCAGGTTTCTCAAAACTCGTCTCCAACCCAAACCGTGCCTACCCCTAATTATTTAAACACCAAGAAAATCTAGTAGAGGAATTCAACTACTGGGATTTCAACATATTCACTGCACCTGATGATTCTTATGATACAAGAAACACAACATCCAAATTAGGAATGTCTAAGAGATGGAACTGCCACAAGTGATTCTGAAGACCAGGAGGGGATACAGGTGACAGTTCACTTGAGATGTATACTCCTTTAACCTTAAGAAGCTAAGAGAAGCTAAGAGGAAAGGATATCAGGCATCAGTAGAGCTACTGATGACCCAGAATCCATGTTACTTTACAAGGCTTAAGCAGAAACTCTTTTTTCCTCAAATTTCGGCTACAAAAATCCTGCTCATGTAGGGGCACCCTTTAACCATGTCATAATCAAGGAAATTAATGCTTCTAATTGTATCAGAAATCCTGCTCATGTTATTAGGGTACCTTTAGCATATCATAATCAAGAAAATAAATGTTTTCTAGGAAATCCACATTCAGGATAGAGAGAACAAATTTTTTTGAAAGAATTTTTGGGAACGCAATCACCAAATTAACACTCTCTCCCTGATACTTCCTCACATAAGGGGTATCATGCCATGCATAAACTCCACAGAAACTGTTATTTTCACTTATGAACTTATCCAGATTTTCATTCTTGGACAAAGATAATCAATATCAATCGCTATATCTAATCAAATCCAAAATCAAATTATGCTCTTCAAGGTGCAATTTTTTAATGCCACAGTTGCTCCAGTCATGGGAAAATATTATTTTGAAGTTAACAAAGTTTTCTACTGTAAGCAACAGCAAGTAAACATAAGACAGGATGTCAGCAACTTCAGATTTAAGTTCTGAAAAGTTCTCTGATAAAGCCATGAATAATTTGTTTAAAAATTTTTACAAGATATTTATACAAATTGAGGAAGAGATGGATGACCACGCTCAAAGCCACTTGTTAAGCTTATTCAAAATTACATAATTTTAGTGGCAGATAACAAGCATTAGAAAAGGATGGCAAATCTGTGCTTCTTAATCATATGATAATTTAATCACTTCGCAGCTTCAATTCTCCTAGAAAAGTTTGTTGTTACATAATTGTGACTCTCCTACCATGGCTTCCTCTCATTTTACCAGCACCATCTAAAGAACTCCTCCCATAGTGGCTCTCAGCTATGGTGTTGAGCTTGGTGGACTTCAAATCACATGAGACCACATCTTCATTTAGCGGAAATCCTGTTCCTTTTCTTTTCAGTGGCTTCTCAAAATCAAAGCCAGCTACACAGACAAATTTTGAATATGGTTTGTAATTGAAGCTATTCCTCCCCAACTAAACACCTCTAACCGTCCACTCATTCTTGCACAAGTCAAGCTACAAAATCATGTGTTGTTACTATGCCTTACAATACCCACATAAATACAATTGACTTTCAAATCCACAAGCTGCGAGCAACTGCAAATATTCTCTACCAAGGAAAATGGAGATCAACAGTGACAACCAGAATGTGGCATTGAGGAGAAAACTGCACTAACTAATAGTAATTCAGATTCTCCGGAATGTAGCATTGAGGAGGAAATGCATCTACCTCCACCTCCACCCTCCCCATCATCAACACTGCTCCACTAACTTTCCATCACACAGTTGCTAATTTATGCATAACAGATTACTTTATTAACTTCTTACACCAAGAGATCCCAAGTTACTCTTGCAAATATAACATGAAACCTGACCAACTATAAGGATAATTCAGATTCTCCGGAATGTGGCATTGAGGAAGAAACTGCATCTACCTCCACTTCCACCCTCCCCATCATCAAAATGCTCCACTAAGTTTTCAGCACACATAGTTGCTTTTTCATGGATCTCGGATTATTTTATTAACTACTTGCACCAAGCGATCCCAACTGAATCTTGTAAATAAAAGATGAACCCTGACCAACTATAAGGGAAATTCGAATTCTCCAGAATGTGGCATTGAGGAAGAAACAGCATCTACCTCCACCTCCATCCTCCCCACCATAAAAAAATGCTCCACTAAGTTTTCAGCACACAAAATAGTTGGTAAGTTATGGATATCAAGTTACTTTATTAACTTCTTGCACCAAGAGATCCCTAGTGATTCTTGATAACATAATATGAACCCTGACCAACTTTACAGGTAATTCAGATTCTCCAGAATGTGGCTGAGGAGGAAACTGCATCTATGTCCACCTCAACTTCCACCCTCCCCCATCATCAAGTCTGCTTCACTAAGTTTCCAACACAGAAAAAATAGTTGGTAACTTATGAATATCAATTACTCTAGTAACTTCTTGCACCAAATGATCCTTGTAAATATAACAGAAACCCTGACCAACTTTAAGGGTAAGCCGCACATAGGTAATGCATGTTCTCAATCTATTAATGAAACAAACAACTCACACTGCTCCAAACCTGGCGTTCTTACAGAGAAGGAGAACTACTTGCTCTCGTATAAAGTGCAGAATTTCATGAGCTTTTTGTCTCTTATTCTTAACGAAACCCTAACTAATAGTAAATGTAGTGTTGCATACGTAATAACGTTGAAACACAACATATACATGGTAGGAGCTAGGCAACAAGCTGTGACGTACAACTACGGGGAAAGAAAATAACCATGACAAAAAGAAGGAAGATGCACTAGAAAGTATCACCATAAAAAAATTAGTTAGCCATAGATCTGGTCTTATTTGCCAAGAAACCCCCCGAGTTCAGCCATATGCACTACACTTAAGACCACGCAAAGAAGCAACTTCAGATCTTGAAATCCCAAATGGATCTTTATATCCTATCCCGCCAATCTTAAAAAAGTAAAAAAAGGCAAATTCATCTTTCTAAGGTTGCTCACCTCCTATAAATGGCAGTAACGGTTGAAAAGAAGCAAGATCAGACACTTAAAGCTGGAGACAAACTCTGAAAGATACCTCTCTTGGCCAGCCGTGTCCCAAATCTGAGCTTTGATAACCTTTCCATCAACGTTCAAGCTCCTGGTAGCGAACTCCACTCCGATCGTAGATTTGGACTCGAGACTGAACTCGTTCCTGGTGAACCTAGAAAGCAAATTAGACTTTCCGACGCCGGAATCGCCGATCAAAACCACCTTGAACAGATAGTCGTAGTCGTCCTCAGCTCTATAAGCAGCCATCTATTTCCTTTTTGAGACAACAACAAGAAGAAGAAAGAAGAAAAATCCAAGAAGAAGAAACGCCCCTTTCGTTATTCTTTCCAATAATCAGAGTCCAATTTTTTTCCTTTTGTTCTTTTAAGAGCTCACTCTCCGCTTCCCTCTGCTTCTTTTTGCAGCCGAAAATTTGAGATTTCTGTCGGCTTGGCTGGATTCCAACGGCGAAGGTAAAGAGGCGGTCTTTTTGGAGGTGACACTGGAGGTCGACAGTGACCGAAGGAAATGACAAAATGACCACAGAAAACAGTGGGTACGTGCAGTTGATTGGCGTGGATAAAGGGTGAATTGAAGTATAGGACTGTTTAGTCATTTCAATCCGTTGGAGGAGCCGCGGAGGCCTAACAGTATGAAGACAAGGGCATGTCGAGTTTCGGACATAACTTGGATTAAAATGGGAACGTAGTCGTTGCTACGGATGGTCTCGCCATCATCCATCGTTGCTACCTTCCGTTTTTGAGCGTTGTCACAACCCCCTCCTCACATCTCCTCTTTCCACGAGACGAGAGGAGATAATAGTAGGGAATGCTGGGTCTTCCTCTTCCCTTTCCTCTCACTAACTGAAATCGAGTTTCGTCGATTGGTGACTAGATTTGGTGGTTAATTATTGGGACTACTTCTAAAACCCCACATGTTGGACGAATATGCTTAGAAATTACCCATAGTCGAAGTGGTCACTTTTGGCCAAACCTGGCTGTGACGGAATCTTCTATTAAAGATGGAAAAACTGGCAAAGGCTCCAATGTATTCGATGGTTTGGCCAGCAGAGTTAAGACTCGTCATAATAGGGGTGTTGTCATGTCCAAAGCAAGCGTTAGCCAACAGAAAACTGGACCAATTATAAGAGTCAAAATATGGATAGAATGGCTGTTTGTGCCGCACCCACCACTCAAGAGCTAGCTCCTTTGCATGGCTCAGGCCCCATCTCACCCGGAAGAAGACACATAGCAAGACATCCCACTGCTGTCTGGCGAGAGGATTCAAGGCCGACTCCTATTACTTAATCTTCTCAGTCATCATTCATGGAGCTTTGAGTTTCTACCTGACAATCAACTACTCGTAAAAAGAGGATTCGTCTTATTTGTTTGTGGAGGATTTGCCGAATGGCCTCTCTGGATATGGTAAATTGGTAATGGACGCGACTACGAGGAAAGAATTGAAAGCCTGACATGCTGTTGCTGCGGCTGCTTCAGCGGTTAACCAGTTTTCGCCGGGAGCTAATCCATGGTCTTTTATTTCCTTTTCCAGGTGAACGCTAACCCCGATGCAGATTGCCGTAGCCAACCAAAAATGAGGGATCCCATCATGGGATTTATCTCATTGATTGGGTCTCTCATCTCTAAAGGCGAAAAGGCTGTAAATTTAGAAAGTGAAATGTCAGCGGAATTTGCCTCTTCCCTTTCACGACTAAACTATAATTACCAGCAATGCTTTAATGGCGTTTGTTGTGTTATTTTACTCTCGGTGAAATCGTCTCTGGTTCGAGGTAGACTAAGTCGGCCTTTGTTATATAAATTTAATCATGCGACACACGTCCAGTACCAGAGCACGTCTTTGTCATCATTTATCCTCTAAATTCTACCCTCCTCTGTTTCCTCCCTTTAATTTCTTCAGCTGGACATGAGTTCCTTCTCATCGATGGCCGTGTCGAGGCTCTCCAATGGGACCGAGTGTTCTTCTTCCCCTATAAGGGTCCAATTGGTACCGAGGCTGGTTTCCGATCAACTGCTCGGGAAATTCTCCGACCAGCCAGAATTTGACTTCGACTACGATCGGAGCGGACTGTGGTCTCCACCGGTGCCGCGTGCTGCATTCCTCAACTCCCCGGGGAACATCTGCACCGACAAGGAAATGCTGGAGAAGCTTCGAGCGGCGACCAAGGCTCTTGACAGAAAACGCAAGGCTCCTCTGCTGTTGAGGTGCCCGGGATTTGGGCCCTTCTTGTTTGGCAAAAGAGAGAAAGTGGAAGCCATTATCAAGAAGGAAGAAGACGGCTTCGCCGTAGCTTGACAAATATGACATTGGCTTCGGAGTTCGAATAGCTGGGCGACTCTGCAATTTACAGATTATCGCATCTATTAACCACCTCAAATCTACTAATTTACGACCCCAGAATTTGCATTATATCAAAGAATTGCTACAACATGGAACATCTGTTGCAGGCCTTTTTTTTTAACAAAAAATTGTAGGTTTTGTTTCAGTGATAATCAAGGCTACGCATGACGATAGAATAAGAATACCGTTATCGTGTCTTAAGTCGAGGATGTACGAGGCATTTCCAGCTTCAAAATTCTTTTTTTTATGTGGATTATACTCGGTTACCCTGGTCCACTGAAATTCCAGTCCATGTCTGGTGGGGGGAGGAGTGCGTAAGGATAACTTAATCCTCACGGTTGGCCGTAACAAGAGTTTGTGGGTGCCATCTTTATTAATTTTTAATAATTTATTCTAGTCATGTAATTATTATATTAATTTATAATAGATTATAATAATTAAGTAATATAATATAATTTTTTATTAATTAGGATATTAATATATTTTAATACAACAGGTTAAATCACTTATAAGTGTATTAACCATATTTATTTTGGTTAATTATTTATTTAGATATATATTCTATTTAAGTATATTATAAAAAAATTACTCATTCTCTTGTTTATATCATACTTTTCATTTGGAGGCACTAACACTAGAATCTATTTTCCAATACATTTGAACTCGTTTATACTAACACTCAAGGATGAGTTGAAGTTGAACAAATTCATTTAAGATATAATTGAAATCTTTACTTCATTTCAAGTTTATTGTGGACTAACCCCCAAGAGACTAGCCTCATTTTCATAATTTACTTTAGTACGAGTGCAAAGATTGGTTTCATTCACCTCGAGTTAAGTCAGTTGGTTAGATCCTAAAAAATTCCTTGACCAATTAGTACAAGAAATCCCCTGGAAAGAGAAACAGATAAGAGGGGAGAGACAAGTTTTACGTGAAATCAGGTGTGAGTCTATCAGTGATTTGTGGTGTATATCTTTGGTAAGCTTCAGACCTTTTAATGGCGATACAGTTTAGGATACTGTTTTGCCTCCCAATAAATTTTGAGCTATAAAACACCACATCTCTGCCTGTAGGAGACGCTATGCATTATGAATACTCATTGCTGGACCCATTTGAGGCCGTAATAAGAAATTACACCGAACTATACAGTGTATTAGCAAATCTCCCGGTAAAATATTTAATTGAATACAATGATACAAAAAGAAAAAAGTGAGACATTAGTCGACTCACCTGCAATGGCTTCAGTGTAACACGTGAGTATCACCATCGTCACCTTTTGCATAAAAGCAACTAATATAATAACTACAAAGCGGAATTAAAATGGACGAACTTTGTACTCAATGCGCCTCTCAATCACCTCATTGTTACTTTCTACACTTTCCAACTTTTACAAGGGAAAAGTTTTTAATTACAGAACTAGAACGCGGGATATGTATTAAAGCTGCTATTTGCAAATTGTAGTGTCTTGATCTGGTGGGGGGAGTTCTCAAACTGGAACAGGGCTTTTAACCAACTCTTCTTTTCCTGTAATTCCTTCTTTCAGATTCCGAAAGTACTGATCATAGTCCTTCTCAGGAGGAGGATTTTCAGGGTCTACTGTGAATTGCTCATTAAATGGAACAACACTCTTGACCTGCACACAAACCAGAGAAGACTGACGATAATTGTGGACTACACTCAAATGTCAAAAGTCAGTCGTCAATCCAAGTCTGCAAGTAAATAATATTTGTAAACTCTAGTCAGCTGCATAAAAGTTCATTTGCATCATGTTAAACTTTGGCGTTATATGGAGCATCAGCCAAAAACATTGGGATTTAACAAGCAAATCAAATCTTTTTGTAGCAATGACTGTTCCTCTTGAAAGCAAAATAATAGATTCAGATAAATTATTGATAAGCAAAATATTAGTAGGTAATTAAGTACAGCATAAATCAAAAGAACAGGTCCTTTTCTTTTCTTCTTCTTCTACTTTTTTTTTTTTTTTTTTTTTTTTTGGGAGAAGCTAGCCAAAACAAAACAAACAAAAGCGGCCTGGGCTAGGGAGCCCCCCTAACAACGAGGGATTGGAGGCATGGCTAAGGAGCTAGCTAAGGAATTAGCTGACCGGTGACATGAGTCCAAATACAATCTAAGGAATTTACAATATCAACAATTTTATGGAAAATTCTCCAATGACGCCGAGGGTCAAACATTGAAGAGAACCATCCAATGACAACTTTGCAGTCGCCTTTAATGTAGAGCTTGCCAGCAAAACGGCCACTGAAGAGGAGAAGGCCTCGGAGGAGGGCATGGAGCTCAGCTGATGTCGAATAAGAAGTCCCAAGGAGACCCGAGTAGGAGGGCAGGGTTGTTCCTTCTCAATCCCTGATGACCCCTCTAAAATCCGCTGCACCAGGATTACCATTCTTGCGGGTGAAGGGGCTGTTGGCCGAGGTGAAGGGGCTGTTGGCCGAGGAGGGGTCCATTCTTCCATGGCTGCTGGCTGAGAAGGGACTGAGATTTGAGCAATGAGGCGCCAACTTTCCCTAAGCAGGAACACCATTAAGGGCTTCAAATTCTGGTCTCAAACAAGTCCAGGTAGCAATTATCCTCGATATTCGAATCTTGACCTCTTTAAGAATTTGCCATTGAATCTTCCAAAGACCCAATGGAACAGGCTGAAAGGAGGGGTTTTTCCAAGCCTGGGAGACTGCTCCCATGGCTCATTTGACTGATGAAGTTAAGCTGTCAAGTAAGTAGCAACCCAACTTGTTAAAAAAATGAGTCCAAATTCTCCAAGGGAGCAGGCAAAGGACTAGAAGTGGGGAATCATCTCCTCTACTTCCCCACAGAGGTTGCTAAGGGGTTGGAAACTGGGTTTCCTCTTCTTCTAAGATTGTCAGCTGTAAGAGTGCAGTTAATGAGGGCACACCAATGACAGAATAGGATTTTGGGGGAACCTGATAATTTCCAGGCAGTAGCTGCGCTCTAAAGATAGATGTCACCAAATCCCTTTAGATAAACATAGGCTAAGGAAACAGTGAATTTATAGTTACATCTCGGAACCAGAACAACCTGTCTTCAGCAAGAGTCCTGACTCTTATTCCGCTCAAGGTGGATAGGAGGTTGCAGGTATCAAGGACAGATTGAAGGCAATGGGGAAAAACCTCAGCGAAGCTTCTTTCAGAGTTGTCTCAAAGCCACCAATCATCCCAAAACTTCACCTATCGCCCACTACTAATGTAGAATTGAATTACTGACTGGAATTGGTGTTGGAGAGGGTAGAGCACATGCCATAGAGGGGACAAACATCTCCTACTCCAACCGAAAGCCACCTATGCGGGCTCCAAAGCATCTTCTTCTTGACAATTTTTATCCACATGGCTGACAATAAAGTGTTGAATTTCCATAACCACTTCAGAAGGAGAGCTTAGTATATTTCTTTGGTACTCAGAATGCCAAGGCTGCCAAAACTTTTGGGCTTATAGACTACTATTCAGCTAACTAAGTGGTACTGAAACCTGTTCTTTGCCAGTCTCTAAAAAAACTCCTCTTGATTCTTTCAATTTTGTTGCAAACAAGGCTGTGGCAAGGAAGGAATGACATGTAGTAGTTCGGGAGTGCAGCTATACACGAGTTCAGGAGAGTGAGTCTCCCAGTCTTCAATAGCAGTCAGCCTTTCCAGGTAAAGAATCGGCTCTCCATCTTCTCAAGGACCAGGAACCAGAGGCTTTTGTTTGGCCGCATATCAAACATAGGAAGCACAAGGTAAGTTGCAGAAAGGAAGGTGTGCAAGCAACCCAAGTAGTTGGCAAAGGTGCTGAGAATCCCGATCACAGTTGTTTTCTACTCAAACAGGTTGAAGAGGGCCTTAACTCTACTGACCTGCTCCATTGTTCCTTCACAAAAGTAGATAGTGTAATCTACGATTTGGAAGGGGAATATCCATTTCTTCCTCTTCTGCAACCTGTCGGATCTATCCCCTTGCCTTAGCTACATAGAACATTACAGACAAGTACTCACCAGCTAAGTTGAATAAGAGGGGGCAGAAAGGGTCTCCTTGTCTTATTTCTCTCGATCCCTTGAAGTAGCCATAGGTTGTCCCATTGAGAAGTAATGAGTATGAGACTGACAAGATGCAACTGCTTATCCAGGTTCTCCATTTCATGCCAAATCCCATATGGCTTAGGATGTCATTAAGAAGATCCCAATTGACCCTGTCAAAAGCATTGTTGAGATCCAGCTTGATAACCCAAGGTTTATTGCCTTTTTTAATTGATTCGTGAGCACATGAATGGTAATGGCCAAGTCCAAGATGCTCTTTCCTTTAATGAAAACACTTTGCCTATTGTGAATCATGAGAGAGAGGACACCCTTGAGTCTATGTGATAGGAACGAAGTAAGGCTTATGGATTTGAAATCCTTGGGTTGCTCAAAATCCTTATTCTTCAAGATGAGAACAATGAAGGTGGCTCCCATTACTTACCACACAAGGCCCTCGTAGTAGAAACTTCTAACCATGTTGAGGATGTCATCTCTAATAATTGGCCAACATTAGTTGTAGAATTCCTCATAGTAGATATCCAGCTTGGGGGATTTATCCTTCGGCATTCCTCTCGCTGCTTGTTCAATCTCTTTTACAGACAAGGGGATCTTGAGGAGACCAACAATTCATGGGGAGATCTTCTTGAACCTGACGCTTTGGATCCTCGGAAGTGTAGACCTATCCTTCGTTATCCTCAGTTTACAAGTCCACAAAGAAGCACAAAATTGTATTATTATAGAAGAGCTATCCAAGGTTATCTCATTACTAATGTTTAAAAAAGGTAACTCGGTTAGATCTTCACCTGGCTAAGGTGACGACATGAAAGAATTAGGTATTGTAGTTGCCTTCAGTGAGCCATTTAAATCGGGTTCATGGCTTCCAAAAGATACATTCCTTATGACAAATAATCTGAAACTAATTAGAGAGGCTAATCAGAGAGGAGAATCTGGTGGTTGAGAGTGACATGTGCTCTTTGACTTCATCAAGAGTGGGCAATTTGGGACGAGAGATTATTGTGGGCGAAGGTTGTGCATGCAACTCTTTGGACTTGAGCTTGAGTTTGGCCATCAAACATTTGAATTTGTGAAATAGCTTCGATCTTGGGGCTCCCTCAATATCCATCTCCTTCCAACATTCCTCCGTGTGTTTGTCAGGGTTTTCTTCTAGTAATCAGCAATTTTTTAATCAGAAGGATTTGGCCCCCATCTCCCAAACTTGGTGTCCAATTGAATAAGCCAATGATTAGACCTCACTTTGTCAAGAAGTTCGCTAGTCACGTCCTCGTCAGATCCTGGAAGTTGGGGGGGAGGGGGATTGAAATTAGTAAATAGCCAAAGAAGATGTCAGGCATTGAGTGAGATTGAGAAACTCTTCCCAAAAGCTCATGTAGTCTTTGTATCGAGTTGGGCTATATACCCAAACTAGGCACCAAAAATTGCCAAAGTCATGATCAACAAGTCTTTGTTGATGGAGAAGGACCAGTTCTCTACTTCAAGAACCTCAATAATACTATTATCCCAAAGGGCGAGAATTCCCCTTGAGTGTCCAACTACATTGACGGTTCTCCATTCTAGATTGGTGCAATTCCAAAGGTCTTTAGCAATATGGTCTTACATGTCTTGCAATTTAGTTTCTTAAAGGAACAATAGAAGATTTGTTTAGGCCTAGTAAGGATCAAATAGTGCTCCTCTTTTGACAGGACCCAATTCCTCTCACATTTCAAGATGTAACTATCATTTCCACTTTGATTTTGATCTATCGACTCCTTTGTCTTCTTCCAACCCTAGAAGTTTGTCTTTGTAGACTACCCACATGATTTCAACTAGTTCCATCATTTGGCTCCAAATTTCTTCATCGTATTTGTGTTTTCCCAATTGAAGCTCCTTGATGAGTTTCCTTGATCTTTCTCTTGAGGGAGGTAATAGTATTCTTCCTGAGTTACTATCCACAGGTTACTCAGTGGGTTGGCTATTTCACCCTGCTGGATTTTCTTTGGTCGGCCTCTTCCTCTTTGTTTATAGGTTTCTTGTAGAGGGTAGGGGGTTGAGATAAAGTAGTAGGTGGTATCATGAATGAAGAGTCTATGGAGGTATGCTTTGGTTTGGGGGTGATGGATTCAGCGTTGAAGTTCAAAGTTTTGTGGAGTGGGGGTGACAGATTCCATGGTCTTGCCAGAAATGGCATGGTTTGTAGGAGTCTAACTAGGCACTGGCAAGGGAGTTACTTGATATAGGGTGGGGTAGTGGACATACTCTGGGTGGCAATTTGTCCAATCTAGGGGTAGTGTCAAGTGTCCAAGGAGGCCACAACAAGTAGGTGATCCAGGGCTGCATGGATGATAGGGTTAGTTGGGGGAGTGGAATTGAATGGATAAGGCATCGATGTGGGATTCAATATGGTCATGTGGTTGGTCAGTTTTGGGATTATTTTCTCTGCCATTGATTGGTTGGTCAAAGAAGGTCTTGGGTGGTGAGGCTTCAAGGTGGGGGTTAGCCAGGTTGTGGAGAGTTGGGATCAGGTTTATGTTGTTGTCATTGACCTGGGGTGGTTGTTTGCTTTGATTGTATTAAAGAGGTGGTATCACAGGTTGGAGTTATCGAGGGTTGTCAGAGTTTTTACCAAAAGTATAGGGGTGAGGTTCCAGGCTATTGGGTAGGTGAGGTTTTGAAAGGTGGAGATCACGGGTTCTTGTCAGTGAGGACTGTCAAGTGCTTTCCTAGTGCTGCAGTGGGGAAGGGGTGGTTTCAGGAAAGTACAAGTCCTCAATAAAACCTAAAGGGAATATGCAGGCTATCATAAAAGATACCAAGAATCTATTATCATTGTTTGAGCCATTAAAATACCTAAAAGCTGACATAGAGCTGTCAAAGCATGGGATGGAGAAAATGCAAATGACCAACCTGGAGCTCCTAGAGAGTACATTTCTTTAGGGAGGATCATACATTCTTGCAAACAAGATTCTACATGAATATGTTATATTAGAGAAGTGATGTTTGGCATGATTGATGTATTCTTTTGAGAATAAATGAATGAATTATGATGGGATATTTTCTATATGATGCTTATATAATATCATTCTATCAAGACCATGACCACATCAAGTTCCCCACCTCAAATGTTTTACTACATGCATGTGGGCTTTCAAGAGCAGCAACACAAATACGAGCTACCTCCTCCCTCGATATCTTCCCCTGCAGCCATGTGTACTCTTGAGAAAAATTTCAAGTGTTATGCTTCAATAATTTAGTTTTTCTCTTCAAATGTGGCAAAGAAGTAAAAATTACAACACTCAGATGGATTACTGAAATTGCTTTATGTATGCAAGTACCGTAATGTTGTCTCCTTGATCAAAAATGAGGTCAGCACCAGCAGGCTCTTCAGTCAAAGCACAAGGCCTTACAATTGTGTATGGAATTCCACTTTCCCGTATCAAATCTTCCCCCTGGCATAAGGCTCCAATGTAAGAGTTAAAACATCTTCAAGTTAGAACTAATGGACGAACCTGTAGTACAGGGTGGTAACAGTAAAACCTTTTCAATGTTAACCAGAAAAAAACAGTTCACTTACATAGAAATGGCGAAGATGAACTTCTAAAAAACTAGGAAATGTATTGGATGAAACACAGAATATGAGCAAACATCTAACAGGCTGATATAAAACAATCTCAAGTGAAATTTCCATGCTAGATTGTAACCTTCAGCTTAAATGTGAGAATAAATCCCAAGTCCTTATTCAAGCGAACAGCAGGTGGTTGTTTACTTAGATCAAGTCCAGGCCGATCTGGTCGTGTCACTCCAGCAGAGCTAACGTGTACAAATCTGCAAAAATTGTTATAGAGTAAGAGACAGTTATCTAAAGCATATTAATCAATTAAGCACAATTAATAATGGAGATGGGCCAATTAAACCTGGGAGTGATTGGATCCTTCATGTATGCTCGTATGCTCGCCAGTGGAAGCTGGAAAGCACCTTCAGTGAAAGTAGGGCTAAGCTTTCCATCATATTCGAATTTGCTGAGCATGAGCTGAAATTGGACTTTGCTGTTGGATTTGAAAGCATATAAAAATTCTGAGAAACATAAGAACATTAATAAGAACAAGGAAGAAATCATGCCTGTAGCGACACCACTTTGCTTGGATCAAACGGTGGAGCATCTAGTACAGTTCGTGCTCGAAATACAGGTCTCAAAGAAGAAAATGGCAGCTGTATCTAAGAAAAAAAAAATCAAAGGAAAAGAAACAAGAGGTTATTATAACCGCAGAAAAAATGAAAAACTGGCATTGTTCGCCAGTGCATACTTTTTATAGAATGAAATGAAAATGTTGATGATGTTGAAAAAACAATTAAAATAAATTTGATACATACTGTCTGCCAGCTGTCCTTTTCGGTGTCAAAGCTTGCAGTATAGCCTATTGTATCCCACTCAGAACTTGTCCGGACAATAAGTTTATAGCGAAGGCCATCTCCTTTACATCGTAGCTCCAGGCCATGATATGCAGAAAGGTCCTCAGGCACAGAAAAATTCTGTCTTGCACGCAAATGGTTTTATGACAATAAGCAAAAATTTTCCAGTTACTCAAATAAACATGCTATCGCAGAAAACCTAAATAATATGGCTTAAATAAATGCAGACAACAGTTGTTAGGCACTTATCAAATACTGATTAGTAATACTAAAATAACTGCATTTTAAATGATAATATCATGGTAAATATTCAATAAACAATGAGGCACAACTATTACCCTTGTTCTGATACTAGTAAATCCTCCATTGTTGGCAGTCGAAACATTACCTGGACGAGGAAAGAAAACATGCATTTTGTAAAACTCAAATCGTTACTCATTTATTATATAGACATAATAGTGTGAGATGCATGGTCAAGATTGACTGGACAAAACCTTTGAACAGTCCAACAGGTCCACCATCTTCCCCACCCTTGGGATCAATTTGAAATGTACTTTCACTAACACCTCCCATGACCACATCATCAAGGGCACCCCAAACCAGCTGTGTGGAAGAATTGCCTACAGTGAACAAACAAGAAGAATTTCTGGTTACAAAAAAGGACAGTTCAACCGAAGATCATTTACATCATTAGGCTGCTCCAATTGTTAAATATGCTAAGCATAAGTACCAGTGATTGATAGCAGTTCAGAGTTAAGATCATACACCAAACAACCACAATAATTTTCAAACCAGAGCTCTTCATCCAAATTCCACAGCTGGACTTGTTTTTAATCAATTAGATAGCCTACCTGAAAACCCAAATAACAATTTCCCATCACGAAGTCCGACACTTGATTTTACAGCATTGATCAAATTCCTCATTCCAACATACTCGACCTTTTCAGGTGAATCTCCTTTTATCTACATACAGCACAGTCTTATAGTCTTTCGATGCATGGTATATAGTATAAGATCAAGTCAAAACCATGAATTCAAGAATAATGGAGTACAACCTCTGGTTCAAAGAATTTGATTCCCTGTAAGAGAAGAAAAGTTCTCATTAACAGCACAAGAGGAGGAACAGAACTTCATTAGGAAAATGGTAAATAGAGTAAGGCTATACTTGTTTGTACTTCTCCCTTTCAGGAGTATCCCCCTCCTTAGGACCAACAATGACAGAGACTGTATTAATGACTTTTTTAACTCCTTTGAAGTACTCTGGAGCAAGACTGCTTTCCTCAGTAATGTCTCCAACAATCTAACATGTACAAGCATTAAAAGCATTACTAAAATCATGTCAAGTAACATCAAAAGATTATTAAGTTTTACATATTGTGCTCCTGTGCTCCCATCTCAGATTCAGTACAATGCCTCAGTAATATGCTTTTTCTTGGCCATCTATACATACACATCGATTTGACCAGCACAATCTATGCAGATCAAACAAAATGTGAACTTGTTCCCACAGCTTCCCTAATGAGACTTCTAGTTTGATAAATGTTTGGAAATTTCACAGGATAGCTTTTCTAAAATGGCTTACCATGTCAATATCTGGGCCAAACATACTCATTGCTTTCTCTTTATTCCTGACCTAGGTAAACAGACAGGCAAATAGAAGTATAGATTAAATAATTTAAGAATTTAACCAGAAAACGGTGTAAGCAAACAATTAAAAAACATGGGTACATGATCATACCAGTACACGAACAGGTAACCCTTTGTTACGTAAGATATCAACTGCCCTTCGTCCCACACCGCCTGTAGCTCCAGCTACCAGAATGACCTCAGAAGGTTCCATTTTCTTTTCTGGTTCAGTAGACGGACTTGACAACTTCTGTATCAGAGACTCAAGAAACTGCAAAAAAGTACCAAGGTTAAGCATAAATGTTTCAATGTTAAGAACAAAATACAAGTACATTTAATTCTAAAAGGCAATTTGAGAAATATCATGAACCCAACCTTAGCCGGAGAAGGAGGGCCATTGAAAAAATATAATGTTCTCAGAAATCTGCCAAAATCCCAACTTTGCCTGCCAGCTTTCGCAATAGTAAATCCTGATATTCTTCGAGAGATGGGAGAAGATGTCGTTTGATAACAAAAAGAACTTATTTTCTCATTAAGGTGAAGAAACTGTTTAGCTTTCAGAGATGGCACCCTGTGCTTCCCAAGAAACCTTTTATCAACATTATCGACAGACGAGAAAGAAAAACCCTGCAAGATCGGACTAATGAGCGACAATGTTCGACCAAAATAAAGGTGGCAAATGCAGCAAATGGACTGAATAACTCATAATTTAACCCATACAACTGTGCTTAATCAGCCATGACCGAACCCATATTCCAAGACTAACATCATTCTTCGTATATAGATTTAACAAACTTAAGTACGTGTACACAAAGAAAATGGTAAAAGAACATTCCATCATAGATTTAGTTTACGAACTCTTCCGACAAATAAAAACAAACGACAACTACTGTTTTGCATCCTCGGATGAAAAAGCGAATAAACAATTCAGAGTTGGCCAACCGTTAAATAAAGCAGAAGCCATAGGATTCCCAACGAAAAGAAGAAAAAAGGGAAGTATGAAGCTCGTCAGTATCTTTTAATCATCTCACCTCTCGATTTCTTTTTTATTACCTGCTACCAGTGAACTCAAATCCAGAATTTTCAGCTAAATTGAAGTTATATGAGCAGGTTCCAGCAACTAAAAACGTAGCCAAGTACCTGAACATGAAAAAGCATCGATGGGGACGACGTCGAAGCACAGCAACAATCCATTTTCACCACGAGGAACTGATCAGAGGAGAGTAATTGATATTTCAAAGCCTCAGCAAACGTAGGCCACAAAATCGCGGGATTCTGGAAGGTCCAACAGCTTTTGCTAAAGTGTACCGAGTGGACATCGTTTACAGGCTTAGAATGCTATAGTGCCTCGCATGGGCCCCATTACATGTTTACGACTCGCAAGTAGCTGGTGAAGCCCCCGAGCGGTTCCCGCGCATCTTTTCTGGTTCAGTTTTAGTTTCTCTCTCTCGCTATTGAATGGAAAATCTGAGGCGGATTTCACATTTTAGACTCTCCTAGCTCCTCCGTCTCGAGAGGAACCCGAAGCTCGCCCTTCAGGTTTTCGAAAACCCATCTGATGTGAAATCCTTTCGATATAACCGCCGCTCCTACGACCTCATCATTTCCAAACTTGGCCGCGCCAAAATGTTCGACCAAATGGAAAAGATCCTTGACCAAATGAAGCAGGAGAGTAACCCCGACGTTATTAGTTACAATACAATCATCTCTGGCTTTTGCAAGGCAGGCAGATTAAGCGAAGCCAGAGATCTGTTTGAGGATATGCCAATGAGAGATTGCTGTCCTGATGTTGTCACTTATCGTACCATGTTCAGTTCCCTTTGCGACGGGAAGCACTTTGATGAAACAGTGTTTCTTTCGGAAGAGATGCTCCTCAAGGTTCTCACTCCTCGTCTTGAAAGTGTACAGAAGTTTTTGGAAGCTCTATATAGGGAAGGGGAAATGGAGCTACTGGCATTGGATACATGGGATATGGTGATTAGCATGTCGTGCAAGAACCGTGATACGTTTGAAGGCATGTGTGTTGGTGGAAAGTTTAGCTATTTTGTGAATGGACAATTCCCTCTTTTATTTATGAACAGGGTTCGGAAGAAGCTGCCAAAATCTAGCAGGGGTATGCTGAAGCCCTGTTTCTCTATGCAGTATCTGATTCTATTTCTATTCAGGGACCAAAAAACACATCTATATTGATCGATATTAGATCTGATTTTAAAGGTCACAATAGAATTAATGGCATTGGGAGGCATGCCCTGATTTGAACCGTATCCCGGCCTCCTCCTCTCATTTATTTGAAGGTGAGATGATTTTCAAGCAAAAGAGCTGCGGAGAAAAAGTTTGGTCTGTCGTGTGGTGGGCCAAAGAGCATCCTTTTTGGGTCAGTTGTATAAAAGGAAGGCCAAACGGTCCTACATTATTTGACTATCATATTCACGTATGGTTCCTTGGCGGTTAAAACTCAAGAACTCATAAAGAAAACGAAAATAATCAGAAAAAAACGCTTGTTTTTCTCTTTGGAAGATGAGGTGTTAGAACTGATGCCACTGCCGGCGAAGCCCCCGTTGGTGTACTCGTCAGCGAAAGCTCACTGGTAAATATCGGTGGCCACGCGTCAAGCGCTGAGATCATTCATATGAAGGCTTTCGGGAGAAAGAAAAGATTGTTAACATTGACCTCGGTTGAAATTACGCTAGATGCCAGGGGTGTTTGTAGGTTAAAGAGAAGAAAACGAAGAAAACACGCACAGCAGTGACTGCGCAGGCAGCTCCGCCAACCGAATAACATTTTGACATCCCTGACCAAACGTTCACGTGTTCGCCGCGGCCGTCCCTCTGATTACAACAATTCCGGTGACCCGCCGCCGGTTTTCGTCGTGGAATCTGAAGCTTTTTTCCTAGTCGGTGCTGCCTAGCTTTTTATGGCGGTTGCTTGATTTTGTGTTATTTATCGGTTTTACTAATTGCTTAGACTGTTTGCTACGAGGGAGCAAGCCACGGAAGAATGGGTTGTGCTGGATCAAAGCAGAACAAAGGGGACGGTGAGCCCCTTTCTGTTGATTTTCACTCAATTGCTGTGTACTTTGCTTGGAAATGGTCATCGAATAGCTGGGGGAATTATGGGTTTCTGGTTTTAGGTTTTACCAAGCGGTAATTTTTACTTTGTTTTTTATATTGCATTTTGATTCTCGAATCTATTGTTGGCTTAGTTTTTCGTCTGGCTTTTCTTTAGCTGGGTTTGTTTGTATGATTTTCCCTAAACTGTCTGACTCTTTTTCTTGCCATTTTCTGTTTCATAATCGGATTGGAGACCTAGCATCTGATGAGTCTATGAGATTGATGTTCATGCTTATCCAAAAGATCTATTGTGAAAACTGTGTTTGGTTAATGCGGGTAATCGGTCAACAGTAAACCGCGGTCACCGTTTTAGCTTTATCTTAACCATTTTGGGGTGAACTACATGCATTTGCTGCTACATTCTGCTCTATCCGTTACTAATTCCGTCACTAGTTACCCTTATTGTCTCCTCTTTGTGCGCTATGGTTTCCTTTAGCATGCACAAATTATTTCCAGTAATCCTCTTGTTTTCTTGTCTACTTGTGTTATATATCAATTAATAATTGACATATTTTTTTGCAAATTTTCCTCTGAGTAGCTTTTACTTTTTCTTCTTCAGTTATTTTCTTTGTTGATTGCCAGTTGGTGATTTCTTTGTCTTAGAAAAGTGACAATGCAGGACTTAAATATATCTGTAGCTGCTAGCTTAACAGATATGTTGTTCAGTTAATTTAAATGCTTCTTCTAGTAATAGATGTTTTGGTCGATCTTAAGGCATTTAGCTCAAGACTTGGGTATCTGATGAAGGTTTTTGCTAGTTGTTGGTTTTACTCTCGTAGATTTCAAATTTAGTCCAGAGATCTGTTCTTCTTATCTATAAAATTATAAATGTTTACTAATTATAAATTCAGCTTCCGGCCACCCTCATCACTGTTGATGATTTCTTGTCTTTGCTCGTTTTGGGCTAACCATGGCTTCTCGTCATCCTGCTTAAGATTTCTATCATGTCATTCATTTTTCTCATACTCTTCTTACTTGTATGCAATGCTTTATGATATGAAAAATAGTTCTCAATGAACAAGATACTCCTGTTCATTCTATTCTACTTGTTATATCGCCTAAGACAGAAATATTACTCTTTCACATATTTTGTTTATCTCATCGTTAAGATTTAGTTATAGTAAATGATTTGAAATATTCAATTTTGAAGTTAATCAAAGCTGGCCTCTGTTGCATTAATACTTTACCAGCACAGAGGGCCGTGTGCTAAATTCTCTTTATTTTGAAGTCAATCAAATTTAGCCTGTATAAGCAAATGCATGGAAGACCAAGTGCTAGATTCTCTGTTCAAAACCTTCAAAGTAATTACTGCTTGCATTTTATATGTCTATGGGTACCTTAAGTTTGTATATGTGTATGGATCTAACTCTTTTATACCATCACTTTGAAAGAATACATTATTTATTATATCTTTATATATTTGGTTCCATGTTATTCTTGTTTCTGGCTAGTCATTCAGAAGCCATAAAGACATGCACGCAACCATAAGCAACCTACCCCACCCGAGGAAAAAAAAATCGTTTGCATGAAATAATGGAAAACTGGTTCCATAATGACCACATCCTTTTTCATTTGGTCATTATATCTTAAGATTATGCCACTATGCGAAGATTATTTGGCATGTAGTTGAAGCTATTCTTAACAATGGTCAGGGTATAAGGGCTTTCTTTTTCTAACGACCTCTCCAGACTATTGTTCATAATGCCCTTGGTTTATTTGGAGTTACTTTATTATTACACCTGTATGCTATCCATTCTCAATTTACATCTTTCAAAAGTAGATTGTGAAATTAATATGGCTTTCTTTCTATAAGTTGATATTTGGATGTCTTGATACCTTTTGGGCAAAACATTTCTAACTTTCACCCTGTCATGACTTGTCTCCTAGACAGAAGTTGAACTTCAATGTGGACATTGTGAATCTTCTTAGGCTACTTCTTTGGTTGTCACGAGTTAAAAGTTTTCTGTAATGGTTGGTTATGGCAACTGCGCTCTCTACATTTTTTAGAGAACAAGCGCATAGTCTAGGCAGTGTTTTTGGTTTTGCAGATGCAATGTTTGACACTGTTTTTCCTACTCCATATGCCTGCGTTATAATCTACTCTTAAGTTTAATGTTTTTTTCTTCAATTTTTCTGTGGATTTAATTGGAGCTAGTATCTTGCAGGCTGTTTATCCTCTGGTTTTAAATAGAGAACAGATAGATGAGAACTAATTCTGGATTTCTTTACAGTACTAGACCTATTTAACCCAGTGGAGCAACTTTTATTTTTATTTTTTTATGACAGCTCTGGTGGAGTAACTCCAGTAAAACTCTTGTGAAAATCAGAACTGAGTTTTAGGTAATCAATATTTTTTTCTGGCAACAAAAAGAAAGATAGCCACCTTCCATCAAGAGATAAGATTGGGGATTTGGGTGTCAAGACAAAAGCTTAAAGGTTGGATATGTATGGATTTTGTTGAGAATAAAAGTGTGCAAGCATGAAGAAAGACAAATATATGATTAAACGTACCACTCTTTGGAGGTTAAGGTACATTGATGAAATCAAGGCTCTATGCTCCTCTAGTCGTCTTATGGCAGCATGTTTTAAGATCAGCCATTTCGGTATCATACTCCTTAGTAGAGGAAGGAGTCTCGCAAAGCCAAATCTTAATAGGCAATCGCCTCCCTTTTCCTAGTCTTGAGTTGTCTGCTCCCAACCCTATGGGGCTGAGGCTTCTCTCCCTCCCCAGTCATAGTGTTCAATATTCAATCAATAAAAGGTATTTAACATTTCAATTAAAAGAAACGAAGATGAACAATGACATGGAGCAAAATGAACACATTTGAATAACGTCACAATGTGCGGAAATTTTTAAACAAATGAAACTGCTAGCTTTTTGACAAATTGCCCCATTACAATGATAATATTTATGCTAGAAGTTGTAGCTAAAAACTGTTTTGCATAAAATACTTTTAGTTTTTGCTTAGATGGTGTACCTGCCATGCTTTCTGGTGTCATTTGTTAGCTTTTATCCTGTTACAAGTGTTTGATGTCTTAAATACAATATGCAAATGAGCCATATGCTCCCCAAAATTGTCAAGGTAGTTGTGTTCGTCTAATAATGAGGTTTTAAGCATGCAGAATAGTTTTTCTCGTGGTGTATATTTTGTACTTCAGGATGATAATAAGTGTGAGATTTGTTGATTGCTTCTGGTGAAACCTATGTATAAAACGTTTGAGAAACTAAATAAATACAGTTGAATGCTGTGCGCAAGTATCAGAAGGTCTGCTGAATGATTGCATAAGCTTTCAGTGCATGAGGGTTACGTGTTACCCTACTCATGCCCGTATAGCTTGCATATCTATCTTGGATCACACTGAAGCACAGTCATTTGCAGCTAAATTTTGACATTTTATTTCAATATTGAGGTTGGTGCATTAAGTCTAGATTGGCTTTATTAAATTTCAACAGTCAACATGAAAGATCAGGCTACTTGGGTCTTTTGTCAGTTTCACTTCCGACTTCCCTGTTTGACAGTAGTTAAAAAAATTGAATGCATTTATGAAAAAAGAGAGAAAATTAAGCATTTATAGTTTTTAAGATGAAGAACTTGGTCTGCCTGGTAGTTCATGGTTGTGTAGCAATGATCTGTTAGAAGTGGTCACATGAGTAGTTTCATGTATTTCATAGTGTGCACAACTCTGCCACACCCTATGAGTATTTTTCAGCTCGAATCCATATGATATTCAAGAAATGTTTTTAGCTAAAAAAGATATTATCTGGCTTTTAGAGACTACTAAAAAGCTCCGGAAACCAAAGGCTTGGAAGCATTCTCAACCATTAACAAGAGCACAGCTAAAGCAGATGCGAGATGAGTTCTGGGACACTGCCCCCCACTATGGTGGCCAGAAAGGTACGCTTCTCTTGTACTTAGTTTGCAACTATATTATTTCCTTTATGCAGAGCTTCCTTCATCTCCAAATCACTTCACTTCATGTTTGTATCCGTGCTAACCCTATAGCCGATAAGCTGACTAGGACGGAGTGAGTAGCCCAGTTTTTACACTAATCATCTGTAATAAATGTTATTCTATATCAATCTTTGAGCTTCTCTAGCTCCTTCCTATTTCTATTGCAAATATTTTCTACCATTTTGTGAAAGGAAAAAGAAAAAAAGAAGATGGCTATTGTGCTGGCTTTCTTTATTTTTGGCTCTTTTAAGAAGGAAATGGAAGAAACATTCTTTGTTACCTAAGATTTATACTTTAGCCTGTTGGATTGAGGCATAGAGTCAATGGCACATTGTGGCTTTCTTTACCTGAGGTGTTGGGTTGGGAGTATCTGTCTATGAAGAGAAACTAAAGTACCTTTAAAATATTCTGTTAAAAAATGTAAATGTGATCAATGGAGCTGTAGACTTCTAGGCTTTGTGTGCGTTATATCTGTGATTAATGTAGCCATAGACTTCTCGGCTTTACTTTAACAGCAATATGTGTATAATAATAAAGTTGTAGTTTTATGCTTTTGATAGTGAAAACTTTTTGCATCAGAAATAAAACAAGTAAAAAATGTACAATATTTTGAAGTCATAGCAACTTCCACATTTTATTGGTAGCATAATTCTACTTGGTCATTTTGCATACCAACATGGTGAGTTGATTATCTTCATTGTATTGCAATGTACCTGAGATGGTTTAAACTGGTTTTTGGAGTGTAAAGGTGCCTATATACTTCATTAGATGCAGTTTTTTTGTTTTTCTTAAAGCAATAATAGATAAGCTTAAAAGAGGCATCTTTACTCCAAGAAAGTGAGTAGTAAAACTCATTTTATCCCGTGAATAATGATGTTGATATGAAAAATGCATATTGAGCGCTGTTTCATAGATATGCTGGTCAAATTTATGTATTGAATTTCTTTCATGGAGATAAGATAAGAAAACTTTCACTATCACATTGTAAGTTCCAAACTAGCGGATTTTAAGAATTAGAAGCAATGTCACTTAAGAGTTGTCAATTTTGTTGTGCTATCATGTTTTGTGGTTAAGCAAGTTAATACTCCTTATTCGTCTGTTGTCAATTAAAACTTGTACAATAGCTGGACGAATCTTACATTTGGAGACATAAAAATTGAAATTCTCTATAGGCTTAACCTTTTCATTGCATCAGAGATTTGGGATGCACTCCGAGCTGCAGCAGAAGCTGATTTGAGCCTAGCACAAGCCATAGTGGACAGCGCAGGTGTTATTGTCACCAATGCTGACATGACAATCTGTTATGACGAAAGAGGTCTGTTTCTGTATCTTTGTGTATCTTGTATATTTTATGTCTATTTTGAAGAATGGTCCTTTTCAACTAAAAATCCTGCAGGCGCAAAGTATGAACTGCCCAAGTATGTTTTGAGTGAGCCTACAAATTTGGTAAGAGACAGTTGAGATTAACAAAGAAGGCTCTCTCGGCCATACTTCAAATTTGAGGGGGAATGAAAGAAAGAAGAAAAAGAAGAAGATATTTTTAGTGTAAATCATGTATATTAATGTCGTTAAATATTGTAGTGACTTTGGAACTGAGCTTCTCTGCGGTTAATAGTTTGAATCTGATCCACTTGATGGGACTTCACATGTGAGGGGGAATATTGCATTGCTTTTTCGCAGCATTTGGTCGTGTTGCATTACGAAGGATGTAAGAAACGAGCTTAATTTCGATGAATCTACATTTACTCTTTTTTAGTTTCGCTGGGTTGCTGGTGAAGTTTGGGATTACGTGTATTGACATCTTGACAGGGATGTGGTTTGGAATGACCCTAAAAAGGAACTCAGTTTTCATGACTCCATTTTCATCGGCTTTTAGTGCTAAAAGTGGTTTGGTCTCTGCTGAGTCGACTAAAGTACCTGAGAGAGGGCGTGAAAGTTCCCAACAGTGTAACTGTAGAATGAAGGAGTCAGTTGGTGAGTGTCTCACGACTAGGGGTGGCTTCGAGCCGAGCCGGTTCGTGAGCCGAGCCGGTTCGGCTCGATATCTGTTCGGTTCGATTCGTCGTTTTTCGAGCTCGAGCCGAGCTTGAACACCGAAATCGGCTCGTTTACCTTAACGAACCGAGCTCGACCGAAGCTAGGTTCGGTTCGTTGGCTCGCGAGCCGGCTCGAAATGAGTCGGATCGGCATGAATTGGTACGGGATCGCGAGCGAGCGGGGGAGCGGGAGCGGGAGCGAGAGCAAAGTGGGGAAAAATTTTTCCTCCCCCCTCGTCACCGCCGACCCCTCCCATCGGTTGTTGTCGCTGCCTCTACCGCCGTCGTAGCTGTTCTCTGGCGTCTATACCGCCGTCGCAGCTGCTCGCCGGCCGCCTCTGTGTCCGTCTGTTCAATTTCTTCCTCTCCTCGCCGTCGCCTCTGTTTCCGTCGCCGCCGCTTCCGTCACCGCCGATTCCGTCGCCGCCGACTCTGTCGTGGCCGTCATCTCCGACGATAAATCCTCCCCGGCGCCGTAAGCCCCTTCCCTCGGGGTCGTCTCGGCGGAAAACCAAAACAGGGGAGAAATAATCTCCCCCTTCCTCCCGAGAAGATGATCTCACACGTGCGAGATCATAAAATAAAAAAAAAACTTTTTCCTCTGGAAAAAATTAAAAATAAATTTTATAGAAATAATTTTCTATAAATTATTAGTGTCTCATGTTTTTTTAAACACTTTTCTAATTGAAATTTTTTATTAAAAATCATATAATTTTCAAAGTAAGATTTTTTGTACCAAGATGGGGTAGAAAACTGTATAGAAAATTTTTGAATAAGTATTTAATAGTTGATGCTGTAATACTTTTAGCATGAAATAATTTTCATTGCAATTTTGTGTTTGATATTTTATTTAATTAAAAATTTATCGATAAGTATAATAATATATTAGATTGATTATTAATTTTTATTTATTTCCCTAAAAGAGACAATAAAAGGTCCATTTAACTTTCCTAAAAAAATTTTAAAATATTTCCTATAATTTTCTAATAAGTCACTAATACTAATAAGATTTTATTTAAAGGTTTTTTTGGGAATATGTATCATAGGAAAAATATTTTTAGTTTTTCCTAGAATATAAATTTTTATCTAGGGGCACTAAGGATGCCATAATAAATTATGGCCAAATTCAAAAATTACAAAACAAGCTAGACAACAATTGGAGTAAAAAATATTAATATTGGTGTATTTTAATCTATTATTGAAATTCAATCCTGAACCTCCCCTATCATTATATTTTTTAAAAATGTATGCATAATTTTATATATAATTTATTCAAAGCCACCCCTAGTGCGAGATCATAAACAAGGAAAAAAAAAAACTTTTTGTCCCTTCCTCATGGCTCTTAAATAAATTGAAAAGATATGTTAGTAGAAATACGTTTCCAGAGACTAGTTTTTTCAATAAATGTTGAAAAATAATTTTTAATAGAAATATAGGGACCATTAGTGCCTCGTATTTTTTCAAAATATTTTTCTAATTATAAATTCTTTTTAAAAAATCCTATAATTTTTCAAGTAAGATTTTCTTGCCAAGATGGTTTAGAAAACCATATAGAAAAATTTTGAATAAGTATTTGACAGTTGATGATATAATACTTTGAGCATGAGGCAATTTTCATAGTAATTTTGTGTTTGACATTTTATGTGATTAAAATTTTATCGATAAGTATAATAATATATTAGATTAATTATTAATTTTTATTTATTTCCTTAGAAAAGGCAATAAGAGGTCCATTTAATTTTCCTAAGAAAAATTTAAAATATTTCTTGTAATTTTCTAGTAAGTATGTAATAGTAATATGATTTTATTTAAAGAATTTATAGTTTTTATTTGGGTGATTGTAAATTGATAGTGATATTTTATTTAATTTTGTTGTGTTTGATTATTGTATGGAGTTTATTTATAATGTTATGCAGTGTATGGAGTGTTTAGATTATTTTATGGAGTGTATAGATAATTTCATGAAGTGTTTATGGAATGTATAAACAATTTTATGGAGTGTTTATGGAGTGTTTATGCAGGTATTATGTATATTGATTATGCCCAATTTTAAGTAAAGGTCATGCCGAATTTTATACAAGTATTATATATATAGATTATGCTCAATTTTAAGTAGAGGTTATGCCTAATATTATACACATATTATATATATAAGTTATGCCCAATTTTATGTAGAGGTCATGCCTAATTTTATATAAAATATATGCATAATTTTATATACATTTTATTCGATATATATTTTTTGAAAAGTTTGAAATATATGTTGAGGCTCGAGCTCGGCTCGAACTCGTTGGGCTCGAGCTCGATAACAATTTTAGGCTTGAGACGAGGCTCGGCTCAGCTCAAAATATTTAAATCAAGCTTGACTCGAACATAAGCAGGTTCGGGTTCGGCTCGGCTCGGCTCGGGTCGATGCCGCCCCACGACTCACGGGTCACGCCCCCGCTTATTTGGTCACATGGCAGCAACTACCTCCGCAGGCGCTTTTTCAGATTGAGCGGCTGAACCACGTGGCTACCGGAGAAGTCCAGTCCCAAATTTAATAACTAGTCATTCCTCACCTACATGGGATTCCTAGGCGGCTATAGATTTCTTATTTAACTATCAGAACCGGCCATAGATTTGTTGTTTGGGAATCGGACCAGTAACCGCTTAGAATGGAGAATAAAAATGATTATCCTCTTATGAGATGTGATGCAGGACGAGATAATTTAAAGATACGGTTAAATATTCCCACTCAGATAGCAGGCTAGCAATCGAATGGTTTCAAAGGTTAAATCATGAAAAGGTTGATCGAACAGGAAAGGAATCCGAAAACTTAGTTGCCAGATATCCTAAAGAGTGTTTTTGGCGGTCAATTATCATAATTCGCTCATTTGATACTTTTTGAGATTTATGGAGAAAAAACCTCGGAAATATTTTTTTATGGGAGGAGTCGATGTGGTAATAATTGCCGGTGGGAAGACTTTTCCACGTGAGAGGGCACTGACAACACCACCGCCTCTGTCCCTTAACTCCTCGACAACCAACAAAGCCGCTTTTTTTTTTTATCGTCGCCGATCGCCATTTCCAATTTGCCAATATTAAAAAAGATAAGAAACGATTCGTCTTCTTCTCTTCGATTTATCATTCATCAACACTCCGTTTGCTATTTGTCTATTTCTCTCTATGCGCCTTTTCTGCATGCCACCTGCTTCTGTTTATTTCCCCACGACGTTGCGCAATCCGGACGGTCGCGTTTGTCCTCCTAGCGTCGAATCAGTTCACATTATCCACCTTCTACCTTCCACATGCGTTGACAGCGATCGATCGAGTGGTCCGAGTAATGTAAGTACTTTGATTGATTCGTCTCTGGTCTGGGCTTCTCAGCCCCCGTCCCTACCTTTTTTAACCTTCGTCCCCGATGAAGTGCAGAGGAGTTTACGTAGGGTCCTTTGCGCGTACATGTTTGTTTTCTTCTACGACTGCGTGGTCCCTCCGGCTCCGGACTTCAGAACCACTTCCGCCTTACACAGTTTTGTCTCCTTAAATGACCTAAATAAGTGTCACCGCGTTGCTGCACCGTCGTCATCACCCGACCTCTTTTCTGATACATGTTTTTCTTTAAATATAGTACACAAGTATTTAGACAGATAATAAGATGGATTACACCATAAATTAGGGATATATTAGTAATTAGCAAAAGCCGGAGGTGAAATAAATGGCGACCACCGTTCGGAGTTTTTCTTTCATCGATTCGGTCCGTACGATCTCACCTCATTCGCTAGTTTCCGCGTGAGTCTTGAATACTCCATGAGACATCAATCAAACGCTTGTTTTCCATATTTTTCTCGCCCCGTTTCAGAGTTCTCTTAATTAATCCGGATTTTAAAGGGAAGTTGGCACGTGTGTGTCGCGACAGCAGCCATCACTTCAGCTGGGCAATCGGGACTTTGTGACCGTTGGGGTCGGAGGGCGCACGTGACCGCGATAGTGGTGTATTTATTACCCGACGGGGTTATTTCGTCATTTAAAGAAATCCGGTCTATATAATTTCTTGGGACCCACCGGGACCTCCACTCTCTCCCTGCCTCCCTCCCCCACAGCCCACTGGTAGCTTTTTGTCGGCTTTCCGACATTGTAACATTTCGGGAGAACATATAAACCTGCTCGCCGTTTCGCCAGAGATGGGCCGCTTTGTTTTTTTCTTGCTCGCTCGCTGTCAGATCCCTACTTCTCTCCAGCCTCGCCTGCTGCGCCAGCAGCTTGTTTTCTCTCTATTTCTCACCGCCTGGCACAGAACAAACCCTCGTGAAGTTCATGTGAAATGGCTGTGAGATTTAACAAAAAGGCACCCGTCGCTTTTGATACACCTGCAAGTTTCACTTGTGTATTTTTCCTCCTAGTTCGATTCTCAGTGACTCTTTGGATATCCTTATGCGCATGAACGACGAGTCTTTTCGCTGTGAAAGTGGAGATCTGGAAAAAGTTGTAATTTTCTTGTAAGCTTTTCTTTTTTTCTGTCTTGCCTCTTCGTAGCTTCAGTTCGTTTTTGTACCTGTGACAGTAAGTAGGTTTTTTTTATCGTTTATCTACACAAGGAGAACTCTTTCTTTGCGGATATCTGCTAGGTTTGAGTAGAAATCAGATTGGCATTTGACATTTGCTTAAATGATGTGGAGAGAGAAGTATCATTGGTTATTGCTTAGTCCAGTCTTTGGTAGTTTCAAGTGACACATTGATACTAAAGTCTGATAAACTTCAATGGATCGGAACTTCACTTCGAAGCTTATTCGGGAGGTTCTCCTTCCCTTTTGAGTTAGTTACCATGAGGTTGTCCTAGTATTTTTATTTTTTGAGTTTTCCTTTCCTAAATCTCTTGTTCCCTGGCAAAATTTCTGCTAACATGTTTCAGTCTTACGCATTTTTGTGGTTGACATTATTAAACATTTTATGAGCGAGTTGAAAATGTTTATTATTGAGCATCGGGAATTCAAGTACCCTTTTCGAGGAGCTATTGTTGGTTCAATGTAGGAGATGTCTGTGCGATTCATTCAGTATCAGTGAGAATATATGTCTAGAAGCAAATATGGTACCCCGGGGGTCTTGTGTTGTTGACTACTCTTCTCTTCACTCAGTTCATTTACAACCATTTCTGCTTCAAGATACAGAAAGCTTCTCATCATGACCAGAGCTATTCGTGGCAGATTTCTTAAAGATGAGAATGATGCCATCAGTGATCATCTTCGTAATCATGTGCATTTGACAAATTGCATCCACTTGAAAAACCACATGCATCGGCAGAGCCCCATCCTGGCCGAAAGGTCTCTCATGAGAGACCTTGTGGTCCTTCAGAGGTCAAGGTCCCTTAGAGACCCTTCAACTAGTCCCAGGTCATGGCATTCTCCTTCGGTTATTGATACCTTAGCTAAGACTCTTGAGAAAGATGATACAGTTCATCATGGGAGAAGATCTTTAGGTGCAGAGCGGTGGAGAGAGATCAGAAGATTTTCTGGAAATTCCCCACCCTTTGGAAGTGTAGCTACTTCTAAAGTTGCTGCGGCAGAGGTCATAAAGGAAAATGATGGTGGAGAAAACTTTAGTGATCATAGTAGTATGGGTAGAGTTAAAGGTGCAAGAAAAAGTAAAGGTGAACAACCCTGTCGAAAAATTCATAATAGTGATATTTCAGAAGATAAGACTGTGCAAAATAGTCTGGATTTAAGTAGGGACAATGATGTGATTTCACAGAAGGTGGACCGTCAGGATAAAAAGATTTTTCGGAAGGGGATTCATGGTCGAAGCACCGATATGAAGACTCTATCTGAACAATTAAGAGAGTTTCCTCGGGACAGTGAGGATGGAGGGCATTCTCAGTTTCGTCATCATGGAAGGCATGTCAGGGAAGAGCAAATGAGGGAGGAAGCAGAAGGAAATCTCCGTGGCAATTGTAATGGATTGAATAGGGTGAGGAAGCGAAAAGTTAGAGGCACAAGAAAGGGTAGAGTTTCAATAGGGTCTAGAGATGTAGGTCCACATAATGAGCTGTCTGTGGCATCCAATTCACTAGCTCAAGGCTCAAGATATCCAAAATATCGCAAAGAAGATGGACAAGAGGATGTTGAACTTGAGGGCCCAAGTAATGGGTGTGGGCTTCCTTGGAATTGGTCAAGGATTCATGACAGAGGTAAAACATTTCTAGATATTGCAGGGAGGAGCCTATCGTGTGGACTTTCAGAGTCAAGGTTTAGGAAAGCTGAAGGCAGCATGCCCCAAAATCTAAGAGACGGTTCAGATGTGCCAGTGGTGTCTGATCATTCCAGCTCTTCTGGGAGATCAGATTCAGAGGCACTGCCTCTGTTGTTTGAGCCCTCTGGTTCAAATGAAAATATGGAAAATGTTATTTTGCCTCCACATGAGTATTCGGGGGAGCTTGGTATATTTGAAAATCATAAACTGAAGCAGAACCGAGATTCTGACCTTGCTTCCGAGGCAAGATCAAGGGAACGCCACAATTATCGAGGTTCCCGCTATGGCAGACACAGAAGTTTGACACAGAAATACATGCCAAGAACCTTTAAGGATTTAGTGGGACAAAACCTGGTGGTGCAAGCTCTTTCCAATGCCATTCTACGAAGGAAAGTTGGGCTTCTGTATGTGTTCTACGGCCCTCATGGAACAGGCAAAACCTCATGTGCACGGATATTTGCTAGAGCTCTAAATTGCCTCTCACCAGATCATCCAAAGCCTTGTGGAACCTGCAGTTCATGCATTGCACAGGAGATGGGTAAAAGCCGGAATGTTCAAGAAGTGGGTGGTGTTGGTAATTTTGATTTTGAAACTATTATGGATCTTATGGACAGTTTGGTGACTTCACAATTAGTATCTCAATATAGAGTATGTATTATTGATGATTGTGATACATTGCCCCATGATTCCTGGAGCGCCATCTCAAAGGTCATAGACCTAGCACCCAGGAAGGTGGTTTTCGTTCTTGTTAGTACTAGTCTTGATCATTTACCTCATATCATCATATCCAGGTGCCAGAAGTTTTTCTTTCCAAAATTGAAGGATGCAGATATCATTTATACTTTACAGTGGATCGCAACCAAAGAAGGTCTAGAAATTGATAAGGATGCTCTAAAACTTATTGCATCACGATCAGATGGTTCATTACGGGATGCTGAAATGACTCTTGACCAACTGAGTTTGCTTGGGCAAAAAATATCCCTCCCACTGGTGCAGGAGCTTGTAAGTTCTTTTCTAATGTTGTTAAGACTTCTAATACTCTTTGTAAAAGACTATTCAAAAAATAAATAAATAAATACTGTTGGTATAATTTGTTACATCTCCACTGTTGTAATCTTTATGTGATTGAGCTTAAGAATTTACTCTGTCATTTTTTCTTTATTATTGGCTTCATTGATTCAGGTCTATGGCAGATAAATGTCTGTACAGCTCTCTTTTTTCGACATGAATATATGTCCATGCACACATACTTGTGGAAACAGTTTTATAATCAGTGTTTTAGCTTAAATGGTTGCTTATACTCTGATATCTTGGATAGCTGTTCAAATTTGGCTCATTTGCTTAGTTCATGGTATTTGGTGTTCTGACATCTTGTTTTACCTTTTCTGACTGCCAAATTTAGGCTTTAAAATATTCAGTTTCATGATTTTGCTGTAATTGTCTCTGGAGTACATGGCAATGCTGAACAGCTTAACTGGAAAGATATGTTCTAAGGAAAGATATAAAACATTAAGTGGAAAATTTTTCAGTCACAGCTTTAATCATAAGAATTCTCCTTCTCAAAGTGAAATCTCTTGCAGCTTTCTGTTACTCACAAAGGTTATCCAATTGTAAGTCTCAATTCTCAAGATTTTTACATTACTGGTGTAATGATCAAAATCCTTCACAACTCATATAAGCTATATGAATTTTTTCGATAGAACATTCCATTCTCCTATGGAACTTTCTTGCTTTCTGTGTTTTAGAATACCATTGCTGCTATGAACTTCTTTGTGCTAAAAGATAGGTTTACTTTTGGTACTTTGTAAATTTTCCCTGCTTCATAACTGTAAATAATGCTTATTGTTACAATATCCATGCTCAACATGTATGATTGTTCTCTGCACTGCAGCAATCCAATTGAAAATAGCTTTATACATGTCTCAGGTTGGTCTGATCTCTGATGAGAAATTGGTAGATCTACTTGATTTAGCATTATCGGCAGACACTGTCAATACTGTGAAGAACTTGAGAGAGATAATGGAAGTTGGAGTGGAGCCATTGGCGTTGATGTCACAGTTGGCAACCATAATAACTGATATCCTTGCTGGTAGCTATGTGTTCACCAAAGAAAGACTACGGAGGAAGTTTTTCCGTCGACCAACATGTGAGTCTAACAACATTGTCCTACCCCATAGCTTTGATGAATGAATTCATATATCTCTTGACAGAAGGACATTGGCCATAGTTCTTGGGTCTCCATTAGTATATCTGCAACGTTTTAATTTACTAAGAATATGCTATAAATACATTGCATCAGATGTTGAAATTTGAACTAACTCTATGCATGTTGATCTGTGATGACTACTTACAAACCTTGTGCAGCTTAGAATCAATTCAACTTAAAGAGACTACTATAGACAGCTGTTGAGGTTGTTAACTTTTTCTTGGATTGCTCTACACACCCTAACAAGTCTTCTGAAACTCTCTATTGAAACTATAATTTTGAAAATGGTTTTCATAATTTTGTCGTCAAAGATTTATTATCCTCTGGCTGTATGATTCCTTTTCTATGTACCTAACCAACTTCTTTTATAACTGGAGCGAAAGAAGAAACTAATTGGGAACAAGTGTGAGCTGCTCTACATCCATTCTTTATGCTACCATCAAATGCCATTAATTATGTCATCTTTCACCTTTAATTTCAATCATTATAATCGTCATTATTATTTGGCTTTCAGTATCCAAAGAAGACATGGAAAAACTGCGCCAAGCTCTTAAAACGCTCTCAGAAGCTGAAAAACAGTTGAGACTGTCAAATGACAGATTAACATGGCTAACAGCTGCACTTCTTCAACTTGCTCCCGATAGGCAGTACATATTACCAAGTTCCTCTGCAGATACCAGCTTTGATCGTAGCCCAGTGGTTCTGACAAATGAGAGAGCAGTAGCTAGGAAATGGAATAGTGACCAAGCTGGGACAACAAGCAATGGAAAAGGTTTATCTGCAAGTATTGGATTGGACAATCTAAATACTGAATATACTGATGAAGTTACCAGGAGAAGTAATTTTATGGGGAGAAAGGGACCTGTTGGATTTACTCCACCACGAACATCTATTGACACCAGAGGTAGTAGTCACCAGATTTCAGGGACTGGCCGTAAGGAAATAGAAGAAATTTGGCAGGCCGTGCTGGATAATATTGAAATAAATACTCTAAAGCAGTTGATGCAGCAAGAAGGGAAGCTTATCTCAGTCAGCTATGGGGCAGGTGATCTCCTTAACCATCCCAGATTCTGGTTGTATTAACTTCATGCCTCATGAAAAGATATGTAGATTTTAAATTTTGTTGTTAAATTTTTTGAATAAATTCTCTTAAAGACTGTTTGAAGACACAATTAGCAGTTATTTTACACCATGCTGTACCCACATTCACCAATAAGAGTTGTTAAGTTCCATTTTAAGAGTTAGTTTGCTTTTCACTATGTTGATTGAACTGAGGAATAACATACAGAGAGCATGTTTTATGCACATCTTCTTGAAACATGTGTAAATCTGGGTTTAGGTGGCAAGTTTTATTATGGTACACAATTTAGCCTAATAGTCTACGTTCCCATTTCTATCTTGGATCTTCTTTCCTTCATCATTTGTTCCTTCTGAAACCAAAACACATTACCCTATATTACACTCACACTTCTAAAATAACTATGAGAAAACTTTCAGTTGTGTGTTTCAAATAGCTGATGCATGATTCTTCTTGTCCTGCAGCTCCAACTGTGCAATTGATCTTTAGTTCACATGTGAATAAGTCCAAGGCAGAGAAGTTTAGGGGTCACATTTTACAAGCATTTGAATCTGTTCTTGGGTCTTCTGTAACTATTGAAATCAGAGGCCAATCCAAGAAAGACTTGAGAGCCTCAGAAAACGGCACGGCTCAGACAATTGCAAAGCCAGATTCTCAAACAATTAGTTGGGCTGCTAAACCTGAATCTGAGAATCTTATTAAAATGCTTTTACTAGATAGAACTGTCAAGGGGGTCAGTTCATCTCAAGGTAGATGCTTGCCTTCTGACTCCTTAGAAGCTGCAAGAGGTGAAATTGTAGAACTTGGATCTTCTCAACAACAAGGTGTTAGACACATTGATGGAATTTCAAGACACGAGGAAAAAGGCATGGAGAATTTTTGGGTTGAAGATGAAACCTCTAATCATTGTAAGTCTACCATAGGTTCAGTTGTGGAAAGAAGAAAAGTTGGAGACCAGACCAGGCAAAGAAGCTTAGTGAGGAACAAAGTGTCCCTGGCACACGTTATTCAACAGGCAGAAGGACAGCGGAATGGATGGTCCAAGTGGAAACCAGTTTCAATTGCTGAAAAGCTTGAGCAAGAAAATTTGTAAGGATTCATTAGCATTATGTTTCATATTGTTGTTTGGTTGATTTCTTCAATTGGTCAGGAGGTTTTCAATACTGGTTTGGACATCTTCTAAGTCTTGTCCAGTACAGGCATGTAGCTCCCCTCTCTCTCTCTCTCTCTCTCTCTCTCTCTCTCTCTCTCTCTCTCTCTCTCCTGTATATATATAAATATCAGAAAGGAAAGTACCAAGCTCTGCAGTTTAAATATTTTAAGCATAATTTGATTTTAATAAGGTGAAAAATTAGAAATAGGTGAGGGGAAAATTGCAGAAACATGGAATCTAAATTTTCTGTTATTGTGCTTCTTTTCTACCCTTAGTTTATGTATATCATAAGGAAGAGATTAACGCACATGATACAAGTGCGATACTTTTGTGTTTTTTGATTTACAAAATAAGTAACTTGTATGCCTTGTCTTTATTTATATAAAATGAGGCCTGGCAAGCATCCAAGTCCAAATCTTGCTAGGTCTTGTGCCTATGGTTATGCATGCTCTTACAAGAGTATTCTAGTTGATTAGCTTGGTTAAGGAATGCAGAGGGCACTGGAAAGTCTCAATTTCTCTATTTGGTGGTTTTGGGTAGTATAACTGTACTTTTAATGAGCTTCAGAATGCTGCACTTGTTTCTCTCCTTCATCAAAACTATTAGCTTTTCTATCAGTTGTTGTGTATGTACTTATTATCTCATGCTTCAGGAGGTTGGAGCCCCGATCTAGAAGCCTGCTCTGCTGGCGATCTTCTACACTTCCTCGAGCTAAGGTATGATTTTGGAAGGCAATGTTTGATGATATCTATACAAAATATATCATAATTTTGTTGCTCTGCCTGTTTTGGTTGATTCTTCAAATCGAGTTGATTTTGTACAGATCCCTCATTTGAGAATCAGGACAAAGAGACCGCGCTCTCTTCTGAAGCTTGTATCATGCTCAAAATGTCTTAGTGCAAAATCTCCAAGGTAATTTCTGCTGTTCAATACAAGATAGTCTATACCTACTCAGGAAAGTATTGTATTTTTCTTACATTTATCCATATTTATGCCCTATTTACAACCAGTCATAGAAGTCTGGTCTATTTCAATAAAGGGAAGTGACATTTTGACCAGATAACAGATAGCAATCGAAGTTATATCTTATATTCTTTATTGAGGGTGTTTCCACGATGACTTGCATCACAAATGCTTTGTACAGTAAATTTTCTTCAAGTTCTGTAAAATGAGTTGTGTTCTGTTTCTGGTTATTCTATTTAACTTTGCATTCTTTTGGGTTTTATGAAGTAGGAAATTTCCAAAATTAATCAACATTTGCTTCATAGAAAAATGTGCAGAAGAATGAATGGAGAAAAATAGTAAGAGGTTGTTACTGTTGTTTGGATAGATGTCCTTCCAGGATGCCTTACCTTTTTAAATTTCCGTATTGGTTCACAAGTCTGGAACTAGATGAGGTACAGAATGATCCTGATAGTTCCAAGTTGTTTAAAAGCAAATTCAATGAAAGGGAAAATTACTTCTCCAACATGCTTATGCTACAAAAACCAAGATGTATCCTTTGTTGACTCAAGGCTAGTGAAGTGTAATTCACCATTCTTCTATCCGCTTAACAAGTTCTATGGTTGAGATCAACAGGGTCAAAACACTACTGGTTTGAGTGAAGAAAGAAAACAAAATTTGAATGAAAATCCTTGCTAGGTTGTTTGAGTATTCTTTCAAAAGGAATTCTCTTCGCCTTTTGGCTTTTGTGTCCAAGTGAATCTGGTGAAGCACTATCAGTACTAGTTATTTTTATTGCTGCCTGTAGGTAAGAAATGAAAAGCCAAATAGCGCGTATAAAGTTGTAAGATGAAAAGCTGATAGTTAACATTTACTTTTTGTTATTTCTGTTCTGCCTCAATGCTCTTCAAAGTCTTTTTTCTCTTTCTTGAATTTCTATCAGCTTTTCTAACTCTCCTTTCTTTGAGAATCCAAGTGACAAAACCAAACGCTAATAAATGGATTTAGCAAAGGTTCAATTGGGTGATCATATATAAGATATATGCTATAGAAGCTGGACATGCAAACTTAAAATGTGTTTTCGTCTCGTGTTGTATTGGTACTTTTTTTTTTTTTTTTTTCTGATCCGAACACAATGACGCAAACTGCCAAGCTATTAACAGTCCGAAACCCAACCTGGCAATATATTGCTGCTCCAATTTATAAACTTAGATGATGTTGTGGACACCTATGGAGTGAGGACCGGTGCATAACTGTATCAGCGATGAGTAGATGAAGCCGATGGTCAGAGTGGCCATCCGGAACTGTAGGCTCTGCACCGCGCATTACGGCTCACTTTCAAACGAGGAAAAATAAATTTGAAAGGCGAGATGAAACGGTGGAAGAAGCTTGAATGGTATCTCAGTCAAATCCATGCACAGATCGATCACAGTTGTTAAATGCAGTTTTCCCACTTCGGGGGTAATGGTAGAGAGATAAATTAACACGTGGCTTTGTCAGGATGCCCAACATATATTACAGTGATGATATGACAAGTTTGACCAACATCATCCTCAGTCAAATGGAAGTATGAAACCGTTGTTTACAAAGGTTGAAGACAGAAACACTGCGGATTCGTTGCGTCCAGTCATGTCCGGGAGGCTTGATCTGAAAGTCAAAAGTTTCAGTTGTCAGAACATTTTCAGGTTCAAAACCTCTTTTCCCTCCTTCCAGATGTTTCTGCAAACCGAGGGGCACCAACGGGACATACACACAATGTCCTTCCAAAAGGACAAAAGTGAACGACGTGAAGCCTTAAGAAAGAAAAAGGCATTTGGGAATTGGGAGAGCCAGTAATAAGACGAGACTTGAGAGTCAATAGAGACGCGCAAGCGGCGCAGCTTGACAAACAGAAAAGGAAAAAAAACAGAGTGATGAGGATGTCGTCCCCCACGCCTTTTCTCTTCGAATTCTAGTGGTGGCCCCTTCAATTTTAGGTTCCAAAGTGAGCCTCACCTTTCAGACAAGGCAGCTTTTAATATTGGAGCGAATTGCAAAGACGCGTCTGTGACCTCCTCCTTCAACAAGTCTTGACCTAAACCCTTCTTTGTTTACACTAAAACCAAACTAACTTATTAATTTCCAAGTAAACCCAATCCCCTCTTAATCACTCCCTAATTAATATCGGGGGCACAAGACTCGCGAGTTGGTCACCCACGGCGACCTCCTTCCACCTCCTGCCAACCGTCCGACGTTCAACTCCGGATCCGGATTTATCTAAGGTCCGACTGACGAGAGAGTTCATAGTTCTCAGTTTCTTTTTTCTTTTAGGCCCAAAAGGGGATGAAAGCCGAAACACGACGACTGCTGTGACCTAATCCCGCACTACACGTCACTTCCTAATATAATAATAATGTGCGCTGTGGTAGACGTGTGCCACCCGTAACAAGTTGACTTGCTTCTGAGTGTGGCAACCAGATTGGAAATTCAGTTCCTCCCGACCTCCCCGGGCCCTCTACGTGCTCCCAACGGCAAATCCTATGGCCATTCTGCGCACCCTATTCTCTATCCGTTACTGACTAAATTACCCTCGTGATAAAAGGTTGCTGATCGGGCCGACCGGGCTCGACCGGCCATTTGACTGAGTTAATACGTTGGTAAAGGTGATGATAGATGATTAGATACCATTATTCCACTTCAACCGTCGGCCCGGCCCGCTTGTGGAGAATGGAGAGGTTACATGAGTAGTAACTCTTTATCTTTTCATCAGATAATAATTAGTTCGTTTGTCCGTTGCAGGTCAATGGTGGCAGATTCGGTAATTCAGGGAAAAGTTTCGTCCATTTGGAGGGAGAGAGCATCGTTTTGTCAATATGGGAGTCGTCAATTGTCATCAACCACTCTTGCCGTGAAATTTCCACAGCAGGAAAATGGAGTTTGTTGGGAAATCTGAAACGCGTTAATGTCTCTGTTGGGAAATCTGAATTGATCGATAATCGATCCCATATACTTGTGGATTTAAGGCCGTTTCTCTTGGCTAGAGCAGCTTATAATCATCACTCGAGCTTCGATTGGAGAAAGTACCAAAGGCTATCGCAACTCTTCTTTTTTTTTTCTTTTCTTCTGTTGTTTTGGAGATTCTTCTGTTTCAGACAGAAAAAGGTGGAGCTTGTGGAAAGTCTTGGAAGTGTTCGGAGAGGATTTTGGCCTGATTTTTATCTTGTGTACAGGTCCTTTAATCGTCTCTTTTTTCTAACGATTTTTTGTTTTTCTGTTGAAACACCAAAAAAAAAAAAAATACTGCTTGAAGGTTCACGAGACAAGATCGTGTTATTTTTTCCTATCTGGGGAGACAGGAACAGCTGAACCCCGAACATTCTGTAAGTAGAGAGGGTTAAACCCAGTTGACAGGTAGGCAAACCTTATTTCGGTTTAATGGCTTCGGCAGCTGTTTTTTCCTCTGTCCGAAAAGGGAGGTCGCCTTCGATTGGTGCTTTTTTCGCTCCGGTCGATCTTGCAGATCTCGCCCTTATTCAGACCGTTGCCTCCGTTTCCGGTGACCTTATCTCCTCCTTTTCCGACCTTTCTTTACCTTTCCAACAAAGAAATGCGCGTTCTCTTATCAGAAAGTTCAAAATTTTTGTTGTCCTGTTTGATTTTCTTAAGGATTATCCGTTCCCCCTTCCTTCTTCCGCAAACCTGTGCTTTAAAGAGCTCTATATTCTCATCTGCAGATCAAAAATTCTCCTCGATTACTGCTCCCAGTCTAGCCGCTTATGGCTTCTGCTTCAAAATCCTTTGATTTCTGGCTATTTCCACGATCTAAACCAGGACATGGCTACACTTTTAGACGTTTTCCCGTCAAAGCAATTGAAGTTATCTCCTGATACTGAAGAGCTCGTAGAGCTGCTCCGGAAGCAATCAAGCAGAGCCAAACTTTTCATAGACCCACAAGATGAGACCCTCAGACTGACGTTATTCGCTTTTCTTGACAAATTTGAGGGAGGGCATGTTCCTGATCAGAATGAACTCAGATCAGCTTTTGTTGAAAGAATAGGTATTCGTGGCGCGAAATCTTTTCGATCGGAGATTGATTTCCTTGAAGAACAAATTTTCAACCAAGAGGAAAACGTCGAACCTGCTATTTCTTTACTTAATGGATTTGTCGCCTTAGCCAGGTATTCCAGGTTCCTTTTATTCAGGCTTGAGGAAGAAGAAGAAGGAGAATCTGCGAAAATTAGTGCTACTAGTTGCAAGAAATCAAAAAAGAGTTTGATTTGTCAAGAAATTGGGGAAACTTTTGTCACGATTCCAAAAGATTTCTCCTGTCCAATCTCACTCGATTTGATGAAGGACCCAGTGATTGTTTCGACTGGGCAGACTTACGATCGCTCTTCAATTGCTAGATGGATGGAAGAAGGTCATTGCACATGCCCGAAGACCGGCCAGATGCTTACACATACTCGACTTGTCCCTAACAGAGCCCTACGCGGTTTGATATCTCAATGGTGCATTGCTCATGGAATTCCATTTGATCCACCGGGGAGTGAGGAAACAGGTGCAGAAACTGTGGCAGCGCCAGCCGCCTCAAAGGCCACAATTGAAGCCAACAGAGCCACTGCAGCGCTATTGGTTAAGCAATTGTCGGATGGGACACCTGCCGCAAAAACAGTTGCAGCTCGTGAGCTTAGATTGTTGGCTAAAACAAGGAAGGAAAATCGTTCTTGCATTGCAGAGGCCGGTGCTATTCCCCTCCTTAAACAATTACTCGGTTCACCAGATCCAGTTGCACAGGAAAATTCTGTGACTGCAATGCTTAATTTGTCCATTCTTGATAAGAATAAGAGCCGAATCATGGAGGAAGAAGGGTGCCTGGAATCTATCGTTGAGGTTCTGAGGAAGGGAACCAGTGAAGAGGCCAGGGAGAATGCTGCGGCAACACTATTCAGCCTCTCAGCTATCCATGATTACAAGAAGAAGATAACTGAACAAGTAGGTGCTGTGGAAGCACTAGCAGGACTCCTGAGGGAAGGCAGCTCAAGAGGGAAGAAAGATGCTGTGACAGCATTGTTTAATTTGTCAACACACTCGGAGAATTGCGCAAGGATGGCGGATGCAGGGGCCACCTCTGCTTTGGTAGGAGCTTTATGGACAGAGGGAGTGGCAGAGGAGGCAGCGGGGGCCTTGGCATTGTTAGTCAGACAGCCCGCTGGTGCCCAGGCTATTGGCCAAGAGGAAGATGTAGTGGCAGGCCTGGTTGGAGTGATGAGGAGCGGGACCCCGAAAGGGAAGGAAAATGCAGTTGCAGCAATACTTGAATTATGCAGGAGTGGTGGCACAAGTGTAACAGAAAGGGTAATACGAGCCCCAGCTCTGGCCGGACTGCTGCAGACGTTGTTGTTTACAGGGACAAAAAGGGCACGGAGAAAGGCCGCATCGCTGGCCAGGGTGTTTCAAAGGTGTGAGGCTGCAACGCAAGGTTGGGCACAAGTAGAACAAGAATATGGGTTTCCGGGGTCTTCAGCCGCCCATCGAGGAGGCAGTTTTGGAAGCGAAGTTCCAGTGCAAGTGTCAATCTCTGTGCCTGTTCTGTAGTGGACATTAAACACCATTTTTTTTTTTTTGTATGATTTTATTCTTCTTTGTTTTCTTTCTCGGAAAAGAAAATTCACATATTCTTTCATTTTTACTGGGGCGGGTGATCGAATGAAGAGAAACGAATACACATTACAAAGGAAAATGGTGTTATTGTTGTTTGTCACGGCATCTCATCCGGGTGGGCGTGTGCCTGTCCTGAGCAAGCTCTGCATTGAATCGAGTTGGAAACCCTTCACTCCCAACTACCGAATCTCATTGTTTGATACTTCGATTTGCGGTCTTCTCCTCAAATTGTGTTTTCGTCACTTCAAAGCTTCGTATCCTCGTTATAGTACTAATACGCTTTAAAAAAAAATGTTTGCCCTTGCTTTATTTGAGAGGGGAATTGTAAACAAGCACAGCAGACGTTCAGCCTATTCACCGACTCACCTTGGATTCTGAAGGCGCAGTGATTAGTACAAGAACCAGCTTCAAACTTTGAAGCGAGTATTAGAAAAACGGGAAGATACAAGCAAGCCTGACGCCGATCTAGACATAAATTTGAGTTTGAAACTCGACGATAAGAGTAATTATAGGCTCTCATTCAGGGTGGACGAACCTACTCGAAGACCTCTTCCATGGCTTCTATCAAGGCAACGAGATCTTCGTCCATAATTTCATTTGACCCATTTCTACTATTACTGTTGGGCGCAACAGTCTCTCTCCTTTGGTAGAAAACGAACCTACACACGGGACACTTCCAATTGCTCTTCACCCATGGGACCAGACAATCATGGTGGAACATATGATTGCATGGAGTCGCCAACACTTGCTCGTTCGGCTGAAACGCTTCCAAACAGATTGCACACCCCGTGCCAGAGTCGTCATCCACGTCTTCTTCTTTTGGATCTGCATGGCTGTTGGAAACGTGTCGGCTGAATAATCCTCTTTTCCAGGCCTTCTTCCTGGGGTAAGTCGGGCTGAATATTTGCTTCCTCATCATACTCATGACTTTCTTTAGCTCGTCTCCACTCGAGCCCGTCTCTGCGGCCTGGCGCTGGCTCCTCACCCTTGGTGTGGAGTCACGAACGAACTGCGGAAGATTTGGATTCACTCTTTCTGCGCTCCCATCTCTCAGAACGATAATTCGTATTGAAGGATGAGGTCGAACAGGAACGCTTGAATGATAACGAGCCCAAAGCAGAGTGGATCAATGCCCCGAGTATTAAAAGTAGAAAAAAAAAAAAAAAACAGATCAAAATAAAAGTGAGCATCTGTGTTTTAGTGCGAGGGCATGATGAGAGAATTCAAGTGGTGTGAGGGGATGCAGAAGTTATCATTCTGGCAGCAACACCACTTCCACCTAGTGGAAGTAATCAGTAGCTATCATCAAATCTTCCGACATAAAAAGAGGAAAAATCAGACGCTGAGAGCTACCTGGTCAAGTCATACGGTCCCGCCCGCTCTCTTTCTTCGAAATGTCTCCAAGGATCGTACGCGCCTCGCCTCTCGTCCTTAAAATAATTAGAATATCAGTTAATAAACTACCAATTTTCTCCAAGGACAATGTGTGGGCGAGGGGTACAAGGATTTTCAATAAAAATGAATATTTATGGACTATGTGGATATCATTTGAAAATGAGCAAATCCAGATGGAATTCAACTTTCGATATCATTTGATCCTGTTGAATTTCACTCAATTTGAACCGAGTAATAGATTCAAACTCCTCTTTCAAGCCTCAAGATGGAGTAATTTTCAGGTCTCAGAATTGTGCTCTACCAACTGGTAGAGTTCATATCTCAAACATAAAGAAATTTATCTATCTTTTTCTTTTGGTTGAAAGATATCTTTGAATCCGAAGGTCTCCCTCCTCCACCTACCCTTTTCTTTCCAACAAAATTTTTCAAGCAGCTTACAAGTTCAATAGAAAAAAATCTTACCGGTTGCTGAATGAGGGAGCGTGTTGAGTACCCGCTTTGATCACTGTAATTGGGTGCTCCATGACCACTCACGGAGGGCCTGTTTCTGGTGGTCAAGGCACGATTATTCCCCTCGCTGCTCATGTTGCTCCAGAGATATAATTTCTACCAGTTGGGTGCTTGAGAGTTTTGCAGAGTTCAATAGACTCTGTCGAGGTTTTATAATCCAAAATTCCTTCTGGTTGAGGCTTCATGCCTTTTCAATCTCTACTGCTATGTAAAGATTATTCCCTAACGCCATTATAAACGATTCTCTGGGAGAAGCATGAAAATGAAACAAATGTACCGTCTTGCAGAATCCCGTGCATTTTGGGCCTAAATAGTCAAGAACAGAATAAAGAGGACTCAGAATGCGGGATAAGCGAATATGAACATTTTACTTTTCAGCAGTTGATGTGCCTTTCCATGGTTTTCTGATTCACCAACAAACTTTTTGAGAACGAACTGGGAAAAAAGTCCTGCTACTTCGGACCACCTACTTCATTTCCACGGTCGACAAGGCAAAACAGAAAACAGCCAAATCGATTGCAGTCTCCTAGCCATCTAGAAATTTGTACTAGTGGACAATCTGAACCAGTTATCCATTTTGACTGCTTGCATAATCAGATTTTTCTCTTTTTAATCGAACGGTAACCTCTAACAGAAGGTAATAGAGAGCAAAAAGGGTCTTTTGACATTTCGACAAACAGAAACGGATGCAGAGGAACTCACTTTGTCCCTGGAATTCAATCTATCAAGACGCTTCCACCTCTCTAATTTGAGCAAGGGTGTCGCCGGTCAGAACGAGCGATGCAGGGTCGCCGCCTGTTTCAGCGGGAAATTGAAGCCTGTACTAGGACCACGAATAGCAAATTTATCTCCATCCCCGGAGGGCCTTTCCACCATAACCCGTCATTTTCCCTAGTTACCTTGGAGCTCCGACCTCGCCCCACGATTCAGTTGGGTCTGACTCGAAACCGGGAAAGGGCAATTTAGATCAGGAGTCGGATCTCCCGTTTTATTTTGAGCAAATCCTTTTGAGTTGAACTGTTGCCCCAACCTGGACATTCAGATGCCCAAGTTAATTTCAATTTTGAGTCGGAATACCATGTCTGGAAGCTGGATTTACTATCGTTTATAAATAGACATGGAAGAAAATCTATGTTGCAAGAGCATGATGTAAAGAGTTTATCACCTAATTATTTCTAGATTATCTTATAATATCAACATGTTGAGCTCAAACTCCGTTAAAAATTTTGGGCTTCTTAGAGGAGTTCCGTCCACTCTGGGTAAGTGCTGTGCTTTCCTAACAAACTCTAAAACACATGGTGTGTTTTCCCATTGTGGTCTTCAGATACAAGCACCTAACATTCTGCCAGTTCATTTTCAGGAGAAACACAAGGAAGTTGACGCTGAGCTGCACAATCTGGAAAACTTGTTTCTCCTCCATTGCACAATTGCCAACAGCAACACCCATGCGCAGCACCTTCTTAAGCTGAAACTTGACCATGGCTTTGGTCTCGCTCACCTTTGATTCCAGAGACTCCTGGTGGTAGGAAACTTTCCCGCTTTGTTAAGACCTGGGCCAAGAAGCCTTGGAATCTGCTTAATAATGGCCTCAGAAGCCAGGAAAGCATGGTACTTCTTAGCGAGCTTCTTCACCAGCTTCTTATTTTTGTTCATTTTCTTTAGCGCTTCCACATCCATGTAATCTAAACCTATCTTCTCAGCCTCTTCAACATGCTGAGCATCACCAAGCATGCAGACTTTCATTTTTGGCCTAGGTATATGAGGCAATTTAACAGAACCACTGAAACGCTTGTCCTTCCGTGGATCATAATTCTTGAGTCCAATTTGGAGCTCAATAGTCTCTGTAAACTTACGGTTCTTCTCCTTAGCATCACCCATAACCTGCCCAATGGCTTCCCTCAGTACATCACTCTGAAGTTTACTCATCGTTTCTCCGTGTATACACCACTACAAAATAGGTACCAAACTCCCAGAGCAGGGATTCAGAGTCAGCAGGGTGGCAGCTACAGGAATGCAAGACCCTGAAAGGTTACCGGGAAATCTAAATAAGTTTCAGAAAATCTTGACATGGTATCATAGCTAGGTCCGGCACGTCCCGCCTTCGAATCCCGCGGGGATCGGTAAGGGGCGGGGTGGGTGTCAAAGGTGGTTCCGGTTCACCTCTTTTGATTAAGTTGGTTTTTCGTACTTAAACGACTAGTCTTTTAGGTTGTATTGGCCAGCTTCTTGACAGTGCTCAAGCTCGATTCCAATTTTAGGCTCAATGTTAACTCGAGTTTGAAGTATTCAGATCGAACCAAACTCGAACATATGAAGGTTCGCTCGGCTGGATGTCACCCCAAAGTGTAACCAAATTCACCCTTTTAAGTATTTCTGAATGCCTAAAGAAGATGAGTATAATCGTGTCAGTAGTAAAAAGTAATGCACCAGAAACGTGTTATCAATAGTGAAAACAAACTTTTGAAATGAATCAATAATGTACCAGAGAGCTGACCGACCTGTTGTTAGGTTCAGTCTTTACAACATTATCTGTGTTTGTTTTCTTCAGCCTCTCCCTCCCAACCAACCTCGTTAACTGGAATCCAAACATTTTTAGTAGCTTAATATAGATGTGACCTTTGCAGCTATAATCAACCAATTCTTGGAAGTGCTGAACATACCTTCTCTCCCTTGCTCATCAACTCGTGTTTTGAGCACTTTTCGTCTTTTGGGTGATGTGGATAGACCATTTGTTTCCTCATCTTTTTCACTTTGATCATTTAATCCCTGGGACTCCTTGAGTAAAGAGATATCACTGGTCTTCCTCTTCCGAGAACCTTCCAGGTCTTTCTCTGGTGATATAATAAGAGGTACAAAGTGGCGTTTTCTCTTGTTTCGTAACCAAGGTCTCCCCTTTCTGCTCTTCTGAATTCAAGTCCTTTTGCTCAACAAGCAAATTCTTTTGAGAATCAAAAGTAGACTTGCTATTGGGAAGATCTTGGGAATCAAGACTCACGACATTTGCATAATCATCCTCCTCATCTGAGAAATCAAAGAGAACTCTCCTCTTCCTGTTGTTCTCACCATTTGACTCCCTCCGGTAGTTGACATTGTGCCCTTCTATTAGAATGTTGTTATTTATTTTATTAATTCATTTATGTAATAATTGTATTTTTACTATTTTGCCCCTTACTCTTTAAAAACCCATCTGTATCCTGTAAATCAATTGGAATGAGAAAATCAATTTTTACGTCTTCGTCTTCGTCTTCCCGACTCTCTCCCGACGACAGAGCTCAACGGCTCTTTGCCATTCGAGATTCTAACATGGTATCAGAGCGGACGATCCGCCATTTCTGATTCCCCTTCCGACGACGGCCCCTCCTTTCCTTTTCGGCTGCTATTTTCCGGCGGTTTCGCCATTATTTCCGACAAAGAGGTTTCCGCCCTCTGTTCGGACTTGAATCTTCGATTCAAGCTATTGGGAGGCTCATCTGGTATTTCCGGCGTCTTATTTCCGGTGGTTATTCCCGGCAAAGAGGTTAGTTCCCGTTTCCATTTTATTTTTCTCTGGATTTCGTCGCGAGAGGTTGTTTCTCTGGCTGCGTGAGTTTCCGATTTCTTTTTTTGGGCGTCTTCCTGGATTCGTTGAGGAGACCTCTTTTCCGGCGCCGAGAGGGTCGCTGAGACCTGATTCTCGTTGAGGAGACCTCTTTTCCGGCGCCGAGAGGGTCGCCGAGACCTGCTTCTCTTCTGGCCTTCTCTGGTTGGCCGAGAGCTGAGCACAGTGGTATCTTTTTTCGAGGTTGGTATCATCTCGAGGGCAGTTTGGGTATTTTGAAGATCTGACAAAAAAAAAAAAAAAAAAAATTTGGAGCTGCATTGGTGGTCAGTACTCCATGGAGACTTATTCATCTTCAGATTCTGGTTTACGTACCAGTTCGGCTCGTTCAGTTTTTGATGAATCATCGAATCCGTATTATATCCACCACTGAGACAGCCCCGGGCAAGTCCTTGTCTCTCAACTTCTTACTGGCGAAAATTACACTAGTTGGAGCCGTGCCATGTTGATCGCCCTATCCATAAAGAACAAAGTTGGTTTTGTTGATGGCTCCATTCTTGAACCTCCCAGTGTTGATCCTATTCTGCTAAACTCCTGGACCCGGAACAACAATATGGTTATCTCTTGGATCTTAAATTCCGTCTCCAAGGAACTTTCTGCGAGTGTTATCTTTGCTGCATCTGCCAGGGAAATTTGGCTCGATCTTCGGGATCGTTTTCAACAGCGGAACGACCCTCGTATTTTTCAGCTTAAACGGGAATTGATGAACTTGCGTCAAGACAAGGATTCAGTTAGTACTTACTTTACCAAATTGAAAACCATTTGGGAAGAACTGCGCAACTACCGTCCTCATTGTTCTTGTGGGAAATGCTCATGCGGTGGAGTTACGAATCTGAATGATCACCACCATATGGAATATATCATGTCCTTCCTAATGGGACTTGACGACTCTTTCTCTCATGTTCGTGGTCAGTTGCTCCTCATGGATCCGATGCCCCCTCTTAACCGTGTTTTTTCTCTGGTTGTCCAAGAGGAACAACAACGACGAACTACTCATGCCTCGGGTTCGAATGCTCCCACTGACACAATGGCGTTTGCAGTTAAATCTGACAAGATAGAAGTTAGTAAATCTGGGAACCACCCCCACCCTGACAGAGGTTACAATGCTCCACGCCCTCCGCCTAACCACACTTCCCGGCCTCAGAATTCCAGTGCTCCTCGGAATCCAAACAAGGACAAGTATTACTGTACCCACTGCAAGATTACTGGCCATACCATCTCCCGTTGCTTCAAGCTCCATGGTTATCCGTCTGGATCTACATTCAACAACAAGCCAAATTCTCCTGCTGTTGTTCATCAAGTTTCCCTTGCGGATGCTCGCCCTGGTTCTTCTTCTGTAGGGGGTTTTATTCAGAATCTGGACCCCACTCAATGTCAGCAGCTCATATCCATGCTTTCTACCCAACTGCGTAGCTCAGCCACGGTCACCACTGCTCCAGACTCTTCTACATCCAGTTGCTTGGCAGGTACTTGTTTTTCTGTCTCCTTACGTGGTTTATGTTCTTCTACTCCATTCTGGATTGTCGACTCCGGAGCTACTCGACATATTTGCTCTCAAGCTCATATTTTTATCTCCTTGCATGCTATTCCTCATACTACCGTTACCTTGCCAGATAATTCTCATCTTTTAGTCCGCTTTGCTGGTGATATTAAATTACATTCTCACCTTCTACTTAAAGACGTACTATTTGTTCCTCAATTCCAATTCAACTTAATCTCTGTTAGTGCTTTAGTTACTGCTTCTGGTCTTACAGTAAGTTTCTTTCCTGATTGTTTTGTTATCCAGGATCTCTCCACCCAGCGGACGATTGGCAAGGGTGACAAGGTTCAAGATCTTTATGTCCTCCGTGCTCACCATTTGCCCTCTGCTTCTCATGTTTTTGTTAGCAATGTTTCTGCCCATGTTTGGCATAATAGGTTAGGACACATTTCTTTCCAGCGCCTTGATTTTTTGAAGGATCAGTTGCACTGTGATGTAACTAGATTACACAAAGCAGATCCTTGTTATATTTGTCCTCTTGCTAAACAACGTAGACTATCTTTTGAATCTCATAATCATTTATCCAAATTTCCTTTTGATCTTGTGCACTGTGATATTTGGGGACCATATCAAACTGTCTCTTATACTGGCCATCGTTTTTTCTTAACTTTTGTTGATGATTGTACTCGATTTACTTGGATTTATCTACTGAAGACTAAATCTGATGCTATTTCTGTGATACCGCGTTTTTTTACCATGGTTTCTACGCAATTTAATGCCAAAATCAAAATTTTTCGCTCTGATAATGCCCCTGAATTATCCTTTGTTGATTTTTTTCACGCTCACGGTGTTTTGCACCAATTTTCATGTGTTGAACGTCCTCAACAAAACTCGGTTGCTGAACGAAAACATCAACACCTTTTGAATGTGGCTCGGTCTTTATTTTTTCAATCACGCATTTCTGTCTCTTTTTGGACCGAGTGTATTCTTACCGCGACTTTCTTAATTAATAAAAATCCCTCTCCCCTCTTGCAACACAACACACCCTTCCATTTGCTCTACAACCGCTCTCCTGATTATTCCCTCTTTCGTGTTTTTGGCTGTTTAGCTTTTGTTTCCACCTTAGCTGCTCATCGCCCCAAGTTCCACCCACGTGCTCGGGTGTGTGTTTTTCTTGGTTATCCAGCTGGTGTAAAAGGGTATAAATTCTATGATGTTGAGACTCACCAAGTTTTTCTTTCCAGAGATGTCGTGTTCCATGAAGAGGTTTTTCCTTTTCATACTATTACCAGTTCAACTCAACTTACTGACCCTTTCCCTGATTTTGTTCTGCCTCATTCCTCCCTCCACGCTCCGCCTTTTCCTGACCTTGATTCTACCCCCCATTATGATTCTCCAGTTATTCCTGGTGTTCCCATTGATGATCCCTCCCCTCCTAATCTTCCTACACTTATTCCTTCGTCTTCCACTGTTGCTCCTCTTCGAACTTCTACTAGGGCGACTCATCCACCTCATTACCTGCGGGATTATCACTGTAATTTAATTACAGGTTCTTCATCCTTTGCTTCCTCCTGTACGCCTTATCCACTCTCTAATTCCATTTCTTACCATGCCCTTTCTGATTCGCACCGAAATTTTGTTCTCACCCTATCTTCTCAAGATGAACCTCAGTACTATCACCAAGCCGTGAAATGTCTTGACTGGAGGTTGGCTATGCGTGATGAGTTGGCCGCCCTGGAAGCCAACAATACCTGGACCGTCACTCCTCTACCTCCTGATAAACATACCATTGGCTGCAAATGGGTCTATAAAATCAAACTTAATTCTGATGGCTCTATTGAGCGATATAAGGCTCGTTTGGTAGCTAAAGGCTATACCCAACAAGAGGGTTTGGACTTTGTTGACACTTTCTCTCCAGTAGCCAAATTAGTCACTGTGAAAGTTCTTCTTGCCCTTGCTGCTTCTCACGGTTGGCATCTCGCTCAGCTTGATGTCAACAACGCCTTTCTTCATGGTGATCTTTTTGAAGAAATCTATATGGACCTTCCTCTTGGGTATCTTCGGCAGGGGGAGCCCTCTCCCTCTTCCACCAAACTCGTTTGCAAGCTTCACAAGTCCCTTTATGGCCTCAAACAAGCTTCGCGGCAATGGTATTCCAAATTTTCTCATGTTTTAATCACTTATGGCTTTCTCCAATCGAAATCTGATTACTCTCTCTTCACCAAAGGTCATGGTTCCTCCTTTGTTGCCCTATTGGTTTATGTGGATGATATCATCCTCACTGGTCCTTCCTCTAGTGTTATTAATGGGCTTAAACATTTTCTGCATACTCAGTTCAAGCTCAAGGACCTTGGTTGTCTTAAGCACTTCCTTGGTCTTGAAATTGCTCACTCCAAGACGGGTATTGTGCTTTCTCAACGTCATTACACCTTACAATTACTTGAAGACTCAGGTTACCTAGCTTGTAAACCTACTCGTGTTCCCATGGATCCCAAGCTTCATTTAACTGCCACTGACGGCGACCTGCTTCCTGATATAACCCATTATCGGCGGCTTGTTGGGAAACTACTTTACCTCACTTTATCTCGTCCCGACATTACCTTTGCCGTTCACAAGCTCACTCAATTTGTGGCCCAACCCCGCCTTCCTCATCTCCAGGCAGTCCATCACCTACTTCGATATCTCAAGACCAGTCCTGGTCAAGGTTTGTTGTTTTCTTCTACTTCTTCTTTGCAGGTACGCGCCTACTCTGATGCTGATTGGGGCTCATGCCTTGATTCTCGCCGCTCTACTACCGGCTTTTGCATCTTCATTGGTGATTCTTTGGTCTCCTGGAAGGCCAAAAAGCAGACCACTGTCTCTTGCTCCTCCGCCGAAGCTGAATATAGAGCACTTTCTTCAACTGCCAGTGAACTTATTTGGTTACAGCAACTGCTTCAAGATTTTCACGTCAAAGTCGACTCTCCTGCATTACTCTACTGTGACAATCAAGCTGCGATACATATTGCTTCTAACCCTACATTTCATGAGCGTACTAAACACATTGAGATCGATTGCCACTTTGTTCGTGAACGTGTTAGTTCGGGCGTCCTCAAGTTACTTCCCATTCGTTCTCCATACCAGTTAGCTGACATGTTCACTAAACCTCTTCCCTTTACTCACCTTTTTTCTTTGTTGTCCAAGATGGCTGTCAAAGATATTTATAAGCCACCTTGAGGGGGAGTATTAGAATGTTGTTATTTATTTTATTAATTCATTTATGTAATAATTGTATTTTTACTATTTTGCCCCTTACTCTTTAAAAACCCATCTGTATCCTGTAAATCAATTGGAATGAGAAAATCAATTTTTACGTCTTCGTCTTCGTCTTCCCGACTCTCTCCCGACGACAGAGCTCAACGGCTCTTTGCCATTCGAGATTCTAACACCTTCGTCATCATCACTGCTGAGACTATCTGACTAGGCTGAACATCTTCTGAAGTGTTTTTTCCGAGCTTTCCTCTTCTGCTTTGGCAGAAGCAGACCGCAGATCCTTTTGGCTGTCTTCCAAGGCTCATCCTTCTCGAGGTTGTGAAACAGATGAGACCTGGGGAAAAGCATTGGATTTGGATGTGGTTCCAGGTTGCAAGTCTTGGGCAGAGGAAAATTACAAGCTACGGATTTTCCATCTGTGTACCTCTTGGCATCATTTGATGAGACTGAGAAATAGCGACTATGCCATTTGTAGGAAACCTGAACCAATAAGAGAATGCAAGTGCAAGTTACTGATTGCAAATGAATGACAAAAAAAAACTAAAACAGAACACATAGGTGGACCTTCAGGAGTAGACACATAGACATCTAATAAAAAAAATGAGTTTCACCCAAAAAAAAATTAAAAAAATGGCATGGATGAATTTCTAAACTAACAATGACTTGAAATGCTAAGCTAACAAAGAATCTAGCAGATGAAAGAGCAGAATGGAGAAAAAGAATCCCCGTATATCCAAATTCAAACCTGAAGATTCTTATGAACGGGATTGGACTACAAGGAATGCATTGTCTAGGTCACACACATTGGCCACCTAAATTACATCTACAACAGATACTGAATGCAATCTTAGTTTATGAAACTAACCAGATGTGGGGTTCCACGAGTTCTCATTCACAACAAGCCATGGGAATGATTCTTTAATTTGCAACGTTTTTGATTTGGCGCATTATAATTTTCTCATTGTCCATTAATCTCATATGTTAGATCACTCCTATTGAGTGTTTTCAACATATTAATAAATCATCTCCAATTGGAATGTGAATGCTCACATGGTGAGAATGTAGAGATGGTCGTCAGTCAAACATCTGCTCATATGCAAATTTCACAACATAAGAACTACTCTCAAGTCTCATTACTTGTAAAACCTTTCCTGAAAATACCCACCCATTAAAAGCCGCATAGCAAACATGGAACATCCCTACCTCAAGAACTCTTTCAAAAAAATGCTTTGGAAACGTGATTATGTTGAAATGGAGTAGGGCTTGTTTTCTCATACACTTTAGAGCTTATTTCACTAAAATAATCGAAGTAATACTTCGAAAATATTTTTATGTATCTTTTCACATCATTTTATACATTTTATTACAAACAATTAAATGGTAAGCAAACTTACCATTATGATTAAAATGTAAGGAAGAGTCATTAACCACAGTAGATAAAACTTCGGTTTTCCTGCCGATTTGATATCATCCTCAACCATCGTGAAATAAGTCCATGTGTGTGTTTGGTGGCTCATAAAGATGGTTGCTTTAAGCATCACTTATCTATTTATTGACGGTAACCCTTCTTCCGTGGCCCGAAACAGATGTGACTAACGCATATCTTCATTCGTTGGCTATACAATTCTGGTCAGCACCTGTTTACGAATTATCACTACCCGTTTGGAAAGGTCCGAATATTTGTCCTGTGGTACCATTACTGAACGCCAATAGCCGCACTGGGACAAGGACCCTCCATTTTTGTACGTGGCGGTTCTCAAATCGGAGGATGTTGCGGATTATATATTAGTATTTTATCCGACAAGGAAAGGCGGCATTCCGGAACATGGATCCGTCTCACGCGTTCTTATTTAAGCAAGGCTGTTAATACAGTTACAAGAAGGCCCTCCACTATTTACCATATTTACGTAAAACTGGAGCCCTCGGGTCGACGAGTTCACAAATCCGTCCATCGGATCTCAAATTTTCAAGAGGAAATTCCGAGGCTGTGGCGTTGTTTCTCACGAGACGGAGTCGGACCAGTGGGACACCTTCGCCAAAATTCTTTTAGCACTCTACGACTCGTCGTGTTCGTAATGTACGCAGAAACAAAAAAGAGTTTTCTGCGCGTGGATTTCTGGAATTGGTAGTTGCGACTCTAAGCAATAACTGTACCGTACAGTTATCACACTAGCGCGAACGTCAAACAAGATTGGATCTAAAATCTAAATCTCTCTTGCTATTGCCAGATCAGCAGGAAGAAAAACGGGAAGATCCGGAGCAGAAGAGAAACAAGGATCCACGAGCTTCGATCGACTACCTTTGAGATCGTTGTTGAAAAGCTCAATAGCTTCAGGTTCGTCGGTTTTGCTGTTCACTTCCCTTAAGCTGCAGGATTCAATGCATTTAGGTTTAGTTGTTTGAGGATGAACTGACGAAGCGGGAAAGAAGACAATGTAAAGCTTGAGAGTGTCAATTTTTTTTTCGTGTTGCGAAGAGACTGATTTGAACGAGTTCGGGAGCAGAACTTCTGAATTATACGTTTCAGGATTTTTTTATTCTTCTGCGAATTCTAACTTCCAGGGATCGCGGCTGAATATTGGTGAAATAGGCCGGAATGTTATGTCTTACCTGTTTGTCTGAATATTGAGTATTATTTGATTATGTAACTGGACTGAGGGTATAGGGTGCTTGTTTCATCAGTCGTGTTACCTAGTTATTTCTTTTGAAGAGTTAGCATTTGGCACTATCATAAACACAGGACCGTTTGGTTATCGTGTTCCTCATCTGGGGAACGAGTGACTTCAAAATATCTTGTTGTAGGTTTGGGGTTCGAGTTGAAGATGGTTTTCCGTTAGAAGAGCGAAGGAGATGGTAGAGGATATTATACTAACAGAAAACGGGGGAAGCGTAGGTGTTAATGAAGTTGGTCTTGAAATCTGCGAGCCAGTTCTTCGTCGGGAGCCTTCTTTCTCACGCTGGTACGATGAAAATGGAAAAGAAGATAATCCTCCAGGTGGTTATGAGGAGAGCATAAAAGATTGCGACTTTGAGCTGCCGTTACTTCAGGAAAATTTTCCACCTTATACAAGTTTGGTTAGGGAGAAATATCAATCACATAAATCTCGGCAGGACAACATGCACCCAAATGGCGTTCATGCCATAGGCAGCTCACTGACACATTTTGAAGAAAACGGAAATGGGAAGAAATATGTTCCATTTGACATTGAGAATGTGACCAGTGACGAGGGACGCTTATTGGGTATCGCTAATGATACTGGACGAGGGAAACTTGAAACAGCACAGACTGCTCAAGATAGTATTTCTCTTGCCGCAGTGCTCAAGACATTGTGTTTAATATTGTTGTGGTACACTTCCAGCACGTGTTTGACACTGTGAGTATATCTTTTCCTCTCTACCCTAATTTTTTTATTGATATTCTGCATTTTCTATTTCTGCCAATGAGATACTCCCTCTTTTTCTATTTCTAGGTATAATAAGACGTTATTAGGTGAAAAAATTGGACATTTCCCTGCTCCAATGCTGATGAATACAGTACACTTCTCAATGCAAGCTGTTCTGTCCAAGATTATCATATTTTTCTCTCGGAGGCTGCAACCTCAAGTGGAAATGTCATGGAAGGATTACTTTCTGAGAGGTAAGTAGATCTTTTTTTGTGTTTATTATTCTTTTCGTTTGCTTGAAGATTTGTATATTATTCCACGAATTAGCTTGAATTCTTCTGTTATACTTTTAAAGGAGGAAAAAAGAGTCACACACATTTTAGTTTATGGATTTCATGAAAATCCACCTGGTTTTTTCCGAGGTTTGAGGAATATTAACTCCCTTCAATCTGTTATTTGATTCCTGATTCAAGTAATAAAAACATAAGACCATCACCTTTAAAAAAATATAAAAAGGAAAATCCAAAACATGCACTGATAACTTGAAAAAAGAAAATGATGAAAAATTTGGGAAGTTTGTATATATAGGTAAACCTAATCTGGTCTGCTGCAAGTGAAGTGCAGAGGCCTAGATTGGGTTTTTTATCTGTACTATTTTGCTTGATAAATTGAAAATTAACTTGGAAGTGATAAACAAGGTGAAATTTCGAAATCAGAAGTGCAAAAAAAATTGAGGTTCTTTGTTAAGCACCTAGCCAATACTACCCAAAAGACCGGCCTGTTAGGAGCGGAAGACATAGGTACTCAACCCAGGACCGTAACTGCCTAGCCCATACTAGGGTCGTGTTATGGGCCAACCCATACCAGTCCATAACACCACACCCCCCATCGCGAGCCGACGACCACGGCGGCACACCGACACTGACCCGACCCAAGGATTACACGAGGACCTATCAGTATTCACGTCTTTATGCGCGCTTAATCCAGCCTATGCGCCCACCGGGATATGAACTCGCGACCAAGCGCTAGCTCTGATACCAAATGTTAAGCACCTAGCCAATACTACCCAAAAGACCGGCCTGTTAGGAGCGGAAGACATAGGTACTCAACCCAGGACCATAACTGCCTAGCCCATACTAGGGTCGTGTTATGGGCCAACCCATACCAGTCCATAACATTCTTGTTATGGACCATGTTTAATTTTGCATACTGCTATCTGTTCATGGCAAATCAACACCTTATGGATGTCCCTGAGATTAATTGGAACTTAAGGCATTAGGAAGATTCAAACTGGCTGATTCACGGCTACATTCTGAGAGTCTCTCTTCTGCTCTAGTAGACTATAATGCTTGACGGTAGGGCTGTGACCATTCTAGCTGATCTCTCTGGAGTTTGTGCAGTTTAAGTGGGTACACTTAGAAACAGAAGCTTGGGTATTCTTTTTCCTTTTTTTTTTTTTTTTTCTGAATGATGTACTCTTCTTCCTTTTTGGAAGTCTTTGAGCTCTTGAATTCTGGATTCTGATCCAGTTGGTCATATCTCATGTTCTTATGCTTGCCTAACTTGTCCCAAGTGGTGGTGCTTATCTAGTTGATGTTTAATGACCACGAACTCTCTTCTTCTTCTTTTTGCAGATTTAATATACTTTTGCTTATTTTTTATAATCTTATAAAATATCTTATTCTCTGTCTGTTCATTGTTTTGCACAGTTGTGCCCTTTTTTTTTTCAATGACTAATGTTATTTTTGCTTACTTTCAGAAAATGTACTTTTTTCTTATTTTTATTGTCTAACCAAATAACTAATCCTCTGTCTGTCTTTGCTGGCACAGTTGTGCCAACTGCTATTGGAACTGCACTTGATATAAACCTGAGCAATGCCTCCCTAGTTTTCATTTCTGTTACATTTGCTACCATGGTTGGTGTCTCTCTTTGTGTTTATTGTACAATAGCCATTATGTCATGGAAGCAAATCTTTTTCTAGTAGGTTTTATAAGTCGAGCTAATTTCTTTCTTTCTTTCCATATCTGCAGTGCAAATCTGCTGCTCCAATATTTCTCCTCATGTTTGCTTTTGCATTCAAGTAAGCTTGTAATATAGCATTTGTCATGTTTGGTATGTAAATTATCATGCTTCTTTGAGTCACATTATCAATAGCAATTTTTTTCCATGCATTGTTCAGCTGCTTTGACATCATTACTGATAGTTGTAGTGATGCTTCAGTACCTTATCATGCTTATGGGAACTTTTACCATTTTAAAGCTGGAAGGGTCTTGGCCTGTATTTCTATATTGATGTTGATATTACCATTCAAAGAGAAGAACATTGATTTTACTATTTCCCTGATAAAATCAGTCTTTCTTCTACTTTTCCAATTTTATTTATTTACTTATTTTGCTTAGAAGCATGTTTTATATTTTTTAAATTAATCCCATTAGCAAACTGAGCATCAGATGTTTTGGTCTGGAGACTATTTTCATTCTAATTCTTGAGATTGGTCTGGACTAAACTTCGATTAAGTGGGAAATCATGTAAAGCTTGATTTCCATTTACCGGCTGAATTATCCAATCCTGTATGGATTCATGCTATAAAATGTTCCCACCACTAAGCAATGCTGGTTAGAGTTTTATGTATAGGACTGTAATATTATGCATTCTTATATTCTCCTGATTTTTGTATTTACAAACTATTTGCCTTAGCTGATTTCACCAATTTGGTTCCAATGTTTGCTTTCTAATTTTTGTAAACAAACACGTTACATCTCATCTTTCTTTTTGGAGCTAAGTTCTTGTGTGGTTGTCTCAGTATCAAATACTGTATCGAGACCCTCAAATCCAATACCTATCAGTTGACATGTGGTGTGTATCGGACTGTGTTTTTTTTGTCTCAGTCTAAAAGAATTTTTGGAAAAAATGAGATGCTTTGTACTGCGTATCTTTTTGCACCTTCAAAATCTGATATGTATTGGGTGATATACGATACATGTTACTGATACACCAACCCTTGGTTCAGTTTAAGCATAAAATAGTCAGTGAACTTCCCGAGGTTTCTAGTTTAAGTAAACTCTTAGCAACACTATCTTTTGTTTACATGTAAGCAATTGTTTACTACTCAGTAGTTTTGAGTTTTAAAATCACAATATCTCCTACTGTGCATCTTGTTCTATCATGCTGGATGAATTTTAGTTGACATATCTTTGTTACTGACGTTTCATTATATTTTGGAAGGTTGGAAAGCCCAAGCATCAAGCTTTTTGGTATCATAATTGTCATATCTATTGGAGTTCTATTAACAGGTATTGTACTTGTTTACTTTTTCTTCTTTTAGTGGTCACTAAAAATGGAACTTGTATGAAACTTACTAGTTTCACACTCTAGCTGATTGTTCCTGAGTTCTATCCCTCTGGGCATACTATTATGGAAGTGTTAGAAGCCATGCTCAGTTAAATCTGAAGTGGAAAGTGATGTTTGTAACACTTTTGAACTATCTTTGCCGTTTCCCTCTTCTTCGGCTTAAGCTGTTGCTTGACCCATTTACATATGTTCTACAGTTGCAAAGGAGGCAGAGTTTGAGTTATGGGGTTTCATTTTTGTTATGCTGGCTGCTGTAATGTCAGGTTTTCGGTGGTCCATGACTCAGATTCTTTTGCAGGTAAGACAGTTAAGTGGTTCCCTAACTTCTTTACTTTCCCTTCCCTCATTTGGAACCTGACATTGTCTTCTGATGGTGTTCATTGATATCCTGACTTTGGGATGAAGAAAGAGACATATGGTAAGCTGCTGACTTTAAATCTCTTAGTTGGCAGGGTAGATCATGGAATTTCAATTGTGTATCTATGCATGTCTCTATATGTTTTTTTTAAGAGAAGGTGTGAATTTATGCATGTCTCTATATGTGCATGAAGGAAAACTATAAACGTTATTAAGATTTTTAGATCATTATCTCTAATTTAAAAGAAGAAAAGAGAACAATGGCAAGCAGGTTATTATTTTTTTTTGGATTTTTCAGGAATAAAACATCCTATTACTCTGATGAGCTACGTTACACCAATAATGGCCTTGACAACGGCATTATTTTCTCTTTTGATGGATCCCTGGCACAAGTTTAAGGGAAGTCACTACTTCAATAGTTCATGGCACGTCTTTCAGAGCTGCTTGCTGATGGTTATTGGTGGTTCTTTGGCATTTTTAATGGTAAGAACAAGCCACACACTACTTGATTTTCTGATGCATTTATTGAGGAATTTGTCCACTCAATGATTGTCTACTCTATGTTTTGCAGGTTTTAACTGAATATATTCTTGTCTCAGAAACAAGTGCAGTTACTGTAACTATAGCAGGTGTTGTAAAAGAGGCGGTAACTATCTTGGTATGGTTCGAAACTTCAAACTTCTTTATGGTTATATTTGCTGAAAGGTTGAGATGCAGTACTGCTGCACATTTAACATTAGCTGAATTCTGTTTGATAATTGTACATGTTGTTTCATTGATGATGTCTCTAACAACTTTTTAAGATTATGAAGCTCTATCATTCTCTTAAAACACTCTTATTTGAATAAAAAACCGGACTTTAATTATGTCAATTTCTATAGTTCCTAAAGTTTCACTTGTTTTGAATTTTTTTGACTATAACTTTGTTGTTAGAAATTCTATGCGACCTTAAGTAAATGAAAGTTTAACAGTTATTGGTTCATAACAATGTCTAAAATAAAGTTTACCTTGAATATTTGCATTATAGCTAAACACAAAGAACTGATGGATATCTAAGAACTTTTCAAAAGATATTGTTAAAGTGGCAGAGTATGATTCATTTGGAATGAAATATTTATTTCCTAAATTTTGATGATGCGGTCTTCTAGTACCTTTGCTCAGAACAGGACAAATTGAAATTTTGTTTTTTGTGCTCAGATCTGGAATATCAGAATTTTTGCTCAGTCTTACTATTCTTCTTGTTGTTCAATTTTATTTAATGACAAACATGAGTCTGAAATTGGTTAAACTAATTCCATAATCTCTGGTGGTCATTTTTGGCATGATCATCTGCTTAGCTATCATTATGGATCATTGGCCTTTTTTTGCCTGAAGTTCTCCTAGACTTGTTTTAAGTAACCACTGTTATGCTTGTATTCTGTGTTGCACATTGTCGGCTTGGAAAAATGGATTTGCATTTTGGAAAAGAGCATGAGAAGTGTCATTGGTTCAAAACTTCAAGTACTTCTGAGATTCTTCAACAAAAAAAAAAGTGTGTGCCTTCAGTTAGCTCTTGATTTGCTTCTCGGGTGATTGATGGAATGGGATCTCCATATTGTTTTTGTTGTATATTATCTTTGTTTGTTCCATGGAAATTTAATGCCCAATTCTCTTATCTGCTTTGGGTGAAACATCTTAAATTCTTTATGTGCAGCTGAACTTCATTATTTTTTTTCTTAGTCATACCTTATGCAAAAACTTGGGAGATTAGAGAAGGGTTTGTGGAGTTAATGATTAGATCTAGTTACTGTACAGGACTTACTTCAATCATTTAACATTTAAATGCTTCTCCAGGTAGCCGTGTTTTACTTTCATGATCAGTTTACTGTGTTGAAAGGAATTGGGCTCTTCACAATAATGGTCGGAGTGAGTTTATTCAACTGGTACAAGTAAGTCGGTGGATCTTCACTATTTCATTTTGGTCAATTTTCAATAGTCAGTATGTTATTTGTAAAATCCATGGAAAATTGATGAACTGGGAAAGCGGGTTTGAGTTTATCACAGGGAGTCGTTTTGAGAATCAGACAGTATCATTAGGTCAAGTAAGATCTTTACAGAAAATGTTTTTGGTAAGATAATGCTGCATTCCGTATTATTCTTGCAGCTTCCTTGTGTTAGAAAAAAAGTAGTTTTCCATTATCTGATATGAATGCAGGGGTCACTGAAATTTTTTCAGTTCGTTTGTGCACGTTTGACATATTAATTCAGCCGACTATGACAAATAGTCTATATCTTATGGTAACAGTATCATCATTTCTAAAAATTTCTAGAGTTTCTAAAATTGTTTAATTCTGCTTTCACTATTATTCTTTTTCTTGAAGAACTTCTGCTACATGGTTTCCAAAGGTATTCAAGTTGGGTCCAGGCCTATAACAAAAAACCCATCAAAGGTAGGTTATTTCCAATCAATAATTGCAAGATTTTCTAAAATCTTAACCTATGTGGGATAATTCCCACTAACATTCCCCCCCATGTTCAGGCCTAAACAAACAGAGTATGGGCCTGAAATGTGGATGACATAAATGGGGAACAAATTTATATGGGGCAAAACAAGGTTCAATGGAACAAACACCTAATTTGATGCCTTGTTAAAGCTGGTTCCAAGCCCATCCAAAAATGACTAGTCAAAATTAAGAGGTGTTTTCAAATCAGTAACCATGGAATTTTTCTAAACTTTAACCTATGTGGGATTATTTCCACTAACACAGATTTTTTTGGCTTTTAAAGCATGAAACTGTAACTTCTATTGCAATTTTTAAATTTATTTTGATGAAATTGAAGATATTTGTAATGAACTGACCTTATCTTGACTGTACACCCTAGTGTGAGCCAACAACATGACAACCACTTTGGCAAGGGAAGGAGTCTCCTGGAAACATCTCATCTCTGGCACTTCCTTCCCCATTTAGTCTTTCCTTTTACTATTTTGGAGCTTTCTTTTATTTGCATTTAATAGCTTGCTTGTACTTCCTCCCTCGATAGCTTCTTTCCTAATGAATCCTCTCTTCTCATTGTCATTAAAAAATAAAAAAATTCTACGTCAATTTTTAATATCAGTCCTGGTTTCCACATTTTACTTTTGCAAACTATACTCTTTGAGCGCATGTACTATGCTATAACTCTTATATCTGTATTCCTAATCAATGCAATTGGTATTCAAATTTTCTTTTCTTTTTTGTAATGCTATATTTGTCCATGAAATTCGTTTTTTTATTTCTTTCTTCCTTTTCTGGTTCATATCATCACACCCATGATCTCCCAACTGCTTAGGTGATAAATTAACCAGGGAAGGGCCCGACTCACTACTTTCGTTGTGCTTGGTCCTCCCACTTCTCCCAATCCCAATCTTATATCTTTGCCCTCTCAGTTGCTCGCCGATTAAGCCTTGGTTTTCTTAATATTAAAATCTCAGTTATTTCTAACATAAATTCACATAATTTCTTACCTATTTTTGAAAAGGATTTTGTATCTCTAGCATTGTTGTAAAAACCAACCTTTTTGAGGTGACCAGGTCTGGCTCAATCTAGTACAACTGGTTTTGACCACCAGTTGACTGGGATGATGTCATAATGATATAAAGCTTAAAAAAAAGGTAAAAAGGTTCATTGAGGGAAGAAGCATCTTCCCCTGATCTCATTTTACGGAGGGGGAGGGCGGCAAAACCCCTTCCCCTCTGCATTTTGCACGATTGGGGAGGGAGTCATTACCCTCCCCTGGCCCTCCTCTCTTATGGTGGCACAGGGGAGGAGGCCCCGTCTGCCATCTCTGGTGATGCTGAACCACCCTTCTCCACTGAACCTTTGTGACCCCATAGGGTCGTGCGGAGGAAATTTTCCCCATGCAACAGCTCGTATGGTGACCCAACTACCCAGCCAGGGCACCTGGCACAGTGGTTGAACTAGCAAACTTGTCTGGGTCAGCCAGGTTTCTTCCTATTGCCGGATCTTACAGACCTGAAACATGGACAAGGGACGGGATCCAGTTGAATCCGGTTAAACCTGGCTCACCCAGCTGGTCTGGTTGTACCTACACCCAGCCGGTCTAGTTGAGACCGATTCAACTGGCCGGTCCAGTCTGGCTTTTATAACAATGATATCTAGCATTCATTGTTCTATTTATTGAAGTCTTCTAGAAACTAATGTTTTTTTAAAAATTTGCATTATAAGTTATTGCACAATTTAATTCAAATCTTTTAGAAAGTAATTGGTTAGACACAAGTACTAGAAGATAGAAAAAAAGATGGTGGAACCTTAAAGAGTATAATGAAAGTGGGGACAGTGGTTGCTTTACCTTATCATTTGTCTAAGCTAATAGCTCTTTGTTTTGTTCGTCTACTTTCTTACTGACTGTGTTGAGGCATTAGTTGCTTTACTCATCATTGTCTAAGCTAATCACTTCTGAGTCCTATTTTTCAATTTTCTAACTGCATAACTTGAAGCATTAGTTGTTGGAGTGAACTTGTCTAACGTTTCTGTATGATATTCTGTTATTTCAGATATCTGAAGTTGCAGAAAAGTGTGTCAGATGGAAACAACCAGGAAAGTATGTCACTTACCACTGGGACTGGAAAGTATGTCATCCTCGAGGACATTGAAGATCAGGATGATGGCATTTGATTACTTAAGAAGTTTCCATCAACTAAAAGGTACATACCTTGCATTAAAAAAAATATGTACCACTAAATAGTTTGGATCTTAAGGTAGTATATAAGTGTCTCTGTTCCAGGGGCTCCCATTTTTCCCTGCGCTACTATCAGTTTTTTCTGTATGGAAATGTTAATGTGATTTTGCAAATGTCTGCTGCAGTCAGATTCTTCCTGAAAAGTGCCAATTTTTTTTTGTTAATCTTGAACTTTTTCTCCATTCCATGGGACTGGAGGAGGAAACAGCTCTAATATAAATCAGTTACAAGCTGTATTTCTGGTATTATAGCTACAAACTTCTTAACTTTGATAATTTGGTTCCCCTGGGATGTAAGAGGACAATTTATGTTAAATTAATCTAGTAGAAAGACCAAATAGAACCACAAGAGAAATTGGTGGTTTTCTTACATAAGCCTGTCAGCAAATTTAGGCTCTTGCACTTCGTCTCTTTTTATTTTTTAGCTTAAAAAGGCGAGGATATGTTACCTACGCAGCTTTCCTGGGCAGCCACCGCTTGGTAGTAACTGATATGCTATGCTTAATTTTAATTTCTTATCATTGTATAGTTTCATTAAAACAATTCGTGTATATCTGCAATTTTTGTACTACAAGTTATAGATGCACACTTTTGCGACTTCACCCTAATGATCAGTGTGATAATGTGGCACATCTTACATTTGTTTATTGCTAGAGATGACACTTTTGTTTGACATTAATGCAGTCAAATGTTTGAAATGACCAACATTTTAAAGTATTGAGACCATATTCGGCAACTATGCCAGCTATCATATATGAGTTTAGCATGAATTGATGTGCCAAAGACAAGTTTGTGTATAGTTGCTGAAAGTAAAATCTATAATATGAAGAATGCATCTGTACCAGCTAAAATATAAGCTTCTCTGCTTCACTGTTAATTATTTTCTGATGCTAATCCTTTCATAAAATGGTTATGCAGGTAGTCATTATCAAGTTCTCTACCTTGGGTGACCCCAAGGATGACCATAGTTACTCGGGAATGTGGTCTAAGTTTGAATGCAAATAACTTTCAAAGAAAGGACGAAGAGTCCACTTCAGAATACTGAGAAGGCCTGCTCACATGCTTGAGAATCGGTGACAATTCTTTTGTTTTGTCTCTCCTCTATCAAAATTCTTTTTACTCAAGGTGAGATCTTCGATGTGGATGTTGAAGCCTGTGACAAATTGTTTGGTGAAGAAAAGTCTTATCCAACTCGTAGATTTCATACAAGCTTCAGATCCAGTGCCATTTCAGGTTCTTGGTATAGATGGTTCAAAACCGCTCCCTTTTGGGTTTTCTAATGTAGTCTATCATTTTATAGTTATTTTATGTTTTTTTCCATAATCAGGAAGTCAATATATATGAGATGTACAGGCATGTCAGCTTTCTGTAACGGACTGGGATATTTTTAGTCCTTGACTCCGATTTTTCTTATTTTTATATTATTAAGTAGCCTACATTCAAGAGGTTTTCATTCTGGTAAAGACTGAGGCATATGTGTCGAGTGTCTTCGCTAGTGCGTTGTCTGCTCGTGATACGTGATAAGGACAGCTATATCACACCAAATGCTCAATGGGCAGTTCCTCACAACGTGCTTAAGTGTTAACTGTAGCTGAACTTTAAGTAGCTATTTGTGGGTATCTTAATAGTCTTTCACTGGCAAATCTCAATTGAGAGTGACCTTTAATTATTTGTCCACAAGAGTAACAGCGTAAAAGAATTGCTTGGGAAACATATATAGAGTTGCTGAACTTTAAGCAAGATTATTAGTTTGAATCCCTGAAGGAAGGGTGTTATGAAAAGGATAAATCCAGCGCGGAGCATCTCAGCTATCTGAAATAGGGTGAATCATGAGTGAAAATTTGAAAGGTTGTTACTCTTAAAGAAATAGAAAAAGAATAGTATCATGGGTTACATACTACAAGATGCTCGACAAGTCGCACTTGACATTTAGTTGCAGACTAGCAGTAATCCAGTGATGACATATTGTCGCCCCAGTAATGTGTCTGAAGGAGAGGTGGGAATCGGACCCAAGTAGTGTAAGGTGACAGAAAATTAACTTTGGAATGTCTCAAAGAGAACTCACTTTTGGAAATACAACAAAATCACTAGTTGGATGTTGGATCAAGTTGACAGGCAGTTGCTCGCGACTCCTGCGGTACTTGTTTCCTGGAAGCCAAATGGTATCTCCTTGCCTTGCCACGTCAACACCAGACGCCCGTTTCCTCTGGAAAAGGGCCATGCCCACAGGGTCTTCCCTTCCTCCCGTCTTTCCCACGAAATCTAACATCCAGAGCATGCCGAATAAAAGTTAAAGGGCACGCGAAAGTGAAGAAGAGGAGAAGAAAGAGAGCAGCTACTGCATCTCCAATTCATCACTGAACCATGAATATCTTTCGTTTCACCGGCGACATGACTCATTTGCTCAGCATTTTAGTCCTTCTCTTGAAAATCTATGCCACGAAATCGTGTTCAGGTACTCCATTTCCCCTTTCTCTCCTCCCACTAATCTGGATTGTCGTGCTTGATCTCGTTCCCCCTATTTTTGTGTCAGGGATTTCTCTTAAGACGCAGGAACTATACGTGCTGGTTTTCTTAACTCGCTATATGGATCTATTCACGAGTTTCTTGTCAGCCTACAACACGGTGATGAAGCTGGTATTTATTGGATCCTCAGTCGCCATTGTCTGCCTTATGAGGTTTCACCCTCTCATTCGGCGGTCGTATGACAAGGACCAGGATAACTTTCCTCACTATTTACTTGTCCTCGGAAGCTTTGTCCTGGCTCTTCTTGTCCACGAGTGGTTTTCATTTCTAGAGGTGATTTCTCTTTCCTGTTTTTTATTTCTTCTACCCTGCAAAATTTTACTTTAGTTGATAGAGCCTCACGACACGAGGTAGACGCATAATTAGAGAGCACATTACGTCTTGTCCTGTAACAGGTCCTGTGGGCATTTTCTATATACTTGGAGGCGGTGACGATACTCCCTCAGTTACTCTTGCTCCAGAGAAGTGGAAATGTGGACAATCTGACTGTGCATTATGTTTTCTTTCTTGGGTATGTGATCGTGAAACCGATTTCATTATTCGTATCTGATTAGGCCCGTCATTTTCTGCCTTAATATTAATTGCCGTAACTGTAGAGTATGCTCGATCTTGGGCTTCGGGGGGCCCTAGATTTTAATAAGGATGTATACTTCTGGTCTCGCGAGGCCACTTAATTGAATTAATAAGAGGCGTTATCACCCAAATTTTTTCCTGCCAACAATCTCAGAGAAACATCTGATGGTGGTAATCCGACATGAACAACCGTGAGGTTCCTTATTGGTTGGTTCAATGTCATGTAGCATGGAGATGAGCAAGTGAACTGAAGAACTTCTTAACTGGAAGATAAGAAGGAAGGTTAAAGGGCTTCTGGTTGAATGGAGTTTGCCCTGGTTTAATGAAGCCTACAGATTCAAGAAAAACACTGCCAGGCTTCACAGGAAGTGATAAACAAGAGCATATGACCCATCAATGAAAGGGCCCTCTTAGTGAGTACTGGAGGGTACCGGCTATATCCATGATACTAGTAGTTCATTGTTTATACAATATTATCCTTTAAAACTCTCATTCTTATATCTTGCTGGATAACACATTCAATGATGGAGAGACTTCTATCATAGTTGAGCCCAGCTAATAGATAAGTGAACCTGCATCTATATACTGTGTTTGGGTTATTTGGCTAACTGCCGAAAAAGATTTTTTGTTCTCATACTCCCAACCTTTTGAGGAATAAAGTTCCATAGATGGAAAGGGCCCACCGAGTTACCAGTATAGTTTCATTTGGTTGCACTAACAGGAAACAGGGGCACTTACTATCCAGAACTAACATCAGTAGGCTACAATGATTTTAGCTCTCATCCTCCGAACTATGTGAGGAATAAAAGTTTCATGAATGGAAGTGGTCACCAAGTTACTGGTATAGTTTCCTTTGGTTGCACTAACTGGAAAAACGGGCACCTGTAATTCGGAACTACCATTAGTAGGATATTCATTCTCGATGGCTGTAAGCATGGTTCTATTTAACCATATTCAGTAATGCAGTTGAAGGAGCGTCCTTAAAAGTGCAGTTGAAGTTTCTAATTGGAAATGCTAGGTATACAATGTAAAGTTCTATTGCATAATTTATGAGAGAATACATTTCATTGACTGGGAGTGGACTTTCTCCAGTCCAGTTAGGTTGTTGTTTTGACTATGTTTGTAAGTTAGCTAGATGTGATTACTTGGGTGGATCATCCCACAGTTAGCAAACTCACTTGTGCCTCACTTTTTGAGTCTTTGCGCATCTGGTTGACTTTTTAAGATTAAATTTTTGAGAGGTGTAAAAGGAAAAAGAAAAAGGAAAGTGGAGATGCATGAAGATTTCATGGCTAAGTCGAAGCTCCACTTCACATGCTTGTGTTTCTTTTGGTTGTGACAGAGATAAACAGGATTTTTATGATTGTGTTGATCACTAGAAATGAGGTAAAGATATGACCACTATAAAGTAGGTGGGCATATCTGTTGCAAAGATGATGAAGACATTAGTTTTTACATCCTTCATAAAAAAAAAAAGTTGATGAAGAAATTTCAAGATGCGAGAAGATTTAGAGATCAGTTGATGATGATTGACAAGCTAGTACTAGTGTACAAACCGGCCTATGAATTGGTGATTGGTGACGTATAAAGGGATTTGGTCTGTGAAGCTGGGCGAGTATTAGCAACAAAAGAAAGTTACAAGATTTTAAGTAATGTGAGGTCCTATCTTTGATCTCTACTCATGAACTTGGTTAGAGCCCTGAATGACTTGACGGGTGAATTGCAACATCCATTGGTTGACTAGCTTCAGTTTTACAATTAGGCTCCACTTGATGTTTGACAAGGAAATTTGGTCTTGTATTGCAGCAGCAGCTCCAAAGATGATGGCAAACTAGTGCCAAAGATGATAGATAGCTTGTTGCTACTTTTACTGTAGAATTTCGATAGGGCTTTAGGATATAACTCGAAGTTTGAGGCATTGAGAGGGATGACGAAATTGTGGGCAGAGTGTTTGCTTGGTGCAAGCTTCAAGGGAATTTGACAAAGTTGCGGCAGGATTTCTACTTGTTGCAACCTCTTAGTGGATTTTAGCAGAGTCTATGATATGGAGTTCCAACAAGTTTCTCTAGCATTTTCTCTACTCCAAAAGCTCTCCTCTCTCCCCTAAAAATCCTCTGTAAGATTATCAGAGGCCTTTATTTATAGTGTGCTGGGAGTAGTTTAACCACCCAACCTTTGTCTCTCCTTTATCTTCTTCCTCTCCCCTTGACTAGCTACACTGACATTGAAAGCACACTGGGCATGAGACGTTTTCCTTTTCCTATGAGATCATGACACCTCACTTTATTCACTTTGAAATAGTGCCATCTCTTTCCTTTAGGTGGAGCATCCCTGTGATGCAATGTTTCATTGATGTACCACCTCCTTTTCTTATGTGGGGCTATCTTGCAAAGTCATATCTCAACTAATGTGCTACCTCATTTGATTATGTAGCTCTTGGGTAGCCTTCTCATCATATTTGATTTCAATGGTGGTCCATATGATCGGTTGCATCTTGATGGTCGATTGAGCTTTGATCTCAATAATTGATGTAAATCTTGGCAAGAAATTTGACTTTGATGTTTGACCACCTTTTTGACAAAATCTCTATATTTTGGCCGTCAAGAATTTTGATTTTAGCTATTGGTCTACTGGTGATGTGGTTGTTGACGATCTGAATGGTCAATCAGGGTTCTAGCTTTGGTGATCAAATTCTTATGTCTAGTGATGACTGTAGAATTGGTAGAACTGGGTTGAATCCAATGCATGATGCCATTGCAATTATTGATTACAATTTCATGCGCACTTATTTCCTTTAGAACTGCTTTCCCATTTCTCACAGATTGTGAATGACATTGCCTTAAGGCATGACATGTTTGAGTAATATACTTGTGACTTTTTGAGGTGTGACTTTTTTATGGAGGAAGCATAGCCACATGACCTAAAAATTATGGCTTGTTGCAGAATAAGATTTACTGCCTGATGCACTGCTTTTCTCTCAAATAATTAAGTTGGTAATTCTAACTTTTAGGCTGCATCAGGTCAATTTCTTGATCATATTCTCCATACCACTCTCGTGAGTTTATGTAGATGAACTCAATGATAGAGCATGGAGCTAGGATACCATGCTCCAGTATATTAAGACCATTTCTGTTTCTATGATTCCCAGAGACATTAACTTCCTTATAGACTTACAATGGGGAGATTTATTAATGTTGACTATGATTTCATGTTTTGCTTTATATTTTCAAGTTGCATTTTAAATGTTACTGAACCATGCTTTCTTTTTACAGGGCATACCGTGGATTTTATATCCTTAATTGGATTTATCGCTTTTTTTCTGAACATCACTACTTCAGAAGGATAAGTAAGTTAATGATGGCCCATGTCTGCTTATTTGTTACATCCATTTCTTACTGTATCAGCACAGATTATCTTATTCTACTTGATAAATTGTGCTCCATAGCAAAGTCTGTGACATTAGGGAATGAGATTTTTCTTTGAAAAACGCCTTCCTCAGTGGACGGCTATGAACTATCCCCTATGGGAGTAACCAGATAGTTCCTCAAACCACCAAAATAGGAGTCTGAAATGCTGGGAAATGCATTGGGCAGCATTTCTTGTGTTGTGTCCGATGACTGGCGATCTTACTGATGATAGGTCCTTACCAAAAGATTGAAAAAATGCATATTTTCGGGCTTTTAAACAATTTCACCCTCTGAAAAATGCCTGTCTTTGTGCACTACCACCCCCCATTGGGACTTGTGAGTAACAAAGGCAGTTCCCTCAAGCCACCAAAAGAGGTGCTTGAACTGCTGCGTAGTGGCAAAATTGCAAGCTGCCAACGATAAAGAGGACAAATAACGAAGATTGGGTTACCAGTAACCGGTGACGTGCTATGACCTGGGAAACAACCCTGCATCGATGTTCTCTTTTTAGAAAAAAATTACAAACACGTTAAACAAGTATTTTTTACATATGCCACTATCCTGTGTAATACATGGTTCCATATGAATTTTCTTTGCATAGAGTGATTTCTATTTTATGAAAAGTTTGACTAGTTTTCTTTCCTTCTCCCAGCTTGGTTTTCTGGTCTGGTGCAGACAGCTTTATATGGAGATTTCTTCTATTACTATTTCATAAGGTGAAAATAACGTTTATTTCTGTTTCTCAGGGCAGTTGTTTATCAAGAGAGAAGGACGCAGTAAACTTTGCTAATTCATTTTTGATTTATATTTTGCAGCTGGAAAAATAGTGAAAAGCTTCAACTACCAGCTTGAGCCACTAGGCACCTGTGACTAACAAATGCCATAGTTGCACAGAACAACCTAATAGCAATTTGGAGATTCAGTGGCATTCTGTAACCTTTTGTGGATGCCTCAGTTTGTACAGGAAAATAATGGTGGTCTGCTGTATACATTTTTTCCCCCTTTTTTGACAGTCTCATGCAAAGGCATGATGCCTGTAAAAATGTGTTGCCGTCCCCGGAGTGATTATGCAGCGTCCCCTTTGAACTTCTGGGCATCACACAAAACTGAAGTACTTTGCGCGGACCATACTCAAAAAAGTATTTAAAAATATTGGAGACATACCCGTTGTAATGTTAGCGGTTGTTTGGAGTGGAGAATTTACTCCATAAGTACATTATAATACTAATCGGGTTAGACGGGACTCAACCATTGGATGGATTGGATCCAATTGGGTTAGCTGTTTAATTTTCTGTATTATATTATTTTATCAAAGTTGGAAATAAATCAGTTTTAGGTTCGTTGGTCACATTTTTTATGTAAATACTTAGGTCCTGGTTTTGAATCCTCTCTCTAGTAAATTTTTTTTAATCATTTTCACATTCGGACGTACTATGTATGACCAGCCCAATCGGCAACGATAAAATAATCCAGTACAAAATGAACCAACAATTTCCGTAGAACATGGAGAGCTAAATCAATTGCTCGATAAAAAAGGCCTTCCTTCTTTAACATTATAATTTTCCGAATTACAATGTAAATTTCTCTGACATCGATTTTCTGGTGCAGATGAAAGCTACATGTATTTAGAAAGAAAAAGAAAATTCTAACCAGTCACATTAATGGAGCAAACATGCCAATACACTTCCCCCCTTTATGGAACCCAGACATCATAAACGGAAGAGATGATCTTCTGCGCCATACTTGCTCCTGATGTTGTAATGATCAAACTTAGGATCACCATAGTCCAAGGGTTTTATCTCAGCCGGTTTAGATTTCCCTGTGGTGGCACCAAACACCACTTCCCCGCTCTTATCATGATGGCGGTGGTGCCTGGTTCTTTCTTTCTGGCTTTTAGAAGTACTGAATTGACTATATTGAGCTGTCTCATTTGATCCATAAAACTCTGAAAAATCTTGTCTCTTTGAAGAAGACCGATGCTTACCCGAAGATAGAGAAGGATCTTTCAGGAAGCCTGACTTGCTCTTTATTGGCTTCTGCTGGGTATAATTAGTCGCTGCACTGGAAACATGCTGACTTTCAGCTTTTGGAGATGAGTTTCTTTGATTCTCAACCAAAGGTGGTTCGGGTTTATCCTCGGGCATGATGAGAGAGTCTTTGAGTGGAGTGAGACCTTTTTTGGACCTCCCAAAACGGATGCTGGTAGGAACTAAGGACAGCAAAACACTCCCCAAGGCTTGAAATGCAAGCTTGGATAAATCAGTGAGGAGCCTTCCAAACGATGGCCATCCTGCAATTGGATCCTCTTTTATCTTTTCCACCTTAAGAGTAGAAGGCCTCTCAGCAGTTGCTTGGTTATGAAAGTTACTATCTGAGGTCTATTATAATGCCAGAACCAGAAAACTGAGTTAGCAACCTGAGGTTACAGTCCCAAAAACAACAATGACAACAACATGACATCACTGGTCAAAGAATAGAACGACAGAAGAAGCTTCATATCTGTGATGATAGTGGGTGAACCTGACTATGAGATTTTAAAAGAGAGAAACAAAACATAAGCAAGAAAAGAAAGTGTGACTAGTATTCCAAAGAAAGAAAATAAGCAAGGAAAGAAAGTGTAACTAGTATTCTGAAGAACGCTAGTGAAGCTTCTTCAGAGTACTAGTGATGGTATAAAGGCTTTGGACCATCTGAACCAGATATATTTCCATGAGAGGTAGTTTTTCCTAGCAAAGTTTCTTAGAAATGGGAGAGAAGTTAGAAAATCAATGCATTATAAGTAGAATCAGGAAAAACAAAAGCCATACCATCCTTGAAAAAAGCAAAGATCCAGATCCCTTCTGTAGCACACAGGAAGCATATCCCACCAAGACAGCAGCAATAACCATCATAGCATCTGTTAAGATAATCAAATATTAGTATTCAAGTCAAAATACAGAATAGGAGAGTCCCAACTTGGGAAACTTGATTCATGTCATTATCTCCATGCCAATATCAAAGTCAATTAGCAGTAACAATGGAGACACAAATTGCTGTTAGACCAGTGGTGGAGCCAGAAAGATTTCGAAATAGGGGCAGAATATTGTGGAACAAACTGGGGAGGTGTGTAAATCTATAAAGATGGCGAGGTATGTGGGTGGGGGGCAGCAATCATGCAGGAATGGGCCAGTAATATTCTGATTTCCACTATTTCAGGGGGACAATTGCCTCTGCTTGCTTCCCCCTGGCTCCTCCCTAGCGACTCTACACTGCTGTTAATATTGACAAGTATTACTAACAGTAGAATCGAATCAAGTACAAGTGTCTCATGTATTTGAATGCTCCAGTTCTGGTTGAATCTATCAGATTGAAGCTGAGTGTCGGTCTTCATTATTTTAGATTCGATGGCACTGAGGGGACATGTTCCTCGTCCACTAAAAACTGATTATACTATATACTTCATGGATATTATATAGAAGTTATTTCAAGTGTCTTGCTTTGCATAAATACAAAACAAGTCACTCAAGAACTGATTCTGCAGCCCCTATATATAAGGCAGGAGGAGGATTCTGGATCCTCAGTCAGAAAATGCAGATCCATAATCAGGCAAATAGATTATCAATACATCACACATCTTTATAGTTCAAGAGAAGGTTATTACAACAGAACAAGGAGATTAGATATGTAATAAACTGCCTACAAGGAAAAGAAGTCATATTAAAATGAGGGGCCTGACTGCACACTCAAGCAGGCCTTCCAATCATATAATGCCTTTGAAGACAGAGAAATTGACTATCATCAGGCAGGCAAAGGAGGTAGACAAGTTGAAGATTAGGAAGGTTGAAACGGTAACACAAGAGAATGGAACCCCGATGAATTCGTGTATAAGACAAAATAAACTATCAATTTTACTTGAATAGCAGTTCAATTACAAGTGAGATATGTGTCTTCTTATTTTAAAATAAGCGAGTTATGCATCTCTTTTAAGAGAGAATCGAGACCCCAGCAAGAGCGTCCATAAATATGAGCATAAATGTTGGCTTGTTTTGAGTTCACGTATCTACTAACAATGAAGGAAAGAGAAGATAAATATTTTTTTTTTCATAATACAGAGAAGATAAATAAATTACAGAGAAAGACAAGTTAATAATAAGAGAAGTAGGATGTAACTACAAGTGGTAGATTATTTAAAAAAAAACTACAAGTGGTAGAGCACAGTGGTTAAACCTGAGGAAGTAATAGAACTATACTGGTAATCACAATCTTCTCTCTGAAGAGATATTTGGCGGATAGCAGCATTTCCTCGATCAATAACCAGCAAAGAGCACGTATGGCTATCATATACCACATCAAAATCACTAGAAAATTTAGCATCTTCACTAGGTCCATCCCTATATCCTGCAACATTTGACTTTCCCCCTGCAATCGTTGTTACACCTGCACCAAATTATTGGAAACAACAGCATTAAGATATGAAAATTCTGAATTTTTAAGAATTTATTGGTGTTAGTCCAAGGGCCTTACCTGATTCCCCTATCTTTCTAATTGCCAAATTTGAGGTGTCAGCAATGTAGACATTCCCCTTGTCATCCATGGTGACACCCTTTGGATGATTAAAACGAGCATCACTAGGTTTCCCATCTACATGTCCCGAGTAACCCTGAAATGACCCAGCAACTAATCTTGCACGGCTATCTGGAATAATTTGAGCGGGTATTAAAACTCCAATAGAACCAAAACAAACTCTCGGTGAAATAACCACACTAAATGATCCAATAAGAAGAAAAAATAGGAAACATAAAACTAATATATGTCTAACTAGCTCGAAATCAGAATATAACTTTTAAGATTTATCACAACCTGGGTAAAAGATGGAAGACTTACACTGGGACAATGGTGGAGTTATCCGAACAATGTTGCTATTTACAGAATCAACTGCAAAGAGCTCTCCCTCCTGAGACACGCGGATTGAGTATGGCTCGACTCCAAGCTTATTTCCTTCCACAATAGTCTCAACCAGATACCCATTTTCAAACTGGACAATGTTCCCATCTAAATGTGAAGACAAAAAAAAAAAAAAAAGAAGAAGAAGAAGAAGAAAAAAAGTCGGTAGCTGACAGAATTCACACTTAGAACCTGAAGTTCTTCTCAAAATCCCACATCAAGCATCTAAATCTACGAAAATAAAATACGAGGGTGGACTCGTCTAACCGATATTTGGCGTTTTCGGGGAAGCCCTCGTCCATTTGACGAAAGACGACAAGTGTTTTATTAACGACCCTGGAAAGGAAAAAGACGAAATCAGAAACGGCCATCCGGTAAAGAACATAATCACCTGAATCTAGCAAAAAAACGGCGTGGACGGTCATCATCACCAGATGGGGCAGCATCAGCTCCAAATTGAAGGAGAGGAAGGAAGAGCGCCAGGAAAAGTGAGAAGACGAGGGATTTTGTCATCTCTCAGTGTCGACAGCAGAAGAGCTAGTGGAGAGTGAGAGTAGAACTTAAACAACATCAGCAAACACGGAAGCCATACTCGAGAGGATACTCACCCCCTTCCCACTCGAGGTTGCTATGCTCTTGGAAGTTCGCAGATTGATTCAGCTACTCTTTTTTCTTTCCTTTATTACTCTCGTAAACGTTCCCTTTTCTTCTCCTTTTGACATATTAGTAAAAGTAGGGGGGAAGCAAAGTGTGCTCTAATCACTCGAACAAATGAATTGCTTTCCCTAAAATGTGACGCAGACTATTTAAAGTTACATCCTCAATCATATCTCCCGAGTTACAGAAAATCTATAATCTTTTAAGCACGAAGTTGTCAACAACTCGACAGCATTCAATGTCGTCAAGAACCCGGTCCGGCGGTCTATTCTGTATTTAGTTGACTGGAATCGAATGACGCGAGGGTCTACTGCCTTTGCCCACACATCCAGTCATTGTTTCCTTTACCAGACCACCTGCTTCCTTGATTCCTTCTACCGTATCAGCGGCCTTCAGGATACGCGCAAATCCACAAGCCCGTGATAGCTGTGAGACAGGCCCATTTATCCATCTCAAAATGATGACGAGATTAAATAATGATTAGCAGCCCTGGCTCGAAGAAAGAGAATAATCCTGTCCACACCAGTTGCTTTAAGGCTGGTTCTCGTTGGTAGGTCAAGTAGGTCCGTTCCTTCCGACTACTGAATGGACAATCGAATCCTCGATGGCAGTGTTTGAGCCAGTAAGAAAATGCCTACCGCGATGCGCTTTCTCCTACACAGCCTGACAACCAACTCAGATGCGGGACACCTCCGAACACGCCACCCGATATATATATATAATATTTTTTCGGTAACGGGTTTTTTTAAAAGAGGTTCGGGATTATATTTTAATAATGAGTTTAATTTAAAACCTGCACGAGTATTAGATTTATGCTGAGTCGATTTCTTGTGCTTTAGACATTCCTTGAGAAATAAACTTGTTTGATTAGGATAATTTAGGTGTGCGTCTAATCAATGGTTGCTCTTTGAGAGTCATGAGAGGTACGCATTACTTGCTACTTACGGTGTCAAATTTCCCATGAAGCTACTCCATGCCCACTCGATTATGCTCATTTTCTGCTGTCTCTCATGTTCGTGCACGAGCTCTCTCCACGATCATCTGGGGACAGGGAGAACAGGGACGGGGATTAGGCTTTTTTGAGCCTTTATCTCGGGAGCACCCCAGAGAAAAGACCACACGGAGCACGGAATCTTTGTCTTAAAATTTTGAATATTTAAATATTATAGCCCCCTTTTTTTTTTTTTCTCAAATGGCTTTTGTAACCTTCGTAAGGTCACATGCGCCCTTCTGCAGTCGTGTAAACAATTACTCATGGCACCCGACTTCTTTCCATTAGTGGGCAGCGAACTCTGGAAGTTTGTACTCCCTAGTTCCTTCTTTACTTTCAGAAATGCTCGTAACAGTAATCATCCGTAGTACGTTTTATAGAAAAAGGCTTGATGGTGTGTATATGGTGGGGGTATCCTATGCACAAGTGCCCCTCCCCCCTTTTCTTGATTTTGTCCTGAATATTCTGAAGCAGCCCTGTTTTTTCAAGATTTTCAGGTTTAGAAGTCACTGCTTACTGTTACACATATTAAAATTGCACATAAGCACGTTAACTGGCGACCAGACCTTTTCCTTGTTTCTGTTATTCCTAACTCTGAAAAAATTGCCCGAGTAATTTGCTGAACTCGTCAGGTTCTTTGTCAGCCAAACTGCATCTTACTAAACTTGCAAAGACGCCTACTTTGATCTTTCCCGAATCATTGCCTAAGATCTGATAAGAAACCAGTTCAGGTGTGAAGTGAAATAGCTCAGCTTTTGGTTCTCTTCTCACGGCAAATGATTTCGCTGGAATTACACTAACTCCATCCGCTTCTCTCACGGACGAACTTCTCACCGCAAATGATACGGAGATTGTGAGGGGCATCTGCCACTGTCAGCTTGGGCCCTAGCCTCGATGCGTGAAACAAACCAAGTATCAAGTTTTCTATCGCGACATTCGAGCAACCTTCTTTTTATCTTATCATGGAGAAATGGCGATCATATGGAAAACAGATGAATAAGACGTATCAGTCTTGGAGAGGAGTCAGATGACGTGAACAGTTCGAAGAGAAATTTAAAGAGAGATGTATTTGTATTGCATCCACCGCCTCTTATCTGATCGTTACTTAATGATGACGGGCAGATTGATGTTCATTTCGTTGACCTTTCCCAATTGGCTTTTACCACGCATGTAATTGTAGCTTTCGATTTTTCGTAATCCAATCAAAGGTCGCATGTAATGGGCAAGACGTTAACTGTGAAGAAGCTTTATTCGAGTCAGCTTCACCCATTCAGCTCCCATGCGCGGCCCAAATGCCAATCGCCATCATATTAATAGTAGATTATGAAGGATTATGGCGGAGGGCCCTAAAATAGGAAAAATCATGTGAGGCTGCCTCCAATGGGGGACCGGTGAAGCTTCTGTTCATCCTTTTTTAGATCATTTTTTATTTGCGAAATAAAAAATAAGTTTTCTTGTTTATAAAATAATATTTAAATTTTGAAATTCTTGGTACGGTGAATTCGACTGTGACGCTTCGAGCAGACAGTGGGGGCCACATTGCCTCCACAGTGCGGGTAAAGCATACCTGGTCGAATATCGATGTGGCCCCTTCTCTCTTTAATTTCTGAACATCATGTGACTCCGATATTTAACTCAGACAAACGAACCAGTACCACGATCTCGTATGCGTCCAAACTTCAAAGCGCTTGTATTTCTAACTGCTTCTGTCTCTCCATATGTCCGCATTCTGGGATATAATAGTCTTATATTTAGTTTCTAAAAATTCTGAATCTGACTCTTCAAGTGGGCTCATAACCCTAAATAAACTCGGAACAAACTCAGTTCTAGAGGAGAGACTCTGACCCCAATGAGTCACAGGTTAACTAAGGTCAAAACACTCTAGTGAGTAATACTGTAATTATTACTTACCGTGAAAGTTAAAAAACGTGTAATTCGGTGGATGGCGTCGTACCAAATCAAAAGACAAGGTTAAATCAAACAAATGATTCAACGAGTCATCACGTCGTACGCTGCTGGAAGCTTCAGGAGATCGCCTTCGTATAAAGTATTCGTATTTCTCACTGCTCTAATTAGTACTCGAGTAGACTCTTAATATTTAAGTGCCCATACCTGTACGAGTGTGATCCAAATCATCTCGATTTCGTTTCATCCACTTCCGAGTTGCCACCAAACCGACCCGACTGCGGAACGTCGTAACTAGCCAAAATGGTCATGATGTTGACGGTGCCCCACTGTACAGCCTTACCCGGCCCCACATCACATTTAATTGGATTCTGCAGGGCAGATCCAGAGACCACAAATACCACTTTCCCCCCCTTATTTTAGTCCTTTTCGTTGGATCCGTCCGATCGGCTTTCGTCAACGGTGCGATTTTCGCAAAGCGTAATCTTTCTTAGACGTGGGGACAGGAACACGGTCAAAGAGCCTGGCCAAATCCTGCCCCAGCTGGACGTAATGCGACACTCTCATTTCCTTCCCACGTGTCCATAACTCGCGTTCGACTGGGCAAGCATCCAGCGAAGACGGACTCCGGTGGACTGGACTACTAATTTTGAGCTTCCGGGCCAGACAGTTATCGGAGGGAAGTGTTTCAGGAGTAATATTTACGGATGCTATATATAGAGACAGAACCTCTAAGGTCTTGTTTCCCGATGTCGATTCACGACATTTTTTCTGTCGTTTTTTTTTTCTCAGTCTTTTTCTTCTCTCTTTGATCTTCTCCTTTCGGTGCTCTAAATGAAGAAACTTTGCCTTTTTGTCCTTTTCCTTTGGGTTTTTTCCACAAAATCTTAAATCCAACTAGTCTCTCCCAGTATAGCGACTCTGTTACTAGGAAATCTGAGGAGAAGAATAGAATTGGAGAAATTCGATTTTTTTTTTCTAGTTGTTTTTGTAGGCGAGGAGGCAGATATGGCTGATGAGATTGAAGGAAGTTTCTTTTGAAGGAGGCATTGTGATGAGCACGCTCGCTCCGTAGAATTTCCGATACGCGATGCGGTGTCGGGATGAAATAGTTTTCAAATGGTAAGTCGATGAAGGAAAAAGCCTACGCTTTGATTGCTTTTCTTCTTTCATGAATCTGCGAATTTTGGTAAGTTGAAGTGGCAGAGATCTGCCATTTCCCTCCCTATTTCGGGATTGAAGCTACTTGAGCTTCTGTGGAAAGAAATTTTTACCATCTATAAAAAATCAGTTTTTTCTTTGCCTTCTCATCTATAGCTTCCCTGAATAGAACTCTTGATTTTTCATTTGTTTGTCATTTCCAGGAGCTCTGTGGTTTTGGTGTTTCATCTTAACGGCAGATAAAAGACATATATGCCTCTGCGATATAATCTCTTCTGATCGAAGTTGTTGAAGCCGAATATCCTATTTGTCGAAGGTACACTAAAGAATTGACCTTTCTTTTTAGAAAATTACTGATACAATTTCTTCTATTGTTTCTTTTGCGAAATCATTTCTAGTTCCTTTAGCTTAAACCCTTAAGACAAAGTCTCTTTCTGAAAATTACTCGATTTTCTTGCCCGTCGTTTCAAATGAGGGAGAAAAAAGTTTTTGTATTTATGTGAGGAAAGTCCCGGAGAGAAGTGCAGAATGTCTTTTCATTTCAGGTCCTGTTTTCTGATTGTAAGATTTGTCAGCCTTATTTCGTCAGCCCGCTCTGCTTATGTAGTTGCTTGTAAGGAAGGGCTTGTGATTCATCTCGATTGACGGAAAGAAAGATAAATCAGCCGTGAGCAAATTTTTTAGCTGTGCCGGCAACCTCAAAATATCTGCTGTCAAGTAATCCCAGCTTTCTTTTTCTTTTTTAAATTGTAGAAAGTATTCCGGCTGTCATTATTTAGTGGTTTAAAAATGCAAGCATATTTATAAGCCCTGAAATAAACGCTTTCGAGCAGCTGTACATGTAGCATTGCTCCGCAGTACAAACGGATGCTAATTGCTAACGCTTGATAAAGAGTTGGTTCTTTGTTAATGGCCTCTCGGAATTACCTAAACCGTTAGTTGTAGTTTTAATTAGCAGATGAGTTGAAGGATGTGGCGGAGAACTTGCCTCCGATATTTTTTAATACGTTATGAACCAGCAGGTACGACAGACTTTCATGTCTTCCCTTTTTTCTGGAGTTCCTTCAACGCGTCTCCTCTGTCTAGTCCGTCGTCCTCTCTTCTAATGCTGCCTTTACTTTGCCGCGTTCAAAAATCCCCCTTCACCCCTTCAAAAAAGCATTGGAAAACTCGTATAATAGAAAGGCAAAAATAAATCCCATCACCGTCCTCGGTTCAAGAGATTAAAGCGAAAGCAGACGCACTGCTTTCTTTCGTCTTAATCGTACTTCATATTTATGCCGCTCGTTCCCCCTCTATTGCCTCTCTGCTGTTTCTTGCTTGAAACCAATAATCATCCTGTGTTCTTGTAGATTTCTCGTTTTTGACCGGTTATCGTTTTCCTGTTTCGTCATCAGATGGACTCGGTGAAGACTAAATCCGCCGGCGTAGGCGGATTGGTGCAGACCTTTACGAAGGTTCTTCGTCTCCGTGCTGCAGGAGTTGCTCCGGAAGACAGAATCCGTAAGATTAAATTTGCAGAAATAATCAACGCCGACCCCCCGAAGGAGTCTAGGCCTTTGGAGGATGAAGAAATGCTCATTCACAGAGAAGTTATGGAAGCCCTTCTTGCGAATCTCTTTGCTAGTATTTCCGCCATTAAAGCGGCCTACGCGGAGCTTCAGATCGCTCAGTCTCCCTATGATCCCGAGACTATTCAGTCGCAAGACGAAGCTATCGTCTCCGAGCTCAAAAGTATCTCCGAGTTGAAACATTGTTACTTGAAGAAACAAATCCTTCCTTCCCAAGAATCTCAGATGGTCGCCGAAATTCATGAACAGAAAAATCTGTTGAAGACCTTTGAGATCATGTCGAAGAAATTGCAGTCCCAGCTGCAGGTCAAGGACTCTGAGATCTTCTTCCTCAGAGAGAAGCTTCAAGAATCACAAAAGCAGAACAGATCGCTGGAAAAGAGACTAAGCCCCAACGGTGCTCTGTTCGTTCTCGACAATCTCCATCTCTCTGCGCTAAATCCAAACCATTTCATTACCGTTCTCCAGCACGCGACGAAGTCGGTACGCAACTTTGTGAGGCTGATGACGGAAGGGATGGAGTCGGCTGCGTGGGACATGGATGCTGCAGCGAGCTCGATTGTACCTGGCGTCGTTTTTGCAAAACCCAGTCACAGGGTTTATGCATTTGAGTCGTATGTGTGCCGAAAGATGTTCTCAGATTTCCAACACCCACGCTTTTCCCAGAGTTCCTCCAAACAGAAGCATCAGCGGAGGAAGTTCTTCGACAGTTTCATGGAGATGAAAGGCGTGAACCCGTTGGAACATGTGTTGGAGAATCCCGCATCTAAGTTTGGGAAGTTCTGCCGGCTCAAGTATCTCTGGCTGGTGCACCCGCGTATGGAAACGGCCTTCTTCGGTGACACGACCCATCGCAACGTTGTCAGCTCCGGCGGGTTCCCGCAGTCGGCTTTCTTCACGACCTTCTTGGAGATGGCGAAACGGATTTGGGTTCTGCACCGGTTGGCCTTTTCATTCGAACCGGAGGCGTCCATCTTTCAGGTGCGGCGTGGATGCCGCTTCTCGGAGGTCTTCATGGAGAGTGTATGCGACGACTCCCCGGACATCCGGCCGCGGGTGGGGTTTTCGGTGGTACCGGGGTTCAGGATCGGGAAGACGGTCATCCAGTGCAAGGTCTACCTTCTCGCCGGGTCAGGCGCGTCAGACGAAGGCTGATTTCGTTCAGACGAAAATCAGACGGCTCTGGTGCTGGTGTTGGAAAAAATTGTCCCACGTGGAAAAAGATCATGGGCTTACCTGGACATTTTGGGATGATATGCTCTGGAACCAACTTCTTACTGTTGGCTCGGGTCCTGAGCTCACCAATGAATGACAAGAGATTGCGACCGGTCTTTACGATGAAGCGCAGCTGTGTAACAGGTGGCCGAGAGCCCGAGGGTTTGCCTCGTCGTATCTCTCTTCTTTAGGCCGACCCGATGGAAACCTGTGGCAGCAAAAAACCTACTGTAGAAAACTAGAAACAATATATTATATGATATTTTAATTTTTCGGTTTCGTAAATCTTTTACAAATACGAGATATACGAAGGACGGAAAGTTAGCATTGCCTATTCTCTCCATGTGAAATACAACATCGTTCGAATTTTCAAATGTTATTTTGCTGCTCTGTATTCTGTATCTTCTGAGTTTTCTAAAGATTCTCTTCTAGGAAAGAAAAAAAAAACTTTCTTACGGACCCGCGTAAGCATTGATTTACCATCTAAATCTAGCTTTGTCGCAATCCATGGAACACTGATTTTTTGTTTCTTTTTATGGGGGGTTAGTCCACAATGAAGTGGAAATGAAGTGGAAAATTGAATTGAAGTGAGATGAATTGTTTCCTCTTCAACTCATGTTTGGGTGTTAGTATAGACGAGTTCAAGTGGCTGGAAAACAGATTCTAGTGTTAGTGCCCCCAAATGAAAAATATGATATAAAAAAGAGAATAAGTAATATTTTATAATATACTTAAATAGAATATATACCTAAACATATAATTAACAAAAATAAGCGTGGTTAGTACACTTATAAGTGATTTAACGTGTAGTATTAGAATATATTAATATCTTAATTAATAAAAAATTATATTATATTACTTAATGATTATAATTTATTATAAATTAAAACAATAATTATGGTTTAATTAATTATAACAATTGGATAATTAAACCAATTAATGATTATAGTTTATTATAAATTAATATACTAATTACGTGTGACTAGAATAAATTATTTAAAATAAATAAAAAAGTTAAAAATAACATAAGTGAATATAATAAATAAATAAATTATTCTGTAATAACATAAGATATAGTTTAACATTAAAACTCATTATTTTAATAAAAATAAATAAATACATAATAAATAAATAAATATATTAATTTATCAATAACATAATATATTTTTTAAATATTATTAATTAATAATATATTAACAAAAAATAAAAAACTAATGGTTTAATTAATTGGATAATTAAACCAATGACGATGTTTAATTTTTCTTAACTTAGGAAAAATTAAATATCGTCTTCATCTTCCTCTGCGGCGATCTTGGCAACGGCGACGGCAGCAGACAACGGCGATGGCGGCGGGCAACGGCGACGCTCCGACGGTGCGCCGAGAGGGAGAAAATAAGGAGGCCGAGAGAGAAGAGAAGCCAGGAAGCCGAGGGGCTCTGGCCTCCCGTGCTCTGCGACGGAGGTCGAGAGAGGGAGGAAGGAAGGAAGGCCGACGGGGGGGGGGGGGGGGGGGGGGCGGAAAGAGAGGGAGGCCGAGGGGCTCTGCGACGAAGGTGGGGGCAGAGGGAGGACGGCCGACGGAGGTGGGGGCAGAGGGAGGACGGCCGACAGGGGTGGGGGCAAAGGCAGAGGGAGGACAGTCGACGGGGGTGGGGGCAGAGGGAGGAAAAAAAATCGCGCGGAGGGGGGAAGAGAGGGAGGCTGAGGGGGCTCTGCGTCTGGAGAGGCTGCCGAGAGGGAGAACAGAATACCAGGGGGGGGGGGAAGAAAACAACACGCGTCGTGCGTTATCTCACTTCAATTCAAGTCATTTTGGACTAACGCCATAAATGGGATGAACTAAATAATGTGGGAGAAATTCATTCCACTTCATTGTGGACTAACCCCCCCTTAAGATCCCTACAGTGGGTAGCCACGGTGACGGGACGGGCGTGACTGCCGCTGCACTTAGGTGCCTGGATGCGGTCCATTACAAACCGGTGGGTATCGTATCAGAATCTTAAAATTTATAAGGCCTGTTAAGTGAATTCATTTTCATTAGGGAAAGTTGCCCCAAAAGTGTTAATACAATATATAAGCAGGGAGTGAAAGTAAAAAACACGAGTGAAAATGAATTCACTGTATGACACCAGTGAAATCACTTTTACTATATGCTATGTTAATCTTTCAACGAGCTTTGCCATGCCTGGTTTGGAATCATGAAAAACTCCTCGAACCTTGATCCAATTTCATACCCTACGACCATCTACAAAAAATTATTTGAGCTTCAGCGGGTCCTAACCCCCCTGCATAATCGTCATTCATCTTCTCCTTCCACTTCTCAGCCACCACAGCCGGCGTATACTCTTTAGGGAAGGAAATACTGATGATGGGCGTCTGTTGTGGCAAAACTTCGATCACCAGACTCGTGCACAGCTACCTGGGATGAGACTGAGTGCGAACAAGCCGATCCCTTCGTTAGTAAGCTCCCTAGTTCCAGCTCGAGGAGTTTTTATCCTGGGTATTGATCCAAAGCAGGTGATCATTGGGAGAGAGGTGAGATTTGCTGAAAAATCGGAGCTTGGAACGGGACAAGTTTTGAGTCAATCCCCCCGTATCAGCATTAATGGTGTGTTGGATCGCAACGTTGTTACCGACAACGGCGAGAACTATTTCAGCTTCTCTGTGACAAGCAGTTCCAAACCTCTTGGTGGGCATTGGGACAGATTTGGCAACCCATTTGGTGGAAGGACCCGGAGACATATTATCGATCCAACCATGTGAACAATGCTTAAGGCACAGATACTGACAGACCAATTTGTTGTTTTAGAAGGACAGGCTTTGCCTCCCAAAGTAACGGAGGAGACAGATTTTCAGTCGATAGAATGAGGATGCCACCATATGCGCCAACACGAAAACTGTAGAACCCCACAAGCCCAGCGTTGGTCAGAGGTCCCCGCCTTCCCATTCTTCGGCAAATCTGGCTGGATCCACCGCCTCCGCAAAGGTAATCTCCGTCCTCAAAACTGGCAATTCCTGGAGTTTAGCCACTAGAAACTTCCACAAAGCGGTGGAATCCATTCTCCGGCAGTGCGAGTTTTCTTATCGAGAGTCCCTCTCTCTCGACGCTTGGTCCCAAATTCAAGCCTTCTTTGTTCTCTCGTGGGTGATGGAGCAGGGGATGGCTAGAGATGAAGGCAAAGTTACACAATTAATGCTGGATTATTGAAGAAAATAACAAAAAACAAAGACAGATTCCAGAAAAGCTAATGCCTGATGTTGCGATTCCAAAAGCTTTCGGATCACTCTGTAATTTTATTTTTCTGACAAGTATAAACTAATTCAGTAGGAATTTAATGGAAATACTCATATTTTTTTTATTGAAATTAATATTTTGTTAATAGATATTAATTAATGGATTTTTATTAATGGAAATACTCTAATTATTTTATTAATAAAATATCCTATTTATTTATTTAATATATTCATGACTTTTAATGTTACATTAATTTATTAATTTAAGAGTGAAAATTAAGATATTGTAAAAGTAAGAATTTGATCTAATATAAAGAGCAAATATTTTGGTTTAGTATTCTATTTTTAATAATTAACTAAATTATTTTTTTCTATTTTAAATAAATAATTAAATTAATCTCTTTATTCTATTTTGTAATTATTATATTAATCTATCTTATTTAATTAATAAAAATCTTATTTATTTATTATATTCATGACTTTTAATAGTATATTAAATTACTAATTTATGAGTGATAATTTAGATATTATAAAAGTAAGAATTTGATTAAGTATATGAAAATTATAAAAGTAACCATGTTTGTTTAGGTATATTATTATTTATATTTAATTAATTTAGTATTTTTATTTAAAATATTTATTTTTATCTTATTTTATTAATTAAAATTTTAATTTAAACTATGTAAAAAATAAATCTATTAGATTATTTTATTAATAAATTCATTATCCACTTTCCAGTAAATTTTTCATTATACACACTAACACAATAAAGTATTTTCTATATTATTGTTAAAAATATAAAAAAACTTAAATTAACATCAATTATGAATGTACAGAATAAAATATTAATTTAAAATAAAAATAATTTTATTTTTATTGTTTAATAAAACATTAAGTACACCTAAGCCTCAGTGGAATTGGGTTGCAACTCTGTTTTTCCATCAATTAATATTTGTTAGAATCGGTCTGAATCGACTTTAAGAATCCTCTTCTAAAGTCCGATGTCACTAGCGCCGTCCAAAATTGCAGGACTGGAAGTCCTCAAATCCATGGAAAGTCTGTAATTTGGAGGTTCTTCCTGTCCAAAGTCACTAGCCTGCACTCCACCATTGCTGTCCGGAAAATCAACTATCTTCCCCGTTGCCAACGCAGTAACACTCTCCATCCTATATTATCTCCTTTAATTCCTCTATTTCTCGTCACAGTCAACTTTTCTCTTTTTCTTTCTCATTAGTCATCTTCGCTCTTGTTGTCACTCTACCTCCCCTCATTTCCTCACTTATCAGTACCCAAATGTTAAGATTCCATTTTTATTTTTATTTTTTGAATTTCTATCTTTGTTTTAGCTGCTGTGTATGTATGCTATCTTTTGCCTCTTGTTAGTTTGATGCTTTAAAACAAAGAGTATTTATCCAAGATTTTCTCGCACTTTGATTTGCTTCTATCGACGTATTAAAGTTGGAAAAATATATCCGTGTTGTTTGTCTCTGTTCCTTAGTGTTTTATTTGTGTTACAGGTTGTGCAGGTTGTTTATTTTGTCAATGTGTTTATAACAGTTAGGCTTTTGTTATTTCATTTTCTCTCACTTTCTATTGAAGGTTCAATTGTTTGCACTTTTGCGGTTATTCTAGTCTCCTGCTAGAGCGACTGGCGGCTGTTATGGGGTGTCAAAGACGCTTGCATTTTAGCAAGAAAAAAGTGTTAGAAGTTGTGTACCTGAACAGCATAGAATTGATGTATAGTGGGGAGAAACAATGCTAAAGTGTCTTATACGGGATTAAACGCGTCTTTACTTGTTTCAAATCGCACAGAATCCAACATTATCAGCTGGTCATTTGAGAGATTTGTCACTTTAACATTAACATTTCTTATTCACAAAGAGAAGTATTTATTTTGTACTTTTCTCTTTGCATATCATCTATTCTAGGTCTTTTGTCTTTGTCTATTCCACGGTTAGTTCTTATAGTTGTTTTATTGATGGGTTTGGCAGTTTATTTTTCTTAATCAGCCATTTTCTATGCACATGGTGGCATCACCACAGCTATATGCGGTGGAGGATTGTTGCCTTCACACTGCAGATGAATGTCTATTTTTGGGAAACAGATATGGTGAATGTACTGCTATTACAAAGTCTGGGGCTAATCTCTACCTTTTTTCTTCTTTTTCCTTGAACAGTTGACTTTGAAGTGGGTACTTTCTGTCCATATCTGAATTCTAAAGTTTCAATTGGTAAAAAACCAATTTGTTGCTTGGAAGTTTGCCACTTGATTCATGGCTGACTTATGTTTTCAGTTGTTTGTGCAACTTTTTTGCAGCGGCCAAGGATAGTGGATCCTCTTTTTCCACTTCTTTTCTTATTTCCGTTCAATTCACATTCAACTGGTCACGTGAGGTACTGCATCATAAAAGAACAACAAATGAACATATAAAAAGGTCAGACATTTATTTTCTCGTATTTACACTAATGTTGACATGCTTAAATATTGTCTCATACTTATTTTTGCTGAGTCTTATTGATCAGTCCCTACCTTACTATATGGAGCAGCACATGGACAAGGCTTCTGCATACTGTTAACAGGGGACTGCAGCTCCCTCTACCGACTATTACCCATCCTCACCATAGTCATACCTCCAGCTAACTTTTTTGCAAACACAAAAAGCTCTTTAGCCAGTGAAGACCTTCCATTTCATAAGCCATTTGCTTTTTTATGAGCTCCAATAGTAACATGGTCAGATTATTTTTGATATACGGACATTCAACCCTTAATTGGGTTTACATGCATCTTCTTTTAGACTGTATTGTTTCTCACTTTATTCTTGGAACTGTGATTATAACTTAATAGTGATGACAATTTGTATGTAAAAATATTTCTCTGGGTCGAACAGTTTTTATCTTGACCATCATTTGGAAATCAATTTTTTTACTCTGAAGCATACTTTTGCAGACAGGAATATTTTGCATCCCAGAGTGATTAGACTTGCTGATCATTTGGAAATCAATTTTTTTACTCTTAAGCGTACTTTTGCAAACAAGAATATTATGCATCCCAGATTGATTAGACATCCTGCGATGAGATATCGTGGGGTATTCTATTCACTGTAGAAAATATTTTTGTCTTGTTGCTCCTTTTACGGGTGCTATGATGGGGAAGGAGTCCTGCTCATCATGTCATTTTGGTAAGTTTCTTAAAACAAAAGTGATTTTTTATTCATTTAGAGTAAATGGAATTATTCTTATTTTTCAGAGAGATGGAGCTATGCTTGTCTTATTTCTTGTGCTTTTCTTCGACTTCATGATATTTGAAGTTTTCCATTCTCACAGGATGGACCCAGTGTATGAGTTTATTTAAAAACTATCTATTGCTTCTTTTTTTATTCGTTCTAAAACTTTCCCTAATTTATGGATTATATACAATTTGCTTATTAGAGACGATTTGGAATGTTGAAAGTGTCTACTACTGCCTGCATACTGATTATGCTGAAGATGTGTACAACTAACTGATGGTTGCACCAAGTCCATCCTGAACCTGGGCGGCAAGCCTACAATAGCCTGATGGGAGGTAGATTTAATCATAAAATGCTTTTTGCCACCCAGCCATACTTTTCTTGTTCTTACTACTTTCTTCTCATCTCCCTCATGATCTTTCCTTTTTTTTTTTTTTTTAAATGGCAATGTGCTTTGATCTAATCTTTCTTAATTTTGTCTGCTTTTTTTCTTTAGTTTTAGCTTTTACCAAAAGTAATCAGATTTTTTAATTCAAACAAACATGAACTAGTATTTCTATCACTAGAAGGTATATCATCTTGCTGTGTTAACTTGTTTGACCTCATTTGCTCTTTAAAAATGAGACTGACTACTATGAAGGAGCTAATATTTTTCATGACTTGGAGGATGGATGCTTCAACTTATATTGCTGCTCTCATGTATAGGAAGTCATCAATAATGCATTTGATAGAAGTAGCATGTTGCACAAGTAGAGATTACACAATTCCTGACCTCCTGCAATCACTGGTTTTTTTTTGTTAAATTTATTTGAATATCATAAGTACACAAAGAGTAGGGAAAAGTTTGATTGAACAATTAAAATATAAATAAGTATGATAAAAAAAAAAAAACAGGGTTTATGGGACTTCTGCCCATTCAGGAGGGCCCATAACCCCTTGGCTTCCTACAAATTCTTTTCAGATAAATATAATTTTCATAGGTTATTCAAATTTCTTTAGGAATATCTAAATAGATAACACTATTTGACACTTCTTATTCCATATTGGAACCATCCTATTTATACCTATGCATCCTTGTAAATCTACTTGTTATGCTTCTCAGGCACTTGTGTAGGGCCTTTGCTAGAAGGAATGTCTTCATGGATTTCGGCCCATGGCAGGTGATTACTATCTACTGTCTCAAACTTTGTTGCAAAGGGGGTAACATTAGGGGAGGTAATAGAAGCCATTCAAAAGTCCAATTTCAACCAACCAAAAAAAAATAAAAGAAAGCAGAAATACAGGGAATCTTAGTTCTCGTTGTTGCCCCCCTAAAAAAGGAAACACAGTGAATGTAAGATAAGGGATAATCGAATATAATTTTTCACTAACCAGCAAAAAACTCACTGGGTTAGCACGCAACAAGATTCTGAGTTACGTTCCTTCAAACAGAATATTTACCTCTGAAAGAAGGGGAAACCCAAGGAAAACAGTGGAAGGGGTCAACATTGAAATCAAATTAACTTTCAAAAATCGATCTTACTACTGATATTGAATCCCTGCTGTTCCAAAATAGACCAGAAAATAAACTTGTCTTATCAAGGTTTAAAACGTTAAGTCTTTCATAAAAGAATCGGTTTTATAGAGACAGAAGAGTTACAGAGAAGAAGCCTATCTATGGGTATAACATAGATCAAATTTGGATCTATCAAAGAGATCTTAAATTAACTGAGAATTTAACTTGAGTTTTTCTGGGAGTTATTTAAGTAGGGGTATAATTGTTTTATTGAGTGTTTTCTATTATTAAGGGTGTAACTGTCTTAGGCTTAAGTGATCAGGGTATTTCTGTCATTTGACATTTTTATTTCGGTTTTAAAGTTGTAAGGTTTGATTAAGACTAACTAATTCACGATGATCTTTCTGATTTTCAGCTTCTTCATGTTTAAAAAGTAAATAATAATATAATGAGGAATAGAGATGAAATAAGATATGAAGGAAATGCGTAAACCGAGGTTGGAGAAGGAGAAGAAGAGTTAATTTTTTCTCATCATCTTAAATTCATGTCACAAGGAAGCCAACACTATCAAGGATTACCTTGCAATGTGAAATGAGGATAGGCACTTTTTAACCTTACTTTTATGCTGTTCATCCAATATTTTGTGCATTTGAAATTTTGTCAGTCTGAAAAATTGACATGAAATTATTTTTTTCCCTGGATTGATCTTAATTTTTGTCAATGCTGATCAATGGCATTATCTTTACGTTAAGTAGAACAACCTGTGAGTGCTGGAGTAGTTACCACCTACAGGAACACCATAATTTTCTGTGTCATATCAACAGGCATGTTTGTGTCTGGTGGAGGAGCTCTGCTACAGTCATTCTGTTCACAATCAGATTTCTGTTGCTAATAAATTAATGGGTGATTATGGAAGAGATCCATGTCTTATCATGCTCTTTGGATGAAACATATCTTTTTTAGGCATATGACCTTGTGCCACAGTTCGAATGAGAATCCTTTCACGGGGAACGGAGTTCTTATAGGTTGTATATTCTATAGTGCTTCTTCAGTACATAAAGTGCATCTGCTGATTACAAACAGTCAACAAATATCTAACTCTTAAGCCAGACTTCTTTGAACCAGGGATATGTTTTTTATGTGGATTGGGTCTTTGGCTCTATGGATTTCTAGTTTAAGGTCTTTGGATTGAAGTCTTGCTGGGATATGGTGTGTGTGTGTAAGATTAATAATTAAAGAAAAAGGCAAAAAAAATTGCAGTTGAAATCGTATATGGATCAGGTTTGTAGAGGCATCACAACAGAAGTATGAAAATCTGTTAGTAAATATTGTGTGTGGATGTATTGATTAATCCTCTTGAACCTTTCTTTTGGAACAGGCCTTTTCGTGAGTCAAGTTAGCTACCATAGTCCACCAAAAGAAGGATTAGAGCTGGTGGAAAAATGAGGAAAACCAGAAACCTTTGCTTTGTCTTTTTTCCCCAAATGCTTCCTCATTGTGAAAGTCAAACGTTATTGAATATTTCTGTGCCAACTAAACTCATTCCTACTCCTGCTCCAGTGGATCCTATCCATCTCCTCAATGTCCGTGTCGTCCTTTACCAACAACAGAACTCCTCAGATGCCAAAGTTTATTCTAATCTCCACAAAATCAATTTTTCTCTCTCCCATGAATTCTTCATCCAAGTTTGCAACAATTTCCCTTTTTCATGGAAGCCCATCTACAGATTCTTCAACTTCTCACTCACACAGCCAGACTTCTGCCACTCATCAGTCACATACAACAAAATGCTTGATGTTTATGGAAGATCAAAGAACATTACGATTCTCTGGGAGTTTGTTAACAAAGTTGCTGAGAAAAATCTTGCTACAGATGCAACTTTTAGGATTGTAGTGAAACATCTTGCCGCAGCGAAGGAGTTAAAAAAATGTGTTGAGTTTTTCCATTTAATGAATGAAAGTGGATTCTGCTATAGGGTGGAAATTTTGAATAAAGTGGTTGAGACACTGTGTGGTCAGAATATGGTGGATGAAGCAAAACATGTCATCATAAAGATGAAACCATGGATTAAACCTTCCGAAATTACATATGGGATCTTGGTCTCCTGCTTTTGTGACAGAGGTGATTTGGTTGAAGCTTGCAAAATTTGGAATCTGATAGTTGAAGAGGGCCTTCAGCCCGAGGTAAGTTCCTCTGAGAAAATTATGGAGCGGTTCTTCAAATGTAATCGACTTGAAGATGGGATGATTTTCTTTAAAACCATTAGACTCCACAGATTTCATGATGTGGGTCCCTCCACTTACGGGCTTGTGATTGTATGGATGTGCAAGAAACACAAGCTGCATCATGCATTTGCCTTGTTTTGTGAAATGCTTAAGAGAGGGGTTGGTGTGGATGATGATAGAGTCATTTCTGCTCTGGTTTATGGGCTACTAAGTAAAAGGAAGGTGAGGGAGGCTTTTAGGGTTTTCCACGGGTTGAGAGAACCTGATTTAATTGTTTATAACGAGTTGATTAAAGGGTTGTTGCGAATAAGAAAAACTAGCGAGGCCACGGAAGTATTCAGACAAATGTGTCACCGAGGTTGTGAACCAAATATGCACACTTACATTATGCTGTTGCAGGGGCACTTGGGGAAAAGGGGTAGGAAAGGGCCTCACCCTGAAGTGAATTTCGAAAGTATTTTTGTGGGGGGATTGGTGAAGGTGGGCAAGACATTGGAGGCTACAAAGTACGTGGAGAGGATGATAAAGGGTTGCTCTGAGGTCCCTCGGTTTGATTACAATAAGTTTTTGTACGAGTTTTCAAATGAAGAAGGGACAGTTATGTTTAGGGAGGTGGGAGCAAAATTGAGAGAGGTGGGATTGGTTGATTTGGGTGATATATTTACAGCATATGGAGCTAGAATGACTACTAGGGATAGAAGGCGGAGGAAGATTGAGGTTTGAGGATGATGTCCTTTCAGGTGGAGTATGATTTTTTTTTTGTATAAAAGAGTAAATAAGAGCTTTTGTTTTCTCTTCATGTTTGCGATATCTTTGTCTCTTTCAAATTTGGTGAGATGAACGATAGGAATATGCAGAAAAACTCCATGTAGCATGTCCCTGGCATCCGGATCATCTGATTGTCTATTTTTAATCAGGTGTTTTATCATATTAGGTGGTACTATCCCCCTATGCATTTGTGGAAAAGGAAGAAGTGGGAGGGGGCTAGCAGTATATTTTTCAATATAAATATTATTTTTATGTTAATATTTTATATAATATATTCCTTATATTATTTTTATACTATATTATATCAAGATTAGGATGTTTAATTTATTCAACCATGTTTTTGCATATAAGGTTTAACTAATAATTAGCATCTAATAATTTGTATTGGCCAAATTCGAATTCAAACAAATTCATTGATATACAAACACAATATTTTATATTAATTTTTAGAGACTCGTGTTTTTTAAAACAAATGAAGATATTGACGAATGCAAACTACACCTTAGCAGATATATGTTTCTGCTAGTCATCGCATGTGGCTCATATTCTGACCCTGCTGGAGAAGTAGCCGGAAAATCTCTAAGAAATTAAAATTCATCGAATGCTGCGTCTTGTATCTCATATGCAGACAATCCTCAACCCACATGTCGCCTCTCCTTTGGCTTTCTTTTTTCCAGCTTTGATGATGAATTCTTCGTGGCTACGAAGAGCAGTAAGAGCGTTTGAATGGGCTCAAGCACCGGCGGGGAGCTCAGAGTGGAACTAGCCAACAGTTGGACTAAGCTTCGGCCAACCAGTCCTGCAGGAGAACCGGTGTTGGGTTTCAGGAGTTTGAACAAAAATGGACCCCCCTTGCAAACGATCGCTGTATGTTACATGAAAAACATGATGATTTTGCCCGCAAGATTTCCCCTTCTGATTTGCGTCCAGAAGCACAGGCGCGCACACACACAAAAAATTAATAAATTAATTAAAAAACCTGGAATCTTCCAAATATACAGTTTCGATGATAAATCAATCAAAAAAGCAAATGAGGAAAAAATTTTGCATCACCCAAAAAGGAGAATTTTTGCTAGCTGTATTATCAGTGATGTTCAGCTCGACATCCTATGAACCCTTGCTGGAACCCTTCAAGCTTCTACTTCTACTGCAGAAGTTACAATTCAGTTGGTATCAGCATGGACCTAAATCTCGCATCTCACACTTATCCTTGCCACTGTCTCTGGTTCAGTAGATTAGAAACCTTCCAGCTTTCCTTACTGCAGTGCTCGCGTCTCCTTTTTACTCTTTATGGCAGGGCTTTGTAAGTATAGAATTGCTCCAAGCAAGCATGAAGCCTTTACATGCTTGAAATCAGGTAAAAGATAATGGCAGCTCGTCAGTGAATCCATCCTCACTCGGGACGCCCGTCTTATAGCCATTATGTACCCAGAGTACCCTAAACCTCTTGTTCAGTCAGTAAAATGAGCTCATCTTTTCAAGAATTAACTTTACAAAATTAATCCAATCAAATACTGCGGAAGGTGCTTCCTACCTTTCTGCCACAAAAATTCTTTCATTTGCTGGTTATGAGCTACCAATACCTTAATTTCTCCTTCCAGAGGTTTTTGGCGGAATACTATTGAAAATCAATCTGATGAAGATAATAACCGGCCAGATGGATTGCGAAGAAGAGGGCTTTGTGTAGCAAGTTTCTGTGATGATGACTCCGAAGCTTCTGCGAGAGAATGTAGCATCGTTATGACGTCAACAGTATCATCCAAATAATACTTGGCTTTACTAGGTTTCTGCCCAACAGTGCAGGCAAAAACTGCAGGGTTGGAAGAAAGCATTTCTCTTGCAAGAGCGCCCATTCCTTCAAACATGTCTTCATCAGATCTGTCGTCCCCAATGCACAGCACAAAATCAGCTTGCCTGCCTTTTTCTGTCATGGATGCTAAGATCTTTTCAGCCACAAGGCCTTTGCTGACCCCCTAGGATCACCAATAAAGAATTGGAATGAGACTACAGTCATTAAGAATCAACCATAAATTATACCAATGCAAGATCCCAATATGATTAAATTATTGGCTGATATTTATTTGGACATGATAAAAAAAATGTCTTTTTTTTTTTCTGTCGTATTAGTATTTGGTTGTCATTTTCCAAAAAAGGGGAAAGCCAAACATAAACCAGAATCCAGAGAGACATGAGATGACTCAAGGAGAAGTAACAAACAGTTAAGCTTGAACTTAGCTGGGCAGACAAGTTGATAGGCCAAATTTAGATGCCTAGTTTCGAAGCAGTCATAAGATGATTTTTATAGAGGAAAGAACAATCTTTTGTCCAAAGACCACATACCCAGCTAGTCGGTTACTAAGTAACAACTTTCACAGTTTGATCAAGTCATTTTGCAATAAAAAATTTGTGGCCCTCTGCAGGTATAGATAATGAGACTGGAGCTCTGTCAGGTATCTTCTGACAGAGTCAGACCTCTGACATAGTACCAAATGCTTATATCCAGAAGCAGCATTTCCTTTGCCTCATCAATGTCAGAAGATTTCTTGACAATGCAAATTACTCTTAAGAGATGATGCATTTGAATGACCAGAAGTGCAAACATTATACCTGAGGTTTCACTTCAACAATATGCTGCCCGCTCTTTACAGCAACAGGTTCATTAGCCAAAACACTTTCGAGATGATCCAACAGCTCCTTCGCTTGTGAAGATCCAAAGCCAGGGTCCGCATCCTGGTGGTGCCAAACCAATGCACATTCTTTAGTTTCAATAGAAGAACCATCTGTTGCTTCTGTGTAGAGCTTCATAACCGGCTCTGCTATCTGTATCCATCCAAAATCAGTACTTTGACCACATGTCTCCCAATCTTCGTCACACGACCACCTGACAGACAAACCTCACAAAATCAGAAAATTGCTAGATTACAATATAAAAAGATAGAGACTGGATAAAAAATAACCATTTTACCTTACGAAGTAGCCATGCTCTGCAGCAATTCCAAGCTTCTCACATGGAGAAAACCACTTCCCTAAGTTGCCTCTTCCTCTCCCACTAACAATAAAAACAACATTCTTTGGATCACTACAAAGAGTATTCAAAATGGAGATCACTTCTTGACTAGGAGTTTTGTTGATAGACGTATGTGGAATCACAGTTCCGTCATAGTCCAGTAATATTGCTCGGTTCTTTGCTCTCTCATATGCTGAAACAATGGCATCAATTGACAACTTCCTGAAATTAGGATCTAGTGCAACTACTCTAAAACCAAAGCTCAACCCAATTCCCCAACACCTTCTTCTAAAGTGATCCTTACATGTTCTCTCCATATCATGTAAGAAGCTCCGTGACCAATAGGCTACATCATGGGTACTTACAAACCGGTAGTGTTTTTCATGTCTCAGCTGCTTCTCAGCCTCGGGCATTGATAAAGCTTCATTCATTGCCTCAGCCGTTGCTTCTACGTTCCATGGGTTTACCCGGATTGCTCCACTTAGAGAAGGTGAACATCCAATAAACTCGGACACCACCAACATACTCTTCTTGGGCACGCTTGAGTCAGAGCTTGATTCATTTTGATTGGTTCCCTGCCTAGACACAATATACTCGTATGGGGTGAGGTTCATTCCGTCTCTTACAGCAGTCACAACCACACATTCTGCAATAGTGTAGAAAGCAATTCTTTCACTGATTGAAACAGGTCTGTCAATGAACACCACTGGTTCGTAAACTGGTTGGCCAAATTCCTCATTGATCCTTTTGCAGCTTGCATCGATTTCTGCCTGAATCTCCTCAAGATCTCTACCCCTGCCCCTGGCAGGATTCGCAATCTGAACCAACACAGCTCTTCCCTGCCATTTTGGGTGTAGCTTTAGCATCTGTTCCATCGCAAGAAGCTTCAAATTGATTCCCTTAAAAATATCCATATCATCAACACCTAGCAACACAGTCTTTCCCTCAAACTGCTGCCTAAGCTCTTGGACTCTCCACTCTTTGTCTGGCAAGCTGAGCACAGATTCCACCTGACCCATGTGGATCCCAACTGGCATAATTTTAATCCCAACAGTTCGTCCATAATACTCTAACCCGATGTATCCCCTCTTTGACTGATACTCCAAACCCAACATCCGGCTGCAACAAGAAAGGAAATGTCGTGCATAATCGAAAGTGTGGAAACCAATCAAATCTGAGTTCAACAGTGCTTTAAGGATCTCTTCTCTAACAGGAAGAGTTCTATAGATTTCAGAGGAGGGGAACGGACTATGCAGAAAGAACCCCATCCTTAACCTATTAAATCGCCTTCTTAAGAAAGTGGGCAGCACCATCAAATGGTAGTCGTGAATCCACACATAGTCGTCCTCTGGATTAATCACTTCAGTCACCCTCTGTGAAAAGATCTTGTTGGCAGCGACATAAGCCTCCCACAGGGAACGATCGAACCTACCGCCGTGATCTGCCGAGAAGGGGAGCATGTAATGGAACAGAGGCCACAACTGCATCTTACAGAACCCATGATAAAATTTTGAAAGAATATCAGGTGGCAAAAATGCAGGCACGCACTTGAAACGCTCCAATAGTGTTTGGGAGACATCATCCTGTTCCAACGAGTCCACTTCCACCTTTAAAGATCCAACGTAGATCACTTCCATGTCTTCGGGTAATCCGTCTTTTAGTTGTAAAAGCAAGGAGTCCTCGTCCCAACTGAAGCACCAACCCTTATTGTCAGGTCGGCGTTTGGCCTTGACGGGAAGTTGGTTTGCTACAATTATTATGCGATCTTGAACAATGGAAGACTGAACATCGGAGGAGACGCTGTTCGCCTGGTCATCGTCGAGCTCCGAGACAATACCTGGTACTGTCATTACACGAGGTAGACGTTTTCCAGTTCGCCCAATCGCCGGAAAATTTCCCGACGCCAGATCTAATAGATTTGTGTACGATCTGGACATCATTTTCGATAACTTTTCTTCTCCCAACTTCAAGTAGCGCAGGAGATCTGATTAGGCAACCTGTAAAGAACCGAATAGGGAAATTGCACAAAATGATAACCCTAGAAGCAAAACAAGAAGCAACCAGATCCAAGAAAAATAAAAGGTCGGGTACTTTCGTTAGGGTTATGATAGTGGAAGATCTGAGCACAAGACCTGAGATATATTTTCTTGTTTTGAATTTCGATAACGCAAAAATAGTTCAACATCTAATCCTAAAACTAGAAAGAAAACAAGAAAAAGAAGCTCGTCTATCAACGATCGATGCAAGAGAGGATAAAAAATTGAAGCTCACCACCGAAGAAAAGATTGAATATGTGATCCCGCGATAACGGACACTACCTGATTTTTCTTCTGCTCCTTTTTTTTTTTCTCTGACGTTCGTTAGAGAGCGAAAATATACCTAGGGTTCAGTCCATTCGCTTGCAAATTATAAATTATCCGTCTCTCCCATTCTGTGTTTCTCAAAAGCCTCTTATTTGAATATTCAAGGGAGAAGAAGAAAGGGGAAAAAATGCATAAATGCTCTCATAGGAAAGAAAATATGAAAAAAAAAAAAAAAAAAACAAAAGGAAACAGAAAGAGGATAAGGTCGGCCGTGCCAGCTGGCGTCACGTAGTCTACCTTCACGCTCTTCCCAGGAAGGTATCCAGAAACGTGGCAGGTGGAGTCTTTTCCACGTAAGAATTCGGTCTCTGCAATGAAGACAGAAGACCAGTCAAACAACGACACGTCAAGTAGAAAGAAGAGGCCGGGGAGGGAGCGGCTCAAGATTGACTTGGCAAGGCATGAAGCTGGTTCCACGGATAAGGTGGGATGCTGGGCCCGACAGGAAGACTATGACGTGGATGAGAAATTGTTACGTCATCACTAACGCGTGACCTGCCGTTAAATAAGCCCACGTTTTTTAATTTCTCTCTCATTTAGGCGTAGCTGGAGCCCAGGCTGGTGCGGGTCGCGTTTTCCTATTACTTCGTCCTTTCGAGGCAGATCATCACGGGTCTTCTCCTTATCTTTTCCAATTATGACATTCTTATCCACCTCTCTCTGCTTTATGTCATGCATTTGTTGCAGAGCGGAAAGGGTATTCCTGTCCTACTGGCCCTTCTACTCGTACCGAGGGACATATTAGTCCTTTCGCATTTTTCTTTGCCGTCGACGACCATTTCTTTATAAAAAAAAGCTAATCTTGATAAAGTGAAGTAGCGAGTTAGCGAGTTATGAACCGAGTTGAATGGAGAGAGTTGGTCAGTCACGATCTGTTTCAACGAAAATCATCAACTATAACCGCAGTTTGTCGTGGGATAAATGCTAGAAACACCAGAATAAGACGTGTTTTATATGTTCCATGCGGTAGGAGGCGTTTTTTAGAAAAAAGGAAGAAGGAAATGGACAAGGCAACAACGGGGTGTGCACGTGCTAGTAAAGCCAAGTGGGAATCTAACCATCACTAATTCTAAATATCCTTCTCTATTGTGCTCTCTGAGTCGTGAGAACTCATTAAATTAATTAAATTCGTTTGCATCACGCCAGGAGCACAGAAGAATATCCCACGCATATGCTCTTCCCCGTCCGTCAGATCGCATATCGACGGCTGAAGGGTACAAGAGGGCCGCCGTCGAGCAGGAGCACGCATATGCTTCACCGGAATGATTAATCAAAGCCCGGGCCCAAGTTGGATAAGCATGCATCAGCATCTCATGGATAAAATTCCACACCCAATGGCTGCGGAAAATATACCACAAGTGGGTCGTTGTACAAAGGAGAGAGACAACTTGGAGAGGGGGACCGCGCGCCCCGAATCCTGGAAAGTTCAGCCACGGCCCCCCCGACCATGCATTATCCAGTCCTGAAGGCAGTAGCTGTGCAGGGAAAGAATCATTCGTACCGTTTTTTTTTCTGAAATGGAACTCGAGGGTTAGGATTCAAGAAGCGTCGCGATATTTCTGGGATCGTTCGCTCACATGGCGCATGGTCCCCGCGAAACAGAAGGGGAACGGGTGGAAACTGAGAAAACAAGGAACACGGTGTAATTAAACGGAAGGAACGTTGAGGGTGACAGTCGTCCTCCAAAAAGGAGCTGAGTTTGAAGGGGACGGGAAGATTGAAGACTCGACAGAGAAATGTTTCCTGGTTAGTTTGGAATTATTGAAGTTCTTTACTGGGTTTTGAAGACTGAGTTGGCATCTGTCGGTGTGTGCAGTGGTGAGTAAAAAACAAGCTGTTCGGCTGGAGCTTCCCAAATCGCAACTTCTTTAAATTAAATGAAAACAGAAAAATTTAGAGATGGAAGGGGTTGGTCGGCTTCAAGGAGGCGTTGGGCAGGTGGATTTGCAGTTGGTTCTGGGTATTGGCGGAGCGAGAGGACAGAAGTAGACCATCTACCGGTGGGTTTTAAAGAGTGATGCAATTCTCTCACCCAACATGTCAAAGCATAGTATTGTCTTTGTTCGTTCGATGCCTCGATGCCGGATTAAACGTACAACAACTCAAATGGCGGCCATTAACTCCTGAAAATTAGCATCTTCTTTTCATCATTTTTTTCCCCCTAATCGTTAGACTTCGTTAGTACATGGAAAATAGTCCGATTATGGAAGATAAGATTGCTGGTCCATGGACTAGCATCCCAAATCCAAAATTTTGCTCGTATCTTGGAACTGATTTATGTTGGATTTCATGCTCATTGTTATTTATTCTTAATGACATTTAAATATTGCTAAAGGTCAATGGTTGGTCGCCATAGATAGGGATTTAACAAGCCATAGTTAAAAGGCATGGCTAGCTTAATCAGCATTAGTAATTGTTTAATATGCAAACTGGGATTTAACAAGCCAACCACCATAGTTGTTGAACAGATGCCCACTTTTCATTCACTGTTCAATTCTTTTTGTCTCATTTTTTTTTTTTCTCAAAGACGAGAGTGATCATATATCTTCTTCCTCCTTCGTGTCTTAGACTTTGAATAAAGAGCTGATTCTTCCGATGTACCTTACCCTAACAACTGGTCTGTTGGAAATTTTAACATGTTATTTGTACTATCAGAACTCAACGATGATGTTATTTTTTCTTCATCTTCTTCCTCAGATTTTAACTCTTGGGACATCTCCGGCAAGTCAAGCGGGGTCATTTATCTGAACCTATATGAAGGACTGGTCGGGAACTGGTCGGAGACATGAATGGATCCCGATATTTGAAGGTTTTCTGTCGTTTGCAACTGCCTTTTCAGATGGAGCTAATAGTCTTTCTGTGCCAGTGTCATTCTCTTAAGTACACCTTAGATGTAATCATTTAAACGTCTGGCTTCAAGCATTATCGCCTTTGCATCTACATATAAATCCTTGTCTATAACATCCTTATCCACCGATCGAGTCAGGAATAGGATACATCAATCAACAAGGTGTAAGAATCTGCCCGTGTTTTGATTGAAAATTTCTCATCGGCAGTGGGATCGAATGCTTTAACACTTTTACAAGCCTCCCTGATGGCTTCCATGATCAATATGCCAGGGGTGGCCTTATCCAAGCAACAGAACAGCTCATGGGTTGTTTTCAGATGTACGCCTCAAACACTTCCATATATCATTTTTTTCTCCATTTCAATATGTTAAAATTCTCTTTGGTCACCAACCCGTCTTTTCTACAAAGTGCAAGCTGCCAACACCACGACCAACGTCTGAGAGCCTGAAGTTGCTCCTCGAGCATGGATTAGCTCGTCTCCAGATTCCTCCTTACCTAGAGGAAAACGAAAGGCACCTGACTTTACTTACTCTTGTGGAATTTACTTTGTTAGTGAAAGGAAATCAACCTAATGAGGGACTCACGATGTAGGAATTCTTATACCATCATATGTTGAACAAACAAAAAGGTTTATTTTAAATAGCTAGGTCATCTTCTTCTTTGCAGCCACTTGAATAATGTTGTAGCCTGTGCAGAATGAGGGTGATGGTTTTAATGGCATGGGCCTCCTCCGGATCGTTATGGAATAAGACAGCAGCCCACTTTAAGGTGGGGTGATTGGCTTTTGCTTCTTCAATCTTCTCCAAGGTTTTGCTGCTTCACCGAGAGAATGCGGTGAAAATGGTGCTCGTTTTTCTGTCCTTGTACTACTATGGGATATCAGCTCGACTACTCTCCTCCTTTTTACTATAGCAGGTTCTATGGTTCTATCCGTAAAAGTCAAGATTTGGGTGGGTGAAAAACGTATTATTTAAGAGTTAAAACTATCATAGTGTATCATCTAATTCATCTCAAGGACAAATTAATCCGTATTATCTTGAGAGGCACAAGGGCTGTCGAGGGCAAATAGAATTGCAACTTCAGCAGCCCCCATCGTCTGCCGACAGTCACATCGTGCCTAAATGCTCGTGATTTTGAATCGACATTCCATGAGAGGACCCTACACGGGCTTCTTCAAATCGTTCGGCACCGCCCCTTGAAAGGGATAACTGGACCCTGCCACGAGTCTCCCGCAAAAGAAGCGAGGTAGCTAGATATGGTTTACCAGGTGCCAATTGGCCATCTCTTTGCACGTCTCCCTACCGTGCTCGGTCACAGAGAAGCCGACTTCTGGTACTCTCTGGGCGGGCTCAGACTCACCCAATGCGGCTGTCACATTCATCAATTCTTACAACAAGTAACAACATCGATCTCCTTGTAAACCCATATTCGTTCCTTCCAGGAAAGAAAACGCCAGATTCTCATCACCCCCCCATGGAATCGGAGAATCCGGATAGACCGTGGAAGGCCGCCACTTAGTGAGTGGAAGCAGCTGTGCTAGGCTGACTAATTAGTAGATGAAAAGCTGCATGAAAACGAAGGGAGACACTTCTGAGGAACTTCGCCGGCACGAAATGAGGACTGGATTCAATTGCTTGCTTCCCCTTGCTTCCGGGGTCCAACTACTTGCGTGGGTGGGGTACCCATGCACGTCGCCAACTTGGGAAATATTTCCTCTTTGTTTCTAATGTCTTGGGCGTGGGGTGGGGCCTCTTTCATCTATTGTAGTCAATGCGCGACTCTAAAACCAAACAAAAGTCAAATATTCTACCTTCTCAATCTCAACCATTCTACTCTACGATTACATCGCTGAAGTGCTTGAAATTGACACATCTGTGCTGGTGGACCCGGTTGGATCCGAACTTTGACGGTATTTAAGTAGTAACAAAAACATGGACCCACAACTTTTTAAGTTTTCCAGATTTCTTCCCTCCCCGCATTATACTCTTTGCTTTTCCCAATTGGCTTTCTCCCAAATCCTTTGCGTAATCCACTTCGAATGGCACTATCCTCTCCGCCTCCTTCCCTCCTCGCCCACTATATATATAAACCAAAGGCCTTTGCGTCTTTGAATCAAGCATAATTCAGAATCAAGATGCAGTCTGCTACCTTCTCCTCTTCTCTGATGTCCGCCGCCTTCTTCCTCCTCGTTCTTGCGGCGGTTGGTGCTTCCGCGGCGAGAACAACTCCTTTCGCCGACCTATCCGGTTCCAGCCGAGAGTTACGAAAAGCGGAAGCCCCTTCCGTAAAACCGATAATAGCCACTGTAGTGAACGTTCTCAGCAGGGGCCGCATACCACCTTCGGCTCCCGGCCATCGAGGCCACGCCACCCCTGTTTTTACCAGACATTTTTCGGGAAGCAACTTCAGAAATGTTCCCAGTTTCAGAGAGCTGACTTCAACACCTAGTCCCGGTGTGGGACACTAAGTTCCCGACTGTCATGGCGTCGGCCGTTTCCTTTTCTGTATCATTTTGTGAATGATTTTTACTATCCGCATTCTCTCCTTGTTTTCTTGTTAGACGGAAGTTGTCCCGTTCACTCTTGAAGAAACACTAGTTAGTATACAGAGAAAACACAGCAGTTGACAGAAACTTTGCTGGTTGTCAAGATTTCCTTGTTCCTTTCACTCTTATGTTCTCATTTACGAAATAAAATCTTCCACGCCTTTTCAGACATGTCGTCTAATGTAATTGGAAGTGGTAGCGACTTATTGGTGCTTAAAGGAATATTTGACGGCGTAGGGAATTTATCTATTAACAATCCGCGTAAGTGATAATAATAAATGAAAGGAAAAAAACGTGATCTTGTAGATTGGTAATGCTGTTTAAGGATTTTTAATTCTTAAACGCATATCTATATCAACCGTTTCTCAAAGAAGATACGTCAGGCTTAATAATGCAGACAATCCCGAGTCCCATAGGGCTCGGTGAGTCAGTTCGCTAATCGGCAAGGTTGCCCTATGTTTAAAGGACTCACTGTAATCCCGGACTCTTTTAGGTTCAATGTCATATCTGGAACGGCCACAAAGAGAACGGAACGAATGGGCTCAATTTTTGAACCTCGAGATTTGCGTTCGTAACTTTTTGTTGGAACTAAGCTAAAGGTGTGAATTCCCAAACCAAAATTAGTGGAGCCTTGTCGTCTGTGAAGCTCAATTTGCCATGCGAAGATTCACATTCACAACGAACCAGTTTTTTAGCAGTTTTGGAAGGCTTTTTATATTAGTCTGATTGGCTAAGCAGGGAGGAGGACTGCTTTTGCTTCTTTACGTTATCTCCTCCGATCCAAGACAAATTGACTTCTGAATTTGATGAGGGCAGTTACTCGACTCTACTGGAACTAGTTGGAAATTGCACTTCTACTTGAGTGTGCCGATAATATAGAACTCCGATTCCTTTTCTTAAAGGCTGCTTGCAATTATAAATCATCCAGATTTGGAACTAATCGCAAGGGGCTCGTATAAATTACTCCCGTCGGTCGTTCTATTATCTGGATGATTATAATTTGTTTCTGGCACGCATCCCAGATTTTTGCATAGATCTGGGCATAAACAAACAAAACGTGGCACACAAGGAATCCGTAAAAAGAAAAATATGTCTGTCGTTCAACAAGTGATGTGATCAAAACGGGCTCTCTGAGCTGCGAGCAGCAAATCTCAGTCATCTTCCGCCATGGTTAAATAGCTGAGGTAATGTTTATTTTGGTGGGGATCAATAATGGAGGTTAGGTTACCTTCCCGTCGGTCATCACATCCTTACGACACCAGTGTATGGTCTGGTAGCGGAAAGTAGCCGCACCTGCAGATATGCGTAGAAATTCCATACGATCTGCTGCCGTGATATCTGACTGAAAACGAGATCAACGAACTCGCTGATAGTTAAGCTGCAGCGACTCCGCCTCTCACGTTTTCTAAATCAAAATCTCTTACCCTCATCCATCGGGGGGGGCTTGCATTGGTTTTCTCTCCGTGGGTTGGTCGCTCCTTCATTCGCTTGAACAAACAGTCGGTCGTGGACGGCCGCGTACAAGCTCAACACTTTTGGGGCAGAAAGGGAGCAAACCACATGCGAGATGGACCGACTGAGAGGTTATAAGCGGACATCATTCACGGATTTTTGGGACCCTTGCCTGCGATACTCAGGCACAAAAAGCAGCATTGGAATTTCACAAAAAAACATGAAGGATCGTCATCCTCTTCGGAGAAGCAAAGTCTACTCCACTGGCCCACACAGTGCGACTTTTGGGCCTAGCAGGGTGGGACCATTCACCGTATTCCTTTAATGCTCTACATTTGAGTCATTGCAATCTTTGTTGTCGGTGTGCTATGTTGGTTGATTACCTTTTCAGAAAACGGAAATGCTGAAGCTCTTCTTTGACGTACTGCACGTCTTGATGTTTTTTTTTTCTACGGCAAGACTCGATCCTGTGTTGCTACGGTTACCCGAGACACTGCTCCATGGAAAGAAGAGGAGGGAGATGACACAAGTTCACCAGACACGTTAATGGCTTCTAAAGAATGAATTTCACAAGTTTGCAGAAGCAGGACCCATGCGTCCACGCGTCTCGAGGACTTCAAGCTAAACTTCCTCTGTGGTGGAGTGGAGGCCCCTCCATGATCGATTCAGAAACACCCTTTTGATGATCGGTACATTATTCACTTTTCCCTTTTGTCGGTAAGTTTCATGGTTGGGCACCTAACCTAATTGAGACTTCTGCGATAATGGCTCAAACAGGTTATATGCTCACCGCCTCCCCCGTCCTCGTTTACCTCAGCATGACGCCAAATCTGAGATGTCCTCTGTAAGGCTGGCAAGATACCTGAAAAGATCCAAACCTTGTAATTCTACTCGGTTCTCCATGTTTCATGAAATCGTACTCAACTGCAAGACATTTACAAGAAACTCCAAGGACATACGAATTGATGCAAATGCCACTAACAAAACACTAGATGAGCAGGAGAGCAATTGCGTACATGACCTGATCTCCGCAAGCTTAATTATAACCTGTGTAGTCTGCAATGCAGAAGAAAATAATAAAGTTTCGAAGAAAAAAAAATCGTTGTCATTGGACGAGCTACATCGTGGGGAAGTGAGAGCACCATTCCATTCTAACAGAGATTCAGAAGAAGTTTGTCAAAAAGAGATGAAATCGATGGAAACCCTTATGCCATTAGTGACAAGACGCTTTCTCTTCGTAGCCAATGGTGCATGTTTCGAGAGGAGAGTGAATAGGATTTGCAATGACTCCAGTATCGACTCCGTGTTTGATGCCTTAAAAAAACCTGATTCTGTTTCGAATGATGTTGAATGTTAACGATAACAATTCCAACTACTTCGTTCGAAGATAAGCATTCAAAGCCGAAAACACATCAAGCAATGATTACCACAAAGGAATACGCTTCTCTGCTGACCGATTTCTTCAACCATAATCGTAAACCTGACGCGAAATTGTCTAGCGAAGCACCTACGGCTATCTAATTTTAGAAATCGACATCAAATTGAATGGCGCAGGACGGTCGGATTGTGCGGGTGGGACGAAAGAGTCCAAATCATTGGACCTCGAATATGTATCCGGCGTTTAGGGAACGCGAAGTTCTGAAGAAAGTATCTTGCTTGCACTTTCTTTTATTATGTAACGGATGGAATTAAGTGAATTAACTGACGAACAAATATAAGCATCAAGTACGATAATAAGACAACGTAGAGGGGGGATCTGTTGTGCAGGCGATACTTTTGACCTTCTCCGATCGTCGGCAGCTGCTGTCGTCACCGCTACCGACGGAAGGAGTGGTCCTATCTACTTAATTGTTGAATGAACGGAATCATACAAAAGCAAATCGTAAAGGGAACCTTTTTCTTGAAGAAACACAATCGCTTTTCTCAAAATTGTGATATTACACTCTGTGTTTCATGTATCTCTCCTCTACTCAAGGGAGCTGTAAAATTAATGAATTCGGGGATCTTTCTGTACATTACATGACTATACAGTGTAAAGCCTAAGTCATCAGAACAGAAAGAAAAAGGAAATCCAAAAAACAAAATACTGCTAGGCAGATCTACCAAAATCTGTCGTATGAAAAAATAAATCCAAAAGGAGAGATGAAAGAAAGCGTGGCGTCTTTCGTCCTCTAATGGCCCACTCCGGGGCTCGGAACTGACTTGAGAATCCGGTCGATCTTGGAGAAATGCATTGAAAGGAGCTTCTGACCGACGACCATGGCGTGGCCCTTTTTGCTAGGCGCCGAAGGGGTTACCTTACCCTTGGGAAGGGCGCTGAGCAACAAACTCGCATCCAAGGAGGGGACGCTCTTGGTGCTCTCTTCGCTCAATAGCTTTCTCGCGTGTAGACAAGGAGCGAGGCAGCAGACAAGAAGAAGGACGAGAGCCAGGAGCTTGTGAGATGCCATCTGTTGAACGGACTTGAACTGTTCTGAAGTAAGTGGTTTTGGCTATCTGGAGGGGAGGAAGAGGAGAGAATGAGACGGAATGGAGCGGAACGAGGGAGGGTATGATTTGAAGGGCGAGAGAGGGGGTGGAGGGGGTTTATATTGCGCGATGGAGGGTGAACTGTGGAGTCGTGAACTGCTCTTTCCGTCCATTGCCACCGTGTCTGGGCACGTAAGTAGGAGGAAAAAAGGACGGACCGCCGATCAAGTCAGATAGGCGTGGTCAGACTCACCTAGTTCCCATTTGAATTAAATCAGAAACTAAATTGCAATTGGTATCACGGGTTTCTGAGAAATTGCCGCGTGGAGAAGTGAGGTCAGCTTCCAGCTGCCGCCCGGGTCTTTCCTTGTGGCTTCTTCTTACTTCTTACCCTCACCACCTCAAAAGTCACGGCTTTGAGTCGTCTTGGCAGCTCGCCCCATTGTTTACTACCCGTCAGCGCTTTGTGGCCCCATCACAACATAGACAATTGAGCCGTGCCGATGTAGCCATGTAAGAGGTCAAAGCCATGACATCCGGAACGACTCTGTTTGGGTGGAATTCCAAACTTTGACGGCTTGACGCAGCCGTGAGATTTGATTATTGATTAATGTGGTTGAGGCTCACATGGGAAGACGCAAGAGGAGAGTGAACAAGGAAAGAAAGCCATCGCACATCAATTTCTACCGTCCGGAGAGCGAAGAAGACGATTCTTATTTATTTTCTTCAGTTAGGTTCCTGCCTTTGTCGGATCTACGCGGAGCTTGGTCAGAGATGCTTCAACCCGTAAATTCTAGGCGACTCGCATTTCCATCCCGTTGTCGTGCCAAAATAACCAGAAAATGCACCGGCATTTGAAAAAGAGAAAAACCAAAAGAGTGAACGAAATCAAAACGGAACGCCCAACGATTTGTACGACTCATCCTGCGACTCGGCCATTTACGGGCATAATATGTTGGGATGTGTCAATTTGAAGCCATCTCTTCTTATACCAAGCAGTTCAATATGGGTGACGAGAGGGTCGGGTCACAGGGTGGGTCTCTCTCCACCTCAATTACCTCGAAAGATCAATCCGTTTTTGACTGTTAATAAACAATTAATGAGGTACAGATCCAAATATTAAAGTAACAAAACTATAACACGTCACTCTACTTTCTAAAATGAGGTCAATGATAAGCTATCTATCCTCAATACATTCCCAGGACCGTGGACTAGGACATGTTTGTCACTTGATGGGGCTTTTTCTTTGAACCTCTGTCTACCCCCCCCCCCTTGCCTTGACTTCCAATTCCCTCTTTCGTAGATTCTTACTTGCGAGACTGCCAAGCATGGATTGCTCACTAATGCGATTCATTAAATTCAAAGTGGGGGAATTGGCAAGTGGGTCGGATGGTCTGGTCAGAGGAGACGACGGCGGGTTGGAAAGGGTAGGTGGAACGAGATTTAATACTAGATTAGTATGTTCTTGACTTGGCCTTGGGTTGAGTCCATCTTGCATAGGCTCGGCCGTGACCCGCTTGACCCCACAATGAATCTAGCCTTCCCTGTACTACAGCTTTAATTTCAGATGAAGAATGACTCGGTTCTTCCCTGTACTTGTTTCGTTTAGAAAGAGACGGTTCCGTGTTAAAAACAAAGGAGCATTCAGAAAGCTTTTGGCTATCTTTTTTTATATTATATCGGTTTTTCTTCTACGAAGATTAGTCTCTGCAGGTGGGTATCCATCCTTTGCTTTTTCCAGAGAACAAAAGCAGTAAATGTATCCTCCAATGTCGTTCTAAAGCCAAGCAAGATTACCAGACAAGCGCGTTTGACGGCCATTTCACATGGCATCGATCTTGAATTTTCTTTGTACACACCCTCAGGTTCGCTTCGCAGTTCACACTGCACCGGCTAAAACTCGTTACAGAAGGGTGATGGTGATCACCCAAGAGGATCGACATTATTGACTGTCGGGGGAAACAGACGCTCATTGCTCCAGGATCAAAATCTACCCCAATCTAATCACATAGAGAAAAAAAAAAAAAAGGTTTTGTAGGTGGTAACGAATGGGATTTAGGGGTGTGAAGAGGATCGGCTCCGCCACCGCCACGAAAAGAGACCAAACAGACCGGTGAAGCATCAGGCGGCGAAAGATTTTTAAATTTTGAAGATTTGCTCCGGCAGACTTTCAAACGTCGAAGGCCACAGTCGCATTTAATCAGAATCGATTAGCATTAAGCAAGGCAAACCCATCACAGAGTATGTATTAGTATCACACATAAAAAAAAATTGATTCAGAATAATGAATATACAATTAGCATAAGATTGTATATAGATACGGACCCTTAGATTATAATTGATAAAAAATTCAATTAGTAATTTAATGTTTTTTTGCCATTGTCGTCAAGTCAGTTATCTGGGTTTCATTTATTTTAGGAAGTCTCTCTCACAACTGTATTATTGTGAAAGGTACCCAAAAGGCCCACCTCTGCTGCAGGCTTTCTAGTGCGGCCCGTGCGGATCTCTTGCCTTTAGGCTACGACCCACGATGTGGGTTGGGCTTGAACACCATATTACGTCTAATATAGACTATGGGTATAGAACTTCTACAAATGGGCGTTAATGAACTAAAAAAATGGGTTGACGCTATGCGGCCCTTTACTTTGATATTTAAAAACTTTAAATGCGGTGAGCGTGGATCGAACACGCGACCTTCAGATCTTCAGTCTGACGCTCTCCCAACTGAGCTATCCCCGCCGGCCATCAATTGAAATAACAACGTTAGAGAAGTCTAAAACCCGATCAACTGATCTGTTATCACATGCCGAACAGCAACGTGATTAGACAAGCTTGAATGGAATTGCCCCAGGGGGTAATACCCGGAAGTGGTCGATTCCCCATCACCATGAGGCCTTGACAAATTGATTCAGACAATTTCCGTCCGCCCTGAGTGAGACAGATTGACCGCGCATGACACATTATCTGCCTTTAACACCGGCCTAAAGTGTAGGATACTTTTAGCGGTGGCTTATTAGATTACACCATCATGTGTTGCCGTGGCAAACTGTGGCAGAAGCCACAGAGGGCCCAAAAGGAAACACCTCTGTCGCTCCCCTCTCTCCCTGTCTCGTCTTGTCCGGCACAGTCCTAGTCTTCAGCTATTCTTTCGGAGCCTCCCTCTCCTCAACGTTGATCAGAAACTGAGACGAGTGTGAATTTCATGAACAAGAGCACGAACTGTGAGTCTATGAAGTTGCAAGAAGGTTGCTATTTCGGCTTTGTTGCGTAGGGAGTATAGACTCTAGGCAGCAGAGAAGAGATACAGGTTGGGCCGCTGGGATGAATCCCAGAGAGATACGGTAGTGGAATTGATCCGACATAGATAATGTAAGGAAAAGCCAAGATGGGACAAAAAGAGAAACAAGGTGAATTGGATTCAGGAATTGACTGGACTGCTCACTGCTCCACTTCCTGTCATGAGAGCTGCTCCCAGCCTCTGAGAGATGACTTTAATATATTTGTGTTTGTTTATCTGCCATCGGCGCTTAATTAGAACTGTTTCAAACTTTAAGTTGAATAGTAAACGGGGATGCCATGGTCGTTACAGGGAATCTGAGAAAGAGATGATCACTCCGTTGGCCGTCTGAAGATTTTACTTTAAGGAGGGAAACACACTCGACGTGTCTTCCTCTGGCACGACATTGTTTACCTCCATTCTCGAGATTGATGAGGTTTATCATGGGGCAACCGGAAACACAAGTACGAGTACGGCGAGACAATAAGAAGGCTCAAGCGTTGAGTGGTGGAGGGGAGGGGTTGAGACTTTGTCATGTTATGTGATTCAAGTCCCGGCAAGCTCGCCCCCACCATGTTACAGGCGACGAACTTGAAGGTACACCGCTGCAGATAACAGGAAGGAAGGAATTATGATACGGCTTCTTTTTCAGTTTTCGACACATTCGCCGGAGGCCGGGGGGAGACGTACCACTGCTCTTAAGCAAAACGCCAGGTTGGGTTACTTGCAATATGTAACTTAATTATAGGCAAAGCCTAGGAGGTTTTTAAGGGAAATTTCAGCATCTGTGTAGGTGAGGAAAGGTAAAAAGTGAAAAGCAGGGGGAGAGTAAAAAGAAAATGGATTTTATGTAAGGGGGCACTGCTGGTCCACAAGAGGAACAGAGTGTGAACAGTAGAGAGTGATAGTTGATGAGGGAAGACACAAAATGGGTAGAGGTCCCCTCCCCATCTGACGGCTTTTTTTTTTTTTTTTTTTTTTTTTTTGTTCTGATTCGTGTACAGATTCCCCATTCGAAATCTTTGGCTCAGGGCTGCGTCGCCATTAAAAACGACGGGGCCCCGGAAGATTTTAAGAAAAAGTAAAAAGAGAGAGAAGGTTCTTGGTGCCCCAATTCTTGAGGACAATTCCATATGGCAAAAATAAATCAGAGGAGGCAAAGTGGTAAAAAGTTGTTATCGACTCACATGATTTTGTGGCGCGCGTTCCTTTTGAAATAGTCGAGAGTGATTCTGCTCCAACAGCACATACCCCCCCACCCCCCAACTCCCTCTGCCCACGTTCACGTCGCCCCGTCATATCCTCCCTCCAACCGCCTCCTCCCTCCCTCCCTCCCTCCCTCTCTCTCTCTCTCTCTCTCCAGCCACCACTACGCTGTCAGTTTTCACGCTCCCAATCGTAGCCAGTTTTCTACTGCATTCGGAGCTCCAGCCCCCTCGAAGAGGAAGAAGAAGGAGAGGATGAGATGGGAAAGAAAGAGATCCCCGATACTGTCCTTCTCTCGCGTTTTCCCAGTTTCCTGGTTCTCCAGACTCAAACAGACGAGCGGCAAAGATCCTCCTTCCCTACCTGAGAAAACCAAACAGAAGACCAAATGTAAGTCGCCTTCCAACTCTTCCTTGCCCGTTTGCTTTAGACCCTCCAGGCTCTCCGAAAGCGGTAGTCATATTTGTTCCTTCTCCAACCTATCCTTCTCTCCTGAGATTCTTGATGAGAGGACCGGTCAAAATGTCACCGGATTCGTGGAGCCGGAAGAGGATTACTGGCGCTTCTCTTTCAGGAAGCGAAGCTTCGAGCTGAAAGAGGGTGGACTTCCAACGGAGGCGGAAAGTTCTGAGTACCGTAAGGTTGGAAGTGTCGTCGTCGCCGATGTCAGAGAGAGGCGTGCTTCGTCCACCGACTTGGATTTTCTCCCGGGAATGCGAACGTCCGTGTGGGAGAAGAAGAGTAAGGATTCCGCCATTGGAGAATCTAGTCGAATGGATCAGAGACTGTTGGAGGAGCAATATATCCAGGCCGCCAAAACGAAGTTTGATTCCTCAACCCTCCCTGGAAAATCAGACACGAATGAAGACCGCCATGATCTCCCTGTAATAGCTTCTCCCGCGTGCTCCCCAAAATCACAGGAAAAACCCGATTTCAAGAAGGAACTTCATAGATTTCCACCCCTGAATTTGAAAAGACCAGAGCATAGTAGGAGACCAAAACCGAAGACCAAAACCACCCAAGGAAATCAGGAATGCCACCAACAGACCAAATATAAGGGTGATGGCCAGAGAAGGAAGCCGAAGCAGAGAACACCGAGTACGAAAGGCGAATTGTTCTCTCCCAGAACGATTTGCCGGATAAGAGCTCTGGAAGAATTGAAGAAGCGGAAGAAGGAAAGCGAGAGCGAGGCCCAGAAGAAGGGGAGGGATTTCGAGAGCTTCGCAGTGGTGAAGAGCTCCGTGGACCCGCAGAAGGACTTCCGAGACTCGATGGTGGAGATGATCGCGGAGAAGGAAATCGGACGACCGGAAGAGCTGGAGAGCCTCCTGGCCTGCTACCTGTCCCTCAATCCGTCGGAGTTCCACGACGTGATAGTGAAGGTGTTTCGGCAGGTGTGGTTCGACCTGAACCGGGACAACTTCGTCTCGGAGTTAGAGCGAGGTTATTATGACTATTGATTGACAAAGTTTTAACCATTAACAAGCGCAGAGCTTGGAACTCGAAACCTGTAAATTGGGCATTTATGAAAGCAATTATGAGTATGCAACTGCTAAACCCCAGATGCTTTTCCCGTTACATACTCATTTTCATCATTCATGTAATCCCTGAAACAACCGAAGGAAAAAATCTCAACTCGCTGAGCAGCTATCAAACTTTTGTAAATCATACTTATATTTACCGGATTTGTGTTCCGACTCGGCAAATCTCGGTCAGGTCTCGACTGTAATCACGTACCATTTTGAAATTGAATAAAAAATGGTTGAAATGTCGTGAAACATGAGTTTGGCAGATGACTAAAGACACTAGAGAAATCTATCTTTAAAAGCTGTCTTGCTGCATTCGAAGAGGGAGTGCGGAAAGTTGGGACCTCTCCACCCTCCTGTTTCTCCAGATTGAAGGGGAAGATAACAGTCACCATTCTTCTCTTAGGGCCTTCGTCTCTCCTCCAGAATGAGATGGAAGAACATGCCTGTACTTCTCTTCATTCCCCCTGCTTGGGTTAAAATTGTGGAAGGGTCGGAATGATAATATTCTATGTTATATTTAAAGATCTTGAGCTATTTAAACTTAGGTCCGTAATTGGGTAAGAATCATTTTGTTATTAATTTTAATTACCCACTTTGTTATTTATTTATTTACCAGATTGCCTTGAGTAGATTAGGGCAAACAAGTAAATTTGTGAATAAAATATAATTTTAATAGATAACTAAATTTAAGTTTATCAAGTAAAGAACTTTTCTTAAACCTGTAAAACACTAAATAAATAGAAATTTTAATTAAACATTATTTAAAATAACACATCAAGAGAAACCAAATTTACAAAACTATAACTCTTTATTTAGGTAATTAACCAATAGAGTATGGAGTAACTAGGAATAGGCATCCGGTCGGGTTTTATGAGAAACTTGACATGATCCAACCCGAAAACTCTGAGTTCAGATTTTTTATTTCATCCTATGGGTTGGGGACGAGGCGGGAGAAAAAAAACCTATCAGATTCAGGTAAGTTACAGGTTTTACCAAACCTGACCTGAACCCAACCCACATACAAGATAAAAATAAAAAAACAGGTTTGAGACAAATCAGGTTTACAAGGACAAATTGCGAATTGGGGATGGGTCGGGTTTAAATCAGGTTTCCGAAAATGGGATGAGGACAAGGTTCAACCTACTTAAAATCAAGTCAAAGCTTAAGAACATATAAGAGATTAAAAATTTTCAATACAATATTTATGTAAGGTTGAACCTGTCGATGCTACAAAATAGAAGTGGAAAATAAAAATTAAAAACAAGAAAAAACAAATCTTGTGAAGAAACTAATAGGATACATAAAGTTATGGAATTGAATAAAAAAAATTTGGAATAACTTCAAAAATGCATTAAGGAGTTGAAGATAAAATCATTCTGAAAATAAAAACGATGAATAACTAAATCAAAACAATTACAAGAATACCGAATCATAAGAATTTAAAGAAAATTAAGTAATACGATATTTCCTTAAGACACATTAGTATTGAATTAAGACATCTAATTCTTAACACTCCAGATTCATAAAAATGGTTGGCTCTAGCTCTAAAACAACAAAAGTATCACATCCTATACATCTATAATGTCATAGTCTTTAATTTTTGAGAGAATAGTTTCATCAAAATTAAGCAAATAAAAAATAAATCTGGAATAAATGTGAAGAATATAACATTACTAGATTCACAAAGATAATGCATCTTACTTGGAGTGTCCGTAATCACTTTTGCCAATTAAGATCCATATATAATGAAATGGATTTGTGTTGTTGTGAAAGAAGCCAGGGAGAAAAACATAAAGACAGTTGCAGAGAATTGTTTCACATCAGATGTAGATTTGAATGCTTGCTTCATAATATTGGAATTAGTATGATTGGCCTCCAGGAAACATTAAGCCACCACTCCCATACAGGAGAATGTTGAGGAGAAAACGTCATAATCTAGCATTACTGTATAAGAACATGGATTGGGACTTTGTATTCAGAGCATGAACTTTTGAGTTCGACATCATCCTTCAATAGTAAGTTCAGCCTAGAAGTTAAATACTTAAAACCATTCACTTAGAAAATAGAATATGAGGATGAGATTAGCATTGAGTTTCACAAACTGAAATTTATATCAGAAAGCTACCTTCTGTATCTGCAAAGTACATAAAGCTGCACTTGATTGCTTTATTCCAGGCTTCATGGAACGATAGACATGCTTATTTCTATTACCGGACACAATATTTTCCTCACCGTACCTCACTAAATTACAGCTGAAGACTGCTTATAATTCCTGTTTTCATTGATTACAGCATAACATAGGCTATATCATTTGCTCTAGAACAAAACAACAGCCAGAGAACCTTTTAGACGATGTCTTCTGAGTTTTGCCAAACAAGATCATGAGAAAATATAAACTTCATCATATCCTTTCCTACAACAAAAGACAACAACGATGAGTGAGATGAGCCACAATTTGGTTGGAGCAACTTATACAAGCTCAAACAACCGGAACCTTACCCAGCCTTCCCACAATATGTAGGGCTGTAATTGTAGATTAGATTGTCTAACACTTTCTGGGTGGGTGGCCTGTTCAAGGATTTTCTAGCCTCGCTGCACCATGACAATTGACTTCATTAACTCAATCAAGTATGCTTTCACAATTCTAAGAAATAACAAGTTGTTCAAGACAGGATAGACATTGACTTCATACTCACACTATTATGTGATTGATGGTAGCAATACTTTCAGATGCAATTTTCATTACAAAATGGCCGAGGACACGAAGTAATTAACAGGCTTAACATTAGATTAGGTTTCCATTCAAGCACTAAAAATGACACAGCAAAATAGTTAAGAACCTGATGAAAAAGTTCGCAACATGTTGAGTCACTTCAACTGCCTCCTCGGTGTGTGGAATCATCGATTTCCCCCATTCAAAGGCATTTTTCTGCAGTAAACTTCTCCAGTTCTCAGATGATGTTAAATTGGTACTCAATAAGGAATGCCAATCAGATTGCTGAGTTCTAACTCTTAGAAGAAAGGTGGAAACTTTTAATTAGGTAAAATAGTAAAAATCTAAATGACTTGCCATTTGTCCATATATCCAACAGTAACAGCATTTCGGCACAGCCAAGATTCGATGGTCAAGGAAATGCTGAAAAATCATTCTTATTGCCAATTTAAGTTTGGAATAGCAACCAGTGTTTTATCTTCTGCTGCCCTCGAGTAAAGCGAATGACCAAGTCAACACTGTGCAAGAGATAGCCTACTACAACAAACTAACGGAAGTTTTGCTCATCTTTTTAGCCCCAGACAACCTACTATAACAAATTAAAGGAAGTTTTGCTCACTTTTTTAGTCCAAGATAGCCTACTATAACAAACTAACGAAAGTTTTGCTCAATTTTTTTAGTCCCAGAAAAATAATAATCTGTTTTGCCGAGATTCGCCAGGAGAAAGAGGGAGTAAACTTGAAACAAAAAGCATTAATCCACCAATAATAGTTAACTGAAAATACTGAACGTGTCAGGTCGAGGCAAAAAAATAAATTGAGCATCCCACAGCCAGTCAAGCATTAGAAGTTTTGACACTATTATCAACCCGAAACCAGACTGAAAATTTTGAAAATCTATGTAGAAATTTATACTTTTAAGATTTCAGTCACTTAAACAAACTAGCTTCAAAGACTACCTCTGGGTGCCACTGGAAGCCAGTCACAGGATAGTTGTGTCCTTGTACTGTTGAGACATAGATCTGATTCAGACAAAGGGTAAGAAATTGCTGTGGAATACTTACAATAGTTCCTTCTTAGAGCAATGGGAGATTAACTGATGTTTTCTATACCTGAGAATTTTCGTCTGCACTCGTGGTCAAGATCTTGAAAAATTTTGATAAGGCAGGATATTTGTCAAATTTTTTTGGAGGTACACCATACTGCAATCAACACTTGTGATTGTTTTTAATTGAGTAAACCTTCATTGCAACCATAGTTAAGCTATCTTAAGCTGCATTGTCCAGAAGCATGAAGCAGGTGCACACTTACATAATGGTTTTGCATGACAAGACACTCAGTACTTAGTTTTTGTAACAAGTCTGGAGAAAACCTGCACAATAAATAAGCAATAAAGTTAGAAGTACATAGAAACCGCAAAAACAGAAGTGTAAAATAACAAATGAAGAATTTAAGCATGAAAATGTTGTAGTTGAAAACAGAAGTGACATCAGTAGTCTAGCAAATTGGTCATTTTTTCAGTTAATATATCCCCTTGACATGAATCATCCTTGAATACTAAAATCGCAGTTATCAGTAACTTACCTTGAATATTTTTGTGAAGAAAACCTACCTTCGAAACACAGTTCCTTCCAAATTTATGTTTTTAATGAACTGAAGTGTAGACGCCTGATCTGTAGCTGAAAATGTTTCAAGGACTCCTCTATCCTTCATTAAACCAAATTATAATATAAATTTTTTTTGAAATACTTGACCAACATAAACAGATGCATAGATAACATGTATTTTCCATGTGGACGCCTGATCTGTAGCTGAAAATGTTTCAAGGACTTCTCTATCCTTCATTAAACCAAAGGATAATATAAAAAAAATAAAATTGAAATACTCGACCAACATAAAGAGATGCATAGACAACTTGCATTTTCCATGTGGTTTAGATGGGTCAATGTCAAACAAGATTTTGAAGTCCAAGCTCAGGCGAAAAATCTCCAAAAACAACTCTTCAGTAAAATTGAGTACATAAACTGCTTAATAAGAACTTTGTCATAAAAAATTCTAACTATAAGCAGCCTAAAGAGAAAATAGGCAAGAAAAATTACAATCCTATACTTCTCCTCAATAAACTAGAAAGAATGAAACTTGAAGTTTAGTTGGATAACAAATAGACAAGCATTCCCTGAAGATATACTGATAAAAAAAGAAAGTAGATAGGTAATACCTCGGCGATCACCATACTTAAAATCTCAAAGCCTAAGCAGATTGCAAACAAAGGGAAGTGATCTCCGGCATCATTTTTAGCTAAGATTTTCTGCAGAGTTACAAAAAACTGGATTACGCATTATTATCATGAACAGCACAGCTTTTCAACACTATTCAAGTGACAACTCTTCAAGTGACAGCTCCTGGTTGTTGTATACAGTTTGCACAAACAATTGATCCTTCAGAGGAATATCTACCTAACAAATTTGGATGTAGGATTGGGGTCTGCTGAAACTGAGTTGGTGCATATTATAGAATCCCATGAGCGGGTTTGGCACCTTGAATGTGACCCATTATCGCCCACATGATAAGATCCATTAAAAGGACTACTCATGTTTATGGGTTCCTGCAGTAGGCAGGAACCTGGTCTTATCTAACATATGAAAATTCAGTGATTGGAATGAACTTTCCTAATATGCTGATTCTGACAAGGTCGACAAGATGATATTAACTAATTTTCTAGAGGATCGCTGAAAGTTGAAAATGAATTCTGCTACTAGATGCAGCTTAATACTACATGCTTGGTACTTAAAGAGAATTCAGCGTGCCAGACAAATTTGAAATATATAGCTCAAAGAAGTTCAGTCTCGTTCATCAGAATAAAAAGCATAAGAAAATGGTTGATAGTTTATTTTCTTCAAGAGTTTACTTCAATTTACTTCAAACAAACAGAACTGATTTTTGTTAAGTACTTACACAGGAGACGTAAATACCTTGAAAATTTGTTTGGCGGTATCGAAGTATAAACCAGTTTTACACCATCCGCCAGTAAATAGCACACCATTCACCAGTTCGAGCTTCTACATTAACAAGTATCCAGTGGCAAAGTGAAATAACGATCTTTTATGCCAGATCAGTTAAAAGAAAGGCGGAGGAACGGTAAGTAAAACACGTATTAACACAGACGATAAAGAAGTTCCAAATATCCTCGCTCTAGAAATTCGCACTAATATGTGTACACGCAGTTCATGAGTTGACCAATCCAGAGCCACAATTTTGAAACACAAGTAATAGTTAACAGAATATTACTTAAAATTTGTATCAGAAAGTAATGCACGGATCAACTCATGAAGCAATCTAACCTCAGTCAGCACTTCCATAGGTTCGTTGTAGATGAGTGGAATCACGCGAGCCCCAGCTGATTCCACAAATTTAACATAAGAGGCAGCAATATAGGAGGCATTTGTAGAATTGCTCAATCGGCCAGAAGCGCCATCGCCAGGATGGCTCAAAATCCCAATCACTGGGCTGTAGTAGAGCGTCGGATCAGAAGGCGGACAAGTGAGTGACCGAGATTGGTTGACTATTCCACCGGGAAGAAGGATTGTTTGAGCTTTTGCACAATTGGAATTCTTGGAAAAGGAGAGAAGGAGAGGAATCCATAAGCAACTCCAGAGATCAGAGAAAGCCGATGAGGAAGTACGACGTTGAGAATCGTTTTCTGTCGCAATTTCGTCGTGGCAACTCGGTATTTGCGAGCACTGGCAGGTGTGCAATCGGTGACCGTGCATCTTTACGTGGATCCGGAGCCAGATCGATCGGCCAGAGGAGGAGGACGAGAAGAAAACCAGAACCCCTGATAGTTTCAGATAAAAATCAGAAACAAAGAGGCTCTGGTCTCCGAAACTGAACACCGCTAGGCGTAGTCTTGAAGCTTTCTTTTTCGAAGCGTTTTAGATTTTTATCAACAAAATGATGGCAGCCGTAGCTTTCACTTTCGTACTATTTTAAGAAGGGAATTATGAGTCACGTTGCCGCGGTTGCCAGGAGAGGGAAGTGGGAACTCTTCAAAATTCAAATCTATTTTACGTAAAATATTAAGAGAGAAACTGGACCCACCATCTCCACATTTATCTAATTCACCAAACTGGACAATTAAGGGGTAATTAGCATAATTTCTTCAATGATATAAGTTTCGTTCTCACATAAAATATCAAATATCTAATAATAAAAATAGTTGTTTGATTATCACATCCCAAACCTCTAATTGGAAAACCAAATTCTTCCATTAATTACTTCATTAACATTAGATTGTGCTACTAGAATTTGCTTCTTACTTCTCCTAGTCACTAAATTACTATCAATAAAATTACAAAAAACTTTGGTTGACTTCCTATCTAATTTTGAATAAAATTACAAAAAACTTTGGTTGACTTCCTATCTAATTTTGAACTAGCATAATGTGCATCTTGAAAACCTCTAACTTATTCATATGAGGTTTATACGGAAGTCTTTTTTTTTTGGAGAAAGCTTCAAGTATCTCAAAATCCGATAAACTGCATCTCTATGAACAACTTGTGGTGAATCCATAACTTGACTTACCACATTGACAACAAACAAAAATTTGGGTGTGTCACGGTAACATACAACAATTCCTCTCCTCTACTAGTTGCCAATATTTGGTCGTATCCTTAAATACTAAACTATTCTCAAAATACAAATCGATTCATCAATTTATCGGAGTATCAACTAGTTTTGTTCCTCTAGGTTTACCTTGCTTTGATACTATGTAAAAATTAAGAAATAGAACTAGGATCAAGAAGGATTTCTGGGAATCCTCTAACGTTAGACCTTCATCAGCTCCTAACAAAAATTTTATTTACTTAAACCCTTAAATGCAAATTGCTTATCCCCTATGCTAGCAGCATGTCTTGCTCTTTCTCGAAAATGGCATCTTCCCGAATCAGATTTTAGCTTCTGATCCGTTCGCTAAAATGTGCAAGGCTTCATATAATCGTTACATAAAGATGTTATTGGAGGATTTACGATAAAATCTGGAAAAGACTAGAACAAGGATTAGGGACAGAAAATACTGAGCATCTGCAGCTCTTCAAAGATAAAAACGCCCTAGTAATAACTTCAGTATGGTCTTACACCAATAATGTTGCCATGGGGATAGTAGTTGCAGGTGATGAAACTGTCTCCGCTCCTGCATATCACCTTCGCACAGCCAACACTGGTCGTCGTCTTCCACACCAATTGAGTGTAGTGCAGACACTCCCTGTTTCCAATACATACATTCCGTTTGTAATCGTAATCCGATTTCTCGGCGGCCCAAAGCGCCACCGCTTGCGCAGGCGTCCAACGCTTCCCTTTACCCCAGAAGATATTCTCCCCCAAGTCCCCACTTGAATGGATCAGCCGGCAATCTCCTCTCCTCTGGTTCGCATACCACTTCGCGAACGTCGCCAGCCTGCTACTCCATTTCAGCCGAGGAAGCCCATGTTGAGCTCTGACTTTGTTATGAGCATTCAGGAACTCCGCCGCCATTGCCGCCGATTTCGACTTCGTTGAGTTGCTCACTACTGCTGCGTCGTTTGTGCAGAGGAGACAGAGAAGGAGAAAGAAGGACAGGCATAGGAGAGATGATGGGAGCTTAGGAGTGGCCATGGTTGGAACGAAGAGCCTTGTTTTGCAGTAGCCAAGACGGCTTTAATATCATGTAGTAGAACTGCACAATATCATGCAGTAATCCCCTAAATCGAAGGCACCAAGAACGTAACTGAACGTGGGAAATGATTGACTTTCATCGCACAGATGAACATGATAGTAATCATTTGCTATTAATGAAATCGATTCGTGAGCAGAAATGTCTGAATGTTTTATGCGTAATACCAGAACGTGGTGAGAACTGAGGTCTTCGCTGTCAGGAATTATATTTTTCCAGAAAGCTGAGACCATTTGGGGAAGATAAGACGTTTGGCGCTTCTAGTACAAACAGTAAACACCCGTAAATAACATGTAATCGGCACGTACTGATCTTAGTATCTGGGGGAGAAGAGCGAAGCACATGGACTAGCCCTTATTGATAATGCTACAACACCGAAACCCAGCTCGAGTCATGATCACATGCTCGCGTGTGATGCGGAGGGAAGGGAGCCAAATCGGCCATGACTCGCGCTCTAATTAGATTTGAGTAAGATGACACTTCATTTTTACTCCTATGAGATTAGGTTGAAAGATAAAAAAGATGGTGAGAGTGTACAAGTCATTTGGAGTCAGTAGAAGTGCAATAAAGGTAGGTGGCCCAATAATGAATCAAAAAAGCGATAGACTAGTTTACTCCTGTGAGAAACAAAGTTTTTTCTTTGTGTTTTTTTTTTTTTTTTTGTGCCAATTAGCCAGCTAAGAGGAAAAAAGCTCCCTGGAGATAAATGTGAACATAACAATAACATAGATATGAGGATGTGGATAATTCTTGGAAGACAATTGATGCATAGTAACATCTGCGGACTAATAACCAAAATGATTGTAACATAGACTAGTTTATTATCTTCATTGATGGTTCTACACCAGGCCAAAGTAACAAGATCATCGGTCATTCTGTCTTTTCTCTAAAAGCACACCTAGATACATACAAAGCCTGTATAAATCTATTGAAAGCATGAGTTCTCCTGTCTGCCTGCTCGAGGAAGTTGAATCGAGGTTAAGAATACATCTCCCCCTCTCATTTGATATGTTACAACTACAAGAACTTCCGAAACATATGTATGACATGCACCTCTTCAGAACTGATAAAATTAGATATGTCAAAATATTTTATAGTATATCTCATCAAAGTTAGAATTTTTTTTTTGCAACAAGCCGAATCGTGTCACTATAAATTAACATATGCATTGCCAAGAATTAAGCAGACAACAAGGATAAAGGAACAAGAAACTGCCCAAAAGAGATCAGTTAGATGAGGAATATCGTCTGTATAAAACTTTCAAGCACAGCACAACATGATCATGAACATGACATTGACCATTGAATTATACAGTAAATTTCTTTCCTCTTATAATGAATAGAAAGATAACAAATTTCTGTTAGATTATTTCTGAAAAGCCACATATGATGAGATGCAATTCAATGCAGTGGGTAGTCCAGTGGAACCTGAATATAGGAGAAAACCCACAAAGTATGCTCTTGGTTATTTTTGGCTGAATATAACATAGTGACAAAGCGATAAAATTTTACATCCATTCAGAGAGAAAAAGCAGGAAAGATAACAAAGATAAAATTTTACATTCATTTTTCAAAAAAATAAAAATATAAAGTCGAATTTTTACATACATTTGATGAGTGCATTCATTCCAGCTTTGAAAAAAATAGTCGTGCATGTAAATCATACATCGCTCATGTAAATCTATGTTTTGTAACGCTTTGTAAAAACATGTGCAATTCTTCTAAGTCTCCAATCTTTTTTTTCTTTCTGCAATAATCACTTGAAGCAAAAATTGAGCAAAAGTCAAAAGAGGAGCACCATATCGAATGAAACATGGTCAAAGATTAAAAAACCACAGTAAACATGTATAAATGAACAACATAAATCACTCACAAAACATCACAACCTGCTCGATATACAGAGGACTGTCACAGAAGTAATATAACCTCAACACATGGAACACCCATATTATACAAGAACCAGCCATACCTCTTTGTTCAATGGTATACATGCATCCACCTAAATCAATCAACCCACATTAGTTGTTCTCTCAGCTGGACTCAAATGTCCCATTTGTTCAGTAAGGTGATCCAATTTTTTCTTATTCCACCAAAAAATTGTTCTATCAGGAAGTTTGCTTTCAACTTTTCTGAGTGCATTGTCCCTTCTTTCAGATTGGACCTCCTGAGTATCTGTAGAACCAGGAGTTTCAGTCAAGAACTGTTCCCAGAACATATCGTTTGCCCCAGCAGGAGTAGCAGAAGCAACACTTCCCCGCTCCTTGGAAGGCTGACCCTCAGACCCTGACGGCTTAGAATTCATATCTATAATGGAAGCTTTAGGCTGAGCTGCTGAAAGAGGACTCCCAGCACAACTCGTAGACTCAGCCAGCTCTGGAGTAGAACTTACATCTCTGGAAGGAGGGGAAGATATATTCAGATTAGGTGACTGAGCTTGAAGATTTGCAATTGCATCCCCAGAGGAGGTGTTCATCTCTGTAAGGACTACACCTGGCTGCAACTGGGTGGAGCCAGCATACATTTCTTCACCAGAGGCATGACTAACCCCTCGCAGAAAATTCTCCCATGAATTTATAGATGACTCCATCTTCTCAAATGCCTCAGTGTTTATTACCTGCACTGAAATAACATCTGACCTCTCTCTGTTCTCCACAGTCACAATCTCATCACCATTTTCCATATCAGGCTCCTCACACAAATAATCTGGCTTTGGCAATCTCCTCTTCTTGTTTTGATTTTCAGAATGATGGACAAGATTAGATAGGAAACCTGGCTTTTGAATGACGCGTGCCAAGAATGACATCATCTGCCTCTGTCTGTATTCCATTTGCCTCAATTTTTCCTCTAGAGATTGCATTTGTGAATCCATCTCTTGTTGCTGTTGTGTATGTCTCTGTAAATCGGTAAGAAGCATCCCTTTTTCTTGTTTTAATCTCTCAATTTCATCATCAAGCTCTTGTTTCTCTGACTCAGGTAAAGCCCCAGAAGTAGTGCCTTGTGTTTGGTGGTGTTGGGAGTGGCTATGTATTGGCTTCCGCCTGTGGATGTTTTTCAATAGATGTCTCTGACCTCTTAGGAACTCCTCATTAGCAAATTCCCATTGGTCTGGGTCTATTTTCCGAAAACCCTGAAACATGATATGGATTTCACAAATCCATCAGACAATTAAGAATAAATATATATATATATAAGGAAGATATATAGATATATATCAGCAATAGCTTACATATGTGTTGAGTTGTCGGACGAAACTGGAGAAATTATTGTGCTTGAAATATTTGGGCAGTAAATCTCTAGCGAATTCCGGTGGATTCCAGACAATGAAGCTGCTGTTGCTCGGGCTCCAAGAGACGATAGAATTCGTGGATGGGTCATCAACCATATCATAGGTTTTGGTAAGAAACGGAGGGGGGGCATTTGAACTGCCCTGAGATCCATCCATTCTATGTGAGAACTTGGAATTCTACTCTCCGAAATCTGAACAACGGTGTGGACAAACCATCTCCGCATCAAAAAGGAGGCTGTGCCCAATGAAACACCAAAGATCTGATTCCGTTTGCGGTTTCTATGATACCTTGGAGGACAAGTTTCGCCCGAAACTGAAGTTCAAGGCAAAGCTTTCGCAGTCAAAACCTGCAAACCCTAGCTACCATAAGAGCCTTGGCATCTACAGTGTTACAATTGTAATGAACGACTCGTTTTTCAACAGGTATACAAAACTCAATTCAATCAAAAGACTCCAGTTAAAAAAGCCGTAAAAGAAAAGCAAACATGCTTAAAATACAGCTCGGAAAGCTCAAAAGAAAACGGAAAAAAGAACATCACTCATAAAACTCACAAAAAAATACTCCCCTTTATAAAAAGAAACACGTTTTCTTCGGTTTTGGACCTTACCTTGGAAGAAAAATGGAAAGGTTCAGCTAGGCTTCCATGAACTTGCGGTCGACGTTAAACAAATTGCAAATAGCTCTTTCCTTGAATAAAATCAACGGAAAGAGAAACCGGAAATATCCTTGGATAACAAAGTAAGCGCAAGAATTTCCGTCGGCCAAAAGCAAATGTTGAATTTGGGTTTTATCATCCTGCGTCCTAAAAAATTTTCAAAGTTGTAACAGACGAGGAAGAAGACGGCGGTGAAGGGCGTTATTGGGCTTCTTTGACTCTGTAGTTAGCGGAGACCTCTCAGGGTAAGACTGGTTCTCACTTTCTCTGTGCCTTCTTCCTAGTTTTTCCTTTTTTATTATTTCGTGCGAAGAAAATGATTCCGTTCATTAAAGTTGGATTAAATTCGGCCATTGGCTGGACTCGGACCTACCTCCGACCACCACAATAAAAAGAAAAAAAAAAGCCAAAAATTCCTTCCCGGTTAATAAATTAACACTAGCATATCCACTGCACTACTAAATAGACCGTGTAGGTGGGATTGTCTTTAGGGCCACCTGGATGAACCGTGTGGGTTAGGTTTGAGGCGTGACAGCGATAGTGCGACACCACCAAAGCTACAGAAAACATGGCCAAAGGCAGAACGGAAAGTGGATGTGTAAGAAGTGTACCACACCATCTTACTCGAGCTCGTTTATTTATTCATTTTTCTATGGCCCACCGAAGAAGCGGTTCGGATTAATTAGACGGACTTGTGAATTTATCTGATCTATAAAAAAGAAATGAGAACACAAGTGGCAAAACGTGGTTGACGACCTGTCCGCCTCTTATCCCCGAAGCAAGGCTTCGACCTTTAGGGCGTGCATCACGGGTTTGTTGGTGACATCGCCATTTCAGATTCACGAGTCGAACTAACTAGTGGTCCTTAGTCCGCAAATTGGAACTCCCCCCCCCCCCCCTTTTTTTTTTTTTTCAATCAAGTTAGAGATCATAATTTAATTAACTGATAATTAAGTAAAAGTCAGGAAATATACGATTAGGTTTTTGCCATCTGAAGTAGTTTGCCTGAATTATTTAGCATGTTTAAAGGTTTAATTAATCCTCTTCGGCACGGACGGGTACGTACAAGCCAATTTGATCCTTACTTTTACTGGTGTGTGGTACATTCGTGGGTCCTTGTGATTTGGCCAGGTGTGGTGTGCAATGTACTCCACAAATTCTACCTAAAAAAGAATTAATTGTCTCATGTGACAAAAATGCGTGCAGGTTGTTACAAAACTGTATGGAAGCCAACGGTGGACCTATCGAGATGTTGATTTTCAAGGATTTCTTTAGTTCGAGAGATATTATCACTCTATAAAATTATATTATTTTTTAAATAGGTTTATAAATTGTAAAAATAACTTTACTCGATGTCACAATTTCAATGGACGGAAATAGTTTAACATAAATAAGATAATTACAAAAATACTCCGATTTAACTTTATAATATTAAAAAATTAATTAAAATTAATTTATAAAAACACACTTTTTTTAAGTGGATCCACTTTGATTGTTTTCGTCGAGATAGATGAGGTGAAGGGGGGAAGTTCCCTCGTTTCTACAATGTCAAAAGGGGGTTGAATCTCGACTTTGATGGAAAAAGAACAAGTGTCTACGTCTAGGATTAAAAATCAAGAGTACTAATTTACCCTTGGATTTTATTTATCATTTTCATACGATGGAAAAGGATTAAAAATATTACTAGGTCAGGGTCAAATACTGAATTCATATGCACTAATATTAGACGTGTTGTTGGATAATAGTGTATATTACAGAGGTTAAGAGTTAATCCAATACAAAAAATTATTTAGTGTGAAACATACAGAAGCTTTATCTGATCAATAACTATCTCAGCCGTTCAGAACTTCGGTCTTGGCACGACGGGTCCGTTATTTGTTCATGTCCAAAACTCTGGCGGTGGCTGTTGACGAATAAAAATGTTGTCAAATTGACCAGCGGAAACGAGTTAAAAAAAAGCAAAAACTAAGGACCACATAAACGGGCAAGTCCGAAAATCCTGTAGGAAAGATCAAGAGGCGTGACAACCAGCGATACTTCTGTTGACCAATGAAATGTGATAGGAAGGTCGCTGCAGATATGAGCCAGCGGTCACAAGTGGCGCGCTAAAGTCGGACGAACAGCCCGGTCGACTCAGCGTGTCCCATCCTCACGACCCTCTATTGTTTTGTTACTGAGAGGAAATTAAACAATTACCTATCTTATTTATCAAGAGCCCACGTGATAAATTCAGATTCCAGGTTCCATCTTTTAAATGTCGAAGCTTTAACTAAAATCGAGATTCCAGATTTACTGCCGCTTGCTCGGCATTAGTGAACCATCGTCGGTCAGCCGCTCCTCCAGGGCCTAGCATTAGAAGTCTTAAACCCAAAACCCAACCCCGAGGTTCCCGAAGTCCCATCCCGTTCTGCTATTTTTTTCTTGCGCTGAAGATGGTTTTCTTCACCTCCAATCGCCTGCTCTTTAGACTCCAAATCGGGGTGAGATATCCGGAAAACCCTCCTTTTCGCTCTTTTTCAATTTTGTCCATTCTTGGAGGTTTAGGTTCCAGGGTTTCTTCGTCTTTCGTATCTCTATCGTCTCCTACCAGAAGAGACCTCGAGTTCTTGGATGAACAAGTGAAAACAGAATCGATACATTCGCAGAGTGTCCAGTTTAAAGTACCAGCCTCCACCGATGAGTTTGAAACTTTTGGTCAATGGACGAAAAAGGAGAAGAAACGTGAACTGCGTGGAAGGGTTGATGATAACGAATTATCTGTGGAAGAAGGATCGCTAAATATTTCGCCAGCTGACGAAATAAAGGAATCGAGGAAGAAAATGCGGATTCTAGAAAAAGAGGTGGAGCTTTTGAGAGAAAATGAGATTCTGAAAGAGAATGTGAAATGTCAAGAGGCGGGAATGAAAGACGTCAGCCTTCACTCTCTATTTGCAAATCGACGAAGATCGGGCAGGAAAGACTCCTTCACGAAAGAAACAATTTTTAGTCAACCTACAGAACGTAAGTCGTCGAGGCAAGATGTAAATAGCCGCGAAGGACCCTCTCCTGGGATGGTTATGTTTGTTAATACTTTATGTGAGCAAGGATACCTAAATGGTACAGGTATCTTACAGGAGGAAGGGTTGAATTTTGATCGCCTTTCTAACGCTCGAGTCCAAGATGCATTGAAGTCGGCTGCCGAGAGGTTCGGCCGGGACCATCAGGAGATTGCAAAGTAAGTCTACTTTATTGCTTGCGTTGGGAAATAGGACCATTTTGATTGTATTTGCTTGGGATTGCTCACCAGAGGGAAAAGTAATAAAAAGTTCCCTGTTGGGATTTCTTTTCCTTTTTCTCTAAAACTCACAATGAAGTATTCTATGTATAGATTTAAAATTTGAGTTTGGATAGACCACTAATAGGTTAGAAGTGACCAACAAGTCGCCGAATCTGTGCTCAAGGTATAGCTTGAGCCTCTTCCTGGATTAGATCAGTTTTGCTGTAAAAATTTTCCGGAGTCCTTCGCTGTTATTTTTCCATGCTGCACTAAGATCTCTATTCATTTTATATCTTTTCATTGTTCAATTCCTAATGAAGGACCAATGAAGCAAGTTGGATATCGTGAGAGTAAGAAATTTATGAGATCTTTGGTCGATTACAGTTGTCCATGGATTTACTTCTGAAGAATATGGTGCAGAATCTTATGAGGGAACTGATAAAACATTATCGTCCCCATTGAGTACAATTTGAAAAACCCTTTCCTTGTGCAACTGTAGTCTTACCACTAGGGGGGCTGTAGTTATTAGTCTCCTATATGAGGATTTCCATGAATTTATGGAGAAAGGTAGAAGCAAAGCTGAAAAGTATGTGAACTGCATCACCACAATATTCAGCATGAAGCATGGGAAGGTTCAATAAGAAGTCAATCAGAGCTTAAACTTTCTCATATGCAAGAATTATAGGAGGAAAGTGGTATTGTCAATGCTAAGGACATCCCTAACCCTTTTAATCACTGGAATGGTTACTGTAACTGCATTTTCTGCACCTGTCCATATTTCAAATAGAATCACATTGTCTGCTGTATCAGGTATCCTACAGAAGAAAGAAAGGTATATAGCTATCAATATTGGCCTATATACTGTATTGGCTTCTTCAACATAAACATCGCACCACATTCACTTGATACTAGGTCTCAGTGCATGTCATCACATTAGTCAGTCCCATTTCTTACTGATATTGAAATTTATGAGTCTAATAGAGCTATCAAACTTAGGTCAACTTCAAGGAATCACCATGCAAAGAGAGTTTCTGTAGAATTCTTGACCCATCATTTGTTATATATATATTCCATTCATATTATATTGTTAAGCAGTGTTTTGAATAAAGAAAAGGAGGATATTCAGAGTGCTTTTCTATAACATTTAAGATGTCAAACCTAACAGAAATCGTAAGAATGTTCATGGAGAGAATTGTACAGGAGAACTGAAAAGAGCAAATTGGAGCAAATACCTAAGAAGGTTGAACAAGTAGGTGCCGAGTGGATACTTCTGCTGATATTTTATGAAGCCAGTGATGCAAGAATCCCAATTGCCATTGTGATTCCCTCCGGGGAGTAGTAAGAGATCTAACTAACTTGTTATAAATACTTAAAATTGGTTTGTTGTTATTTGAACATAATTTTTACTAATACTTAAAATTCATTTATCTCTTTTAATGCTGTCAACTTGTTTGCCAATCTTAGTTCTCTGTACACAGAGTAAGCTGAAAGTCACTCAGTATGCATAGCATGCAGTGAACAACACACAAAACAAATAAACACCTCAAGTTAAAATGCAGGCCTTTGGGTGAAGTTTAACATATTGAACAAAAAAAGGTGGATTGATTCATATAAGTCGTAGCTTGATTGAAAGGGTTTGAAAAAAAGAAAAACGAAGTCCTGTGGTTGAAGGGTTCAGTAATTAGTGCTCCCACTTTGTGAATTAGAAGTCAGGGCCTCCGAGAGATGTAAAATAACCCTTCCAAATTGTTGATATGGTTTCTAACCTGTTTACTTGAGTGTTTGGTTTGAATTTCTCTATCTATGATTCTGGAGCTGTTTCTGATGAGGTCTCCATTATTGTCTGGAAACATTTCTTAGTTGATTGCATGTGCATTATCTTTTGATCGAAGGACAGTTTTTATTTGCAGGTGGTTGTCAGGCAGTCAGTTGAAGAAGGTAGCTCTTTTTGGTTGCCCATCTGTTGAAAGAAAAACAGTTTTTGCAGCGAAGACGTTAAGATCTTTCTTTAGCATTCAGGAAGATGTTGTAAGTTAGTGCAGAGTTCTGTATTTTCCTCTGCATCCTCATCCTAACTTTAAAATATGATCACACTCTTTGCTATGCATTCAGGTATGTCGAGCCTGCAAGTTGAGAAGCTCTTGCAAGTTTGTGAACCAAAGAGTCAGCAAGATAGAGAAACTAATATTAGAGGATGCGGTGAGAGTACTTACTGTTTTTGGCATAGGTTTAGTGCCTCGGCTGCTTCTGTTATCCGATGAAGTTAAGGCATCCACCGACAAACTTCTGCAGGAGCTTGTTAAATTAAGCAAGTAATTACCGTGATCATGACACCTGTTAACTTGTTCTTCTCAGCATTTGAAATGGCGTCCCCCTGTAATCAGTGGCTCCAATTGCTCAATGTCCGATAGGTGAGAGGTGACTAGGGGGCCATTGGTACTGATTCTTAGTCACAAATCACCCCAAGTTGTCTCAAGAATTCCTCTCCGCATCTAATCTGTTATTTGGACATCAATGAGGGAGGTCCTCCGTAGGTTGAAGAGCGAAGCCTGCGGGAGTTCTCGGAGAGCTTTATGGTTTATGAAGCTATGAACGTCATGTACTGTATAGAATCTCGTCATATGCCTGTAGTTATTATCTTCATAAAACAAGTCTTCCTGACAATCGCTTGCACGCATCCTTGCCCAGCCGTCCTTGACGATTTGGTATTTAGACAAATCACCAAGTCCGACCGTCTGTTTTGTCCAGGGCCATCACCTCTCCAAAAGGCACACGTTTCATCTGTGCGGTCGACGGGGGACATTTCACGTGTACCCTAAACAAGTTCAACCCAACACGACGAGTCTCAGATAGGGGCCAACGAAATTATGATATTATGACCGACATTCATCGTTTGTAGCGAGGCATGGTTGGCCTTTCATTAAAAGCTCAGGGACGTTTTGGTCCAAGTACCGTATAGAATCTCATCATATGCGAGAGCTTATCATAATTGACTGCGCCATCTCATTTTGACCAGTCAACGGAACTTATCTTTCCTTTGTTACAATTACAGAACAAAGATTGAGACATTTCCCGGTGAATTCCTTCCAAGCGCAGAGCAAGTCCTCTCGTACAGAAAAAAATGCAACGTAATAATCAAACAAAGAATGACAAGCTTAACTATTGTCATGCGGGCCCGCCATCTGTTGGCTCCTATCATGGCCAACACGGCTGCATTCCACAAGCTTTTGTAGCTTAATCGATTGAAAATAACTCGGCCGATGTGTCCAAAGGAGGACCATGTAGCGTGGAGCATTTTTCGTGTCTTTAGGGAAATCAGAGATCGGGTAACAGATGGCTCTGTCTTTCTGGGTTTGAACGGAACGTGACAATACATGTTTTTGATCCGAATGGCTACGCACGCGCTTTGTATTCCCCTCTCGACAACCGTTATTGTTTTCTAGTGTAACGGACTGCTTCGGTTGAGGGCCTGTCGTTAATATACTGATGGGTCGTGTGTACAGCATGAAGCAGAAATAACTGCATCTTTAATCGATTTACACAGTTCAAAATGTAAGCCTTACATGTCGAGCTCCCTCCAATTCAAGGGTAACGAGATTGGAACTAACTGGCATCCTGTGGTAGCTGAGGGGAAATTCCGGCTTTGACGTCGAAAAAGTGGCGGAGGAAGCCGTATCATCATCATGTATCCCACTTTGGATCTGGGTTGCGCCCCAACCGGTAAGACTCAATCGACTCACTTTACCTTTCTCTGTCTTGGCTTTTACTTATTTCTTTTATAACCTCTCAAGATTTTAAAAGGCCTGGAATATGACACGCAATCAAATACACTGCTGTTCATGATCTATCCCTACTGCTTCCAATTTTCGACCCGTAAAGCAGACAATTTTTTTTTTTTTTTTTACCCGTAAAATTCTCAGATCAGTCCAACGGTTTTAATTGACGTCACTAGCCAAAAGCAAAGCTAATCCAGATACCAAGTAATTAACTAGGCCAAACAAGATCATGTGCAATCGAATAATTAAACACAAGTTGAAATTACCCAAACCACCTCTAGATTAAGACGGGCGCATGTGGAAGACTACTGGGTCATTTGGTCAACTCGTTTCCCGGGAAAGAGAAAAAGGGGCAATCTCGTAAACCCACCCTCGCACCTTTCGCTTTTTATCTTCTTCCTCCGTAGCTCTGCCTCGTGAGTGGCGGGCATAACGGGTTGCATGTGACCCACTTCTGCCAACGCCGGTGCACCCCACTCATTCCCGAAGTCGTTGCCGCGTACAAACCCAACCCCCGAGCCCATCGACCCCTGACCCGGCCCCCGGACACCAACCCCCTTTATCCAATCCAGCTTTCGCTGACCGGTCTCATGTCCGTTTGCACGTGCGAAATGGGTCTCGTCTACCCGTGACTAACGTAAAGTGGGCACGACCACGTCCACCGTGCGCCACCAGGCTGACAGCGCGGCGCGGCTGCCTCTCACCCGATCGTGCGAACCAGGGTGGCACGTAGAGGTGCTCTGGTAGGTCCAAAACATATCACGTGTGGGTCCCGTACTTCCCTACGAGACCAGAGACGGTTTTCTCTTTTCTGGAACCCCATCAGCGGCTCTGCAACAGGTGTAAGCGCGCCTCCCGGACGGGAAAACGCCAAAGATTCGGGGCGTTATTTATTCTCTCTCAGTCGCCTCCGCCGTCTAGCCTACTGCAGGGAAGTAATCGGCTGCGCGGGCGAAAAAGGTAACTGGGGAGGAAAGGGGACGGTTGGGGTTTCATCTTTCACATCACCCGACGCATCGAGGGCTTCTAATCTAATCGAGTTTGGAGCTGGGCGGGTTATCTCCAGTGGTTTCAGCTCATCTACTGTCTGGTCGACGCTCTCTCAGTCGTCAGTACCCGTTTCCTAGTTCTAATTTCTGATATGACTACTCTCCATTAAAAATCACCTCTGCTTTTCTCCCATCGCTCTCGGGTCGGTCCTTACTTTCTGGGTGATATATAACGAATGGCTAATTGCCTATATTTAACCAATTAATGATGGCATAATCTCGTGAAAATCGCCGCGGCCCATTTTCATTTCCCACTTTACCCCCATCCGTTTCTCTATTTTATCAAACCAAGCCACTTTCCGGCGTTAGTTTCTTGTATGGCAGTAGATTAGCGGAGCACCCGTAGGAAAGCACGAAAGTGAACAAGTGGCATTTCCGTGATTTTGGATGGAACGACGACTACTTTTCACTACCTAATGTATTTAATTCACCCTTCCTCGCGTGTTTTCATTTATTTTGTTCTGCGCTTTGCGACTTCTCCGGTTTCAACAAAACACCTATCCGGTCTCTCCGAGTGCATCTTTTTCCTTGTCCGAGAAGCTTCAACGACGTCGTCCCCATTTCCGACCAGTCTGCTTCTCGCTGATCAGAATACCCCCAGGGTGCTTCCAGCGGATCTGATTCTCTGTTTCTGGCGTTCGGTGGCTTCTGCGACGGTTTTGATCTCCGGTGATCCCGTGCCGCTTCTGAACGCAGATCCAGCTTGAGATCGATTTCTCTTGTCCTGGATGAGGCTTTCTGGGGGGTATTTACTGCCCTGAGGAGCTCCGCTGAGGAGAGTTCAGGTTTCTGGTTTCGATAATAATTTACTAATTATTCGTGAAAGGAGAGGGACGGCGATATGACGTCCGGAACGAGGCTTCCGACATGGAAGGAGAGGGAGAACAATAAGAGAAGAGAGAGGAGGAGAAGGGCGATCGCGGCCAAGATCTACTCCGGACTGCGTATGTATGGCAACTACAAGCTTCCGAAGCATTGCGACAACAACGAGGTCTTGAAAGCTCTGTGTGCCGAGGCAGGCTGGGCTGTGGAAGAGGACGGCACCACTTATAGAAAGGTAAACACTGAACCTAATCACTGTTGGCTCTTACGCCATTAATGGCCACAATAAGGTTTGTGTTCTTGATGTATAAATTAGTATTTTAATTAAGGCGTGGCTATCGTACGCATGTTGACTGGATTTGACCATTTACAGTGGAGGCCAGCGACTACCCTTTCACTAATTCTGCAGGCTCTTGTTCAGGAGATGCAGGGGTTTTGCTAGCGTGCGCTTCTTGTGGGAGTTTTGTGTCGTTGGGGCCGTGACCATGGGAGATCATTTTCTATTGTTCTGATTTCTGAGATTGAGTCCGATCATTGGTTCTCTTTTCCGACCTGGTCCAACAGGCGCACGCTAGTATTAGTTTCACTTTCTTCACCTTATTTTTTTTCCTGGCGGCCTACCGCGTCTATGATGCACGGGGAGAAAGATTTAGTTCCTATGCAGGAAGCTGAAATTTCAATAGTTGAAACTACCCTTCCCCTAATGAAGGAAGCGTGTTCTAATTCCGAGTAGATAATCTAGGAATTCCCACTATTTCCCATTCCTTGCTAAACCCTAGATTTTAATGTTGACCATAGTCACCATTCACCATTTTCTACTTCCATGCAATCAAAACTGCTTTTGAATGGATTTGCTCGCCCCTCTTATGGAGATGTATACCCCACTGCCCATGTGTGAAGGATCTCGGAGGTCTACCGTGGTTCTACCCAAATGACGGGAATGCACCTGCTTGGTGAAACATTTCCATCTTCAGGTATCGCGAAGCCTTTTTCCTCTGAAGGCCGATATCGTCATCTTGATTTTCTTTTGCTTTCAGTCTCATCTAGTATTTTAATGCCCGTAGAAAAGCTCTACACCTTGGCGAGATTCCCGCAATCGAAGTCCCAAAGTGACGACGCCTGAGAACGGCAGCGACGTTTTTCGGGCGTCGCGCTCTTTCTTTACGAAGAAAGGATCTACCGCGTGGGAATGTGATTCCTTTCGAGGAGCTTGAGATATCGAAATCCCTTGTCTTTCTTACATCCCTTGGGTTCTGTGTCACGTGGCCAAGAGGCTTGGGAGGTTAGTTTGTTGCAGGACAGACTTACTGAGTGTTATATACTATTTGAATGGTAAAGGGGGGGGTACGAAGGTGGGGATGATGTTCACTGAAGCAAGGCCGGTATGTGTAGTTTGATGTTACTTGATTGGCGTGATTGGTCAACAACCTTGCCAAAAGAATCCTATCTTCTCTTCGAATTGCTTATATTATTTCCCTCTTACTTTTTACAAAGTGTAGTTTCGTTAGTTTCTGACTCCGACCACTATGTTTAATCTACCTCATTTTACTGTCTTTGAGTGTCCTGAATCTTACTGTATAACTGAAGAACTGGGAACTTGCCGTTAATAATTGTTTACAGTCAACCTTGTTTCTCTGTTGTCTTTTAGGGATGCAAGCCCGTGGAGCGGATGGAAGTCGTTGGTGGGTCTGCATCAGCCAGTCCATGCTCATCCTACCACCCAAGCCCACGCGCTTCCTATAATCCAAGTCCTGCCTCTTCCTCCTTCCCAAGCCCAGCTTCTTCCTCGTATGCAGCGAATGCAAATCCTAATCCGGACCCGAATTCACTCATCCCGTGGCTGAAGAACTTGTCCTCGTCATCATCCTCTGCCTCGTCGAAGTTACCCCACCATCTTTACATCCACGGTGGGTCCATAAGCGCTCCTGTCACACCTCCTCTGAGTTCCCCGACTGCCCGCACCCCTCGAATCAAAACAGACTGGGATGACAATTCCACTGCTCCTTCGTGGGGTGGACACCACCATTCATTTCTACCCTCTTCCACTCCTCCGAGTCCAGGCCGGCCGATAATTACTGACTCGGGCTGGTTTGCCGGCCTTCGTGTACCGCCAGGAGGGCCATCCTCACCAACTTTCAGTCTTGTCTCTTCTAACCCGTTTGGACTCAAGGATGAGGCCATGGCTGGTGGGGGCTCGAGGATGTGGACGCCGGGACAGAGCGGGACATGCTCACCTGTAGTCGCAGGCACACCCCCACACCCAGATGTTCAAATGCTGGATAGCGTTTCAGATGAGTTTGCATTTGGAAGTAATATGACAGGGCTTGTAAAGCCATGGGAAGGAGAAAGGATTCATGAAGAATGCGTGTCTGATGAGCTTGAATTAACTCTAGGGAGCTCGCACACTAGGTGCTCCGGTTCTGACAATGCATGACGGATTATTGCCGGGTTTCCCTCCCCTGCACACCCTTGTCTGTTTCTTGTCATTTTCTCTCTCTCTGTTGTGGTTTTGTTGCCAAGGAAAGAGGAAGAGGCAAGATTCTTCGTCTGTTATCATGACTTTCCTCTCTTCTTCGAGGAAGAATGCAACAATTGTTTGTTTTTATACTCTTTGTCATTGAAGTGTTGGAACGGAAAAATGATCTCAGCAAATTGTTGTAGGCAGATGAGGATGAAGATAGGAGAGTAGGATGTTATCCTTTATTTTATTTTTCTTTTTTTTTCTTTTCCAAATTATATATATGCAGGTGAGGATGAAGATAGGAGAGGAGGATGTTATCCTTTATTTTATTTTTCTTTTCTTTTCTTTTCCAAATTATATAGGGTTTGAACCCTCCCACTTTTTGTACCTTATATATATTTACGTTTTTCTAGATTTTCGCTTGATCATTTCTTAAATTTTCATAAGATTTCTCTTGGCTACAAGTAGTCTCTTTAGCACCATCAACTTGAAGTTCATATCGTGTGAATATATTCTAAACACATTCTCGAGAAAAATCACCATCACCCCACATTACCATCCGATAACCGGCCTAACCGAGATTCATGATCAAGGAGACGTAGCTAAAAAAATAATAGTAAAAGTAAACACAACTGCGATCATATACAAATGAATGGAACCCTTAGGTTGATGTTCTGTTATCTTACTAACCATACACCAATTATTTACATTGAATTGGCTGCACTGTACAAGATCGGCAGCGTTAGCAATAGGAAACACCTACAGCTCGTGAAACCCAGCCGCACCCTGTAGCGTTTAGATTTGGCAGGAAGACAAACTTCATGTATTAATCATTTGTCAAACCTCCGGTAGAGGTCTGAAAGTGCGCGATAGAGAATCGCAGCAGCAGGTGGCTTAGGTAATGATCCTTGAAGAATATCTGAAGCACTGATGGATGAACTACCATAAAATCTGGAGTTCTCTGACGTACGGGTGGTGACAATACTTCCTTCAAGTGAACAACCCACGAAAACACCTGATAAATCAAGCAAGTATGTGTAGTTATGATCCCTTCAGCACAAACAAAGGTGGACAGGATTTCTCACGATTTTTACCAGAATAAAGAATGACACCAAACACCAGACTTTCCAAAATTATTTCTCACATAACATTTACTCGACTTTATATATATATATATATATATCACAAGGGCTACAGGATCTCGCAAATAAGGTCAAAATCCATCAAAATCAGGTTATTCTAGTTCAACAAAAAAACTGACAGTCCCTACATAAATATGCTTTTCTGCAAGTATACAAAATTTTGCTCACTTACAGTGACGCACATATTCCAAATCGCAGCCAGGAGGCATGGATCAAACTATTGCGGATACTAAATAGACCAGATTAGTCATGTCTTTGGTCTATACAGCCACCAAAAATAAGAGATAACATGAGGTTTCAGCTGAACACCAGACAAGCAGGGACAAGAATGTTCACAAACTAAATCTAAACACAATTTAATCCAAACTATAGCAGCAGAGAAATGACAGTTCAATTTTTACAGGCAAGGGCTTACGGTTTAGTGAAGAGAAGTGCAATGTGGAAAGAGAAAAGGAGATAATAGTAGAGATAGAAATAAAAAAGTTCAGGAAAAATTCAACGCTTTGTCTTCTCTGAAAACTTTGACATTGGATACTGTGCTGATTTCTTTTTAGCTGCATATTTCAGGAGTTCGAACTAAGTAGATTATTTCAGGAGGTGAGGTAATTCTCTTTTCAAATATTCATCTACTAAAAGAGTTGCACAACGTCATGCTATCAATCATGATGAGAAGGATCTTAGGGACTCTAAATGTCTGCACATGGTAAAAACTTCGTAGGCTGAAAACAGGTTTGGCTTGTGAAAGATCTGGAAAAGCTCATACTTTTGTCTGCAATGTCCACCCAAAAGAATGACAACAGTAACACAACATAATTTGATATGTTAGCAATGATAAAATGCAATGGTTGTAGTCTACCTTTACTACAACTATAGGTATAACATGCTGCATAACCACCATTGCCAGCTCGCAGATCAGCTTCAGCTGTATGCCCAATAATACCAGCTGCTGCACTAAAACCAGCTCCAACAGAAAAATGAAGATTTCCACTAAAAGTTTTAACAGCGTCACTTGTTCTCAGTACGATGATAAAATCTGTCAATGCCCCTCCACTCTAACAGCAGCGTTTTCAAAAAATATAAATCAGTACTAGGCACATTTCTATTTGGTTAAGTAATAATATCAACAATAGGAAAGAAAAACCACATAAATACAAACTCTACCTTACTCATAATGCAATATGCACTAAAAAAAAAGAATATGATTGAACAAGGTACGACTTCAGTTAAACAAATCTTTCACATTCCAACAGAAAAAGGATAATTTACCTGAGGTCCCCAACCGACACCAAATGATGAAATGGCAGAGGGCGGAGACCACGATCCATCTTCTCTGCGAGCAACAACAAGACCCGTTCCAATGTTGTAGGTGACTGTCAGACCAGCCTTCACAACAGTAAGAATAGCAAGGCCTTTTGCTTCTCTAAGAATAGCATCAGGAATGGACTTCTCAGGTCTTATTAAACCAACCTGATAATCAATAAAAGTGTCAGAAAAAGTTCTCGTTATAGTTCCAAAAGACTACAATTAAAGTAATTTACTGAAGAGACAAGCAGAGGTAGAGAAAGGGATGGGTGGCAACAGTTTTTTTCTTTTTTTCTTTTCAATAAATATCAGTGATATTCATGTGGACATAAGATACCTCAGAGCTGTGTGAAATTCAAAACCAAAGAAACAAAGGCTAGAGTTAACTTAATAATAGGTAGAAAATTGTACCTTACTGTAACCTCGTACAGTATTCGTGGCTTTGTAAATCTCATATTCCATTGTCTGACCCCATGGAAAATTCACCCAAGACCTCAAAGTGCTAAGATCTGTCAGATCATGGGTAGGCACCTGAGCTGCTCGACTCACTTGATCCATTAGGTATGGTTGAACAGACTCAAGCCTCACGCAGCACACATCACAAACTCTTTGTGGGTCTCCAAATCGGAACTTGGCCGGTAACAAGCTTCTCCCTCTAGAACAATCTCTGCAAAATATCCCACCACAGAACCTGCAGTGGTGCCTAGAACACATGATTGGATGAAAGCGAATATTACACAACATGCAAGTAGACGTAGAACTGTCAGCCAACCACTTTGGAGGATCAGCTTCAAGAACTTCCTTCAAGTTACCAAAATTTGCCTTATCAAGAGTTTGACCCATCTCTTCCCACACTTGCTCTAAGAGATGGGTTGATATCCATGCCATGTGACATTTTTGGAACTCCCCGGAAGTGAAACTACTTACTTTCTCCCTGGCAGCCAATAACATTTCGACAACTACATCCCACATTGTCAGCTCTTTATCTTGTCCTACAAATTGGTTCCAACCCATGTCACCCTCTGGGAAGTACCCACCAATAGATCCAGAGTCCCTTTGCCATTCCTCAAGATCACCTTCGGGCATGGGCGGAACTGAGACTGGTATCCATATACCAGTGTCTTCATAGAGAGGTGAGTCATAACAAAAATATCTTCTTTGTTTCCGATTGTCAATTTTTTCTTGACAAAGTGACTTATCACTCAGATCGTTGTTGGATAGACAGTGTGTATCCCCGTTTGTTTCTTCAAATGATAATTGAGCAATTATTGCGGAAGAGTGTCCTTCATTTTGCCTCTCGTCACGAGACACCTGGTCCCATGCTTAGAAGTTATATTCAGTTTGTAATCAGGGCACTCGAGTACAAATATAAGTAACATCATAGCCAGGTCAAATTTTTTATTATATCATATAATAACATTCATCAGACCAAGCATTTCATTTTGGCCCGTAGGTTCTGATAGTATATAGGGAAATTTTAGATTACGGTTCAACTCGCAAAATTGAGTGAATTCAATAGCTTCATTAGAATCGAAGGAACACCAGGAAGAGGCCACAGTTAAAGATTAAACTTTCAACCTAAACAGATCGAATCCGCTACACTTCGCCCAGTAAGTTCTGATATGGAAATCATAAAAATAAAAAATTAATTCAATTCATCCTCCATAACTAACATGGTAAGAACAATTCAAGGTAAAGTGGCAAACTACAACGACTAATGAGAACTAAGACCGGACATATTAAATACTAAAGTAAAAATTTGAAATCAAACAATCAAATCCTACTAGCTAATCGATTCGATGAATCCAAAGTAAAAACAACTACATCGAAAACCTATGCCCCTTCAGGGTACAACAACGTGAATTACCTGTTGAGGAGAATAATTGTCATTCTCGGGATCCTCTTCAAGGTTAAAGCGGGCAACCCTAACTTCCAAATGGTTGAATTTCACAGCTTGGACGGTAGAGTAGTGTCTGGCTTCCTCCATTTATGAAAGAAAAAGCGAGCTATCGAGCACCAAAACAATTAGAACAGCATCGAAGAACCGAACAAGGAAGCTCTCCAAAACAGAAGTCTGGAACTTCTGCAGAGATCAGAAGGAGTTTTTTCTTCTTTCTCTGGCAAACAGAACGGACGGAAAGTGAGAGGCATAGAGATCGACCACACGGCAGGAAAAAGAAACTGATACGGTATGTAATCATTGAACGATGCCTTCGCTGGCGGTAAAAAAAAAAAAAATTCAAGAAACAACGAACGTTTCTACGAGGAAACGTCTCTTAAAGACAAAAAGGAACTAAAAGAAATCAAATGAAAGATATTTTATTCTAAAAATGCACAAAAACCAGAAAATTTTTATCAATCAAAACAGTTTTGATCATTATATGGCGTATATTTTTTTGTCATGAAAATGTCACTTTACTTACTAATTTGATTTTATTTAATTTAGATATTTCATAGTGTCTAATTCTCATCTCTTTCTCCCATGCACGGCTATGGCTATGCATTTCATACTCGAGGTTTTTGAAAGGGAAGTTTTAATTCAATCCTAATGTATGGTCAATTTTATAGTTTGTGGATTGCTTAATGAACCAAGGAATGAACACAAAAAGAATGTAAACTAATTATTTCTCCCCTAAACTTAGTTAACGAGGAAGGAGAGTTTAAGGATTTTACTAATTTATTTGATACAAAAGAATGTAAACTGATAGTAATAGGATTTTATTTAAAGGTTTTTTTGGAAATATGTATCATAAGAAAACAACCAGGGCACTAAGGAGGCTATAATAAATTTATGGCCAAATTCAAAAATTACAAAACAAGTTAGACAATATTTGGAGTAAAAAATATCAATATTGGAACGTTTTAATCCATTATTGAAATTCAATCCATTATTGGCGTGTTTAACTCAAATTCGGCTAGAGTTCAAACTTGAACTTAGTTAAAATTATTAGACTCGAGTTTGATTACAATTTAGGTTCGAGGCTAAAATTAATCTAGGGTCAGCTTGAACTCGAGTTCTAAATATTTAAATCAAAGTCGACTTGAACAATATTCGGACTCAGCTGGATTCGATGCCACCCTTATGCCCGATTTTTAAGTAAAGGTAATTCCCAAATTTATGTAAAATGTATGTATAATTTTATAAATAATTTATTATTTTTTGAAAAGTTTTAAATGTATGCTGGAGCACAAACTCGATACATGTATTTCTTAAAAAAATTTAAATGAATGTTGAATATCGAGTTCAACTCGAACTCGGTTAAAATTATTAGACTCGAATTTGATAACAATTGAGCTTGAGTTCGAAACATTTAAATCAAATTCAGCTCAAACATAGGCAGGTTCGGGTTCGGTTCAGCTCAGTGTCACCCCTATCTCCAATTATGATAGATAGATTTCAGAAATTTCCAAAAATAAACTAGTCTATACAAAGTGCAATTGTTAGACTTGTCTAATATTTCTTATATCTAAAGTAAAACTACTTCTTTGATTGATTTGGGGAAGCTTCCGCAACCATTGATCCATACAACATGCAATTTCCCCGTGATACCATTTGAACCACCTAAATTCCCTAAACACTAACTACAATTCAGTGCCAACTTTTTGAAGAAATTAATTTCTTACTTAAGCAAACTTTATATGATACCAATTCATTCAACTTTTAACCTGGTTATATCTGAACGTGCCTCTCCTGTTGTGTTCGGTGGCGGGTCAAGCTCTTACCTCTTTCCTCTGATAATGTCGGCTTCCAAGTTTACAATTTGTAACTTTTAACGCTTACAGTACGCCATTTTTATATTGCCATTCCCATTCCCACCCCACCTTCTAGTGTAATTTGTTTTGTTTACTTGATCCAGAAAGCTCGAAAGTGGAGCCAAGTGTATCTGGATATGGTTCATCTGCATCTCAACGTCAGTGTGTCCTACGCGAGAGATACCCTCACTCCTGCATATTTAGCTTTCGCTCTTTCTTAGCCCCATGATCAGGAAAGAAGATAACTAGGGCTGCAGCCGCACGTAAACCTAATCTTTCAAATAATCGCGTTGCTCATCGTCCACCGTTGCATCAATCGATTCATTCCTGATTTCCCTTTCCATAATCAAGCTGAAGGGAAAATTGGAAATTTCCTACTCATCTATTGGTCATCTGTTTTTTGAAGCGGTAAAACTAGTTCAGGTTGTTCGCGTTCCAGGTACATTTCTTTCTGATAAGCGACCGATTCGAGACTCGGTATCGCGGAAAGTGAGTTGATGCTACGCAACTATGGACTTTATGGAACGGATTGATTTCATTGTTTGAAAACGAATCGCTCGGTTACTCACCAGTCACCACGCAATAATACCTATTCCCATTTCCCAAACCCACTCCCTTATCTGCTGGCCGTCTGTTATCTCTGTCTCTCTACTTCCGCTCTGTTGCCTGTTTCGGGAAGTTAGTTTTACTCTTTTTGATTTTATACAAAACCCAAATCCTGTCTGTATGTACCTTTACGCTTCTAGGTTTCTTCGATCGGGTTCGTCTGAATAGATGACAACATCAGCTTCCTGATTTTTTTTGGACCAAAAAGAGTTTCCAGTTTTTGCTTGCCTTGTTGTTCTGCTGCTTCTAGTTCTTTCCAGGCAACATCAATTTGGAGAGTATTAATCATTAATTTATGCGGTTATTTTCCCGATGCTCCTTTGATCGGAAAACAGGGTTCCTTGTTGACCGACTTGTAGTTGGGTAAGAGTGATTCATTTTGTCTCTCGCATGTTTGTTTGGCTTGGGAAGTGAAGATAAAAACACCAGAGAGGCGAAGATAAGCGGGTCAGAAACCCAACTAAACAAGTCTTCCAGATGTCTGTCGAGAGATCTCTTGAAGCGTGGGAGGAGATTCATCGTCACGGTCAAGATATTGCAGACCGACTTGCCCAAGGGTTTAGCGGCTTAATCCAGTCTCACATTAACCCGTCCTCCTTCTCGTGGCCGAATCCCCAGCACGTCGAATTCCCGGCTCCCACTAAAAAGGATTTTGGCTTTGCAACAGATAATTCTGGTATCACTGGCGTTTCTGCAATATTTGATATTGGTAACAGATTGGGGCAAGCTGGGGCGGAGTTTGGTGCTTGCTTGAACGGAGTCGTTCAACAATTTTTCCGGAGGCTGCCATTGCCTTTCCGACATGAAGTGGCTGAGGAGGCATCGTCTAGGGTCACTTTGCGTAATGGAGAACGGGATGAGATTTTTGAGCGTCGTCAAGAAAATTTTGGATTGGCTGCAGAAAACCTTAGGGATTGTGGATTTGTGGATTCCGCATTGGGTGTGGATGAGTATGCAGATGAGGAAAGTTTTGGCTTGAATCTGAAGTCTTCGGGGCATATTGGCAGGTCACAGGTGTGGTTGTTATTTAGTTTATGCCATCTTTTTTCTCTATCATGCAATTCATTTTATTTTCTGCTTGCTTGAATCATCTTCAAGGATGATCATCGGTTTCACAAATACGTTCTGGTCGCATCTCTAAGCATGAAGATAAAGTTTGTGCTGAAGTTATTTTCATTTCATGTCTGCATCGACTAGTGTTGCGTCGCAGCTACTTGTTTAGTTTGCAACCGCTGTTTATTTTATTCAAGCTCAATAAAATTCGTCTTCTCTCTGTATAAATAGATACTGTTTTTGAAGCACATAAGATGTAGTTGTTATGAAGTAATAATCTTGCTAATATATACTGCATGTTGTTAGTATTTAACACGTCTGGGACCTGAGTCTGTTTGGGCAGTTGACGTTTTAGCCTGGGAAAACTTAGTCGGTTCAGTTTGATGTACTCATTTTTACATTATAACCTCTTTGTGACCTCAGCCCGTATGATGATTGCTTGTCGGATACATGTACTTTGCTTGCCTTTCAGTTCTTCATATTGTTCTAAAATTTATATAATGTTGAGTATACCCTCTTAGATACATTAACTCCTTTAATGTTGAAGTTGTCTTCATTCCACTTCTACTCAGTTGTATCACAACCTAAACTATAATAACTAAAAGTTATGGTACAGTGTGTACTAATCAGTAAGCATAGTAACCGTGAAATTCATTAACAAAAATTATGTATGCAAAACTTCTTTCACAAAAAATGCAATTCTTCGTTACAGTTTCCACGTATTTGTGTATTTAGGACAGTAACAAACTGTTAATGCCATTTCAACTACTAGCGAAAGGTTTACATATTAAGCATGTTCTGGACTATGAGCTTGAGGGGAGCTTCATTGCTTTGAGCTCTACGATGTTTATCAAAGATTAGCTTTGTTCAAGTGTCAGTTAAATATGGACATTTCAATGTTGTGCTTCCAATAAAGCTTGAGCTCAGTCCGTTGCTATAACAAATTTGAGTAACATTAGACTTGGTTTCTCTAATACAATTATAATGCTTTTTAAAATGGAATACATTCTGTGAAAAGTGCCTTTTAAATACCATCCCGTAAGAGTTACGAACTTCTAAGGAGTTTGGTCTTCATTGCCTCTTGCACCCCTCCTTCCTTTCTACTAATGAACCCTCAAGATAAAAGTTGGACTCATAACAAGCAATTTAGCGTTATTTTGAAGGTAATACAACGGGAAGTCAATGGGCATGTGCTATTAGTTCATTTCATATGTTTATACAAGTTATAATTCAAAAAAATGAATGGCATTGTGAATTGGGCCTTTGGCTCATTAGGGGATGTCAGCAGGACAGGTTTGGGGTGGGTTTTAAAAGCCCAACTCCATTCCTGCAACCTCACCCTACAACCTCGTCCCCGCTTTGTCCTGTGATGGGGTTGATTTTTCTACCTCATCTTTATGGTCCTTTGCGTATTAAAAAAAGAGAACATTCATTAAAAAAAGTGTCTAATGTATTAAAATAAATGTCTAATTCTTTAACCCATTACCATTTTGAGCATTAAAAAAGTTTAAGAAGGTATATTCATTAAAATAAGGTATTTTTCGCACAGGATTTGGGTCTATCCAACAGTAAAAATATATGACCCCGTCCCTGCATTCAGGACAGGGCGGCTTCCTGCAAAACCTGACTTGCTGCCATCTCTAGGCTCAGTGGCCTCATAGGGGCTCTTAGTTTGAGATCTTGGATTCAAGTATCACTAGGGTATGGGTGCATCGTGCTTGTGTTGATGGGAGTGTAGTAAGGACTTATGAAGAGTGAGAATTGAGTGGATTTAAGAAGTCATTCTGTGAATACTAAAACAGAGAGAGCTCTTATTGGAGGTTCCCTTTGGTTTATGCAGAGACACATTCCACTTGTGAGATTGGTTACATCACTGGATGCGTAAAGATGCAAATTCAAGACCTCACATTTACAGGCATCGGATTTGAGCTTTCAGCCTATGCTCAGCTAACATGGGACATATATTCTTTAGGAGGTCTTTAAATAGTTTCTAACTCAAATGCTGTTTACATTATATATTTTTGTGGTTCTATGGGGCCCAATCTATGCTATGGGCATTGGATAGTGTGTGATGGGTTTAAGAGTCTAATTTTCCATGTTCCATCAATTGTTAGACCTTTTAGCATATTGGGTTGATATCTAAAGTGCTGTGTTAGAGTAGAAATCACATCTTATGTTGATATCTAATGCTAGAGTGAGAGCCGCCACTAGGTGAGAAGGGTTACTTGATCTGGAATGGAAGTCATTATAGATTGGGCCCTCGTGGATGTTGGCATAGAATCATACTGGATGGTTATGATATAGTAGAATCCAACCTAGGGTATGGGTGCAGGTTTAGGTTACTCAACGTTAGAGGGAAAACTTTCAAAGGAGAAAAAGTCTACTTAATCTGGAATAGTCTTTTTATAGGTTGTCATGGAGATGCATGTGAGCTTAGTGGATTGTTATGATCTAATGGAGCCCCACGTAAGGGTGTGAGTGTTGGTTCTGGCTAGCCTAGTATGCGATAAGTTTAAGAGTCTTAACTTTTATCATTGTATCAGCTGTAAAGTTTTTGGCATATTGGTTGAGTATCTAAGAATATGGTATTAGTTAGTGGTAGACACGGGGGGCAACAATAAAGCAAAAATACTGCTCTTATAAAGGTTATAAGTTATAAAATTGGCCACCAAGGCAATAATATAGGTAACATATTAATCCTTTGAAATGGATAGATTCATACTTCAATCTGGATATATTAAGCATGCTGCTTGCTGTGTATGTGAATTCATTTTTTTCTTTTGAAGTGACATGTACTTCATGCTGATCATCACTGTACTAGAAAGCTGGAAATACATCTGTGCCACTTTAAGCTTCTGCTGCAAGGAACCACAAGTGGCCTTATGTGAGTCAACGCATACTTTTTGGTTACATACCTCATGGCTTGTGGAAAATTGCTTTGACTTTCTAAAAATCTACTCTTTTGCGTGTATTGCACCTTAAAATCTTAGGAATGCAATACTTAATAGTTAGAAAGCTTCAGTTCTGTTTTCAACAGGAGTCTTCCTCTAAAGAGTTGCTTAGGTCTACTCATGCAGCAGTCTCTGTCAGACTTTAATTGCCTATCATTCTTCCAGCAGAAAGCTTAGGGGTAAATAGACTGGAGAACTGACACATTGCTGAGGCTCTTCTGCCCATGATAATTTCTGATATAGCTATTTGTTCTCTCATTTTCTTTCTATGTGACACTTATTTCTCAGAGGAAGCTCTCTAATCCTGCTTCTCATGTCAAATTCCATAATGGAATAATGCTGATTGTGGACTTAAATGCATTTGATGTTTAATTCAATTTTAACTTCAAAATGACTTTTCAAAAAGAAAAAAAAACTTCCAAAATGATCATCCTTAATTTCCTTACTTTTTTACCTTAGACAAAGTTAAGATTAGAAGTTATTTACAATCTGTCAATCTTAAGAAACTGACATTTCACTGATTTCACTTTTTGAGGTTGTGCATGTTAGGCAACTCTATTTAAAAAAAAGTAAGGCAACTGGCTGTCACACTTGCCAAAAGGTGCGACGGCACAACTTCTGTTTTATTTTATGTGTTCTTCTTAGGTTAATCTGTCTGTTGGTTGTCTATGATTGCATATGTAGGCATAAACCATTTAGAAATACTGTGGTGTTATTTACATAGCTTGGGTAAAGTATGGCTATGAACTTGCTGATATTATGCTTGACTGATGCTTCTTTGTGTTTTCTTGGATATCTGAAATTTCTGTTTCACAAATGGTTAGTTTCCAATCTTTGTTTTGATGGACTGCAGGCTAATTCTTGCTGTTCTTTTTATTCTCTCCCTCTCTCTCTCTTGCCGTGTGCATGCTGTTCACAGTGTTGGGACTGATTTTAATTTCTTTGCATTTATGGTGTTTGAAGTTGATAGCAACTTAGAATGCTGACTTGGTATCTTGTGCTGTGCAGGGAGTTGTTAACATCACATCCACTTATGACAGTAGAACACATGATATTGAAAGTTCTTTACTTGCACGGGGGGACCTGTGGAGAGCTGAAGCATCACATGGGGGTTCCACTTCTCGGAATGAGAGTTCTCCTCTTTTTCTCATCCAACTTGGTCCTGTGCTCTTTGTCCGAGATACAACACTTCTTTTGCCAGTCCATTTATCAAAACAACATTTGCTTTGGTATGGTTTTGATCGCAAGGTAAAACATCAATTTGTGCAAACCAGCGGTCTCAAACTAGTATATTTTTTTACAATAGTTAGCACAGATTTGATTCAATGTGCCCCTTAATACTTTTTAGTGATATTAACCTCGGCAAGCACTTATTAGGTTGTGTTTTTTCTTTCTCTCTGAATGACCATATGGTCTTCATCTTGTGCTTGAACTGACATTGAATTGCTCTTGGTTTCTTTACAGAATGGAATGCATTCACTCTGCCCAGCCATATGGTCGAAGCATAGGAGATGGCTATTTATGTCAATGGTCTGCCTGAACCCGTTGGCATGTGTAAGTAGAGATGCCTGTTGGTATCATGGAAAAGTCTTTTCTGTGAAGGACTGATATTACTCTTAGGACATGTTTGCATTGAACTATTTCTATAGGCCATAAGTGATGAAACACAATATCTTTTGTGCTTTTACTCCCCCGATCCTTAGATGAAATAGAATGTTTTCCTATGTTTATCTACTGAGAGTTCCTTTATGGAGGCCATTGCTGCCATCTACTGTAATATTTTTTCAGTCTTTGAGTAATTACTTAAAAGCAGTGTCTTGGTTCTTTGAGAACCTAGTTTTATTTTTCTCTAACATCTTTCTTTTTTGGTTTAGTCTTTCATGGATTTGCAATTCCCAAATGGGCAGTTCACATATGTGGCTGGTGAGGGATTAACAACCAGTGCTTTTCTACCTGTTTTTGGTGGTCTACTTCAAGCTCAAGGGCAATATCCAGGAGACACAAAATTTAGCTTTTCCTGCAAAGTAAGTGGGTCTGCTCTGAGCTGAATTGTGTATTATTCTAGGATAGATCTATTTTAAGAAAAAAGCACATGCTCCTTGTAGGTTGAACATATTTGGGATGGGATATTGGTATTAGATGAGAGATGTTTTACAATGGTACACTTGTGTGTCTGCTCGTCTCATGTTCCTTGCAGAATAAGTGGGGTACGCGCATTACACCAACGGTGCAGTGGCCTGACAAATCTTTCTCGCTTGGTCTTGCACAAGCTTTAGCTTGGCAAAGATATGGACTCATGATGCGACCAACCATCCAGTTGAGGTAAAAAGAACTCATATTTTAGCTATCAGAGGTCTTGTAGTTTGAGCAAAGAGTTTACGAGAGATATGTGTTTAGTTTTTGCTCTTGCTTTTCCACTTTCTGGTTCTCACCTCCTGTCATTGGTATCGAAATAACTCTTTCGTTCGAACCTCTGGTTCATTCTTTGGTTCTGTTACACCTGTCAGCATATGTCCCACTTTTGGTGGAAGCAACCCTGGCATGCGGGCTGAGATAATCCATTCGATCAAGGAGAAACTAAGTATAACATGTGGTTGTTCTTGTTTGTCACATCCTGCAGCTTTTGCTTCGGTTGCTGTAAGTTTTCTTTTACTAACTTGAAGGATTCTTAACGAAAAGCAAAAAAGAAAAAAATGTTTTATTGGCTGTCTTTGTAATGTATCCTCCTTTTTTTTTTTTTTTTTTTTGTTGTAGCGTCTTCTTTGGTGTTTTTAGCTTGAAAAGCCGTGCAAGTGATTCATATGTTTGGTTACCTTGTAAATCACAGGTTGGCCGATCCAAGTTCAATGGTAATGTTGGAAATGCAGGGATGGTTCTCAGGGTTGAAACCCCTCTGAACAATGTTGGCAGGCCTTCTTTTTCAGTTCAATTGAATAGCGGCATTGAATTTTGAGGCAATAATGCCTGTACATAAATGTAAATAATGTTGTGTACCATACTTGAGAGTTTTCCCTTGTGAATATTCTCCAAAGGAGTCCAATAGAGAAATTTCATTATTCTAAAATCATCTCTCAACTGCTATGAAAATGACAATGTCGGTCGTCTCCATATTTAAGAATTTGGTTGGTCCAGAAAACGATAGTAACTGGTGAGTATCAGCTGCTGTGATATGGACAAGTGGTTTTTCAATCGAAAGGGCGGGTTAATGTTTCAATCGTTAACTCTTTGATCGGTTTGGATCGTTGTAATTGTGGCTTTAGGAGATGTTTTAGGCTTGGGAAAATAAATTAATGGTAGATTGTTTTTTAATGATTTTTTAAAATATTTTTTTACCAGTTTTTTTTGCGTTGTTTTGGCACCGTGGTGGAGCTCGAAGATGGAGTTGGTTTGATTTGAGGAATTGGTACAAGAGTTTTTATAGATAGCCCTTGTGCTGTACGGTTCGATTGTATGGGAAGAAAGTAACGCTCGCTCGCAGTCCAGGAAGGCGCTCGTTTCCTTGCAATTTGATTGTATCACAATCTCGATTACAATTACGACTATTTAAAGGCTAAGATCTGGGAAAACCATCCTACTGGCTGCAAACGATTTTTAATCAGTTTCCAGTATCTTTTCCAATTGGACTTACAACTTACAAAATCCAAAAACGCACTAAAGTTGCAGGCTACACAGGCTACAACGAATGTGGTAAGGCTCCGCTCACGTTCCTGCATGTGATCCTATTTCTGGTATCTTGAGCCACATCCGTTCATGCAGTGCTCACGACAAAGACATGGCGGCCATGATACGGTGATATCCATGTCGCATCTACAGGAAATGATAACGTCCAAATACGATAAAGAAAAGGGTTTCAAAGATTTTTTTCCTGTACGCCAAAATCCTCTCTTTGGTGAGGGCTTTTTTATTTGGTGACGGAGAGATATTTTTGTTATTCCAAAATATCCTGAACAGTCTCCATCTCCCTAAAGATCGATCACTCATAAAATCCCCAAATCTGATACTTTTCCTCTTCAAACAGTTTATCTACTCTTCCAAAGGGATCGATCAGACAGCCCGATCCGAGTGATGGAGAGTCAAGTGGTGCAGAGGAGATTGAACAGACTCCTCGGTCACTTCGTCGGAAATGAGGAAGTGCACCCCAGTAATATACTCCTCGTGGTAAGCTCCGAATTCACTGGATATATGCCGAATCTCGATGGTCGTGTTGACATCTTGTTCAGTATAATTAAGCTGTCGATCGTGCCGTTTCTGCTGCTTGTTTGATACTTGTCTTATGCGTAATTTCATTCACCAGTCATTTCTTTCTGATTATTTGACAAATTTCTGTCTTCCTCAGAATTGCAGCAGCACTTTGAACTCTGTGATCCGGAGGTGCGATAATCGGACATTTTTTGCTCGTCAAGGATCTGCATCTCAAGGTTATTTTATGCGACAGGCTTCAATCAAAGAGGTCAGACGTTTTACTCCTTCTAGTGTTTATTTACTCTGGGTAAGCAACGCATGAGTAGATCATCATAATATGAATAGCAAACTGTTTCAATGTTTCTGCAATTTTAACAGATAAGTTCAACTCCGCAGGAATTACCTCCCTGTTCTGAGAGCGAAAACAGTTCTTTCAACTTATCTGGAGCCCCAATGTTCTCGAGGCCAGCTGAATCCGATCAAATCTTGTCGGATATTACTGTTCAACCTCTGCAGCAAGAACGCATATCTTCTTCTCCTGATCCTCCAATGTTTGCTAGGCCAGGACAGGGAGTAAGTGCTCAAGCAGAGTACGGCTTCAATAAGATGAGACATACTACCAGTTCCACTGGTATGTAAATTTCTTTGGCTTCTGCTACATTTTTGTCTTTTGTCTGTCTCTAAATGCCTCCGTCCCTTCTGTTCTTTTCTTCTGCTTGCTTAGATCTTACCGTTGACTAGCTATCAAGGAAGAATCTTTAAGATAAAATTCCGTGGGAGATAGTTTTAGGCTTTTAGCTAATTTCATTTCTATGAATGTAAGTAAGACTGTAGAAGAGATCATAAAATCAGCTTATCTGGATCAACGATCTAAAATAATCACGGAATACAGGCGCTGAACGGTCTCCGAAAATGGATATTGCAGAATCCCGCTGCAACTATGTGGTGACGATCGAACTTCCTGGTGTCAATATTAGGAATGTGAGAGTGGAGGTGGATGACCGAAAGTAAGTCAGATTCCTCTTGCAGAATTTGCAGAGAATGCTTATTTTCTTTTTCTTGCTCCTTTTTCTTAATTCATTACTCCTGCATCGTAACCTGATCAAACAATGTCATCATCCAATAGCTTGACAGTCACTGGTAAACGCTCCAGTCACTGGTGGAAAGTGGCGAACTTCTCAGAAGATTCACACCCGAAGTATCTGCAGAGAGAGATTTCGCGAGGACCATACCAGGTCGTCTGGCCACTTCCCTGTGATGTGAACAAGGACAGGGTCTCCGCCGAGTTTGTGTATGTTTCTTCTCTCACTCCATTGTTGCTAAGGCGTTTTAATCTATGAATTCTCCCAATGTTTTCACAATGTAACTGATCGATTGGGCTTCATATACTAGGCTGAAAAGCAGAATCTGTTATGACTGAAACTTGTTTTACTGCCACAGGAATGGATTTCTGCAAATCAACCTTCCTAAAGTCTGAGAATGCCGGAATGTGGAGACGGCCGATAGAGTTGAAAATATACGCGTTTGCTTTTCTGCTATGGAGGTCCTATTGTCATCTCAGTGTTCTTGAAGCTCTCCTGTGGCTGCATAGACACAACATATGCCCTAAAATTGCAATACATTATGATATATCCGTCCATGTGAACGGTTTATTACAGAACCATCCGTAATCCTAAATTCCGAATATCCGGTTATAGATTTTTTCCTGGATGTTGGTGTTCCGAACTTAGAACAAAGTTTCGGCCTTGCTAAAATCAAGTAAATTTGACTCAACCACCAGAAATATACCTCCATAGACCTCTCTCAATTAATAATCGGGGTCAGTTTAGGTCTGACTCACGGGCCTACTGGTCCTGGTACAGGACTCAAATGGCAAGACCCGACTGAATCGGTTTGAATCAACTAAGATCGAATGTGACATTTACCATTAGGTTGCCATATCGTTTATATATATAATTTTATATGGCATTTTTCAATATGACAGGGAATTTGATTTTATTGTGCTAATAGAAAAATTACTTTTATCCGGAAATGCAATCTGTTGACTGTTTCGGTAATCTTCTACGACGGTGGCTTAATCCGGAAATTTTAATATCAGAAATAATTTTGGCTCGGTCACATCTTCGTCGTATAATTGCTATTCCTTGCGGGCCTACCGCACAAAATCGTCCATATCGAGACGGAGGCATCCGATGCTTGCCAGCGACAACCGGAAAAAAAAAACAAAAATGGAAAAGCCATCGCAGTGATTTTCTCTAAAGAGAATCTAACCAAAGTCGAAATTGGAATTGACTAAAGACCGGCAACTTTTTCTCTTCATTGACATATTGCGCTAATCTTTGGCGAAGCAGATTAAACCAACCTGTCCTTACACACTGATCATTTGCCCGGTTCCCTGATAGATAAAGCTTCTCCATTATCACGCTTCTGGTTTTCGAGATAACTACGAACATTTTTTTGGCAATTATACAGACGGAATGGATTAGAGTCCAGCTGGTGAAGAAACTTCTCTTATCGTTACGGACGGTCACTTTAAACTAAGTCAAAGCATTATCTATTGTGTCGGCTCCATTTTAGCGAGAGACTTCACCCACCGAGTCCGGGCTCGATGTATTTTCGTATGGTGGGCCTGCTGAAAGAATCTAACGAACTATCTCAATTCAAGCTCTAAAAGCTGATCCAATTCGTCATATTTCCGCCGTAATTAATAGTCCAGATTTCAGTATCGAGTTAAACAATTGAAAATATGCGGAACGTATTCGATATTTCATTATTTTGTTGGATTTTGTTGGGTGTTGGGGATTTATATGATAGGCCCATTTTGAATTAGCATGCCCCACTTGAGAATTCTGCACGGAAGGTGGGCTTGGCTCCTCTCCTCCGTTCAGCCTCGAATAATTTTCAAGATCTGAAATTCCCTCGATTCAAAGCGCCTTCAATTATTTTTCTCTTTCTTATTTCCCCTATTATTTATTCCGAGCGGAAAGCTTCTCAGCAAATCGGGCTTCAGCAGTAGGGGCTGGTTTTTTCGCGTTTCCCGGGTATGTTTTTCTTTCTTCTCATTGTTGCAAGTTTTACTGTCAGCTGCTAATGGATTAGAGCGTTCCAGAGTTTCTGTTTTCTGCATTTCGTTTACTACATCGATTCTGTCTTGCTTTGTTCTGGAGATACTAGTCATCTAACGTTTGTGTTTCTATCTGATATTGGTTTCATTCTGAATTCTATGGCGTAAGATACTCGGATTACAAAGACAAAAAATCGGTTGGTTTTCGATCTCTGTGAAAGAGTTAGGGTTGTAGTTCATTGAATCGCTATTGATCGGATTTCCTGTGGGTTTTGATTGATCTTAGCATTGCCCCTGCTGCTACAAGTGCAAAATTGGAAGATAACGTGGTGACCCGTTATTGTCACACGGACGCCCAGTTATTTATTGGCTTGATTGTATGCATCATGGATATCTCTACTCAGTAATTTGATGCCGATAAAAAAGTGGAATTTATTATTTTCATGACTAATTGCAGTTTTCAATCCAGTTACCAGGCATAATTTGTTATCGGAAGACACTCCAGTATTAAACCAGAAACAATCCTGTTCTCAGCGTCTCAGAGATAGCTGGCTGGAAATTTTTGTTTGAAATCTACCATGATTATTGGATTATGAAAGTATCATGTACTGATGATCTATTGTTATTGTCAATTGGAGATAACTTAATGACTTCCAAATAAATTTTTAACTGGTAATCAATGTTATCCTGAAAATCAGAAATTCAGCTTGAAGAAAGTTGCAATTCTACCAAAGAAACGATCAAACCTTGGAGAAAGGTGTGCTTGCAGACATATGCAGGGAAGTCCTCATCTATCATGGAAACAGGGTTCCAGAACTAAGGAAGATACGTAATTCAGGGAGAAAAATCTGGTCTAGCTAAGGAATTTTGCGCTTGAGTAGAGGGAGTTAATAAAAGCCATTCATTGTAATGGAGGTGAAAAAAATTGAAGGAAAAGAAGGAACTAAAATCTGTGCTGAAGAACAATGATGAGTCCTTCTAAGTGCGCATACATAAAAAAAAAAAGAAGCCAACACAGATTAAATAAAACATAAATTAATCTTGGCAGAAGATCAGGAGTACATGGGCTTGTGTATAAATGAAAGGAGAAATCTAAATAGCTGCACATCAAGAAATGGAAGTCCTTTTACAACTGTCAATAAAATGAGGAGCCGTGAAAGAACTAGATATTTTAGATCTCCGTGATTTTTGTCAGAGTTTTATATATTAGAAGCATGTAGAAATGTGGCATATTTCTTTCTTTACTTGGTAACATACAATATCATGCATCCGGACTATAATGGAGAATAAGTGGAGGAAGGTGTTTGTCAATTCTTGACTATATACCTCCTGATATCATTCTATAGTTATGGAAATTAAACTGGCTAGCATCAAAATATATTTGAATGCAAGAACACCAAATTGGAGAAGAGGTTATTTGATGCAAAACTGGTGTATTGAGGTTCGGGTGCCCTTTTCCATTGACGCTCTATGGTTTATCTTTTTTATTTTATTTTATTTTCTGTCTATGGCTGATCTAGTATCTGAAAGAAGTTTCTTGGAGATTTGATGGATTTTTTTGGTGATGTTTGTGAGTGCATGCCCTTTTTTTTCATAATGTATGTGTATGTGACCTATCTCGGGGTATGCTTTAGTTATTTGGTTGGATTTATGATTTTTTCTTTGGCTTCACAAATTTGGACCATTTTTTGGTTCTCATGGTGATAAAAAATTGTTTATTTTTTTAAAAGAGCATGAGACCAGTTGTTCTCTTTACCGGTTACCAGTCAGAAGCAACTTATAGTTTATGAATCTCAAGTCCGACAAATCTCTAAAATGGTTAGCCAAGGTTAGGAGGCCTCTTCCAAAGTAGAAACAGAGGATCTTTCGATTTCTAGGTCAAGTTGATTCTTAATAATATATAATATGTTCTTTATATATTTCCATTCTGTTTGTAAGTAAATGCACGAAAACACATCCATTATATGTGTATCATGTGTGTGATACACTTATAATTCGTTGAATTGCTAACTATGTTGAAGCTCTGAAATTTTATAAGATGAGGTGGTCTGTTATTGTTTGGAATGTGGTCGCCTTGTAACTTCTGTCTGTTTGATGTTTGATGTGCACTCTTGTGTTCAATGCCCTACCCTACTCTTTCCATATAAAATTGTTTCATTGTAAAATGGCTGAATATGTTTTGTCGTTGTTTTGCAGAAAGCTATTATTTGCACCCTTCTGTTGCCCTACTTGTGAAAGCAGAGCAAGTAAGTTGGTTGTGTACTTTGTTGAAGAGTATTTTGAAAAGCTGTAGCTTGTAGTATGTTGTTACTATTGGTCAAAATGTCTGTTTTGTGCTGAAAAGGTTTAGTCAATAAATGCAAGTTTTGTTATGATGGAATTTACCTTTATGTCAGCGACACTTCCTTACACTTTGAAACCTAGCAATTTGGGTTTGTGCTACCATTTGTACCTGAAGTTTTATGATTTAATAGAGCTCCTTTTGAAAGAAATTCCTGTACTTTGAAACAACACACTTTTTTGGTCAGCACTTGAACATTATGTAAGGCTGCTTTCAGGTATATCTCTTAGAAGATAGACATACTTAAGCTATAACTATCAGTAAAATTTCCTCCCATTCAGAATGAAAAGGCAAAAGAACTCTAAAAAGACAAAATTTTACCAATCAGTGTTTTTATTTTAATTTAATTTTTATTTTTATTTGTGTGTGTGTGTGTGTGTGTGTGTGTGGAATGGCCTATCAATTAGTAAGCGATTTATCTAATCAGTAAAAAGATGAAGGGGCGAACTTTCCACAAATCGATGGCTTATGTTAACTCTTTCTTCTTTGTACTCCCTCCCAGGGTGTCTTTTATGTACGTTCTCTTCTCCACTAAAATCCCTTCTCACTTGCATTAAAAAAAAAAGCCAACTTGATGTGATTATCATTGCCAATCACTGGTCAAATTAATGCTGGCATTTATATAAACTTTATCCTCCAACCTCGCACAGGCTAAAGGCTTCAACTTGGAATGATGTAGTACAAATATGGTTAAGATACCCAAGATTCTATTGTATTACGAACTTTTGGAACAAATATATCAAACAAGTATGTCGTGTTCTCTGTCCTGATGCTGTTGAATATGCCTTGTTAAGCAGTACAATGTGGTAGTTATTGGTAGTAAAGTTGATTAGATGGTGGTTCTTGTCTTGTCTTGTTCCTTGTCTTTCACAAAGGATCTCATTTAATTGAGAAATATCTAATCTTTCTCTTCCTTATAACTGTAGGAATAATGATTAAGCTTTTCAAAGTAAAGGAAAAGCAGAGAGAAATTGCTGAAAATGCCAATGGTAGGGCACCAGTCAAGAAGCAAAGTGCAGGGGAATTGCGTCTTCATAAAGGTTTCATTATCTCTGAAGTTAAATAACCTTTTTGTCCATTCAGTTTTAATTTTTCATATGATTCTCTACTGTATTAATGATGCTGTAAATTATTTTACAGGCTGAAATTGTTATAATTAAAAATCTGAAATATCTATTGAGCAACTATTTTCATCTGACTCTTGTAATTGTTGGAGAAAAGTCCAAGTGCATCTCTAGTAGCTTGTTTGTATGCTCCTTATCTTAGGAGTTTGAGTTATGCATATTTTGAGCTCAAATATCTTATAGTATATTGGTAAATTTTGTATCTTTATTACTGGCAATAGATCTAGTTCTTACCTAACTGGCACACAAGATAATTTTCATTCTTGTATCTTGCAGATATCAGTGAGTTGAACTTACCCAAGACAACTACTATATCCTTTCCCAATGGCAAGGATGATCTGATGAACTTCGAGGTTTCCATTCGCCCCGATGAAGGATATTACCTGTAAGAGATCTTCCTTTGCCTGCCATCTCCTGACTATTCAGTTACAAAGCATGAGAGGCATCACTGGAGTCCTCTATGGTTCACTCTGTCATATTAAATTTTCGTCATTGTTTTTCTCAGAGGGGGTACATTTGTCTTTACCTTCCAAGTGCCCCCTATATATCCCCATGAAGCACCCAAAGTTAAGTGCAAGACCAAGGTACCATTTAAACTTGTACTTGAAAATCCAATCTATTTTCTGTGTCATTTCCAAATTGACCTATACCAGAATCTAATGGTTTATAATTCAACTGCAGGTATACCATCCCAATATCGACTTGGAGGGAAATGTCTGCCTCAACATCCTTCGGGAGGACTGGAAACCTGTTCTCAATATTAACACCATCATATATGGTTTACATCATCTTTTCACGGTATTATCTTGTTCCTTCAAAGGCTTTTTCTTGTTTGTTTCTCCTCCAATACCTAACTGACTTTTGTGAATTTTCTGTGGGTTCCAGCAACCGAACCATGAGGATCCCCTGAACTCCGATGCAGCTGCAGTGTTGAGGGACAACCCAAAGATGTTTGAAGCCAATGTGAGAAGGGCAATGGTTGGAGGGTATGTGGGGCAAACCTACTTCCCTCGATGCATGCTTCCCTAGATGCATGGAAGGCATTTATTGCAGGCAGTATGATGGTCTGCAAATAAAATGTGCTCTGCCTAGTGGCCCCAATACCAACAACTCGTGCTTCGGAGCATGGTAGACAATGTGTGTTTGAAGCCTTCTTAAATGCTCCAAGTAAGCTTATTAAGAAAAGGGCCAAATTGGAAGTTGTTTGTCAGCGTATTTGGTGTTTAGCGTGCTGTTTTGTGCAATATTATAGTGTGAATTGGAACATCCGAACCATCCTTGATCTGGCTCTCATTGGTAGTACATATTTGTGCCTATATTTTAACTTCCACTTGGTAGTACATGCTTGTGTCCTTGTTGCATATTTTAGCTGAGGAGAAGGCTGTGATTGCTCTCCTCTTTAGACCGGTCCACATCATTGTGCTTGGTAGGCATTTGGCGTGCTTCCAGTTCTTTCAAGGAAAGCAAGAAATTGAGAGAAAAAGTGTTGTCAAGCTTCCATGTATCAGCAGCAGTAAGTTCAACTCTCTGTAGACCATAAATTTGGATAGTTTATTCGTTCTTTCAATTTTCCTACGTATCTGTAACTGAAGGAAAATTTAAGTGCCGCTGCATGGGCCTGTTTTTGCCCCTTAACTCAAGCGAGTTGTTCCATGCTGCAGTCGAAAACATCTATCTTCATCATTTATCAGTGTTTCTGCAACAGAAAGGGGGCTTTCAAGTTTGCTGGTAATTGATGCGTGCGTTGTAACATTTTCTTTGTTGGGTATCTTTTCAAAACCATTTTGTTTTTGTAGAATAGAAGTGTGGTTACCTAATGCTCTTTCATACACCATTTTCTCTTTGTAGGTAGTTTATGGGATAATTACTAATATAACTGATAACTGCGAGCGAAAGAAAATCTCAGCTTTTGCTGTATATAATCCAGCCAGCTGATTTGAACTTTTAGTGACTCGTTCGGCCGTTCTCGGTTCTGTCTCATTGTAGGATTCAGCCGGAACACGGAAGTGTAACTGAGCATCTGACAATAATGCTTTTCTGAACAAGGTACAGTTTGAAATGGGATATGGGAGACTAACTTATGAATTCATCTTTCATTTTGCCCAAGAATTGCCATGAAATATTATCCTCCGTTGATTTATCGGGAGGTTTTATGATCGTAGCGTTTCCCCTCTCTGAGAGAATCTGTTGTCTATTTTCTCTTTGAATACAATCCGCTTCTTCTCACAATTGCTCTTCATTCTGTGGAGACCCTTGGAAAATCGTAGCCTTTCTCCTTCCTCTTTCCAATATCCTCACCTTTCCCTTCACTTTCATTACAAGCCTCCTTACGCTGTTAAAGAAATTAAAGAAAAAAACTTAATTAAAGATAATACTTATTACTTTACCCATAGCTTTTTCCATCATGTTCAACAACCTAGAAGCCTGTGTTGCAACTAAGATTAACCTGCGTAACCATAAGTTGGTACGAAATGCAATTCCCAACCCATTACAGAGATCAATAGTTAGATGATTGAGAATGACCTAACTTTATACATCAGGGTAAATATTCATATGTGAAACTTCACCCAAATTATCTACTTAATAAAATCACACAAGAGGACTTACACATTAAGGAGAGTATTAAAGAATAATCCCATATGAATTAACAAATACAAAGATCTTGAATTTTAGTTGGAAATTTTTTTTCTTAAGTTGACTAATCATTTCAAGATAAGCCTTAGATCAAACTTAATAATAAGACGACAGCTGCGACGCCATATTGAGGATGCTGTAGCAAAACAGCGAAGTGCACTTGGTGAACAGGTAACAGTTAACAGGTCGATTATTAGGGGCATGAACCTCTGCTATCTAACCGTGCTTCCTGAACTCCCCACACCATATTTTAACCTTCTTCGAGTTTTTAATCTCTATTTTCGGGTCCTCAAAAAAAGAGGGTCGAACTACAGGCCTTCCTGAACTGTTCCTTGGCATCAACTCTAGAACAGAGGAAATTCCCCACAGCAAAGTAAACACCATTATTCTACGAGGTCATAAATAAGTAGATAAAAGATGACTAAAAAACAGAACTCCAGTTTCAATATCTCGAGTACATGGCATAAATTTTGGACAAAAGATTTCGACATTTGCACAAATGAAATGCATACTAATTTCAGCTCAATGTAGTAAAAAACCTCAAATTGGCAGTAGCTAAAACTTCAGAATTTTCATCACTGACGGACTGGATTTGCAGTTGGGGCAGGACGAGGACCTTGCCCAGGCTTAGCCATGTCATCCTGTTCACACAATTGAAATTTAATAAAAGACAACATTAAAAATCAATCTAAACCAGAGTACAGAACACCGCACAATAAATTCATCAACATTTCTTAAAAAATAAAGCGTCAGGATTGAAGAGCGCAATTACCCTTCTTCTGAAACGCTGAGGCGGCTCACGGTTGCGACGAGCTGTGCGTGATCTAACGCGAACCACATGAGAATGAATTGCGCACGATACACAGTACTGCATTTTGGCATAGAGCTTCGGAAGCGTGTACCCTGCGATAGGATAGAATTGACGAAGAAAAAACAGTAAACAAATTACAAAAAGATAAGATAATAAATTCATAAAATAAACAAAACAGGAAGAGGGAATACCATCATAGACAGAAGCTTCCTGAACATCCCTGACGGCTGCCTGCTCCACGATGTTGCGAACGAGGAACCGCTTAATAGCCTTATCCTAACACCATCACCCGAAAATAAAATCGAATTTAAAAATAACGGCCAACTTAAGATCGAATCAGAGTTGCAGAAGTCCCAACAAAGAAGCAAGGAAGAACCTTGGGGCAGCATTTTCCGCAGTTTGAGCAGCGGACGAATTTCACATGGCCTCTGCCATGCTTATTACGTCCTCCATTCCTTCTCTTGAATGTCTGCAAACATTATTCCATGGAAAGTCAAATTTGGCGAAGATTATAACAGAGGAGCTGCCTTTCGCAGTGCAAAAAGTTGATTGTAATTACGAACCATCTTATCGAAGGACAGAAAAGAATCGTGCCGTCGTCGTCGAGCTTCAGCAGCGCAGAGAAGTCTAGACGGTGCTCTAGGGTTTTTACTTTGAGGAACCTCTATTTTTTTTTTTCCGCTAAAGTGACCTTCGCAAAATCTGAATGACGGGAATATCCTCATTGTCTATTTTGATTCCAGCCCAGCCCAGCCCAGCCCAGAAAATCTGAGTACTTCTGACTTATTTCCAGTTTAGCTTATCTTCGAGCTCATAAAATGTAACCCAGTTTGAGTTTTAAAATTATAAAAATAAATAAAGAAAATATTGTGACGAGCTTAATACAATTGAACATACTAATGTATAATAACCACCTTAATAGATCTAAAAAAAAAATAAATATTTCCATTAATAGTGTTTATTCCATTGACAAATAACAATATTAGATGTTGAGGGACCCAAAATGATTGAACTATCGATCGTCTTTAAGGTTTTAGATAAATAAGAGCAACTATTAACCAACTAAAGAGGGAATTGACGATAGCAATTAGAGTAAAGGGTATTTTCATAAAAAAAAATGTTAACGAATCAATTCACGAGTTAATAAGCCAAAGTCGGAAAATCTCTAGTTTGATTTGTTATACTTAACGAACCTTATTTCAAGTTTGAGCTTAAGCCAACAATTTAGGTTTTTTTAGGTAAACTCGAATGGTTTGTGAGTCAGTTTAGCTTGTTGTCAACCCTACCAATAGGCCATGGCGAGATAGGTAATGGTTATTTTATTGACCATTTCGAGTCTTTGACTACTCGATATTTAATTTTAATTTTATTTATTATACTATTTATTTTTATTTTAAAATATAAGAAAATTCATATTTGTTTTATTTAATAAATTATTTGCAAAAAAAAAGGATAAATCTTTATATAAGTTGCCATTCCCCCTAACTCTACTTATGATGTGGTTGAATTTGTAATCCTATATCCATCTCAAAGCCTCCATGTAAAGAACAGTTCAGTTCGTTAAATTTCTTGTTTCATCACCCATTCGCCAAAACTCAAAATCTTGTCCAATTACATATACTGCACTCTATGTGCTTTTCATCCGAGGAGAAGAAGCAAAAGGCTTTCACATGCTTCTTGAGTTCTTGCCCTGCATATTGAAATCCATTTATCAGGAAGCATCGGATCAAATAGTGTTCCTTGGTATTTTATATTTTATTTTCTCCTCCACCTTCGAATAAATACTCATTCAATCGAGAGCTCAATTTTGAACGTCGCAGAGAAAAACAATGGAGTTATGGGTAATGGTCCGTGAAAATTGAACTACAGAGAAGAAATTTGGTGCAAGTATGAACTTCAGGAAGCAGAAACGAAGACCCATAATTTATTTTCCGCAGGTTTGACAGAGTCAGAGAAGAGTTGTCAACAGGGCCTAAACATTTGACCTGGAGAAGCATTCACGTTCGATCGCGAGGAAGTCGATGTTGTCGTGCTGAGGCAGTCACGGAGAGATATGGAGGCAAAAACACTTGGCGAGAGTGGAGAGAGGTGGCTGCCGCGAGTCACCACGGGTACGCTTGAATGGACGATTGCAGTCAAAGTCAATCGATTGAAGTATTTAAATCTTGGTGAGTAACGAAGGGATCGGAAAATTCGAAATAGGTATTAAAAACTATGTTTGCTTGTAAGTGTCCAAAGGATCAGGAAATTAAAGTTCGCATTCGAAGTTTGATTCACCTACCCACCCCATAATTTCCGAAACGTACGTCGACATCAGAGTACATTCCAAGAATCGCCAGAGATGATCGAGAGCCCATAAGCATAAATGGGTGGGTGAGTGAGTGGGTGACTGCCGGAGATCCGACGAAGGTCAGTGAGTGCGTGACCGCCGGAGATCCAAGTTCGTCGGATCAGTCACTGTCAAATGATGATCATATCCAACAATTATAAATGTATAGAACTGTTTGTCAAAAGACAAAATTACGTTTTTCGCAGGATACCTGTGCCTGTCTTCTGCCCGCGTAAGAAAAGGTTAAAAAGTTCAAGAATTGTTAATCTGAAAATTGTAGTCCAAGAGAGGCTTCATGTGAAAAGACTGAAGGCCTTAAAAAGCCACCTCTTCACTAGGCTACTTAATTTCCAACGGGTGAAGTTGTTGTTCAGATAAGGGAAAGTTATTCAGGATAAAATCTTTCCTCGGAGAAGGTATGGAATTTGGATCGAAATTCAGCATCGACTATCCTTTATTGCCAACCGGAAACTATCCCTTGATTTATTTTCGCTCTTTTTTTTTTCTTTAATCTGTTTTTTCGGTGGGTTGTCAAAGCAGCTTTCAATGCCCTACATCACACTTTTCAACAATTTTCATATCTCGTCATAGTTCCAGGCCTCGCTTTTCTCCTTTCTTTTGACGGAGACGTCGAGCTTCCTGTCTCCCGTGGTCCTGGATAAGCAGAGGTTGAGGCTGTTCTTGGGTACAAATACTAACAGCAGCAGGAACTTTTGCAGTTTTTCAATCTTCCTCTTCGGCGGAGGTGAAATATGGCGGAGATTTCCAGCACCAATGGCAACCACGTAAGATTCGTTGAAGATGGAGTGGGTGACAATATGAAAGCTGAAACAGTTGTTCACGTAGAAAGGGGGAATTCTCTGGAAATCAAAAGAGGGTCTAACTCTATGATGTCGGTATCTTTCTTGCAGAAGGTGACTATTTGTTCTTCTTCTTTTCTTCTGAGATTGAAGGGATCATTTTATCAACTTACTGTCTCCACAATCTTAAATATGCAGAGCCTCTCACTAGGTCTAATTTGCTTTCTTATGATCCCCAGTTAATTGCAGAAGTATTTGGCACATATTTTGTGATATTTGCGGGATGCGCAGCAGTGGTGGTGAACCTGAGCAAAGGATCCGTCACCTTTCCGGGCATCTGCATCGTCTGGGGCCTCGTCGTGATGGTCATGGTCTACTCCGTCGGCCACATCTCCGGTGCCCATTTCAACCCAGCCGTTTCGATCGCCTTTGCCACTTGCGGCAGATTCCCATGGACGCAGGTAACCGATCGACACCGTCTCGGCAGTCACGGCTAACAGTATAAAATTTTTTTTTGATCCTATCCTACAGTACATTATCTTCCAAATGATATTGAACCTTCACTGATTAAATCAAACAGGTCCCAGCTTACATCTTTGCTCAATTGCTGGGATCAACCCTTGCTAGTGGAACTCTCCGCTTGTTATTTGGCGGCAAACACGAGCATTTTCCAGGAACCATTCCGGTCGGATCCGACCTTCAGTCCCTCATTCTGGAATTCATCATCTCCTTCTACCTAATGTTTGTCATCTCCGGCGTTGCCACAGACAACAGAGCAGTAAGTTGATCTTGACACAATTCTCTTCCCAGAAAACTATTCATCTTTAATTGTCTTTCTCTGCTATATTATAAAGAGAGATAATTTTCTGCGGTTAGCTGATAACTAAGTTGTTTAATCGCTACCTCCACACTTACTCGTTCCCCTTTTTAACTTTTAACCGTTTCTGCAGATTGGAGAGCTGGCTGGGCTTGCAGTTGGAGCAACCATCCTATTAAACGTCCTTATTGCAGGGTAAGTAAGACACCTATTCCAGCCTCCTCTGTATTTCTCCTTCAGCAGACGTGAACATCCCTGACCTGGTTTACCACAACAATGGCAGGCCGATATCAGGGGCATCGATGAACCCGGCCAGGAGTCTGGGACCGGCAATCGTGGGAAATCGCTACGAAAGCATTTGGGTGTACCTCGTGGGCCCGACGTGTGGAACCATATGCGGCACATGGGCATACAATCTCATCCGTTTTACCAACAAACCGTTGAGAGAAATAACCAAGAGTGGTTCCTTCTTGAGAAGCTCCGGGAGAAATAGTTCCGGTTGAAATTGATGCGTTTTGCTTACACTGACATGCCTGCTGCCTGCAAGTATTATCTTATCCTTATCGTAGAATGGAATCATCTTCTTACTTTTTTGCTGGTCTTAAAGCTTGTACAGAAATGGAAGACGAATTGGGTTTCCTTGTCTGGAGATGAATGAATGAATGAAAGTGACTTCCTCTTAATCGTCTTTCTCCTTCGCTCGTTTTATTGTTTTGGACATGGTGTGTGAACTGTGAAGTCTACGAAGATGAAGGGCAATTACAGGCGTTTGAGGCTTTCACGAAATCACTCTCTTTTTTCAACGAATAGATTTATTATTGGGTTTTTGTGACAATGAAAGTAGGACCCAACGAAACCCTTCAAGTCTTGGCGTGCAACTAAAAAAATTGAGTAATCGCCATCATTAAATGGTCGGATGATCCGTTCGCTGGTCACCGCCGGCCAACAGATTTTCTTTTCCTGCGGTATGCAGAAAGTCTGAATGTTTTAAAATATCTTCAGAAAATAGTACTAGAAGAAAAACTCTATCATGGTATCCTCCTAAGGGAACAAGTTGTTGTGACAACTACCATTTCAGTTAGTGTAATTATTTAAAAATACTGATAAATATAAGCAAGATTAATATTTTAAATTATTAATCATACAAAATATTATGAATGATATAAAGATACTAATAAGATAATTATTTTAAAAAAAATATTATAGTTGATATAAAGATTTTAGTAAGATATTTATTTAAAAACAAAAGAATACCAATTATTTAGCAACTAGATTCCAACCCTAATGGGCACTCCCTTTTTAGATTCCAGGCTCTAGAATACCAATTATTTTAGTTTTAAGGTAGTAGAAAACCTCTACAAAAGAAAGAATAAAATAAAAAAAAATAAAAAATCTTCAACTTTCTTTTCGGAGATAGTTTTTCTCCAAGTGAGATCCAAGCCTCCAAAACTCTAAGTAGGAAAGACAATTTTTTTGGAGTTTAATAAAGCTTTGAATGCAAAGAGAGCGAAGGCAAATAAAAATAATTTGGGCAATTTTGAGGTTTGTCTCTTCTAAATGGTAAAGTTAGAATTTTAAGCCCAAAAGAACCTTTTTAGATGTTTGGTATACCAATATAAACTTAAAAGTCTGTCTTCTATAAGTTTTGGGGTCTGTTTATAAGTTTCCCAACCAAACTAGTCGTTTTTTGCCCGTTACCCAAAAGTTACAAAAAATATTGATCATTTACTAGAAAGGTACGATGGATCAACCATGTATAATGTCTATATTTATTTGGTTTTTTAGGCTTGGTGATCGATCATAACATCGATCAACATGTTTTCAATCTTTATTAAAACCTAATTAATTCATCAAGCCTATTTGATTGAACGATCATGCTTTAGAGCATTGGCTATACACAATTCTGGATGATTAATTATCCTATAGAGTATAATCGATCATGCTTTATAACCATATTTAGTAAGATTTTGTATGATTGATCATGTCTATTAGGATGATCAATTATGCTTTATATTACTTCGCTAGTTGTATTTTAGATGATTGATCAATCACACTATGATGCTCGATCATGCCAATTGTTAGTTTTTTTAAATGGCTTCTCAGCAATATGAAAACCATCATAAAGGATTTTAGCAAGTTTAAACATGGTTATGCATCGATTAAACATGATTTTAAATACTTTTTTGCCCTAAGGCTCCATAGCATACATGTGCTAAAGAATCGAAATTTAGTTGGTTATCTACTTACATGTTAGAGTTCTTAAAATTTTCTATTTGACTTCGACTCTAATCATCAAGTCTTCAGTCTTCTTTTTTTTAGGTTCCTCTTCTTAACAACAATCTTTAATGCGATTAATTTTGGTTATTGACTTGACAACTTGATTGAACATTCCTTTATTTAAGTTTTTGCCTAGACTTCATAATGTTTGTTTTGGAAGTTATGTGTCTAACATACACTAATAACACCATTAGTAGTACACTTTCAAGCTAGCCATTTTGTTCTCATCAAAACAATGGAAATCGACATGATTTTATTATTTGGTTCAACCCATTTCGATTTCGTGTAATATTTAGAATACACTTTGTTCCAAACAAAATGCACTAGTGCTTAATATACTTGTACAAACTCTTGAATTATCCTCTTGGATGGTTTGGTACTCAAAATGTTGTTTAGTATTGTTTGTGGTATGGTTTGAAATGTTTGAAATGTTTAGTATTTTTAAAGCCATAGTATGGATGCTTTCCCATTTGAAATTAAAGATATCAAATTAGGGTTACTTCACGTTTTTAAGCTATTTGCTATCAATATCTTATTTAATTCTGCAACATAGTTGTGTTAAAGAACAATGGACAAGATTTGGATGAAATACTTGTTTGTTTGATTATTTCATTCCAGGGAGAATCCAACTATATATTTGATAGCTATGCTAAAGCTTCTTGAATACATGCACAAAGTTACTTATGTTAAGTAATATTGTAGCAATAATTAGTCTAATAGATAATGATTTTGTTTTTTGCACATAAACATGCAATTTTTTTTCCAATGAAGAGTGATTAGGCCAACATGGCAACATGGAAGTTAAGTTTCAGTAAAATTGGATTGGCCATTTTGGCATTCAAATGATGAAATAGATTTATCTTGAAGTAAATTTTCATGTTTGAAGGACCTTATTATATATATTATATATGAATTTTTACTTCATATGTTATTAATAGATGTGTTTTTAGAATTTGTATTTTTTACTATTTTTCTTTTTATTTACCCTTTTACCCAATCAGTAACCGTGTAAATAAAAGGAAAGAAAATAGATTAAAACACCAATCGGATAGAATGAATACAAAAGAGCGAACTGCTAATCAAAAAAATATATGAAATAACTTATTTTATTTCGTTTGTATATTGTTTGTACCCTAGGTGAGTCATTGCCTTAAACTATTACGATTACGAGGATAAAACTTTTTTACATGACTTGGTGATTTGAGGTACGTTTGATCAAGTAAAAATAGAAACAAGTGCCTCAAAAGTCCTACAAAATTTTCTTCTTAAGCCACAACATCAACGATATTTTATATAAAAAGTTCAAGGACAAAAAATGACATATTAAGATATGCATAGATAAAATAAATACATTGAGATATTTGGTAGATTCAACACTCTAACATGAGTGTCATAATGAAAACACATGGTGTGTTGTAAACACAAAATATATGTCTAAGACTTGCCAATGGTGGTCTTAACCCAATTAACAATATAAGTATTTCTTATAGCATATGATCGATGGCATTGATGCAATATAATTTGCCCTATGGAAGTGTATGAAAGATAATTATTTTATAATGAGTTTACTAATTCTTGGGTCAAAGTCATCAAACAAAGATTTGTTGTTTATTTATGTTTGTTGGTAGATGAGTGAAAGAATCTATAAGAGGATGGAGTGTATATCTTTGATGTATTTACAAGAGAGATTTTTATGATGCATGTTACACTTCTTTAGGCTAAAGTACTAAAGGAAAATTAGCAAATCCGACATGTAGAAACCAAACAAACTTTGTGCTGTTAAAACATGAAAGAAAGTGATGTTATATGGGTCATTGCCCCTTTACCTATAAACCCACAAAAATTTTACTGATAAATATCTAACCAATGGAACCATTAAAAGTTATAAGGCAAAGTTGGTAGCCAAAGGCTACATATAGACTTACAAAGCAGTTTAATTTGATATATTTTCTCCAATTTCTAGGTTGATTTCCCTTCATATAATCTCTAATTGCTACATAGGTTGGTATCTATATCAATTAAATATTAATAATATGTTTTTCTATGATAATATGAATAAATAAGTCTATATGAAGCAACCCCCTAGATTTGTTGCGCATGAGGAAGAGCGGAAAGTTTGTAGATAGAAAAATAACTATTTATGGTTTAAAATGAAGTACATACATATGGTTTGAAATGTTTAGTAGGATTGTAATGGATTTTGGTTTTAAAAGGAGTCATTCAGATTATTCAGTATTTGTGTGAAAAACATCATATGGTGTAGTAATGTTGATTGTTTATGTGGATCACGTAGATTTATGTGGAAGTGACAAAGAAAGAATTGAGGACACCTAATCGTATTTGAAGAAGAATTTTAAACAAAAGAAATAAAGATTGACGTATTTTTTAGGCATTAAAGTGGCTTATAGTAAAGCAAGTGTAGTGTTGTCTTAGAGGAAATATATTACAAATTTATTGAAATAGACTAGGAATAAAACTAAGCAGATAAACCAAAACTAAAAGATAAAACCGAATGGAAAAGGTTAGTTGGGTAATTATTATATGCTACTATAGCTCAGCCAAATATATCTAAAGTAGTTGGATTTGTTAGTCAATTTCTAAAGAACCAAGAAAGATTCATTATGAGGCAGTTATATGAATTCTAAAATATATTAAGAGGGTTGCTTGACAAGGTTATAATTTTCTCACAAATAATTGATTATTGTTGGCTATTTAGTCGTATAGTGTGCATGTTGTATGACTTATAGAAGATCCACTAGTTCTCATTGATTTTGTTAGTGGTAACCTTGTAACTTAGAAGAGCAAGAGCACACAATAGAAATAAAATCTAGTGCAAAAGATGAATACAAGGTGATGACATATTATGCATGCGACTTTATGTGGATCAAGATATTGATGAAATAATTTGGATTTCCAATTCAAAAACCTTTGGTTATGTATGGTGATAAAATTTTTGCTATCATTATTTCAATAAAAGTAGACTATTTTTTTTATTGGTGAAACAATGATAGTTAGGAAGGTCTTCACGTTACATGTTTAGGCCTCTAAACAGTTTGGCAATATTTTCAGTAAGCCTTCACAAAAAAAAGAAAAAAATTTCCTCTTGTTTAAGGGAGAGTGATGAAAGATAGTGAAATAAAGGTATTTCTATAATTAAGCTACAGGCTTTAAGTCATGTATATGCAAGGGGTAGTAATTTGTTCTCTATATTGTTGCATTAAGTTACTAAGGGCAAAATGTCTATAATCTTGTAATTAAAGTAGTTAGGTCCTGATTAGATCTGATATTCACGAAACAAGAAATACATAAACTACTACTCTCATTTCCTTTCCTTTCAACATTATATTTTTAACACTTCACAATTGCCTTGCATATAACTCTTTGAAATTGTTGTTTCGATTCTCTGGTGTTAAGGACCTATATATGTTGAAGATTGTTGTAATTTGGTAGAACGTTTTTTCTTGTCCTGAAAAATCCATAGTGCAATCATCATTAACCATACTAGTGTGACAACAACAAGAACCAGTCAAATGGATAAATTAGAATAAGTAGGAACAATTATGGCCCACAAATATGATTTATTTTCTCTTTTTATTTTTCATTTTCAAACCCAAAATATAAAATAAATTTTATTCAGACAATAACAAAAGATTGTACACTACAGCCTGAACCACCAATTATTATGATTTATTGCCTGCAAAGAGATCAATGATACCACCTTGCATTTCATAGCAGGTGGTTTCCTCAAAATAATTGCTTTCCTATTCTGCATCATATCCTTGGCTTAGCCCTAGGGAGAATAACATGTCGACAACAGATGAGAATAAATAGTAATTCTGTCACAAATATCCACAAACTAAGCCAGATAAATATTATATTCTTCCACTTCCATATTATCCTCTTTAATAAAGGAAGTTTGGTTTCAAGCACTAGTGATGCAATATAAATCTCAGGTACACCAGCCCCATGACCGAATTCGGCCCGTTGCTCAAGGATGACTCTCAAGCATGCAGTCGCTTCCTCTCCTTCAGTAAACCGTCTCATTTTTAGGTTGAGTGTTTGAGACTCAGATGAATAGCCTGCAATTAGGGGACCACTTTTAAGGAGTGTCTCCATGTATCGGATAGGGGAGCTTTTAAAACGCAGCATACTTGGGTGACTTGAACTGGCGGTTACTTTGCCATTTATGGATACAACATCCACTCTAACCTGATGATAGTAAAAAATCCAATAGTTGAATTAAACATATTCAATAAGAAATGCACTAAGCAATTGCAAAACCATCATGATAATAAAAAAGATCTATGACAAGAAGGCTTACACGTGAGAGGGAGAGTGTTAAATAATAGTCTAACATAGATTAATATGTACAATGATCTTGAGTTTATTAGTTGGAAAAGAAACTTCTTAAATTGGCTAATCACCTTGGACCCAACTTCATAATGACTAGAATGTCCATGGAAGTCTAAATAAAAATCCGATCACAAGAAGCCAATACTAACAGTACAAGCTTAAAGGCAAAGAATATCAATCGGTTTTTAGTAAAACTTAGAGAATCCCAATACTTCAGGCATTTATATTCCCATTGTGGCCCTAATTGGTCACTTGGATTGACTCTTGGACATTCAAATAACATAAATCAAATATCTCACTCTAATTGCAAATCAAACTTTCCTTGCCTTGCACCAGACTCATCCCTTATTAGGACTTAAAATTTGTGATAAACAACAAAACTCGAGATAAGAAAAGGACCTAAAACATAATAAGAAATGCAGTAAGAAGAATATTTAGAAGAAGAAGAGTTCTCCGAGAATAATAAAACTTACCTGAAAGATACCAAGCCTCCTATTATAATCTGATTCAGGCAAAGTCAGTGAGAGTTCAATCTGCAGATCGTGATTAGATGGAATAACACGAGAACTGGCAAATTTTCCAATATCAACCTTTTCGCTCAGAGCCGTACTTGCAGATACCCCATGACATGATAGAACAGGGACGAATGCAACGGGACTCGCCTTTGTGTAATCAAAATTCAAAGTCTCCTTCATTCGGACTGGCTCTTGAACAAACCACCTCATCATTAATCCACTAGTTACAAACGCCATTACGAAGATTACAGTTAACACAAAACAAATGTAAAACGACCAAAAGCATCCCCATGCAATTTTTAAGACGTAGTTAGAAATGGACTGCCGACCCCTAAAGCGTTGATATAGAACTGGACACAATCTAGAAAATACAAAACCACAAATTCGTGAAAGTTTGTCAAAGAACTGAGCTTTGGCAATCCTCATTGTTCGAAAAGGATGGATAACGAGCATCAGAGAGCAGTTCGTCAACCATATTGGGAAGGTGACGAAGCCAATTACTAGACTTATATGAAACAGGATGGCTTTAATCACTAATCCAGCAAACGCAACCAGAAAGTTTGAGGAAGATACATCAATATCTCTAGCAGAAGAATCAATCATTTCCGACTTCTCCATTAGGTCGTTCCTCGCGTCCGATATGATAGAATTTTCATTATTTTGACAAAGTTTATTATTAATTCCACCGGAATTTGACCTAAAACGAGGAGATTCCCCTCGTTCCTGTATGTTTTCCAGGGCTTTCGACGCAGAGAGAAATATGTTTCTCCTTTCTCTCGTAGCGGTTCCGTCCCCCTTCTGATAAACCGCAGAGAACAAAGAGGAGTCCTTGGAATCCATCCCATCATAAACATAACCCTCCCAGCCTGTACACCGGACGGATGATTCCTGTCGAGAAAGAGGCGGAGAAGTTTCAAGAGTAATTGGAGATTCAATTACCTTGCCTTGAGATTCATTTGTTACGAAATCGTCTTGAGAAATCTGTGACGAATTGGAGGTGACGTCAAATTGGCCTGCGCCTTTGTCGCGGACAGAAAAAGGCAACTCGTCAGACGCCTCGAAGAACTTGTCGGAGCCGCAATTCGAGCCTCCTCCCATTAGAGAAGATAGAAGATTCGTAATAAGGTACTTGAGGATTCTCATTCCGGAAACGATGTTTCAGTTCTATACTCATAAATCGGCAATTGGAATACCTGTAGGGACAAGCAACGGAAGAACGGAGATCATGAATTTATACGAACGAAGGCGATGATGAGTGTGCCCTTGGGAACTGCGACGATACCCCTGTGCATAGAGAAGCGGGAACGGGAAAAGGAGAGGAAACGCAGGCCCAGCTTGGGTGTGCGTGATCGCGCGGGAAGGTAGCATCTTTTCGGGAGTCTCAAACGATAATACGATCTGCTTAAAGCTCCTGGGCACTATCCTGCAATGTTGAATTGACCTTTTTCTACATATGAGAATGGAGACTCTGATATTACCATTTGAGCGGTGAAGAAGATAATGGAACAATCACCAATGTCGTCACGTGTTACCTCGGTGAGGTGCCCCCCCTTATCTCTTCTGTTGGGAGACTGAACTCGCCCTTATGGGTGCTTGTGAGGATGCTTACCGATATCAAGATAAATAGAAGGGCACAGAGTAGTGAGAATTGGTACCGGCGATCGGATAACTCAGTCATTCCAGGAACAAAATCACCAACGGAAAAGCGAGAAATGTGAGCTTCTGTATTTGGACCTCTGATTATATCTGAGTTCAATCAGGAGCAACTGAAATGGATTAACGGACTAAAGCTACGCCTATTGAAAGCAACGTGACGGGACTATACACAATAAGGATCAAAGATTAAAGCGTCACAAACCATAGAGGGAAGACAAAAGAATTTCCGCTGCAGGCCGGAGAGCCAAACTAATACGCTATACACGGGAAAAGAATAACCAACCATCATAACAATTTACAGCAAGTTAATAAAGCAAATATAACACTTTGAACATTAGTAGCCGCGTGGGGAAAAGGGAGGCACCAGATGCATACTCACCCGCCTTCAAACCCCCAAGAGTCCAATTTACATTCAGCTACACCATTTTGTCGAAGGATAAGGACACAATATCTGATGAATAATTCTCTGTTCTTGACAAAAGACTTGAAATTTATGACTCATGAACTCGAAGTTATTATCAGTAAGCAAGATATGAAACTAAACAACAAACACAAGCTAAAATCATCAATAAAGGAAATAAAATACCTAAAACCAAAAACAAGGACCCCTAGTTTTATGAGATAAGACTATAAATGAACTTTTGTGATGTTTGCCTAGTTGACATGACTAGTACTGAAAAGAAGAACTAGACAAAAAGTTTGAGAAAACTTAAGTTAGTTTTGCTATAGACGGATGACCTAGACGCAAGTAGGGGTGGCATCGAGCCGATCCGAGCCCAAACTCTTGATTTAAATATTTTAAACTCGAGCTCCTCGCTTCGCCTCGCCTCGAGCCTAAAATTATTATCGAGCTTGAGTCCAATAATTTTAACCAAGTTCGAGCCGAGCTCAAGCTTCAACATTTATTTAAAACTTTTCAAAAAATACATATCTCGAGTTCGAGCTCCAACGTACATTTAAAACTTTTCAAAAAATATATATCAAATAAATTATATATAAAATTATGCATACATTTTACATAAAATAGGGCATGAAATCTACTTAAAATTGGGCATAAGGGTGACATCGAATCAAGCCAAGGCCGAACCTTCCTATGTTCAAGCCGAACTTGATTTAAATATTTTGAACTTGAGCTTGAGCCAACCCTAGCCTCGAGCCTAAAATTGTAATTGAGCTTAAGCCTAATAATTTTAATTGAGTTCGAGCTTCAACTTACATTTAATACTCTGCATAAAATATATGTCAAATAAATTATATATAAAATTATACATACATTTAAAAAAAATGATAGGGGAAGTTCGGGATTCAATCTCAATAATGGATTAAAATGTGCCAATATTAATCTTTTTTACCCCAAATGTTGTCTAGTTTATTTTTTAATTTTTGAATCTGGCCATAAATTTACTATGGCTTCGTTTCTTGAAAAAACCACTAATATGGCTTCGTTTTTAATAAATTTTTATTACCAATACTACAAATTATTTTTTATGTCATGAAAATTATCTTTGTGATGGGTCAATTAAATTGAAAGGGTATTCTAGATGAGTCTTATTTACTTAAAAATCTGTATTAATATCTGAGTCTCAATTAATAAGATCAAGTTCATCTATTTTACCAATTGCTCCCTACTTTCATCTGGTTTCACCCTTTCTGCCCTCACAAGTCACAAAAACTTGAAATACACTAAGTTATGAACAAGAAAAACTTTCAAATTGAGAAAAGGTTTTACGTACAATGATTTAAGAACATGGCTCAATTGTACAAAAAAATATTAAAAAAATATTTCTCATGTATAAAAATATCTTTTTTATAAAATAGTTTATATTTATTTTCCTAAATTTTCACTTTAATTATATTTTTAATTCATTTTAAATTTTTAAATATATATTTTAATTTTTTCCTTCACTCTTCTCCTCTTCTTGCTATTTTTTTCCTTTCCCTTTTGTCCTTCAACTCTTATTTATTTCTTTTTTCCTTTTTCCCTCTCCTCCATTTTTTTCATTTTCCTTTTTTTTCCTTATTCTCCCATTTTTCCTTTTTTCTTCCCTTTTTTATTTATAATTTTATAAAATATTTTATATTTATTTTCCTCATTTTTCACATTAATTATAATTTTAATTTATTTTAAAAGTTTAAATATATTTTTTATTTTTTTATTTTTTCCTTCTCTCTTCTCCTCTTCCTGCTATTTGTTTCCTTTTTCCTTTTGTCTTTCAACTCTTATTTATTTTTCTTTTCCTTTTCCTCTTTCCTCTTTTTCATTTCCCCTTTTTTTCTTCCCTTATTTTTTCTTTATATTTTTATAAAAAAATTTATATGTATTTCCTCATTTTCACATTAATTAAAAATTTTTAATTTATTTTTTTATTTTTAATTCCCTTATTTTTTATTTATATTTTATTAAATATTTTATATTTATTTCCTCATTTTCACATTAATTATAATTTTAATTCATTTTAAAATTTTATATATATATATATATATATTTTTTTTTTTTTTTTCCTTCACTCTTCTCCTCCATTTTTTTCATTTTTTTTTCCTTACTCTCCCATTTTTCCCTTTTTTTCTTCCCTTATTTTTTCTTTATTCCCTTCATTTTCCTTTTCTTTATTCATTCATCTATTCACTAGAGGTTTATTAGTCCCACATAGGTAAAAAGAGGAGAATGGCATGAGAAGAAAGCTATAAAAGCTTAGCTAGAGGGAAGGTAGAATGCTTACCTGGATGGGGTGAATTTGTGACATCCCGTCCCGGTCCCAGCTTTTGGTTGTTGTGTCTCATTAAGTTAACGAGCCGACTCGCGAGATTTCGAACTGAACCATGGTTCGTTCAAGCTTGGCTTGATAACTTCAACGAGCCTCGTCTGGATGAGATCCAGAAAAATTGAATCGAGTCGAAACCGAGCTATTGCAGAGGAGAATCTACTGTATGTAATGCATGAATACTATTCTGTCGATGGTTCTCCAAAAGCCCATCTCTCTCATTAGTAAAATCAATCGTCTTCCTCATTGCGAGATCCTGGAAGACATAATTAGTAGGATAAAATGTGAGGGAATTGACTAACCAACAACAAATTTAGATGAAACTTGGGAACAAAAAATGCTGACTTAGGAAACAAAAAGGAAGCAGGAGGAACATTACCTAACATATTTGACACACAAAGACTCTTTTAAATCGGAAAACTGGGACAACATACCTGACATGTGTCTGGAGGCTCCTGAGCCAATAACCCAGGATGGTGACGAGTGAACATGATAAGTTGTCATCTGGTAGAACTAGAACTGGGATGGAAGCATGAGTTATAGATGTTGGGGTTGAAGCAACAGAGATCTAGGTCATGCGTTGAACAATCTATTGCTGTTGTTGTATCAATTGATGCATCTCATCTAGAGCACCCGGTGTAATTGACATAGAAAAAAATCTAAAACTCCCACTTCCACTATCAAGAGTTGTAGAATTAGCCCATGCAGGCTTCCCAAACTTAAACCCAACATCTATTAGAATAATGATTATTTCTGCCACAATGAACACATTTCCTTTTTGACTTACTATCACCAAGTTCTCTACCTCTGTCTGGGCCCTCTCTACCTCGTCCTCTACCTCTACAGGAATTTGTAAGGGCTAATGTAGAAGCATTAAGAGTAATGTCTTCCATTATCTTACCTCTACTTGTTCCATGTAAAATAGTCTTTTCAGCACTCATAACGTGATTAAAAGTGGGAGAGAGAATAGGGATTTCATCTTAAGCTAACACCTATGCTTTAATAACATCATATTCAGCAACTAAACCATCCAAAAAGTTTGCAACAAGCAGTTGATTTTTTTGTTTTCTCAACTCATTTTCATTCGTAATAAACAAATGATATAACATTGATCTCCTATCGTATGCCAAATAATGCACTACAATATTTTGTAACAGTTTAATTTCCTTTTTTCAACCCAAAAAATTTTGTATACACCTCATAAACTCAAGAGAGATTACTCTCTTGTGCATATAAAAGTTTTAGAGACAACCATATAGTCTTTGTTGTCTTACTATTTATCACTTGATTTTTAAGAGTAAAATTAATATTATTGACAATCCAAGTCTTAACTTGACTATCCTCTGCTTCCCAATCATCATCTAGAGGCACTGGAAGATCATCTCAAATAAACTTCAACTTCTTTCTACCTTTAAGATATATTTTGACAGATTTAGCCCAAATAAGATATTCAGGTCCTATCAATTTTTTGGAAGTAATCATGTTGGTATAATTTCCATGAAACTCAGAATTTACTCTGATCACGGTATAACTTTCTCTTGTCTCAGCCACAATATTGATATTTGATCATAAAACAACCAATTTAAGCTTCCAGATTTATCACAAAGGTTGACCCCACTCACAAAATTAAGGTTAGGGCACATAAACAGGGTATGCGCACTTCAGTAATTTAATAACCAGTAATTCATAATTATTTCAACCAATATCATACAAAAGTGGTAGTAAATAAGGTTGGTGTTATCAATTGGGTGATGATATAGGCATCCAACGCAGGGTTGGGTGACATAGATCTCAAAAAAACTCAATTACAACAATCAAAGTGTAAAAAATCCTTCAATAATTCATAAAGACTAGTAATTCTAAGGTTATGACAGAGAAAAGAAAGAAAAAACTTAACTTTGATGACCCAACATCAAAACCTTCAAAAATAGCAAGAATTTGCAGTAGAATGCTCCTAATAACGATCTATTACTCTGATACCATATAAAAATTCAGATTTGGGCGAAAGAAGAAGAAAAAATCAAGAAATTTTTTTTTTCTGAAGATCATGAAAGGCTTCAATGGGAACTATGCACGAACTCCCAAACTTTTAAATAGGTTTTTAAGTTACAAATTACAAAAATACCCCTATAAACTTAATAAATGTTAATCTCTTTATATCTCCCTAACTATACATCTATGTACACGAAAATTCAACCACTGATATAATTTAACATGTTGAACAAGATTACATAAATAAAACAACCACTGAAGTCGTAAAATGACCAAAACACTCCTGGATGTATTTTCTAGCCGTGTGGACCCACCAAAGAATGTATTCATTCTAGATCGATAGCATTTTTATTAAGAAGAAGCCTATTGGTTAGGTAAGTTCAATAATGTCTTCGTCTTTGTAACTTTGGAATGACATTGACATGGATGACCCACTCCAAGGCCCGTCCGTTGAAGTGCATTGCGTTTCACTATCATGAGAGAACTTCTCAATCGCCTTAAACCTCATACCTTCGCTGGAAGAACCAGGCTTCCTGAGTGGGGTGCTCACCATCACTTGCCCTTCAAGCATGCCCACTACTGTAGACATAATGGGCCTCAGAGTAGGAGAGGGATTGGTGCATAGGAGAGCCAAATTAAGCATTCTCTGGGCTTCTTCCTTTTTGTAGTCTGATCCGAGGCTTGGATCAACAAGTTCAAGGAGATCACCCTTTTCTTGTAGGACATAGGCCTATCAAAGAGAGGCAAAAATAAGTAGCCTCTTCAAGAAATAAACGTAAAACATGTGAATCCCAGTATAGAAGACACTTACCCAATCAAGAAGAAAAACAAATTCTTCTTTCGGCCTATAGTTTGTGTTGCTCTTTCCACTGACGATCTCCAGTAGCACAACTCCATAGCTGTAAACATCTGCTTTGTCTGTCAAGTAACCCCTCATGGCATATTCTGGAGCCATATATCCACTGTGAATAAACTTTCATAATTAACTCACATCACATGATCTTAGTTCTTTGCAACATACTAAGGAGAACTCGTTACAACAAATAAAGAAAAAAATCTGTTAGAATGGTTAAAACACCCTTGTTCATCTAAGGAAAATACAGTTGTTCTAGTCCAGATTTTTCTTGGTAATTTTCAATGGGCAGATTAAGATTTATTGGTTAAACTTTAAGATCAAGATTTTTTTTTTTTTTTTTTTTTTGACAATTTACTGGATCTCTACTCTAAGTATAGTACATTCATGTGATGCTCATTAACTGGAAAACAAACAACTGATATTGTTTTCTATCATATAAGCGAATTTACTACCATACACCCATCATGGTACCAATAGCAAGATCTTTTCATTTTTTAAATTTCAGGTAATGCTTTCTCAACTTTTACTGTGCTTAGTTCGTCATATGCTGGATAACATTTTTACCAACAGTGGTTCTTGAAAAGAAATCAAAAGTTCTTTCCTTTCCATGCTTGTGTTATTAAATTCTCAACAAAACTCACCGAGTGAATCAGAAAAGAAAGAAACAGCAGGTTGAAGACAGAAATATAACTCACATAGTTCCAGCTATTCTTGTGCTGATATGAGTGTTGTCCCCTTCATCAAGTTTAGCTAAACCAAAGTCGGATATTTTTGCATTGAGATTCTTATCAAGCAGGACATTGGTTGCCTTAATGTCTCTGTGAACTATTTTCAGCCTTGATTCTTCATGAAGATAGGCTAAGCCCCTTGCAATCCCAATGCATATCTTTCGTCTTGTAGACCAGTCTAGTTTCAGACGGTGCTCCTCATGGCCTATAGATAGCCAACCTTTAATCATTTTGTGCAAAGACATCATTGATCCCAATACCTAGGAATGGTTAATTATTTTCACTTACCAAATAGAGCACGGGCAAGGCTATTGTTTTCCATGTATTCATATATTAGCAACAACTGGTTCCCTTCAATACAACATCCAAAAAGCTTCACAAGATTGGGGTGCTGTAAAGCCAATATCATGCCAATCTCATTCACAAATTCCCGGTTCCCTTGCTTTGACTTTGAAGAAAGCTGCTTGACTGCAATTACAGAGCCATCAGGTAGAATACCCTAGGAACAAAACATATATTGTTGTCATCAGATTTCATGGAGGAGGAATAACAAGGCAGTACTCAATGGTGAGAACAGTTAGCCGGGAAGTATGATCGTCAGATTATATGAACCTTGTAGACTGGCCCAAACCCGCCTTCTCCAATTTTATTTTCTGGATCGAAGCTCTTGGTGGCTGCTTTAATCTGTTTTAAGCTGAAATAACCTGTCTGTAACTCAAGACCTTGAAATTCTGAAAATTGGGGAAAGTTGTTATGAACTAAAAAACAATAATACAACTACAGATGATATTGTTTTAAATATAACAATGCAACTAATATAACTAAAAACTCAATTTCTAAATTGCTAATAGAAACCACTTTATGAAAAATATCTCAACTTATACTTCACCTTTATCTTCAAGGTCTTTTCCTCGAAAGCAACCTTTTATCCAAAGAAGTAGCAGAATGAACACAACCACCACAAGTGAACCAATGACAATACCAACAATAGCTCCAACAGAAAGTCCATCATCACCAAGATCAGGTTTGAAGTCTACATGTACAAAGTAATGAAGTATTATCCCTTGCAAGCTGACAAAAAGATGAGGCAATATATATGGATAAAGAAAGTTCTTACTTGGAGTCACTGTAATAGCAGATATGAGAGGTCCATAAGAAGCTCTAGAAGGGATGGCAGTTGTTCCTTTTCCAGCCCAATATAAGTGGATTTCAAGAGTATGACTGGGACCTGACACCATAGCAGTGAAATTCCGAACAAATCCTTTACCAGTTCCTCCAGCTTCTTTTTCAATGTCGAAATCCGTCAGCATTGGCTGCCCCTGCAGCAAATCAGCAATATAAATCATTAGATTCAAAGTCTCATGTTCTTCAGCAGGAAGATTAGCCCAGACCAAACACCAGCCAGGAAACCAATCTGTGTATCAGTCACACAGGATCATATGTGCAGAGGAGAGAGGAAGAAAGATGTGCAAATACATGCGACTTATTATGTTGTATGTTACACTTCTCAATAAATATGCAAATTCCTAAGAGGCACTAAAGGTATTTCGTATACGAAAGCTGCAAATAATCAACTGCTTGACATTTAGAAAGTATAAAAACCCTGATAAGGTGTTTGCTCTTTTGATCTGGATACATTTAGGTGGATGATATAATGGTAACTACTCTTAATAAAAAATTAATGCCACACAACTCCTAATTTGAACACCCTCTGTTGGAGGCACCAGTAGTGATGTGCCTAGTTCTATATTAGAAATTCTTGAGTACCTGCACATAAACATCAAATAAGCGCCGCCCAATGCTGCTATATGTTTCATTATCTGTGAATTCTATTTCAGCAAAATGAAGCCCAACTGTATAATTCCCTTCTAGCAAGCAAAATCCATAATATTTGAGAGATAGAGGAGCAAGGCGAGCTGTCTGATAAAGTGCTGGGACCTCGGACGAAGCCACGGTCGATATGTTTGATGCAATGTATGATGCCTTAGATTCACCAACAAAATCTCCAGTACTGCTGTACCCCCACTTCCCTGTAGAGTAAAATACCGACGGCCCCCTAGATTGCACGTCCGCTTCATATTCGCGATCACCAATGTTCAACTTTGGACCCCCACAATTAATAAAAATTTCATAATCTGCATTTGACAAAACTAGATTAGTCGCTAAAAAAATGGGTAGAGCTCATAAACATTTCCATGTACTTCAAATACATAAGCAAATGCCATAATTGATGACTGTAACTTTTATGGTTGGTAGAGACAGAGCAACCAATGGTCAGAAAGTCACATACTTCTTGATTCACCCGAGCAGGGGAGGCTCCTTCTCATGCATGTCGGGATCCTACGAAGGATGCAAACAAAGCAGGACTTTAGCCTTCATGTAGTTCAAACTAAGAGACTGAGCTTAAAAGAGAATCTTACGAACTGTCTTGAGTTGAGAAAAAAGTGGCAATGTAGTTCCTGTAAGTGATATGCGAGGAAACCAATTAGAAACAAAAAGAAAAAGGAAAGATGGAATCAGTTATGGAATATGACCAAGAGCCTAGATGAGTTCCTCTTACAGCTTTCCTTGAAGGCAACCTGTCTGTTGAAGGGAATCAGTAAAATTGTTATATGATATGTCCCTTCAAAAGATAAAGCCAAAAAAAGATAGCAAATTCATTCAAGGTGAAAGGGAAAGTGAAAAAAGCTAAATAAGATAGAACTTCGAGAATTCGAAAAGTGAATACTCACAAATCATGACCACTTCTAAAGAACCAATCAGGTATTCTTCCAGTCAGCATGTTGCTAGTCAGATACCTACAGTGGACAACATACAGCTTGTGATTAAGGAGAGAATTCAGGATGTCACTGTTGGGTATCCAGGCCAACACAAAAGAAAATTGAAGTATATAACATTCATATATTTAATGTACAGATCTAAGGTTCAAAAAAAAAAAAAAGTCTAAATTCTAATGTCCATAATTGCTTACATAAAATCTATGGCCTCCATATCGCCAAAACTGACAGGAATTTCTCCAGTTAACTTGTTAAAGCTGAGATCCCTACAAGAATATCATAAGAAAAGAACTGGATAAGACTGCCTTCACAATTATGTTGTAATCTAACTCTAGTTTCGTGGATATTTATCTTTAGCTGCCATAATCATCAAATATTTGAAATACAGATAATTACTACACAATTTAAAAGTGCTAGCAGACAATTGACTCTCATGAGATCACTGTGATTTGGACCTCGATGTCCATAGCTAAGAAAAAAGGATAGACAAACAAGAATCAGTTAATTTGTCTAATGCAATTAGAACGCATCTGTTCGCTCATTGCGGTTCCTGGAGGCTCATCTTTAAACTGTTGTATAAATCATTACAACATAAATTTGAGTTAATAGGCTTATGCATGTGGTGGCAGCGTAAACTGTCCCAGTTAACAGCCTTGCATGCCACACCTAAGCTGAAAATGGAAAAAGAAGACTGATGTGGAAACTTCAAACCATCATTTTGTATTTTCGGAAATCACAAAAAATTAAGCACAAACTCAGGTATATTCATAAACTTCAACTTACAAGGATTTTAGTTCACTCATGGTCCCAATATATGATGGGATTTCATCAGAAATAGAACAATTCTTCAATGTCCTGCGTCATATCCAAGAAGAAAAGTTCTTATGAGCACATGACACGACAGAGAGTTAGAATGTTTATGCCATTGAGTTTAGAAAAAAATTGTTACTCACAAATACTTCAATTTGCGTAAATTTTCCAGGGGAGGGAAGGGATTGCTTGATCCGTGCAAGTCGGATATCCTCCTGAAAATATTAAAGCGTGTCAGATACGATAGTTTATCATATGCAAGATTTTACCATCATTATTTCCAAGATAATCACACGAAATGTCACAAAACTGTCAACGTAGCTGTTCTTACAATTGAGTTAGATTGTGCAGGAGAGATATGGTAGAAGGAATAGGTCCTTCGATGGATGTGCCCTGCATATCTCTGCAATAGTTCCAAATTTGTTGTTAAGGAAAAAAATTGTTTGATTCAGATTAAAGGAATTACGTACAGTCTGTCAAGGTTTGTCCAGTTCCCGATAAATGCAGGAATCTTCCCAGATATACTGTTCCCATCAATTCTACTGCAAACACAAACAAAAGTTTAAGGTTTTCTCATGTTGAAACTGAAAGTAACTATAACGAGTATATTGAACTTACAACTCCGTTAAATTTTTGAGCGCTTCGAATCTTGTCGGTAATGGACCAGTGAAGTTATTGGCAGAAGCAAGACTGAGTTGACAAATCACAACTGGATTATTTGTTAAAGAACATATATTTCCGTAGAATATAATTTGAATTAGATGAACATTGTTGTATAATATAATGTCAGCAGAAGAAGTCTTACAATCTCTGCAAGTTGACCAATTTACCCAATTCTGGGGGAAGGGGTCCGCCAAGCGAGTTATCCTCAATGACCCTGTTTGATGATCAGGAATGTCTAAATATAATTTTATAAAGCTTGCATCTTCTGCTTTCAGTAAAATGAAACAAAATAATCTCAAATAACGTACAGGTCAGTGAGCGAGTTAATGTTTCCAAGTTCCCTCGGGATCGTCCCTGAGATTCTGTTCCCCAGGAGTGATCTGAAATGTAGATACATCGGGTAAGCATTTAAAATCGCAGGCAGTTCGATACTAAAATCAAAGTCGGTAGAGCAACAGAGTGGTCGAGATGGAATGTTTACAAGACGGTAAGAGGAAGAGAAGCCCATGCCGAAGGGATGGAGCCATTGAGATAGTTACGAGTGAGGTCGCTGTTAGAAGGAGCAAAGGCAGGATTAAACCATCGATCTTAATATGCAGTTAGCCACAACATATCTTAGTTACAGGGTATTCTGAATAAAGAGTTTGACCACTTACATCTGTTGAAGGAAGGTAAGATTAGCGAACTCTTCTGGCAGCACTGCGTTGAGATTTTGACCCTTGAGCACACTGGAATCGGAAGATACGAAGGAAGGAAGACAAGTCAGGATAAAGATCGTTGAAGAGTAATAGACGCTCGTGTATTGTCAGTTCCATTCTAACAGTTACATGGGTTCTCACAAATTGATGCAGAGGTCAAAGTAACAAACAGTCACGTTAAATTTTACTATGGACCCGTCAAATTAACATATCACTTTCGCCACATAAGAGGCAGCGTCTAGCGACAAAGAAGCGGCTATCTCTTATGAGCTATACACCTGACGCAGAATTCCACTGCTAGCATAAAAAAACGAACAATAAGAGATGCAGGAAAGTAATAGAAAATGGAGGTTGGGAATTCATACACGCTAATTACATGGCAAACTGTGGAGCTCTCGTACGAACAGTCGCAAGTGACGTTGTTCTCATAGTTTCCCTGCTTTGCTGTCACCCATGGAGCCGTTCTGCTACAAGGATTTATGTCGAAATCCCAGTCCCTCTTCCCCAACTTGTTTCCGATTGTTCTCAGTGCCGCCACTGGTTCAAAAAACAGAGCGAGAGCCGCAGTATCAGGACGCGCGGGTTTCCAAAGTTTAACATTACATTCTGTTCAACCTTCAAGCTTCTCGTATCGGTTTTCCAGAGACGCGCGTGACGAACAATTCAAGTCTCAAGATTTTGGCCAATTAAGACGGGGTAAAGTGCCAAGACGCCAATCCACCGGCTGAATTGGGTCGGAGCAGACGGACCTCTCGGTAAGCCGGTGGGGCTCGATCGTTTGTAGATTCAGAGGTGCACGGCGTCGTCAATCAATAAAGAAGTCACGAATTCGGCACTTGGCAGGGAGCTAGAATGTCACGTGCTTGCTCCCGCCCGAGAACGTCACCAACTGCGAAGAGCTGGGCTTTGTTTAAAGGCAAAAATAACATGAGGAATCATGTGAGATATTTTATTTGAAAAATGATCCGAGTCCAGAGTCGTCAACCAATTTTCGTGTTGTAAAGCAGAGTGATAGGATAGGACAAGAATTTTTGCGTAATGTTAGAGTCTTCCTGATGGGTGAATAGTCGAGCAAGGTGCAAAACCGATAACTACAACATCCTTGTCTGAGAATAGGACAAGCACGAGAAATATACTTGGCCGCCGGTCCTTCAATTCCGGCAATGGATGATCGGAAGAGGAATCAAGCATTAGTTTGATCCGAAATATGCGTAGCGTAAAATCAGGTGGCCGACAACCAAATGATCATCGTCTCGAGAAAACAAAGGCCCTTCATCCGATCATCAATGCGAAGTTGCAGAATTACAAATTGCAATTTGGCAATAAGGAGTGTAAGCCACATAAGCTGACAGCAACAGAGAGTTGATACTCACCTACGTCTTCACCAAAAGATGAGAAATCGAGAAAAACCGAGACACGATTTACCAAAAACCATAAAGAAGTCCCTTGATTCAGAAGCGAGAGAGAGAGAAAGATCTAGAAAAAAAAAATAGAATTAATTAACATCTATAACTTCAAATTCAGCGAAAAAACCGATGCTCTTACCATAGGAATTAATTTTCCATATGAAAATCTTTGAATTTTCAAGAGCTCGACGTCAGAGCAAAGGAAAGCCGTTCGAAAAACAAAAAACCGGCCGTTCGGGGAAGAAAAGCCTCACTCACAGACATACAATCTTCTTCGTTCCTTCCTTTGAAAACCCAGCAAGGTGAAATAGCGTACCTTCTGCTTCTGGCAACTTCTGCCCCTCTGTTCGCAACTGCCACATGCAAAGAAACACAACAAAAATAAGAACAAAACTCGAATGCCGCACACGCGTCATCACTCCTTCCCGTCGCTACCTCTCCCAACGAGAAGCCAAAACCGCAACAATAGTGATCAGAATCTATCGAAGAAGTCGTTAACAACAAAAACAACAACAGCAACAAATATGAAAACCCCTCGTTGAATTTGTTCAGAGTGAGTTCCAAGCGCCCTTATTGCAGGCCTTTGTTGACCAGAATCCATCCGTCTTAATACCGTACAAACGGAGCCCATTCAGTGGGTCCGAGTACATTGAACTAGCTGTTTTTATAGTCGTTCAACAATCAGACTCCGAGTCTTGCTTCTCCTAAGAGGAAGCTGGAAATGTATTCTTACGTATAGTTGATACAATGGGAAGTAGATACACAGTTACACACTAATGCACCGGCCAGAAATTAACGTCTGGGTTTATCATAATTTCTCTATAAACCGAAGACTTTTTCTTTTGACATATTCAATAAATTTCACCTGTTGCCAGATTGTGTGCATGAGCAAGCCTATTTACAGTCATTAACATGCATGCAGTGAACATTCCAAGTGTTCGTGTTCAAATGGAAGTGTTGTTGTTCAAGTCTTAGTGGGATTATTAATTGGAATCTTTGTTTTATTCAGCTTCAGAGGTCAAAAGCACATTTCATCGAACAACTTGGTCCTTTTACGTAACGGTGACCGGAAAGATTAGAGGAGATCATGTTTTCATTATGCGGAAAAATATTTGCAAACTTTGACTAATCATTTTTAGAGTATTTTAACAAAATCAATTTACTTGAATTATAACATGTCTTCCAGTAGCTTTAATGCCTCTCATTTACTCTATTAAAACTACATTCAATTGAAAGTTCTTTTCCTGGAGCAAATAATGTTAATTTTTATATTTAAATATATTATTACTTGATAGAAAATTTCACCGATTAATATATTTTTAGTTATTAAGAAATCTATTTTTTAAAAAAAATATTTACTATAATGAACATTTTAAAAAAGTTTCAAATATTTTTATGTGAAAAATTATGCTGGAATTATATTTATTAACTAGTTTTTATATTTTATATTTGGCAACAAAAATTTTCATTAGAAAATATTTGTATTTTTAGTATTTTTTAGTTTTTAGTTTTTGCTATATACATGTTTAAAATATTTAATTAAAATAAAAGATAAAAATGGGACAAAATGAATATAAATTTTATTTATATACATAAACTACATTCAATTGAAAAAGTTCTTTCCTGGAGCAAATAATGTTAATTTTTATATTTAAATATATTATTATTTGATAGAAAATTTCACATCAAATTTAATATACCTCTAATATGTCACTGTAAACACATGAATTAAATTACACTACATCAATCTTTATTTAAGCCTTAAAAGTATTATTATCTCTCCCAGCTCCCCCTCTCTCTCTCTCTCTCTCTCTAAAAAAAGGAGATCACTAACCTGGCCTACAATGGCATATTACATTAACCTAATTACTTATGTTAACTTAATTAAACTCTAAAATTTGCCTAATTAATTAATTGCATAAGGTATAAAAATATAAAGTATTAAAATAATATAATTAAAAGATTTTATCTATAGTATTGAATAGTAATCTTGTAATCAGTATATAATCAATGTGTAATGTGCATCAATCAAATCACCACACAAATAATTAAATTTCATTAATAATAACTTGATAAGAAATATAGAAATATTTTTATATCAAAACTTTGAATATTAATTTTTGTATCATTTTATTCATATAAACTTTATTCATACAACTGTTATTATTTTTAATTAAGAGTAATTACTTTTATAGTCAGTTTTTTAGGTATATTAGATTACTTTTTCTTAATCAAAATTTTTATTTATTGATTGAATTCCGCCTGAAACTGCGTTAAAAAACTAATAAATTACCTTTTAGATATTCTTAAAAAAAAATTCATTTTAGTAAAATGTACACATTCATTTAAATTTAGGGGCTCTAGCCTTGAAGAATAATGCATGGACAGAGAAATATATATTAATCTTTCAACATACATTTTCCTTCCCCAGTCACAGTCAGCTTCTACGGAAAGTCTCTTCGCACGCAGAATTGCAGAACTACACGCCTTCAACAATTCGTATTTATGGAGAGGATAAAATAAAGAACGAGGAAGGACAGCATTTTTCTTTACTGGAAAGTTGTGTTCATCGTCTGCAAGTCTACACTGTTACCCAGCGTTTCTGCATGGAATTTTCTCGGCGGCTTGGAAAATAGAGTTGCTACTCTGATATGACACCAAAATGGTAAGCATTGAAAGGGGGAAGGAAAAAGCTATAGCTACCTTCTCCTCTGCATTTAGCTTCTGAGAGGATCATCTGAAAGGTCCATGAAAACAAACGCGTGGATGGAAGCGCCTGGATGCCTCAGGTGAATTCTATGGGCAGCAGCCGACAATCCGTTGTTAATTGTAGGCATACAGGGCGAGGCCAGCTTGTTGCGCCTTGCAGGAAAGCTTTGCCGTTTGCGTCCACAGTTGAAAACACCACACTCATCTTTTCTATCCTTGCTGTAGGCACTAACCTAACATTGCGGCTCTGTTTGAGTTGAGTCTCTTCTGTTCATATTAGTGTGCATCCTACGATCCTTTTAACTAAGTAAGCAATCTGCTGGGGATAAATGATTTGTATTAACGGACAGGTTGGCAGGGTAGAGATGGGTTGGCAATTGGTAGGGTAAGGATTGGTTGGCCTATCAGGGTCTGCTTTTTTTTTTTTTTTCTATAGTTTTCTATTAGAATAATAAAAAATTAATTTCTTAATTTTTTAACGTTTATTAAGGGTAAGAATAAATAAATAAAAGTAAAACAAAAAGTCATTTATCCTCAAAAATAGGATAAATACCAAAATATCGCCGTTGACGGGGACCGAACCCAGGTCACTCGTGTGGCTTGCGGGAATACTCACCACTATACTACAACGACTTCTTGTTTCTTTAGCTAACTTATTAAATATGTTTTTATTATTCCTAGAAATACCAACCTATATTGACATCATGTGATAGTAATAAATTCAAAATAGATTTTTTTGAGAGCCCAAGTTGCCTCTCTACTTATAACTACCACGGTAGAAAATGCCATAGCAGTGGAACAACATGTGACAGAATGTTGAACCCGGGTCACCCGCGTGACAGGCGGGAATACTCACCACTATACTACAACGACTTCTTGTTTCTTTAGCTAACTTATTTAGTATATATTATTAAATATTTTTTTATTATTCCTGGAAATACCAACCTATATTGACATCATGTGATCGTAATAAATTCAAAATAGATTTTTTTGAGAGCTCAGGTTGCCTCTCTACTTATAACTACCACGACAGAAAATGCCATAGCAGTGGAACAACATGCGACAGAATGTTGAAACCGGGTCACCCGCATGACAGGCGGGAATACTCACCACTATACTACAACGACTTCTTGTTTCTTTAGCTAACTTATTTAGTATATATTATTAAATATTTTTTTATTATTCCTGGAAATACCAACCTATATTGACATCATGTGATCGTAATAAATTCAAAATAGATTTTTTTGAGAGCTCAAGTTGCCTCTCTACTTATAACTACCACGGTAGAAAATGCCATAGCAGTGGAACAACATGCGACAGAATGTTACAGGGGATCTACCAGTCTTTTTTTTTTACTGTGATCTCTCGTTCAACTACGTCAATGGTACCATTCCCGTCAAATGGGCTTCCCTTCGCCTCACCTATCTGTCTGTATTTCCTATTCTTCTTCGTTATTGCCTTTTAGTGAAAATCAATGATGTTATTAAAGAATAGTCTCACATAGACTAGTGAGTAGAAAAATTTTGAATTTATTAGTTAAGAACAAAGATTCCCAAATTGACTAGTAATTTTGGGATGTGCCTTGGACCCAACTTCACACATGCATGGCTGAAATTTTATTCTTTACAGGTCCCTTTTGAGGAACCACATCTTGGGAACAATCCCGAACGAACTGGAAAATATCACCATTCTTTAACTCTGTAGGTAGTTCATTATTTTCACTGAAAGATTTTGCAGGCAGTGTTTACTCAGTCTCAAAATTAACACTAGCTTTGCCTCTATAGGATTTTGGAAGACACCTCTACCTCCAGAGATTGGCAACATGGCAAACTTGGAAGACCTGTGACCCTTCTCTCTCTTCACTCGCTATCTGTAGTTTCTCTGTAATCAGCTTGTTGATTGGAGCATATTTTACTCGCCTTTACCGATCAAATGCACGTAGATTATACATCATCGATCCTGATAAATGCATTTCGAGTTTAAACATTTACTCGTGCAGGATCCTCTCTGGGAATAAATTCACTGGAACCTTGCCGAACACTATTGCTATGTTAACCAATTTGAAGACATTGTTTGTTTGGCTTGTTATTCAAATGTTACCTGTAAGGTAGGTCTGAGGAGTGTTTTTACTGGCTTCGAAACAAATTTGCTTCCATGCATGCACCGGCTTCTGAATATCCTTCCCCAAGATACAAAATACCTTCTACTTTCTTCTTCGATCAGCATGAACTAAAAAAGTCTCAAAAACTCAACAAGATCGTTTTTAAATGCTTGTACTCATGTGTAGTTTTGTGACAAATCACGTCAGGCAAGAGGACAGAAGGGTGTTTCGTAAAAAGGTGCGAGACCGAAAACAAAAGAAACTATGAATAAAGAGAAGAATTCTCCGAATCGTGGCCCTGCCTTCACCTTCGAGACCCATTTGACATTGCCCTCCGGGTGACCGTTGGAGAGAAATTTGTAACTGACCAAAAAAGTTGGAGAGTAATTCAACGAGGTTATCAGTTCGTAACCGTCCATTTGTCTGGAACCGTTACTGGTTTTAAAACCGTTTGGTTACTCCACTTCTTTCGAATTTCAAAGAACTATCAACAGACCGATTTGCTTATCTTTCTGAACTTCATCTGTAACCCAGAAAACACAAGTTCCGGGAGGATGTTTCCGTCCTGGGCTTTGCTTGCCTCTCTCCTTGCGTTGGCTTGTTTGACGACGTTCGTCGACGGAGCAGCATTATTGTCTGATGATGAAGGTAAGAGTGAGATCATCCCATAATGTTCTTTGTGCTTCTTCAGTTTGTGTCCTCATCTTAATTAGAAGAAAAGGTAAGAGCCAGTCAGTTCGTTTTAGACGCAGATAGTCTTCTTTCATCTTCTCCTTACTCTCATGAAATCCGGAGATAACTGGTGATGATACTTTTCGAAAGAAGTAATAGTTGAGTAGGGTCACCAATCCGTATTTACGTCGGAGTTCATCTTGAGCCAGGGTCCTGTATCAACTGGGTGGGATCGACTTCATTTTATCAAATCAAAGTGATTCATAGACCTTAACATTTCCTTTTTGGTTTGTTCATGTGAGAATGATGATACAGTGGAAGCTCTGAAGCAAATCGCGAAGACACTGGGAATAAAGGGTTGGAATTTGAGTGTAGACCCATGCACCGGAGAAGCGGGAGTGGTTACAGTCAACCGAGAGAAAGCGTTAGAGAGCGCCGTCACTTGCAACTGCACCTTCCAAAATAAGACCGTCTGCCATGTCATCAGCATGTAAGCCGTAAATTTTGGTTCGTGTACATACCAGCAAGGGTGAAACATAGGGAGGCTATCATCTCCGCGTACGTTAGTGCAACTCATCGCCGTTGCATGAAACGCCTGAGCTTATGCATAGGATAAAAGCCCTTCGAGTACGCTACTACAGTTGTACCTACTGCAGCTTTCCTGTTTAGTGTTTAGTGTAGTCGATTCCTTGCGGCCCAAATGGCCCACATATTATGGTAATTTTTTCACTAATCAGCCTTAAGACGCCGAAGGCTTATGCTCGTTTCTATTATTAATTTGACAGAGTTTTCAAATGTCGGAATCTTCGGGGAGCCCTCCCACCGGAACTTGTCCTGCTTCCCTTCGTCCAGGAAATGTACGTCACAAGCGCACATTAGCTCGACTCTTGCTTCCTTTAAATACCGAGATGCCAAGTAAAACTTTCCCGCTCATTTAAATCGTGCCTTTATTGTACAGTGATTTCTCTCGCAACTTCCTGAACGGTACAATACCTCCAGAGTGGGGCACCCTGCCCCTGGTGAACATGTAAGTATTTCCTTCACCGTCCTTATCATCATCTTCGACAAATTAAGGCTTTTGTTTTTCCATGTGATTTAGATTGAAATTGCCATTGCATTTGCAGCTCTCTTGTTGGCAACCGTTTATCAGGGTCTCTTCCAAAACAAATCGGGAACATATCCACTCTCAGGAATCTGTAAGCTTCCCTTTTCTCATTCTTATTTGGATTACCATTTCATGTCTGCTGAAGTATGATCTGCATTGTATCTGCTTTTGTCAGATTACTCATCTTAATGATGTTGACTTCATTAGGATACTGGAATCAAACCGGCTTTCCGGACCTCTTCCTCCAGAGCTTGGGAATTTGGTCAATATAGAGAGGATGTGAGATCATCGTTTCTTGTTTATACGTCGTGCTTGAGACTTTTTAAAGATATGATTTGTTGCGTCAGTTCTTTCTTTTTTGGCCATAAGAACGCATGATAGTTGGTTACTTTCTTTTTTTCTTGGAGGCGGGACTTTTATAGGAGTGATTATTTCTTGTTAGATTTTAACAATCGTCTTACATCTTTCTGTAATGAACTTCTATTTTAAATTCTTGGCTCGGGTGAAGCTTTGTATTACTGTGATCATTGATGCTGTTTTCCTTGACTGCAGTCTACTATCTTCAAATAAGTTTACAGGGGAGTTGCCTGAAACTCTTGCTAAGCTCACTAATCTGAAGGATTTGTAAGTGCGCTATTTTTTTTATCATGTGCATATTTAAGCTTACTTTTCTGGCCTGGAGGCTGGAGCATTCGTAAAATCATTTTGCCCTCTAATTCTTTTTCAATCTTTTCGATTAAATCTTTCATGTGGGTATTGTTCGGTTTGATGAAATGAAGCCGAGTAAGTGACAACAACATCACTGGAAAGATACCAGGTTTCATCCAGAATTGGATCAAGCTTCAAAAAATGTAAGGATCTGCTTTAGGCGAAACAATCTGTTTCTCTTCTTTGGAGTTGTTGTAGTTAACCTCATAGTACTCATTTAATCAATCACAGAGCAATTCAAGGAAGTGGTCTACAAGGTCCAATTCCTTCCGGAATTTCTCTTCTGACAAAAGTAACTGACATGTAGGCAGTCTCCTTCTCTTCTTCCCCCCTTGTACCCTTTCTCTTTAAATTGCTCGTAGTAAGACCTTTATGTGCAGGAGAATTAGTGACATAAATGGACCGGCATCAGCTTTTCCATCTCTGAGTGAAATGAAAAACATGAAAACCTTGTAAGTCGTTTATCTCTCTTCCCTGTCTCATGTTTAACAATATTGTTCGAGATTACAGCTCAATACTGAAGAGTTTACATTTAATTCATGATACAGGATACTCAGGAACTGCAATCTTACAGGAAAGATTTCTGACTTTATTGGTGAAATGATGGAATTGAAAACTTTGTAAGTTGAATCTTTTAGATGAGATAATTAGGCTCAACCGAATATCATGTTGAAAACCTGTAGGAAATAAAATGGAATCTGTGGATTCCCTTTTGTGATTTCTGTTGACAGAGATCTCAGCTTCAATAAGTTGACAGGGCAAATTCCAAGTAACTTTGAGAACTTGGTAAAATCTGATTTTATGTAAGTGGCCGCACTTAAAACTATACTTTCTCTTTTAAGTGCAAATAATCACTCACTATGACCAAACCTACTTGGTTTTTTGTTAGGTTTTTGACTAGCAATTTTTTATCTGGACCTGTACCAGAGTGGTTGCAGAGCAAAGGAGATAACATGTACTTCAGCTTCCTGAACCCTCAAGCTAATTGTGGGTTTCATATAAATTGAGTAATAGAGTTAATGAAGCTACTTTCTGTTTCCAAATGATTAAATTCATGTCTTGGTTTGCAGTGACTTGTCTTACAATAACTTTACAAGTACGGGGCATTGTCAAATTAAAAATGTGTAAGATTTACAATGCAGAATATATATGCCTTAGAATATGTGCCATCTTTATTCTTTTTTCAGATTCGAAGTTACTGAGGACTAATTTTTATCTTTCAGGAACTTATTTGGAAGCACTTCTACTGGAAATAACTCGTAAGCTTTCACTTGGCCACCCAGAAAATTGAATAACATATTTTTAAAGATAACCATCAAATTGGTGACCAGTTGTTATTTGGTATTTTACTGTACAGTTTTAATCAGCTCTTTTAATTTTCTTGACGTAACGTTCTGCCTTGTTGATGCAGAGTTGGAATAGTTCCTTGCCTGAAGAACTTTAGTTGTGCAAAAAGTAAGTAATTTACTTTGAATTATCAGTAAGTATCTGTGGGGTTCTTTTGCATTAATTAAATTTGGGAATTACTATGACCGTGTCTGGCCGTGAACAAAAGGAATGGAGCCTATGTTAATAGTTGTATGCAATTGGCTTGAAGCTTCTTAAACTCTGTTGTCAGTGGGCTTCTTGTCAGTCAATTAATTTGTTCATTTTAAAACATTGATGAATTGTTTACATCATAAACTTCTCTCATATCTCAGCCTAGATGTAAATATGTTGAATTAATTCCAATTAAAAGAAAAATATAACTCAGACATATATAAGGGGGTATAATATGTTTCAACTTTTCTCTATTTATGCTGTTTATTTTCCCGTCACCCTGAGCTTTTCGTTGCTATATCTGTGGCAGATCGTTTCTCGCTGCATATAAATTGTGGGGGAAAAGAAGTGTCTTCTAATGGGTCCATTTATGAAGCAGATGATCGGAATGGTACTCCCTCAATATATTTTAGTAGTGGAGATAATAACTGGGCAATTAGCAACACAGGAAATTTTTTGGATGATGATGAGGACTTAGACAAATATATTGCGATCGCCAACGTGAGCTTCCCCATGAACAACTCTGATTTGTATAAAACAGCTCGTCTTTCTCCTCTATCCCTCACTTACTACGGGTTATGTCTGCTTAATGGAAATTACACTGTTAAACTCCATTTCGCAGAAATAATTTTCAGAAACGATAGTACTTTTTACAGCCTTGGAAGGCGTGTGTTTGATGTTTACATCCAGGTAAAGCAATATGATGTTCGACTGTGATGCTTTAGATTTTCCTTTAAGAGTTCAGCTTCAATTGAGGAGGATGTTCCTATAGGGAAAATTGGTGTTGAAGGATTTCAATATTGAAGATGAAGCTGGAGGAGCCGGTAAAGCAATTGTCAAGAATTTTCCTGCAGTTGTAATAAGAAACACTCTGGAAATTCGTTTCATATGGGCTGGAAAAGGGACCACAGCTATACCTGTTAGAGGAACCTATGGTCCTCTCATTTCAGCTATTTCTGTCAATCCCAGTAAGTTCATTTGGTTTCTTTTATTTTTCATTTTTGAAATACTCAAGTCCTCATATATTGCATGAAAGAATGGGCATTGCATAATTGTTTTTGTTTGGGCAGATTTTGTACCCCCTTCAGAAGATGGCAAGAAAATATCTGCCCTTGCTGTGACGGGAATTGTAGTAGGAGCTTTGTGCGTCGTTTCTGTGGTTTTGGGCATCCTATGGTGGAAAGGATGCCTGTGTGGACAGCCCTTAAGAGATCCAGGTAAATTATAAACGAGATTCTGTTGAAGAAAGAAAAAAAAACAGTTGTTTATCACGTAATTTTCTGACTTGATGTGCTCCATGGACAGAGCTGAGAGGCCTGGATTTACAAACTGGTTCCTTTACCCTAAGACAGATTAAAGCTGCCACTAACAACTTTGATGATGCAAACAAGATCGGGGAAGGTGGTTTTGGACCTGTTTTCAAGGTACTCTACGCTAGTACCAAAAAAGAACAAGAAGGAACTTAGCCAGTTAATTCAAACTTAATCTCTTTATGTTGTCTTGTAGTTTCATTTGTTAAGCATTACATATCATTCTAATGCAGGGCCTATTATCGGATGGGACTATAATTGCAGTAAAGCAGCTCTCTTCAAAATCAAAACAAGGAAACCGTGAATTTGTGAATGAAATAGGCATGATTTCTGCTCTGCAACACCCAAATCTTGTAAAGCTTTATGGATGTTGTATTGAAGGGAATCAGTTACTTTTAGTTTATGAATATATGGAAAATAACAGTCTTGCTCGTGCTCTTTGGGGTAAGCTGAGTTATGATACTTCTCCATTATTGGTATAAAATTACGTACTGTTAGCCAACGTTGTTATTGTCCTAGACACTTTCCATCTTCATTAATTGTAGGTCCAGAAGAAAAACGACTGAAGTTGGACTGGCCAACAAGGTACAGAATATGCACTGGCATAGCAAAAGGTTTAACTTATCTTCATGAAGAATCCAGGCTGAAAATTGTTCATAGAGACATCAAGACTACTAATGTTCTTCTTGACAAGTATCTTAAACCTAAGATTTCCGACTTTGGTTTGGCTAAGCTCGATGATGAGGACAATTCTCACATTAGCACTCGGGTAGCTGGAACCTTGTAAGTTGCTGCACATATCTTGGCACTTCCTATTTTTTCATTCTAAAGCTCGTTTTCTGAAATGGTTTAGAGTTTAGCATCAGTTACAGGGTAAACATAACAAAGATGTTTTTCATGTTCATTGCAAAAAACTTTGAGCATTGTGACCTCTTTTAAAACTATTTAGTACAAATGTTAGCAGGAAAAGAGTCAGATGACACAGTCTGAGAGCAACATAGATTCTTTTGAACAGTTAATTAGTCCAAGCGTTAACTAAATAAGCTAATAATAGAAAATTTTCTACTTCTGCAGTGGATATATGGCACCCGAATATGCAATGCGAGGTTACCTGACTGACAAGGCAGATGTTTACAGCTTTGGAATTGTTGCTTTGGAAATAGTCAGCGGAAAGAGCAATGCAAATTACAGGCCGAAGGAGGATTGTGTTTATCTATTGGATTGGGTAATTTTTATTTCTTCGAGAGCCTCCTTTCATGTCTCCAATGTTATTCTCTTTATAACTTCTCATAAAGACCATCCAGATTGGACAAAACCCAATTGATTAAGTAAATTCACATTGGATCTTTGGAGTTCAAGAGCAAGATGCAGTTTGGTCTGTCACTTACTTAAACTTTCTTTTTATAGGTTTATGTTCTCAAAGAGCGAGGAGATCTGATGGAGCTCATTGATCCAAAGCTGGGATCAGATTTTGACAAGGAAGAGGTAATGGGGATGATTAATATGGCACTGCAATGCAGTAACTCTTCCCCATCACTTCGGCCTACCATGTCTGCAGTGGTGAGCATGCTTGAAGGCCGAACTGCAGTTCAAAAAGTGATTTCAGACCCAAGTTTCTCCAGTGATGATCTGAGGTTCAGAGCAATGGTGGACCACCTTCAGCAGAACCACAAACAGAGCCAGACGCATAGCGTTTCCACTGATGGGCCATGGACAGGCTCCTCCGTTTCTGGCCCTGATCTCTATCCTGTTAAGCTGGATTCACAGTATTGGAGCAACCGTGTCTAGAGCTCCGAATATCCGTTTTGCTCGTTCACTCAACCAAATTATATATGTTTATTTTATTTTATTGTACATCAAAGATCATTTGTATAATGGTTGCTGTTAAAACGGGAGAAATTATTTCCCAAAACAAGTTAATTTCATTCAATTGAACACAATATATTTATACAAATTCTGTGTCTCTAATCATGCCTTAAATCACACTTTCAATTATGCCTACAATCACGCCATAAGATACTGTTTCGTTTTGATTCTACTCCAACAGTTGCAACCGTAAGGACATTGATACCTACATTTCTTTTTGTCACAAGCACGTGTTTTGTGTATCATAGACCAATTTGTTACACAATAAAATGAAAATTCTGATGGTTCTTGTCTTATTGCACTGAAAATAATATTTTTTGTGGACACGAGCTCTCCTTCAAAACCAAATTACGAGTCTGAGAAGTCTGGCTGCAGGTGGCGCGTTTTTTTCTTCTGAATTCTGACTTCCCATCCAAAGAATCTCTCACCGCCATTCGTTTCCCCAACAATAATTCTCCAGCACTGTCTGTACACTCTCTTTAACTAGGGAGAAAGATACTGAGAGGGAGAGAATTGAGGAATTTGCGGGATGAAGGCTTTTAGAAGCGCCGACATCCTAACTCTTCTCTTGAAACTCTTGGGATTCATTCTCATCGGTTTCTCTTTCTTCTACCTCAGCAAAGACTGGTCGGAGTCACATTTATTCGATGAGCTCCTCGTCTACTCCGGACAGGCTGATTTGCCCCACGTCGGCCCTTCTCCGAATTTGAACAAGAATTTCAATATCTCCTCGCTTATTACTTCTAATGACTCGCAAACGGTCTCCGTTGTGTCGCCTCCTCCGGCTTCCGATCGTCCTCCTCTGCCAGCGCTCAATTCCCGACTCGGGATCGTCGATGAGAACGGAACCATGAGAGAAGATTTTGTTCTTGACGGCTACGACTCTGAACTGGCCAATGACACTTTGGAAGATGAGAATGACTCCTCCAGTCCAGCATCAGTCGGTTCTAATTCTGGTGGAGGCTTCAAGGTTAAGAAGTTCCCTGCCTGTCCCGAGAGCATGAGAGAATATATTCCGTGCTTGGATAATGTTGAAGCTATTCAGAAACTGAAGTCTACTGACAAGAGGGAGAAGTTCGAGCGACACTGTCCTGAGCAAGGAAAGGGATTGGACTGCTTGGTTCCCGCGCCTGAGGACTACAAGCAGCCTATCCCGTGGCCGAGAAGCAAAGATGAGGTCGCTTCATTCCCTTATCTATTTATTTGTTTTAAACTATGGGCTGTTAGTGCACGGTGAGGGATTCACTTAACCCAACATCGTTAATACACCCCCAAGAAAGTGAAAGTAAATTACTTGTGTAATTCACTTTTACTGCTTCCCTCTCGACGTTCCTCTCAGCTTCTCTCTCATTAGACCGTCTCTCTTGACGCTCCTCTCTGCTTTCCCCTCAACACTCGCTCTCTCTCGACGCTCCTCTCGTCAACGTTCGTTCCGAGCTCATTTTGCCAATGCTGGTTCTGAGCTCTCTCTCGCCGACCTCTCTCTTGCCGCTCCTCTCATCGACGCTCTCTCGTCCCCCCTCTCTCACCTCTCTCCAGATAGTTTCGATCAGAAGACGAGCTAGAGTTTCACTTTGAAAATGTACTAACCCCCCATGCATATCATTGACTGCGCGAGGTAATTCATCGGATATCTAAACGCAAGGTGATAACTAGTCAAAATGGAATTTTACTGTGTAAAAATTTGTGATCTTCTACTTGGAGAAATATAGAGCATAAACGCTTTGTGTCCTCTCATCCATTGTTTATCAGTACTTCTACATTGAGACAGTCATGCCACAGTGCTTCTCAATTATGTGTTTACTTCTTTAGTAATTTAAACAGAGGCCAAGTAAGGCTTTTACATAATGCCTCTTCAAGGGTTTTACCCTTTCCAATAAAATGGAATACCTGCTGATTGAAGAAAAACAATTAAAAGCATTTAAAAAGTTATAAATCTTGAGTTTTTGAAAATTTATGGTTTACTGTTCTTGTTCTTGTTACATTGTTTTTTTCTCTGAAGGAAATATGAGCATGCTATTATGCAGGTATGGTTTTTAAGTACCAACTTTTTTTATAAGATTCAGTACCATCACAGGTTTGGTTCAGCAATGTTCCGCATCCTAGTTTGGTTGAAGACAAAGAAGGTCAAAACTGGATTACTAGAGTTGGAGATAAATTTAGATTTCCTGGAGGTGGAACACAGTTCATTGACCAAATTTCACAGGTCTCTTGCTTCTCAAAACTGAAAGTACTGTTATTTTTACTTTGGCAACTTAGTTTTTTTTATCTGATTTCCAATATGCAGATGGTTCCAGATATTGCCTTTGGTCGTCGAACAAGAGTTGTCCTGGACGTTGGATGTGGGGTGGCAAGCTTTGGAGCATTCCTGCTTTCACAGAAAGTAGCTCCATTGTCTATAGCACCGAAAGATGTTCATCAGAACCAGATTCAATTTGCTCTTGAACGTGGTGTCCCAGCTATGGTTGCTGCATTTGCTACACGTCGTTTGTTATACCCAAGCCAGGCTTTTGACTTGATACATTGTTCAAAGTGTGCAGTTAATTGGACCCATGATGGTATATACCCTGCTGATATTTTCTTACCCCAAACTCTTTAGCTTATGATGATTCTACTCTGATGTTTGTGTTGCGTTTTTATTTTGTTTTAGCGAAGATGGGATATTGCTTCTCGAGGTTAACAGGATGCTGAGGGCTGGAGGATATTTTGCTTGGGCCGCTCAATCTTTTTATAAACATGAGGCGGCACAACAAGAAGCATGGAAAGGTTGTCCCTTCAAAACCCCCTTTTTACTTGTCACAGAGCTCTCAATTTGGCATGGTTTTGTTTGTTTTTAGAGATGGAAGACCTTGCACATCGTATGTGCTGGAAGCTTGTTAAAAAGGAAGGATATCTTGCTATTTGGAAGAAACCTTTGGACAACAACTGCTATCTGAGCCGAAAAGCTGGGATTAGACCTCCATTATGTGAACCAGATGATAACCCTGACAATGTTTGGTATGATTTTTTGCTTTTGCTAGTGATTCGGTCTAATAAACAGATGAATTAAGCGAATTAGATCTGTTATAAGAGAATAGCTTTGAGAGATTTGATACATTTTTAGGTTTTTTACTTCTGTAGTGTTCCTGACATTCATAACGTTTCATTTTTTCATAGTTTGCTTCAGTCTGTTTGGTACTTGGAATGGTATTGTCATCTTTGAAATGGTTCATCTTCATCGTAGTTTCCTTGTACTTTCACGTAAGAGCTGCTTTATAGGACATTGCTGCAAAACAACTATCATAAGGAAATATTATTTATCTACCTTTCGCATCACCTTACCTGTATCTCTTTTAAATCTCTTGGTATTCACAAAAAGTCAAGAGGTTAGTTTTCTTCCTTCTTCAGGTATGTTGATCTCAAGCCATGTATTACTCAACTGCCTGAGAATGGATTGGGAGCAAATCTTACGAAATGGCCTGAGCGTCTTCATTACCCACCAGAGAGGCTTCAGATCATTGAGATGGATGCATACATGGCAAAAAAGGAGCTTTTCAAGGCAGAATCAAAATTCTGGAATGATATAGTGGAGAGCTATGTTCGTGCTTATCATTGGAAAAAATTGAGGTTGCGAAATGTCATGGACATGAGGGCTAGTTTTGGAGGGTAAGATTAAGTGTTCGTTAATCTTTATGACAGATAAGATTTTGTTAAGTTGTGAAAATGACTTGGTTTGCATTTCTTCTTCAAGGTATCATGTGAAACAATTTTACCGTGCTTGTTTCTTAGTTTCATCTAGTTATTCATTTCATCTAGAACCCTTCTCAGTTCATTCTGTTGATCGGCTACAACTCCTTTCTATAAGAGTAATATACCTTCTTGCTGTGTAACAATTTTAGTATTTCCTTTTCCATTTGAATGAGTGTGGCTTTAATGACAGGTTTGCAGCTGCAATTATTGATCTAGATATTAATGCTTGGGTGATGAATGTTGTTCCTACCAGCGAGCCCAACACTCTGCCTGTAATATATGACCGTGGTCTGATTGGAGTGCTCCATGATTGGTATTTGTTGTTTGTTTCCTGGCTCCTACGTTTCTAGGATAGAGGTTAATTACACTCGTATACCAGCCAAAATCATATTTATCAAAGCTCTTGAAGTTCTCTAACAAATCATTGTTTACAAATTTCATCTGAAGATTCCATTATTTTTTAGTGGTTCTGTCTAGTTTACATGGATTTCTTCAGGTTTTCCTAAATTACTGTCGTAAGATGAGCTACATTTCTTTCTCTAGGTGTGAGCCTTTTGATACATATCCAAGAACTTATGATTTATTGCATGCATCTGGCCTTTTCTCTGTTGAACAAAAGAGGTGAGCTCTACTGGTGCTTCCCCTTTCCCCATTTACTAAACGTTGTTCAGTTTTCTTCTATGCCCTGTCGTTGGATAATATCTTCAATTTTTAAGAGAAAGCAGCTTACTTCATGCATGTTCTTCTGGTGTTATCCTCCCAGGTGTAACATCACATCTATCCTGCTTGAGATGGATCGAATACTCAGACCTGGTGGGCGGGCCTACATTCGTGACTCAAAATCTGTCATTGAAGACATCCATGTTATTACTAATGCCATGGGATGGAGATCTACAGTCCAAGACACATCTGAGGGCCCCTATGCTAGCCGAAGAGTGTTGAGGTGTGACAAACAGTAGGGATGGAGATCTACTGTTCTTGCTGTAATAACATGTAGTTCAGAGGCAAGCAGAATTCTTGAGGCATCAAAATGGTATTCTCAAGGTCTGGGCCTTCTGTCTTACATTAACCTGAATTTATTCAAAGACTGTTCAGATTATGATGGCTACAAGATTGATGTTATGTAACCGAGATGAGTTTATGAATCTATAAAACTATACGTTGATTTAAGAGCTGATCTTCACAGTGTTGATTAGTCTTTTGCCCTTGAGTTCTCCGGAGTAGAGGCCTTTAATATAATCCTCCACCACGACCTTCTTGAACAGAGCTGGCTTCTCAGCACTGATCAGGCTAGCGGCCGGTCCGATCACTGCCTTGAGTTTAGGACTATAAAATGTGGCAACAGAGAGCCGCTCCTGGTCTGAATTCACAGTTGCCCTGTGCAACACGCTCTCATACGTTCCATTCGTTACTATCTACAAAAATTAACAGGGGAAACAGAGTCCTCTCCTGATCAAATCAACCCATCTGCAAGTATAAAATCTCCTTTCGAAACTCAAATGGAAATTTACCTCCAACAAATCAGCTATGTTGACGATGAGAGCATCCTGGAGCGGTTCAATGGGCACCCATTTCCCATCTTTCCTTACCTCGAGCCCCTGCACTTCGTTGACTTGAAGGAGAATGGTGATCCCCCCAGCATCTGAGTGTGGAGATAGGCCAATAGCCTGCACTGGTTGAGGACATGGAGGGTAGTAACTCATCCTGATGCTCTGAAGCCCATCTTCAAACAGACTCGTCATCTCCTCGGGTTCCATTCCGAGAGCTTTCGCAATTAGCCCTAAAACAGTCAGAGCTAGCATTTGCATTTCAAGTCCATACGCCTCCATAGTCTCCCTTCATTTTGAAAACAGAATTACCAGACAGATTGGTAAAGATGGAAGCTGAAATGAACCGGCTAAGAAGCCTTACCTGAATGAGGGAGAGAGCCTTTCAAACAGATGGGACTTCCTGAGATTGGTGGGAAGGGTTATCAAAGAAAACATATCGCCCCAGTCAAGTTTCTGCTCTTCCGAGAACACGAAGGCCTGACCATATCCTTGTATATCTCCAGGCAGCTGAAAAAATCTTTCCTTCTCTTCCAAGGGAAGTCGGAAGAACCTTTGGACCTCGAACTTCATTTCTTGTATTAGTGAAGAACTGATTCCATGGTTTATCAACTGCGAAGCGTCAATTAAATGAAAATAGTAGAGCCACGGTGAATCATTAGCCATGCATATGAAAATGTCCAACTGCATTCCTATTTCTGAAACACAATACTAAAGGGTAACCTACCATATGGTAACCCTGCACAACTATGTAGAGAAACAATTTGAACGCACAAAATAAAAGTCTTCTCAATCTGTCTGTATCTCATAAAAGACCTAACAAGAACTAACAGATGCACCTTTTTTACAACTTTTTTTTTATATTCACATTACTATCTCCCATCTGTAATTATCAATGCATGTATTAGTGCTCGAATGTTTAAAAAAATTAAAGACTAACATCATGTTCATCTCAAACAAACTTATTTCAATTGCTTTTACTGTAAGAGCTACGTCTGTTTCATAGAAATGAGCGGGTGTCGAAATGGTAAAGCTGAATCTTCATCACCCATGTTTCGGATTTTTACCATGATAACTATCATAAACAAATTCAACCCATTCAAAAGAATAGAACAACAAATGAACAATGGAGAACCTGAAAGAAACCCCATTCTTTGGAAGCCGAGTGCAGTCTTTGTAACTCATCAGCCACGGATTCGCCGCGCAGTAGTTTCTGCATGTCGATAATCGGAATCGCGGGTACAGAAATTCCTTTGGCAGCTGGCGGTTCCTGATCAAAGTGTAAGTATCGATGAGGAACAGTGGGGATTGGTTCTTTGACCATCTCCTGCACGCTGGGAACCGGCAGTGAACCTCCTAGACTTAGCTCAGGCAACTCCATTGATTCCAGCAAGAAATCTACACCGATCTCACGTCGTCTGCTTTCTGTAACCCAAGACAGACTTGATCAGTACTCCGTCGTCGGGAGAAGGGTGATTTAAGCTGTGCCCGGGCTTCCCCAAATTTTTCTGAAAAATTGGTTCGTGCTCAGGATCTGACTAAGACGAGGTGACGAATTGCTTTATTTTCAAGTTCTGATTATTATTGGAGAAATCATTACCTACTAGCTGGAGGCGGCGGCTGAGGATGGACCATATGAAGACTGAAATTACCCTTCTGGGGCTACTCGAAAGTTCGAGACGCCATGGTGCAAGGACTATTGAGGTTCGTTGAAAAACAGAACCTCAGTTTCCGAACCCACGCGAGTACGCCTGGTTGCATTTCCAGTAGTTGAAATTACTTCAATACTAACGTGAATGAAGCTCACTATAGAGATGTCATTATTATAAATTTACTTGCAGTAGAAGACGAGTTCTTGTTTTGAATGTTGCTCCAAGTTTCAAATTACTTTGCCATTGTATATTCTTCCTCCAGTGTAATATTTGAGGTTGGAATATATGGCTGCAAATAGGTCGGGTCAATTGGAGAAGAAAAAACGGTAGAAAAGCTTGTTATCTGTTGATCATCAGAGATAGTAACAGTTACAGTTTGTGGGTGACATTTATGATACATGGGAGAGAGGCAGAGGAAAATGGTCAAAACTGCTCGACATGGTGTTGTAAATTTCTCAACTGCTTCTGAGTTTGAGATAACACCTCTTTAATTTTTTACAACTCCTCCATATATCGTAGTCGTCTCAGATGAAGATGGTTGGACATTCTTGGTAGAAACCATTGAAACATATCCAACCTATTAGACTCGTTTCAGTAAGGTCCAAGTAATAGTCGGGGAAGATCCCTCCTAATCCTAACTTAGGAAAGTAAATATTCTCAAACCCTTATGATACGGTTCATGTATGACTTGATAGGGTCGATTGTATGCTATCGTAAATAGAACATAAAAGTCCCTCACCTTCATCCTTCTTCGCCAGATTGTTGATTAATATATGATAATTGATATCTATTTTGCTCAACCGGGTTTATAGAAACCCGTTAATATATTCAGTATGGCTTAAACCCAATGTGTATGTTCGAACGGGTACCAGATTTAAGATCACTATGGGAACTTAACTGGTCGTGTTATTTTGAACCCATTGACTCTTCTTGGCCCACCTGACTCCAGGCCCGCCTCTAGGTGACCGGCCGGTGCCCGTCGCCTCCTGCAACTGCGTGCAAGAAGGGAAAGCAGAAAGTTTCGTCCGGCGAACTTATTAGTTTTTGTGGTCGTGAATGAAAATTTTCCCGGCTTGTTCTGTCAAGATTTTCCCAAACTAAGAGATGGATTTCGACAATGTTTATTTACTCCCGATACATAGATATACATAGGTTAAGTTATAAGATATAGAAATTATAATAACACCCTTTCATGATACAAAAATGACAATAATATAAGATAACATCCCCCCTCGAATTGATGTTGGTAAGTCAACCAACAACAATTTGTCAACCAAAAATTGATGTCACTGTCGAGTCATTACTTTGGTGAAGACATCGGCCACTTAGAGATCTGAATAAATATAAAGAAGAGAGATCACCCAACTATCTAAGGTATCGCGGATAGAATGACAATCAACCTCAATGTGCTTGGTGCGTTCAATGGAAAACAGGGTTGGTGACAATATGAATAGCACTAGTGTTATCAGCATGAAGAGGGGTAGAAGTAGTTTGAGGGAACTCAAACTTTGCAAGAAGACCGCGTAGCCATACAAATGTATTTCACTTTCCCCCGTTTTAGGCATAATGGGAGGGAAAGTGAATTCAGAGGGGTCGAGCTCTGAATTCACTTTCCCACCCTCAGACATCGAGTTCGGGTTGTCGGCAAGGAAGGCTCTGTTGAAAGAGGGCTTCAAAGAAATTTTTTTTTCTCTCTCGCTCGCTCGCGACCTTCGGCGTTTTCAATCACCCTCAGTGCGACCTGTCTCCGACGCTTGACTCCCTTCCTCTAGCCGTCCCCAGCACCGACGACCTTCGGTGACATCTCTCCCCTCTCTGCAACCTTTCCGGCTCCTCCCTCGCTTGCGACTGTCGGCTATTTCAATCGCCCCCTTGAAACCTCTCCCCGACGCTTGACTCTCTTTCTCTCGCCGTCCCTAGCACCGACGACCGTCAACGACTTCTCTCCCCTCTCTACAACCTCTCCGACTAGATTCAAAAGAAAGTAGGGTAAAAATTACTTCCTGTAAATCGATGGTTATTTTTTAAATTATTTCTGAGTTTTTGAGTATAAAAAGGAGATGGTTTTGTTGTTTAATCAATTCTTTTGTATGCAAGTGTTAATTTCTTTGAATTTGTGAAGTATTAGTTAGTTCCAAAATTGTTGTATACAGATGAATGCATTTGTTGGGATTTCTGTACGAAAACTAGGAATTGAAATGTAATATATGAAATAGTTTTTTTTTTCTTGACTGCTATTCCTTTGAAGGCTGTTGGGTTCTTGAAAAATATACTTGGAGATTAAAATTCCATAGAAACCATTTATTTTTTTCAGAACTTCTCTCCAGTTTCATAGTTTCATGTGTTATGACATGGTAGATTGCATTGTCCTTAATACCCTATTAGTTGTTTGTTATGTGTTATTTTGATTGTTCCTCGACCTTTTGTCTATTTATTTGATGTTTTTTAAGTATTTTAAATATCAAGGCATCGGCACGGGTCTTGTAAAATTTTGTGCAATGTCTATGGATCAGATCAGAGGGTCCTTATTATTTATTTAGCATGAAAAACCAATATTTGAGTCATTCCTTCACTCATTTTCAGGTTATGATGTTGAGTATGATGTGGACACTCAAAAAAATATTTAGAGGGAGTCCGCAATACAATCTGCAAGAGCATCATATTATCAAGATGTTTTAGCAATTTAGATGTGGCAAAATTATTAACTATTATGTTTTAATGTCACTAACTATTTTTTGTCTTATACTTTTGTATGTACATATATAATTTTTTATATTAAAAAGATGATTAAATTATATTTGTATTATTTTTATTTTTATTATTACGATGTTTGTGTAGTATAGTATAATATTTGTATAATTATTTCATATTTAGATATTATAAAATTAAATTTTAAATAATATAAAAGTAAACATTTGTTTAATTATTATATTTAATATATTTAATTTATTAACTAATATTAATTTAATTTTATTAAAGTAAGATATATCAAAATATTTTATTTAATAAATAATCTATCCGCAATTTACATCACACTTTTAACACAAACGTTATATTATGCACGTTAATGCGGGTTCGGAGCGGCTCTCGCCTTTTACGTGCAGAAGCCCTCTAGATTTCGGCATGCCTCGTCCACGGCTTGTAGACACTGTTCTGCGGCTTCTACCATAACTGGAATTCTTGTCGCGGTATCCTAAAAGAGAATCGTCAGCGAGCGGATTATAATTTGTTGAGCGAAACTATTTCTTCTGTGAGTTCTTTCTGTCTCCTGAACGTGTCAAATAAAGCCCTAGTTTAGTTTTTCTTTTCCACATCTGCTCAACGACCATTTTTATTTGTTCATTACCTTTTAGTTTCTTTCGATGAGAAATGTGGGCAATGCATGTTGGTTCGTTGCTAATTCTTTCTGGGTAAATCTTTTGGGCTTCTGATAATGTTCCGTGTTAAATTAATTTAATACCCAAACTTGGGTAGAAGTTAAAAAACCTAGTTTCGGTTTTTTTATAATTGTTTTGCCTTCTGCTATGTGTTATGCTTCAGTCCAGGCAGAAAGACATCGGATCGGGATGACTTCTGTGGATTACTCACAATCATCAGCGTCTCCTTCCGACAACAACGATCATCAGATTAAAAACGTCGACGAACAAAGTATAAATCATGGGTATGTACGGATGTTTTGGGTAATAAGTGCATCCATTCTCAGATTTTATCCTCATTTTGTTGTTTTTTATCCCATTTTAGAAAAAGAAAAAAAGGAAAATTTAGATGAGCCCTAAAAAAATTGCTTTTTTCAGTTTATGATTTGGTGGGGTTTCAAGAATTTATGCTCAAGTGAACTGCTACATAGGTCAGCTCTTTATTTGGGATCTCGACTGAAAACAATTGATACTGGACACTTCAAGTTATAATACAAAATTGATGTTTTCCGTAAATTATGGAAGTCTTTTGTTTCATCCATTGGCTACGCACATTGTGAGCTTTTAGGAGATTGATCGACATGGGCCTTTTACTGGTTACATTGCATTCCTTAGACAGAAGTGTTTGGTTTAGTGGCGACACTACTTAGTTATATGTTTAGTACCTTTAGTTTTCCTGTGCCTAGTCAATAACTTTTTGATGGAAAACCTTTATTTTATCTAGATAATTATGCTTGGTAAAATTTTTCTTTATTAAGTTACATCATAATATAGGATTCCTATGCAAATCTAATTTTATTTTAAAACTTTGAGAAGTCCTCTTTGTTGGATGTTCTGGAATAGGGAGGTGAAGCATGACATTTCTGAGGAGGAAATCAGAAGCATATTAGAAGTAATTGCAGCCACTGGAAAGTTTTGGTAAGTCTTTATTTTTAAGAATCTCAAACCTCGTCCAACAGAATAAGAATGGAATCCCTCAAAGTAGTGGATCACCGCACAGAAGAAAGTGTGGGATGATGGCAGATAGTGCAAGCATACTTTTTTCTGAAAAGGAATTCAAGCAAACCTGAATCTAAGATTATGTTATTGTTCTCAAGAAAAAAAGTTAATAAAAACTGTTATATTTCATCACTTGTCTATATAACTATGTCAGATAACATCCATTCACTTTGTTATAACAGGCATGATTGGAATATACTGAAGGCAGTGCTGTCATATCGGCTGAAGCAGGTATGGGGAGGTATGCCTACGTGATAGTCTCATGTTATATTGTTGTTTCTCTTGGAAACATCAGCACCACAACAAATCATTCTAATTCTTGTATTCAAAAATGACTTCCAAGGTCTTTGCAGAGTATCCTGAATCTCAAAAGAAACCTGATATTGGGCCACAACCAAGTTCTTTATCAGGAGAAACATATCCAGAATTAGTAAAAAGGCTGGATGAAGGTAATTCTTTATTTGTTCTTTTAGCTTTTTTTTATTAATCAATTGTCTCATTCAATTCACATTTTAGTGGTTGTTACAAGGCCAAAGTATGTGTAATTTCTGATGCTGATTGTCATAAGATGATTTAGTAAGTGGCTAATTCAAAGCTTTTATCTATTGTGATTCTATTTTTTTTGCCTCATCGAGCATCATAGACCCTGTAGAGAATGTGCCATTATCATATCCCATTACCTATTCATATGGCAATGAGTCTTGAACATGGTTGTGGAGGACTGACAACTCTTATCTCAGCCATTGGAAGTCATTAAGTTAATTGTGATTGTGCTTGTGAAGGACTGACTGTTGTCCAACCAGTTTGGTGTTGTCACCATAACCCTTCTATGGTGATGCTGACATACCACTGGATGTTTGAATAGCTGACATTATGTTAGAAATTGTTTGATACTACGTATGACAATCCTTCAGATATTCATTGGTCTGTTATTCTTGAAGAAACTGACATCTTACTTGTTGCATTTGCAAATAAAGTGTCTCGGACAACTGCTGGTGCTTAGCAACTTTCTTTTATTTTTAAGATTTTTTAATTTTTATTTTAAAGATTGGGTTGCTTGAGTAAGTTCATACTGTTATTTGGCTATTTCAAGTATCAAGACCTTAAAAAAAAAAGTATCAAGCACATTAATTTGTCTATTTGCATCACAGAAACCTTGATGAATTACTATTGTTCATCACAATGTTTGGCTGATCAATTAGATCTCAACCAAAACTGTTATTGCAATGTGATCTTATCTCTTCATTGTTTGTTTGGTTTGCTAGGAAGATTACTCTTAAAAGCAACACCTAGTTTATGAGTTTAAGCAATGAGAGAACCGTCTTTTTATACAGCCAATGAACAAGCATGTCTCATCTGTACTAGATTGTTGCAAAAAGCCCTAAATAATTAGGGGATGGCCTTTGGCATGTTGCAGATAATTACCTGTTGCAATTTTTAGGTGTGGTATGGGATAAGACTTGTAATATCCTTCATTGAGGAAAAGATATATCACTGGTGTGCTTCTCAGTGATTTGATTCTGAGTTGTTAGAATTTCATTTATGTAGATCCATACATATTCCTGTCACCTTCCGCCTTTGTCTCTCTCTTTGATACACACACTCACACACAGACATCATTATTAAAACTTGGGGTTTGAACCTATTTCTCACTTGAAATGAAGGGACTTATACTCATTACAACCACTGGACAAGGCGTATGCTAATATTAAAAGCAATTATTGCATTTCACTAGCATGAATTACTTTCCTATCTTCACTTTTTTGGGAAGAAAATTTTATTGTCACTTTTTCAAATTTTCAGCTCTTCTCTGCTTTGAAGAAGGCCCTCCATTTACGCTCCAGAGGCTGTGCGAGGTGATTCCCTTGGCCATCTACTACTAATGATGTACTCATTTATTTAGAACCATTTTGAATGATCATTCATTTAGTTATGAGAAGCGGTAGTCTCGTGGTTTGTTGAAATGCCCAGTATTTGAGAATATGTTGTATTCCCGAATTTCATTTTACATTTTGCATTTCTGAATAGGGCCTATGAGGAACTTATGAGAGTTGATGAGTTAATGAAAAGGGAAGAGAAATTAAAGAGCAAAAATCATCATATTGTATCTCTGAGATGGAGAGACAATTTCTTGATATTTCCACGTATGCCAGGTGTCGTTTGAGTATCACCTCTGGGGAGGGGGGGGTGTTAACCAAACTCCACGTTACAATTTACCAACCAGGGTTAGTACTCTGAGGCTTAGAGGACAAGGGTAATAAACAATTTATAACATAGTGTTTGTACCTAGAAGACACGAGACATTGGTACTCCCCTTCCTGGTCTCAGAAAAGTGATGATTTCCGCCTGTGCTAGTTTCATCACGTGGGGGCTTTGGAACGAACGCAACCGAAGGCGTTTCGATGCAAAAAGTGAATCAGCGGTATGAGTCGCGGGCCATATCTCCTCTTGGCTTCTGACTAAGAAGTCTTTCTCCTTCTTTGTGGGTAACTCTATCCATGAAACTGGAGAAACCTGACAATGATGCACATTGGGACAAACGTCCAAGTCATGCAGGAATGGACCCCTCCGGAATCCGGTTATCTTAAGTTGAACTTTGATGAATTTTCTTTTGGTAATCCTGGGATTGCTGGCTTCGGAGGTGTTATTTCAGATTCTTCTGGTGCATTTCTTGTATGCCGGCCCTTTAGGCATCTCCGATTCTACGTCATCTGAGCTACATGGCCTTCTAAATGGGTTCCGTGTTTTCAGAGACAAGTGCAGTGGTCCCCTTCACATTGAAGGGGACTTGAAGGTGGTAAGTTAGTGTGAGTGTGCATTCCCTCCCCCGTGGCACCATTGTGACATCTTTCGGGAGATTCTAGAAATTGCCTCGTTATTTTCTTGTATTTGGTCTCACATTCCAATATCGGCAAATTCAGCAACAGATGTGCTTGCCAAGCAGGGAGCAACCCTGCAATCGCTTGTTGTTAGGAATTTGCTCCCTCTTCCTTTGTAATTTTTCTCTTGTTAATATAAATACATCTTTATAAAAAAAAATACAAGAGAAATAAACTATTTTCATCATAGTAGCCCCCTTCAACTATTCCAGCTGTTAAACAGGAAGGCTAAGCCTTATAAGGAAGGATGATATTTAAACTTTCTGTATTCATGATGACCAATGATAAAAGGAGAAAGTTGTTGCTTGACAATCTCAGATTGACATACTGCATCTAGCTGACCCATGGTTCATGGAGAACTGCTCTTAAAATTTATCTGAAGTAGGCCTTACTAGGGCTGGCAATGCACCTTGATTCCCATGGAAATGCAGTTATTGCAGTGCAATAAGTGGTAGTCCACTGAAATGTACAAAATGAGATGACCAGAAACCACATCTCCCTTAAAATCTGAGTACCTGTGTTCACTTTTTTTTTATTATTATTCTTAAGACTACATTCACAAATTTTTCTTCGGTCAAAAGCAATATTTGTTTCTCTCATTCCAGTTTGTTGTCAGAGGATGTAATTATATGCAACTTTTCAAGCTGGAGAAAGTAGGCAGTGGGTCCAGATGTAAATGTTCCTTTCTTAATTCCTGCCTTATATTTAAATATTTGAAAGTGAACTGAAATCCAAATTTTCCGAGGGTGAACCCAAAACTTTAAGGCCATTGCACATTGCTGTTTACAAACTGTAGATTCACCAAGCATGGCCTTCACGACATTTGCAGGATAAACTGCTTTGAGCATTTGATCTTTAGTGTAGATTGTCGTTGTGTGAGTCATACATTTTCCCCAAGGAAACGTATTAACAAGAACAACATTTTGGGAGGGGACTGTCAACTGTTTTCTTACTCTTTAAAAGAGTGACAATGAGACGTAGAGGATAACTTGTAAAGGCACCACTCACTGTTTTTGTTTTTTCTGTTTTACTTTTATCTGAGGAATTGCCAACTCTTCAGTTGTGAGATCTTCTGTCATGTTACAACTATTTATGTTTTCCCTGCTTAATCTCCTGGAAAGTCATAATTTCTGGTCTTTGTAAATGGTTTTCTTCGACCTTTTATGTAGCATGAGTTATCTCATGTTCTGAATATATGTTGTGTCTTCAACCAGATTCTGTTGACTCCAAAAGCCATATATACAAGCCTGTCAAAGGTCGCCTTGGCATTAGAGAAGGTAATCGTTGTTTCTTATGTGTTATTACCAGAACTTGTTCTTTGGGTGCTTAAGTGTGCATGAACTTGTAGAGAAATTCTTTTTAATTTATAAAGATGTCTGAAGAAATACCTTCAAATAGAGGAAAAAATGTCTGGAGAAGTGGGAATGATGAGGGTGAAGTTGGAGGAGGTCCGATTAAGATTAGTTTATGAGACAAACTTCTCCTGATGAAGTACATTTTTAGATGATTATGAAAGGTGACCTGATTAAGAATAAAAAGAAAAAAGAGACCTAACACAAGATAACCCTTCGTCGCACCTGGAATTCCATTTTACCTGAGTAGTCATTTCACCTGCAAATGCTCTGGACTTTCCAAGTTTAATTTCTAGACTTGGCCTCATTGTAAATTCGTTATATAAGTTACTTGGTTTGATGAGTTTTAACCTGTTTTTAATTTTCATCCCCTCTGTGCAGAATCTATTGGTGACGACCACTTTGAGTGTATGCACAGACCCCTATCCTTCAACGACAAAACAGGTACCTGTCGAACCTGAGAAAGTATCAGAAGAAGCCCTAGCAGATCCTGTACACACTGAAAATGGCATTGAAACTAAGGTAAGTCTAGGTGATGAAGAAATGGCGGATGCTGAAGTGGACGAGGGTGACAAGGACAGAGACATGGCAACACTAAGGGAAGAAAGCTTGGCAAAGACATCTGAAGCAGACTCGGACTCAACAGGTGGTGGAAGTCCGAACTCAGAAGCTAGTGCAGTTCCGAACTCTATAGGCAGTGAAAATCCAAGCTTAGCAGCTGGTCCAAGTCAAAGCTCAACGGCTGCTGCAGGCCCCACCCTGTAGGTCTAATTTTTATTTTCTTTCGGAACCGTTGGATCAGCCTCCAAAACAGGATTAACAAACCTTGTGAGAATTTTGTTAAAGCATTTGTTATACGACACTTTCCTCTTTACAAAAAGTTGAAATGAGAAAGGGAGTTGTAATTCTCTTGCATTTCGTTTCTGCTCATCATTAGCCTTTTCACTGCTTTGTTGGTTCTCGTCGAAGAGAGGTGGAAATTACTTGTTTGGTAGATTTTTCATCGACTTAGTGCCCGGCTGTTCCTAATAAGAAATTAAAATTTCACAGATTCTCATAAGCAAATTGGACGTCTAATTGGGAAAGGTATTCTTGTAATTGAAAAGGTTTAAACAAATCCAATAAATTAGTGACATCCTTGGTATTTCCTGTGAGCTTGAAAGCTGACACGTCGTTAAATGTATGACAATCGTAATGTTTGAGACATTTCCATAACAGCCAAGTGGCACAACTCTTATTATAAACAATATATCAATCGAGTAATAGTTTCTACATAAGTATCCACCCGTTAAAGAGTCTTTTAAGGCCAAACAAAAATTGGCCATTTATTAATTTTAGAGCAAAATCTAAGAGAGGCAAATGACCCACGTTTAAGTTAAACTCCAGATCCAGCCAGTCGGCGCCTCGCTGCGTTTGAGACGGAAACCTGGCTAAGCCTGTCAGCTTCAGCTGGTACCAGTCTCTCCTTCAATGGCACATAATGTCGGTGCCATGCACCGGTGTAAACCTATAAAAATGCAAATGAGCGTCAGACATTGAGCATGCGGTTTTTCTCTTACGGGGAAGAAGAAAAAGATGAAATATAAACGTTTTAATCAAATATTCAGCCACCCAAATAATGAAAGATGGTTCCTAATTTCCGGAGAAAGTTTCTTAGTTGAATAGAACTAACCTCCTGCGGCCTGATGATCTTAGTATCAGGATCGTCTAGTGACTCCCGCCAATGCGATAAGTAACCAGCCATGCGGGGTATGGCAAACAAAACAGGGAAAAACTCGGTCGGGAATCCAATTGCCCTGGTCAAGCAGTTAGCCAATCAGTGCATATAATTCGACATGAGAGGAAATTGGTGACCATCTCCCTTTACCCACCTATAGATTAAGCCCGAGTAGAAATCAACGTTCGGATACAGCTTCCTCTTGATAAAGTATTCATCAGATAGCGCAGCTTTCTCTAATGCAACTGCAACCTGCATGAGAGTACTTCCAACGTGTCATTTGCATTTAAAAAATACATAGTTTCATTCTTCTAAAGATCAAGTGACACCACAACTTCAGTCATTTGGTGGATCCCTGGAAATATACTAGTGCAACATTGCAAAAGAAAAAAATAAATAAATGAAGAAGAGAAATACCTCAATGAGAGGATCCCTGCCAACAATGGAGAAGACTTCCTCTGCCAATTTGCGTATAACTTTAGCACGAGGATCGTAGTTCTTATATACACGATGTCCAAAACCAGACATTTTTCTCTTCCTGCATGTGCACAATCCAAAATGCCGGTCAAACTTACAATCCAAAGCGCTTCTAAATTGCTCTACAAAGTCTTTAAAGTATCAAAATGAAGAACTCGTTGCAGTTGCAGTAGCCATGCCTGTTTTTAACACCTTCAATAAACTCTGGAATGTTATCAACAGACCCAATCTCATTCAGCATTTTCAGTACAGCCTACAATCAAGAAATATGAACATGACAGAGTATAAACCCAAATCCAGTGAATCAGCTTTAAAACATATCAGACTGTTTGATACAGATGCGACACTCAAAACCCCAATGCAAGTAACTGTTTTCAAAAGTAAGAGTACATGTATTAGGAAATACCTCATTTGCTCCACCATGAAGAGGCCCATACAAAGCACCAACAGCTCCAGCAAGAGCAGTGTAAACATCCACGCCACTAAATTTTTTTTTTTTAGATTTCCACAATTTTGAGTTAGAAAAATATAATAAAACAAAACATTTTTCCTTACTGGTAAGCAAAGAAAAGAATAAATACCTGGAAGCAAGGTGTCTTGCGGCAGCCGTGGAACAATTCATTTCATGCTCTGCATGGAGTATAAAGAGGATGTCAATGGCCCGGGCCAACCGAGGGTTAGGTTTGTATGCCCTGTTGCCTCTGCAATTTTGAAGAGAAAAAACTCAGCTAAAGAGAATATTAATGTTTAGGAAGTCTCAACATGTAAGGAAGGAAATTGTGCATGCAAATGTGTACTTCTCATGGAGCTTCTTTGCATTTCAGTTGGTGTCATCATATTGATGAAGGGAATTTTAACTCCAAACCAACTTATCATCCAAGCCTTCTTGCTAGAGCTCGCTTAATCTGAACATGTCTAAACTACTTCACCAGATAACATGGAAATCAACCAACCTAAATTCATTTTCGGCTATCAGGTAACTTTGACATGATATCTGTGAACCCAAGTAGAACTAATAATAACCTCCCTAAAGTTTCTTTTTCTTTCTTGAGAATGGCCTCACTAAAGATTCTAAAGATATGCACATATCCAACCCCATAAAAACACCAGTTTTTTTTCTTTGGTTAAATTAGCAACAAAGATATCTGAACCTAAAACCTGCAAGACATACGTACTAGTATATCAGCAGTCATTACCTAGATTTTTTTATAATTTTTTAAATGACAGAAATAAAGGCAAAAAGGACAATAGCACAATTTGAAAGAGCTCTAGAAGGATGCTGTGACCAGCCAGAGCCACTTCCTCATTAATAAAACACTAGCCAAATGTTTCGGTTAAACATTAAATATAAAAATTTTTCCGAGATACTTCTTGGCTTGCAACAAGTAATCTATCTCTGGAGCCAATAGAAAAACTATTATTCCTGAGATGAAGGATTTAGCTTCAGGTAGCCATGAAAAAATGATGCATTAGAATCTCAGAAACAAATCCCTTATTTGGTAAGTTCTTTATGTCATGTTTCTTCTTCTGCTTCTTGTGTTGCCATTACAGCTGCCTGCTATGAAATGAGAGACTACATAGGAAAAGTTCATTGTCTTGTTGCTTAAAAATATTGAGCCATGATTTTGATTGTACCTACCATTTTTTTTTTGGTCGCCATTCAGATGAGCAGGCTAACCAAAATAAAATAGATAACTAGGAATAAGATAGAATAAGTCTTTTAAGGTAGAAAGCAGAGGGTAAAGAAAAAGACAAGCTTAGTCAGTGAACAGAACTAAAGGAAAGAACTTTAATTATGTTTTAAACAAAATAAGCTGCTATATGGTGCAACGTACATAGAGAAAACACTATCACCCTTCAAATGAATGCAAATATCTGAATTCTCCACCTTCCTGAGTTTCATTGGTTCAAAACTTCATTTTTCAAACTTGAACAGCTGAGCTGCTGTATCACCTGCTGCACTTTGGGCATCTGAAACACTTGTGACAATCTCAAGCATTGTTCTTCTTTTGTTCCAGATTTATAGGACCCATCACTGTAACGGCCCGCTACGAAACCAGATTTCAAGTTCCACTTCTTAAGGCTCCCCTGGGCATGTATACTTCTGCTGTTAAGCTTGTTTGTGTACAACGTCAAAAGAGTCTTCAGTTTTAGTTTTTCTAGTATGCATTGATGGTTTTGTAATGTATAAATAATGTGTCAGGTACTAGTACAGACCCCAATACATCCTTTCTCTGGTTTGTCATAATTGTGCTGCTTTGTCCCCTTTCTACAAGTCTATGCTTGATGCTTCCTCTTACTGATCGTCTGTTCTAGACTTGCTTATGGGCTAGGTTTGTACTTAAGCAAAGATGTGCTAGATTAAAAGGTTCTTGTTTGGGTGATGTTGAGCATTCCGTTAGATGAGATGATTGCAGAGTTTAGCACACGTAATTACAAAGCCCTGCCCACTTTTGCACAAGCCCAAAGGTGAAAGGGGGTCTAGTACTTGCTCATAGTAAGAATAGGGGCATTATACTGCCTTAGGGCACTGCAAGTGCAAGCTCTAGGCCTGTGCAATGGCAACACAGCGATGATACCCTGAGAGTGAGCAAATACTTTCAAGTTGACAACATTAAAACCAGAGGGCCAGGATTTAACATAAGAGTCCTTTAGAAACCTTACGAGCATGTTCAACTTTCTTCCAATAACAACATGAGAAAGAAAGTAAACCATCAATATTAACTCAAAACTCAAGCAAAGAAAGACATGTAACTCATTAGCCAAAAGCATGAAATGAAACTTTACGGTAACAAAGTGATAAACTTTTATTTTTAATTGGTGAAAAAAATCTTATTTAAGAAAACAAAGATCACAAATTAAGGGATTGGGAATAGTCATAACGAGATGGCAGAGCAAGGATCCCTCTTATGCAAGTTAGTCAGCCAACTCATTTGCTGTATTAAGAACATGCGACCAAGAAATCTGATCACGGATAATACTTACAGAGAATCCAACATATACAAGAAGTTCTCAGAGTATGAAAGATTGTTTGAAGGAAGAACTGGATGCCTTCCAGCCATTCTCAAATAAGCTGCTGCAGCAATTGTAGGTGCCTGTACATATCAAACATAAAACCTGTCAGAAGACTGTCTGTTTAAAAGCATGGTATAGCAAGCAATGAACTTTCAGCTTTTATAGTAGGTAATATTTCATTTACTTTCACATAATGAATCTAGTTCTGAATTGTGAAAGAGCATATAATTGAAAAATAAATCATTGAGAAAATAAGATATACCTTTCCAAGAATACGAGCAATTTGCTTGTCTCTTACTTGTTTTGACTGATAAATATCTTGGCCCTAAGGAGTTCAAGAACAGTGAATCAATCAACACCAAACCAAAAGTTTCAGCAAAAAAATATTTAGGAAAAAGCTTTGAAAAACTGTCATCTCAAAGCTTAAAATTATCACAAAGACAAATCTAAGGACTTCTATCTTAGACTTAATTCTCTACTCGCAGATACAAATTGTAGTACAATGAGTCAACCAGTACAAACTACAAGTTGTTCCATACAGAACCGACAAATGTTTCAGTTCAATAGATGATATAAGGTAATGTTATAAATGAGGAAAGACATTAGTTGCAGTAGGTGAGATGAGATGAAATTATGTCATACATGTAATTTGAACATGAGATGGAAACACAAACTGCCTAGTTTCGTATTATTTGGTGTCCCTGTTCCCCAAATTACAGCTACACTCCCAACAAAGTCACTCAAACATTAAGATCTACTATAATTTAATCAAACTTATCAGCAATGCTTCAGAAGTAAATCCAAACAAACATCAGTTTGCTCGGAGTTTTATCTATGAGAAACTAGGCTTTAAAGTACTCACTCTGAGAGCAGGATTTGCATCCGGATGAAATACTGAAAGAGCACTCATTGCACTAACCAGCACACCCATCGGGTGTGCATCATGAGGCATTGCCTGTATAATGTCCTATCAAAGAGGATAATGCGATGAAACTGCTGTTAGATGAAGTAATGCGGCAATTATCAATATTAAAAAAGGCACATAATATACCAAGTCAACAACTAGAAAAATAAAAAAGATCAATTAGAACAAAATCCACAAGTTTCTTAAGTGAAGGATATACCAAAATTCCCTGAGGAACTGCTGAATGTTGAGAAACTGCAAATTCCCAGTCAGCCAATTGAGTCTGAGAAGGCAAATTTCCATACACTGCAAACGGAGCAAGTTAGATAGCGGCATAAAACAAGACAAATCTTCAGCATGAGTTGGCAGTATATCTGATAATTGCGAACCAAGATGACTTACTCAAAAGGTAAGCCACTTCAAGAAATGAACTGCTATCAGCCAACTCTTCTATCGGATATCCCCTGTATCTAAGAATCCCCACGTCACCATCTATGTAACAAATTGATGATCGAACAGGAGCAGTATTAAGATACCCAGGATCATAGAGCTTAATTCCTTTGTCAAATTTTCCTTTAGCTATCTGTAAACATATACATGAATGTCAATGCAACTTCAATAAGAGGAAAAGTTCAAACAAGGAAAAGATGAGAGTACATAATATATTCTTTGAGTGAAAGGTAATTTGGTATACTAAGCGAAGAAAATAAGTAAGATAAGCAGGCGATAAATTAGTCATAATAAAAAAAAGGCAGATTTGCTTTGAGTAGAACACATTTTTTATCCCTACAGAAGAACAAGAAACTTATAAAGGATCATCGAGGTGGGAGTAGAAGAGAACAGAAAGACAGCGGAAAATAAATTTTTTAAGTTGTTCGTACAAGATCTCTATATATGTCCTTCTTCATAGGCATCCTTACGACTTAATAAACATCAAATAAATACGACACAACTACGTGAGACCATAGAAGGAGAAACAGGAAAAACTGTAGTCACCGATCCCCACACTTTACATGCATAAACAACTGAAAAATTATGTCTTAGTTACAAAAAAAAAGAAAAAAAAGTCATGAAATTATATGGAGGAAAATCAACTCCTGTCCAGCATACAATCGATAGCTCGATCGCATATGTTCGTAATACCAATATCATTAAGTAGCTAAAGAGCACTAAACGAGAAAGATGAAGATGTAACCAATTAAAGTAGCAACGGCGAGTGTTCCTTCTTCACAACATAGCTCACATCGCTGACAACAAAATTGCTAAAACGATAAGGCGATTTTCTTCTACATAAAAGAGCCGGAGAACATATTAATATTCATCATTAATACCTTCTTAAAATCGGTAGCTTTCACGGTTCCTTCGTCCGAAACCTGAATTTCGTACTTCTTCCCGGTTCTCTCATCAATCACCGTCAACCGACCTCTCAAGTTTTCCGGCGGAGGGACGAATCCTCCGTCTTGAGCAGAAACACAGGAAGCCTCCAGAATCGGTGACGAACCATCACACGCAGCTCCTAGATGTGCAGAAAGAATAGCCAATCTTCTACGAGCCACCACCGAGGACAAATTGGACGGTTCCATCTTCCGCAAAATTACGGCAAAAAGAAACAAGATGAAGGGACTCGGAGACAGAGTAGTCAGGCCTTTCTTCGTTGAGGGAGAGGATAATTTATCGACCGGGCATGGGATCCCTGTTTTCGTTGCTTGCGGGAACTGGAAATAAGCCGCGCGAGATGTTGATCCAGTTTAGAAACCAGTTCTGGCGGTGGGCCCTAAGGGTAGCTACTGACGTGACTCTTACGAGGGACGCCTTGGGAAACTCAAGCGGCTTTAGGATTATTTTCTGTTGCAATGCGTGTGTGAGTTTCAGCACGCTCCGGATGCACAAGGATTTGAGGTAACACCTTTCCTTGTAACAATATGATAGAGCAACGATGCTATTATTATGTCCTTCATCATAGGCAGCTTTACGACCGTAACGACCGTAACGATCAACCTCTTCATTATTTATGTGTTAGATGAAGCCTAAAGGTGGTGGCCTTTCAAGTGTGAGCATGTGGTCTGAGTCTCCCTTGCGTGGGGCTACATCATTGAACTCGGACTATCATATTGTTATAAATATTTTAAATTGAGTTTAAATATATTTAACATAATTTAACTATGATTATACTGGTAATTATAAAAGTATTATTTGTTACTTAATATTTAAAAACGTCTCTGAAATTAATCATTCTTGGCACGTATCTCTGTCAGTGAAACTCTTTTTAGTTCAAATCACTAACCTTGTGGCCCAGAAACCCAATATGAAACGAGTGGGGTGCTAAATTACAAGATTACCCTCACAGCTTTTTCCGGCCACGATGGAACGGCAGCGAGGAAGCCATACAAAGCTGTGGAACGAGATTATGTTACACGTGTCGCCCGCGTCGTACGCGTAGGTTTCTTGAGCTTCATCGAATCTATAAAATGCGTGATCTCTCAACGGGCGCCCATTCGCTTGATATTCTTCTGCGGAGGGAAGCTTCTCGTTCCTCAACCAAGCGTCGCGAGGTATGCACGTATTCTCCTGTTTCTTGTTTTCTTCCTCTTTGCTATTGCTTGTTGAATTGTTGCATCGCGCTTCGCAACCTCAGTAACACGCATGATTCTTGTTTAGGGTTCACCAGTGCGGCCAGGGTTTCGATTTTGTTTTTTTATTCATTTACTGCGTCTGATGTGGTTCGAATTCTTTAGGGTATTGGGAGAATAGTTTGATGCAGCGGTTCTATTCAGTGCATTTTTTCAGACCAGCTAATGTTCATTATTCTTTTGACTGCTCGTTGTTGGATAGGGCTCTTTATGATGATAATTGATCCATGCGAGTTTTGACCGCAGTGCACATTAATTTAGGTCTTTGAGAAATACATCGTGCAATTTTAGTGATTGAATTAATTACCTTGCTAAAGAAGAAGAATGACGAGTGAACGTCGTTTACAGAATCACCGTAGATTTTTTTTTATTAAATAAGAAATCCATGTTTGATTTCTCAAAACCTAGACTAAACCGGTATCTTAAGTATAACCTCCTTTTTGGTGATGATTATGTGCCCTCTGTAGTTAATCAATTAGAAATTTTTATTTCGCTCTGTGCTGATAATGGTTTCTTGTTTAGTGCTGTTTATAGTGAAGAGTAATCTTTACAACTTGTGTATGGGAGGACACACTAATTTAGGACTCTGGATATTGCATGGTTGGGGTTTAGCGAGTGAAATTTGTTCTCAAACACAATGTCGAAGTATTTCTGAAACCCTTGTGTTGCCTTTATCAACACCCACTTTAAGGAGTATCTTTTTTTGTATCCTTGTCAGTGATTGAAAGTTGTTTATCCCTTGATAATTAATAATTACTAGATTCTGAGATAAAAAAGATTGCATTTTTTTTTCCATGCTCATTTTAGAAATGGTTGCAACCTCTAATACTCTAATTCTCATAAAAACAAACTGTCTAATACTGCAAGGTACTATATACACATTTTTAATTCACAATTAATTTTTGCTGTTGGCAGATCTCTGAACAGGAGCAATTTGCTGAATTATGGGAAAGAGAAAGTCTAGAGCAAAGCCACCTCCAAAGAAGCGAATGGACAAGCTTGACACTGTCTTTTGCTGCCCATTTTGCAATCATGGAAGCAGTGTTGAGTGCAGAATGTTAGAACTTGTTCCTTTTTACTGGGTTAAATCTTTGAAATCTTTGAGATCAAGTGTCTAATTTTCCTCCTTAAAAAAATAAAAGAAGCAGTCGAGCAGTTTCACTTTTTTATTTTATATTTTCCTATTTATGTTATTTAGTTATTGACAAGAGATGCCATTTCCTTCAGTGATATGAAGAACTTGATTGGAGAGGCAGCATGCAGGATTTGTCAAGAAAGTTTCTGCACAACCATCACAGGTACCGTTCACACATCAAGATCATGAACTGCCCCCAGTCTATGATACTCTTAAAAATTGCCATTCTAGGATTTCTTTTGTTTGTGGAGTGGGAACTTGGAAGCTCACTTCAGTGTGGTGGTTCGAGTTTGATCAAATTCTTGAGTTCGATGGCCTAGTCATCAGTAACCTTAACCATTTTTGTGCTTAGGATTAACATATTTTTTACCGGTCTGACCTTATCTTCATCTAAAGTTGCCCCTAGTTGATTCTGTTATTAAAATGTTTAAAACCAGCAGTCTTCGGTGAAACTAAGTTGCAACTGTCAATTTTTATTAATAATGTTGATTCATTTTTCGGTTAATGTAAAGACTTTCCAACTTTACTAGATGAGGGGACCTTTTTTTTTTCCAGCTCTATCGGAACCTATCGATGTGTACAGTGAGTGGATAGATGAATGCGAACGTGTCAACAACCTTGAGGATGATGGCGCCTAAGGTTTCTCCGAGCATGGGCGTTGTTGCATCAGCGGTGGAAAAGCTGCAGCTCGTCGTTAACATGTTCTCCTATCAAGTCAATGCCCTAGATGAACTTCAATAGGAGATACATAATAAGTACTTATGTAGCTGGTTTGTAGTTCTGTTGAGAATATTGCTGTTGCTTGTCACCTTGACAGTCGGGGGAAGGGGCTTGAAATTCTCTTTTTATATAGAAGGTTTCTGTAATATGTGATCCAGTATTGTAATACAAAGTAATATATCGAGGTCCCTCGTATTTGTAATATGATGAGTCTAGGTAAGAGGGGTGTGCCTGTGTTTTTTTTTGTTGTGTATTCGGAGCCGCCGCTCCCGCAGATCTGTGGAACAATTTCAGTTGCCATATAGGGACAAGTTTTTCTTCGGAACACCCGTCAAGTTGAGATTGAGAGTAGTAATTGCCTTTCGATGCGACACCACCAACTTGGTAGGATGTGAAGATTTTTGGTAGGATGTGAAGATTTTAGTGACGTGTTAAAGTGGTATTCCTTGGTGATAAACAGATATGGAGGGAGTTGGTAAAGAAGTCGTCGAAAGTCTTGTCTTCTTATCGCTGTTTTTCGTTGAAGCTTCTTTCGCTTACGTAGATGGATAACTAAAGTGGATTGGCGTATATGCGCTGTTTTAATCTGACTGAAGAATAGCAGATGAAAGTAGAATGGAACGCGTTTACCCAAGACGTTCTCATGGGTAGTCGTGGTTTTTTTTTATTTTTATTTCTGTCAATGGTATCTTGCATACATTGGACTTGCAAATGAAATCTGATTGACTTTCAAAACAACGAAGCTTTTAGAATGGTCGGTTACTGTCACGGGGGATTCGAAATGCCTGATATTCTAATAATTCGACCACCAAAAGTTTTGCTTCAGCTTGTTCTAATTATCGTGCTTAGACTGCCGAGCTAATAATTGACAGGAAAAGCTTAACCTCCTTCGGATTCTTCTCTCCTCCTGAGACGAATACGATGCCACGCGTTCAAGAACTATGAACAAAGTACATTCTCCGAGGCATCGCAGTGAGAGGCATTAACGCGAAAAAGGAACCAGAAGCTTCGTGACTTCGAAGCTGCGAGGACGATAAGAATTTGAATGACTTATGAAGGAAACAACAGAAGTTTATTTCTAAACCAAAGACATCCTGTTTCATTCGTATCGTTCTTTTATCTTCAGACAACTAGTCAACAAAGTTTAGTTGATTGATTGAGCGAGCAGTCTGTTTCAACGTCACCAATCTACAGCTGGGACAAATCTCACATGTGGTCCATCGTGGCTGAAGAGCTGGCTCAATCTTATACGCGACCAGAAAGGTAGGTGTGTACGTGAATCTTCGGTTTCATCAATTGAAGTTGAGACTTTGAGAGTGATCAGGTATAAGTGTGTCAAGCATTTATAAAAAAAGTTGAGGGAGAATTAACTAACAAAAACCATATTTATCAATTCAAGGCCTCGAGGCACTGTGCAGTAAATTCCAGTTAAGGATGCCTCATGGAAGCTGAGGAAAGACTTTTTTTTGTCAAATTTCAACACAATATATTCTTTGATTGTTTTAACCCGAAACGCAGAAGAAAAAGATGCTCGGAGGCGAGATAAAAAGAAAAAAGGTCGGAAATATGAAAAAGAGACCGAAATTAAGTTGAAGCAAAGGACAGGCAACGCTGGTATTTGTCCAGGGGGGGGAACTTCTACTCTGGAGACCGGTCAACTCCAAATCCTTCAGAGAAAACGCGTTTTTTTTTCATTATTCTCACAGTCAAGACTCAAAAGCTCTCGTCTGAGGCCTCCACAAATGAAATCCGACGAGCCGTCCCAGCAATGAAATTTTCGCCATCTCTCTCTTCCTCTTCTCATCTTTTTTTCTCCGTTACCAGATGGAAAACCAGAACCCAACGAAAAGCTCTGCTGTTCCCGCTGCCCTCGCCAACTCGATTCAAGCACTAGGCAGGGGCTTCGATGTTACCTCTGATATTCGTCTTCTGTACTGCAAAAAGGCATCTGGGTCTCGCCTGGTTCATTTTAATGAAGAGGATAAGAGAGATCTTGTAATCTCTGCTGGGCTCGTTCTCCCTGGTGTTTCCGTCGATGTCGAGTGCTTCTGTGAGAAAACCAAACGAGAGACCACTCCGGTGTCCAGTTTCCATGAGGTACTTGATGATATTGCTTCCCTCAGTATAGTTAATACGAAATCCGCTTTTTCCCTCTTGCCGCTGGTTTTGGTGTCTCAGGTAGACTGAATTGTGAATTGGCATTTTGTCATTGTTCTGTTTTTATGGGAGCATTCGGTATGTCAAACTGGTATTTGATTTCATATTTTAGGTTTCCATTTTAGTGAATACTATTGCCTTTGTGTCAGTTGACGGGTTTCGATTTGTATGAGGCGGTTGATTCGTACATACTGTCAAGATATTTTTACACTGTCGCTTGGCAGTTGATTTCTTAGTCAGATATGCTGAGCCTTTTCTTAGGATGGTATTTGTGTGGTTTCTATCTGGTTGGTTAGCGGTTAAATTATGAAATGAGTCCATCTGGTAGAATTGGCACAGTTTTCATCTATTTCATACTTCCGCATTTGTGGGAATGAACTATTCCTACTTGTTTTTCGCTGCTGGCATGCTGTAATTAACAAAAGGGCACTTGTATGATGCGGTAGCGTCATATGGTTTCTTACAAAAACTATTGGCCTGTATTTCTTCAGAAGCTGGAAAGCAGTAATCAATTTAGGAGAAAATTGTAGGTTCTTGGAGTAGCATGTCTTTACTTTATAATCTGGAATATTGGTTTGGATAAATGCACTGCTTGTAGGAAAAGTAAAAAAATGAATCAGAAGCTTTTTACTATTGTGTATAACAAATGCATAATGTAGCTTAGATTTATTCTTAATACATCCAGATGGCAGAGTACTTCAACAAGAAGACTGGTATAGCTGGAAGCATTCCTCTTGGAAGCTTCAACTCAATGTTCAACTTCACTGGTTCTTGGCAAGTTGATGCTGCAACCACAAAATCCTTAGTCATGGATGGATACTTCATCCCAATATGCGGAGTTCAGCTGGCAAAGTCATCTATGGTTTTGCATGAATATGTCAAAAGGGAAGTCCCGCAGATATGGGAACCATCAGCCTTGGCAAGGTACATATTTGAATTCATTTTTTTCCATTATTCACTTTTTTTTAGTTTTAAAATGTCTGGGTTTTTTGTGTTTATTCAGCTTCATTGAAAATTATGGCACCCATATCATTACCTCTATTACTATTGGTGGGAGAGATGTGATTTACGTGAAGCAGCATCAGTCATCCCCTTTGTCAGCTGTGGACATGCAGACTTATGTGAAAGATATTGGGGATCAGAGATTCTTAGATTTGGACAACCAAGCTACTGGTTTTCCTATCAAATACAAGGACAAGGCAAGTCTTTTAACTTCTGAATTTCTCTATGATCTTATTTCACTAATATGGAAAGGTTACTTGGTTGAGAGCATTGGTGGTTTTCTCATATCTCTAAATTTGCAGGTAATGGATCCATCTCTGTTTAGTAATCGAGAAATACACCCTCAATTTTCTGGTGTACCATATCTTACTGGGAAAGAGGTGGGTGCTAGTAAATCTTAGTTATGTCTCTTTTTGTGGCTTGAGTGGTTCACTAGATGAAGATAAAAACGAATTTGATAGCATAGACTGCTGATTCCAGGGCTTTGAACTTTCTATCAGTGGGAGTTGAATTTGATGACATAGAATGTTGATTCCAAGGCTTTGAACTTTCTATCAGTGAGAGTCTTTGTCATGTCTCAGGCTCCAACACAGAAAGCCAATTATATTTTAACTTGTCCTTCTGTTATTTCCTCTTATTTCCATTTTATACCATTACTACTATCGAAGTTCACCATTTTGTTTGAATTTATGGTTTTCTCATCTCCTGAAAATGATAGTCATAATAGTTCTCTTTTGTAGGATGTAACTGTTATCTTCAGGAGAAGGGGTGGTGATGACCTCATTCAAAGTCATGCCATGTGGGCCACCACAGTAGACTTGGCACCAGATGTCATAAACATGACTTTCTCTCCCATCATTTCTCTTTTGGAGGGTTTGCCTGGAATTAAACATCTGGCACGTGCAATTGAGTTATACTTAGAGTGTAAGAATTGATATTATGATTGTAATTTTCTATTGAAATTTTCATGAAATTATTGGCTCATGACTCACAAATTAAAGGGTTTGTTACTTACACACCACTAAAATATTGCACAAATACCTATAGTCCCCTTGATTACTTCTAACAGTAGTAGGGAAAAGAGCAAAATACCAATATAAAAGCAACATGATTTGTGGGCCTTCGTTCTATTCGTTCCTTTTAAGCTTACTCAACTGATGCAGACACCATCTAGATTGCTGCATTAAATTATTGCCACTGTTCTCATACATGTTTTTTGGTGGTTCTACTTTTTTATGCTGATCCACAGAACAAGTGATGCAAAGGCCCAAAAGTTATGTTATTAACTTTTGAAAGGTGACTGTAGTCATATTTCATGTAAAGTTAGAGTTAAGTCACAGAATGTAGTAGTAGGAGGATGCAGATGTTTTTGGTGATATCATATCTTTACATAGGTATTTTTAACTTCAAAACAAGTGCATGTAGCTATTTATGTGGGGTGTGTAGGTAATCATCCCATAGTTATAAGCTTACTGTTACTTATGATAGTTGATGAAAGGGAGCGACTTATAAAAGAATGCCTTTTTCCCTTCAGGAGGCTTATGTAGTCATATTAGCAAACTGTAGCTCCTTATTTCTGTGGTACTTAGTGTTACAGATCTCAACGTCCTTTTGGTTTCTCTCTAGTTGTCATTTTGGAGGAATCAAGACTCTTACCTTTTCCAAAAAGCCTTTCTTTGTATGTTTATTTCGTCAGTTTCATTTTCAGGTCTCACATTAATTTTAAAAGCTGATTGTAGATTCAAACCGTCACTAAGGCCCCAAATAGTCCTTTTTTATTTGTTCTTATTTATAAGGATACTCTGTTTTCATTACCAAATATCAGACTTTGCTGTAGTAGCTATGTTTATATCTTAACATTTTTGCTGTTTGCAGTCAAGCCACCAATAGAAGAGCTACAGTACTTCTTGGACTTTCAAATTTCTCGTGTCTGGGCACCTTCACAGAGTAATCTTCCAGGACATCAGAGAAAGGAGCCTGTTTGTCCGTTTCTTCAATTTAGCTTGATGGGTCCTAAGCTTTATGTCAGCTCTGAGCAGGTATTTCTGTAATTTTGATCCCATAAGATTACCAGTAGGAAATTTTTACATATTCTCTAAATTGAAAGTAAAGGATCGAATTTTAATACTTGATTGGAGCCATAGACCTATATTGATTTTTGGGCCTTGGTTAGATCCATTTGACAAATAAAAGGTCCACCTGTGGCTAGTGGCACTTTTTACTATGTAGCAGGGGAGCTTTGGGGAAGGTGCTTCTGCCTTGAAGTAATGGTGCCTCTTGCACCTAGCTCTAAGTTGAAGAACCTCCTTTTCTTCCATTTGGGAACAGTTTCTTCAATCGAAAGATGGCAGCTGACAAACCCCTTTGGTTGCCGTTGAAGAGCCAATTTTCCAAAATTTGAGACCATGTTTAGAATAGTTACACAGAGATCTAGGATAAGAAAAATCTTGTGCTTATACTTAGAAGACCTCCTAACTTTGGCTAGTCATTTTAGGGTGAACCTGGACCTAACTATACTATTGTACCAAAGCAGGTACTTGTATGTAAGCCTCCATTCTTAAATTGTCTGTGTTGAAAATATAAAGACGGTTCACTCACATGTAGTGTTAAGAATAGTCTCACATGAATCCAGGATGAGAAAAATTCTATGTTTATTACTTGGTAACACACTTCCTAAGGTACTTGTATGTAAGCCTCCATTCTTAAATTGTCTGTGTTGGAAATATAAAGACGGTCCACTCACATGTAGTGTTAAGAATAGTCTCACATGAATTCAGGATGAGAAAAGTTCTATGTTTATTACTTGGTAACGCACTTCCCAATTTTAACATATAAAAAAAGTAGGAATAGTTATGCTTCTGGTGGTGAGTGTGTGAAAGCTAACTTTACTAGTTTCCCCGCTGGTTTTCCCATTTTGAGCCACAGTATCTGTTAGGCTAGACATAACTCTGTTTCTTATCACATGACTCCACTTCTAATCTAAAGCAAGTTCTCTTAGGAACTCAAACCTGAACTCTAATAATGATATTTACATCTTGTTTGCCGTACAAAAAGATAAACAAAACAAACTTTTGAACAGAGATTGCTTTCAGATTGCTAATTCATAGCACAATCTTTAATTTCCATCTAGGCGAAGGGTCCATTTGAGTATTGACCCATTGTGAGATTTCAAACATAAGAGTAGGGAAAGTTACTTAGCAAAGGATTTAAACATGATAGGTAAACAGAAATCAGTGGCCTCACAGGCCCTTTTTTGTTTCCTTTTCCAGAATGTTGGTTATACACGACAACAACCCTGAGCTCCAGTGAGATTCAAACATAAAACCTCACCACCCTTCCAATGTTGCCATTTAGCCAGAGGCCTGATCCACGATCATAGTGATAATAGTGATGAAGATATATCTTACTGTCGGTCATTTCAATAATAAAAAAACAAAAAGTTATTTTAGTTTGAAGACTGCAATTCTGTTTAGATGAAGGGCCTTTTTTAGTTGTGGATACTGATTCCGGTTCTGAAATGGTGCAGATATCAGTTGGCCGTAAACCTGTCACAGGTTTAAGGCTTTGCCTAGAGGGAAGCAAGCAAAACCGACTTGCTGTGCAGTTGCAGCACTTGGTGTCTCTTCCAAAGATTCTTCAACCCCACTGGGATACTCATGTAGCAATTGGCCCACCGAAATGGCAAGGACCTGAGGAACAAGACAGCCGGTGGTTTGAGCCCATAAAGTGGAAAAACTTCTCCCATGTGAGTACAGCCCCAATTGAGAAGACTGAAGCTTATATAGGGGACCTCTCTGGTGTGCATATTGTAACTGGTGCCCAGTTGGGTGTCTGGGATTTTGGTACCAAAAGCGTTCTGCATCTTAAACTTCTCTTCTCAAAGGTCCCTGGCTGCACTGTAAGGAGATCGGTATGGGATCATAACCCTTGCAATAGTTCTCAAATATCGAAACCAGATGGTGCATCTTCGTCTTCATCCTCATCTGAAAAAGGAGGTGCTGATGACAAAAAGGTTGATAATTTGAGTCAACTGGGCAAGCTAATGAAAATTGTGGATTTAACTGAGATGTCCAAGGGGCCACAAGATATGCCCGGGAACTGGTTGGTCACAGGGGCGAAGCTTGGGATTGAAAAGGGGAAGATTGCTCTGCGTGTCAAGTATTCTATACTGAACTATTGAGATTTAAGTAGTAATTTTTTGTTCGCTTTCTCATTTCTTGACACTACTGTCAAGCATTCTTTGCACAGATAACTGTTGTTCTTTTGTTCTTCTGTATATTCTTCCTGCGGTCTGGTTATTAAAATTCAGAGGATCCCGCTTGTGGCTTTGATTTTGTTTTTTGTATTGTTTGTAGTTTGTAGACCGATGGTCATAAACGCAGAACAAGGGATTAAGCCATATTGGAATTTGGAGGCGTTCAGTTTGTCCAGGTGAAGGATTTAAGATATATCTTAGTAAACATGAAGGTGTTCCGCTACTTGGGTTCTTTACCGAAAAAATTAAATTACTGACTGTGTTTGATTGTAGATCACTGACAGCTACAATACCATTTATCCGTGTCCATTCTTACTTAGTGCAAGTGAGCCATTAATATTTTACCCAATTCTTTTTTAGGGTAAGAAATTTTAGCCTATACCTTATGAATTATTAGTCTCACCGATTGAATAGTGGAGAAAAAATAATTTGAACAACATTGAGGGGTTTAAATCAGATTGGCACATACAGTGAGAGCCAGCAATCTCCAGTCCTATCGTCCATGAGAGCTAACAAAATATGATGAACTGGGTCAGAGGGTTCCTCTGTCCCAAACTCAATCTTGTGCCTGTCATGACTCATGATACATACACCATTCAAGAAGGCAGAAAGGTACATTCAATTATGTAAACTTTTGCTATTATCGTCATTTGTTTGGCTTACTTCGCAGGCGCCAAGGCTGAGAGTGAAGACGGTACATAAATGTTTACATGCAACTGGTTCGATTCCTTCGAACTATGTCTGCTCATGACTTGTCAGAGACTTAGAAGACATGCTCGTGTCTATGGGTCATCGGCATATTAACTGGGAGTGAATCGGGAGCCTTCATGGCCGTCGGTGCTCCACCGTTTTTTGTCTGAAGGTTTCGCGGAGACAAATCAGAAAAAAAGAAGTTGCAGAATACAAAAGAGAGGAGGAAAAAACGGAATCGGAAGCACGATGCTCGCCGGATCCGATGGTGTTGGAATGTGGGTATATCCGATCAGACGTGACGTTCGTGTATTCTGGTTAATTTTGATCCTCCGGAGTTACACACACGTTTCCGATTCCGTTTTGCTAATTTCTAGCTCCTCTACTACTCATCCGTGACAGAAGACTATATTTATTGACGAGAGAAAACCAGAGAAAAAGAGCGATTTCCATCCAAATCCTGGTTGCCGTAGTAATCCGGATCCCCGACAGGCTTCTGAACTCTGAAATATGACATGACAGTTATAGTACACAGTTCTGGATCGGCCACGTGAGTGCTCTGACTCTTGTCAGCGGAAGAGAGAGAGAGAGGGGAGTGTGTGAAGATCACAGAACTCAAAGCTCTGTTCTGGGGGGGTCTCCTCGGATAGTAAATGGCTGAAAACTCTATTTCTTCCCCCTCGTGCGTGCGTATAGGCCATCTCTGAAACTTTGTCTGTCTGATTCTCTTTGCTATCTTTCTACAAATGAACAGAGTTAGTGTCTCTGCTCATCCCTGTCAATGGGTTCTCTCTCCTTCCATAAATCACACACATGCCAAAACGCGAATATCTTCACACTTTCCGAAAGTTGAATGCCTTCGATCTACTTTCCTATGTAACAATTTCCGTAACACTACTGAAACCTGACCTGAAGTGTTCAATTCCAATGGGCTTATCTTTTATCTTTCCCTTTCTCCTTTCCTATTCGCTTTTGGAGGGACGTCTATCACTATACTCTTTTGAGAGTTGTGACTGTTCATGATACTGCCATGTCTCTGGCAGGTTTCTCACTTGTCAGTCCCGGGCAAGTCCAGTCGACCATGAAAATGCAACAGTGACTGGACGACGGCGACTGTGTATGTTTTGGAAATGTATCCTAGTTAATCGGAAGCGATCTCCGTTTGCTGATTTCATGTTTAATCCAGGTGGCTGGTGACCCATCGGCGAAATTTGCATCACCCCTAATCGTTTTGTTTGATCAGGGGACGATGACGTGAAACAACTCCACTTACTTTCTCCTACATATTTGGGTAGAAACAACTACGATTTACAACGATATTCTGGCTTTCTCCCTTTTTTATCTGTATTTGCAGTTGCAGTCTTGTTCTTCAACATGGCTTTCTTCATCTGAACGGAAACGTGAGATGCATTGCGTTTGGCTGCGTAACAACGTCTTACAGTAACCTCCAGTACAATTTATTTCAAAACCGAATCATCTAACAAGAAGAAATTTCAGGCCGACAGATCACCCAATCTCAAATCAAAGAGTAAATGCAGTGGATTACAGCTTGGCCAGATGTCCTTCCGCGTAGGTCCTTTAAGGACTCTGCTCGGATGTACAACAACATTAGGTCATGTCCATTTCTTTCTTTTCAGACGTCTCAATGGTGAATTTTTCTGTAAGTTTGGTTGCTCAGACTTCAGAGTAATCCTCAGAACTGACACTATTCCTATGTCTTTAATTAAAACTGGTGATTTGGATGACGCAAGACTGTTCCTGTTTCCACTTTTAGATTTCTGTTTATGAACTTAAAAAGATTGTTAAAAGGTTAATCTGATAACCAAATTTAATCTCAAGAAAGTAAATCCCAACAAGGCCAATAGGTAGGAAAGAACTCCTCCGCATTGTCGTGAAAGACTGCATTGCCAGTTCTTCCAGTTTTAGCTCTGTTCCATGCAGTACAAAAGCAATGCACGTTACAGCGGTCATGCTCAAATGTTAAAAGTTTGATTTGCTGATGTCAAATAATCGAATAAATCCCCTTAAATTTCTTGAGTCACAGAACCAAGGTATCTCGTTTATTTATAAGTCATTCGATTTAGCATCATTATATTTGATCTCTTTTTGCTGAAACGTTGCCAAGGAAACCTGAATTGAAAGAAATACTCGAACAGGTTTTCTACATTAGCTTTTGCGGAGAACAATGGCAGTCAGGACGGTCATCAACGTAAGAACGATGATTATAGGATTTCTCAAGGCAAAAGAAATGGCCAAGAAGTGACCACCGAGATTCTAGTGTTAAAAGACAAAAATGAGAGTTCAGTGCGATGGTTGATGGTACAAGTTTCTGCAATCATCTCTTAACAAGAAACAGACACAAATCTTAGAACGGTGAACGGAAAAAATCCCATCAAAAGACCCCCAAGCTCACTTGCAGCCTTAGCTGGATGAACATCGGATTCTACAAATGGTTATGCTGGTACTAATTTCTGAGACAAACCAGTCAACAAAAGAATCACCGAAATAGAAAATGAGAAAAGAAAGAAAACCCTGCTAACTGTAAAACGAAGATTAAAGAAATGCCTATTTAGAGATAATTCTGGTAGAAACCCCAAATGCCCACGGAAAACATGAAGTTGACAATATTGCAGAAGAGAGATGGAGCTCCAGATCTCTTCAAGGGGTGAAGGACTGACCCAATTCTGTTGTTATTCCCACACAAACCGATGCCAAGCTTGGTGCTTTCTAGGACTTCAGATCCATTTAGACACAATCCTGGATTGCTACTCAAATCCAAATTCCTTCCGAGTCTCTTTAAAAAGCCAGAATCAAATGGAACGACACCAACCAACATGTTTCTGCTAAGATTCAAATGATATATCCGTGAAAGGCTGTTCAAACGTGCTGGGATTACGCCTGTAAGTCTATTGTTTTCGAGTGATAAAGTGGTGAGGTTCACCAGCTGGGAGAAACTCGCGGGGACGACGCCGAAGTAGCCGGAACTCGCCAGCCTAATCTCTTGCAGCTTCACCAACTTCCCGAGTTCAGAAGGCAAGGGTATGAACATGGGATTGTCGTCCATAATAAAATACTGAAGGTTTTGGAGCTTCGGTAAGCCTCCTGGCATGAATCCCTGGAATCTGTTGCTGCTAAGAGCCAAGAAAACCAAGGCACTGAGATTCTCCAAGCTGTTCGGGATAGGTCCTGATAGTAAATTAGAACTCAAATCAAGCTTCTGCAAGATACCCATCAATCCAAGTGAATCAGGCATAGGACCGGTTAGAGCATTGTAGCTCAAATCGAGTCCAACCAAGCTCCTCAAACTGCCCAGCTGCTTCGGAATGGGCCCAGCGAGGAAGTTGTAGCTCAAGTCAAGATGTATCAAAGAGGTCAGCGTAGAGATTTCAGGAGGGATTCTCCCACGGAGGCGGTTCTGCGAGAGAGTGAGAATTTCCAGGGACCTGAGCAGGGTAATTTGAGGCGGTATAGGTCCAACAAGTGCAGGGTTCGATCTAAGACTCAGTTGCTGAAGAGAGGTGGCGGTGCGAATGACTGCTGGTATCGAGATCGTAGTTTCGGCATGAGTGAAGCAGTTAAAGAAGAAGACGGATTGAAGAAAAGGCAACTCGAAGACTTGGGAAGGAAATTTAGCAGTTGTTTTGCAAACAGGATTGGGAGGGGTCCCAAAATCCAGCCGGTAGACATGCAAGCGGTTGTCTGGAGCTAGTTTGCATTCTAAACCAGGCCACGAAGCACCTGGCTTGCAAGGGTTGGTGTTTGAAACTCTCCATTTCCTGTCGGACGACATGCTCTCCATGACTCCGAGAAGGTTCTCCTTCTCAACAGGATCCATGTTCACTCTCACGGCTTCAAGGTCTTGTGCTTGGTGGTGATTCTCACCTTCATGGGTGGACGAGCAAGTAAAAGGTAGCGAGAGACACAGAAGCAGCGTTAAAATAAGAAGAAAGAAAAGAACAGGGGGAGAAAACATTGGCGTTTGGGAGGTGAAAACAGGGAGAGAAGTGGTATCAGATGTTCTTTGTGGCCGTGAAGAAGGTCTTCAATTTTCATGGAAAGTGAGTGAAGTCAGTGAAGAGAGAGGATGAAACGAGAGTGAATCGATGTGTGGGGTCCTGACATCGAGTGTGCCTTTGAAAACCATGTAATGTAAGGTCAAAAAGATTGACAGAGAAAAGAGAGAGAAGAAAGGTTGGAACTTGAAAATATCTGGGTTTTTTTTTTCCAAAGAAACTGGGACAAAACAAGGAGAACAAAACCTCGGATCCAGTGGAGCGAGAGAAAGACCAGATCAAACGACTACTAAGCCATTCTCTTTGGGAATTCGAAACACTGTAGTACAATCCTGTAAACAGAGAAAATAATATTAAAACCCGCTCTTCTGCTCGAAAATACTGTTAATTCCACTCGAGTATATTTTGCCTTTTGCATTCTAAAGAGTAAAGGGTACTTCTCTCTTTCCCCGGATTCTCAGCGTTCTAAGAAGTACAGATTATCATACCGGACGTCCTGCGAGATCATAAAAAACACTGAGACTGGAGGGCAAATTCCACTTCCTCACTGAACTCTTAATTTTTCCTTGTGTAATGCAAAGGACAATACAAGGATGCATTTGGGTCCAAACATGTCCTAAACCGTCACAATCTACAAAAAAGAATCAGGTAAACATCAAAACACTATTCACGGTGCCCCTTCAAGCAGAAAAAAACCAAACCAGAAAAGCAATATTTTATGATCTGCTTTTGCAGAAAACTCCACGAACAGAACTAGTTAACTTCACTAAAATAGGCTTTTGCTGAAGTCACTCAATCGACCAAACAGGGGACAAGTACCTACTCAGCCTAGTCAATCCATTATTACATATCCAGACAACAGCTTTCAAATATCTTATTTGAGGCTCAGCTTTCGGTGTTTTACGTTTTCAGCTACCGTCTTGGAACAAGTCCTGAACAGTGAGCCGGAGATTATATTAAATAATACTAAGTATTAATATTAATAAATATTTTATTGATAAAAAGAAAAGTTGATCAAGTGACTCAAGTCGAGTTGCGCTGGTTCTTCTTCCTCATCGAGATGTTTGTTGGGTAAGGAAGAAGTAGGTTAGGGGATGAGGCTTCTCTAATTCGTTGTTTTATGGGAATGGATTAATGTTTCACGTCCTTACGGACTTTAACAGAGAGAAAATCAGAAAACGAACAAATACTTGATTCCCAAAGAGATAAATGGGTGCCGGAACTGAGTACTCCTAAACTAGACGAACATGAATCCCCCGAAGCATCTCTCTTCTCTATCTGTTTCCTTCTTAATTGTCTCTGTCAACCGTCCTTGCCTCTTGCTGGTGTAGACTGAGTAAGGCGTTGCAGGCCTTCCGTCTTTTCTTTTTTTTTTGTTTTTGCTTCCTCTTCGACGTCGACCAAGCCAAAAAGAGAGATCGGAACTCAGTATAGATATTTGAAGGAAGAAGAACATTCGACGTTGAAACCGAAGCATTAGTCCACTACTTGTATTCCATGAAAGTACAAAAACATATACTAAAGAACGGTTTTCCTTTATTTTATTTCTTTTGTTATTAATCTACGTCTCTATCGTTTTCACTATGACGATTTCAGGATTCTCAGCGGTTAAAATTTTCACTGGAGATTGGAGGTTCAATCGGTGATGACTTCATCGTTAACAAAAAAATAAATAAAAATTGAAGGGGAGAGCATTTGGGGTGGGGGTGGGGCTCGCCGTTCCTGCCAACTAGAGAAGGAAGGGAAGCCTTTCCTGTTGATTATATCATCAGTACACGGCGGCCGCTCGATCAGACCAACCTGACCTGTCTGCTCAGCTTCATGGTTGAACCGGTCGGGTGGGATTTGCTGCAAACATGCGTAGTCTGAGAAGAAAGAAGGCTGACACCCCTCTCTGTTCCCATCTTTCGCAGCAAATCCAAACCCGAGTAGGCCAGGTTTTCTCTTGGAGCAAGTTTATAGGGACTGGGATTAATTAGTAGAATCAAGTTCAACTGTTTCTAGTCATTGCTGATAATCTATTAATTAATGAATGTTAACTTCTCTTTCTGGTAAGAAAATGATAGTTACATGAAGCAAAATTTCTTTTTCTTATCACCTCATATGTGGGCAGTATTGAGGTTTGGGATTTGTTTAGCAAAAACACTTAAAGCGGCTTAAACAGAAAGCTTTGATTGATCCTGTAATCGTGATTCATTACCTTGAACGGAGCTTATTTGCAGTCTTTTGTTTTGGAAAATCTTGACCTGGTATAAAATTTAATTCTATTTTAGCAAAAAATATTAGTCCTGTTTCAATGACTGATTGTTAGTTTCTTTTCTCTTTGGTATCCTTTATCAGTTTATCACCTACAATGAGACTGGGCGTCGTTGGCTTGTCTCCCATTATGTGTCTTGGTCTCCTTGTCATCAACTTGATTACTTGTTCTTGATCATTTCTTCTGTCGGCATATTTGATTGATATATAATCACAGAAGTTTCTAAATCATTGTGCTCCAGACATGGAAGTAAATTAAAGAGGTTGAGCCAAGGGTGTCGCCGTAATTGTGCTCCAGCATGGGCGAAATTGGAGACTATATAACAATTTCCATCAGAGCTGATCCTCTTCACTTGGAGGATTTTCTCTCAAGACGGCCTCGAAATCATGGCAGTTCCCAACCCCCCTCTGCTTATTTTACCTCCTTACTCCTGTTCTCGTCCTTAAGTTTCTTCTTTTTGTTTCAGGGGAGCAAAGGTGAACTTGCAGGTGAGATAGTGGAAGGGAAAGTGGATTGGAAGGGAAGGCCGGCCATCAAAGGGAAACACGGAGGCCAATTTGTATCTCTACTCGTGCTCGGTAAGTAAAATCAAATCTCACATTCTGGTCATGTAGAGAAAACTAAAAGCTTTCATAATTTAAATATTAATTCTACATTTAATTCTGATCGTGTTTTTGGGTGATGTAGCCTGCTTTGCATTTGAGAACATGGCCGTCTTTTCTATAGCTCTGAACTCGATCACCTACTTCAATGGTGTGATGCATTTTGACCTCGCCGATGCGGCTAACATGCTAACGAACTACATGGGCACAAATCACATCCTTTCAGTTGCAGTGGCTTTCCTTGCAGATGCATTCATGGGTCGTTTCGCAGCTGTTCTTGTTGCAGGCTGCGTAGAGTTTACGGTGAGTGGCATTGTTGTCAGCAGATTTTTTTATCTCTGTAGATGATGCAGAAAGAGAAATACCATGTAAAGGAGAAGATAGATTACTAAAGTGTGTCTGTCTTTTCTGCTCAGGGACTTTCATTACTCGCCCTGCAAGCTCACTACCCAAAGTTCAAGCCACCTCTATGCAATGTTTTTGAAGCAAATGTGCAGTGTGAGAAAGTTACGGGAGTCAATGTTGCCATTCTCTTATGCGGTTTGTACCTGGTAGCTCAGGGTACTGCTGGCATAAAGGCCGCATTGCCATCCCACGGAGCTGATCAGTTCGACGAGAAAGACCCCGGAGAAGCCAGGCAAATGTCAAGCTTCTTCAACTGGCTCCTTCTGGCTCTCTGCTTGGGTGGTGTTGTAAGTTTGATATTCATCGTTCGGATCCAAACTGATAAAGGATGGGATTTGGGCTTTGGTGTATGTGCAATCGCCGTGCTTTTTGCCATGGTCGTCTTCATCGCTGGACTCCCAAGCTATCGGATGTGTGTGATACAAGGAACAAGTGCCACGATGGAAATTATCCAGGTAGATAGAGCGTTAGATGTTAATGAATGATTCGATCTCCCACGCTCTCGTTCACGAAATTCCAAAGAAATGAGATTTTTAAGTTGATGCGTGGTGCAGGTTTACGTGGCGTCTTTCAGAAACAGGAAGCTCCAGCTGCCGGAGAACCCGGAGGAGTTATATGAGGTCGATAAGGACAAGGAATCAAACATGGATGCAGAATTTCTACCTCACAGAGACATTTTCAGGTTCGACGGTTTTCTTCTTGTTTGTTAGGTAACTTGATTTGATTAGATTGATCATACTTTCAAGACTTATCCATGTTTTGCAACGTACTACACAGGTTCCTGGACAAAGCAGCAATACAAACTACAAGGACCCAATTTGATCCATCGATGCCTGAAACTCTAGGTCCGTGGAAGATGTGCAGGGTCACCCAAGTAGAGAACGCGAAGATCATCTTCGGAATGGTTCCAATCTTCTTGAGCACTATCATCATGAGCACATGCCTGGCGCAGCTTCAGACCTTCTCCATCCAACAAGGCATCACCATGGACACCAGCATCACCCACAGCTTCAGCATCCCACCCGCAAGCTTACCCATCATTCCCATCGTCTTCATGATCATCATCATTCCCATCTACGACCGAATCTTCGTCCCTTTCGCCAGATGCGTCACAGGCCACCCAACGGGAATAACGCACCTGCAACGCATCGGCGTCGGCCTCGTGCTTGCATCTGTGTCCATGGCCGTCGCAGCGCTGGTAGAAGTGAAGCGAAAAGGGGTGGCTGAGGACCACGGCATGCTGGACGCTCTCCCGGTGACTCAACCCCTACCGATTAGTACATTTTGGCTGTCGTTCCAGTACTTCATATTTGGGATTGCCGACTTGTTCACATACATTGGACTGCTTGAATTCTTCTACTCGGAGGCTCCCAATGGATTGAAGTCGCTCTCAACTTGCTTCCTCTGGTGTTCGATCGCTCTTGGCTACTTCTTCAGTACAATACTGGTGCAGGTGGTGAACCAAGCGACGAAGAACCATACTAAGACCAAAGGCTGGTTGGGAGGAAATAACATCAACAGGAATCATCTGAATCTTTTCTACTGGCTGCTGTCTATCCTCAGTTTGATTAACTTGTTCAATTATCTGTACTGGGCTCGCCGGTACAGGTACAGGGCTCAGCCGCCCCAAGTCCTGCCCGCCGGGAGAAAGATTGAAATTTAAGCCGTCTGTGGGAAAAAAAATTCAATTGGTACCTCGTATTGTTGTTTTTAGCATTTTCATCGAGCTGAATACAGGTTTCTGTCCCATTAGTAATCTCTATCTGGTCTTTAATTCGAAAACTTTTTTGTTACTTGGAAGTGGGGAAAAGTCTTAATTAATTGGACATTTTGATTGTTGAGTAAAATAGTATTATTGAACAATTTTAACACCACTAATGGAAAATGAGTGAAAGTAATATAATTTATTCCGATGAATTTAAAATTAAATTTTTTAAAAATTCTCACAAATTTTCACCAATACATTGTATGCTATTGCAAATGTTTAAAGAATAATGCGTCTCGTGTGCCTCGTTTTTTCTGGTCTCTCACCTAAGAGGCCCGAAGGTTTTTTGCCTCTTTCCCGGTGTCTACCAGTCACCCTGAGAGATCCAACGCGTCGCCCAGCTCTAGACTCTTGCATGCGACCAGGCACGTGTGCCCTGCCCTTGTAGATCAGCTTGTACGTGGCGAACTCGTCGTTTTACTCTCTCGCCGGAAATAAATAGTAACGAAGGGAAACCCAGTTCTCCTAGAGCAAAAGCTTCAGCCATCGAACTCCAAAATAAGGTAGAGAGATTTCTACGAGAGAGAGTTTCCTGGGACGATGGAGCGTGGCGACTCACCGATTCCCGGTCAACCAAAGACCATGGAGTCCCATGTTCTGGACATGGGAGCTAAGATGATGCAGTCGATGAAACCCCTTAAAGAGATACATCAGCACGTTTGCACCTTCGCCCTGTACAGCCACGACATGAATCGCCAGATTGAGACTCATCACTACGTTGGTCGCCTCAACCAGGACGTCCTCCAGTGTCCTGTGTACGATTCGGATGAATCCGACGCCCGCCTCATCGGTAAGTACGCTAGGATTATCAATTTTCTGCTTTGCTTCCGAAAGTGTTCAGTTTCTTGGAATTAGCCTCGTAATGCACCAACGCGTGCACGGCTAAATTCATCCACTTGCAAAGAATTTGTACGAAAGCAGGTTCGTCCTTGCAAATGTAGCTTGTTCTTCGCAAAATCATGTTCCCGTTATCAATAAGATATTGCAAGAAGCAATCCGAAATTCCGGAGACACGGAAGTGTTCTCTTGGCTTTCTCTGATGGTTTTATCATACAGAATTTTAATTTTTATCCAATGGAACAGGAGTTGAGTACATAGTTTCAGAGAAGATCTTTGAGACTTTATCCCCTGAAGAACAAAAGCTGTGGCATTCGCATGCTTATGAGGTAGATCCATCTTCAGTTTTTTGTTATCAATTAGTCCGGTCTCGCTGCGTTTAACCAAACATCAATTTTTTCCCACTTCGTTAACCAAACAATAGTATTTTGTGCGTTGTAGATCAAAGCCGGTTACTGGATAAACCCGAGCGTCCCAGAAATGGTTCAAAAGCCAGAGCTACAAAACCTGGCCAAGACGTACGGCAAGTTTTGGTGCACCTGGCAAGCGGATAGAGGCGATCGACTTCCGCTGGGCGGCCCGGCGTTAATGATGTCTCCCCAGGGCGTCAATATGGGGTTAGTAAAGCCGGAACTGCTGAACAGCCGAGATAACAAGTACAAGGTGTCGAATGAGAAGCTGCGAAAGGCCAGGATTGAGATAGAGGAACCGGAGTGGATCAATCCTCGAGCAGATCACTGGAAGAACACGAGAAAGGGTTTTGCAATCGACGTCAACCAGACGCAAATGAAACTGAGGGCGCCCTTCCCGTAGAGATATAAGTAAATAGTTTATATTTAGACTGTAATGGAGCTGGAGGGCGAGTCTCTGTAAATATTTGTATTGAGCACCGTTTTTTGTTGGGTCTGGTGCTCCATAGAAGGACTACTTTCTTTTATTAATTAGAAATATATGTAAGGAGTCGGCGTTCTGTGGAATACGCAAATAGGGCTCTGGGATTTGCTCTATTCCTAACATTATTTGGTTATATGAATCCTTTTCCCTGTTTGAGTCTGTCAGTTACTAGCTCCATGATGAGCTTGCTTTCTTCTATTCGATCCTCACCATTTCTGTTCATATATAGTTTCCGGCCAACATTTTCCCGTCCCCTCAATCGACAGAGACATTTTCCCGTCCCCCCTAGTGTTCATATATAATAATTCCATCCCGACTGTTGAGGAAATTAGTTGAGTCCTATTTATGAGTGAGTTATCTTTCATTAGTTAAGTAATAGTCTGTTTTGGATGTAGTGTCATAGACATAGACAGAGGAAAATTCAGTTCAGGAAGCGTAGCCTTCGTCTTCCATTATCCCTCGTTTTTCCTGCGCCGCAGCCGTAGAAGGAGAAAGGTGAGAGCGAGACCCCTCTGTCCACCGAGTGCCGTCATCACCGCAGATCTTCCGTTGGCGCCGGGACGAAATCCCGAAATCAGAGTCGAAATCAGTTTGCCGCCGGGAAGAAACAGAGCCGAAATAATTTCGGAACCCGTCGCTGAAGAAACAGAACCAAAAAAAAAAAAAAATTCGGAACTCATCGCTGAAGAAACAGAGCCGAAGAACAAAAAAAAACAAAATTTCGTAACCCGTCGCCGCAGACCTTCCGTGTTGGGTGACGACACCTTATCTGGTATTTTTTCTCTGGCTATATTTTGTAGCAGAGAATTTTTCGTTAGCCGCAGAATTTTTTTTTCTCTCTTTTGCTCTGGTCAGAAGCGAAAAGCCAGAAGACGCATTTTTACGCTGAATTAAATTAGCGACTTTTCCGAGTCCGCAAATTAATCCGAGCCAAAATCAGTTGAGCCGAGCCATACCAGTTTTTCACGGCTTCTAGCAGTCTAGCCGGTCAATCTAGCTTATAGGAAAAGTGAAATTGATGGTTTCTGAAAATTTTATACAACCGGCCGTAAGGAAAAAAGTGAAATTTAATTACGACCATTTGAGTATGCTCATGGAAAGTTTTTTGAGGTTCGAACAATCGGACAATTGTTGTTTCTGGAGTAATAGAACCAATAGTAAGAATTGTGCTTACAGATGCAGCTAAAGGATCTTAAAACAAAGTAGGAATTGTGCTTACAGATGCAACTAAAGGATCGTAAAACAAAGAATTATCAATTCCAAACTATTGATCACTCAATCTTGGAAATTATTCTTTACAAAGACACAGTCAAACATATTTAGGATTCCATGAAGAAGAAGTATCAAGGTATAGTAAGTGCTAAGAGACAGCAACTTCAAGCACTTCGTTTGGAGTTCGAAATACTTCAAATGAAATCAGGAGAATCAATTACAGACTATTTTTCAAGAATGAAGGCAATCGTTGATAAGATGCGGATCCATGGCGACAAGATAGAGGATGTTCTCATTGTTGAGAAGATTCTTCGATCCTTGACACCAAAATTTAATTTTGTTGTTTGTGTTATAGAAGAAGCTAATAATATTGATTTATTGTCAATTGAAGAATTGCAAGGTTCTTTGTTGGTTCATGAGCAAAAACTTAACCAACAGGACAAAGAAGAACAAATATTGAATGCTTTATTAGAAAATCACTCTACACCCAGTAGAGCTAATAGAAGACGAGGACGAGGAAGAGGTAGAGGTTGAGGTAAAGGAGGCAGAAACAACAATGATCGTGGGCACCAACAACAAAATTATCATCACCAAGAGAGTCAATTTCAAGGGAGAGGCAGAGGACGTGGAGGCCACCACTCAACAACTTATAGATCAAAGTCAGCAGACAAGTCTAATGTTGAATGTTTCATATGTCATAAGTATGGTCATTATAAATCAGAATGTCAAACTGATTTGAATAAACAACATGGAGATCAAACTAACTTTGCAGAAAATGAAGAAGAAGTATCTTTTTTTATGGTGTGTAATGTGAAGGAAGAAACTCAACAAAACATATGATATTTAGACACTAGCTGCAGCAACCACATGTGTGGAGAGAAGAAGGCATTTTTTGACTTGGATGAATCCTTTCGCAATTCTATTAAGTTTGGTGACAACTCCACAATTTCTGTTATGGGAAAAGGAAAAGTAACAATCCAAACCAAAGGAAATTCACCCACACTATCGCTAATGTTCTTTTTGTGCCTGGAACATCAATTTAAGGGAGGAATTATTAAGAAAATTAGTTGAGTTGTCCTAGCCTTTAGGAGTGAGTTATGTTTCATTAGTTAAGTAAGAGTCTGTTTTGCACATTGGATCGTGCCTATCGTGTCGTGTCTATTTTTATGTATTAAGTCTATATATATATATATATATATATATATATATATATCTATTGTTAGTTTATCAATAAATAACAGAAATTATATCCTCTACTTTGTCGTTCTGTATTTCGTTTTTATCACCGACCGTGTCACATGGTGTTAATTCCATGTACATACGTGGAGTTGACCGGTTAACTTGGTTATTAATAATAGGTAATTTAGTAAAATTTCCTAATTTTTTTATTTGCATATAATGAAGACCCGAATTTTATGAGTACTGGTTACACATGTAAATGAGTATTTCCCATTCCCATTACACAAGGCGCACCAGCGCGGTGTGGTCCCCCGACTGATCTCATCTTCCGATCTTCTCGTTCGATAGTGCCGACAACTCCTCCACTAGATCCTCCAGATCCTTCTTTGAACTACCTCCTTCCTTCAGCGCATTCATGGCAGCCTTCTGCAGTTCCGCTGCGCGTGCTTTCTCTGGCCGTGCACTGCTCACCGACTCAGACAGTGCACGAGCCAGGTGATCCGAGTCGGGAACAGTATCTGGTCCTTCGCACACCAGAACGGCTACACCCATATCATGTATCAACATTTTGGAGTTGACGAATTGATCCCCAGCCATCGGCCATGCCAGTAGTGTCACACCGGCGATGATCCCTTCCAGTACCGAGTTCCAGCCGCAGTGAGTTAAGAAGGCGCCGACTGCACGATGTTTGAGAATCGCCACCTGCGGGGCCCATCCCTTGATCACCAAACCTCTTTCCGCAGTTCGTTCCTCAAATTCGATGGGAACCACTCCGTACTCGCCGCCGGAGCCATCTACCTTGACGCACCATATAAATCGGGCTCCACTTTTCTCGATGCCGACGGCGAGTTCCTCGCACTGAGGCTGCGTCAGTGAGACCTGACTCCCGAAGCAAATGTAAACCACGGAGCTCTCCGAGAACGCGTCCAGCCATTCCAGCACCTGGTCGGTGGGGATGGATGGACTCCCGCCCCGACCGCTAACATCTTCTGACGGCAACAGCGGGCCTACTGCCCAGAGACGGGAGTGGCCGTTTTCTTCCTTGAGGTGCTCCAAACATCTCCCTTCCAACGCCCCAAAAGAGTTGAAGATGCCGCCCCAACTCGAGTTATTAGCGGTCATGCCGTCCTTAATAAAACCCATCTTCGATTTGTTTTCCCAGTATCGCCTAAAAATGGGAGGTAGTTGCCGGTAAAAGAAGGAAGGCGAATTGGGAATATCCGAAATAGTCACCAGATCAGAATCCGCCGGCTCCAACAGGCTGAAATGATCCCACAGCCAGTTTGTGACTAAGATCAAACACGCACCGGACGAGTAGAAGACGAGCCGAGGGATACCGAGTTGTTGAGCGAGATGGTGAGTCCAGCCGGTGAAGAAATCGGAGAGAATGACGTGAGGCGGAGAAAGGTGGGACTGGAACCAATCGACGAGAGGATCATGAAGGGCGCGAAGGGCGCCCATGACGACCGAATTGGGTATGCCGGGCGGGAGGTCTTTGACGTTCTCGACGCCCGGAGGAACGTCTGGAGAGTTTGGAAAGGGAAGCACCAAAGTCTTGATTGACGGACTATTGGAGATGAGGGGCTGGAGAAGATGGAGGTTCTTAGGGGTAACGACCACGGTGATGATAAAGCCCCGAACGCATAATCGGTGAGTGAGGTCGAGAAGGGGGATTAGGTGCCCCTGCGCTGGGTAAGGAATGACCAGGATGTGCGTCCCGGCAGTCGTAGTAGTTGTTGCAGACATACTGCGTCGTCTCCAAGATACACCTTGCGGAGACCGGTGAGAAGACTTGCAGCGCTTTGGCAAAGTGAGACCAGGAAGGCCAACCATGATCGAGGATTGGCCGGTATATATAATGTCCAAAAAATTGTATAGTTATCTCAATAGTTTATTTTATTATTTATCATTTTAATAATTTTCTCATGATTAGGGCCGGCAACCAACGGAGCCGGTTCTCAAGCTGTTCGAATTCAACTTGGTTCCGGCTTTGTTGGAGATAAAGAATCTAAGTCCTCCCCTCGTCACCGTCGATAATTTTCTCATGATTAGGGCCGGCAACCAACGGAGCCGGTTCTCAAGCTGTTCGAATTCAACTTGGTTCCGGCTTTGTTGGAGATAAAAGAATCTAAGTCCTCCCCTCGTCACCGGCCCCTCTTAATTCCTCCCCTCGTCACCGTCGAACCCTTCTTGTCCGCTGTTGTGGCCATCAATAGTTACTCTTTGGCCACCTTTGTCGTTACTTGGTTTGATTTCTTCCACCCCTTGTCTACTTTTATCTTTGTTTCCATCGCAGCCGTCAGCCCCAGCGACCGCAAAGACATCGTATGATTTCGCACGTACGAGATCATAAGCAAGTGAAAAAAAAAAAAAATTCTTTCTTGAACTCCGATTGTCACTTTCTCATGGATCTTGAAGAAATTGAAAAAATATTTTAGTAGAAATATGTTTCTAGAGACTATTAGTAGTTTTTTAAAGAAATGTTGAAAAGATATTTTCAGTAGAAATACGTTTCTAGGGACTATTAGTGCTTCATTTTTTTAAAATATTTTTTTAATTAGAAATTCTTATTAAAAAATCATATAATTTTTTAAATAAAATTTTCCAACCAAGATGGGCTAAAAAACTTTATAGAAATTTTTTGAATAAGTATTTGATAGTTGATGTTGTTGTAATACTTTTAACACGAGACAATTTTCATATCAATTTTGTGTTTAACATTTTATTTGATTAAAAATTTATCGATAAGTATAATCATATATTATATTGATTATTAATTTTTATTTATTTCCTCAGAAGAGGCAATAAAAGGTCCATTTAACTTTCCTAAGAAAATTTTAAAATATTTTTTGTAATTTTCTAGTAAGTCACTAATAATAATAGGATTTTATTTAAAGGTTTTTTTTGGAAATATATATCCTAAGAAAAATATTTGTAATTTTTCCTAAAATATAAATTTTCAACGAGGGGCACTAAAGAGGCCACAGTAAATTTATGGCCAGATTAAAAAATTAAAAAATAAGCTAAACAATATTTGGGGTAAAAAAATTGATATTGGTGTGTTCTAATACATTATCGAGATTTAATCTCGAACCTCCCCTATCATTCTTTTTTTTTTTAAATGTATGTATAATTTTATATATAACTTATTTGACATATATTTTATGTAGAGTATTAAATATAGGTTGAAACTCGAACTCGATTATAATTTTATGCTCGAGGCTAGGATCGGCTCGAGCTCGAAGCTCGACTCAAATATAAGAAGGTTAAAGTTTACTCAATTGGATGTTACCTTTATGCCCAATTTTAAGTAGAAGTTATGTCCAATTTTATGTAAATTATATGTCTAATTTTATGTAAAATATATACATAATTTTATATATAATTTATTTGATATATTTAAAAAAAAAAAATCAAGACAACCCGTTAAAAAATATCTCCGGTGGGATTTTTGACTTGACACAGGGACGTCAAAATCACCGACTTGGGAACATCGGAAGGGACACGAGAGGGCCACAGCCTTCACGAATCTGAAAAAGCCTGTACACATATAGATACAAAGTTATTGGTCTCAATTCTTACTTAGTCGCATCAGATGTTTTTTTACTTACTTTTGTCACAGAGAAGACCCCAAGGCAGCTGAAAATCTGCCACATTGAATGTGTCACATGTGTAACACCAGTAATGTATATGATTATTTCTTAGCTTGATTCGACTCATTAACACATATTTTTTTACCAAAACACCTTTTACCCTAATTACTTTTGTCAATTCTCTCTTTGGTTTATTAATGATTATTTTTATTTACATACGATGTTGCTACTTATGAATAGAACAAATGTTATTGATAAAGAAATTTGTTCTTTCTATACATTAATATGCCATGTTGCTCTGTTGTAAAATCTTAAAGATTCTTTTGCAATAATGTAAGGTTCAATAGAATTAAGTCCATCACCAAAAAATTTCTATTTATTCTTATTAAAAAATAGTTTAAAATGTATGTTAAAATCGAACCCAACTCGTTGATCTTATTTGAAATTTTTGAGAAAATTGATTTCAATCTAAGGATCTAAGGAGGGATACTAAGCTGAGCTGGATCTCGAACACGAAGTTTTACAGTGAAGCCAAGCTCAAACAGGTTCGACAAACTCGAGCTGGCTCGCTATTTCACTCAAAGTGAACGATTATGAACAATCGACTTCATAATCGCTTCTCTATTATATTCTCGAAACGCCTGCGAAAATAATGTAACTGGGTGGGTTTGCGGTGCTAAACAACAGCGTCGCCACGTGTCAACCCTGTAAAGTGTAAAAGAAAGGGCATCTTTTCATGACATGCCCGGCTTGGATATGAGGACCATCGGAGGACATTATGTTCTGCAATCCTCTTCAAAACACTAGGGTTCCAGGGATCCGGTCTCTCGGGTAATATGTCTTCCTCCATTGAAGAAGAAACGGCTTTTTACTCCGTCTGGGCGGTTCCTCCCGAGCCCTTGAAGGAAAGACTGCAGAAGCTCATGGGGAAACTCAGAGACGAGTTCGGTGGCCCCGCGTTTGAGCCCCACATAACTGTCGTTGGTGCGATCCGTCTCCCCGAAAAAGACGCTCTGCAAAAGCTTCGATCGTCCTGCGAGGGTATCAAATCGTATACAGTTCGTATAAATTCTGTGGGTAGAGGAACGTTTTTTTACCAGAGCGTCTATCTACTTGTGGATCCCACTCCTGAGGTAGTACCATTGCCTCTGTTTTTACCAATACGAGCTTCTGCTTTTGTTAATTATGGGGATTTCAATTTTTTCCCTGCTTGCCTGTTTTTTGGATATCTTTATGATTCAGAGTTTTTCTTTTCCTCGTCTGTCTTCAGGTTGTTGAAGCAAGTCATCAGTCAAGTAGTCATTTTGGATACCAAAGATCGACCAGTAAGTGCCTCTCCCCGTGAATTTCATTCTTATATCTCTCAGCAAATGCATCTTATTGATGTGTGCCTGCTGCAGCTTATATGCCGCATCTAAGCCTGCTGTACGGAGGCTTATCCGATGAAGAGAAGGAGAAAGCTGTAGAAATGGTCAAGTTACTCGATCCGGAAATCTGCAACGCCAGCTTTGATGTCTCTCGTCTCACACTCTACAAAACAGACACACAGGATACAACCCTCGAATCGTGGGAGAAGATTGACGATTGCAATCTTTCAGGTGGAGGTAACTAGTCATTGTTTCCTCCACCCTAGATGAAAATAGATCCTGCTCGTCAGCAAAATACCTAGCGTCAATAAATTACGATCTGCTTTGTGCTATATTGTACTTTGAAGTCACGATCCCCCTCTTTGCTATAGAACTTCATCATATATTTACTAAGCATTATGGTCATCCAGTTCTAATTCAAGAAAGCAGCAGATCAGTCAATTAAATCCGTGTGTAATCGTTTCCCTCGATGTGGGTCTTGCCCATAGAAGAATATTTGTGATGTGCACTGCCGGAATTTCAAAAATGGCAATCGAGGGACGACATACATTCCATAGTAATTGAAATGACTTTAACCAGCGGGTCTTGCAAAAGTATCTGCTAACACTAGCCTTTTATGCAAAAGAAACGTACCAGGGCCGAATGATAAAAAACACTTGAGAAAAGATAAATAGAACAGAATGTACATTGTACATGGCTTGCCAATGGGTAAGCAACATCACCATCTATAAAAAAACCGATCTACCTAGACAATCTTATATAAAGCACTAAACACAGGAACTATCACTTGAAAAGGTAATTTAATGCGGCAGATAAAAACGGTGAAAGGTGTCATTCGTCTTCTGTTTCTAAAGTTCTACCAACTTTTTCTGTACCCTTTTACCTGCCAATGTATCAAGAGAACATTCGAAGGAAGTTGTTTGCATACGCCATTGGCTTGACATCTGGGTGCGGCTGCACAGTTACAAGTTCATCAATATCCGTCAAACGCATCTTACCCATGGGCCAAACTCATGAATACGAATACATGGCTGCTGTCTAATGATCGAGAACTGAGATGATCGGAATAAATAAACGACAGCATTGCCATCAAAGAAAGAAACTCACCACTGCAGAGAAAGAAACAATCTCAGGCTTCATTTCTGGAGCTTTAAAGCGTATATATGCGCCCTTATTTCCCATCTGAATCAAACGAAGCAAAAGTGTTGCATAGCTTTAAAAGAACTGAGACATGGTTTGCCTCATATGATTAACAAAAGCACAGAAAAATATAAATATAAAAATCACGAAACATCGGTGGGTGGGCAGCCTATTATAATCAACTAGCAACATCATAAATTACATATTTTCATGTGAAACAAGAAACGAAAAAACAAAAAAAGCAATTTTATGAATACTTTAGTAACCGCTTCATCGAAGTTATATAAGCAAGAACCAAACGTGTGCTCACAAAGTGAGGACTGACAGAGTCTGACTACCTGATCACAATAGTTTGGAGCAGAGAAGACGGTGATAAGCTTGCCATCATGTTCAATCTCATAACCTTCATCCTTCACTTCATGGGACCGTACAACTAGATCTGGCAGATAATTATGCAAGTTAGGAGCTGCTTCAAAAGATATGGAAGAAAAGAAAAAGCATATGGCTACCAAGTACCTAGATTATTTTCTTTCAAAAATCTCTTTGTCACATCCCCACCAAAAGAAAGACCCACACCACGCTTGCTAGGACCTCTTCCAGGTTGAGGTTGTGGGTCACTCCAAAGCAATTCACACATCAACCCTGAACAAAATACAGGGTCAGCATATGAAGCACATAACAACAAAAACCTAGAAGTGGGGTTTCACATGAACCTCCATGTACAAGAATCTTGGCGCACATCAAAAGCAAGGCAACAATTATTAGTTCCAAGGAACTTTATTTTTCAGAATCTATTACGATGAGTTTATACTCGTTTCGGAAACGCACCCATGAGACCATTGTTGTTAGCTCCAAGGAACTATCTCTAGAGTTAGTTTATTAAACTAAATATATTAGGCCAATATGATAGAATCATAATGAAGAAAGAAGATATTCTTTTTATTGGAACACAAAACAACAAGCACGTAAGAAATGGATGTCATGTTACCTTCCTCAGGAGGCTCACAAAAACGATCAATTCCTCTAATATCAGAAAGTTTTACCCCATCAACACTAAATAGGCCTCCATGAACAACAAATACTTTGTTGTTAAGGACATGTGCTAAGGGTAAACAGCAAAATACTTCTGCAAATAGTTCAACAAATGTCTCGCTCAATTTTGACCTGACCTCCCCCTCAAAACCATATATCTTGTTCATACCCTTGCTTTCATGATTTCCTCTAGAGAGATACATAGCTGAAAATATCCAGAAGAAGCATTTAATTTAGCATATTTCCAATAGAAACGTTAGGAACAATGACCTTACAAAAAACTAGATCCAAAATGCAGCAAGGTAAAAATGTATTGATGGCAGTAGAAAAGATAAGACTAACAGCAAGAGATATTAGGTGGTAACAGTAAGACATTGTTTCACAAAAGTGCTCTTTATTAGAACGAACAATTGCCATGATGTGAATTAAAAGAGCTGGGTGGAATCTGATACCCATAATGTTAGTTAATCAATTCTCTTCACATCAATCCTTGTCAGAATTAAACTATTTTATGACAGCATTTTCTTATCCACAGTGCAAGATCAAACTGCAGTACTTCAAGACCTCTAAAACTCTTATTGGTTCTCTAATCATTCTTACACGTGACATGGCAAAAGAAGGCAGAGGAGAAATGTAAAAATCAAGATTTAGGTGAAGGAAGAGAGAAAATTGAGATAAATGGGAGAAAAGAGAAGAAGAACTTTCTGAAGAGCCTGAATGGCTTCATTGGGAACTGTGCACGAATTACCAGACTCCTTAAATAAGTGTTTTGGGTCACATATTACAAAAATGTTCCTATACACTTAATAAACCTTAATCTCCTTATATCACCCTAACTACACATCCTATGTACATGAAAATTTAACCACTAATATAATTTAACATGCAGAACAAGATTATATAAAGAAAATTAACCACTGGAGTGGTCAAATAACCAAAATACCCTTGGATGTATTTTCTAACAAGAAAAAATAAGAGAAAACAATGAAGAGAAGAGGGAAGAATCATTAATTCAAAAAAATTGAAAGAAAAACCAATTATGCTGCCACTCTGGCTAAAAAGAAAAGTACATGTAACTGAATTTGCAATTCCAACCCAAGAAAGCCAACTTTACAGAATTTAACACAAGGCTTGAAAAGTTCATAGCGATGAGTACAATTATGGGGCTACTTCATCATATTTTCTTAATAATATAGACAGCTAACCCAATTCCAGGAGCATTGGCAATCTAGCACAGGCTAATTCATTCATTAAACATCCAGCAGGAATTTTTGGATGCTGCAGTTTGTATCACTGAAGTTACAGAGTAAGATTTGTAAAGTACCTAAACAACCATGAATAGGTAAGTAAAAAAATTCAGGTTGGGCTTCACAATGAAGTCCAGACGCAAATAACTAATCCTTATATGAAAAGATTCTTTGCAGATTCAAAGTCATATAAGAGTGACAGCCAGATTGGTATAGTCACAACATACACATGACCCGTAACAAAAAAATTTAATATGTCAACTAGGTTAAAATCGCAAAATGTACAACATTAACCTAAAATAAGGAGAGGGGATGTAACATTGTATACCTGATGGAGACATGCACTTGAATGCAAATAGTGTAAGAATACATTCAAGAGAAAAAGAACCCCTATCCACAAAATCGCCATTAAAGAGATAAGGATTCTCTTCAGAAGGAAGCCCATTGAGTTCAAAGATATTCAGTAGATCATAAAACTGTAGAAATGCCAATGAGCATTAGTCACTGCCAATTACTATAGCTCAAAAAATGAATTCCCATCCTTCACAAAATACTTGAAATGCCATAGCAAAATAATCTTAAAGTAAAGTGAATGGACGACACTTAAAACAGCACAGGAACAGGTTAAGAGAAAATTGCAAATCACAACTGATCTTAATTTGGCATGTGTAAGTCACCCCCATGCAAGTTATCCCTTTTTTATTTCTACATTATGGCTACAACCAATCCTCTCTCCTCTCCTCACCCCTGAGTGCTCCCCAAGATGATACCCCAGCCCCACATCAAGAAACCCCCACTTGCAGCATTTGAGGCTGGGTCACTCCAAAGTTGTCACCTTAAATCCCATTTCAAAAATCATCTCAATAATTTGAAACAAAAAGGGAGCTTTCAAAAGAATCCATTGGTGCTATCAGACCTTAGTCCAGAACTTAAAACTACCTGGCCATGTATATCACCACAAACTGTGAAATGGTTGCCATTTGGAATAGTTACATCTACAAGAGAAGGCATAGCTCGTAGCATTTCCCTGGCCTGCAACACAATCTGGAATGCATATCTATCGAAAAGAATATGAGCTTTTAGAATATTGAACAGCTTTAATGTTTCACTTAATACATACAGATATTTCAAAAGCACTTTTAGAATATGGAACAGCTTTAATGTTTCACTTGATACAAACAGATATTTCAAAAGCAAAGTCTCATTTGCAAGTACCTTTTATGCAAGCACTTCTGATTTTTGAAATCTTCTATCAGTTTCTCTACGAAATCCAGAGTTACAACTTCTCCTTCAATCCTTGCACCTGTGTATGACGAATCCACCTCTGAAAAAAAAATATCAATCCATTTTAGAACAACTGAAAAACAATCTGCTACCACGTATTCCAGCAGAAATTTAGGCACTGCAAACTTTTCACTCCAGTTTTTCGTGAGCATGAAAGTAGGCAGGTAATTTTCAGGTAATATGAGACTCAAAAGCAGGATAGGATTTTGTTTGAGTCACAAAAGCAAAAACCTTTATAAAATGTTAACAGTGAGCCTAGAAGCCTTAAAAAGGAAATAAACCAACAAAAAAGAATTTACAAAAGTATCATACTTTTCACCATATGGTTACCTAAAAAGAAAGAAAGAAAGAAAAGAAAGGGAAAATTTGAGTATGAACCAAAGTCCATTTAAGCCAGGTGTACCCAATTTTAATCTAATTATCAAATTTAAATTGAGTGACTTAAAACTTGATTTGTACTTGATCTTCATTTATTTCTTGTGTCATGTATTAATGTTTGAGGCTAATTTTAGATGTTTCCTTATTTTCATCATTTTTAATGATAAAATACAGATAATAGCATAGTTGTTGAAAAATAGGTGATTTGGGGAGAAAATAGAAGAGAAAATGGATTTCTGGAAGAGAGGCAGCTTTGCTGCCTTGGAATACGAGCCAGAAATGCCCTTTCTGCTTCTTTATAATCAGGGTTTAAGTGAAATTTTACAATAAGACAAAAATGCCCCTCAATACTCAAAATTACATATCTCCTAAAATACATGTCTAAATTGAATGAAAATTTAACTAGAGATAAAATAAAACATTCTCTATCTAATAGCCATACTATAAGAGAAAAATGTAATATTGAAAATATAAGAAATGACCAAAATACCCCTGAACTTGTATTTTAACAGTTGTAAACTTAACGAAATAAATGACATTGTTGCAATCAATGATACTTTTCTAAGGTAAAAAAGTTGGACGCAGCCAAGGATGAGTCCAGCCTCTCCAAGAGCCTTTATGCAATACCCCAGATCAAATATGTTGTGGAAGAAGGATAAAGGAAGCTCAAGTTAAAGAGAAATGAATTTCCTATTTTAGTCTTCAATTTCTGAAACAGAAAGTTCTAAACAGTCGAAACTTCTTGTTTTATTGAAGATCTCGGTCAGAAATTTAGCAGTGGTACTTTACTATTTTAGTTGAGTTTATTTTTTTGTTGAAAAAGGAGAATTCATTAAAAATCAAAGGCCAAGAGAGCAAACAACAGATCATTAACAACAGGGATTGATAAAAACAACAAGAGACTGGAGATGAAACCCTTTGTTAGCTAACTGATCAGAGAGCCCATTGCCACTTCTAATGTGAGACAAATTACAAACAACATTTCGGGCAAGGAAGCAAATCTCAGACAATGCCACCAAGGAGGCATATGCCAGACTTCTTGCAACAGTGATTCACAGACCGATGAATCAGTCACTCTCAACCTTGAAAGGCTCCATGAAGTGATCAGTAGAGCTTTACTCCTTGCAAAACAGCACTGAATGCAGTGGAGTTGGAGTCGGAAATTTTAATTAGTTGCAAACAGAATTATATTAACTGTTTCTTTAGTTGAAAATTTAATTAGTAAGCCTAAAATAGAGCCGGTTTCCTGCTTGGTCTTAAGATACTCAATTAGGAACTTTAAAAGTGGTAATTCCGTATGTCTAATTTTAGTTTAAAGTTATTTTTTTGTTAAATAAGTTTTAAGCAACAAATTAAGAGTTGTTTCTGAAATAAGCCAGCAAAAGAGTTACCAAATTTGTCCAGTTTAATGCCTATGCAATGGGACTTGTGAAAAAAAAGATATTATTAACTATTCAATACAATTCTGATTTTATTACCTTCTAAATGATAGCTATTTTCAGTTTGTTTCTTCTGTTTTTTTAAATGACATTGAGAAAAAGAAATCCATAAAGCGAGATCCCATTGGAGAAAGAGTACAAAGGTGGATAATCTCAGCACAAAAGAAACGATATGACATGAGAAACTCAAAGATGGAAATAGGTGCTGACAGTGAAGTGTTGCTGGGTGATCCTTCTGAGCTAATGCATCAATAATATATTGGTGCTCCCAGAACCGTGTAACCATGTCATATTTAAAGTTTTACAAATAAGTTCTATTTAACATTAAAAAACTTTTAAAAAAGTACATAAGAAAGAGCCCTGACAGGCTTTTATTCTTTGTGGCCCAACTATTGACCACAGGCGAGTCTCCTTTCCATAAAGATGGGAGCACAGAGTTGAGGAACCTTGGAGAAGGGCTCTAAACTACGTCACCATTGCATCACATTGACCAAAAGAAACAGTGAAAACAAGAAGGATGCTAGCAGCTGTTTCTCAAATTGCTGCTTTCCTTAGAAGCTGCTGACTTTTTTTTTCTGCCCTTTATTTTTTATTTAAATGTTAAAATGCTTTTTTTCCTGAAAATAGGAAAACTTCACAATCAAACAAAGATTTAGGCTACAAAAGGAATAGACTCTCCAACCAGCAAAGATGGGCAGGTAATGATCTCCCCTTGCCAGGAGAGACAGACTTGTTATTGGCAGCCCTCACGGTATGCTACTAAGAGATAATCAAAGAACCACAATGGTATTTGATTTCATCATAAATGTAAGCTAAATGCCAAGGGGGAGCAGAGTTTTCTTCATCCAACTAATCACCATGGCTGAATCCTTTTCAACAGTAACAGGGCCACAAAAATGCTGCTTATAAAAATCTTAAACCCTGCGATAAAGATTTTCTTTCTGCTTTAGGTAAATCGCAGGAACCAGTTGGTCCAGAGAAGGTTAGGGGAACAGAGCCCTCATGGTCCCCCATTAATACCTACAGGACCAGGATTTCCAATGGAGTTACTATCAAAGGTAATTTTTAGGGAACCAAGGTAAGGGAGCACCTGCTGCACAATCTGAGGGTAAACTTGGAAGCAAATGTACGCCTACGATTCTTGATGATTGATGAAGGCAGAGGGGGGGAGGCTTTGCAAGTATTGGTACAAACCAGAATTTCGTGCACTCTCCTTTAAATTTTACACATCCAACTTAAATAAAGACTGTTTTTTGTAGTTGGTCAAAATTCCAAAAAAATGCACACTCTGGAGAAAGCTCTTAATTTAATAATCCTTTAAAATAAACTACTTAGCTGCATTTATCACATAGACTTGCAAAATAAAAGAAAGATTCTATGGTTTTCAAGTTATCTCAAGCAAATAACAATTTACCTTCAAATCTTTGGAAAGAAGAGAAATAGCCACCACAAAGACAGGAAAGATAAATACCTATGGAGTGAAAATCAATAGAATCAGCAATTGAGCGTTTTTCAGAATCAGATGTAGCAATAGCTTCTTCAAATCTGATCTTCTGCACAGCTTTCTCACATTCCTTCAACTTTTGGTTAGCATCAGGATCATTTGGACAGAGTCTCTTGACCTAGTTCAAGTGAGGGGCAAGTGACAATGTTTAGACTGTTGCATAGCCCTGTATCCTAAATAAATTTTTGAAGGCAGATTAAGCCTCCATGATTTTAATTATATCAATAGAGTGCCAGAAACTATTGGATAGGAGGATGGACTAAATTTGGAAAAACTAAGAAAGATGTAATGACAGCATGTAGCATCTATAGAAAATAATTTCCATTTAAAACTTTCATTACAGAAAAAAAAAATGGAACTCAAACATATTTAGTCAAATAACATCCAAAAGATGTATTAAGAGTGACAAACACTATATGAAATGGAATTAGTAAATTGGCTTAGATGCTGACAAGTGCCCATTCTTGAGGTTCATAAAATCTCAAAATAAAAAACAAGGATAAATTGTTTTTAGCTTACCATACTCTTGTAGGAATAAAAAATCAAAGGCAATATTTTTCCAAAAAAGTTCAAAGCCCAGAAAGGTTGCAAGAGTGGATGTCGAGAACTGGAAGAACACTACTCTTCCTAAAAATTTCTGCATATTGTGAACATAGATAACAGTTCCCACAGAGCATCTACATCGTTTTGAGATGCTTCTTCTATCATATGACACGATAGAAGAAGCAGTTATATACTCCCAAGGTGATGATAGCAATGAGATCAGCAACAAAACTTCATTAAAATTTTGATCCTCCACTGTGTACTTCTACACAACCATCTCCAACTAAAAAATTACTTCCTGAAGGATTTCATTCTTCCTTGAAGAGAAAAGAAGGGTACGAGTTCAAGCAAACATGGATATGGGATTAATAGGATCCATCACTACGACATTATAAAATATGTATGTACATTGAAAGATCACTATGAAGTTCTTCTTTCATTCATATTCATATTTTGTAACTAGAAAACAGAAAATCTGTTAAGATTGATTTTCGCTAGAATCTACCCTTACAAGCTTTAAAAACAATAAAAACGAAAATGTGAAGAGTGGAATCAGAGGAAATTATGTTTCCAATTGTTAGAACAAGTCGAAGCTATATTTATGACAACTTTGATAGTTCTCCTGAACAATGGCATACTCACAGAAATATCAACAATCAATTCCTATTCAGTTCATTTTTTTAAAGACATGTTTATGTTACACTTGTCATGAATTTGGCAATTTCCAACAACAACGTGCACTCTTTCTCTAGGTCATATGCATCACAGTGTCTTCTTGTGCCTGTGGCAACTATTTGTCAACAACTTGATACCCTCAAATATTGCCAAAAGTGGAACTAATGCTATAGGAAACAGTGGAAACCTAAAACTACAACGAATTTCCAAGTTCAACTTTCCCTATTCAGCTACAAGAAAATGTGCTTTCTTCGGTATTTCCAACCAGAGATTGAGGTTATGTAATTTCACTTCCACTTGCACCTAAGGATAAAAAAGGTAAGAGTCACAGTTTCTGTTTAATAAACTAAATAATTAAATGATTATTTGCCATGGAAGTCTAATGCTAAATGTGAAAAAAGAAAAGAAAATTTAAGGGGAATGTCTCAGTGGGATGCAACATCACGGCCTCCTCAAAATCTGTTGTGTCAGGCGATCCACAACACGTCTCAGAAAGACACCCACCCATGAATGACATCATGACTACTACTCCAGACCAAATAGAAAACTTGCATATAAAATTCATTACTCCACATGAAAACTATAAGCCTAGGAGAAGAATGCACAACCGTCTCTGAGTAATCTACCAAAATAAACCAAGTATAAGCTTATGGATAAAATTCATTCTGGCCATCAAAGTCATTAGCATGATGCTATCAGGTACCTTAAGATCTGATAGTTAATTCTTAATTGACAGAGCCAATCACCACTGTTTTAATGGTCTGTACTGACTGATACAACCGTTAATGAACTGTATCAGACATTTAGGAATTCTAATAAAGCCTCAACTAGATACACTCACAACCTCTCCACCCTATGAGAGAGCAGACAGAACAAAATCTGGGAAGAGAAAGATATAGAAAGATAAACGACTACAAAGTCATCCCACAGATCATAAATCAGCAGCAATCATAAATTTACTAAGAGAGGTTCAAACCCTTTAAATATCAATATACAGAGTATTAGATACCAAAATTATAGCTGGATAAAGATAGAAGTTTTTTTTTCAAAGTTAATAAAGCCAAGCCCTTTCATAGAGGAATCAAAATACGGTAAGGAGATGACATAGTTAACCTGTTGAAAATCTTTTAAAGCTTCCTTGAATTTTCCCATTGCAAGATAAGCAGCACCTCGCCTATAGTAACCCTGCACAGGAGATGAAATAATAACTATTACAATGAAATTGCAATAGAATGGACAAAAAATACAGGGTTCAGAATTCTGGAGATAATTCATGCCTTCGAATATCTAGGGTCGACTTCAATAGCTTTCGTTGCATCCTGTAAGGCACTCCCGTATTCCTCAAGTTTTGTGTGGGCAATTGCTCGATTTGACCAGTATACCACATTATGAGGATTTAGTTCAATAGCTTGAGTGTAAAGATCGATAGCTTGAGAGAACTTATGAGCTGAGAAATAAAACGCACAAACACATGGATAATTATATTAGTAATTGTCAAAGACCGACTAGAACAAAGATTCATCAATAAGTGGATGCTACTAAAGATCCAGTTAGAAATAGAAAGGTCGCTAGATACCTTTAAATGCTTCGTTAGCAAGGATTTTGAGTTCCTCAGCTCGCTCCTTGGGCGACTTTTCTTTGTCATCCATGATAATTGTGATGCTCCTATGAGAATGCAGACGAGTATGATATTTCAATGTTATAGGTGCTCCAACATTCTGTAGGGAACTCCTGTGACTGCACGAATGTTCACAAAGATGAATTCCAGGAATCTGCTGCAACAGTAGTTCAAGTCAAATCACATAAAAAGACGGCTAATTCTACCACGGATATGCATTTCCCGCGCATGCCAAAGGTGCCTAAATGCTCTAAATATGCGGATGCCCGGCGATGGAGGTATGAAAGAGAGCAATAGCATTAAAGTTCGTTTTTGACATTCGACATTAGTACTCCAGTACAACCAATTAAAAATTGACAAGATGCTAGCCTCCCCACTCGGCAGACTGTCCTATTTTAATAGCATAAAAAGAAACAAACGATCTAGTATCATCAATAGGACAGTGCGCCGAAAGTTAACCAGTTCGGAGGCGCCGAAACTGAAAAACGACCACGTTGACGGGAGCTGTAAACATGCAAAAGCGACAGACTAACGGCACAATGGTCTTGACGAAAAAAGAGGAGCGCCAAATGAACAATAAAGAGGCGGGGAAAAGCGAAGTACCAGAGACAAAACGACGTCCCTACGTCGCCAGAGATATTCGATAGGAAGCCACACGGGGCAACAGAGCTTGAGGCCTTTATAGGAAACAGAAACCCTAATTGCAAGAGCGAGTTTATTGCTGTTCGGAGGTGGAGCTTGGTAGTATGCTGAGATTCTTGAGAAAACAAGAGTTAAGGTGAACAAAAAGAACTATATACGCCAAGATGAGGCACAAAAGGAAAAGTGAGAAACGGTGACATGGCGAGAGACGGTATCCACTTGGTTCAAGCGGGCCCAGCATATACGGTTCAGGTAACCAGGTGCGGGCGTTCCAGGCTTGAACAATTTCTTCTATTTTCTGCCTTGTGGCATTTTATATTTCCTTTTTTACTCTTCAATAGTCTCCTATGACTACGGATTTATATCTTCTCCCACCTGCAGAAGCAACTAAGATGTAACCAGACGATTACCTAAATGAAAAAAGACGTAACCTGACGAATAGATTAACCTGCCTAAAACACACACAAAATATTTTAAACAAAATTTCATATTAAAACAAGAATCAAAATAAAAAAAAATCGTGTCATTTAAACAAGCGTCTCCATGAGTAACAAAAACAAAAACAAGTGGAAACCACCTACTTAGATTACTCGTCACCATGAGTCTAGTGTGTAAGAATCTTGACATCGTCCTCACGTTCACGCGTAATATAATCCTCTCGATTGTAAGTTACATAATTCGAGTAACTTTAGAATATGTTGACAGAGAGTTCTTTCAACGTTACAGTCCTCTGATTTTCTCTGCCATTGTCCAAGCTCGAAGAGTAAAAATTGAACATCTGTTCAGCGACGAAAGACGATTTGATCTTGAACCTTGGGTTGTCGCGAACTAACCTTGTGATGTTTCAAGAACCAAGGAAACGTTGTAATGCTAATAACCAGCTTAGGAGATAGAAATAAAAAGGTGATTTCGAATGTCTAATGTGGTCTAACTTGGTTGATCCAAATCTTACCGAGTTCATTTTGGATTCCGGTAAGCTTTCGTCAATCTTCAAGTTGACTAAAGATTTTCATGGCACCCGTTTCTGGCTTAGCCCATTTGATGCAGAAAAATATGAGAAAAATACACATAGGGAACCCCGATTCAGGAAATTCATGGGCTCGTTCCCCATATCCAGGAGAAACAAAATAATGCAAAAGGAAAAAAATAAATTAGGCTCCACATTCCCAGATGGATATCCAAAGAAAACCGCTAAACAAATACGTGAAATCCTACCAAGAACAGAAAGGAACCTCCACATTTTACAAAACATTAGGTTAAAGGTGGCCAAGGGGGAAAAAACGGCAAGAACACCAATTGCATATAACTGATCATCACTACCTCGTCCGTTTAGAGACCTGCGGACCCATTTGATCCTGAAAAGGACTACAAACATCTGGCACAAAAACTGAATGTTCCATCGGCTCCTTTCGCAAGCTTCTGAGCCAGTGTAGACCCGATGCGGTAGGTGGGGATGGAATCTCCGGGACAGTCCAAATAATCTCTGGTACTTGACCCAAGCAGTCATCAACGTCAAAATCCCCTTCAGTAGTGTAATCATGGCTGGGAGACAAACCCGCATCACCAAGCTTCCCATTATCAGCCTGCAATTGTCACCAGAATGAAGAAGAAGAAGATGATCAAGAGCAGAAGATTGTCGGGACTGTAAGATCTCACACACGAACAAAACTAAAGCTTTACGCAATTATGTCTTACTCCTGGTAGGTTACAGAATTTGCTGACTCCAGCCCTACCTCAAAGTGCATTATTTAATATAGTATGACCGGGTGTCCTGCTAGGATTCATGAGCAGCATGAAACTTTGCCACGCATACCACACAACTCGCATTATAGTACCCACCTGAGGGCTCTCAATAGCGTATGCCTAGCATAATGCTTGTATATAAGTTCACCAATAAAATAAAGCATACCTTGGAAGATTCCTGTTCTGGAAACCCTAAGTTCTCGCTCAAACCAGATAGTCCAAGGAACTCATCTATAGGCCAGTCGGGCATGACCCCAGACATCATGGTCCCACCTGTGAAGGACAACTTGGTAACAGGTAGTCTTCCTAATCCATCTCCTTGACTCAATAAGACCTTGTTATTGTCCATGGAGGTTGAGATGGAGGAAGAACTATTAGACATGGTTCTCCACTGAGCTTCAGCGTTTCTCTCAGCAGAATCTGACTTCTCTTTGGGCAATATATCAGATACAGTTCTCCACTGTGCTTCAACACCTCTCTCTGAAGACTTAAACTTCTTTTTAGATAACGTATCAGATACAGTTCTCCGCTGTGCTTCAGCACCTCTCTCCGAAGACTTCAACTTCTCTTTGGAATATGACAAAGCTGGATTAGAGGATTCAAGTGCCACCTTTACCCCTGTGAGTAAAAACCTCTGATGGGCAGAAACAAAGGAGTTCGCTGTGTGAATAGCATAATCGCATTTTCTACAGAGCAGAGCTCGATCCTCCAAGCAGAAAAAGTAGCCAGCACTCTCCTGAAGAAGAAAGGAATTAGAAAAAAACATACCAAAAAACACTGTATTGGCACATCACAATAATCATAATTGACCACCATAAATAGCTGGGGTTTGATCCCAGCGTGCTCAACATGCACAGAACTTCTCACAGCACTCCATAGTCAGTCATGGGATCATGTGCACTACCTATTCAATGAAGTAATCAGAAAAGTGAACTGCAAACTTTCCGTAAACAACAAATTTTTTTACTGAACAATGTAACAAAACATTAAAAACCTACAAAATATTTGATACTATTGCATAATGTACTCTTCTAATACTACACCTAGTTGCCATACTTCCTTGTAAGCCCCCTAACTCCCTAACCTGATAACCAAATGCTTTGCCCAACCTTTTATCTTTGTAAGAGAAACGACATCCTATTTCTAGTTAGATTAATTTTTCACGTTAAAAAGATCATAAAACGTATGAGGCTTTTTTTTCAAACAGGATTATTGATAAAGCAATTAGAATGAGTAGCCAATATACGATGAACACAACAATGGTATATAGGTTAGCTTATCATGGATAGATAGTGAAGTACAGAAAACTCCATCATGACCTATGGAAAAAGAAGCAGCATAATTAAGAGAAAACGCACATAAGTATGATTAGATCATCATATATGAACCTAACAAAAAGCACCAGACCCTAACATGATTGATGGGTTCTAAATTGTTTTATATTTCTCTTGAAAAAATTAGAGACTCCGGGTTTCATGATCAAATGTATTAAAACCATTATGTTTGTATAGAAAAAAGGTGAAGGAAATTTATTTTAGAAGAATTTATGGGTGGTTCCACAAGTGTCCATACTTCAGAAAGATGCTCCATTTCAGAAATAGTAAATAGAAGTTTAGAATAGAATTCTAAAGTTTTGTTTCAAAAATTATACCAACTTAAATACAGCCTTTTTTTTTCTTTTTTTTTTTATTTTTTTCCGCACCATGGCAAACTGAGAATACAGTTAGGCCTTCAAGTCACAACGCATCGGCTGACTTCAGCATGAACTTTCCTTGACACCGAAACATTGATAACTGTATTCATGTACAGAATGATCGGCCAGGCAGCCTGGTATTGCTTGGCCCCTTGATCACCAACAGGATGACACAGGTAGAAACATCTTATGCCTCACCACATTCCTTTCACATTGACCCAATAAAAAAAGGAAAATGGAGCGCCTCTGTTCCAGCCTAAATTGCAACAGAATCAAACTTCATGCCAACCGAATTGAAGGCTTCGGGAAGCTCCTTTTACTAAAACCCAGAGGATAACTAGGCATCCGTACCAAATGTAAGTTTTCAAGACTCTTGAGAATTTACCACTCGAAAATTCATTTAAAAAATTATTAGACAAGGTCCTATGCTCTTTCAATTCTATCACGCACATTTTAACTGAGATTGGCAGCTTCCTCTGGCTGGAAATGTTATAATTCCACCTTCTGCCTCCACAGCATCTCCTTCACCCCACACCCTGGCCACATACTACACCTTGAATCTTCTCTCTCTCCGTTTTCCAACAGAAAACGGGAAAAGAGACTTAATAAATAAAAAACGAAAAGAAAAAAATCACAGAACCTACATATTAAACTCCCTAAAATATCACGACTACCAGTAAACTCCCTAAAATGAAAGAGAATTCCCCAAATCACAATAGAATCAAAGAATCCAATAAGTGAATTTGTAAAACAGAACCCAATTCCTTAATTCAAATCCACGGTACACTAAGGTCAACATAAATTTTAAAAAGGGATGAAAAACATGGTCATAGGCACTCATTAACCGATTCAACAAACAAATTTCTGCATCTTCAAAGCTTACCTTACAGATGTCACATTTAGGCATCTGAGAAGATGAATTTGATAAGTGAACCCTCTGGTGTTTACTGGCGAGCTTGTTAGCCGCGTGGACCTTCTCGTCACAAGCCCAACACAAAGCCGCCTCATCCGCGCAGCACAGAACGTTCGCCTCCGCCCCCTCGCAGGCGTTACACTGGATCTTCATCCTCACCCCCACTCGTCAACGTCTGTCCACTCAAAACCAAGATCTCCACTTTCAGCCCTCAACTAGAAGAAGAAAAATCCAGTACTCACCAAATAGGCTGATTTTTGGGTTTTCAGCGGGAGGTTGCTAATACCTAGGAATGAAGTGTGGCAGAGTATCCGGATTCAGGGCACCTTCGTAATTCTAATGTCGGGCTACACTAAGCAACATTTCTAGCATCGAGACGCTGATGTGGCGAGCAGAACCGGTAGTAGAAGCAGGAGGCCGCTCCTTACGTGTCTCCCCGTTTTAAAGATGAAAAGTCGACAACTAACCGATATATCGGCTTTTCCACCCGGTACAACTGATTCGATCAGATTATAATCCACGTAAAATATTTTACCACCATAAGAAAAGGCATCAAAGTAAATGGGTTAGGCCGGGCCGACCGGCACGCCGATTCCGAGACGGTTACAAGGGAAGACAAGCGAGGAACAAGAAAAAATCGGGACGAAGCAAAGTCGGCGCGCCTCCGCGGGAACCGAGTCAAAATAAGATATGAAAGGTGGATGAAAATTAGCGATTTGTCTGAAAGCGAGTACAATCTTGACGTCACGCGACGCGCAGCGACTTCCGTGAGGTCCGTGAGAAACCCACAAATGTCGACCACGATCATCTTTCGGAAATCTTAATCCTATACCACAAAAGATTCTAAACCCCACTTTAATCTCGCGTACGTCACTGCTTGCGTAGCGGATGCCCGCGAGTGACTGAAAGTGGGCCGGAGGTGTTGTCTGGCTCTGAAAGCTGGAGTTTGAACGGGTATCCGGAGGGGGGGGCACGTACAGGAAGGGTGATTGCGACTTGCCACGGCACCAGGTGGGAAACTCTGAATCAAGAGTACGCACACAAGCAGAGATACACTGAGATAAGTGATAACGACCACACTTGGGTATATTAAAGATTGTCATTGCATGGCAGAAAGCGATGGCTAATTTGGGCTATGTAGTACAGAAGCCGAGAAAGATAGGCTTTTTGTATTGTTTGGGTTTGTGACTTTTTGTAATAAAAAACGCTTATTTTAAATCACAGATAATCTCACTTTAATTCTATCAAAACCTTATTTCATACCTAAACTTTACACCTTTTTTCCTTGAAAGAACTCGAATTTGAAAAAGGGCCGAAAGAAGTCACTTTCTTTACGCATTATCACGTCTATACATACAACTTTGCCGTTACAAGACCGAGAAAAATAACAGCTAAGTGGAGACCTTATTTTGGAGTGCGTATGATTAAAGAAGTGGAACCTAGTACACGAGGGGGGTCAAGTCTCAGTGACCAAGAACAAAAACGGTCGAGTCCGTGTCTTCCCAGGTGGACTTCCAACATCTTAATGATGCTGACAATTAACCGCAAGCCGCATTTACTTATCAAACATATCGGGTTTCTCATTTTTGCGGAAAATCGGAAATAACACTTGTATCAGTAGGTGCCAAGTCTTTTGTACGTAATAAACATCTGATCTTGATTTGAGTTCAGTCAGGAAAAATAGATGGCGGGAGGACGGGAGATTTAAGGGAGCAAATGAAACACGTAGCACAAGTGTGAGCCACACTTTTAAGCCGTTTGACTTGGTGCGGTTAAACAGTAAATATGGCGGCTTAGTCTACTATAGGGACCTTAGTAGATCCACTCTTTAGAACTTCCACACCACAACACCTGGGAAAACAAGGGAATGGTTGCCCTTTCCAATTTGCTCCCCTCTCACTCTTTACGGGCTTTGCGGTATCAACTAAATCTAAGTTTAGTAACATTACTATTATATTATGATGATTTTAGAAAAAATTATATTTGAAAATGAGAGAAAGAAGGCTAGACTCATGAGTCATGTCCAATCAACTTAGGCTCCCAATTTTGTCTTATTTAGAAAGACAATACTATTAAAAAAGAAGATATATATATATATATATATATATATATATATATATATATTATATAAAATGTGTATAGATAAGAAATTAATATTAAATATAAATATAAATTTTAAAAAAATTATTTAAATCTAATAATTTTTTTAAATTTAAGTGCACTTAATGACTCACATAGTTAAATCCGTATTTTTTTCTTAAATAAATAATTTATTTCTAAGAGCTTCCCTTTTCATAGGCTTTTTGGTACCACGGGTGGCTACGTTATTGTAGCTGTATGGAGTGTGTATAAGCGGATTCGGAGAATCGTATCAATTAATATAGTGTATGCATTATGTATCAAAAACCAAAAATATATATTTATAATGAAAATACAAAAATATAGAGAGAGATAATTCCAAAAAATCTCTGTAATTTTTTTGGATTATAAACTCTTTGAGTTTTTATAAATTAGGTTTTATAATCATCTAAAACAGGGGATGCAGGAGATTTTTAATTGATTATTGACACCTAATTCATTAGTTATTTCCTATAAAAATAAAACCCGTTATCCCTCACATGGGATGGCATGAATTTGGGAGAGTCCACAATGACGAAATCGAAACTCGATCATTGCTGAGTGGGCCGCGGTGCTCGTGCGTAATACTTGCACTTTATAGGTTGATGTAATCTTTCGTATGCACTGATACATCCTCCGTACAGCTACATCTGTATCGACCGATATATCGTACTGATCGACAGTAGGCCCACCCTGCCTGGTATCGCGTGAATTTTGTAGAGTGCCCACAAGTAGGGGTGGCATCGAGCCGAGCCGAGCCCGAACCTACCTATGTTCAAGTCGAGCTTGATTTAAATATTTCGAGCCGAGCCTCGTCTCGAGCCTAAAATTGTTATCGAGCTCGAGCCCAACGAGTTCGAGCCAAGCTTCGAGCCGAGCTCGAGCCTCAACATACATTTCAAACTTTTCAAAAAATATATATCGAATAAAATGTATATAAAATTATGCAGACATTTTATATAAAATTGGGCATGACCTCTACATAAAATTGGGCATAACTTATATATATAATATGTGTATAAGATTGGGCATAACCTCTACTTAAAATTGAGCATAATCTATATATATAATACTTGTATAAAATTCGGCATGACCTTTACTTAAAATTGGGCATAATCAATATACATAATACCTGCATAAACACTCCATAAACACTCCATAAAATTGTTTATACATTCCATAAACACTTCATAAAATTGTTTATACACTCCATAAAATAATCTAAACACTCCATACACTGCATAACATCATAAATAAACTCCATACAATAATCAAACACAACAAAATTAAATAAAATATCACTATCAATTTACAATCACCCAAATAAAAACTATAAATTCTTTAAATAAAATCATATTACTATTACATACTTACTAGAAAATTACAAGAAATATTTTAAATTTTTCTTAGGAAAATTAAATGGACCTCTTATTGCCTTTTCTAAGGAAATAAATAAAAATTAATAATTAATCTAATATATTATTATACTTATCGATAAAATTTTAATCACATAAAATGTCAAACACAAAATTACTATGAAAATTGCCTCATGCTCAAAGTATTATATCATCAACTGTCAAATACTTATTCAAAATTTTTCTATATGGTTTTCTAAACCATCTTGGCAAGAAAATCTTACTTGAAAAATTATAGGATTTTTTAAAAAGAATTTATAATTAAAAAAATATTTTGAAAAAATACGAGGCACTAATGGTCCCTATATTTTTATTAAAAATATTTTTTCAACATTTATTGAAAAAACTAGTCTCTGGAAACGTATTTCTACTAAAATATCTTTTCAATTTATTTAAGAGCCATAAGGAAGGGACAAAGAGTTTTTTTTTTCCTTGTTTATGATCTCGCACGTAGGGGTGGCTTTGAATAAATTATATATAAAATTATGCATACATTTTTAAAAAATATAATGATAGGGGAGGTTCAGGATTGAATTTCAATAATGGATTAAAATGCACCAATATTAATATTTTTTACTCCAATTATTGTCTAGCTTGTTTTGTAATTTTTGAATTTGGCCATAATTTATTATGGCCTCCTTAGTGCCCCTAGATAAAAATTTATATTCTAGGAAAAACTAAAAATATTTTTCCTATGATACATATTCCCAAAAAAACCTTTAAATAAAATCTTATTACTATTAGTGACTTATTAGAAAATTATAGGAAATATTTTAAAATTTTCTTAGGAAAGTTAAACGGACCTTTTATTGTCTCTTCTAGGGAAATAAATAAAAATTAATAATCAATCTAATATATTATTATACTTATCGATAAATTTTTAATTAAATAAAATATCAAACACAAAATTGCAATGAAAATTATTTCATGCTAAAAGTATTACAGCATCAACTGTTAAATACTTATTCAAAAATTTTCTATACAGTTTTCTACCCCATTTTGGTACAAAAAATCTTACTTTGAAAATTATATGATTTTTAATAAAAAATTTCAATTAGAAAAGTGTTTAAAAAAACATGAGACACTAATAGTTTATAGAAAATTATTTCTATAAAATTTATTTTTAATTTTTTCCAAAGGAAAAAGTTTTTTTTTTTATTTTATGATCTCGCACGTGCGAAATTGCACGTGCGAGATCATCTTCTCGCGAGGAAGGGGGAGATTATTTCTCCCCTGTTCTGGTTTTCCGCCGAGACGACCCCGAGGGAAGGGGCTTACGGCGCCAGGGAGGATTTATCGTCGGAGATGACGGCCACGACGGAGTCGGCGGCGACAGAATCGACGGTGACGGAAGCGGCGGCGACGGAAACAGAGGCGACGGCGAGGAGAGGAAGAAATCGAACGGACGGACACAGAGGCGGCCGGCGAGCAGCTGCGACGGCGGTATAGATGCCGGAGAACAGCTACGACGGCGGTAGAGGCGGCGACAACAACCGATGGGAGGGGTCGGCGGTGACGAGGGGGGAGGAAAAAATTTTCCCCGCCTCGCTCTCTCTCCCGCTCCCGCTCCCCCGCTCGCTCACGATCCCGTACCGATTCATGCCGATCCGACTCATTTCGAGCCGGCTCGCGAGCCAACGAACCGAACCTAGCTTCGGTCGAGCTCGGCTCGAGCTCGAAAAACGAACCGAGCAGAACCGAGCCGGCTCGCGAACCGGCTCGGCTCGAAGCCACCCCTAGGGCCGCAAGGACGAAATCGAAACTCGATCCTTGCTGAGAGTGGGGCCCGGCGCTCGTGCATACCTGGCACTTTATTCTGATAATCATCCAATAGAGCAGAAGTCCAGCTCAGGATTAATCAACGAGACCCTTTTTCCCGCTCAATTCGCGCTCTCAAAGGCCATTTCGAGTGCCAGAAACCGACGTACCTCAGTAGAGGTGGATCGTCGTCTTCTGTGGCATTTCTGTTTTATCTTTTGTTCCTGCCTCTGTCGAGTTGCATTCGCTATCGATGTCTAATTCCTGCACGGGAAGAAGCTCATAATTCTGTTCGCAGGAGTGATCAGACGGTACGATGACAGTTGAGCACATTTCATTTTTTTGGCTGTTTTATTTCAATCAGAGATGCAAAACGGATAAATCTACTTTAGATCAACCTTTGGCGAAAGTCCTTGTTCATATCATATTCTGATATTGGAGCTTCATTCTGTGAGTTTCAGCAATTAGAACTTTTTTTATTAGATGTATGCCGAGTTCTTTTCAATTTTGAACAATCGAAAAAATGACTACTGTGCACGGAATTTGTTTCTTATGGATAGATAAGACCGTGATTCATCTTCAACAAGTTATCTTCCTTTAGCAGTTGCATGCCTCTCATTTCAGGTTTCAAAACATTTTCCTCGAAGCATCCACCAATGTCCGGATTTTGAAGGATTTTACTGCTGTAGTTAAGGTTAGTCTTACTTAACTATTTTGTTTCAGCTCATTTTTTCCCTATCAGATTTGCAAATTACTAGTTACTAGTAGAGGATCGAAATTTGCAATTTTGTATTACTGAGTTGCACAACGATGATCAAAGAATCGAACTCTTGATTTGTGAAAATAAGAATAAGTTTACATGACCTAAAGATAGTGATTTCTGTTTGCATGCTTTGAAGTGACGGAGCTGTTACCAGCAGTTATCCATTTGTTATCATTAGTCAAGGACTAATATTTGGTCATGTGATCTGATCTTTCATGCCTGAAATGAATACTGTCTACGTAAACTGAAGTGATTCTTCAACAATTTTTGTGGAGGCTTCGCTTTCCATCTTGGAGTCTTCAGTTGAAACTAAACGAATTATCGAAGGCCGAAATGAGGTGCAATGCCTGCTGGCGTGAATTGGAAGGGCGGGCCGTATCCACTACTTGTGGACATCTCTTGTGTATCCATCCATCTAATCTCGTGTATCCATCCACTACTTGGTAGATACCTTGCACAGGTTAACAAAACTGCAGTAAGAGTTTCCTTGACAGTAGGTAAAAAGGCACAGAAGATGCTAGCAGGATCCTCAGTAATGATGCTGCGTGTCCGATCTGCGATCAAGTGCTTTCTAAAAGGTGAAAATTTCTTGTTTGCTTCATAGTTTCAGCTGAAGAACTAAATAATCTTCAACATCTATTATGCAGTTTGTTCTTAGATTAAAGAAAACCTAGTCCGTACACATCCAGAGTAAGAAGGGGGTTCAGGAGTGCTTTTCAGTTGTTTCTTACTTTTAGCCAAAATTGGAGTTGCATTAGAGTTCGGATATTCTTCAGTTGCATGTCTGCAACACAAGTCGTAAATTGTTCAATTCGGGTAGCCAGCCAGTTTTAAGTAATTCCCACACCATTCTCAATGCATCAAAATCCAAACTCGCTTCGAGTTCTAACAACTCAAAATAATGATAACTGGAGGACAAGTCACAACATTTAGCATAGCCTGTCTTAGGTATTCTTGTCAATCATTCTTTCCAAAAATCATAACGTTTTGACTTGCTAATCTGATCAAATGTGGTGATTTTTGTTTATCAGCCTCATGAAACCAGTGGATATAAATCCCAACGATGAGTGGACAAATGTAAGAAAGATAACCATCCTATTTTTTTTGTAATCTTATATTCTAATGAGGGAGTTCTTTTTTCTTTTAATTTCATGTTGGAATTTGTTATGGTATTTCCCACTCCAGATGGCCATGGCCGGAATATCACCACAGATCTGTATCCTTTGCTTCTCTACTAACTTTCTGAGGCATACAGTGTGATAGAAAATCCCTTGATTCATATGATCTTAGTTTGGAGTACCTAGCTATAGCTCAAAAAGATTAGATGGACAAGAATACAGGGAAAGTGGCCAATCTTTACTAGCAGAAGCAATAAATTTCATCAATGATGATGACTGAAGCTTGTCCTGTCCTTTAATTTTTCTTTCCATTTCTAGTTTTTCCTTGAACAAGATCAGTGATGAAGAGTGCATATCGGAGTGTAATGTTCTACATCGGGCAAAGGGATTTGGAAATGCAATACAAAATGAACAAGGTTGTCGGCCAATGCCGGCAGAAATGTGAAGCCGTGCAAGAAAAGTTCGCTGAAAAACTAGAGCAAGTTCATTCAGCCTACCAGAAAATGGCCAAGAGATGCCAGTTATTGGAGCAAGAGAACGAAAACTTGTCTAAAGACAAGCAAGAACTCCAGGAAAAGTTCTCTGAGAAATCCAGGTCTACTCTTTGGTTCATTTGCTTTCCACCTGATAGGGCGGCATTTTTCCATTATCGTTTACTTACCAGGATGGAAATCTTGTCGAGAGGCACAGTGACAGTTGGTCTTCATTGGCAGGCAGAAAAGAAAACTGGATGAAATGTACGAATCACTGAGAAACGAATACGAGTCAATGAAGAGATCCGCAGTCCAGCCAGTACACAACTTCTTCACAAGAGCTGAACCTGAAATGTTCACGAGCCCAGCAAACGTTATGGACAATAGGGATCCCCTCAGACAAGGTGAATCATTATGTTATAAAATAAACTACAAATCCACATTCTAAATCAAAGTCCCAGAAACTGTCCGGTTTTAGGGAAATAAAAATATTGGAGTTTTACTATGAAATTTGCTGCTAACTTTTTTGTATGGGTCTTGATTTGCTCTGTGGGTAGTCCAACGCTGTTTACTCTTTTATGCTCCCCCAAGAAAAAATCAGTTGATTTACTTGTTGCAGATCGCCCGGTTTTCACTCCTGAAACTCCAGGACAAAGAGAAGATATGTGGCCTCAACCCAGAACAAAGAATTCTGGCTCTGGACCTTTTGATATTTCTGGATGCTCACCTGGAAAACCAGTATCAGTTCTTGGAGAGGCAACAAACAGAAGAGCTACTCGTCCTACATTTGGAGGTGGAGCCAGCAACCCAACCATGACTTTACGGAACCTCATACTTTCTCCAATGAAAAGGCCTCAGCTCTCACGGAATCGCCCAAATATGTTCACGTAATGCCTCTGTTCCAGATCTTTTAAACCTACTATGTCGTCCAAGTTATTCCCTCTGATGTAAGCTTCATGTTTCAGGTTGTAGAGTAAAGAATGGAAGATGGCAGAGTTATGCCACTGCCACTGGCCCCATTTTCTGTTGCTCCTATGAAAAATTCTCATTACTTCACCTCAAAGAAGCATTTGATGACTTGGTCTGACGATCAAAATTTCAGCCTCAGCCTTCTTGGTTTTTTAGGGGACTTGTTTAGCTAATTGTGATATAACTGGAAGTTGCTATGATTTACTAAAAGGCATATATAAAGAATGCTCCCTGCCCCACAATGTATTTCCTAAACGAGAAAGCCACTGTTATCATCTGATTCACCCCTCATGCTCTGCTTTCTGAAAGTATCTGTTTTGATTTTTGGTGACCAGTTTGTGAATTTTCTGTCAATATATTTCTTCCCACAGCACATATATCAAAGTTCTGTCATTGTCTTGGAGTAACAAGATCAACTTATAAAGCAAGAGAATTGATGAATAGATGCTTCTTTCAAAATTTCACATTTTTCATTGTATGAAGAGTTACCTCAAGTTCTTAACAAATGTGGTGGCAAAAAGACCTTCAAGATTGGGGCCATTGACGATAGCTCAATAACATCCCCATGCTGAATTGACTGAAACATGTTAGATCCATCAATATATATGAAACCTTCTTTACTGTGCCATGCCATGTACATGGTCTGATCAGATTTTATAATCCCGTGCATTAAGTTAGAATTTGCTGCCTCAGTTAGAATAGGCTCTCTAACCATATATTGGAGATCATCACACAAAATTGGCATCGGAAACCCTCCTGCTGAAAGCATGGCGGCTGTTGACCCCGCAGCAGTAGAGACCCTGAGACCACTTGATCGACAGTTTACCAGAGGAGAGGATACTTCGCCATCTGTTTTCAATCTGGTAAGTAAACACAAAAAACATATGTTCAGCTCATTAGGTTATTAACCAAGCAAATAGAAGTGAGAACTGTATAACACATTAAACAGTCCCTTACAGAAATGAAATGCGAGAGATTGTTGCTGGACATGGATGAGCAACTAGAACATCATTAAGAGCATAGGTTGACAAAACTTGACCATTTAAACTTATTGAAATCCTTGATACTTCTGAAGGTGCCATGAAACCCTCTAGAATTTTATCCAATACCTGCAAAGGGTCAGCGCAGTAGCTCTTCAGCATGGATAAAACAACTGAAAACTTGGATCAATTGAAACATAAAAAAATTGCACTTAATAGGCATGAAGAGAATATCCAATGTGCGCTAACCTGTTCAAAGTTTCCAGCAGTTGCAGCACAAAGATAGCCAGTGCTCCTTGTAGCATCGAATTCACCACTGAGCTCTTTCACCTATGGATAAAGGATAAAGATAGATATTGATTTCCAAAATAATATGCTTGAACGAGCAAATCAATGAATCTGACACAAGTAAAAAGAATTTCAAGTACATTGCTGAAATTTTGAGAATCTTAGCCAGGGAGGGAAGGTAACCTCTTCAGGCTTTGTGGGATCCGAGTTCACTCCAAGAATGGGAATTGAATCATCCATGAAATGACTGGCCTGCAGAAGGGTGCCATCACCTCCAACGGAAATAACAAGATCCACATTACTTATTGGTTGACAGAGGTTATTCCGTAAAAGAGGTTCCCAATCAAGTGACTTTTGACACAGAACATTCTGACAGTAGTTTATTGTATCCTTATGAACTCTATACCGGTCATCTAAATAATGTTTAACCTGCAGTTTCATAAAATAAAATCAAGTAAATAGTCATACATGATTTATGTCTTAGATGGGGTGAAAAGCTTTAAACGAATTCTCATACCAGTCATCAGTTGTAATAGGCTGCATATAGGTGAAACTAATTCAGGAGGACAATCCCTCAGATATAATTTCAGAATATTCATATGCACCCATATATTGACAGAGTGATTACCTAACACAATTAATCAAATATTCCACCACAACATCGGAAGTATCTCACAATCACAATTTGAGAATATCTAAATTGACCAGGTCAAGCCAGTAATATCAAGCATACTTTACCTTTGCTCAAGCAAAGGAACAGACAACATTAACAAACATCAATTATTAAATTCTCATTATTTCCCACATCAAATAATTCCCAATGCTCTAAGAGAAATTATTTGCTTTATCTATATCACCTTCAGAGTACAAGGGCTTAGGGTCAGCTGAGTACCTTGTATGCTTAAGCAGCTTCATATAATAAACTTTTACAGAAAGAGGTGCATAGAAAAAGCCTTTAACATGCACAGTTTGGCTCTTTACTTTCAGAAAAGAAGCATACTCAACAGAAACTGCACCAGTCAGAAGAAGTAAAATACTTTAGGGTTGGTTCCATTGGCTATTCTATATTCTTGTCATGAAGTAAAGGCATCAAAGAAGGATGTCAACGAAGTGGAATGCAAGTCAAGAAAGCGAAGCAAGGATTTTATGGATGGAATTCTCAGGTTCCTATAAAATAAAAAAGCTAAAGTGAAAATACAAATATTTCTACCCTTATAGAGCAATACAAGCATTAGTTAGGAGGTAAACCAAAGTGAAAAGGTGTAAATGACTGCCTCATGGAGAACCAAAGTGGGTTTACCGACACTTATGTCTCTCCCACTCTTTTAATTAATCACAACCAGAGCACCTTGGTTTCACTAATCAGATATCCATGGTCTGAGGACATGTCAAAAGATAAAAAATCTGAAAAATATTCACACCTAAAAGTTCAATAGTTTCCAGTTAAGAGCATTTCCTGAAAGACATACAATATACCCTGAACTTTATATATAAGTACATATAAATATATATATGTACATGTAAGTGTGTGTGTGTGTATATATATATTCATGTGGAAACTAGAAAACAGAGCATAAAGATTCATAGATCCATGGAAGCTAAAGCAATGCAAATGAAAACCACAATAATTGGTCTGATCTTATTGATTATTCAACATTTCATGGTCTACTCGACAGTATCAGAAACTAAAAAGCAAGTCTATTGTTCACAAACTTTGCATGGATAAAGTGATCCGAGCTGTGGACAAGAGTGATGTGTTGAAAGGTTTGGCATACATTTATGATCACACGAACTTCAACTTTCTCGTTCAACATTTAATCTTACTCCAAAGTCAGTCAGCAAAATGTTTGTTCGCCAGCACATTCAGTTTAGCATATAAAATCCGAGACTATTCAAGCTAGTGGAAAGTTCTCATAAACCATCCCAGAAGAGCAACAAACTTTTCACGCTCAATTCAAGGCCTATATCCCCATTTCACTCCATATAATTCTCACATTTTGACATGTACAAAGAGGACTCGGGCACCACAAAAGCAGAACGCAAAACGAAATGGTTAAAATTAAAAGAAGAACAAAGTGGGGAATTCGAACGGCAGCTTTATTAAAAGCACAGAGAGAGTTAATAACTTGAGGATATTTTATTCGAGGGAGAGAAGAACTGATTCCCTCCGTGCGTCTGCTCGGGAAGACGTCGAAGGGCTTCAGCAGCAACAGTACTCGCCGCCGCGACATGGTTGGTTCTTTCTGTGACTACTCGTGCCCTTTGCCAGGGAACCAGGCTGTTATTAGCGCAGGCCAAAAATTCGTTGAGCGGTTTTTCGTTTTTATTTTTTTGTTTTTATTTTGTTTCTGTGGGCACGCAGTAGGTTGGGTTCCATTCAGAGGCCCACAAATGAAACTCATTAAGTGGGACTCAGTAATATTTTTATTGGTCGGTTTAGTTTATGATCTCGAACCACAATAAAATCGGTTGAAGCAGTAGTGCCTGTCACTAAAATACATATTTAATTGGATAAAAAAATTTAAAAATATAATAAACCTTTAAAAAGCCGGTCTAAAGAAGACATGAACCGTTAAAAAATAGGTCGTCTTTACAGCAGTAGACCGACCCGGATGCCCCACGAGAGCCTTGGGCCTCTTTCCCCTACAGGCTCTAGCACAACGAGATATTGGTCTCGTATCTTATGGGCTGAATCGGTGGATAGTCGATGATCAGCATGGATGAACAAAGTGGCTGATCCACTGTTTCCTCTTGTACATTTTAGTAAAGAAATCTACATGAGGAAAAGAGCATGGGATTTTTTTTTTTTTTTTACCATATAACATATCAAGAAGGGAGAGATTGGAAGGGTTAGCTGGTGAAGTCCACCTTTTTTTTATATTCAGAGAGTAGACATTTTATCAAAACCATAGTTCGATTCGATTTAAATATCATGTAAGCATTTGTGTGAGGAAAAAACAAAAAGGACAAAGTCTATATGACTCAACTTGGGATTCAGTTCAAGGCAACTTGAAGACAACATTTGTGGCTGGAATCTTCGAGAAAAATTGTATGGTTCTTTCCCTTTTTTCCCCTTTTATGACATGGTGAGTTATTATCACTTTAATTTGAAGCCTTCAATCTATAGTAAAAGTGTATCATTGTAGTTATGCTTAAATTGAAGTGCACTCTAGATGACTACCAAGGACAATGTCTTATGGAGCAACTTTGAAGCATCAGTTTACGGTTACATAGTCACTTGTTAAGAAGAAATAAAGAAGTTGGATTGGGTAAATCAAGTTTGTGATTAGTGCAATCTGAATTTTTTATAAATGATCAAAGGTTGCACCTCTCATGTAAATAGTGAAAGATTACACAATGTAAAAAAATAGCTAAAACTTGGTATTACATCTTAGATGAAAATCTAAAGAATGTACCTAATATATAACAAGGCATTCTGATCCCCATGTCTTTGCCCTAGTGTTGTTCAAATGTCAATCATCGACTCTTATCAAATTGAAGAAAGAGCCATTGTGTTGTTCAAATGTCAATCATCGACTCCTAGCACATTGAAGAAAGAACTCGTTCCATAAACCTTCTTACAAACATTCTTAGTTAGACAAAAGAAAAACCACCTCGACATTCTTAGTTAGACACAAGAAAAACCACCTCGACATTCTTGGTTTGAGAGGAGGGGGATGGGTGGGTGTTCTAACCCTTGCTTCCCTAGTTCATTCTTGTGACCCTGATCCCATGTCTTTGCCCACTATGCTATCCACAGTCTTGAATCTTCAATTCCCAAAAACATTTCATGAAAAAAAACTCGTTTCAATAACCTTCTTACCTTAGAATATCACAAGCTAAGTCAAATTAGAAGAGAAAGAGGTATTTTGCTTGAAGTTGTTGAGGCATGTTCTAAAAACATATTTGGATTGAGTTACATCATTAGGAGTTTTATTTTAAGAATTTTCTAGTTGATGTTTCCTTTAGGATTAGGAGTCACAATCATAATCAGATTTTAATCATGTAAGGGCAAATCAATGTCTATAAATTGTTGTATAAGGTTTCAGTTTGTTCTAACGGAGAAAATATAGCAAGCATAATTTTTCATTGTAAAAATTTTAATCTTTCTTTTTCATCTTTCTCTAGTGTTGTTAATTTTTTAACATCTAGTATCAGAACAAGATGATTAATGAACATATTTTTGCTCGATTTGTAGCCTAAAACCTTATTTGAAGCGTCATTAGAACCCTAGAAATTGATCAATAGTGTTCGATAATTATGAGAATAGCTTCGAGGCTCAAATTCTAAAGTTTGATGAAAAAAAAATTCCATCTTTGGAAGATCATTGAAGGAGGGTTTATGAAGCTGACTAATGTGTTAATTCAATCATAAGAGAAGTAGAAGTAGAAGATTATGCAAAAAAAGATAGGAAAGATTGAAAAACCCTATTCTTCATCATGGAAGCGGTAAATTCTCCAATCTTCAAGAAAGTGGTGATGTGAAAGACTGTAAAGGAGGCATGGGATAACCTTCTTATGACATATAAGGGGATCCCAATTGTGTAAGAGCCACCTTTGTAAACTTTGAGAAAGTTTAAACTTCTGAAGTAAGAGAAGTTAAAAAATATCTAACCTTTTTATGTGTCTCCAAGGTTTGGACATGTTGATAAAGAACAATGACGAGGAAATCACAGAGAAGTACATCGTCTAGAAGCTCCTCAAATCACTCACAACCAGATCTGAGTCGAAGGATTTGTCCATGCTCTCAATTGATGAGTTGATGGGTTCTTAGCAGGTGCATGAGGAGAGGTTCCCAAAGAAAACAAAATTGATAGTGGAAAAGGTGTTGCAGAGTCAATTGACATTACAAGGTGATAAAAACAAGTCATCTAATTCATAGGAAAAAGATTGACAGGTCAAAGGTCAAGTGGGCATAGAGATGAAAGCAAGACAAGGGAAGGGAAAGTCTCACATCCTATGCTTCATGTGCAAGTAAATTGCAACTACAAGTCCCACTACTAAAGTTAGAAGGGTGAAACATCCCATTAACATGCCGAATTTGCTGTTGGAATTATGGTTTCAAAGATATTATTTATAAAATAAAATTACTATGATTTTAGTGGCATGGGACCCACGTCTAGATGTTTTGTCATTGGATGTTCAATACAGGGATTAATGGCCAACATATCCCCATGTAGAGGTAGATTCATTGGGTGCATTGACTGGACACATCCCTTAGGTATAAAAAGATGTATCTCTCTTGAGGGGATTTATCTCTCCTAAGGGTAAAGTACCAATTGTATACAAGGTAAAATACCTTATGATAACGCTAAAAAGATGAGCCACGTGGATTGTCCTTATTGCGTCAAAGATAAGTTAAACGAATCTAAGTATCCATACGCTTTTGCTGTGGGGAGTTTTATGTATGCTCTTATATGTACAAAAACTTATCTTGCTTATGTTGTTGGGATTCTTAGCCGGTTTCAGGCTAATCGAGGTTTCACTCACTGGGAAAGGGTAAAATGGGTAATGCGCTATCTAAAATGAACAAAGTCATATGCTTTGACTTAATAAGCGGACAAGTTGTAATTGGTTGGTTATTCCGACTCAAATTATCAAGGATGTATTGATACCCGAAAGTCTACTTTTGGTATTATCTTTATGTTTGGCGGAGGTGCTATTTCTTGGAAAAGCAAGAAGCAAGACTGTGTCGTGCAATCAACCATGGAGGCTGAATATGTGGCTATGAACTTAGCTATAAGGGAGGTTATCTATCTTCGCAAATTCTTGCGAAGTCTTCTAGTGGTAGACTGTGTGGAGCGACCTATTCCTTTCTTTTGTGATAACGCATTTTGTATTGCTATCACGAAAGATCCGAAGTGTCATTCTAAGGTTAAATATATCAAAGGGAAATACCACTACATACGAGACATGCTGAGGAAGGAGGAAGTTGTTATTTATAAGATATCTTCTCCGGATAACTTAATTGATCCAGTAACCAAGTGTCTTCCCGTTACCATTTTAACTTTCCATGTGGGGAACATGGGTTTGATTTGTTTATAATTGATGAGACCAAGTGGGAGAACACTGTTTTGTATGCATTGTGGTCTAAATGATTTGTAATACTATGTATATCATGACATTATAATTTATATTCCATTGAATGATTTTGAAAGAATGCATATACTTTTGTGTGATAATATGAGTACTCAGTGTATGCCTTGAGATTCAACTTCCCCATTAGGTATGCACTTGTGCGTATATATGTGAGAGTTTCAATAGGGAGTGACGGTTAAGTTTCTAAATTGTCCGGGCCAATGGGACTGCATAGGCACAATTTCCTATGGACGGTGAGATACCTTGATGTCCAGCTTTTCTATTAGGTATATACTTATATGTATATATGAAAGGGTCTCAATAGGAAGGTAGGGTTGGTTGTCTAAATTATTCAGGCCTATGGAACTGATTAGGCACAGTTACCTTAGTGGCTAATACTCGAACTGGTACAGAGCTTTACCCTGAGTTCAAGTCCGAGTATGCTATGAATGGAGACCTCTGAACTGGCAAATTTGACAAGTATGGATTTGGTTTATTCCCCAGCCTTGGATATCTAAGATATATAATGTGTAGGCCCGTGTTAACTACAGTATATTAAAGTGTTTAAGGTAATGCCTATGGTCATGGTATGGTTTTATGTGTCAAGATTGATTTTTCAAGTGTTTCTTTTTTCAAAAATCGGAATTTGAAATGGATTTGAAACCAGGTGGGAGTTTTTTGGAATTATGGTTTCAAAGATATTATTTATAAAATAAAATTACCATGATTTTAGTGGCATGGGGCCCACTTCTAGATACTTTGTCATTGGATGTTCAGTACAGGAAATAATGGCCAGCACATCCCCCTGTAGAGGTAGATTCATTGGGTGCATTGACTGGACACATCCCTTAGGCGTAAGGAGATGTATCTCTCTTGAGGCTCTCTTGAGGGGATGTATTTCTCCTTAGGGGATGTATCTCTGCTTAGAGGATGTATCTCTCCTAAGGAGATGTATCTTTCTAAATAATCATTAGTGTTATACCCTTTGGAAATCTATAAATTCCTCCATGGTCTTACAAGTGAGGCCAAGGCTATTTGCACATCTAGTCTAGCTGAACGGGAGCAAACTTATCACTTGTAAACGAATTATCAAAGGTTATCTTGTGCACTTCAAGTTTTATATATATTCTTCAAGATGAAAGGTACACTATTTATTCTTCTTACTTCAATTCTATGATATATGTATGGCTTTCATGATAATGGAATTATGGAGGATTTAATATCTATTTTTATGATGTTTATTTTATTATTATTAGACATCAAGTCTAACATTTGCAAGATCTAATTGCAAATGAAATGATTTTGAACAAGTGTTGTTGTACGAAAACCGTTAAGCACCTAGCCAATACTATCCAAAAGATCGGCCTGTTAGGAGCGGAAGACATAGGTACTTAACCCCAGGACCATAACAGTACACCCCACCTTCGCGAGAAGACGTCCACGATGGCTTAACTCTCAACGACGGGTGCCGAGTCAAAATCCCATAATCCCTTACGGTGACCATGTCCAAGGCTCGCGACACCCGCATCGGGACTCCCCTCAGGGATTCGACCTCACGACGAGCCGATGACCACGCGCAGTGCAACGACACTGGCCCAATCGTAGCCTACCAGTAATTTTAATCTAGCCTCTGCACGCCCCGGGAATCGAACTCGCAACGTGACTCCAACTCTGATACCAGATGTTAAACACCTAACCAATACTACCCAAAAGATTGGCCTGTTAGGAGCGGAAGACATAGGTACTTAACCCCAGGACCATATCAATATACCAAATGTTAAGCTCCTAGCCAATACTACCAAAAAGACCGGCCTGCTAGGAGCGGAAGACATAACAATATACCAAATGTTAAACACCTAACCAATGCTACCCAAAAGATCGGTCTGTTAGGAGCGAAAGACATATGTACTTAACCCAAAGACCATAACAGTACACCCCACCTTCACGAACCGATGTCCACGACGGCTTAACACTCAACGATGAGTGCCAGGTCAAGATCCCATAATCCCTTACGGCGACCACGTTCGGAGCTAGGGACACCCATGCCGGGACTCCCCTAGGGGATTCGAACTCACGACGAGCCGACGACCACGATAGCGCAGCGACACTGGCCCAACTGCAACCTACCAGTAATTTTAATCCAAACTTTGTGCGCCCCGAGAATCGAACTCGCAATGTGGCGCCCGCTCTGATACCAAATGTTAAGCACCTAGCCAATACTACCCAAAATACTGGCCTATTAGGAGCGGAAGACATAGGTACTTAACCCCAGGACCATTACAAGAACAAACTTAATTTAAAGGAGGCTACAGTCATAAGTAACAAAGATTGCTAGAATTTAGAGAAACTAAGATTTCCGTCTTAGTCTAATCAGGAGATACATATATATCTCTATCTAATTAGGAGACTTAGTTCAAAAAGTAAGAAATAAGATTTTAATTTTGTGTTGTATTGTTATTCACATCGTATGACTTAAATAGTCATTTTACAGATTGTAATAATTTACACATGGAAGGTTTAAGAGTGGTTACATGGATTACACGATTACAGGGATTACAGGATATTTTGAAAAAAAAAAAAGAATATCTAATCTGTATAAGGGAAGAAATCTAAACACAAAAGACGAAAATAGTCCTAAGCTAACTAGATTTCTTAGATAAAGTTTATTTTTTAGTATAGGCATAGTTTAAAGGAGGAGGATAGCGCCATAAGCTAAACTGAATTAGGAGAGGAAGTGTTTGGCTTGAAGTTGTGATGGTTTGTTTTGAACACTTTTTTGGGTTAAGTAGTTACATCAAAATTAGGAGTACTATGTGCAGAAAATTTCTGTTGTTGTTTCCTCAAAATTAAGAATTTTTGTATTTTCTTCTGCTGAAATTCTTTTCTATTGTCAGGTAGGCCAAGTAGGGGTGGCATCGAGTTGAGCCGAGCCCAAACCTGCCTATGTTTGAGCCGAGTTTGATTTAAATATTTCAAACTCGAGTTCGAGCCTAATAATTTTAACCAAGTTCGAGCCGAGCTCGAGCTTTAACATACATTTAAAACTTTTCAAAAAATACATGTCAAATAAATTATATATAAAATTATGCATACATTTTACATAAAATTGGGAATGTCCTCTACTTAAAATTGGGCATAAGGGTGGCATCGAATCCAGCCGAGTTCGAACCTTGTTCAAGCCGAGTTTGATTTAAATATTTTGAACTCGAGCTCGAGCAAACCCTAGCTTCGAACCTAAAATTGTAATCGAACTCGAGCCTGATAATTTTAACAGAGTTCGAGCTCGAGCTTAACCTACATTTAATACTCTATATAAAATATATGTCAAATAAATTATATATAAAATAATACATACATTTTATAAAAAAGAATGATAGGGGAGGTTTAGGATTAAATTTCAATAATGGATTAAAACGCACCAATATTAATTTTTTTTACTCCAAATGTCGTCTAGCTTGTTTTGTAATTTTTGAATTTGGCCATAAATTTACTATGGACTCCTTAGTGCCCCTAGTTGAAACTTATATTCTAGGAAAAACTAGAAATATTTTTCCTATGATACATATTTCCAAAAAAATAAAATCCTATTACTATTAGTGACTTATCAGAAAATTACGAGAAATATTTTAAAATTTTATTAGGAAAGTTAAATGGACCCTAAATTGCCTTAGCATCAAATTTCAAATACTTATTCAAAAATTTTCTATACGGTTTTCTAGCCCATCTTAGTAGGAAAATCTTACTTAGAAAATTATATGATTTTTTAATAAGATTTTTCAATTAGAAAAATATTTTAAAAAAATGAGACACTAATAGTCCCTAGAATTCAATTTCTTCAAGATCATGAGGAAGGAGAGTTTAAGGAATTTTTTTGTTTTTTTTTTACTTTTTGCTATTGCACGTGCGGATTTAATCATCTTCGCGCAAGGGGGGAGGGGGACTTAGGTATTCCGCCGAGACAACGCGGAGGAAAGGGGTTATGGCACCGGTGTCGTCGGGGATGAAGGCTGTGACGGAAACAAAGGTGAAGGAGAGGAGAGGAAGAAATCGAACGGCAGGCGACAGAGGCGGCCGACGAGTAGCTGTCGATGGTGACAGAGCCGGCAACAACAGCGGACGAGAGGGGCACGACGGTGACCAGGGGTGGAAGAATGCCCCCCCCCCCCTCAGTTCGTTAACGAACCGACTTGCGAGTTGTCGAGTCGAACCTGGATTCGATCGAGCTCGATTCGTTAATTTAAACGAGCCGATTCTGGATCTCGAGCTTAGCTTGAGCTCAAGAGATACCGAATCAAACCGAGCCGACATCAAGTCAAGCTTGAGTCGCTCGTGAGCCGGTTCGGTTCGAAGCCACCCTTAACCAGGAGCATTAGGAAAGAGAACTTTTGAATACCCGAAAAATTAGGAACTAATGAGGATTTAATGGAGATAATAATTTCGTAATATCCAAGGAACAATACATGAGGATTTCCAGGTAGGAAAATTCTCACCGAAAGAATAACTTCAGAGTCGCTCATTGTCGTGGTTAACGGCTTCGCCTGATCCAGCTAGTTGACCTAATTTTATACTTCTAGGAAATGAGTTGCACCTAGGGGTTGCATTGAGCCGAGTCGAGCCCGAACCTGCTTATGTTCGAGTCGAGCTTGATTTAAATATTTTGAGCCGAGCCTCGTCTCAAGCCTAAAATTGTTATCGAGCTCGAGCCCAATGAGTTCGAGCCGAGCTCGAGCCTCAACATACATTTAAAACTTTTCAAAAAATATATATCAAATAAAATGTATATAAAATTATGCATACATTTTACATAAAATTGGGCATGACCTCTACATAAAATTGGGCATAGCTTATATATATAATATGTGTATAAGATTGGGCATAACCTCTACTTAAAATTGAGCATAATCTATATATATAATACTTGTATAAAATTCGGCATGACCTCTACTTAAAAATTGGGCGTAATCAATATACATAATACCTGTATAAACACTCCATAAACACTCCATAAAATTGTCTATACATTCCATAAACACTTCATGAAATTGTTTATACACTCCATAAAATAATCTAAACACTCCATACACTGCATAACATTATAAATAAACTCCATACAATAATCAAATACAACAAAATTAAATAAAATATCACTATCAATTTACAATCACCCAAATAAAAACCATAAATCCTTTAAATAAAATTCTATTACTATTACAGACTTACTAGAAAATTACAAAAAATATTTTAAATTTTTATTAGGAAAGTTAAATGGACCTCTTATTGCCTTTTCTAAGGAAATAAATAAAAAATAATAATTAATCTAATATATTATTATACTTATCGATAAATTTTTAATCACATAAAATGTCAAACACAAAATTGCTATGAAAATTGCCTCATGCTCAAAGTATTATATCATCAACTGTCAAATACTTATTCAAATTTTTTCTATATGGTTTTCTAACCCATCTTGGCAAGAAAATCTTACTTGGAAAATATATGATTTTCAAAAAGAAATTATAATTAGAAAAATATTTTGAAAAAATATGAGGCACTAATGGTCCCTATATTTCTATTAAAAATGTTTTTTCAATATTTATTGAAAAAACCACTAATAGTCTCTAGAAACGTATTTCTACTAAAATATCTTTTCAATTTATTTAAGAGCCATGAGGAACAAAGAATTTTATTTTCCCTTGTTTATGATCTCGCACGTAGGGGTGGCTTTGAATAAATTATATATAAAATTATGTATACATTTTTAAAAAATATAATGATAGGGGAGGTTCAGGATTGAATTTCAATAATTGATTAAAATGCACCAATATTAATATTTTTTACTCCAATTGTTGTCTAGCTTGTTTTGTAATTTTTGAATCTTTAGTGCCCCTAGATAAAAATTTATATTCTAGGAAAAACTAAAAATATTTTTCCTATGATACATATTCCCAAAAAAACCTTTAAATAAAATCTTATTACTATTAGTGACTTATTAGAAAATTACAGGAAATATTTTAAAATTTTCTTAGGAGAGTTAAATGACCTTTTATTGTCTCTTCTAGGGAAATAAATAAAAATTAATAATCAATCTAATATATTATTATACTTATCAATAAATTTTTAATTAAATAAAATATCAAACACAAAATTGCAATGAAAATTTCTTCATGCTAAAAGTATTACAACATCAACTGTTAAATACTTATTCAAAAATTTTCTATACAGTTTTCTACCCCATCTTGGTACGAAAAATCTTACTTAGAAAATTATATGATTTTTAATAAAAATTTCAATTAGAAAAATATTTTAAAAAATATGAGACACTAATAGTTTATAGAAAATTATTTCTATAAAATTTATTTTTAATTTTTTTCTAGAGGAAAATTTTATTTTATTTTTTTATTTTATGATCTCGCGAGGGAAGGGGGAGATTATTTCTCCCCTGTTCTGGTTTTCCGTCGAGACGATGCGGAGGGAAGGGGGTTACGGCGCCGGGGAGGACCTATCGTCGAGGATGACGGCCACGACGGAAGCGGCGGCGACGGAAATAGAGGCGACGACGAGGAGAGGAAGAAATCGAACGGACGGCCATAGAGGCGACTGGCGAGCAACTGCGATGGAGGTATAGACGCCGGCGAACAGCTACGACGGCGGTAGAGGAGGTGACAACAACCGATGGGAGGGGTCGGTGGTGACGAGGGGGGAGGAAAAAATTTTCCCCCCCTCGCTCGCGAATCGTGATCTTGTTACCGATTCATACCGATCCGACTCATTTCGAGCCGGCTCGCGAGCCGACGAACCGAACCTAGCTTCGGTCGATCTTGATAAATGACGAATCGAACCGATAACGATACCGAACCGAGCCTCGAAGCCACCCCTAGCTGCACCTTCCCCAAAACACTTAATCATGCGGAACGGTGAAATCTAAGCTCCAGAAACGCGTATTGGAAGAGTTAAGCGTTTCTCAACGTTCGGCAAGGTTTAGTTTCAACGTCATTGCCGCTTGAAAGTTGTGACTTCATTTACAGCTCTGCTCTCGATAAAGATTTTGCTAGTTCTGATTCATGTACCTACTGGTCAACCTTTGTGGCCGGCAAAAAGAGGTAAACCGCATCTCCCCTTGCTTTTGTTTCTCGTTCAAGCCAGTTGAAGCTTGCAGCTTGCAGCTGGACAGCCTGGACCGAGTCCCGTCTATCTATCATTTTTTAAGAGCTGGTGGAGAAGAAAGAAGAGTTCAAGATTAGATCCTGAAGCGGGTATCGTCTTTTCAGTTGTTTTTAATCTCACTGTGGCTGTGGCGGGTATATTAAGTGGGGGGCGTGACTGACAACAGGGTCCTCACATAAAAATGGATTCATGACTCATTCCATAACTAGCAAGCAGATCAGGAGAGTTTTTCTCTTTGCTCCTTCCATTGTTTCATGTTCACGCACTCTCCGTATCCCACGCCCGACTCCCAGGCTGTCGCCCAAGCGACTTTGATGCCAATACGTGAAAAGTCACGATTCTGATTCTTCCGCGCCTTATCTTATCTGTCGCCTAAAATTCTTTTTTCCCACTTTTCCCCTCATCGGAGGCGCCTTCCCGGACACCTCTGCTTTCCCTCTCTCATGAAATCGCGTTCGTTTGGAGAATCCTACCCTTCACCAATCTCAAATGATCACCGCGTCTTTTTCCTTTCGCGTTTTTACCCCATACAAGGAGAGAGTTCTCTTGTGCGTCGTCTCACATAACGTCTACTAAACGGTTATTTTCGTCTGAAGAAATAGGCTCAGAGTCAAGACTCACGGTTTCAAACCGTGAAAAGTTTAGCCAGTCTGACACACGGAGTCGACGACGAAAGCCGCTTTTCGTCTGTTGGTCCCGTTCAATTTCTTCCTCGCTCAGATCCAGTTTTGATCGTGTACTTTTCATTCCTCTTATATCGGCTTTGTGGGCACTCTGATGCAGTCAAGAGCGGTCGTAGTATCTTTCAAAATTTTGGAGGGAGTAGACTGTCTAGTTCCAACTATTCCTGCTCTCCGGTATATAGCTTGAAGTTTCGCGCTAGTGCGGTTTAAGCTTTTGAGCTCGTTGCCGACACTGCGAACTGGGGTTTAAGTTTACGCGATACTTTTTCTTTTTTGTTTGACTTGTTGATGGAATCCAAATCTACGGGGCGGTTCAGTTTGGGGAGACAGTCGTCTCTTGCGCCGGAGAGGAGATCGGATGATCGGGAGTTGCCGGGAACGGTTGAACCGCCGATTCGGCTTATGTATTTGGCTAACGAAGGCGACGTGACAGGTATTGAAGAGCTCTTGGATTCGGGAACCGATGTTAATTTTAGGGAAATCGACGGAAGGACTGCGTTGCATGTGGCTGCTTGCCAGGGCAGAGCAGAGGTTGTTGAATTGTTGCTGAAAAGAGGAGCTGAGGTGGACCCGACCGATCGTTGGGGCAGTACGGTACGTTTAGTAGAATGTAGAAACTTAATTTATCCAGCGTTACATGTTACGATCTGTGGGATTTTTTTTTTGTGTAAACTCACCTGAATGTAATTAAAAAGGTCAATTTGTTCCTGTATGATGCTCAGTTTGTGGTCCAGGATTCTGAATGCTGTTAGTTTCTCCTTTCTAGCCAGCCAGTATACCACATTTAACAGTTCCTAATTATACGGATCTTGACGGTTAGATAAAGCAGGCATGCTATATACTGCTGCTTTTGAGTAAGGAAGAGAAATTATTTATTAACAAAGATATCTGGTGTAATATCTGATTTTTCCGCTGTGACTGTCATTACCTGCCCTACTCAATCGAACTTCACATTTGAAGTTTCTTCTTGATTCCAAGCTATTCAGTCCATCGAACTTGTAGAGAGTTTTATGAGACATTGAGACCTTCAAAAGCTTGGGTTGTAGGTTTCTGTTCGAGCTATTAGTGAGATACCTGTTCCTACATCTTCCTTATCCTCAATGCTGGCGATTACCAGCTTTATCAAGTTGTGTTTTGCTACTCCATTTGACAGTGGAACATTCTTGCAGTTTCTGGTGGATTTTGATTAGTTAACCTGAATTTGGGGCTTTCAGATGTTGGGAGCGTCCTGTGACAGTAAAATTTCTGACACTTATGCCACTTGATAATTTGTGGGATAAGTGATTATTTTGATTTCTATTCTGGGTGCAGAGTTGCTGAACCTAGAACCAAGATATTTGTCTGTGGTCTTGGCTCCATGGTTCTTAAGCATGTTAGCATTTTCCCTGCTTTTATGGGACTAGGGGCACTTGTACATTGAACATGAGCAGCTGCCAATATTCTGTATCTTTGTGCTTTTTTGTATATCTTACCTATTTTTGTCTCTTCTTCTTTGTAAACTCCAAGTATAGAATAGTAGCTGTGTACTTTGTCTTCATTTTGTGGATAAGTTCTCTCTGGAGATTCTTTTACACCTCTCTTTGGTGCAAGAGAAAACAAGAGAAAGAAAAGCAATAAGAGAGCTTCTTAAGTGAGAATTGATGTTGCCAGACATCAAAAGCTCTTTCTTTTTAATATTTTTTGTCATTTTGTCTAACCAAACAGGGGCATTAGTAGAACAACATTTCATACCGAGTCTGAACTAAAAGTTGGATTAAATAACAGATTTGTCTAGTTTTATCCAAACATTCACTTTTCATCCCCATTTGCTACAATGATTACTGCGATATTATAGAGCTTTTACAAGTTGTATTTTATCAAGAAAATAGTCATAGAGTTTACATGAATAGTACAAATATTTTAAAATTATCATAGAGTTTACATGAATACTGCAATTTTTTTCCTATTAAATTCTGCTTAAACAGCCACTTGCAGATGCAATATATTACAAAAACACTGATGTGATCAAGCTTTTGGAGAAGCATGGTGCAAAACCTCCGGTATGTTGGATGCACTAGGTTTTTCTGTTTGACTCAGGTGTATCATGCTCTCTGTTTCTTATGATTTTGTCTCTTGCAGATGGCTCCGATGCATGTCCAAAATGCTCGTGAGGTCCCAGAGTATGAGATAGGTCCAAAGGAGCTGGATTTTACTAATAGTGTTGATATTACTAAGGTACATTCTAACTTCTTTCTCAGTTCTTATTTCTGGAAGATAGTGTTATCAAACGCTAAATGGTTTATTTCTGCTGTAATTTTCCTTTTCCATGAAAAACATATATACTTTTTGAGGTGCTGTCTTGTGTAGTTGCTTTATGTTCTTTCTTTTGCAAAACATATTAGGGAACATTTCGAATTGCATTGTGGCGTGGAACTCAAGTTGCAGTAAAGAAGCTGGGGGAAGATGTTCTTACTGATGAGGATAAAGTGTGGGTTGGACATATAGTTTCAGTAAATTTCAATATTTTAGGTTCTTTATTGCTATGACTTGTATTCAGACAAACATTTCTTGTAGTAATTTTTTCATTTATCTTCTAATGTTTGGTTAATTTGCCAGGAGGGCATTTAGAGATGAGCTTGCCTTGCTTCAGAAAATACGACATCCAAATGTAGTGCAGTTTTTGGGTGCTGTCACTCAGAGCACTCCTATGATGATTGTCACAGAATATTTACCCAAGGTTAATGTTGTTTCCTTTTTAGTATATACTACTTGTACATGCTTCCCTTCCATGTTCTTAAGGTACTATAATCTAATGTACTCTTGGCCTCTGATTTTATTTTGCTGGCTTTACATTTATGTTTTCATTCTATCAGAGGCTACTGCCCTTTGCTTTGCTTTTGAGACTCTGTGTTGATTGTTTCAAGATATTTCAGAGGATTTCACTGTTGAGATGTCCTTTTGGGATCTTTGAAAGTCTCTTCAGTATTAATTATCTCGGAATAAGTTTAAAACTTTTCCCCAACCGAAAATGCATTGAAGAAACTCTCTGTATTTCTTAATTAAATACCTTGTATGCAATGTTATCAGAACAAAATAAGACCGACCCTTTCCCCTGGATTGAACTGGAACAGTTGTTTTCAGTTCTCATACAGCACAAATCCATTTGCTTTTGAAAAGGGTCAATCCGTCTGGGTGAGCCTGTTCAACTGGTCAATTGGTTTTCTCAAATTTGTCCTAGTGGTATTGTTGCTTTCGAAATTCATGTTTTGAGTTATAGTTTCAAGATATTGAAGTGAAGAGTGAAAACAATGATATCAAAAGCTACTAACCATAAGACATTAGGCTTTTGTGCAGTATCAAAAAATTGTTGTTGTTATGTTTCTTGTAGTTCTTATAGTTGTAAAAATATTATATTTTATATCACATTGTATTGGTCTAATCAGAGGTAGAGTCTGGTTCAGCCAGGTTGGACTGGCTGGTTTATTAAAAACACTGCAGCTATCACTGTCTTCCATTTGGGCCATATAGCACTTAAGAGGCTGCAAATGTGAAAGAAACCATCTCAAGGAGTCTAAGCTGAGTCTTATGGAAGACAAGTCTCACAAGTGGAAGAAGCAAGTCAAATTTGGAGAGTGGAAGGCACACTCATTACTCATTAGGCAAATAAGGCTGATTTGATTAAGCAACTCGTAAAGTTTCCTTATTCAAAGTTAAAGAGGTTGTCCACAAGATTTTCACTTGGTTATTACTTGTATTTATGTTTCTTTATGTCTTGGTTTAGTAAGTTAATTATGGGTGTTTTTTTAAGTGTAATAATATATAAATAAAATGAGTAAGAGGACGAATCTAATGTACTCTTCTCTTTTTCTCTTTAAACACTTGACTCTGAAATTTCACATGGTATTAGAGCGTCAGTCTTGACATGGAGAACAAGAAGAAGATGGAGAAAAAGGGGAAGAAGAAGAAGAAAAAGAAAAATAAAAATAAAAGTTCCAGGTGCCGAGTTTTCTGTTTTCTTCTCTTGTTTCTATCTTTAGTTTTTCTGTCTTAGAGTTCCGGATTCTAATTTTTTTGTGGTTTTTGTCTTTGCTGTTGTTTTTTATGAGTTGCTGTGTTTTTGAATGCTGTTATATTCTGTCGTAAAGACTGACTTCTTCTTGTCCATGTTTAACTTCAGTTATGACAACATTGCTGTCCTCCTAGCTGCTACTTGCTATCAATCTGGCTATTTCTTTAAATTTTCTTGTTTCATCACTATAGCTTCCTTGTGGACAAGAGTACAATCTCTTCTCCTTCTTGGCATTCACTCTGCAAGAATTATGAAGTTTGGGAAGGAATTCAGTACCCACCTGGACAAAATTCTACTGTACTGGAGGGACACATTCCTTCCTTTCATGTTTAGGGACAGCCAAGTTGTGCTCATGATTAGTATGCTTATGGTTGCCTGCTGAATATGTGAGCATCCATCAATTTCTGTTCATGTTTACCTGCTGATTACGTGCACATCCATCTATTCTAGTTATTATTATTATTAGTATTATTATTGCTAATTTGGGTCCAAGGCCCTATCCCAAAATGATTAGCCAACTTAGGAAACTTCTTTCCCAACTAATAAACTCAAGATCTTTGTACTCACTAATCCATGTGAGACTATTCTTTAACACTCTCCCTCACGTGTAGACCATCTTTTGTGGCTCTACAAGTGGATAATTTAGAAGTAGGCAGTTTAGGTGTAGGCCCTCTTTTGTGGCTCTACAAGAGGATAGTTTTTTTTAAGTGTAGGCCTTCTTTTGTGGCTCTACAAGGAGATAGTTTTTAAGTGTAGGCCCACATATGAGTACCTGCTCTGATACCATGTTAATTTGGGTCTAAGGCCCTATCCCAAAATGACTAGCCAACTTAGGAAACCTCTTTCCCAACTAATAAACTTAAAATCTTTGTACTCACTAATCCATGTGGGACTATTCCTTAACAATTATTAAGGGACAGCCAAGTGGTTCTATGTTTACGGTTGTCTGCTGAATAAGTGAGCATCCATCAATTCTGTCCATGTTGCTTTCTGATAACGTGAACATCCATTGCTTCTATATTTTTTTTTTTTTTTTTTGAAAAATAAAACTTGTTACCCAGTTATGGAAACTTCAGGTGTTGTAAACCTGTAAACTTGTAAACCTGATTCAGCAGTTATCTGCGATAATGACTCTTGGATGAATTTTCTGTCATACTGAAATTCCTCTGAAGTTTTCTATGGTTATTAGTCTCTGCTGCAAGGACGTCTGGACAGCACCAACCAGGCTCCTCTTTTTGTCCTCTTCTAATTTGTCAATCACCTGCTTTGAATTTTCAGCAACAAATCCAGTTATAACAGACCCACGTATCTGCATTGTGTGCTCATTTCATTCCCTTTAGTGTTTGTTTTCTGTTTGTTCTGACAGCAGCTTATTAAACATTGTATCTTATAATTCTGACAGCAAATTTCATTGTTTTCCCTGTTTTCTGTTAATGGTTTGTCACAGACATGGAGCTGTTGCTATCTCTGTCCTAGTATAATTGTTGTTAATGTTTTCTGTTAGTGTCTGATTGCACTCCTAGTGCTTCTCTTCACACAGCGATTGTGAATGTCCAGCAGCTGAAAGCACTTGATCTTGGCAAGATAAACTGAAGCAGGTCTCATGAGTGTCCCTATCTTTAAGTCCACTTAGGATTCCGTTTTCTAAGTTTCTCATGTTAGTAAACAGCAATTAGATTGGCGTTAAGTAGCTCATTGCTGTCAAGGGCTTGGTTCCCCTGTTTGAGTTGACTGTGTGGCCAGCACCTTAATGTAAAAATCATAACAAAAGGACTATGCTGGTCTTCCTTGCAGCAATAATACCTACTTCTGCATTTGAAGTTTTTTTTTGTTTTTTAATTCTTTTCTCTGGCTTTTCTTAGTTTAAGGCTGGTCAATCTTCATGTTTTGTGAGTCAATATGGTCAATCTCTCTTGGTAGTCCATGCATATATATGGGGTGAGTTATGTACATTCAAGGGTGGGCTGTGATACCCCTAGTAGTACTTTTTCAGTTTGTTATTTTTTTGTCACTTCGAAGCAATGCCTATACATCTATTACCTATAGTTGTACTTTGTGACATGCCTTCTTTGAAGAGTTGAAGGGTGTATACATGTTTTTGCTGTTTAGAAAGGAGTACGTTTAACTAGAGTCGATGATCATGATGTTCTTCCTTAGCTTCAATTTTTGTCACTATAAGGGATAGTCGTAAGTTATGAAATTGGTAAGGGTTTGAGTTATTGTGTGAGTGCTTGGTAGATGTTGATCCTCTTGTTTGTTGGAGTATGTATTTTCTTGTTTGGTTAGGAGTGATGTTTTTTCTTTCCTGTTAGTGTCATACGTCCTCAGTTTGAAAGGAGGAAATAGATGGAGAAGCATAGAGGAAAGAGGTGTTGAGAGGAGCCTACAATGAAGAGTTCCACAAGTGGTGGTGAGAGTTTTGACCAGAGTTAGTGACCGCAACAGCCAAGTAAGGGAGAGAAGAATTTATAGCCCAAGGTATTGAAGATAGGTAGACTGAAGATCGAAGACAGAGAAATTTTTTCTTTTCAAGCTAAAGTTACAAACTCCAATTTGAGGGGGAGTGATAAAGACTCTGCCTTTGGGAGTCTATGTCGAGTCTCAAGGAAGACAAGTCTCACAAATGGAAGAAGCAACACAAAGTTAGAAAATGGAAGACATGCTCATTAGGCAAAGAAGGCTGATTGATTAAGCAACCATGAAGTTTCCTTATTCAAAGATAAGGAGGACATCCGCAAGATTTTCTCTTAGTTGCCATATGTCTCTTTATGTCTTGGTTTTAATTTAGTTAATTATGGGTGTAATTGGGACAAATGTAGTCTAGTTTGAGTATGGTTCTAAGTGTAATTATCTATATAAATAGAATGAGGAAGAGGACAAATCTAACATGCTCTCTCTTTTTCTCTTCTTGTTTTCTCGTTCCTCTCAGCCTAAAACTCTCAATCTCTAAAATTTCACAAAAAAAAATATTTTTATTTGGATGTATTATGTGTCTGCGTCTCCTTCTCCCGCTGTTTACTAAAACCTGCTCATCTTTTTCCATGCTAGTAGCTCTTGGACTCTTGTGTTGGTCCTCATGGGATAGTTTTGTGTTGTGCATGTTCTTGTTTTGGCTTGGAATTTATCTGTTTGCGGAAGCCATATCTATCTTCTTCTCTTTATGCTTGTGCATGCACACAGGGTGATCTTCGTGCATTCTTGAAAAGAAAAGGAGCACTGAGTCCAACACTGGCTGTCAAATTCGCACTTGACATTGCAAGGTCTCCCTATACCTCTTGCTGTCAATTTTTTTTATCACACTTGACATTTTTAAATATTGGTATTATGATGATTAAACATGCGCCTATAGCTTTTGCCATCTAAGCCATCCTATCCTTGTGGTGGCTATCTTAATTAAGAGTTTACAGTTCTTGTTATTTTGCAGAGGGATGAATTACTTGCATGAGCACAAGCCTGAAGCTATTATTCATCGTGATTTAGAGCCTTCGTAAGTGTCATTCAAAAGATTTCCTTTGAATAATGCATTTCATTTTACAGCCTCTACACAGTTCTTGTTAGTATATCTATCTGAATGGTCTTAACTATGGGAAATTACTTATGTTGCTTACTTCGGATAAGATAACAGAAATATATTGCGGGATGATTCTGGACATCTGAAGGTTGCCGACTTTGATGTCAGTAAGATACTGAAATTAACAAAGACTGTCAAAGAGGATAGACCTCTAACATGTCAAGACACTTCTTGTAAGTTTATTACTTTCCTTGGATCAGTGTTCCTCAAAATGCAAACTTTTCCTTTCATTTTCTTGTAATGCCAGAATGCAGTTCCTCTACTAGCTTTGTGATCTGCGGATTAGTATGAGGATATTTGATTCATATAAGGGTATATAGTACTTTTCATCTTTTGTTATGTTGAAATTGGGTTAGTTCCTTCCAAAATGGCTTGTTGATGTTAGAAGGTCTTTTTCCTAACTATGAAGTATAAGATCTTTCCAAGCCTAAACTAATATGAGATTAATCTCTTGCACCTTTCTCTCTCAGACAACTGATCTGTGACATGGATGACATTCATAAGCACAAAATAATAGGATATTTTATTCTATTATATTTATTTTTTTAACAACCAACACCCTCATGTCCAGCACTATATTGAAAAACTGGATAAAAATGTGAACATTTGAACATGGGTGACAGAGAATGCTAATTTACATGGACCACTTAATAGAAATAGACAAGCTTGAATTAACTTCAGTACCATGTAGAAGTCGGATTGATTCCTCACGTTACTTGCCAAAATAAGGAAAGCTCTTTCCAACTAATAAACACATGATCTGTCTAAGCCTGGAAGAATATGAGACTGTTCTACTCCAACAATTTCTGACTGATAGATAAGCCTTGTGCATGGAAAAATGGACATCCATAGTGTAGTTGCACTTTTTCTAAAACCACTAATATAACTCAGTGAACCAATGATTGAGGATACATAGAATAATCCCATGTGTGAAAACATTGAATAATCTTATTTGAGCATTAAAAGGTATATGATTACCTGTTTTCCAATAGTAATTAAAGTTTATTCTTAGAAATTGACATACGCGAAAACAGAAAAAGATACAAAGCTAGGATGGATCAAGAGAGTTATAATAAAAAGTGAAATATTTAGTAGGAAGGCATTTTGTCGCTATCTTATTTGGATATGTGTGAGTGATGGATTTTGGTCATAATGATCATGCTACCTTGCATATGTCAATGTTTAAATGTGCCATATCTATTAGGACCATGTTATTAGAACTGGCTTGGCCATTGACCCAGAAAGGTGCCTTGGTCTAGTTTAACCCGTCCAGAGTCATTATCCACCCCCCTCCCCTTCCACTGTACAAGCGAAGGAGGTCCACATGGTTGCAAGGAGGGTGGGTGCTGCTCCCTTGCATGCATAGGAGGGGTCATGTACCCTCCCTACTGCTGTGTGGGATCCTTCTTTCTTCCTGTAAAGATCAAAAGGAGTAACAGCCCCATCTGTACAGTTTTGTATAAGGAGAAGGGGCTACCCCCCCTCCTCCCCTCCTTTTTTTTTCATCAATGGGGGAGGGGCTCCCACCCTCTCTGCCAATATTGCAGGGGTCCTTCCCCCATAGGTGCCAACTCAGAGGGGGAGTGTCACCTCTCCATTGTTTGTCGCATGGCTAAAGAAACTCCCTTGCAAAACCTTGCTTCCAGCTGATGCCAAGAAGCCAGCCAGTTTTGTGATTAAACTGTCAGAATTGTGCTGGTCAGATGGGTTTTTCCATAAATCCCTGTTTTTAACACTGAAGAGATTAGGTTTTGGTGTATCAGGCTCAACTGATGGTTTAATCTGAGTCTGACAACAGTGATCAGGATCCAATTTCTTCTATGGAGCTGTCACTTTTGAGTTCCCAGATCACACAAGGGGGAAGGGTTGCCTATCTAACACCTTTTGCTGATTGTTTCTGTCATTTATTCAGTGTTTTGTGACTTCACATATGTCAATTAATACTGAATTTGCTGTCAGAAATCTATTTTACAGTTGTCCTACTATTCTTTGTTCAGTCCATCTCATACATTTGTCTATTGTCTGTTTATTGAATCATGTAGAAAGTTATTGTGTTTTTAACTTTAACAGGTCGGTATGTTGCTCCGGAGGTTTTCCTAAATAAAGAGTATGATACTAAAGTCGACGTGTTCTCATTTGCTTTAATCCTGCAGGAGGTGATCTATCTGTCTCTATCGACTCTCTTTCTCTCCCTCATGTATATCATTCCCTTCTTTTACAGTTCTTTTTTTTCTTTTTATGTTTTTTTTAGTATTTTTTTTTATGTTTCTTTTAAAGTTTTAATAAAAAAGACAGAGATGTTACTTTTTCGTTGTTTTCTCTTGGAGGATCATCTCTGTATAGTTTGATTAATGAAATGATCAGGTTAAAAACCTCTATCCTGCATCTGGATGAAGGGACAAGGTCAAAATGTTTCTGGGGTGTATTTTCATTTTTCTAAATTCATCAGATAGTTTGTCCATATCTTTGTTTTACAGCCTTTTGCATTCCTAGTTGAACATGCTATCGATTTGTATTAGAATGATGTTTAAATACACTTACTAGAGGAACCTATACTTTTTTCTGATTAGATGATTGAAGGGCAGCCACCTTTTTCTACGAAACATGAAGATGAAGTTCCAAAGTACTATGCTGCTAAAGAGAGGCCATCTTTTAGAGCTCCAATGAAGATTTACTCACATGGGTTAAAAGAGTATGTCCAACATTTTTTATATCTTGTGTGCTTCTTTGTGTTTTTTAATTTGAAACTACTCTACGTCTTGAACAATATGTTCTCGATTCTTATACCTTTAAGGTGTTGAATTTCTCGAAAAGAGAAAAACTTCACTGGCTTGTTGTAATTTGAGTACAACGAGCCTCTATTTATAATAGAGGAAACAAGTATAATCTAATTACAATTAAATTGCCCTTATTTCAGTTACACCCAAAGTTAAATACTTAAAGATAAATGCTAGAACAATTGAATAACTGAACATGAATAGAAGACTAATATAATAACTAAAATACCTTTAATTGAGATTCTTCTATGAGACCTCTTTTGAGACTTTTGTAAGACTCCACCTTATTAATTTTGACTCTATGAGACTTCTTATTGTGAGAGTCATATAAGATTCTTCCATATATGCTCTTTAACATTCCCCCCAAATTGGAGTTTATAACTTCAACTTGCAATTAAAAGGATTTTTAGTCTTCAATCTTGGTCTTCTATCTTCATTGGCTAAATTTTTTTCATAGATGTTAAATATTCATCATTTGTTCTCTCCCTCTCTTCAATATTTTGGTCAAATAAAAATAACCTCAACATGTGGAACAAAATACCTTTTTTTTGTATTTCTTCTACTTCTCCCTTTCAAGTTGAGGATAAAAAAGACATAGAGACCTATCTTGGACAAAACACAATGTGGGAGAAGAATATCATTCGTACGACAAAACTCCATACACTAGTCAATAACGGTTATAGTCTGAAACACACTCCGCTCATTTTTAAAGGCGAAAAAAGGTTCAATTTTAGGGCTTAACAAGTAGACTACTCACTTTTTAAGGGTAGCTCAAACCAAAATCACCTCTTGGGTAAAGAATAAAAGACTTGACTCAAGTTGGATGTTGGCATACTCCTATACTATTTAGGTAGTGGGTTTAGGCATTCTATGAAGTGATAAAACAGAAGAAGATAAATTGAAGAAATACTAGAGGAAAACACTTTAACTGGAAGGAGACTATGCAACACTCGTACTTCCAAACGAATCTAGAATATGACCTTTTTTTTTTTAAACTAGGATAAACTATAACATAAAAATTTGAACAAGTATACCCTTTTTTTTGGAGTGACCACAATTTTTGGAGTTGATGATGCATAAGATACACAACCAAGTAATAAAAAAGCAAAACTTGAAAACAACATCGAAGTAGGAAAATTTTGCATACCTTTAATGAGCACATCATGGAGTGATTAATTCTGACCAAAACTCTTTGATTAGAAGAAAAATTTGGCTAAAAAACTACGATTATAGGAGAAAAGGAAATTCAATTCACGCCAATACATGGAGAGATAATAGGAAAAAAAAGAAATTTTTTGGGAGAACTAACCTATAGTACTTCTGATATAAACATCTCCAAAAATATAGATCAGAATCACAAACCGTTTGTTGCTTAAAAAATTAGACTCACAGAGCTTTAATTTAATACCTAAATTGACATAAAAGCTTCATTCTTAAATCTGTTATGATCTCTTTATTTGCTTCATTTTGTAGCTTGACAATTGTCGACTCCAATGTGAATAACTCCTTACATATAGATCAGATTGACATAAATTTTTTCCTTTTAAAACTAGACTTCGATACCTTTCATTAAAGTATAACATTTCTTCATAAAATATACTTCTTTTGAGAGAAAGAATATGATAAATTTCGGACTCTATAATTTAACTGAACTGAGTACTCTTTCTTCTTTTGCTAGCATGACTATTTACTCTTCTGATATTGATATCTTCCTCTAAAAAACTTAGATTGAGAATTAGTTTAATAGGTAAACAAATAGACGTACATATCTATCTTTTTACATATAATTCTTCATATAAAGTCTCGTTCTTGTTGGTATAAAATGCCTCTACTGTTGCTTGAACCATTCTTGCAGTCTGACCTTTGCTACTTCAAATATCGATTTCTCTTTGTTGAAAACTCTAATTGCCAAATTTTTTTTGTGTTGGAAAGTAGACTCGAAAATCTTTCCGTCAATATATAATTTGTAATATGAAAAATTTAGTATGGAGGTGCGAATGCCAAGAAAACAACGTGTATTGGGACATGAAAGAAAGAAAAAAGATAGATAAAAAAAGGATCACATTATTTTTGTAGCTTGACCTAGTCAACTCATAGAACCCGCTCTGATACCATGTTGAATTTTTGGAAAAGAGAAAACTTCTCCAACTTGTTGTAATTTGAGTACAATGAGCATTTATTTATAATAAAGAAAACAAGTAGAATCCAATTACAATTAAACTACCCTTATTCCAGTTACCCCCACAGTTAAACACTAAAAGATAAGTCCCAGAACAATTGAACAATTGAACATAAATAAAATACTAACATAACTAAAACACGTTTAACTGAGACTCTTCTATGAGACCTTTTGTGAAACTCTTGTAAGATTTCACCATATTAAGTCCGGCTCTATGAGACTTCTTACTGTGAGAGTTATGTAAGGCTCTTCCATATTTGCTCTTGAACAGTCTTATATTAACATATGAAGCATTATCAATTTAAAGGTGTTAGAGGACTTTTCTTCTAATTTTGAGGCAGATACAAAATGCCTTCTGTGAAGAATCTCAACATAGGCGGCATTGTCTTTTAGTAATTAAGAAAACAAGTCTTGCAAATATGAGAAGCCCCTTGAGACAATTTCTTGTGCTGTTCTTGAGACAATTTGATGCTGTAATTTTAAAATAAACTTCCCTGTCCAAAAAGATTATCATAGCTTTCCTTCCCTAGTTGATACCTGTGAGGTGGCAAAGGGTCTTTGCGACCTATACTACCTTGTGTTGTGGCTATGTTGCTCTTATGGTTTACCTTTCTGAGCTGCTTTGCTCTGTTCAGGATTGGCTCTCACTAAGATCACCTTTTGTGTGTTTTGATTGAGAGGTTCTAGATTTATTATATTTATTATTTTGAATGTTAAATCCCTTTACTTTGGTGAGACTTAAACCCAAGACCTAACTCCACCCTCCCCCCCCCCCCCCTGCAGAAAAATATTGAAGGGATCACTGGCCATTTTCAAGAAAAAGGGGATAATGGGCAACATGCTGATAATTTGGCAAATAACACTTAGAACATCACAATAGGGGCAATATTAACCCGAGTAGGTTCATGGGACGTGGGCTAAAATAAGCAATACTGGACCTTTGTTGCAGTGTTGCAGTTAAGCAAATATTTAGTAGGGCAACTCTTACCAAAGGTTGGGTGATTGTATCCACTGGAGAAACTGACAAAATGGAGTTTACCGTACCCCTTGGTGACCGTGCTGTTAGCTCAGTTTCACATTGTCATGAGAGCTTTTGGCCTAGTTTTGAGATTAAACAAGCCTGTTATCTATCCATCTTATAAGAAACATCTAAGCCAGAGTTTTGTATTTTGCACTGAACACAGCTTGTAACTCGGATTTCCAGTTCCATGACGTGCAAAAATGGCTTTGCAACCTTATTAGTATGTTTGACAATTTCATGTTTGGAAAATTCCTGTGCAGATTGATTGAGGAATGCTGGAATGAGAACCCAGCACGGAGACCCACATTCAAGCAGATAATAGACCGGCTCTCTAGCATTTACAGCCACTTGTATCAGAAGAAACGTTGGAAGGTATGTCTCATTTTATACCCCAGTATTTTTCAATTGGTGATGTCTGCTTATTAATGAGTGCAGTTTATGTATGCAATCCCTAATAGTATTTCGTCTATAACTGATTTTTTTAGTGAAAAAGTCTGAAACTGGTTTATTCGAGTGTTGCAATATGCTCCATATAAGCCGATATTAATGTTTTGCCATGTGTAAGTAACTATTTATAAATCTTTCTTATCTTACTGTTTTTCGTAATCCTTTCTAGGTGAAGCCGTTAAAGTGTTTCCAGAACCTGGAAGCTTTTTTTAGAAAAGATCATTCTGACCCAAGTAGTCGTGACGGGACATCGCATTCAACAACCTAGTGCGTGCTCCTAAAGTTGAAAACAGCTCGATTCTTACAAGCGCAAAATCTGTTACCTCCATTGGTACCCCGCGTAATTTTTACCCGCTTGGGTGTATGTTGTACTATTTCACACGAAACAGACAGGAGAATAAATATGTTATATGCAGGGAATCGGTTTCATGTTTTTGATATGTACAGTTTCTTCCACAGTCAAAATCACCTTTTTTTTTTTAAAGAAAATCTTTTGTTTGTTATCTTGTTTGCTGTGATTCACCCTCAAAAGTGTAAAGTGCGAAGTCCTCTGATTATGTTGCTTTCAGTTATTGACTGTCTGCAGGAGTAAACGTTAGGGTATTTTTTTCCTGCAGCAACCTCGTCTGCTGTGAGCTAAGATTGATGGGTTTTCGAATCCTGCTCATCAAATCTAATTCTACCAAGAAGACCTCCGTAACTTTGATGAAAGCCCCAACTGATACTACAACGGGCTCATAAATCCACTCTCAAGATCTAGTTTTGCTCGAATTTATCCTAGGCTCATGAAAAGTAACCTATTTAGTTCAACAGGTCAGCGAATTCAACCGCCTTACTTCGTATTTGAGCTGGTGCTCGGGTCTCATGCATCCACTCAGTGTTGGCCTCGGAATTTGGAGCTAAAGTCTGGATGTGTTAGTGAAGTTGATGGTGCAAACTTCAAAAGGTGTGATAGCTCTGATCTCATTTGTATACTAGAAAAAAAATAATTCCAATTTCATTTAAATTTTGGTCCAGCTAAATACTTAAGATTGGAGTGGAAGCTAGTGAAAATGGTCGAAGGGGTGTATGCATCCTATCTACAATCCAGCCATCGGTCTCCAGCTCAGTGTTCCTCTGTTCCGTCGTCGATATTAGACATCTTTTCGGAGGAGGTTAGCGAGTTGGTCTATTATACCTAATCAGTAGAGAGGTATTTTTTGGGCTGAACCTTCAAGAGAGCTTGTTGATCGATAAATAATTAACATTTTCTCGAGTTTTGATAGGGGTGGAGAAGTAAGGGTTCTACTCCCCAGCCACTATTTACATGGTAAGGGCCTACCCTTGTCATCGTGTGAAACTGAATGATGCTGAGGGGAGGGTAGGGGTCCCTCTCCCAGCAACCAGAAAGGATGCTGCCCCTTTGTATTGCCCTTGCTGATATGGGGAGGGAAAATTCTTGTCAACAGGTATTCTCGTTTCCTACTAGTCTTTTAATTTCAGAATAGGAGAAGGAACTAGACAAATTCAGCCAGGGCTTCTTTGTTCTCATCCCAGGTACTATGAACCTATGAAATATCGGCCGGTACCAAATCTGTTTTGGCACATTTTGTGTATAATTGGGGATGATCCAGGGAAACTAGAAATCCATGACATACGGGTGGAACCGAGGTACGGGTATGTGAATCCTTGAGATATGGTTCAAGGTATTATATGCACTAGGTCTTTTCTTTATTTTTCAGATAATTGCCTTCGAATTTTTCGTTATTTTTAAGGAAATTATCCATCCTCGGGAACAGGGTGGTCTGGGACTCTAGGAACCAGTTGCCCCACCGGTGTGTGATTTCGTGTGGTGCACGCGCAAGAGCGGAGGCCCCTGGTCTCACACATGGTAGAAATGCTGCCCAGCTCGATCAACATGCCACCCAAACTTTTGGGATCCAAAACGAAAAGAAAAGAAAAGAAAAGAAAAAAGCTTTGAATTCATAAATATCCCGCGTAAGAAAGTAGGGATGCCAGCGTCATGACAGATCTCTAAGGTCCAGAAAACAGGATGGAGTTCGCAACAGGTCCAGCAGTCTAGCTCGACTAGTCTTATTACAACAGGGTGGTTCACGTATTTTTACTGGGAAAGAAGTTCCCTCCTGGCGAGCACGTCAGTAATGTACCAAGTTTGTATGGGTCAGGAAACGATGCCAGATTAAACAGGTTAAGAGCTGCGAGCTGGCGACCGCATTTTCCAGTTAAATAAGGAGACAAGTATGTCTGGGAGCGGTAGATGGTGCTCTTCCCTCACCACCCGTGCGCTGTTGCACAGTCTTCCTTTCTTCCTCATCAATCATCTCCCCCTATTGATTGGACAACGACAAATCGACCCACTTGTGACTTCTGACTTCTGACTCTGTGTTTTCTCTTCGAGGCTAATTGGTTAATTCTGAACATATCTCAGCCTGAGGCTTCCAGGTTTGACCGACTTTGGCCGGGCGGCTTGTGGTCGCTCTTATGCAAAGATCTCAGCACCGTCTCTTTTGCTGCCACTCGATGCTCGTAAGCATGACGATAGCCATGGAACTCGCTTCAGGCGTAAAGACGACGGAAGAGGGATGGCTAGCCAGCCGCATTCCTGCATTACTTCCTCCTACAGTAAGGCGATTGCTCGACCGTCGTTACCAAGCCAGACGACAATGGAAAGAAACTCCAGGTTTGACGACCTCTTTTAAACGGTAAAGTTGTAGGTAGTAGATTCACTCCAATGTCTACGCCTGCTGTCGTACGTCGTTACCAAGCCAGACGACAATGGAAAGAAACTCCAGGTTTGACGACCTCTTTTAAACGGTAAAGTTGTAGGTAGTAGATTCACTCCAATGTCTACGCCTGCTGTCGTACGTTGTGCTTGGAAACAATTATCACCTTTATCGGGGACTGTGATGAGAACAATTATACTCGTGGAGAATCGACAACTGAGAATTGAGACGTTGAGTCCCCCATTACTTCAGCCACGGGCACTACAGTTACCAGAGGTTCCCCCCTCCTCCCTCCTCCTCGCCGGAACTGAATACTCTCAACACATCAGTACGGGCATCGCCCTCTCTGTAGATCGTAATGAAAAAGTATTTAATTTATAGAGGTTTAAGGTCTTCTCCTATTTGCAGCACATTCTTGCGCGACGAGCTTGGTGCCATACTCTTGAAAGATGCACAAGTCCCGATTGAGAGAGAGATTGACGCAGACTGTTGCAAAAATGATAGGAACCGATAACCCAATTTGGGTAACGGAGTTGAGTGCAAAAGAGATAATACTCCTACTAGCCGCCATTATAGGGATTCCTGAGGCAATCCCCGTTTCTGCAATTTATGCTTTTAAAACGAAACGGTTCTGAGCTCTCTAGTTTACAGTGACGCCAGTTTGTAGCCTGATAGAAACCAACGATTTCACCTTTCTCTTCTACCGAATCTGTAGACCAAAAGCGTCGGCGATGGATGAAATGGGATCCTTTAGTTTTCTCTACTTACAGCAGCAAATTAAACTTAGAAACGTAAGTATATAAGGGATATCAGAACTTGATCACGAATCGAAAGCAATCTAATTGTTCTAAGCAACATGGTTGTCGTACATAAATATCCATTATATTCTTCGTTCCATGCTTCACATTACCGTCAACGAAACAAATAACGTGTCAAATCGAGGGCCTACCATGGACTCCGATGGAAATCACTGCAACTTACCGGCGACAAAAATTAATGTCTGACGCGCTCCCTTCAACAATGCATTCATCTCAGAAATTAACAACAAGAATATCAGAAAATAATTGAAATTCTGGATAGAATCGCGTAGCTCCGTAATACTTTAAAAAAGTCAAAGTTTTGTTAATGTGCGTGGAAAACATACAATTAAAAAGGTACGTCTTATTTGTTGAGAGTGGGATTTGAACCCACGCCCTTTCGGACCAGAACCTTAATCTGGCGCCTTAGACCAACTCGGCCATCTCAACATTGTGGTTACATTTGGAAAGGGAATCGTAATGAATATGCATATGTTGGCTATTCCCTATTCTTACGCTGTGAACTTCGATGCCTTCGCACGTACTGAAAATGACTCCAGAATTGTATAAAAAAGAGAGGAAGAAAGCAGCTCATCGGCTTGCCGACGACTTCATTCTAGCTGAAAATGAAACATCTTCTCAGAATATACCGTCCCTTCCATATTTACAGCTAAAGAGATTAATGTTGGTTTAGTGGATCTTCTTTTTCTTCAAATTAGAGTTTCTTTCTTTTCTATTTTAAAGGTTCTTCAACCGTTCACCACGTACCGGAGATTCTAAAGAGGTAACCTTAGCTTTGGGCTATAAAGAGGCGTTACTGTTTCCTGAAATGAGCTCCTCCAGTTTACTTCAACAGAAGTTGACGAAGAATCCCAGGTAATAATATTGTAATCCGATGCTTCCATGTTAATAAAGTTTATACGATTAGTCGCGGCTTGGAAGAATTCCTGGGCAGATATGATTTAGCGTTAATATCTGTATCTCGAGAATCGACATGCATGCAGAAAACTAAAAACAGTTGCGTTCCCGGGGTCTTCGGTTGCTTTCCTCCATACTCAAATTCGATGAAACATTGAAGGGTTTTACAATCTTAACGAATTACGAGGTCTTTAAAAAGCTAATATTCTCGTTTCTCTTATTGCATGAGTCACCCTGACCGATCTCTACGAAGAAGAGAGAAGAAGAAAAGGCTACGTAAAACCTCGTAGTCGCCATGCACGCACAGTTTGTTACAGGCTCTGCAACTTCAAATATTTCCGGTTAGCCGTTAAAGAATTCTTAGAGAATTGAAAAGAACATGGAAGTTGGTAATGCCGGAGAGACCAGCAGGGATAATGGTGCGGCAGTGTGGCGCGAAAGGGCGAAATGGGGTTACAGGGCCTCGGAATCCGTCAATAGAAAATCCAGCTTTCAGTAATTAAATTTGTTCTCAGGGATTTATGTCGTCGTCAATAGGACAGCTGTGTTGGGGTGCGGGCCCCATGTCTGCCTCCATGGGAGTTCCTGACGCTCCCACCAAAAAGCGACCATCGCTTATGCACATGGCACCTACGACAGATATCATGTGATATGATGAGCATAGTCATGCCATGTAATGGTCATCTTTTCATCTTCTCTCTCACAGGTCGCTGTCTGTCATTAATAAAAGAGCAGAGGAGGGAAATTAGTAGCGGGAAAATGGAAAGTGAAGAGAAAGCTAGCGGTTTCTGCTTCTTTTATCTCTTTTTTCGCTTCTTCCTCCTCCGAAGGGAAGGCGCGCAAAGATAAGGAATTCATGTCACTCGCGCTTCTGCTTCTTTTCAAGTACATCTCTGCGTCAGGGTGAAATCCGGTCGGAAAGAATCCATGGCGGTTTCCTTGGAGGGCTTCTCGATCAGGTAAGTGTCTCAGTCTCTCTTTTTTTTTTCTTTTTAAATTTTACTGGAAGGGACGAAATCAAATTTGATTAAGCTGTCATAGTTTTTCCATTTCTTTTTCTTTTGTGTGGTTTTTGCTTTTGAATTTCTTTCTCCAGAGAGTATGCTGTGAAGATGCGGAGTACTGATATTCGGAAAAGCTGGCCGTTCGGAGAAGCTGAAACTGATCCTCAGAGAGCCGAGATCGAGAACCTCCTTCCGCCGATGATCTGCCGGAAACATGTGTGGTGGTCAGAAGAGCTTGAGGCAGTTAAATTAAACCAATCTGAGGATCAAGGGAAGGAAAAATCGGGTACTTCGAAGAAAGAGACCAGTTTGCAGAAAGAGGATGAGCGAATTGACGAAATGGAAGCTGTGATAGGGAATTTAGGGCTTGACGAAGAGGCCGTGCTGAAGGTATGTCCGGTTTGTGAAAATTTCTCAGCTACAACAATTAACGCCATGAACGCTCATATAGATAGCTGTCTAGCCAAGGCTTCTAAAGAGGAACAGCGTCAGATGCGACTTGCCAGAGCTAAATCTAAAACACCAAAGAAACGATCTATAGTGGAGATTTTTGCTGTGTCGCCACAGGTCGAAACAATGGATGACGTCCAAGACGGATCGAATTCAGAATCAGAAGAAAAGTCTGATCTGGACGCCTTGAAGACGAAAAAGCGTAAAAACAAGAAGTTGATGACGACGAAGAAGAAGATGGAGTTAAAAAGGAGAAAGCAAATGTTGAAGAAAACGTTCTCAAAGGTACGCCGACTTCACTCAGCAATGCTAGTAGTCGTTACTATACAAATCTCCTATTATATATTTTTCTTTCCTTAGGTTTACAAAAGGCTGCAGCTTGGTCGTCGTGTTATCATTTTCATTATTTTCTGCTACTGTAAACTGAAATTGTGGCGTAAAAGCGTTGTAGAAACTGTTAGGGTATTAAGTAGACTGTGAAACGTCGTTTCTGTTCGTTTGTTGTGAATTATGGTATTTCTAGGAGGAAAAACCAATGGTGTCACGCTCGGTATTGTGGAAGTCGGAAGGAGCTGAGCATGTTGAGTGTACAGCTGTCTGACTTGTTTTTTAATATCAAAGACTCTATCAGATGTTGTAGGCTTTGATCCATAGATCTGCCCCAAAAGTGTGGCTTTTTTCTTCAGTTTTCTTTTAAGTCTGTTGTACGTCTCTCAAATTGGAACCAGCTGGAACTGAATCCTCTTCAAAAGGAACAGTGCGCGAGTGTCTTCAACTCTTCTGAACCAAGAAATGTACGCGAAAGTTTGTGGAGTTGAGACGTGCAATTGCTTACAGTCATAGTTCCGATAGTGTTTATTGACTAGATCTAGTGATTTGCTCAGAATTCGGAGATGGCCTTAGATTTAGTCTGTGGAGCGTCATAATATTCTGTGTTCATTTTTCTCCAGAAGAGACTCGTTGCATCCATGTGATGTTTGATGAGGTTTAGAACGGTGTCTGCAGTAAATAGGATTGGTAATGTTTTGAATAAACAGCATGCATGACTTTATTTGTTTCAAACCCAAATCCCATCCACAATATATGTAAATGACTTAGATGGGAAAGCATCGTTCAGAAGCAAATGTTATGTTGTTGTTGATATCAAAGAATTCTGTATGCGTTTTGTATTACCTGTTGAATCGCATATGTGATCTTGCGATTTACTTTTTGACGCCAATAAATAAATCATGTTATCGACCTTTTGTTTGTTCCTTTGTTTTTTGGTTGTTTGTACATGTAGTAGAGATGATGCTTTAGAAAGCAAGCGTTTGAACGTTTCTGAAAGCTTGTTAAATTTGAATTACATTGCATGAGGAAGTACGTCATATCACCTTTAAATCAGAGTGGTGAAACCTTCATATAATCACGTTAAGTAACTTTTATTCATTCCCCCCCCCCTTTCCATCCTTTCCTTTTCAAAACTTGAGTTCTTCTAAAATATTACAAAAGGAAAGGATTCCATGATTTGGAGTAGATGATCAACAGGGACCTATCTACGCTTCTGGTTCATAGTTCGTAATAGAGACGTGCGTGTCTAAGATTGGTTGGAACAAGTGTCTGCTGTCAATTCTTACACACTTTCTGAACTCAAAATATAAGGCTGTTTGTTCTCAATCTGCCTTGACGTTCTTTTGGTTTATTTGTCTGGACGCATCTGAATCCTGCATATATTATGGGAAAGGGGTTTTATCTATTGCTGCTCCTGTGACAGTCTTTCCGCAGAAGAATAGTTGCTCCTAATCCTTGAATCTTATATTGGTTGAACTCCAAAATAGATTCAAATTCTACATATTCATTTTTCTTGAAATTTTCTATGCTAAACTCAAGTTGTTCTTTACTTGCTAAGTTCTGTACTGCCTATATATAGATAATCTCGCAAAGCTTCCCAAGACTTTTTCTACATTTTCCTCTTTTCAGATTGTGTTCCCATGCAAGAGACAAGTTGGTCAATAATCCTTCATGTTCATGTATATCTATGGGCTTGTAGAACTTCCAAAGTATTTCCGGTTGATTATTTGGATAATGTTGATGCATTTTCTCGTCTATCCCTTATATACTACAAGAGCATGTCTTTCTACAGTTTATAGATTTCATGAAACAGGTTGCTATCATATTTCTCTTTTTAGTCATGTTCTCTATTGAAAGTAATAAGTAAACAAGGCAGCTTATGTAGCCTGTCCTATATCAGATGGTCTACCAGAAACTAGAGGTGATGCAAAAGAGAACTATGTGTACTATTACATGAAAAGCACAAAAACATGGTCGTTTGGAAGTTACTTTTCTCAAGATGCTTAAATATGAGCAACTATGGAGCTGTTGAGTAATATTTTTGGCTTAGTGCTGGATTATTAGTCTCATATTTTGTGGAGTGGGGTGCTTTTTTGCTTCGGCGGTGGTTACTTTCACTGCAGACATTGGTTAAAAACACTAGAATGATCTAGGGTTGGCATCCATATTTTCTCTTCAGTTTAGCTGGATGTCTAAGAGTTATGCTACATTGCCTTGTGATGACCCTCTGTTAATTCTCCATCTTCAAAAAAAAAAGGTATCCTAATTCTTTCTCAGGTAATTAGCATATGTATTGCCAATAAAGATGCTAGTCTGGTGATGTTTTTGCCAGGTTACATTTGCATGCTGCTTCTGATCTGGCCAATACTGGCTTAGTTTGCTTAGTCTGATGATAATTTGTCCTTTGGGTTTTGATTACTATGGAAGTTCTTTGGTTGGACTCCTTTTCTTTGTAACTTTAACACTTCTACTGCATATTGAAAACTTCAGCCTTGGATTTATTGTTCATTTGAAGCTACTTAATCTTGGTCCTTGTTGACCAAGTAAATTGACTTGTGTCAGATGTTGCAAATTTGTGATGTGAGAACAGAAATGCTTTGTCTTGTCCGCTAGTTAATGTGTATATTTTATTGAAACTCTTATGCTAAAAGGCCTCATTTCTCATTTTCTGCAGTCAGTTTAATTGTGTTCTTGTTTTGCCGATTGCCATATTTTTTTATCATGTTTTGTGTCTGTGATACACATATGAACTGATGCAGGAATGGTAATGATCTTTTGCATAAAGCTGGTTTCTTTCTTAATACTAGTTACAGATTCTATTGTCTAGAATTTAAAACTATTGAAGACTACCATTGATTCTCTCTAATTTCTAATATTAAACTTCAAATGATGTATATACAAAGTTAAAAGCCACATTGATATGGCTCTTATCTTCTTTTCTATTTTTTGTTCCTCAGGAAAAATTTCAAAAACTCAGAATGCCATGTGGACTAGATATCTCAAGGTTAATAAAAGGCTCATCACATAATAAAGGACAAGGAAGGAATCCTCCCGGTACTGTAGGCAGGCGAAAGAAGATGTCATCAAAATTGATAAGTCGGTGCCAGAAAAATCAGAACAAAATGAATGATGCTTCCAAATTGATCAATCAGGGTAAAGATTTTGTGGTTCCAAAGTGCAGTACTCGGAAGAACCAAACTGCATTTAGTCCAGACCAGAAGTTTCCGACAAAGAGCATTTTGAAGGGTACTAATCCCTCTCGCATGCCACATTTAATTAGACATGTCAAATTTTCAGGTAACGATGACATTATTGGGCCCTCACAGAAATGCTTTTCTTCCCTTGAGCTGCCTCAAATGCAAACCCTTCCTGAAGTATTTCCTAATATAGCCAGCCAATCAATGGAGAGTGGTGGGAACTTATCCGTTATGAATAAAGTCACTGGGAGAAATTCAAATGTTGGTGATGTTGAAGTGAGGTTTAGTGATTCAAGTGATTTCCATTCTTTAAATGAAAAGAACCATTTAGGTAGTGTCTATGGTCATGTGATGCCTTTTTCTTGTGGTGATTCTGTGGACCTAAATCAGACCTTTCAAAGTCATGATAGTTTGCATCTGTTTAATCCAAGCAGCTCAACTTTGTCACTGAACATTTCTTGCTCTGCCAATTCAAAGCTTCCAAATCCTGTTCATGGAGAATCTATAGATGTTTCAAATGTGGAACCTCTGGTAGGAAGGAGTGGTTTCTGGAGAACTGTTTCAACCAGAAAGCAGCTTGAATGTTTTGGTTCTTCACCATCAAATTCTACTTCAGCAATTTCTCTGGAACCGAAGGCCAGAAATGCAATTTCACAGGCTTCTTTGTCATCTCTTGTGAGATACAGGGATACAAATGAGAAGCAGCCAAACACTTCTTATGCTGTTGAGCACACGTCAAACTCTTGCTCTCTGCCATGCCCACCACGGCTTCAAGTTGCTCCGAAAGATCTCATGAGTGATTTATATTCACCACCGGATGTGAAGGAAAATTTAACGTATATAAGTATGCAGAATGGAGAATCAAGACTTGGGTCCACTCCAGTATCTCTCTTCAGAGATAAGTCGTTTGAAGAGGAGTTTATTGGTTTGCCTCTTAATTCACAAGGTGAACTGATCCAGTTGCACTCAAACAACAAGGTTAGGTTCAACCAGCTGTTTAGAAAGCAAGGTGTGACAAATGGTTCTACTGGATGCCTCCCAATGAACAATCAGATGGAGTCCCTGAGTATCATGGCTCTCCCAGACATGCAGGAGAATCTTGAAGGCGTGGCTCAAGTGGTAGGGCAGAAGCCCTTAAAATATACTGTTCCGAGACTCTCTGGGTTAGGTATGACTAACTTGGAAAGTTTTGAAAGACCAGAATCCATGTACAGAGAGCTGAACCTGATGAATATATCAACTCAAGGACTTAGAGAAGATAACAGGTGTCATGAAAAGATTAATATCAGCGAAACTGTTCAAGAAAGGGGCAATACTTATGCTTGTTCTCAACCTTCTCACCATCCAACTGTCAGATTGATGGGCAAGAATGTCACACTTGGTCGAACTAATTCAGAAGGACAACTTTTTGATGGCAAGATAGGGACTGGTAAAGAGATCATTACAGATCATATCTCTCCTGCAGTAAATTTCTCTCAGAGTTTCATGCCAAGGCACCATACTCCTTCAGTATCCAGCATATCGAAAGAAAGTGGAAGCAGTTCCATAGATGCTCAGAGGACTCCAAATCCATCAACATTCTTCCAAATGAGAACAGTTCGGCCTAATTTTTCTCATACATTCATGAATTACATACCCCATCAGATAACTAGAAACCATCTTCAACCCACAAATGATAATGTTTGTTTGGAACTGCAGCATCTTATTCCTTGGAAGCCTTCAGGAAATTGTATCTCTGGAACTAATTCTGTCAGAATGGGTCATGAAAACCAGATACCCATGACCTATACGCAGAATCACCGACAGAGTATGGTTCACGAATTCCCATTTCCAAATCATGATTCTCTGGGTTTCCAGCAAGATGTGCCCCGGTGCTCTTCCCCAAGCCTTCCTCGGTGGCTTCAAGCAGCAACACAGCAGAAAGAGACCCCTCATACTTCTCCATCTCAACCTCTTCAGTCAATTACTAAACAGAAACACATATTGACCTCAGGAGCAAATCTTCCCTCTTTCCAGGCTCCATATATATCATCCAGTCTGTCTTTTCATTCTCATGCTTCCAGCACCTCTCTCTCTAGCTCTCAGACTTCATGTATTATTCATGGCTTATCACCCTTTCCTGCTGTTCCTGGTCTGAAAAGCATACACGGAAGTGGATTCGGGAATGAAAGAGAGACGGGGTTTCTAGCAGATGGCAGTGGGGCAGATCACACTAAGGTAATTAGGAAGAGGCCTGCGTCTAAAGCTATTGACTCCAGAAAATCCTCCAAGAAACCCAAATTAGGGGGGCAAGAAGTCTCAGGGTCTGCAGTAGCGTTGAGCACAAAAGAAGACCTTGGGTGTGAGCAATATGATGCAGGAACATATAGGGGTCAAATTGTGGATCTAAGTATTTATGAGTTGGAGTCTGAAAGGGAAGCAATCAGAAATTCATCAGGAACCGAATATTCAAAAGCGGATAATATATCAAGATTGGGGCCCATCAAACTGAGTGCAGGGGCGAAGCATATCCTGAAACCTCGTCAGAATATTGATGAGGATAATTCAAGGCCAATTCATGCAACAATTCCTTTTGCTGGGATAACTGGTTCAGGTAAGTTGCCAGTTTTCCTGAAAAAAACAGCACAAATTTATAGGTTCTAATGTGAAATGGGAAAATGTCAATGAAGGCAATGAATTTCTGAAAGGTGTCATATTCTAATTATTTCCGTAGGGATGGGGTACCTGAAAGAGAAAAGACAACGCGAGGAAACACATCATAAACAGACACTGCAAAATGTGGCTCCATTTTATTGAATTAGGGATGTACATTAAAGTTGTGTTATTCAGGTTAGAATTCCTTGTTTTCGTGATTTGAGTGTGCGGTCATGTTGTTTAACATAAAAGTATATCAACTGCTAGAGATTGCTTCTTCTTTGAAACTGGATTCTATTGTAAATAATCTGACATTTCCTTTTTCCTCCCGTATTTGGTAAAGCAGCGTGGGATGTTGGCAAATGCTTATCAAGTGGATATACTTGTCAAAGATTGAAGTACTCTGATCCCCTTATATATTACTGTAACAGTGAGGCGAGTCTCTGGGGAAGCTCTTCCATTACATTCATTGGAATCTCCTTACTGTACAAATTTTGCACTCTCAATTCGAAGCACAATGTTCCTCTCTGACATTGTTCATGATCTCTCTTGCCCTGTTCGTGAATAGCAATCGAACTTGGGCGAGAGAATGAGAGCTAAGAACGACGGGGAAGTCTTATCATTCGGGAGATGAGGGAAAGCTGTAGCCCGCCAAAGACAGGAACCTCTGACTTTCCAAGGTAAAGCATGCCATTTGAGCCCATCGCTCGCACGGAGGATGGAAATGGTACTAGACGGACTGTCGCAAGAAGTCGCACTTTGGAGGAAACTTTTTACAGAACCTAATCCAATGACATACATGGGTTTTGCGCCACGAAAGAGAAGGCACGACACCCCTTACGTCAAAAGAGATACTCCCCTTGATAGCCTCGGGGGTGAGCGGAATGTGATGAAGTCAAATGTGTTAGGATTCTCCAGCCGGAAAAAAAGGTCAAATTTGAAGCCTTTCCCAGAATTTAGAGAAGTAAAAGAGGGAAAGATGGTGATGTTATGATAACGGGGGAGACTTATTCCCGGAAAGCGTCGACTTTTGTTTGTGTTAGCCTTTCCCACCGACCGACTGTGTCGTTAGTCGTGGCTTCCTTTAACAAATGTCTAAAATTTGTTAAGCGGCTGTGGGCCCTCCACTCCATACTTCCGGGAATAAGCAGAGCAAACATTCAAGTATCACCATCGATTAATGCTACAAAGTTTTACTTACCATTACCTAATATGGTTACGTGATCTTTTGGTCTTTGTATTAATAGGAAATTAATAAAAATAATAACTCAATTTATTAAAATAATATAACTTAATTAATATATAAATAAATCATAGATAAATTATTACTTATAAAATAAAATAAATTTACTCAGTAATTTAAATCAATTATATAAATTCAAGAGAAATTAATTTGATTATATTAATTAAACTACAATAATAATAAGAACACTCACTTGAACTATTTAATCTATATTTTTTGTAAAATTATATTTATTAATTATAATTTAAATTAAATATATTATAATTAAATAAAAATAACTATTGTTAAATATATTATATTTTGGTTTTTTCATATATTTTTTATATTAAATTTGTACCATCAATCACCTTCCTCAATGCTCACAAGTACCACTCTTCAAACTGGTTGACTGACGCACACAAATCTAATTACAGATATCTTCCGTATCCCGACTAACCCTAGAGCAAACAGCTGATCTGGTTTCGCCTCCACTGTGTTCTCCATCCAAGCGCAGCTGCTACAAGTTAAATCGGAAATTTATCAATTTGCTCCTAGAATTGAATATACGAATACCGAATGTCCCAAATAAAATACGGTACTGAACCCACACAAAGAAATGCACACCAAGTCTTTCCTGACTGAGCTGCAGTACCAAAATTTCCTTCTGCGGTTCAATCAATGCGTAAATTTACGAGACCCGCACTGTCTGCATCCAATTAATGCTTTCAAAGTTCATTGTTACTCCAGAAATGGAAAATCTTTTATTGGATGACGGGGGAATATCACCGAAAGACGTTTTTGTCAACAAGATGTTTATTGCTGAAGGATCGTTGTCCTCTTTGTCTGGACAATTCAAGTCTATATGACAAGTCGCTAATTACCAAAAAAAACGAAAAGGATTGTTCATTTACCCTCTGTGTGGACGATGGAATCTATCACTGCGTTTCTCTCTTTTTTGCAGCAAGAAAGTTCAAGTCGGATCGATTCAGTTATATATTACACCGAGTTCAAGGGATAGCAAAACCATGGCCCATTTGGTGCACCGACTAGACCATTTTGTTTTTTACTAAGAAATGTGTTTTCCCGATGAGCTAGAAGGAACGATGATCCATGACGTGTAGGGTAACTGAGGTTATGGTTGTGGTGAGAGATTCGATCAAATCTCATGTGTTGAACCATTCAAAGCAGGAAGACAAGCTCGCCTGTAATTTTAATGGCGGTTGCCCGCCTTGTGTTCCTGCTACGTCCCTGTTTCATCCCTATGATTGATTCCTGTGGTTGTTTATGTTTGACGGCCATGCAGAATAACTTGCAAATGCAAACAAAAAAAGAAAGAGATAGCAATCATTACAAGGAGCTCATCATCCCGAGGAAGGGTCGCATAGAATCTAGAGTTCAAACTTGCCTATATTCAAGCTGGGTTTCATTTAAATATTTTGAACTCGAATTTTAGCTGAGCTCAGCCTAGAGCCTAAAATTATAATCGAGTAAAAATTACATATCAAATAAATTATATATAAAATTATACATGTATTTTACATAAAATTGGACAAAACCTATGTACATAATACCTACATAAAATTGTCTGTACATTCATACTCCATTCAAAATGGTGATGGTATTTAATATGAAAAAACAAATGATCTATTTCGTCAAGAACATCAAAAAGTAATATCTAAATGAACCCAAGTGATGCCAATCAATCACTTTGGCTCTATCAAGGATGTGATCGCCTTGACTATAGACACAATTGTTCCATTAGAGGACGATCTTCTTCCACGAAACAGGGTGTTGTTTAATCTTCCATACTCTTTCACCTACAAGAAACTAAGAAGGCTCACGACGTCTGTGCCTAAACTAATACCTAACAAAACTAGTACAACACCGCAACTGGCTTATTCTGAATGATTGAATTGTTTGATAATCATCAGGGACCAATCATATGCTTCTTAGTTTTCTCACAAAGAAATGGGATAATCTATGAGACATATCCAATTGTGATGGATAAGTCTTGATGCTTAATTTGATTCCTTTGCAAAACTACCAATTTTTTATACTAAAAATTGTAAATTTTGGCGGTGGTACGTCCAAATATAAGCAAAGCTCAACAAAGTAACGTAGCATTCAAAGTGAAGAGCATTCGATAGTAAGATGACTAGGAAGTTGATTTGATGTCATTGATGTTAGATATGTTTTTGACACATCAAGCTGAAATAAGACTTCTACGCAATGCAAAATAATGTACTAAGAATTCATCTTAATGTGTTCTAACATCTATCCATCTCCTTTAATGGTAAGACTGAAGAAATTCCCAAGGAATTACAAAAAAAGGAAGAAAAAATCTAAACTAGACAAACCTCCTTCAATCATCTAATTGTTTTAGCTCTGCTCTCAGTTCCTCAATTTTACGCATTCCGCCTCTTCATTGAAATAAGCAGTTTATTTTGATTCCAATGCCATCTCAATCTCCTCGCGAGCTTCTGCAAATTGGGTCAAGAGACTCAAGCAGCTAGAGAACAAAAAATGACAAAATTTTAAAATGGATAAGGAAGGCACGTTGGGGTTTGCGGGTGAAAGAAGTCTTGAAATGATTTGCTTTTGTTGAAGAACAAGGTTTTGTAGAAGAAAGGAAGATAAGGGTTTCGAAGGTTGTCGAAAAGGTATATCTGGAGATAAAATTTCAGAGTAAGCAAGGTCGAGTGGGAAGCATTATTGAGAGTTGAGAGAAGAAAATGAAGATAAAAGGTATGGAGGGCGGTGGCAGCTTCCGAGAAGGATTTCAAGCCTCTCGAATCCTTGCAAAATCGAAGCCTGAAGACAATTCAAGAGAGGAAGGTTTGAGGCAATTAAGGTTTAGGCCCGAAATTTTCCGTTCAGTAACAAACCGGCTTGCAAACTGTGGTTCACTTGAACTTGGCTCGTTTACTTAAACGAACCTGAACCTGTACTCGAATTCGGGATTTATCGAGCCAAACCGAACCAAGCTCGAGCTGTTCCCCAAGTGCCTCGGTTCCATGCCACCCCTAATCCCAAGCTTATTCAAAAGTAAATAAAAAGGAACAACCAAAGTTATAGCCTTTTCAAATAGGCTTGCTTTGTTTGGTGTCTATAAAAATATTTGCATAAATTAAAAGTTTCCGGGCTAATTATTTTCTAATCTCTTGTGCTGTTTTTTTTTTTTTTTTCAATAAGACATGCTTATTCGAGTATCACATACATCTGAACAACAAAATGTATCTTCTTCTAAAGATATTTTCGATACTGTTCTACTTCTGAATGCAACAACGACGACGAGTCCAACATCTAAAGTACCTTAAAATTGCCGAGAACGACAACGGCGTCCGTTGTTTCAGGCGAGGTTGGCTACTTCTCTCGGGATCCAAGACAGGAGAGATTTTTGCTGGTCTCCGCTTCCTTTGGAGACTACACACCTTCGTGTATGTCTGCTCTTTTCGCGTCTTCCCTCGAACAACAGAGTTCACGCTTTTCTGTCTCCTTTCATGGGACCAGAGAGCTCCCTTCATGAGCTACCGCAATGTTCTACTCATCCTGGATTCCCAGTTATCTTCTTCTTCCTCCTGCCTCCTTCATCTATCGAGATCCCCTGAAGTTTTAATCCAAACAGCCAGGAGGCAAAACGGGACGACGGGCTCTCAGCCTGGTGGATCGTGAACGAAACCCATGTCGCCGCTCAAACTGAAGAGTTTCTTTAAATCGAGTTGATAGAGATTTTTTACTGATATAAAGCTGGTCGTCTACAGGAGAGATTAGACTGATCCTCACCCCCAACAGAGTGACAGAATGTTTGTTTGCATTTTTATCTACGTTGGCCGTATCAATGATGCGGAGTCGAGAGATCCAACTGCCTGCAAGAGCAGATCAGTCATCCGTACGTACGTGCGACAATCAGGGCTACTTTCGTCTTTCCGGTGTACGATCTCATTTATTTCCCTCCCCAAAAGTCGATATCACGATTGTTTTTAATATTTAATTGGGTTTTGTTTTTTAGGCGGAGAATCGCTGTCGTCCAGTTCGACACAGCTTTTTTTTTTCTTTCCTCTTTTTCATGCCATACATTGAACATACCATTGCCATCATTTCTCCATGCATGTTATTGGTCTCATGTCAAGTGACATGATAGGAAGAGACTGATGTGATGCAGCAACCATTCACGTGCAGTCATTCCCTCTTCGCAGACGAATATATTTTTCCCTTCTTTTACGAGTTGCAACTCGCTTGCAATTCAAATCCCCTTAAAAAGCATTTAACTGATTTGAACTCTGAAGCCACGCCATGAATCCACCCTTCATTATAATCATTCTCCGGCCTTTCTTTTCTTTTCCAGAGGCGATGGGAGAGTCTCTCAGTCTGCTTTGGAGAGAGGTACATTTGTTTCTACTGCCAATCACCAACAACTCCAATCAGTTCAGCACAACGGACCCATCGTTGATTTCTCGATTATGTTTGTTTTTTTTTTTTCCAGTCGGTATTCTTTCCTCCTTTCCCGAATCACAGGATCGAGTTGTTTAACAGAGTGGTGCTTGCTTGAGGTCTTGAGAATCGCTTTTGGTTGTTTTCAAGTTAATTTCCGCACTTGACAGCGTGAGGAAAGTCACTAGATTTTAATCTATTCTTTTGGGAGCTGAGGTGGGTTGGGGAGAGAAAGCATCCGGAGAGTACGAGGATGGAGAGAGCATAATTAACTTTAATACTTCATAACTAAGGCTACCAAACAGGTGATGTTTTCCAGTAAAATAATGCAAACTTTTACAGAAGAAGGGCAGCTATCGAGGATCTACTTTTTCACCCTCGAAAAGTTTCTAAAATATACTAACTGCTGAGATGGTAATGATGGCCATAAAAGAGATAGATCAAGAAAAGGAGAGACGTGGGGCGTCTAATTGGTAGGGGAGGGCGGTTGTCAATCAAAAGAAACAGTATCTTTTGATGAAATCTTACTGGGATTACAATTTGTTCCAAAAGAAAAATAGAAATGTGGAGACGGTTTTATTCAAACTTGGGGGAGAACTGAAAATCTCATAATTTGGAGTAGTGGCAGTGGCTGCAAATGATCTTTTTGACGCTTCGGCTATTACCTTATGTTTCTTTCTCTCCCCTTTGAATTCCCGCACTCGATGAACCCATAATCTGAAAAGCGGTGAAACACTTTTGGATTTTTGTTACTCTCTCTCTCTCTCTCTCTCTCTCTCTCTCACTTCGTTTCCGGGCTGCTCCAAGCAAGTTTTGGTAGCACCGATTTGGCTAAACTCTGGGTTGATCAATTTGATCACCAAATGCATAATAGCTGGGTTTCCCTGCATAACCGCAATAATTTGTCGAACAGCCATCTTCGGCAACTAGGCCTTTATATTGTGAGGCATTCTTTTTTGTGAAAAAAGAAGAGCAGAATGCAACATTACATGATAAGATTTGACAGGAGATACAGATAGCCCAGACTGGGAAGGAACCCAAATTAACTCGACCGTTTGACAGAAAGAAGTTATTAACCATTCGCTTGTCGCAGAGAACATCGGAGTAATATGATCAGGTTCCTTTTACAGTAGTAAACTGGAAAATACTGAAATGATCCTATGGTCATTTGAGGCAATCGTTTCGTATTCGAATCTTGCAGTACCTCCTTAATCCTGATCCTACTTTATGATCTTCTGCCGTACACTTTATGGGCCGAAGATTATTCTTACGGATTCTTGTTCTGAGAAACTAAAAGAGGTTGTTCCTAACTGTAAACACAATGTCCCCCCCTTGCATAGCTGGCTCTTCTCTCGCGGGCCGATCATATCTCCTTCTCCCATGCCAAAAGCTTGCCATGCCCGCCTTGTAGAAATCAGAAAGTGAAGCAGAAAAAGGAGAAACATTTTGAAGCTTACTGTTGCCTACATTAATGGCGTAAAGCAGGCACTCTCCTGTCAACCGCTTCAAAAGTGAGTGATACAGTAGGAACCAGGAAACTGGTCAAACAACATACTTTTTCAATCACAAGAGCTCTACAGGTGCACCTAACCTGGAAAAAGGTTCCATCTTTAAAGGGCAAAAAACTGCGAGTTTTGATGGGTTTCTCCTCCAAAAGTGAAAATTAGTGCCTCATCTCTTTTTATGGTGACTGACGGTAATGCACATTGAATTTCGCACTTTCTCCTGTTTTATTCAATTCTGATAATTAAGCATGTTTTCCTAGTTTTATTCTGTCGTTGTCACGTGTCCATATATAGAATTTCGTTTCCAGCGAGCTCTTACTTTCTTTTCTTTGTCTGGTCTATGAGGTCATTGATGCTTATGCTTTGCGTAGTCCGACTGAAGAGACTGGCAACTGCAAGTGGTTTTCCTCTGCTTTTGTTGCGGACGGCAGGGAGGTGATACCAAACGCCATGAAGTTCCTTTCTTTTCATCGCTTTTCTGCAACTTCACCGCTCTTTTACTTGTTGTCACAGGAAAGAAGACTTTATCAAGTCTATTAGACATGCCTTCCTTCCACGGTGAACCCTCCCTCCCCTTTTAAACACCCTCGCTTATTTTCGTTTCTTCATCCAACAAACGATTTCCCAACGGTTCAGTTTTTCGAAATCGGAAGCTTCCAGACATGGGTTTTCTTGGAGCGATAGCGAGGCACTTCGACGCGCTCGTCGGGTAAGAAAAGAAGGCCTTTTGGTTCTTCTGTGTTTTTGAAAATTAATTCGACTAGGAACAATTATAGTGGCGTCTTCTCTCTATCGCATTCTTCTGCTTTCCACTGCTTTTTTTATAATAAAATCATGACAGATTCCAGTACAATTTTTTTCCTCTTCTTCAAGCGTCATGGAATTTAAAAAAAAAAAAATAGAAGTAGAGAGAGAATAAGGACCGAGTTCATATATGCATCTAATTATGCTATTTTCACAATGTTCAAAATGAAAGAAGCTGACGATATTTTTGTGTGGTTGGAACAGGCCAGGATTGATGTTACTCTATCCTTTGTAAGTTGCAAAATCACGGGCGGTCAGATCAGAATTAATGTTAAATGTTTTTCAATCAGCTTAAGAATTGAAACGAGTGCGTTAAATTTTCTTTGGCAGATATGCATCAATGCGAGCAATAGAGAGCCCCTCCACCTTGGACGACCAACAATGGTTGACATACTGGGTGCTGTATTCGTTGATCACATTGTTCGAGCTTTCCTTTTGGAGATTCTTGAGATGGTAACAAGCAGTACAGACTGCATAGTTTCATGTGACAAAAAGCTGTTGGCGAAAACCCTTATCCCTGCTTCCTTACCTGCTCCTCCTGTACTTTTTTAACTTTTGGCAGGTTTCCAGTTTGGCCTTACATGAAGCTGCTGTTTTGCTTATGGCTGGTGCTACCTATTTTTAATGGAGCTGCGTACATCTATGAAAACTTTGTGAGGAAGTACGTAAAGATTGGAAGCCTTGTGAGCTCAGAGTATCCAGAGGGCCAAAGAAAGATCTTACAGATGATGACCCTGGATGCCAGAAAATCGGTTGAGAGGTACATCGAGAAATATGGGTCGGATGCGTTCGAAAGGGTCGTCAAAGCGGTGAGTACATCTTTTATGAGAACATCCAAGGGATTCAGTAAACTGGAACTTTGACTCCCAGAAGCTTTTGTTTGCACTATTTTTTATTTTTTTTTCAAAAAATTTCCTCTCCATGTTCCCATTGATCATCAATCTTTCAGTTTCTCCGGTTTTGTGGTATTCATCTTTTAACAAGAGAGGAATAGATTTTAAATTTTGTTTCCCGTTTTCCGATTTGGAAAACTCTGCAACAGATTTATTTATTCGTAGCATTGCTGTTTTCTGTTTGTCCACAAGGTTCTTACTAGAAACAATTGTGGTGCAGGCTGAAAGGGAAGCAAAGAAACGCTGAAGTCATCAAAAGTTCTTATAATGGGCTCCCTCTTCATGAATCTAAGTTTATATCGAATACCAGCGAATGATTTACTGTATTCTATGTATTTTCTGTGTAAATTGAATGAAAAAATACAAAAACGTTCATGGGTACCTTGGTTCTATAAGCAAACTGGCTTTTTTACAAGAATCTGATAATCGAGTTGAATGATAGGAATAAATCTCCCGACACAATTGATAAATAAGAGATGAAGAGATTCCCACCCTCTCTTGTTTTGGCACGACGCGTAGGGTGGAGCCCCTTCTGAAGTAAACGAAAGGGAACCGATGGTTAGATTCGACAAAACTAGATTCAGTTAGATCCAATCACGTCATTATACAAGCAACTAGTCCGATCTAACAACATCGTAAGGAACTTGGAGTGATTCATGGGATGTTATTGACCAAGGAGACGATGGAGTTGGTCGGTCTAAATCCCAACCAATTGTATAGATTCATCTAAGCTTTTGGTCTAATCGTTGCCTTTAGTTGTTGAATACGGTTTGTTGTCGTTCCAGTCTAATCGGTTGCTTTCAGCCCTCTCCTCTTGTCGCTGCCTTCTTGGCTTCTTTCTTTACCTCCTTCAGCATCTCCCGTTTCCTTCAACTCCTGGGACCGCATCTACACTTCCGCGGGACATTCGACCCTCTCAAGGATCCCATCCTCATCATCTCTGTGGCCTTAATAGCTAGTTTCCATCGATCCGTTTGAAGATGTCGTACCGGGACCGAAGAGCTCACGGACTCCGGGTACATTTTTCACGTCACCAGAAATACCTGTACTAGGGACGCGACCGACTGGGATGTCGACGATATTACCGTCCAGATTATATCTCAGACAAGGTGCTTGCCAAGACCAGCGTTTTAGATTTCGCAGACTTTTAGTCCAACCTCCCGCATTACTTGCCGCCTCCATTTATCTGCTTCGGCCAGCTCCCGAAACTCGGAAGCAAGGAAAGATGAGTCTTATTTATTTTCTCTGTGTGATTAAAAGGTATTCACTCTGCTCCTAAATTACTGTCTAGCAAATCTGAACTAAAAAATTATCATAACTTCTATCTCAAAGATATATGATTTAAAAAAAATCACATCCCAAGAAATAGAAAAGAATAATGCCAGCCCCTCTCCTCCTCCCTTCTGCTGCTGGCATGGGAAGAACCGGCACCATCTCCTTCGGTGTGCGAAAGTGCAGGGATCTGCCCCTGTCCTCTATAAACGAAGATCAAGGTAGATTTCTTTCCCCGTATAGATTTTAAAGTTTTTATTTTGAGCAACTTTATTATGACATCGGCATCTATTCAATCGAATCGATGGTTACTCCATCGCTTCACCGAGATCTTATAATATTGGATTTAACACAATAAAATTATTTATATGTAGCTTATTTAATAAAGCATACAAATAAATAAGTAAATTCGAAAAATATTGAAATTATTTATAATTAAAGAGAGATGAATAATAAAAAAAAAACTAGCACCACGGTTAAGGATGGCTGCCCACCCTCAAGGTCCTGCTTAGAGGGGTGTGTATTCATGAAGTCCTTGAAATGGCGAGCCCATGGCATGAGAGTGCTAAGATAAAAGTAACATGGATAATGGGCTGAGAAGGTAAGAGAAATATGGGTTGGGAGAGTGAAGAGGTGCAAGTGGTCTTTTGCCTCTTTTGCCTATTAAGTAATCAGTATGTATAATTATTCCTAATTTCTGTTCCATTTAATAAGCGGTAAACAGGTAATAAGGTAAAATTTTGTAAAATTTTATCGACATTGTCATAGTTAACACAAGTTAATTCAATGACTTATTCAAAGGCTTCATGTATCAAGTTGAGAAACTCAACATTAGGGGTGGCACCAATCCAAACTATTTGAGTTTGGTTGAGTTCAGTTTTTACTTGAGTTTGGCTCGAGCTCAAACTTGAAATAAGGTTTGTCAGTCAAACTCAAGATTTTTCAAGCTTAGCTTCTTAGATTGTGAGCCGATTCTATTGATTTTTTAACAAAAATACCCTTTACTATAATTGCTCTCGTCAATTCCCTCTTTAGTTGGTTGATAGTTGCTCTTATTTACCTCAAAGATAATCGATCGTTCAACCCTTTTGGCTTCCTCAACATCTAATGTTGTTGTTTGCCAATGAAATAAACACTATTGACGGAGGTGTTTGCTCTTTTTTCTTTTTTCTTTTTGTTTATTAAACTGGTTATTATACATTAATATGCTGCATTGCAAAGTCTTCGACTCTCACGGTGATACTTTGAAGTTCAATGGTACCAAGGTCATCACAATATTCTCTTTATTTATTATTTTTTTTATTTTTATAGATGTAAATGGATATAGGAGCTTGAACCCGGATCGAGCTCGGACTCCAACTCGATTAGGCTCAATTCCAATTTTAGACTTGAGTCTAAGCTCAAGCTCGAGTTTGAGTTCGAAGTATTCAGATCGAGCCAAGCTCTAACAAATGTAAGTTCGAGCTTAGTTCAGCTCGATGCCACCGCTACTCAGCATGGTTGTTGTATCCTTTTGACATTACATATCAATTAAATTTCATATTAATGTATAAAAAGTCCAATTTGTCTTAATAATTCTCTCTATTACTAATTATTTAGTGTGTTTAAGATCTCTCTTCCATCAATGGGTTGGGCTGTTAGTCATTATTAGCCCAAACTTCCTTATCCCATAGAATCACTATTAATGCTTAACTTTTATTTTATTCTTTATTTATTTTTTATTTATTTTAATGATATAAGGAGTAGTTTTTGCAAATGGGGGCTCCCAATTTTGGCATTCCAATTAGCTTTCAACTTCGTCCTGTAGTTGTTGCGTAATCACCGGATGAAAATTGCTCTTCACGTGGTGTGTTTGGGTAAGATTTTCTAGATTGGGAGGAAGACAAAAGGAGACACAGCAGCAAGGCTTTCGTGTGTGGGCTGCGGTCAAGTAAGCTCTTGGACTGGAGATGGGGCCCAATGGATTGAAGATTAAACGACGTGGCTTTGGATTCTGTGATCCGGTCGGATGAAACTTGAAAGGACCCACACCCGAGACAATATGAATCACGTTCTCTTGCAGTCTCGTGATTTCCTCGTTCAGAAGTAGAGATCAAAGGCACAACAAATTAATCACTTACGACAAAGAAGTGAAAACTTGAAACCCTAAACCCTAAAAAATGCGGAATTTTAAAGGCACAACTAATTAATCACGTTAAGAAGTAGAGATTGGTCATGAATTAAAGACGCAGTTTGGAAAGCTTAACCCTGACAAACCCCACGGAAAATAATGGAAACTGATTCATATCCTATCTCAGAAGGAAGGGTTTTTGTTCCCTTTGTCCGGTGGAGAGGAATAGGAAATGGAATTACCTCAAGTTCCGATAAATATCACTACTCAACTCACGTACTCTCTCTATCTCTCTCTCTCTCTCTTCCATGATTAGGCGTTTAGCATCCAGTTAAACTGTTAGGTGCACATTCATGAAACATGCGGAGACGGGTTCTCTGAATTGTTTCTACTTTTTTTTTTTCTTTTATGTGACAGAGGGAAAAATATCAGAGAAGAGAAAAAAAGGTAGCGGTGTTGTTTTGGTGCCTTTGTGGTCCTCTATTCTCGCTTGCCCGAAACTGCAAGCCTGCACGGTGCAGAAGGTTTTTCGCCAGTCTTTCCTCAAATGTTAAAGAGGTTTCCATCACTGATTACTTTCACATGCCCAGCAACTGAGATTTACACCCAAAGCAAATCTGTTTCTTTCGTGCCTTTTTTGCCTTTTTCTAGAGTTCCTCTCCTCCAATGAGCTATAGAGTTGCCTACTGCAGAAAGTCAAATACTGACCGAGTGATGGAAGAGCAGAGCACTGCCCTTTCAAGCTTCGTATTCATTTCCCATACCAGATGCCTTGCCTCTGGATTTTGAATAGTTTTTTTTTTTTTCTTCTTTCTTCTTCTTCTGATTGTAAAACAGCTTTCGAGTTTACTGTCGTTTGGGTGCCAGAAGTCTGAAGAACACCCCATACATCATGAATAAAGCCAGATTTTTCTTGGCTGTGAGCTCACCTGTCGTTATCTTTCTTTTCATAGTGTTCTCATTCCGACGTCGCCATAAATCAGTGGGAGAAATTTAAGTTTAAAGAGAATGGGGTTCTTTTACTTTTTCCAGAAAAGGCCAGCGAGGAAGATTTCCTAGGAGATTTCACTCGGACGGAGATGGAAAGATGATGGCGAACATGCTGCAAAGTGCAATTACGTGTGCGACTGGTTTTTACCTGTTAGGAATTGCTGGGTCGTATGTGACAATTACCAAAGGTCTTCCAGTGTTAATGGGTTAATTTTAAGATTACATTCCGGAACTGTAATCTCAAAGTTGCAGCCTTGCACGTTCCTTCCTACTTCCATGGCTCCCCTGTCCCCATGATGATCTCATACCCAATTGAGAGGATCAATAAAATGAGTCTGAGAGAAAACAAATAACTAAGAGGGTACAAGAGAGAAATCTTAGTAGGGCTTGGCTAATGAAGGAAACGCCATTCTAGATTGTTTTTAACTGTATATGAAGAGACCGAGGATTGAAGGTGAGGTTCATAGAGTACCACGGTGCACGGCCCCAAGGGGTTTGCAAAACAAATTGCTCTGCGTGTTAAAAGAAATTGATCAAAATCGTAAGACTGGAGACCGTATGTGAAGTTTCAGTCTCTGAACCTTCGTACTAATGAGACTTTCATCGGTGGAAAAAGTCGAGACTACAGTCAATTATTAGATGCTCCATGGCAGAGGGCCACCGGAAAGAGCCAAAGCTGTGGTCCTTCCTCACCAACGAGAAAACAAAACGGAACGTCGGAACCCACCCAGTCTCGAGGAAACTGAAACTGGAAAGGAATCCTTTTCATATATTGACAAAAACTGACGCGCTGGTTTCCAAGTACTGATTTCAGAGATTGCCAATGTCCACTAGAAAATTGTGTCAAAATAGCTCGTGTTGCAATCCGAAAAGCTAGTCTGAATTAATGGTAGATTCGAACCTAATGAGAAAAGAGCAGTAGTAAAGAAAAGCTACGTTCAGCTAATGGCCGAAAGAGGTGGGTCCTCAGCAAGTTGGTAAAGCCAAAAGGGCGGGAGGAGAGCAGGAAAAGATCAAGAGGACAGGAGCAATACGCCAACAAGTAGCGAGTGCAGAAGAAGCACCTGGATGTAGCCGGCAAGAAATGAGAAAGAGACGGCAAATTTAGATTCAGTTCAGCGGCGGCGACGCGAAAGTGGAGGAGCAAAATGAAAACGAAAGAAGAGGAATAATCGGAAAAAAAAAAAGGTGTGGGAGCCAGGAATGACCCAACTTTTCTTTCTCAAAACAACCTTCCATCTATTCTCCTGATCTTTAACATTACACGCAGAGGGTGCAGGCAGTGACGTTGAAGTATCATAAATCATTTGCAGGGGAAATGGGGCTGTGTTTCATGCGTGACATTGATAGACCAGAGGACTCAAGACTGGAGAGTGTACTCTGAAACCACCAGTTAGCTGAACAAGAAAGCGATGTGAATATATCCAAGTTAGCAAACTGCCATCCTGAATTCATTTTAGCGGAGATAAATTCATGGCCTTGCATTCTTGGAACTGATTACTAGCATTTACGACCATATGATTCATTCTCATATTATTTTCGATTTGATGGTTATATGATTCCCTCTTTCTGTTTCTAAAAGCAATTTTTCAGTTTGACTTTAGGACCTAATCTTGTCGCCTCCCTCTTCACTCCTATGTAGTGTGAACAAGGGACGTTTTCTTACATTGCTGAAAATATTCGATCTAATGGATGAAATTAATCGAATGACTTCACTGCGAGACACATTTGCAAGTAATTTCCTGTTGGCGCAACAAAGCTTCCTGTAATCGTTTTCATGGGTTTTTATCCAAGTATTTGCAGAAATATTAACATGCAGTTCATGTCTAGTGGTAAAGACAAATACATGAAATTAGCTTAAGACAAGTTGGTGATAGAGAAGAAAGTAGAAGCACCACCAGTTAAGAAACGTCTTAAGAATATTTGATTTGAACAATCATCAAGCGAGGTCCAAATTGAGTAGCCACGTCTCTGAACCGATGATTGAGTGTGGGAGCTAGAATTAAGTCTTATTCCCGAAGAGGAATGGGTTCCACCCAACCCGACCTGAATGAATCGCATTCCCAAGGAATAAAAGCAAACCGTATCAGAAACTCGCTTACCACAAATCTCTGGGTCTAAAGTTTCTTCTTTTTGTTGATTTGAACTTTCATAAACAAGGGCGGATGCCCCATCAGCGGCGATGAAAGGAACACTTTCGACAACCAATACAATGTATGGTTTTCCAACATGGAAGTCATCTTCTCATCCGTCGATGCTTATTCTCTGATAAAGGAGGTCCCCCATTATATCCAAATCGAACGAGTCATTCTTGACAAACAGGACGAACCCTTTCCGTTTCTGGTAAACAGTTGCAGGCTCCTTTATTCTCTTGTTAGTTGGGCTGTCAAGAGAAGATGAGCACAGGAAGAGGCTTCTTTTCTTCACAACGCCAAAGAAAGTGGTAAAAGATTAGTGTCCCATCGACCGCAGTGAGACAAACCTCTGCAAAGAGCCTAAAAAGAAAATGGTCCAAAGGTTGAGCATAACAGTAATGGGTAACTTGCTATATCTTTTCTTCTTTTGTAGTTTATCAATTTTTTTGGTGTAAATCATTTTCAAGGTAACAGGTTCTTAGAAACTTATGGGAAACTTTTCGGAAACCCTGGTTAAAAAGGTTTTACGAAGAACAGTAAAGAAAGACTTTTAAGAACTGCATTCCGAACGCAGCCCAAACTGTCCAGTGAACTTAAGATGGAAAGCTTTTAACAGCGTAGTGGGTAAGTTTTTTGAAGAAAAAGGTGCTTCAACATGTCCCAAAATAGCCACAGATGATTTTTGTTTTGAATATTCTAGGAATCTAGAGTCATAAGTTACTGAATGGGAGATGAATTCTATGGAAAATCAAGAGAAAAGAGAGAGACAGAAAATTATATTTTTATATAAAACATTCTAAACCATTCTATCACCGTGTTTCGGACCAGTTTTACGTTAGAAGAAGATCAATAATACCAGGGTTTAAACCACGTTCCAGAAAACTATACGGTCGTTGGTTCAGACTTGAGAATTGAAGAGTAGCAGGAAAAGTAGAGCAAAAGGGACAATTGTCAAAGTTGGTTATGAACCTCACCAACTATATAACTTGAACCGGAACTGAAACCAAACAAATCAGGAAAAAAAAGATATAACGATCCAAACCTACCTTGAAACCCTCAGTTTCCATTGCATATCACTATCAGTTGCGAGATTTAAGCAGTGGCGCTGCCCATAAACGGCAAAAGGCGAGGCTCTGCAACAGCATTCCTTGCTTTCCTAACTCTACCCAGTGGCCTTTGTAATGGTGGTATGGACCACCCCCTTTGGTAGCTGCAGCAGCACTCATGCCACCCACTGGAGTCAGTCGCCTCTTACTCCCAAACGGACACTCGCATTCTTCTTCAAACCCTCTCACTTCGCCAAATTGGGGAAATGTAAGTTAACGCGTTAGGTCGTAAAGCCATCTTGGAATTCATTGCACATGTCCCCTGACCATCGTGAGGCTTCTCGCAATTCTCGGTTCAGCGACTACCCATGTGACTTAAAGGTAGATGTCTCAATTTCCTCAAGAGAATTGATGTTTGAAACCTCATTAAGGTTCTTCCACCATTTCCATGTTGTTTGTAAAGAGAGAAGACAGATCCGCCGTACTGGTTTTCTGACTAAAATTGAAACAATCTGAAATAGTTTGATTAGAATTAGTAGGTAGAAGTAAGTTCCAGGGTGGTTTATATAACTCATATATGTAATAGCAAGTTAACCAGGTATTGGAGCTGGTTATTGTCGGAGGTATTTGAGATCAAACAAAGGGTTTAAGCGATTGAATTAGATGTTTTCTTGCTTTGGTCTCTTTCACTAAACCAAAGCAGACCATGAATAGAACTCTTTAAAACAGTACAGAAAAAGCATCGTGGAGGAGATGAAGCAAAAGATTATTTATATAATTACATGTCAAATCATCAGAAGGTAAGGTGTAATCTCCCTTGAGCTTCCGTTTCAGAACTGGGAATCGAAATTTCGGTCCAAAATTTTGAGGGGTAGTTCGTAATGGGATTTATTTGGATCACATTGTAAGCACCTAACCAACAAACGGAGGGAGCGGATTTCGAACTCAAGACCTGCTCTGATACCATGTTACTAACCATTGCGCCAAAAGATCGACCTTTTAGCGAAGACTCAACTTGCATATTAAAGACAGGCCCATTCCAACACACATCACATGAACTGTTCTTGCCGAATTAAAGGTGAGGAAGTTTGCCGTAGTCCTGCGTAATAAACGAGTGGTGATCGTTAAGAATTTTGACTCAAACTCTGCTAAAATCTAACTCAAGTGCAGGACACACTAATGATGTTTTCTAAATGTAAGCAACGTTTAATGGTCAGATTCTCATTTTATTTTCTTTCCTTTTCTTTTCTAGGAGTTCCAAATAGACCCTAGGTGCTAAAGCATCGGTGATCAAAGATGTGTATTTCCAAGTGCAACATGTGTTCGCGTCAAATTTTCAAAATGCTATTGATTTATTGGACCTCTTTGTTACCTCAATTCTGTGTTATCATTTCAACAAAAATCAGGGTTGTTAGATAAGGTGCAGTTTTCTTAAGAAAACATATGTTACATATAGGATAGGGATAAAATTGCTAGTCCATGGATGAGATTTAGGGCTACTCTCTTCCAAATATATGCTAGCGAGATGGGGGAATGAGACATGTCTCGTGTAAGTGGGTTCCCTTCACCGTTCCTAAATGATTGCAAGTCACTAGTTCTGGGGACTAAAAAATATGAATCCCATAATAAGATAGCAATTACGACCAAAGAAGTAATAAGTACTTGGGCGTGGACTTGGAAACTCCCCTATTTGCCAATATAAATGTTGACCCAATCTCGTTTCTGTAGTAGATCAATTGGTCAACTTATCCCCAGCCATTTTTGCAACTAGAGATGTATGAATGCTCTGAATTTTCTCTTTTTTAGTTAACACAATCAAATAAGCATAGAGACGCAGAAGAGTCAAAGTTATATATATTTGGAAAAAAAGAATTAAACAGAATCGGAATAGCGAGGCAACGGAATGTTTGGACTTTGGGGAAGTCCGATTGGAAAGGAACGAATGGATCAAGTAGCTGAATAAAATCGCATTGTTGTTCGATATTACGGCAGAAGTTCTTGCATTGAAACCACATTCAGGATCTCTTTCAGAGCCTGTCCAAAATTTCCAGACGAGTCTTCGTTCAGAAGTAGTTTTGGTCAGTAAGGGGAACTGCGTGCTTCATACGCTGCGCTCTACTGAGATGAAGAAGTGATTAGATTCTGGGTGTAGAGAGTAGAGAGTAACATGAATTGCAGCAGCAAATGGGTGTTCCATCGGAAAGTGAAAAAGGACGAAGTAATGGAAGAACATCTCTGAAGGTGGAAAGTAAACTGTATCTGATTGAAATTTTAACACAAAAACTGGGGGTTGTGGAGCGTCAAAAGTTATTCCCCAGGACGCAAGAAGAAAAGGAGGGTGGAAGCATCTTTGGAGGGGGTCCTTGTTTAAGGCAATTTTTACTCTGTACAGATGTAGATACAGTTGGCCTCTGAGTTAACGCTAGCTTGTCCGGAAGCAATCGAGTGAGGGAGACAAGGAGATCATACATTGTGTTCCTTTGGAGTCCATGAACCAAAGGAGATGGCTTCCGAATACGATTGCACTATCCTCCGAGACCCCAATCATGGCCCACTCTTTCATCATCCGTCATGTGCCACTGCCAAGTGCCGGGTGAAGTTGAGTCTTGTGACACTGACGTTTTGTTAACCGAGGGGTGGTCCGGCCCCCCATCACCATGATGATGACGATGACATGCAAGCCAAGGTGTCATCTATTGGTGATGTGGCACTGCCATATCACCGACTGAGTGGGTGGGTCCTGGTCACATGGGTGAACCGTGGTCCGGACAGATTGGTACGATGGAAATCCTAGTTTGGTTCTAGTCACTTCAATAAAAATGAGGCAAAGGATTTGGAAATTAGGGCAGGGGGAGTCACATGGGAGAGTATAGTTAGCCTTCGCTTCTTCATACGTGGGAGGGGGACTCTTGGCTCTAGAGAGAGAGAGAGAGAGAGATTTTTATTTGTGTGTATATATATTAAGGCGATTGAAATTAATATGAAAAAAGAAGATCGACTGAAAAAAGTTGAAAAAGGGATGATCGTAGGGTGAGAGACAGAGAGGAGAGTGGAGAGGGAGACGTCATATTCCAGATGAAATTCAAGCCAAATCTTACAATAAAAGCTAAACGAAACCTGAAATAAAAACAAAAGAAAGCCCTTGCCCTTGCTCGTTTCTTTGTCACCATTTTTTTATAAATGTTTTCACTGCTTTTTTAGCTTGAGTGCAACTAGGCCCAACGTCTTACTCATACCCATTAATAATCGCTTTCCAGAGGTCCTTTTCCTTTCTCACCCATCCCTAACCATCATTCATCAAAGGGAAGGTAATGGAGTCCCTGTGTGAATAACCAGCCCCTTTTTTCCCTGCCCAGTGTGCTCTGAGCAATACAGTGAGAAGCGAGAGAGGTAGATTGAAAGAGAGTATGCTGGCGAAGGAGATGATGGAGGGTGTGAGGCTTTTCTAACCCATAACACCCATCTCGTTGTCCGCCAGGCCTCCTTCCATTTTCTGCATCTTCTTGGGTGCAGGGCCCTGCAGAAACCAGGATAAATTAGAGGGAAATTACTCCCTCCTTCTCCCAGATTCCTCTTCATACATCTTTTCTTCTTACGACCTCTTTTGTTTCCTTCTCTGAGCAAAGTAAGTGATCCAAATCCCAACCCGTGTCTGTGGCTTCTTCCCGAACTGTTTCTTTAAGCTTCCATGTCAAGGTTACATATTTCCCAGTTATAAAAACTCATCATTTCCTTGTGCTTTGTTTCAGTTCTAGGACGGGGTTTGCTCTCACCGGCCTTCTTTCCGAATTGGGAACATTCGAGGTTGTATAAAAAGGAAAAGAAGAAAACGGAAATTAATGGGACGAGGTAAGATCGAGATCAAAAGGATCGAAAACACGACCAACCGCCAAGTCACCTTCTGTAAGCGCCGGAATGGCCTTCTCAAGAAGGCGTACGAGCTATCTGTGCTCTGTGACGCAGAAGTCGCGCTTATTGTCTTCTCCAGCCGAGGAAGACTCTATGAATATGCAAACAACAGGTATAGATTTTTTTACAGCTTCTGTTCCAATTATTTCTAATTATTAGCATTATCCTTTTATTACTTTCTTCTCATTCCTTTCAACCAGCTTCCTGAATCTCTTGCTCGTTAGCCCTCTCTCAGCTTCTCCTTCAACATCTTGTCTATTTTATTTATGCAGCTGAGATGATTTCTTATTTTATTTTATTTTATTTTATATCTGTTAACTACTGTAGATATCTGAAATATCGGCAACCAACTAGTTTTCTGTTTGGTTTCGAATCCATACCTAGCTTCTCTACATCTAAATAGTAAGGACAGACTTCCAGCCATCTGAAGACCTTCCTATTTAGACAGTCGGCAGATTTCCGAATTTTCTGAAGTATGCTACCTTTGCATAAATATACATGTACACAAAATCTTGCTGTTTTGGGATCAGATCAGCTAGATTTAGTCACTTGGTAGATCATCCAAAGACAGGCCAGCGAAATCTTTTAATCATGTTATGCAGTTTAGTATGTAAGTTCTTCCAAACTACTCTCTTGGGTCTCTCTCTCTCTCTCTCTCTTTGCCTTTTTTCTCTCTTTCCTTCTCAAAAAGTCACTCCGTGAGGTTTTTATTTTCCTTTTGGATGTGAATTTATCCTTTCTTCTTTCTTGGGTCCGATGCATAGATCTGATTTTTGTAATGGGACTGTGGAAGTTGAGGTAGAAATAAGGATGGTTATAAAGCATGCGGGAGAAGGGAATCAGCTCTCATGGGGATCTCCTTCTATGGGTTTTTAACATTGCCATTTTCTCTCTTTTTTTAATCTTTTATTCCTCTTGCTGTTTGTTCCTTTCCACCTCTCTCTCTCTCTCTCTCTCTCTCTCTCTCTCTCTCTCTCTTCTTCCCCCTTCACGTCACACCCTTCAGGCATAGAAAGCCTGCAGCAAGGCTGTCACGCCCTTGTTAACCCATTTCCTATACCGAAGTGCCCTCTCGCTTTGACGCTTCCTTAATAACACGTCAGTTCTTACATTCAGAAAGTTATGGAGATGAGGCGAATCCCAGACCTCCAGTCGTTTGGATCTCCTTCAACCCTCGTTAGGGTTTAGTTTTTTCCCCAGTGATCTGTCAACTTTTCTTTCTTTCCCCAGATCATGGTCTCTTCCGCTACCCGATTGAAATAAATGACCTGGGAGGGGTGGTTAGACTAATAATAAGTCCCTTTTAGTTTCCGAGCGATGTGCTTCCTCTTCCTTGCTACCTTTCTCTGTTAGGTTTGAAGAGAAGCTAGTGCATGTGTGGACATCCTTAGCTACGAATCTTGGGCGTCACTAGCGATTTTTCAGTTCTCCACCTCTGATAAAAATTAAAAATTAAAAAAAAGAAAGAAAGAAGAGTGAGCTGTAATCAACGTTTACACTCTGGATTTTTCTCGTTTTCGATTTTGCTTTCCCTAATCTACCTAGTTTGAGCTCCACTAAAGGCCAGTTCCTTCAAAGCCATCTCTCGCAGGCGCGGAAACGGGTAAAACCTTAAAGGAAAGAAGATTTCTGAACAAGGTAGGTGTAGAAGCTAGTTTCTCCATCTATCAAAGAAAAATGGGGAAAGAGAAAGGTTCCTCGGTTCATCTTTTGACTCGAAGAAGTTTGCAGCGGCGGAGAGCCTGCATTGGATTAGACGGACCTTTACCTACTTCTGTTTTTTCCTTTCTAGATACTAAACGGATGAACTTGAATTTGAGAGAGATCCCAGAAAAGAAAAAAGTGTAAAGGAACAGGTATAATAAACAAATGGGTAAACTAGACTGTCGGAACAGAGAGAAAAGAGCGTACGATGAGTGGCAGCCAATGGGGAAATCTGTACCTCTGGTTTTATTGCATGGGGAGCGTGCAACTGTGGATGCTGAGATAAGAGGGATACTGTGACCATGAGACATGGCCGCTTCATTTAAATTACTATAAACTAGTGGCAATCTCGTGATTCTCGGCCCCTTCGAGGTGGTGATGGTGGTTTCTCCGGGGATTACACGGCGGATAGTGCATTCTTCCGCCACGTGTCGAGCATAAGTAAGCAACCAATCATGTCGTGGGTTCTTGAGTTGAGGTGGCACTTCGGACCAATCAAAATGTCCTTCTATAGGTTTTAAGGTTTTTGGGCAGGAGTACGAGGAGGAAAGCAGGAAAGGTTTGGACTTCACTTATTGCGCGCTGCCATGTTCAGAGCTCAGAGGCTTCAGCGCTCGATTCCCGAATCATCTGCGTCGCGTTATCGTCTTTCTTTCTTTTCTGTTTTTTTCACTCTTTCTTTTCCAATATTCGCACCTGAGATGATTCCCAGGTTTCCAACTGATGAAACATGGACCACTCATGGGCACCTCGTTTTGTCCTTACTGGACGAGAGCTGATGGATGGAGACACGAATCTAAGCGGAGGAGACTGGTCGTACTTTGAAGTGATTTTCTTCGACTTTAGAATCCGAAAACAAAGTAGCAAGAGCAGAGCTCTCGCGATGAGATTTTTCATGCGATTTTCTTTATGAGTCTTTGAATTGATCACTTGAATTTAAGGATTAAAAGCGTTGTCCTATAATATATAGCTGACAGTTGAAAGAGAAGAAGGAAATTTCAAGAAACTTGGGTTACGTTGCATTTATTTCACTGTTCGGAGGTTGATGAGAATAACCCTTTTAATGAACACGAGTTTATAATTAGCAATAAAGTGACACTTGGTTTTCAGATAAAAGACTTATACCTGAAGTGTTAGGTTAGTAGCTTGCCAGCGAGCTGGTAGAAAGTGTGTTTTCTAAATTGTTAAATTTAGTAAAAACTGAGGACGGATTGCAGAAGACTACAGAGCTCTAAATAATATTTGCTTTTGACTTGTTGCTTGGTGAAAAAAGAAGGAAGTTGTATCCATAAGCGAGTCTGCTGCTTTTCTCCTTGCTCGAAACTGCACTTTTGGAATCTGACAACTCATTTACTTCCCTTGAAAAAGATGCAAGTTCATGACTTCCATTTGTCCTAAAATATCGATTTAATCTTTTCAAACATTGCAAAGATGAGTTCTAGTTCATGTATTAGTCTTGTACTCTAGAGCTCCTCATGAGTTGATACTCCTGTTTTATTCTCATATTCTAGACCTGCTTTTATTGTTAACTGCTCTTATATAGGTGGTTCTTAATAGACCAACTTATGTTTCAGGTAGAATAACCGGCATTTGGTAGCCTTTCTCGTAGCAATCCTGAAACTAATTGCTCAGTCCATTTTCAACTCCATGTAGGAGGATTTTAGACTTCATATGTGTGTCAGTTCTCTCCCTTGTCATCGAGTTTTCTCCTGTAGGACACCTGTCAAGTTTGCCGATTTATAACCCTACGATATTGATGTCAAGATTATCTTCTTGTTAACGAAATTGAGCATTCCATTTCTCTTAATTTGTTTCCTTCAACTTCCCATCAAGATTGACCTCCTATACAGAAAATGATCTTCTTGTGGTAAGAGCAAGATTTTTAGCTATGGTGTTTTCTTATTCCTCCTTTGGGCTGATGAGCTTGCCCATTCTCATAAACAAATTCTATCTTTGGTCTCCATGTTCTATTATATCCGGACTCAATCACAGGAATGAGCCACAGTGTACCAAAGTTTGTACTAAAGGGACCTTATGAATATTCAGATGATATCGGTTGCTGCAACATGTGTGAGAATAGAAAACATTATATCAATGCTACATTCAGTATCTATCACTAGTAGATGAAAATGCAGTTAAGTTAGAAATATTTTTGTAGATTTATAATTAATTTATAAATCAATAACAAATCAATCACATAATTGATTGCAAATTTAAGAAAAAATGAATACTTAATTTAAAGATTTGGATTACCCTTATTTCTTTCTCTATCTATTTGTGGATTAGGCTAATGGGACTAAACCATGTAAAATTTCTTTGTGTTTTTTTTTCATATACCCAATTTTATTTTTCCTAATGGTTCTTTCACAGTATCAAAGCCAAAGATTTAATCTTATTGTCTCGTTGGTTTTTTACACAATTTTTTTGGTGATATCTTTTTTTTATTATTATTCGTATTTTCATCTATTACATAGATCAGTTCATTTTCAGCATTTTACCTCTTGTTTCATTGAAAACTACCTGTAAATAATTAAGAATTTCAAGTTTTTTTATGATGGGAAATTTTTTGAAAATTGTTATCTATCCTACATTTTAAAAAAAATTAAAGCAACCATTTAAAATAAAAAATAAAAGTTAGGTTATTTTACCTCTTATTTTTGTCAAAATTATTGAAACCAGTTGCGCTAAAACCTCGAGGCTATAGTGAAGGTGCAACATGAATATAAGAGGGATCGGCCCAGTCGATATTAAATTCTCAACACTCCCCCGCATGTTGCCATTTGTGGCTCGTGGAAACAAGTGGGAGCGAGACTCGAACTCGGGACCAACCTTGCTCTGATACCATATTGAAACCAATTGTGCTAAAACCTCGAGATTCTTGTATAAAGATCTGTGGGGTTGCTTTCCTAAAAGGTTCGAGCCTTTTAGTGCAATGGTTTCAACATGGTATCAGAGCAAGGTAGGTCTCGAGTTCGAGTATCGCTCCCATCAGTTTCCACGAGCCACAAATGGCAACGTGCGTGAGAGTGTTGAGAATTTAATATCGACTAGGCCGATCCCTCTTAGCCTCGAGGTTTTAGCACAACTGGTTTCAATATGGTATCAGAGCAAGGTAGATCCCGAGTTCGAGTCTCGCTCCCACCTGTTTCCATGAGCCACAAATGGCAACGTGTGGGGGAGTGTTGAGAATTTAATATCGACCAGGCCGATCTCTCTTATATTCATGTTGCACTTTCACTATTGCCTCGAGGTTTTAGCGCAAATGGTTTCAATATGGTATCAGATCAAGGTAGGTCCCGAGTTCGAGTCTCGCTCCTACCTGTTTCCACGAGCCACAAATGACAACACATGGGGGAGTGTTGAGAATTTAATATCGATTGGGTCGATCCCTCTTATCTTCATGTAGCGCCTTCCCTATAGCCTCGAGGTTTTAGCGCAACTGGTTTCAATATGGTATCAGAGCAGGTTGTTATCAAGTTCGAGTCCCGCTCCCACCGAATTTGTCCCAGGTATTTCTAGTGAATTTGTCTCAGGGTTTTTCGGTGAGTTTGTCCACGGGTTTTTCCCATGCGGGGAGTGTTGGAATATTTGTTTGTATCGATAGGGCCAGTCCTTGTATAAAGATCCGTGGGGTTGCTTTCTTAAAAGGTTCGAGCACTTTTAGTGCAATGGTTTCAACAAAAATCATTAAAAATGGAATCATAAGTGTTGATTTCCTCCACTATCATAGTTTGTTAAGAGGTAGATGATGAGCCAACATGGCTCCCTCGAATAGCCAGATCGGCTCATTCATTTGATTTCAAAAATTGGATTTGACATAGGAACATCATGCGAACCTGATAGAATGGTACTGGGTCCACTTATCCTCTTATTGTTTTTGTTTGTTTTTTCTCATTTTCTATCCGAACCAGACCAATGCTAGTTTAAAAAAAAAAAAAAAACAAGTTTGCCTTGGATTTTTTGAAATCTTCACCATTTAATATCTTAAAAACTGACATGTTCAATCTTTTAAAAAGAGGTTGGATTGAGAAGGGAGTTATATCTTAAACCAGTGTGGAGACATTTCATTGTAATGGGAATAAAGGTTATGTGAAAGACACAATCTCATTTCTTATACCTTTGACAAATATATATATTTATACACACACATCATTCATCCATTTTCATTTTTCTATTACCTTTTATTTGTGTCAAAATCTTACAGAATGGAGATAGTACGTGCTAGTCGGATGGGCCACCTTCCATCTTGACTACTGCATCCTGATCAAGCATGCTAATAAACCACAATGTCATTCTTTGCACCATCAATAATACCAAACATATGAAGCTCCCTTTCACAAGATAGAGGCTCTATCTTTAAAAATTTCTTGTTAAATGTTCTCCTACCCTCAATTCATGTTGAGGAGGTTATAAAAAAAGAAATGCTTTTGTCAATTCATAATTAACTTATAAATCAATCAAAAGATTGATTTGTCCTGATTTTCAAAACTCAAGAGAAAACCTCTTCGTGTGCTTGATTACTGCAAATTACATAATTGATTGCATAAAATCTCTCTTTCTATCCATGGATTAACCTCTTGGGGCTAAATTACTTAAAATTTCTTTGTGCCGTTTGTTTTTAATATACCCAATTTTATTTTTGCATAGACTCTTTCGAATGCAAATAGATATCTAGGCAATATAATAATGTAAAGAGTATAGGATGCTGAGATAGGTTACTGGATTGGAGAGAAATCCTTTCAGAACTCGGCTTTATTGAGGGTGTGAGATGGTGTGAGAATTAGAAGACACTCTCAATTTGAATAGAGATCCCCAGAATTTTGGAGGTTGAAATATCACTGCAAAAGAGTTAATCAGCTGTGAACATTAAGCTTGACTATAATAGAAAACACGTATCTTAAGGTAAGTTCAACTGCATGGCCAACATGAGAATCTCATTTGGCCGTGCCATTTGAGAAGTTATTTCTCTAAAATTTCAAATCAATTGATAGGGAGCACGTGAGGAGATCATGTTTAGTTTATTCCATTTCCAATAAAACACAGAAAAGATGAAGAATTAGTGAAAATTATTGGAGAATTGACTATAGATAACATGTTAGAGCTTGGAGATCTCTCTCTCTCTCTCTAACCAGGCATGGTGAAGCAAACCCTAATGGATGACTGGAGATTGAAGTGGAAAGAAAAAGAAAACATATTACTTTTTGTTACACATTACTGTCCTTTTGGGAATTTAGCTGAGAGTAGTCACTCTTGGATTAAACATAATAATGCTGTGGAACAAGTTTATGCTTTTAGTATTCCGGTGAGCGTGTGAATATACTTACAGAAAGAGATGAAGAAGACATTGGTAACAGATTTGGAGTTTCCTTGGCTTCCATAGGTATAACGCAAGTCCTCAAGCTAGGATGATGTTGTAAAAAAGACCTCATATCTACTAATTTTGTGTGAAGTATTGTACACCTCTTGTTTTTGTTTTCTGACACCCTATGCCTCAATGGAACTTGAACCCAAAATATCACATTGGAAATCCCCTCATAAGCTTATAGAGCAAATGCCTGCAATTGAATACTGAGTGGTCCCACTATTAATCAACCAACCAAATATTAGAAATTTGTTCCTTCCAATTTACAGTATCTAGTCACCTAGTTAACAAGGCTTCACCCAATCTTAAAATTGATATACAATGAGCTTTGTCTAAGATGCTAGCTTTATATGCCCATATATTCTCATGCTAATATATAGTTGGTGTCTCATGGTTGTCTTTCAACCGTCATAGTCCTCCTGTTTAGAGAGTTCAGAATTTTTTACAAACTGAGTGTTCTCCATGTGGTTTCTATGACTCTTTTTTGCAAGAGAAGACATACACTAACATATGGCATTCTTTCTTTCCTTTTTCATCACCCAATGTAGCCTGAACCACCTTTGTTCTTCATCGACTTTATTCAAGACCCGATGACCCTAAATCTATTTTTGCCCATTCAGAGTAGGATAAGGGTCACTCAAGAAAATGAAGGCCTTGAAAAGAACAACTTGGGCTAGCCACTTTGGGTAATGAAGGTTCCTAGAGATCTAGAATGACGCATAGTTTATTAGCATTCCATGGTCTAATTTTTGCAGTCATAAATATGCAAATTCAAAGGACTGCAAGCAAAGTGAAACAATCTATCTTTTCATGCTTCGGGTTTAGGGTAACAATCTTAGTTGACGACCCAAGTACTTTGTGTTGAATATATGATTGTCAAAATCTCAGTTTCCTAGGACAACAATAGTGGCTCATAAAAGACGAAGTCAAATGATGGAAAACAGTAATGATCGAAAAAATTAAAGAGTTTTTTAGTTGTCTGATTATCTAAAGCTCATAGTTACTGTTTTCAGTTGAAGTGGGTAAGTAATGTGATTCTTTACTCATTTATTTACCTGCTATCCACTAACAAATTATTAGACAGGTAAATGAGAATCAGAAGTTTAGAAAAAGTCATAAAGTCTTCAAATAGTTAAAAGAATATAAAAAATCTGTTAACTATATATATATTAATTAGCGTATATATATTAATCACTTGGACTTCTGGAAATAAATCTTCAATGTGACACTTCTTGAAGATTTTGTATGAGATTGAAGACATTTCTAGGCATTCAGCAGTTACTTGGGCCGACATCTTGTAAACTATTAACGTTCTCAGTAGTCTTATTTTGCTAATTTTCTTTTGTTGATTTTCTAATCTGTGTCTACATTGAGTCTCCTTGAATGTAGTAGTTTGCCTTTAGAGCCCCCTCCGTTATGTTTTCTCATTTTATTCAAAAACCAAATTGTCCTAAACTAGCTATACATCTTATCTCCTCTTTAAACCAGAACATAACTAAGTTTTCTTAGATAGGATCAAAGTCTCCACACAACTCTCACAATGGATGGGTAATTCAGTAACTCATGGAAACTTTTTAACTGTATCTTTTTTTAATAAAAAATTAAGAAGTATATCAACGTGTTTGAATCTTTAAGGTGGATAATAAAACATAACTAAACCATCTTAAGGAGGAGCTAAGTTACAAGTTCACTCTCACAATGAATAGGTTATAAGGTAATCAACTGTGGAAACCCTTTACCTGTATGTGGTTTTAAATAATTAAGAAAATAGACATATAGCCAATTTATTTGAATCTTTAAATGGGTAAAAAAATTTTAGCTCATACCTGATTATGTTCAGAGAATTCTGGCCTTAATTGGAGTAAACAGATCGTGGGCAGCCTTGGAAATGTTGGGATAAGGGATGGCATTAACCATATCAGTGAATGAAGTTTTGTGATATAGTTGCCTTGGAAAGGTTGGGAAAAGGGATGACATTAAACATACCCGTAGATGTAGTTATAGTTGCCACATGTTATGACATCAATGTGATCACAGGATTGCTAAGATTGTTACCAAACTTCCCGAGGACAAAGAATTGCATTTCTCAGTGACAGACACAGACCAATTCCATCACTTTGGGATCTGATATGGGTGCAAGTTTGATGCTAGCAAGAAGTTCATTTGAACCAGTTCAAGAAGCAAGAGTGCACTAGGCTATAGCTTGAAATGAACGACCAATTAATTAGATTGGACGCAGCTTCTTCAAATTTCACTTATGATTTTCAAAAACCACTTAGCAGTTACAGTTCCACCGTCTTCTTTTGTTTTCCTTTTGCTGGCAAGGAGAGGGATGGCGTTGTTCGTTGCTATGTCTGTACTCAAACCTTAAAAGTAACTTTTTCTTGAGTATGGTTATGCATGTGAGCTGTGTAAGATATTCATGTAAAACTTTTGCGATTGGCTTCACATGACTATTGCACCTGAAACGCCTACAGCATCAAAACTTGTTAAGAGTATGAAGTTAGAGCATCGGAACTTCATTGGTGGATAATCTTGAGCTATCTGCCTCACCTGATCCTCATTCTTAACCTTGCAAAGATTGTATGTGGAGGCAATATGTTTCATATGTTGGTTTCATTCTTACGTTCCATGTTAAATACAAGGCACGAGAAATAAGTTATATTAATGCCATTGCTTTACTTTCATATATTTGCTAAACTTGCTCAATTTTAGAGTCGGTCCAAGCCTTTCAAAATATCGTGATGATCAAGTAACAGGTTATCTTGGTTGTAAATAGAACATTTTTAACCATTCATATAGAAAGAAGCATATCATGTGATAATACCAACCTTAAAAAAGTGAAATGTGCACGTAAACATTTCAGTGAGCTGCAGAGAGCTAACATGCTTTTGGGATTTATAGAAACAGGAGCTTTAGTTTACTCAATTTTTTCTATGAACTTCATGACGTATAGTTCTGATATAGCGGATTGAATTATCTAACTTTGTTGGTGCAGTGTTAAGACAACAATCGATAGATACAAGAAGGCTTGTGCAGATACATCAAATTCTGGATCAGTTACAGAAGCCAATGCTCATGTAAGTAGTTCCATCTTAGAAATTTTATTTATACTACAATAAAAATTGTTCAATAAGTTTTTACCGAGTCATATAGTTATTTTTAAGCTTCTAAGTACTCTTTTTTTTTTTTTTTTTCATTGTTTGGTCTGACAATAGGCAGACAATCTGAACATCTAGCATATATAGAAGAGCAGGAAAGCTCTTCAGTTGGCTAAAGAATGTATAGTGTTGTATAATACTTAGTCATGCTTTATTAGATTTACTATGCCGTTCCAATTGGATGAAGATTTTCTCTAAAAAATACTCACTCCAGCCATCAGAGGTTGTCTTTTTCACGTAAAGTATTAGCTTGATTTTTATGTAGCAATGGAAATGTAGCCTCTAAAGCAGGGATTCATATAAACAAAACACATCAAATTCAGAAAGAAAAGGAGATATATCTGTGCCATTTCCTGTTCTTTGTTGGGTTGAGTAGGATGTTAGTACTACAATAGTGAGAAGGGGTGAATCACACCCCTGAGGCACGATTTGGTTTGAGAGACAGTCAAGGAAAGTTTTAAGAAATTAAAAAAAAAAAAAAATAGAGAGAGCTTTGAAAATAAGGTTTTCAAAAAAACTGTTAAAGGTTTGTCTAGTTTCTTTGCTTTTGTCTGACTTCCTGAAACCAAACAGGGCCTTAGTACAGTTCGATAGTTTCTTTTGGGCTTGGAAGCATTTGAAGGACAAAGAGAATCATGCGACTGATGTTCAAGCGCGAAGTGAAATTAATTAACCAAAAGTAAACATGAATTGTATTGCTTTACATACCTAGCAGCTCTGACCATTCTGGTGTTTTAACTACATTTAACACAGAAACAACAACTTTCTCTAGGGTAATGCCCTAACAGCATTAATCAGATCTAATCATCAATAATACCTTAAAAATATTTATATTCCAATTGTTTTTGGGTAAATGTTGATGGAACAAAAAAAAAAAAAGAAGAATGAAGGAAAAGAGAAGAGAGGAGGATACCTTCAATTGTTTCTAAAAATTCAAATCAATGTACCCTAAAGTGAAATGTGCTAGAATCTTTCACATAAATATTTTGAGACACTATGGTCTCAAGGTTATTGTGCTTGAAATTTCAAGCATTTCTCTTATTACAAAAGGAATCCATCTTATAAGTGCGATGAATACCATTAGATTACTTTTCAATTAGGTTATAAACATAAAAACTAAATTCCAAAAAAATAACTACTTAACGTATAAATCTTCTCAAAATCTAGTTTTCGACTTTGTCTCCTTCTCCATTAGTTTCATTCTAAGAGAATTGATACTCTCATAATTTTGAAAACTTTAAGAAGGCTACTTGAGAATAATTATGAAATGCTAATTTATTTATCTTAAACATAATAATGGCCTCACATCCCATATTTTTTAGTTTTATTTCATTCTAACAATTTTTTTTTTTTAAGAATTCAATTAAAAATGAATTCTAAGTGGATTTGATGGAGTCCACTTGAGGGTACCAATTTTAGATTTATAGGTTTTGAAAATGTGTTTCTAACCACAATATATAGACTTTGTGGATTTTGCGGGCAAATATTATCTGTATTTCCTTCTATTAAATTTTTATTTGTTTATTTCAAAGCAACACTCTACTCATTTGACACTGCATGTAATCAGTTGAACAGGGCCCGTTGTAATTATTATTTGAAGACGAATTTATGGAAAGATGATAGTTATTAATTCTTTTATAACCATGGAAGATTCTGCTATGACATCAGTTCACGTCCAAAAATTGCATTAAACATTGAAAGATATGAAGATTTCCTTTTGGTAGAAAGATGTTTTTTCTCTGGTTCAGGAGACATTAGATCTGTTGAATGGCATGGAAGTGGTTGGAGATTTTGTAGAAGGCAATGCGGGTGTTTCTTAATCTTAAAGAAGCATGTCTATACAGCATCTAAATAGGTTTGTGAAGGGATTCTTCAGATGAAAACTACATAAAAAATGGTCCATCACCTGTCTATTATGTTTCCATAACTCTAGTATGAGGAAATAGTTTTGGTTGAACGACTGCTAGTTGTTTTAGTTCGGTTAGTTAGGGTAAAGGGTAACTGTTTCTGCAAGCGAATCATTTTCAATACTAGCAGATGATTGAAAGCCGCTAGCTGTCCTATCAAATTGGAGTTTAGTATTTCTTGGGTTATTGGAATTGATACAGAGAAGCTTTATATACTCACCTCATTACGCGTTTTGTATCGTATGAGTGCAGTACTACCAACAAGAAGCAACAAAACTGCGTCAGCAGATCAATATTCTACAGAATGCAAACAGGTAGTTCTTTCTGCATTTCATTTCACTCGTTACTGCTAGGAGATAAAAACTAAACATAATATTTCAGGAACTTAATGGGCGAGGGCCTTAGCTCAATGGGTGCAAAGGAACTCAAGCAGTTAGAGAATAGACTGGAGAAAGGCATCAGCAGAATCAGATCGAAAAAGGTCTCGAAATATCTTGATTGATTGATTTTGTTGCGTTTATATTGATCCCCGTGGGAAGTCAACTAACATTTAATCCTACGTTTCGATCTTTTCTGCTAAAATTCTATCAGAACGAGTTGCTGTTTGCTGAAATCGAGTACATGCAGAAGAGGGTAAACTAAGCAATTCATCTTTTCTTAAACAGTTTATTTCAAAATACTGCACCACCAGTCAATGTTACAATTGTTATGAGGATTCTAGAATCTCCTGTATCCACATTTCATTACAGGCTGATTCATCTTCTGTTTATTTAGTTTTATTCCATTAAAGCTGGGCAACTGAAGTTTGGCTAACGATGTTCTTTCCTCGTAAACCAAACCATGCAGGAGATTGATTTGCAGAACGACAACATGTATCTCCGCGCCAAGGTTCAGTTCTTCTCATTCTGTTCCTACGCTCATATGTGTGTTCGTATATCTTGCTTGAATATACAAGTATTATAAAGGTTTTTATTAGATGATATTAATGCAAAGAGAAATCATCTGATGCGTGTCAGATTGCGGAAAACGAGAGAGCCCAACAACAGCAGATGAACCTTTTGCCCGGGCCAGAGTACGAGGTTATGACTCCTCAATTCGATTCTAGGAACTTCCTACAAGTAAATCTTCTGGAACCCAACAGCTACTCTCGCCAGGAGCAAACAGCTCTCCAACTTGGGTGAGTTCTTCCTTTCTTAATTTCACTGGTTGTACAAGCAAGCTTGCGAATATCAGACATAGGACTACACCCGAGAACCCGAGAGGATATTTCTTCCTAGTAAATCTACTCATTTGGTTGCTTTGCTGCTCAGGTAAATATCGTCGAGGATACATGTTCGTCGCAGGGATCATTGTAGTTCTGAACTTCATCAGTGTCCTAATCTATTGAAAGTCTTGAGTCATGGTTTATGATGAGAAAACGGGGAAGACTAGCATTCTCTAGGTGGAATTAGGGACTCTGTTTAACAAATGCTGTCTTAGAGGACAAACTGATTTTCTCATGGATGTATGTTATGCTCTATATATCCTTATGACTACACGTATACGAAATTTAATCTGCTGAATGATCTCTCCTGACGCACGTCCCCCTTCAGAGAATTGATAGAAAACGTAATGAATAGGAAATTAATACGACTCCAACAGAGTTTAGTTACATATTGATAGCAAACATGTGATCTGACCATTGTTCCTCCCCACTCTGCATCATCTTGTGTTGGTATCGGCAAAGCCTGCATAAGGTTTCATTTTGATCAGCAATTACAGAGACAAAGTTTGAGTAGAGAGAAAGCAAGATTTGTTGAGGCTGTTACTCGCTCGGATTGCAACACACCTGTCCCATTCCTATCATGGCTACCTTCCTCGCTCCGTAAATAAATAGAGTCTACAAGAAAAAAACAGAGAAGATACAGAGAATCAATTAAGTGGTGATATGTTTTCTTATATTAATTTCAGGAGCCTCCAATCTTTCTTGCCTGCCTTCTCGCTTATTGATATGGTGATATGCCATATTACTATACAAAACATAGGTAAAATTGTTTTGCTTGTGATATATAGATACGATTAGCAGTTGAAGTAGAAGGGAGTTGAAGCATAGGACAGGTTTATACTTTCCAATATAAAGATTTTTATCATTCTTTTCTAGCTCTCTTTGGATTCCTTATCCCAAATAGTTTCCAGACAGGAAAATGATAAAAGACAAAGACAGGTTTATACTGTTGTCATAGTTGGTGAATGCAGGAAACAAACAGACCACAAAGTAAACAACATGAAGAGTAACTCTAGAGGGGAAAAAATGAGTCTGAGATACTACCCTGTCTATATCAAAAATAACCTTTTCATATCGAGTGGTGAACTTCCGTAAAAAATGAGTATGAGATACTACCCTGAAAGAAGAGTTGCCAATTCTTGTGAAGTTGGGTCCAAGACCCATCCCAAAATGACTAGCCAACTTCGATTGCCGAAAGACAATTCCGATTTAACATCCCAAAGCTGAATTTGTGTGACTCTCCACAAATTCTATACATGAAAAGCAAGCAAGAAAAGGCTCCAAAGCAATGACTTAATTCTTTAATAAAGCACGTGAGATTCATAAAAAAAAAGTCAAGCAAGAAAACAAACCTTGCCCCTACCCTCTTGCCTTTAGCTGTTAGACTAGTGATACAATAAGTCGGACACTTGTTGCATCCGAAGGTTGCCTAATGTAGCGAGTCAGGCGAAGGGACCCAAAGGTGAAGTACAAAGTAGCCGTGGCTTTTGTGTCTTTAGCCTATACCCAAATAATAAACTCAAAAAAAATTACTCACTAATCTAAGTAGGACTATTCTTTAATACTCCCCCTCACGTGTAGGCCCTTTTTTGTGCCTTTATAAGTGGATAATTTTTTGTGGATGCCCACGTATGACTACCTATTTTAATATTATATGAAGTTGAGTCTAAGGCTCATCCCAAAATGACTAGCCAACTTAGGAAGTCTTTTTCCTAACTAATTGATACAGGATCCGAATCATATGATGCTGAGTTGTTAGATAACATGTCGTTGGTATTGAGATACCTTGAGTTGGCAGATCAATGAGGGTACCTCGTGGTCATCAAGCGTCATTTGGAAGTGTTTCTGAACCCGAGTGGGGCCAGATTTTTTGCGTGGCTTTCGGGTTTACTATTTTGGGCAAAATTGTAATAATGTTGATCTTTAGCTATACAATCCTGCTTGTGGGCTGATTTTCAGACATTATTGACTGCAATATTTTTAAATCGAACACCAGAGAGAGATTTCTCTGTGTTTTGGGGTGAACCTCTTGCGTTCTTCCCTTGGATTATCAGTTGGACTCGCCTACAGGATAATCACTATTCTGTCCAGCGTCAGTTGGTATTAGAGCGTCAGGCTGGGGGAGAAGCTTAGGTCGTGCCAGAGACGCTACGGTGAGAAACAATTAGAAAGGTCAACAAAGACGATGTCGTTGTCGTCGCCGTTACCGAAACTGCCATTCGACGCTGTTGCCGGAAGAACTCGGGACTCAACATACCAGATCAACTATTCGTGGCTATTATCGGAAGATAGGGAGTCGAAAGAGAGAGGGCTCGAGAAGGACGATGTCGTTGCCATTGTTGTCACCATTGCCGGAATTGTCGTTCGACGGTGCTGCCCGAACAGAGAGGGTTTGGGACTTACAAAAAATAGAGTGCCGAAAATAGGGGTTTCATCCCAAAAGGGAGAACCTCGTGCGAGACCCCAGAACCGGGAGAGAGGGAGCATCGCGGGAGGCGACGATCTGCCGAAGACCACAGGAGACGACGATCGAAGAAGGCCTCTAGAGACATCTCGATTTCGGGAAAGGGGGGTTCTGAAATACCGATTTCGTGAGATCTCAATTTCTAAAATTTTTAGTTCAAGAGATCTCATTCCCAGGAGAAATGAGATTGACATGCGACGCGTCTGCTATACCAGAGCCTCAACATCTTCCTGGGGTGAGATTTCATCAGTTTCCATGGCTGGTGGTCGTGGTCATCGCTGGCTGGGTCTGAACGAGGAAGTCCGACACCGTGGTCGTAACGTTCAGGATGTGATGATTGAGGATTTACAGCAGTAAGTTGCGGAGTTAACCCAACGTCTAACGGCGTAAGATTTCGGTGATCGTGAGATGGAAGATTACAATTCCGATGCCAGTTTCAAAAACCCATATCGCAATCATGCTTGATGTTGGGAGCACCGCGGTCGCGGGAATCGATCTGGAGACCACGGTTTCAGAGTGACTTTACCCGAGTTTTCTGGTACGTTACAGGTCGAAGGATTTGTCGATTGGTTGAATGAAATAGAGCGTATTTTTTAGTATAAGGAAGTCCCAGTTCGTGTCAAAGTCAAACTGGTTGCCATCAAACTCAAGGGCAGAGTATCTGCGTGGTTGGAGCAATTGAGGCGATCACGAGACCGACAGGGCAAAGCCAAGATCACTGATTGGGAAAAGATGAAGAAGAAGATGAAGGGTCACTTCCTTCCTTTCGGCTATATTCAAACCTTGTTTCAGCGACCTCATTCATTGAGGCAAGGCACGAGATCGATTGATGATTACACGGAGGAGTTCTATCAATTGATAACCCGGAACGATTTATCTGAGACGAAAGAGCAAATGGTGGCATGGTATTTGGGAGGATTACAATAGCCCCTGCAAGACGTCCTCAGCTTTCACTCGTTGTTCCCTCCCAAGGGTGATTCAAGGGACGATTGGTTGAGAACAAATACTTTCCACACGACCTGCACAGTCGCAGATAAAATCTGCAAGATGATCATTTACAGTGGTAGTTTTGAGAATGTAGTGTCTGAAGAGACTATCCAAAATTTGCAGTTGAAGACAAATCGTCATCCCAAACTGTACAAATTATCATAGCTGACTAAAGTCAGTGAGGTAATAGTAGATAGGCGATGCCTAATATCTTTTTCTATCAGCATGAAATATTTTGATAATGTTTGTGTGATGTTATGTCTATGGATGTTTGTCATGTATTGTTAGGCAGACATTGCTAGTATAATCGCAGTGTTATTCATGATGGGCAAAAAAATACATATTCCCTTATCATCAAAGGGAAGAAGAATGTGTTGGCGCCTCATTGAGAAGAACCCACTCCTTCGCCAGTACTACTAACCTGCATTCAATGTTCAAGTTTTTAGTCGAGATAAAGCGTGGAGACGTAGTCTAAGCTCTACTGTCTTGTGGGAATAATGTCACAGACGTGAATCAAAATTTACCAGTAGAGGTGCACCAACTACGAGCAGAGTTTTCTGACATGATGTCCGAGGATCTTCCTCCTGGACTGCAGCCTATGAGAGATATTCAGCATCAGATTGACCTTATTTCGGGGTCTAGTTTGCCTAATTGACCGACGTCTCACCTCAACCCCAAGGAATCTGAAGAGTTGCAGCGACAGGTGGTAGAGTTGTTGGAGAGGGGCTACATCTGAGAGAGTATGAGCCTATGTGCAGTTCCTGCCCTGTCGGTGCCGAAGAAAATTGGCTCTTAGCGTATCTGTGTTGATAGCAGAGCAATCAACATGATTACAGTGAAATACAGGTTTCCCATTCCTCGCCTGGATGATATGTTAGACCAGTTGTTCGGTTCTAAGGTCTTCTCCAAAATTAACCTTAAAAGCGGATACCACCATATAAGGATAAGACCTGGAGATGAGTGGAAGACAGCGTTTAAGACGCAACATGGGCTGTATGAGTGGATGGTCATGCCTTTTGGGTTGTCCAATGTGCCCACCACATTTATGAGATTTATGCATCAGGTTTTACGGCCTTCATGGGGAAATTTGTTGTAGTTTACTTCCACGATATCCTCATTTATAGTTCAACGTATGCATCACATTTTCATCACCTATGTGCTATTTTTGATATGTTGCGGGCGAATTGCCTGTTTGTCACTCGGATGAAGTGTTCCTTTTTCACTACTTCTGTAACTTTTCTTGGTTTTGTTGTGTCTACTGATAGTGTTCATGCAGATCAGTCGAAGAAAAATGCGGTTATAGAGTGGCTCACACCAAAGACTTTGCACGATGTCAGAAGTTTCCATGGCTTAACGTCTTTCTACCGTCGAGGGACGTGAGTTCCAATGATCCGAGGAGGCGGAGGCCAGTTTTCAACTGGTCAAGCAAAAGATGACAGAAGCACCAGTTTTGGCACTTCCTGATTTTGAGAAACTATTTGAGGTAAACTGTGATGCATCTGGGGTTGGCATTGGTGGTGTTCTGAGTCAGGAGGGGCGGCTAATAGCTTTTTTTGTGTGAGAAACTATCATGATCCAAAAAGAATTATTCCATCTATGATTTGGAGTTTTATGCCATAGTTCAATCCCTGAAGCATTGGTGTCACTACCTAGTACAGAGGGAGTTCATTCTTATCACTAATCATGAGGCCCAGAAGTACATCAATGGCCAACACAAACTGAGTAGACGACATAACAAGTGGGTGGCGTATTTGCAGGAGTTCACGTTTGCACTGAGGCACCAAGTAGGGAGTCTGAATCGTGTCGCAGATGCACTGAGCCATCGTAAGTTACTCCTCACCACCATGAGAGCAAGAGTTGCAGGATTTGAGACTTTCTCTGATATGTATGTTGCAGATCCTTTATTCGGGAGGATACTTCAGGAGGTAACTGATGGTCAACGCCATGATTTTATTTTGCATAATGGTTATATGTTTTGTGGATTACAGTTGTGCATTCCAGAGTGTGCACTAAAGCAATTGATTATTAGTGAACTTCAAAATGAGGGTCACTTTGGGTGAGATAAGACGTTGGCTTTGATCTCTACTCATTATTACTAGCCCAAATTGACCAATGACGTGGCTTATTATATGGAGCGTTGTTATGTGTGCTAGCGGTCCAAGGGAGTTATCCCTAATGCGGGCATGTACACACCTTTACCTGTACCTGAATTCCCTTGGGTTGATGTTAGTATAGACTTTGTGTTGGGCTTACCCTGTACTCAACTGACCTTGGATTCTATTTTGGTTGTGGTTGACAAGTTTTCCAAAATGGCCCATTTTGTATCTTGAAGGAAAACAATGGATGCTGCACGGATCGCCCATCTTTACTTCAGGGAGATTGTGCGTTTACATGGTATTCCCCGATCCATTACTTCAAAACGTGACACCAAGTTCATGAGTCATTTCTAGAGGAATTTATAGGAGAAACTGGGAACGAAGTTAAATTTTAGTAATGCCTACCACCCCCAGACAGATGGTTAGACCGAGGTGGTGAACCGAAGTTTGGAGAACCTTTTGAGAAGTTTGGCAAGAACTAAATTGAAGTAGTGAGATTTGGCATTACCTCAAGCAGAATTTGTCCTATAACAGATTGAAACATAGAACCATAGGCATGAGCCCATTTGAGATTGTCTATGATCAGAATCCATCCGGGGTGCTTGACTTAGCCCCTATTCCACGTGTGGGTCGCCTGAGTCACAAGGCAGATGAGATGGCAGAGCATCTTCGAGGTATCCATGAGCAGGTGAAGCTAGCCATTCACAAGAGTAATGCCAAGTACAAGGTTAAGGCCGACAGTCGCCGTCATCAGGTACTTTTTTATGTTGGTGATTTTGTTTGGGCAGTTTTAACTCGTGATCGTTTTCCTGTTGGAGAGTATAATAAGCTTAAAGCGCGGAAAATTGGACCCTGTGAGGTCTTGCAAAGGATCAATGATAATGCAGACAGACTGCGCCTCCCCAGTCATTTGAAGACTTCTGATGTCTTTAATGTCAAACACCTGAGTCCTTGTTTTTTGGATTCCGATGGAGCTATTGTGAACTCGAGGGCGAGTTTTTTCCAACCCGAGGCGACTGATGTGAGATCCGAGTCAGATGATGTTGAATTGTCAGATAACATGTCGTTGACATTGAGATACCTTGAGTTGGCAAATCAACGCAAAGAGGGTACCTTGTGGTTATCAAGCGTCGTTCGGAAGTGTTTCTAAACCCGAGTGGGGCCAGATTTTTGGTGTGGCCTTCGGGTTTACTATTTTACGCAAAATTGTAATAATGCCGATCTTTAGCTATACAGCTCGGCTTGTGGGCTAATTTTCAGACATTATTGACTGGAATATTTTTTAATCGAACTCCAGAGAAGGATTTCTCTGTGTTTTGGGGCGAACCTCTTACGTTATTCCTGTGGATTATCAGTTGGACTCGCCTGTAGGATAATCGCTATCCTATCCGGCGTCACTAATAAACTCAAGATCTTTTACACACTAATCCATGCATAGCTATTCTTTAACAATTCTCTATTTGGTATCTATTTACTAATAAAGTTTACTAATTTTTATCTATTTTTATTTTATTTAATAAATATTAATTAAAAAATGGAATAAACCGATAAAATTGAGACCCCTTCATATTGTATAAGAAGAATCTCTTGGTGCAATGCTTATAAAAGCGAAGGTGGTGGGTATCGTTGATTCATGACAAACAGAAGCAGCCAAGGGTGAACAAGTTGCAGAAATAGTCGACCTTCGCCGCTGGTCCACACTCTACTGCAACTCAGTACCTAGAGATGGGATCATTATCTTTTTGTTCCACTAAACAGTGGAGCTCTTCCGAAACCTGCCCTTTTCGACTTCCACGCGCGCACAAGTTTCAGTCATTGAAAGCTTTGATGGCATTAGGGACTGATAGAGAATAGTACAGATTTGTGGACTAGAAGGAAGCATATGGTTTTCTCCTGCAGGTGTGGAAAGCATCTTTTCTTCCCGCCTCTCTTTATTTTTTACTTTTTCGAATCTTCAATTGTTTCCTTATAAATGCGACGTCGCACCTTCAAAGCTTCCAGTAGTTTTGACCTCACCTAATGGCCGGGAAGATGAGTGCAACTCATCTTCTCTCCTTCTTCCTTTTCTATGTTCTTGTTACAGTGGCCTCTTCTCGAGATCACCAGGTTTCCTTTTTTTTTTATATAATAATCTTGTCGAGCTTTCTCCCCCTCCTTTCATGACAATTACGCAAGTCGCAAAACCGGACATACTTTGAATCTCCCTTTTGTACAGGTCTACATTGTATACTTGGGAGAGCACCAGCGCCAAGGGCAAAAAACTGTGCCGGACATTCAACATGAGCATCACTCCTTTTTGCTTTCGGTCAAAAATAGGTAATGCCGACTATATTCGCCCTCGGAATGATTTTTTACCTTATTTTTATGATTATTTCGTCCTCTGTAGCGAAGAAGAAGCTCGGGGGTCTCTTCTCTACAGTTACAAGAATAGCCTCAATGGCTTCGCTGCTCTTCTTACACAGGAAGAAGTCTCCAAGCTATCAGGTGCCCGCGTCTTCTTCCTTTTCTATATTGAGAATTTGCAATGGTTTAAGTACTTCCTTTATTCAAAATTTCCTATTCACTTTTACTTCCTCGGCCTAAGAACAGTGATGGAAGAGGTGGTTTCAGCTTTTCCAAGCTTCCCCCACAAGTGGTCTCTGCAAACCACTAGGTCTTGGGAATTTACTGATTTGGCAGAAATGCTCCGACCCCGGAAAACTCAAGGCTTTTTACAAAGGGCCAGACTAGGAAGGAACATAGTTGTGGGGCTGCTAGATTCTGGTATCGGTCGTCTTTCCTTTCGAATTCATTCGTTGAGATAGCTTTCTGCATTCATACAGTGAAAAGCCTGGTAAGAGCATTATGAAAGCCAATTGCATGTTCAGGTATATGGCCCGAGTCAAAAAGTTTCAGTGATGAAGGCATGGGACCGGTGCCCAAATCATGGAGAGGAATCTGCCAAGTGGGAGACTCCTTCAATAGCTCTCACTGCAACAGGTGCGTATAAATTAATTAACATCCCTTCAGTTTCGACGTACGATTTCTCCTGATCTTCTTTAGATCAGAAAGTATATTTTTTTTCAAAAAAAAAAGAGGAGATAGTTCTGACATTAGCACCATCCCGTGCAAGAGGTCCACCGCCCACCGCCCACCACTTGCAGAATTCGAATCTGCTCCGTGGATGTCTGCAGCAGCTCCTGTAACTGTGAGGAGCCAGTGTCTTCACTCACAAAGAAACCTAGTTGATATTTGTAAACAAAGCGTCATTTGATTTGATTTTTTCCATAGAAGTGAACAGTCACAAGAACCGTCTTAAGACTGGAGTCCGATGCTAACCTTACCCTGGCATTGGCTTTGTTCCAGACTTTGGATTTCCTTTTGGATTCTGTGACCCCCTGTACACATTCAGATATATGCAGAAATACTGTATCCTCAGCTGAATTAGCAGTTTAAGGTACAGACTGTTTCAAAAATTTTGTTAGTTTCAAACCTTGTGCCCGTGATCAACCTTGGCTCTTTCACTTCAAGTCGGATTGATTGGGCCCATTAAAGTTTTATGATTTTTGTCACTAGCACCAGTCATCATAGATCGATTTCTACAGGTCTGGCCTTTTCTCTTCTCTAAAAGCTTTCTAAAGCTCTCGTTTTTCTACCTTTAGTAGAGGGAAAGCTGCAGTTTTATGGCCTCCTCTTATAATTTTTTTATTTTCAGTTTTGGGTCAAGAACTCGTTAGGCAGTTCTACGAAAGAAAGAAAGAAAAAAGAATAAAAAACAGAAGATCTTAGAGGAAAATGGCTTGTATTGGTTTTGTCAAGTTCGACGTAACCAGGGCGGCCACCTGTATTGCGCTGCTTGGATTTTTAGCTCCTAATGAAGGAAAAGATAAACAATTCGAACGGAGGGTCTGAAACCTTGTGCACGCACAGTGCAGGAGCGAGGTTTACAACTATGAGAGTAGTTATAGTGTAGAGCCAAGAATGCATTAATGAGGTTCTGCATCTGGGCAATCAACTTATGCATTGAAGAAGATGGGAGTCGGAATTGATGGCTTCTTCCCATAATCCCTTTCCTTGCGAGTTTTACCAACGCATGAAAATGGCAAATGGTAACTCGTTGAAGTCGAGTTCATGTGATCTTAACGACCGAAGCTTCCCTCTCATTGAATAATATACATAGGGTAGATGAACCATCGTTAACACTAGTTTTTTTGTAACGTAATCTAAAATGAGTCCTCCTTAAGCTAATTGTGCCGGTAGAACACATTCTTGCTCAGGAAGCTGATCGGAGCGCGATACTACCTGAAGGCATACGAGGCGTACTATGGACGTCTCAACACGACTGCCGAGTACCGGTCGGCTCGCGACCATGACGGCCATGGCACCCACACTTCATCCACTGTTGGAGGGCGACGAGTTCATGGAGCGTCTGCTCTCGGTGGCTTTGCGGAAGGCATTGCAGCCGGGGGAGCACCCCTCGTTCGCCTCGCTATGTACAAAGTGTGCTGGGCCCTCCCGGGAGGAGATCAAGCCTTTGAGAACACGTGCATGGAGGCGGACATGTTAGCTGCCATTGACGACGCACTGGGAGATGGTGTCGATGTTCTAAGCATTTCCCTTGGCACCACCGGAACCCCACCAAAGTACACGGACGACGGGATTGCACTCGGGGCATTGCATGCCGCTAAGAAAAACGTCGTGGTGGTCTGCAGTGCCGGTAACTCTGGCCCCGCCCAGGCGACTGTATCCAATCTGGCCCCATGGGTTATCACAGTTGGAGCCAGTAGTATTGACCGCCTTTTCCCATCTCCAGTCTTGCTCGGGAATGGCATCGAAATTAAGGTAACTTTAAATTTTCTGCTTCTAACTAAGCTTAGCGTGACTTGTCCAGTTGTTTCTTTATCGAGGTCCGACTACTCATGCGTCATGTTTCATTCTCATTTCGATTCCATCCAGGGACAAACGGTGACTCCATACAAACTGAAGGACAAGATGTATCCACTCGTTTTTGCAGGAGACGTGGTCCGCCCTGGGACACCCAAGAACATTACGGCTGGGTAAATCCCAATTACGCTTTATCCTACAACATGTCTTCGAGAGATCATGATGATATTTTAACCAAATTTCTATTGCCAACCGTGATTTGCTGAACAGACAATGTCTTCCCGGTTCTCTTGATCCGAAGAAGACGAAAGGGAAAATCGTTTTCTGCTTAAGAGGGAATGGCGCTAGAGTCGGAAAAGGCATGGAAGTGAAGAGAGCTGGTGGTGCTGCTTTTATCCTGGGCAATCTTCCCGCCAATGGAGCTGAGATATCCGTCGACGCCAATGTCCTTCCTGGAACTTCGGTTATATGGGACGACGCAGAGGCAATTCTCAAGTACATCAACTCCACCAGAAAACCCATGGCAAAGGTGATCCCAGCAAAGACTGTATTAGACGTGAAGCCAGCACCGTTCATGGCCGCCTTCTCATCAACTGGCCCAAATCCTCTAGAGCCCAACGTTCTCAAGGTTCGTCGCCACAATTTTTCATCATCAGTACTGCCGTATTATTAATTTATCCCTTGAAAGAGATGGAATTAATTAAGGGTGGGTGATTCTTATTGGCAGCCTGACATTACGGCTCCGGGGCTGAACATACTGGCAGCTTGGAGCGAGGTCTCCCCCCCAACGAAGCTCGTAGCGGATTCGCGACGGGTGAAGTATAACATCATATCCGGCACTTCCATGTCTTGTCCCCACGTTGCAGCTGCAGCCGCCCTTCTCAAGGCCATTCATCCTGAATGGAGTGCTGCGGCCGTCAGATCCGCGCTAATGACCACAGGTGATTGATTACGTCCTTAGAGCATCTAGTTTGCTAGTGATAGGTAAATTAATTAGAACCTCAGGTGATTTAACGTTCTTAAGTAAAAACAGAATTAGTCTCAGAGAGTTATTAAAATACACACTAATTTCGTCACTAGTTAGTCATTTTAAAATACATTTATCCCTTTATTTCGATCGCGATTAAAACTATAATTTTTCTGATTGAGTGAATAAAATATGATGATGTATTTTACTTTTTCTTATTCTGCATGGTATTTTTCTTAACCCATGCTTCTGTCTAATTTTCGACAGCAACTGTAAGAAACAACCTCGGGAAACCGTTGACGGACGCGTCGGGCAACTTAGCCGGACCCTTCAACTACGGTTCCGGCCACTTCCGGCCAGGGCTCGCGGCAGATCCCGGCCTTGTCTACGACGCTTCCTACACCGATTACCTTCTCTTCCTTTGCGGCGGGGGCGTCCAAGTCGATCCTTCCTTCAAATGCCCATCGCAGCCAGTTTCCCCAAGCAGTCTCAACCAACCATCCGTCGCAGTCTCCAATATCAACGGAACCACGAGGATCCAGAGGACGGTAACCAACGTCGGCAATCCTAAGAGCCTATATTATTTAGAGATCGAACCTCCGCGAGGCGTATCTGTCGAAATCTACCCCAAGAGGCTTCTCTTCAGTGACGTTGGGCAGAAGAAGAGCTTCTACTTGTCGTTCAAGGCAGAAAAAGGGGGGAGGCTTAAGAAGGGCGAGTACGTATTCGGATGGTACACATGGACAGATGGGTTCCACGTAGTTAGAAGCCCCATGGCAGTATCTACCTAGCTCTCCTGCACTCCTTCTCGTCTGATTTCTTCTGAAAGCGAAGCCTTAAGAGGGTCGAGGAAAGAGACAAAAAGAAGTTGAACAGCATTGGATGGGAAGCTGGCGTTAAATTGATCACCACCAAGACATGAAATAAGTTGCTTACATTTGGGAACAAACACCTAATTTGAGTGGACTTTGCACCGTAATATGGTCTGTCCAATCTCAGGCATCTTAGGATGCAGATGTGTATGTGTCATCATGTTCGTCCAATATACTTATAACTACAGATTTTGAGTAGGCATATACAAAACTCCAGACTGAGGAATGCGCTTTCTTTATCTCGGGTCGTTTTCCTCCATAAAGAGTCCCGGAATTGGCAAGAGGAGTCCTTTCCCACGGAAAGCTTGGACCTGATTTCTGCTGACCTTTTTCAACGTTTTTTGAGTTTGGGCCACACGTAAACCCGCGGCATACTAGTTGAATAGAGCAGGTTCCGTGAGAAGCGAGTGATGGTCCGTCACACGCGTCTGTATGGCATTGGTTGGTCTTTTGAATAATTCTTCCTCGCGAGAACTGTTGATAAGCTTAGGTGGCCTCGGGAAAGAGGCTCTTTTGTTTTTTTGGGAGCGGCGGATGTGGAAACCAATGTGCCGAGCCCCAAGCTGCTTTACGCTCACGCTCTCAATCATTGGTGAAACGTGAGGAGAAGCCCTCGGCTGCGCTACCTGGCTTCGCTTCTGTATGAGCTAATGACTCCAACGGCCTCTCTGATGAGCTACGTGTTCTTTTGTTTTCCTCGTTTGGCCAACCACGAAGGAAAAGTCTTTGTTTTGCCAAGAACAACATCTTCGCTTTCATCTTATGCTTTGGTATCGATTCCAAAAACAAAAAATCCTTTGGTCCGGCCAATTGGTTCGACCCAGTAATTTTACATGTATAAACGCGAATAACTGCTGAAAGCATGTAAGTAGTAAGCACATCCCAAGATGAGTGATCTCCTATTCCGACTTCTTGAGAAAATGATGGGTTATCTGCCCGCCCCGCCCCTGAGAGGATTTCCCGCACAAAAGGTAGAGATTGAGGAATCGTTTGTGCACGGATGTCACTGAAAAGAGTGAATGTGGAAACTTTTCTTCTCTGAATCAACTCTAGCCACAAAATCTCACTAAAATAATGAGAAAAAGAAAGAAGTGAAATAAACCAATAAACTAAGTTTTGAAGTTTGTAATGCATTCCGGGGAAACTTGCAAAGGTTAACGGGTATCATCAGCAACGGTGTTTGCTTATCCGGAAGCAGCCTTCTGGTTGTTTAAGACGCGTCCCCTCCTCCCTTTCTTTAATCTCCAAAGCTAAGCAAAAGTAATACGAAACTGGTATTATAATGTCCAACTGCGCTTGCTTACCTTCTTTGCCTCTATTATTACCGATGCGATGACGTTAACTCACCCTTTTTCTTAAGCTTACGTGCCTACAAGCTGCTTCATCTCGTTGCTTTAGTAAACATTTATATAATCTAAGAGTGGAGCGATCAAGTGTGGAAATGACCCAAGCCGATGGGAGCAGCGTCGGCTGGAATAGCGTGATGGTCTGATTCGGCTGAGCCGTTGAAATGAGAAGCGGGTGCCGCACTCCACGCCAATAGCTGTGACGTGATACATGATATGACGACAAAAAAATGCCCGAGAGGCGACACAGTTCCCGCCTCTATAAATACCCACGGGCTTCCCCGCAGAAGCCATTTCGATTCTACCTTCGTCTCGTTTTATTGTTTTTCGCCCCCTTCCTTTGTTGTTCTACGTCATGGAAGAGTTCCAAGAGGCAGACGTGATCTGGGCCGACCACTGGACAGGCGACGTCGAACGTCCAATTCGTCTGAGAGAATCGCTACTCAAGAGTTCCCGGCGAGGGAGAGGAGAATCCGATCCCGTCAAAATCCCCAACCGCCGTTCATTAAAGGCCCGCGACGGCCTCTACCAGGATTACGAGGAAGACGAGAAGAGCGAGAAGGACGAAATGGTGCCGCCGCACTTGGTGATTGCTCGGAGGATCGCCAGAAAAACAACGTTCTCAGTTTGCACCGGGAGTGGCAGGACGCTGAAGGGGAGAGATTTGAGTCGCATGAGGAACTCCGTGCTCCGTATGACCGGTTTCTTAGAAGGATAACAGCGCGATCAGATTCTTAATCTCCAGAGGACATACACTTATAAACGATATTCTTTTTCTTACGGTTTCCCAGTTGGCTGCAAATCTGTAATTATTTTGTAAGAGTGGGAAGACTAGGAACAAATTTTCGAATGAATTGAATGCCATGATTTCGTTTGCAATTAGTCCGTGGGAGCACGCACCATCAAAGAAGAAAACTTAAACCACTGGCTACAACCGCCGTGGTTTGCACTTGGAACTGAACTATTGTCAGACTTGTTTCGTTTTCTGCTGCTCTGCTCACTTAAGCACTGGGTAGGACCAATCTTAATTATCCTGATCCGAAACAGTTGAAACCGGATTCAGTTCTGAGTCTATTCGCTTAACGTAATTGGACGAGGTTTTTTGTATTTTATACAAGAGACATAATTTGAAGCTGAGGTGGGATGAAAGGTGGCTTACCCCATTTGGGGAGAATCTTTACCATCATTATTAAAAAAATGCCAGGGTCCCAAAACATATACATAAATGATGAGCTCAGACGAGAAATAAACGGAAGCGTTCGCCAATTGGGCGGCGTGACTTTTTGTCGTCTTCTTTTCTTAATAACAAAAAAGTCCCTTATCTTCTTTCGGACCCTGACGAGACATTTCGAAGAATTTGATGAGTATTAACTTTAGTAAATATCTCTAAACACGGTCCCTTTATCGAATTGGCAGATAAGCATTCACTTTTTCTGTAAAAATCAACCGAAGAAAAAATTCGTTACGTGCGGAACTCATTTTTGTATTTTTGTTTTTTTTAATGGAAAAGGAGAAAAAAATAATTTTTTGTTTTTCTTTTTAGTTTACTTTTTCTTTTTCAATTCCTGTTTTCTAATGTGATTTTGCATTGTCTTACCATTAAAAAATTATATATATTTTTTAAAATATTTAAGTTTAATTTTCAAAAAATTAAATTAAATTTATATGTAAGCAACAAATATCAGGCAACAAAAACAAAATCAATGTTTAGGAAATTTTGTGCCAACTAGACCAAAAAAATTATGAAGAGATTGTACGACCAAAAGAAAATTATATAAATTTATTTTCTAATCCAACAAACCATTTTTCAATCCAATCTATCTGTAGAGAGATATCTACATTAGAAAGAACAAATGTCATATTGGTAACTTGTTGCGCACGAAAATATGAATTTAAACCAATTTTTGTTTCACTTTTTAAGCTATTAATCTTGATTTGATTAATTTTTAGGTTTTTTTATTTTGAATTAAAAAAAAATTTCCTTGATTTAAATGCCAAATATTAGTATGATATTTCCCTTATTACAAAATTTCTCTCTTCATATATTCTTTCCAAATGAGACGTTATGTTGAAAAAACAATTAGTTAGTAGAAAAGCGAAATATGGACCGGATGGGTTTAGAATCTTTATCCAAACGGAATCTATCTCAATGTGTGAGTCAATGGATAAGATCAGATTATCTCTGGTCATCATTGGAAGCAACTTCATCAAAATATTTGATTTGACATGGTCTTCTAACTTTTAGTAATTCTATTATAAATAAAATAATAATTTTAGATCCTTTAATAATTCATTTTATTTCAATAATCCGTTGTAGTCTAGTTGGTTAGGATACTCGGCTCTCACCCGAGAGACCCGGGTTCAAGTCCCGGCAACGGAACTCATTTTTCTTTACGAACACATCTATCAACTGCTTTTGTTTCTATTATTGTTTTTACATTTTTTCCCCCACCGAGGCAGGAAAAATGAATGGACATATTCCTAATTTCGATGCATAATAAATGGATCACTCTCATGATTGGATGATCACCCCCGGCGTCCTCTACCTTGACCCCAATCTTCGACCACGCCGGTACTGGGGTTGGCCTTTCTGCTTTTGCTTCTTAATTGGCCCAGATGCTCCCACATTCCATTAACTCTTCGTCCCTTGTTTGAGCAGGCATCTCCGGACACAAAATTATTAGTGGAAGTTTCCCATTCTTTCCTTAGTCAAAAAATTGTTATATGTGGAGGCATATGTTGTTAACCTAAAATGCTAAGCTATATATTTTTATCAATAAAATATGCAGGTTGAATTTTCTTTCAGTTCATTTACTTTCCAATTGTCAGCTAGTTACTTCAGGGGGAATCTACCTAAAACAAATTAAAGCAAAAAACCGCAGATAGAAAGAAAGGTTACGCTCACATTTAGATTGGCAATTTTTTGGGCTATAAGAAAGACGCACCGCAACTCGTTGAAATTGCTGCTAACTCATCTCTGCACTTTCTGTATATGTACATGATAAGGAAAGTGTACTTTCTGTTGATAAAGATGCATATACAGAGCTACCATGAGCAGAGACTGAAGCCAGAGAACCTTCTTCCCTCTCCTCACCTGGTACCTCTGCTGCACAAGTATATATATATAAAAGAGAACTTCTTGTTGCCTCACTCCATTATTCCGCAACTCCTCATTAATTCGTTGGTGTAGTTAACGTGTAGGTTCCATAAGCTTTGCAGCTCGGGAAATCCGATTGGAAGCCAGGGTTTGGCTGACCCACTAAAGTGTATGACTGCGGCAGCTTCCACCCCTTCCCGGCCCATATTAGGAGGTCCATCACCCAAACCGAACACATGCCACGAAGGATCAATAGACTGAACTTGGTCAGCGAATGCGATTAAGGCAGGAGGTAGTGCTCCCAATCTCCACAGCGTGAACCCAGTGTCCGCGTTCTGCCACGAGAAATTTTAGAATTAGGGATGCTGTTTTATAATGAGTAAGCAACAACTGCAGCAGATGATTCCTAAAAAACAAAGGCCCTCCGAAAAAAATTGGAAAATATCTTTTTGGTAACGACCAAAAGGGATAATACATAAGACGTCTCTCTCCAGTGAATGCATAAGAAAGTTGACAAAGGAACTCACCAGTTGAAGCCATTGATGATACTTATTCGTTATGTTGGTTTTCCTCCAAGCATTGAGATCGAAGACATTCAGGCCATATAGCCACGCACACTGGTCCTGTTGTAACTCGGATGACCTTATCAATGGGTCCGAGAAGTTCAAGTGGTCACCCATTGTCCTACCCAAGCAATACTCTCCCTCCTTGCTTTTCGCCCTCCACGAGCAAACTGCACCATTAACTTTTCCATTGAGATCCAGTGACCACAGTGGTGACAAGTCGTGCTGGACTACCACATCGTCTTCTAGAAAGACTATCTTGCCAAGCTCCGGAAACAACTGTTAATTTATTTATTTTATTTTTTCAAACGTCAAAACAAAAGAAAATGTTAAGCATTATTGAAACCAAAACAGTACATGAAACGAAGTAAAAACAGAAAACGAACCATAACTTTTATAATTTTTTTCTTTTCCCGCTCAACAGTTCGATCATTTACTGTGAGCTATGGTCGGTCTGTTTCAGAAACCGAGTCGAAGTTCTTATTTAGTTTGGGGTTGTAGTTAATAGTCGAAAACAGACCAAATTGACTTGCCATGTTGTTTTGACTGTTACTAGGTGCATAGGTATTTAACTCTTACGATCATCTAATTCCGGATGGATGTTTCTTGTGCACTAAGATCTCTCAAGTTCGAGAAAACGAAATCTTCGTGGTATAGATTGTATTCTTAAGACGCGATGACATAATGCATTCTTTTAAAAAAATTTGAGAAAAGAAAGAAGGTTACCTCAGGCAGATAGATTTTCAGATGATTCAAAATAGTGACCGAGCAAGGGCTCAAGGGCTCTAATCTCCCCAGTTTTCCATCGTATGGTGCACCATCTACGCTTCTTGCAGAATGCCGGTTCCGGTAGTCATGATCCCATGCGGCTCTATGGATCTTCATCATATTTATTACTCCAACATTCACACCAATTGGCCAGTCATACTGGTGAAGCCCTTTCACCTCCACAACTGCAGGCCGCATAGGATTCAGCGCAAACCAGGCGTGCATGGGAGCATATGTTTTCTTATCTGTAACAACGTGAAAGACCAACTTTTCCGGCTGGATCGAGTTTCTAATACAAGAAGTCACCACAACTCCGGCTGCCAGAACATTGTCTGTGAGTACTGCGAGGTGGTAATAGGAAGTATCTGTCAGCCGAGATATGAACTCAGGAGGCGGCAATGGCGATCGTGCGAGCGAGTTCACGGAGTACTCTTCCGCGAGTTTCAAGCTCAGACAATGCATGCTTTTTGGCATACCAATTGACGCCAACTGGCGATAAATCGATTCTTCCCGTTTCGCAAATTGTACCTTCCGCTCCATGTCTAGTAACTGCAGGAAGAACCACTAACCTCAGCCCAACTGCTCATGCAGCCGGTAGTTAACGTTGAAAACAGAAACGTTAAAACATGTCCAGTGGCTATCAACTAGGTGGAATGAATACAGTAAAGATTCGCTTTCATGGCCAGGAATTGTTTCATGAACAGACCTAATTTCAGATAGAAGGAAAAAAAAAAACGGAAATCTATTGGGGCGCAGTTGTTGCTATACGAACAGCATATACAACAAGGAGCAGACTAACTGGGCATAAAGTAATAACTGTAAAACCTCTAAAAACTGCTGTAGATAATGTAATAGCTGACGGTCAAGAACCATAAATCATTCTTCTCGTGAGACTGAACTGAGTGCCCACAAAAGGAAACGGGATCCTCACAAAAGGCTGCAACCTAAACCGTACCAATGGACTACATGTCGAAAGGGTCTGCACATGACTGTGCAGAGTCTTGGAGTATATCCACAATATGTTGCTGACGTATGAACAGGCCATCGAGATGATCAAGACAAGAAAATTTCGCAGAAGGGAATTCTGGAATGGAAGGCACTCGAATCAAACTTCAGAGAGCAGTTCGTTTTACAATTCTTCGACGATGATGAACAAATACGCAAGACATTATTAAAAGACAAAAAAAAAAGAGAGAGAGAAAGAACAAACATACCATCGTCTTTGTCTTTGAAATAAACACTCTTATATCGTTCTTCTTGGACGTAACTTCCGCAAGTAGGCCGTCGAAGGATTGAGCGTCGGTCGCCTTTGGCCTTGATTCAAGCAAGGCCCGCGTCAGTTCATTCGTAAGTCTCTGTGAAGAAAAGAGTTCAACGATTAGCGCCGCAAGAAGGTATCCAAAGATCAAAATAATATCAGCAACCCTTTTACAGAAGTTTCAATTCTTGAGAATTTTCTGCCGAAAGGTAAACTCATCGGTCACTGAGCTGAGAGCTCCACCATCTCGCTGAAACAAGTCAAGAATTAACCACGAATAACTTTAAGGAACATTTAAAATGACAAATCTTTCACATATCACAATTCGCCGTAACAGGCAGCTATTCTCTCTCCCCATAACAACAACGCGATGAGACGCCAAGCACCAGCCACCTCAATTTGGGATCCTATCAGTCGTCCGATGATTTTTACTGAGCCCATAAAGCAAATGCGATACAACTGGGCCCTGTACACACTTTGCCAGATCTACGTATGCCATTGGGCCGCACATACAGGAGTGATACAAGTGACGAGCTCATTATACGTACACGGAAAACAAAAGAAGAAAAGTGAAAATATACAAACTCACAGTTGATGGATCAGTGCGCCGGAGGAGCCCAGGTCCAAGTGTCCACCCAATGCAATCTGCACAAAGCACAAAGCTGCAGTTATTTGTATAGCGTCTACATTCTACTACAGAGTACAGAGTCCGTCTTATAGGCTACACGCACACGAAAGGCGGGGTCGAAGAGAGAGGCATCGGTAGTGAAAAATGAAAAAGGATTACGAAGATACATACCTATGGAGGAGCAATTGGTGGTGCCTTCCAGTGCAAGAAAGGCAGCACTTATGAACAGAAAGGGTAGAAGAACCCCCACTATCAGAACGGTCGGTAAAACGGAACGGTAGGAAAAGCGTCTGGTGGAGCCCTTCACCTTCATCGGCTCCCAGAAACAGCCGCTTCCACTCGATATGGTTACTCTTCTTCCCCAAGGTGAAATGTAAAAATACATGTTTTCTCACCCTGCTCGAGTACTAACGACTTGCCAGCCCTAAATGGGTTTTCGTTATTCAAGAAATTGGACCGAATCTCTATTCTTTGGTCAACAGACCTACTCTGTCTGAAATATCAGATCTTGTTCGAAAATTTTCCTCTTCTTTCTTTCCCAGAAGATATTCATTTCAAGAAAGATCCTCGATTCGTAGACGAATTCTTGTAATCTATCACACTCCTGGCGCTAATTCCAGCTCGTTACCCTAGCTCTGAACAGAGACTTGAGCTCAATGAAATCAGGCTTCTGCTCCCGCAAGGCAAGCGTTGTCGTTAAGCAGATTCCTTGATCCGTAAAATCGAATATTCCGTAGTAGCGCTCTTGGATCTCGCAGAGGTGAACGCAGCAATCACAACCAGAAACAAGCTGCGGGGCCCTAGCCACTCACCTGAACGAAGAGAAGCAATCAAGCAGAAACCTCGGCAATATCTTCTTCCGGAATAACATCTGGAAATGAGGGACAAGAAGAAATGTTCAATCGATTTCGATTTCGATTTCGACTATACTAAAACTAATTAAAAGACAATATACACACATAAAACGAGCTGAGAGCGACGATATAAAGAAGGGAAAGAGGAAGGAAACAAAAAACGAGCGAGCTTACACGAATGCCGCGGGAAGAACGGAAGCAAACATATATTTTCAGCGTGTTACAGAAAAGCTAATGGCTTTCCATCTTATTACAACCCAAAAACTGCTTTTGTAATAAGGCCTACCACCGACAGATCTCGAAAGTGATCTTCAACTTCTGCCCTTTGGGAACGACAAACGAGCAAGCAACAATCCTTCTGACTAAGCCGTCGACAAAATTCAGTAACCTCACAATGACGAAAAACAAATATTAGCCATAATAAAATTACAAAGTGACATCACAATTGGAAGTACAGTTATTAAACTGGGATCATTCCAATAGATAAAGTTGAGTCACATCTCAGCTATCTCATCAGAAGTAGATGACGACGATCTCTTATCTGGGGCACTCGATGTGAAAAGATTACTAATCTTTTATCAATGGTTATGCGTAGTACCGAGCACGTTAGTCACTAATGGGATGGGAGTCACACACAGTAGCCCAGATAATCTGAATCTGATTAAATGAGGATGGAGCCGGTGGAAAACATTTGACATTTGGTTGATTAATGAGGACCTTAATCACACTGCAGGATGTAGTTCCCTTTTGCGTAACTGAAAGAGGATTAAATTTCGTAATTCGGCGAAAATTGGCATTTTTCTTGGCTCACCGACAAAAAAAAATATGGTTGGAGGGAAGAGTGGAGAAGCAAGTAAAAGAAATTCAATCCACTCTCGGTAACTGCAATGCCGGTGATTTCTCTACTTACTTTCCCTAGCGTGAGAGAAAGTTTGATGAGGGTCCACGCACATGCCCATCTTCGATCAATATCAAAGATGTCGGATGAAGACAATGAGTCAGGCAAGAAAGAATTTGCATTCAGACCACCGATTTTGGAGATGTGGATACCACCAGCTACGCATGGCTGCGGGGGACCCGCATTGGAATGGAAGCTTCATTCTCTCCTCTCGCCTTAAATGCAGGCAAAATCATTCCAAGTCCCCCTGTTATGGTAAAAGAGAACAGTTTACATTTCACACAGTTTCTTTGTTTTAATTTCCAAAGACGGTTATCAGGTTTTAGTTAAGATGACAAGGTACAAAGGAGGCTAGTGATTTTGCTAGGGTTTGACTAACACAGCATCGACAATGATCCCGGAGTTTCTTTCTTATGCGTCGTTTTTGCTATTTGCTGTGTAGGCCATTTTACGGAACAATCACTGTGCACAGGAACGTCTCGGTATAATATTAAATAATAATCATCCGGTCTAATTCTTAATGAACAGAAATCAAGACATTTCATTCTCCCATTTGTGACGAGAATTTTAATACAAACCACGGCACGTTCAACTCGGAAATCAGAATCCAGTAGGGGAAGTAAAGTGGGAAGACGGAGTTCGTCATTATCAGAAACCACTACCTGATGATATCTTCAAAGTGTGAATGGAACCCTTGAATGTCAAATGATGAAGAGAAAAAGAAAAGAAAAAACCAAACAGTGTTAGCTTTTGACTGGAAAAGTTTGTAATCTCCTTTGTATGCATCAAGGCCAGGTCTGCGAAAAGTCCACATGCAGGCTTACACGGACAAAGTGGAACAGCAGCAGAATCAATATACGTAGTCCATGTTACTATCACACAAAGCATAACGCAGCAGCAGAGAAGATATCTTTATTGCTATTCTTTCTTTTCTCTTCTCTTTTCCTTTTCTCCTTTTCCCCCATTTTTTTCACTTATTACCCGATTTGATCTTTTCTCTCGAATCTCTTTTCCTTTTTTTTTTATTTTTTTGACAAGAGGATGAGAGAGGTTTAACTAGTGGGGCCGACATCAAAGGCTGGACCCACTCTTCATATACGCAACAGGTTGATGGGATCTGTAGAGTCGGTCATTGTTATATAAATTCGGTGTATAACCGGTGACTCATACTTAAAATTTGGGTGATTAATCCTTGAGCTGTTTGTTGAAATATTCCGACTTGGAAGCATCAGTTATTTTAATTCGTGTGCTGGTGTCTTTGTAAGTAGATCCTTCAATCTTCAAGGGAGGCTTCAGAATAAATCCTGTCCTGACATTGGCTTCTTCATTAAGAGCCATGCCATGCAATGGGTAGAAGGTGATTTTGCTCGCAGCCGGTGAAAATGAGCAACTGGCATTTTCCGAATTCTGGTGAAAACGAATTTTTTTTCATCTCCCGTGGAAATTGTCTCGAACTAAAGGTTAGTTTCGTTTTCTTTCAGCCAAAATCGCCATGAAAATCCTGAAAGCCACTGGCTCATGGCAACGGCAAAGGCATGATTAAACAAGTCTTGTCTTGTCCGCTGGAGAGAGTGGATTACGTATGAAAAGTTTTTACGTTCTGTTTCGTTGTTCCCAAAAAAATAAACACTGTTCTTGCTGCAATCTTACGCTATGTCATCTAGATCCTTGCTTCATACTCCAGAAAATAGATACATGGAAGAGACAAGAATGAAGCAACAGGTTCTCTTCACTCTCTATCATCCTTAATGGATTCGGTTTTGATGCTTTTCAGGAATGGATTGGTGCGTCAAAGGTACTGATTGCATGTCAGAAAATTTTATGAAATTCTCTTAGCTAGCTCCGTCCCTGCAGTAGCACAATGGAGAACAGAGCACTCCCACCACAGTGATCTTCAAATCAAAGAGCGTGGGGCCTTGGGCAATTGGCAACTCGCTTGGCTTGTGAATACTCAAGTTGGCCGCGCTCAAAATATCCCAAAGTGATGCTCAAATGATTGAAGTTGCCAACTGGCTTCTTCTTCCTACTCGTCTCCCTAAACAAATTATAACGTTCTCGATTAATTTGACATTTCACTTGTTTCTTTTAACGTTGCTAGTGAATGATGTCATGATTGGTGCATGGAGGAAAGGATTGCTCCATATTCGCCATCGAAGGGTCGGTTCAGTGTTCCTGGTGAGCACATCCATGGAGAATCCAGAAGTTGCTCGAATATATATTTTAATCCAACAGGGACATTTTGGGAGTCGACACCCACCAGCTGTAAAATGAAAATCCGTCGGAGCTGTTCTTAAACTGTGAGCCATCTCAGTGGAGAGAAGCGGATAGTTTCATTATTGTATGTATATCCTGACAAAGGGTAACAGCCCCTTGAGATTCTTTCCTCCCTTTCTGTTATTGGCGTATCTGATCCGAACAGTCTCTTGTTTCCACAAGAAACCAAAGACCCATTTTGATAGTAGAATGCGGTTTTCATCTTCCGACTTTTGGTATCCATCTTCTTCTCCAGGGATCCAACGTCCGTCTGGGACTAGCCGAACTAGGTGTCTCGTCCGACGAGTTAAAGCCGCGCCAGGAGGGATTGGACATGGTGTCTAGTCAAGGAAGCCCCAGAAGCGAGGCGGACATGGGAGACGACCCTCTCCTCCTCCTTGATGAGCAGGTCCGTAGTTACCCTTGGAGCTTATTTTGCTGCTGGGATTGGGCCTCTTGTGAAATGAAAAATAAAAATGATGATATAGTCTCAACTCTTAGAAAGACTGGGCTTTTCAAGCAGAGCCCATATAATGATGACCGGACGGTGTCTATGTCAACGGTGGGCGACGGGGACGAGTTTCCCAAAATCCGAACTCGAATCTGAACTCGATCGCCGAGCTCGATCCCCGTCCCTGAAACTGTGACGGTGTCGACCACAGTGGCATAAGGCTGACCTCTGATCCGCTGTTGCCTTCATCTGCGCGGTTTGTAAGCACCACACGCGCCCAATTTTGGGATTTCGGACTGCTTTGACGGGCTCGTTTTCCCTGGATCGGTACTGTATACCGATTTTCCCTTCCGGTTCTCACTCCCAGACTCGTCGCTCGCGGTGTTTCTTCCAAACGAAAGGTTCTAAGCAGTGAGGACGCTTTTCCCCCACAGGCAGAAGAGCCCTTGCTTAACATTTTTCAGGTAACACTGCCGTCTCTCCTTAAAATTAAAATTTCAACTCCGGTGTTCAGATAATTTTGAACAGCAAACTGAATGTAATTTGTCTTGGAGTCGTAGAATATTCTGTCCAAGAAATTGTTCTGATTGTAACTAAAGTCGGGATCACAATTCACACATTTCTTTTTTCCATCTTAGCAGATCTCTCTCTCTCTCTCTCTTTCTGTCTATCTATCTCTTTTTGAAATGTGATTCTTTTGCCTTTTGTTCATTTTCCTTAACTATTCTGCGATGTTGGGGGTTTAATCTTCTGAACTGCTATTCGTAATTCCTAATCTTATATTTCTCTTCTCTGTTTTTTTGGTTTCTTGTTCTCGCCAGCAGTGATGTTGATGCGCGGATACAAGCAAACAAGACGTTGGCATGCTATTCAAAATTCTCGAGTCGCACTTCCAGTATCTCTAATATTAATTTGTGTGCTCTTTTTATTCTTTCTGAAGTACAACGGCAAACCCGAAGCTTCCTTTGGTCTTACAAATGTTAAATGGACTAGTTTTCCATCTTCTGTATTTCACCCTTCTTTAGAATTCGTAAATGGAACTGATGTGATTTGGCAAATTCCTGATTCACCAAAGGCCGTTCTTTTTCTAGCTCATGGGTGTAATGGCAAAGCCGCAAATTTCTGGGACCGATCAGAGAATTGTCCGAACTGCATTGGGTTACCAGAAGAAAGGCTAATTGTCCTTCGTGCACTTTCTAGGAATTTTGCTGTCCTAACCATATCCAGCACCGATAGGTGTTGGTCTATGGGGAGGGAGAAAGAAAATGTAAAACGGATTATCAGATGGTGGGTTGAGAAAAATAGTCTCCAAAAGCTTCCTCTCACAGCTATGGGAGCTTCCTCTGGTGGGTATTTTGTTTCTGCACTCGCTGCTGAAATGAGATTCTGTAGTATAACACTGATGATTGCAGAAGGGGTTTTTGATGCTATCAATATAACCTCTGATTATCCACCAACTCTTTTTGTCCACATGCCCAAGGATAGGAGGAGAAAGGAATTGATTGTTCAATATATGGAGGCTCTTAGGAAGAATGGTGTGAAGGTTGCCGAGATTAGGTGCATGGAATTTCCCCTGAATCTGCATTTTTTCTCAGATAGAATTCCAGGTTTGGATCAGAGAATTTCGGCTAAGTTGTTTGAGTTATTTCAGAAGAAGGGATTTATTGATGTCAATGGGTATATGAAGAGTGATGGCCGAGCAGTTAACTGGAAGGAAGCTATAAGAGAAGGAGATATTTTGTCAGCAAAATCTGAGTGGACCAGCCACATTCAAGAGGAGATGAATCTTGCATTTGCCTACCATGAGATGACTAGCTTGCAAATAGAGCAAATTCTTGATTGGTTTGAATCGCACATGAGTTGATCAATAGATTCATTTGCCAAGTAGCTTTCTGAATGCAGCATGAGAAGCATAAGATGACTAATCTTTATTTAGGAAGGGTGTTTAAGAATAGCCTGCAACACCAAATTCTCATACATCAATACTGCTCTGAACAGAAGAAACAGATCTATTTCCAGCTGAGAATCAGACAAAATGATGTTCTAAGAAGTTGCTTGCTACTAGATCCCATACATACAGGAAGCTCAAATTTGGATGTGGATATAACCAACTCTAGCTGATTTCCCTTCTTTTTCTTATATCCATAGTCATTGTCTGTTTATGCAATGCAAGTCTGCTTACACATACAAAAGGTTCATTATATTATATTCAGTTTTCTCCATTAACATGAACCTCCTGGATGGTGTGTATCACTTGGAAACTTATTTTGTACTGGTTTTTTATGTTCTAGAGGTGTCCTTGCTGCATTTTTCACTTATTTCTGCCAACAACATTAAAGAAGCATTGGATCACCAACTTAGGTGAGATTTCTATAAACTATTTTCAGCCAATCTGAAAATTTAGGAGATTGGGACACCAGTTTCCTTTATTTACCATAGTCAGCAGAAGTCTTTACTTGTAAAGAACACCAAAACAGATATCATCCTACGTATTTGTCCTTGCCCTGTTAAGGACCAAGGGTGTAGAAGTCCCACAACCAACATGTCCATCACATTTATTTTTCTTATATGAAATTTATGTTCATCACTCTTATTTTTTCTTATATGGAAATATGTCCATGACATTCATTACTATCACACTTATTTCATATGAGCAAACAGTGAGGCATGGCATTTTATAGCTGGAAAACAAAGATATAAATACGGGAAAAGAAAGAAGCCCATATGTAGGATTACAACACGCGTCTCTGTTTAATGCAGTACTCATCCCTTCACACATTACTAGACATTTAAACAAGCAACCAAACTACTACACCGACTCGAATCATCTCACAAAGTGGGGAAAACGCAGAAAGATGCTGAAATCATTTTTTTAACTAGCTTAGCTTCATGCTGTAGGCTTGAGTTTCCCTTCGTTAGCTTGCTTGAAGAGCTTGGCCTGAGCAGCGGCAGCTTTATCAGACATTAGAACAGCCAAGAACTTTTCCTTAACTTGCTGGGTGGTGAAAGGAAATTTCTTGTTCACCATGGAGTTGAGCAAGGAGGCAGTGCCTTCTCGGTATAGGGAGCCGAAGCCGTCGTTCCTTGTGTTAGCCAATGCGTCTGTCAATCTGAGTCCCGAGCTGAAAGCAGGAGTAGCTGCTACCCCGAATATGGACCCCACTGTTCCCCAGACGCCACAGAGTCCCCAGATCAGCTTGGGGTGAGTCTTCCAGTAACTGCACGCATTAAAGAAGACGAGTAAGCTAACTAGCTAAGACGATGAGACAGAGCAGGATGGCAAAGTCCAAATCGTTGAAATAAGCGAAAGCAGACGAAGCATTACTGAGGGATCATCTACTCACTCGCAAGTGCCGGTGAAGAAAGGAGGGAAGCTTTTGGGATCCGGAACGAAAGGTGGTGAAGAAGGTGTTGATGGAGTGGACGGCGCTGTTGGTGTAGTAGTGACTGGAGGAGGAACAGTGACCGGTGTCGAGGTGGACGGAGGAGAGTGGTAGTATCCTCCCCCACCCGATGGCGTCGATGGCGTTGATGGAGTTGACGGTGTTGACGGTGCGCAAGCCTTACCACCTCCACCTGATCCATGCGATGGAGTGGATTTTCCAGGAGGAGTCTTCGGAGAACCTGAATCCATCCAGACATGTTTATTAGCATCTCAAAATGAACGAGAAAGTATTTGCAGAGACAAGAACATGAAAGAGAGAACTCTTGCTTTTTGGGGTATGTGGGTCATGTCCGTAGTAGTTCTTCTGATCTTCAACTCCTTGCAGGCTTCTACACATGACCCGAATCACCATATTTTGAGACAGTAAAGCTACCAAGAAAACCCATACGAACTTCGCACTCTTACACCTTCCCCCCTCCATGGCTGCAAGCTAAGAGAGACTGAGATGAAGACACCTTTCAGTGAGCAATGGAGTTGAATCGGAATATATTTATATAGCATTGTGAACATCCAAATATTCATGTGAGAGGGAGGTAGTGAGTAAATACCACTTAGTACTCTAATAGAGATAACGCGGTTGTGGGTAGTTGATATGTTGCAGGTGCATTTATATACGAGTAAATAAGAAGCACGAAAGATTGCAGTAGAATTCGGATTTTATCAAACTCAAATAAGAAGAGGAACAAAAGAAAGAAAATTTTCGTTCTTTCCCTGTCGTCCCTATCAAGTCAACTCTGAACTGACATTTACGAGAGCGGACTCACTGAAACAACAAGAGGCACTGCTGTTAGTGTTTCTCCACACGAGATTAATAAGTCACATTGGAGTACATGGGTCCTATTAATGAGATCAATAGGCGTGCCTGTTTTTAGAGGCACAAAGTCAAATTAGTTTGAGCAAATCCAAACCAAAATTAACATTTCTGTCCAGACTCGAAACTCTTAAGCTTCCCAGCGTCACGGTAATATCAGTTTTGGAATTACTGATCTGAACATTTGTACAATTTTCAGAACTTTTTCAAGACACTATTTGGTCATTTACAGCACGTCCCATGTTTGCTATTGTGACCAGAGAAGCACATGCGCTCATATACCAAACACATGATGGCGCCATCGACAATTGGGTGGTCTAGAGATCGATAAACAACAGCAGAATGACTTGCAAGCTTACGACCCTGACTATCTTCTTCTAATGATGCAAATCTGATCATCGGGAACAAGATAACTGATGGATGCATCAGAAGAGCAGTGGGCTATTATTAGTCTTTACGAGTTTCCTCCCTAGGTTTACATTCCATGAATGAATATATTGCTACTGGTAAATCACTTGGGAGAGTTATAACAACCTCGTTCCCTATCATGAATTTGGCACCTTTCATGATAAGCAAGACTGGAGTCGATATAATTCACCTAAAAAACTTGAGAAATTATGCATTAATGGACTCTTAACTCTGATCTCCATTTTGTTCGTCCTTACTTTTCTTTGCCTTAATTGCTTGATGCGGTTTAAATGTGGGGGCGGGAAAGTGGGTGGATCTCCCCATACATAAACAAAACAATTGATTGATGGACAGCGAGGCCATCCTTTTAAAAGCTTTAAATTTCCAACTCAACTATCAAAGCAATTCAAAAACCTTGTGGCCATTTACTTGTTTTGACTGGTCGATCTGGACAGCAGTTGTTGTTGCCCAAGCAACGACAGCCTAAAGTTTGGAGATTAGAAAAGAACAAAATTAATGCTCACACAACTGATCATATATTACACTTTGGAGTTGTGCCAGCTCTGAGATTTTGTTGGTTTTTCGGTGCTTACAAGGAGGTGAAGCAGTAGTAAAACCTTGGGAAATACAGTTTTCTTGCTCACTTTTATTGCAGGAGGTTCAAGAACTTGAGCTCGTGAGGAAATCCAAGGTTTAAGATGTGATAACCGTCGTCGCTTGATCATCGTAGAAAACAATCAGGAATCAGGGCAAGTTTTCTGCCCATAAAAAGGAAAAGTATAAAGGCCTACCACAGTCTGCAATGGAGCTGTGCATTACTTCCTCAACCACTCCAGGACGACATAAATTATGCCCTGGTTCGGAATTAAGATCCCTCAGGTCTCGCGTTGCCTGGTTCGATTAAATAGTTCGTTTCAAAATTTTTAGATGTTTCTAGCTTGTTAAATTTCTGGGGTCTCTAAGAGAAGCAGTAGACAAAGAATAGTTATGGATACCTCCTGGTAATTTTAAGGTGAGCAAAGCTCCTCCACCGAAAAATGGAACAACTTACATTTTTTATTATTTACGGCCTACTTATTTCGATGCAGCCCATAAATGCAACGTAGCAGCAGCCAAATCAATATAGGAGCTCACATTGCCTAGCGGTTTCACATAAAAATGGTAACATCTCCAACAGTGAAATGAATTTGGAATTTTCCGGTGAAGAGGTTTGTGGAACTCTCCGCCTTCGTCCACTCACTGGGCTTTCTTTCATGAAGGCGTTTTCCGGTGAAGAGGTTGTGGAACTCTCCGCCTTACGTTTATTTAGTCTTGTTTATGGGAATTTTATAAAAATAACCATTTAAAACAACTTATTTTGAAAAACAACGACGTTATCAAATTGTTTTGAAAAATTATTATTTTTGTAAATAATGTGATAAAAATTATACAAATAAGTTGTATTTTTAAACTTTAAAATAATTTTTTTATATTTTTTCAATTTATAAATATTTTAAATTTCTAAATATTTTAAATCTAATTAGTATACTTAATTTAATTTAATTTTTTAAAAATATAAATTAATAAAAAGTATAACAATAATTTTTTTAATTAATAAAAAAATTTATTAATATTAAATGGTGTTAAATAAGTAAGAGTTAATTTTTAATTATTTATTTGATTTTTAATAATTTATTATTTTAGATATAAGTTAATACAAAATATATTTATTTTTTATGTTTTTTTTAAATTATTCTAAATTTTATCATGGCACTGATATGGCACTGATACGGCAGACAACGTGGCGAAATAATGACATATCGGACGACGTGTTTTTCTAATTTATCTATACTTAAGTGTCGGCTTTGACTGCATAGGTTATTTTTGTAAAATTCCCTTGCAGAGATAGAGAGATGAACGTACTGCGAGACATCTTCTGCAGACTTGGAAAGTTTTTTTCTTAAATGAATATTACAAGTAGCGAGAAAGCAAGAGATGGGCGGCGCATAGGAAGTATTTGTATTTCACGGCTCTACCTTACTGCCTTTGGAAGTTCGTTCGTCATAAAGCAGTCGCTGTCCTCTGTCGATATTCATCGAATCCGCTACCATTAGGAAATAGGCTCGTACTGCTTGTACCCAAAACCTGAAACATGATTTACGACTTTTTATTAGTTACTGCGTGCTCTAATCTTCTCCCGCACTATCACAGTGTAACTGCAATGGCCTAAAGTGAGCAAAAGCCACAGAGAAGATGTAATTTGAAAGAACCAGAGCCAGTTTCTGTAAAAGTTGTCACGTGTGAGCGAAATCTTAACCGAATGATTTTTCAGCTAAGTTCGACAAAGCGAAAAAAAACTGCCAACAGTGATTGTTAATTTGAGGCCGGAAGAGGTATCATGGAAGTTTTTCACTTCACCCCGGAACTTCATGATCTCTCTCAAATGGATGAACCAGAGATGACAGCACCATACGATAAGCTTTAATTCATTGCAGGCAAACACAGAAGATAAGGTGGTATAGTGTTTAACTGTCAAGAGCTTGAGTTGGAAGTCTCACTGTTTGATGAGTTCATCCACTAGGACCACTTCATTTCCATAATAAAATACCCAGAACAATAGACACCAGCAATAGACAACTTCTCAACCAACTCGTTTCGTTTCATATTCTGGAAGCAAAGCCTTTCTGAATTGAGTCTTTCCAAAATTGTTTCCTGACCCGAGCCGATCTATGCTAACCTGTCAATTCACCATGGGAAGTGTTTTCTTTAACGAGAATATGATCCGCGGAATACAAACGTAGAAAAGACAGGCACTCCAGCACGTTGCGAATGGCTTCGTTTTCGTAGCAAGAACAGAGCCCGCGGTTGGGATGGGGAATACCAAAAAGACAGCCAACACACTCGCCTGCGACACGCTTCCAACGTAGCTAAAACACGTAACAAGTGCTGATTTTATTTGTCTGCCAACGCGATCTAGCAGTCCACAGATAGTGAATTTAACTCAGCTAAGCACTCGTAATCTAATCGTCACAATCACCCGATTATGATAAGAAAGATTAGGCATTCTTATAGAGACCTTTTTAATGGCCGCGCTGTTACTGATTTACGCACTGTTCGTTTTTCATTTATATCTCTACTTGGAGTAATTAACAAATGTAGCGTCAGATTGGTGCGACAATTGGTATGGATTAAAAGCGGAGTTCCCGAAGAACCGTTGGGGAGGGGAGGAGATTCGAAAATGTGGCGGAGGAAAAGGACGAGATTCACCAGCAATTAGGTGGGGGCAAGCCAAATTGATTAAAGAATATTACCGTTATATCCCTGCCCCTCTGCCAAGTGTAACCGAGCTTACTACGAGGGCGCATGCATCCTAAAAATGGCGCCGGATTATTACCCATACCGGGTTATTCGCCTGAGGTTTGTAATTTCCTGTGTACAAACAGTAGGCTTCTGGGAAGACATATATATATAAACCCTTTTGCACGATTAGTGTTTGTACTTGTTTGCTGGCTCGCCTTCTTCCTCACTCTCTTTCCGAGAGCTGACCCGTTCCTGATCTGCTCACCTTCCCATTTTTAACTTACAGGCACAGGAGGTTTCTGGTGATTGTAAGCTGCTGTGGAAACCTTTCATGGAGTTTGGGAAGATGGGTGGCGTGTTTCTTCTGATCTTTCTGGCGATGATCCCCGGTCTTGGTCGTGCTTATGACTTTTATGTTGGTGGAAGAGATGGATGGGTTTTGAAACCAAGGGAGAACTTCAACCACTGGGCGGAGAGAAATCGGTTTCAGGTCAACGATTCTTTAGGTAATGCAATTTTTTAATTCGTACATAGCCAATTAGGAGATGATTGTGTTTTCTTTCTTTGATGGATGTGTTTGTAATCTTTTCTTTTGTAACTTGGTTTGGGTTTCTTTGTTTATCAGTTTTCAAGTACAAAAAGGAGGCGGACTCTGTTCTGCTCGTGAAGAAAGAGGATTATGATACATGCAATACAAAGAATCCGATCGTTAGCTTCGATGATGGAAGCACGATGTTCAAGTTCGATCGATCAGGTCCTTTCTTCTTCATTAGCGGTGCTCCTGGCAAATGTGAGGAGGGTCAGAAACTGATAGTTATTGTATTGGCTGTGAGACCTCAAAAGGGGTCTCCTCCACAATCGTCCCCCTTGCCTTCTCCTCCTCCACAATCGTCCCCCTTGCCTTCTCTTCCTCCACAACATTCTCCCTTGCCTTCTCCTCTTCCTCCACAACATTCTCCCTTGTCTTCTCCTCTTCCTCCACAATCGTCCCCTTTGCCTTCTCCTCCACCACAACATTCTCCCTTGCCTTCTCCTCTTCCTCCACAATCGTCCCTTTTGCCTTCTCCTCCTCCACAACCTTCTCCTCTTCCTCCACAACACTCTCCCTTATCTTCTCCTCTTCCTCCACAATCGTCCCCCTTGCCTTCTACTCCTCCACAACATTCTCCCTTGTCTTCTCCTCTTCCTCCACAATCGTCCCCCTTGCCTTCTCCTCCTCCACAACGTTCTCCTTTGCCTTCTCCTCTTCCTCCACAACATTCTCCCTTGCCTTCTCCTCTTCCTCCACAACATTCTCCCTTGCCTTCTCCTCTTCCTCCACAACATTGTCCCTTGTCTTCTCCTCTTCCTCCACAATCGTCCCCCTTGCCTTCTCCTCCTCCACAACATTCTCCCTTGTCTTCTCCTCTTCCTCCACAACATTCTCCCTTATCTTCTCCTCTTCCTCCACAATCGTCCCCCTTGCCTTATACTCCTCCACAACATTCTCCCTTGTCTTCACCTCTTCCTCCACAACCTTCTCCCTTATCTTCTCCTCTTCCTCCCCAATCGTCCCCCTTGCCTTCTACTCCTCCACAACATTCTCCCTTGTCTTCTCCTCTTCCTCCACAATCGTCCCCCTTGCCTTCTCCTCTTCCTCCACAATCACCCCCCTTGCCTTCTCCTCTTCCTCCACAATCGCCTCCCTTGCTTTCGCCTCCTCCTCCACAATATTCTCCCTTGCCATCTCCTTCTTCTCCTCTATCATCTCCCTTGCCTTCTCCTTCTTCTCCTCCACAATTATCTCCTTTGCCTTCATCTCATCCTCCTCCTCCACAATATTCTCCCTTGCCATCTCCTTCTCCTCATCAATCATCTCCCTTGCCTTCTCCTTCTTCTCCTCCACAATTATCTCCTTTGCCTTCATCTCATCCTCCCCCTTCTCAATCATCTCCCTTGTCTTCTCCTTCTCCTCCCCCTCAATTATCTCCCTTGTCTTCTCCCACTTTTCCTCCACAGTCATCTCCCTTGCCTTCTCCTTCTTCTCCCCCTCAATTATCTCCCTTGTCTTCTCCGACTTTTCCTCCACAGTCACCACCCTTTCCTGCTCCCTCTTCTCCTCCACATTCATCTCCCTTTCCTTCTCCCTCTTCTCCTCCACAGTCATCTACCTTTCCTGCTCCCTCTTCTCCTCCACAGTCATCTCCTTTACCTTCTCCATCCCTTTCACCCAAGTCTGCTCCTTCTCCATCTCCATCGGCCTCCCCAAAATCACCCTCCGCGCCTTCTCCCTCCTCCGAAGGTTCACCACCGACGGCCTCACCGCCATCTCCTCCCTCTCCTTCAAGCGGGGAAACACCAGGATCTCCTCCTCTGGGCCCCGAGACACCCTCAGAAAGCCCCTTGCCTCCTTCCTCATCAGCTTCTCTCATGTCTGGAGTTTCTGTGAGCGTATTGACCATCGTACTATCTTTCCTTGTTGGGCCTCTGTAGGTGGATGCAGTAACACCTTGTAGAATGAAGAATGGAAATGTGGAAAAGGGCGACCATCTATTCTTTTTAGCTTTTATTTTATTTAATTTTTCCCTTTTTTTATTCGAGTGTCTACCAGTAGAAGAGATTTCTCTTCGAGTTATATTTACTTATCATAAAAGATGGTTGCTCTTAGAACACCAGAGGGATGTAATCGGTAACTTTTTAATTATAGTTTCTCTTTTGAAATGTGCATATGGGTAATAAATGCTCTGCATGTGAATCCGCTTTGAATCCTATTAAGTGCTGAGCAGCAGCTAGCGAGGAGCTAGCTTTCCGGGCGGGTTGTCGTTAACACAGGAAACACAATGTGTCCTGAAACATCCCTCCGGTGTCCTGAAACAACCCTCCGATTGTACCAAAGGCTGCTGGAGGTCGCAAATGGCATTATGATACATAACGTCTATTCAACAATACTTGGCTTTAATTGTGAAATGTGAACCAATCTCCTTACTGAAGGCCGTCAAGCGCATTCATGATTCATTTGTCCATAATCCATAAAGCTTCTTAGCCGGAGCATTGTTTAGGTGTTAGTATAGACTAGTTCAAGTGCACTGAAAAACAGATTTCAGTGTTAGTGTCCCCAAACGAAAAGTATGATATATAAACAAGAGAATAAGTAATATTTTATAATATACTTAAATAAAATATATACTTAAATAGATAATTAACCAAAATAAATATGATTACTACACTTATAAGTGATTTAACGTGTAGTATTAAAATATGTTAATATCCTCATGAACAAAAAAATTATATTATATTACTTAATGATTATAGTTTATTATAAATTAATACAATAATTACATGTGACTAGAGTAAATTATTAAAAATTAATAAAAAATGTAAAAAAGAATAAAAGCGCATATAATAAATAAATAAATTATTATGTAATACCATAAGAAATATTTTAACATTAAAACTCACTAATTTTAATATAATATTAATAAAATAAATATAATAAACAAATAAATATATTTATCAATAACATAATATATATTTTTATGTATTAATAATTAATAATATATTTCACAAAATTTAAAACCATTGGTTTAATTAATTATAGCAATGGGATAATTAAACCAAAATAATTTATCAAATATTTATTTTAAAAATATTTTAATTATGAGTATTAAATCACTAATTTAATATAGTAATTATAAAATAAATATATTAAATAAATAAGAATAATAATTTATATTCTTATTACGATAGTTTAATTTTTCCTTAACTTAGGAAAAATTAAACCATCGGCTTCCTCAAGGCGCACGTCGTCTTCTATAGCGGGCCACGGCGACGGAAGCGGTGCTCCGACGGTACACCGAAAGTGAGAAGAGAGGGAGGCCGAGAGAGAAGAGAAGTCGGGAGGCTGAGAGGGAGAGGAGAGGGAGGAAGGCCAACGGGGGCGGAAGAAGGAGAAGAGAGGGAGCAGAGAAAAAAATGAGAGGAAGAAGATGGGGCGAAAAAAATCGTCGGGAGACGAAGGCCGAGGGAGAGGAAGAGGAGAATAGCGAATGACAATAAGTTTTTCCTTTCGGGGGGGGATTCATTCCACTTCATTGTGGACTAACCCCCCCTAAATCATGATAGTTCTATAGGGCCTATTACTTGTGAAAATAACCCAAAACCTGTTAGTGTATACATTAAGTGGTGAGTGTCACTTTCACTATTCTTAAGAAAAATGAGTGAAAGTGAAATCACACTCCTTTGGGCTAGTAAATTCACTTTCACTTGCTCTCTCACTTTGGTTTTGCTCATTCTACCCTCTCACTTTTGTATTTGAAAATTATACAATTAACTTTTGTTTAAGTATTTTATTTATATATTTAAATAAATTAAAATTCTTAATTATTTATTATTTACAAATTTTGAAATTTATCTTAGTTTATTAAAGGAATAGCTAAATAAAATGATCGAATAAAAATTAAATCAATCAAAGTAATTTTATATAATAAATTCCCTCTTTTTATTTATATAAATTCAACATTTTAATATTGTACTTTATTTCTAATTTAAGAGTGAGAATTTACATGTCACAAAAGTAACAATTTGATTAAGTATTTGGATATTATATAAGTATTTATTTTATTATTTTATATATAATTAAATAACTAATTAAATTGTATTATTAAAAATTATTTTTTATTTTCAAACAAGTTAAATTTTTTTAGTGTAGTCAAATTAAACAATCTAAAAAAAATCCCCTAAATGAAGACCCGCCAATCGCATTCATGATTCATTTGTCAATACTCTAGAAAGCTTCTTAGCTAGAGCTATGTTTAGTTATCATAGATTGATTTGATCTCACATTCCTCACAAAAAAAAAAAAAAAAAACAATTTTGTTTTTTATTATGCATGTGGCTTTGTATTTTGGTCGAATATCATTATCTTAATTCAATAATCTAGAGATGTTTGTCTTGCTCTTAAAGTGAAAGTAACCCAAAACCTGATAGTTTGTACGATAAGTGGCTAGTGTCACTCATTATTTAAAAAAACGAGTGAAAATAAAATCACTCCATTAAGCTAGTGAATTAACTTTCACTCGTACACTTGCTCTCTCACTTTGGTTTTACTCATTGTGCCATCTCACTCTTGCATTTGCATATTATAAATTAAACATTTGTTTAAGTATTTTATTTTATAAATTAAATTAAATTAAAAAATAATTTAATTTGTAGTTATTTATTAATTTAAACAAGTTGAATTTTATCTTAGTTTATTAATTGAAGACTTAAATAAAACTATCTTGTAAAAATTAAATCAATCTGAGTAATTTTATATAATAAAATACCTTATTTTTATGTATATAAATTAGAGATTTGAATATTATATTTTATTTATAATTAAAGAGTGAAAATTTAGATATTAAAAAGTAACAATTTGATTAAGTATTTAGATATTATATAAGAAAGTATTTATATACTTTTTTAATTTATATATAATTAAATATTTAGTTAAATTTATTTTTTTAAATTGTTTATTATTTCAAAACAAGTTAAAATTTATTTTAGTTTAGTCAAATAAAAATATCTAAAATAAAATTTAAATATATTAAATTAATTGTATATAATAAAATACCCTTTTTAAATTTACTTAAATTTATGATATTTAATAATATATTTAATTAATATTTTAAGAGTGGGAATTTAGATATAAAAAGTAACAATTTGATTAAGCATTTGGTTATTATAAAAAAATATTATATTTATATAATTAAATAAATATAGTTAATTTATAATTTATAATTATTTATTAATTCAATCAAGTTAAAATTCTATCTTAATTTATTAATAAAAAAATTAAAATAAATAATTCACATAATAGTGTAAAGGTTTTCGGTGATACTACGAAAAGAAGAAAAGCAGAAGACTGAGTAAATGAAAAAAAGAGCCTTAAAATGGGACAGTTTGCCATCAAATGTCATCAACCGAAGGTTACACTTTGTAGCACTCTTTACCTAGATTAGTCATAATCATTAAACATTTAATGTGCCACCTCATATTGGAATGGGTCGTGGCCTAGTGGATGAAGAGTGAAGATCGGGTAATCTTAAGACCAAATGAGAGGAAAGTGGTGGAGGCTAAAGATGGCAAGGGGTTACAAGTAAAAGTTTGTGGCCGAGGAGGGGATGAAGGCGGTAAGCCCATGGAAAAACAACCCAAAAAAGAGCGGAATCAAGAAGCTCCAACCACCCGTAAGAAAAACAACGGAAGCTGCAAGAAAAAAGGGCAGGTCCCAACAGATGTGAAAACCGACGGGAAATGCGCCAGAAGCTAAAAAACTGCCTCTAAGTCTAAGTCCCTAACAACACCACCCTTTTTCTCCGTAAACAACTCACAAATCCAAATCTCAGCTCTCCCCAATCCCCTCCCCCTCCCCCTCCTTTACGCGGAAGGGCAGGGACCAGGACGAACGAAAGGCAGATTCATCCCTTTGGAGACGTACACCTCGTCCTCTCTCCCTTCTTTCTTCTTGGCAACTGCGTGCTTCCTTTGCCATTTCTTTTTCGTTCAAGGGTTTGAGAGGTTTGGGTGCAGGCGTTCCTTGGTTGTTATTTGAAACAGAGCGTTTTCATCGACTTCTACTTGTCCCGGGGAAGCTCTCCTCCTCCTGCATGGCTTTAAAGGTGGGTTTGCTATTAGCCATGTTGGCCCTCGCATGGGTCGCCGAGTCCGTCCCTTCGGACCTCTCCGTACACACTTTGGGCCTCCCCCACCTCGACTCACTCTCGTCCACCTGCAATGGTCTGGTCGGCGACTGCATCGACGAGGAGCAGGAGCTGTTGATGGATTCGGAGATCAGCCGGAGAGGACTCTACGCATCCAATAGATTTATCAGCTATGGTGCACTGCAAAAGAACAGGGTCCCTTGCAACCGTCGCGGCGCCTCCTACTACAATTGCCGGCCCAGAGGCCGAGTGAATCCTTACCGTCGTGGCTGCAGCGCAATCACCAGATGCAAAAGGTATAGCTAGTGATTCAACCGACGGCCGCCACCCCGGAGCATTTACCAACCAAGAAACAGACAACAACGAAAAGAAAAAAAAAGGGAGAAGAAGGAGAAGCACGAGTAAGAGAAAGTATCAGTATAGCTCATTCTCAGTTAGTATACTAATAAAGCTGGGAATCCGTCCAGAGCTTCTGCTCTTCATATAAATCTAAATCCATTACCTTTCCTTCTCCTGCTTCTTCTTCTCCGCCTTCTTCTAATTGATCTCTCCATTTTTCTCCTATTTTTTTTTTCTCAATATGCTCCTATTATTTGTTCCGGATTATATATTTTATAACAAAATGTGTGTCTAAATTTGATGTGGTGCAATAAGAAGACCTCTTTGCTTCTTCTCTTTCTCCTTCTACCTTTTAATAGCCAAAAATAATCCATTCACATGTCCATAATTTGATCTTATAACACATCTTATTGCAAATTAATTTTTTCTCCTTACCCTAAATAAATAAATTAATCCCTCTTTTACTCCTTAGCGCCGGTCAGCGTTACATGGAATGTTGTAAATGTGACACTTGTGTAAGCATGGTATATTTAATTTTTTCTTCATATTTTGCGGAATAAACCGTCGGGTGGACCGAGCAACGAGAACCAGTGACACGTTCAAGAGACTCGGGCACTCGCGGCTCTCTTTCCACTTTCGTGTTTCGAAGCTTCGAACCTAACAATCTTATAAAATTCAGTCCATAATTTACTACGAAACAACAGGGTAGGCGTCTGCCTCTCGACCTTCGGCGTCGCCGCGCGTTAATATTTACCGACTGCTGTGGCAAACGCTCCATCTCTCATCTCATCGGAAGCATACATCCAGATTAAACCCGTAAATGACACCCGCGCCCTCGTCTCCGAGCTCTGTCGACATTTCTATTAGCTTGGATGGGTCTCGGGCACCGGAGGCAGCATTACCGTAAAAGCCCACGACGATTCTATTCCCAAATCGCATCAGCTTATAGTCATGTCTCCTTCAGGTAAGTAATTTGCTTTGCTTCTCTTTTTAATTTTAAACGAATAGTTCTTCAGAAGGAGCGATTGGTTCCAGAAGATATGTTCGTGCTTTCTGGAAGTGGTTCAATTCTTTCTGCACCCTCGCCAAAACCTTATCCGCCAAAGGAATCGAGGAGTTTTCTCATCTTTTTTTGCTCGTCTCTGCTGTGTTATGTGCGATTAAATTATTTGCAGTTTATAATGTTCACGGTTTTTTTATTTCCGATTCATCTTAGTTGATTACGGAGAAGGTGTCTTCAAATTTGGTTTGAAAACAAGTTTTTTAATTAACAGCTGGTGGTGTCTACTTACAGCGGTGCGGCCAGCCACTGTAAATGTTTTATTTTAAACGTTGTGTCGTGTACGTTGACGAAATTATATCTATTTAGAAAATGTTTGGAAAGGAGACGGTAGGCTAGTTTCTGCCAGATAAGCTGTTTGCGAGAAGGAGCTGATTTTATTTGCTTTGTGTAATGCATACTATTAGTTAATGGATTATCTGTTTTTAATTGTTTTTCTTTTCTTTCTCTTTTTTTTTTCAGGCTTATCTGATGCGTAAGGCTGGCTCTGTTATTCACAGTCATGGGATGGAATCATGTCTTGTCACAATGATCCACCCTCACCCAACGCAGTTTAGAGTAACTCCCATGACTTGACAAGTTATTAATGGATACATAAGTTTCATCATTACTTCTAGTTTACTATTGGATGTTATTTGTACTTTTCATGAAATCGTTTGGAGGCTCATCTAGTTATTATACACACTCTCTATGTTTAAAAATTCGTAATGTTGTACATTATATATCATCATTGCGCTCTTTCTCTGTTTGTAGAGTCTATTACCATGAGCATAGAGAAAGTCAGTTGGACGAGCTTTGGAGAAACTTGTACCTTTTCATGCAGCTACTTACTCATGAGCAAATCATGAATTGGGTTTGTTTCAACATCTACTTGATTCATATTTTATTATAATCTCCAATTTTCTGTTTAGTTGGGTGACTTTTGATGATTTCTCATAGTCGTTTTGCATATTTGTTGTAAGGTTACGTAGGACTTCTTATAAATCTCTCACTAGTGACAAGTGTCAACTAACTGCCAGAGTTACTTGAAGTTTGATGGATTCATAAATGCTTTTAGGTATCCTCAGTAAGATGCATGTTTAAACAAACTGTAGAAATTCATGGTTTGTGGAATCTCAAAAAGAAATACAGAGATCTCCTTTTATAAACCTTGTTGACCTCTTTTATTCCCAGCTTTTTGTCCTGAATTTGCTAAACATAGAAAATATGTTTTTTACATACATATTTTGTGTTTAAATATGTTTGTCCTTATACCTCAAGCAGCTTTAACATAAGGTGATGTATTGGTGAACTTTCCAAATCTAATGTTTCAGATAACTCACATGGAGATGATAAAAGGAATTCAAGAACATGGCTATCACGATGAGCTTGTAGTCCCAATCATTGAGAACACTGCCCATGAAGGCGAGCTCACAGAATCACTTAGTCAAGCAGTCTGTTTCTCTCTCTCTCTCTCTCTCTATTTGTCTCTTTCTCTCTCTCTGTGTCCCTTATGGTGTTCCCTGTTAGAATTTATGAAATTGATATTCTGGAATGGACCTACAGTATGACCAAACTGCACGATAAACATATCTGTCCATGTTCATCTCCTTTGCTTTCATTTACTTAAGAAACACCAATTGCCTACATGCCATCCAACATGTAATATAACTTTATTCTGAAATTTAACTCTAATACTGTAAACCAAGAGAAGAGCTGACTAAACATTTTTGAGAACTGCTCATGCTGAGACAGAGGGTTGAACAAAACATTCTCTCTTTATTGAATACTTGAGTGATGCTCTGTTTCAGGCTCTGGTGATATTCTCCAGTAGTTGATGTGTGGAAAGAACATTTTAGTGGAAGATCTCCTCATTGTTTCTCGAACAAAGTCGTAATCAACTTCTATATGCATTATATGCCAGCATATAGAATTGTCAATGTTAGTTGAGTTTTTATCACGATAGAGAAACAACGTCTATTAACAAGAATCCTTCATGTTTTTTGTGTAGAACTGGATGCTTGTGGAGTTGAGACACTAACCATGCTAAAAACTATATTTGTTTCTTGAAGTTGAGTGGCTAACAAAATTAGCTATCTTTGCTCAGTTGATTTATTGACAGTGGGTGTTCCTTCTGCTATGTCTTTAAGATATGCTTTCCCTAATACTAACAATAAAAAGCTAACTAGGTAAGCAAGTAATAGAGATGATAGCTGAACTATATATATCGTCCTGTACACTTCTCTTTCTTTTTCCCACTCCTTAATGTGGTTGGTGAAGATGTTTATAATTTTTCCTGTTGCTCAGGCTGAGTGTTATCATTATCTCTTTGTTGCTGCCATCAAGCTTCACCAATTGGGTTTGGACTGGTCCACTCCAAGCCATTCTCCAATTCGCAACATTAGAGTTGTACTTGTTGATGGTAGGTATGTAAATCATCTATGGTAAGTTCTCTTGTAGCATTCTCCTTATTATGTAAATTTGATAAAATTTCATTTGGTGTCTAATAGTTTGTAGTAGTTTGATAATCTCGCAATTTTTGCAGCATGCTATTCTTCTTGACATTGAAGGAACTACTACTCCGATTTCATTTGTGGCTGATTTTCCTCTCCCATATGCCTGGAACTATGTGAAAAACTATTTAGAAACCACATATGACACTGAAGAAACCAAAGATGATATCAAATTGTTGGGTGCCCAAGTAAGATTATCAATGCAATAATTTTGTTTGGAATGGCGACATTAAGTAAAAGATTAAGTGTGCATTTTATAAATTGTTATAGGTTGAAGAGGATGTGAAGCAAGGGGTTGTCAGTTCTCGACCAATTCCTCCTGATGAAGCAGGAAAGGATGAGGTTATTGCTTCCTTGGTGGCTAATGTGAACGCCACTGACAGGAAAATTACTGCTCTGAAGCAATTTCAGGTGATTATTTACAATATGATATAACATTTTAGTATTGAGGGCATCCTGACAGCTTAATGTTTATTTGTACATCTTGAATGTCCAAGTTTGAGGGATCAAACCACTAACATCCTCACTCTTTCCTTCTCACGGAAGCATTAAATGAAACTGACTGGATGGATATTTAATTCTGAATACCTTGTAAAATGCTTTTGTCTATCATACCTATTTTATTTTCAATACATTTTTTGCATGAAGGGTGTATGGAAATCAGGATTTGTAAGTAATCAATTGCAAGGAGTCTTCTTTGAGGATGTACCAGAAGCTCTAGAAAGGTGGCACTCTATGGGAATCAAGGTGATCTATGCTTCGTGAGAAGTTTCTGTTTCTTCCACTCGAATTACAGTTGCAAGGCGAAACGGCTTGTGGAAAGCTAATTATCATCTTCATTGTTTCTTTTGGTTGTTATCTTTAAATTTATGTTTCGTTTCGAATCTGTTATATTATAATGGAATGACTTAATCACTTAACAGAACCACATACAGGTAAGAATTATTTCTAGGGTGTTACTGTATTTATGAATTTAATATTAAAGGATAATAAAAATCAAGCATTGTGTTTGAGACCGTCAATATTTGCAGGTTGGCATCTATTCTAGTGGTAGCAGGGAAGCTCAAAGGCTCATACTTTGGAAATACAGCTCATGGGGACTTGAGAAAATATCTCTGTGGATTTTTTGACACAGCAGTAGGATAGATCATTGAATTATTGTCGTATCAACAAAAGTTACTGTATTGTCTTGCTTATGTGTATGTAGAAAAAAAAGAGACTCGAAATTATCTGGAGATTCTGCAGTCACTGGGTGTTGACGAGCTATCGCAGATCTTATTTGCCACAGATGTTTATCAAGAAGCTGTGGCTGCAAAAGCTGCAGGTCTCCATCTCTCTCTCTCTCTCTCTCTCTACATTGTTCTGAACTCCTGGTTTATGGAGATGCTTTGCCAATTTTATACCGCAGTTCTGTGAAGTGTTTTTCGTTAATAGCGACACGTTATCAAATTTTAGATTATTTGATTATTAATGCTTGTCATCACATTTCCCATGTGTCTGTTGAGCTCCCTCCTGATATTTGGGAACCCTTGTGGGTAATGTCATGGCCGAAGCAGGCCTATTTTTCCTCTTCTCATCCCCTTATAATGAGTTTAGATAATTTTAGTTTTATCATGCTACAGAACTAAAATTCTTCTATGCCTTTTTTAATATTTCTCTGATTTTTTTCAATTTGAGGGTTGTCCATGCATATATTTTCTAGATTTTCTGTCTCATTTTCGGTGCAGTTCCAATAAAGTTTTTGTCTACCATTAATTTTCTCTGTGTCAATTAGTTAAAAGGAGTTTCTACCACCCCCGTCAGTGTTTTATTCGCGACCATGCCTAATGCTGCCTTGAGAAGTATTACCCTGTGGAGACCATTCATTCAATTACCCGCAAGTGTGTCGACCGTTAACAAGTTGGTGCAACCATTTTATGGGTCTCAGGGAAATCAGTTGAAGGGTCTAAAACCATTTTATGGCATGGGGCAGTGGGCACACGTAGAAATCCTACAGCCACCGCTGGATCTCCGTTCACTCACTCTCATGTAAAGACAAAAAGGAGTCAAGATATCCTTATTTGGTCATTCCAATTGCTTGATGACACTTGGCAGTGTAGCTATAGAAAACAGAAAGAGCCACCACAAGCGCTGAAACGCATGTATCCAATCCAACACTCCTCCGGACTGTGCTTAAAATTCAGCTTCTAAAAGTGCGAATTTTCAACAGTAAGAAAATTGCATCGGACGAAGATGGGAAGGAAAGGACTTTTATCTACTTCTCCAGTTGGAAGTGGAAAACTCTGATCCGGTTTTCTACTACAGATGTTTATGTTTATGCTTAAAGAAAGTTCAGAGTCCAACCTCTTCAGAAGACTTCCTAATTTTCCACTACCCAATAATAGAAGGAAGATTTTAAAGAAAACAATAAAATATGAGTTGGTAAGAAAGACTCCTTCCAGTCAGTCTTGTAGTAGGTTTCTCTGCACTGAATTTACGCTCATAGCTCACTGCAAAGTAAAAGCTAATCGCCAATGCTTGACGCCCGAAGGAGGAAACAACACAACTCCAATAAAATCAAGCCACCAAACAGAAAACCGAACAATCTGAGAAGAAAAAAGTTTTTACGGACGAAATAAAACTGAAAAAGGAAAAATACTTGTCAAGAAATACTATCTCAAGGCCTTTCATTGATCTCCAAAAGAAACAAACAAAAGGGTACATTAGAAAGAGAGATCAATTGTACAATTGAAGCGACTTTTTGTTTTTTTTTTTTTTTTTTTTTGTCAAGCAAAATATAATCTTACAGATCTCAGGCAGAAGAGCCCGATACTCTGGGCGACTTGACAGGAAAGAGTGGGAGAAGTCGAGGCTCGGAGCCCCGCGGCGTAGTCCTGGGTGATGGGTGCAAATAAAATCCTTTCTCTGCAATCGCCCTCTCCTCGGCGGCAGCAGTCAATTCTGGAGCAGGTCCGGCAGGCGACCGGTTGAAGGGGTCAGGTATCAAGGGCGTGACGGGACTAAGGACCAGAGAGGGGAAATCGAGAAGACTCGGAGAGAGGATCTCGGGATTGCGCGGGGAGAAGCTGGAGTAAGAACCGTTATGAAGGCCTGACATGAGGGGGCTTATCTTGAGATGCTTGAGACTGTTTCGCCTCTCGTAGAGCTTGAAAGATGGCTTCTTCGGGCCGTTCTTGATGGGTGGTATGGTAATCTTGGAGGGATCAGCGGTGGGTTTGGAAGATACCTGTTTGGTGGTCTCGGAAGAACCCGTTAGCATTTGTACGACATGCTTGAAGGATGATGTATCCGCCTGGATGAAGGTGGTGGCATTATTGCTATTACAGGGCTCAGATCTTGGGAGGGCTTTGGGAGTCAAAGGGACTCCATTGCTGCTACTGCTGCTGCTGTTGGTGCTACCATTCGAAGTCGTCTGGAGATCCTTCTCCTGGGCCTTCGAGTTGTTCGATGAGGTTTCCATCTGATGGATTTCTTTTCTTTTCCCAGGAGACACTGGGGAAGAGAGAGAAAGGAAGAAGATGAAATGGGTTTGCTTGGTTGGGTGGGGAAAAAAACTAAAAGAGAGGGATGATCAAGACTCTAGAGAAAGAGGAGATAGGTGGTGGGTTGTGTGTGGAACAAGGTTGATCAAAATTCTTATGTATTTCTCTCTCCCCCTCCCCGCCCGTTCCCTTCTTTTTCCATTTACTTGTCTATTGTTGGTGCTCTATTTTGTTTTCGTTTGGGTGAAAACGTAGGTGACGGTCCCACGGCTGAGAGAGAGAGAGAGAGAGAGAGAGAGAGAGGAGCTTTGGTACTTTCCTGGGATTCATCCTTCTTGTTAACGTCGTCGAAATACTGAAAATCTTATTGACTTTGTTGCTGGTGCTGGCTCTCTCTGTCGCTGACTCTAAAGAAGATAAAAATAACTCTTTTTCTTTCTTTTCGTTTTTTATCCAAGCCCAAGGAGAAGAGGCTTATATTAATATTTCAAGTTTAATTAATGTCTTCAAAAAATCACCACCCTTCCAGTTTAGCTCTCCATCACCAATTCTCCATCCAAGGATCTCCCTGCTTTTCCTTTCGACAAGTCGAACGCTGAAAACCGTCCATTAGTAAGTTAGAACCCAGAAAAACAAACAGAAAGTTCCGCTGTCTGAGATTTTTTCTACTGTGATCCAATTGGAGCTGTTGATTGAGTTGGCGACCCACATGTGATGCTGTTAGGATCCTCTACGATGTTAGACAAATGGATGCAAGTGACGCCGGAGGAATCTTATCTATTAATTTATGAACGTTTAGAAATCCGATTTAAGCAGTTCCTGTGAGAGTGAATCTTAAGATTCATGGATCACTTACTAGTTCTTTCTTGTCTGGGCAGCGAATCGAATATAAATAAATGGGTGTGTGATGACTGATGATGAATCCCCTAACAACACGATGAGAGTTGAGAAAAAGGGAAATCAGAGAGAAGCTATAAGGTTTCCTTCTAGATGGGGAAAAGATGGAAGAATAATGAAGAAGAAAACAACAGAGTATCGAATTCTCATTTCTGGCATAAAGATAAACAAGATTATTGGAGAAAAAAGGTTTGTGGAGGGTATCGTTCATCCATGTGTCCGCCATACGGGCTTGTTACTCCAAGACATGAAGAGACTCTGAATCTGAAAATCCTCAAGACGCAAGGGAGATCGAGTGATGGAATACTTCGAACCCTTTTGTCGAACCAGTGCTTAACAAATGAGACTTACACAGTTTGAAAGCTACCTCTCTCGTCAGGAATCGGAAACCAGTCTTGCAGTGGTAGATACGTCGGCGGCCGTCCTTTTTATTAATTGTATATTCAGCTGCATTTAGTCTTACTTTCTTTTTTTCTATCTCGCCTTCCTAATTACTGACTGATATATACCAAACACAACCTATAGATAAAAGTTGCAGATTTTTCGTCTACCCATTTTTATTTTCAACTCAAAACTCGCTCATAGATCATGTCAAGAAACTGCTTAGAAATTTATTTGGAAATTTCGGCTGAGAAGCAACGTCAGACATGATATGGGGGACGTAACCATCTCTGGAGAGATCTTGATCAGCAGGCCCATGAGCCAACTAGGCGCATCTTGACCTAAACAAAGGCTCGGTTTCCTTTCTCGTCTTCAACTCCAAAGTCTAACCAGCAGAATAGCCATTGGAGCTCCTTAATTAAGCCGGAGTCGGCGGGGTTCTTTATTTAATGCTGAAATCCCCATCAGCAAAGCGTATAAAGGCGGTGGTAAGAAAAAAAAGGTTCTGGGTTGAGATGACTTTGTTCCCACCTTGAGGTTCACTGCTTTACCCACCATCTTAATTAAGTTCTCAACCACTTGGAAGAACTCTTTTAACTCAGCTTTGATCCATCCACCAACTAGATAATTAAGTTTGAAAGGTACAATTAATAAACCAGTCCAAGTGAGTGCGACCCATTGACCGTTCTTGTACAATTATCAAACCCGTGGAGTCGTAGACACAACATGTGCCATTTCACAATATGAAATTTCTTTTATGCTGTGTCTAGTTTGGCTCTTTCTGGGTATCTGATCGAGATTTGAGCTCTCAGAAAAGAAAGGAAGACTTGGGCTTTTGGCTTCTTGCCTGGGGATGTCGTGGTCCCTCTCTTCTTCCCATTTTGAACGATTCCGGAAATTCGAAAAGTTACCATCTATTTTATTTGCGTTAATTGTTGTACACAAAAGGGAAAAGGAAAAGGAGAGTGGCCTCAACGTGAGTCTCCTGCCTTTCTTTTCTTTTCTCCTTCTCCGGTGAATTCTTGAGTGCAAAGCCTTCAGAAACTTATCTTTCTTCAAATGTAATCGAGACAAGGAGACTCCTCTAGCTTTAAACAGCAAATTATACATTTGTGAAACCTCACTGCCTTTATGATATCCGATCATCATAATTCTTGCTTGTACAAGAAAAAAAGAGTTCACTTCGACTCGCCTTTGTTTTGGTAGCAGTGGCCACCATTGTTGACATCTATCCTTAATCTACATTCTATCTCCCTTCATGGGTTACACTTTTCATACAGACAGAGAAGGCTAAGCAAATGTACTAGCCGTCACTAATAAATAGATTATTCAATACCTAATCATACACGAACAAAAAAGAGTCATACTTTGCGGCTAGAACTTTGACATCTTAATGGAGGAAAATATGCTTCTCTTTCTTTACACCGGTTTTACCAGAAGAGACAAGGGAAGAAGACAAGCCATGTTGCGAGAGTTTGGTCCTGTATCATGTCCGGCAGGGCCCATCAGGAGCTGGTGGTCTTCAATCCCGAGTCCTGCACACGATATGTTTCCCTCCACTGCCTGACAATTCCTCAAGTGTTCTAACAGTTATTCAACACCCAGTACGTTCTAGCAGTCATTTTTTTTCCCCTCTATATGTTTAAATTCCGAAGGCTTTTCCACTTACAGTGACAACTCGGACATGAAGGGGATGGCGTCCACCTGCAATGGATGTGGAGTGGATGGTCCCAACTCCCAAGTCACCTTTCAAGTTTCAATTCTTTCGGTTTAGAGTAGTCTATTCTTATAAAATACACCATTAAGTACTTATTTTCAATAGATTTTGTTTCTGGGTTAGACTTTTGTAAGCCTTTCTCTGCTCTCTATAGATCATGAAAAGTAGTAAATGGAGGAGTAATTAAAATGGGGCAGAAATGGTCAAGTTGAAATTCAATGTCTTAGCTGCAGAGTACGACCCCCCTTTTCCTTCTTTCTTTACTTGAATGGTGTAGTACCTGTAAATACCATCAAACGCTTCATAGCGTTAATGAAAATGATGCTTATTGATAAAGAAAGATGAGGGTGAAGACCGAAGAGAGCAGCCGTGTTTTCCTCAATTACTATTGACGATGACGAAAACAGTCCAGCGTCTACTTGGACTTCAAAATCAAACAAGCAATTTATATTGTGAGGTGAGTCTCAAAACAATGGACACAAACGAGCAATTTCCTCCTAGGATAGAATCGTCAATGGAGGGATGTTTTACTTTCTGGGCACTGTATTTTAAAGTGGAGTATGCAATCAATGGCTTTGTTAGGCATTTTGGACCACGTCTCTTTGGCTCTTGGGTTGCTCTAAAAAATGGAGACAGTCATTGCCGTCTGATTTCCTTTTTGATGTTTCCTTGGTGCTCCCTTTGTAGCCATATATTTTTATTATAATAAGGTCTGTGACTGGTGAGGATTTCCACCCAGTTCTTGCGAAGAAATGATGGTCAAATTGTTTACTCGTAAGCTTCAGGAACTTTGACCTCGTTAACTGACGGACATGTGGCTGGTCGCGAAGCTCTTAGTTAATGAGCAGGAGGCAAGTATTAGGTATCACAGCCACAGATTTGGATAAAAAATTGAGAGAATAATGTGTGTGAAGTGGAGCCGATGTCAATCTAAGATTTAGTGTCAGAAATGCATTTTAGAAGAGTGAAGCTGTGGTACCTGATCCTTGTCTTAATGGTGATTGATTTAGTCCAAGAAAGTCCTGGACGATCTCACCCCAATCAATAGATTCACCTGGCCTTTGTCTATCAGCCTAATTCAAGTCAAGGAGCAGGGTCCCAGTTCTGGGTCGGACTACCCTGCTTTGAGTACACTTTATTTTTTTTCTAAGATAATTTACTTGCTCTGCTTATTGGCCCTACTTAAATGAGATTTTGGATCATCTAAAACAACCTCAGACGTAGTTGTACTGCTTGTTTCACAGCAACATCATCTAAGATGTCTCTGGAAAATGAAATAATTCATATACCGCTACAAATAAGTTACAGTTCATTGCATGTTCAACCACCTCAAACGCAAGCGGACAGGAACACAAAAGAGTGGGAGAATTGAAGGGGATAAACACAAAATTGGCAATATTGCCATGTTATAATTCCGCCATGGACGCTTTCCTGATCAAAAGAACAACCACCTCCGTCGCTTTGAACTTTTCTGTAGCCACATGTAAAAGCATAAGCTTTAGAATCAGGTTTTGAAATATTAACTACCCATAGAAACCGTCAAGGTTGGAGTAACCCCAAAAAGAATAAAAATAAGAAAACAAATGCCCTGTACAGCTTGTATACAAAGACGAATGGCAGTTTGGACCCAAATACTTTAAGTTGAGCAGAAATCAGGTGTGTAACAAACACAAGTAAAAAAGAGAAGAGAAACCTTCTGGCCTTCGTCTTGATGGATGATAATTGGTCGGGGAAGAACACCATTGTCTATAGTCTGAATATATGGCTTTACTTTCTCTTCTAACAGCTCATTCAACTGGTATAATCAATGATGGATAGTTAAATAAAAACTGTGAAATAGCTAACAGAAGATTTGATTTAAATATGCGGAAGTGCATAGTATTGCCAATCAAAAGAAAAAACCCTATTGTGAAGTCAGTTGCAACAACTAAATCCGGGATATTAAATTTCAATCGCATAACCCATACATTACCGTATAAAGAAATCAAAATCAAGATTAATTCTTCAGAATCACTTTAATACCTTTTCTTGGCGCCACTTCATTTCCCATTGAGAATCCAATATTTTATCAGCCATCTCTCTCTGGGCGTTGAGGAGAACTGTCATTTCAAATAATTTCTTTGGATCTTTCAGTTCCTCTTTGGTCCATGTAGTCTCATTTAAGGGAAGATTCAGCTCCTGTCCAAAGAGAGTTTCATAAACAAGACCAAAGCTTTGGTCCCCAAAGAACATAGAACAGAAGAAAGAAAGCTTACACCCCAATTTTGTGGCCGGGGTGAAACCTCAAGTTTCATCACTTCTGCTTCCAGCGCTTTCTTCGCTTTGTAATAAGGAACATTTCTTACAATCATAGGATCATCCCTGGCACGCATCGGATCTATAGAGATGAGAGCCTGTTCAAGCAATACTTTTCATAATCAGAGATTTGACTGAATCTTCTTTTCTGCTAACTAGATTTATGCCTTCAAGAAATTGAGGGAATAAAGGTAGCTTTTGTTGGTAAGATTCAACTCACTTCTTGCAGGTGTTCCCATCCAGGTTGTCGTTTCACCACCAGATCCCGAAGCTGATCATATCGCGTGGACTCCTACAAGTGAAAAAAGATATTACTCCAGAAGGGTAAATCTTCATCATAGTTAAAAGAACCAATATGAAGGGAATAGAGGAATCCTAGAACCTTATAGGCCCACCATATCTTCTGCCTAACATCGTCATCATAGTTAAACCCACCAAGCATCTGAGGCATGGTAATCAACCAAAATGCAGCAATTTTTGGGTCTCTCATGCTTTGAACAATGTGCTGGAAAATCAAGTAAAGGAATGAGGCTTTTTTGAAGGACAGAAAGAGAGAGAGAAGACTCTAGCCACCTCCAATGTTTACATTAATTACAAAGGCCCACCTCATATGGGTACTCCATCTTTCTCATGACATTATATGCTTTCCATGGTGGTTCCATAATCTAAGAAAGAGTCAGAAAGTGTAAGTGTAGTGAGCAACAGATTTTTATCAAACAGGACCCAAAGAACAAAGAAATCTTACTTACAAGAGGCTCAAGAATAAATAATTAACAGCAGGAAAAAATAAATAAATACTGATATATCCAATTTCTGGTGAGAAGTTTAGCTCTATAGCAAGAAAATTTCAATGAGGTAGGTTAATTTGAAAAACCTTCTCCAAAGATGGGCCAATGTCCATTTAAAGAAAAAAAAAAACAATGACTCTATGTTCCTTTGTAAAACAATTTTGATCGTATATGAACTTTAATTCCCAATCGGTGCAAAGATATTTAATCTCTCCATTTTTCCAAGGTTATTTGAGAAACTTCTTTAGTTTTTTATCAAAGAAATCTCCATCAATCCCAGCTGCATTAGCTGATGCAATAAGTAATTGTATTTCCTCATGTTGCCAAAGTCTAGAGCAGAGAAACCTTTTGATGAAAAAGAAATTGCATGGGGCATAACCTTTGTTTGTAGCTTTTGCTTCTTTGACTACACCTTCTAATAGAATTTTAAAAAATAAAAAACAACTTTACATGAATATGCACTTACTAAAGAGTCCATCACAAGCAATATTTGTTATCCACTGTTACCAGACCACTAGCTAATCTTAACCATTTGCTTCACTTTTACAAGAAGTAACTCAGAATTTTTTTTTTGAAATAAGAAGTAACTCAGAATTGAAAAGCTGAAAAACTGAATGGTAAAAATTGAGACTGACATTATCAGCAGAAATCCTGACTTGTAACTTGTGTTTACACTCAGGACAGCTCATTACCCCCTGCAAAATAAAAAACTGCTAATCAGAAGAGCAGAAGATGTTCAAGCTGAAACCAGTCACTTTGAAATTCCATTTAGCAACTCACACAGTGGACATTGCCTGTAACCATAAAACTATCAAGACAGAAGTGAAAAAAGTTGGAGTAATCCACAACTTGATCGCACTGGATCATCCTTTTACCAAATGGCCCCAATGCTTTGCAATCCTTAACCAACATTGCAGTGATACTACTCTTTAAGTTCTAGGGCTAAGCTGAAGATGAGGAAAACGAAATTTACAATTCTGTGGATGCACAGAATATAGTGAGTGTCTGCAGTTTTAAAAGATTAGCAGCTTCTTTTCCTAAGTGATACTCGACTAGTGTATTCTTGTTCGTAAACTAGATAGATGTACTCATAGTAGTCATTTTGCTGAAGCTCAAATAGCAAAGAAGTTCCAATGAATTGAGCCAATAGCTTATGCCACATGAGGGTTTCTAATATGAGACATTAGCTTCATGTCTCACTGGATGTTTGGTTATAGTACATAATAAACATTGGATAAAAAAAAAATTACTTTCCATAGGCGATACTATTAAAGATACATCTCATCAAGTTAATATTGTTTGGTTGACCAACAAAAAATATGCAAATGAATGACACATTCTTCATTTTATGACAGCTCAGAATGTGCTAATCTCATAGTTGTCATGTTTCCTGAACCTCAAATAGCAAATAAATCCCCCAGGCTTGAGCCAATAGCTCAATATCAACATGAGGGTTTCTAATGAGATTAGCTTCAAGTCTCACTGGGAGTTTGGTTATAGTATGTAATAAAAATTGAATAGAAACAAATAACTTTCCACAGGTGATGCTATTAAAGATACATCAGATCAAGTTAATGTTGTTTGTCTATTGACCAACAAAAAATGATGCAAATGAACGACAGGATCCTCATTTTATGCTGGCTCAGAATGTGCCAAAAGTTGTTCTCTCTCTTAAAGGTGTGGTCTGAATACAGCAATTGAAAAAGTACCAACAGATAAGAGCAAGCACTATGACCTACAAGAAGTCCTCGCATGAGAGAAGTAAAAGCTGTTCCCATCGTATTCTGACAACTTAGACCAGAAATCATACTTCATGATATCGGTTGAATGAATTAACATAACTCAATAAACAAATAAAAAATTGAAAGAAACTGAAAAGTTTTAGATATGTGCTGAAGAAATAAATCCTAGCTGCAATATCTATATAACTTACAGATCCAGTGCATGTTGGGCACTCTTTAATGGGCAATGGAAAAGGAAGTTCTATAGCTGAAGGAAGGTACACCAATTCAGCCCTATTGTCTGCAATGGCTTCTGCAATACATTCTGCTGTTGCTGTCTCTCCACTGCAAGAGGTTACGTAGGATGCAGAAACTTCAAATACAACTTCCACCTTTGTTTGAGTAAAACTAATAAACTATGACAAAGATAATTTACCTTTTCAGTTTGTAATTCTTCACCTGATATTGAACCTTTCCTGTACCTTTGCACACAGTGCATCGCAATGCCTGCCACCCATTGCAGGTTTGGCAATTCCTGAAGCCATGAAACTAAATGTCAAATAATGAAGCTTCTAGCAGCAAAACTCACTCTTATTGTTAAAACATATTTAAATTTCACACAACTGATTATCTTCTAAAGCATCATTGTCTTAGACAGCTCAAAATATTAGGAACCAAAAATATTCTGAGACTAAAAATCTATACATCCAACTTTTCCAGCGCCTTATAGACATCATTGAGTAACTTAAATATTAGTCTTCTTCCAGAGCTATAAATTGGCAATGGAATGTGATTCAAGCTACAAAGAGAAGCACCTCTGACACAGCACTTTCTTCCCAAGTTCCAAAGCAATATCATAAGTGCCAATAGTAGCGACAGCCTGCACTTACAGCATAATTTAATCAGGAAGAAAAGAGAAAACTCTGTACAGAAACTTGCTACTAAAAACAGAAATAAAATGGGAGTTCTACAGCAATGTAGCAAACACAAGGTTCACAATGGCAATATTCTATCATAATTTCAATATGATGCTTATAATTCTTATATGCTTTGCACTAACAGATAAAGCAGCAGTAAACTCTTTCAAAGAAGTTAAAATTTTTTTAACCCAAATACGGTTATCCAACAAAATTGGCTGAATTGAACAAAATAAGCAAGTTCGTGATAGGAACTTAGAAAACCAAAAGAAAAAGTTAAGAGATAATCGCAAGTGAAGACATAATTTCAGTTTCAAAAATCAGGAAACACTGTGAATAATGGAATTAACTTTTCATGAATGGGCAAAATTTCAGAAAACATTTTTTAAAAATTTGGAACAAGCTACCTGGTAATCCAGAATTTCTCATAGAAAGCTAGTGTCTTACAGTTTGTCTTCCCCAGTCATCAACTTTTCACAACTAAGTGTAGATAACGACGAAATTATACATCGTTAATAACAATGATTAGAAAAGGAAAAATAGACTTAAAATGGACGAGAAACAACAGATATGACATCAGTTATACTTCAAGCATATAGTCGTTAAAGAAATAATCGAACTTACGAAAATTGCGGAGAAAGAGAGATGAGAAATGAATTCCGGAATGCCGAAGCCACGAGGAGCGGAGCCGGCAATGTCGTAAGCGAGCGTGAATGGAGATAAAACAATTTTGATAGGGAGCTCGAAGAGATCTATAAGGTCCTGACCGTGACGGGCGACGAATATTTTCCGGTAGACGTCCGCATACTGCTTTGCTAGCCTTATCAGGCGGTCGGGGCCTTTCGCCATTGCCTCTCGCGGTGCACACTGCACTGCGCACAGACTTAAGGATAAGTCGTTGGGCTTTGACACTGCGGGTGGAGCAACCTACTGCTTACTGAACTAGAAAGAGGAGGGGTGCCAGCGACCCTCGTGCCACAATTTTTTGAGTCCATGGCTCGCGTTTGTTAAAATCACTTTTTAAAAGAATAGAATCTCTTTAGAAGATGCCTTGAATTTATAGAGTTTCCCCAAACACGGCCTACGAGGACGACTGACAAGGATATAAATTAGGATTGGAAAGGGTCCAGGACGGGTCGGGTTTAAGTTGGGTTTACGGTGACGGGGCGGTGATCGAGTTGGGTTCGGGTTTAACGTTTCAGGTTTGTTTCAAGTTCGGGGATCTTGAAAACCGAACCTGACCGGATCCGTGTCTGACTCCCATCTGTGCATACGAGGCTAACACCATAGACATATCAATCGAAGAAGACACCGTTGGAGAAAGAAGAAAAAAAAAAAAAAAAGGAGCTCACAGTTAACTCCATAAACATCCCATGCTTTAAAGAGCTCAAGTGGTTACATATTCAAGCCAACTTATAGATGGAGTTAAATATACAAATAGAACAGGCATGACCGAGAATTGGATCCAAAAACCCAGGCTCTTACCGAACCGCCTTAATTTCAGTATCTTCCTCTGGAACCTCGAGTCTGGAGTCTGAACTGTGTGCATTGGGCCAAGAACCTAGCCTGGTACTAAAATCAACCAATTTATGGATGATCCTGTCCCAACAAAGACGAGCTCATTACACAAATAGAACCAATGTGAGTAGGGCCAGTGGAAGAGATGGGGGAAGTTAGCTTGTACAACTGTGACAAGATCCTTCAGGATGTTCACTAGTTGTGAAACACAAAAAAATCAGCTGTCAACACCATGGTAAAATCATTCAATAAAATCTTATCTCATAGTGTTCGGGCAATATTCTTGAACTCGTTAAGACAAGATTGAAGTATCTTTTGCCGCTTCTGTAGAGACTGCCGTTCATTCTGAAGGAGATCAACTGCCCCAGGTGCCACAAACATGTCCATGAATTTCTCATCATTCACAGCAAACAAATCCATAAATATAGCCACCACCAGCCTATCCTGACTGAAACAAAGAGCAATGAGATGTGTTAGAACTCATTAATTCAAATACTACAAGAAAAATGATCCAACAGAATAAAATGACAATATACTAGTGTGCCAATTTGAATTAATTCAGAGCATTTGAACTAGAATCTGATGCATTTCTGTACAAGCAGCATCTCGTGATTCAGTTTGATCATCAACGCACTATAAATATTCCAATATAGGCGTCTTATTTATTTCAATCAAGAGAAACAAGTAGGCTGCAAGATTGTTCAGGAATCCTACCAAGGAGTTAAAAGCCCTGAATTGAAAGTTGATAGCACACTACGCTCAATAAGAACATCACGGATTCTTGCAAAATGCTGTGCAGCAGATGAACAGATCTCTGAGTAAGCAGACCCTGACTTCTGCCCAAAATCTCCACCAGCACCAAACAAATGGAGCCCGTTTTGATTGGGTCTGAGATGACCTGCATTTCTGGATCCAGCTGCGAACCTTGCTTGCCGTTTTCTTCCTCCACCCTCAACAATGTTTCCGTTTTCCTTTTTATCTCCATAGGCTACATCACAAGGCTGATCAGGAGAGGGTGTTTCTGGCACCGTCATTTGACTCTCTCTTAGTGTTTCCTTGGTTTCCGATCCTTTCCCAGGTGTTGTTTGTTGTTGCTGTCGTCCTTTTGGAGGCACGTTCTCTTGATCCTCCTGTACTGTTTGGTATTGAGCAGTTGCACAGTCTGATAGCTCAAGGAAAAAGGAAGTGGAAGGAAGATGATGTGATCTCGTAGATCCTAGACCACCTAAAATATCATTTTCGTAGCAAACTTGAGAATATGGACTTGTAACAGAGTCAAGATGATGATGAATAAGTTGCTTGCATTGCTTGGAGAGGTCCAATATAAAGCGGTAGAAGCAATGCCTTAAGGCAGCATGAAACCCAATGTAACTATCCATGTGTCCGAGATTTCTCCCATCTGAATCAGGATCACAAGAAAAAAAATTTACAGGAAGATAGTAAGCGTATGGTAGATATAGAACAGAATCACATGTCATCTCTAGAAACAGAATTTCAAACAGCTCTCTGCTCAAGAGGTAGTCACCTAGCTCATTTGATTCTTGGTTGCGGTTCCTCTCAACAGCAAGGTCAAATAGGTTTCTCAAAACAAATGCAAGTCTGTCACAGGCAGTCTCTAAGAGAGGAGAAAGCCATGATCTTGCGGCTGCACGTGCAATCTCAGCAGCGGCCTCAGTAGCTCTCCCACCACCACCTCTTCCAGCATGGGCAAGCAAAATATTTGCAACCTATTTCAAAGCCAAGAAGTTTGGAATTTTAGAAACATTACATAAATCCACTACAGATTTTATACTTTTTATGCAGTTCCAGATGCACCTTTTCTCGAGAAACTGGTGGACACTCAATAGAATATGTAGCACAATGAAACTCATGTATCACCCTCTCAAATGCTGCCCCTCCATAGAGTTTAAGTGTAGCATTAGGAGGCTTTATATCAGCTGTTAAACCAGGCCAGTTGCCAATACCACTCTCAGCACGTTCTTCCTCTGTTGTTCTTCCCCATTGCTCAGGAGCAGGATCTGCCGCTCCACCTATCAGTGACCTCTGTAAAAGAACATTTAGTTTAAGCGACACAAATAACATGAAACAAGTAAAAATAGGAAACCAAAAAGAGAAGCCTATTTAACTATGAATACCACATGACTACTGATGGAAGCAGCATGCAACATAGCAAATTTACGGAGATATGCCACATCTGAAGTTGCTTTCAACTTGGTCTCCAAATGAGCTAACTGACTGCTTACTTCACTGCATCTTTGTTCAAGCAAAGCAAGTGTTGTTGGTGCTGCTTCTTTGTATCTCTTCTGAAGCTCAGACTCCAGGTAGGACCTCAGACTGCCAAACCCAACGAAAAAACCATATTTCTCTTCATTGAATCCACCGTTAACATTTTCACGCAATTGACGAAGGACATCTGCATCCACTAGAGAAATTTGCTTGCGAAATTCGTCATTGGAGATCATTCCCCGATCTTTTGGCAAAGCCACAAAAAATGGGCTTGTATTATCCCCAAGGTAACCACTGGCACTTAGATAGCGATCCACTTCCCACCGTTCAGTAAATTCCTGCGTTGCAATATTTCCTTTGCATCTTCAACAGAGTTTGATAAATAAATAACATTAAATTAAACTTTTTACACAATCATCTCAGTTTTTCACCTTAAGACGATTATCGAACTTCGAAACAACAATAATGGAGCGCCTAAAAGTTGGATCTATGTCACGGATGACATCTAACCAAAGTGAAGAACACCACTCAACACTACTTTGCTGAAGGAATAAGAGGAGTCTGTGGGGAGGGCCGGCTAGTGACTTCACCATTGACAAGATCTCATCTGGGGTGCTCTCAGGCTCACCTTTCTTGGCCTGCAAAAATAAGAATTTGAACCTAAAACACCAAATACAACCATTTGTAATCAGTTGTTATTTCATCAGTAGTGTGAAGTGGAGGGCAGTACCTTAAGAACAAAACCAGGAGTGTCAATAATTGTTAGATTGGGGCAATAGACATATTCAGCTCTCATCACTATGGGTTTCGAAGAAACTGCAGTCTTGGTCTTCTTTAAAAGTGTGTCCGTTCGTGCTTTTATAATATCTGCAATTGTTGAAGAAGAGACTATAGGACTTCCATATTCTTCCGAATCTTCCTCCTGCGATTATCATGGTTCTATGTCTCAATCCAGTGCCAGAAAGAAAGAAAATAAATGCCAAAGTCCTTATAAATGAGTTCAGATGAGATACAGAATTGCCAAAAAAAGCTTTAAAATGGAAGCCAAAGGCAGAGAGATAACAAGAAACAAGGGAAGAAGAAATGTGAGGTATAGACCAAGCAAGTAACAACCACTAGGTACGAGAAGAGCGTTTCTAAATAAGACCGCAAGACAGGCAAAAAATGAACTCACAATACATACATGAAAGACAAAAATGACAAACTGACATTGAAGAATCCTGAATTAAGTTAGTCAAAAGCACCCAAATCACTTAGGAGGTAAAAATCTATTTTCTGGACGCTCAATAACCACAGGTAGACAATGCAAGGGACCCACCCCTGGAATCTTCTAATAGAATTATGATTGATTAAAAGGGCATATAGCAATCCCGGAGAAAATTTTGAGGTATCACAGAGCTCTCCAGTGCCAATGCAGGGCAAGCCCCAACCATTACATGGATTCACTAGACAGTGTCTCCCAGGATGACTAACAAGAGGAAATAAGATATAAGTCTTAACTTCCGTTACCAACACTGTCAGAATCACGAAGGTCATAAAAATGTTCTTTCTTGAACATTAAACTCCACTTCAGCCAAATGAACCTCTAAATCCTTCCATTAACACATGGAGCTTCAAAACAAGCAGGCCTCATCCTACGGCCAACTAAATTAGTTTATCTTCCATAAACAGAGCTCGCAAGTACAATAAGCTAGAAATCTTGATCCATTAAATAGTGGAAACCAGAAAGGCTAACTAAAGAAGATGAAACGACAAAATGTAAAAGGCCAAGTGTCCGCTATCTATACGTAGCTATTGCAGATTTCCCAAGAATGGATACCCTAGTTGCAGCTAAAGAGGGAAGAATTAACTGAGCTTTACGAAATTGAAAGCTATACCAATCCCTCGGAATCCATTCCGCACCCAAAACCTTTAAACGCTAATCTTCTTTGGCCGATAGGAGTTAAAAACTAATGTCCTTTAGGAAAATGCCTCAACTGACTGAAATAAACTGTCTCAACAAAAAAGATAATCGAATAATGAAGTGACCTGGAAACGGCATCTGGGTTCCAACGCCGTGGAATCGTGGACCATCTGCAGGATGAGGGGTCTCCGGGTGCCCATTTCAACCTCACGAACATTGAACCGGAAACCCAGGAGCGCCTCAAGGAGAGAGCTCTTGCCATCAGATTGTCCACCCAAGGCCACAATTTCTGGAATCGGGAGTTTCTCACCGAATGCAACGGCGGCTGCCTGAAGGCGATTGTAGGCCTCGAACCGGCACCTGAATTCGGAGTTTGAATGGTAAAAAGAATCCATGGGGTGGGGCTGGCTTCTTCTGGAAGCGGATTTAGAGCTAGGGGTTTTGACGGGTGTAGCGAGAGTGCCCTTGGAAGCCATAGAAGAAGCCTTGAGAGAAGAACGACAGCGTGGGTTCGGAACGAATTCAAATGTTCTATAGACGTTGAAGAGCGCCTACCGCCAGAGCCGGTAACCGGTTCCATTTTTTGAATTCAAATCAAGACAAAGAAGCGTTACGTCTTGCCCTGGTAGAGGGCCTCGGAACGGATCTGGGCCGGAGCTGTTTGCATTAGGATTCGGACCCTTCTCAAGACTCACACAAAGCATGTTCAAGCTTTCTAATAATGGGTTAGGCAATTTATGATTATTAAACCATCTAATTTATTCCAAAAAATAAAAATAAACTAAAATAAATGATTAAAAAAAACATAGTTTTAATGGAATACAGTTTTTTTTTCTTCAGCACTATGATTGTTATATGATAATGATGCGAATTGTAAATATTTTAGTTTTTACGAGGACTAGGAATAAAAAAGCTTTTTCTTACTCTTTGTGAATAGTTATATAGATATTGGAGCATTTACAACTTTCTTTTTTTTATTTAAATGAAGTTATATCTGAGTTAATTATGATTTGGGAGTTTCGAGAAAAGGTTAATTGTAGAAGAATAAAGGTGGTGAGAAATGCCAACCTTGTTAGTGAAAAACAAAAGAGAGAGAGAAAAGGAAATAATGAAAAGTTGAATGCAAAGAAAATGAAAGAAGGAGAAGGTCTGTTAGTCAACTTGAAGTCTGAGATGATCTTCAACCGCATGACGCCCTTCAACACTTGAAGTCCTTAGTGAAGCGCATATGACATTTCATCTGGATGCAGGGGATGAAGCGGTCCTTCATCTCTATTGTTTAAAATCCTTCATCTCAAATAAAGCTATATTTGATCTTCTTTGAGATGAAGGACGCGCGACGCTTCCTTTTTTTCATTTTTCCCCTCTCTCCTCGCACCCCCATCTCTCGCGCGTCCTCATTTCTCTTTTTTCCTCCCTCTCTCCCGCACTCCCTCTCTCGTCTCCCTGCGCCACCGACATCGCTGTTGTATCTCTCTGTGCCATTTCAATCTCCCTAACCACCTCTACATCGAGCTTCTGCCCGAAACACATAAACTCAAGCAAGCAGAGCATGGCGAGCTGGAAAGATTTCAGACGCGAACACTTCCTGCCGTTTGGGATTCAAATTTCAGACTTTGGAACAGAAGCTCCAAAACCCAGATGCAAGCTTCGCCCTAGGACCTGGTAAGTGAATCATGAGGTTGCGGCAAATTAAGGAGACACTAGAGAGGACCTTACTCAGTGGAGTTAATGTTGTGCCGGTTAGCGTTGAGAATGCGTCCGCTATGAGTTGCGGCAGCCGATCGACGAAGGTAGTAGGGCCTTTCCTAGTGAGGGCGTAGTGGGCTAGGGGATGATCGGAGACAAAGGTGTTGGAAATTAATATCCCGTTCTAACCTTCTGGAAAAACCACCCCTTAGATCTGACGATTCAAAATATTAATGCCCAACCTAACCGTTAGATCTGTAATCACTTTAATCACTTTCATATGACAGTTCATATCTATAATAGTTTTTTATCTTACCCTTAGATCTATAATCCCTCAATCCAACGGTTTATATCTTATAATTAAATTGTAACTGCCTTATCTGACGGTTCATATTTTAAATTTCGAAGATGAAGATGAAGAGGAACTTGTCCACACTAACACCCATTTCGAAGATGGAGATCATGCTTACCCAAAAACATTGGGGGGGTTAATGCCCCAAAGTGGATTCTTGAAGATCAAGTCATGTCCAACATGAAGATCATGTCATGTCATGTACATGAAGATCAGGTAAGAATTTGTGTTAGTGTTGACGACTTCATGTGCACTGAAAAACAGTTTCCAGTGTTAGTGCCCCAACATGAGAAAAACATAAAAAACAAGAGAATTTCTAAACCTTTACAGTGCACTTAATTACAACATAATCCTTAAACCCCAAATTAGGTAAAACAACCATTATTACTACACGAATAAGTTATTTAATGTATAATTAAATATACTAATATATTTATTAATTGAATTAGATATTTTATTGTACATTAATATGGTAATTACATGAGCCAATGAAATACCTACACGATTAATTACAAATAATAAATAAATAACATTATAAATAACAAAAACGAAAGTATTACGTTGAGTTATTAATTTATTAATAACATATGATATACTTTAACCTAAAAATGAATAATTTAAGAGAAAAAATTGATCTAATCATAACTTTAACACACTATATATTTGTACATAATATATTTTATGTATTATTAATTATTAATATATTATCACAAAATTTAAAACTATTGGTTTAATTAACTATAGCAATCGGATAATTATGCCAAAAATAATTTATCAAATATTTATTTTAACAATATTTTAATTATGACTATTAAATCACTATTTTAATATAGTAACTGTAAAATAAATATATTAAATAAATAAAAATAGTTATTTTATAAATATAAATTATAAATTAATAATTTTTATGACGATAGTTTAATTTTTCCTAACTTAGGAAAAATTAAACCATCGTCGTCTTCCTCAGCTGCGAGCCAAAGGGCAACGACGATGGCGACGGGGACGGGCTAGTAGGCGACGGCGACGACGGCAGGCAACGACGATGGCGACGGGGACGGGCTAGTAGGCAACGGCGACGGCCGGCGACGGAACGAGAGAGGGTTGCGGCAACACCGAGAGAGGGCTGCGGGAACGAGAGACGGTTGCGGAAAGAGAGTGGGCTGCGGCAACACCGAGAGAGGGCTCCGGCAACACCGAGAGAGGGTTGTGGAAATGAAATGGCAAAGAGGGTGTGCGGCAGAGAGCCCCCTGAGAGACAGCCCCGCTCGACGAGAGAGAACCCGCGCGAGAGTCATGTAGATGATTCTCAAAATCGGGCGGAAAGCACTTTTCGCCCGTTACTCTTGAGACATGAACTCTTGATTCATGTATATTCATGTATATGACATGAATTTGGACGCTCCCTAACGACATCAGGACATGAACTGCGTAATGCGCATGAAGATCATGTCCTGAGTCATGTACACTAACCCCCCCATTAGTTCGCTCACACAATGAAAAGTGAAAGTAAACGAACTAGTTCATTCACTTTCACTCGCTCCAATATAGTAGTGAAAGTGAATTCCGACCCAGAATTTGATCAACTATCTAGACATTATAAAAGTAAAAATATTTGTTTGAGTATTCTATATATTTATAATTAAAAAAATTAATAATTTAATTTTAACTCGTAATTATTGTATTAATTTAGACTAAACTACAAGCTATATTAATTTATTAATAAAATACCCTAATTATTTATTTATTATGTTAATATATTTAAATATTATATTAAATTACTAATTATAAAAGTAACCATGTTTGTTTAAGTTTATTATTAGTTTAGATATATTATTTATTTACATATATTATAAAAAGTAACTCATTCTTTTATGAATTACTGAGTGAATTCAATTTTGTTCATTCTTACAAAAAACGAAGGTGAATAAGGAATTCACTTTCTAAATCACTTTATACGGAATTCACTTTCATTCTCACTTTAATTTGTCAATTGCACTATTGGTCCATAAAATTTTAAATTTTCGAGTGACGATACTAACATGGGAATTTTACCAAAATACCGATTAAAAATAACTTATTTATAATAATAACGAAGACCACAAAATATTTACAAAACTACCAAACTTTGACCGGTCTACTGTATTTGTGGACAGTCAAAGGCGACACGTAAGCTTTGACTGCTTACGTGTCGCTCCATCATCAGAGCGATGTTGTGGATGAACACATAGGCTGCCACGTCATTATTATTGGCACATCATCTGCCACATCATTACATGAAAAAAATTTGAATAAATTTTAAAAAATTAAAAAATCAAATACACTTTTTATCACCATATATCTAAAATAAAAAATTATTTAAAAAATTAATAAACAATTAAAAAATTAACTCTTACTTAATTAACACCATTTAATAACAATTAAAATATTTATTAATTAAAAAAATTATCGTTACACTTTTTATTTGTTCATATTTTAAAAAATAAAATAAAATAAGTAATTTAATTAGATTTAAAATATTTATAAATTAAAAAAATACAAAAACATTATTTTAGAGTTTAAAAATACAATTTATTTGTATATTTTTATCACCTTATTTACGAAATAATAATATTTACAAATTTTAAATATTTATAAATAGAAAAAATCTAACTCTTACCCATTTATTATGAATTTAAAATATTTATAAATTTAAAAAATCTTACTCTTAAGTCTTACCCATATATTATCAATTTAAAATATTTAAAATTTTAAAAAAATATACAAAAAAACTATTTTAGAGTTTAAAAATAGAATTTATTTGTATATTTTTATCACCTTATTTACAAAATAATAATATTTAGAAATTTAAAATATTTATAAATAAAAATAATCTAACTCTTACCCATTTACTATGGATTTAAAATATTTATAAATAATTTTTTTTTAAGTCTTACCCATATATTATCTATTTAAAATATTTATAAATAGAAAAAAATTTACTCTTAAGTCTTACCCATATATTATCCATTTAAAATATTTATAAATTAAAAAATATATACAAAAAAGTTGTTTTAGTGTTTAAAAATATATTTTATTTGTATACTTTTTATCATCTTATTTACAAAATAATAAATTATTAAAAAAGATACTATTTTTTTAAAAATCTTATAAAACTTTACAATAATTTTAATTTGGCAAAATTTTCATTAACATAAAATCAGAAATTAAACAGTAAATCACAAAAAAATCAATACAGTAATTAAACTCCTAAATTCAAAGCAACATTATAATTAAATACAATAATTCGATTCAATTAACAAAAATCCTAAAAAATCACCCCCTTAATTTTCGAGGGAAGGGGCGGCGAGAGGATGAACAAAAGGGAACAGAGAGGAAGAACGTTGGCAGCGAGAGGATGAACAGAGGAGAGATAAAAGGTTGAGACGAAGAGAGAGTGGTTGAGAGGGGGTGTCGAGGGCGAGGTCGAGCGGCGGCAGGGGCGAGGCCGAGGCAGAGCAGCGACAGCAGGCGAGCGGCGGCACGGGCGAGGCCGAGGCAGAGTAACGGCAGCAGGCGAGCGGCAGGGGAGCGATGAGAGGAGAGCAGCCGAGACGAGAGGAGAGGAGAAAATTGTGGAAGAGATTAGAATTAAAAACATATGTGAGGGACGTGGCGGGGGCTGACGTGGCCCGGATGACAGGGAAAAAAGAAAATAATTTATATTAACGTTGTAAATTACGTGGCAGATGACGTTACAAAATTAATGACGTGGTAATATATGTGTTCGTCTACACCATCGCTATGATGACGGGGTGACACATAAGCAGTCAAAAGCTTACGTGTCGCCTTTGACTATCCACATATACAGTGGACCGGTTAAAGTTCGGTAGTTTTGTAAATATTTTGTGGTCTTCGTTATTATTATAAATAAGTTATTTTTAATCGATATTTTGGTAAAATTCCCTATTAACATCCCATGGTCAGTGATGCGGTTGCAGTGCATTGATTATGGCCATGAATGCTGCCACCTGTACCAGCCTCCTCACAGATGGAAATATTTTTTACGGAGGCGCGATAGGATTTTGCTTTACATGAGTTCACCGGGTTCTGCCTCAAAGGGACAATTAATGCCCTGCAGTCTGCCGATCTGCCGCTCTATAAGAAGCCCCGGGAAAGGGAAAGTATGGACTCCAAACAGAGAGAAGGGTGTGATCTGCATCAATGGCTTCCAAAGATGGAAAACATATCACAGAAAAACTCGTAGAAGAAGAAGTCACAGAGCCCGTTAGCCCAACTGGCCAGTACTTCAATAGCTCGGCTCTCTCCGTCTGCGTTCTGGGTGTCATTGAGTCTGAGATTCCTATTGATGACTCTCAGACTATTACGATGCTTCAGGAGTTGCTCCTTCCAATGAGCCCTCGCTTCTCATCCATTATGGTTCCCTCCTCCACTTGATTTTTTACTTCCTTCCATCTAGTTTGGTATGTTTTCTCTTAATTAGATTAAATGAGTATATTTTATTTGGTGTCTAGGTAACAGATGAGAATGGAGTGAAGCACTGGAAGAGAGTGGAAGTAAACCTGGAAGACCATGTAAACTTCCCGGTCTTCCCCGCCGACCTCTCGCCGGAATCTTACGATGGCTATGTACAGAATTACTTATCCAAGATAGCCATGGAGCAGCTACCACAAAGCAGGCCGTTGTGGGATATCCATTTGATCAAGTACCCGATAAGCAGTGCAGCTGGGATGGTTGTCGTCAAGTTGCACCATGCCATGGGCGACGGGTTCTCTCTCATGGGGGCAATCTTCTCCTGCTTGAAAAGAGCGGACGACCCTTCTCTTCCTCTCACTTTCCCTTCTCAGAAAACGCCGCGACAAGAACTACATCAAACAGGCAGTTTTTCAAAAGTGCCGCGATTTTTTTCCATGCTCTTCAATACAGGGACCGACTTTGTCTGGAGCCTCCTCAAAAGCAGTTTGGTGGAAGACGGTAAGTCCCCAGTTCGATCAGCGGCCGAGGGAGTAGAGTTTCGACCGATAGAGATTTCGACTATCACCTTCTCACTCGATGATATTCGGCAAATCAAAGCCAAGGTTGGAGGGGTACGTTCACGCTCTCTCACTGCCATTAAATTTTACAAGAAGTTGATATATAGGCCGCACCGTTTCTGGTTGTCCAAAGTTAAAACAATACCAGGGCTATTAATTGCTTATGAATGCGGTTATATGATTGAAGGTTGCCACTTACCACCATTCCTGAGAGGCCACCGTCTGTGAACAAGTCGATCCAGAAGTGGGACCTTCAAGTAACCTGTGAAAACATTACTCTTCAAGTCTATTTTTGAACTTGTCATTTGCCAACTGTTTTATCAGAACCCATACGCATTTCTCACCTACCTACCCGGAAACGAATTAGCTCCGTTACCTGAATTAGACTATTACGTGAGAAAGAGATTCATTAACTACGACTGAGAAGGCGTACTGAAACTCGGTTCTGTCTGTCGATATCTTCTGTTATTCGTTCATGGAGATTTTCGCAGCTCTTAAGACAGTGAATTAACATTCTGGTTTCTATTTCAATTAACCCCCGTCGTCTTTGATGATGTTTAACAGACAATCAATGACGTAATCACTGGGATCGTATTCTACGGGATCCAGCTATTCATGCAAAGCTCCGGCCACGAAGTCTCAGATACCCAAGTGACCGCTTTGATCCTGCTTAGCACTAGAGTAATCTCTGGATATCAATCGCTCAAGCAGATGAAAGAGCCCGGCGCAAAGTCCCCATGGGGAAACCAGTTTGGCTTCATGCATGTGGGAGTCCCTCTGACCTCATCTAACATCGAGAAAGTAAATCCATTGGACTTCATCTCCCAAGCTGGAAAAACCATTAAAAATAAGAGAAACTCTCTGGCCGTCTACCTCACAGGCCAGCTACTGGAGTTCCTGAGGAGAATCCGAGGCCCTGAAGTGAGTACTGTAATAATAGTAGGCGCTGCTATATATCCAGTTGAAACTACAAGTACTCGCCTTTTCCTTATTAATCAATGCTGAATTCATGGTGGTTCTGTCGCAGGCAACAGCTCAATACATCCATGCTACGCTGAAGAAGACGAGCTTGACATTCTCAAACCTGATTGGACCCATTGAGAAAATGGGTATAGCGGGTCATCCGATCAACGGCTTTTACTTTATGGTCGTCGGCGTCCCTCAGGTACAGTAGCCATAACCCCACAAACAAGCACTAGTTGATGACTGTAAAAAAACCGGCCAGTCGCTTCATTACTGTATCTCTTGCAGAGTCTTACTGTTACCCTGGTGAGTTACAACGGGAAGTTAAGGCTCGCAATTGGAACGGAGAAAGGGTTCATTAATTCGAAGCTACTCATCTCGTGCATGGAGACGGCCTTCGAGCGAATCTCAGAGGCAGCTCTTAACAAGCCTGGCGCGAGTAGGTTCACCAGTTGATTTAATTAATGCGTACCAATTTTCGTCATGGGCTACCCTAGCGCGGGCGACGACATTAGCCAGCTATCTTGGTATTCTCATGTGATATGTAATAAATCTCAGAGACAATTGGGTCCATGGTCCGCTTTCATCTGAGTTATTGGGTCCCAAGTGATCTGTTGGTTGTTTGAATTCTTGAATGCCTGTAAGGTATCAATTTTTCTTGGTATCACATTTCATAATGTATTATATTATTTTCTTAAGCCAATCTGAACCTTTTGGGTTGTCTCTGGCTCACTCTTAAGCCACATGCATTGCATTTTTACCCCACTCATATACTAAGTAGGGTTAGTACACATTAATACACCTTATTTTAGGTAAAACTTTTTACTCATGCCCATAACCAATTCGATTATACTCCACATGAAAATAGATATTAAAAATCTTTGCATACTTAAGAGAAAAATATGATTTCCCACAAGAAATAATTTCATTTATTCTTCCCATCCCACTCACTTGTCGAAGAGATGTTTGTGCAAGGTAAAATAGGAAAGTCAACCCAACCTAACTTGAATTTGTCAAACGCCTAGTCAATACAATTCAAAAGACCGATATATTAAATGCGGAAAGCCAAGTACCTAACTCATCAGTGGTGGACCGAACCACCTAACTATGACAGAATTAGGGGTCAACACCTTTCCCCATATTATTTTTAAAATGCGTTTATAAGTTAAAAAAAAGAGAAATTATTCATTGCAACAAGAGGGGCATTTGAAAAACTACAAGTTAATTATTGCATATAATTGTTGTAAGTTTTAGTAAATTTTAATTTTAATTTTACTTATTTTATATTTAGTTGTAGATATGAAAATTTGGCCATCAAATTCAAAATCATGACTGACGTTTCAAATTGCCAACATAAATCAACAATCAAGTCATAATACACACAGTACTTAAAAGTCAGATCATGGTGATAAGCCTTGACCTTGTCACGTGTCGCGTCACGATCCCATGAGAAGAAGGTTTGTTATCACCACACATCATGATCCCATCAATCTCATTAGAAGAAGACTTGACTTTGCTATTAATTTCAATCTCATTAAAAAAGTCGACTCTGAATACAAGGCGCTAGAGTCGGTCCCCTCGCCTGTGCCGGAACTCGGAATTGGGGATAGAACGGCTGCCAACGATCTAAATTTCTAGGATTTTCTAAAGGAAAAATGTTAGCGGGAAAATTGGGTGAGGTATGTAGCTGAGTTCATACTCTCGTTTCACTAAAATATGGGTTACTCGGGTGCACCAATAGACTACCATGACCTCTTCCATTGGATTAAACGTTGCAGACACTCCTGATGAGTTAGTAATGATGGATGCCGAGTCTACCCATTTGGGATAGAGAGGGTAATCAGATAAAAAAATAGAATAATAATTAATTAATTAATATTTTATAAAATATTATTTTCACTAGAATAAAAATTTATTAAATTACTTTTATATATAATCGGATAATCGATTCATCGGTTATGGAAAATGTTTAATTAATTTTGTTTCATTTAATAAAATATAAACAGATAAAAGGGGGGTAAAATTACACAAATGCCTAATTCGATAACAAATTATTTTAAAAAAAATTATAAATAAAAATCAGATGAACAGATAAAATTTACACCCTATCTTTAGCACTTGGACAGTTCAAACACATCCCCATCTCTCGAGTCTGGGACAAGCTTCGCACTCGACCTCCGCCGCCTCGTCGTTCCCGCCGGCGATGAAACTTTTCTACTTATAATCTCTTTGACACCAATGAATTTACTAATTTTCCGTGGACACTAATGCAGTGGAATTTCGACGGGAACTTGAAGAATCAAAACTGGTAAAATTAATGGCAGGAAGAAAGAGTCAACACCGCCTAATCTCGGTTGCAGAAAATAAAAACAAAGCCCACGTGAGAGGTCCACCGCCGCTGGAGCTGAGCAGTCCACCACTTAGATTTTAACAAACTCTTTTGGGTCGAACGTGTGAGCTTTAACTCTGAACCATCGGGAAGGACGCCCTCCCTCACTCGCTGAAACGCTTTTCCCGCCTGAAAAGAAGATCCGTCACGATTACCACCGGCTACTTCACGTTCAAGCGATTCCCTCTCACCCCTTGCATAGTACATATTACATACAAAGGGGCAAAGTTCCAGTTTTTGTTTTTCTTCTATTCGTTTATTAAAATCCGATTGACCCATTTTTTATTTGACTTCTTTCAGAAGTCTTCATTTCAAAGTTTAATTAGTTTTCATCAATATGAGGAAATTACAGACTCACAGCCATGGTCAGCCCTGAGCAGATGAAAATGTATAAAGTTTTCCAGACGGGCGCGGGAGATAAAGACCCAAAACCCACATCCATGTGGTAAAAGAGCAGCACAGGGAGCAGAAAGTGTGGTCTCTGCTTAAAGAATTAGAGAGAGTAGAGAGAGAGAACTTACAATCAAGTCATAATTACTTGATCGATCTAAGAGAGGAAGTAAGCGGTTGATTAATGCAAGTAAACGAAGAATAGTATCCGACCTAAAGGTTAGATTTGATTAGAATTTAGAACTTTCTTACTTAATCTTTCCCCTAAAATCAAGGAATTATTTTATCAAAACCCTCCTCTTCAAATACCCACTTCACTGCTCATCTCTCTCTCTCTCTCTCTCTCTCTCTTTAGGGAACTCTCGCCAACACTAGAAGGAGAAAAGGGTAGACTGAGGGAGGAGAGAGTAGAAGAGTCATAGGGAGAATGGCAGCTGGTATACCTTTTCTGAAGCTAGTCACCATTCTCTCCATGATGGTCATCCCACTAGCTTTCATACCATACTCGGGTGTGGCTCAAGACCCGGAGGAAGACGAAGAATTCATCTTGGACAATCAGTTCTTGGGTCTTAACGTCCGAGCAGGTAGTCGGTTTCTTGTTAGCAAGATAAAGAAAGGAGAACGCTGCGATGCCAAATCGAACAATGTGTGCCCCGGGGTGAGCGTCAACAACGGCACCGGCCTCCTCCAGTGCTGCAAGAAGCATTGCCGCAACATTCTCGCCGATCGCAACAATTGTGGGCAGTGCGGCCAGAAGTGCGCCTTTGGTCAGCTCTGCTGCGGTGGCGTCTGCACCGTCATTGCCTATAACGTGGATCACTGCGGCAAGTGCGATCGGAAGTGTCCTCCTGGAGTCAGATGCGAGTATGGAACTTGTGGGTACGCTTGATTTCGGTAATGGAAGGCCTTCGGGCTATACATAAATGATATGCATCAGTTTAAACTTTAGAAGGTGGAGAGCGAAAGAGAATTTAGAATATCCCTGTCTACATAAAGGGCCTCTTTCATTCTTGCTTGGGGGCGGGAATAGTACAGAGACTGTATTCAAGTTGCGCATCAATAAAAGAACAAACAATGGAGTCATAGTGCGTCCAGTTTTATGATTCCGTTTTGTGATATTTTAGCCTCTCTTTCTTCTTCATTTCAAATAAGATCTTAGAAGCTGTGTACACTCTACTGGTTTAGTTACATCGGCTGTAGTTGATCTGTTCTTCAGCATTTTTGGTTTCGATTCATTTACGTGAAGTAAGAAAAACTCTCTCCGTGGAGTTGGACAACACTCTCTAAACAATGTCCGGAAAACATTAAGAAACTATCGTAGAACCATCCAAATGCACTTCACTGGCAGATTTTCTGATGCGATCTTCAACTCGATCTCAGTCTTGCACTTGGGTTACGTTTTGCATAAAATTTGCGATCATGGAGGCAGTTCAGGCTGACCAGAGGAGCTCCCAAGTTCCATCTCCCGATCATGGAGACGGAGATGAATCATGTAATCAACACAGCAAGTCACTGTCTGAAAGTGGACAAGACGAGATTGTACTTTCCATGCTCAAATTAAGCAATCAAATTAATATTGTCTGATTTGCTTGGATATTACTTGCGACATTACGTAAGTGGGATCTACGCAAAAACTCAAATAGAGTACGCAAGCTAGCACGACGTCGTGAGCGCCAAGAACCCAAGTTTCAACCTTCACATGACTGTAATTAATGGTTGTCTGTAAATAGGCAGCTCGTAGTTGAAGTTGAGATCAGTTCAGAAGGAGGCCCAAATCAATAACGAGCTTCATTCGTCTGGATTTGTGGAAACTGACCACATGTGTCAACAAGCCCGTAGGCTGTAGCCATCTTGACGGCTTCAAATTTTTTTTTTAAAAAAAAAAAAAACCCCCGTCTTCCCTCTCGGGAACATCAATGAAAAGAAAAAAAACATAAAATAGTCTTCAACTTCCTATGAAATGAACACTAACATGCTCAATGTACTCCTTTCAGGGTGATCTCTAGATCTTGCAATTAAAACACTAATCGTGTCTTAACATGCTTTAGGAGGTGGATTTTATTTATTTAATCTAATTTTACATGTTAAATTATATCAATGGTTAAATTTTCATGTACATAAGATATGTAGTTAGGGAGATATGAGGAGATTTGGGTTTATTAAGTCTATAGGGGTACTTTTGTAATTTATAACTCAAAATACTTATTTAAGAAGTCTAAGAATTCGTTCACAATTCCCAACTAAGCCTTTTTAGGCTCTTAAGAAAATTCTTTTCTCCTTTTTTTTTTTCTCTCAATGTTTTCCCCTTCCTTCACCCAAATCTTGATTTTTACATGATATCAAAGCAGTAAATCATCACTGAGTACATTCTATTGCAAATTCTTGCCATTTTTTTTAAGAGGATGACCTATTGGAATGAGAAAAATTATAAGTTTTTTCTGTTTTTTCATCAAAGTTAAAAATTTTCCTTCTTTTCTCTACCATAACCTTAAGGTTATTGGTCTTTATGAATCGTTGAAGGATTCTCTACACTTTGATTGCCCTAATTGTTTTTTTTGAGATATGTGTTACCCAATCTATTGTTAGATGCTTGCATAATCACCCAATTGATGATGTCAGCTATTGCTACTACTTTTGCATGATATTGGTTGAATTAACTGTGAATTGGTGGTTATTAGATTGTTGAAATGCGTATATCCAATTTTTGTGCCCTAACCCTAATTTTGAGAATGGGGTCCACTTTGGTGATAAATCTGAAAATTGTCTTGCAGCTTAAATTTTTTATTTTGTGATCAAATATCAGTATTATGGCTGAGATATTAGAAGTTTATACCCTGACTAGAGAAAATTATGGGTTTGATGGAATTGATACATCATGATTACTTCGAAAAAAATTGACAGTGCCTAATTGTCTTAATTGGGCTAAGACTGTTAGAATATATCTTAAGAGTATAAAGAAGTTGAAATTTATTTGAGATGATCCCCTAGTGCCTCCAGATGATACTTGGGAGGCAGAAGAGAGTCAGGTTATGAATTAGATTGTCAATAGTATTGATTCCACTCTTAGAAATTAGGTGATGAATTGTGAGACGACAAAGGCTACATGGTTGTCTCTAGAAGTTTTATATGAACAAGAGAGTAATCTCTCTCGACTTTATGAGCTGTATACAGACTATTTTAGGTTGAAAAGAGGAAATCGAACCGTTACAAAATATTACAATGCATTCCTTGGCATATGGCATGAGATCAATGTATATCATCCATTTACTATGGATGAGAATGAGTTGAGAAAACAACAAATCAGTTGCTTGTTTAATTTTTTTTTGGATAGTTTAGGTGATGCATTTGATGTTATTAGAACCTGAGTGTTAGCTTCGTATGAAATTTCTACTCTCTCTACCACTTTAATCGTATTATGAGGGTTGAAAAGACTATTGTACCTAAAGCAAGTAAAAGAGGTAAGATAATGGAAACCACTGTTCTTAATGCTTCCAACACTACATCAACTCCTACAGATTTTTCTAGAGGTAGAGGTACAGATCAAGGTGGAGAGGGCTCAGGCAGAGGTAAATGGCGTGGTGATGGTAAGTTAGAAAGGAAGTGTGTTCATTGTAGTAGAAATAATCATTATTCTGACAAATATTGGGTTAAGTTTGGGAAGCTTGCATGGGCTAATTATACGACTTCTGATAGTAGAAGTGAGAGTTTAGATTCTTCTATGTCGACTACACCGGGTGCTCTAGATGACATACAATAATTGATACAACAACAACAACAAATTGCTCGACACATGGCTCAGATCTTTTCTGCCTCAACCTCAACATTTATAGTTCATTCTTCCATCCTAATTCCTAGGTTTACCAGTATTGACTCAGGTATGGCAGTTTATCATGTTCACTCTCACCGTCTTGGGTTATTGACTCAGGAGCCTCCAGGCACATGTCAGGTATATCATCATTGTTTTTTTATTTAAAAGAGTCTCTGTATCAAACGTGTTAATTTTGGAGATGGTTCTAGCTCTCCTGTTCAAGGAGTAGGCAATGTTACTCATGCTTCTCCTGTTCAAGGAGTAGGCAAGGAGTGACACTTGCGGTTAGGTCATTCGTTTGCAACGAAACTAATTCAAATCTTTCCAAACTTTCTTTCTAGTTCTTCTTTTCAACGAGAGTCGTGTCAATTGGGCAAACATCATAAAGTTTGTTTCCAGTCTCATCTCATAAAAATAGTCATCCTTTTCCTGTGAACAGTCAGTTTGGTTTTTATTTTCTTTACCGATGATTTTAGTAGGTGTACTTGGATTTATCTTCTTAAGGAAAAAAATAATGTATTCAAACTTTTATTCAATGAAATAAAAAATCAGTTTGTTGCTTCGCTTCATATCTTGCGAATTAATAATGGCCTCGAGTTCATGAGTCATAAAGTCCAATTTTTTTTGTCAAGAAAGGGGAATTATTCATTAGACTTCGTGTGTCTTTACCCCTTAACAAAATGGTGTAGTTGAACGTAAGAATCCCCGTTTACTGGAGGTAGCTAGGACAATGATGATATATATGCATGTGTCCAAATCTTTATGGGGTGATGTTGTTCTTACAACCTATGTCTTGGTTAATAGAATGTCTTCGTTTGTGTTAGAAGAAAAAAAATACCTATGCAGGTTCTTTTGCAATCTACGCCATTATTTCCTATTTCTCCTCGAGTGTTTGGATGTGTCTATTTTGCTCATGTATTTGGGTTTTCCAGGAATAAGTTGTCTCCTCAAGTAGTTAAGTGTGTATTTTTGGAATCCTCTCGTACACAAAAGGGGTATAAATATTTTCCTCGTCTACTTGAAAAATGTTTGTATCTGTTGATATTACTTTCTTTGAGGATGTGTCTTTCTTTTTCTTTGTGTATTTACCTTCTAATCCTGTAGGCTCACTTGAAATGGCACTAGTTCTCCTTGTACTAGTTGATGAACCTGTTGGAACGTTTCAAGCTAGCACTGTTGAGAAACCATTACAGGTATATAAACGCTAAAAAAAAGTATCACCACCGATGCTCTCACCAAACCATGACTCTAACTCGTCTCAAGATCCTAGAGATAATGATCTACATCTTCCTATTGCACTTAGGAAGGGTGCTAGGAAAGATGAAGGTATGTGGTATCTGTTATCTCAGTTTGTGTCATTTTGTTCTTTATATGACTGCTATAAAAATTTTGCTTTGTTCATTCCTACCTGCAATATTCACTCTTCAGTGTAGGAGGCTCTCTCATTTCCTTATCGGAAGCAAGTTATGGATGTTGAAATGGATGTTTTGATAGATCGGGGCACTTGGCAACTATGTGATCTACCATTAAGGGCCAAAGTTGTTGGTTGGTGTTGGGTTTATACTATCAAGTATAATGTATACGGTTCTATTAAGCGGTATAAAGCTTGGTTGGTTGCGAATGGGTATACTCAAACCTTTAGAATTTATGTTTTTGAAACCTTTTCGCATATTGCTTGTTTATCGTATGTTCGTATTTTGATCTTAGTTGTAGTGAATTAGGGGTGGTCTTTACATTAGCTGGACATTAAAAATGCATTCTTATATGGTGATATGGAAGAAGAGGTATATGGAGTAACCTCTAGGATATGTTGTTCCAAGGGAGACACATAAAGTATGTAGCCTTAAGAATGCAATTTATGGGCTGAAACAGAGTCAAAATGCTTGTTTTGAAAAATTCTGCAAGGTTGTGGTATCTATGGGGTTCTTGAGGAGTCTTTGTGATCACTCATTATTTGTGATGAAGAAGACCTCTGGACTTGTGGTATTTTTATTTATGTAGAAGACATTATATTATTTGGGAGTAATATTTCTGGTACAAAGGATACCAAGTTTCGTTTGTCAGCACATTTTCAAACTAAAGACTTGGGACCGTTGAAACACTTTCTAGGCATTGAAGTGGTGAAAAGTAAAGAAGGTTTTGTGATGACACAATGTAAGTATGTCACAGATATGTTTCAAGAGTATGGTTTGTTGGGAACCAAACCGGTTGACACCTCAATGGAAGTGAGACATGATCTCCATGATGAGCAGAGTATTGAATCAAATTACAGAACACGATAACGGACGTTAGTGGGAAAAATTATGCAACAGTTACTAGATCTAACATTTCTTTTACAATAAGTATAGTGGGCCAATTTATGGAACATACTCAAAAAATACACTTAGAAGTTGCGCAAAGAATTTTAAGGTACTTGAAATGAGCACTAGGAAAAGGTCTTTTCTTAGACTTAATAATCATATGAAGATAGAGGTTTTCTCTGATGCAGATTAGGCAGGGTCCAAACTGGACAGAAAGTTAACCTCTAGATGTTGTGTCTTCCTAGGAGAAAATTTAGTTTGTTGGAGAAGTAAAAAGTAAAATGTTGTAACTTGGCCCAGTGCAGAAGGTGAATTCAGGGTGATGACTCAAATAGTGAGCGAGTTGATATTGGTTAGGCCAGTCTCACAAGAGTTGGGTTTCAACCAAGATGAGTCGACAAACATGTTTTGTGATAATCAGGTTGCAATCTCTATTGCAAGTAACCCAATTTTCCATGAGATAATTAAGAGGTAATAACTCTGTTTGTTTGGTCTAGAGATCAGTTGGGAGATGTCTTTACTAATACCCTTAGCAAACAAAAATTTATACCATTTTACAACAAGCTGGAACTCCTGGATATATGCACTCCAACTTGAGAGAGAATGTTAGAAAATACATCCAAGGGTATTTTAGTTATTTTACCACTTCAATGGTTAATTTTCTATGTAATCTTATTTTACATGTTAAATTTTATTAATAGTTAAATTTTTATGTACATAAAATATGTAGTTAGAAAGATATAAGAAGATTAACGTATAAGGGTATTTTGATAATTTGTAAATCAAAACACTTATTTAAAAAATCTAAGAATTCATACACATTTCCTAACAAAACCTTTTCGGACTCTTAGATGGGTGAACAATTTCTTTTTCTCTTTTCTTCTTTTCTCTCAATTTTTTCCTCGTGCTTCACCCAAATCTTTATTTTTACATCTAACGAATAGAATTTGAAGCAGTTGCCATTGTTCACACATCTTTTTTTTATATATATGTTAATTATCCAAACTGTTCTCCCTTCGTAGCAGAAAGCCATGTTTGTAAATACATTTAGACTGAAAGGGGCGAAGCGATTTCAATCACATGAACTTCGGTAACAATTCTATGATGTACATTTGTCAGCTTTTACAGTTACGGAAATTACGTTTTACATCAACAATTAACTCAATGGTAGCCAAGGGGGCAGAGGAAGAAGGTAGAAGCATCCACGGAACACACTGTATAAACTTACAAATATTGCATCCTGATGTCTAACTTTACGCCTTTAGTGACTGAACACTACCAAAATTTCTGGTTATGAATTTTGATAAAGAGTTATTCAACTTGTATTCCTTTCAACAAAGGAACTGAAACATCAGCAGGGTACATCTGCTTACATTTCCACATGAAAAACCTTGATGATTATCCATAACGGAGCCTATAAGTATTTGATGAGCTCCACCGCATATCGTCCTTTCTTTGTCGTGTTTATTTCCCCTATCTGTGTAAAGGAACGTCTAGCCTTTGAGAGAATGACAAAAGATTCTAAACAGAACTGTACCTATACTTAAGACTCAGGTAAAAACTCACACATCCAAATGTAAGAAAAGGTTATTTCCAAATTGCATGACAATCAGACCAAACCAATGTGACATCAAAACTGTAACGGGCACCAAACAATTGAAGAGACTTGAGCTTTACCTTTAGTCTTCCTTTCCCACGGACTGAAACAATATCCCCAGTCCTAAGTGTGGCCCCATTTTTTGTCACAGAGACCCAATTGATCTTTACATCACCTTTACTGGAGAGGGGAGAGGAGATAGAGACAGAGAATGTTCAGTTACTAATGCAAAGAAACCAGATTTTACAATGACATCTTAACATGCTAACCACAAAATTCAATCTATTAGAAAATAATAAGTTCAGTATCTGGAAAAGACTTCACCAATAAATGTTATTGCTATAAGGGCAATGATAGTAAGTGCACTTACCTTATCAAATCTACAAGTTTTGAACGTGAAATTTTGAATCCAGCACTTGCTAGGGCATCTACCCGTAAAGACGCTTCCACAGTTTTAAAAGAATTTGTCCTAAAGGCATATGAGAGACCATTTTTAGGTTCCACACTCTTACCATATACACTAGGAATAGCATAAAAGACAAAATTAATTATGGTATTAAGTCACCTTGGAGATTCATAATCTAAAGCAAGCAAGGGTATCTCTGTGCAGGATACAGTGACATTACCAACCTGCAGATTAACTAAGGAACATCATAACAGGACCATGTGTCTTCACACTGGACTATAATAATCGTTAACTCAAGGAAACTTAATATTTATTTCTTTCTACAGCATCAATTTGTACATATGCTTAGTAAAGTTTCACCATGCACTACGACAGAAAGTTTTCAAATAAAAAGTAAAAATAAAATAGTATAACATGCAAAAGCAGCTATAACCATGGACATTCATAAGAGATGTTAAATACTTTAATCCAATTCGAACCTCAAACCATAGCCACATGAACAGAATGAATTGAACTGTTGAGTTATTGTACCTTATCCAGTGTTGAGACAAGAAAGGTAACAAGCTCTGGAACAACAATCGCTTGAGCACCTTTGTCACCCTTGAAGAGAAGACACAAAAATGAGACTGAGCTCAATAAAATTCATCAAACATGAATTGTAATAGTGAGAAACTAAGACTAAAACATAATGATTGCAGTCCAACAATAACAGAACAGAGTAATCCACTTATACCAAACCTGCAAAAGAATGTCTCCAAGCTTTTCCCTGGCAATTCCAGTACCAAGAATGGCACCAAGAAAGTCCCCATGATCACATGATTCAAAAGCAAAGTTTCCTGAGATACTAAAAGAGCAAGAACTTTGCAAATTAAAATATTGGCATATATACATTTTTTTACAGAAAGGACTGAAGAACAGAAGTAGATACCTTAATGCAGCAATAGCGTCTGGCAAAATATCCATATCTTCAGCATGTCCAATCAAAAGGCGGCAACGTTCAGCCTCTGGAAATCCACCCTGAGCTACTGCTTTAACGTCAGCTAATTTGTCTAGGGTAGCTAATGCCTCCTTTAGTACTGGTGGGGTAAGAAAATCTGTGAAGAGAATATCTCTTCTTGATGATGCCCGTCTTGCCTTATAAAACACACACAGAATTTAGCTACAAAAAAAAGGTTCTTCATACTGATGACAAAATATATTCAGTTATGAAATTATACTGCAATAGACAATCCTACATCCCAATTTCTGTCAAGCCCCTTCCATATTAGAATCACAGTTTTTTTCTTCTTCCTGATTCTGTTTTTGAAAAAAGTTAATACTATCAGCATCTTCAGCAAGTTACAACTTTTAAGCGATCGGTAAATTATAGGCCATGTATCTCAATATTAGAGAAATAACTTCACCAACAGAGCAACCTTTACGACCACAGCAATAACCAAAGAAAAAACTCAGTTCAAAGATTCTCGAAAAGCAGCTACCATTTTGATGTGCGTTTTCTCCCACCATCAGCAAGTTCACAATTTTCCACATTTTGTTTAACGACACCCATAGAAACAAAAAGTAAAATCTATGACAACGCAAATAATGTATTTAGTGTAGAATATTTACCAATGAAAAATGCCAATACCATTTCAAGTATATTCTTCACATCCCCGGATTTATCTCTTACTCCTTTCAGCAAAACATCGCCTTCGTCTTTCAAGACAGCATGCGCACCATCAGAAAGCCCTGCTTCCGCGGTTCGAAAATTTTAGTCCAGGTTAATCCGACTAAATATCATGTAATTTGTAATACCACAATTCCCGTCAGCTTTACCTGAACGAGACTATAGGGTTTCCAACAATACCTGAAGCAGTGAGTGAAGACGAGAAAGGAAATATAAAGGGTACTCGTTGACGAAAGAGAAGGGTGTTGAATGATGGAGAAGGGTGCAGAGTGGAGAGCGAACTGAGAGATTTGATTAGAAGCCCCGAAACGGGAATTCTGATGCCTGCGGCAACCATCCTTACGCTCCTGCACGCACTGGAGTCTGGACAATGGAATTTTTTGGATCAAATACTTAGTCTTGGTCCTGGAGTCGGGCATGCCGGAAAAATAATGGCCCATTAGAACTAATTATCTTACTGGACTCTTAGCGTGTTTGGCTGAATGGGCCGGTCCATTTTTTGGCAAAATGGTTTGTTTTCAAAGTTTCCATGAAACCTAGATTTTCTACACGTCTACTGAAAATCGCCCAGCATAAAAAAAGGTTATTTTTAAATATGGATAATTAGATATTACAATCCTCTATACAACGCTGTAATTCAGATTTAACGTACAACTAAAATAACTTCGTTAGAAGATATTAACAGAAAAATTAAAATTATTCAATTACTTTTTTTTCCTAAATTTTATATAAATAAAGCATTAAATTTTTTTGTGATTTAAATGAATATAATCCTAAGATTCAATAGAAGTATAGTTCAAGATAGTACCTTGTGGAAAATCTTTCTTATACTATCTATCTTAAGGATAATTTAATGTGACCTTCTTACACTTTTAATTGATTCAAGTTTAGGTTAAGGCCCGCTTAGTGTACAACATAAGTGAAATGTATTTCACTAACGCTGGGTAAATGGAGCCAAAATGTGTTAGTGCGCAATGTAAGTGTAGGGGGAAAGTGAAATACACATGTATTTCGTTTCCCCCCGTTTTAGGCATCAAGTGATGGTAAGTGAATTCAGATGGGTCAAGCTCTGAATTCACTTATCATTGCTAAATTACATTTGGGGCTCGGGCTGTCGGGAAGGAAGCTTTGTCGAATGAGGGGTTCGGAGAAAAAAAATTTCTCTCTCGCTCACTCATGACCTTCGGCAATTTCAATCGCTCTTTGTTGTCTTCTCTTCTCTCTCGGCCTCCCTCTACTCTCCCTCTCGACCTCCGTCACAAAGCACGGGAGGCCAAGCCTCTGTCACAGAGCCTCTTAGCCTCCCTCTCTTCTCCCTCTCGGCGTACCGTTGGAGCGCTGCCTCTGTTGCCGTTGCCCGTTGACCCGCTGCCTCCGTCGCCGTTGCCCGCTAGCCTGTTGCTTCTGTCGTCGTTGCCCGCTGGCCTGTTGCTTCTGTCGTCGTTGCCCGCTGGCCCTCCGGTGAGGAAGACGATACGCGCTGTGAGGAAGACGATGATTTAATTTTTCCTAAGTTAAGAAAAATTAAACCATCATCGTAAAAATAATAATTTATATTTTTTATTTATATAATAATTATTTTTATTTATTTTATAATTACTACATTAAATTAGTGATTTAATAGTCATAACTAAAATATTGTTAAAATAAATATTTGATAAATTTTTTTGGTTTAATTATCCCATTGCTATAATTAATTAAACCCATGGTTTTAAATTTTGTGATAATATATTATTAATTAATAATACATAAAAATATATTATGTTATTGATAAATATATATATATATTTATTATATTATTTATTTATTATTGTATTAAAATAGTGGTTTGTAATGTAAAAACATATCTTATGTTATTAAAAAAAGTTATTTATTATATTCACTTATGTTATTTTTTATTTTTATTTATTTATTTATAATAATTTATTTTAGTCGCACGTAATTATTGTATTAATTTATAATAAACTATAAATCATTAAGTAATATAATATAGTTTTTCATTAATTAGGATATTAATATATTCTAATACTACACATTAAATCACTTATAGGTCATGTTAGTATACAATGTAAGTAAAATGTATTAACTAATATTAATTTAATTTTTTGAAAGTCAGATATATCAAAATATTTTATTTAATAAATAATCTATATGTACTTTACACTACACTTACCATCGTGCACACTAACACAAATAAGTATTTTACACTACACTTTTCATTAGGTACATTAACACAAAAAAATACTTTACCTTGGCTCTTACTTTTCCTAAATAAAATAATTTACATTGTAATCCACTATCGTGAAAGAGGCCGTTTGAAGAAGAAGAAAAAACACATGATATGACATTACAGACTGCTGTCCTACGGTCCTTTCTTCGAGTGCTGGAGCAATGAAGACTTGGCTCCAAGTTGGTTCCACGACATAGTGGGACATCTGTTTTAAAGTTTGGGCTAATAATGACGGTCATCGGCACTACATAAATGGAGCTCACTGGACCTAATTAATCAGCGCATTATTTCGTGGCTTGTCGTGGCTCATCAGACTCCGGGCCTTTTTCCACAGGTCTTGTTAATTCTTCTTATCTAGATGGAAGCGCATTAGTGGATTCCTTTTGAAAACCCCTAGAGTTCTTCGTTCACGAAACCATGAGAGCAATGGAAGATGCACGAGTTCCAGTTGTTCATACTATGGCCGGTCCAGAAAAAAAGGATAAAGATGGTGAAACTGCTCTGTTACAGACCAGTATATAATCCTCGCCATGGTCGGTGCAGTGAATTGCGAGGCTTTGAGAAAGCGCAGTGGAGCCCACAGACGTGAAGCTCATTAACCTTTAGGTTGCGTTTCTAATCTTACTGTTAATCATGGTCGGTCGCAAACAGCCGGTCAAAACATGTTTCTTCAGAATTTCTGTGAAGTCTTTGTCATCTCCTCTCTCCTAACTTGGCATCTAAAGAGTCTCATGTCGTCAATTGGGACTGGAACTGACTCCAAAATATAGACGAAAAACTTCCAAGCTTCTTCGCCGAAGATGGATCGTAAGACGATAGAGAAAGACAGAAGGATACAAATGAAAACCCTCTTCGCCAAACTCAATTCCCTCGTCCCCCAACAAAAGGTACGCGTACCTTATCGTGAACAGCTTTATTTTTCTTCAAAGAACATGGAAGGAATAAGCAGAGGGTTTGCTCTACCTCTCTCTCCTTCACTCTCCCACTCTCTTCTGTCATACTGTCATGCTTCTGTGTTAAAATGTTCTAGTTGTGTTCAAAATCTCTACTCCATTACAGCTCCTACAAACTTGCAATTTTTCAATGGCTGATTTCAGCAACCTTTTTCAGTTTTACGGCCAGCAAGCAACAAACATCTAATGGCCACTCGAGAGCACCCAAATGCTAAATTCTGCGCTTGAAAATTGTTGGAATTTGTGTTTATATCGACCGGGTCAGCCCTTATATAAGATCCGTGGGGTTGCTTTACTAAAAGGTTCGAGCTTTTTAGCCCAATGGTTTCAACATGGTATCAGAGCAGGTTGGTCCCGAGTTCGAGTCCCGCTCCCACCGAATTTTGTCCCAAGTATTTCTGGTGAATTTGTCCTGGGTTTTTCCGGTGAATTTGTCCACGGGTTTTCCCGTGCGGGGAGTGTTGGAATTTGTGTTTATATCGACCGGGCCAGCCCTTGTATAAGATCCGTGGGGTTGCTTTACTAAAAGGTTCGAGCCTTTTAGCCCAATGGTTTCAACAAAAATTTCAATCTAAGCTAGTTACAACTACCAATTTTATGATTTAATTGCAAGGAGTGTTATGTTGGTTTTTTCGTGTTCTGAACGTTGTTTAGGAGGCCATAATGCTCCCAGAACAGGTTGAACAGGCTGCAATTTATATAGAACAATCGCAAACGAGAATAAAGAAGCTAAAAGAGAGGAAAGAGTACTTGTTGGGCATTGTCAAGATAGACGGAACCATGAACACCACGGCTGTGGACTCACAACCTCCTCAAATTGAAATTCGCCACGAGGGTTCAGCTTTAATGGTGTCTCTAGTAGGCGGCTTGAACAGTCAGTGCATGCTCTACAAATCCATTAGAGCTGCTGAAGAAGAAGGAGCTGAAGTAGTCAATGCAGGTTCCGCTGTTGTTGGTGACAAGATCTACCACATCATACATGCAGAGGTTCCAACTTTTTAATTACTCTGGCCAACATGTTCTTCTGTACCTTCCTTCAATCAATTGTTGCTCTCATGAAGTTCACGCAAGAACATTGGACACAGAAGCCAAAGAGTGACAAGTAACACAATCTGATTCCTCATCTTTTTTGCAGGTCACGGATGCTAAACAAGGATTTCAGGCTTCAAGAATTTCAGAAAGACTGAAGATACCTATAGAAGAATTTCAGAAAGACTGAAGATACCTATGGGAATCATTGTTGCTTCCTGAAAAGTTCTGCCACAACTAGAGCTAATTAGATGGGAAGGTTGATCTAATCGATCATAGTGTTTGTCTAAATATCATGACTATTTTCTAATTAATAGAAGATGCTTTAAATGTGGGCCATGTGTGTGAAACATACGCGAGCGTGCCAGAGGCGCCTATGGGCCCATGACAGTTCATGCCACACACGTGCACATTTATACACGTGCATACATGTGGGCCATGTGTGTCACAATGTGACATGGATGGGGCCAGGAAGGATGATGATTATAGGAGTAATGGATTTGAACCTCATCCCTACGCATGTGGCAACCAAAACCAACCTTCTGACGACTCTCATATGCGCATTAAATGTCACCTTTCTTTCTGCTGTCGGTAAATCAGTCATCTCATCTCGCCGAATCCAACCACTCAGACCGGGAAAGTGAAGTCAGTGACCCACAAAATACGAATTGTCGAATCGGACCCAAAAACTAGAAAAGCTGGGTCTGGTTCGAACCACTTAGACCAGGAAAGTGAAGCCTGTACCCCACAAAATACGGATTGTCAGATTGGACCAAAAACTAGAAAAAACTGAATCTTTTATACCCGAATTTCTCGTCATCGCAACGCTTCGTGCATCGCGCTTTTGGTATATCCCCTCACCAAATCTCAAATTCAATTTGTACATCTTATCTTAATCTTATCCTCGTGTTCAGAATCTAACTTTTATGCGTTTGCACTTTTATTTCATTTTATCAACAGTTAGGGGTATATCCGTAATTTCCTGATGACGACTCACTGTCGAGAGTATCTATTGTATGTGCGTGGATTCAGAAAAGCTTTACGCGTCCACGTGGCTGAACGTGCCCCCCCCCCCCCCCCCCCTTGCAAAACCCTTCAAAAAACGTTCAAAAGTACAATTCAACGCCCGTCTCGTTGCGCAGCCGCAATAAAACAAAACGAAACCGAACGCCGGTCATTTATCCCATCTAGGAATACTAAACACTGGTTTCTCGGCTTCTTCTCGGGGTAGCCTTTCCGGCGAAGGCCACGCACCTCGGATTTTTTTTTTTTTTTTCCTTTCTTCGCCCTTATCTAGAGCCGCTCGCTGCTCCTGTGAAGTCGCTTTCTGGATCTTCAATTTTCGGTAAGAGCTCCTTGCCATCGGGTTTGTGGATTGCTGGTTTTGTGTTTTTGATTCCGATCTGGGGAGGTCGATCGTTTCAAGCATTTGTGGTCGGCGGAGCTGAAAATCGTTACTATTCGTCTTCCCATGATAAGATTGTTATTCTTTTATGCTGTAAATGCCATTAGGTTCTTAGTGGAAGTAAATTGGGCTTCAAATGGTCCTATTTCTTAATTAAAAATCATTTTTCGTCTTATTTTCTTTGTTGAGTTCTTTTTTTTTTTCTCGGTCTTGGGTTCAGATTGATATCTAAATTTTATTATTGAATTGCGTGGAGTTGATGACATGCTCATGAGTGATCTAAGTGCGATTTTCTGAGAGAGATAGTCTGGATTCTCCTAGTTTAACTTTCTTTTATGAATAATACAAGATAGCGCCTCGGGAGAGGAGTTTACTGGAATACATGTTATTTTTTAAGTTTCGGTACTAATTGACCTCAAGTTAGGAGGATTTTGTCTTCCGGTTACTTTAAATCTATTTGTATCTGGAGCTATTCTGTCCTAAAGTTCGTTTTTTGCATTTTATGTGATGTGATCTGTTCTAAAACGATGGGAAGTGGGACTTAAATCGCAAGAGGACTTATTGCTATAAAACTCCGATGATTCTTTCGAAGAAAATTACGTGTCTCGTTTTCTTGAAGTGCTTGTTACTAAATCGTCATCCGGTAGTTCTGTATAGAAACATGCGGGGTTCCATGGCCGATGAAGTCTAAAGTATTGGTCCCAATCTGGTTTTTATTTTTATAGACCTATATTTTTACCTAATTTTAGGACTTTGAATTAACTGAAAAAAAAATGTAATCATTCTATTGATTTAGACCTTGATCAAAATTGCTAAAGATTGGCTTAGGTTGATCATCATTGGCTTTGATTGAATGTATAGGAAGTTACTCTTAACTTATTTCTTTTTGCTTTGTTAACTGTTCCATCTCATGCTTTCCAGAGATTTAGAGTCCCAACATCTTTCTTGAAACATGGGGGTTGAGATTTTGGGAGCATCTGATTTGAAGGATGGAGTTGTAGGAGAAGTTGAGAATGGAAAACCGAACGAGGGACTTCCAACTGAAGAACCAATTGAATTTGGTATTGTAGATAGTCCAAAAGGAACAACAAATGGGCCCAATAAACTAGAACCAAATTCCATTCCTGATGGAGGTTTTCCGAAGGATGCTGTGGATGAGTGGCCAGCACCCAAGCAAATTCATTCCTTCTATTTTGTCAGGTTCCGGAATTTTGAAGACCCAAACCTGAGAGCTAAAATTGAACAGGCTGACAAGGAGCTTCAGAAGAAGAATCAAGCTCGCTCTCAGCTTTTGGAAGCACTCAGAGCTAAAAAGGTATATAACAATTCCTCTTGTTTTTTACCTTTGCCAATGAGAAAAAGCAGATGAATGAAAGAAATTAAAAAAATAAACAAGTTGTTCATCTTTAAGATACTTGTCTTTTCTGCTTTGGCTCTAAGCAGTTTCTAAAGTTAAAATGTCCGAATTAATTTTTCATGGTAACATCTGCAGTTGCTGCATTCCTATGGAGTGTACCTGACATGCAGATAAGAGTCTTTTTTTATCTGTTGCACTCGTTAATGTTATTAATGAATTTAAAATGACTTAAATACTAACTTAAAATTGTGCAGTCGGATAGGGCAGCAATAATCACTCAATTGAAGCCTTTGACCACGGAGGATAAAAAGTTTAGGATGGTTTTTGATGAGAAGAGGAGGGATATGGAACCCCTTCAGGCTGCTTTGGGCAAGATGCGGAGTGCAAATCATGCTGTTAGAGAGAAGGGTGCTGGCTTATGCTCTTCCGAGGAAGAGCTCAATGAGCTTGTAAGTTATACTTCACACTTCTTGTTTGTATGTGACTTGTCTTCATATGTTTTTAACTGTCCTCCTTGGCTTATCTTTGAGATAGATTCAAAGCCTGCACTATCGCATACAACATGAGAGTAATACACTAGTTGAAGAGAAGCAGTTGCTTAAAGAAATTAAACAGCTTGAAGGGACAAGAGAGAAGGTTATTGCCAATGCTGCAATGAAAGCAAAGCTCGAGAATTCCTTTGGTCAAAAAGAAGCTATTCAAGACCAGCTGAAAGTTCGTATTATTCTCTTTAGATTTTGAAATTATGATTCTAAAGAGTCAATTTTCTTCCTCTTGTTGAACCATTTGGATTTTAATCTGAATCTGCTCTGTGACAGGCCAATCTAATGCTGTTCCATGTCAAGAGAATAATGACATATGGCTTTTCAGATAAAAGAAGTAAAGTTTGACCTTTTAAATCGATATGGTGATTGGTTTTTCATTTGTTGTGTCTTTGCAATTCCAGCTTATTGGTGGTGATCTAGATGGAGTAAGAAAGGATCAGTCATCTGTGAGGGCAAAAATCAAGCAACTAGAGGAGCAACTAAAGGCTATTGATTCAGAAATCAATGAGTTGCAGACTAAGCTGACAGCTGAGAGTGAGAAAAGGGATAAAGCATATGAAGCTCTGGTTGCATTGAGAAAAACGAGGGAAGGAGGGGTAATTAAAGTCTATCATTGTTTCTATGTTTTCTATTCCTTTACAGATGATTTACATATTCCATTTCTTAGAGATTTCCCTGCATCGGAGTTGGATAGTGCCACACATTTGTGCTTTAAGAAAGCCAAAAATATTGTTGTGTACGGAAGACCCAGACTCTCATTAGTTTTTGTTGAGTGGGAAAAAATCTCACATTTAGAAATAGGAAGTAAAGTTAATTTGTTATAAGATTGAACAATAGGCCTCCTAAGTGGCTAGTCATTTTGGGATAAAACATGACTCAATCCAACAGTGATATCAGAGCAGAATGTGTTCATGGGCCAAGGCCCAGTTTGTGTTCCCTATGTTATCTGTGTTGTGCACTTCATAAGATAGGAGTTTGTGTTGAGGGCTCTATGAGGTGGGAGTGTGTGCTTATGTAAGCCTGGACGTGAGGGGGAGTGTTGAGTGGGAAAAAGTTCCACATTGAGAATAAGAAGAAAAATTAATGAGTTATAAGATTGAGCAATAGACCTCATAAGTGGTTAGTCATCTTGGCATGAAAGAGGACTCAATCAACAGGTTTTTTGTTAGAATCAGTAATGTACTCTGGAATTCATGATTGATGAAAGATGTGGCTTACCACAACAGATAACTGTTGTGGTAAGCCACATCTTTCATCAATCATGATCACTCACACATTGTTTGTTATTTGAATATTGGTTTGCATATTTTAATTTTGTGACCAGCATTAGGAGATGAGAAGGATTATTGATCATGTAATGCTGCAAAATACTAAGCCGAAGTGTTTACTTTGATCTTGGGTCAGTGATTTTTTTTGTTTTTATTGTGGTTTCAGAATGCTTGCTTTTATGAAAACCGTGCACTTTTGAACAAGGCAAAGGATGTTGCCGCAAAGAAGGACATCGCTGCATTGGAGGAGCTTTCTCATATAGAGGTCTTTGCCATCTAGATTTTTACTAGTCAGTTCAGTGTTTGTTACTATAAAATTCTTTTGCGTGTCAATTTACTTACTTTCTATTTCATTCATCTTTAGATGGAGAAATTCATGGCACTATGGACCGGTAATAAGTCTGTCAGAGATGATTATGAGAAAAGAATTTTGCCATCCCTTGATGTCCGACAGTTGACTAGGGATGGTAGGATGAGGAACCCTGACGAAAAGCCTTTGATTGCCGCGCAACCAATTCAAGCTGAGCCACAGACGGCCCCCGTGAAAGCAACACCAAAAAAGACCAAAGAAGAATCAGCACCATCTCATGAAACACAACAGAAAGAAAGCACTAAAAAGGTGAACGAGGCTGAAACAAAAGGGAAAGTGGATGACTTGGCAGATATTGAGAAGTCTGCGGGGTCCGAAAAACCTAAGAAAGAGTCTTCAGTAAGTAATGTAATTGATTCGGCAAAGTTGAAGGAGATGAAAAGAGAAGAGGAGATAGCTAAGGCTAAGTTAGCTCAAGAAAGGAAGAAGAAACTGGCAGAGAAGGCAACTGCCAAGGCAGCTATTAGAGCTCAGAAGGAAGCTGAAAAGAAATTAAAGGTTTTGCTTCCTTTTTCTTTTCTTTTTTTATCTCCCTTTTTTATTTTGGTTCTCACGAGTTCTGTTAATAATGATTTTTTACTGGATTAATGATTTAATTGTCCTCTAAATTTTTTTTTAGGACCGTGAAAAGAGAGCTAAGAAGAAGGCGGGACCTGAGAACCCAGCAATTGAAGGCGACGCAACTGAGGCAGATTCTGAAGCAGCTGAACAGGAAAAGATGGGAGAAAAAGTGGAAGCTCCGGTAATAGCAAAGGCGAAAGAGCAGAAGGAGAATATTAGACAAAGAAACCGTGCCAAGTCTCAGGATCTACCTAAGGTCATCCTTAGGCGTAAAAAGTCTCCATCCTACTGGGTATGGGTTGGTCCAGCTGCTGCAGTGCTGGTTTTGATAATTTTGATGCTCGCGTACTACTATTTCCAGTGAAGAAACTGAAAACTAAAACCGTAGTGTTTACTATGTATCGTTCTTTGACATCTCGTAGCGGGATGGAGACAGTCCATAATCTTGAATTTCAATTGTTAAAACTAAAGGGTTTCCCTCTACTTAATCAAAACCAGAAGAGTTCCGGCGTTTAGGTCGAACTGGTGCATCGTCGGAATCAGCTGATTTTAGATCAATTTTTTTTTTCTGACACTGGCCATATGAGAACGGGACTAACTAGTCCATGTCAATTTCGATCTGGTTCGGCAGCTTGGTCCTGTCTTATTCTTCCAGCACTTATAAATAACGACTTGAGAGACTACCACTGTTCGTCAAACATTTGCTGAATTCATGAGGCACTGGGTAAATAGAATTAGTATTTTAAAGGCAGTTCAGTCAGTTCTGGGGACGAATCACTTGGTCTGGTGTGAATGGCCGGATGACACTCTCCAGTACTTCTCCTTTTATCTAATTCTATATCGTGTTAGTATTTTAAATGCAGTTCAGTGACTTCTGGGGACAAATCATTTGGTCAGGTGTGAATGGCCGGATGACACTCTCCAGTACTTCCCCTTTTATCTAATTCTATATCGTGATAATTTTCTTAATCGACGCATCTCATCTTATTACAACGGAACTTTGGAAATCCATAAACTATGGAAGTTCCGAAATTTCAGATATGAAAAATACTGAAGAGCGTTTAGGGGATTGTCGCCCATGTGATGGCTTCTATTAGTTTCCTCATGTGACTGAAAATGATTGACCTAATGCTTTCTTTATATGGAACTCGGATCTCTCTGCCGCTTTAAAAAATAAAAGTAAGAGACGAATGCTTACAGTACACAGACTCATCTTCTTCGCTATCCTTACGTGGATTAAGAAGATTCAAAAACCAGGTAACACCCCCACCCCCGCTTTACATTTTCTTATCAGACAAAAGTATGATTTTTGAGTTCCCTGAATCACGCCTCGCCTCACCTTTTCTTAACAGTTCGCCGGTAACCCCATCCGTTAAAAATCTTGTTAAGACTTGGTTTACCAGTAAGTAACCAGAGGCAAGTAATAGAAGGAGCCACTGAAAACTTGATAGCGTGTAGAAAATCTGTTACAGTTCCCTAAACTTTGACTCCGATCAGAACCTGCAATCCTTGTAATTAAAGCCTATCCTAATATTTAAAGTGGACATTGAGCTTTGATAATACGCATGGTACGCGCACTTCTTAATTCATCTGCAATTAAATACTCTTCCCAGATATGTGATATCTCATGATATCACTACCTCTGTTACTAGACATCCATCGGAAACTTCTACGCATCCCTTGCGAGCTGTGCAAATTTCCAATCCTTGCATGTGTATGCAGTTCACCACTTGTCCATCTCTGTCGTCCATTCCAACAAAATTTTGAAACACCCGAGAGGCCAAATCCCAACACCACCAAGTGCACCAATCTCGCAGCCTTGCCTCGGCGCTCTCACGCGGCAATCCACTCAAGAGCTTTTTAAAAAAAATCACATCGATCACCCAAAACCGCCGAGCATCCCGTCTTGGAACTCCTACAAATACCCAGCGTTGGGGACCTGCTTGAACGTGTCTTCTTTATCTTCTTATCGGTTACGCCGGGAGAGGAAAGATTAGGAAAAATGGCTGGCTTTGCTCTGTGTTCGCTGAAGAACTTCGTATCTGTCTGGATTTTGGTGTTTGCGATAATAGGGCCTGGAGTTGAGAGTCTTGGGGCAGAGGTTCAGAAACTTGCCCCCTCTAAGGCCCCATTTCCAACCCGCAGCTTAGTTGCGGTGGAGGGTGTTATTTACTGCAAGTCGTGCAAATTTCCAGGGATTGATACCCTTTTCGGCGCCACTCCTCTGGCTGGTGAGTCGTGACTCAACGCCAGTACGTTTATGCATGTCTGGAAGGCGTGCTTTACAAATCCAATGGAATGTTTATGAGAATAAGAAGCTCGCATGCGTCTAGTGTCTCCCAAAATGGACGGCTTGCAGCTTCTGTAGAACAATGCCAACGTCCATTTGAACCATGCATGGATGTTTTTTTTTTTCTGTGTCTGTGTTTTTTACTTCCGTCTTTGTCGAGTTTCTGCATTTTAATCTGAATTGTTTTGGTAATATTGGAGTTGCAGGCGCGGTGGCGAAGCTCGAGTGCAACAGCACCAAGCATCCAGTTACGTCTGTGGGCAAAACAGATAAAAACGGGTATTTCCTCATCAATGCCGCCAAAGTGTCGAGCTACGGTGTTCACAAGTGCAGGGTGTTCCTCGCCTCTTCCCCGTCGGCGTTCTGCAAGGAGCCAACCAACATCAACGGAGGTATAAAGGGTGCCCGCCTCATTTTCCGCAAAGTTTTTTTCAGAGGAACCAAGCCTGTTTTCCTCTACACTTCTGGGCCCCTCGCATTTGCTCCCTCTAATAAAACTGCCTGTGTCCACTAACCTCCGATCACTCTCTCTCTCTTTTGGCATTGCATCAGCTTATGATTAGCCTTGTTACCCAGTGTCTGGTAAATCGTAGAAGTTGGAAAGAGAAATAGGCAGTCAGACAACAAGAATGCTGCAGTGAGTTGATGTATGTGTTAGGCGTTACTCCCAGAAGAGGAGTCACTTCAGTTGTAACAGAATAATATGAATCTATTTCCTGGACGTTATGATCTTGTCTTCGTGGAGAAAATCTGAAACATGCAGGCTAATTAAACAACTACTCAGGTAATTAATTAAACAAACAAGGACCCTTTCATGATTAAAGGGGAGCCATTCTGCCCATCAAACCGGTAAAATGATTAATTTTGTTCCAATTAGATTAGACGGGATCGAGCATTGGTTAGACCGGGTCCAATTGGGGCACATTCTTATTGTTGCAGTTTGACATTTCCGTAAGCCAAGTTTCACAGAGAAATCACACGTTCAAAGTCATCTTCCACTTTCGGTTCGTAGTCGTACTTGTAGCTGGTGGTCATGCCGTGACCGTCCTTCACTTCCATCTGCACCGTCGGGGACTGCAGACGATGACCCCCCGCGTCGTTTACATAACTTCTGTACCATTCTGGTGAAGAAGACACGACAAGCACGCAACTAGCAAAACTCCCAATTTGAATTTGAAACGGATCAAGACTCTCAGAACGCAGAAACGGAGAATTCTTCTATTTCTTTACTGCCGAGGAGTTTTCTTTCTTTATAGATGCAAGCTTTCTACATGGCGACAACCCCTCTGGTCTTTCAGACTTTGGAGATTTCGCCACCAAAAATCACAAAGAGGTAGTCAACCCACTTGTCCTCTCAGATTTTTCTGGTTCTTCAAGAACAAACCCAAGACAGTTGGCATTGGCCGAGCTTTATGACCAAATCAATGAGAATTAACCCCCAGAAAAAAGTTGCTAGATTGTTTTCTTCTTTCTGAAAGCGTTAGCTCCCTTTTCTGCCTCACGGAGCCAACACCCCCTTATGCTTCCCGTGTGAGCCGAACGATTTCTGCTGGAGAATAATGTTCACGAGCTAACGCTTGATTCGGGTCACGGCCTCATACTATTCAAGGACTCTCAGAGCACACAACTGTGGAATTTGAAAAAAAAAAAAATGTCACTTTCTGTGCGTGCACCTTGTGGCTCCGTGGGCGATGGATCTAATCTCTCTCACCTGTAGCCTACTCCAAAAAAAAAAAAAAAATCTTCCATTACCAACTCAGTACGAGAATTGCTTTTAACGTGGTAAAATTACTTTCGTCTTCCTTCTCTCAGACTCCTCTGCAACTACGAGTCCTGTCGTGTCGCTCACATGCAAACTGTGTAACGTACACTCCAGCTTTCCGGTCACATGAACCGGCGGTGCAGTCGTGTTTATGTTTTCAGGAACAGGTCACATCCTCTGAATACAAGGGTCTGTAACTTCTGCAACCGATACTAGGGGCGCAACAGTACCTAGTATCCACTATCTGCTGTGTCCTTAAATACTGGCGTTCTTGGACGCATACCTCACTCTGTAACGGAGAACTTCTCTTTGTGAGACTCTGCCTCCTAACGCTTACAATTTCTGTATTGTTTTATGTTACAAAGTTAGTGGCCGTGGCACACGTAGCGTGGGGTCAACGAACTGCATATTTAGTTGTCGAGATGTCGGGGGGTTTTGTCATTACGCAGTAATCGGAGGTAGAAGTGTCCGTCGTTGGCGCGGAACAGAAAGGGGATGGAACGGGTCGGTGAGCACCCGCCATCCGCACGTACGAACAGGTACGAGTAACCGGAGATTTTCCACAACCGCCCGGCCGTTGATGGGAAAGATCCGTATTGCATTTCTGAAAGCGACAGTTCGACTCTTTCTCAATTCCCCTCCTCCTTTCTTGTCTGACTTTCTGAAAGGTCGGGTCCAATCTCGCGCCCCGGAAGAAAAGGCAACTTGGCAATAGCCTCCACGGAATCTACGCTATACGAGATACGTATGCGATACGATCCTATAGAGAACCCCGTTTCTGGTGATGATTGCAAGCACGCGAACGGGAAGACGAATGAACGTACTTGATCTTTCTTGATGGTGGGAGTGTGTTTTTTCCTGTTTGTTCGTGCTGGTCAAGGTCCGGACTTTCTCGATTTCTTTGACTCTCTTTCTGGTTTTCTTACTTTGTTTTCAGAAGTTACGGCGGATTTATTCTTGGTTCAATGATGGAGATTGGGAAGGTTTAGGGGTTTTTTTTTTTTTCTGGCCTTCTTCTTTGTAATTTTCTTATTTGGAAAAAACAAGATCGACTTTCTTTCTTTTGGGCTCCTTGAGCTTTAACCTTTTTCTTCAAATTGATTTTGCTGGCGGTAATCATTGTGTTTTTCGTTTTTTTTCATCTATTCTTTTGAGGGACAATCATGATAGTTCTTGAGCGGTAGTCTTTTTTTTTTCATGTTGCTGTGGTGGCGGTCTTATGGAGAATGTAGGAGCTGGTTTGATGTGTTTTGACTGGTTAAGAAAGATGGATGAGCTTCACCTGTAGGATATTTGAAATTTCTTTTCTTGCTCCCGTTTTTGCTTGTTAAGGCCTTCTGAACTTGAACTCGTTGCTGGGAAAGCGGGTGTTTTGTATTTGAAGATGGACGAAGAGAGCAGCTCCTGGGTGAGGAGGGCCAAATACTCACATACAGTCTGCCACCGGTTGGATAGGATTCCATCTCTACCAATTGCTCTGAAAGCTGAGGACGATTTGGGATCGAAGCCCAGAGCTTCGAAGTCTGCATCTATTGTTCAACCTTCTGGGAGAGTAAAAATAGACGCCCTTCCTCAGAAGGTTTTTAGTTATTCCAAGGAAGATCCTAGCGCAAGGCGGAGATCTGTGCCTCCAGTTCCGCAGACTACTCTTTCAGAGGCATTTAAAAAAGCTAGGTCTGAGAGGAAGCGGGTCTCCACCCCTAAAATAGACCCCCTTCCTCAGAAGGTTTTAAGTTATTCCAAGAAAGATCTCAGCACACGGCGGAGATCTGTGTCTCCAGCTCCAAAGACTACTCTTTCAGAGGCATTTAAAGAAGCTAGGTCTGAGAGGAAGCGGTTCTCCACCCCTGGCCCCCGAAGAAAGGAACCCGATAAGAGCATAATTGGAAGATTGTTTCATAGAGGTTCCCATGGATCACACTCATTTGATTCTTTATCTTCTTCAAGTTCAAGTCCTACGCAGACATTTTCTTTATCTTCATCAACTTCTAGTCCTACGCAGACCTTTTCGTCCATGAAAATCTCTGAGAGACCGAAAACAAGAAACGAGTCTTCATGGGCCAGTTACTTTGACCATGCAGGGGGTCGAGTTTCTGCTGTGAATAGCACAGATGAGTGGACTGTTGACCTCTCTAAATTGTTTCTTGGGCTAAAATTTGCCTCTGGAGCGCATAGTAGGCTTTACCATGGGATTTACAAGGATCAACAGGTTGCCGTCAAAATGATAAGGGTACCAGATGATGACGAAAATGGGGACATGGCCGCTCGGTTAGAGAAGCAGTTCACTAGAGAAGTCACCCTGCTGGCTCATCTCCACCATAGACATGTGATAAAGGTGATGCATTGTTCTCCTAACCTGTCTGGCTTTTTCTCTATCTTTTGAGATTTTTTAGTATCTGTCTGAATTAACTGCAATTTCTAGATTTGCTTTGTGCTCTTTTAAGCTTCTGGCGATTATGGGTTAATGAACTCAACTCTCTAGCTCTATGTTACCTGCTAGATTATCTCCAGTTCTGTTTTCCTTTTCAACCAAGATGCTTTCATGATCTCTGGACCAATTCAAATCTACTAATTTGTACTTTTATATGCAGTTATGCTCAAAGATAGAACTTATTTGGTGTTTCTTTTGTGGCAGTTGGTTGCAGCTTGCAGGAAACCTCCTGTTTTCTGTATTATCACAGAGTATCTTGCAGGAGGTTCCTTGAGGGCATTCTTGCATAAACTTGAGCAGAAGTCCCTCCCTTTAGAGAAACTTATTGCAATCTCTCTTGATATTGCTCGAGGTGTGGAATATATTCACTCGCAAGGGGTTATTCATAGGGACCTCAAGCCCGAGAACATCTTATTTGATGAAAACTTCTGCTTGAAAGTAGCTGACTTTGGAATTGCCTGTGAAGAGGCGTACTGTGATTCTCTGGCTGAGGATCCTGGGACATACAGATGGATGGCGCCAGAGATGATAAAGCACAAGCCTTATAGCCGGAATGTTGATGTATACAGTTTTGGGCTTCTCTTGTGGGAGTTGGTGGCAGGTACAATACCTTATGAGGAGATGACACCCATCCAGGCTGCTTTTGCTGTTGTGAATAAGGTATCCTTCAAAATTCATTAAATTTTTTTACCATTTAGCTTTTTTCGTTTTAACCTTATCCTAGGATTTGTATTAAGTAGCATAGATTTGTTCATGCGATTATTTCTTGTAAATGCCAAAACCATAGAACCAGGATATATTTCAGCAAGGTAATGGAATGAGGAAAGTGGGCAGCACGTCATCCTTTCATGCTTATATGAACTGATAGGAACTTTTTTTCTTTTCTCCTTCATAAATAATCCAGGAATTTACTTCCACTACATTCCCTGGTAAGAATACTTGTAGATTGTTAATGTAGCCAAAGTTGGAATCTAACAGTTTTTCTTCATCACATGTTGAATAAATTCTTTCAGGCTTCTGAGGGATTTTCCTTTGTAAGCTCATTGCTGCAAAGTAAGGGTGCTAATTTGGAGAAAATTTTCTTTTTTCTTTTTCAGAATTTGAGGCCACCAATCCCCCTACACTGTCCGCCTGCTCTGCAAGCTCTGATCGAGCAATGTTGGGCTCATAACCCTGAGAAGAGACCGGAGTTTTGGCAGATCGTGAAGGTGCTAGAACAATTTGGGTCCTCCTTTACTCGTTGTGGCGCTCTTGAACTTGTGCCTAATTCAAGTGGTCATGATCACAAGAAGGGGATAAATCATTGGATTCAGAAACTTAGCCGAGGTCATGCGAACCCTTATAATTCAACTCGGTAATTTATTATAACCCCTGCTCTCTCGTGATCTCTTGTGTAGTAGGCCTTTGGCCTTGCTGTGTAATTAAATTCAATTTTTGAAGAAACATACAGGAAAGCAAGATTTTGCTTATCAGGGAGTAGACGGGAGCTCTCCAGGGATTCGTACTTGTAGATTGTCATCCCTCGAAAGCATCTGTGGATGTTTTCTTTGTATTGGTTAGAGGGAGTCGTCATGTAAAAGCTTTATGATCCTGTATCACGTCCTCGAGAAACTAGGAAATTCTTTGATTCCGTAGATATTGCCGGTAAAATAGCAGTAGGACTTTGCAGAAGCTGAGTTGATCCAACTGAATCGCCTCTTGTTCTCTGTTTGATCACAATTGCAGTCATCTTACTAGCTTCTCAACGAAATTTACCAAATTGATTAATTTTGAACTGAATTCTGTTGATAATAGGCATTTAATTGTAAAGCAAGCACCTCCTTTTCATCAGCTATAAGGAGAAGGTGGTGAACTTCTCTTCCAAACTAAAGATTTAAGTCACCCAACTCCCGTTCCATTATCTACTTACAAAAAAACTAATAACCAGAATCTTATTTCTTTTGGGCCTTAGCAGAGTAAATTGGAGGAGTTACAGGCAGCAGAAATTGGAGGTGTTATACTCAAGCTTCAGCGTTGCCTGCTACAGGCAGCAGAAATAGAAACCTACAAAAATGTAAATGAAGACCAACAGGACAAAGAAAACCCACTGCTTTTATACTTCCATAAGATTTCTCTGCCCTCGTGAACCAACATATCTGTCTCAATATCTAAGCGATGTCCTCCTGTTCAACAAAGAGTTGTACAGACTGTCAATTACTGAAGAAATTTTTTTCTATAAACGCAGTGCTAAGACAGAAGAATATGTTAACGACTTTCATTGTTCTTCCGACAGATTGCCCGACAGTGACTTTACAAGTAGTGAGTAGTAAAATGTAGGTTCACCGTGGAAATGTTTTCTGAAGTAACCATCGCAGCTGTCCTGATTCCGATCTTCACTTATACATCCTTTCTTTACGAAAGTCACCCAAATATGCCGAATGTAAGTAGTTCCAACATCCAATGAGACCAGCTAGTCCCTTTCTTCTTTTATTCTTTTCCTTGCTTTTGTAATTCGTGCTTTCAATGCAATGACTTCTTGCAACTAAGAATTTTCCAGTTTACAGTCTTTTGGTTTTATTTACATTGATTTTCTTGAAACTTACTCGACCTGTAAATCCTATCTATCAGTCTTTGAAGTCGTCGGGCTCCAGCCCCAGGCCTCAAGCGGGTTATGTCCCCTACCTTTGAACATGATGGCTTCCCTGAGCACCAACCACCGGGTGTAAAACTATTGTTACTCTTCTTTCCTAGGAATTCTGAATCAATCCTGTCCAAAACCGGGTCATTTGTATGGAATTTGCGGGCAAAGGGTGCACTACTTCCTATCATTTTTTCCATATCATTCACTGAGAGGGTGTGAGGATGTTGCTGAGGGGGAACATCCCATGCAATGTAGTGCATGTCATGATTCACCGCCGTCGCTGCAAATTCGGGAACATTGCAAATAACAGTATGGAAATAGCCTTCTGGGGAGGAAACAAAGTTGGTGTAGTACATCAGGAGGGTTCTTGGAAGGTTATCCCAACCCCATACCAAGAATTCCACAAATCTCCTGGAAAGAATCATCCATGCAGAACCTGCATTTGGAATCCCACGGAAAAAGTACATATAAATAATTAACAAATAATGATAGATACAATTGCTTAAAGGACAACTAGCTGTAAATCAGTAACAGATGTTTCAAAAAGAGATTGACAAAAAGATAAACGTAAATTAAATATAAACTATTTCAGTGAGAAAAATGTCAATAGATAATTGGAAGTAATTGTGTATATCATCTCTCCACAAAAAAAAAAAAAAAAAAAGATAATTGCATATATCAGCTATAATTCATGTTTTTTCCAGAGACAAACCAATTTGAACATTTCTGTTGGTCATTTTCTTATAGTTTTGGTCTGGGCAGCAATGTAAGTTGTTCATTCCTGTGCTTCTGTTTTAAAGCTCTTCATGGCTATTTTCTCAACTTAGAACAGAGCAAGAGCCAAAGCAAGCTGAATAGAGTGCATGTCAATAACAAGGGCTCAGGGTACCAAAGAGTTCAGAGAATTCTTCTTCCAGCATGACATGAAAACAACATAGATGCCACTTCAGCACACAACAAATTTTAAATCTGGTTATAAATGTTTCAGCTATTATTTGATCGTTCATTCCTTTCCAGAGAAAAATATAATTCTCTACTCAGTTTAAGAGTTGACAGCAAAATTTTGTTATGTTTGTATCATCAAATCACAATCTGGATATTTTAGAATTATATGAAGAAGTCCGTAACCAGGCATCTACTCTTTTTTGCAACTGGTCTCATGTAAACAAGAAGTGCTAATGGCTTAGGTGATAGGCTAGCTAATGAGGGAGTCAATCATCAATCTCTCATTGTGTTGATTCCCGCCTCCTCTTTGTAGTCGCCTTTTGGCTGCTTTCTAATAAATCACCTTTTTCAAAAAAAAAAAAAAAGTATCTTAAATTCAGGAACAGCTCATCTAGTCGAGGAATTTCTTTCACAACTTTGTGTAAATACAGGAAATGCAGTTCTCCTCATGGCTCCCTAATAATCACACTATATTGGTCCAACGTGGAAGATTAGCAACAACATATGTGACATTTGAGTAGACTTTTCTGATTGACCTCTCTTGTGTTTGGAAGTTACATGCTCAGGTGAAGTTTTCAAGAGAATTTTATCTCATCCACACACAAACACAAATCAAAGACTCAAAAATCACATTCCTGATAGTTAGTAGGTTTAAGTACCTGTAAACAATTTAAAAGAAGTTGGAAGCTCCCTTTTCTCTGTGACCCAGAAAAGATCTTGCTTTTTGGACTTATAAAGCCCAGGGTCAATCATCAATGGCTTTGCTCTTTGGTCCCTGCAGAAAACTTCCAAAATCAGATCATTAATCTTTTACCATGTCAATGAAGACTAGATGATCAGAGCAGACCAATAGTAAAGTCACTCACTCCTTCCATCCCAGTTCGCTTGTGTGCTCAATAAAATTCAGATTTTTTGGCAGGTCTGAAAAAGTGTATAAAAGATCTGCACCAACAAATGAATTTAGAAAGAGGAACCTAAAATATATTAATTTAAAAAACTTCATGCCTGTGTATGGATATACTACATGAACCGTTACAATGACAAGCACTTACCATCCTGTGTAACCAGTGGATAGTCAGAAGCACTGAGATTTATAAACCAGTCCCAATCCTTGCTTTTCTTGAGAAGAATGGCACAGGCATGGAGGGTATTGGCAACCATCGTTGGCCCTCTGTATGTCACCATATTTGCTTTTTTAATCATATGTACATTTCCAACCTCAGTATATATTGGATCCCTTTGCAATCGGTCTGCCAGTTCCAATCTCTCAGCAGCTGATGATTCCAAGTCCAAATGAACTATATATTGGTTTAAAGGATGGTAAAGTGCACGTAATGTCCTCCACAGTCTTTCTAAATCACCTTTAGAACCAGAGACCAGATAAGCAAAATGAGGAACAGAGGGGCCTGAAGGAGGGGGTGGTATAGATGATATTTTGGACTCTACGAAGACAGGGCCTGTCTGGTTTTGGGGTAGGTGAGTTGGAAAAAGTGAGAAAATAGAGTTGATGGAGTGTAAAGATGACACAAGACCCATACTAAAGGAGGTCACGAGAAGGAAAACACATATGAGAGAGCTTACAATAAGATGGATTGCCCATTTCTTTTCCATGTGAAAAAGTTTCAAGACAAAAGTTTTCATGAACTCAAGTCCATTTTGCCACATTGCTTTGGCTTAAAATTCACCGAACACCTGAATCCATCCAAAATTACTATTGCCTCCAGTTATCCAGCCAAGAAGTAACTGTTGAAGCCTGCCAAAAAAAAACAGAGAGAAGAAGAATCTAAGGAATCATCTAATGAACCGCAGACAACAAACAGAAGTGTATACATATCTAAAAAGTAAAAAACGGTTAATGTAGAGAAGTTTATTACTGTGTAGCCAGTCGAAGGGAATTGATGAAGAAAAGGGAAATAAACATGAAAGTTTCTCTGTCTATCCGAAGAAACAGAGATAACTCAACAAGGAGGCGGGGTTAGAATGAAGCATAGGACAATCTCATATAGTTCTATCACAGAGTGACATACTTATTAGAAGCTTAGAGCTCAAAAATGGTTCTTCATCAGCTAAACACTCCGCACCAAAAAAATCGATGGGAAAGAAGAAAAGTCCAGCAGCGCGCAAGGTTTCAAGAGGAAAATATCAAAAGCTCCAACAAGAATCTAACAGATGAAGACAAAATTCAAAAACCAAGCCAGCACATATTGCATGAGAAGAATTCCAAAACTGATCACCAAGGGTAAAAAGTAAACGAAAAATAACGCCGAAAGATCTGATCAGAGACGAGCAGCAACATGATGCCATCACAAACAATCGAGTCTCCACAAAACCATCTAAAACCCCTATGCATATAAGACAAATACAACATGACAAAAACGAATTACATCGTAAAACGAAAGGTAGAGGAAAATCTGCAACATACAAAGGTAAAAGAGTTCCTCCACAAGCATCACAGATTGCAGATCCTTAAACTGTCAAACAAACAAACAAGCAGAAGCCCGAGAGATAAAGATAAAAAAGCAACAAAAAAAAAAGAGAGAGAGAGAAAAAGGGATAACCTAAATTTAGGCGTCTGTGTAGAAGAACCTGGAGGTGGAGAAACAAGGGCAGGACGTGAAAGAGAAGAGAGAGAGAGGAAACCTGGCAGAGGCAATCGATTGTGGCGTGAGGAGAATGAGAAAAGAGAGGCGATGCGGAATGCGATATCAGTCCACTTAACGTGGGAAGCGGTTTCCTAATATGAGAGGAGCACGGAATTCGAAAAATGCGGTCGTTTCTGAATTTGGGTAGGCTTCCACCGGCACAGACGGAATTCATTTCATTTTATAAGCACCTCCGCAATCCCTCTCTTCCTCTCTTGATGTCCACGATTCCTGACTGACTTTTCAGCATAGCACGATCTGGGGTTCCGACAAGTTCACACTACATACGCAGTCTTCGCTTTCAGCTAAAAACTACTTCAATATACAGATATGGCACTACGTTTATTTCAGAATAAAAGACAGGATATCGACTGTGTATCTAACAAAAAGACCCGAAGAGAGATGGACATGAGGAGGATTTACCGGGGATCTCCTACCTCTTACCTCAACCAATTGATCGATGGGGAATTTCGTTTTCTCTGAATTGCTGGCCTCTAACAAGTGAATATTAGAGGAGTCGGGGAAGAGGAAAGTGGGAGGTCTTTTTTACTCTCTTTAGACAAAACCCATATGTAAATCCTCATCGATTTGTCGTAACCTCCATTAAGATATCCAGTTTGAGTAAAAAGAATCCAGCGATTGGGATTTGCTTCGAGACACGTTCTGAAAAAATCAGAAGCTAGCATCCAACTAACTCTGTTAAAGAGTATAAATGCAGATATTGACCACACGTTAGGTACCCACCCAAGAAAGTCAGACAGCTTCGTGAATGGCGATTTGTGAATTCTAGTCTGACCACCCAGTACGCTGTTCCATGAAAGTAGTACTCATCTTCTCCCCGCCAGAAAATCATACGTCAAAGTGTACGAGTAATTCTGCGTTAGTAATGGTAAAAACGACCCAGTTCATCTCTGTACTGTCTTTCTCCATTGAAATAGATTACGATGACCTCAATTGAGACTCGTTTACTTTGAAATTCATTCTCCCTTCTTCGTCCACATTCCTGTACCCAAGAAAACGTACGTTCGCTGAAAGAAGAACAAGGTAACGTGATCCGCGGCCAAAATCCGCCTAGAGAGCTGCTCGGTCAGAAAGGAGAACGAATGGGTTTCCGATTATAAAGGAAGATTGCGTCAACCTCAATCTCAAACAAGATTCGTCTTCCATGGCGCATGATATCGTCTCCACATATGCTTTTACTACAGAAATTCTTTCCCACTGATTCTCGTTTTCTTAGTTGGCTGGTGTTGACGAGAAGTCAATCATCGTGGGGGGAAATACTCTGTTTCCTTTACGGTTTATTGCAATTAATTTGGATAGGAAGCAAGCAGCAACTTCGAAGAAATTGACCCGTGAAAGCAGAGAAAGGGAATTGGATGAATACTTCGTAGGCCATGCGTGCACTCGTCCTTGGGTCGAAAACTTTTTGTTCTAACCAATGGAAGGGAATTCAATACAAAGGTTGGGAGTTCAATAAGAAAGAAAGTGATCTGGAAGAGTAGAGCGACTCGAATGCCAGAATCACAGAAAGTTTTGAGTGATTCATACTTCAGAAGAAAGTTTAAAGCAGAGATCTCAAGAGAAGGTTGCATGCATGTGATTACGGGCATGGAGTAAGGGGGGTTGAAATTAACGTAAACAAATGTAGATTGCGATTTGGTCTCTAATTAGGATTCATCCACATGGGCTGAATGAACGGTTTCACTGAAGAGATCAATCGCAGCATTATACTTCGCTATATTTTTTTATTTTTTATTTTGAGTGAATTCCAATTTAATAGGAGAGTCCCTTGAACGTGGTTGTTAGGGCTCGCACCCAGCTCTCAAGGTCACGAAAGACTCCCAGGCCTCAACTGTTTCCCTTCTCTCTTGATCTCTCTCTCTCTTTCTAGGTGGACTCGCACACGGCGGGCTATGGGCTGGAGTTCATCTTCTCCGTTAGCTGCTAAGGTAAATTGGAACAGAAACGATATCGAACAATGCAAGGGAGTGACGGGATGATTGAAAATTCATAGGTAGTCTTGTTGCTTAAAATCACAAGAGGCTACAGATGTGGGCTATCGCCTAATCGAGCTGCTAAATGCCACCTGACCGAGCTCCCTCTTTTAGAGGTATTTCTGTTTGTCTATATCGAACAAGAACAAAAATATTTCATCTTTTTACAGGTAGGAAAAAAGAAAAGCTTCCATTTCTCTCTATTCTTACCAAACTTCTCGTGTATTATATGGCAATCGCTAGGCGCTACCCACATTAGGCGGATACGAGCACAATCAAGCCTCAACCTTTTACATCCTAAAACATTCCTCACCCAGCATTTACACAAAACCGTATACATTATACGTGCCTAATTGAAAACCCAAAGCCCAATCTCAGACGACCTCAACGGCGGTGCAATGCAAGGAGGGCATCTTATCCAGCAAATCGTAAGTCAGCATGGAAGCCTTGGGTCTGGGAGGACGGTCGGAGAGGCCAGCTGAGAACACCCGCGTGGGCGGCTTCATCCGCTCGCAGTTGCCAAACCATTTGGCTTGCATGTACTTGTGCTTCCTCCACGGGCCCATATGCATCTTGTTCTCTTTCATGCACTTCTTCGCAGCTCCACACAGGATCTTTATCAGGTTCTTCAGTCTCTCGGCCTTTCCCACAAACACCTGAGGCAGCCGACTGATCAACTTGTTGTACTCCCGGCTCGCCCTTGCCATCTCAAACTCCCCCAGGAAGTCTACTTCGATCACTACTCTTACTGGATTCTTGCAGCTCACGTCCACCACGTCCACATACCTGTGTTCACCTGCTATCCATTCATATCAAATTAAACTCCATCCCCTTCGCAGTTGACAAAGACAAGAAGCGCAAGGTAGATCACCAACCATAAATAACCTTTTGGGGCCCAATATCGACGATCTTATCATGTGGGAGCACGTAAACCAGATCACGCATATGTTAAATATGGTCGATCGATATGAGACAATAAATTATTCTCTCATCGATTGACTCCAGGTAAGACATCCCTGTATTTCCAGTGTTTTCTAGGAGGTGACAGGTTCCTCCACTGCTAAATTCTTAAAAAGACAAGAACTAGCTATTTCGGATTGATCTGGTACGTGTTGCACCGCCACACGCTAAAGTCAGGACGGTAGATATTATGTATCGTTTGATTTTTGAGGTAGGCTTCCTGTCTATACGTGTAAATGTAGGTAAACAGGGTGATAAGGATCATGTACCAGAGGGAATATCGGGAGAGCTTCTCCACTTGGATTTGCAGAAGGCGCTGTCAAATCCGGCGTTCCGGAGGCGTTCCGTCAGGTTTCTGAGCAGACAGTTCCGGCATCCTCCGGCTACGGGTTTCGGACACACGCAAATAGGACCCGCCGATCTCAATTCTCTCAGCGCTTCTTCCGTCTCCTGCCGGATCCTTGTCTCTAAGGAAGTTGTCCGATACAAGGTTGTCTGAGAGGGATTCCAGAAACAACGCACAAGATTTATTTTAGAACGACTCAACACCAAAATTTTGATTCTAATGACCGAAAGCACCCCTTAACCATTTCGTAATAGCTCTTAAAAAGTTTCTCGGAAAAGAGTTTCATGCATTAAAACGGAAAATTCAGGTATAACCAGATCAAATGCTGTCTTTAATTCTTTCAAGTATGAATACGTTCGCGTATGTAGACAGCTTCTCGATTTTTACATAATTTCAAGTTTGGTCGTCATTATTAGTTAACATTTCTGGAAAGGACAGGAAATCTACGTATTGAGAAAATAAGAACGCATTAGACGTCCGTGATCACCAAGAAATTTAGAAAAGTAGAAAACCAAAAAGCGATATTCTTCCATTCAGCTTAAAAACCATATACTTTAACCAATTAAGAAAACAAAAGCAAGAAATCTTGAAACACTAAACCAAAAATCTAACTGATTAATATGAGGAGAATGCAAAACTTACTTTGAGAAGCTGGTGTTGCGACTCCCAGAATGCCTGACGCTCGGCTATCGTCTCGGGATCTTCTTCCTCCTCCTCGGCTTCCGCCCCTTCGCCTCTGCAGCTCTCCGGCGACTCTTCACCTTCCTCGTAGAATCCCAAGACCATATCGGCGAGGCTGGTGCCTCCGCCGAAGAATTCTTCATCGGCACCGAATACCGCCGAATTCCGGCGGTTCCCGGAAATTTCCCTGATGATCGCCGGTTCGGCCATCGCTCTTGCGAGGTCAGGTATGTCGGGAATATTGCGTGGACTCGAGATGCTGATATCGGCGGACTCTATGATTATCCTTTATATACACGGACGGCGAGCCCTGCTCTCTGGTGGAGCCCATACGACAACGTGGACGAACGAGCCGCCGCGAACATGAATGTAACAGGTCAGCATCCACGTGGTAGTGAAGTTTCGGGAAGAGATATGGTAAGTAGACCCGACCAAGGGCGGACGATATAAATAGATGGTGAACCAGCGAGGATCCACGTCAGTTACCCCGCAATAATTCAGCGGCGAGGATGCCTTGGATATGTTCGAATATACTAAATTTTCAATTTCCAATCAACTCTCTGTTTTTTTTTTATTATATTTTTTTAAACATATACGAAGCTTTCGTGTATGTGAAAGTGCAGATTAATAAACGACAAGCGAACTTAAAGGGGATATGCCTTATCCCGATCTCGAAATCGTGGGGTCCACTGCTGTCGTGGATGAGAAAGCGGACTTATCTAAGAAGGCGTACGTCCAGATTTTATCACAGCTCGTGCGGGCCCCACTTAGGGATGAGCAACCCAGATAACAATCCAACTTTAAGAGATTAGCATTCACACCGGGTTAGCTGTGATTTGACGATAACGCCCCTAACACATATAGTATCGTTAAAGATGGCTGATCAAATACGAAAAGATATTTCGTGTAAAATATCTGAAATACTATCTTAGTAATCAATGATTATCTCAATCGTCCAATCATAATTAACAAGGGTTAAAAGTTACGGGCTGACTTTGACCTTTACGATAGATTAATCAGATGGATGAGATAATTGTTTCATATATTTTATATTAAATAATTTTTCGTATTGAATCGGCCGAATAAACAAAAAGTAAAATAGGATTGCTTGAAGTATATATCAGAAGGGCATTATGGGCATGGCAAGGGCCAAAAGTGACGGGCTGACTCAGCTCTCACATTAAGAACTCTTCTTTAAACCGGCAAGCTTGTCCAAGGTTGTGCCTAATGCCCAAAAGTAGTCGGAGGGAAAGGGAAAGGGCAAAAAAAAAAACAAAAACTATGATGGCAATTGTTGCGTTTAGTGAACCGATAGGTGACCACTGAAAAGGATGTCCAATATCATGTTAAACAGCAGGTTTAAAAGAAGGCTAATTGAGGTTGGTGACGATGAAAATTTGGCAGTGGAACCCAATATGCCCGGTCGTCGGGTTGCAGACTAACGACGCGGCGTCGGGTAAATGGCATACGGGGCTGATGTTTTGGCGTATACACTACTGGTCGAGTGTTTATCCTTCCAAATGAGTGCCAACCTCACTGAGTTAACGAACAGTCCCAACTGGTTTTTCCGGACGTGCCAGAAGCAACAACTGTTTTCCTTCAGTCACGAGAGCTCCGGAAAGAAACCTAGGACTCCTGCTAAAGAAAACTACAAAATATTAGGGACATACCCATATGGAGGCATCTTCACTTGTCAGGAAAAAGGTTGTAATGGAATATACATTTCTCACCACCAGTCTACAGTGAAAGCCAAGAACACGACTCCGACTCCGACTCCTCAACAATAGGTTCCCGTCTCGTTCATGGATACGATATTTCAGGAACAAATTAACAATGCAACAGGTGGGGTAAGCCAAATTAACTGATCTGACTTTCGCTGGTTCTAGTAGCATTAACAAATTACAGAATCGATGTTGATGTACATACTTTAGTGGCTATTTTAACCCCCTCTTGTCTATTTACCTTATCCCTTCCATTACTTGCAACTGGATCAATTAAATACACTCCCTGTCATCTCCCTTGCACAAAGCATCCTCCCAAAATCGAATCATTCTGTGCATCTCTTGGGTGTGGTTCTGCTGGTTCTTAAATTTCTCCCATGAAAGCTCCATTCAGCAATGATGGAAGATAATGAATAAGGGAGCGGATTTAAACCATCTCAAGGAGTTTAATGTTTCCTGTTGAATTTGCTGCTACTAGAGTAGTCGACTGGCCTCGCCAGCTCACACACGATACAAATTGGCTGGCATCTTCAACTTCTTGACCAGACAGTGGATCTGTATTGTTAAATTTGAAAGATAGTACTGGCATTGGGAAAGCTTTGTGGTAGACAAAGACCTATATCATAAAATAACTAGCCAGATAAGAACATCGAATTCATGACATAGAACAAGTAAAGCTACTTGAGAATCAAACTACAATGCAGACATGAGCAATAGCTTTTAAGACACCACCATCATCTATTGCCTCTGTTTGGTTAAACAATTACCTTGATCAACACTTTTTCCTTTTTAATCTGAAATAACATAAAGTGAGATATAATATGTTGTGATGTGCACAGGTAGCTGGTGCTAGAAATAATAATAAAAACCCAGTTGCTCCTGCCATAGGTATGCAGTGTTTAGATGTTAGCCAACTCTAGCAGTCTCATCGTATGTCTTTAGTGTGTATGACAGTGACCGCATGCTTTTTTGGACCATGTTTCAGAAATTACATACAATACAACCAACATGTATCTTGAGCTTAATAAAGCTGTCACACTGAGAATTGCAGCTCAGATGTCAATGAAGATAAGGGTTAACACACCTCATTTGTTTCTGAACCCGTCGCAATGTATCCATCAGATATGGAAAGACCCACGAAATTCTGGAAACAAGTTACAGTAAATATTAGAAACAATATTTGTAACCATAATATATATTTCTTTTTTTTTATCTCATAAAAATCACGTACAACAGCCACAGAAGATAACATATTAAGAAAACTTACAATCAACTAAATTCATCAAATACTTTGCAATCTTTGGATAGTAAGTATTGTGACTCATTTTTTAGGAATTAACTACTTATTAACAAATGATAGAATCTAGTATAAAATAAGGCTCCCGTCTCAGCTCAATGAAAAAAAAAAAAAAAAAAGCTGAGCTACCACGCAATTAAGTCAAGCTGAGTATATCTAGCCAACCTCAGTAAGCCCAACCAAGATCAAGTGCATCTTCTCACATAATCTCTTGTGTGAACGGCAGTGCAACGGAAGCCTACAGACCAGGCTTCCGTCCACTGGAACCGATGGATCACTGATCCGGAACCGACGAATCACCAAGCCAGAATTAGCAATTTTTTGTTTTCAATTTATGTGATGTAATCTTGGTTTCCAAATCGTGGTGAATAAAGAGTTTCTTAAAGCTTTACATGGTATCAGGAGTCCTTGTGAACGGTAGTGAAAGCAACAGCGGGAGAGACAAAGCTTTTTAGTGATTTTTGAAAGATCTCAAAGCTCTCTGCTCTGGAGACGAGGCTAGAGAAGCAAGGGAGAGGCGTGAGGGCCATTTGTGTGACGGAGAAGGTGGAAAATTCAACACCAAGTCCACGGAGAAACCAATGGAGTTTGTCCGGGTTGTGCTCTCTTTTGCTGTGACCAACAAATGGCCTCTTCGCCAACTTAATGTCAAGAATGCATTCCTCAACGGTACTCTCACTGAAAATGTTTACATCCTCCTGGGTACATTGACCCTCGTTTTTCGCATCACGTTTGTCAGTTGCAAAAAACTCTCTACGGTCTCTAGCAAGCTCCTAGTGCCTAGTTCCTACGCTTCAGCTCCTTTGTCACTCAACTTGGATTCTCTTGCAGTCGTGCTAACACTTCTCTATTTGTTTTTCATAAGCATTCAGACACTATATATCTACTCCTCTATGTTGATGACATAATTATTACTAGCAACAACTCAGCTCTTATCACCAAGTTCACTCATGAGCTTCATTCTGAGTTTGCAACTAAAGATTTGGGTCCGCTCAGCTAATTTCTTGGTCTTGAAGCTTCGCCAACTACTAATGGCTTATTTATTGGTCAGCTCAAATATGCACGGGATATTCTTACTCGAACTCAGTTACTTGATAGCAAACCGGATCCGCCCTATGGTCATTTCACAGCATTTGTCTGCAGATAGTTCTTTATTTTTGGATCCCACTCTCTACAGGTCTCTCGTTGGCGCCCTTCAATACTTGACCATCACTTGCCCTAACATCGCCCATGCGGTCAACTCTGTTAGCTAATACCTGCATGCTCCCACTGAAGATTATTTTCTTGTTGTTAAACGTATTTTGCGCTATGTCAAAGGTACCATTTACTCTGGCCTTATTTTTCGTCCATCCACTACTCCTGCTGCTCTAGTTGCTTACTCTGATGCTGATTGAGCTGGCTGTCCTGATACTCGTCGCTCCACCTCTGGTTACTTCATTTATCTTGGGGACAATTTGATTTCTTAGAGTGCTAAAAAGCAGCCTACGGTATCTCGTTCCGGCTGTGAATCTAAGTATCGTGCTCTAGCTCACACTGCAGCTGAAATTATTTGGCTTACACATCTTCTTACCGATCTACATGTTCCTATTCCACAACCACTTCTACTCTTATGTGACAACAAAAGTGCAATCTTCCTCAACTCCAATCCAGTTTCTCTCAAACGCATTATCATTTCTTTCGAGAACTTGTTGCTGCAGACAAACTTCACACACAGTATGTGCCATCTCACCTTCAAATTGCTGATATTTTCACCAAAAGTATTCCAAGCCCTCTCTTTAAATTTTTTCGATAGACCAGGCTTCCGTCCGCCGGATCACCAAGCCAGAATTAGCAATTTTTTGTTTTCAATTTTATGTATAAATATGTGATGTAATCTTGGTTTCCAAATTGTGGTGAATAAAGAGTTTCTTAAAGCTTTACATCTTGTACACAAAGTTACTATGGTTGTGCCTTTCAAAAAGTGGGTGCATGACAAACAGTACTGATGAAGAAAATCAAGTCAACCAAGCAAACCATAAACCATACTTTACATTTACTGAGTATATGAAAGCAGATAATAGTGGCACACAACTGTTCAAAATATAATCGTTTCAATTTCTCAATGTTGCTTTCTATTACACCATTCCTAGTTCAAAAAGCAGGGAGAACAGAATATCCATAACATGGTAAGTAAATGAAAAACAGCCAATTTATGATGCACTACACTCAACACCAGCCCATGCAGCGGCCCTAGAGACTGATAAGAAGAATTTTACTTTAAGGGCTGATTTGTATCTTACAAATCATTTGATGACATTAGGCATCCCCTAGAACAAGGCATTGATTGTATTTTTAAACAGACCTGATCTGGATGCAGACTGCTTTCGGAGATTAAAGGAGGTAAGTGAGCCACCAATGATGGAACTGGACCAGCTTCAGATTTTGTTGCTTTTTCTAGATAATGATTTTAGAACTTTTAAGTTTTCCAGCACATTTGGACAAACCATTTGATACTTTAACAAGGAAAGGAAAAGGAAGGGAATGGGAAGAAAACCTAATCAGTGTCCTCCTAGCTGGTTCTTGATGTATTTTGACAAGATTGAGGATCTATGTAAAGATTAAAATTTATCCTAGTGGGCACACTCCTAGGAGAGTAAATACAATTGCTGACACTTTGGCTTGGTAAGAGGTTCCTGGCAGCATCTCACTGTTGGAACCTGACTTGCCCTTAGAGCCCCCTCTTTTCTGTTTGTTTCTCAATTATTTGGTATATTTTCCTTTAGATCTCCTCTCCCTCAAGAGCCTTGTTAATGGAAACCTCTTTCTCATTGGTATTAAAAAAACATTAAATACCATTAAACCTGAGTTATTTTGTGATAAAGTAAACCAAACAATTAAGTAATTTCTGTACAAATTGGAAATCAGTTTTTGTTTTTATTGTGTAAATGTTTATTAAAAAGAAAAGAGAGTCGACAGCTAAAGAGGGGTGAAGCATTCACAAAAAGCTGTTGGAGGGAGACCCCTCTTGTGCAAGTTTATCAGCCAAACCATTGGCTGATTGGTTACATGGCACCAAGAAACAAACAGATAATCAATTAAGACAAGAATCTGAGAGAAAACCGAGCTGAATCTCCAAGGAATCGTCTGGACCTTTTTACACTACCTGATAAGTAGGGATGAGTCTGTCTCAATGACAAGATGGTCAGAAGATTTATAATGCCTGAACATTCTCAAATTCATAAGAACTATCCGATCCCAGCTTCATTGGAATAAGAAACTCCAAGAGACCCAGGATAGGAAAGAAGCACCACATGATTTGAATTTATGAACACCCCACAACAACTAGCAGGCCCCAGGTTGCCCATAGAACTGTCATCAAAGTTAAGTTTTATGGAACCCAAGGAGAGGGAGCCAAGGACCGTTGCTGAAATGACAATGGCTGGCAAGACCAACCAAAAGAGGACCAGTCCCCATGAAGAATAGCTACCACCAAATATTGCTCATTATTTTAATGGCTGAAATAATAATGGCTGGTACGAACTTCAGTCATTAACAAGGAGTCAACAAATGAGAAAAATTTTAAGTCTCAAACTTATATTTACTTAAAAATAATTCACTTAATTCATATAAATATATGAGCCCATAGGACTTAATGGCTGAGTTGAGATCCCAGTCGTTTTCAAATTGGAACTTAATCTGGGGGACCATAAACCAACATGTTGGATAAAAAATAATGACAACCTGATTTCTCATACGTCAGGTTACTCAGATTTGTGCAGGAACCAAGCATATTTCCTGTGTAGACAACAAATTCAATGGATTCCAAAAAATAAGTCTTTGAAAACAAACTTTCTGTATCAACAACTGGTTATGCTCATTTTAGTCATCACAAGTGCATGATATATGATCCAAGATAGAGTTAAAGATTCAGGAAATAAAAGTCTAAGACTTATAGGAATCCTTTATTCAACTTTGTGAGAAGAAGTTCATTCTCTTCCGTGTAAGGATATTATGCTGCCGTGTTCAAATCCTATTACTATCCTATCACTATTAAACTACAAGGTAAAGCTGAAATTTGTGATGCACATTAGTTTGGAAAAGTATTAAAGCTGCGCCCCCCCCACCAGTACCAAAAAAGAAAAAAAAAGAAAAAAAAGGAAACAGCTACATTCATAATTTCTTTTGCAGAAACAGCTGTGCCATGACTTGTCCATGTGGAGCAATACTTGAAACTATAAAATCTATCAGACATATATAACAGTGATAGCCACTGCAAAAACAACAAGGGTGAATTCCTGAGTTTTATACACTTCAAAGAAAAGAACATCTCTCAACTCTCAAACAATAAAGGAAGATCAAATAGCAGGACCAACTAGATTAACTTTAAACTCAAGTGGTGTTATAATATGATAAGAAACCACACCTTTACATTTGTGTGCCCAGTAAATGTCTGAATGGGATTGTCAAGCACCCGTGACGTGTTCTTTGTTAAATCCCAAAGCTTGAGTGAGTTGTCAGTGGATGCAGAGACAAGTGTAAGTGAATCCACAAACTTGACATAACTCACAGTCTTTGAGTGCCCTAGTAATGTGCACCACGGAATTCTTGTGTTTCGGAGATCATAGCAGTAAATCTTATGATCAGCAGAGCCAACTGCTAGTGAACGTGCAGAATCTGGAGAAAACTGGACACAGCATATATTGGCCTTGGTCCTGATAGTACCAATGCTTCCCCCCTGCAGATCAACCCATGTAAGAGAAACTAGTATTACAGAACTAAATTCTGATAGACAATATGATTAGTGGTAATTAGATGACTGCAGTACGTTTAGTTTCAAAGCTGACAGCCACCAAGTGCAAAAATAGAATTGCCTGATTGATGTTCCACAGCTTAACTGTCCCATCGTCACTTCCGCTAGCCAACTTTGTTGGGTCCGCAAGAGAAAAATCAACAGACCATACCCGCCTTTCATGCTCCCTCATTTCCACAAACACTTGACCTCTAGTAACATCCCAGACCTAAAACATAAAAGTTAGGACCCATTTAAGACAACGTACAAGATAGGAGAAAAGAGTAATATTGGTAAATGAGCTAGCACACCTGTACAACACCTTCAAAGTCACTGGAAGCAATCTGGCTTTTGATATAACTATTCCAACAAATACTGCTAAACTTTGACCTACTAGCCATCTCTATTACTGGATAATGAATGTCCCTATCATTGTTCAAAATTGTATCACACTCAAAGACTTTAATTTTTCTATTAACACCAGCTGTCGCAAAAAACTCCTTGTCTCTATCAAAACTCAATGAGCATACTAAGTTGGATGAATTGAGCAGATCCCCTTGTTTGAGATCTGCCCGAACTTTTAACTTGCTAAAAGAAAGATATTTGCACAGACCCTCCAGAAATGGGTTTATCCATCTACTTCTTTCTTCAGAGTGGGGCACTGTTGAAGCCAAATTATCAACCGAACTTCCTTCTGTTCTTGCGGTAGAACCTCTTCCCATACTACTGACAGATGAAGTTCTATTTGGCAGCCTTCTGATTGGATTGACCAGCCTGCATCTGGTTGAAAAATAAGCAGACTCAAGTTTCTTGAAGTTTTTCATCAATCGAGATGTTTTAGACAAAAGTTTCTCCTGATGTTCTGAATGAGACTCTGAGTTTTGACTTTCAGTTAGGTTTTCAGTTAGCTTATCTTCCTTCTGGATCTGGAATCCTTGTCTCAATCGTTTACGAGAACACATGGTAGACAATTCCTCAAGTTTTGGAGGATAACCAGATGTCTGATCAACCTTCCCAATTTCTGAGTCCTCATCTTTATCCAATTCTCCATAAGAGCTTTCTTGCTTCATAAGAACTGACTGCTGCTTTAAAACCTCTTCTATATCAGCAGATAAACCACAAATGGTGTCATGTAACTTGTTAGCAGTCTCTTGTCTTTTCAGTTGCAACTGTACGAGGAATTCTAGAAGCAGTTCCTGCTCCTCTATCTCCTCCCTTAGGTTTATTGCAGCTTCTCGCTCTTCCAAATCATCCCTTGGATCATTGAGAAACTCATTTTGTAACACCTCACTGTCAATATTATAGACAAAACTAACAGTCAGGCACTAAATTTTTTTAATGTGGATCATAAAAAACAAAGAGACCACAAACACAGATAGCAGCACACTGGTTCTTTTTAAAGAATGAAAAGTGAATCACAATGAACAAACAAGAACATAATCCTCACATATAAAGTACATCCCAACATAACTGGGTAACTTTTGGTATAGAGCAAAGCCAACACCACAGAGATGGACAAGTAAAAGTTTTACATTATGGGTATGTTAGCATCAAACTGGCAACAAGTTAACGACGATTCAAGATAGAAAAAAAAGAAGAAAAAAGGAAAACACAGATAAAATAGCAGCCAACTTTATGCAAGTAGTCACTATTCTCCTACTACAATTCAACCTATAAACTATAGCTGATCCACAGCAAAATTAAGTAACCACAAGCAAACAAAAATAAAAAAATATGTCCTATCTTGAAAATATTCTTTACTCCATTCAATGATTCCATTTGGACTTGTGGTACATCAAAAGAAAAAAAAGCAGTCTTCTCAGATAAATTAATTTAACTTCCAAACAAAGCAGTCAAAACTCTGAGAGAAATAAAAAGGCCCAATATGCGATGCAGTAAAATTGTGATCTTGGTAACAGACAGCACTCTGATCCGCAGGAATATGAAAATTCAATTGAAGCTAAGACAACATTATTGCTTACAGCTTGAGGATCTCTCCTGAAATTCATCACCTTTCTCAAAAAGCATGGGAAAGTTTCTTGGTTACAGCTCACATGAAGCAATCATCAGTATTTGCTCTTATAAATAGAGATCCCAGAAGATCTGCAAAATTATCTCCCAAAATGAAGTTTTGTTTACAACTTTAAATGCAGAAGCCTTGAGCTCCACAAAATATTTTCATATTTTCTCCCCTGGGTTTCCCCTTTTTTTATATTATCCATCTTGTCTTACTCCCATTCTTTTCTTCTGTAACACATACAGAGAATTTCTTTGAAGAAACAAAAGAACCAAGAAGAACAAGTTAGTGAATTCCTGATACTTTATTGATCACAATCTGTCTGAGGGCACTTGTGAAGAAAACAGACTTGATATGCATGACATAAATCCAGGAAATCTCATAGACGAGCCACATTCAACTTGTGCTTAGCTCTTGACCAACTTAACCACCACTCTCCAGGTTGTCCCACACCAAACAGACTACAGTTGCAAGAAAGTGAAGCTAGATGAGATATCCAAACAATAATTTTCCCAGTTCAAGTCACCACAGAAACTATGAGCAAGAATCATTTTGGGTGAACTTGTGCACCTAAATCGATACTACTACTCCTGAACCCATTCAAAACTTTTTTTTTTCTAACTATAAAAAGATTCTATATATTTCACATAATTTTTTTTCTTCTCACAAATACAAGCCACTTCAGAGTCTACTCCACCCTCTTAAAATATTGTACTTATATCATTGATATATGGTGGTTCTTCTCCAGAGATACAAGCCAGTTCAAGAGTCTACTCCATCCTCTATCATTTCATGATCACAGTTAACAGCAATCAACTTGGTTATCAGCCAAGTGGCCAAGGAAAATCTTCAGCATTTGTACTACGCCAATCAGATTTAAATTTTAGCAAATAGATTTCAGTTACTAACTCAGATGTTTCAAGTATTGTTAGCCTGGCTCAAAAAGAAATATGAAGGAGCAAAAATTTTTTCTCCTCTCCTCATTTGGAAGAGAGAAAAGGGAGGAAGGACAAACCTCATTTTTGGTCGAGTATTTGGCTGAGGGTGCAACAACCACAAGCAAAACGTGGCCTCCTTAGGCCATTTTAGTAGCAAATGAGGAGGTAAGACACGATGGCGGAGGTTAGACATGGTCCTGAGTTTCTCTTCAAGCGAGCTAAATGTGCAGAACAACTGTGAGCAAACATCAAACAACAAAAGAAAAACAAACTTGTTAAACTATTAAAAGATTAAAAGAACACAATAAATTCCAATTAAGGGATTCAAGACAAAGAAAGCGGACAGATATAGACCTCAAAAAGAAGAACGCCCAAGCGATAGATATCCGAGGAAAACGAACTTGGTGCTCCAGCAGTTTCTTCAGGACAAGTGTACCAATTAGTTTCCATCATCAATATCTGTTTAAGGGGGAAGCTCTTGTTCCTTTCATCAACTTCCATCTCCCTGTTTTTCTTATCTCTTCTTTCATTCGCTTTCTCCATAGAGGATAAGCGCGTCCAATTAGCGGACGTAGAACGAGCAGAACTCGATATTTCCCGAGTTGATTCTTCGGTTTGAAATGCTCTACTCTGACGAACCTGGTCCCCACCAACCATGCTCTTCATCCTATCCGTGAATGAGTCAGAATCAGAACTTGAACAGGAAGCAGATTCTATAAAAGAGATCCGGTTGAAAGAGGACATGATGAAGCATGATGGGCGGACATTGTGAACGACCATGCCTTGCGAATGTGCGAGGTTCACGGTTTCCACAATCTGTCGAAAGATGTGCAAACACTCAAAGAGGTCAACAGATCGCTCAGGTTTGTCCAACCACTGCCTCAGACTAATATCTTCCGCTACTACGCCACAAATCTCCGGGTCAAGCTCGTTGCCGCAGACTCCAGAAGAGCCAATCTGGTTATCACAATTGTCTGTGCAAGATATTACCTGGTCATTCGCTTTAGCCGCTACCACCCACCCAGTGTTATCTGATGCATCCCTCGACTCTGCAAGCCTGTTTTCAAGGCTCGTACTGGAGGCAACAAAAGCATTTAGCCCTCGGGAACTAGCAGATTTGTCCCAACCAAACTCGTCTGAACCTTCCATTGCTACCCATCTATTGTAAACAAACAAACAAGACTCTTCGAGCACAAAAGCAGGCACAATATTCCGTTAATTCCATGAAAAAGCAATATCCACGGCCACCCTCGAGAGGTCAAGATTCACAAAAATTTCGGGGACAACCTGTGGTATACCAGTCTTCTCCATCTTCTCCATCACGCTAACAGTATAGAAACCACATATCTTCACCGAACGAGATAAACGAAACCCAGAACCCCCCACTAAGAGAAAGCTCCTTTAACTGCTAAAACCAGAAGAAAACCCGTAGCAGAAAAAGGTAAAACAGATGTAACAAACACATGCAAAGGGTGAGGAAGCCTAATCCCAGGGAAAAAGAGAGACACAAGGAGGTAGCAGAAATGGCAAAAGCAAGAGGGATGATCAGCTTCTTCGACATGAAAATTCGAACCATATATCAGAACTTCTGTTGCATTGTCTTTTTCTCTTTGCCCACGGAAACACCTCCGCCTCACAAAATCTGATTTTATACATTGTTTTTCATTTTCTAGTAATAGAGAAAGCCAGAAGAAAAACTGGAGCCGCCTATTACCTATAAAGCGATCAAATTCCACAATAGCATTTTTATGCCTGGAGGCTGGGCCAGCCACGGTTTCTTGTTTCTTTTCAAGTGCCTGCCTCTTCTTCGTTATCTTCGCGTCTCCGTTACAGGATCAGTGCAGGATGAGCTCCGCGGAGTACGTGGCGGCAGTACGTCCGCGAGTTACTCCAAAACTCAGCCAAAGGGGATTCAAAGGTTTGTGGACCAGATTTCGTGGAGTGGAATAAATTAAGGTGTGATTAAAAACAGAGGGCAGCCCAACAGACAGATTTGCTACGCGGACGACATTGGAAGAATCAGAGGCGAAGCTGGTGAAAAAAAAGTTGACAAAAATGAAAACACTTCCGTTTTTTATTTTTATTCGCAAGGTGAACAAGAACGGTACTTGTAAGTTTCCACTCTCCTTGCAAAAGAAAATCTTACTTAGAACTTAACTGTTCCAGTTTGGTTCCAGTGATCGATTTCTCTCCTTCAGTCTACATACTTTACATGTGAAAAAAGTCTCGTCTCGAATCAGGGCGAAAAAACCTTTTAGAAGTATGTGAAAAATAGATTCACATTCTGCTTCCCCGCTGCTCCGAAGCTTTCTGATGATCTGATTGAATTTTCAAAACTTAATTTTTATCTTCTATACTCATAAAAAGTCACTAACTATGTGTGAACAGATCGAACAATAGATGCCCTTCAATCACACGACGCGATTAAAAAGATGTAAGATTCATGTTTCAAACTCTAACATTATCCGGTAGTACCCATTCAAGCGACCTCCTTCTGTCCTCCAATTCCAAACTATCGTCCCCGGCCCTCATTATCTCGGGAACAGAAATGGAACACCAGACCAAGAAAAACCCACACAGGAGGAGTTCCGAAATCCAGTACACTCAGCAATGAGGGTCGATACAGGTGATAAAGCTCCACCGCAGTGCAGAACACTCAGCAATGAGGGTCGATACAGGTGATAAAGCTCCACCGCAGTGCAGAACACTTACAGAGAGAGAGAGAGAGAGAGAGAGGTCAAAGGGAATAGCTCGGCACTATTTCCTTATAGTTCCAAAGCTGACAAGGGACAAATGAGCGCTTCCGGCTGCTGCCCATTTACACCAATCTTCATCTTCCCGCTTCCTAGAGACTGCCGCCGTCAGCTTTCTGGGATTTAATAAACTATTATTTCACCAATGAAGGAGAGAGAACACAGGAAATCGTTTGGACTGAAATCAACTCCATAATTTATACTTTATAAAATTACTGTCACGAATTTCGAGCAAACGTGTGACGTAGCTTGGGAGGCTCCGTTTCTCCACGTAACCAGACAGATCTCTGCTGCCTTGTTCTCCACCTATCTCTGTTCTTCTAACTACTCTATGCCAAACGAAGCCTTCATCTTTGAGCTCGACAAATCTCGTTAGACATGATGAAACAAATCAAGGGTATTTCCGTTCATACGACAGATAAGTTTTGTTATAATTCAACAACTTCATTTGATCTCTACATCCATGTGCTGCTGTCCAGGCCTATTTACGCAGCAACAATTTAAAGTATATCCAAAAAAGTAGTGCGAATCCGAAGGATTTCAATAAGATTCTCAGATGCACAGCTCATGCGCAGCAAGCATCCGCTCATTGTTTGAGATCAACAGTAAAGGAGAAGACGCCCATTCTCGTCAGATGCCTTACTGAAAAAGGATTTTCAAACAGGCTCACAGGTGCATAGAACGGCCAAAAGTTGAGTTAGGAGCTTCAATGCACGGTGAGAAATGCAAGAAAATGAAAGCATTCACCTGCAAATTCGACACGTGCATGTTATACGATCAAAATCCGTAGAGACTAGCATCAGAAAATAAACGCAGGAATAAATTGGCAGTAATAGCTCTGGTACTACTGTCGGAAGAACCATCCACGTTTTGAACACTAGACAGAACAGAGTACGAAAAGAAAGAAAGAAAAAAATAGAGAATGCAGATGGCTTCGTGCCACTTCATTTGAATTTAGTTAAAAGTTGCATCAGAAAATGTGGGAATTGAGATGAAACTTAAAAGATCAATTAAACCTCTTATTGCAATTTGAGAATCCTTTTGCAGAAGTAATTATTTTCTCATGAATGCTCCAAAGAGAAAAGTAGATTCTCTATATAAATTGAATCTCTCTCCCTGTCGGTTCATCTTAAATTATGTACTTTCTCTCATTTAAGCTTGGAAAGAAAAAGGAAAACGCTGCATGTGAAGTGGGTTCAAATGGGTTCTCTTAGAACTTACCCAGCCGACTGAGAAGGACTTAATGTGACAGGACGATCAATTCCTCGACCACACAGTGGAATGACAGAAGATAAAACACAAATCCATTGCAGCTAAAGTTTCTTTTGAGTTCCTGTTAGTTCATAACATGTATTATCAGTAATGTACCAGATTTCGCCTATCCAATACATTACACCTAATCCGATTATGCTCACCTGTCAATACTGCTTTCTTAGTTTTTCACTTTTTCGTAAAGATGTTATGTTCAGAGAAAAGAGAGAGAGAGAGAGAGAGAGAGAGAGAATGGACTGAAGAAAAGTGGGGTTTTTCTTTACGTACTCACGGAAATCCAAAGCGAGAATAAAAGGCGAAAGTGAGACGGAAGTTTGATTAGGAAAAAGAGAAAACGAGACCTTCGATGCCTGGCCGTTTTGCTCTCTACCCGATCGCTAGTATGATCGCAATGCCAGAGCATTTCAATAATCAAGTCGAATATTTCCATTCATATTTGATATTTTCTACAACGCTTCCAGCGGAAAAATACAATAGGACGACTTTCTTATCTGCAATCCTCTACCGTAAAAAATCAGAATAAGAATTTTGTCAGACGCTGCATCGGGCATGCTTCAAGCTATGCACACACAGCGTGGAGTACCAAAAAGGAAGAAAGAAAGAGCATCTCATACGCCAAGGTAATTAACTCGAGCTTCAACTCCACATGTACGTCCCCAATTTTGCTTTCTTCATAGCTTCATTCACATGAGCATCCATTTTTCTCTTTTCTCTTCACATGGAAAAGTTCATCACTTGTCTTTTCCAACGTCAATATATGCAGCTTCCCTCCCTGAAGATAATACTTGGATCGCACCGCTGGGATTATACTGCTTGGATGTGTATCTGTTTCCTTCTGCCTGTCCCTTCCTCGTTCTGGCCTTATCAACGCGAGCCCGCCGTACAACTTCTTGAATCTGACGATCATGCTCCTTGAGCATCTGATCTACATTTCCCGAGGGCCGAAGCAAAGGACCTGAGTAGTGGATCTTGTTCCCCTTAGAGCCGTAACCCAACTGCAACAAAAGCAAAATATCAGCAAGAAGAATTTTATTTCGTTCAACTTTACTTTGTTTCAATACTAGCTGTAGCTTTTTGAACCAGCTGAGCAGTAGGGGAAAAAGTTTGTTTTTAGAAAATTTTCCAATCGGAAGATGACCAAAGTGACTTGTACTCACCAAAACTGGGTCACGGTCACTGGACCTTCCCTCTTTTTGATAGACAGCTCTATCATGCTTTCTGCTGGATTCTATGCTGTCATTGCCAGATTCTATCAATCTACCGACTTCAGGTTGAGAAAGGCCAACCTTCTCAGACCCATTCCTTCTAGCAGCCACTAAACTCGACAAGGCTGACAAATCCGCTCCACCAGAAATATTTAGAGCATCATCCTCATGCTTCCTAGCCTTCACCCATGCACCTCGATGAGCTAATGGACCAGAATGAGAAGCTCTGTTACGGAAGTTTCCTTGAGAATCTTCACAAGTTTGTTCTGAGGCTTGAGCTTGCCTTGGTGGGTCTATTGGAAATCCAGAAGCAATTTCCTCCTGTTGGTGGCAGAACTTCTCACTCCGGCTCTTTGAGTTAGACTGACTTTGTCTTCTCTGTAATAGCAATAGAATCGCCACAAAAATAAATAAACCAGGAAGTGCATAGTTCAAAAACCAATTTTGAAACGTGAAGTGGCACATGAATCATATCTTTGACGATGCCAAGTAGCTAACTAAGTATATCTGAAGGAAAAGAGGGGAAGCCTGGCCCCCAAGACTTCGCTTTTCATTCACTTTTTCATGCGTCATAGCATGTGATCAGGATTTTGTTTGAAACGTACATGACCAGGATTGACAAGAAGGAAAAGCAAAACATTAAAAATCCAAATACAGCTGAAAAGCTATATCTAAGATTTTGAACCAATAATAGTAGGTTTATGCTCAAGTTCAGATATTGGAGAATAAAGAAGATACCCCAATTCCTACATTTTTTTTATGAAGAGAATTAGTAAGGCTAGAAGCAGTAGGTTTAACATATTGGATTTGAAATTTTTCCAGTTCTCCAAGATAAAACTTACACGAACAGCAACCAACAGTCAAACCACTCTATATTATACTATTATGGAACCCATGAGATTCAGGCCCTCCTAAGCACACAATAGGTGATAAGTCGTGAAGGTAGACAACCTTCAAAAATTCAAATAGAGTCCAAAATAAACCAATAGTAATAAACATTGCCAAGTTAACTGATTCTGTTAAAACTTGGACGCAACCAAGCCAAACTTAATTGAATCAGAGGAAACAAGGGAAATGGAAACAACAACAAATTTTTCTTTAAATGTTGAAACCCCTTACCCAGGTGGGACTTGAACCCAAGACCTCACCACCAAACCCCCCAAAGACCATTGAGCCAAAGACCCAGCCCACATTGAGAAACAAGTATGAACGAGCAATTTACAATAATGAGAAATAATTACCTGTGCCCTTGGCATCTATGGAAGAAGGGAACCGAAGACCTTTTCAAGGAAAGATATCTCAAAAAAGACTTTGATTGAAAAGCTAAACCCTATTGCTAAAAAAATAAAACAAAGAAATCCATTCATTGAGAAAAATAAAAATGGCAAATGTTTTCTGCACTCCTACATCCTTATCTGCGTCAGTTCAATGGCAAATGTTATGGGAGATGTTGCATTCACTTGTTTAACCGACTTAGCTCCTGGACAAGCATCAGGAACCCGAAACTCTTGAATGGTACAGGGAGATATAGCCAATACAAATGCTTCTTTCCATATCAAGTTAAACAGACAACACAAGTCTTTCCAAATCAGATACAACTTAGTGAACAGGCTAGTTGGACAAGTTGAACATTGAGCCCACAAACAATGGACTTCACAACCTTAAAAATAGTGGTTTTATACAGGAGGATTCCCTCTCCTGATAGACGTGTCAAACTAAATTCTAATGGAGTTCAAGAGAGAACTGTAGGCCCTCTGGAGAAATATTCTGACAGTCAGGAACTGACAACCTTCATATGCTGTCTTTTCAGAGCCACGGCGGACACCAAACCCTATTTTTAAGACTAAAGCCATTTCAGAGTCTCCTCACACCCCTGCCAATTGGAGAGGGATTGGATGCACTACCCAACCATAGCAGCTCGATGAATAATCAAGCTAATTCAAGATATCAGTAGTACCTTAACATCATGAGCCAATGTTTAGTGGTAAGTTGACTACAGATGAAAGAGGAGGAAAATCTCTTACCCTAGGTTTTTCTATTCATAGAAGAGCACCTTGCAATTGTTTGTGATGAAGTAACCTTTTTAGGTCAACAAGCAAGAGATGGAGAGAGGGAGGTAGAGAGCCATTCGAAAAAAAAAAAAAGGTAGAGAGAATTAATAAAGAAAAATCACTCTATGCGACAAGAGATAAATCAAGAATACGAGATGAGATGAGATGTCATCAAGGAGTCGTGATAGGCCTTTAGTATTAACACAATAAAGAATCATTGAAATAAGATAGCTAAATGAAAATTTGTAAGAAACAAATACAGTTATAAACAGAACAACTACAGCTTTAGACAAAGAAAGTAATGGAAAAAAAAATCAATATAAGAGTGAACACAATCATCAAAACAATAATTAAATACAAGAAATCAAGGCTTTACTTTGTAAAGAAGATTGACTCCTACCTGCAATGACAAGGGTAACTCAGCATTAGCTTCAGGAGCTGGAATTGCTCTGGAATCTCTGGATATCTTCCTTTCATGGTCAAACCTCTGCATCTTCCCCACTTGTCTGCTTATTACCAATGCAAGCACATGCATAAGACAACCATGAACTATGTACATGCAAAATGAGTATGATCATAGAAATATTGCATTATTGATTTCCCGTCTCATTGCTCTCAGGATAAAAAAACAAAGAATGAGAAACACTTTGATGTCTGTATAGTTAGACAAACAAAGAAGTGGTAAAACATAAAAATGTGGCATGATAACTAGTATTCATGAGTAAATTCACATAATAAGTAAAACCATGGTTAGTACAAAGATTCAAAAAGCTCCCAGGAAGTTCTATTCCACAGACAGCTTAAAAGACTCTTTAGCCACTGTGAAATCACTTTCATCTGAAGTACATCCGAATAAAAAGTCCAAATCCAGAGCTATTGGTTAATTAACATACTGAATAGGATGAGATTGCAACATATATAAGTTAGAACATTATCCTGTGAAACAACACTTAGAAGTAGAAATGAACAGGACTTGGTGATTAATGATTTACACCTTCTAGCTTCCTCATCTCGTACTTTTGCATCAAACTCCTTGCTTGGAGGATATCTAGGCAAACTTGACGGATCACATGCGAGTGGTTTTGTTGTAAAAAACTGAACAACGTAAGGTAAGCTTATTAACAAAAACCATTATAATGACACCATTAAAAAGAATATAAAGATAGTCAAAATTAAAAGAAAAATACTATAGCCTATGAGAATCCTAATTAAAACTGAATAATTGATCAAACAATCACAAGTTAATGCAGTCCTACCTATATGAATGACCATAAAAAAATATAAATCAAGATGCTTAGAATGGACTACCTAGTAATACCAATGAAATAGGTAGATAAGACAAAAAATAAAAATAAAAAAATTCTAAGAAATAAATGAAGAAAAGACGTAGTCTAACATCGTGACTCCAACACCATCAACATATTAATTTCTCCAGATAGCATTCCAACATGTAACAACATGAACAATATCCACAAAAATTAAACATGAGTATGAACATGCATTAGATACATGTATGCTGTCCCAAAAAACTTAAGTATACCAACATGTACTAGAATTATAATCTTTCACTTGCATATTTTTCCTTCCATCATTTTCAACGAAAAAAAAAATATTTTTCCTTCCAAATATGTTTTCATGTTCCCATGCCCTGCAACTTCACCATCACCACTCAAGTCTGCAGAAGCTGCTTTTTTTTTTCCTTCCTTCTCAGCACAATGCAGGCCAAAACTCATAGACTTCTTCAGTATAAAATCCTAAAATTTCTTGAATTTCTCCTAGAGTGATTCTATATATATTCTAGAGACCCACTGCAGATAAGTATAAAAAACTCAATTCTTTATTTGATATTTAATTCTGATCTATATGTATTTAAGTCATATATACTTATATCATTTTTATATTATCCATTTAAGAGCAAATATTTACTCATGCAGTTGCATTCCATCCGATGGATGGGTCCAATTGATAGTGACAGCTTAGTAATGAAGTTTTCTTTTGAAAAATGAACTTTTTTTTTTGAAAGCAAAGACTTACTAATGGACTTACACAAGCATTGAGCTAGATTGTTTTTTCCTTTTTTGAAAAAGGTCAAACTAATTGTCTCAAAATTACCATAATTATTTATTAGTGCTATGCTTCTTACTCTCTCATGCTCATCAGATTTATGAAACTAAACAATAAGAACAATTTAAAAAAAAAAAATATGTATGAAGGAACAAAATTTATTGGAGTTACCCTATGTAGCAGGGCAAATTCAGGCCCGAGTGAAGTAAAGCATGGAGAAGGACTTGGATGCATGTATAACCCAATGCCAAAAGTAGAGATTCTTTTGATGATAACCACTAAAGAAACCTGAACATGCCATAACCCTAATACTAGGAACCTTTAAGTGAAAATGAGATTAAAGCTACAAAAGAGAGATAATAAGAAAACAGCAAAAGTAATCACATCTTGTCTCAACCAGAAAAGTACCCAGTATCATCTTTGTCTACAATAAATTATGTTCTTATACAAATACTTTTTTATGAACCTTTATATTTTTCATAACAAAAGAAAGAGAAATAATTGAATTTGACGTTAAAAACAGTGAAGGTGCACATTTGTTCAACACTAGATAACATTCCACATGATTAGGCTCAATATTAGGTGACTAATCTTACTCTGTGAAAGAGTAATGGTACAATCACAAACCTCACTCTTTAAAGCAGAAGCTGCAGTCTCACGGTCCACAGGATCAATAGAAAGTAGTACTTCCATAAGCCCTAAAGCTGGAGCAGGGAAATCTTTATATGTTTCTCCAACACATCGTCTGTAAGGTTGCTGAGGCTTGAAAATTGTTGCATGAGGCAATTTTGACTTTCTCCAGTACTCCTCAGATGGTGATCCACAAAGCTTGAAAATTTTATGTAATTGTTCCACCTAATAGACAAAAAAGAAATAAAGTACCATAAATTTCCTCACTGAACAGTGTATTATACTCTGACAACATCTGCGCATCGCAGAAACAATTAAGCAATTAGAGGAGGTTGAGCATCATATTTAGAGCATTCAATACACAAGGAAGGAGATAATCTGTTAACAAGAAATAGAAGTAAAAGAGAAAAACTCAATAATGCTCTGTGCCACCCAGGCCATCATTTACTGTCTTCATCATTAAATTCTAGAAGCATCTACAAAGCCAATTTTAGGTATCTGAAGCAGTAGTTTCCACATTCCAAGACCACCCAGAAAAACACCAAAAGTAATAACATTTGACAACATCTGCATACTTTCTCATTCAAAAGGCTAATAACTCCTAGCTATGGCAAGTCCCTATCAACTGAACATCAATTGATGTTAAGTCAATCTAATGCCCCATAGGCCTGTTCGATGACCAACTACCCACAGCCTTGCCTACTGTTAAGTACAAGCTGAAAACAGCATATGCTTCCTTCCAGCGCAAACAATGCTGGAAGTTATAAATTGATAAAAAGCTTCATTATGAAAACCATGACATGCTGCTCACTGTGTATTGTGCGTGCATATCTACAAAGAGAGTACCTCTGTTCTCCCTGGCATGATAGGCTTGCCTGCATATAGTTCTGCAAGTATGCAGCCAGTACTCCACAAATCTACAGCAACCCCATAGTCAGTTGCTCCTAATAGAAGCTCTGGAGGTCGATACCACAAAGTAACCACACGACTTGTCAATGGGTGCCTTCTTTCAGGGTCAAAAAAACTAGCCAACCCAAAATCTGCTATCTTTAAGATGCCATTGTTGTCGATTAAAAGATTTGAACCCTTGATGTCTCGGTGTAGAATGTTCCGACTATGACAGTGGTCAAGACCACGTAGCAATTGTTGCATGTAGCATTTGACCTGCCAACACCAAATTCAAAATTGATAAGAGGATTTGTCTATCTAATGTGCTATCTGTACTACAACATCCAACAAGTTAACTCTTCCCTATAAATAAAACAAGTTAATTCAATAAAAATAGGTTGCACACTCATGTTATCAAACCATACTGATAGCAAGCTGAAAGATGACACGAGAGTGGCTGAAAAACGACACTATTCAAGTCTCGCGATAAATACAACTCAGAAAATACTCGGATCTGGAACAATGGATTAGTTTAAAGCAATAGTAGAAATGGATTACAGGTTTAGATACGATTTTGATATTTTAGATAACAATATTGTATTTGTTCATAATGATGAGTTTCAGACTACATGGCATGCCTCAACTCATATTACAGGTATCTTTTGGGGTTTACACCACTCGGAAGAGACCAAGAGTGTGGAGATTATGGGACGTTATTCTGAACCCATGTTATTTATCAGAATAAAAAAAGTATTTTGACTTACCTGCGGTTCACTGAACTTCATTCCAGGGCAGGATGCGAGCCCAGCAAGATCATGCTCCATATACTCAAACACAAGGTACAAGCTGCAAGACATCCTTGAAGTTACCAAGCCTTCTAAGTTTACAATATTGGGATGATCAAGTCTACGGAGAATGTGGATTTCCCTTGCCATGAATCTAACACTTTCAGGCTCCAGGTTATCAAACCGCACTTTTTTCAAAGCAACAATTTTTCCATTGTCAAGATCACGTGCCCGGTACACGTTACTATAGGTGCCTTGGCCAATCTGCAAAAAATTGAAATCCACTTTAATAATTATCAACAATCCAAAAAATGTTGTTTATTTAAGGTCAGCGAAGGCAAGAGAAATCCAAATCATAAATTTCTTATGAACATACTCATTCAAAACATATATTGACGATAAATAGAATCCGCTAAATCTAGTAAACATAGGGTCCCAATATCCCCTTAAATTTTAACCATATATAAGTAACCACAAATCCCCGTGTTCACTCCTTCCCCGCAAGGACAAAAATTCCATCTATCCGAACGAACATTCAAAGGAAACCGGCGCGTGATGAAATAAAATAATTATAACAAGCTAGGAGATTGAGAAACAAGCATACTTTGTCAAGTTTCTCAAAAGAATCTGCACGGCGTGGAACCCATCCCCTGATTGCTTCGCCGGCAACAGCAGCAAGCCACGCAGGCCAACCTGCTGCAACCTGCTCCCCTTCTGTAGCCTTCGGAATGGTACCTGTTGCAGGATGATGAAGATGCACATATGCTTGCTTCTCTCTTCGTCTCTCAGCATACTCTACCCGCGCCGAACCACTGCTTTGCTTTTCAAATGCCACGACTACCCTTCCATCTATGTTACCATAATTCCCCGTGAAGTCCTTTGGTCGAGATATTTCCTCCCTCCTAGACGAAGACACGGTGATCCTTTCATTTGCTGCCGGTAATTTGTTCGAAACTCTCTCTCGTGGGCTCTCCCGACTATCCTCTATTGCTGTAGCCTTGCAGCACAAGCACCCCATCGCGCCAATTCTCACGCAACAAATCCTAACCGCAGATTACCGCCAAATATATCTCTCTATTCTGAATATTGTCTTCCAGACGACTTCCAGCCAAATCCTCTTCATCTACATCCATCAAAATCATGAAGAAGAAAAGCATCCAAAATCCCATTGGGAAAAGATCGAACTACCCAAAATCATCAAAATTCAACACCGACTCCCATCTAACAAAACCTCTACACAAACCCCTCTAATAATCAGTCTCCTCCTCTTCAGCAAAAAACCAAACCAATGCAGAAACGAATTCAGATACCTTAAAAAGGATACAAATAAAAGAAGTAAGAAAAACCCTAGCGCCGTTTTCTAGGGTTTTGTAGGAGTTTCAGGGTCATGGATCTAAGCACGAATAGAGAGGAGCGACGATCAGGTAGACATCTGGGATAGGCGAAAACAGAAGTTAGCGTTAAAGGATCGTCCTACTTTTGGCGTCTTCTCTTTTTCTAAACACAGCTACAGCTATGAGAGACGACAGTGAAGCTATTAAGTAGTTGAGTCCCGAGTTTGGGATGACGAAAAATTGCAGACAAGCAAAAAAGTTTTTTTTTTCTTTTTTCTTTTCTCTTTTCTGCTTATCTTATCGAGAAAAAAAATCAATTTTGTGCCTGGCACACTACTCTTTATGCAGCAATGCTGCGAGCCTGCGACTGCGACATTCTTCCCTTCTTAGCTTCCCTCCACACCAACGGTCCCCATTTCGCGCACAACAACCACTCGGGCCACACAAACCGGTAGCCCCGAGGACCACGAAGCAGATAGGATAAATAATGGATTTAATAATCTCGCGCTTCCAAGTAAATGCCGTTTGGTAAGAGAATATTCTTCGTTCACGGCGAGAACCAGAAAGGGGTTTGGAGTTGTCCAATTTTGGACCCTTCGATCTATGGGACCGAGACGAATGAGACAACTCGCTGAGGATCCGGTTTGTGGGTCACGACTCCATGTGGGTGGTAACTGGAAACCTCAGCCGCTCAAAGTTACTAACTTGACCTTTTAATGATGGGACGGGATCTACCGTTTATTTATGACTATCAGTCTCTTCTGCAAGCCTAGTGTGGGACCGGCCTCATGTGGACTACGCGTCTAGAGGCTGGAGCAGAAGCCTTGGGACCCACCCTGTTCGCGGCTTAATGTCGAGTGTCGCGTGCCTGTCAGGGACTCGGTGAACTGGTGATCCATTGTCGCCGTCTGGCTCTTCTTTTTGTTCTGTTTTTTTTAATTTTTAGTTTTTCCTTTGACATCACAAGCATCCGAGTTGAAGATGTTGTTGCCCGAGTGACCCACGACAGCGAATTCAAATTCCCCCTATTGATTAGTATTTTAACTGAGTCGGACGTTGTCACAGCGACGGTCCTGTGTTTTTGTCATTTCCATGTACCATCCGCTCGCTAGCTGCTCAGGTTGTTTGTCGTTTATCATCGCCTCTTCCAGTAATTTTTTTTTCTTTAGATTATCTTCGATTCGTGACACGTTTTTTATAAAATTAGCGTGAAATATCATCACGTCAAGAGTGGCGATGGGACCTTTTGCTCCGGCCGGCCGGCCGGCCAGGATCTGAATAGTCAGACATGAGGAAGTTGAAAAGGATGAAGCAAGAGGTAAGATTCTATGCGTCAGCCTTTGCATTAGTTTACTCCCACGTTGCTCTCATAATCCTTCTTCCAAACGGAGTAAACAATTGCCGGGGGGGTGCGTCGGAACCACTAAACGCATGGGATCACGGGGCACAACCAGTGAAGTTACCTCACATGTGAACAACTTTTACAGACCGCCAGTAGCAAGAGTTAGAAATTGGAATAGCCTCTCATCGGGACAAAACTTGAACAAGTTTCAGAGTGCAAGAGAAGACGAGCTTTTCAACTGCTTTGTAATCATCTATCGCTGTCTCAGACTCTCTCCCTATAGAAATCGGAATTGGACGGCAGATTAACACATCACCGACCATCCGTCCCGTAATCCGTGATTGAAGCGTCAATGTTGACATTACAAAAAAAAAAAAAACAAATGTAAGCACATACATAGTTGAGAGTACCTTGACTAGTTCGGCCGGAGACGTGCAGGTCATGAATGTTGACTCTAAACAAGAGCTGATGGATATAAAAAGGCCGCCCAGGGGAGGATGAGATCAGGACCCTCGATGTTCTTCTCAATCATGATGCCTTGATACATTCTCCCTTGAAAAATGTTACGGGGATGACTGCCTCTTCATCGTCCTAAACATAGATTAGTAAGGCCGTAGTTAAAAATTTGGTTGTGTGACATGATCAAACTAAACATAAACTCAGTCATTAACAACTTGAACTATGTGTATTAAAGTATGGAAGGTATACCAGATTTGTTTTTCTTTAAAAAAAGAAAAAAAGAAGTATTCATAAGATTGCCACTTGAACTTTAGGAATTTCTAGATAACATAAAACCACGATTGATGGGAGTAGATGATCGATGTTGCTCTCTCTCTCTCTCTCTCTCTCTCTCAGGGGTGGCATCCAACCGATCCTGAGCCTGCTTATGTTCGAGCCAAGTTTGATTTAAATATTTCGAACTAGAGCTCGAGCTGAGCCCAGGCTCGAACCTAAAATTGTTATCAATATTGAGCCTAATAATTTTAATCGAGTTCGAGCCAAGCTCGAGCTTCAACATTCATTTAAATTTAAAAAAAAAAACATGTCAAATAAAGTATATATAAAATTATACATACATTTTACATAAATTTGGGAATGACCTCTACTTAAAATTGGACATAAGGGTGACATCGAATCCAACTGAGTCCAAATCTTATTTAAGTCGAGATTGATTTAAATATTTTGAACTTGAGCTCTAGCAGACCCTACCCTCGAGCCTGAACCTGTAATTGAACTCGAGCTTAATAATTTTAACCAAGTTCGAGCTTAACCTACATTTAATACTCTATATAAAATGTATGTCAACTAAATTATATATATAATTATGCATAGATTTAAAAAAAAATGATAGGGGAGGTTCGGGATTGAATTTCAATAATGGATTAGAACACACCAAATGTTGTCTAGCTTGTTTTGTAATTTTTGAATCTGGCCATAAATTTACCATGGCCTCATTAGTGCCCCTGGTTGAAAATTTATATTTTAGGAAAAACTATAAATATTTTTCCTATGATACATATTTAAAAAAAAAACTTTAAATAAAATCCTATTGATATTAGTGACTTATTAAAAAATTATAAGAAATATTTAAAAAATTTCTTAGGAAAGTTAAATGGACCTTTTATTGTCCCTTTTAGGGAAATAAATAAAAATTAATAATCAATCTAATATATTACTATATTTATCGATAAATTTTTAATCAAATAAAATATCAAACACAAAATTGTTATGAAAATGGACTTATGGTAAAAAGTATTACAACATCAACTGTCAAATACTTATTAACAAATTTTATATACAATTTTCTAGCCAATTTTGGCAGGAAAATATTACTTAGAAAATTATATGATTTTTACCTTTGGTTTTCTACCGAAACGATGCAGAGGTTAGCGACGAAAATAGAGGCGAAGGCAGATGAGGGGAGAAAGAAAATCGAACTGATGGCAACAATAGCAGATGGGAGGGGCTCGGCGGTGACGAGGGCAAGAAGAATTTTCCCCCTCCTCGGTCCCGACTCAGCCTGTTAATGAGCCGGATTGCGAGCTTTTGAATTGAACCATGATTCGGTCGAGTTCGACTCGTTAATACAAACGAGCCTTATCTGGATCTCGAACTCCAGATAAATCAAATCGAACCGAACTTGAGCCGCTCGCAAACTGGTTTGGTTCGACACCACCCATAGGGATGGGTGACCCACCCCTTATATTTTTATATGAACAAATTATAAACATAGGTAACAGATTCTATAAATTAGTAAGCTGAATTAGCTATTATCTTTTGAAATAATAAAAATTTAAAATATAATGAAGAAAAAAATCTCTCTTTTGTTCCTTCTAGGTGAGGGAAAAGTTCACCTGGCGCTCGCTACACGTACAAACGTTTCGGGTAAGATGTGATCCGAATACACACGTTATCGGTTTTTCGCTCTCTCGGTTTCTCCTTTAATTGGCGAAGGCGTCTCAGAAATTATGATTTTCGGCCCTTGAAGATACGAAGCATATTAATGGATGAACTTGATGGGTCATCGAATGACAACTACGATCAGCATAATCGGGTCCACGTGGAAGAAAAACACGGGTCTCACTTCGTCAATGCATGTGCCTTGCTGCATTTGCCATTCTTGCTTCCCTAACAGACGCCCCTCGGGCAGGTGGCAGGCCGAAATAGGAAAATCTTAACACTCAGGACCCGAAAGCATCAGGACCGATGTGGGGTTAACTACACCGTTTAAGTGTTTAACCCCTGTTACATTAATTAAGAGAAATAATCTCGGCTTCCCTTCTTCTTCACCGTTATTAAAAGATTTATAGTCGCGATAGTAACTTACTAGGGTGAATCTCGGTAGATCCCGTTATTAGCATTGGAGGTGCGGGTGGAGTCAGGTTGAAACTTTGATCAGGGTAGGGGTACACTTTGGTGGGTGGGTCCGCCTCGGTTAACCGTTCGGATCCGTTTTCTGTCGGGTGTAGAAAGCCGATAAGGTACTCGGGATCTAGTGTCGGAGGGATCAGGGGAGGAGAAATGCCAGTGGCGGCATGGGCCAAAAGTGGGTCCCACGTTGATTCAATCGGCAAATAAGGTTCGTATGTCAGAAGCACGGAATGCGCTGTGGAGAGCGCATGTTAGCGAGAGCCCTGCCCCTTTTTGTACCATTTTTCTACACCTCTTCGAACGAGGTTAATTTTTTTTTCGCAGGGTTAAAAATAACTGAAGAATTTGAACCCGTGTCTCCGACAGATAACTGCAAAGACAAGATCTCCGATACACGAGAGCAGCTGATCCAGATTGGCAGAGGCCGAAGAAACCAGTTTCTACTTCTTGAACACTACGATTTCTGCCATTGGAAACCCTCGATCCTGCGGTGCCCCGAGAATTCCCGCCCACAGATGGAGAAAAAGAGGTAAGATTCCGCGTTTGAATGCTATCCCGATTCCGACCGCGCGAAGAATCCTTCGCCATTTTTGGTAGTGTTTTCACAAGTCCGGATTTTAGGACTCGATCCGTGGATTCATTGCCCCGGATGCTTTCGTTTCTGTAAGGGCAGTAGATTCGTGAGGTCCGGGTGTCTGATTCAATGTGGAAATTTTATTTGGAGAGCAGCAAGGTAGACGTGATGGATTCCATGGTGTTGGAGATGCACATCTGTTAGAATTGTTTTCGGGGAATTCTTGCACGAGAGTTGTGTTTTTCTCTTGATTTCCTCAATGTGTGTGTGTGTGTGTGTGTGTTTAGCTTCCAAGTAGAGAACTATCGCATTTGACGGGATCCGTGATCTAAATTATCTCTGGATTCTTGTTTGCTGCGGGTGCGCCAAATTTTCTGAAAGAGATTTGACCAACACGCTCAGCCTTGTGGAGCTATACCTATTAGATTTGGCGTCATTAGTAGGATTCTTTGTCTTGGTTTCATAATAAAGCTATTAGTGAATTAAGTTGGACGCAGATTAAGATTTGTTTCTATGTACTTCTTTGTTCGAAGCACCAACCGAGTGTAGGAGAAGTTTCATTGGTTTGGATTTGTGCCTTCTACCTCTTAGCTGGATTTGGTCTACAAGAAACCTCGTTGCAGTTTGATTTGGCAGAATTGGGAGGCATTTGAGATTCTACTGATGTTTGATTGGGTCAGGGAGTGGTTAGAGTTCCAACTTATTTTGTGTAATCGTGGATGAGAGGGAAGTCAACGGATCAAGGAGATGAAAGAGAGACCTGTCATTTTGAAGGGACAATGACTGGAGGGTCATTGGGTCTTCGTACAGGGAGTTATGGATCATTGCAACAGCAGCTGCAGAATACTACTGTATTACCCATTCAAACACCACCGAATAGAAAACCCGCTAAGATGCTCACATCCAGTTCAAGAGAGAAGGAGAAATTTCTTCCCTGGCTCTGCAAAATTGCTGGTAGGAGGAGAGTCGGGATGCTCCTACTTGTTGTCTTCTCAGTTGTGCTTTTCACGTCACTCATATCTGCTATTACTAAAGGTTTGGCTTATTTTTGTATGTTTTCTTGTTTGAATCTGAATTACCTTATCCAAATCTTATATTAATATCAATTGGTATTACAGTTCTATCAATCTTAACTTATTATTCTAAAGCAAAATTTGCGGTCTTGCTTATTTTTAGTTAAATTTATTTAGGTTGGTCTAACATACTTATGTGGTTTATACTGGTACCTTTTCAGATGATGAAGCAAATGATGTGCCTGATTCACAGCGAAGATCTGTCCGTCGTGTCCGAATTGTTGGGAACAGCCTCAACATGGGGCTGGTACCAACTTACGATGAACCTCCACCACCACCCCCTCCTCCTCCTCCTCCTCCTCCCCTTCTACCTCTTGCTGCATCTGTAAATTCTGAATCAAAAGATACTAAATCTTTCAGTTCTAGTGAACAAAATGACGAGAGAGAGTATAACAAGTCTTCTTTATCGTTGGTACCCCAGTCTCTTATTAATGAAAATAAAACCTTTCCTCCTCCTGTTTTGGTCCTGCTTCCTCCAGTTCGTGCCCTTCCCCCAGGACATCCGTGCAATCATTTTGCACTTCCACCACCACCAGCTGATAGGAAACGGATTGGTCCACGTCGTAAGTTTTGGAAACATTCAAAATCTAGAATTTCAATATTTTAGAGCTAATGAATTATATTGAGGTTTCATGAGAAGTGCTGACTTTTCTTCTCCTACACTTGTTTTGCATGTCAGCATGTCCTGTCTGTTATCTTCCTGTTGATGAGGCCATTGCTGCAATGCCAACTGCTCCCTCGATTTCTCCTGTTTTAAAGAATTTAACTTATGTTATGGAGGAAACTGCAGTCTTGCAGCCATCTTTGATGAATATAACAGACAATACAGTGGATGCGCCTTCAGGAGGTTCTCCTTTTGGAGGATACCCTACTTTGGAGGAGAGGACTGAATCATTCGATATAAAAGAGTCGATGAGGGTCCACTGTGGGTATGATACGTTTTTTTGCATACTGGTACTTACCAGTGTTCTTTTATTTGCCATAGATTTATACTTTTTATGTTCTTCTTACTTGCATATAGCAGTTTTTTACATCCAAAAATGTACTTGTTCAGCTGAAGAATTTATTGTATGTTTCACTAAAATATTTTTCTTACCAGATTTGTCAAGGGAAACAGACCTGGTCATCAGACTGGATTTGACATAGATGATGCTGATCTTCTTGAGATGGAGCAATGCCATGGGATAGTAGTTGCATCAGCCATATTTGGTATGTATTTTTTTGAAGGAGTCTTGCTATGGTTATTTCAGATGCATTTTTTTCTGACAAAATTATTTTTTCACCAGGAAATTATGATATAATACAGCAGCCAAAAAAGATTAGTGAAGCTTCAAAAAGAAATATTTGCTTCTACATGTTGGTTGATGAAGAGACAGAAGCGTTTATGAAGAATTCAAGTGCTATTGACAGTATGATGAGGGTTGGGTTATGGAGAATTGTTGTTGTTAGGAACCTTCCTTATGTTGATGCTAGGCGCAATGGAAAGGTGTGGACTTCAATATCCTTCTCTTAAACTATTCTCAAGAAATACTATTTTTCTAGTTTTTTTTTTTTTTTTATGGCAATGATAATGGAAAGGGGACTTCCAGAAGAGTAAATGTGGAAACTAGCCAACAATCAAAAGAGAAAAAAAAAACTATAGAGTGAACACAAGAGCACAAAATACAAAAATAGCTAAAGCAAAGGGAGAACGTGATGTGATTGGAAGCACATCTCTTAGCCAAGGAATCAGTTGGCCATTATGCTCATTGTACATTAGGTCTAAAAACGACTGCACAATATACATTAGTATTGTTTGTGGGTGAAAAATCCACTAGTGTGCAGTTATGTATGTGCTTCGTATTTCATTCTAATTGTATGACAGTAAGAGTTGATGTGTGTGGAAGAATAGTCCAACTTTGTTTTGGGAGTGAAAAAATCATATGTTTATTAGTATGGAAGAAACCTACAAAGCTTAACTTTGACATGGTATTAGAATGAACCCAAGCTCAAGTTTGTGGGCTTTTTATTTGTTCTCTGCGGCCCATGTGTGTGTATATTCTGGCCTGGACACGTGGGGGAATTTGTGGGTAAAAATGTCCACTAGTTTATAGTTGTGTATGTGCTCCATGTCTGTGACTAGTTGTATGAGAGTGAGAGTTGTCACGTGTACAAGAATAATTTCACATTTGTTTTGAGCTTGAAAAAAATTCTTCACTTAGTGGAGAAGAGACTTCCAATCTTTGGCTAGTCATTCTGGGAGAAACTGGCCAAACTTTAACAAGTATGAATCTCTGGTTGGTGATACTGTTTATACATGGTAGAGACCATGTGATAGAGATGCTAAAATATTAATCCAAATTTTTGTTAGCCATTGATAGCTCTTAGTTCATTGTTGAACCTATCACTTAGTCACGTAATTTGCAACAGTATTAATTCATATCCATGCTTACATTTGAACACAAACGCTATGCACGAGTAAGTACTCTATCAAGTCTTATCTTCCTTCACTCCTCTGATTTCACTCAATTTTAGTGTATAGCTGGCAACTGCTTTCATGACCACCTCGGTTAGGATAGCTACCAGTTGAAGCTCGGATAGTAGTAAATGTATGGATCAAATATCATGGCTGGACACCTCACATGGAAATGAAGATCCACAGGCACCTTGTTTTAATCAAGTGTCAGGTCGCTTTCAAGTGAAATGTCCTGCCCAATGTGATAGTTTGAAAGATTCTAGACCTTATTGGGATGAGATTTTTTCTTCTATAATCCACAGCCAGTTGCGAAGGATAAGAAAGAAAGAAACACAATTAGTTTCCCCCCAAAAAAAATTATTACATTGTTCCTTTGATTGCATCTTACTCCACTTATACATTTCCATTTGCTTTCATGGATGAACTTTGTTCAATTTAATATTGGATATGGTGCATCTTCCAATCCTACCTACTTATTTCATGCCAGCACCTGTATCAAGTGTGTATTTTATTTTTGCATTTGATGCTGCATTTTGATTCACTGATAATTTACTGCATGCTTGTCAGTTTATAAGATGTTGTTTTTGTATTATAAACATTAAAATGAGCCGGTACTATTGCATTATCATCTCTCAACTTTTTGTAAACAGTTCCATTTCTTTGTGTTTCTCTTTTACCTTTTATGCTACTTCATTGAATATGATCGTGAGAAGCTGCTTTTTCTTGATTTTGTATGTGGGCATTCCAAAGGATCACCCATGGCTTTAAGAGGAAAACTGTTTAACCTTGAGCAGCTCTCTCATCATCAGTTTTTGTCAAAGGCTTGCTAGAATATCTAAAATTCCTTGTATCCTGAACTAAAAACATGCAAATCTCTGCTTCTCAAATTCTGTTACCATAAGTTTGTTTTGTTTTGCATCTATTCTTCGTTAACTAACGGAAACTAGTATGTTGGGTGACTTTGTATCTGATTTGTTTTATTTTACTTTTTTGTTCAGGTTCCAAAGCTGCTTCTACATAGGCTTTTCCCAAATGTGAGATACTCCTTGTGGATTGATGGAAAGCTAGAGCTTGTAGTGGATCCGTATCAAATTTTGGAAAGGTACACAAAAATCTGAAGTTTCTGCTATGAGAGAGCATCTTTCATTGAATTTAGTACTGTAAGTGTGTTGCATTTGTTGACTTAAAATTTGTTACTAGAAACAATTGAAAGTTGTAAAATCATTATTTCTGAAGGAAGTTCTGTCAATAATTATGCTGACCGACTGCTTTTAGTCAATTGTTGCACTGAATAACACACGCTGGGTGGAACTCAAATTATCCTGTAGTTTTTTTAATCATCATGCTCTTGAACTTTATGTTTTAATACATGTGAATCCTCTTTTCAGATTCTTGTGGCGGAATGGTGCTACTTTTGCAATTTCTAGGCATTACAGACGCTTTGATGTTTTTGATGAAGCAGAAGCTAATAAAGCTGCTGGGAAATATCACAATTCTTCCATTGATTCACAAATTGAGTTCTACAAAAGGGAAGGGTTAACATCGTACTCTCCAGCAAAACTGCCTATTACCAGTGGTGTGTTTTGTTCCTCTCCCTCTCTCTCTCTCTTTGATTTTTAATTTTCAACCCAAGTGCTTATAAACTTGGCATTGCAGATGTTCCCGAAGGTTGTGTGATCATAAGGGAACACATACCCATTACCAACTTGTTTACCTGCCTCTGGTTCAATGAAGTTGACCGCTTTACTTCTCGGGATCAGCTTAGTTTTTCTACTGTGAGGGACAAGATTATGTCCAAAGTTGCTTGGAGTGGGTACATGTTTCTCGATTGTGAAAGACGCAACTTTGTCGTTCAGGTGATTCTCTCTTAAACCTAGATGAATATTACTATGATTGTCTTTGACCATATTTCTGGTCCTTGGTACAAAGATTTAGTATATCTTTCCTCCTGCATCCTCCCTCTCCCCCAAAAATATAATAATCAGTTTGTTGGTATGGTTTTTTTTTAGGCATATCATAAAGATTTATTGGAGCACAGGGCCATGATCCATCCTCCACCTCCAGTTTTGTCTATTCTAGTAGATAAGAAACCATCTGAGGAGATTGTTTCTGAAAAGATTGTAACTAGTCCCACAAAGAAGGTACCTCTTAAGCGAGGGCGGGAAAAGAGATCTAGTTCCAGGCGTCACCGTAAAGTTGTTACTGGTAAGGATAACAATTCGATTTGAATATATTTTTTGGGCCATTTTTTTCGTAGTTTGTTTCAAAATTATTTCTTCGAAATGGAAGAGGGTAATTTTTGCAGTTCAGTGTAGTACTTTGGTAACGAGAAAATTTAGAGAGGAAAGAAGCAGCAAGATATTACATTTTTGTCTGGAATTGTTGATATCCATTTTTTTTTTTGTTGTAAATATTTCTGAAAATAAAATGGCAGGAGTTGCTATTTTTTCCCGCTCAAACTGTTGTCGTCTGAATTTCTCTCATGGTGATTTCACCTAATCTTCGAAATTATCGTATATGATATCTCTAGCTTTGATTTGTAGTACGAAAAGGGCGGAATTTTTCCTTTCGGAGAAATGGTCCAGTAAATGAATGGGTTACATCAACTAAGCTGCAAAATGCAATGAGTTTGTACTTCGCATCTATTTTCTGCTCGACAGATCCCATTTTGTCGCGCAGACAAGAAATGAGTAACCACTGGACGTCAAATTTGGAGCTTGTATCAAACAGAAAACAAATCATATGCTTCAAAACTTTGCAGCGCGAGTGATTCAATGAATTATCACTAAGTAAAACTGATAATTTGGTTCCTCGGGAGGCCTTCCATCGCCAAAGAAGAATGAGAACGACCAAAGCGATCACGCCACGACAGAAGTCCGTATTGACTGTTTCAGGACTCCGTGTTGACCTCCCTCCCTAGTTCCTCCACAGAAATATCGAAGTTGACGGCAGCGAGAGGATTAGCAACATGTGCAAATATAAAGACGCCGGTGACAACAAAGGTGCACGCCAAGTCTAGCACCAAAGGGCGATGGATTGGAGACTCCCGACGCGATATCTCAAATTAAAACTGAATCGGCCAAAAATGTTACGGCAAATACGGATCTGGATCTGCCCTGCCAAATATTTCGTGACGCGTGCCTGCATCTCTCGGCATTCTCCTGTTCTATTCCTCCCAGTAGGTTTCTGCTTCGCCTATCGTCTGACTGAAGGAACTCTCGATGGCGACATTCGCTGAAGCTCCACCTGGAGACGAGAAATCGGGAGAGAAGATCTTCAAGACCAAAAATGCGTTCAGTGCCACTGTTGAAAAGGGTGCTGGACATAAACAAGGTTTTTCCCCTCCCATATTTCTTTTTTTTTTTTTTTGCTTTCTAGTCTCTACTTTCGGTGCTAGTTCTTAATCCTTTTTGGAGCTACGAGAATCATTTCGAGTTTTATGTATGCAAGGATTCTCCGGTGTTTGCTAATGTATATAGTCTATATATCCCGCTGCCTTCGTTATCTAACTTCGCCGGGTGATATGGTGGCCGTCCGTAATGTTCGTATCATATTGTGAGAACTACTGGGTACTCGTAGGATTCATGAGAATATACATGGAAAATGGTTCAGAGGTGTCTGACCACCTGAGCGCCGTTAGCTTTCACATTTGTGAAGTCCAAAGGCATTTTATGCTAATCTTTTTTATTGGGGAGATAAAAATTTGTACTCGTAGGATTCGTATCGACTTCTGGGAACTGTTGTAGATTGCATTTGTTAACCACAACTGTAAAGCTTCCGCTGAACACCTTATTATGGGAAACTTTATTCAGTTAGATTACCTCATTGTATCTCTGTTTGTTCTTTCTTTGCACACTTGTTGCTTCCTGCTATTTCACTTTTCTCTCCTTTTCAAGTAATTTCTTATTTTCCACCATTTAAAAAAAGAAATAAAAGAAAGTATGATAGGCCATTCAAATGCCGAACAAGAACATGGCTCTCGTATGGGGGGAGTTCACATTATATGATTATCTCTTGAACCCAAAGAAGGTTTAATATCTTACCATTCACAATCTGTTGATAATAAGGAGTTTGAAAGATCATCTCTCCTTCGTAATTGAGCTCTAATAAATTGTAGCATAATCATGGAATGCTTTTGTCTTTATTGCAGTACATACCTGGAACGAAGATGGTTTTCCCTGGTCTTAAGAAGCCACAAGAACGTGCAGATCTCATTGCATACTGGAAGGCATCTACAGCATCTCACTTGCTCAACAAGGGAGTTGAAAAAGGTAGCAGCAAGCGACAGATTCCTGTCAGGACATTCTCTTCTTACCTTACAAGGCATAATAATAGACTTTTGTTTGGTGAACTCCCATCTACTTGGGACTTTCTGCTCGCTTTTGGTAAACTGTACTCTGTCTCAACTTGCCGACTTGATGCACATCGCTTTGTAGTCGTTTCCATTAGAATTTGAATAATGTTATCATCATTTATAGTTTAATCTTCTTTTGAGCTACATTAATCTGATATGATCTTACTGCTCAGTTGCAGGCCTTGTAGCTGTCTTCTCTCTGTTCTGGAATCTCGATCCAGCGTACACCTCACGTGAAACACTAGCCTTTTGTTTTTTTGGCCTTCGGGGAATTGCAGAGATGAGAGAGCGGAAAGAGAAGGACTTTAGGCGTATAAAAAATTACAGTGAGAGAGACGGCTGGCTGATCAAAAGCAAGATGGTATTGTCTGGGTAGAAACGGGCCATGCCAAGCAAGACGGTATTTTTAAATTTGAGAGATTAGATAATCAACAGTACGGTTCTGTTTATGAGCTGAGCATCATTTATATTTGATGATTTGAACTCCCAGCTTAAAATCTATACTGATAATGAAAGCACTTCTTTATCTTTCTTTTTGTCTCCTCCAAGTTTCCAGTCTGATTTAGCCCAGAACCTAATATACCAATCTAATTCTATCCAAGTTCTATGCCCACCGACGGGATCGTCGATCTGCTACCCATGGCTCCATAATCTTCAGCAAATTAGGAATTGCATCCTGACTACTGAATATAATGACTCTACTTTCTCGTGAACCCATACACAATCTCAAACTGGGAGCCAGAATTCATAATCGCTTCTGAGATACCCAAAAGTTTGATCCTCCGCAAGGAGTTCAGTCTACGAAAAACGAGAGCAGTTCTGCTTCAAATCAGAGCAGACCAAGATGACTTTGTTCAACGACTAGTTTGATTCCAAATTTTTTTAATCTTGAGTATTAAATGAATGGAAAAAAGTACTCACGTATCAATCATTTGGTCGTAACTCTATCCCCAATTAATTATCATTCGGAAGTATAATTCAAAGTAGCCAAGAAAGAAATCTCTGATAAATAAATGAAGTCTGGCAGGTTAATGGCCCGCCAGACCCAGTTGATACCAACATTCTACCACTCACATTCTCGACAAATGGCTGGTGGGGCGGTGGTGGGTATTTTTCTCACCCCATGTTTCCTCTCGCCCAACTCAACGGATGCTTCGAAAAAGAAAACCTTCACTTTAAATATATGTCAGAAACTCGATAGCCTCCTGAAACTACTCTCTCTGTTGCCACCCCTCTCGCTCCTGGATCCCAACTCTCATGTTTGGTGTCTAAATCTGCTTCTGCGTTGTAAATCCAGCCTGTGGCCTCTGGAGTCTGGTGTTTGGTATATCAGAGGGTTAGTCTTTGAGGCAGAGCGTTTTCTGTGCATTTTAAGGATTCTACCACTGTCATCTAGTTTTCTTTAAAGGAATCTCAAATCTTAGGAAGTACAGAAGTTTTTTGAGCTGCATTTTGGCTCATTGGGTGATTCTCCTTTAAGCAAGGTCAGTTTATTCCATCTGAGTACAGTAGCTCGAGTGTCTGAAGAAACTAGTGTGTTTCCTCTCTGTCTATAGGCCTCGAGAGCTGATAATAAAGACGGTTTGCTTGTATTGGAGAACCCTGAGGATCTGGAACACCAAGATCATTTCTGGTATCCTTGAAGTTGGGGGGTTAAAAGACACGGTTTTTTGTCTTTGTTGAAGACTGAAAAAGTGTAAAATCCAACCCGAGTTTGATTGTCGCGGCTCGGGGATTTGCTTACCATATTTGAGCTAAAAACAATGGTGGTAAGCAATGGGCTCTTGTACCCTCTTCTTGGTTTTGCATCCTGCGTTGCCTTCATTTACATGTCCATAGGTGACCTGAGGTTCCACTTTCGAGAACCTAAGATGGATTTCGTCAAGAGGAACGGGACTCAGTTTTATGTGGACGGAAAGCCGTTTTACGTGAATGGGTGGAATTCTTATTGGCTGATGGATCAAGCTGTCAAAGAGTTCAGCAGGCCTAGGGTGAGAGCAATGTTGCAGGCAGGTGCAAAGATGGGACTCTCTGTTTGTAGGACTTGGGCTTTCAATGACGGGGCCTACAATGCCCTTCAGGTGTCTCCCGGTAGGTTCAATGAGCGCGTCTTCCAGGTACGGAGTTTCGTTCTTTTATCTTCTGAGACATCGTTGGACGAGATGAAAGCTATGTTTCAGCTGTTAAATTTTTCTTCAAATGGGGATTGCCATAGTTATTACTTGCAGAAACTATGCGGAGAAAGACTTTACTGTAAGGAAAACGATAATCGAAAATTTTCAGTTTGAAATTGAGATTTTGCCAAGATGAATCTAAGAATAGATCATTCCTTCACATCCTTCTGTTGAATGAGAGTATGCTTCTCTGTTTCACCTAGTGCTTTGTCACTCCACTGTTTCTCCTGGGAATTTTCTTCCTCGAAAGATGTTCAAAATGGAGCGTAGTCCTGCTTTTCATAATCTTATTTTTGGGAATGAGAACAATGTGGTTATCTTACGATTCTTAGTTCTTGTTGATCTTGCTCTGAAGTGATCTTTGAAAAGGATTCTGTATGTTAGTTACTTCTTTTGTATGTGTACATGCGTTATGCAGCACAGTTAGAAATACTGCAATTTTTTTTTTCCTATCTTCCTTATTTTCCTTATCTCCTTGTTAAGCGTGTATAGACTCGCATGTATACATCATGATGGGAATAGTTGTTTGAAAAGTCTATATGGGGGGCTAACTTTGTCAATTGATCGACCATAAGAGTCCTGTTTATTCTTGCTCATTCCAGTTGAAACCCAATTACATCTTCCTTTTCCCAAGATAACAAGTTCTCAAAATTTCAGCACTCAACCAGCTTGAGAAATCCTCTTATTCTTTAACTGAAATCGCAGGCACTGGATAGTGTTATTGCAGAAGCAAAACAAAGTGGGATCAGACTCCTTTTCAGCCTGGTTAATAATTTGCAACCATATGGTGGGAAGACTCAGTATGTTAAGTGGGCATGGGATGAAGCTGTTGGATTAAGCTCTTCTAATGACTCCTTTTTCTTTGACCCATCTATCTGTACTTATTTCAAGACTTACCTGCAGGTGGTTTCTTCTCTCTATTTCTTATAAAGATTAAGCTTGTTATTTATACGAGATTGTGGGCAATTTTTTGTCTGTCAAATCCTGACTGATTTTATCCTAAAAGTTTGTAATTTTTGCAGGCTATTCTGACTAGGAAAAATACTATCACGGGGATTGAATATAAAGATGATCCCACCATCTTTGCGTGGGAGTTGATGAATGAACCCCGTTGTATTTCTGACCCTTCTGGAGACACTCTCCAGGTGAGTTCTCCTCCAGTCTGTTCAATGCAATATGTTGAATTTAACTAAATGATCTAAGTTTCATGGAAGTTTACATTGTCAGTATGATAGAGGCAATTTGTCAAATACTCGACAATAATGAGGTCAGGGTTTATAGGCAACATTCGACTATGTTGTGTTTCTCACTTTAAGAATATCAGGCATGAACGCAATAGCTTGCCTTCATCATCAAGGATTATTTGCAGGTTCACATCAACTATTGAGTAGTGACAGGGCCTTTATTCAGCTAGTGTTAGAAGATACGGAACTGTTTTAGATATGTTAGGAGTTAACAGTTTCTTTTCTTTTACATAACATGCATTCTTCACGAATGAACTGATATGCATTCATCCATCTTGTCAACAAGTAGCAGCTGTTTGCTTATTTTTCAATGTTTTCAAAGAAGTGCAGGATTGGATTGAAGAAATGTCTAGATTTGTGAAAACAATTGATAACAACCATCTACTGACTGTTGGCCTGGAAGGATTCTATGGACCAACAAGCCCAGAAAAGCTGAATGTGAATCCAGCAGATTGGGCTAATGGCCTGGGAACAGATTTCATTCTCAACTCCAAAATTTCGACACTTGATTTTGCCTCTGTCCACGTCTACCCAGATAATTGGTGAGGCTTTGATAGTGTCAACTGAATTCTTTTGTTTTTCCTGTTCTCTTGTAAAACTGCAACTCTTTTTGCCCAAGATATACAAAGTCAAAAACTGGCTCTGCCGGCTCAAGACTCTTGACGATACCAATTAGTACCTCTGACATTCCAACAAGTAACTGAAAAGTTTTATTCTAGGCCGAAGTCAATGAGTGCGTGATGAGCTGATTTAATTGGCCTTCAAATTTCAAGAAACCATTATGTATGTTATCTCTGCCTATATTTACATTTATTCAGCATAAGTTAAGTGCAACTCTTTTTGCAGGATTTTGGATGAAGGACTCGATGACAAACTGAAGTTCGTCACCAAATGGGTCCAGTCTCACATCAAGGACGGGGATGAAGTGCTGAAGAAGCCTGTCTTGCTCACAGAATTTGGGCTTTCTAACAAGAACAAGAACTTCAAACCATCTCACATAGATGAAGCTTATAAAATAGTTTTTGATATTATCTATGAATCAGCAAGAAGACAAAGATCCGGTGCAGGGGCCTTAGCTTGGCAGTTCATGGTTGAAGGCATGGAAGAGTATAGTGACGATTTTGGTATTGTTCCTTGGGAGAGGGAAGAAACATTTAAACTGATAACTCAACAGTCATGTAGATTGGCAGCCCTTGGGAGAGGGAAGGACCCATCGAAGCAGACCTTGGAAGAAATGTGCTAGGGAAATTACAGAACTCCATTAGACTACACATTCATTGAGAGGGGAAATGATATTGTTCTTGATGGGTTCTCGGGCTTCAATTCAAAGCCTTTCCTCGAGATCTGCATATGATTGAAACAAATGATTGAAAGATATACAGAGAGGCCGGAAAACTCTCCTATTTGTTGTCTTATTTTTATGTTATTTTATGTAATATGTATTAAAAAAGTATTGATCCCATCAATAATTTTATACTAAACGGAAATGAAAGTTTATAAACAAGAACTTTAGTGATAATTAATATAAAGCAGCAGAGGAAAGCCAAGCAGGGCCAACCCCTACACAAGCACACAGACACAACAAATTACACAAACACATGCGGACAGGCTTATTCACCAGTAACATACCACCACTAATCACATGTATCTTCCTTAGTTTTACTTAGGATAAAGCTTCAATGGCCACAGGTGCAGTTCACACAAGTGCAGCTCGCCCCGCACTTGCATTTGCCGTCGTGCTCGGCGCCCGGTGCCACCTCCATGGCGTCGTTGTAGTAGCTGCAGCAAACAGGTAGAAAACTGTTTCAGAATCAATTCAGTATCGGGGGCTGAAGCCGGCCGATATGTGTGTACGTACGTAGAAGACGAAACAATTTAATACCTCTTTTCGGTCTCGATGATCTCGATACCGTAGGAGTTACCCTTCTTCCTGCAATTAACGCCATCAAAAGAATTAGCTAAACAGGTGTTTGGAAGACTATGAAAACTGCTACATCTTCTGCTTGAGCCGTTAGTTCCATGCAGTGCGCATAGTTACTGAGAAAACTATGGGGTTTATTGATCTATACTAAAACTGAGTTGCAGAATTCAGGTCTCAAGTCTCAACCGGGCATGCTGAAGCTGAACACTGGAAGAAGAGCTTGGTTCAAGTTTGCTATCAAGCTTGCAAGAGAACCAATCAGTGATATAGGAGAAAGAAGGAACATTACGAACTTAAACGAAGAAGGCTAGAACTAATTCGTTTGAGATTGGTAGTAGTACTTACACGCACTGGCTCTTGTCAGCGCAGTCGCAGTTTCCGCAGGTCGACATGGTCAACAATCAAGGAGAGAGGCGCAAGAACTCGATCGAAAGCAAGCTTGCTGGTACTTAGAACTCGGTATGGAAGATCCCGTTGTGCTCTGCAATTTATAGAAGTCATGGGATTAGAGAAAGGGGTCCAGGCTACGCAAGTTCGGCACACGCCTCGAGCAATCTACCAAAGGAATCTCAATAATGGAGGCCACGGGTGGTTCCTAGCCTCTGGTGTCAATTACTCTCCCTCATTCAAAGACGATCAACGGATATCACATTTTTCCAGCCCCACACGCATGCGTATGCACCGCGCAATTCCCTTAAGTTTTTCGTTTTTTCTTTTTAAGGATGGTGATTGATCGTTCGGAGCAAATATCACATATAAGAAAACTTCTGATTTTATTTGATCATGTTCTTCGTTGGTTCTTCTTGCTCCTAGGCTCTCGAAAAGAGGAACCAGTAACACAGAAATAGAAAAGAATAAAATTGGGTTCATCTTCCGATTTGAAGTTGTTAATTTCTTCTTTTTCTTCGGAAAAAACTGGGTACGGGACAGCAGTAGGATACAGGTCGAGCCTTCGAGAGGCATGACTGGCGAAGAAATTTGGACTGGAAATCATGAAATTAAAATCCCATATAAATTTAGTTCTTTCTCGGCAACGGATAAGGAGAGCCGTGTCTATTTTCGAGAGCAACAAAGCCATGCAATTCAGTTGCTTGTCATTGTTGCCGACCTCCTCCTGCCATTAGAGATTTGCTGAGAGCCTCGCGTTGTTCGTTATCTCCTTCTATGGCTGGCGCTTGTGCGCGTCGCCCTCGCTACCACTTTTCCCTGCTTTCGAGTTTCGACCACTTGGGACCACTTGGCACGTCAAAGTCGATCCTGCGTCGGATTCTGTACTTTTCCTCAAGTTGCAGACTGATCAAGATCCAACGAGACGACTCGGGAAACGAGTTTCTACTACCGCCGCAACTCGGCGCGTGGGAACAAAAGAGGGCTCACATTTTTACCATTTTTACCAAATGCAAACAATAATTTATATAATTATTTAGTATATTCATTACTATTAATACTATATTAAATTAGTAATTTAAGAGTGATAATGAAAATATTATTAAAGTAAGAATTTAATCAAATATATAGACATTATAAAAGTATATATTTTTGTTTAAGTGTTCTATTTTTTATAAATAATTAATTTAATAACTTAAATTAACTCGTAATTATTATATTATTTTAAACTAAACTACAATCTATCTTAATTTATTAATAACATATCCAATTTAAGTATTTATTATGTTATTATATTATCATATTATTAATAACATATCCAATTTAATTATTTATTATGTTATTATATTTTAATATTATTATAAAAGTAACCATGTTTGTTTAGGTATATTATAAAAATAACTCATTCTCTTATTTTTACTATATTTTCCATTTTGGGTGCTAATACAATAAAGTAATTTCCAATACACTTTTACATCGAACACATTAACATAAAAAAGTGATTCACTTTCCATTTCACTTTTCGCTTCTCCCTCCCTCTAGGGGTGGCTTCAAACCGAGCGACTCGAGTTCGGCTCGGTTTGGTATCTCTCGACCTTGAGATCCGAAATCGGCTCGTTTAAATTAACGAGCCGAGCTCGACCAAAGCAAGATTTGGCTCGCGAGCCGGCTCGTTACTTTAACTAGCGATGAACTCGGGGAGATTGGGAAATTTTTGGCAATCTGTCGTCTCCCGATTTTTTTTTTCGGTCTCTCTCCCGTGCTCTCACACTCTCTTGTTCTCCTTCCCTTCTCACTTCTTCCTCCAAATTTTTTTTCTCCCTCTCTTGATCTCGATCTCCCTTCTCCCTTCTCCCTCACGCCGCCGCCGCACCTAATCCTTCCCCTTGCGCATCGCCTTCTCTGCCTCTCATCGTCGTCGGCGTCCACTCCCGTAGTGTCGCCCTTGCCTCGTCGTACCTGAGATAGAGCAGTTGCTTTGAACCCTCTCCCATCGTCGTCACCTCCCTTCTACCGCCTGTTGCCGTTGTTAGATCAGCCGGCCACCGCTCTCGCCAGAACGGCACAGAACACCCCCCTCGATACCTAAGTTGAGATTTCGCACAAACGTGCTATTTTTTTTTTTATAAAAAAAACATAAAACTTGCAAATCCTATTCTCAACCTGTTTTTCCTTTGGACGATGTAATTTTGTCAACCCTAACCGCCTCTAGTACTGCTTTTCCTCTGGACGATGTAACAATACGTAAAAATATAGTGTGTTAAAGTTAGCATTTGATCAAATTTTCATGTTTATTTTTTATTTTTTATTTTTTATAATTAATCATGTGCACAATTATTTGGCTCACATAATTATTGTATTAATGTAAAATAAACTGCAATCATTAAATAATATAATATCTAATTTAATCAATTAATATATTAATTTATTTTAATTATACATTAAATTACTTCTTCGTGTTGTAATCATGTTTGTTTTACCTGATTTTGGGTTTAAGTATTATGTTTTAATTAAGTATACTATTATAAGTTACTTATTTTCTTGTTTTTTATATTTTTCTCATTTTGGGACACTAATACTGGAAACTATTTTTCAGTGTACATGAACTTGTCCACACTAATACCAAGTTTGATATTGAATTTCATGTAAATGAATTAAATGAATTTGAAGTATGAGATGAATATGAATTTCAAATTTTAAGTTTGTTGACTAACCCCCCCTTATAATTCTCATATCCGCAGTAGCTTCAAAGTTTACATTTAGTAATAGACTCATGTCGTTCTTCCTTGGCACCAAATACAGTTCAAGCTTTGATTTGTAGTACTGATTGGGTTTGGGCTTTTCACGGTATAAAGAAAAATCAAAAGGTGATTTTTTTATTAATTATTTATTATGATATTTTTTAGTATTTTTTTTAGTTTTATTTATTAAAATTTTGTTTTATGATTACATCTTGAGAAGAAGAGTGTAGAGATAATGCTACTAGCTACATGATTTTTCATATTTTTTTCATCATGATAATTTTAATATTTTTAACGACGTTAAGTAACTAGTAGTAGAAGAGTATTTTTTTTATCTGACAATAACTAATTTTATTTATTTTTGTTTTTGTCATAGGTGGAGATTTTGCTCATGCAGGGACGTATATTATTTTTCTAGCATGAAAAGAAACAACTATAGTTTGTAAATTTATAATGGATTTATAGTTTTTATTTGGGTGATTGTAAATTGATAGTGATATTTCATTTAATTTTGTTGTGTTTTATTATTATATGGAGTTTATTCGTAATGTTATACAATGTATGGAGTGTATAAATAATTTCATGGAGTGTTTATGGAATGTATAGACAAATTTATGGAGTGTTTATGGAGTGTTTATGCAGGTATTATGTATATAGATTATGCCTAATTTTAAGTAGAGGTCATGCTGAATTTTATATAGGTATTATATACATAGATTATACTCAATTTTAAGTAGAGGTTATACCCAATCTTGTACATGTATTATATATATATAGGTTATGCCCAATTTTATATAGAGGTCATGCCCAATTTTATGTAAAATGTATGCATAAATTTATATACAATTTATTTGATATATATTTTTTAAAAAGTTTTAAATGTATGTTGAAGCTCGAGATCAGCTCGAAGCTCTACTCGAACTCGGTTAAAATTTTTGGGCTCGAGTTCGATAATAATTTTAGGCTCGAGATGAGGCTCGGGTCAACTCAAAGCTTGGCTCGAAATATTTAAATCAAGTTCGACTCGAACATAGGTAGGTTCGGGCTCGGCTCGGCTCGATGCCACCCCTACGGCCCCTCTAGAGAAGAATGGGCTAGATTAAACCCAGCCATATTGTGTTAAAAAATCAATGAAATCCTGAGAGATTTCTTATTAGAAACCATTGGTTCGGTATTATTGCATTACAGTCCATCGGTTTTTCGTAGCAGCTCCTATAGGATCTAAGTTATTGGGCCAAGGGCCCAGTGATCACATCCAAGCTTGCCCCAAGCCCGATTCAGGTTGAACGCCCATACCCTCACAAAACCCTCGACGCTTGACTCTCTCCACTCCCATAACTCGCATTTTCTTGTATAGCCATGGCGAATCGGCGATGCCTTCGTGCATTAGTCCGACATTGGCCGTTTCTCCCCTCTCTAGCGACTGCTCAAAAGCTCCATTCTTCCTCTCTCAACGCTCTCTACTCTTCTGATCTTGTTCGTCTCGATTTTCTTCCTTCTACTTTACATTGTGCCTTCCAGCGTCGCTTCCACTCCCTGAATCCCATTCGATCAGAAACCGTTCGTTTCTTCTCTTCTCAAGCGAAAGACTCTGACGAGGACGAGGACGAGGACGAGGACTCTGACGAGGAAGATGAGGGAGAAGATGAAAGCGAAGAAGAAGATAATAAAAATGACCAAGGATACAGTGATACGAGTGGGACGGGATCACCAGAGGATAACGAGCAGGAAGCAGAAGCTATCGGGTATAAGGTGATCGGGCGTGTTGATCCGTCAGAACGACTGTTTAAAAAGTGGGAGCCCGCTTTCGCGGTTGTTCAGGTGATTGCTGTGGTCTTTGGAACTTTAGTGATTTTGGTCTTTTAGCACACAATAAAACGTGTTCATGGTGGTTGTTCAGATTGGTTCTCATCAGTTCAAGGTTACTAATGGAGACGCAATTTACACGGAGAAGCTCAAGTACTGTGACATCAACGACAAGGTATCCCTTGTAAATTATCATTATTTTCTTCGAAGTTTTTATTTACATAAAGTACAAAATTTTCGACCTGTTTGTGGAAGGTGGATTGGGCTTCTCAAGCTTAAAATTTTTACCAGATAACATAAACACGGGGAAGATGATTTTTCACAAAAAAAAGGGCTTGTAGACCAAGTCGAAGCTAAAAGTGACCAATGGAACTTGTAATTGGGAAGGGTCCGAAGTAGTTATACTCTTGTGCATTAAGGCAGGGAGCTGAGGGGGCTCGATGTCTGAGGTTAAAGCAATTCTTCATGGTGCATATTAAGGCGGTTTGTAATGTGCGAAGGACACTGTCAGATGGAAGGTTTAGAAGCCAACTTGTTTCACATCCTGTTATTTGTGATTCAATTGTGATTTAGAAATACACATTTGCTATATTCTCATCGTATACTGGTGTCATAGCAGAGTCACTTGATCCTCATTTTTTGTCTCTGTGCTCTTGCATGTCCTTTTAATAATTTTTGAATTAAAAATCTTTTTCATGGTATCTTTGGTGGGTAATCTCAAAATGATCGCTTTTCTTGAATCAGAACAAGCAATTTTTTTACAGATGTTGATCTGCCTCTCTCTCTCTCACACACACACAAAATAAAAAAACAGTGTAAGAACAGGACATGACCAACTGGTTCAACTTTAAAACTGAAACTTCAATGATTTCTGTTTCTTACAGACATAAAAACATAGTTCTTAAGAAGCCCGCCGACAAGGCTTGCTCAACTGATGTGAATTCAAGCTGGTTGATCAAGTCCCTTCCGTTAACTGAACTTTATTTGCTTCTGAAATTGAAACTTCCAATTTTGAATTAAGAATTGAAAAAAACAAGGGTTCAAAGACATACCATTAAGTTAAAAAAATTCTTAACTAGCTTTTGATCTGTGCAATAAAATGGAAGAAGAGTATATCTTTAAGAACTTTAAATTGTGTAACTGTATAAGAGTATTTTCTTAGCTATTCAATATTATGACATCACACTAATTCAAACATTGCCTGAACACAGTGGGGCTTGATCCAGTTAGACAATTTCACTCATGAATATTTGCCAAGGGGGGTGATTAAGTTTCAACAAAAAGGTTGGCATTGTTTGGGTCATCAGTAACCGTTCCTGGTTCTTTGTTGTGTTTCAAGAAAACATAATATGTTGGGAATCTGGTCACCTAATGTTAGAGGATTCAGGCTCCCTGTGGTTCTCTGCAGGGAATACAATGTCCAAGGATAGATTCTTGTTTCCCCAGATGGCTTCTTTTCTGAGAGATGTGGACCGTCAGATTCTCTGAGCTTTATTTCATTGAAAGATGTCATTGTAACTTGGGCTCAGTGTGTTGTGAAGAAGCTTATAAAGACAGCTCAAATCTTATTTGCCTCTTCTTCTCTGTCTTTTCACACAAAGAAGTTTTATAGGGTTTGGTCCTTCTAGCTGGACTGAGATTCTTCCTTGCGCTTTCTCTCTCTCCATTTGTTGTAGAACGTGACCTGATGATCTTATGAGTTCTTTTGAAACCAGGCCTTGGTTGCTTGTGTCAATTAGAAACCTTTTGAAGGTGTAGGTCTAGCTTTGCTTCAATTTTTGGAGAGAATGTCAAATTGGATATTCTGGCAAATTTAGGAATCACTTCTTATGTGTTTTGGTGTAACTAAGAGGTGAGTAACCTGATCTTCAGTATGTCTTATTCTTTGGTGTAATGTCTTCTTTCATTGTCTTTGTTGATTTCTCTTGTACTATTGTCTGGGAAATATTTTAATGAATCCCATGAACCAAGCATGAAGGTCGCATTTCTGAATAGGTTGCATGTGAACCTTTTATGGATATGAGTTCTTTGAGAATTGAAGGGTTGTGCGAGGAGGCAAAGCAAATTAGAGCAGGTGAGATAGTGGATATTTGGAAAGCTTCTCCAGTAGATTTCAAATTTTTTTTGAATGGAGTTCATTTGTAAAGATTGGGCGAGGCAGTTTGGCAAATATATAGTATGGGTTTTTTTGAATATTTTAGGTATTCTTAAAAAAAACTGAGGTTGCTTTTATGGAAAGATTGCTATATCAGCTTTGATGGTCCTAGTCTTTTCTTTTTTTGTTCTTCTAGTTGGTTTTTTTCCCATCTTTTGTTCTATCAATTGTGGTTTTCTTAACTTCAGTTTGCTTTTCTGCAGTTGATTTTGAACAAGGTTCTTATGCTCGGTTCAAAGACACAAACTGTCATTGGCAGGCCAACTTTGCCAGATGCAGCTGTCCATGCAGTAGTCGAAGAACATGTAAGAGATAAGCTTTCTTGTTTGTTACTTGTCTTAAAGAGTAATCCTTTTTTTTTTTTCTATGCTCTGGTGCTGTGGGCACTTGTCTTCAATTGACATGTAATAATCTGTCACAGGCATTGGATGCTAAGGTCATTATATTTAAGAAAAAAAGGAGAAAAAACTATCGCAGAACCAAGGGGCACCGACAGGTATTGTGGATGTTAAGATTCAGAAAAATTAAAAAAGTTATTTAAGACTTCATAGTTGTTCGATTAATCATGATACATCTTGTTTCAGGAGCTCACTAGGCTGAGGATAACTGACATTCAAGGAATAGAAAAGCCACAAAAATCAAAAGTTCCCGCTTAGGAGCCTTATTCAGAACTCATCAGAATGTATTACTCTGAGGTGAAACCTAAATTTGCCGGCCATTTTCATTGTGCAACTACACTAAGGGTGACCAGGTGACCCTTGTCTGATGAACAAGGAGTAGCATTAAGCGGTTAAAAAAATGGTTTACCTGCAGTAATGCTCTAAATCCTTGGACCTACTAATGACCAAGAAGAACTTTTCGAGGGAAAGATGAATGTTTCATTTACTCTACGAATTTGCAATCTTTGCTGAAGGCCTGTTTGGAGTGTTGTTCCTGGAAAACATCAACTTTGGAGGCAGAAATATTCAACTAATCCCTGCTATTTAAGTTATACTGACACATGGCCATTTTTAGGATCATTTGCAAACTAATATTTCGTTGAATAATTAAAATTCTCTTTTGAAGTGGCAGGGTTCAAATTGTCACATAAGGGAAACTCAGTGAGTTTTAGGGAGATTTTCTTTCTAAATATTTAGTTGGATGTCTCGGAACCTATATATCATTCTCAATACCAAATGTAGGCTGATTCCATAATGGCTAGTGAGGAAGGTCCATAATGACTGGTTAGTTTCACACGATCAGGTTTTCTAACTTGACCGGCATAACTAGAAGTCGGAAGGGACAGATCAAGTTGGGGTCAAACTTGACCCTTCTGTTAGGGCGAATCATACCTTACTCTTCCTGAATTTGACTACCAAACTCACTCATCCTATTACCTAGCCTGAGTTTACTCTCAAGTTCTATAGTTTGGAACATACAATCTCAAAAATTATTTGTGAAATGGTTATCTATAGCCGTTTTATGATTGGACGGTTGAGATTACTGTTTTATAATCAGATGGTTGAAATAGCTGAGATAACCGTTAATCATGATCAAACGGTTGAGATAATTATTTATGTTTCTCATCAAATACGTTTTCGTATTAGATTAGCCCTCCGTACAATCTTATTATTGTTATGGGGAGGCTCCATATCTCCCAGGAAGACTCATTTTGGATTTAACGATACGGTAGCCAAATTGGTCGAGTGGTAGTTTTGGAAATACACGGAAAGCGGGGGCGTTTTGCGTTTGCGCTGGAGGAATCTGTTTTCCCAGGCCTGAAACTTCCTCGAAAAGACTGAGCTCGGAGTCTCCGAGACTGATTGTTTCTCAGATAGAGTCGAAGTTCACATGTGAAAATGATGAAGCGCTTCTGCCGATCAAACGCCGTTCTTTATTCTTCAACTTTTTACTTTTTTCCTCTTTTTCTGGTACTGCTACTGGTTCTGTCGTTCCGTCGTGGAGCAGCGACAGCTTGATCGATTCACAGGCGTTGCTCAGACACGCAGCCCCTCCACTCTCATGTAGCTTCTCTCTTTCTTTCTTTTTGAAATTTCTCTCTCCGTGCTCTTCACTCGTTGCTGTTGGGTTTTGACCGATTCTCTACAGGACGCCAAGCTGCGCTGGGAGTACTTCTCAAAAGTGTCCCGAAGTGGTCGATCTGACGGTGGTGGAGGCGTGGGGGCCGAGAGCTCATAATCGGAAGCGCAAGCAGGTAAAGCAAAGTCTTTTTATTTTTCTCCCATGCTCACTGATTTGACCCTTCGCTCCCAACATTCTTCGTTCCCGAAACTCTTCTTTATCATCAACAATTTGGGATTTCAACAAGTGGAGCTTGACTATAGCATTCGTTTATTTTTTTCAGCAACAGAAGGATATTTAAGGTTTCTTAGTGTTAGATTCTTCGGAGGTGAAAGCGCATAGTAATTCAGGCAAAGAATAGGTGAATCCTAACACAAAGTAACACTACAAAATGGCCTAATTGCATAATCAGACCCCACAAGACTGCTTGAGCTATTAATGTTAGTTTTTCTTGACAAGCTTGGGGTTTCTCGACCTACCCTCTTAATAGGGGATTCTTTCCCCTTTCTTGACTAGCTTGCTTGCCCTGTTATTATTTAAAAAAGACAACGCTTGCTTTAGCGAATTTCCTCCACAGGGGGATCTGCCCAGAAGAGTTGTTTGATTGATGTTGAGTTCGTAAGCAGACTCAGTATGTTATATAACATTTCAAATTTTAGATTACAACACTCTTTTGATCTGGATCTGCCTGCAGCGTTTCATTATCAGCCAATAACCCAATGGCTGGATATGGATTGAAAATATCTATACGAAGGCTATATCTTTTAGAAGTATTAGAAGTTTTCTCATTAGTTTCAGGGATCTTATCATTCAAATATTTTTTTAGGGAATTTTGTAAAATGGAAAATTTTTTAGTCAATAAGAAAAGTGTTTTATCAATTTAAGCAATGTCCGTGATTCTTTTAGTGCTAATATCTGCCATTTAAAAAAAAATATTGAAGGGTCAGGATATGAGTCAAATAACAATGTCAAGGCAACAAGTTTGAGAAATTTTAAAGTCTTATCCTTGGTTTTGGGGAATTTTGTGAAATGATGCTCCAATGAAAGTTTTTTAGTCAATTTGAAAAGTGCGTTGGCAATTTAATATACTTCAGTGGTCCTTCTAGGATTAATTATCATTGAATCCAATATATTCTGCTAAGAGTTTTAACCATTAAAACCTATTGTAAATTGCCAAAGTATTGTATTGTTGATGCAAAATCTCTTCAATAATAACAATTAAGGCCCTGGGATGTGGCCCTGGCATTATGAATGTTCCTTGTTGCCTACTTGTGACATAGGTGATTGCCCCAAGGTCTAGCAATTGGCCAACAATAATTTCCTTTCAAGATGATTTAACTTTTGTTATTTCTTCTCTCTGTCAAGTCATCTTCAATCATCCTTATTGTTTCGTTTTATTTTCAGTTTCATCTGTGTGCATGTCTGTCTGATATTTTGAACAGAATGATCTTTATGCACCTTCCACCTTCATTTTTCTCCAAGTGGTATTTCTGATAATGAATTGTTGACCAAAATCTTCCTTATTGGATATCTTGATTGGCATGTCTGTCTACATAGGTAGGTACTACCACGTTTCAGGTCTTTCCTTGGATATTTACTGAAAGGTAACTGTCTCTTCAGGTTGTTTCCTGTGATGTTATTGAAATCGATGAAGATGAAGATCAGGATGGAGTTGTAATTACAGGGGAGAAAGAAGGCAACAACAATAAGGCAACAATAATGGGTTCTGCTGAAGAATGGCAAAAGCAAGTAAGAGTAGGCCTACTATAACTGTCAATTATCTTTATTGTTGTTATTTCTATACTACTACCAATGTCAACTGGCTCAGTCATTAACTTGGATAAGTGGTTGGATTAACTAGTACAACTGCAAAAAAGTGGTGGTTGAGCCAGTGATGATATCATAACTGTATCATTATTTTGGAAATTTTAAAATAGGTTTTAGAAAAAAATAGGTTGGGAAACTGTATGAACCTGCTAGATTGACAGGACCTGGTGAAGAAACCAGGAGCAGTTGACCTTGGCTTGACCAACTGGTCTAGTCTATGTTTGTTGACATTGATTACTACTAATTCTAATACTGCCTCTATTTGTCTTACCTTCAGAAAGCACTTGCCAAGGATTTTTTGGAATTTAAAAAAGAGGAATTGCTGAGTGGCCCAGCTCCAAGTGCTGCCTTAAAGGAGTCACAAGATTTAGACTATTTTGAAAAATACCATGAGGATTATGCGGATAGTGACGAAGATGCTTACATGAACAGTATTGAGGAGGAGGATGATTGTTTGCATGATAACAATTATGTTAAATACACAGACAATATTGATGATTTGTATCTGTCTGCCCAACTAGATGCTGTGGACTTGCCCCCTGGTCAAGAGGCTTCCTTTCCTTGGTTGCAGCATCTCAATGCCGGACCTTCTAAAGCTGTTAAGTGTGCTTCTGCTATTCAGCGTGGCCAGAGCTTATACAAACAAAATGAGCAAAAGCTGGAAACAGGAAAGCAACAAGAAACTGGACCTTGTAATGCACAAAGTTCAAACAAGCAAACAGAACTTGAAAAGAAAGAGAAAGGTGGTGAATCTGAAGTGGAGAGGAAACTTAATCTGTTTAAGCAGTTTGATACAGTTTGTGACTTTTCGGACCATCATTATTCTGTCTCAAAAGTTTCCCATACAAAGAGCTTCAGTGGAGGTCTTTTGGCAAAAAAGGTGATGTCTCCTTCTTTTGGGTAGCTTAGTTTATTGGAACTACAACGATTTGCTAAGTATTTTCCAGACCCAAATGTTTTTTTAAAAGTGATTACTAACATTTAGTTTATTTGCTAATCAGCAGCAATGCCTATTCACCCAATGTCAAGTACCTAATTTGATATATTGCTGGGTAGATCATTGACAGTCTTATGGGTAGCCTATAGCCTTGTTGAGTACCTGGCCTGTGCAGGGGTCACCTCACAACACCTCATTGTGGGAACTAGCCTCTCTCTTGATTAACCCTTTGTTTTTTGCTTTTAATTTTTTGTTTGTGTCAATTACGTAACTAGGGATCCTGTTTATTCTCTTTCTTCTTTGGGAGCCTTTTCTTAATGTAATCTTGTTATCATGGTTTTCCAAAAAAAAGAACCAGTAATACTTAATTAATCTGATGTTTGCACCCACCAGTTTTTTGTTACTAAAAGCAGCTCTGTGGCTCTTGTGGGTCCACCTGCTCGATAATCCTTGTTGTGTAATTCTCTTTCATATGGCTACCTTTCTAAATAGGTGTCAAAGGACTGGTCAAAGGCAATTCAGAATGAGTGGAAGCTCCTGGAGAAAGATCTACCTGGTTGGTTATTTAAATTAATTTCTATAGTATGTATCTAGATTTGTTTGCTAATGTGGACTATGCCTTGGGTTCAATGGCCACATGTTGGATTTTTTATTGAGAGATCTTGGAGTTCAAGTCTCACTAAGTTTTGGGATGTAGTTTGCATGTGTAACCAACATCTAGAAAAGATTTTTTTTGTTATGTATTTTGGCTTTCTTCATTAACTGCACCATTGTAGATTTTTTTATACATTTAAATTCTGAAAACTGCTTCATGCATATTAGATTTTTCTGTTCTATAAAAACTTTATCTTTATTTTTCTCTTTTCACTTTTATAGATACAGTTTTTGTTAGAGTCTTTGAGGAGAGGTTAGATCTTTTGAGGGCTGTAATCATTGGAGCAGCTGGGACACCATACCATGATGGCCTCTTCTTCTTCGATGTTTGCTTTCCTTCTGGATACCCGAAAGTGCCACCGGTATGTGATTGATGATAATACTATTGAGGGTAGTAATGCTCGAGTTGCTTCTAGGCTGGGCCTCTCAGCCAAGGGTCTTCCTTGGTCGGGCCAGAAATGCTTCACAGATAGGTAGAGTTTTAATGCAAGCCCAGAGTCCTCTTAGGGCAATATGAAAGCTTTGAAAATACGTTCAATCGTTTGTGCACCCAAGCGAGAAAAAACAGTGCTGTGTACTGTCTAAGAATTTTTACTATACATTGAGAGTATCAACAGCCTTTTGCAGAGTGGTATTGCTTGTAACCAAATGCATTATACGCTTCATTCTCTTTTTATTTAAAAGAAGAAAGGAACAAACAGTTGCTGTATTCTTAAATCTTAGCAATATCTATTGGCCTTAGAGTGAAAGGTCGTCTATTATTGATTCCTTTTTCTTTATTAAGCAATCAGGTTTAATAAAATGAAAAAGTGTGAACTCATTGTGGAGAACAAGGAAAAAGCTAAAATGGTTCACAACTAAGAAATTCAAATTTCTGAGATACCTGACTCATGCTTCCCAAAGTGTTTGATTCTGGCCCATTCATAATTATGATATCATTTCCATGTAATTATGTTCGTCTCTCATAGTAAAATATGTATCTCACATGTCCTGCCAAAATATTTTGCAGCAGGTCTATTACCACTCAGGTGGTCTTCGACTGAATCCAAACTTATATAATTGTGGCAAGGTCTGCCTCAGTCTTCTTAATACTTGGCATGGTAGTAAAAATGAGAGGTGGACCCCGGGGAAGTCAACCATGCTGCAGGTCCTACTTTCTATTCAAGCTTTGGTTCTAAATGCAAAGCCCTACTTCAATGAACCGGGCTGGGAAGCTGGGGCTGGCCAACCTGAAGGTGAGGAGAAGGCCCGGTATTACAATGAGACTACGTTTATACTGTCGTGCAAGACAATGATGTATACCCTAAGGAGACCCCCCAAGGTAAATTTCTTGCCTTCCTAACTACCAAGCTCCTATTGGTGCATAACTGTCTTGACAACTTGCTTGTGCGCCTAAGGGATAACAAAGTTTTTTTGTACCAGAGCTCTTTAATATTGTTTTTGCATAGAAATCTTTCTATATAATTTTTTCTTCGCTTAAAACATTATATGCATGCATTATCATGAAGAACAATCTCCAACTACGAAGTCTTTGATCACATGGATTTTGTACCAAATTCTTACTGAAATGTGTTCTTTTCTCACCCTATTCATAGTGTCCTTATGTCATATCCATAAGGTTTTTTTAACTGGCATAGGCAATTGCAATATCCATCCCAAGTTTCTAATTGTAGAGTAACACGGATCATTTATTTATTTATTTATTTTGTGCAACAGCATTTTGAGGACTTTGTGGTAGCCTATTTCCAGCAACGCGCACCTGCCATTTTAGAATCATGCAAGGCCTATATGGACGGAGCCCAGGTTGGATGTCTAGCAAGTGGCGGAATCCAGGATGTTGATGAGGGTGATAAAAGCTGCTCTGCTAAATTCAGAGGAGCAGTTCATGAGATCTTTCTCAACCTCATCAAGGCGTTCACTGACAATGGGTCAGATTGTTCGAAGTTTCTCAATCAGGATGTGCAAACAGAACAAGCCCATGCAGCTTCAAGTTCTCTTACGCCAAAGCCCTGGAAATGGTTCAGCAATAAAGCCTGACTACTGAATATCCTCCAAACCTGAGTTACTAGAAAATCTTCTCATGAAGGCTTAACATGATTTCCACTTCATATCTTTTGGAAGTAGACTGGTTTGGTACCAAGTACAACTCGCCGCTACTTTATTGAATCTATGCTGTAAGTAAGCGTGTAGATAACGATGGGGGTTGAAGATCTGTAAAGACTAAGATACAATTAGTTCAAAATAGCCAACTTCTTTCCTGTTTATCAATGGCTAAGATTGCTGCATGTTTGAGTTTATTAGTATTGAAAGAGAAAAATAAGAAAATAAGATGAGAAACACGACAAACATGAATCTGTTTAAGCGGGTTGATTCGATTGGTGGCTTTCAGGGCCGTTGTTTGTTCTGTTCTTAGAGGGGGCTGAATCTCTGCTTGCCGGAGACTTAGAGAAGCTTAAATTAGCTGCCAAGGACAGGCGGACGAAACGACGCACTCTTGTGTGTTATCTGCATTTTTTAAAGTCTAGTATTTGTTTTTCATTTTCTAGTATGATTGTATGAACTCTTGTAAGGATTTGCTCGACTAAGCCACTAAAAATTTAGTTAAAGAAGTTGGGATTTGGAGGAAATTTTTGGGTATTTCCGTAATAATTTTTTACCCAGGGTGTGTCTTCTACGTTGACTTCGACGATTGTACGGGAAGGGACCCCGTCGATATTAGTATCCCCGCGATGTTCCCTTGGGGCGGGCTTCAGTGGAAATGGCGACGACCCCATTTCCTTCTCGTCCTTGCTACGAGATATCCAGCATCTCTTCTATTCTCTTACTTACTCAGCGGCCATGGGGGCTTTTTATTATTCTTTTGAATCTCTGTCCTTTCGGCGTCTCGATCTCATCTCCTTACTCGCTGCATTGCAATTCCATCGTCCCTGAATCGATCTCCAACGGACTTAGCGTGAACAAATCATTCTTCCCGAGCTTCAAACGTGGGTATTTTACTGGAGGTGAGTTGATCCTATCAGATGATCCCCAGTCTACGTTCACCTCACCCAAATCCGTCCGTCTGGTGACGACCCGTCTTACCGAAACCTCTACCCAAGGTCTTCTCAAAATTGACGCCACTTTATATTTCCGCGGCGGAAGTATATATGGAACCCTTCTTTCGAATCAATCAAGACTTTACGCTGATCGGATCCACAGGACGACTGCTCCCAGGCTTTACCACCAGAGAGGCAGGACAACTTTCGACTTGCATGGATTCTGGTCAGCGCCGTCTGGGAAACTCTGTTTACTCGGCATGGGTAGCAGTTACTCCAAGGACGGTAACTTTCTTGATCTTCATGCTGTCGTTAAGCTCAATTACGCAATGAATTCAACAATTACAACTAGTTTGGTTACGGGCACTGTGGAAAGCTTAGATGGCGTGGATAGTATGAACTATTTTGACAAAATTTCAGTATTTGCGCTTTCTGATAGTTCCTATCGCTATACTTTAACGACGGAGGCTAAGACGTCTTGTTCTGCTATGGTCATGAAGGAAAACTCGGTCAGCTTGGGTAAATATAGCAGTGTCTGTTCGCTTCGCCAGCGTTTATACAGAGGGTTTCAGTTGGAGTACCCGAGTAACTGCGCAGCACAAAAATGTAGTCCATTTGATGGGTTTTTACCGAGATTTATGTCTATCGGTGTTATTCAGTGTTCAGATGGTGAAAAGGTGCATCTGAAATTCCAATTTTATAACTCAACCTCTTTTGCTTATAAATACCGTCCTTTGGCTCCCAAAAGTACATGGGTTAGTGAAGGAATTTGGGATGGAGAGAAAAACCGGCTCTGTCTGGTTGCCTGTCCATTAATGAACTTCACCAATTCTTTCATCAATGTTTCTACAGGGGATTGTTCTATTAGGCTGAGTCTGCATCTCCCAGCGGTTTTGACATTACAGAAAAGAAGTGTTGCTGTTGGAAGTATCTGGAGCATAAAGGACCCAAGTGCTGCTGGTTATTTTGAGAGAATTGATTTTCAAAGTTTAGATAAGCAATATACACAAATTGCTGGTCAAAGGTACGAATATACTCAGACAGATCGTTTAAAGAAACTGTGCCAAAAGAAGGATGTTACAGAAACTAAAGGCAAGAGGTATCCAGGTATTGATTCTTTTGGAGTGATGAGTTTCGACTTTTCCCTACAGAATACTCAGAAATCTTTTGTTTGGGGTTCTTCTTATTTACTAAAAATTGGTGATAGTTTTTATCCCAATCCTGTCACATTGCAAGATGTATTTGAGGAGGGGCATGTGACTCCCGTTCAAAATCCTGCAGTTAAAGTCCTCAATTCAAGCCAAAATCTGTTCAATGTCAGCTATGCGATAAGGTTCACAACAACACCTTATTTCAAATGGGGCAGGGTTTCTACCACAGAGATGTCTTCAGATTCATCTGGTCAAGTAGATATTTCTGCAGAAGGTCTCTATGATGTTGAAACTGGAGATCTTTGCATGGTGGGCTGTCATTATCTATACTCGAATGGTCAGAACTCAACGATGGACTGTGACATTCTTGTCAAGGTGCAGTTTCCCCCACTCAATTCGAGCACAGAGAATCTCAGGGGTTCTATTAGAAGTACTAGGGACCAGTTGGACCCGTTTTACTTTGAGCCTTTAAAAATGTCTTCCAAAGAAGTAATTGGCTCCCTTGCCTCAGACAATGAAAGGGTGGATTTTGAAATCGCGATGGTTCTCATCTCTCTCACATTAGCGTGCATTTTTACTGTGTTGCAGCTGTTGCATGTGAAAAGGAATCTTGATGTTCTTCCATCTATGTCACTTCTGATGCTTCTTGTCCTAACTCTGGGGCACATGATCCCTTTAGTCCTAAACTTTGAGGCCTTTTTCAAGAACTCCAACCGGCAGAATGTTATGACTTGGAGTGATGGATGGCTTGAAGGGAATGAAGTGATTGTGAGGGTTGTGACAATGATCGCTTTTCTCTTGCAGTTTCGTCTTCTCCAGCTTACTTGGTCAGCAAGATTATCTGGTGAAACAAATAGGAAGTTGTGGATGGATGAGAAAAAAGCTGTCTATTTGTGCTTATCCTTGTATACTATTGGTGGTTTAATTTCTGGGATCATTCATTTTAGGACATCTGGATCGTCACGCCCTAAATTCCATGGTTTTGCTAGGCCATGGCATTCCATATGGGAAGATCTTCGCTCTTACTGCGGTTTGGTTCTTGATGGGTTTCTTCTCCCTCAGATTCTGCTCAATGTGTTTGTGAACTCCAATCAGAAGGTTCTTGCTCCTTCCTTCTATGCTGGAGCCACCATTGTCCGATTACTGCCACATGCATATGATGCTTATAGATCCCATCATTATGCTTCTCATGTTCCCTATGTTCATTTTAGGAGTTCATTCATCTATGCTAATCCCAGTGGGGATCTGTACTCTACTGCTTGGGATGTGATTATTCCATGCGGAGGCCTACTATTTGCAGTGATTCTATTCTTGCAGCAGCGGTATGGGGGTGCCTGTGTACTCCCACGAAGATTAAGACAAAGCCTTGAGTATGGAAAAGTTTCTGTAGTTGTTGTTTAGTGTGCAATTAAGGATGATTTTGAGCACGTACAGTATGTTCTGTTTTACTACTGACCTGTAAATTTTTGCTATATGCTCGTGTATGAGAAATGGTTGAATTGTAAGATGATTACTTAAGGGGGGGTTAGTGCACATGACTCAGGACATGATCTTCATGCGCATTATGCAGTTCATGTCCTGATGTCGTGTACATGAATATACATGAATCAAGAGTTCATGTCTCAAGAGCTTTCCGCCCGATTTTGAGAATCATTCACTTGACTCTCTCGCGCGGGCTCTCTCTGGCTCGACCGTCTCGCTTTTTTTTTTTTTCATTTTGCTCGTTTCGTTCCCGCACAGACACTCTCGTTCCCGCAGCCCTCTGTCGTCTCTGTGAAGCCCGAGCTCTCTGCTCGCTCTCTCGTCTCCGCCGTCCCTCTCCGGTCTCCCTCTTTACTGCCTCCATCTCTCACTACAAACGTTCTTCCAATGTCCTTCTCTTTCTCGGACTCGCTCTCCCTCTGAACCTCCTGCTCGCTTCTCCCTCTCTCTTATCTCTCTGTCTCTTCTCCCTTTCGGCATCTCACTCCCTTCCCCCTCACGCTATCATTTTTTCCCCAAAAGACCTTCCAATTTCTTGCGATTTTCCCTGTTTCAGTTTCGTTTTTCTTCGATTTTGACATTTGGACTTCTCGGCCTCCCTCTCTTCTCCCTCTCTACGTACCGTCGGAGCGCCGCCATCGCCGTCGCCGTTGCCCACTGGCTCGCCCCTGACGAAGACGACGACCCTGAGGAAGACGACGATAGTTTAAAACTATCGTCATTAATTTATAAAATTTATTTATAAAATAATTATTTTTATTTATTTAATACATTTATTTTATAATTACTATATTAAAAATAGTGATTTAATAGTCATAATTAAAATATTTTTAAAATAAATATTTGATAAATTATCTTGGCATAATTATCCAATTGCTATAGTTAATTAAACCAATGGTTTTAAATTTTGTGATAATATATTATTAATTAATAATACATAAAATATATTATATACAAATATATAGTGTGTTAAATTTATGATTAGATCAATTTTTTCTCTTAAATTATTCATTTTTAGGTTAAAGTATATCATATGTTATTAATAACTCCACGTATACTTTCATTTTTTTATTTATAACGTTATTAATAACTCCACGTTATTTATTTATTATTTGTAATTAATCATGTGCATATTTCATTGGCTCATGTAATTACCATATTAATACATAATAATATATCTAATTCAATTAATAAATATATTAATATATTTAATTATACATTAAATAATTTATTCGTGTAGTAATAATGGTTGTTTTACCTAATTTAGAGTTTAAAGATTATATTGTAATTAAGTGTATTGTAAAAGTTTAGAAATTCTTTTGTTTTTTATGTTTTTCTCATGTTAGGGCACTAACACTGGAAACTGTTTTCCAGTGCACATGAAGTTGTCAACACTAACACCAAATGCGAAGATGATCTTCACGTACATGACTGACATGATCTTCATATTGGACATGAACTTAATCTTCAAGAATCCATTTGGGGCACTAACCCCCCCTAAATCTTTTCTGCTGTTTCTCCTTCTCTTTAAAGTCTCATCGATGAAGTATATAGCTGTTATAGAGAAAAATTACTCTGTTTGTTCTGGATTTGCCTTTCTTTTCGTGTTAACTTTTCATTAAACCTAACACTTGGTAGATCTTGAAGTTTCTTTCTTTTGGCATTTTTTTATGGGGAATAGTTTCTGATTTAAGAGAGAGGATTTTTATGGTCATGGGAGAAATATTGCTACCAAAAGTGCTCTCTGATACAGCAGCAGATGGTTTTGACAAGCTCTGTTAGGAGTAAGTGTTCAAGCGAATTCTTGTATACCTCTCTCTTTCTCATTCTTTTTCAACAGTGGCCTCTTGCTTCCCCCTTTAGGAGACTGTTAAGTGTCACTGAAAATGAATTCACTAGTCCTAGGGTTTGAGTTTATTTTCACTCTTTTGGTTTTTCAGAGTGAATGACTTGCCGTTTATTATAAACAGGGAAATTACTCTTTAGCCACTTCTTCCGGTAGCTTCCACGAATCAATCTCGGCCTTACACGTGTCGCTACTCGTGGAGCCAGATCCCGTTTTAAACCTCGTTAGGAGATCCCTCCGAAAGCCCTAAACATTTGTTCACTCGTGAGAGAAGGAGAGGGGTGAAGGAGACGCAGAGATGCTCAGGTCGGCGGTGACAGCATCGTCGAGGACGCTCCGCAGACTGGCTGCTTCCTCAGCTCGTCCCTCGGTTTTCCATCTGCCACTCGCTTCTACATCTTGCTCTGGTCCCCCTATTCCTGCACTTCTTCCCTCAGCCTCTGTTCTCCGTTTTCCATCTGATTTCTCCCGTGGTTACGCTCATGGGAGACCAGCTTTGAGCTCCTCCGAGGACGACGACGACGACGATGATATTGATGATGATTCGGATGATGGTGGAATGGGGACTGACGAGGATTTTGTTGACGACGACGAGGAGATTGATTCTGACGAGTTTTCTGATTAATTCGCGAAGCGTGTCCTACCTATCTCCTCTATCTAGCGACCTAAGTTATGTGATTGTTAGTCGACAGAGAGAATGAAGATCAGGCAAGTTTTCGAGTTGGTGTTTGGTAGTCTCTGGATGCTTTACTCTCTTTTCATTAGTCGTAGATTCTCATTTCATTAAGATAAGAAAATTTTCCATTGTTCAATCAGAAACAGTTAGTGCAAGTGTTTACTGTTTTCTGGTAGTTGTTCTCGATAGTCTGTGGCGCAGTGTATTCTGTTGCATTATCTCACTCTTGTGCCTTCTGAGTAGTCCTTGACGATTACTGGATACAAAGCAAATAATCACATGAACTTATAACGTTATTCGGAAAACGATTGAATCAATTAAGGCAATTAAGACGATTTAGTGTTAGTGAAAGTTCCATTTCAAATCAAAGTCCATTAGGAAAAGCATAGATGGAAAAATAGAAGAACAGGATGACCTAGGTTGAAGTTTAGATGATTCATTTTCTGTGAAAAATAGTCGAATGTAGAGAGTGAAAATTAGGTGAAAATGTGAGAAGAGCTAAACATAAATCCAAGTTCGCAACGATCTTCTGTAGCGATAAGAAATTTTAACCACTAATACATCACAGATAATCCTTGAAAATTTTTCTCAGTCAACTTCAACTTTATTATTGTTCCTCAACAAACTTGATACTAGAGGTAAGGAGAAAAGCGCTACGCACACTTGACAAAGACGAAAGACGATACCTCCATTGCTGATGTAAGATCCCATCTATCTGCGAAGCTGGAACTTTTCAAAGGACTTGATGAAACCGAGAGCAGCATTCTTGGCTTTTTCCGGCGGTGGAGTTCCGGGAGTCAGAGGCTCAAACTCTGCTTTCCACTCGACAATGCACTTGTTGCTTTCGTTTTCAGGCATGGGAGAAAAGGTGAAGGTGACTCTGTAAGGATCGTACATGTTCCTCAGCTCCCCTGACACCACTCTGTAAGTCACCGAACGTCCTGCTTTCACTTCTTCGATCTTCTCTGTCGACTCTTTCACGTATTCTCTGACAGCTGCATTAGAGCGTTTCTTTTGTCCATTAGACTTCCACTCGTGAACCTTATGAACAGATCAGTAAGGAAGAAGACCCATCGGTGACAAGGGAAACCCAATACGAGTGAGGTTCATAAATTTAAGAGAATTGGATCTGGAAACCTCACTATGGGAGGATCTATTTTATTCCTAACCGGAAGTAATTAGATAGGATAAGAAAAGAGAAAAGGGCAGACAAATAAGTGTAAAAATTACCAGGACCCAGTCTAAGCAACCTCAAGCTCCCAGGGCTGCCATCTCCTTGAAGATACTCGGCACCCGCAAGCATCTCCGGATTTACCTTGCTCATTATTTCATTATTTCTGTACATTTCCCATGCTTTCTGGACAGGAATGTCAAGAACAACTTCCCCTTTCATGCACCTCATTTTTCTCTTCCTTTATGCCTTTCTTTCTGACTCTCTTGTAACAGCTGCAGAGCCCAGTCTAAGGGTTCTCTTAAATAGAGAAAGAACATGAGATTCTTGTCTGACGCTTACCTACTCGAGGACTATACTAAAGAATATATAGCCTAGAGTTAAAACAACTGAGCAGAAAAACTCTGGTGCGTTTCTTTTGACTAGAATCTGAAATAACATAAGCCTTCCATAAAAGATATTCTATATTCCTGGCCCAAGTGGCGAGCACTGTTTTTCCTCCGGATCTTGCAAAACAATTTAGAATCAAAACAGCAGCAACTGATTCATTTGTCATATTGTATCGGTATTTGTAATTTCTTCATAGCCACATATAGGTAAAGAACGAAGAGGACGATGGGGATAAGCCAGTTTTGGACTCTCACTGCAGCCGCCCTTAATTCTTCTGAGAGAACCAGAAGATATGACGTGCAGCTTTGATGAAATTTTGTCAGCGGGCTAACCGCAGAGAGAAGCAGCTGGTTTTCTTACGTGGGTTACAATGGCGGACAGATACCAATGCTGATAAGCAAGCCAACGGGGGGAAATATTAATTAAAATAGTATTAAGAAATGCTTATTATAGTTAGCTAATAATCACGTGCTAGATCGGGGTTCTTTTGTGAATTAAAGTATTGTTACAGTACTAGTAAACAACCCTTAATTCAGGGCAAAGAGCAACAATCCCGGATGTCAGGTTTCACCGGTATCGACTAAGACCAAATCTCGAAGTCGAGGCTGATCGATTAAGCAATTTTCTTTGGAGGATTGGCGAGAAAAGACGCTTTGTATGCAATTTAAAACCCCGCGAGATTGAAGAGTAACCAATGAAAGTGTGAAACCTCTTTGAAGAAAGCGTTACTGTCGAGTAACTCAAAAAATTTCATCCAGCATAAATAATCTTATCAGTGTACGTCTCGTCGTTCCTTTGTTGGCTTTTCTTGTTAGACTCGTCAAGCGAGACAATGCAGTAAATAGAGTAAAATTAAGCACATGCGAGAAGAAACATAATCTAATTGAGAAAATAACGAATATGGTTGGCATTTTACGTGAATTAGTTACTTCAATTTTAAAATAATGGCATATTAAAAATATTTAGATAATAATCAAAAGGGATTTTGCAAATGAAGGATGTTATGGGACCTTGAAGAGGTTGGCCGTTTGGATTGGGTTTAGCAGATTCATCTGTTGAAACTCGAAAGTGTAGAAACTAATAACTCAAGCAAGTTCGTGCAGTTTGAGAGAGATTAATCTGTTAGACGGTTCACAAATCGTCATTCCTGGGTAGTCACGGTTGTAACTAACAACAGTTACAGTTACAACTTTACAGTTTTCCATGGGTTTGGTGATCTCTTTTAATGGAAAAGAGGCTATAAGGGAGTCATGATACAAAGATCCTACATAATCAACTAAAGAGGCTATAAGGGAGTCATGATACAAAGATCCTACATAATCAACTAGGTGTAAAACATCTAGCAAGGGCAAGAAACCACCTGGCATGAAATGGGAATCAACTTTAGATATTATTATGGCATCAACTTTGCCGTAGGTTTTGTAAATTAAATGACCTACATGGTGACATTCGAGTCCATTAGATAGCAATAGAATCGATCCCTTTTAGTGACCAAAAAAAAAACAGTGATTGAGATCTATTTATATATTGAAACGTTCACGTTCTCCTTTGTGCTTGGTGGCCAACCCAAATTTTGTAAATGATACGGTTTTTTGTTTAGGTTCGTCTTCAGTGAGAAATCTTATATTAGGTGTCTAAGATTCGACACTCTCTGAAACCCTCTTAATTCCTTTGCAAACGACGTGACAGAAACTATATACTAAAGAAAGCATTCCAGGAACCCAAAGATGGCCTCCTGAAAACGAAGTTTTCAGATAAAACTATTAGCTTCCAAGGAAGGAGAAGAAAGAAGATCATTAACATAGGCAACCTAACATCAAAGTACTCATGTATCCTATAGAAATTAGCCGCACTCCTCCGACGTTCCTGGAGTTAAAATGAAAGAGAAAATTACCATTTGGATAATCATTCAGCTCATCCTGGAGAAGGCCTGTCCAATACCCTATTCAAGACGGGTACATAGTTCACTTAGTGGTCCGCCAGTTGCAGAAAAGCGTAATGGAAAGGTATTTTTTATCGGCTTTCCACGTTTTGGTTTAATTTATCCAGTAAAGCCAGCAAGAGGGGGTCAGGCAAATCTGTAAGTTTTCAACGGCTGTGTATTGCCACTCCAATTCTTGAGAGGAGGGGGCATTGGGGACATAAACATTTTAACTAGAAGTCATTCCTTTTCCACTACTTCTAAAGAACATAATGCAACAAGCATAAAATTAGTGTAGCACCTTACACAGTGTCAGCTATAAAGTTGAAGAAAAAAAATGCCTATGAGCATAATTTACATAATTGACCTTGAAGTGTTGATACTTACTTTTAGTCTTAAGGAGAAATCCACACAACACTTGGGAGAGGACCCCTACTTTCTGCAAACTATGATCCTGAGTATTCTGAGATTTAGGATCCATATATTGCATTGGAGTTAACTTCATGAAAGCATTCTCAGAAAATGGCTCAGCATGAAAGTGAGAACTTGGTCCAAAAAACCAAAGAGCTGTGAATTTACAGAAAATTCTGAAAAAAAAAAGAAAAAAAGAATGAGAGTAGCTGCAATTAAGAATTAACAAATAAAGTAATCACACAGCAAAAAGGTATGTCCTTGTAGTAAGTTGTGACCCTTGTGACTGAAAGTTTTCGCAATGTTGAGGTATTATGGGCTATTTAAAGATGTAAAAGTGAGTTACCGGAAATCACGAAGAACTATGCTTGAGAGGATTGAGTCTCGTTCAACTCTGAGCTCAGAATACGATGAAGAAGAATGTCAACAGTGCGACTCCTTGATTTAGAACTGAGAAAAATATAGTAATAACAAGCATCAAGATATTTAAAAAATGTAGGCGATACAAAAAGAAACCATGGCCTAAGCTTGCTAAAAAAGAAGTCATTTATTTAGTGCATTGGAAGATACATACCCAAGAGCTCGACGTCGGCACTTCCTTTCTGGTGTCTCCTGATAAATTAACACACGAATTTTGAGAATCTCTTTTTGTGTTTTATAAAGACCAAGACACTAGCTCCCAAAAAAATGCTTAAAATCAATTATCCATAAAAAAAAATTATACAGGAAGGTGCTTCCTGAATCAAAATTGATAAACTTGCAAAGATACCTTGTTCTCTTCCTCGAATTCTTCACTGGGTGTCCCAACTTCCATTTCAGCAAAGAATGCCTCCAAGACAAATGCAACAACCTGAAAAGAAATGCATTAAAGTAGTGTATGAATCCAGAGAAACCTAATTGTTTATGCATCTTAAATATTTAGGGATAGACAATTTACAAACAAAAAGTATGCCATCAGCAATTCTCCCCAGTTTCAATCTTAAACATGCATCTATTTATACTAATTATCTGTGCTCACTGCCCACCATCTTGAACCAAAATTTAAAAACGAAAATACTAGTTCCTTTTGTCAAATAATAGTACATGAGAAGCCAAAATAAAAATAAAAATAGAACAACATGACAAGCACAGTCTAGTGCATCATAGATTTAATAGCAAACACATGGCAAAAAGGATGTGACAGAATATTACCAGATTTAAGAGGAGCAAAACTGTAATAAGGTAAAAGCTGATAAAATAGAGAAGGGTCCACGATGTTCCAGTCAAATCTCGGTAGCTCTGAAGAAATCAAGAAATACTAGTCAAATACTTTCATGACCTACCAGAAACAATAATTTTCCATGCATATTCTGAAAGATAACTTGTTTAAACAAGGTATAGACGAGGAAAAACCAATGAAACATTATAGGAAACGATTATTGGCTTCTGTATAATCAATAGTAGAAGAGATGGAAAACAGAACTTGCAGTAAAATCTACTTCAGAACAACTTGAAGCAGGCTTCAACCGTTTACTGTAGTACGCAATAAGAATGTAAAACAAGATGTATTGGAATAGTAAGAAACACAATAATATTCCTCAAGTCATAATGGCACCAGCCAGAAGTAACTAAATATGGAAGTGCAAAGAAAAATGGCTGTGAATTGATGCTAGATCTATCCCCCAATCGTTTGTATTTATCCCACATAAATTGATGTACCTGATTCAAAAGACGGATTTTGGAAGGAGAAAACAGGATTTGATAACGTGCCGTTATATTTTTCTTTTTTCCGGTAGTAGCATTACATGTTTAATTTAATATTGTTAAAGACACCCACGTGTGCAGGGGTGACATGACTAGTAAATAAGGAGAACTTCCATAGAGATGACATAGAGTTGTAATTATGCAAGGTGGTGTATATCCTCTAATGTCTTTTTCTTTTTGAAGTACATAGTCCTAAGAGCATTGTACTCATTGTAAACACTTTTCCACAACTATAAATACAGCCTCAAGGCATGGGGTAGAGCATTTAAGCCTCTTCTTCTTGGCTCAAATTCGTTCTTACACCTCTCTCTATTTTCCTTTTCTTACTCTCCCTGGGTTTCTTGTCTCCTCTCTCCCAAGAGCTAGAGTTCCTCTCTTCTCTCCTTCCCTTGAGATTTCTTGTGTTTATGTGTTGGCCCTAGAAATCAACATGGTATCAGAGCGGGCAAATATCTGACATGAAAAAGGAGAAGAAGATGGAAAAGAAAGGGCAGAAGAAGAAGAAGAAGAAAAAAAAAAAATGAGTTTCTCGTTTTTCCCTTTAGCCTTCTTTTCCAATTCATGTTTGTCATTGGGGTTCTCACTCTCTTACCATAAGTTTCATATAGAAAATTATATACCTTTGAAAACATCTTTGAGTCTAGTTTCTAAATCAAAAAGAATTATTTCAATCAGAATTTTTTTCAAAGAGAAATAGTCATCTGAAGCAGCAAAGGTCAAGTAGCAGAAAAGTTTCGAGTAGAAACAGAAAGCCTCAACTTTCTGAACGGTTTGTACCAACATGACTAAGAATTTATGTAAATAATTATATCTCAAATGAAATCCACATGAGTCTACTTTCTATCCCAAGAAACCATTTCTCAATGTGATCTTTCTAGAAAAAGATATTTACATTGGAAGAATCAAAGATCATGCTGGTATCATGTTGCAAGAGCTAGAGTCATGTTAGAAGAATCAAAGGTCATGTTAGTATCATGAGTCTACTCTCTTTTCCTCTTCCTTCTCTCCCTTGGTTTCTTGTCTCCTCTCTCCCAAGAGCTAAAGTTCTTCTCTTCTCTCCTACCTTTAAAATCTCTTGTGTTTATGTGTTGGCCTTAGAAATCAACAAAGAACATTTATACTTGATGAAAGCTTAAGAGGTAACCTAGGGTTATGGAACTATCTGGGTCACAAAGGGAAGTGGTCACTTGCTTTACTCCACTCTTTTTGGTCTCTTTAATTCTACAGATGCTGAATTGTGTTGTCTCCTCCAAGAGATCTGGATATACAATTTTTTGTAAGACAACAACAATCATTATCAGTTGGGTTTCAGGGAAGAAGACTCCTTCTGTCACTTGTTGTCAATTAATGATGAGATTTTGGGGATTATATACAGAGTTCTGGTTATCTCCTTAATGCAAACCCCTAGAAGTGCAAACTATTTTTCTGACTCTTTGGCTAGGAATGGAGCCTCCTGTTAAGATCTTGTTGTAGGACCTCATTTCCAATTGATTGGCACCTTTTGTACCTTGTTTTAGTTTTTCCTCTTCTTGTCAGGTATGCCCATGGCGGCCTCCTCATGTACTTTCCCTTCTTCATGGAATCTCTTTTGCATAATGCTAAAATAAAAAAAGAAGAAAGAAGAAAAGAAATCTATATGCTTTTACAGAGTTTGAAATGCTTACTTTTGGTTGGTATGAGCATTCATAAACAATTGACAAAAAGAACAAGAAACAGAAGATGTGTTAGTTAAATTTTGCATGGACATTGAACAGATGATAGATACAGGTGCATTACCTACATACAGAGCGTGGTTAGGATAATCTAGGTGTAATCTCAGCAAGTAATTACAGAACAGTTGATTGCTACAATAAATTTTAACAGAAAACTTAACATAGCTGAAGTTCCATACATTCCTGGAGTACATAATGTCACATAGAATGACTTGGTGATCAAACAAAAGTAACAATATTGAGTTTGCAGAATACTGTCAATATCAGGCTGCGAAACAAAATTTTCCATTCAAGGAATAATAGATTAACCAAAATCTCTGCAGCCAATAAAACAAGAAATGAATTGTTCTATGGATAAGTGTTTATCAGACCTGCATCCATAGTTGCCAGTTTCCCATGACTAGCAAGTTAAAAAGTGTCACCATTCCATTTGGGTAATCATTGAAGTTGAAAAGAAGATAGCTAAAAATTTGTTAAGGAGGCAGTAAAAGTAATAGATGACATTGTTAAAGAAAAAGCCATTATAGGACCACTAGATACTGTTCATCATTGACAACCGGATTGTATACTGAAGGGCTTTTTGAAATTTGATCAGTTGTCAATACATAAAATCTACTGAATACAGAGATTAATAATAACAATATTGATGCATTTGTGAAGTACAAAGGATACTCATTTTCAAAGAGATCTGTTTCTTCCAACTTCACATTCCCAGAGTTGACCATTCCGCCAAAGAGCTAACATAGTAGCAAACAATTAGAAAAATATTTCTAAGATAGGGCATTAAGAAAACTACAAAGTTCACAAGCAAATTTCCTTGGCATGCAGAGAATCTCCCCTCCCCAGAAATACAATAAACACAATCCTGGCCTGGGCAGTTATAGGTAAAGAAAAGGAACACTGACAGGTGTCACTGCAAAGTCTTGTCCACCCCCTTACAACTGCTAACAAAAACTTCAGCAACTTAACCATTTCTGATAGCAGTCAAATTTTTCTGAGAACTTTTTGAAGGAATCCTTCTATCGGTTTTGATTAGGTTGCTCAGTGGCCAACATTCCCATAATTATGATTGTATTCAAGAACTAAAACAAAACTTTCTGACAGACATGATCCTCATGATGCTATTTGTCAGCTGACTCTAGCTGCAGTAGGGTCTAAATTTGTTGAGAGTATCACTTCTCTCTGGTGCTTCCCCATCCCCCATGATGCTATTTGTCAGCTGATTCCAGCTGCATTAGGGTCTAAATTTGTTGTTAGTATCACCTCTCTCTGGTGCTTTCCCATCCCCCAACCCACCCCTTTCTCTCCTGCCCTTATTTCTCGTTGCTTCTAGCTTCTGCTTGGCATCTATGGCACCTTCCTAGTGCTGTTTATGTTCCTTAAAAAAATTAAGATACTGGAAAAATGAACAAAAAAGGGAGCAATTCTCAACAAGCCAAGGGATACATTAGTGAAATCAAGAGTCAAACTTATATTGCATTGATGGATTCTCTAGGTTTACATTATTTGCATAAACTGTACTGAAAATCCACTGTACGAATAGCAGACAAACAGATTTCATTACCCTCTCCTTTATTTGATAAAGAAGCACTGCGTTTTAAGCCATTACAATTTTATATTAAGAAATCCATGAAACTGAAATAAACTCTTAGAAGTGATGCGGCTCAAGATCCCAGTCAAATATTTATGAATGCATATATATTTTGTTATTCTAACAGATAATTTGTGTATATAGATGAAAATGGAAGAAAAGGCTTCACATTGCCGATAACAACGTATTGTGACAAGGCATAACAATGAAGAGACGATAGTTTCCCCTTGGAAAGAGAACATTGCACATGATAAAACTACATACCTGTAATCCAAGTGAACAATAAACACACATTATGCAAAAGATAGTTCCAAGATATGGCATCAAACTTGGTATGAGAGTTAAGAACGTTGCTACAAAAGCTCTGTATCGCTGGACATGGAGCAACAGCCTTATCAATCGCAACATCCTAGCAATAAGGAGGTACCTAATCCTGTTTTCAAGAAAAAAAGAGAATCAACACATTTGAGCAATTAAAGCCTTATTTATTGCAGTCACCCTAGCAACACGGAACTAATAAATCCTGCAAGCAATGCAATTGAGCATTTAAAGTGTTATTGATTGCATCGTAGCAACAGGAAACTAATAAATACTGCAGCAGAGTGGCACAAAAAGTAACACCAGTAGAGCATAGGCAAGAAATGTATTTCCCATTTTGGTTTTTCTGATTAATCAAGCTAAATAGACATTTTAGAAATCTCAAATAAACTAATGTTTGGCAACTCACTCAGACAAAATAGTATTGATGATCATGATCACCCATATAATTATGTAACTTCCAAGGTTAGCCTTAGAAGACTACAATCCTGATCCTCATAAAGAACATAAAATTATATACAGGAAAAGTTTTGGGGTCCTGAAACCGTATATTGATACAGTACATTATATGGAGGAAGAACTAGCTAAAATGTACTTATAAGCCAATGAAAAAACTATGACAAGTAGTGGAACATAAATGAGGAGCACAAGAGAATCATATTTGGGAAGTGTTATACAAACCATTCTCCGTTGGAGAGAAAAGAAATGCCAGGTGGAAGGCTGAACGTTGCTGTTTCTCCAATAACTGCAAAGAAATTGTCATTTGGAAATCTATGACATTGTACGTAATTGAAAGCAATACACATATTCTAAACAAATGCAAACATATAGAACCTACACCAGACAAGACTTTTCAAATAGTACATTGTGCTGCATTGGAAATAAAAGGTTTGCTTGTGGGTTAACAGGTTCACAAATTTGAAGAGACATTCTTTATCATCAGATATTTAGTTAAATAATTTAAATCTTGCATTTAAAAGGTTATAAAAATATGTGAAACCAAGTTTCCCATTCAAATTTACATATGTAACACTTATGGAATTATTTATTGTTTATGTGCATCGAAATTGAGAGCACAGGTACAGTAAAATCAGATGAAAGATGCACAGAGTGCTACAATTGTATTTTCGTACTGAAATGAGGTTTTCTACTCTTAATTTCTCACTTTCTACGATGAGCATAAAATTGACTTTTTTTTTTTTTTTTTGCTTATTGATCAAAGATTATGGTAAAAAAAAAATGGTTGCAACTGATATAAGTTTTTGAGATTACCTATTATCCAAGTGACCACGAAATCAAAACGATTTTGACCTTCCTTCCAATAATTGTCAAATCCTAATGCAAAGATTTTCAAAGCCATTTCAAGGACATAAATCCATCCTGCAAGATAAACACCATGAGCACCAATACATGTGTCATGAAAATTGAAAACTGTCCGTGTGAGCACATGCACACGAAAAAATGCAGCTATTGTCAGCTACTCTTATTTATAAATATTATTAGTTTTTTTTCATCTAAAACAGTTTAGAATACAGTAAAGTGAAGTAAAAGACCAATGTTTTTATGCTCAATTCCGTCTAGATAACCTCCAGAACTTAAGCTATTTTTCCAGGCAGCATAAATAACCTACTGTTCAACATTCGTAAAAATAGAAGTGCCACAATTTTACCCAGGCACCAGCCACTCCCATCGGGACCTCTATTAGGCAAAGATCTAGACAGATTTCCTGTGAGACTGCTCAAACCTCACATTTAGCCACTCCAAAAGGGACTGTTTCAGTCTAAAACCAAAATGCCAAGCAGTATTTATTTTGTAAAATATGTAAATCCCATTTAAAGAAATAAAACAGATAAATTTTCTACGAGAAGATGCTACATAAAACCCCCTATCCTTAATGTGTAAGCTTCAAAAACTTAAAGTCATGTGAACAAAATGTAAGTGAATATCCTTATAGTAGTGTGACAACCGAAGGATTGGGTAGACTACTCCAAGCTCAAAAGGTGATTGCAGGCATAAAAGAAGAAGGCAGAAATGAAGAATAGAAATTTCAGAACCATAAAGGATAAAAAATTCAGAACCATAACTTACATTCTATTGGAATGTTTTAAGGGAAAAAGAAGAACACTAGTTCCTTACCAAGGACAAACTCAACCTCTTGCCAGAACTTTTGAGCTGAATTGTTTTGTATATCAAGCTGTCACAAAAAAGAAAGCATTTTAGCACCCAATTATCTGCAATATGAGGGGAGGTAAACTTCAGGAACTGATGAGGTCTAAGCAAAGCTTCAGGGAAGAACTAAGTACCATTAAAGAAAAATGAAAAAAAAGAAAAATGAAAAAAATAAAATGAAGTAATCTTTGATCAGATACAAAAAGAATTTCTGAGGAGCTGTTCAACTGTCTATTATTTATTTCTCTATAGAGAAGGCAAAGGTTTCAATTTACAAGAGTGTGAATCAAGAAATCAAACATCCATTATTACCCAACCAAGACAAAGACATCTAATCCAGAAAAAGATGGATTATCTTTTGCATCAGTAAAAAAAATTACATCAAGAACTGACTCAACCCAACGGTTAGACAGCAGTGATTGCATAATAGGCAATTTTGACATGAAAGAGAAGCAACAGTGCATCTATATCATCTTACCGTCGTTTCAATAATAACAGCAACTAGATTGAGCACAAGGATAGAAGCTATTATATATCCAAACAATGGACTTTTGATAAAGGCTTTGAACTTTTCACATGAAGGTGAATGGTAAAATGAAGGATAGGCTTCAAACCATGATGGCTGCAAAATACACAAAGCTCCATCAGCTCAAGTAAAGGTAACACACAGCCAAAGAAACAACATGGTTTAGAGGGATATAAAAGCCCTCATTGTGCCATATCAGGAATGTACTTACAACTGCTTCTTTTTCAAATCTCAGAGCAATAGCATTGCAGAGATCAGAAAACTCGTCCAAATTTATCTGCATTTGAAGAAAAAAGGATCAGATATTAATGGGTGGAGGAAAAGAAAATCCAGTATCGCATCTAGAACACATTCTCTCTGTCTCTTTTCCATGGGATGATATCAATAAATTAGAAAGGGAAAGGCAAGGAAAAATTAATAGTGCATAGATTCCATGTCACAGGCACGATTTTCACATGTAATAACGATTCTCAACAGTTCTGAGTCTCTTTTTCGCTTCTGAAGAAAGAACTGTGAAAGTTTAAAATTAAATGTATAAAAAATAGAGAACTGAAATAAAAAAGTCTCCGGTGTTCATGTGCAATGCCTAGATTGGGTCTTGGAAAAAGACTACAACCAAGCTAAAAAGAATAGAATCCAAAAAAAAAAAAAAATTGGAGACAAGATGAAGATTTTTCTTAAATGGGGCATTCATTCAATCATATCCAAAATTTTCTAGTAACAATAGTCACCTTGAAATCACCACTATCATCTAGCTCGGTGAATATAACACCATAATCTTCACTTGAGATTTTCGGCAATGACCTAGTTAATATATGCCAATGTTAGAGAGGGAGAAAGAGAGATGATTGTCATGGCAGTAACACTATGCTTCATATGAACAAGTTATCATTAAAGACTTGGATGAGTATTAGAAAAAAGAAAAAGAAAAATGGAATGATAGTCCTAAGCCAAATATATTTGAATTGACGGGACAAATGAAATTCCTAAACTCGAAAAAAAAATCACCAAAGAATAAGACAAGGAAGAATTTCAGAACTGGAGAAAATAAACGAAAAATTACTTCCACCCTGACAACAAAATGAAGCCACTGCATTCAGGTCTAGGCTCAACGATTGGTACTTTGTGCTTGTGTTGAGTCTCCACCAGAAATGAGTAAAGCCAAACTGAATGAGTGCCACTTTAATCAAAATAACAAATTAAATAAGCACAATGTTTTGTTTCAAATCCATGACACTGCTTTCAATCTTGAGTCCAACAAACTTATTGTTTGGCATTTTACTGACATCTTAGGGCAATGGCATCAGTTACACATGAAAGATATAACTTTAGATATCTTGATGTCGTTATTATCTTTCTAAAGAGTATGGTGCTATAAGTTAGAAAAAATGTAAGTAACAGAATAATTGAAATATTAAAATTTGTAACACATGACAGCAGGATCAGCCAATGCATCAGACAAGAAACAAGATAGGAGCTGATTCTTTACAGAAAATTATACACATGATAAAATGCAAAACACAGTTTATTCAATCCTTACAGATACTGAATTGCATTGAACAACAGTTAAAAAGTAAGAAGGTGGGGTTTTACCTGTACTTAGCTAGTTCTTTAAACAGAGAAATGCACTGGTTTCTGTCAAGATATTCCCGATTCTGTTGACATCCACGAACTAGATGCTCAACCATTGCACTCACTTGAGCAACGAGTGGTTCTTTATGCAGTCAAAGAGTGTGATATGCAACAGATAAAATATCTATATAGAAAGACTTTACAGAGTTACAGTGGATGATGTTTAACTAGAAAAGAAAGTTTCGAACAAACTCAGTGATGAGCATCCCCTTGATAAGGCAGGTCAATCCAAGGTCAGTAAGCAATCACTTGAACCATTATTTATAACTGCTTAACTTTTTTTTTTTTTGAAATATAACATTTCTAACCAGTATTACTCTAGAACATTTTGTTTTGCAGTACTTGGATCAAAACGCCATGTTAAGAATAGTTGCATATGGATCCAAGATTAGAAATTTCTAGCACTTATTACTTGGGAAGAGGGATCCTAACTTTGGCTAGCCATTTTGGGATGGATCTGGATTGTGGGTCTCTGCTCAAAAGCTATCCACATGTAGGAGCCACAAAGAAAGCCCACACAGGGGGAGAGAGTGCTAGAAATAGTTTGTACGTATCCAAGATTAGAAAGGTCTTAAATTTATTACTTGGAAAGAGGCCTCCCAACTTCGGCTAGTCATATTGAGATGAAAAAATCAGAGAAAAGGTAGAGAGAAAGAGAAGTTCTCTGAGAAAGGAACTATCCTTATTCAACCTATAACACCATATTTAGAGCTTCACTAGTTACAAATTAGGAAATCTTCCACCATAAATCAAACTCTACTAGTTCTAATGTTTCCTCATTTCCTTAGAACTCTTATTACACTCAAACAACATAATATATTCAAACATACCACATTACTTCACAAGAGAAAAGCACATATTTTCTGAGTGATGTTATTCTCTTCGCATTGGTCAAGATGCCCAGCAGCACCTAAAAATGTCACTTCCAGACTACCCGCATAAAGCAGTATATCAAATGAAGAAGTATAGAACAGCAATTGCCACACAAGCACACAATGACGAGCAAGTAAACAACCCAAAAATGCCTTTAATGAGCATGACGTCTCCGGTTTTTTATTAACCATCCGATAGTATTAAAGAGCAAAAGTTACAACTAAGTTCCTATCTACCTTAAATACTGAAACCCAACAAACCTTGGCAATGTTTTTCAAGAACTGAAACTTTTAAATTTGGGCCAAGGCCCAATCCCAAAATGACTAATCAATTTAGGAAACCTCTTTTCTAGCTAATAAACTCAAGATCTTTGTAGTCAATAATCCATGAGGGACTATTCCTTAACACTCTCCCTCACGTGTAGACCCTCTTTTGTGGCTCTACAAGTGGATAATTTAAGAGTAGGCAGTTTAGGTGTAGACCTTCTTTTGTGGCTCTACAAGTGGATAGTTTTAGGTGTAGGCCCTCTTTTGTGGCTCTACAATAGTTTTTAGGTGCAGGCCCACATATGAGTACCTACTTGTTAAAGTCCTAGGCAAGAGTACTTCCGAGAAGGTCACCCATCCTAGAATTACTCTTGCCCAAGCTCGCTTACCTTCGGAGTTCTGAGTCAGATACCTAGCCAATACAACCCGAAAAGACTAGTCGTTAAGGTGCGGAAAGCCAAATACCTAACTCAGACCACAAACTCTAACAAGAGTGGACGGAACCACTCTGACACCCACCCCGCCCATTCTGGAGCCGCTTCTCACGGGATACGAACGCGGACAGTGGCATGCCTAGCTCTGATACCATATTAAAGTCCTAGGCAAGAGTACTTCCTAGGAGGTCACCCATCCTAGAATTACTCTTGCCCAAGCTCGCTTAACTTCGAAGTTCTGAGTCAGATACCTAGCCAATACAACCCGAAAAGACTAGCCGTTTAAGGTGCGGAAAGCCAAGTACCTAACTCAGACCACAAACTCTAACAAGAGTGGACGGAACCACTCTAACACTACTCTGATACCATGTAAAATTGGGTCCAAGGCCCTATCCCAAAATGACTAGTCAACTTAGGAAACCTCTTTTCCTGCTAATAAACTCAAAATCTTTGTACCCAGTAATCCATGTGGGATTATTCCTTAACAAAAACAAATAGACAGAAAGTTTTGCCACTCAGAGTAGTTCAGAGCTTTTAAGGGATTGTAGATTCTTCCTTAACATTTTCTCCGTTTTTAATGCAAAAAAATCAGTCCATTGTAATTCTAATGTTGCTCAATTAACAAATTTTGGACCTTCTTGCTTATCCCATCTACATTGATAATTTTTTTTCAAGTGGAGAAGGGGGAAGGGAAGCATGTGGTTCATATTTTGCACTAAATCAATTTTTTTTAGAGAACAAGTTGATAAATTGTACCAACAATCTCTTCTTTTCATTGAATAATCCAGATGCAACAAAAATCAGTTATTGTAATTTTTTTTTAAAAAGGAACATGTATGAACGGAAAAAATAATAATGAGGAAAAACTCCAGCAAAATCCTGTCAGATGAGTGCCAGACTTACATCTTTGTCAATAAGACTAAAAGCTTTGCTCAAAATCCTTGTCCTCGTAGCATCCACTTGAGCAACTTGTTTTGCAAGCTGCAAAGCATCAAAAGCACATGTCTAACTTTACTTTTAAAAATTTATAAAAAGACCAATTTGAGAAATTGTTAAAAACTTTTTCTTAGCTGCGAAGTAAAATACAGTGGAGAACTACTACCTGTGATTTAAAGCTATCATACACAACGGCAAGAATCAAGTTGGTAATGAAATACACCCCCAATAGAATGTAGAGAACAAAAAATAAGCAAGACCAACGTGATTTCCTGAGATATATATTCAATACCAATCAGAACTGAAAAATACGACTTATTAGATCATTTTAAAGAGAACAGCACTCTGGAAAATGAATAGTGCCATCAAATACTGATGAAGATTTCACTCACTTGTATGCAGGAATCCATACATCAGGATTGTTGGACGTAGTGAAAAGAACAAACATTTGATACAATGTGATTCCATATGAGTAAAATACTGTTTTCCCCTGTTGAGTATCTTCAAATATGACATAACCTAACCAGCTGGCAAATAAGAGGAACAATACCCCCAGAGCCTGTTCCAAGAAAAGCATTTGATACCATTCACTGAAAATATTAAGCGATCAAACTACCAAGATGCCAAAAAACAATGATGCAGCAAAGAACAAAGAAAGAAGAAAGTTACCAAGACATTAAGGTACATGCCTGCCATTCCAGCTAATGTAACCATACATGCTCGTAATTCCCTATCCCCATAGACAAAAAAAAAAAAAAATTAAAACCAAGGAATACTGATTTTTTGGACAATGATATAATGCTCAAAGTCTACAACATCTATCCAAGCCACAAAAAAATAATGAAAGCAAAATTTTGGTCAACTTTATGAAGCTGAACTTCAACAAAGAGTGTGGACGGAAGCTGATGGAAACTTAATGTACCACCTGCCTCTCATGTTTAACTCTTTTAGACGAATATGAGGATGTATTTGACATTATTATAAAGGTGAAGAGAATTTTCAAAAAGAAGTAGCACATGAGATCCACTAAATGACCAAGTTGTATATCATACAAGTAAAGAAATAAACATTGATAAGACATAAAGCTTGGCTACACCATTTTAAAACCCAGACTATGTGAGTATGTCGTGGATATGGGAGTGTTCAGTCCAGGCTGATGCAGATCTACCTGATCAGACTACATTTAGAGGCATGGGCCACCATCAAAAGAAAACATCACATTTCCATAATTCAACATGAAAAAATAATAATGAGGGTTGTCCAAACATATTATAAAGAAGGGAAAAGTGGTATTTGACATATTACATGTGTCACTCCTATATCTTCCCCTTGCTAGCATTTTCATGAATTTCAAAACTCTTCCTTTTGCACTGAATGAGTTACTTGAAGCTTCTATAATGTTATATATTTGTATCCAAATGTTCCACCTCAGCCTTAACTTTGATGGAATAGGTTAATGGGATTTAAATCTGGTATAGGTCATGTGGAGGAACTCATACTTCTAGTAAGGTCATTAAAATGGTCAAATGGAACACCAACTGCAAATCAAGATTCTCAAAACTGGTCGTCTTTTTCTGGGGAAATGGAAAAACATATTTTGAGGATGAATTCTACATGATAACCTCACAATTAGATTTACCCTATCTCGAAAAAGAGTAAATAAAGAACCCAGTGAGCCATACCTGATATTTAAAATGAAAAAGACAACACGAATATATGGAGCAATTCTCAGTGGCAGGTAGTCAAAGGCAAAGGGAGACAAATAGAGAGCATAAACCACTAAATCAGCAACCATAAGCCCCAAAAGCACCACCTGATAATGAAAGCAAAAGCAAGGCATCAACAAGATCCAAAAAAGGGAATATGTAGTTTTAGCATGAGAATGTCAAAAAAGACTGCTGCTTCATGTGAAATTTTTCATTGATTACATGTACCTAAACCAATTTCAGAAAAGAAAGATGACTATCAAGAGTAATTAATGAATTAGTAATGTATCCAATAGTCCAGAGCAGATAATAATTGTAATTAATACAACTAATGTACTCCACAGTTCAGAGCATTTGGTGACCTATTTCTAATGTAACTAAGAATAAATGAAGTAGCCAAAATTACTAAAGAACCTACAAGCATTACAAATTAGCAGGTTTGGACAGTGTGCATACATGTATGTGTGTATACGTGTGTGAGAGAGAAGAGAGAGACAGAGAGTATATATAGGACAAAGGCATTGTGAATGAGACACCCAGATTTTTCAAGGAGAGAGCCACAATATAAATGTCATAGAATAGACATGATCCACCTCCAGCTTGCATTATTTGGACTGGCACTGGAGATCAATCTTTGGTGTTTAAATCATAAAAGCTACAAATTCTCCCTTCAACCTCGATATAGAAGACCACAAGTAGATATGACTCACCTTCAACATATTCAACAGGTTCTTCCAGTAGAGATGGCATCCTTCATATGATACCGGGAATAGTGTATAAAAAATGAGTATAAATAAGGTTATACTCTGCAGGAATCACCACAAATCATGAATACCTTTTGCAGAAAGCAGCAGTTGAGATAAATATAATATAGCATGCTGAAAAGTTACAAAAAATTACAGTAACTATAGTTAAAAGAATGACAGAAATAAAGATTAAGCATGCCAATACAGTTCAGCTCCATACCCTAGTACTAGATAACAGAAGACAGTAAAGATGTACTTCTGAGTAACCAGTAAATCGGTAATAATTGAACTTCTCTAAATTAGTGCAGGTTTCATATACAGTGATGAATTGTCACTTATGCAAGGTCTAAAATATAATATGACATCTTAAAGTATATCTATGCGAATAATAATATTCACAAGTGACAATACTAACCTCATAAGCAAGGGACTGTGCACTGCTTAAGTAGGGCAACTGCCCAAGAAAGAAATACTCTCTCTGCTGGCAAGAATGTGAAGGGTACTTATCGCACCATAAAGGCTTCTGCAATTTGTTCAAAACAAAAGAAAAAAAAATGAACCATGAATTGCAATCATTTTGTGCTTGAGTGGAGCTGGTAGCCATTTTCAGTATGTATAAGACATCTAACCACTCACCACTGAGAAGAAACATAATTTTTTTATAATTCTCTTCCGTTTCACTCCATCAGATTAAATATGACAACAAAGAACAAACGTACCTCAAAGAAATTCAATATGATCAAAGCAAAGAGATTGAGGGTCCACAGCAGATCAAACCGAATAAAGAAAAAGTAAAATTTTTCTGCCTTTCCAAAATTTGATTCATGAAGTACTTCCTCAGGCAAACCGATACCATCTTCAGCCTGAAAAAGTTAAGACACAAGACATTGATATTGTGTCAAAACTGATTAGCCATGTGAAAATATTAGCACGGAATTCGCATCAATATTTTTTCAGGAAGAACTGAAGCACTTTCCTGTTTATTTTTAGCCGCTTTTGACATGGTCTATGCTCAAGATTCTTTGGGTATTGGAACTTAATTGTTTTTACTTCCTGAAACATAGATTTCTTGCAAACTTGTCTACATAATCGAAGCACTTTCCTGTTAATTTTTAGCCGCTTTTGACATGGTCTATGCTCAAGATTCTTTGGGTATTGAAACTTATTTCTTGCAAACTTGTCTACATAATCCACGTGTTAAAGAATCCATCGTGCATGTATTGAAGATAAAACAATATCCTTATTCAACAGAATAAATGATCAGTGCTCATCCAATGGCCTATACCATTCCCCCAGGGACAATTGTTGGACTTATGCGGCTCAACATGATAACGGCACAAATTATAAAATGATTCTCATCTAAAAGAACTGAGAATATCTAGACAAGTCACAAATATTAGGAATTTAAAATCACGACCCGGAGTCCAATTTAATGCAATTCAAGAAACAACACAACCACCACTGTTGAGGCACCACTGACTATAAGCTAACTCGTCCAACTGGCGAGAAAAACTAGCACTTCACAGTGGCGCTCTTATAGTAGAACAATATTGCCAGAGTCACCCTACTCTGCAGCTTCCTCGGATTTCAGCAATGTTTACTCGTCCTGCGCCGTGACAGTCCAAACACCACAGCCTACATTTTTTACTTTCGGCTACACTTTACAAAGCCTTGCGCCAGAGTGACAACAGTTACAATTGTTCCGAAACTTCTCACGCTTCTCATGCAGCGGAAATGACATGACTATGAATTCCGTCTACTAACCATCTCACGTAGATCTGTCTAAAGCTGATAAGATTACCACTCATACTACAACGAAGGCGTAATTCATCACAATTATCGCATAAACGCGTATCAGAAAATAGGCAAAAGGATATAGATCGCAAAAAAAACCTTTTAATTCTCAGCATCCCGGAACATGAAGACACACTACGGGTGTCCACGGTAGAGCTTCCGATTCCGGGTAGAGATACAAGTAGAGCGGGTAGAGATACAAGTAGAGATGGATCATTGATTCTGACACAGAATTTCAACGCATAGAAACAAACAACTTACCAGATCAACCAGGGCAGCAGCTTTCTGATAAGCAGTGCCATAACTAATTGCATCAGACCTGCTCTGAGAGATCTTCAGTCGGTTGCCTATTCTACCATTGTCGCTGCTGCCAACTTCAGAAATCAATGGAGTGTTGTCCATTGCTCTCTGCTTTTCTTACTTCTCGTCTCAATTTCCCCAGAGACGAAGAAAATCCTTGCTTCTTAGCGACTGTCAGCACAAGTTGATGTGTAATGAAACGGGTGGTGACATGTCCAGGGGCGGGAGATACCTTTTCCAAATGCCCATCGATGAAGCTGCAAATTACGCGATCCACGGTTCAATCGGTTTGGGAAAGTCAAAGCAGATAACGCGGAGAAATGACAAGAAACGTTACATGTCGGCAAAGGCAAGAACGCATTCGAAGTGAAAAGGACAATGTAGATATAGAATTCGGCAGATGTGAATCCAGTGATTCGCAATGGCAGCCATGTGTGAGGTGAAAGAGAGAGCTTGCCAGAGTGGAAATAGTAGGTGAATCATTAATCAGAAAAATCCAACCGTAAATTAATGGCGTGCATACTGACTCATAAAGATGAAAGCAAAACGAACGGATGAAGACCGATTGGAAAGAGAGTAGAGACAATGTTGTGGATAACCGATACAGCAGTTCGTTTATTTCTGTCAATTATGTTATTGATAACGTCTACAGTGTCGGATTAGCGCACGTCGTCACCACGAATGTTGGTGCCACGCAGTCCGTCGGGAGAAAGAGTGGAATGAAGGATTCATCAGCAAGACTGTGGGCTTCATGATCAAATATGGTATTCGGCTGAGAAATTGCTGTCGGCCGGATAGGGTGAATCACGATCTCTCACGATCTCTCGCGGATCCCCCAGAAAAAAAAATATCCACGAGCCATTTTTTTCTTCTAAACGAGAAAATCAACAGGGTAACGAAGTCCATCGTAGTGCGAGAAAGGGTAGCAGCCCTTGTGTCACGCTGAGTTAGCGTGTTATCCAGCTGAGTCAAGCTTAAACAGGATATGTTTGAGTTTGGCCTAAAACAAAAATCGAGTTCCGGTCCAAAAATTTTAATCGTGTTTGAACTCGAGATCAAATTTATATTTAAAATTTAAAAAATTAAAAAATATATAAAAATAAATAAATAAAATATTGTAGTGAATTTTGTACCATTGAACTCAGTTCAACTTCCAATCTATATTTAAAATTATAAAAATAAAATAATTACTAAAAAATAAAAAAAATATTGTGATGAACTTTGTACTATTGAACTTCAAGTTGTTATAGAGGATTCTAAGACTTTGTAATGGAGTATACTAATGTATAATAATCAGCTTTATAGACCTAAAAGAAAGAACAAACACCTTCGTCGATAGTATTTATTCCATTGGCAAATAACAACATTAGATGTTGAAGGATCCAAAAGGGTTAAACGGTTGATTATCTTTGAAGTTTGAGGTAAATAAGGGTAACTATCAACCAACTTTAGAGAGAATTGATAAGAGTAATTAGAATAAAATATATTTTAATAAAAAAAATTATACTAACGAGTTATCAAGACGAACTTGGAAAATCTTGAGTTTAGCTTGTTATAGTTAACGAGCCTTATTTCAAGTTTGAGTTCGAGACAAACTCAAATAAAAACTAAATTGAACCGTAAGTTGTTTGTTTCTATGGCTGACAGTCTGCTAGCTTCCTATAGGGAAGGCATTGAAAATAAGATTTTGAGGAAACCAAAATATATAATTTTAGATGCTTGAGTTGTTCTTACAATGGATACAATTTTTCTCAACGATGCCAAATTATGTTTTATATATGGAATCAGCGATCCTCACAAAAACACCAAAGGCTGCACACAAGCTGTAAACCTGGCTGCAAACAGGTAAATGAGCAACTGGAAACGACATTCGGTATTGCACATTCGAATTAAAAAAACACGACAATGTTATATACAAACAGAAAGGAATTTAAAATTTTTCTATATTTCTGTTGTCTTACCTCACTCCGAGACGACAAACAAATATTTCACTTATTACAATTGGCCATACTCCACCCACAGCGGAACCCAGTGACAGGATGCAACGCCCAGGCAAGTACTCCCGGCCTCGACACCTTTTGTCGTTTTCATTTGCGTCCAAAAACTGTGTCAAATTTGGTGCTATCTAGCAGAAACCATGCACGAGCGCTGCAGAATTGTAGACTATTGAGGCTTTTCTGCGTGTTTCTTCACCCTCCATAGGAATCGTCTGCTGGCACTATAGTTAATAACGAATATTTAACTTTCAGGGAGATCTTGCCACCCTCCACCCAGAGTTTAGCCCCAGTGACGACCCAATGCCCTGGCGGTTCCTCAGGGCCTCTGACCATTTCATTGGTGTCCAGATACTTGCACATCTTAGGTGCTCTATTTGCTTCGGGCGGACCTCCAGGGAACACAGCAGAATTCAAAACCTCCGCTGGTTTATTCTGAGGAACCTGGTTGGTAATAAACCGAGTGCTAAAAAATGTTGAGATGGAACCAGATTTTCGGGAGATATTGGTGGGTCCATCCCATTCAGACCTACGTATCTTTGCAGATGCTACCATGGAGAAACCAAGCCTCAAGAAGAGTACCTTCTTCATGCCAACATCCTTCACTTCAAGCCAGGCCTTGGTGACAATTGAGGCCGAGTCATCTATACAGGCCCCACAGTGCTGGACAGGAGCAGTGCATATATGGGAGAATAATCTCCATTTGACAGGTTCATAGTAGTCTCGTTCATCCACGGAATTATCCTCCATTCCACAGTTATGGTCATCAGAGAGACTCAGGATTTTAGGGATGGAAGAGAGGTGCAGGAGATGGACAGCCAAGTTGTTACTCTTCTTACCTTCCAAGAACAGTCGAATTCCAGTAACTGGACAGCGTCCTGAGTCAACCTACAAATGTAGTAACGAAAAGAGAAACATGTAAGAGTAAAAAATATGGCTTTATTTTTTCTTTAAGTCACCGAAGTTTTTTTGTCAAGGAAAGGATGATAAAAAGAAGTCTCGTACCAGCTACAACTCACCATGTTACACCCTTTCCACAACAGATAATACAGTCATTATTCAAGGAGATAAAAATGCAGTATCTTAACAATTTCAAGTTTCTCAAACACGAGAACCAAAATTCAGGTAAGAATATTTTAAACAATTACTCTCACCTAGCAATATGCAGTGTTGGAATTTGACAATGAAGAGACAAAGTCTGAAACTGAAATGTTTGAGCCAGATATGCAGTAAGAGCAAAGCACTAGTTTCAACTATGATGAGCATTCTAAAATTGCTCAGGTATAAAAATCGTTCAAGATAATAGGCATTATTTTCTTTTATTGTTTAGCATATTTCATGCTCATTGGTTTGAGAAAAGATGAAAGCTTCAATTAAATTCATATATTGTTGTTAGTAGAAAATAAACTAATAATTGTTATTTACTACAATTTAGTTACCACCATTATCATCATAACTGTCATTATTACCATCAAAATGCATAAATTGTTTTCTGCATCTATTTAAGTTTGCCTATTGACAGCAGTAAAGCCCAGAACCCAATTACCACTGCTATGTAGGAATCCAAAAGCTGCAACCCCTTCCATATTCACATCATTCTTCCTGGTTCTCTACATTCAACAACACCAAAATAATCTTCCACTTACTCCCATGTCCTCATTGACAATTCCAATTTGCACAGCTACAACACTTATGACACTATAGAGAGAAGCTTGTTGCTAACAACAGCATTATCCAAGTTACTCAGTTTTGAAGACTTGTTTCTTATGTTTTGGTCTTCAATCTAGTCTCAATCAAGGTCCTAACCTCTCAAGGTTTTCGTTTGTTTTTTTGGAATAGCAAATATCATTTGTTAATTATTTAGAGTGATATATAATTAATAAAAATCATAGTAATAATAATTAATTATTATTATTATTATTATTATTATTACTACTGTTATTATTATTATTATTATTATTATTATTATTATTATTATTATTTGTTGAAGAGCAGATATAGAAGAGTCTTACATGACTCTCATAGTAAGAAGTCTCACAAAGCCAGAATTAATATGGTGGAGTTCTTACAGGAGTCTCATAGGAAGTCTCACAAAAGAGTCTTAATTAAAGGAGTTTTAGTTATGTTAGTCTTCTATTTATGTTCAGTTGTTCGATTATTCTAGGACATATCTTTTAGTGTTTTACTTTGGGTATAACTGGGACAACAGTAATTTAATTATAATTGGATACTACTAGTTTCATCTATTATAAATAGAGGTTCATCGTACTCAAATTACATCAAGTCAATGAAGTTTTTTCTCTTTTTCAGAAATTCTACATTATTATTATTGTTGTTATTGTTTTTAGTATCATTGATAGAAGTAGATGAGCTTTAGCCTATTCTTTAAATGAAAGAAGCAATTATTTATTTTCTTTAGGAACTAGGTTTTTTTTTTAAAACGGGACTAGGTGATTTTTTAAAAGGGAATAAAAAGAATACTTATTTTGATTTCTTTCTGGCATCAATGTTCTATAATGCAAGACATGTTTCTAGGGGCACATGAACCTCAGAACATCTAATTCAATGACTGCTAAAAGATCAAGCCTGAGACTAATCAAGGTGTGGATTACCTAGGATGAAGACATAGACAATCAAGTGAAAGACCATAAATGTCCAAAAATACCCATTTAAAATCCACAGCATAAGAATTTCTGCTATAGAATAGAGGATCATCAATTTAAAATCCAGAATTTGTTCCCAAAAAGAAAAAATCAAAAGCTTGTGACAAATGAAAACAATTATCAGGCAACCTACAATCTGCACAGTAAACTACAAAGAAACTAGCAAATAACCAACAATGGTTATTAACAAATTAGAAAAAGTTGGCTATGTAACAAAAAAGATAAGTAGAGAAAGAGGTTTACCAGGTTTGTCTTAACATAGAGTTTTGGACCCATGAATGTGAACTGGAGTGAAGGCAAACCATGGTTTCTGCGAAGAGGACCAAGTGGTAGATCACCATACACAGGGGCCCATTGCCTTGGTAACTGGAACTCCAAAAATTGTTGAAGCTCCTCTAGTGGTGGCTTATCTTAATAGTAATGTTCAATTAGGTTACCACAGAGAGATCAAATACAAGTTCTAAACTAAATTAAGCCATCGAATCAGTTTAATGAAGTTATCATCCATATATAAAGTGTTGGTCCCTGTCTAGGCAGGAGACCAGTTCGTCCAATGAGAACACGTCCCAATAGGATTAAGAAAGAAAACTTACATCTAAGATACAGATTCACAGCATGGGATAGGAATCCACTTCCTTGGACCCCTTCCAGAAGGGAAAGTATCGGCACAAAGGACATAGATATCACATCAGGAGCCTGTGAAATAGTAGACAGCCATTGACTATGAGCTTGACCATTATCAGTGCCTCCTCTTCTGACATGGATGGTTACCATATCCTGTATTTGAAAGAATGAATAGAAGGTACAAGGTCAAGTGGTGATAAAATTTTACAGAAAAGTGCCATGAGAATGACAGAGATGCTTACTTCCTTCCTGTGGTATGTCACAACAGGCCTAATGGAGTTCGCAAATGCTGAATTGTGTTTCCAAGCAACTAATTGCTTCTCGTGGTACTGAAAATAATAGAATTAATGGAAAACCTTCATTCAAACATCAGAGGCAATAACAAGAAAACCTAAAACAATGACAAGGTGCAAGTAAATGTATCACCAACATTTAGCAAAAAAAATTTATCTTTTATTAATTTTTTACAGAATCTTCAAGATCACAATGGAATTAAATCTGTCCTCTCAGAAGCAACATATGAAGTTCTTGCAAAACCAAATTGTGTTGAGAACATGGACTGAGAGAAGAAATTCATTATTATCTTACTCCATTTCCAACATAAACCACTTCGTTTCATTTTATGATTTACCTTCAGCCTCTTTATAAATTCATCAGAATCCATTACGAAGCTTCCATTGGCATCTTCACAAAATCTTTCATCAGCTAACTTCCTTAAGAGTTTCTGAAAGTCAGTTGCTTCAAGAGATGAGCTTTTAAGCTGCTTAATGTGTACTATATCTTTGCCTCCCATCTTTACACCGACGATGATATGAGTACCATATTTCTCAATAAACCTGAAAAAACAAACTAAATAAGAAAAATATAAGGGAAATTACCTTTAAATTGGAAAAGCACATCACATGTTAATCTTGGTTGACAATATAGATGGATTGTTCATCCATCATACAGAATGTTTTAAATATTTTAAAACTGGAAAACATGGTATCTTTTAAAATAGTTGAAAATATTGTAGAAGGGTTGTTTGGTAATTTCTCTCTGTCTGCACCTCCTATGAATAGACTTGTCTTATTCAGTATGTTTGGTAGTTTGAGTAGTTTAAGTTTCATATAATTAGGAGGTGTAATAAAGGAGATATAAAGGTGTAATTGAGCTTAAGAGAGTAGGGGCAATATTATCCTTATACTTGTTCTTAAGTTATAAAAGGTGATTAGGGGTCGACCAGAACCCTAATCACGAGGATCCCTATCTTTTGCTGCTATCTCTTGTCCCCTACTCTCTTCTCTTCTTCTTCCTCTCTCAATCCCTATTATCCCATAATTTCACAAAACTGATTAACTACTCATAATATCATAGAAAGTATGGATTCTTCTTCAGTGCACAGGCTGCAATAAGTTGCAAGGTAAACTTGGTTGTGAAATTCTAACCAATGAAACTCCAATCTGCATGCACATTTAGTTTTCAAATATAAGAAAGAGAATGGATTTCCTTCACTATGAATCATGAAATTCCAGGAACTGTTGGTAATGTTTTTTTAGTGAAATGATGATTTTTATTAAAGGAGAGAGAAATACATACCAACTAAGGGAGTACTCCCTTTACAACAAGGGATTTGAGGAAGGATCCATCTTTCACAAGAGAGTCAGCTAGAGAATTAGCTGATCTCGGTACATGAATCCAATATCAATATAAAGGGATCGGAGGGACTGGTAGTAATGTTTTAACCTACTCAAATATTGCATATTAAGTATATAACACACATAGTATGGGCCAAAAAACAATATTTAAGGACATGAATGAATCTTAACAGATCATGCCAATGTTCATGTTCAAATTGGATGAATATGTCTAGTTTGAACAGACAGCCTACAGCTTTAGTGAAACATTCCTACCAACTTATCATGTAAATTCAGGAATAGAGTAAACAATACTTTCATGAACAACCTTCACATAAGTTCAGTATATGTTGTCTCATATGGAAGACGATTGTTCTGCAATCGGATTATACCTCTTTCCAGAAATGGTAAATTCAAGTGGAAAATACTCCTAATAAGAAGACCAGTAATGGTCATACACAACATGGATCGAGTACTTATGTAATCAATTTGATGTTTCTAAGCTAGTCAGAATCCACAACCACTTCATGAAATCAACAATATGACAGATTTAAACTAGAGAATAAAATTTTCATCTTGAGCAGCTCCAACACTAATAGAGATTTTATGATGTTGAGATAAATTTTCAAATGTTCAAACAACAAGAATATAAAAAAAATAAAACCAGGATCTATTACAACTAACACACAGTTAGGAAGTTGAAGGAGTCAAAAGAGCTAGTGAGGGCGGGAATAGAAGAGGAAATATCAAATAATAAAATCTCACCCAGCCAGGGCAGCAGGATCCCATACACAAGGAACTTCTTGTTTGACTTCCTCTCGCAATTCTATCTTAGATCTTGCCAGTTCAATGTTGTAGAGGCTTATGTACCAACCATCATATGCAAGACTTTTGGTTGTAGCTGCATCCTTCTGCCAGCAGCCAGAGAAAGCAAACATTGCATTAAAGAGTCCACTTGGAATTTTACCAGTCAAAGACAGTTCCTTGTTTAATTGCTCTGACATCTGCAGCAAGCAGTAAAAGGTTCATAAGTATAAAATGCAATCTAGCATTCTGCAGACATTTATTGGAAGCAACATACACATGAAAATTATTTGTCACAATTATGCCCCCTAAGTGACAACCCGATTCAGCAGTTTAGGTAATCTCAAATGCTTAAAAAGATAATCACAGCCCAAAATCTGCAATCTGTTCCAAAGCACACAAAGTGCCCCAGTCAGCCTCTCCTTACTAAAAGAAATGACTGGAGTAATTCTGGACAAGAATTTCTATGCAATATACTCAACCTCAAGAAAGTTAATGCTTTTCTTGTTTGATATAACCAACCTGTTAAAGATCCATAGTAAATTTGTCTAGCAGTCCCATGAGAGTCAGAAGCACTAAAAGGATCTTTGTTTCAATGAAATAGATCTCGACAATTTCTATGTGAAGAAAATGAAGCACTGTCTGCCATTGCAGAAATGTTGTAAATGAAGAAAAATAGTCAAGATATTCAAAACTGAAGAATTTGGAATCAAGTCATAAGAAACTTTAGCATTATCCACATTGCCAATCATCTCTACATAAAGTAGTTAGCAGGAAGAGTTAAAGCTGGCCTCAAGGTCATCTTAAAAAGACTAATTAAAGTTAGGGTATTTTTTCCCACGAACATTCCACCTTACTTTCAAAGTAACAAACTTAAAACTGGGTATAAACCAGATCCAACAGAAGAGATACCTTCTCTAATACCATATTAAAGTTAAGTCCACATCCATAGCAAAAATTATTAGCCGAACTTAGAAGGTCTTTTCCCAACTATAAAATTTCTAAACTTTTAAGTGATGTCGGACTATTTTCACTAAGAGGACATCCGGATGAGTCACTAGAACACTCCACAATTTGGTTAGATCATGTACAAACAACTGTGGATTACAGACACCCTACTTAACTTCATCATAACAAGCGATGACCTAAGACCACTTTTAAGTTTTAAGTTGTTTAGAATCACTGCAATGAAGTATTAGTGAACTAAGCGACAACTGTCTCTTCAGTTTCTATTTTGTACTTGCGTTTTTCTTTCCAGAGCTTCAGTATATACATATATCTGCTGTTCTATAGCCCAGTTCGATCTTGCATAATATACTACGGTCAAGATTGCGTAAAAGCATTAACCTCGCGAAACTAAACCCATATGCCCACACTGGCATCGAATACTACAGGGGAATTTGGAGTGGAAAAAAAAAAAAAAAAAAAGGCAACAGTATACCAACAAGGAACAGAAGACAAATAAAACATCAAGAAAAGAAAATTACCAATACCTGGTGAAAGGAAAGAACATCGGACCTAAATCTCATCCTCTCCCCTTTATCGCACTTGATCGACCTGGAAACATTGGGCACAACGATGCCGCCGGGAAGGACAAGGTCGCGAGTTAGGTTTTCATCAAGCTCTATCAACCGCGATCCTTGCTTGCAGTATGAGAGACGTATGTCGCTAGAGAGATCGTATCCGAAGCCGATAACTGAAACCGCCTGCTCAGCGGTTGTCTGCAGGCTAGTAGACGCCATTGTTCTGCTAAACTAGTGATCGCTTCGAAGTCTCCTGGTCGTGAGTAAGAGCAGGATCGTGACATCCATGGAAATGGTCTTTGTTCGGTGGCAAACCAGCTGCTTCGGCGTCTTCCCATTTGTAAGCTACCTTGCTTGTTTACTCGAGTAAACGTCAACGAGGGACCGAGTTTTTTAAACTGCACGGGAGAAATCAACGGTCTGGCCATCCGTCGTCGCATCGACGCAAGAAAATTGGAGTCTCCGTCTGGTCGGGCATCGAGTTCGTTGCTATGATGACGTAGCGAGATCTCAGAGTTTTTAGCACTCGGGCCGTCGATGAACAAATAGTACAAAACCAAAGTCTCTAGGACAAAGGATCAATCTCAGTCATCAGTCCTGACTCTTGACCAAACAACGTGAATTAAGCGGCACCACCGTGAAGTATGACTCGAATTCTGGATGTTGGCTACTGGGTAACGAGAGAGGCCGTTGACGGTAATGGTTAGCCGGAAAGACATTTGAATGGATCACGGTCTACGAGTAATGAGTTTAACTTCCAGTTCCCCTTATTTAAATTAGATTAAATTTATTTTTAAATGTTCCTTATAAATTATAAAATATGACGAAAATTGAGTGATAATGTTTTTTTAGATTTTCATGAAGCATTTGAATTATCCAAAATCGTTTGTGCTTTAGGTAAATTGACTTGAAAATAGGATTATTATAAATTATTAAATTTGAACACTCGCCTTAGATTTTGTTTGGGTTTGAAAACCAATTAAGGATAACTCATCCTAGACTCCAGGCGCGGGAGAAATTAACCCCAAATTAGCCGGGTAAAAGCGTGAATTCGCTCTTCCTTTCGCATGCGACTCAGTGAACTTTCTCGTATTTTTGCCACCTCCAAATCGGAAAGCCCCCGCTGGACTTGAGGGGATAGAAGCGAGAACAGAGGATAAGGTTTTAGAATTTAGAAGAAAGCCAGGAATCGCTCTACAGTGTCTGGCTTCTTGTTTTGCTCTTCCTTACATATCAGCTGTCAATTGTAATACAATTCTGACAAGATTAACTAGGAAGCAGACACTATTTTAATGTGGTTCGACTTGCTACATCCACAGGCTGTTGCAAATATATCATTATAGGAAGAAAATACGTAGAACACTTACAAGTCACAACTCCTCTACCTCCGATGAGCTCTTCTGCTTTATATTCTGGTTCTGCAGTCAAACGTGGCGAGCGGGAAGAAAATTTTCAAAGCCACGCATATGTTAAGATTTACTCTGAGATTTCTTCCCTTAAGGAAAAATCATGTAAATATTCTGTAAATCCGGTGATTGGGTAATCCCGTTAATCACTCATTATTTTACCATGTATATTCTGTAAAACGACTATTTAAGTCGACGATGTAAATGAGAAATCAAGAGATTGAATTGTGAATTATTATTTTCAACTTGGTATCAGAGCGGGAGAATCATCTCCTTCTCCTTCTCATCGCCGAAGAGCAGAGCGAAAGCTCTGTTCCGTAGTTGTAACTGAAGAACAGAACTCTTATTCTCTGTTCCGTAATCTAAACTCTGTTTCGCGGCGAAACAGAATTGTTCGGAAGCTCTGCAGGCCGCCGCCGACGATCTTCCATCAGAAAGCTTCATCGAGACGTTCCGCAGGCTGCCAACGACCGTATCCGAGCCACTGCTCGGCCTTCCATCAGAAACCTTCGCCGACCGACAACTCGCCACGAAACAGAGCTATTCTGACGTTCTGCAGGCCGCCGACAATCGAAGCCGAGTGACTGCTCGGACCTCAACCGACCTTCACTGACCCCGGCGAAGGGGGAGACGCACTGTCGAGACGAACCGGCGAAGGGGGAGACGCACTGTCGAAACGAAAACTTCGTCGTCTCGACGAAGAAGAGGTACAGTAACCGGCCCAAGATTATTTTTTTGAACTTAGGTGTCGTAAAATTATTTTTGTCCGAGACCGGATTTCTCGGACAGACCAAGATCGGCGCAGCATAAGCGAACCGGACCAGACCAGTCTACTGATCGGACCAGACCGAATTGGACCAATATTATTATTTTTTTTAGAAAGGGAACCGGACCACACCGAATCAGTATACGGACCTTCTTTTCATCATGTCGAAGGAATTAACACCGATTATTCATGTGCAATCCGAAAACTCTGGTTTTACAACCAGTCTCACTCTTACCGAAGTCAACTATGATGTATGGTCTCAAATCATGGAGATGCAAATTGTGGGACGAGAAAAACTCAAATATATTATGGGAAAAACACCATTCCTACAAGAAACGGAAACCTCCTATGCGAAATGGTATTCTGAAAATTAAAAAGTCAAGGGGTGGTTGTTAACCTCTATGTCACCAGATATTATGAAGCGTTATATTCGGCTGCGTACCGCACGCGAAATATGGAATGCTCTGGAAAAAACTTTCTATGATGGGTCAGATGAATCACAATTATTTTCATTGAATCAGAGAGTTTTCTCCACCAAACAGACTGGTCGTCCTTTATCAATGTATTATGGTGATCTTGTGGAAAAATTTCAAGAGCTTGATCATCGTGACAGGACTATAATGAAAGATCCTGATGATGTTATCGCTTATAGGAAATCCATTGAAAGATTGCGCGTTCATATTTTCTTAAACGGATTGGATGCAGAATTCGAACAAGTCCGTGGCGAAATTCTCAGAAAAGACCCGATATTGGATCTTGAAGAAGTCTATGCTTATGTATGTCGTGACTCTGCTCGTAGAACCACTTTAAATAGTGAAGTTGACCGTGTTGAGACATCTGCAATGGTAGCACGTCGAGCTAAGCCTAAAACAGCTCGACCAACTGGTCCTAACAGTTATCAAAATCGAACATCAGGATCTCAGAATCGTAGCTATGAGGTTGGAACAACCAAACCAGAGCGCATTTGTACTCACTGTGGTGAGACTGGGCATACAAAGGAACGATGTTATGAACTTATCGGGTATCCAGAATGGTGGGATCCTACAAAAGCGCCTCGCAAACGGAACTCCAAATCAAATAATCATGCTTCCGTTGTAGTAGAAGAACCTTCCACCTCTCACACAACTGAGGATGCATCAGTCTTAATCGCTACATCTGGTAAGGTTCTTAATACTTCCACTCCTAGTGGAAATAGTAAATGGATAATTGATTCTGGTGTTACCGATCATATGACCTTTGACAATCATCATGTTAAAAGTATGAAACCATCTGAACAACATATCGTATCTAAAGAAAATGGTACTCCATCTCACCTTATTGGAGAATGTTCTATCACTCTCACTGAAAATCTGAGTCTTGATTCTGTATTAGCTGTTCCAACCCTCAATCATAATCTCTTATCAGTTGCTCAAATAACTCGTACTTTGCATTGTATTGTGGTTTTTTGGCCTAACCTTTGTGTTTTTAAGGACATTCGAACTCAGAAGACAATTGGGTATGGTACTAGAAGGGGGAAACTCTATTACCTTGATCTGTAACCGGAAAGTTTTCATCAGTTAGCCCAAGCGTTCTCCATGAAGAAAAAATCTGCAGATTCTGACATTTGGTTATGGCATAAACGGTTGGGTCATTCATCCTTTGGTTATTTAAAGAAATTATTTCCTACACTTTTTGCCAAACTATCTATTTCAGATTTTAAGTATAATGTATGTGAATTGGCGAAAAGCCATCGTGTTCCATTCCAAATAAGCATGAATAGGAGCTCAGAACCGTTTATGATTATTCACTCTGATGTGTGGAGTCCAGCAAATATAGCATCTCTTAGTGATAAACGGTGGTTTGTTTCTTTTATTGATGATCACACCCGTATGACTTGGATTTGTTTAATGAAGTCAAAAAGTGAAGTTGGTTCATTGTTCAAACAATTTCACAGAATGATAGTCACTCAATATCATTCTACAATACGAACTCTTCGAAGTGACAATGGTGGAGAATTTGTGAATCAAAGTTTCAAAAAATATCTAGATGATCATGGTATTACTCATCAAACTACTTGTCCGTACACCCCTCAGCAAAATGGGGTTGCAGAGCGAAAGAACCGTCACCTCCTTGAGGTTGTTCGTGCTTCCTTGTTTGAAGCTCATATGTCGGCTAGTTACTGGGGTGAGGCCATCACAACTGCAGCTTACCTTATCAATCGAATACCCTCGAGTGTGTTACAATTTCAGACTCCCTTGAGTGTTCTTCATAAAACCATAAGTGCACCTGCTGTGCCGAATCTGCCACCTAAAGTTTTTGGGTGTGTAGCCTTTGTTCACCTCCATAAGTCATTGAGACATAAATTAGAACCTCGAGCTCTCAAGTGTGTTTTTGTTGGTTATGCTCAACATCAGAAAGGTTATCGTTGTTATCATCCTCCCTCTCGCAAATTGTATGTCACTCTTGATGTAGTATTTCACGAAGAAAACATGTATTATTCTACTCCCGAGTCTTCAATACAGGGGGAGAATAGGATTGAATTGAAGAACCTTTATCATCATTTGGATATCTTGGATACTACAAGTGGTCAATATTCCGATTACAGCTGTGGACATCAAAATGATACAAATCAACATGATTCACAGGATGGAGAAAGACAAGACCAGATGGAAGTGATGCAACCAGAGTCTCAACCGCCATTTTCTTCCCTTCATAATGTACCAATGGATCAATTGCCTTCTGAGTCCGAATCCATGTCTGAACCTCAGGTAAGTTCTGAAACTCAACTAAGAGTGCTACCTCATCGAACCACAAGAGGAAAACCAAGAGTCAATTATGAACCTCTTCTCACCTCCAAATCTCAGTATCCCATGCATAATTTTGTATCTTATCATAGATTGTCAAAGGCAAATGAAGTATTTGTGAATTAATTATCTGCTATATCTATTCCTAATAGTGTGCAGGAAGCCTTGAAAGATCCTAAATGGAAAGAAGCCATGAATGAAGAAATGGGGTCCCTTCAAAAGAATTCAACATGGGAAGTGGTTGACCTACCTGTAGGAAAGACACCAGTTGAATGCAGGTGGGTATTTACTATTAAATATAAAGTCGATGGCACCATTGAAAGGTTCAAAGCAAGGTTTGTCGCCAAAGGATATACTCAAACCTACAAGATCGATTATATGGAGACATTCACACCAGTGGCCAAAATCAACACCGTTCGAATTCTACTATCTCTGGCTGTGAATCTTGATTGGCCCTTATATCAGTTTGATGTAAAAAATGCATTTTTGCATGGAGATCTCCAAGAAGAAGTATTTATGGAATTACCTCCTAGATGCATTATGCAAAACAAAGGATGCAAACAAGTATGTAAACTGAGGAAATCCCTATATGGTTTGAAGCAGTCCCCGAGGGCTTGGTTTGGAAGGTTCACGAATTTTATGAAATCTATCGGATACAAGCAAAGCAACTCAGATCATACTCTCTTCTTGAAATATAACAAGGAGGCCATCACAGCTCTTATTGTATATGTTGATGTTATGATAGTCACTGGGAATTATCCAAAATAAAAGAAATCATTGCAAAGTCGTCTTGCTAGAGAATTTGAAATGAAGGATCTTGGCTACTTAAAATATTTTCTTGGCATTGAAGTGTCCAGATTCAAGGAAGGAATTTTTTTATCCCAACGAAAATATGTTTTGGATTTATTGAAGGAAACCGGTATGACAGCATGTAGTCCAGTCAGTACTCCTATGGAAGAAAATCTAAAACTGGGAATACATTCAGATCAAGTTCCTGCTAACAAAGAGCGTTATCAGAGACTAGTTGGGAGGTTAATGTATCTTGCACATACCTGACCAGACTTAGCTTATGTACTAAGTGAAGAACATATGAATGCTGTCAATCGTATCCTGCGCTACTTGAAATCATCTCCAAGGAAAATAATTTTATTTAAAAAGGGAGGTGACTTGAAAATTGAAGGTTATACATATGCCGATTGGGCTAGGTCAATAGAAGATCGACGGTCTATATCTGGATACTTTACATTTGTAGGTGGAAATTTGGTCACTTGGAGAAGTAAGAAATAAGAGGTGGTAGCTAGATCTTCAGCTGAAGCCGAATACAGGGGAATGGCCAAGGCAATATGTGAATTATTATGGATAAACAATCTGATACAAGAATTACATATTGAGCAAACAAGTCCTATAAAATTATATTGTGACAATAAGGCCGCATGTGATATTGCCCACAACCCAGTCCAGCATGATAGAACTAAACATGTTGAAGTTGATAGACACTTTATTAAAGAAAAGTTAGAAGCAAGAATTATTGAAGTCCCTCATGTTCGATCTGAGGATCAGCTTGCTGATGTGCTAACCAAGGCAGTGTCTTACCGAGCTTTTAAAAAATGTCTTGACAAGTTGGGCATAAGTGATATCTATGCACCAACTTGAGGGGGAGTGTTAAGATTTACTCTGAGATTTCTTCCCTTAAGGAGAAATCATGTAAATATTCTGTAAATCCGGTGATTGGGTAATCCCGTTAATCACTCATTATTTTACCATGTATATTCTGTAAAACGGCTATTTAAGCCGACGATGTGAATGAGAAATCAAGAGATTGAATTGTGAATTATTATTTTCGACTGCATATACGCTGCAGGGATGGTTTTGGCAAGAATGGAAGGTTCCTCCGCCCCTAGTCTCCTCTCCTCCCCACGCTGGAAGAACTCAAGAGTGCCCTGCTGCTTTCGCTCTCCCTTTTCCAGACTTCTTCGTGTTGAAAGCGCTGCTACTGTCGAGCACGAAGAGATACTAAGCGTGCAACAAATCTCTCGACAGTGCCCATGCCTCCTCTAGCACTTACTATGAAGGAAGGAAGGTTAGCAGCTTGCCTCCCGACCTATTCCGGTAGAAGCCGAACCAACGTGAACCATATTCAACTCGGTCACCATCTTTTTTCTTCGCCCCTCTCAGAATCCTATTTGGAAAGCTCGAGCAAACAGCGGAAGAGGCGAGGTTTTCACCAGCAAATCCTTTCACGATCTCAAGTTCTGCAAAGAAAGGTTCCCACCATATGAAGACTCATACCCCGAGACAGGCAAAGCCACGAGACCCATCAGCCTAGCAATGACTTGGCGCCCATCTCTGTACCGTCGCCCATGCCTTCTCTGACACAGCCCATTCCCTTCTAACGACCGATATCAATCTGGCTTCACATATATGGATGCAGTAGGTCTTAGCTTTTTCTTGGTCTCGTCATGCTTGTAGAAGCTTAATATAGCTTTAGTTTATCAATAGTCACAATTTTTGTTAGCATATCCGCAGGATTCCTGTTACCTTGGATCTTCTGTATATGTAACATCCAACTAACAGTTGTTGTGCCCACAATAAACACATAATCAGTGGTGTTTCTCCGGTGATCAACTTCTCCTACAAAATCTGTATCTACGTACCCTTGTACTTTCAATTCACCTTTACCAAAGTACGAACGCCTGCCTTGTAGATATCTCAAAATCCACTTTACTGTTTTCCAATGGGTCTTTCCTGGGTTTGACATAAACCTGCTAACAGCTCCCACTGTATGGCCAATATCTAGTATCTTACAGACCATTGCATACATAGCAGCTCCCACTTGTTAGTATCTTCAGCCTGACATGCTTCTTCATAACATTCAGGTTCTTTTCTATTAGTCAACAATAGATAATTCATGTATTTTCTGTTAAGTTCAACAAATTCCTTTGCTTGAAACAATTATTTAACTTTCTTTTCTTTTCCATTTTTCGTGTGTATCCAAACAAGAAAAACAATGTTTCTTTTTTATTTTCTCTCTTATTTTCCTTGGGCATCCAAATAAGAGAAATATAACTTCTTTTCTTTTCTTTTCCCTTTCTCTTTTTTTTCTCTTCATTTTTTGGTGTTCCAAAGACAGCCTTAAAATATTTAATAAGGAATATGGACGGACTCTTGGATGACATATTCACCTTATAGAGCTATTAAGTCGTACTCACTAATACATGACCGTTTTCCCAAATGGATTAGTAATCATCGTTATTCCTGGGACTCTTGTTATTGTTATTGCCATTGTTTTCTTATTTCACAACATTGTGGTCGTCTGAATATACGTGTTCATCATTGGTACAAAAGAAAGTAAACATTAAGAACACTAGGGTGATTTTTATATGTTTGTTCTTTAGCCATGAAAGAAATGGAAAAAAAAATACGAATTAAGAATGTAGATCAGTTTTATAATTTTATTCACTGGCCATGAAAGAAATGATCGAAAAGCAAACTTTATTTGCTGTAATGTTCAGGTGCTTGAAGCTTTTGATGTTGTATAGAAAACAGAGAGATGCTCAAGCTGAGGAAATACTGCAAGTTGAGAAACCAATTGGTGAAGCATATTCTGCCATTGATAAGGTCCATCTCATGTTTCAAATGACATTGATTTTGTTAATTTTGAAAGTATGAAAATTGTCTCCAATCTGTTTCACAACAATTTTCTTCTCTTTTCTGCTCTTCTGCAATCAGTTCTTCTGGCACCTAAAGCAGCATCAGGTTTCGTCAAGCTACAGAGATCACTTTTGCTTGTCTTAATGTCGATCTAAAATAATTTTATCTATTAAAAAAAAAGAGTTTTGTTAAGTTAGGTCCGATGCTCGTCCCAAAATGACTAACAAACCTCAAAAATTACTTTCTCGCAAATGCTCTTTCAGTTCACCCCTCTCATATTGTGCAAGAGGACAAGCTTCGAGTCACTGGTCATCTTGGAGATGGTATATTGTATTAGTAAAATAAGAGTCTTCAAGGGGTTGAGGCGATGCCACTCGTTTCTGCTATTTTCCTTCTTCCCAGAACAAGCTTTATTTGCTTACACAGAAGCTTCATACTAGGTTTTTACTAGGTTTTTTCCAGCATGATTTTTTCTTCAAATAAACGCTGACACCGTTTCACCATGATTGGATTTTCAAAATCTCCTGCCGTACACCATCTACCAAGGTCGAGTGGCATCAAGCTGCACAATTAGCCGCTCCATGAGCAGCAGCAGTTCACGATAATACGAAACCGGGGAGGAAAACAAAACAGTAGCCGTGATTGCCGAAGCGATGAATTGAAAGAGTTCCGTATCACAATTCATAAAACAAAAGTCCTATTTAACATTCAATCCGGATCTCTCTGCAATCTGTACATAACTTTGCAGAAATGTCTCTAGTTATATTATAAATTGCATTTGCATCCCTTGCTAAAGCAGATTAACCGAACCACATCATCGTTTTCGTATTTGTCCGTCAAGTCTACATCAACAATCGCCCAGCAACCGGTCAAGAGCCGCCATGCCGCCTTCTTTTACCAGCCGACAAACCCCAGGAAACTGAAAAAAGGAAACGAAAAACATGAACAATGGTTCAACGATTTATGAATGGAAATTGAAATACGAGGAGCAAACACAGTATGTTAGTTTCTTCACAAGCGGAAGAAACGGATAAAGTAAATCAGGACAAACGATGCACAATCAGACCAGAACCAGAACCAGAACGACGAACCTTTATTTTTTATTTTTGCTACTTTCACCGTCTCAGACAACATAATGACCGCAAATACACATTGGGACTAACAAATCACAATCAGTACAGCTCAAACCATAGGATGTAAAGCTAAATAGCACCTGAATTGAGGATTCAGAATATAATGGCAACCTGACCAGATTCGCCATTAACAACTCAAGCTAGCTAGAGAAGAAACACAAGACCAGCGGCAGCCAGCGGAAGAAGAAAAAATAATCCCAACACGGACGAAATTGAAAAATGAAATAAAGAATGACGGAGAACACAAAATCGCAAGTCAAAAAACGAAATTGAGCCGCCAAATAAAAAATACAACAAGAAAGAAATCAAATTGAGCGCGCATACCTCAAAGGCCGAACTGCTATATTTCGAGAAAGGGAGAGGAAGAAGAAATTCGCTCCGTGAAGGAAAACAACAAAGCCAGTGCAACCCAAGAGAAACAATTCCAACATCTTTTCCCCTCTTCCTGTTTCAGAAAACCAAAAACCCTATAAACAGAACCGGCAAACAAAACGAGGACGCGGAGACGCTCCTCCGGCAAGGCTCCACAGAATCACCTCCGTTGCGGTCTGCCTCCTTATTTATGCAGGATAAAGCCACGACGGTATGACGTAAGCATTGCTTGCCTTCAGGTCTTTCCTACTGATCCTCGATCCTCGATCCTCAGAGACGTTGCTGCATCAAATGACCATAGTACCCCTACCAGCCACAGAGACCTGGAATTATTTGGTGGGGCCGATACAAAAGATACCCGTCGATGAGATTTTGAGATTTTAAAACCGATCCTCCTTGGGAAGGGCGTTGCGTCGCCGTCCCTAGCATTTTTTATTTTTGTAAACAAACCCTGAAACTGAGGGGAAAGATAAAGAGTCAAGAACTCTATTTTATACGTTTATCTTATCCAAAACGACACATGCGAACTTGTCCCACCACAACTAGACATGCAATAGTAGGTTCAAGATGGGTCCATTGATCTTCTTGCATTATATAATGCCGATTGGATTGGTTGCACCACTAATAGATGGTCTAGTACCAGTTATGCCATTTTTCTTGGACCTAATCTTGTATCTTGGTCTACCAAAAAAAACAAACAACAATCAAATAGCTAATCCACCTAATTTGTTAATTTCAACAATAAAGATTATAGGTGATATGATCTAAGGAAACCATTGTAATATCTAAGGGGGGGTTAGTGCACAATGTAAGTGCGGAGGAAAAGTGAAATACAATGAAAAGTAGTTTCCCTGGGGAAAGTCAGAGGCAATGTAAAGTACTTGTATTGTGTTAGTGTGCGCAATAGAAAGTACAGTGTAAAATACTTGTTTGGTTAGTGTGCGCAATGGAAAGTGTAGTGTAAAATACTTGTTTGTGTTAGTGTGCACAAGGGAAAGTGTGGTATAAAGTGAATATAGATTATTTATTAAATAAAATATTTTGATATATTTGACAATCAGAAAATTAAATTAATATTAGTTAATAAATAAAATATATTACATATAATAATTAAACAAATGCTTACTTTTATATTATTACAATTGTAGTCAAATTTTAATTTTTTAATATCTAAATATGAAATAATTATACAAATATCGTACTACATAGAGTACTACACAAATATCATAATAATAAAAATAACAATAATACAAATATAACTCAATCACCTTTTCTATATAAAAAAATATATTTGTTCATACAAAAGTACAACACAAAAAATATTTAGTGGCATTAAAATATAATAGTCAATAATTTTGCCACATCTGAATTGCTAAAACATCTCGATAATATGATGTTCTTGCAGATTGTACTGCGGACTCCCTCTGAGTACTTCTTTGAGTATCCAATCATCCTCAACATCATCACTACTATCATCATCTTCATTATCACTTTCATTGTTATCTTCATAATGTTCTCCAATCATCTTTTTCATCTTCAAATAAATCCATGTAATCTTCCATGTGTATATAATTATGCAATACACAACAAGCAATCACAATTTTTGCCTGGACATCAAAATCAAAAGGAGAAGCATTTTTTAATATCTTGAAACGAGCTTTTAAAGCCCCAAATGTACGCTCGATAGTATTCCGTAAAGATGAGTGTCTTCGATTAAATAATTCTCTTTTATTCGTAGGAGTATTATTCCCAAATTCTTGCAAGTGATAACGAGTACATCGATAGGGAGGCAAGAACCCACAAAGATTTGTATATCTAGCATCTATCAAATAATATTTGCCTACAATAAAATATATATTTATTATAATCCAATAAAAAATTATATATTTAAATAGACTATATAGAGAGAAGCGATATTTACCTTCAGGAACATAAAATTTATCTCGTCCGGTTAATGTTGACTTCAATACACGTGAATCGGCTGCTGATCCCTCCCATCCAGCAAGTATATATGTGAATTGCATGCCAAATATACATGCTGCCATTACATTTTGTGAGAGAAAACCCTTCCTTTTCCAAAATCTTGTTTGTTGATCCAATGGGATATGTTCTTTAAAATGAGTACCATCGATGGCACCAATACAATCCTAATAAAAAAAATCATTAATAAAAATATATATTTTTATAGTAACTGAAAATTATTCATCAAACAACTTTATATTTTTACCTTCAAAATATAGATAATAGATATCATTGTTCAAGATTTTTGAATGAGTACGTCTTGAAGGCCGCTTGATGTAATCAGATTGTAGTCTGATAATAGCATTTAACACCTTGTTAAAATACTTTCTAATTGTCCAATTTGATCTTTCAAACATCTTTGAGGTGACACTGTAAGATTGTTGTTGACCAACAATGATACAAAAATATGCAAACTGTTCTTCTATAGATATTGCCTTTGTATCAAATAAAAGTCATCTACTTTTCAACATTCCAGTCAACTTGAGAAAAATAGTTTAATTCATCCTATACACTTTTCGAAATTTAATAGGCGATCTTTCTAATGCTTTATCTAAATATCGTGGACTACCCATATAATAAGAACATTGTATTTGCCTATTACAATCATTTAAGTATTAATGGACAAATACAACTGTATAAGCTGCAATACAAATACATAGTTTCTCCCTATCTGGTAGATTATCCATGGGTACCTGCAATACTAGACATTCAATAATGAAAACATGGTTCAAACACATTCACTATTGACCAGAAAATACTCAATAATCAACATCATTCATACAAAATCAAATGTGTCTTATAAATATAGGTTAAAACTGTCAACATCTGTATAAGTCTATTAAATTGCATTGGATTTAGCCATCAACCAGTCATACTGATCTTCCTGTTTCATCTTCATAAACATATCCTTCTTAGATTTGTTGTCGAGCAACTCCATGGCAAAATACTTGACTTCTCTGGGCAAGTTAGGTAATGCCTCAAGTGCTTCGAACCATGGAGGTTCTACGGGGGAGTAAAGATTTGCAGAAGGGTTGATGACATATTGTTAATAGCCTCAACGATCTTGTTAGTATATTCAACTAATGGTTCAGATCTCTTCCTGCACCGAGTAGAAGAAGTTTTATCCCCATCATTGCTTGGTGTTTTGCTTTTCGGAGGAGCATCACTGGAGACTCTGTAATGTTGGGGGCTAGGATCTCCCTGATTGCATCATCTTCATCAATGTTCACAATCATTGTCCCTTCTACAAAATTCGAAAGGTTATCATCTTACTCTACCCTTGTGATACTCGTTTTCCCCACGACAATAGTGTTTCCAACCACAATAACCAATTTTTCATAGAGCGAACAACTTTCCTGCCTATACTTGTCGGCTTCTTTATTCGTCTACATGAAAATTTATCGTTTAAAATACTAAAAAACATGATTAATAAAACAAGAAACATTCACATACCTTTATGTAGTCTTGCCACACTGTCTTACTAGCAGTGACTTTCTGGCTTGTTGGATCCCACCCAAAGCCACTAGTGTCTAGGCATGTACTCACAATCATACATTATTTTCCAAGTCCTTACACGATTTTTCAACTATTTTACTATCTTTTGGTTCGCTGCATCCAAATTGAACATATTGATACAATCGTTGGAAACTTCGTGTTTCCAAACTCCATTGGGTAATTTGTTACCCAAATTGACTTGCTCAATGAGCAAATCAAACATTTTACAGTCTTTGTCAGACGTCCATGTGCCGTATGACCTCTTTGTAGTGTTATCCATACTGTCTTTATCTTTCTTCCTTCTAGCCATCTAAAGTTAAAACCTTCATACATAAAAGGATAAGAAACTTACCAGAAGAGCATAATTGATTCACACAACAAAATTGTTGGAGCCATATGTCCTTAATAAGACAATTTTTTCTTTGATATAATTGGTGATATGAACTTAGATATGACTTCTCATTAGATGCAAGAAGGATATGAGAAAAAAAAAGATGGGGAAGGTAGAAGTTGAAGGATTTGGTAGGGGAAGATAATAGAGAGGATGTATGTTGGGATATTTGCCCAAAGGTAGACAACCTCAAAGAGGAGAGAGGTAGGGGTGACTTCAATCTTAAAACCTGGGTTCAGATTTATGATTTCACACTACAGATCGGGTATGGGGGGAACTACCGGATTTTGGGTTAGAGATGGGATTTCCCAAACCTGACCTGAACTCAATCTTCATACGAGACAAAGATATAAAACATGATTGAGATGAGCCAAGTTTACATGAACTGGGCAAGGGACAAGGTTGCACGGACAATGATTAGGTCAGGGATCAAATTCGGGTTCGTTTTGGTAAACTTGACCCTAACCCCACCCTTGCCCACCCATAAGAAGAAGGCATGGGTACAAAAAAAAAAAAGACAAAAAGAGAGAATTTTATCTTACCAATACATTTAATAGTTTTTGGTATTTTAGAAATTCCACATAATTACACTAATGGATATTCTTAATTACATCTGGTGCGAGTGGCAAATACAATTTTGTGTTTTATGTCCTCTCTTCACTCTTATGTACAATTAAGGATTTACATTGTTACACACTTTGAGACCTTTCAATCAATATTTGCCTAGGCTGCATTTCAAAAACACACGCTCAGTACGTTTTAGGAGGTCTAGGATCCGCTGCCACAGAACCAGTATGAAACGAAGGAAAACGAAGCTGTTGTTTCCCGCCACCGAATGGTAGAATAAAAGCATTTTTAAAGGAATAGAAGGAGCAAAAGAGAGAGAACAACCGCAAAAGCGACCTCCTCGTCCTGCACGAAAGCAAAAGACACACCAGTACCGCCCTCTCTGGAGCTTTTTCTCATTCCTTACTTCCTCGTCGGAAAAGCTGAAAGCTGAAAAAGCCCTAAAAGACAAGTAAAGAATCCTTCTCAATGAACTCCAATATGATCACTCACTCCCTCCATTCCTCATTTCTTCTTCTACGAGCAAGGATCAGAAGAAGGAAAAGAGCGAAATTTGGGAAACATTCATCTGTTCTATAGCAGCACTACTTGGAATTTTTTAGCTGCCAGAGATGGCAAGCACCAGCGGGACGAAGGTCCCGCCAAACGATCCACCCCGGACCCTCTCCCGACGGATGACAAGGATGCCGACATCCATCGATGCGCTTGAAGATGATCTAACAGCAGTTGATAGTGAGCTTGTCCCTTCCTCGCTTGCATCAATTGTTCCTATCCTTCGAGTCGCCAATTGGGTTGAGCCCATGAACCCTCGTGTCGCTTATTTATGTAAGTAGATAGTTGTTTTTGCGCTGGTTTATATGAATTTCATGAGTTGGTAGCTTTATACTATTACACAGCTACGCAAATCATCCAAAGACTCAGATATAGATTGAAGAACAAAGTAGTCCGAGATGTTAAAATGGATAAACATGTAATCAGCCTTGAAATTTATGAGCATAATGTTTAAAAAAAAGAAAAAAAAAGAAAAAGAAAGAGCACACGGACACCCTCCTCGTTAGTATAAAAAAAAGACTCCATCTCTGTCTCATGGCAAGGGAAAGTAGATTACTCTCCATCTCTGTCTCATTGCAAGGGAAAGTAGATTACTGTATCATGATCATTAAAAAAGCGTAAATTGTATGCATAAAAGCATAGTAAAAAATAACACTTTCTTTTTTCTTTCTTTTTTGTTTTTGGCAGATCGTGATGAATCAGTATTTTTCTTGTCAGCTTATCTAAAGTTCAAGGCTGGCATTCCTTTAGGCCCTTAATAAAACCAATTATCTGAACAAATTACAGGAGAGTATACGTTTCTTGTAATTTTTATTATGAACAAGTTAGTACATTCTAGTTCCTTGGAACTTTGAACCTACTGTCAAGTTTCCCTAGAACACACACAATGTGAATGTTATTTTTAGAGCTTGAAACAGCTGGAGGTATTACCTTAACTGGAACTATTTCTGAGATTTATATGCTTTCATTTAGGCCGTTTCCTTGCGTTTGAGAGGGTTCACAAGTTGGATCGTACTTCAAAGGGACGTGGTGTTCGTCAATTCAAAACAATTCTCTTGCGTAGGCTGGAGAAGGTATGGCTCATGAAGTTCAAGCTTTTGTTTTTTAAAAAAAGTACTTAGTACATGACTTCAAGCTTATATAGTTCTTGATGCAAAACATGTGGAGGTTTCAATTGATGACAGGAAGAATTGGAGACAAAACAACAGCTTGCCAGAAGTGACTCAAGTGAAATCTTGAAATTCTATCAGAAATTCTATGAAGAGAACATCAAAGAGGGTGCTATTGAAAGGAAACCGTGAGCTCTAACTTTCTAACCAAAACACTATTTATACTTTTCTTTTTGCAGTGTAGGAAATGTTTCTGACCCTTCATATTGTTAAATTTCTTGTTAGGGAGGAGATAACTAAGAACTATCTGATTGCATCAGTTCTATATGAAGTAGCAAAAACAGTGGCATCTCCAGAGAAACTTGTTGAGGTTCTATCAATAACCAGCAAAAATATTTGAGATTTGTCATATTCAGGCTGCCAACTTTTTTGATCTATATTAGCATCCTGTAACATGTAACTTCCAGATGCTGAGTTGCTTGTTTCATTTTCAGATTACACCATCTGCTAGAGAAGTTGAAAAGAAAAGGCAGCATTATCAAGTTTATAATATTCTACCCCTCGGTTCAGCGGTTGCTGCTCCCATCATGGAACTCCCTGAGGTAAGACTTATTTTTTGGTTTCCTTTCATTTTTTTGCAAGCTCTTCTTCTATCCTTTTTTTTTTTTTTTTATATATATTATCATTAAAAAATATTCACCCTTTTATGGAAATTATAGATCAAAGCAGCAGTGGATGCTCTCCGGCGAGTGGATAATCTGCCTACACATACGATTCAGGCTACGATTCAGCCCACGACTTCTAATCCACAGAGAGCTGATGATCATGTAACACACGAGGATGGGGGCAAACCCATCCATGACTTGCTCGACTGGCTTGGATTAGTCTTTGGTTTCCAGGTATACCTTGATTCCTTTAGAGCCTGATTCTGCTGTAGACTTCTTCATCATGAATTATATTAATTGATGATCTCAAATTTCTTTGAAGAAAGGGAATGTTGAAAATCAGAGGGAACATCTAATTCTGCTTCTTGCAAACATTGATATTAGGAAAAAGCAGCATGAAAATTTTGCACCGGTAATGTCTTTCTTCTTTTCTTCACATCAAGGTCCAGTTCTCTAGTGTCTTGAGCCAAGTTTACCAAATATTAAATTTAGAAGAGTTAAATCTCTTTGTTTTATATATATTTTATATGACAGCTTCGTGAGGATACTCTAATGGAATTGATGGAGAAGATTTTTAAGAACTACCGCTCATGGTGTAACTATTTGCATCGCGTACCAAATCTTCAGTAAGTGAACTATCTGAACAGCCTGTGTTTTGATCTACAGATGATTAAGTTAGTGTTTTCCCTTCTGCTGTTCAAGCATTCTGATTCTTCAGTTCATGGGTGTCTATCTGCTTCTATCTCCAGGATCCCCTTAAATGCTGACAGGCAACAGTTTGAACTTCTTTATATTGGACTTTATCTTCTTATATGGGGTGAAGCTTCTAACATACGGTTCATGCCTGAGTGTCTTTGCTACATCTTCCATCATGTATGAAGAACTTTTCTGTTTAAATCTTCTAGTGCTAACTCTGATACCTACTCTGCATGCCCATTAGATGCCTGTTTTTTCTTTTGATCCTTTTTCCTGTAGTTGATTATCAGATCATTTTGGGAGTAACAAAGTTGATATTGCGCTTTCTGATTTTTTTAATTTAACAAGATGGCATATGAGCTTCAAGGAATCGTACAAATCAATTTACATTCAGTCAGTGGGGAACGGGTCCAACCTGCACATCATGGGGAAGAATCATTTCTAAAAGAAGTTGTGACACCTATCTATGAGGTTATGCGAAAGGTAGATCATCCTTTTTTCTGATGTGTTTTTCTCATTCCATCTTGACAGTTTTCATTTGTTGGTTACCTTTAACTTTTTCTTGAAAAGGAAGCTCAAAGAAACAGAGGTGGCACTGCTAGCCATTCGAAGTGGAGAAATTATGATGATCTAAATGAATACTTTTGGTAAGAGTTAATCCAGCACACCTAAGCTAAAGAAACTAGTTCAGAATGGAATCACTGCCTTTTATATCTTTCACCGTTGACCTAAAGTGGTGTTTTTTTGTCATTTTATTGTAGGTCAAAAAGATGTTTTAAATTAGGATGGCCCATGGACAAGGATGCTGGTTTTTTTGTCCATAAAGAGGAGAAACGTTCTAAATACGAGGTTGCCATTTTTTCATTCCATAGGTTTAAACATTTAAGACTTCATGGAGATTCTGGGTGCTCTGAGTTGCAATATTTTGTTTCCCTTTTCTTATTGACAGTTCCATTGCAGACAATTATAATGTATCTTTTTTTTTTTTTTTGGTTCCTTCTAATTTTCAGCGCCATGACCAACTTGTTAGTGGAAAAAGAAAGCCCAAAACAAATTTCGTTGAAGTTCGCACCTTTTGGCATCTTTTTAGAAGTTTCGATAGGATGTGGATTTTCTTTATTTTGGCTTTACAGGTACTCGAATAAAAACTTACTATTAGCTGATCTAATCTTACTTCTGGTGGATGCTATTTTAATTATGTTTTTTGTTTTGTAGGCTATGGTGATTGTTGCATGGAGCTCATCGGGATCCATTTTGGGCTTCTTTGACCCAGATGTGTTTAAAACTGTGCTAAGCATCTTTGTTACTTACCCACTGCTAAATTTTATACAAGGTACAATGTCTGAGCCAATATTGTCATAAAAGTTGGGTCTGTTCCTCCTGAAATAACTTCTTGAAGTTTGGATATATTCCCAATTAATAAGCACAGGATCATTTTAAGTCCAAACTAATTTGGGTTATTCTCTCACACACTACTACTCTTCACTCTAAAACGACTAGCCTAAGACGTTGAACACATGTACAACTATAGACTAGTGGACTTCTTTACCTACCAGCACTTCCTTTCATGTCCAGGCCTAACCCTAGCTCTACACATGGAGAACATACACAGATGGGCCATAAGAACAAACACAGAGACCAAACACAAGCATGGGCTTGGATTGGTCCTTATACCAAATTATTTCACAAAAGTAGGAATTGCATGGTGGTTAGAAGTCTTGATGCGGTGCCCTTCATATGCAAAGTGAGAAGAACATCTTAGAAATGGATGGTGTAAACTTTTCTGTGGAAGGTGAAGGACGAAGAAGAATAAGAAGAAGAGAGAGAGAGAGAGAGAGAGAGAGAGAAATGTTGCTTGCAACTGCGATTGCAATTATACCTATGTGGATTTCAAAATACTACCTCCACAAAATTCTTCCTAACCAAGTTAGAACCTTGGCTTTCAGTGGAATAAAACATGAAAGACTAGCCTTTGAATGGGGAAGCTGGTGTATATAATTTTTTTATAGGCACCACAAGTTATTCTGTACTACATGTTTTCTCTGAGTCATTCTTAATTGGTGCAGCTGCCCTGGATATGATTCTCAGCTTTAAAGCTTGGGGAAGCATGGAGTATACACAAATAATTCGGTATATATTGAAGTTTTCAGTTGCAGCTGTATGGTTAATAGTCCTCCCAATAGGTTATTCAAGTTCGTTACAGAACCCTACAGGAGTTGTACGGTTTTTCAGTGATTGGGTTGGCAACTGGCAAAATCGATCTTTTTTCAGCTTTGCCATTGTGCTTTACATGTTGCCCAATATATTGGCTGCCCTTCTTTTCTTATTCCCATTGCTGCGGAGACACATGGAGCGCTCAAATTGGAGAATTATTGTCCTCCTTATGTGGTGGGCTCAGGCAAGCATTTCTTGTCTTAGTTTGTAACGCACAAAAGTATACTGAAGTGGACTTTCTTCACCTGTGTTTGCTTGATTTGCAGCCAAAGTTGTTCATTGGAAGAGGGATGCATGAAAATATTCTCTCACTTTTCAAGTAACTGCATGTACTAGTATCACATTCTATTTGAAAGATCCAAATCTTGTATACAAGATCTTGATGTCAACTGCTTTGTCCCTTTCAGGTATACACTCTTTTGGACCCTCCTCCTGATCAGTAAGCTGGCATTCAGTTATTATGTTGAGGTATTCTTAATCTACTCTGATTCTATGCAGTCGGTTGCATGGCCAGCCTCATTTTGGGATTCTTCATTGTTTAGTTGATGAATATTCATTTATTTTATGCATATTGTTTTGTGTGTTTAGGTATTTAACAATCTTACCTATTCCTTAAGCACAAGAAATCAATGTTTGATCCTTATTTACATCATCTACATCTCTCCTGGCATATTTCTTGTAACAGATATTGCCTTTAATTGGACCAACAAAGGTGATCATGGAACTGTCAATCACTAACTATGCATGGCATGAGTTTTTCCCTAGATGTAAGGATTTTTCTTTTCCTATTCTTTTTTTTTTTTTTTTTACAACTTTCAGAGTACTGAGCTTTGTATTATGATTTTGTTGAAAATGATGCAGTAAAGTATAACATTGGAGTTATTATTTGCATATGGGCACCAATTATCCTTGTAAGCAGTTTTCAGACTTTTTTCTGTCAGAGGATGAAGTCTTTTGCTGCAGCTTCTAATAGTTTTATAATTATGGCACATAGGTGTATTTCATGGATGCTCAAATATGGTATGCTATCTTCTCAACTATCTTTGGAGGTATTCGTGGAGCCTTTAGCCATTTGGGGGAGGTCAGTATCCTGTGAACCTCTTTGGCATTTTACTTAAATAGTTTATCCTTGTGGAATTTGGTGAGGCTATTGTATGTTAATGTTTTTTAATATTTTTGAACAATACAAGTGCATTTTCAGAAAGCAAAGTAAAAGAAAGAAATCTATTTTAGCAATAGTTAAGTTTTCCAATAAAGAGAAATAAACAGTGAATTCTAAAACATATGGTGAATTAACTTAGGTATTCTATCTTTCATAGATACGAACACTTGGAATGTTACGTTCCAGGTTTGAATCTGTGCCAATAGCTTTTACTGAACGGCTGGTACCATCGTCAGGAGATGAGCCTAGAAGGAATCAATCGGTAAGTATTTTATAGTTGCTGTTATTGTTGTTATTTCAGTTATCAGAAAAGGGTTTGATACGTTGTCATGGTCCTGAAGTTTGTAGATATTATAGGATTTTCCATTCAGGGTGTACATACTACATAATTGGAAATACGACACAGACACAATATGATATGGGTCATCTTGAAGATATTTCTTTTTGCTAAAAGAATATACTTGCGCAGGAGGATGAGCGAAAGAATATTGCCAAATTCTCTCAGGTGTGGAATGAGTTCATCAGTAGTTTGCGGGAAGAGGACTTGATCAGCAACGAGTAAATATTTTTTGCATTGAAATTCCTTTTCAGCCATGACCAGGTGGTTTTGTTTTATAATTATTGTTTTCCTCTTTTATGCCCAGGGAGATGGATTTGCTGTTGGTGCCATATGCTTCGGGCGATATATCTGTTGTACAGTGGCCTCCTTTTCTGCTTGCCAGTAAGGTTGTGATCGTATTCCTTCTAAGATTTTGCATAGTCCAAACCAGTGCATTTATCTATCATTTTATCGGATATTGTATGTTATTTTCCACAGATACCCATAGCTCTTGACATGGCCAAGGACTTCAGGAGGAAAGATGACGCAGAGTTATTTAAAAAGATCAAGAATGATGACTACATGTACTCTGCTGTTTTAGAATGTTATGATACATTGAGGGATATACTTGTTGGCCTTTTGCAAGATGAGGGTGATAAAAGGTAAGGAAATTAATTAGACTTATATCTTCACTCATCACAGATGTCTTGCGTTTCATTTTTTTAGTATATTTTTATTACTTTATATTGTTTTAAGGCAGACCTTGGCTGCAAGTGATTCTGTAGAGACATGAAATCCTTCCATAATGAAATTGTGCTTGGTGATACTTCCAGTGTGATTGATCAAATATATGCAGAAGTGCATAATAGCATAAAACAACGGAGGTTTCTAAGTGATTTCCGCACAAGTGAGCTGCCTCAACTTAATGACAAGTTAGAGAAACTCTTGTTCGTTTTGGTAATTTTATTGCCTCTATTTCATCTTAATTTGTCTATCAAGACTTGCCCATTCCAAGTCATTTATAATGGGTTTCTTTGTTGACAGAAAAGTGATCATGATGATGATATGGATCAGTATAAGTCACAAATAATTAATGTCCTTCAGGATATTATAGAAATTGTCACACAGGATGTTATGGTTAATGGGAAGGGGTAAGATGCACTTCGGAGACCTCTCTTTTCATAAAATTTAGCCATCCAAATCCCCTATGTGACATACATTTTTTTTGGTCTAGAATTTTGGAAAAGTCTCACCATCATGGGGCAAAGCGCTCTGTTGAAGCAAATCCAGAATTTTCTAAATTAAATATTGATCTAATGCTTGTAAGATCATGGAGGGAAAAGGTACTTTCATTCTCATTACTTGAAATGAAATCCTAATATTTTGTCTTATATGTGGTAACCTTTTACTGACAAATTTCTCCCAGGTTGTTAGGCTTCACTTGCTCTTAACTGTGAAGGAATCTGCCATAAATGTACCTATGAATTTGGAAGCTCGTCGCCGCATTACTTTCTTCACAAATTCTTTGTTTATGAGTATGCCAAGTGCTCCAAAAATCCGAAATATGTTACCTTTCAGGTTTGATGTTCGTTTTATTACATCTCTTTATTTCTCTTGTATGTCATTCTTAGAACAGAGTAGATTCTGGATTCTTTTTTTTTTTTAATTCAAAAATTTAGAAATTTCATTAAGCTAGAAGGAAGAGGGCTACAACAATTACATATCATCTAACAAAACTGGCTGAGAGATAAAACAAGATACAAGACAAACTGCAAAGAATGTGTGATGATGAAGGTCCAAAACCAAATCTTAGTTATTTTAACTTTTCCTCTTCTCCTTTAAATTTTGTAGTGTCTTGACTCCATACTACAAGGAGGACGTCCTGTATTCTGATGAGGAGCTTAACAAGGAAAATGAGGATGGAATATCGACTTTGTTTTATCTGCAAAAAATATATCCTGGTAATGAATATTTGTGTCCAATCTAATTTATCTTCTGTGGGCATCCTCTGAGAATACATCCCTTGATTAACATTTTATTTGGTAACTAGATGAGTGGAGCAATTTCCAAGAGCGGATGAAGCCATTTAAGGAAGCTTATGTCCAAGAAAATATTCGCCTTTGGGTATCTTGTAGAGGTCAGACACTTGCGAGGACAGGTAAGCACATTATTGTGATGGCTTTAATTCGTTCTCTTAAATCTTGAACTGCTTTTACTGAATTTGTCCTGCATTTATCAGTTAGAGGGATGATGTATTACAGACAGGCGTTAGAACTTCAATGCTTTCTTGACATGGCTGAAGATAAGGGTAAGACTTCTTGTTATCAGTTTTGTAATTCGACAATGATAAGGTATAGGCAAATAGTTCATGTTGAATTCTCTGAACCACTCACATATGTTTGGTATTTGTCTGCAGCAATTTTTGTTGGCATCAGGACCACTGCATCAGATGATAATCACCAAGACTCATGGGCGCCAGATGCCCGTTCGCAAGCAATAGCCGATATCAAATTCACCTATGTTGTTTCCTGCCAGGTCTATGGGGGACAAAAAAAATCTAGTGTACCTCGAGACCGGAGTTGCTACCAAAACATTCTGAATCTTATGTTAAAGTAATTGATTCAAATTACTCAATACTGTGGCCTTCCTAATTTTTCATTTGTGTGGGGGGCAATCAGTGGAGTTGGCTTTGCCTTACTATTAAGAAATTACTTTACAGGTACCCATCTTTGAGGGTTGCTTACATTGATGAGAGAGAAGAGGCGATTGCGGATGAAAAAACTGAAAAGGTTTATTATTCGGTTTTGGTCAAAGGCGGTGATAAGTTAGATGAGGTACTGCCTTAAGCCTTCAATGTGATCTTACAAATGCATATTTGCTCTCTTTCAGGGGATCCCAGAAGTACTCCTTGACACATATTCCTCTGTTTCATTGTTCATATGTAGTCAGTTATACTATATGCTTGCAGTTATTTATTCCAATAACTTAAGAATCAACACCTCTTAGTAACGAAAGAAGTGCTTTTCTTCTTGTTTAAAAACTCTAAATAGTGCAATGTTATGGCGAAAAATCCATTTAATGAGATTTTGTTCGATTTTTAGGTGAGAAGATAAAAAAATTGGAAGGGTTTATTTTAGGTTTAATGATGCAAGACTAGTTATTTTATTTTATTTTAATTTTTCAACTAAATGTTGAATTAAAAAGTATATTACTTATATGTACAAAGACATATGGAAGGAAATATCAATCCCTGTGGAGGATTGAGATGGTTTAAGTAAATGAGCTAGATTTACACTGATTCAAGAGAATTAATGCCCCCCTATTTATGCTGTCCATTTAAATCAAATGTATAAGCGTTTAGTGGCTATTCTGATTTAAATTCATCTGTTAAAGTTGATCTAAATTATATTCATCATCAAATGTGAAAAATTATACAATTCTGGAAATATCTTAATTTAGCACTTCAATTTCTGAGAATAAATGTTAATCTTTTACATATGGAGAGTTAATACTGGTGCTTAGTGGTGTGTTGTGTGTTTTAGTTCTATTAAAATCATCTTTCATGTTACAAAAATCTCTCATCTTTTTATGGATGCTCTTAAGGTAATGCCTATCTTACTTTTCTTGTTGTTGTTTCTTTTCTTCTGTCATCAACATTTATTGGTAATATGAAGAGTTAACTGTGATCCATTTAAAAATTTTGATCCTTTAATTGAGTAACTCTCTGTATTCTTAGGAAATTTACCGAATCAAACTCCCCGGTCCACCAACGGCTATTGGGGAAGGAAAGCCTGAAAATCAAAATCATGCCATTATTTTCACCCGTGGAGAAGCACTTCAGACCATAGACATGAATCAGGTAATCAATTTGACCTGAACATTTAGATTCGTGTCTATATATTATGTTACTCACAGTCTATCCTTCAGGATAATTATCTTGAAGAAGCTTTCAAGATGAGAAACGTGCTGCAAGAGTTTCTAAAGTCTCGTCATGGACGAAAACCAACAATATTGGGTCTTAGAGAGCATATTTTCACAGGAAGGTTAGTTTAATGCATAGGTCTGAGAAGTCTCAAATTAAAATGCAATAGTTAACGGACTCTGTATTTGTTTATTTCTTTAGTCTTATTCTTTCTGATATTATGTAGTTTTCTAATTTTCCAGTGTGTCATCCCTTGCTTGGTTTATGTCTAATCAAGAAATGAGTTTTGTTACTATTGGGCAAAGAATTCTTGCGGACCCTCTAAGGTAAGGATTGTCTTCCTGCTTAAATGGAAAAATTTGCATTAAAAACATGTCTAAACATACAGAATCAACTTTATCCAAAGAACATCAAATAATCTGCAATATTTTGAACATGAGGTTCATTCTTGAACTTTGTAGGGTCCGCTTCCACTATGGCCATCCTGATATATTTGATAGGATCTTTCATATAACAAGAGGTGGCATAAGCAAAGCGTCAAAAATTATCAACTTGAGTGAGGATATATTTTCAGGTAAACACATATCCAACTAATTGTACAACAGCCACCTATTCAGAGAGTTATTGATGTGGAGTGATGTAGGTTTTAATTCAACTTTACGTGGAGGAAATGTTACACATCATGAATACATGCAAGTGGGAAAAGGACGTGATGTGGGTATGAATCAAATATCACAGTTTGAGGCTAAGGTAGCAAATGGAAATGGAGAGCAAACTCTTAGCCGTGATGTTTATCGACTAGGACGACGGTTTGACTTCTACAGAATGTTGTCCTTCTACTTCACAACTGTTGGTTTCTACTTTAGCAGCTTGGTATGAAATTTCATGCATTTGAAAATATACATTACGAGACTGATCCCTATGAGTTTCATATTTATCTTAACATTCTTATGGTTTTTCAGGTCACTGTTTTTACAGTTTATGTATTTCTCTATGGGCGTCTATATTTGGTTTTGAGTGGTCTTGAAAGGGCAATTTTGGATGATCCAAGCATCCACCAAAGTAAATCTCTTGAAGCAGCTTTGGCATCTCAGGCTGTGTTTCAACTTGGTTTGTTGTTAGTCCTCCCTATGGTGATGGAAATTGGCCTAGAAAGAGGGTTTCGCACTGCAATAGGGGATTTTATTATCATGCAGCTGCAGCTGGCCTCTGTTTTCTTCACGTTTCAGCTTGGGACAAAAGCGCACTACTTTGGGAGAACCATACTGCATGGTGGTTCGAAGTACCGAGCTACTGGACGAGGATTTGTGGTTTTCCATGCAAAGTTCGGTGACAACTATCGGATGTATTCACGCAGTCACTTTGTAAAGGGTTTGGAGTTGATGGTACTTTTGGTAGTCTATGAAGTCTATGGGCACTCGTATAGAAGTTCACATGTTTATCTGTTTGTCACATTCTCCATGTGGTTTTTGGTGGCCTCATGGTTATTTGCTCCATTTGTTTTCAATCCTTCTGGATTTGAGTGGCAGAAGACTGTAGATGATTGGACTGACTGGAAGAGATGGATGGGTAACCGTGGTGGGATTGGTATCCAACCAGATAGAAGTTGGGAATCTTGGTGGGATGAGGAGCAGGAACACCTCAAGTACACTGATATTCGTGGACGGGTGCTTGAGATACTACTGGCCTTTCGTTTCATTCTCTATCAGTATGGCATTGTTTACCAACTCAATATATCTCATCGCAGCAAGAGTTTGCTGGTAGTATATTGCAGTTCTACAAACTTTTTTTATTTACATGGTTATTTTATTATTTTTTAGCTTTTCCTTGTGAAGCTCATGCAGCCAACCTAATATATGCCATTTCCTTCTTTGTTAGGTGTATGGATTATCATGGCTAGTGATGGTAACCGTTCTTTTAGTCCTCAAGGTACATGTCCGACCTTTCTTTGCTTGATAGTGGAGATTTTGAGCTGCCATACTATGGGTCCAAAGCAATTGAGGTTCTGCAAAATTATCTGACAAAGCTTGTTTTATTCCCTTGTTCCAGATGGTATCAATGGGTAGGCGGAGATTTGGTACAGATTTTCAACTAATGTTCAGAATCCTCAAAGGCCTTCTCTTTCTCGGTTTCATTTCAGTCATGACTGTTTTATTTGTTGTCTGTGGCCTAACAATAGTAGATGTCTTCGCTAGCATTCTCGCTTTCATGCCCACAGGTTGGGCCGTACTTCTTGTAAGTTGAAACGATCTCAAACATTCAAAATTTCTCAGAAGCTTACCATTTGCTGCATAGCGTATTGAGATCCTCTTTCTCTTTGTCGTGCAGATTGGGCAAGCTTGTAGGCCTCTTCTGAAAGCACTGGGGTTCTGGGACTCCATAAAGGAGCTAGCAAGAGGATATGAGTATGTGATGGGGCTCATTATATTCATGCCTATAGTAGTACTATCATGGTTTCCCTTCATGACCGAGTTTCAGACTCGGTTGCTCTTCAATCAAGCATTCAGTAGAGGTCTGCAGATATCCAGGATTCTTGCAGGCAGGAAAGATAAGTCATCCAGTTGAGATTCGGAGCCATTTAGTGTTTTTGCTCATGTTCTTGCGGGACTATAGCATTCTTTCAACACTAAATCATTACAACCCCTTCAAGCTATACACTTTTTTATTTTGTTGATTTTAAATTGAAAAACAGTAGCATATGCTGCTATCTGCATAGATTTTATCTGTACGAAGTAGAAGCTCACCTGGGAAGAGAATAACGTTTGTACGTATTTCATCTCCTCTTGCTATTTCGCAAATCATAAGGTAATCAACAACGGAAAGACGACTCTTTAAATTACAAATTGCCCGCTGTTACTCTGTTGGCGAAGAAAAAATAAATCGCCGAGCTCTTATGCACCAGTGCTTATGGCTGGCACAATCACGAGGTTCTCCTTTACCCCTGTCCTCCCGGGTAGACCCAAGCTGAAACCCTCGCCTTTGTCTTTCAGAATCGTCGCGTGTTCGACAACCGGAACCAGTACGAGTATCGGCACTGATGAACTGAGAACCCAACTTCTTCACCTTCAAGCAGAGTCTGACATTACGAGGGCCAAAGGTAGGACACCAAAATCGTCTCTCCAATATTTCGGCTGCTTGTCTACGATTCCTTCATTTACAATGTTAAAACCAAACCTTACTGATTCATGTGTTCGAAATTGTAGTCGCAATTGAATTGCTTGGTAATGCCTCTTTCACAGAACCGTAAATGTCTAGACTGCGTTTTGTGGATAGGGACTCGTATCTTCAACGGTACTTATAATTCTTTCTTGGTACAGCAAACAATGCAAGATTGAGGCTAATGAGATTGTCGGAGGCAGTGGAGAATCTACAAAGACAAGCAGCAGCAGATATTCAATCTGGCAAAGAGGATGAAGCCAGAGAGCTTCTTTTACAGAAGAGGAAAGTCATACAAGCGCTTGAGAAATCAAAAATTCGTATCCAAGTTCTCGATCAGCTCTCGGAGAACCTCAACAAGGTAGATATCCTTGGAAGCCGGTGCGTTGTTCTGGTCCTATTTCTGTTCGTCGAAAACGAGGAAGGAAACCTAAAATCAAATTTTAAATAGTACGGTAAAGGTGGATCGCTGTTAGCAAGAGTTATTTCGGTCTATCATCTTACAGTAGCTTTCATTTTGTCAGGCAATTTCTGTAAAGGAAACGCAGTTAATTGGAACTGTTGCTTCCGATCTGGAGGTTAGCAGTGATGATTCTTGTCCAGTGCGCATCATCTCCCCCAAGGATGATAACGCAGAAGAGTCTATACAAACTGAGGTATTGGATCCGGCTGAAAGGGATGATGAAGAACCTGATTTCCAGATTGATGTTCAAACGAAAAACGTACCTGTTGATGATCAGGAAAAAAAAAAAACAGTAACTCCAACTACGAGCGCGGAAAATGAAAACAATATCATCCGGAGCTTGAAGGGCATATCCTCTTATGCGGACTTTCTGGACCATTTGGACAGGCAGCTCCTTCAAATTGAGGAAGAACTTGTCATGGTCTTAAGGTTGTCAAGCTTGGTAATGGGCAGCGATCAGGGGCAGACAAATGCAAAGGAGCAACAAACATTGGTGCTTCTCGAAGATGTCCGCAGAGTAAGAGAGAGGTGAGTTGAGGACTTACAAGTTCGTTTTTGTCACCTGTGACAAGCTGGGTACTCTACTAGTTTCATTGAACATCTTCACAATTTGACTGAAAGATCCAGAGATTCTCCTTTTTCTCATTTGCTATCGCCTTGATGACGGTTTGGATGAGACGAGGGGAATAATGGTGAACACTATGAATGTGTAGTTCTGGGCAGCAGCCCTACTGCATTTGATACGACTCTCTCGGTTTATCTTGAGAATCTACCCCTGTTTATGACAGGATTCTAGGCATCAGGCACAGCCAAGGGCAGAACTGTTAAGTTCAGAAACTTCTGCATATGTGAATGGTATGTCTAGGAGATAAGCTTGGTCATCCTATAGTTCCTTTGATTTTGTTTAAGAGCTTGGGCAGTCTATGTTTTCTTTAATTTGCAGATGCCAGTTGCCACATCTCTGTGTCTTGCTGGAATTATGAGAATTAAGTAACCTAGCAGCTTTTGTTAACCAGTAAGTAACCTGTCCTTTGATCTCGTTGTTTTTACTGCTGGTTATGCTAAGACCTTGTCTGTCCCCTGACTTTTGCTTTTCCTCGGTGCAGATACTGCAGGGATTGTAGTAGGAAATCTACATATAATCAGGTTGAAATCCTTGGCCGCTATTTGCAGGACACTTCACTCAAGATTCAAGTGAAGTTCCTTGGATTACGTTTACTAGCCTCTAGTGTAAAACATCTACTCCAACGTCCCCTTGTTGCATTATCATCTGAAACGATCAGCTACTTTTCTTGTCCAAACATTTTTATCCTTCCATGTTATTTCCATTAGTTATAAATTCTGATTGTTAATAATTTTGTTTCAGTAGAATTCTACAAAATTTTATGAAAAATGCTAGAGTTTTACCCCCACTGACACCTGCATGGCAGCAGGAAGTTAACATTTATTTTGCTCCACTTTGTAGTAGGAAAATGTCTACCATCCCATAAGGCAGTGTTTGGAACACAGAATGGAGAGAAAAGAAAAACAAGGGTTTTTTTTTTTTTGTTGTTGTTGTTTGGATACCTATGAATAATGAAAGAGAAAAAAGAAAAAAAATATAATTTCTCTTGTTTGGATAAAAATAAAAAATAAAAATAATAATAATATTTTTAAATTTTTTTATGGTTAAGATTTTCTCTCAAGTTTTTATTTTATTTTATTCTCAAATTTTATCATTTAATGATTTTTTCTTATATTTTCTTTTCTTTTAATGATTCTCTGCTTGCTACTTTCTTTTTCCCTACTATATACGTCTGCTTCAGTTTCAGTGCTAGAGCAAGACGAAAAAAAAAAAAGAAACCCAAGTGGCCACGACCATAAGTAACTCCAAGATATTAGATCTAGTTCAAACAAGCTAAATCATAACAGGTACAATATAACAATATCGACATTGCTATCTACAGTAATAAACACCAAGAGGTTTCGAAGGACACATTCAGATATTCTTCCGGGTTGGGAATTGGTTCCTCTACTTCTATACTCACTAAGCCTGTGCGAAGTAATAGATGCCGTCCTCCAATGACACCGAGGAGAGGAGGTAGATGTTACTGCTTTAGATCCAAGCTTCATCGCTTCCCCTGTACATACAATCCAAACATTGCCTTGCACCTGACAGACACGTAAGCCCACAGCATGGATCTTGGCTTCGAAGTCCCCCTGTCGCATGCACTTGCCAGTGCAATGAAGAAAACCAAAGCCCCAGGAAAGTTCAATGATGACTCTCCATGAGATCGGAAAGAGTAATCCTGCCACAATTGCCTGTGTCCAGCCTATCGAACTGGTGGCAGATGGGTACAATGTCCTTATCTGCTATCGTCCCCATCTCTTTCAGCTTATATATAACATACTCGGACTTACTGCAATCACAAAGTCCAGTACAGGAATAAATCAATATATCGTTTTCAACTTCAGAGCTATATATGGAGACATTCACAAAAAATTATACTAGAAATTAATCTACCTTAAATAACAGCTACAGCGGGGATGAGACAATAACAATTTGATCTTAATAAAAGTTAAGAAGGTTGATCTGTGAAGCATCATTTCTCTCAAGTCAGTACTAGCAATGCTTTTCCATTTTTATAAGACTAAAAATGGCAGAGACTACGGTTTAACAGTCAACAAAACGTGGCTTATTTGTATAACCTGAAAGAACAAACATCAATGTGACTACTGAGTACAAGCAACTGATTCTTGCTTGGAGGGGTGCCATAGATTGTTCTGAAGTTACCAGATAAGGCAGGTTCCAAGGAAATCATAGTATATGGCAGCTACTCAAATATAGAAGTTGAACTAACTTGCCTTGAAGAGATATGCAACACAATACATGAGTAACTTATCCAAGCCTCCAAAATTGATGCTTACCAAGGGAAAAAAATGGTTCTCTCTTATTCTATAAACCTAAAGAAAGAACATGAATTTTTCACAGATCTTCTGTGGTCATGACTGATTAACAACCTAAAACCGGTAAGTCTACACTTTAAGGTGTTGAGATGAGTAGCTCAGTGATGCAGGGCATGTCTTACAAGAGTTTACTGGAGAATTCATTTCACATCGAGTGATAAAAGCTTAAATGTTTTTGCATGTCCCCTTTTTTTGAGTACTCAATAATGAGCAAAGCCTTCTCCCGTGCAGCATATTGCAAACCATGATTAGTTAAAGGCCCAATACAATATGTCCAAAGAACCATGTAAAGATATTGCCTACCCCTTCGACAATTGCAAGTCTGAATCTGTTAAAGCTGAGAAAACCAGATATTGATGCGATTAGGGACGGGGGCTTAGATAAAGAGAGCATCTTATGTTTAGTAGATGTATCCCTATAAGACCCAAAAATATCCTCGAGTAACATCTTCCCATCTTTTCTAATTTCATTTTAACAAAAATAAAAAAACTGTAAAGTATTTTCGCAGAGGACCAAAATAAAAAAAAATGTAAAAATATTTTCACAGGGGGATAAAATATTGACACCAAGAATCAGAAAAGTAAATACCTGTGTCTTAATCAAATCAAGACATTGTGGATACATGTCTTCAGGAGGGTTTTGATGCACATCTAACAAAAAGCCTGGAGAGAATGTATCACAAGGTGAACTAGCATGTACCTGTAAGGGATCCTAGTGTAATTGTTGGTACTGAATTAAAATTTTCACCACTGTCTGCCTTTCCAAATATAATGGATCAGTTGACAGAGTGAGTTGTTGCTGAGACAAATGTAACTCGAGCATTCAATTGGAGTATCTACTTCTCTGCAGCCTCTTGTAGACATGATTCAGAAAATTTGAGAATGAGAAGCTAAGCCTTTTTTTTTATATAAAATACAATACAAAGCTAATTCTTTAATGTCATCCAAAAGAGTAGCTCATTCAAGCTAAACAACTGCTTAAACCAAAAACAGTGTACAGAGTGGAAAGCCATCCCCAGAAGAAGAAACATTCAAGAAATTTGATTAGGTACCGATAAGTCATCATGGTCACATTCACCAGTGTCTAAATAACATATTGTTGATATATTGCCCTCTCTCTCTCTCTCTCTCTCTCTCTCTCTCTCTCTCTCTATCTATCTATCTATCTATCTTTTGAGGGTCAAACCTGTTCCTATTTTAAAAAGTTAAGAGTTGCACTCTGACCCTCTAAGCAAATGACCATATCAACACTAAGAAGCAGCACTAACAACTGATTACAGATCTCACAAATTGCCAATATCAGTTCAGCCCTAAAAGTCCTCTGCCTGATCAAAACTTACAACTTTACACCCACAAGATATAATTGCTCAAGCGTTTGGTGTGACAGGGTGGGTCATCAGCCTAAGCTATCCACTTGACAGTACACATGGAAAACCCAAGCAATTTAAACTTCATGTCTTTTCAACTTCGTTTTCCATTAGATACTTCATCTTACTTTCTCCATCTCCAACTCTTCTATGCATTCAAACCAAACAACTAGTTATTTCTATATTCATTTTGCTACCAGAGCACACACCGTTCTAATTAAATGTTCCACTCACTTCTCCCAATCAAATAACTCATGTTCTTCCTTAAGCATGTCATATTTGCTGGATGAGACTTTGATCAGATGTCAAGACATGAATTACATCTTTTTTTCTGAAACAACATAGTTTCTAAGAACTAACATCTCTTCTGTAACACAACAAGGGCCCACTGAGACTTCACAATGCTGATACTCTAATCTAATTACAAGAAGATCAGGCAAGTCTATATACAGAGCTTGCTTCATGGAATTGGGTGGAGATCTCCAGATGCAAACCATGAAACATGCAAACACATATCAGCGATGGAAACTCAACTGGGGAATCTCCATTTTTACATAATTTGAAAATTAAAATATGTGAAATATAAGAATAAGTATCCTGGAACCGGGATACTTGAGCTGAAATCTTCAGTGATCATTCATCGATTTAAAAGGAATAACTAGAAATGTGATATAAACTGCCATCACAAAGGAGGGAAAGGGAATACGCAATCCCTGCAGAGTACAAATGATTTTTCAACAACAAAATATCTTCCTTAGACACCTGACAATTAAATCCATAATTCAAAGCACGGGAATATACTTCTATTAATTTTTTTTTCTACATTCATTCATAATGCAAAGAATAGTCCTAATATAACAACTATAAGAGAATCAAAAGACTAGAAATTTCACCTCACAAAACCATTATTATCAATATCAGCAGCGAGAAACTCAGATACAGTCATATCTCTCCCAAGCACCCACTTTGCAATCTTCCGATGTCTCTTATCAATCCTTGCCTCCGCCAAATAGAGAAATGCCCGAGCAACTGCTAGGGTAGACACCAAAAGCCACACCGAAGCAAAAAGCCTCCCCGGCAAAGACTTGAATGCCTTATCCCCGTAACCAACAGTGGTGACTGACATGACTGACAAGTAAAACGAATCTAGCCATCCAAGCCTCTCCACAAAATGCATAACGCCAGTTCCAACACCGATACAGATTACCACCACCCCTAAAGCCAGCCCGACCTTCATGCGAATTCTCATCCTTCCCTTCTTTATGTCCACCAGATAGGGATGCTGGGCGCCACCTTTGACAGCACTGAGTAGTAAAGTCTCCTGCAAGTCGAGGACGTAACTAACCATTCCGCTGAGGAGAATATCAATGAAACCAAACCCGACTAAGACGAATAAAATAGAGAAGACTTTGGTAGAGGGAGACGCAGGGGTAATGTCACCATATCCGATGGTGCACATGGTAACGATACAGAAGTAAAGTGCGTCAACGACGGGATGCGTTTCATTTGCAGAGAAGTGATGGCGGTTGATCGAATAGATGCAAACACCGAGGACAAGGTAGACAGCTAAAAGGAATACTGCCTGGCAGACAATGGAGGAGGAGCCGAACTGGGGTTTGGGAAGCGGATGGAGGTCGATCTCGTTGATGCCGGACATAGCGGGGGCAGTTCTGGATCGGTGGAGATTGGATTTCCTGCCGGTGTTCCATTGCAGGTCGTCGTGGACGGTGACAGGGGAGGAGGGAGAGGGGAGTGGGCGAGGGGATTTTACGGCTAGGGCTTCAGATAGGTCGACGCCATCGCTAGGTCCGAATATGAGAAGGTCCTTTAGATAAGGCGGAGTTAGAGGCGGCGGAGAGTTGATAGGGAGAGTGAATTCTTCAGTCTCAGGAAGAGAGCAGAGCGACGGCGGAGTGGTCGACAAGCGCCTTCTGGGGCTGTTATAGGGCAAGAGAGGTTCCTTATCCATTAAAGATTGTACAAATCTGGATCCCTCGGCATATAACCAAGAAGAATGTCTTCTTCTCCAAATACAAAAAAGGGCTGCCTTTTCCTTCTTCTCGTTTTGTTTATTGAATATTGAACTACAAAAATGGTAGAGAAGAACCCCTTTTCTTGGACTCAATGTGGCCTTAATTGCACCATGGAGGTTCGCGAAAATCTCAGTGTACTTAACTGCATCACGCCAAGTAGTCTGGTCGTCCTTCTTTCTTTTGTTTTTCGGTAACCAACAGATCTCGTCTTCTTGTGTGTAAACTGTGATGTGTATATCAGACAGAAGGTTTAATAAATAATACCATACGGTTCACCGCTCTGGTTAAATCTGAGAGATGGCTTGGCGCCTGATTAATGCCCAAGAAAGTCCAGACGATAATATCCTTTGGTAAATGATGATGAGGAACAAGACAGAAACCCTTCCCCGCGAAGGCCAACAGAAATTCGAAATGAGATTCTAAACTTAAAAAAATTCGCTTTTTTACAGGTCTCGCACGGCTACATTCACAAAGAAAGTTTCAGATGCGACAGGAAGTGTAAAAGACAGGCACCGACATGATTTAATATTTATACAAAAAATGTTTGACTCCCGCTCCATTATTAAAGCATCGTGGAATAAATGGCCTCGTTCAAATTTCTCCGTGAGATGTAGCTCAATAAAAAGGAGATGGAACATGCAACCAACCGAAGGCGTACCATCCAACCAAATCGTCTTGTTTTACATTTTTTATTTCCAGATTGGAAACAATTGCTTGTCGCGACGTAGAAAACTAGCGATGCTGATACATACAAGATAACGCCGACGAAAGCTTTACTGATCATGAAAGGGGTAGAGGACCAGGGGTGCTCCAAGGGCAGAGAGGAATCCTTGATGTTGGTGAAGACAGAAGGGAGCAGAATAGAATTGATGTACAGTGTTTCATTTGCTGGTGTAGTTCCCCGCGAGACTTGCAAGAAGTTGATGAATCGGCTGGACGGCGGTGAAAGGCAAGGCTGCGTCTGGGATCAGGATACGGGTTTCGAAGGCAGAGGTAGAAGGAAAAGGCAGGAGATAATCGTTTTCAGCAGGCAGAGCAGGTGGTTGGCTCGCACAATTGGTTCTGCTTCTCGCCGTCTTGCCATGAATTAATGTTACGTTTCAGGGAACAATTCTTCTTTCTAGTGTCCACTTTTCCACATCTTAAAAGGAGAAGATCGATCAGGCAGGCGCATTTGGAATAATAAGGTTTGGAAACAGAGCACTGAGACCACCTTGATTGACGCTAATGACCAACAATTACAACCATAATGTGAGAGTATGCCATTGAGAGGTTTATGTTATACACTCAATACTCGAGTCCCTGGTGAAAGCTACAGCCCCATTTATTATCAAATTGCTGGCTCGAATATGACGAGCCGATCTCAAGTATTATACCGAGAAAGTATTACAATGAAAATGCTCATCACGGTATTGGATTCTCAAGCAATGCAGCTTGCTAATCGTCATCCACGAGTACATTGCGACGCCTCTGGATCTGAATAACATATCCAAAGAATTAGCTTACCGCTGAAAAATACAAGAATCCGAATGATAGATATAGGAGCTTACAGTCACTTTGGTCTGTTTTGCAGTTTGGGTGTTGATCTGCTCAATCAAAGATATAAGCCTCTCCTCAGAAACCTGTCAAAGAACATATCAAACACTGTTAAATTATAGAAATAATAATAGCAGATGGAGACGTATTGATATTATTAGTACTACTGATGTCTCCAAATTACAACTAAAGGTTCAATCCAAAATTAGTCTTCTCAAAAAGGGTAAACAGGAAAGTCAAATTACCTTCTCAACAATCTGACCCATTTGGGAAGCTCTAAGAATAACATCCTCAACTCCTCTTGCCTTCTCAGGTTTCACAAGTGCAATACGAGCAACTGATAAAATCAAGGAGACCAGACCACTCTGAGAAGGCCTAAACTGATACAATAGAAAACAGGATAACCACAAAGTTGCAGTCCATGCATGGGGGTACCATATGATTTGTAAAACAAACCAATGCTGACACATGTTAGACAAAAATCTTCTCCTGGTAGTCAAAAAGCCACAGACAGAAATCCTCAAATGCTTAGAATCATACCCTGTAACAGTATGTTCATTAAAAGATTATATTTTGAGGAAAAGTCCAGGCTAATGTAATCAAACATGATGTGTACTTTTTTAAGTTTTCAAGTAACTGCAGTTAGCAAATCAACAACTTAGCAGTTTTCCTGGTCAAACTGTACAAATTTGGTTTGTTTGTAAAATTACCTGCTTCCCAGTAATAAGTGTTTATGATTATTACAAGCTTCTTTTTTTTACAAGTGAATGATTATTTCAAACCAAGGCCTAAGAAATGTCAACTGAGGGAGCTGGCAAATGGAATAGTCTGCAAAATAAGGCACTTTGTCAAAATCACTACTGTCCATGCATCGACAGTGGATGGAATAATTAGGCCATGACATAGTACATAAAATACACACCTAATTATGTCACTGTACAAATATAACCTGTAAATGAAAACTGTCCATTCACCATTATAACCTCTAGGAGACACTTCGAACTTAATTATTAGATACAATAAAAATAAGAACCGCAGGGCGTTTTTCTTTGAATGTCCACTCATGTTATTTTGGGAATATTCCAGATAATATGCAGCTAACACTGCTCATTTCTGAAACAAAAAATCAGACTTATTTAAGAAAAACATGGCTCCTTTTCCAAAGGCATTCTCGTGCATTTTAGATTCTTATCGTAGATTCATATAATTTGATATGGCATGTGAATCACTGGAAAAGAAATGTACAACTAATCTAATAATAAAGCTCTGTAAGGGAAATACGGGAGCCTTATGCAGCCATACAAAGTGTTTTAATCCATTTTTTACAACGTAAAAGAAGACATAACCTGTATTGTTAGAGAAAAAATGGAATGGCGGAATGGATAACAAAGAAATAGTGAACATATCTATTTTGATGAGTTATGAAAGAATAATGATGATTTATTTTTTAATCACTACAAAATATATCTCAGATTACCTATCCTCGTGCTTCATTTGTAAATGAAGAGACCGAAGAAAGCTGTTTCATCCACAAAAGAAAGAGAGAAAAACACATACAACCAGGAAAGGAGGACAATTGCATGACAACCATGCTAAGCACACGCCCAAAGCAGGTCATAGCCAATTCCATGCATCAGTCATTGAAGCCAACTAGACATCATTCAGCAGAAAAAGATTCAAATTTCAAGAAAACCAAATGAACTGCAAAAGACATCTGAGTAATCACAAAAGGTTGTAAGAAGACATTAATGTGAAGGTAGTTCCAATAACTTAAACAAAAACTAATCTATAGCAATCTTACGTCTTTCTCGTGCTTCAGAAGACAAAATTTGACTAAGCATCATCTGACGTCGTTCATCAGCTTCCCTAGAAATTAGAGGTTGAGACCATTAATTCATATGTCCTAGACAGTCTCAAGATGCATAAAAGGAACCAGAATTGATAGATAACAAAGTTTAGTTTCAACATTTAAAAGGTTGCTCAAAATAAATAGAATTAAAGCAAAAACATGCACTTAATGTAATAATTATTGACTGAAAAAGAACCTTTTAGCATTTTCCTGTGCAGCCTGCTGCTCTGGGTTTTGTTGATTACCCTACACAAACCATCATATTCAGTGTTATATCCTTAGCAATAAAAAAATTAAGAGCATTAAACACCAGATAAGACATAAACTACTAACAAGGCCACGTTGTGCCATTAACTCCTGCATTCTCCTTTGCCTGATTGCTTCTAATTCTGGGTCATCCTATAATAAAAAAAAATTCCCTTTCAGTACACTCGAATTCCAACACAAGAAATATCAGTTTAACTCCTGATGATTACTTCCTCAAAATTGTTTTGAGTTTGTTATCAGGAATAACAGCAAAGATAAATATATGTTACACATAAAACTTTGACAGATTGATATATACTACAGTACACCATCTATCAGAAAGATAAGATGTCAGAATTATAAACATCAATATGCAAACACAGTTTGATATAGCAATGACAGGACAATTTCTACTTCATGTCCCTTAATTATATAACTTTTGAGGAATAATTGCATGCTTTCTGTTTTCCCTTTTGTCTCTTTTCTGGATGGTACATAACATATTACTAATAACTCTAACACTAGCAATTGATTATTTTAAGATGCTCCGGAATGTTACTTATAGTTGATAAACACAATACACAACATATACATCCATGACTACACAAAGGCATTTAGGCCAAATGCCTGTTAACAGAAAACTATTGACCACAACCAAGTTGCTCTGATAATGCACATCCATCAAAAGAGGAAATCTTCAAAAACCCAAAATTTAAAATTTTCTATATTCTACAATACCACATAAGGATTAAGCATCAATCTACTCATCCAATCAGAAATGAAGTAACAGTTGAAAGATGCAACCAAATGCAGAGTTGATTATTGTTGTTGAAGAAAATGGTATAACTGTCAGTCAAGAGAATAAAGAAGACTTATTAGAGATGATAGCAATAAAACGACATTGGTCAAGTATTGATGGATTTATTTGTTACATGGAAGATGATGATACAATTTCCTTTTTCAATTGTGGCAGCCGTATAGGTGACCAATTGTGGGAGCCATGTAGCTCACCAATAAACTCAAGCCTTCTCTGGCTTAAAGATATAGGAGCATCTATCTTTGTATTGATGACATTTCTAGAATAGTCAACCACAGCTGTCAGTTGCAAACAAAAGATAATGGGCAGACTTAAATAAAGGCAGCTAGTCCATCCATAATGAGTGAAAATAATAGCTGTGGTCTTTTTAAATAATAGCTCATTCCTGATTTAAGGCCATAATCAAAGGAAACATATTGGTCTGTGCTTGTCGTGGTACCCCTAGTTACAACAAACTCAGAAATATGTCTACCCAGATAAAAAACTTCCTGCTTCTTATTATGCAAAAGCCAGATCTTTCGTGAATCTATCAAATACACTCTCCAAAGCAAGACCACGTGTAGGTTGTTGTTCTTATCCAATATTTCTCCATGAAGAACCTAAACAAGATTACGTACTTAGTTCATCTCCTTGGCATGAGCCAAACGGAGTTCTCGTTTCATGAGGGTCAACCTACAACTATTTTCAGCTTTTCTCTCCCATAATTCTACGGACTGACTTTATAGCACTCCCGGGGAGTCATTAGATTTGGATTTTTCTTTTGTTCTTAAAGATGGGCGCCACCACACTTCTACTCCACATCCAATTGACATCCACGTCACGTATTCAATATCCCTTTGACCATACTAGACTAAAGTTACCTGAAACAGATGATCATGATAATTGAACAGTCAACGAACCCAAAATCCATTCTCACTAGAAATAGTTTCAATAGAATCAAATGACAACTGGAGTCTAATTTCTAAAACGGACTAAACTCATTCAGCTGCTATTTAGAAGTGTAAAGAACAGTGACATTGATCATCCCCCATAGCAATTCTCATCTGAAACTTGAAAGCATTCCGCGAGGAAAGATGAACCCATGAGCCAAATTCACAGAAACTAAGAGAAACAGCTGCAAAATTCACGCACCATTGTTCGTAAGAGTCGGGGCAATCAAACGACGTTGCTTAGACTCCCTGATCTCAATGTGCCTACAGCGCCCGAGAAAATGCTTGGCCTGCGAGGCGACCTGCCACTGATCAAGCCCTAATGTTAATATTTTAAAGATTTTTCCGTATGAAAACGATTATCATTATCGTCGCGTGCACGGGACGCTGCTGCCTCGACGCGAGCAAGACCCTTAGGACTTGGTTGAGGGACTGGGCTCCATATGGATCTCCAATTGTCATATCAACAGGCCTAAATTCAGCTTAATTCATTCCAATTGAAAAGGTTCAAAATATTCGAATGAAACCCAATTCAAGCCCACAAAATATATCTTTCCTCTAATTTGGTACGGTTCATAGAATCATACTTCACACACGTGTTCGATATGAAGGCATCGAGTTGACTGGTGACTCAGTCGGATTACTTCCGAGTCGGACTTGACCCTTCTAGTCATGATCGATCAGAGTACAGGTATCTCACTCATAGTTACTACCAGACTCATCTACTCCAATTCGGATTTCTTGGGACCAATATCTCTACTGCTGCTAATCTTATAAAAACTAGGTGTGCTCGAATTCTTGCCATGCAATGTTAACAACCTGATCGTAAGATGCCCAATGCCAACCTGTAGTTTCACCCAGAAGACCATAATCAAAGATTGCAGTCCGCAGAGATCTTCGAAAGTTAGATCTGATAAAAAAGAAATTCATCTGGACGTTATGAAGAAATCACTAATTAACAGTTCGAACTTTGAAAAAATAAGCGACAGAACATAGAACAACGTCTTTCATGGAGGTCTGGTAGTAATATATCATGGTAATTAAGTAATAAGACGTAAATGAATTGAGAAATTACAGGAAGAGGTAATTTTTTACATGGTTGTTTAGATTATTCAGAAGTTCAAATTGTTTGGATCAGATCAGATTAGATTAGATTAGATTAGATAAGGGATTAGAGTCGTTATTATCAACAATTTTGTTTTCTTGGAATATCTAACATGCTCGTCTATAAATAAGATCCCATAACGTGAGTCTGCAAACTGATTACCAACCCATCACAATGGATTCATGGCGTTTGGGTTGGTGTTATTTGGTGATGTTGATGACGACGATGCTCTCTTTCCCATATGGGGGAGAGTGTGCCATGTCTGCTGTAGGGGATCCTGGAATGAAGAGAGACAGTCTGCGAGTGGCCCTCGAATCCTGGAACCAGTGCAATGAGGTTGGAGAAGAAGTCCCCTTCCAAGGAAGCCCGAGGGCAGCCGATTGCTTCGACGTCCTCAGCGAGCCTTCAGACGACAGTAAGTTGTTCTTCTCTCGAACTACATGGTCATGGAAGCTGTGTTTCTAGTTACTGTTCGATTAACCATAGGAGTCATTAGACATCGAAGCCGAAACGATGGTCTGCCGTGAATCGAGATGTTACCTATTCGTTGTACTTTTTGTTTTAATTCCGCTCCTGTTGTTTATTCTTTGTGTTGTTCAAACAGCCTAAGCTTTCCCAGAAATCGTCTGAAAGTATACTTCTCCGGAAGAAAAACACAAAAAGAACTTATTTCTGCAAAACAACGACTGCATCATTTATTTTCAAAAATACCAAACTTTGACCAGTCCACTGGACATATGGATAATCAAAGGCAACACGTAAGTTTTGACTGTTTACATGTTGACAACTCTTTTGTGTGGTATGGTAGTTGAACACATCGGTTGCCATGTCATTATTTTTACACGTCATTATCAATTTTTCTCTTTTGCCCCATCATATATTGCCACGTCAGCTCGCGCCACATAAGCCCTCCCTTATATGTTTTTTTGTTCTAATCTTTCTTCCTCAGTCTTTCTCCTCTCCTCTCGCCCTCTCTCCCCTGCTGCCGCCGCTCGGCCACGACGGCTCCCCTGTTGCCGCCCCTTCTCTAAAAAACCGAAGGCCTACTCACCCTCTAAACCCAAATTTGAATTTCAGAAGCCGATTTATTAGGGTGATTTTTTAGGGTTTTTGTTAATTGAATCTAATTATTGTGTTTAATTATAATATTTATTTGAATTTAGTGTTTAATTACTGTATTGATTTTTTGTGATTTACTATTTAATTTATGATTTTATGTTAATGAAATTTCTGTCAATTGCAGATAAATTAAAATTATTGTAAAGTTTTGTAAGATTTTTAATTAACTAATATATTTTGTAGTCATTTATTATTTTGTAAATAAGGTAATAAAAGTATACAAATAAATTATATTTTTAAACTCTAAAATCATTTTTTGTATATTTTCTACTTATAAATATTTTAAATTCATAGTAAATGGGTTAGAGTTAGATTTTTTTTATTTATAAATATTTTAAATTTCTAAATATTATTATTTTGTAAATAAGGTGATATAAAGTATACAAATAAATTATATTTTTAAATTCAAAAATAACTTTTTTTATTTTTTTAATTTATAAATATTTTAAATCGATAATATATGGGTAAGACTTAAGAGTAAGATTTTTTCTATTTATAAATACTTTAAATCTAATTATTTTACTTATTTTATTTTTTTTTTAAAATATGAAATAATAAAAAGTGTAACGATAATTTTTTAATTAATAAATATTTAAATTGATATTAAATGGTGTTAAATAAGTAAGAGTTAAGTTTTTAATAGTTAATTAAATTATTGAATAATTTATTATTTTAGATATAAGGTAATAAAAAGTGTATTTGATTTTTTATTTTTTGTAAATTTATTCAAAAATTTATCATGTAATGATGTGGTAGCAGACATGACAGATGACGTGGCAGTCGATGTGTTAATTTGTCGTATTCTACCGATGATGTGGTGACATGTAAGCAGTCAAAGCTTATGTGTCGCCTTTGACTGTCCACATGTACAGTGGACCAGTGGTATTTTTGAAAATAAGTTGTCATTGTTTCGTAAATAAGTTTTTTTAAACTGATAAAAAAATATTCTGATAGTAGATTGCTTGGCCTTCGGACAACTGGGTACGTGGAAGAAACCAGTAAGAGATGAATTGTGGAGCAAGAAGCCCCTACACATCGCTGTTAATCATTTATAATAGAATAGGCAATTTAGGATTTCTTGAACTGCTGGATTTCTCAAATTTAGGATTGAGGAAATCTATTTTTAATTTACAGAGAATGATAGCACGTCAATGAAGCACTCGATAATTCACAGAGTGACGGAACAAGACAACAAGCTCGGTGTGGGTGATCCCTTCCTCGGGATTCCTCCCGAAGCCCTACACGATGTCGACCTCTACGCCCCTGCAAAAGAGGCTTACCTGGGCTACCAATGCCAGGTGAACGAGTACCCTAATCCGTGGCAGTTCTGGATGATCATGCTGAAAAGTGGCAACATGGATGTGGACGCCGGCCTCTGCCCTGAAAACGGGAAGAAGATTGGTCCCTTCGAGCCCTCTACCAGGTTTCCATGCTTTGGACCTGGTTGCATGAATCACCCCATGATCTTCCACGAGTATACAAGCTTGCAGGGAGACAATGTGACTCTTCAGGGAAGTTTCTACGGGACATATGATTTGGATGCCAACAGGAGAGTAAGCGTGGAAAGCCAAAACATCTCCTACTACTCTATAGTTTGGAAGAAGGAGATTGGGAAGGGTAGCTGGGTTTTCCATCATAAGTTGAGGACTTCCGCCAAGTATCCATGGCTGATGCTCTACCTCAGGTCCGACGCCACCAAGGGGCTTTCCGGCGGTTACCATTACCCCACAAGAGGGATGTCGAAGATTGTAAGTTCTCTCTTCTTGAACTACTACTACTTTTACTGTTAAACAATCCCAGTTTCTGCTTCTTCCAAAAACTGAATGATAAAATTCCTGTGCAGATTCCGCAGTCACCGAACTTCAAAGTACGTCACACCCTGAACATATCAAAGGGAGGCGGTCCCCAGAGCCAATTCTACCTCCTCGACATGGGAAGCTGTTGGAAGAACGACGGCAGACCCTGCGACGGTGATGTATTGACGGATGTCACACGATACAGCGAGATGGTCATAAATCCGGCAGTCACGTCATGGTGCAGGGCAGACAACCTTAACGTCTGCCCTCCTTACCACACTTTTCCCAACGGTACTCGTGTTCACCGTACTGATAAAGTCAACTTCCCCTATTCGGCTTATCACCTCCATTGCAGCCCTGGCAACGCCCAATACTTGGAAGCTCCCTTCGATTTGTGCGACCCCTACAGCAATCCTCAGGCCCAAGAGATATTGCAGATAGTCCCACATCCTGTTTGGGGCGATTACGGCTACCCCACGAAAGCAGGTGAAGGATGGATTGGAGATGCAAGAACATGGGAGCTTGACGTTGGGAGGTTGTCAAGGGATTTGTATTTCTATCAGGTATTTCTTCTGCTGCTTTTCTTTGTTTGACTGCTGCTACTCTGCTACAATTGACTTCTATCCTCACTGTAAACTCGTTTTACTGTGCATCAGGATCCTGGGACTCCACCGGCGAAGAGAATATGGCCATCGATTGACGTAGGAACAGAGATATACATCAGTGCAGAGGGTGAAGTCGCAGAGTGGACATTGTCTGATTTTGACATTATCATCACTGATCCCGAGCAGTGAAGCTTATTATTGTAGTTCAGGAAAAGATACAAAATGCAGGGCACAACTTGTGCCAGCAAGTAAACACTGTTATCCTTCGGTTGAATATTGTTCATATCAGGGTTTTAGAGTTTGTACTGATTGAAGAGAAATCTGCCTGATAGAGGAATTGTCATAGTCAACGAATTCATTATTTGCAACTTTTAGCAGCTTCTAAATTCGAGCACTTCAATCGAAGAAACAGCAAAAGAAACTTTTCAATTTCATATCATCAAGCCACATGCCATGATACCTGCCACATCATAGAAAAGCTACATGTAAGATACCACATCATCATAATATATTGTGCCACATATTTTATGATTGATTTAAGTAATTTTATAATAATAAATATTTTAAAAATATTAATTTCTGGTTTTTAAAATCTTATATATTTCATTTTATTACCTTTAATTGAATATAAAAATAATTATTTAAAATATTTTTATTTTAATTAATACCTTTTATTATCATTTTAAGATATTATTTGATTTAATACAATATTTTGTAAAAAAAATTTAAAAATCTTACATATATCATTTTATTACCTTTACTTTAATATAATAAAAAAATATAACTTAATTATTAATAATTTAAAACTATTTTTATTGTAATTAATACCTTTTATTATAGTTTAAGATATTATTTGATTTAATAAAATATTTTTTAAAAAAGGTTTAAAAAATCTAACGTATTTCTTTTTATTACCTTCACTTTAATATAATAAAATATATATTAAAAAATTATTTTTTTGTAATTAATACATTTATTATCGTTATAAGATATTATTTAATTTAATACAATTTTTTGAAGAAAATAATTTATTTTTTAAAATTATTATTTGTTGATACACATTTTACTACCTTCTATTTTAATAAAAAAATATAAAATTCCTATATTAATTAATTAAAAAATTATATTCTTACCTATTTAATACCTTTCATTATCGATTTAAAATACTTTTTAATTGAAAAAAATATTTTTAGTGTTTAAAAAATCTAATTTATCAGCACACTTTTTATTACCTTACAACTACAATAATAAATATAAAATAAGTATATTAATTAGTTAAAAAATCTTCTTCTAATATGTTTAACATATTTTATTATCGATTTACGATATTTTCTAATTTAAAAAATAATTAGTATTTTTTTCAAAAAACTTATGTGGTGCATGATGATGTGACTTACACGGATTATAACAAGGTTGTTCAATGATGTGGCATCATATATGGATGATGATGTGGTGTCATGGCTCTTCGGGTACTGTCGTAGTGTGATGATGTGGCACCACACCACATAAGCGGTCAAAGTTTATGTGTCACCTTTTATTACACACATGTATAATTAACTCGTAAAAGTTGAGTATTTAGTAAAAAGTAAATTATTTGTGCAATTATTTAAAAAAAGGTCATATAATAAAATTCCCTTTTATTAATGGCATCTCTAACGAGTGACACCGTTAATTACATGTGAATTCAAAAGCTTTGTGTACGTAATTAGGGAGGTCTTGAATTTGAGAGAGATGAGGTTTTTTAGTAACTTTAGCCTACTAGCGAATTGAGCTAGCTGCCTTCTCTTCCACCATCCTCCAACTGAGAGCCTAAGTCATATTCCTTTGGAGCCTAGTAACATTCCAAAGGGAATGGCGTGGGGTCCAGGAAGTTTTGTTGCAGTCGAGAAAGATTGGTTGATCAGAGTTCGGTTGGGGGAGAGGAGAGACCGAAGACATTAGGGTAGAAGTTTAGCCATTATGGGCAGGCAAGGCATCTATCAAGCTTACTAAGAATTGGGGGGTTTTGGCCATTGGTTTAAGTGAAGGAAGGTCCAAGATGTATTTCTAGCTGCATTTAGAGATTCCCAAGCTGAGTGTCGAGTTGGCTAGAGATCGCGAACAATGTTTTGGAGGGTACTAGCCAATTTGGGACTTTATAGCTCAGATGATGACACTCTTTGATGGGTCACCCAGCCCCCTAGTATTCGAGACAGGGGAGACCCAGAAAGAAAAACCAATCTTTTCCCTTCCATTACGTTGTTCCACATTTCTCTTTCTGCAATTTCTTTAGCATGATAGACATCTCATTGATTTTCAATGTCAGATGATTATTTTGACCTTCATTAGTTGAGGCTTCAGCCATTGCTTTAAATATTAGTTAGAGCTAGGGATTGCATCGAACTAAGCCGGTTTACAGATGATTAATTTTTTCTGGAGTATACTTCATGAACTTGTTTCTAAAGCCTACATATGGTATTGCTTTAGTCATTAGGAAGTTGTTGAGGATATGGAAATTGATATTGCAACATCTGCAACTCAAGGGCCTTTTAAACATTCTCTTCCAGAGGTTGATATTTATTGTCACTTGCTTGTGTTGATATTTCTAATTGAACAAGTTATACAACGATTTTAGTAAATTATAAAGAATTTTCATCTGCTCCATCTTGGAATTTACAGTCAAATATCTAGTTCCAATTTACCCTGTTGGGTGGTGGTTTATGATTATCAGGCCAAGGCTTGTGCTTCCAGTAGCCTTGCTTGTGTGAAGAGTGTGAACAGAAGAACAATTGATGTTTTAGCATCTAGGTTTTATTTACATCGAGGTTCTCCTTGATGAAATGATGTTCAACTTCAACATGTTTAGTGCGATCATGTTCAATAGGATATTGTGCAATTGTGATGGTTGCCTTGTTATCACAGTGGAGATTCATAGGTTTAGCGTATTCAATCTCTAAGTCCCTCAGTATTTTCCTTACCCATAACAACTCGCATACACCATGAGTCATGCCTCAAAATTTAGCTTCAGTACTGGATCTTGATACTACCTTCTATTTTTTGCTTTTCCAAGTGACAAGATTATCTTCCACAAAAGTAAATTAACCCAACGTGGATCTTCTAGTTGTCCGATCACTAGCCCAATCAGAATCTGTATATCCTTCAATATTAGAGATACCCCTTGTTGAGAATAACAAACCTTTTCTTGGAGCACTCTTTAAGTATCTCAAGATTCGATAGACCGTTTCCATATGATCTTCACTTGGTGCATGCATGAACTGACTCACAACTCTCACTGCATATGCTACATCAGGCCTTGTGTGTGATAGGTAGATTAATCTTCCAACTAATCGCTGATAACGCCCTTTTCTATTGGGTTTTGATCTGGGACAATTCCGAGCTTATGATTCATGTCCATGGGTGTCTTTACTGGTTTACAATCAAGCATTCCGGTTTCGGATAGAAGATCCAACACATATTTTCGCTGTGAAAAGAAGACTCCATGTCTTGATCTTGCAACCTCAATTCCAAACAAAAATTTAAGTTGTTCGAGATCCTTCATTTCGAATTTAGTGGCTAAATACTCTTGTAAAACTTACGTTTCACTTGGGTAATCTCCTGTCACAACCATATCATCAACATACACAATTAAAGTTGTTATTTTTCCTTCTTTGTGTTTTATAAACAAAGTATGATCTGAGTTACTTTGCTTATAGTTGAACTCTATCATTGTAGCCTAGAATTTCCCAAACCATACTCTATGTGACTGTTTTAGCCTGTACAATGACTTATTCAATTTACAGACTTCACCTTGACACAAAGAACCACTTTTAACTCTGAGTGGTAGCTCCATGTAAACTTCTTCTTCTAAGTCTCCATTGAGAAAGACATTTTTAACATCAAATTGTTGCAGAGGCCAGTCTCGATTTGTTGCTATAGATATAAGAGTATGAATTGTATTGATTTTAGCAACTGGTGTAAAAGTATTCTGAAAGTCTATCCCATACCTTTGCATATATCCTTTTGCAATTAGGCGAGCTTTATATCTTTCAATACTTTCATCCGGTTTGAGTTTCATTGTGAAAACCCATTTACTCCTTTAGGCTGTGGAACAAGTTCCCAAGTGATATTTTTTTGTAGAGCCTCCATCTCTTCGTTCATTGCCTTTTTCCATTTTGGAGAAGCTAAAACATCCTGCACATTACTAGGAATAGAAACCCTGGATAATTGATCAACAGTAAATGCAAATGATTAAGTCAACCTATGGGAGGACACATAGTTGTTGATTGAGTATTTGGTATTAGCTTCAGGATCAGGTTCATACTGTTTTTTTGGAACTCTCCTATTTAATCTTCGTGGATATCTAGGGGTTATATTTTCTGTTAGAACACATATTTCATTAGACTCAGCAAACATATGATTCATATTTAACCTGAGGAAGAACATTCTGGGTTGATTCTTCAGTTGATGGTACAGACGGAGGCAACTCTGAGGGTTTTTCAGGACTCTCAGTTTCATGGTTGTGATCACAGTCTTGACCAGGTTTCTTAAAAAAATTATTCACTGCTTCTAACTCAATAAACTCTGCACCTCCACTATTCTCTTGTTGAACATTCTCTTCACTTAAACACTCCCCCTGAAGAGGATTCTAAAAGACTCCCCTTGAATAATAAGGCACTAATTCATGGAAAGAGGTCCCTAGCGTCACATGGTGCTTTCGGGTGTGTGGATCATAGCACCGATAACCTTTTTGAAAACCAAAGTAGCCAACAAATACACGTCGTTCGACACATGGATCAAGTTTCTTTCGCAAATTTTTTGGGATATGAACATATGTACCCCCCCAAAAATCTGGGGTTCAAGGTTCAGAAGATGGGGAATTGAAATTAGGGATTGTAGCTTGCGTTGAGGAGTTTGAAAATCTATTACTCGAGAAGGTGTTCGATTAATGAGGTAGGCAATAGATTTGACAACTTCGCTCCAATAAAATCGAGGCATGTTCATGCCAAAGAGGGAGGTACACACTACTTCCAAAAGTTCTCTATTCTTCTTCTCTGTCAATCCATTTTGTTGGGAAGTATAGGTGCAAGAGGTCTGATGAAGAATTCCATGATGGGTCAGAAAATTTTCGAGAGAACATCGACAAATTTAGTACCATTGTCAGATTGCAAAACACGAATCTGCTTTTGGTACTGAGTAAGTATCATTTTGTGAAATTTCTGAAATGCTAGACACACACCACTTTTTTTTATAAGTAGTGATACCCAAGTCATTCTAGTGCATTCATCAATAAAGGTCACAAAGTAACGAACTCTATAAATAGAGGGAACCTTTGCTGGAACCCAAACATCAAAATGAATAACTTCAAAAGGTTCAGAACTTTTATTCAATCTTGGTAAATAAGAGATACGGTGGCTCTTAGCCAGTTCACAAGTGTCACAATGAAAATCCAAATCATTCAAACTTGAAAAAAAGTTGTGGTTACAATTTCTTAAGATAACCAAAGGAAAATGACCTATTCTTTGGTACCATAACCATATAGTTGCTTGGGCATAATCTTCACTGTTAGCTTGATTTGCTTGACTGATTTTCGATCCTCCATTCTCTATCAGCTCCAAATAGTAGAGTTTGCCCCGTCTAACACCATAATCAAGAATCTTCCAGGTTAGAATGTCCTGAAATACACAAAATGAGGGCCAAAAAGTTATAGTACAAGCAAAAGTGGAAGAATTTGGCTAACAGATAAAAGATTGTATTCAAGAGATGGAACCACAAGGACAATATTTAATGTAAGATTATTAGACAATATAACAGATCATTCCCCAGTAATAGGAGAAGTACTACTATTGGCGGTGGAAATAACAGATTGCGGATAAGGTAGGACAAATTGTAACTGACTGGAATCCTTTGTCATGTGATCTGATGCACCTGTATCAATAATTCAAATTTTATTCTTAGAATTTATAGATAATACTAAAGTTTTACTGATAATACCTGGATGAGCAACATTTGCCGTAGGTAGCTACTGATTTTCTTCCGTGGATGTCACCATAACTTTCCCAATAATCTTTTTACGTGGTTTATTTGAGAAATCCCACCACTCCAGATAGCCAATAATCTCATAACAACACTGTTGTGAATGACCTTTCTCCCCGCAATGAGTGCATACTCGGTTGTTAGCTTTTCTAGAGGATTGATTGTTTCGATTGTTTGATGATCCTTGTCGAGTTTGGTTGACCAACATTGGCGAGGTCTCAGAGATTGGATGATAGCTCCCCATTGTCTGTCTTTGTTGATATTCTCTTCTGACATTTGTATATGTATCTCTCCAAATCAAGTTTGGTGTCTTTTCGCAAGATTTCTCCCCGAACCTAGTCAAATTTAGAGTCAAGCCCACTGAGAAAAATATGAACTCGAAGCCTGACCATCGCAGAGTGCAGCTGGATTAGCCCTTCGACTGTTCCTTCTAAGATATAGTTCTATGATCAATCTCCCTAAAAATAGCAACCAATTCATTATATTATGTTGATAATTGTCTACCATTTTGTTTGGTAGAAAAATATCTTTGGTTCAACTCAAATAGACAGGTTTCGTCTGATCCATCATAAAATAGTTTTGATACAACTTCCCATATCTCCTTGGCAGTGGAGAGGCGAATAAATCGTTGCATTAGCAATGGACTCATTGAGCCAATAAACCAAAATTTCACCCTGTGATTTTCAGTAATCCATGCGCCAATATTGGGATTTCCTGATTCTGGTTTTCTCGTTTCGCCGATGAGATATCCAGCTTGTTGCGAGCACCAATTCGCATCTCCATGAGCTGGGACCATAACGAGTAATTGGTCTCATCGAGGATGATTCCAATTGAAAAGGTAGAATTGTCTTGGTGGACGATAATCTACAGTGACAGTGCTAGGATAAGTTCGGTTGATGCGCCTGTAGTAGTAACCATTAATTTCTGTCACTAGATTACCTGGAATAGTCTTAATCACAACTTTGTCCGATCTAGAAATTTGGTCCAGTTCAGTCAGGTTCTGTTCGTTCCAGTTCGGTTCTGCTTGGTCCGGTCTAGTCTGGATCGGCTGGGTTGACCTACTGGTCTCGGTAGGTTATGTCGGCAGATAAATAAATGAACAGTAGTTCCTAAGTTTTTTAAAAAATACCTCTTCTTCTTCGGCGACGGCGACGGTGATGGTTTGTCGACTTTTGCGAGTCCGAGTCTCGCCGGAGTTCGGGCTGCCGCTCAGTGTTACGACGACGAGCAAAAAACCTCTTCGACGATGACACTTTGCGTCTTCAGTTTCATGGTATGGTCGTCGGCGACAATGGGGCTGGTGGTGTGGTTGTCGGTGGTGTTCTTCAGGTATGGGACAACAGTGCGGAAGACCATCGAGCCGCAGCGAAAAAAAGCAGAGTTCTGCTCTGTTTTTTCTCAGTGGCTTCTCTTTTCCTCCCGGTTGCCGAACAACTCTTATACCATGTCAAATAGAGGTTTCAAAGAATGTTTTTTTGATGATTCATTCTTCTCCCAGCAGAGGTTATTTAACATACATTACATTCTAATTTTAGATCTAATTGAGATCCTAAAATCAAGAGAAAAAATCACAAAAATAATTCGTTTCCTACAATCACGTTACGATTATTTGCTTTTCTCCATTAACTGTAAGATTAAGAGTTTAGATAAGAAAAATATTAGTTAATAATTTAGAAAGATAAGGATTTCCTTAGCAAAAGTGAATGTTACAAGTAGTATCAATAAGAAGCTGACCATTTTTGCCTTCTAGCTAAGAGCAATTTGGCAGGAAAAAATCATCAGATGATAGAGAGAGTTCTTTGATTAGAGCAATGACTCAAAAAAAAAATTTTAGTGCCGCTAAAGAGTTCATTTCAGAATGCATTTGCCTATCAGTATCACCAAGTGAGGCAACATTCATACAAAAAATCGGGGTTGCTGGGGAAGTTCAAGAAGGGATAAAACGAAGGTAGATTAATTGGCCTAACCTCATTGAGGGGTAGTGTGTGACAATGTTTGATGGGGCAGCAACAGCTTCATACTCCGTATAAGGGGAGTGTGTATATTATGGACTATTAGGGCAGGTAGTAACTGCTTCATACTCTATAGGTAGAGGAGGGGGGTGTTCCAGATATTATCGATGAAGAAAAAACAACTATATTTGTCTGTTATTTAATAAATCTATTTCAGATAAACAAAGTGGAGTTTCAGGGAGACTGGAAGATAATCTTTTTTTTTTTTTTGAAAATGGCGATAGCTTTTATTAATCAACTAAGCATTAGTGATACAATATAAAGTACGATATTGGTTACAAATAGCTCAAGTGCAGGTAAGGAAAAATGATCTCCGGATGCCCCATCTTTTACTAGTTAGTCAACATTTGAGTTAGCTGATCTTAGAACCTTGAGGTAGGCTATTAGCCAATCAACTGTTATGTTCATAATCTCATCAAATATGTGCATTATTAGCTTCCATGGGCCAACCATCACTTTGTTTGCCCAACCTATAACCAGTATTGAATCTCCCTCTATAATTAAGGGTGTACCGAAATGCCACTTATATAACTTAAGGCTCTAGTTTTTGCCTCGTTTCAGTTGCAGGACTCTGTTATGTGCAAGTATACCAATGGATGAGGATTTACCTTCCACCGTTCTACTATCCTTTCCAGCCGTAAGTGCCATGGCACTGCACTTTATAGATTGATTTACCGTACTTACGCAAAGGCCAAAAGTGTTTGCTACAAGCTCAGTATAATGAAGAAACAAAGATAATTATCAACAACTTTAATGGAGAAGTGAAGCATGTCAAACGCCTAGCCAATACTCACGAAAAAGGCCGACCTGTTAGGTGTGGAAAGCATAACACTTTAACCCATCAGGGGTGGGCGGAACCACCCAGGTGGACCGGAACCACCTAGCTCTGACACCCACCGTTTTCGCTCCCTGCCACTTTTGCCGGGATTTGAATGCGGAACATGATGCCCAACTCTGATACCATGTGAAGCGCCTAGCATTGACTCCTGAAAAGGCTGACTTGTTAGGTGCGAAAAACACAACACTTTAACCCATCAGGGGTGTGCGGAACCACCTAGCTCTGACACCCACCATTCCCGCTCCATACCGCTTCCACCGGGATTCGAATGAGAAACGTAGTGCCTAGTTCTGATACCATGTCAAGCGCCTAGCCAATACTCCCGAAAAAGGTCGACCTGTTAGGTGCGGAAAGCACAACACTTTAGCCCATCAGTGGTGGACGGAACCACCTAGCTCTGACACCCACCATTCATGTTCTCTACCGCTTCTACCAGGATTCGAACGTGAAACGTGGTGTCCAACTTTGATACCATGTCAAGTGCCTAGCCAATACTCTCGAAAAGGCCGACCTGTTAGGTGCGAAAAACACAACGATTTTAACCCATCATGGGTGGACGAAACCACCTAGCTCTGACACTCACCATTCCCGTTCTCTATCGCTTCCGTCGGGATTCGAACATGGAATGTGGTGTCCAACTCTGATACCATGTCACACCTAACCAATACTCCTAAAAAGCCTGACCTGTTAGGTGCGGAAAATACAACACTTAACCCATCAGTGGTGGACGGAACCACCCGGTGGATGGAACTACCTAGCTCTAACATCAACTGTTCCTGTTCCTAATTCTTTCGCCTGGATTCAAACCTGGAACGTGGTACCCAACTATGATACAATGTCAAGCGCCTAGCCAATACTCCCGAAAAGGTCGACCTGTTAGGGAGCGGAAAACACAACACTTTTAACCCATCAGGGGTGGGCGGAACCACATAGCTCTGACACCCACTGTTCTCGTTCCCTACTGCTTCCACCGGGATTTGAACTCGGAACATGGTGCCTAGATCTGATACTATGTAAAACGCCTAACCAATACTCCCGAAAAGGTCGACCTATCAGGTGCAGAAAGCACAACATTTTAACCCATCAGGGGTGGGCGGAACCACCTAGCTCTGACACCCCATGGAGGGTGAACCAATTATTGGAGACAAGACTAGTTTCTTAACAAGGCTTACCTACCTATTTAGAGAAGTGAACACTCTACACAAAAGTCAGAAGGTTGACTTATTGGGCAAGATTTGATTCGATTCAATTCCCAAGGAGGGGAAGTTTTATATATGTTATGAATATGTATGTTTTAAAGCTTTAGCAAATAATGACTATGTTGTGATAGACAATTTCAGCTGTAGTCATCTAATGTGCACCTGAATGTGCTTGCAGATGCAACAATGTTCTTTACCTTCGCGATGTGCCCAAGGATGAAGAAATTGAGGATGCTGAGAAAGATTGAGAAGCTGAGAGCAGTTTATGTAGGTCACTCAGGGAAGTTGGTTTTGCCGTTGCCTCACCTTGATTGGAGGATGTACTTGTGTATTTAGTTGATATGTGAAAGATACCACGGTAGACATTAGACAAGGAATTGCCAAAACAAAAAAACAATCAAATTCCAAGTGATTAAGAACCCTAAATTTTTAGATTGAATAACAATCCCCAAACAACACTAATGTAATGTAATAGAATGAAGTTTTAATGTAGTTTGTAGTTTTTTAACCTTCAGATATCTATTTAACATAACACTGTTAATTAGTATGAAACAATATAAATATATTCTGCCATAGTTACTTGGTCTATTTTCAATATCATTCAACGAATGGTTTTATGTTTGGTACCGAAGCCTTATTTGCCTGTTAAAAGACAGATCTATTTGAGTCTTGTTTGGTACTCCGTGAATGTGGTTAGGCTATCCAAAAAAGGAATTTTTTAAAATTATATAAATCATAATATATTTTTTTAATTATATAAATTATAACATATTTTTATTTTTTAAAACTTAAAAGGAATTATTACGTTTTCATGTTTCAGCGGGAAGAACCGGCGGAAAACGTCGGCTGGATCACTTCTTTTATAAACGCACCTCGTGAGAGGGGTGGAATTTCACTTTCTTCTCCCTGGGAGAACAATCACTTCAGCTCCGAAGGAAGAGTACGTCGGCCCTGCTCGCATTCCTCCGCCTGGTGACCTAGGTGTGTTCTCATTTCTCATATCTCCATTTTGATTTCCTGGAACCCTAATCTGTTCGTTGTTCGTGCGTTGGTCTCTTCTCGTCCGGAAGCAGTTCGTTTTTGTCAGTTATCCTTCTCCTCTCAGAGCTCTGCCTGTTGCCCGCTTGAGGTATATACGGAACACTTCTTTTATAAGAACCGGGGAGAAGCTCTAGCTCGGGTTTGGAGATTGGAGCTCCTTTTTCATTCCGGAAACGTGAAACCCAAAACCCTAAGCCTCCACTTGAAGAGAGAGGAAAACGGGTACCGGAGACTGAACAGGCCATTTATCTTCCCATTCTCGTTCTTCAAAGAAGATCTGTTGCACCTATGACGGTGAGTTTCTCTGCCCATCTAATCTTATATATCACCTCTCTTGTGGTAATATAACTACTTGCTGTGGACTTCTTTAGGTTCCTTCACTTAAGATGGGCGCATTGTGTTATTTTTACTTTGATTAACGATCCAAATTTGATGTTTTGTTGAAGTGATATTTTGTCTTGGGGATTCATTGGAAAAGGATTTAATTTTCACCTCCCATTACAAAAAAATAGGGGTTATCCAATTTTTAAGAGAGTGAGATTATGAAAGAATTCAGAAAACCACATTGCCTGGTAGTTTTTTTTTTTGTTTGTTTGTTTGTGAGGTCTTGGATTCTATTCGTCGGGCATACAAGTAGTTTTATGTATTAATGGTATTCAAAATTTATAAAAAAGGGGAGAAGCACTTAGTTTTTTCAGTCATTGAGAGTGGTCCTAACAATGAAAAATTAGGTTTACTAAGGCATCATTGTGTCTGTATTAACCCAGTTTTTTCAGCCTCTGAGAGTGGTACTTACAGTGAAAAATGAGATTTACTAAGGCATCGTCGAGTCTGCATTGACCCAGTTTTTTAGGCACTGACAGTGAAAAAAGTGACAATTACTAAAACATCACTGTACCTACATTAATCCCCGTCAGGAAATTGGAACAAAATGCATGGCTTGAAATATGATTTATTATGGAAGGTTTGATATTTATAGCATCAACGACTTCAAGAAAGTCTTCAGCCTGAAACAAGGTCACGAAGAAGCCAATCCTATAGCATAGTAGTCCATCCTTTTATTTATCAACTTTTATCAAACTCACCTTTAAATGTCAACGTGCCAAATTGCAATTAACAACATGTATAACCTCTTAAATTTTTATTATTTCCATAATGGAACCTTCGATCATGAGAGATGAAAATCACCTAATTTTTATACAAATTAGTTTATCTAATATGATGCAAAGAATGTTCTGAGATTCTTTAGCAGACTAAGAAAGAGAGTTTTGAAGAAGGATATATTAAATAAAAGGGATGGAAAAGTAAGCTCTACTAGAGACATGAGTTGTACTGGGTTGTGTATTAGGTATCGAATACTATTTCTTATTGCCAACTAGACTAAAAAAGTCCACGTAAAATAAACTTACTCATTATGTTGTTTCTTGAGGGACAATTTAGTTTACAAAATCCATGCATATGAAGTTGTATATTTCATTCTTTATATAATTTAGTCACTTTATTTGCTCATCAAGATAAATAAATCATTTAGTTGCAATGCCAGTCCCTGTCATTGGATGGTCTCTCTTTCTTCTATTGTTTAAGGTATGAGTGAGATTTTCTCCTTATAATTAAATGTTTTTTGGATGAATATAGAATGAAGAGTATGGCATGTTCATGTTTTATAATGTAATTCTGGACTTGGCAAATTCTCACTGGTCCTATGTCCCTGTTGCAATATAATGTTGCAAACGAGCTTGTTAAGGAGGTGGTCTCTAATTCCCACCCCCTTTTTTCCTCCTATCCCTATTTGAGTTGTATCTTTTGGCCTGTAGGTTATGTATTTTTCGTTTTCTTCAATAAAATATCTCATCATAAAAAAAATAGAGAGCTTGTGCACTACCCAAGGGAAGTCATCAGTAGATCATTATAGTGCATTATTATTTTTTTTTATTCAGGATTTTCATGATATGTTTACAACTGTTGCAGACGCCTGTTAACCCAAAACCTTTCCTGAACAATCTTACGGGGAAGCCTGTTATTGTGAAGCTCAAGTGGGGTATGGAGTATAAAGGTATCAACTTATATTGTTATGCTGTAGCAGATATCGTGGCTGGTTTTTCTTGGTACAATATTAAATATAACTGCAAATGTATCTCTCTGTTTTTTTTTGTGTGTGTGCAGGATATCTTGTGTCAGTGGATTCATACATGAACTTGCAGGTACTACTTTTGAGTTTTAGTACCTTAGCGAGATAGGCTTCTTTATTATGTGAAGAGTAATAAAAATCAACATCTTAAAAAAAAATTGTCTGAAAAGTAATCATCAGCAAAAGCCTTTGTTGTTGCAGTTGGCCAACACAGAAGAGTACATTGATGGACAATTCACTGGAAACCTTGGAGAGATTTTGATAAGGTAATTGGCTTCTGTAATAATCCTTTTTTATATTCATTGATAACATGTGAAGGTTACTAGCAATATGTCTTTTCTTGAACCTTCTTACTTTTTAATTTATGGAAGATATTATTTATATAAATATAAGTTGGTCCTTGCTCCAGATGACCATACTGTTTAAGACAGGTTGTTAGACATGAAATCCAGTAGAAACTGAATGTTCTGACAAAATTATTCATCTCTTAGAATTAAAACTTGTTCTCCTTTTTATAAGCCATAGTTACTAGAAGCTTGACGATGATTCTTCTATACTTCCTTTGAAGTTTCTAGATCATGAATCTAGCCTTTGGTCTTTTATGTGTTTAATCTTTATAATTACTTGAAAGGTCTGTTTACCTATTTTACCGTTACATGGAGAAAATTTAGCTTTCAGAAGTTCTATTATGAGATTTGCCACCATAAATGCCATTACAAGGTACTTGCTTTTGTCTGTAGTCAAAGGACAAATCTTTTTTGTGACATTGCTCCTTTATTTCTGGGGTAAAATTGGAAGTTGTCTTTGCTTTCGTTTGAGTAAATGTTTTATTGAAGGTGTACAGTTTATCTACCAGTCTAAAGCCACAAATTTATGAAAATAAAGTCGAGGGTGAGATAGGAATACGGATAACCTACTGTTACTGTTTCAACTATATGAGCTAGAAGTTGAAATATTAGAGCTTCTTTTGCTGCTAGCAGCAGCTTTTAAAAAGAAGAGATCACTGAGAAGCTGTTGTGAGTGTAACTAAATATAAAATGGGAGACATAGAGACTGCTTCTGCAGCACTGGAATAATTATCATATCAGCTTTTGAAAAAGATTGATCAAAAGTCACAACAGATCCCCATAATTTATAGCGTCCAAAAATGAGTTCCCTATTGGAACTCAGCTATAGACTTGCTAGAACATGCTGCATCACCATCATAGAACTTTCCCTGACTTAACTTTCTGATTATGGTTGAATTTTGGCTTACTGAATTGAAACAACTAGCTATCGGAGAAATTCCAGCAGCAGGTTTAAGCACTGATTAACTAACTTTAGAATTTCCAAGAAAAAATTACCAATTGCTACAACAAAGAAGACTAGCAACTTTTTTTTCTTTTTTCTTTTTGGTACGGCAGATGGATAACATTAATGAGAAGTCAAAAAGAGTCAGTACAAAATCAAGAAAGAAAAACTATATACTTTCCCAAAGATAACTCTTTTAGTAGGAGGAGAGCAATAAACTAAGCAACTATTAAAAGTGGTTAGATGTCGAATTTCCCAAATACTAAAGCTAGCAATTTTATTTTTCAATAAAAAAGTGAGCAACTTTCTGGAAATATAAAAATTCTTAAAATGGGCTTCTTTCTTTCTGCCATGTTGATGCACAAAAGAGAAAAATTCTTTTTCACAGTTATAATTATCACTTTTTAAAAAGCCATTCTAATCATTCATTAGGTGGTGTCAGACTGAAATGACAGATATCAGTAAATAAGGTGGTTGTAATGCTCCTAATACCAACATAGTTAGGGCAAGGCTATGGTGGTCATGGCAATTGATGATCTGATCAACTTAACTTAGCACTTCATAATTTTTGCTGTAATGAGGCTTAGGGTTTAGGGCTTCACAGTTGTAAGTTGAGCTCGAGCTAAGTATGAGGCTCGACTTGGGATTGAGCTACGCCTGAGCCTGAAAAAGCTCGGGTTGGCTCAGCTCAGCTCAGCTCAGTTCAGCTCAGCAGGCTTAGCCTAGGCTCTTCTCAGCTTGTTTTCATGATTACCAATCTGTCCTTATTCTTCAAATAGTCCTTCTGAGCCCAGAGTGTGTAAAATGAGATGTCCAGCTTACAACTTATGTGAGATATTGGAGCTGAATATAGTGTCTTAGTAAAGCTATCGATCATTATTTGCAGCATGTTCTGAAGTAGTATCTTTCTTCAGTAATTTTGCCTTCCTTGATGGAAATGATTATCTATTCTGATATAATTTATCCTCATTGCAAAATGTTGAATTGGCTGTGTACTGCTGCTTGATTATCACAAAATAAAGTCGTTGGTTCGTCAACTGAAGAATAGCTCTAGTATAGCCAAATACCGGATAAGTGTTATCTTATTCTTGAAGTTATGACTTAAGCCAAAGCATAAGATCATAAGATAGATCTCGTTATCTGCCCTTATTACATGATTTTGCTTTGCTCTTACCTTGCCAAATTACTCCATTTCCACTTCTTTTATTTTTCATTTTTTAACTAGATTTCCTATCATAAAAGTCCTATACCCTGATGTAGACCTTTTGTTTTTTGCGTGAGCCAGCCTAATTTGCATAAGTATAACCTTTTATACGAATATGCCTTCTGGACTCTTATCATTACATTTGTCTAGGATATTCTTGTAAATTTCTCAAAACCCTTTCAATTGCTTGTCAAAGGTAGTTGCACGAGAATTTCATGTATTGATTGATAACAATGTGTTGAAAAACAAGAACAAGGCATTTAAGTCATTTTACGTTGTCATTATTAATATTTGTTGATGTAATCTTGTTCTACATGTCAAATTATGTCTATGGAGCAAATTTCATGTAAAGGGGACACGTAGAATAGGAGATATAGAGAATTAGGGTTTTTCACTTAAAGTAGGGGTAATGTTGTAAATTGTACTCAACCCATTCAACCCTAAGCTATAAATAGAAGCTGGGGGACGTGCAGGTCCTCCATCTCAGTTTCTTTCTCAATTTACTCTTCTTAACTTTCTCTCCCTCTCATCTCTCTCTTACTTTTTACACAATGATAGGGAAGAATGTACTTGTCCTAATAACTGTGAGAAAGATTAATATGCCCACATGTGTCCAAGATTAACTGGGATCATGAAACAAGTCATTGCTATCTACAACAACGCTTGACGTAAAGTTTCGATTCACTTGTCAATCAGCCTACACCCTAGCATCCTTATTTCCTATAACATGTCTTTGATGTATTTCCATTGAGAGCTTCAATCCCTAAGTGATACCCAAGAAGCCTCAAGTCTTTGTCTAAGCTGCAGGTACTTTTTAACTGTGTCAACCTTGTATTATCACTCCTTTTGTTTTTATTTAAATGTTACCACTCCTAGTATAATAAACATCCTCAATGTAAACTGCCACTATAATCTACTATCTTGTGTTTTTAACAACCCCATTGCTGAATTTATGAATCCAAGGCCTAGGAGCTTGCTTGAGTTCATAAGTAGATTTTTTAATTTAAGTATGTGACCATATGTATAACAATGCTTTTTCAAAAAAAATATGTATAACAATGTGAAATATTACAAGATATTAGGTGTAGGTTCTTGTCTTTAAATTTTGATCCTTTAACTTAATATCCATAATTAATATTTGCCAGTTCTATAGCCGAACCAATGGCTAGATTTGATTTCCTTGACCAGCAAGTGTTTTGAATATGTTGTTGACAACCTTCTGACGATTGATGAGGAAGCTTTGACACCATTGTTAAAAATAAGTGCTTTGGCATCATGTTACGTTTGATGCCTCATATCTCATGAAGTTGTTAAAAGTCAGTGGTTCTCATGATTCGACAAACCAAATTATTTGTCTTATCCCAATAGCTTCACCTGTCACTTTCGAATCAGCCTGTGCCATCCTTTTAGATGTGACTCTTGAATAGCAGAGGCCATTTTTTGAGTATTCATTGTGTGGACTGCTTATGAGTGGTCGAGTTTAACAACTACAGTGCGTAACTTTGTCTTTGAACTTTTAATTGACACGCTTGTTATGCAGCTTGGTAATCTTGAAGGTTCCTTTGGGGCATATTGCATTTTCTCTTAAATGACTTTCAAATTTGATTCTGTGGTGTGATTTGATCTTCTCAAGGTGGGCTACAAGCTGCTTGATAATGTAAGATGGTATAAGACCAGGCTCCACTATCTTTAGTTAGTGTTGAAAGTACAAGTCAGGGGCTCCCTGTATGAGGCAATCTACTTTGTGGTGCAAAAAAGTTGATTTAGTGATCACAGGATCAAAGTTTGAAGCGTATTTTAGAGAAACTGTGGCACTACTCCGAACAGCCTATAAGATTTGCATCTTTTTATTGAGTTGCATAATGTGTAAATCAATTTGATGGTTAAAGACACAATTGCTAACTATTGTTCAACTTGACCACTCATAAGCAAGCAGTAGTGGGTTCACCCAAATCAAAGCATACAATTGCCCAAAAAAGAAAGATTGCTTCAAAGACTTGTCCTTCCTTTAGATGAATGAAGCTCAGGAGGGAGCATTTGTGGAGATAAAAAAATAATAGAATAGACAAAATCGTAAATTTTGATCAGTGGATATGATCAAGGGGATGGGGCTATTACTAAAGACAAAATGACTCTCAGATTATGATTTTGATCATTTATGACGATAGGTTCGTTTTTTATCTCCTTTGGAGATATAATCAAGCAGGGGATGGCACACTACACATTTCTATAGATTTGGAAGAAGTGAAAAAAAATAGAGAAATTATAGGAGAGGGAAAAAAGAGAGGTGGTGCAACTACTCACCTGAAGTTTGTAAAAGAGGTGATCAATTCTGGAAAAGTTACCTGAGAGCAGCCTCTGAAAATCTCTTGAATTTCTATAGGAATTCCACCTCAAAAGATTGTAACAAGGAAACACACAACAACACCTACTTGATCTGTCAGATATAATGAAAACTAAGAAAACAAGAAGAATTTTTGAAGAAAGTGGATGAGAAGAAGAAGAAAGACTGGAGAGAAAGATTGGATTGAGAAACAGTCTGGTTAGGGTGTCTGGTTGACCCCTAACTCTTTTTAGTAAACAGCTTTTAAGTGATTACAAGATAAAACGACCACATTACTCCTATTACACTTATCTCACTTACAGCCATAAAACAACAACAAAAAAGACAAAAATTACATTAGTGAACATATCTGATTAACATCTTCCTAACTAGAACTTGAGAATACAATATTCTAATAAAATTATCAAAATACCCTTGAACTTTAACATATAACATGAGGGCAAACCTTATCAAACGTCACACTGTGGCCAACAATGCAATTCAAAGCACTGGCTGATCAAGGAGATCAAACCAAACCGTTGGTTGAATTATGGGATTGGTGAATATTGTTTGCGGATATTGAATCAGAGAATCAAATTCTGAGACTGATCCTAACACCCAATTTCTTGTAATTTCATTTTTTTGTACTTACAATCATGTCACTATACAGTCTGACTCACATTTTTTATGGTGGCCCCGCTCTCGTGGCCCGATCACAATCATTGATAGGAACTCATGATTTTGTCTGTCCAATTTTCTGAGTCTACTGAATGTTTTTTGCAAAAACTATGGTGGTTGAATAAATTTTGATGCTAAACTCACCTTAATGAGATTTTTTTTTGAGTATTGACATGAAACGATGAGCCAATAATTGGATAAAAGAAAAAAACACTAATTTTGCATAAGGAAAAAGGGACCCAATTAGTTTTGTGCTGAATACAAAAAGGATAGTATAGGAGATGGGAAAGGAAGAATTTTTTAACCCAATATGACTGTAGAAGAAAATAAATAAGGACACATAATTCCAGACAATTTGACCCTGTATCTATGTACTGATATCATGTTAATTTGATCATCTAAGAGCTTTAGGATTTTAACTATTATGAAACAAGGAAAAGGCAATTAAGAAGAAAGTTGGTGCTATTTATGTACTAGTTTAATTTTTTTATGGTGGGTGTTATAAAGCTAAAATGTTAGAAATGGAGAGACTACAAAGAGAGAAGAAAGAAGTGAGATGAGAAAAATAGACAGCGAGAGCACAACACAAAGAACTGTCGAGAGGTGATTTAAACATAATTAGCAGGGGTAAATAAATTAAAAAATATAAACTGACACTGAAAAGCCAAGAGAGAGCCAAGATTGCGAGTGAAGAAGGCTAGGATTTTGGGTAAATAGAGTGGTAAATTGTTTGTCTTAGTTGTTTGACAATTTTTTATAACAAAGGATAGATGCAGGCGACTCAAGGTCATCTTAGTCATCCACCGATTGCAAAGTGGAGATTTTGGAAGGCCAGGAAATTTGCTTTCATAAATTGGAGCTCTATTGTTCTTTATGTTCAGTTGACCATGTTGTTTTCTCCAAACAATCCACACAATCCAATTGAAATCAGATTTATTTTGCCTCAATTCTGTAGAAAGTGACTTTTTGGTTCATTTCAGCACCAAGCAACTAGAATTGGGATCACAGTGTTGCAATTGTCCTGGAAACAAGTTTTTCATCTTCCATATCAAGATAATGAAGAAAATGTTGAGAAAAATAGTCATCTAATGTGCACCTGAATGTGCTTGCAGATGCAACAATGTTCTTTACCTTCGCGGTGTGCCCGAGGATGAAGAAATTGAGGATGCTGAGAAAGACTGAGAAGCTGAGAGCAGTTCATGCAGGTCACTCAGGGAAGTTGGTTTTGCCGTTGCCTCACCCTGATTGGAGGATGTACTTGTGTATTCCGTTGATATGTGAAAGATACCATGGTAGTAGACATTAGACAAGGAATTGCCAAAACAAAAAACCAATCAAATTCCAAGTGATTAAGAACCCTAAATTTTTAGATTGAATAACAATCCCCTCACAGCACTATTGTAATGTAATAGAATGAAGTTTTAATGTAGTTTGTAGTTTTTTTAACCTTCAGATATCTATTTAACATAACACTGTTAATTAGTATGAAACAATATAAATATATTCTGCCATGGTTACTTGGTCTGTTCTTTCAGATTTGTTCGTTAATCAACTGCTACTGATTAGAAAACTGATATATCAACCGGATAATGTAATTTCATTGAAAAATGTTACTAATAATTGTGATATGCTAGCTCTATTGGTAAAAAAAAAAAAAATTGCCTTTCTCTTAAGAATAAAATGGGGATAAAAAGACCGAAATTGTCTACTGCCTAGTCAAGAGTCTCTAGTAGTTAATGTAAATGCATAAATTATCCATTGTTTGGGAATCTAAACCCTATCTGTGTTGTGGAGAACGACTACCAAACTTTAACAGTCTAGTGAGAGATGTCTGTGGCTTTTTATCTCTTAGATTTTGAATTTAGTATTGGAAAATTGGAAAGAACAGATTAGTCAAATATGTAACGAACATTATATCGAATTGTGGTTTCTGTCCGTTGAATAATGTACGTCTTTGGAGAATCTTCATTTGGATTTTCCTGTGGCTTGTTGGCTTCCATTGTAATTCTGAGGCTTAATGGCAATCCATTGCCGCCTCATTGTATACTTTGCATTCATTAATGGCGAATCTTTACAATTTTCCAATGTAAAGGAGGACCTTTTTAATGCACTGGGAAATTTTCACTGAATGATCTATTTAGACAGGAGTACATTGACTCTCCCATAGCATTAGAGACTAGAGAGTAAGGAGGCTGATAAGTTGTCTGCTTCTAGAATTCTATTTCTGCACACTGACCTCCCTCTAAGCCACTTTCCTTTATATTTTTATGTTTTTCCTAAGTTAAGGAAAGCCTGTATCTCTGAGCTCGTGCCCTGTGCATCTCTTCTGCCTTGCTCAGTTCTGCTGGATGCTTGGCCCCTCTCAGCCATCATTGGTTCATCGATCTTTCATTGAATTGTTTCACTTGATATTACTTTTAATTTCCTTCTGCAAACAAAAGGGTCTGAAACATGGATAGGCGGGTTTGATTTCTACTCTGCTGCAGTTTACAAGATGACTCAAGATGTACCGGTAACCTCCAACTATGTTTTATCATCTGTTCCAATGACTTTACAGAGTAAGGAGCCCTAACTATTTCTTGTTCATATCAATAATCCTGTTTAGAATATCTATGCCTTTTTACAATGACTTGTTGTGGAGGTTGGTTATAGATTTGAAGGAGATCGCCGTTTTGATTGAAATTAGGGCCTATGCGAAGGGGGTGCGCCCAATCTTTCATGCAGTCCGTCTTACAATTTCTTTGAGGAGGAAATTGAAAACATCCATTGTTTCAGCATTTCTTGTGCCCGGCTCTGAAGCCCACTCACGGTTGACCTCATACCTTCCCAAGGTAATCAATCTTTTTATCCAATTATTTCAGTATTTCAATGTTCATAGGTGCCTCATTATTTCAGTATACTTCGAGCTTACCAATGTGAGTACAAGGCCATAAAATCAAATTCCTTTGGGAGTGTTTTTTGTGGGCTACTGTGCATAAGACCAGGGTCTTTACCCCTTTCTCTCTGTTGTCTTCGAGTAACATTAAGCCATTGTATAGAAAAGGTAAACTACAATTGTAAACAATCTGTTAGCTCTCGAACCATGAAGAAGTGTGGGCCGCTATTTTGATGCAAGGCCTGCTCATCTGATGTGAGGCTGTTTTTCATCTGTGGACTGTCATTGGGAAGATTACAGTTATAAGTTAAAATAGAGACATGATCACTATTTTATTGGGCGTATCTTATCTTTCCTCTAGTCCTGCTTTACCTCAAGGAAATAGGTGGCAAGTGATGACTTGTGCATGTCAGTTCATTGGTTTTCCAGAGAGCATGCATTGAAAGTTTATAATATTAGTTGACTTTGTTATTGGTCCTATGCCTTTTTTAAAGTTTCCAGATGTAATTCCATGAAAAAAGCTCTTTGAATTCAAACTAAGCTGGTTGAAGTCCTGCTTTCACTGAACTTATGACATGCCAGCTGCTAGTAAATTCTCAATGCATACATATCAACTTTGTTTTTTTGTAAAGGATACTGATTTTTCGTTTGATGGAGTCTCCCAGGCTGTGCGAATAGGAGATTTAGAACTCTTCACGAATGTAGCTGAGAATTTTGGAAGCACATTCAGCTCAGACAGGACCCAGAATCTCATTGTGAGGCTTCGCCACAATGTGATACGGACTGGTCTCCAAAATATCAGCATTTCCTACTCTCGAATTTCTCTCATAGATGTTGCTGGAAAACTGAGGTTGGACTCAAGTAATCCTGTCGCTGATGCCGAAAGTATTGTGGCCAAAGCTATCCGAGATGGGGCCATTGATGCTACATTGGATCATGCCAGCGGGTTCATGCTATCAAAAGGGACTGGGGATGTGTATTCAACACTTGAGCCCCAGACGGCTTTTAATTCGAGAATTGCTTTTTGCTTGAACATGCATAATGAAGCAGTCAAGGCTTTGAGGTTCCCACCAAATTCACACAAGAAAGAGAAGGAAAGTGCTGAGAAGAGGAGGGAAAGACAGCAAAAAGGAGCAAGAGCTTGCAAAGCATATCGCCGAAGAGGATGATGATGAGTTCTGATGAACTGCCTTCTTTTTTGACACTCTTTCTTTTACATAATATGTATGATCACCAAGAATTATTTACATATGATATCTTCTGATTACCATTTGGCCTTGGATGTTAGAAGTGATTTTTGGCCTGAATTTGGGTTGATATCAAGTTTGATCGAATCTAGTGTGCTGGACTTCTGATATATTGAAGACCAGGTACCGCACAGGACGTAAAAGCTGAACGGTGACTTTGTTACACTTAATATGTTCTTTATGTTAATCTAGGGTTTGGATTCTGGTAATTGGTGAGAAACAATTCCCAGGTAACCAGTGTCAATATTGGATGCCTTGGTCTTGTTCCTGCCAACCCTATTGTCCCATTCTTGCCTATCCTCACACAACCTCCAATCTCCATTCTTTTTAAGCAAACCTCGCAAATAACTATTTGTTATTCTTTATGTTGCTTTTGATCTTATATTATCTTTCAAAATAGAAATAAAAGTTATATTTATAAAATAAGATGTATCATAGTAGTCTATAGACTATACACACCCAAAGTTGAATCAAGTTTTTAAGCCTATGCACAAATTTATGTAGAATTTATATATAATTTTATGTACAATTTATTTCATATGTATTTTATGCAAAGTTTTAAATGTAGGTTGGAGTTCGAACCCGACTCAAACTTGAATTCAAGCTAGGTTAAAATTCTTTGGCTCAAGTTCGATTTTCAATTTTAAGTTTGAGGCTGAACTCTACCTGGACCTTGAGTTTGAAATATTTAGATCAGGTTCGAGCTTGACTCAACTCGATGTCACCCTAGTTAGAGCTACATAACCTAGTTTTCTGGTAAAAATGTAGTCCAAAACTATGTCAATTCTTTTTGAATGTACATTGAAAAACATTCTCTCTACAAAAATAAACCTTATAAAACGTAATCGTTATCATGTTAGCGTTAAAATGAAATTATGAGAGGAAAAACTTGCATTCAAACATCACCAAATTCATATACTCAGTCATCATTATAAATTAATCATTTCTGTTTAAACTTCCAAATTCAACACTAAAACTTTGATGAACAAGATAAAAAAAAAAATTCAAATACGTAAAAAGGAAAGCAACCATCACTTAGGAACTACTATAACGATTTGTTAAGTTTTTCCGGTTTTTCATACCTCATCTTTTCTTTGCATATGTGAGGTAAAGCATAGCCGCCGCAGCAACAGTCCCAGTCGAGGCAGCCGCCACCGTAGGCCAAGAAAATTTAGTACACTCCTTTTGCATTTCACTTTCCAACTCCCAAACCCTCTTTTCTGATTCTAATTTCTCCTTCTCGAACCCTACGGCCCTTTTCTCAAATCCCGCTTTTTGTTTTTCAATCTTCAAGTTTTCCTCTTTGAGTTCCTTGAGGTCGTTAAGCAATTGTTGAACCTTCTGTCCTTCTTCAACACGATCTTTCCTAACAGCCTTTACTACTTCTTCCAGAAGACATCTTTTGGTTTCAATCTCCGTTGTTTCTTTCTGCGATTTCTTCAGCTCGATAGACATCTCATCGACTTTCAATGTCAGATAACGAATTTGTTCTTCTTTAGCCGTTGCCTCTTCTTCGATATTTCTCTTCTGAATGTCACTTGCAGAAAGTTTCTCCTCTAACGTGCGAATTCGGATTTCCATTTCTGCCCCCGTTTTCTCAAGATCTTCAATCTTCGAATCTTTCTCTTGGTTGCTCCGCGTCAGTCCTGAGCACAAGGACTTGAGCTCTACGAGCTCGGCCGCGTTCTCATGGCTTTCGGACATCGAAGTGACAAGATCATGCTGCAACCGTGCAACCTCGGTCTCAAGATCAGCCGCTCGCGCGGCCACACTCTCCAGTATCCTCTTGTCCCCATCTGATTGTTCCACTTCTTTTTTCATCTTCTCCAATCGTTCCTCCATCTCAGATTGGTTCTTCTTGAATCCTTCAATTTCCAACGACATTCGCTTGATTTTCTCGCTCTGTTCCCATTTCTCCTCTTCCAGCACTTCGATCTTGTGCTTCAGATTGGGAGCCCCGTCATTCTCTTCGACACCAACATCTTTACCGGGGACGCCGTTAGCAGTCGGCTCGTCCATGGCCTCCGCGCCGTTAACCTTCGCTTCATCTTCCATTGTAAACCTGGAGGAGTAAAAGCCCCAAATGGCTATATCAAATCAAAAAAGGGATAAAAAGGCATGAAAAGAGAAAGGATAAAAAGGTGCGAATACAACGAAAGGGCCTAAAAGAATAAAGAAAAGAGCGAACATCGATAAAGAGAAGTAACAAGATCATAATCAAAAGAAGAGAATCGATACCTGAGCTTGCGATCGCCTGAAAAATGAGATGAAGTGGAAGTAGAGAGAACTCTGTGAAGATCCGCTGGAGGAAAAGGTTTTCACTGGTTCCTAGGCTTCGTCGTTCTTCATTTTCAGAATATTGGAAGTAACAAGACCCGATAAGACTATAATTGGTGTCGTAGTGAACGGAACTTGTCCAACGGGGAAGGTATCTAGAACTTTTGGTTCAGCAGTTAGGGTTTTTAGGTCAACACTCGGGTCAGTGGGCCTACAAGCCTTTTGACGATCTCAGCCGCTTAAAGGGACAGAGAGGCGGATCCCTTAAAATGATCGTACACGCCGTAGACTATACACGTGGGTAAAGAAGTCTCATTCAACCTCCCCATATCAGTGGAGTCTATACTCGAGACACCGGCAAAACCCGCATAGGTGGCTGTGCTTCACAATTCACAAGTGGGAAAAAGAACCATAGGAAACGATTTGTGATCAACTACTGAAAGACGTCGAAATCTGCTCTTTTCATATGATAAAGTTGATTGTTTTCCTTTGATTTGGTTCAATCAAACTGATTGAGCAAACTTTGAAAACTAACGACTGGTAATTTCATGAAAGGTGGATCAGTAGAAGAAATAAGCATTCAGGAAACTCATATGCTGTTATTTTTGCCTCCAACAAATATTTTGGATCGATCACATTTGAGGTCGTCTTTGCTTGCATCTCTTGATATATTATCAAATATAAATCTAAAAAGTAGGGATGTCCTCTTGTCTATTGCATTTGCTACTTTGATTCTCTTATTTCAGTTCTTCAATGTTTTTGAAAGTACCTTGAGTTTATGTTTGAGATTCACTGGTTTTCCAATCTTATCAATTGGGTTTTTTGCTAGCATATGCAATATAATGCTTCTGTTCTGTCAGTTTTACTTTTAAGACAAGACAACATGCAATCCATTCCGTTTAGTCCACATTAACACTTCCAACAGGGTTCAACTCTAGCTGTAAATTCTAATTCTGAGGAAAGGATCAACATTCTAAACCAGCTCTCTCCCTTCTTATGTTTAGTATCATATTTTTCTCTGAAATGAAAGTTGTTTTTATTATGATAATCTGGTATCTGAACAGGTGAAAGCAGTTGTGGATGATAAGAGACAAGAGTTAGCAATTGACAGTAGCTTAGCACCCTTCCCTGTCAATGAAGTTAATCAAGTCTTTGTTATTGTTCATAGACAAGCCCGTAGCATAGACCTTCACATCAATAATTACAAAAACTCTCCATGTAGCCTGTAGTGCAAAATAAAGCCAGAAAGATCACATTGACTAATGGAGTAGGTTTCACATTTCTTTAGCATCTTCATCAATTTGAAACTTGGGATGGATAAAGTGGCTAAAACTTTCAACAAATTGGAGTTTTCTTTGCGGGGGAAAATCAATGGATTGTGAGGCCACCAATCTTTAACAACTAGTATCAGGTCTACTACACACAAGAGTATAATCACAAACCTGTACCAAGCAACTTCAACGAATCTGAACAGCCTGGCACACTGATTACTGGCTGAAATCTCACTTTGGTCCCTTGCTCCTCAACCAGCTCAGCACTTCCAACTGTACCTCGAAAGATCCAAGACACTCAAGAACTTTGCATTTGATCCAAATTGCATACATTGAAACTTGGGATGGATAAAGTGGCTAAAACTTTCAACAAATTGGAGTTTTCTTTGCGGGGGAAAATCAATGGATTGTGAGGCCACCAATCTTTAACAACTAGTATCAGGTCTACTACACACAAGAGTATAATCACAAACCTGTACCAAGCAACTTCAACGAATCTGAACAGCCTGGCACACTGATTACTGGCTGAAATCTCACTTTGGTCCCTTGCTCCTCAACCAGCTCAGCACTTCCAACTGTACCTCGAAAGATCCAAGACACTCAAGAACTTTGCATTTGATCCAAATTGCATGCATTGATACTCGGTTTTAAAAGCAGAGCAAAGTGCATCATTCTCTCCAGACTGTAGAAGCCTCTTTCATCACAACAATTTGAAGAGATGGTTGTTTCCAGGATTTTGGACCTGAGCTCATGGTTTCCAGCATAAACACTATGGGCATGGACATTACTACATCTAGTCAAGGAGATTCATCGAACTTAATCGAGTTTGTATTTCTGTTTCAGTGATTTCCTTCAGCAGTAATTTAGGCCTTTTATTTTTGTTGAAATGGAGTAATTTTGGTCTTTTGTTCATGAAAAGTCCTTGTTATATGGCATTTGAGTATCTCTAAAAAGAAAGTGATGTGTGTGACTTGAGCCTTGAGTTAATGGACACACCAGGGCCTTCTAGTCAGCTGAAATAAAAGCATAGCTCACGGGAATGAAGATGAATACTTAGAACTTCACTAGTCTAGTGGTGGTAAAAGGAGTCTTAGCCTAGTAGTTAATTGGTTCTATATTTGGGGATTCCACTCTTCTTAATGAATGATTTCATTTTCTCTTCCTGATTGTATGTTGTATCTTACATTATATTAATAAATTCTGCTTCTCTTCATGCAGATGTCCAACCACTCATTAATCGCTTATTGTGGAAAGTGATTCCTATACTTTCATTAGCTGGTGTAGTAAGGGAACTGATCCCCACTGGACATTACTTCATCTGGTCAACAGAACCTCACCACCACATGGCATCATTCCCCAAGGTCAAGTAACACAGCTGCAGACGGGCTCGCATGTGAATGCACTTCTCTTTCGGATCTTGCCATCAACATCTTAATTTTTTTTTGTATTCTTTTAATGCATTTATCCTTGCCCTTCCTTCTCCCTAGGAAGGGCCTGTTGTGCTCTCTTCTCTTCTCTCTTAATAAACGCTCGTTTACAATCCCCCCCCCCCCCCCCCCCCCCACACACACACACACACACACACACACACAAAAAACAAAAAAACAAAAAAAGACTTGAGTTCAGAAAAGAAGATTATAGAAAAAGCAATTGTTGAAACAGATGAATATATGCATACCTGAAAGACCATATTTTAGGAAAGCTTGCTGTAGCAGCAGCATCCCAATCATACCTGGTAAATATAAAGTTAAAAGGTTGAAACAGCACAACAAATTCTCTTACTGAAAAGATATCTTTTAACTTACTGGTGCTTAGCGGGTTCTTGAGGTTTAGGTTCAATCAAAAGAGTACGTGAAAGATAAAAGACAGATACTTATTTTGTGAAAGAATTAAAAAAAAGGGCCGCATCCTATACAGGAAATCAAATTGAGAGTTCAAGCCCTTGAGAGCAGGAATCCACAGAAGCTAAATACTTTCGTACTCATAGGTCTTTTCTGAGAGATTCGTACTGGTAAATCTACTCGGAACAAACTTCCAAGACTCTCAAAGCCCCAACAGAAGGATCATTCACCTTGCCACATAATATTGGCTAGCACATAAAAGCCATCAACTATTGATATGAAACTATGATTTCGCTGCATCATATATAATATACTATTTCGAAAGTAGTTAATTATTTCAAGGACAAGATAAATAATTAATAATTTTAATTATGTACCAATACTAAACTAAAAGTAACTTTGATGTAGAAATAAGCAGTCATAAACCTTCCATTGAAATTTTTTGCAATATCCCAAGCTTATCCATACAAGGTTTAACTTTTTGGGGGGGTAAATAAGAGGTTTATCAAGAAGTGAGCAATAGGAGTCCCCAACTTGGACACTAAATCCAATTTTCTTCTTCCAATCAGCAGCAACTTTAAGAAAAGTTGCCTGCAAGGGACACTCTAGGAGTAACTAAAACAGTATGGATGTTCTTGGATGAAAGGAAACAAGCAAAGAAACCAGAGAATATAAATGCAGTAACAGAAAATAAATAAGCAAAAAGTTAACGGAGAAATATCACTATACCCACCATATGATCCAACTCCCTTTTCATATATGTGTTTAAGAGAGATTGATATCCTTCCCTTCCACCCCAAAAAACATAATTTTGTACTCCGAGATAATGAGTAACCTATAAAAATTGTTCAACTTAACTAAGCTTCAGAACCATAAAATGAAAAGAAGATAAATTATGGATGCTATTGGGAGAAATTATAAAGATGTTAATGAATCTAATTCACATTTTTAGAAAAGAAAACATAAAGAACAATAGAGCTCATACAACTCTGGGAACGTATCTAATATTTATTTTTTCTTTCAGAAAACTTCACTATTTGGTATTTGCTGAAACAGTGAGATAGACTGGGAAACTTTCTTCCCTTGTAATTTGAGGCTTGTCCAACTAGAGAGCTCTTCCCTTGTAATTTGAGAAATAACATAAGAATCTATCAGCTTTTATACAAACTTATACAAGGAGAAAGGGATCAAGAGAGATTCCCTGTGAAGGCCATACTTGATGACATGTCTAGAAGAATTGAAATGCCCTTTTGGATGGAAGGGATGGAAGTAGTGAAATCAGTGCCAAAAGACAAGGCCTCAAGGACAGATGGATTATGTTCTGAGTTCTACAAAGTTGGATGGGACTTCTTGAAGGGGCGATATCTTCAACATGTCCTATGAATTCTAGGAGCAGGGGTTCACCACAGGGATCTTCCTTTATTGCATTAATGCTGAAGAAAGAGGGTGCTGAACAGAACTAACTGGCTGCCCATGGTTAGCCACCATGGCAAGGCATCAACCATCTAGAAGGGAATATTAATGAGAAAAGCAACTTCGAGTGATCGTACTTTACATGGTCCCCACCCCCCTCCCACAGCAGGTAGAAACTAAATTTAGATTGATCCTCTTTGAGCATCCCAAGCCCATTTGGGGTTAGAGGTGAAATAAAAAACAAGCAGCGAAGAAATCCTTATGGCACTGCTAAGGCCAATAGGCTGTTGTAGTTCTAATCCAGCAGAAACAAGGGCATTGCCATATCCAATAAGGCTTTTTGCACAAATGATCCATTTGATATAGTAGTAGATCTTTCTTCTTCATGGCAAATTGTAATTGTACTTCAAGTGATTATACTTTACACGGGTATGCACCCCCCTCTTGAAATAGGTAGAAACTAAATTTAGATCGATCCTCTTGGGGCATTCCCAGCCCATCTGGGGTTGAATGTGAAATAAAAAAAAATGCAACCGAGAAACCCTTACGGCACTGCTAAGACCAACAGGCCATTGTACTTCTAATCCAGTAGAAACAAGGCCATTGCCGTCTCCAATAAGGCCTTTTGCACAACTGATCCGTTTGATAAAGTAGTAGATCTTTCTTCTTCATGGCAAATTGAATGGAACCATGTCCTAAGTACAACAAACTCTTGTCTCAAAAAACCTTGCAAAATCAAGGGTTTCAAAGGAGTACCTTAGGGCCGTCTCTGCCTCTATAGGTCATTAAGAATAAATCTGTATTCCATGTTGTACTTCACTGATGTACCTAGTTTATTATCAGTTTTCTGAATAAATGGAAACGCACACATTGCCATTTTCAAAAAATATATATAAAAAAAAACACCATTTAAAAAAAAATTGAACAGAGATACAGTGACAATCATCTCCATGGCTTTCTTGACTCACGTAACAGCATATGCATATACACCTACTTCAGGACTGCAGAAGCAAATCATAAGCTTTTTTGTGGTAAGCATACCCACAAAGAGAAAACAAGATTATTTATCTAGGACTAAGGGTCCAGCTGTGTCACCTTAGAACAACAAAATAACAGGAAAATCCTTTTCCCTCCCAATTTTCCTATTATCTTCTTTGACAAGCTTTCCTGCATTTGTGCCACTATGAGAAATGGCATGAAAATTAAACGTAGTATTTGTGCCTATACTAGAAATAAAAAAAAGCCCAATAGTGTAACAATAAGTAGGATTGAGGTAAAGGGGATGAGTAGTAAAGGACTAGTTGTTTAACATTCTTGGCTGATTTTTCCATAGCTTCCTAGTGGAGTAGTAGGAAACTCAAGTTTCAGTTGACTTCAACTTCTTATGAGGAGGGAAATTTTCTCTTCCCTAATAACCAGTACAAATGACAAAAGTTTTGGATAAACAGAAATTTTTTCCGCTTACACTTTTTGCTATTGGTTCCTGTTGGGGCCATAGGCCCCCTATTGCTTGTACGCTAGTATAGCATGTGTGCTTACTCTTTGCAACCTGAGACCAATTTTTGGTACAAAAATATGTACTTTTTTACGAAAAGCCACTCCACCCATAATTTACTTCCTCTTAAGGGGCCGCCTAATTATTTTTTATCATGTAATTGCTGAGGTGTAATTTTTATATTATTGGTTTGAGAACTTCAACTACCATTTTCAGGAATGTTTTTGTTTCGACCATCTCTCCAATCAAGCCAATCTTAGCTTCCACCAGATCTGTTGGAGCATAAAGGTCGGATTTTAGTCCCTTGCTTCACATGAACAACTTCTTTGAGCAAATAGATAAGAAAAGCAAGGAAAGTTATTTCAAAAGTGCACAAACAAAAACTGTTCCTCGTAAGCTATGTCAAAAAATATTTGTAGATGAATTACACAAACTGCAAAGCATGTAACTTTTTGAGTAAGCTTGCTGAAGATCTAATATAAAGAAGAAAGGACAGAAAAAAAATAAATCATGAGTATATTTAATAAGCCTCTATTTGATGTACCAGAAAGCATGAGGAGCACAATGACAAGAGAAAAGACATTTACCTGAAGTTCCTTTGCAAGGGCTACCACATCATCCAGATTAGCATTTGTTTACTGAGGCATGACAATGAAGTCATAGTATTTAAAAGAAAGAGAGACCACATCAGAAGTGGTATGATATTCACAACTAAACAAATTATCTGACTTACCTCTAAAGTTTTACCATCAAGAGCTATGTCTCTGTCATGAAAACACCACCATTCCACTCCCAACTTTTTAATGAACTCAAAGTTGGTTCTCACTATTTTATTCAAAGGGTTAAAAAAATTAGTTAACTTGACAAGGATTTCCAGAAGTTAATAGATATTAGAATTTCCGTGATGTAAAAATTCATAATAACCCCCACTTACTTCTTCTTTTAGCCATAGCCAGTGAGTTTGTACCATCCTCCCAAGGCCACTGCTTTGTTGGAGCACCAAAAGGGTCTTCTTCTTTTCAAATTAGTTATCATGTCAAGACAGATTTTTTGTCTGGTCAAATCAGAAGAGCCCTTCTAATATTCAGGTTTTGTATCAATTTCGATATCTTGGAACGAAATACTGAACAGAGTAGAGAGGTAGGCTCGTCAATTAAAAGATACAGGGGTGCCCCCTAAGTAACTGAGAGTGAGAGCCAAAAGACTACAAAAAAAAAGTTACAGTTGCAACTGACCTTCATTTTTTTCCTGAGTATCACTTCTTCAGCATTATACCATTTAAATGCAAGAGGGTTCTTGCATATATGAAACTGAAGTTAAGAAAAGAGAAAAAAATATGCTTAACCTTTCTAGGAAAGCAGGTAGACATACCTCATACTTAATTTGGGGAACATCAGGGAAAAATTCACCTTCCCGTTCATCCGAAGCTCCATCATCACATTTTGCATCAACATCAGAAGGGCACGTAGGTGGCCCCACTGAAATCTGCCCATGGGATAAGATACTCAAGACAAAATTCAGAAAAAAAGAAAAAACTAATGATAACACTAAAATCGAGTAGACAACTTACAACGGCCAGGAAAGAATAAGGAAATATTTTCATTAATTTTTGCCTTAAAAAAGACAAAAAAATCATGCTCACAAAATAAAAATCGCTGAAATCAGAACTGTAGAAACCGTGTGGCCATTGAAAATAATAGCAAACACTCTCATCAGCATGCGATTGGTTTCACATAAAACCAGAAAAATTGCTACTTTTTCTGTTTCTTTCATTCCATTAGATAAAAAAGAGTAGTATGATATCTCACAGAAAAAACCAGAAGAAGAAAAAGATCGAACCAACTTGAACGAGCAATCAGCATCAACTGTATTCAAACTTACCAGGATGTCTAAAACAACGAAGATGCAGAGGCTTCCACCATTCGACAAACAGAGGAAATCCCAAAAATGTACAGCCTTAATAATGACCTCAAGCATTTATACACATTACTCTCGAACGACAACACGGTGAAACAAAATCAGTTAAAAAAAAAAGTAACATGCAATCAAAATAAACTACTGCGACCTTGCATTACCAGTAAAAAACTCACCAAGAACCGATGATCGAGGGAAGACGGTAGTCGAGCAGAGAAGAAGGTTAAATATGTAGAAAATAAGAAGCTAATCGCAGGGAAGGAAGCACTTCTGGGTTACTAAATAGCAGGTGGATAAAATTATCAGAATAGAATTAATACAAATGATTTTCGGTCAAAATATAATATTTTCCTACTCTTACATAAGAAGGAGAAAAAATCTTAAAATGGTTGGCTTTTACGATGAAGGTAAGCATGACAGCTTTACACCTCGGCAGCGTCGCCTCTTGGACCGTTTTAGCCTCAGAATTTTCAGTTTTTCAACCTGTGAAAAGATTTCTGAATGGACCCTACTTTATTTGCTGCTGTGAGAATCAAGGAGACTCCGAGGGATTGAGATTTCCCAGTAACCCATGGCAAGAGCCCCTAAAATCTGAAGTCCAAATGGAAAGCTCTGGCTAGATTTCATCCCGAGGTTTTTTAAAGTTTTCTACCCTGTCTTATTACTATTATAAATAACGAAATTTTGACCAATCCCTTGTAAGCGTACGGCGATCCGATGACTCTCGTCACTTGTAGATATCCTACATTCTCTTTGCCCAAATCCTCATCTTGTGTCTCCGGTTCTTGTGTTAGATTACCCGTCCGGTTTCGGAAATTCCCATCTAGTGCCTCCTCCAGATCGCGTTCGATTGCGTGCACTATGGCGGCAGAGACCATCGTTGAAACGCAGGAGAAGGTAGGCGAGATTCGGGTTTCAGAGAGACCGGATTCTTTTGGCAGGTTCGGAAAATATGTACCGGAAACATTAATGTACGCTCTCACTGAGCTTGAGACAGCATTTCGATCACTTTCAGGGGATGAAGAGTTTCAGGTATTTATTTTACTTATTTTGTGCAACATTTTGCTTGAACATGTCACGAGTCGAGGTCGTTCTTTAATCAACTCGGTCGCATTTTTTTTGCAGTTTTCTTGTTGGGGAGGACTGAGAGTGTTGGACACTTTTCTGTATAAATGAATACAAGTAATGCTTTTGACAAGTAAAAACATTTCTAGACAAATGCAAGTAAAAATTTGATACATTGCTGATTTTGATAACTTGTTCATGCTTGTTAGATAACATTTATCCTTATTTCTGCATCTGTTTTTTTTACCGTAGAAAGAATTAGAAAGCATTCTGAAAGATTATGTTGGCCGGGAATCACCACTGTATTTTGCTGAGCGGCTTACTACCCACTACAGAAGGTCGAATGGCGAAGGCCCTCATATCTACCTGAAGAGGGAAGATCTGAATCACACCGGCGCCCACAAGATCAACAATGCTGTTGCACAGGCTTTGCTTGCCAAGCGTTTGGGAAAGAAACGCATTATTGCTGAGACAGGAGCTGGTCAGCATGGAGTAGCAACTGCTACCGTATGTGCGAGGTTTGGTTTAGAGTGTGTAATCTATATGGGTGCTCAAGATATGGAAAGGCAGGCTCTTAATGTCTTCAGAATGCGACTGCTTGGAGCAGAGGTTCGTCATTATTCTTGTCTCTATCTGCACATGACCATGTCTGATGCAGTTTTTATGTGATTAGAAGCTTTATTTTGATAAAAACATTCTGAAGCGGGACAAGTCTTTTTTTTTTTGCTCTAAAGGACTTCACCTTCTCCTTAAGTTGCACGTTGCTTACAGTTGCAATACTCCAGAAATCATCAACTGTTTACTAGTTACAAGGAATTAGTGTTAGTTCTCAATAACCCAAAAAGTCCTTAAAGTTAGGCTTGTGACTCGTCAAACTAGAGAGTATTAACAAGCATCTGATAGAAACAAAATGAGTTCATGAAATTCGCGAGAAGAAAGAGTGAGCAAAGGTGCACTTTATGATATTGTTATGTGATTTTAAGTCCTGTGTCGGGTAGGTTTGTCATTTCCCTGATGAGCAAAGCCCTAATTCCAGACCTAATGTTTAGCTCTCCACCTCTACCCTCAATTGTTCAACATATCAGTTCTTAAACAGTCAACTTCCATGGATACATTATCCTACATCAGTTCTCATATCAGATGATGCCAAGTTCCTAGATAATAAACAGATAGAGAAGTGAGGAAACAACTCCAGGATGAACGTATTCCCAGTTTGTTTTAAAGGTGTATGCGTGTTCATCATCTGAATATCTGATTCCCTGGATGATGACATTCTTCTCTAAATTTTGCTGGCCATTGATTCAGAGAGGATCCAACAGCTATTCTTGTGGAAAGGCAGAGGATTTAATCTAGATTCATACTTAACCATGTTACGGTATTTAATTAGAAAGGGATATAGGGTCTGTTTAAATATACTTGAAAGGCAAACATAACACTGTGATTCATGTTTGTGGAGATTAAGAGAGAATGTGTAAGTTACTAGAGGAAGGTTCTATCAGACAATACTAGATAATGGTGATTGAGTGCTGCCTGGTTACATTGTTTAGAACAAAGATAATTCATAAAGTACATGTTACAGTTCAAAATTAGTTGGAAAATATAATAGTATAGGAGTTAAATTTAAGGGAGTTTATAAACACCAACAATGCCACTGTGTTAATTTATTTTCATCTCCATCTGGATCTTGCAGGTGCGGGCAGTCCATTCTGGGACAGCCACATTAAAAGACGCCACTTCAGAGGCTATACGAGACTGGGTTACTAATGTCGAATCAACTCACTACATTTTGGGATCTGTTGCAGGACCACACCCATATCCAATGATGGTTAGAGAATTTCATGCTGTAATTGGAAAGGAAACTCGAAAACAGGCAAGGGAGAAATGGGGTGGAAAGCCAGATGTTTTGGTTGCTTGTGTTGGTGGTGGATCAAATGCAATAGGACTCTTTCATGAGTTTGTTGAGGATACAGAGGTGAGGTTCATTGGTGTGGAGGCTGCAGGTTTTGGATTAGACAGTGGGAAGCATGCTGCTACTCTGACTAAAGGAGAGGTAGGGGTTCTACATGGGGCCATGAGCTACTTATTACAAGATGATGATGGGCAGATTGTTGAGCCTCATTCTATCAGTGCTGGGTAAGAGAAGTACTACAATTTATACCACATTTTTAACTGCTTCATAATTGTAATATGTTACTTATTTGGCTTTATTTCCTTTTTTTCCACATAGCTTGGATTACCCTGGGGTAGGGCCAGAACACAGCTTTCTCAAGGATATTGGACGTGCCGAATATCAGAGTGTCACTGATCAGGAAGCATTGGAAGGTAATCTGAAACTAAATGCTCAATTAGTACTATTTCCCCTGAAGCTCTTTACTATTGCTGTTACTAATTTTTGGACCAGTAATTATTAAATAGATAACGAGTCTCATAGAAATGCTTACTTATATATCTTGCAAAAATATTTTCCATATTCTCAAATGGTTCCTTTTTGGTCATTTATCTGATAGAAGTCGCAAGGTGATTATGATATAAGTAGGTATTGGCTCTCGTTATTGCAACCGGAGATTCCTGCTATGTGACCCAAAATTGTTTGCGTCTTTCTGTCTTATTTTCAGCTTTCAAGAGACTCTCACGATTGGAAGGTATCATTCCTGCGTTGGAAACTTCACATGCATTGGCTTACTTGGAAAAATTGTGCCCAACTCTACCAGATGGTACGAAGGTCGTTGTAAATTGCAGTGGAAGAGGAGATAAAGATGTCCAAACTGCTATAAAGTATTTAGATGTATAAACAGCAGAAAGAAAATGTATTTGAGTCCATGATAACGAGGCCTGCAATTTAATTGCAGGAAATTCCTCGTCAATGTGCTTCTTAACTATCGGTTTCAATTGGTCTGAGAAATTTGTGAAAGAGAAGGGACAGCGTGAAAGTGGTCGAGATATTTTCTATCAGGGAAGTGCTAAAACAGGGGCAAACTAATCATGAATAAGGTTTTATTCGATTTTTATTTTATTTTATTAAAACTAATAACTATTTAATTACAAGCGTTCTCATTCCACCGTCGGAAAGGTCCTCACAAATCAAAACCATTCTTTATTTACAGTCACTTCGATCAATCCTTGACGAAGTCATTTACTAGCATCAAATACATTCAGTTCTCTTCACTCTTCAGTTTTTCCCTCACTCGATGCTCATGCGAAGAAATATCCTGCAAAATCCACTGAAGCTGTTTCAGAATGTAGGACTTCTTGCTTGCATGGAAAACTTTTTTTAAGGAACAGAAAAATTCGACTACCTTTGTCCAACTCCTGGAGACGCTGACCCACTGGAGCAGACTTTGCGTATTCTGGAAGTGGGACTTTATCAGATTCAATGCAGTTCAGATCCTCCACGAGGATATCGTAATGCCGTCTCACCTCATCCACCGTTCTACCTCCGATCATGGAAGCCACATTCTGCCAGCGATCAGGGGTGTCTTCATCGCAAAGAGCCAGAGCCCTCTCGAAGACCTTATTCTCTTCGCGGCTCCAGTCCGAGCCATCTCCACAGTCTTTTTCTTCTCCCTTCATTCCTCGATTAGTTTTCTGATATTCCCTGCGTCGGAACGAACGGAATTGATCTCTGTAAAAGCGGCACTCTATATATATATAAAAGAAGGAAATGGAACAGCGATATCTAGAAAAAAAAAAAAAAAAGGAAATGATTATGAAACATTTGAAACGGTCGATACTGATATCAAGAAGCAGATTAACCAGTCTGGCAGGTTCATCTCTTCGTGTTATCCATGGGTGAATAAATAAGCCAAAACCGAAACAGAAGATCCATATTTTATGAGACAACAAGGATGAATATCCGATCACACGCCGTTCGATCAGTTTCTCGGGTTGTCGAAACTCGAAACCCCGAAACAGTCAGGAGAAAGGGAATAAAATGCAGGTCCTGATTCAGTGGCGAGTTTTCACCATCCTGAAGATATCACTATATCCCTTATTATCTCCTACTTTAATCTAAACAAACGCTCAGATAGAGAACATACTGCAGAGAGTAGAGATTCATACGCTGTATCTAGGGGGGCTAGATTGGAGCAGTAGGGGGTCAATTTACAGGGACGAAGGTAGCAGTGCAGAATGGGTTTTCTTGCGACATGCCTTCTGCAACAGAAATGGAGGATATTTATCTCATTTCACGTTGGTCTTTTTTAATCGTTAAAAACCTAAAATGCAAGCTTTCTGAGCCCATGCATTCGGACGAAGCGGCTGAATCTTGACACCTAACCCGCTATTTCTGCCACGTGGATGCCGCATGCCATGCAGCACGGCTAGCCGACAGATTAGGGTGTTTAGTTTCCTGATTAGATGCTTAGTGCGCTTCGGAACATTATCGTTAGTTATTAATCCTACGCGTAAACCTGTTCTCAAGGAGGGAATAGTAGAATCAGTAAGAGGAAGAAAAACCGAATTAATCGACACATCTGCAGACCAGATGACAATAACAAGAGCCATATGGTTGGTCTCTTACAGGAATTTATTTTCAGCATTAAATTAAACCAACACAATGATCGTTGGCTTTGTAAGTAATAATTGAGGGAGTATTCACCGTTCTCCCGCACACAATAAATGATATAAGAATTGATGCCATCATGGTTGATAGCTGAAAATAAATACATCTTCACCGAACAGATGACGAAGAAACAATCGCCGACAAGTTCATGCAGAATCATAGAGACCTATTAGTAAATTCTTTCGGCAGTTGAAACTGGTCGAAGGAACACTATAATAACTGTGATGTTATCTTTGCTTCCACGTTCGGCAGCTTCCATGGCCAACCTCTTGGAGCACATTCCAGGCTCCTTCACTGTGTCTTTAATTATTAAAACCACCTCCTCAATGGTTATGACATCCCAAAGTCCATCGCTAGCCATGACCTGAAAAACACCAGAAGAATAAATGGATTCACATTTTAAGAGAGAACCAAGGATTTTTACGACATGGAAACCTAGTGAAGACGGATAATGAAAGTTTGCACTCCTTCACTACTAGCTCTTGCACTATAAAGGTACTCAGATGATAAGCTACCAGTGCACACCAAAAGAGAAAGATACCATTCAATAGAATTAAAACAGGAAAGTTAGTCCTTCCACCCAATTAAAATTCTTTGTGGATTAAGTTCATGGCGATCATATAAGTGACTGTGTGGCACCCAGTTTAAATTCGAAATGTGGGTCCACAAAGTAAATCCCACCCAAAACCAAGTGAGCCGGAGGGAGACCCCCTCCTCCCTCTGCACTGGCAAAAAATCGAGTAGAGGGGGAGGCTTCCCCCTCCGCCAGCAGAAGTGAGTGGGAGGCCCTAGCCCTCCTCACCCTTTGGAGTAGTTCTGATGCAGGAGGGAGGGGGAAGGGGGTAGGGCTGCCCACCCCCTCATTTGTGAAATATGAGGTGATTCCAACAGCCGAGTGGAAGCCCTCCCCCTGCCAGGGAAAAGCAAGGAGGAGACTCCTTTGCCGCCCACTGTATGAGGGTGGAAGGGACAGTTCCTGCCAAATATCGTTTCAACCTCCTGGCAGAATTTTCAACCCTTAGAGAGGAAGCCACAAAGTGGGATACAAATTTCAACTAGAATTTTTTTGTACCATTTTGGCACTTATATGGTATATGTTGACCATGCCAGCATAAGAAGTTACTGTCAATCATAGTTGAATTGGGTAGTTTGACAACATTTCATTTTCATGTATTGAGCAACGAAAAAATATTATGTGGGTAGTAAAACAAAAATCTCACTAAAAAGCAGAAAACACAACCACCTTTTTACACTTTCACTTCCGTGGGACGTCAGTCTTACCATGACCTCTTACAGACTTCTGAGTCTCAGATGCATATGTGATGTACTTTCTTTTGACTTTCTAAAAGAACACCTTTCTCAGGCTAAACCTGATCCACCGCATGCATCATCTAGGTAATATCTACTGATGTCATTTTGCATGTAAGAAAATAACCAAGCAAGCATGAAACCCATGCAGAATATTAGTTTAGTTTCAAGAACCAGGAACCTCGACTATTTATAACAAAATGAGTATGACCACAATTTTCATCACAAGACAATGTATGTTCACTTGAAGGTCAGTTCCAGAGCCCCAAAAAAAAGCACTTAAAAAATTGATAATAAGGTTGCAATAGGCTGCTTAGGGTCACAAAAACCTGAACCCTATCTTACACAAGCATGCCAGGTCATTGCCCACTTGAAGAAAGGTGACCCACGAGCAAAGCTCATAAACCCAACAAATTTAAATAAGGCATGTTGAGATAGAGCTCTAATAGTTTTACTTATTAATATTTCTAATGCAATCAAATGAGGAAAGTGAAAACTATATAGGGCCCAAAAATCAGGGTGGGCTGAACTAGGCTTCCAGGTATCTTGAATCATGGAAGTGTCTTAGGATAATAATGGCACGGTAGGAACAGGTTAAGAGGGATGCCTAATCAGGGCTAGGCCAAGGCTTTATGTTGAAGGGAATGGATGGATGTTACAAAACCAGCCGCACAGGTGCCACCCTACTTGACTAGTAGCTACATGCAAATTGGTAAACTGATTGGGTTTGCACATTATTTCATTTTAAGTAGTTTTCACAATTTCAAAGAAGAGGACAAGTATGTTAGTCTACAATTTTGAGTGACTATTACATACAGATGTACCTTAAATCATGAAGTAGCAATTACTTTTGATTACATGAAGTAAATCTCAAATAAAACATCAAATATTTAAATCTACATCAAACAAATCATGATGCATCCCACATGACAAAGCAGCATCACTTACCAGGTATTCATCCTCCAATGATAACAACGTCTCAGTTATCTCAGGTTCTGCAGTTACAGCAGGCTTTAAATCATCATCACCTATTGAACGTGTCACCTGTTAACAAATGGGTCAATTTAGGAATCTTTTTTCTTTGTGTGACACTTCACCACCTGTTGTAGATACAGCTTCTGAAACTGGATCTAGAAAATGATAACTAAATCATATTTGGTTGTACTGAAATAGCATGTCCAACTGGAGAGGCAATGAACATATGGCACTGGCAATCTGACAGAAACCAGCCTAATCCACACTGACTTTTTATGTGTTTATTTTCAGTACTGTTTTAATCTAAATTCCAAATAATATACTCTATAAAAACAAAAACGACAACCAATTAGAACCAAGCTGCTTTTACTCTTATAAAAGAAAAAAAGACAACCCATTTAGAACCAAGCTGCTAGTCTTACGTTATTTCCATTTCCTTAGCACCTCAACTTGCTTTCTTCGGCATCTCCCTAAGGGACAGTAAGGATATAATTTTTTTATTCTATTTTAATTTTTTTGCAATTAAGAATTTCAGTGTTCAAATAACTCTGAAAGAGTAAGCAGAATAACTTATCGAATGGATCATAAAGTAAAAATATAAACCTGTAGGGCAGCTGGGCCAACCCTCCATGTATCAACTTGCCACTTTACTTGTCCCCCTGCTTGAGTAACACGTTCTCTTTCCACGGGACAGCTTGCAACATGATCCTATTAAACGAGATTTTCTTCTCATTTAATAAACAAAAGTAACTGAATTACGGTGCTCGAGTAAAAAACACCATGTACAACTCCTCACCTTACTAAGTGCATATGGAAGGCCTCTACGACATAGAATAGTTCGACAATCTCCAGCATTGGCAACAAAAAGTGTATCTCTAACAATTAAAGCAGCAATTGCAGTACAACCAGGATGACAGTCTTTCTGTGCAACTCGTTTTGAATTACGGTGGCACGCTAATTCATTCCTGAATGCAAGATCTGTCCTTACAAATGCTTGAGATAATGCATCGGCAGGACTGCAAAAACCACAAAGATTTACAACTTAAAGTATTTGAGGATATCACATAATACCAGGAGACTTATTTAAAAAAAAAAAAGACAAAAAAGAAAAAAGAAAAGAGAAACTGTGTTTACTACCTGGATTGGGAAATAGTTTGAACTCACTGGCATAAATTCATTTTTTAGAATTTATTCACATATTAAAGAAAACATCTCCTAAAGTATTGCTTCAATTTTAAGTACTTAACCAAATATTTGAAAAAGGAAAAAAAGTGTTGGTTATGACCTTTTTGGTAATAACATGACCTCGTATATATAGTTGTTAAAAAAAAAATTGTTTTTATTTTTGGCATTTGTAATCTTAGAACATTGACATGTTCCTGGAATTTCATAGGTGAAGGCATTGTTAGAAACAAATCATTTGGATTTTCAACGGATTTTACCACAAAAGCCAGAAAAATCCCAATGACTAAAAACAACCACTGCTGGTTTTATGTACTTGAACTGGCCTTCTAAAATTAGGAATATTTATCATCCTTTACAGCAATGCAAATGCTTATACAACTGTCATTTCTGAACATTTCAACTACAACGTTTAAAAAAAAATAAAAAAAAATACTACACCCTCCAGGATAAAGACTAGTCAAACCTGCTTGTAGAACCCAGATCTTGTAAAAATCCTGGTAATGCTCGAGCAGAAAACTCCGCAGCAGCTGCACCTGCATATATATGCACCACTCAAGGTTAAGAGTGTTCTCATTACCATGAAATATGGAAGTGTTCTTTTTTCCTCACCTCTGTGACCATCAAAGATCCCAAAAGAATGAACATCTTTCTCATCACATATCCTTGGGAGCAAAAAGTGTGTATCTTCCATGGTCTCCCTTCTCCCACAAGTTGCAAAGGATCCCCAAGAAAGAACAGGACTATAACTAGGAACACCATTCAAAGAAGCATTCCACAGTTGAAATCTAGGTTGGGAGGATTTCTTGAATAATTTTTCTCCTGTAGCAAACCAATTTACTTTTTCTTCGAAGTACTGATGTCTAATTATATCAGATGGATCACTTGCAGAACCAGGAGGTTTTCCAGGGTCAGTTCCCTCCATTTGTTGATTGTTTATTTGCTTCATAATAGACTTCAGTTTTACAATTATATCATCAAATGTTGGTCGATTTTGAGGAGCTGCATCCCAGCACTTCTCAATCAGTTTAAGCAAGTCTGGTGGGGCACCAGACTCAGATCCGGCAAGAATTGGCCTCAAGCCTTCAGATGCTACAGCCACCGTAAGTTTTTGCTCAGTGTAATTCATTTCAAGTACTGTGTGCGCCTGCAAGCCCAATATAGTGGCTTTGCTGATTTAATCATTTGCATGATCCAGGGAAAATGGAGAGAACTAGTTCTAAAATAAGATATTGTAACTAAAAATATTGTACAGCCAGAGAAGAGTTATGCCCCCTCCATTACATCAGAAAGCCGTTCATGAAGGGAAAATTATGCAAATTTAGCAACTACACCAAAGAAATTACTAGAGAGACACACAGAAACACAAACATAAATAGGACCCATCATGAAAGGCTACAACAGCAAATACCTGGGCTTCAGCACGAAGATCCGTGTATGGCACAACACTAGTGAGTAGCTCACTGCAACAGAATATAAGAAAATTAAGATTGCTACGACACAAACTTGTACTACTGTGATTCATAAAATTTGAGCAGAAGTAAGGAAATTGACCCAATTTCACGATCAGATATCTGAATCATTGTCTAATTCAAAGAGGCAATGATGCAAAAGATGCATCAAGAATGCCATTTCCTTAAAATATTCAAAGTAGCCGCAGGGACTATAATTCAGAGACATAATAGGACAGAAGCAAATCGAATTAATGGGCAATTATTTTGAGGAAGCTAAAGATAAGGACAAATTTTAGTGTGCCAACCAAGTTTATACTTAATTTTGAATGGCAATTAAGCTTGCATCTTGCTTACTTGATCGATATAGAAAAACTATAGACATCTGATTTTTCAGTATGTATATCCTTTCTCAAGATCTCTGGCGCCATATAAATGAGTGTTCCAACCATGTTCTTTTTGTGAAACCCACCCGTTGGCTTCCCTGAAGATCTCCAGTTTTCAAGAGAAATATGTTTAAGATCTTTCTTGAATGCCGCCAGACCAAAGTCTGATAGGTGAGGACGAAGAATGTCATCAAGCTGCACGGTACACATAAACCTGTTATACAAGTAGAACATAGTAACTTGATGGAGAATGCAGACAAAAAAAGAAGCTAGCTTAATAACCCAAAGTAATTACAAGAATGTTTGCCGGTTTCACATCTCTGTGAGCAATCCCGAGGCTATGGAGATATTGTAGAGCTTTTGCTGAAAAAAAGGGGAAATCAAAATACAAATCAGGACGACTTGGAAATAGCAAAGAGACGTAGGTGAGAAAGATCCACACATTGAGAACACAAATTCTTATAATAAGGCGATAAAATTAGATAGAAAACTGCTACCCATCAAGTAAAAAACCAAGAAGAATTACTCGATGCGAATGATAAGAAACTTCTAAGCACAGAAGATAACCTAATTGAATCGCAATATCAACGACTTGCTCGATAGATGGATTCCACTCTTCGACGTGAATCTTGTCGGCCAGATTCCCATGCTCGTAAAACGGAAAGAAGAATAGGTAATCGGGCGGCTTCGCATGGGCGGCGACCAACGTAGCCAGTCCAGGGTGATCCAGAGTACTACAATCCAAACAAAAACCTCAGACATAATCAAATATTTCACGAACTGCAACAAAACAAGCGCATATCTGACTCGAGAAAAAGTAGGAAGCAACGAACCATAATAACTGTAATTCAGAGTGGAACTTGTCGAGGTGCTCGGATGTGGACAAAACTGGCTTCTTCGCGGCAACCTTTCTGCCGTCAAGAGTCGCTTCATATACCACACTTTCGGAGCCTTGACAGAGAACAACAAAAAACGAAAAACCTATAAAATGGATGTGAAGGAAAGAAAAAGTCTGCAAAGAGAGCAGTAAATGAGAATCTGTACCTCGAGCAATTGGCGAGTGGAGAATGTAAGATGAACGAGGCACATCTAAACGGATTTTGTCGCTCGTACAGCAGCCACGGAAGCAAGCGCTGCATCGTGATTCAGGCATTTTCTCTTCGTCGAAGAAAACTCGAACAAGGAGAGAATCTTCCGGGCCAGTGAGAATCACATAAATCAAGGAGATGGTAATAGTCACCACGTCGGCGTCGTTTATTGGTTTTTGAGAGAATTAGACAGCTTTGAAGCTGCCAGCTTGTCTGAAATTGAGATACAAGTTGGAACGAAGTTTCCTTAGTTTTTGCTTTTTTAATGGACTCCGTAGTTCTCCATGTTTAAGATGAAATTGCAAATTAATTAGTCTCTCTTTGTTAATAAACCTCTGTAGTCTATTTAAGATGAAATTGCAAATTAATTGGGTAGTTTTCTTTGGTCAACAGTTCAACCTCTCCTCTTCTTCCTATGTTGGCATCATCTTCTTCGGCTACACATCTAATAAGTTTTATTTTTCTCTTTAATGATTTTGATCTTCCTGTAGTAATACTACAGAAACCTTCCCGATGCCCGAGCCGAGTACAAAAGTATCATTTATCTAAAGTGTGTTACTCTTTCTTGTTTGTCACCTTGGTTTCATATTTTTGCTTCTTCCTTGTCTTCTATGTCCATTCTTGAGTTTGTACATAACACGTTGGCTTTCCGTCAATGGAAAGCATCCTGTGGATGAGGAGATGGTTGCTTTAATTTCCTATAGGCACTTAGGAGTTATGTGATTTACATACTGGTAATTCGATTGTTGGTTGTCACTGGGTGTATAATATAAAGTATTTTGTAGATGGTTCTATTGATAGGTATAAAGCCCTATTGGTTGCCAAAGGTTACACATAGACATATGGTGTGGATTATGTCAAAACTTATTTACTAATGACTCATCTTAGTTTTGGTTCATATTCTCATCTTAGTTGTTTTGGTCTTTGTTTTAGTTGGATGTCAAAAATGTGTTATTAAATAGCAACCTTCATGACGAGGTGTATATGGAGCAATTATCTAACTATGTCAGTTAAAGAAAAAAATGAAAAGGTTTATCGACTTCAAAAAATGATTTAAGGTTTGAAGTAGAGCCAAAAGGTGTGGTTTGAGAAATTTAACAAAATTATCATGGAGTTTGGTTTTTCCAATAGCCATTGTAAGCATTTTGTTATTATTTTGAAGTGACAAGTATTGTTAGTTTATTAGCATATGTAGATGATGTTATTGTATTTTATGAGGAAGTTATTTACAATGTATAGTCCCAATGAACAACATCTACAAACACTTTTTCGAACTAATGATCTAGGAGTACTACGATATTTGCTTGGTATCGAGATAGTTCGTAGTCATTCTAGAGTTCTACTATCTCAAAGAAAAAATGCGTTTGATCTTTTGTAGGATACTAGGTTACTTGGTGTTAAACCAATTGACACTCCTAGGGAAAGTGGTATGTTTGATTTGTATTGTGATAATAATCCATTGCTAAGAGATAAGTTCAATATTGGAAGTTGGTTGAAAAAACCTATTATACGCCACTATAACATGACCAGATATCTCATTTGCAATTAGTACAATAAGTCAATTTATGAAATCTTCTTGGGTTTGTCATTGTGAAGCAACATATAGAATTTTGACGTATTTAAAATAATCACCTAGAAAATGATTATTGTAAGATCTCATAATCATCTTAAAGTCATGAGATTTTTATTTGCTAATTATGATAGATTTAAACTTCATAGGAGGCCTACTAATGGTTTTTGTAGAGTGGATTTTATACATTTATCGGAGGAAACCTTGTGACATGAAGGAGTAGAAACAAACCTTAGTAGCCAAATCTAGTGCAGAAGTGGAGTATAGAACTATAACTCAGACATTGTATTTGCTTATGTGAGTGGAGTCTTTATTAGAGGAGTTTGGTATATTAGTTGTTATCCTTATGGAGATGAAGTGTGACAATAAAATTGAGGATACACTTCGTATGTCAAATCCTCAAAACAACTTGAGAATATCTTTGCAAAAACTTTAACTAAGAAGGATTTTGTGTGTATATGTAACAAGTTCGGTCTACTTGATTTATATTACTCAACTTGACGGGGAAGTCTTGGATTGAGTTTAAGAGTATTTTAGTCATTTCATGTATAAATAAGAAAATATGATTAATAAACAAAATTAGTGATTAGTGAAGTGCCAAGTTTACCAAGAGGGATACATTATCTTCTTTCTATTTTCAATTCTATTCCATTCTCTTTTATGAATTATTATTTCTTCTTTGTTTTTTACAACCAGATTTACAGAAGGGCTATAAGACGGACAACAGATTCCCAACAGACCAAATAAAAAAAAATAAAAAATAAAGAAACCAAAAGAGAACAACTAAAAGAAGCAAAGATCCAATAACAAGGAAATAATACCAGATTTTAGAGCAAAACTTTTTCACAAAAAAATAGACTGAAGTTTTGTAACAAGGAGACAAAATCAAAAGATGAAATTGAAATCGCAACAAAAGGGAAAACAGAGGATGGGAAACTCACAGCTTTGAAAGAGTTTGGTTTAATTGGTTCGTAAAAAGAAAAAAAGAAGCTAAACCTACTTCAATAGAGACCCTCTTAATCCTCATATTCCAAACCGTTGATATTGATGAAATTTAGTCGCCAACTTTTCAACACTGAATCAACAAACTTGTCCGAGTTTGACGTGTGTTGGGATTCAAAGCTGATTGCAAACCAGATCCCTTTCGTTTGGAACAAAGAATTCAACAAAAATCGAGAAAATCAATGATCGATTGGGGTAAATTTTTTTCACTGTTCTTGGAGGTGTCCTATACTGATGAGTTCATTCCGTTTTTTGTAATTTAGGGTCTGTTTGAATCCCATAAAGAAAGAAAATAAGAATTTGATTATTATTATTCTAAAAAATAATTAATGAAAAGGACAATTTAATTGGAGAGGTTAAATGTTTGCTTATTTTCAACTCATAGTATAATAGAGTGCTGTTTGCCATTTGCTAACGTGGACATTATGCTGACATGGAAAATGCCACATTAACATGTTCAATCCCGGGTGCTGTTCCTAGGCCTCTCTAGCACGCCCCTATTTATTTGGTTACTACGCTTGCTACAGTTTGTATGGGCTCCTAAACTGCCAAACGAAAATAATGGGCCTTACACTTCCAACCCACTACCCCGAAGGTTGTGGGCGTATTGTCAAGCGCCAAGTTCCGTTATTTTACTCCCCTACAGGGGCATGCGCCCCGCGGATGTTTTCGATGACCTGGAGCTTGTCTTCGTATGCTTCACCTCAAACCACGGCCATGAATCGTATAGCGCGAGCTTCTTTCTCTCAATCACAGGTAGTGGTCAAAGACTTTTTCTCTGTCTTTTGTGTTGTTGGATAACCCGTAGTCTCTCGTCTCTCTCCAGCTTGTTCAGAAGAGCACAGTATTCCCCAGCCGGCTACGAGGATATGGATGGTAAGGTTCATCCTGTTTGCACTCTTCCTGTTTTTTAAAGTTTATTTTAGCAATGTAATTTCGAATCGTCCATCCATCCTTTGCCCTTTTTTACTAACTTATTAAGTTAATTTTTCTATCGGTGCCACCCTACGTGTTCATTCTGCTAAGAAGAGGTGGCTGCAATAAATTGTCAGTTCTGGACGTGATCGATGAACCCTGATATATTAAAAAATTTAAACGACTCTTAAACCTTCGACTTGTGTCTCTACTTTTATATATCTGCTTGTTGCGATTATATGATATTTACTGCGCTTCCGGCCGGTGGGATGAGCATTTTCCAAATATATTAACGAATGTTTTCCCGTAGTTGGCACTTTACCTTTTCGATATTTGATGGAATGGGTGACTGAAAATAGTTTCTTTTAAAGTATTAAAAGGGCAGCATTTATTCGGTTGAACTCTTTATAGTTGAGATATTCGATTCCTGTTCTTCTAAACGTATTGGATAAGACGTCTCTTCCGTCCATACAGCTCAATTGTTCCAGTCAGTCAGATACTTCAGAACCATGTCAAACTTTCACCAAATAAAAGATCGTTTTTTGGGTTCTGTTCTTGTTCCTTGAACGAAGGTGCGTGCTGAACACTTACTGTTTCTGAAACTCTTAGATTCCTGTTCTTCTTATGATTCTTGTTAACTGAACAAAACTATTTGAAGATATCCCAGCCGCTCAGTGCATCATGTTGTGTCTGGATCAAGGGCCCTTATGGATAACTTGTACGCAAAAGTTATTGTAAAGTTTGCAGTGGCGCACACTAGTAAACTTGATAAAAGATGAAAGCTGGTTAGAGAACTTTGACTATCTGTGACATTCAAAAGTTAGCTTTAATGCAACAGTAATGCAGCACTCGTTGAATCTGAAAACTAATATCGAATTCAAAGGTTTCCTTGTCCAAATATAAATCACCAAGTAAACCAAATAAATAAATATAGGTTTGACATTCCAAATATGTTTTAGATCTGTCTTAATTTATTTTTAAAATATTTTTGTTGAACTATGAATTAGTATTTTTATTTGGTACCAAAGTCAGCGTCAGATGTAAGGGAGGCTTTTCTTTCTGTATAATTATCCTGTCTTTTGTTTTGTTCTGTTTGGAAATCTTTTTTCTATTGGTTACAAACCAATCATTTAAGATTCCCCCGACACCTCTGAGACTTGAACCTAAGTTATAAGACCTTATATTAATAACCCCCTTGACATGGCTAGTGAGACAAAAACCCAATTCATCTATTTTTTTCACCTTTTCCACCTCTCTCATCCTGTACTATTCAAGACTGAGATTCTGATGGTCTGGGTGTATATATTGCCTGTTAGTATGTTCTATGTGACCTTCTTCAAAATGACATATTTATCTGTTCGTTTATAAAAAATTCCTCATACTTTTCCTAGACTTGTGTTAAAGTAGCACCTGGTAATTATGCTTCTTTTGGTGTTCCTGCAATACGGTTAAAATTTATAAATTTCTCTGATGTACATAGGATATTGAGCTGTTGAAAAATGTACTGACTTTCAGTCTGAAATACAATATAATCTAGTTTGTTATAGGCTAGTTCATCCCTGGCTCAATGGGATACTTAGCATCTGTGATTTTGAAGTCAAATAAGCAGCAGCTGATCTAAACATTCTTTTGGGTATGTTGCAGTAGAAAATTTTCTTGAGAACTGTATGATGAAATCTTTTACCTTTGTCCAAATGCAGATTTGGAGTTTGAGATGGAAAGAAACACTGCAAAGAAGTACTACATTATTGATGTTTGATGTCTTGTCAAAAGAAATTGGATATTGTGATATGTATATATATATATATAGATAGATATATATAGATATATATTGGTAGAAATTCCTACTGGACAAGAGGTAATGCGTTTGTGTTCGGAAAGGAATGAGCACAACCAAGAAAAGAGTACTGGTGGAATAGAGCACCAGCAAAAATAGATTACTGGTGCCATGTCTTCTAGTTGAGCCATGTTGGAATTTTGGATAAATAAAATTTCAACGGAAAAATTATAAGTTGTTTGTGCTCATCCTTGAGCTTTGCTTTTGTCTTTCTTAGTCAATTAACTGAGAAATCCTAAGTTCACCCTATCTTACTGCTTTTGATTTGATGAGGGGGATTGGATTATTCATTGATTGAAGTTTCCTTTGCATCAGCAAGCATTATCTGGGCCATATCTCTTCAGAATAGCTGATGCTATTGTTAGAGATGATCTCTTCACATGTGACCACTATTCATCATGCATTTGTTTGAAGCTCTCAATTTATTTCAAAAAAATTCAAAGAAGGTGCTCAGTTTGTGAATGCAAGACTTTTTAGAGCCCGAAACTCTTATGCTAACAAAATATAACTTATTATCGATTCACCCCTGCCTTTCAAAGATTTTTTTTTGAAATCTGCTGCATTATTGTTTATATTTCCATATATCCACTTTGTAGTTATTAATTTACTATATGTTAGAGGCCCATTCAGAAGGCTGAACGGAAGCTATATATTTTATATAATGAACTTCTTTTAACGATTAGGAACATCTGAATTAACATTTAAATGTTAACACTCTGATGTGCAGGTTGCTTGTTTTACTAACTCATGCACTAGTTTGTGATGCTTACAAAGATGCTCTTGACCATAGACATAGCATATATAATTGACTCCATTATACCCAGGGCTCTGGGTTATCTCGAATCATAGCTTACACTTTGTTTCTTTACTGTGAAAATGTTAGATTTATCAAATAAGAAGTGTGTACCATGTGAATCCAAGGATATCCGCCCGATGCTTGAACAATCCGCTCAGGAGCTGCTTCCTAAGGTTTTGTTTCTTTGAGTGTGGTTTTTTTTTTTTTAGTTATTTGAATTATTTGTTTCCTTTTGTTTATTGCTATTAAGTAATGCTTCTGACATGTTTACGTGCATGTAGATACCCGGATGGAGCCTAGTAAATGAAGATGGTAAATTGAAGCTTCAAAGGTCATGGAAAGTGAAGACTTTCACCAAAGGGTTGGAATTCTTTCACGCTGTAGCAGATCTTGCTGAAGCAGAGGGTAGGTGGCATCGAGCTTTTAGCCTGTTTAGATTGTCATCAATAACAAGAAAGTTGCAATCCAAAATAATAACGTATTAAAATTTCATAAAAGCCATTTATAAGAATCTGTGAGACTGATGTTACTTTCAGTTCTTCAACGAGAACTTGTACTAAAGATATGGAAGTCTATGTTTGTGCAGGCCATCATCCTGACCTTCACCTCGTTGGTTGGAACAATGTGAAAATTGAAATATGGACTCACTCAGTCGGTATGTATTTTTTTGTCTTTCTGGAAAACAATTCACTGAAAGGAGGCTATTACAATATCTGCGGATTTGAATTTAGTCTTTCCATTAGTAATGGTAGGACAACCAAAAATCATCCTTGAGGTGGAGGAAATGTCCTCTTTTCCCCTCTAAAATGTCATTTCAGGTAACATGAATGCTTGGTGTTCCCTGAGCAGGCGGTCTGACAGAAAATGATTTTATCCTAGCGGCAAAGATCAATTCCCTTGATTTGCAGCATCTTCTGAGACGAAAACCTGCCGCTTGAAGAGCATTGCAGTTTGCATAAATTTTGCTTGAAGCTGCTGACCTTCTAGTTGTGTGTGAACCTTATACTTCCTGAGAGTTTTGTGGTCTGGAAAATGCTGTTAGCACTGGTTTTAGGCTTTTAGCTGATGACAGTGTTTTACTGAATTGTTGTATGGATTCTAACCAGGTTTATGTTGAACAAGGAGGTAGTTTACTTGGGGCGATGTTATCTAATTTTTGGGGTAAGACATCTTTATTCATTAACCCATTGCAAGCGTGCCCTCATGCAGAAATTGCATTTTTTTTAAGGTACTATTAACAGGGACGACGCTCCGAAATGCACCTTGTGAGACGTGGGAGCATTAAACAGAGCGACGTAGATTCAAGACTGGAAAAGCTGAGCGACGTAGATTATTTCAATGGTTACAGAGATTCGAATACACATGAGATTCCGGTCTAGCCCCAATGCCAATGCAAGGTTTCAGTTCATTTTTTCGTGTTTTAAACCCTTTTTATTCCAAATTCTCCTATAGAAGTAGCAGTCTTTGCTTGCTTTAAAAAATAAATGAAAAACGTATTATCTGCGATATCAGATGCTTGAACTGTTCATCCTGGTTAGTAAACGGCCGAAAGACCTTCACACTGCAATTTGTTTTGGATTATTCTCAAATGAGGAAGAAAAATATTACAGTTTGAAAGATAGACTCTTCTATAACGAATTTCAAAGGGTAGAGAACGTCATCATAATTCCAATGAAAATTTGTGAGTGCAGATAACACATGGCCCTCCCACCAGATCCCAAGACTTCCATGTTCCAATTTGCAGAAAAGCAAAAGAAAAAAAAGAAACCACGAGCATCAGCGGCTCAATCCATCATTCGCTCATAATTTATGTTTTTCCCACGAAATGCTCCTCGAAATTTCCGGAACCAACATTCATGTTCTTAATGCCTTCAGCGGGAAACACTCCTGCGTTTTCTCTGCTCACGGCTGGAAATTGAACACACATCCCTGTTGGCCAAAGTTCTAGCAGTTTGCAGTGAAAGGACAGAGCTTAGGAATAATTAGACAAGTTAGACGGCGTTACCTGCTTGCTAGCTGAGCTCTCGTTTTCCCTATTTCATGGGTTTCTGCATTAGCGCAGTAAGATAGACCTCGCCGACCTTGGAATCCGTTTTGTTACCTGTTGCCCATTTCAATACCTTGTACCCCAATTTCCCAAACATTGGGGTATAGACCTTCTCCAGATCCGCGGGCTTGCAGAAAAAATGGTCCAGCCACAGAAACCCACCGCCCCTCAACACCCTATCCACGTCGTAGAGCAAGAATTCCAGAGAACTCGTCGGAATCCATCGGTTCACCGCGTGGCTGCATCTCACCAGATCCACGACACCATCGAACATGGGGAACCGCTGCTGTAGAGGGACGTGTAGCGGCAACAGCCCCCTCATCGCGATCACCTCGTTGTACTTTTTCCCCACGTTCATCGTCGTGGAAGCCACGGTAACATTAAAAGGTTTCATCTTCGCGGCCAGTGTCCCCGTACCGGCGCCGACATCCAGAGCGAGACGAACAGGGGAGGAAACATTGCTCGCAAGCTGGAACAATTGGGGGATGGAGAGATCGAGACTAGATTTGGGGGAGAGGAAATTGGAGGGCTCAGATTTGGGGTCGAACCCGAGGCAAGATAGCGATTTACAAGATGGGGAAGGAGAAAAGCAGCGGCGGCGGGGCAACGGGTGGCAGCCCATGAGGATAAGTGTCTCAGAAAGGGTAGCATCGGAAGGGCAGAGAGCGAAGGGTGTGTAGTTCATGTAGCGGTGGAGAAGGTCAGGATGGTGGCGGCACGCGGAGGCGACAGGGGAGAGACGGGAGTAAAGCAGCAGGTCCGGCGGGACGGGGCGATTGTGAGAAGGGATGTTGGCGGAGGTGGATCGGAGGAGGGTGAGGTGGTTGATGGTAGCTCTGATCGTGGAGAGCTGGTGGACTAGGTGGTCAGGGACGGGCGGAGGAGGAGGGGATCCTAGTTGCTGGAAGGAAGAGAGATGGTAGAGGGCGAGGATGTTTGTGGCCACCATGGCCAGCAGCAGAACGAGGTTCAAACCCATGCCAAAACCCATCTCCTCCCTCTCTGCTCCGCTTGCGGGCTCGAGAGACTGAACTGGTTCCTTCTGCTGAGTGCTCGGAGTTGGAAGGCCACTAGGCACACTAATTACAGTAAGCAAGTGGAAATAATAAATGTGAGAATTGGAAAAGAAAAAGAACAAAGATATGTATGGAGCGATGAGAGCAGGCTTACATTCATCTTTTTCTAAGCGCTTCGCTGTCGTTACCTCCTTACTTTTTAACCCAAATATTATCCGGATTCGTAAGAAGAGTTCCTCGATTCACGTAAGATGATTTGACTCATGTTTCGCTGTAGTCATCTCGGCCTTTTCGCGTCTGACTCGTCGTCACATGCATCCCATCTGTGGCCGCCCACCTACTCTCCTGTCTCCTGGAACAGTAAACGTCCACTAAATTCTTGTTCCGGCAAGCAAATTGTTTCCTCCACCAGCCACATAACGGGAACAAATTTACCTTAAGAAGATAAACAATGGAGCCCAAATTCCTCATGATAGTAATTTTGCTAAATGAAAATGTCTGAATCTCATTGCTTTTTCTAGAATTTCGTAACTGGTATACATCTAATCACTATACTCTCTGTCTCCACAGTAGAAAATTCGAAGCAGACATTTAAGCTAATTTTCAGCTGCATTTTGCCACCAATAGTCCTACTTAATATGTTTATCCTACAAATAGCAAAAGATAAGCAAATATCCTCTTACCTTCCAGTAAAGAACATATTCTAAGCAAATCCTCTCCACTTACATCTGTTGAACCATTAATTGTAAACGAATTCACCCTTAAGTTTAATAGATAGAAGCTAATATTTTGGAAAACTCCTCACTTCAGTATTGACAGTATCCATAATCTCTGCACCAAGATGGTTAGTGTGGCAATATCTTATATGGTTGAACCATCTCTTAGATATTATCAAAGTAGTACTGAAATTACCGTGTCAGAAAGAACTCGTACAGAAAACAACAACGAGGATGCTGCACTGCAGTAATTTACCCTTCATGGGGAAAGCATTCAATAGGATGGATGTCTCCTTGTCGTTTTGTTAATATGGAACGGACACGCAGCTCCATCCGATTCTCGTACTGCCAACTTCATTTATACCACCAGATCAAATGTTTTATCATATGGTAAATGAACATTTTAATAATTAGAAAACATATGAAAGAAATCAGTAAGTCGCGTACTTAAAGCCTACAGAGAAGTTCAGAGCAACTGAAAGTAAAAACCCTCGACGCTGGGATAATATGAAAGCAAAAATGTTCTATAGCCGTTCGTCTAGATAAATGAACACACACCTCACTGGTTGTCAAGGTCACTTACATCTCCATTCAAGCAGCAAGTTAATTCAGTATCATACCAACTGATTATCTTTATTTAGCAGATGCAAATTTTAAGCAAGCTCTTGCTATTTTTTTCCGAAATGAAGGCAACAACAAAACAACTAAATATCAAAAGCTCAAGAGCCATACATGCTCTCACTCTACACTCTACGCTCCGCAACTTCAACTAGTCAGCATCGGGTGAATCTGTGCGCACAGCTGACAAAGAAAAAATAGATAACACATTCAATATTCTATGTAACCACGCACAGAACAACATGGAATATCAGGTTCAAATAACAATTACTAGGAAGGAAGTAAAGAAGTCACACTGAAAGGAACCAAAAACTATAACCAACCAGTTAAGCACTTCGCAATATAACTAAAATGAACCAACTCTTAAAAAGAGACCAACAACTTCACAAAAATATTAGTTAACAATTCATTTATTGCTGGCCATCAGTTAATCGAACTGAAAGTCTCCAGTCATCAGGAAATTGCAAGATGAGATCATTACAAGTGGTCCCTTTCAGATGGATAACTGGTGCAGGTCAAGTTAGATCTTCAAAGGCCCAGAAAGAGATCAAAAACTTCAAAAATAAATTTCTAAAAAACTTTTTAAAAAAAGAAAAATTCAATACTCAACAACAGCTTTCACAAGGATAACAAAAATGCAGACACAATCAGCTTAAGGTGATTTCAAGACAAATTTTCTTACCATGTCAATAAAACATATGAGAATGGCATTAAACTAATAAAAACATGAACAACGCATTATGCTTCTTCAGAGCTTGAATCTCTGCTAAATAAAAAATAATTCTAGCAATTGAAAAAGGAAGGCATGCAAGAGGCAGTACAGCTATGTATTGGTTTGTGCTGCTAAAATAGGTGCTCTACTGATCCTTTTAAATGACAAAAGAGGTGTCTTATCAATCCCTACTGCTTAGTGCACAAGTTGCCCACGAGCTTTGTGGGTAAAACTTTGGTCTTTTTTCATGGTTACCAGATGATAGGCATTCTGTTTGCAGGTCCACCTTCCCTACCTCGGTGCATCTACATGTCTGAGAGAGGTATCCTTTTTAAGGCGTGTTTGGCAGCCACAGAAAATTAAAAAAGAAAAGAAAAGGAAAGAGAATATCACTCTATTGTTTAGCAGTAGAGAATCATTGAGAGAAAAGAAAATAAGAAAGAAACACAAGTCGTGATGTTTTCTCTCCTTGAAGGAATTTGATTCATTTGATTGCTTGTAGTTGCTTGTAATGAAGTCTTTAATAGCAGTGGAGGTGGAACTCCCAAGGATCAGAAATCCAATTGTAGTGCACCTAATCTTCGAAAAATCACAGGTTAATTGCTTTTCGATCACCAGCTATATCAAACTTAATAGATGCATTATCATTTTGTTGTGTTTAGATGGTATTTATTTGGCCTTTACTTGTATTATGGTACATGGTAATGTTCCATTTCCAAGAAACAATCCAATATACTCTGGAATGTCATTATAGTAAAGTTTGTATCAAGCTTGGATTAGATTTTTTATTTTTTATTTAATCTTCAACACTACCATGTAATACCATGGTTTGACAAAGTTATGCCAAGCCATTTTCAGGTCTTCAATGGCAGTGAAAGCATAAAGTAAAGCAAGACAGTTGAAAATTTGGTCAGGTAGATAGATGTAATTCTCCGTAAGCTAACAAATAAGAAAGATATGTTAAAAATTTTAGTTTGGATTTTAATTTTTTATTCTTTGTATGATTTTTCTTATTTCTATTTTATTTTTCTCAATGGATAACCTCAAAATGGGAAGGGTGCTCAAAGTTTATTGTAGAGGATGGTTTAAATCCACCACGATCTTTTTAACACTTAATAATATTATTTTAATATTTATAGGCATTTTAGTTCTTGTATTGTGAATTTTTAAAAATTAACTAGAACAAATGCAGGTGCATTTATAGTGAATTTATAAAAGAGTATTGTTGGTCTTAATTTTGATTTTAAAATTTTTAAAATATTACTCAATTTTCTTTTCTTTTCAATTTTTCATATGCATCCAAACAAGAGAAACCATGTTTCCCTTCCGTTTTCTCTCTCATTTTCATGGGTATCCAAACAAGAGAAAAGTGCATCTGTCTTTTCTTCTCTTTCCCCTCCTTTTCTCTTTCTTCTCTTTTCTCTCCACTTTCTATGCTCCAAACACAACCTTAGTGATAAGTAAAAGATAAAAGTACAAGTGCCTTTTTTTCCCCTTCAGTGAGACATATGTGAATTATAGAATTTTCTTTCTTATTTGTTTTATTGATCTCATCAGTACTCAACACAGACGGTAGTAGGATGAGATACAAAAAATGATGGAGAAATGGGTTTTGGATGAGAGCAGGTCATGAAAAGCCTCTACATCAAGATGAGAAAGAGAAAGAGAGGGGAAATAGAATTTAGCACTAAACACTTTTGTGACATTGAGATTAGCACTACTTAACATTGTTAGAAGGGAGTATGATGACTTGGAAACATGAGATAAAACAAGGGCAATGGAAAGTTTTGCTGTCATGAGTTATGCAAACAGAACCACAATTGGGGGGATTGATAGCCGATTAGGAGGGAGCTGCAACTGCTGAGGTTGGCTGCCTATTTTACAAGGTAAGAAAGATTTGCCTCCCTGCAACATTGCCACTTCTTTTGTTTTAAGTGACACAAGTGCAAAACCTCTAGAAACCAGCTATGCCATCAAGTCATCAACATTGGACATTCTACAGTAGAAGCTAAAACTTAAACGAAAAAGTGAGAGAATGCTCTCTGGTGTGAAGTCGTGCATAAGTTGGCACCTTAAGGCAGTACTGTCCTGTATTGTAAAGTTAATTTAAATTTTCTACAGTTATTAACACACTCCATAATAAGAAGTAAAAATAAAAGGAGGATAAGTATGCAAATTTAACAAGTTCAGTCAGAAACTGAAATAGCACAAAATGAAGCATTATTGAGTCCAATTTTTTGCTCAGGCTTGGATTAGCATCTCTCGCCTCTAAAATGCTTATGACAAGCAAGAACAACAACTCACATAAACTCTTATCATTTAGTTCTAGAGCTCAACAATTGACAGAACATTCCATTGCCAGTAACCATTCTAGGCATGGAGACTCTTCATACTTGCTTGTCAACATCCCATAAGCCACCTGCAAGTTCACAGAGTTTCCGTTCTATTTCTAGACCAACCCAACTGTTCAACCACACACAGAAGTTCTTCCCTTACCAGCTTCTGTTGCTTGAGGATGGAAAACATAGATGAATAGTTCTCTCGATTCCGGTTTTCCATTATTTACTCTACATAATACTCAATATCGACATATATTAAAAGAAATATTCACAACATTTGACTGAAAGAGATCCATTCCATCAGGCAAATGGATGACGAGATCCCGACATAACATTTACTTAAACACCATCGAATTGCTAGCTACGTAACTTGCGGATTGTCAGGGAAGCAAGTATTTTCACTTCTTCATAAAGGTAGATCATTAACTTTAGTTCACATAATACAAGCTAAAATCATAGATACCATCCGCAACGTTGTCAAATGCAACAGAAAACAGCTAAAGCGCCAGAATCACTCCAATTTAGAAAGTTAAATCGAGCAAAAACGCCGCGTCAGCTAATGCATCTAAACATAAAAAAATCAGCCCAGATAATCGGCCTACAGACAATCCTACAGACGAAATAACAAATAAGAAAAACCACAGATTTAATTGAACAAGTTATGAGATGAAACAAGGAGAAAGAGCTTCCGGATTGAAGAATATGAAAAGGGAAGGGCAGGGAAAGACATACTAGGTTTCTCGGGTTTTCCGTTGATCCATTTGGCGACCGCGAAATGAACCTTCTCGCGAGTTAGGGCTTCTGTTTTGAAAGGCTCCTTCAGGCAGTTTCGGACCAGAGAAGCACAGATATTGGAGTACGATATGTAGGTCATGCCCGCCGCTCTCCAGAACGGAACCGCGCCACCTGATGCTGCAGCCGATGCCATTCCTCCTCTTCTCCGTCGCTCGGTTTCTAGTCGACGACGATGCCTCCTAATTATGCAGAATACAATGTTATCGAACAAAAGGTGAATGGGCCCTTCATCACGATCTACACGGACTAGATGTGGACCACAGATGATACCAGTAACAGTGGCCATAGCGAAATGGCCCACAAAGAGTGGCATAAGATTGCGAAGTTTCTTGGATTTTGTGGAAACACACTGCGATTATTGAAAGCGGGCCCAGATGAGTCTTCTTGCTCGCGTGTTGACTACATTTCTACGGCAAGTTGGTACTCAGACGCCGAGGGCAAGGAGAGAGGAAAGAGGGGAGCTCCATTTTGGAAGTTCGCTGCGTCGAGTCGACAGAGAAAAACCTTGATCGCCACTCGCGCGAGCAAAACGAACGAGAGTTACTCGCAACCTGGTGCATCCTCGAGACCTCGACAGCTAGGAAGACAAAGTGAGGAGGGAGAAGGTCAGAGGGAGGGGAACCATGGCCCCACCGTTATAACCCTATTCCAGGTTTTAGTTTTTTTTTTTTTTTCCTCGGCCATTTCGGATAAATCTATTCTTTGAAATTAAGCAAAGATATTTTCTGGTAATTTGACAATTTGAGTAGTAATTTTTCTCTTTTTTCAATTTGCCATTTTAAAAAAAATGTCTCATTTTGATTTAAATGCTTGTGTTCGATCAAGCAAAGTGTAGTTGGAGTTGCTCCCTGAATTGTTATGGGTTTCTTTCCCTGAAATTCTCAGTAAACAGTTACTTCGTTCAAATGACTTCTTGAAGATCTCCCCATCTTCTTATGCGCCTCAATTTCTGCTATTCTGCTTGTAGCACTGCGTCCCTGGGTCTTTTCATCGGGGATCTTGTTTTGTTTTTCAAACTGATTATTCAACTTGCATTACATGATTTGGCTCAGTGATAGTTATCTTCGCTGCATGCCTGCCCTTTACCAGTTCAACCAAACTACTAATGCTAAAGCTTTCATGGCTATTATCTAGTAGTTCCTTTTCTATATTTGAATTCAATTTTTTGAGTGATGTAATATGGTATCTTGTGAAGATTAACATTTAGACGACTTTCTCTATCTTCTTGTCATAGTTGCAAGGAAAACTCAAGCAGCATGGAATCTCAAAGGCCTGTTGATGCTGGTAACACTGAATGTTCTGCAGCATTGGATCTCGAACCTTGCTTGGGTAGTGGAGAAGTAGTAGTGGGATCCCCTCTCAGGGAATCTACTATGATTGAAGGAGATGCAACAAATTTAGAACCTTGTGTAGGTTTGAGGTTTGAGTCTGAGGAGGCTGCTTATGTGTTCTATAATGAATATGCTAGGCGTGTGGGATTTGGGATTAGCAGGAAATCTAGTCGCCGGTCGAGAACTAATAGGGCTTTCATTGCTGGACAATATGTATGTTCAAGACATGGTTTTAGAAGGCCTAATCAAAAAGCAAATAACCCTCGCCCTGTCATGAGGATAGGCTGCAAGGCAATGATGAAAGTTAAAAGAATGGAACCTGGGAAATGGGTCATACTTGAGTTTGTCAAGGAACATAACCATGAGCTTGATCCAGATAATGTTCATTGCTTTCGTTCCCACAAGCATAATAGCACAAATGATACGAACCGGATTCGTCGTGCTTCAAGAGTAAGGCTGAATAAGATTGACTCTGCATTAGGAAAACAGTCTACTAGAAGTAAAGCTGATGGCCCTTCAGAAAAGAACGACAGAAAAAATGATACTTGTAAAGATCGTCAAATGTCCCTCACAACTGGAGATGCACAAGCCATTTATGAACGGTTCACACATATGCAGGCTTCAAATCCGACTTTCTTTTATGCTATGGAACTGGATCAGGAACAGTGTTTTAAAAATGTATTTTGGCTTGATGCAAAATCTCGGATGGACTATACTCATTTTGGTGATGTGGTGACTTTTGACACAACGTATCTAAGGAACAAGTATCAGATGCCACTTGCTACATTTGTTGGGTTGAATCATCATGGGCAATCAGTATTACTTGGTTGTGCACTTATAACAGATGAGACAACATCTTCTTTTACTTGGGTGTTTAGGACTTGGCTCATGGCAATGTCTGGGAAGCCTCCAGTAGCTATAATTACTGATCAAGGAATGGCCATAGAAGCAGCAGTTGTTGAAGTTTTTTCAAGTACATGTCATCGTTTTTGTCTCTGGCATATACAAAAGAATGTCCTAGTGAGATTGGGACACATATGTAAAACTCAGGAGAAATTCAAGGAAAAATTCGACAAATGTGTTTATGACTCTGTAACCACTGATGAATTTGAAAGGAGATGGGGAAAGTTGATTGAGAGGTTTGACCTTACAATGGACGAGTGGTTCCTTAATTTGTATGAGAATCGTCAAAAATGGGTCCTTGCATACTTGAAGGATACTTTTTTTGGAGGAATGTCTATTTCACGTAGAGGTGAAAGTGTAAAATCATACTTTGATGACTTTATAAGCTTACAAACTACTGTAAAGGATTTTCTCGAACAATATGAGACTGCCTTACAGGATATACGGGAGACAGAGATTCGGGCAGATTTTAAGACACTTCACACAAAACCCTTATTGAAGACTCCATCACCATTTGAATCACAATTGGCTTCCATTTATACTAGAGATATGTTCTTGAAAGCACAAAGTGAAGTTTCCGGAATTGCTGCATGTCATACTATTAATACCCAGCAAGGAGCAACTGCAACTTATACAGTGAAGGACTTGGAAACAAGGAAGGACTACACAGTTACTTGGAATAGTTCAGAAACCAAAGTCTCTTGCATTTGCCGTTCTTTTGAGTTCAACGGCTATCTCTGTAGACATGCAATGGCAGTGCTTGTGGCATCTGGTATATATGAGGTCCCATCTCATTACATTTTAAAACGTTGGACAAAGGATGCTCGGAGCAGGCATATCTTGGATCAAGGCATTGTTGGACTGCAAGGTGATTGTCCTGAATCTAAGGTTGACAGGTTTAATGACCTTTGTCAAAGATCTATAAAATTTGCAGAGGAAGGATCACTATCGAAAGAGAGCTACATTGTTGCATTGCATGCACTTCAAGAGGCACTAGAGAAAGTTGTACTTGAGAATGATCCTCTAGGAAAACTGTCACGAAGTAGGGCTTTCACCAGCAACTGTCACTATAAAGTCAATCAAGGAATTCAGATGGAGAATTTGACAGAGGTACCAAGAACCATCGGTCATCAGAGTGGAGAAGAACGCATGCACGAAAAAGAAAGATATGGGCAAATAAGACAAGAAGGATGGTCACAACGTCACTATGTGCAAGGAGGTTGGTTATGTCATACTTTTTCAGTTTCGTTTTTTGAAGGTGACCTTTGGATTCATATGATCTTATAAAATTTGTCTTAGGTGCAATTATATTAGGGAACACAACTCCTTACCCATCAGCGTGGCCTTCAAGAGAGGTTCAACAAATGGTTGGCACAGCCCCTCATGTTGACTTTCTTAACCCTTTCCTGCATAAAGTTTATAACAGTTACTATTTGTTGTAGGGGCAGTTTGGATTGTCAAGTATTGCCAACCATTGTGGCACCCAAGACAGTTTGCAGTTTATGGTTTGATGTATTTTTACGTTTTGTTAGAGATTATTTGCAACTGTTGCAGGGCCAATTGGGTGTTGGAGTTCTGGTTCTTGCCAATCACAGCAGCATGCAAGAGAGCCTGTCTAATAGCTGAAGGTAGTTCTACCCTTGTGGTGCGAGCTGATGTTCATTAATCATATTTAGTGTTATTGTTTTACATATTTTCTCTGCGGCAGCTCGTAAGTTACTCTCAAGAGCTCAGACTATAAGGAGATTTTCCTTTGACTAAGTTATTGCTCCTTGTTTTGCCTTTTTTCCAGAGAATATTCTTTGCCTTCAGCCACCCTTTGCTTCTTTACTGTCATTACAAGTTTTTTGTGTTGTACCTTATTACTGTCTTTTTACTATATACTGCCGTTCAAACCATTTATTATCTGAAAAAAAATTGGCTGCAGATTTAGGACTAAGGTGCAACTCTCTGAGATAAAAGTTGACATTGGATATGTAGGCTAAGGACTGCTCTGTCTGAAGATCGTAAAGATTGTTGGATGGTTGATATCTAAGATGAGTCCTTTTTTACTTCGAAGACCTTGCTTGGCTGTAGAATTGGAAGCTGGTTGCAATTCTGAATTGCCACTCTCATTCAATTGGATGATCAATCAGTTGGTCTGTCAGTACATTTATAGGGTTGTTTGATGCTTGCCATCTATCAGCCCTTATTGTACTCCTGGGAAATAGTTGACAGGTGAGTTGCGCTTGCACTCAACAATCATAAGCAGTTTTTCAGCAGCAGTGGATCGCAAAGATCGCATGGCTTCTCTGTTTAAATTCTCTTTGAGAAAGAGAGTTTGGCACCAAGCAGCAACTGACTCAAGGGCATTCCAGCTGCTTCATTCGTCTGCAACTTCTTCGATCCAAAGTGAGCAGGCAAAATTCATGGTCCTGGCTCTAACAAGTTAGTGCACTCCTTCAAGGTCACATTTTTATTTTATTTTTTTCATTTCCAAGCACAATGTAAACATATGGATGCCACGTTAGTCGTTGGGTAGTAAGAGGCCGTGCTAGCTCCAGGCAAGAATGTACAGAAACAGAAATCAAAATATGCTCTGAGAGGTAATAAATCCCCCTTTGAACTAAAGCTCTGTAATTTTACCGTTTATAGAGAAGGCGTGTCTCAGTTTCTCAGGCGGGTCCCGAAACTCACGACTGCTTTAGGCCATTGGTAGAAATTTGTGATAAGATTAAGAGCCTTCGGACTTGAACAGAGAGTGTGTAGTAAGTAGTTACTTAGGCCTTGCTGTTCAAATCCAGCAACCAGGACCAGAACGCAGGAAGGCGAGAGAGGGCCTACGAAATTTTGGAACCATCAAGATTGCCCCCTTTTTTTTAATAATAACATAAACAACTAATTTTTCAACTTAATATTATGAATACTTAACTTTGATCCACTATATATGTATACAGTAGGTCACATATAAACTTTTATGTATACAGTAGGTCACATATAAACTTTGACCGCTTACGTGGTAGCATGTTATCATGCCACATCAACACCCGTAAGTGCGAAATAACGTGTCACCAACTACATTATTGAAAATCACATCTGCTTACCTTTTTTCTCTCATTTTCTTTTCAAAATTGATTTAAGTTATTTATAATTAAAAATATTTTAAAAACATTAATTTCTGGTTATTTAAAACCATTACTTTCTGGTTTCAAAATTGATTTAAGTTATTTCATTACCTTTACTTTAATATAATAAAAATATAAATTTTGATTATTAATTATTTTTAAAAAAAATGTAATTAATACCTTACATTATCTTTTTAATATATTATTTAATTTAATACAATATTTTATAAATAATAATTTAGCTTTTAAAATTCTCAATTGCTAGTACATATTTTACTACCTTCTTTTTTAATAAAAAAATAAAATTAGTGTATTAATGAAAAATTATTCTTGCCCATTTAAATCCTTTCATTATCAATTTAAAAAAATAATTATTAATCAATATGACCGGCATGCATTAACGTATCGTTTTAAACAGTTGCAGCAACTGTTCACTCATCGCAATTCGCAGCGTTTTTGTAGCAATAATCCTATTATCTGTCTTTGTTAGTCAGTTTGCAGTTCATTACTTCATTTTGTGCGAAACCGCAGAAAGGTATCCAAATTCGAATCGCTCTTAACTCTGTCCTCGTCGAGGTTTACCGATTACTTCACTCAGCATGTTTTCCAAGTTCACGCATCCGTCCGGTATCTGTCTATTTCAGCTGCGACAAACTGCACCGACGTGTCCACTCTGCACACTCTAGATAACTGTCCTGAATTTGGGCTCAGAGCAGCTTCAAGATCTTGGCTGGTGCGGATTCTTGTGGACCTCCCAATCGTAGCTACTGGTGTGCAAACAAGACGATGATTTTTTGGACTTTTAATCCGTGTACATCGACGAGCTGTGTAGGTCATCGTCTAGATCTAGGACGATCGGAAGCCAGCAGAAATAGAACTCTTTGTTTGAATGAATCATTCTCAACTTTCGTCTCATCATGGCCCGCCCAATTGTTCGCAGCATTCGGTCGTAATCGTCCATGATTCTCTAGTAGAAGGAGCAGTCTGACTGTCATGGCCATGAGATTAAGATCATGTCGTGTACCATGGTCATTCGGATAAATCTCTCCAATCCGATCTTCGATCGATATGCGATCCAGTGAGGACTGTGGTGTGCAGACCGACTCTCGCTCTCTCCTTCACATCTGTAACCCGAGCTCCCACAGATCCACTCGCTTCGACACTACTCCGGCAAACAGTCGCCACGATCGAATGTGCATAACGGATTCCCACCAAACGAGCGTCCTCTATCTTCCGGCGACTCTCCTCTCACCGTCAGATCCATGGCCCGGCCCTTGCTGATTTAATTATTATAATCGCTTAAATAATTAGTTAATGAGGTTATTAATGGAGCCCGAAACGGCCGAAACACAACTACACTCATCCATCAAGCTATATTTGGACCTGGTTGTGAGTCAGCCAGAGCAGCGAGTTCGATTTTCGGGTTGGGTTCTCTCCTTTAGGGCACTTTATTTCAAAATTGAAAAGCACATTAGCCGATAAAATCATAACACTTTTAATTGCTATTACCTGCAAAAAACACAAACTAGAGAGGAGTTGCCTTATCAGTGGAAGTGGATTCATTTCCTATCCTGAAAAGTCTATAATATATATTTAGCGGAAAGAGAAACTGAAAGAGAGCGAAAGAGGGCTTTTTGTAGCACAAGTTTGATGAGATATCTTCTTCTCAGTGTCAACACTATCGAAGAAGCAAGGAAGCGGGCTAGAGATTAGGTGGAGGAAGCTGAACAAGGAGGGGGAACGGCGGTTTTTGTCTTTTCAAGTGGGTCTAGAAGGAGAAGACGGAGAGCATGAGTAACTTACGGAGCAGCAGCAGGGTGAGGGCCAATGGTACCCCGCCGATTCCAGCGGCATTCAAGAAGATGGTAGATAGCTTGAAAGAAATTGTAAATTGTCCGGACCATGAGATCTACGCCATGCTTAAAGAATGCAACATGGACCCTAACGATACTGTCAGTAGACTCCTCTCTCAAGGTGTGTAGTGACTCATGTTTGTTGTTTTTCCTTTCTCTTCTTTTTTGGGATTTAGTTTTTCTGCTCCCGATCTTCTCTCTGGTTGCTCTAAATGTTGCTACCTTTTTTTTTTGTTTTCTCCAGATTTTCGTTTAATTTCTGGGAACCTTGGATGACTGTTGAAATGAGTGTTTTTTATTCATCGCCTTCGCTTGCTAGTTGGTTGTTCGTTATTTGGGCGTGGTTGAAAAAGTTCGGTTCTCTTTAGCGGTTCCTTTGGTTATTGGTTGAAAAAAATCCACTCTACCTTTGCTCCGTATGGGTGGGATTTTTTATAAAGAAACATTCTTTTCTTTCGTTTATGAAGTTTTAGTTTTTTTCGTGGTCTTCATCTTGTCCAGTCTTTTTTTTTTTTTTTGTATCTTTTGTCTTAGTGCCCGTTGTCAAGTTATTTCTGATTTTCACGAGTCAGATCTGTACAGTTGGGAGAACTTCAAGTGCGATGGAAATTCTTTTCGTTCTAACGATGTTTGTAATTTTGCTAGTGTGGGGAAATTGGCACACGCCCACCGATTCTATGTAATCGTACTGTTCCAGCAAAAAATTTACACACTTTTTAGTAAACTGGCTAGCTTTTCTTTCTAATCCGATTCATCACTCTTATTAGTATATCTTTCCTTTCTGTTTGATCTTTATGTTAGCGCCAACTTTTGGTCATTGTTGGTAAAAGTGTTCTTTGCAGTCCATAAGACCATCTCTGCTGAGTAGACAGATTTTAACACGTTATCCTTTTCTCACTGTGTCAGTCATGCTCCTTTTTTTGTTTTTCTTGTACTTGTATGCTATCTTATTTTCATTGATTCAAATGAAAGATTGACACTTTCCGTAGCAGCAGACTAGTTCTATTAAATTTGTTTCCTCATTCCGTTGTCTGCCTGTAGACCCTTTCCATGAGGTGAAGAGCAAGCGGGAAAAGAAAAAAGAGGTAAGTGCTTTTCTTAATGTTTATGTTTTCTGAAATTGTAAGTGCTGATTAAAACAAAGCATCCTTTATGTTATTCCTGGTAGATTTTTTATGTTTCCAGAATTCAAAAAGCTGATTAGCCAAACTTGAGAGACATTCTTATTTCTTACTTTACTACTTAGCCAGTATATTGTTTTCCAAATTCTTATGTTCAACTATAATTCTATTATTGGTTCAGAACAAAGATAGCTCAGAGGTCAAGTCTCGAGTAGTTAGTAGCTCATCAAATCGTGGAGGAAGAAGTGGTGCTGATCGCAATTCTGGACGTAGTGGTGCCACCCATTTTGCCTCCAATGCTATGTGCATGGGCTACTGTCTCATGTTCCTGAATTTGAATTTCTTTGGTTATGCTTGTATTAAGCTTTCCTGTGATTGTATACTTTTTCAGATTCTGGAGGTTTGCGTAATAGAAGTGCATTCAAGAAAGAAAATGGAGGGGTATTTCACAGTTCTGCACCAACTGCCTCTGCTGTAGCTGGGAGTGCTGCTGCAAACAGAAGACCTATTTCCATTAGGTTTGTCCCCTGTCAAGTTTGCATTGGAGATAGTAACTTCCATTAGATGTTTACAGTTATGGTTGTAATTCCACTATCAAAATTTCTTTCACTGTCAAGGTTTTGTTTTGTTTTATGACAATCAAATTGTTACTTAGCTCCATTTAAATGGTATTAAAAGTATATGTTACAACTAAACCTACTTCCAACTTATACATGGTGCTTATTTGGCTATGTGATTCTCCTGGTTTTATGTGACAATGCTATTTTTATTAACTGTTAGTTTGGTCATCAAACCCTTGTCTTAACTTAGTTATTGATGGGTACATATAAATAGAATATATTATTAAATTTTATTAGAGAGAATTCCTGATTGGAGGCTTTAATCTCTTGAAGCAAAAATTGGGGAACTACAGTTCCCATGCAGTCCTGTTTCTACCTCTCTGCTTTTTACGGTCTTCTTGTCTATTCATCAAGATTGCAGGCATAGTCAATGTCATTCTCCTCCCAGTAGAATTCCATGGTACCTTGACTTTTTCCATGTAATGGTGGTAAATCCTTCCTTCATACATCCAATGGTAGAACATCCTTCCTATACATTAATATGTCATTTCTACATAAATTTGTGGAATTATAATCACACTGTTTCACATTTATCTAGCAAGTGGCAGTGCAGGCATGTATATCATGTCAAAACAGATCCTTTTCTTTTTGCACTCCAGGCCCTTTAGATAGTCCTATTATAAAAGGATTGTCCCTTTATTTGTTTAGGTTTCATTTTGGAAAAAAGAATACTATGATCCATCACTGCCAAAGGATCACTTAAACAATTTTCACTGTGTCTATGAACATAAGCTCTTCTTTCATATTTATCATTCCTTACCTTAAAATACGGATCCACTTCTTGGAAAAAATCAGTCTCTTGAGATTTCTCTAACTGTTAGTGACCCCATGAAAGGGAAGTTTCAAGAGGGCACCTAATTGTTTGAAATGTTATTTTGAAGTCTATAAATTTCATGTCCCTTGGTTGAACCATAATGGTTTACTCTAATTTTGACTCCTTCTCCAGGTAGTATTGTATTAAAAAATGGCAAATCCTTCTCAAAACATTACATAGAATCGGATCCTCGTTATATAAAGCATCCTGGAATGTACCGCTGGAAAGTGATTCAGTAATTAAACAGATAAGATTTGGTTAATGTAGTCTAAATGCTGTGCGTTCTCAATGCTCCAGTCAATTGTTCAACCTCTCTTGTATTTCTGTTTAATTTATAAAATTTTCTGCTTGAAATCCGTCTATGGACTTATTACTAGAAAAAAGAGGCTTCCAAACCATGCCTGTGATTTTATGCCTTTTTGACTGCTCAAAACTTTGTAATGTTCGGTGTTTCCTTGTTTATATGCTATGTAGCTCATTTACTATTTCAAAAAAAAAAAAAAATTGTTGAATTGGTTATGTGCTGTTGTATAGCACAACAGAAAGAAAGAAAATTGCTTTCCATAAGTTATCATTTCCTTTTTGGTTAGCAAAAATTTATGCTGTGATTTTTTTCTTCTAAATTGATGTACTGATGCATGATACCTCATTAACAATTTTCACAGCGATTCCCTTCCCATTGAAAGCACAGGGCTGGTTTTAAGCACAGACATGCCACCTTTGCCCTCTCAACCCTCATCTGGATATCAGCCTGCTTGGATTGCAGTCCCAGGTCAGGTTTCAATGGCTGACATTGTGAAGAGGGGTAAGCCCCAAGGCAAACCTGCCAGCATGCCATTTTCTAACCCACTGCAGCAAAATGTTAACCGTCCTTCAGTCTCTGCACCTCTTCCATTGGAATCATATCCGGATCTTAGTTTATCTCAGCGCCATGCTTCAGAGGTGCCAGATGTTAGTCATGAGCCAGTGGTTGCTGCCACTGGAAAATCAGTTGGAGACCCTTCCAATGTGTCTGCTGCTTATGCAGATCCATCGTCTACATCTGACCTGCTAGAGAATAGTAACTTTGGTCTAAATTCACAATCTAATGAGGTACACAAATCAGATGGAAGTGTCACTGTTGAAAATCTGGCTGGGGTTTCAGCTTCAGAGAGACAAATACAAACAGAAGATTCTTATCATTCCCAGGGACTGAGGTTTGAGGAAGGTAGTCTCCAAGGCTTAATTGTTATTCTCATCCTTTATTATTGGTGCTTGTCTTAAGGTTCAAAATGTTCGAACATATTTAGTCTTGGCTGCATTTTTTAATGCCAGTTTAGCTTCTTGGAGGTAATTTACTGGTAAAATGAATTGTGTTGATTGGCCTCCTCCTCAAATGACCTATAACCATTCTCTTGTATTGAAAATTTGTTCACTGTTCCAGGTAATAGAGGAAGCTCACATATATCCACTTCAGACTATCCTGTGCCCTCTACAGTTGAAGATGCCAGCATAGCAGTATCATCAACCGCTTCAAGCTTGCAGCAATTAAGTTTACAGAATGAAGACATAGGACCATCACCATCAGCTGCAGAGGACAACCCAGCAGTAATTATCCCGAATCATCTTCAAGTCCCATCTGCTGATTTCTCACATCTGAGTTTTGGTAGCTTTGGTTCTGGTGTGAATGTGACATTTTCTGGACCCTTCCCTCCCAAGTCAATGAAGAATGAATTGGAGGAATCGAAGTTGGCTGCTGAAACAACTTCCATTGAACACCAAGATGTCAGGTATGGTTCAAGTTCTCTGTTTCTTGGGATTCTTATATTGTACTAGTGAATTTGTCGTGACCATGTAATATTGGATCTTGACAGAAGTAATGAGTACTATGGAAATGATCATCTGAGATCTGTCTCTAATGAGAATGCTGATAGTCCTTCATCTTCACAACCTGAAATTGTACAACATAATTCTGCCCCTGAACCAGCTCATGGACATCAATATTCTTTCCCTACATCCATGCCTGGATATGGATTTGAAAATGCTGCACAAGCAAATGCTGCAGCTTACTCCTTTGCTCAATCAAATTCCCAGATGCAGAATCTTGCTCCATTTTCCAGTGTAATGGTAATGTAGTATTCTTGCTCTGCAGTGCCTTTTCGTATTTATTTGTCTCATGAGCGCAGAATGGATACATTATCAAATAAGACAATCCTAACATATTGTAACTGCTCTTTTCCTGCATCGGGTAGTACACTCCTTTATTAACTAAATTTGTTTAGCAATTGCATTTATTCATTTTGGAACAAATACTTTACGTTTTTTGATGACATGGAAGGAGTGTTCAAGCTTTTCTCTAAAAAGAACTCAAATCTTCCTTAGCTGGTAATTTCTAGTCTTTTTTTAAGAAAAAAGAAATTTCAACTGAAAAGAAGTAAAGATTGAAGAGAAAAGAGAGTGAAATTGAGAAGAGAGGGAGAGAGGATATTAGAGAACTCAAAAACTGAGTATCATTGGTTGTCGTGCTCGACCCCCTTCTCTATTTAATAAGCATGATTACCACATTTACAAAAATGCCCCTTGTACACTTAAAACGACTTAACTCCTTACATCTGCCAATCTACACATTCAAATTGCATGAAATTCAGTCTATGGATATAACAAAACATGTAAGATGACATGGAAATCTGTAACACCCGCTGAGGAAAAATGACCAAAATACCCCCTCTGTTGATTTTCCAACATCAACAATATTTAGTTTTTTTTTTTTAAAAAGGATGTTTATTTTTGTGCTTGTTTTGGTCTTTCATGCTAGTGAATTTGCATAAATGTGCTATTCCCAAGTTGCTCCTCTCTTTGCAGTCTACGTAGATAATGTCAACACATACTTGATCCGGAACACAAATGGTTTCGATTTGAACTAACTAATACAAATTGATCTGGATTTTTTTTATTTCATAGTCTGTGGTTTTGCTTCTGACTGAGACAAATTTTGAAATTTGTTAAAGACATTTAGAGGCTGTTTTCTCAGAAATATATACAAGTTGTTCTTTAATTTTTCAACTATCTGACTGAGTAGGGTATGCTGGTCTTTCATGTAAAATTAAACTTTCTAAATTCATTCTCTTATCTCATCTTCTTTTTGGAAAATCTTACCCAGTGGCTAATTACTCTTCGGACTTGGTAAAAGTGAAAACTGACTGAGTCCTATTATTTTTCTAATATTAATATTAGAATTCTTTGTTATAATCGAACGATCCTGGTTTCCATGACATATTATATCAGGAAGGACTGATGGACTTAAGTCCAAGGCTGGTGCACCTGTTTTCTTAGTTGAATAACTTAAACCCAATTTCTTCCTATTCATCATTTTCTATCTAATCCTATATCTATATGATTGATGTCTATTTCAGATTTTTTTAATAGAAAATGAATGATAAAATCCAAAGGATTACATTTTTTATAAATATAATGAAGTGGCAATCTTGTAAAGATTAAGGAGCAAAAAAGAAGTTAGATGCCTCCAAACTGCCAGCCTCCTTTCCCTCTTTATCTTTATAATTAATTTGGATGTACCAATTCATTACTAGATCTACATCATTGGATTTGTTTAGCCATGATCAATGTTATCTACTCCAGCAGCCATCCATGTGTATTATTTTGGGGAAAGGGAAGTATATTTCCTTGAGCCATGTTTTATATGATTTAAGCCGTGCTGTATGTTATATACATGCTATCTGATGAGGAATGTGCATTTCTTGTTTAGTGGATGCATTGCATAACCACCACCGTCTGACATAGTACAGAATTACAAGTAAATGTGTTTCAGTTTTCTTTTGAAAAGAAGACCATTAGCCATGTTAACACTCACGACAATTGAGTGACTTATTAGTTGTATAACCACTGAATATCATTTCTTAGTTTGCTTAGACTGTTTAAGCTTCTTGTAGATAAATATTTTTTATTCTTTTCCACTTTGGTACAGTTTTAGTGGAACTATTTTCAAATGTAATTTGTCTTTAAGGCACTATGCCTAAATCCTTGGTTGTTCAGTGATTCTTTTAATATGTCCTGATGTTGTCAAAGTCCTTTATTGGTTATTACATTGTTTGCTTTTTGTTATTGGTGAGAGCTGTAATATTCTGACTACACCTCATGATGTTCAGCAACCTTATACGAATGCTCTACCAAGTAACCTATTGGCTTCAACAGTACAGCCAGCACGAGAATCTGATCTTCCGTACTCACCATTCCTTGCAACACAATCAATGCCTACAAAATACAGCACTTCCATGTCTTCCATTAGTGGCCCCACATTGTCCATGCCAGAGGTAAGCAGCTGAGTGACATGGGATATAGTTGACTGTTACACACATGCAACCATGGTGGAAGTCTCATCTTTTAAATTTGGTTATTTTTCTCACATTGTTGCTACACGTACAGGGTGTAAAGCCAAGCATTTTCTCCTCACCTCAGCCAACCCCTCAGTCATTGCCCAGCACTAATATTGCCACAGGCCCTGCGCTTCCTCAACATCTACCTCTTCACCCCTACTCTCAACCCACTCTTCCTTTAGGCCATTTTGCAAACATGATTGGCTACCCATTCCTTCCACAGAGCTACACATATCTACCATATGCTGCAGCTGGTAACAGTGCCTTCCATCAATCTCCCGCAGCAGTACACAGTGCTCCTGGCATCAAGTACTCTGTCCCTCAATATAAAAACAGTGTTTCTGTAAGCAGCCTTCCCCAGTCTGCAGCTATTGCGTCTGGGTATGGGGGAGGTTTTGGAAGTTCTACCAACATCTCTCAGAACTTCAATCTGAACCCTACTTCAAGTCCAGCAAGCACAATTGGGTACGAAGATCTTATAAGCTCCCAATATAAGGACAGCAACCATTATGTACCACTTCAGCAGGTAGTATTAGGTAGCTGATCTACGTTGTTTGATATTATAGCTGCTCATAGAGCTTTTGCTTGAATGTCTAAAGCTGTTTGATTTTTCTGTTTATCAGAATGAGGGATCTGCAATGTGGGTCCCTGGACCTGGTTCAAGAACCATGTCGACTCTTCCTGGTAGCACATTTTACAGCTTTCAAGGGCAGAATCAGCCTAGTGGGTTTAGGCAAGGTCAGCAGCCATCACCTTATGGCACTCTTGGGTATCCAAATTTCTACCATTCCCAGGCTGGGGCTTCACAAGAACATCAGCAGACGCAAAGTGACAGTACCTTGAGCACTTCACAGGGTCCATCTCAGCAGTCCCACCAGATCTGGCAACACAGCTACTAATCTGTTACTGTATCTCTGGGGTTTTTCAGGGTGGAGACAGAATGGAGAGTGGAGCCGGTTAAAAGCATATTTGTTACAGTTTGATCTAGGCATAAAGCGGACAGTTTTGTGTGTGATCAACTGTACATACTGTAAGACGACTTCAGTGGCTTCTGCCCTGTGCCTTATGAGGTTGTATTCTAGTCTTTGGTGTTTTAACAACCCACGTAGCTAATTTTATTTTCTTTCTTAGTGTGAGAAAAACCTGTGCTTGGATTGCTTCTTGTAACAGTGAAATCTAACTCGTCTAACCATAATAGTTCCCCAGTAGTCCCATCAGGGCTCCAAATTCTATTGTGTTAACCTTTTTTTATGCTGTTACTCAAACAGCCTCTAAATTGATCAAATGAAAGGGTGTTTTATTTGGAGTTCCATCCCCCTGTACTCATCTATGATCCTTACCCAATTGCTTAATCGGATGGTATTGTGCTCAAAATTTGCTACTAATGCATCGGCGCTGTTGAGAAAGACAAATAACATGGTCGAAGAGTTTGTTGAGAATTTGGTATTTCAGGGACTATTTAACCATATGATTGAAAGGTTGGTTTTACTTAACCACCTCCTAATACCCAATCATTCTTTTGAGCTTTTCGGCATAATTTAGTACACAAAATTCTCCTACTTAATCCCCCCAGTGAAAACCAAAAGGGAATGCGTGAATGGCAGGTGTGGATCTAGGAGTGCCTTCTGTTGGGTCCGAGTGCCTCGGAGACTGCAACGACAAGGGTGGTCTTGATGGCCGAGCACTGATAGTTCCCAACCTAGTAGCTGTAGCTCCTGCCGGGAGCTCAATTAAGACTCTCAGGCGGCCGCGTGGTAGGCCAGCAGGCTCCAAGAACAAGCCCAAGCCACCGATCATCATCACCCGTGACAGTGCCAACGCCCTGCGAGCTCATGCCATGGAAATCAGCTCTGGCTGCGACGTGGGTGAGAGCATAGCTAACTTTGCTAGGAGGAAACAGCGCGGGGTCTGCATACTCAGCGGGGCTGGCAGTGTGATGAATGTCACACTGCGCCAATCTGCTACTGCTGGTGCCATTGTAACTCTTCATGGACGATACGAAATACTCTCTCTGCTGGGTTCTTTCTTGCCTCCGCCTGCTCCGCCAGGGGCGACGGGCCTCACCGTGTACTTGGCGGGGGCGCAGGGACAAGTAGTGGGAGGAGGTGTTGTTGGTGCTCTCATCGCAGCAGGGCCCGTAGTGATCATGGCTACGTCGTTTGCTAACGCAACCTTCGACCGTCTTCCCATGGAGGAGGAGGAGGAGATCGCTGCCCGGAACCAGCATCACAAGAATCATCACCCACACCATCAGGAACTGTCCAACTTGTTCGCCGTGCCCTCCAGTTTCATTCCCAATGGCGCGTTGCTGCCAGAGCTCTACTGCTGGCCTCCAGGCCGTCAACTTACAAAGAACTAAGTCTGTGACAGCCTGCGCGCTTTCCATAGTATGAGATCTTTTCGTTTTTTTATTTCTTTATGTAATGGCTTTCTCCTGGCTAATTTCTGCTCTGATATTAATATACAACAATGGCGGCAATGAATGGCATTCGAGTCAGATAATCCTAATCCTGTTGAAAGCCAGCGCTCTTTTCCTTTATCTTCCCTATCAAACCTATTTCCCATCCGGTTTGTCTCAACGTAAGATAAAAATACCAGAAATAATAACAAATTAGACCGTTTAGCAGATGGGTGAGATGTTTGTCTCAGTTTTAGATGAGAAAATTTCATTCGAATCATTTTTGTCTTTCAAAAACTTAAACAGAATATAAGTTTTTTCGTCCGATAAAAAACAACCATGGCAAAGGTTTATTGTACTTTGACCTCTCAAAACCATGGTAAAAGTCCATTCAAAACTAACCCAAACCAACTCAAGGTGTAACCGGAGTAACGACATTGCTGCCCTATTGAAATCTGGTAGAGTTATTCAACCTTGCCCCTCCAGCATCATTCAGAAGACACCAAACTCTTTGAATGGGAATAGCATTCTAATGTCAAGTTTTCACCTGGTTGAGTTCTGTAATTCAATTTCATTTTTTTCCAGTTCCTTTCTCCTCTCCTTGATACACTCCATTTTCATATAAATATAATCAAGTAAATTGGTGAACAAGAAGAGGAGATGATAATGCTCTTTTTTTTTTTTTGCTTTTCTGACTTATTATTAGGTGCTGCAGTAAGCAAAAAAAGTAGAAAGGGTTGAAATATTTGCCTGTTGCCAAACAATTGAATTATGAACCTCTTCCAAAACTGCATTTATGTGCTGGGAACTCAATAATCACATAAACAGTGCAAACTTCAATCATCAGTTGTGTTGACTCATGTACCCATGTGAAAACAATCAAAATCAATGTCCATGCATCTATTAGGCAGTTCTGCAACCATGGATCGGACAAACCACTGCCTATCATCCTTTCTTTTGTTGCTGACACACAGACAAATGTCTAGAAACCTCACTCCAAGCTGCATAACATGGTTTAGGTAAATACTTGCACAAATTACTTATAGCTACAAACATGAAAATTTTACCTGGCATGCGTTGGAAATCTGGTTCCACCCCATTTCCATTGATGTCCATATGATTTGGTGTGACATACTTTCCGACAGTGACAACCACTCCAGAGCCATCACGAAGTTCAAAAACAGATTGTATCAAGCCCTACAGGGGTTAAATTTATTGTAAATTTTGATTTGTCAATGTAGAACCTACAAGACTAAAATGGAGACAAAAGAAAGCATATGACACAGAGAACTTGTTTGTATACAAACCTTACCAAAAGTCCGCTCACCCACGAGAACAGCTCTGCAGTTATCATGAAGGGCAGTGGCTACCTGAACTGATAGAAATTTGTAAAAAAAATGATTGAATATTAAAAAGAAAATAAATCAACAAGCAGGATGACAGAAAGGTTCTCACAATCTCACTGGCACTTGCAGTTCTACTGTTAACAAGTACCTGTACAGCAAGTAAAGATAACAGTTATAAGAGCAAGAAAATTCCTCAAAATGAAAATTCCCAAGCACTTAGACATTGGAGACACCATATTTTCATTGATCAAGGTATAACACAGAAGGGTGCTCCTCCAACCAAGCAGTCACATAAAATTCAATCAGAATGATAAAAATCAAGTTGTCTTTCTTTTTAATATCATAGAGATAGACATACAATGACAGGAGCAGTCATCAATGGTGCAGTTTCTGCAATGATAGTATTTTGAAATTGAGGATCCCTGCCAACCGTATAAATTACCTGTATGAAAGGAAATAGCATGTTGAAATCTCTCCCAGAAGCAACTTACGTAATGAAAACACTCATAAGCAGATGCAAGAATATGGGAAAAGACTGCACTCTATTTTTAGTGAAAAATATCAAACCATTGGAGGGTGCTTCATTAATGTTAAAAAAGAAGGATAAAACAAAGCAGGTGTAGGGACAGAATTGTATACCGTCTCCCCTTCATTTAAAAAGAGCTTAGCAACCTCAATACCAGCCTACAAGATGAGCCAAATCAGACTCTAAATCCATTAACAGAATATTTAAATTGAACCCAAAAGAAGGCTATACACAAGTGGGACACTGAAATATTCAACAGACTTGCACTAGCCCACCAAGATTATCTCTGAGGTCCAAGACAAAATATGAGGCACCAGAATTCTGCAGTTGCTTCATTGCTGCAAAGGAAAAAAGGATAAACTTTAAGATGAAGTGTTTTTCAAGGCTCACTTTGAGAAAGAACATTTCTCTAACAGATAATCTAGGTAATAAGCTTCATGTGTGAGTGTGTCATTTGCTTATATATGTACATGGCTGACATTAAACACTCTCTCACCAACATGTTACCCAATTATAAAGCTAGTATAATAAGCCTTGAAGCCACACAGAGAACTAGAAGTGAAAATAATTAGGATAATTTGTTCATAATAGCCCAAAAGACGCATAAAGCCACAATAACACAATTTGTAATAATTTGCTAAAATAATGATTCATAGGAAATATACCAATAATCAAATCTTTTCTTGCAAGTGCATTAAACTCTTTCAGACGTATGTACCCAACTGAAGAAGTTCCATTCTCCAGTGGCTCCAAGCGATAAAACACTGGGGTTCGAGCAATTACTTGCCTCTGGACTTTGAGAGATTCAGTTGGACCACAATTCCCATGTTTAACCTACAAACCGTACTTGATCAGTAAAAGAAGAAAACTTGAAACCTTGATGAAGAAATATCTGCTTGAAGTACCATCACAGTTCCAGTGACCACCTCAATTGTTACGAAGGTTTCCTTGGGGCCTTGCAGAAGAGATGATACTTCAAACGCCGATTTTCCCTTGACATTCACTCCATTGACAGCCAATACTTCATCCCCCTTTAAGTAAACAAAGAGTTCAAACTAAAACTTTTCCAGTGCATTTAAGCAAGATATACCGCCTTGAACACTACTAAGGTAATATACTGCCTTGAACAAATGAAAAAAGCATAGATATCCATCAAAATTCTAGTAGACAGACAAAATCTCACCCATGCTTCGAATCATATCACAAGAAATACCAATGTTTTCAGTTTTGTCACTCCATTTACCACATTTGTCACCAGCTTGAGTAGGCCGAAAAATGTTAAATAAGTGGGTCAATGACAAAACAGGAGAGCGGTTCAACCTTGACATCTAGTGACAAAAAAAGAAGCTTGCCAGAAGGCTATCTATCTTGACTTCAAAAATTGCAAACTCCCAATACTATCTACTGGACAAAATACCACAGGAGCATGCATATGAAAATGTTCTCTCATTTCGGAATTTCATCATCCAGAACCAAGAAGCAAAAATAAAGGCATTACTAGTTGAATCCAATGAAAAGCAGCTTCTATTCAGAACATAAAATTTAACAACATCAAGCAAATGGAGAGTACTTACCTGTCTCACACCAGCGGCATGGGCAGGACCATCTAAAATGATACCTAGCACCTTCACTTTGAAAGCACCGTTCTCTGCAGGGATTTCCTTCAGATTTATCCCAATTCCAGTCACGTCATACCGGGCCATTTTGGAGAACTGTTGCCAACCACAAAGCAATAAATGAAACGAAGTAAAAGAAGAACACTAACTACATAAGGAAAAAGAAACGCACACGCGCGCGCGCTCACACTCACACACACATATATATGATTTTAGCAGTGCCCACGATATTTGCACTAAAATCAGCAATCACCTCATCTGGAGAAAGGAAGCGAGTATATGGGTCGCCCAGACTCGCCAGCATTCTTCGGATGACATCATGAGCTTTTGATCTTGTTTTAATGGTTCTGCCAGTCACATTTTCTCTCATTTCCTGGATTAGAAAACAAGTAAAGGCATGAATTAGATATGAAAAATTTTCAGTACAAGAAGAAGCAGAAAGGTCTCATTTCTGAGGATCAGGGTCTCCTTGCCTGCCATTTATCAGGCGACCAACGATTACGACCAGCATCTAGAAAGGTCTCATTGACGACTTCCCAAGCTTCCTCGACAATTCCTTCATTCGTAATTGACTCGGGAGGAACTTCTTCTTCTACCAACTCCTCTCGGCAAGAATCGGAAGAGGGAGACTGCAGCCGAAGAGATGGATAGTCTACAGCTTTCGAATAGTGAGGAGATGTGAGAAGAAGAAAAGAGAGGGAACCCGCCAGTGCATGGCGAATTATTTTGTTGGGGCAGTTGAATCTGTTTTGGGGAGTATTCTGTTTGCAGGAGACGAGAATTATAGCGGAGAATTTATGGGTTCTTGCAGTGGAGCCGAGTGGAAGAGGAGAGTTGCCGATCAACATCTCCATCTGTAGATTGCTTTGCCGTTTGTGGTTTATAACGAGCTTGCACGCTTGTTCCGATAGAGTACTCCCCTGCCATAATCTCTACGCCTGCCTTGATTCTTGGGTCGATAAATTTCCATGGAAGTCATTGAAAATGGTTAGCTATTCATTGAAAATTAGTAATTTTTTTATTCATGTGACCATGAAATTTGTAGAGATTCAAGGCATTTTTTCTTTCTCTCAAAAATAAAATTATTTATAAAATTGTCACTTAGTCTAAGTTTATTATGACAATGTTATTATTTTGATAATTCATTTAAGTTTAGTTCTTTGTACAAACTCCTTTCTCCAGCAATTTATCCTCAGAATTAAAAACCCTTGAAAGAGGATAATTGAAATCCTTCCCCATTTTCTTAATGGCTATCTCGATTTTATTTTGCTCTATAGAGAATCTTATACATTATTCCGCGGTTGTAAGCTAGTCGGTCAGGTCAATACTGCTAGTAGCCAAGAACTCGTGTTAAATTATCTTTCATTTCAACTTTTCATAACCTCAAAAATTCGAAAACCATAGCAAGGGTTCCTTCATTCGATGAGATACCTCATCAACTACCAAGATCACCATATAGATCATCTCTACATGGCTCCGGAAGTATAAAACAAACAATTTAATATGAAAATCTCTCAACGAAATCACCATATAGCAGTACATATACGTGGGAAATGCAATTTTTAGAGGCTTCTGACACCGCTCCCCATGTCACCCCTTTGTTTGAGAAATCACTACGATTCAGATGGAATGGTGTGGACACAGTCGTGCTATCACCGAACTACTTTCGAATTGCAGACTCCCACAACATTACAAAGATCATGAAAGGATCAAATTAAAAAAAAAAAAATCAATGGCAACGTTAAAAGATATGCTCGAAGAGGAAGACAACATCAAACCTCAGTATTGTATTGAATTGCAAATTTCGCAAGCCCTACCAAAGTATGGTACCAAACTAGCAAAGTTTTAGCATTAAAAAAGTTCAATATTCAATAATACGGAACGTCTTTGGAACAAAATAACTACCCTGATACAAAATTTTCCACGAAACTACAAATCTCTTGGTGAGGAATATCGTAAGACCTACCCAAACAGAGGCATAAAAAAACTCAATCGAACAAACTGAATCCCATATCCTGCAAGCATTGACAGAAGATACATAAGAAAAATTTCCAGACAGCACACACAAAAGAGCATTATAGACATAAATGAATCAAAACAACAAATTAACTTTTACCTCATCTGATTCTTCCTTCTCTTCAACCTTCTCTTCCTTCTTTGCTTCCTCAGCAGGAGCTGCAGCGGCGGCGCCACCACCGGCCCCAGCCGCAGGCATGGCGACGGCGACGCCTCCGCCTGCCGGAACCGAAGCGAGCTTTTCCCGACCACAAGCAATGAGCTCTGCCAAGTCTTTGCCCTTGACCTCGCCCAGGAAAAACTCTATTCTGTCATCATCAGCTTCGGCTCCCACTGAAAATCGCAATCGGATGAATAAAAAGTTCAACAAATAACAGAAAAAAGAAATCCACATAAACCCTAGAATCAAGAAACAAGAGCAGCAGATTACCTGAGGCAAGGATTTTTTTAATATCAGCAGCAGACGGGCAGGTGTTACCGCCCAAGGCTGCAAGCAAATATGCAGCGACAATCTTCATCTCTGCGGAAAGTGAGGAATTAAAGGAGAAGAAACGGAGGCTTGGATCTTGGGGTAGAAGAGAGTAATCAGAGAAGCAACATTTATATAAAGGCTTTTAGTAGCTCTTGCGACTAAAAAAACCCTAGCGTAAGAGTAGCGAAAAATCCCATGCAAGGAAATCAACATGAGAAGCCCGTGAGATGCTTCAGATACTTTAATCATGTTTTATCTCAAACATACAATCGCAAATTTATCGAATTATTTTTATATATAATCGGGTATAAAATAATTATTATCCATTTCATTTAATAAATGGGTAATTGGATAAAATTAATTTAATATTTAGTTGACGATTTTTTATTTTATTTTAACAAAATAATAAACAAAAATAAAATAAACAGATAAAATTTACAACCTTCGAGATGTATGAAATAAATAATAAATAAAATTATTAAAGGCATCAAGGAATAAATAATAAATAAAATTAAGAAAGGCATCAAGAAATAAATAAATATTTTTTATTTTTTATTTTCAGGTGTTAAGGTTGAAGCCAATAATTGCTTGCAAAGCTTTTTTGATCATTAGACCACCCGCTGGAGACGATATTTTGCCACGTAGGCGCAAAAAGCGAGTGGAAAATGATAAAAGACGATTCTTTTCCTATAATTTCTTTGGAGGTTGGGAAAATAGACGGAAACAGAAAATATATGATAATTTCCACTTTTTAGATGAAAAATGGTCGTTGCTTTTGCTTGGTCAGCCAGTGTCTGCTGCCTTTCCTCTCCTCTGCTTTTTCCCTTCCCGTGGCATCGGGTCGAGAGTAGAGACCAAACTTCCTTCACTATTCTCTCCATCGCTCTCTCATGGCGTTGGAGGTTTATACCTTCCTTCTTGGCCAGGGCTCCGACAGACTGAGCAGCAAGCACTTGAGCTCGGGCTTTCCTTTATACTCTCGTTGTAGCCTGCGCATCTCTTGCAAGGCGCGTCAGAGACAATTCAGGTTTTTTTTTCTCTCTCTTCAGAGTGCTGACATATAGCCTTCTTTGTCTTACGTTATCAACTATACAAACTTTTGGAGCTATTTAAGTCGATTCTCGATTGCCGGAAACGTGTGAATGAGAATTTAGTGGGAGTTTGGGTTTGCTGTGTTGATTTGTACTCTTAATTGGCATTTCAACTAATCAGTGGTTTATTTAGACTAATTCTTTCTTCCTTTGGCTTTTTTTCCATTCATTGTGTTCAAATCCACGGGTTTCTTTCGAGCGTGTACTCCCCTGCTTTATAGCGATCAGTACACCAAATTTTTATGAGTTTGAAGGAGAGTCTCTCTTCGCGTCCGTGGCAGTAGACTTTCAATTGTTTTAATTGTTTTGTAAAGGTATTCTGTTTACTTTGAAGCCATTTTCCCATTTCCTGACCGGGCTGAGTCGCCGGTTTAGTGATATAGTTATTTTTGTCTAATTATTAATATCTCATTTTACGCTTGCTTCACTTAATCGATGTCAACTTCAGTGCCGTGTTTCTTATATCATTTCTTTTCTTTTGCATGTACTGATAGTGTATGCTTTTCTTAATTTTTTGAGGCATTATTTCTTGTAGGCTAATGGTATTTTTATTTTGCTATTGGTCCATTAGAAAAATTTCCTCCAATATTTAAATTTAAGTTGTCACTTGATATTTTTAACTAAAAGATAATTTATTAATTAGTAACATTTATGAAGATTCTTGATTTCAGTAAGTTGATAAGCTTTTCCTCTTCTCCTCTTGATCATCATCATCAAAAGCCTTATCGACTATGTCGGTGTAAGCTGATTATGTGAAAATCATAGGTTGTGCACTGTTTGGTAGTCCATGGTCCTGAAGTTCGTGTTAGCTGACAGTATGATGAAATTACTTGTTTGGTTGCTGTGAAATAATTGATTAATTTTTCATTTCCTTTTTTATTGAAGGACTTTATTCGGGAATTGTTTTTGTTCTTATAGAAATATAATGACTGTGGTGGTATTTTATTTTGAACCTCTGCTTCATGTTTGATTTATTTTTAGAAATCCCATTTATCTGGACTTATTATTCAGTGATGCTGATTTTTTTATATTTTTTTGAATTATCCATCTCATTGTCTTCAAACTCAAAAAATTCTTGCAGCTCCCAACACAGGAGGCAGCAATCTAAGAAACTTACTCTGGGGCGCCCTCCACCTGATATTAATGTTCAGGAGGTTGCTGATGATAGCACTACTGATCAGAGTGCTAATTCTGATGGTTTCTCTAATTTTCAGATGGAAACTGATTCTGATGCTGAGGATGATGGAGGTCCACTCATGGGTGATTTCATTGGTGCAGGTTTTGAAGATTCAATTCTTTCAGAGGAGACAGAGCTGCTGGTAGTCTCTGTTTGACCCAACTTGTGTTAAGTGTTGTTTGGATTTGGACACTTGATAGGCTTGGTCTACTTGCATTTTGAAATGGTTTCCTTTTCTCGCTAAACTGGAACTACTTCTATCTCAAAATGGTGGCTTTACGGACAAGCAACCCCGCATTGTTCTTTTTGGTTTGTCAAGCTTAAAACTATACAAAGTTGTCATTTTTGTATTGCATAAAATAGACGTCAAGCTGAATATTGAAGAAACTTGTCGAACTTGTGAAAAACGTGAAGCATTATCTTAAGTATATGACAAACAATGGGTGTAATGTGTCTCATAGTGACCAAAATGTGAAGTGCAAATAGAATAAAACAAACCATAAAGTATGCAAACAGGAAGAGAACATGAAAGTCTTATGAACCCTGACAAGATTTGAGAGGAGCAAAATTGAAAACACTTCGAAACTCATCTCAAAGAATCCAACAGAAATGTTTGCAGATGATTGTAAATACACTAATATATAAAAAGTATAAAGTAAAGTTGTAAGGTAAATTCCTTACTAGTGGTAATTGGTTTTTACAGTATCTGACCTCCTATTTAAACTAAGCACTTTTCTACTTACCAAATGTTTTTTGAAAGCGTTCTGACGCTTTCAGTTTTGCATGTTCTTTGAAACTTCAAATTGATATTGCTTACTACTTGCAATGAGTGTTTTAATGGTTTTCTTCGGTTTTTATTTAATTTCTTGCTTTGGCGTCCCTGTATTTCTTCTGACATTTTTCTTGTCTTTTTTGTTGTATTTTAAGGTGCTTCGAATGTACTTCAAGAATGTCTGCTATGTACTTTTGAACAGATATTGTGGAAAATGATTATAAGTTTAAAAAGATTTTCAGCTTTTCATTGTGTCTGGGAAATGTCTTTTCTGTATTTTACAAAGATAATAGCATCAAATTAATGTGATCTAAGCCTTTAATTAAGCAGAGATGTGTGGCGATGGGGACACCATAAGAGGTGAATAAGGACATCAAGTCGCCTTAAGTAGAGATGGACACGGAGTTGAATTCGAGCCATGTTACTCTCATGGATCATCTTAATTATGCCATGTGAATATGAGTCTCACTAAAACCCTGACCCATAGTGCTATAACATAATATTACAGTCTGGTTACCTTGTTTTGCATAGTCTCTTCCCATTAAATTTGAGGATATTCTTTTTGTCTTTAATCTTTTCCCTACTGATTTGGCAGACTGATAAGGCCCAGGAAGGAGAGCAGCTTGCAAATATTCGGCTTGAGGATTTGATAAACATGATAAGGAATGCAGAGAAAAGTAAAAAAACTGTCAAATTTCTGTAGTTCTGTTTCTTTTTAATTTTGGTAGAAATTCTCATTTTTTTCGGGTGATTTTCTTTAGATATCATGCTTCTCAATAAAGCTCGTGTCCAGGCTCTTGAAGATCTCGACAAGATTCTTGGTGAGAAGGAAAAGTTGCAAGGACAAATTAATGCACTGGAGATGAGGCTGGCAGAAACTGATGCACGATTTAGAGTTGCTGCCCAAGAAAAGATACATGTGGAAGTTCTTGAGAATCAGCTTGAGAATTTGAAGAGGGAACTATCTGACAGAGATGCTTCTGAGGGCAGTATGGTCAACATTAATGATAAGGCGAACAAAAATGTAAACATGTCGAATAGCTTTGCCTCTTTTAGTGAGGAACTAAATGCATTAAGAGAAGAGAACTTTTGCCTGAGAGAAGATATACAAGTGCTCAAGGCTAAACTTATTGAAGTTCAAGAAACGGATGAACGGGTACAATCTTTAGAGAAAGAACATTATTTTTTGGAGAATTGCCTCAAAGAGGTGGAGACCAAACTTGCAGCAGCTCAGGAAGATGTTTCAAATCTTTCTGCCTTGAAACATGAGTGTCAGGTTCTGTGGGAGAAGGTGGAAAATCTGCAACAACTGCTTGCAAAAGCAACCAAACAAGCTGATAAAGCTATTTTGGTTTTACAAGCAAATCATGAATTGCAAAAGAAGGTTAACAGATTGGAAGAATCTTTTGAAGAAGCAAATTCGTATAAACTTTCATCAGCACAGATACAACAACATAATGAGCTTTTACAACAGAAAATTAAAACTTTAGAAGAAAGGCTTCAGAGATCAGATGAAGAGATACTTTCACATGTTCAGTTATATCAAGAATCAGTGAATGAGTTTCAAGATATCCTCATCAGTTTAAAAGAAGAGAGTGAGAGAAGGGCCGGAGAAGATGGTCCAGTAGATGATCTACCATGGGATTTCTGGAGTCGTATATTGCTTATTTTGGATGGTTGGTTGCTTGAAAAGAAAATATCATCCACTAATGCAAAGTCACTGAGAGACATGACATGGAAACGAGACAAACGGATTAGAGATGCATTCTTAGCTTGCAAGGATAAAAATGGACGTGAAATTAGGTCTACAATGCTTAAGCTGATATCACCAGGAACAAGGTGATTAGCATTTCTGTTTAGTTAATACAATCAGTGCAATCTCTTGAAGTATGACACTGATTTTGTTGGACTTATCATATATGTAAAACTCAGCACTAGTGATCTTGATCTTGTCATATGTATGCATGGCACATGTGTGCACTTGGGAAGCATCATGTTAAGAATCCTTCCATGGATACTAGTCCAACAAAGCATCCTCTGAGAACCCAAGCATTTATTCTGTGGTTGGTGTGAATTGTTGGTTTTTTATATTGAACCCTCCTGCACTATCTAATAAACTATCTAGTTTATGAGGTCTGAGGATTATGACCCATTCATACTGCAGGAGGGTTTTTTATATTGAACCCTCCTTCGATTTGCAGACTGTTTCTTGCAAGCATGACATGTGTGATAGGCTAAATGAATGGACTTTCTGCACTGTAGGTTGCAGCTCTTTGTGTAGGTAACTCACTATGTTTTGTGTTTCTATTTGATCTGTAATTTCTGCAGTCCTGGATTGCATATTATTCATATTGCAGCTGAGATGGCTCCGGTTGCTAAGGTAAATATGACCTCCACTTGAACAAGTAAGTTGGAAACTATTCTGTTGAAAAATAATAATGTTGTCAAAGTATACAAGAGTTCCACATTTGGATGCTTCTTATTAGTTCTGTCACTTTCTATGTCTGACTTCTTTTATATTCTTACAAGTGGTGAATTGTGCCAATGTTTGAGCTGGTCTATATCACATGTACTGCTTTTTATGTATACATTAATTGTTTGACACATTCCTCACTATTTGAGAAATTCTGGAGGAAAATTTCTGCCCTCTGATAATCCTTTTGTTCTCTCTGTATGCTAAATTATCTTTTAAGTAAGCCAAAGAGGAAATGATATGCTGATTCCAGTCTCTTTAACAATAGTTACTAATCATCATCTGCTTGCTTCCTAGGTTGGTGGCCTGGGAGATGTAGTGTGTGGTCTCAGCAAAGCTTTGCAAAAGAAAGGACATCTTGTGGAAGTTGTTCTCCCAAAGTATGATTGCATGCAATATGACCGTATTGGTGACTTTAAGGTACATTTGCTGGAACTGTCTGTACTACTTACTTTTGTATGCACTTCTTTCTGTGTGCCTATGTTTAGTATATCCTTGAAATTTATCATCTGATTTTTGGCAGGCCCTAGAGGCAGTGATAGAGTCATACTTTGATGGTCAATTGTACAAGAATAAAATTTGGGTTGGGACAGTTGAAGGTTGAGTAAATTATTCTTCATGGTCAAGTAATTTTGGACGTAAGCTGCTTTAATTACTAAGGATCATTACAACCATGAATATTGCAGGTATTCCTGTATATTTTATTGAACCACATCATCCATCAAAATTCTTTTGGAGAGGACAGTTTTATGGAGAGCATGATGACTTCAAACGTTTCTCATTCTTTAGTCGTGCAGCACTTGAGTTGCTTCTTCAAGCTGGCAAAAAACCTGATATTATCCATTGTCATGATTGGCAGACAGCTTTTGTTGTAAGCCACCCAAACTTGAGAATTCATTGTAAGCTAAAATGATATTGCAAGCTCAACATATTTTACGATGGATGTGTCTATCTTTCTTTACAGGCCCCTCTTTATTGGGAATTGTATGCACCCAGAGGTTTTAATTCTGCCAGAATTTGCTTCACATGTCACAACTTTGAGTATCAAGGGAAAGCCCCGGCTTCAGAGCTAAGGTCCTGTGGTCTCGATGAGCAACAGTTAAATAGACCAGATAGGATGCAGGACAATGCAGAACATGACAAAGTGAATCTCATTAAGGTAGGGAGCATCAATTGTTTACATGTTCCTGTAAATGGAGATCAACTGCTTTTTAATCTAATGTTCCTTTTTTTAGGGTGCAATCGTGTTCTCCAACATTATCACAACAGTTTCATCAACTTACGCTCAAGAAGTGAGAACTCCAGAGGTACAAATTATGTCCTTATGCTGCAACTTCTTAAGGACATCTACTGCTGGGATTTATGTTTCCTTGAATGTTTTCTTCTATTTCAACAACAAGTTTTTTTCATATGTGGCTTGTGATGGTGCAAAAATGCCTGCTCCATCCAGTGGCAAGCACTCTATATCTGTGTCGTTGGAGCTTTATCATCCTGGAAAGTTCCCTCTCATTTCAAGGGGCCTGCTGGTTTCTTGACAAAGATGAGAAATGAAATGAGGACTATCTGTCTGATATTCTTTGTTATTCCTTATTTCCACACAAGATGGTTTCATGACTTGCTTTCTTTTATCATCATTGAATCCCTTATAATTTTGAAGTGCGCCCAGGTTTCTTCACCAATAATGAAGAAAGAAATGAGGGAAATCTAGCTGTTTGTTTGATATTTTTTCCACGTAAAATGGTTTCAAGATGTGCTTCCTGACTGCCTGGGTCTATTCTTGCCCACAGGGAGGACGGGGACTACATGGAACTTTGAATTACCACTCCAGGAAGTTTGTTGGTATTCTGAATGGAATTGATACGGAAGCATGGAATCCTTCAACTGACACTTTTATCAGGTCTCAATACAGTGCTGATGATCTGCAAGGAAAAGTGGAGAACAAAGAGGCACTCAGAAAGCTTTTAAAGCTTTCTTATCAAGATGCCGCTCAGCCTCTGGTAATTGTCTAACTTTTGAGTATACACTGGACAAAATGTGATATGGATATTGGTTGAATTGTTTCATGATGTAAAATTCAATCTGGTAAGATAGCTTCTAAATTTAGTTTTTTATTATTTTTTATTTTTAAATGCTTCTGATCTGGCTCGGTTTCGAAAGGGTCTGGCTCTGCAGTTGACTTGCTTTTTTACTCATCTGGATTGGACCTGAATGGACACTGGCATCCTAATATTGATTCAGGTCTTATTTAACTTTCCTTGGATTAAAAGTAACAATATAGAAGAACCTGTCAACTGAACTGAAGTTACTAAAGCAATTCTATTCTTGCTAGTAGAAGAGAATTGGGCTTAGAACAAGTTTACCATTACAATATTATGGCATGAAGGGCAAAAAGGAATAGAGCAGTGTTATAAGAATCAGACCACTCTGCTAGTAGAACTGGGTGTAATCAGACTTAGTCCCACCATTGGGTATAAAAGCACTGAAATCTGAAATTTTTAAGAAATCCAGAGGACTCATCTGTGTTTCATGGTCCAACTGCAAACCTGGCTGATCTGGCCAGGTTTCATGGTCTCTCCCCTATTTTTTCAGAAGAAAATGAGCAAGGAGGGGCCTTATTGTTTTAGAAGAAAGAGGGCAGGAAAGGGTGGCTGCAATGCTTTTTAAAGAGGAGAGGGAGGGTAAAGTCCTCTCACCATCTTTTCTGCATGATGGTGGGACGGACCATGAATGAAGGCGAGGGGAAGGTGAACCTTCCCTTGCTGTCTTTTTTTTTTTTTTTTTAGGATGGGGGGATTCAGGAGGAAGGGCAGGACTTCACTCCATTCCTTGCCATGCTGATAGGAGGGAAACTTCACCATGATATGCAATTTTAAAATTTTAAAATATGACATCATACTAATGTTGTCACCAATTCAACCGCCCTTTGTTGTGGTCGATGGCTGGGATGCTTTTGATAACATTAGGATAGAGACTAGAGTCCAACTATCTTCTTGCTTTCATTCTCTATTCAGTGATGCTGATTTTAAGGGGTTAAGTGTGTCTAGAATCAGAATACAATTCCGGTTAAACAATAACTTCAGTGTTTTTTTGGAGAAAAGGCACAGTTATATCGCAAGCTCGAAGGTAAAACAACAATAATTCTAGAGTTGGTGTAACAAGAATTACTGTTCATATGGAATTTTTAGAGCACAGATTTTTTCTGTAGTTCTGGAATACTTTTTTTCTTTTATGAGAACGACAATAGACTTCTTGAATGGGGATAAAACATTGTTTTTCTTCCATTCTACTAATTTGTGTGTTACCTAAAATAATGAAATAACCTCACGGCCTATTTCACATTATTTCATAAAATAACAAATAGCAAACTTTTCAGTTGTTTCTTATTCATTTCTATTGCTAGCATGGGAGGGGCCTCTAGTCTCCTCTCTATCATGTAGAAATGAGGGATGGGGCTCTGCTGCCTTCCCCCAAGCATAGATCAGATGAGAAGCTCCCTGGATCTGGATTTTTTACTTCTTATTAAAATAAAATGATGCTATACACTAATAGACTAGGTCACCTTGTTGTATCAATGATCGAGTCAAGGTTTAAAACATTGTATATAATTATAAAATACCCTCTTTTATACTATTCTTCTCTGTAATTTTAAATACAAAAATGCCCTTCTGCCCATTGTTCAAAATGGCTATAAGATCCTCCTTCTTGATGTTTTGTATATGTCATGTCAAATGACAAGAATACTTTTTATGTAACCTATGGATAGAGTACCTCTATGTATTTGTCATGCAAAATGACAAAAAAGACACTCTTTAACATTTTCTAAAATTATATAAATTAATAATTTATTATGGAAGGTTTCTAATGCTTATTTCTATAGCATTTGGAGTTAAAAATTAACTATGAATTTTTATTATGTAAAAAAATGGCAATAATCCCAGAAATCCTACTAACTTCAGAATTCTGTATTCTTGAATCATTTATTATGGAAAATTGTATTCTTCTCATAGAATTTCAGTCGATATATTCCAGTAATGTAATTCTTAAAAATTTTAGAAATCATACTAACTGCAGAATTCTGTATTCTTGTAATAGAATTTCAATTAAATATATTCTAGTAATATAATTCCAAACATCCAAATCCCCCTTAGTTTTTTAAAACAAATTAGCTTTATTTTTTAATTTTGGAATATTGAAGATAAATGAGCATGATGGCAGTACTGTTAGTATCAAGCAGAGGATGGCAATATTATGGATATTACGGGAATAAAAAGTTCAAATAATGACAAGCTTGGGTGAAGCTTTAGATGGAGCCAAGTCCACATTCTATTCTCGCTCTTAGTGGCTTACCTCGTATTTGTAAGCATGTTATCAACTTCTGATTTTGGATGAACTGACTTCTCATAATCAAGGGGCAGTTACTTCTCATATGCTGCTTGCAAAAAGTTACCCTTGTTATTTAATGAACCTAGAGAGGGTGTGAATTAGAAACTGAAATTTGGAAGAGCCTCAATATCTAATGGTTTCCAACGTTAGGTGATCTCAGACAATGTATGAGTTGCAACTTTGGTGGTTAAATTCAAGAGAAATTGAGTCCAGTGCAGTAGAAGTGCCAGGTTATACTTCATAGGAGATATTTTCCACCATCGGTGGTTCTTGTTGAATGGGAAAAAGTCTCACATTGAAAAGTATTAAGAAAAATGATTTAATTATAGGGTTGAGCAATAGGCTTTTTAAGTGGTTAATCATTTTGGGATGCAATCGAACTCAACCTAATTGTGGTATCAGAGCAGGTTGCTTATGTGGGCCGAGGCCCGATGTGTGCTTCCAAGTTATTTGTATTATGTGAGTTCTATGAGGTGAGACCTTGGTTGTTTGTGTTACAGACATGTTACAAACCCGTTATGTGTAAACCTAGACATGAGTAGGAGTGTTGAGAGGGAAAAAGTATCACATTGAAAAGTGTTAAGAAAAATGATTTAATTATTGGGTCAAGTTATAGACCTCCTAAGTGGCTAGTCGTTTTGGGATGGAACCAAACTCAACCTACCAGCTTTATCATTCGAAATGAAGGGAGAATGATTTAAGGTTGGATGCAGAGTAAACTTTGGATGCCCAGAGTGAGATTGATGTATGAAGTGAAGAGATAGGCATATGGTGGAAAAGGGTGAAAAAGAAAATTTACTGTGTTGGTCGTCCTGCAGTTTTCTATAACCAAATATTGGTCATTGAAGTGACATTTTGATAGAAGATGAGGGTCATTGGTAAGGGGTTGCTGACGTGGATTTTTGGCGAAACTAGAAAAAACAAAAAATATGGGTATGTCAGTGAACATTTAGAAATAGCACTGATAAACAAGGAAAATATGGAATACTGTGAAATGCTACGTGCATGTTTGCTGATAGAAGGATCTTTCCAGTGGCAGCAGGTTGACCTAGAAGAAAAAGGGGAACCTGAGAAGTGGGTGGAAGTTGTTGCATACAATTTGAAGAAAGTCTACCTACCAATGGTAAAGGCAAATGATACAAATAAATGGAAATGATTTTATGTCACCAACCTCAAGGTAGGCAAGATATGCATTGTTGGCAACAATGACAATGAAGCTAGCAACAATGATGAAGATAATAATAATGGTACTGGTGATGATCATCAAGGGTGGACAACGACCCCCCAATCATTGGGAATGCCTTAGCTATTATTAGAGAAAATTATCTTGCTTATCCTATTTTCTCACATTTGCCCCCCTATTTTCTTGGCTGAAAATTAGTAGTTGCTATTATTAGGAGGTATCTTCTCCTAATTTCATGACTTTTCCTCCCTTTTTTTGGGATAAAAAAAATAATGAGCTGTTTATTTTAAATGAAAAACTTCTAAAATTTCCTTGTTGCCGTATCAAAATTCTTTTAGAGAAAACTTTGTTGCCTTGCCTGCTTTGGGAACACACTAAAACACTAACTCTCCCATTCCTTGGGCAAGAAACAAAGAGTACTAGGAGAAATCAAATATTTGAAGGCCCCAATTAAACTGGAAAAAAATCTGTGGCACGTCAAGAAGAAAAGACCAGCAACTTTCAGGACAAGGGAAGAAAAACAAATACCAGAATGTATTTCATAAGGCTCTGACTTTTTTTATAATCTCTTTTCATTCACATTAACAACATACAAAAGTTGAAGTATGAAATTCTTTTATATAACAACATACAGTTTCTTTTGAAACTGTTACCATGTAAATCTATTTCTAAAACATACTAAAAATCATGAATTACAATGATGATTATTTTAGATTCTTCTTAAGCCTTATTGGCGATTTGGCTTGGAAATAGAATTTAAAAACTCAAATTAATAATAAGATCATTGGAAATCATCAAAGGTAAGTTTTTGTTTTAGATTCTATTTTTTACTATTGTCCCTTTACAAAAAATATGTGTGTCTGACTAATAATTGATATTTATTATTAGTCTATAATTAAAGTACTGTCCATAAAACAGGTGTACATTTAGATTTGGACAGGATAGGATCCAGATTCAAAAAACACTCCAATAGGGGACATATTTTCAGGATCAAGTTCCATTAAAAGCCACTTCTAGACTGTATCCTTTCTCGGACTTGCATGGCTATTAGGATTCTGTTTCGTAGTTTCACTTAGTTTAGTCATACTCTGCACTTGGATCTTAGTTATATCTTCTCCTTTTCCATACTTTCAACATATCATAGGCTTCTTGGTGAAATATTGTGTGGTATTGTTGCACAATGCTGTGCTTTATTTTTATATTTTTCTTCTTTATTATATGAGCTTATGTATCTCATGATATTTTACTGCCCAAAATTCTGCACTTTCTCTGAGATAGGTGGGTTGCATTACACGGCTAGTACCCCAGAAGGGTGTGCATTTGATTAGGCATGCCATATACCGAACTTTGGAGTCAGGAGGGCAATTTATACTTTTGGGTTCTAGTCCTGTGCCACATATACAGGTAAGATGCTGACTTGCAACAGAATTTGGATATTATCTGGTTAACTTCTTTTATATGCCTTGGACTCTCATTTTCTTTACTTTTCGGATATAGTCTTTAAACCATTTAGGGAATTGATAATTTGATGCATGATTATTTCTACACAAATGTCTCTCAAAATTTTTGTACTATTTTGTAGAGAGAGTTTGAAGGTATTGCAATTAATTTCAAGAACCACCCTCATATCCGGCTGTTATTAAAATATGATGAGGCTCTGTCACATAGTATCTATGCAGCATCTGACATGTTTATAATTCCATCAATATTTGAACCCTGTGGGCTTACACAGGTATGGTCCTCCTCTGTCAAGCTCATCAGGTTCTCTTTTTCCTGAACTTTGATGGTCTTTTTATTAAATGAATGCATTGCTATTTAAGAGTTCCTTTATAGATTTAAAATGGTTCTTTCTGCAGATGATTGCCATGAGATATGGATCTATACCCATTGCAAGAAAAACTGGAGGTTTAAAGGACAGGTGCAAAATGGATTTCACTATGTGCTTCATGGATAATTATTTGTGGAAACTTGTCTGATTCTCACTGGTGTTTTTGCCACAGTGTTTTTGACATTGATGATGACACAATTCCAGTTGAGTTCCGCAATGGCTTTATATTTTCAGTGCCTGATGAACAGGTGCTAACCTGGAACTCCATATTTACCTTTCACTCTTAACTATTTCTTGTCCTTCTTTAAAAGTGTTTTTCTCTGTATCTAAGATGCCCAAAATTTTTAATCACATAATAAAACTCTTATTTCTTCGTGACATACTGGCAGGGAGTTAACAGTGCTTTAGAACGGGCATTTGACTACTACACTAACGAGCCTGAAAGCTGGCAGCAACTCGTTCAAAAGGATATGAAGATTGATTTCGGCTGGGATTCCTCAGCTGCCCAGTATGAGGAGCTATACGAGAAATCTGTTGCTAGGGCAAGCGCACAGTCAGCCGTGCATAATATCATGGTTTAGTGAGTTACTTTATCTGACGCTACAGAAAAACAGAGAAGGCTTTGAACCAAAAAGAATTTTTATTGCTTCAGCTGGTGGTGTATACGAGAGCTTGGAACAGCTACTTTTCAATTTTTCCCATTCACAGTCTGGCTTTGAAGGCAAGGTGAACCTAACTCAAATCTGGCGGCCATACAGAAGGCAGACAACATATACTATCTCAAGCAGCATCACATTTTTTGTAGCTCTTCCCCAATTCTTTTGTTCATTAAATAAGTTCACTGGAGTCGCAGCGAGGCAGTTCTGTCACTGATCTTGACACCAGTTTTCGTTCAATGTAAACTCAAAGGGTGACAATTGAATATCTGATTTGTTCTGGTGCTCTCTCAACTGTGCCATTACAAAGTACGAGAAACAACAAAATATATTCTTATTTGTACGAAACTTTAATTATTTTAATATCCCATTCCCGTCGCAGGCATCTCATTACTGATTCTGCTACCCAGTGCTGGATAATGGTAAGAAAGCCATATCTTCGACAGTCCACAAGAATGGCCAAGCTTTCTTTGCTTAAGGCTGCAGCCAGATTCTGGAGGGCGTTTTCTTCTGAATTCTTCTTTGGTTTAATAGCTTGCACTAACGTAAGGGCAAAGCCACATTATGAATCAACTCAAAAAAAGTCTTTCACACCTCATTTTTCATACATCAACAATCACACTTGACACTCTGATTAAACCATATTAATGTTACAACAAACACAAGACTCTGATCGATCTGTTCATCGGAACTCAGAATCGAGAATTCACTTGCCAGGGACGAAGTTGGTGGCGTAGGCCCAGGCATTGTTGTTGACTGGGTCTGCCAAGTGGTCGGCCAGGTTCTCTAGAGGTCCCTTTCCGGTCACAATGGCCTGGACGAAGAATCCGAACATGGAGAACATGGCCAATCTACCGTTCTTCAGCTCCTTCACCTTCAGTTCTGCGAATGCCTCTGGGTCGTCGGCGAGTCCCAGGGGGTCGAAGCTGCCACCAGGGTATAGAGGGTCCGTCACCTCACCCAGTGGCCCGCCGGCAATTCTGTATCCCTCGACTGCACCCATCAAGATCACCTGAGTCGCCCAAATGGCCAGAATGCTCTGTGCGTGGACCAAGTTGGGGTTACCCAAGTAGTCGAGTCCACCCTCGCTGAAGATCTGGGAACCCGCCTTGAACCAGACGGCTTCACCGAACTTGACGCCGTTGCGGGAGAGAAGTTCAGGGAAGACGCACCCAAGAGCTCCAAGCATGGCCCACCGGCTGTGGATCACCTCCAGCTCACGGTTCTTGGCGAAGGTCTCGGGGTCAGCGGAGAGACCGGCAGTATCCCAACCGTAGTCACCAGGGAACTCACCCGTGAGGTAGGACGGAGGCTCGCCGGATAATGGGCCCAAGTACTTGACACGGTCTGGTCCGTACCAGGGGCTGCCGGAGGAGATGGATCTACCGACGGACTTCCTCATGGTGACACGGCCTTCACCGAGGATCTCGGAGGAAGAGGGGGCGAGCTTTAAGGCCTTTCCAGCCAAGGAAGGAGAAGAGAGAGCCATGGTCGCCATTGGTAGAGAGTTGAGACTCGGTAGTCGTCGCTGTACTGTTTCTCAAGTAAAGAGATGATCTGTGAAAAGCAAGCCGCCGTGCCGGTTTTATAGTTGGGAGTTGGCGGGAGATAGAAGTCGTCATCTGGGAGTATCTCTCTCTTTCTTCTTATTGGCCCTTGAGCGTATTTTTGGCCAAGTGGCACTCTGCCTACCGAATGATCAGATTCTTTGTCACTGTGTTTTCTTGAGCAATCTATCTTCAAATGGCTAACATAGTCAGTAACATTGCGATAGGATTGCTATGCCATAATTTGAGGAATAATCTCCTCCTCAATGTCACCATGTACATCATTTCTACTAAATAGATTTTCTTATATACTCTTATTCTCGTGTCATTTCCATAGACCCTAGACATCATAATCAACTAATTCAAGAATTTTTTTCTCTCGCATTTGTGTATTTCTATTTTAGATGTTCAATTTTTGTTTCTAAATCCAAACTCAAATTTTCACTCTACTTCTTTTTCTCAGAAACAAAAAGATAAGACAAATAGATAAGAGACCATTTTCTCAACTTCCATAGACCAACCCCAAATATAGATTCATACACTATATTATAAAGCTTTATAGTTGAGATCAAATTTAATTTGATATATGGAACATATTTCTCTCCATGAACTGCTAACTTATAACCAATATTAGTGGTTACACAAATATCTCTTACCCCTACATTTTTTTAAAACTCCACTATTAGCCATCTTTACTGAACCAAAGTCTCCAGACATGTACATAGCAAAGAACTCTCTATGAGAGGCAGCATCAAAAGTTGTTCTCGATTCAATTAGGTAAGGAGAACCATTACATGTTGTACTAGTACAACTGACACAAACTAAGAAGATTATGATATTATTGTTGCAATTATGGTGGTTTCCTTACCTTCCTTAATCCCATCACTACTTTGACCTCCTATTGATCTCTTTTGAGTTTTCGACACTTCTCTTGCCGACTTTTTATCCCTTTTGATTGTTTAACACTCATTTTTTCAATGCCTCAGCTTATTGCAATAATAGCATGTCATACTTTTTTCTTGATTTAGACTTCTCTTTTGATTTTCTTTGGTTTTAATTTTCTTTATTTCTTTATCTTCCCTTTCTTATGTAGTCAATGCTTATATATTGGAGGCAGAAGAAGGAAAAGCAAGCACGGAAATACAATACAAGATTTATACAGGTTCAACTCAAAGTGAGACTATGTTCTATCTTCTGTAGTAATCCATTATGAAGATGAAATAATTTACAAGAGAAATCGCACATACTTATAGATATTTTTCTCTTACCTCTCTTGGGCCGCAACTCAAGATCCTTCTCTCATCGTAAAACTCCAGGTGATAAAACCCTAACAACGGTGCGCACCCCCCCCCCCCCCCCCCCCCCCCCAATATAAAGAGAAATTTTGACAAACTACTTGTAAATTGCCTTGTGCTTACTTTCCCCTCCGATGTGAAGTTGCTAAGTGACACAACAAGTGTCTCCCATAATAAACACAATAGCAATAGATCAACTTGTAGTTCATCATTTAACACCATATTGATAGCTACTAATTGGATTATGATATTCCTCATTCAAGTTTACAAGTTTTCTATGAGAAAAGTCATGTTCTTGACTATCTTCCTCTCACACAGATCATGCAATTTTTTCCATAAGTGCTTGTGTTGATGTTCTATTGGCTACATGACGAAATACACACTCAACCATTGCCTTATGTATCCAATAGATTTTTCTATTCTGCATCCTTCATTTCATCTAGTTTGGCACCATCACCTTTAATGGATGCATTCAAATACTTGTAATATAAAAAATATTCCATTTTGGCCTTCCAAATCAACCAATTCTCCTCTTTTATGCTGACATTTTATTTGTAAAATTGGGCTCCATTTCAATTCACATACTAATCCACCAAGAACCAAGCTTTGATACTAGTTGATGGGAAAAATATAATCAAATTTCCTTTCTATGTGTAAATTACAAGACGACTTTGAGAGCAATCACTATATTAATTGAAGAGATACAAAATAACTTTCTCATACTTAAGACTGATCCAAAAGTCATATTTCATACATCAACAACGTGACACTCTGATTAAACAATATTAATGTTACAACACATGACTCTGATCGATCTGTTCATCGGAACTCAGAATCGAGAATTCATTTGCCGGGGACGAAGTTGGTGGCATAGGCCCAGGCATTGTTGTTGACTGGGTCTGCCAAGTGGTCGGCCAGGTTCTCTAGAGGTCCCTTTCCGGTGACGATGGCCTGGACGAAGAATCCGAACATGGAGAACATGGCCAATCTCCCGTTCTTCAGCTCCTTCACCTTCAGTTCTGCGAATGCCTCTGGGTCGTCGGCGAGTCCCAGGGGGTCGAAGCTGCCACCAGGGTATAGAGGGTCGGTCACCTCACCGAGTGGCCCGCCGGCGATTCTGTATCCCTCGACTGCACCCATCAAGATCACCTGAGTCGCCCAGATGGCCAGAATGCTCTGTGCGTGGACCAAGTTGGGGTTACCCAAGTAGTCCAATCCACCCTCGCTGAAGATCTGGGAACCCGCCATGAACCAGACGGCTTCACCGAACTTGACGCCGTTGCGGGAGAGAAGTTCAGGGAAGACGCATCCAAGAGCTCCAAGCATGGCCCATCGGCTGTGGATCACCTCCAGCTCACGGTTCTTGGCGAAGGTCTCGGGATCGGCAGAGAGACCAGCAGTGTCCCAGCCGTAGTCACCGGGGAACTCACCCGTGAGGTAGGACGGAGGCTCGCCGGATAATGGGCCCAAGTACTTGACACGGTCTGGTCCGTACCAGGGGCTGCCGGAGGAGATGGATCTACCGACGGACTTCCTCATGGTGACACGGCCTTCGCCGAGGATCTCGGAGGAAGAGGGGGCGAGCTTTAAGGCCTTTCCAGCCAAGGAAGGAGAAGAGAGAGCCATGGTCGCCATTGGTAGAGAGAGTTGAGAGTGGGTAGTCGTCGGTGTACTGTTTGTCAAGTAAAGAGATGATCTGTGAAAAGCGAGCCGCCGTGCCGATTTTATAGTTGGCGAGTTGGCGGGAGATAGAAGAAGGCCTCATCTGGGAATATCTCTCTATTTCTTCTTATTGGCCCTTGAGCTTATTTTTTTGCCAAGTGGCACTCTGCCTCCCGCATGATCAGATTCTTTGTCACTGTGTTTTCCTGCGCAATCTATCTCCAAATGGCGATAGGATTGCGATGCCATAATTTGAGGAATAATCTCGGTACCCTCACCAAGATTTTTTATTTTTTATTTTTTATTTGGAATTTAGTGCCACGATGAGATTCACGGAAGCTTGGTTAGTGCCACAATGAGATATTCACGTAAGATTGTTCCAGTGCCACAATGCGACTCTAGCTTCAAACTCGATCGGGGGGGCGGGTGCTTGCATTATCTGGTCTACAGGATTCATCCCCTGATGGTTCGAGCCCGACAACAACTGGTCTACAGGATTCATCCCCTGATGGTTCGAGCACGACAACAACTGGTCTGCAGGATTCATCCCCTGATGGTTCGAGCACGACAACAACTGGTCTGCAGGATTCATCACGACAACAACTCCTCTGCAGGATTCATCACGACAACAACTGGTCTGCAGGATTCATCCCCTGATGGTTCGAGCCCGACAACAACTGGCAAACAGGATTCATACAGGGAGAATTTCCTATTTCAAATCAGGGATTCATTGTTCAAAATCTGGCAGATCGAGGCATAACATAAAATTGGTATTTCAAAAACATATCTAAGATTAAGTTCCAATTTTAGAATTGCTACATCCATCGAGTGCTAGCACAACAAAGACTAGTCTCATTCTTATTAAATATTAAAAACGTGCACAACAGAGAACAGAGAGGATCCAAAATGTTCCATAGAAAAGGCACACATAAATGACTTTAAAAGTCCAGATAATTATCACCTCACGATGCAAACTCTCAGACTGTTAACTCTGTTCTTGAAACTAAAATTCCATCAGTGTCAGCATAAAGCCACTCACCATCGCAAATTCGCGTACCTGCAACGTTTATCGGTACATGTCTCTCCCCCATTCCTTTCTTGTTTGCCTTGAAAGGATGGGAACCCAAAGCTCTTACCCCAATGTCACACCCATTAATCTCATCCACATCTCTTATACATCCATTCACCACTATACCAGCCCAACCATTATTTTGAGCTTGTTGAACAGGATTGCCTCCTAATATTGCACACCGTAAACTGCCACCACCATCCACTACCAAAACTCTCCCATGACCTTTCTCTTCAAGGAACTCGCGAACTAAGACATTGTCTTCAAACACCTTAAGAGTTACAATTGGGCCAGAGAAGACTTGCCGCCGTCCATAGATTTTTAAAATAGGTTGCAGGGCCCGCAAATCTCCACTTGAGATCAAGTGTGTGTTTGCATCACAGACTTCAGCAGTTGCCAGAGGCAAGGCAGCCATCAATGATGATTTCTGGAATCTTCAGAAGAAAACATATTTACATGTATTTATCAGTGACAAGTCATAATCCAATAACAAAAATTTGAAGAATGACATGGAGGGATGCAAATGGTTAAAAATTTGAGATTGTCAAGATTATAAAGACGCCATGTCTGCACCATATCTTCTTTCTGGCTCCAACACCCTTTCAGGGTTCTAGCTACTCTGGACATGTTTCCTAGGCAAGAAATACTGAACGAAATACCCCAGTCACAGAGGGTACTGGTCTTTTAAAAGACCCAATCACAGTAATTAGAAACTTTGAGGTGAGAACATTGTTCAGGGTGGTTCTGAAACTACCCATACATGGTCTTTTATTGAAGGGACTTCCTGTCCAACCTAACATATTCACCCATCTGGAATGCAGGTTCCTCTGTACTAATTAGCAGCCTTATTCCATCATCAATTATGAACAACCCTTTGATAGTATCTAGAAAATGAGATTCTTGTTTTAATCTCGATAATGGAAATCAATGCATCAGATACGTATTACAGTGTACAATGTCTCAAAATATAAGGCAAATAAATCTCCTTAAAAAAATCAAAACAGTCTGAATATTTGAGTAATAAAGAAGGACATCATATTAGACCCTCAGATAGGAGACATTCATGACTCAAGATGCTATAAAGAAGGGCAATGAACAAATTGGGCACCCCAGAAACTGAACAGTGCACACAGAACAGATATTCTCATACCCATGCAGCTTGGAGTTCCACTACTAGAGAATTTTTAAACATAAAAATAATCCAGATACGTAGTGCAAATAACCAGTACTAAGGCACAATGCAATTAATGTCTATGGATATTACGCAAGCAGAGTAAGAAAACAAATGCATCTGACCTATTGAATTATTTACCTCAAACATTAAAACTACATAATTATTATACCCACACACAATATGCATTTGGTATACTCAAATGCCCAAATTAATATTTAGTTAAGTGACCATCCTTCACAGCATAAGGAGACTAATGCATTTGAAATTTTTAAGGAATAAAAAGTAGCTGGTGTAAACAGTCAGACCATTGCAAATTGAAAATAATCCTGTATTAAGCACATTTTAATGTGCTTCTCAAATCGGGATCCTGTAGAGGCTTACCATTTATATCAACTAGCTTTTTGGATGGGAATGAGAGAGCTAGTTCAGTTAGCTTTCTTTTATAAGGCACCTTTTCTTCTTTCATAATTAGAAGGCCACGAAGCCTTGTGAAATATGTTGGGGTTCGCTAAGTGAATTTTCTTCCTGCTCTATGCTCTATTATTTGCTCATTCAATCACAACACTGGCCTTCTGCAAGGCTTTCTTCATGACTTTTATGCCTGCTCATTTCAGTTTCTCATATATTCTAACCCTCAATTGATATAGACTCTTCCACCCAATGCATCTCAAAACTATTTAGAAGTTTTTACATATGCATTAGCTTCACGAATTTTCTTTAACTTAGCTTTTGTTCTTGTTCCTAAAAATTCTGTATATCTGCAACCAGCAAATATATTATTCCATTGGCTGTGGAAAACACACCAGCTTTGAGCAATGATGTAACTGATTCAGCAAATACCTGATCCATAGAGACCAGCACAACACACAAAAAGTTTGTCTCTTTTGTTAATAACTGAGTCCAAAATGAATGATCCCACTTAACAAAGTCTCATGCCCCAAGTCACTGAAGATATATCACAACATAAGAAATCACCACAGATACTTTTTTTATTTCACCCAACATGATCAGTAGAGTTAAACATCCATGCATGGAGTTAGTTGTTATACTATACAGACACAACCCTTCAGATGAGAAACAAATTGAATAAGGATTATAAAGACAATAGACAGAGAAAAAAGGGAGAACTTGGGCTAGCGCGATGAGCAACGAAGGGAGGTGCATCAAGTTCAACTGTGATGGTAGCTCCATAGGTAACCCTGAGCCAAGTAGCATTGGAGGTGTTTACCGAGACCCTTAGGGCTCGGATTTTTTGACATTTGCAGGGCCAATTGGCCAAGCAGACTCACCTGAAGCAGAAATCAAAGCTCTGAAGTAATGGGTGAAATTTTTTATTCAAAAATTCTCGGGCCTCATAATTGAAGGGGATTCACCCTCAGACATTAGTTGGGATGAATGCAAAAGCCAAGCCTAAGAGGAGATTTAGAAGCATCTTCGAGGAAATTCAAGACTTATGTAGCTCGGTTGATATTTCATGGCAGTATGTACTTAGGGAGGCCAACTCTTTTGCAGGCTCTCTTGCCAAGGAGGGAGTCTCCCAAGCCTCCTTTCTAACAGGGGTCTCCTTCCTGATTGAATGAAGGGGTGGGTCTCTCCTAGCTTGTATTCATTTTAGCTAAATCAATAAGACCTCACCATTTCAAAAGAAAAAAAAAAGACAGAAAAAGGAAGATCTAACAGATAGAATAAGTTGACGGTAGATCTACTCTGCTAGTCATCAAAATAGAAAACTAACAAATCGAAAGGGAAGATCCAACAATTAAGGTCAAATCCAGTAAATGAAGATGTTGCATCAAAATCAAATCAATGGAAAAAAATAAAGAGATGGGAGCATCATTTGCATGAATTCAGTAAAAGTTTAGAATCTAACTTGCCAAATCAAATTGGAGACATTCGAAATTCAATGAAAGCAAGTTCAACTGTTTAAGGAACAAATCTCAATAAAAGATGTGATCTCCAAGTCATTTCTTAAACAATGTCCAGGAAACCAAATAGCATATAAATTGATTAAACCCGGACAAACAAAAAAGAAGAACGAAAAAAAGTGGCAAAAAATGCCTTTTTCGGAGTAAATACACTAGGACACATGCAGAAAAGCTTGTACCACCAAGCAAAACATAAAGAAAACCTTGATCCAACCCGCAGAAAGCATTTTTTTTCTACCTAAAACGATGTGAGTTTATGGAAGAAGAAGGAAAAGATACAAGGACCCCAAAGGGAAAGTCACAACTAGAACATTTCCTTCTCATATTTCAAACAGTCGGAACTATTGCACCCTGAACACCATGATTAGAATAGACGGACATAGCTACAAAAGTTAGAATTAATTTCACGTCCATAGTAATTTCATATTGTAGAAAACATGGTTCCAATAACACGATCATGACAAATATGAGCACATGCAGACAGGATATAGGCACACCAGGAGGCCTGATCTGCTACATCAGGCAGGAAAGTAAAGAAGCACCTGATGATTTGACCAACACAATGATCCAGTCTGGCGTCCGGCAGAGAGAGAGAGAGAGAGAGGAGATGGTGCAGCAAGGTCAGACCTGGCCGATGGAAACCTTTTCCAGATCTGTCCGGCGAATAGGTCTGCCCCGGCATCCACCGCGGTAACGAGACAGAGAGAGAAAAGCGATTTACCTGAAATACGGGGGACGTGCGGATAGTCTTTGGCAACGAAGACGGAGAAGACTGAATTGCTCGACAGCAAACGTTGAGAGTGATAGTTCTGCAGGTAGATGATAGGAAAGGCGAAGTGTAAAATTGTATTTGCTCAAATTGTGTATTTGCACTGCGATTGGATCGTGGAAAAGCACAACGTCAAATCAAATTTATAAAACCAAGACTTAAATATAATTCTTATTTTTCACTATTGGCTACTTTCTAAATACTGATTCAAAGATTCTTCATTTTGTCTTGTTTTCAAAAATAACAATTTCAAAATATGGGTTCATTTTAAAATAAAGGACAGTAGAATCCGATAAAAAATGAGAGGGTAAAATTAGTTTTAATGCCTTCGTTTTTAAGAAATAGGCGACGGCTACCCATTACAGTTGCTCAACTTCGGCCTCTCCTCTCGCTATAGTTCCAAAATTTCTTAACCCCTTCACCCCCATAGGGGGGACGATTCTTCCGCTCCCTCAGAGTGAAGAAAAAGGGGTGGGTGAAGCCTCCCCCTTCCCCCTCCCTCCCAATATGCCTTTGGCAGAATCCAGCATTGAGGTTGGCCTTCTCATTTTGGTTCTTGAAAGTTCAAATAGACTGTGAACGGGTCAATTCATTTATTTAGTAACATGCTTGTACATTACCCAACAGAGCTACAAGCTGGTGCCCAATCAAGTATTTCACGACACAGCTTACAAGTATGTGAGCAGCTGCAATTTAAGCTTCACATTCTACAAATTGCAAAAAGGTAGATGGCATTGACGATGACACTCATTCCACAATTGTTTTGGATACGTGCACTCTAATAAATGCCGAGCTCCTCTTTTGTTGAATACAATACATCTTATTTAGAGAGTTCTGCTGGAGTTTTTTTGCTTTTTCAATTTGTGATCCTCTAAAGGTTCAGGCAGGTACGAGAACACAGTACAGAAGGAAAAGAACAAAATATCTGGATGAGTGGAATGCTGAGACAAGCATAATCTTTCAATACCATCTTAGCGCCGTCCTGATGCAACTGATTCTGCAGAGAACAAGTATTTGACTCGAGAAAGAACAGAATCACGAGTAGGATCGTATGGGTGGTCTTTGGATGGAATTTCCAGTATTGCAGGGACTGGCTTGTTGTAGCTATCCACCAGAAATCTGATCATATTTGCAACCTGAGCCACACATTAACCAAAATATTTGATAAAAAAATAAAGGGCTAATACTCCAACTAATTGAACAAGGATTTAAAAAAGTAAATATGCTATTAAAGAGACAAGTGCAGGAGAAAGGAAGCATCAGGTTGAAGCGATCAGCATATTGAATATGGTAAAATTTTGGTATGACGAAAATGCTCCACCATAAGTCGACTTAGAGGTCAAATAGCAAACATCTAGCTACAAATGAAATCATTCAGCAAATTACGAAACCCCAAATTTTATTTCATGCAGGGGAGTACCCAAATCAATCTAGGTAGCCAAAGAATAAGTCGATCATATGTTCCTACTTGGAAGGAAAACACAAATTCCATTTATCCCTCAACATCTAAAATTGTTATCAGAATAATGTGCCAAACTCTAATTGGCATTTTACCTTTAACTGCTTTTCTGTTTTTTGAAATGTACCTCTAACTAGTTTCTTTCGTATCTAGATCCCCTTTCTTATTTCCAATTGAATGAAAAAGTTACTCGGTCATTTAGAAAAGAACAGATGTTGATAGATCATGGATAGATCATGAAAAAAACAAATATATATATTTACTTTCCCATACAGGTGGTAGTAGCAATTTTTACGCCAAACAGTTTTCCTTGGAATAAGTAGTAAATGCTGATCGACCTCACTTTTCTCATCAAACATCTCATAATCATAACAAATGACTAAATGCATAGGTCATTTGCAGGAGTATATAGAGGATGCGTGCTAAATGGACCTTGCTCCAGCTTAACCTAAATCTGCAACAGATTCAGTGATTCCATTTGTACTGTGGGCACACTAACCCACCTCTGTTAGAGTGGCTGAAGAAGCCTACGCTAATCGATAACAGCATTCAGTGATACCATACATTGCATGGGCACAGTAACCCACCCATGCAAGAGCATCTGAAGAGGCATAAGGCCATTCCTCTACAAGAGAAACACTTGGCCTATGTCAGCATTAAATGACTACGGCAGTCATTTCAGGCTAAAGCATGCACATGCTATGGTGACTCAAAAATGACAACTATTACCACCAGCATATTCGATGAGTTTGATGAAACCCCAAGCTCTGGAATTACAATGTTGATGTGATATATAAAGTTTCGAGTATATGTAGAGGGTCTTCTTGTTTTTAATTCTTTGTTTTAGCTAGTAAAATGTATAATTATCCATATATAACTACCACTTAAACTAGGAAAGTGAGGTTATGATTGTAATTCTTTGACCTTTTTTTTTAGACTGTTCAGTATACATGGTGAGACTTGAATGCATGTCACCGTTGAGTCAAAAGCCCAAGCAAATATACTACAAGAGGATAAATGCTGATAATTGTCCTCACATTTTACAATTCTTCTGTTCTTCTCTTTGTATACTCACCCACTTCTGTCTTTGTTAACATGTATTAACACAGATAGCAATCTGATTTGTGCATTTTACTTTGTGTAGTATCCTTGCCAAAATGGAAAACAAACATTAATAAATGCCTAAAGCAAATTGGAAGAAGCAGAACAGAGGTGGATTTTCAAAATGAACTCACAAGCCTTTTTGTGCTGAAAATAGATATGCTAAGTACTCTAATCCCTAAACCATTATCTTTAAAAGGACATGGTGCTCCATTAGCCATGAAACTCTGTCTCCAACAATGGTTTATCTTTAAAAGGACATGATACTCCATCAGCCATGAATATCTATCACCAACAGTGGTACACAAGTACTTCTAGAGAGGTAAAACATTTGGGGATGAAGCAAACTTACATATTGGCTAATCAAAACAATAGCAATATCCTCCTTGGTAGTGAATTCTTTAAATGCATCCTCGATTTGCTTTACTGTCGTCTCTAAAACACACCAAGAATTGATTAAGGAGGTAGATCACAATAGCATGATTCAATTGAGATTAATAACTAAAACTCCACCATACAGGATGAAAGAGTACTTTCTGAGGTTTTTTTTATAAAACTGAAATTATTTACTGATTTGGAAGCTCACACAAAAGATAATCTGTAGACTAAAGAAACCCTATTACAAGTTATAGAAAAAAGCATACTTGAATCTACGATAAGATAGTTTGTCTTCCTGCGCAAATCAACATTGCCCACTCCAGCCAGCAAAAATCCAGTTACTGTGTCCTATGAAAACAATAAGCTTACATATAAGATCATGCAGAACTTGTTAAACAAATGAACAGAACCAACAATGTGACGATTTATTTTTTGTAAAACAATGTAAAGAGATGTAGAAAAACAAGAACAGGGGCATTTTGATCATTTTACCTTGTCATTATTTATATTTCTTGATGTAATCTTATTCTACATGTTAAACTATGTCTACAGACCAAATTTCATGTAAGGGGACACGTAGAATAAAAGATATAGAGAATTAGGGCTTTCACTTAAAATAGGGGCAATATTGTAAATTGACCCTACTTACTCAACCCTCAATCTATAAATAGAAGCCGGAGGAAGTCCAGCCACAATTTTTTTGGTTTTCTTTTCTCAATTTCACTTCTTCAAGGTCTCTCCTTCTCATTCTCTCTCTTCAACCTTTCTTCCTCTTACTTTTCACAAGAGATTTATTAAATACTTTACAGAGACAAGAGTAATGAAAGAAGAAACATGAAGCAATTGGACAAGCTAAAAGCATGGGAGAGAAGTAAAAAAATATAATAAGGTCTCTTAAATACTTTATACAGAGACACTTCTCAACTTGATCAAACAAAATCTGCCACATAAATTGCATATTGCTCAATCTCATTAAAAAATTCAAGAACATTAATCACTGATTTGTAGAAATCTAATTCTTGGAATGATGCAATGTCTAGAAACCATACTTAACAACTCTTGAATGATGCATATAGGATGATTTTTTTTATTTTTTTTGGAGAATGATACATATAGGAATTTTTTCTGGGCAAAAAAGTCCTTTATCTATTGTTGTCCATGCTCCATGTCTAAGGCAAGCTGTCCAAAGAGACAAAGTTGAGAGTAGGAGAGGCCTATTAGCTTGGGTTTGAAGAGATCTTATGCTTTTGTTTTTAAATGCTGATAACATGCACTCCACACCCATCGCTCACACTAGAACCCAATACTTCACACTAGAAATACTAGTAGGAAGCCAATGCTTATAAATCAGGAAGAAGCCTCCTAACTTTGGCAAGTCATTTTAGCAGGAAGGAGTGCAACTTTAACTCAGTATGATAGTTAACCCAAGCTGGTGTTTGAGGTCTATAAGGCTTCAGTCTGTGCTCTCTATGAGCCAAGCATATATGGATATCCTCCATGTATTGAATAGCTTGTTAATTTAGAACTAGACATGAAGGAGATTGTTAGTGGGCAAAAATTCCGCAAGTTTATCACAATTTGTACTTGAGCTAGTTGTCTAAAGTGAGAGTTCTTGTTTGTGGAAAATTAATTCAACATTGGTCTGACCTTGAAGAGTCATATGCTTATTAGTTGAAAATGGGCCTCTTAATTTCTTTTTTGAAAATGGGCCTCTTAATTTCGGCAAGTTATTTTGGGAGGAACTAGCCTGATTTCAACAGGAATAATGAAACAGCATCAATAACCTCCTCTATCTGAAAGTCAGTACTTTAGCACCTCATGGCGTGGACCAAACTGTTCCATCTATTACTCTTTTTTATTGCATACTGCATTTAGTGACACTATTGGGAACTATAAATATTAGGTTTTAACCGTGTTTCAATACCATAAAATTCTTACCTCATCAGCAATCATGGCAATGAGAGATGAGTTGCTAGTAGGAATTGGAACCCTGTTGGCCATTTAAAACTTTACACTTCAACCTGCAACTGAGAACAAAAAGAAAGGAAATCAGATCACAGGGTTCTCCGCCTCAAATTCCCATTTCCAGATTCCTATCTTCAAATTTCAACAATAGAAGTTAATTAAACCAAACATCAAACCAATTTCACTAAAAAAAAGCCCAGAGATGACGATGACTTCATTTAGCAATACAAAACAAAGCTCGAACATTAGGGTGGAGTGGTGGTGGTGGGAGGGGGGGTTGGGGGTCAGAACCCAGATAGATCTTGAAGCCCAAACCATACTTTAATTTTTGAAAAGGCAAAGCATGAAGATGATCAGATCTGGTCATAAGAAAATTAACCAGGTGATCATCAAAGAGAGCTGAAATAAAAGAGAAGAAAAGAAAAACTAAAAACAAAACACATCTTTTTCCAGCTATCTATTACACTGGACAAATGAATGAAATGACACAAAAAAGCCATAGACTCCTACAATTGAACAATTCTGGAAGAGAAACACAAGGTTGTGTAGATAAGAAAATTTCTTGAGGGTTCTTCCATGGATGGGGAAATGAGAAGAGAAGAATGAGAGGGGGAGGAACAGGGTTTCCCATTCGGAGAAGAGAGAAATTAGATAATAGAAAGGGAGGCATACCTACTGGTTGGTGGACCTCCTTGACAGACTGAAGAAAACTTCCTACAAACCATAACTGCCGATGAATCAAGTACCAGGCAGCTGAGGTTGGTTAGGAGGAAAGGGTGTGGCGACGCGTAAAGCAAATAAAACTTGATCTATTATTTGGGAATCGGGGGGATCAAGTGGTAATACAAAGGGAGACATCGGGGGGATCAAGTGGTAATAGAAATCTTATTTTAGCTTTTGGTAACCAAGTTCATTAAACATAGCTGCAGTCACTGACAATCACTGATCATGTATGACTGAACCCAGACCTAGATGGTTCATCCATTGCTGATTCAGCAGAAATCATATTTTAAAAAAATGAAAAAAATAACTGTTGGGTGAGAGGGAGAGCTTCCCCTCTTATACAAAGAGATTGTGAGAGGGGGTGCTTTGCCCCTTCCCTATTCTTTCTAGAGGTGAGGTAGGGAATCTACCCTCTACACACAATATGGATGGCAAGGGGGTGGATCTTGAGGGAAGCCTGCCCCGCTCTGCCACACTAAACACAGGGATGGATGAAGCCCAAAACCCCATGTGGGTTTGGGGTGGGTGGCTTTGTGGTGCAGACAGTTTTTAACATCCCCACTCCACGGGGTTTAGCATATATACTTTTTAAATATTTTTAGGTGAAGTTTTTAAAGTCTAATTATATTTTAGATTTTAGATTTTTATACAATACAATTTATAAGCTAACTCTATGGAGCAAGGTAGGGTGAAGATTGAAAACCAACTCTACTGCAGGGTTGGGTGGGATTGCAAGGCAAGGCAAGGTTGAGAAAACAACCCTATCAGGGAGCAGGGAAGGATGGGGGGGGGGGCAAGATTCGGGTTGAAAGTGAGGATGGGTTTGAAAAAGCAACCCCTTCGTGGGGCCGGGAGGGCAGAAATGAGGCTATGGTTAGTTGGGTTTCTTAAAACCAACCCCACTGTCATCATTACCACACAACGATGAGATGGACAAGGCATCATGATATTGCCCTATTGGTCCTGGAAAAAGACTCATTTCCTAGGAGGATCGCAAGACAGAGGAGATGTAGGCGGGACAACAAGCCAATGGACGTGTTAAAATTAGGGGAAAATATCTAGCCTTACTCCAAATCATTTATGTTACAATGTGACATCCACCTTGGTTGCATGAGCTGGTGGGACCCACTATGTGGACGTGAGAAGCCATGATGAGTCAACACACAAGCTCTCATGAGTTGGATGACGAGCTGGAATAAGTTGGCTGAATTGAAGATTTAGTGGGACCCACAAAGATACCACTCGCTGGCATCTTTGTCCCATGAGCTGGAAGATCTAATGAGACCCACAAGAATATAGCACAAGCTGGCATCCTCAGCCTAACCAGCTCGTGAACAAGGATTTGGGAAAGTCAGGTTTTGGGTAAGTTAAAATTTGAGTAAGTTCTAAATTGAGTTGAATTATAGTTGGAAAGTGTACATAAATTATATCACTCCTCCACTATAAATAGAGGAGCTTGTATTCACAATAAATCAATAAAAAAGCAAGGAGTTCTCTCCTCTTTTCTCATTCACGTGAAAGAAGTTTTTCTCTTCTCTTCTCTTCTCTTTAGTTTTCTTCTTCTCCTCTCTCTACCCAAGAGCTCTCTTTCCCTCTTTTCTTTTTCTCTTCTCTCTCCCCTTGCTCGAGTTATTATTCAGGGGGTCCTAAATTCAATAATTTACATATGCACTTTTTTATTAGAATTGTTTATATATGCACTTCTAGACCTTTCATTTTGTATATGGTGTACAACACCTCACAGTAATGACCCTACAGACTTCTAGTTACAGGTTATGTGGGCAGGCATGCCCACTAATGGGTGAAACATGATCGATTATTAGGAGACACTTTTCCACTGGGGTGTTCCCCAATGTGTATAACACCAATCAATGAGTGTATTTCATTCTCTTCTCAGTCTTCTCACTCTTAATTTCAAAACAAAAACAAAAAAAAATCTATGCGGTGAACTACAATACCCAGAATCTTCTCACCACATGGTAAGAACATGCCCACAGCATTTCAAGAACCAAAAATGCCACAAAATATGACAAGAATAATCTTAAGAAAAAAAAATCATACATAAATAATTAAAGTCCAACTTAAAAAATCAACAGATAGCTTGAGTTCTGGTAGCTCATGTACGATTAATTACTTCACTCACAGCTCCTAGCCTCCTACACATTTGAGTTCTTTTAGTTGAATTCCAAATATCTAAAGGTGATCAAAAAGTAAGCATAAGATAGAACAGATGTCCATATATGGCAGTATAAAAATTTCTTGGACATTGCTTGAACTTCAAGCTTTAAATCAGTAGGAATCTATCCATCCTCTGGGAACCCATATACTGATCCACCATGACCAATCAGTCCTCAAGAATCATTCACAGTGAAAAAAAAATTATGCAATACAAAAAATGAGACAAAAGGGTTGTCTCACACCAAGGGCACAAAACCGATTTCCTAGAAAAAAGGGGAAAATTAAATTTAAATCAGCACTAGTAACCTGCATCCTTCACATGCAATGTTGCAAGCACATAAAATTCAAAGAGTATCTTTAAGTAGAAAATGCTGCAGAAAACCCGGAGAAAGGGAGAGGGGGCTGCTTTCCCCAGTCGGACCTCTTTCAAAATAGGAAAGAGGGAAAAAAACAAAAAGAAAAGAAAAATGAGAAACCAGAGAAAGAGAGGGCGGAAAGGGCTTCCCCTCTCTCCAATCTCGGATCTCTGATGGAAACGGGATAAGGAAAAGAAAAATACAGTAAGAGATGAAAGCACATAGAGATGGGGGACGACGGATGGGGTCTTTGCCCCTTAAATGCTCGGCGATGGCGAGAAGGCCTTCTCTTTCCAATCTAAGAACCAATAAGACAGAATAAAAAATAAAAATAAAAACATATGACAAAATCGAGAAGCTTAAACATACTAGATATAGGCGGACACTGGAGAGTGGACTGTAGTCTTCTAGTGCTCGGGAGAGGTTGAGAGAAGACCGGAAATGTGAAAGAGATGCCGTCAGGAAGAGAGAAACAAAAGCTCTCCCAGAGATACCTTTAGGAAGAGAGTAACCAAGGCTCGTGAAGAGGTGCAGCCAGGAAGAGAGACAAGGATTCGGTATGGAAGGAGAAACGAGGCCGAGGCAGGAAATTAAGGGAGAGGTTGCGTCTTGGGCTTTACAGCGAGTATTCACACTTTCAAATGATGATACAAATGTACCCTTAGTCAGTGCACATTGTACGGAGGAGGCAAAGTCGATTACAATGTAAAATATTTATTTGTGTTAGGATGTACAATGAAAAATGTTAATATAAATTATTTATTAAATAAAATATTTTGATATATCGGACTTTTAAAAAATTAAATTAATATTAGTTAATATATTACACTTATGCTACGTACTAACAGGGCCAATAAGTGATTTACCTTGTAGTATTAGAATATATTAATATCTTAATTAATAAAAAAATTATATTATATTACTTAATGATTATAGTTTATTATAAATTAATACAATATTTACATGCAACAAGAATAAATTATTAAAAATAAAAAATAACATAAGTGAATATAATAAATAAATAAATTATTTTTTAATAACATAAGATATGTTTTAACATTAAAAACCACTAATTTAATACAATAACAAAAAAATTTAATATAATAAATAAATATATTTATCAATAACATAATATATTTTTATTTATTATTAATTAATAATATATTATCACAAAATTTAATACCATGGGTTTAATTAATTATAGCAATAGGATAATTAAACCAAAATAATTTATCAAATATTTATTTTAATAATATTTTAATTATGACTATTAAATCACTAATTTAGTTTAGTAATTATAAAATAAATATATTAAATAAATAAATAAAAATATTTAATAATAAAAATATAAATTATTATTTTTACTACGATGGTTTAATTTTTCGTAACTTAGGAAAAATTAAACCATTGTCTTCCTTACGACACGCGTCGTCTTCCTCAGCGGCGGGAGACTATTGCGGCTGGCCAGCGGGCAACGGTGACGGAGGCGACGCTTCGACAGTATGCCGAGAGGGAGAAGAGAGGGAGGCCGAGAGGCTCTGCGACATAGGCTCGGCCTCCCTTGCTCTGCGACGGAGGTCTAGAGGGAGAGGAGATTGAGGCCGAGAAAGAAGGGAGGTCGAGAGAGAAGAGAAGTCGAAGATCGCACAACAAAGAGCAATTGAAATTGCCGAAGGTCGTGAGCTAGCGAGAGAAAAAAAATTTCTGAAACCCTTGTTCGACAGAGCTTCCTTCCCGACAGTCCGAGCCCGAGATGTAATTGAGCGATAATAAGTGAATTCAAAGCTCGACCCCTTTTGAATTCACTTACCATCATTTTATGCCTAAAACGGGGGGAAGCGAAATACATCTGTATTTCACTTTCCCCCTGCACTTACGTTGCGCACTAACGCATTTTGGCTCCATTTAACTAACAGGGCCTTAACTTAATCGAGAATCCATAAACGGATATTACCGATTCCGTTTTGTATAATAAATGGTAAACAGGTAACAAGTCAATGAAATTTCTTATGGAGGGTTAGTCCACAATGAAGTGGAATGAATTATCCCCACATTACCTAGTTTATTAGATAAATGGGTTAGTGTAGAATGAATTACTCTTCAAGTGAATTATATCACTTCATTCTTCAAGATAAGGGTTTCAATGGTTGTCAAAAAGGGTATCTGGAGATAAATTTTCAGAGTAAGCATGGTCGAGTGGGAGGCATTATTGAGAGTTAAGAAGATAAATGGACGAGATAAGGTATGCGGTAACGGCAGTCAGCTGTGGTGACGTCAGTCGGCTACGGTGACTGCAACAACTTCCGAGAAGGATTTCGAGCCTCTCGATTCCCTGGCCAAATCGAAGCCGGAAGACAATCAAAGAGAGGAAGGTTTGAGGAAATTAGGGTTCGGGCCTGAAATTTCTTGTTAAGTAACGAGTCGGCTTACGAGTCGCTAGACCGAATTGCGCTTTGCTCAAGCTCGGCTCGTTTACTTAAACAAACCCGAACGTCTACTTGAATTTGGTTCAAGTTTGAGATTTATCGAGCCGAGCTCGAGCTGTCCGTGAACCAACTCGATTTGATGCCACCCCTAAGAGAGAGCATATAATGTAACCCGTCTTACTTCCACTATTTTTTTTCACAAACTATTTCATCATGTTGAAGTTAGGGATATAAATCATATAAGAATTAAACGGAATTGGTTATTATTTGGGGTTGCATCGAACCGAGTTGATTCGTGAACAATTTGAATTCGGCTTTGTCCTGACTTGGTTTGGCTCGATCAATCCCGAACTCGAACTGAACTCAAGTTTTGGATTGCGTTCATTTTTAGTTACATGAGCCAAGCTAGACCAAGCCTCAGTTCAATTTGCAAGCCGACTTGATAACTTAAACAATTTTGGGCATTCAGAGTCTTCACTCCTCTTCTTGGGGAAAATCAGAGTTGTAGAGACGTGACGAAAAAATTGTTGTTCTCGCCTGCCAATCTCTCCTCCTCTCACGTCCACTCTCCATGACTCCACTTATCTCGTCTTCTCTAATAAATTGAGAGAGTCAGAAAACTCTCGGAACAATGTTATATTCAAGATTTGCGAACAACCTGTTTTCACTAACATTTGTTGTTGCCGACGAAAAAAGGAAAATTCCTCGTCAATGATCGGTTTTGTGAAAGGTTCGATTTTCTTATTTTCTGTTTATTTTGTTCTACTTATGAATCTATAGTTTTTTGTGAAAGATTTTATTTTCTTCTAGTTATGAAAAAACAGTAGCTATGAAGTAACAACATCAGAAATACTATTTACAAACTTTTTTTTTTGTTAGATATAAATGAAGACACCATATAGTCTACGATTTCGGAGTTTTTGTTTTACTATACGCGATTTTCTCTCATTGAGTAATATCAGCAATTTAAAATTTTGTTTTTATCAAATACAAGAGTCAAATTCAAGCTCTACTTTTACGACAGTGTTTAATCCCATTGGACAACTCCATGAACGGTATGTCTGGAGTTGGGAATGGTTGAGATCGAAGAGCAGATTAGCTAAAAGATCACACAGTGGCATTGGAGAACCAAAACAGAAGAAGATCATGGAATGCTCATTTAGTAAGCTGTAATTTACAGCAATCTTTTTAGGCTTCACACTCTCATTGACAGGGTTTCATCCATCTCACTTGCCGGGGACGAAGTTGGTGGCATAGGCCCAGGCATTGTTGTTGACTGGGTCTGCCAAGTGGTCGGCCAGGTTCTCTAGAGGTCCCTTTCCGGTCACAATGGCCTGGACGAAGAATCCGAACATGGAGAACATGGCCAATCTCCCGTTCTTGAGCTCCTTCACCTTCAGTTCTGCGAATGCCTCTGGGTCTTCGGCGAGTCCCAGGGGGTCGAAGCTGCCACCAGGGTATAGAGGGTCGGTCACCTCACCGAGTGGCCCGCCGGCAATTCTGTATCCCTCGACTGCACCCATCAAGATCACCTGGGTCGCCCAGATGGCCAGAATGCTCTGTGCGTGGACCAAGTTGGGGTTACCCAAGTAGTCGAGTCCACCCTCGCTGAAGATCTGGGAACCCGCCTTGAACCAGACAGCCTCACCGAACTTGACGCCGTTGCGGGACAGAAGCTCGGGGAAGACGCATCCAAGAGCTCCAAGCATGGCCCATCGGCTGTGGATCACCTCCAGCTCACGGTTCTTGGCGAAGGTCTCGGGGTCTGCGGAGAGACCGGCAGTATCCCAACCGTAGTCACCGGGGAACTCACCGGTGAGGTAGGACGGAGGCTCACCCGAGAATGGGCCCAAGTACTTGACACGGTCGGGTCCGTACCACGGGCTGCCGGAGGCAACTGGCTTGGGCCTTCCAGCAGTCTTTCTCATAGTCACACGGCCTTCGCCGAGGAGTTCTGAGGCGGCGGGTGCCAGCTTAATAGCCTGGCCGGCGAACGAAGGGGAAGAGAGAGCCATTGTAGCCATTGCTAGTGAATACTGATCAACTAAGAGAAAAGACGATGATATTAAGAGGAGTGCCGAGAGGTGGTTTGACAGATCAAAACCGTGGATCTGTTTTATAACAGAAGCAGTCGAGGGAGAAGATGAATGTCCTCATCTACTGAAATCTATGTGTCTCTCTCTATTGGTTGGTTCAGGGATTGCAATCGACCAGACTCGTTTAGAGGCCAACCAGTTGGCAGTCTTACGCACCACACAAAACCATTGCCTGATACTTGGGCCTGGAGATTTTTCCCACCTCCCGTTACTGTATCAGTGGTCCCTGTTTTTCTTGCGATCGAGGGATCTAATTCCTACAGTATCAGTGGCTGTGGTGGATTACACTATCTGCATCGATCCTTTCGTAATGAAAGAGACGGAGAGCCGCCTCCAGTGCTACAGTAGCAGTGGCTGTGGTGGAGATTGATTGCTGGACTGGTGGTGGAGAACGAACCCAATTGACCCCATCTGTAAGCCATTGCTGCTTTCAGCAGCTCCGCGGATAATAAACTTTCTGTCATTGATCATGTTACACGATCTATCATGGGAAGGGTTAGATTTACCGTTCTATATGTACCTCGGATTGGATTAGTCGAGCTAATGAAATGAATGGATTTATTTATCCTATATAAACGGTTTTGATTCATTTTTTTCTGATCAGGTGATCCCCTCCTCCCTCAGCCTTCGATCTCCACACACAGCCATTTCTTATAAGAGAATCATAACTCCGTCATTAGCGATTATGAAACCGATGCAATTATCAATTGACAAATCTCTTGATTTAACACAGTTCCATCAATATTCATGGATATTTTCTTCAGTATCAGACTCTGTGGATACCAGATACTACGAAACTCGTGGCGGAACACTACTGGATGGCATTGATATCTCTGACGATTCAGCCAATCCTTAATTCCTTATCCGACATGGTGTAACCAGCCATGGTTGATGTACTACTTCCATTGACGATGGTCCTCGAGTGTATATATACGTCGATCTCTTCAACGAGCTTCCTCATTCGACGAAAAACTCACCTACAGCTGAAGCCACCGCTTCTCTCCTCTCGGATCAGGCAGGCAAAGAGGCTAAAGTATAGAATCTCATGGCGACTATGGCTCTCTCATCCCCTTCATTCGCCGGCCAGGCTGTTAAGCTGGCACCCGCCACTTCAGAACTCCTCGGCGAAGGCCGTGTGACTATGAGAAAGACTGCTGGAAGGCCCAAGCCAGTTTCCTCCGGCAGCCCGTGGTACGGACCAGACCGTGTCAAGTACTTGGGCCCACTATCCGGCGAGCCTCCGTCCTACCTCACTGGTGAGTTCCCCGGTGACTACGGCTGGGACACTGCTGGTCTCTCTGCCGACCCCGAGACCTTCGCGAAGAACCGTGAGCTGGAGGTGATCCACAGCCGATGGGCCATGCTTGGAGCTCTTGGATGCGTCTTCCCTGAGCTTCTCTCCCGCAACGGCGTCAAGTTCGGCGAAGCCGTCTGGTTCAAGGCCGGTTCCCAGATCTTCAGCGAGGGTGGATTGGACTACTTGGGTAACCCTAACTTGGTCCACGCACAGAGCATCCTGGCCATCTGGGCGACCCAGGTGATCTTGATGGGTGCAATCGAGGGATACAGAATTGCCGGCGGGCCACTCGGTGAGGTGACCGACCCTCTATACCCTGGTGGCAGCTTCGACCCCCTGGGACTCGCCGACGACCCAGAGGCATTCGCTGAACTGAAGGTGAAGGAGCTCAAGAACGGGAGATTGGCCATGTTCTCCATGTTTGGATTCTTCGTCCAGGCCATCGTCACCGGAAAGGGACCTCTGGAGAACCTGGCCGACCACTTGGCAGATCCAGTCAACAACAACGCCTGGGCCTATGCCACCAACTTCGTCCCCGGCAAGTGAGATGGATAAACCCCTGTCAATGAGAGTGTGAAGGCTATGAAAAAACTGTTTTTAATGAAAGATCATTGCGTTATCTTGTTCTCTGTTCCGATTCTCCGATGCCACTGTGTGATTCTGTTAGCCAATTTTCTTGACCTTCTCAACCATGTCAATTACCAACCGCGTAAACTAATCATAATTTTTTAGAGTAATTTGAATTTAAATTTTACATTATTGCGAGTTAAATTATAGTTTTTGCTTACTGGCTATAATAAAATTATAATTAAATATTTAATAATAATAATAATAATATTGTTTTATTAAGAAAATTTCAAACTAAATATATAATAATTTTATTTTAATTAAAATAAATATATTAAAAAATGCTAATACTGCCTCTAACCAAAATCAGGCCCTCTCTTAACCAAATTGATGCATTGATAGCTTATAAGATAGTTTAATAAGAAGAGGCGCTCAAGTGACCTTACCTGTGCCTACCCTCTTCCTACGGCTACTTTGCATTCCCTTGTTTCAGTCGAGAACGAATACATGTTCGTATTCCAGCGTCTGTTTGTCATTTAACTGCTTTCTGGGTCTACCATGAGAAAACATCTAACTGCATCCTATCCCAAATTCTCAACAAATCATTCCAGAGACTTTCAGACCCAATAGGACCAGTCTACTGCCTGCTGCCATTCTTGTAAAAGTAAAAACCATGTAAATATACATTTATCAACTTCATTTTTCTCAGCGCTGAGATTTTATAGTCGTTACATATCAGGAAGTATACGATTTTTAGCTCTAAAAATAATAGTACACAAGGAAACAGCAAAATCAGTGGCAGTGCCACATAGAGACACGGTTAGACACTGCTGGACCTCACTCCTCAAATGCTTCTATTTCGGTTTCAGTCTTAGAGAAGCACTGCAGAAATGGTCATGGTAGGCATATGATGTTAATATCAGATTTCCATTGGTATCAGAAACTTTATGCAAGAAGAGGGATTTTACCTGTTGATGCAATGCCGCTTCCCAGTTGGCGGTGGACCATCATCAAAGACATGGCCGAGATGAGCACCACAGACTGCACATAGAACTTCCTCTCGAGGCATGAAAAAGATAGATAAGTCCACCTTGGACTTCACATTGTTGCCTATGGGTTCATAATAAGATGGCCAGCCGGTTCCGCTGTCAAACTTTGTGCTTGATCTGGAGATTCCAGAGCCACCAAACAAGAAAAAATATATTGCCATTACTATCATTGCATTGGAAGACCTAAAGATCCAAAATTTCGCACTTCTCTCTTACCACCCATGTCAGAAAGACAAATCTTAATCCTCAATTAGATAAAGAACAAGAGGGTATGAAGTTCCTTTCTGTTTTCGTTTTTGTAGTTTAAAGTTACAGGTCACATGCAAGAGTATAAAGAGGTGTACTTACTCAAATAGAGGTGTGTCACAACATACACAATGGTAAGTTCCAGGAGTTTTTGTGTTCCAGTATTCCCTAGAAAGAGGATGAAAACCAGTGACAATTTAGACAGAAAGAATACATCTACTTGGACAAGTAAATAAAAATGCACAGGAAACTGCATATATCAAATTCATTTTCTCTTGTTCTGTGATATGGGTCTCACTGTTTTTATTGAGATTGATCAATCTTGGATAACAGAAGAGTAAACTAGATCATACCCGGTGAAGGCTCTCTCAGTTCCCTTCTGTCTACATATGTAGTACTGCTCCTTGGTTAGTCGCTTCTTCCATTCATCATCACTGATAGAAGAATAATCCATACTGCCAGCATCTGGATTTCAAAATGGAGGAAAATTTAGATCGATAGATAGATAGATAGATGCAACATCAGAAGGCCCTGCTGTATTACAGGGTACCATTTGCAATGGCCCCGTCCGATTTCCCAGGAATTTCAGACTGTAAAGCTTTTCTTATTTTGTTTTCCTTTTAACTGCACCCTTAACATACCTAGTTTGGTGATTGATCTCTAGCGAACTTTTCATCTTTTTCTTTTTTTGGGGAATAATTCACTGTCAGTAAATTTTTAATATCTAAATAGTAGGTGCCACAGTGAAGAATAATCTTTCAGGATAATGTAAGGCACATTCACAAGATCCGTATATATGGTCCAGAGGAAGGTGAAGAGCCACTTCTTAGACATGATTACTGTTGCAACTATCACCCTCCTTTTTTTTCTTTTTTCTTTTTTTTTTTTTATTTGAGAGAATATTTCTGGAGATTGATGTTGTATCCTCCTTCCATGAGCTGCCTGAGACGCAATGTGTTGTTCTATATAGGTCTTTTTTTTCAAGATAGTAGGCAGTCTTCAGTTTTTTAAGATGATAAGTATATCTTGGCCTTTATCTAGAGACTGTTTGATGAATCTCAAACAATAGCTTTACCTTGAGATATTAATTTACTGCAAAGATCCTGAGTATCGGATATAAGATTGTTGGGACCAACAATGTCAAGATAATAACAATTTTTTTGCTTTGACCAATGCTTTATATGTCACCAATGAGGATTGCTACTCAGAGTCTTCTTCAGAAATAATATTTTTTTTCAGTTTTAATTTCAGGCTCTTCATTAAATTCGTTGCTCAAACACCTGAATCTTATTCAGTTATAGCATTCTTCTTTCTCTAGAGTCATCACTTGGCAGTTTTAGTCTACATTAATCAACACAATCATCTCATGACAAATGACATCCATCTTCATCACTACAGTATGAGCTTGTCCATGTCTATCAGACTGAAGCAAGCCACTAAGTAGAGATCCCAGATAGGTCCTCAGGGACAAACTTCACTACATAATAGAATTTGGTTGTCAGAAATCTTAAAAAAATTTGGTGATACTTATACAATCTAATGTTTCCCTATTTCCTTCACCCCGTAACCAATAATTGTTATGTATTTTTTGCATCACAAAATTCGCTACCAAAAGATTAGAGGACAACCTTTTTTCCACACATTCAACACTTGGAAAGATCTCATGATCTTGGAAAAAAAAATCCTCTTGAACTTAATCGAGAAATATTTAGCTTACATCTCTCTCTCTCTCTCTCTCTCTCTCTCTCTCTCTCTCTCTCCTAAAATTTCTCTTTTTCTTTGTGCATCAGATGCTGTTGTTTCAACAATTATGATAACAGTTCTAGCAAAACCTCCTACCACAATCACCCATAGATCTTGCAAGCAGAGTAAAATTTTCATTTAAATGTTTAACTATTGTAATTAGTCATTAACTGGAGGAAGGACCATTTCTGCCATTATTAATTGGTAAGACCCACTTGATCTTCTTGATCAATAATTCCAATCATCGAATATCTTCATCAGCAAAGAGGCCTAGCCTTGGCTCTGACTCCACATGTTGAAAGCGTGGAGGCGTCCAGGGATATTTTCCAAATGTACAAGATTTTCACAGAAGAAGTTTACTTAAAAAATTTCTCTCTTATCTCACCTAAGGTCGTTATAGTTCTCTCGCCATAAGGAATCACTCAAACATTTTTATTTTCTCTCCCAGTTCTCCCATTTTATTCTCTTCTTCTTCACTTTTTCTATTTTCTCTCAACGTTAGTCCTTTCCCTAAGAGATAGAGCCAACAAAGTATTATCGAGAAACAAAAATAGTCTTCCACCCAACTTTTTAACATTCAATTGTTCAATCCTCTGTTTACCAAACAGTTAGACAAAGGACACTGATAACCAAACAAGAAGCAGAGGAAGCAAATTTATAAAATAGAATGGATATAAGTAACCTGAACAGAGAAGTGGACAACCGGGAACAATTCACCGGATACACGAGCTAAAAGAAACGAACCTGGAACGCAATCTGACTTCTGGGAAGAAGATGGAGACGAACCCATGACACAGAACCGCGAGTACCTCGTCTTCCGTTTGAGAGATCGAGCAGAGAAGAGAAACGCAACCCTATCGTGCACATGGTTTATGGAAGAAACGCAAGCTGAAAAGCCTGAGTTGACAACACAGTGATTCAAAGCCATTTTCTATTTTCTAGACTTGGTTCTCAGTTCGCGTCAAGGAAAATGCCGCTTATTATTACAATTTATATTTATTTATAGCATTTATAATTTATCCGTGGCTTCATCTTGGCCACGTTGGTTGGGACCTAGCGCATGCTGGCTGGCTGCTGCTTGTTCACAAGTTGACAATCCTATTTCCGTTAGACCTTCATCACATTGGGCTTGGGCCATAAGCCTGCTCTGTGGATAAATCGCAAGCAGATAGGCCCAACCTAGCTAAAAGATTAATATTTATAATATTTATTAATTAGTCATAAATAAGTATTACTTTTTAAAATTCCTGGATTCAATTTTCATACGAGTATTTGGACTCGTCCCTGTGACAGATCATTATTCGAGATAGTCCGTGGATTACTAAACCGGCCGCCACCGCGCCACCTTCGCCATGGTTGAACATGGATCAAAAGCCGACGCAGCTTGTCAAGTATGAATTATTCGATTAAGTTACTTTTGTTTCGACCCTGTTTTGTCTTTCATCTGCAGAGAAGTTCCGTCACCCACCTACGTTTCTCTTTCAAGGTAAGCACCAAACTAAGGCCTTGGTTGTATCTTCGTTTTTCTTGTCCTTTTTTTTAAAAAAAAAATATTGGAACTTAGGACGTCCCTGTTTACGTTTTCCTCGTTAAATTTAATTTCCTTATCGTTGACATGAAATTCGTTTAAACTTGAAGAAGTTGATGTTGTGTGGGTCCGTTTGATTCCTGCGCGCATTGTGTGGATCAAATTGTGAAGAATCGAAGAAAATGATCTCCGCTTAAAGAGCTGTCATCGTTTTTCTTTTTGATTGATTGTAGATGTCACTTTGTTTTTGTTGAAATACTGATTCCCCCTTTTTCTTTTGGATCAATTAAAATCTGATGAACAACTATCGGAACCTGGAGTTTTCTTCCTTCTATTTGCTTTTTCTGTTATTTCTCTTCGGGTTGGTGGGTACTGGGTCTGTCCTGATGTAGTGTAGCTATGATGTTTATTCCTTAATCTGCTGAATTTGCTGCTTGATGACAGAGAAGAAATCATAAACTCGTTTATCTTTATCTCTCATAGGTCTACTTTTCGAGTGGAGGACCCATGTTGGGGATCTTGGAAAATCACAGTCGAATTATTTGTGCTGAATTTTTATACTGGAATGAAAAATAGAAACAGTAGGATCATGTTTAATAGCAGATAGATCCCTTGTTCGTTGTCGTCTCATGGATATAGCTTTCCATGGTTACTCGAATTAGGGTGTGGTTGATAGTTCATACTTGTCTGCCATTGTTTTTCTCTGACATTCATTGCTCAGGAGAGAAATCTTTGTTTTTACTGGTTTAGGCTTGATTGGGTTATCCAAGAATAACAAATCTCTGAATAAATAAATTTGTTACCAGCATACTCTTCAAATGGCACGATCAGCACTAGATGAGATGTCACAAACTGGTGCTTTTGACCGTACTCCATCAACCTTCCGCAATTTCATATCAAAGGATCAGACATCTCAATTCCCTGCCGAATTTGGAAGATATCATCTGTATATATCGTATGCATGTCCATGGGCTTCCAGATGCTTTGCATTTCTGAAGTTAAAGGGGCTGGAGAAAGCCATCAGTCTCACGGTAAAACTTACTCTTCTATTTTAAAGCCCTGCAGCGGTGATTTCTATATGAGATACATGCTCACTGGATAATACCCACACCTGCCGGTTTAAAGGTCTTCTGTCTTGAGACTTCAAACTCATGACATGTATTTTAGGACTCATCCTTCTTGGAAACCTTCAATAGGTGATGCTGAGTCAATGTGCATGCCATATAACAGGTTATACCTGGCAAGAGAGTTTCCAGTCAGGAATGCTTCAACGATTTTAATGTTTCTACTGCAAGCATCTTTTTCATTGAAGCTTAAGCAGGACATCTTTTGCAGGCTGTTAAACCCAAATGGGAAAGGACAAAAGAGACTGATGAACATATGGGCTGGGTCTTTCCAGCCTCTACTGAGGAAGAATCCAACGCTGAACCTGACCCACTGAATGGAGCTAAAACTGTACGGGAACTTTATGAGATTGCTAGTGCAAACTATGCTGGAAAGTATACTGTTCCTGTGAGTGTTGTAGTATGAACTTTTTTATTATCATTTCATTTGAAATCTTTTCCTGATAGTTTAATTATGGGTTGTGTTATTATATTTTAGATTGCTTATCCTTTCATTATATGATCATGCTGAAATTCTGTGGAGCAGGTTTTATGGGATAAGAAACTCAAGACAATTGTTAGCAATGAAAGTGCTGAAATAACCCGAATGTTGAACAGTGAATTTAATGATGTAGCGGAGAATGCTGATCTAGATCTTTACCCTCTTCATCTGCAAGCCCAAATCGATCAGGTGAATGAATGGGTATATGACAGCATAAATAATGGAGTCTACAAGTGTGGATTTGCTAAAAAACAAGAACCTTATGAAGAGGTAAGTATGCCTCGTGTATGGCTACTTTACAGTAAAATGAATTATTGTTTATCTAATAGAACCTGCTTGACTCTCATGCTACTTGTATTTTTGGCAGGCAATGGTGAAGCTATATGAGGCATTGGATAAGTGTGAGATGATCCTTCAAAAACATAGGTATATTTGTGGCAATACCTTGACAGAAGCTGATATACGGTTGTTTGTCACTCTAATACGTTTCGATGAGGTATCGTTTACTAAAAAGATCTCTAAATTGTTAAAGTCACATAAACTATTATAGCTGCTGTCTAATAAATGTAATGTTTATCGAATGCTTAAATAATCCAACTGAATAATTGTGAGGTGCTTTTTTTGACAGGTCTATGCTGTTCATTTCAAGTGCAACAAGAAACTGCTTCGTGAATATCCAAATTTATTCAACTACACCAAGGATATTTTCCAAATCCCAGGCATGAGTGATACGGTTAACATGGATCACATTAAGAAGCACTATTATGGGAGCCATCCTTCTATCAACCCATACGGGATCATCCCTATTGGTCCAAACCTTGATTATTCTTCTCCCCATGATAGAGAAAGATTTGGCCCATATCATCCGTAACGGTCCAAATACCAGTTGTTCTCCTCTCCACTGTAGAAGAGAAATTTATACTGTTGGGTATACAAGTTTTTAGATCTGTCAGGAGATATGTCAGTGTTCTTCTACTTACTTAGCATTGTGTTGGAGTTGTACTATGGAAGGTGTTTCTGCGTAAAGCTGTGTGGAACCTAAAGTTCGGAATGTTATAATGTCAAATGGATACAGATGAGAAACGAAAGTAAGATACAAATAAATTAATGCTTAACAGTGATTTGTTTTCTTTTACATTAACTCTTCTTCCGAAGCAGTCTCCTTTCTTACTATTGAGAGTGTTCAAGATTTCATGTAGATGCAGGATGAGCACAGGTGATTCAGTTGCCTCAGAACTAGTTTTCTAAACTTCACGAGAGATTAGATCTGTTTCAATAAGCGTAGTTGCCATAGTTGCTGTCTTTCTTTTTTTCTCTTCATTCAGAGGCAGAAGCTGATAAGGGTAATCAAGCCCCGCGTGAAGTTCAAACACAGCCATTTCTCCCAGGTTCGAAGGGTTTCAGTAACTTCTATAGTAAAATTAAGAGTCAGCACTCCTTGGAGAAATGTCAAAATTTGACTATGTGCGAAATGTGATGCTTCTGGTTCTTGGTTCCAGCTAAGAGTTTGGAACAAATCCCTTCTTCATCTTTCCGGTTTATTTTATATTCTGGTTTATGATACATGATTGTCAAGTTGTATAGCTAACCCCATCTTCCACGATTAGTCGTCTTCTACAATTCTTTCGCTGCCGTATCCGTTCTCCATATATTATCATTCCTTCCACCATGCAGAGATGTGCTGCATGCTGAACTGTTCATGGATTCTTTTTCTTGTTTTTCTTTTTTAATGTAAGGAGATTCGTGGAGTTTTTTGGTGGAACTTTCTGAGTGAATGCAACGAAGCTTACTCTGGAATGAACGGTCTGAGCCAAGAACATAACGTGGCCTCCAGTCGAGACGAGTGAAAGGTTCAAAAATTTTTATTGCTTCCGTCAATGGATTTGATTTTGGATAATTCTGCAAGTTTTTCAACCTACAATTATTGCTCAGAGGAAGTTGTGCTTCCAATCAGTGGGTCTATTAATAATACCACAAGCCATTATAAATTTCCGATACCGATCGATGGAAATGATCGAGCGAGGTGGAGCGAAACACCCAGACAGAAGATTTATCTCAATGTCTAAATCTGTCGCCCGCAGGGACCACGGCCTGCTCGGTTCCAAAAATCGAGCAGCTGTAAAAGCATATCGCAAAGCAAAGCTGTTTTGAGCAATTTCAACCTCCGGATCGCCATGCTGTTTCTGAACAATTTGATCTGCGTTAGGGTACCTTTCAAGGAACAGCAGAACTTTTTCCTTTGATTTCCAAATCCGAGATTTACTTTTTAACCCACCTTCCTCTGCTTGTGGGAAAGAAAATAGAAGTACAGCAAAGCCTGATGATGGTAATACTCAAAAGAAGAGTTAAAACCGACCATTGAGAAGATTTCATCACCCAAGATTCCTCAATCAGAAATAACGAGGCTCTTGGCAACAAAGACCCATGGAATATAGCTGTTACCGCCACTTTAAATTATCCATCAGCCAGTCTCAATCCAGACCCGTCTATCGTTCCTCCTAGTTCTGGAGTCATGGCTGTGATGGTCCGCTCTCTGTCTAAGCTCTCTCTTTTTCTCCTGGTCCTCTTGTTCAGCTCAGGTGTTTATACTTGGCTTTTGCTGCTTCTGAATTGCATTATCTGATTTCACCTAGTTCTTGGAATGTCCGTTGTCGGTGATATTGGGTATTCATTTTTCATGACTACATGTCATTCGCTCTGCTTCCGATCTAAGCTAGCACTGTACTTAATTTGCAAATGTTTCAGTGATATCGCCTCCGATCTCTTTAGATCGGACCCTTATTCAGATCAATGAGCTAATTTCTCTCTGCTTGAAGTGAATTTCAACATGGTTAACAAAGTCTCTTCTAGTTAATACTTGCAGTGGATCCAAAATGAGTGCCCGTTTTTTATATTCTTGTGTTTTTCCAAATTTGAACTCAGCTTTTAGTGATGATGATACTCGTCAAAATTTGTGTCTACCAGTCTTCAAGATGTCTGGAACTAAACGCTAAAACCAGTTAGCTAGCCGAATGATCATAAGGTTGTTCAGTATCTCAAATGGCTTCTCTACATATACAGTGAGGGTTTTCCATCTGGGAAGCTAGGCCTTCTGCTCATGGCATCCCTCCTAATGAGATATCTGTAGTTATTTAGAGATGGACATTAGCAGTAAAAACTTTTCAACCATACAATTTGCTGATCAAATTTCTTTTTCTTTTGCAGGATGGACATCCAAATTCGTACAAGCCACGGTAATCATTCTTTTCGCTATATTATCTCAGAAACTCTGCTTTATTGTAGAATTTTTCCAATACTTACAAAATATATAAAAGAAGTTTTGTCGTCCCAATCGCCCAGCACCTAGCAAATGAAACATCAGGATTATACAGATGGTGTTATCTGACACAGGCAGTAACTTGCTTCTATGACAGAAAACTTGGTGTGTCGCAAAGCCCTCGTCAGATGACTCAACTCTCCTGGCCAACATTAACTGGGCTTGCTCTCAGGTGGATTGTAGCGTGATACAAAAGGGCTTCAACTGTTTCTACCCAAACTCTTTAATTAACCATGCTTCAGTGAGCATGAATCTGTATTACCAGACCAGGGGGAGGAAGCCTTGGAACTGTGTCTTCAAAGACTCTGCCCTTGTTGTTATGACTGACCCAAGTAAGCAACTGTATCCATATTCCACAATCTTGCTTGATAACCTATTTTTAGGACGTAACTAAGAATTGACTGGTTGCATTTTTTGCAGGTTATGGCAACTGCATCTATCCTTATCTCTAACATTGTTGATGTATTGATGCCCATTGCAGAGAAGTGGTTCCTGCATGGTTTTGCCTTTGGAATCAGGTTGTTCCCATCAATTAGAGAAGGAATCTGTTTTAGATAGATTCATACAGACGATATCCTGACTTCCAAATAAATGAAATTGGGTCTATTATGCCTCTTTTCCTTCTCTGTAACTTGAAATATTTGCAATAATTCCAAATGTTCTCTCCTAAATTAGAAAGAGCTACATGCTGGCAGTATGAAATTCACTATCCTCACAAGTGCATGTTCCACCTTGTCCAACAACAAGACCAACAGACATTTGGTGGCTCCCAACACAAAGCATTTAATTGGACAAAAATGATTTATGCTGATGTTCAAAAATTTCTTCAAGTAGCCATGAAACAGGTATAGGTCCAAACTTGAATTGCTCCAACCTGAATGCAGAAACAAATAGGACTTCATGGAGGGCTTTTTATACCCACAGAGACACAGACTGCAGCAATAGCCGCCAGTCAGAGAATGGCTAGTTAACAGTGGAGAACTCTTTGCCCTCTTCCATAAACTGATGTGTATGAACAGGCCAAACAATTCTTTTGATTCTGCTTTGAGTGTATATGTTAGAACCAGTAAGCTTCTGCTTTTATTCCCCACTCGATATAATAACCTCAGGTGATGGAATGGCAACAGCAAGGATCAAATAGGATGTACTTGCTCCATTAGATTTCGCACTCTGAACAAGCTGAATAGAATAATTGTTGCCTCTTTGAGCAAAACCCAGTGCATCCTTGGCTCTCTCCCATGTTTGCAGTCAATGCTAACCAGCATTCAGCATCATAATATTATTGATTCTTAATATATTGCTCCCTGGTGAAAAAATAAAGAGAAAAAACTAAAAATGATGAAAAAACGAAGATCCAAGAGGCATACCTGTTCTGAGCAATCTGAAAGAGATCTAGTACTCAACTGAGGCAGCAATATGAAAAGTAATACCTCTGCGATCTTTCATGCCAAAGTGAACAGCCTTATTACTGAATTTTGCATCAGGTCTGACTTTAGGTAGGAGCTCTACCATGGGTTTGCAGTTTCTCCTTACTAATCCGGTGAAGAAGGCCTACCTCATGTAATTTTTGTTACATCACCTGCTTGTACTTAATATTCAGGATATTTCTGACAACAACACACTAATCATTTTAATGGAAAAATTCTAGGAGCCATTTGAATCGAAAACTGGAAAACACATTGCTTTTAAGCATTGGAGAAATTTGATGTTGACAACAAGTACGACCTCTCAAGAAGCCAAGATTACTATTGAAACTCCATGGATTGTCCTGTTGAGCTTAATTAAGCAGAGTATGAATTGCTAGTCTCAATTGAACTCTTCAAGGAAATAAGTTCCAAGAAAATATCATTCTCTGATCTTCAGCCTGAAACGAGCAATTCAGAAAACCCTGTTTAAGCTCTAAGAAATTCTGCAAAGATATTACTGTTCATCTTTATAAACCCTGGGAAAATGAGTGTAAAAAAGTCGAGGTAAGGTTCTCAATTTCGTTGTTGCACTCATCAAAACTTCGAGGAACTGAAGTGTCCTCTTCCTTTATGGTGTCAGGACCAGTTTCACGGATTGCCTATTTTTCATGATATGCACAAGCCAACCTGGCCATGGCCAAGTTAAGTTAACAGAAGACACCGACAAAACTTTAGCAATCATGATAATTCTCAGTTCTTTGTCCTGATTGTGTTCTAATAGTTTTTTATGTAAGATGTGCTGCAATTTACTTTGAAGACCAATCCATTAAGCAGGTTCCTTTCACTGTGACTATTTAGTGAAAAGATCAAGAACAGTAGGTTGGAAACGACATTTAGGATATGAGTATCTGGGGTCCAAACAGCTGTATCTAACAAAACTCAGCCTGCATCAATCATTAGGGAATAAGTTCAATCAGGCACTAAAACATTAAAACTAGAGAACAAACCCAAATTTGCAATTCTAAGCTACCATTATATATAAATACCATCTGGTGCCTCCCTTGTACAAATATTCATCCAGTTCTCCAGAAAGTATTATCTGAAGCGCCTAAAAGCCTTTTCCAAGCTACAGTAAAAAAACTGTAATTCTTTATTCAGAAAGACAAAAAAAAAGTGTAATTGAACTGAAGAAATAAAAAAGGCTTACCTTCGTCATCTGGAAATTCCCTCTAGATTACATTTTAAATAACCTCTCTTTTGTCATGTTGCCACCAACTACAGGTCCCTCAAACCTTCTTCGTCTCATATCCAGTATCTTAGGTTTATCTGCAAAGGAGGCATGTGTTTGCCCCTTGGCGAACATGATTGCACTTTTAACTTTTGCTGCTTCTGATATCACAGTTTCTTTCATCTACCACTGGAACTAGGAATATGCTCACTCCTAGTTTAATCGAGACACATCATCGTTATCGAGAACCAGAGTCTTCCTCCTTTCCACGAAAAAATTCCCAGTATCCATGGAAAAACTGATAGGATGAATTTCTTCAAAGATTAACCAGTGTGTAATTGTTTGCAGCCAAGAGATCATTGTCAATCTCCAGTCTTGCTCTCTGGATTCAAAGTTCTTTTTCCCCAACCACAAAACTTTGCTCAGCCGGGTCCGAAAACTGTCAGAATTTCTCCGGTTCCAATCCTCGTTATTCTGAAGAAAATTAACTTCACTATGTAGACCTAAAATTTATGTGAATCTTCAACTTCATTCCTTCCAATACTCAGAGACCCTGAAATCCTGTTGGAAAATAAGATTATATCACTCCTGAAATTATGGTACCAATTAATCGATATTGGCTTAACTGAAAAAGCAACCACCACGCAGAATACCTAATCCACCAGACTCCAGTAGACGATCAAATGTGATTAGCAGCCAAAAGAAATTCAGTTGACGAAAAGAGCAGCTACTACTGTCTCCACCCAACCAATTCTGGAAATTAACGAAGTATCCAAGCAAGGAAGCAATATTCACATATGAAAAGTAGAAATGGGAAGCATAAAACCTCCTTGTTGGCTCTTCAAATCAATAAAATAAGAACCCACAAATAGTGTATAGCTAAAAGAGTTAAATCATTACCAGATAAACTCCACCGAATAGAAGAAAGTTAAATATAAGACCCTTTTCCAAGATAGAACAATGAGAATTTTGACAGAAGACTGCCTTCTAGCAAGAGCAGACACCTAGAGAGTAGAAGTTTAATTTCCTAATGAAGCTTGTCTTGGTCGGCCTATATCGGAAAACCGACTAACGAATCTCATAGCTCTGATTTTTCTCTTTCCCTAGGTTATTTACGTTCATACAAAAAGGAATAAAACACAGCGGAACAGCTTCAACTGAAAACCAAATATCTACTCTATTTCAGTACAAGTATTTCCCATATTGCATTGCAGTTTCTACATCTTATTTACATTTCAGAAAGGAAATATCTACCCCCATTGATTAGGGAAAGAAGCTTGAAACACTCGAGTAAGCAACACCTGATCTTTCCTACTTAACTTATATGCTCCATAGCTCCTTGCAAGACCACGCTTCAATGCTTCTCTTCCTTCGTCTGCAGCTCTTTTTCTCACGGATGACAACAAGAGTGTGCCATCAGCACATGATTCAGAATTAATTTCAGTATCACTTTTTTCTTCTGTCACCACTGCTGCATCATTCACTGATTCATCAAGCTGCTCTTCCTTCAGCTCTTTCTTCATTTCTTTTGCCATAACTTCCTTTAAAGTATTTCCAGTTGCCTCATGTTCTACTTTGCTTGTTTGGTCAGTCAATGTTTCTTCTCCCGTAGTCTTTTCAGTCTCACTGGGACCCCACCATTTGTTAGATACTTGTGATAAGCCGTTGGATGGGAATCCGTGCATGAATTCATCCAAGTATGTAGTGACATTTTTTGTGCTGCTGGGGTTTGTCATCTGGGGCTTAACATTTTGAACAGGTTTAGCTTCTTGCTGCTTCAATAGAGGGCTTGCCATCGGACTCCCTTGCTGCAACTTTGGAGCGTCCTTTGCAGGATTTACTGATGTGGTTTGATGCTGGATGCCACTGGATTCACAAAAGAATACCACTTTAGTCTGCGAAAGAGGAAATAGTAGCAAATTTATACATAGAGAACAACAGAAGCTAACAATGATGCAGCCATGCCCATGCTTGAGAGTAGGAGCAGTAGGTTCGCATTCTTTATATACACCAGGGTAATTGAAAGGAGAACTTAAAACCCCTTATTCAATTCCTTATTCTATTGATTTTTCTTCTGCAGAAATTTATAGTATTCAAAACTGTTTGATATTACTTCGTCTGAATTAGCTTAGAACATAATATATGATTAAAACAAGCTGATCTGTCTCTAATAATCACAAGTTCCATTACAAGGTATAAGATGTCCTTGCACAGGATAAATTGTTTTTGCAACCAGTTGTCAAGTTAATCATTTGAATTCATGAAACAGCCTGTGACAGGTGAGATGGTGAGAGAAAGTGAAAAGAAAAGAAATTGAAACTGCAGTTGTAAGGATTTCAAGGTTGATTAGGATATGGATATTTCGCAAAAGAAATTGCAATTCTGCAGTTCTCGCATCATAGACCAGAGATAGGCATCAAAAGAAGTGCAGTGAAAATGGCACTAGCAGTTATTTTGTCCACAACGAAAAAATATTTTCAGGAATATGAAAAAGTATAGGCTGTAATTACCAATTCATGATAGCAAACAGGTAATAAGGGCTATTTTTGTAATTGCATTTTTAATGCTTCAAGAGTAGAATAGGAAGAATGGAGAAAAGTTCAACTCATGGTGCTAAATTAGGAAAATATATCTCACACTGAGTAGAAGTTGTTTAGGAAATTGCTTAGAAGTAAGAAGTTGCCTAGCAGTAGAAAGTTGTTTATTTTTTTTAGTTTTTGGAGTCCTAAAGAGATCATAATCATTTTCTTATTTAGAGGAGATTGGATTAGGACTGGCCATATTGCCTCAAGCTTGTTTAGTTTTCGTTTTTTTTTTTTTTTTTTTTTTTCATTTAGCTGCTAGAGTTCTCCTTATTCTTCTTTTACTCTAAAATTCGTGCAAACCCTCCTCTTCCTTCCAGGTTCGTACCAAAGTGGTATCAAAGCGGTCATTCCATGAATTTGGCACTATCATCCCACAATTTTTATATTATAAATTGTACTTTCCAAAAAAGTTTTGTGAATTTACTTTTCAATGCAACAAAAATTAAGCAATCCAATTTTTCTATAAAGAGGAATTGGCATTTGAAATAACAAAGGTGGGATAGCAAGAAGTACGAGTATCAGTAAGAAGCTTCAATATTCTAACATTGCGACATCAATAATGCAAATTATAAAAAAACCAATGAGTCTATTTTCTAATACAAAAACGGTTTATCGATCAGATTTATATAGGGAGAGAAATAAACATTGGAAGAAACAAAAGTCCAATTGGAAGCTGGTTGTAACCAAACATAATGGCTTAAAAAAAACAAGCTATTGATCCCAATGAGGTGGCTCACATAATCTAGCTCTTAGATAACCTCCAAGACTTAATAATAGAAACTCTTGCAGACCTAAAAGCCAGATTATCTTAAAAAAGGACCCCCTTTTGGCAACGATCATCTAAGTTGAACTTGATGGAGCCACAAGGAGGCAGGGATCAGTGTTTGATGGTGCAGTCTTTGGCAGCAGTAGGGAGGCAATTGAAGCCCAATTGTCCCTGATGTAGGCACTTACAAAGCTGCAGAATTGCTCCATAGTAGCAACAAAGGAGGGCATAAGATGAATGACTTTTTCAAAGGTCTCCTCAAGAGTGGATGCCTTGCTAAAGAATCCTCTCATTCCAAATGCACCATTTGGTAATAATGGACAGCATGCACCAAAGAATTTTGCCACAGAAGGGCAGAGGCATTAAGGCAGTGGTGAAAACAGGTCTGTTATTAAATAGGTGGTCATTTCTGTACCAGGTGTCAAGGGTGGTCAACCGTCTCATTAGAGAGATTATATAGCCTGCATAAATTGATCACCATAGTGCCTCTCACTTCAAGGTTGTCTTGAGGAGAGAATTCTGTTTTTTTTATCACACACCAAGCAAAAAATTGGACTTTACAGGGACTCAGGAGCTTCCAAATTGGTGTTGGCACAAGACATCCTCATGGGCAGAAGGTAATTTAGATTGTAGAAAAACAAAACCGAAAACTCAGCGTTTTTGGAGCATGTCCAGAAGATGGATTCCTCACTCGTCCATGCAGTAAAGTTTGAGTCAAGGGACAACAGGAGGTTGCTGGCAAGAATGGCTTTGTCATCCTTCAGTTCTTAGATGGAGATTCCAGCCACTACTCAAGATCAGCAACTTTGATATAGGAGTACCTGGAGAGACTGAAGGGAGTTGGGAAGGTCTAAAAGGTCCGAGCAAGTGCATTATCCCCAAGCCTAAGTATCTGCCCAGAAATTAATGAGATTGCCTGTTCTGACTCGTATCGGACCATTTGCATATCCACTCTCAGTTTCAAAACGGATCTCCAGATGGGAGAGGCCCTTCTATGGGTTAAGGCTGAGGGAAGTGAGTTATCAGGGTAATAAATTGTATTTTGCAACGGCTGTCTAATGTCACAGTGCTTTCTTTTCAGTACCATATCTCCAAATCCACATTGAGAGAAGAGCATTGTTCATGTCCTTAATCTTTCTAATTCCCAGCCCACCTTTATTCTTTGGGATTCAAACGTCTGATCACTTCACCAAATGATACTTTGAGGTGTTAAATAACCACTCCATAAAATTTCCTCTCAAGACACTCAATTGATTTGGGCAGCACTAGCTAGGCATTCAAGGATGGAGAGAAAATTCAGAAGCCCAGCCAAAGTTGATTTGACAGAGTAAATCAACCTGACTTAGAGAAGAACTTGCCTTTCCTACTGGAATACCTAGTGTCAAATTTATTCGGAATTGGTGATCTCAAGTCGGCATTTTAGGGTTGACAAGTGAACAGTGGCAGTCTGAGATAAGGAAGGGGAAGCTGAGAGACTTGACAGCCAAGAAGGCTGCCCATTTCTTCACAAGAGTCCACGAAGACACCAATTGACATGGGAAGATTTTTGCCTATTGACTTTCTGACCCGTACTGATCTCGCAGAGAGAGGATGGCCCATTGAAGCTTTGCAAACACATACTGTATCATCTGCTAACTGTATTATGGGAATATCCAATTCTTCAATATCATCTTCTTCAATATCATCAATTGGATTAAGCCATGAATTTTGTTTAGCTATTAAGAATAACAAAAAGAAGACTTCACCAATAATATTGAATAATGGGGGATTTTGTTTAGCTATTAAGAATAACACTAAGAAGACTTCACCAACAATATTGAATAATGAGGAAAGGGGGTCACCTTGTCAAATTCCCCTAGTACTCTTGAAGTATCCATGTCTGCCACCATTGATCAGAATGGAAAAAATGGGGGAAGAGATATATGTTCTGATCCATAGCGTCCATTTTTCACCAAATCTCTTTTTCTCTTTTTGCATGACGAAATCAAGGAGTTCCCAATTAACACAGTCAAATGCTTTTTCAAGGTCAAGTTTGACTATGACTCACTCGAGGTTGTTCTTTTTAAAGTAATCTACCAGTGGACAAGGCATTTCGATGATCATTGATGATTGAAGAGAGGACAGGCTTGAGACAACTGGTAAGGGTTTTAGCAATTATTTTATAGGCACTGGAAATAAGGCTTATTGAACAAAAATCAGTTGAGGCGTTAGCATGACCTTTTTCCAATATAAGGGCAACGGAATTGAACCAAGAGCTTTAGATGTGAAGCAATGAGAGTGGAAGTCCGTAAATGTTATCTGGATGTCGTCTTTGAGGAAATCCCAGCCAGCTCTACAAAATTCAGGAGTAAAACCGTCTCGGCCAGGGGATTTGTTGGAATAGAGGGATTTGATTACTCCTTCAATCTCTTCAATGATGAATGGAGCTTCGAGGCTGCTACTTATTTGTGGATTTAAGCATCTAAAAGTCATAGAAGGTGGCAGAGGAGGGCATCAGCTGTCACTGGTGTATAGACCTTAAAAACTCAAAACATTTAAAGTGATGACAACACAATTTAGGATCAATTCACCATTAGAGAGAAGATATCTTATCCGTGCTCCGGTGAGAAGGGAATGGCAATACTATATTCTTTCATGCATCACCTCTTCTCAGTGGCACACTAATGATATTTTAACTATAACCATCCCAGGCAAGATTAGTTGTCGACCTAAACATTAAAGTAGTATTGAGGGCAATATTGAGTATCAGAAGAGCAAACATTTTACTTCCTAACACCAGATAACATGTTTTAACAGTAGTATCTGAAACCCAAAAGAATTAATTTAAAACATAGTCATTAATGGTCTTTCACTAATCAGTGATAGCTGCCACGTTTTGCAAGAGTGAATAGCATCTCCAAATCAATACATGCGTAAGAGGGTATCGTAAAATATATTTCTTCTTCAAGACAGACATATGGCTTACGGATTTGATGGCACAGAAGCTGGAGACATTGCTGTGGAACCCTCCATCATTGCTTTTCTCCTCGCCCTTGCCAACTCTGCAAGCTCTCTGTTTTTTTCTCTAGCAGCATCCCTTTTAATCTCTTCAACAGTCTTCCCGGCTAGAAACTATAGCATGTGCCATGAGGTATTAGCAGATCGCAAGCATGAGTAAAGAATGAGTGCATTATCTAAATAACTTACCATTTACTAAAGTTAAAATATTTGCAGTCAATATGTAAATGAACAGAGGAGGATATTTCACAGCTGAAGCATTTCAGGAAGGAAACTTTCTTCTACATTTTTTTTGAGAGGAGCGTCGCGCGATTCGAACTCGCGACCTGACGCAATATAAACAGAATACCACTAGACCAAACGGCCTTAGGTAACTTTCTTCTACATTTGTTCTACTTCATACTACAAAACCCAAATATTCCCCACTTCAAGTACTGAATTTCTCCGGTCTTCATGTTGTTTCAATAATTTAAACAGCTCTCCTCTGCCATCAACCAACCCCACCCACAACAACCACCAACAACCAAAATACAAGAAAAGAGAAAGAAAGAATGAACAAAAGAAAGAAAGAATCAAAACGATTTCAAATAACCTGTATCAGTCAAAATTGTTGAAGTGATGTTTCAAACTTCATGCGGTGAAACTCTAGGCACGTGAGGGAGAAGAGATGAGTGAACCTTGTGGGTGAACGGCCTTCCGGCTGTCTCTGTGTACTTTTTTCCCCTTTTAAAAAACCTTCTAATTATTCAAAAGAATTAAATTAATACTAGCTAAATAAAGGTAATAATAGTAGTAGAAGTCATCACAATATTGGTAAAATCAACAGAAGGCAATTACCCAAAGAATAATAACATTAATAATCTAAATAATAGTAATAATAAATCATCACCATACAAATTCAACTTTGATAAGCTTGTCAACCATTAATTTCTACTTTCATACAATTCACATAGTTCCAGGTATTAATCACATCCTACAGAACAACAAAGACAGCTCAATTATGTCGCAACTGTAAGTCAATATTCTTTGTATAATTTCATGACCTAAAAACCTTTCAAAAGTAGTTAGGGTAGCCCATGGATGGACACTTGCCACCATTTCATCTTTGCACAATGTTAACCATTTTCCATAAAACTCAAACCTAGCGATTTCTCATAAAAATGCCAAATCCAAACATTGTAAAAGTGTGGTTAAATTTTCCTCTAACAGTAGGGCTTTAAATATGCAAGGAATTGTATAACATCGTACAAATAAACAAAGAGTTAACCATGATTAATACCAAATGAAAATGATAATTAATTATGAGCTTGCGATGAGGGGATATCTGACAGTAGCCACATCAAAAGTTCCATACAAAGTTTCCTTAAGAAAAAAAGTTCCCAAATAAAGCAACTCTTCATGAGATCTATGTACAGACTCACGAGCCTACCTTGCGGTATGGCCACCTTATAACTCCATTATCACGGCATATCTTCTTTAAGACACTGCTACAGACACCTGCAAAGACCACCACTAACATGGGACCATAAAATTCTTCAAGTCACAATATACCTCTTACATAGAGATAAATCAAGTTAGCAAAATAATGATCGGCATTCTTAACCTTCAAAGGGTATGACATTTATCATAAAATTACAGCATTTTAACAGAAGAGATCATTTCAGCAGCTCATTGACATTTGAATTTACAATTTTGACAGTTGTGCTTCAAAAATTATTTTGAAATAACTCATACAGCCATTGTCGTTTTCAGTAGATTATTTCAAATGCAACTAGGTTTTGGTATCGTTTTCCTTGTTTGTTTGTGAAATTCTAAGTGAAGAAAACGAACAAAATGTAGAAACTCTACCACAAGCTTCTGGCCAGAATTTGGAATACCAGAAGCCATTTGATCTCAACCAACTAAAGGCTCAGTATGTTCCAATATCTTACAACCAGTGCAACCAATTCAGACCTGATATCAATATTTGGCCAGTATAAAAGTTTATCTATCTCATAACTATGACTCAGCGACCAGTACGCATTTACAACAAGATGGTAAACTATCATTATTACCACCATCAGATCATTGCTCCAACTGTATAGAGGTTTCTGCACAAACTCTCCTCTAGTCTGACCAATAATTTTCATGCTTCTTGCTTCTGCAAGCCCAACAAGAGAAAGTAGAAAAACTGCTCTTGGACATGATAAACTGCCGTGTACAAGAATTTCATTTAAATATATTTTCAATCTTCAGAAGACAAAACCACAAACACAAATAAAACTTTTATGAAGTGTACCTGGTGAAGAGCAAGAGAAAAATATAGGTTTTCAAGGAATCCCAAAGCAGTACTTAAACAGAAAAACTTAGATAGGGGAAGAGAAGGTTTCAAGAGGGAAAGCAAAAGCAAAGTTGAACCAGAGAATGTGAAAATACAGACAAGCTTTACAGTCCATACCCCCACTTTTCCCTCTTCAAGGATAATCTATTCAAAAATTAAGACAAAAAATTAATAGATAATTATGACAAATCCTATATGCATTATAATCTTTAAAAAAAAAGACATACATATCAACAGATTCTACATTGAAACACATATGAGGCTTTGCCAATAATCTTAACTTAATTTAACAAAATTGCAAATAACCAAAAGGAAAATGTATATTCCAATGGTACACTTAATTAACCAAATAAGAGACTTCATAGAAGAAGAAGCAGCAGCTTAGACAGAGCAACGTAGAAGTCACAAAAAATTGTTCGGTCGAAGAACATTCTGTCAGAATGTTTGATTGAACCATATGAGCACAGTCAATCAGTTAACACCATAAATGATCACAAAAAGAAGGACATCCGGATTGTTTATGGAATTTACAAAAAAAAAGGTGGAAGTTGGCGATTGAACAAGGCTCATAAAGGTCCCGTTGTAATTCGCACAACACATCTCCGCAGTCAGCCGAGAATCCTCGGAGCTGGTAAAACAGAAACCTAAAACATCACACTCGATGTCACGTTTAAAGAAAAGTTTACTCGCACGGGTATGAGAACGCACAAAACGCAAAGCTCTAGAACACAGGTTTCTCGCGATGTTGTATAACGATCGACGGAGTGTCGCCTGAACATGAAAACTCCACCATTCTAAGCCTGTGAGGGCGTCAAGCTAAAAATGCAAATACCAGTCCGTCAACAGCTTTCGTGTAAAAAAACTAAAAACCCACATGAAATAATCATCATACGAGTGGGGAAAGAAAACCCAGAAGAGGAGGATTAGAAGATGACAGTAAACCAGTATAGAGTCGAGTATCCGGACGACAAACAAATGGGGAGTCAGAAATTTTACCTAGTATATTAGCCGCCTCGGCTATGGGTAGCGAGAACAACTTAGCGACATCATTAAAAGAGAGGGACTGGTTGATTGGCACGCTTTCACTCTCCTGTAAACTCTTTCCCGACTCAGACATCCAGATTAGATTCACCCAGCTGCAAGCTTTTTAGGCGCTGCGCAGCGCTCAGACAGATATTAGTTAAAGAAAAATTATAAAATTAAAATGAAATAAAAAATAACACCTCCGATGCCTCTTGAGGCTCATGTCTCAAACCTTGTTTCTGATAAAACCAAACAGTTGCTAATGCATAGAACAAACTACAAACATAGTCACATGTGAGAGCGTTTGTGTTCTTTAATTATTTTTCCCTTTTCCATTTGGTGTCCGTCTCAATTTGGTTTGGAAGAATTCTAATTCCAACGAAAAAGTAGCTTTGGATTAATTTTTAAAAATACACTTTAATAAAGTACTGTTTTTTAGAGGAAGCATATACGCCTACAAAAAAAATAACTAATATGAAGAACAACGACAAGAATCACTTTAATTTCTCTTTAATTTGTTTAAACTTTATTTGACGAATCAAATTAATTTGATTTTCAAGAGAAAAAACTAAGGCCTCGTTAATGCCCCTAGTTGGAAAGGTATATTGTTTTTCCTAGCATATGTATTTTCAAAAAACCTTCAGATAGAATTCTATTAGTGTCTTACTAGGAAATTATATGATTTTTTTACCTTTTTTAGGGAAATAAATAAAAATTAATAATCAATCACATACATTATCATACTTATTCGATCAAATTTCAGTAAAATAAAATATCAAATACAAAATTACCTTGAGTTGAAAGTATTATAACATCAATTATTAAATACTTATTCAAATAAAATTTATATGGTTTTTCTGACTCATCTTGGCTAGAAAATCTTATTTGAAAAATTATATGATTTTCTTAGTAAGAATTTAGAACTAGAAAAATGTTTATATGACACACTAATGGTCCTTGAAAACGTAAATTATTCATATAAAAAATACTAATAGGGCCTAAATGATCTTAGGTAAAATCAGGTTGTTATATATATTGTCAGAGCTAGGTGGTTCCGGTCCACCTGGGTTAGGTTCCGTCCACTCCTGGTCCACTGATGGGTTAGGTATTTGGCTTTCCGCACTTAACAGACCGGTCTTTTGAGTTGTATTAGCTAAGAACACAAGTTAAAACATCAATTTGAATCAAGTTCCATTAAGCCAAAACTCGTCTCCACATTTTGGGAAAACGAAAAACGATCAACTTAGTTAGTCCACATTGTTTTGTTCAGTTATCAAACTTTATGAACTCAACTAAGAAATGATCTAATTATCCCCTATCCAAGTAGTTGGAGGAAAACGTTCCTACCTTCACCACTATAGGGGAGGCTTATGGTGGTAATTCGAGTTAATGGGTACAAGGGCTAAAGAATTCTAATTAAGAATTTGCCATTAGGGCATGAAACTTTAAGCATTGGACCACAAAAGAGCAATGAGGTAGGATGAGGCTTACCATACTTTCAATTGAGACCAAGCCCCGAGGGTTTGTTTGGAACCCACATAAAAGAAAATAAAATAAAAGAAAAGGAAAAAAGAAAGTTATTTTATGTTATCTTGTGATGGAATTTTGGGAGAAAATTGAAAAAATATTTGAATAATCAAATTTTCAAATATTACTATTTTTATTTTATTTTTTATTTTCCACGTGTTTTTATTTTATTTTTTATTTTCAAAACTGACGGACCCTCACCACTTGGTCTCCTACCTCCTGAACTAATAACTATGGGGTAAATCTTTTGTTTCGGCTACGTCTCAGGTTTCTTCTAGGCAACTCCAGGCAGCCACATTTCATTGAAACGGTGCAGCGAGCAATAGAGTAGAATTCGCGGACATGGAGAGACTGCAGAGGATTTTCTCTGGCGCCGGTGGAATGGGACACCCTCCTCCGGATTCTCCACTTCTCGATTCCTCCGAGCAGGTTTACATCTCCTCGCTTGCTCTCCTCAAGATGCTGAAGCACGGTACTTTCCCTCTCCCTCTCTTCATCTTTAACTTAGTTCGTCTCTTTATTTTTGCGTATAGTTTGATAAATTGGTGTTATTCTGAATTGTTTTGTGGACCTGGATCCGTTTGAATCATGCTTTGTGCTCGGTCATCTTACTCGAAAATAAGGATTATGGTGAAACAGGGAGGGCTGGAGTTCCTATGGAGGTTATGGGTTTGATGCTCGGGGAGTTTGTGGACGAGTATACCGTTCGCGTCGTTGATGTTTTCGCCATGCCGCAGAGTGGGACGGGCGTTAGCGTTGAAGCCGTCGATCATGTATTTCAGACTAACATGCTTGATATGCTCAAGCAGACTGGCAGGTAATCTCTTAATCGTTTTCACCCTCTTTCATTTGACTTTTGTTTTAGAACATGGAACAATTTAGAGAATGGTATCAGGTATTATTCTAGGGTTAGGGCAGCCATTGGATTTTTGGCTTGACGCTGATCTTAGTTTTAGGTTTTGGTGTTAAGTGAGAGTTGATCTTTGACTACTAAAGCTATTTTTTTTTGGCAAGTGGAAGCCTCGGTTTGAGCTGTAGGGTCCTATAATACTTAAAGGGTGCCAGATGAGAATGCAACAGTCTATTATTCTTTGTTTGTACTGGATTTAGTTTTAAATTTTCAAAGAATTATGCACATTCATGAAAGTGAATGCTGTTCATATATATTCTTTTGATTTTTTGTTTCTCTCTTGATTTCGGGAAGGGAAGGGAGGTTCTTTTTCTTGTAATCATCCCAGAAGACCTCTAGATGGATTTTGAAAGGTATTTGGGCCTTGTGTGGAATGTGATAGTATCACCAGTTACAGCCAGGGTCGGGTGTTTCATCAAGACGTCTCAGATTTTATGAGGGCAAATCCCTCCCCCCAACCATATCCATCAAAATGATGTTATAGGATGCTATGCATGAGATGACAGGGCTGAAACAACCCGAGATGTATCAGAAAACTGAGATATCCACCCCTGGTTACAGTTGGGTACTTGCCAATGGGATACAATGTATAAAAGAGCTTGTGTGCCCTAACACATTAGTTCTATCCTTATGCGCATGGAGATTCTAGATTAGTCATGTATGGTTGGGTCAGAGGGATTTGATAGGAACATTGCATCGAGGGACAGAAGGTGCGGGGCAGGGGGTAATGATGTAATTTTGCTGACAATATCACAGTCAAGCATGGAGAGTCACAACTGTGATAGATATATTATAACATATTAAAAGTCCATTATCTCGTCATATGTATATCCAGTTAATGAATGTCCAAGTTGTAGCTGAAGGTGCCCAGAATCCGCGAAAGTCCTACAGTAGCCTGCTGCTTAAGATGTGTTTATTATAAACTGTTTGAATCTTGTCCTGCTCCTTCACATGCCTTTTAAGTAATTCCATATTTTCACATAAAAAAGTTCTGTTGTTAGTTAGTTCATTAGAATTGTGAGGATTGATTATCGCATGCATTAAAAGCTGTTCATCAGCACTAAAATATGTTCAAAAGAGTACTTTTACCATTCTTAAGTGCAATTATGAACAGCCAAACAGGTACTTTTGTCATTTTATGTCACCAAAAAAAAAAAAACATAGAAAAAGGCCACTTGGAAGTTGCTTGATCTTGCATGACATAGGTACTTTTTTCATTTGCATTCCAGTATGAAATTGGTGGGTATTTGCACTATCTTTGTTATTTTAAGTTTTCTTTAAAGGGAACTATGAGAAAAAGGGTGAAAAGGGTATTTTTATTTTATATCGCATGTACCAAAAAATAGGTTAATGATGCCATTCTTGTCATTTTATTTGAGAGATGAAAAAAGGAGGTCACATGAGAGATGAAAAAAATAGGTCACAAGTTTTCTCTCTCTCTCTCTCTCTCTCTCCCTCTCTTATTCTTCAATATGTACTAAACTATAATCTTCATTGCTTACGGATTCTATTTCTGAGTCTGTGTTTCTTTGGTCATAATCATTAAATCTAATATTGACATTCCCTTGTTTGTCAGTATACATAATACTACTTTCAGGATTCAAAATACTTTTTTCCCTGAATCTTAAATTCCATTCTAATCCCGCTAGGTCTTCAGGAGAAAATTTGATGGGTTTTAAGAGTTTTATTCCTTTATTTCCTATGAGATTTACTACATCTATTTTTACTTTAAACTTTGTTGTACTAGTATAAGTACATCTTCCTAGGAATCTGATACATACTAGTAAATTATCTCCTATAAAAGAATCATATCCTTTTGTTCGAATTCCTATTTCAATATATTTCTTGAAATCTGGAAGGCTGATAAGGAAATCTGGTGAGCAGTAAAAAATTCCTCCATTCTGCTTCATATCTATTTCAGTGATTCCTAACATAGCCTTCTTTGGATCAGACCATCAGTCATCATATATGCTAAGTAAAGTTTTTGTCCCTAAATGTTTTCTTCCTAATCCTTCAATTCCTATAATAATAAGTCCTAAATGAATCAATTTGTCTATATTTTTTAATTCCTTAAAAGCCTGTTCTGCTATCAAGTTAAAATTTACAGAATCTTGACCTGTACAACTAACTTGAACTTCTCTATGATGTCTAAATAATCCCTTGTTTAGAGTAAAAGGTCCAGTTTTATATAGCTGTCTTGGATTTAACAGGTTTAACTGGTTATTACTAAAGAGAGTAATATCTTGGTCAATGTCTATAATTTCATCTAACTGGATATCTCTTTGGTCTGTACTGTTTCGTCCAGTAATTCTTTCTAGGAAAGTTCTATGTTGGGATGAATTACCTACTTCTGTGATGGTTCTGCTACTTCCGTGTAGAAGAGCCATTTTGCTTTAGGTTTTACGGTTTTTTCTTCTTTATATCCTATCAATTTCTTTCTCTAAATCTGGATAGTTATCAGGTCTTTTAGTTTTTATGAAATCAAGGTGATCTATTATTTGATCTAGTTTTTGTTGTCTTTTCTTTTCTAGGTTCAAAATGTTTCTTATTGTCTGGTCTAAATTATTTTGTCTAGTCTGGAAGTGTTGGGCAAAATTTATTATAAGAACTACAATTATGTTTAACTGAGGGTTGTTACTATGAAACTGATGTTCTTCAGAATTGAAATTGCAAACTATTTTATGTGGTCCTATAAATTTAGTTTCTGTTTTATTAGGAATTCTGAGATCTAAATATTCTAAATTTTTAAAAGTTTCCGTTGCTAATCTGGTTCTGATACCCAAAATCTTTGTGGGGTCTACTTTTAAAGCTAAGCAGTGAAACTTTTTAGAGTTAAAAGTACGGCAACGTTGTGACAATCAGTAGTGACTCTTGTCTTTCAATGCAGAGGAGTCTCTTCGAGCAGTGTTAGTGCTCTGCAGCCAGTAGTTTCCAGTCTAATATACTCTTTTTTTTTAGGAGTTGTTTGTTTTAGTATCGGGCTAGCATCTCTCTCTCTCTCTCTCTCTCTGGAATTTTGATTGAGGAATCGTGAAGAATGGAAAAAAAGAGGAAGAGAAGGCTCAAGGCTCCAAGCGTAGGGAGGGAGAAACCAACTCAAACCTCAGATATGAATGGGAAAACGTGTTACTGAATGAAGAATATGGGTTTTCAATGGAATTTTAAAATTCTTTTGAGAACATAGTTAGAGGCAAGAGCAAGGTGTTTTTTGGAAGTGGAAGGACCGAATGTTAGACACTATTGGAGAATGAGGAGTCTCTTCCCTTTCTAGAGTTCCATTGTTATTATTGGAGAACGTGTGGAATTCTCAAACTACAAAAATAAAAAGTGTGACCATTGTCGAAGTTAATGAATATTCAGGATGAGGATTTGCATTTGGCACTGTTGAAGAATGAGAAGTCTCTTCCCTTTCTAGAGTTCCATTGTTATTATTGGAGAACATGTGGAATTCTCAAACTACAAAAATAAAAAGTGTGACCATTGTCGAAGTTAATGAATATTCAGGATGAGGATTTGCATTGACTTAAAAGCTGTATTTCTTTAGTTTAAGTCTCGAGGGTATTCTTGTATTTTTTCATATTTGTGGGTTTAATAATTATCTAAAAAAAGATTCAGGGTTTAATAAAAACATAAGGGTTGACTGTTGTTCTGGTTTTTTGCTTGAGATGGAAGGCTGCGGAGCCTCTCTTCTTTTTTTCCCTTTCATCTTTTCTTCTGTCTCACCTTCTACTTGTCTTAATTTTCCTTTGTTCTTTCTATTTCCAATATTTTACATCCAAATTTGCGAACAGTAGGTTTTTTATAAATAATAATGTTTATTGCTCTGCTAAAAACTGTTTAGTTTCTCTCTCTCCGTCTCTCTGTCTCTCTCTCTCTCACACACACATTTGAGCACATTGCCAATGTAGTGGTTGAATGGCCTTTTTCTCATCATGTTTGTACAAAGCCTGATCAAGGTTAACATTTGTCTTAAAACTTCTCTTGGAGAGAAAAAAGGGGACATAGGGAGATAAGTAAACAGAAAGATAAAATGGTAATATGTATTAAGGCTGGAATGCTGTGATTATTTTAAGGTTACTAGATGCATTTAACTAATATGCTCTTTCTGTTTGCATGTGGATGAATCACACTGGGATTGTGCATCACTCAATGATTTATCCATGGTTCTTATTTTGCTGTGACATTGTGGTGTTGCAGACCAGAAATGGTGGTAGGCTGGTACCATTCCCATCCAGGTTTTGGCTGTTGGCTTTCTGGTGTGGACATAAATACTCAACAGGTTCTTTTGTCTTTCAGTTGTTCACTTACCGCTCTTTTTTCTTGCACCTTTTTGCTGTGTTTCTCTTGTGTTGAAAAAAAAATGCTTCTTCTTGGTGATGTACATAGTTCTTCTTGTGAATTCTATATGGCATTATGTACATCTAGTGAAGATGCGGCTGCTACGTTATCAATTTTTTTTTTATGTAGCATGTACTAGGGAATGAACTCATGTGTTGGTTGCTGACTACTGTTTTAAAAGAGTTTAGTTGAATCCCTGTCAGAGTTTCGAGGCCCTGAATCAGAGAGCTGTTGCAGTAGTGGTTGACCCAATCCAAAGTGTTAAAGGAAAAGTGGTGATTGATGCCTTCCGCTTGATCAACCCACAAACGATGATGCTTGGCCAAGAACCACGTCAGACCACTTCCAACCTTGGTCATCTCAATAAACCATCCATCCAGGTGAGAAAGCAGTGACTACTAATGTTGTTTGAAGAATGTCTCATCTTCTTTCACGTAATGCGATTTATGCTGAACATGTTTTATCATTTTCTTTACAGGCATTGATACACGGATTGAACCGTCATTACTACTCAATTGCTATTAACTACCGGAAGAATGAATTGGAGGAAAAAATGTTGCTAAACCTACATAAGAAAAAGTGGACGGATGGCTTGACATTACAGCGGTTTGATGTCCACTCCAAAACAAACGAACAGACTGTTCAGGTGAGTGATTTCAGGTTCATTTTTTGGATTTTTCAAATGAATCTTTAATAGAACACCACTATGAGTTTTTTTGGTGCCATCCATCACTCTGGATTTTATCTCTTCCTGCGATTTGGTGCACCTTATGAACAAGAACCACAAAGAGTGGAGGAGGTTTGAATGGTATCTTAAGTTCCAAAATGTTATAGAGAAACTTCATCGTTTTGTTCCTTTGCATTTTCTTGAAGCGAGCGTATGACAAATAGCTACAATAAATATGCAGGAGATGCTGAATTTGGCCATTAAATACAACAAGGCGGTTCAGGAGGAGGACGAGTTGCCTCCAGAAAAGCTAGCCATTGCTAACGTGGGGAGGCAAGACGCAAAGAAGCATCTGGAGGAGCATGTCTCCAATTTGATGTCATCTAACATCATTCAGACTCTGGGAACCATGCTGGATACTGTTGTGTTCTAGTCGAAGCTAAAAACTGAGGAACAATGGCTGCCGTCGGGGGGATTCACCCCATTCATACACATGTCTGGTTATCGATTCATGGGAATAGCTGTAATACTCTTGACTACAATAACGCGGCGATCATAAATTTGTCTCAGTTTGATTTTGTTGTTCAATCGTCACGTTTGATCAGAAATTTCTCGCTTGTTATACTTAGTAGGAGATAATTTCTTCTTTTCAAGTTTTTTTTTTTATCAATTTATTTTTCATCATTTTTATTGATGAACTCATTATAAAATAAAAAACAAAAAAATCCCTTTCTTGAAAACTAAAAATCAGCAATCTTGAGTCTAAGATTCGATGATTTTCCTACGGCTACAGCAAACGAGGCGAACAGAGCACAGCGTGGACGAGCAGGTCCCCTCGTTCCCTCTATAAGAATAAGATTCTCTGAAATTTGTACGCTGCGCTGACAGGGGGTGTAGAGAGAGCAGATGGTCGGACCAATCGAAGCATCTTTTCCTCTTTTATCTTTTCTCCCTTTTTTTCTTTCAGATTCTCGAGTGGAGAACATGGAAGGGATAAGAGACATCTCCACCCAGACTGCAGATTGCATCACCCACGCCTCCGCTACAAGATTCCAAAACAACTCAACTACGGTATGGGAGGACAGCGAATGGTTTAATTTCAAAGTTTTGGATACGGCCATTTAAGCACTACAGTACCAGAGTAGATACAACCCCAGAAAAGGACGAACCAAGCACAAGCGGACGGTAAATTTTCTGAGGCAACTGGATGTGATAGTACTTCCCGCAGGCCAAGCGTTTCGCCTACTGCCCTCCGTACAACAAAAAGGCCAGAGTCTGTCGATCGATCGTGTCCAGCAGCTAAAAGATGGAACATAAGAATATCTAATAACACTGGTAAAAGAAAAGGTGAAAAAGAAATAAGGCAGGAAACACCCATGGAATAAGCATCATTTGGTACCACATAAAAAGGCAACCCCCGTTGCTGCAAAAAACAGTAAAAGAAGGAAGAGATGATTCACGATCAAGCTTTTCAATAACAACAGTACCGTACCGGTGAAAAATTGACGTCTCGACTCTCAGGCCAGGCAAAATCCAAACTTGAAACATAATACCAGATATGTAAAAACGAAGACAAAATGGAATCTTGTATTGAAACAACGATTCTGTACAAGAGAAAAAAAAAAGAAAAAAAAAAGGAGAATTTCGGCGTTGAATGAGTTCCTACGAGGAGGGCATCCAACCTTTACCAATTTAAGGGTGATGCATAAATAGCCTCCAGAAAATCAACCCCAGTGACCCACAGAGGAAAACCTTCATTTTAATAAGTATCATTCCTGTGGTGATTTTTCTGCAAGAACGGATTACTCTCCTTCTGAATTCTGACCTTCTGAAGGATAGGGTACCTATAAAAGCTTCAACCTTTACTGAGAATAAGCTTATCCACTCGCCAACTGCCAGGCTCATCCATCACCTTTAACTTTCCGATTTCTCAACTTGGTGGTCCATGTCAACAGAACTCTGAGATTCAATCTCCAAGCTCCCGGCATGACTCCTCCGGTTCCTCCGATCCTGCAGGACAAATCTGATGAGTCTTCCTCATGACCTTCACTGAGAGGCCCTAATTTTGTATTATAGATGATATTGAATTTGATAAGCAAATGTTTAACTATATTATACAAGAGACCCACCTCACGAAATGGAAATTCATCAGCTTCTAGCATCCGAACTACTTGACCCATTTTAGGTCTTTTCTCTGAATCAGGATCAACACATCTAAGCGCAATTAAAAGAGCACGTTTTAGAGCCCGTGTACTTGGTTTAACTTCTAAATTTGGATCCACTACTTCCTCTGCACGCCTGGTTCCCACCATTACTTTAAGCCACTCAACGAGATTGACCTGCCAAAGTGAACAGCCTATGTAGCTTAAATACTAATTGTATTCAGTGTTGGAACTCTTGACCATTAAGAGGGAGCACAGTATCAGAAAAAAGAGTACAAGAGTCTCATTTTGATCAGTAAAAACTAGAAATTTTACGCAAATCAGCTGAAAATTATACATTAATAGACCTACCTCGTTAGTTGGTCGACCATAATCAACGGGATCTCTGCCAGTAACTGCCTCAAGCAAAAGAACGCCATAACTGTAAATGTCGCTCTTTTCATTTAGCAAACCTGTATTTGCATATTCTGGCGCTACATACCTGAAATTACACAGGGCAACCAGAACTCAACTCAAGAAAAAACATAATGATATCATAAAGATCATTACACCCATCTGAAAGGCAGCAACAAGTTGATAGGAGCATACCAAGAAATGAGAAAGAAAAATGTCGCTCATTAAGATACAATAAAGCATTACCCAAATGTTCCCATTACTCTGGTTGTGATATGGCTTTTCCCTGAACCCAGTAGTTTGGCCAAACCAAAATCAGAAACCTTGGCATTGAATTCATGATCGATCAAAATATTGCTTGACTTAATGTCCCGGTGGACAACCTTTGGTTCTATTGCCTCATGCAAATAAGCAAGCCTGCAAATCTCATTTGGGTGACATGTTACTTATTCCTTAATACTCCATACTTCATCCAGAAGCTCATAAGATGAATAGTAATATAAGACAAAAAATTAAGTTCAAACAAGGGACGAGTCTTACGCCTTAGCAGTGCTAAGCATAACTTTCATGCGAGACTCCCAACTAAGTACTCCATGTTGGCGCATGGCTCCATGAAGCCACTGTTCCAAGTTTCCATTGTTCACATACTCATAGACGAGCATCCTTTGACATCAAATCAATCATGAAGGTCAACATCCACATCATCATAATAATAGCAACAGAAACTGTAGCATTAACAGCAAATAATGACACTTACCTATGAGTTCCTTCAACACAATAACCCAAAAGTCGAACCAGGTTTTTGTGTCTCACATGGCCTATAGCTTCAACTTCCACTCTAAACTCTTTCTCTGCCTGACCTCTATAGTTTAATTCCAGACAAAAGGAAATATCACATACATCAAACGTCAAGCATAAATATTTTCAGAAGTGCCACAAACACTAAAAAGAACAGTGAGTTACACCACAAATGCAGTTCTAAAATACTTACAGATTGTTGAGCAGCTTTTTGACAGCTACCTCAGTTCCATTAATCAACCTTCCTCTGTAAACTATCCCATACCCTCCTTCCCCCAGCACATTATCTTTTGAGAAACGGTTAGTAACATATTCAAGGTCTCTTAGAGTGAACCAGTGGCCCCATCCAAGATGTGAAAACTCTGGCAGACCAATTAAAGGTGAGGCAGAAGTAAGTCCATATGACGATGATTTATTACGGAAATTAACAGTCCCTGAGCTTCCTTCTTCTCCAGAATGTGAGCTAGCAGCCTTGTCATGCACACAAGCTGAACTACATTGGCTAATATTATCAGCATCACTTGACTTGCTCATGCCCAAATGGACCAGCATTTTCTCAGAGTCTTTTTCAAAGGATTTATCATGTGCAGAAAGAACACCTTCACGGTCAAGTACATTGTGTGACAGAAACTGCCCTCCGACTCTGTCAATCCGAATCTCCTTTGAGACACTGGGAATTTGGGATAATGGGAACTTGTCAAGGGTCCTTCTTGACCTCTTTCGAAACATTGTCCACAGAGACAGGAAACCAAGAATCAAAACAATAAATACACCAACCGAGACGCCAATCAAAACCCATAATTTCAGGCCAAAAGGTGATATCCTTTTTGAAAGTTCAGCATTCAAGGAATCGGCAGAAGACATCTCTGAACCATGACAAACATGGGTTAGTGTTGAAACTTGAGAGACGAACTATATTGATCCAAAAGACTCCCCCTGATTACATTAAACATGACTCATGAACAAGCGCAAAAACATTCATCCAGAAAAGGAAAGTGGAAATAGAACAAGCAGTAAAGAGAAAAATAAACTAGATTGATGATATAGAAGAAAAGTAGGTCACACAAACTCATGGCTTTCTCTGATTCCTGTGCATGTCTTCATAGCAAACAATGCTCGTGTCCAAATAAAGTGGAATTTTACAAATAAGACGCAGTTAGAAAATGGAATTCTAATTCCAAACGAGCAAGAAACATAGAGCATTTGAATAAAAGCAGTAATTCTTACGGACTGCATTAGACGAGGAAAAACAATTCAGTGATCTTAGTAACAATTTTCACTTGGTTTAGGCCACCCGGAGCATCGGATCCATAACGAGCGTGAACCTTGACTTGTTGATAGTCATTCTAAATAGACCAACCCCAGTACATCTTCGTCTTTCTATTTTAACACATCTAAGGAATATAAAGTCATTCTACACACCCACATTGCATAATGCGACACAAGTGTGAAAACGGGGAAGAGCAACCGTGTTCGCTTCACTTGGAGTTGAGGGTCTTACACTAGCAGAACGACACAAAAATGATATACGGGCAGAAAATGTTACCTTTCTTAAGCAGAGACTTGATGCTCCTGATCTCTTGTCCGCCTCCGCAGAAAGAATTAAAATTCAAATAGATAAGGAAGAGAAAAACAGGACGGAAACAAATGCAGACAAGCCAATGGGCTCTTCCGAAAACTGATTCTCAAGCATGATCTTTTGTCGACTCAAATAAACTACTCAACCAAAACCCAAAACCCTAGGGACAGCATTGCAGAATGAATAGTTTCGAAACAGAGATTTTGCAGAAGTGGCCCAAAAAAAGTTTAAAAAGAAATTGACCCAAAAGCAAACACTAACAAAAACGGAGATCAAACCCAGTTCTTGAAATTTTGGATGGCCCAAAAAGCAAAGGTTGGTGAAATGGTTGGCAGGTTTTTTGTCGCGGAGGAGAAAGGGACCATGAAAGCTGCGCAGGAAGCTTGGTTTGTAATGGAGGAAAACCAGAGAGAGAGGAACGGGGAACAGTAAAGGTAAAGCGAGTGAGCGGAACGAGCTTGCATTTATAGCTTGAACGAAAATACAGTAAAAAATGATGAAAAATATAGAAAAGATGGGGCAAAAAATGGAATCAAGGTGTGAATGTGCGGGAAGGATTGAGGTCAACCCAGACGACAATCTCCAAATCCAACTTCATGGTAGGCAAATACGCTGTACCAAAAACATCCTCCCTTTTGAGCTCTAATTTTCCAAACTAGCCCCTTTCTAAAGAGTCTTGACTTGCTCTACCTTCTTTATTTTCACCACTGCTTTGTAAAATGCAAGATCCATACTTTAAACAAAAAAAAAAAGAAAAATCGATCATAATTTAATTTCCCCAGTTTCATCATAAAAATTAGCTTCTATCCATCCTTTACTCTTCACAGTACAACCTCTCAAGATAGCTTCAGTCTTTTTCCTCCAACGGCTCTCAGGGGTTATTCAGTCATTTCAGTTAGATGGTCGGTCATGGATCATGTCTGATAATAGATTAAATCTAGTGTTCTGCTTAACCTAAACCGGGGTCCGGTCCAAGTCACAGTGGAAACCCCGAATGGATGGCCTCTCTTCTTCTTCTTAACTAGGAACTGTGGGATGTGTTCCCTTTGGAGTGGGGGGATAAAGACTTTGATTAGAAGCATAACTTTTGCTTAAAATAATCCTCAAACGAACTCTTTCTCTCCACCTTTTCCATTAGACAAATCAACACTGTTTTCCTTCTCCCATCCTCTCATTTCATTCGTTATCACCCTGAAATTTAAAATAATTAACCAGCAAAAGCAGGAAAGTCCTATAAAAGAAAAAAAAAACGAAGTTTTCTTTGCTCTGTTAGTTTATATTTTATACAAATGGGTCCTTCTTCTTCTTCGATGGAAAAGGCAAAATCAAAAAGGTCTCTGTTGACTGCTCTTAAGCAAAGGAGAAGCAAGAGGATTCTTTGGATTTACATGGAAGAAACGGAAAAGTTTTATTTAGATGAATTGAGTAGTATTAGATGTGTTGATAGTCGAGATTGCCTAGGGGAATATCTTTTCTGTAAATCTGCAGAGTTTTTTGTTGTCTTCTGCGTGTCCATGAAGCGATACCTAGATGCCTTTCACTTCAATGAAAGACCCTTCTTCTTCCTCAATAAAAACTCGCAGTCCACCCCACATCTTGCCCATCATCTCAGTTGTATTAGTTTAGTCCGTAACTGTCAAAATAATCTTTTTTCCTCTCTGGTAAGAATCACTAATGGGTAATACTTCAGATGAAGTCGCCCAAGAGAGACGACATCTAAATCTTGATTAATAACTTTGATTTTTTTCAATAGCTACAAAATGACAGAGATCAAACAGATCTGAAAACTCTCTTTACTCCGTTGAAATGATAAAAAGACTGACCAGGATGTGATCCAGCGTAAAGGGATCTTTCATTTATGAAGAAACACAGGGAGGTCGTTTTCATCAAAGGCAAATGAGAGAGCTGAGCGCGAGCCTTCCGTGACTCGCCTCTTTTCAGCTCCAACCCCCGTTTCCAAGTTGCTGTTTCTTTATCTCTGTGTCTGTAGACTGTAATGGCAACTCGTCCAGGTATTCCGTAGTCGTCAGTCTTCGCTTTCTATCCATAATCCATCCGCTTTGTGGATTTCGAAAGTCCCAACTGAAACTGCACTGTGCATCTGTCATTACTGAGCAGTGCGATTACTGTTAGTTTTTCTGAAAAAAAAATAAAAAATAGAACAGACTCACAGCACAGACCCAATGGCGCCTTTGAGATCAATAACTAAAAGAATCCGAAAATTTAAACTGACCCGCCATTGAGCTAAGCTAATCCAGTTCAATAATTTCATCTCCCACTAGGAAACATTGAAGAAGTAAGGGACAAGACAATGCAATTACACAAACGAGAAATGACATTCTTAACTTAGATATCGAGTAATGGAGACACCCCAGATGATTATTTTATCGGAACCGTGATTCTCGAACCGGGAAAGGCATCAATGAGGGGATCCGAAACTCAGGCGAGGTGTGGTGATGTTTGACGCATCAGGGTTCGTGGCAGCAGGGGATTTGCAGTGGTTGTGAATCGTGCTCTCTTCCATTGAAGGATACGGCTGGTCTGGAATCATGAAATCCAAATTCCATGTTTGTGAAAGAGATCGATCGAGTGAAAGGGATAATGATGCCGTGAGGCGTAAAGAGTGCGGTAGGTGCATCTGGCATATCCCCATGTAGAACGGACCCAGCCATGATGAGCCCTCATTATGTGGAGATGAGATTGGTTGAGTTGTGTTTTTTGCTTGCTCAGATCAGAATTCAGACTTGGCTTATACAGCATTTGCGGGGGGTTTTCTGATCAGTCGAGTTGTCTCTCTGAATCATTTATTGTATAACCAATGTGATAACTTGTCTTTTATAATTAGCAAGGCATGGTCTTCTGAATGTTCTGAAGAGCAAGATTTGGGACAAGAGAGATTATTCTCAAACGAGGAATCCTAAGAAGAGAGCTACCAAATATTCCAATGCACGAAAAGAAAGAAAAAACCCCATGAAAATGAAAGAATCTTCCTGAAAGCGTGTATCAGAAAATTACAAAAAGACAAAGAAATACAGAGATACAGAGCTCGTTATTAGCTTGCCTTGTTTTGTTTTCATGTTCAAGCTCTTGATCAAAACGATAAACAAAGGGTTAGAGTAGCAGAGTAGGCTAACGTAGGAAGACGTTAACGCTGGCGGCTGGACCATTAACGATATTCTATAAGCATTAAACATTCTTTTGCAGCTGAAACTGCGAGCAATCTCATGTGGAGGCCACATATTTGTCAAAATGTGTGTACGAAGTCGCAGAGAATGGGAATGCCGACAACAGAGAGAGAGAGAGAGAGAGAGGAGGAAATGTTAAATCGTTTTCTTTTCAGTTTTCTAATGGAGGAGTCAGGAGGCACTTCGTAGTTTGTTTGGTGTGTTTTCAGTTTCAGGCGTTTAAGAAGACAAGCACAGTTTGCCAGCGAAGTTGATGTAGCTGGCATGAGCAGATCCCTGTCTTACTCCTGGTAGAGCAAGGAGAAGAGAAGTGAGTGAAAGTGAATTCAATGGCTGTGGGAAAGTAAATTCGTCAGGTAATTCACTTTCACCCTCAACTTTGTTTCTGTGTACGGGCCTGACCCATAGAACTTCGATAAGGTCTTTGTCGCACACGCCAACATGGGCCCGATATGGGCCTCTTCATTCTTAAGGCCTATTAGCCTTTTCGAATGAACAGTAGACAGACAATTAATTGACCCCACTGTGTTGATAAAGCGAAACCGCTCGATCTTCATCCATAGGATCCCATCCGGTGGGAAGGTGGGTCCTACTCTACTACCAATAAGAACGGTCTATGTGAGAGGTATCAACGTATTCGGCTTAATATTCGAGCTGCGTCACATCAATTGTAGGTATTAATTCCATCTGTTTACCAATTTAATTATTAATTATTAAATAAATTAATTATATATTGGCTTTTTAAAAATATTTTATAATATTTTTTAGTCATTTTTATACACTATAGTAATATTTTATAAATATTTTTGTAAATTCTATTTATCTGATTATCCATTTTACAAATAAACAAGGGTATAACGACAATAAATATTTAAAATGACTGACGGGGCACCAAACCAGATTCTGATCCTTGCTTTCTCCTCCGATTTCAAATTGAACGAGAACCGAGAGAAACTAGCCGGCAAACGATCACAGGATTTTAAATTGTAGAAACAGGTCTTTTCTTCCCACCACCGCGCTTTGATTTCGACCCATAGAAACAGTGGGGAAAAGAGGCGCAGATTGTGAAAAAAATAATACCATCATCATGATTATAACCAGCAATTCCACACTCGAATTCCAGGACATACACTTTTTTTCCCCCCCCTTCTCTACACCTTTTCTCTTTTTTCACCTGCTCTTGCGTGCATCTTCCAAATCCTAAACTCCTCTCTCAAGTTTTCCCATATTCCTTCTCTCTCTCCGACACAAGAAAGCTACGATTCTTCGGCTGAAACAGATAAAGAACGTCTATCTTCCTTTTTCAACAACCTATAATGCTTCTGCCCTTTGAAAAAACACTCCTCGGTATTCTGAATAAAGACTAGAACAAGGAGAAAAGGTAGAGGTTGATTGGGACAAGTAGGGGGTCTGAGAGATGGGTGCTAGAGTTCTTCTGGGACTTATCTTCCTCCTCTGTGTTTTATTCTCTTCAGGTGACTAGCTTGTTCGTTTTCATTTTTGTTTTACTGCTAGTTCGAGAACTACTTTTTTTTTCGTTATTTGGAGCTTCCGGGTATCCAGCTTCAGCAATCTGGATACAAGTATGTTCCACTGCAGCGTTCTGTTTCTCCTTCTTAAGTTACGGGTTGTCAATTGTCATCGAATGAATTTCGAGTTCTGTTTGTTTTCGTTCTGTTTTTTGGGTAGTACTCGGGTGAGTGTTTAAATATGGGCATGTTAATTAAATTTTATTTTCTTGTTTCGTAAGTCTTCCTGCCTGGATTTATTAACACTTTCCAGCAATGATTTATTTTAATATTTTCAAGTTTTTTCTTATTTATGGTTTTCTTTGGTTCTTCATGGACTGCAGAGAGGGACTTTGGAAATTTGCATGATAATTTGGATACAATATTTGATTTTTTATTTTCATCAGTATGTTATGATTTGCCTAATACCCTGGCTCAAGTTTGTTTTTCCTAGTATCGACCTTTCTCTAGTGCTTGAAGAATGATCTTATGAGGAAATTGAGACTCTTTTCTCTGATCAAGAATCATTCGTTCAAAATCCTGAAAGATGGAGCTTCGTTGCTGACAATCTACTTAATGTTCAGAGTGGCAATTTCAGCTCGATATCCTGCAGAGTTTTTCCCGTCAAGCTTATGTTTGCAATTTGGTTATTCGACTTGCAGGAACACTGGTTGAAGAACAGTTATTCCCACATTCTCGAAAGCAACTTTTAGGTCTTCAAGTGGAATCGATGGATGCCACCACTCAGTTTGATGTTGTCACTCCAATGACAACAGTTCCTGTTGTAAACCCCACTACTCCAGGAACAACTCCTCCTGTAAACCCCACTACTCCAGGAACTCCAGGAACAACAACTCCTGCTGTAAACCCAACAACTCCTGCTGTAAACCCAACTACTCCAGGAACAACAACTCCTGCTGTGAACCCAATTGCAACGCCTGCAACACCGGTTACAACTCCGACAGCAACTCCAACAGCTCCGACTACTACAACCCCTATATCGTCAGGTGGGCAGAGCTGGTGCATTGCGAGCCAAAGCGCCTCACAAACAGCTTTACAGGTAGCCTTGGACTATGCTTGCGGCTTTGGAGGAGCGGACTGTACGGCAATTCAAAACGGTGGAAGCTGTTACAACCCCAGTACAGTTCGTGATCATGCATCCTATGCATTCAATGACTATTACCAGAAGAACCCAGTTCCAACAAGTTGCAGTTTTGGAGGAACTGCTGTTATCACTAATATTGACCCAAGTAAGCAGGTTGCATTTGATACTAGAATTTAAGCACATAAGTGGTCCTTCCTGATTCAATGCTGGGTTTCGATAGTGGCAGATTTACACCACCATGGATTCTCTAGTTCATTTCAGCTTCTTTCAACTGATTACTGATTAGTCAGATTTCATTGAAAAGTAAAAACTGTTTGGAAAGCCACCTATAATCATTAACACCGTTTTTTGTGTAATTTGCAGGCAATGGAGGATGTCAGTATGCGTCGACTAGGTAATCCTTTCATCGTTTCCATCTTTTTCTCCTCTGTTCTCCAAATCTTCCTCTGCAATCGCAGCAAACGTGCGTTAACGGAGTAAAATTTCTGTACATATTGGTATATTTGCAGCACCAGTTCATCGATCCTAAACACAACCAACCCAACAGGAGCAACAGTTTTCGGATCAGTACCTGAACCAACAGGGGGTACCAGCATGGCGGCCTTGTTGTCTCTAAACTTGTGTCTTCTCTTCACCCTGACATGCCTCGCAATGACCCCCGTAGCCTTGAAGCTCCTCTGAAATTAGAAACATACGCGCCCCGCCAAGTGAGGCAAGCTGCTCAATTGCCCGCAGACGGATGGGCTTGACACTGTACGAAGAAGGCCTTGAATCGACCGAGGTACATGTTGTAAAGGAGTCTTTTTTCACAGCATCAAATCACTCGAATCGACCAGGGGTCCCTGTTGGTCGATCCCTCCGGCGACCCTTGCACCAGTAGGCATTCAAATCAACCAATCTTCTTTGTAGTGTTAAAAATAATATATATGGCAGCCCGTATGGCTTTAGAAGACAGGACCACTTTTTGTTGTGCATATAGAGTTCCTGCCCAAGTTTCTACTGTAGTGCTTTCTCTGTAGTTCATAAATTAATAACAGCATCATATTTTGTTAAGAGATTTGATCGAATTTGTCATAAGATCAGAAGAAACACAAATATATTTTTTACAGAAAAGTTCTTAATAAGGTATTTAGGTTCCACACATTTATTTACATCACAGGCTTGATCCCTTGGTCAAGTTCATACATGTAAGCCGTACTTAACATAGCCACACACTTCATAAAAAAACACAAACATACCCACATACTTCACTGATATCCTTTTCCTAGGTGTACCGACCAGTAGGAGAGAAACCGGGGTTCCAGTTTATCAATCCAGTTTATTCAAAACTATCCTGGGTGATGCAGGGACTGGTACTGATTAGAATAGCAGCAAACTTGTCGCAAGAGTGATGCATATAATGGCTAGTGTGGCAACGAAGGATCCTTGATCAAATGCTTTCTGCAAGCTTCCAGCTCTGTAAAAGTGATGCAAGGCCAAATAGGCAGCTATGGCCAAGGAAATTATTGCACCAGCTTGTGTTCCCCTGCACAAGAAAACATGCACAATAAGATTTTGTGGCATATGTAAACATACTCGAGGAAGGGGTAGAGAGAGAGAGAGAGAGAGATCTGGGTATTGGTTAATCTTTTACTTAGCCTTAATGCTACAGCATGCAGGCAACCACTTGCCTTAAGGTCATAGCTTGATGGGGAGCAACAATAAGAAGCAGCAATGTCCAGAATGGTAGCTCTAATTCACCTAGAAAGCAAAGATTTGTGTTATTTGTCACTGTCATCTCCTCTAAACATGCAAAACTGAGTAAGAAGCAAGCTCTAAATAAAACTGAAGGGAGACTTTATGAATCAAAACACAAGAATCAATAGATGGAAGCACATTTGAACAATTTAATTGCATTATTCACCGGGAATAAAGTAGAAGAGGCGAACGAGAAGCCCCAAAAACGCAGCCCAAGCCCCATATTCACTCCTGAGATTACAAAAGATTGAAGTCAACCATTGGCAATAAGGCATTTTCGAACTAACAGACGTTATAGAGCATTCTACAAATGAGTTCTCCTTGAACAGATGGATATAAGGCTAGATGAGCTTACTGGATCCAGGAGATGACACTACCAGGTGCTTGGAGAGCGACTAGTGGAACAAGAAAAGATTTATGGATGGCCGTGCCCTTTACCAGCATTAACAACCTAAGGAGCAAAAAATTAGATGATCTAGCAGGTCATAGGACTAAGAGAAAAGACCAGAAAAGACAAGAGTAATACAGATAAATTTAAGTTTTTAAGTACATAAATCTTGGTGATGGCTTACTCAGCCTTTACACACATACGTGAAGAGAAGATAGAACACAAAGATCACCTCTATATGCTATGATTCTTGCAAAAACATTTTGCCAATACCATATTATCTGGAAAAAAACAAATCGATAGATCTACCGGTAAATTCTGAAACTTGCAACTTGATTTATCTGGAGTTTTTACAAACTGAATGTTGCTGTCTGAATATATAGATCAAAAGCCTCAAAATTTCGAGCAGTACAAACAAAGTGGAAACTGTCGTGTGAAACATTACGGTATCTGTGTCTCAGCAAATTGTAAACTGCCCTCTGTATTTAATTTATAAGGATCGGAGAGCACAACAAGCAAATAATTGGAGTGACTCGATTATCTGTTACCCAGATCCTCTTCGTATAGGAATTCAAAAAAAGATAGCAAATCCTTCTTGATCAAATGGCCTCGGACAGATAGAAATAAATAGTCCGCAATGAAATGTTCGATTGAAAACTGGAGTGGCTATTTTTTTCCAATTGGATAGAGAATAAGATTGGCCTCAGTTCCTTAAACACCACAACTCGCTTCCTGCTTAAACGGCGGGATTGTAAAGAATCTCAGTGATAGGTATGTTACATCCATGTCCTGATGATAGACCGTCATTTTTCTTCTACCAAGCAGTAAACAACACGATCTAGCCGGCCATTCCTGACCCGTGCTGGGATAGAGACTAGGAAGTAAGAATACCTATTTCAAGAAAGGTAAAACCCTCGACTAAAGATTTCTTCTTTGGTATTTAGAAAACGAAAAAGTTCTGACTGTGACTTCTGATTACCAAAATCCACTTATTTGAAGTAAAAAGTCCCAAAAATATGCAGACATAAGACTATTAAGCAATAATTAGAAGAAATTATACCCTGATGTAACTGTGCATACCCATTGAAGGGTTTCTGGTCTGATGGCTGCAGAATAACAAACAAGACCACTGCATCGCCGAGCCTTCTTCCGGGAGTAATGGGTAGGGGAGACCCTGAAAGGATTTCATTGCACCAGAAAAAATAACTAATTCCAACTGCCTATTAAATTTAATCGGCAGCTAATCGGCATATGAGAGTGGTTATTATACCTGACGGACAGACCCGACTGGCTCTTCAAGTCGAAACCGTTTTGGACGAGGAATCTAACCGGTCTTGGACTTGATAAAGGACGAAAAGGAGAGGAAGGGTGACAGGAAGGAAACTGTGGCGGCTGAAAAGGTGACAGAAGAGACATTTTCTGCGCAGATCTCAGCTGCTGCTAATTCTGCTGTAATTAACTGTGCAGTGGAGACCGAGAGTGAAAGAGCATAAAAAGACTGTGACTCGGGAGAGGCGATGACTCACTTGGGATTTTCCTTATGGACACCACGGATAGGACCTTCACGTGCGTGACACATGCCCGTGAAGTAATTTTTTCCTTGCTAAATCATTATACGTTTCTTTTGGATTTTGGCGGGTTGTGTTTATTAATATTATTAAAACCGAACCGGCCAAGATGGCCGGTTTTATCTAATTCGGTTAGATCATTAGATCAGGTTCAACCACATATTGAACCAAAGTAACATGCTATAATTATTTCGTATTTTTTATTAAATTTTTAGCATAATACAATCCAGCCTCTGCGCCGTTGTCGGGAATCCAACTCGCGACGTGAGAGCCTGCTCTGATACCAAATATTAAACACCTAGCCAATACTACCCAAAAGACTGGCCTGTCAGGATTAAAAATCATAAGTACTTAACTTAGGACTATAACACATATAAACTGATAGATTCATCCAACTTTAAGTTAAAATCTAACTTTTACCTAAATAAAAACCCAATTAAACTTCTCAATTTGGTCTTATTTTGATAAGATTAATGTATATGTTACACATAATTTTTCACAAATTAGTGTTACTAACGGGGCTTATAAACTTAGGCATTGTCTATGCTTACATTATCATGTAACTTTATCATGTATGATGTATATATTATGAATGAAAACGTGACAAATTATATGTCACTATTTAATTTGCAACTCATTTTTTTCTCAATCACGTGTGTGAAAATACTTTAAAAAAAGAATAAGAAAAAGAAAGTGCCACTAATTTAATATAAGTATGGACGAAATTGACTTACTCTGAAATAAAAAAATAGGCTGTTTTGCCTGTCACCAATTAAAAAACACGTACTTAGTGGTTGTTCGATCCCTCATAATGACACTAAGAAGCATCATTACCCAATTAAACAATCTCTTAAACAACGTAAACATATCTTCTCCAAAACCTTGCCTTCTCCACGCTCCAGATCTTACTCCCCAAATCATCGAAATCATTAAAGAAACGCTAAAACGTCAAGAACTGGATGATTATATTCGACTGCATCTTTGCACCCTTTTCGAGAAACAGACGATAATGTCAGGAATAAATCAAACAGATCCGAGTTCAGAGCTGAGCTCAGCTGTTGTGTGGCATTGACGCAATTCGACTGTGATTTTAGAAATCTTCGTTCGCCAAAGGCGGACTAGGGAATTCCACTCTGCAACTCGCCTCTTTTGGAACCAGAAGAAGCTCCGCAATCGATGGTGAAGATTGTGTAATTCGTGAGTATAAAGAAGGTTGTCTGTGTTGGAGAATTGGGTTTTTCTAGCTTCTACTTTTCATTAACATGGTCGATTCTGTGGTCGATTCATACCCCACCTTCCCCTTAAATAAAACAACCCACACCCATTCATTTATTCGTCTTCCATTAACAAGCCAAGCCAGAGCTTCTCTCACGTCTGCTTTTTATGTTCAGAGATGCTTGACACTTTTGCGCAAGCAGATTGCTTCCACGCTCAAGGCATGGGTGGGAACAGGAGCAGGGCTGCCACATGTGAGCTGCGTGCGTCAATGGGTGTCAAAGCTGGGACGAAAATTGAACAGAGAGGGAGACGTGAAGGAAAGTAAGGTTCTTTTCCTCCAAAAGTTAGCAAGCGCTTGGCGTCACGCTTTCATATTTCTTCGACCGCGACTCCTCTGCTTTGTTTGCGTCCATCTCGCGCCCTCTCCCTCCCCTGAAATCAGAGCGCTGGAGAAGCGTAGGGGAGAATTAACTATTAAGCCATCTTCATTAAGTCCTAATAAGCTGGTAAATCGAAAAAGGAGTTTGTGGTCATTTACTAAAGAGCAAGCGCCCGTCATCTCATCCCATCCCCTAATAAAACGTGCGTACACATCACGAACCCACATTTAGTAGGTGCCCACCTGGCCGTACAATTCGACCATCTGATGACGTAAGCGATACCGTCACCATACGATGACGAATACGTCTACATAGCCTTCAGATCTACTTTACTTTTTCAAGTGAATGAAGGTCGAGAAAGCTGCCAAAATCTTTGATATTAAGCAGTGGCAAAAGCGGGAAACAACTGTAAAACGAGGGTGTACGTTTGGGTTTTAAAATTATCGGCAAGATATGTATATATACACACAGCGGCTTCTGTCAACGGACGCCAAAAGGGATTCAAATACAGCGGAATCCAAGTTCATCGAACAGAGTTTCGTTTTTGTCCCCTCTCAGTTTCGCTCCCTTTTGCAGCCTTTCTTCCAATCGTCTATGGTTCTCTTTTCCGGCGTTGGAGGAAGGAGAGGAGAAGAACGTACGCTCCACTGGTCATCCAGATTGTCTCGAATTCTTTTTCTTTATCACTTTTAATGACCGATAACGTCTGGATTCGAAAGATCCGCTATTACTGAAGTTGATTGATCAAGATTTATGTCTCTTGCTTCTGAGCTTCAAATTTAGTTCTCCAAGAAAGTAAGCGCTGCCTCTGAACTCTTCGTTTGTTTTGTTTGTTCTTCCTTTTCATTTGTCGTCTTTTTTCCTTTTTTCTTTGACGACTAATGATGTAGTCTCGAATGTTAGTGGTTTGATTGGGGAGTGTGAAACTTAGGGGTTGGACGAGGATGTTGGGGGTTTTATCCCGTGTTTTTCTTGTGGTCTTGAAGTTTAGAGCGCTGTCATGCATTCCTTTTTTATTTTAGACTTTTTTTTTTTTTTTTTACTGGTTCTTTTTCTTTTCTTGCGATCACAATGGGTCTTGGTTTTTAAGAGTAAAGGAAAAGCATTACATATTTTTGTTCTGGAGCAGTATTGGTCTTCTTGTTTTTGGTAATGGTTACTTACCCCACAGAAAGTTGTTCGAACAGGAAGATTGCTGAGAATAATAGGTACAAATATATTGCGTTAATTAAGCGCGGATAATAATTTATTTTCTTTGTTATCTAAATACTCTTATATTCGCTGTTTTGTTGTCTTACGTCATCGAAACCTGTTGAGTTTAATTTTTGGTTGTTCTGTTTTATAGATGGAGAACGACTTCCATGCATGAGTTGAATGCGCTGATGTCTTCATGTATCGTCATGCATTGGCTTATGCAGAGTCTGATCTTCGAGTGTTTCTTTGGGTCAATTTTCAGTGTTTTAAAGATTTTTTGGGTCTCTCTGTAGCCCGTTTTCCATAATTCAAATATGTATCGGGTTGTCTTTGTTCCTGTTAGTTTATATACCTTCTTGTTGTCTAAAGCGATCCGACGAAAGATTGGGCCTAGTTTTGTCCTCTTGGAGCTCAAATTTCATGTTTAAGTAGAAGAATGTGAAAGGGTGCCTTCCTCGTGGTCAGTCTTTATAAATGTTGATTGACATTTCTAAAGTTGGTTCCTGTGTTATTTATGTTAGACAGTTGTTTATGTGGATCTTCATTTTAGATCTGCTTTTTACTGTAGAGGAACTGATAGAGCTTAGTATTTGACTTATCCTTTTTCTTCCTATCCGCAGAGTGTGATACAATGGATGAATCTTTGGGTAATTCATTGTCAGGTAGATAAGCAATTTTAGTTATCTTCGTTTTAGAGAGAAATTGCTTGTTAATTGGAAATCAGATTGACTAATCTTGTTAATTGCATCTAGCAGGTTTTTCCAATATCTTGGTAAAGGTTCCTCAGAAAGCAGTGGTTGGTGCATGGGGGTTTCCATCCGGGCCAAATGCATTTCATGGATCAAGTGATGCCAGTCTTTTCTCCAGTTCTTTACCTGTTCTACGGCACGAGAAGTGTATGTTACTTGCTTATCTTTCATTTTGTTTAAAGTTCTCTTTAAAATATCTGATTCTTTATTTCAACAGTTAATTTCGCTGATACGGAAACTGCAGTTCATTCAGCTGATGATATCTCATCAAATTTAAACAAATTACATCAAGATGTGGATGGTAAGGATTCTCTTGAAGATGCTGCTATCGGTAGTGTACTGCCCGATGATGAGGATGAGCTCTTAGCTGGGATCATGGATGATTTTGACTTGAGTGGTTTGCCAAGTCAAGTTGAGGACTTGGAAGAGTATGATCTTTTTGGAAGTGGTGGTGGTATGGAATTGGACTATGATACTCATGAGGGTCTGACAGCGAGCATGGCAAAAACAAGTATACTTGATGGTTATACTGGTGATGGAACCACTCAGTTTGGTATTCCAAATGGGGTAGGAGCAGTGGCTGGGGAGCATCCGTATGGAGAGCACCCGTCAAGGACATTATTTGTGCGGAACATTAATAGTAACGTAGAGGATTCTGAACTCCGAAGTCTTTTTGAGGTGAAGTCATACTTACTCGTATCGGTTGGATTTGATATTACTTGTTTATATACCTTGTTTTCCTTGTCTGGTATGTATGTAGGAATTACAACATGTTTATTTTTTTCTTCATCTTGCAATCAAAATTTCTTTGTTTTTTCCATATCTAATGCTCTATAACCTACATTGTAATGAATATGTTCATTTATGTTTGGTCTCTTAACTGGGGTCAAGACCTATGTATGTGCATCTATACATATATATTCCTTTAAAGTGTTTACATTTTCAAATGGTTCTTGTATTTCTCTTTCAGTTTGTGAAGATTTGATTTCCATCATGAGAATCAAGAGAAGGCTCTTACCATATATCTTGGATGAGTATTTTGAGGTCATGAAAAATGCACCTGTTTGCATCTCTAACTATGTCAAATTCATTAAATTGGTTTTGCTATGAAGAATTTTCTGGTTGGTTTGCTAATGTCTGAAGTATTAACTGGTTCTACCCCATATCTTGGATGAGTTTTTTGTAGTTGTGAAAAATGCATCTGCTTGCATCCCTAACTCTGTCAAATTCTTGAAATTGGTTTTTACTAAGAAGAATTTTCTGTTTGATTTGCTAAAGTCTGATAAATTAACTGAATCTACCTCTTTAGCTATATTTAGTCAAAACCTGATCATCATTTTGTTAAATTCATTTGTGCTCTTTTGTAATTCAATAAAATATAAATTAAAAATTTGCGTCCTTTTTTCTTTTCTAAAATTAATTTATTTTGCCAAAAAAATCAACTGGAGTACAATTTCAACTCACGACAGGAGTGGGAGGGTCACAGGCATACAGGGGAAGAAAGAAAAAAAATTTGTGGTTTTTGTTAACTGAAATGATAAACTTGATGAATGCTTCTAGTAACTGTTTCTTCATATCCTGTTTTACATTTATTCACGGAGTCTCTTTGCAAATTGTTGCTGATTTCTTTTGTACTAATATCTCTGAGCATGCTTTATGAAGTTCTTTTCCTTTTTGTAGCAATATGGTGCTATTAGGACTCTGTACACTGCATGTAAACACAGAGGTTTTGTGATGATCTCCTATTATGATATTCGAGCTGCTCGAACTGCAATGCGTGCATTGCAAAACAAACCATTACGGCGGAGAAAGCTTGACATTCATTTCTCTATTCCAAAGGTCTGGCATAAAGTTTCTGCAATCTCCTTTCATGTTATTGTAATTCATGCTCCAGTTCTTAGGTCTTGCATTTGTTCCTTGCATTTATCAGGATAATCCATCAGACAAGGATATAAATCAAGGAACTCTTGTAGTGTTCAATCTGGATCCATCAGTTTCCAATGATGATCTTCGTCAAATATTTGGTGCTTATGGAGAGGTGAAAGAGGTAAAGACTCTTGATTGCTGCAAAACTCTTCAATCTCTTTATGTTTTTCTTTTTGTATTAATTTTGCTTCCTGAATTGTTTTATTTAACACTCTCATTTGTTTTGCTCTCATTCAGATCAGGGAAACACCACATAAAAGGCATCATAAATTTATTGAATTTTATGATGTCCGAGCTGCAGAAGCAGCACTTAGATCATTGAATAGGAGTGACATTGCTGGAAAACGGATCAAGCTTGAGCCCAGCCGTCCTGGGGGAGCGCGGAGAAAGTACGAATAAGTTTTTTATTCCTTTTATCATTCTCCTTATGGGCTAGAACCTAGTTGTTTGTGTGTTTCACGATGTAGGTGAATGCTATTTTCTTATTTACAGTTCCTAACAGTTAAACTATCTAATTTTTATCTTAATTATGAATTTAGGTTTAAGATCACTTCATTTTGGTTTAATTGGAAAATGACTCTGTATCTTTCTGAAACATCTCTTGGTTTTTGCAATTGCTGTTGTTATAATGTTTAAAGATTTTTAGTCTGCTCAAATGTAATGTGATACTGAAGATTTGAGCCTCTAGTCTCATTACGTACAATTACAAGGCTACTTGTGTCTTGTGTCTATCCACTTACATCTTCATTCTATCCAGTTTTTCACCAGTCTTACCTGCAGGGTGACACAAGTGATTTTAGCAACTGCTTTTGTTGAATGCATTTCACATGGATGTTTATGTAGATGTTTAATTAGTTTTTTTTTAATTCAACATTAGATTGTCGTAAGAGTTTAGTTGTCATATCAGAATGCCTATAAAATCTTTTCCAATGGTATAATGTGGTCTGCATCTGCTTTGTATAATTGATGTATTTGAGTTTTGTGCTGTCCCAATCTACTTGTCATATATCACTGTTGTAGGTTGATGTTGTTTGAGTTTTGGGGTCCTGTCACACTGCAGGATACCATGGTGCATGTTGGAGCTACGAAGAGCTCATTTGGATTGATTTCTTCCATATGTATTTTTCTGTTTTTTGACATTTTTATTTTTAGATTCTTTTATATATTTTTTATTTCTAATGTTGCTTTACTCATGGGATTTTGTAAGTCACTGTAGTTTTAGGAAATCGAGTTCTGTCTTGCTGGTCTGGTATCTGTTTTTCATCATTAAACCTGGTTGCATTTGGCATCTCCCTTGATTGTTATTTACTTTATTAGCTTTGGTGACTAATACCTCTGATTACATCCAGCTTGATGCAGCAATTGAGTCAAGAACTAGAACAAGATGAATCGAGGGGTTATCGTCATCAAGTGGGTTCTCCTATAACCAATTCTCCTCCAGGTACTCTTTTTTTGGATAATACTGTTACTAATTTTTTACTGTTCACATTTGTTAGTTCAATTTTTGCTGATAGGTTCGATTTGCACTCCTGATAGGCACATGGGCGCAATTCAGCAACACTGAGGAAAATAACTCATTGCAAGGTCTGAGCCACTCGCCAACCCTGGGAACAATCAGTCCCATGGCTACTAATCATTTGCCTGGATTAGCATCCATTCTACCTCCTATAGCATCAAGTTCTGTTAAGATTGCACCTATTGGAAAGGATCATACTAGGAGTAGCCATGTGGATCTGCTCCAGTCCCATTCATTTCCAGAGCACAGTACTGGAATGATGAGCCGAAGTCCTGGAACTGTATCTTCATTTGGTCTATCAACATCAGCCACTTCAGGTATTGGAACATTGACAGGAGCACAATTTCTCTGGGGTAGTCCTACTCCTTACTCTGATCGTACACATACATCTCCCTGGCCAACTTCTTCAATGGGACATCCCTATGCATCTAATGGGCAGGGTCAAAGCTTTGCTTACTCCAGTCATCCTGGCTCTTTTATGGGTGCACCACACCATCATCAACACCATCATGTTGGATCTGCACCTTCAGGTGTGCCTTTTGAGAGACAGTTTGGATTTTTTCCTGAATCACCTGAAACATCTTATATGAATCCTGTTCCCTTCGGAGGGATGGGCTTAAACCGAAGTGAAGGCAACTTCATAATGAATATGGGTGCTCGGACTGGCATGAATTCTGGTGTTCCTCTCTCAGGAAACATATCTGAGAATGGTTCTCCCAGCTTCAGAGTGATGCCATCACAGAGGCTGAGCCCCATTTTCCTTGGTGGTGGTCTGTATCCAGGATCTGTTGCCAATACCATTGATGGATTGATTGATCGTGGTCGTAGTCGGCGAGTCGAGAACATGGGCAACCAGATAGACAGCAAGAAGCAATACCAACTTGATTTGGACAAAATAGTGAGTGGGGAGGATACGAGGACTACTCTTATGATAAAGAACATTCCAAACAAGTAATATGCCTTTTTAATATGCTATTGCATGTTGAGTTAGTGTCAGATTTTTGGGAACAGGGGATGATTTTTCTAGTGGTGATTACACTTTCATTTCAGGTACACCTCTAAGATGCTGTTGGCGGCAATAGATGAAAACCATCAGGGTACTTACGACTTTCTGTATCTCCCAATTGACTTTAAGGTAATGTGCTGTTTTTGTACATTTTACTGTACTTTGATTTAAGTTAAAAATATGTTGTTTCTGAGTGCAATGTCTATGTGCAGAACAAATGCAATGTGGGTTATGCATTTATAAACATGATTTCCCCCTCACACATCATTCCATTCTATCAGGTTCTCATGTGACTTTTTTTTATTGCTGTTGCTTTAGACTAATTGAGGCTCTAGTACTAAGCTGTAGTGTGCTTATTTTTGCAATAATTGTCTTCTACTATTTGCAGGCATTCAATGGGAAGAAGTGGGAAAAGTTCAATAGTGAGAAAGTTGCATCACTGGCATATGCCAGAATTCAAGGCAAAGCGGCACTTGTTACTCATTTCCAAAATTCTAGCTTGATGAATGAGGACAAGCGGTGTCGGCCTATTCTATTTCATTCTGAGGGTGCTGAGGCTGGTGAACAGGTAACATTGCAAATTTATGAAATGGAACTTGAATCTTGCATTTATGAATGACATAATGCGTACAGGCTAGTGGATTATATTCTTATAGTAGTTTCAACCATTCATTACATTTGAATACAGTTAGCATGTCATGAGTATCAACTAGAAGTAGTGTCTTTTTTTCCTCCAATCTTCATCAACTAGTTGTAGTTGAAACTTTCTTTATTTGTTCTGTTCTATGGTGGTTAAAATTGCTCCTGACCTGGTGTCTGTGTGTTAGATCATTCAAGAACCATTTCCCTCGATCAATCTGAATGTCCGGGTCTTGAAGCAAGAAGCGACTTGTAACCCTGAGGATTCCCGAGAAAGTCCGACGAAGGGTAATTTTTCTGAGAAATCAGATATGAATAACAACGAAATTGGAAGCAGTTTCGGAGATGAACTATCATAGTAAAGAATGGGCTGCTGTCACTAACTGTTGGTGTAGGTATTTTTAAGTGTATAAAAATGTGAGAAATTAAAAAAAGAAAGAAGATATCTGGCATGTTTAATATTATGGTGCATCCTCTTTTGAAGTAACGGATGCAACCGAAGCATTAACGGAAACTGTGAATGAGGACAAGTAGTGGCAATTTACTTTTTGTGTAGTGAGGTGATTCAAGAAGTCGAGGCAGAAATACAAATAAGTTGGCAGAAATGTACAGGTGATGGAGTCTGGTCATCTACTGGTTTGTGTATAGCTTACCAGCTTGTGTATGTTTACTTGTTTTCTTCTTTTGGGGGTTGATGACCCTGGGAGGCTTTCAAGTTTTCTGGGGTCATTGGTGAAGAGGGTTGGGCATCTGTTGTTGTATAGAGAGGGTAAACAATGCTTTCAAGGCTGTGTTGTGATTTACTTGAAGAAGTACATCACAATTAAAGTCTTTTTGTACAGTTTATGATGATATATTTTTTTGGATTTCGGTTTACTAATATAAGCCAATTATGGAAATTGAATTCTTGTTGTTGGTTGTATGTTCCCTCAACGTCTGAATACCTTACTGTAGTTGGTATGCAAGGCCTCATTAGAGAGAGCACACTTTGAAAACTTCATCTGGTTTTACAGATGCTTGGTTGGTCCTATTGTGGCATAGGTTTTCTATGAACTTGTAATATTTATTTTTTTAGGGAAATGGAACCGGGAATATTGCCCTCCGTTATGAACTCTTATGGAAAATGAAATGGTTTCTTGGAATTTTCACAAAGGCTGGGTACATGGATGTGATTATTTCGTAAATTCTCCCAGAGGTTTCTATCTACATGTGGATAAAAATATTTGTTTTGAACGTTCCCTCGAAAAACTGAGAACAAGTGAATCATGCTCAAGCTGTAAACTACCAGGCCTTTTTTTGTGCATTTTGAGCGCATTGTTCATAAGGTGCCTGATAAATTCTTGAATTATCTACTATGGAGCAAAGCAAATTGCTACTTCAATCTTCATTCAGAAGTTTTGCATTAGCAAAGTCAAAGGTGAACGCCATTATTCTTCAAAATATTCCTATATAGTACTTGTTATCCGAATGTGCAAGCCTGACTTGATGGGAAATAGTCCCACTGTAAAATAGTTTTAAGACTATTGCTTTTTAAGAACAATATGCCTCCTAAATGGTTAGTTATTTTAGGATAAAACCAAGCTCAGTCTTAAAATTTTTCATTATGATTGATCGCTTTTGCAGGAATTCAATCGGAAAGCACGGGAAAACTTTAATAGTGAGAAAGTTGTGTTACTTGCATATGCGAGATTTCAAGGCTACTCACTTTCAAATTTTCCTTTGATGAATGGGGTCAAGCACTATCAACCTATTCTATTTCATTTTATAGGTACAAAGACCCAAAAGATATGAAATCTAGCTTGAATCCCTGCATTAGCAAATGACATACTGTCAACAGGCAGGCTAGCAGATTAGATCTGTCTTGCGAGTTTTTCCAGGCAGTCACTTTTGAATATGGTCAACATGTCAAGAGTATCAGTTAGCATTTATCGATATTTCCCTTGTTCTTTCTATTACATTGTTAAATCACAACTGGCTTGGTTTAATGTTCTGATGTCTTTATGTTTTATTCAGGTGCCAGTTCTCTCAATCATTCTAAATATCTGGCTCTTGAAGCAAGATGGGACTACTTGGAGGATTCACGAGAAAGCACATGAAAGGGTAATTCATCTGAGAAACTCCATTAAAATATTTGGCTGAAAATAGCTTCGGAGATGGACTGTCATAGTAAAAGAATTGCCTTCTGACATAATGTTGTTGTAGGATATATGAAGTATATGAAACTTTGAGAAGTTAAATTAGAAACAAAAAAGAAGATGGCTAGCATGTTTGGTGTTGTTGGTGACCAGAGTACTAGTAGAAGAAAATTGTGAATCACCAGGATTCTTGCATCGCTTGCTCTACATAAAAGTACACCATTCACGGTTTTCTTCTATAAATGCTTAAGCAATATAATCTGTAATTCGAAAGATTCATGCTACAATATCTTATTTGCGAAAAGTAACAATTAGCGATAGTGGTCGATTCTTTAGCTGCCTATCACCACAGTTCTTCTAACCTTGGAGCTCTAAGATATTTCAGAAACATAGGAGATTTAAAGGAAATGGGTCCTGAATTATCGACCACAGAGGCAGCCGTGATTTAATCTAACCACAGAAAAGAACTGATAACAGGTGATCTTGAATCTTTCCCACAACGAACCCATACATACAACTTGTTCATATTAAACCTGAGCTGCACTACATATTGTGTTTACGTGATCATCATCTTCAGGTCAAATAGCCGGAATGAAATTTTTTGAGTTATGATGTGGTCACTATGTGGTTTATCATATTTTCCAAAGTAATTTTTTAAGATTTTTTTTCTCCTTATTTTTCTGGCGAGGGAGGGCTTGTCCCGTCTTGCCTGATCTCTTTTTGTTAAGGAGAGTAGGCCCTTGCAAAACCTCCTGTTTCCTTTGTCAAGGAGGACCATATGGGGAGGGGGCCTCCCTGAAAATTTACTGTTTCAGTGAATCCCAGACCAAAGAAGCATGGTCGAAGTCTGTCAGTGTCTTCACTTGCAAGGAGCAATGTGGTCCCTTGTTTGAGTGGCTTGAATCAACGTTACGTTCTCGGAGCAGAGTGCAGGAGCGTGTCCAACTACAGCGTCTCCATCTTCATTTACCTTTCAGGAATCCTTTGGGGAATGTCTGAAAGCGAACAAATTATGAGACTAACCCCAGAATGGCTACTTTTCTTCTTCTGCTTTAACTACGAGACAATCTGACGTTTCACGCAACTAGCAGAAGCTGACATCATCCAGCGGGAACCGTTGTGAATTTCTGAGCCTTGTATCCGTTTTCCATTTAGTATTAACTCACATGAACCAGCAACGACTCTTAGATTAGACGAAGTAAGGAAGAATACCCACATGCATGTATGCAATTAAAAGTGTTTTTGAGTCAATAAGAAATTATAACTACTTTGTTTTTATTGTCTGAAAAATGCAATAAATTGTGGGCGTCAGTGCCCATTCTTATCATCAATAGCCAGTTTTTTTTTTAAAGAAAATTTTCTGGATATTCTCTAGGTTTGGTAGCCAAAGTGCCATCTCACCTGCCCAGTCTCTTAACTGGGGTCAAAACCTATGTATGTGCATCTATACGTATATATATTCCTTTAAATTGTTTATATTTTAAAATAGTTCTTGTATTTCTTTTTCAGTTTGTGAAGATTTGATTTCCATCATGCGAGTCAAGAGAAGGCTCTTACCACATATCCCTAAACTTTGTCAAATTCATGAAATTGGTTTTGCTAAGAAGAATTTTCTGTTTGATTTGCTAAAGTCTGAAGTATTAACTGGTTCTACCCCATATCTTGGATGAGTATTTTATAGTCGTGAAAAATGCATCTGCTTGCATCCCTAACTCTGTCAAATACATGAAATTGGTTTTGCTAAGAAGAATTTTCTGTTTGATTTGCTAAAGTCTGAAGTATTAACTGGTTCTACCCCATATCTTGGATGAGTATTTTATAGTCGTGAAAAATCCATCTGCTTGCATCCTAACTCTGTCAAATACATGAAATTGGTTTTGCTAAGAAGAATTTTCTGTTTGATTTGCTAAAGTCTGATATATTAACTGGACCTACCACTTCAGCTATATTTAGTCAAAACCTGATCATCATTTTGTTAAATTCATTTGTGCTTTTTTGTTACTCAATAAAATTTAAGTTAAAATTTTGCGTCTTTTTTTTTTTTTAAATTCATCTATTTTCCAAAAAAAATCAACTGAGGTACAATGTCAACTCATGACAGGAGTGGGAGGGCCACAGGCATACAGGGGAAGAAAGAAAAAAAAATTGTGGTTTTTGCTAACTGAAATGATAAAAAACTTGATGAATGCTTCTAGTAACTGTTTCTTCATATCCTGTTTTACATTTATTCACTGAATCTCTTTACAAATTGTTGCTGATTTCTTTTGTACTAATATCTCTGTGCATGGTTTATGAAGTTGTTTTCCTTTTTGTAGCAATATAGTGCTATTAGGACTCTGTACACTGCATGTAAACACAGAGGTTTTGTGATGATCTCCTATTATGATATTCGAGCTGCTCGAACTGCAATGCGTGCATTGCAAAACAAACCGTTATGGCGGAGAAAGCTTGACATTCATTTCTCTATTCCAAAGGTCAGTTATAAAGTTTCAGCAATATCTCCTATCATGTTATTGTAATTCATGCTCCAGTTCTTAGGTCTTGCATTTGTTCCTTGCATTTATCAGGATAATCCTTCAGACAAGGATATAAATCAAGGAACTCTTGTAGTGTTCAATCTGGATCTATCAGTTTCCAATGATGATCTTCGTCAAATATTTGGTGCTTATGGAGAGGTGAAAGAGGTTAAGACTTTTGGTTGCTGCAAAACTCTTCAATCTCTTTATGTTTTTCTCTTTGTATTAATTTTGTTTCCTTAATTATTTTATTTAACATTACCATTTGTTTTGCTCTCATTCACTGAGCAGATCAGGGAAACGCCATATAAAAGGCATCATAAATTTATTGAATTTTATGATGTCCAAGCTGCAGAAGCAGCACTTAGATCATTGAATAGGAGTGACATTGCTGGAAAACAGATCAAGCTTTGAGCCCAGCCGTCCTGGGGAAGCGTGGAGAAAGTATGAATGAGTTTTTTATTCCTTTTATCGTTCTTCTTATGGGCTAAAACCTAGTTGTTTGTGTGTTTCACAATGTAGGTGAATGCTATTTTCTTATTTACAGTTCCTAACAGTTAAACTATCTAATTTTTATCTTAATTACGAATTTAGGTTTAAGATCACTTCATTTTGGTTTAATTGGAAAATGACTCTGTATCTTTCTGAAGCATCTCTTGGTTTTTGCTATTGCTGTTGTTATAATGTTCAAAGATTTTTAGTCTGCTCAAATGTAATGTGATACTGAAGATTTGAGCCTCTAGTCTCATTAGCTACAATTATAAGGCTACTTGTGTCTTGTGTCTATCCACTTATCTTCATTCTATCCAGTTTTTCACCAGACTTACCTGCAGGGTGGCACTAGTGATTTTTGCAACTGCTTTTGTTGAATGGAGTTATCGTCATCAAGTGGGTTCTCCTATAACCAATTCTCCATTTTTTCCTGATAGGTTTGATTTGCACTCCTGATAAGCACATGGGCGTAATACAGCAACACTAAGGAAAATAACTCATTGCAAGGTCTGAGCCACTCTTCAACCCTGGGAACAATCAGTCCCATGGCCACTAACCATTTGCTTGGATTAGCATCTATTCTATCTCCTATGGCATCAAGTTCTGCTAAGATTGCACCTATTGGAAACGATCTGCTTCCATTTTCTCTTTACAACAACAGATGCCCAACCTTCTTCCCCAATGACCCCAGAAAATTTGAAAGCCTCCCAAGGTCATCAACCCCCAAAAGAAGAAAACAAGTAAATATACACAAGCTGGTAAACTATACACAAACCAGTAGATGACCAGACTCCATCACCTGTACATTTTTGCAAACTACTTTGTATTTCTGCCTTGACTTCTTGAATCACCTCTCTACACAAAAAGCAAATTGCCACTACTAGTCCTCATTCACAGTTTCCGTTAATGCTTCGGTTGCATCCTTTACTTCAAAAGAGGAAGTATCAAAATATTAAACATGCCAGATATTTTCTTTCTTTTTTTAATTTCTCACATTTTTATACACTTAAAAATACCTACACCAACAGTTAGTGACAGCAGCCAATTCTTTACTATGATAGTTCATCTCCGAAACTGCTTCCACTTTGGTTGTTATTCATATCTGATTTCTCAGAAAAATTACCCTTCGTCGGACTTTCTCGGGAATCCTCAGGGTTACTAGTCGCTTCTTGCTTCAAGACCCGGACATTTAGATTGATTGAAGGAAATGGTTCTTGAATGATCTTAAGACATCAGAACAGAAACCAAGTCAGTGGCCGTTTTAACCATCAAAGAACAGAACAAATAAAGAAAGTTTTACGTACTACTAGTTGATGAAGATTGGAGGAAAAAAAGACACTACTTCTAGTTGATACTCATGACATGCTAATTGTATTCAAATGTAATGCATGGCTGAAACTACTATAAGAATATAATCCACTAGCCTGTAGGCATTATGATGTCATTCATAAATGCAGGATTCAAGCTCCATTTCATATATTTGCAATGTTACCTGTTCACCAGCCTCAGTACCCTCAGAATGAAATAGAATAGGATGACACCGCTTGTCCTCATTCATCAAGCTAGAATCTTGGGAATGAGTAATGGCTGCTACTTTGCCTTGAATTCTGGCATATGCCAGTGATGCAACTTTCTCACTATTGAACTTTTCCCACTTCTTCCCATTGAATGCCTGAAAATAGTGGAAGACAATTATTGCAAAAATAAGCACACTACAGCTTAGTACTAGAGCCTTAATTAGTCTAAAGAAACAGCAATAAAAAAAGCCACATGAGAACCTGATAGAATGGAATGATGTGTGAGGGGTAAATCATGTTTATAAATGCATAACCCACATTGCATTTGTTCTGCACATAGACATTGCACTCAGGAACAACATATTTTTAACTTAAACCAAAGTACAGTAAAATTTACCAAAACAACACATTACCTTAAAATCAATTGGGAGATGGAGAAAGTCGTAACTACCCCGATGCTTTTCATCTATTGCAGTCAACAACATCTTAGAGGTGTACCTGAAATGAAAGTGTAATCACCACTAGGAAAATCATCCCCAGTTCCCAAAAATCTGACACTCAGTCAACATGCAAAAGCATATTAAAAAGGTATATTACTTGTTTGGTATGTTTTTTATCATAAGAGTAGTCCTCGTATCCTCCTCATTCACTATTTTGTCCAAATCAAGTTGGTATTGTTTCTTGCTGTCTATCTGGTTGCCGGCATTCTCGACTCACCGACTACAAATATGTTGAGAATCCTTCTCCCTTCGAAGGGAAGGGCTTCATAATGAAGCCAACTTCATAATGAATATGGGTGCTCGGACTGGCATGAATTCTGGTGTTCCTCCCTCAGGAAACATATCTGGGAATGGTTCTCCCAGCTTCAGAGTGATGCCATCACAGAGGCTGAGCGCCATTTTCCTTGGTGGTGGTGGTTTGTATCCAGGATCAATTGCCAATATCATTGATGGATTGATTGATCATGGTCGTAGTTGGCGAGTGGAGAACGCTGGCAACCAGATAGACAACAAGAAGCAATAACAACTTGATTCGGACAAAATAGTGAGTGGGGAGGATATGAGGTCTACTCTTATGATAAAGAACATTTCAAATAAGTAATATGCCATTTTAATATGGTTCCGCATGTTGAGTTAGTGTCAGATTTTTGGGAACAGGGGATGATTTTCCTAGTGGTGATTACACTTTCATTTCAGGTACACCTCTAAGATGCTGTTTGCTGCAATAGATGAAAATCATCGGGGTACTTACGACTTTCTCTATCTCCCAAATGATTTTAAGGTAATGTGCTGTTTTGGTACATTTTACTGTACTTTGGTTTTAAGTTAAAATATGTTGTTTCTGAGTGCAATGTATATGTGCAGAACAAATGCAATGTGGGTTATGCATTGATAAACATGATTTCTCCCTCGCACATCATTCCACTCTATCAGGTTCTCATGTGGCTTTTTTTATTGCTGTTGCTATGGACTAATTGAGGCTCTAGTACTAAGCTGTAGTGTGCTTATTTTTGCAATAATTGTCTTCCACTATTTGCAGGCATTCAATGGGAAGAAGTGGGAAAAGTTCAATAGTGAGAAAGTTGCATCACTGGCATATGCCAGAATTCAAGGCAAAGTGGCACTTGTTACTCATTTCCAAAATTCTAGCTTGATGAATGAGGACAAGCGGTGTCGTCCTATTTTATTTCATTCTGAGGGTACGAGGTTGGTGAGCAGGTAACATTGCAAATATATGAAATGGTGCTTGAATCCTGCATTTATGAATGACATCATAATGCCTACTGGCTAGTGGATTATATTCTTATAGTAGTTTCAACCATGCATTACATTTGAATACAATTAGCATGTCATGATTATCAACTAGAAGTAGTGTCTTTTTTTTCCTTCCAATCTTCATCAACTAGTCGTTGAAAATTTCTTTATTTGTTCTGTTATATGATGGTTAAAATGGCTACTGACTTGGTTTCTGTTCTGATGTCTTAAAATCATTCAAGAACCATTTCCCTCAATCAATCTGAATGTCCGGTTCTTGAATCAAGAAGCGACTAGTAACCCTGAGGATTCTCAAGAAAGTCCGACGAAGGGTAATTTTTCTGAGAAGTCAGCTGAGAGTAACAACCAAATTGGAAGCAGTTTCAGAGATGAACTATCATAGTAAAGAATTGGCTGCTGTCACTAACTGTTGGTGTAGGTATTTTTAAGTGTATAAAAATGTGAGAAATTAAAAAAAGAAAGAAGATATCTGGCATGTTTAATATTTTGGTACATCCTCTTTTGAAGTAAAGGATGCAACCGAAGCATTAACGAAAACTGTGAACGAGGACTAGTAGTGGCAATTTGCTTTTTGTGTAGAGAGGTGATTCAAGAAGTCAAGGCAGAAATACAAAGAAGTTTGCAAAAACATACAGGTGATGGAGTCTGGTCATCTACTGGTTTGTGTATAGTTTACCAGCTTGTGTATATTTACTTGTTTTCTTCTTTTGGGTGTTGATGACCTTGGGAGGCTTTCAAATTTTCTGGGGTCATTGGGGAAGAAGGTTGGGCATCTGTTGTTGTATAGAGAATGTGAACAATGCTTTCAATGCCGTGTTGTGGTTTACTTAAAGAAGTACATCACAATTGAAGTCTATTTGTACAGTTTATGATGAGATATTTTTTTGGATTTCGGTTTACTAATATCAGCCAATTATGGAAATTGAATTCTTGTTGTTGGTTGTATGTTTTTTTTTCCCCTTTCTTAACTTTTGACACCCTTTATTGTGTTTAGTGAGTTGCCTTGATTCTCAATTGAATAGAGATGTCAATGCGTTGTTACATATGAGTTTGTTGGTACATAATTCTTCTGAATATCTTGAGTGCTGGTTAACTGATTTTGAAAGTCCTTACTGTAGTTGGTATGCAAGACCTCATTAAAGAGAGCACACTTTTAAAACTTTATCTGGTTTTACAGATTCTTGGTTTGTCCTATTGTGGTATAGGTTTTCTATGAACTTATAATATTTATTTTTAGTGAAATGGAACCGGCGATATTGCCCTCCGTTATGAACTCTATGGAAAATTAATTGGTTTCTTGGAATTTTCACAAAGGCTAGTACATGTATGTGATTATTTCTGTTGAGAATACTTCACAATGAATCATGTACTAATTAGTGTCACTGAGTTTTCAAAAATCCAGGTTCTGATGTGTCAAAATACCCTTGTCATAAAAGTGAATATCAATATTTTAAATTCTACGTCCCATCTTTTGGCATTGGTGATCCTCATAGATTAAAATTGATGCAATTTAGCCTTTGGCTGAAATGTTACGTTGGGTTTGACACATTATTCCCTGGACTTTGTAAATGTAGTGATGCTGCAGAAGTTTGGTGCTACAAACTCTTTAGAAAAGAATTAAGACAAGAGAATAGAGGTAGGATTGTGTTGTAAATTGTAAAATAGATATCAATTTGTTATGCACTGTTTGAGTAAACCACATAAAACGTAAATTGAAATTCTCCCAGAGGTTTCCATCTTAGAAATATTTGTTTTGAAAGTTCCCTCGAAAAATGAGAACAAAGTGAATCATGCTCAAGAAGTAAACTACCAGGCTTTTTTGTGCATTTTGAGCGCCTTGTTAATAAAGCAAATTGCTACTTCAGTCTTTATTCAGAAGTTTTACATTAGCAAAAGTATCTCTTTGACTACAAAAGTCAAAGGTGAACGCCAATATTCCTCTAGGTTGTCACTGGAGGTGTCGGCTGTTATTCTTGTTACACTTCTCGGATGTGTTATCTAAGCATCACAGTAATAGACCAGGATCATTTGTCCTTTGATCTTGCCTCAAAAGAAAATACACCAAAGGTAATCTTACAAGTGCTGACTGTGGCATATGGAATTGAACTAATGCAGGATCTGAGTTCTACTTGTTATTTTCTAAGTTGATCTTCAGTTTACTCGACCCAGTTTTTTCTTTTTTCCATAACACTTTGGCTGGAGATATAGCGGGATGTTGACAAACGGACAAGAGTGACTGAAACTGGGAACGTCTGACCTTTAGCTCCGCCAGGTAGTTTCCATTAGAAACCAGAAGTTGGTTTTTTTCTGTATGTTCTAAATTGTTTGTCAACTTGATGAATACTTCTATTAACTATTTCTTCTTTTCCTGTTTTATATTTATTTACTGGATAGGATCATATGTAAGTTGCAAAAATTTCTGCTTTGTTTTGAATCGATATCAGGACTCTGTATAACACATCCAAACACAGTGATGATCTCTTATCGTGGCATTCAAGCTGCTCCAACTATAGTTCATGCATTACAAAACAAACTGACAACAAAAAGCATAATTTTAAGAAGTGATTCTTGGGAGTTTCATGTTATTATCAGAGATGATAGAATCCATTATACAGGTGGCAATTCAGACATCTTCCTTGCTTGTTAGCTAGTTTTTTACAGGGTTTTCTTTAACAGTATTCGCTCATCTTGTTTGGATTTGTGTTTTAATTCAACAAATGTTATTGAATGTTATTTGTGTTTAATATGATTTCATCTCTCTCTCTCTCTAAAGCTGCAATCTATAAAACCTACCCAGGAAGGAATTGAGGTATTCGGCGAGTAGTATCCGCCTAAGGGTCATAATCGTACATTAGAATGCGTGTGGAGAAAGATAAATTTGTATTTCTTGAGAAAACCATTTCAAGTAAACAAGATTGGGTTTCTACAGAAGAAACTATTCTTCCTCTAGGGGAATCTGCTTTACAATATAAGATCATTGTGATTGCTACTCACCCTTTTGCTTCCCTTCCCTTGTGATATAGAGAGGTTGACGTGGAAGGGATGACTTGTCCCTTCTTGCCTGATCTCTTTTTGTTGAGGAGAGCAGGAAGGCCCTTGCAGCCTCCTGTCTCCTTTGTCAATTAACTGTTTCAGCGAATCCCAGTCCAAAGAAACATGATTGAAGTCTGTCAGAGTCTTCACTTGCAAGGAGCGATGTGCTTCCTTATTTGAGTGGCTTGAATCAACGTCATTTACCGTTCAGGAATCCTTTCGGGAATTGTCTGAAAGCGAACAAATTACGATGGCTACTTTCCTCAATTTTCTCCTTCTGCTTCAACTGGATTAGGGTTTAGGGTTCGACTCTTAGATTAGACGAAGTTAGGAAGAATACCCTCATGGATTTATGCAATTAAAAGTGTGTTTGAGTCAATAAGAAATTATAACTCCTTTGTTTTTATTGTCATAAAAATGCAATAAATAGCGGGAGTGAACGTGCCCTCCGCCGAACGGCCAGTTTGGGGTATCCGTGTAATTTCAGCGGCGGCCAAACTTCGAATTGTAGGTCCCGCAGTGATGGCCAAACGGCTCAGGTTCCCTTTGAAATAGCCTCATTCGATTCATTTCCTTCTTCCAGCAGCATAATGGCGAACGAACTGAACCAGTCCCTCCTCCGAACGCCGTCCGCCACCACCTCCGCCATCGCAGCCCGTCTTCTCTCCGTGCTCATCATCGGTTCCGTCTCCCTCTGGGCCCAATATGAAGCCTCCCGAGGCTTCGACGTCGCCGTCATCAACGACGCACCCGGTACTCCCTCGGGCCGTCGGTTCGACCTCCTATTCGTCTCCAACGACAAGGCCACAAGGATAATTCTCAACACCAGCAATTTCGTTGAACGGGTTTTGTACCCTGGCGGTGATACTGATGAGGAAGTAGCACTAGTACTCCCCAAGAAGCCCGTTGACCGTGTGATCCTCCGGCTCGTCCAGCTGAGCTCAAGCACTGATCCGGCTAGTGTTGGCGTCTCTCCCGGGAAGAAAACAGGAGAGTTCGTCATCCGCATCAACTCGGCGATCATGGAGGAAAAGAACGCCGACGCGGCTATGGTGACCGCGGTTCAACGCGGTATGGCTCGGGTTTGGCTCTGGAACGGAAGAGGAGCGCCCAGATCGCTTCTAGAGGGGATGGTGGAGTATATAACTATCTTGGCCGGGTTATCTCCGTCGCCTGAGTCCAACTACCTTGTCCGGCCGAAGGAGTCCGGCAGGTGTTGGACGGAAGACGACCCTGTAGCGGTGGCGCAGTTCTTGCGGTTCTGTGAGGGCAAGAGACGCGGGTTCGTCGCACGTTTGAACCGTGCCATGCAAGAAGGTTGGGAGCCACGCATGGTGTCGGCGGCATTGGGAATTCCCCTTCGGCGGCTCTGCTCCTCGTATCACTCTGTCCTCGCTGCAACTCGCTCAGCAACCGCAAACACGACCTCAGATTCAATCGCAGAAGAGATTTTGAACCAGGACACATAAACAAACACAAGCTCGCTTCAACCTTGAGTTGTAGAACAGCCATGGAGACGGCTGGGAGATGCAGCAAGCGTTCCATGAATAGTAAGCGAATACGAATTTCGGTCTGTCATTTGGATTCGTACTGGCTGTTCTTACCCTGTGATCCAATTGTTTTTGGTAAAATAGTTTTGTTTAATCAAAAGCTTGTAATGAATTTGTGACATAAAATTAAACTGTTGCCCGCGTTTAATAATGAGATTGTAAAGTGGATTTGGATTAATCTTTTTGTCTCTAATAATCAGATTAATAAACCCTTTTTCCCCAGGAATTTTCCATGGATTAACAGACTTCAGATATGATCCACACAAATTTTGATTTAAAGAAAGGGGGCAGGCATATATCTCACTTGGAAGTTCCACGGAGAACAATAACTGAATGGGAAAAGATGTGGCTGGAAAGCTTGAAAATGAGAGTAAGTCTCAGGTGGTGGTGTCCATTAAAATCATATTAGACATGTCGTTGGATATTGGCCTTTAAAATCGGTCCCAGCAATTGCTTTCTGTATTTCTCATGGTTAGTGGCTACTGGAGATAACACATGGCAAGTAATTATCCACTACAAATCTTTCCGAATTAGACAGAGACATCTCCCTCCTGTTAGCTACTGCTCTTACGTCTTGTCCTTTTATTTGAAGTAATGAGTAATTTGTCTTAATTAACTGATTATAAGCTTGGATGTGATTCTATCTTCAATAATTGAACCTGTGGTGATGATGTTGTTGAAGAAGTTATAAAATCTGAACAAAAATTCATCCTAGTTCTATGCACATTGCTAACTTTTACTTAAAAAAATTTTAATTGTATTTAATTTTTTTTAGGAGAAGACTAATTTAAACGGATTTTCATTACAAAAAAAATGTACTTCAAATGCAACACTTCAAATTAAGTAGAAAACGACAAATTTCAATTAAGTCTTATGGCAGTAAATCTTCAATAATTATTTAGATGTTGAGATTTGGCCATGAATATGGGCCAATTGAGTAGATACCATAGGGAATTTTGAGAAACCTATATAAAGAGACACATTATGGTTATGGTCCCTAAGAGACTAAATCACATACAATTTCCCTTGCCCCCATCCGGAAGAGAGACGAATGTCCCATTGAGGAACTACGGAGATTTAGTTGAGGAAGATCACAAAACCAATGATCCGTTTGTATCGATTGTCGTAGAATTCCGCTACAGTAGGTGATCGTTTGGAATGGATCCAAGTATTTATCTTGAATCCTAATATTTTGGCATGATATAAATTCTGGATTAAGATTTAAGATTACGGTTTTCTAACAAATGGTATAAGAGCAGTACATTACTGTTAGATTATTAGGATTTTTGGACTAATTCCATGGGAAACGACGCACATAGAGCACTGGGTGCACAACCAATGTTGAGCATTGTGCAGAACAGTCGATTTTTTCCCATGGAACTTATCTTTGTGTTGTGCATTGGCCGGTGTAGCTATCGGAAGACGAAGGCTAACGTCCAATGGTGGAGGCCCGCATTGCAACATCCGTTGGGAAACGCTACAACGACATCCCGTAGAGGGCCACCGGTGGAAGTCGACAAACCTTCCTTTGCGCGTGGCTGGAGGTTGAAGACCATCTCTAGTGCACAGGAAGGAAGAAAAAAAATAAAATTCACGTCGCCATCACTTTTCCGTCATCGGAAGGGGAAAAGGGGTGATTCGTCGAGGGTTGAGACGAGTCAAACAGGTTGGCGCGACTCGGTTCTCAAAATCCAAATTTTGAGCCCTTCAGCTTTCGAACCCATGAGAAATTTTTCCAGTTTAGCGCAAATAACTAGTATGCCAGCCACTTTCATGTGTTCTCTTTGGATAAAAAAATTATATATATTAAATTTCAAAAAATTGCAAAATCTGTTTTTTTTTTTTTGTGCAATTTTTATTCATATGAATATTTATGCATGCGCATATAGTTGTTTAATGTGCATATTTAAGTTGATTTTTCAATTGTGAAAATTCCTATTGTTTTTATGCAAACTGTCTAGTATTTTAATCAAATTGATTGAAGCTACATGTTACCAAAGTAACATTTGTAGTGTAGATTAATTTGACTAAAAATACATAAATGTTTGTGCAAAGTTATTTATGCAAACTGTGTTCGGCCCAAAGGAAGAGGAAATTTGGCCAAATCAACAAAGTGTTTGTGATGATAAATGTGTGACAATTATAAAGACTTTTCATGTGAACAATAGTCGGTCCAAAGAAAGGCTATTGTTTGACAAAACTGATTGTTAGTATTTGATCATTGCACTGAGAGTACCACTTACAGTTAATTTCTCTGTCCAAAAACTAGGAATTAATGTGGTACTAGGTATCTTGAGATGGGTCCCCAATTTGGATTGTTTGTACATGTCTTATTTTTCTTTATATGACATGCTAGTTAATGTAAGTATGCTTGTTTATTTTGTTCAATATATCGTTTCTGTTGCTACTATTACAAATGTTACTGCTCAAATAAGCAACATTCGAATGTTGAGCAGAATGAACTTTAAGGCATGGAAAAATACCGTGGAAATTGTCCTTGGTTGTTTAAATTTGGATCTTGCACTTCGGGCAAAACAACCCACTTCTACTCCAGAAAACCTCAATGAAGTTAAAATTGAGAAGTGGGTGCACTCTATCTAAATGAGTCTGATGATCATGAAACACTCCATTCCAGAAGCGTTACGGGGCTCTATTACTGAGAGCAAGAGTGCCAAGAAGTTCCTTGAGAAAATTGAGCAATATTTTGCCAATAACGAAAAGTCAGAGGCGAGTAGCCTTTTGGTAAACTCGTTTCGATGAAGTATAAGGACAAAGGGACATAAGGGAGTACACCATGGAGATGTCTCATCTTGCATCAAAACTCAAGTCATTTAAGATGGAGCTGTTTGAGGACTTGCTTATGCATTTGGTTTTGATATATCTTCCTACACACTTTGGGCAACTCAAAGTGAGTTATAATACTCAGAAAGACAAATGGTCCCTAAATGAGCATATATCTCACTGTGTGCAAGAGGAAGAGAGGTAGCTGCGGGATAAGACTAAAAATGTTCACTTGGCCTCAACCTCTTGGAATAAGAAGAAGAAGACAAGTAAGGATGTTGCGGAAGGATCTTCTCATAATAAGAAACAGAAGAAGCAGGCTGAGGAGTTTACCTGTTACTTCTGTAAGAAGTTGGGACATATGAAGAAGGATTGTCCCAAATACGCCACCTTGCGTGTAAAGAAGGGTATGCCTCTAATTTTAGTTTGTTCTAAAATTAATTTAACTTTTGTACCTAAAAATACTTGGTGGGTAGATTCTTGTGTTACCACTCACATACATATGTCTTTGCAGAGTTGCCAGTGGAGCCAACCACCAAGTGATGTTGAAAAGTTCATCCTTGTGGGTGACGACAATAAAGTTGCAATAGAGGCTATTGGAACTTTCAGATTATAATTAAACAATGAATTTTATTTGGATTTATTTGAGACATTTGTTGCATCGTCTTTTAGGTAGAATTTAATTTTTATTTTCATTTTGGACAAATCAGGTTTTTCTTGTTCTTTTGGAAATAATAAAGTTTGTCTCTACCAAAAATTAATTTATGTTGGTTTCTGGTCCCTTAATTAATAATATGTATATGCTTGATGTTGTTAGTTCCTATAAAGAAATACTACAAATAAGTTTACGTGGTACGAAGCAAAAATTAAGTGAGAATTCTACCATATTATGACGCATCTCTAAATAGAGAATTCAAAAGTTTGTGTCAAGTGGAATTCTTGAACCCCTAGATACTACAAACTTTCAAGTTTGTGTTGAGTGCATCAAGGGGAAACAAACAAACGTTTGAAAATTAGGTACCGAAAGAGCTATAGATATTTTAGAACTTATACATACAAATATTTGTGGTCCGTTTCCTACAACTTTTATGGAATGGATAACAATACTTCATTACGTTCACAGACGATTACTCTAAATTCGGTTACCTATATTTAATACATGAGAAGTCACAATCCCTGAACGTCTTCAAGTCTTTCAAAACTGAAGTTGAACTTCAACTTGGAAAAAAATAAAGGCTGTCAAATCCGATTGTGGTGGTGAATACTATGGAAGGTATGATGGATCGGGAGAACAACGTCTAGAACCCTTCACGATTTTCCTCAAAGAGTATGGAATTGTTCCACAATACACCATGCCAAGCAAACCCAGCATGAACGGTGTTGCAGAGCGACGAAATCGAACTGTTAAGGATATGGTAAGGAGTATGATCAATCATTCTTCCTTGCCAGAGTTACTTTGGGGAGAAACTTTAAAGATCGCAGTGTACATCCTTAATAGGGTATCGAGCAAAGCAATTGCTAAACCCCCCTATGAGCTTTGGACAAAGTAGAAGTCTAACATTAAACACTTGCACATTTGGGATTGTCCAACTGAGGCACGGCCTTATAGGCCACATGAAAGAAAACTGGACTCAAGGACGGTTATATGTTATTTCGTTGGTTACGCTGAACGCTCTCGGGGCTATAAGTTTTATGATCTCACACCAAGATCCTTCTTTGAAACGAAAAATGCAAGATTTCTTGAGGATATTGAGTTTGGAGGGGAAGAAAACATAAGGAATGTTGCCTTTGAAGAAGAATTTGTTATTGATAGCGATCAAATCTTCATACCTATTGTTGTTCAAGACACAATTCAGGCATTAGAGGACGATGTTCAGGCTCCTATTTTTGACATTGTTCCAGATCAAGACAATAATAAGATTCTTCCTCTAGCATCACCTTTAGAACAAACTCAACAACCTCAAGAAGTGCCATTAAGGAAATCCACTAGGGAGAGGATAAATGCGATTCCAGATGATTATATCATATTTCTCCAAGAACATGAGGATGACTTCAGGTTAACAGAAGATGACCCGATTAACTTTTGTTAAACCTTGCGTAGTTCTAACTCTCAAAAGTGGATTGATGACATAAAGGATGAGATGAAGTCTATGAATGACAATGATGTTTGGGATCTCTTCGAGTTGCCTAAAGGTGCGAAGCCCATTGGTTGTAAATAGATATTTAAAACCAAAAGGGATTTAAAAGGCAATGTCGAGAGATATAAGACACGTCTAGTAGCTAAAGGCTTTACTCAAATAGAAAACATAGATTATAAAAAGACTTTATCTCTGGTATCTTCGAAATACTTTTGTAGAATAATAATGACATTTGTAACTCTTTTAGAACTAGAGTTATATCAGATGGATGTCAAAACTACGTTTCTCAATGGAGACATTGACTAGATGATTTATATAGTACCACCAGAAAACTTTGTATCTGGTGATCCAAAATCTATGGTTTGTAAATTGAAGAAATTCATCTATGGTCTCAAACATGTCTCCCGTCAATGGTCAAGTTCCATCAAGTTATCACCTCGTATGATTTTGAGGTGAATATTGTTGATGACTGTGTATATCATAAGTTCAGTGGGAGTAAATAAATCTTCTTGATATTATATGTTGATGATATTCTGCTCGTTAGTAGCACTAAAGGCTTACTGCACGAAACCAATAAATTTCTGACGATGAAATTCAAGATGAAAGATCTTGGTGATGCCTCTTTTGTATTATGTATACAAATACTTAGAGATCGTTCTCAAGGTATCCTTAGGTTGTCACAAAAGAGCTATATCGATAAGGTTTTGAGCAGATTCGACATGAAATATAGTAAACCAGGAGACACACCCATCGCTAAAGGAGACAAGTTTAGTCTCAAATAGTGCCCTAATAATGATCTTGAAAGAAAAGATATGGAAAAAATTCCTTATGCATTAGTAGTAGGGAGTCTAATGTACGCTCAAGTTTGTACTCGTCACGACATAGCATTTATAATAAAAATTTTAGGCAGATATTTGAGTGATCCGGGTATGCAATATTGGAAGGCAGCCAAATGCGTGATGCATTATTTGAGGAGAACAAAAGACTATATACTCATTTATCAGATATCAAACAATTTAAAGATCAGTGGGTTCTCTGATTTCAACTTTGCTGGATGACAAGATAGCAGACGCTCCACATCAGACTATATCTTTATGTTGGGTGAAGGACCTATCTCATAGAAGTCTCGTAAACAGACTCTCATAACTTCTGTAACCATGGCTGCGGAGTTTATTACTTGTTTTGAGGCGACCAACCACAGAATATGGTTGCGAAACTTTGTCATTGGGCTGCGAGTGGTAGATGACATTGATATGTCATTAAAAATTTATTGTGATAATAACTTGGTGGTACTTTATTCCAACAACAACAGGAGATCGACGTAATCGAAGTTTATCGACATCAAGTTTCTAGTTGTTAAGGAGAGAGTTTAGGATAAATAGATTTCTATAGAACATATAGGGACGAACTCTATGTTAGCAGACCCATTAACCAAGGGCTTAACGCCTAAGGTCTTTCATGAATACACTGCTCATATGGGCGTTATTTCTAAGGATACCTTGGTTTAGTGAAAGTCATTTCCATACTATATGTTTGCTTTAGACATTGAGTTATTCGATTTTTTACGTAATAAAATTGGTTGCTTATTATTCTATTTCTTAACTTGCTTGTGTTTTTCTATGTGCAATATTCGCATTGCATTAAGGACTTTGGAAATATCTCACTAAAGACTAAAATAGGACCAGTTGGAAATAAGCATGTTCGAGATCACATTGCATGTAATTTCCATGCTACTCATCTATATTTGATCTAAGTCATTGAGTGTATTAGTACGGTGATCATCGTGGTTTAGTCACAACTGTATTGTAATGAAAGTCGTGGTGGTTCTATTATTAATATATAAGAAGGTTCCATTATTAACATATAAGAAGGTTCCATTATTAATAATATACAGATGCGCGCCTAAATAATTTGTAATAAAATTGTTTTAGGAATGATAAGTAACCCAAGTGGGAGATTGTTAGGAAACTTACATTTCCTATTCTAATTTGGGCAACATATTTATTATTTAATTATATTGATTATTTAATAGAATGGGCCGAAATTAAGCGATCTAATTTTGTTAAGCCCATTAAGGAATATAGGCCAATTGAATAGATACCATAGAAAATTATGAGAATCCTATATAAGGAGACACATTATGGTTATGGTCCCCAAAATACTAAATTACATACAATTTCCCTTCTCCCCATCCGGAAGAGAGACGAATATCCATTGAAGAACTAAGGGGATTTAGTTGACGAAGATTACAAAACCAATCGTTCGTTCGTATCGATTGCCCTAGAATTCTGCTACAATAGGTGATCATTTAGAATGGATCCAAATATTTATCCCGAATCCTAATATTATGACATGATGTAAATTCTGGATTAGTATTTAAGAATAAGGTTTTTCTAACATTTGAAAGCACAATCATGTTATATCACCTCTTGCTATCTTGCCTAGTGCAAGGTATGACATTTCAACAGCTCATCATAACTAGAGGATTCCCCTACATTTCATATTCAACCCTCATGTTCTGACTTTGCCAAAACTAGAGAGGAGTTTCGTTTACCATAAATCATCTCTGACCTAGGTCTGACGCAATAGCACAATCTGGGCTGGGTGACATACGTCTGGATTGCGAAAAAACCGATCGGACCACACGGCTGAACAGCGACTCGACCAACCTTGAGGAAGTGTAGTACTGTGGCCGTCTCAACTGTCGTGGTTTTTTTCACTAGAATCATTTTGCGAACTGGGATGGCGGCAGCGAAGTGGCGGATTTGTACTCCATATACCCGATTAACCGGACCGGTACCACGTGGGCCCCCCTCCCACTTCCGAAACAACCGACTACCGTGTACCGCTTCTCGACAGTCCGAAACCGACTCAAGCTCTTAGCACCTCTATAAAATGATCTTCGGCCACTCTCGCCTATTTTACTTCGTCTCCCCCCTAACTCCCCCAGTTGGGCCACTGGGAGTGAGAAAAACCCCCCTTGCAAACCCTAACAACCTCCGGGCAACGTTAAACAGAAAGATCAGACAAGCTCCGGACCACTCGGTTCACCTGATGTGTGTAGAAAGGTGGTTCAAAATTTCACTGTTTGTTCGGTCGAATTACTTGTTTCTTGCTAATTGGAGTTGAGTATTGGTAGTAGTAGAAGGCCTGAGGATGTGGAACAACAACGGCGGAGCGGAGATGTGGAACAACAACGGCGGGGCAGAGATGTGGAACAGCGGTGGAGCTGGAGTCGGTCCCTCTTCTTCTTCTTCTCAGATGGCCCCTCCGGGTACCGGTGGCCCGTCAGTTCCACCGCCTCCGACGATGCTGCCATCTTATAGCATCCCGCTCTCACCGGCCGAGGCGGAGGCGCGGCTGGAGGAGAGGGCCCGCAAGTGGATGCAGCTTAATTCCAAGCGTTATGGAGACAAACGCAAGTTCGGTTTCGTTGAGACGCAGAAGGAGGACATGCCCCCTGAGCATGTCAGGAAGATCATTAGGTGAGTCTCATTAGCGGTTCATATCCGCACACTTTCCTTCAACGTTCATGGAAATAGATGGAATGATAGTTGGAAGATGGTCCGGAAATTGTTCATTCGTGGATCGGGGAACTTCCCTACACGAGGATTCCTTACTTCTGTGGCAATTAACTAAGGATCTTCTTCTGTTGTTAGCTGTAAATGAGTGTTTTTTTGCTTGATATACACCGCTATTTCGAAGTTATGATAGGAAAAGTTGGATGATTTTTTACTTTTGGCTTAATTTTCAGCTTATTTCTTCCATTTTGAATGTTTATTTTTAATTATTTCCCACTCATTTCGATAGGGATCATGGCGACATGTCATCTAAGAAATATCGACATGACAAACGTGTGTATCTTGGAGCGCTTAAGTTCGTCCCACATGCTGTATACAAACTTCTCGAGAATATGCCTATGCCGTGGGAGCAGGTGGGAACTTTTACTTTTATCTTCTTTCATGTAAAATAATACTTTTCCATTCTCATGCCTGCGAAATTCCTGTTTCTTACTTGGGATTTTTTATGAACTTCTGCTTTTAGGTCCGCGATGTGAAAATTTTGTATCATATTACTGGAGCAATTACATTTGTCAATGAAATACCCTGGGTTGTGGAGCCTATATATTTAGCTCAGGTAAGCTTCATTGTTATCTCCTTGAAGAAAAGTAGTCAGACATCTATCATAATATTACTTCTATTTATTTATATGCTTCAATGAAATGTAACAGTGGGGAACCATGTGGATAATGATGAGAAGGGAGAAAAGGGACCGACGTCACTTTAAACGCATGCGGTTTCCACCTTTTGATGATGAGGAACCTCCACTTGACTATGCTGATAATCTACTGGATGTGGATCCATTGGAGCCAATACACCTAGAACTAGATGAAGAAGAAGATTCTGCAGTTTATAATTGGTTCTATGACCACAAGCCTCTTGTGAAGACAAAGCTTATCAATGGCCCTAGTTACAGGAAATGGCATCTGTCACTTCCCATAATGGCAACTCTTCATCGGCTGGCGGGGCAGTTATTGTCTGATTTGATCGACCGTAACTATTTTTATTTGTTTGATATGGAGTCGTTCTTCACTGCAAAAGCATTGAACATGTGTATACCAGGTCTGTCTTTTCCATAATATTTTTTTATTTTTTCTCCTCTTTCATTCTTAGTTTTTTCTTTATATTTTTATTTTTTCGTTCCAGTTGGCTTAGGAACAAAATGGTGTCTAACAATATCTGAAGCATACTGAAAATTATTTGAGGCTGACTTCTGTTGTCTTTGCAGGAGGGCCTAAGTTTGAGCCTTTGTATCGTGATATGGAGAAGGGCGACGAGGACTGGAATGAGTTCAATGATATAAATAAACTTATCATCCGATCCCCTCTGCGGACAGAGTACCGAATTGCATTTCCTCATCTTTACAACAATAGGCCTAGGAAAGTAAAACTTGGAATATATCATACTCCAATGATCATGTATGTAAAAACTGAGGATCCTGATTTACCTGCATTTTACTATGATCCTATTATACACCCAATACTGGCTGCTAGCAAGAAGAAAGTATACGAAGATGAGGATGAAGATGATTTTGTACTACCAGATGAAGTAGACCCATTACTCCAAAACACTCAACTGTATACTGATACGACAGCTGCTGGTGTTTCACTCTTATTTGCTCCACGACCTTTCAATATGAGGTCTGGTCGAATGCGACGGGCAGAAGATATCCCTCTTGTATCAGAATGGTACAAGGAACACTGGTATGACAACTTACAAGTTCTTTGCAATTTCTTTATTTTTCCTTTTTATTGGGAACTATTCTAGAAGTTACTACCTTGCAATGCTAGAAAATGCTAGAGTGCTGCGAGGTATTCTTGATTAGCCTACTACCCTCTAGGCTTCAACTGTAAGTTTCCAAAATGTCATGGATGTGACAATTTTGGTCTTGTACTCAGCTTCACTGGTTAGTCATGAGCAAGTTACCTATTGATTGAGTAGCTAGTATGTCTAATCATCCTGGAGGTTTGTGGCCAGGATGCATACCCTTGTGCAAGGCTACTATATATACTACTCAACTCACTCTGCCAGGGTAGCAGTTGATCCTTGCCTAATATTATTATTTATTGCTCCTGCTGATTTTTTAATGTCATTTACCCTGTTCACTTGCAGTCCTCCATCATATCCAGTCAAAGTTCGTGTCAGCTATCAGAAGCTGTTAAAGTGTTTTGTTCTCAATGAACTCCACCACCGACCTCCAAAGGCACAAAAGAAGAAACACTTATTCCGGTCGCTTCAGGCTACTAAGTTCTTTCAGACTACAGAACTTGACTGGGCTGAAGCCGGACTTCAAGTTTGTAAGCAGGGGTACAACATGCTAAATCTATTGATTCACCGAAAAAATTTGAACTATCTTCACCTTGACTACAATTTCAACTTGAAGCCCGTAAAAACCCTCACCACAAAGGAACGCAAGAAATCACGTTTTGGTAATGCTTTCCATCTGTGTCGTGAAATTTTGCGGTTGACTAAGCTTGTTGTGGATGCCAACATTCAGTTCCGTTTGGGAAATGTTGATGCCTTCCAGTTGGCAGATGGGCTCCAGTATACATTCTCTCATGTTGGTCAGTTGACTGGCATGTATAGATACAAATATAGGTTAATGAGACAGATCAGAATGTGTAAAGATTTGAAACATTTGATTTATTACCGCTTCAATACTGGGCCTGTTGGAAAGGGACCTGGTTGTGGCTTTTGGGCTCCAATGTGGAGGGTGTGGTTATTTTTCCTTCGTGGGATTGTGCCATTGCTGGAAAGGTGGTTGGGAAATTTACTTGCACGCCAATTTGAAGGGCGCCACTCTAAAGGAGTTGCGAAGACGGTCACTAAGCAGCGTGTAGAAAGTCATTTTGATTTGGAGCTCCGAGCTGCTGTGATGCATGATGTTCTTGATGCAATGCCAGGTGGGGTTATAGACATTAACATGTGTATTTTAGTTACTTGGGGGCCCAGAAAGATTTTTTTTTGGAAAGGTGATATTGTTGCTTTTAGGTTCACTTGATAATGCAACTTTTTTCTCTTTTTACAGAGGGAATCAAGCAGAACAAAGCCAGAACCATTTTGCAGCATCTTAGTGAAGCATGGCGCTGTTGGAAAGCAAACATCCCTTGGAAGGTAATTTAAAAATTAGAACATTGGCTTGAAAATCTTGATATAGATTTATGAGTTTTTTTTTTTTTTTTGTGCCATAAATAATCAAAAGAAGTCATTTTTCTGCTTCTTATATATTCATCTTGTTGAATCTTGCTCTAGCTTGACAGTTTTCTCATATCTAGATCTACATCCACAGGTGCCTGGCTTGCCAGTCCCCATTGAGAACATGATTCTTCGGTATGTGAAGTCAAAGGCAGATTGGTGGACAAATGTTGCTCATTACAACCGTGAACGTATAAGAAGAGGTGCAACAGTTGATAAAACAGTTTGTCGGAAGAATCTTGGAAGATTGACACGATTATGGTTAAAGGCTGAGCAAGTATGGATTTTTTTTTTCTTTGATATTGTCAATAATCATTATTTAGCTAATCAATTATTATGTCTTTAATTCATTTTTCAATACTTTTGTTTTAGGAACGACAACACAATTATTTGAAGGATGGTCCATATGTCACCCCGGAGGAAGCAGTGGCTATTTATACAACTACTGTGCATTGGCTGGAGTCTAGGAAGTTCTCTCCAATTCCATTTCCACCGTTGTCGTACAAGCATGATACCAAACTTCTTATCCTTGCACTTGAGAGGCTGAAGGAATCTTACAGTGTTGCAGTACGATTGAACCAACTACAAAGGGAGGAGTTGGGACTTATTGAACAGGCATATGATAATCCACATGAGGCGTTGTCACGAATAAAACGTCATTTGCTCACACAGCGCGCTTTTAAGGAGGTAGATTCATTAATTGTTAAGAATTTAAGTGTTGAATTTTTTGTTTTATTTTAAACACTAAAATATTTTTTTTATTTGTTTTTATTTTATATGAAGAAGTGAATAAGACCTATTATCTTGCAGGTTGGTATTGAGTTTATGGATCTTTATAGTTATCTGATCCCTGTTTATGAAATTGAGCCACTGGAGAAAATCACAGATGCATACCTTGATCAGTATCTCTGGTATGAAGGTGACAAGCGCCATCTCTTTCCCAATTGGATTAAACCGGCAGATTCAGAGCCACCGCCTCTGTTGGTTTATAAATGGTGTCAAGGTATAAACAATTTACAGGGCATTTGGGACACTAGTGATGGACAGTGTGTTGTAATGCTTCAAACCAAGTTTGAAAAATTCTTTGAAAAGATTGACTTAACAATGCTTAACAGGTAATTTACTTTCATATCTTGACACAATTTTCATGGCAGTATTATCATTTCAGGTGTAGCTCTCCTAACTAGCTTATGTGATTTTGTAGGTTACTTCGTCTGGTTCTTGATCACAACATTGCTGACTATGTCACCGCAAAAAACAATGTGGTGCTGTCTTACAAGGATATGAGCCACACAAACTCATATGGTTTAATTCGTGGCCTCCAGTTTGCTTCATTTGTGGTGCAATATTATGGGTTGGTGTTGGATCTGTTGCTGCTAGGGTTGACTCGTGCAAGTGAGATTGCTGGCCCACCACAGATGCCTAATGAATTTATTACTTATTGGGACACTAAAGTTGAAACAAGGCATCCCATTCGGTTATATTCTCGTTATATTGACAGAGTGCACATTCTGTTCCGTTTCACTCATGAGGAGGCTCGAGACCTTATTCAGCGCTATTTAACTGAACATCCTGATCCAAACAACGAGAATATGGTTGGATATAATAATAAGAAGTGTTGGCCTCGGGATGCACGGATGAGGCTCATGAAACATGATGGTATTTTCCACTTCTTTCCTATACCTTTTTGTGATTAAACTAGACTCGTCTCACGGTTTTACATGTAGCTGACATTGTTTGCAACTTCTTTCCAGTCAACCTTGGGCGAAGTGTTTTCTGGGACATGAAAAACAGGCTTCCGCGAAGTATCACGACTTTGGAGTGGGAAAACAGTTTTGTCTCCGTATACAGCAAGGACAATCCCAACTTACTTTTCAGCATGTACGTTTAGCATTCTCTATACTCTGTTCAACTTCCTCAGTTTGGTTAGCTTTTAAACTGTGATTTGAGTTACAGCTAGACATGTAATTTGGAATATAGACAACCTTCATTGTGTGTAGTCCTATGTTTAGTTGTTGGCTTTTGAAATAATATAGGTGTGGATTCGAAGTACGGATACTGCCAAAGATAAGAATGACTCAAGAAGCTTTCAGCAACACAAAGGATGGAGTTTGGAACTTGCAGAATGAACAAACTAAAGAGCGTACAGCAATTGCTTTCTTGCGTGTTGATGATGAGCACATGAAGGTTTTTGAAAATCGTGTGAGGCAAATTCTTATGTCATCAGGATCGACGACATTTACAAAGATTGTAAACAAATGGAATACAGCTCTTATAGGTATATACAAAACCTTGGTATAAACTGAAATATTTTGATGAAAAATGTTGATGTCTAATGGAGCTGGATTCTCGTTTGTTTTGACAGGTCTTATGACATATTTCCGTGAGGCAACTGTACATACACAAGAGCTGTTAGATTTGCTTGTAAAGTGTGAAAATAAAATTCAAACCCGTATTAAGATTGGTTTGAATTCAAAGATGCCTAGCAGGTGAATGCTTTTTCTTGTTTATGAGTCATCAAGAATCTTTAGGGAATGGTAATTTGCCTGGTCTTGTTGGTGTGGTTCTTATCATGATTTGCTTCCCAGGTTCCCGCCTGTTATTTTTTATACCCCAAAGGAAATTGGAGGCCTTGGCATGCTATCCATGGGTCACATACTGATTCCACAAAGTGATCTGCGGTATAGTCAACAAACCGATGTAGGCGTCACACATTTCAGGAGTGGAATGAGTCATGAAGAGGATCAACTAATACCAAATCTTTATCGCTACATTCAGGTAATATTGAGATTCAGTTTAAATGGTTTGGTTGTTAATGTTTTTGTACGAAGCTGGTATTAACTACTGCCATTTGTATTTGACAGCCATGGGAGAGTGAGTTCATAGACTCTCAGCGTGTTTGGGCTGAATATGCATTGAAGAGGCAGGAGGCACAGTCACAAAATCGTCGTTTAACCCTTGAGGATCTAGAGGTGAGTGTTTTACTTTGTTCTTTCATCCTTGCTTTACGTAGACATTTTCTGGCCCTGTTGGGTGTATTTTTTTTTTTTTTTTCTAGTTTGTCATCTTGAATGAATTTCTGTGATTGATCAAAATGTCTATGAAGCAAGCATGCAAATATTTTTTCTTATTATTTTGATTTTGATTTTATTTATTTATTTTATGTTTTTGAGACTGAAGTCTGGGTAGATATTAATTGTTTGTTTGGTGTATTTTTCAGGATTCCTGGGATAGAGGGATACCAAGAATCAACACTCTTTTCCAGAAAGATCGGCATACTTTGGCATATGATAAGGGGTGGCGAGTGCGCACTGATTTCAAGCAATATCAAGTTCTGAAGCAGAACCCGTTTTGGTGGACACATCAACGACATGACGGAAAACTTTGGAACTTGAATAATTACCGGACTGATGTCATCCAGGCACTTGGGGGGGTTGAGGGCATACTTGAACACACGCTATTTAAAGGAACATAGTAAGTGTATCCTTAAAGCAAAAGGCATCTTCGTTCTTTTTTGGGCAGTTTGTAATGTCAGTAACTTATCGGTTTTTTCTTTGCAGCTTTCCGACTTGGGAGGGTCTTTTTTGGGAAAAGGCATCGGGTTTTGAAGAGTCAATGAAATACAAGAAGCTGACAAATGCTCAGAGATCTGGTCTCAACCAGATCCCTAACCGAAGGTTCACGCTTTGGTGGTCCCCTACAATCAACCGTGCCAATGTCTATGTTGGCTTCCAAGTGCAGTTGGATCTGACAGGGATATTTATGCATGGAAAGATTCCAACCTTGAAAATATCTTTGATTCAGATTTTTAGAGCCCATCTATGGCAGAAAGTCCATGAGAGTGTTGTCATGGATCTCTGTCAAGTTTTGGATCAGGAATTGGATGCTTTAGAAATTGAGACTGTGCAGAAAGAAACAATACATCCAAGGAAGAGTTACAAGATGAATAGCTCTTGTGCTGATGTTCTTCTTTTTGCTGCACATAGATGGCCGATGTCTAAGCCCAGTTTAGTGGCAGAGTCAAAGGATGATGTGTTTGATCAAAAAGCCAGCAACAAGTATTGGATAGATGTGCAGCTCCGTTGGGGAGATTATGATTCTCATGATATAGAACGGTACACCAGGGCCAAATTCATGGATTATACAACTGATAACATGTCTATCTACCCATCTCCAACTGGTATGTCATATGTGACAATGCTGTTGTTTTTTCTTTTTTGTAGTTGAATTTTGCATGTCATACATGTCTGACCAGTTTATATTTAAGGTTAAATGATATGTTTTTACTTTACATAAATGATTTGCAGGGGTTATGATCGGATTAGATTTGGCGTACAACTTGCATTCTGCCTTCGGTAACTGGTTTCCTGGCTCAAAACCTCTACTGGCTAAAGCTATGAATAAGATCATGAAAGTATGCTTCTGCTGTTTCCTTCTTTTTCTTCCATGATTTTTTCCTGTTGTAGCATGCTGGGGTCGCCTCATTTATTAATTTCTTTATGCGTTTTAAAGAAAAACTACATTTATAAAAAGAGCTATGCATAGTTTCTGTGTCTATTCATTTCTTGAAGCTCTGATACGAGCCTGAAACTTTTGCACTGAATCAACTAATGATTTTGTTCACGTCTACAGTCAAATCCTGCTTTATATGTTCTGAGGGAACGCATCAGAAAGGGTCTGCAGTTGTATTCATCTGAGCCTACGGAGCCATACCTTTCGTCTCAGAACTATGGGGAGATCTTCAGTAACCAAATCATCTGGTTTGTTGATGACACAAATGTGTATCGTGTCACAATTCACAAAACATTTGAAGGAAATCTCACAACAAAACCCATCAATGGTGCCATCTTTATATTTAATCCACGAACTGGACAGCTATTTTTGAAGGTTTGTTTATTTAGTTTGACCTAGTCTTTTATTGTTTAAGCTTGATAGCTCCTTGATTCCTTATACAATGTCATAGGGTTTAGTGTGTATTTTGTCCTTTCTTTTTCTGATTAGTAGCTCCTTATATAACATGCCAGGGTGAAATTGACACGTGCATTTTGCCTTTTCTTTTTTCCCTTACAGGTTATTCACACAAGCGTGTGGGCTGGACAGAAGCGTCTTGGCCAGCTTGCCAAATGGAAAACAGCTGAAGAAGTAGCTGCTCTAGTTAGATCATTGCCTGTTGAAGAACAGCCTAAGCAAATCATTGTGACACGTAAAGGAATGTTGGATCCTCTGGAGGTCCATTTACTGGATTTTCCTAACATTGTTATCAAGGGAAGTGAACTGCAATTACCATTCCAGGCTTGCTTGAAAATTGAGAAATTTGGGGACTTGATTCTGAAGGCCACCGAACCACAGATGGTTCTTTTTAATATTTATGATGATTGGTTGAAGAGTATTTCATCATACACTGCCTTCTCTCGTCTCATTTTGATCTTACGTGCTCTACATGTGAACAATGAGAAGGCTAAAATGTTACTAAAGCCTAGTAAATCAGTCATCACAGAACCGCATCACATCTGGCCTTCACTCAACGATGATCAGTGGATGAGGGTATGTTATCAGGCAAATTGTCTATTTATTAGTTAGGTGTTCTTCTGTTTTTGTGAAGGTTGTAATGTTTCTTTGATGCAGGTTGAGGTTGCTCTAAGGGATCTTATACTTTCGGATTATGCAAAAAAGAATAATGTTAACACTTCAGCACTGACCCAATCTGAGATCCGTGATATCATACTTGGGGCAGAGATTACTCCACCCTCACAGCAGAGGCAACAGATTGCAGAAATTGAGAAACAGGTTATTTTTTAACCCTCTGCATCTGCTTTTTTTCTAATTCTTTTTTTTTAGGTCCTTTCATCCTACTAGTCAGAACTTCTGTGAGTTTCTCTAATAAATCTTATTCTGCAGGCTAAGGAAGCAAGCCAACTTACTGCAGTTACAACAAGGACAACAAATGTTCATGGCGATGAGCTCATTGTTACCACCACTAGCCCATATGAGCAGGCCGCCTTTGGGTCCAAGACTGATTGGCGTGTGCGAGCAATATCTGCAACAAATCTATATCTTCGAGTCAACCATATTTATGTGAATTCAGAGGATATTAAGGTAAAATACTACTTGACCTTCCATTGCACTTTGGTTTTTCACTCACTTCAATCTGAACTTTTTAGATTGGAATATAGAGAGAATAATCTGCGATTGCTTGTTGATAACAGGAGACTGGCTATACGTACATCATGCCCAAGAACATATTGAAGAAGTTCATTTGTGTAGCAGACCTTCGGACTCAAATTGCAGGCTACCTATATGGTGTAAGTCCCCCTGACAATCCTCAAGTCAAGGAAATTAGGTGTATAGCCATGCCGCCACAATGGGGAACTCATCAGCAGGTCCACCTTCCTGCTGCTCTTCCTGAGCATGAATTCTTGAACGACCTTGAGCCTTTGGGTTGGATGCATACACAACCAAATGAGCTTCCCCAATTGTCACCTCAGGTTTGTTCTTTTAGCTTTCTGAATCAATATACTTTCCTGTTTCACTTTTTTCTTGAGCTGTTATGTAGCTAAAGATGGAACTCATTTTATTTTCTTATTTTATTACAGGATCTTACCTCACATGCTCGCATTCTGGAGAATAACAAGCAATGGGATGGTGAGAAGTGCATTATTCTTACTTGCAGTTTTACTCCTGGCTCTTGTTCCTTGACTGCCTATAAGCTCACCCCAACCGGTTATGAATGGGGTCGGATCAATAAAGATACAGGAAGCAACCCACATGGCTATCTTCCAACCCATTATGAGAAGGTTCAGATGCTTCTCAGTGACCGCTTCCTTGGGTTTTACATGGTAACATACTGAAACCTGGGTTAACTTGTGATTTACATGCCTTTTTAACTGATTTCATGACGTTTGTGTTGCATTAATTTTTTGAGAAAAAATTTAAAGTGTTTTTCGTTATATGTTGAGTTCAGATTCCAGATAATGGTCCTTGGAACTATAACTTCATGGGGGTGAAGCACACCGTGAGCATGAGGTATGGTGTAAAGCTTGGGACAGCAAGAGACTACTATCATGAGGATCATCGACCTACCCATTTTCTGGAATTCAGTAACTTGGAAGAGGGCGATCATGCAGAGGGAGATCGGGAGGATACTTTCTCATAGAAGCTCTTACTGTGGCTGACTTGTGTACTCGGAAAATGTCTATAAAAATGTTTATAGAAATCCACATGTCCATCTTGCTACGGAAGCTTATGTTGTACCCTTAAGAGACAAAATGAGGCCTTGTAGATAAATACGGTTACTTTTTGTAAGGATTTTTTTAGGTTGAATTTTTGGCGATCTGCATCTTAGAAACATCCAAGGGCTCTCTCTATTACTTTTTGGTTCGCGCATACTCAGTGGTGTAAATTGCGTAATGTTCATCTGGAACTATTGTAAATATGAGCGTAGATTCTGTCCATGATGAAGCTCTGACTATGGGACTTGTTTTGGATATCATTTGCATGCCACCGAGAGCTCATGCCATCTGGATGGCTTATCAATTAGTGGTGGGTAATATGTAATAGTTTGTGAAATGTTATATTATGTTACACACTCAAGTTTAATTACGAATTACAATTTACAGCTGTGTAACGGATACTATTTAACATATAATACCTGTATATATACGATGTGGACTTTCTGAAACAGTAACACCACCTCTCATGTGAACAATTTGATACACAAGTTGAAAAGTCCAGGATGATTAATAGAAGTTCCATTGCTGCTTGCAAGACCATCTTCTGGACTATCCTCTTACCGTGAGAATTGCGACAACGGTCATGCAAAAAAACCAAATGTTCTCTTTGAAAATAATGTTAGCTGCAAAGAAGGGGGAGTGTAGATATGGAACACAGACAAGCAACCCAACTGCGACTTCCCGCAATGTTTTACAAGAAAACTAATAGCATAAATGAGTCCAACTCGAGGCAGTAATCAGGTACATGTGTTGATCAGGTACTAATATTTACTCTTTCAATAAATACTACTGCTGCTCATAGTGGGGATGGCATGGTTCATGAGACGGATCAAGGGAAGGCCTTCATCTCACTTGGGTTTCCAACTTGGGACTTTCGTGGACGGGAGTCACATGAATGGGGAAAGTCATGATGGAATCTCACAAAACGCTTCCGGCGGCTCTTATTTTTCTGTCCATTAAGGCTATGTTGGCTTTGTCGGATTGGGTTTGGAAATTACAAGTTGTCGAGAGATTCCAACGCTACTAAATATGAATTTAGCGCTGCTGGATATGAACTAGTTCTATGTCACTGGCTATTTACCAATTAGGTTTTTAGTAATCAAAATGTTATATTTGTCTCTAACAATACTAAGTCAGTATATAGTGCTACATTTTTAAAAACTTCAGTGTTGGCATTCGAAACTGAACACACAAATGTGGGGATTCGTCTGTCTCGACGGGAATTGAATTGCATCGTCTTCGCGAGCCCCAGTCAGCAAAGAACTGGACCACCGGAGTGAGTCCCGCCGTGCATTCAACTATCGCTATTTCTTTTCATTCCGGAGTGAGTCTCGCCGTGCTCCACAGAGATCCAATGGTTGCGTGCGAGCCGTCGCCGCCTCTGCTCCACGCAGCTGCTTCTGATGAGGAGTCCAGACTCCATGCGTTAGTTACTGAGGACTCAAGAAACTTTGGCGCTTGGACAGCTCTTATTGCAGAAATCGAGAAAACATCACAGGTAGGTGATGTTACCAATGTAATCTCATTTACTAGACCGGTTCGGCAGCATATTGTCTTTCATAAATTGTTTCCTTATACATGGTTTATTTACCCGTTAGTTTTCGCAACCCTTACATGTTTCCTTCCTTTTGTCGTAGTGATTGAATGAACACTTTTTTTTTTTTTTTTAATCACTGCAGAATGACATTCAGAGGATATCTTCTGTCTATGATTCTTTCTTGTTCGAGTTCCCCTTGTGCTATGGTTATTGGAAGAAGTATGCGGAGCACACAGCACGATTGAGCTCCGTCGAAGAGGCTGTTGAAGTTTACGAACGAGGGGTGCAATCAGCCACCTATTCGGTTGGTCTCTGGGCCAGTTACAGTAGCTTTGGTATATTAGCATTCGAAGACCCGGTTGATGTTCGGAGGTAATTCGTTAGAAGAAAGAAGCTTTGTTATTTCTGTTATTACAAAAAATTACTTTATAAGTAGCTAGTATACATGCAACAAATGGCCACATTACCTTTCTATCCTTCTGTTTTTTTGGAAAAGAATAATATACTCGTGTATCTTCATTAGCAAAGGTGAAGGTTAGCGAAAGGGGCTTCTTGATTGGAAAATAGTTAAAACAGTCACAGCCTAAAAATGGGAATTATGGATGTCATAATTTGCAATTCAGATGCTTAGGTATCTATAAAGTTGATTGGCTCCTTCATGTGTGGCGATTATTGGATGAAGAGGAAGGGTGATTGGAGTATCATAGCCATCCTATTCTGGCAGCTGCTGAGAGCAATGCTCAGCATTCAGTAAAAGAAAGTGAAATCCCTGCATTGAGGGGAGACGTACTCAATGTTCAGATGGGGAACTTCTGTAACCTGATACCACATATTCTTTGTCCACATAGAAAAGATCCGATTGACAGTACAACTCTCTAGTCTAGAACTTTCATAAAGCTCATAGTAATGTATATCAAGAACTTAGTAATCTTGTTCTTCTGAGCTTTTGATTTAATAAAATTCAGCATCATTTCCAAAACAAAAAAAAAATGTATATCAAGAACTTTATTATTTATGTAGCGCCTGTCTGAGCCTTTTAAAAAATTGACAATGAACAGTCATCAGCAGATTAGAGAAGTCTGGTGTAAGGTGAATATCTTCCAAAATATAATTTTGGGGTTTTGCCTAGTCATTCATTTGCAATGGTGTTTTGCTTGACTAATAGCAGCAGAAATTTCGACAATATGTGCTCTCTGGGGTATAAAAAGCCCTAAAAATGCCATATCTAGTTAAGGTGGATGTATATATTGTTGATTGACAATTGGATTAAGATTAAAAGTGAATATTTACCTTAATCCCTCCTTTTTTTTTTTTTTTCCTTTTAAAAATATTGAACAAGCGTTAAAAGGATCCTGGATATATGATTTGCCTTTGCATTGACAACAAAGTCTTGGATTATATATTTATCCAAAAGAGAATGTATTTGTGCTTCATTTCAGCAACAACTCCATTTTCTTGTGGACTGTTTAGACGTGAACTTGAATTATGTTATTTTTTTTTTTAAATGAACTTGAATTATGTTATTACTATTCAAAAGGAGCAGAAAAGCTAAAAGGGAAGAAGAAACAAGACCTCTTAGAATGTGAGAGGAGTAGGGTCCCACTAGAAAAAAACAACTATCTGAACCCTTTTAGCTTCTAGCAAATCGTTTATGATCATTCTCCAAGAGACAAAAACTCAAAATATGCAAGAGCCCAATGCAAAGGAAATTTGGAATTGTGCAAACATGAAGTGGAAGGCTATCAATGCTATAGGTCACTCCAGTGGTATTCTCGCCCCTCTGGGACTCCAATCCCGTTGAGGTGCTAGATGCTGAGTTTGGATGTTCACAATTGGATTAAAACTTCTAGATCGTGGTTCACACAATAGTTGGTGCCTGGCTGGAGTATATGGGCTGACTAAATAGGGACTGCTCCAGTTTTTGGGATGAGTTGCTGAATATCATTAAATGATGGCCATTACCTTGTTCCACCCCCACCCCCACTACCAAAAAAAAAAAAAAAAAAAATACAAAATGGAAGTCTAGCTCCCCAAGAATTTCAGACCGATTAGTGTAATTTCCAGCCTCTACAAGATCATAGCTAGGTTGTTAGGGCATAAGACTAAAGGCCATCCTCTCCTTAGTAATTCACAAAGGTCAAAGTGCGACTCTGCGATGGCTACTCATGAGCTCATAGATTACTTCAGAAGATTTGGGAAACCTCGGGTTATCTTGAAACTCGACTTTCAGAAGCCTTTGACAGAGTAAATTGACAACTTCTGGATGACATCCTAGGCAGCCTCCTACTCACTCCTTCTTAATGGAACTGTATGTGGATATGTAAAAGGGACACGAGGGACAAGACAAGGCAGCCTATTTTCCCTTTGCCATTCGATTTAATAGTTGAATATGTGCCACATATGATCTACGGAGCAAAGGGGGCAGGATGGATTAAATCAGTTGCTGAGGAGCACAAATATGATATCCAGCTCTCTACTTTGCATATGAAATCATTTGTTTCTGCACAGGAGTAATGGATCAAATTAGCAAGATGAAAGCTTTCCTCAGCCTATTTGAGATGGTTTAGGGCAGAAAATTCATTGGGGAAAGATTATATTGATGAGATTCCACCTTGAGGACCACACTCTTAACACTCTGGCCAGTCATTTGGGTTGTGCGGTGTCTACCTTGCCCCCAACATACTTGGGGTTTCCTATGTTTGACAGCAGGTCAGATAAGAATCTATATGGCTCCGGTCATTGACAAAATTGAGTGCAAACTATCCACCTAGAAAGGGCAGTTTTTATGCAGGGATTAGTTCTTCTCATTTCTAGTATTGAGGGTGCTCCAAACTACAAAATGTCCTTTTTGTCTTACCTTGCCTTGTCTTACACTTGTCAACAAAAGCTTGAAAGCTTGAAGAAGAAATTTATATGGTGTGGCACCGAAGGTGGGTTCAAATACCGCCTAGTCTGCTGGAAGGACGTTTGCAAGCCAACTACAGGGGCTGGGCAAAAGGAGTACTAAGGAGATGAATCATGCTCTATTACTTAAATAGATTTGGAGACTTAACACATCACTAGCAACATGTGGAAGCAGATGGTAGCCAAGAATGAATTGGAACTCCTATTGGTGGATAGAAGGTGGAACGAGAAGAAGACTTTCCCCCTGATGGAGATCCTTGTACCCACTCCTCTCTAAATTTGCAATATCAGTTAGACATTATATGGGGAATGGGCAAAAAGTGGAATTCTGGAATGATTCATGGTTAGAGGATAGCCCATTAGAGGATTCCTATTCAATATTGTTGCTCGTGACCAATCAAACTGTCATAGTGGCTGATTCCTAGAGGTCATGTGGAAATTGTAATCTCTGACTTAGACAAGGTTTAAACAATGAGGAAGCTCTTAGGTAGACAAATCAAAATTTGACCTCATATGGAGGATAGGTTAATCTGGACATATGATGATGGTGTGAAAATTTATAGTCTCATCAGTGTATAATCGCCTCAAATGCTGGAGCAGCCCAATTCCCCATAGCACAACAATCGGTTGGAAGTTGTCTGTGTGAAAATTTATGACCTTGCAATGAAGAAAAGAGGCATCTTGGAAGAAGAAAGAGCTGAAAAAGAATTAAATCATGTTGAAATTCTGGAAGGAGATATTTTAGGTTTTCCTCTTTTCATCTATTTATAACATAAAACAATGATAAAAGACACTAGTGCCCCTACTCCTTTTATACCCTTGGAAATGAGATTCTATAGGAAAACACTTTCATAGAAAGCTATGTAAACACATGTTACTTCTTCTAACACTCCCCCTCAAGTTGGAGTTTATAACTTCAACTTGTTAAATTGCATATCAATAAAAATAAATAAAGGGGGAAGAAAAAAAATCCCCTCTTGAGACTTCCAACGGCTCACAACTCTTCAACTTTAGTTCGTTCTACCTCAACTTGACACAAGTTCTTCATCTTTCATCTCCTCCTTTCTTGGATGTCTTAAAAAAACTCGACTCTGGTCATCAAATTTTAATAAAAAAATCACTCATGGAACTCTTCATCGTGGGCTCTTCAAAATAATTTCTCTCTGTACTTCTCTATCTACTTCTCCCCTCAAGCTGGGGATCTATGATACTAAGAGACCCAACTTGCCAATAACATATATGAGAGATGAAACATCACTCTTAGCTAGACAACAAATCTCATACTCCAACAAACAAGTGGATGATATCTACCAAACACCGACATTAATGAGAAAGAAAACTTTTCTTTTCTTCTTCTTCGTCTTCCCCTTCTTTTCCATCATCTTCTCCTTCTCCATCTTAGAATCATTGCTGTGGTACTATGTTCAAAATTATGAACTTGCTATGAAAAAAAGAGGCAACTTTGGAGAAGAAAGAGATGGAAAAGAATTTATTCACGTTGAAATTCTAGAAGGGGATATTTTGGGGTTCCCTTTTCTCTTCTATTTATAACATAGAACAATGATAAATGACACCAATGTCCCTGCTCTCTTTATACTATTGGAAATAAGATTCTATGAAAAAACACTTTCTAAGAAATCTATGTAAGTTACATAATCTAACAGTGTGCCCGTGCCAGCGCACCCCCCCTTCAACACACACACCCAAAATCAATTGTAAATATGGAGCACCTTGCTAAACGGAATCCTTAATGTACATATCCTTCGAAAAAAGGGAAATCCAATCCAATGCCCCATACATGGAATTGAAAAAGAGAGCATAGACCATTTGCTGCTTCACTGCCCCTTTTTGTGGCAAGTTTGAACGAGTTTCCTTTGTAAGATCGGGCTCCGCATATGCATCCAAAGTAACATTTCCATGCTCAGCCAAATGGGTAAGAGCATGCACCTTATTGGCATGGGAAAAGCCCTTCTCTCAACTTGCCTAACCCACATCCATTGGGCTTGTGGATCAAAAGAAATGTTTTTAGGTTCAACTGCAAATTCTCCATGGTTGCAGAAGTCACTCTTCGGATATTTGGGCTGATCACTACTTGGGATTCACATTAGAAAAGAGTTTGCTGACCTGAGGGGCATCCCTGTTTGAGAGAATTGGAGGGTCATATGTCCATCTTTCCACCCTCGAATGGATTCCTGAAGCTAAATTTTTACAGGTGCACCCTTGGCAACCTAGGTCGAGATGGTATAGGAGGTCCAATTAGAAACAATGAAGGTATTATCCTAGTTTCCTACTCAGGATCGTTAGGCATTTCAGACTCCACAACAAAAAATCAAGCTCTCCTTCTGGAACCACTTGAATGGTAAGTTGCAGATTGAAGGTGACTCCAAAGTTGTCTCAGCTGGTGCTCCTCTAGATCAGACCCCCTTGGTGCCATTGGAAATCTTATCATGAAATTGTAGACATATTTAGTCTCTTTTATTATATTGGGAATCATATTCCTAGGTTTGTTGACTCCTTAGCCAAGCAAAGAGTTTCCCTTCAATTGCTTGTTCTAATAGGAGATCTTCTTTCTCTATCTTATATTTTGTTCTTGGCTCTGCTGGAAATACTTGCTTGCTCAAGTAACATACCAACTCAAAACTTTCTTAGAATTGAAGTACTAATTGCCTTTCTAAAAAAATAATACTAATTTAAGTTCAACTGGTACTTTCTAAACTAGCTATAGGAAGAATTCTAGCAACTCAGAAGAAAAGAATGAATCCTTTTCAAACAAAAAAAGAAAAGAACTAATGGTCAATAACCTTAATTAATTTAGACATCCTCAAGACAAACAACTGCTACAAAAAAATAAAACCTACTAACCACAAGCTTTCCCTGATATGTCCTTAAGAGAAAAAAGAAAAAGACATCTGCCTACTTGAAAGAGGATAGTAGCTTAGTGTTCACTTCCTCATCGTTTTACTTCCCAGTTACAGACTTTTCTAAAGTATGCAGATCTAAAAAGTAAGGCTTATGATGTTTTACTTCCCTTTCCTGGAGTATGTTTTCCCATTAAAATTGGCTTTCATATGTTTTGCATCAGTGAGGAACATGAATAACACTATCTAATGTAAAAGAAGATGTGAACTAAAAAAGAGGGGTTGACCCTATTCCAAAAGTAACATATTCATCACAGCTTGCAGTGATGACACATTGTGGACTCTTATGTGGTCTAACATTATGGATATGCTGTTTACACTAGTCAGTCATAGATTGGACCCACGTCAGTCACTATACAAACAAGTAGAGATCATTGAACTAGATGGACTGGAACCTTTACCTGAAAAATCATAACTAGTGAAGGCACTAGAGGTAACTATCTGAGTTGAGTCCCAGATCAGCCAATAAATGTGTGAGAGTGTTTAACTGCTGAATGATATCCCTGAATTGGAGAAATGTCAATAAGCAGTGCTCTACCTTGCTGGAAATTCTGACCCTCAGATGCTCTTTGACAAATTTCAGTCTCTAGGTGTATTTCAAAGGAACATGGTTTCCCGAACTTCATTTTCCTCAGAAAATATTGGACTTGTGTTCATAAAAGCATCCCATCATTTTCAAAAATAAATATTGGACTTGAGTGAGATCTTTAGGTATGCCCAAATCCATTGCCTTTCTTCGATGCAATAAATGTGGTTTCTGTTAACAATTGGAACTACTATATAGCATTGGCCTATTCATATACCCTTTTCAGGTGTTCAACCATTGCATTTGCAATGCCAAAGATGTGAATACTCAGTTCAGTGCCTGTTTCCATAAAGCTTAACTTTCATGTTCATCACCTTTGCTTTTTTAGTCATCTGCATGGCAGCTTTTCTCCTCAGGTTTTTTCTTTGTCTCATCTAGAATTATATTTAGTTCCTTCCTATCAAAGAGCACAAGACTGGTTGGTGTTAATCCTTTGTCCGATTATCCACTTCCTTTTCAACAATGCAAGCTCTAATATAACGTACAAATAATATCATGGATTAAATCATTTCAAAAAAAAATATCATGGATTAAATAATAATCCTGATAGTGTACTAGCAGTACATAATAGTGTAGCTCGCATAACCTATGAGGGTCTGTGACGGTATGCTAACTACATGCTTAACAGCTTGATGACAAAGTATGTATCAAAGTCTTCTTTTTTATTTAACTGAAAACCTTTGACAAGTTGGGGTTATCTGTTTCTTGTTCTCAAGCATGTAATAAATGCATATGTGCAACTATCTGGCAGGTTATTTGAAAGAGGGTTGACATTTGTGGGGAAAGATTATCTGTGCTATCTACTATGGGATAGATATCTTGAATTTGAGTACTCTCGGAAGGAATGGGCTCGTGTAGCTTACATTTACATCAGAATCCTGAGATTTCCGACAAAAAAATTAGGCAGCTATTATGAAAGGTATAAATATATCTTACCCTCAGAAGCCCTGAGCTTCTTTTTTTCTTTTCGGGTTGTATCAGCCAACTTAAAGTAATGTGCACAAAATTTGCATCATAACTGCTGATGAAATTGTGCTCGTAAATTTCTCAGTTTCAAAAAATTGGTTCTTGCTTGGGAAGAAGAGGTACAATTTATTGATAGTAGTTCGTCAGAGTTACTTCCTGAGGCATTACCTGATGGGGATACCAAAATACATATGGCCTATCAAGACCCGGATGTTCTAAAGGTCATCAAGGACCTAATGGATCTACCTGTTGGCTCACTCTGGAAAAAAACATTGAAGAAATACTTACGCATTGGTGAATATTTCTATGAGAGTTCGAGTCACTTGAATGCAAAAATCTCTTGCTTTGAGATTTGTATACGGAGACCTTATTTCCATGTCAAACTTCTTGATGACAGTCAGCTTCAGAATTGGCATCAGTATCTTGACTTTGTTGAGACACTGGGAGACTTTGATTGGGTATATTTTAGTTTTTCTTCTTTATATGAGTTTACATGGATCCCATTATTGTTATCTTTAGGTGAACTCGTTGTGTGCAGTGTTAATATCTGAAGTGCCTGTCTTCTTCCATCCACAGACTGTAAAACTTTATGAGAGATGTTTAATACCCTGCGCTAGCTATCCTGAGTTTTGGATACGTTATGTGGAACTGATGGAAGAAAAAGGTGGAAGAGAACTGGCAAACCTTGCACTTGCTCGAGCAACACAAACTTTTGTTAAGGTAGTGTTTATCAAAATATTGATTTTTCTAGAGGAAAATATCTTACATTAAACATTTGAAATATGCTGTTTCGATTTTCATTGTCTACTGACAACCTTACTGATGCTTATCTTGCTACAAAAACAAATGGTAACAGACAGTTCCAGAGATACATCTCTTCTGTGCAAGGTATAAGGAGCGAATTGGAGATATCTTTGGTGCTCGTGCTGCATTTCAAAGATGTAGTTCAGACAAAGCTTCTGAGTTCATTGAAAATGTTAAAAGACATGCTAACATGGAAAGACGACTGGTAATCATCAGTCTTGATTTTTGTTTCTACTTTTCCTCTCATAGTAACTGCTAAGAGTATCAATGGGTTGGTTTCATTTGAAGACTTGAACTGCTGAGTCTGTGTGCTGGGTTGGTAAATTGCCAGTTGCCTATACCAGTGTTGACTACATAATATAAGTACGCATGCACATCTGAAATTGTATGAAATGACCTTGAGCAGTTCTCTGTGGTCTATTTGTGCGTGCAATGTAACACCAGTTGGTCCCTTAACTACATGGCAATAGTTGTTTCTATCCAATTTTTGTAGAACCTGGCTTTAGAATAGTAAATCATTCAGTAACGTTGTGGATTTCAATGTTTTAGATCAAATGTCTAAGAATGCCAGTAAAGCTATTGGGTCTCTTCAGAGACAAGCAAGGGAAAGTTGAAGCTATTGTGAATGCATATAAAAATATATAAAGCATATTTGGCCCACTAGAACCTACTGATCATGCAATGCACCTGATGGGATTCTGGCCCAAATGGCAAAGCTGGATCAGCAGCTGTCTCTCCCAACTCCTCTCTCCCATTCAATTGCTCTGCGAAGGATTTGTATCTAGCTCCAAAGATATCTGTAACCTCATCTCTTCAAAATCTCTGGAAGATGCTTAATGCTATCTTCTCCTTTGTTCAAAGCATAGGTGGTTCAGTGCTCACCCTAACCTAAACTTCCCTCTCCAAATTCCCCTCCTATAATTTGCTAATGATACATTTGCTTCTATGAGGAATTCCTTGGCTAAATCACACATGTTTGTCAGGATGCAGAACATAGTAGAAATAGGAACCTAAGAGAAAGAGGAGAAAAAGGATGGTTGACGATAGTATGTTCTACTTCTCACACTCTGTGTAGTTCCATATTACAAGTTTTCTATATCGAACAAAACTCTAATAGAGAAAAAAATTAGGACTCCTAGGAGTCTTCTTCCCTGTTGTACCCCACACACTGGCAAGAGATTTCCCTTTTATATTATGCAATATACTTTCACCTCCCCCTTGAGCTGGTACATGTAGATCATAGCTGCCTAATTTCCACAGTTAGATGATCAGCTTGCTGCAAATGGATGACTTTTAGATGATTCCAAGATCAAACATGCAGTAGAGTTGACTTTGTCCTAGACATTGTTTTACAAAAATTCTTCACACAAATCTTGGTTGTGTATGACTGCTTGAGGTTGTCAGTGTTCAGATATTCTTTGTCAATGTCCTAGACCGTTTAGCATAATTCCCCCTCAAGTTGGGGAGTTCGTAACATGAAGTCCCAGCTTGAATCTGAAAATATAAATGAACCATAATAGGAAGCTTTAAATTGCTTTCAACATTTAATTTCTTTCTCCCTCTGAATAGCAACACCATCTCAAGAAGTCTAATTGTATAGAACATATGGCAGATTGAAAGATCCAATAGGCTGAAGACCAAATAATAAAGATGAATTACTTTCACAACCCTAACTTGAGGGCACAACAAACTAGAGAAGAAAAGGGGGGCAGATAAAGATGGGTAACACAGTAAAACCTGAAATCAACAAAGACAGTAGATTTCAAATACAAAATAGTGATAACAATCACTAAGTGGACAAAACTTAGATCAGGCATTACGTGCATAGTTTCATCCTACTTATAACTTGTCAAACACAAGAGAAACTCTCCATGGGCCCAATGATAAAGACAAAAATACTCAATATAAGGGATTGGCCAAACAAAGTAATAAAAACGATTGGACATGAGAATAAAAGCGGTTTTGAATTTAGAACAAAACAATATGGAGTTCCAAAATGGAACACTTGTTTGATCTCACTGGAAAATACAGAGTCCTCAACCAGTCACACTTTTTTTTTTTTTTTTTTGAGATGGAATTGAAAGCAATCTTAGGATATCACCATTTGATTTTAGCCAAGGACAAAGTGGTCTTGTTGGCCGTTGTGAAAGAATAAAATAAAATGATGGAAGAAATAAAGGAGAAACCTTAAACAATTTCTAGTATTCTTAGATAATTTATGTTATTTTTCCAAAATTTTGTGAGAATTTTCTATTTTTTAGAATTTTGTGAAAAATTAAAAATTCTGATATTTTTAAATGAGAAAATTCTGAGATATTTATGGAATTTTGGAAGTTTTTGAGATATTTTTCGAAAATTCTTGGGCATTTTCTGAATCAGAAGAACATTTAAAAAAGGTTCTGGAAACAATTTTCTTGAAAACAGTTCTCCGAAGGTTATTTTCTGGAAAATTAATTTTCTGATGTGGATATCTTGCAATTTGAATTTAATTTTGAAAAAAAAAGATTCCTGGAAGTCGATTTTCTGAAACTAAATTCCAGAAATCAATTGCTAAAATAATAACTTAAAGATCAAAATATGAAAGAAAGATGAAACCTCTATTCTCAGTGTTGATCAATTAAACCAGGTGGCAAATAACTTCCAAAGACTAGGAGCCTTTGAAGCTGAGAAGAAGACCTTCTAAAAACATTAAAAAATGTCAGAAACATATAATAGCAAGTGCCTCTGATAAAAACTATGAGAACAAGTTTCAACCTCTGAAAAGTGTCACTACGGAATCAAAAATATAAAGAAAGGCAGAAGTTTAAGCAATTTAGAGAAGATAGAGGCCAAACCAGAAAGAAGACAGCAAACCACCATGGCTGACACAAACTTTCAGAGACAAAATGGCGAGGAAAGTTAAGTGATGCAGAACGCACTTTTTCTTCCTTTTCTCTTTCTCTTCTTCTTCTCTTCTCCTTTTCTTCTCTCTCTCTCTCCATTTCAGGACTGTCTACAACGAGTCTTCTTCCCTGTTGTACTCAAACATGAGCGAGAGATTCCCCTTCATCTATGAATTCATCTCTGGACAATGGGTTAACTGGGCAAAGTAGCTCTTATTGGAATTCATGTCCCTGCAGACTCCCTTGATCTGATGGCCCATACTCTAGGATGGGATGCTCTGTTGGCTCTTTGCACTGGAAGGCCTTCCTTTATTCCTTTGCTAATCAACCTTGCTGGCCATACAAATCTAATGAAGTGCCTTAGCTGGCCTCCCTTATTACTACCTCTCGTCCCTTACCCAACCTCAGTTGCCTCTAAGATTGAGTGCATTATCTTTGGGAAGGAGCTTTTGTTCATCAATAAGTCATTTGGGAGGTCTGCCTCCACAAACATTTGGGATGTCTTGGCATAAAATGAATCAAGAAACCACAGTGTGGAGAAATATCAATACCAGTTTGATGATTCTCCGTTCAGACACCACCCCTAGATTTGCAACCAGCGTCTGGAAAACAATCTGAAAACTTAAGCCTTTCTTTAATAAAACATTTACATTGCTTCATGAATAATTGACTATTCTCCTTGGCAGAATCTCTCCTGAGCATATCTTGTCTTGCCCACAACTAAACTTTACCAGTTCTCAGCTTGTCACCTCTTTCATGGGTTCAATTAGTTGGAATCTTAATCTCTGCCGAATGCCCGACTCCTCAATATTCTGTTTCAGTACTACATAAGTGGTAAGGGTGATGATCAGTTAATCTGGACCAAAATGTCAGCTGGAATCTATATTGTATCTTCTTGCTACTCCCTCATCTTGTCACACAAGCAGACTCTCCCACTGGTGCCTTTGCATGGAAAACATCCACCCCCCCTAAATTACCCATGTTCTTTCAAGTGTTCCCAAGTGGAAGATTCTTATCCTCGACAACCTTATCCTTCAGAGCTATCTAGTGGAAAGAAACTCTTGTAAGCTTTGTGGTTCTGCTGTTGAAACAACTGAGAATCTCTTTCTTCATTGCCCTTCCAGTTTCACCATCTAGGTTGCTGTCCTTGCAAATTTAGCCTCAATTATTACCTTTCGACTCCCTCCCAGAAGCATTCAGACATCTACTTAGTTGGCAGCTACCAAATTCAGGAAGACTCTCTGGCATCTCTCCCTCCTTGCTGCTATGTGGGCAGTCTGGAAGAAAAATACTCCGAAACTTTTGAAGGTGCTCACACAAGCTGGCAGAGTAATTGAGGTATCTATTCATTTCTCCATTTTTTGGGCTAGTAAGCTTCTTGACTTAGCCACTTTCCTAATGCTGTCATCAGGAACAATTGGTGACAACTTGCAGCTGTCTCCAGTTCCCGATGTATCACCACTCATGAATGATTGACAATTCCTCTCAACTAAAACTCAATTTGATGGCAACTCTCGTGGAAACCCTGGGCCAATAGATTGTGGGGGTGCCATTCAGGGATTGAAGCTGTACCATGGTTGTTTCGTTGGGCCAATTGTAGTCAAGGGCAGAACTAGGATTGCTGGTATATCAATTTCCCTGTGGAGACTACATTGCTTTGGTAATGAGGTGATGGAGATTGCATCACATCTCAACATCTCTTGGATGCATACTCCTGGTGAAGCCACTTAAGCTGCCTGACACTCTTGCTTTTGATGGAGACTTTCAATCACACCTTGTTACTGGGACCTCATACACTCTGAAGCATGCCTAGTCCATACTACTCCTGGGTGTTGTATTTCAGTTTTGTTTTTTATTTTTCCTTCTTTCAATTCGATCTTTTGTACAGTTTCTCGTTCTTTCTCTTGTTCTATCACCATTTCTTGCATTCCTTCCTCTTTCTCAATAAAATTTGTCATCTTGTTCAACAAATAAATAAATAAATAAATAATCTCGCAAAATTATGTTTGACTTGTTTTCCAAAATTCTTTGAAATTACAAAAAGAAATTCAGTGAAGATGATTCTGGTTGAAGAAGCTTAATTGGACTAAAAACTGCATTATTTGATGGTTTCAGACTCTTGATACTTTATTTTTGACAACAACTCTTTAAACTTTTTAAGGAGTATATTTGCTTTCCTTAATACTTTTTTTTATTATAAAAGTGATAATATATTAACAGAGAAGAAATTTACAAACTAAAGGGGCCTCCCGTCTGTCCTTAATACTTGTGACCAGACATACAGTTTCGTCAATTAGGACATCATTGGTACTTGCCCTCGTTTGACCACACATTTGAATTGCAACTTTATTTAAAATGTTCACACATTTGACTTGCAACTTGCATTTAAAATGTTCCTTTTAACTTCACCACTTTCACTCCAATATTTTTTTTTGTGGAGGAAGGCCTGTTTAGTTAGGTTTTGTAATCCTTACTCTTTTAATAGCTTAGACATCTTCTTTCAAAAAAAAAAAAATTTTTTTGCCACTTTGCTCCATAGTTGGGCACAATGGAGACCTGGTTCTCACTCTGTAGGTACCAGACTGCCTAGCTAATTTGACTCGGTGGTATGTGTGATCCATGATGTAGTTAGCTATGTCATTATAAAAACAATAAAAATAAAAGTTAGATACGGTTAACTGTGTCCACAAAAATATTGGTTGGGCTTCTGATAAGTTGAGTCTACACTTGAAAAAATGTCTGTATATTGTAATCTTCATACAGAGATACAGCATTAATGTTGGTGAGCTGTTAAAATACTGGAATATATGGATATTATAGCTAGATAACTTCATCTTGTTTTTTTATATGCCCAAGGGCATTATTGTACTTTCAGCTTCTTACACTAAGTGAGTTAATAAAATTGGAGGAGAGATTTATTTAAAAAATGGAGTAGAATTTGATAAACCTAAGAAATTCCTATTTTATTCACAATTGCGTTGTTTTCTCTTTTCGGTTACATATTAGTTGATTCTGCTCTCTTTGAAACTTTACAATTTTTCATATCAATGCTATGGTGAGCTTGTGAGGATACAAACAATGTGACAGAAGCATTGCTGTTAAGATCTTGGGAGGGGTTCTGACTCTACATTGATTCTGAGTTGACTCTTGGTTGCTAATTTTGGTTGAACTTCTGGGTCAACCTCAATTGAGGGATTTTTATTCATGTTCTTTGTTTTCAGGGCAATGTTCAAGCAGCTTTAGTAATATACAAGAAAGCACTTGAGTTGGCAAAAGAGATGCAGAATTCGCAGACTGCCTCTGTTCTTTTCGTGCACTTCTTTCAATTTACATACATGGTAATAGTAGACAGTATTCTGTTAACTGATTTCCTTCTGCCAACTGCAACGATAGACTTATTTCACTGTTAAAGTTTGTCTGTTGTTTCTTTTTGTCATATGGCTTTTTATTGGTGATTTCTTATAATGGTTGTTTGTATGTTCTTAACATAGCGCTATTACAGAAATAATTAATACCATTTGGAGATTGGCCGGATTTTCTGAGGTTAATAAGGACATCTGCAAGTGTTTCTCCCATATATATATATATATATATAACTAATAGTTCATGCAACTTTTGCCTCCTTGTACGTTCTCCCGTTCATCTTAACCTCCAGTTACTTCAAGGAAATAAAAGTCATGTTACATTGTTTAAAAGAAGCTTTTAAAGTAGTGCCGTATTCAAACTGATGAGGGGAAAAAATCCCTCATTGAAAAATGAGAAGAAACGTTTATGGGTTATAAGGTTGAGCAATAGGCTTCCTAAGTGACTTGTCATCTTGGGATTGAACCGGGCTCAACCCAAAAATCCTACACAAACCATTTGTAAAAAGGTACGATTGAGATATTCTGACAAAATTTCCTATTCTGATCCACCTTGTGTACTTGTGATTCAATCCAAACATGATCCGAATTTCATGAGAACAGTTCCTTCATTGGCTGACTTCAAAGCTGCTTGATTGGCTAGAGACAACACTCACTTACAACCCCTTATTGTTGGTGATACTTTCTACTGTCAGTTCTTCCGTTTCTTGGCCATTGGGTTTTTATCCTCGTGGGCGCTCTCCCCCTTCATTAAATTCTCACTTGGAAAAGGAAAAAGAAGAGAGGATATTACCTCAAACTTTATTGAGCAACCTCATTTAGTTTGCAGGACTCTAGTCATCATCATCATTATCCTCAAGAATGAAAATGGAGGTGGTGGATGTACATGAAGGAAGGATAATAACAGCTAGAATTATGAGAATCTCAACTTGTCAAGTTGGTTTCTGTATGACCAGCCAATCTCTTCTTATAACCAATTCTTGAGTTCAAAATGGAGCAGTAAGACACTCTTAGTAAGAGAATAAATAGGGCTCCTATAACCTATATACTTGAGCTTGTAAAAATGCTACTAAATTGAATTAAGAAACTAGAGATTAACTTCTATAAGATATGTTCTTGAGATTAACTTCTATCTACTAACTGGTGTCCAAGAGCGCTTTCTAAATATACAATTTCTCAAACAAAAAAACAAACAAACTTTTGGTTGAACTATTATTCTTGTCCATTGCAATTCTCTCTTTATTTCTAAAACGTTCCCCACAAGCTGTGGATAGTATTGGACATAAGAGTCTGAACTTGGAAGAAGTAGATATGAGAGAACCTCATCATAGAGATTCAGTGAAGATTTTGGCACATTGGTGTTGCTGCGGAGATATCTTTACCCACAAACTTCTTTTGAATGAACAGAAAAACCTGCCTTCAAATTTCTGCTTGATATTGATCTTTTTCATTCATTCATCTCCACTTTAGATTCTGGTTGCCATTTTGTTATAATTTTTTTTGTTTTCCCCCTGAAGCTAAAGTAAATGACAAGAAGAAATATTCAAATCATGCCGACAGTAGTTAAAACGATTTAATAGGCTAAACAGAATTAAGAAGATGATAAGAGTCAATTTAAAAAAAAAAAAGAATAAGATAAGAGCTTGTAAAATCCTAAACTAGATGATTAAAGGGGAAGAAAGTTGTGAAATTACATGATTTTACAAGAAAAAGAGAGGAAAGGTGGGAGGAGAGAGAAGGAAATACTTTCCTAGAAACTTAAGTAAATAGAAATTACATCTTCTAATACCCCCCTCTTCAAGTTGGAATTTCTTGTTAGGAATTAAATGCCCTAATTCCAAACTAACGAGAGCAATAATAATAAATGTAGGGAAGGGAAAAAACAAGCACGGAAAAGCACAACAAGATTTATACATGTTTGTCTCAAGGTGAGACTACGTCCTGTCTTCCGCCGCTGCAATAATCTACTATGAAGATGAAATAGTTTACAAGAGAAATCACATACTTACAAATGTTTCTCTCTAACCTCTTGGACTGCAACTCAAGACACTCCTTGTATTAAGATGATTAAATCCTAATAACAGCGCCCCTCAATTATAAAGAGAAAATTAGGGCAACCTTAAAAAATGTAGGGCGTTAATTAGGCTCCACAACTTAACATTTCTTACTTCAGCTTAACATAGCATATCAAAATAAAAAATCATAAAATTTTCTATAATTTTTCAACGTCTTCAATGAAGCAATGAGCTCTCAGATTTTCATCTTCAACTTGATCTTCCACTTCAGCTTACACTAGGCGAGTTCTCAAAATCTGCATCTTCGATTCTCCCTCTTACTTTGTTGTTTTGAAAAAACTTGAATTTGGTCCCCAAATCTGATCAAGACTTCACCACCTCTTGGAACACTTCATTGTAGGCTCTTCCAAATAACTCATTCCTTTGTACTTCTCCTTCTACTTTACCCCCTCAAGTTAGGAATCCATGAAATCGAGAGACCCAACTTGCCAATAACATATATGAGAGAAGAAACATCACTCCTAGCCACTCGCAAGCCTCCAAACACCAACATCCCTAGGTCAAAGAAGCGTTAAGAGACACCAGCCTATCCACTTTTATGGGTAACACCACATTCACCCACTTATAAGGATGCAAAACAACCTAACTCGACTCAACTCAAGTTGGATTTGTGCACACTCCTGCTCTGCCAGGTAGTGGATTTATGACCTTACTCCGAAGTGAAAAAAAAAAAAAAAATGCAGAAGTACTACTAGATGTTTCACAGCCTACCCTTGAACATAATTCAGATGTTACCTCTTCCACGAAACACATCCTTGCTTGAGCCATTCACCCTCCCGCATGTATAGACAAAGAGAGAACAAACTTAGCACTGAGGTCAAAGAGAAACAAAACTTTGATTATGCTGGACTAAAGAGACAAATTGACACCAAATAGCTCATTGAGCCAAAAGAAAATTCTCCTACAAATTTCTTGACAGAAAAAATCTTGATTGCTCTTGGAAGTGTTAGGCTGGAACACATTATCAGAATTAGGTAGGTTTCTATTCTGCTTTAGAAAGTCTGTAGTTTCTGCCAGATAAGGACAGAATCTGCTTTTATGAAACCAGAAAAGGAGCAGAAATACTAAGGATATTGTGCGGTTTACCGTCACGAAACAACAAAAATGTCAATGCCATAGAACCAACACTCAACGATAGCCAACAATCTTGCTCATTTGAGCCTTTTAATATAGCTCAGCACTATTTCAAAAAAACAAAAAAAAAGGCAAATAACAAACATCACAATGACCCATGCATTAACAGCACCACATAGGACAGGAAATAAAAGACATGTCACTGACCATGTAGCAGAAACTTTGGATGTTATTAAGTTTTCTAACCAATAAGGAACTACTAGAAATTAAGGAACACACATCAACACAGGTTGCAACAAAAAAAGAATCAAATTGAGAACATTAAAGCCAACAAAGGCCAATACTGAAGAAAACTAGCGATAGATGCAAAGAAGGAAAAAAGAAAAGAAAAAATCAAGCCTAAAAATCATGTTTTTTTGTTTGCAGTAGGCTTTCAGCATGACCTTTCCTTCTTTTGATGTTGATATCTTTCTCTAGAAAAATCGGATTGAGAAACGGTTTGTTGAGTTAGAAATAGATTCACATATCTTTCTTTTGACATATAATTTTCTTGATGGCATAAATCATCCTATAAATTGAAACTTTCCGCTGTCTTTTTACACCTTCCTACTGTCTGAGATTTGCTGCTTTAGATGTCGATGTCTTCTTCTTCTTCTTCTTCTTCTTCTTGATTGGTAACTACTACTGAAAATCCCTTTTGAGGGTCTAGGTTCCTGTACCTACTAAATACTGGCTATAAGTCCCAAGTGTGGGGCAGGTGCTGTAATTGGACCTCTGAGGTCTGCTGCTATAGATGTTGTTTGACCTATAAATACAATGAATATGGTGCAAACCTTGGGAGTGGATTAGCAATCCGAGACAGTGTCAGGTTGTGAACCACTATAAAAATACCTGAGTTTTGTGGTTGATTGTTGAATTGCATGCTTAGTGTGTGTAAATAGTTAAATTTGAAGTTTGCGTGAAAATTAGCCATTAGTTTTTGATAAACTTATTCACTCCCTCTCTCTAAGTTTATCCTTGTAGGACCTAACAAAGGCAGAAAAATAAGGTTGATGTTTGAAATAAGCGCAAATATAAAAAGGTGACTTCGAGCAACTAATAATGATAAGTAGGAAAAGGAAAGTAGATGTTTGAAATAAACTGAAAATATAAAAGGTGACTTTGAGCAGCAAGTAACGACAAAAATCAGTATCTAAAAGAGTCAGACAGGAGATATGTGAATAGATGTCTCAAAACGAACTTATGTAGGTTTTGAGAGGATCTCCAAGGAAAGCCTAGAATGAAAGAGAGCAAACCACGGAAATCAGATGAAGGATTTAGTTGTATTAAAGAACAAGGGAATTCATTTCCCAAATAAAATTCAGACTGAGAAGAGTATCAACTAGGCTTGGATTAAATACACGAAAAAAGAGTGGTTTGAGTTTCAGAATAGAGATGATAGAGTTCCAACTAAAAATAGAAAAAACTAAGAATTTGATCTCATGACATCTGGGGGAAGTAACTGCACCCAATTATTCACCAAAGGCTTAATCCAAATAAGTTCATAATTATTTGATTCATGGAAAAGGCTTAATCCTTAAATAAGAAAGTGACCTTACAGTTTAACCAATGGGTGAATAAGAGGAGAGATTATATGAACAAAAATAGACAAGGGAAAATAAAATCTTAAAGATTGAAACAGAGAAACCAACAAGGAAAGAATAATTATGAAAAGGAGCATTTGGACTTTTAGCCACACCTTACCCTGATAGGTTACATTGATATAGATCCTTCTCCTTCATTCTGCATCTAGCAAATGTTTGTGCTAAATATGCAGTATTAAGAGAAAATAAAAGAGAAGAGAGGAAAAATTGAAGAGAGAAGAGAAAATAGAGAAAGCAGCAGGGAGAAGGCTGCATTGATCAGTCTTGATAATCGAGACCGATCCTATTAAAAATATCACTTAAGTGATTACAATCCCTGGTTGTCAGGGAGATGCTCCCCTCTTTGTAATTTCTGTATTTTCTTGTTTATATATACATCTTTTCCAAAAAAAAATAAAAAATCACTTAAGTGATTTAAGTTGAAGGACACAAATGCCCCTGATTACAATAATCCCTATAACTTTCTCTATACATATCAAATTTGAAATATAAGTATATGAAATGTAAACTATTATGCTGGAAGAATATGACACCTATGTGACAATATCAAATGACCAAAATACCCCTGTCTGTATTTCAACACTCTCCCTCAAGCTAGAATATAGATATCAAAAAATCTTAGCTTGTTGCAGAATCCAAAGTTTTCTCATTTTCCAAGAGGTTTAGTAAACATGTCTTCGAGTTGCTCTGAAGACTTCACACATGGAGTGACCACTTTCTTTTAGATAACAACATCTCTAATAGAATGATAATCTACCTCAATGTGTTTCATTCTTTCATGAACATTGGGTTATTCGCCATGAATATGACAACCTAACTATCACACTTTATAACCATAGGTTCTGGAACAAAGAAACCAAGTTCAACGAGGACAGACCTAACCCACATAAGTTCACTTACTGTGAGAATATTGCCCTGTGTTTGGCTTCGACACTAGATCTTTTCACTACAATTTGTTTCTTGTTTTTCCAACTAACTAGGTTACCTCCAACAAAGCAACAATAACTAGTGGTAGATTTCCTATCCATTTTTCAGCCAACATAATCTTCTTCAAAGTATCCGAATACGTCAACCTTTTCATTTTGAGTATACATTAGCTCTTTTCTAAGAGCACCTTTCAAATACTTTAAAATTCTCTGAGCAACTTCTAAATGTACTAAATTCATATTCTCCATAAACTGACTCACAACTCCCACTAGAAAGGATATATCTGGCCTAGTTATTGTAGCATAGATCAATTTTTTTACTAAGAATTTGTACCCTGTCTTATCTATGGGTATGGGAGTCTCCATTGGCTTAGCTCCCAACATTCCGTACTCACTCAACATGTCTAGAATATATTTCCCCATAGACAAAATGACTCCCTTCTTACTCCATGCCATTTCAATGCCAAGGCAATATTTTAACTGTCCCAGATCTTTTGTTTGAAAATGTGTGGCTGCGTTTTTTCACTTCCTCAATTCCTTCGGGGTCACTTCTAGATAAGATAATGTCATAAACGTACATAACTATAATGACAATGTCTCCCTTCCTCTTCACTAAAAACACAGAGTGATCACAGTCACTTTTATACAAACCAAATCTCATCACCACTACTAAATTTTTCACACCACACTCTAGGACTTTGTTTAAGCCCATAAATGGCGTTCTTCAACCAACATACTTTGGTTGTCTCGCCCTGAGCAACATACCCCGAAGGTTGCTTCATGTACACCTCTACCTTCAAGTCACCGTATAGAAACACATTCTTCACATCTGACTTAATTAATGGCCTCCCTTGATTGACTGCCAATGAGATCAAAATATGAACAGAAGTAAGGCGACCAATAAAAGAAAATGTTTCACCCTTGGCTACCAATCTCGCCTTATACCTCTCAATAGTTCTATTTGCATTGTATTTAATGGTGTAGATCAAGCGACACCCCACAACAGCTACCCCAAAAGGTATGCCACAGAGACTCCATGTGCCTCTTGTTACCAAATCATCCATCTCCTCTTCCATAGCATATTTCCACTAAGGCGAAGCTATAGCATCCTGCACTGAACAAGGACATTACTGCTCTGGTACCATGGTAAATATGCAATATTAAGAGAAAATAAGAGAGAAGAGGGTAGAAAATGAAGAGAGGAAAGAGAATAGAGAAAGCAGCAGGGAGTAAGCTGCTTTGATCAATCTCGGGAATTGAGACTGATCCTCTTAGATATATCACTAAAGTGATTTAAGTTGAAAAGACATAAATGCCCCTAATTACAATAATCTCTATAACTCTCTCTATACATGTCAAATTTAAATGAAATTTGAAATACAAGTATACGAAATTTAAACTATCATGCTGGAAGAATTTGACACCTATATGACAATGTCAAATGACCAAAGTACCTGCGTCTGTATTTCAACAGTTTGCTGTCTTCATGACTTTCATCTATGTTTTTGGATTCCTCTATCTCACGTTAATGAATTGACTCTATCTATGCCATTATACTAGTGCAACTATTGGCTTCTCTCAAACATATTACCCACACATATCCGTCATATGGAAATGGTTAATAACATAGCTTTTATTCTCTAATAGCTGAGTAGTTTTTGGCATATTGCTAGTTACCTAACATTTGGAATTTGACCAAACTAAAAACCATCATTTCAGACCTTATCCTAATTGGTTACAATTACATGAACCCCCCTCTGTTTTTGCCTATCATTGCATTGCGTTCTTTGGGTCTTTGTCTATTTTATGTTAGTCTACTGTCTACTATTGCTAATGTGCTACTTGCCAGTGCATTATTTGGCTTCTTTCAAACATATTACTCACACATATCCTTCGTATGGAAATGGTTAACAGCATAGCTTTTTATGCTCCATTAACTAAGGTTTTGGCATATTGCTAATTACCTAACATTTGGACTTTGACCAGACCAAAAATCATCATTTCAGTACTTATCCTAATCGGTTACAATTACATGAATTCCCCTCCTTCGTTTTTGCCTATCATTTCCTTGCTTTCTTTGGGTCTTTGTCTATTTTATGTTAGTCTACTGTCAACTATTGCAATGTGCTGTTTGCTGGTGCACTATTTGGCTTCTCTCAAACATGCCCAGGATTTGTTAAAGCTTTAGCACTGTACATTGAAGCACTATACGGAGTTGAATATATTGATCCAAATTCCAAAATTTGTGATTTTTAGTTGTATTTCTCTAGTAAAGAATCTATGTTGAAATTTGCAGGAATAAAAAAAATGAGAGAGATTAGTTTTTACAGATTCTACTCATAACTTAAACAATAATTAAAATTACATACATGTTCTTGCAGCCCAGAAACTCTAGGAAACTACTTTTTTACATGAAATGACTTTCCTAGAAACAAAGTCAACTAAATAAACCTAAGTATACCTTCCAACAATCTACTTGTATATATATATATATATATATATATATATATTAAACATTATTTTCTAATACCTTAGTCTCTTGTAGGTGACAGGTGATGTGGATTCCGCAAGAGACATTTTAATCAGTGGTCTTCAGTATTTACCTCACAGTAAACTACTTCTTGAGGTACCATGACCATTGCCTGTTTTGGGTGTTTTCCTTGATGGGAAAGTTTAACTGCATCTAGTTTAAGTAGCTGTCTGTCAACTGGAGAAGTATATATGCAGTAGAAACTATACTCTGTATTTAAATTACTTCTGATATATGCTTCGGAGTGTTACCAGATGATATAAGCTATTTTGAACTAGAACCTCCTACAAGAACTAGAGTTAAAAAGTATTGTGACGAAAAGAATGTAGTTCATTGGCTAATCTCATTTATGCAACTTTTCCAAAGAGATAGCTGTGTTGTTGTAATGTGATTTTTGTTGGTCTCTTAATGTTTTTTTCCTCATCTGTGAATTCTTGACTGGCAACTGCTACTGCCAGGAATTAATTCATTTTGAGAAACTGCATGGGAGGTCTAGAAAGAAAGATGTGGTAGACTCCATAGTAGCACAAGCAACATCTCCAGGATCAACTGTATCTGAACACTTAAGTGCTGAGGATCGGGAGCAGATATCAAGCTTATTTTTAGAGGTAGGGTAATTTGTGAGCCTTAATCTTCTTTTCTGTACATGTTTGGAATAGAGAATAGTTGAACCTTGCATATGCTGCTTATAGATCCATGCTTTAATCAGCTTGCGGACCTTCATGGGACCATTCATGAGATCAAGGAGGCTTGGGTTCGTCACCAAAAGCTATTCCCCTATTTACTGAGGCCTGCTTCTTTCTGTAAGAATGTTTCAGGGAGTGATTCCATAGACAAAGCTGAGGTCAGTATACCATATAATGCCATTCAGCTTGAACATGATAAAAGAGGCCCCAGTCTCCATGATTTGAATCAGCAGAACACTACTCATCCTGAGTGCCACCAGGATGTAACTTGTGAAATGCCATCAAATGCTTCAGGTAGTGATTCCATAGACAAAGCTGAGGTCAGTATACCATGTAAAGGAGTTGATCTTGATAATAGAGGCCCCAGTTGCCATGATTTGAATCAGCAGAATACTACTCATCCTGAGTCCCTCCAGGATGTAACTAGTCAAATGCCATCAAATGTAAGCAATAATGGCTCAAATGAGAGATTGAATCAGGTAGGGCTCAAAATAGTTGAACACGGAGTCCCTAAATTAGATGTGGCTGAGGAAAGTGTGACCATTAGTGATGCGATCCACAAATATAGTACTGACTCCCAAACTTTGCAATCTTCAAGAGAAATCTTACTGAATGAAAATCTAAGACAGGAAGATAGTGGGCCTCCGGATCCAGTGAGGCCACCCCCTCTGGAAACTCTCTCGATAGATTCCCCAGAAGATAAAAGTCCCCAATCTATCTGTGATGCTGCTCATGACTCCAGAAATCTGGAGGCGGCCCCTGCATTAAATGCAAATTGGACTAAGGATACGGATGTTGTGTCTAATTTAATGTGCATGCACCCTGATATGCCCTCACAAAGTCCAGCTCAATCAAATTCTGATTCTTCTCCAGCACGGGATCTCAGTCTTTCAAAAAGATCCCCAGTGCGTCAACACCAAATAAGTTCCTCAGGTAGTGTGATGCCACATGATTCTACCGACAGGGACAACTGGCATCAAGTGAGTTTCCTTGCACAACCTCCTGGGAAGCAAGAATCCCAGGAGTACGCTCAAGCTTCTGTGCAACATCCACAACATCAATGGCAAGCCTCTCCAAGGCAACATTTTTCTCAAGCTGAAGTGCAATCCCAAAAGGTTATACCCAACAGCTATCCTTATCAACAACCGCAGACTTGGCAAGATCCACACACACAGCAAATTCACCAAATGCAGAACCTATATCCTGTGGGTCCTGCTCAGGCTTATCCAGGTGGAGCGTATGCCTGGCCTTCCCAAGATGCGTCACAACCTGTAACAATTGCACCTCAATCCCAACCAAGTGGCCTACCTGTTGCTCAGGTTCAAGCTCCAGCTTGTCAGTATCCTGTGCAACATAAAGAGCAGTTTACACAGATGCACAGTAACCAAGGATATGACCCTCAGCTGTGGCAGTATTATCAACAGCAACAGCAGCTACTTCTTCAGCAGCAACAGCTACTTCTACTGCAGCAGCAACAACAACAACAACTACTGATGACTCAGCAGCAGCAGCAACAACAACAACAGCAACCACCACAGATGTCTCTGATGCAGCAGCAGCAAATGATACAACAACAGCAACATCAACAACACCCGCTAATTGCTCAACAACAGCAGCAGATGCAACCCAAACAACATCAGATGACTCTCTCTCATGTTCCAACATGGAACAATTATAATTCTCAGGTAGAATTGTTGTCTCTATTTTTTAACTTTAATGACTTGGTGTGAGTTAGCAATCATATTTACTCATAGAGTTTAATAAGATAGAAGTAGATTGGTGAATTATCCCACTGATATGGTTGTTCTGGGCGCAGCAAGCTCTTCCCTTACAATATCACACAAGCACTCAGTACAGACAAGAATACAGTCAGCAGGCTGTTGGAGCTCAAACCCAGGTAAGAACCAGTGGCTGATTGGTGATGAATGAATTTCCTTTCTGTGCTTCAGTTAATTGCTCTAGGCTCCAATAAGCGTGCATGTACATCTCATGTCATGGACATGTCAATGAATGATACATGACTATGTCCTATTAAAAATTATCTGTTGTTTCCCTCTCATTATGGGCCCTTGATATAATTTTTTGTGTAATTTTTGGTGCTTTTCGCAGGCATTTTAGGTTGTTGTGCTTGGTAAGAGTAGTTTCATCATTTTAAATATAATTACGGTTATAATTCTATGGTTGACATCCCCTTAGCAGTTGGCAGCTGAAAATGGGTTAGGTTTAGCATGTTCTGGGGATATCTGTGACAAAATATGGAGAGATCTTGGGGGAAAACTTTTCAGAGCAGTATTGGGCTGGTCAGTTGAACTGCATTCAATTGGACACGGTCTTCTCATTGGGTCTGATAGTTCAGAAACCCTTGCTCCCTATGCGACTCCAACAGGGGAGGGGGCCCTCCCCTCTAATTCTCAGTGGCTAGGGAAACACCCTGGCCCTTTGGATTTCTCAGTTAGGAGGAGATTGGCCCCCACCCTCCCTCCCACAGAGTGACTTGGGAGATGGGAGGCTTGCCTCCTCTCCATTTTTTTTTTTTCAAAATTTTTACAAGTTTATGATATCATGTAAAATCAACAATGTATCAACTAGTTGACCCTGGTCAGCAAGACTAGGCCACCTTGGTCAAGTTTTATAACATTGTTGTAAACCCTAACTTTTTTCTATAAATTAAAAGGCATTCAAGGGAGAGTAACGTTTTGACTCCAATACAATTTGTTTCTCCTATGTTTCTTTTGTTTCCGACCTCTTCAGCCTAGTTTCTCTCTGCCTCTCTCTCTCTCTCTCTCTCTCTCTCTCTCTTGAGAGGTGCTGCCTTGCGCTGAGGAACTAGATTCCTTGACCAGGGTTGTATCAGGCCTGGCAAAGAGGCTAGACCGTGTAATTGATTCTCTAATGTATCAGCTACTATCAGAATATGGTGCGTTGAAATATATCAAGTCTTTATCTTCTTAATATGCCCTCTCTATTCCTGAACATGTACAAATACATATAAACGATTATCATTGCCACCCATTTAAGTCTCTCCAAGGATTCTACAAACCTTTCTATGTGATAATTTTCTAAACTTTGTGATCCTTGTGCAGTCCATGTCATGAAAATTGTTAAAATGGGTTATTCTCCTTCACAAGCTCTTATGATTCTCTTTTGCAGGTTCAAGTGACATTGACAGATAGTGGTGCAGCAGCTACACCTGTCTATCAACAACAACAAGCTCCCTTCATTCCATGAATTTAGATTCTTGAGTTTGTGCCTAGCAGACCAACTTCTTCATGGATCAAGCTGACCCCGTCAACAAGGCTTTCGTTGTTTCATTATGAACAATCTGGTACATTAGGCGAGCTTCTATTATTCAGAACGAGGATTTTCTTCAGGTGGATCTGCAAATCAAATGTTCAGGCTAAGATTGATCGGAATGGTTCATCCGGGTTCAAATTGGGGACCAAGAGCTGGTGAAGGGGTGGGCCTTCACCGGTTTTGGTCCTATCTGAGGTAATTAGGCCAAACGAACCTCTCGCAAACATTTGTAAATGAATAAGATACTTGACATTTGAGAAGCCAGTGAGTTATCCCTTCTCTAATTTTCGCAGAATACGTCTCCTTACTCTCTTCTATTAAAGGATAGTAAAGAACCTTGTTACCCACCTTATCTTTCACTCCCTTCATTTGCTCGTGCCACTCACTGCTCCATACTACACGCTTGATAGCAGTGATTGCCATTACAATCTTTATCGTTACCCTCATTTATCTCTTGCGCGTATCACACGATCCCCGTACCAGGTATAGTTTCTCTGATTCCCGTTCAAAGATGCGATATTTAAGAAATTTCAACTCTATGGTCATTGCAATCAGGGAGAGGGGACCAAACAATTTGTATCTGTGCAGTGCATATAATTTGGAGGATACAAGTATCTTCTATATTCAAATTCATTATTGGAGGTAAGAGTCGAGTTAAACTCGAACCTGCATATGTTTTGAATACTTCAAATTCAAATTCGAGAATATATTAATAGGCTTAGTACCATTGAACTGCATGTTATCGCAAAGGATTATAAAACTTTGTAATAAAGCATACTAACTTATAATAACCAACTTAATAGACCTAATAGAAGAGCAAATACATCCATCAATAGTGTTTATTCTATTAGTAAGCAACACTATTAGATTTTAAGGGATTCAAAAGGGTTGAATGATCGATTTGTTTTTGAAGTTTGAGATAAATAAGAGTAATCATCAACCAATTAATGAGGAAATTGACAAAAACAATTAAAGTAAAAAGTATTTTCGTAGAAAAATTTAAACTAACGAGTAAGTTAGCGAGCTAACAAGCTATACTAAACTCATGTAAAAACTGAATCCCACCTTTCAGTCGGGTCCTCGGATAATTGAAGGCCCGTTAATTCTGAAAAGCATCAAGTCCTACTGAAAGTCCTCTTGAATGGACTGAAATCGTTTGATTGTACAATTGCTGACAAGATGGTGCTCGGTAACAGAAGATGGAGCACCTAACTATTGGGAAGAAGGGGGGAAACCGTACATGTCCTTGCCTTTGTCAACTCGCAAGGCCTACCATGAACTTCCAGCCATATTACGGTTTCTTATAAACTGTTTTCTGTGGCTTCTTGATCAGTCATAATAGCGTTAGAACAATTCCGTGGTCAAAAAGGAATGAAACCGGGAAATTAAAGGTGACCCTAAAGCGCGAATAGAGTCCAGAAATCAAAATTTAAAACCAGAAAAGCTCCAGATGGGAACACAATGACCACAGGCGTAAGACAGGCTTAATGGTCTTCAAACAAGTGCGTCCCACCCCCAAAATCCAATGCCCATAAATGGGTCAACTACTTTTGCTTGATTACCGACCTGCTCAAATATCTCTCCTAAATCTCCAGTCGCAAAAATGAAATTGCATCTCTCATGGATTGTCTCCGGTTCTTCTCCTACAGGACGTGGAAAGGTCAAAAATAGACAGCCTGAAGCAGGGCACCAGCTTTCCGGTGAGGTTTAGGTGAGTTCCCCAATCATTGACGGTGAAAGTTTCTTTCGTTATCTTCATTCACATTTCACACACAGAAAGCTGGGTTTAGTTGGACGAGACAGCGGAGATGAAACGAATATTTCAAACATCGAAAATGTGGCAAAAGAGGTGCTTGCATGAAAAACTCTAGAATATTAGGAGGAGGCCCCATTTTCAAATAGTCTAAAACATCTACCAATGGTGGGTGGTCACCTACACGTAAACCTAACCATGTTTGGAAGGAAGAAAAGAGCAGAAGTATGTTGTGACAGCAGTTAATGCAAGCAATGTGGAAACCAAATGGCCCGGTCAACCTCCTCCGTCAATCTTTTATTACTATATCTCAACCTTATATCTTCTCCTCCACAGCTAAGGTTGGTCACTGCTCACTCAAAGTCTTGTACCTGGTGCCTCATTCCTAAATAGAGGAAACGAGGAAGAGAGCATAGAGAGAGAGACAGAGAGGTGAGAAATATGGAGTTCCAAATGGTTTTGTTCAAGCTAGCAAATTGGGTTTTGTACCAACTTTTGGCAAACTCCTGTTACAGGGCGGCTAAGAAGATTGCTAACTACGGATTTCTCTTCAGAAGTTCATCTTTTAGATCGTATCAAGATACGGTCTATCCGAGTGTCAACAAGTGTTCCTTGGAAGGCAGGGAAAGGCAGACTTTGGTCTGTGACATCCATGGGTCACTCTTGAGATCCAATTCTTTTTTCCCGTACTTCATGCTGGTTGCCTTCGAAGGTGGTGGCCTATTCAGGTCATTTCTGTTGCTTATATCATGTCCACTGCTGTGGGTTTTGAACCCTGAGAAGGGGTTGGAGGTGATGATTTTTTTGACCTTCTGTGGACTCAGTGAGAAGGGAATGGAGTGTGTGGAGAGGGCAGTTTTGCCCAAGTTCTTTCTGGAAAACCTCCACCTTCAGGCCTATGAAGTCCTGAGTTCAGCAGGGAAGAGGGTCGTTCTCACCAGCGTCCCCAGAGTAATGGTTGAAGGGTTTCTCAAGGAATATTTGAAGGTAGACTACGTGATCGGAACGGAGTTGCAAGTGTTTAAAGGATATTTCACTGGTTTCCTCACTGATTCTGGGGTCCTTGTGAAGAACAAGGCTTTCAAGGAGTTCTTCGGAGAGACCAAACCTGATATTGGTCTTGGCGGTCGCAATCTCCATGACAACCTCTTCATCTCTCTCTGTAAGGTAAGCTAAAAGTACCCTCAATCACCACCGAATCATGTGGTAATACAGCAAAAAGCAGCAAAACAAGCATATATACTGCACCGAGTGAAGCGTTTTCTATTTGTGTCTGTCATCACCTGTTTCATCTCATGCACACATTACCGCTACGAAGTAAAGTATACTTTCTACTTCTGGCTCGCACGCCTTTACACATGGATAATGAGATTGTAAACCACATTTGAAATTTGTGCAGGAAGCTTATGTGGTGAACAAGGAGGAGAGCAAGAGCGCTGCGAGTTCAGTGATGCCAAGAGAGAAGTACCCAAAGCCTTTGGTCTTCCACGATGGAAGGCTCGCCTTCTTACCAACATCATCGGCCATCCTCTGCATGTTCTTGTGGCTCCCACTGGGGATACTACTGGCTGTCTTTAGACTCCTTGTAGGGATACTCCTCCCATACAAGATCAGCATCGTCCTCGGACAGTTCAGCGGGGTGAGGCTTAGAGTGAAGGGTTTGTGTAACACACCCAAGTCTGGCAATAAGAGGGGAGTCCTCTATGTTTGCTCTCACAGGACCCTCTTGGACCCAATCTTTTTATGTACTGCACTGGGTAAGTCAGTGACAGCAGTGACCTACAGCCTTAGCAAGGTGTCTGAGCTCATCGCACCCATTAAAACTGTCAGGCTAACCAGAGACAGGAAGCAAGATGGAGAGACCATGCAAAGGCTTCTAAACGAAGGAGACCTAGTGGTTTGCCCAGAAGGAACCACGTGCAGAGAGCCGTATCTGTTGAGGTTCAGTTCTCTGTTTGCAGAGTTGGCGGATGAGATCGTGCCAGTGGCAGTGAACACCCATGTGGATATGTTCTACGGCACCACAGCAAGTGGGCTCAAATGTCTGGATCCCATCTTCTTCCTCATGAACCCCTCTCCCTGTTACTCTCTGGAGTTTCTTGAAAAGGTACCGAGAGAGCTAACCTGCTCTGGGGGGAGGTTTTCCTGCGAGGTTGCGAACTACATACAGAGACAGCTGGGTGATGCATTGGGCTTTGAGTGCACTAACCTTACAAGGAAAGACAAGTACTTGATGCTAGCAGGGCATGAAGGGCTGGTGCAGGATAAGAAATAACCCTAGCCTCTTAAGGATCTTTGATTCACAGGACCCAGGGAACCCATTTCATTTGGTATGATTTTCTGCCATTTTTCCCCCCTGTGCTGCTGTTATTGCCATTGCCAACCCAGAGAGATATTGCCATTCCCATTCCCCTGTGCTGCTGCTATTGCCATTGCCATTGAATGGTACGTTAAATGCATATACTTATTGTCGGTCTGAATCTTCTCACTGGTGTCTCGCTTGACCGCTGCTGAAATACTGCACGAGATTGCAGGCAGCAATCGCTCCTCTCTCTCTCTCTCTCTCTCCGTAGATAATTCTGGATACTGCATACATAAACGACTGTCGACCATCATCGTTTACGTCATTTATGCACTATTAATACACCGTTGTAAATGTAATCGTCCCCTTCTTTCTCCTTACCCACGACGCGATGCTGTCAAGATTGGACCAGATATAGTACAGTATTCCTCGATCTTTATCTTTGGTATTAATGGAAAATCATCGGCTGTCTCTACCATAAGATATTAAAATAGTCAGCGCCCGCTCAACTGATGAAATCTTCTCGTTCATACGAACTTACTATGATATAGGGTGGATGAAGATCTTCTCTGTTCTTCGTTGTCGCCATTAAAACTGTGCAGAGGTTGATAGGTTGCTCTACGCGTCAAGTTGGTGCGACGATATTCTCCTGAATCAAAAATTTAACACAGCAGTAGTGGTGGGGTCACGTCGAGGATTCGTGTTTCTGGAACTGCGTACGAGTGAAGACAAAATTAGGGTTGTTATTCATCCATCACCTTCAACAATCGGATTTCTATGTATAAAACGCATAGATTGGTACTTTTCCAGGCATCGGCCATTATGGATGTGTCGGATTAAGAACCTACGGAGGCTTTGTCTGGTCTCGTTCGTCTGGGTCATTAACTACTGAGAAATTAAACGGTTGAATGAGTCAAAGATTACAGGTGAAATTTCCTCCGAATTCCCTGCGATGATGAAATAGTCAAGATTCTGGCTGCTCTTTCTTGTTGATGTGGAACGAAGGAAGCCGGCATGCACAACGCCTTCCCACTTACCGAAATGAAATCTCTACGAACGCCATGGGTGTTGACGATTGGAGTCTCAATTTGGACCGAAACCGATTTCGGTGCCAGAAAGATACCAAACCCGAAGCGCTTTCACGTCCCAATTAACACACTGTTAAAATATTAGATATACCACCAAAATCCGACATTAGTTAGAAATGGAAAAAGATATAGATATATAAGTGTGGATATTATCTCTATTAGTATAAAACATTTTGGAATTGTTGGGTAAATGACCAAAATCTCATATTATGAAAAAGATTATGAATATATAATATGGGTACTATCTCTATTAGTATGGGGTTTTTGGGGGTAAAATCCATGAGAACTTAGACTCAAAGTGGATTATATCATACCAATATAGAGATAGCGGTCTCCATAGTCCTTTCATAAAACATAAAAGTGCTCTTTCAGAAGGGATTGCAAGTACTAGGATAGTTCAGCCAAGAAAATCCAACCAGCCAAATTTGTCCAATTCAGCAAAAAGCTTCTTGAATCAGAAAAAGTTTGGCTCTTTCCTTTTCCTCTCCCGATTTCTCGTTTCTTTAGATTAGTTAGAATGGAAACCAGATCACTGAAAGAGATGAAGTGAAATTTGAAAATCTTTGAAGTAGATTGGTCTGTTTGGTTCAATGACATCCGGCAAATGCCTCCCATTTAAAACAGCACAATTTTTTCAGTCAAATCTCATACCTGAACGTAAGATGACTGTTTATGACTCCAAATCCACTGGTCCAATCATATTAAAAGAACTTAATAATTAATCGATCAATAACCAAAGTTAAACTTTTCAAAGGTCAAAGTATAAAAAATTAATCAAAGGGTTAATCAACGATCATAATTAAGGTATCAGTCAAAATCAGAGTCAAGATCAAGGCCCCAATGGATGATCAATATGAAGTGGACTGTGCAAATTTATAACTAAGATCAAAATTACATGGGATACACACCACCTAGGTGTTACATAAGAAACAAGGTGGCACAAAAGGTAACACCTAGCATCACAAGAAAAACCCACCTCAAATGTCACATCTTTATCAAATGGAGAATATGTCTTGCCAGCAAAATTTGTATGTATAAGGAGAAAGATAACATATTAGTAAAAAAAGACACAGGAGGTTCCATTCAAAATATTTTTCCATGGTACCTTTCTATATCACAAGTCTATATACCGTTTAATTACATAGGACAGGGTATGTAAGAATTGGGGCATTTATTTCTCATCAGGTCTGTGCAGTTCTCTAACCCGCCTAAACTACAGAAAAGCTTTCTGGATGGAACTTACCATTATTGAAAATATAAAGACAAGCAGAATGTCAAGCTACCTGAAGAAGTTCCAAAACTGCTTTTCTCTCGGGCATGCTTGGAATTGCTCCCTTCACTTGAATACACAGAGAAGCAGCAGCAGCTGCAATTGCCAAATCTCGGTAATAAGCCCAAATGCCTAAAAGTGCTGGCATGGCATTAAAGGAAAGAAATGCAATGAAAACGTACCAGCAAACTGCAAGCATTCCTTTTTGGACTTCCCCTCCACGAGTGCTACAGAAAAAGCTGAAGTAAAAGTATCGCCAGCTCCCGTTGTATCAAGAACCTTTGGAGCTGATATAATGGGTTGTAGAATTGGTTCCTCTCCCTCCACAAATAAAGCAGACCCTTTGTCCCCAAGCTTTACTAGGACTTGCTTCACACCCTGAAATATCCAGTATATAGATTTCAGTACTCATTGACTGCAAAAGCAGACTCTGATGCACCTCTAGCACTAATATCTTTCATATGCAACGACATGGTTTGAGTTGGAAAAAATGGTCAAAAGCCAATGTAAAATGTCAATAGACTACCAACAAATTTCCTTCAGTACTCTTGATTTTTTTTTTTTTTTAAGTTTACTCTTGATTAAGTAAAATCAGTAAATGGCTATTCTCTTGGCTAAATAAAGTATCTCCAGGCAACTCCTTGCTGGGATTTCTTTCCCTTTGTAATTTTAGACAGGGTTTCCCTCCATTAATTTGTAACTAATCTTTTATTATTCAAAAGCCAATCATTATTAAAAGAAAAAAATCCATGTTTCTTGCCACTTTGACTAGAGTATTAAGACAAATAGCTAACACAACTGATTGAATGTGTCACAAACATATAACACATGTCATGGAAGATTTCTATCTGGACCCAAACTCACCATTTCATGGCACTTCTCAGTGGCTTGATTGATCTGCTCAATAGTAGCTGTTGGCATTCCAGTCAGTCGGCTCAGTTCACTTTCATTTGGGCTCAGAATATCCACAAACATTAGAAGTTCCCCTGGGATGTCTCCCTCCATTCCACCAGCATCCATAATGACTGGAACTCCAGCATCTTTTGCTGCCTGCATGGAACTAAATCCAACTCAACTGGCATCTTCAAAAATACCATAATACTACAGCATTTTAGAACATGGATGCTTTACAGTGGACAAAACTTTTCAAGTCAATCCACAAAGCAAGCATGGTAAGGATTGAATACTGAAAAGAGTTGATTACTTATATAGCCCTGAAATATGCCATCCACACTACATAATGCTATGCTTCAAAATAATACCTAAATGCCCTTGTAATATCACCAACGAACCCTATATACTCCTGCAGTTAGACTCATTAACTCTGACCATAGCAATAAAAAGATCAAAACACCTATATCAAAGAGATATTGAGCTCATAGGCCTAAGTATCTCTCAAAATACATTAAAATGGTTGCCACCAGTCTAATACAAGTTTTTAGGTGGGTTCTATTTTAATTTCTATGGGCCCACAATTACTAAAAGATACATATGCCTACAAGTCATAATGTAACTAAAAGAGTAGGGAAGTATAAGCAACTTTTGTGCAATTATAGAGGCATTCAAGTATTGATATGAAACACGAGAAAAAAGATATTTATGCATAAGCCTACTAAAAAGGACTAAAGCGTAATGTGACAGTAATAAGAAAGTTACCTAAACAAGGAGAGAAGAGTCTGGACTCAAAATTCCAAACATAATTAGGTGCACTAAACCTTTTCAATGGTATTCACAATATTATCCCTTGCTCCATTATATTCTCATTCAAAATTTTAAAAATATATGAAAAAAAAACTTACATTGTGATCAACCATGAGAAAATAAAAAACATATAAAATATGAAGAAAAAAAATAGGCCATTTGATTCAAATCTTTAATGCCCAAACTTAAAGAATGGGGACTTGAATCCTTTTGAATGGACTTGAGTACATATTCTTCTTTCCATAAAAATTACCTCTTGAAGCTAATATGAAAATAAAAGTACTCTCATACAACATAGGTTTGAAAATATAAGAATGAGAATGTAACCTCACCAGTGAAACAAATAACAGGAGATGTACTAAAACAAAAAGGGGGAAAATTAAAAACTAAGTAAAGCCCTTAGGAGTATGATCTCACCACAAATTGAAATTCAGAGTTAAAGCTACATAGGAAATATGTTAACCAAAATGAGGTTATCATTAAGCCATAAAACCATCATCCAAGAAATAAATATTGAGATGAAAAGATCAAAAAGCAAAGTCCACTTTTTCCATCATTTAAGAGAAAGCAATACTAATCCTAAGATGAATGTTTAGAAGTTATATGGATTGACTCCACATTTATTTCGATAAAGATACCCTTAACACCCATATGGAACCAACAGTACTTTTATATCACATTGCTTTGTAATAAAGAACACGACCTCACATTGAAACAAATGACACGCCAGTAAACACCCCACGTAAAACTGAAATTTAGAGTTGAAGTTAAGGTGAAAATATGAACATCAAATTACATTCATCAACAAACCATGAAACCATCAACCAAGAAATGGAGTGTGAGACAAAATAATTATAAATAAGAAGCTAACCCAACTGATTAAGGGAGCATGCGTATAAATACTACTAAGATGAGTGCACAACTTATACAGACTTCTGTCCATATTCCTTATATCCAAAATGGATACCTCCTAAAACCTGCACTGTTAGGTTGCATAACTTTGGAATAAAAGAATATACCTTATGAAACAAATACCATGAAATGTTCAAAAGACAGCCTTCAATACAGGCTTAAGGAACTAAGGTCTCATTTAAAAGTGAAAATTGTAGCTATATTGGATATATGTGAATCAAGAGGTAGTTATTGATAAGTCATCAAACTATCAATGAAGGAAACAAAAAAAAAATCTTTTTAAAGGAGAATAAAATTTTATAAGAAAACTCTACCTTCTCCATTGGTAAAGAGAGATCATACATGTAATACTAATTCTAAAACATGATAAAGTTTTCTATTTTTAAAATGATGAGAACTTCAGTAAGAAGAGGGGAAACACAAAAGCACTCACTATCGGAAAAAATATAGGTATTACAACGAGGTTTCACTACCCCCCCCCAAAAAAAAGAAAAAAAGGAGCCTTCCACAATGAAATAATGATGAGAGATGCCACTCCTTGCTAGAGGATCTGCCAAAGAATAGGCACATCATAGGTATGAGACCAAGAGAGTTAAAGAGCTGCATATGTCCTCAACCTCTGAAAGCGCGCCAACAGTCGCCACTGAGAGGGGTTGGGGTCTACTTCATTGCAAACTGATGACCAAGGTCCATGTATGAGTTTATCCTCCACAAAGAGCTGGCCAGGCCAAACCCCTAACATGTGATATAGTCATCTTCCCCTCTTATCTGCTTTTTGATTAGTTGAGTGGCAACAAGCTTTATGGTTCATCACCACAACCTGAATTGTGCTGTGCAAATCGTAGTTTAATTGAAAAGAAAAACAATGAAAGAATCTCAAGCGTACACCCTCTCACAAAGTGGTATTCTTTGGTAGATATGCTTGATCAAGTATAGTACTGAAGTTCATATAGTTTTTTGGAGCTAAACCTCTCTTACACTGCATTTCATCAGCAGTGAAGAGTGTCTTTTGTTACTATTTCACTTGTTCCATGAGACAAAGACAGTCTGATCAATTTCATCACTTTTATTCTTGGGCAATACATGCTGTTGAAGTCCTAAAAACTGATGCACTGAAGGCTTTAAATTCTTACTTTCCAAACAACGGATTCCCAAGATTCATTTGAACTTTCCCTTACCTTCTCCAAGACATCTTTAGCCACTTGTCACGGTATCAACCAATCAACTCCTAGGCCCCAAATCTCATTGCCAGCTTCATACCCTCTTATTGCTCCTTTCATATTGCATCATCTTTTTCCTTCCTCCAAATACTTTCTAGCTTCAGTGAAGCATGAAGCTGGCATGTGGTTTTCACATAAATTTTTGCTCTTCAACGAGCAATTTGTTTAAACTTATCCTTTATCCAGCAATCAACTCGACATGCGTTAATCCTTTTCAAGTTTTTTCTTATATGGGTATTACATTTGGATTGCTTGATTGAGAAAGATATGTTAAACAAATCGCAGTGGAGAACAGAAAGAAGAAAAGAGTTAACAACAACCAATCCTTATGACTCAAAACTTTTCAGAACTCACTAGAACCGGAAGTTGAAGAAAAAGCATAATATTTATTTAAGTAATGAATTTTTATACGCCACAAACCAAACAGAAGGGAAAAAAGCAGAGGAAGAGGATTCTTCTCACTACACCCTCTCCCACATTAAACAGCACACGAGCTAAACCTATCCTATAACCGCATGGAAAATTTTCATTAAAAGAGAGAGATAGTGGGGGAGAGAGAAAGAGAGAGAATCTGAAAAGAAGAGACTCGCCTTCGCAACTTGAATATTAACACTATCGGGAATCTCTCTCTGCAACAACAGAACTCCAGCTTTGCGTACCACCTCCAAGTCGTCTTCGGACAGACTCTGAGGCCAACAATTCATATTAGCCCCGCCCACAATAATGATAGAGTTTTGCCCATCAGCCTGAAGCATCACCACAGCGTGCCCGGTAGGTACATTGGACAAAACCTTGAGATGATCCAAGCAGACCCCACGATCCTGCAAAGCCTCAGAGATCAACTTCCCATGAGCATCCGCACCAACCTGTCCGACGAAGTACGTTGGGTAAGAGAGTTTTCCGCCACACGCAGCCTGATTCGCTCCCTTGCCCCCGGCAAGTGTCTGGCCGGACTTAGCAGAGATCGTCTCACCTTCTTTCGGAAGTCTAGTGATTTCCACATAAATGTCCGCATTCGCGGATCCTACGACTACTAATGGGTTCAATGGTGGATTGTGATGGAAGGTCAGAGGAGAGATGGAGACATCACTCTTTCTGCTGTCCTTCATGGAGAAGAAGATGAAGGTTCTTGGGCGTGCGTGGCATCGTTGAAGTGGAGAGATGAGGCTTGAGTGTTGAGAAGGAGAGCGGAATTTTATGGATGTCATCTGGATTTGACTTCTTAAGGACTTCCGACTGCGGGAGAAGTTCTGAAAACTGGACGACCGCCACTGGAGACGAGTTCGTATTGAGACCTCCAGATCGTTAACAACGAAGATAGGGATAGTTTGGTCTTTTGGTCCCTTTCTAAAAGAAGATTACGTATTAAACTTGGTTTTCCAGTAATTGAAGAAAAGATTAAGAACCAGAACCGGCTTCATTCACTGTTCCGAGTACCGCATATGCTCTCTACTTCAGCCGTCACTTTGAAGTTTGAACCAGAGAAACTGAAGAAAGAAGATCAGAGATCAGTTTCTTGTTGAGAGAGAAACATCAATGCTCAGAAATTGTACTCAGTTTGTGTTCATTGCTTACCTGCTCTGTTCAACATTGTCAGGCCATTTGATGATCGAGGTTCGAAATTAAGAGTTACAGAACGCCTCTTTAAAGACATGCTTTCACACAAACGACTTGAGCAGAGAGTACTGCAATGTGCTTTTGAACTCGACTTGAGCAATTTGACATTTAATCCAACTGATTGATGGATTAATAGGAGCAATTGTGCATATTTGTTTTGATATTTTCTCTTTTACTTCCTACTAGAAGATCAAAGGGAGAAATGCGAGAATGGGCAATTATAGTGTTGCTCAAGTGATAGGTGAAGGAGAAATGGAGTTGAAGTTCACATTCGGGAACACTCTCTCTTCGCAGTGTGTAGTGCATACCAGACGTATGGAATAATCTTGTTAATGGTTTCCTGCTGAGTCAATTAGGCTACAAATTAGTGTTTTAATTGAATAAGGTTTTAATTACCAAGGGTGGGTCTTTTGTAGTGAATGACATCTTATATCATGCTTGTTGACTCCCTTGACTTATGGTACAGTAGAATTGGACATGTAAATATCAACACTCTAAAAAGAATGATGAATTTAGGTTTAATATCTAAAAATAACATAGAGTTACAAAATAAATGTGAGATATGTATCAAATCGAAACAACCTAGAAAGGCATTTAAGTCAACAAGTAGAAACTTTGATCTTCTAGAGCTTCTACACAGTGACATCTGTGAGACGAGTGATATTTTGACCAAAGGAAGAAAAAAGGTATTTTATTACCTTTATAGATGATATGTCAAAATACTACTATGTGTATCTAATTAGGACTAAGGATGAATCGTTAGAAAATTTTAAAATTTATAAATCAAAAGTAGAAAATCAAACCCATAAAACAATAAAATGAATTAGGTGTGATAGAGGAGGATAATATAGTTCATACATGAGACAACGATTTCTTATTCTCCTCAATCTAATGGAGTAGTTGAAAGGAAAAATGGAACATTTTTAGATGTAACTAATTTTATATTGTCTAATTTTGGTTTTATCAAACTTAGGGTTTAGAGATTAGGGTTTTAACCCTAGAACTTTAACTTAATTAAATCAATACCATCTCTATGAGATGACCCTTTATTTACCATCCTGCCATAATTGTATGTGGGCTTATGGGCCTTCTCCTTGATCTGTAGGCCTTGACCCCGTCTTCTATATCTCTTAGATGTATGGATCTTCCTTGGTCTTATGGGTTTGGGCCCATCTTCCAACACACTTGGATATATGGGTTTGGGCCCTATCTTCCGACACTCGAAAAATACCATATGAGTTCTGGTTCGAGCAGTCAAAAAAGGTTTTGTACCTCTTTTGACAAATTTGGAAGTGGATTCCATAAGTAGTAGGTAAAAGAGAATCGAGAGAAGGAAATAGGGGTGAACTGGGCGGAGAAGTTTTCTTTCTCAAACAAGGTACACAACTCGATTTTATTTTCGGTTGTCTTTTGTTGATTACATTTGAAGCTTCTTCTAAGGGATTGAATTTTTGTTTTTTTTTTTCACCATAACACATTTTCATTAACAAACAAAAGCTCCTTTGTTCATAGTGAGGTTTCTGCTATGAATTTCATTATTCTTTTTTCAGTTTTTCTACCTGCTTCATTCTTTTTCTGACCACTGCATCTTGCTTCAATCAGGTAAGTGAAAACTTTCGTTTGCTGGCTTTATTGATGATGTATTCTCTTTGTTTCTCCGTGCACTCTTAAAATTTCTTTTTCTCAATCGTTCTCACGTATTCAATTTTTCTTTTTACGCCTTATGTTGTGAGTTTGTTTTTTACTAGAGACTAACAAGGCCTTATAGTTGTTTCTCAATCGTTCTCACATCCACCTATGTTTGAGGTTTATGTTATGAATTTCTTTTATTTTTATTTTTTTCAGTTTCTGTGCTTGCTTCCATCGGGCGAGTGAACTCTTATTTACTAGCTTTATTCATGTTGTATTCTTTTTGGTTTTTCCTTGCACTTTAAAATTTTCGTTTTTCTTAGTCGTTCTCAGTATTCAAGCAACTCCTGTCGTTTACTTTTAAATCCTAATATTAATTTCCAAAAGGCCATAGCCCCAATGATTGCATTCGCGGGCGGGAGTCGGTCTTGCGTATAAATGGGAAAAGGCTAAAAATGACTCGACGTGACCCGGTACTGTGTTCTCCAGCCACACGACGACTTGATGAGTTAACTCAGTCACCCCTGCGCTCGGCAGGAGTCAATGGCGGCGACAAGTCCACGACAGATCGGCTTTCTCCTGCCTCAATCTCCTCTCTTTCCGCGGCTTCGCACATGTGGAGGTGACTTAATGAAGTAGCGGCTCATAAGGACACGCGGCCGTACCTCACAGGCCGGAATGAACTGCTTTACTGAAGATCCCGGCCGTTGGTGGGGATCTTGTAGTCGTCGTAGTCGGGCCTAAGTGGAAGTTTGAAGGTCTGGAATCGACCCATTCGGTCATTTTCTTCTCCCTCTCACCTCTTGCAGAGGAGACGAGAGGAGAGGAGAGGAGAGGAAAGGAAAGGAGAGAAGAGGGGCAGCTGCTACAGGTATGTGAACTGTGAAGATTCTGTAGTGGAATTCATCATGTTTAAAAACGTGACTTCTTTTCTGTAAGCTTTTGTTGATTGCTTTAATTCTTGAGGATTTGTCTTCCCTCTTTTTCGCTGGTTGACTTAATCCTGCATGTACTTTTCCGTCATATCATGGTCTCTTGAGATGTTCTATGGTCACTGTTTACTGATTCATTTATTGTTCCGTTCCAATCTTTCTGTAAGAGAGAATGCTCCAGGGATCTCTTGAAAAGCATGCCAATTTTTTCATTTGGGTTTTGTGGTTTTTTTTTTTTTTTTGAATTATGGTTTCGTGAATGAGTTTTGCGTTTGGCCTTTGAATTGTGTTTTTTTTTTTTTTTTTTTTTTTTTATGATTAACGTTAAAAATTGTAACTACTGGTTTGGTAGCTAAATTCTTGGTTAATTGTTCCTATAATTTATGTCGTGATTTGGGCACCTCTTAGTTTTTTATATTTTCTTTTCTGAATAATTTTTTGATGTTTGATATTATGGTTGTAGGGGTTTACTGCATATTATGCTTTCATGTACGGCTTTGCGTTTCTTCTCATTTACTACGCTTTTCCAGTTCTGTAATTCGAGTTCTATTATTATTATTCAGTAAGAGGCTTTTTTTTGGTGGGGTGAGGGAAGGGATAGTCTTTGCGTATCATTTTCGTTTTATTTCTTCAGTTTGTGATAGGCAAATCTTGATCCTATTCAAATTTGGGTTTGTTAAGGTTGGATCTTTGATTTCTGATTTCTTCTGTCTCTCACTAAGGAATCAGTGGCCTCGTCTGGGATGTTCGTCTGGTGGTTTGCACATTGTTGTTCCTTAGGATGATGATCAACTTTGGGTTTAGAGTTTTGCTTCATACGCTAGGAGATTTCTTCTGTTTGGATGTCTGTATTTTATGAATATTGGAGATTTATCTCTTCTTTTTCATCTAAGATGTTATTACTGGATTGATTCCCGACTTGTGGGTTCAGGTTTTGGGCTCTTTTATTTCCTTATAAGGAGGTTCCTCCTTGCAGAACTTTTTTTGATGCGCGCTTGTGACATATCAGCTTAAACAAAGATCCACCTTGCAGAAGCTTGGTGGTTAGAAAGACAAACAATATGGTGCTTAAGTTGTCTATGTCTTTGTAGGTTTGATGCCCAAAAGCTGTAAGGAATGAAATGGTCCATTCACGTGTGAAAACAGTTAATTCACATGAAGTTATGCTACCCTCTAAATGACCCAACCTTTTGGCCTATGAAAATAATCTGAGAGGCATTGATGCTTCAATGTATCTCATGAATCAGAACTTTAACTATTGTTGACAATTATATAATTCATAGGAGTCTCACTCAAAATTTAGGGATCAATTACTTCATTTAGTTAGTTTGAGAGCTCTGACCATACATTATGTACCTTCTAGTTTGAAATTGTTTCGAGAACCTTGTACTGTCAATTATTTATTTGTTGCCTTTCATTGCTCCGAAAGTGTTACTGAAGAAAGAATAGATGATGTCCTGCAGAATCTGGTTTAAGTTTGAATATCAAGGCAACCTTGCTTTTGTGGTTAACAGTTAATTACTATATTTAAAAAAAATTATGAATGTTGTCTTGCATACTCCACTCTCTTATCATTCTTCTCAATTTTAACTGGATTCCGTTGTAGGTGTTGCTTTCATTTGACATACTTCGAGGGATTGTGATGATTGTGACAATTCAGAAATGCCGACACCTATGAAATCTAAACCAAGCATCAGTTCTTTGAGTGAAGGGCATGGGCTTCATCCCTGCCGTCAGTCCATTAAAATATCAAAAAGCTCACGATTTGATGTCCAAATGCCTCAACAGGCTGTTTTGGAACCTTCAATCAAGAAGCATGATGATGGTGAGCCAAATATAAGTATATTTTTTTCCCTTCTAGTTAATACTTCCTTCATGGAGTGATCCACTTCTTTTTTAGGAGTAGAGATGGCAGTTGGGCAGGTTCCGCCTGGAATATGCCCTATCTTGCATCACTTAATGCAGGAATGGGATCATATATTTTCCCTGCAGGGTGGGAACATGATCATATATTTCCCTATGGGGCGGGAAGAGAGTAAATACCAAATCCCTGTGCGGTTTCAGGGCCAAACCGCCATGCCTTGTGAAAACTCATCTTGTGTAAATATGTGCTATATCTTACACCTTTTTTAATTTCAAAAGGGTCATATGTTGAAGAATTAGATACTTTTTTAATATATTAAACACTTTTTTAAATGAATATGTTTTTTTAGCACAGCGAAGGGCCGTAGAAATGAGATTAAACAATCAATTTGCTATCATGGTTCTTATAATGTGCAAGAAAGGGGTTGTAGAGATAAAGTTGAAACATCATCCCGACTTGTACAGGCAGGTGAGGTGGGGCTAGGCAAGGATGGGGTTGAGGATGGAATTGTGAGGCGGGGACGGTGTCAAAATGTCAACCTCATTATGCGGTCCGGCCAGGGGAGGAGAGACAGGGTCGTGGGGTGGGGTTATGGGGTGGTGAGGGGGTTGATGAGTCGACCCTGTCAAGGGGTGGAGTTGGGTTGTCAGACAGGGTTGGGTTTTCTAAAACCCATCCCGAATCCACCCCGCTGCCATCCCTACTAAGGAGTCATCTCACTCTCACTTTCACCCTACATATTTGTAACATCTGGAACTGAAGAATGTATTTAATTCTTCTTCTTATTGGAGTTCTTTGTATTATTCAGTTTCATGCTGGGACATAGTAAGTGAGGAGTTTGATCAAGAAGACTTGTTGGCTGGAGCAACTCACCAATCTCCAACTTTTGCGTCATGTGGTTCCTCGTTGGTTGGAAGATCGGTAATTATTCACATCATGCACCTATTACAGATAGTGTTACTTGCTATCAATGTTTGAGTCCTTGCTGTGAAAGTACTGCCGGAATAACCTGAAGCCCTCATTTGGACGAGGATTTGCTGTAAATCCTTGTCTTTCATCCAAAAAAAATGTAAATCGAAAAAATGAAGGTTCCTCTGAACATGCTTCAGAAGTTCCACTGGTTACATGATCAAACTTAGTTAATCGACAATAAAAGATTCAGGATATTGGGCTTTCACTTTAATTGACTATCCAAAGGCTGATGAGTTGTGAAATGAGTCATGATGATGGCCAGTCTTAATTTTGTGAAACCAAATGTTTCTGCATTTGTGCAAAATCTGTGTCATGAGCTACATGAGTAGGGATGCATGCTGCTGCTTATTTTATATAACTGCATTTTCAGTCCCTCAAGGAGGAGCTGAAAACTTAAAATTTGTTCACTGGCATTCAGGGACCACTGTCTTTCACTTGCTCACAAATGATAGAAACTCTATTTTCCCCGACGCTAGAACCTGATGATGTTCATTGCAAGCACTTAATTCATAGTAATGCAGGTAAAGGTCAAAAACCTGTTTTTGGTTTAATAGTATGTCATATGAAATTATGTTGTTTATTTGCTGCACTCTTTTGCAATATATTTTCTTATGTTCTGAAAAGTGTGGATGGTGTTTTCAGTTTCTCCTTCCTCTATTACTGACAATTATATGCAACAAAATATGTTTTCATGTTACTATGTGGCATAAGTCAAAAAGCCTATGTGCAATATTTAAAGCATGCGCTTCAAAAGATTGAGGGCTCAAGGATAGACTATATTTAAATTGTCATAAACGGAGTGTTTGCTGTCTGCCATCTCATTGTTGAGCTCATAATGGCCAGTTGAAGTGAGATGTTGGATCATGAGAAATCCTTATTAGGATGTTAAATGATTGGTCTGAGTGGCTGTCTGTGACCACCTGCATGGTGGAAGGTGTACAAATCCAGTTTTTTGGCTGGAGGAAATCAAAACATGTCAGCTCATCTTGGCTGAAACATTGGCTTCTCCTGCTATGTCTGTTCCAGATTATATCTGCAGTGGCCAGATCTAAAAGTTATGTTTAAAACGAATCTGTTGGACATCTTTGGGAACCTTGGCGTGTTGGCTACTCAAGAGTTTCTTGACTGGTACCCCTAAATTAGTCCCTATTGAATACTCTATTGTTCTAACTTCTGATTTCTTAATAAACAAAATTTTGAGTCTTTTCATCCTTTATTTCACATTGTCTTAATGGTACTTTCTATTCTCCTTTGTCAGATACAAATATTGAACATGTGGATGGCACAAACAATGACAGTGATGATGGTGGCAGTAGTTCAAGTGATCATCAAACTTGCAACATGTCTGACTTTAACATTTCTGACTTGGGGGTTGTTAACTTTAACTTTGATGAGAATGCTGGAAATGGTGATCTTATAGCAGGCACTCACTTCCCAGATTATGCATTTGAGAATCCCAATATCACGTTTGAATTGGCTGACAGATACATGATTCTCCCTTTTCTCGAGGAATCCATGGAAACAAGTAATACACATGATGGTGAATCTGCGGAAGAAGCTGTAGTCAACTCTGATGATGCTTGCTTATACCTGGCAATTCAGCAGGTAAAGCCATCTCACCCAAAAATTAAAGAAGATTGTTGCTCTGGAGACACAGATGAGGTGGATGGCTTTGATCCACACTTATTTCTTAGAAACTTACCTGAATTATCAGAGGTGGTCCCGACTGTTTGGCCCATGTTGTTACCCAAGGAAACATTGAGTATAAAACCTGTCACGCTTGTGCTTGATCTTGATGGTAAGAAATCATTAACCCGAGTTTCTGTTGCCTTCAATTGATTGTTGGTTAAAGTTATAATAACTTATATTATTTTGGTCGCCATTTGTCCACAGAGACTCTTGTTCATTCTACGTTAGATGACTGTGAAGATGCAGACTTCACCTTTTCTGTATATTTCAACATGAAAGAACACACTGTATATGTTCGTCAGAGGCCTCATCTGAGGGTATTCTTGGAGAGAGTAGCTGAGATGTTTGAAGTAATTGTCTTTACTGCTAGTCAGAGCATTTATGCAGCACAGCTACTGGATAAACTAGATCCAGACAAGAGGCTTATATCCCGTCGTGTGTATCGTGAATCATGCATATTTTCTGATGGTAGCTATATGAAAGACTTGACTGTTTTGGGACTTGACTTGGCAAAAGTTGCCATTATTGATAATTCTCCACAGGTGTGACTAGTCTCATAATGCTGTGTTTTTTTTTGTTCGTCTGAAATTATTAAGTATTACATCCTATTTGTCAACAAGTATTTGTTCATAATTATTAAAAGATATTAAAATTATCTTGTTGCTTCAGGTTTTCCGGTTACAAGTGAACAATGGAATACCTATTCAAAGTTGGTTTGATGATCCATCTGATTGTGCTTTGATTTCATTGATTCCCTTCCTCGAGAACCTTGCTGATGCTGATGATGTTCGCCCTATCATTGCAAGTAGATTCAACAATCAAGAGTAGTTGCTGCCCCTGGCATAGTTTTCTCTCTTCATCAAGCTTTGCTGAAACCTCTTAGGAGTGGTTAGATTTGTCATACAATAAGTTGGTCCCATTATACTTTGTTTCAGTATCGTTGCCTAGGTGGGGTGTATATGTAATGTTTTTTTGTTGCTAATGTAGTTGCTGAGAGTTGTTTCATTTGCTTCTTTTTGTCATTTTTTTTTTTTTTTTGGGTAGAATTTTGTTAAGAGATGTACTTTTTTTGTCCCTACCTGTGTATATGAATGTATCTTCAGATAAAAAAAAAATTATCACACCGACTTGTTGCTTTTTTACAATATGTTTACAGCAACATCGAGTTATTGGTTTGATGCGCAGACTTGTTGTTACTCTTATGAAGAGGAACTCACTGTTTTTTTTTTTTTTGTAATGCGAAGAGGAGACTCTAAGCTGATACCGTAAGGCACCGCTAACAGCCAGGTGCTGAACTCCGGATTCATGTTAGCATCTGCTGCCGGATGGGTGTAGTAGAACGGTTGGACAGGCTTCTCTGGGAAATCTGGCCGGAAAGGGGCGCCTGTAGATGGGCTTTCCCCCACGCAATCTCTGCATCATTCGAAACGTGCTGCTTGGACTCCACCACTCTTCGCCAATTTAAGATGTTCTTTCTTTCATTTTCGTATGTGACTCCCAGCTCATGAGTTCTTCTTAGACTACGATTTGCTGGGGGACGGCCGTGATACAGGAAAGTTGCTTTGTCTCAGTAGTTCCAGATAATAACAAAGACGACAAAGAAAAACAGAACTCTCTGAGCCGAAACTGTGTTCTCTAAACAATACGAAAATCAGTAAGAAGCAAATTAAATACGAGGAACTAAGCAGTGGAGGATGGTGGTGTCGCTTATCCGATTAGTGACCTTGATTTCGACCTCGTCACCCTCGTAAACATAGACGAGTCACCGTTTTCCATCCCACCTGCATTCCTCGATCACTTCTCTTGATCAGTTTACAGACAGCTAAAACGAAACGGGAAAAAATCTTAAGCACTTTGAAATGAAAACGTCTTGTGGCTGAGGGAGATGATGGCCGTGCTTCGACCAGGACGCCAATCCAGAGACAGAAGAAAGCCAGCATGAAGAAGGAAAAGAGCTTGTAGTAAGATCTCTCCACTGCTAGAATATACAATCCAACGAAAAAAGATTGAGGCGAACATATAGAGGGTACCACGATCCAAACTCAAGGCTTATATACAGAATGGACGGCTGAGCTGCCTGAACGAAATGTGTTGACGTGGACTGCCTTGGTGTCTGGATACGTGCAAAATGGGTTTTTGGACGAGGCAAGAAGACTTTTTTATGAAATGCCAGAGAAGGAATTCTGTATCATGGAATGCAATGATAGCTGGATGTGTGCAAAACAGAAGGATGGGCGAAGCTAAGAAGTTGTTTGATGAAATGCCCTCCTAAAATATCAGTTCTTAGAACAGAATGATCACAGGGGTTATGCCCAAAATGGAGTATATCGACTGTGCTAGGCATCCCTTTGCCGAGATGCCACAAAGGGACTCTTGTCTCATGGGCTGAAATAATTGCTGGTTTTGCACAAGGGGAGGTACAGTGCAGAGTCTATGCACCTATTTATAGAGATGGAGAGAGATGGGGAAAGATTGAATAGGTCAAGTGGTACATGTGTTTTAAGTATTTATGCAGATATTGGAGCTCTGGACTGTGGAAAGCAAGTTGTGAAAACTGGTTATCAGATGGGTTGCTATCTGGGGAATGCACTTCTTGCCATTTAAGACATGGATTTAAGCACACGGAACACAATGATCACAGGTTATGGAAGACATGGATCTGGCAAAGAAGCACTTAAGATCTTTGAATCAATGGTTTCAACAGAGCACACCTGATGATGTTACCATGGTAATATATCTGTTATCTTTTTGTTCTCTGTCCTTATCGTCATAGTTTAGAAAGATTCATATCATAGTTTAAAAAGATTCACTTTGGAAGTGATATACAACTCTAGGGAAAACAAAACTTAGCTTTTTATTATACTATTTATTTGAATAATTATTTATTTATTTGTTGCTAGTTCATGACTTCTTTTTATCTACCTCCAGTCTTCCTGTAAGAATAACGTATCAACTTGCCATACTTGACAACCTTTTCTGGACCTTGATTTCACACACATTGTTTTGTTCAATGTTTCTAAAGGAGAGATAATGATGGGAACTAAATTACTTAATGATTTCTGTATGGATGTTATAAAATTAACTTTTGAGGCTCCCTTTTCCATTGATATTCCAGTCAGGTATTTTTTGCGGTTGGTTTCAGAAGATAGAAGTGAACAAGCTGTTTTTTTTCAATCCATGAGCTTACGTAGTTGCCTTGTCCTTAAAAAAATTGTGGAATATCTCTAGTGTACTGCTCTGGTCTAGCTGTACAATTCTATTCTCCCTAATGTCATGTCTTCTGTCTTTTTTAGGTTCGAGTCCTATCAGCATGTAGCCACAGTAGCTTAATAGATAAAGGTATCAAAAGCTTCAACTCAATAGAGCAAATCTACAACATTGAACCAAAGGCTGAGCATTACACCTGCATGATAGATATCTTGGGCCAAGCAGGTCGCTTAGAAGAAGCCTAATAGCTCATGAAAAGTGTACCATATGAACCAGATGGCACTATGCAGGGTGCATTACTAGGTGTTAGTGGAATGCATTGCAATACTCAGTTGGGGAGATGGCTGCTGAGAATTTTTTTCAAATGGAACCAAAAAATGCTGGCATATATGTTCTTCTGTAAAATCTATATGCTGCCTCCAGAAGGAGTGATGTGGATAAGATGAGATTGTACATGAGAGAAAGAGGGGTGTCAAAAGTCCCTGGTTTTGGCTGGATTGAGGTCAAGAACGCAGTTGACACATTTTCTGTTGGTGATTCTTTACATCCTGATAAGTAGAAGATTTATGCTGTCTTGGAGGAGTTGGATTTACAGTTGAACAAGGCTGGTTATGTGTCTGCCACAAAAATGGCTTTGCATGATGTAGAAGAGGAAGAGAAGCAGATGCTCAGGCACAATAGTGAAAAACTAGCCGTTGCATTTGGGATATTAAATATATCTGCAGGGAGACCCATCCCAGTGATCAAGAATCTCTGAGTTTGTGAAGACTGTCACAATGCTATTGAGCATATATCCAAGATTGTTGGGAGGTTGATTATATTAAGAAATTCAAACCGATTTCACCATTTTGAAGGTGGCTTTTGTTCTTGTGGGAGGAAGAAGAAAAGTTGAGCTACAGCCTACTGGTGAAGTGTAACACTAAGATGTCAAAACCGTCTTTCCTCTTTAGGATATCCATTATTTCGGCAATTGATTATTGATAAAGCAGAACCAATCAACCGTTCCAGTTCTCTCATCACATACAACTGGCACAGGTGCAACTTGAAAGAGGTAGATAATCATGGAAGAAGAAAGTCATCAAAATGGCTTTTGCTGTTGTATTATCAGGATATAGCTAACTGATCAGAAGACGTTGCTTAAGTTAATGACAAGAGATTGGGTCAAGATTATGATCTTCATGTAAGTGCAGTAGCTTCAAGGCCCTATCAGATTATTGGTTTAATTGGACAGAGATCTGGTGAGTCTCCTCCATAAGTGCTTTCATATTGAGTTAGATCAGTTACCCAAAATGACTAAAAGATATTCATAAAGTTGTTATAGGGAGTTGGAGAATACATTTCCACTGTCAGAAAATGTAACTTATTCTAGAAAACCTTTGGTGATGAGAGATAGTACTCTAAATAAAGTAATAAACTATCAGGCTCCTAATATGTTTCATAACCCAGAATGGCATGACGATTGCGCCATCGTTTGAACTCAGGATGATTATCGGTTCATTTTTTTATACTTTTCAACAAAATGGTAGTGTGTAACTTTATTAGAACTGGTTAAAAGCTTTGTCAGTGTCTTTTCTATGCATCTTCTATGTGGTGTAGACTTTCAATAAAACTGCTACTGATACCTTGAAATTACATATGGCATCTTTTTTTTGTTTTTGTGCTTCATTGAAAGTTGAGGATCAAGTCCAAAAACTTGTAGTGGCTGAAGCAGACTCTCAAGCTTTAATTCCTATTTATGAATTGAACCATTAAATTCCTCTGAAATTAGGAAAATAATGATAGTGAAGGAAAAGGTGAGTGAGATTCCACATTACTCGTATTCTAATGGGTGAAGTGGGCAAAGTTAGTGCAGTGCAAACATTCTATCTATAAGTCTTAATTAAGGGGTCTCATCAATTTCAATCTACAGAGTGGTGTTTAAGATGACAGTAACCTGAATCTATTGTTCAAGTATTAAGATGACAACACGATATTATATAACTCCTTTCTCATTGAAAGATATTGCAAATACCTGAAAACCAATCTTGCTACAGTGGAACACAAAAATCTCTGGGCCTCTAGGCTCTATTATATTTTGTGATTTAATCTCTAAAACCTTTGGATGATCCCCCGAAAATAGATCCTTGAATTCCATCACTGAACACACCTTTCTCAAGAATCCAATCTTCAATCATGGCTTGAGAACTCAAACTCTGGTCGGCAGGAACCAGGTGCCCTGCGCCTAGAACCGCAGCATGGGTTAAACTACCCCATCTCTGTACATATCCACTGAGCACCCCATTTACTTCCCATACCTTCCGCTCTGCCATTAGAAACTTCTCCAGTTCTTCCCACTCCATCTGTTCAATCCAAGCCTCGGAAGAAACCACTCCATCTTGCAGATCGAACTGCCCTTGGTACAGCAAAACCTTGCTCTTCTTCACCAATTCCTCCACCATAAATTTCACACTCTTCATCACGTCTTCACTCAAAGCATCCCCAACAACACCGCTACATTCGACAAAAATGATATCAGTCTTTGCTCCCAGAGCTTTCTTCACGTCTTCATTTTGAAGTAAATCGGTCACCAGCTGCGACTCATAATCCTTCTTCCTCCTGAAGTCTAATAGTGTAGATAAACCTGTCATGTTGCGAAGCGTATCCAAAACCCTGTTTCGGGCTTCCCAAGCTTCTCGCCATTTTTCTTCTTTAGTCAATCTCACAGCCTCATTTTGAAGTTGCTCGAGTTGGACCTGCTGTTTCCGGTTGATGAGGCCAGAGAAATAGGCTGTTACCGCATGCATAGCCACCTGGGTGACTGGGTGCGTAAGTCCGTTTCCAATCGCTAGCCCCTGTAAATTGATCTGTCGTGACGGGGGTAGACGTGAATTCTGCTCCAATAGGTAGTACCCAAATGCTGGAACATATTTCCCGGCATAGCTCTCGCCAGTTATATAAAGTGGACGCGAGCTGAACATGGGGTTTGCAGACAGGAATGATCTGAGAGCTATGCAAAGGTGTCTTGCAACAGTAGACTGGTCTCTGGGAATCTCCTCGGGTGTAGCGGCAACACTAAATCCAGCTCCGACCGGATTGTCAATGAAAAGCAATCCGAATAGACGATTCCAAGAGCCTGGATTTGGTTTTAGCGTCAGGTTCATTGGGCTGGTGGGATCAGATTTGACGAGCCAAGGGCCGAGCTCGAAGAAGTTGCCAGTCATAGAGGAGCAGCCGGGTCCTCCTTGGAGCCAGACGACAAGGGGCGTTTGACTCAGAAGTGAACTGGGTTGTTGAGCTTCATAGAATGCGAAGAAGATGGCGGAGCCTGAAGTAGTGTTTACGGGGAGGTAGCCGGATGTTGTAGGCAGGGCAGCTTGCGGCAAGTGAATGGTGGCGGCCGCCGGGAAGAAGAGGACGACGGAGGCGCAGAAGAAGATAGCAAAAGCTGCCATGGATTCCATCGGAGGTACCAATTGGTTGCGCAGAAATGGCAGAATTGATTTGGGATTTTCTTAGCCTAGTAGTCTTAGTTAAGTTCTTGCAGATGAGTAGATGCGGAACTCTACTTCATTGGGTCTTGACTCTTGAAATTTGAGAATTGATAAAATAATCAAATATTAATATCTTAGTAATTCAATATGAAGTGGCTTCGAAGACGATGACATATGAGGATAGGGGTGGTGAAACATGAGGCTGAAACCGTATCGATCAAATTCATTCACACTACAGAGAAGTGTTCAAGAAGACAGTAACCTGAATGTAATGTTAAAGTATCAAGGAAACAGCACAATATTTTATAAATCCCGTTCTCATTAAACTGATTTTCTAGTATTACTTTGAAAGAAATTGAAAAAACCGGATACCCATCTGCAGGAATGCAAGAGCCACTTGCCAAAAACATAATTTTGTGATTCAAACTATTCGATGAACTCCCGAGAATTGAACCTTTGTTCTCGTTGCTGAAAACACCTTTTTTTTATAATCCAGTCTTCAATCATGGCTTGAGAACTCAAAACTCTGGTCGGCAGGAACCCCTTGAAACGACAACACGAGTTTAACGACCCCCCATCTCTGTACATATTCACTGATTTAAAGCCTAGATCTTTAAAGTCAAAGTTTCTATACCATCTTCGTCTTGTCTTCTCCTTCTCCTCCTCGTCTCTGTTCTCATCCAGCAACCCTTAGACAATTATAATTTGTTAAACGAATATTTTTAATAGTTTAATTAAAAAATAGGAACAATTTATTGAGTCGATTTATAACTCGGGTGAGTCTGATCGGACTTTAGACCTAGAGTCCGAGTAGAGAGGGACTCAATTGGTCAATCTATCTCGGATTTTCAGGTGTTAGAGTGGTCGCAGAATCTAACGCATTGAATCTAACCCTAGCGGGGTACCCTAGCGCGTGTAAGCGCCCTTAGCATCCTACATATAAAATAAGACCCCAAACCCTAGCCGCAATTCCTTCTTCTCCAGGCTCTCAGGGTTTTGAGAACCCTTTAGGTCGAGCGGCAAGACCAAGAGATTCCACTGCCGGTAAGTTCCTTTCGATTCCTTTATCTTGGGTTCTCATTGATATATTCTCTCTACCGATAGTTCGTCAACTTGTTAGCTACCTTGTTTTATCTGTTATCACTGCTATCGAGTAATTTTCTGTCACTTTTAGCTGAAGTTTCTAGGTTCTAGCAGGATTGTTTCGTATGTATATGTAAATAGGTATCCAGATCTGTGTGTTACTTATCCCCTTATGCATTACCAACTGTGGTTTTAGTTGTTTAATCATACATTTCAGCTTATTCTGGTTAGTATTTGTTACCCTACTGTCTTTGTTATCTGCGACGTTTTTGTGTTTTGAACAAGTTGGTGCTTTTATTGACGGATTTTTTTCGTCATTTTGGATTTGAAGGAGCGATGGCGGTCCCTCTGTTGACAAAGAAGATTGTGAAGAAGCGCGTCAAGAAGTTTAAGAGGCCCCAGAGTGACCGGAAAATCTCTGTGAAGGTATTCGCATTTGCTATTTGCTGAACTGTTACTTCTGCTGCAGGAGTTATATTTGCTTGTTTTACGTTGTTTTGTCTATATATCTTACGTTGCAATCATGGGATTCCTAGAGAAGGCCTTGCGAACTGATTCTCTGCTCTAATCGTTGCTTTTAAACGTTTTTGTTCTTTTAAACGTATGAAGAGTTGTCTTGTGAAGTTCGGATAATTTTGTTCTGTTAATCAATTCTTCTATATGATTTGTACTTATATTATTCTTGGGAAAGAGTGTAGCTGGATAGATAATATATCCTACTTCATGTTGACATTTTAATTACGAGGTTTGAGATTTGTCAATGACTTTGATTGGTTTGGTTGGAGACTTGCTAGTATTTGAAAACTGTCTGAAGATCACACTCAGTAATATGTAGTAAAGTCTCATAGTTTATCTCATTACCTGGCTCAAGCTATATTTTCATCTAGTAAACAAATTTAATCACGTTTAATGGTCTTATGTTATATTCCTGAACAGTCTTCTCTTTTGCTTTTCCAATTGCCAGTTCTCAGCTGTTTTATATTTTTCAGGACTTGCTAATTACTTCAGCCCTTGTACATTTTTTTGTTTGATTTTCATAAGATGGGTTTACTTTTATTGGAATTACTTTAGAAGGTGATTATGCATCTGTTGGATCTACAATCTTTTCATGGTTGGTCTGTATTCCTGATTCCGTTGAAATTAATTGTGCAGACAAATTGGCGTAGACCCAAGGGTATTGACTCTCGTGTGAGGAGAAAGTTTAAAGGATGCACATTGATGCCTAACATTGGGTACGGATCAAACAAGAAGACCCGCCATTACCTGCCAAACGGCTTTAAGAAGTTTTTGGTCCACAATGTCCAGGAGCTTGAGCTGTTGATGATGCATAACAGGTATGCTTTTTTTGTTTTTTTGGTTATTGCTTTGTGTGAAACATCTTTATTTGTGAATGATGCCTATGCTTCCTTAATGGCTCATGTTGACTCTTTCAAATGAAATACTATTCTTCTCACGCCTGTATCCAATAATGTGGCTATTGTACCATGAAATCATCAGGATTTACTGTGCTGAAATCGCACACAACGTGTCCACTCAGAAGAGGAAGGCAATTGTTGAGCGGGCAGCACAATTAGATGTTGTAGTCACCAACAAATTGGCTAGGCTGCGCAGCCAGGAGGACGAGTGAGCGGGAATTGTGGTTCTCGTTTAGATCAATCATTGGTACTGAAAAAGAAGATTTTGTTTTGTGATTTCTTTTTGTTCTTGAACATTAAGTTGAATGTCATAAGTTCATTTTGAGGTGTTTGCTTTCATGTTACATGTCTTTGACGTCTAATGGAATTCTGCTTTTCTGCACTCACTGAGTGTGAACTAGCCATCTTCATTACTGTCGTCTATCTTGGGGCGTATTTGTGCATGGATAGGTCAGTTTTGTGGTCCGGCAAACGTCTTTTCCTATAGCGGATTTCCGTTTGTTTAAAGAGCAGCCATGGAACTAAAAGATCTTGGAATGTATTCTTGCAGTTTTTTGTTCAATATGAAACAGGTCAATTACAGAATTGGAAATTACAGCTCAATGGTTGTAGCATCGAGAGTTATATAATGCGTTGATAACATTATTTCCTCGGTCCTATTTGCACGAGGCCTCGATAAGCCGAAATAACCAATTGTAGTTTGCGGACGAAGGTCTCACTTACATAAATTCGTATATATAATTAGGGCACATCAGATTTTGATTGTTTGCAAGGGATCTCTGTTTCGATCAAATCATTTTATGATTTATATGGACAAAAGTAGTCGGTAACAACTACCAGGGAAAGTTGCTAGAGAAGCTGCCCTTCTCTGAAAATGAAAAATTGGAGAGCACCCAATTTCTTTTGAATGGGGATAGCCGACCCTTTCATTGATATTCCCAAGTCATGAAATCCAGGCTTTTCAACAACTTTTCTCAGACCACAACCACTGCGGTTTCGATCCTGAAAAGCTTTGCTTGCGTATAGTCTTGGCTGCTTTCTGTTAGACTCGATATCATTGCTTTCCATATAACATCATACGAAGTTTGATATATCTAATGCTCAGGTTTCGCCTTGGCAAATACTCTAATCTCCTGTGGGATCTGGAGGAGTTATTAGCCTGCTTACATCTCATAATATGGTCGCCATTCTCTCTGATATGGTAATAGAATATGTGGAGGTGAATCATCTAAAAATATGGTTTGTTTTCTTCTCAAGGAATGACGGAATCTTTTTTATGAAAGGTCTACCTAGATTCTGTTTCTTACAATTGCCTTTTTGCAGATATGCACTTGGGGACGAAGATCAAGAGTAGGAAATCCATATTTTTTTGGCATGTAATGCTGATGTTGAAGATGATGTGTTCGACATGATATTCTCCATACGATTTCTGGAGAAGATAACGGAAAGGGATAGATAAATCTGAGTTTTTTCCTGTGCCAAAGCTCAATTCGCATGTTGAGAAGCAAGGTAAAGAGTGGATTGATGCCACAGACACCTCACCTAATTCATAAAAGTTGCACTGCTCCATCTATACCTTTCTGAATGCTTGCACTCCTGATAGGATTTGTTTAGTCCAAATTGCAGAATGATCTTCAAACATTGTATTGTCTATATAGAAAACTATGATAAGAGGGGGTTTGGTGGTTTTGACCTCAATTGAATTGAAATTAATTTCCCAGTCGACTCTAATTAACCAAAAGTAAAAATACCTTTACATTTCTGTTCTACACTATTCTGTGCGGTTCTGCTCTCTTGGTCAATTAGGAAGACGACAACACAAATACAACTCGACAATATACCAAGAAGGGATTGGAAGCATAAATATCTCCCATATTGCTTGTTATAAATTTTCACTAGTCTACTTACACGTATGCGAAACGGCAACTGCTTGATTTTACAGTTGTTTAAGTTCCAAGAGGAACAAAAGCTGGACACCCTTCACCTGGCTGGTTCCTCGTTCAAGAAAGCCTTTCACCGTGAGAATTGCACCTTCTAGTACATTCTTGACATGCCAAACTGAACGGCACCCACCTTCCTATGAGCAGTTGCTGCTGCAGCCGTTGCAGCAGTTATCCCACCAAATTGAGACTTCGCTTGCAAAAGGTTAGCATCCAATGCTATGCGATCGTCGGCTGTCTCCACCTTGGATGTTCTTGAAAGGTAGAAAGGAGAAGCATTCATGTCAATAGCTATGTCAGGCGCCAACTTTGGTGGCAAGTGCGGTGGTTTCGAGTGAGTCAGTAGGTCGCTTTCAGACTCTGGATCCCTTTCTGCTCTGTCTGGCCTTGTAGAATTCCTACGGAAACAGTAGGGAGGAGGAACACCCTGAGGTGGTAGAACAGCATTTCGTATCATCCTCCTAGGATCATATGCATCTTTGATGCTTCCATTTTCGTATGGTGCAACTGGTCCGACCACTTTTCCTGGTTTTGCTGAAATTGAAGGCAATTTAGCATGCTTTTCACTGCTGATGAAGACAATATAATTTCAACATAGGAGTCTTAAGTTATCAGTTTATGTACCGAGAGGGATTCTTTGGGGCGCAGACGTCCTTGATACATTTGATGCTCCATCTGCTTCTCGAAAAATCTTGCATGCTTCTTCCGAAATTTGCCGATCTCTACCTGCTGGTAGCTGATCTTTCGGAGGAATTGTATTTGAATGAACAACAGTAGACCTGCAAATTAAATGCCATTGAAATAAAATGACCAATAGTCAGTAAATGAAGAAACAGCCATCATCGGGTATCTCTAAAGTAACCAGATTATCCATATAATAACATCGTAAAATAGGTAAAAAAAAAAAAAAAAAGTGGAGGTACACTAAGATAAGAAAGGAGTAATTTGAAGGTAATCAAAGTATTAATAGATTTAGGAGAGACATCATTCAGATATATATTTACTAATCATCCAGTTTTACATTCTCTTATGACTCCATATTATCTTTCAAAGAATTTAAGCAAATGGTTCGAATCAGGCCAACACAGAACAAATTTCAAAGTAACCATGCAGAGAAGCTATGTTCCAATAGGTTATGTCCAAGAGCACAAGTATATCATTTGCAAACACATACCAAAACCTTTTGGAAACTTTCCACCAAGTAAGACTGGAAAACACATGATAGCAACAGGTCGAAACAGTAATATCCCCAGTTAGAGGTTGCAGTAGAGGTCACATATATCAATCATCTTCATAGTGGGAAAACATTTCCAAGCAAAACAAAACAAAACATGTGATCATAATTTTGAAGAAAAATAAGCATCAAGGATTACCTTGGGAGGGATACATGTTTTCTCTCTAAAGGAATTACAGGCCCACTTTTACCACCATTTTCCTCGAGATGAGCAAACTGCTTCCTGAATTGGTCAATGGCACTGCAACAGAAACAAGCAGCAAAACACAGTCAACCATTAGAAACAAACACTGCTTCACCAACGAGTAAAATGTTTATCAGGATACTGAGTGCATAATTTTCAGACCTTGGATAGAGAAAATTTGTCCTCTCAGTTCCATTAAGATAATCCTTTAATAACTGTGGGTGATACTCCAATATTTCTCGAAAAATAAGTTCACGTATGTCTTCCTTTGTCACCCTCCGCCTCTCAAACTCAAACTCCATTTTTGTGATTGGTTGACAAGATGGCTCTCTCTCTACTTTGGCCAGGCCTTTGAAGTAAGGATCAGCAAGTGCCTAATCAAACATATGAAGGTATCAGACTATAGAGAGTAATTTTGCCCAAACAAAAACTTGACAATAGAGAAAGCTAAACGAGAACACATTCAGGTATGTGCATAACAAAGGACAAGAAGATTCACAAAAAAAATTCTAGAAAAACAGTGGAACAAATCCCAATAAGATAGTAACAGGTGAGAACAAATACTCAGGTAGACAATGACAAAAAGGAAAATTATGAATATACCTCCTCTGCAGTGGGACGATCTTTTGGGTCAAAAGCTAAAAGCCTTTCTAACAATTTTAGCGCTAAAGGGTCTGCATTTGAAAATTTCTGTGAAAAATGAACAGTCTGCTTCTTTCTCATACTGCTGAGGTATCTTCTTGCCTTCTCGTTTCGGACCTGGTTTCCAGGGAAAATTCTCACATATAAGTCAGTCTAAAGTTCTATTGAGAACATCAAGGAGTGATTTTTTATGAGCTTAGCATACCCGAGAGATGGTGTCCATGGAAGGTGTCCCAAGAAGATCTGTCATCAGATCCAATTGGTGAACAACATTTTTACCAGGAAACAGAGGTTTCCCGGTCAATACTTCAGCAAAGATACATCCAATGCTCCAGATATCAATTGCAGGTGTGTACTGCAAAATTCAGGAAGAATCACCATTAAAACAATATAATTGATCAGTTAAAATCAATTATTGCACTTTTAAGATGGTCAGTACATGCACATCACCAGATCCAGCACAATATACCTGCAGGAGAGGAGGTCATTTTCCTCCCTGAACAAGCATTTTTCTTTAATAACTATGAATTAAAACATAACAAAACCAAATATTCTACCAATGCCTAAGAAAATTAAAAATCTAAAAAGGACAAACAATCTCTCACAAACCTTCCATTACTAAGAAGTTCTAAAAAACCATCTACTAAGAAGGTTTTGAAGTAACCAATTCACAATGACGTCAAAGAGAGCAAAGAATACAGTACAGTCCAGTCAACAGCTTTTCCAGACTTAATGACTGATCATTTAACCAAACAAAAAGGTACATTCTACCTCCTAGTGTTCAGACACCTCCGCTTTTCCTTTCCCACAACAAGCAGCTCCATTTTCTCAAGAACACAACCATCCATGGAGCACTTTCCCCAAACGTAGTTTGCAACAATAGACAGAAACTTTAACACTTCAGCCCTCATCCTTCTTTTTCAAGTGGCAATATTTATCCAGGTTATCATCTCACAGTAAGAATGTTCTCTTAAACACATCCGAATGTCCATGAATTACTCTATTTTGAAATTATTCTTCACTTTAAAATCCTATAATAAAGATCAATAAAACACCTTATTATCTTTTAATATGATCATAAGAGCATAAGCTAATACAGAATGGCTCCTCCATAGTCATTTTAGAAACCTAGCCCAACCGGATGAAAAGAAATCATAACAGCTGGTCAACACCAATATCAAAACGTAGGCAAGAGCAAAAGCCTATAATAAAACTCAAATCTTCTTTGAACATGATAATCTACCATGTTACTTAGACAGCACTTGAGCTAAAATTCTAGGTAATTATGGCATTTCATAAGTAGCCATTACATAGGTGATTACGAAATCTCATAAACTTCAATGTTCCATAAGCAGCCAATAACTCTTCAAACAAATAAAAAAAAAAAAAAGCAGCCAGTATAAGAACACATTGGACAATTCAGAAAAAGTAAGATAGAATGACAATAATATCACAGTAGAATGCTCATCAGGAACTAAGTTTAACGGGTCAATGTGGAAGCCTCCAAAAAGACAATCACACCCTTTGCTTTTGCCACAAAGAATGCAATCATACTGAAGTTTTAAAGAATATTTCTTCTTTATAGAAAAACAAGAAAAATGAGAACAAAAACTAGCATACTTTCGAGAAAAAAGATCCACATAACTCCGGAGCTCTGTACCATCTTGTTGCAACGTAGTCCTGCAGAAGCCCATTCAAACAGGAATTAACATTTCTTTCACACTCATATGTTGCATATATACATACAACTATGAATGACATATTATTATAAAAGAAATAGAGGAGAGAGAGAACATTGCACCAGTTGATTTTCATTTTAAGTTAGAGAACTTACAGAAACAGGGTTTCCCCCTCCTCAAATTCAAATATTGGTTTCAAATTTATAAATCATAGGAATTCCTAAAACCAGTAGAATGAAGCCAATTGCAGTTTACACTGCAGAGAAATACACGAATATATAATTAAGCAACACGATGATTTCCGTGACATACCGTCCAAAATATGGTAGTTGGTGTGTCATTGAAAGCGACCCTTGCTAATCCGAAATCACATATTTTGAGCTTGCAATTAGCATTTGCCAATATATTCTTGGGCTTTAGGTCTCGGTGATAAACATTTGCTGCAGTCAAGTAGCTTTAACGTTAGAAGAAAACCAGAAAGTGTGACTAATATAATAAGATGAATCTTTGCATCAGTAAGTCCTGTTACAATGCATTGACAGAAAACTTGAAAAATTATCTCTACTAAAGGCTACAGATGTAAAGAATGCTTACCGGTGTGGATGTACTTCAATGCTCGAAGAAGCTGATATAGAAAAAATTGATAGTGCTCCCTTGTCAAGTCATCGTTGGCCTTAATCACTTGGTGAAGATCTGACTCCATGAGCTCGAACACAACGTAAATATCCTTAAAGTCTCTTCTTGATGGAGGTAACATAATGTGCTTAATTTCAACAATATCAGGATGGCGCAAAAGCCTAAGTAACTTTATCTCCCGCAGAATCCGAGCAGCATCAGAAATGTGCTCAAAAATGTCATGTATCTTTTTTATGGCAACTTTTTCTCCAGTATGGGTATCAATTGCTGAGCACACAACACCATAGCTTCCTTTCCCAATGACCTCCTGAATTTTGTATCTACTGGCATCACCATATTCAGTGAAGAAGTCCATCTCAGATTGACCCTATCAAAACGAAACCATTTATTGTGGCAAAGCTTCAGATATTCATGATTCACTGAAAAGGAGTTAATTATGTCCAGCACAGCAATAACAGTTTCAACTGCAGAGCAAAATAACCAGTTGAGCCAGCTATGTGCAACCACAATAGGAACAACCAGAGTGGGGGAAAGTAAATACTCATCATGAAGTAGTTTCAAGAAATACAAGAAAAGAATCATTTCAAATGTCAAAGAATAGAAAGGCAGAAACAAAAATTTCTGTATGAATTGGATAATGCAGAATAGTATGATCAGAAGTTAATTGTCATGGACTTCCCATTTCTTTTCTGCCAAATACAGCATAATGAATGGCAGAAATTTCAATATCATGATACAGAAGAATGGGTACCAACTAGGACAAGATGATGGGCGAAAACACAATACAATAAAATAAAAAATCTTCGTGAAGACATGTTCAGACTCGCAGCAGAGTTACAATAAACACCAAAATACATATATATATATATATATATATATATATAAGGCTTGAACTAAAGCACGAAGCTCAAGCAGCGTAGTGCTCTGGTCAGTTACAACTAACATAGAGGCTTCAGTGAGAGTTGACTCAATATCTGTACCATTAACCAAAACCTACCTTAGCCAGAAATGGAATCCATCCATGAATTGCAACTCTAAAAACCGATGAGTCACTATTTACAGCTCAACTAGTTTTTTTTTTTTTTTCCAGTGCCAAGGAGGCAACCCATGTATCAACTAATAAATCCAGATAAAGGAACATACTTGAGCATTTTCCACTAGACTAAAATATAACCAAACCCTTCAAATAGGAGCGACCAATATTCCCGATTTCCCCTGGATCACTACTAGATGAAAACCAAAAGAAAAAGCTCGTAGGTTGCTTTTCCAGACCAATTAGACAGAAGACAGTGACAATAGCAACTAAGACAGTTGCTACTTTTAGCAAGAGAATCAGGTTCTTCTGGAAATGCCCAGTGATGTAATAACGCGTAAAGATAAAGCCGGCAGTCAGAATCTAAGAGGCTCTGATCAGCCATAGCACTTACTTTACTAGTCGCTTTAAGAAAAAATTCAAATCCTAAGAACAATGAGAAAAAACAGGCCAGAGGAATCTCCCGTAATCACACAGCTAAAAAGGAAATAAATTAACTACGAAAAGATGGGACGAATAGACCATAAAGTTTCATCAGAAGGAACGGAACAGATGAGAAGATGAGAAAAAAGCAAGCGGTAATGCAAGTTTGCAATTCCAGAAACCAACGGCAACAATGATACCAAATATCCGATCTTTATCAATCTGCCAACCGACAGCCAAGGCTGCTTAAAAATGTTTCATAAAAAGAAATAGACCAATTGAAAATTTCCAGCGCAACTGGAGAGATACAGATCCCCGCATCTCAACCAAATTGAAAAGACGAAGAGAAAGATTTCACAAACCCTAACCTTCTTTCGCTGGTCTTGCTGCATTTTCGCTTCAATATCTTACTCCAAAAGAATTTTCGAAAACGTCGATTTTTTTATTATCAAACGTTCACATAAACAAGGCTGCAGAAACCACAATAAAGCTTGTCACAGTCGTTCAAGAAATCAACCACATTTCCCCCATCGACCCCTGCTCCGAATCACAAAGCCGCAATCTCGCCTTAGTCTCTTCGAATTCTTCACGAAACATAGAAAGCAAAGCAGATCCCTCATGCACTTCTGTTCACGCCGAATCCAATGAAACGAAATAACGATTTCGCCAACGATCATAGAGAGAGACGCTGCCTCTGCGAACAATGCATCGCCGAACCCGATATTGGATAAGCTTACTACATAGAAGAGATCAGAGCATAAAACTAAAAGATTCTTTCTGTTAAACTCTTAATGCCGCCTAACCGGCAGACAGATGGAGGGATCCGACGGGAGAGTATGAAAGATAATTAAAAGAATAAAGAAGGATCAGAAACTGCAGACAAGTGTTCGCAGATCAAAACCCTATTTCGTTTTTCAGGATTGCTCAAGACGGAGAAAGAAAGAGATGAGGGGAAGCAAGAGCCGAGAAGAAAACAAAGCTTTAGACCACGAATCTAGGGCGTTTTGTACCGAAGTATTGGGTGTAAATACGGCGGGTTGTACAGTTACGGCAGTGGCAAGACGAGGTAACTTATGCATCGTTCAATGGCTGTTTCGTAGATCAAGAGTTGGGCGAGAGAGTAAACGAAGAGATTCTTTGCGTGACTGCGGTTTTTTTAGCCGTTGGGGTTGGTGCCGTGTCCGACCATCGACACCCACGGCTTAGTTTTCTTCCGATACGGATAAGATACCTAAATCGCACAGACCGAGATACCCTTCAAAAAAAAATTTAAGGGAAAAAATGGCAGTCTTTACCAAAGATATCGGTTGTTGTGGATAAGGTTCTCAGACACAGGTTATCCTCTTTCCTCATTTATTGTGAAATATCTACAAGAAAATAAAAATATATTTTTTTTATTAACTATTTTTAAAAATAATAATAATCACATTATATTTTTAAAAATAATAATAATCACATTATATTTTTAAACATAAATATTATATTTTTATTATATTTCTATATTGTATTGGTACAAAAGTAACCATGGCCCTCCAACGAGGACAATGCTTTCAATTAAAGTGATAAGGGGTATTAAGGGCAGAAGAAGGAAATTATGGGAAGGTTGTTGAAAAACGTGCGGCTAATGAAATAGCTAGGAAGAAGTCGAGTGTATCTTTAAAGACCTACGGGCGGCTCCAAAGTCAAAGTTTTCTTTTATCTTAATCCTCTACAACTGCGGCTCACGCGCCCTCTTTCGTTGTCACATGCGACGGAGTTACAGTCCGGCACCGCACGCGTAATCCCACGCACTGACTCTGCAAAAGATGACGTACAGTACACATCTACCTCTTGCCTGTATAATCTAAATAAATACTCATTTTTTACATTATGAGCAATATAATAAGGCTATGGAGTATTTTGATATTTTCTTCTAGCGGTTGGGTTGTCGGCCAAAGCACGAGCAGACGAGGATAAATCAATCGAAACAGTAGGCATCTTCCGTTATCTTTAGAAAATTACTGTACCGAAATTGGCTACGCAGTTCATGGCCGGACTGAGTTAAGGCGACGAAACGAAAGTGAAGGTAATAACTTTTTTTCCGTTGTATTAATTGACTGTCCATACTGATCTATCCTCATCGTTTTCGATAACCTCCGTCCGAGATAGTTATTTAGAAGTCATTAGGCATCTTGCTGTGTTTGGATGATGCTAATTAATGCTTCAATGAAGAAAGATATTTGAAATGATATGATTGTTCTTCTTCTTTTTTCAACTGAAATTTGATCTTTTCTTAATTCAATAATTTTTATTGTGAGAATTTGTCTTTTAATACGTAGTACGATTCTTACTGGTGTTAAAAACTTGAATGCTATGAGCCTTAGTGCAGGAAGAACCACACTTCTAAATGCCCGCTTTTGTTGAAAAGTTCTGACGAAGACGAAACCGATATCGTCTTCTGTTTTACATCAAACTGTCCCAGTTTAAGACCAACCAGCTTCTGGAATCTGAATCCAGTTTCTACCAGAAAACAGAAAGTAATCGTAAATGACCAGAACTCTCCTGTTGCCACTTTAAAGAGTGAAGAAACACCTGCAACATCTGCTGCCCTCGGTGACGACCAACTGTTCGAAGAAATGATGGGTTGTTTCCAGAACTCACAAAAATAATGAATAGCGATGTATGCTCGTGCTTTAACGCCTGGCGCTGCGCGTATCTATAAAAAAATATTTCGCAGCCATGAGCTCGGCTGGGTGCATTCCAGATTTGGTTCCAATCAGCCATCACTACCGCCAATCCGATGCGTGTATTCCATAAAGATGGCAAGTGGTCGTCCACGCAGCTTCGACTAACGCCTCAGACCAATTCAAGCCACTTTCATAAAGATTAACCGGTGACTGGCAGTGATTCATATCATTATTCTACAGATACGAAGATCAAGGGATTCTGAAATTTTCAGAATTCATGATCGGGGTGCTTAGGCAGAAAAAGCCAGGCGCAAGTGGAAGCGAACGGGAAAAAAAGGGATCGAAGAGGGAAAAACCCAATTTAAAAAACCAAAGGTAGAGTTGGCTCTGAAGTCAGCTGTCTACGTGCAGCGTAAAGGCACCGCAGGGGCGAGCGCATACAACAAGAGTATAACGACAAGCGCTTGATGTGCCTATGAGGGAGCAGCTGCACGTGGACCGCCCGATTCCAGTTTGCAACACCGCGTGGCTTTGCATAGTCGGCAGGGAATCTGGAGATCTGCCATTCCATCGAGTTCCAACTTTTTTTGAGCTCAAGAAAAAGACGCTTCTTCTGATGTCAGGGCCCACTGGGAGCACAAATCTGCTCCATCTATTAAACGCCCGTTGCCCCATTCCAAATAAATTCCTTCACCAGCTGATTGCAACTCATTAAAAACGGATGAGTACGTCAACGATCTAATTATGATTCAGTGGACAGTTGGGCCCACCGAGTTGCGGAGATTGATGAATAGCACAATTAAGGTGAAAACTCCATAATCCTTATGACAGAAAAGAGGATCATTCAGCGAATGATTCTAAACACCTATCCAGAACCCCAGACTCCAGATACAGGTTTACAATTCTCGCCCTGGCCCATATACAGGTACAGTAGGTTTCGTATAGTGCAAGTCCATCCCACGTTAAATTGTTAAAAGTGTAACAGGGTCAATGACAGCGTGAAACGTATTAGTTTATACGAGGAACCCCAAAGGTACAGCTAGAAACTCGTTGGAATCTATCCATCTTCTGTGAGTCGATACGATCGATTCGTTCATTTTTGTCCTGTGTTTTTCTCCTGCGTAAGCAGTGAAACTGGCAATTTGAACTGCCGAGAGTAGGTTGAAGAAGGGGTCGACAATGGCCAGGTGACCTACCCGACGGCGAGAAGGAGGCATCGGGGGCAAGTCCGAGCGGTTGGGAAACCGCCACCTCACCTACCAAAGGGATGAAACGGTTGCGTCAGGTGAGAGGACATTGAAGACACATGGCGAGATTCGACCCGTCGGAATTATAAACATCAGATATATAATCGGACGAAGATTATATCCACGTAATGGCTCTCTCACATCTAAAACAACGTGACAGGTTCCCTGGGTGCCGGGCAATAAGCTGAAATGGGAAATCACTAATTAAAGTGACGAGAACCGGAGGCGGGTCCACTGGAGATTAGATTAATCTGATGGAGTCACGATCAGGTTGCGGGTCCTACCCGCTTTCATGATTGATTGTTGTTGTCCTTAAGGATAACCATACAAAAATACAAGTGGTGGGTGGGCCCATGGCCGTCGCGTCGCGGCTTCTTCCTTGTATCATTTTTTGTGATGAGTGATGATTAACGCCCCGATGCAGATCCAGTCTCCGTATTCAATCGCTCACTGCCGGTTTTATTTATTTACGTTAATTATTATTAAACTAGTTTCATTTGGAATTATTACCAGCTTTGTTTTCCTCTGCTCAATCTATCTATCAATCCAGATCGCTGAGTAGGGGGAAATTATTAGAGGACACAAAGCAAAAGACGAATAATTGGCGAGATGTGAGAGCTGTTGGGCACTAGGTGGTATGTAAAAAAGAGATTCCATCTCTTGAACCGTTTGAATCTTTGGACTGCTTGACCCTGCTCTCTCCTCCTCCCAACGTTCTCCTCTGTCTCCTCTCCTTTCCCTCCCTCTCCCTCTCCACCCGTTTTCCCTCTCATCTTGTCCTTTTCCCTCCCTCTCTTCTCCTTGAAATTTTCTAAAAATTTTCATATAATTTCTCTTATCACTTGCAATAAATGGTCATCATCAATAGTTAGCCAATCCCTAGTTAATAACACTGCACTTATTGGCTAATGGCATCACATTGTAACCTTAATTGGGGAACTGCTCTGTCTTTGCACTCTTGTGATGGGTTTTGTAGAGATTGGATTCTAGGTTAGGTTATTGTTATAGAGATGCTTCATCCATTTGATGATCTATTACAGCTTTATCTTTGCATTTTCTCGAGTCTTTTGTGTTTCATGGGGACTGTTGTCCATTATAGTTAGTTTTTTCTGTCTTTATTTCTTTCTTCTAAATCCAGGTCAGGACTCTGCAATTCTCACATAGAAATCGCTCGATTAGTAAACGAGGGGTAAAATCCTATTACATACGTTAATTCCTTGGAAGGATTTTTATGTATTAACATGTAATTTTTACAAAAGATATTGACATCGACGAAGCATCATCACCGGTCGAGGATAACGGCCCCTTTGGTTTGGGCAGTTTGTTTTGAGACTGGGCCTCCTGTAGAAATAGTAAATCCACCGCACGGCTCATCAAACGCCTCCGTAGTCGACAACACTGTCTCTCTCCTCTTCTCCTCCGCTCATCTGCAGCAGCTCTTTTAAAATTGGCGTTCAAAAGTCGCGTCCGCACTTCGTGCGACGGTGTCCTCCTGTCTCCGCAATTCAATTGGGGATGCTCACCCTTCTTGCAAGAATTTTTGGGCCTATTTTACGGTTTCTTTCATCGGTTCCTGTAGAAAACTTCCTAAGGAGTTCCGATAAAATTATTTCTCTTTATTACTTATTGCTGCGGCATGAGCAAGGTCTATCAGGCTTAAGCCCTAATTCAAGGTATGATTCTCTAATTTGTTCTATTTTAAAATAGTTTTTTAGGGGCATTTGTTCATTCGGTGGCACGGGGACTATGATGTTATTTGATATGTTCAAGTATATGCATTTTTCTTAGGTCATTTTGGACATGGAAAGCATTTCGAGGTACTTCTTGTTTGAGGTTTTCATGACATCTCCACCTCGATGGTCCCTTTCAAAGTTCCAAACATTGTTTTGCAAATACCTGTTATTTGGGCTAGGAGAGTTAAAAACATCACTTTAACAAAGAGAGTGTCTCTAGTTGGAAAAAGAAATCAAAATTGGAAGAGGGGGGGGGGGGGGGGGGGGGGGGGTGGATTTTCAGCATGTGATTTCGATAAAATATAATATTAAATGTTTGTATTATGAGAACTCATTGAGATTCAAACTAGTTACTTGGGCCACAACCCAAAAATTAGAGAATTTATCAATTACTGATTCCAAGAAGTAAAATCAAATCTTATCAAAGATATTTGTCTCTTTGAGAAAGAGCCAAAGCACTGCTGGGTGGTCATGTTCATACTAAGCAACATGACTGACGTCAAAAGCCCCAATCACATGATTATGGAAAGAAGCCTGACCTAATCGCAACACCACACATTTTCATTTGGGAATAGGATCAAGTAAGGATAACTTTATCCTCACTTGTACAAGGACAAAGTTGTTTTCCGTCTGAATTCTACTCATATATGGATTTCATACTGAATTGGATGGAGGACAACCTTATCCTTATACAGGTGACGACAGATTTGTCCCCATCTGATCTGGTTTCCTTCATTGAGACTCCTTTATCTCACAATTGCATGAAGGACGTGTGGTATCCCTGAGTCAAAACACTTTGTTTGCTTGAAAAAAGTGAAATAAAGTTGAGAAAAACTTGGGTCTAGGAGAGAGATGTGGGGTTGGCTCAACAACCTCTCTATATGACTCTATAAATACAAGTGAAGCTCTTCTAGGGAACTCTTTTGAAGAGAACTTTCTGAGATTCAACATAAAAGAAGAGGATTTGCAATAGTAGGGACTTTTACTTGGCTCTACTTCCATTTTCACGTATAGTTAGTCATCATATGAGTTCAAAACTACTATTGTCAAATGTCGTATGATGATTAGCAAGTTAAAAATGCTAGCTGTTGAAAGAATCTGTATCAAGTCATCAATATATCCATTATATTGACAGGATTTTTTATGGACACTGTATAACAACAAATGCAGTGATTTGTGCCACTTCATCTGATTTTGATAAAACTTTACTTCATTTGTATTTTTTTCATGTTGCCTTGTAGATTGACTAATAATTGAACTTACACATCTATTTTCCAAATTATAGATACAAAAGTCAGCTTGCCATCCAAACCAGGACCAAAAGTATGAACAAAATATAGTTTAGTGAAATTCTAGAGAAGTGCATAATATCCAGATTTCCTTCTCTGACTCATCTTGTGTTAATGTTGTTGTAAATTTGGTGAAATTATTGATGGCTTGGTGTAAATTTCCTTGATTGATTAGTAATTTGATTTATTGATAATCATCAAATGATGTTAGACTAGGAAACTTTGATCTCCTATGGCATTTGACAGGACATGGTATGGAGTAATGTTGTTGCAAAATTCATGCATATTGCAAACAATTTTTTCCCCTCATGCAGTTTCAGATGAGGCAGCTATCTTTTTTAACGAAAAAGCCATTTATGTTTATAGAGTTAGGTGGGGTAGTTGAACCACCCTCTTCTTTCTCTCCTTTCCCATGATTATCTAAACGATGGCAATGACATTTGTCATTCTTGCAATTGTGACACTAGCGTGGCTTGGATAAGGCCACATATGTGGTTTTGGTTTGCCAGGATTTTACCCCATAAGCATGTAATTTAGGTTGTTGATGGTGGTTTCATGCCTCTAATATGATCATGATTTGAGACCGTCCATTAGGGCTTGATCTTAAAATCTGAATCCCTTATTTTATGAAAGGTTTTTTATGTCTACACTAAATTTACATCAGCATTAATGGTTCTGAAGATATTCTCCTCAAAGACAGAAAATACATCAATTTTTTTTTTCAAATTCACTATTTGAAAGCTTTGTTCATATCATTAGGGGGAAGAAAGTCATTAATCAAGCTCACCAAAAGATTGGTTTGTCAGGCTGGCAGTCTATACGTGTTACTTAGCAGCTGTTTTTCCTGCTCTTTGTTCCATTTGGTAAAAATTTGTGAAATAGGAAAACAAAGTCAATGATGTGGAACACATGGTTATGGAGGGACCACTGAACATTTTAGGAGATGTTTGTGATAATGAAACCTGGCAACAATAGTCTATCGTTGGTTGTTTTTTATTGCCCGAGTGATGCTAATATCTCTTGTGCTACCACAAATATGATCTTCAATGATGGTCTTAGAAGCACATTTTGCCACACTCTTTTGGAAGCATCATCGTTGATGCCTGAAATTTCTCACCAACTACATTTTGGTTTGCTTGTTTGGGAGACAAATCAAGGGGCTAAGCATAGGGAATAAAAAAAGTAAAGGATGAGCAAATGAGGAAAAGAGAGAAGAAGAAAGAGAAGAGAAATGATTCCATAGGCAATGGAAAAAGGAGATAGGAAAAACAACAAGAGAAGGTGCGAAAGAAAAGCTGGGCAGGAAGTTTATAAAGAACCAAATCAAGTCTTGAGAGGAGGTTAATAAATCCATTTGTATATAAAAACTATAGCAACCAAGAAGATGAAGAGGTCGGGGATGAGGGAGAGGGGAATGAAAGCAGGTTTCCTTTTTACTTGAACTGTTGAACTAGTAGATCCAGTTACTTGAGATTCTTTACTCTAATAAGCCGGTTATTTCTCTAGAACAGAAGCTAAACCAGAGTATTGCAGCCAAAGCTCTGGTTCGTTGTCCAAGCCAGTTCAACCAGCTATCCAGGATCCCGGTGTTGCTTTTTTTATTTATATAACAGTTGGAGTTATCTTTTTTCAAAAAGGATAAAGTCTTCAATTAGCTAAATTTGTAAAATTTTAATACAAGCAGCTAGGGGGTGTAGCATTTTTAGGGTTGGAATTCTTAGAATTTTTTTGCATCAAACGATTCAAGTGAGTTTGAGTGCAACTGCTGTAGCACTTGAATCAATGTTTCAGCTGAATGTGACATTTTTCTTCTCCCAGTTTAGTGATTCTATTTCTATTTTGAGAAAAGGGAAACAGAACTATAGAGAGGAGTAAATGTCTCTCTCCTTTTTGTTCACCTCCTCCTTGTCTTATAAATCCTGTTTTTCTATCTTTCTGTTCCTTTCCCTCGTTACTGTGAACTGTGATTCTGGAAATTTGATAAACATTGTAATTACGTATTCTGGAAACAAGTGCTGGTAACTGTATTTTGGTGATTCAATAGTACTTATTTCATGTGCCTCAGGAACAAAAATCCTCTTGAAAATTTTATATGCATCGTAATGAGATTGAACACACTTGAAGACCTCTTACCGTGAAATGACAGCATACCTCCAGACGTGCAAATAGTGCAGCCGATTCTCTTGCAAGGGATGGAAGCTCCAACCAGGTGCCAGCATCTTGTTATCGACCTCTCCTTTAACTTTGTAACATTTTGTACTTTTGTTTATTGTTCTGAGTTCTCTCTCTATATATACAATTTGGTCTATTTTGAGTTCTCCTAATGAATCTTTTTTCTCATCATTCTCAAAAGAAAGAAAAAAACTATATCTTGGTAATAAATTCCAAAACATCAATATTTGGTATGTTATCTTTTGGGGGGGAAAAAATCCAGCGTGGTAGTTAAGGATGTACCAAACTCATACTTAAAAAAAAAAAGAAAAATCGATGTACTAAACTCTCTTAAAGAGTCTCATTACTCTTTTTACCAGTAATGACACTTTAACTCTAGTTTCATTTAGTTCATCTATAATCGCTGATTGTGTCTTACTACTTTTGTTGCCAACCATTAACTGGGATACATATAAAAGTCATAGTCGACTGTTCTCCAGTTCCAAACTTTAAAATACTTATGCACTTTGTGTGCTTGTCCCCAGTGATTAGTAAGAACACTCCTTGAGTTCATTACTGAACACCTGGAGAAGGAACTTGGCAGTTGATCTGTGGGTTATTTAAACCTTTTGAAGAGTTTATGTTTGCTGTGTCATCCTTAAGTAATATTTATTTATTTATTTATGTATAACTGAAACTGAATTGATGGTTTTTGTGTTCTGCAGTTCCTTTAATAGTTTGTCTTTGTTGGTTACACAAAGATGAAGAGTTCAGTAATGAATTGCTTGAAATAATGCGTAGCATTGATAGCATAGGTGGGGTTATGAGTTACTTCTAGATTCTCATTTGCACTCTGCTTTGTATTTCTTTTCTGCAGAGTTTTTTTTTTAACCTTGATTTGTTTTATACTTCTACATATCATGGTGGACTTTTATGTTTGTTTCTTAAAATTGCTACCTCTTATGTACAACTCTACGTATCTGGGTAGAGTAAGGAATCAGGTAAAATTGCTCTTATGTACAAATCACTTCAAATATGTGACACCAGAAAGTTTGCAAACCACTGTTACAATACTGTGTAGGGTATGCCTACAATCTAGGAGGGTTTCTTCCTGCAGCTGGAATTTGGTATTAAGGAAGAAAAAAAAAAAAAGCTAATTACTTCGATCATTTTTTCCTTCTCATTTTATGAGCGAGAGTGACCAAGTAACCAGATGATGATATTATTAGTTTGTCAAAATATGTATTTGACATCAATTAATACTAATAAAGAATATGGTTTATTCTTTATTAGTATTTTTTTTTTTTTTATTAGTTTGATCGCCATCAATTGACATCACCCCTTTAACATCTCCATCTTCCCACAGAAGTATGATTTGAGAACACACAAACTCATAAGCCCTGAAGAAAAGCAAAGGTAAAGAGAAAAGATAAGAGCGGAGGAAAGAGAGGCACCGGGTGTTTGCCAAACTGGGGAGGCATCACATCGCCCCACAGATCACAGCACAAGAACCTAGTTGCAGAATTAAAAAAATGGGAACAAGCACATGGCTACCCCAACCTTTATTTCCACTCCATTCATGAATACTTAAATATAATCCTCCTTTCTCGTTGCTGTCTTTTCTGTCTGTCATTGGCTCTTTTGCACCCCAAGCCTTCTTTTTGGTGGACTTTACTGATTTGATAACATTGATATGTTGCGAGGAGGGCTTTTTGTTCTTTACTTTTTATTATTTGTTTGATCTGCACCTACTTGAGGGCTGCACATGCATTCCTTCCCCTCTCCCATTTATCCACTCTTTAACTTTTCTCCATTACCTCACTGCTCAAACATTAAACTAATCAATCAATTACAAAAGCAAGTTTAGACTAAATTATTGACAGAAATTGGGAGTGATTGAATGCAAACAGATTCGCTGCCAAAAAATTCCTGTAGATTACAGTGGTTAAGCATGTTCGATTGAAAAGTAAAGGAGAAGCCTGTTTGGTAAATCATGGTCTGTAACCCATCAATCTGATAATTTACTCAAATCTGTATCATTTATGGATTTGTCATTTGCAGTGAGCTCCAAATGATGAGAGCTCTCCCTCCCTTGTGTTAATTTGATCTGGACTCTTTCAAAATTTGTCCATGAAGACAACCATTTCTGAACGCCAGGCCCGCCCTCAATCGCTCCAAGAGTTCACACACAATGAAATGACTGAAGCTCAGATGCATTCTTCTCCTCTGCTAATGCAGGGTTTCAGATTGTTGTTTCCTGGGCGGGTGTGACGGCAATCTGTTCTTTGTGAATACTAATAAAGCGAGACAAGCAACGGATCTCGGATTATCCGCTTCAATTTAAATCATCACAAAGTCATATCAAATTCGTCACGAAACTAGAGCAATAATTGGTCAAGCAGCATGATAAGGAGCATTTCAGTTGCAAAAAAGTAAAAACAACAAGACGTGATCGAACCCTGAAGGTGCATCATCAACTGGGCAAATCGACGATCAATAATTTGAACTTTTTCTTCACTAGTACTTTCCTGACAATAACATCTTCCTCTCCTCGGTCACCCTGCAAAAGTGAAATTTACTGGGAAAACCTTTGTTGCCACGAAAGGTCATTTACAAGCCTAACCTCAGTACCTCGCCTAGCTGATAATAAACAGCCCAGATTCTACTATTCAGATCGATAGAGGAGGAACTCAATTTAAGCGTACAAGGTGTTCGATTAAATGACCAACTGAAAGATTAGATTTCGTGGATCAAAAACCTCGGTTCCATGATAAATCACTATCAAGATTCAACCGAGGTTTCATCCAGACTCACGACGGACGGAAACGAAGCTCTTTATTGGGACAAAAACCAAAGAGCAGGTATTGACCGGGTCAGAGAAGAAGACGTGTGTAGTTATCGCTGCTGATCACTCTAAAGCCTTCCAGAGTTGAAAGGCGCTCCATGCCCGAAGGAATAACTCCAAAAAGACAGTCAAATGAACACAGGGTCATGGGACTCGGCGGCCATGTGCTTGTGTGGGTCCCCTCCCCCCCGGTTCACGCAAACGGGCAAACTGAAGATAGGGGTTGTTAAGGCGAGCAATTATTGAAAGATATGAAGATTAATTTGTTAATTAGGGGCAGATGTCTCCAAATCCAGACAGCGAGACGATTGCTCCTTTTCGGTGACTTTATTTATAGCCTGAAAATAAAATAAAAGATGATTGGTCCCTCCTTTGAGTGGGGGCCATTCTCATATGTCGGCTGTTGGTTAAAACACAAAGGCGGTGGGCCCTGAGTGTTTGTCGTTGGCTGCCTTTGCCAACACCCATGTGAGTAAACTACAATTTCCAATGAGACCTTAATGAGTAATGATGCTGCTAAGACGGGTAGACCTCCCCTTAAACCCCCAAGCCCAAATTAGTTTTTAAGTAAAGCTAATGGAATTTGGCTAGGGTAGGAAAAGGGGGCCCCACGCGCACTCCCGTAGTGGGCGAGCTCAGGTAGGCGTATTTAATGCGGAATCCATGTGACCTCCGTGGCCTTGTCACTTTAGTCCCCTTTTGTGTTTTTTATTATTATAAATACTCAAAGCAAGTCTTCGATTTCAATTTTCAGCCTCTCAACGTTCGCCTTTCGCCTCTCCCTCCTCTTCTTGCTTCTCTCCTCAACGGGAAACGGACTCCGTTCAACGGGAATGTCCGTAGAGACCGGGAAAGGCGGCCCCACCATGGATGAACCCCAGACCAAGTGGAGAACCCCCGCTCAGGAGAAGATCTACGGACAGAAACTTCTGGAGGCGATTAGGTCCGCCAGAGACTCATCACAGCCGTCGATACCGTGCCCTTCCAGGGCGATCAAGGACGCCGCCGATTCCGCCCTGGCGCACACGGCCAGGGGGCAGAGCAGGTGGAGCCGAGCTATTCTGTCCAGCCAGTGGCGGAAGCGGAAGCTGTTGCTGAAAATGGGGGGGAAGATTAGGCGGTGCTACCGCTCGGCTCGGAGACGGCCGGGCAAATCGCGGCCGACGACGACGACGATGGCGGTGCCGGCGGGGAAGATGGAAGAGAAGTTTAGGGAAAGATTGCGTGTGCTTTCTCGATTGGTTCCCGGGTGCCGCAAGCTGTCGACGCCAACACTTCTTGAGGAGGCGGCGGATTACGTGGCGGCGCTGCAGATGCAAGTGAAGGCTATGCGGGTGTTAGCTGATCGACTTTCGGTCCCTGCTCCTACTCAAAACCAGAGCTGAGAGAGCTGCCTTTTTCTTTTCTCTCTTGCTTTTTTTTTCAATCTTCTTTCTTTCTGTGTCTTTCACTGGTGAGAATTTGTTAAATGCGTGAGGTTATTGTAAATTCTTAACTTGTATATGTCTTTTATTTGACACGATGTCAATTGGGTGGTGTCCTGCATCCGGGTTGCGAAAAGGAAATTTTTTTGCCCAGTTGCCACTATAATTCTCATTCTGCAGCTTTCTCGTTCTCTCTCTCTCGCTCTCGCTCTCTCTCTCGATATATATATATATATATATATATATATATATATATATATATCTCACTCGTCTTTCAAGAAACCTCCGTAGTTATCATTAATTCAATTAAGTTGCGAAGAATTGGATCATTCAAGAGATATCTCAGAGGCGTTGAGGTTGCAGAGTCCTTTGCCATATTTAGCAATCCTTATCTTGTCAACTCAGCTGGCCAATTCCCTTTCTTACCTCCGATGACCTTGAATTAGTCGACACTTTCCAGTTTTCCTGTTGTCCTCTAGCTGTGTATCCTTGACTTGGACGACATTTCCAGTAGCTGATTCAAAAACCAGCCACAGTTTGTTTCTTACACTGTTTTTACAGTAATAGCGGTCAAACAGTTCTCCTGAGATTTGCTCTGCGCGTTTGCTAACGATGTCGGTTTCGTTCCTTTTCTGGGCTGAAAGAAAGACAATTGACCCATTGGAGACCAATCCGCGTTCTTAATTCTTATCAGTTATCTCTAGTTTCTTCTACCCAGAAAAAAACACAAAAGGAACTGTTTAAGTAATTGCAGAGGGAAGTGGTTAAAATAATTGCAGAGGACAAATATCTAGTTGGCTGCCATCTTGCCCCACCTTTCTTAGGAAGATGAACATGAATGCCTCAACCTCAAGGTCCTGAACCCTACCCCCACAATCAATCCCGCATTCATCTCCCCCATGTGAATGAGACTCGGAAGCTTCAAGTTCTTCACTATTACATTTCTATTCAAAAAAATACCGGATTCTATTCTCCCGGGACGGCTGCTTCACTTTGTTTTGTCCAGAGTGCAGACACGTGGGGTTTCTGAACGTCAAGTGTTATACCCCCACAGAAGCCGTGCGAGTTAGTAGCTGAAACAGATGGCGATGGGGCGGACGAAAATGCCGCCACGCCCGCATGTCGACGTCGGAAGCCTTTCACGGCCACTTTCACCCAATCTCCTCAACTCCAGTCGATCTAAATCCAGCACCCGGCACGTCCTCGCCCTTACAGTGAACATGAAAGAAACCAGTGACGCACCCACCATCCTCTGGGCCGCCATCTGGCTCGCTGTGTATCCCTCCGAGGGAACCGCCCTCCCTCACTTTCTTTGTAATATTGTTATCATTCTCTCGACCCCATAAGCTGCACGACTGACTACACTACACTACAGTAGGAATTTGTTTAAAATGGGCGGTAAGGGGAGAGTACAGACTGCCGGTTCTGGGGAAGGGGAGGTGGTGGTGGTGGTACCCACGACCTGTACGACGATTATTTGACTGGTGAGAGGATTCCGTCCATACCCTTGCGAGGGAAGCTTACACCCTTTGTCGTGGTCTGCTTCGACGAAGACCTCTGCTCATGTGCCTATAACATGGGCCGGATCTCCACACAACAGATGAGTAATGATGACCGACAGGTAACGCAAAGGTTCTGACTTCGAATTGAAGAAGCGCCTCCGCTAGTTTTTCTCTGGACGAGCTTGGTGACAACTGAGAGACTCCAGTTAACCTCTTTCACCGCAAATCCGCAATATCTTCTCGTATTTACTTGAAACTTTGACTAATGTCTGGGTTTCGATCTCCGGTGGATATGTTCCAAACCGTGATGAGTGGTTAACTTGAAAGCGCCCATTCTTGCTGATTGACGTTTTGTATAAATGTCAACTGTAATGAATTAATGATTATAACTACAGGATCTGGGTAAAGTCAGTACTCCTGACATGAGTAACTTTTCTATCAGTTGCATTTCACAGCCCCTACTCTTAAGACTTTTGCCTGGTGAACGCTGATGGTTTTAACTACATTTTACGGTACTGAGATGTTTTTTGTTTTCAGTTTCAATATCTAAAAGCCTGTAACAAATTAACAATAGCATGTAGAAGCACTAGTATCATTCCAAGTACGCGTGAGATCATATAGATAGATATTTTAGCACAATTCAAGCGAAAAGAAAGAAATAATCCAGATGAATCAGAATGAAGAAGACAATAAACACAGTCACTTGATTTGCACTCGCTTTCTTCTTCGTTTTCCTCCGGGAGGATAGAAGCAAAAGAAACCCAATAGAAAAACAAAATTGGGTTTAGATGAGGAATGGAAGGAAAGTTTGGCCTGAAAAAGCAATCATCCTTACCCTCCCACCTTGGTCTCCTCCTTCTGCAATCCTTCGAAGAGATTAGTGAGAAGTTTCATGACAATCACTTTCCCCTCCAAAGCCAGGATATACTCAGCAGTCTCTTCAAACAGCTTGTCGACTTCAAGAGACTCCCCACCAGGAACAAGCCCCTGCAATGCTGCTATCTTCTTTTCAACCTCCGCTCTTTCGTCGTCGCTCTCGCTTTCAAACTTACTTTCAGCAGGCTCCTGACTGCAGCAAGTGGCATGTCTTCTCTTCCTCTTCGCAATACTGCTTCTTCTGACTAGACTAATCTTGTTGCTGAAGGAACACTCTCTGATGTGGTGGAAGGGAGAGGGATGGACCATTACTGATCCCTTGTGGGTAAAGAGAAGCGAAGGAGAAGGTGGATTTGTGGGAATCAGTTCTTCTTCTTTCTCCATGGAACGACGAACTGCAATGGGAAGGAGGAGACTATGCGAATATGGACAACACAGAGGAGTGGCTAAATTATTGTCTCCTTGGGAATTCGAGAAATGTCAATGCCAACTAAGGAGGACCCACAAAATTTGGCTTCCCGATCAATGTTTCAAAAGTCGAACAGCGTCTATGCCGTTCTATGATACGACACACTGGCTTCACCGAGGCTTGGCTCCTTAAAGTCGAACCGCCCCGGTCATCACCCTGTAAAAATGCTGCCTCAAGTAGAGGAAATCTTTAGATCTAACGGAGGTAAGAAAGTTGCGCTCAAGCCTCGTGAAAGATTATTATCGACGACTCTGGTTTTAGTAGGAGGGAAGAGATTAGGATGCATCATCGTCAAGAGTTTTTCCCACAGAGCATACCATCTGTCTCAAGTCTGGACTCTTTCAGTCAAAAGGACAAACAGGTTGGAGGCAAGGCAAGCCAAGCCAAAAGCAGCTAAACCGGACCCCAAGGCAAATGTACTGCTTAAAAAAGGACTGGGCCCGCTGGGACCAACAGCGAGCACATGCGCTCACATGATTTCTCGAACCACCCACCCTTACCATGTGCACCCAGCAAGTGACTCGCACCATGGCCCCACTTTGTGAGTACGCCCGCCTGGCTCAATCTTGGCCGTCTGAACCGCCTAAAATGCCGGTGATGTTCCCAAGTAGCCAACCGGAGCGCCATCTAGTCCCCGCCGGACTGGCGGTAACATAACGCAGACCCAGAATTTTTCAAAAAGAAAAAAAGAAAAAAAAAAATCCCATTCTTCAATCTATCTGTCTGCTGGATGTTCGCTGTTGAGGTGATTTTCGGATCCAGGATCCGGGATCCAACATCCATCTTCCATCTTGTTGGGCATTTGGGGTTCCATGTTAGCAGGGAAGGTGCCTCTCATGTTGCTCACTCCAGTTTATAAAATTCCTTGGATCTTGCCTCCCTTCCTTAGTTCAAATTCAGGCTCTCAAGAGTCAATAAACAAGGAGAGTTCCTCTCTATTCTATTGGAAAAAGGTCAAAAAGAGGTCCACTTGCGAGGGTCCGTAGCTCTGTCATGTTCTTTTCCATGGGAACAGCAAATCCCCGAGGTCAGCAAAGCGTCTGTACAGTAACGATTCTCAATTATGAACTGAGGGATGGATTCTTGGGCCAGTCTTTCGGAAAGGTTAAATTAAGAGACACCCACATGGGGATTCATACGAGGACACGTATGGAACGATGTGCACCCTACAAATTGCCCAGCAGAGGAATGGCGGAGTCAGAGGTTGTTGCGGTGCTCTCCTTCCAAGCTTTTGGTATTGTTTTCTTTTCTCTTTGTTGTGACTATGATCACCTTAGGTTACATACCCTTTTGAATTCTGATGACAATACCAATTCGTCTGATTCGCAAGTGACTTTGGTTTCTGCATCTAGGTCCCCCATTAATTATTTATTCGCTACATTCATGAGAGATTTCTGTGCTAGAGCGAGAGCGAGAGCTTGTTAAGAGATAACGGGATTCCCACGGCGTCATTTGATGGAGATCTCCGATAGCTCAATTTGTGACCACAACTGGTCCACCTCCGCGCTCTGAGAGTGGAGATGCTGGCACCCATCTTGTCCAGAAAGTTTTTGGTGTAACTAGTTTCGGTCACTTTTCACCGAAAGTTGCAAATAATGGTACTTTCATACCAGTTTCTCTCTGCAAACCAGGTCCGTAGTGATGGGTGCCAGCTGCTTGATCAAAGTCCCCATCATCCAAAACATAAAAGTCTGGGCGCATTGGAGATATTGGATGAGCAGTAAGAACTCCGCCGAACTAAGATAGCCTAGTAATTGAGACATTTCTGGCAAATATGAAAAAGTCTATGAGCAGTTTGGAATAAACTGAATTTGTCTTATCTTTTGTAGCAGTGATCCACTATCATCATCAAGTATAAATGGGCATTTGGTATTTATTTGTTTTAGTATCCAATCCCTTGGACAAAGAAGATCGTGATGCATTATTACATTAGGTGTTGGAAGAGGAACGATCCAAAACCTTGTAAAAATGAAATTACAGCTGCCTACAGCTTCTAATGATTCCTTGAATACCGTCCGCTGGCTTAATCTATCCTCTCAAGATTATATTTCACCACTCCTTCGAGTGAAAATCTGTACTCACTCGGAGGGAGGCACTGGAGGCTCCTTATTGCCAAATCAGCTTTCTCTTTTGCCAAATTCTGCGCTCGTTTAATACCACCAGACTTCGAAACCAACTCGATAGCTGTGTCTAAAGAACCTGACTCACTGAATTCTGAGTCTATTAGCTCTCTCAGCTTGGGCTCCTGCTCCAGTGCAAAGATGATGGGAGCTGTAAGATTGCCATTTGCTAGGTCACTTCCAGCAGGCTTCCCTAGCTGCTGCTCCGATTGGGTGAAATCAAGAATATCGTCTACCACTTGGAATGACAGGCCAAGATTTTTTCCATATTCAAACATTTGTTCACAGATGCTACTGCTGACCCCACTAAAGATGGCAGCTCCCTTGGTGCTTGCAGCAATCAAGGAGGCTGTTTTGTAGTAACTCTTGATTAAGTAGTCTTCTAGGGTAATGTCACAGTTGAAGAGGCTGGATGCTTGCTTTATTTCACCACTCGCAAAATCTTTGATGACCTGACAGACCAATCAAACTTGTGGTAAGACGAACAACGATATTAAATAAAATTTGAGACAGTTATGCCACAGACATACTTGACTGATGAGCTTTATGATTTCAATGTTTTCTAGATTTGCGAGGTACCATGATGACTGTGCAAACATGAAATCGCCTGCAAGTACTGCCACCCTAGTACCATATATTTGGTGGATTGTTTCCTTCCCTGCAAATAACAAAAGATTGACACAAAATAGTTCTTAACAATTCAGATTTGTGGCACTAACCATAATCAAACTCATTAAACCACCCAGAAATTACATCAGTTCCCTCACCATCAGTGTATGAAATTTCCTACCAACAACACATTGTACAGAACAGCCACTCAATTGGTTAACTCTCAAAGACCACCTTGCAGATTTCTTTTACACAGCTGTCATGTTAACTACAAATAGTAATGGTTCACATAAGTGTCAGTAAGCCTTTAGAAACCAAGTAAGCCATGTCTGCATCCCATAAGACTAACAGATCTATTCACTCCTGCAAATTCAAGCCAGCTCTGCTAGTAAGAACAGTCTATAGCCTGATGTACCGCTGGTAAACTTAACTTTGATAGGAGCTCTATGGGAAACCCTGGGCCAACAGAAATAGGTGTAGTCTAGGATCAAGGGGCTTACTTGCCTTGCTTCCTCTGGCCCAACTGGTTATTGTGACTGGCTGAAGTGGAATTTAAGCACTTCACTTCGGGATTAAGCTCTTCAAGAGTCTTTCTCTTCAACAGTAATTATAGAACAAGATTCGGTCAACATTATTCAGTGGACGTCCAATTTCTGAAATTTTCTCGTCTCCAGAGCAATGTGCTACTAATCCTCTTCCACAGCTAGGCAACATCTTATGGCGAATATCCGTGACAACTGCCCATGGACTTTGAAAGAAGAGAAAACAAGGGGAAAAGCTGAGACAGCACAAGAAGACTATGAAAACAATGAATTCAGCTACAACTCACAAGGGCATATAAGCTCAAGAAGTTCATTCAGGGGGGGTTAGTGCACATGACTCAGGACATGATCTTCATGCGCATTACGCAGTTCATGTCCTGGTGTCGTTAGGGGGCGCCGAAATTCATGTTATGTACATGAATATACATGAATCAAGAGTTCATGTCCCAAGAGTAAACGGCGGAAAGCGCTTTCCGCCCGATTTTGAAAATCATCTACATGACTCTCGCGCGGGGCTGTCTTTCGGGGCTCTCTCTGCCGCACACCTCTCTGCCATTACATTCCCGCAGCCCTCTCTCATTCTCTGCTCCCTCTCTTGTCTCCATTCCTGCAACCCTCTCTCATTCCCGCAACCCTCTCTCATTCTCTGTTCCCTCTCTCGTCTCCATTCCCGCAGCCCTCTCCCTCTCTCCATTCTCGTTGGACAACCAAGGACTTACTGGCTTTGACGGGCTTTTTCGTGATAGTGAAGGCACCACTCTTCTTACCTGCACGTCCATTGGGTATTGGCAGAAAGAAGTGTGGTTCAATGGTCTTCACCTTGCTGCCACCAACTTTCATTCCCATCTCATATTGGAAGGGGACTCAACCTCAGTCATCAGTTAGAGTAAGAAAGCAGCTCACCACCCTTGACAACTTCTCCCCCACCTTGAGGACAGTTGGGAGTTAGCAGCACTTTTCATGATCACTTGGAACCAGGTCCCCAGATCAGCTAATATGGCGGCTGATAAATTAGTGAGGGATGGCTCTCCCCTTCATGACCTAATTGTATCTGAACCAGATTAATTTGTATCTACGTCATGTGTTTGTTTTTTTCTCATTTGCTTGCAGCCGTCAGCGTGACACAATTGGTTTTCATCCCCTGGTTTGTGGGGGACGATTCCTCCCTGCCCTCCGCTAATAAACTTCTCTCATCGCCTTACGCCTTAGCCAAAAGCCTTTCTGACAGTTTAGTTAAAAAGGGTGTCTCTCTTCCCCTCCCTTCTGGATCCTGAGGCAATTGCCTCTCCCTCTCTAGTTTTTTTGTTAGCAGTTGTTCAATTAAATCCACAAATATAAAAAACCCATGTGATCTCAGCAGTCTGACTGGCAACTTTTACATAAATGTAAATATTATGAAATAATTGGGACTCACCTAGAGGAATGAGAATGAGAACAGAAGAAGAGCAGTTCACCTAGAGGAATGAGAATGAGAACAGAAGAAGAGCAGTTCTTTCAATTAGAGAAGCACTCAAGACGTAATATCATAAGCTGTTATCTCCTGGACTAATCATTTGGAAACAGGTCAGTAAGGTGGAAATCTCCTACCTTTCTAAACAGTATCATATCATCTCAAAGTGAATGTGAGGAAGGACAAACTGACAAATATTTCCTGAGGCTGCAAAGAAGAAGGTTTCTGGAAGAAGGGATTGCATGAATATGCCTATTCCATGTGTCATTTGATGTATTTTTCTAGCCTTAAGGGCCTTTAACTTCTCTTCAACACCAAAGAAAGGCTGCCATGCCCTTGAAACAAACATGCAAAATAGGAATGCATAGGAATAAGCACCTTGACATACTATTCCTTGACTAGTGGCCTTATCAATTTGGGAAGTCATTTGAAGGGCCACATACAACATCTGAATAGATGGAAGACGGGAATTACAGGATTAAAAGAAAAGATACTGATCACTGATCAGATGGCAGAAAGTTCTTCCTACTCAAACAAGAAGCTTGCATCCATTCAAAATGACCAGGCAAATTACGTTAACAAGACACTGATCACTGATCAGATAGCAGAAAGTTCTTCCTACTCAAACAAGAAGCTTGCATCCATTCAAAATGACCAGGCAAATTACGTTAACAAGACACTGATCACTGATCAGATAGCAGAAAGTTCTTCCTACTCAAACAAGAAGCTTGCCATTGAAAATGACCAGGAAAATTATGTTAACAAGTGACGAGTGCATCAATAAAAAGAAAGGTTTTAAGGGCAGATCACATCGACTTGAGGAGAATTTAAAAAAAAAAAAAAAAAAACGAGGTGCAGCTACCAGCTAACACTGCAGCTGGTTTGAGAAAGAAAAGAAGTCTCCCCTCATAGTTGGATAGCTTAGCCATCAGGATATTGACTTATTTCTTTAGTGGAATTGAAGAAAAACACCAAAAAGTGCAAATTTTAAATACCAAACGTAGAAATCACTGGTCAAAGTTCCAACTGGCAGCTTAATCAATTATTTCATCTCAACACTTACAAAAGTACCACAATGACAGCACAAGCTCTATCTAACTTGCATTAAAGCGAAATTAGCCAATGATTGAATTCAAGATACCATTTTTAGGACTTTTTTTGCCTTAATGAGAAAGGGAAGAGTATTAAGCATTAATGTGGACATATTAGTGAGTGACATAAGTACTTGTTTTCTAAAGAGAAATAACGGGTACTAGCAACAAGCCATGAGAGGAAGGTATAGCAATAAATCCATAATGGCAGATGAAGGTATATTCTGCAAGAAAAATAGAATTTACCTCTCCGCAAGCCACTGTCATCTAGTACATCATCATGAATTAAGCTTGCAGTGTGAATCATCTCAATAATCTCAGCCAAGCGACGCTGTTGAAGGGTCAGATCCCTAGATATGAATTAGAGAGATGAATCAAATGATTTGAATACGAATCATTCTCACGAGAAAAAATAACCATGAGTTCACTTACAGTAACCCAGCAATTTCTGCTGTGGCCCTTGAAACCAGAAATACTAAAGCTGGTCTGAGCCTCTTCCCACCAGCACCATATATCTGCTCAGCTGCAGATACTAATACTGGGTTTTCTGAGCCCACAATCTATAAAAAAAAAGAAGACTTTATCAGATGTAGAGAAGGAAGAAACATTCCTGTTTAATGTGGAACCAAAAGTGAACTCTCTACTTCCACAGGAGCAGGCCTCTAAGGCTCTAACCTTAAAAAGTGTTAAAGGGTTAACGCTTTTATGCACTACACATAACAAAAAATAATTAAACAGATGGTCTGCAGACTGGGAAAATGAACTCACACTCTAAGACTCTAGAGCTTTAGTAGGTATTCAATACTTAAGAGTTTAAAAAGAGAAAACATCTAAGCAAACTATGGAATGCAACAAATGCATTCAGCTAAAGTAATTGACTCTTCTACAGTAATGCCTGAATACCATGCATCAATATTAATCAGCAAAATCAACAGGAAAGTTATTACATTTTTTTTATAATTGTTTCCCACTCCAAGAATTTTTATTTATTTTTTAAATATGGGACCACAAGAAACTTAAGGAGACCAAAACCGATGAATCATATTAAACTGGACATGCTTCAGCTTTCGAAGAGGACACCTCTGCCATCAAGTTCAATGCCCTGATGGAGAGAACTAGTGGAGCCTCCATTGCACAAAAATTAATCTGATGCAGACCAAATAGATTGACGACATTGAAATAAAGACCACTTGCTTCGAATTTCAGATAAATGTTGCGGGTAGAATAATCATTCTATGAACCCCAAGTCCAAAAGGAGTTCAATCCCAGATCTAGAAACACATCAAGACAACATATAGTAAAACAGTCTCAAAAAGTTTACAACCACTAGTATTTTGTAAGAGGTAGGACATTTGACAATTATCTGCCTAATTCTATCATTCATTTCTATGGTAGCTAAGTCTGCATAAACCTTGCTTCAAAAAAAAGTAAGAGATCAGAGCATTGAGGGAATAACTTGTTCATGAAAATCACATATGAGCTCCCTGACCCAAGAGTTTAAGATGGTAACCCACTTTGCTTGTGGAAACCAAACTGGAGTTCGTGACCCCAAAAGACAAAGCTCTTTGAAACTATAATGACAGTTTGACATGTTGATACCAGAATCAGCCGCTGTTCATTTCTAAAACTTAACATGCCATGCTGTCAATGGATGGACAGATAAGTAGTATTAGAAATTTTAAAGCCAGGAGGAGAACAGTTCCCAATGTTGTAGAGATCATCTTCGGATGCTGCCTAGCATGTGATTGCAGTCCACTTCAAGGGAGGGAGTGGCATAAGGGCTTAAATACTTCTCTTAACCATGCCAAGTAGCAGCATTAAGAACTTTTCCGAATAGAGTTCATTTCTAGGTGGTTATATGGTCATCCTAAACTTAATGCGAAGTAGCTAGGTGACTATCCAATTGATTGTAAATGGTCACTAGAGTACATTGTTTTCCCAGAACTATGTCATCCCATTCAGATGAGAGATTCTCAGGACAACTTCCATCTAAGGGAAAAATAGGTACGGCGTCAAGGCACATCGTAGTAGAGAGTGGAACTGAATCAACAATCTAGCACCCATAGATTACTTCTTATGGCTAATTTGAACAGTTGAAAACAAAATACTAAAGTGACAACAATGACACGCAGACGTAAACTCACCGAGAGCAAATTATTGTTCAAAGTTTGCATGTCGTCAGACACTGCTTCTAATAAAGAAGTTACCGAAATGGGGCTGCTTGACTTAGAGGTCCCGTTCACTGACGACGCTGAATCTTTAGCAGTCACTGGAAACCCGACAGGCGACGTATAGATTACAAATTAGTGCAAACGTTAAAAATAAGTCTTCGGAAACTAAACAGAGCAGAACGAATCAGTTGAGATAATGAAAACATGTGCTTACAATTGAGGGTTGCATCTGGAGACTGCGCGGAAGAGACAACCGAGCAAATACCCTTATACCGCCGACCCAAGATCCGGCCAATACAATTTCTTCCCTGCCTCACAACGTTCCTCACTTGAACACCATCGGCCGAAAAACAGCACCTGCTTGAACCTGAAGAACGCCGAGGACCGAGCAACTCCAATCTGCCAACGCTGAACTCGGCGTTCGGGCAAGCCAGAGACACCATTTTCTCAAAGGCGACTGAAAGTTCACCACTTGGCACTTAAGCGCCGGCTTTACCTTCTGTCCCTATTCACAAACATGCTAAAATAACCAGCATCCAGCAACAGGGTCTTCTAAACTATGATGCACATAACCAAGATTTTGTTTATGAACTCGGCATCCGTGTGATGAAACGACCCATCCCAAAACAAGTGCTGCAGAAACGTTTCGAAGAAACAGACAATGGCGTAATGACTGTGAGGTGGAGACATGGAGTCCACATGAACTCCCGCGATGACCGCCCTCCTCTAGATATGAGGTGAAGAGAGATTTCACTGGTAGGAAAAACAATGCTGCAAAGGAAGAGGACCCCACGGCTCGTGTAGTCTAGGTCGTTACGGAGATCTTTTCGGGTAAATGTCCAAGAACCGAGCGTTTGACGGATAAAATGCTACCACGGGCTCGAAGGCATCGACAGATCGACTAGCCGATAAAACTCTATTCTTGAATGAGCTTTCCTAGACACGAGTTTTTTACATAAAAACACAGATGATAAGTGACACAGGGAACTGGGAAATGACAGAATGGCGTTTCTCAGACTTCGTGCTCAAGAGTCTCAGACCTAGCTTAGCTACCTCTAGCTTAGCTACCTCTTACCAGAAGTATCTTGCTCGGTTACCCATTTCTGTTATGTGGTGAATAACGTCCGATGCCCTCTGCCCAGATAGCCACGTCCCATGAGTGCCTGTGAAAGCGAAAATATAGCTCCAGGTTCCACTGGATGGCCCGTTTTCTTTCAGGAATAGAGTCTCAACTCTGTAGTCTGCATAAAATTGAAGCTTTGAGTTGATGAAAGCAAACAAAAAGTGTTAATTTCTCCCGGGTTCACAGAGTCTCACCCAATCCAAGGACAGAGGGTTGAGAAAACTAAATAAAGTGGTTGAGATAACTTCAGACTGGGAGACGGGACTCCGTCATGATTCATTAATAAGCCTATTTTAAATTCTCCAATGGATACAACGAATGCATATAAATGAGGATTACAGGAAGACGGGCAACGCGACCGTGGAGAAACAGTAGAGAAATTGTTCCTCTAATTTATTTTATCTCTACATCTTCCGTCAGAGGCCAAAGCCGGCATGAAATTGCACGTTCATTGGGAATTTGGGAGGATTCAAGGCGGACGTTCGCCACTTTGCTTGAGCAGGGCCGTGTTCTTGGGAAGAAAGATAAAAAAAAAAAGTGCCTAAAATCTTTTGCAGGATCTTTCGTCTTCTAATTCTGTCACATCTTTGATTAATTAATCTGAGCAAATATATCTATCTGTTACACCGATTAAGCATACACTGAGATCGTATATAGATATAATAACCTTAAACTGCTTCCACTGTGACGTTTTTCAATGTCTAATAATGGGTAATACTCAGTTTGATTGCATAGAAACTGGAGGGTGGAGCCTGGAGAGGACCTGCAGTTAGAGGTGGCATCAAGCTTCATCTCGAGCCTAAAATTGTTATCGAGTTCAAGCCAAGCTTTGAGCCGAGCTCGAGCTTCAACATATATTTAAAACTTTTCAAAAAATATATATATCGAATAAAATGTATATAAAATTATGTATACATTTTACATAAAATTGGTTATGATCTCTACATAAAATTGGGCATAACTTATATATATAATATGTGTATAAGATTGGGCATAACCTCTACTTAAAATTGAGCATAATCTATATATATAATACTTGTATAAAATTCAGCATGACCTCTACTTAAAATTGGGCATAATCAATATACATAATACCTGCATAAACACTCCATAAACACTCCATAAAATTGTTTATACATTCTATAAACACTTCACGAAATTGTCTATACACTCCATAAAATAATCTAAACACTCCATACACTGCATAATATTATAAATAAACTCCATACAATAATCAAACACAACAAAATTAAATAAAATATCACTATCAATTTACAATCACCCAAATAAAAACTATAAATCCTTTAAATAAAATCCTATTACTATTACAGACTTACCAGAAAATTACAAGAAATATTTTAAATTTTTCTTAGGAAAGTTAAATGGACCTCTTATTGCCTTTTCTAAGGAAATAAATAAAAAATAATAATTAATCTAATATATTATTACACTTATTAATAAATTTTTAATCACATAAAATGTCAAACACAAAATTGCTATAAAAATTGTCTCATGCTCAAAGTATTATATCATCAACTATCAAATACTTATTCAATTTTTTTCTATATGGTTTTCTAACCCATCTTGGCAAGAAAATCTTACTTGGAAAATTATATGATTTTTTAAAAAGAATTTATAATTAAAAAAATATTTTGAAAAAATATGAGGCACTAATGGTCCCTATATTTCTATTAGAAATGTTTTTTAAACATTTATTGAAAAAACCACTAATAGTCTCTAGAAACGTATTTCTACTAAAATATCTTTTCAATTTATTTAATAGCCATGAGGAAGGGACAAAATTTTTTTTTTTCTTTGTTTATGATCTCGCACGTAGAGGTGGCTTTGAATAAATTATATATAAAATTATGCATACATTTTAAAAAAAATATAATGATAGGGGAGGTTCAGGATTGAATTTCAATAATGGATTAAAATGCACCAATATTAATATTTTTTACTCCAATTGTTGTCTAGCTTGTTTTGTAATTTTTGAATCTGGCCATAATTTATTATGGCCTCCTTCGTGCCCCTAGATAAAAATTTATATTATAGGAAAAACTAAAAATATTTTTCCTATGATACATATTCCCAAAAAAACCTTTAAATAAAATCTTATTACTATTAGTGACTTATTAGAAAATTACAAGAAATATTTTAAAATTTTCTTAGGAAAGTTAAATGGACCTTTTATTGTCTCTTATAGGGAAATAAATAAAAATTAATAATCAATCTAATATATTATTATACTTATCGATAAATTTTTAATTGAATAAAATATCAAACACAAAATTGCAATGAAAATTGCTTCATGCTAAAAGTATTACTGCATCAACTGTTAAATACTTATTCAAAAATTTTCTATACAGTTTTCTACCCCATCTTAGTACGAAAAATCTTACTTAGAAAACTATATGATTTTTAATAAAAAAATTCAATTAGAAAAATGTTTAAAAAACCATGAGACACTAATAGTTTATAGAAAATTATTTCTATAAAATTTATTTTTTAATTTTTTTCAGAGGAAAAAGTTTTTTTTTTTTTTATTTTATGATCTCGCACGCGCGAAATCGCACGTGCGAGATCATCTTCTCGCGAGGAAGGGGGAGATTATTTTTCCCCTGTTATGGTTTTCCGTCGAGAAGACGCGGAGGGAAGGGGGTTACGGTGCTGGGGAGGACCTATCGTCGGGGATAACGGCCACGACGGAGTCGGCGGCGATGGAAGCGGCGGCGACGGAAACAGAGGTGACAGCGAGGAGAGGAAGAAATCAAATGGACGGCCACTGACGGTGGTAGAGGCGGTGACAACAACCGATGGGAGGGGTCGGCGGTGACCAGGGGGGAGGAAAAATTTTTCCCCCCTCGCTCTCGCTCCCACTCCCGCTCCCCCGCTCGCTCGCGATCCCGTAACTGATTCATACCGATCTGACTCATTTCGAGTCGGCTCGCGAGCCGACGAACCGAATCTAGCTTCGGTCGAGCTCGGCTTGTTAAGGTAAACGAGCCGATTTCGGTGTTCGAGCTCGACAAATGACGAATCGAACCGAGCTAGCCACCCCTACCTGCAGCCTCGCAGGATATGGATATTTATTATTATAAAAGTATTCAATAGTATGCTTAATAATAAAAAATTAGATATTTTATGGCTCTAATATAACCTTCAATGCATTAATATTTTAATTATAAATAGTAGTTTAAAATCCAGTTAAATTTATTTTTTTATATAATTTCATTAGTTAAAATTAAATAAGAAGATTCGTTTAAAGTTATGTATATCTAACTTCACAACAGATCTAATACCAAATGTCATTTGATGCGAAACATTTAAAATGATTATCGCAGTCTTCCAATCATGATTGAACAGTTGAGATAGCCGTTAATTGAACAGATGAGATAACTTGTTGATTATGATAGGACGATTGAGATAGCCATTTCGTGTATTTCACACTAAATGATAGATGAACCCTTTATTTAAATTAAGTAATTAACGCACTAATTTAAAATAATTTAATCAAATAAATATATTATTTACATAATACGTCTTAAAAAAGATATAATACACTTTATTATATTTAAAGAATCACTAAAACGAAAAAAAAAAAAAAAAAATAATATTTTATTATTATATAACAGGTAATATTGAGATAATATATTTTAGTTATTTAAATTATTTGTATAAATAATTTATAATCAAGGTTAATATTTTAAAAAATACTTATATTAAAACACGTATTTAATAATTTAACTTAAAATTAGAATTCTTAATTTCAAACCAATTAGATTTACATAATTATTAAATATAATAGATAATGAGAATATATAAATAATAATAATTTGTAGTATTAATAATTAATTTATAATAATAATAATAATAGTTATATTTTTTAATTAACAATTAATTATATTCTCACTAACTCTGAAAATTTCTATTTATCTAGAATCTTATATATCGGTAAGAGATTTCCAGTAAAATAATTATAATATAAGAATCATAAACACACTACAACCCGGTGTGTTTAAAACTAAGAAATCTATAAGATTAGTTAAATTTGCTACCAAATATCAAAATAGTGATTGCTTTGCTGGAGATTTCAAACTGAGGGGGGCATTAATGGTAGTACAGCAGCCATCCGTCAAGTTCATAGATTGAATTCGATGGGTAGCGCAGAGCGTATTGTATTTCATAAAAGGAGCGTGACATCTCCAGGAATTTAGGGTGATAGCAGGTGACAAAAAGATACATCGACTTTGTCTCGTGAAGGAAACCAGACAAAGGGTGGGAGGTCAGGAGACTCAGGACCGTCAGCTGTTGTCGTAAAATTTCAAAAACTGTACCTACAAACCTCCCCTTGGTGCCAGAACAGGTTTTACTGTTCATTTAAGCTGCCAAACATATGCGAGTTCATGTCCAAATTCCCGCTTGTATCCTTAATTTGTATTCTGTACAGGCTTTCGGTGTCTCATATTTTACCAGCAAGAACCATTGTTGTTACCTCTCAAGGGCAAAAACCGCGGCCCAAAAGAAGAGATCTTCTTGGAGTGCGACAATCCATAGTCACTTGAAAAACAATAGGGTAGATGAAGCTCGTCGCATGTTTGACAAGATGTCGTCGCCCGATATGTATTTGTACACTAGATTGATCAATGGTTATTTTCAAGTTTGTGAAATTGAAAAGGCTGTCCAATTATTTAACAACATGCCGTCCCGGGACGTTGTGTCTTGGAATTCTATGATTAAGGGTTGTCTGAGCTGCGGGAACTTTGACCTTGCTTGGAAGCTTTTCAACGAAATGCCTAAAAGGAATGTCATATCTTGGACTACAATGATAGATGGACTAGCACAGTCCGGACAGATTGGAATTGCTGAAGAAATGTTTTATACAATGGAAGAGAGAGACACTGCAGCTTGGAATTCAATGATTCATGGGTATTGTTGTAATGGTAAGATGAAGGATGCTTATCACTTGTTCAAGGAAATGCCCCAACCAAATGTGATTTCGTGGACTACTGTAATCGGGGGCTTTGATCAAAATGGAGAGAGTGATCGGTCTCTGTCACTCTTTTGCAAGATGCGTGTTTTGGGTGTAGAGCCTACTCCAAATACATTTGCCTGTGTACTGACGGCTTGTACTAACATCTTGGCCTTGACAGTGGGTGTTCAACTACATACACTCATCATCAAGTCAGGTATCATCTTTGATGCTTTTATTGCTACGTCTCTTGTGACTCTCTATTCAAACTGCAAACAGATTGAGAACTCTCATAGAATTTTTGAAGAAAATGTGCACAGAGATGTTGCTCTGTGGACTGCTCTTATAACTGGTTATGGTTTGAATACGAGGCATGAAAGTGCATTAAGCGTGTTTCATAACATGTTAATAAATGGTATCAAGCCTAACCAATCCACTTTAACTAGTACATTGAATTCATGCTGTGGGCTAGAAGCACTTGACAGGGGAAAAGAAATACATACTATAGCTATTAAAGTAGGATTGGATCATGATGCATTTGTGGGAAATTCACTACTTGTCATGTATACTAGATGTGGTAATATTGATGATGGGGTCAATGTCTTCAACACCATAAGCAAGAAGAACATTGTTTCATGGAATTGTGTTATAGTTGGGTGTGCAACACATGGATATGGTTTGCATGCACTGGAGTTCTTTGAACGCATGAAACTTTTTGGTGTGCAACCAGATGAGATTACATTTGTTGGGTTACTTACTGCTTGTAGCCATTCCAGGATGATAGAGACAGGGAAACAATTTTTTGAAATGATAGGGCAAGATCCATTAATTGAATTGAAGCATGAGCACTGTGTATGCATGGTGGATATTCTGGGTAGATCAGGGAAGTTGGAGGAAGCTGAAGAGTTCATAAAAAACTTACCCATCGAGGCAAATGCCATGATTTGGCTATCTTTACTCGGTGCTTGCAGGGTCCATTCTAATCTAGAAGTTGCAGAAAGAGCAGCAACCAAGATTTTCCATTTAGAGCCACATTGTGGTGCAGCCTATGTTCTATTGTCAAACATTTACGCTTCATGTGGCAGTTGGGATGATGTTTCCCGGATCAGAAGAATGATGAAAGGGAAAGGCATAAAAAAGATTCCGGGATCAAGCTGGATTGTGTTAAAAGGCTTCAAGCATGAATTTTTAAGCGGGGATAGGTCTCATCCAATGAGTAAGGAGATATACGAAGAGTTGGATCTATTGGGAGGTAAGTCGAAGGAGTTAGGTTATGTTTCTGATAAAAGTTTTGCTTTGCATAATGTGGAGGATGAACAAAAAGAGATTATGCTATCGTACCATAGTGAAAGGCTAGCCATTGCATTTGGCCTTATTCTTACTGTTAAGGGCAGCACAATAACAGTGCTGAAAAACCTACGGGTATGCGGTGATTGTCATTCAGCTATAAAGCTTATGTCAGTAATTGTTGGCCGTGAACTTATTATCCGGGACAGCAGTCGCTTCCACCATTTTAGAAATGGTACCTGTTCCTGTGGGGACTACTGGTAGTTTGATGTGGAACTCTTTCTGGTTCGTAACTTCCACGGGTGCAACGGTGAGACGTGCATGTATTACGCTGTTAAGAAGCATTAACCAAAAAGAACAGAGTCCTTTGTCACTTTGTCGCTAATTTAACCTTTTTAAGTTGCAGGAGGAGAATAGATTAATAGGTTTGGCTGGTAGGTTGGATTTTAAAGTTTTGTGAAGAAGGGAGACCTTTATATGAAAGCGCTATAAAGTGGATGACAAGGAGGTCACTTCGTTTGTTGCTGTGGACAGATTACTGGCAACGTTTGTATTCAAACAAGCTATGGAAAAAAGTGTGCAGACAAAGATATAATTCTGTTGGCAATAAAATATCATTTTGCGTTTATGAAGAGATGCAAAGTCTGCTATTCCACGTATGAGTTAGGCTGGCAGATCACTTAATCGGAATGGGCATATACAGGTGATAACCGAGATAGGTTTTCTGGTTCCATCCGAGACATCGAGGGATCCCTATCAACACAAAAACAAGCAAATGTTGACTGATCCTTCTCTAAGGTATGGCCATTACTCTAGGTTTTGGTCGCTTCTCGAAGACTTCTGTTGCTATATCATAAATACCCACTTCATTTAGTAGTCGGTTAACTAGTCTACATTAACAGGTCCTAGTGTCAACCAGGGGACGTTTGCAGTGGAACTATTGATCGACAGGATAATTCTCAATGACAAATTAGCCTTTCTTTTCGTTAGAAAGGAGTTCACCAGTTCCCACAGAGATGATGAGGTATTTGTCGCCCAATCACGATCAAACTGGTCTACACCAACACCAACTCGGGCATTTGAATTTGCCGCCGGAACAGCATCAGTGAGAAAGAGATCACAGGCCGCAAGCCACCGCCGACTGCGGCCTTTTTTTATATCTAGTCACCGGTTGCCTGGCCGTGGGCCCTCGGCAGTCCCTACTTGCACGGATGCTTCTCGTCGTCGCAGACGCGGTGTATCAGTAGTCAGCTATCGGAATCTTCTGAAAAGGAAAGCCCCCGAACCTTGGGTGGAGAGAATCTTTACGCTTGTATTTATTTCTTGGGAGCAACCAAAGGTGGTGTAGAATTACATCAGGAGATGCTAACCCAAATATCTTCTCGTCGGTTGCTCAAGTGTTCAATTCTTCCGGACATTTACCGTGTTCCTACGGTCATCTGGGTCACCTCATAAATTTCAGTTAACCGTTGGTTGGCCTGCACCAAGATCTTGGGAGAAACGTGCCATAAGAGTCCTACGTGTCTTAATAATATAACAAAAATAATATTTTCGCGCTCTAATATGAAAGTAGAAGGTCGAAAGTCGCAAGATTCGTCACGAATAAAGAACCTCGGCAGTTTCACCAAAATTAATTTAATTAAATAATAAATTCGGACAGTAAACTGGTTCTCGCTCTTTAATTAGGAGTTGTTAATTGAAATAATCGAGTGATTATTATATTACGAACAGATCATTTTTTGGTAATAAGAAATCACTTCCACGTCACGTGTCGGCAGACGGATGGAGAAAGCGGCTTTAAAGGAAGGCGGCAAATTGTGAGGGGAGCGAAGAGTAGGGGTGGGCATCGGGGAACACGACCCGATCCGACCCGACCCGTAGATGGTGATCGGGTCGGGTTTACATTTGATGAATCATGTTTTTCGGGTTTTTCTTGGTTTCGGGTTCGGATTTTAATAAACGTGACCCCGACCGGACCTGTGCCACACCCCTAGCAGAGAGCGAGAAGAGTCCCTGCAGCGACAGCAACGACAGCAACAACAGCCCTCAACCGCTCCGGGACCGAGAGGGACATCTCTCCCTACGTCTGGCCCAATTTTTAAGCAAAGGTCAAGTGCTTCAGATCTCATCCTCTACACTAACTAGAGTTTAAAACCCCTCCGAGTTTCATAATGCCGGACTTGTAATTCGCGTTAGAGATCACCATTTGCAGGTATTTTCCGTTGCTGTGTTTCCTCTCATTAATCCATCGTATACTCGGTGTAGCTTTTGATTATTTTCTCGTTTTCTTGTTTCTTCCGTCGTTTCAGGGAACAATGGTGGTTTCGGGACCACTGACGCCTGGTCAGGTACGTAGTTTCTAAGTTTATCCACTTATAAGCAACTTCCGCAATATAATCTTGTCGCATTTATTATCATCGACGTTTGCACACAAAACATATGAGATGTTGCCTGAATTTGAGGAGGATAATAAATGTAATAGTGAATATTAGCCATTGCATAAGGTGTTAACCTTAACAAAAATTTCCATAGTAGTCTATTATGGCACTTTGGATCTTTGATTTGGAGTCTCTGTTGGAAGCAGATTTTCGTTACTTGTAAGTTTTCAAAAAAAATTGTGGCAACGGAAGATAGAAGATATAGTTTCTAGAAGATAGTGCTTACCAGGTGTTTGGATTATCATCATCACATTATGATTTGGAACAGATTTGTTACTACTTAAGCAAAGAAAAAAAAAAAACAGAAAATGTGAAATGGAACTGAATAGGCATGCTAAGGTCTCCTACACTCAGAAACGAAGTCATGTCTGAATGACGTAGCTGCAAACTTTGAGCAGGGAATGTACTGCAGCAGTCATCAGATGTCATGGAAGATGAACCATGGAGTGTGTTAGGTCTTTTGCTGATTATACAAGTCCATATGGATAATTCAAAAAACTATGAGGAAGAGGAGGACAAAACAGAGCCAATTCATTTGTAGCCAACATGATAAAAGATGTGAAGTATTTGGATTATTATTTGAACATTGCTTTTAAAGGATAAATTAATAATCACTATGCTGTACGGTGATTATGGCTACTGGAGAACATGGGAACAAGATACCATTCATGTCTGGTGTTTCAGTATGAAGTCATGTAATGGGTAAAGAGGCAATGGAAATTTGGGCTAAAAATATACCAGAAAGGGAATCACACCTGGAAGATTCTTTAGGTGGAAAAGGTTTTGAACTGGATGATAAGCCTTTTCATGATCAGTAAATTCTTCCTCGAAAACACCCCTAAGATATGGATAAATGAAACTTGATAAAGAATTGAAACATGGAAGTTTTACCTTGTGAATTGTGACTATTATACTTTTTCAAGCAAATTTTAGAGATAACACCGTGTTATTTGCTAAGTTACTTTCTAGTGACATTCCATGCTCTTTTACCTCACAATGACAGATTCCCATCAATATTTTATCTCTTCTTGAGTGGTTGTAAATGCCTTTAACTCTAACTAGACATACATGTTAATTAGTTTTGATTAATTAAGATTATTTAAACACTCAATCTTGCATCTCATCCTTTTTTTTCCATCCAGTTACTTTCCTTTATTTATCTTTTGTCTTTTTCCTGTTTCAGGTGTCATTTTTGCTTGGTTGGGCTCCAATTCTTATTTCATGGATATATTCTGTGATATTGGATCATAAAAGATTTGCTCCTTCTAACAAACTGTAAGTATATTTTAAAAATTTGGGGACTTTTTTTATTTGGCAAGAGACAAGACAGTTATTGTACACAACTGGTAATGGTCAGATACTATTAAACTTTTCAGTGCTTTTATGAGGAAGTGGTTCGTGACTGAGCAGTGGTATAATTGGTTTTAATTACTTGAAATGGATATCTTGTATGGCGACCTTTTTTGGAATAATGGTTTTTTTAATGTTGAATGGATGAATTTCTTATCTAAAAAAAGTAAAAAAATAAATAAAATACAAATTAGGACATTATCATTAACAAAAAGTTACAGGCTAAACCAGGACACAGAGATCTTAGGAGTCAGTCTCATTTTTAAGCAAGTTTATTGACAACATAATTAGCCAATCTGTGAGTATAGACCAGGAAATTGAAATACAATTGGCATTATATCTATATTTTGTTAAAAATATGGTTGAATCTCTATGGGGGTCAAGTCTTCTTTGTGCACCATTTAATGACGTTTGATGTCTCTCCTTCAACAATGAGGCCACCATAAGATCCTCAGGCCAGTGAGGAGGGCCCTGAGCGTGGGTTTGTCTGTTCCAAGCAGACCAGAAAATGTGAGCTAGTCCCCTTAGTATCTCTGCGTGCTCCACTGCAATCTCCTGGCCATGGATTCCCTACAGAAATGTCCACCAAAGTGTGGTTTTGAGGATGTATTGAGGGTTTTGGGTGGTTGCCATTGACTGATATGGTGATGGGAGGAAAACTTGAATACTAGGAAAATTAAAATACCAAGAGTGCAGATTTTTTATTTTTTTATTCAGAGTTTCTTCTCCTGGATCATTGCAAGATATAAATTTCTATTTCTTGTACATGGAGCCACATTCCTAGGCCAGCCAATTCCTTGGCTGATAGGCTTGCTAAATTTGGAACGTTCTAACAATCTCTCATTGTTTGGGTAGGTCTCCCCCTCCATTGTAATTTTGCTCTTTTGAGCATTTAATATAATCCAACATATTTTAAAAAAAAGGTATAAATTTCAATGGTGGAACGCTTTTGTTTAGCACAGAATATGTTTGAGGTTGTTTGTCTGATTTTGGAACAGGCTTGTCTGATTTTGGAACAGATTATGTTTTTCATTCGTGCTGAATGAAAAAATATTGTTTGAGATCATGTCTGATTCTAAAAAAAATTGATACAATTGTTGAGGTTAGTCACTAGTTTTGAGTTCTTTATAAAGTAATGAAAGCCAAAAACATAATCAGAAGACAAGATGTACAAATATGCTAGTAATGCACCAATTGCATAGGGTACAAAAGCGCATCTGTCCTATGCATGTGCATATAATTATGTGGCTTGATGACCTTCTTTTTTCTTTCTTTTATGGTCGCAGTCATTCAGATATCAATTTGGTTGAATTGGGGAATGAGACAATCAAAGAAGATGATTGTGCAATTCTGCTTGAAGGACGTCTTAAAAAATCTGCATCTGCACAATTTCACAGTTCCTCAATCAGAACAAATCTAATGAGGTTATTTTGCTCTTCTTGTAGAGGGAGACATGCTATTCTCTGCTCTCTTTTTCTTCAGGGTTCTTGGTTTGATTCTCTAAATTCTATTGTTTCTTGTTTGCCATGGAATTTAGGTTTCTAACGATGGATGAGTATTTTTTGATTGAAAATAGAGCAACTTTAAGAGCCATGTAAGCAACACATTTTCAAATTCATTTTTACTTATTTGATGTCATACGAGTTAACGTACATGACTCTCCTTTTATCCTGATAAAATCTTAAAAATTCTGCAGGTCCGAGCTTGGGATTATGCTGGTTTACTTTTATTTATGCGATCGGACAAATTTGTTTTCAGATTCTAAGAAGGTGCTAGTTTTTCTTCCTACATTTACTTTTTTGTACAATCTTAATTTTTTCTAGATGGTTTCAGCAATGAAAAGAAGTTTGAGGAGAACTTTGAGTAATTAGGGTGGCAATGCCAGATCCAACCTGGTTCTGCATTTAGTCTTTTATCACTCCATGCTAAACCCTTGAGAATCACTACTTTCTTTTCACATTTTTTTTCTTTCATTCTAGTAACTTTTGTTTGCCCTTTCCATTGATGACTGGGAAGACTCAGGGCAACCTAATATTCCAGTTGATCTAAAGAAAAAATAGGGAAGATTAAGTTGAATTGACCTGGGTTCTTTTTTTGTCACTTCGGTTGGATTTACTAAAAGGGACTAAGTTGTAATTATGTTATCTTTTCTGTTTTTAGGTTTGTCCTTAGAGAAGAGTTAGGCTTTTTTTGTCATTATATAAAGGAAAAAGAGGAAGCTTGACCTAACCCTAAGGGAGAGCGTATCTCTACATTTTTCTCCTCTCTCTCACATCTCTTGTTCTTCTCTCTCTACCACTTACACTTCCGAGTTCTCTCTTCCCACCTTTCCTTCCTCTCTTTCTTCTCACGTTCCTAAAGCTGGATTACAATGGTTCAAGACCCTAGAATTTAATATAGTATCAGAGCAGGTATTCTAGGATTTTTATGATACTGCTAGATGCTACAATCTTCCACTGGAGTTTGGAAGTCTACACAAGCCTAGATAAGTTTTTCTTTTTTTTTCTTTTCTCATGAAAAACGTGTTTAGATAACTTTACTTATCCAAAAACATGTTTTTTCCTACTCCTTTATGACTTTCAAAACCCCCTTTACTCCACTCTTAATCATCTTTGTCCCTGAAGTTTGGAAGTTAAAAGTTTGTGTTTTGCCACAATTTTATGTATGATCGATCAATTGAAGTTTAAATGATTGATCATACATTTTAAAGTTACTTTGCTGGCTTCAAGTGATGTCAAATTTTGCGGACCATATTTCTCAAAATGACACAGATTTGAGGTGGAAATTGACCATAGAATAATTGCTACCTTTAGAATAGTTTCTTCTTAACCATTTTAAGATTCATATGTGTTTCTAGTGTGTCCTGATATGATCTTGATGTTCCTCTTGACAGAGTTATAGCCGTGACCTTTTTCTGTTTATCTATATTCTGCTCATCATTGTTTCAGCCATGACTTCTCTAAAGAAGCACAATGATAAGTCAGCCTTCTCAGGAAAATCTATACTTTACCTAAATCGGCATCAAACTGAGGAGTGGAAGGGATGGATGCAGGTGAGGTACTCTTCATCAGAACTAATGCCGTCAAATAGGCAATACTATGGATTGCTTATACTAGAGAAACTGTGACGAACTTCTGCATTTTCTGATTGTGACTGCTGTGCTATTTCATGAAACATATGGGCATTATGATATGAATTGCAGCCGTGGTTTGATGATTTGTGCTCTTCCTTACTACTATCCTTCCATTTTTCACTCAGGTGCTCTTCTTAATGTACCATTACTTTGCTGCCACGGAGATATATAACGCAATTCGTGTACTCATTGCTGCTTATGTCTGGATGACTGGTTTTGGGAATTTCTCATATTACTACATTAGAAAGGATTTTAGCCTGGCTCGCTTTGCACAGGTGTGTCTTCTATGTCAATTTGATCTCGATTGTTGTCTATGGTCATCTCGGTAATCAAAATTTTCTACCAATCTGCCGCTGAAGTGTAAAAACTTTCTTTGCATTGTTAAAAATTGCAGATGATGTGGCGGCTAAATTTTTTGGTCTCGTTTTGCTGTATCGTGCTGAACAATGATTACATGCTGTATTATATCTGTCCTATGCACACTCTGTTTACTCTTATGGTATATGGCGCACTTGGCATTTTTAACAAGTACAATGAGAATGGGTCTGTAATGTTTGTGAAGATTTGCTGTTGCTTTTTGGTGGTTATCCTTGTGTGGGAAGTCCCTGGGATTTTTGACCTACTATGGAGTCCCTTCACATTTCTGCTAGGTTTGTGCTAATGTAATTAACCTATTATCCATTTGTCACTTTGATTCACAAAGGGGTTTACTCAAAAAGTATGGTCATGTTTCTTGAGTTCAGGATACAAAGATGCAGATCCTTCAAAAGCAAACTTGCCTCTTTTGCATGAATGGCATTTCAGATCGGGTCTTGATCGCTACATATGGATAGTAGGAATGCTATATGCTTACTATCACCCTACCGTAAGTTGTTGAGGCATTGGTCTCTCTTCTTTCACTGGAGCAGAGATATTCTTCTCCTTGTGTGACATGTAATTGTATCAAGTACTACCTGCATGTGCAGTCTACTGTAATTTGTGGCTCTTCTTTCATAGGTTGAAAAATGGATGGAGAAATTGGAAGAATCTGAAACAAAGGCGCGGGTACCAATTAAAACAATCATTGTGACGGTTTCCTTAATGGTGAATTTCATGGTCTTTCATTAATAACGGTACCAACGTTTCATTTTTCAACAAGCATAATGCATCAATTTGAGTGACTGCTTTTCTGGATTATCTCCAGTTCTATTATGATTAATTTTATATTTAATATTTTTGAAAATAAAAATCATTTGTGTAGGTTGGCTATTTGTGGTATGAGAACATTTACAAGCTAGATAAGGTATCCTACAATAAAATCCATCCTTACACATCATGGATTCCTATAACGTGAGTCTATTGACATTCAAACCTTTCTATAAACATTTTATGTACTATGCTGAATTCAAGTGACTTTTCTTGATAACTGTTACTTCTCTTTTGCTTTTGCTCAGAGTCTGTATTTGCCTGCGAAATTTCACCCAGCAGTTCCGTAACTTTTCTTTGACTTTGTTTGCGTGAGTACCTTTAACAAATCTCTCTCTCTCTCTCTCTCTTCTCCCTCCTGTGTATAATCTTTCTTATTCTTTAGGTGGCTCGGCAAGATAACACTGGAGACCTATATTTCTCAGATCCACATCTGGCTGAGGTTTGTCGGCCTTTTTTGGGGGTTGCTTCATCTTTGATCTGTTTGTAAAGTTTATCAAGGATAAAAATTCTTTATGTTTTTGCTACTTATATTCTGGTTATTCTGTTTTTAGCCTGTAGACCCGCATTGTTGATGATTTTCATTATAAAGCTTCTTCCAACTTGATATGTTTATCGGTAGCTTTCTGCATGTTGAAGTTTTACTGTGTATTTCAATAAATTTCAGATCAACTGTGCCCAATGGACAGCCCAAATGGCTCCTCTCCTTTATTCCAGATTATCCCTTGCTCAACTTCATGCTCACAACTGCAATTTATCTTGCAGTAAGTAACTATATTCTTAACCTGCAAATGTTAAGGGAGTGGGTAAAGAAAAGATATTTAGGCTCGATGGCGGTACATGCATGAATATTTTTTCCCCTCTTTATCAGGCTAAACTTCTGTATGCAGATATCATATCGTCTTTTTGATCTGACAAATACTCTGAAGACCGCATTTGTTCCCACAAAAGATAACAAGCTTCTTCTAAGGAACTTCATTGCGGGAGCTTTTATTGCCCTCGTCTTGTATTGTATTTCATTGATTCTTCTTCAGATTCCGCTCCTGGGAGTAAGCTCTATGACTACACTCTATACGTACATGATAGATTGCAGTGATCTGTATATGATGTTACAACTTTATGCACTGGACAGGCTTGACGGGTTGAGAACAGGATGGATGTGGCAAGAATTTTGTTGGGGGACGGAACATTCAGAATCCAGTTAATAAGCAGATCGGAACTGAAAGTTTTTTTATGAAAGCTGTGGCTTGAAGCCATACTAACATTTTTTGAGGAAAAGAGTACTGCGTTGAGACGGATCTTGGTCCTCTAGACATGCATTTATGGTGGAGGAAACAGTTCCACGAGTTGTGAATTTAGCTGGTGGCACAAGGCAAATTCTTTCAGATGGTGCTTATTCAAATTATAGCATTCTCATGGTTGTATATTTCTTTTTTTGTTTTTCCTTCTAGATAGAAGTTAGATGAGAATAGTTTTGAGATGAAATACATGTAAGTCTGGATGATACAAATCGAATAAATTCAAAAAATTCATTTTTATTTTGGTGTCTGTGCCTCTGCTCCAACCTCGTTCAGGCGCCTTTGGTAAAGAACTAACTCGGGCCGGGCCCGGGCCACGCCGCCGCTCGACAAACTTCTTTGGCCCTTAGTTGCGGCGAAGAGAGGGGGCTTCAACGACTGACCAGGAAAGGCGGCAGCCATCGGTTGAGTTGGAAGATTCGATGAACCTGGCCCTCCCCGCACCAAAGAGCTGCGCACTTTTTAGCCTTTTCACCCTCCCAAACAGCTACTCTCTCTCTCTCTCTCCCCCTTCTCTCTTTCTCAAGTCGATCTCAAATATAAACGATTTCCCTACTGGCGTCGTAACGTAAGAATGGCTTTCCTCATTCCTCCCCTTCCATCGCCGACTTCTCTAAAACCCCAAGTTTCTTCTCATCCATCCTTTTCTCCTTCGTATACCTCGCAGAAAATCCTTGCCCTCGACTCCATATCCTGTTCCTTATCATCTTCGCCATTCACAGAGAAGCACTCTATCGAAAGATATCAACGAGATAGCTGGTTATACCAACAGACTCCTCAAGCTTCCTGCTCCATCCCAGCTGATTCCAATTCCATCAAGCAAAACGATATTGGTCTCCAGTTACCTGAGCTAAAGAAATTATTACAAGTCTTAAGAGAGAAGAGAGGCGGCGAGGCATCCGGTGGTCCCAAGAGAGGTCCTGGCAATGTATTCTTGGTCGGAACTGGACCTGGTGATCCTGACCTTTTGACCGTCAAGGCTTTGCGAGTGATCCAGACTGCCGACCTTCTGTTGTATGACCGTTTGGTGTCAAATGATGTGTTGAACTTAGTAGGACCTAATGCGAGGCTTCTCTATGTTGGAAAAACTGCCGGTTATCATAGCCGGACGCAGGTAAATCCTCAAGACGACATCAAATTCCTCGTCTGGGCACCCTAATTATATTGGATTTAAAATTGTTTTTTAAAAAAAAAAATCTCTTAAGCGACTTCTCTGGATTTTGATGTCGTAATGACACGGGAGATTCTTGTTGGCTAGTTGCGTGTCATTCGGAATCAGTTGCCTTCACTACAGCGTAGTAGGATGGGTGTGTTGCCGTTATTTTTGTAGATATATTGGACTGTTTTCTTATTTCAATCGCGTCTTTGTTGTGCAGGAGGAGATTCATGAGCTCCTGCTGAGTTTTGCCGAGGCAGGCGCAAACGTTGTGAGGCTTAAAGGAGGGGATCCACTGGTGAGCTTTAGGATTTTGTGATTGTTCTGAATTTATCTCCTTTTCTGATCTGTAAAACATAGTTTGCGATTCAAATGTAGAAAGAACAGGTTCTTAACTCTAATAGATATCTAACTGTAATGTAATCATCGAGGAAAAAGAAATTAAATCTGTACCTTGCTCTTGCTTCTCTTTTTCTTAAACCATTTGATTATTGGAAACTTAAATCATGGTGAAAGCCTTCACTTTCCTTGGGGCATATGGGAGATGAGGGGGGGCTGGAGTTTGGTTCTCTAGTAGGATATTAGGTTCTACATCAATGTGGGTATTTCATTCCCTTGTTGCTTGTCTCATGTTTCACTTGTTCTCAAATGTAGAAAGGTAAATTTTTGAGTCCATTGTGCAGGTATTTGGCAGGGGGGGAGAGGAGATGGATTTTCTACAGCAACAAGGAATTCAAGTTAAGGTCATTCCAGGTATGATATTGTAGCTGTCCCTTTGGTTTCATGTGCTTTTTTTTTTTTTTTTTTGGTTAATGGGCATTATCAATCACCTTTGCAAGCACACGTGAGTCTTCATCATCAAGTCAGTAAAGATGTTTTTTTGTTGTCCAGGAATTACTGCAGCCTCAGGAATTGCAGCAGAGTTGGGTATTCCACTGACTCATCGCGGTGTTGCCAACAGGTTCTCTCTCTATGTCTCTCTCTGAGCTATGAATGTCATTGGTTTATGAGAGCCTTTGGTTTTAACGATCCTTTCTTCATCACAGTGTCAGATTTCTGACCGGACACTCCCAAAAAGGAGGAACGGATCCTCTATTTGTAGCAGAGCATGCTGCTGACCCGGATTCAACTTTGGTTGTGTACATGGGTTTATCAACTCTTCCTTCTCTCTCTCTAAAGTTGATGCACCATGGCTTGCCTCGTGAGACTCCATCAGTAGCAGTGGAGCGGGGGACCACTCCACAACAACGAATTGTGAGGATTCTTCTGCATAACTTTCGGGCTTAAATGTCTTAGGCACTAGACTCAGAAAGCTAATTCAGACCGAAGTTTCTTCAGAGCATACAATATAAGTGGTATTAACAGCTTCATGCATTTGTTGTGCAGGTATTTGCAGAACTCAAGGACATAGTAGCTGAAGTTAAAGAGGCAGATTTAGTATCACCAACATTGATTATCATAGGAAAAGTGGTGGCACTTTCCCCATTTTGGCCACTTTCTTCTAGAGAGGCAACCTTAGCCGCACAAACTAAATAGATGAATTGGGGGCATTTTCCTACCAAAATTGGGACAGAAGAAGCAACACGATATTCTAGAGTAAAATTCAATCCAACATTCTTAAAACCTCAGTGGAACAGAACAGCCAAATGAGGTTTCACTCCTGCCATTTCTGCTTTGTTCAAGAGGTGGTTTCGCGTTCTTTTTAGTTGACTGTGGCATAGTTGATTGCAGAAGACATAAATGTATCACTCTCGGGAAGATAATTTACTTCATGTCCTCTCTCTCTGCATGAATAATTTTGTATCCTTCTCAATTTCTTACAGCTGTATTTTATGAGATGATTTAAGAGACGAGGATCACTTATTGATGTATCTGTTAGATTTCTTTTGTAGATGTTCATCAAAATTTATTCTCCATAAACTGGAAATCAGTTTATGAATTCGAACTCTTCCTTTCTTCAAATCTAAAACTTTCTTGCAAAACTATGCTTTTTGCATGTGTATGTTCCGACTGCAATAAAACCAAGATATCCTCGATTCTTTTGTTGCTCAACTATGTAGATACGTTTAGATAATTCTTAAGAATCTTACCATAATAATCTACTTATTTTTGTTGACCGTTTTTACTTTTACAGCTTTTACTTGATTGCAGGTTAGTATGTATGGTCTCTGTTGTGCACAGGGCAGGGATAATAGCGAGTACTTCAAAGGAAATGGTTGGCCTTCAGATACAACAGGAGACAGTATCACAAGAAGAATGTATATACAAGGCCACGAAGCACTAAACTGAAAGAACATTCAAATGAGAATCAAACTACGGGAAGAATGAATGCAGAAGGCCCTTTGGGCTCAAAGATAAAAGAAGATGAGTAATACAACCAGCAATCTGCAGGGACAAAATTGTTGGAGCTGCTGCTGCAAATCGAGATTACGCTGCTTCAACAACTCTCCTTTGGAACATCCATGATGTGGGAGCATCTCCCTATGGGTATAGGGAACCTTAAATTTGCAACAAGATGCATGATTTCTTTGAAACACATTGAACCGTGATACAAAGCCAGTGAGGCAGATAGCTAGTGCTATGTGATAGTGCTCCCCATCCACAGGGGTCAAGGTTTTTGCATGTCGAGCTTCTGTTTTATTCTCTTCATGCAGCCAAAAGAGAAGGAGACAGATCATCTTTGAAGGCTTCAGTTTCACTGTAGGGTGCCAAAAAGATCAAAATAGGACTGCATTCAGAAAACTCTCCTTGACTTGAGGGCTTGTTTCTGAATAGTCTCACTCGTTCTCTGCCACATTCTCCAGAATTACTTGGGAGTAAGGCTCTCAAAAGAAGGCGGTCTCTGGGCCAAAAGGAGGGTCCAAGGAAAGACTATGACAAACTTTCACTGAGGGTCTGATGTCACAGATAACAGCAAAGAAACTTTGTTTTACTGTTTCATGCTTGGCACCATTCTAGCTATGTCTAAGAATACTTGCTGCATCACCAAACAATCAGCTGCTAAGATTTTAATTATGCTACAGACCAACCCATGTTTGGTAAATCAGACATGATTGGTTTCACTTTATCTGCTCATCCATTAGAGTGAGGCATAGGGTTTTAACAACACAAGTTGCCTTTAGGACCATAGAACTAACAGTGCTTCCATGTTTACCAATAATCATTGCAAGAACATAGTCCATTCTGGAAATGATGAAATCTTATGCGATCCCTGACTACAATTTCTCGACCATAAATTTTGGAGATGAACTTCGTTACCTGGTGACAGTCCCAACAAACTCAAAAAGTTCTTAACTATACGTATAGGGGTTCCACGTGGTGTGTTAATAAAGCCATATGCAATTGCTAACCTCAACACTGTGTTGCCTGTGCAGTTTCTCCCTTTTCATCGTCCATATCAAGTAATACTTGTGGTATGTAACTTGCATTTTTAGTCTTGTAAAAATCAAGATTTGGTGAAGGAAGAGAAGAAAATTGAGAATGGCGTCCTTGGGAACTCTGCATGAATTCCCAGACTCCATAAATAAGTATTTTGAGTTACAAATTATAAAAATACCCTAATACACTTAATGTCCTTATATCTCCCTAAGTATACATCCTATGTACACAAAAATTTAACCATTGATATAAATTAAAATGCAAAACACGATTAAATTAAGAAAATTAACCACTGAAGTGGTAAAATAACCAACATATCCTTGAAGGTAAAATAACCAAAATACCCTTGAATGTATTTTCTAACACTCTCCCTCAAGTTAGAATGTATATATCCAAGAGTCCCAACTTGTTGTAGAATGATATAAATCCTCGCTTACTAAGGGCTTTGGTGAAAACATCTCACACTTCTACCTTATTTTTCATTACGATATCTCGAATGAAGTGGCAATCCATTTATATATGTTTAGTCCTCTCAGGAAAACTTGGTTACTTTCAATAAAGATCGCAATTTGATTATCATAAAACATGTTCAACGACTCATCTTGGTTGAAACCCAAAACTCGTGAGACTCACCTAATTCACATTAACTCGTTTATTGTGTGAGCCATCGCCTTTGTATTCAACTTTTGCATTAGACTGAGCTACAATATTCTGTATTTTACTTCACCCTATATAAACTTCTTTTGTCTCAACCATTCACAAAATAACAAAATTAAGCCAAGCTTTTAGATAATTTTTAGATTTATCACCAAGGTGGGCCTCACACAAAAATTAGGGTTAATGCACACAAATAGGATATACGTACTTCAACAATCTAATAATTAGTAAGTCATAGGTATTTCAACCAATATCATATAAAAGTAATAGCAATTAGGGTTGACATCATCGATTGGATGATGACGGAGATCTCAAAAAACCCAATTAGGAACCTAATTATGACAATCAAAGTGTAGAGAATCCTTCAATAATTCATAAAGACCAATAACCTTAAGGTTATAGTAGATAAAAGGAGGAAAAAGTTTAACTTTGATGAACTAGCATAAAAAATCTAAATTTTTTCTTTTTTCAAGAGGTTGTCCTCTTAAAAAAATAAGAAAATCTACAATAGAATGCTCCCAACAACAATTTACTGCTGTAATACCGAGTAAAAATCAAGATTTGAGTGAAGTAAAAAGATAAAATTAAGAGAAAAATGATAAAAGAGACTTTCTAAAGAGCTTGAATGCCGTCTTTGGAAACTGTACAAGAATTTCTAAACTCCTTGAATAAGTGTTAAGAGTTATAATTTACAAAACTACCCCTATACACTTAATAAACCTTAATCTCCTTGCTTTGGGGGTCTTATGTATCTGCCACAAGAGATTGCTGGAACATCCCATCCGATTATAACCTCCCGTCTGTCGATTTTCTATCCATAAATGTAACAAAAGAATTACACTACGACTGGTTTTATTTCAAAAGATGAAATGCTTTGTGAATCTCAGGCAGACACGTCTCAAAGCACGAAGCCAGACGTAGAGCTTGCTTTGACAAAACATCAATAATTTTGATAACTTGTGGATGGATGTAGGGCGATCAGCAATCTTGTCTTCTTCCGCAAAAAAATAAAATAAAAAAATCCTCAAGTTGGTTCGTCTCCTACTGTACAGAGAGTCCCCCATGAATGACATATTTTCAATTATTTGAAGTCTCCACCGGCACTTACTGGACGAAATTTTCGAAGAAGGTGACATGCCAAACGGCAAAACGAGTTGATCGAGCCTCAGCATAAACATTAGGAACATTCTTCAACTCAAGGAAAAGCAATATAAAAGCTTCCAATTATCATCTGATAGAAAGAAAGCCTCCAGTTCGCCCAGAAATGTCAATTTTCTGCAAAAACACTCAAACTTCCTTTCAGGTTTCTTATGGTGGTTGATCGGAATTTGTCGTGTGCACTCTCTTTCACAAACATTTCGAAATGGATATAAGAAGAAGACAAAGAAAGAGAGAGGGATGGTGACTGCGCCACGACGTAAGCGACATTCCAGGAGTTGGGAAAGCAATGGTGAAGGCAGGGAGAAGACGAAAGAGAAAGAGGGATAGTGACTGCGTCACACACCACTTTGGGAGACCGCGGTGGCTACCCCACCACGTCCATGTGACATCACGTGCGAGTTTATAGAATGCCCACGTGAAGCACATCTGACGTTGGAAAGAAGCGAGTGGGGGTCGTGACGTGAGTGACGCGTGGCAATTAAAATCATAATGTCAATTCCTTCTTTTATGAGCCTTTTGACATTTCTCCAAATTGAACAATTATTTGACCCTCTACTGGCCACACGTGTGTCCATAGGATTTCGTCCTTTACTTATTTTTATCACTAATTTATTTAAAAAATAATTTTCTTTTTAATGGTTGGATTTGTTTCCACGTAGCAGGAATATGCTTATGCTAAAGGCCAAAATAGTGAAATAACCCCTAGGGTGAGTTTAGCTTGATCTGAATATTTCGAATTCGAGTTTAGCCTGAGAGTAAAATTGGAATCGAACTCGAGCTTGATCTCGAACCTATATTAAAAAAAAAAAAAGAATATTATGATGAATTTAGTACCATCGAATTTGAAGTTATCATGGAGGAGTCTAAGACTTTGAAACGGAGTATACTATATAATTACTGACTTAATAGACCTAAAAGAAAACAAATACCTCCATAAGTAGTGTTTATTTTATTGGTAATCAACAACATTAGATGTTGAGGGACTCAAAAAGACTGAACTATCAGTAGTCTTTGAGGTTTGAGGTAAATAAAAGCAACTATCAACCAACTAAAGAGGGAATCTATGTAAATGAATCGATTCGAGCTAACAAGCGGGTTTGGTATTATAGTCTTGGGTTAAGTACCTATGTCTTCCGCTCCTAACAAGCTGGTCTTTTGGGTAGTATTGGCTAGGTGCTTAATATTTGGTATCAAAGCGGGCTCTCATGTCGCGAGTTCGAATCCCGGGGTGTATAAAGGCTGGATTAAAATTACTGATAGGTTCGAAAGGGGCGACCTGGAGCATTGCGAAGGGGCACTAGGAGTAGGCCACCGGGTTGGGCCAGTGTCGTTGCGTCGCCGTGGTCGTCGGCTCACGAAGGTGGGGTGTGATATTATGTCTTCCGCTTCTAACAGGCTGGTCTTTTGGGTAGTATTGCTAGGTGCTTAACATTTGGTTTGTTATACTTAACAAACTTTATTTCAAGAGTGAACTTGAGCCGCGCTTAAAAAATTGAACTGAACCGAACTAGAACGGTTTGGGAACTCGTTTTGATTAGTGCTACCCCTAAACACCCCTCTTTCCCGATCCGCCTCGGCATGCACGCGCTCATCGTTTAAAATCTTTCAGAACATTAGCATTCTTGTGACAATGTGCAGCTTCGTCGGAAAGAGCCAAGGGGAAAGAACAATTACTATACTGCTTCTGTTTTACAGCCTGCTACTGTTACACATGAACGAATTCACACAAGCAGGGGGTAGGGAGCTTGAAATTTACACTTCGTTTACCACCCAGGACCGGGATTTGGATTCCTGTATTCAGACTCTGCGCAAGATTATGTGAGCTCCGTGTTGAGGATGCATAGTTATGGCAACATGTGGCGCATGGGCGTAGGAGGGAGAGAGCTCGAACCGGAAATGCTGAAGAACCATCGCCAATGCCGTCTTTGCCTCCATCAAGCCGAAGTTTTGCCCTATACAGATCCTTTGGCCCCATCCGAACGGGAAGAATGCGCCGGGTTGCTTGGAAGCCATTGAAACTCCATTGGCAAATCTCTCTGGATTGAACTCACCTGCATCCTCACCCCAGAGACGAGGGTCGCGATGGATGAGGACAATTGGCATGCCCACTTGGATTCCTGGGGGAAGAAGAAGCTTCCCGACTTTCACTTGCTTCTCGGTATGCCGAATAAGTATCGTTGCCGGCGGGTATAGCCTCAGAACCTCGTACAGGATCATTGTCACCTGATACATATCAAGTGTTTGAGAAATTTTATCAAAGATTGGCGGACTGCTGTTTAAAGGGACGATTTCAAGAATAGGAAGTTCGGTAGTTGCTCACACTTTTGAGGCGGCTTAGCCCGTCTATATCCGGGGTTCTTTTACCAAACACTTCCACAACCTCTTTCCTTGCTCGATCTTGCCAACTCGGGTGCATACTTAGCACAACCATTGTCCATGTCAGTAAAGCAGCAGTGGTGTCTGATCCAGCGAAGTAGAATAATTTGCATTCTCCAATGACATCTTCAATGGTGATTTCTATCTTTTCGTCGTAGTCGTTCCGGCCATTACGTTTGGCATCTAATAACAAACCCAGCAAGTCATGAGCACCAGAATCTCTTCCCTCTTTCATTCCCTTTTCTCTCTTCTCGATCATAGCTGTCAAGAGGGTTCTCACTCTTTTGTTTAACTCTCGTCTCCTTTGGTTCTCTTTTGTGGGCAAAAACCTGCTCAACCGGATAAACTTTGATTTGATCATGGGAATAGAGAAATTAATCCTGCACAAATACAGCCAGTTGAACAGAATGAACGACGGCAGCATACCTGAGACCGGGAATATATAAAGCTCGATCAGCTTTTATGTGGAGCTTGATCTGTTCAGATTGAATTTCGAATATCTGCTTCCCTTCTTTGTAGCTGCTCCCAAATGCCGTCCGAGAAATGACATCCCCCGCAAGATTTTTCATCTCCGGCCACACATTCAGTTCGTAGGACTCACCGGGGCCAATTAATGTTTGCCATCTTTCTATCAACTCGGTGCAGCTAACGGAGTATGCTGGAAGCATTCCCTAAAATGCAAAATTCACCATTAAAAGAACAAACACAAAGAAAAAGAAGAAGAAGCCGCTCTAACTACTCATCTTGCATTCTGAGAAAGTTTCTTTAAATGAGAGACAAGAAGCAACCTTCAGCTTCTCAAGATGGAAAGCCGGGGTTAAAAGCCTCCGGTGCTCTGCCCACTTCGCCCCTTGATAAACGGCCAGACCTCCGGCTAGCAACTTCGTGTGAGGATTCGGCTTAAGTTTTTCAAAGTCGCCAGACCTGTTCGAAAGAATTTCCTTCACCAGCTCCGGGGCCATGATGTTCACTCGAGGAACCGTGCCAAACCACTGGACTGACGTCATACCTGCAAGTTGGAGAATCTCTTCTAATCTGAGCATTAACATTCTAAGAGTTGTGAATGCAGGTGACGATATAGGGGCACAGCGAACGAAATTAATCGCGACAGAAGCATGAGAGTTTTTATTAACTGAATTGCAACCCAAAACTTATCTTGGTTCTCCGAGAAGAAACAAAGCACGGGCTAGAAAAAAAGAGATGAAGATAGAAGAAAGAAAGAAATCGAGCAAATGAAGCCATGGCCAACAGAAAGACAAATTCTTCATGAAATCAGAACTGCATAGTATACCGTAGTTCTTTATAATGTCGCAAAGGAAGGGCAAGAGACGTGGGGCGATGTCGTGGGTCAGATTCATGGGCTTGGACAGTGCTTCTTCGATCATCAGAGAGTTCTCCTTCAAATTGCCTTGTAAAAGTCTGTAAGAAGGACCGGCAATGCCCTGCTCTCTCAGATGCTTCTCCAGCTGCTTAGGTTTCCACCAGATGGAGTTCAATAATCGTGATATACATATCAAGAAGAAAAGACAAGAGATACTCAGTAAACCAGCGACAAACTCTTCCATTTTTCTTCTGCTAGCTAAACCAGAAAGAGAGTTGTAATTTCATCCATCGAGATGCTAAAGGCAGTTGTATTAATATGTTCTTAAACAAGTGTTCCCTCTTTCAGAAACGATATTCTAGGCTTCTAGCAAATGGAATATGAAGGGAACCTGTAATCACGAAGTGAATGGGATCTTTCCCAAGGAACAAACCAACTTATTTTAAATGTCCCGTCGTTGGCCTGCAAATTGCAGTAGTAGTCTAGATGGCAGGAGCTTTCATAAACCAGATTATACTTTAATTCGATGTGCTATAGATGGTTCATAAACTAATAATTATCGTTTTTTTAAATGTTAATCAATGTTATCTTTCCATCTCCATTTGCTGCAATAGGAAAGCCAGGGTTGGCTGGACCCTCAAAGACAGAGATAAAGAAAGAAAGCAGGAGCATCAGCTAATGGTTTCCAAGCAACAATACATTCATCCATCGTTGACAGCTACGGAGGCAATGCCAGGAAACTCAATTGGTTGGTCAGTTGGCAATGTCGTGTTTACAGCGGTGACATATGACCAGGATTTTGATGAGTTTAAGAATTTCTCTTTTATTTCTTCTGGGAAGTGATGATAAGTTAAGATCATTGAATCGATTCCAAAAACCAATGAAGCAGTGAAGGAACCAAGTAAATCATTTGTCAAAGTCGGAAGAACAGGGAAATCCATTGATTTGTCAGAGGAAAAAGGGCGAGAAAGAACTCTGGTTACTTTGGTTCACATGTATCCAAAAAACCAATCACAACTCACATGTTACAGTTCCAGTTTATTTGTATTTTATAAGCTTGGTCGTCTTCGAAGTCAATGGCGGATTATGTTCAATTATCTCTCTTCAATCTAAGCGGTTACAACTGTCTCTCTTTTCTCAGCAATGCTTTTCTTTTCTGCTCCACTCCTCCCACCGCCTCATCAATAGCTGTCGCCACCCAGGACGTTTTCTAGTCAATGAGTCTGTTTCAATCGTCATTACTGACTGCATAAGAAGCTACAGAAAATATTAAAAGTGAAACAACGGCATGGCCGTGATGCTTTCTGGGTTTCTGGATCCTTTCCCCTCAAACTCTTCTTCGTTTTCTTTTCTCAGAGCTGTTGGGAGCAGACGCTAGTGGCTGGTCACTTCACTTTTAGCAAAAAACCAATAAAACCGTCCAAACAGTTAAAAAAATAGTTTATATCAAGCCTCAGGACAGCAATATCTGATCAAGAACATCCATTAAGTAATAGCAGATCATTCTGGAATAAAATCTTTAAAATAAGCTATCTCCTATCCAAGAGGGTTTTTTTTTCTTTATTAAATTATTTCAATAATTATTATTTAAACTTATTAAGAATTAATTATTATTTAAATTGTCTAAATTTATTAACATAATAATAATAATAATAATAATAAAAGAGTAGGAAGCAAACAACACTCTATTGAGATCAGAGGAGGGCTTGTTCCATAGGGAGGACGTTGATTGCTCTCCTTGTTCTATCTAAAAGAGGGTGATTGTTTTAGTGGGGGTAGGGGAGCAATTCGTCTGGAGGCAAAATGGCTACCACCCTCCTTTAGCAGTCAAAGGAGGGGTGACCTCCTTCCTCGACTAGGAGGGTGACCATGAAAGGGGGAAGAGGGGCCTACGCCTCTTTCATTCCCACCTATTTGATGGGGAGAGAGATAGGTTCCTCTTAATTTCTCCCGGGGAAGGATTGTCAGCCGTCCTAAAGGAGGAGGGCACACTAGATGAGGGGGTGGAAGGATTTGTTTTAAATGCGGAAGGTGCTCATGAAGAGGTGGAGGACACCCTAGATGAGGTGGGTTGTGGCCTCACTTCGTTCCCTCAGAGCGCCATATTGGGGTAGAACATAGGTTGGTGAGAATTCAAACCAGAAGTTCTGCCGAATCATGGCCAGAGCTAACTTAGCTTGAGTGAGTGCAAAGTTCTGGCCAATGCAAATTCTAAAACCCCAAGCCAATGGGGAAAAAGCTGTTTGATACTTGGTTGCGTTGGAAACTACCCTCGTGAATCTCCTGGATTGAATTCTTCTGCGTCTTCACCCATATTTCATGGTCATGAACGAGGAGAGTGCAGGAACCGATGATCACCAAAAACGAAAGAAAACAATCTCTGACTGTATAAACTGTTAATACATGCATGCGGGAAATTTAGATTGTTCTCCATTCGAAGAGAAAAACAATCCCACCGGAAAGATGTTATGAATCAAAAGAAGAGGGTGAAACAGATGCAATGCGGAAGCCGGCCATGATTGAAGAAAACAAGGAATGAAGATACGGTATTCCACTACGCTACGATGCACAATATTGGAGAAGAGTTCATGGTTTTGGATCGAGCTTTATGGTTTTCCGCGGCGTTTTCGTTGAGATTGCCGGAGAGCAATTTGTAAAGCGGACCCACGATCCCTTGCTCCTTCAACAACCTCTCCAGCTTCATCGGCTTCCACCATGTGGAATACAGCACTCTGGATATCCACAATAGGAAGCAGACGAAGAGAACGGCCACAGGAAAGTATCCCATTTCCGACTTCTTCAGTCTTCACCTTATGGGGTAGGGGTCATTTATACACAAGCTCTATCACAGGAACCCGAGTCTTCGCCTACTGTTTTGACCATTTTCAGCACGAGAGGAGCCTGTGATTATCGTCATGTTTGCGGAATTACTTGGCAAGAACAAATCGAGACCCCTGATATGATGGTTCATAACTTGTTTTCACTCTTAATTCCAATAATTAAGTTCTTGTGAGAGGTGCCGACTGAATTGCTCATTAGCTGTCTCATTGAAGGAGCTTTCTACCGACTTAAATAAAAAGCCTTCTTTTATCATACTTATTTGCACCCTTTCCATCCATGTCACATACAGTTTTTCTGTCTCTTTCATTTCTCCTTCGATCTAATTGCCTAGACCTTAACAGCCAACGACTGCAGTTTTTTCTGAGTAAATTATATACACTTCATTAACATATGCTCAGGTCATCAAACCCGTCCAGGTTAGAAGTTTTCAGAAGGAAATGGGTTTTCTCTTAGTAAAAACTGGACTAGACAATGGTTCCGCTCCAACTAGACTAATCAGTTATGAAAAGAATTCTCTCTTTTTCCTTCGCCCCTTAATCCTTTTTGTCCTCTTGCCTGTCAATATATGCTGATGTTACAACTGATCAATGATCAAAGCTTAATGCACTCCAACAGTAGGAATATTGGTCAGCCAAAAATTCAATACAAATGGATTCATATGCAATGATTATCAGTCCTTAAGCATGTTGTATTGTAGGAAATACAAATTACATAGCTTTCTATCAGCTTGACCCCCTCCCAAAACCTGTCACTGCTGAATAAGTTAATTCTACAATAAGTCAGACTTGTTTGATTAAGAGCATCCTTCTTTGTCAATTCACATACTCATTTCAGTTCGTACAAACCACGAATTTACTCAAACTTGGCTCAGTAAACCAGCAGTGATGACAAAACTTGTTTTCTTTCTATCAAAAGAAAATTTTCATCTCCGTTTCTCACTCAGTTTCGGAATGATATTATCTGTTAATCAGGTATCCTCGTTTGGCCATCTTAGCTTCAACACGCTGATATATTCGAGGATGATACCACCATGGAGTATTGCAGAGATTGCATGCTCAAGCCACTCCTGCCTTGCTTCCTTCTATCTAATTACCTGCTTACAGAACCTTCCCGCACATACACCACTCGACTCAGCCTGACACTTTTTTCAGCTCCAAACAGATATCTGATATCCATAGCATTCAAACGTAAAGCTTATTTAACAAAAAAAAAGTCCTTAGCAAGTCAAATCAGCTCATCACCCCTGATAATGTACATGTACTTCCAAAGTAAAGCCCAAAGGAATCGTGGACATGAGATTCTGATATATGTTTCAGCACATTTAATGATTTGCAATATTTGTATCATACACTTCATCAGACAAATAATGCTAGAGATAATCCTGTCTATTGAGAGAAAGTATGCTTTGTCCAAACAGGTACAGAAACAACAACTCAATGCAAATAAAAGTGAAATATACTTCAATGTCAACTGAGTGCCAGTGAGCTCCTTGTCTATCCAAGATAGTGGCTTTTCAACTCTGTGGGTTGTGAAGTTTACAATTACCAATTGGCACCAATTGGTTATGGAACAAGAAGTTTACAAGCAAAAGTTGCATCTTTTAAACCTGCTCTAAGGCACACTTTTGCTTCTTGTAACTGTTAGAAATCAGTAGAATGGCATTTTGGTAATTTTATATGTAATTCCTGAAGATGATATTGTATTTGAAAAATAGGTGATTTGGGAGAAAATAGAAGAGAAAATGAATTTCTGGAAGAGGGGCAGCTTTGCTGCCTTGGAATTCGAGCCAGAAAGGCCCTTCTTGCTTCTTTATCATCAGGGTTTAAGTGAAAATTTACAAAAGGACAAAAATGCCCCTCAATACTCAAAATTACATATCTCCTAAAACATGTTTAAATTGAATGAAAATTTAACTTGAGATAAAATAAGACATTCTCTATCTAATAGCCATACTATAAGAGAAAAATGTAATTTTGAAAATATAAGAAATGACTAAAATACCCCTGAACTTGTATTTTAACACTCCACTTCAGGTTTTAAAACCCAATTGTAAATTGTTTGGTGTGGTTCCTCGTATTTTTGGATGTACCTATTTTGTTCATATGCTTGGAACTTCGGTCAATAAGTTGTCACCTCGGTCTGTCAAATGTGTTTTTTTGGGATATTCTCGCCGACAAAAAGGATACAAATGTTATGATTTTGTTCGATGGAATACATATGTGTCAACCGCAGTGACCTACTTTGAACATACTCCATATTTTTCATCGTCTATTGAGTTTCTTGTATCACTTGAATCTCCTTTAGATAGTCCTGTTCCTGTTGCAGTTTTGGATGTTGCAGCGTCATTGAGTTCTTCATTGCCTCTTCGTGTTTACAGTCGTCGCTTTCGTACTCCTATAATGCAGTTATCTCTACAGAGCTCTCTTCTCATGATCCACCAGTTTCCTCATTGCCTGCAGATCCTGTTGTCACTGATTTAGACCTGCCTATTAGTCTGAAAAGGTAAACGATCTTGTACTTCTCATCCGATATCCAAATATGTGTCATTTGATTTTTTGTCCCCATCCTTCAAGTCCTTTGCTATGTCATTGTATTCTTCCCATATACCTCGTCCAGTGCTAAAACCTTGTGCTCTCCAGAATGGAAACAAGCTATGGATGATGAGATGCGTGCGTTGGTATCTCGGGGAACATGGCATCTATGTGATCCACCTATAAGAGCAGCTATTGTGGGGTGTCGTTGGGTTTATACTATCAAATATAATGTTGATGGCTCTATTGAACGGTACAAAGCTAGGCTGGTAGCGAAAGGGTATACGCAAACTTTTGGAGTTGATATCTTTGAGACATTCTCTTCTGTGGCCCAACTTACTTCGATACGTATCTTAATATCTGAGGCTGCTAATAAGGATTGACCTCTCTTTCAACTCGATATGAAGAATGTCTTTTTATATGGTGATCTACATGAGGAAGTGTATAGGGAGCAACTTCCTGGGTATGTTGCTCAAGGGGAGACAGAAAAGGTGTGTAAGCTACAGAAGACTATTTATGGACTTAAACAGAGTCCACGGGTCTGGTTTGAAAAGTTTAGTGATGTGGTACTACAATTTGGGTTCTATAGGAGTCATTGTGATCATTCTATGTTCCTACTTAAAAGGAAGACTGGTATAGTGGTTTTGGCTGTCTATGTAGATGACATTGTGTTATCTGGTGATAATCTTAATGGTATTATAGAAGTTAAACAATATCTGACCACACATTTTCAGATAAAGGATTTGGACTCTCTCAAGTACTTCCTTGGCATTGAAGTTGCTCGTAGCAAGCGAGGTATTATTCTTTCTCAGAGAAAATATATATTGGATATGTTACAGGAGTATGGTTTATTAGGTGTTAAGCCCATAGACACCCCCATGGAAGTTAATCATAATCTACATGACACCCAGGGTCCTACACTCAAGGATAAAATTCAATACCGCCGGTTAGTAGGTAAAGTGATCTATACTACAGTAACTAAGCTGGATATTTCATTTGATGTAGGAGTTGTGAGCCAGTTCATGGAAAATCCTCAAAAAGTCCATTTAGAAGTTACTCAGAGGATTTTGAAGTACTTGAAGGGTACACCTGGAAAAGGTCTTCTGTATACTCATAATGGGAAAATTGATGTTCTTGGGTATTTTGATGTCGATTATGCTGGGTGTAAGATGGATAGACGTTCTACATCAGACTACTGTTGTTTTATTGGAGGCAACCTGATAAGTTGGAAAAGCAAGAAACAGATAGTTGTGGCTAGGCCCAGTGCAGAGGCCGAGTATCGAACAATGACTCATATAGTTAGTGAGCTTATGTGGATTAAATTTATGTTTCTTGAGTTTGGTTTTATATTACCTGACCCTATGGTTATAAATTGTGATAACCAGGCAGCTATTTTTATTGCCAGCAACCCTGTATTCCATGAGAGAACGAAATATATAGAGGTTGACTGCCACTTCATTACAGATGCAATTATACAGAGGAAGGTGGTAACTCCTTATGTAAAGTCTTTAGATCAGTTGGGAGATATATTGACCAAACCTTTGGATAGACGTGAACATGTATCCTATAGTGACAACCTGGGATTGTTTGATATCTACTCTCCAGCTTGAGGAGGAGTGTAAAATACAAGTTCAGGGGTATTTTAACAATATTGTTCGGCATGTTTAAATTTCTTTGTATTGCAAATTTCATGTAATTTTGGTAAGTCTATTGGGAGATATAAGGGTTTATGTAAAATGTAACTAAATAGGTGTAGTTTTTGTAACTGCCTAACACTTAAATGAAGACTGAAGTTGCTCTCAGTCAAGTGGTGAAAAGAAAAAAACGATGAAACAAGTGTTTGACCTCAACTCAAGTGCTCTACTACATTTCTTACACATATTGAGGTTCTTACCACATTACACAGAGCTTGTAAAATAATAATCCCTTAGCATTACTAAAGCTTCACTGTAGATTTGTTAGCTAGAAACTCAGCTCCATCTTTGGCAGTCATGGGTTCATATCCAACACCTCTCACTTTTATAATTCAAATCCCTAAATTCAAATTCAAAAGTACTGGGCTCTACCCACTCAAAGTTCCAATTACACAGGGAAATGGGTTTCTCTCTGGAAGAACTGTACTGGACCACTGTTCCACTCCAACCCAGTTTGACCAGCAAGGTTCCTGCTTCCTTATCTTTTTCTTACAGCACTGCTGCACATATAAGAATCAGTCCATGGTTCTCTAACTCAGGATGTGCAGAACTTCTTATACTGCTTAAATGGAATAGCTTGAAAAACATAACCTTCTGCTTCAAGGGTGGTTGAAATAAAATTACAGTGATGGCTACATTAGCAAAGTAGACAAGCTGAAGCAGGTGGTTTTATGTGAGTAAAAAGGCCAACTCTTTTTACTCAACATTCGTCCTAGCAGACTTGATCAACATCAAGGTCTTTCGAGGTCAAGAACAGGGCTCCACAGGAAGAGACTTGATCACCATTGTTCAGATGGATTACTTGAATTATCCTTTTCAACAGAAGTAGGATAGGATGCCTAAATAGATTATTGAAATATATGAGCAGATTTTTCAACTCTATAAGCAGAAGCTAATCAAGATGGGAGTTATGTAATAAAGGTGCAACTAGACTAATCAGTTACAGGCTCCATGGGGTGGTCTTCCTATTTTTTGGCTCAAGAACCTCATCTTTTTTGTTTAGCCCCTTAAATCTCATTGCCGTCAATACATTTATGTCACAATACTAACAAGCTAATCTTCCTTCTCTTTTATAAATGCTTTAGTCCATGAATTTTAATAATTTTTTTGAAAAAACATATTATAAGCTAATAATGAAAAAAGGTAAGCAAGACAAAAACTACTTATCATCATCATCACCATTGAATAATGGATTTGTGTCATAATTTGACTAAAATTTCACAGCGGCCATCAACAATGAAATCTTCTTCTCTAACGGACTTGGACCTAATGTTTGGCATCCTGAGTTAATAGTAACTGGTGGAATTCAAGAAACTTTATCAAAGCTTAAGGGTTGAAGTAGAATGTGCCATTACCACAAACATGAAACCAAGGTTTGCCAAAACCACTTGCACTAGTTCATTAAGGATGACAGCAAGACCTTCATCCTCTGAATCACCGGAACCATCCCCACCACGACCAAGTACATCTCCAGAACCTCCATCATCGCAAATTCCACCGATTCCATGTGTTTTCTCAAACATCCTGAATGTAAGCCACCCATGGCTTTCTCTAATGATTTTCACAGATTAGGCTACAATCAGATGCGAGGTCATTCAACGAGAAATAAACTATGTACTTTTTCTGACAAATCACTGTGATAACTGTGAAGTATTGACGGCTTTGCCGCAACGTAGAGTATTCATGTCTCCACAGAGTAAGGGATTCAACATACAAAAGAAAAAAGACAGAACAACTATGAATAGAATCTTGGACAAGCCATAAAAAGAAAAAAAAGAAAATCCCTTTTTCTCTAGTTCTTATTCTAATAGAAAATGGAGTTTCTGGATAGGTTTCTACAGCACATACGAGTCCTCGCCAAAGTCGGAAGTAGATAAAATGCATGTAATGGAGAAATACAAACACGAGAAGGAAGGTAGCAAGATAGAGATAGAAGAGACATACTGCTTGCTTTTACTTGAACTGATTTGCTTGGAGCTCATCATTAGGCCGCAGTAACAAACTCCTGATTCCCCAACACAATAACCAAAGAAATGAATAACCTAATCAAACACCCAGAAATTTCTTTCTTCCAAAAACAACAGAAGAGATAAAAAAACGAAAAAGCATATTTCAAACTGCAAACAAACTCCGCGGCAATAATCAAGACCAAGATTCAACACTCGACCAGGAATCCTACCCAAGCCAGTATCAACGAGAAAAAAACCCAAGTCCCCTCTCCCACTTCCCCGAAATCTCTCTCCCTACCCGAACAAATGAAGTGTTTAGAACCGCTAAGACCGTGTTCCAGCAATGGCGCTGTCCCTCCAAGATCTGAATGGGCTTGATTCATCTTCTATATAATCGAAGAAGATTAACTTTATTATTAATATAGTATCAAATTTGTATGTCTCAGATTTGAAGTGAGACATTATAGTCTCAAAATTAAAAGGGTCTTATAGTTTTACATTTTGTATTTTGAACAATCTAAAATGAATGCTCAAAATGTTACACTCATCCTGTTCTTAGAGACTTCTTAGGGATCATTTGTGCTATAGAAAAATAAAATAATGGAAAATTATTTCTCCTTTGTTGGAAAAAAATCGTTTTGACTGGTTTTCTTAGGTTTGTATCGCCATAGAAAACAATGAGAAAATAGTTACGATGTTTGTATTTATACTGGAAATAAATTATTTTTTATAAATAATAAAAAAATTAAGAGTAAAGAGTGGGGTGGCGTCAAGTCAGAGCTAAGCTCTAACTTGTGTAGGTTTGAGTTTGGCTTGACCTTAAAACTTCAGGGTCAAAACTTGAACTCAGAAATTGTAAAGGAGTTCAAGTTCGAGCTCGAATTGGGTTTCAACTCAACATATATTTAAAATTATAAAAATAAATAAAAAATATATTGGTGAGTTTAGTACCATTGAACTGAAAACTTTTATAGAGGAATCCAAGACTTTGCAATGGAGTATACTAATATAAAATAACTAGTTTAATAGACCTAATAGAAGAGCAAATACCTCAATCGATAGTGTTTAATCCATCAACAAATAACAACATTAGATGTTGAAGGAGCTAAAAGGGCTAAACAACCAATCGTCTTTGAAGTTTGAGGTAAATAAGAACAACCATCAACCAACTAAAAAAGGAATTAACGAGAGCCTTATTTCTAGTTCAAACATCGAGCTCAAGTAAAAACTGAAGTGAGCCAAGCTTGAATAATTTGGCTTGGTGCCACCGCTAGGACTCAGGGGTATGATAGAGTCTTCGTACGTTTTAACGTGGGATATGATTTGTTGCACAAGATGGATGCATGTAACAGAATGTACAAATTGGCAACCTCACAAGACTAGGAATAAATTTAAAATTTTAAAGTAAAAATATATTCTATTATGTAAAAAATTCACTTGCCAATAAAGCTTTTTAATTGACTTAGGTGAAGATTTTAAAATAAAAGAGGATTTTACAATTTCAAATTATTTTTAGATAATATTATTGTTTCATATTACTTTTAACAGATTGCTGCATTTCCATTAGAGAACACTCTTCGGAGGGAAGATTTACCAAAGAAGGAAGAATCCTCCTTATCCTTTATCAAATGGACCTTGACGATATCATCTCAGCTAAAGCAATCAAAGTGAGGAAGTATATAATAGCAAACTGATACCTACTCAGACTTTCTGCTACATCCGATAACTTCACTTACCAACATCTCATAAACTCCATGAATCTACAACCAAATTCAACTTGAGTTGAATTAAGAAACCAAAGGCATCTCTTTTTGTCATTTAGACGACGCTTTGGCAGGTGCACTCTTCGATGCTTCTCTCATCGCTATGATCCAACACCCCACAATCGAATGACCCATCGAGAAAATAGAGCAAGAAAACGAGGAAGAAGCTGGAGGATAACATGGGAATGGGGCCAAAGATCCAGAGATAGAGGGGGAAGGAAAAGTAGAAGCCACGAAGACCGAGCGACCAGAACAAACTGCCTCGATTGATGGCACGGGCGACATATTCTGCCGATAGACTACCAAATCTAGGAGGGACGTTAATGAGGATGCTAGCATGGCTATAGTATCGGATTGATTGCACGTTCATGAGGAAGGCCACCAGGAAACAAACCAGAATGGCGAAGTACTTGATCGAGAAGCCAAGCTCGCTGGTGTCACCATATACCATTCCATTCACCGGGAAGACTGACGTCCCCCGACTATTATTCGTCATCAAGACGGCAATTAAGGAACTAAGCATGATCGCTGTTGATGCTAGGAGGGTTGATGCCATTATGTTGTTCCGGAGCGTCTGCACTGATAGAACTCCATTTTTCATCGGGTCCTGATTTAAAAATAATCCCCATCAATCGGATATGTTTAAAAAGATATCATGAATTACTAAATAGAATACTGTAAATGAATTACCTCCATTTCAACAGTACAAAACACAGAAAAACGCAAAAGAAAGAACGGAAGGAAGAGAGAGATACGAGAATTACCTCCATCATAGTTCGAACCCAGAGTTTTCTGTTGATGGCGTTGATGCCCATGACGGTTTTAGTGGGGTGCTTCATGACGCGATAGAAGAGCCACGCATGGTAGCCCGTCATTACTATAAGCCCCAATGGAACTAAAACATAATCTAGGATTTGTTTTCTCATGGGGCTTGAATTACCTTACCCACCTAAGCCAGAGAAAGAAAACCAAAAATCAGGCCCTGAAAGTGAGATTTTCAGTGTCCCAGAATTAAAAGAGCAGCAGAGAGAGTGGAGAATTTCTTAGACTCGAACGGGAACCTAAATGGAAAGAACTTCAACAAGATGAATGGGAAGTTTTTTGTAACTTTCAGTTTTCCAACTCTCCACTAATTGTGTTAGTGACTTTGGGCACGCTTTGCTTGCACGTTTAAAACTTTAAGCTAGTGGAAAAGGAATGGATTTTCCGTCGTCAGTTTCTCTTTATTTCATCACTGCCTATGAAGGAATCCAGTATGACTGTTTGAATAAGAAAAACAAGGGTTGATGTTCGTAACCCTACAGCCACCCAAACTCATATTCAGTGGCCACTTATTGACCCAAATCCAACTCCACTAACAAATGTTTCCCCAATTTCACTTGTACAGGGTAAAATCCTGTGCGATGTAACTTGTAAAATTTTGGATGTATGGCTTTGGCCAAATTCTCTCCACTCAGATGGAGGAAAAAGTTATAAAACAAACCAGGCCCCGACTGCTGGATACCACATTAACTTTCACAAAGGCCTTCACTGCTCAAATAGTAGTAACAGAAGCATCTCATCCTTACACGCTAAAAACCAAGAACCATCAATGGCGTCCTAAGAACATAATTTAATTTTATAAACAAAAAATCGATCAAAACAAAGCACTGCAACACGTGCACTCGGCGGGGAACATCTCCAATGGAGGAAAAAAAAATGAATGGGAATTTTTTTTATCTAGTGATCAACTGTACTTGCTGGTTTTCTTCTCATACCGAATTCCAACTGGTCCCGCTCTCAAAATCGCGACCTCTGCTTCTCGAGTCGTGGGAAGTTCCCAGTTAACAAGTTTCTTCAGTTGTTCTCTTTTCTGCTGACATTTCCTTTCTCTTTGGTTTTTCTCCTTTCCGTGCCGGTGGTCGCTTAGATGAAGAACGATAGAGCCAAAAGGAACTGTTGACGGTAACTATCAAATCCTGGATTTTCTTGAATTTACGGGTCTCGAATCAATTAGTTCTGTTGGGATAGTGAGCCGCTCTTCTTGCTATCGCCAGAAACTATTGATCTTGATCTGGTTTTTCATGGATTTTGTTTTCATGGTTTTTCATTGTAAAGGCGTTTGTGAATGTGACGCATCCACTTTTTAACAAAAAAAAAAAATCGTTTAAAATGGAAAATATTATTAATTAGAATAATTGGAATTCTGAATTAAGAATAATTTTCATTAATTTGAATTAACATATTTTTAAATTTTAAATGTACTTTTTAAATATTATTTTTAGAAAATCTCATATATTGACACATAAAAATTTTATATGCTACAATGCCCTGATCCAATTATAATTGAACCGACAAAATCGACTACTTGGTTGTCATAGTAGGGTTTGTGACAACTAAATCTCCAAGTGAAGTTTACCAATTTTTAATAAATAAATTTAATAAAATTATTAAATTTCTATTTTGACAATGGCCTCATCCAATTACAAAAGTAAGATCGAATCTATAAAATTATGTACTTGATTATCCTAATGTGACAAAGTTTGCCAATTTAAGAGGTTAACTTATAATAAAAATTACAAAAAGTAAAGTTAATTAATTATGGTTAAAATGTAAAACTTATATGTGACAATTGCATGATCCAATTACAAAAGTCGGATAAAATCGTGTACTTAATCTTTTTATTTAGGTCATATAAAAGAACATAATTGTGGAAGAGCAAAAACTCGGTTGTCCTAGCCGGGTGTGTGACAACCAAGTTTGCCAATTTAAGAGGCAAACTTATAATAAAAATTACAAAAATTATTAGATTACATTAATTTAATTATAATAAAAATATAAATTTATATGTGACAAAGGCTCGATCCAATTACAAAAGTTGGATCAAACCGAAAAAATTGTGTACTCGATCTCTTATTTAGGTCATATATAAGAGAAAAATTGAGGAAAAGAAAAAAACTAAATTGTCGTAGCTAGGTTTGCAACAACCGAGTTTGCCAATTTAAGAGGGAAACCTATAATAAAAATACAAAACATATATTAATTACATTGATTTAATTTAATAAAATATAAATTTTATATATGACAATGGCTTGATCCAATTATAAAATTTGGATTGAACCGACAAAATTAAGTGTAACCGAATACTTTAAGTTAGAAACAGATTCGTTGTTTGGCATAAATTCTACACTATTGAGTCTTAATACTATTTAGACACATTATTCAAATACTATTCATAAAACACTATTCAAAAATTACAATTCAAATATATATGTTCATAATTGTTTTTCAAATATATCAACACTATTCATACATACAAATATTGTTCATACATATTGAGAAAATTAAAATAATACAAACACTACAGTAATCCCTATAGGTTATTGACCGGTCACCGATTGGTTCCCTATTTCTAATTAGCCATTACGGCTTAAATGGCACATATCGTGCTTTGTTGCTGGAAATCTCCTTTTGCTGAAAAACTCTTCGTCGAAAATCGTCTTCAAACTCTTTTCAGATTTCTCGTTGTTTCTTCGATGATCATTTTGAATGGCAAGAGTCCAATTTATAATTTTTTTTTTGATTTTATCCCTAAAAAGAATGGTTGTAAGGAAAAGCATAAGGGAATTTTTTACCTTTCCTTTTAATTCCAAAATTACCCTTGCATTATTGGGTTGCGCCACCAAAAGTAGGGCTAATTTGGACTTTTCATGTTGTGATATCATCTTTGCTTATGTAAGAGCATCTTCTTTGCTAGTGTCTTGTTGACGTTATCTAGTTAACGGTGGCAGTCGAAGTCGTGTGGCATCCGTTAGTTTGTTGACGATGTCAGGTGACATTTACTGACGTTCTTTACGTAGCACAAATCTTTTTCAAAAACCTTCTTTGTACAAAGACTGTACACATGCCGAGTTTCGAAAGCTTCCTTGAAGGCACAAAACTTTTCTTTTGTTACCATTGTGCTAGGACATTTTCCAAGCCTAATTTTTCTTTCTACTTCTTCTAGGGCCTTCCGTATGGGGGTTAGAGTTGTCAAAGTGGTTCCGTCCACTCTTGTAGGCGGTAACTTTTCGTACCTAACAGATTGGTCTTTTGGGTGTATTGGCTAGCAGCTGTCATGGTATCAGAGTTATGCACACCACGTCCCGCGTTTGAATCCCGTGAGAGACGGTCAAGAATGGGCGGGGTGGTGTCAGAGTGATTTTTGTCCACTCTTGTAGGCGATAACTTTCTGCACCTAACAAATCAGTCTTTTGGGTGTATTGGCTAGTAGCTGTCAAGAGTCTCTTTATAAGTCTTATATACAATCGTCAATGGAACTATAGTCTTATAGACAAAATGGATGCAATAAATCTTTCTTTATTTTGGAGATAATAACCCTCCATTTTTTTGGCTTCATTAACTTTGACGCTTTTCTGCGTTTTATCTCTGCATGATTTTTGACCAAAAATGCAGGGGAGGTACGCGAGGAGTGACTTGCTCATATAAGGCTTTGTGTAAGCAAATCGTTTATTTGTTGGGAGAATTCCTTAACATCTATAGGAGTGTAAACCATAGGTTTTACTTAAATGAACTTATTGGGATAATAAGTTCAAAATCGACAAATGGTTTTTGTTTTGTCTACCATTCCAGAGGTGTATTGGACCAAGTGGATTCAAGAAGTTTTGGACTTATTTGTTGGTGGTTTGTGTAAGTAGTAATGGTTATAAAAGTGGAATCTCACCACATTTGTTGTACTTTTGGAAATGTTGATGGAGAATGTATGTATTGCCAGCTATGGCATAAGCCTGAGAGGGTTTATAGGCATAAGCAAATACCATGTCTCCATTTATTTCTTGTCTAGTATGATATTTTAGACAATAATATTCTGGTGTTTGTTCTCTAGGTGCGTGAAACATGAACCAATAATTTCCTAAAACTAAGTCGAGTCCTATGGTTACAGAGTTCCCATGGCTTAATAAAGAGGGAATTAAAAAAATCTTGCCTCCGATGTTGAGGTGAATTTTGCATGCTTCATGTTGAAGTTGTTTTATTTCTCTTGAGCTGATAGTTACACAATGTGGGTCCAGGAGACGTTTCCACAGATTTTTTGGAAGTAGTGTATGTCGGGCTAGATAGAAGGTACTTCTTGTATCTACTAGGGCATGGATATGGAATTTGTTATATTCAGGTAGTTTTAAGACTACAATGATATAAAAATTTACTAATGAAACATGCTCAACTTCAATTTTGAGACTCATTCATCTTCGGATTGGATGTCATCGTAATGACAAATATATAATTATTCATTTTCGGCAAGTACTATATAAGTTTAGTAATGCATTTTTTGTTTTTCATTGGGACAATCTCTTGCAAAATGTCCTTCTTTTTTACAAATTTAGCATTTGTATTTAGTAGGAGGTTTTCCTTTTGGGCGATAGGACTTTTATTTTGGAAAGTTTTCTTTCTAAAATATCTCTTTTTGGGAGATTTTTTTTTTTTTTTGTATTTTTTACTTCTTTTTAGAAACTTTTTGTGATGGTTTCTTTGTTTGGAGGAATGGTTCTGACAACCATACACTCCTAATATTTTATTTTGTTGTGTACAACAAAGGGTTTGTTTGTATGCATGACTGTTTTTCTAAGAACAAACATTCTTCATAGAGGATGATCCATTGACTTTTACCGAAGCAAGGAAATCTAGTGAGAATCCATGTGGGAGGAAGCAGTTAAAAGTGAAATGGATTCAATTCTTTCACACTATACATGAGAATTAATAGACTTACCTCCAAGGTTTAGACCAATTGGATGCAAATGAATTTTCAAAATGAACCATAATCCAGATGAGTCCATTGAAAAAAACAAAGCTAGATTAGTTAGAGAAGAGGGATCGATTTTTTTGACACATATTCACCGATCAATAGGATAACTATAATTCGAGTGCTTATTGCATTGGCTGCATCATATAACCTTGAAATACATCAGATGGATGTTAAAACAACTTTTCTAAATGATGAATTAGAGGAAAAATTTACATGGAACAACCAGAGGGTTTTGTAGTTCGTTGACAAGAAAATAAGGTGTAAATTAGTCAAATATTTATATGGTCTAAAATAAGCTCCTAGACAGTGGCATGAAAATTTTGATAGGGTAATCCTGTTATATAGTTTCAAAATATGTGATTTTGAAAAATGTGTATATTTGAAAATATATGATAGATATTTCTTTATCTCATGTTTTTATGTTGTTGACATCTTGATATTTGGAAATAAAAATATCAAGATATTAGAGGTAAAGAAATACCTTAATGATAAATTTGATATGAAAGACCTAGGGTTAGTGAATGTAATATTATGAATCAGAATAATTTAAAAAAATGCGATTGCATTGAGTCAATCTCATTATGTGGATAAAGTTCTAAAACATTGCATACCATATGATTCTAGCATAAAATTAAAGAAGAATGGTGGGAATAGTGTTTCACAATTGAGCTACTCTCAAATTATTGGAAGTCTAATGTATTTATCAAACTATACTAGACCAAATATCTCCATACGGTAGGAAGACTGAATAGGTATATGACTAACCTTGATAAAACTCATTGGGATGCTATTGAAAGACTACTTAAATATTTGAAAGGTATTTTTAATTACGAAATATACTATTTTAGTTTTCCTACTGTACTAGAAGGGTACAATGATGTTTACTGGATTTCTGATTTCAATAACACAAAACCACTAGTGGTTTTGTATTTACTCTATGTGGTGGGACTGTTGCTTGGAAAATTTTTAAGTAGACCTTGATTACCAAATCTACTATGGAGGCTGAGATAGTAGCCTTAGAGTTTGCTGGTGGAGAAGCTGAATAGCATGGGGGTCTATTATCCGACATTCCCATGATGGATAAGCCAATTCCAGTTATCTTAATTAATTGTGAGAATTATGCGACTATTATGAAAATTAAAAGTAAAGATCATAATTCAAAGTCGTCTAGGTATATTGAGCTTTGATATAAAATTTTGAGGAAACACATATCCATTGAAGTTATAACCTTGAGTTATATTAAGTCAGTGGAAAACTTGGCAGATCATCTAGGGCATGTCTAGAGAACAAATACATTATGCTTCCAGGGGCATACGATTAAAGCCTATTACTTGAGTCACTGTTAGTGGCAACTCAACCTATCTGATTGGAAATCCAAAGACAAAGGTTCAATGGGAAAAACAAGTTGAATGAGTGATTGGTAAGAGCACCAAATTAAAGTGAATTTTATTCATGTCCCATTTCTATGAAGTATGTGCTCAACTGCACTGGATATGAGGTTGATATATTACCTTAATGATATCAAGGCCATTATAGTAGTATATAGAGATGTAATATACCCGTAGAGATATCACTTATGTGAGTGTGGTAGTGGGCCCGTAGTCTAATAGAGAATTAAGGCTTGTTCTCTAAGTGACACTCACAATACAAGATACCTACACATGGCCATAACACGCTACTCGGATGGAACTCACATGCATGATTAACACTTAGTTGTTTGGTATTCTCAAAGCTTATACGTTAAGTTCAAGTTTAAGATTCGTTCTCTTAGGACCAGTATGTGTGGCAAAATTCCAACTAGATACAGGTTCAAGTCCAAAAGACACATGTTATCGTGAGCTATAGAGTACTGCTGTTATCAATAACCACCTGGAAATGGCAATTGAATAGACTTATCATTGCAAGGACTATTCAAGAAGATGTTGACTGATGATGACTATAGATAATGGCGAACTCGATTTGATTGCCATCTAAAATTTTTCAAGAAACACCATATTTGTCCAAAAAGGGTAAATAGAGAGCATACTGAGTACCTTGGACCCATTTCTGAGTGTAAGATTTAATTTGATATTTGTAATCACCACGAATTGATAATGAAGATTCACATTTAATTTATACTGATTTTAAAACAGAGGAATTACAAAAATTTATTGGTTTTTCCGCCTCTCGACTAACTGGTCTTCTGCCTTTGATTCTGGTAATAGAAACCTAGTCTTCAGTCTTCTGTTATGGTGTGATATCCTTCACACCCCCTGCAAGACGAGCATCAGATTGGAACAGACGTGAAGCTTGGAATGACAAAAATTCAAAAAGAAGACGTGGAATACATTTGGTGAAAATATCGGTAACCTGCAGGTGAGATGACACATATTGCGCGTGAAGTTTGTCAACAACAATAAGTCTACGACGGAAATGATAATCTAATTCAATATGTTTGACTTGCTTGTGAGAAAACAGATTGGAGTTCAGGAAGATTACACTTTTGTTGTCACATAAGATAAGAGGTCGATGTGGAATAGGAACATGAAGATAGCCAAAAAGATGCGATCAATCAGCTCAAATATGCACGAATCACTCCTCTTGCTCTTGCTCTGCGTTTTTGTTTGGTTTTCACCATATGATTACACGAGCTAAAGTTGGTATTTTCAAAACTCGCTATCCAGTCAACCTCGGTATCATGAGATCCTTTGGACTTCTCTCCGCACTTCTTATCTCTACTGTGCCTAAAAGTTTTAAATCTGCTACAAAGAATCCTGTTTGGCTTGTTACCATAGATGAAGAAGTTAAAACTCTTATACCATGTAAGATTTAATTTGATCTTTGTAATTACCACAAATTTATGGTGATGATTTACATTTAATTTATATTGATTTTACATTTGTAAGAATTATAACAATTTATCATTTTTTTTGTTTTTCGACTAACAAATTTTCTACCTTTAATTCCGGTAATAAAAACCTGATTTTGGGGCTTCTGTTACGGTGCGATATCCTTCACAATGATTCCCCAACCATGGTAGATATTTCTAGAGTGATCAAACGGAGGACATAAGCAATTCTGAAAACTCATGCACTTCCACAAGGTTAGATAAGAGGGAGACAGATTCTAGAAAGTGGGTGGAAAAGAGACAATCAGTCCTTTCTCTGCCTTTTCCTTCTTCTTCATCCGAGACATTCCTTCACTTGGAGAAGTACCATTTTCAGCCAAGCTGTTTGGAATATTTCACACTCAATGGGATAAAATAAAAACCCATCCTAGCTTTAAGTTGAGTCCTTCGATCGGTTTCAGTTACAATTTTTAAAAACCCAATAAGGCTGGAAACCAAACCTCATCCCCTCAACCGCGTCTCCAGCCCGGCATTTTCTTGTTTCTGGGTCTCAAAAGTTTGCACAGTGCTTCAACAATTTGTATTCCAAAATGTGTCCTTTGATTATCCATTGTTTTTTCTCAGATAACGTTAGTTACTCTAATTTGACATCATCTTAACTAGCAATAATTTTGAGTTCATTCGGGATTCAAATTTTTTGTTGGAAAACCATTTCAATCTAATTATAGATTAACTTGATATATAAGATTATCTAATTATAAACTTGTTTCCACGCCTTTTGCACTAATCTCTACTAATAACTTGCTTTCATGGCTGTCGAGTTCTACTGATCTTGGAGTTACGCAAGCCTGTATGTTTGGTGTTCCATAAGCTTGTGATTCCTTCAGGCTTCAACGACAACAAAAAACGTTATCTCACTCTTGTAATTAGACAGAAATCCAACCAGGCGACAATTGGAATGCTGGAAAATCTTTATTCAGGATAACAAACTGGCCATGGTGACGAAAACGAGATGGGTCCGGTCAGAATCTATGCAGAATGATCTGAGCGCCATGCTGAGGCTGATGAGTGAGAACCGCACGAGGAGCATGAGCGTAGATAGGCGAGAGCTCGAAGGAGAAATATCTGAGAATCGTCGCCAGTGCTATTTTAGCTTCCATCATCGCAAAGTTCTGGCCTAGGCAGATTCGTGGCCCGAAACCAAATGGGACAAATGCCCCTTGGTTTTTACACGCCTGTGCGATCCCTCCTGCAAATCTCTCCGGCTTGAATTCCTCTGCGTCGTCTCCCCACCACCCAGGATCTCTATTAAGGTGGAGAGTTTGCAGTGTGAGTACCACACCAGAGGGAAAGTTAATTCCTCCAATAGTTGTCTCCTGGAGAACGCTTCGAACGAGGAAAGTAACTGGCGGATAAAGCCGTAATACCTCGTATAAAATCATGGTCACCTGCCATCAGCAGGTTTTCAACAGCATTTAGAACAGTTTGCTTCGCCCAATTCAATATCTTGAAAATAGAAATGATTGGTTGGTCAGGGAACGATCGAGCTAATACTCACAGTTTTGAGGTTATTTAGGCCATCGATATCCGGTTCAGCTTTGCCAAAGAATTGCAGGACCTCTTCCCTGGCACGGTCTTGCCATTCCGGATGCATAGACAACACAATCACGGTCCAAGTTAGCAGGACGGCTGTAGTCTCCTGTCCCGCGAAGAAGAACAGTTTGCACTCCTCTATCACATCCTCGATCGTCATTGAAAGACTGGAAGAAGTTCGCCCTTGCTCCTGTGAATCTCTGAGGTTGGATTCCATCAGCAAACCCAGTAAATCATTATAAGTGCACTGCCCCATTTTCATGTCCTTCTCTCTCTTCTTGATCATATCCTTCAACAGAGCTCGCACCCGTCGGTCTATCTCGTTCCTCCGGTGGTTGTCTTTCGTGGGGAAATATCTGAGATCACATGTTGAAAATCATAACATCAGGGGGCAACAGAGACGACTACAGCCCGTTTGGAATTCTTCATCAGATTGCCGTATATACAAACCTGTAACCAGGGATACATGCAGATTGACCGGCCTGAGCGAAAAGCCTTCCTTGCTCATTGAGAAGCTCGAAAATCTGCATGCCGTCTTCGTAACTGCTGCCAAAAGCTGTGCGGGAGATGCCATCTGCCGTTAGAAAATGTAATTCCGGCCACACATCCAATTCACAAGACCCATCTGGACCGATCAACTTCCTCCATTTCTCGATCAGAGTGTAAGAGCTAATGTAAAACGAAGGGAGCATTCTCTGTAACCATTTAGCGTCCAAGTAAAAGAAATTAGAAAATGTTTGGGGTTTTGCACCAAGTTGGATGCAGTCTTTAATTGAGTGCGGTGGTTCACATTCGGATCCACAGAAATAGAATCTGGGTCTTTTTTTTTGTTGTTGTTGTAAAACTGTAGAGAAAAACTTCTGAAATGACATAGACTGATCAACCCATTGCTAGTGATTGGATGAACAAGTCGGGAGAGGTTGACCATGCTTTTAAATGTCCGAAAGAGATGGAAACCAAACCCAATTAAGGACCAATTCCAGATTCCGTCGACATTTCAAGTATGAGATTCACTCAGGTTTTAATCCCTCACTGAGGGAAACCAAATTCCTCATCTCTTCAACTCGCTTTCATTGGCAACCTTGAAATCCCGTTTCATCCAATCTCAATCGGAGTACTAGCGACCAGGTATTCATATTAGTCAACTCAGGAACCAGAAGAGAACAGAGAATTAATGATCTGGTTCGAGTTCTAGTTCTAAAAAAATTAAAGATGGGGATGGGAGAAATAAAGAACCTTGAGTTTTTCTACATGGAAGGCGGGGTTGATGATCCTCCTGTGAGTAGCCCACTTCTCGCCGTCGAGGAGGGCGACACCCGGAGCTACCAGCTCGATCAACGGGTTTATCTTCACCTTCTCCAGGTGATTGAACTTGTTCAGCAAGACTTCCTTCACCAGCTCTGGATCCATGATACTCACCCTTGCATATGGTCCAAGCCAACTGAGAGCAATCTTACCTGTTACAGAATTACAACATGAGTTGATACTTGATAGGCAAGAATCCTCAAGCTCAACCGCCAGAACAGCAGCCTGGAACTGCTTAACTTGATGAGCAGATGACCGACTTCAACTGTGAATTAATGGTCTTGGGAATACAAAGAATGGAAAAGTGAGAGTGTACGAGAATCACCATAGGTTTTGTGGACTTCGCTGATAAAAGGTTCAAGGCGCTTCACGATCTGGTGAGAACGATTTATGGGTTTCGAAAGAGCCTCGTCTATCAAGATCTGGCTCTCCTTGAGGTTTCCGAACAAGAGTTTGTATGGCGGACCTGTAATTCCTTGATGTTTCAGAATCCGCTCTATCTTCGCAGGCTTCAACCAAATGAAATTGAGTAGTATCCAAATCCATGACAAGGCAAATAGCGAGCAGAATAACAGAGCAAACGAGAGAAAACTTGCCATTTCCCCCTTCCTTCTCCGTCTCTCTCCCTCAACACCTGCTCAGAATATGTCATATACGAGTCTGAATTGATTCAAGAGTATTAAAGTACCCAAGAGGGTCTTAGCCATTGATCTTCACCCGTCCATAACAGATCTGGATCCTGCCTTCTGATTTAAACGAAAATTATCTGCTGTCGCATTAATGCATCATCTCAAATTAATCGTCGAGACAAGAACAAACCGGATATCAGGATTTGACTTTGACCTCTGGAAGTCTTTAGTTCCCATCGTCTGTTGTCCTCTCTTCATTGGTTTTATTTGTCCAGATTCTAGAATGAGCCGCCACGTTTGACGAAAATCAGGAAAGAAAGTAAAAAAAAACGGAGCCAGGTCTGAAAGAGAATCGTGATAGTTGATTCTTCTACCGAGGAGCTGGATCTTCAATCCTGATTGTCTTCGTGTTTTTTTACTTGTTGGATCTCAATTCTTTGCATTCTGCATCTTATCCTCTACGGCTTGTTTCAATACTGAAGTCGAAGAACTTCACAACAGTACTTTATCCAATATCAAGCAAAAACTTGCCCACCACTCCTAGTTTCCCAAGAGTAAAGCCTCTGAAATAAAAGAATAATAATTTATTACTTAATCTGTGGCAAAATGTTTGATAAATTTTGCTGTTGGGGTTTCTCGTAACCAAAAACAAAATCTCTCGACTTCCATTGTTCCTTGGTTCAGAGCTTACTTCGAGTTCCTTGTCTCTTGTCCTCTTGGGAGTGGTCAAACTGGTCTACTCAATCTGGTGGAAACCTAAGAAATTAGAGAAGCATTTACTCAGACAAGGAATCAGAGGATCGCCTTACAGGCTATTGTTGGGCGACCTGAAAGAGCTGGAAAATGCGATGAAGGAAGCATGGTCTAAACCCATGAACCTGAATCATCAAATTCTGTCTCGGGTAATTCCGTTTGATCATGAGACAGCGCAGAAATACGGTAAGTAATAATCCTTCCCTCTTTTCTTTCACATTCCAAGTAGTGTCGATTTACAATTTTAATTCAGTTATCATACTGGATGTTGAGAGCTGGAAATACAGGTAAGGTATCTCTATGTTGGCTTGGGACAACACCGAGGGTGATCATCCAAGACCCTGAACTAGTGAAGGAAGTTCTTTCAAACATTCACATTCAGAAGCCACCAATAAGCCCGGTGCTCAAGCTGTTAGCAATGGGGTTGACGAGCTTGGAAGGAGAGGAATGGGCTCGGCGAAGGAGGTTAATGAATACCGCTTTTCACCTTGAGAAATTGAAGGTATCTTCTGCGTTTTAGATGTCAGCAAGCTTTAATCTCAAATTAATAACTATACCAATCTTGTCAGTCATTTTCGTTGTTTTTTTTCTTCGCTGTCCATAATATCAGGGGATGGTGGCAGCATTTTCAGGCAGTTGTGCTGACCTGATCAGTAGATGGGAGGAGCTAATGAGCTCCCAGGGTTCATGTGAACTGGACTTATGGCCTGAATTTCAGAACTTCACACTAGATGTAATATCACGCACAGCCTTCAGCAGCAACTACAGTGAAGGAAAGAAGATATTCGATTTTCAAAAGGAACTCATTCAACTTGTCATCGAGTCTATGACCACTTCATTTATTCCGGGTTTCAGGTTCATCAAAATTTTTTTGCCCTCTTTTTCACATAATCCTAAAATCTACAGCTGCAGAACCTCATGGTAGAAGAAAATGAGGCTCTGGGTAGAGATTTTCATATAATTTGAGTTAGAAGTTAGAACCGAGAATATAGATTTGGGAACAGAAAATGACATGAACTGTTTTTACCGACTGAAATGCACAGATTCCTACCCATAAAGAAGAACAGGAGAATAGCTTATCTGGACAAAGAAATCAAAAGAGTGCTCAGAGATCTGATCTATAAAAAAACAGGCAGCAATGGAAAGGGGAGAATCGAGTAGTGATGACTTGCTCGGACTGCTGCTGCAACCTAATGACAACGTGGGGACGAGCGGCTTGGCTATTGAGCAGGTCATAGAGGAATGCAAGGTCATGTTTATTGCTGGGCAAGAGACGACCGCATCTTTGCTAACATGGACTCTGATCGTGTTCTCTATGCATCCGAGATGGCAAGAAGAAGCCCGAAAAGAGATTTTCCAAGTATGCGAGAGAACCACCCCAGTTTTTGAAAGCATAAATCACCTGATAATTGTGAGTCTTTTTTGTTCTTTCAGTTCCAGAACGGAAGCCGCCCGAAATCTTCCCCAAAAATGACTTCCCGTCTTTCCAGGTCACCATGATCCGGAATGAAGTTCTAAGGCTGTACCCTTCTGTGATCGCCGTGTATCCGACATACCTACCAGAGCAGCAAATTGGGAGAAATCTTGATCCCTGAGGGTGTGGACCTTGTGCTACCGACACTCCTCATCCACCATGATCCTGAACTTTGGGGTGAAGATTCAGAAGAATTTAAACCTGAGAGATTTTCAGGAGTTTCGAAGGCAACGAGGATCCCAAACACGTTTATACCTTTTGGTGGGGGACCAAAGACCTGCATTGGCCAGAATTTTGCCATGATTGAAGCCAAAATGGCTCTGGCTGCCATCCTGCAAAATTTCTCCTTTGAGCTCTCGCCATCCTACACTCATGCCCCTTACACTGTCATCACCCTCCAACCACAGCACGGTTCTTCACAAACTTTAGCATCATCCTCCATTTGTAACCACACTAGTTGAGATTTGCAACATCTCCTCTGTCTGTGTTCCATGATGTTCTTTAAACAATTTCTAGTAATCGGATAACTAGCTATAAATAATAATTATTCATAATTTTTTATTTAATTAATAATAAACAAGTAAATGGCTTAAATAATTATCAGAATATTTGATTGAGTAAATGTTTTTGTTCAATATGGATATATATAATCGGGTAAATGGATAAAATTTTCACCTTTGGAGCTAAGAAACCCACTACAAGGAAACTCTACTTGAATTAAAGACACAAAAAAACATAAAGAAAATAACAAGACAAAGAGTGCAAATATTAGTTACACGTTCAGATTGTCTGAAATTTCTTAGCCTCTCCCATGTCAATCCCTTATAAAGTAGAACAGGCAAAACAAATATAAATATATATGTTTGAGCAGCAACAGCACTGAAGTGTACAAATCAGATTGCCAGCATATAAATGGAAGGTGTAAAAACAAAATATATTCATGGTACACAAAGAAATATGAAAAACTCATCCAGTCGCGTCAGTATTGAATACAAAGATGTATTGAAACTGTGTCAGACAGGGCCTGAGCATTTGATGTATGTACAATGATCTTAAAACAAGTTTGCCAATTATTAGAAAAGTTTGACATTGTATATCGGTTGCATACTCAACAGTTCAGTATCCATTCTGACCATTCAAATGCGAATAGAGACCTCACAATTGATTATATACAAAAACAGCTCGTCAACATTACCAGTCCAGGAGGTCATCATTTGTTAACCCAAAGAATAATGCAACTGCTAGCAAAGCAACCTACACGCAACACAATAAAGTACATCAACAAAATAAAACTGAACTCAAGAAAAAAGACACAAAGAAACATAAAAGTAAATAATAAAAATGAGTGCAAATATTAGCTATACATTCACAGCTTTGACAGCTAGTTTTTGAGAAAGAAAGAGAGAGAGGTCTCTTTTTCTTCGTCTCCTTCAAAAATAAATAGCCTGAGAGTCACACGTTTCCAATTTTTTAAAAACCATTGACAGATTTTCTAATCTGCACCTCCCAGTTTGAGAAATAACTACCTCCAAAGATTGTTTTCTGTTCTGGCTTCAATTTAGTTATAGCTGAACACGAAAAGAGAACTTATTTACAACTTTCAAACTATATAATTACCTAAAATATAGATATAAAATAATTTTTGTACATTTATATCTTCCATTGCTGGGCTTAATAACTTATTTTTTGAATAATCATCAAATGCCTGATATGGAGAAGTTTGGGCAATACTCACGGTCACAACCACATTACTTTTCCCTCAATTTATCTTCTCAATTCATTGACAAATATGATAAAAACGTAAATACAGATTGCACCAGAATTGTGATTAAATAAATCATACTAGTGAATTTCCCCAAGCACAGCAAGATACGCATTGGGACAAGTGGAGGGGTTAAGAGATCCTAAACCTGCTCAAGATCTATTGAGAACTCCTTAATCAACTCGTATTTATTGAAGGAGAGTAAGACTTCTGGGCCAAAAGTCATAGCAAATTCAGTTGGAGATTTGTTCAGATCAAAGATCCTGCTGCTGGTATTGGGTTTGATTGGTCCCATGTCTCCTGTAAGGCCAACTCCCTGGCTGACCCATTACATGAGATTGGGTCACATTCAGCCAGATTTAGAGATCAATTCCTTTACCTTTTGTAATGATGTTTAATTACTTGGCTGGCAGACCCCCTTGCCAGCTCGTTGTATTCGTTATTCTTTTAATAAAATTTGAAATTTCTTAAATAAATAAATAAATAAAGGTGAGGTTCTCACATACTGGCCATGGAGGGCAAAACTTATTCCTAGACCAATAAAGCTCCCCACCTTAGAGTCGTTCTATTTCTAATGATCAGACAAATACCTTCTCAATTTTTTGTGAAGTTCTCTAGGCAAAGGGAAACAGGGGAGTAATTATCATCGTCACTGTCTTTATACATTGCTCTGCACCTCACTGGTGCAGAATTACCACATTAAAAAACCAATAAAAAGATTCAGAACCATTTGAGAGGAAAAACAAGGGAAGAAAGCAGCGGCTTCCTCGATATTTTCAGTCATAGATAGTTTTTGAGTTCCATAGAATTTTTGTCATTAAAATTGAAAGTTAGAATGATACTGAGAGAGTGGCAATTTTATTGTTTTATTTACAGAAAAAATTGTTGTGGTGCTTCTTTGTTAGAAATGGAAACTTATAACTGTTGCTCCACAACAAAACTCAGATTGTTTTATTAACAATTGTCAGCCTAAAGAGAACAGCGTGTAAGGAGATCAGCACTTACCCCAATTGTGCATGCAATCAATCCTGGTTTCTCTCGGTAGTCGACCCCAACACAGAGTAATATAAATGCCCCAACACACCATGGAATTCCAGCAAAAAAGAATCCACACAAAAACCTAGATACAGGAATTATAAATTCCAGAGCATTAAGCACAACAGACAGAAAAATCTACCCAAAATAGTGTAATATATATGCACCAATATACCATGGAACTCTAGCCAATAAAATAAAATAAATCCACACCAAAACCTAGATGCAAGAATTATCTATTTGAGAATAGCATTTTGCGCAACAGATAGATAAATACAAATGTGAAAAGAGAAATGATGAGCTATCAGTACACAGACAGTGTTGAGAGAGTTGACCAACGAGTAGAACCACTTCAGATATCAGTCGTGTATCCTGCACCCAACTGATTTTTCTTCTGGTTTTCATATAAATTACAATGATATGCATAAATTTCTCTTTTAAGAAGCACTCAGGAAATAAAAATCTACTTTGAAGGGAAATTTCCGAAATTCAACCACAGGAAAGACATCTCCTACCTCCAAAATCAATCTAAATAAAGAGATTGCAACGGCAGAATACTCACAATATCCACCCAATGCCGATACCACAACAAGGAAGCCGGCGCTCCCTCACCGGAATACCTTCCACTACCGTGGCGTAATGGTATCCCACTGACAACACAAATCAATAGAAGGACAGTCAATATTACCACAAAGTATACTCTACAATCTCCACGTAACGTTTTAGGCACAAAAGCTACAATATACGAACCCTTACTTGATAAACCCCATAAAAAAAATCAATATGGTAAAAACATTTAAAGCTAACTAATCCAGGGGATGTATGGAACTATGTTGGACGTGTAAAGAAAAAACGGGTTCAAGAAATCAAACCTACCGGGAACCGAATGATACGGATTAGAGTTCTGGTAGAAGTTCGGTGGCGCAGGAAAGGGGATTGAAGGCTGTACGACTATCTGTTGAGGAATTGGTGGGGTGAACGTGCCATAGCTGGGCTCTTCTACAGGAGTTTTGGACGGGTCATGTTGTGCCATCCTCGAATTTCAGCCGATTACAGAGCGGGAGTTCTTAGCGATTTTGCTCGACGAGAATCCCAGCCCCCTTCGTGACGAAGACGAGAGGTGTACAAGAGATTGGCAATTTTTTCCGATTATTAATAATATATCTAAATTCAAATTTATAAAAATAAATAATGATAGTAAATAATATTTTTTAGTCACTAAATAGAGGTAAAAATCTAAATAATTTTTTCAGGAAAAATCAAACATCTTAAAAAATTATTTAAATATCTTGTGATTGATCTGAATATTTCCACTCTCAAAATCGTTCAGAGATGCCTCATAGAAAAGGGTTGAATAATACAGACATTGGTGGTCTAGGTAGATTGTGACAGGCGTAGCGTAAACGGTCGCAATGGGGTCCAGCTTTCAGGCACTCACTCATGATTCCATTGGGTCCTTTTTCCTCCTCCTCCTCTCCTTCACACAATAATAATCACGTATTACAGCTCCATTAATTATATTAATTATATTGCACATCAAAAGTAGACTACTTCCTTAGACTTTGGGAGGCACCGATGTCACACGTGGTAGCAGAATCCACCTCACGTGGATTTGACGTTGCCTCGGTTGGTGTTACTCGTGGGCCCCCTCTCCTCAAAGAGTTTTTCTTACTCGCGGGTTTCGTAAATAAATTTGAAAAGGAGAGGCGAATGCATGCGCCGTAGGGAGCACGCGCAGGCACTCCCTCCTGCTTACACGAACCAAATCATGAAAAGCAACGTGTTATTATTTGCAGCCAATCGCAACTCTGATTTGCCGCCATTTTCCTTCAGTACGACTGTACAATCCAGAATCGTCACTCATTTGCGTTACAGTTTGAGCCTCGGGCCGAAGAATTGACGATTAAAGAAAGAATCGGCGACTTCATGGTTGGTCGAGAAACTGAGAGAGCTTGAGTTATATCTGGCGAGTCGTAACCTTGGGTCAGACGCCTCCCCGACAATACTATACCACGCCCAACGACAAGACGCGCCGACACGCGTCGACCCACTCACGCGCACGCCGCAATCCTCCGTCCCGCCTCCGTCCCGCAATCAATGGAAAGCATTTCCGAGGCCTCCATCCGACGGTTTCGATCTTTTCCGCATTTTGCTCGCCTTGTGGAGGCACGGGCCCCAATGTCTTAACCCTGGTTGGGATCCCACCCCAGGCTCCAGTTAAAAATCTCCTTCTCCTCTCTCTCTCTCTCTCTCTCTCTCTCTCTGCGTTAAGTAAACCCCTTTCCTCGCATCTCGTTCGCGTTTCCCAGTCACGCAGTCGATTTCCTCTTGTCTCCTGAAGATACTTTCTCTTGCAACCGAAAGCCTGAAAATCTGTCCGAAATTACTTGTCTTACACTTTCTATTTGAGCTCTTTTTTGTGTTTACTTTCTGAATTCTTCCAATCAGTGGGATTCTGAGAAACATAGGTTTGCGTCTGCTCCTTTTTGCTTCACTGGTTTTATCCTACCTCTTGCGGCCTGTACTTGCGGTTTATCTTCTTCGTATTGATGACTTGTTTTTATATTCTGATGAAATTCTATTGTAAGACTTTACAGGTGGTAGTTGGGTTTACCCTGTACGACTAGCTTGTCATCTCTTGATTTTGCACATAGAGGAAGTGCTTTCTGTTTACTTTGTGCATTTTCAGACTTTGTTTCCGTTTTATTACATTGTTGACACGGTTGAATTTCATTTCATTTGTGTAGTCTTATGAGAGTTTGATATTTCCCGGCACCACTGTTGCCGTGTTGCATTTCAGCCAAATATTTTTGTTTCACTTTTGTAGTAGCCGTTACGCATTCGTTGTTTCCTCCAATTCCGAAGGCTGACTTCATTCCTATTGAAGGTTGTGCGAATGCCGACTTGTGTGGTAGCTTATTACAATAATCGTTGCTAGTTATTGGGTGTGAATTCCATTTTGCCTCTGTTTTGGTTATACCTGCAATTTTCGTGTGATTTTGGGTTCTGTTATGCAGATTTTGACGGAGTGAACTGAGGTAATCAGCATGCCTTGGTTGTTTTCCCTTGTTCATTACTGTCAGAACTGTGTTCGCTTGGTGGTATTTTTTCGTGTTATTCTGTAAGATACGAGTTCTTCTTGCAAGTAAGTGGATCTCTGTTTAAGGTTCTATTTACCTCTAGTTTGTTTTCTAGGGTTTCTTATTTTTCAGCCATTAACTCTTATTATGTTTTGCTATAGGATTCTTGTCTGCTTCAACTTTTTCCGCTCTAGTCTTGTGTTTTTCGAATTGTAAAATATCGGTTTCTTGCAATTTTTGTGCAGGTGATAAGCCTTTACTGCAACAGTTTGCTTTCTGTTAAATACCAGTTAGTTCTGAAGGAGTGAGAATGTACGCTGCTGTGAATCTGAAAAGATATAGAACGGTAAACAAAGTTGGAAGAATTACAATGAACATTACAATTATTGCGTATTACCAATTGATGCAAGTTTGCCAGGTAAATGTGCTCTTATCCTGTTTTATATTTCTTCTATTCATTTCTCTGGGGCGTCGTGTGTGCTAAGTCGGCATAATTTTTTTCTCTTTTATTCGTTTCATTGTCACATGTTAAATATCATTAATTCATTATTGCAAACGAACACTATCGTGTCTTGTAGGACATCTGTCTGTTTGTTACACTGTGTCTGCGTTTTCCTGTTTGTCATTAGATATGTGGAAGATGGTATATACGTGTCACATTACTTAATACTTAGTTTTTCAACATTTTTGACATTGTGTAGCTCTGAAGCTTGCTGACAAGCGAGAAAAAAATGAACTGAAAGGAATACTTGTGTATAATACATCAATAAATTTGGGATATAATCAGTGGAGACAAACTGATTTAGTAACATCTAAAGATGAGAAATTTGACTTTCCACCTTGAATTTGAGATCTTTTATTTTTTATTTTGTCTGTAATAATATTTTTGTTTTTTCATTATTCTGTGGATTTGGTGTGTTGATAAGCTTCTTTCTGTAGCATTTGTTGTGTAGATGTTAATTTCTTCATCTGATACTGCAGGCTGAGTATTTTCGCCAGTTGCTTAAGCCTGTTACGTAGTTTTAAGATCAGATTATCTTCTCTTCCAGACACCAGCCTTTTTATTTCAATCTATCATTGCTAGGCATGAAGAGAAACGAAATAATTATTATGGCTCTGTATTCGTAGTACATACTACTCCCTGTGTTCATTGGCAAGACTCTTTTGATTCCTCCTCGTTGCTTAGAACTGCAAATTCCCTTCTTTGACACCACACCCGAAACAGAAACCCTGCCAAATTTGGTTTACTTGGAACAGATCATTACAGCATATTGAGCAATCACTAATACCAATGCAGAAAGACCCGAAGTTGTACCCTTGGAAGCCAGCAAGCCCAATAGCTTATGATTTGGGTGGTTATACCTACAACATTCCTGTGGCACCTCCAGGAGATCCAATGCCAGGGCCTGCTCATGGTATGGGCATAAACACCACAAATGCCACCAAGAGTTTCATCATCTTTGATCAGACAGACAATAAGTGTCGAATCATGTTCTACCCTTCACCAGCAAACAAGTTCAGCTACCCAAACTTTGATTTCAATGCCACTTACCCTCTTAAATGTGGTAAAAGCCAAGAAAATTATGTCAAAGCATCTTCTTCACTAAAAGAAGACACAAAGGATATTGATGCACTGCTGAGCTTGGACTATGATGAAGAAACTGAGGATGATGAGGAAGTTAGCACAGGCCGGACAATGGGCAACAACTATGGAAATAGTTCCCCTGATTCCTCTTGTTCCACTGATGGCTCCAAATCCAGCAACTCTAGGTTGTCCTTTATGGACAAGTCCTGCTGCAGTGGAAGCAGCGGTGAGAGGGGACAACAGAAAATGAAAAAGTTAATGAAGGTACTGAGGGGAATTGTGCCTGGTGGAGATCAGATGGATGCTGCTGCTGTTCTTGACGAAGCTGTCATACACCTCAAGTCGCTGAAGATGGAAGTAAAGAAGCTTGGAATTCGAAACTTGAAGAAGCATGGTTAGATCTACTACACGGTAATTGAGATTAATCTTTCTCAATAATGTTAAATTATTATTATTGTTAGAATTTTTCCCCTCTCTCGCCCACAGTTGTGTTAGTAGCTTTATAAAGCACAGGGACTTTTGGAGATGGTTGTATGGGCAAAAGAGGAGGAAGCGGAGTGTGGGGACCCTGGTGCTGGAGGACTTTCATCTTGGTGTGGTTGTGTTGGGGTGTTCCCATCCTTCTTCTTGTTGGACCTTGTTCCGTCTGTGGAGGGCTGACCTCTATTTTCGTTGCTTTTTTTATAGATTTTTTTTATAACCTTTTGTTATTCTCATGGGAATGTGGGTGGATGGAGGGGACGTTGGCGTCCGATGATCTGTGATATGATCTATGATATTCTGTCAAATGTCGTTGTGTACGACAGACTCTTACCACTAGCTCTTCTAATGGCTGTCCTTATATATAAAAAAACACTATTATTAAAATGCGCACTGAGCCGTTTTTGTGGCTTTATGGAATCTTTGGATGGGCCTATACTGGTTTTCTTTTTGTCTGTTTTCTTATTTTTTGAATTCATTTTCTCGCAGTGCCCTAGGATGCAAGGCAGCGACTTTTGTGGCATATGAATGATTTGTATTTTTATTTCTTTTTAGTGGGTGCGGGAGTGAATGGGCCGTTTGTTTATCCTTACTTTATGCGCAGCTGGAATTACATGTATGGGCTAACAATGGCGGGCTGTCTGTTTTTCTTTACAAGTTTATGCTTTTAGTTTTTTTATGTTGGAAATCAAGAGACACGGGTTGTTCAAACAGACCATCTTACTGGGTTTGCTTTTTTATTTACGCATAATGATGATTCTTAGTGGGCATGTCCTTCCCCATTCCCATTAATCTTTAGAATAGTTATGTCTTTTGTTCATCTTTTCCTCTGAAATTCGTGTTTCGCATATCTACTTCATAACCCATTTCGATTATTAGTATTCGTAATCTCCTAACTAGGCAGACAGAGATGGAAGCGCAGGGAAAGGGGAGAACTGACTGAAGAAGATGGGAAATTATTGAAGGTTCTATCGAATGTGAAGCCCAGATGAGTAGGCGGGATTGGTGGCAGCGTCGATAAACTAGACTTTTGCTCCTTTTAAAGCAGCCTACGCTTCTAATTTGCGTTGGGAGTGTCGTGGGTGAGTGGGTTTGTAGTTCCAAATTAAAGATACAATACCAGTAATAGTATATGCAGCGTCACCTAGCGTACACAAGTCAAAATTCTCATGAAGTAAACATCATTTCAATCCATCCGTCTCAGCCCCGACCACTGGAGCAGAGAAATGAGAGATGCCTCTTCAAAGTGGTGGGTGTAGTTAGGCTAACCTAATTAATTGACGGGTAGCTAACCTCTCCAGCAATTACTGAGTTGATGGCGCTCGCATTTCCCTTTCAGCTTCTCCCCTTACCTCTTTCCACTCATTCGTCGTCATTCTTACCGCTTCAACCGGGGGGGTAGAATCTGGATATTATTTGTAGAACTTCAAAACGTAATTGATAGAGTGCACACGTCATTCACATCTCGGGAAGAACTTCTAGAGATTCAGAAAAGAAAACTAAAACCTACGGACCACGAGGGAATGAGAATGAAATCCCATGGCAGAGGCAAAGGTAGAAAGCAGGAAAGACGACGATCCCCAGTTGCTTGCCTGCGCGACGTAAATTTTATTTCTCGAATGTAAAATTTTCATTTTCTACAAAGCTTCCACGTTCAAATTCCTTTTTTTTTTTTGGAAATTGGACATAAAAGACGATCCACTTCATTCATTTCTTTCAACCCCATCAATTAATTTGATCAAATATCAGATGGTTGCTAACCCCTTTGCTTTTTGTTTTTGTCTCTCACTCTCTATGCTCCTGGTACCGCGTCTAAGCAAGAGGGAAGACTAGGAAGGGCGGAAACAAGGTTGGGCTGCTCCCGATCACTGATCAACCAAATGCCTCTTTTCTAGGTCAGAAACCTACAAAAAGAGAGCATCAGATTGATGTGAAACTCCTTTCACTTAACCAGCAGAAGCAAGAGTTGGGACCCATTAAATTTCAGTAGAAATCTAAAAATGTTGTCTAGTGTTTGTGTGGACTCTGTGTCTGGTATCTGGTTCTCGTTTGGCCTCTCATGTATGACGAGTGAGTTTGATTGATTTACGCGGCTGTTAATTTGAGCCACCATTCCATCATCTTTAAGCATCTGTTAGTAGAAGAAGAGTCGTCTTCCGTTCAGTCGACAACATTGATTAGGTTCTGTGTTCCCTCTTGTCGACTTGTCCAAGATAATCCCATCACAAAAACCTGGATGTCCAAGTCCACGATTGAATATTTGGAACTTGCATCTTAGGAGCTTTGAACAAACTCTTTTCTCTGGAAAATGGAGACTCTTGACGAGCGAGGGAAATATGCGATGATAAAGCTTCCATGTCGGTAAGCTTGCCTAGCATCTGTGGGAAACGAGATCTGGTTTCTGTTCCACAAGGACTGCTTCAACTCTTACCTAAAAAATGAGAGCAAGTTGAGTTACAGGTTAAAAACAGGAAAGAAAGAAGGAAGCCGCGGTAATTTTCTAATTGATTTCTATCTCTGAACGTAGAACAAAGTCAAATAATGCGCCTTTTGTTTAATCGCCCAAGAGAGCAATTACGTCTTTCAAAATACTGACATATATCCTCCCCTTAATAAGAGGCGTACTAATTCACGTAAAGTGATTATGTTCCTTTGAAGTTTTCTTCACTCCCTTTCACATTCTTAAACCATGATCCACATGAATTTTTTTTTTATTTCACAGTACGATCCTCGTGGAAACTCTGAGCACACTGTGTTGGCGAACTCTAGATTTAACTTTCTGTTTGCTGAAGCTGAAAGGAAACCCACTTCGATTCAGTGAACGCATCAAGATGCTCCAGATCATAAGCAGAGAACAATCTGTCAATGTCGATGGATATAGGCGGGGAGCTTGTTGCAGATAAGATGTCAATTCATACACGCATTAACCTGATCGGAACATCCAAGTTGCACCTCCAATCATTCTAACTGGAAAAGATAAAAGTGAAGAATCGAGTAGCTCTTGTTGTAGATGGCACTACAAGGTTTGCGTTTCCAACAGAGTTGAAACAATCATGAACACTTCTCTCCTGATTCTGCTTACTGAAGCCATAGAACGTGAAATAATTTTCCTGGTTCAAGTAGTCGCTCTCAAGAACACAAGATCTTGGAAGCAATAAATGGAAAAGCCATCGTTTCTATAGTGTTTCAGATAACATCTTTCTGGTCAGAACCCACCCAAAAAATAAATAAATAAAAAAGTTACCAGTTACCCTTGGAAGATGTTACGATCAGAAATCCGTGACATTAAGTGATTGAGGTTCCGCCCGAAGTTTACAGTTGAATGAAGGCTGAAAATTCTGCTTCTCTCCATCAACAGTCGTGGAATTATGGTCTCGAGACAAAAAACAGTCTTAGGGGTTAAAAACTGGAAGGAATGAATAATTGTTGTACAGTCTGAATAGAGTATTACTTCTTTATACCGGATTTGGCAGTTTCATGGACCTGGAACGGAAGTTCATTCAGGTAGGAAACTTCGACGAATAATACGATGATTATTTTAATACTACATTAGATTAGTCAAGAAATCTTCGTAGCGTAAAGATACGAAATCTAATCCGACTAAAAATTAGGATAAGATTCAATACGATATAAAAAATCGTCAAGATATCTCTTAGATTAATGAGGAAATAAATAGTAGGTGACTCTAGATTCCCAGAAGACGTTATTCTCATCTTCCATGGGAGTAAAAAATTGCAGAGAAGGAATAAGCAAAATTTGAGCGCCTTGATTGAAGGACCGGCAACGGATGCCTGCGATTTAAGAATTTCTGGAACTTCATCACAACTAAGAAAGGACTGGCGTAACCCAAGTGAAAATAAAAGCTCACATGCATGCATTTATACTAATTAACGGAGAAGTCGCTTCTTTCATATATTTGTTAATGATTTTCTCTATCTTTCTCCTCCCCTTCTTTCATGCAAAGTTCACGAGGGCGGTCGTGCTTCTGAGTGGCTTGACTGTTGCAGTATGTGTTTAAGCTGCTGGGCAAAAAAAATTTCTTTGTGAAAACTCTCTTTGCAGCACCTATCGAGAAGGACCAGATGAAATGCGAAAGGGATATATATAATACAGGGAAGCTCTGATAAACATTGGATTCTAAAGAGGAGAGTGACATAACAAAACAAGCGAGACTGGTGGCAGTTAGGGAGTTTTCAGAGGGATACCGCACATTCTTGCCTGCAAACGGTCAGCGCCTTCTATGGGTATCCGAGAGCCCAGAAATTATAAAGAAAAAAGGAAAAAAAAAAAGTTGACCTTGATTATCGTTTTGGAGGACTTCTGCTCATTGACATTGAATGAAGACCCACTGTTTATTAAACTGCTAACAGCCTTTATTTGCTTGATTTGGATTTAAAAACAGACAGCCCTTAGACTGATTGGCCGGGTTTTCAGGCTAAGTAAATCGTCCCAAATCATTGCCTGTGTGACTCCATGAGGTTGTCTGACAGAGGGTAAAGATACCAAGTTTAGGTTTCTTTGCACTCCATAACTGCATATGTTCTTTAGCCTCTGCTCGAGAATCCTAGCTTTCCAAACCAGACCCAAACCAGCCATGGTGTCTTCAAACTTCCAAATCTTTATCTGGCAGTAGCATCACTTTCATGAAACAAACTGATGCATTAAAACCAGTGGAAGCAAAAGCACGAAGTGATCCAATAATACCCACCATTCCTGGCCCTTTTATCGACCCGTCTGCTTCAACATAAATACACATATGCCTAATGGGCTGCTGCTAACCGAAAGGTTTCCCCTTCCATTACAATGCTGCCGTTGAAGTTCTCATAAACAACTGAAACGGCTATTCTGCAGGGACCAAGAGAGCATCAAGCTTCCACAAGACAGATGAATTTAATGCTCTAGATATAACATACTAGTATAGATGTTCAGGTACGGACAAAAAGTTTAGTACATGTACACTACAAGAGAAGAAGCGATCTGGCTTGCTTCATGGGTGGTGGTGGTGGTGGTGGAAAGAGGGAACCATGTCTTGCAAGAGGCCGTAGTCAGGGAACTGCATCTGCTGCAGAGGAGATAGATTTTGCAGGTACATGGAAGTAGCGCTGGTGTCGGCGCCTTGGATGGTAGATTGAGGAACCTGCATCAGCAGTTCTTGGTGGAAATTCTGAACCGGAGGCGGCGAAGTTAACAGAGACGAGCCCAACATTCCGGTGGTGTTCCCCCTCAGTGTAGCGGGGCTTTGATGGGTGTGCTGGCCTTCGTATGTGGTGATCACTATCGTCGGATCTTGGTACGACCTCTCCACTCGCTTCTTCACCGAACACTTCTGGCTGGTGCAACGATAATAGCTTCTGTAATAGGAAATACAGTTGCCCCGGTCACAAATATTTCTTTTATTCATTCAAGATACATTATGGGCCAAGAACTCATCAAGTAGACTTGACTCTAGAACACCAACAAGCATTAAATAGTCGGCCAGAAAGAATCGCCGGATCGAACACCTTTTATTTTCTTCCATTGAAGGAAAAATGTATCAGTTTGATGGCCGGAGCATAAACTGAAACCGTTACTTTAACAGTCGAATGTGCAAAAACGAATCCAGAGAGTACTTCTATGGCTGAAGACTCGAATAATACACCAACTGGCTTGTGCATCCGCATATTTTTGTATAAATCATACTGAAGAGACGTATAATTTAGGTCTAATGGAGACCGTTATGTATTCAGAAGTTTCAGACGAGATACTTCAAATTTTTATACAACATACCTGGGATAAGGGCTGTGCTTTACTGCCTTTTGGCCATATTTCCTCCATCTGTATCCGTCTTCGAGATGATCCACCTCGCTCTTAGTCATGAAAGCAAATCTAGGCTCTCTTGGCCTCTTCTCTCCTTTCTTCCTCGGCTTGTTCCTGATAATATACACCATGACCATCAGGTATGTAGTGACACCCATTTCCTCAAATCGAGTAGCATGCGCAGGGTACTGTTAATTGATGCAATGCCAAAAACCTAGGGTTTGTTGCATGAAATGAAAAACACTAAACTGATATTGCACTGAAACGAATGCTGAGAATCGGTGACACCAGTAAAACTTAGCAGGAGCGAATTGCGACGGCGTAGGTACATTAATGGAAAAGAGAAGGGAAAAAGATGAATGAAGTGAAAAGTAGATTTTCTTTTCTTTTGAAGAAAGGCGCATCAGAGAAGAGGATCTGCTAAAAGTTAATCGGATTGTCCATCCATAAAACCTTGTTCTGCGGGAGATAAATGGAAAAAAGAAAAACAAAGAAATGCGAACCCATCTTCTTTTTCCAGAAAAAAGGTGGGATGATAAGGCTGAAATGAAGGTGAAAAAACAAACCAAGGGGCTTCAATTAAACAACTATTTCTCATCCGGAAATTCTTCCGTGAATCTATCAAGGATGAACCAACTTACGCTTTCTTGGACTTCTCCACCCCATCATCGCCCCCTTTAGGCTGCTGTTCTTTCTTGCTTCTTACAGAATCCTCTTCCGCTGCAGCCTCTGTAGAAGACGAAGAAACGGAAGAATTGGGAGTAGCCGGGGTCCCACCAGGAGCTCCAGCAGACTCCACCACTTCGTTAGCCGGGGCTCCGCCATCGGTAGAATTGAAAACTTCCGACGACGAGCACGATAAGTCAAATGCTCTGACAAGGGTTCCGTAATCCATGGATCCATGTAAATAGTCCGTGAAACTCATGTAAGTGGGATCGAACACATGAAGATCTCTACTTATCTGGGACTCCGGCGGCCGTATGGAGACCTGGTTGTAGGGCGATGGCATGTTAGAGTAGGAGAATCCGATGTGGTCATGGTGGCCAGAGTCTCTATTACCAGACATGAGTACAACCCAAGTAGCAGCAGCAGCAGAAGAAGAAGAGAAAGATGAGATGGAGAATAAGAGAGGAGAAAAATAAGAAAGAGAGAGAAGGTAGAACCTTGAAAAAGAGGTTTGTTTGTATAGCCGATGAAAGGAGGAGAGGGAAGAGGGAAGATAAAGAGGACTTTGAAAGCTTTGTCTAATATGTCTACTCATTTGAATAGTCGTCCAAGGCCAAGTCCTTTTTTTAAGGGTGAGTCAGCACTCACCACCGGCAGTAGCCGGTCACGTGGCCCCCATTCCTGGTCAATGTTTCAAACACTCGGGCATTGTAAAATCTCCAACACGTGTCTCGGCGCGCAAACCCTTTTGACTGTAGTCGGAGATAACTTGGGCACGTGGGAGAAGCATCCACTGTCCTGCCACGTCGACATCCTGGTGACGCCTCTTCCCGTCATCACGTCTCCGTTTCACATCAGAGATTATACATTTCACTAAACTGATAATTAGCTAACCCTAAACACGATTCCAGAAACTTCAAATCACTCCCTGTGGGTATAATTAGTTCATCCAACGGCTAGGATCGTTTATATATACCTCAACGGCTAGGTGTACGTTGTCCTAATTCTTCTTGTCTTAACTAAATGCTCTTAGACAACTAGACCCTTCTTCAATGGTTTGGATGCGGATGGTTTTGAAGTGAGGAAGAAGACAGTACAGATAAATGCGGAGAGGGGCCTCCTTTAAATGAAAGTTACATCCTAACAAAAAGGCCAAAAGCTGCCTTTGCCATTTGAATACTTGCCCCTGGTAAAAGGCCGAGGATGGTGGCTTTTGTGGACTGATGGCAGAATCTATAGCAGAAGTAGCGTTTTCTGGATTCAGTGGCGTTTCCATTGGAAAGATATACTTCTTTTTTTTTCAAGTTTCTTCGAAACTCAAATAGTTCGAATGATTGGCGGATGGCAATGGAAATTAACCTTCTTCCTGTTTGTTGCAAGAATTTCGAATGTATACAAGACTGATCTGAAAAACCTCTATCACCAGGATGTTTCAGAGCCATAATCAACTGATGTGTGGATCCTCTTGACGTTTCAGCTAACCATATCTGGAAAATTCTTCTTTTAAAATGTACTGAAATATGCTTGTGTTCTGTTGCCTTCTTCTTTGTGATCCACACTGCAACCACGATAGAGGAAACAATGCTGATTGTGATTGATCAGGTAAGTCTAGGGTGGGCCATTAATCCCTTACCCTTTTTCGCCTGGGAATGGCATCTCTTCAGATCAAGTGTCAAGAATAGGCAAAGGTGCAATGCATATTATCAAACAGTAGTGTTAGTTCAAATTAATTGCACCACGTTATGGTAGTGCTTGTGGCCTTATGTCAATCCAGACCAACTGAGCTTAATCATGGCGGAAAGGAAAAATTAGGAAAAAAAACAAAGGTCTGTTTCTGTTTCTGTTTCTGCTCCCGATACGCGGAAATGAATGTGGAGTTGTGCAACGCGTCTTCTAAAATACGGTGCAGATCTGACAGCGAGGAAAAACATGCTCGTCTCTCGACCTCGAATTGGAGAGATTTTGTGTTTCACACTAGACGGAAGTTGGATTTCTCTTCTTCCCTTTTTTTTTTTTTTTCCTTACTTGTTCTGCAAAGATTCCAATCCAGTACCTGCTTCGATGTTCAGCAACAGATGTGTTTGATTGACATATTTCAACATTTCTCCGCAGACAACTCTCCCCTTAATCTTAAAATACTAACCCATGATTCTCTCACCCTTGTAATATAAACTTCCAGTGCAGTTTTCTTCCTCCTTGTTTTATGTAGCTTTGACTAGATGCAAGAAGACAAGGGTCTGGGAGGCAGAATATTTATAAGGAAAATGATGCCACAGCGCTGCTGTATTTGGGCACATGTACACCAGGACAGGAGAAGGATGATCGTTGGTGGGCAATCGTTGCTTTCGGACTTCAGAGAGAGAAGCTGCCTTCTTCACGACGACCAGGAATTGTAATCTGGTTCACATCCAAACCATAATATCGACAAACAGTATGAGTACTGCTGACCCATTTTTGATTTCATGCGCTCATCTGATTAAACACATGAAGATGACAAGTATAAAAGGAGAGTATATTTGTACTAGACCAGATCGGATTTTTAAATGTTGTGAAAGAACAGAAGGTCAGTTGTAATTTATAACAGATTGAGTAAAAAGAGGAGAGTCTAGATTAGAAGACGAAGGCATGGATTCAAGAAACTATAATTAATGAAAATGGAATGAATACTATATTAATACAAGGGTATATACAGTAGATATGAACAACAAGAACAGAACATTGTAAGGATGAAGTGGGAAGAAGAAGGTGAGGGTCGTAGGAGAAGGGCGGTTGCTTAAGAGGCACGGCTTTTGGTGGAGGACGGAGTGATTATGAGAAGGGCATGAGATTGTTGACCTTGTTGGCGCTTTCCATGGTAAGTAATGGTATTTTGGCTCTGCGTGGGTCTTTATCAGAGGAAGGGAGGGGAAGGAGGGGCAGGTTTTTTGTTAGGTCTATGCATGAGGGAGCCTGCGGAGGAAGAAGAGGAATCTTACTGACGTCGACCCCTTTGGTTTATAAAAAGGAACAATGGAGAAAGTAACACCAAAAAAGGCCCAACACCAACCCTTACTGGAGACCTTTATCTGCCGCATCCCCAACCTCCGAGCAAATCATGGACCCAACCGCTACCCATGTATCGGAAAGAAAAACCTGGTTTTTACGTTTCGCCCGGTACAAGTTAACCATCATCAATGACGCCGATCTGTACATGCATAGACTGTTCTTCTGGAAATGGCATGTCGGCGAGTCCATGAGATGTGAGCGGGGGAACGGGGACGCATGACCAGAGAAGAGCATCAGGCATGCCGGCTCTATGATCACAAATACGCCTCAGATGTGAGAATATGGAAAGAAATTTGAGTGTGAACCGATTCAGGTTGAGTTTGATCTTTGTTCAAATAGAAAAAAAGATTTGGACTTCTTCTTGGTCATAAGCATAAAAACTAAGTGTATCAACTCCAACTATGTATCTGCTTCTACTGATAATTTATGTTCTCCAGAAACATAAAAAATTCTCAGGGATGGCTAAAGTGATGGATCTTATATATATTTTTTAATAAACCCAGTTGACTCAATCCCATGCCAAGATCCCTAGAAGCCTGTAGGCAGTCAATTTCAGTTAGGACCAGTTAACATTGTTGATTGATTAAAGAATGAAACAACCTAAGAGAAAGGTGACTTGACTTGGCCACAATAATCTTCATAGACTTGGAATGAGTTCATCGACTACAAAGGCACTTGGAAGCAATCTCTTCAAAAAAGGAAACAAGGATAGTCCTAGTCCACTTCTCTCACCCCCTTCAACTCAACCCTCTGCCCCTAACCCCACTGAGTAGGTCTTCTCTGAAGATTTTTTTAATCGATCTCGTGCCATCTATTATATGATTTATAACGACGCCATGACTGCAACTGACTTAAGAATTCTTCCTTGAATTGTGCCTCCCATATAAACTAAGTAGAAACTCCGTTTAGAAGGGAGTTCACATCCGATTTGTTTGGTGGGTTTGAATGATCAAGTGATTAGTTTCAAGGAAAGAAAAAAAAAAATTAGTCTGTTAAGGAACTGAAGTGGTTATAAGAGGTGGCGTTTCTTATGTTTAAAAAAGAAGAACGGGAATTCCAGAGTTCACAAATTCTCGGTTCAGAAAAAGATGAAACGGGTCGCCTACTCGGACAAATTTAGGCTTTGGTCATTCAAGGGCGGTTCCATACTGATGCAGGTGGCTGTCCCTCCCAACTCTATTCGTCCACGGCGAAGCGAAGAGTTCTTGGAAAGAGAGAGAAAGAGAAAGGGAAATAATGATTTGAACTTTTTGGCGGAGCTGAATTGAATGGAATAGCTCCAATGAATTGGCAGTGGAGTTAGGAGGTTGTCTTTGTCACCTTTTTCGTTGGTGGGTGCGGTTAAGAAATATGGAAAAGGCAGCAGGACCTCGTCAATTCGCCACACCATGGCTATAGACTCATCGCTCTTCTCACCCTTGTTGTGGGTCTCACAGGATCGTACCCTCAGCCTACCAAATCCAGAGGGGAAAAAATGGCGGATGGAAAGGTGAATGTGAGAGAGATAAGTCCATGTCTGCAACTGAAATAAATCGTAACAGACAAAGCTGCTCCAGGAAAACATTTTCATTTCACGAAGACAAAGACATCATATCGTGATCCTAAGATAAATGTGAGAGATTAAAGAAACGTACCCGGTTGCATTTTTTGGCCCACTTTTTCAGTACAAAGCAATATTCGGAGCTCCTTCTGGATTTACCTCCTTTGACTGCGTCAAGATTCAATGTTCTTGAATCAGACTTTTAACCTTGATGACTACCAGGGCCTCTGATGTTGGATTAAAGTTTCCCCTTTTCTCCATCAATTGAGCTTTTACATGTTTGATCAATTGTTATGATAAAGAAAGGTGTTTTTTGCCAACTCTATTGCGGCCTTTCCGAATCATTTAATCCTTCTTTGTGTTCATCATGATCTGTATCTTTTGCGATATTGCAGGGATTTGGACTGAACTTCTAAGATAATGGGTATAAAAAATCTAAGAGATGATGCGTCTTTAACAGCGGTCAAGGGAGAAGGTGGAGGGCTTTTTCCACTGGGACGCTTCATGCCCCAGGCCGCTGCATCGACGCCTTAAAGTGTGCTACTACTTCCCTTTTTCAGTGATTTCCACGAACAGGTAATCGGCCTACAATTACAACACCCAGATGAACTGATCTGGGTTCTTCAATTTCATTATTCCTCGCTTCAATTATTGACGACTGGCGAACGAGTCAGGATTGACGTTTCTTACCAGGACTGACTCGATTCAATTGAGTAGCTCAATGCAGACCCAACCAGCTTTCTGCTACAATAAGAGACACAAAGCTTGAGCCAATATAATAACAATGCTTTCTCTATTTCTTCCAATCCGTGGTTATGATTATGCCTTGACCTTACACTTCGGAGTCGTCACCCGAGGCCAAAGACTTTCTCCATAGAAGACGCCGCAGCATGATCGTGGGTCGGACCCACAAGCCATAAGAATCCCCTAAGGGAGACGTTGGAGTGGGTTTGCCGGTGGACGGAAAACCCCCGCAAAGACCAGCAGCAGCCATGAGATTGAGGTGGTTATTCCTTCCTGGGTAACGCCTTAAAAGCCAGTCTGTTGCTGCTGTCGCTATTTCGAGGCCACCCGGTGGAGATGATGATGTACGGACCAAGCGTAGTAGCCACTCTAATGGAACGCATCGGGTGCCTACCCAATTAGAAATTTGCTGGTTTCTTCCAAGCCCTTGGCTCAATCTGGAATTTTAACCGCTTTAGCGTATCAATTACTCCAATAAAAAAAAGTTGGAAAAGGACTCTAAATTCCACAAATTACTAATGTGATTACGTTTCCAGAAAAGATCTAGAACATAGGAAGAGGAAGACGAATACCCGCAGTTGAATTTCCAAATAAGAAAATTCAGAAGGCAGGACTATTACGCATTGGATCGGAAAATCGACCAGTTCGACGCTGGTTTTAATCGCCGTACTTGGCTGGTACTGCTTCAACGTACCGTGAAAGAAACAGGCATCACTTTCGTCGTCAATTAACTGTTCTGCATTGGTTCCAACTTCAAGTAGGTGAAGGTGTTCTAGATTTTCTTGCCATAAAATCTCCTCCTCCCGTCAAGAACAGGACGTCGTTTGCTATCCCTTCCTCACCAAACTTAGTTCCCAGTTGATAGAGATTCATTATGACAAGTAGAAGCCTTCCAGGGCGATCTTTTAGCAAAAAATGGAAATGCATGTATAGCAATCAAAATCAACAAACGAAGATCCTATCACGGCGGCGACCGCACTCGTAAGTGGAGTGGCACTTCAGGGGTAACCCCAGCCATCAAACTAGCCTGCTAGATGTGAATCATTGTCAACTTTTTTAGGTCCAAAGGCCAGGCTAATTAATGGAAGCTGTAGTTGATGGATGGTGCAAAGGTGCACTCGACGGGTGACTCTGGTTCACCCTCGCGAGTGCGACATGCCCAGGCAAGATTTGGAGTTGGCACCCTGACAATCAACCGGCACCAACTGCTTTCAAGTTTCAAGTGGATGTAGTAGGAATTCACCTCTTTAGGCCCTGTTTGGAACCCATAGAAAATAAAATAAAATAAAATAAAAAGGGAGAGAAAGTTAATTTATGTTGTTTGACAGTTGAAAATCATTGAAATAAAAAAAAATTTAATAAATTTTATCTCACAAAATGATGACATTCGGAGAGAAAATAAAAGAAAAAACAGACACTTTAAAGAGAAAAAAATCTATATTATTTGGATAATTAGGAGGGGTGGGGGTGAAAGTGAAAGTAAATCACTTGTTTGTGTTAGTCTACGCAATGGAAAATGCAGTGTAAAATACTTATTTGTGTTAGTGTGCACAATATAAAGTGCAGTATAAAGTATTTGTTTGTGTTAGTGTGTACAATAGAAAGTGCGGTGTAAAGTGCAGAGGGATTGTTTATTAAATAAAATATTTTCATATATCTGACTTTGAAAAAATTAAATTAATATTGTTTAATAAATAAAATATATTAAATATAATGATTAAACAAATGATTACTTTTATAAAGTGTGGTATAATGATTAAAAAATATTTAATGGCATTAAAACATAATAGTCAATAATTTTGCCACATCTGAATTGCTAATACATCTCGAAAATACGATGCTCTTGCAAATTGTATTGCAAACTCCCTTTGAGTGTCCACATCATCACCATTATCATTGTCTTTATTTTCATTTGCATTATTATCTTCACAATGTTCTCCACCAGAATCATCACTTGAATCATTTTCTTCATCTTCAAATAAATTCATGTAATATTTCATGCATATATAATTATGCAATACACAGCAAGCAATCACAACTTTTACTTAGGACATCAAAATCAAAAGGGGGAGAATATTTTAATATCTTGAAAAGAGTTTTTAAAGCCCCAAATGTACGCTTGATAGTATTCTGTAGAGATGAGTGTCTTCGGTTAAATAATTCTCTTTTATCCGTAAGATTATTATCTCCAAATTCTTGCAAGTGATAGCAAATCACTCGATAGGGAGCCAAACACCCTAGAAGATTTGCATATCCAGCATCTACCAAATAATATTTGTCTACAATAAAATACATATCTATTATAATCTAATAAAAATAATTATAAATTTAAATAGACTATAAAGAGGTGACATTTACCTTCAAGAACACAAAATTTATCTCGTCTGATTAATGATGATTTCATTACACATGAATCAGTTGTTGATCCCTCCTATCCAGCAAGTATATAAGTGAATTGCATGTCAAATGTACATGATGTCATTATGTTCTGTGAGAGGAAACCTTCTTGTTCTAGAATTTTGCTTGTTGATCAAACGAGATATGTACTTTAATATGAGTACCATAAATTACACCAATACAATCCTAATAAAATAAATTCATTAATACAAACATATATTTGATAGTAATTGAGAATTATTCATCAAACCGCTTTATATTTACCTTAAAATATGGATAATAGATATCGATATTCAAGATCTTTGAACAAGTACCTCTTGAAGATCGTTCGATGTGATCAGAAGAAAAATACTTTACCACTTAAAAATAGTAAATGATACTAAAACATAAAGTAACATAATGATAAAAAACAGAGAACTGAAAATTGAATATAGAAATTGTTAGTTCTTTAGCCTTGTCTACCGGGCCCTCATTTGAACTCATGCTTGCATACATGCCTCAAGAAGAAAAGTTGCCAGTGACTCAGCAATTCTAGAATTTGTACATTTTATAGTGCTTGCAAATATATTCACACTGTCATAGATTACATACACATGAACAGAGCCCTACAATCTTAGATTCCACCTTAAACTCTCAACTCCAAAGTCAACCTGGGTCTTATACCATATACTGCAACCATTTTGTTAAAGCATGACCTACCCTCATCCACCAATCCGGCATGGCTAAATGCATTCAGTACAGTAATAAATGTGACATTGGTTGGACCTATGCCTAATTTTTCCATCTCAAAGAAAAAGCTAAGTGCATCATTAGCCCTACCGTGCATGGCTAGGCCTCCAAAGATAGCGTTCCAAGTTACCACGTTTCGAGCCTCAAATAATTTAAGGGCCTTCTCAATATCACCACATTTTACATATGAATAAAAGCATAACCGAACACCGCATCTAACTTGATCCTATTCTTCTCTGCATAAGCATGCAACCACCTACCCAAATCAAGAGACCCTAGATGTGAAATTTCGGGGAGGTCATCAACTAGTATATATCCTTTAACAAAATGGTCGTAGTATATGAATTTTTTACCAAAAAATCAAAATGGAAGTAACATTATAAATCAAAATCGAAGGGGATAACTCGTGCTGAATGCAGAGGGGAAGGCAACCAAATCAAGAAGAATGATTTCGAACCAAGAAGAACGAACCCTATTTTTTGTCGAATCAAGTGAGAGAGGTTGTAGAGGCAGAAGAACGATTCCGAAAATGGAGCCGAAAATTAAAATAAAAAGTAGAGGAACAATTAAGAAACAATAAGAAGAATAACCAACAATTTTCAGGAAGAAGGGTTTACCTTAGTTTCTTTCAAATCGAGCCAGAGAGGTTGTAAAGGGGGCAGAGAAGTCGCCGAAGGTCATCGATGTTGGGGACGGCGAGAAGAAGAGAGTTAGGGAGCACCAAGGAGAGATTGCAGAGGGGGCGATTGAAATTACCAAAGGTCGCAAGCGAAAGAGGAGTCGAAAAAAAATTTCTCCAAAAAACTTTTGTTCGACAGCCCTCCTGACAACCGATGTAATTGATAGAGGGGAAGTGAATTCAGAACTCGATCCGACTGAATTCACTTTCCCTCGGGTTAAGCCTAAAACGGGGAAAAGTGAATTACATTTATAATTTACTTTCCCTTCCAACTTACATAGGGCGCTAACAGGGGTTTTAGTGTAATACATTTCACTTGGGGGCACTAACAAACTGGTTTTGTCTCTTTTCCAACTAGAAGGCCTTATTTCTTGTGCTTAATGTCGAAATAAAGCTATATTCATGGATCTGATCTTCTCCTTTGAAGCTCATATCTTTCTGTTATAACATATATTAAGAACATTATAAGGAAAATTCGAATATGCGACGTGTCTAAACGGTGAATCAACTCATGCAACTCAGATCGACCAAAAATACCTGTTTAAAGTTTGAATAAACTAGGGTACGTCTCAGAGTTTTGTTAAATTATCTATTCTGAATGTTATCCAGCTTTCCTTTTATCGAATAAAAACCTGTGTGACGAGACATGAAGACATAGACTTCGATTTGGCTTAATACTTAATTAGCAGATAACCTTAGCGTGACGAGACATGAAGAAGTCCAACCATTAAGCTGTCTTAGGAAATCAAAATGACAAATTCAACAAGAAAATACTTTTTAAAGTTTGATGTAAAGTTCTAAGTCAGGCTTGTGCAAATAATGCAAAGATCATGTACAGATTTGGAACTCATTGTTACTTGCTAGGTTACAAAACCAACCAAAGAAAAAGTATCACCTTTGTGTCAATATGAGATCCTGCTAGGACAGTCGTATGAGATCTATCAAGGAAGATAATTTTTATATGCACCAACAGGAAATAAAGAAGCAGAGTCACTTGTGAGCTCAGTTGAAATTGTCCAGCAAGAACTGGGTACACCATTCAACCATCTCACAGTCAATATCTGTATGTGATTAATATAATTGGAAATCTCAACAAGGAAGAACAAAACTGACAAAGAATACACCTGCCTAATCTTATGCATCTCATACTCCTGCCTGAATTTATTTGATTCTCCAGTTTGTTGAAAGAATTCATTGTAAGTCTTCCAACTACAGAAAAATTAAGTAAATAGCATAAGCTAATAATTAGCATTTTCCAAATGAAAATACTAGTCAGGTTGATCACCTGAATTTGAGTCAAACCTGATTTCTGTGCGAAAATTTGTTGCACCCCAACCTCCACTTTTCTTGGTTCAAGTAGCAGTGCCATCTGGTATAGATTGAATTCTCACTGGCAAAGCAAGAACCATATCATTGTGGGCAGCTAGTTCTTCTCCAGAAAGCCTTTTCACCTGTGAGTTTACAATATGCTTAGATATGACCAAGAGGAGATTGCCCATACAAATATTGCTCATCTAGGAACATGGAGGATCATAATATGACCTTCAAATAATAGAAGCGTACTAAACAGCTTTATGAAAAGAAATGTCAAGATATCTAATTATTCAACTCTTTTAGTCAAAAATATGTAATACCGGTGTCAAAAAGATTATGTATGTGAATCACCTTTTTTTTTCTTTTGTCGAAGATGAAGCAAAGAAAAGAAACAAAAGAACCAACTCAGCAGCCCCGAGGGCTGAAAATCAAGACAGAAGCAAGCACGTGAAAGAAGAAGAATTATGGGTACTAGTGCAACCCAAGTATGGGTACTGTCCAACCCAGCATCTGTACTTGGACTCCACTAGCACATATAACCCCCAAGCTTCTACGTCCAACATCGTTGATGGCCCCCTTTAACATAGGTCTTGTTCTGGATCAGCCGATCTTTTGTAGCACATTTTACCTTCATGATAGCTCTCACTCAAGCCCTAGGTAGCCCTTTCTAAATGTCCATCTCTCTGAAATATACTGATCCACTCAATGATGGCTTTCATTTTTAGATCAAATAATCCATTCCGCCTTTATGACAGCTCTTGTTCTGGAAATCAACAGCCTTCTCAATATAGCACACCCTCTCTGAATCAAACATGACAAATGGCACTTGCTCTAATACTAAATATTAGATACCTAAATATAATATGAAAGTACTAGTGGTAGATAATCATGCTCATAAACCGATCCCACATACCATGTTAGCCTAAAACAATACACATACCCCAAGTAAGGCCCCACAAGCACATGACATAGAGATAATTCTGAGTTGAGTGAGTGTATGCCTAATATGCAAGACACAGGATTTAAGCATAAATCATTTAAAATAAAATTCAGGAGCAGCCATTTCCCATTTCTAAAAAACAGATTGAATTTGTTAAATTGTTGGCTGAACCCTTCACCTATCCATCCTATCAATTCTCATGATAAAGTAGCTTCTCAACGTTCTCCACTCTCAACCATACTCTTTAAATCTCTTCTCAACTTACTGTATGACCATTTAACAGTGGTTTGATTGATATAGTTGGTTTCATGAATATGTAACAAAGTTACTTTCTTGGAGGTAAGGAGTTAAAGAAGAAGTGACTAAGTTCCTTGAAGCTAAACCCTAGATAGTTCAGTTAGATAAATCAACTGCTATTTTCATCCATAAAGCACATGAAAACTTTACATGGAATAGTGCTATAAAAAAGAGCTGCCTAAACAATTATGTCCGGTCATCTTCATCAGTAGCCTTAACCCAACTATCTTGGGTCAGGTAAATAAACTCTTTTTCCTACATCTTGATTAATTCTTTGCTAACTCCATCTGTCAACTTTCAATTTTCCTCTCACTAGTTTGGTCAGTGTCATTTTTTTTCTTTTCTGTCAATTATTGTTACTTCTAAATGTTCGCCAAACGCATTTGTTTCTAATTCTCCCTCTCCCAATATACCCACCCCCATCCATGCTAATATCCTCAAACGGCCACGTTCATACCTTAAAAATGATGCTTCCTTGTCCAACAAACAGGTGGTATAATTGTACAGTGTACAGTTTTACCTTGCAAAATGGTTCATATTGTGACTATACACATAACTACAAGTGCCAGTTCACCACATTCAATATCTATTTTATAATCCACATCCTCAACCAATTTACCATTCCAAAATTAAAAAGAAACATATGTCATCCTCCAAATCATTTTGCAGACTGAGGTAGGTAGCCAAAGGAGTCTCCCTTTCACAGCATAGATAATACACATAACCCAAACACCCAAGCTTAAAACCAAGACCCCACATTAAGAAGACCACCAAATGGGGCCTTTGAGCCCCCCCAATTATGAGCCCACAATCTGCATCAGATTCACATTCTCCCGAGTTCTCCTCTACACGTGCAGACCCTGAATTTGAATAAGCACGTCTCAAAAGAGACTAAAGAAATAGAAAGAATGACAAAAGAGACTTGACTAAGGAAAATATTGGTGAAAATTATGAGAACTTCATCTCTTTGGAACAATCTGTGGGTTTGACTAGATGTGTCTAGTAATCTGTATAGGCATCACCATTCTATCATTCAGCCATTTCACATGGACTAAGAGTTGGAAGGTTGGTCACTATCACCAAGATTTATGATGCTTCTAGTATAAGCTAACACAAACAAGAAGATGATCGACCTATTACCAGGATATTGTACAACATCAACTGTTCAGAATATGTTCTGTTCCAAGACAGCTTAACAACATCTAAGGTTGCAACGTTATCACAAACTTGGAATTCGGTCCACGTTCAACTTCCCCTTCATCCAGATGCCAAAGACTAAAGAAAAGGTAGCAACAAATAAAGAACAGATATAGCAAGAAGACGCTCCTTCAATTTAACCGTAGTTGCTAAATCTGTACTACAGAAAATCCGATGATCATCAAGTCCAAACAGAGACCAGATACAAATACACTAAAAGTAGATAGAAATGTGACAAATGCTGGTCAAGCCGTGTGAATTAACGGAAAAGATTATGTCAGCCGCATGTCAAACAAGCGAATTTATACCACACCTATGATGAGGAAATTCAAAAAATCCGTCATCTTATGCAAATGATCCTTTTTAATCGCAAATCGCTGCAATTGTGAAACCTCCTCCATCAATCGAGCCTTGGTACGTCGAATCTCAGCGTTAATAGCTACAGAAGATTCCCAAATTTTCTCCATTGAAGCAGTGTCCGCTTTCTAAATTGAGAGAAGTGAAGATTAGAGCCCTGAAAAACCTAGTGATCAGAGACAAAAGCAAACAAAAGAAAGCACAACGACCTGGAGAGCTGCTTCAATATCTGCTTCCACAGAAGCGTAGAGACGAGCGAACGTATCGTCGCCGGAGATGTTAACTTTTCTCTCTGCTTGTCAACGTCATACTTATCGTATTTCCGGCAGGTCGCAGTCGAGGCGAATCCGAATAAGATGGAGAGGGTCGTCATCTTGACAAAATAAATGATAATTTAATGAATAATAACATTTTAAAAAAATAAATACTTAGGTCGATATGGTAGGGGAGAATCTGATAGACCAATTTTCTAATACCCTCACCAATTATCTTGGATAAGAGCTATTGGGTGTAAGGGAAAAAACTACCGGAGACAATATTTTCGTGATTTGACAATTTGCCTATGTCCACGGAAGTTATAGAGGATTTCATTTCAAATCAATTGATGATCACAATACAATAGGGAGGTTTATCTGTTACAGCAGCAGCGTTATCCCACTGTCTCTCACAGCAACGACTCCCTACTACCTCTACCCGCTGCCCTTGGAATGCCTCCTCGCTACTTTTACTAGCAGCCCTTGCAAAACCTTCTTGCTACCTCTGCCAGCAGCCCTTGGAAAGCCTCTTTGCTACCTCTGCCAACAGTTCCTGGAAAGCCTCTTTGCTGTCTCTACCAGTAGCCCCTGGAAAGCCTCCTTGCTGCCTCTGCTAGTAGCATCGGAACTAGCACCTCTCTGCTGCCTCTCTCAACAGTACTGGAATTAGCGCCTCTTTGTTGCCTCTCCCAGCGGCACCGGAACTGGCGCTTCTCTACTGCCTCTCTCAGCAGCACTGAAATTGGTGCTTCTCTACTGCCTCTCTCAGCAGCACTGAAATTGGCGCCTTTCTGCTGCCCCTCTCAGCAGTACCGGAATTGGCGCCTCTCTACTGCCTCTCTCAACAGCATTGGAACTGGCGCCTCTCTGTTGCCTCTTTTAGTAGTACCAGAACTGGTGCCTCTCTGCTGCCTCTCCCTGCAGCGTCGATCAGACGAGAGTCAGAGGCCGAAACCTCTCTTCCGCAGCTCCCACTGATGCCGATCCTGTTCTTCCGACACCGACGAGACCAAAGCTCACTGCTTTGTCTTCCTAGCAAGACCGAAGCTCACTGCTTCGTCTTCATGGTGCACACACAGGCACAGATACAAAATCCCGGGTTTACCCTTTTTCGACAGCAGTGTCGCTTCTCACGAAGGTGAGAAATCTCATCTCTTCCAGCACCAGCAACGGCAACAGCGTTGTCCTTATTGAGCCTCTCTGGCTACCGAAACCCTCTCTTCTGGTGACGGCCACGGTGTCGCACGATAGTGCTCACGACTCTGAGTCCTCTCTCTGGCACCGGCGATGCTCGTCCCGTGTTGTTCTCTTCCGGGGACAAGCATCGCCTCTCTCTGTCAGTCCCTAGGGAGACATGTATTTGGTTGTGTCTCTATCAATTCCAAAGAGAGATATTGTTTTTCCACTTCGTCTCGGTAAATCCCAATAAGGAAGATAACTATCAACAAGGGAAACTTTATTTTCCTTTGGTCATCCAAGTCCCTTGGACCCACCTCTGACAAATTGCCCATTACTATCTGACAATCTCCCACTTGAAGACTGATTTCAATTTGTCTTCACACATATCGATGCAAACAGCTCTTCCTCAAACAAGATATCCTCTACTTCTACAACTCACTGCCCCTGTCTTCATGCTAGAAGACCAACTGAAGTTGTGCAGTTTCTCAAGTGTAACACCTGGTCAGCTCCCACTTGCCTCTGAGCCCTCTCTACTGCCATCGTTTTTCCCTCATACTTGAACCTCAGCTCTGATACCAGCTGTTAGGGAAGAAACGACCATGAAGAGATAGGTAATCATGCACGACACAATATTTTCGTGGTTCGGCAAACTGCCTACGTCTACTGGAGCTGTAGAGGATTTCATTTCAAATCAATTGAGGATCACAATACAATAGGGAAACTTATCTGTTACAGTAACAACGTCGTCCCACTGTCTCTCATAGCAATGACTCTTTGCTACCTCTACCCGCAGCACCTGGAACGCCTCCTCGTTGCTTCTACCAACTGCCCCTGGAAAACCTCCTTGTTGCCTCTGCCAGCAACTCCTGGAAAGCCTCTTTACTGCATCTGACAGCAGCTCCTAGAAAGCCTCCTTGCTGCCTCTCTCAACAGCACCGGAACTGGCGCCTCTTTGCTGCCTCTCTCAACAACATCGGAACTGGCGCCTCTCTGTTGCCTCTCTTAGCAGCACAGGAACTGGTGCTTCTTTGCTACCTCTCTAAGCAACACGGGAACTGATGCCTCTCTGCTGCCTCTCCCTACAGCGTCTACCGGACAAGAGTCAGAGGCCGAAACCTCTCTTCCGTAGCTCCCACTGACACCAATCCTATTCTTTTGGCACCGGCGAGTCCCGACAAGACCAAAGCTCACTGCTTCGTCTTCCTGCCGAGACCGAAGCTCCTACTTCGTCTTTCCGGAGCACACACAAGCACAAATACAAGATCCCGGGCTTACCCTCTTTCGATAACAATATCGCTTCTCACGACGGTGAGAAATCTCATCACTTTCGGAACCGGCGACGGCAACGGCATCGCACGATAGTGCTCACAACATCGATTCCTCTCTCTGGCACTGGCGATGCTCATCCCAAGTTGCTCTCTTCCGGGGTTGAGCGTCGCCTCTCTTCGACACCCCTCTCTCTGTCTGTATTCGGCTGCGTCTCTATCAGTTCTCTACGAGAGATACTGTTTTTCCACTGCGTCTCGGTAAATCCCGATAAGAAGATAACTATCAACAAAGAAACTTTATTTTTCCTTGGTCATCCGGGTATGGCCATTATTATCTGTCATTGGGCATGACATGGTGGTCTTTTGTGGGCAACCAGACAATTAGGTAATATTTATATTCGTACGATTTAGAAGACAAATTAAGTTATATTGGTATTATTATTATTTGTAGTATATATATGAAAATGAAGCCTCAAATCTCTCACTTTCTTAACATCATGCTTAATATAATTGAGCAATTTGTCTAATACAATAGAAGATAACTTACTCTCAAAATTCCATTCGAATAATTTTGGTAGAATCCTTTTTCTCCGAAAATTTGAGGTTTTTACCGCTCAAACAATCCAGTTGGAGCGAGATTCTGGATTGAATTAGTTTTCTGATACATTGTCGTTGACCCATTTGTTTCAGTCAGGTTCACGGTAAAGTCCATGGTCAGAGGATTTGCCTGAGTTTGCCCACTTTTTGGCCTAATGGAGGGACTTGTCCAGGTCATTTCTTTCCCTCCACCATCGATTCGAGAGCACAACGAAGCATTGACAAGTCATACCAGATACATCCTTTGGTACTCTCGTTCTTCTTGTGCAACTTGGCTTTCTTCCTTTTCTCCGAGCGTTCTTTTTATTGACCACCAAACCCAAAGCAGAGGATCATAAAAAGCTTCAGGAAAGAATACGAATCACTTGCTTAAAAAAACAAATTTCGCGTTGAGCCGTTGGCGATTTGCCATTGTCAAAGGCAAGAAATCAATTGGAGTAAGCAGTGATAGTCAGCAAAGGAAGCGAGAATTCTAGCCGTTTGAAGCAGTGGACGTGACAAGCCGTCTCTTTCTTACACGGTAAGACTTTGATTCGCACTTGCAATCTTCTGGACTTTACACTAACCACAACTGGAATTGAAAATAATGGTAAAATATTGTCTATTGGACGAGCATTGGTAGATCAACTGTTCCGCTACTACTGCTTGCCCTCCTTGACCGTATCTGACTAGCTTCAAACGGTGAATTGTGCGGAGCTTCCGTGGCCTCCCCAGCTTTACGCCCTCTTCTTCAAAAGCCCGCATTCTAAATTCTGGAAGAACGCGGATTCATTTTTCTGCTATTGGAAATGGCCAAGCAGCCCTCTTATGTACGTCAGCGTCAATTTCAGAAGATGCCTGACCCATTTTGGAATTAAGTTATTTTATGAATTATTATCGTCTACAGATCGACTCTGGCCTCGGCCAGCAAAACCGCGTGGCGAAGAAACCAAGGATATTTGAAAAGCCTCTGTTTCTTGCCTTTATAAAGTACATCATTCCATTGACGGAGCTATTGTAGCGACTGCTCCTGCCCTTCCCGTCCCTCCGTCCGTCTGCCGTCGTTCTTTCTTATGGGGAAACGTTGGTTCAAGCTAAACAAAATGAGCAAGGAGTCGTGGCCATGGCGGTTTCATATCGCTTCTGTATGGCGATGGAAACGCTTGGATATTCAGCTTTCCATTCTCGACGACGTTCTCTTCAAGATTGTATACGTCTTCGAGGCTATCCTTCTCGTTGCTGCCCTCTGCTTCTTCTACCTCTGCTGCGGCTGTCATTTTTGATATTCAGTCTCTATTTTGTAATTCTGAATTTTTTAATGTTAATTCATTATTTTGTATTTTTTCGTTTGTTGTCATCTAACAATATTTTATACCCAACCACTCCTCCTTTGGAACAATGGAAGTAATAAATAACAAAAAAAATTTCATCCTAGGCGCACAAATTATTGGTTCTCTCTGAGTCTTTGTAGTTTGGATGTCAGTAAAGAGCTTGCGATTCTCGATCATGGAGATTCCCTACCCGAAACCCGTAAAACCTAATCAAACTCGGGTGGGATGGATCGGTATCGGCGTCATGGGAATGGCGATGGCCACGCGTCTACAAGCCGCCGGCTACGCTCTCACCGTCTACGCTCGCTCGCCGGAGAAAGCCCTCCCACTGCAACAGCACGGCGCCTGTCTGGCCGATTCCCCCGCCGACGTGGCTCGTTCGAGCGACGTCGTTTTCACTATGGTGGGTCACCCTTCCGATGTCCGATCCGTCGTCCTTTCCGAAAACGGCGTTCTCGCCGGCCTTCACGCGGGCGGGGTCCTCGTCGACTGCACAAGCAGCCGTCCTTCCCTCGCGCGTGAAGTCTCCGAGGCGGCGCGAGCGAAAGGCTGTTGGGCGATCGACGCGCCTGTGTCTGGTGGCGACGTGGGAGCTCGCGACGGCAAGCTAGCGATACTCGCGGGGGGTGACGGCGAAGTGGTCACGCGACTGCAGCCGTTGTTCGAGATTCTGGGGAAGGCGACCCACGTGGGCTCCGCCGGCTGCGGACAGAGCTGCAAAATCGCGAACCAAATCGTGGTGGGGGGAAATTTGATGGGGCTGAGCGAAGGGCTGATATTCGCGGAGAAAGCCGGTCTGGATCCGAGGGAGTTTATGGAGGCGGTGGCGCCCGGTGCAGCGGGTTCGAAGGTGATGGAGCTGTTTGGGAAGAGGATGATCGAGAAGGACTTCAGACCGGGAGCTTTTGCAGAGTACATGTTGAAGGATCTGGGGATGGGGCTTGAGGAGGAGTTTGTTTTACCCGGCGCTGCTTTGTGTAAGGAAATGTATCTGAGCATGATAGCTAACGGAGACGGGAAGATTGCTCATCATGGCCTTATCACTGCCATTGAGAGAATCAATGGCAAAAAGAACTGAAAGATGTTGCTTTTTTTATGTAGCTGTTCCTGGAAATTTTCTTAATACCAGATTCGGAAACCGTGACAAATACGAAATTGCCTTCGTAACAAAGTGGCAGGACCACGCAGATAACCCAATCACCTAGGTAGGGGCTAGGGCGAGCTACCGCATCTGAATTTCTATCGACAAATCTAACGGATCTCCCTCCTTTACCAAGAATATGTGTCACGAGCCTTTGTAACAGGATGTTCCGTGACGTGCGAGGCGTCCACATTGAGAGAAAATCAGCGCCTCACGGTCCCGCCCTTTCCAATAAGGCGACAAGAAGACAGGTACGCTGTTTTCCTCTCCGCTGATTAATTTAAACTAAAACGGAATAGGAAGTCATTGCCCATTGGAATTAGGAGCAGCTAAAATTTGATTATTAGTTTTTAATCCGAACGAGCGTCGCTCCTCTAATCACAAGATAGGAACCCATCACAAACGACTCCCTCAGATCTGTCGATTGTACTTCAGTTTTTTTCTTTTTTATTTTGTTTTAATCTTTTCAACTGCGATAGAGATACTCAGGACTGAAAAACAGAAGAAAGTGGTTCTCCAGGACTAATCTCTGTATGTTTTGGTTCTGCTGAACGAAGTGCTCCGCATAATGGAGCAGGGGCGTTGCTCGCCGTTGGCTTTGGTTGCAGCGAATGCCGCTCTTGCCTGTGTCGATGGAATTATTGCTGGCGTCGCCTTCTCTCAGGTCGGCTGCAATCTTGTGTTGAATTTCCGGAATTAAATTGTCCAGGCACTTTGATTTTTTCATGTACAACCGTCGACGTGTCTCTGTTTTTCAGATATCACCATATGAGTTAAATAACCGCCATGCAAGTTGCAAATTGTCTTTTTAATTTTTTTATTTGGTACTTTTTCTCTATTAAAATGTACATAGAAAGAAGCGTGAAGAAGAAGTCATGAAATGCATTTCTTAGAAGAGAGATAACAGGGGATGAAATGTGAGTGTGGTTACGTATTATTGTGAGAAATCTATCCACTTTTTAAGTGCCTGTTTGGAACCCACATAAAACAAAGAAAAAGAAAAAGGGGAGTGAAAGGTATTTTCTGTTGCTGTAGAGAATCATTGAGAGAAAATAAACTAAGAGAAAATATCACATTCTCTCTTATTTAATAAATTTTCTCTCATAAAATGATGGAATTTAGGGAGAAAAGAAAAGAAATAGAAACTCGAGAAAAAAATTTAATCAACGAAATTTAAAAATATTACTAATTTTCTTTTCTTTTTCATTTTTCACGTGCATCCTAACAAGATAAACTATATTTTTCTGTTATTTTCTCTCTCAATTTCCATGGGCATCCAAACAATTTCTTTTCTTTTTCTCTTTCCCTTATCTTCCTTTTATTTTCTCTACACTTTCTGTGTTCTAAACACATTCTAGGTGTAATTAAAAAAGAAAAGAAAATTTTGAAAATAAGTTTGTATGTGGTACAGAATAGTTAATTCAGTGTCCTTGAGAAAGTATGGCCGACATGCAAATCCGTTGCCACCGTGGGAAAAGAAAGAGTTTGAAAGAGTCTTAGGGTTATTTGTAACTGAATCGAAGCCATGATCAAAGCTCTTGGTTTGATATATTTATACGAGAAAAATTGCTTATGGTATTCATTACTCAAAGACCTCTTGGTAGTGATTCAGTTGTGTTCAGAGTAATGTGTAAAGATTGTTGTATGCCTTTGAGGGGAGAGTGAATTATGAGTAGCCACTGACATTACACTACAGTATATATAGTAAATAATGGTTATAATTCAGATACAAAACAGAAAGCAGTGCTGAAGAGGCTGTATTTTTTTGGTGTTGGGTAGAACTGAAGCAAGAGAAAGGAAGACTGTTAATGTTGCATCCGTAGGACAGCATGTAGATATTGACAGTCAATAACGAGGGTTACACCCTTCACGTGGAAGAAGTTTCAATAATGATAAACACAGAAAATGGTATTGGTCACATATATCATGTTGTGGTATGGGAAATGTGGAAACGAAGCAGGTCTACTTTGGTTGAGTAGTCTCCTTCAGAAAATATATAAAACAAAGAAATACAAATGAATGAAAAGCATGTTGGTACATATATTTAAGAACAAAGAATGCCTATTGGGGAATAAAGCTAATGAATACTAATAAGAAATTTTCAGAGAGTAGCTAAAATGAGGTGTCGGTCAATCACCAAAATATTAATTTGGTCTAATGCCAAGGGAATTAATTACCTTAGACAACTAGTGGAGAAATATCAGGATAAAAAGAGAACTGCACAGATGGTCTTTATTGTTTTAGAGAGACTATACGATACAGTTCCCAGAGACCTGATTTGGCTGGTATTAGGGAGGAACATTGTGAAACTATATAGTAACTCCGTTATTTAAGGTGTTTCTCATGATTGTGGCTGACAGCAGCAATCAACTTCAAGCCCGTTCTTTTGTAGTTATCATCCATTCACAGTACTGATATTGAAAAGAAAAACTCTCATTTCACAATAGAAAGTAAACCATTCTTCTTTTCTTGTAATTGTTCACAAAAAAGACTATTCGTTGCTCAGAATGAAAATTTGCACAAATGTCTGGTCTTAATCTGATCCAATTACTTTGTTATGACAGTTGGTAAGGATTCATTTGTATAATCAATGGATTGGATGGACACGTCAAAAGGTATTCTATTTCTTTTATTTGATTTAATCAGCTAAATAGAACGTTTTGAATTCAATCTACCATAATTTGGTTGAGAATTTTTTTGACAATCATATTATATTTCCCAATTCTTTAAAAATCTCTAGATCTTTTTCTTTTTTAATGGTGAACAACGAAGTTTTTAAATTTAGCATGTAGTTTCTGGTTGCTCTGTTACTAATCTGCACAAGCATGGTTGAGTACTTACTTTTTTATCTCATCATATGAATTCTTCCTCAGAAATGCCACTAGGTAACCACCAAATTATTTTATTATAGTGCTTTGGTATTCCTTTTCTGTTAGTTCTCTGTTGTTGCTCATCTGGACAACAATTTTGTTGCAATTATTGTGTATTCCCTCACCGCAGTTGCCTTAAATGGGCAGATTCACTCATTATCATGCAATTCTGGTTTTTTTTTGTGATACTATTAATGTTCTTACGAGATCCTTATTTTTGTTGGGAATATGCATACTGTCTAGCAAGAATAAAATTTCCATTATCTTAGAGTTGCTTACTTGCAACAAATGTTTAGAGGAAATGAAACATATCTTTGCCGACAATGAGTAGTTTGTGATAAATAGTTTATTTTTGTTTCAAATTGATGTTGGTAGGTTTAGCAATAAAAAAACTGATGTTGTTTGGTTTATTAATAGATTTTAGTAAAACAACTTTTTTTAGGAAAGCAACCTATTCAAATTAAATAACATATACATTTATTTTTACGTTTCATTCAGAAAAAAAATAGTTTACATGGTCTTATGTGAAGTCTCATATAAGTTTTCAATTGAATTTAATTGAAAGTTTCCTGCAAGTTCAGAAAAGTTTCCTAGAATTTGGGGAAGTTTTTTTTTTTTTTAGTATCTTAAATGGATTTTCTACCCCAGGAAAGAGTTTCCCTTTCTCTGAAAGCTGCCTAGGGACTTCTCTGTAATCTTGTAATCTTGTTTTTTTTTTTTTTTTTTTTTGGGAAAATGATGAGTTTTATTATGCCAACAGGGGGAAACAATCAATTAAGGAACATTCCCCTTAACAACTAGAGATTGGAGAGAAACTCCTTGTTTTGCAAGAGAATCTTGTTAAATAAAATCATTTCCACATTCTCAAAAAAGAGAAGGAAATGGAAAGATAAAGCTGAAGAACATTAAATAATGATATTTTAACCTATTCTGAATGGTAATATAACAATTCATAGGCTCGTCTTTTCTTGTAGATTGATTCATTGAAAGGTTTGCTCATTCATGTATACATGTCCTGATGCAGGTTTTCCATCTCATGATCGGCTGCTCAAACATAGGTATCATTCCTTGGTTTCACATGCTGGCCAAGTTTTTGAGCATATATTTACTTGAGGAAATTTTAAAAATCAATAGGTTGATTTATTGATTTATTATTATTTTTAGCCACATCATTTTTTAAGGACTCATAATGCAAGCATTATTGCATTTTAAATTTTGTTTTGATTAAAGTAGATCATGTTGTCTGCCATTTCTTTTTCCCCGTCTTTCATTGAATTAAAGGGGCCTTTGGTTTTCAATCTTTATTAAACTCTTTTATAATTTAGTTTACTGTTGAATTAATTCTGAGCTTTTGCACTTATAACCTGTCATAAGTTCTCTGTTTTTTAATTTCTCCATCTGGCAGGGTTCTTGGTTTATTTTATATCAACTCTTTTTGCTACATGTGGGAGATGTTTCTGCTGGACTTTGGCTTGTAGATTTATCCTTATGGGTATGTTTCTTCCAGACTTTGCCCTCTGAGTATGATCCGCATGTCCCATTCTGATTCATGTGGAATCTCACAAAAAAGAAAAGAAAAAAGGAATGATGTAGAAAAAATGTTAATAGATAATCCGTTTAAGCAAGGGCACAAGGAACTTAAGTGGCCAAGATATTAAGAAGAGAAACCTCAAGTGAAGCGAGCAATTTTCCTGCACACAGCTGAGCTTATGAAGAAAAGAGTTTCAAAATTAATAATTTTTTGTGTTTTTAAATTTCAGAAAACCTCACCGTTCAGAATAATTTTTTAAAAACTAATTTCAAACAGAAACGCATAAACTATTTGTTTCTTTTTTGTATCTCAGCATGTTGAGGATTTTAATTTTCCAATCTTTGTGCAGCCTCTCCTCAGATTTTATTTTTAGCAGCGTTCCTTCTGCTTCTATCATTTTGGTATGCTCTCTCTCTCTCTCTCTCCTCCTCCCTCCCCTATAATGGTAGTTTACAACTCTTAATAGTGATTGTGTAGAGTATGAATTTATATTTGTTCTATTCCAAGAGATGGCAGACGATTGCAGACAGGGAGACAAGTTATGCACCAAAAGCTATTCTTTATGTTACCTGGGTTCAATCACATAACAGTAACTGGCAATTGAGGAGGACATAGCAGATGGAATAGTGCATCTTTCAGAAGTGGAGATTGGCATCTCAAATACTATGTGATTAACCAAACTCCTACAAGACGACTGCTTCATCAACTTTGTCTACTGAGCAGGATATTGGTGGTGAAGAAGCAACATCTATAAAAGATGATTGCAACATAGATGCGAATGTTGCATAGGTGTTAAAATGATCAAAGGAAAAGGACACTAAAGCATTAAAAATACCTATGAGTAGTTCTGACGGATTGGTGAGAAAGTAACTAATTCATAGATGAGAAAATAAGAAAAAAACATATTAAAATGGTTTGCACATATTGAATGGTTCTAGTGTCTATATGAGAGGAGTCTTACCAGTGGTGATTGGTGAAACAACAAATGGAGGAGAAAAATAGATGATGGAACGTTGGTGCTTGACAAAGTCTGCGTTCAATATGTTCATCTTCTAGATGATAAAATTCAGATGGAAAAAAAGTACTATAAGTCTTCGTTTGATTTCTCTTATAAAGCCAAGGTTTTGAGTTAAATGCCAATTGGATTCTGCTTTCTGTGTGGACCTGTACAAGTACTTTTTGGTGGTTGCTCCAAACTCTTAGTTCCTAATTCTGTGCAAAACATAGTTTGAATCATTTTATAACAGCAGTAACATGTATATGCCTTAAGTTTATCAGTTTGATGCTTTACACTTCTCTAGCTGTTTCTGGGAACATCACTTCATTAGAGACTTGTGGGTCCATAGGGTTTCTCAACCATATCACAACCATTTCAGTAGCTTCTTTTCATTCCAACAGTGGACACTGTCTATCTGTAGGTCTCTGTGAAAACACTATTCTGCAGCTTGATAGAAACCATCCTTCAAACTACAGTCTTCTCTCTCTCTTATGGTATGAGGAAGGCAAAGTGGTACGCAGTGGTTGCTAGTGCATGTAGTAACAGAGATATATGTTGGTTTCTTCCTAATGTTATGGAAAAGCAGGGAAGGAAGACTTCAGAACCACAAAAAAAGCAGTTGTACTAAACTTTTGGAATGCTATATCAGCAGTGGCCATCTTTACTGCTTCAGTCACCATTTGACACAAAAAAATCCCTTTACATTACTTGATGTTGTTTACTTCATATACTCAATCAGGATCACATGCTTATTGCTGCATAAAATTGAAATTACTGTCGTTTGCTGCAGCAAAAAAACAAATCTGTTGTGCTAAATTGGGTCCCTCCCTTCAATCTCTTGTTGTATTTTCTTGCTCTCTTTTTAAATAAAATCATCACCATTTTTTTGAAATAAAACTAAGAAACAAATCCTTTGAAGAGGGCTACTATTAAAGAAAGATTATTTGAAAGATGAATCTCAAATTAGTTTGTCATATGCTCTGTCCATATCCATTTTAACTACCCTCTGTCATCTTTTCTTTTCCCTCATTAGGCTTCACAATATACTTGTAGAGCTGCTTTTACAAGAAGTCCACTATATTCTAAAAGTTTGATGTTTTCCAGGGTTGACCTTTGTCATCAGGCAAGTGATGAGGATGAGGATGAGGATGATGAGGAGAATATTTCTTGTCAACCTTTATTGGGAAAGATTAAGACTGCCACTGGTTCACATCAAGTAGATAACCATCGGAAGTGTCTCTCTTGCAACTGGATTCATGTTGGTAGCCGTCAAAAGTTTGTTATTTTGGTATGTTTTAATGTTTTTCAGAAATATTTGTAACCCTTTTACTAATGCATCATTTACATTTAGGTGTAGTTAATTTTAAGAAGGTAGTTAAACATTTAATCTAATAGTTTTCTATTTTTCTAGGTTATGTTATTAACCTTTATCTTGATGATGGCATTTGCTGTGTTAATATGGGTTGGTAAAGGCAAAAATTCCATTGATTCTTCAACAGTGGCTCGGGTATGTCATACCACATCTTGTTCTTTAAGGTTTTGGGTTCGTGATCTTACTATAGCAGTTCTAGAAATGCTCCACGGCTTCCCTTTTTAACTGTGCAGGTTTATCTTGATCTTTTTTCCACAGCTATTCTTTTATTATTAGGAGTTCTAGCTTGCTACGGTTGGTATTTTTCATACTTTACCTGTTCACCTATCTCAGTAGCTGTCAGAACTTTAGACATTATTTTTCTGTTATACATCGTGCAAATGAGGTGCTCAACTTTTCTCACTATTGCAAACTTCTCTTAAAGATATATATTAGAGTATTGTCTTCCATTTATTTTGCTCTCTGTCATTATCTGGTTTACCCGCTAATTCATACTTTTGGTCTCATGGCTCATTTCTTCAAGGTTTACTACTGTTCTTGAAAATGAGCAAGGTACGTTCAGAACAGGCCTCTGCTGAAATGTGGAAGGTAAAATACCAAAGGGGAGAAACCCTCCGCAAATTTTTCTGTTCTTGAAATTGTGTGGTTAGATCCATACATATGACAAAGATTGAGAAGTTTAGCATCATTTATAGATGAAGGGAGTCATTTATTGGCTCCAGCAATCTCTATTTTGTTCCTCCAAATTCCTAAATATATCTTTCCTGCATGTGTTCAGTTTTTTTAAATATCTCTTATGAGCAGGTCGCAGGTTTGGCAGTGGTCTTGGTTGTGTGTTTCACATCATGTGCTGTAGTAGCACTTGCCACCAATATCCCTGTATGTAATGACTGTTTGAATTCTGTACAAGCTCTTTCTATTGAGACACCATTAACACAGAAGTTCACCGCGCATGATTATTCTTCTCCAACATTGTATGACTTGTTCTAATTGCAGGTTCTTTATCATGGAAATTTTGAGTACAATGATGCTGTCAAGACTTCGATTTTGATAATTGTGTATTACTTTATAGGTACACTCCATATCATGAGCAAGTATGACAAATTAGTCCCATTTAGATCAGTTTCAGACATTAGCTTCACACCTATGCAGGTTCTTCAGTGCCCTCCGGTTTTGTACTTTGGGTCATGAGGGAAATGCCACCACGGCTTGTTGTTATCACACCAGTGCAATCTAGAGTTGTGACTTACATCAGGGATGGAAGGGTGCCTGTGCCTTATACTCAACGCTGGACGACTACAACCAGCTCACAGAACCAGGTTTAAGTTCATAATCACTTTCTACTAAAAAAGAGTTAATAGTTTATTAGTCATCAGAAGCCAGTCTTGCATTTTGGTCTCCAAGATGTCAGAGTTGATAAGGCTTAGTGGGAAGTGGATGTAACGGTTCAACTTGCTATTGCAGGCCTCAAAAGCAAGCCCCATCTAACTCTGATGGCATCAGATGCCTACGTTTCACACATGCCTTTATCCTGCCGGACGTGTAGATTGCTCATGAGAACAATTTCACTCGGGCCACAGACTCCATGGGCTCATGTAAAACTGCAACAATGAATTCCCAAGCTGTCTGGCATCAGTAATTTTATACCTGTAACATAGCAGAAATCTGCTGCCTCCGGTGTACATGATTTAGACGACGAAGGGAGGAGCTTTTCAAGTAATCGGTTCTCTTAATTACCTTGGTGGAAGTAATTTTGATTTACAAGTTTTCTTATCAGTTTCTGATAGCTGTTGTGGCCATTTGGTGAAGTGGAAGATTTGGGTAAGAGGAGCCCAAAACACGGATAGGAGAAGAAAATTTGAAACTCACCCATAATACAGAGCTATAGAAGCCCTATTATTGAAAGAGAGAGCCAACCTCCAATTCAGATGAACAGACAAAAGAATCTACGCGGTTCTCTCAAAGGGCAGTATCAATCTCCGCCCACCTTAAACAAAAAGGATTATATTTAAACGATTCGAGGATTCCTTTTCTTCTGCTTTCTGAAGCGAGATACCCTTTTTCCTACAACATCTGGGACTTGTGGAAGACGATGCGTTTACTCTCACTGCCAATTTGGACTTAAATTAGCTCAGACTTCACAGTGACCTTCCCTTGTCGTATTATCAGGATATTTCTTAATCCAACTCCCCGTCTCTCTCAATAAATAGTTGTCATCTACAGTCTCCTTTTCGTGTCCTCAATGCCCTCTTATGTCTATATCACTGTTGGGTCCAGAAGAAGACTGCGTCTGGTATCTTTTACAGAAAGACAGCCGGAAACCCAATTGGTAACTGAGAATTAGGCCCGCTTTCTAATGAAGGGCCCCATGTTTTCACCTCTCAAAGCGATTACCCACAAGCTACCTGTAATGTTTCCTTCATGAATATATAAATGCAGAAGTTACAAGAGACAGAAACAATGAAGAAACAAAAGAAAAAAGACATTTCATGAAATGACAAACTCAGCGGATTTTTGAGAATTCTCTGCATATTCATGACAGAGATGACTAGATCATACAAGTGACAGAATATCGGGGGTGAGAGCTGGGTAGTGGGTAACGACCCTTAAATCTCCAAGTACATCCATATCGTCCTTTTTCAGCCATCTCCTGTGATAGTTTAATGGATTATTCCTAATCGCTGCCCACCACCTATAAATGGGGCTCTCCTTCAAATGGACGATCATCCTCAAGCAGAGGAGTCTCCGCGGAGAGAAGAGAAGGAAAAGTGCAGTTGGATTAAACAAAAAAATGAACGGCGCTTCTGAAACGAGTCACGGATCAATAAAGGCAGAGAAGAAGCAACTGAATAGCATGCTAAAGGTGCTGCGGCCCAAGGTTTACATCACGGACTCCGCCAGCTTCAAGAGGCTCGTTCAAGAGCTCACTGGCAACGGGAGGAACGCCACGTCTCCCTCGCCCTCACCCAAGAAAGATTTACGTGAGTCGGTTCTTCCTGTGATTGAGGTTGAAGAAGGCCGGAGTCCTGAAAATTTTGGTTCGGGTGGCATAGATTGCGGAGGAACGGCGATGTACTTCAATTCGTTGGAGTCGGAAATCCAGACTTTCTCGCCTCTTGCAGCTTTTACAGCGACGCAGAGTCCATGGTTGATGAACCAAGGCCCGGATGTTTTTCAGCAACAGAATGTCGACGTTTGGCCTGTCGAATTGGAAGTACCGTTTGCATCTTACGATGGTTTCATTTTCCAAACAGAGGAACTGGAGGAGGTGCTCTTTCCTTCTGAATGTGACCTCTCTGCGCTTTTGGACATTCTTAATGGGTGACTGATCGAAGATAGATGACAGATGCATGTATTGTAAGAACATATCTTCTACACTTGACATTTTCTTCTAGTTCAAAGATTACCCCATGAAAAGAGGGGCTCTTGGTGCATGTATTGTAAAGCTTGGAGAAGGAACACTAAAAGAGTGGTTTGATTCGATCACTATCAGTCGTCAATTGCACAGTACTAGCTGATAAAAAACCTCTACAGGTGTATACGTGTTTATTCCTTTTTCTGGCTACTCGCCTTGATCCTTCTCCCTGTCCCTTGCACCGATGATTCAAATACTTACCGAGCTTGCGTAAGCCAACAGTGATCCAAGATAAGCAAACCAAGCACATGAATAATAAAGCAATTTAAGCGGCAAGTCGACATTTTTTCAACAATAAAAAGGTCTACTTGGGAAATCGGAGAATTGAATTCGGGATCATATAAGTTGGCGACGATGTTTATCCTGTTGGTTGCTCATTCTCTGTGGTCAAGAATAATTAAAATAAATGTCCTCTTGAAGATGTAAAAACTGTGCAACTGTAGCATTACTTCCACTATGGAAAGAAGAAAATATTAAACTGAGAATAATACAAAGTAGTTTGGAACCAGCAGCTTCTCTACCATTACTCTTTGTCCTTCTTCCTTTTCTTTTGAGCTGTCAATTTGTATTGCCTAAAGCAAATGCTTTTTTTTTAATAAATCCATACAATTACCAAATCCACAGAGTTTTTTTTAGACTGGAGACGTTAAGGTGTTTCATTGGGAATTCATGATTTGTCTTTCACATAGGACAGTAGAGTATGTAATTGATAACAGTAGGGAGAAACAAGAGAAAGTTTTTACTGTCTGGGCAATTAAAAAGATCAAACCTGAAAAATGGGACTCACATTACATGTACAATCTTAAAACCAGCAAGTTTCACAAGATCGATGCCTACAAGATGACTTCAACTGAAGAATAAGGTCCATGAACACGATGCACAAGTCTCTAGTCAGACATATCCCCTTCATAGTCCTCATCAGATTGCTGCAAATACTCACCGCTTTCCTTCAGGCAATGAAAATGATGATAAAATGAATAATGATATGGAAAACCATACAAATGACCGTATTTGAGAGAACAAAGAACAAAAGCTTGAAACTAAGAAGGCCTATATAGTAAGTTTCGATTAAATAATTGATTGACCACTTTATAAGAGAAACCTGTGCTAAAAGACCAGTTAACACATTGTGCAAAATCAGCGACTGGTAAGTGTTCAGAGGTTTCTTTTGTTCTACATATCCTAAATGAGGTTAGCAGTTTAGAAACACAAGTTATGCATCCAGGCATTCCAAGACATCCTAGCGGCAGCCACAGAAATGCAGCTAGGGAAGGAAATTACCTTTTTCTTTATATATGCTGTCATAGCATCCTCGAAATCCTGCCGCTTTTCTGTGGCTATATCATAGTATTTAACCTTCTCCTGTAACACAAACCACAACCCAAAACTAGTTGTCATTTATTATGGCTAATTAATCTCAGAGTTCTTTCAAAGCTTCCGAGGACAGAACAGCAAGTGAAAGCTACTGCCAAAGGATAGATAAATTCGATGACTCTTCACCCGCAAGTAGCCTGAAGAATCTTCTAATTCACTGATTTCATAACAGATCATTTCTTTGGTTGGAATTCTGGGGTACAAAGAATGCCAAAGTTGTGTGTTTTTGCAGCTCCAAGTGGGAGGGTCCATAAAATCCAAAATTGACATTGGAACACCAACAAAACAAGAAGCAAACAACTCCAAGAGTATCTTGCAAACATATGAGAAGTTCAAAATCACTGACAAACCTCAAATGACATTGTTTTCCACTTCTCTCCACAGGCCTTTCCTATCTGAAAAAAATGAAGTATTATGGTTTCAGAGCCAAGAAGATTAAACAGACATAACTTCATAATAAAGAATGCCATAAGTGTTTGCTGCATACATCACGCATGGATTTGACATCTGGATGCTCCTCTTGGTAACTTTTACGGAAATCTTCCCTATTAGAACAAAAAAAGAAAGTTTTTTGTTGAGAAAGCGTACTCATGTGAGAAAAATACAGTCCCTGTGTTTTTTGAAACTGTTTCGTCTCTTTCTTTTTTTCAGGACATAGAAATCATATTAGCATTCGACAGTTTGAAGAAATTTAGATATAATCAGAGGAATTCGTTAAAACACTACTAGCCACTCGAATTTGTAACCACATTTAACCCACGGTCCTGCCCAAGATCCAAAACATGGAGGTGATTTTGGGTTAGCACAAACTGAACTTTGGGCTTCAGTGAACTTGTTGAATCCAGTTTAATGCATTTTTCTCTTTTCTAAAACAAGTAAATATCATTACCACCAAGCTGAAACCAAATTTCTGATCGCTAGGCATTTGAGATGAAGTGATAAATAGATTAAGCACTTGTAACACAAAATTTAAACAGGGGGTACAAATTCAAGTCAGAAAGTCGGTTTTTTCTCAAGAATGGAAGCCAAAATCTGATGAGTATCATATCAAGTGACTATTTCTGCGCACACCCATGGCCCAATATAGACTAAGTCAAGACTGCTTGCCATGTAACATTTACTTATTGCTGTACTCATCTTGGATGGAATATTGCAGACACCTCCATGGACAGGTTTCAGGATAGTATGTCATATTTGCTGAAAGTCCTCAATAACAGAGCACCGTTTGAGGGCCTTAATTCTCAAGAATCAACTAGCTGTAGGCACTTCCCATTTCGGCCAAATACACCCCCAAAAATTTATCGGGTGCACATACAGTTTATACTTCCTATCGAATATGGCGTCTTCCTACCAAGTGCTAAGGATGTATAAAACTTCAACAAACATAAGCGTCTTCAGACCAAAAGTTGACACGAAACAAAATAAACCGAAAGCGAGTATTTATCCACTATGTGCAACACCGAACATCTCTCTCATGATATAGTGGAGCGGAGTAGTCAGAAACAAATAGTCTCCACCTCTACTATAAATTAGAGAAGGTAAGCGACACTCACAAGAAGTAGAAGAAAGCCGTAGGGGGTTTCTTAGGCTTATCGAGTTCCTCTCTGGTTAACTTCTTCTTCGGCTTTGGCTTCACCTTGGGCTTCGGTTTTAAAGATTGGAGTTGATTTTCAGTCTTAGCAGCTTTCCTCTGCTTCGTATTCTTCTTCATTTTGCTGCTGCGCGTGAGCTTGGCGTCGCTACTTTTTCCCTCAAGAATTTCCACAAACAAGAGGAGGGCAAGGGGCAGATAAATAGGATAAGCTCTGCGAGGAGGGTAGTTGGGGAAAACATGGTTTAAAGGGTAGGGGCAAATGAAAGAGCGAGACGCCAATGAATTCCCGCGAACCTGTTGTTTGAAGCATAAAAATATTAAATTTATTCTCATTTAATGGTGCAGATAAATTGTTATTTAATTTTAATTTATTTCTGATTCAGTTATATAAATTGTAGTAGTTTAATATTTTTTAAAATTAATATTAATTATTTAAAAATCATTTCTAGGTTTTGTCTATGGAACTTCTGTTTCATATCTGCTTTGCCGCTTACAACCACGCAAATTAAAACCAGAGAACAGTTTCAGATAAAATTGCTAGCTATATTCTCTGTGGGCACTGAATGAACCAACCTTTTGATCTAATCAATATCAATCGTCTACATTTACAAATCATCCCCATATGAATAAGCTTGTTATTTTCAATCGAAAGCAAAGAATTGATAATGTTTTATGTTTCTGGCATTGAAGAAATTGAAATTTTTATTTACACATGTTATATGCTTTGCATAAATAACAAACCAGAATTGGTGAATTTCCTTCTACTGCAATTTGACAACCTACTTAGAACTTACTCTCATTGTGTTTCTAATGACGAATCGCAAGATCATGAACGGGATTTCCTGACCACCATGAGTGTATAGACAACTCAGTTCTTATTGCTCTCACTATGCCCAGCATCGATGCACATGAGCTGTACGATCTGACCTGAAACAGCACCAAGACAGGCACATAAAGATGATAAGCTATTCAAACTCAGGCCATACTAGTTTCCTCCGAGACAGGCCTGAAGATGATTTGTAGCTGTACTTGTTGTGCAACCATACTAGTTTCCTCCAATAGCACCCACGTTTTCAAATATGGTACTTCTAGAAGATTATATGCAGAATGAATCTGCAAATTCTGTATCAACTTTATTTTCAGTCAGAGACAGATACAGGGCAAACGCTTATAAGGGATATTAAGAACACATGAATACTATGTAAATTCTTGAACTGAAAGCCTTAAGACTGTCAAAACCATACAATCATTTAAGCTAAGAAGGTAGAGAACCATTTACGGAGAGACATTATTACAAAGAGATCATAAAGGTATCCAGAAATGAAAACTACATAGTGTATATAAATAGATGCACATGTATCTGCATGGGCAGAAGTTTTTGCAAATTTTAGAAATGACTGCAGAAGCAGCCATTCGGATTTTATTCCATGCTTCATCTGGGTTGCAGCCTTCACCAAGTAAGAGCTGCAAATTGTACTCTGGAAAGAAGAATTTTGCAAGTAGAACCACCAAAAAGCATTGAAAACAGAGTAGAAGGCATCACTTTAGACTCTTTCGTTTGAATAACCTGATACCCTGGCAGAAACATACAAATCAGGAAACATTCTCACGTGAATCAGGGGCTCACCTTGCCCAGATACCATGGCTGACAAGAAGACTCTCCATTTACTATTAACCAGGTGCATAAGAGGTCCATTTAGCTGAGAGTGCACAATGGAACACAATAACATAATCAAATAAGGATAGGTTTGAAAATTTTTACAATGGCAGAAAATTGAAAGCAACAAAACTTGTAGTTCTGTATGAATTAATGCACAGGATACATTTGAGCCACCTCTTTTATTCCTTGCAAAGCTGAATCTTTGAGCCCCAATATGACAAGTGGTTCTTCATCTAAGACAGGTTCCTACAGAGATATTAAAGAGACTATTCTATGACAAAATATCATAACAAATTAATAGACAGCCTTTGAATTCTTCCTTCAGGGGGGTGTTTTTGGCCCTGCTCTTTGGGGGAATAGATCTCTTTGGACCAATAAGCTTTTTCCAATAACTTATCAAGGAGGTGAAAATTGATTCTTTCAAAAATCCACTAGTCAGTGGCACTTTAAAGTACACAGTGAAATTTAATTTTAAACAAATTTACATGGTTATGTTGTGCCCAAATAACTCACTTTAATGCACAAAGAGAACCAATGAATGGAAAATGAAAACAATGAAAGATTAAGTAGCCAAAATGTGTACGGTGCAAGATAAATTCTTCTATATCATGCACATCAGCTATATCCTCTGTAACCGAGGACAAAGCTTGCAACAAGAGGAAAGAAGGAAGTACTTGTTAAACAAACAAGATCCACATGCTGCAACTGCTGCTTCACAATTTTCATGCATAAAATATTATGAAGTGATTCAGCATCCACTACTGCAATGGTGATATCTAAGTGTATTCCAACTTCCTCCAATTCTGCCACAAACTTATCAGGTTTTCTCAGCCAGAACTTTACGAAACAAAAACCATCAACCTTAGATTTGTTAAATACATCAAAGGAACAACAACAAATCCATTAACAAATTCCAGGACCACATGATCAACATAATGGAAGAAGCAACTGATGACGCATAAGACATTGTTTAGCGTGAACTTAATTCGAGCCCCAAATGTAGTTTGACTAGACGATTCCAAGTGTCTACTTAGTGAATTCTAAGTGGATGGTTGAACTTACATGTACGTATACTATCTTTCTATTTGAGGTTTAATTAGGATCTGTACCTTGATGCTTGTTACCAGTTAAATGCACGAAATGGTTAGTAGTAGGCGCACGGTGTTCTTAAGAAAATGCCACTTATGATTGCTTTCCTACCGCACAAGAAACCAATATATTTCTCAGAAACTAATATAATCCTTGACATTCAACTCATAAACTCCATGAGATTCAGGAAGAACTGGGATATACAACCTATCTAACATACAGAGATAAAAATAAAAGAAATGGAATAAAGGAAAAGAGAACCTCAATGAGGAGGCAATCGAAGTTGCGTTTGCTGTTGACGACTGCTGCACAGATTCTCTAAACAGACCGCTCACGTTGCAACAATCACAACCTACGAATTGAGAGAGCAAAAAATGAAATAAGAAGGCATTCAATTACTGATAAACTGGAAGAAAGTAAAAGATTTGAGAGATATCGAGAGACGACCGTAAGGGAAGCATTGGAAAGATTGAAGGCGGCATTGAGATTAGTGAAGTTGGTAAAGAGAGATTCGGCGCCGGGATCAGCAAATTCACTGACGAGTACAGCAATTCGGAGGTCTCCGCGATTCTCGAGGATGTGCTTCATGGGCGTGGTTTTGCGGCTACCCAGCAAACCTGTGACCAGAGTGCAAGCCATACGTCCTCCACTCAGACCCGAGCGCCGATGTAAAACCCGGTTATCTTACGCCAGGCTCCTCGTTTCCCTCCATTTCTTCCAGACTTGTAACGCGAGAGAAGGAATTTACGACACGCGAGCTTCAAGAGAAATACGGACTTTCTGATTTGAATTCTCGTAGTGCTGAGGTCCGAGATACGCACGTGCGTTGCGTTGGGGGCACGACTGAGAGTACCGATTACTTAAACCGAAATTCCATTTTCCCGCCGCCAGAAGTCGACCTGTCTACTCTATTCTTCCCGCCAAAATCCGAACAGAGTCCCCGGGATCCCTCTTTTTCACTCGAACCAACTTCCCGGCATCCGGGGCCTCCATCGAAAATTCTTTGCCAAAAGCGGGACGAGGGCACGACTGAGAGAACCGATTACTTAAACCGAATACCGAGTTTAGCTCCGGATTCTATCCCATTTTCCCGCCAGAAGTCGACCTGTCTACTCTATTCTTCCCGCTAAAATCCGAGGTTGGGCAGCACAGAAAGTCCCTAGGACCCCTCTCTTCCTCTCGAACTAACTTCCCGGCATCCGGGGCCTCTATCGAAAATCTTTGCCAAGAGCGGGACGATCTTCCTACCTTCACCGGTTACAGGTACTTTCTCTCACTTTATCTCGTTCGTTCTCTGTTTCACCGGTCGTGCTATGTTCATCGGTTGCGGGTACCTTTACAGTTCGTGCTTTTGAAGTCTCATTGACTGCTTTTCACATCTCCTTCTTTCTCTGTTTCTTCTTTCTTTTTTCTCATTTTGTGGTGAACATTAGGGAAACAGTTTGTGAACGATTTACTGATAATCACTTTGACTTGTCTTAATGTTTTTGGTCGATCGAGCTGCTCTTCGGAAGGTCATTCTGCCCGTAGATTTTGATTGGTTCAATTATTTTAGGTTGGATGAACAAATTTCAGGTTTTGTTGGTTTGAAGATCAGTAGAATCTTAAGATAACTATGGGAGATTTTAGGTTGTTTTTTTGTTGCGATTCCAGTTGAGTTTAGCAAGTTAAGAGAACGGATGGTTTCTTTATTAGGAGCTTAAGTGATGAAGTTAAAGCTGCCTGATGGGTTTGTTTGATGCATATGAAGTTTCTTAGATGCATTACTGGTAATCAGTCACAGGTTATGAATTCGACCTTTTTTCCATTACTCTGATCTGTTATTGTTTATCAGTTTCTTATGTTAACAAGTTCTACTGTTTTTTTTTTTCTCTCCAAGTTTTGAGGTTGCTGTGATTTATGGGAAGGAAACCCTTTCCAGTTTTTAGTTATAGTTATGCTTAGGATGGTTTCAAATTTCAAACAAATCCTTTAAATCATGACACACTCCGGTTTTTGTTGACTGTGTTGATTTTTTTTTTTTTTTTGAACTCATGAGTTTTGGAGTCAAATTGTCCTCGAATTTACTGGTTGTTGCTTCTCAAAGAGTTAATATTTTAGTACTGAATATGTGAGTTGAACCGAACCTGATATAAGAATGGTGCATTATTTCTCTGTTGTTGGCATTAACATGCTCAAATAACGTCTAGGCTGTGAGTTGGTAGCAACATTCATGATCAAATATGGAGATGCTCTGTGAAGTACACGTAGCCAATTTTGCTTTCATGTGATACTCTAGGGTGATCTTGTCTGTGTTAAGTAATGTTTTTGTTCTGTTTTTTCTCTTCCAATAAGGCTATCAAACAGGTGCTCACTAGCTTGCAGTGTTGATGGTTTCTTAGTGGATATCAACAGTTGAATACCAAAGCACAATTATCAATTTGTCTTTATGTTAATTATTCATTGGCAGGGAATTTCATCATAATTTTTATGTTGTGGTGATTGTTCTCTTCTTTCTCTTTCTTTTCTCTTGACTTTTTATGCTGTCAAATGCCAGCCCAAAACAAGGGCAAAGACTCCAATACATCTCTTTGTTTCTCTTTGGTACTCACTCTCTCTTTGTTTTCTCTCTCAAGCAATCAACAGAGCTAGAAATGGAGATCAGCATGGAAACCCTGGCAATTCATAAGCGCACATTCATGGATTTTTTGGACCAAGATGTAAGCTGAACCACCCTTCTTATTATTTTTTGTTGTTTATTCTTAATTCCTGTTCATCTGATTCCTCTAAGCCCTTACTTTTATTTATTCAGGTCGGAAGGGGAATATACATGCAAGCAATAAGGGACATGATTCACAACAAGCGTCATCGCCTTATCATCGATATGTCTGATCTCCTTGATTATAGCCGAGATTTAGCTCGAAAGTCTGTGATTTCTTTCTCTTGCCAATCTTTTTGCTTTAGCTTGTTTTCGTCTCATTAACCTAATTATGCTTTCTTATCCGATATGTCAGTTTGATCCGGAACCCGGGTGAGTACATGCAACCCTTCTCTGATGCTCTTACAGAAGTGAGCCGAAATGTCGATCCCAAATTCCTCAAGGAAGGGGAGCAAATCCTTGTTGGATTTAAAGGGCCTTTTGGCTTCCATAGGGTTACTCCTCGGGAGCTTCTTTCTGGATTTATAGGTACCATGGTTCGAGTTGAGGGCATCGTCACCAAATGTAATCTCTCTCTTAATTGCCCTTAAATTTTTCTGTGTTTATTCTCACATGTTTGTATGTAACAGAGTGATGGGAAAGTTTTACCAGTTTTGATTGGTTTGATGATGCTCTGTCATGTGTTTTGGTGCTTAGACGTTAGTGAAAAACATCTAACTGGTTTTCCTCTTCATGCTTTAAACAATTGTTAATTGAAAATTAAGCTTGTTTGGTTCTGGGCTCAAGTTTGGCCACAGCTTAAATTCACCAAATTACCTTCTTTTTGTTTTCGATGTAAGGTTCCCTTGTAAGACCAAAGGTTGTCAAAAGTGTCCATTACTGCTCTACAAGTGGACAGTTTACTACCCGTGAATATCGAGATATCACATCCAACCTGGGGCTTCCCACTGGTTCTGTCTACCCGACCCGAGTATGTAGTAGCTGTAGTATTTCACTGTTATTGCTTGTCCTCATTCATGATTATTGGTTTTATGCTTTCCACGGCTGTCAAGACGATTAATTAGAATAGTCATGTTATGCAGGATGAAAATGGGAATTTACTAGTCACTGAGTATGGTTTGTGCAAATACAAAGACCATCAGACCTTATCTATGCAAGAAATGCCTGAGAACTCCTCTCGTGGTCAGCTTCCTAGAACAGTAGATGTGATTGTTGAAGATGATTTAGTGGATTCTTGCAAACCTGGAGATAGGGTAGCTGTCATTGGGATCTACAAAGCTCTTCCTGGAAAAAGCAAGGGTAGTGTTAATGGTGTATTCAGGTAACTTATCTTTTTCACTCAATGCCCACCTTTTGTGTTCAAGGACAAAATATAAGTTGTTTCTTATTTATGAGTCTGAATCTTGTGGTCTGCTTTGTAGGACTGTTCTCATTGCGAATAATGTTTCTCTGCTAAACAAAGAGGCGAATGCTCCAATATACAGTGCTGAAGACGTAAAGAACATCAGGAAAATAGCTGAGAGAAATGATACATTTGATTTGCTTGGAAACTCTCTGGCACCATCCATATATGGGCATTCATGGATAAAGAAAGCAGTGATTTTGTTGATGCTCAGTGGAGTTGAAAAAAATCTAAAGAATGGAACCCACTTAAGAGGGTAAGTAGAAGCTCGCTGTAATTTCTGGATGCCAACTTGATCATCGATAGCCTAGTTCCTTCTATAATCTGCTCTACTTTGTAGGGACATAAACATGATGATGGTAGGGGACCCTTCCGTTGCTAAGTCTCAACTCTTGCGAGCAATAATGAACATTGCTCCTTTGGCTATATCAACCACAGGGCGTGGTTCATCTGGTGTTGGTTTGACAGCTGCTGTGACTTCGGACCAAGAAACAGGTAATACTTACCTTTGAGAAGATGTGTTTTGATTCATCTCTCAAACTTCTGAACTTCATGAGGTTGTATAACCAGGTGAAAGAAGGCTTGAAGCTGGTGCAATGGTTCTTGCTGATAGAGGTGTTGTCTGCATTGATGAGTTTGATAAGATGAACGATCAAGATCGTGTTGCCATACATGAAGTTATGGAGCAGCAGACTGTAACCATTGCCAAAGCTGGTATACATGCCTCATTAAATGCTAGATGCAGTGTAGTGGCTGCTGCAAATCCTATATATGGAACTGTAAGTCGTATTTTACCATGAATTGGTTAATCTTATGTTACAAGAAAACAAAGATTAATGTTGTTATATCAATGTTTGGAAATGATTTTGCTGAAAGCTATATTATATTGACCATGTTGATTTACTGAATATGCAGTATGATCGATCGTTAACTCCAACAAAAAATATAGGACTTCCAGATTCATTGCTTTCTCGTTTTGATTTGCTCTTTATTGTCCTGGATCAAATGGATACAGAAATTGACAGAAAAATTTCAGAACATGTCTTGCGCATGCATCAATATCGTCCCATGGGAGAGGATGGAGGTAAGATTTTTGCCTTGGAGTTGCATGGTGGAGAGGCTCTTCCTATTGTCTTGTCATTTTGTTTCTTTTGCTCCTTAAAACTGTTCTGAGTTTCTTTTTTGAAAAGGTATCTTTTGAATTATAATAACATGTTAAGAATTTGCCTTCCAGTTGCATGGAGGGGTTTCTTCCTCGTATGTAATCATTTTTTTAGCACTTTTATAGGATCTTTTATTTTTTGATTCCTCGCACTGTTGTAAGATTGTCATATGAGGTAGTTAACTTAAGGAAACAGAACATGAATATCCTTTGATGTTCATACAAATTCCATTTGTGATGTTTTTCCTAATTAGGAAGCCTTGTCCTAGTGGTCTGCTGTTTACAGATGTGATGTAAAGATTTCAAATTTCATCATACCTTGACTAATTTAAAAATGGTACATGAGTAGGGGCACATATCAGTGATACAAGGTATGGTGAAGAAGAAGTTGATACCAATACATCTGTATTTGTCAAGTATAACCGCATGCTTCATGGAGAGAAAAGAAAAAGGGGTCGCAAGAATGAGACACTGACCATCAATTTTCTTAAGAAGTATATACACTACGCAAAGAATAGGATCCAGCCCAAGCTGACAGATGAGGTAAAACTGCCACATTATCACCTTTTTGAATAGGTTACAAATGTTGGTATGCAGTAAGTGTTGGCTGGTACTTGGAAATGCTTTGTTGATTTGTTAGACTACAGGTTAGTTTAAATGTAATTATCAATTTAATGGACAAGTGCACTTTGTTTATGACATGTTGGCATATTTCAATGTTACATTTATATAAGCTTGAGTAGGGAAGCAGCATTAGATGTAATATAAACTAGCTCTTGACAAATTATAAAACTAATGTTTTTTTATCAGATGGCATACAAACTAATGTTTCTAAAGTCCTAATATGAAAGGACTGCTTTTTGAAGAATTTTTATATGGTGTCCCTGCAATTGTCTAGGTGTCTTTGTAATATCTGTTTCACCTACAGGCATCTGATCATATTGCAACCACATACGCGGAGTTCAGAAATGGTGCTACTAATGCAAAGGTTGTCCCGCAGTACATAAATTACATTTAGCAATCTGGCATGTGTAAATGTAATTTGATAAGTTAAAGCTAATGCTGTGGGATGCATAATCATCATTTACCTGTTATTCATTTTAGTCTGGAGGAGGCACACTTCCAATCACTGCTAGAACACTGGAGACCATCATCCGGCTGTCAACTGCTCATGCTAAACTGAAACTGAGCAATAAGGTTGGTTTTGAAAAATTGTATTTAACTGCTTAGATCATATTATCCAGAGTTTATGTCAACACATTATTTCCACTCCCACTATCCAAATTATAAAACTTAATACCAAACAATGGCATCCTTAGCAGTTTGTATCATTGACTATTCTTATAGGTGTCAAAGACTGATGTTGAGGCTGCTCTGAAAGTTCTTAATTTTGCAATCTACCATAAGGAATTGACTGAGATGGAAGAGCGAGAGCAAGAATGGGAAAGGGAGTTGGAGAGAAAAAGAAAAGCTGAACAAGAAAGTGGGGACCATGGTATAGTACAACAAGATGGAAGTAGTGCTCCCGTAGGGAGGTTAGTTGGCCATGTACAAGCTTTTGCTAGATGTGCATTGAACTAAATACTTGTAATCAATTTCCACTATTTTTTTTATCATGAAAAATTTATTGTCCAAATCAATTAACTATAATCTTATTAAAAAACAGTACTAAGTGTAATCATTTAAACATAGTTTATTCTGTTTCTTTCTTTTGATTCAGCAGACCATTAGATCCGATGGAAGTTGATGGGTCATCTGCTAGAGAACCTAGTGCAGATATTTCAGCAGAAAGGTCAGTTGTCTTTCTGCCAGCAATAACAATGATAAAGGATGTGGCAAGTTGTTCTAGGTTCATTTTTCAAACATTGTCTTCCGCTGTTAGTATTTCTCTTTCAAGTCTTCTATTTCTATCTGGTGCAGAAAAGAAGCATTCAACACTGCCTTTGGTCAGCACATGGCAGCAAACCGTTTGGATGTCATCTCTATCAGTCAGGTGGAGCAAATTGTTAACCGAGGAGCTGCTATACCATACTCAAGGCCGGAGATTCTTTCCCTGTTACAGGTAAATGGTGCATTTGTAGTGAATAATGAATGGCAAAAGCATTAAATTTCATCTGTAGGATTAGTGCTTAAAAGCATTTCACGGTGTCTTCTAGGATCTACAAGAAGCTAACAGGGTGATGGTAGCAAACGACACGGTCCATATTGTTTGAGTGCTGGCAAGCAACTGTATCACTGAAGCAAGGTAGGATGGAAATGCAGATATAAATGTTCCTCATTTTTATGATATGAGAAAATGCCTGCTTATTCATGAAACTCTTGTTCCTCTTTCTTTTTAATTATTGGTAAATACTGCTTTATTTCTTTCTTTTATCTTGAAAAGAACTTGCCAGGCAAGTAGAAATATCTGGGCTATTATTCTGTTGTGTTATAAAAAAAATGTAATCAGGTTCTTTATTTGTCATATATATGCATCTTTTCAATGATATAGCTTTTCTTTGATTAATTGAGTACTAAATAAGATAGGGGCAAACTTTCAGTACTAGTATAGAAGGTGATCTAAATCCTAAGACCCAAGAAACTATTCTCTCACGCCTAGTTGAGCTCAGTGTTTAATTCGACATGGATGACTTAACATGAAGACTCGACACAAAATACAAACGCAATTACCGTACGTTGGTCAATTTTGCTAGGTCTTGCTGCCGGATTTTTTTCTCCACCAAATTATGAGGTGTAACAAGTGGGTTGTCTTCTGAAGCTTCAATTATAGTCAAATTGCACAAGAACCTCGGGACTGTTGATTCTGGCCGACTCGTCACATGGAAATGGCATTGCAGAAAAATCTCCAAACTAATTGAACTGTTGGGATTGCCTCTGAAGGTAAAAATTAAACATATGATAATCCAGTCCCAGGTCTAAAATACTTCATGGTTCATAATGAAGTGACCAATTCATTGGAGGAACAATCTAATTTAGTAAAAACAGTTGCAGTAGTTGTATGATGATTTCTTTTCTTATAGATTAATATGTAAGATTCTTCTTAAGATGTTTGTTGGGGAGTATTTATGTACATTATCTGCCTGGGATCATTGGTAGTTCTCTACCGGTCTCAGCTTGGGGAAGTGATATATGACTTGCTCATGGGTGCGAAGTTGGAATCAATTGAGACTAGTCTTCACACCTAAATCAAACTAAAGTAACTTAATTACTTGCTTTTTTGTAGGCGTACCTGTGCTTGATCCAGTAGCTATGGTTGTTTTGTCAATACGCTTTTAGGTGGGCACTCATGGTGCTAAATGATCATGCACAGAAATTCTTGCCTCGGCTGCTTATGTTGCCAAAAAATGAATTTAGGTGTCGTACTACCAAGAATGTGGACTAGCAAATTCTTTTGCTCCTTCCGACGAGCTCCTCTCATCTTCTCAATTATAAAAAACTAGAAATAAAAAGAAAGCATCTATCTGTACGACGATTATCTAAACCTCAATTCGAAAGATTTTCTTCTGTATGCCCTCAACTTTTACGGGTAAACTTTCTTCACCTTTGGTTATTCGTTTGGGTTACTGCTGCTCTTTTTTTGTTTTTTTATTTTTTATTACCATTTCGTTTACCTGAAATCTCAACATCGAACCTAACAGATAATTGCATCTTCGCTGATTAAAGCCCGATATCTTATATCTATCTTGAAGTGCACTGCGCTATACTGCTTCCAATTCTATGGTGAATGTTTTAAAAATTACATCTTCTCGATTCGGATGTCCCTTTTAAGTTATGCTTATTTTAGTGTAAGTCTCTGCTTTACACTTCGTGGAGCTAAAAAAATGTTAGATGGAGAGAAGTGATGTAGAATGAACCAATGCCTTTTGTTTTTAATGGAGAAGTAACTGTCTTAGACCCTGACAGGGCGTGCAATCGATGTAGTGAATAGATGAAGAAGGGATTCTTTAGTTTCTTTGAAAGACAAAGTCGGCCACTTCTGAATGAAGTAATAATGCCTTTTGTTTTCGACAGAGGACTGTCTTAGAGCCTTATGGGTGTATAAAAGAATGGATGAAGGGCTTCTTTTGTTTCTTTGGAATATGAAGTTAGTTAATTACTCCGAAGTTTGTTTAGAATAGGTTACTCATGTGATTTGAATCATGCAGGAGAGAACTGAACTCAATGGGGACACTGATTTCATAAATCTGATCATGTGATCTAACCATGCAGTTCCTAACTTTTTTCTTCTTTCATAGTTTTTACTTTACAATTCCGATGCTTTCTTAGTTTGTTGCTGTCATCACATTAGTTAGCATTGTTCTTTCATAGTGTAAGGAGCTTTTTCCAAGTACTTTAGTAGATTGTTGGTGACACAGGTTGATCTGGTCAAGCCTACATAGAAACTCAATACTCATACACACTACAAACAGAAAGTAACAGCAGGATTCTCATTGTGGTAAAGTATGAATTGGAAGATGAGTTTCGTGTTCAGATCTAGGCTAAAAGAAATTTAAGCACAAAGGGTCTAAAAAGAGCTTCTTCTTCTTTTTTTCTTTTTTCTTTTTTTTTTTTTTTTTTTGAGAGAGAGAATAAAAAGAGCTTATGTTGAAACAGAGAAACATAAATTTCCAACATCAGATCAAACTAATGGGCCGAAAGGTAGTAAGAGACATAAGTACAATTGTAAAATTGATCATCCTGACATGGACATGAGAATGAATCAGGAGTGGTGGATATAATTACATGACATTCATAAACAATCTTAGAGTCCATGTGTACACAATGGTTTTGGAATTGGGCGATCCTACTATTGAATATGATAAAATAGATGAATCTTCCCATGGCACCAGAAGGATCATCTACAAAAAGTGATGAACCTTGTGAGGATCTGCCAATAGTGTCATTTTCTTCCAGGCTACTGGCCTTGAATGCATCTGTAAGACACCATTTATTTTAATGTGAACAATATGATACAGCTTTCTTTTGCTACTCCCTAAGTACAGATTAGTGAGAATTTGTCAGGGAGTTTCTCTTATGATGGTTCATTACTTTTTGAGACAAATCTAATGGCCTCTTAGTAAGCCTTATAACAGGAAAGAGCATAAAGAACTCCTCAGAGAAGTATCCACTTATAACAGGAAAGACGCTTGCGAAAGTGAAGTGTTGCCTATCCATCTGACAGACAGGGCAAGTTTTATCTTGAATATTTCTCTGGTAATTGCATTTTTTTGCCCCAGAGAACCTGGTGAATGATTTAAGAATTTATATGTTAGCTAATGTTTAGACAGTACTAATGTTATTGCTCATCTTGATGGCTCTGCCAAAGGAATAAACGTTCATCATTGACAGTTTTTTGGCTAAATCCTTTCTCTGCTCAGAGCTGATTCTTGGGTTTTTTGTATGTATTATGTGTATAAGTCCTGCACATAGGCTTTTTCATACTGTCAAGTAGTATAAGTGCAGTTTATTGCTTTTTCTTTTTCTTAAAAGGTATCCTCCACATGCTGCCTTCTTAAATTCTGCATTTTCAGATATAATCCACTAGATAGCATATTTTCAAACATGGCCTTAGTAACAGGAAATTGAAATATGCATCAGGTCTGTACTTCCTGGTGTCCAGTTTATGATTCTCATTCGGCTCTTGGAAGTTGATTGCTGTTAAATAGCACTCGTGGTTTTCCCATGCTGAAGTTGAGAACTTTTGCATTCATGTTGTATTTGATCTCCCCATCGTATAGCAGCTTGCGGATGTAGTGTTCAATGTCTGAACCGATCAAACGGAGAGTGTACTCTGTTAGTGGAGCTCCCTGCATTCATCACAACTTCTTTCATTAGTCGATCAATCATAAGATCATTCCCTGTGAAAATATATCCATTACTTTTCCTCAATTTTGGGTTTGCTCTTTTCTTCGCATCCATCCCTAAAATTGTATTCGATTACTCATAAGAAAGAAAAAAGGGGAACGTCTATTTAACTGAGCACTACTTCATCGATCAAATTTCCAGCCCCGACATTGGAAAACCAGAAAAGAAGAAGGAATCACTGGTTACCTCATAATGGTCGACAAGCTCCTGGAAGTAGGCATAGACTTTGTTACAGGTTTCGTTCGTCCAGACGAATTCGTTGGTGGGATCGAGAATTAAGGTCAGCTTGTCCATCTGGGTCTGATCAAACGCGTAAGTGACTGGATCGATATAAGCTGCGTAGATCCTTACATGGCGAGTGCAGGAGCTTAGCCACTGACCCCCGTATTCTCTGTCCAAATTCTTGCTCCTCGCCATCGGTTGAGCTTCTTGTGTTCTCGGTGGCGCTGGTTGCTTTTCGACGACATTGGCTTGTTTACTTTCCTCCCCTTTCTGCACATTCGCTTCTTTTTGTTGGACTTCAGTTTGCTGCTGGGCTCTTATGGCTGTAGCTACTTTTCTGGAACGGTGACGCTGAGTCCATTCCGGCGAGGAGACTGTAGTAGTAGAAGCGATGTAGATGGACGTGGCGGCCATGGCTAACAAGAGCAAGAATCTGGGCTTGGCCTCTGGCCTTGTTCTGCTTTGAAGTAGCTTCCATCGCTTTTCCAATCATGTTAGTATAGTGCTCAGACATCCACACGTAAATTGGCTTATTTATCTGCTCTATCTGTGGACGAGGTTCGCTTCACACTGTAGATGATGTCGAATTTATCTGTTTCTCTCGACGTTTTATTTGCGCTGGAATTTTAATTTTTACCGGGAAGGCAGTAGCCATGGCCAATGGATTATATCAAAACTAACGCAACGACTGGTTCAGCGAGGCTGGGCTTGGGTCTGCTGTAGCACGTGGCTTCATGAAAACCTATCAAGGTCAGACGTCTGAAACGTCTGAAAAAATAATAGCAGCGATAATGGAAGCCATTAGTCGGTTCGCATACTGCCGTCTCCAATTTCAGAATCCGAAATTTCTCTCTCTAAAGCCTCTCCCCAGGTTTCATTGCTCTTCAGTTTCGTCTGCAAAGGTAACGGAAAGAACCTAAACGGTGTTTGCTTCTCTTCTTTTTCTTTCCCCATTTGGTTAGTTCAGATTTTCTAGAATTAGTTACCTGCAGATGGAGATGAGTGAAATTGCAGAAGAGGAAAACAAACAAGTTCTAAAGAAGAAGATTTTCGTCGCCGGGGCTACAGGAGCAACGGGTAAAAGGATAGTGGAGCAGCTTTTGGACAGGGGGTTTGGAGTTCGGGCTGGCGTTCGCGACCCTCAAAAAGCAAGGACCTCTCTTTCTGATGACCCAAATATCCAAATTGTGCGTATTGTGGATTTGAAGCTATGGAATTTATTATGAAACTTAATTTTCTGTAGTTTTATTCGTGGAACATCTTTGATTGGAATTAAGTGATTATTTGCAGGTGAAGGCAGATGTAACAGAGGGTGCCGATAAATTAGCAGACGCCATTGGAGATGCAGAAGCTGTCGTATGTGCCACGGGCTTTCGGCCTTCATGGGATTTGACAGCTCCATGGAAGGTATCCTCTGCTTATGCAGCTACCTTTGTCATTCTCATCTGACAATACTACTGTTGGTTCTCGAATTTCTCCAGCTGTTCTTGTAACTGGTGTATTCCTTTCTTCTTATATAAGGAAAATACACAAAACGATCAGCGTCTCTCTAATTAAGTCCAAAAAAAAAAAAAAAAAAACATGACAAGTTTATAACCTCTTTTCCATGGACATTTCCTGACTGCTACTCTTTTAGTTCATAATCTTAGGTCCTGTTGTCGCTGTAGGTCGATAACTTTGGCACAGTCAATCTTGTGGAAGCATGCAGAAAAATTGGGGTGAACAGATTTATTCTCATTAGCTCAATCCTTGCGAATGGAGCTGCTATGGGCCAAATCCTCAATCCAGCTTACATTTTTCTGAATGTATTTGGGCTCACTCTGATAGCAAAACTACAAGCAGAAAATCATATAAGAAGATCTGGTATAAATTTCACAATTATTAGGCCTGGAGGGCTGCGGAATGATCCCCCTAGTGGGAATATTGTTATGGAACCTGAGGTAAAAAAAAAAATGTTTTATCTCTTCCTCAGCAGTTCCTTGAAACACTAAAATCTTTGGTGACTTCTCAACTTTGTTTGTATTTTGGATGTTTTCCTGTTTGCAGGATACTCTCTATGAAGGCTCCATATCAAGAGATCAGGTTGCAGAGGTTGCTGTGGAGGCCCTGTTACACCCAGAATCCTCTTCCTACAAAGTGGTGGAAATAGTTTCTCGTGCAGAAGCTCCAAAACGTTCAATTGAGGATCTATTTGGTGCAATCCAACAACGCTGAAGTTTGGGGTATGTGAAGGGTATAAGAAGATTTCCCATTTCCTGCTATAGATCCCAGCATTTTCTTCATCCTCAAAACTCCAGCCTTAGTATAATGGTAGACTTCACTGGTTTCCCAAAGGTATATTTTTCAAGCATGTTGAACCTGAAACTTTGTAAAGCGTAAACAAATGGTAGATGCAAACTCACATTCGTGTTATCCAAGTGCGTTTTGTAAGAGTGAAGGAGAGTGTGGATTTTACTCACCAACAGATATAAGCAATAAATACTCTCTGAAAGTCTGAACTGAGTGCTTCTCTCAGATTCTCCTGTACACTTGAGGTGTGATATTGGAATGTTGATTCAAATGTTCTCCCAACTCGTGCAATTCTTCTGTCACAACCGCATGTACAAAAGAATTCGGAATCTCAACTTACAACATCCATCCATGACGAAACAAAAAGAAGCAATTCAAAGGAACCAGGCGAGAAGAGAAACCACGGCTGTGACAACAGCGGGCGCAGGCGCACCCAGGGCCATTGCTCCATTGGACATGGCAGGAGATGGGGCCAGTTCACCCGCGTCCTCCCTTATAGCCGCAGCTCCCATAGCAAAGAAACCCAGAACCATGCTGAAGACGGCGAAAGCGATGGCCGACCTGCGACTCTCCATTGCTGAATTGTAAATGGGTTTTCTGGTTTGCGGCGGGGGAAAGAAGAGAAAAAAAGGTGATGAAATTGGAAGCGATGCGGCTGCTGAAGTTGTTCAGAGGTTGTGAGTGAGTTGCAGAGAACGATGTACTTCAAAAAAAAAAAAGAGTATTTAATATTAAATTGGGAAGAGGGTGATCAAGGGAGAAGGATATGCCAGCTCTTGGCTGTAGAGACAACTACTAGCAGAATCATTTGAGGCGGTGGGCAGTCAATAATTTGCTCTCCTGTAACGGTCATATGACGGCGCTGACTCTGGCACACAATAAAATCATATTCCGCTTCTCTTCTGGCCCGTAAGCCACCCTACAAAGCCCCACAATTGAGAAGCTAGACCTTGAAATGGATCTCCTATACGTATTACGTCTTTCCGTATCGGGCATTCATGTCGTTTTCCGGGTTCTACCGGCGCAGACGGAAAGGTGCGGAATTTTGCCTCGTTACGTTATATATGCAGACAGTTGCAGTTCGTTCACGCCGCCCACCAGTAGCCTCCAACTTGCAATAATGAATGAAATTCAGACAATGCTCACGCCACTCGCCCCTGAGGAATCTCTGCACAGGGATGCACGTGAACTCTTATAATTCCGAACTCCTCAGAGTTTACTCGGTGGTACAAAACATCGTTTCCGACGCTCCGGTTAGACAGAAAAAGGGTTGTCTGATTGTCTTCAAAGATGAGCCCGACGAAATACGTCCTCCAGCCGATACAGAAACCAGAGGCCCGGCTGAGAGAGATTGAAGTTCTCATAATCTCCGCTCAGGACCTGAAGAACGTGAAGCATCTGACCAGGGTGCGGGCGTACGCGGTAGTGTACGTAGACCACGACATGGTGTCGAAGACGAGCGTCGATAGGGAGGGCGGCGTGAACCCCGTGTGGAACGAGCGCCTGACTGTGAGGTTCCGGGAGCGGCCTTCGCCGGAAGAAGACGTGTTGACGGCTCTGAACGTGGACATATACGCGCACGGTCATTTGAGGGAGAAGCCCATCGGCTCGGCTCGAGTGTTGCTGTGCGACGTCTTGGGGGAGGGAAGCGTAGAGGAACCGGCGGATAACCCGATACAGTGTCTGACACTGCAGGTGTGGAGGCCGTCAGGGAGGCCGCAGGGTTTCCTCAATCTCTGGGTTCCGCCGACCGGGAAATTCCTCCGCAGGAGGGACTCGTTATCGTTCGGTGTCAGAGACGAGGTGATGGAAGAGAAAGGCCAAGACGATGAGAAGGAGAAGGAGCAGGAGCAGGCGGAGGCGGAGGCGGAGGCGGACGTCCTCGATGACGACAAAAAAAACTTACCTTTTTTGTGCCATCAATAACCATTAGAATTTTCTACCTTGGATGCTGTTACTTGTTAGTAGTAGATTAGTTAATTATGTAAGCTTATAGTGCATTTCTGATTACCACATGAAATCCATTGAATAAAATTTAAACCCGTAAAATTCAACGGCAGTTTCTGCTTCTGCTTGGATCTTCCGCTCTTTGATAACTCTAAGTGAAGGTGTAAACTTCCGAAATGGAAACACTGAGTGACGTTGGACCATTCCTCCGGAAACTGAAAGGAAGTTGGATAAGCACGAACCGAAACGAAGCAGCCGTTAACAAATTAGACCTACAAAATATTAGCTGTTTTCGTTTTTTTTTTTTGTAAGGGGCATACAGTGACGAAAAGCTGTGAGCTTTTGAAGACCGAGGAGCGAGTTTGCAAATCGATGTACTCTGTTTTGTTCTTTTGTGATTATTTTTCCTTACAGAGAACATACATTGAATCGATTATTTCCTTACAGAGACCGGACGTGCCAAATTTGGACTGTCCTGCACCTGCGAAACCTTTCCTAGTTCGCTGTATCGTTTGATTTCTTAGGCCTTTATCTGTCAGGAGTCTGTGTTGGACATCGAGAGTCCGCCTCCACTCCCCAACAAAGTTTCTGGATCTTTTTTCAACGAAAAAACATGGACATGCCCAGCCTATTACAATTTACAAGGTTGGGAGAACTCTGGGTTGCTTATTAAACTTTAAAATATTTGTTCTCAATCAGAAAATTCGGTTTAACAGTGGGGGTTGACTGATATGATTTCTGGGACCGGCAGACCGGCAGAGTTCAAGAGCAGCAAATGATGAACAAGTAAAACAAGAATTTATTAATCATCTGGAAGTGCACCATTAAGCGGCAATGCCAGAATTCACCCAGCTTTCTTCGACACAACAATGACGGTTTAAAAAATTGCACTCAAGACGAGTTACTGGCAAACTAGGTAGAGAACTTCCAGTTTTCATAGTAATAAAAGAAAAAAGAAGAGATTCAAGGAAACGATAGTTGTTATTGAGCTTTTCCCTGGGCAGAATATAACGACTTGAGCTGCTTGGTTATAAGCTTGCTGTCGTGGATAGCCAGTTGAAGCTCCATATCACTTGACCACCACTGCTCCAGTCCGTGAGCTTCAAGGAACTTCTGTGGACCCTTGGACATTATCACGAACATCTTTGCGGTAACATCCCCCTTCTGTGCATCATTCTTCAGTAGCTTCTTGGAACCGACAGTGGCAACCTGCTTCGCCTCGGCATTCTCTGCCGGATCGGTGTAGTAGCAACAGATGTAATCACTGTTGTTCACGTACAGATGGGGAACCCATTTCTTTACTTCTGCACGCAGTAGGCCCCATCCATGGCTTGAAGGGCTTCCCTTCTCCTCCTCCTCGTTGTTGGGAAGAACCTCCACACTGGAAGGAAACATAGACTTCATTCTCCTCCAGACATACCCTGCTTTCTCTCCGAGATTTCTCAAGCTCATAGCTATTGAAACAGAAGGTGGATTAAATAAATGAGTCTCTACAAATACCCCTTGTTTGGCTAATGTTTTGCCGACTTGGAAGGCAAAACCTGCCCCTAAAGAATGACCTGCAATGCACACATTGCAACTTCCAAATCTTTCTACAGCAGATTTAAGTGCTTCCAGAGCTACATAAAACCTTACGGAACCCTTCAAGCTTTCCCAAGCCAAAAATCGAAGATCATCCTCCAAGTCCCTCCTGATTGTGTGGCTCTTCAGCAATGTACCCCTGAGTGCCAGAACAGCCCTTGGGGCGCCACTGGGTCTCATCAAAATGAAATCTGTCAATGCTGCCGCACGGTCCCACTCCAGAATTGCTCCAAATATGGATCCGTCCCTTTCATCCAGTAATGTTTGGCCTAGCTTGTACTTGAAGGGCTTCAACCATCTGAGAGCAAGACCGTCTTCTCCAGTTTTATTTTCTTGGCGGTCAAGTTCCATCAAGTATGCCGCTTGTATGAAGCAGGCCATCACCGTCCTTTTGTAGTTGTTATCCTTCCTGTCAGCCATTCGGAAAACTTGGATCACTAAGCTGAAGCAAGATGGAATGGCTCAAGATTTATTTGAAGCAATTTCAAAGCCCAAATCTGCAATTACGTTAAGCTAACCATACATGCGATTCTGCCCGTTGGTTCGAAGGTATGCAAGTCGTAAGAATCAAACCGTACAGTAAGGGTCTCCCTCATCCAACAGACTTAAAAGTTACTCTCGTTACTAAATGATTAGAGTATCTGATAAGAATTTTCATTTTCTTACAAAACATGGTAAAAGACCAAAAAAACAGAGGATGAAATAAACTAGGCATTTGCTATCATCTGGAAGGCGAAGCAACTGAATCAAATTTTTAGAGAAGATACGACACAGGGAAGTGCGTTATTGCAAATAATCAGCAGTAGCTGTTTTAGATTCGGCCACAGAGAAACTCTCAGCTAAAACCATTCTTGAAAAACATTGAAGGACGATCAACTCAGGATACGTCGTTTCCGGAGTAATACTCGGATAAAATCAAACTGAAAACCGGTAAGACCAGATAAACCTTAAAAGATCTTCTCTTTTTCGTTTCCTTTAGACTCTGAGAAACCTGAAATTTGTTGATCCCCACTTCCCTATAAACAGGAGACGACCCCCAATGTTCAACATTAGAAGACAGGCAGCAATGGTTTCAATTTCAAAAGTGACTATCATCCGGGACTGCAACTTTGCCTCCAGAAAACACTGTATAAGGATCTAAAAAAGCGTGGAAGTCCCAGGATTTCAGAAAAAGCATAAACTAGACAAGAAAAAATTGAGTCGTATTTACCAGTTAGAACTAACAAGATCTCTCCAAGTCGGCGAAGAAAGATTGCGCGGTCCAGAGACATGGAAATCATACGGATGACCATCCTGTTCAGTTATCTGCTCAGCAGAGGGCTTTGCCATGAAGAATTAGCCTCTGCTACCTGAATTGTGGTCTATGGTTTTCAAAAACCTCACCTCATTACAGAGGCATCAGGAGGAATGAGAAACGAGAGGAGCAAGCTACGGTCAGGGACGCTTGAATAGAAAGCGTTGTGCTTTTGTCTTCGTCTGCGGTCCCTACAGATTAGATTCGGCTGGAAAGTTTTATTTCCTGGTTATTCGTCTCCAACGGTCATCTTTCTTTCATGCAGCCTCCTGGTCTTCGTTTCCTTCGCCTCCAATAAACGGTTTCCACATTTAAATTAGGCGATACGAGAAGGAACGGTTGTTTAATCCAAATTTTATTTAATTAGAAAATAATTTTAATTAAGTATTTTAAATATTATTAGATTTGATTTATTATGTAGAGAGCTTTCGAAGTAGATTTTTGAGAGAAATTTAAGAAGAAATTTATTTACACAGGCGGTCTCAGACATTTAAAAGAGCTATTTTATTGCAATTATCTCCAGTAGCACTGGATAATGTCACTCCGTCCATAACTAGTTTACAAAGACACAATTCTGTGGCTGAACGGATGCAAAAGATCCCACCATCTACCCATTGCAGGAGACCAACGAATAGGCTTCGTATTCATAGATATTAGCATGGACTTCGAGTTTCATATCACTCGCCAGCTCCACTCACTTGGGTCTCTTCTTGTGCTTTTGTAGCTATTAATTTTTCTAGCTGTTTTCTGAGATATGCTTGCTTTAGTTTCTCCCTGTGAGCAGCTGCCTGCGCTTGTCTCCGTAGCTTGAGGGTAGATGCCTTCTCCCTCGCTTGATTTGCTTCCTCGTGCACTTCCCTGGATGAAATAATGAATACATGAATGATTCATAGAAACATTTTTACTGCAAATCACAATGACAATTTGAAAATGATAGATGATGTAACAGGGCACCGCAAAATAGATCTTCTTCCAGAGACGAACAGATTACTCCAGAGCTAAAAGAGACCTCTGCAAGGAGAGTGTCATCTTCATTTTAATTTTCTGTTTCCATACGTTGGTATAAGATAGTAAGGACTACAGGTTCTAAGGTCACAGCCGACTCAACAAATCAGGAAATAGAGTATATTACTTTGCAAGCTAATACCATAAAGAAAGATAATAACTTAAACAATGAAAATATACTAAAAATCACTACAAATATGTATAACAAGTATTAACTAAAAGAGAAAATACCTTGGAAATAAAAGTTCTTAGCAATTTTGGAAGGATAGAGAACAATAAGGCTCAAAAAGGATCAAAGATGCAATTTTCAGGCATGTCCTACGCTGATTTAGGCAATCCACAAAAAAACAAAAAAAAATGATGACAGAACTAAAGGTGAATGTGAAAGCTGATAGAGATATGCTTTAATTGAAGCAAATGGTCTTGAAATTGAAGAAAAACTACTGAATTTTGAAGAAAAGGGGGTCAAAAAAGGAAAAAGAACAACTACAGGGTTTGCTACATAACCATGCTATGAAAAAATGACAAAAATTGCTTTTTTTCTTACTGAAATAGAGCTAAAATTTAATGGCCCAAATTAAAACATCTTATTGACTGAAACTAAAGGCCAAGATTAAAAATTCAAAAGAACACCGATGGACCTTAAACCAACACTAAAAAGGACAATCAAAGTAAAAAAAGTATTATAGGCAAGGACAAGGCCAACTAAAACATAACCAACTAGAAATAAAAACAAAAGTACAACTAAAACCTACCCAATTTCCTAAAACTACTAACTAACAAAACTCAAGTATTGGACTCCTCATTGAGTCAAATGGTAACATTTCTTTTCTTCTTCCATGAACTTGCTTGGAACTTTGATCCCCATCATATATATGAGCACATTGAAAACAGGAAATTAGCGCTAAAAATATTTTTGTCTATCTCAGTTTCATATTCCAGAGGGAGATTAGCGCTGACATTCTAAGCAGTAAACAATAATGGCACACCTAAACCAGGTTTTCATTAAAAAGTTTCCACAGTCTGTCTAGGATCATACCTCACAAAGCGCTTATGCTCATCAGTGTTTATTGTAAGTCCAGTTCGGCCAGGTCCCACTGGTTTTGCACTTGAAAGCAGATCTGCATCATCCACTTCATTTTCTGGTGGCACTTGAGGAGTATCACGTCTTTCTGCCTGCTCAGAGCTATCCTGCTCAAGGCCCTTACGGAAAAAATCAACACAGTATTTCTCTCTCTCTTCCTCGTCTGAAAGCTCTCCATTGACTAATTTCTCATATAAATCAGCCTTCCTCTCTAAAGCTGCATAGCTAACTGAACCATCTTTTTCTGCTTTTAACTGGAGCTTGTCCCTGAATTGTCAATGTACAACTTTAGATGATACTGGAAAACAAGAATAAGATCTAAGACTAAAAGTAATTAAATGGACATTTAAAGAATGAGGAATCAAACATATTGAAGGCCTATGTTTAAGGCAAAAATAAATAAATTTAGAACAAAACAAGTAATTCCTTTGAACCAACTCTTACACGTTCCTTAAGCCTACCTATAGATTAAGCAACCCTTTCTTCACAATCACTCAGATATCTTCCTTTCATGCTTCTCTTTATTATTAAGACAGATTTTTATCACGCAAATTGATCATATAGTGTCTCAACAGTCTTTTTTTCTCATAGAAAAGACCAAGCATTTAACAAATAATCTGTACTTTCCATTTCATTGTAGAGTAGTACAAAGCACACTGATGAATATCCTAGGACTAGTAAGAAAATAAAATTCCTTGGTATATTCAGGCAAAAGATCGACCCTAGCAATGACCCAGCTAAGTTCCTCTTGATAGAGAGAGAGAGAGAGAGAGAGAGAGAGCTTGCTTTAAGGGCTTGGGTTTTGAGAGGCAATAGAAGCAGTTAGTTGATCACCTGACTTTTGAGTCTCATTGTCAGGGTGGTTGGATTGCCTTCAAATTTCTGGTCTGATTACATGTTTCACAGTTTAATAGATGTAAAGCAGATGAGAGACCAGCAAACCCAGTTTTCTAGTACGAGGAGGCAAGTGATTAGTGGCTCTTGCTAGACCTGACTATTGGTTCTAACAAGCGGTTTTCCTTTAGTCTTGGAAGACCAGATCCTGCTCTGAATGCCTCTCTTGTTTAAGGCCTTGTTTTTTGGTTCTTTTGTGAGCTTCTTATACGCTTTTCTGCTATCTTAACGGTGAATTACTGGTTATGGTCTTTAATTGGTTAACAGTTAGAAAACCATGCTTTATGGGGCCCCTTGCACCCTATGAATATAATGAGCGTATTTTACTAGCAAACAGCGTGAACATAGTGAAAAGTTTTATTAATACAAGGTGCCTATTGTGGCACGAGTATTAGTGAAAGAAATGAATGAAGTGAGCTAAGCCAGGGGGAGGGAGCTAAGAAGACAATAAGGCAAGAGATGGTAGTAGCACTAGGTAGAGCACAAGCCTTGTAGCGTGTCTCAAGCTCTATTGCTAAGGGCTACACACTTGACATACACTTCAAGCACTCTTCCTATCAGGTAGAAATCCCCTATACGAAACAGGAGCTTCAAGCATGCACAATTGGCTGACTATATTAGATTAGATATAATAGAGCAAACTAAAACTCTTCTTCTTTGATACAAAGAAAAGCAAAGGAAATCATATGGATAGAGAGGACACCCTAAAGGAGTGAATATCCCTCGGATGTCTTCTTTTATCCATCTATAGTATAACTTGAACAGCAAACCATAATATGACTTGTTACTTCTGTACACTTTATGCAAAAGCACATGGAGAGGTGAATCTAGCAAGACTTCTAGCGGTGTAGTGTAATTATAAGCTACATTCGATGTTACCAATTAAGTGACGTAATTACAAGCCATTCTGGTACCAACTGAAATTACAAGCAACATTTTGGTACCAGTCTAAATGCTCAATTCCCTCTAGTTCTACTGAGGCTTAATTAATGAGAGCTCACTCTCTTGAAATGGTTCAGGTACAGAGATGAAAGGATGATCCATCTTGCAACACGTTATGATAACAGTTGATCATTGGTCGATCTGGATAAATCGACCATAAGCACAAAGGCAGAGGGAAGACTTTATGGGGAGACCACGGGATTAAAAGGTGGCTTTCCAATCTCTTTAACTTAGGTCTTAGAGGGACAGCACAACCAACTAGCCTGCACCTCCCAAGCTAGAACTTAAAGATAAGTCAATGACCAATTGGTCACTGAGCATATGCAAAATTGGTGAGGCAGCTTCACTATTTGTCATGGCCATCAACATAAGGATAGAGAAACTTTCTACACCAAACAATCAAAAGCCATCCAATAATTCTACCTTTCACCTTTAAAGTGTTATGGATTCAGAATACTAACTTGACTTATCCCTATGTGGCATCTAATGGCTCCTGTGAAGGATAAGCTTCAGGCAATTTTTTGGACACAGATTGGGCATTGTACAATAAGGCATTGTTATCTCGTTTTTCATCTTATTGCATGTGGAAAAGAATAAGAGGCAAACCATCTTTTCAGAGAAAGGTCTACGTTGATCCCAACCACCTCCTTCCATGTGCCATGTGACATCAAGTTCTAGCTCCAGCAACCATGTAATCAACAAATACTTCCATATTCCTTGGACAATAAGTACTCTCGTCATATCACTAATAACACAGGTTTTTACTACAAGTACAAAGTGTACACAAATCCCTAAGCAAAAATTAGTTTTGAGGATTGACAAGTTATCAAACCCATTCTTGCCACTTCTGGCCCCATCCAGAATCAGGAAATCCTGGTCCAAGCTGCAGTCTCTTCTTTGAGGCAAAATTTGGAAAAGGCTTTCTAGACGGAGACATCAAAGGCACAGGAAACTCCGAGTCGGCATTTGTTATAAGTACTTCCAACAGAGAAACACTCGAACAACAAAAAGCGTCCTTTCTTTGCAGCCAGGAGCTGAGAACTAGCATATGCCAAATTTCCGGGAGATAGGCAGTAACAGCAGGATGCAATGCACAATATGCTGTTACCTTTCAAAAAAATGTACAATATGCTGTTTTAGATCATTCTTTTATCCTGGATTTCATATTTGTCGAAGTATGCAAAACTGCAGAAAGCACTCTAACCTAGGCAATCCCCACTCACAAAAATTAAAAGATGAAGTTCAAGAAGAGAATTCCCTAAACACCGTACATAAGAAAAAATTGAGAGAGAAAAAGAAAAAGGCCACCTTTTAGCACGGGACTCAACTCCAGAATTCTTCTGCGAAAAGATATTATGGGACACGATTTTCTTTGTGGCGCGATGGAACTCCACATCGGGGGCCAAGTCTTTGACCTGTTTGGCCTCTTCCTGAGTCTTATAGAGCTGGGCTTTGAGGTCAAGGATTGAGGAGGGGCCGACGCCTTCGATGGCCTTGTGCCGTTTCGGTAGCACAGTTGATTCCGTCAGCCATCCCAGCGATTCTACCCTCTTGTGCCTCTCCTCTTCCACCATCTCCCTGATAAGGATCGACTGAGATAGATGCTGAAATAAAACTCGGCAGCTCTTCCTCCAAGTAGCAATTGGGGAAGAGCAGCGATGATGAATTGAAGTTGGTGCGTCCAATATCGATTCTCCCACAAATTTAAAGCGATTTCTGGATGGATATTTGGCGGTGAAAAGGGCTAAACATTCAAAATACAGAAATGTAACTGGCTCGACCAATAAAACGAAGTTAGGGTAGAGGAAGAGAACGCAGGGAAAAAAGGGAACCAAGGTGCGCAACGACGAAGTGGACCTGTGGGGGCTGTAACCGCCAGGCACCAAGGACTTGGCATAACTACACTAGCAACGTCACAGGCCCTCTGATCCCACTTGGGCCATCCAATCTGAATGATTCTGGTTATCGCCTTGTGTTTCCCGTCCCCTTAGATTGCTTCCTCACCCTTCTTCTCCAACTCATTTCCCTTCTTTTGGATGATGGTTGCGCTCTGATGGTTCAACATTTATTTAATTTAAACTAACATTTATATAATTCTTATAATTAATTCACATAAATGTTTTTAATTAAATTATATGCTATTTTATATAAATTAATTAATTAGTTTTAATAATAAAACTCATTAGTAATTCAAAACAGCAACTTGCACTGAATCAATAGTTTAAATTTGGTCATGTAATTAAACTGATAGAAGAACACACTTAACAATATGAGCAACTGTGGAGAGGATCCAAATTCAGTTAGAACTGGATAAAATGCACAAGGATGACAAAATTAGTGGCGTTTTTTCCCTGTTACAGCCTCCCAATCTTGTAAAATGTGGTTCACTATCTCTTCAACACCAATCCCATGTTTCACCTGCCCATGCCACACAAATCACAAATGAATTTGGCTTCAGTATCAGTTTTATTGTCTAACTCTCAAAAACTTGAATGATCATGGGAAATAATACATCAACATCTTTAAGATAACAGAGTAATTTGAATTGATGAAGCAACTTCTATCAGACCCATGTTGGCCATATCATTTGCTTCCTTCTTTTTTGGTTTGAAGAATGTGTTTCATTCAGAAACCTTCCTCTTTCCACCATCCATATTGAACTATGACAGCAAACATGATTGATACAATTAGCCTTCAAGAGATTACCAACAATATTCCCTGATAATTGTCAAATCTTTACCTAAAATATGATTTAAAATGTTATATAATCTGTGTGATCGTTTCAGATTTCAGGTACTGGTAATGCCTCAATTTTTTTAAGAAGGAAAACTCTATCTGGAACTATACTCAAGCACAATATTAGATAGATTAATCCAGGAAATGGCAAATGGATCAAGTGTCAAGAATAAATCCTCTTTTAACTACTTTTAGATGATTGACATAAAATTTGAGGGAGCTATAGCTAAATGATTCCCTCTTCAAGAGGCTAGGCACTAAATAGACCTGAGCAAAGACGAAAGGCCCTCCATCCCGCATCCGAAGTGCATCTCGCTGCATGACTGCCAAATCAGCTCCTACTGCTTGTGCAAGATCAGTCTTGTTGATTACCTGGTGTTCAAATTTGAGGTTCAGATCATTTTATCTAAAGAACAGTATTGCAGATGGCTTGCAAACAACTTCAAAAATAGGACAAATGCTAATGTGTTAACATACAAGGAGGTCGGCCTGAGTAATTCCTGGGCCTCCCTTACGAGGTATTTTGTCACCTCCAGAAACATCAATGATGTAGATGATGTAGTCAGCCAACTCACGGCTGAAATTAGCAGCGAGATTATCTGCACAGTAAAAGAGTAGCAAAACTGTTAGCTTCTGCACTTTCTAGGCCTGTCATGTAATGGAACGACTAAAGACCAATATTATATTTCTTCCCAATGTTTTCCACACAAGTTATCGAAGCAGTCATGAGAGACATATACGACTCCTTGCTTGTCTAATTCTGAGGGGAAAAACAAGTAAAGACTATATGATTCTACATAGAAGAGAGAAGCAAGAAAAAGAGGGGGAGGAAGTCCTCTAGAGAAAAACAAATACATAGAAGAGGGAGAGGAAGTCTTCAAGCCTCAGAGGGAAAAGGAAAATAGTATCCAACTAAGAGATAGATCATGCTAGACCCTCTCTAGCTAAGGTATGTGAAATACTATTGGCAATCCTTAGCATGTTACCATTGTACATTTATGTGGTACCAGATCAAAGAAAAAAAAGATCCTCTAAAAGCATAAATTTGAAACTCACAAAAAGGCCTGGTGAGTCAAACAAACATTGGATGGACGAAGGTTTAAAAACTTCAAAGATCAAAGGTGTGAAAAAAATTAAAGCTACCATATTTACCTCCTCCAGATTCACAGAGGAGAATATCTGCTTTATATAAATTTGAAAGCTCCTCAAGTGGACCAAGATTAATACTGATATCTTCACGTATGGCAGCATGCGGACAGCCTCCTGTTTCTACAGCACGGATCCTTTCTTCAGGAAGTGCTCCATGCCTCACTAAGAACTCTCCATCCTCCTTTGTGAATATATCATTTGTGACCTGAACCAAAGTTCAATTTTTTCTGTGTAAACAGCTAACTACTTGCAGTTTTCCTGTGTCAACAACTTTTAGTTCCATAACAACATGCTGTTTCACGTTACAAATCGTCTACAAATGTTTCTTAGGAAGCTCTGATCCCAACTTCACAACTATCTACAGAACTGAATCCCCAAACACATTTTATATCAAAATTTCCATTGCTTTTCTCTCTACTTCAAGAGAAAATACCTTTTAGTCAATTGGATCTCCATGAACGTATTCATGATTTCACAAAGCTTGAACAACAGCATTGACAAAAATGCAATTAAGGCCATACAGAAATTTGAGGGTTGAATTGTTCCCACATATTTGGCAGACAAGAATATAGAACATACCGCTGCAAGACTGTACTTTTCACGCAAGAATTGACATAGAGCCAACATCAAAGCTGTTTTTCTGAACAGAGAGTGATCAAGCAGTGAGCACATATTAAGTTTTTACAAGAAATAGCAAAACTATACAGTCGTATTAGTGAAAATGTGAGCAAATGGAACTGAGTAATCACGAATGCAAATAGAATAAGATCAGCTACGACTTTTAGTTCGTCTTTCTTTTGTCTTAAAATATTATTTTTTTTAAATTTGGAGATTTCCTGCTAGTGGATTCATTTGCAGTGAATTGAATACTGATTCTCAGATCTAAGGGGCAAAGGAAGAACCTGAAGCACTCCTCATTAACTATAGCACAGCCGAACAGTAATAATTGTAGCGATAAGCACCGACGGAGAAAGTTCAGACACTTGCCAAACTCAAACAACCGGAGAAGATGAGACATTAGGACCAATGCATGTCAAAGCAGAAGCCTAAAATAAGTGTTTTTTTCTAAAAATATAAGAAGCTAAGTACGTAAGTTTATAAACAAGCTTGCGAAATCTTATCTGAAAACTTCAAGTGAACAAAAAGTAGGTAAAGACACATCTACGACAATCAGAGATCATACCCAGTTCCAACGGGTCCGCCTATCCCAATAGTGAAAGCTCGTTCACTAAAATTCCTCGTTTGAAGGGGACGCGCCCTTCTGCTAAAGTATCCAGGAGAGTAAATGGGTTCATGAGAATGGGGAGCCAAACGATCATGGCTATGATAAAGTTTTCCATCTGGCCCTACCCATGAGGATGAACCATGAGATCCCCTACGAAAGAATGTAGGAAAAAAGATCAGATGAAAAAAAAACAAGAGTATTAATGAACACAGTTGATCAAAGCAATATTTTCCGAGCGGAATTTGAGATTTGAGACATAGATAGCAGTTATTTACTCGTGTTTGTCATGATGGTGGTGGTCATCATGATGATGATCCTGCGACGCCATTGTTGGACTTGCGGAGAAGAGAGGAGCACCGCCGGCGATAGAGAGCGACAAATTCAGTAATTTCTTCCTTGAATAAAGATTCTAGGGCAGTACCTCGCAGCCAACAACTAGAGTAAAAGGGTAACAGTAATCGGAGATTCCTAGAAACAGAACCGACGAATCATGTCAGTTTCTTTCTTTCTTTTTTTCTATTGCGTGGACTCTAGACAGCGAGAACGGAGCAGTTCTTCTGTTTGTTTTCAGGTGAGCATGCGAGGGCTACAGAGTCTAAGACGCGTCTCATAGTCTGTCTCTGCACAATGGCTATTACACTCGGTTCGCTCTGTCAACTTCTGGAAGTGTCCCGGAGAGAGTCTGACCACAAAAATCAGAAAAAAATGATCATTTTAACAAGTGCATTTCTATATTCTTGTATAAATTTGTGGTCTTTACCGACTCGCGAGCTTACTAATGATATAGCCAATAGAGTTTCTGAAAGAACCAAAGAAAAATCATGGCGTTGAACTTTGCCGCCTCCACCCTCCCCACGCCTTCTCTCAGAAGTCAGGCCCTTGGATTTCCAAGATACAGGCCACTTGCGTTTGATGATAAGGCTGCCAGTAAAGAAAAACAGCTCTCTCTCTGTGCAGCAGCGAAGTCTGAAGGGCTGACTGAAGAATCCAATCTACAAGGTACGTTTTCTCTCAACCCAAGAAGGAAAATGGAGTAATGGACAGTTTCATTGGGTCTCATGACCAAAACTTTAAGAAAGTCAAAAAGAGGACATGAAATTGTCTCTCAGTTATTTCTCCTCTTCGAACAAAGAAGACCCATTTCACAGTACTTGAACAATGCTTTATTAGTATAAAGATTTTTTTCTTCTATCCTCACGAAAGACTGACTGCTTCTTTCAGTTTTTTTTTTTTTTTTTTTTTTTTAATTACTGCTATGGGTTCCTTCTGCTTAAAATATCACCGACGCTGTTGGCTATGAAGGCAATTGTCTTTCTTGATCCTTTCTCTCGTTGCAGAAGTGTACTGAAACCCTGTTTCTTGTTTCCCAGAAGGGTCTTCCACGCGATCCCAGTTAGATCTGTTGGAACAATTGACTTCCACCAGTGCATCCCCCAGTGGTATTACATCTACTCTCCCTTGTGGAAATTCTCAAATCATCAGTCGTTGATTTATAACAAATATTGCATTTATGTCGTGATAGGATACGAGAGTGATGGCATCTCCTACAAGCCAACAATCCGGGGTCAACTATCTCAATTGGTTCGAGACAGAGAAGGTGATTTCAGCATTCCATTAGGTAAAAAGCTGAAAGCGAGCATGAATTCATTAACGATTTCACAGAAGAGAAACATCAAAAGACAGGCTTACTTGGATAAAGTGTCCCGGAGGAACGACTCTCGCTTCTTTGCTACAATTGGAGCATTCGTTATTCTTCCTCCCCTTCTCATTTTGGCAGCCGCTGTACTAACTGGTTATGTTCAACTTTTTCCATGAGCATAAATATTTCGGCTAAGTTTACAGGAAAGATGTCCCGTTAGCCTTTAAGGTTTAAGGTTCGTTGATACAGTAAATATCTTGCTTTCACATATATGTCACCACTGTACAGGTAATGGATTGTTGCAGAAGAAAATCTACTAAAAGATCCTTTTTCAACTAATTGGAATTGATTGATTCCAACTCGTTCTAACGGTTCATTTATCTTATGACTGCTCTTCCTTGTAGAGAAGAAAAATAGTTGATGAACTCGTGTTTAATTGTAAGAAATAATAATATCCAGTTACATCGTTTTATTACAACTTCATGTAATTAATCCAACCAAAATTTACAAACCATGCTCTTCATTGATCTCATCTAATCTCTTCACTTCTAAAAAAAAATTAGTTAAAATCAAAACCTTACACTCGGTATTATTGCAGTTCAGCCGAATTCATCCTCAATCCGCCGGCCGATCAGGAACTCCAGGCTCCCTTAGTCCCATATTCGGACTCCAATTGGTCAAATTCCAAGACCTGTACACAACAAAATTCACAACAATCTGCCTTCTCATATTAAAAAGCACGAGCAGGAAGGCTGAAGAAAAAGAAAGCATGTCACTGTGCCTGTTCAGAACTTGAACTTTATCGATTCATAACAAGGGACCGCCAACTCTTTGCTGTTTTCTCTCGATGCGGGAATTTGATCACTGGGTGCCACTGGCTCTTCACTCAGAATCACTCCTTGTTTCTTCATGTAATCCCACTTGTCTTGTAAGAGATAGAGGAAAGCAATCAGAGAGACCTCAACAGAGAAAAGCAAAGTCCAGAGCCCAACGTGTCTTCCAGTCCTTCTGTTGTAAGCGTGCAAACCAATATAAATGTTGAGGATTCCCAGAAGAGAAACTCCAGTTCCAAGTGCCCAGTGTACAAAATACCATCTGCTCCTTCCTTTGATCCCTCTAGAAGGCATAAACAAAACCTCAATACTCAAATTTCTTATAGACGAAAGAGGGTAGCAATTAATTAGTTTTTTCTTAGCAAACAAGTACCTGTGTGGCCTGCAGAATCCGATCACGGGTTGCAACAATATCACACAGTAAAGAGCCAACCCTATTCTTTGATGGGTGTTGCTGAAAGAATTTTCGAAGTTTTTGATGGACAGAACTGCTCCAGCTGTTGCTAGGAGAATTGATGCAACCTGATCACCCAAAAGAAGGACTACAGAACATTCAGAAACACAGTTTACTGCAACAAAGGCTAGATTATTGTAGAACCCATGATGGGTCTTCGACTTCATTGTTTCTGCGTTTAAAAACTTGATCAAATGATCTCTCTTCCCTTCCTTTTTCTTAATCTAGACATTATGTTTATTCATGTTGGAAGTTTTCCTGTCTTGCACTCCAAGTATTGCTTTGTTTGTAGTAATAATCAACCTATAATAAACCATAAAAGTTTTTAACTCGAGATTAATCAGAGAAGTGAAAGAGTTTAGAAGACGCCTGTTAATAATAATCGGTATGAGATGAATAATGTAGTCGATGCTTTAGCGAGAAACCCAAAGAAAGGACTTTGATTATGACCTTCACTCATTCTTTCTTACCAGTCGCCTGAAAACCATCAAGCACTGGGAATTATGGAACGATTGAAGGAGAATCTTGAGGGTCAAGACAGGCAATTAGAAGGAATAGTTTCGATAATGTCGATGTCAGATGGGAGACCCACTTCTTTCATCTCCACATTTCAAAAGTTGGAAAGCAATTCGCCTTTAGTAATTTTGGCATTGAAAAAATTCATGTCACTGACCGAAACGAGAAGGCACATTTAGGGGTAGTTGCAGAATATGGAGAAAGCTTCGGCATCAAGGTTATGCAAAGATTGAAAAGACAGAGTCGAAAATTTCACCTGAAAAATAACGTGAGAGTAGAAGAGAATCTTGAGTCTTTTCCCACATCGCTCTCTTGTCGACATTCGAATTATGAGGATACCAACAGGCATCAGAAACCCCATTGAAGCCCAGAGGAGAAAACCATGGAGTGTAATCTGGAACGAGAGTTGAGGACCAAGCTGCAAAACCATGGAAAAAACATCTACTTTAATCTGATTCAGTTCTTCTATGGACAAATCTTTATACTTGGTTTTTGGTCATCAAGATCAGAAATATTCTAAATGAAATAAGTTATTTCTGCAACTAACTTGCAATCGAAAGAACGTAGACAAATTCGGACCTCTGGATATCCAAGGGAAAACAGGGTACAAAATGGATGAATTTTTCCAAACGACTCCTGAGATATCATGCGAAATACCTTGTGACTGCTACCTGTGTTATGCTTATGACGGCTGACATGTTTCTCTAGCTTTCGAGATGACAACGCAGATGGAAGCACTGAAAGAACGATAAGACTTCCAAAAATAACGAGCAGTGTTAGCCTCCAAAAAGCTGGCATCTCAGATATTGTGCTGTTGGAAGCCTTGAGCTTCTAAATGGTAGCAGCTCCTCCACCCAAATCCGGCACAATCAACAAACTCAGTTCACGCCTTCAGAAGTTAAATAACCAGAATCTTAATTTCTTTTCTTCGTCCTCACTTTCTGATCTTCGTCTACCTATGCTGCTGTATTCGGACGAAGCTGATCCTGGGCAAATTGGAAAACAAGAACGCTTCAATCTCTTCTAAAAATGCACATTAATCTCCCAAAGTAGTATCCGAGTTGCATATTCGTTTGCGTTGAGAGAAGCAACAGAGAGAGGGATTTATCAGTATGAAACCGGCAAAAGGAACTGAGCCCAGTTGAAAATCTAAAAGTGCTTTGTGGAGAGAATTTGATGGTTTTAGTGGTTTGCTATGAATATATAAAGAATGAAGGAAGTTGGAATATCAGCACAGCTGTTTATCTTTTCCTGATCCTTTTGTTGAAGTCGGAATGGTATGTGGAGTTTCAGGCTTTAACTCCACAGGCCTGAATGGAGCAGCAATACAGACGGTGAGAAAAAGTGGAGACAGGGGGATACATTCAAGCAAATATAATTATCGTCTGCATTCCCACTACGTAAATGGGACTGCCACACCACAAACGACGCTAAATTCAAAGCAGTATCTGGTTGCAAATCTCTGTACGAGTGAATCTGTTCACCAACAAAAACAACTCTCCAAATTGGAGCTGACTGCTTGGAGGAACCCAGTTCTGGAGGTCACTGTAATCTCAATTTTGACAGCAGAAACCATTCATTTTGGCCTCCAAATAACAAACATAATCTTCTGGAAAAAAAAAAAACACAGGAATATAAATCCTAATCTGGACTTTTTGATTTATTATTGCAGTCCAACATTCAAGAAAGTAACCCAACTGTAGGATGTAAACAGAATCTAGATGACAGGGATGGTCTCCATTGAAAGTTCTTTCTTACTTTTGCGGAAATGAAATAATTCAAGTTCAGTCTCTGTCGATTAACCATTGGTCATGAGTAAGATACAGTCTTGCAAATTCTACATGCAATGGATTGGTAGATTGAAATCTGGAAGATTGACATAACTTTTGAATGTCTACAAACTTTATCTGTTATCTACTCTTAGCGATTATCCACTACACCTTTACTTTCAACCAGGGCAATGATGGTGTTCTGGAACCTCCTACTTTTACACATCCATATTCTGTCTTGTTCTTTGTTTTTGTTTTAATTCTCTTGGGTTTGAGCTTAGAAGAAGATAGAAATCCCTTAATTTGTTGTTGACAAGTCACATTCAATTCAAAAACCCGTGTCCCCTAAATGATTAGTTTGAAAGAAAATAATCTACTCAAAGAAAGGATGTTGTTTAAAAGGCTGGTATCCTTTTCTGCAAGGAGAAACCAGAGATTTTGGTCCCAAGTCCAGTGATTCGCTGGAAGAGAGGGTGAGGGTGAGGGTGTTAATTGAAGAGTTGAGCTGAAGGTTTAATCATGCCAACGTATTGAAAAAAAATGGTTTTGGTTATCATATTTGGCCTCTTTGAAAGCTAAACTGTTACACATGAGCCTAACCAGCAGAAACATACCATACTCCCATCATTCTCGTTATTATTATTGCTGCTTTCGTCTCAAAAGCAAAAAGAAAACCATGGGCGGTGACTTATCTTGTTGCTGATAAATTAAAAGAAGTTTAACAACTAACAAGGGTTAAAAAAAAGTGAAAGAAGCTTGAAAATATAATTATTACAGGCTTATGGACCTTCCCTTCTTTTTCCTCCAAAAAGCATAAGATTAGAATTAACTGTTAAGATCTAGTAAAATAGCATTTTTGAAGCCATGAGTATCGGGATGACGGAATCTCATCGAAAGCTGATATCATTTCCAACCAGTTTGAAACTACAGGAAAATGCTCTTCCTGGCTGGATACTTGAAGCCATGAATATCTGGAAATGGCACTCCTCGACTGATATCCTGTAAGAATTGAAGGGTGTTCATGTTTTCAAAATGGATAAACTTGAGTTTTCTATCATTCAACTACGGAACTATGGCAAGAATAAACTGAACTTAAAGAGGTCTCCTTAAACAATACCTTCACCTTGTTTTCTGCTTTCATGGAACTGTTCATTTGGTTTCTATTATTGAGACAAATACAGCTATTAGTTTTCGTCCTAAAACAATCAGTTTAACCAATAGCTCAAGACCCATTTGATAGAACCTCAGATTCAAATCCAAAATCCATCGATTCGCTCATGTTTACAGAAGTCGACAAAAGAGATATAGGACCTCTCCGTCCTTTCTCATTGATCGTAGGCGGGTTATGGTGATTTTTTTTTTTTTTTTTTCTGACTTTCTCTCCAGAAGCAGTAATCCTCTCCTCGTATCTGCCAGCAACTATTCTATGCTTAATCATATGAGTCCACGAACTATAGAAGCCAGTTAATGATACCACGCTCTCTCTTGGTGCTCACATAGATCATTACTTGTTCCTTTTGCAAATCTATTATAGTACAGGTAGTGTCTCTCTGTCTGTCTCTATATCTTCTGCACAGACCAGCTGCCGGAGTAATCTCCATTTGGTTTGAACTATGGAGCTTTCAATAATGAACTTCATTTCCAGTCTAGATAACGATCCATTGTTGAATACTTTGGGGTTTGTTTAGATATCGAACTCTCATTTTTGTTTGGATTTGCTGAAACTAACAAAATATAAAATCATTGAAAATATATGCTATGATCATGGAAGTTTTTTTTTTATCTCAGTTGGTTGAACGGAATTATGTTAAGGTTTTCTTTCTTAGCTCCATATTATGTCGAGCTGGGTTTTGTGGATCCTCTTTCCGATCTTAGAGACTAAAGCTCAGAAAAATTGACCCAAAAAATTTATTACCATGAATGACTTAGCCAGATTCCAAGTTCCATTAATTCTGATTCGTCCAACTAAAGGGTTTTTTTTCTTTGAAGGATAGTGTCAACCAGTTATAAATGGTGAGACCTAGACCTGAGGGAAGAGCCAGGCCCATTTTTTTTTCTACTATTTATATATAGGAGGCATGTGAGCCTAATCATGTGGTAACCCCACTCCCCGTTTGTTCCTAAACCCTAAACCCTATATTACCTTATAATTCTATCTACCTAAAATAGAGTTGATTTTTATCTTGTTTGTACCTACCTTATATAATAGGTTACAAATAAAATCATACAAAATTAAAAAAAAATGTTAAAAATATTTGACACTATATATTCCTAAACTTTGTGGAACAGGCATGGAAAAACCTGTAAGGACTATGGATACACTACCTATCTCCACATTGGTATGATATTGTCCACTTTGGATTTGCTCATGAACACTAGCCCTTATGGATTTGCTCTTGGGTTTTACCCCAAAAGACCTCATACCAATGGAGATAGTGCCCACACTTATATATCCAAGATCCTCCCCACTTCTAACCAATGTGGGACTTTGGTCGTATACCCAACAAAACCACCCTCCAAACATTGTAGATTTATACATTGATAACATTGGCCTGATTTGTTATTGTCTTATATTGGGACTCTCAAAATTCAAGTTGAATTAGCTAAAACTTTTTATTATCTTGACCAACCCCTATCACCTATCTCCTAACTTAGATTTAGCTATTTATTAACTCGAACTAAGACACAGTCTAACCAATTTAATTTCCACTAAGTAACCTATATTTCCCAAATCCATATTTAAGTCAATTTGTTGATACTTAAAATGTGAAAAAAAAAACCATTCATCCCCCAAATAGTGCAAGTTTTTGGACTTCATCTAAACCCCAACCCACCGGGTCAATAACAATGGGGGAGGGGAGGTTCCTACTAAAACCACCCTCCTATCATCCTTAGGTGGTAATGGTAGGGTTAAGGTTGGTCTAGATCAATTCACATCTATTAGTAAAAAATTTAACAAAATAGGAAACAAATTAACTTGATACAAATTGGTCTAGTAGAATAGGACCACCCTACAATTGAGAAGAAGGGTTCTTGGTCCTACGAAAATTAAATTAAGTCATATGTTATATAAAAGGGTGAGGAGGGGGGGACTACCCTTCAGTGGTGGCCGTGAGTTGAAAAAAAAAAAAAAAAAACCTACTAAGTGGTCATATTTCCAAATCAATGAAGTCTTTAGAGAAAATGAAGCAGTTTTAGACAAATAGAAGCAAGTGAGACCAATTAATTCACGGAAAGAGAAGAGTGAGCAAATCAGCTGCCGAAAAGAGAGGGATTTGGAAGATTGATGGATTCTTCGTATCCGTATCAAAGATCTAGTCTCGTTCTACTAGTCATGGGGAGTCAAGAATCAAGTGTCAACCTCACGTTCAAAGAAGCTCTCGGCACAGAAAGCAATTCTGCCCAATGCACTTCCACCAATCGTTCCGGGAAATTTTTGTGGAAGCGAATCTCCAACTCACCAAGCATCGGTGCTTTGGATATGAGAAATTTGGCAAAACCCAATTGCAAATCTTTGGCTATAAAACCTGTCAACTGAGTTTTCTTCAAGCGATGAGCAACTCAATCGGGTGAGACCCATTTTTCCCAATAATCCTCCCACCCGTCCCTCCCCACAGGTGGAGATGATTCTCGTAGAAGCTGAGTAGAATTGGAGACCAGAATAACAGAATACGTATTGAGATCAGCAACTACTACAAAAGTCTTAAAATATTTATATGGGAATGGAATCCAGATGCACTACCTTGATGTCCACTTCTCTCAAGTGAGTGCACTTTCAAAGAACGAATGCGATCAATATAGATTGGCTTATGTCATCCAAATCCAAGTTGATGAAGAGTCCTTGCATCTTATCAAACTCATGCATTCGACGTTTGATTGGGCTTTCCTGGATACAAAAGAAGACCAGTGAAGACTCAGATAATTAGGAACGACGGGAAGAATAAGCTGATACGATACGTATCATTGCCAATTTTTGGCCATAAATTCCTAAATAATCAGGTCCAATCATTCTAAGGTCTCTCGCATGGGTGGTGGGTAACTTTTGGTTTAATTTCACCTCTTCATACTTAAGAATATGATCATAGACTAGCTCATGGTTATCCAATTAAACAAGGGCCGAGTTTTACCAGATAAACATGGATATCAGATTCTGTTCAGAAAAAAAAAAAAAAAAGGTTCTTACCCCATCGAGAGAAAAATAGTGACGTAGAAGTTCTGCATCGTTGTGGCACGAAGAGGATTCGTCAAATGGCCAATGCCTCAAGCGCCGATTATCATTGTTGTCAGGAGCTTCGTAATGTTGAGTCAACGTGTCTTAAAAAAAAATGCAACCAGAAGACAATATTTTGAGGTTCGGAGCGTCAATCTTTTGTATCTTTTCTACCATATCACTCACCAAAATATGAAGATTTTGTGCTTTGATCTCGACACGAGCAAGCCTTCTATCGAACTTGGTCAATTCTAGTACTCTTAAATTAGACGTGGAGCAAATCGTAACGCGCTCCAGTTTAGAGTACTCTCGAAGGAACAACTTTTCCAAGGCTACCCAGTTAGAGAGGATACCCTCGAGCGTTTCAGCCTTCAATGCTATATTCTGGAGCTTCAAGGTTCTGAGATTCTTCGAGTCTTGAAAAGACCCAGGAAGTAACTTGAAGTTGCTCAGCTCTAACTCACACACTGCTTTACAGCCGATGAGGGATCCAGTCAAAAATAGATTATCCAAGTTTCGGTGGCGGCGGCCATTGAGGAGGCCAAGTTGTTGAATACCTTTTAGTTCCAAAATCCCCACCCATCTATTTACATTAGAAGGAGAATGGTGTTCGACACAAAACACGATGCAAAAGTGCGAGATGAAGACGCCTTTATGAGACGATAATATTTGATCCACTTCTTTGGTTGTTAGGCAACATTTTTTTGCCTTCTATTTGTGTTGTTTACAATCTCTTGGACGCTAATTAGAATGTTTCGCATCCTCTCTCCCCTCCGTGCAGGTTAAAATTTGTATCCCAAGTCTATAAGTCTCTCCATCTTAGTGATAATATGCTCGTTCTTGCAGCTTCATCGATGGGAAGGTAAAAAATAATGGAGGTGATTATATGATTGGGTATGATGTCGAAGGGACTCAGACGTTCTCTTTGATCTCCTCCTTGCGGAGGAAGAAATTGCTGCTTCTCGCCCATTTTTCTCCTTTTACTGTGGTTTTCCTGTGTCGCTCGCCAATCTCTTCAACTTCAAATTACCAAACAAAAAAGACGATGGTTCTACTAAAGAGATTATAGACAAATTGTATTCATACGTGATTTTGTTTAGGAGATAAGATTCTATTTAAAACTATATTTATCCTGCGATTAGGAGATTTCTATTATAAAATTGCATATAAATACCACTTTTAAATCAATGCACATCAATTAATCCTCTGCAGGATTTTGTTTTTTAATTTGCTTCCCCTTAACTAAGCCAGATGAATTACTATATCTGGTCATGCAAGTTGGTGAGCTTAACGGTGCTCCAAATTTCCATATCACCACATAATTAAGCATCATGTGCACTCTGATACCATATAGGAAACTGAACTATCTATTTCAGCCCTGAATTTCTGTCACACGTCCAAGGGTAAAGAGATGTCAAATGTTAAATGAAACGGGCACATCGAGCGTTAAAAGCCAAGGAAATTTCTATAATTTGACTGCACAAGATCAAATCATCCCATCAATGATGTCTAACTGAACCCTTCAAAGAGTTGACAGTAGGGAAAATCGAGAGAGACCTGCCGACAACGATGACTCGATCAAGCTCGAGGAGTCGACGTTACCGCTAGATGAAACGATGAACGAAGAAGGGAAGAGCCGAGGAATCGTCAAGGGACACTATCATTATGGCACGTTCCAAAGCGGTTCAAGTTATCCTCCTCAACCGGCGATCGGGTTCCCTCAGCCGGCTCCGCCCCTGGGTGTCCACTCTCCTCTGTTTGCCCCTTATTACGGCTACCAGGCTGTTCTAGGTATTTCTCGTAAACCACATGTGCGAAAGGGTTAAGTTCTATGGTTGGTTGTCCGTCTTTTGGTAATTCTTTTGTTAGCTTATTGATTAGATCGTAGAGACTTCCATCGTATGAACGAATGCAAAATTTTCTATGGTTGACTTGGATCGTGTTGGATGATCAAACTAGGCGTCGTATTTGTTTTGAAGACGTGAATTTTAATGCTTCCATAATCCCACCCCCTAACCCCCTCATCGTGTTATGGGAAAAATCATTGAAATTTTCTAATTTAGACACCCAACCGTCTACCCTATTCCGTTTTGCAAGAATGGTTCTATAGAAGCTCATCACAGGACAATTGTCCACATCGGAGTTGTAGCATGTTTTTGCAAGCAGAAAGAGACAAACAATTTCTTTTGAGAAGCGGGTTATCAGTCATTAGACTGGTCTCAGGGTTTTTAGACTTGTGTCTCTCTTGCTAACAATGAAAAGTCAGGAATTTATAATTTCGGCTCTTTGTTTATGTCATTTATCCCCATAGCTCCGAAATAATGAATGTGTGTTGTATAGCCCTCTCTTTTTTGGTTGAGACTTTGAGTAATCATGTCTTCATTATTATCTGATGGTATTAAGGTTATCCGGCAGTTGCTGAAGGTAGCTAAGAGAACTTGTTGTGCTGTGGAATTGTACTTGGCAAGTTTTTGTAAGTTCTTCCAACAAGTACTTTGTGGTTTTTTTTTCAAAATAAGTACCTCGTGGCTGTAAAACTCTAATTTTAGGGATTTTCTCTGGGTTCACAGTTGGTTTGAGATGACTCTTTCTAGGGAGACGATTTTCTTTTCATTTTATTTCCTTACCTTGATCGTTCAGTTCACTTCTTGCTTGTAAATGTGTGTGCTCTTGGGGCTGATGTATCATTGGGTGAGTTATTCTAATTGAAGGCTTTATTTTTGGTACTTGAAGGTTCATAATTGGTTTCTTTCTTACTGCTATACCCTGGTATGTTGGGGCGTTCATAGTCCTCTGCACGAGTGTGGATTACAGGGAGAAACCCAGATTCGTAGCATGCACAGTTGCTGTAAGTATTTATTGTTCTTGCATCATTTATTTAGGCTTATAATGATGTGTCTATTGATATGTTTATTTGATTTCTGTTTTTCTTTCTTGTCTCCTCTTTGTATTTTGTATTAACTTTTTGGTGGTCATATCTCACATTTATGCTTATATCCTGTGGAATAGTTTGTTTTCTATCTTCTTAGCAGAATATACATGACTGTTTTACCTGACCTTGAGTGGAAAACTAATATTTGGGCTCTGTTTTTGAGGATTTCCCTTTTTAACTAATTGAGCTCTGAGCGTATCAAACAATTTTTTTTGTTCTTGTATCATATGATTTAAACAATGTTTGAGTCCTAGTTAACAGTAATAACCTAGCATCCCTCTGTGATCTCTGGCTCCATTCTTCATCATAGTTATCAGTAACCTAGCTACCTGACTGGTCAAGGTTCCCCTCTTGGTGTCCTTTGATGAAATACTGAAATAAGCTTTATCTTGTCTTTGTTAATATCTACACGAAGAATGTTATTCTTCTGCTTAAAAAGAAACGAAAGAAAACCTGTTTTTGTTCCTAAATTTTTAAGCGTTCAATTGGACTCTAGATGAGCACTAAGCCAGAGTTGATTCTATTTGTAGATATCATTGTAACTAGTGTGTAATTTTACCATTTTATTTTTTGCAGGCTGTTATTTCTGCAATTGTTGTGATTCTTGGGGTGACAAAAGGGAGTCATGCATAGTGATGGGATCAGGAAGATTTACAAGCAGCAAATGGATTGTAAATACGGTGGTTGAATTCCATAGAGTAGGGCATATCGATTCACATTCTCATGGATATTTGTATTGTTGGGAAGATCTCTTGCAGCTTATAAATGCAATTCGGAAACTCTGTGAAATTTGTATTTTTCTAGTTTTATCTTCGTTTCGTGTTCTTCGTGTCCATGAGACTTATATAATGTGGTTTTCTTGAAATGTCTTGACAATGTTAAAGGAGAAACTTACAGATACATTTCGTAGTTTGTGTAATGTATTCAACTGCCTTCTTTGAAATGTCCATCTTCATATCCATGTATTTGCCTCTTGTCACCCTTATAAATGCTAAAAAATTTAAAATAAATAAATATAAAATATTGATTTATGAACAACAAATAAATATTTTATAAATAAAATACTTTCTAAAAATATAGAAATGATTGATTTATTACTATAATAAAAAAAAGAGAGTGAGAGATCAAACAATAGCATAAAATAACTAAAACATTAAAACTAAAAATAATAAAAATATTGAGTTGAAAGCATAAATTGATTTTACTATGAAATAATAAAAATAGAATTACATCAAATATTAAGTAATATATTAAAAGCTAAATTAATTCTTCAATTTCAAAAAATAAAAAATAGAAATTTTCAAAATCTCGAAGGGAGTATTTAGCGGTAGAGTGGAGAGGAAAAGGTGCCTGACTTTTTATATGTGGGCCCACGGTTCCCGTGGACTGTGACGTGGATTGTGCACAAACGTCGATCGTGTTCAACTTAACATTAGGGTTTTACACTTGAGGAATATAAAGAGAAACCCTAGGAGACTCGCCCTCCGCTTTTCCTTAAGAGAGAAGGGGTTTTCAAGCAAGAGTCACGATCGTTCTTCTCACTGCAACAATGGTGACTTTCAGGGTGAGTTTATCATTCATTCTGCCCCTTCTATCAAAAGTATTTGTGGTTTTCTTAGATTTATCTTAGATACTTCTCATTTCGTCGTCTGTGGTTCTAGCTTTTGCTACTAAATGCATAAATGAAGCTTCTTTATTTTATTGAAATTGATTTTTCGTCCGTTTGATGCTTTTATTGAAAGATCACTGTTAACGGATATGCATTTTTTATTTATTTTTCATTTGGTCGTTTACTTATCCCTGCATTATTCTGTTTCTTACTCTCATTTTGCAACTTTTTATTTAGTGTTCGGATTTCTTGTTATTGTGGTGTTCATGATCTCATGTCCTCTTCTTTCTTCAGTTCCATCAATATCAGGTGGTAGGAAGAGCTCTTCCATCACCCACAGAAGAACACCCAAAGATCTACAGGATGAAATTATGGGCGACTAACGAGGTTCGCGCCAAATCCAAGTTCTGGTAATTCTGAGTACCTAATTGATTTTGCACTTGTTTATGGGTGAATGTATTCCCGATGTTTGTTTTAGTAGTGTGTCTTCATCGGGTTTGTTTGTGTAGGTATTTCTTGAGGAAGCTGAAGAAGGTTAAGAAGAGCAACGGGCAAGTACTTGCCATCAATGAGGTATTTTGGCACTACCGTTTGAGATTGTATACGTATTTGATTAGATTACAGATTTTGTCTCGTAATGCACTGTGCATGATTGTTGGGGTGAATTTCTGAAAACAATCACAGTTGTTGTGCAAAGTGTACATATTAGATAATATGTGTAGTGTGCATCAACTAGTAAATGAGTGATTCCACAGATGTACTTAGGTCTGAGTTTCTTATTATCTTTGGCATTCAATTATACAAAAAATTTGACCTTGTCTCAGCTTGTAGTTTGTTATGGGTTTGCTGTGTCTTGAGAATTAAACCGTGTTTTGATGCAGTAATTTCTATAGATTATTGAATTTATGTTGCATCTGATAAAAGTGATCTTCAATGTCTTAGCTCGTCTTCTTCTTCCAAATGTTTGCAAGTTAAAGTAGTCTTTGTGTGTTTGTTCAAGCATTTCTGATTGGTTTGTTACTTTATTAGCTGTCTTGGATTTTTTTTCTCTCTACGAGTTTTATCTTTTTGCTTTTTCATTAATCTTGGATTATCTACTGTTATGGCTTTGTCTTTGGTTTGATTCTCTGGGACACATGCACTTCCATATTTTTGTGTTGCATCCAACTGAATTTGTGTGAAGCTTGATTGGATCTGTGGCAAATATATATTGTTCTCTCATCCATCCTCTGAGGAAGAACTTGTCCTTTAGGCATCTAGTATAGCTACTTTTCAATGTTATCTTTGTTTAACTTGTCCTAGTAGACTGTAATACAAGTATGAGGTGATAAGATTAATTTCTATTGCTTTTATATGTCAGTATTTTTAATGTTCATGTACAGTGTAGTTTTATATGTATTTATATGGATTTGGTTCCTACAATATGTACTCAAATAGATTTTTTTATGGTACGGAAGTTTATGATAATTGCATGTAAGGAACTTGGTTGTCCAGTAAAAAGAGCTGGCAATTTTTTTTTTCTCTCATAATAGGTTATGAACTCAATGCCTCTTGTATTATGGTATTTATGATTAAAAATTTTGTTGCAGTGATCTAATTCTTTACTTTTTAAGTTCTTGTTTCATAATCTTGTTTTATATTGCAGATATTTGAGAGGAAGCCTACAAAGATCAAGAATTATGGAATCTGGTTACGCTACCAAAGTAGGACTGGCTACCACAACATGTACAAGGAGTATAGGGATACTACTCTTAATGGAGGTGTTGAGCAGATGTACAATGAGATGGCTTCTCGCCACAGGGTAAGGTCCCCGTGTATACAGATCATCAAAACAGCTACAGTTCCCGCTAAGCTGTGCAAGAGAGAAAGCACCAAACAGTTCCATGACTCCAAAATCAAGTTTCCTTTGGTGTTTAAGAAGGTTCGGCCGCCAAGTAGGAAGCTCAAAACCACATACAAGGCATCGAGGCCCAACCTATTTGTGTAATCTTGGCTAACCTTAGCCAATTATATTGGAAATTTTGGTCTGCCAGATCAAACTATTGCGAGGACCTTATCAAGTGGATTTTGTTCTTGTTATAAACCTCAGTCTATTTATTTTATCTATCAACTTTGTTATTGTAAGCTTGAAATGGTTAGTAGATTATAACAGGCTTGTGGAGTTTTTTTTTTTGGTTTTTCTTTCTATCTCATTTCCATTGATACCTTGTTGCATATACTTTTATTGATGGTCCAAACCATGAGTCAAAATTATAGAGACCAATGTTAATGGTCAATTTATCGTCAAAGTTAGGATTTGGTGAAAGCTCAGACTGAATGATCAGAACCAAACTAATGACTGAGATTACAGTCAATCATAGGAAAATACCAATGGCCTAATCTTATTGAAGAGACGAGATATGCTTTACCTTTTCGTTTCGCATATCTTCAACCTTTCCAATCAATTCTTCGCTTCTCCTGTGAGTTTTATTTATCTTACTTTTAGTATCTGTTAGTTATTCAAACCGGTTTTCATTTAGTCCTTTTGGTTTCTGTTGATTCTCATCGTCTCTGTTTGAGCCTCTGCAGTTGCGTTTCTTTGCACTCTGTAGTAGTTAAACCGGTCGTGGAGTTCGGAACGGCGCAAGAATCCGGTGACCTAGAAGAGGTACTACTTGATCTTATTGAAAACTCCAATGTTCAGTTAAATTTGTGTATGGGTAACACGCATTTACAAATACATTACATCCATCAGATAATGGAGATAATGGCATGTTATGTATAAATATACAGAATTCACACCAACACCCACACCCACAGCTCTGAATCATTCTTGCAGAGAGTCGCCATTTCCAATTGCAGCCCAGCACCCAAACCAGCACAAGAAATCGCTCATGAGCAGTGAACAGTGGGGCCTTGTCAAATGATTTCAAATTGTTAAAACAAAGAACAATTTGGGGTCATGAAACTCCTTGGAATGATGACCGCAGAGTATCAAAGATGGAAGTAGCTGCTGCATTTTGTGATGAAGACAACTTCAAGCGGCCAAGCAGTTCTCCATCTTTATGAAAATTGAAACTGGCAATGTTTACCTGTAGGAGGTTTCTTTTCTTTGGAGAATTTGTCTAGGGCCTCCCAGTCTCTGACTGTAGCCAATGCAAAAACTTTGAGCCAATACCATCTCTTCTCTGATACCTGTATTAGTAAATTAATTTCACAGTTCTAAGAATGGAGTGGTACCTGATCCCAGTATATCAATAAAGATCATTGATTCTGAAACTCAGTCCAATTACTAGATATAATGTTTTAATACGAACATCTTTTTGATAAAGATAAACTTTAAAGGTCAACCTGTTTAGAAGAATGTGGGTCATGTTCAACAAGCACAGCAGCTAATTTGTGGCGACCACTCTTGCCTGCATGAGCAGCAACTGCTGCATAAGATATGATTTTGCAGAGTTTTGGCTGAAACACAAAACACAAAAAATTGATGTCTCATTGTTGATGGATAAAGAGCATTTTGATCCCCCAGAAAAGGTAAACTGCACAGACTACAGAGAATGATCTGGTATTTGCAACATAACGCAAACCTTATCTAGCAAAAGTTTGAGAAGAGTTGCATCAGGGATAGACGGTGTGGTGTGGTGTGGTGTGGAATAGCATTCTGCTCTACTGGGAGGAGATGCAATTGATGGCGGGGCCCTATTGTACTTGAAAATGATTTTGGTTGAATCAGGCCAGGTCGAGTCAGGTGGAGTATCCAGCGAAGCCCGGTCCTGTGCACGTCTTAAGTCTGAATGTATCCCATATAGACGGTGGGTGGTGACCCATTTGCTTATGTTAAAGATGCTGTCATTCTAATCTACTAGGAGATGGCCCATACTGTCTCATCGCTGTCTGTACTCGTATTAAAGTCGTGCTTATGTGACAGTGTAGATGCTCTCGTAAGAAAAGGATCAGGCAGACAAATTACTTTTTCCTTCCAGTTGCTTTACTCCATCAAAATGCTTGAAAACCAAACTGGCTTGTTCACCCCATGTCAATCAGTCCACCTGTTAATCAAAACAAGAAAACCAAACTGCAGTAGCAGCCTGAATATTTAATTTATATGCTTCCCAGTTCTTGTCCAAATCAAGCTTTCCCAGTCTTGTTACACATTTACACAAAGGGGAGTTAGGTTGAGAGGAGGACACCCATTTGCTCCTTGTCTACCAACTTTCAAGACTTTCCATTTTTATATTGCACTGAGATGGTCTTAAGAGCAACATCCTTCTATTCCACCTCCAGTTCCTATGCTTAGCGTGATGCTTACGGATTGATGCTCTTTTCATGTTACTGAAGCCCTGTTTTAATTCAATATACATACGTTATCATCAATTTTCAATTCGTTTTTCTGGTTTGAATCGCATCGTTTACCGGTGCGCCCCCCTTTTCTGAAGACCATGTGCGACTGGTGACCGTCTCTGCCTTCATGTACAGAAGCCACTTTCATTTGTATACATCTTCTTCATCGGCCGTGACTGGTGACTGGTGAGACCGACGTTTCCCATGTTTTCGATGGACGAAATTTCAAGAGAGACGACGGCTCAAAACTCGAATTCCGACGCTTGAATCCTTTGAGAAAAAAAAAAAGATGCAAATTCATTACCGACGGTCTTTATCGTTTTCTGCCACTTGCCATTCTCACCCAGAAATTTCTGTTCCTACTATATTGAATCCCCCCCCGGCTCCGATCATGCTATTCTTTTATCTGATTCTGCTTCGATCTTCACAATTAAAAAAAAACAAAAAAACTTCCGCCATGCGCCTTGCATTAGTCGGAAAACTTAAAAGACTCGTTCAACTGTCGATGCATTTCTTGCATCGATTACGAATTCAACACAGACATCTCATATGGCATTTCCATAGACTATTTTACATCTTCACGGACAAGTAATAATACTCTGTAATTTGTATCATCGGTTCCAATCTCCCCTTTCATTGATCTGCAACACCCAATTGCAGGCTTTGGACTTTCCCCGTTTTAGCACAACCTTCCAAAATAGTGAAGAGAAATACAAAACACATCTAGGTTAACTTCCCCAAGCTTTGCGTAAAGGAAATTTTGGGGACAAGTCGTGAAAAAGAGCTCATAAATTCAAACATCACATGAGAGACAACAACCTTACAAGATGGGAATGTGGGTGTAAATCTATATTATATAACCCCGCCACACAAAATCCAGTTCCATTCTCTTTCTTCTACTCGTCTTTGACTCCAAAAAACCTCCCTGAGAATTAATTAAAAAAACACACACACAGCTCGCAGAATTCGGTATGTTTGCCTTCCAACAAAGCACAGAGTACTGATTTCTCTCCAAAGTTGTTCCGCCCCAAATAAACAATCTCTGCGATAGCTCGCTTCCTCGTTTCTGAGAAGGCAACCTTTTCTAAACAATGAAAACCGAAAAAGGCAATCAATAAGTTTTCATGGAGAAACCGAGACTAGTTCATGGTGGACACGCTGAAATCAACATTGAAAGATGAGCACTGAAACAGTAAACACTTGGCTGTTCTCCACTCGACGGGTGGTGCCTTGCGTAGTTGCAGAATTTAACAACCAATGGTGACATCGAAATCTTCCAGCATTTCCAGTTTCGATCATGTTGACCTTTTGTGGCACAGGCACAGGCACCGGCATCTTATTCGACAAAAACAAATCCAACCTACCATTTTCACGAGAAGTGGGCAAAGGTCAATTACCCCAGAGTCTTCAATTTTTTTTTCGCAACTTGGAGCAGTAGATAGGTGCGTCATCAAAAGAGTCAAGTTGGGTAAGCGTTCATTAAAGGAGACTGTGCTCGCTGATGCAGATCGAATTGTTTCATTTATTGAAATAGGTGGCAGATTATCATGAACCTGGTTGACGATATATATGGATGAAAAACTACAGGGGATGGATGCATATCAGGAATACAGATTGGACTTGGTCAAGAACAGTTTTTTGAATGATTTTTCTTGTAAAATCGTTCAAAACTCAAGAGGCTTTACGACCAGACTCGAAAACCAGCTTTAACAAATGGATCTGCGTGTAGAGCGTAGAGCCATGGACGGAGAACCCAGAAGCCACCCATCGCTGTTCTTTCTCTATTTCCTTACTTCGCGTCCACACTTGGCACACCAAAAAGTGGGGCATCCTTAAAAGTGTAAACGTTGATCGGAGCCGGAAGGGGGAATCGGGTCTATGTGAAAAGCTCTTTGATTTGACGACTATTTGGCTCTTTGTTCATCTCCGCTCTGGAGTTGAACTTCTGGCGGGGCTGCAGCCTGCAGCCGCAAGGCCGAGCTTTTGGCGAGAAGTGGAGGTTTGACTCGTTTCTTGTTTATATCCAATGCATTTATTTATTACATCAACGCAAGTGGCGGGACCCGTTCGCAAAGAGATAACCGAAAATGGGGAAAAAAAGATGATATGAAACAATTTTATAATCGTCTGTGATTGTTATTGAACTCTTAATTGATAATTCCGATTCGGTTTATTTAATCACGGTCAAATTCTTCACTGTTTAAGCTCGATTCGACCAACTCAACGAAACAACAAACAATCTGCACTTCATCCATTCTCATTTGGTAGCTAACTGGACTTTCTGTTAACCCTGTGTGATTTTCACTTTCATCCAGTTCGTTCAACACAAGGTAGGGGTCAAACTGCAGGAGCAGAGAGTTCTGCTTCTTATTCTAATGGAGAGGAAACTGTTAGGAAGAATCCCTATGAGACCCGGTAAACTACCTCGATGAAACGCCAACTTTAATCTTTTTTTCTCTTCCCCCTTTTCTCTGCTGGAGACGCGTTTCCGGACTATAGGTACAGGCGAGAGAGAAGAGGCGGATATATGTTCTTCCACCTTCTTCGTTTCTTCTTCGCTCTACAGGGTGATTGATTTCCTCTTTTCTTTCTGGGTATTTGTAGATTCGTGTTGAACAAGCTCATCCTTCTCTTTATCACTTCCGTCCTCGACCAAATCGGCTTCATTCGAGATTTTTTGGTTTCTTCCCTTTCGAAATGTACTCCTACTTTTGTTGTTGATTCTCCATTTTCCAATTTCCGGTGGACGAGACTTTATTTTTCTTCATCCCTTCGGTTGTTGGCTTCGATTAACTCAATCCAGGCTTCGATTCGAGGTTCACATATCAGTTTCAAGTTTCATAGCAAAGGCACATCTTTCTCCATTTCTTCTTCATCTCCTTCATCTCCTTCACTGGTTTTGTTCTTTTAACTGTCTAAGAAGCTGCGAGGGAGGATTAAGTAAGAGAAAAGAATGCCTTCTTCCAAGAAGGTCGTCTTTCTTCTCCTACTCTCCTGCTTGCTTTGCAACGGGTTCGTCGTCGCAAGATCCAACGATTCTCACCTGCATGGTATTGAATTTCCTGACCACCCGAGTTTCAATTCGGTCATTTCTGCCTTCGATAGTGGGTGCCAAAACAGAAGGTCTGATATACTAGAATCATCTGAGGCGAGGGAAAACGAAGAAGGTAATAGAGCAGGACCTGATAGGCCATCTCTAAAACTTCATTTGAAGCACAACCCAACCAAACCCGGATACGAAAGCAGCAAGAGGGAATCGGTAAATGCGTCCAAACACAAAGACCAGGTTAGAATTCACACCTTCCACAGAAAAATCATAGAGAACAAGAACCAAAATACGGCGTCAAGGTTGGTAGCACCTGCTTCGGCGTCTCCGAAATCAAAATCTCCTCAAAAGAAGGACGCTCAGGAAGAAGGAACAACCACCATGATGGCAACGCTGGAATCCGGAGTCAGCCTTGGATCAGGGGAGTATTTCATGGATGTTTTCATCGGAACACCACCCAAACACTACTCGCTCATTCTCGACACAGGCAGTGATCTGAACTGGCTTCAATGCGTTCCCTGCCATGATTGCTTCGAACAACAGGGGCCGCACTACAACCCAAAGGATTCCTCCTCCTACCGGGACATCAGTTGCCAAGACCCTCGGTGTTCGCTGGTATCTTCCCCTGACCCATCGTGGCTCTGCAAATCGGATAACCAGACCTGCCAATACTTCTACTGGTACGGCGATAAGTCCAATACAACAGGAGAGTTGGCTCTGGAGACGTTCACCGTCAACCTCACAAGCCCCTCCGGCGAGTTACAATTCCGGAGTGTAGAGAATGTAATGTTCGGATGCGGCCATTGGAATCGTGGGCTTTTCCACGGCGCCGCCGGCCTCCTGGGCCTCGGCCGGGGCCCTCTCTCCTTCTCTTCTCAACTCAGAGCTCTGTACGGCCACACCTTCTCCTACTGCCTGGTGGATCGCAACAGTAACATCAGTGTCAGCAGTAAGCTGATATTCGGAGAGGACCCGGTTCTAATGAGCCACCCGAATCTGAATTTCACTTCGCTCGTTACCGGCAAAGAGAACCCAGAAGATACTTTCTATTATGTTGATGTAAAAGGGATCATGGTGGGAGGGGAGCTTTTGAACATCCCGGGCGATGTCTGGAAGATTAAATCAGAAGCAGCCGGAGGTACGATCGTTGATTCGGGAACAACGCTAAGTTACTTTACGGAGCCTGCGTACAAAGTGATAAAGGAGGCGTTCGTAAAGAAGGTGAAGGGCTACCCGGTCGTGAAAGAGTTTCCAGTGCTGGATCCTTGTTACAATGTATCAGGAGTGGAGAAGGTAGAACTGCCGGAATTCTCCATTCTCTTTGCAGATGGAGCAGTCTGGGATTTTCCGGCCGAGAATTACTTTATCAGGCTAGATCCAGAAGAGATCGTTTGCTTGGCAATCTTGGGTACTCCTCGATCTTCCCTCTCAATCCTGGGGAACTACCAACAGCAGAATTTCCACATTCTGTATGATACAAAGAAGTCAAGATTGGGCTTTGCACCGATGAGATGCGCTGAAGTGTAGGGATGGTGAGGCGCGATTTATTTTGACTGACCCACGAGAAATCCCAAGTTGGGTCCATCTTACAGTTAACATTTACATTTTAATGATACTCAAAAGAATGTATAGATGTAGAGTCTCTGAAATTTGCTTGCTTTCGGTCTGTTAATCTCTCTCTCTCTCTCTCTCTCTCTCTCTCTCTCTCTCTCTCTCTCTCTAAGGAGAGAGATAAGACACATTCAATTTGATACCTTTTCTTCATTTGATCCAGTTTGGTTCCTGATATTCAATTATCAAATTTAAATGATATTCAGAAGCTTTTATGAGTACTAGACAATAAAATGAATTTTAGAAGCACCGATTTCGTCTCATGCCCTTAACATCAAGGTCAGCTAGTCAATAAAGGGTTAAGTTCAAAACATTGGAAGAACTAGCCGCAACTCTCGAAACTACACCTCAGCTTCACCAAGGGGGACCAAGAATTGTGATCCACGACTGAGTCATGTGGAAATCAGATTAGTTCCTAGAGCGGTCAAAACTACAATCAGCCAAGTCAATCCTAAAGTTGATCATTCATCTCTCCAAGGTCTAACATCAAATAGTAGTCCTTTTCGACTGAAAGAGAAAAGATAAGCAGCAGGGAACACGACTTGCGTTGTCAGCGAAGACTCGAAACTGCAATTATGACTCGAATGGTAGGAGACATTCCTGGAAGCCCAAGTTGGGGATGAATGCCCCTTTTATGCTTCAAGAAACTGTGTCCCTGTTATGACCACAGCTAGCAATAATATTGAGGTACAGAAACCAAGACGCTGTCCCACCTGGTTTTGGCTATTGTCTCCTTCATTTACTGACGTTATTACTACACCCTTTTAGCAATTTACAAGAAAATCTTTAATGACCAGCCTTGTAAGGCTTGATGTAGTGAGAGCCTTTCAGACTGATCATGAGAAGCAGGGACCTTTATTCTTCCTTTAACATACAAAGAAATGCTCAAACAGCGACAGGTTCCACAATTTTCTCAGTCAAATCTTGCAACCCACACACCATGTTTGCTGGCACAGCTTTGTCTATCATCTTTGGATATGGTAAGTTCGAATCTGTAAAACAGCAAAATTCTTGACTTATCTACTCTGTGTGGAAATGACAAAAAGCAATAAGAAAACAGCATTTGATGTTACATTCACAAGAATCTAAAAGCAATCTTACTTTCCATGATGATCTTTAACATCTCCTCTAAAAGAATAGAAAGGTCAGTAAGTGAATAAGACTCCAAGCACAACTTTAAATAAGAGAAAAACATGAGCTAAGGAGAACATAAATCAAAAACATCAACTGAACATATGAAGATATTTTACTTTTAAGCAGAAAGGTCTCCCCAATGGATGCGATTATTATCAACTTTGTTTTTCCAAGGTGGTCATTTTAGCTAGAACAATCTATTATCTTTTAGAAAGGGACATTAACATTCCTACAACTATATTTTTGGTCGTCTTCTTGAAGCATCTGCTCTGGAGTTTACATAAAAAAAGCTTCTGCCTAACCAACTCCAGCTTTTAACAACATGATGCAAAGCTCATGTATCAGTTCTAACATGCATTGAAACTGCCAACATAAGTTGTATGTATCAAACTACTTTGCCATCATCTATAAATGCACATCAACAAGTGGTGCATGCACCATGTGATATTTCTGATGGCTCATAACTATGAAAAAATGATTCAAATTTAAACTTACATTAGTGGAAAGTGAAGGTGAGATTGAATTCACTTTCACTAGCCCAAAAGAGTTGGTGTGCGCCACTTAAAACAAGTGAAAGTGAATTACCTTTGTAATTCACTTTCACTTGCTCTTGAGTAAAATGAGTGAAAGTGAAATCCGAAGTCTCACCCTCTGAATTCACTTTCACTCTCGCTCTCAACGCCCTAGCCTCCCGTTCTCCTGCTTCCTCTCTGTCTCGACGCCCTTCCTCTAACTCTTTTTTTTTTTCTCTCTCGCCTTGATCCTCTCTCACTGTGCTCCGACTCTCTCCCATCGCTAGCCTCTCAACCCTCTCTTTTCTCGCCCCTTTAACTTTTTATAAAGAAAATATATGAATTATGTACTTTTATTAGGTATTTTTTATAATAAAATACTCTATTTATTTATTTATTTATATAAATTCATGACTTTTAATATTATATTTAATTACTAACTTAAGAATGAAAAATTAGTTATTGTAAAAGTAAACATTTGATTAAGCATCTGGACATTATAAAAATAAACATTTTTGTTTAAGTATTGTATTTTTTATATTTAACTAAATTATTATTTTTATTTATCTTATTTTATTAATAAAAAAATTACATAAAATTATCTTATTAAGGTTAAATCTATCAGACTATTTTATTAATAAAATCCTTCTCTACTTTCAACAACATTTTCTATTGTGCACACTAACACAAGAAAGTACTTTACAGTGCACTTTTCATGTACACACCAACATAAAGAAGTAATCCACTTTCACTTTCCATTGTACACACTAATATAAAAAAGTAATTCACTTTTACATTCACTTTCACTTTCCATTTCACTTTTGTATATGCACTAATGATTAGCCCCTTGAGATGTAAGCAAAAACAGTTTGCTAAAAAACAATGCAAGAGCTTTTCGGAGAAGTTTAATCAAATCTTTTTCATTACACTTATTAATAACAGGAAACTTTTGAAAAAAAATGCCCTAATCCTTAATGGATACCAAAAGAATGAAAACAATTACCTCATTTTTTGTCAGATGAGGGTTGTACAGCATCTCCTCCTCAACTGTGCTAACCTGAAGATTGACCACCAAAGACATCATAAATGTATGAACCAACCTCATCTCCTCAAGTGCTGTGCACAGATTAATACTATGAATCCATATGTCATCATAATGGTGATAACTTTCAGATCCATCATATAGAAGAATTATCTCTTCAAAAACATTTTTACACATCATGCCATAGTGGCGATGTTTTACTGTTCAACTTTACAGGTACTACACCATACTCGCAATGGTTGCTGATGCTGATTTTTGGTATATGGTGATCTACCTCCTAAAGTGGGAAAGTGAGACTGCAAATACTATTTTATTGATTGTGGAGAGTTCTAGCACAGTAATTATGCAAAGGTGTTTCATGTTTCTCACAGTGTCTCCTTTATAGTCATGAGCAGGATAGAGCAACGTGTCTTTTGGCAATGTGAAAATCGGCTCGCAAGAGAAAAAAGAATCAAGGAACAGAATTGTTAAGAAGCACAATAATACTTCAGAAAATATAAATATCTCCATAAATAGTCGGGCAACTATGATTTGCATTATTACTTGCAAATGCACTGACTTATAAAGCTGTTCTGAACAACCCCCCTGCACGCAGAAAATTAATTGCCATTTTACCCGAATCTGAAAATTGCTATTTCAATCTAGATTTATTACCTACAGGCAATATCTTATTTTTTGAATTATGATATCACCTGGAAGTCTGTCCTTCCACAGCCACGTATCAGCAAGGCATCCCCTGTAAAAGCCATCCTTGGTTGAGGTTGATCAGGCCTATCTCCTGTCACATATGCAACACAACCTACCGTATGTTCAGGAGTAGGGTGGACCTGCAGGCTTCAAAAATCAATAAAAGGTCCAATTGTACTCTGTGCTTCCTTAACTGTTGTGTAGTAGTGTTACCAAAGTTTTTTTTTTTTTTGAACTAGTTACAAATTAAATTTTATTGCCAAATTATGAGAAAAATACAAGAGGAAGGGAGAGGGAAAACCTCAACCCTCAAGGGAAAGGGGGAAAGAATCCGCAACAATTACATTACTCTTTGAAACACCTTCTTTAGCCAGGCTATCGGAAATACTATTGGCAGATCTGAGGTCCTGCTGCCACTAGACATCTAGCAAGGAATTAGAGCTGAGAATTTCATCAAAGATGTGGTGAAGCCTCCATGGGGAGAGAATTCTATAGACAGACAGCCAATAACCAGGGAGGATTCACCCTCAATAATCATTGAAGAGGAAAACCGTTGAGAGTAGAGTCTGATTCCAATGAGAAATGCTGAGATTGCTGCTTGGCCAGTATCACCAATGCCAGCTGAAAAATACCACCCAGACCTGCCAGACCCGGATTCCCAATAGAGCTGCTCCAGAGTTCAACTTCGTCTAACCGGGAGGAGGAGGAAACTAAGGGACAGATGAAGGGGGAGGTTCTCTATGTAATTTATAAATTGCTGCTAGTTTCTTCTGATTATAGAGCAGGGAATGAGAGGAAGGGTGCCCAATATAAGGAAGTGTAAGAAATCATTTCAATGACTCCTCTGATCGAGCTGGCTTTTCTATTGAAAGTTCAGTCCTCATGCTCTTTCCAAATATGCCAAATTACCACCGCAAAAGAGAACTTCCAAAGGGAACTGCCCATAAGGGCTGCAAACAAGCTCAGAGAAGCTAGCTAGAGTGGCAGGAAAGCATGTTTGAACCCCAAAATAGCTCCCCAGACTTGAAAAGATATAGGGCAGTGGAGAAAGGGCTTTGGTTTTAAATAAATACAGAGACCGGTGAATAACATTGAACTTCTGATTGGGATCAAAAGAAAATAATGAACTCCTGAAAATTTCAGAACGAACAAATTCAAATCAAGACAGAAACGAATAAACTTGAAAAATTAAAATAAACATAGGATGAGAAGAATTTTTTTACTACGTGGCTAGCTATATAAAAAAAGTTGTCAAATCGTGTTTGATTGACACAAGGCCCTTTCTGATTCAACTTCCAGTCCACTTTGTAATATTGGTCAAAAGGATGCACAGTCAAGTCAGAAAGCCTAGAAGGTAATCTTATGATATAGAATGTCAAGAAGTCAGAATCAGCAGAATACCTCCAGGCACAGATTACCAAAATTTATTCTGTCTCCACCTTCAACCAGAAGATCAGCTTTTGCATTGCTTGCTTTCGAAATAATAGACTTCACACCAGGCATCTTAGTCTGAGAAGAAGTTCCCATTGCCATAAGGAATGATGTACAATAAAGTGGAACTTCTAAGCAGAAAACATCACAAGATAATGAAAAAGATGTTTCTTCCATATCAGTATTTTTTATCCAAAATAAAGCTCCAATGTATGTCAATTAGTATTGACAGCCACCTTACGAAAAAGAAGTTACAAACCTTTATGAGGCCAGTTCCAGTTACATGATCAGCATGGACATGAGTATTAATAGCATAAACGAGCTTCAATCCAAGATCCTTAACAAGGGAAAGGTCTCTCTGTTGTCTTATCAACTGGATCAATCAACTAAAACAGAGACTTTCAGCTCATACTGTGATGCAGTAAGTTAGAGACAGAGATAGAAACCGAACACAAAAAAGATATCATTGTTGGTGTTATGATCATACAAGATACTAAAAAGAGAGCTTCAGAAAGAACTAAATAAACCTAAAGGGTCTTGATGTATAGAAACTTTCCTAAGTACCAATGCAAGATAATATGAAACAGAAAACTAATAAAAATTGGATAGGTTTATTGTATTTAACAAGAGTTAACTATTGCTTGCTAGAGTCATATCCTTCAGTTCAGAAAGTAGCCCTATGTAAAGCACTCGATGCAAACCACAATAATAAAGGATAAAGATGCAGAAATCAAACTGAGACAGTGGCATGGCTGACAAATATTGACATCTCTTGAAGAGTGAATTCAATCAGCTATCCATCTTTCAGCTTGTTAATTTAAGAAGAAGAACTATGTGCCATTCAAAAACGAGCAAACAACTTGAGCAATATGGAACGAAATAAACCAAAATTTGACCCTCAGTTAAGCCTCTTAACATGTCAATGGTGGAGAATCATAACCCGTATATAACAGTTCACAAACAAACCATAATTTGATTTTGGTCAGTAGCTAAATCGTCTTTTCTATTTAACAGTTGGATCAACTGAATACTATATTATGCTCTATGCTGGAACCTGTTTAAGTGGGCAGCCCAACCAAAATTCTACCTTATAGAAGTCAGGTGTGAATGTTCTTTGGGAATGAATGTAATGGTTTATTTCTGTCAGTTTGCAGTTTCAAAAAAAAAAAAAAAAACTGCCATATTGAATAGTAAAAGTAAAAAACAGTAGGCTATGGTCAAATGCAGATTGGCTGAAAGGAGTAGCTCAGCAGGACGGGCAATCAAAGAATTTATAGTTAACTCTTATGACTAACATGGTTCCAACCGGAACCTCCAAGATCACTGTCAAAAAGCTAAAGATATAAAAGAGAATATAGGATGAATAAGACCACAAAAAAATTGAAATAAAATTAAATGATAAAAGCTATATAACACGTGCCGAACTATAATGCATAAGTTTGTTTACAAAATACAGGAAATTCTAAACATTTGCCCGGACTGAAGGAACCATGAGGTCCCTCTACTTGAACCAATGTGACTGCCTAGGTATCATTTGAATCAAAGGATCCCGTAGTAGCAATTCATAGAGTCACTGATCTGGCAAAGACATGCCAATCACCACCAATGGACACTCTTAGAGCGTCTGACTTGAAGGCGTAAAAAGGTATTGTGGAGCTCGTAGACATACATACCAATAGAAAAATTGAAGAATGGAAAAACAACATTCCACCTCCAGAAAACTCTCAACTGTCTATAGTATTTATACCAAACAACTCGAATCAACTATGGACAAAGAGGTTATCAAATGATAGCAGCATTAGAGAATATAAAATAAAGAATTAGAGATATAAATGCTTACACGAGCAGGCTTCTCTGGGTGACCAACATGGGCGAGCAGGTAAGTATTGGTGGAAGATTCCTTTTCGAAGAGCTGGCGGAACAAAAGCTTTGGCGATTCTGCAGCAGCAGAGAAAGTTGCCATTGCGGAACGAACCTTCGAATTCAAATTTCCCCGGAATGTGTCGGAAGCAAAAGCTAGGGGTTTTATTGTGTTTCCCCTCATGGGCGGAAGACGGAGGAGATGAACACGAATCATTGGGACTGGAATATTGGTCAGTGCATTAGGAATTATCTAAGCTGTATCCAATACGTCACCAGTGTGATCTCATGCTTTGAGGGGTGGCATAGGCCGCCCGAAACCTGCCGATTAGCCGAACTGATTTAAATATTTTAAATTTGAGCTCAAGCAGAACTTACCATTAAGCCTAAAATTATTATTGAGCTCCAATTCAATAATTTTAACCGAGTTCGAACTCCAACATTCATTTAAAACTTTTCAAAAATTACATGTCTCGAGCTCAAACTCCAATATATATTTAAATTTTTTCAAAAAATATATATCAAATAAATTGTATATAAAATTATACATATATTTTACATAATATTGGATATATATTTTACATAAAATTGGACATGACCTCTACATAAAATTGGGCATGACTTCTACTTAAAATTGGGCATAAGGGTGGTATCGAATCCAGCTGAGTTTGAACATTCCTATGTTCAAGTTGAGCTTAATTTAAAGATTTCGAACTCGAGTTCGAACCATCCTAGCCTCGAGCCTAAAATTGTAATCGAGCTCGAGCCTAATAATTTTAACCGAGCTCAAGCTCGAGCTCTAGCCAAGTTTGAGGTTAACCTATATATAATACTCTACATAAAATATATGTCAAATAATTATCTATAAAATTATGCATACATTTTTAGAAACAAAAAATGATAGGGGAGGTTCAGGATTGATTCTCGATAATAGATTAGAACCCACCAATATTAATCTTTTTTACCCCAAATATTGTCTAGCTTATTTTGTAATTTTTTTATCTGACCATAAATTTTCTATGGCCTCCTTAGTGCCCCTGATTGAAAATTTATATTCTAAGAAAAACTAGAAATGTTTTTCCTAGGATACATATTTCCAAAAAAACCTTTAAATAAAATCCTATTACTGTTAGAGACGTACTAGAAAATTACAAGAAATATTTAAAATTTTATTACGAAAGTTAAATGGACATCTTATTGCCTCTTCTAGTGAAATAAATAAAAATAAATAGTCAATCTAATATATTACTATACTTATCAATAAATTTTTAATCAAATAAAATGTCAAACACAAAATTGCTATGAAAATTGCCTCATGCTAAAAGTGTTATAGCATCAACTATCAAATACTTATTCAAAATTTTTCTATACGATTTTCCAGCCCATCTTGGCAAGAAAATCTTACTTAAAAAATTATATATATATTTTTAATAAGAATTTATAATTAGAAAAATATTTCCAAAAAATTTGAGGCACTAATAGTCCCTATATTTCTACTAATTTTTTTTTTAACATTTATTGAAAAAACCACTAATAGTCTCTAGAAACATATTTCTACTAAAATGTCTTTTCAATTTCTTGAACAGCCATGAGGAAGGGACAAAAAGTTTTTTTTTTTTTACTTGTTTATGATCTCACATGTGTGACTTTCACACGTGCGAAATCACCTTCACACAAGTTTAGATCTCTCATGTGTGACTTTCACAACTGGGGGGGATTGTTTCTCACAACTTAGGTCTCGACTCTCACTCTGGTTTTCCGCTGAGACGATGCGGCGCCTACGAAGATGACGGCGATGGAAGCGGCAGCGATGGAAACAACGGCGATAGAAGTGGTGTCGACAGAAACAAAAACGAAGAAATCGGAGGAAGAGGAAGAAATCAGAGGGAAGGGGATGTAGCGGCCGACGAGGAGTTGTCGACAATGACAAAGGCGGGGGACGGGAGGGGCTCGACGTCCCCCCCCCCCCCCAATCCCACTCCGATCCCGTGACTCACGAGCCCGTTAACGAGCCAACTAACTTGCCAGCTTTCAAACCGAACCTTGATTCGATTGAGATCAAACGAGACGTAGCTGGATCTTGAACTCAGCTCGAGATCCAGGTATACCGAATCGAACCGAGCCGGCTCGGTTCGAAGCCACCCTACTTGTTTTTGTTACAAGCTTCCAACGGGTGCGTTGGTATGCAGCAGAGACGACAAGTTAACTGCAGTGGTCATGAAATGACAAAAATACCCTTGACCAACCTCTTTTTGCATTTTAAAGTTTTCAGCAATCGAGGAAATGACCCCAAGTCACCCAACCCCCCGGTTCTTGACTTGGTTAAGAACCAAAATCCCCTAAATGATAGAGCAAATTCTGCTCTAATCTATATGGGACTAAAACTATTCTAAGTTTGCTTCTTCCTTACTCCACCTCTAGATACATCTAATATAGGCCTCCATTCTTTGACATTAAGAAAACCCATTAGGATGCAATTTTAACAAAACTAGGAAACCTAATATTACACAAGATTCTTACTTTAAGGGTCTTTTTAGAACCCCAAGAAAAGAAAAGAAAATTAAAAAAATGAGAATTTGACCATTATTATTCCAAAAAATAGTTAGTAAAAATGAGATAATAATCAAATTTTCCTTTTCACTAACTCTTTTTAGGAATAATAATGGTCAAATTCTCATTTTTTTTTCCATGGGGTTCCAAACAGACCCTAAATAAAATTCTAACATGGCCAGGGGTCATGACTCCTAAAAGGGATAAGAAAATTTTAATCTTGATTCCTTCAGTCTAAAAATAAATAAAAAGAGATAATAAAAATAAAATTCTATTGATCCAATAAGAAACAATGAAACAAAAAAGAGAGAATTTACCCACTCCTTGTCTCCTTGATCATTTGTCACTTTTACCTTCACCTTATCTTATGTTATTTGCATAACTTTTCATTTTGTTCTATCATAGAAACAAACACTATAATTTAATTTCAATAGTTTTCTATGGTTACACAAACACACTGTCAAAGAAAATTTGATACGAAAATGTAATTTTATTTTCTTGTGGTAGCAAAGATCATCCCTTATTCAACTTCCATGAGAGACCTCGGATTTATATCAAAATTAACAATTTCAACTTTCTTGTGTGTTTAGAGTTGATTAAACGTGTGTAAAGGCAGGGGTCTAGTGTCTGATTCAAAACAAAGGGAAAGTGAGAAGAAAACGTAGTTGGAAGTGACCCCTTTCAGTTCATTGATGGAGGTGTAGAACCCTTCAGATTCTGGGATTTCTCAGGGTGGCTGCACGAGCGTCTCAACGTGCGCTTGTCCTGGTTCGTGAGCGGACAGATATCCAAAGCGAAAAAGGACGTAGGACCTCCGCGTCCCATCAATCGCGTTTCTGTGCAGTCTCTCTTCGGAGCCTGAATGCACTAGGTCTGACCGTCTGAGGCTCTGAACTTTTAAGCGACGGGGCTGGGGCTGGGGCTGGGAGAAGTACCGTGGCAGGGAAGGGTGGGGTGGGTGGGATGGGCTGAGGGTGAGGCAGATATTGAAAGAGCAGAACAGCGCCGAACACCAAGACAGGCGGAAGCAGGCGGTTCAGCTTTCCAGAACCCTGAAAAGTCGAACGCGCTTTGACGTGCCGCGCCTCCGTCATCATCATCTACCAAAGAAAGAGAGGCGCAGCGGACGATCCATCTTCCATTTTCGGCAAACTGATTACGACCAAACGGACGCCGTCCTTATACATAGCACAAGGAGACAACTGGGGGGCTTTTTTGTCATTTCACTTACTCTTCCGTCATCTACCAGTAGTGGCGGAGAGTGAGCCGAGCTCCGCCACCATGTACTTTCCAGTTTTCGCCCTCGAACGAAATGTCATACGTAGAACCAACGGATCGGAGACCATCCATTTGCCTCTCTCAATCTCCGGTCTCTCATCAAACCTTCTTGTCCCTCTCCCGCTGCTCTCTCGCTAGGGCTACCTGTTGCTGGTTCAGACATCGGAATAATCACCCGCAACACTCATGAGCGTTAGCCGGTCATGCAGGTGGGACGTCCCGTCAAATGATCGCAGCCGTCAATCCAAGAATTATGCGTGGGCGATATTTCTACTCCTTCTAGGTTCATCGATTTGACACACTCGACATTAACGTCGCTTCTGATGTGACGACGATTATTCCTTGTTTCTGTGTCACAGAGTCTTCTGATTCCGACGGTCGGAATCCAGCCACCATTGTGCTCCTAGATCTCGCAGTTTTAGCCAGAACAGTAGAAAAAAGGAAAAAGATTTACCTGCTTTCTGGACCTGATTCAGAGTTACAGATGGCTCGTATGAGTATAACGACCAGGGGTTTTCCCAATTCCAAAGTTGTTCGCCAATAAATGAGAAGCGAGAGCGGATCAAGTACTGAAAAAGTCGAGTACGCCCTCTTTGCGATGAACGAATCTTTCATCGGGTTGGATACAAACAGATGTGATAAAGGATGACGAGAAGAAAAACAGGAAGTGAAGCCATTATACCATGAAAGTCGCCCAGTAGAGTACTAAATAAAGAAGCGAAACTTTGGCAGCCAAATTATTTGTTCGATTTACCAGAAACTTAGCAAGAAAAGCACCCACTTCAGATGGCGCCACTAAAAATACAGAGAGAGAGAGAGAGAGAGAGAGAGAGAGAGAGAGAATCAAAAATACACTTCGGAGATCATGTAAGTCAATGATCAACCCAGAGGAAAAAAAAAAAAAAAGAGCTTCGGGGTATACCAAGCAATCGCAGCATGTTGATCTCTTCTGAAAACGAGAGGATTACTGAGACTGAGGATCAGATCATGCGCAAGGCCGCACAAGCTAGACATAAGCATCGCATTGAGGTAGTGGACTATCGGTTCTTCTAAAATCCTTGCTTCAGTGCTTGTGTTGCCGACCCTCATCTCGCTCGGATGATATAGATAGATCCCTACCACGATGCGGTGTATATGACTCAAGTGCGCGGTCTTGGGCAAAATCTTCCCGAGCAGCGCAGTGCAGTCAACCTGCAAGAGGAAGCATATGATAGAGCTTAGTTTCAGGACATGAACAAAAAAGATTAAAAGAGAGAAATCCTGAGTACAGAAATAAAAAGTAATGACAAAACGGTAAAAGAAGACACAGAAGTTACACGCCGCGAAGAAAAGTGAGCAATCCTTGGGCGGTATTTATAGAAGAAAGACGGTAGAGTCACCGAGACTGAAACTGAGATGGTGCCCTAGAAAACAACTTTACTTAACCCTCCTCGCCCCTGGGAGGAAATTACGGACTAAACCATCCAGTTAACAAATGCTGCTGTTTATTACTTGGTTAGAACACATTTCCACTTCTTCTAAGAATAAGAAAAAGAAAAACAAAGAAGAAGAAGAAGAAGAAACAGTGGCGTCTTCTGTCTTCGTACAGGCCCGATGTAGGGAGAGACGGAGAGGTATCTGAGTTGCTAACGGTATCGATATCTGCTTACTGTTATTGCAATTACTCCGTTGGTTAAAAAATTCGGCTGGCTTGGATGCGGGTGAAGACGAGAGCTCAAAACATAGTCTAAAGCCACGGGAGCCCAGTTTTTTATTCTTCCCAGAAGAGATAAATCTAGTGATATCCAAGAGTGGCTCCTGCTCGTACTAAAACATTTAAAGCTTTGCGTTTTGAAAGAGACAAAGCCAATTACAGTCTCCAAAATGGAAAGCTACCCGTTTCATGTGATATAGAAAAACCTTTTCATTCACTTCTTGAATACCTTTTTATTTTTCATCCTTTGCTTTGGGCTTCACCCCTTTCGGGTTGAGTAAGCTATATAAGGGATCCTTGTTTGATGATGGGGGTTGGGGACCCTCTCTTCCAGGAATGCAAGGGAGGGGAGATAAGGGCACTCCCTCTCCACTCTCCCTTCACATGGGACTGGGATGGCAATGGGGTGGGCTCACAGGGAACCACTCCTTCCCCCATGGGGGGTCACATTATAGGCTCTTGAGGATTCTTAGGTGTGTGTTTTATTGGAGAGGATCTTCTTCCATTGATGCTACGAACTTAATTAGATCTTTCTTCCTTGATGCAGAGAGCATGAATATGGAAAGTGCGTGTTTGTGTAGAACCTTGACGTGGGTCTCTTGAAGGAGATTTTGTAGGTGGCTTGCTTTGTAAAATGTCTTGCATGGATGGGAAGATTCGTTGGAACCCTCTGCATGGAATCGAGCTCTCATGTTTGCATGGGAATGGTGATGTTGGGGGTTGTCTTAACAATACTCAGAGGTAAGTGTGTAACCGATATATATCATGTATTAGTTGATAAATATCAGGTTTTAGCTGAGGTGATACAACTGATAGGAGGGAATATCAGCTGAAAAGGCTGGTATGTATCATATCTTAAACTAAATTAGCATGGTAATTAGGATATCCTAATAGAAAAGCAAATATTATAGATTATTATTTTAAATTTTTTATCTCTACTTCCTCCTTTTCTATTCTCCCTTGTGTGTGAGAAAGAAGGGAAGTTTGGGTGGATCGCCCCCTCTACATTCCACCCGGCAAGGGAGGGAGTAAATTAAACAACAAAGAGGAAATAGCCCCTCTACCCCCCTCCCTTTTGCACAAAATCAATAACATGTCTCTCTTGTATTATAGAACTGAAGCTAGAGGCTCTCCCCTTCTATTGAGGTTGTTGGTTTTCCGGTAATAAATTCAAATTTTTACGAGCTAATTTAAAATTTTAAAATCGATAATAGAGTAATTATCTCTTTGCATAAATTTCACCTTGTTTTGAAGTCTATTGATCCTTTTTTGGTGACCTGTTATGTACCTAGCCAATACATCCCAAAAGACCGGCTTATCAGGAGCGGAAGATATAGGTACATAGCCCAAGACCATAACATCACACCCACGCTCGTGAGAACCAACGTCCACGGTGGCCCACTTGCGACGGCCCATGGTGCGGGAACACACTCAGGTCGCCCCTTCTGCTTATAGCGGTGGCCCATTGGTGCGGGAAACACACTCTAGTCGCCCCTTCCGCTATGTCGCCCCCTTCGGGATTCGCAGTCACGACGTAGCGCTAGCTCTGATACCTAGCCAATACTTTCCAAAAGACCGGCCTATCAGGAGTGGAAGACATAGGTACATAACCCAGGACCATAACATGACCCTCTAGCTTGATGGCAAGTTCTCCTCTCACAAGATGGGGTAGAGTACCTCCACAAAATATACTGATAAAAAGTCCAATAGTCTATCAATCTATCTATCTTTATGAAGGATGTCTCCACTATCTTCACTTCTCACCCAAACCCTAGTTGATTAAGGTGTTCCCTAACAATTATCAGTTTGATCCTAAATATGACATCCAACATGTGGGTCCAATAGAAGTAATGCTCAATTTTTTTTTCAATAAAATTATTTTAAATTTTCATAAAATAATTTAAAATAATTATTTATAAAACTATTTATGAAAATTAAAATATCCATACTTTTGAGTATATCTAGTAATTTCCCGAGATCAATGACTCCTCTCAAAATTATGACTTTGCCCTTGGAATGAGCTTCTCTTGGAGTAAAAACCTCCCAAGTCCATACAAAAATACAAATTTTCCAATGTGGCTATAATGTATCAAATAATTTTTTTATGTAACATGTTTCCACTCTAAAAGAGTCATGCATCTCTCACAATAGTTAGGTCATTTTTAAGATCAAAGGAAGTGAAATAAGAAAGTGACTAGGATCATGCGCTCAAAACCCAGTTATCTAACCAAGTAGTTACTCGTTTTATGTGTTGTACACTTACAATATTGTATGATGATGCGACATCAAAGCCAGTATATTATTTTACACAACACCCCATATATGGCCCTATAACATACAAATGTTTAAGTGAGCAAGCCCAATTTTCACTATTATCAACCCAAATAAAATTTTGAGCACTAACTCCATGACATAGCACCAATACGACACCCACCTCTTATTGATCAACCAATAGTGTGATGAATTCTATGAAACTAAATAATGCATGCAAGAATTAGATAAAATTGTATTATGAGTAGGAGCATGCAACAAGAATGCTAACAATCTACCACTTGGCCCATCAAAACCAAAGAGAATAAATTACAATGCTGATACCATTCAAACTCCAATGAACACTTTTAACACCCAATCTCTTAGATAAGGGATCGATAGCCATCTTTACAAAGTTTTTTTTAAAATCACTAGCATGTTTTCTTTTGCATCGTTAATGAAGTTGAAATTTTCATCAATGTGTTTTACACTCAAATAAATTTAAAAGACCTTGGTTAAACCTTTTGAAACTAGTATCACAACAAAGATATAATTGGGATTTTCATAAAATCCACTTCTTCTAGAAACTTTGGGCAAACTTACTTCTGGAGCCTTAAAGTTGCAACGTAAATACTTTTGTCTCCATTATAGAAGTAATATGACAACTATGTCATTTAGTTTTTATGACAAATAATCTTCATCAAAGCAGAAAATTTTAATAAGGAAAAAAAATTGATCACCTAGATCATCTTGGTATTCCGAGTCTTATTATTTTTCTATCCAAATAAATATAACAAATAAAACCTAATGGTCCTAGTTCCTTTCAAACATCTAACTAACTTGTTTTACACCCTTTCCATGGCATGGGTCAAGATCTACCTAATAATAACTAGTATAGGGGTAGACATGTTTAAAAAAGAATAGTATCACTACTTGAAAATCCTATATGGTTCACTGGCGCATGCAATATTTATTCGTTGAGTTATTAAGCTTTATCAAATCTCAAAAAAACTAAGAGAAAAGTTACATCATAAAGGCAAAAAAATTATCAATCTCATTTTATCCATTTATCTTTCCTCGAGATCACATCTGATTGTGAAATATCTAACTAAGAATTTTTCACATCTTTGAGGCATTGGAAACAAACCCATTGTTCATTTCATTTATATAACTCTTCCAACTCTCTATATGAGCAAGTCGTTCTATTAGAAAGCAAAAATAAGTGTGTCAATGTTAGGAAAATAATTTCATCTGCTGACTCCTTAAAAGTTCCAAGGGATAGAATTCCACAAGACTAGCTATACTGATTACGCAACGGGAAAATTGTTAAGCACCTAGCCAATACAACCCAAAAAAACCGACCTAATAGGTAGCGGAAAGCCAAGTACCCCAGGATCATAACAATACTCCGCCAGTTATGAGCCGACGTCCTCGGCGGACTACTCTAGCGACACTGGCCTGACCCACTTTTTGGGTTTACCAGTAATTTTAATCCGGCCTCTAGGTCGCCCCCTTGGGGATTCGAACCCGTAACATGGTGCCTGTTCAAATTCCAAATGTTAAGCACCTAGCCAATACTACCCAAAAGACCGACCTAATAAGTAGCGGAAAGCCAAGTACTTAACCACATGATCATAACAAAAATCCAACAACACTTTTATGTAAAAGAAGATGTTCAAGATGAATCTAAAAACACCTGAATTTTGATGATATCAAACACATACATGTTGCTCTAATCATGGAATAATTTTTTTGCAGAAAAGTTCTTAGAATTTTTTGTTTAGAAATGGATATGAATCCAATCATGGATTTGAATCCCATCTGAAGGAAGAAAACCAAAAAAGGATGCACATCCCACTTATAGAAAGTTTCATAATTAAATAAGGATTTGAACCCTCAAAGGATGTAAATCCATCAGCTTGAACCCATGTATGAGAAAAGGTTGTAAAGAAGGATGGATTTGAACCTTACCAATTGGATGTGAACCTCGAACAAGCCAAGAAATAAAAAAGGATGTGAATCCAACTAACAAAAACTTTCAAATTTAAAGGAAGATTTGAACCCCGTATGAAGAAAGTACACTATAGAGATCGAATCCGTGGGAGGATTTGAACCTATTTGAAACAAAATCAACAACAAGGATGTGAATCCTAGAAACAATTACTTACAAAATCCTAAACCCTATAGGGAACTAAAAACTATGGTATCAAATCTAGAGGTAAATTCAAGTGTAGAATCTGACTGTTGGAAGGAATGGAATCAAATCCTTGGCAGTGGATTCCTTGCTACAAAAAGTCAACTTTTTAAAATGTCAAACATAATTTCATAAGGTTATAGGTCTCCAAATTTTTAAGTGCCCTACTAACATATTCAACAACAAAAATAGGATTTATTGATTATTTTGTGAATTTTTAGAGCATATCTTCATCCATTTTTGTTGAATAACAAAAGTAACCTTATCCTCTCTAATAGCTAATTTTTTAACATTTGGAAATGTGTTATATATGTGACACTCAACTCAATCTTCAAAAAACACTTGCCTACTCCAATTTCAAAGCTCCTAAATGCTCCCAAATGTTTTCTCAAAGTGCTAGTGCCATTAAGAGCCAAGAAGAAGTATTCATGTGCATTGATTTTTAGATCTCTTTTAAATGCTTGGTTTCTTAATTATGGAAGGTGTTTCCTTCTATGTAATCAATTTTGGGCTCAATCTTCATATTGTCTGATAAGTTTTTTTTTAAACCCTTCTACATTTCCAACATTTGTAAAGCCTTCATGTGCCTTGAACTTAAAACTCATATCATTAGTGTTGCTAAAAATTGCTGTAAAAATTGCTGGTAGATTCACCCTAGGATTGGTGTAATCAATTTGATGCTTTATTATTATATTTATCTTATAAGAGGTATATTTATACATTGAAAGCAAGTAACTATTGCAAAACTTATCAAATTCAATTGAAAGTTGTAAAATCCCTTACTTGGTACCTAGTTGTTTGTACCTAAGAGCTGCTTACCTTTAAGTTCCAAGGTGTATGGCTGGTGTTGTATTTTAATATCTTGAAACTTTGAGTTATAGATGTTGTTGGGCTAACCGTAGTGAAAATCTTAATTCCAAGGCAAAGACTCCCTAGGAGTGGATTAACAATCTAAAATATAGACTGTGAACAACTATAAAAAAATTCAGTACATTGGTTGACTGACTTTTTTCGTGTTGTTAAATATAAAAAAAGCGCAATCATGTTTGATTTTGTCATAAATTTGATAAACCTATTCACTACCCCTCCACCAGATTTATCCTTGTAGAACCTTACACCTTATAATAAATTCTTGCCGCTTTAAGAGGTAAAGGATTATATTATTATCCACCACATTCTATGTGACACTGCACATCCTATAAGAAAAAAAAGTAATATTAATTTCTCTTCAATAGATTATCAATGATCAAATCAACTTTTTTTCCTTTTAAAATAACCATCCTTTTTAATTTCGAACAATCATATAATTGGAAAACAATATAGTCTAATATGTTTTCCATATATGTAATGTGATTTAGCATGCCTACTCTTATTCAATGAGACCACTGCCTTACATTTACTAGAAATATCAAAATTTCCTCCAAACTTGTAACTTTCTTCAAACATTTGAAAGTTTGTCAAGTAGAGTCATTGAGATACTCCAATTAAATGCCAATATTGGCGAGTGATTTTGTTTTTTTAACCCAAGATTTATGAATCTCCACTAACTTTAGGTTGATCACTAGAAGAGAATTTCTTAAGTTCTAGAGGACAAGACAAAATGTCATCAATGGAACAGAGGATAAATTTCTTTTTGCACTAGAAAACTTGGCTTCTATAGCATTAATGATTGTTCTAAACATAGATCAAACTTGATGTGTTTTTTACTATACTATTCAATATAATGAGTTGTCAAATATCACAATAGCTTTTTATCATCATAGTAAAAAAACACAATCGTTTAAGCTTTTGTCTTAGACCAAGTCATAAAAAGTTATCTGATGATAACAATCATGTATACAACCCTTACTTCATTAATGCATTTTTATTGTTAAGTACAATTAAACCAACTATTTTCCCATGAACCAAGCTAATTTAGGTCTATAATATTAATTTAGGCTATGGGTGGTGGCCTTTATCTTCCGGCATGTTATAGAAGTAAAAGTTAACTATGGTTTTAACCTTTGGGAGGGGAGGTCGTTGTGTGAAGGAGGAGAACGAAATCACTTGTCTTTATTGGAAAAAGATATTGCATGCAAAGCAAAAAAGTGCTTTCAAGTGGTCTCCTCTCCCCATTGATATAGTAATACACTTGTTATTTTGTTTATATTTATATTACTATTTATTTTGTTTTGTTTAGATGTAGATTGTCATATGTAAGTTTATGTAGATGAAGTATTTGTGGATCAATTAGTTTTGTTTTAATATGATTTCTTAATAATAATTATGTTTGTTATTATATTTTTGTTACTATTTATTATTTTATTTAATAAATATTTAAACAAGAAAAATTAATTTACAAAAATAAAAATAAAAATATACTTATCTTGGTGAAATTATTATTTTATTCGGTAAAATTTTGAAAATTAAATTGATTTTAGTTTCTACCGACAAAGATTAAAATTCCATAAAAAAGGCGCCTTTAATGTATAATTTTTTTTCAAAATATTTTATTCTAGCAAAAAAAATCGATATAATTTGTATTAGTTTCCTTTTTTTATTTAATTTAACCCCCCAAATTTTTATTTTTAGTTGGTAGAAACAAATATATTACCCTAAAAAATAAGTATTGGGAGACAAAGCGTTCAACTCTTTTTCCACAAAAATCTATTTTCATTGGTAGAAACTCAACTTGTACATTCGAAAATAAATTTTTGCCAACAAAGTTTTCAAAAAAAATTCCACTGTTGAAGAGTCATATGAAGGTGTCTAAGACTAGTCTCATGCAAAACATATCTCACAAGTTTTACGCAGTCCAAGCTAAATCTTATGCAAGACAAGTTTCACAAGAGAAGTAAACCCAAAGGAAAAAACTGAAATTTAAGAGGATGTTTCCTAATTATGTTTTGTCACTTTTGTATTTTAATTAGCAGGTTATATTTTAGGTTTAATTAGGTATACTAGAAATCTATGTCAAGTTTATAATTAGAATTTTTTTATTCTATTAATAAAGGTGTTTACAGGAGGAAGAAACACACGTTGATCTCTGAGCCCTCTTTTTTGTCAATGCGTTCTCTCTTCTTTTCTTCTCTTTTCCTTCTCTCGTGCTCTCCTCTTCCTCGAGCATGCCTACATTATGAAACTTAATACCTACAAAATATAAGTTTTATTGGCGCTACAAGAATTTGCACTGGTAAAAACACACCAAAAGACTCTACCCACTAATTTTTTGTAGGCAAAGGTTTTATTGACAAAAAAATTCAAATAAAATAAATTTTATTCTAAATTTAATTAAATTAATATTATTAAATAAATAAATTATTCAAATATATTTAACTTAAATTTAAATCATTACATTCATTATTAAAGAAATTTTTATTTGAAAATAAATTTTATATTTATTTTAAATATATACCATATTACTAAAATATTTTACAAAAATAAACAAGTTAGTATTATTAAATTATTGATATTTTTTAATATTTAAATAGTTTAAAATTATTATATAATAAATTTAAATTTAAGAATTTTCATTATATAAAATTTAAGTGAAAACATTATATAAATTTTATTTAAAATTTTAAAATTAATATATTAAATTAATTAAATGAATGTGTTAAATGTAAAAATGTAATACATTTTAAAATTAAAATAAATTAATATAAATTAGTATATTAAATTTATTTATTTGAATTAGTAAAATATATTTTAATATAATTTAAATTATTATATTTTTATTAAAATAAGGAAATATTTTTATTATTAAATAATAGGAGGGTTAAATTTCGCTTTTTCTATTTTACTTCTTTCTCCGGAATTTACATTCGGTTCTTAGAGAAATGAATTGGAATTTCACACTTGCGAAAAAAAGTAGGAGCTCTTGCAAAAGAATTTCATAAGAATTCCAAATTGGCTAAACTGTTGACTTGAAATTAGATTTCAAATCCAGAAGCAATTCAAACACGCTAACTCCTAATGAAAAAAAAAAATGCAACAAGCAGTAATGTTAAATATTGGATGTCACATCTTAAATTCATTCTAAAATGTAGGTTAGGTGTAACATAATTGTCATGATTCGTGTTACTTCTCAAAAATGTCAAGAGAACCGTATCAAAGTCAAAATCTTAGATTTTTGTTATCTTTTTTGTTTTCCCAAGAATGTTGAATATACTTTCGCTAGGAAAACTGACTCCAAAAGTGTAGTGCACAGGTAATTCACTTTCACTCGTTTAAGTGAAAAATCGAGTGAAAGTAAATTTACTTACACTCATCATTTCACAGGAAGATTGACGTTGAAACTAAACTAATTCAGTTGGATTTGAATGATTTTTAATAATATATTAAATTACTAATTTAAGAGTGATAATTTAGATAATGTAAAAGTAAGAAATTGATTAAGTATCAAGACATTATAAAAGTAACCAAGTTTATTTAGGTATATAATTTTTTATATTTAATTTATTTATTTTTTTATCTTTAAATTTTATTTTTTTAATTAAAAGGTTAAATAAAAATATCTTAATAAAGTTAAATTTATCAAAGTATTTTATTAATAAATTCATTCTCCACTTTCTTGTAAATTTTTACACTTTCTATTGAACACACTAACACAAAAAAAAATTCATTAGGTAATTCACTTTCACTTTCCATGTTACTTACTCCATGAAGTAGCGTCACATATAAAAGTTAAAAAAAACACCTGGCCAAATCCCGCTCAACCGCCTGAATGTCTACGTGGAATCGCATGTACGCTAACGAGTCAAACCGGCATTTTTTTCTTTCCGACACGTTCAGAACGCGCCTCTTGCCATGTGGGACTAACGTGGTCCATGTCCATGTCGGTTTGTCAACCGCTATAGTTACCAACGTAACGTGCCGTTACGCACCGCCTTCCCGCTCCTCGTTTTGTCTCCTTGCCCCCTCCTCGCCTGAAGCTTGTTCATTACCGGAAATGGTATTCTCCTCTCGTACGAGTACTCTCTTACGGGTCACAGCAGACGACACTAAATGTATTGAAGTTTTAGAAAATTAGTTTCTATTGAAGCTACAACATTTTATTCAGCATTGAAAGGCATGGATGTTTCAGAAGTCGATATCTTCGGTTGAGTTCTCTTTTATTAATCATGAGCAATTTGAGCGTTCGTTTTGGGTTCTAACATTTTCATTTTGCCGTTCGGCTACTGTTACGTATCCTACAAAGAATGCTGAGACTTTCCTTTTGCTGAAGTTAACTCGACGAGGGGTAAGATGATGAGATTCTGACATCAATTATCAGATTCTCAGTTTTAGACGTCTTCCCAGCAATTCCCCGTCCACTCTCTCCAAAAAACTGAATAATTTGGATATTCATTTGATCTTGTGGGTTCGGCTATTTGGGGATTGGCAACGTGTTTACATGTCTAGGGTGTACTGTCGACGGGGTTAAACTTTCCGTGACGATTAGTTTCGAATTTGAATCCGTAAGAGGGATGGATATCACAGAGGTGTCGATACTGCATCATATCGGGATTGTGCTGATCTTGTTATCGATATTGTCTTCTTGTGGCTGGTGTCACCCTGTTGCTTACTTGATATCTTTCATCTATCTATTCCTGGTATGGTTTTATTGAACAAACTTTCATATTTTATTCTTCAGAATAATGCATAATTTTGCAGTTTCTAGGTCTCTTGATTGATTAATTACTTAAGATAGGATACAGATATACGGTATAGAGGAGACTTACTTGGATGTTTTCCTTATATGAACATTCCCACTACGTGGATCGTAAATTCATGATCTTCTGCAAAGCTTTTGTCAAATTTGTGTTCTTGTCGGTTTCTCACTTTACTTGCTCTCCCATTTCTAAGGTTAATGACCAATACATTTTGCGGTTGCGGAAGAGATTACAATTCGAGGAAAGGAAGCAAGCTAACCAGAAAAGGGTAGACTTTTTCAACATTTCCTACTTGCCTCATTTCAAGAATCAGAGGGAATAATCGGATTGGAAGGGTGACGGATTTCGGATTTCCCATCATTGTTGTTCTTTGCAGCTTCTATCTGATTCTGAAACTGTAAGGTGGTTGAACCATGCTGTGGAGAAGATCTGGCCAATATGCATGGAAGAGATTGCATCGCAGAAACTTCTTCTGCCTATCATCCCTTGGTTCTTGAACAAGTACAAGCCTTGGACTGCCGTATGACTCCATTCTGAATAAAAAATTTATGCTAGGATGGGTGATTTCATCTGCCGTCTGTTAGTTCTAGATTTACAATTCTTCTCTAAGGCTAGTTATTCTTAGCGACTACTGATTAAAATGGAGCATTTACGATTTTATTTTTCTTTGCTTGTCATTTCTTGTATCTTTTTGTTTCTTACTCCTGAAACTTCCTGGATGAGCACTGCAAATATTTTTCAATATGTATACTTGTTTTGTTGATTAGATGCATCAAGTGATCAATGCTCATTCCACTTATTCGATCAATGTTTAGAATTGACAGAAAAAAGCAGTCCTACAAAATTTGTACCTGGGAAGAAATCCACCTATGTTTACAGAGATGCGAGTTGTTGGTCAATCAACTGATGATGACCACCTGGTATGCATCTTAATTTTTTTTTTTTTTTTTTGTATGTGTGTGTGTATTCTTCTTCTCTTAATTCTAATAAAGTTGTGAATTGTGTCTATTTAATGTTTGTTACTAGAGGCTTTTACCTTCTGCCTTATGTACGCAATCGTTACTGATTACAGGTTCTTGAGCTGGGAATGAGTTTCCTATCTGCAGATGATATGAGTGCTGTGATTGGTGTGAAATTAACGAGAAGGCTAGGATTTGGCATGTGGGCAAAGATGCATATAACAGGCATGCACCTTGAAGGAAAGGTAAATTATGAAAATGCTCTTATCCGATAAACATGACCTTGTAAAGATTTGGTCTTGAGGTAATACCTGTGTAGATTAATCCCTCTTCTTTTATCTATCTGGATCTAGTCTTTATGCTCAAATTTTCACCTGGTAGGTTAAAGTGGGCATGAAGTTTCTGCGGAAATGGCCCTTCCTTGGTCGTTGCCGCGTTTGCTTTGTGGAGCCACCATACTTTCAGATGACTGTGAAACCAATATTCAGCCATGGGGTAGACGTTACAGACGTTCCTGGATTTGCAGGATGGCTGGTAACTTTAACTTGCATGGAGTTTTTATTGTTTATTTTTAAAGTTATTTGTTTTTCCCTCAATTTCTTTTCTTTTCTTTAGGACAAGTTGCTTGCATTGGCATTTGAGCAAACACTTGTCGAGGTCAGTACTGTAATTTTGTGAAAATCTGTTTGTGGATCCAGAATGAAATATCAACGTTAACAGGATTTTGATTTTTATAAATTTTTTTTTGTTTGTTTGGTCATTGCTAATCTATGTACATCCTTGCAGCCTAATATGCTGGTAGTTGATGTGGAAAAACTTGCTACAAACCCAATAGGTAAAATGAATTTTTAATCTTGTCATAATTTTTATGATGAAGCCTGGTTATTCCAATAATTCATGCTGTTATCTACTAGAATTGCATGAATATTGACCAATGACCCTAAAATTTGTCAAATTTTGCATAACATTGACATTGTCCATTGCAAATAAACATAGCTTGTTAAACTTGTGACTGTTCTAATTTTTCAGAAACATGGTTCTCCATGGATGAGAAACGTCCAATAGCTTTTGCAAAAGTGGAAATTCTGGAAGGAGCAGACATGAAACCATCTGATCTAAACGGTTGGTTCCTCTTATTCTTTTGAAACAGTAATTGTACTCCAGTGTCTTGCATGTGAGTCTTATCCATATCTTGCAGGTTTGGCTGATCCATATGTGAAAGGCCAGCTTGGGCCTTACATTTTTCGTACAAAAATTCATAAGAAAACATTGGCCCCCAAGTGGCAGGAGGAGTTCAAGATACCAATCTGCACATGGGAATCACCTAACGTTCTGCATCTAGAAGCTCGGGATAAGGACCATTTTGTTGATGACATCCTCGGGTTTTCTCTGAACTGTCTCATATTTTACTGTACAACAAATTCTTTTTAGGCCATCCATGGCTCTTTCAGACTGCTGAAATTTCTCCTACAACTTGCAGAGACTGTTCTATAAATATTAACGACTTTAGGGGTGGGCAAAGGCATGACAAATGGTTGCCTTTGCAAAACATTAAAATGGGGAGGCTGCATCTGGCAATAACAGTTAATGATGTAGATGATAAGGTAAAAATTGTTGGGTGCCTATTGTTAGGAACACGCAGTTATGGATCCACTAACCTTAACCAGATCCTTCTTAACAGGAGGAGCTGCTTTGTGATGTCGAACCAGCAAGCAGGAAAAGAAGTATGAACTCTGAAGACTCTGACCTTGAAGAGTCTGATCCTACTTTGTCTTCCAAAGAAGCCCCAAAAGTAGCGGGTGAATTTGAACCCATAAATATTGCAGGGCAAGAGAGGACTGGAGTATGGGTTCACCACCCGGGAAATGAAGTATCTCATACTTGGGAATCTAGAAAGGGAAGGAATAGACACCCCGAGACCCGGCTTTACAGCGAGGGCAATGACTCTGTATTCAGTCCTCAATCTGTTGGGCAAAATGACCACGATAGCAGCTCTGAAGATAATCCAGAAGGAAACAGAGTACACCTATTAGCAGCAATTAAGAAGAGTATGAGAAAGATTGGGTTGATATTTCACAGAAGTAGAAGCCCTCGAAGTGAGGATTCTAGTGAGAAAGGATCTACAATTCCAACACCACGTGCCAACATTCAAGCAGAAGGTGCTAAGGGCACAGGAATTGGGGTAGTAGAAGATGTGCCCAAAGTCAGTAAGGATCTGAAAGGAGAGAAGGATTTTCCAAGTCCTGAGACTGATGAAATACAAAGTCCGCACAAGAGCCATCAGGTCAAAGGAATGGCAAAGGGTATTCTTAAGCAGGCAGGAAAGTCAGCTCATGACATTAAGAATGCAGTAAGTCGGAGGCTTTCGCTGAAGTCCAAAGGGAAATCCGCATCAGCAACCGAGAAAGAAAACTGCCAGGGGTCGGAATCAACCGATGGTTCTGTGCGGTCATCGAAGGAGTATACTCCAAGGAGCGAAGGAGAGTCATTGCCCGCTGCTCAGTTTGGGAGTGACAAGGACTCTTCTAAAGCTGAGGACGATGATGTAGGGAAGCTGTCAGATTCTGGGAGAGAGACTGAGGATTCTTTAGCCGAGAAGGAAAATTTGCGTACATCAGAAACTTCCAACGATGGCAAAACTGACGATATTCCTGGCTCTTCACAGATCCTTGATGGGAAAGTATCTTTCGGAGGTGTGGATACGTTAGGTGATCGTGTGCTAGACCACAAGGAAGAACATGGAGCAGATGAAGAGCAAGGACAAGTTCAAGAACAGGAACAAGATGAAGGTTCTTCTGTTTCCAATACTAGCTAGCTAATCCCTGCAAGTGGATTTGAAAGAGTGGCTGCACAACCCAGAGTGTAGTTTGGATACGAGTGCGGTTGTTTAGCTACTTTGATGCTGTTTTATCTATATCTGTGCATCTCTTATGTAAATCAAAATGAAGAAGCAATATTTGGGAGGAGTTGTTTATTTTCTTTGTATTAAAAGAGGACTTAAAAAAGTAGTCCATTACTAAAAGCATGTCTGATTGTTTACCTTACCAAACAAGAGAAACAAGTAAGCAGGTGCTACACTATCATTTGCAGGGTCTTCCTCTCCATAAGTGTTATCCCATCAATGCTATACAGTTAAGTCTTCTTCTTCAAACACTGCGATGTTGTCTTATCCCGATACTTTCTCTCACTCTCAATGTTGTCTCTTCCCATCCTCAAAACAGGTACTAGTCATTTATCTCTCTCTCTCTCTCCTCTTTTCCCTCCATCTCCTCCCTTTCCTCTACCTTTTGTTTCTAATTTTTAATGGTAATAAAATTCCAACCATGGACACTAAAGGGTGTACGTGTATAGATTTTACAGGGACCAAGAATACTAGTAGCTTGAAGTGGCAATCGTATACAAAGCTATCAGTCGGCTAAAATTAGATCTGCTAAAATTAACTGAAAGACATCTCATTGCCATTTGCCGAGGTGGGTGAAAAAGTTCTTTCACTATTTGTTTACTAAACAGAAGAATGGCATTACTAGTCGGTGGTGAAGCAGGGATCGGTGGGATTTTGTTTGTCTATTTAATCCTCCTCCAGTGGTAGATAGGGATGGTGCACAAAATTAACTTCTGTGACAGTGAGAGGGATGTCATGGGTCATCTTCATGAATGCTACTTGAAGTTGCCACCTCCTGAAGACTGCAGATTAAGGTCCTTTGTCCGTAACCCATGAGAGAGAGAGCGAGAGAGAGAGAGAGAGAGAGAGAGAAAAATCAGCTTTACGGAAAATCGACAGCAACAAATCCAAGCAGCAGCTATATAAGGCCCAACTCTTTTACGAGCAACCGAGATTCCTATCCTCTTCTGAAATTCCTCAACTCTCGAATGTCTGAAAGGAAAATTCTTTAACGAAATAACAGAATTTCAAAACGTAATTGTATGTTTACCATACGGAAATCGGAAGCATGCAGTCCGAAAAGGTTGAAAAACCCTTTTTATGATTAAGTAAAATTGTAAAACGTGGGGAAGGTATAAATTGGGCAGAGTTTGAAGCGCCTAGTCTCTTTCCCTCCCTTTGGTACGGTCGCCTGCTTGGCTTTTATTTGCCACCAAACGACGTTGAGGTGATCCTCGCCAGGTTTTCCTAATTTTCTCGTTTTTGGGTCTCTCTTCTCTTCTCGATGTGCTCTGCGAAGCCTTGCCTCCTTAATCTAGGGTTGCAACAGACCCGGATAATGCGAAGATCCTGTGCTCCAACACGGTTACCCACCTCTGCCGTCTCCTTATTTTCTTCCGGGCTCTATTCTTTTCTCAAGGTGAGTGCATGTCTTGCTCAAGGTTCTGCGATCATTTCCCTCCTTTTCTTTTTTAATGATCTACTTTGTAGATTTTTTTACTTCTCCTAATGGTAGTATCTCTCCCTTTTTTCAGGTATCTAAATTCGGAATACGAAATGATGAATGCAAATCACGCTATGGTTGGGTTGTTGTCACGGCAATGGATGAGGTATCCTCAACTCGGTAAACTGTTTGGATTTTTCATCTCGGGAAATACCGATGATGTTCTGGAGTTTATCATACTGTGCCTCTTTATTGAAGTCTCCAGTTCAGCGCGTGATTACTTTAGATTAGGACAAGATTTATGTTTATAATTGTCGTGAGAAAGTCTTATTTCAAGCAACACACATTTATTTTTTTCTTGTAATTATTCATCTGTCAGGACTCGTTGGATTTTTCGTCATTTGATGAAAGAATGGATAATGAGGCAGCTTCCAACGACGATTTCAGGATATTATCATCAAGTGAAAGTGAAGGCAGTGATTCAGAAGTTTTTGTACTTCCTACCACAGAGGGAGACTTGCCTCATAGTAGCAAAAAAAGTAACTATTCATCTCACTTGGATTTATCCATGACTGGTCATCATCTAGGAATCTTCCATAAAAAACGCCGAAGGCGTAGGTAAGATTACCTCCTGCATATGCTCCATTCTGTTCCGATCCATGGAATTCAGGATAATAGGTTAATAGCAATTTGATAATCATGAATGAGCCAATGCAGTCTAAAGGAGAAGTTTATCTCAAATGGTTGGTAGAGTCTCATTCATTCATGAGTGAAAGCTCCAGTTGAGGATGTGTACACAGATTTTGGGTTCTATCTCAAATGGCTGGTAGAGTCTCATTCATGAGTGAAAGCTGCAGTGGAGGATGTGTACACAGATTTTGGGCTGACCAATTAAGCCTCCTGCATGGATGGGACTGCAAGAAATGGTTCACCTTTTGGATAATCCACAGCCAGATTATACCGAAGGGCTGTAAAATCATCTTGTGGAAAGGTGGTTACAGCTAGATTAGATACATTCATCCATGTCAATGAGTATGACCTTGGTGGGATGCTCAGGTTGGTTAGCCATATGTTCTGTCCTCTCTTGGTGTCTTGACTGATACTGATACCTCCATTTAAGTGAACTTGTTGAGATTCAACTGTATAAAACAACAGAAAATATACCTTCCTTTCCAAAAAATAAAAACATTCAATTGTTGCTATCTTTTGCTTGTAAGACTGGGTGTAGTTTCTTTATCATAAAAAAAGACCGGATTCAGTTTGCTGTATGTTTCTTATGGCAGAATACAACCTGGAGCAGTTCTTAATTTGGGATTGATAACCTTCTTAACAATAATTGTTTTATTAGTGGACTGGTGTTCGTGGCGGATTGTGAGACTACCCCTTCCACCCTTTTACATGACACGGCCCTTTTTTATATCAGCAGTTTTAGCCTCTATTTCAGGATATGTGTTTGTCCCACTTCTTGAAAGTTTTAAATTTCACCAAATAATTAGGAAAGAAGGACCTGCAGCACATTTCTCTAAGGTGGGAACTCCTACTATGGGTGGACTATTTTTTATCCCTGTTGGTATTTCCGTTGCGATAGTTTTAGCTAGTTCCTCTTCTGTTGAAGTTTATGGGGCAGCAGGTGCTACACTATCATTTGCAGCAATTGGGCTAATTGATGACATCCTAAGTCTTTTCAAGAACCACAATTATGGATTACCTGGCTGGATTAAGCTTTCTTTACAAGTAAGGATTATTTATGTAGCTTATTCTTTACCTTGAGTCTTTGCTTGCTTTTTTCTTAGAACCTTTTGAGCACTACCTCATTGTACTGATCTAGTTGTTTGAATGGTGGTTTGAACAGGCTGCTGTTGGGATCTGTTTTTCATATTGGTTGAGCTCGACAAATATTTCATCGCCATACAGCATGTAAGCTTTCTAATGTCCAATCTGATCAATATTTCTATGATAGTAACATTCATGAAAATGTGCTTTCTTATAAGTTTTCACCAGCCGTCAGGCTTGAATATTTAAAAGAAATAAATACATCCATCACTGATATGAGAATCTTCATAAGAGTTCTAGAGTAATAGGATTATGGTGCCAAGATTCAAGATCCATTTATTGTAGTTGAAGGGCTTATTTTTGCGTAGTTTTTTTTAAATGGCAAGATTTTATTAAAAAAGCCAAAGAATGTTTATTATTTGGTTAAATTGTAAGTTATAAATACTTAACATTGCTTGAAGTTCTTACTAGGATTCAAGAAGATGAGAGATATCATTAAGGATATTAACTGAGAAATTAGAGTAATATATTTTCAGTTCTTTCATGTATCCATCTTTGCATAATGCGTCTATTGTGGTTCATGCTCAGTTGTTAATGTGTGCATTAATTTGCATCAACCTATTTATTTCTTACTTCCACTGACCCAATGATCTCTGGACCTTGGCATGGTACTGTCCTGCTCCATTACAGGTGAAATACTGTTTATTCAAATAAATTCAGGATTTGTTCATTGTTAAATACGTTATGTGCTGCTAGAGTTTTTTTCAGAGAATGTTGTACAATCAATTATCTTCTAAATATTTACTGGCATTGGTGCCACTAAAAACAAACTCAGCTTTAGCAGACAACAGAATTCAAAACGGTTGCAGATACCTTTTGGTGTTATTATTGATATCGTTTTGCATTAGTTGATGCAGGAAATTTTTGGTACCTCTCCCAGCACCCTTGGGACTTGTGTATTTGGGGAAATTTTATTTGTTTTTTTCTGCGTTTTGTTTTGCTTCCATGGGGAACGGGATTAATTTGACTGATGGGCTTGACGGCCTGGCTGGTGGAACAGTTGCATGTGCTTTTATAGGGATGTCTATTGCCGTTCTGCCAATATGTCCCGGTAAGTGCAGTTCCCCTCTATAATCTTGAAACTGCCATTTGGTTCTAATGTCTTCTTTCTAAGTGGTTCTCTTTTGTTGGCTGCTTGCAAGTTCTCTTAGAGATCTAATACTTTGGAGTATCCACCATGAGAAGTGACCTTATGTTTCATTGGTTCGAGCTAACTTGCTTTTACTGTGCGTCTTCAATTTTCTTTACTTGAATAGAACTTTTTGGTTAAGATGTGTTTTCCAAGAGTCGAAATGTTTCTGAAGAAGATAACTTCCAAAAGGTCTGGAGTTGTGCTCTTTTACAACACATTCCTTATAGCTTCTGTAACTGTATGGATGAAAATTTTGTTCGAAGAGCATTTTTCTTTCTTTTCTGTGAGCAGCTTATGCAGGGTCTTCCTGTTTCATTAATATATGCACTTTCTCAAAAGATAGTATATTTGTGTTCACTGTGTTGCTCCAGAAAGGTTGTTTAATGGTAACCTTGTATATTTAAAAAAAAAAATGGTAACCTTGTAATTTCAGTAAATATTCTTTCTTGCTGACTTTTCTGTTGATTCATGAAACAGATCTTGCTGTATTTGGATCATCTATGGCTGGAGCTTGTATTGGCTTCCTATTGCACAATAGGTACAAAGCTTCTATATTCATGGGTGATACGGGATCCTTAGCTTTGGGAGGAGCACTAGCAGCAATGGCTGCATGTACTGGAATGTTTTTCCCATTGTTCATTGCATCTGGTGTCTTTGTCATAGAAGTGATATCGGTTATCATGCAGGTACTTCATAAAGTTCTTTCTTTTGTATTATTGCTTAATCTTTTTTTATCTAAGGCTGCATAATAATTTCAGCAATTTGTTGCATCTGAGAATCTCCTACTGTGGGTCAGGTCAGTTTCAAGAAGGTCACCGAAAGGTTGTATGGTGTACGCAGGGGCTTGTTTCTAATGGCTCCATTTCACCATCACCTCGAATTAAGTGGGTTCAAAGAACCAGTCATTGTCGGAGGGGCATACACACTGTCACTTTTGTTGTCATTAGTTGCTGCATACATAGGTCTTATTTCTGCTTAAATTTGCCCAGAGATTATTATCGATTTTCTTGGATAATTAGATGACCTATTTCTTCTTTTGCAATTTTGTTCTAGACTATTTCATTCTGATGTCCTGGAATGGGCAGGATCAGTTGTTGGCATGTATGATCAATTTGAGTTTATTGATTATTACATACCTTCAGTGTTATCTTGTGAAGCAATTGTAGTTCAGATGCATATTATGAAGAAATCAACATATCTGGACTGTTATATTGCCCTAGAAGTTTTTCTGAGACATTTTTCACTAGTCTTACAATTTTGTGGTCAATTACGACTCAACAGACATGAAACAGATCTTACTCGGACATAATTACTCAGATCCTTTTGCAATATGACCAAATTGTAGTTTGTCTAATGCTCAAAGGTTCTAGCCACCATTGATTGGTAACTGAACGATTTTTATGGCTATTTGGTATCCGGAACTGTTTTCTTCTACTGGCCTATTTGGTCTGTTTTAAAATATGTTTAAATAATTTGTTCCCCTGTACATATTTCCATTTCATTCTGTGAATAGTCCTTCAATGGGATTTGCTGAATTGGGTGAAACCTTTCCTACTTTTCATGAATAAATAAACAACATTCCGTCTGTGGGTGTCCTCTTGGTAGAAGATGAAGATCTAAATCGTGTCTTAATTCTTGTTTAAGTAACTAAACAATGTAACTCAATTATTTTGGATAAGATACTGAAACCAATTGAAAGGGTCAAATAATAGTAATAATATGTACTTCTAAATCGTTGAACGTGAAAAATTATATAACAGGGAAAGAAAAAAATATTTTTGTTGAGAGTGGGATTTGAACCCACGCCCTTTCGGACCAGAACCTTAATCTGGCGCCTTAGACCAACTCGGCCATCTCAACCTTTTATGATTCAATTTGGAAAATCCTCCATCCCAACTTTGTTGCCTAACGTTTAAGAAATACATGAAGCTCTGGTAACCTTCCTTGGAACAGATCTAATGAGAATTTTGAGGGAGAAAGAGAGGGTCGAAAAGGGGCAGCCACTTTGGAAGGGATAAAATTCCCTTCCAGGGCATGGACCCACCTTATCTCTCAGAGCACAAGTTAATCAAAGTGCCCTTATCTCCTAAACCACCAATAAAGCACCGTAACTCCTCTCAAACGGTAGAATGAATTGATGAAGCAGCTTACAGAACACTATCATCTGCTTCCCAAATGTCAAAATGCAAGTAAACCAATAATGCTTTTTTAATTGGCAGTAAGGGAGTCATTCCTCATTTAATGAAAGTATAAAATATGTGAAATTTCCAATTGATTACATTGGTATGGACTCACTATCACCAAAACTTTCATGCAGAAATGAGTATAATTTTAATGTTAAATGGTCACAGGAAAATCGTGCCACTTGATGATTGTTAGCAACACAGCATCTAGTGGACTCTGAGACCGCAGGAATGCCTAGTGTCAAATGAACTGAAAAGCTCGGTTCAAGCCAAAGCTTTTACAGGCAACCAGCTTTTTTCGTTACAAGACGTGTGGAGGAAACAGTTCTTACGATGCTCTCTTGGGAGGCAGGTTGCAGCGCTCCTCGGCTGAACTGCAGGCCTAATTAGTCCAAGTCATACAGAACTTTCCCTGGAGAGCACGAATCTGAGGAGACAAGCAATGTGAAGAAAGACCTATTTATTTAGGCCTTGTTCATGCCAACACTAAATTTAGCAATGAAGAAACCAATGGTGTCTAGTGGAGACGATGGGTCAAATCTCTGGACAAATTCTTCTTCGCCATGTCTCAACCATTCCCTGGAACGTTATAAAGAGATTAGACACATGTGAGTCAGGGAAGCTTCTGGATAAAGGTCCATCTTTAATATTTAGAGCAGTTTTATCTACATTCTTCATTAGGTTGATCTAACAGTTTGAAATGTTGCAGACTCAACTCAATGATAAGGAAGAAGATATGCTCTCAAACTCTAATTATGATCATGGATGACAATAAAAAACACTTACTCCACAAAATTTTCATCAGATAGATTACATTTTCCAACAAGACCTGGCCCTCCAATTCTTGGGTGCTGGCATTAGTGAAACAAAGTTCAGTTAGTAGCTTGCTTTATAAGTTGACTGAAGCTGCAAAACGTACTTCTTGACAACTTACTACTAGAGCTATTTTATCAGTCTGATTTTAATAAGCCAGTAATTTACCTTCTAGAGAATCAAAAGACTTTTGAGCTCATACAAACAGGTAAAACCAATAAAAGGTTATATTTAACTCAATTACATTGAATATGCATAATTTGTGCATTGAGATGCAATTATTATCTGAAGATGAATGCAAATGGCATTCAATCACTTGCATTGTTTTCATCAATTTTCTTTTGGTCCATTGAAAAAACATAAGCTAATAACTCAAGATACTTAGCAGGGAAAGACAAATAAAAGAAGAAAATACATAACAAATTACCTGCGAAGCAAGTGCCAGAAACCCATATGTATCCAAAGCATACCGAACTAATGCTTCATTCTCACCTGGGTTTATCGTGCATCTGTAATAATATCACAGTATAGAGTAAGAACTCTGCAACCATGTGTCAACTTTTTTATCAATATATATGTTGGGCTAACATTCTGTAAGCAAAGGTTGAAGGAATAAAGACAGTTTTACATGAGGAGCTGTAAAAGGTAAATGGATTATAGAATCAAACGTAAACAGCAGATTAAAATGCATTTTCACATTGAAAAAAGCTACCTAGGAACTCACACACGAATGGAATAAAAACATCAGAAATGAAATCTTACGTGGAATAAACAAGAACTCCACCAGGGCGCACCAATTGAACAGCCTGATCAAACATTTTTCTCTGATATTTTACATGATTTCTTAAAGATTCTACTGTTTCCTGCATGAACAAAAAGAAAAGTTTAGTCGCCCACAATGCAGTCTTTTATATGTCTTCCATCCCACAGGCAAAGGAATTCAGAAAATACTAAATCCAAACTACAAAGAGTCTTGCCTCTCCAGCAAAGAGCCGAGGTCTCAAGCCAAGGGCAGAACAAGGAGCGTCAAGAAGCACCCGGTCAAAACTATTAGGATAAAATCCCTTTGAACTTTCGACTCTACCACCTATGCTATGGTTTCTTCCTGGCCCATTTTTCATTCTTCTGGCATTCTTCCTGTCGTGAGCTTTGCTAAGGTAAGTTCCTTGATTTGCTTTTTCATTCCAAAAACAGTCAATTCATTAGATTTTAGAAAATCTCAGCAAGTCACAATTTGCAAGTATTGGAGTGTGATTACATAAACATTTTATTTGAAAACACTAACTCTTAATAGCAACAATATACCTACATTTTGCACCATTTTTTGTGCATTGTGTATCATGGTTGCATACTTCCATGGTAGGAGAATGATCAGTGTCTTTGGGAGAGTGGAGCAGAGCTGACACTTCAACATTAGCATCCAGAGATTCAATCTTATGACTTGAAAGGTTTGAGCCAGTTGAGTCATTTGCTCGAGAGACAGCTTTGAGAGCATCAAGCTTATATGCCCTTATACAAGTTAAACCCATCTCTGCAGCCAGATTCTGGATATCCAATACCTTAAAACATATTTAAGGTTTGTTAACTTAACACTGAAATAAAAATCTGCAAACAAGCTGACCTGGATGAAACACAACCCAATAAATCCAACACTGACTTCTTCCATACAGGACCGCCCCACAGGGTAACTTTAGCAGTTGCATGAGATGTTCCACTTTATTTTTGCATTTATCAACAAATTCACAGGCATATAGTTGTCTTTCAAAGTTAACTTAGACATTTATCTGAAGTTGTTTTTTACCTTATTGTGAGATCTGTCAACTGCAATGACTTCTCCCTCATCCTTCATGAGAATTGCAATAGCAGTTGTTTTCCCTCCAGGAGCAGCACACATGTCCAATATACGCTCTCCTCGTTGAGGATCTAACACAAACAGTTCAAAAAAAAGAATAAGTATCTGGAAGTGAAAAGTGAGACTTCTACTAAAGTTGGGTCCAGGTCCATCCCAATATGACTAATCAAAATTAGGAAGTTTTTTTCCAACTAATAACTACAAGATTTTTCTGGACTTTAGCCTATATGGATTATTCCTAACAACTCTAAAGCAAGAAATTTATTTAAAAAATCTAAAACAGGAAGATAAACTATATAAATATCCTAGGAAATGAATCATCCTCCAAGTAGCATTAATAGCTCAAAATTTGAGCACAGATAATGAGATAGGAATATATTGACACTAGCATTAAGGAGTATGAAATCATTAGTTAAAGAACAAGAGCTTGCACATACCAAGAACACGAGCAGTGACAATGCTGGGCAAGTTTTGAAGAAATATTTCCCCCTCAAGCACATCTAGGAAAGACATGAAACAAGAAGTGTCACTAAATAACATATATGAAAGCACGTAAAACTAGCTTGCCAGTTCTCTTCGGGCATGTCAGAAAATCCAAACGCAAAAGGACTAGCTACAATTTAGGACTTTCAGACAGCCTTAAGTTACTTGTAGACATTTATAAATGGGATATTTTTTACCGCATTGGTGTAAAAACCCCATGAATCCCAAATATGACTAGATGGCTTGAGTCAGTGATTCGACCTAATCATCTAATGCTTCCTGCACAATCTGTTAATGATATAAATTCTCTACACATGTCTCTGTCATCTTGGGCTACCGGATTTCCAATAAACAAGTTGTAGATGATGTTCATGCTTTACTTCTAGCAGGAGATGGACAACAATAAGAGACAAGCCAACAGCTTATAGTGACGAACAAAAGTAATAAGAGAAACAGATCAAATTGCCCCAGAAGGTCATGCACTGCCACCTATGATGTGAATCCATGGTAGAAAAATAATACCATTGAAGGATGGCAATTCGAACACTCTCTTTGTCATTTCCACAGCCACCCCTGATGACTCACGGAAGATCCCAGCCCTCGACATCATCGTAGTTCCTTGGCCAATATACATGCCTCTCCTCTCGTGATACTGTGGATCTGATGCAGACAAATCAGGACATGAAAAATGAACTAGAGCTGGTCTGAATATTAAGTTTTGATAACAGTGAGATATAGACAAGCTTATCTATATACCCATCACAGTTGCAGCCAATTCAAATAGAGAAAGTAGCAACTAGCTCATAACCATTTTTTGGCTTTGGAATCAATTAACTCCCCTACTTCCGACAAGGAAATAAAACGAAATAAAAAATACATATATTATGTACATTGTATAATCTGAACTTGAAAATGGACCATGAAGAGTTAACCTTCAATTGTAAATTGGTATCCCTAAATCACTATTCACAAATGCTCTCATAATATAATATGCATCAAAACTCTTTATATTTTTATTACAACATTTCAAAGCTTATGACTAAGAAATATGATTAGGCTTCCAGCTTGGTTCAGGTAGACCTGAGTTTGGCCTACTTATGGAAAGACTGATTATAAGTTACCTGTTTCCAGACCCTGCAAAACAGTTCCACGAGTAAAACCAAAATTCCGTCCACCATCACTGTTTGGCTGCTCCACAGCAACAGAAACTGCAACAGTATCTCCCTTCTCAACATGTGCACTACAAGCCAGTGCACCAGGAACAAATATCTGAAGATCGACCCCATGAGAAATGCTTGCATCAAGATAGAGCTCCAACAAAAAATCAAAGAAACCAGAAAATTATGGAAAGTGATAGTCATAAAAAAATATATATAAGTTGACTTTATAAATTGATAATGCACTGTAAGATGTATCGCATCATTATTCATACAAATGAAACAGTAAAGAATCGGTAAGTAACCACAATAAACACATACTCCAAGGATGAGGATCCAATCTCATTAAATAAAGAACCTCTGGGATGGAGTAACCATAGGAGACATCAAACTGGAAACATTAGACCTAACAAAAGACTAGAAAACATTGCCAATTCTTGATTTCCCATTTAAACTCTAAAAAGGATGTAATGTCATTCCAACATCTGACTTAGAAACTTTCATGAATGCTACAATTCTGAATAAATGTCATAGAAATGCATACCTGAGCTCCCCGAAGAACTGCCTCGGCACATTTACGGCTGACAATTACCTCCTTGAAAAGCTGTTTGGGTGCATCACTGTACTCAATTTTATGTGGTCCTGATCCTTTAACAAACACGACATTGTCCAGTCCAGGCATTGGACACTTATAAACGAGGGAAGCAGCTCCATGTCTAAACAATCCTAAACATGGCCCACAATTATTTTCACCGAGCAATTCAAGTTGCCGTTCTTCAATTTTTTCTTCTTGCTTTTCGTCTGAAGCAACAACAGAAGTGCCATTGCCTTTGCTCACATTCATACCGTGAACACAACTACTCAGCTTAGCTTCATGGAGGATGCTCGTTAATTTCTCTATAACAGAGTCAGTCGTGGCCTTGAGAGTATTCACGCGAATGCAAGAGTAGGTGGAAGGGCGCCTAATCAAGTTATACAATCAGTGAACTGAAAATTTTAAATGTGCAGGGAAAAATAAATAGTTCAATGGTCGTCTTCCAGAAAAATAAATAGTAGTTTTCAATGGATAAGCAGAATATGATACGAGACAACGCAATAAGGAGTACAAAAAACAGAATTGAAGATTCAACAGAAATATGCGAACTTTCTACGTTCAGAAACACAAGGTTCCTCCACCTTCACCCTGACTATTACTACGTTTATCAGGTCCCCGGCCAACCGTATGAACACTTTTAACATTTCTAGGAGGAAATGTGTCTACTGAATAATAACTTTGAATCAAAAGCTATGAAATTAAACTGAAGAGAAAGTCTAGAACCACTCAGGGAAAGACTCGTTTGCCTCGTTGAGTTGCAACAAACAGTTGTTTCATCATTTGAAAATAAATAAGCCAAAATAACTAAAAACCAAAAGAAAAAAATGAAATAAAGGATTTGAAAGAAAAATGTGAGCAAGAACATGGATAGCGGTTGAAAAATTCAATGAAAAATTTCACGAGGTATCACTCACGTAAGGGCTTCGGAGATTTCATAGAAGTGTTCAGCACCGTATGCCGTGACGAAGTATTCTTCGACTCGGGCATTCCACCGCAAGCTAGGTTTGTAACAGCGCCGCTCTGAATGGGCCATCCGAGATCTGTTTGAAGAGAAATAACAAGAAATTGACCCCTGCTGAAAAGAGGGAGGAGAGAGATTAAGAAAGGAAGACAAAAGGGAACCTTGAAAGCTCGATCACTTAGTACGTTTCTGCAGAAAAAATCGAGCAAACGCCTCCTTTTCATTCAAAGCACGAGATGAGCCGCTACCCTGCCCTTGGAACCGGAAGGGAGCTGCAATTTACGAAACAGGAGGGAAAAGAAATTGAGAACAGTGCATGGAGCCGAGTGTCAGCCCAAAATTTTTAATATTTGAACCCGAGCCTCTAATTTATATTTAAAATTTTATAAATAAATAATTAAAATATTATGATTTTTTTTATACAATTGAACTGCAAAGGTATCACAAACGAGTTCAAGACTTTGCAACGGAGCATACTAATGTATAACAACCAGCTTAATAAACCTAAAAAAGAGTAAATATTTCCATCAATAATATTTATTCTATTAACAAACAACAACATTAGATGTTGAAGGACCCAAAAGGGCTGAACGATCGATCTTCTTAGAGGTTAAGAACAATTATCAACCAACTAAAGAGGAAATTAACGAAAGCAATTAAAGTAAAGGGTATTTTCATACAAAAAATTATACTAAAGAGTCAGCTCACAAACTAATAAGCCGAACTTGAAAAATCTTGAGTTTGGATTGTTATACTTAACAAGCCTTATTTCAAGTTTGAGTTAGAGCCAATCTCAAATAGAAATTGAAGTGAACTGAACTGGAATGGTTTGGGAGTCGGTTTGGCTTGGTACCACCCCTATTTATTAGTGAGTAGTTCTATGCCTTTATGGAACAAGAGGAGACTATAGGCCTATCATAAAAGAACTAACATAAAATAATTTTCAATGCATATAGTTTGTTCTTTTTTCGTCGCCAATATCATCTTCGGGGAGATTATTATTTTTATTTTATTTTTTTATTAAACTATCATAGCAAGAAATCAAGTCAATTAGAAAGTATACAAATATTTTTAAAATAAAATTAATTTCTTCATATATAACACATTGAATATATAAATTATTCATACTTTAAATAAGTTAAATATCATATCCAAAATAAAATTATAAAAACAAAAAATTAAGAGCTTTAACCCTATACCAATAGTTGTGCTACTATTGACAACATCGGTTTTAAGATCGTTTAAGACTCTGACCTTTGAATTGGTTGTGTTCATCTTTACTTGATCGAATGAATTATCTAGATCAAACTTCAAGATTTTTACAAATTTTATTTTATTGGTACTTGATCTTTGACAACATTACAATGGTAGTTTATAGAGGTCAAATGTGTGTTGGAATATTTTGGTGATCTGTGTTATGACCTGGTCTTCCGCGCCAAACCAAATGCAAACGAACTCACGGGCATTCAAACGCGGGATGGCGTGCCAAATGTTGAGTACCAAACCATCCTCACCCGACAGGTTAACCGTTTTAGGTGCGGAAGACCAGGTCATAACGCAGATTACCAACATATTCCAACAATGTGTAGCACACACTTAATAAAATATCACAAATGGTTGAAGTGTTATTTCTAAAAATTATCAATTACATCTTAACAATATTGACTATGTTTGTTACTTACAAATTTATATTCACTAAATAATGTACTTGTAAAATACCTATGCAAATTTGTTGTCACGCAACCAAAAAAATAAAATAAAATTCTAACTCCATATGTCAAAACGCAGTCCATTATATGGGTAGTATCTATATGGCTATTATTGTATCTATATGGCTATTATTGTATGATACCTATGAATCAAAAAGTAATTAATATATTATATTATTTATAGATGGATTAGTGTTTAAATTAAAAAATAAAAATATCAGATTTAAATTAAATAAAAAATGTATTAGTGTTTAATTAAAAAATAAAAATATCAGATTAAAATTAAATCATTAAATTAATTTAAAAAGTAAATATAATAACAAAAATCTGAAAAATTACAAAACATAAATATTATTAAATAAAATAATTAAGTGTTACATAATTTTACCATAGGAACCTAATTAATGGAAAAAAAGAGAGGGAGAAAATTTATTAAATAAGAATTATTATCATATCAATTACATACCTATTTATTGGCAAAAATGGACATAATTTTAAATCCTTAACCAAAGCTTTGAAATTCCTTTATTTATGTCATTTTCATAATTAAGGTAATAAAATAATCAATATATTTTCTCTTATTTTTGGCAATTCATGATTAAAATTGCCAAAAATATGTGTGGTTTTGTATTGAACTAAAATTGATCTGGTTTGAGCAAAAAATGATAAGGAACCAAACCACACAATAAACGGATAAGCGAGCGTTATGTGGATCACATGTTGAAGTTGCACATCGAATCCAAAATCAAGAAGTGGTATATGTCACGAATGTGGCTATTTCGTGTGAGCCACACAGGCTCATCTTCTTCCTCCCAATAGCGAATGAAATCATAGCCACAAAATTGGCAATTGTGAAGTCATTTTTTCCAATGGTTTTTTTACCAAAGAGGAGGCAAAATGATCGGAATTGTATTTCCTTTCAAATAGAAGTTTCAATTCTAGAAAATTTCAAAGAAAAATTAAAAGTTTCAACAAAATTCTCCTATGAAAAACTTGAAATTCATGATTATTTCACAATATTTTTATTTTCAATAAAACAAGAGATGAAATGTTCAAGTTGATGTCTCTAATAGATGAAACAATTTGGATGAATTAATATAAAATAGATAAAACAAAAAAAGATAGTGAAAAATGACAGAAAAAGAAAAAATAAAATCAAAGATTTGACCTTTAGCTATAATACCATCAAATAATCTATGGTAAAATGAAATTGAATTCCAGAAAAATGAAAAGACACAAAAATTTTCAATGGTTAAGTCCTTAGAGCCCAATCCTAGGTAAAATATACTAATCAAAGACAAACATCAATGACGGCATGAAGGATAGGAACTCATTGTATAGGAATCGTTTCAGTTCCGAGCAAAGGGAAGCAGCAGCAGGAGTAGTTGATCCCAATATCGTTGAAATTGGTGGCAGAAAACGATAGTTCAGGTAGATGGCCCCCCCTCACCACCCCTCCATGTGCTCCCCGATTCATTCATCGTCACTTTGTATATTGATTGACTGGGTTCAGTAGGTTCCATTTTTTTCCTCTAATGCACTGTAAAACAACCCATCTTCTACCTGTTGAAAATCAACACCAACGGGTCTAGCCAGTGTGGGCCCACCTTTTTTTGTGTGTTTAAGCCGTAGACGCACAGTGCGTCGGGTGTGAGATACAATAAGGGAGACTTTATCGGGGAGAAAAGGAGAGAGAGCTCGGGAAGCTTTTGTTGACGGAAGAGAGAGAGTTGGGGAGGTTCTCGTTGTAGCAGGAAGAGAGAGAGTTGGAGAGACTTTCGCCGTTGACGGAAGAGGAGGAGTCCGGGAGGCTCTTGCTGTTGTTGCCGGAGCTGGAGCACGAGACTCGGGATTGTTGTCAGAAGAGGTCAGGGTTGGAAGCCAACGTTGTCATTGCTGGACAGAGAGCGTGAGAAGCGACGCTGCTGCTGAATAGTGTCGTTGTGCGCAGCAAGGAGGTTCCTTTTTCTCAAGTTTGATTTTTGTTTAATATTGTATCTGTGGACCCTATTTGTGTATTTATATTTTATGGATGTGTATTTGCCCACTGTGAAGTTTGTATTCAGTACGAGAACTGAATAGAATAGCAATTTGGTTGTTGTGTATGTGAAATTTATTCAACAATTGGTATCAAAGCGGGACGGTCAGGGATCGTTATTTTTAAGTGAAGCTATCTTGAGGTGTGAACAGTAAGGTACTCTGCAAGGTTGCTGCTATCTGAGGTTGTTGGGTAGAGTGAAGTTGTGCCAGTATAATAAATGATCTTCATGTGGGTGGAGGAGTCAAGAAGCTCAACCACAAAAACTATAATATGTGGTCAACATGTATTGAGTCTTACCTACAAGGTCAAGACCTGTGGGAGGTTGTTGGTGGCAGTGAAACTACACAACCAGTTACAGAGGATGCCAATGGGATCTTACGAAAATGGAAAATTAAAGCAAGCAAAACAATGTTTGCCTTAAAGACCACAATTGAAGAAGAAATGTTGGAGCACATTCGGGATGTAAAAACACCGAAGGAAGCATGGGGCACTTACGCTACACTGTTCTCAAAGAAGAACGATGTAAGATTGCAACTGCTTGAGAATGAGCTGCTATCAACGGCACAACATGACATGACCATTATTGATTATTTTCACAAGATGAAGTCGATATGTGGGGAAATTTCAGAATTAGACCCAAAAGCTCCCATTGGGGAACCCAGGATCAAGAGGATAATCACTCATGGTCTGAGACCCGAATATCGGGGATTCATTGCTGCTATACAGGAATGGCCGACTCCACCATCACTTGTTGAGTGTGAAAATTTACTCATTGGTCAGGAAACCTTGGCTAAACAAATGAGAGAAGTCTCACTGAAAGGTGAGGCAGAAGCGCTCTACACTAGCAAGAGCAGAGGTAATGTCAAACGGTACACTGGTAGTGGGTCTAGAAAGGATAGTGACAAGGTAAAAAGTCATCAAGAAGAGGGAAGCTCTCGTCAGAAGAGTTACCAAGAAGAGGGAAGCTTTCGTCAAGGGGGAGTTTCGAAGAATCATGAAAATAGTAGAAGGTTTGATGTCAAGTGTTACAACTGCGGGAGGCTGGGCCACATAGCTAGAAATTGTTGGTCCCAGAAACAGTCTGTTGAAAGTAACATTGCCACTTACACATCTCAGGAGAAGATTGAAAAGGAGTGGGATACTGAAGCACATTTTGTTATGGAGGAAGAAAAATGACACTTGGTTATGGGGGAAGAAGAATTAGCCCTCACTTTTACAACTACTGAACAAATAAGTGATGAAATGTTGAAGAAAGGGGGAAGAGAAGAGGAATTTGAGAGGGATGAAGAGGATGGCCTAGAAATTGAAGTTGATAACACAATTTTTCATCAAAACCATATGGCATCTCAATCATCCCATGCAGTCCCCACACAAAAGGCTTCAACAAAGATTTTAGTCCCAGTCACAACTATTAAACAAGTGAAGGATGCTATTGAAGATGAAGCTTCAAAAGGAAATTATGTTTCTAGCACTCTTGGTGATGTATTGGGTCTTGGGAATTATGCATCAGATGATGATGAATTTGATAATAAGGTTCATAGCTTTGGAGTACTTCAGTTTACTGAGCAGAGAAAGGATGATGTGTCTAAGGCATTGAACAAGGAGACCAATGGAGGTCACATGTCTGAGAATAGTGAGAGAAGCAATGTTAGTCATAATGGAATCCTACAAAACCAGAAATCAAGAGTAAAAAATGGAGAGGCAGGACCATTTGCTCATAGAGGTGGGGTCCCTGGAGTTTATGATGACTGCCAGATGAAGGATAATGATGAGAGAAGTAAAGGTTCCCAAGGTAAAATCTCATTAAATGCTGTTGAATCTATTTCAGATGCTGCTATTGGAGGAGCCCTTGTGAAATCTGAATTGACTACTGGACACCATGATAACAGTAAGGGAAATAGACATGTAAAGAAGATGGAAAGAGACATCGGTAAGGGGGATAAAGGCTCCATGAAAGAAGTGAGAGATCTTAAGGAGATAGAGAAAGATCAAGTTGTTAAGCCAGGAGAAAATTAACAAAAAATCAAAGAAAAGGAAGCCAGAAGAGAAGGAGGTCACGAGGCGTGACCGTGTTGATAATACATGATCTAGGCACGAGAGCTCGTGTTGAGGGGGAGAGTTGAAAATCAACACCAGTGGGCCTAGCCCGTGTGGACCCACTTTAAGCCATAGACGCACAGTGCGTCGGGTGTGAGATACAGTAAGGGTGAAATAAATTAGGTTAAGGGAAAAATCGTTGGTGCGGCGTGGTGTGAGAGCAGAAACAGAAAAGGGAAAATTGAGGAGAAAGGAGAGAGAGCTCGGGAGGCATTTGTTGATGGAAGAGAGAGAGTTGGGGAGGTTCTCGTTGTAGCCGAAAGAGAGAGAGCTGGGGAGGTTCTCGTTGTAGTCGGAAGAGAGAGAGTTGGAGAGACTCTCACCGTTGACGGAAGAGGAGTCCGGGAGGCTCTTGCTGTTGTTACCGGAGCTGGAGCTCGGGACTCGGGATTGTTGTCGGAGGAGGTCAAGGTTGGAAGCCAACGTTGTCATTGCTGGATAGAGAGCGTGAGAAGCAAAGCTGCTGCTGAATAGTGTCATTGTGCCCAGCAAGAAGGTTCCTTTCTCTCAAGTTTGATTTTTGTTTAATACTGTATCTGTGGACCCTATTTGTGTATTTATGTTTTGTGGATGTGTATTTGCCCACTATGAAGTTTGTATTCAGTACGAGAACTGAATAGAATAGCAATTTGGTTGTTGTGTATGTGAAATTTATTCAACATGATCGGATTTGTATTTCCTTTCAAATAGAAGTTTCAATTCTAGAGAATTTCAAAGCAAAGTTAAAAGTTTCAACAAAATGCTCCTATGAAAAACTTGAAATTCATGATTATTTCACAATATTTTTCTTTTCAATGAAAAAAGAGGCAAAATGTTCAAGTTGATCTCTCTAATAGATGAAACAATTTGGATGAATTAATATAAAATAGATAAAACAAAAAAAGATAGTGAAAAATGACAGAAAAAGAAAAAATAAAACCAAAGATTTGACCTTTAGCTATAATACCATCAAAGAATCTATGGTAAAATGAAATTGAATTCCTGAAAAATGAAAAGACACAGAAATTTTCAATGGTTAAGTCCTTAGATCCAATCCTAGGTAAAATATACAATCTGAATAGGTTTTAATGTTAAATTGGGTCTCCTTTAACATTTAAGAACTAGATATTAATCAAAGGTAAATATCAGTGACGACATGAAGGATAGGAACTCATTGTACATGAATCGTTTCAGTTCCGAGTAGAGGGAAGCAGCAGCCGTAGTAGTTGATCCCAATATCGTTGAAATTGGTGGCAGAAAACGATAGTTCAGGTAGATGGCCCCCCTTCACCACCCCTCCATGTGCTCCCCGATTCATTCATCGTCACTTTGTACACTGATTGACTGGGTTCAGTAGGTTCCATTTCTTTCCTCGAATGCACTGTAAAGCAACCCATCTTCTACCCACCTTCACTGATGGCCTCCTCTACAATCTGCCCATATTCCAGCAAATCCAATGTCGCTGGGTCCCCTAATTCATTTCGAGGAGGTTAGACCTCGTCCTGGCTTCATCATTGATCATCATCCAACACGTGAAGGTTGTCTCCTCTTATCTGTGTTTCTGGCCTGCCTTCATAAACCCCACTTTAGCCACGACCAACCCTCAATTAATTGAAGTCCATGGACGCACTGCTCACCCATCTCCTGACAGCAGAAGCTGTTCACGGTCGGTCTGATTATCAAAGCCAAAAAATCTATTGTTCATGTCCAAGTTTGTCTACAGAAGCTAAGAGCAGAATATACAAACATGATTCGATGGGTCTATTTGGCGTTAGTTGTTATTCGTTAAACACCTACAAGATTATTCTGTAAACTTTGATTTCATGAGTTGAATTTAATCAATAGTCGCCGATCTACTCTAACTTCTAGCTGTCATTCACGTGCGATTCTTACATGTTCTTCTTCCTCCTTGTTTCAGTTCAAAGCATGATGATCTCTTCTCCTTGTTTACGATTCACGTTTCAAGCCAATTATCGGAATGTAAACAAAGCAAGGTGGTTAGTTACTTTTGATTTATTCATCAGAACGTGGTTTTGCTTGCAGATCAAGGGGCAGCTCTCTGTATTCTGTACGCTGTCTGCTTCTCGAATCTCGCCGTTCAAAAGAAAAATCTCCATTGTTTGGTATCCTCGTCCTCGGATATTGCTTTCGTTACAATAAAGAAAAAAGGCTCGTCCAGATTAGCTTTACAAAGATGGCTAATGATCGAGCAGGAGACACGGCGGAGATGGTGACTCAACGTCCATATTAGTGCGGCCAACTCGAGAGAGACTTTAATAATTTCCAAATGTATGCATGATTGACATTTGGTAACGCCTCATGTGAGTAGACCAGACGATTGGTCCTCCCTTAATTTGCTTAAATTGTAAAGATGAACCACAGAGATCATCGAAAGTCAAGGTAGATAAGATCAAAATTTAAACCCACCCATGTGCTCTCGATTTTGATTAGGTAAAGAATAAGCGAAGGTTATTGGTGTTGGTGTCAAACATGCTCATTAAAGCCAAATGAATGGATCCCAAATCTGGTGTAAAGATAATTAAGCCACCAGAAAAGAAAAGAAAAAAACCACTACTCTAGTTCGTCATTTGATCGGCTTTTAGAATGATTTTGACAAACTAGTGGCAGAGTCTAATTGGGACGTTAAATTAAAGAAGTAAATTTCGGTCATCTCTCCTAAGTTCAAACCGACAAATTGCAGCAAAACAGGCAACATCGTCATCGACCAATGCTAATGATGTTCTTTGCGAACGATCTACTTTTCGAGTTGAATGAAAGGGAAGCTTTCATTTGATAAGCAAGGGTGATGGATCCCACTTTGAGGGCAAAGAGCGAATGAAGATGGATATAAGTGGGGAATGCATTCTGGATATCTTGTCCGACCGACCGACTGTCGGTTGCGAGGCAATTCCGTAAGGCTTACAACTCGTATTAATAATCCTTGTCTTGGTTGAGCCGTGGAAGGGAACCCATCCAATTCCGCCGAGGACATTTACTATTCCGATGTTAACTGCTATGAACCAACGCTGGCTTTGTTTGGTCATCGCCAATCGCCATTATCGAAATGGGAACAGAGATGTGACGCTTTTCCTCGTCCAAACCTTACAGTTAGGATCACGTCCCATCTCATCTTGCTTCATTTACCTCTTCCGGGTTATTGGATGCGAATCGATCTCCAGTATCTTCAGACTACGGAAGTAATGAAGAAAGTGAAAGTAAAGGAACTCAGTGTTCAACCCAGATGAAGAAAATAGTAATGGGCGATGGTGGGTTGGGTTCGGTAGGAAGGGAGGGAGGAAACTGGAAACCGCATCCATCACATTGGTGCAGATTCACCACCCATTACAGATAAGAGATTGGAGATCTAAACCCACCAACAGTGCCCACCTTTGTGTTGGCAACCATGTGCAGCCAACCGTGCCTTCCTGCCTTTGAGTGGATGGTTACAAAATAAAATACGGGCATCATCTTCAACCACCCTTCTCTTCCAAAATATTCAATCCGATTACTTGTTCTTCTTCGTGATCGCCCTTCGTTCCACATTATCCCACTCGCATGACCCTTCCTCTTTCTCTCTCTCACACTCTTTTGATAGTGGTTGGCGTGGCCCCGGATCTTCTGTTCCCTTGTCCATCTTTCCACTCACATGTACCCTCCACTGACCTGTAAAGGTCATTCTCATTTCCTGTTTCTAAGCTACCTGTTTTTTTTTTTTTCTTACTAGTTATCGAATGATTTATCAATGTTTATTTCTGTACGTGTGTGAGGGGGAGGACCCATGAGTGGATAGAAGAATTAGGTTCATCTGACTCTCCACTTCTTTCTATTTAAAGGCCTTCGTGGATTATAGGATGAGGCGACCAACTGTGAAGAAGCAGCTTTTGTGTACTTGAACTCGTACTGCTCAGCTTGTTGCAGCTTTCAACTGTTCCCTTCTCTTAGCTCTTTCAACCCTCTAATGGCCGCTTCTGTTTCATCAGACAACTGGGAGACCGTCTTCGAGGACGTTTCCCAGTTCGACGAGTCGCTTCTCATGGCCTTCCTGGAAGAATCTCAAATGGAGGAAGCCGAAGACGAGCAGTTGGGATGCGTGATCAGATCCCTTCAGGAGGAGATCGACTCCAGGGCTGCTTCAGAGCCTAATGACGCGTACGGAAGCTGCGACTTGGTGATGGGGGGATTGGACGATGATGATGAGCAAGATAGGTCGAGATCGATGTGTCACTTAGATGACCCCTTTGATTGGGTGGACATGGATGTTGGTCCCTGCGAGGAAATGGGTGAGTGGTACCTGGACATGGGCGTCGCCCAGGTGGGGATGGCGGGTTATGCAGAAGATGGGGATTACATCAGCTCTTCTTTCTCTTACTACGGAGGAGGATATTCAGGAGAAGAGGCGATGGAGCAGGAGTACATCCCTCTCTGGCAAGAGACATTTGATTACAGAATGTAGGAAAGAGGAGGTGTAAGAGGATAGATTATCCGTCGAATTGTGGATAGTCAAACTACAAAAGAAACTAAGCTCACAGCAGATTCAGACCTATTTTCTCTGTCTTTGTATCTGTATAACTGTCATCTGTAGCATCTATTTTTGTTTTTATTTTTCCATTCATATCAAGGCCTAGACAAAGAAAGCCAAGGAAATGAAAGCAGCTTCAATGCTTGCCTTTGAATCTATGACTTTTGATTTTCAGTTCGAGGAAGGCCTGATAAATAATCTCATGAGAAGATTAATTCACCCATTACCCGTCTAATCTCTGCAGATTTTTAATATAATTTTATGAAATCTGAGTAATTTCCTATAAATGATATTGCTACATTTTAAACTTTAAAATTTTCTAGAACCAAAACTTTCTCTTTATTTATTTTTGTAGTTTTAAATATAAGTTGGAACTCGAACCCAACTCGAGCTCAAACTCAAACTTGGTTAAAAATTTTAGGCTCGATGTTGAGTTCGAGTTCAAGGTATTCAAATCTAGCCAAACTCGAACATATACAGGTTTGAACTTGGCTAGACTCGATGCCACCCTTACTTACCCGTTGATAAACCTATTTACTCGCGTTAATTCATGTCGTGCCACCCTCTAAAAATGAAAGCAGGATTTCGCAAGAAATTCACATTTTATCCTTGTCGGAATTGCATCCTGCAATAGCAAGGAGACAGTAACATGATGCTCGTTGATACTGTAGGCAATAGGAAAATGAAGATACTTAGATGATAGACAAAGAAACAAAAGAAGAGCACGAAAACGGAAAAACTTGTAGGCTTGGTATAATCAGTTGCTCTAACCATCTAACCATAAGACAAGCCACAGGACCTTAATGGGTTTTAATCATGGTATAAATATAATTGCAACCAGGTATCACAAAAATTAAGGAAGCCAAAGGCACACTGTTCTACTCGTTTTTTTTCCTGCTTCCACTTTTCTTCTGTTCATTCACCATGCAGATTGCAGAGACGTGCAGCTTTGAACGCCATACTGATTTCTCACGTCTCTGTATCTAAGAAACAAACGAGTAGCCAAAGCTATAGAACAGCCGATACTTATTTCAGTCTCTTGCGTGTTCCTTTTTGTTAAGAATTTAACACCGACACTCATCATGGTCAATATAAAAATTTTCACGACTTTGCTCTTGAGCTCAATATAAAGCAATTCTCACTTTCCATTGCATTAAAGTAATGCCTAACCTTCAATCACACAACATGAACACAGGCTGAAAGAACAACGATGAAGGTCACAGCATCAGGCTCCATCCTTGCCTCTTTCATCCCATTAAAAAAATCCAAAGCCTCTTTTGCAAACCCATGTTGGGCATAACCACATCTATAGAAGAGTACACACGAATCTCAGTCCCTAAAATTAGTTGCAAAGAGTACACGTACAGCCGTCCATATCTTAATCTAACGAGTCAACCAAAAGGAGCAACCCTTTAACTATAACACAAAATATTACATCCCAAGGCAACTGTATTTTAAAAAGTATGTCATACAGTAATCTGCTCCGTCAATCTCATACATCAACTCTTAAACCTTCACGTTCTTGACCTCCGAATTGGTGAACGGCTGCACATGTTGAAGAATAAGACAGGTTAATCTCAGTTCACCATAAGCATCGAAGGTATTCATAACAAAAAAACCATGGTAACCCTTATCAGATCATTGCATCAACTGATACATTATAATCGCTAATTAGAGCTCTTGCAAACACTTTCATTTGCAAGAAAAAATTATTCAAACTATCCAGCACCACTCCTGTACTATGGGACAAACATATATTTACAAATTTCTTCTGATTTATCAGTATCAAGTAACTCCTGCTACACCCGCTAAAGGTATTTCTACTATGGTGCATCTTGCTTAGATAAATGATAGATCAGAAAAGTCTTGACAAGAAACAAGAAGAAAAAAAAACTAAAGAAAAGTAGATAGTAACCTCCAATAGCATGCTATAATTATCAAGCAACAAATTTTACTTGTCATAGTACAAGTGGAGTTTTGCAAGCAATTTCTTGTTAGCCGTTGTTTTGCTGATGTTATCATTTTCGCCAAAAAATGTCTAATGCTTTTTCCCAAAATACTGTGACTAGAGTACAGATCTCAAACCTGCGGTATCGTCCATACTCAGAGCTTCTCTTCCTGTCATATGCAGGGCCACTGTACCTATCATAAACAGGACTCCTTGGACGACCATAATCAGGAGTTTGTCGTCCTCTATGACCATCAGGACTCAAAGAATGGACATAGGGGCTATCACCACGTCTAGTTCCATAACCTCTTCTTGGGCTGTCATGACGTTGGTCCCGCTCATCATCATCTCTTAGTGCATATTCCACAGAAACCACCCTATCAAGAATTTTGCTGCAACAAAATCAATCAACAGAGAGAATATAAGAAACCCATTTTTGGAAAATTTCAAATTCCCAATTTAAGAAAAGCAACAAAACAAGGAAAAAACCAACCTCATATGAGTGCAGTCCAGGGCTCTTGTGGCCTCTTCCTGTGTTTCAAACTGAACAAATGCAAAATTCCTCCGAACTCGTACATGTAAAACATTTCCGTATGGCTCAAAATGCCTCTCAATGTCCCTAACTCTGGTGTGAATAGGATCAAAATTAATCACAAACAGTGTTTTTGTGGGCCTCTGATTTGCTATTGCCCTAGAGCCTTCACGATGACGTGGTCCACGATCTCCCTGCTGACAACAAGTGAACTGGTCAGTTATTAATAATTCCAATAACTTTCTCTATGTAACATTTTGAAGTAGAAAATTGGGATTTGGAATTTTATATCCATAGCCATTGATATAATAACTCAATCAGAAAAGGAAGAGCAAGCCATTAAAGACAAAAATATTATTACCCTTGACCACTCTACAGAGAGCCTACGTCTATTGTACCCAAAGGGTATGTCATCAAGACCTCGGATCGCATCTTCAGCATCACGTTCATCATCAAAATAAACAAAGGCAAATCCTGCAAAATTTACAGCATTAGAACAAGTGATGGCAATCAATCTCTCGATATACAGCTTTTGACCTCATATTTTGTTACTGCATCTGTAACCCAAATCTGGGTTTTTATTTTCCTCAGAAGACAAAAGAATACAACACCTGCAAAGACTTGAAGTTCTGACTTTAAGGATGATGAATGTCAGTAATAGAAGGCCTTGCATGATGAACTAAATCATGACGTGATACAAGCAAAACCCAATTTCAGAAGGAGAGAAGGCATTGTGGAGCATGCTTCGCCATTTGAAAGAGCAACCGTGCAGTTCATGGCATGATGAATTGATTCCTCAATGGATCATACTTGGTCAAATGGCAACTTTGGGCAAGGAAGGGGTGAGTAATAGTGAGCCAATGAAGGAAATGCAAGACAATGCCATTTGTGAATTGAAGGAAGCAGGTGTGCTGGCAGGAAGGTTTCCTTTGTCATAGAAAGTTTTTGGGCAGAGGAGATGATGAGAGCCTAGTCCCTTAGTAATTCCTGCGTCAAAGCAAACATTTAACACCACTTTCTCTAGAAACTAGATATTTTTCTCATTACACTTGTTCCCTTGTTATTGTACATGACAGGTTTGCACAGTTCCATAAACAGTGCTTGGTATTAATGCTTTGTGAAAAATGTAGATTTGAACAGACTTACAAAACTAATGTAATAGTAAAGTGAGCTTGCAGTCTCATTAAAGCCTATAAATAACAACTGGAAAGAATGTGTTATTCATCATCATCATTAATAAAGATTCTTGTTGTTACTAGCAACATGAATTCTTTTCATCCATTTCATTTCAATCTATCGTTCTTCAACTCTATTGTCAGGCCAGCCTTTTTAAAGCCTGTTAGCACTGCCAATCACATTTTTTAGCCTTCCTCCACTTTGCATTCCATCAACTGACATTAACAAAATCCTCACCGCCAGTGAACAATTAGTCTCCATTAAACATGTATAAACCAACTAAGAAAGCTCTTCTCTTATTTTCTCATCTAGTGCCACTTACACTAGATATTATCCAATACTAAAGTGAGCTTAAGAAAGTAAAACACTACAAATTCATAATACACACACAGAAATTTTGACATTTAATAGGAAGACTTATTCAAAGAAATTTGGATAAATCAGAGTGATGAAGATGAACCGAAGGAAACTTGGGAATATAGCTGATGGAAAACTATTCTGATCAAAGATGAAATAAATAAAACAATAGTTGAACAATGACTTCGACACAGGGTAAAGCAAAACCCCATTGGCTTAATCAATCAACAACCAAATCAGCCAAGCAACTAACATTGAGAGGAGACTCTTCATGCAGGTAGAATGACTAGCTAGAGTATTACATTCAACTATAAGTAAATAAAAAACGAATCAATAAATATCAAAACCTAAACAATATCAAGAATAAAGTCTTAGGGAAATGCTTAATTAGATGGCCTTTCACAAAAATAGTTATGTTTCTAAGGAAAATCATTAGAATACAAAAAAATATAACTGTTTTGCAACTTGTTTCATGCGTGCCTCTTTACTTCAATGAATATAGCAAATAAGTTTCGATAGTTTTCATGAGTACAACTAGAAGAATTTCAAACTTGTGTTATATTTTTCTGCAATATTTTTAATACATGGTCTAAAGAGGACCAAGAAAACAGCAGATTTCCTGCTACCTTTTTTTAAAGTAGCCCGAGTTCAGAAGCCACATGAGTAGCTACTAATAGCCCGGGATGTAACAACTGGCATTCAAGAGAAAAATCAGCAAGAGAAAGCAAAAACCCTTACCGCAACCAGTGCGAGTAACCCGTACTGCCACAACGAATAAAATAGTGGACAGACTCACATACAGAGTGATAAATAAATAAATAAATAACAAAGAGAAAGGCAAACATCAAATTTCATCTGCGGTAGTGCTGGATAAACCAATGCCAAACCCATCCATAAACTGATTAAAAGTGATATCTATTTCTCTCTGTGCAAAAAAGTTGTACCAGACTTCATGTCGATGCGATCAACACGACCATATTTGGAAAAGAGCCGCTCCAAGTCCGAATGGCGCGTCTCGTAGTCGAAATTACCGACAAACACAGGCCTCATAGTACCGACGTCGAGAGTCAAACCAAATCTTCTGTCCAAAACCTTAAAAATTTTAAAAATAAGAACGAAGCCTCGGTGTAGAAACATATCAGCTATCTGCGGAGCATTGGCAACGGGAGGACGTTTCGACAATAATAACAAAAAAAATCATCCTACGAGCAAAACCCTAGACAAAAACTAGAAGGAGCTGGCCGTACCTCGGAGGCTCGGAGTATTGAAACCCTAATCCAACGAGGACAAGTACCAAAATTGAGAATTTGAGAGGCAAATTGGGACGAACCAGGTTTAAATTACGAGAAAGCCTTCCTTTCTCTCACTTCCCAGAGGCCAGCAGCTTGAGCGACGCAGTTCGACTTTTAATTTTGCAAATTATTTAAATTTTTGAGACACCCCGATTTCAAACGTCAAAAAAGGAAATCCAGAAGGGCGAAACGGGTCCATTGTTCCGGTTACGGCTCTTCCGAACCCAGAGAAGACTCTTCCGAACTGCATTTGTACAGTCAAAGGTGCCACGTAACCTTTGATTACTTACGTGGTGCCGTATCATCACACCAGATCAACACATGAAGAGTTGTGTTTGTCGTAGTGGCCTTATTAAGTTGTGTTTGTTATAGTAGCCTTATTTTAAGTTCGAGATCGAGGTGAGAAAACACTGAACTAACCGGATCAATTTTCGAGCGGAACTGATAGTCGGACTAAACATGACGGGTTGAGCGAAGGCTAATGGTTCTCCGACCTTCAATCTTCGCACGCATAGTTTCTTCTGATTTCCTCTTCTCTGTATTGGTACAGACAACGCGCGCATCCTAGACAGCGGAAAATTTGGACTGTTCGAAACCCTAGCTCAGAGAGAGAGAGAGAGAGAGCATGTCGAAATCTCTTCCTTATTCGATGAGAGATGTTACATACGACAATGCCAAGTTCCGTCAGCGTTCCATCTTCCAGGTGCGTAACTTTGTGCTGAATATTTCTTTTCAGATCTTACAACTGTCAGATCATACAACTCTCAACGTTTCACTGTCATGAATTCGCAGTCTTTGGGCGAAAAATTCTGTTTTTTCTGTGCGATTTATTTTCTTGCATTTGTTGTTTTCTTGGTAGCCCACGGAATTGTGTTGGTTCATACCGGCCTACGTTTCATTCATACAATTGTATTAAGTTTCTCCCTCTCTCTCTCTCTCTCTCTCTCTCTCTCTCTTCCTTTTTCTGCTGGTTAGATCTGCTTCTCTGAAATCATTGACTTTTTTTTTTTTTTTGTCGATTGCTTACCTTTCGCTTCTTTATTTCGTTGTTTCAATTGAAGTTCTTTTTCCCTCTTTTCTAATGCGATTTATTGAACTTATTATTTCACTCAATAAACCAAACAATTCTCAAGGTCAAATCCATCATCAATTGCTTTTGTGTTTATTGCGGCCAGATAATTAGTCAGGCGTTGCTCACTAGTAGCTTCAGACGAGATCGTTTCAGATGCTCCACAGGAAAGCTTTTAGCTCTATTGATGATCTCTGGCCTAACTTATCTTATGCTAACACATGAAAGTCGTATCGTTTCCACTCCTGATGGACTTGTTAAAGGTACTGCTAGCAATCTACGAAAGCTTTGGAGAAAGCCGCCAAGGCTTCCTCCTTCTGAATTTGGAAGTTCTATTCTTGATCCGGACAAGCTGAATTCTATCTCCGAATGGGTATCCAGGCAAGAAAAGGTTAAAGAGGCTTTCGTCCATGCATGGTCTGGGTATGAAAAGTTTGCATTCGGTTTTGATGAACTTAAGCCTTTGAGCCAGAAAGGAGTAGATGGACTAGGAGGATTAGGAGCCACAGTAGTCGACGCTTTAGATACAGCCATGATAATGGGTCTTGATGACATTGCCTTAGCAGCAGGGTCTTGGATTGAAAAGAACCTCGCCAAAAGGATTAGTGAGAAAGGACAAGTTAATCTCTTTGAGACTACTATACGGGTATTAGGCGGTCTACTAAGTGCATATCATCTAAGCATGGCCAAACAAGGAGGAGAATTGGGATCTTCTAGAACACTCAATGGGTCTCAACCTGATGTTTACCTAGAAACTGCAAAAGACTTGGCAGACAGATTGCTATCTGCTTTTACTTCCAGCCCTACTGCTATTCCTTATAGTGATGTTGTTCTTCGTGACCATTCGTCACATCCAGCTCCTGCTGGACTCAGTAGTACTGCAGAAGTTTCCACACTACAGCTTGAGTTTAATTATCTCAGTGCTATTTCGGGTGATCCAAAGTACACAACAGAAGCAATGAAGGTCTTAGAGCATTTCAGGACTCTGCCTAAGGTGCAAGGGCTAGTGCCGATTTACATCAGGTATGACTGGCTGCATTTGATGTCTTGTGACCAAAGGTGCACATCATATAGTGTCAAGATTTCTTATTGCAGAAACACCTTTATATTTTCTTCCACATGCTATTCAGCCTTCTAAATATTTTCCTTTATTTTCCTCTGAGCTGTTTCACTTTCTCTTGACTTTTGTCTGCCCCCTGTACTCATTCAACAGTTGTGTGTGCCCCAGCCCTTATACAGGTGAGTTTAGTGGAGATAATATTCGACTTGGATCTCGAGGTGACAGCTATTATGAGTATCTCATCAAAGTTTGGCTTCAGCTGGGAGGAAACCAAAATAATCATTCCAAGTATTTACATGAGATGTTTGAGGAAGCAATGAGGGGTGTAAAGGATCGTCTTGTTCGAAAGTCTATCCCAAAGGGACTCGTCTTTGTTGGGGAGCTACCTTATGGAGCTGATGGTGCCTTTAGTCCCAAAATGGATCACCTGGTATGAGTTTATTTATTTTATATCTTATAAAAACAACTGAATACTAGTCCTTGAAAAGCTAAAGTTTTAAACCTTTAAAAGTGGGAAGTCTTTTTAGGCTACTTGAGTTTTACCATGCAGGTCTGTTTCCTACCAGGGACACTTGCGCTTGGTGCTACTAAAGGAATAAAAAAGAAAAAGGCGATGGAAGAAAATCTACTCACTTTTGAAGATTTGGACAATCTGAACCTGGCTGAAGATTTGGCACATACGTGCTTTGAAATGTATGCAGTGACAGCAACTGGTCTAGCGCCCGAAATAGCTTACTTCCATGTAGAGGTTGGTTTAGCTATATATTTTGTCTGCAGAGGTTAGAGTGCCATCTTCTTGACTTTTTTCTTTTATCATATAGAGAACTTATGGGTGTTTTACTTGGTCCAGGGACCTTCTGAGGAAGGCTTTGATGGGGGCAACAAGAGTTCAGAGTACATGAATGATATAATAATTAAACCCCTTGATCGTCACAATCTTTTGCGTCCAGAGACGGTGGAATCTTTATTTGTGTTGCATCGAATCACAGAAAATCCAAAGTAAGCTCTTCACTTCTGTCAACCAACCTCCTTAATACCCAAACTACAGTGTTATCCTTATTTTTAACTTTCGATTTGTACTTATCTCAGGTACCGGGAGTGGGGATGGCAAATATTTCAAGCCTTTGAAAAGTACACGAAGGTCGAGAATGGGGGATATACTTCCTTGGAGGATATCACAGTTGTGCCCCCTCGAAGAAGAGACAAGATGGAAACCTTTTACTTGGGAGAAACCTTGAAATATTTATACTTGCTCTTTGGCGATGACAATATCCTTCCTCTAGATAAATTTGTTTTCAATACAGAAGCTCATCCCCTACCAATCCATCCAAGCACGAAGGAAGAATAAGTCTCTTACAGCGAATTTCTCCAAACTAGACTTTTTCATCATGAGGCCCCTTTGGCGTATAGCAATGGGAGGAACCATTTACTTCGCCCTAATCAGGAGCTCTCCATTCCGCCCTAGTGAGAGAAGATTGCTGGGATGAGTTTTGGCTCCTCCATCTGCCCACAGGAGCCCCATTAGTTCCTTTTGGTTTTTTCACCTTGGTTGAGTTTAATTTCATGGAGTAACTAATTAATCTCTTGATGATTCTTTTACCAATTGTAATACTTTCATGTTACATAGACTCTTTAACTCTCATGAGGGTTACTCCCAAAAGTTAATACAATCGATGTACTATAATGCTATGGGATTAGTTGTGCTGTACAATTTTGTTGTTACGGATTGAGCTTTGATTTGTAACTATGAGATATTGACAATTTCTGCTACTACTTTATAGCTTTACAAGAATATTCACAAAACTTTCTCGCTGTTCTCATTCTCAATCAGAAACAGGTGGTCTCCGTCGCGTACAACACTAATGTCGTCTACTTCTGCATTCTCGCCGTTGACTACTTTGACAAGGTGGCGGGCCCCCAGTTTTTTACCTGCAGTTCAAGATTAGACGGCATGGTGCGTTAAAGAGGACAATGGAAATTTCAGGACTAAAGAGAACAAGAAAATGCTTACCACCAATTCTGAGTAGCTCTTGCAGAGACTCAGGGAGATTTATTAACTTCCCCAGCTGTGCTTGAGATGCATTCTTCAAGTAGATTGTTACTCTTTTGTTGGTATGTAGCAAAGATTTGCTATCCGTGGGACCTCCGTGACTAATTGAACTGGGTTTATGAGCGTTCTTGGCAAACAAAGAGTTTGAAAACTCCTCCGATGTACTTTGATACTCGTCTTTTTTCTGTCTGGTTATTGTTTCTGTTTCCAGTATATCTATTTTATGATCATCTGCGTTCCCGTCTCTGCTTTCCAAGCTTTCTAAGACATTAGAATCCTGGGTTAACTGTGTTCTTTCTGCCTGTGAAAAATCAGTTGCTCTGTTGTAGCCTTTGTGTAGCCATTCTGTAAGGACTAGTCCCGGATCCATATGTGGGTCACCGGGCCCAAAGATATCCTGCCCCTTGAGTCTCTGTAAGACGGAGAAGAAATTCTCAGCTTCCTTCTGCTAAAATTGAGAGAACAGTTATTTAGTTTAGAATGAATAACGTCTATACTTGAAGAAGGTTCTTCATTACGATACTTCCGTCATCCATATTCGCATGAATAATGTTCACGAGTGGCGCTCTGTTCAGTCTTAAGATTTGGGAAAGCTCTCTGGTCTTCACTGTGAATGGCTGCGGTCTGTTGCAGAGAACCCCAATCTCCCCAAACATTTCCCCTGCCTCCCTGCTACGACGGACCTGAATTAAGCGAGAGACGACTCTAAACGTCAGTAATGTTAGTTCCACTTGAATGAACTCTTATGGAAAGCAGGGTTTTCCATTTATAAGACTTACTTGATGATTCTCATTTGCATGGATTAGGAAGTCCTGCGATCACAAACCATTAACCAACAACCAATGTTAGTTTTCCGAGTTTTAGTATTGGGTTTTCTTTCATGAACGAAGCTCGTCGATTTCACGTACCACTGACCCAGATACGAGGATGTAAATATCTGCAGGAAACTCATTCTGGAGCATCACTTCTTCGTTCGGTGGATAATACTCGGCCTGCATTTCTGGAACCTTTCCAGGCAGTAAATGATATTTATCAAACATCAAGTAGGGACGAAATAAAAGTAAGCGAGTAACGGGAAAGGATCACAAAAGTATGGGAAGCCTTACTAGTTGGAAAAGGAAGTCATTGGAGACTCCTTGAAAAAGATAAACTTTCTGGATGATGGGGAGGAAGAGGAAGTGAGCTATGCTTGCTCGTATTGCCTTCGGAAGACCGTTCAAGGCTTCCTGCTGTTTGAGTCCCTCTGTTTTAAATCTGAGACATATATGGGACAACATCTGGTCCCCAATTGGCAGGGGCAGCTGATTTCGAGCTGCGAATTCGGAAGCTGCCTGGACTGTGTCTCGCTGCATCATCAAAAGTAACTTCCATTAGCAAGAAATTAAAAAGAGTGGCCGCGAAAATCAAGAAGAGAAACATTCCAAGTGAAGTGAGGTCTGAAAAACTTATTACTGAAATCTATCGAAGGCAACAGATCGAGTGGTTAACCGTTATTTTAGCTTATGTGAGTTCATAAACATCAAATGGTCTGAACAATCCAAGATTGAAAAGTGACTAAAAAAACAAAAATGGGTTACAAGGATTTCTGGGTCTTCCAGCATAATTGAAGTCATTTATTTATTAAACACCACTATGATGAACGTTCAGAGGCAGACGCCTACATTTGTTCTGGACCTTGCTGCTCTCAGTTACTTACCAATCACTAACTGTAATCTCGTTAGCTGATTGAACTGCAGCAAATAATTTACTGAAAGGAATGATACAGAAGTTTCGTCTTCAATTCTCTTTTATGATCATAGAGAGAACTCATTAATGAGGACTAGTTTATGGAAGCACAAAGGAGGAGGAGGACCCTTATCAAAAACAAGGAAATGGAATATAAGAATATTAAAAAGGATTCGCCTGAAAATCATTGCGAGTTTTAATTTGACAGAGAGCTTACGAAGTTTCTTGTGCGGCTAGTTCCATGGACGACAAGGTTCGTCATGTTTCCGATGAGGTAAGCTGTGAGGCCCAAGTTGAAGAGCATGTAGAAGAGAATGAAGAGCATCTCTCTGGGGTTCTCCGCATGGAGATCTCCGTACCCCGTTGTAGTTAGAGTTGTAATGGACCAATACATTGCCGTCACATATCGAACCCAAAGACTCTGCTCTTTGAAATCCGGCATAACCGCTCCAATCCATGTTTTCTTCGGGTCGGGGTATCTGTCCGCGATGAGATAGTTAAAGCATCCCCCGCAGTGAACTGCAAACAGAGTAACCTGGCAAGGAACAGCGCGGGAGCTCGGTGTTTAATCGCTTCACGTTCAGAAAACAGATTCAATGAATGCCCAGAAATAAATAATCCAAGGAGAATAAGAGCTTACGGAGACAAGCTTCGTGCAGCGGGTCCAGAAGTAGTTGAAGCGGATATCTTTCTCGAGTCTGAGGAGAGAGGAGGAGGTGGGCTCGTGAATTTTTTCTATATATATATACTATCTTTCTCAGGATTCAATCAATTGAAAGAAACTAAATGCTGGTGTTCGGCGGATCCACCTTGCAAAGAGGGAGCTCACCCGCCGAAGGCGCCACAGTCGGAGCATGTTGAGAAATTTGAAGCCGAGGTTGCTGCCATGTTTTCTGTGGAGGAGGCTCAGAGACTGGAAAGGTATCGTGGAGCAGACATCGAAGACGAACCAGGTGGACAAGTACCTGTGGGACCGGAGTCGAGAAAAATAGAGATTAAATTACAAGGAGCCAAAAAGTTGGGAAAAACCGAAAAACCATTGTCGACGATTTCTGTTTTTTCTCCTTTTTATAGAAAAAAATGTGGAGCTTGGAAAGCTACTGAAACTGAACAGAAGAGGCAACCAACCTCAAAACTCAGTCACGTACCTGGACGCAATTTTTTTTGGATCATCTACGAGAAGATACGACCTTCGTTCCAGAAAAGCCACGAAAAAGGTGAGGATGATGTCAATGGCAAAGAAGCCATTCATTATATTATCGACGATGAAAAGCACGTCAGGCCTGTACTTAAGAAATGCGAACTCGAAGGGGCAGATCCAGGCCGAGTATACTACCAGAGGAATCAGAAACATCTGCCATACCCTGAGGAGAAGAACGACAACACAGGAAAGCCGGTGAGTTACCTTCTTGCATTTACATGTTAAAAAAATGAAGCAGAATTAATATAGAAGAATCATGAGCCACCTATAACGAGGATCAAATGGAGAAATGATATGCTTCCTAAGCTGGACAGACTGGTTGATTTGAGCCCCGAGAGATGGCAAGAGATCGTTTGAGAAACTATGGCCACGCTGATCCACTCGGAACTCATCGCTGCAGAAGCGCTGACAAAAAGAAAACGACATCTCTCCCAGTGGTCGATCGTGTGCAAAGTTCTGAGAAGCTCTACTCGAAGCTGCTGTAAAACCCAGCTGGGGGAAGGCAGAAAGGAGCTATTGTATAAATAGAAGAGCAGGATGAGCTCTCCTTGTGTTGCCTCACTTTGAATGGAATCAGCGGGATTATTCCCCGAGGAAGATGATGAGAAGAGCGGATGAGAAAAGGCGGTTCCAAATCTGTAGGAAAAATAAAAGAGAGAAAGAAAATCCGGGGTGGGGTAAGAGCGGTGCAAGTGGCAGACACGAGTTCCCTGGACTGCAAATGCGGAGTCGAGAGCTCATCCAGAGACGTACTGAAAGATGGTGGTGGGAGCTCCAATACCAAAGGAGGTGGTGGTAACAAGAATACGCCATTGAAGGGCAAAAAACGGTTGCAATAGGTTCAGTAATGGAAGCTTCATTAATTGGCTTTACCGGAAGTAAAACCAGACGGGGTGATTGAGGTTCAAAGGTCCAAATCGTGGACACCACATGTGGACCAGTGAGAATCAGCTCCCGAGCATTGCCTCCTGAATCGCAATCCGAACGACTGGGTTTTCATGTATCACCAGAGATCGACGCTTCCATCTACTTGTACAAATTTCCCATAAAAGGATACGTATCTGGTCTGTCTTCAGAGATCACAGATCCACTTGCAGCACGACACTCCGTCCAACATCAAGGCGGATTTCACTGCATCTTCGCTCTCGTGGTGGGATTTACACGAACAGGAAGAAGATCCAAAAGAAAACAGAGATTACCCTTTTGCTTTGCGTTAAAATCTGTAGGTAAAAACACATTTGTTGTTTTTATGTGAAGTGCGCGTTTCCCTTTATTGTGTTCAGCAGAGAGCCCGAAGGTCTTTTCAACTTTCGGAAGAGCCGTGTCTGCACTTCAATTTTAATTGGTAGGAAAGACGTTGAGGAGTTTCTTCCGATAACGACGAGAGCTTGATTGAGAAGTTTCAAGAATTTTTCGCGAGTTTGTAAATGGGACAAAATTCACAACAAAGAAGATTTAAAACGAGTATAAGAACGAAATTTCAGAAAAAAATAATAAAAAGGCCGTTTATCGCTTTCTCTTTTACAAAAGGAAATGAAATCACGAGAGAGCCCGTTTTGAAGACTTTCTATGAACGAAATCATCACGGGAGAGTTACAGATCTCTTTGCCGCTAACTCCAGAGCAGAGTTAAAAAAGGTGAATTAAAGACTGGGTTCTGTCCTCCTCCTGCAATCAACTTTAGCGGGGTCCATAACTGCCTTGTTCTTGGCACAGGGCAACGATTCCTTCCTTCCTCCTTCCTCCTTCCTCCTTCCTCCGTCCCTCTTATCGGAGTGAAGCACAACGGCGCTTTGGTCAAAAGCCGATCATTGAACGCCGTTTACGACAAAACAAGATATTTCCAATATTATAATAAAAATAAACCATTTTTTTTGTGCCTTTTTAATATTATATTTCTTGAAAATTTGTTCGCGCGACACGTGTGATTGGTCGGTCCGGGTCGAGACGGTTCGGAGATATGGTTGGGCCCATTCCCGCTGTGATAAATAAAAGCAAGTCGGCCATAACGGTAACGAGACTGTTGGCTCCAGAAAGAAAGAAAGATACCTGTAAACGGAAAAGCAGAGGCACATCTTTCTAGTCCAAAAAAGCCCCTCGTAGACTAAATTACTCTTCCAGGAAAGGTCGTTGTCCGGGGTAAGTTAGTCAATTAAAAAATTAATCAAGAGTTGAAGATAGCGTGATTTGGAGGACCCTACCGAGAAAAGTATTATTAAAGACAGAAAGGTAGCAATGGGTTCAATGCATGTGCTGTTTGTTACAAGGGGACCCTCTGTAGTAGTGGCTGCGCCGCGAGTAAATCAAACCGCGGGCCAGGCATGCATCCACTCGTCTCTGCTTCATCAGTCGCGAGCGGTGGATGAGAATGGACTAGACCAGGGGGGGTCCCTTCCATGTGGTCCTCCCAACTCTCTTATCATCATCCTCAATTAAATGAAAGATGGTGGGTCTTTTACTAAGGAGAGGAGGGTCCCATTGATCCATCGAATCGAAGCATGAAGAATTCCTTAAAATCTGATAGTGATTCCTGTATGCTCATGAACGCTTGTTCGCTCAAGGGTAGGATGTGTCAGGCCCACCTCACAAAGCAGTTCGGAGTTTTGGTTGTTTCTTCCACAAGGTGCAGGGAGCCCCAGAACACCCTTGGATTCTCACGTGTTTATCCCGAGAGCCTGTCATCGCAGATTTGGCAATCTACACTAGCACTTCTTCGGATCTCCTACCTGCATGTCACCAATTGGCGATTTCCAAATATTAAATGTCTGTTCATGGACGCAGAGATGCTCGGGTTGTGTCGTTAAAGGGGGAGGACAAGAAGACCGTGATGAAGACAGAACATTCGTTTAAACATACAAATAATCTGGAGATGTTCCTTAACCATTTTTCTTGCCTGAATTCCCTGTGGGAAATTAGACTGAAAATCCGGGTTTATCCTCAGATTGCAATTCACCTTAAGCAAACATTTCAGCAACGGGAGAGCCTCGTCGGCGCAAACTTCCGACGGAGATGACAGAAACACGGCCTGCATGTGATCCACTCAGGCATTTTCGTTAGTGGTTGGCGAGGGAACACAGAATCCTGTGAGGCCCAGATTGAATGCACCAAAACATGATGTGGCTGGAGGCTTGTTGCATGTACCCTGTAATCTTTCATGTGAGGTGAAGGAAGGTTCAATGGTCCACACTCATGAATTTCATTAGTGGTGGGCGGTTGCGGTTATCCGTTCCGTCAAGATCACAAGCAGAGAGAAGGGGGAGGGGGAACTGGGGGAAGATGGTATATCACATGTTTACGTGTGAATGGCATCACATCCTGAAGGCTTCTTGCACGTCCCTTTTGACTCGGAATTGCGCTCAATCATTCAGCTCACCCATCTTACTTCTTCGACAGCGTGTTTGCTGTCAAGCCAGGAGAAATTGATTGAGCTTCTCAACTTAAGACCAGACAAATATGATGAAAGAGATTAAAATCTCAATCCTCAATCCTCATCCCTATCTTCGCAGGATGATTTGATGTTTTGGGTCGTCCTTCCACTGAGAAGTCACCACGGCCGACTGGAGATCCAACTTTTCATCCATTGCCAGATTCCACAGGTTCGTCTAGATTTGACTAATGAATCGAATTGTTTTGTAAGTTATTTTGCGTCGAATGAATGATCTTCTCATTAAACACGTACAGTACCCGCGCACATGGTAATAGTTTCTCGTTTTGAAACTCCCAAAGTCTCAAATGAATCATTGAATAGGAATCCAGCTTCAGAAACACGTATTTGATGCTTTTCACGAACTCATGAGAGGGCGACACTCTTCTGTATTATCCCTTTCGTGCCAGAGATTGGGAATCTGTAAAAGCAGAGAGATCGACTGCATCCCCATATTGAAAATGTGGGGTGTAGTCTCTGCTCACAAATGCAACCTGATTCACCTCAAACTTGTAAAAGGGGGACACAGACGAAGAGGGGCCAAACCTAGGCAAATTTCTTTCAGCAAGAGAAGGGATGTGGAGCTAATAAGAGTGGAGCGATAACAAATGGTCACTTGAATTCTCTGGTTACTGGTCGTATAAGGGAATCTCCATTGGATGTTCGTATTTCAGTACTCCCACCCATGGATGCGTCTTGAGATCGCAACAATCCGATGATCCCGGCTTTTCTTTTCTGTGGTTCTTCCACGATAATATGTCTGCCTACACTGATAAGACCCATATTATGCGGCTGGTGTTGTTCAATCTCCTACTCTTCTAGTAATTTCTCAAGGAGGTGAAGAGCATCTCAAGATCTTTTATAGTCGACTAGCTCTTTGATCAAATCTGCCACCGCAAAGAAGCATCTGCAGAATGTGGCCAGCTACTTATATCTCTTGGCTGTGTGATACATCCCACCCATAAATAGTGCTTTTCCTACTTGAAAGCTCGAAATTCCCAAGAATCCACGATGACCTTATGGTTATCGTAGTTTCTTGATCAAACTTATCGCCTATCTTGCCCTGCCATTTTACGAAAGATTTGGATGATAAGGAATCATTACATGGTCATCGTGATCCAACTCAATATTCTGAACTTTCAGTCATCACAGAAAGCGGAAACATATAGTTTCGTGGAATAAACTTTGTTTAATCAAGATTCCCACGCCTCTTAATACTGATAAATCGATATAGACTACACATAGCCCAGCCAAAAACAGCAAAATGCGATCATTCATTCATAATCTTATCCCGCTATAATATATTACACGACAAGACTCTTGGTTGCTAACAAGGCACTACAAACGCGAAACCGTAATCAGCAAGGGAAACTTGCAGAATCTAAGCGCAAGCCAAAAACAAAAACAAGATCATTCCCAGTAATCCATGGGCCAACCTCGCACGACCTTTAACCGACCCCGATGCTCCCCACACTCTCACTTCATCGATCACAGGTCCACACAGCGAGCTCTTGTCATCAGTCCTTGTATTGTAATAGACACTGTAAAAAGCAATACGGGACCTCTCAGCTTTCGCCGTGAAAGACAAATTTTGACTCTGGTGAGTTGCATTTCCAATGGACGTGTAGTGAAAGCTCTCTGCTTGATCCCCAGCAAAGGCCATTACTGCCAGGGGCTGCTTGCATGAATCTCCTGCATCCCCTAAAGAAAAGGTGAGGCTGTACTGTTTGTTCGGTGTGGTCTCAACCATTTGAGAGATAATGCCTTCCTTCCCAGAGAGCAACTCAACTGCACGTTTACCTTCGGGTACAGAGTAGTGGTAAGAGTCAATGTATCTGACAGCTCTGTTGGATTCAACTATCCAACCAGGCAAAGAAGAAACCTCTTCGTCAAGGTTTGTAGGAAGTAAGACACCTAAAGAAGTATTTCGGAACATCCATGGGCCTTCCTCAAAGTCTCCATTGATAACGGTATTATCTGCAGCAAGACAAAATAAAAATAATGAGGAACAAATAAAAGACAAACAATTTCCTTAATGAAATCAGGTGAAAATCTAAGACAAATTTCCACTTTTTAATCAGATAAATTTACAGACAGATCTCCCTTTATGGATATAAGCAACTGAAAAAAGGATTTAATTGGAAAGAAACGCTTTAGCAATTGTAAATCAAGTACCACATCTCCAACCACTGTGCGACGGAAGATTTTTCAAGGACGTGGCAATCTTGGGTTTTTCGACAATCCTATTTCTTATGACTACCACATTTGCACCAGTATTTGATGGAAAAATTTAATGGAAGTGACAATCATGGGTTTGCAATGATCCTATTTTTTATGTATAAATTCAGATTACATGATATAGAAGGTATAATTCTAGTCACACCTGAGAGACTGGCAAAAGTTTTTGCCACTAAACAAGTACAAGGGATATGGGCTTTGAAGCAGGGTTTACAGTTCCAGTTAAAGGTTCGCATTCATCCACATGTTCGGGTCCACATCCATTCCGCAAGAATGTTGGTCTAAAAAAACAGCTCTACTATTCTAGGCAAATTAAAGCAAGTCTCAGCATATCCATAAGATCTGCTCATAGTTTTTATCACAATATCTATACACACAGTTAGTCCCGCATTTGGCTTATCCCACAAATTTTAGTAGGACCGAGACTTATTACTTAAAGACACCTGATAAAGGCACCACTGGAGATATTAAGGTAAAAATTGTTGGCAGAGACCTCTAGAGAAACAATTGATAAACAGGGGCTGGAGTGGTTGAAGAATTACATGGAAACAATGATCATAACAGTCAAAGCCGTTTCCAACAAGACTAAACCCAAGACAACCTGTTTAATTACCAAATTCTTTTACTGAGCTCAAATAAAAACCTGATTGTTCAACACATACAATTGTAGAGTTCTTCTCACAAATTTCTAGGTCCCTTTTATACAAGTTGTCTTTTGGAACTATTGGTGTGACTATAACAAGAGAACTTCAACCACAGGCAATCTTATTGCCAATTTGAAATGTCGTTGCGGATGTAGTCCATAAATAGTAAATAGTGTGAAGTTGGGTCCAAGGCCTATCCCAAAATGACTAGCCAACTTAAGAACCTTTTTCCCAACTAATAACCTCAAAATTTTTATACCCACTAATCTACATGAGACTATTCCTTAACACTCTCCCTCACAGCTCTCTTTTGTGGCTCTACATGTGGATAATGTGGGTGGAGGCCCACATATGAGTACCTGCTCTGATACTATGTGAAGTTGGGTCCAAGGCAATCCTAAAATGACTAGCCAACTTAGGAACCTTTTTTCCAACTAATAACCTCAAGATCTTTGTACCCACTAATCTATGTGGGACCAGATCACCGTTCTCCTTAGAGAATCAAGGATTAAGAAGAACTATCAATGACCACTAAGTGTGTATAATTTTGAAAGTATTAAATCTCACAGAAAATCATATAAGGAGCTAATGAAGGCTCGATGTTACAGCCAAAAACAGGAACAAAGAAAAGCTCCATGTTACAGTTATTCTAAATGAAACTTAGAAGTTCCACACAAGATCGAGAAGAGAGGTTTCACACCTGAAATGCTTGCTTCAAATTTCTTTTGCTAATTATATAAGCTATGCTTGCCAATTAACATTAGGTGGAAACAGGTCAAATAAATCTCCTAGTGTTCTATCATTTCCCCGTAAAATATCATCACCCATTTTCACTAAGAAACAGAAATAATATGAAAATAAATATGATTCATACCTTTGGGTCTATCAGGAGTGAAGAGCTTCTTGATAGCAATGTCATCAAGGATTGGCCCACAAGTGGGGTCATCTTCCATGCCAGGGTTCCGAAAGGTGAGTCGGACATCATCTGAATCAACCAGGAAAGCCAAAGCATATGGATCCCAGCCCTCAATATTATAGAGGGTTTGGAGATCAACGTTATGAGAAGAAGATGGAACAGAGACATTGATAGATTCCAACTGGGCACATGTTCGTGCTGCACTAAAAGTGACAGAGTAGATTGATCCTTTCTCCACCTTAATGTCTTGGCTCACCTCTGCATCATTACCCAGCCTTACAGCATGCAGACCTAATATACCATTTCAAACCGATATAATCAGTCAGTAACTTGGTAATTGAAAGCCATGAAGATTCTGTTGAGTAACTTAACCAACACAATAGCACCATGCAGAGCAACCCCCTATATGGACAATGATATAGCTCTTAAGCAAATAGAAGTGCCTCATGGGCCTACTGGAACTATCTAGCTTAGGAACAACATACATTAGTCATTTCATGGTCAACATTTGGCACAATATAATATCCAATATATAGGGATGGAACTTGTGGACAGAGTTAAATGTAAAGCTCAAAGTTGAATCGATCAGCACCCCAGGATACACACTTGGATTTATTCACCAACTATTAAAAGCATGCTCTCAAAGTGGACCTAGAAGAATCAGTTAAACTTACATCCTTCAACTTGAAGCCATCAGCCACCCCAGAATCATTTGTTGAATCACTACCCATCCCAAACTCTTGACTACTGAGATTTGACTTCAGCCTATTACAACATGCTACTGCCTCATCTAACATAGATCAGATGATAGATTAAGCCATTTTTTGGGCTGCCTGTATCCGAATTGCCTACCCTGTACTTTGTGCTAAAGTCTCACATTGTTGTTGCCCCTTCTTTAAAACAGCAACAAGGTGGTCAGGTCTTTCAAGCACAATAGTTCCTGACCAAACAATTCATAAATGCTTGGATGATCCCTTCTTAGGCAGAACAGGGTAGACGGAAATTCTCTCTCTAGTACTCTCAGGCTACAATAAGACTTCACAATCGAGAACAGGAAACCAGAAGCAGGGAGGCTGGAAGCATATTTTACTACAGCCATTACTATAGAAGCTAATACATGTTGGTTATATAAGAACCCCTGTACTCATCTATTTCCAGTCTCACCCTGTGCTAAGATAAGTGTTGTAGGCAGCAGCAAAATAGATGGAAGTTTTTACATACTGCAAGTCAAAAGCACTTCTGCAAGGTTTTAATCTCTACTTTAAAAGTATGAAAAAGAGACTGGAACTGTGTTCCTCAATCTTTACCTTTAGGTACAATAAGAAGCATTCCCCCCTGTTTTTGGCCCGACTCCACAAGCTCAACTGTTCCATTTGTAATCCAATTGGGAATAGCTGACGTCACTTCTCCGAGACCAGAGTCAGGAAATCCATCTGGCGGTGGGGTTTCAAAATCACCATTCACAAGCAAACCTGCAGTGTAAAAAAGAAATGCAGATAATTATATGGACTCTACATCGTTGCTAATTAACAAAAACTCAAATGGCTCCTCATTGATGAGTCGACTCAGCCTAGCTTCGACTCTTAGAACAGCTGAGCTCGTCTCTCATGATTTGCATCAAACACAGGACGGCCTGTTACATTATTGCTTGTAGCGATAGGGCGATTGATTTATACCACCAAACCACAACAAAAAATAATAATAAGAAGACGGGTCCCTTGAGTCTTTCCCGCGTGAAATCAAGTACTTTCTTCAGGGGGCATTCAACAGGTATTTAATAGGAAAAATAAGGACAGAAATCGAAGGCAGAAAACGAAAAGTTAGACAGCTGTTCTATCAGTGACAAAGTAAAAGAGCGGTATCTCATTCTCTTCTGTATTTACGCCCTCCAAGCCTATGAGCTTGTTGAGGAAACGATTTTTAGTTTCGCAGAAACGCGGTTTGCTACTCGATGGGACGACCCGCGTACCAAACGGAAAATGAAGAACTAATGGGGCATCCAGCTTTCCTCCAATTTCGAGTGCCGAAGCTGCCCCGACCCCATTGAAGAACTTAAAATTGCTGCTTTGCAGCTTCGTGACAAAACGAGTACTAAGGCAATTTCGCGGCCGCATTAATGGACAGAATTGCAAATGCAGCAACTTTACCCGCCGTAGATATGAGTTCCTAAGAAGGGTTCTCTCGTCACACACGATTAAGTTGAAAAAACTCCCATGGCCCAGGAATTGCTAAACACTCAGAGGCTTGAGGAGTGAAAGACTTGAAGAAATGACAAAACGATCCCCAAATTCTTTTACGATTTAAACTACTATGTGGTTCTCTGAAACATCAACGTCCTGGTAACTGGTTATTCAACTTTCTGTAAAGAATATCAACTTGTTTCCTCGGCTACAATTGAAGTAACACCTTCTCTTTGCGTTTAAAACTATTTCTATTGCCATGACATAGTCTAAAATCAACTATTCAAGTACTACATCGGTCGGATGCTGTAAGAAAAATACATGTTTGAAGGACTCTGCTAATGATTAATGAATGTCATGGCATGCACCGAAAGTTGTTCGATTTTTTTTCTTATAGAACAGAGAATGCAACTTCCGATGTGATTCTTTGAAATGCATAAGATCCTCAGAGAAAAAAGCTGAGAATGCAACTTCCGTTGTAATTCATTTACCGCTTAACAGTTAAATTGAGTATACACAACAACAAGGAGAGATTAATGAAGCTATTTTCCGATGAAGAGTTGGAAAATCCTTTTTTTTTACGTAAAGATTAGTCCACAGCACAATAAAATTCCATAGAGAAATTGTCCTATTTCAGAAAAAAAAAAAGTACGTCATCATCACTTATCTTCCGGCAGCTTTTTAGAAAAATGGCTGAGGATTTCCCATCCGAAAGCACATTTCGAACATGAACCCATTTTTTCCAACCGAAAATGCTGAAGAAGCAGAGAGGAAAAAGAAGTCCCAATCCGGTTTAAAAATTTCAGAGGATTCGAAAGGAAAAACGCGAACCCCTGGATCAATGATTTTCGACTAAAAAAAAAAAAACGGACAAGTACCAAAAGATAGCTGATGTAAAGACCAGTTTCGTCAGCGAAAATGGGGCATTATGATACATACCATCGTCTGCAACAACTAGAGTGGAGCAAGCAAGTAAGATGAACGAGAAGCTAGTCCAGCAGCTCCAACCCGAAAGCCGAGTCATTTTCCAAGCTGCGTAGATACGCTGCTGGTTTGGGTTTGGAGAGAAGGGAAGCTTCCTCCTCTCCCAGTCTCCTTTCGTCCCCACGATGGAAGGAATCAAGGATGTATGAAGAGTAAAGAGTAAAGACTAAAGACTGAAGAAAGCCCTGCCGCTTTTTATCGACGATCGTTTCAGGGCTCAGGCTTTCAGCTTTTCGTCTTTATCTTGAAATCACATTTGTGCTTTTACTTTTACACAGTGTGTACTGAGTAGATACTGTTGAATTTAGAACAGAGCAACTGGGCTTGTCAGAAATTCCAATTTTTTAATCGAAAAGAAGCTCATAATAGTGTTCCAGTGTGTTTTGAGCTTTCCGTTTGTTTTTTTTACCTCCTCGGATCTCCAGATAATTTAATTTTCTTCCATCAAAATTACTAAACCGCCACTTAATTTCCACGAGTGAAGAACCCGAACCAAAAGAGCCCCATGCCCGAGTCTTTTCTTCTTTATTTTGTGTTCCGACATAAGATCGCAAATGTCATTTTATCCAGAGCTGATGAATGGAGCAACATCCGTCATGAAACGCGTTCTTCTTCAAGATAACGAAGAGGACAACTCAAGCTGTCGCTTTGTGGGAATGAAAGACCTCAGTGTAGAATCTCCCAGCTCATTTTTTGTCAATTCCTTTGGTTCAGACAATGCTCCGACGTGATCCAGTCGTCATATGTCGACTCGAGGTAAGCAGATTAACATAGAAGAATCCTACATCTATTAGAATAATATGTACGAGCAACCCCTTTCCGCTAAGTTTGAAAAGCAACCAGACCAGTATCTCGAGACGAGGATGATGTTAATCTAAAGAGTATCATATGCTCGATGAAATGCGGCTTCGAGCAATCCCACCAACCCTTGCCCATTATATGTTGGACAAAGAGTAGTCGAGAGGATCGCGAAATGCCAATTCAAGAATCCAGTCCAGGAGCGATGATGCAGCAGTATGTAGTTGGGACTTGGGGGGTCCCGCCTTTGATGAGAAGGTAAGCTGGCACCTACCTACTCCACTGGATCCGCCATTTAAATTCTGTGGAAGATGAATTGAATACGAAATTCATGGTCAAGTATCATAACTGATATATGATAAATATGTCCAGCAACCAGCAGGTGTAACATATTAACCCTATCAGACTCCACATTTTTAACACTTGCACCGTAATTCGATAAAAGTTGAGTTAGTTCCTTGGAGACTGTACTAGTGGTTCCAGTTGGAAGCTATTTGAGCATCACTGGAAAGCCAAAAAGAAAAAGAAAAAACGGAAGAGATGGGTGTGAAAGCATCAAAGCGGGAAAATCCTTTGATTGAGGAAGCTGCTTCAGAATCCGCGGATTGGGATTGCTTTTAATGCTTGTTGCAGCGAGAGGGAAGGAGAAGAATCAAAGCGGCTCCACCACACGCGCTTCCGCATCGGCCACTGAACAGTGACGTACTGTTCGTTCTATTCTAACATGCGTGGGACCTTACGTCAAAGAACAGAAGACGCAACAAGCAGGGAATCTTTGCTCCCATCCAGAAGATGTGGCTACCGCACTAAAAAGCTGAGGCGCTGCTGTTATCTGGCAGTCAGGTCGGCAGTTCACCGGTATCTGGCAAATGGTCGAATAATATACTAAACTTTGGTTTGATCGACGCAGCGGGGAGGTTTCCAGTGACCTTGCCATGGAAGGCATCGGGCAACTCCGTCTCCCTTCGTCTCGGGATGAGGTTGAATCTTGTCCCCCGTATTTTGGGTCGGGTCGAATCACGTTCCCTGCCAAACCTATCCCGATGCCCACCCGAGAAAGAAAAAGCGGAGCAACCCTCTCCGTTAGTCTTGACTCCTTTTGTTTATTGGCAAAGACCAGGGATGGGTATCGGAAGCCGAGGCCTGTGGGCCGAGTTGGTTTGGCCCATGTGTTGGCGGACTTTATAAACGATTTTGCCGCGTAATCCTTTTCTTTTCTTCGCACTTCATTTGCTATTAAATTACAAGTTAAAGTCTTCTTCTTACGATTCTGAATTGTATGAAGTCGGACTCCCCAAGCTTGTAGTCTTGCCCTAGTCTCTCTCCTGTAAGTTTCTGAAGATATCGTTTGCTCTGGCTGCAAAATTTGGAAACTATCTGAAGATTATTGAATTTCAGTGTATTTTTCTTCGATTTCTGCATTCTTGCTTTAATATTCCGAATCGCTTGCTTGATTCTTTGCGGTCAATTTCATAGGTTATCAAAGCTTCTCTCCGTTCATTTTTTTTTTTATTTCCAGACCTTTCTTTTTAATTTTTTTTCTTGTTGGGAGATTGATCGTCTGCGTTTCTATTATATGAGGCCGATGAGTACGCTTTGCTAACTTTATTTCTTCTTTTTCTTTTTTTTGCCAATTTTCAGAGACCTGTCATCCGAAGGTTATGGATCCTCAACCGGAACCAGTGAGCTATATATGCGGAGGTAACTCGTACTCCGCTTATTGTAAACCCGTTACTGTTCTTCCGCTATCACCATCTTTCTTTTTGCTTCCTGACATGGTGGTGGTATTTCTTAATTTGATTCCTGTTTTGTAGATTGTGGAGCAGAGAACACCCTCAAGCCTGGAGATGTGATTCAATGCCGTGAATGTGGTTATCGTATTCTGTACAAGAAGCGCACTCGTAGAAGTATGTAAAATCTCTGTTCTTTAGTTATTGGAGGTGGTTTATGTCTGTTTATGTTCTGACAATCTTTACGAGGAACATGATCTGCAGGTCAAACATAAGATGTGCATGTGATTATTTAGCAAACATGTGGCTGGATATTGCAATGTGTCTGAATATTAGCTGGCTTATGATATACATTTTAATCTCAGTTCTTGCATTATCATCATTTTCCCTATCGTCCGGCAGCACAGTTGATGCAGATGCCTTTTCCCAAGATTGGCTTATCTCTTCCTAAGAATAAGTAGGAGTTTGGTTGTATTGGTTTATATTATATGTTGCATTGTTTCTCAAAAATTGCCAGATAACTAAGTTTGGATCATGGATGCAGTATAAAGGGCCAAAAATCTACTCGTGCTAGTTCTTTAGCTTGAGGATGCCGAATAATAAAGAGAAAAGAGAGGAGTTAATGGATAATAAAAAGAGGAGTTATTAACTGGAGTTTGTTTGGCTTCTGTGGGTAATCTTAGAAGAAAGCATAGTCTTGACTAAGACATATAGTTTGAAGGCCTAACAACAATATAGCTTATTACCCATTCACTTTTTTTATTTCTATTTATAGGGCCTGGTGATTTAGTTGTGGGTACACCTGGTATTATGCTAGTCAATTTATGTAAAACGATGAATTACAATCTAAAGGTCAAAAATTATGTCAACATGAAATTGAGTGGGATTAATAATAGCCTTTGGTGTCTGAGATCAAGTTTAGTTGTCTTCTGCTGCACTATACTTCTTATTAGACAGCGGAATGCTGAGATTTGTAAGAGAATTCATGACTGATTGTTGAAATTGCAAATCACTTGGCAGAAATTTGGTGTCCATGTGTCATGTTAATAGAGATTCAATCAAGCAAACCTTTCATTACTGTTTGATGAAGTAGCAAATCACTTGGCGGAAACTTGGTGTCCATGTGTCATGTTAATAGAGATTCAATCAAGAAAACTTTTGATTACTGATTGTTGAAGTAGGAAATCACTTGGCAGAGACTTGGTGTACATGTGTCATGTTAATAGAGATTCAATCAAGAAAATTTTTGATTAATGGTTGTTGAAGTAGCAAATCACTTGGCAGAAACTTGGAGTCCATGTGTCATCTTAGTAGAGATTCAATCAAGAAAATTTTTGATTAATGGTTGTTGAAGTAGCAAATTACTTGGCAGAAACTTGGAGTCCATGTGTCATCTTAGTAGAGATTCAATCAAGGAAGCTGTGCTTCTGATTGTAGTAATAGATAAATGGGGTCCATTCACCTGCACAAAGTTTGAGAAACCATTTACTTAAGTTCCTCAGTCACAGACCACATTCATTTATTACGTTAATTTTTTTGTCAAATAAGATCATGTTAAATGCACGTGGTGTTGCTGTTGGATTTCTCTTCTTTTTCTCTTTTAAATTCTTTCACACAGATGGATTTTCATTGAATTTTATTTACTGCTAGTTAGCTCTCATTTTCCCGTTTAGATGGTCTACTAACATACCCCTTGCTCTTGTTGCAGTTGTTCAATATGAAGCGCGCTAAGGAGAACTGAAAACGGAAGCAGCAACTGGCTAATGTTTTGTTCATGAAGTGTCTCAAAAACGTATTTATATGAAAAACGGTATATGACGATGTAGATGTTTACATTATGTAAAGCACATTTTACACGAATATGCCTCAGACACCATTGCTTTTCATGAATGTAGATCTTTACATTATGTAAAGCACATTTTACATAGTAGGATTAGCTTTGGTGATTATAAATCAGCATGAAATTATAAGCCATGTGAAGTCAAATAGCTATGACGATGTCTTGATTGCAAACAGTAGAAGATAACTTAATAAGCTGAAATGGTATTGAGGATATTTCTTATGCACAACACTAAGCAAAAAAGCACCCTGGTTTCTTCCTGACTTTCCTGTTTGTCATCAGCTTTTTCACTTCCAGAGCTTCTTTTCATCTCTTTCCAAGAGGAAAACATGTTCCACAGAAGTAAATTCCATCCTCAGCTGGTTCTAGTTCATTTATCTTCTTTCCTGCTACAGCTAATTCCATGTTTCCCAGAACCAAACAAGCACTCATCAGTGACCTCCAGATGACTCCATCTGGTTCTACATTCGTTCCTTCTTTAGTTCCCTGTGCATCATCTAGATGGCCTGCACGTCCTAGAATATCCACCATACACCCATAATACTCCAGTTTGGGTTCCAAGTGGTATGTCACTTCATCTGGTTCTACATTCGTTCCTTCTATAGTTCCAAGTGGTATGTCACTTCGTCTTCTCCCTATCCACGTTGAACGACTATTTTAGATTTAAATCGCAGTGTCTGCAACCATAGCGCCATGACCCACCGACTTGAAGAAGCAGTGAATGTCAACTTTCAACGCGGAGAGGCCAAACGAGGAATCGCTATCCGGCTAACCGCTGCACATGCCTTTTTGGTGTGATCCAGCAACCTGAAGAAAGACAATCAGAAAAGCGAGGACGAGGACAGGTGGAGGGGCTGCGGTGCAAGGAGACACGCATCGTTTGTTTGGCTTTTCCTCTGCTTATCTTTAAACCAGTGGTGTGCTGCATCATGGGGTATTTCGAAGTGCTCCGTCAAGGGTCGAGAATGGGGGAGGTGGAGGGACAGTTGTGCGACGTTAATAAAGCAGACGATCGATCAGTCGGTCCACCGAATTTCCTCGACTGCCCTTACCTTGCTTCAATTACTTCTGCTCACTGTTCATAATTAATCCAGGACAAGATCAGTGATCACCCCCCCTCTTTCCTGGAAAATGGACGAAACACTGGCGGTCCCATTAAGAAAATAAAGAAACTTTAGTCGGTAAGCCATGGGTGCTTCAATTAACGAAAAACAGTCCGGAAATCGCATCCAGTTCCTCTTCTTTCTCTCTTACTCTGCTCTCCTCAAAATGGGCCAGAAATCCTAATTTGGAGGCGGCCATTATATGTCTGATTACAAGTAAAATCAATGAAGCTCCAGGGGTATTTCCGTAATGCATCTCCACCGTCCATACCTCAACGACTATTAAAGCCAAGCCGCACCGCAAGCGTGGGCCTCAACAAGTTGATCGCCCCTCTTCTCCTTTCCCGTCAAGCCAGAAACTCCCTCCAAGAGTTAAAAATATCCAGTGATCCGCCTAACATGTCGACTCAGTTGATCGCCAGCCACCGCGAGAACGCCGAAATCTACCACGGGGACGCCATTTGCAAGCAGAAATCCATGGAATTGCTTGAGGAACTCAACCTTCCCAAGGGTCTTCTTCCCCTCAACGATGTCGTCGAGTGCGGGTACAACCGGCAGACGGGCTTCGTCTGGCTCATCCAGAAGAAGAAGTGTGAGCACTACTTCAAGAAGATCGGCCGCCAGGTGTCCTACGGCACCGAGGTCACCGCCTTCGTGGAGAACCGTCGGAATAAGAAGATGACCGGTGTCAAAAGCAAGGAGCTCCTCATCTGGATCACCCTCTCCGAGATGCTCATCGAAGATCCTTCTTCGGGGCAGATTACCTTCAAGACCCCCACGGGTCTCGGCCGAAGCTTTCCCGTCTCGGCCTTTGAAGTCGAAGCCAAGTGAGGTTATGCTCTGAACCAAGAAGTTTTATCTGGGTGATAATCAGTCATGTTAGTTGGGTCGGTTAATAGGGATAAATGCAGGAAGAAACAAAGTTAAGACTGTATGCTGCCTGAGGAGGATGAATGACTCCACACAGTAGTATTTTTTATCACTCGAGTTCAGTCGATTAATGCTGTTCTATTTTCTACATTTTTAATTCATCGATTTCATCATGGTAGTCGTTTTACCGTATTTCCGTATTCGCATCCACTTTTCCCTTGGCTCTGAAGCTACTTTATCCATTTGATACGCAAGAATTAAAAATGGGTTGTTGACTTCTTAATGAGATTCGGAAAGCCGGGACTGGTCGCTGTTCAACTGTACAAGTGTCGATCCGCAGCGATTTTTAATGAGTAATTTACTGAAACCAGAACAAAATAGGGGTAGTATGTTTCCTTTAGCTTCAGAACGTGATACGCAGATGACGGCACGGAGTTGGTCAGGCAAGGTTCCGTTACAACCTCTACCATTGGATTAACCAGCAAGGAGAGAGAGAAGAGCAGAAGAGGGGCGTGAGTTCAGTCCAGACCATACGGAGAACGAAATCATGTTATAGAAGGAAGGTAATTCAGAGAGTGTGCTGGGCAGGATGTTTTTCTGCTAGCTTCCTCTATTGTGGTGTCACGTTCAAGTTATTGATATGGCTGAAAGATCAATTGCAATACTTGAGTGAGCTTGAGCGAGATTTAAAAACAAAAAAATTTGAACATTGTACGCATGAGTTCTATAATGACAATAAACTACAAATATAAATGCTTCCGTTCTGTAACCAGCTAAGGATATTAATACTTCACAATTCCTAGAGATAGGTCTTTTAAATGATGATCCCAAGTTAAAGAAGACATAAATTTCCCTCCCCCCTAACAAAAATAGAGTTTTAATTGCTAACTGTCGCAATTTCAACTACAGTGATCCGAATACATTGGGAGGGGGGGTTAGTCAACTTGAAATCTGAGATGAAGATTAATCGTATTACGCCCTTCATCAATTGAAGTCGTTAGTGGAGCACAGATGACATTTCATCTAGATGTTGGGGATGAAGCGGTCCTCCATTCAAGTGGTTTTTGACCTTTTTTTTGCCATTCATCCAAATGCATGACGCGTGGGGGTTTGAACCTGCGACATTTTTTTCCCCCTCTCTCGCGCGTCCTCATTGTCATTTTTTCCTCTCTCATTTCCCTGCACCACCGACGTCTCTGCTCCCTCTCTTCTCTCAAACTCTCCTCTCTGGCCTCTATCTCTGCTCCCTCTCGTCTTCGGCCTCTGTCTCTCGTTCCTCGGACTCACCCTCTCTCTTGCACCCACTCTCTCATCTCCGTGCCTCCCTCCCTTCTCTCGGCTCGCTCTCCGTTTTTCTCTCTAGCTTCTCCCTCTCTCTTATCCTTCTCGACCTCCCTTTCTTCTCTCTTCACCCTCTCTTCTCCCTTTCAGCCTCCCACTCCCCTTTTCTTTCTCGCTATTCTCCTTTCCCCCAAAATACCTTCTGATTTCGTTTGATTTTCCCATTTCGGCTTCGATTTCCCCATTTACTCTATTGTATTAGTGATTTAATAGTGATAATTAAATTATTATTAACTCAAACACTTGGTTTAATTAACTCATTTTTATAATTAATAAAATCAATGGTTGTATATTTAATGGAAAAATATTTTAAATTAATAATATGTAAAAATATATAATGTGTTAAAGTTAGTATTTGATAGATTTTTCCTATTTAATCATGACTTTTTTATGTTAAAGAACACCATATATTATCAATACATTAATAACTTAGATGTATTAAATTCGTTTATGTTATTTTTAACGTTATTTTTTTTTATGATTAATCATGTGCATAGTTAATTGACTCACGTAATTACAATATTAATGTACAATAAACAATAATCTTTAACTAATATAATATATAATTAAATTAATTAGTACATTAATATATTTGAGTTATACATTAAATTAGTTATTCGTGTAGTAATAATAATTATTTTACCTAATTTAATATTTAAGTAATATATTTTAATTAAGTATACTTAACAAGTTACTAATTCTCTTAGTTTCTGCGTTTTCCTCATTTGGGGGCACTAAAACTGAAAATTGTTTGTCAGTGGACATGAACTTGTCCACACTAACACCCATTTCGAAGATGAAGATCATGTAGATGTATGAAATGAAAAAGAAGATCAAGATCAAGATCAAATTTTTAATTTGTTGACTAACCCCCCTTAAGTGAACGAGGCATATAGTGAGACAAATACCTCATCATTTTGCAGTACTTTGTTCATGAGGCAATTCATGGCGGGAAGCTGCAAAACTAGTAAAGAGAGTACCATGTAAAACTCTTAAAATTGCGTTGCTTCTGGGTGTGTATTTACTCAAGCATCCGTTATAAGTAGAGAAGACAAACACAATCATAGAATTTTGCAATTTGCATAGGTTAAAACTGCAAAATTTAATTGATATTAGTTATGGTAACTAGGGGTGGCATCGAGCCGAGCCGAGCCGAGTCGAGTCGGAACCTGCTTATGTTCGAGCCGAACTTGATTTAAATATTTCGAACCGAGCCGAGCCTCAAGCCTAAAATTGTTATCGAGCTCGAGCCCAACGAGTTAAAGCCGAGCTTCGAGCTGAGCTCGAGCCTCAACATACATTTAAAACTTTTCAAAAAAATATATAACGAATAAAATGTATATAAATTTATGCATACATTTTACATAAAATTGGGCATAACCTATATATATAATACGTGTATAAGATTGGGCATAACCTCTACTTAAAATTGAGCATAATCTATATATATAATACTTGTATAAAATTCGGCATGACCTCTACTTAAAATTGGGCATAATCAATATATATAATACCCACATAAACACTCTATAAAATTATCTATACATTCCATAAATATTCCATGAAATTGCTTATACACTCCATAAAATAGTCTAAACACTCCATACACTACATAACATTATAAATAAACTCCATATAATAATCAAACACAATAAAATTAAATGAAATATCACTATCAATTTACAATCACCCAAATAAAAATTATAAATCCTTTAAATTACTATTAGAGACTTACTAAAAAATTACAAGAAATATTTTAAATTTTTCTTAGGAAAGTTAAATGGACCTCTTATTGCTTTTTCTAAGGAAATAAATAAAAATTAATAATTAATCTAATATATTATTATACTTATCGATAAATTTTTAATCACATAAAATGTCAAACACAAAATTACTATAAAAATTGCCTCATGCTTAAAGTATTATATTATCAACTATCAAATACTTATTCAAATTTTTTCTATGTGGTTTTCTAACCCATCTTGGCAAGAAAATCTTACTTAGAAAATTATATGATTTTTTAAAAAGAATTTATAATTAAAAAATATTTTGAAAAAACCTGAGGCACTAATGGTCTCTATATTTCTACTAAAAATATTTTTTAACATTTATTGAAAAAACCACTAATAGTCTCTAGAAACGTGTTTCTACTAAAATATCTTTTCAATTTCTTTAAGAGCCATGATGAAGGGACAAAGAGTTTTTTTTCCCTTGTTTATGATCTCACACGTAGGGGTGGCTTTGAATAAATTATATATAAATTATGCATATATTTTTTAAAAATATAATGATAGGAGAGGTTTAGGATTTAGTTTCAATAATGGATTAAAATATACCAATATTAATCTTTTTTACTCCAATTGTTGTCTAGCTTGTTTTATAATTTTTGAATCTAGCCATAATTTATTATGGCCTCCTTAATGCCCCTAGATGAAAATTTATATTCTAGGAAAAACTAAAAATATTTTTCCTATGATACATATTCCCAAAAAACCCTTTAAATAAAATCTTATTACTATTAGTGACTTATTAGAAAATTACAAGAAATATTTTAAAATTTCTTAGGAAAGTTAAATGGATCTTTTATTGTCTCTTCTAGGGAAATAAATAAAAATTAATAATCAATCTAATATATTATTACACTTAACGATAAATTTTTAATTAAATAAAATATCAAACACAAAATTGCAATGAAAATTGTTTCATGCTAAAAGTATTACAACATCAACTGTTAAATACTTATTCAAAAAATTTCTATACAGTTTTCTACCCCATCTTGGTAAGAAAATCTTACTTAGAAAATTATATATTTTTTAATAAAAAATTTCAATTACAAAAATATTTTAAAAAAATGAGACACTACTAGTTTATAGAACTTATTTCTATAAAATTTATTTTAATTTTTTTCGAGAGAAAAAAGTTATTTTTTTTTTACTTTATGACGTGCGAGATCATCCTCGCGCAGGGGAGGGGGGAGATTATTTCTCCCCTAATTTCTCCCCTGAACTTAGGTTCTGGTTTTCCGCCGAGACGACATGGAGGGAAGGGGGTTACGGCGCCGGGGAGGACCTATCGTCGGGGATGACGGCTACGACAGAGGCGACGACGACGGAAACATAGGCGACTGCGAGGAGAGGAAGAAATCGAACGGACGGCCACAGAGGCGACCGTCGAGTAGCTGCGACGGCGGTAGAGACGGCTGGCGAATAGCTGCGACGGCGACAACAGCCGACGGGAGGGGCTCGACGGTGACGAAGGGAGGAAAAATTTTCCCCCCCTAGCTCTCGATCCCACTTCCCCGCTCCCAATCTTGATACCGATCCGACTCACCTCGAGCCGGCTCGCGAGCCGACGAACCAAACCTGACTTCGGTCGAGCTCGGCTCGTTAAGGTAAACAAGCCAATTTCGGTGCTCGAACTCGGCTCGAGCTCGATAAATAACGAATCGAACCGAGCCGAACTCGAGCCAGCTCGGTTCAAAGCCACCCCCTAATGGTAACTGCGAAACCGGTTGAAAAAAATAAAAAATACATATAACACCAACTCATCTTACTTGAACAGACCAAATGGGAGCACAAGGATCAGTTAGACATAACATAAACTCAAATGAACAAATTAGATAGGTCCAAGGAAATGGTAAAATAAAAACAAGACGAGACATGAGAAAACTAGTTCAAATAAACAAAAATGAACATTACAGTGTTTACCACCTGATCCAACAATATAAGCATTTCTAACTTGTAAAATACCCACAGCTTCAATTCTCTTGTAAAGAGAAAATGATGAGTTAACTAAATTGACTCTCAATGAATATTCTCTCTTTTGGTTGCATGAAGGAACACCCCACATGGCAGCTTGGATAAGAATGCATTACACTCAACATAAGGTCACAAAGAGATTGTTGGGCTAGAAAGAAAGCAAGTCTGGCGTTGTCCTTTACAATCCTTGTTTTCTGTTTGCAAAGTCATTATTTATTTATTTCTTTATTTCTTGTACCTAACGTCTTGTCCTTGTAAGCCATAAAGGTTAAGATCAGCTTCTTCATACCATTTTTTATTTTTGCTGTTAAATGTTCACTGGAAGCTCTCCCTGTTCTCTTTCTTTTTATATCCAGTCAACTTTCTTTGCAATTGGTCCCTCAGTAAAATCTAAATTCTGAGTTGTTTGCTTCCTCTTCTGAAAAAATTCTTTTCTTCATTAAATTAGTACTCTTTTAACTTTTTATTCTAGTCAAATCCATTCATGAAGTCTGTCAATAAACAATTCAACTTCATGTACTACATTTATTTGCGATCTCCAAAGGTCTGTACCAATGTAAGATCAACAGCTCTAGTGGCAACCATGACAGCACTACTCAATTTTGGTCCTTTTTTTTTCTGAAGTGTAATTTTAGTCCTTAGGTGTAGTATTTATAGCCATGGAGGGAACTGGTCAGATACTTCTGGTTAGAGACAAATAGCTTAATGAGTGATGACCTTGGTCAGGAAAAGAAAATATATACTAGGTTACCGTTCTGTTCTTTCTTATAATCTTCTAAACACTGAAAACCAGTGGAAGGTCAAAAACTGAATTACATTCAAACAAACAAAAGAAATTTAGTCTACAGCCAAATATGTCGGATCCACTTTGAAATGAAAATCCTTAAAAATATAATTTTCTGCAAAAATGGGAGCTGTTATATTCTTTTTAAGAAAATGGGATAATATGTTATAAGACAGAAAGAGAAATTAGACATAAATACCCCTAAATACATAGGTGGAAGACCCACGCTAAGAAACCATTAACCTTTATGCATATCCCTTCCCTCTACTCTTCTCTTCCTCATCTCAAAAACACAAACACCAAGCGTCACCACTAACAGCAGAGGCAAGGAACAGATCCTTGATCAGAACTGAAACAGGTTTGCTGAGGTCATGATGGGTTAGTTCATCTATGCCAAATTCCAAGGCTTCATGAAGCAATTGTATTCCTGAGGAATTTGAGGCTCAATGCCAGGGACACCATTCCCACATATGCAGTTAACAATCTCATTAAGAGACTCGGTCTGTTGCTTAATTCCATCATTTGAGTCATTAAGACAGAATATGAATAAAAAATGGAAAGTAGGTCTCAGAATCAAATAACGCTTTAAATGAAAAAAAATGCACCTGGCTCTACAAACATCAATAAGGAGTAGCATACAAGGACAATAGAAAACTAAGGAGTGCATTAGTATAATATAGTTATATATTTTTTGTTTATCATAATTTTATAGGAAATAGACAAATAAAAAGAACTATTGCTAAACCGGCCATCACTGTTTCACAGGAAATCACCTTAAAAGAAACAAGAATTCTAAATTCATTTTTCTTCAACATAGGAACAAGATGGTCTATAATTAGAAAAGTCTTGCAAACTGTTTCCGTAAATCCAGTTTACTTCTACCGTTAAGAAGTTGATCATGGCATCCATATCTTGAAATTATGAGCGCAGACATATGCACAATCATGGAAAAGAATGAATCAATACCTGTAATAATATAGTCAAGCTTTCAATAAGTTTGAATATCCAACAACAGCTCTTCCAGGAAGTATAACCACCAAGACCAAGAGCTGAAGAGACAAATGGGCATAAAATCACTATTTGGTCAGACAATAATCATAAATCAGAGATTAAAACCATTGTACAGAGGAGAGAGAGAGAGAGAGAGAGAGATTCATACTAGTCTGACAGCGAGATGGCTGGAGGTTGAAAACTGCAAGATCCAAGGGCACACAGATGATGGGACCTGATAGACTTAGGAATGAAGCCCAACAGTTTTCCATCCTCTTGCATGGAAAACTCTGGATGGAAAATCAATGTAATTTCCAGGTAGATATATATTTCCAGAAATAAGAGGAAACTAATGGTCTGTGGAAAACCTGGAAACAAATCTCAAGCAGTTCATGGAAAAGGGACTATCATGATCCTTGGAAATAAGAAACCTGGATGTTCGCAATTGTAAATGAAGTAAGCAAAAAAGCTATCAAAATCACTCCCACGAAGAGAATACTGCAGACTGAAAACCTGTCAATAAACTAATCAAACTGCTAAAGGGAGCTGCAGTGAATTTTACCTCATCCTTGGACCTGACTCTAAGCACACTGGTTCCAAAATCATGTGACAGCATACCATATGTTTGTCCATGTATACAGCATGAGCAAGGACATGCAGTTATCTCTTCCAATGGATGCCAAGAATCTTAGTCTGGTCAGGAACTGACAAGTATCTTAAACACAGTCACAGATAGCACCTTCATACAGGCCAGTTCATTCATAAATGCACCACGGGAAAATAGTCATCCTTTAACATGTGTGGGATGACAATACTCATTCTCTACAGAATCCAAAGAAGTATGTAGAAGGATCAAATCACTGAAGGCCATATGGCAAAAACAAAGTCCTCGTATAACCTATTGCTTCCCACAATAACAATCTACAAACAAGTTGGTTAACATGATGAAATGGGGCTTGAGAGTTAAAATTCCAAACATTCACATATCACAACTTTGCAGGAAATAAAACCCCATACTCCTTACAGATGGTTAGGCAGCACATATCATCAACTGAGAAGCAATGTTCTTCTATATCAACAAAAAATCAGGAGCAATTTTGACGCAGTTAATTAGAACACTAGCTGTTTATATCCTCTTTTCATTCCCACTCTCATTCAACCTTTTCAGCTGTTTTACATAGGTGTAGGGGCGACCTCCTCGGACACCATGGACCTTATAATCCCATACAATTTTTGTTAGCTCGTCCTGAGGTATACACAAGCCTTCTCGCTTCACCTCCTTGAGCAATTCACAGAAGAATTTAGGGTCCTGCAATCTAATGTACTCCTGCAGTATTCTTTCATGATCTGGAATCCAGTTCCTAGGAAATGGGGTATAATCACAAGATGGTATGGATGACATATGAGAGAATTGTACACCTTCAATAGCATCAACAAGCCCCATTCTCAAAAGATCTGAAAACTCGGGTGTATGATTTCTACTACTTTCCCTTAATGGATTTCTAAGATCACGAGAAGCAATCTTGTATACTTTGGCACGGGACTTTAATCTATACCTAGCAGCATAGAGTTTAGCCAGAGAGCTTCGAATCACATAAGCACAAAGTCCTAAAACTTTCTTGCGATTATCAGCATACCTATACCAGTCCGCCATTGTCTCAAGAAACTTATTCATTTGTGCATTTGTATGGGCCTGTCCTGAGTAAAGCATTGGAGTACAGGGAAGTGGCTCTGGGTCTTTATCACCCTTAACGAGCTTAAGCCGCCTAAATTGTTTAATGCATTGCTGTAAGCTAGCAGTGACTGACAGTACGGTCCCGACACCTTTCTCATTCACGATTTTCCCACCTGTACCTGTATACCGCAATGTGGCCCTAATCACTCTCCGTGAAATTATATGATCCAAGAACTGAATCCCTCTACTGACATGCTCAATCTGTACTTTTGTATTGTCTAAACGTGACCCATACTTCCTTTCACAAAATTCAATTAACTCTTTCATAATAGCAACTGCATCCTCTCGAGGCCCACGTATTCCAATCAAAATGTGCCCACCATACCGAATGTAGTCCAATTTCCGTGTCTTCTCCCGTCCACTGGCAGGCACAAACTCTGGCCAGGATGGGTTGTGGCACCCATCTGTAATTGATTCTTTCCAAATAGAATCGAGCTTGGATGGGCAAAAGAACTCAACAATCTTGTCTTCCATCCACTGATCCAACTCATTAAGATACACATTAGCTAGCAATGGACTCAACATCCCGGAATGACCATAAGAAGGAAGAACTGCAGCTTCCTCGGGGGCAAAATCGAAGAAAGTCCTCAACCAATAGGGGTCAGGTTTAGGTTCATTTTCCTTGAGTATTTTCTTCCTACTACCTTTTTTCTTCTTCTTCTTCTTTCCCTTCTCCTTCTCTAGAGATTGAACTTTAACTGGAGTTTTGACGGCTGATTTGATCAGAGTAAGTACTTTCTTATCTGAAATCCTCTTTTCAAAACAACCCATTAGAACACTAGCATCAAGACTCTCGAGAATTCCTGTTAAGTCTCCTTTCAAGAACCACAAATAACCAGCAAAATTACTTCGTAGGGTGCGTATAACCGTGTGGGCGTTCCTTCCCGGACGAAAGGCATGGGAGCGAGAGGAAAATTGGGCCTCGAAGACAGGTTCGACGATGGAAAGGAGAACTTCCTGAACGACACGGTCCTGGAAGAGGGGATCATTGGATTCGAGAAGCGCCTGGAACTTACGCATGGAGAGTTTGGTAATGGGTTTGTCATTGGGAGAGTGGAGGAGTTGGTTGGCGCGCTGCCCCCACTGGAATCGATTAGAGAGGACGGCAGACTGGAGGGAGAGTAGGGACTGAAGCACTGGGAGGTGGATAGCGTTGCGAGGAGGGAAGGAGGAGGTGAAATGTGCACAAGTACGCTGGTAGGCCAAGATCCAGAGATCGAATTTGGAGAGAAAGCCGGTAAGATTGGAGAAGGGCTTTTGAGGTTGAGAGAAGGATTTGAACCAGATACCAGAGAGAGCTTCAATAGGGTCGTCCTTCATGAGAGAGTAAGGATCATCTTTTTGTACCAATGGCCGGAGACTTTGAAGGTGGTCCACTTGGGGAAGGATTGAGTTAGAAGTGACTGGTCTGAAGAAGAAAAAGTGCGTATGCAAAGGCAATAGCTGGAATTTAAAGGGTTTCAAGAAGAGCATTCTGTTGTTTTTTCGCTCCGTTTCCGTTCCAATGCCGTAGTTGGGCTTAAACTAGATGGTGCCGATGGAAACTCGGACACCAGAAGGAAGCGGAGATTGCAGCAAAGGCGAGAGTTGGGCTTTAGTCAGATTAAAGCACGATCTAAGAAGAATGTTCAGTATAAAGTTACACACCTTGAAGATGGATCGCTGAGGAAGTTCGGCTTTTTTGTATGCAATATCTTTCATCAAATAAGGAGATTTCGACATGCTCTCTCTATGAGGTAGGGTGTCACTCAATCCAATTACCCGCTCTTCGGAGTGCTTGTCTTGTCTGCGAGGATATAAAAGTGGGACGAGCATGAGGGAGCCTACCGAGTCAACCCTTAGGTTTTTGTTTCGACGGATTCGTTTTGATTTCAGTTTTTGAAATAGGGACTCGGGAGAAAGGTTGGGCATCGGGTCGGGTTAAAGGGGGAAGTGAATCGAACCCGCTCGACCTGAAAATCCAGAGTTTGGGTTGAGGGAAAACCTAATGTGGTTTGGGTTAAGAGTTAGGGGAAAACCCGGGGTGTTTCTCGCTCCTCACTCAAATATTCTATTGACCTTTTCATATTAAAATAGTAATATATCATGTCCCTTCCGTCAGATTTTTCGATTACATTCAAGGGAAAAACGATAACAAAAAGAAGATCGAGATGACGGCACTGGTTATGAGTCAAGTCGCCCCAAGCGACTGACCCTTCTGCGCCGCCTCCTCCGTCGGCAGTTTCTCTGTCCCGGCGAAGAACCAACCCAACCCAACGCCGCCGAAAAATCTCCACGTCGAGAAATGGGGTTCCATGTACGCGGCTGTGAGACAATTCACTGGAATCGTCGACGGCCGCTGTGGACAGAGCCACCTCCGGCGACGCCACAGTTATCTACACCGCTCGAGTTCAACAACAGGGTTAATGAGATATGGATGATGTTCGATGAGGAAGATCTTCACTCGTGAGAGTCGTAGATTCATGGATTATATCATGCCTGTGCACCCACTGTAGGCTAGTCATGATTTTTGCACTTAATGACCTTTCAATGGTTAGTAATTTCCCAGAAAATAAGAGATTACATGTTAAGTTTTCTGCTTAATTCATGCAAGAAAAGAGTGGGAAGTGGGAGCTGTCCTTGCTTCAACTAAGACTTGTGTCAAAGGTAGAGCTATCTTTGGAAGAAGAAAGCTCTTGGACGTTGGTCTCTTTAAATATGGAAAAAGTGCAATTTCATATCCTTAAGTTTAGGAATATTTTACTTGCAATATAATTATGTCTCTCTCATTATAATGACAAAAACAGAGGGGTCCCATATTTAGAACTCAGAACATTGCTTCATTTTCTTAAAAGTATCTAAATAACAAATCTGCTGAAGCCTTTTCAACCTTTAGTTTGCAATTGTAGGCTCTCTGATTGCTTCAAAGTTTTGATGGGTTCTACTTTTGTGGGACTGAATCTGCCGCAGGTGCCATTAGATGAATAAAATACTATCATTCTGCTGAGATTAGGCTTTTAATTTAGAATGTTAATTGCCGAGGGAGGAGCCTACGTTTGGATTTGAATAAGTAGTGGATCGTGGCTCGCCACAATAATGCCATCTCCCAGCATTCTCTGCACGTTTCAGCCTTGGAGGCTGGAGCAGAGGAAGAAATATCAGATATTCTATTGCTGAAGTCCATCAAAAGGGTAGAAGTTGCTGTTGGTCTTTCACAGAACAAGTTTTATCCTCAATTGAAGAGTTAAGTTAGAGGAGCCTCCCTTGCTGAGCTTATGATTTCCAGGAAGTTTTCTATCTGATGCAGTAATTCTCATCTGATTAAAAACGTAGATCCCTAAGATTGTACAAAGAAGACGCATCGTTCAGGGAGCCATATGCATGCATGGAGTGTACGCTACGAAGATCTTCAGAGCCACGGTTTTGAGATCCTTCGAACGATGCAAAATCACATGCGTCCTTGTTCAAGGAAGAAAAGGGTGTAAGGAATAGCAAAGGTCATGCACAGTTAGAGACATGAAAGTGAAAGATGCAGAAGCTGAATAAAGAAGGGCTTGATTTCAGAACATGGAGCACATAAAGATGTCTCCCCTTTTTTTCCTTCGCCGCATCATTAATGGCTATCTTTACAAATATTTATAATGAATAATTGGAATTGAAAGGGAGATGCCTTTAGGAGTGCGACGACAAGGAAAAAAAGAAATATCATATCAGTAGCAGTATATCAAAATTCAAACAGGGTAGCTTTATTCAGAGCACAATCTCAGTTATTATCCACAGCTTACAAAAACAAAAAATTGGCTTTACAAAATCAAAGCTATTCTCTAATTTTCAGCACATCAGAAATAACTGTAAAATTTCAGATCATATTCTCTTTCAAGTTTCATCACCAACCCGATTCAAGAAAAGACGGAGAGAACAGAAAAACCTGTAAAATTACAATCCCATTTTTGCTTTCTCATTTTTCTTCTACCGGAAACAAGATATCTCCAAAAAGAAGACAGGAGGATAACCAGAAAAGAGATTCAAGAAGCTTAATTGGGTCTACGGATTAGTGGCGGATTCATCGCAATAGAAGTTGATCGAGTCAGGGAAGCTGTTGTGGCACGAGGATGAACCGGAAGGAGGGACGTAACCTTTCGGCAGCATGGCCGAGAAGGGTCTTGATCCCCAGTAGTCGGTCTTCTTCCTCCTCCTGTTCTTCGCGACGCCTTCATTCAACACATACGGCTTGACGTTCTTGATCTTGAAAACTTGGTATTGAATCGGCGCAAGTGGAGGAACATTGCCGTGGATTCTTTGAGAAGGAGAGGGAGAAAGCAAGGAGGAGAAAACTAGAAAGAAGAGCAAGGTCGAGACGCCCAGGAAGTGGCAGAAACCCATGAGAGATAGGTTTTAGGTGGAGATGCATCTGCATTAAGAGTTTAAGCAGGGTAGAAGAAAGAAGAGGAAACGTATCGTGGATCTCGTAGGCGTTATTCGTACATACTGCTGCACACGGTGTTAAGTCTTGTATGCAGCTTGAAAGGGTGGTCAAAAGATATCAAGAAAACATTCCTCCTTTTTTCTTTCTCTATGCGTTATTATTTTGAGTAATTATTGTTATTCCTTTTCTATAAGTCGGTTTTTTTAAGGTTCTCTTTCTCGGGGTCCTATATCAGAGCCTTTCCTGTACTCGATGAGCCCTTTATCCTTCTTTTGACCTTCCAAAGAGGAGCACTTGTCTCCATTTTTGTTCAGGTTCTCCGTTTCCTTCCTTCTCTCAGTTCAAGGCGCGACGCAACGAGACGTTTTATTATTATGAAAGACAGGTGCGTGACAATTCATTTGCTTTTGATGGGTGATGAGACTGAAGCGCAAGAAGACGTGGGTCGCACAATACAGATCGATCGAAATAAAAACAATTTTATGCGGCCACAGCTTAATCATCATCTGATCCAATTCCAACGTCGTCTCCCCTTTCCGCCGATGGTTAAGAATCATATAATGCAAGATTGTAGAGACGAACTATACTCGAATCACGTTCAGGTTTCTACTTCATCGCTACTCACCCGTAATTACAGCAACTACAGAGTAAGTAACGGCATCGGCTATAATTAGTGCGGTCTTACTTTAAATCGACGGACCATGTTTTGGAATCCAGCTCTCTTTTTTTCTTCTAATCGATTGTTTTGAAGAGCAAAGCAGAGTGAGGTTTCTGCAAAGGAGGGTAAAAAGAAGCTTAGTGATGGACTGATGGGGTCGCACTCCCTAGTACTGAATCATTCAGGGCAGGGCCCCATGATTTGAAAAAAGCATATTTATCAAGAATCCAAATCATGCGCTCGTGAATTGAATTGTCTCCAAGTTTGATTAAAGTTTGATGAGAAAAGCATAGCATAATCCAACAACAAAACAACAGAACCAGACGGAGCTTCAAGATACTGCCATGGACATCCCCATTAAATTCGCTCAAAAGTAAGCTCCAGAAGAGCACCCTGTTGAAAATATGCAAATGGGCATTCACTTTATAATTGAAGAAAGGTTTGGAAGGGATGGATACGTTGAAGAGGGTTGGTGGTTTATAATTGGTGGCTGATGGGGACTTCTCATCCCTGTGGGCTGAGGGAAGTTCCTTTCGTCTTTCTCCTCGTGCATGCCATACTGGTTTGATCAAATTTCAATCATCGGAGAACCACTTCTCCATCAATGAACCAGAACCCGTCTTCTGTTCAAGCTGGGACCAACAGTGTCGATGACGACCATGAACGTGAAGGGAGCATTCAGTCACTCTCAAGTCTCAAATGCCCAATGATGAATGCAATGCCGTGTTCCGTTAAGAGACCCGCCAACTCGCATGCAAGCTGGAGATTGTGACTAATGATTTCACTGGGCCATAATACGAATGATTCCTATCGGATCAGACTTTCTTCACATTTCAGCCTGAGACGAATTGATCAGGATCGGTAATTCCTATATAAGTTCGCATATATAATTCAAATATGAATATTAAATCCTATAATTCTGAATATAGCCATATGAATTCAAATCTGACGAACAATTAAGGTTACACTGTTAATATGTTTCCATCAATTGTCTGCTTGTTACAGGTTCCAGACGCTGATGTTTTCTTATTCTGATAACTATGGTTGACGCTTGAAAGTCATGGAATTCAGCTCAGAGGTCACAGAAAAATCGACAATTGTCGTTGGAGAGTCAACGATTGAATCGAGTGGTGGACCAGGCCATGCTTTCCAACTGTTCTTTATCCCTTCTCCTTCTTCGTCCCAAGCCATCATTTTCATCTTTTTGATCACTTTCTCTTTGCTCCCACCTTAGCGAACTCCCCATGTTATGAACACTTACCATGGCCTTTCGGTTTCTTATCTATACGCTCCCAGAAGAAAGAAAAAAGCTATAACTTGCGACAGATCGAGGCAAGAGTGACCTTCTCCTTTCTTTACTGGACCACAACTCTATGACGCACGGACCTACCCACCTTTTTACCCAGATTGGTAGAGACTGATCGAATCCAGCATGATAGCTGGAGCTCACTACCATGTATTATCATCTCCTCCGTGAAGTGGGATTCTGGGCCTAACGCGTTAGAAGAGCGCCCGAGAAACTTCGCAAAAGACGGTTATTCTTACCCACTTTTTTTTAAGCGACGGAGAAGAAAACAAAAGGCGGAGCCGGTGCCGGAGAGGGGATTGGTGGATGGCCCCGCCTCTCGTGCGCTTGCATCGACCGGTGGCTGCAACTTGACGCGAGCCACGACGTGACCCATCCGTCGCTTTCTGGTTCCCTCTTCCCGACGACGTCACCGCCATTCAGTGGTGATAATGGTTGTGTATGTTAGTTTATGCATCTAGTCAGCCGAACCAAAAGGGCTCGTTTCCAACTTGTGATTAATGTCTGGTCGTAGTCACCCAAAAACAAACAAAACAACGAATTTCTCCGGTCATCGCTGTGGGACTTTTTGGTCATTTTTGCGGCTGTTCAGAGGCTCTTCCGCTCCATTTATGTTCTGCGGTTCGATGTGGAGTGTTTTTGCTCTGGCCATTGTGGGTCTTCGGCAGATCGTTTTGCTTTTCGTTTTTTAACACCATCTTCTCCTTTAAATAGAGCTGCAATTTTCTGTTGGTTCATCATAATATCCCTTCCCGGTGTTCCGGGTAATACCCTCCGAGCTGGCTAGTTTTAAGTCTTGAACTATTATTCCCGATTGATCTTCAATTCTTCATTGTTTATAGACAAGACGATTAAGATCAGCCCATCTGCAATGCATTTGCATTCTTCTCCTTGTCGACGGCTCGTTGCTTTGGGTGCCGCCCTCGGCTAGCGAGTGGTGGTTGCATCCTTGGCTCCTGGCAGCTCTTTCAGCGGCTGTCCAAACCCGGGTCTTTGGTCACGGTTCAGGCTCCCTTAGATAGCACAACAAGGCCAGGAACAGAAAGGCAGAACGACAGGCCAACCTGTTTGCCGCTCTTGCCTCTTCTCTAGGCAGCACATCCATGGTTGCCGGAGCAGTTTACTAACGTTTTGCATGGCAGATGCAGGTCTGTTTTTGGCCCGACATACTACTAATCTTTCGGAACTAGTACGTAGATTCTTGGCGCCTTTGTCGAAAAATAATTTCATATCAAACAAGTACGTATAGTACGTGTGTCTTATACTGGAGTGGTTTATGTATGCTAATTGTGTGAGAGATTCCCTGGGAGATGTTGGGGACTTTCTCTCTGGCGGTTGGTGCCACGGTACGCGATAGAAACCCACCACGGCAGTTTCTTCTGAGCTGATTTCTACTGCCTTTTTGACGAACGACGTGTTCGTTATCATCTACTGCTTCCTGGCCATATCTCTCATGGCGTATGGCTTCTTCAACAAGGACCTCTTTCTAAGTCTCTTCTTCATCGTTTACTGCGATCAGTGCCGCCTGAGATTGTGTTTATACATAAAAATGTTTTAACTTTCAGGGTCCTTTCTGGACTCGCTCCTGCTTGTAAAAAGACTGCTGTAGCTTCAAATATTATTCGATAAAACTGCAGGAATTAGAAGATGTCGGAGGATAACAAGAGCTGGAGAGAGAGATGAAGGCTGAAAACGTAAGCAGCATGAAGTCCACCAATTTATCTGAGGGCCATGTTTGCGAAGATTCTCTTCTTTGGAAACTTCTTTTGTTAGTTGCCCAACAATTCAAAACATGACCTGTATGCCCCATCTCACTAAAAAATATCTGAGGCATAACCAGTTCAAAAGACAGGGAGCGAGAGCAACCACATAGAATGAGGCAGCTCATAAGCCTATGCCTACAAACTACAGAAAGAATCTACCTACTAGTACTAAAGTCCACAATGTCCACTAGTTTGGACAAGAGTAGCTTTGGGATTCCTCCCATATCTTACAAACCTGCTACAGTTGCTGGCTGGCAGGACCAGAGATGGATCAGCCAAAGAAACACTGACCTCTTCTGAGTTCTTTCCCGTATGTACAAAACTGCCAGGCCGAGGGCCCTGCACTGAAGAATCCAAAACAAAACCCTTGCTCTCCGAGAAGAATCTTGTGTGAGGCCTGCAAGGTGAGTACATTTTACAGGAGATGGTGCTGTTGTTGTATTCAGGTATGCCCAAGGTGCTAAATAATGATGATACTGGGTCCCCGTTTAAAGTGTCACTATAATCTACGGTGCTAAATGAGTCTCGGGTACTCTCAGTTGTGAAAGAGGATTCATCTGAGCTGGTGAAAAGAGACCAGTCACTCGATGTCGCATCAGAATAATCTGTGCCTGGTGGATCTGCATAATTGCCACCAGCACTAGAATACATTTCGGGTCTGGGAATTCTTCTCCCAACAAACGATGGGGACTGTGATGAGTGCGATATGTTACCACCTTTGCTACTATGCCCTTGTCTCGGAGATTTATGACATTTGGATGTAGCATTTTTTGCCGAAGCTGATGCTTGAACTGGAGCAATGCTACCATTACAACAAACTCTTTGAGGGCGTGGGTAGGACCTGAAGAAAAATCCAAGAGGAACTTACATACAAAATACAGATGGAGATGAATGATAGCAAATAGAAGACATTCCTTTTTTTTTTTTTTTACCTCGAGTAGAATAGGATATATGCACCTTCAGACATAACCTGACTCATTGGAACTGGCTCAACCTATAAGACAAATTTGATAGTCAATGAAGAAATCCTAAACAACAAACACAAAGATGCACAATTTTGAGGAAAAAGAGAAAGATAAAATAAAAGTCTCAAATTTCAGAAGATTCACATGACAGCGCCGCCACCTGAGCAAAGGAGAAAAAAAGAACAATCTCAAGCTTCACTCACAAGACGAGCTTACAGAAAGACATTATCAGGGTTTGCCCATCAAAAAAACTTTTGGACTTGAGCTGTTCCAATATATAACTTCTGAGGTTCTTCAATATACTTACTCCTTGTTCAATTTTCTATTTGGGACATCAAACTCCAAATCGATATAACGACTGAGATAGATTACTCAATGTTATGATGTTACCTGGGTGTCATCAATTTTGAACCATATGCCTTGCACATCTTTCACATATGACACATAATGGCCAGAGAAGGACGCATTTTGCGTATCTAAATGCACAACAACACCATATAGCATGTAAAGGGGAGGACTGTCACCATTGCCCGTCATAAAAGGAATCATGTCCAGCATATCAGGAAATGTGATGCATTTATTGATTTTTCCATATTTCCCTGTCTGGAGGATCAAGAAAGAGATGTTTAAAAAATTATTGTCTTAGAAAATGATGAAAATTGAAATAATCACAACTGGTATAACTTTCTTCACCTGAAATCTCTTCAAAACAATCGTGAGAATGTTTGGTGCTTCATGTATGCTCAGCTGTTTTCTGGCTTTAACATATGCAGCACACCTTCATTGTGAAACACAGAGAAATGAGTACCAGCTACGACATGTGATTTTGGTGAAAATTGATGGATAAGTTCAACAAATCTTACAATCAGGATCATACCTTCCACATCTATACATATTTTCACCATCCAAATCCTCAGGTGCAGTAAACTGAGTAAGCGCATCCTCCAAAGACTCCACCCAACCCAATATTTCTAGCGTAAGATCCATAATGTTCTCATACCGTTCAGACTCATGGTGACATCTCAGACACATAACCTGGTAATACATCAAAAGATCAAAATTGCATCAGAAAATTAGATATAAAATATTTGTGTAGTTAATCAATGAGGGTGTCGGGAAAACTTGATATTGGAGGCCAAAAAATAAAAAAACCTTTGATCTCAGGCGACCTCCAAAAGTATGTTGTATAAATGTGCTTTCCTGTAATTTTGGGTCAATTTCCTTCTCACTACCCAATCCTTCGAGGCATATAGATTGCATGGATGCAACAAGAAGCCTGAAATGTATAGCCATATCAACATGAATGAGAGAATTATAACTTTAAGATCAAGATGCTGTATTAGTTTCTAACATTTAAAAACAGATGTAAGAGTTTGATCTGATAGGATTTAAAGGAAAGGCCCAAGTTCTTAATCATTTCCTTCAATGACATTAAAAAAATATTTAATGTTACATGTTTCACACACCTTAAGAACTCATGAGCATCTTCTTGATTCCCAGCACCCATGCGGCAACCAATGTTACGCATGCGTGAAAGAATTGGGCTAGGAGATAAAGGACCACCACCTTCCCGCATCATTGCAACATGCTGCTCAAGCTCACACATAAGACACCAATCTCTCTCTCGGCCTAATATATATTGCAGATAGGGAGTTAAGAAAACACAAATCCAGAAGCAGTTACTTGTATAGACTAGCTCATAGTTAAAGAGAAATTACAGGCACTTGAATGTGATCTCCGAAGAAGGTAAATCATGAGGGGCTTTGTGGATGTCAAACATTGCAATACAGCATTTGCATAGCAGCTGCAAATATTAAACATAAAATACGTGATTAAAATGCTTCGTACTAGGGCAACTAAAGATGCTCATTCACAAAATCTATGTTGAGCCTTAACTAAGACTTTAGGTCTAGTAGTTTAACAATATCGGTGGTCAAGTTACTGGAATAGGCCAAGTGATAAACAACCACCTGTTTCCACAATTTAGAAGTCCTCTGGGCGACAAATCCCAGACTTCGCATTGAAAGAACTTGACAAATTCTTCATAAGGGAACAACATCTGAAGTGTCAAAACAAGGAGCATCCAATGAAAGCATTTATCATTAGTAATTCAATAGGAAAATGATCAGAATAAGTTAAGATTATTTTTCTGTCTGGCAGTGAAATGACCTTATATCTGTTAACACCGTCACTTATAGCAGTAATACTATCTTGTCTGGGAAATTTTGGCAACTTTTTTGGGCCCACCATCTTTGTCATCGACTTTGAAATGTCATTTGTCTCTTGCACCTTGTTGTTCGTGGAAGCACTCATAGTTGGAGTTTCTGATCCAAGATCAAAGGCCAAAGAATGAGAAATAAATAATACATACTTTATAACAAGTACGGAACCATCTAAGTTTGAAACAAAGTCCAAGATAGCATACTGGATTCACTTGCTAAAAATGACCTCCTCTGTCCCCCTGAACATGGGTATGCTCTTGAGACTTTTGCCAATCCATGTGATATGGAACCTGAGGTCCCTAAATTATAAGGACTCCTGGACTTTGAGCTTCCTCTGACAGGGAGTCTTTCATTAGTGGAGCTCACGTTTTCCTCCTTGATGAAATGACCATTCTCCGCAGTGTAGTATGGAATGAGTTCATGTGAATCTGTGCCATTTCTGTCTAAATAAGGTGAATTGCAGGATCCACTGCTTATCTCTGATAAGCCTCCATTTTGGTCTGGAACCTTGTAAGGTGGACCACGAGCAGTTATTGGCGTACTGCTGGTGCTCTGCTTTATCAGGACATCTGATGAAGCAAAATGACTGTCCTTCCCTAACTGAAATCATCACAAGGAGAAGTGTGATTACTAGAGAAATAGGTCAGGAAGGAATAAAGCCAACTTTAGGTGTTAGAACCTTGTGCCTCACAAGAGCTTCCTTTGATTGAAATGCAATGGAAGGCCCACCATTGTTGGCCTCCTCTATAGAAATAACAGGATTATCTTCAGTCTTTGCCATTTCCTTGAAGATTTTCTGGGACATCCACTTTTCCGAATGCTTTCTGTCTTTAGTAGTACCCAGGCATTCATCAACATCAGTGCTAGATGTGACAAAAGCTGCATCTTGTCTTAGACTATCAGAAACAGGCCTTGAATTCTCCTTCAGTAAAACACTCTGTTGAACAGATTCTGAATTTGAGGCTGAATCCGAGTGATAATCATCCCTTTGCCAGCATTCCAGCTTATGACTTTGCCTCCAATGGATTATTTGGCAATTCCCTGAACTGCAGATAGTGATGAGTTATGCAATTTTTTTAGAAAATTGGAAAAGATATACAGCCTCATGAACAGAGGCTATAGAAGCAGAAGTAATCCCAGGTGCCCTGGTTGTTGGTTGGAATCCTGGAGGTAAATGTCTCCAACAGCCAGATTAAAATTGATAGCTATGGAGTATTTAATGAATAGCTGTGGGACTACAACTCTGACCTCCAGAGGTCTAAATCACATGCCAACACGTTCTGGCATGAGAATGCTGCATGAGTCACAATTCTAATGCTTGCTAAGAAAACATAAAGGAAACAAAAACGCATATCCTCCCTACATGATACACATGATGTTTCTGTTTCAGTGGGATATTAAAAGAAACATACCAGTATCTAACTGATTTGCATCTAGAACACCGAGTAATGGCCGGAGCAAGACATCTAGCACACTCATGAGACCCAGATTTTGATGGAGATCTGACAACTGAAGGAATGACACTAGCAGTTGCCATAGCCTCTACCTGAAAAGCTTCTTCAGCTGCCAATTGAGCAAGCATGCTTATCCTGGCCTTCTTCTTGCTAGTCTCATTCCACTTGCCAAGTAGAAAGTAGGTGACCAGAGGAAGCACAACCAAAAAGAGAAACAAAACAGGTATATCGGCTTCCCTTGGCTCAAGCATGTCCCCTCCAACATACTCATGTCCAGTCCTCTCAAGTTTTTGTCAGAGAAGAAACTGAAGATAATTGCAATGAACTACTACCAGTCCCATGTCATTTTACATAAACATCCAATATAACATGTTCATGATCCCCTGAAGCAAATTAGGAGTCTATGTTCTATGTTAAGTGAACTGGGCTGTCAATCTAATAGCAAGTATCTTTCTTTGATAACAAGAATGAATCCTTGTGATATATATGACAAGCGGATCACATTTGAATTGAAAAGTCTGCACTGGAAAAGTAAAAAAACAATCAGAAAATTACACTTGTACATATATAAGTAAAGGATGAAGAGAAAAGATGAGATGGAATTAACTGATGGCGCATCCAGAACAGACACAACTAAAGACAGTTAACTTAAATGTTCTTGAGCGGGATATATGAGAAAATCATTAATAAAATTTCTATTTTTGAACAGCATGTAAAACATCATGATTCCAAAAAGGAACTTTCAGAGCATTCTAATGTCTATACTGTTTAATTCTGTTCAGCGCTATAAAGTTCCTGACAGCAAAATAAGAGAACAGGAGATCATCACCAGGTGATAGAATAAAGACACACGAATCTAGTTACAGAAAAATATAATAAAGCCCGTTTCACCAAGTCCAAAGTAAATATTGAAATGTTAGAGGACCACAAGGGAAAATAGCAGCAAAAAACCCCCACAACAAGCAATCCAGCTTTCTGCATCCTTCTACGAGCTCCACCATTATTTAGGTGAAACTAAATGCAAAAGAAATCCACAAAGCATGAGACAGAGAAAGTGAGAAGCTGTGTTTTTGCATTCAGATAGTAAAAGAGAAATCAAGGAAAATCACGACCTCTTTACAATCATAAAAGAGAACAAAACTCTTATAACCTACACCTTAGCCCAAACAATTAAAACCACAAAGTTTTTACATCCGACTCACAAGTTAACATATTCCCAAATATGTAAAATTGATTAAAGAAAACTCTTTTTAACTTCAATGAAACTGCAAAATGTACATGCACTCCAGAAAATCCCAGCTCTTAGTGGAAACCCATTTGGCATCTCTGCCTGGACTTGTCACCTGACAAAGAAATTGAGAGAAAAAAAAAAAAAAGAGATAAATCCCGTACAAAAGATAAAACCAGAATGTCTTTGTTTTTCTTCCCATAGATTCCACAAAAAAGCCCGAAACTATTTCGCATGAGTTGAGCACAATAAAAACCAAAACCACGGAATAAGAGCAGCGCATATCCAAGATTTCAAGGGAAAACCGCTCCAGTAGTGCTTCTCCCTGCCGTTTCCAGGCTTCAGGACGGAAAAAAAAAAATAATAATAATAATAAAGATGCACATGCTTTCTGAAAATATGAAGCCATAACCTCAGGCTTTTAGCTACATGATTCCGAGGAAATTGAACATATTTCCTGGTCTGAGGAGGAGTAGAACAGCCAGAAAATCGAACTAACAGTTACAATAAAACTTCAAAGAAAACCACTTTACCAAAAATTTTACATGCAACTTCATCCATCAAGGGTACAAAAAAAGTAATCGGAGTAGCCCACTATCAATGTCTCCACAAAATGGTCTACAGAATCCGGCATTTGCTACACCAAGATTCTACCATAAGTGACATTCGCAGGCAAAGGAAAACAAACAAATCCGGCCATTAAGTTCAATATTTCACCCTCTCCAAGCTTCTATTTTAGGAAAACAAAGGCCGAAAAGCGAGCAAAACAAAAGAAAGCCATATTTTTTGTACAAACCTCTCATGAAATCATCCAGCCCGAGTCCAAGATTCCACCAGAAATGATGTTATATTTAAAACACAAGCAGTTAACTTTCCCTTACCTTGGATTGGGCAATAACTAAATCTACGGAAGCAAAGTGAACAGCTTCCGATTACTTGATTCCTCTACAGTCAAACACTTCCGAGCGGTACCTCTGCTTGCGTTCGACACACCCACCCCTCCTTGGACGAAAGATCATTAACCAGCAAATAGAAAACACGAAGAAACAAAACCCTTTTTCTCTTTTCTTGAAAAAATTCAGAAGAAATTCCTTCCCCGTCCTCTCCGGCCACCCAAAGAAATAGAATAAGCTTTTTATTCCGTTTTTCTTTTCTTTTTTATAATTCCTGCTCAGGCTGCTCCTCGCAGGCCTGCTGCATGTACTTGGTTCAACATCTTTCTCTTTTCCTTTGCTTTCTTTTATTTTTTACTCTCGTATATGGAAAGTACTGTCGACATTTTCTCGGGAGAAATTAAATTCTCGCTGCTGCAAGAATCAATCTAAAGATCTCTCTTTATCCATTTCGAGAGAGGAGTTCACCCCATGGTGGGGGCTACACATCTTCGGACATCCAAGTCCGGCGTGGTGGCCGCGCCTCAGGCCGTCTTAAACATATCGTTTTCAACTCGAAAGGTAGAGGCTTGTTTCGTCGTCATAAATTATCTGATATTAAACTCCATTACATGGTCCGGTACTCAAAAGTGAGGCTGAGTCACTGACTGTACCTTCAAACCCCAAATAAGATCTGATGAGATGGAGTGATTTGAATATACCATCATTTGCATCATCTGGAAAAGCAATGAGGGCTAAGGAATCTCTACGGACTCGGGAGAGATGAAATCGAAAGTAATTTTTTTTTTCCTCTTTATGTCGCAACGACTTGATGTGAATACTAGGCTGTAAGAGATCAGCGCAGAACCTGGTTTTGTCATCAGTGAATAATTTTAATAAGTAGCACAAAAACAGCTTCCTGTAGATGACTTGCCGCAGTTACATTGCTAGGTTTAGATGAGAGTATTTTCAACAGTGGAGTTGGTATAAACGGAGCTTGCTTTTGTTTGGCTAACAAGTAAGAACTCTATTCTTTCCCCCATTAAGAGCCTCTCGTGTTGTACTTTGTTTGACTGGTGATATCCCCGTTTCGAAACCTAATCATAGTCTGGAACCCATGACTCATTATTCATTCTATACTTCCTCTCTCTCGTTTCTTCTTCAATTGAATAGGAATTCCCAATGCGAAGCAGTTTGCCGTTCTGATTGTTAGTCCAGAGTTGATTTTTTTTTTCTGATCAAATCGATCGATACTGGGTCAGCTAAAGCAGAATCACTGAGACCTAGTCTTTTCGTCTTTGTCAATAGAATAAAGCATGCTCTATAATCTAAATTTAGTAGCTACAGTTTAGAGTGCCAATCGAATCGGGAGCTATGAATCGTTAAAGTTGAGTTTTGACGTGGTTGCATTGCCAACATAAGGACCCACCACCGACCGTCTCCTCCCTATAATGGCAAGCCAAACGTCTCCAGTGATCTCCTAATCCTACTTTTGCCTTCTGCAGTGCGAATAGAGCGCGGGGTAGATGAACCAATAATTTGTATAAACAGGCAAGAAGAATCAAAAAGAAATTGGTCGGACGAGGAACATGGGTTATCTGATTGTACTGCGACCCCTCACAAACCACGAGGGCCACCGTGAAATTGCCGGCGGATAGCCGATTACGCCAACATTCCTTTTAAAATAGTGTATAAATGTGTTAAATCACAGTTTATGTACAGCAACTCTCTCGTACAATAATGATTCCGATTTCTGACTATTTTCCGATTCCGAACAATGAATACTCGATCATGGCGGCAGTAATCAAAATTCCAGTGAACGACCCAGGAAGCCTCTTCTTCTCATCGCATTCACGGATCGGACCCAAACTGGTGAAACTCAGAAAATTTGCATTCTTTGTCAACGACTCCTTTCAAGAAAGAGGAGATGGTCGCAGTCGCATATGACACACCAGTTATCACGCCTCTCCTTCGCATGTTTTCGCCGCCTTTTCATGCTCCCAAGAGAGAGGGAGTCTAACAGTTCTGAAACTAGGCAATAATATTTCATTTGATGGGTCTTAAAGTCCATGGGAACTCCACCGTGATCTCTGTATTCTATGAGCAGTTCATATAGATTAGCATATTAAACTATGGGTAAAAAATAAACAAAGGTGAGAGGCATAACTGACACAGCTTAACGGGACAAATTAGGATTAAAATACATGGGTTTAGGTGGTGGCAACATCATTTTGTCACAAGATGACATGTATTAAGTATTAAGTAAAGAGCTCAATTGGGAATGAATCTGTAGAGGTTTGACTCCTTTTCTATGATAAAAGGGATCGGCATTTTAGATTGCAGAGTTTTTAAATGGGGTTACATTCACAGGTGGGTCTTTGATTTGACTCGTGGGCAAACTTACAAGTGCAAAAGCTAGCTTCATTTGCCATTAGATAATTGTTAGAACTAAGCAGCTACAGCTTTCTCAGACATACCTGGATATTGCCCTTTATTGAACCTGAATAAATAAAACCATGTTATTCTATTTCTTCTACATGCAAGAGGCCTTATTGAGGATCCTACAGGCTAAATCATAGGAATGTGAATTGGAAAGATGTTTTCTAGGTAGTTCAATGAAGTTATCCACAAAAAATTAGCCAAATGATATCTACAACAAACAAACTAGCTAAGGGTTTACAACACCTAGCCAATACATAGGACTTACAATAACCAACTATTAGGTACCGGCACCTAGACCCACTTAAAGGATTTTCAATAGTACCCAATATGTTTATACAAGTCTTGATTGGTTTATACAACAATATAACGCCCTGAAGGAAAATACAACATTGGGAGCGGTAGGAAGAATAGTAACACTAGCAACGATTGCCGACGTTGTTGGCAAGAGCATCAAGTGGGAATGAGAGAGACGAAGAAGAGACGACTGTGGCGATTTCCAAAGACAACGTAGGGGGAGCCTGGTGCGGCCCCGTCTAGGGTGGTTACCTGCAAAGCAGACAACGGCTGTAGCAAGAAGGGGCTATAGAGAGATAGAGTTGGGAGTGATTTCAATGGGAAATAGGCAAGGGGAGACGGACCAGGAGAGGAAAGAGAGAAAGGCACAAAAGTTACACATGGTTCTTGCGATAGGGAGCGGCGATGGTGACAACAAGCGAGGGGTGAAGAGTCGAGCCTGGGTTTAGGGAGTGGTGTTGCGGAGGTCGGGCCCGAGGTTTTGCTTCAATGGGGATTTCTAGCAACAACGAGTTGGTTTTGATTAATCAATTGAGAGCTCTCATACCGTATAAAATTTAGGAATTGAGTATAATATTTATCATGATTTTTGTTGATGATTAGACATGTTATACAACAATGACTGTAGAAATTACAACTTTTTAGAGTTTGAGTCTATTTGGTACTTGTATTTCGATCCTTATCCTTATCTAATTAGATCTTTATCCTTATCTTTATCATTTCTCCTATTATCCAACCACATTCGCCCATCATTAACCCATCCTTACATTGGCTTATGATTCATCCACTCTTTAACATAACCTTACAAAAACTTAAAATTTTAAAGAAATATAATAAGATATGAAACATAAAATAGATAGCATAATAAAATTATAAAATTAAACAAAGTCTAATGTCAAGAAGTTGGCCAATACATCCTAAAAAACTAGTCGTTTAAGTGCGGAAAGCCAACCTAATCAAGAGGTGGACCGGAACCACCTCTGACACCCATCCCGCTCCTCGCGGGATTCAAAGGCGGGACATGCCGGACCTAACTCTAATACCATATCAAGGGGCTGGCCAATACAACCTAAAAGACTAGGCGTCTAACTTAAAACTCTAAAGCTAAGTGAGCTTGGACTAGAGTAGTATTAGGATGGATGACCTCCTGGGAAGTCTTATTGGCTAGGCGTTTGACATGGTATCAGAGCTGGACACCACGTTTCGTGTTCGAAATCCCGGCGGAAGTGGTAGGGAATAGGAATGGTGGGTGTCATAGCTAGGTAGTTCTTGTTCACCTGGGTTAGGTTCTGTCCACCCTGGTCCGCTGATGAGTTAGGTATTTAGCTTTCTGCACTTAACAGACCGGTCTATTGAGTTGTATTGGCTAGGCATTTGACATGGTATCAGAGCTAGGCGTCCACGTTCCGCGTTCGAATCCCGAAGTGCAGTGGTCAGAACCCGGGAACGGTGGGTGTAAGAGTAGTTCCATCCACTCTTGTTAGAGTCTCTGTTTTCCGCACCTAACAGATCGATCTTTTGGATGAGAGTAGTACTAGGATAGGTGATTTCCTGGTCTAATGACTTCAGGTTAACCTCACCAAGTGATACCACATACTAATATTATACTATAAATATAATTGCCCAACCCACTCTTGGCGGTGGGCCGACTGGTAGTTGGATCGTCCCAGTTTCATGTTTCACCTATGTTATAACTAAAGGTACATTTTGTTCGTCGTCCTCGAATGATGTTGTCGCATCGGTGAGAAGAAAGGAGATCCAGAACAGACAAAGGAGTGAGGCCCAATCCACCAAAAGTCACAATCATGTTAACAAAAATAAGCAATAATAGCTACGCAATTGGGCCCATGTGATTCCAATTCCAACAACTTCGGCGGACGCACAGACGTACACGACCCATCGTTTTTACCTGAATACCCCGGTTAACGTGTCCAATCCCGATCCGATTTGACCGCAGTTGTTCTCTCCTTCCAAAACTAATTCGTAACCCTCTCATTCATATCTATTTATCCATTTTTGCCCTCAAATTCTTTTTTAATTTCATTTAAAATGTATATATCGAAAACTTAAAAGAGAAGCGTGGGCTGGCGATGCCATTACGACCTCAACTACCTTGAGAAGTTAAGGGCATATCGGGCATTTCGACTTCACGAACATTACTGAAGGCTTCTCTCAGGCGGAAAAAAACACGAAGAAAGGTCAACAGAGAAACCAATGACAGCGCCTCTGCGCTCCCAAACCAAACTCCTCTGCTTCTCTCTGCTCTATCTCTTCATCTCCCTCTTCCTCGCTCTCTACACCTCTCTCACTGCAACAAAATGCATAATTCATACCCATTCCTTGGATTCGATATCGAAGCCTCTCTTCTCTTACCCCAAAGGCTATGGACAGCACAAATATGCGATTCCAACCATCCATTCCTCCTGCGATTCTCCTCTTCGTTTTTCAGGTTTCTCACGAAGATGCCGCTTCTTTTTCTTTATTTCATCTATCTTCTGATCTCAAGGTAACCGTTTCTTTCCTATGTTAACCAGATTATGAGGTAGTTGTGGAGGAGATCAATGAATTGTGCAGGAACTCGTCGCATTTTTCCTCTGCTTTGAGATATAATGAAGACACAGCGGATACTTTCGCGGGAAATTTCAGTTACCAGAAGAGGAAATCGTACTTCCATTTGAGTGATGATGAGAAGGAGATTCCATGCGGGTTCATGAAGAATTTTCCGATTTCAGAGACCGGTTTGTAAATTTATCTCCTCTCTCTTTCAAGTTTTTCCATTTATGGTTACCAACGCATTGCCTGTTTCTGATCACAGTTCTCTGATGGTATTTTCGTATAAGAAACTGAATTTTGACGCCGAAAATCCGTCGTTATTACATATACACTTACAATTAAATTTTGCTTGTATGAAATTTCTACTTGCGATCTCTTCGATACACTCAACTTCGATAGAGGAAACGTCTGCACGCAAAACTGTTAATACCCATTAAACGGTAAAAGAAATAAATGGCTCCGCAATCTGCTGCTTAAATTTCAGGCATTTACGAGTCTATTAGCAGCAAATCCTAATGAATCATTCAATTTCTGTTCTTGTTTTCCCTTTTTTTTTTTCTGTATCGTATAGTAGAATCTTCTCAACTCTCAAACTTTTCTATTTTGATATTGGATACAGACCGAATGGCGATGGAGAAATGCAATGAAGTTGTAGTTGTCTCAGCAGTATTCGGAGATCATGATAAAATCCGTCAGCCAAGAGGCGTGGGAGGCAGAACTCCGGAAATAGTTTGCTTCTTCATGTTCATAGACAATTTCACCCTCCAAGGTCTTAATTCACATAACATTCTTTCAAATACCACAACCGAAAACAGATTAGGAGTGTGGAGAGTAGTGCAGATTCTGGGTGATTTGCCTTATAGAAACCCAGCCATGAACGGAGTTATACCCAAGCATCTGATTCACAGGCTCTTTCCAAACTCAAAATTCAGTATTTGGTTAGACGCAAAACTTGAGCTGACAGCGGACCCATTAGTATTGATACATTCTCTTCTTCTCAAGGATAAGTCGGATATGGCAATTTCGAAACATCCATTTAATGTCCACACCATGGAAGAGGCAATTGCAACTGTGCGGTGGAAGAAATGGGATGATGTTTCGTCGTTGAGGATGCAAATGGAGACCTACTGTGAGAACGGACTGGAGCCATGGTCAACTAATAAGCTCCCGTATACCTCAGGTGCTTCGTCGTCGCAGTAGATGCATTTTTGATGATTTTTCTCTTTTCCCTTCTTTTATACAAGATGATAATCATCGAGGGGACCGCTTTCTTTTTCTTTTTTCTTTTTTTTTTAAAGCTTCTAACGTAGTTGTTACGCTTCTGAAAGTGAGAAAAATAACTTGAAATTGCACCCATTTTTTTACCTTCTAATCACCTAACTTTTGACAGTGTGATCATCTGTGTTGCAGATGTGCCGGACACTGCTCTGATATTGAGAAAACATGGAGTAGCCTCAAACTTATTTTCTTGCCTACTATTCAATGAATTGGAGGCATTTAACCCAAGAGATCAACTGGCTTTTGCGTATGTGAGAGATTTCATGAAACCCAGATTGAAAATCCACATGTTTGAGGCAGAGGTGTTCGAGCACGTAGCCATGGAGTACAGGCACAATCTCAAGCGTAACGGAAAAGCCTCCCCCTCTTCTTTTCCTTCTTCCTCCAAAGAGAGGTTGTTAAAGACAAAATGGGTCACCTCGGAGGCGGTTGAAGTCAGTAAATGTGGAGAGTATCTTTCTAGAATGTGGGGGGAGTCCCATGATTAAAGCGTGAGAAAGCTACACCAAGTACTCGGAGGAAAGAGCCAGCAAACGATACAAGCCAGAGCGGCGTCGGTGAAAGCTATGAATTTGCCAAAGACGAAATGCCGCTTTGGTTACTTTTTGCACCATTGATGTTCTTTATTAGAAGAGTGGTCCCTTCCGCTCTGTCGCATCTAATTCCGTGTCGAATGGCGGCGGTCCCTTTCTCTTCCCGTGAACCATCGGAACTGAATATCACAGCTGGGTTGTTCCAACTACACCTTGCAAATGCGAATTATTGGTAGCCATTTGCAAAACCATCGATTTCAGGGCGTGGAAATGCAACTCCCATTTTCTTGACGTTTTTTTTTTTATCGTAGTTTCCTTTTTCTGGGTTTCGTAGTTCGTGAGTTCTTTGATTATTGATCGCAATCACGAGAGGAAAATAGTATACCGATCAGTGTACGCTTAATTTACAGCATCTGGTGCAACGATACCAGGTTCAAGTGAATTTCATTTTTCTGAGAAACAAGATTGAATGAGTAAAGGCTGCTCCCTAATAACAGTAAAGTATTCCAAGGGGAAAGAAAAGAAAGGTAAATCTTCAAGTTCTTGGTTCTTGGGGAAGAGATTATGACATATGCTAGTGATTTAAAGTTTGAGGGGTTGTTTTTTCTCAATTTCTTTTTTAAGAGACGTGATTATGGTTTGAAACTCCTTGAAGTCGTCGCATGCTTCTGGGAGAGCTTGTGCTTCGTCTTCAGAGTTTCGCCTCATGCAAAGCTCCTGAAACTTCAGAAACTCCTGCCAGTTTTTCTCCGCGTTTGGAATGTTGCCTTCCATAACATCGAAAACAGCCTGCGTGATTCATCCATCGAAAATATATTTTAATAGTAAATTTATAGGTTTTGATCATAAGGTACATGCAGTTATACCTTATAAAGTGGACGACGGGCATCGGATATATAATCTTGTTGCAAGCACTTGCAGGCTTTAGCTGACTTAAGATCTCCCTGAACGAGGTAAATAAATGATGTAAGGTCGATATCAGTACTCGCAGACGCAGGGTTTTGAGATAAAAAGAGGCACTTGAACTGAAACAAACCCCATAAATGAGCATTTCCACCAGTAGCATGTCGAGCTCGTATGCCTCGTGGACTTGTTTGTTCTCCCAGGCCTTGTCCCTGGCATCTTTTAGAATCTTCACGGCTTCATCATCCTTCCCGCTCATTTCCATCTTCGCCACCAGTCTCTGTTCAATGAGTCAACTTGTATGTCGTTAGGTTTGGAAGACAAGCAATCGTTCCACAGGATGTTAAGAGAGAGAGACGCAAAATAAGGCGAAGAAAGCCCAGAAGCAAAAACTGAAATAACTCATAAGCGTTGGTGATGAGGTATTAATAAGGTAAACCTCCAACTTGTTGAAGTCCATATCCTCCTTGGACGAGAGGTTTGACAGTAGTTCTTTGGTTTCTTCCTTGGCCTTCTGGAACGTGGAATTGTCCACTTGAGCATGTTGGGCATCCAATACTCTCTGCAAGACCGACCTTCCTCCTCGAATAGCCGACAATGATAAGCACTTTTGGGAGAACCCACGAGCCTCCTTTCGGCTACGACGATATCTGCGGCCAATGGCAATGAGGGCAGCGGCCGTGACCGCCACCATAACGGCTCCTTCGAGGCGTTGCCTGGTCACTTTGTTAAAAATCCATCCCCAGAACGACTGGGATTGTCGCTGCAGTTTCTGCTGTGACTGCTGCTGTGACTGCTGCTGTTGTTGCATATTACTCTCTACATGAACTTGTTCGCTGACAGCTTGAACAAGGGACATTTTGTGCCTTTGTGCTGGCGGAGAAGGTAAGACGGATAGGAGAGGTTGGAGGGCTTTAGGGGCTTCAGACGAGGAGGCGAAGTTCTTAAAGGGAAGGAGAGGGTTGCGCAATGTTGATGTCTTTCTTGATGAGATTGTAAAGGATTAGGATGCCCTAGGAAGCTCTCGGAGAAGAAATATTAACGTTCACGCATGAGGAAGGTATCGTATCGCTTCTCTTTCTTGCTTTCTTTCTCAAGCATAGCAGCAAATCAGACGAGAGTAGCAATTCATCACTACCCTTCACCGTTTCTTCTGCAGCAAAAACGGTGGCATTGGTTTCGTCATTTCCGACTTGATCAGTCACTCCTCTAGATGCTGCCGGATCACATTTTGTAGCTTGCCATGTAATTAACTGAGAGAACAGCGTTTAATTTGTTAGATTAGGAAAGTCTGGGGATCCTTTGATTGACTTCTACTCTTCTTTTGCCTTTACCTTTCCCAATTTTCACTTAATATGTAGTGGCTTCAACTTGAAGTCATTTTTTGAGTCTCTCTTCCTACTTTGAGTAAATGAAAATAATAATACATGTGTTCTAATTATTTCTTAACCTTTTCACTTTTAAAAAGCATAGGCAAAAAAAAAAAAAAAAAAATAGAAATGTGAAAATCAAAAGCCCTTTCTTCATAAAAAGCTAGTCTTGTTGCAACAGGTTATTTATAAAAGCAAGGTATTGATTTTGATTGAACTTATGCTCATGTTGCTATATTTGATACAATTAGACTTGTTCTAGTTTTAGCTACTAGGTTTAAATGGAATGTGTTTTAAACTAATGCAAAATATGCTTCTCTAAATGCATGAATTTTTGGATGAAGAGATTTATGTGTTGTAACCACAAAGGTATGAGATTACTTGAGAAGAGAAAAAGATATATACATTGCAGAAAGCTCTTTACGGTCTTAAACAAACACCAGAGCATGGTGCGACCGCATTGATGGTCATTTTGTTTAGAATGGATTTGAAAAGGGAAAGAGTGAGCCGACCATAGTTATCAAGTCAAAAGATCTTTGGACTGATGTAGTATTTTCTTTGTTTATTTTTAAAAAATGAAATATTTTAATTCGGCCATCGTTCCTATATGTTCCAATTAAGAATTGATTATAGGGGAAGTGAAAGTTCATGGTCGGATTTGTTGAAGCTCGATTGGTAGTTTATCATATCTTGCTAACACTAGATCAAACATTTAGTTCACTACATTCTTTTTATCTAGGTTTATGTAGAATCCAAAAAAGGTTCACTTTGGGGCACTAAAGAGGACCTTGAGATACCTAAAAGGAACAAATAATTATGGGATTTTATATGCCTAGACTAACAATTTTTACTTTTATAGTAACTCTGATAGTGATTGGGCAGGTTTACAATGGATCGAGTGCAATATAATGGTCCTCGAAGAAGCAACAATCCACAACATTTTCATTATCGGAAGTTAAATACGTTGCAGCTACTACAATTGTATGTCAAGCCGTATGGATATGAAGGATCTTGGACAATACGAGGCATGATCAAGAAAAAGAAACCATCATCTTTTGTAACAATTGGTCCACCATTTCAATGACAAAGAATCCGTATCATGGCCGCACTAAACCATCATCTTTTGTGCCAATCAATCTACCATTTCAATGGCTAATCAACCTATATACATGACTAATGGAGATTTCTTCTTTATCTCAACTTTTCGCTCAAACACCAAATAATTGAGTTTGAAATATGACATCCATCACGTAGGCTCAATCTAGCCCAATTCTCTTAAACATTTTAAAATATTTTTAAAAAAATCATAATTTTTTTTAAAATAATTATTTATAAAGGTATCTATGGGAATCAAAATATCTATAATTTTGGATATAATCAATAATTTCTAGGATATTTTGGTTTTCATAAATTAGAATGTTGCCCCTATGATGAGATTCAATTGGAATGAAAACATCGAACTATGTTGATAATATAAACTCTCCAAAGTGGGTAGATGCATCAAACAATCTATTTATTTGATTGTTTTCGCTCCAAAAGAATCATGTACCTTAAAAAAACTTATCGGTCTTAAGATCAAAGGATGTGAAATACGAAGGTGATCGGATTCATGAACTCAAAGGCCCAATTACTCAATCAAGTGGCCATTCATCCTATGACTTACACATACACGATTGTGTATGATAATGTGATATCAAGCCAGTGTATTATTTTAAGCCCAAAACTCCATATGTGACCTTCTAATATAAAGAGGTTTAGGTTAACTCTCCCATTTCCACCATTATCGACCCAAATAAAGTTTTGAACACTAAGCTCAAGGACAAGTACTCGAAGAATTAGAGAAAAATGAGTAATTTTTTTCTTATGAAAGTCCTAGTAAAATTGGAAAGTAAAAAGAATGCTCATCTTCTTTATATAGAATTGATCGATGGAAGGCGGAAGCACATAAACGATTCCACCAAACCCAACAACACAGACAACTAAATTCAGCGCAGCTGATGTAGAACAACAAGCGTTTACAGTAAAAGCATGGGATCAACTATGATTCCGAACAGACACAACTCAATTAGTTGTCTGCTCGTTTTCTTGGGGCTTCCCGTTATCTTTGGTCTGCTCGTTTTCTTTGGTGAGCACCTTTCTTGCTATCAGATCGTTCAATTTCGTGGTATATTCATGAAGTTTATCAGTTGACTGCTTAGCGGTATTCTCATTCAGGAGATTACTAAAAGCTTCATCGAAGGGGCCTTTCTCCTGGAATTTTTGTTTAAATTCAACCCACCATTTCGTGCTTTCCTCGTTGTAACTGTCTGATATCAGAGCACAAGCAACCGCCTGCAAAATGCATTATTACAAAACGAAGAAGGTAGCAGATCAGGTATTTTGCAAGGTAGCTCAATCTCATCTATCGCAAAGATTTAAGGAGTCTTTTAATTTCTTTCACCTTCAAAAGGAGAAGAGTATCTGAAGGGGCAGCCTCTCGAGGAGGGAGATCCACAACTTCTTGGTACTTCCCCTGGAATGATAAGCAAATGCAAAATCTCCTTCTTCATTACTCGCTCGCACCGCAAACCTGAACTACACTTCAAAGGAGACTTGAGAGCAGAATTTACCTGGTACAGCAATGTTTCTGCCAGCATGGTCTCCAAGCTATGCTGATACTGATCAATTTTACGCCATTCTCTCAGCAAGTCCTCCGCCTCTTTCAAGTGTCCAGTCTTTATAATCTCCATACAGATATTCTGCCATAGATCAAGTTCCTGATTAGCCCACTTATCAGGCTGTTTTTCTTAACACCGAGAGATTCACTAAAAAGAAAACAAGTTAACCTTGATTTGGCGCGGGTTTTCTTTATAGGCGCTGATGTTCTTTGATAACTGCTTGGGTGCCTGAATGAGAAAATCATGGTCCGTAAACAACCTCTTGAAGGTGGCTGTCGGAGTGGTGGAAATGGTGGTCTCCTCGCGCTTCTCAATCTCTGTCACAGAAGTCAAATATGTAGCTTATCTAATTGAATGAATGAAACGAATTACAGAAAAAAGTTATATCCACAACGAAACTAACCATCTTCTTGGTTCTTAATTGTTAGCCTTCTCGTGCTTCTCAGCCACGACTGTGCTTTGCTCTTTGGGAAATGCAAAGGGCTTCGAAGACCAACGCTTTGGCTGGCCCGTAATTGATTCTTCCCGGAGTCGGTCAAGGGGCTCCCGGTTTGGAGAGATTTGGGGCTTTGAGTCGAGCAAATCAGAATAGCCGCCATGGGTTCGTCAAGAGGGAGGAGATTCTGGCTCTAGTAAGTAGGCTGTGTGGAACTGAAACCTTCTTGTTGCTCTTAAATACTTTCACAAAGGGAATCGACTACAGGCTAAACCTGCCTTTGGTACTACGTTATGCGAGAATCATTTTATATAGGAGTTTCCCGTCGGATGCAAGGCATACTATGTCTTTCTGCTTTAATGGAACTTCCTGCAAAACGCAATATTACTTGAGTCTAATTTTTTTCCTTCTTCAGTTCTACCGAGAGTACCTTTTTGTCTTGGTATGAGGTCAGCATACATGGAAAGGAAAAATTATTAAATTATGGATGTGCAAGCCTCCTCAAGGCTAAAGCCTAGCACGAAGTAATGTTACAGCCTAGTGTCTCCAATTTGATATGATACGTAGACAACCCATTAAGAGGGGGCACATTCGCATGGACCAGGAGAATGTCCGTGCTATCTTCTTCCCTTGCTCCCTTGTTTCCCTCTTAACGGTCTCTCGATGAAGCAAACCCTCTTCCCAGTTACCGCCATGACCGATGAGGACGGAAACAAGGTTTTGCAGAACAAAATTTTATAAAAGAGAAGAGGTACTCTTAATTTGCACGATTCAAAGTTGCAAGGTAGAAGAGGATATTTTTTTCTTTATCCCTTGCCTGTATCTTGATTGATGTATGGAAGGGATCGACAGAATTTTTCGACAGTAGACTGATCGCCGCTTCTACGGCTTTCATCGTCATTGTCAAGCGGTTCCAACTCTAAGCCTCCATACTAAATTGCAGAAGCCGTTGAAGGGGAGAGTGTTGGAAAATAAAACGATCTCTTTAAGGGTCCGTCTATCTCTCTATTAAACGTTTTTGTAAGTTTCTGAAATTTTCTTACAGAGATGGAAGAAGAAGAGTATCTTCTATAACTCTCTCCGTATTCTTCTCTATCTTTTTTTTATCATTTTACATAGTTTACATAGGTATTTATAGGTAACAACGGTGAATAATCACCACATAAGTCTCTGTTTAATGGCAAATTCATTGCCATACGTTTTTATTTATCTTGCTTCTTTTCCAAGCTTCTTGCCAGCACAACGACCTTATCTCTTGAAAACCGACTTATCTCTTAATCTTGAAGTTTCCTTAAGTTGGGATTGGATCATAAATCAAGTTTATGATCCAACAGATGGGAGATTTGTTGGGAAAACAATTATGACAATTGAGGTAGTAAATATGCTCGGTTTAGTTTGATTTGGGAGGGAGATTTGAAATGTCCGGGAAAGAGCTTTTCCGTGGATAGGGGCATGGAGTGTTCTTGTCGTTGAGGGACAAATTGATGAAATCAATTCCGAAAGAGGAGAGAAGAGAGATAAAAAAAAAGGGATAGAAGGAGAGGTTGATACCTGCAGATTGCCCAATGTATTGACACAATGACGGGAAGGAAATAGGGCTCTCTTGCTTTCTCTTGTTCGTAGGAGGTTTCTCTCGCTTGTGGAACGAACGAGCTTTCTCTGATAAAATGGTTTTCCTTCTTGTTTTCTTTTCTTCTTTCTTCTTTTTTTTTCTTTGTTTTTCTAAACAGACCCAAGGATTTGCTAGTATATTTTGTAGTTATGCTCAAAAGAGGAGGGTTATTTTTCTCATGGAAGTCATAACATTTCTCATCAAACTGGGACTGGGACTCAAGAAGCTGGAAAGCTCATAAATAGCTTCTTTTAAAACAGCTTAGAGGACTTTTAAATTCAGCACAACTGAACCAGTCCCTTCAAATTACACTCAAATTTCATGAAAATAAAGAAAACAAAACAGAGGAAAACACGATGACACGAAAGAATAAATTTCCATGCATCAACTTATACTCTTCTCAAGATAAAAGGCCGTGAAATATTCCTGGTAGAATTGCTATTTAACTCCGACCGGACGGGATCCGTTCAGATCCTAAGTAACTGTGATCATTTTTCCTTGCTCCCCCTTGTCTTCTTTTTCTGCTGATTTGTATTTTTGAATCTCTTTGTTCAATTCCTTGGAGTACTCAAAAAACATGGCTCGGTCCAAACTCAGTTGCTTCCCAAGAGCATTAGGGTCTTCTTCCACAGTCAAATGACTGCTGAACGTTTCCCACCATTTTTTGGCTTGATCCTCGTACTCTTTTGATAAGTTCCTGCATCTCTCAGCTTCTTCGTCCAAATCTTGAGAAAACATAGCATAGGCAACCGCCTGCATCATTAGGCAATATGTTACCAGGAACTCAGCTAGCTTGCAGTGGATAATGCAGATATTCATACAAGACAGAGAGCTGTGAATGTTGAGTTTCACTGTTTCACCTTCAAAAGGGGACGAGCATCTGAGGGGCCAACCTCGCCAACGGCGCAGAGCTTGTTAGCTTCTTCGAACTTACCCTGAAAGAAGAAAAAGTAACGAAGACTAAACTACCAAACTGGATGTTGAAGGAGATTGATGATTTGTGGAATTTACTTGCCTGATAGATTAGGGTTTCAACAAGCAACGTCTGCAGCGGATACTTATCTTCACTGAAGTCGCACCACACTTGAAGCATTCGCTCTGCTTCGTCAATCTTCCCACTCTTGATAAGCTGCACTGCAATTTTCTGAATGCAGCCACAAACCAGAATTAGATATATGCGTGGATGCCTTAAACCAGTGACTCGGAACTCTCGGTTGTGACACCAGAGAAAGGAAATCGCGTACCCTGATTTGTGGCACCTGCGACAAATAGACTTTTTTGTCAATTGGTGCAGTTTGCGCTTTCGGAGTGAGAAAATCGTTCTCCTTGAACAACCTAATGTAGGTCGACACTGGAGTCGTCGGATTGGGAATGCCTTGTTCATTGCTACCTCCTGTCTCCAAATACCATATCTCCATTAGCTACTCGAAAGGAAAAAGAGCAAAATCAGTTTATATAACGAAATATACCGCCGCTATATCTGTTCTTTACAGTCAGGCTTCTCGTGGGTGTCGGCAACGATGGCTCGTTGCCCCTTGGAAAATGCACGGGGCTTCGGAAATCAATGCTCTTGCTGACTTGAAATGGTTTCATGCCGATGCCATTGATGAGACTCGGGGTTCTTAGACCATTGTGGGTCTGAATCGAGCAAATTGGAGCCAACATCCCTTCGTCACAGAGAGAGTGAATTTTGAACTGGTTAAAATCGATCGGAAGCCGAGTAATATGAGAGAGACGCAGTTGGAGGGGCATTTAAACACAGAGAGAGAATAAAGTACAGGCATGATCTAACATCATTTTGCTTTGCTGGAGGTAAAGTTTGTGCTCTGCACAGGCAAGATCTAACATCATTTTGCTTTGCTGGAAGTAAAGTTTGTGCTCTGCACAGGCAAGATCTAACATCATTTTGCTTTGCTGGAAGTAAAGTTTGGGCTCTTCCATCACGTGACCATGTCTCCTTTCTTCTTTAGTTGCAGTTTCTGGTCTGGTTGGACTCGGATTGGGAGATCATTGAGCAATGGATGAACCTCAAGTACTGAAAAATGTTCACTTAGCTACATTTTGGAACAGAAAGCAGCAGAAGCTCAGAATTTTTCCATAATATACAACTATCTAGTGAGAAGTGAGAACCGTCCAGTAACAGAAAAAGTAATTTCTTGTTCGAGTGTTGAGTTTTGGAATACATTATGCATGTATTTGGCTCAATATGGAGTGAGTCTGATTGGGGCTTCTTGAAATCTGGATTGAACTTGATCAAACAAGGCAGATTTGTCAAGTTGAGTGAGTTAAAATTAAACTGAGTAAATATATATCTTAACACCTAAGGGGGGTTGGTTGGTCAACAAACATAAAATTTGATCTTCGTCTTCATCTTCATTTCACGCATCTATATGAACTTCATCCTCGAAATAGGTGTTAGTGTGGACAAGTTCATGTCCACTGGAAAACAATTTCCAGTGTTAGTATCCCCAAATGAGGAAAACCGCAGAAAATAAGAAAATTAGTAAACTCGTAAAGTATAATTAATTAAAATATAATACTTAAACATTAAATTAGGTAAAATAAACAATATTACTACACGAATAAATAATTTAATGTATAACTAAAATATATTAAGGTACTAATTAATTTAATTATATATTATATTAGTTAAAGATTACTGTTTATTGTACATTAATACAGTAATTACATGAGTCAATTAACTGTGCACATGATTAATCATAAAAATAAATAAATAACATTAAAAATAACATAAACGGATATAATACATTTAGTTATTAATTTATTGATAATATATGGTGTTCTTTAACATAAAAAAAGTCATGATTAAACAGGAAAAATCTATTAAATACTAACTTTAACACACTATTTATTTTTACATATTATTAATTAAAAATATTTTTCCATTAAATTTAAAACCATTGATTTATTAATTATAAAAATGAGTTAATTAAACCAAGTGTTTGAGTTAACAATATTTTAATTACCACTATTAAATCAATAATACAATAGAGTAAATAAAAAATAAATATGATTAATAAATAAATAAGTATTATATTAATAACATAAGATGGATTTTTTACATGGTATTAATTAATAATATATTTTGAAAAAAATAAAATTAATTAATTAATTAATCAATTGCATACTTTAATTATATTTTATTTACCAGAGACTTAAATATGAAGTTTAATATAGTAATAAAATTTAACAAAATCAGAATGGGGGAAATAGGGGAAATTGAAAATTTAACAAAGTCGAAATGGGGAAATCGAATAAAATTGGAAGGTATTTTGGGGGAAAAGAGAATAGCAAGAGAGAGAAAGAGTGCGAGGCTGAAAGGGAGAAGAGAGGGAGAAGACAGAGAAGAAAGGGATAAGAGAGAGGGAGAAGAGAGGGAGAAGACAGAGAAGAAAAGGATAAGAGAGAGAGAGAAGCGAGAGAGAAAAGTGGAGAGCAAATCTGAGAGAAGAGAGGGAGGCATGGAGAAGAGAAAGGGGGTGCGGGAGAGAGGGTGAGTCTGAGAGATGGAGGCCGGAGCCCTCATCCAGATGATTAGCAAAAATGGTCAGAAACCAAATTTCATTTTTTATAACGTGGAGATGATGTTCTGCTTCATCTCCAGCATCCAGATGACATGAAGTCTGGCACTCCACTAACGGCGTAATGCAACTGATCTTCATCTTACCCTTCAAGTTGACTACCCCCCCCCCCCCCCCAAGTGTAGATTCATTGCGAAACTCCTCAAGGCTAAAGCCTAGCACAAAGTAATGTTACAGCCTAGTGTGTCCAATTTGATATGATACGTAGACAACCCATTATGAGGGGGCACATTCCTATGGACAAGGAGAAGGTCCATGCTATCATCGAGTGGCCAGGCTCTCCTTTGTCGGGAGGTGATCCAGATTCCACTACCATTACTTGGGTGAATGTTGTAGATATATATATATTTTTTAGAAGTAAACTAGAGGGATGTGAATATAATTTAAGTATTTTTTAAAAGTGTGTACAATACATTTGCATAAACACCAACCTGTTAGTACACTCTGTAAGTGAGAGGGATTTCACTTTACCTAGTGAAAGTGCACAAAAAATTGTAAGTGCACTCTATAAGTTGACATGGAAAGGGAATTACACGGGTAATTCACTTTCCCCCATTTTATGCATAACCCGAGTGAAAGTGAATTCACTCTATTCGACATGTGAATTCATTTTCACTCCTTGAATTACGTCATCGGGGTGTCGAAAGCTCGGGAGAAAAAATTTCAACCCTCTACAACCTACGCGCCCCTCCCCCCTATGACTACCCCCTCCGTTGGAAGCTCTCCCCGTTTCTTTCTCTCACCGATCCTCTCTTTCTCTAGCCGTCCCCAGCTGGAAGTTTGGCACAGACGACCTTCATTCTATGATCAACACTATTTTTTTTACTCGCACGATTCAACTGATATTTGGGTAAACCCTTCTACATAGGATTCACTTTACACTGCTTTTTCTACTGCACATACTAATATTAACAAGTGATTCACTTTTACTTTCACTTTCCCTAGCATTTACAAAGTACATGAATCTCCCCCAGGCGACTACCCCCTCCGTTGGAAGCTCTCCCCATCTCTTTCTCTCACTGATCCTCTCTTTCTCTAGCTGTCCCCAGCTGGCATCTTACCATAGACGACCTTCCTTCTACGAGCAGCACTATTTTTTTTGCACAATTCAACAGATATTTGGGTAAACCCTTCTTCATAGGGTTCACTTTACACTACTTTTTCTACTGTGCACGCTAATATTAACAAGTGATTTACTTTTACTTTCACTTTCCCTAGCATTTACAAAGTTTTTTTTTGGAATCCCTAGAAAAGAAAAGAAAAGAATCTCGTTCTCACTTGATTGGATGCCATGGAAAATAAGAGAAAACAAAAAAGAAACTGAATTTTTATTCAATTCAGCCAAGTTGGAAAAGTATATGATCAAGTTTTTACCCTCTCTTTCGTGAATTCATTCAATGCAGAAACTGTGTCTTAATTTGCATGATTCAAAGTTGCAAGGTAGATGAGGATATTCTTTTCTTTGTCCCTTATATCTTGATTGATGTATGGAAGGGATAGACAAAAAATTTCAAGAAAGTTATGGTGACAGTAAACTGATCGCCGCCTCACCGGTTTTCATCATCATTGTGTTCACACTCGAAGTTTGCACACTAAACTGTAAACGCCGTCAAAGGGGAGAGGAGATTCATTGGAAAAAAACAGTTAGGCCCTGTTAGTACGCAGCGTAAGTGAAATGTATTTCACTTACGCTGGGTAAATGGAGGCAAAATGCATTAGTGTGCAACATAAGTGCAGGGGGAAAGTGAAATACAGATGTATTTTGCTTCCCCCCATTTGGAATAAACCCTTCTTCATTGGGTAAACCCTTCTTCATAGGGTTCACTTTACACTACTTTTTCTGCTGTGCAGACTAATATTAACAAGTGATTTACTTTTACTTTCACTTTCCCTTGCATTTACAAAGTTTCTGTTTGGAATCCCTAGAAAAGAAAAGAAAAGAAGTTCGTTCTCACTTGTTTGGATGCCATGGAAAATAAGAGAAAAAAAAAAAGAAACTGAATTTTTATTCTATTAAGCCAAGTTGGAAAAGTATATGATCATTTTTTTACCCTCTCACTCGTGAATTTATTCAATGCAAAAGAGGAAATTCTTTTCTTTGTCCCTTGCTTATATCTTGATTGATGTATGGTAGGGATCAACAAAAAATTTCGAGAAAGTTATGGCGGCAGTAAACTGATCACCGCCTCACCGGCTTTCATCATCATTGTCATGTGGTTCACACTCGAAGTCTACAGACTAAACTGTAGACGCCGTCAAAGGGGAGAGGAGATTCGTTGGAAAAAAACAATTAGGCCCTGTTAGTGCGCAATGTAAGTGAAATGTATTTCACTTACGCTGGGTAAATGGAGCCAAAATGTGTTAGAAAGCAACATAAGTGCAGGGGGAAAGTGAAATACAGATGTATTTTACTTTCCCCCGTTTTAGGCCTAAATCGATGGTAAGTGAATTAAGAGGGGTTGAAGTCTGAATTCTCTTACCATCACTCAATTACATCTCAGGCTCAGACTATCGGGAAGGATGCTCTATCGAATGAGGGTTTCAGAGAAAAAATAATTTCCCTCTCGATCACTCGCTACCTTCGGCGATTTCAATCGCCCTCTATTGTGTCACCTTCGGCCTCTTTTCTCTCGGCCTCCCTCTCCTCTCCCTCTCGACCTCCGTCACAGAGCACGGGAGGTTGAGCCTCTGTCAAAGAGCCTCTTAGCCTCTCAACTTCTCTTCTCTCTCAGCCTCCCACTTTTCTCCCTCTCGATGTACCGTCGGAGCGTCACCTCCTTCGCCGCTGCCCGCTGGCCAACTGCTGAGGAAGATGACACGCGATAAGGAAGACGATGTTTAATTATCCAATTAATTAAACCATTAGTTTTTCATTTTTTGTTAATATATTATTAATTAATAATATGTAAAAAATATATATTATGTTATTGATAAATTAATATATTTATTTATTTATTATGTATTTTTTTATTAAAATAGTGAGTTTTAATGTTAAACTATATCTTTTGTTATTACAAAATAATTTATTTATTTATTATATTCACTTATGTTATTTTTAACTTTTTTATTTATTTTAAATAATTTATTCTGGTCACCTGTAATTATTATATTCATTTATAATAAACTACAACCATTAAGTAATATAATATAGTTTTTCATTAATTAGGTTATTAATATATTCTAATACTACACGTTAAATCACTTATAGGCCCTATTAGTGCGCAGCGTAAGTGAAATGTATTAACTAATATTAATTTAATTTTCTAAAAATCAGATATATCAAAATATTTTATTTAATAAATAATCTATATGCAATTTACACCACACTTTCCAGTGTGTACACTAACACAAACAAGTACTTTACATTGTGCACACTAACACAAACAAATACTTTATACTGCACTTTCCATTGCGTACACTAACACAAACAAGGGAAAGTACTTTACATCATAACCCACTTTCCTTCCGCACTTACAATGTGCACTAACCTCCCTTTAGGACAATTGAGGGAGTAAATCTGGTTGGTTTAATTTGATTTTGGAGGGAGATTTGGAACGTCTGGGAAAGAGCTTTTTCGTGGACGAGAACATGGAGTGCTCTCGTCGGTGTTTCAGGGGCAAATTGATGAAATCAGCTCTAAAAAAAGAGATAAGAGAGGCCACACAAAGGGAGAGAAGGAGAAGTGGATACCTTTAGATTGCCCAATGTATTGATATAGTAAGGGAATGAAATAGCGCTCTCTTGCTTTATGGGGGAAGGGTTTTCTCTTGCTCGTTTCGTTGGAGGTTTCTCACGTTCGTCGGGAGGAATGAGATTAGTTGAGGAGATACATAGCATAATGAAGAAAGGGGACAGATGAAATGTCCAAGATCCTGAATCACCCCGATAAAATTTTCTCCCCATTTTTCATTTCTTTTCTTTTCTCTCTAATTTTTTAATCATTTGATAGATAAATTTTTAATTAAAAGAGAAAAAGGTTTTCCATCTTGTTTTCTTTTCTCTCCACGATTCTCTTTTATCAAACAACAAAAAGTTCACGTTCTTCTTCATTTTTTATTTATTTTTTCTCTAGGATTTGCTATATTTGAGGGGTATATTTTGTAGTTATGCTCAAAAGAAGAGAGTTATTTTTCTCATGGAAGTCAAAACATTTCTCATCAAACTGGCAATCAAGAATCTGGAAAGCTCATAAATGACTTCTTTTAAAACAGCTTAGAGGACTTTTAAATTCAGCACAACCGAACCAGTCCTTTCAAATAACACTCAAATTTCATGAAAATAAAGAAAACAAAAGAGAGGAAAACACGTTGACACGATAGAATAAATTTCCATGCATCAACTTATACCCTGCTCTAGGTAAATGACCCGAGTAATATTCCTCGTGGAATAGCTATTTAAGACTCCGAGCGGACGGGATTCTCGATGATTTCATCCGTTCAGATCCTAAGTAGCTGTGATCTTTTTTCCCTGCTCTAGGTAAATGATCCGAGTAATATTCCTCGTGGAATAGCTATTTAAGACTCCGAGCGGACGGGATTCTCGATGATTTCATCCGTTCCGATCCTAAGTAGCTGTGATCTTTTTTCCTTGCTCTCCCTTATCTTCTTTTTTTGCTGATTTGTATTTTTTAATGTCTTCGTTCAATTCCTTGGAGAACTCAAAAAACTTGGCTCGGTCCAAACTTATTTGCTTCCCAAGAGCATCAGGGTCTTCTTCCACGGTCAAATGCTTGCTGAACGTTTCCCACCATTTTTTGGCTTGATCCTCGTACTCTTTTGATAAGTTCCTGCATCTCTCAGCTTCTTCGTCCAAATCTTGAGAAAACATAGCATAGGCAACCGCCTGCATCATTAGGCAATATGTTACCAGGAACTCAGCTAGCTTGCAGTGGGTAATGCAGATATTCATACAAGACAGAGAGAGCTGTGAATGTTGAGTTTCACTGTTTCACCTTCAAAAGGGGACGGGCATCTGAGGGGCCAACCTCGCCAACGGCGCAGAGCTTGTTAGCTTCTTCGAACTTACCCTGTAAGAAGAAAAAGTAACGAAGACTAAACTACCAAACTGGATATTGAAGGAGATGGATGATTTGTGGAATTTACTTGCCTGATAGATTAGGGTTTCAACAAGCAACGTCTGCAGCGGGTACTTATCTTCACTGAAGTCGCACCACACTTGAAGCATTCGCTCTGCTTCGTCAATCTTCCCACTCTTGATAAGCTGCACTGCAATTTTCTGAATGCAGCCACAAACCAGAATTAGATATATGCGTGGACGCCTCAAACCAGTAACTCAGAACTCTCGGTTGTGTGACCAGAGAAAGGAAATGGTACCCTGATTTGTGGCACTTGGGATAAATAGACTTTTTTGTCAATTGGTGGAGTTTTCACTTCCGGAGTGAGAAAATCGTTCTCCTTGAACAACCTAGTGTAGGTCGACACTGGAGTCGTCGGATTGGGAATGCCTTGTTCATTGCTACCTCCTGTCACCAAATCACATATTTCCATCAGCTACTTGAAAAGAAAAAAAGCAAAATCAGTTTATATAACGAAACATACCGCCGCTGTATCTGTTCTTGACAGTCAGGCTTCTCGTGGGTGTCGGCAACGATGGCTCGTTGCCCCTTGGAAAATGCACGGGGCTTCGGAAATCAATGCTCTTGCTGACTTGAAATGGTTTCATGCCGATGCCATTGGTGAGACTCGGGGTTCTTAGACCATTGTGGGTCTGAATCGAGTAAATTGGAGCCAACATCCCTTCGTCACAGAGATAATGAATTTTGAACTGGTTAAAATCGATCGGAAGCCGAGTGATATGAGAGAGACGCAGTTGAAGGGGTATTTAAACACAGAGAGAGAATAAAGTACAGGCAAGATCTAACATCATTTTGCTTTGCTGGAAGTAAAGTTTGTGCTCTGCACAGGCAAGATCTAACATCATTTTGCTTTGCTGGAAGTAAAGTTTGTGCTCTTCCATCACGTGACCATGTCTCCTTTCTTCTTTAGTTCAGTCTCTTGTCTGGTTGGGCTCGGAATTGGAGCACATTGAGTAATGGATGAACCTCAAGTACCGAAAAAAGTTTACTTAAGTTTACTTAGGGGGGGTTAGTGCACATGACTCATGACATGATCTCCGTGCGCATTACGCAGTTCATGTCCTGAGGTCGTTAGGGAGCGCAGAAATTCATGTCATGTACATGAACATTCATGACTCAGGAGTTCATGTCCCAAGAGTAAACGGAGAAAAGTGTTTTCCGCCCAATTTTGAGAATCATCTACATGACTCACACGCGGGGCTGTCTCTCGGGGCTTTCTCTGCCGCACACCCTCTCTGCCATTTCATTCCCGCAGCCCTCTCTCGTTCTCTGCTCCCTCTCTCATCTCCACTGTCCCTCTCCTGTTTCCCTCTCTACGGAGTCCATCTCGCTGCGAACGTCCTTTCGGCGTCCTTCTCTCCATCTCGGAGTCACTCTCCCTCTAAACCTCCTGCTCGATTTTGACATTTGGGCTTCGATATTTTAATTTCTACTTCGATTCGTCATCGATTTCCCCATTCGGCTTTGATTTCAACCATCGGCTTCGGTTTAACAGCCATCCTCCCTCTCCTCTCCCTCTCGACCTCCGTCGCAGAGCACGGGAGGTCGAGCATCTATTGCGGAGCTTCTCGGCTTCCCTCTCTTCTCCCTCTCGGCGTACCATCGGAGTGCCGCCTCTGTCAGTGTTGCCCGCCGCCATCGCCTTTGCCTACTAGCCCATTGTCGTCGCTGTTGCCCGCTGGCTCGCAGCTGAGGAAGACGACGATGGTTTAATTTTTCCTAAGTTAAGAAAAATTAAACAATCTTCATAAAAATAATTAATTTATAATTTTAATTTATAAAATAATTATTTTTATTTATAAAATAATTGTTTAAATTTATAAAAAAAATATTTTTATTTATAAAATAAATATTTTTTATTTATTTAATTTTTTTATTTTACAATTAATATATTAAAATAGTGATTTAATAGTCATAATTAAAATATTTTTAAAATAAATATTTGATAAATTATTTTGGCATAATTATCTGATTGCTATAGTTAATTAAACCAATGCTTTGAAATTTTGTGATAATATATTATTAATTAATAATACATGAAATATATTATGTACAAATATATAGTGTGTTAAAGTTATGATTAGATCAATTTTTTCTCTTAAATTATTCATTTTTAGGTTAAAGTATATCATATGTTATTAATAAATTAATAACTCAACGTATTACTTTCGTTTTTGTTATTTATAACGTTATTTATTTATTATTTGTAATTAATCATGTAAGTATTTCATTGACTCATGTAATTATCATATTAATGCACAATATAATATCTAATTCAATTAATAAATATATTAATATATTTAATTATACATTAAATAACTTATTCGTGTAGTAATAATGGTTGTTTTACCTAATTTGGGGTTTAAGGATTAATGTGTAATTAAATGCATTGTAAAGGTTTAGAGATTCTCTTATTTTTTTATGTTTTTCTCATGTTGGGGCACTGGAAACTGTTTTCTAGTGCACACAAAGTCGTCAACACTAACACCAAGTGCGAAGGTGATCTTCATGTACATGACTGACATGATCTTCATGTTGGACATGAATTTGAACTTGAAAAATCTATTTGGGGGACTAACCCCCCCCCCCCCCCCCCCCCCCCCCCCCCCAAAGAATAGCTACATTTTGGAACAGAAATCAGCAAAAGCTCATAATTTTTCCATAATATACAACTATCTAGTGAGAAGTGAGAACCGTCCAATAACAGAAAAAGTAATTTCTAGTTCTAAGTGTTGAGTTTTGGAATACATTTTGCATGTATTTGGCTCAATATGGAGTGAGTCTAATCGGGGCTTCTTGAAATCTGGATTGAACTTGATCAAACAAGGCAGATTTGTTAAGTTGAGTGAGTTAAAATTAAATTGAGTAAATTTATCTTAATACTTAAAAATTTGATCTTCATCTTCATTTTCATTTCACGCATCTACATGAATTTCATCTACGAAATGGGTGTTAGTGTGGAGAAGTTCATGTCCACTGGAAAACAATTTCTAGTGTTAGTGCCCCCAAATGAGGAAAACCGCAGAAAATAAGAGAATTAGTAACTTGTAAAGTATACTTAATTAAAATATAATACTTAAACATTAAATTAGGTAAAATAAACATTATTACTACACGAATAACTAATTTAATGTATAACTAAAATATATTAATGTACTAATTAATTTAATTATATATTACATTAGTAAAAGATTACTGTTTACTGTATATTAATACAGTAATTACGTGAATCAATTAACAATGCACATGATTAATCATAAAAAATAAATAAATACCGTTAAAAATAACATAAACGAATATAATACATTTAGTTATTAATTTATTGATAATATATGGTGTACTTTAACATAAAAAAAGTCATGATTAAACAGGAAAAATCTATTAAATACTAACTTTAACACACAATTAACTGTGCACATGATTAATCATAAAAAATAAATAAATACCATTAAAAATAACATAAACGAATATAATACATTTAGTTATTAATTTATTGATAATATATGGTGTACTTTAACATAAAAAAGTCATGATTAAACAGGAAAAATCTATTAAATACTAACTTTAACACATTATATATTTTTACATATTATTAAATAAAAATATTTTCCATTAAATTTAAAATCATTGATTTTATTAATTATAAAAATGAGTTAATTAAACCAAGTGATTGAGTTAACAATATTTTAATTACCACTATTAAATCACTAATACAATAGAGTAAATAAAAAATAAATATGATTAAGAAATAAATAAGTATTATATTAATAACATTAGATGGATTTTTTACATGGTATTAATTAATAATATATTTTGACAAAATTAAAAATAATTAATTAATCAATTGCATACTTTAATTATATTTTATTTACCAGAGACTTAAATATGAAGTTTAATAAAATTTAAAAAAATCAGAATGCGGGAAATAAAAAATTTAACAAAATCGGAATGGGGAAATCAAATGAAATCGGAAGGTATTTTGGGGAAAAAGACAATAGCAAGAGAGAGAAAGAGTGGGAGGCTGAAAGAGAGAAAAGAGGGAGAAGAGAGAGAAGAAAGGGAGCCGAGAGGGATAAGAGAGGGAGAAACGAGAGAGAAAAATGGAGAGCAAGTCTGAGAGAAGAGAGGGAGGCACGGAGACGAGATAGGGGGTGCGGGAGAGAGGGCGAGTTCGAGAAAAGACCGAGAGATGGAAGCCGGAGAAGAGTGGGAGTAGAGACAGAGGCCGGAGAGGAGAGTCTGAGAGAACAGAGGGAGCAAAGACGTCGGGGGCACAAACCCTCCCCCCCCCCCTAGTATAATACTGTAATTTGCATTGCATTGTAGATTCATTGCGAGCCTCCTCAAGGCTAAAGCCTAGCACAAAGTAATGTTACAGCCTAGTGTATCCAATTTGATATGATACGTAGACAACCCATTATGAGGGGGCACATTCCTATGGACAAGGAGAAGGTTCATGCTATCATCGAGTGGCTAGGCTCTCCTTTGTTGGGAGATGATCCAAATTCCACTGCCATTACTTGGGTGAATGTTGTGGATATATATATATATATATATATATATATATAGAAGAAAACTAGAGGGATGTGAATATAATTTTAAGTATTTTGTAAAAGTGTGTACAATACATTTGCATAAACACCAACCTGTTAGTACACTCTGTAAGTGAGAGGGATTTCACTTTACCTATTGAAAGTGCACAAAAAATAGTAAGTGCACTCTGTAAGTTGACAGGGAAAGTGAATTACACGGGTAATTCACTTTTCCCCATTTCACACATAACCCGAGTGAAAGTGAATTCACTCTATTCGACATGTGAATTCAATTTCACTCCTTGAATTACGTCATCGGGGTGTCGAAAGCTCGGGAGAAAAAATTTCAACACTCTACAACCTACGCTCCCCCTCCCCCCCTACGACTACCCCCTCCGTTGGAAGCTATCCCCGTTTCTTTCTCTCACTGATCCTCTCTTTCTTCCCCAGCTGGAATCTTGCCACAGACGACCTTCATTCTACGAGCAACACTATTTTTTTTACTTGCATGATTCAACTGATATTTGGGTAAACCCTTCTTCATAGGATTCACTTTACACTGCTTTTTCTATTGCGCAAACTAATATTAACAAGTGATTCACTTTTACTTTCACTTTACCTAGCATTTACAAAGTGCATTAATCTCCCCCATGCGACTACCCCCAACGTTGGAAGCTCTCCCTGTCTCTTTCTCTCACTGATCCTCTCTTTCTCTAGTTGTCCCCAGCTGGCATCTTGCCACAGACGACCTTCCTTCTACGAGCAACACTATTTTTTTGCACCATTTGACATATATTTGGGTAAACCCTTCTTCATAGGGTTCACTTTTCACTGCTTTTTCTACAGTGCACAGTAATATTAACAAGTGATTTACTTTTACTTTCACTTTCCCTAGCATTTACAAAGTTTTTATTTGGAATCCCTAGAAAAGAAAAGAAAAGAAGCTCATTCTCACTTGTTTGGATGCCATGGAAAATAAGAGAAAACAAAAAAGAAACTGAATTTTTATTCAATTCAACCAAGTTGGAAAAGTATATGATCAATTTTTTACCCTCTCACTCGTGAATTCATTAAATGCAAAAATTGTATCTTAATTTGCATGATTCAAAGTTGCAAGGTAGAAGAGGATATTCTTTTCTTTGTCCCTTGGTTATATATTGATTGATGTATGGAAGGGATCGACAAAAAAATTTGAGAAAGTTATGGCGATAGTAAACTGATCACCGCCTCACCGGCTTTCATCATCATTGTCATGTGGTTCACACTCGAAGTTTGCACACTAAACTGTAGACGCCGTCAAAGGGGAGAGGAGATTCGTTGGAAAAAAACAGTTAGGCCCTGTTAGTGCGTAGCGTAAGTGAAATGTATTTCACTTACCCTGGGTAAATGGAGCCAAAATGCATTAGTGTGTAACATAAGTGCAGGGGGGAAAGTGAAATATAGATGTATTTTGCTTCCCCCCGTTTGGAATAAACCCTTCTTCATAGGGTAAACCCTTCTTCATTGGGTAAACCCTTCTTCTTAGGGTTCACTTTACACTGTTTTTTTCTATTGTGCACACTAATATTAACAAGTGATTTATTTTTACTTTCACTTCCCTAACATTTACAAAGTTTTTGTTTGGAATCACTAGAAAAGAAAAGAAAAGAAGCTCATTCTCACTTGTTTGGATGCCATGGAAAATAAGAGAAAACAAAAAAGAAACTAAATTTTTATTCAATTCAGCCAAGTTGGAAAAGTATATGATCAATTTTTTACCCTCTCACTCGTGAATTCATTCAATACAGAAATTGTATCTTAATTTGCATGATTCAAAGTTGCAAGGTAGAAGAGGATATTCTTTTCTTGGTCCCTTGCTTATATCTTGATTGATGTATGGAAGGGATCGACAAAAAAATTCGAGAAAGTTATGGCGACAGTAAACTGATCGCCGCCTCACCGGTTTTCATCATCATTGTCATGTGGTTCACACTCGAAGTGTGCACACTAAACTGTAGACGCTGGCAAAGGGGAGAGGAGATTTGTTGGAAAAAAACAGTTAGGCCCTGTTATTGCGCAACGTAAGTGAAATGTATTTCACTTAAGCTGGGTAAATGGAGCCAAAATGCCTTAGTGTGCAACATAAGTGCAGGGGGAAAGTGAAATACAGATGTATTTTGCTTCCCCTTGTTTTAGGCATAAAGTGATGGTAAGTGAATTCAGAGGGGTTGAGCTCTGAATTCTCTTACCATCGCTTAATTACATCTCGGGCTCAGATTGTCGGGAAGGATGCTCTCTCGAATGACAGTTTCAGAGAAAAAATAATTTCCCTCTCGCTCGCTCGCAACCTTTGACGATTTCAATCGCCCTCTGTTGTGTGACCTTCGGCTTCTCTTCTCTCTCAGCCTCCCTCTCCTCTACCTCTTGACCTCCGTCGCAGAGCACGGGAGGTTGAGCCTCTGTCGTGAAGCCTCTCGGCCTCCCACTTTTCTCCCTCTCGACGTACCGTCGGAGCGTCACCTCCGTCGCCGTTGCCCGCTGGCCCGTCGCTGAGGAAGATGACGTGCGCTAAGGAAGACGATGTTTAATTTTTCCTAAGTTACAAAAAAATTAAACCATCGTCATAATTGGTTTAATTATCCAATTAATTAAACCATTAGTTTTTCATTTTTTGTTAATATATTATTAATTAATAATATGTAAAATATATATTATGTTATTGATAAATTAATATATTTATTTATTCATTATGTATTTTTTTATTAAAATAGTGAGTTTAATTGTTAAACTATGTCTTATGTTATTACAAAATAATTTATTTATTTATTATATTCACTTATGTTATTTTTAACTTTTTTTTATTTTAAATAATTTATTCTAGTAAGATGTAATTATTGTATTAATTTATAATAAACTATAATCATTAAGTAATATAATATAATTTTTCATTAATTAGGATATTAATATATTCTAATACTACACGTAAAATCACTTATATCCCCTGTTAGTGCGCAGCGTAAGTGAAATATATTAATTAATATTAATTTAATTTTTTGAAAGTCAGATATATCAAAATATTTTATTTTATAAATAATCTATATGCAATTTACACCACACTTTCCATTATACACACTAACACAAACAAGTACTTTACATTGTAATTACATTGTGCACACTAACACAAATAAGTACTTTACACTGCACTTTCCATTGTGCACACTAACACAAACAAGGGAAAGTACTTTACATCATAATCCACTTTTCCTCTGCACTTTTCCTTTATGTTTTTCGTGGACGAGAACATGGAGTGCTCTTGTCGGTGCTTCAGGGGCAAATTGATGAAATCAATTCTGAAAGATCAGATAAGAGAGGCCACACAAAGGGAGATAAGGAGAAGTGGATACCTTTAGATTGCCCAATGTATTGATATAGTAAGGGAATGAAATAGCGCTCTCTTGCTTGTTTCATTGGAGGTTTCTCACGTTCATTGGAAGGAATGAGCTTTCTCTTCCTTGTGGGAGGGAAGGAGCTTGGTTGAGGAGATACAGAGCATAACGAAGAAAGGGGACAGATGAAATGTCCAAGCTCCTGAATCACCCCGATAAAATTTTCTCCCCATTTTTCATTTATTTTCTTTTTTCTCTAATTTTTTGATTATTTGATAGATAAATTTTTAATTAAAAGACAAAAAGGTTTTCCATCTTGTTTTCTTTTCTCTCCACGATTATCTTCTATCAAACAACAAAAAAATCACGTTCCTCTTAATTTTTTATTTATTTTTTCTCTAGGATTTGCTATATTTGAGGGGTATATTTTGTAGTTATGCTCAAAAGAGAGTTATTTTTCTCATGGAAGTCAAAACATTTCTCATCAAACTGGCACTAAAGAATCAGGAAAGCTCATAAATGACTTCTTGTAAAACAGCTTAGAGGACTTTTTAAATTCAGCACAACCGAACCAGTCCTTTCAAATAACACTCAAATTTCATGAAAATAAAGAAAACAAAAGAGAGGAAAACACGTTGACACGATAGAATAAATTTTCATGCATCAACTTATACCTGCTCTAGGTAAATGAGCCGAGTAATATTCCTCGTAGAATAGCTATTTAAGACTCCGAGCGGACGGGATTCTCGGTGATTTCATCCGTTCAGATCCCAAGTAGCTGTGATCTTTTTTCCTTGCTCTCCCTTGTCTTCCTTTTTTGCTGATTTGTATTTTTTAATGTCTTCGTTCAATTCCTTGGAGAACTCAAAAAACTTGGCTCGGTCCAAACTTATTTGCTTCCCAAGAGCATCAGGGTCTTCTTCCACGGTCAAATGCTTGCTGAACGTTTCCCACCATTTTTTGGCTTGATCCTCGTACTCTTTTGATAAGTTCCTGCATCTCTCAGCTTCTTCGTCCAAATCTTGAGAAAACATAGCATAGGCAACCGCCTGCATCATTAGGCAATATGTTACCAGGAACTCAGCTAGCCTGCAGTGGGTAATGCAGATATTCATACAAGACAGAGAGAGCTGTGAATGTTGAGTTTCACTGCTTCACCTTCAAAAGGGGACGGGCATCTGAGGGGCCAACCTCGCCAACGGCGCAGAGCTTGTTAGCTTCTTCGAACTTACCCTGTAAGAAGAAAAAGTAACGAAGACTAAACTACCAAACTGGATGTTGAAGGAGATGGATGATTTGTGGAATTTACTTGCCTGATAGATTAGGGTTTCAACAAGCAACGTCTGCAGCGGGTACTTATCTTCACTGAAGTCGCACCACACTCGAAGCATTCGCTCTGCTTCGTCAATCTTCCCACTCTTGATAAGCTGCACTGCAATTTTCTGAATGCAGCCACAAACCAGAATTAGATATATGCGTGGACGCCTCAAACCGGTAACTCAGAACTCTCGGTTGTGTGACCAGAGAAAGGAAATGGCGTACCCTGATTTGTGGCACCTGCGATAAATAGACTTTTTTGTCAATTGGTGGAGTTTTCACTTCCGGAGTGAGAAAATCGTTCTCCTTGAACAACCTAGTGTAGGTCGACACTGGAGTCGTCGGATTGGGAATGCCTTGTTCATTGCTACCTCCTGTCACCAAATCACATATTTCCATCAGCTAATTGAAAAGAAAAAATGCAAAATCAGTTTATATAACGAAACATACCGCCGCTATATCTGTTGTTTACAGTCAGGCTTCTCGTGGGTGTCGGCAACGATGGCTCGTTGCCCCTTGGAAAATGCACGGGGCGTCGGAAATCAATGCTCTTGCTGACTTGAAATGGTTTCATGCCGATGCCATTGATGAGACTCGGGGTTCTTAGACCATTGTGGGTCTGAGTCGAGCAAATTGGAGCCAACATCCTTTCGTCACAGAGAGAATGAATATTGAACTAGTTAAAATCGATCGGAAGCCGAATGATATGAGAGCGACGCAGTTGAAGGGGCATTTAAACACAGAGAGACAGAATAAAGTACAGGCAAGATCTAACATCATTTTGCCCTTGCTGGAAGTAAAGTATGTGCTCTTCCATCACGTGACCATGTCTCCTTTCTTCTTTAGTTCAGTTTCTGGTCTGGTAGGACTCGGATTGGGAGCACATTGAGTTACGTGAGTGCTGATATTGCAGTCTCCGACTCTTGATCCATACAATTTTTCTTTACAATTGATTCTTCTCAATGAACTAAACTGAACTTTAGTTCCTTTTCTTATCTGGTAAATAGTTCAAGTGCTTTAACGAAGAGAAGACTGCTTTTGTGCTCCCTTTCTTTGGAATCTCGCTGGATTTTGTTTGATTTGTCTTCATGAAGACTACTTTTTTTTTTTCCCCATGGTAAAATGTTGGATTACGGTCCGACACAATCAACTTTCAAGTTTCAAATATTTGGCTACAATGAGTGATGGACCTCTAATGTGAGGGAGGGCTCACTTCTCCAATGGTGGTTCATAGAAAAATTGATATTGATCACCCGACAGTTTGGGCAGTAAACGGCGAATTCATAAATGGGAAAAGGCCTCTTCTCGATAGCTGAGGACCTTGCCAATCACTTTGCTCAGGTTCAAAGAGATGCAATGCTGTAATAAGGGGCCAATTTCATTTGTGTTGATTGGCCACAGTTATTGGTGCTTGATTCAAGAAATCCCATCCCCTTAATTAGGAATGTTAAAGCTTTAAATTTATCCAAATCTAAATCAATACTGAATCAATAAGAACTGAAACCCATTAGAAATCAGATAAGTTGGTAAGATTATGACCAATTGATTTTTTATTATGTAAGAATAAGACGTGCATCGAGTCGAGTCCTATTTTGAACTCCCATTCTGACACAAAAAAATGACAAATCCGAATATGATACATTTTAATAAAGTTATCCCTTGAACTCGAATGGGAGTTCAAAATAAGGTATCTCGAGAGGATTTTTTGACAAGCCAAGTGAAGGAAAAGAAGACAGATTTACATAAGATCTGAGACCGGGGAAGTGAAAACTGTGTTTCTCTTTCGACTCTCTTTGTTTAATCTATAAAACCAAGCTCTATTTAAAGAGAGGAATCAGAAAGAGAAGAGAACGCAGTGGTTAGAGATAAAATGGATAAGGTTAATACCAGTCGGTTTCGTGACTTCCGTCTGTAACACCCAAATCGGCTAGAGCAGGGAAGAAATTACTTATTCCTTAAGTTTTAAAAAATTCTACAATTCACATATTGGGCAAAGAATAATGTTGAAGGAAATCGAACTTAGCTGTGACTTCCATCGGCGACGCCCAAATCTACTAGAGCGACGAAAAAATTGCAGACGCTGGAAGATGTATGGCCTGTGGAATCGATTTGTTGTAGCCATAGAGGAGGAATTGTGGCCTGGCTGCCCTATTCTTCCATCGAAAATCAAAACACCTCCTCTACTCTGGATATGCCAAAGCAGAAGACATTGAACTCCTTGAATGAATCACCCTCCCAACTCCAGCTAGTTTAAGTAAACGAGTCAGCTCGTGAGCTCGCGAACCCAACCGCCGCTCATTCGAGTTTGGATCGTTTACTTAAACGAACCTGAAACCCGATCTCAAATTCAATTCGAGATCGGATTTATTCGAACTCGAGCTATTCGTGAACCTGCTCGGTTCGATGCTACCCCTAAAGACATGCATGGATACAGTCTCTAAAAAAAAGAAAATGACCTTGAGTGCTTGTCCAAGAGATGCATTCATTGTAGAGGCCCTAAGTTACCATTTTTTCTGTTGAGTTCTACTCATAGAACTTTCTTGCATTAACTTATGATGTGTCATAATTATTATATTATGCCTGCATTTATTTAGCTTGGAACCCACTGGCGATGATCTTTGGAAGTAGCCTGTCCTTTTAATATTGTTTCTCAAAGCATTTGTATCAAATTCTAATTTGGCTCAATGATGGTAAAAGGTAGGGCGATTTGTTTATATATATGCTATGTGACTGATTTCTCCGTGGGCAAGAAATCTCACTAGGAAGAAACAACTTTGCTGTTAGAACCGTCGGCAAACGACTTCATTAAACCATAGAGAGGCCAACTGTAACTGTGTAAACCTCTCCATTCCTCCAGGGGATTCATCCGAAAAACAGGAAAGAGAAAAGGCAAAATATGGGCTTGATGGTTCCAGTAGCATAGATCTGCCAAACATTGAAGATGAACTAGTAAGTGCGACTAGTTTTTTCTAGCTTCTGCTATCTCTCTTTTTAACACCTCCATATGTTCTTTAAATTCTTCGAATGTTAAAGAGCGCTCGGTCTCTTCTGGATCATGCTCGCTTGCAATGAGCCCTGTCTCTCCTCTTATCCTGCTATGAATCTCAGTAAACATTTTCCACCTCTCCCTCGCACCATTAATGTCTCCCAACATCAAGTTGGTTACTGCCTACAATGAGAAACCAAAACGAGCTGTTCAGACGGGCTGCAGAAGAACAATGGTTTTAGTAGCGGTCTCACCAGGTAGAGTGAAGGTCTGGCATCAGTTGTCCACTTCTCCTGCTCCATATACTGCTGCTCAAGTTGATTGCAGAGCCTTCTCGCCATCAAATAGTTCCCCTGTATGATCAACACATGCGCGTAATTAATTTCTTAGGGAGCAAACAACGCAAAGGTCACCCATTTAGATCTAAAACAAATCATGACGGGAAGGAAGCTGAAAAATTGGTCTACCTGGTAGATGCGCATTTCCACCAAATGCAAACCCAATTCGTAAGCACGATCAGGATGGCGCTTTCTGATTTCAGTGTCGTACATCTCCTGTAACGTTTTCACCACTTTATCTTCCTTCCCACTCATTTCTAGCTTCCACACAACTTTCTGTAAGTTGACAAATACGAAACTGATCAGCTGCTTCAAATACAAGAGTGAAGTGGACTAAATACCCAACTCAGGTAGACCAAAAAACACAAACTTTTTGCAGTCATGGCTACCCAAAATAGGAAGACGATGGGGATTTGCATTTGGCGAGGTGATATAAGTACTGGTGTCGAAGTCAGTTTCAGCCTAAGTCCAGGCCAATAGTGGAACAAAATCCTTGGGTACTAAAAGAACGGACGTGAAAAAAATTTGACATGAAACCTGTTGCTGGCACGCATGGTACTAAAAAGAAAAAAGTAAAGATTACTAAACCTGCAACTCATGGGGATCAAAATTTTCTTGCTTCAAAAGCTGTTGAAATTCACTCTCAGCAGTTTCCAACGATTTTGGATCCAGTCGAGCTTTCTTAACATCCAGCAAGCCCTCTAAAGCCTCCTTACCGCTCCTAAGGGAAGCCAATGATAACGATCTCATGGACAAGCTCCTCTCCTGGGCAAAAAACTGAAAAGCCAAAGCCGGAGGGCAGGTCCTCCCACTTAAGCATATTGCCCCTAGTATGCAAGCCAAAAACACGGACGCTCCCAACCCGTGATTACCTTTGTGCTCATCTTCATCATCCTTGTTATATCTGGACGAGGTAAGGAAACAATTGACCACGGGAGGCGTGAGCGGAGGCAGCTGGTTGGACTGTTTCGGGGGCGAGTTGAGAGTAGGAAACACTAAGGAGCTCCTGTGGAAGCTGAAACTGCGGCATTGGCTCATTGATGTCAATTTGCTTCTGACAAAGAAGGGTTTGGTGTAGAGGAAACGGTACTGTAAGCCGAGTGTGGTTTCCATTGTTTTGAGGAACAAGTAGTTCGTATCAGTTCAACATCATCCCTTTCGAGACGTTTTTTTCCATAGACGACTCAGGGTATGCAACAACTACGAAGGAGAAACCTTGAAGACTTTTTAACAAAGGAAGAAAAGGATCGTAACAGACCACTGGGGCTCAACCATCTTTCTCTTTTCTTCACTTTAGTTTCTTATTTTTGCCCTTCTTTCTTTTGTTCTTTATCTTTTCCTCCTCAAAGTAAGCATCCACCTTCGTGACCAAAGTAAATGGAGAAAAAGAAACGTAAAGAATTGATCAGACCAATTGTGTCCTATTAATACGTCAGGGGAAGAAATTTTTGGTAAGAATCGACATTTTTTTATCACAAAATTACATAACTCAAAAGCAAATTACTCTTTTGAATGAACTATGTCGCAAGCAAGGTACCATGTACTCTCTCAAAAGCATAGAACGAGTTACAGGAGGCAAAGCCGCACGAACTGTAGCTATGATAACTTCACCTTTTGCTTTAGTCCCACTTTGCTTTTGGCAGGATCAATTGATTTAAATGCTCATGCTTCTTTAGTTCTATATGTCACACATGTGATACATTTGAGTCTAGACAAATACATTCTTTTACAAACCGATTATAAATGATCCGACCATTGAGATGGATATGAATCAAAACCATTGCAAGAAAATGATTCAACCAAATGTGTAACAAAGAAATTTTGTTACTGCCACAAGCCACGGTCTGTGTTGGCAGCTCAGGAGGAGACCCTGAACTCCTAAGTGTTGTAGGAAACGTTCTGACATGTCTCGAGTATACAGAACATGTGGAGGTAGGGAAGAGAGAGGGATGGACAGTGCAAGTCTGCCTGCGGCAGCAACAGATGATGCGTAAGGGGAAGGAACTAGAATATTGACTAATGCTCTAATCTGCTATAAATTTGGGTCGGCTTGATTGTCAACATGATAATGTCTTCCCAAATTATCTATTCAGGCGAAACAGTCACAAGATATTCTTGTAGGAACAAAACTTTCCGAACACTCTGCAGTTGATAGTCAATCACGCCGAGCCGTCGGCGATCCTCAGTCCCTAGAGTATAAGTGACAAATCGAGAATCGCAAACAATGTCAAGCCAGTTTATCAATCAATAACTAGTCCGGGATTTGGATCTTCACATCTCTGTTGAGAATAGGAGTTATAGCAGACATTGACAATGTAATCGAGTTTGATTTAAACATGACGAGAGATGCCAATGGATAGACGAGATATATTTTCTTTTAGCAGAAAGAACCAAACAGTCGTCTGGACCGAGAAGAAATAGATGGAAAAATGAAAAATCCTATTTAGAGAGTGGAGACTGGTCACTGGAAAGTATATAAGGGTCCCTGCTTCATCATCTCCGCAACTTTCAGAAGATTCCGAGTCTCCTCATCCTCTCTAAGTAACCGCTGAAGATCAGTGAAGACAGACGTCCACCACACTCCCAACTGTAAGGGAGAGAAAACTGGTTTCGAGGAGTTTCGATTTTTTATGGGCTCGGCTGGATGAGTAACTAGCGATGAACTACAAACAAAGAGCTACAGGAGGTGAAGTAAAGACGCTTTCATACCCGACCAGTCATTCCAGAGCTGGGGAAACTACAAATCTGCCCACATTTTATCGGTTCAATGATCGTCTCGCTCGTCGGTCCGACGACTCCGAGGAGCTTACGAAGACGGAGATAACGTGGGAATACTGGTTGACTGAGGGTCAACCATTAACATTAGAAACATGACGTTTGAATGCTCCATGCTCCACGTCACAGTCAACGGCCACATGATAAAAATTACAAAAATATTCTTTTCAAATTTTCGCACCAAAATCAATATTTCACCTTATCCGATGAGCAGGGGTAGCATCTAACTAAGCCAGTTCGCAAGCTGCTCAAGCTCGACTCGGTTCGATTCAATTTATTCGGATGTCGAATCGAGTTCGAGATCCAGATATGAAACGAGCTTGACCGAACCATGGTTTGATTCAAAAGTTTGTGAATCGACTCGAGAGTCAAGACCGGGACCGGGAGCAAGAGCGACCCTCGTCACCGTTGAGCCCCTCCCATCTGCTGTTGTAGCAGCCTCTGTCGTCGTCGACAGTTGCCTCGTTGGCTGCCTTTGCCACTGCTTGATTTCTTCCCCCTCTGCCTCCGTCACAGCCGTCATCCCCAACGAAAGTTCCTTGCCGACACCGCTAGAGCTTTTCCCTTTGCATTGTCCTTGGTGGAAACCAGAGAACCTAAGTTAAAAGGGAGAAATAATGCCCCTCCCCTCCCCCTCCCCAATAGTCCCTAGAAACGTATTTCTACTCAAATATTTTTTTTAATATTTATTTTAAAAAATTATTAAATGTATGCATAATTTTATATATAATTTATTTGACATATATTTTATGTAGAGTATTAAATGTAGGTTAAACTTGAACTCGGCTCGAGCTCGAGCTTAAACTTGATTAAAACTATTATGATCAAGCTCAATTATAATTTTAGGCTCGAGGCTAGGGTCGGCTCGAGCTCGAGTTCGAAATATTTAAATCAAGCTCGGTTCGAACATAGGAAGGTTCGGGTTCAGCTCAATTCGATGTAGCTGTTATGCCCAATTTTATGTAAAATATATGCATAATTTTAAATGCAATTTATTTAATATATATTTTTTGAAAAAATTTAAATGTATGTTGGAGTTAGAATTCGAGACATGTATTTTTTGAAAAGTTTTAAATGAATGTTGAAGCTCGAGCTCGGTTAAAATTATTGGGCTCGAACTTGATAACAATTTTAAGCTCGAAGTTGGGCTCAGCTTGAGCTAGAGTTCAAAATATTTAAATGAAGATCGGCTCGAATATAAGCAGGTTTGGGCTCAGCTCGACTCGATACCACCCCTACCGACAAACCTTCTTCCCCTACCCCTCCCTAGGTTAAAAATCTGGATCACCTCGTTAAAAACTCAACTGAACCCAGTCTATTTGTTTGGACAGGGTCACTTCCCTTTGGCTCTATCACGCCCCTTCGATGTAAAGTCGTCTTGCTGTTCGCTTTTTCAAAAAGTGGCTGCTATTCTTGATCTTGATTCTCGGATCTTTGTTACGAGGAAAGGCTCCATACCTGACTAGAAATTTAGTCCAGGTACCATTTTAAATCAAGCTCGGTTCGAACAAAGTTCAGACTCAACTGGATTTGATGCCACCCTTACGTCCAATTTTAAGTAGAGTTCATGCCCAATTTTATTTAAAATATATGCATAATTTTATATACAATTTATTTGACATATATTTTTTAAAAAGTTTTAAATGTATGCTGGAGCTCAAACTCCAAACATGTATTTATTGAAAAGCTTTAAATGAATGTTGAAGTTCGAGCTCGATACGAACTCGGTTAAAATTATTGAGCTCAAACTTGATAACAATTTTAGGATCGAACCTGGGCTTGGCTCAAGTTCGAAATATTTAAATCAAACTCACCTCGAACATAGGCAGGTTTGGGTTCAGCCCGGCTTTGCTCGATGCCACCCCCTGCTCCCTAGGTTAAAAACCCGGATCAACCCGTTAAGAACTCGGTCGAACCCAGTTTTATCTGTCCGGACCGGGTCACTTCCCGGGGGCTCTATCACGCCCCTTCGATGTAAAGTCGTCTTGCCGTTCGCTGTTTTCAGAAAGTGGCCGCGATTCTTGATCTTGATTCTTGGATGTTTGTTACGAGGAAAGGCACCGTACCTGATCAGAAATTCAGTCCAGGTACCAATTTAAATCTGCCAAACTCAGTCCAGGTACCATTTTAAATCTGCCAAATCAGCGGGCTCATGACTATCGATATAATCGTTCAATTACCTTCCGTGTTCTCGCCCTTTCGCGTTCGGAGCACATATGTCCGCCGGAGGGGCAAAACTTTGCGACGACGGTTGTTAGACTCTCTTCTGTTTACTTCTTGTAGAGTGAGTATCAATTTATATTTTTTCCTTCGTCTTTTCTTCTTCCGTTGAAAGGGGTCGATTGTGCAGATCATCGGAATGTCCCGTCTATTTTCAAACCAGATTCTTTTTTTAAAACTCCTCTTTTCTGTCGAAGAGGATTGGCTGTAACTGCTACCGGTTACAACCTACGACTACACCGTTCAGGGAAACCACCTAGTGAATGGGTCAGAAACTGTCTAACAACCCTCTTTCTGTTAGTTTTATACGTTCGTTACCCTTTTACTTTGCAAGCCAGAGAAAATCTGGTAGGGATGAGCCGCTCATGCTTCCTCGCTTTAGTAGTTAATTTACTGAAAATCCTTTTATGCTCTTTAGATCACAAAGTTCATGGCGGAATTTTTTTTTTTTTGTGGCTTTTTAAATTATTCAGTGTACAAAAATGCCTATGCTAAATTGGAGAATGTTTTTATCAGTTATTAATTTTCAAACCCATGAATTTTAAAACTTTTAAGTTTGTTGTTTGAAGTTTGAACGTTCTTACGCACCATCAGGATCAATCTGTGTCGATTTGCAGCTTCTGTTTGTGCGTTCTTGCAGTTTTTCACTTAATCTAATCTGCCGGCTTTAAAACGTAGTGCGATTGTATAAAGAGAACTTGCGAGCTCCTGCGAGAAAAGATCTACTTCCAGGGACTTCTAACTTCCACGGCCCAGGAGGAGAAAAGGCCAAAAGGTCGAGCCAGAAAAAAACAACAGATGGAGGCTGCATGAAGGCAATGATGAAAAAGGCCACAGAAAGAAACAGGGATAGTTTATAGATATTTCCAACAGGAAAGAAATTAAGAGAGCAGATGGAAGGAGCAGGGGGAGATGGAGCCGAACGACGGAGCTACTGGAGGTGGAGCAGAAAGGACTTCTACCCGGAGGAGTCCTTCCAGAGTTGGCCCAATTACAAATCAGCGGTATCGCAAACCGTCTACCGCTTCAAAGACCGCCTCCTCGACCGCTCCGAGGAATTTGTGGAGCTGGATGTCCTTCGTAAGGAATCCGAGAACGACATGAAGCGTTGCCTCACTTGGTGGGACCTTATCTGGCTCGGATTCGGCGCTGTTGTGGGAACCGGTATCTTCGTCCTCACTGGCCAAGAAGCCCGTAACGACGCCGGACCAGCCATTGTCCTATCCTACGCTGCTTCAGGACTCTCTGCTCTGCTCTCTGTTTTCTGCTACACTGAATTCGCTGTGGAAATCCCTGTCGCTGGTGGGTCTTTCTCCTACCTCAGAGTTGAACTAGGAGATTTCATCGCCTTCATTGCCGCTGGCAACATACTATTGGAGAGCCTAGTGGGGGCAGCCGGACTCGGTAGGTCATGGACTTCCTACTTTGCCACATTGATCAATCGAGACCCCGACTCCTTACGGATTCATGTTAGTCAATTAGCGGAAGGTTATAATCTTTTGGACCCAATTGCCGTTGTGGTACTCTTTTCCTGCTCCACTGTGGCGATTCTTGGCACTCGTTTGACATCTGTGACAAACTGGTTCGCGTCCTTGTTCAGCGCGGTACTCATATTGTTCATCTTGGTGGCTGGGTTTGTGAAGGGGGATACCGCCAATCTAACACCTTTTCTTCCATACGGTGCTAAAGGAATGTTCCAAGCAGCTGCTGTTGTTTATTGGGCTTATACAGGCTTCGATATGGTAGCCACACTGGCAGAGGAGACGAAGAATCCCTCCAGGGACATACCAATTGGCCTGGTAGGTTCCATGTCGGCCATTACTGTTGTCTACTGCCTTATGGCGCTAGCTCTCAGTATGATGCAAAAATATACAGAAATGGATGTTAATGCAGCTTACTCTGTTGCATTTGTTAGTATCGGGATGAAGTGGGCAAAGTATTTAGTAGCAATTGGTGCTCTCAAGGGGATGACCACAGGGCTGCTTGTTGGGGCTCTTGGCCAAGGGAGATATACCACACAGATAGCAAGGTCTCATATGATTCCTCCATTGTTTGCGCTCGTTCACCCAAAGACAGGGACACCCGTCAATGCTACTCTCTTGGTAACTACCTGTAGCTGTTGCGTAGCCTTCTTCACTGGCTTGGATGTCTTGTCAAGTGTCTCGGCCATTAGCACGCTCTTCATCTTCATGTTAATGTCCATTGCATTGCTAGTAAGAAGATACTATGTGAGAGATGTTACCCCAAAATCTGCTGTCATTAAATTCCTTTTCTTCCTAACAGTCATCATGGCATCTTCTATTGCTATTATGGTTTATTGGAGCTCTAGTTCTGGGGGTTGGATTGGTTACTCAATTGCTACTCCACTGTGGTTTTTGGGTACATTGGGAATTGCTGTCTTTGTTCCGCAGCAGCGAACCCCTAAAGTATGGGGTGTCCCCTTGGTGCCTTGGTTGCCATCATTGTCAATTGCAATTAACTTGTTTCTCATGGGGTCCCTTGGCTACCAAGCTTTCATTAGGTTTGGTATCTGCACTCTTATCATGCTGATGTATTATGTGTTTTTTGGCCTTCATGCCACCTTTGACATGGCTCACCAGCAGGTTGTATCGGAAACTTTGAAAAGATAGAAGATTGACCAATTTCCATGTGGGGGTTTGAAACTGAGTATGTTGGCAATGACCTCTTGATGGTTACTTTGTGGCTAATGATCAGTCACTGGCATAGCCACATAGAACAGGAGCTTCATTTATTGTGTAGAGGTTATGGGATAAAAAAGAAACAAACTATCTTTTTTTTTTTTTTTTTCAATAAGGAAGAAAGTCAGATTTTTTTCCTATTTTTTGTATATAATGTTGAATATCTTTTTTTTCATAGAAAGATGGAACTAGAACATTATCCTTTACTGTGAAGTTTTGGGTCCAAAGTCTTGCAGAGCAGCTTTACTTTTAAATGGACCTCCAGGCAACCGAAAGATGTTAATACAAGAACATCTACTGTTTTGTTGAAAGCTTATTTAAGACATCATTTTATCTAGAGATATAACTTCACTAATTCACTTCAGGGTATATCAATTGCTATAGCTTCATTTCTTGGCTTCGTCAGTCTCTTGATATTCAGTCAGCAATTTGAACTGAGGATTACAGGTACTAAATTGTTAAATGCCCCTGGAAGCTCTCCAATATTTCTTCATGAATCTGTTTTTATTTTTTATTTTGTTGTTGTCTGCGACATTCTTCAAGCCAATTTGTTCCTCATTAGCATAATACCAATTTGAACACTGTTCCATATATTCATGAACCTTAAGTAGCTGAATTTGATTTCTTTTTCTGTTGACACTAGTCTTTCTTTTACATTTGTAGCTATCGTTTCCAATTTGCACAAGTTAAACTGTCATTGCTGCTTGGTCAAGTATAAAATCTCTATACATTTTTATGCTTCATTCCCATGCGAAGAACAACAGATGATAGTAGAAAGCAAATGTTATCATAAGGAAGCGTAAGCTGGGCCTCAAATTGGGACTGAAACATTGGCAAGTTCTACCCTCAATCCTCTCAGGATTCAGTTCTAGAATTATCAATGCCTTTAGTCTTGTTAGTGTGGAGGTAGTAGTCCCATATATCTGGTCCCAACCTTTCACGGTATTCAAGCTCAGGTCTAGTCTAGAGTATCTTGTTTTTGTAAGTCCATGTCTCAGGGGCACCTGTTTTATTGGATCTGGACAGGAGCGGTTAAATTCACAACTTTGGATAATTGAGGTCTAATATCAAATATCCATCTACACCTGTCTGACATTGCGTGATGGGCTCGGGAACTCGTGCGAATCAACCCAAATCGTACACTTGTCAGACAGGCACGGAAGAAGGTGAGCCCGAGACAAACTCTTTCATTCAGAGGTCCGTGTAGGAACCCCGTGGCCACTTGTCTTCCCGACATTGGAAGTGACCCGACTTGACTTGTGGTACCCCACCATGATCAAAAATAGGCCGACAGCGTTTTTAAAAGGAAAGCTCCGCCGCACCACCCAGAGTCCGGACGGATCTTTTCGTTTTTTTATTTATCCGCCAACCCACGTTTACCGATCAATGGCTTGACCACTCATTTCACTCCAGGTGTCCACGTTAACGGCTAGTTGGTACCCTTGCGACAATTTTCAACACGTTCCAGAAGATTACATCCCCTTTCCCAACGGCTACATGTCCTCCGCCGCTTTGCAGATCGCGGCTATAAAATATCTCCCCCGCCTCTCCACCCATATCAGCATATCAATATCAAAATCGTCTTCGTTTACCTACCCTTTCCTTCGACTACTTAGCAATGGCAGCGGCGATGAGGCTCGCTCTTCTCTCACTTCTTCTTCTGGTCATTGCAGTCGCAGTTTCTGCTCAAGACGGTGATAATATTGCTCCATCGCCGGCAATGGCGAGCGCGTCGGATTCACCTCTGCCTGTCCTGGGTGGGCTTCTCTTAGCTTGTTTGATGTCCATCGTCGCCCTGATTTGACGGGGAAACCGACGTGAGATTTTTATGTGTTTGTGTGTGGGCGCGGTGGAATTATTTCGTTTATCCGGTGACTGGATTTATGTAAGAGGGGAGAAACAGGAGACTGATTATTTGCGGCATTATTTACTATCTATTTTTTTATGTACATTGCATTGTGTGAAATAATGGATGGGGTGAAATTTATGATTATTGTTTCGGTTTGCGGAATTGACGTTCCCATATCCAGAGTTGGTGGATACGGAGGTCGGTGGATTTATCATCCAAGGCTAATGATTGATCATTTTTGTTTTCTTTCGGCTTTTTCCTCTTCATACGAACATTTGGAAAAGACGGATCAACCAAAAAGATTTTAGGCTCAAAACAACGGCCGGTACTCTGAATGTGTTCGGCCGAAATAAAGCACTGTGCTCTCACATGTATTGTTTTCGACCCGAGAGGCTCGGTGAGCAGGTGGCAGGCCTGGCGGCAGACATGATGCGTCTCTCCGTTTAATTTTACTGACAGAGAACAAAATTATCAATTCTCTGTGCGGAATGTTCAGAATTGAATATGATATACTTTCCTCCGTGAAAATGACAACGACAACGACGACGGGAATTGCCTGTAAATCGATTTCAACAATTTAATTTTACTGTTGGGTCCTCAATTGTCTTCATCACAGTAATACTTCCCTCTGAATTAAAATCCCAAAATTCCGAATTTCCAAAGGAGAGGACAAGCCTGTGAATCAGAAAGGACCACTGAAGAAGGGCAAAAGGAGTATAAAACTCGAAGGCTTTCAACCTCGAAGAAGCACGAAACTACTAACATGTCAACAATGATTAAACGCTTGAACCTTAAAAGTTAAAAAAGAAGGGTATCTTTGCAAACTAGTAGTTGTGCGACAATTTTCCACGTTTTCCAACAAAATTAAAAACACGTAGCCCCCAGCATCTGACATATCTCTCTTGACCCTCTCTTTTATCCTGGAATACCATTAAGGAATACCACTTTGTGTGAACAGAATTACACTACAGTGACTTGTTCTAAGCATCCATGAGTAACTGGTATATCTGGCGTTACGTGAAGCCCATCAAAGTTCTGCCCACCCACAGTCACGAGTCCATCCCCTCGAGCATGGCCTTTCAGTGACGGACATCTGTTCCTCCCAAAGACGAGCCTCGTATACGAAGAAATGAGAAGAGAATTGAAAGTAGAGCAGTGAAGTTGACGTCTATGTCAGCGGAAGCGTTCGATGAAAATCCTAACTCCATAGATAGGGTTCCAGAGAATCCAGACGTCGCCACGCCGGCACTTGTGCAGCAGCTTTGGGGCCCATCCCCGTAAGTCATAATGCTCCTCTATAATATCCCGACTCGTCCCTTCGCCTGTCATCTGCAACCAGGATTGTCGGATGCAGGAATCAGAGATTTCCACCGGTACAAAAGAAGCGTCGAAGTTCCCTTGGGTTCCACCAAATCTTCGTAGCTGATTCCCATCCCTCACCCATCGAGAGAGGCGCCCATCATTCAACCCCGCAACTTGGTTAGTCTCAGTGATCGGTATTCCCCGCTTCACCTAAGGCTGGAGCTGATCTGACGCGCATTTATTGGACGTGAATCTGAACAGAAAACTCGGGGACCCATCCCCCCGTTCAAAAATGTCACTTCCGTTTTCAACTCCTATGGAAGCCGCAGGCCCCAAGAGGATATCCTCTTGGATTTCAAAATCAAGGAAGAAGAGTCTCAAGTCTCAACCGACGGCTCCACCACAACTAAGAGAGTCGCAATTCACAATGTAATCCAATGCCGGGCTCATTTATTTCGTTGTAATTACAAAAGCTTGACAGCATATACGATATGTCAACAGTGAGATGAGAGGGCAGTTAGTGGGAGCTGAGTCAGTCGACCAAAGTTCCTATCCCCATAGCTTCCGCGAAACGTGGCTTACTTTCAGGGCGACACAAGTAGCTGAAAATAGACAATCATGTTCAACATTGGAGGTGAAGTCGACGTCCGCGTTGTGGACTGGACGGCGTCCTTGGGCTACCATGGTGCGCATTCATTGCCGTTCACCACCACCGGTCCACCCTCTCCCTTTCCCTCCGTCGCAATCAATCGAATCTCTCCACGAGCCTCGGACTTGCACGGGCATGTGCACGCACTTCAGTTTCCACCGTCCATGGATCCTAAAATCAAAACCATTTTTTTTTTTTTTTTACTTTTCAACTTGTAGAATTTGATCGCAAATGGTAATGTGCCATTAACGAATCAGGCGATGAATCGAAATGCCAAGCCGGGAGAGAATGCAGCGTGATGCCGACAGAAGACGAGAGGAAAGATATGAACAGGAACGGACCACGCAATCTCATGACATCCTCAGAATTATGAATCGGCACGCTGACCCACCGCGTGTGACGAGAACCGGACCTTAGCTTATTTGTGGACTCACAGGGCACGGCGTCGGGGCAATTAGCGTTCGACACCATTCTCTCTTTTTTTAATTTTTTATTTAATTTAATTTCCTTATCAGCCGACCTTGCTTCAAAGTGGGCCCCACTGTCTCCCCTGTCCCCAATTCTCATCTTTGCTGTTTTTTGACCATGAAAGTGTCAGTGTCGATTGAGGAGGCCAATCCTCCCACGCGTTCGGCCATGTTTAAACTAAAACCGCTTTTTTGACTAATTACATCCCTTTCAGATTACCGAGTAGGTGCACAAGTAGAGGCTTCCTAGGTTTCATTGACTGAAAAGAAACAAAATAAAAAATTAAAACACAGACATTGATAGATAAGACTGATAGTGAACACAATCAATCCCTCACTTCGTCAATTCCAAATCCAAGCGTGTTTCCTCGTTCACTTCGACACGGACTCAACCTTGTGCGGACTGGATATCTGCTACATCGTGGGACCACCCAAAGCGTGAACATCCATGTTGACTCAAGCCAGCATAATTGACTTTAAAAAAAAAAAAAATTACTCTTTACTCGATAGACAGATTTTAGAGTAGCCAATTTTTCCTCATAACCCACCGACAATGAAAGTCGAAACCCGACGCCTCCGGATTACCGCCGTTGCTTGAGAAACTCTGGAAGGGATGGGCATTATGGCGATTTGAATGAAGCTAATGTCCGCTTCACGCCTCGGGATAGCTTTTAATCGTGATTACAGCAATGCGAGAAGAAACGAAGCGGACGAAGTTGCAGATGATGCGAAAGTTTTTCTAGATTGTCAAGGGTCATTTGACAATAATGAGGGCAATATCTTGGACGTGACATCTTAGGGAATCACAACACAGGCCTACTGGAGAGAGATAGTACCGATTAGGCCGGAAATTATCATTCGACAATTATTGGAGGAACGTCGATGTTAATCTCTTTGGGCAGAGTGAATATTCTTCTCTCTGTTTAATAATAGTATCGACATTAACGCCGACGACGCTTACTTGAGGTCAGGAATTGATGGGGAGTCACCCGGAATAGTTTTCTTTTATCCTTTTTTATGAGTTTGGTTTTCTCCATTATTGATGTCATTGCTGATTCAAGAAGAAGAGCACGTCTCTTGTTGAGTCCGTAATTATGGATTCTGTGGGCTGGTCCTGCATTCATGATCACCGATTACGATTATCAGAGTCAATGTCATTGAATGTATCTGTAAGCCTTTTTTGCAATCCGAAATTGTCAAACGTGCTTTCTTCGGTCGATAATCCGGTGCTTCTCGTTTAGCCAAACCTTTTCAGAAGTGCTGAGGGAATCTTCCTGAACTGACTTTTCTTCGACGCATTTAATGAGCTGCTTGGAATCATTTTAATACGCTTTAGCTTTGAACATACAGGAACAAGCGCTGTCTGCGCACATAGTTTAACAGCAGGAGAGCTCAAGGAGTGGACGATTTTCATTTGTTACAAGTTTTGATTATAATCCTGAAAAAAAAATGAAAAACCGACTGCAAATTGTTATTTGTTAAATATTGGTTATCGATATTGATTGCTTAATTTGTTATTCTTCCACTTTTTAGATCCTTTTGTTTCTACTTTTCTTTTTTAATATCGTCCTCTGCTTCTCCGCGGAACAATATAAATTCCCAGTGAACTGTGAGACCAGATGTCTTCGTGCACATCGCCTCAGGGGTCGGGCCATGCATTTTCTCTCACCATCTTCTAATTAACAGCTGCGCCCCGTGTTCAGCGTCTTCTCCGAAACTCCGCCCTTTCCTCCTGAAACTCCCCTGTTTCCCACTCACCCACTTCCATTTATACGCTGCTCCCCGTGTGCTCAGCGCCGTCTCCGAGACTCCGCCCTTTCTTCCGAAACTTTCCCTGTTTCTCGTTTCTCGGTTCTGAAGGCACCATGGTGGTGTTATCTAGGCCAGCATTGGATCAAATTTCCTTCGTTAAAAATCAGAAACAGTCCTTATTTTCGGCCATTCCGGTGATAGACCTCTCCGAACCAGATGCTAAATTCCCTCTTCTGCATGCTTGCGAAGAGTACGGATTCTTCAAGGTGATCAACCATGGCGTTCCAGAAGAAGTCATGAATCGATTGGAAGACGAAGGTGCCAAGTTTTTCTCTTTACCTCGTTCTGAGAAAGAGAAAGCAGGGTCCGCTGATCCATTTGGGTATGGGAATAAAAAAATTGGCCCGAATGGTGATGTGGGATGGGTTGAATATCTCCTCTTGAAACCCGATGAGAAATCCATCTATCAGAGCGTTTTGGACGTCTCCAGCGGAAAGCCAGAAAAGCTTCGGTACGCACAACGAACTCAAATGCATCCTTCATCTCGCTCTTTATACTCTACAGAGAGATATCATTGAGCATGTTCTTCAGTTTCTTTTTTCTGTTCCTGCCACTCTTTTGCTAATGTTGGCATGGGATTTTTTTTTTCTTCTTCTTGATTCTCATGCCGATAGGAATTTCCTTTTTTAAAAAAACCTCAAGCCTTCGACACTCGGTTTCTTTATTTGATAGCTCGTGTCTTCATATGGTTTCTATCGTCGGTTTCTTAACAATTCAGTACTTACTCTTTTCCATTTTGGCAGTTGTGCTGTGACTGATTACGTATCAGGCGTGAAGGACTTAGCTTGTGAAGTTCTTGAACTCCTGGCTGAAGGACTAAAGATTCAGCCCAGAAACATCTTCAGTAGGCTTTTGATGGACGAAGAGAGTGACTCTCTATTCCGGCTCAACCATTACGCACCATGCCCAGACTTTCAATCTCTGGAAATGATTGGATTCGGGGAGCACACGGACCCACAGATCGTGTCAGTCCTGAGATCAAACGATACAACTGGCCTTCAAATCTCTCTGAAAGATGGCAGTTGGGTTTCAGTCCCACCAGACCGAAACTCCTTTTTCATCCTTGTTGGTGATTCTTTCCAGGTAAACTCTGCAACTAATGTTTCATTTTGGGAAGAAGATAAGCCGCTAAAAAGGCAAGGCAGGATAGTTTTGAATTTTGATTCTTTTGAGTGTGATGTTCCTGTACTTAAAAAACCTTTTTCCCTACAATTCCATTTTAACCGATTCGAGCAATCGCCATACATCTTTTTGGAACTTTCTTCTCGTCTCAAGTCGTTTCAATCCTAGTTTGAAACAAAATCACTTCATGGGTCTTTTCATTTATCTTCCCATCAAGAGGGGGTTTGCTTACAGTTAAATGGGTTTTCGGTTTCCTTTTCACATCAGTTTCTTCACTGTGGTTCTCATTATAATTTAATTACCTTCTTGATCACTGCAGGTTCTCACAAATGGGAGGTTCAGGAGCGTCAGACACAGAGTCATCGCCAACAGCTTCAAATCTAGGCTGTCCATGATCTATTTCGGTGCGCCAGGGCTACAGGAAAAGATAGCGCCGTTGCCATCGCTGACCGCCCAGGGAGAAAGCAGGTACAAGGAGTTCACATGGTCCGAGTATAAAAACTCGGCTTACAAATCACGGTTGGCCGATAACAGGCTTGTGCTGTTTGAGAAGAAGTCGCTCAATGAAGGCTGAGATGTACCAAAACTTTCCTAGTCAGGAAATGCTTCGGTCAATAGGTTGGATGTGCTGACCAAATTAACCAAATATGGAAAGAAAAAAATAGCTTCTTTTTTCTCAGTGTAACTGCCCGCCTCAATAAATAGATTTTTATCTCTTACTAATCTTGCATAATCCTCGTCGTTGTACATATGCTTTTGGTGGACTGTAAGGATTCGACCCTTCAATGTCCGACGAGCTCTGAGCTACTTAACTGTTGTAAAAAAGGAAGATTCACAAGTTACAACTTCCCTCCTATTTCATTCTTCAGAGTCTCTCTCCCGCTCTGTTAAATATCTAATTTTTACATGCAATATCCTTAAATTCCTTCTGGAATCTCCGCTTTGCTGAAATGTTTCGTATTTCACCGTCTTCCGAGCTTTTTTTGTGTCTGTTTTCCTAGTCGACAAATCCATTTTAATGTTTTACCAAAGCTACCTTTATTGGAAGCTTTGTGGTCATGGTTGTCAAGTGGGGAAGGGCTTTCCACCAACCAACAACTCAATAATAGTTCTATGGAAACGGAATAAAATGCCACCTACAAACAACTACTGACAGTTTTCTCAAGCTACACAGAGTTGATAGAAAGGCTGCATCCGCTTATGAAGATTTCATGGCAGAGTGTGTTCATATATCAATTATTAGGTACAGGCTTGCTTGCTGGCTTTCTCCCAGACGATCATCATGAATTCATAGACCATTTATTGAATGTAAGCGCCACGGCGGTAGTTCTTATCTTTTTCTTCCTCCCGGACCCATTCGTCTTACTCTACTGTGTTATTACTGACAAATCGTTTCTGAAACTAAAAACGACGGTGTGGTTAAGTAGAATATTTTCTCTCATTACACAGTAGTTTTCACTGTAGAATTGTTTTGCAAGTCGGGAACATTGCGCCATTGTAGACTTGCTAGTTCGAACTCTGTTTGATTTAGTGCGAAACTTGGGAGCAGTCAACAAATTGTGGAACAGAGGTCCTCGGTTTTCCCAGTCTTTCGTCTTCTTCAGAGCGAGTTAGTCGGAACTAGGAAGTCTTCACCAAATCAGCAACTTGTCATAAAGAAAGCCATAAAGTTGACATCTTAGACTGTTATACAGTAAAGAACTCGGAAAAGATAAAACAAAGTCAGGGTGCAGAAGAGAAGACGTTTTATTCTATTTTGTACGGATGAGTTTCTCGGGAGAAGGGTGAGGCATTCATTGTATTCACTCAGAAGAGATTTGAACAGTTCGAGCTTATTGTTGTTTCTCTTCCGAACAGTGAAGCCTTCATCTTACGAGTAATAATTGTAGCAGAGACTAGACTGTAGAGCCTTCATTTTTTTAATTTTTTTTTCTCTTGGTAGGCTTGCCGAAGACCTCAGGGAACTTCCCGTGATTAAAACAATCGAAGGCATCAGTGGCCGTTTCCATTGACAAATGACGATTAGCATTTAAGAGACTTCTACCAATACGAGAAGGAACCGCTAGGGTGCCTTAAAACCTGGCGCCTTTTGGCAATAAAGTGGTAACGTATGAACCTGCAAATAAAGCCAGCCTAAAACGGAAAAGAGGACCTCGTGATTGTCGGATTCTATCTGATTATGGTGGCTACGAGGGATTGGTTTTGCAGTCTTTGATCGAGTGGGTTCGAGGACATATGGCACTCGTTAATGGAAAGCAGTACTGGAGCTACCCTGCTGTGAAACAACGTAACCGACCGAACTTTCAGATAAAAAATCGTGCTTTTCGCCCGTTTGTGCGTAACGCCTCTGTTGGGTTTGGGAAGAGGACACCGGTACTTCGCGTCAAATTCATGGGAGGATGGTTTTTTTATACGTGGATTTGCTTTCTTCAGGAGCTCAGTTGCATCCATGAATTCATTTCATTACCAAATTAGGACTAGTAATTACCATTATTCGTTATCCTTAAGTTTGGTAAGGTTTCTCGGTTGATTCGCGTGGAAACAGATTGCATTGGAAAATAGATTGGTACAAAGATCGAAACATATCCAAACACCAAAAAGGCCTCCAAGGGAATGAATTAATGGGGACACCAACCGCAGTACCCCTGTCAATGGCTGGTCGCGACACCTCATGTTGATTCTTTTATTCGTTCCGAGACCTCTTCAGTTTAAATGTTGCCTTTTTGTTATTGAAATCCATGAAAAGTTCGCCACGAAAGAGAAAAAGGGTATTCAAGAATATGCTATTCTGGGGGGATCTTCCGGACATTCAGCGAAAAAGGGAGAAAACCATAGATCCTATCCACACTGTGGGAAGGAAAGCTTCATAAAGTCCCTCGCCTTTTCATGGAAGAATCCCATCGTGTTGGACAGTTTTGTGCTGCTTCCTGAACAATTCCGTTGAAAGCAACCCCACGACTAGAGCCAACAGCACCCAATTTTCGCCCCTATATTATATTCCAGGTGGGTTGTTCGTCCTGTTTGATGGGTTTTGCGTGAGGGAATGGGCAACCCCATTTCTCCCACTTTTCTTGAAAGCAATGGGTTTTTTAATGGGACGTCAATTGTGGGAAGGGAAGGCATCTCAGGAAAGCGTCTTCTACGTTTGGAAATTACAATCGGGTCGGTCAAACGTCGTTGGTAGCGACATCCGCCATTGTTCTCTGAAGCAAAGCAAGCCCTCATGAACTCCTGGATGGAGAAAGGAGATGTGAATGTGATATTAGCGGCGCAAAGGTTTATCCCTTCGTGCGCATTCATTCATCGCAAATGTTGCTATCGCGAATCCAATTTCAACGGCCAACCATCCCAATTCCCATTCCCTTGTTAGTGGAAGCTTCTGCTGTGATAGTAGCAGGAAAGAAGGACATGGAGTCCAAGAGATGTAAAACGTTGAGCACTCGGCCTCGTTTCCTTTCTACAAAGAAACAACACAGGATAAGGGGAAGCGAGGCCCCGCTTCGAATCCTACCTATCGATCCCAAGTAAAAGCTCGACATGAGTTTTTCTGCACAACTAAACCGATTGGTTCTCTTTATTCTAGACCCGGTTTCGACTGAAATTGGTCTCGTCTCTAATTTGAGTCAATTTAGTCAACCCCAATTGTCAGTCGGACCCAAGTTGCAACCCGTAAAAACAAATGGTTAAAAGTGACTTAAACCTGATTTGGGGTGGCATTGCCGGGCCTAAGTCTTCTGAACCCAAAAATCTTAAACAACCGAGTCGGTCCGACTGAAACCCCAATTTCTCTCTTCGACTCCCGGCTCTCAACTCGTAGAATTTCTTCTCGCCCTCTTTCTATCGAATTTGCGCGGAAGTTGCACCAGATCGCTCGTACCGAAGCTTCCATCTATTCCAGTCAGTAGAGGAGCTGTTTGAATTTCAATCGCTCCTTTTGAGCGCGCAGCGCTTGGTTTTTTTGGTAATCCTCTCCATGGTTCTTCAGAAATTTGAGTTTTTCTTTTTTTATTGGTAATAAATTTTGCGTGGCAATTGTGATGGGAAACTAGTCGGATGAGTCATGTCCTTGTTTAAATAATTATTATGTTTATTTTCTTACGATGTTGTGCAAGTTATTTGCATTGCTGTGTTTATGTTGTGCTTTAATAGTAAGAGGTCTTGTATTTGTGACTGACATAAGAGAGTGGATATTCTGATCTCTGAGACGTTTGAGTAAATGTCCAGCTGATGTGTGCATAGATGTGTCTAGGTGATTATCATATCTTTGAAAGAAGCCAAGCTCCCTTCATCTTTATGGATATGGAGGTTACTGATTACAGACACATAATATTATCTATTATATAATATGCTGGGGTTTTCCGATCACAGAGAATACTGTTGATGGGTGTATTAAAAAAAAAAAAAAACGAGATGATTTAATCTATGATTAAAATTTGCCCTCAACTCCCACTCCTCTAGGATGCTTACATGGCACGCATAACCTGAAGTTACAGAACTCTACTCATAAAAAATCAGTGTTGACCAAGGTCTACATTCTTTCATAGTAGTCATAATGACAGGGAACAAGGAGAGTAACACGACCTGCCAAGGTCTAGAGGACATGTTTGTGTGGTATGTGTAGTATGAGAAAACCTTTTTTTTTTTTTTTTTGAAAACCAAGGTGACTGTTCCTTGGTTGCACTCATTCTATTTCCCATTCCACCTCCATTTGGGGCACCAGGAGTCTGAGTTTTTTGTCTGTAAAGGAATAAACAGATGTTAAAGAATATGGATTCTACTTCTTCACAGGCATATACCTTGAAATTTTAGACTCTTGAAGTGTGAATCTGTATGTAAAGTAATAAGAACTTGAAGAATTGAGCAAATTGTATGACTGATTGCACTAAAAATTCAGTGATACAGAAAGTGCTTCATTTCCAATATCTTATTTTAATATCATGTAGTTGAAGATACAGAATTTTAAGCCAAAACTCTAAACAAGCTGAGAGTTGCTTTTTTGGTTAAGAAAATTAATGACCGGAACTAGTATTAAAAAAAAAAAAAGTCAAAAGTTACAACTGTTGCTGAATCATTCAAGAGAACTTGTTTTGGGAAATTTAATTTGTTACATGCCTTGATTAATATGTCTCATTACATGTTGTAATCAGTGGTACCATAAATGGCAGAGACCCATATGGCATATGGGCAGTGCTGGTACAACTGCAATGTCTTTTCCTCTCCCCTGATTTTAGTTCTGCACACCATTCATATTAAGCTACACAATCCTAGCCGTTGATATTCCAGAATGTGTTCTATATGCATTAATTTCAAGGAGATGATCGCCTGCTGGCATGTGGATAGTACATTTTTTTCATTTTTTGATAATTTAGAATGCATAAGATCTGCCGTTAGAAAAATGATAATAAAGTAAGATCATTAAAAATGTTTTTTGTATACGTGGCTCCCTCAGGGTGTTGCATAGCAGCTTTTCACTTGAACTACATTTTTATCTCTGTGAATTTTAATCAGAATACAACCATCACGACCTCCGTCAAAATTGAAACTCTTTCTCTAGTTCTATTTATTTTTCCAAACCTTGCTTTTGGCTGCTTGCTTAACTTTCTATCATTCTCATTTATTATTATCAACACATCTTCTTTATTCTCACATTCTGCTTTTGGCTTCACCTTCTTCAACAGATTGTTGATTAGTATTTAGATAACAACATGGGTGAAAGGAAGGTATTGAACAAATACTACCCTCCTGATTTTGACCCTTCAAAAATTCCTAGGCGTCGACTACCCAAAAACCAGCAGATTAAGGTGCGGATGATGCTCCCCATGAGCATCAGATGCAATACCTGTGGTAATTACATATACAAGAAGACCAAGTTCAATTCTCTCAAAGAAGATGTCATTGGTGAGGTTAGTACGTTTTCTGCAATTTTTAGGTCTGAAGAGATTATTCTGTTTGGAATTATCTTATTGTGACTTTTTATTGTAGTTTATGCTATTGTTATGATAGTTTACTTTGGCATATTTTTGAAAATAAAATTATAATTTATTTTGGGGTAAACAAGTAGGTCATATATATGAGCAAGTGTAACCACTTGCTTTGGAGAGTGTAAAGGCTTGCCCGATTTTTCTGTTTAATTATGAACTCACCTACTTGTCTGAAAAATTAAATTCTTGCAGACCTATTTGGGCATCCAAATATTCAGGTTTTATTTCAAATGCACCAAATGCTCTGCAGAACTCACCATAAAGACTGATCCTCAAAATTCTGATTATGTGGTTGAATCTGGTGCTACCCGCAATTTTGAGCCGTGGCGTGCCGAGGATGAAGTAAGCTGCAAATGTTTTTCTGCTTCATTTTAAAAAAAAAATATTATTATTTAATTTTAATTAATTTATCATCAGGAAGCAGATAAAGAACAAAGACAGAGGAATGCAGAAGAAATGGGGGATGCCATGAAATCACTAGAGAATAGAACCTTGGACTCAAAACGGGAGATGGACATACTTGCTGCCCTGGATGAAATGAAGTCGATGAAGGTAATACCAAGTTAAATATTTCCAAACTTAGTTGAAACAAGCAAAGTTTTGTTTGTGCTTTGGCATATTACAACAAACTGCTGAAGAAAAGGTATAATGGTGATTTTAATCTTGAAGTGACCTTATAAGCTTAAGCTTGTCTTTGGGATGATATCTGAAGATTTGTCTCTCTATCAGGAAAAAACAATTAGAAGAAGAGGATGAAGCCCTCATAAGGTCAATAGTCTTCCATGTAAGTGGACTCCTCACTGGTCTTGCTCGTAAGTTCAGTGTCTAAGTAAAAATAGCTACATCTCTGGGTACAAAATGATATAATGCTTATAATATAATAGTGCAGAATTCAGAAAATTTTGTTCACCGTATTGAGGATGAAGAAGAGGATGATTTATTTGAAGATTTATCTCAATCACCCTTTTCTAAGGGTGAAACACCAAATCATAAAAGCAAGGTGTGTATTTGCTTCGTTTGTGGTTGAGCTTTTTTTAATCATATCTTTTTGGACCAATGCGCCAATACCAGAAACTGAACAATATTGGTCAAAATCAGTTATGTAGATCAGTTAAAGTTGATAGATGTGGTTTACTGCATTGAATGCAACAAATCACTCAGTTTGTTCAAAAGATTTCTTCACTTCTAAATTTTTGTTTTGGAGGAGAGGGGGTGGACCCATGCAAATAAGGAAAAAAAGATGCGAGAGAGGTTAGGATGGAATTAAGAAATTCATGAAGAGTCAGCTTTTTGTAGACATGGTCTTCTACTATTCATGGAGAATAAAATGTTTTTTTGACAACATAGAACATGACCTCTTTTTGTGATCTGCTATGGAGGAGAGTTTTTGCAGTGTTGCTTTTAGATCTTCAGTAGATCTCTAGTGGGGATACTAGTATGCCCATCTGGCTCCAGTGAACCCACCAATTATGGTTAAAATTATTTATTTTTTTAGTTTATCTTTCCTGATTTTACTGGATTTGATTAGACAATGTCTTATCTGTTTTGTGTTTTAAGTTTCAATTTTTGTTATTAATAGGCTATAACTACACGTTGGATGCAGCTTTGAAGATTAATTAATAAAATATCTTTGTTTCTCTTCTCTCCCCCTTCACTCCCTTTTGCTCCCTTCTTCTCTATTCTTCTTCTTCTCCTCCCCAATTTCTTCTTTCTTCCTCTCTTTCTCAATTCTCCTTCTTCTCCTCCCCAATTTCTTCTTTCTTCTTCCGTTTCTCAATTCTCCTTCTCATTCCCAATTCTTCTTTCTTCTTCTCTGTTTCTTTGTACGAAGAAAATTAATCAACAATCCAACGCCTCAATTTAAATTCTTGTATGTCCCGCATCAATTTGGTATTAGAGCCGAAGATCCCTTTGGCAAGGGTTCTTCTACATCGATGACTGAAAATGAGACAATGTCGGTACCCTCTTTGAACATCTTCAATTGAATAGTTTTGGTTCAAACTTCACATAAAACTTTGCTGAGACAACAACAAATCCCCCACCGATACTCGATCTACCATTGCTGACACATCATCCAGCAAAAGAATCGAAGCAATGCCATCTTTCCCTCTTCGAGCCGGTGCACTATCCAAGCACCTGATGTCGCCAATGGAGAAGCCTACAAGCTCGTTCTCTATCGTTCGGCCCTCCCGTCACCGGCCCTTACCGCCCTCACTGACAGCATCTCCGACATCTTCCAATGTGCTTCAGTTGATTTTTCTGAACAAGGGTAGTGGTAAAATTGTCCGAGGCGTTGCGGAGCATTGCAACGCTGCCATCTGCCGTTGTTGATTTTTAGCGCTGACCATTTGCGACCTCCTTCACCAGCTATAACGACGCTAGCTACTGATGAAGCCAATCGAAGACCCCTAGTGCTGTTGTAGAACCTCATGCCACCCCGAACCTAAGATGCAGAGAAAAACCATGCCCTCTACCATAGCATTCAGACCTTTCCGACCCTCACCAGACTCTCAGTGACGCCGTCATCGTCGCCTCTCACTGGTGCCAAGCTCCTTTTTCCATTTTTCAAACATTTCCGTTGTCGTCGTCGTCGAGCTGACCCACCGTTGTTGCCGTGCATCCTATTGGACACCTATGCCACACCATTGACTTCGTTTGTTGATGTATTATCCAAACCCCAAAAATTATACTCGACGAGGTCAAGTTTTCCAACAGCGGGAGAATTGGTGGGGACACCAGTATGCCCATTGGGCTCTAGTGGACCCACCAATTATAGTTGAAATTATTTATTGTTATAGTATAATTTATTTTATTTTTAGTTTATCTTTCTTGATTTTACTAAATTTGATCTGATATTGATTTTATTTGTTTTGAGTTTTAAATTTCAATTTTAGTTATTAATAGGCTGTAACTGCACATTGGATGCAGCTTTGAAGATGAATTAATAATGAATAAAATCTTTGTTTTTCTTCTCTCCCTTCCAATTCCCTTCTTCTCTATTCTTCTTCTTCGCCTCCCCAATTTATTCTTTCTTCCTCTCTTTCTCAATTCTTCTTTGTTTTTCTTTGTTTCTCTGTTCAAAGCAAATTAATCAACAATCCGATGCCTCAATTTTGATTCTCTTAATTGTCCCGCATCAATCTCCCTCTACTAAATAGGCATTTGGAACAACAGGGTATAACATATTGGTACACCAAATGCAAAAATGTTATTAACTTCACTGAATCAAATTAAAGATTTATGCAAACCTTTATAAACTTTGATGAAATTACCAAAATGTGATAATATTTTTTGGTTAGTTACCCTTCTCGTTATCTTACCGGCAAACATGAAGTTAAATCTGGCCCTAAAACTAGGAGTCTCTTAACGAAGAGCATGTTATTGGATCATAGGCTGTTTAATCTGTCAAATAAGAGGCTTGCTGAGGAACTGTTTGTCATTAACTGAAGAAGGGGAATGTGGATTACAAGACGACGTTTTCTTCTCACTGTCCTTGATCCTTCATTTTAATTACAATAAAACTACAAGTTGATCAGTATCTTTTCTTTTTCTGTTGCAGTTCCCAATAATTATAATAAGTAGATGAGCATGGCTTGTGCAATTGAGAATCTCTGGTGAATGATTAAAAGGGTTTTAGTAATATCGCTTGAGGAACCAGCAAGATAATTCAAATTATCCAGAGCTGAGGCCTGATCTTTTTCTAACATAATAGTTCTTTGCAATCACCAAATTCATATTGCATTTGAGTGGAGGAATAAATATGACAGGAGTAGGTTGCCATTCCAGAGTTGGCAAAGTGCGCATTGCAGTTAGCCGGCAATGCATTTAATATTTTCTATCATCGTCGGTGGATATATTCATATATATCTGAGTGCTGATTCTTGGCTGTTGCATGCATTGATTATTGATTAAGCAGATGTGTGTGAAATCCTTGATTTTGCTACTGAATAGTTTAACATGCCTTCTGTGTGGAACTTGCCAGAAAGGATTGGGCAGTAACTGTTTTCATAAAAAAAAATGTGAAGAAAAAGGTTTCTTCGAGTCTGATGTCAATTATTTTATAATCTCTCACATTGATGATCATAACTACGGCTGCCTTCTTTTTCTTGGGGCAAATAATTGTAGTGCTATCCACCAGCCACTCTGATCACAATTTGTTCCATTGAACCTTAATGATTTTGTTTTGTGCAGAGTCAAAAGTTCTCTGAAGAACTTCCAAGCAGAATTGCCAGGCCAACAGACCTATTGACAAATGCAAATATCATGGATGATGGAAGTGGTACATTAACTTGAAGTTGTTTCTTCCTTTTTTTCACATATATGTTATGTTATTTATTTTTTTGAAAAAAAGAAGAAGAAAAAAGAAATCTAGGAACCTTATTACCTTGTTCGAGTTCCTAATAGAAGGCTTAATAGTAGCCACTTCTCAATATGATCATAACCAGTTTCCACCACTCCGTGCTGCTTTTTTCATTTGTTTGTCATGGAAACACAAATGCATTTTGTTCATGCCTTATACCTATCTAGATTTTCTTCACTACAAGCATTCAATTGTTAATATTTGTATTCGATTTCTCTATTCAATATATATATATATATATATATATATATATGCCTTGTTTTTGCTCACGAGATGTTATATCTTTTTTGGTGACAGTTGCATTACTGTCTTTTTGTTGAATATAGGAGATCAAAAGTCCAAGTCCATTTTAATGTCTCCATATGTGGTAGTCAAAGTCCTCAAGAAGGATGTGCCTGCTCCTGTTGAGAGCAACACTGAGAAAGAAGAGAAGCCACAGGAGGTGGCAAAAACAAGCCAGATGAAAACAGGACTTCAGGCTTTATGCCAATCTTGTGAGAGCGATGATGAAAGTGATTGAGTTCTCTTTGTGCTCTCTCTTCTTAATCATGATTCCCCTTTTTCTCTGGAAAAAAAAAGAAAAAATTGGGTGAGAAATTTTTCTTTTTCAGTTTCAAATCAGACCAGCACATCTAGGCTCCAGTGTTTGCGAGATGCCTGGTTGTTGTAAACTTACGTGGTAGTATTATTCCACGTGCAGTCCCTCAATATTTATTTGGTAAAACAGTTCCTCAATAATTTGAGGCTGCGTTTTGCAGATGGCGTCTAGTTGAGGTTCTTTGTGAGTTCTAAAAGCTGAGATCCCATGTCTCGACGAGCTTGTCCAATTTAACAACATAATTTTGTATGAAGATCATGTTTAAACACACACATGTACGCAATTGACAGGTTGTAATAACGAGACAGGATCTTCCAAGATCAAGTACCTCAAATGTCTTCTTCGACTTCTTTCCAGTTGCTGTCTGTGAAAAGGATTACGCTTTCGTCTTGCCATTACTGATCGGGATTCTGGGAAGTGAATCAGCAAGCGAGGAGGGCAACGGTGATTCCCACTTGAACCTGGTCTGTGTCGGAAAACTACTCTGCTACCGCATTTGCATATTTCACCTTTACGAGGACATCACCGAATCCCGTTTCCGTCACAGTGTTTGGACTAAGAAACCAAACTTATTAGGTTTGGTTCGATCTGCCTTAGGAACCGGGCCGGTCCAGAAGCGATTTGTTTTCCCTTCTTCGTTTGTGTTAATGGGAATATAATTTCCAGCTATTTTAAGATTTAATTAAGCGCGGCAAGGGAATTTTGGGATCGCAGAAAAGGCATTCAAAATCAAAAGGAGACCTTTTGTTTATTTATGCTACTTGCCTTCCTAGATTCCGGCGCTGCTGGTAGTGGGCGTTGCCGACGACTACACGAGTAAGAGAGATCGCTCCCTTTCATTTTCAGCCGGGCTATTATAGATCAGAAATGGGAGACGAGCCTTCTCTTACTCGCTGGTCCTTCGCGGTACGCCTCTCCTTCGTGTCCTTGTCTCTGCTTATTCTGCATTCCTTCTTGAATGTTTAGTATCATCTGTCTGCTCCGGTTACATTTGTTTCCGGCGATTTCAATCTGGTTTGTACGGGACTGTTATGTTTCCGTTTGATCCTTTAAAATGTTTCTGCTGTAGGTTCGAAAGGAATTTGCCGTGGTTGTTTCTAAATTTTGATATTTAGCGAGTAGTTAGCTGTCGAAGTGAACCTGTCGAATTTTGGATTATTTTCCTTATTCCGTACCTCATAAGTATGTCGCTTTTTCGTCGAGTTCACAGTTCTAACATTCGCTTTTTCATCGATTTGAAGTTTCTCGTTTTTCATAACCAATGACTTCTCCGGTACTGTCTAGTATATGCATTTCCCATTCAATTTAGGTCCGCTTTTAGCATTGCTTTCCTTGGCTTTTTTAACTGGGTCATGATCTTGATCTGATTTTTTTGCTTCCTAACATTTGATCTATATTTCGTATCCCTAGGTGGTCTCTCTGGTTGGCTTACCTTCATTTTTACCTTTTTATTTGGCCTTTTCTTGGTTTATTTTAGCTTTTTTAAGTTCTCGTTTTTTAAGAGTTTTTTTTTTCCCTCTGCTTTGTAATTTTCTATCCAATTTGATTATTATGTGTAAATGAGATGAAGCGAACTTATATATTGAACTATTTTCGTTATATTGTTCTTTTTTAGGATTTTAAGCAATTTTATGATGCAAAATTTGGAAGAAAACGGGAGAATGTGGAGGAAGATGTTTCAATTCGTCAGGCTGGTCAAGTAGCAGCTGCCAATGGACATTCTTTAACTTCACCTATCAATAGGAGCAGAAGTGGCAAAAATACATCTGAATTAGCTGTTTTTGAGCAATACCAACGCCAAGTAGGTGTTATTGGTGGATGAATGGTGACCATCAGAAATATTCTTCTTTTTGAGTTAGTATTTTATCTAGTTTTGATGTTAAAATTTGTTACCTTATCAGGATAGGAAAAGTTCTCCCCAGATTGCTGGAGACATTTCAGAGAAATATGAAGAAAGAGTGTATGATCACTTGAGCTCATGTCTTTTATATTTTTGTAGGAGCATTAACTCAGTAAAAAAATGCCATAATATGTTTGAGGTATCTTTAAATATAAATAATGTGACCCTTAAGGATCATCTCTTTGAATAAAATTTCTCATTTCATAAAAAAACTCTTGCATTTTCATCATAATGGAAGAAATGCTTGGGTGGCTTGCAATTTTTTCCTCAGGATGAACGCTTTTTGCTCATTATTTACCTTTTCTGCTACTTGATCTTTCTTATAGTTCATTTGTTTCCTTAGATGATCATGTGCTTAATTTTTTCATCTTGCCCTTAAAATATCTTTTTCCTATTCATAAATAATTAACTTGAGGCATATGTTTCTCTCATTTAGTCATATATAGACTCCATGCATTGATGTTATCTTAGGCCATTGAGCAAGGTACCATGGCATCTAAATGCTTGACAGTGAAGATAATTTTGATAGAATGGATTGTAATTGTTTTTAAATGATTTTCTTGTTTAATCTTTCAGACAAAAGTTTCTATTTCCTCCATTTGAATCGGCAGACATGCGCACTTTAGCTGAAAGCTTAAGTAGGTAAGTGTAGCAGTTAACATATAGTCTTTCTAAACTGAACAACCTGTTTTAGCTAGTTTACCTTGCAGTTGCGGTTCTTTTCTTTTCTTTCCTTCTTCTCTACTTAAACTATGAGCACTTAAATTCATAGGAAAGAAATCACCGCCTGTTTCTTAGGGAATAGAGTTGGAGCATGGTAGACGAACAATTAAATGGTAAAAAAAAAAAAAAAAGATTCTCAATGGCTATTTAATGAGTGTTCTGCCTTCTTCCAGGGATATAATACGTGGGAATCCAGATGTAAAGTGGGAAACCATCAAGGGGTTGGAGAATGCTAAACGTCTTCTTAAAGAGGCAGTTGTCATGCCTATAAAGTATCCAAAGTAAGTAGTGCTGCCATTCAAAACCAAACTGTTGATCATTTTGGATATGTACCCACTGCATTTTGTAAGGTTTTGGTCAGGAGCAGATCTATTCTCTCTTGATCCATATTTCACTGGTTAAAGTTCTATGTCCATCTTTACATTCTTTTATAACAAAAATTTCATATTTATATAAAAAATTGATTGTAATCAATGAAGTTCCTCCAACTATTTAGAATTGCACTTAATTACTATCATTATTTCAAGGCATTTTTTTTTTGTTCTATGACATCGATCTTTTATGTTGTAGACAATAGTTTCTCTTAACATAGAGTTGATAAAATATCATTGATGGTCCTCGTTCAGAATGAAATAATGCGATTAAAAAAACAGAATAATACATGCTGGTATTCGTTGTGGCTGTATGCTTTGCCCATATCCACAAGATATACAACAAGTATTTGGAAAGGAAAAACTCTGGGTATGATACAATGAGCAAGGGAAGAGATTTGTCCAAACTGTTTTCCTTACTGGTTTTCAAGTTTTACCTTAATAAAATAATGGTAATCCTTAAACTATCTTGAGCTTCGACTTTAAATTTTAATAATATGTGTTTTTGTTGTATTTAACATCTTTAAATGTGGTCTATTCCTCCCAAAATGACTAGTTGAAGTTAGGAGGCCTCTTCCCAACTAATAAGAATAAGATCTTTTCAAGCCAAACTATTGTAGGACTGTTCTCCCCCACATCAACTCTCACCTCAAAACAACCCACTCAATATGTGGAACACACATGGACAACTATAGACCAGTGGATATTTTTCCCCACCAATATTCCTCTTCATGTCCAAGTTACCAAAAATCTGCTCAAGACTTGAAAAACATACACACTGAGGGGAAAACACAAAAGCCACATAGAACACAAACTTGGACTTGGATTGGCTCTGGTACCATGTTAAAGTTGGCCTGATTCCTCCCAAAATGAATAGCCGAAGTTAGGAGGTCTTTCCAAAGTAATGTAAGATCGTTTCAAGCCCAATCCATTGCGGGATAATTCTCTAACACAGTAACTTTCACTCTCACACAACTAGTGTAAGACTTGGAGCATATATACGACCATTTGTTGGTGGACTTTTTAACCCACCAACTTGTTAACTGATGAGAGTTACTATTCTTAATGGAATCACATGGGTTCCCAGGTAGCCCATATTGCCTAGGAAAATATGGAGGGACTTCTGACACTGTTAATGCCCATTTCATGAAACAAACAGCTTATATCATGTCGGGAAATTTTAAGCCTATTGTCTGCACCAGAATATTTTTTTCTTGGATGTATACTGTTTGGAAAACTGATCAGGACTACTCCAAGTTGAATCAGATGAGGCTACTTGCCGGCTGCCCAAAAGCTGGCATTGCTGGACAAATATGGTGCCTGCAACCTCTCCTATTCCATTGTTTGATGGATAATCTAGAGAAAAACTTGGTCGGAAAAGAAGATAAGCTGTCATTTTTTATAATAATTTCTTGTTTAAGTAAAAATGTTAAAGTTTTGCAATGGTACTAAAACTTAAACTTGGTGTTTCCTCCACGTTGTACGCTAAAATCGCTCTTTGCCAGGAGAGTGTATCCTGAGAGAATTACCAACTGCCTTTATTTTTAGCTCATATGCATACCTTTGAAAAAAGTTAAGTCTTAATAGTACGGAGTACTTATTTTTCTAGTTTGGTTGTTCTCCTGGTTTTTCCTAGCTGGTGGTTGCTCAAACTTCCTGGGCAAATCCCCTCAGAACTAGAAACCCTGCTAACCTGCCTGATTTAGCAAGCATAAACAACATAGATTGAGGTGAAAATAAGCCATCTGGGAAAACAGATTTTTCTTTTTGTTGTACAATATCTATGGTATAAACTCCATGACAGACGTTCAGATAACCCCCAGAGAAAAGTTGTTGAACTTGACATATGGGAAGCAATTCTTATTTGTTTTTCATTATAAGTTTTGCAGCTTGAATGGCTAGCAGAGTATTTCGACATTCTCATTCTATATCGAGACAGATTATTGAGACTGGATCTATTCTTTGCAGGTACTTTACTGGTCTGCTGTCTCCATGGAAAGGAATTCTTCTGTTTGGCCCTCCAGGAACAGGAAAGGTTTGCACATGGTAGCTGACATGGCTTTTCATGTAAAAACATTATTGCATTTTACCATATTTTATACTGAAGCCTTTATATTTGGGTGTAAGTTAATAAATCATCCTTATATCATTAGATAAACCTTTTTGAAAGTGAGCTATAAAGCAAAAGGAAGTTCTTGTTCTTCAATGGTTTCCATCCAAAGTTTGCCATCAGCTATGGTTTCTGCTCTTCTAGGCATTTTCTCTTACATCTATGAAAGAAATCAAAGGCACTTTTAAATGAGTTAAAAGAAAATGCTGATGACTGCAAAATAAAAATCTGAAGGGATGGGTTTGAAGAAGACATAACCATATGGTCCGTATCTAATTCTTCTGAAGGTTCCTTGGTTCTCATTAATTCATGCAACTTCTTCCCACTCATATTGGTAACAAGTTGTTCTTATGTATCTATTTTCTCAAGTCACCACCATAATATAATACATATCAGTTCCAGCAGGTGGCTTTAATTTTACTTTTCACCCTTACTAGCTGCCTTACTAAAAGTTTCTCGCTGTTACCAAAAACAGAAAATAATTTTGAGGGCTAATTTGTTGACTTCATCCATTGACTTAATGGCACATGGAGAGAGGGGGGGTTCCTTTTAGTGTGAGGTTCACCAGGGTAAGGGGGTTGTGTTTGTACATGTAATCTACATTCAAAAAAAGAAGAAGAATGGTTTCCTGCATGACTGTTCTCTGTTCTCTTCATAAATCTAGATTTCCACAGTTGAATGTAGATCCAACTTGCAATTTGTGACTGCAGACAATGCTTGCAAAGGCTGTTGCAACCGAATGCAACACAACTTTTTTCAACATTTCGGCTTCATCTGTTGTCAGCAAGTGGCGTGGTAGATCTCTATTTTATCTTGTGCATTGAATTTTTTATGTGTTTTCTTGTGGGGACAATATTATGTTTTAAAGCTTTGTTTTTAGTTTTTCTTGATTTTTTTAATTAACTTGGTAGTGATTTAATGTTTTATTTAATTTGCCTTATCTTTCTCTAATATCTATCAGAGTTTAGAAATATTTAATTGACAACTAAGCTCATCCTGTAGCTTTTGCAAGCATTCAGGTGATTCGGAGAAGTTGATTAAAGTACTATTCGAGCTAGCAAGACACCATGCACCATCAACCATTTTCCTTGATGAGATTGATGCGATCATTAGTCAACGTGGTGAAGGTCGTAGCGAGCATGAAGCTAGTCGACGTTTGAAGACTGAGCTTCTTATACAGGTAAACACTTCAATCTTTTTGGACTCGGAATCCTGTTTGCAGTCGATTTTGTTTGTGGTGTACTGGACCTTCAAAAAGAAACTTCTCTGATGACTTGTTGAATTTCATTACACTTTAGATTTCTAAATGAAGCAAATAATAGCATTGCTTGCATTCGCGTTGAACACTTGTTCAAACTGTTCAACTGTTCTCTCAATCAAGGCTGGACCAACCACTTGTTGTGTCATTCTGTGCAAAATAATATGATCAGTTTGAAGGATCTCATGGATTGGGCACTTGGCGCAATGACCACATGAAGGGGCTTCTAGCACAAAGTTGTCAGTTCAACATGTTGTAGCATGTTGTATGCATGCATAATCAACATTTAAATTTTTTAAAGGATATCGTATTGAATGTTGCATGAAGGGAAATATACAGTCTGTGTTAGAATATAAATCACTCAGTGAATCGAGCAATCACTGGCTATTTATTAAAACTGTTGGTCCCAAAAATTGTTGGTTCAAGAAATGGGATTGTAACTAGAGTGTGATATATTCCATATTGGTATTATTTATTCCTAAAACTTTACTTCACAGATCGTCTCTTTTCTTTGAAGTTTGTGTTGAGGTTTAGTATTTCACAAACTTGTTTAGTATTTTATGAACAAAATTGTCCCTTTTTTCATTTGAAATTTAATATTTTAGTGAGCATCTGAGGAAGTTTCTCATTCATAATACCGTTTTTTGACAGTTTTAGGAGTTTCTTATTTCATTCAAGTCTCTTTTTAATTAGGACTTTCCTAATTAGACGAATAGCTTCTGAAAGAGTCTGCGTTAACTTATATTCATTCTTTAAAGGGTTTTAATCTAATCAAAGTAGATTCAAGCTCCGTATGAAGTGCCCCATGGTTTAGATTTCAGATGCGACTATTTAAGTGGGTCATTCCTTTGACCACACATTAATTGAATAATGGATCCCTATTGTGGACCCAGCATCTTCATATACATAATTATTGCCATCTTTCTCATCTTTCTGACTTTGTTGGGAAATTTGCTCATGCTGCAAGATTTTCTTGGGCAAAACTCCTGCAATGGAAAAGCTTTGTCCCAATATGGTTCTTTCTTTTCCCAATGAAGAACATCAATGAAAATTAAGCTGTTTAAATGAGTTAATATGCCTCCTTCAGTGTTTTCTGGGGCTTTTCAGTCTCATGTAACTTTTGATTGCCAATACTGACCGATGCATGCTGGATCAATTGGAAAGAATAATTCAATTCTGTGCAATTCTGTCCGGGATTCTACCCATATCTGGCACAAACTGATTGATTCAACTCTCATATCATTGTACTTTTTGAAGTGATTGTTTAATTGAAATCTCTACTTCCAAAGAAAAAGACTGCATGTTTTGTATGTCTTTTTTTTGTTTCTTCTTAAGGTTGATGACACTATTTAGATTGCAGATGGATGGTTTAACACGGACGGATGAACTCGTTTTTGTGTTAGCGGCAACAAACCTCCCTTGGGAGCTTGATGCAGCCATGCTCCGACGGCTTGAGAAACGAGTATCTTTCTGCTTCCAAAATTTTTTATTTTGTTGCTTTCTCATGGTTAAGAAGCACTGAATATTTCAGTGTGGCTTTGCTCTTTGGCGAAGAATTGGAATGGGTTCCAAGACCCTCCCGACTATTGTTAGATGTGTGAGTATGATTAACTTTTCTGAGTGACTTTCAAAAATACAGATCCTAGTACCTCTTCCGGAGCCAGAAGCAAGGAGAGCCATGTTTGAAGAACTCCTATCGTCAAAGCCTGGTGACGCTGAACTTCCTTATGATTTACTGGTGGAAAAGACAGAAGGTTATTCTGGTTCAGATATCCGTTTGCTTTGCAAGGAAGCTGCAATGCAGCCACTGAGACGGTTAATGGCACTTTTGGAAGAAAAGCAAGAATTGGTACCTGAAGATGGTAAGCAACTTGCTTGATTTCTTCAACATGGATGAGAAAAATTGCAAAAAAATATACTTTAAAATGAGTAGACCACTATTGGAAAACTGCTTGACGTGCTTTCTTTCTCATATTCATCAAGATATTTCAGTAAATTTATGTTATATCAAATTAAAAATCTAAAATTGTTCAATTAATTTAACCATCCAAGACCATAGAATTATTTTAATAACTCATCATCTTTAGGGGTAAAAAGGGTACAAGCTCACGATTTTGTGAAATTGTTGTCTTCTTTTGCTTGTAATTCTATCAACTTTCATGTATGTTTTTTTTCTTTTCAAGTGATGCTTAATCTAGTATTTCCACCTGCCACCTAACCGTTGTCTTACACTGCTTGCAGAGTTGCCAGCAGTTGGTCCAGTCTGCCCAGAGGACGTTGAAACCGCACTGCTGAACACAAGACCATCAGCTCATCTACACGCTCACCGATATGACAAATTCAACTCGGATTATGGTAGTCAAATCCTTCAGTAGGGATCAATTCCGTGATTTTCTCATTGGGTGATGTATGTTGAATACCATCTATTCATATTTAACAGTAGGTAAACGTTGTGGTAATTTTTCAAATTTTAGTTGGCACTGCTTGCGTCTGTGGTTGACAGGAGCTAGCTCTCAGAACTGGTCATTGTTGAGAGAGTGCTCTCAAAGTCTCCGACTAGGAAAAAACCACGCCCGTGGATGCAAAAAGCACGAAACATGACACTAATAATTTACATAAACTAGCTTCAAATACAAATGGACTATCCGTTATCACAATGCCGGTCACAAGAAGATAAAAAGAAGAAAACAGAAGCAAAACACAATAGCTAGAGATAAACGAGGGAAGCATAGAATAGCGGCTATTTTTCTTCCATTATTTCTGACCCTTTTTCTTCCATAGATCTCCGAACAAACGAATTCCCGCTCCCCTCCTCTTACCGCTACCAAAACCGTCATCCATGTCGTCTCCCATCATAGGGGATCCCAATCCGGCGTATCCATCTGCATCAAAACCGCCCAGATGCTTGTCCATAGAACCGCACCTCTTCGCCATCCCCCGACCATCATTTATGTCCACCCCACCAGCCAACACCGCTGCTGCTGCATCTGCAGCCTTCCGCCACTGTTCCGTCTGCACTCGCAGCCTCTTCATCTCCGCCTCCAGTCCCGCCTTTGCCGCCTCCGCCACTTCCAATTCTACCTTGGTGCGGGCAATCTTGTCCTTTGCCTCATCCTGTTCTTCTCCCATTCGCGTCAGCTTCAGAGCCGCCGCCTCTGCTTTTGCTCGAGCAGCCGATGCCTCCTCCGCTGCTTCCGCCAACTGTCTTTTCAGGTCTTCATTCTCGGAGTCCAGCCTCTCCAATTCCTTCGCCTTGGCTGACAACTTTGCTTTCAGCTCTGACACTTCCGCGTTCTCCTGCATTATTATCGGCTTCTCCGTGACCAAGCTTTCTCCAGAAGGCTTAGTAGCCCCAGCAGCCTCCCGCTTTTCTTGCTCCAGCGTGCTCGCCGGAACTGGCTCTGGTTTTGGATCAGCAGGCATCGTCAGCACTGGTACTTCAAATACGTCAGTTTCTGGAGAGCCCTCTTCGTTTGAGTTATCCTCTGGAGTTTTAGTGACCGTGGCGTCGACTGTCTTTTCCAGGGATATTTGAGGTTCTGGAGTGTTTTGAGAGAGGGTTTGCACCCTGCTCTTTTCAGGCTCCTGCTGAGCTTCTTTCTTGGCAGCCTCAGATGTTGCTAACTGTTCCTTCACTTTCTTCAGCTCCTCTTGTGTTTGGCTTAGTCGAGCCTCCAGGTCCGCAATACGAGTCCCTCGCTTCTTCTGCTAAAATTTCTCGAAACAATTACCATTTAAATAAGAGGCAAAGCAGGCTCGTAGAATTGAAAATTTAAAAGTTACCCACCTCGGTCACAGGAGCATGAGGCGATCGACGGTCTCCGAGCTTAGGTCTTCGGTCTACAACGGGCCGGTTGGCGGGATGATGACCGTCGGACTCCGAGCTCGAGGTCCTCAGTTGGAGAGGAACCCGAGGAGACAGTCTTTGTGGCATTTCCGAGCTCCTGTATCAGACATTTGAAATTTTAGATTCCTCAGTACTGGTATGTGACCAGTTCCATCCTCAGTACACTTGCTCTCTGTTGATCAGAGAGTCAAGAACAAATGGCGTCAAACGAGGTACTTTATCAGAGAGCCATCTCGGCCACATCGCCCAGAAGGCAAAAGACATCGGAGAAAAAGAAAAAAGACAACACTGACAGGAGAGTGCACAGCACTCGCGACTTGGTTATAAAGAAGAATTTACCTTGATCTCGGCATTCTCTTTTCTGTTCGAGACAGTTATTCCACCGGATTTATTGCACCCTGTTTGCAGTAAAATCTCCTCAATAACTCTGCGCAGAGAAATTGTTTCAATTAGTAATAGTAATCGAGCCCAACAGAGATGTAAAATCGAAGTATTTCCAAAAAGGAAGCAGAAAACATGTTCGTCAAAACCTAGTTCATTTCATATTGGCTTATAACAGGAGATGTTTTTATTAAGAATTTCACATACCCGGCGGTTGTCGAGATTCAGCTTTTTAAGCATTTCATGGCTTGATCAATTACGGAAAAGATCAAAAAATTTGAAACAAGATGCACATGCCCTGCTTCCAAACAGTTAATGCGCGAAACGCATTTAATTTCTTACACAGGATTGTAGTTTTTTTATCCACTGGGACTGACAACTGTAATAAATTTTAGCTGCGGTTTTCGAGCCTGTGCTCCGGTGGCCGGAGCGCGTTCTGAATTTCACGAGAAGTGATGCCAGAGTTTACTCTGAAATAAACTCCAAAATGTACTTCAAGAGGTAAATCTAATGTAGTTTCAGCTGTTTCTTTGATCAGTTTTCAGTTTAGAAGAACTTCGTGCAGATTGAGCTTTCCTGAGTTATTTAGCATAGAACCTACTGCGTGATTTTTCTTTCAAGGCGAAATGATGACTATCATTCCGAAACCTTTCTGTCGATCGTCTTTTGTTTCTCCGCTTGGAAACAATCCAAGCATTGTCATTTGACATTGATGCCGAAAAGACTAAAAAACATCAGCATTTTTTATTTCTTTCTTTTGCCGTTCCAGAACGAAGACAAGTGGAAAAATGAAGGGAACAAGTTCCATCCATCGAAATATTTTAACAGAATCATACTCGGAATGAAATATGATGAGTATAAAGAGATCAATCATGAATACCTGAACACCGCCTGCAGCTCCTGATCAAAAACCTGTTTCAGGCGCCATTGGAAGCAAAATCTCGAGAGCTCGACCTCAGCGCTTTGGATAAATAAGCAGAAGAGCAATAACACTATTAGTCCAAAGCCTGACCCCTTTTGTTATCACAGCACAACATAGATAACTAATAGAAACCTCACTGAAGCAACAAGCTTTCTATCCCGCCAAAATAGATAAGGATCTCAAAGACACGAGCTTGCTGGAACGGAAATTGGCAGACCACGACTGAAGAGGAAAAGTACGCGGAGTGAAAAAGATGGCCAGAATCTCACCGATACAGATCACCCAAACAATAACCTTCGATGGCCTTCCTGAGCCAGATTAGAAAATGTCACAGCTCCATTATCGAGGAAGCCAAAGCATCCGAGAAACCCTAGAGAAACAACCAAATGGAGGGGAAAATAAAATACAGAGACAGGAAATCAGATTGCAGTGACGGAGGGCCATTTATAGGGGCAATGAAATTTAAAAAGAAGGGCGGAAAATCCCTCCCCTGAAGCACTCGGTAGTGAAAGAGAGTGGTTCTGACTTTTGTCGGGATTTTGAATTAAAGTAGAGACGAAGGAAGCAAAGCTGCCTCTGGAATCCGCACGTAGAGACAGTGAAAAATTATTAAAGTAAAAACCTCTCTCCCTCGAGAATCCATCCAAGCCCGTTACCACCTTTCTACAGCTCCGATAAAAGTAGACTTCCATCCTACTCCGCCACTCGGTCTGCATTATCACTCGAATGACCCCTCCATCGCCCATAATTCTAACTTTCACAGAGTTAAAAAATCTCACTGATGAAATTTATTGATGAAAGCTCGAAGTCTACTGCAAAATCATCAATTCATCACCGAAGCAAAAGCAGACTTTTATATCAAGGTTTAGATTGGGTGTCAGAGGCACATCTGTCAGATGGTTTCTCCAAGCTCCTGTTGTCGGATTCTATGGAATGACATAATGGAGCTTTATTTGGTGGTTTACCGGAAAACCCTTGACCCCCAACTTAATAATAACCCTCAAAAGGAGAGATTTTGGTTTGTTCTGCTTTCTGAAATCTTTTGGGGGATATCTGGGTCCCCACTTTGAACCAGTGCCTGCCTTTGCGGGTCAGAGTTTTCTTTTTCTTTCTCTTTATGCCTTTTGGAGCGACTAAAGAAAAGCACCATTGCTTTTAACAATGACATTCCGGCGACCTGCACCAAAACACTTCAATCCAGAATAATTAAACTGGAAGTAAAAGGAAAACGTCCACTTCGTAAGTACCTGATAAGACATTCCAGCAACGAGTTAATTTGCATAAATGTGAAGAAATTGCGGAGAAGAACGAAGGTGGAGACCGGAAAGCGCCAATCTCTTTCGGTAATCTGCTGCTCTCCTTGAATGGAAAGCATGGGAAGCCAACCCACAGCACATGTGAACGTTGGGCGATGGAAGACAACGGCATGTGACGGCGGATTGGTGTGGGTACTCACCCATTTACCTGTCAACACCTCATTTAAATCTCTAAAACCTACTATAGATAACGCTCATTACTGCGTGGGACCTTCGAGTGAGAGAAAAATCCGCCATGCTTCTCAAAAGATCGAGGCTGCCTGATGATCAAGCGATGATTTCAGGATTGGCGGGAGCAGACGAAGGAAAAGATTCACTAGGATAGTTGTCCATGGTAGAAGCAATTAAACAGGAAAACGATTTGCGACCATAATGGACCCTCTTTTGCAGCCTTCCATGTAGGTGGAGATTCGCTCGTTTTCTTCATCTGGTGGAAATTAGACAAGTGGGGGATGGTGAAATGACGTAAATTTCAACTATTTTAGGATGATTTTTTTTATTTTTGCTTTAATAATCTTGTAACAAATGTATAATGACTTACAAACGACAAGTAAATTGCTGTAAGTTGAGGTTTGAGAAGAACAGCAAAGAGAAATCAATCCAAGTAATCCTCGGCAGAACTTCCCTGAATTGAGGTGACTGGAATGGACACTACCGCAAACAATTTCTGATCCCAATACCGAGCAGTGTCACGGAATGTCATTCTAACGAAAAGAAAATCCAAAACTCGAAGCACGCGAGAAAAGCCACTGCAGGCGCTGCAGCAACTGAGAAAATTATCCAGCATGCTTCAAGCGTCGAAGTAGTCTATCTCTGTGGCCAACCATCACTCACATAAACCAGGTACGTAGCTCAAATCGTTTATAGATGTGCGAAGGAAGTTGGGAATGGCAAGGGGGCTGAGATATGTTAGTTCACGTATTATTATCGAGGTTCGTCATTTCCAATCGGAGAGAATATCAAGAACTCGACTCATTTCCCATGCTACAAGTTTTAAATACAGAGAAGACTCGTTTAACTTTTAAAACTTGTAGCATTTATATTGCTTTTTCTGCTTACAAATGTTTTTCTTCTTTGTTCTCCTCCAAATTCAAGTATAAATCGATGTTATTTTAAGGGATTTTTCTTCCCCCCGATCTTCGGTTATAGATGGGAGGGGGGAATACATTCTTTCGAGAGAGATAGTCCACCTTGCGGGGGTTTGACGAAGACTCACACACCTCTTGAGACAAAAGTCTTTTGTTACTATCAAGCTCACTTGGCTGAGATCTCACCTGGACAAGGCTTCGATAGGGTCGGTCTCTCATTCTTGCCAGTATGAGACCAGACTTTTAGAAATTACTAAATAAAAAAGTAGAAAAAGTTCAAATTTAAAAAAGCAAAAGGACATCCAGATAGGATGAACATAAATGCTGGTTGGGGACGAAAAAGTTCGCCAACAGTGCTTTACCGGTTGTACAATCACACCATCAAAGGATGCCCAATTGCAGCTTAAGGGTGGGCATGGACCCTTCCATCGCCGACTGACGGAGGGTAAGGCCAGGTCCTCCCCCACCCCTTGGAGGCAGCACTGAGAAAGGATGGCTACTTCCCGGCTAATGTTGAATAAATGGAATGATACTCAACTCGTCTGCCATCACTACACTATGGGCCAGGAATTTGAATGTGGAAAGTATAACATTGACTCCTGTTTACAAGCATGTTTGCGTACACTACCACCAATGGAACTCAATAAAACTGACACCCGGTTGATCCTCTTCTACATATTTTGGTCGACGGTGCCAAAGCGGGCTTCGACAAGCAGAACGGCTTAAAATCGCAACCAGCCCACGCTCTCAAACAATACTGTTTTCGTTTTTCTTTTCTTTTTTTTTCTTCTTTTTTTACACACTATACTATTAACCGAAAACAGAAAGGAGAGCAGTATCAGAACATCAACAGGAACAGAAATGACTACTTAGGAACCAACAACAAAAATAAGCTACAAATGTGTTACTCTAAATTTGTCACTTCACTAAAGCCATGCCACCCCCTGCGAGCTAGGCCTCGATCGAGCCTCAGCCAGCGAAACAGCCATTGCCAGCATCATCTGCTCTTCAAAACTTTCAGGCAAAACGGGTCCTGATATATGGGGCTGAAAATGTTCCTCACCACCATCATTATTAAGTGGCAATGCAGCTCCACCAACCTCACCTCCACCTGCCTCAAGTGTTACATCTGAGCTTGCATAGCTGGTTCCTGCCTCAGCCACCTCGGAGCCATGATCTATTGCCCACTCATTATCTTCTCTTCCTACCACTGCCCTCCCACTATCAGGTGATACCTCGATCCAGTTCTCTGGAGGATAATTCACCCCCACCCTTTCATCTACAAGGGGCATACTGCCTACTGGTGCAGATATGTCATAGGAGGCCACACTACTAGAAGGATCCCCATCCATTTGCTGACGCTCTGCTAGTGCAGCAATAGCACAAGCAAACCCACCTGAGGGAGATGGTTCACCAGGGGTAGTGGCTCGAACGAGGTCACTATCTTCTGGCATAGATGGCCTTGATGAAGATGTATCCCCCTGCATTGCAGCTCTGTTGGTGCCATGCTCCTTTTGAAAAAGAAAAAAGCATTTTCAGCAAGAAACAGAATCAGGCTAAATAACCAATAGCAAGATCAGCATAAATGAAGAAAAAAATAACTCAAAGTAAGAAGTTAAAATTAACAACTGAGCTAGATAAAGTTCTACAAGGTTCTCCAGACGCTAGTAAATGCTAAGCAAAAATTTCCCAATCTACCCTAGGCATCCACAATACAACACTTAACAAATGTTACTAACGTAGTACATTAAAGCAGGATAAGGCTGTAAATGGACATGATTCGATCCAGATATTGACATTCCAGATCCGGTCCTTTTGCAGATATTTGGATATCAGAATATTTGAAAAATTATCAAAATATGGATATCCGAATCGGATCCATCCAGATCCAAAAACCTGTAATAAAAAATGAAAAAAAAAACTGGGAAAATGACTAAAATTCGAAAAAAACACAGAAAAATACTAAAACAGCAAAAAGAATTGAAAAAAAAAACTGAAAAGCTATTATGTATAAACACTGACTAAATTTTGGAAAAAGATTTGTGACAAAAATAACTAAAACAACAAAATAAATTGGGAAAGTTGGGGATTTAATATGAGGTTCCAGATCCGAATATTTACCGGATCTAGACCTCTTCATTCTGACTCCAGACCCATAACAATTTACTTCAAATCTGGATATCCATTTAGGATCTGAAAAATCCAAACTTTCAGATTTTATCCGACTTTGAATCCAGATAATATCCAGATCCATTTACAGCCCTAAAGTAGGCTGTGCAATATGAGAATTTTACATTTCTCTTATTTGCATTTTCATTAATTTTGGTCAAGACTGGATCAAGCCGTGCTGTTGCATTTATATGCAACTGTAAACTAAAGCTATATCACATAAGCGATATACAGTGCGTTCTGTCTCTCTGTACCACAAAAAGCTAGATAATTTTCCTTGAAACTCAGTATCCAATGTTATGCTTTCTCTACTTCTGTCATCTTTCCCTCCATTTAACTTAAAGTTCGGAATTCATGTGCATAACATTATCACCTGCATAGAAAGCCAGATTGCCTCCATCACCATTATGTCTTCAAGATCCAAGTCAAAGTCGTCTTCCCTGCATTTCATAATCACAGTATAAAGCATTCATCTCTCAATTTAAGAATCAGTTATAAGCGTTTCAACGTTATCAATAATTTTAAAATTAAAAAAGGCAAAAAATAAATGTTTGTGACAATTTAAGTACAAAAACAGGAATTATCCAACAATCCCGATTTAAGGTCAGCCAGAAGGGTATTTACATTTTTTTTCTTCCATATCACAACTTTTAGGTTCATTAACAGAAATAGACTGCAACAATCATAATTGATGTTTTTTACTCTCTCTCTCTCTAGCTTTTTATTCATATCAGTAAGATACAAGGGGGAAAGAACTAAAGCAAAGACTAAAGCTTTTTATTCATATCAGCAACATGTGGGGAATAACTAAAGCTTTTTATTCATATCAGTAACATGCGGTCATTGAGACTAAAGCAAAGAAACCATTAAAAAGAACTGCAAAGTATTTCGTCTGTAGTACTTGTTTCTAAAATGAGACATACCCCGTTGAATTGAAAACAATCTTGAGAGAAAATGGGTAAGCTCTTTTTTAACTCAAGAGAAAAAACGGTCATTGCATCCAATAGGAAGACATTGCTGCAATCATCACTACCTCTCCAAAGAATACAACTGCTAATTGATTGGAAAATCATGTTAACAGAAGAGAAAGTTTCATCATATAAGAACATCCAACAGAAATTTTAGAACCTGTGCCTAATTCAAAGTAAAGCTACTCTGTTGGCATGTCCTAAAGGGCTAAGCACGCACCCAAGTTATCCTGTAACAAGATGAGCACTATTAAGGTCCCTAACCATTCCTTCTAGAAAATAAAGTGGACCATCATTAAACCTGATCCACCCTGATCATTTCTACATAATGTAGAATAAGAACAAGATTAATATCTTCAATAAATATAACGAATTTTAGTTTCTTTGAGAAACACAAAAGTATGTATCATAATTCAATATCACGAATTTAAGCAACATACTTGTACATTTATTCAAATATTTATTTGTGTGGTGCACAAATAATTTCAATTTCATATCATTGATCAACTGTTTACAAATATTTTTTGTATAGTCAACTTGCTCACGCTCCTACTCTTTGAAAGACTCCAAAATCTTCCATGTCCATGCATATAGCTCATCCTGACCCATATACAGAATATCAGTCGCAATCTATTTAAGATCTGCAATGATTTTATTTCAATTCCCTTATTTTTTATCTATATGATTATTTATTTTTATTTATTTCAAAAAAAAAATTGAAGGAGCTTCAGATTTTTGCAAGAGCAAACACCAGTATAAGCCCTGTCCAAAGGCATTGGTAAATAGCAAATTTCACGATTTAATGACAATAATTGGCATGAAGAGAAATAAGACAACCAAAGAAATCATAAAGCACATAAGACAAACTGCATTCTAATATTGTATTGCACAAACCTGTTCTGCCTCAAATTTGAAGGATGTCTAATCGAAGGCATTGTGCACGAGTATTGAGAAGGGGCAACATCATCAGCTTGTCCAGAAACACTAACAGATTGTGCTGTTGAGGTCATGGAAGCACAAACTGTCAAAAATCATTTGACTGGAAAATGGTCAATAACTGAAGCAGAGGAAACAAGATATCATTCACAAACCTGCAACAGAGCTACTCGATATATCCCTATATTCAACTTCCCCATTTGTCATTCTCATGCTTGAAGAAGCAGTCTCTTTACGTTTAAGCATTCTTTCACAGTCATCTTGAAGCTCTTGACGCCTTATTCTTATTTGTGCTTCTATGACCTTTTGCTCTTCCTGGAGCATTCACAAATGACAGCAAGCTCAATTACATTAACCTACATTGATACAACAAACTGTTTGTAGCAAATTGACAGTGCCACAGTTACAGAAATCTTACTACTTGCTGCATTCCCTTTTGCTCTTTTGTCCTCACCCCACGGTATTCCACAGCATAGTTAGAGGTTTTGCAAAAGGGACATCTTACAAGTTAAGTAATCCAATGAAAAAATATATAAACAGATAGCTAAGTAATACGAAGCATAAGATCCAGCAAACAGGTACTTGTCAGACAGAAGAATGAACTCAATCTGATGATCAAGGATACTGCGTAGGACGAGTAGAATGTGGGGGCTTCATTTGCAAGAAACACTCTGGAAAAATGTCAATTATAACCCTCTTATTTTTAATAATATGAGAAAATTTTAAGTTAGAAGCATATATCACGATATGGTAAGGGTACTTAATGCCATTAACAAAGAAGAGTACCTGTACATATGCCTTTCATACAACATCTTGAGCGATTGAGACTAGGATAACACTACAAAGAAGAAAAACTTAAAGTTAATAACAGACTAGACAAAGCCGATACTAAAGTATAAAACTCAAAAATGCTTTGAAATTTCATCTACACATCCAAGAAATTCTGAACCTAACTTAGTAAAATGGAATAACAAATAGTTTTTACCTAGTCAAGCTCACTACACCATGACATAATTGCACCTCCTTTTTACCACCAGTTCAATAAGCAATCCGAACTGTTCATTTCAATTCTAATACAATGGTGCATTGACAGAACTATTTTCATGTAGCAGTTTACATTTCAATTTTATTCAAAATTTGACATCATACAACATTATAAGTCAGCCAATGGCCCAATACCCACAAAATTGGCCTATAGCTTCTCAAAGACCTCCAATACCAAATATCATAACACCAAGCATCTCATTCGAATAAATAAAACTAATTCTAACACACTTTTTTTAAGTTCAAAGAACAAAATTATAACGTGTAGTAAGAAACAAAACAAAATGATACAGGAGAGAATAACATCACCGACCAGGAAACAGATTGGGCACTCCTCTAGGTCGAACGTACACTCCTCTCCTCCAGGATAACAAGGTGCCAGCTTAGACTCCAGAATGAGCTTCCTAAGCTTCTTATGATCCACATCCTTGTGTTGATACAGACCCTGAGGCCGAGTATATTTCTCGTCCACGACCTGCCGCCTCCGACTCAACTTATTGCCCATATTATTCAACACTTGTCGTATCCTCCTCTTAATTCTCAATGTTAATCGAAAGCATCCTTCTTCATATTGGACCGTGGACGACAACAGAAAGAATCCAAGTATTGACTTCTTTCCTTCGGTCGCGTTAACACACTTCAGCGTAAAGCTAAAGATTGCAGAAATGCCGCCAGCGAATCAGTAAAGGCATCTCTAACCAATTTCTGCCTGAAGGTATTAGAAAGAAAACCTAATATCTCTCACGCATCAAGAGAAAACGTTCCACCACACCATTAAATTCAACACTCGGTTGCTTCCATTGACAAAACCACTGGAACCTGCAATCACACATAGAAGAGAAAAATCGACGCACAGCCAACTCAAACTCGATTACCTAAAAAAGATTCAATTTCGAAGATTCGACATCTTATCATAACTCGAATGGGGACGAAAATTGTACACGAACAGGGACGACAAACAAGCCACTCTCTTGAGGGATTCAAAGACCAGAATAGAAAATTGAAATTACTTCAGCGATCTCCAGGGAGGCTATCAAAGACCGTACCTTTCAGGAGTGACCGTACGATTGAGAGTACAAGACGAGAGAAAACGGAAACGATAGGAGTTGAACGGAGTTTCCGACAAACAAACTTTATTGAAGCGGAAACGAACTTCTAGGGTTTCTTTTTCACAGTCTATTCCAATCGTTTCACTGTTTTCTCTCGCCTCTGCGAAGATCAATCTGTCTCAGCGGCACAGAGAATTGAAGGACTTTAAAGAAGAGAAGGGAAAAGGGGTGATACGAGGATGAAAAAGAAACGAAAGCAGGGGCGGGGGGGGAGCAGTACAGCAGTAGGACTACCCGGCAATATACTGGCAAAGCAGCTCGGTTTCATGCGGATGAATCGGGTTTGAACTTACCTCTTATTACAAAAATCACTACTAACTGTCTGGGCCCACAGCCATTGCACGGATCCTGGAGCAAATGGGCCCACAACTGCTTCAGAGATTAGACGGATTGAGTTGTCGTGACGATTCCACGTCATACATTAGAGACTGCAAATTACTTGTTCAACAGAGAATCCACAAAGATTCTTAGATGGGCAGATCAACCACTCTCCTACGAATCGATAAATTAATCTATGACGTCGATTTTCGTCCTAATTTTTATACATCCACGGGACTAAGCAAGCTAATTACTCTTGTAAATTTGTGAAGTTTGAAGGGTATTTATTCCAAGGAATGGAGACAAGAATATGAAGGCGGATGTTGGGTAAATGGGGGTGACAATAATGTCATGCGGTGAAGGATCCGTGGCAGTAAAAACAGGTCAGAGTTTAATGAAAGAAAGTGGTCGGCGACGTTGCCGCCGTTCAACCTACTCCGGCCGTAACCTCAGAGCCCCCGCCGCGCCTGACCTCCATGCGTAAGCAAACCGACACGGGGTGGGTCCGCTTATCATTGTTGCTTTCACCGCCTTTTTTTTGTTTTTTGCAAATGGGATTGAGAGTTTGACCGGAGAAAGATGATCAAAGTAATATACCTGGCGTGCATGTGTGCCTAAAGTGTAAAACGTACCCAGTTGGACTCACGGGCCGTGTTGTTGTTCCCAATCGGTTAATTCTTGAGTGTTCGAGTGCATTGAGTGTATCGGCCGACACGTCTTCCGGGGTACACCGAGACATCTAATTTTATGTCCTCATTCCTCTAATTTCGTGTTGTATTAGAATTCTATCATCCGATACGTCTAACATAGAATGAAACATGCGACCTAATTTCTGGACCAAAATGACCTTACGAGTTTGGGTAAGCGCAACTCCAGCCGGGTCGAAAGCAAGTTCAATAATAAAAAAATTTAAAAAAAATCCACTTTCTGTTCATAGCTCAAGGGTGCAGTTTTTATCGTGCTTTGTCGCAATTGCTTCTATTCGGCTTCTCAACTCTCTGCCACTCCAAAATATTCTGAAGCTGCTTCCGTAGTACTGACCGCGTTTTGTAGTTTGATTTCAAACTCTCGTCCAAGTTCTCCTTTAGACTTAAAAGTTCGGTATTTCTTTTCTCTGCTGCAACAATTTCTGAGTTATTCAAGTAGGCATCACTCGCCTGCAATTCTTTGTAGGTTGATCTGAGCTGAAAATTGATTGTAGGTTTGATTTAGTCGATGATGATGAGGTGCTGGAATTTGAAATCAAACAATAACAAGAACCTTTTAGAATGGATTGAAAAAATACGAATCTCTTACTACAACGATTGTATTCTTCATCATCTGCACTTGCTGACGAGATTCCAGAACAAATCTCTCTACTTCATCCCTGAACTCCTTCATTTCCAGATTCTTCATCTCGTAAAATATCTCCTTCTCCTTCTCACGCTTCTCTAGAGCATCGATCTCGCTCTTCAGAGACCTATTGCAGCCCCTTTACAGGATTCGAAGCTATTTCTTTTCTTTCTTTTTTTCGGGAAATAGGGGAAAAGAAAGAGTTCGAAGCTTTAAGCAATTACCTGAATTCTTGAGCGGCACTCTGGTCATCGCGTTCAATAGCTTCCATTTCAGACTTCTTAGCTAATGCCTGCAAGTTTAGCTCAGCATTTTTCTGCTCCAGAATCAAGCATCGTCGCTCCGAATGTCTAAGGTCTGAAATCTTTGCTGCTAAGAGCAGAGATTTCTTACTTTGGAGCTCTTTCTCGGCCTAAATTCAAGTGTTTAAAAGATAAGTCAATAAAAAGTTAGTGGCAGTCAAATGCAGTGAATTCGCATCGCAGGTAACCTTTGTTGGTTTGAGAAAGCTTTGTAAACCATCCGAGAATTATCAACATGGAAACCATTGTGAATTTGGAGTCCATGCGATCTGCTTCAGGAGTGATGGCTATAGAAAAGATTGATGGATGTTGAAGACGAAGGACGGATCAAGTCGATGAATCATAGAGTTTTTACCAAGTAAACACAGAGCCTATTCGATGAAATTACTAATTTAGAGCTTTGGAACTACTGGAATTAGTCATATTAAAATGCACCTGCAGAACAGAGGCCCTTTCTTTTCTGGTTTCTTCCATATGTTGAAGCCTCTCCCAGAAAGCAGAAGGAAGCGCCATTCTCGCCTACCTAGACGAGGATACGTTTGAAATGCGACTTGTTTTTTATGTAGCGTGTACAACCTAAAAAACAAAAAAAACTCTTATTATTTCTCAATTCCCCTTACTTTTCTTTTTATTTACATTATGGTATATTTTTTAGATTGTAGATAATTGGGTGAGAATTGGTGAAACGACCAAATAGGTCATCCAACTCAATCAATTGACCTCCTTGTAGACTTTAATCCTGCTATTGGGTTTTTTAATGAAAAAATTAATTTTTAAATTTTTTTTTAGATTTTTTCTTAAAAATTTGCTTTACATAACCGTATCCACGCGAGACGTAACGGATTTTTGGGTACCATCCCTGATTACAGCCTGGACAAATTATTCCTCCACGAGAGAATCTTCACGTTTCCTCTGTTTTTGGATTTCTAATTTCCTGTCCAGTTCACTAACCATAACTGACACCTGCAAAACGAATAACCAACTGGTATGAAGACGAGATAAGGCTTTTCTTGTATATCTTATTCCAAGCTTAAGAAAAACAGAATTGCGCCAGTCATCGATCCCTTGTATCCGTTTTCTTGCCGAGCAAATGATTGGAGGATTTACTGTAGCTCTGCTTCACGATTAGTTGCGACTTACCGCTGACGAGGACAAAATCAGTACGTCGTTCCTGCAGACCGCTTTCTAATCGCCTCCGCCGGCTTCTATCCCACGTGTAACTGATGGCAAATGATTTTCCTTCTTCTGATCCACCCCGTCCGTTCGCTCTATGAGATCTCTGCCTCCTGATCTCTCACTCCACAACCCCTCCTATAAAATGGCGAGCATTTCAATTTCAAGTTTCCCGGAATCAAAACAATACAAGGTGAAAGAGTAGAAAACGAAAAAGAGAAAAAGGAAAACAAGGCTCCGATACAGAACAGTGGGAGAGCTCGGGCTGCGCATGTCTTTTGAGTCTGCAGAGAAGAGAACAAGAAACGGAGGAACGACCGCTTGCTGACGAAGAAAGAGATAAACAATAGCTCATTTTCGACGTTTGGCTTTCCGGTTTCTTTTCTTCCTCATTCTGGAATCGTTAGGGTTTTGAGAAATGGATTCTCGACTGCCGGACACTGAAATGTCCGAGGCAGCGCCTCCGCCGTTTGAGCAACCTCAACCGGCACAGGCACAGGCGCTACCTCCTATGGAAGCGGTGAATATTCCGGCTACTCTTAGTCATGGTGGTCGATTTATACGGTACAACATTGTTGGCAGCATATTCGAAGTGATAGCTAAATACAAGCCGCCGATCATGCCCATCGGCAAAGGTGCCTACGGGATCGTATGGTATTTTCTGCTTTCTTTCTTGCTCTCTTTTGTAGTCATCTTAATTACTTGATCACAGCATCTTTTATTCTCGATTCTGTTCTGATTTGATTCTCTCTTTGTTTCTTTTCAGCTCCGCATTGAATTCTGAAACAAATGAGCAAGTTGCAATCAAGAAGATTGCTAATGCCTTTGACAACAGAATTGATGCTAAAAGAACCTTAAGGGAAATAAAACTTCTTCGTCATATGGATCATGAAAATGTGTGTTTCTTTTGTCATTGATTTATTTATTATTATTATTATTATTTTTTTGTTTGAGCTTTCCTCTTGGTTTTCGATGATAGATAACCTTCTCTTGAAGAAACAGAGAAGTATACCTGTAATTCAACCTAAGAACCAGCACATTTTTAATTACACCTAAGAATTTAAGCCCTGTCTCTTATGCGGTGAATATAAGCATTTCAGTTGAATCGATTCTGCTGTTCTTTTGTGAAGTTATTATTCTGTTTTGAGACAAATAGAACTTTAAATGATATTCGTAGATATTACTTTTTGAAAGTATAATTTTCTGTTGAAAATGATCTGAGTCAAATGATGGGAGTGTTTGAGATGTTTTCATTAGTCTTGATGAATGCTTTGAAGAATTAGCAATGACATTTATGCATCAACAAGAATAAATTGATATATACCCTAAAATTATGTCTTTGGCTCTTTATCAATAACTGATGGCCAATGCCTATGACAGGCTCATGTTCCTGGCAGTGCTGGCTGATGAGACCCAAGACGTGCTGAACTTAGTTGTTTGATAGTCACTAATAAATTTCATTCTTGTCAATTGGTATTCAGATGCTTCAGTGTATAATTAGGATTTCTTATTGGCAGATAAATCTTTTTCTTCTGCTAATGGAAAAGAAAAAAATAAATCTACATTCTCATACCGTCATATTTATTCCAGTCTTGTGTATTTAGTTAGTTATTTTCATGAGTCTGAATTGACACACTTGAGCTTTGCAAAACTCAATTTGCAACTTTTTCTATCCCAATGGCACACTGATGTCTGTTCTACCCAATTGTTTCAGTACATACAGAAACAGAAAATGCACCATTTAAGAACATGATCTTAGAAGATTTTACTTCTCAAAAGAACATTCAAAGTTTAAAAGTAGAGAATTTTGTGGCTAAAGAAATTCCAATATCATTTTTCCCTGTTTTCTTGCTTACACTACTACCTGTTTGGAGTCAGGAAGAGTTGGTGTCTGTAGTCCCTTGGAAACATAAACGTTAATCCTTCAGAAATATTTTTCGAGAAAGGGCACATTTTATTAAAAGGCCCCAATTGCAAACTCTAAGGAGGAATACATCAAGGGGGGTCTCTTTCAATGAGAAGTTGTAGGGAGACCCCTTCCTTAGCAGGAGAATCAACACTATAGTTGCGGATCTGTGAACATGACTCCATTTATAAATTACATTTGTTGCTAGATCCTGCTTTTCATAAAAACAGGCCAGAGACATCATGGGGGATCCTTCTGCCGCAAGCACTAGGCGATCACATTTCTAGAGACCCCCTCAACATGAAGAGGGCCCTGAAATCTGTCATGAAAGATTTTGAGTCCTTGTCTGAGAGCCTGAAGTTCAGCATAGGTAGAGTGTGATTTATCAATTGGATCAACAAATGTGGTGAGGATGTCATTGGTCGAGTTCCTAAATACTCCACCAATACCTATGGATGTTATTGTTTAGGAAGTACTCTATTTTGGTACTTTCTATCAAAGGAGAGTCAGAAATTTTCTACTTTCATTGGTTTCCTTGTTTGTTAATAAGTCCCAATTAGGAGAATTTTATTTAGGAAAGTATTTGGTTTAGCTTCTGTTATAAGTAGTCAATTTGTGAAAGTCATAAAATTAAAACGTCCATTATTGGTAGTTTCTATCTAAGTTAGTTGCTGAAATTCTTTTCTATCAAGTGGTTTTTAATTTAGTAAGTCACAATTTAATTGCAATTGGGAGGTTTAGTCCTAGTAAAGTTTTGTTTTGGTGATGTAACTTATTTTGGCAAGTCTTGATTATTTTAGTCTATAAATAAAGGAAATTTGCTGTAACTTCAGATCAGTTTTGAAGATTAATACAATTTTTTTGTGTTTGGTTGTTGGAGCATCATTTTTTCTCTTTCTTTTTGCTGAAAATAGTTTCTTAGTCGAATTTTCTCTTGTGCTAGCTACAGGTAGTTACGAAACAGCACCTGAAAATTCAAGTTCTTTGGAATTTGAAAACCAGGACTGTCTTAGAGTAGATAGAGGCTGGGTTACTCATATTCCAGCCTTAACTTTCATTATTGTTGTGGTATTACGAAGGGTCTATCTGGCCATCTATTTGTATTTTTATTTTTCTTCTCTAGCAATAAAAGCCGAACAATATCTCAAAAAAATAAAGTTACAATTTTGTTTTGAAAATGGTATGGGTCAGGGTGGTGCATTTCAGGGTTCGAAAGCATCAGGGCCTGGGATACCAGAAAAAGGATCTTCATCATGCTTCAGGGTGCAAATGGTTTATGTAGAACCTTGCTTCATTTGATTTGCTTCTTTGCACACAAGTTTCTTTTGAGTTTTTTACTGCAAAATTTGTCTTGGAAACAAACTCTCTATAGGGATGGATTGCATTAAGAAATTAAGACGTTTGAAAACCATGACTGTTGGAAAACCCTTGCTGGTTTATCAATCCTTTATGGAAGCTTGAGCTTCAAGAGCTAGAGAAGGGAAATGAAATCTCAAAAGGATGGTGGGAAATATTCTGAAAAAAACATTTTGTTGGTCTTACTTGCTTGAACATTTAGATGTGAAGATTCTTAACTCATTAATGTTATAAGGATTGAATGAATGTTCACTCAAATTTCATGCATAGAGTGGAACAGCACAGCCTTTTTCCTTTTCACGCTCTTCATCTTATGGTTGCTTTTTTGCTATTAATATAGCTGCATTTGCATTTCTCATCAGATTGTGGCGATAAGAGATATTATACCTCCTCCTATCAGAGAAGCATTTAACGATGTTTATATTGCATATGAACTAATGGACACTGATCTTCATCAAATAATCCGCTCGAATCAAGCTTTGTCAGAGGAACACTGCCAGGTCACATTTTCATTATTATTTACATTGTAGGCTAAATATTAATTGATGAGATGTTCATTTTATAATAAGCCAAATATAAGTCAATGAGATGTTCATCTTACTGGCACCTTAGGATCATAGTTATTAGATACCGAGTACCTTTAGGTATTGTTTGCTGTTTCTTGTTATGTAACTGTGACATTGGATGCTTGATGTCTCATGGCCAATTTAAGTAATCATTAGCTTAAAAGTACGTCTATAAGTGCATCTTTGGACTTGTCTGGCATTTTGGTTATGGAAGGCATTAGCTGTACTCATCCTTACATGAGTTTTTCTAGATGTCATTTCTAGCTGTACTCACCTGTATATTAGTATTTCTAGAGGTGTCATCTCGAAATTTTTGTATTGGTTTCATTATGCAAATAAAGATCTTTATGTGTAATGGTGATAGTCTTTGTCTGCAAATACTGCTTTCAAGGCTTTTTAGTATCATCAGTAAAAGTTGGAAATCAATTATATAATCTCATGAAAAATTTAAAATGAATTTCCTCAGAAACCTTTCTAACCTTCCTCAGAAAATGACTTTTTGCATGGAATGCCAGATATTTAGAGATGGTATCTGTTTGTAACTTATCATACCTCTATGAAAGTATGTAATCCAACCTCATCAAGGAGCTCTCTAGGTTTCAACCTTCTTTATTTCTTGTTGATTGGGACCATTTCCTAGCTCTGTGAGCTTAGATATTGTTTTTCCTTTAGTCATTCCTCTGTTAGCCTTGTCCAACATTGTCTAGACAAGGTCGATGATGATGAGTCATTTATCTGGACCATAAGTCTTCATATGGTGTCATAATTGAATAGATTATGAAACCTTGGAATTTACTTTCTTTAAGAGCAGAACTTATTCACTGGATTTCATATTTTTAGAATATTTCAAAGAGGGAATTGGATTGGGTGTGAATTGGATAAAAATAGCATTTAATTTATTAGCTCTCAACATTTTTATTAGATAATAGGACATTTATTTTCTTTTTTCATTCTATTTATTTTTTGTTGGAATGGGAACTTTGAAAAAGAAAATCCTTCTCATGATCCGGAATCATTGACTATATTTTGCTTGTCTTCCACTTTTGGATGTTATGTTTTTTCACCCCTTCAAAGGAATGGTTTTAAAATTTCTGTTCTATTTTTCAGTTGTTTGGGTTAGAACATCTTTTTTTTTTCTTAAATAGTGTCTTACTGGCTGTGTGCTATTGGCATGTAAGTAGCAATCTGTTATTGTAAGAGTGATATTGGGGAAATTGAGGAAACCGATATAGAGAGTTGGGACTTAAAAGTCATGTTCTACCCTGGGAATTACTAGATTTTCTACACAGAATGCACATTTCAGGATTGGTGAAAGATTGATAGAGTTATGCAAGGATGAGTACGGGGTTGCTGGCTTTCCTATACTGTAGGTTATGTTGTACTAGGTCCTAATTTTTCCTATTATTAAAATTCATTATTATTCTCTCCATCAAAGAACAATAATGAAATGGTGCAAAATTTTAGAATATAGTAGGGAGGCTTCTCCATCTTAGTCTCTCTAAAAACTGTTCTCTCCATCAAAGAATCTCTCTCTTTCTCTCTCCTATGGAAGATTTAGTTGGCCCCCCTTTAGGTACAGCTTTCTCACTTGAAGAAGAAAAGCACATCCTAGGTAGGGAGCTCCTGCACCCATCAATTATGGCTACTTTTACTCTCTCTCTCTCTCTCTCTATATATATATATATATATATATATTTGCTACTTGGTGTGGCCAGCTTTGATAAATCTTTCTATTTCAAAAAAAAAGTTTGGTGTATTAACTATAGAAAATTGGGTTGAGACTGGAGTGGCACACTTGATTTTTTTGTAATTGGTTTAAAAAGACTGGATTATCAATAAGCTGGTTTATTACTCCTTATGTTGACATACTTTGCAACTTTCAACTGTTATTACAATTAAGATGTTGACCTACTTTACAACTTTCATCTGTTAGAAAGGAGAAGATATGGGGAAACCTATTGGCTTGATTTCTCCAGAGAAAAAGCAAGCATTAACATAATGGATGTACTTTCCTGATTTTGTTCCAATAATCCTCTTAGCTTGTTATTGTTTCTCTTTAGATCATATGTGCTTTAAAATACTTTTATTTATGCTACAATACTGTATATTGTTTTCTGAGAAATTCTGATAGCTCCTATTTCCAAAAAAAAAAAAAGCTGATAGCTGTTTTGCTTTATTCTTTCCAGTACTTCTTATATCAGCTCCTCCGTGGGCTGAAGTACATACATTCAGCAAATGTTCTTCACAGGGACTTAAAGCCTAGCAACCTTCTCTTGAATGCTAATTGTGATTTGAAGATATGTGACTTTGGACTTGCACGCATCACTTCTGAAAGTGAGTTCATGACAGAGTATGTTGTTACAAGATGGTATCGAGCACCGGAGCTGTTACTTAACTCATCAGAATATACTGCTGCAATTGATGTCTGGTCTGTTGGTTGCATTTTCATGGAGTTGATGGATCGAAGGCCTTTATTTCCAGGGAAAGATCATGTCCAGCAGCTCCGTTTACTAATGGAGGTAAAGTTACCTACCTCTGTTGACACTTTAGAGAACTGTATTTCGTGCTTATAACTGTTGTTTATTTCAAGTCCACTTTGCACCTCTCTCATAATCCCAAAATAAAAAACCTGTCTACATAAGCATGCTTTTTATTGTTTGGGCCAGTTCAACTTAATGAAGCTCAGTAAGGAACTTCACTCTTTATTTACTTATTTTTTGAGAATGATGAGAAAAAAGAATTTCTTAAGAAGAGGCTCCTGGCGGAGAGAGTAAAACTAGGATTGTGTCAGGTCAGAAGCAATATAAATGAAATTAAAGCTACGAGAGTGAAGTTTCCTAAGAGGAAAACAGTGGCCGAGAATAAGATGTTTGTGGGCCTTCCCCGTTCTAGTGAAGGTGTCAGTTGTGCAATATGATGCTTATGGCTGCGTATGACCTTGATATAGAGTAGTTCAATGGGAAATTCAATCAAACTCATCAAAGTACATCAAGGTGTGGTCCAATGGGAGATTCCATCTTGGATGCCCAGCTGATGACTACTCCTATGTTCCTTCCACCATTGTGGAAGTGAATCTTTCCACTTGAGTTTGAGTTCCTGGAGTAGGGCCCTTAACTCCACTTCTAAGTAGTCACACCTACCAAAAGGGGCAAAATAAACAAGACAGACATTACCTGAATGATCCCTGATGATACTGCTTCTCCAGTAGGCCCTAGATTGTAATTAAGACCAAACTTTTTATTTTATTTTATAACAGTCATAAAGAGGACCGATGGCTGTTTGGTCTAGTGGTATTCTTCTTACATTAGGTGCGTCAGGTCGCGAGTTCGAATAGCGCTATGACCCTCGCTCTCAAAAAAAAAAAAAAAAGTCATAAAAAGGAATCCACTAAGAAAACTCCCAAAGACGAGAGAGAACAGCGCAGGCCCCTGAGGCTTACAACACTGAAAATGCTCAAATGGGAAGTGAGGCACTGCCAAGTGACTTCTTCCCTTGCTAGGGTGCTGCCTATGCGATTCGCACTTTCTAGGAGTGTGTAACCAAGAATTTTCAGAATTTTGCAAATGTTTTCTATCTCCGGAGAATACTTTAAGAAGCAGTTTGTGGGGGGGGGGGGTTTGAGAGGAGGAGATCTTGCAACTTTTACACAGTAGCTTCACACTAGCCAAATGGTGTAGAGTAGACAAAGTGGATATTACCCGAGGAGTCTTTAACAACACCTCCTCTCCTGCTGGACCCAGATTGCACTAAGAGTTGCCATCAACATTGAATTTCAACCACTCTTGAGGAGGAGGGACCCAAGCTTGGAGATTGGGGATAATATGATCAGAGAAGTTAATGACAGTCCTCCAATTCCATCGAATGAGAGAATTGTTGGGAAAATGGAAAATCTTATGAAATTTACTCACCCAGAAAAGCCAATAGTGCTTTGTAGCTTTTATTACTCCTCTAAAACTCCTTCAGATCCTTTCTTTCCTGATATTCCAAATGATTCCAGCAAATGACAACATCCCAAATATTTTTCCAGTGTTTGTCCATGAGGTTAAGGTTGTTTGTCCAAGCTATGAGCTCAAGGATGTGGGGAGATATCAAAGACTAAACTTTAGGAGAAACACATTCCAAACTTGCCCTGAGGAAGGACAATAGTGGAAGAGATGGTCCTCTGTTTTTGAGTGCATATCACAGAGCTTGCAAATTTGGTTCTCAGTAATGTTTCTTTCTGCTTACTTGATCAATTGTGAAGATTCTATCCTTTGCTGCACTCCATAACTACTGTGTAATACTTGGGTTTTGTTGGGGGGGATGTTGACAGAAGTGTGTAACACGTGGGGTTGACATGGTGGGAAGATTATTTTCACTAAAGGTCATAGCCACTGATATAAGCAAATCTGGGGGTTACAATGTATGTTGTTGAGGTGTCATACCTCTAGATCATAATCCTCTCCTGAACCTTTGATATACACATTTTCAAGCAGCACCGAGGCTCTTGGCTTCCGACACATCACTCTCTTTCAATGCTCCTTTAAGTCCAAATCCCAGATGCATATGTTATTAGAAACGCTATATGAGGGTTTTACTGATATGCAATGATATGGCTAGGCGGAAGAATGCTGGGAAGGCTGTCTCTAAATTCTGCACCCACCTAGATATTACTCCAAATGGAGGTAAGCTCCCTGTTTAAAATGTAGATGGAGAAACCATCCCCTAATTGGGCTGAAGTTTGAACGAGATCACACTTTATTGGTTACAGGATTGTGAAGAAGCAAGTTGTAGAAAACTTGTCCTCTGGTCTTTCGGCCAAAGTTAAGGGGTTAGATGTGGTGTGTGAAACTTCAAAAGCAATAGAGATTCACCTAGATCTTTGTGAAGAGTCAAAAGAAGATTTTGAGAAAGCAAATTATCAAAAAAACCTAGAAGATCTCTTCGTGTTACTTAGAAGATGGGTTTTCATTTAAAGAAACTTTGAATATTATATCTCTCATGTTGATCCAATAAGTAGGAGTTACATTCCTGCATAGAGGGGTATTTTAGTCATTTTTTATTTTTTGGTTCTTACTTAATAAACCCATTTACTGTTAAGTGAGAAGGGATAGCTTTGTTATTTTAAAGAGTGGATGAATAAATGAGTGGTTATTTTGCCATTTTATAATGGAATAGGGGGCTGCAGGGTTTAATACCCCGGACTAAGACTTCTCTTTTATTCCAGTTACCAATGTTTGATAACAGACAGCTTCTTTCTTCTCCAATCTCTTCGCCTTTTGAGTTTAGGGTGATAGCAAACTCTTGATAGAGTTGTAGCAATTCTTTCGAAGCCAGAGGCCAGTTGAAGTGAAAACTAGCTAGTTTTCTATTCTCCTGAAGATATAAAGCTCAAACTTGGTCTTCAGGATATGTTCCTTGTTCTATATCTACAACACCTACGATGAGCATGTCTGATAAACTAATTGTTAGAAAATACATCCCGGGGTATTTTGGTCATTTTACCACTTTAGTGGTTAATTTTCTTTATGTAATCTTATTCTGCATGTTAAATTATATCAGTGGTTAAGTTTTCATGTACATAGGAAGTGTAGTTAGGTAGATATAAGGAGATTAAGGTTTATTAAGTTATAGGGGCATTTTTGTAATTTGTAACCCAAAACACTTATTTAAGGAGTTTGGGAATTCGTGCACAGTTCCCAACTTTTCAGGCTCTTCAGAAAATTCTTCTTCTCCTTTCTCCTTTTTCTCTCAATTTTCTCCTCTTCACCCAAATCTTGATTTTTATACTAATCTATATGATGGAATAGTCCTTTAGGTAGGTGAATATGGTGGGCCAGTGGAGGGCCAATCTCTCATGCAACTGGCCCTAGCTTCATCCAGTAGAACTGTCCTGTTTCAATACCTCTATGTGTATTGTACTGCTTAACATTTGTTAATGGAAAAGGCCAACCAATTCAATTTGTGTCCAGTAATCTCTCTTAGATTGAGATTTTACAACATTAATATGCTTTTTTTATGTATAAATTATTTCTAATGTTGTTTTTGTAATTACTATTATTATTATTATCATTTTCAGAGCATAAAGAAGTTGAGTTCCTTTATTAACATGAATAGGAGATCTCATTGTGGTATTAAAGCTCGTTAGAACAATTAATCTGACCTTTTGCATGATAATTGATTCCTTCTTTTACATGCATTGACAAGGCCGGATATTTTTTTTTTCAATTATTTATCTCTGTCAACCATTTAAGTACTTGGAGTAAACACATGATTGTGCTCATGCATGCTCATGAAATGCATTTAAGCTCAAAGTTCATACATCATGATTCATGGCCATGCAGAAAATATATTTTCTTGCATGAACACTCAATCCCTATTTCAATTATGGGATTTTGTTTTATGAACTCCAGCTGATTGGTACACCTACTGAAGCTGATATGGGATTTATGTCTGAGAATGGAAGAAGATACATTCGACAGCTGCCCTGTCATCCTCGACAATCATTTAGGGAGAGGTTTCCAAATGTTCATCCTTTAGCTGTTGACCTTGTTGAGAAGATGCTTACTTTTGATCCTAGACAGAGAATTAGAGGTGAAGTTCTTTCTACCATCAACTTTGAGTTTTTTGAATTTTTAATCTATTTACGGGAAATATTTAATCAGATGATATTGACATCAATCTTTTGGAACATGTGACAACTTCTTGTTTCTAACTAAAACTTTGCTTGAATTTTTTAGTTGCATTTTGTGAAATGTGGTCCTTAAATTTCAGAGCAGTTATGCATCTCACTTACATAGGTATATTATTTGTTACATGAAAATGAGTGATGTAAGGTAGAAAATCCCATGTAATACTTCTCTATCACGTTTCACCAAGCAAAAACAATAAAATCATTAAAGCAATGTTTATGGACAACATACTCCAAAAATTTTGGTCTATTATAAGGTTATGTCTTAGTGATTTTTATTTTTCAGTTGTGCATTTAAGAATGAGTGCTTCCAAAAATAGTCAGGTAGTCCTCCAGTTAGGTGGTCAGGTGGCAGCAAGAAATATGAGGTAAAAAATGACATAAATTGTAATGATGCAGAAAGACTTGAGAAGGCCAATTTAACCATGGAAACTAGAGCAGCAAGAAATAATGCAGAATGGAGGAGAAAATGTGTGCAGATGATTCTTACATTAGTGCAAGTCTCTGATGACAGAGATGATGATGTTTTTCAGTAGGTGCAATTTCTTCAAAGTGGAATCAGAGGTTTAACTTGCGAACTACATTTTATGATGAGTGGGAAAGGAAATAAAGAAAATGCTGACTCATATGTAATGTCACCAAAGGATAATTTATGACAACCAAGAAATAGGAAGCAGGGCTATGTGATGAAAGCTGTTTACATTGTGGGTTGGATATGGATATCCAGAGAGCAACGTATGTGAGTGTTGCATACCACCAGTAACTTGTCAAGTTTCTTTGGGATGCCTGGTGACTTGTGGAAATTGTGTTGTTTTATTTCCCTATTGGTAATTCCATTTCTAAAAGAATGAACAAGGAGTAAGATGGGTCTCATTTGCATGGCATCAGGAAATGGTTCAGTAGTTAAAACTTCATTGGGAACAATTTTGGCAAAAAAGAGTAGTGGATGTTACATATTTGTTGATGTTGATTTGATGACCTGTGCTTATGTTGTTTCACAAATTAAGCCAGTTTAATGCAGAATAAGAAACAATTAATTCACCTGTTAAGGAACCCCTTTGAAATAACGAATTCTTAATGACTTGATGAAATGATTGTAAATTTTTGCTACCCTATTTTGCATTTGTTTTGTTTGCATGAGAAATCTCTTAACAGAAATTCTATTGTCCTTTGTGTTACAGTTGAAGATGCTTTAGCTCATCCGTACTTGGCATCTCTACATGATAGTAGTGATGAACCAGTCTGCTTGACCCCCTTCAGGTTTGACTTTGAGCATCATGCTCTAACGGAAGAACAAGTGAGGGAGCTTATATACAGGGAGGCCATTGCATTTAACCCCGAGTATCAGCTGTCCTGAGAGTTTTTGCGTCATTTCTGCTCAATTTGTTTTGGAAATTGGCATTACCCGAAGGAGTCATGTAACGTTTTTTGTTCATCAATGTACATATGCTCTCCCATTATTGGGGATTGAAATTTGTATGCTTTAGACCACTTATTGGAAATTGATGAGCCAATGGGTGATCGATTGTATTGTTTGATGATTTGATTGGACTGAACTGAAAATGGAATTAATCTTCTAGACTTTTCTTTTCAATACTCAAAATTCTTCTTTTAAAGTGCGATGATTCCTTTTGATGACAACTGTTCTGTCTGCGCTACTGTTTCTAGGAAGCTTGTTCTTTTTTCCCCTTCGGGGGATGTTGTTTAGAAGTTTATGATGTGACATGTTTTTGTTGGCATTACTTTTCTGGTATTTGATCCGTCCAGGTAAACATATTATCGGAAATTGCGTTCTTAATCAAACTTTGTTGAAACCCAATTTCACTTGGCCATAGACTGGAAAGCATGCTTTAGGTTTGGAAGCAATTTGCCATAGATCCAAATAGCTTTGGTGAATGTCTTCTTCTAACTTCAGTTACTGCTGCTGCTGCACCTTTCTTCGACTAATCCTTCCTTTCAGCCGGTTTCCTGGAAAAATTCTTGAACGTCTCGATTGATATTTATCAGCCAGTCGAGTTTCCAATGAAGACAAAAGGACGGATCCGATACATCAGTCTCTTTATGCTGTAGATATTATGCAACTTCCTGATAACTTAGGCAAGTAAAGAATCTGGACGGTCTGAAGAAGACATAAAAGCTAACCAATAAGCTTGACATTTCACTTTAACCAACCACGAACCATTTGAAGTGACAATTGTGGTATTTTTGCAAAGTCTTTCTTCAGATTAATGTTCAAGGAAGTGAAGTGTTTAACAAAAATTCTGAAGTGTTCCACAGAAATTTATATTCCATATTTATTTTGAAATTCTAAATCGAAAAGACTATGTTATGATAATCGATTTAAGTAAAAACATTATTCTAAACACACCAAACCACCTCTGACCTGATTTTATTACAAGAAATACAGTTGACAAAAGCCAATACTTCTCAACTTGGGTGACCTGAATAGGATAAATACTGAATCACAATTCCGTAGTACCATTTATCTGCTGTCTCTCAATCTATTTTCTAAGAAAGAAACTCAATCAAACGCCAGGTTGCGTTCTCTGAACAAATTGAGATTCTCCAAGGTTATAATTCGTTCATGTAAACTCCAGTCTGCAAAGAACTCTTTAAACTGAAAACCACTTGGAAAGCTAAGTCGGCAGGGGTAGGCATATCTGCTTTACTCTTCCGTCGCGTACACTCTCATATAGATAAAACAGAAATATCACCTAGTCAGGTAACTGGTAGTGGAGACTCGGAAAACGGGAAAAAAACAAGAAAGAGCACATAATATCCATCCAGAAATGGGAAGGACAAAGCCAGTGGAGAAGGTAACTAGATTAGTGCCTTGTAGCTTGAATTCCACGTTCCTTATACGGCGCCCGGACCGACCGGAATCCAAGCTTAAAATGTGCAAAGCGTCTGTGGATTTACGTTATACAACTTTACCAGAAAAAAAAAAAAGAGAAAACGATGGCTCCATGTTCTCAACAGCATCGTCGCAACCACCCTTTTCTTTCTTTTATGTGAGCCAAGAATTATGTCCGTGAAAGATTCTTAAAACGCCTGTTGTTTATTCATTAGGTTAGACTGGACCCTCTTCTTCAATTTTTTTCCTCTCTCTGTTCTCCATTACAGTGAAGTTGTTTGGTAATTTCGAAAAGTTGCATGGTAAGGTGACAGGTAGGGGAAGGCTTGAGTTAAAAAACGAAAGAAGATAAGCAGAGAAAGGAAGGGGATTTTGAAAGGACGGCAGAGGTGGGGGAGCAAGGGATTTGAATGCATTGATTCTTGACAAAGTGATGTATAAATCAAGTAAATGGGTTGTTTTGGCTTGGCCTCGAAGGGACAAATGGGATGACCTTTCCTTGGGAGGGAAAGGCACGCCAATGGCTATCAATTGCAGAGAATGGAAAAGATGAGACGGAATATAGAGCAACGAACTGACAGTATAGGATAAGAAATCAAATTTCTGACAACCTTTGATCTTATAAAATTCGTTTCCGCGGTTCATAATGTATTGAGGAAATTGTTTTGACTAGTAACAGAGGGAAATCTTTAAAGAGGTCTACGTATTTAAATAACTGAAGTTGTTAGAGCCCTTAGAAAAACTCTCTCCATGATAAAGAGAGGGGAATTTACAAACTCTATCGATCCTCTTTCTTCTAGTTTTTAAACTGTAAAACTTATTTTGCAAGTGAAGCTTCGTTTCTTTATTAATTATGCAGACTTTAATCTTCTTCTTTCATTTTTGTCCTACTGGGGTGATTGATATTTCATCTCATTACATGCAGGCAAGAGGCACGACAACGAGCGACACCCACCGAAACCCACCGGCCTGAAACGAACGGAAAAGGAGAAACAAACAATACTGAAACTTTCTTATCCCTTTCACGGCATCATTGAAATCGAATCAACCGACGAAAGAGTACTTTTCCCCTTCATCTCCTTTAGTTTAATCAAATCCCTGCCTGCGTGACCCTCTGTCACCCGCATTAAATAGTATATAAATTAAAGCTCGCTTCTGTCCTCTTGCTAATATTAGGAGGAGGCGGCGGGGCGAGTAAAGTAAATTTTTTTTTTTTTTCTGATCCCAACGAATCCTCTGCTAGTAGTTACACATGACATATCCCTTCCTGCAAAAGTAACAACCGGAGCTTGCCTACGTCACCTTACGTTATACTTCTCGCTTGCCTACTTCTTCCTCATCCTTTTTTAAAACTCGTAACCCCATTTTTGGACGTGCCTCCTCTGCTCCAGTTCTCTTTCTCGGCGAATTATACATTACAAACAAACGCCAGGAAAAAAAGGGGCCAGAGAGAGATAGAGAGAGAGAAAAGGAGAGAAAAAAAGAAAGGGAAGGAACTTGTATTCATTCTTACTTATATATAAACCATCTTGGTGATTACATTCACTGTTGCCTGCATTTAATCGAATCGCACTCGGTGACTAATGGACGCCTGTTTTTAGACATTCGTGAAAGAGAAAGAACACGGGTGTCTGCAATCCTTCGTTTGTCTCTCTCTCTCTCTCGTTAAAATCTCTTTAAACCCTAAAGGTGGTTTGTGGTTTCTTCTTCTCTGTGGGGAGGGGGAGAAGGAATTTTCAGTGTTGGGTGAGGATTTCTGAGGGGTTTTTGATTGCGAATTCATGGCTGCGGTTGCGGAGAATGCGGTGGGTCCCGATGATCAGTTCATTCATCGCTCTCCTCCGATGACTGACCCCAAATCGGAATTCCAACTCGACGTTCGCAAGCTTGTCGATTTGCTCTCTAAGTTGAACCCTTCGGCCAAGGAGTTTTTTCCTTCCTCTTACTCGGCTGATCGTCGATCTCAGAATGATCTCGCTGCCGTTGCCTCGGCTGGCGATCACCCCCACGCTGAGAACAAGGATTTCAGCAGTGATGCTACTAGAAGGGTATTCTCTCGCCCCTCTTGTTTTCCAATTCTTATTTTCAACTTCTCTTTTTAGTTCTTCGAAGAAATCAAGTTTTTTTTTTCTTTTTTTGTAAAAAAATGTATCCATTTTCGGGTGGCTAATTCGACTTCACTTCGTATAATCTCTTTCTATTACCGTCCTTTCTTCTTTTTGAAGATTATAGGATTTTTTTTTCTTTTTCTCTTTCTTTGTTGAAATATCTGGGTTGTTCAATTTATTTTTTCCTTCCTCGTGGCGTGTCTACTTCAATCCTTACTGTTCGATTAATGCATGTCCCTAACCCCGTTTGATCAATGCGAGCAAAATTTTCAAGTTTTCTCGTTCTCCTTTTTCTTCTTTACCTATGTTCTTTTCCCCATTCTCGTGGACTTTGATGAAGGTGTTTCTCTTTCATTTTTACTTCTTCAGAGGAAAAATTACCACAACCAGTGGAGGCGAAGGCTGAACGGGAGAGCGCTTAGAGCAACGAGAGAAGACAGTATTAGACGAACTGTATATGTTTCGGATATAGATCAGCATGTAAGTGATCATTTATACACATTTATAATGCTGTGCATGCCTATTCTTGATTCTCTTCTCTCCATTCAGACTACTCTGCTATTCTGACTGTTCAACTTTGTAAAAATAGGTTACCGAAGAGCGGCTTGCTGCACTATTTATTAATTGTGGACAAGTAAGTTGCCCTGATCGAGATATTATTTCCAGATGTTTCTCTTTTTCTCTATAAATGGGTGTTCTTTCTTATTTTTCATCTAGTTATAGCTTATAAAAATACTCTATGAGACCGGTGCAATTTATCATTTTATTTTTACTTTATTTACTTTCAAATGTGTGAATCAGAGCAACACTCTGTCAGGCGTTGTCTGTGCTCTATGCTCGTGGATACCTTCAGGAAGAATTAAATAGTTTGAGGTTGAATATGGAAAGTAGTTCTTATCTAAAGTTTGGAAAATCAGATATTAAGTGATGTTACAGGCACCGTTTATGGGAGTAAATCCATTTCTTCTGTTGCCATAATTGTTCTGATTGCATTCATCTTTCCATCTTTTGAAGCTTGGTTTAGCAATAGAATGTTGGCTTCCATCAGCTGCCATCATTTCCATGCATTTATGGAAGAGAATCCGATGAACCACACATATAGGTGGCTCAATTTAGAAATTATCAATTCTCTATACAACAAAATAAGAAAAGCAAAGTGCTCCTGCGAATCTTTTAGTTGCCTCTCCCAACCGGCTTCATTAAATTGGCTTTCATGGCAGTTCCATGTAAACTTGGAGCCTGCTGGCCATTGCTATGAATCTGTTGAGGTTTACTGCTGAACTCGATTTTCTCTTTTGGATCCTACTGCTATCAAGGATTCAATGAAGTCGAAGGCCATTCCCTTACTAACTGCTCCTTTCGTGTCACATGGAATTTTTTTTTTTTTCATTGCTACAGAAGGCTACTCTGTCAGGTACAACCGTGTAAACATGGAGCTAAAGAAATGGCCAATTGGGAATGAAGTTTGTCCAGACATTTTCCCGTAAAGTTTGGATATTCATCCCAATCGACTGTATATAGTTGCATACACACTGCCCTATGTAAATGGGTTTATTTGAAGTCAAATTATGTTAACCCTAGTTTTGCGTTCTCCTCCTCTTTGTCCGTCTGCTCCCCTCTTTCTCAACTATTGCATAATTTTCCTTTACAATCAAATTTTGACCATTCTTGTGATTGCTTCACCCTTTTAGGAGAAATCAGGGATATTTAACAGAAGGCTCCCTGTATATATGTAGAATGATATTTTTTGTTTTGAGTCTATGCTTGCAAATAATTTTTGTGATGACAAAAGTCTATACTGGGAGCCATGATTTAATATCAGTAACTTGTCATTTTTTAATTTAACGTCTTGCATCATAGTTTAGTTAAATTACTTGCTCATCTCAAAGAGAAAAGTGGCGGGAAACACCAAAGCTTAGACATAGTGAATATGTGCTTTTTTCAATATGTCCCTTTAGTGGAAACATTTACCATCAGATGTTTAATTGTAAAACAAGACTATGAAGATGCTTTAGGTTAATTGCATGGCTTGACTCGAATATGAATTTGGAATTTCACTTTTTTTATATGGCACACTATCCATCTGAAATACCTCTATCATCCAATTTATCGTTCATGTTATCCTTCTTTGCTCATACAAATTTGTTCATAGTTTCTCATGAGCTAGCCCGTCATTGTTTATATTGAATTTTCCACTTTGATGGTTTCTGGAAGAAGCATGCTCCAGCAGAATCACATGAATGATGATGAGTTCTTGTTTTATCTATATGGCTTCAAGAATGCAGTCTTACACTCTAGAGAACGTACTCTCCACTAGTATGGCTCCTGTCAGCCTTCTTGGCAATATATCTCTTGTTACAATCATGTCCTTATTTGCATCTGCTCGCCTCCCTGTCTACTGTGCCTGTGTGCATCTTGTTCATTTGGGGTCCTATTTGAATTGTTGATAGTGCCTGTAGGTATCATGCCCCGTCTGATTCCAAGTAACTACAAAAAACAGTAATATAATAACTCTGACATGGGATCCTCTTGTTAAGAAACTTAACTTTCCTTCCCGGAAAAGGGACTTAACATGCTTTAGCTGGGTAATTTAAAAAAAGAGCCAATTTCTCCTATTAAAAGTTTTAAAACTTGATACAGTTAATTGGCTTGTGGCAAGTTGCCGATGAGCTGTTTTGAGCTGCTACATGTTTAAAATATAAATGGTCAATTGGATTCTTGTAGGTGGGCTTGCTTCTTAGGGTCGGACTATCTATTTAGTTTTATTTTTAGTCATCACAACAATTTTGAAGAACAAGCCCCACTGCTGACTACAATAATCTCATTGTGAATGTACACATAGGGGATTCTGTTGTGAGATTCGGCAAAATGCATCTGTTACAAATGAAGAGAGCAGGAATACCCTTAAAGAACTTTGACTTCTCCTCTATCAGTCTATCAATTCAATGTTAAGGTTTTATTGTTTCATTCCAGTTTTTCTGTGGACTTTCTTCTTTGTAGTTTTCTGGGCTTTTAGGCAACTGGTTTGGTTGTTTTGTGTTTGAAGTTGCAACACTTGAGATCTATGTCAAACTGGATTGGTGCTGGATATCTTTGTAATACTGCATTTTTTCAAGTATCATGCACATCTTCTGGAGTTACTGCTAACAACCTAGGCTCCTGTGGATCACACTTCTTAGACATTGAACTGGTGATTGTGAAAAATATTTGAATTGATTGTGGAGTTAAAATAATTTCAGTTTGGTAGCTAGCAAATAGAGACTTCCACTTCCAAGAGTAGAGTTTCATTTTAGATGTATGCCATTTTACCCCTTTGTCCATTGTGTTTCTACATCTTGATAGTGGTTGGCTTGGATGTGTCGTATGATTAAGCTAATCTCAGGAACTGCTATAAATGTGTTATTGGCAAAAAGGCCAACAGTATATTTACCAGTTGAGCCTGTTGATGGACTTATTGTCACTCTGTCTGTGCATCTTATTGTTTATATGGTATGTCTTTTCAATCTACATTAATTTACAATTTCAAGCTACTGCATATTTTCAAGAAAACACTGATATCTAATTGATGTTTTCACTCTACTATATCCTCTAGTCTTCATGTGTTACTGTAAGAAACCTACATAATTATTGTTTTGTTTGTCTAAAAATCTCTTAGACCTATCATTCTTGATGTCGACTGCATGGATGTTGTAGACTGAGCGTTGTCTCATCTTAATGTCTTTTGGTGGCTCTATGTACTTGTTGAATTAAGCATTGTATAGCTTCTTATTGTGGGCATGGTTGTTTATGGCGTCTTATTCTTGGTATTTTTTATTTTGCCAAATTGGAAGGGAAAATAAGGGCCCTGATAACCAAACTAGATTAATGGTCTGAGCAAAAAATTTACTTATGATCAAGATTGTGGTGAAATTACTCTGAAGCTTAAAATGTCTGTGCTGAAGGTAGTTGACTGTCGTATTTGTGGTGACCCCCATTCAGTTCTTCGTTTTGCTTTTGTAGAGTTTGCTGATGAGGGTGAGTTGATTCATTCCCTCTTAGTCTTTGCAATTTGAGAGAAAAAACATTTCTTAAAATGACTTTGCATGGTTAACACATATGAAATGTATTCTAACAGAGGGAGCAAGGGTAGCTTTGAATCTTGCTGGGACCATGTTAGGTTATTATCCTGTTAGAGTTCTGCCTTCAAAAACTGCTATCTTGCCTGTCAATCCAACTTTTCTTCCACAGGTATGCACCAGTAAATCTTCTGATTCTTTAATATGTTGTATTTATTTGATGTTCCTTGTTAGAGGAGGGAAATTTCCTTTGAGGTCTTGATATTTATTATTCAATGCAGTCAGAAGATGAACGAGAAATGTGTGCGAGGACAGTTTATTGTACCAACATTGATAAGAAGGTAATTCAATATAATGCTACTGCCAGTGGCTGCCTGTTTTTATCATTTATTTGTTTATCAACTCATGTTTGCTTGACAGATTTTAATTGTATCATGGTGTTGAGGGATTCTTTCTTTCATCATGTTACAGGTTTCTCAAATTGATGTAAAGATGTTTTTTGAATCAACCTGTGGTGAGGTCAGGAAACTGCACTGAAGCTGTTAATGTTTCTTTGTTGGTTCTCAAGTGGACCTTCCCATTTAATAGGCATGTGTGTTCTGTACAGGTTTCCCGCTTGAGGCTCTTGGGAGATCATATGCATTCAACCCGCATTGCATTTGTTGAATTTTCTGTGGTTAGTATTGATAATGTAGTTTTCTGAAATAGATTTGTCATTTTGTGCTGAAAGGAACTTTTCATATACTACTCTTGGCATACTTTTCATAATATCAGACTTCCACATACTGCTTCCAGAATAAATTCATGTAGGCATGGTTAGGTTTTGTTTTAGTTTCCTTTTTTCCTTTTACAGCAAGTGGTATCTTCTGTATTTTTGAGTTTTCTCTTTTTCTTTTTTTGCTTATAGCTGAAGGCATTTGCAGTCGTTCTGCACCTGTTATTTCTTTGTGAATTTTTACATTAATTTGTGCATCCATTTGGAATGCATAGAGGCCGTAATCAATTCATCTTTTAATTAATGCTACATGTCCCAGTTACCTATTTTCGCTTATTGGACCCTGTTAGCTGATGCACTCTTCTTTATTGGGCTTGGGATTGTCTGTTAAATAGTTAACTGGTGGAGTTAGGAGGAAGGCAAAAGTGATAACTTTTAAATTTCTTTTGCTTGCTTAACTAATGACAGTTAAATGTCATATTAAAAATCTATGACAGAAAATTGCTTAAACTTTGAAGGGAGATTGTTTGTGTCTTATACACTGATTTTGTATTTGCTGCTGACTGAGCTTTTGTAGTTTATCCATAACACTTACATTTTTACTGGATGCTACAACTTCTGTTTCATGCAAACGTTAGTTTGATTCGCGATTTAAGCTTTTCTGTTGGTTTCTGTTCACTTTGGCAGGCTGAGAGTGCAATCATCGCTTTGAACTGCAGCGGGATGCCTCTGGGAGCTCTTCCAATCAGGTAGGGACTAGTTAAGAAACAGAAAAACTTTTTATATTGTTTGACTTGTAATCTCTCTCCTTTATGACATTTGAGCGTCTTGTGGATTATGTAGGGTGAGCCCTTCAAAGACGCCGGTGAGGCCTCGGGTCCCAAGGCTGGGGATGCATTAATACTGTGGAGGGATTGAGAAGTGGTTTTGACTCTTAGGAGATCATTTTCGGTGTTGAAGGAAATGGGTAAAATACAAATCTTATGCAACTGAACTTGATCAATCTGTTGTGTTACCAACTTTCTGTTCTCTTCTACTTCAATCCGACCCTAGTGTTGATAATTTTAGAATTAGTTGTTCTACGTAATTCCTGATGTTCTTTCTGAGGCTTATTTATGGCCGAGGCCAATTTCTGAATTTTATGGTATTTGAAGACCGCTGTTCTTGGCCCTGGTTGGTTAGCTCAACCAAACAGTTGTGAGGTTCAATGAAACTATCGTATGTTCTTCTTTTTCTGTAATTATCTGCTCTCTCTCTCTCTCTCTCTCTCTCTCTTTCCCCCCTCTTTCTCCTCCCAAAATTTTATCATAACAGCTGTTATAAGCTTTGATAAAGCGGAGGCAATTGTGGCTCCCAATCCCAAGAGGCGTCTCTGCCTGTGAGTTCTTTCATTGGAACCCAGTGATTCCGACAATGTAACGTGTGAAGCTGTCGGTAAGGATTCAGGATTTGCTGCTGTTGTGACAGCAGAATGTCAATCCTTGAATTGGGTGCCCGTATTGGTCATGACTGACGGTAGGATTCATTTATCGCGTTAATCGTGATTTTCTACTACTGATTTGACCTCCGAGGAGGATGTAATTCTCTGTTTTGAACAATTTTTATGGCAAATGTCATCATCATAAAAACTGAATCCTTTATTTCTCTACCACGTCTTTGATTGATAGCTACGCGGAACCATTGATTTGACAAGGGAACGTGACGGGAACATAGAAGCAATCAAGTAAATTGATGGTCTGAAGATCCTATCTTTTTGACTCTTGTTCATGAATGATGCCCTAATTAAAACATTACAAAAGTTTGCAGCCCCAAATGATTACATCCGTTCAAATGCTAATGCTTGCATTTTTGTCTTCTCCCCTTATGTCATATTACCCAACTAATGGAACAAGGAGAAAAGATGATAAAGGTCGGTCTCTCTCTTTTCCTCTTTTCCGTTTTCTATCCTTAGGCACATGGCTTTATAGCGTTCTTGGCTGTTCTTTGCTTCACGATTTGTCCAGGAAAAGTTTCGGTTTACAGCTTATCGGACCTTTTCTTAAAAACTGATAATTTTGTTCTTTACCATTACTAACGATTCTGTTAATCAAATTAATACTTCCTTCGAATCTACGGCAATTACTACGCGAGTATCAGAAATTCTCTACCATAAATTTTTTTAATTTTTGTGACGACAAAGGAGACGTCGGCGATAGAGACCGGTTTAACAGTTTAACCGAGTGAATGAACAGGATGACAAACTTTCTGCTTTCCCTCTCTCAAAAGGTTGATCCCGACACTAAAGCATTACCCAGAGAATACTCTTCTTTTTGGTCGTGAGAATACGCTCAAATCTTGGTCCCTTTCCTCGCTGAAGGAAGCTGCAGATGTAGATTCTTCAGAAGAGAGAAGCTTTCAAGAAGCTCTTCCTCCTTAAAAAGAGCAAAAACGAACCAAAAAATTACTGAATTAAGGCCTTTCAGTTCATGGCTGAGATCACTGATTGTTAAATAAGAGCCAGGACTCCATCTGGAAAGGATCCCATACTGATGGTACTAAGCTGAGGGAATAAAGCGGTCTCCTGCTGCTTGCGCGAGAAGGAAGACTGATACCCACAAAGGGTCGACGTTTTGCTTTCTACTTGTATATGGTTTGATCAAAAAATTTCTTTCTTTCTCTCCCTTTCCTGAAACATCAGCAAATTAAAAAAGAAAAGCGATGAAAAAGGCAGGGAAAGCGAGTCTAATTTTTATAAGAACAGGCCTGCGTTCTACATTTCCACGTTCGAAAGTGCAATCCACTCCCACTCAATCTCCAGTGCCTTCGGCTACTGAAACCGGTGCTTGGATAAACTATGTCACCGAGCGAATCATATGAAATATATATTCCTCGAAAAAGAAAAATCTTATTATTCTTAAGACTAAAAGAGCTGCTACGAACAACAACCACAACGCCCTTAAATAAATATTTCGGCAGAGACGCTAAAGGCTTATCCTCTTGAATCAAATGGGGAGGAAAAGGGATGAACTGCGTTTATTTCAGAATTCGCGATGCTAAAGTGGGGTACAGTTAAATTCGACAAAGGCAAGGAGCACCAACGGTGCAGTATTAAACTATGTCAAAGGTTGGCTTATGGAACCCCAGTGAGTCATGCAGGACAAGAAAGAAGATCTGAGCGTAATGTTCTTCTAAATTCTTCTCTCATGGGATGTCATAAAGTGAAGCTAGCCATGGTTTAAGCTCGTGGCGTGATTCTTATTGCACCAATCATGGGAGATAAATCGAGAAGGCACAAATGCAAAAGAATTTCTAATGAAAATTTTGATCAAACGAAAATGATTCTGAGAACTTTTTCTCTGCTGGGATAAACGAGGGAAACTTAAGATCTTTTCTGGATTAGAGATGCTCACCCCATTTTTTTTTTTTTTTTTTTTCTTCACTGGTTGCCGAAAGACCGATCAAACAGGAAGCGGCAGACCTCTTTGTCCTTCCCACTTTTGGGTCTGAAGAAGTAAACATTGGGCAATTGCTCACCTTCTTTGAATGCAATATTAAAATATACTAACTTTTCATTTTCATTTGACTGTTCATATAAACAATAGTACCCTAAATTAGGAGAAAAAAAAAAAAAAAACTCAGCTGTAGCTTGCTTTCTTCCAAAAAATATCCACAAAATAACCTGTTGGTTTTCTCTGTTTTCATTTTCTGGTTTCTTCTAAACTGGCCGTCTCATTAAAGCTTGGAAAGTCAATAGATATACAAATACCCAATACCACAAGCTGCCAGTTCCCTTGCTTGTTGCCTGTTTAACAATAAAATCCGTTCCGGAAACGGGAAAAGAAAACAAAAAACGAAGAATCAGATAGTTGAATCCACTACTATATCATTGTAATTGAACTGAATACGTTACAAGAATTTACAGGGTGTCTCTGTGGGTATTTAGTACAAGTGTAACCGCCTACAGTCTCCTCAGTCCTCAGCGGTGTTCTCGTTTTAGTTTTTTTCGTTTACTCAAAAGAATTAATATTTTTTACTTAGCTACAGAAATAAAGCTTAGAGAAAGAAGAGAAAATCTTCCTAAGGAAGTACCTGAGTCGCAGAAGAGGTGAGAGTAACTGAAGCTGTGGAAGTCGACTTTCCGATGAGGTCAACATTGTAAGCCATGGTTCCATCTGGTTCGTACAGCCCATAGTTCCTCTCGGAGTTCGGCCCGGGCTTCATATCTTCGTTAAACAAAGCGAACACATAGACTTCTAGCCTCTGGTGAGGCCTCAGAGGTGTCCCTTCACTGATCATCTGTCTACGAAACAAATTCCGATTATACATGGCTGCATTCTCGACAGTTGCTCCGATTTCATCTGGGTCACCTTTGGACGGCCAACCCGTCTCTGAAACTCTCACTTCCACATTTTGATAGCCAATTCTAGCCATGGCAACGATCACCGAATCAACCTGAGCGTAAAGCATATTGTCGTAATGTAATCTGGTGTAAGGGTCCACCATTCCTGAATTTGGGTTGAAGAGCACGTAATCCAAAGAAATTTTCGACGGGGCATCCTTGTATGCAAAGTATGGGTAGGCATTGATCCAGAACGGGGCCCCTGTCTCCTCCAAGAAACTCAAAAGTGGTGCAATTACTCCGGTGAGGTTGCTTCGGAACGATCCGGCGGACGGCGGGTAGGAATTTTCCAGGACGGCTAATGAATTAGCAGTTGAAACGTGGATATACTTATCGAGGCCTAGTTGAACGAGTGCCTGGTGAATGCTTGCCATTGCGGGTACTAGGTTGGACATGAGAAGGGTGTCATCGCCGGTGAATATCTCGTTCCCAACGGCGATGCCGGTGATGTTGGTAGCGGGGAAGTACGGTTTCACATTTGTCAACACCCATTGCAGCGCTTGCGACTGATCCATGACCTGGTTCATCGCTTCATTGGAAACAGTTACGATGAGTTCGACGCCTGAGTTTGCAAATGCGGTTAGAACTTGCCGGTTCGTGTCATAAATTCTTGTTTTGGAGATCCTGAGGGAGTTCAGCAGAGTCAGAACTTTCTCCGGAGGCGGCAGATTGTCGGCGACTTGGCCGTAATTGATGCCCAGTGCCGTTGCTCCTCGTAAAAAACCGAGTTCTGCAAAATTAAACGTACAGAAGGATTGATAATTTAGCAAAGAAAGCCGAAATGGACACTGGTATCGACAAGAACCAAGATCCAACTGAACAGATGCCAGTATCGAAGATAACAATGAAAACAATGTGGATTAATTAGCAGCAGCACACACAAAAAGAAAGAAAGGGTACCTGATGACAAGAAACAGAGTAGTAGGAAAATGTGGAAGACGGTAGAGTAGAAGTTAATGGTAGCCATGTCATGAGAAAGAGAGAGGGAGTTTGAGAAGGAAGGAGGAAAGAACTTATAGAGGTTAGCTGAAGAGAAGTAAAGAAAATTGAATTCTTTTCTTTCCTTGTCTGCAAATTTCTCTTTAGCTTGCCTTGCTGATGTGGGCTTAAGAAGAGACTCTTCCCTGCTGGCCTCGTTTTAAATGCTTAGTTTCAACTTTTGTATTCTCTATTTCCCTCTCCAGGTGACGGCCTCTGTTTGCCCAACCATCACACCGACCTGATAAGCAGATCATCAAGATTAGACCATAATACCCTCAGAAGTTTCTTCGAAAGAAAGAAAAGATTTTTCCTACATTTGGCAGATCCCTGGACGATATCATTAGCAGGACTACTTTTCCTATTGATTCCAAAAAATATACAGAAAGGAACCCTTTCCTTTTGGTAATCTCTGGTTCAAAAGTGCAGAAAACACCATCTTAAGAATATGGCTGTGGGTTTCTTGAACCGTATAATCAGGCCGTCTATTCATTTGGATCTTATATGAACATTCAACCCTGATTTCATGTTATAGGAAATACATATCTTTAAAAAAATCTAAAACATTTAAGATAACCCAGTTAGATTAGTCGCAACTGGCAACTAGTAGTGAGATACACTACCATTAATCAGATAATTTTTTTAATTGCAGAAAATGGTTTCTCCCCTAAACTTCCTTTTTCTCGACTCAGACAAGGAATTTGATAAAGATGTTGCATGATCAATCGTGGAGGGAAGAGTCTGTGAGAGAATCCTTTTACGGGAAGACAAAGAAAGCATGTAAATTCATCCCATTTCGTGAATTTCGGAAGCAAAAACACGATCGGAACCAGATGGTTTAAGGAAGAAAGCTGGATCGGATAACGAATGGAATACGTGGTGATGGGACGTAAGTATAAGTTTCCTTATCCACACTTTTTTGCTTTTGATTTGCTGAACAAAAAGGTGCTTACGTTTCGTCAGCTGTAATCGATGCATTGAGCCAATCTAGCTTACATCCCTCTCCTCTCTCCTCTGCCTTTCACAGTCCAATCGTAACTCTTAAACAAAGAAACCATATCATGGGTTTCAAAGGAAGTGGTAAAGGTCGACGATGAAGGCCTCTTTTTAGTGGAAAGCATGAACCTCTGCAGCCAAAGGCTGGCTTCAAAGTCTGAACAAAGACATGCGACTTGACTATGTTTTTATGGATTGAATGGATAGAACTTTGGAGAGTTATCTGTACCAAACCCTCTTGTTTTCTTCGATCTTTTCCATCGCTCTGTCACCCACGTAAATATGTTTGCATGGTGAGAGCCTTCACACCCACATCGCCGGCGGTGAGGTTTCAACACGCGTCAGCCATTACAAGATGAAGAAGATTAATGGAAAGTATCACAAGTATAAAAATTCGATATGATTATTATAACAAAGCACGTATAGTTATTTTATTGGATAATCTGATACTTATCACCTGACATAGCAAAATACTGATACGGACAACAATGTTTGTTGGTTGATTCATAATTGATTCATAAAGAATCCTCAAAAGGGATTCCACCCATTTTGTGGAGATACCTCTTCTCTTTAAAGTCTTTCTTTCTCGAGCTATTTGATCGTTCTGGGTGCTCCATGTGAAGTATGCAACATTTGCCACAAAAGTTCTCTATATCATAAAGCTACCAGATTAAAGCGAACTGACTAAGAATGTCATGGGCAGGAGGAGTCCCATTTGAAGAAGAAGAAGGACCCACCGCTCGGAGGGGGGAGGGGGGGTGGATCCTACATTCTCCGCGCTGCAAGGAAGAAGCAGGGGCACATGAGAAGGACAAAGAAAGGTGACGCGAACATGCACGAACCAGAACATTCGCAGCAAATCCTCTCTCCTTTCTGTCACAGAGCTCGAAAACTTTTCCATGGCCAACGTGTCCACGTTAGATGGTCAATGCTTTTCCCCAAAGGAAAAGAGAGGTTTGCGTTGGAAAGCAGATGCCTTCCCGCTAAAGATTAAAAAGACGATCATAGTTGTCAAAAAGATACAGAACACCAAAAGCTCTCTCGCTCCATCGGCATTCCGCACTCCTCTTATTGCTTCCTCGTTTCGCCTTATCAACACCCATCCCCGTCGCTGCGCTTCTAAGCCTCCTCTCGGTTATCGGATTTCAGAATCTGGGTAGAGTTTCCATTCAACTCACGAAATCGAAATATAGAAAATTAAGAGCGATCAGTTCTCCTTTATCCTCTGCTTTCCCAGATTTCTGTTCATCGACTCACCCAGGAAGAAAAAACAAGTTTCTTCAATTGAAAACAATGTTTAGAGTTTATTATGCGACCACATGTCTCCAGTAGAATTGGGGTTTGATCACTTTGATCTGTTTTGAGGTTTGTTATAGATCCATGACTGGATCAGAGTCCTATTTGTTTATTACTTGATCTTGTTGAATATATGTCACAGAGGATTAGTTTTCATGAGCCGGACGTGGATGGTCCACTCCAGCCATCGCCCATCGGGTTGGACCATCCCTCCTGTAAGAGTCACCATGCAAAAAGTCAGAGTGGACGGTTAAAAGCAAATATTTTCTAATGCACTGTTTTGCAAGCCATTAATGCGACAGTAGGATGAGGTGGCCCCACCAAGGTGGGCCGTTCTGGAAAAGTCATCCACGTGGATGGGTCCTACCAGCGTCGAGTGGGTCTCCTTTTTGCCTATGTAACTGTTCGTCGACTTCATTTTTTAATTTTCTATTCGGCCACCAATCATGCTTCTACGAGCATTTTGATTAACTTTGGTTGTTCAAGATTCATGGTTCTTTCTTCTGGTCTTTGGCTGAGCTTTTGAGACCTGGCATAAAACCCATCTACCAGGGAGTCTATGTTAGCGTGAACTATCAAATAGAAGCAAAAATAATTCACTTATGGTAGCATGAGTTGATCAATTATGATTTCTTTCCTGAAATCAAGAAGAACAATATGTTATCTTCCAAATTCTCTCTTCTTGTAGTATGAATACGTTATAAACCAAATAGAAATTCATTGAAGAAAAATAAAAGAGAGTTTTGTTTCATCATGGTACCAAAGCAGGCTATAGAGAGGATGAGGAAATCATTTTCATCCTCAGATCATTCTCCATCTTCTCTCCATCTTCTCTCCATCCTCTTGTGTGATATTCAGAAGAATTTCTCAGTGATCCTACTGCTTGTCCTTGTACGGGTCCCCAAATCTTAAAAAAAGAACCAAATCGTGGCAAGCCACTAAATCAATACTCCTACATCTTAAAAAAAGGAGTTCACGATACCTAATTATGAATTACGTGTCTACCAAATATTGTCAGAACCTCTTAAAGCCTTTGTGCATACAGTATCCTCGTTCAATATTTCCAATGGAATTCAACTAATCCAAAGTGGGTTCAAGCAATAAAACAAGAAATGGAGACTCTGCAAAAAAAATAATACATGGACTTTGGTCTCATTTCTGAAAGGAAAGAAAAAAATTGGGCACAAATGGTTCTTCTCCATTAAGGACAAGGCAAGTGGCTCCATCGAAAGATATAAGGTGAGACTTGTGGCGAAAGGGTAGACACAGACATACGACATTGATTATCAAATACTTTCTCGTTAGTGGCAGAACTTAATACCATTTGAGTATTATTGTCCCTTGCAGAAAACCTAAATTGGTTGTTGCATCAGTTTGACGTAAAGAATGTCATTCTTCACCGTAATCTTGAGGAGGAGGTCTACATAAATATCCCACTAGGGTATACTGCATCCTCAAAAACTAAAGTTGTGTGTAAGTTGTAACGCACATTATATGGGCTAAAACAATCATCTCGTGCTTAGTTTGGTTGGTTTAACTCGGCTATGAGAAAATATGGCTTCAAACAAAGTAACTCATACCATACTCTATTCTTGAAACATTGACTTGGAAATGTTATAACTCTAATAATCTATGTAGATTACATGATCATTACAAGGGATAACATGGAAGAGATCTTTAGAATACAAGAAAAATTGATATATGAATTTGAAATAAAAAATTTGGGAAGACTCAAATATTTTTTGGGAATTGAAGTAGCAAGATCAAGAAAAGGTATATTTCTATCTCAAATGAAATATGTGCTAGATTTGGTATCACAAGCAGGATTACTAGATTGTAAACTTGTCCACACTCCAATTATCCAAAATCATATACTTGGAGAGTATGCAAATCAGGTACCGGGTAATAAAGAAAAATATAAAAAAGTTAGTTGGTAAGATAATATTTTTTCCCATACTCGACCAAATATTGTTTATATTGTAAGTATAATAAGTCAATTTATGCATTGTCCTGGTAAAGATCATACGGAAGTTGTTTTTTGGATTATTCGTTATCTAAAGTCCTCTCCAGGAAAAGGGCTTATGTTTTCCAAGAATTATCATCTAAACATTAAGGGTTACACAAATGCATATTGGGCTAGAAATATTGTTGACAGTAAGTCCACCCCAAGTTATTTTACCTTCGTAAGAGGGAATTTGGTCACACGGAGAAGCAAGAAGCAAAAGGTAGTGTCATTATCCAGTGTTGAAGTCGAGTTTTGAGGAATGACCTAGGTTTTTTGTGAATTATTGTGGCTTAAAAGACTGATAACCAAGATTGGATTTGATCCTAGTGGTGAAATAAACTTGTTTGTGATAAAACAATCATTGATATTTCTCATAACCCAATCCAACACCATCGAACCAAACACGTTGAGGTGGATAGACATTTCATCAAACAAAATTTTGAAGCCAAGATAATTCGATTTCCATTTGTTAAATCTGAAGATCAACTAGCAAATATACTTACAAAAGTTATTTGTAACAAAACCTTCTACAACTCACTTGACAAGTTGGGTATGTCAGATATTTATGCACCAATTTGAGGGAGTATTAGTGTGAGCTATCAAATAGAAGAAGAAAATAATTTACTTATGGTAGCATGAATGTTCAAAGAGAAGTTGTAACGGATCAATTACGATCTGTTTCCTGAAATCAGAAAGAACAGTGTGACATCTTCCAAATTCTCCTCTCTTCTTGTACTATAAATACATTATAAACCAAACATATATTCATTGAAGAAAGATAAAAGAAAGAGTTTTGTTTCATCAGTTTGTACCCTTGACACATGCGGGTGATCATAGGGCTGGTATAAGGTTTTCTTCAATATAATGGTGCAAGAGATCCTATCACAAATAGGATACAACGATCTCTCAAAGATTGCTTAGATCAAGGTATCGAGTTTGATCTTCATTAAGTTTGGGTTAACTAGATATAACCCAGTTGTAATAGAATATTAAAGAAAACGTATCGTCCATGTAAGTTGGAGTTGAAGACATGTCTCCATGGTTTTATGAGAATGGAAAAGTCGAGTGATGGACTTGCATTAAAAAAACAGAGAGAGAGAGAGAGAGAGAGAGAGATCCAAGGGAATTTTGTTCATTGTATCTTTGCAATGAGAGGTCTTGCACGTTTTAAATTATTAGTTAGTAAGGCTAGGTGAACTCCTGAACGGGGCTGAACTACTCTAGTGCACATCCATGAAAATAATGCTATAAGTATTTTTTTTTTGGTTACGACATAACTTAGTGTCAGTTTAGTTAGGCTTGATTTTGAGGAATCAACAAGATGTTTACAAAGTGATCACAATGTTCCGTTTAGCCAAATTGGGTCTAATAACATGCCTAAATTATGTGACCACGGAAGTATTTATAAGTTCAAAGGGTTTTACCGTTAACTTGTTATAAAGAAAATGCATCCCCCATTACACATTGGAGAAATACATCTCATCTAGATAAATAGTCACTTATTTTGTAGATATAAGAAATACATTTCTCATGGTGGTAATTCAACAAAGGTCAATGTACCTTATTAAATTACATCAATAGGAGGATATGTTGGCTATTATTCCCTTCAATGGACATTGAAAGAGAAATCAACTAGATATAAACCCTACATTAGTAAAGTCATAATTATTTTTATATAATAATTATAAGACATTTATTTGAATCCATTAATTCAACAATCTTTCTCACTTGGTTTCAAAATCACAAAATCCATCAATTTTCAAAACCATCAGCACACGTGCGTGAGAATAATATACCCCAAGTATTATCATGAATAATATCAGGTTAAGAGTTTGTTATATATAAAATGTTGATTTACAGCACAAACTTGTCTGTAATTTCATGTCTTTATGTTATTTGGGCGTAAGAAGATAGCTTGACTTAACAATCAATTACATGAGACGAAATTAACCTTTTCAATTTGTCTTTATCTTTTCCTTCTTCTCGATCAATCCAAACTGACAAGCGTTCTGGACGACGTAACGAACGACCCTTTCCACTCATCGTCACCAGAACATCTAGAGCTGACCAAGCATCACCATTTATCCATGAGGCATGGTTGACAGCCACACAGTTCTGTCAACAAGTCTTGCCTTCACATGCGTCGGTCCCCGAATTCAAGCTAACCCTTGAATCATCGAAAATATGCCCTACAATGCCTACAGTAACCAAGATATTATAGAGCTTCACCAAAACTTTCAAATCAATTAACTGCAGGTACCCGCGTACATTGCATTACTGAGCCTTACTTGTCAGTCCATCAAGAGTGTAATTCGCACTCTTAAAGATTCACAAGATACATACGATACGACCACAGAAAAAAAAAAAAAACAATGGCAGAAAGCGGTGTCGGAACTCATGAATCGGCCCAAGGACCAAGAAACTCGTAAATGGCCGGTAGCGCTAGCAGCATTCTGTTTAAGTCTTCAGACTGTAGATGACCTTCTACCGGAGAAACTTGTTCACTCTTGGCTTTCTTCTTATCCAGTATCGCAGCTTCAGCAGTGCTGTCCGTCTCCGCACGGGAGTTCCTCCCAGTGAGGCCCTGAACAACAGATTTGAAGCTCTGGGCGTCCGTTTCGATGAACTCAGTAATGATTATCTTCACTTTAATCGGATCTTTCCCCTTGCTCGGCATGGATGACGACATAGCAACTATGGAAAGGGGGAAAAGGAATGTGGATCGACGCCTGGCTTTATTCTCTTTTCTAGCTCTAGCTCCGGGCCGCAGAGATGTCGCTTCAGTTAAGTTCGTTTACCTCAGCTTCGTCAGATTATTATTTATATGCACGAAGGAGGGGCGGCGGAGGAAGATGCGGGGCAGAAGTAAGGACGCTGAAGCTTGACTGTATAGACGCTCTCTTCAAAGACCTGGACACCATCAAAGACCCAAGCTCGCGATCGCATACTCCGTAGACGACCAAACCAGTCATCAACTTGCTCCCGCTGGAGGACCGTGAACCACTCGAAACATTTGTCACTGGTCAGGAAAGACGACGCGAGTCTTCAATAACTTTTGTCAAGTTGGGAATAAATTTTAATTGGATAAATTAGAAGTTATTGATGAGGCACATAAGTTAATTTTACATTTTACATTTGGTCACCACTCAACTACGAGTCAAAATGAGTTAAAAGGCATACCTCTGTTTTATTAAGTCAAATCAATAAGTCAGTCTAACCGAGTCAAAGCTCTTTGAACTCGATCAACCAAACTCAATAAGAGTTTCTCCGACTAACTCACTCTACAATTAAATTGCGGTTCCTGAATGGAAGGAGAACCATCAAAGAGACACGGACTGACGGAAGACTTGATCTAACATTTTTTCTCTATTTTCTACTCAGTTAATGTCAAGAATGAATAAGGCACACCCTTTCTTCCTGGACTTGATAAACGAATCAGCAGTTTAGAAAGCCCCAACAAGCAACAGTTTCTGAATTTTCGTTATGAAAAGAAATGAAGAGGACCACACGCCTCAACTACCATGAAGACGCAAATTTGTATCATATGCCTTAGTATATAAAAAAGACTTACAGCATATCAAAGAGAAACTGTTGTTTTATCCGCGTTTTGTAAGCATTAGTAAGGTTTCAACAACTATGATGCAAACATGTAAAAGCTATTTACTGGTAAACTTTGCCACTTAGAAAGCAAATTAAGGTTGAACCCCAAAAAGAATCAGAGATTATTCAACTCCCAGCAGCGGCCACCGAAAGCACCAGTCTGTTTGCTCCATGCCCTTCAACTATACTTTTGACTGCACAAATTGACAAAGAAAGATGTACTTAACAAAAACGACTTTTGACATAAAAATGTGGCTTACAAGCATAGTAAATAGATATATTTCACCAGCAGTGAGGGTATCTCTATTGACAACCTGACTGATCAAACAAGACTTTTTTAAGTCGATCATGGAGGCTACCTGACCTCAAAATTTTCAAGTCTTCAAAACTTCAGTCACAAAATGAGTCCCAGTCCCCCTATATCAAACAAAAGGACTTACTGATCGTTATCTTCTTTATGATATCCCAAGTGAACCACAAGAGGAAAGCTTTAGAAATAATTCTACAAATATTAAAATTTTTATTCATGACACAACAGAGCATATATTCCAAGGTGAACCAAAAGAGGAATGCTTTAGAAACAATCCTCCGAACGTTCAAAAATTTATCCATGACTTAAAACAGCGGGTTAATGAAAAAATAAGATAAAAGAGAAAAAATGAAATAAACATAAATCACTTCGCTGGCTCTGACAAGTCTAAATTGAATGCTTTATACTGCAAATCACCTCCTCAAGCAGGCAAATAAGAAAATGAGGAATTTACAACCAACAAACATAACTTAGTCATCTTTAGCCTTTGATACAACTAATTGAGGTCGTCCAAGGTATGAACTTTTAACATGATCCACTAGATAAGCGAATCACAAAAAAAAAAGGCTAAATGGCAAGGCGAGATATAATTTAGATTGCCAGCATATCCAGGAGAATTAGTAACCATTCAAGTTCAAGCAAAACAATGGGGCTAAAGAAGTAACACGAGTGAAAACTGAGAAGATGCCCAGTTTTTCCTTTTTCTGTCAACTTTTCCATACAACAAGCGAAATTCTTGGTAAATTCAGGCAGTAGAATACAGTTAAAGCACCACATAGTACAAATGGCTCCTAGCCACTATAAGTTAAACACCTAGCGTTCCCTATTTTCATGCACATAAACTTATACTTTAAATGGTTGTCTACTCTTTCAGGAATCAAAAATGAAAAATATTAAAGTTTCTCTCTCATAATGAATAATATTCTCTATCCAAACTACCACATTGCAATCCTTCACATACTCCTCTTCCAAGAGACCAACATATAAGCATCCTAAAAATCACATTAATATTGAATTATCCAAACCAGCCTACAACTAAAAATGGATGCTACTTAGTGAGGCAAGAGAAGCCATTTGTAATATTCTCTGTCACAAACTAATGTTATGAGGATCAATGCAATCAACTTGTAAAGAAAAGGAAACCCTGTATATATTATTTTAAAGGAGAAAATTTTCTAATAGATAAAACAAACCAATTGGGACTAACAGAGAAGCCATTGGATACAAAGACCATATAATTTAATTTTCTTGAGTTTAAGGCTTCCCCTGTTTGTTGTCAAGAAGTTATTAAAGTAGATTTCTCTCTTGAAATGCCAAACAAGACGCAAATCCAGCTACAACCAATTTTCTTTTGTCTTGAAGACTTCAAACAGCTATTAGAAGTACTTGTGAATCAACTGTCAATAACTTATTTGACCTATGAAGAGAATAATGCATCAATCAAAAGAATACAAAATGAAAAAAACAAACAAACAAAAGCTTTCAGTTTTACTGTTTTAAGAAGCAATCAATGTGAAAGGCTCTTTTTTTTTTTTTTAATAAGAGAACAGCAGTTTTTAACTACAATACTAACACCTCAGTAGACAAGATCCTCGTTATTAAAGATGGTAAGCTTAACAACCAAAAGCTGGCCCTTAGGCATACTTAATGGCACAATTGTACTACGAGAACTCAAATAATCACCAGCACCAACAACTACTCAAACTAATGAAACAATATTTGAGTATTGATCAAATTGAAAAACAACAACATGCACATGAAATATTTCCTCAGTTGCACACTATCCCTACCATGAAACACTATCATTTCTTTAAATCCTTCATTACATTTTTCATAGCTAGATAGAGTTCAATAGAATATTCTAAAGCTAGCTCTTTAGTCTAGCTAAAAATAACATAAAAACAAAGAATCGAAAAATTACAAGAAAAGACCTGCAGGTACCTGGGATTACATATAGTCCATTCCTGGATCAAAAGAACCTGGATCGAAGGACCCCTGCCAATTAACCAAAAAACTAGAGCCAAAGTTAGGGTCATCGAACAGTTAGAAACTAAAAACTAAAGAAATAAGAAAGTACGCACAGGATCACCACCGTCTTCCCAGCTTGCTTGACCCACACCCCCTGTGCCACTATCTTGCCAGCCAGTTTGATCCAAGCTCATTGTGCCACCATCTCGCCTACGTGGTTGATCAACATTCATGGTGCCGCCATCCTTCCAACCAGCTTGATCCACACTGCGCTGACCCTACCATGAACCCATGACATATCTCCGAATTAGAGCCAGTAATTTAAAAGAATTATAAATGTGGTTTCAAGAAACTGCAGAAACGTTGAGAACTGAAGTACCTCTTCCATCTACAAGCCGAACAACAACCATGCGCATCATAGCAGAATGCAACAAACAAACTAGGTTAATCAAAGCAAATAAAAGCCTAAAAGACAGAGTATGACAAATTTTATTTATTGAAGTACCAAGACCAGACCTTCCTGTAGAGGTGCAAATAAAGCTTCAGTGGCTCAATATAATCCTCAAACCCTAACGTTGAGATCGCCCACAACAAATCCTCACCATTGATAGTCTTCCGCTTCTCTTTGTTACACTTTTCGCTTGCCCTGCATTATTTTCAAAATTTTCCTTGTCGCAGAAGCTCCAACGAAAAAAAAAAAAAAAAAAAAAATAGAAATGCGAGTAAACCAAATAAAAACCACAGTAAAGGATAGAAAAAAATACTCGCTGGTGATGAAGCCGATGAATTCAGAAACACAATACTGCACACACTCTTTGGCGTCTTTAGCTATCTTCCCATTGGCTGGGATGGCTTTCTTCATGATCCGACTTATGTTGGCGATAGGCAGGAACCTATCTTGATCGCGTACAGCACTGGACTGCGCATTGTGATCGCCAGAGTGTCCGCTGTCCGGGCTCCCAGGAGCGCCGGCTTCCGCCATGAAACCCTGGAATAGTACGGTAACATTATGCAATAGAAAGAACGAAAGTAATCAAGAAACCAACACTCGCTCTTCGACTCAAACTACTTTTGAAGAAAGCCAAGAGCACGAGTTTCTTGGATTCGATGGGTCTCTGTGCACTCTACCTTGGAACGTGAAATCTTACAAAGAAAAAAGAAAAAAACGAGGAGAGAAGAAGAGAAAACACAGGGCGTCGTCCTCGTATCTACGCCGTTACTTTTCGGTATCGAAATCTACTCTTTATGTATCGTATATAAGATAGAATAGTAAAAAAAAAAAAAAAAAATCGGTAGAGTTGATAGACTCTAAAAGAAAATTTTGGGGGTTGGAAAAAACTCCGTCAATCGAGGATGGCTCCAAAAGTGAAGACTGTAAAGAGTTATAAAGCCATTGGTCCGTTTTTGAGAGAAAAAGGGTGTTTCGAGAGAAAAACAAGGGAAGTTCGGTGAGTTTGTTTATTCTTGAGCCTTTGGAGGCCTTTTAAGTTTTAACCTTAATTTTTCTAATTGCTTCGTCTGTGTCGATTAATTTTTCTAAGATTTACTACCACTTTGTATGACAACATGGACATATGGAGCACTATGAAAGACATATGGAGCACTAATTGCCTCTTATGTCTACTGGTGTGGATTGGTTGAGCATGGTCAGTCGGATAGCCTTTGTGTGCGTCTAACCCAAGTGTTTGTTGGCTTAAGGTCTTCTTTATATGATCAAATTTTAATTTCAATTTCTTAAGGTGATATTTGACTAGATTCAAACTTGGACATTTTGGTTTATTTGTAAATAGTTCTATTTCTTAAACTTAACAATGCAATGTTCAATGGAAAAATAGTCGTTTCTAGTTATAGTATATGTTTTTAATCTTTTCCCTGTGTCTAATGAAAGTCTTACTCTAGTTGTTGAGAATATTGGTCTCAAAATCCCCATTGAAATAGTTTCGATGATAACAAATATTCACGTTAATAATGACGTGTAATAAGTATGTTATGCAGCCCAAAAACCCTTAAAAGAAATTTCCGACTTCCAAGTAGCAAGAAAATATTTAAAGAGGGAACAAGGAGTTCACAAGGCCTAATAGCACTTTTGACTTAGTAAGAAATGGAAACAAACAACGAGACCTAAAGATGTTGACCACTCTAAAGCAATCGACCAAGATAGTCGACCACTTGGGAATAGTTGACTATATTTGTTTATAAAATATTATCATAGGAACCAAAAATGAGTTGACCACATGGCGAAAAGTCAACCACTCTTTTGTAAAAAATTAAAATTTCAAAGTAATTGACCAAGATCCAAAAGCTATAAATCTCCAAATCTTGTAAGTAACCTACCAAAATATTCAATAGTAAAAATAACATTTATTGATTAGTTTTTCATAATTTTTAGACCTAGTTTTTACCAACTTATATGAAAGGACAAAAATAATATCCACTCATAATGGCTAATTATTTTAACATAGAAACATGCTATTTAACACTATCACAATGAAAAAAATAAAACTCACAAGAAAATGAAGCTTGTTTTGAGAAGTTTTAGCCTCTTTGAACTTCTACAAGAAAATGAACTTCTACTAGCAAAATATATTGCTAGCAAAAGTCCAAAATTCGTTGAAATAAGTTCTCCCAAAAAAATCATTGGCAAAATTCGCTTACACATTTCCGCTAGTAAAATTTATGCCAGCAAAATGGTAAATTCACTAGCAAAAATTAAAATATCAACCAACAAGTCACTAGCAAAGAATTTAAACCTCTATAGTGAATTCCAAATTTGGTGGTAGAGGGTATTTTAATAATATTCATATTATGTGTTTCTTTCCTAACAAAATTTTGAATTTAGTAGGAAAAGCATAAAAAATTGTAATTATAGTTTTTTAAAATTAATATTTTTCCTTTTTTAAAATTGTTTAATATTAATTGAATTAATAAAAAAATTAAATCAATTTAAAAATTATTATATTGAATTATAAAAAATAATCAATTGAATATATATATATATAAAATTAAAATAATAAATTTAATTATAAAATAAAATGTATATGACATGATAAATATATACAATAAAATCCCTTAAAATTTTACAACTTATATGAAAAACTAACCAATTGTATAAAAAAAATTAACAAAAAAAAAAAAAAATAGTGGCCAGATTTTCTACTCCTAGTAGCCAGATAGCACATTAGGAAGTTAGTCTTCAAGTTTAATCTGTTTTGTAGTCTTTCTATATCTCTAGACCGAAAAGGGCTTCTACATTTTCGAGTACTCAAGCTTCAATCATTTTCCTTGCAACCCCCAAGGTTCTTCACCCTTCTTCACCAGGTTGAAAGATAAGGACAACATATCTTACCTTCATCAGTATGAACTCTCTCATTCGTAATACGAAGGAATTGCATGAGCTAAGATATTGGAGAGATCAAAGTACATCTAGTTTGAGACACTAATTTGGCTTAGGAATTAGGATCAGTAGGATTTGTTGACATTTATAAACAGTATGAGAGCTATTCAAACAAAAACTTGGTAGAAAATTTTTCCAATAAAAGAGATGATCAAAATAACATGAGAAATAGATACGTTGATTCACAACAAAAACCAAAAACCCAACGAATAACATGAAGATCTAATCCCTTTGGAACCAAACATGAATTTTTATGAGAGTTTATAATTGACTTAATTTTCAATTTTTATGAGAGCTAAGATATGGCCAAGATTTTTTAAGATTGAATTTGACTCATTCATTGTATGTGAGTTGTTGTGTGATTAACTACTACTCAAAATCTGCATTACTAAGTGCCTTCTTTATTTTTAAAACCACATTGCACATATTCATATGATGTTTTATGGGGGCATTTTAATGGTTTTTTTAAAAAAAATTGATATTTGAGGATAAGATTTCAAATCCAAGTATTTTCGTACTCGTGACTATGAGATAATTGATTATACTTGGTCGAATATACTGAATAGATCTATAATACTTCAAAATACTTCGTTTAAATTCAAATTACTACTTGTCGGTTATACTTTAAAATTAAATATTATATTCTGTTGGTCTATGTGTATTTCTCAACTTGAAAAATCAATACCATATTTACATTGAGCAAAAAATTAAAATCAAGTCATCTTGAGCAGCAAATGCTTTCAAAATAAGCCATTAAGAACTATTTTGTTGTTGATTACATTGAGTAGGTACTTAGGATTGGTGTGCCTATTTGTTTGAACTTAAATTGTTAAATTAGCTTTTTGAGAGGCAAAATACATTGGGCCACATTGTAAGAAACATTGTAAGAAAGTGATCCTTGTAATTTGAGTTAAGCCTTGAGTTAGTAAGACTATTTGTAGCCCATAGGATTTGAGAGAAGTTATTCTGGTGAGGAGTATGGGTTGACAAATTGAGTTTGCTGCTATGTCATCTGTAAGACCTTGTGTAGACAGGTGGTGTTGAAAATTACTTAGTAATTCAAATAGGGTCTTATATTTTCGATCGAGTGACATTAGTCCCTATGTAACTTGCATTGCAATTGGCCTTGGAGATGACTTGTTGTAGAATATGCTATAGGACAATCCAAACTTAGTAAAGTTTCAAGGTGCTAAAACATATTAGGGTTGGACTAACAATCTGCAAAAGGAGTGTGAACCACCTAAAATCCTATGTGTAGTTGGTATGTGATTGCTTCTGCTTATACTTTGATTATTATGTATAAACATAAATTATAAGATTGACCTTTCACTTTTATCCTGTGTAATTGATATGTGGCTACTTTTGTTTATACTTTGATTATTATGTATAAACATAAATTGTAAGATTGACCTTGTACTTTTACTAATTGAAAAGATAAATACACACACACAAAATTAAAATTAATACTAAAAATTAGCAATCCCTTAGGTTTGTTCCTTACTGAAGCTAACACTAGTAACTAAAAATATAAGACATGAAGTTATAACTATCGTATATTATGAATGAAATATGAAATTTCTTCATTCTAGTTTTTATTTTTTTGTCGTCACTTCCTAAAGAAACATTATTACGTATTTAATTTATTTTAATTGTTTACTATAAAAAAAAATAACTTTCGAGGTTCCATTGGTCCAAACCATTGAAGGAGGCCCACTCTTACCTTCCCAATCTACATAATTTAAATCGTTGATCTTGATATGGATGTTCTAGGGAGTGATGTAGGTGCAATTTGGCTTCGGTGATTGTCCCATATATCCAGCTTGTATCCTAAATATCAGTCAGGACTTGTATCTTAATAGTTCATGTTCTAGTATCAGCTTTCAAATACAGAGGAAGTGCACAATTTAGATTAAATACGAAACAACATTCTATACAAAACATGCAAAAAATAAACATCTATCTTTCAATTGAAACTATAAAACAATAGAACGACCATATCACAGTTTAATGGGAAAAGTTTTTGTGAGAAATTTTTCTGCGACTCGATTCTTCTCCTTCTCTTTCATCCACAAACCTTGTAGCTGTCAAAGTTGCCTGTTAGACTTGATGTCTAATAATAATAAAATAAACATCATAGAAATAGATATTAAATCCTCCATAATTTTTCTTATCATGAGAGCCATACATATATCATAGAATTGAAATAAGAAGACTAAATAAAGCGTACCTTTCATCTTGAAGAATATAAATAGAACTTGAAGCACACAAGATAACCTTTGATAATTCGTTTACAAGTGATAAGCTTGCTCCCATTCAGTCAGACTGGGTGTGCAATTAGCCTTAGCCTCACTTGTAAGGCCATGGAGGAATTTATAGATTTCCAAAGGGTGTGGCACTAATGACTATTCAGAAAGATACATCCCCTTAGGAGAGATACATCATTTAAGGAGAGATACATCCCCTCAAGAGAGATACATCTCCTTATGTCCAAGGGATGTGTCCAGTCAATGCACCCAATGAATCTACCTCTACAGGGGGATGTGTTGGCCATTATTCCCTATACTAAACATCCAATAACAAAGCATCTAGAAGTGGGCCCCATACCTCTAAAATCATGGTAATTTTATTTTATAAATAATATATTTGAAACCATAATTCCAACACTGCCATCCCACCATAGAGCACAGCCAAAGCAACCCACTCACAGAAGAGCTAGTTCAGCTACGTCTTATTTCTTAACTGGACGATACATCAAAAGTTCCTCTGATGACAGTACCATGTCTCTTATAGAATGCCCACATCCAATTTCATGCAATAAGCAATATGACTAAAGATTTTTCTTTCCATTGCAAGACCCTATTTGCCCATACCACTTGAAAAATCTGCTTCAAACCTGCTTTCGTTCTTTCCTGTTTAACATCCATTCTTGATTGACTTTTGAATCATCTTCATAGAATAAGGCAACAACAATTTCTAAATCCTAAGTCCAGTTCAAATGTATAAGCTTTAATGAAATCCCCGTATAGTCTAGGGAAAAAACTTTTATCACTGAGAGCACGTAGTTTCCATAAAGTCGGAGCATTGAAACATGCCATAGTGCCCTAGCTTTGAACATAAGCAACAAATTAAGATGATATTCAAAAGGCAAGTGTACATTCTGCATCAAAGTTTGCGATCAGTCTGCTTGGGCTCAAAGCGACCTTTCTAATTTGCCATTATTCTCCCCTTGAATAACATTGATACATAGAATATATCTAATTTGTATTTTCTCAGGCTATTAAGTTATTAAACTGACCAAAAGATTTTCATGTTAACTAAGGCTGTTTATATCATGGAAGAGGATCAAAAGTTCTTTATCTATGTCATTTACAAAAATAGCTTGTAACATGCTCGGTTACTTAGATCGAAGGAACGAACATATTGATACTCAATGACAATAAATTGTTACATGGAACTGATTCATTTCCTTGAGGTTGAAGTAACACTGTTGTATAATGATAAATGACATTGGGAAAGTGTGGAAGATATTATCGAGTCTCTAACACATAAAATGTACTCTATCAGCTTTTTTAGGTTTTGAAATTTGAGAGTGGGAGAGAGAGGTAGAGAGGGAGGGAGAGGGAGAGAGAGATATATATATCTTCCCCATCATCACTTTCCTCAAACAAATTCAAACCCATTTAAGCAAAGGAAGTAGTCTAACCTAAACTCTCAAATCTAATGGATTGTTTGTCAAAATTTGTTTCCAAAACCAATGATCTGACAGGACTCAACGGCTGACGGCACAACGAGCTCACGGTGGTGGACGAAACCACCACTACCTCACGGGACTAACGGAACAGTCCAAATCACCAAACGAGAGAGAATGTTGAGCTCTCTTGTTTCTCGGCAAACACAACGAACACGAGAGACAAACGATAAAAGGTTTCCATTCGGGGGTTTTCCCCCTTTCATTATATATTTAAGCTTTAAGTTTTCCTGTTACAAAATGGCCCATGGGCCCAATACAATACCACCCATCCCATTAAGCCTAATTTAATAACCCTATGTACATAACCCAAATTATATAACAAAATGAATCTCTAACACATGAATTATATACCACCTATTTGGATATTTTAGTTATTTTGCCCCTTGTTTTATTTATTCTCTTATTTCCTCACAAACCAAAGAGATAAGACCATGCTCTCTGTCAAACTAAATGAGGCTTATGACAAAATACTTGTAACTTTCTATTAAAAAATCATATTAAAATCTTGTGGAACCTTATACGTGTTGAGTACTCTGTATTGGTTGACTAATCCATTTTTTGGTGAATTATTTTAGGAACTTATATAACATAACATGGTTGTGTCAGTTTAATGAATTAGGATTCATTTTCTCAAGGTTGAGGCATGTTGAATTTATGGAAAAAACAAAAAATTTACAAACTTGATGTAATTTGAGTACATAAACCTCTATTTATAATAGAGGAAACAAGTAGAATCTAATTAAAATTAAAATACTCTTATCCTAGTTACACCCAAAGTTAAATACTAAAAGATAAGTCCTAGAATAATTGAACATAAATAAAAGACTTACATAACTAAAATACCTTTAAACCTTTTCTATGAGACCTCCTTTCATAATAATTTTGGTTCTGTAAGACTTTTTGTTACGAGAGTCATGTAAGAATATTACATACTTGCTCTTCAACAAAGTAACACCTATAAGAAGTGAATATTGTGAAAATGCAAATTAGTTTGTTAATTAATAACACCTTTTGGAAATGACAGCTCACATATAAAGTGGTCTTCCTGAGCCATTTGGACTGTTATTTATGTATACGACCAAATCACTAGAAGTGAGAGAGAGAGGGAGAGAGCGCTTTTGACGACTTCACAACATTATTCACTGTATTTACCTATTTCTTCGTATCTATTATACATAATGCTTAAAAATAGTGTCAAGAGAATTATCAAAATATTCATGATACCAATCAAGCTTTGACAAGCAACATCTTCGATCCCCTTAACCATCTGATCATGATGATAAGCCTTTGATTAAGAATTTTATCAGGAAATCTCAATTTATTATGCTCAGAGTTAGTTATTTTACGTGCCTTTATTATTTGACATGCAGCAGCTATACAACCTGTCATAACAGTCAAGCATTACTTAAATGGAGTTGAAGATTAGTGGATAATGTTCCTGTTATGCATATAACATTATCACATACTTATTCATCATGTAAATGACAAATCCTAGCTTCGTGCAGCTTAGTTGTTCATAGTTTCAGTACTTATTGTATGTAACAACGAATTATGCTTCATTTACAGATATGTTACTTTGATTGTTCATAAATATAAATGGTTTTGTTGATCAATTGCCTATTTACCTTAGTTACATGCAGACCCCATTTGTGAGACATCATTGACTGTCTTTAGGATCTTGTCTGATAATTTGTTAATCCAAAATCTGAAATCTTCTCTTCCTGAATCATCAAATCCGTAATTAAAACCGTTAAACTTCCATTTATTCAATGATAGATGATGTTTATTTCGAGTTTTCGATATTTCTGGTATATAAAGAGTAGATTTCCTTTTCAGTCTTCACTCCCATTATCATCTGGTACAAGAAGGGCAAGACCCTGACCTTCGTCCCAGAAAACCTTTTGGCCCCAGACAGAATTCCGGTGACATAACTGAAAACAGTAATCGACTATAGATACAAAAATTTCCTCAGAAGACCAAAAAGTGTCGCACTACTAGCAGACAATGGAAATTAAACACTTCCAGCAGTGACATGAGATGAATAGCATGACCCGCTAAGCGCAGGTGTTGACCTTCTGTTCAGAGGATGCAAGGGACAATAATCGCCATTTTGGAAATAAAAAACACGGTCACAATACGTAATAACAGACGGCTTTGTCAATTCCTTCACGTGTTACAGGTAAGACAGAGAAGTTCGAGAAAGAGAGAAAGAGAGAAAGATTGTCTGGGGACCGTGAATGCACGAGAGGGAAAGCCCCGTCGCCCATCCCATCAATTTCAAGAGACAGAGCACAGAAATGTAGGCGAGGAAGAAGGAGATGAACCTTGACGTTGTCACATACTCTCTTCTGTAGGCCACTCTTGACGAGGCCACCTCTTTCAAACCTTTCTTACATTCACAAACCTTAAAGTACTCCCCAACCTTAACAACCTTCCCATTTACTCTTCTAAACCTCTTGACTTTGGAAAAAAATAACCATAACATCCTGCTTGTGAAAATGTCCGAAAGAAAAGGAATCCTATGAAGGCTCCTACTCAAGCCTTTACTCAAACAAGGGTAGGCGTATCAGTTATATAAACACAAGATAGGACATGGAGCACAGCTATATAAATACAAGATGGGAATTAATGGCTGACACCATATACCTTGTAAAGTCATGCTGGCTCCCAGAAGATTCAGAGTTCATTTAACTATCTTAACTGCACTCGATTCTGTGTCATTAGTGTGTTTTAGAAAGATAGAATCGGATTTTGGAGAAGAAAGTGATAGTATAGAGCGTATAATGTGGATTCTTCCATGGATGCGATCTCCGTGTTTGACCAGGGGGAGGAAGGAGAGGGACAATGGCGTGAGAATCCCTTCGAGTCAGAAATGAAGGCGAGTGCGTTTTGTTTAATGAAACCGAGACCTCGAAACGCGTTGGGGTGTAGGGTTTGCACGTGCTTCGCCCACGGAATTTGAGAATTTTGCCGTTTTTACCCTTACCATCCTCTCTCGTGCATAACCATCTCCCTCCTCAATGTGTTCTTTTATCTGGAACCCTAGCTGCTTCTACTGCATCTCCCACCATTCACCCCTAAACATCCACTAAATTACCAAAATACCTGAACAGACTGCTTTCCTTTTCTGTTTAAAAACCCGAGCTAACTTAAACCGAGTTTGATTACAGTGTGACACTGATTAAAGGGAGACGAGTATTAGTATTGAGGATTGGCTTGGTTTTAGTAGAAATAATTTGGATTGGTAGGGTTATTAAGGAGGTGAAGAGGCAAGAGCACTCAAAAGTCAATAGACCAAGACACCAGAAAAATGTAATCGGGTTGGTTTAATTCAAATGGCATTGAGGTAGTTTATAAGAGTATGAAGGGGTATTTGCGTCACTCTCACCTTGATAATACAAAAGAATCCAACCGTATGAGAGTCAAGAAAAATAAAGAAACAGAGTTCAGACTCTCAGTAGTTTGAGAGATCATGGGAATATGGAATGAGCGATGAAATTCCTTCAGTCCCCGGACTCTGACTCTTAAGAAGGGAATGGAAGAATGAGAGATCCAATTTCATAAGTCTGCATTTTTCTTCTCCTTCTGAGGCGATTTTCGGGTAGGTCCCCTATTCAACGGACAATTAATCCCAGTCTTCTCATGCCCCAAAAGGATAATCACATCGTCTTACGTTTTAAATATATAGATCCATATTTCCAGCTTCCTCTCCCTGTATTTTTATTATATTATTCTGCTTGTTTAATGAGTTGTAAAGAGTATATCTAAGCCCTCAGTCTTCTCTTTTTAGTCCCATTCTGGAGCTTATTTTGCCAATGACTCGGTGAGGCCCTTTCGGGGTTGAGAAACAGAGGTCTCGTTCAATTGTCACTTCGAATTAGAGTTGGGTTTTTGTTCTGTTTGCCTTCTTCCGCTTGGTGAGTTTACTTCTCTAGTTTCCATACGATTTTCTTGGTGCTTTTCCTTTCTGTGCTTTTGCTTGTTTGCCATATCCAGTACTGTTTTGCGGTAGACTACTGACGGAGTTCTAACAAATGGAATTTCCTGGCGAAAGTTTGCATGAAATACTGTTGTTCCTCACTTAAACTTATACGCTTTTTATCGATTTTCGTCTCTCAGTTAAAATCTCTGCAGACTGCACTTTTTTGTTCTGTTTAGAGCTAATTGTTGGAGTTTGACGGTCTTTACGTCATCTACTCATCTTAGGCTTAACAGAAAACTGAGATCTTAAAGACAAGAGCTGCAGTTGCAAGTACGTATGAATCAAATCTACTCCATCTGTGTCTCAATTCGTGCAAAGACAAATCTCAGCTGAAAACAGTTCATTGATTTTAGGAAGAGACCACCTGCTCTTTGTTTTGTTTTCTCATTTTGATTCATCTTTTAACTCTTTGTTTTGTTTTCTCATTTTGATTCATCTCTAATTTTTTGTTTTGTTTTCTCATTTTGATTCATCTTTAGTTCTCTGTTTTTTTTTCATTTTAATTTATCTTTAGGGTGAATGTGGGAAGAGCTGATTGATATATAAAACTTTTACGAGTTGGAAGAGTTTTCCTGCTGCTCCTTACGTTAGTCTTCTTCTTCCATTCTATAGGATTAAGGGCAAGTGACGATGATGCCAGGGAATGGACATGTCACAGTCCCTCCGGGTTTCCGCTTTCATCCTACAGACGAGGAGCTTCTGTATTATTACTTGAGAAAGAAAGTTGCGTATGAAGCCATAGACCTGGATGTAATCCGTGATATAGATCTAAACAAGCTCGAGCCTTGGGACCTCACAGGTTAAATTTCTTCTTCTTCTAGGGTTTGCATGAAAAACACCCTCTCTTACTAACGTCGTGGCTCGAACGTTGAAAATAGTACATTCATGGATTGTCTTCAGAAGATGCACATTGGACTCAGCAACTATACTTTCTTTGTTGCCTATGCAGATAAATGTAGGATTGGGTCTGGCCCACAAAATGAGTGGTACTTCTTCAGCCATAAGGACAAGAAATACCCAACTGGGACCCGGACAAATAGGGCCACCACAGCTGGTTTCTGGAAAGCTACAGGGAGGGACAAGGCCATCCATCTCAGCAATTCCAAGAGGATTGGCATGAGAAAAACCCTAGTTTTCTACACTGGAAGAGCCCCTCATGGCCAGAAGACTGATTGGATCATGCACGAGTATCGTCTAGATGATGATAACTACGAAGTTCAGGTATCAAAAGAACCCAAAAATCATCTTCCAGTAACGATACCTTTTCTTCACAGAAGCCCCTTAGTATATAGTATTGTTCTTTCGTAAGACCTAAAAAACGAGAGCTACTCTTCTTTGTTCCCGCAGGAAGACGGGTGGGTCGTTTGCAGGGTATTTATGAAGAAAAACTTTCAAAGAGGCCCTCAAACGGAGATAGTAGCTGAAGACGAACAGTTTAATCACTTGAAGCCTAGTGGATCAGCTCATTTGGAGCACAAACACAACGTTCAGATGCAGTATGATTTCGGCTTCGATAACTCTATGCATCTTCCACAGCTTTTGAGCCCCGAATCTGCTGTCACGCCTTTTCTTCCACCAGTCAGATTGAACAATGTCGACATTGAGTGCTCCCAGAATTTGATGAAGCTAGGAGGTAGTGGTGGTGGTGGAGGAGGAGGAGTGGTTCAACACGAAAGGTTTCATGGTGACTGGTCTTTCTTGGACAAGCTTCTCGCCTCCCATCAAAATCTAGATCAGCTCTGCCTTGGCAAATGGAACTCTTCAACGTCCCAAGCTCTGGACATTGGCTCTTTTGTTCAAAAAGCTCCCTTCCAGTATCTTGGCTGCGAGGCTGACATTCTGAAATATTCCAAGTGAAACACTCAAAGACGTGTTTTTTTGGGCAGATGTTTAGGCACCAACTAGTTTAGAATGTTTAAGGTAAGTGTCTATCTGTATATATATATATACATACACCTGAAGTGCTTAGGGTATATGATTATTTCTTTATGCCTTTTCAACGGGGCATTTCATTTCTTATTTAGTTTCTCCATGTTAAGAGTTCTCCCTAAGAAAATATCTGGGCACCTCATTATAGAAATACCGTCATCCGATTTTAGAAATATTTCTTATATGTATTCTTAGTCTCTGGAAAGGAAAGGATTGTAATTGTTGGACTCGGTCTTGTAAACAACACCCAAAAAGAGAAAAAAAGACTAAATTCATGTTACAATTGTTTAACGTAGTTGGAGTAGATCAATTGTTGAATTTCTGGAAAAGAGAAAACTTTCACTAACTTGATGTAATTTGAGTACATAAGCCTCTATTTATAACAGAGTAAATAAATAGATTCCAATTACAATTAAACTATCCTTGTTCTAATTACATCCAAAGTTAAACATTAAAATATAAGTCCTAGAATTATTAAATAACTAAAATAACTAAAACACCTTTAACTAAGAGTCTTATGTAAGACCTTCTTCCATGAGACTTTTCTTAGACTCAACCATATTAATTCAGCCTCAGTGAGATTTTTTATAATGAGAGTCATGTAAAACTCTTTCATATTTGCTCTTCAACACTTTCCCTCAAATTGGAGTTTATAACTTCAACTTGCAAGGAAAAAAATTATTGGTCTTTAATCTTCTTTTGCTAAAAAAAATATTCATAGATGCAAAGTTATTCATCTTTTGCTCTCCCCCTTTCTTGAATATTTTGATCACAAAAAAATTATCACAACATGTAGAACAAAATATCTCGTTTGAATACTTCTTCTACTTCTCCTCCTCAAGTTGGGCAAAAAAAAAAACATAGAGACCCAACTTCCATAAAAAACAATATGGGAGAAGAAAATCATTCCTAGTTGTATGACAAAGCTCCATATACTAATAAAAAAATGGTTTTAATCTAAAACGCACTCTGCTCAATTGTAAAGGCAGAAAAACTACCCAATTTTAGAGCTTAACAAAGAGACTACTCACTTTTTAAGGGTAGCTCAAACACAAATCACGTTTTGGGTGAAGAACAAAAAAAATTGACACAACCTGGATGTTGGGCACACTCCTATAATTTTTAGGTAGTGGGTCTAAGCATTATTTTGAAATGATAAAAATACAAGACAATAAATTGAAAAAAAATATTAAAGAAAAATAATTTTAACTAGAAGGAGGCGACTATGTAACACTCATACTTTCAAACTGACCTTTTAAAAAAAATAATAAGGGAGTCTATAACTGTAAAACTTAATAAACTTGACCAAGTATAACTTTTTTTGGGGTGACCACAATTTTTCAAAGTTAACTATGCAGAAAATACACGACCAAGTAACAAAAAGCAAAAACTTGAAAACAACATTGAAGTAAGATATTGCATACCTTGAATGAGCACATCATGGAGTGATTAAGATTGACCAAATTCTCTCATTAGAAGAGAAATTTGCTAAAAAACTCAAATTTTAGGAGAAAAGGAAACTCAATTTATGTCGATGCATAGAGAGATAATAAGAGCAAAAATAGGAAAGATATTTTTTGTACAACTGACTTTTAGTACTTCTAAAAATGATATCCCAAAAAATGCAGCTTAGAAACACAAAAAGGTTTATTTCTCAATAAGCTAGAATCAAAGAGATTTAATTTGATATATAATTTGACATAAAATATTCGTTCTTGAATCTGTTATGACCTCTTATTTTCTTTGTCCTGTAGTTTGACCTTTGCTGACTCCAATGATAATATCTCCTTAAATATAGATCAAATTGACATTGAATTTTCTCCTTATGAAATTAAACTTCGATAGCTTTCATCAAAATATAATTTTTCTTCATAAAATGTACATATTTTAAGAGAATGAATTTGATTGATGTCAAACATTTTAATCTAGTCAAACCGAGTACTCTTTCTTCTTTGGCCAATATGACCATTGACACTTGTGAAATCGATATCTCTCTCTAGAAAACTCAGATTGAGAATTAGTTTGATAAAGTAGAAAATAGATTTACAAATCTTTCTTTTGACTTATAAATCTCCCTATAAAGTCTCGTTCTTGATGGCTTAAACAACTAAAAAAATGAAACTTTATGTTGATACTCGAACCTCTCTTACAATCTGATCTTTGATGCTTCAAATATCATTTTTTCTTTGTAACAAAATCCGATTGCCAAAATTCTTTTTGCATTATAAATTAGACTCAAAAATATTGTCGTAAATATATAATTTGAGATATGAAAAGTTTAGTATGGAGGTGCAAATGCCAAGAAACCAACAGCATAGGAACAAGAAAGAAAGAAAAAAAATAAAATACGAACCTAAACTACTAGAGATAATAGATCAGAAAATGATCACATTATATTTGTGGGATGATTGAGTCAACTTACAGGACACAATCTGATACTATATTGAATTTCTGGAAAAGAGAAAAATTCCAATAACTTGATGTAATTTGAGTGTAGAAGCCTCTATTTATAATAGAGAAAATAAGTAGATTCCAATGACAATTAAACGACCCTTGTCCTACTTATACCCAAAGTTAAACACTAAAAGATAAGTCCTAGAAAAATTAAATAATTGAACATAAATAGAAGACTAACATAACTAAAACACATTTAATTGAGATTTTTTTGTGAGACATTTGTCCATGAGACTCTTTTTAGACTCCACCATATTAATTCTGGCCCTATGAGACTTCTTATTTGAGAGTCAAACAAGACTCTTCCATATCTATTCTTCAACACCTAGTAAGAGAAGAATGCCAAACTAAGAGAGGGTTTCCTAGTTGGTGAAGAGAGATTCCAATGGGTAAGGCAGGTTTCTTGAATAATTCAAATGCTGAACTTGTTGTAGAAATCCTACTTAACAAAATGGTAATTGGGCAGATTCACAAGTTCAATTCCAACTAATAATTGACTTAAATAACTAATAAAAAGGGCTGAGGGGTTATCTTTCCTACAAATCTACACCTGTAAAGAGGTTTGATCATTCATCACATTCAATGTTCTTTCTCCTTTTGACAGAGTGAATGGTCCTCTTAAGAGAGCCTGATATAGAACACAAGGGTACCAAGACTTCTATATTCAACCTTTGGCTAGCTGTATCTAGTTTGCTTCTTGCGACATATTTCCAACCAGCTGCAGTTGAAGTGTTCAATTTTAATAAAAATGGGTGACAAAGAATTTGAGTCGCTTGCGTCTCAACTTCTTTTTCATCTGTAAAACAGGAAAAATAAGATCGTTATCGGATGTTTATGGAAGATTTAGGCTTATAAGGAACCTTCAATTCCCTATGATTGCTGCACTTTGAATGGACCACAGAAGTTAAATTAGAAGATCTTGCGATATGTCATAGCAAACCGATCCTTGTCTAAAGGGCAGAAGCTTGAGATATGCAAGATTGCCTTCTTGCTGCTTCATTTGTTTTTGTTCCAACACCAAATTATGTTTTATGTATTACAAGGACTTGAGGATTAATGGTGAAGACGAAGGGAGAAAAAGGGCTAAGAGATGAGAGGACAGTAAGCATCGCTAAGTTACCTAAGAACTGGAATTCGCTCTGAAAACGATACTCCTAGGCCGTCTTCTTTTCTTTCTTCTTCCTTTTTATTTTTATTTTTTAGAGTAAAATGAAGTTCCAGTTTCAAGCTTCGGATTAATGGACTTATATGAAAACCCTGATCGTGCTGGTAAATATGTTTTTCAAATTGACCCTCTCCCTTCCTGGGCTCGAGTTACAGGACCTGACCTGACTTTTCTGGTGCCCTTTCAAGCACTTGTGTGTGAAGCAATCGACATCTTCTACAGACTCCCACCCTATTTATCATTCTCATGTCTTTTGTTCAATTTGTTCGTGACAGCTTTGCGTACCATCTAGGCACATGGGTGTCTTCAACACCAAATGATACCAAACGTTTGTTCCAGTGCCACAGTCGCGTTGTCTCCTTCATAAGCCCCACTATGAACATGACAACACCATCCTTTTTCACACGAAACAGCTGCCGGCCGCTCTGCACGGAAAATTCTGCGACTTCCATTTAATACAGAATTGCAAGAAGAACAAGAGACATTTCTTCTCCACAAAGTTCGAAGATCGTAGAGACGAAAATAAACAAAAAATAACAGTAACTTAGATGTGTATACATATATATCATTAATATGCAACAAACAATTCATAAATCTATCCTCCTACTTCATATACCTGGTGTTAATTACTGCCCCAGGGATGGATTGGCGAGTCGGGACGCAATAAAAGCTAATCGCAGCAGTCTCTGTGGAAGCAGCAGTTCAATCTCTGTCTCCGTCTTACAAGGACTGTAATGGTAAATTTGATCTGACGTGTTTCACTAACTGCTCCAGTGCAACGTCAACAGCATCCTTGAATTCGATCTCTGTTGCGTTCGGATGCGTGTAAGTGATCGAAGGGATGAGATTAATCAAAGTTTTCCTCATGCTCTCCACCTTGTAGCTCGGGATCTTTATAAGCTCCTCCTCCATTCGATTCACCTTATCTTCTGGTATATAAACCGAGTACGCCGTGGGCTTCGCTGGGAAGAACCATTGGTACTGTGTGTACGCCGTATGAGGCGAAAAGAATACAGGGATGCAACCCGCCAGCACCGAGTCAAACACCGACCGCCGAGTGAACGAGTCGCCGGCGGGTTGCATGCAGAATATCGATCGCGTCATCACTTTAAGAACTTCGCTGGGTTCGTGGCAAGCGCTTGCTCCTCGGCCGCATTTGACCATGTGGCACCGCGGCGACGCCTCGCATTGCCGGAGAATCTCGTCCCTCACTGCCGCCTTCTCCACCCCCGTGCGTGGGGCGCCCACGAAGGAAAACAGGTAGGGACGGTGAGCTCGGCGCATGCCGTCCTGCCACGCCACCATCTCTTCCGTCGTCGACGGGTGGAAATACGATGTGTACGGGATGCCGTGCTGGTTGACTCCTTGCCATGGGTGCCGCTCTACGGTCAGCACCGACATGTTTAGAACATGTGGCAGCTTAAGAAGGCGATTAGCGCCGAAATCAAATCCGTCGTCGTCCCGCATGAAGTCCCACGCGGTCCTGCCTAGCGCCAAAAAGTGGTCTCCACCGTTAAATTTGTGCCACGTGGACTGTCGACCAAGGTACTCGTCAAGGTCGACTGCGAGACGGTCACGTTCTCCCCTGTCCGGTTCCCGAAACTTGCTCGATGCGTAAAGACCGCCGTAGAAGGGGACGTAGAAGAGAGTCGCCTTACTGGGGTCCTTCGTGCGGCAAGGATGGTTCTCCGCGCGGGCGTGGAAGATCATCTCGCCGATGAATTGGTGAGTGGCGTACCAGCTAGGAGAGCCGAACGAGGGGAGCGGCTGGCCCAGACCGCGATTCGCGACGTGAGGACACATGTCTGTGTAGACGCTCAGATTTCGGCACTGCCGGAGGAGACCGGAATTGAACTTCTCCGGCAGTTCGTACATGTAAAAGAACGCTTTGATGTCGCAGTTCCTCTCTTTCGGCTGACAGTTCCATCGACTGGTGGAATGAATGAAAAGCTGAGAATGGCCCGTCCGTTTAGAAGGAAACCAAGTAAGCAACAGGATAAACCAGAGAGTGATGAAGAGGAACGCGTAGACGAGAGATTTGCGGAAAGCAAGAACGGATGTGAAGCGGAATTCTTTATCTCTGAAGAAAGGCTTCTCGTCGGTCGCCATTAGAGCTGCAGATTGGAGCCTTCTGAAGAACATCAAGGCGAAAAAGTAGGAAATTATTTCTTTTCCGTCTTCCTTGTGCTCTGCTCGTGAGCAGTCGCGAAATGCAGTCAAAGCTGGAAACACATTCACCAAGACTTTTGAGCGCTAGCAGCAGTCGATGCGTGAAATTCGGTACAGCAAAATGAATGGAGAGTTCTTAGTCTTCTCACACTACTCACCCACTCCCTCTTTGTTTTTTCGTTTTTTAAGCGTTCAAGTTGCCAATCAAACTCCATTAAGAGTATCAAAATAGCATAATCCAATCGAAAGGCCGAAGTTAAATGGCCTCTGACTACCAGACTGCGTGTTTCTGTCTGGAGCGGGGAGCAACCGAGGATGACTAGCCGATCGCCACTTGGCAAACTCTCACCGACTACCAGGAATCTCCACTATTTTTACCAGGTGAACGGACGGTTCAGATCAAGCGCGGAAGGCTCAGCGACGAGAACGATTTCTCGCCTTAAAGTGAGTGCAGCCTATAAAATGATTGGCGGTAGGCAACTGTTTCACTAATTTAAATCATTTGTTAATAATTCCACAATGAATCAACAATTGAAGCGTTGATTATTATATTACAAGACGTAAAGAATGGGACCAAGCAAAAATATTTTTTAGTTGGGATTGTGGTTTAAGAAATCGCCGAACCGGACAATCACCTGACCAGGAGTGAACTGGACTAAAATTTCTTTCATTTGTCTTTTATGTGGACCCATTGCAATGGCTTTGGGGCAGGAAAGAAACCGGTGCAAAGACAATTATGTGATATTATTCTGTGTCACCAACCCAAGTAAGGTCGGGACCCTCCGAGGCCCAAAGCTGCCGGGGAAAGTGGAAAAAACAGGCGAATAAAAGAAGATTTTTTGTTCCAACTTGACCAACCCGACCGGTGCTAAGTTAAAGAGAGCTTGGAAGTGCAAAATTTTCAATTTAATAAACCGACAAATTCGTACCAAGCCACCGACAAGAGCCACGCATAAATCCGTCGTTACCATTACCAGTATCATTGCACGGCAGATGACTACAGTTGTTTCATCAAGGGTTTCATTGCTCAGCTACTGCTTATTTCGTCGTTTCCTCCTGGTGGAAGTGGACCAAAATAAAATAATAATAATAATAATAAATCAAGGCGATCTTACAGATAGCAAATGAGGAAGAAGTATTCACTTTCAGTTGGCTTTAGGTGTCCCATCTCTATAGATTTCAAGCACAAAATCATTCACAAGAGATACCATCAGCGTGTAAATGAAAGAGAAGAAATATAATTAGTAAAGAGTATCGAGTGTAAGACACTGTAAAAAAAATAAAGATTATACAGGGCAAACTTTCGACAACCTATCGCAGTCCTTGTATAGCTCCAACCCAGGCTTCTCTAGTTCTTCCTCTTTAAAGCATGCACATAGCTTGCTCATTTTCCCCGTCAAAGCGATATCCAAAGGTCTCTGAATCAGCCTTGGATAACCTTCATCACACCAAACCTGAACACAAAAAGGAACGTGTTCCAAATAAATAATAAACAAGCAATGTGCAACTTGCTTTCCCAGTAAACCAGAATGTGTTTGGTTCAACATTACAGATATGATGCTCTTCAAACCTAAAAGATGATTGCACATTGAGATTACCTCTCCTCCTTCCTCTTGACTCCACCTTGAGTTGCAACTTGGAAGTTTAGCCTCTTCATTCTTCTGTTTCTCCAAAAGCTGGGCCCCACGGGCAGCCTTTGCTTCAACTCCTTTCAAATATTTCGTTGGGTTCCCTTGGCTATCATAATATCGACCGACAAGTTTACCAGAAAATCTGAGATCAAGAGTTTGATCAGTAAAGATATTGCATGTCAAATACAAAACTTTTCACCTACAGTCACTTCCATCATTTAAAATAAGGCAAAGCAGGCCATAGTCGTAATTACTATATGCCTCCTCACAATTAAAATAATTTTAGCTTGTTCTAGCCTTTATTTGATTGAGCATATCATTGATCTGAATTCAACATATGTTATTTTTGTTGACACAAAGGCTGCTAATAATTTTCACATTTCTGGGGACGTTTCTTTAAGGGAGGCCAACCTTGTAATTTAATCAAAAAGTTTGAAAAGTGTTAAAATACAAATTCAGGGGTATTTTGGTCATTTTTTATATTACATTTTTCTCTTATAGTATGGCTATTAGATGATAGAAAATGTCTTATTTTATCTCTAGTTAAATTTTCATTCAATTTAGACATGTATTTTAGGAGATGTAATTTTGAGTGTTGAGGGGCATTTTTGTCCTTTTGTAAATTTTCACTTAAACCTTGATTATAAAGAAGCAGGGCCTTTCTAGCTTGGATTCCATGGCAACAAAGTTGCCCCTCTTCCAGAAATCTTTTTCCTCTTCTATTGTCTCCCCAAATCACCTATTTTTCATTGTATCAGAGCAGTAACGCAAGTCTTGGGCAACTTTTTTTCGATTTTGTGGATCTTTTCCCCATTTTCAGCAATCTCCTTGAAGGTTTTTCCCAAATTTCTGAACTGGTAGGGTAAATATTCTATTTTTTCCTTTTTCTGCCTGTCTTAGCGTATTGGCTAATGATTACTGCTTCTATTTGATTGAATGTTGGGATTAAGAAGTGTTTGATGATCCCAATTTGCTGCTCTTAGCAGAACTGCTAATCTCAAATATGATTTTTTCTCAGTTTATTCAAATAACTATGATCTGATTGAATGGATCGAATTATGAAAACTGGTCTAGATCAGTTTTGATGTATTTGAGGGCTAGAAGAATGGTGAAATATATAACTAATGATCCATCGGTACCCGTTATTGAAGATTGGGTAGTAGAAGATAAATTAGTAATAACCTGGTTGGTCAATAGTATGGCATCCAGATTTAGTGATCAGATTTTGAGTTGTAGTACTACTAAGGCAATGTGGACTACGTTGGTTTCCATTTTGTCTCAAGAAAGTAATTTGTCAAGGATCTATGAGTTATAAGTGAAGTTCTTTAATATGAAGCGAGGTAGATCAGTGATAGATTATTTCACTGAGATGAGGGGAGTACTACAGGAGATTAATACATTTCATCATTTTATTAAGAATGTTGAAGATATCTATAAGAAAGAAAATCAGATTCAAGTAGCCGGGTTTTTGAATGGTTTGGGGCATGAGTATGATGTTATTAGAGCCCAGTTGTTGGTCAATGAGGATGTGACCACTCTTGAACAAACCTTTAATAGAGTTCTTCGAGCTAAAGGTGCAGTTGTAAATAAGAATGAGTCAGGTGGAGCCCTCTTAGAAGCAACTGCTCTTAACCTTCAATCTTCTACTATTAAGCTTGATGGTTAGTTTCATGGAGGTAATAATAGAGGTAGAGGTCGCTCTTACACAACCCGTGGCAATGGCCGAAATGATCGAGGGGATCAGAAATGTTTTTATTGTAGTAGGACTAATCATATTTCTAAGAAATGCTGGGACAAATTTGGTAAACCTATCTGGGCCAACTCTATAGTCACAGATAAGGACGCCTACTCACACACTGGATCCTATGAGGAAATTCAGTAGTTATTACAACGGTTGGGTCAACTGACTGCTTCTCAGACTACTGAGATTCCTCCTTCTTCCTCAATGAGTGCCATGATGGCTAGTACAGGTATGAATGCACTGAATGTATCTCAATCTCCCTCTTGGATCATTGATTTATGAGCCTCTACACACATGTCAAGTAGGCCCTCTCTATTTCAGTCCATTAGTCCATCTTGTTCATATCATCAAGTTACTTTAGCTGATGGATCCATCTCTCCCATTCAGGGGGAATGTATAGTTCACACTACTCCACAAATATCCTTAGATTCTATTTTATTTGTACCAAAATTTCCAGTTAATCTCTTATCTGTGAGTCATATAACTAAATCCTTAAACTGGTCAGTAACCTTTTATCCTACTTCTTGTGTTTTTAGGACTTGCAGATGAAGAGGACGATTGGTTCAGGACATGAGAAGGGAGAACTCCAATCTTTTCCTTCTCTGTCAGCTGATATTTCATTTGACTATGAATCCTATCAACTGGGAAAGCATCATCGCTCCAGTTTCCCAGTTAGTTCTAGTCAAAGCACCAAGTTGTTTGAATTAGTCCACTTTGATGTATGGGGTCCATGTCAGGTTCCTAGCCCATTTGGTTTTAAGTATTTTGTGTCGTTCATTGATGATTTCAGTGGAGTCACTTGGGTGTATCTCCTACGGGAGAAGTCCGAAAGTATTTGATGTATTCCTCAATTTTTTCAATGAAATAACAATCAATTTGGTGCCCATGTTTATGTACTTTGTACAGACAATGGTTTGGAATATCTTAACCATAAATTTTCAGTATTTTGTGTTTTTCATGGTATTACCCATCAAACATCCTGCCCTTATACACCACAACAAAATGGGGTGGTTGTACATAAAAATAGACATCTCCTTGAGGTTACAAGGAGACTATTACTGCATATGGTTGTTCCTAAATCTTGTTGGGGAGATGCGCTTTTAGCTTCTTGTTACTTGGTTAATCGTATGCCCTCATCTGTTTTGAGTGGTCAAGTTCCTCTTCAAGTTTTAAAACCGAATTGTAAATTGTTTGGTGTGGTTCCTCATATTTTTGGATGTACCTGTTTTGTTCATATGTTTGGAATTTCGGTCGATAAGTTGCCACCTCGGTCTATCAAATGTATTTTTTTGGGACATTCTTGTCGACAAAAAGGGTACAAATGTTATAATCCTATTCGACGGAAAACATATATGTCAATCAATGTGACCTTCTTTGAACATACTCCATATTTTTCATCATCTACTGAGCTTCCTGTATTACCTAAATCTCCTTCAGACAATTTTGTTTCTGTTGCAGTTTTGGATGTACCAGTGTCATCAAGTTCTTCATTGCCTCTTCGTTTTACAGTCGTTGCTCTCATACTCTTGCAATGCCTCCAACAGTTACCTCTACAAAGCTCTCTTCTCATGATCCACCAGCTTCCTCATTGCCTGCAGATCCTGTTGTCTCTGATTTGGACCTGCCTATTAGTCTACAAAAAAGTAAACAATCTTGTACTTATCATCCGATATCCAAATATGTGTCTCTTGATTTTTCCCTATCCTTTAAGTCATGTACTTTGTCATTGTCTACTTCTCATATACCTCATTTAGTGCAGAAAACCTTGTGCTCTCTAGAATGGAAACAAGTTATGGATGATGAGATGAGTGCTTTGGTGTCTCGGGGAACATGGCGTCTATGTGATCCACCTGTAGGAGCAGCTATTATGGGGTATCGTTGGGTTTATACTATCAAATATAATGTTGATGGCTCTATTGAACGGTACAAAGCTCGGCTGGTAGCGAAAGGGTATACACACTTTTGGAGTTAATATCTTTGAGACATTCTCTCCTATGGCCTGACTTACTTCAGTACGTATCTTAATATTTGTGGTTGTTAATAAAGGTTGGCTTCTCTTTCAACTCGATGTGAAGAATGTCTTTTTATATGGTGATCTACATGAGGAAGTGTATATGGAGCAACCTCCTGGGTATGTTGCAAAGGCTATTTATGGACTTAACCAGAGTCCACGGGCCGGGTTTGAAAATTTTAGTGATGTGGTACTACGGTTTGGGTTCTATAAGAGCCATTGTGATCATTCTATGTTCCTACTTAAAAGGAAGACTGGTATGGTGGTTTTGGTTGTCTATGTAGATGACATTGTGTTGTCTGGTGATGATCTTGGTGGTATTACAAAAGTTAAACAATATCTGGCCACACATTTTCAAACAAAGGATTTGGGCTCTCTCAAGTACTTCTTTGGCATTGAAGTCGCTCGTAGCAAGCAAGGAATTGTTCTTTCTCAGAGAAAATAAATATTTGATATGTTATAGGAGTATGGTTTATTAGGTGCTAAACCCATTGACACCCCCATAGAAGTTAATCATAATCTACAGGGTCCTACACTCAAGGATACAACTCAATACCAACAGTTAGTAGGTAAATTGATCTACGCCATAGTTACCAGGCCGGATATCTCATTTGTTGTGGGAGTTGTGAGCCAGTTCATGGAAAATCCTCAAAAAGTCCATTTAGAAGTTGCTCAGAGGATTTTGAAGTACTTGAAGAGTGCACTTGGAAAAGGTTTTTTTTTTGTATTCTCATAATGGGAAAATTGATGTACTTAGGTATTCTGATGTCGATCATGCTGGGTGTAAAATGGATAAAAGTTCTACATCAGACTATTGTTGTTTTATTGGAGGCAACTTGGTAAGCTGGAAAAGTAAGAAACAGACAGTTGTGGCTAGGTCCAGTGCAAAGGCCGAGTATCGAGCAATAGTTCATACAGTTAGTGAACTTATGTGGATTAAGTTTGTGCTTCTTGAGTTTGGTCTTTCGTTAATGACTTGAGGTAGCCTTTTTTATTATCAACAACCATGTATTCCATGAGAGGACGAAACATATAGAGGTTGATTGCCACTTCATGAGAGATGCAGTTATGCAGGGGAAGTGGTAACTCCTTATGTAAAGTCTTCAGATTAGTTGGGAGATATATTTACTAAGCCTTTGGAGGGACGTGAACATGTATCCTTTAATGACAAGCTGAGATTGTTTGATATCTACTCTCCAGCTTGAGGGGGAGTGTTAAAATACAAGTTTGGGGTATTTTGGTCATTTTTTATAATTTCTATATTACACTTTTCACTTATAGTATGGCTATTAGATAGAGAATGTCTTATTTTATCTCTAGTTAAATATTTTAAGAGATATGTAATTTTGAGAGTTGAAGGGTATTTTTGTCCTTTTGTAAATTTTCACTTAAACCCTGATTATAAAGAAGCAGGAAGGGCCTTTCTGGCTTGGATTCCAAGGCAGCAAGACTGCCCCTCTTCAAGAAATCTTTTTCCTCTTCTATTTTCTCCCCAGATCACCTATTTTTCAAAAAGAGAAGCAGAGTCTAACAGAGAATGAGAAGACTTTCTTTCCCCAGAAACTTAAGTCCTACGTGCAGACATAGGAGACCTAGGCCTTCTCGAATTGGCTGAGTTATCCCTTTTCTTGTCGTTTTTTCAATCTATCCTACAACGAGCACTTCTGAGGTCATTTAATTTCACTATTTTAAACCTAACCATAATAATTGGTACCAAAGTGGAAGCATCCTCACGCAATGGGATGAAAGATAAATTTTACTCGATACAGGTAGAGGAAGAAGGAGAAGTGCAAGCTCAAAGAGGAAAGAGTAGGTGACCAATGCTTCCAGTCACTAAGCCAAAGATTTCTGTGCAGAAACCCTAGAACCGGAATACCATGTTTCCTCCAAAAAACCTTATCGCCAACCTCAAGAGTTACAAAAAACACCCTAACTGCATCTGATACAACCGGTGAGAATGCATAACTCTGGTCTGTTTTTCTCAATCATTTTTTCTTCTTGCATGAGAGAGAAATTAAGGACACAACCTTGAGCAATTCTTTAGTTCAATGTCCACACTAAGTGCTTGATAAAACTGCTCAGCATGACTCACACCTATAGTACATGACAAGCCGCATTAGAGTATCTTGCTAAACACTGGGATGGGTATTGTGAGAAGTTTAGAGCTGTAAATGCAAGGATTGACCTGTTAGCTCAGACAGTTGAGACTACATTTGAGGCCTTGCACGAACTTATGAAGGATGGATTTGCGGAGTGGGAGAGAGAGCCGAGGGATTTTTTATCGGTGAGACAATCAGAGGGTCAGGTGTTGTGATTAGAGTGTGCAAGATATGTGGATTACAAGAAACCAAGGACATGGGTAAAGATAGTGGAGCAATTTTCAAGTACCATGGAACTCAAGAGGACCAGAAAGTGAGTCTGGCTAGTTTCTATTTAGAGAGAGAGGGGCACTACAGTGGTACTATAGTCACAAAGAGGACAATGAGGAACCCATGCGGACTGATTTTGTTACAGTGTTCTGCAAACAGTTTGGTCCAAAGGAGAACGAGAATGTGCATGGTGCTCTAGCAAAGCTGAAACAGACCTCCACAATCCATGCCTATCAAGCCAAATTCAAAAGATTGTCGAATCAGCTTCGTGGCTGGCCTCATGAAGTGTAAGTTGGCTGTTTTGTTAGTGGACAATCAGGTACATGTCTGGCCTCATGAAGCAAAAATTAAATGTTTTTTTAGTGGACTCCAAAGAGACAACACAACAAAGGTGAGTTCCTTCAACCAAAAACCATAGCATAGGCTATCCAATTGTTGAATGTGCAGAAGAAAAAATTGAGGACTTAAAAAAAATTATTTCCACCCAGGAGGGGCAATTATTCACTACTGGTGCCAACAAACGGTGATAGCATTAGAACCACTACAACTAGGCCGATGAGTAATAAGGCTGTGAAACCGAATAGAAAGCTCACGTGAGAGGAAATTGACTTAGGTGAGCTCAAGGACTCTGCTTCAATTGTGATGAGAAAGTCTCTATCAAACACATATGTAAACATTACCTGATGTATCCCTACGAAGAGCCCACAGAGTAGGTCCCTGCTAAGGAGGAGGAAATAAAGGAGGAAGTGAATGAATAATTTTCCCAGGTTTCCATTCACACATTTGCTGAAAATTACAACCCCCATTCTATGAAGATTTGGGCACGGTAAAAAGTCTTACTTGATAGTGGTAGCACCCATAACTTTATGTATGGGAAGGTAACCAAGAGATTAAATCTGCCACAAACAAGCATCACTTCATCTCGCGTCATAGTGGCAATGGACAATCTCTTTTCTGTTCAGCATTGTGTAAACAGGTGGAACTGACTATGCAAAGGACTAAGATAGTCACTCATTTTGATGTTTTACTAGTCCAGCGTATTAACGTGGTACTCAGATTACAATTGTTTCAGACTTTAGGCATTGTCAAATGGAATTTCATTGAGCTGTTTTTGTTTTTTTTACTTTGCATTATTGTGATCAAGTGGTGCAATGGAACATATTAGACCAGCCAAATGGGGGATCTGACATTTCTATCAAGGCGATACCAATGGCTTGCATCACCAATGTAGTTTATCTCAATTTAAATGGCATTTCTACCTCACCTAGCATTGTTTGTACACCACCCGACACTCTCACTCCAGTTTTATCATAGTTTGATTAATTATTTCAAGAGCCTAAGAGCCTTCGCCCAATGGGCGAGCATGAGTAGAGCATACACATTATTCTTGGTGCTCCTCCGGCCAATGTGCACCCATACTGATATCCACACATACAAAAGGCAAAAATTGAAAGATTAGTTAAAGAACTTTTGGATGCAGGCATCACCTGCCAAGCTAGAGCTCATACTCTTCCTCAGTCTTGCTAGTAAAAAAGAAAGATGGCACATCGAAGTTTTGTGTTGACTACAAGACATTGAATGCTATTATTGTCAAGGACAAATTCCTACTCCTGTGATAGAAGAATTGTTGAACAAATTACGTGGAGCTACCATCTTCACTAAGCTAGACCATAAATTGAGGTACCACCATATCTGAATGGTCCCTTCAGATATTGAGGAAACGACTTTTCCAAACCCATTAAGATCACTATGAGTTCCTTGTCATGCCATTCAAACTAATGAATGCTCCCTCCACCTTTCAGGCTCTAATGAATTCTATTTTTCAACCCCACTTGAGAAACTTTATGTTGGTATTTTTCGATGACATACTTATCTCTATCAGGATTTACAGATATTATGACGCAATAGTCCCTTTGTCAAGAAATCTAAATGCTATTTTGACACCATTTTTGTGGCCTACTTAGGACATTATCTTTGTTGTAGAGGTGCCCGCAGATTCACACAAAATATGACACGGTTGTCTCTTGGCCTACTCCTACCACAATCAAGTAGCTATGCGAATTTTTGGGCCTAACAGGTGTTAAGTTGTGGAGCCTAATCAACGCCCTACGTTGAGTCAGTACGTGGATCGACCTTCGCCGCCGTGGGGTTGGAAGGGGGACGAGGAGCCCCCTTCCAGGGGGTGTGGGGGCTCCACCCCCAAAAGGTCTATTGGAAGATAAGCTCAAGCCCACACGACCAAGGAAGGCCCACAAGATGGGCTCAAACCCATAAGAAGTAGGACCCACAATGATTACCATGAGCAGGCATCCTTATCACATCAATTGGAAGATCAAGAAGGACTCAATAAAGTATCTTTATCTAATGGTCACGTCCTAGAAAAGTTTTAGTTTTAGTTAGGTTTGTCTTTTATCTATATTGAGTTATTTAATTATGTTAGGACTTATCTTTAAGTGTTAGAGTTTGGGTGTAATTGGGACAAGGGTAGTTTTATTGTAATTGGACTCTACTACCTTCCTCTATTATAAATAGAGGTTCATGTACTCTGATTACAACAAGTTATTGATGTCAATGAGTATTTCACTTTTCCATAAATGTAACAAGGTCCACGATATATTGATAGTTTTTTACTTAAGGGCAGTTGGGGATTTCACTCTTGTATCACGCTTGCCCTAATTTTCTCTTTATATTTGGAGCGCCGCTATTAGGGTTTTATTAATCATCATTTGAAGGATCATCTTGAGTTGCGGCCCCCGAGAGAGGTTAGAGAAAAACACCTGTAAGTGTGTGCGATTTCTCTTGTAAACTATTTCATCTTTATAGTGGATTACTGCAGCGGCGGAAGACATGACGAAGTTTCACCTTAAGGCGAACCTGTATAAATCTTGTTTGTTCTCGTGCATGTTTTTCCTTTCTTCCGCGATTATTATTATTGCTCTCGTTAGTTTAGAATTAGGGCATCTAACTCCTAATAACAAGTTGTTATAGATGTTCTATTAAGAACTATGGAATTATTGGACACCCATTCACAGAATTAGAAGAAGGGAGAGTTCACATTGATGGACAAGGAGGCAACTAAAGCTTTTCAAGACCTTAAGTCCGCCTTATTAAACACACCAATACTATCCTTACCCACTTCTCTAAAAAAATTGTGGTAGAATGTGACATATGAAAAGCTTTAAGGGGGTAGTGGCTTCTTTTTCAACATATGAAAAGGAATTACTTGTAATTGTGTTGGCAGTACAACATTGGCACCCCTACCTACTTGATCCTCATTTTAAAATTTTGTCGGATCATACATCACTTCAATATCCATTGGATAAGCGCATTGTGTCTTTGCAGCAGCAGTGGTGGCTGTTAAAATTAATGGGATATGATTATGAAATTGTTTATCGACACGGACTAGACAATACAAAAATTGATGCCTTGTCAAGGAGAGACACCATTGGGGCGTATTGAGAGTTACCTGATCAGATTTTTGCGATACATGACTCAGACCAGGACATCGTCACCCTCATTCATAAGATGCGTCAAAATCCTGAACTTAACCTCTTTAGATATGGCAGCATGATCTTCTTCTCCAGTAGAGCCGAATGTATGTTCCTAAAGTTGCTTTTGTATGGAAATCGACTTTATGAAAGTTTCATAATTCCATGCTAGTGGGTCACAAAGGGGAATGAAAGACATGAACGAGCAGCAACAGTTTTCTTTTGGCCAAGCATGATGAAGCACATCAAAGTGTGTGTTGCAGGGTGTGATATCTGTCTAAGGGTAAGAGTGAGAATATCTCTGGCAGGATTTTTGCAGCCATTCCCAATTCGAGAACATGTATGGGAGGATATATCCATGTACTTTATTAACGCTCTTCTTATTTCAGCCTGCTATTCTGTTATTCTAGTAGTACTCGAATGTTCCAAATATACCCATTTTTTACCACTCTGGCATCCTTATACAGTCCATACCATTGATAAACTGTTTTTGAGAGAAATAGTTCGGCCCACCTCATGGTGCTCAACAAAGATGTTATCTTTGTTAGCTAGTTTTGGACTAAGTTTTTTAGCTTACATGGCAGGGGTCTGAGTACTTCATGTCACCCTCAAACAGATGAACAGACTGAGGTGGTTAGTAGATGTCTTCAGAATTATCTGCAAAATCTTACTGGATTCAAACCAAATTCTTGGAGTAAAATGCTTTTATTGGTTAAATTGGTGTATAATACATCATTTCACTCTTATACAGGTATAACACTTTTAGGCTGTGTATGGGCAACCACCTCCCTCAATAATTTTTTACATGTGAAGCACTTTGTGTATGGGACAGAGTTCAAAAACAGATATGAGACAGTACAGATTTCGAAGCATAATCTTGTGGCAGTACAAGACCGAATGAAACAGTTGGGTAATAAGCACAAAACCGAACAAGAACTAAAAGTGGGCAATTGGGTATATTTGAAGTTTCAGCCATATCATCAACTAACGAAAGGGTGCAACTAGAAGCTTGTTTTTCGCTATTTTGGTCTTTTTAAAATATCGGAGCCAGTAGAACCCATGGCCTATAAGCTGGACCTTCCAGCTTCTTCCTCCATCCACTTGGTTTTTCATGTCTCCCCATCAAAACTTAAGCGCAGGGAGATGACTGACGCTTCCCCCACGTTGCCACAGTGAAACCCTGAGAAACAACTATTGAAGGAACCAGATACTTTCTTGCAAAAGTGTCATATGAGAGTAGTTGGCTGTTTGAAAACAGAGCTACTAGTTTGTTGGAAGCATCTCCCACTTGAAGATGCTACATGGAAGAGGATGACTCGTTAAAAATGCAGTTGCCAGACTTTGCCAAAGCTTGAAGGCAAGATTCAAATGTGGGATAGATAGATACAATTAAAATAATTTTAGCTTGTCATAGCCCTTAATTAATTCAGTAGCTCATAGATTTAAGTCAGCATTCATTATTTTTGTTGACATAAGGGTTTCTTTGAGTAATTTTCATATTACTGGTGACTTTTATACAAGAAAGGGAAAACTTCTTATTTTTCCAAAAATTATGGAAATAGAAGCCGAAATCTGACAGGGAACGAGCTTTCCCAGAAATTTAGTTCGGCATGCAGAACACAGGAGACCCAATGCTTCTTGAATTGGCTGAATTATCCCTTTTCTTGCTGTTTAATGGATCTTTTGTACCATGAGCACTTCTGTGTTTATGTAATTTCACTATTTCACACCTAACTGCATCACATGCAACCTACACAACTTTAGCATACAAAAGTGAACACAGAAAACAATCAGGCAAATCTGCAATTCCAGATTTTAACATCAATTGCATGATTTGTAAGGGAAAGGCACCATAAGCCACATATTATTGATCAAGAAGAACAATCAATGGGGTAATTGCACACAATTAGTTGCAAACATGGACTTCACTGCATCAATTCTATTTATCATACTAATAGTTTGCTTTGGTCAGTATAAATCCATTTGGGTTGAAACTCATTTACAATGGGTAAACCTCAGAAGGTGTACACATCGCTATTGACAAGCACGGCTAAACCCATTAGAGATGTCTCAACACCACCACGTTGCAGTACAATTGCAAAGCTACTATTTCTTCACATCACAACAAAGTATTCAATGTAAATTATGCACTTTCTGAGGACAGGGTGCATCCATCATGGCAAATGCACCATCTCCTTGAACAAAAGCTAAAGCTGAAACAGGCATGTATTTACCCTTAGTCTAGCATTCTCACAAGCTGAGGCTACAAAAAATAATTGCCCACTAAGATTCTTCTCTTTGATATCTTTCTTTAAGATGCAAATATAAGGTCAATTCCAATCTAGACATAGTGAATTGATTTCCTGATCCCTAGCATACATTACAAAATCAAAACTGAAAGAGAGCGTCAAGTCATCAACTTAACCTACCAGGATGACAGGACAGTCAGTTCCATGACATTTGATTTCTTAACCAGAAGATGAAGGTTCCTCTGATGACATACCATGAACTCTTATAGAATGGCCATTATCTAAATTTCATCCAATAATCAAGGTAGCTCAGAAGTTTCTTTACTTCTTCCCAATTTTGGTCAAATTTGGTATAACTCATTTGATTGAGAAGCATGAAACTCCCTGTATTGTGGCAAGTATTGCATGGCAGAGATCACATTAATTACTTATGGGAGAACTTGAATACTCTGTCTTGCATATCTTCTTCAAGTAAAAATGTTCTAACCAGAGAAAGAAATATGGATATGCAACCTTTACTGAAAAAAACAAGCTTTTCTCATTTGGCAAGACTATTGAATAGGAAAAATCCCACATTGAGAAGTATTAAGAAAAATGATTAGGTTATAAAGTTGAGGAACAGGCCTCCTAAGTGGCTAGCAATTTGGGATGGAACAGGGCTCAACCCAATAGTGGTATCAAAGCAGGTTGTCTGTGTGGTCGAGGCCCATTATGTGTTCCCCATGTTATTTGTATTGTGTGGGCTCCATGAGGTGAGATCCAGGTTATTTATGCATGTGGACACGTCGAGGCCCATTATGTGCAAGCCTAGATGTGAGGGGGAACATTGAGTGGGAAAAAGTCCCACTTTGAGAAGTGTTAAGAAAAATGATAGGGTTATAAGGATGAGCAATAAGCCTCCTAAGTGGCTAGTCATTTTTTTATGGAACTGAATTCAACCCAACAAAGACTATTTTTTATACACTAAAGTTCACTCAATTCTAGAACTAATATCCTTTAGTGAAAAGAGAACGATTTATAACTTACTTATAGCTTCTGAAATAGAAATCCCGCCAATCAACTACACCTTTTACCTACAAAAAAACAGCAGATAACATTTTCAAGTAGTAAAAAGTGACCACTTTGAATTAGAAAGATAAACATGTGGAGCTCAAAACCTACCTACTAACATTTTCTACATACAAGAGAAAAGAGAAAATTTGAAGGTAAGAAACATCTCCTTTTCAAATTGTTAAAGCACAATAGTGAGCAAGAAACAAGCTATCTAAGGAGTTTGATTATCAAAAAGGAAAAGAACAAATCCTGGCGAAAAGAAAAAGCTAGAAAAAGATGAACGAAAAATTGGACCACAAACCGGGTTAAGTAGAAACACACCTTTAGCTAAGACATCAATCTTAATTACCCCCTTTAACGCATGTGGCCAAGAATTCTTTAAAAGAGTATTGAATTTCAATGAATTTTGGTTTCCTAAATTGAAGTAACTAGATGTAATAAGACTTCCAACAGCTATGAAAAGAAACTTTCACATAAAAAAACATAGCAACTTTCTAAAAACAAAGAATTATCAAAAAAGAGAAGTTATGAGTAAAGATGATCTGAAACAAAAGTTTCCTAAAACATATCTTGACTGTTTTTTTAAGAATAGCAACTACGTGAAATAGATAGATATTTTTTTTTAATGACAGTGAGAAAAGAGGGTTCAATAAGAAAGAAACTCCCAAGCAAGGAAGTACTAGCAAAAAGAATACAAGCCAAGTAACAAAACTAAATTCAGATATTGAGCCGCTTTCTTCATTTCCCAGAATATATCCTTCTATAGTGTCATCTACATGCTCTGCATCAAATAAGCACCAGATTCGCAATCTCCATGAATTGTCCACTAAAACTTTCTCAAATATATCCAATCTAAGATATGCATTAAAAACATGGGTTCCAAAGTCTGACTCCTTATTTCTACCATTTATATCATCTGTTTATCAATTACTATGATATCGTCCTTTAAAAAAAATTACTACTACGTCGTCAGCAAACACATACAAATAGTCTCTCTCCTATATAACTGCTTTTTTTCTTTTTTGAAAAGGTACATAAGTTATTAGTTTGTTCATGATAAGGCATGATCCTTAGCAAAAAAAACCAAGCATAGGGAAGGTACTATTTTGCTAGCCCATTTTCCCTTATGAATGAGAAATGAGAAGATCTAACTGTGTTTTAAAAGATTTGAAAATAGATTTGGACTTTCCAGAAATAAACAAAACTACAATTCAGATATTGAGCCGCTTTCTTCATTTTTAGGAATATGTCCTTCTATAGTGTCATCTACTTCCTCTGCATCAAATTAGCACTGGGCTTGCATTCTTTTGAAATTTATCCACTAAATTGTGTCAAAAATATCCAATCTGAGATTTTGCAATAAAAATGTGGATCCCAAAGTCTGGCTTCGTATTTCTACTACTTATACCATCGGTTTATCAGTTACAAGTATATCAACCTTTTGAAAAACTACTGCTATGTGATCCAACAACACAAACAAAGGGATTGCGCCTCCTTACATTTGCTATTTTTAAAGGTACATAAGCTCTTGTTTCATTCATGATAAGGGCTTGATCCTTGGCGAATACCCCCAATCATTAGGAAGGTACTATTTTGCCAGTCATCTTTCCCATCATTATGAATAAGGAAAAACAATGTGAGGATCTACTGTATTTTAAAAGATTAAAAAATATGACTTGTTCTTACAACTGTAAAATTGTAAGTCACAAAAAATGCTAACATAAAAAATATGAAAAGACTATTCCAAATGGACCTCTAAAGAATAATTCAGACAGACATACAGATTGAGGATCATCAGACTTCATGCTTCCTTCATTTCTGTATGGTGAAAAACTCCCTTACCCCACTAATAGTAACTATGTAATTACTTATCTTTCTGACAATATCATAGACATGTTACCAGTAAGATGGCACTGAGCCGAGCTAGCACGAGCATCTCAGGCTCAACTTAGTATTGGTTCAGCTTGGTTCACATCTGAGCCGAGTCAGCACGAGCGTCTTGGGCTCAACTTGGTATTGGTTCAGCTCAGTTCTCATCTGAGCCGAACCAGCGCAAGTGTCTTAGGCTCAACATAGTATTGGTTCAGCTTGCTCTCATTTGAGCCAACCCCAAGCCCCACTTAGCTCGGCTTGACAAGTCTAGCCGTTTTTTTCCAAGCTGAGTCATAATTTTTGTCAAGCTGAACCAAGCTAGAGCTATGGAATTATGCTCAAGCTGAGCTTAAGCTCAAGTATGAGGCTCAAGCCTAGTTGATAGGACTCGAACCGAGTTCGAGCCTGCAAAAGCACAGCTCAGTTCGACTCGTTTCCATCCATAGTTATCAGTGTCTCTTTCTTTCTCATTATTTAATACATTGGTGTTACTTGAGAACCAACTAAACCCCCTTAGAGAAAATAAAATACTCTGTTAAGCAATTAGTCACGCTAAAAATGGTCCTATAATACTTTACTATATATCCAAAACGCAAGATTTTTCACAAAATTAACTAGGCAGACTCTCAAGCTTTAAAAGTTAAATACCTCAGTAGTGGATAAACCTTGCAGTGAATCGATTAATCCATCTCCTATAGCAAGATATCAAAATAAACCACTGTCAGATAAGTCATTAAATTCATGAATAACCATAAATATAAAGATCTAATGGAATTAAGGGGGTCACTAAGCCCACTTTTACCTGTAAAATTTCCTGAAATAAACGCACGAGACGCATCTCTGTACTCCATGAGGAAGTTGTAAAATAAGCAGACCATATGGAACAAGAATAATTAAACTACCAACCAAATGAGATCAAGGTTTATGCTCAAAAAAATGTTGTGTGAATGTGCGTGCGTGTGTTTGTGTGAGAGAGAGAGGATAGACAGGAATCTAAAGTATGAGTTTTCCTACCATTTTACTCTCTGCAAATTTTAATCTTAACACAGACATAAGAAGAAAAAACTGGATATCAGCTAAGTTCCACTTTGCAACAGATTGTAGACTATGAAAATGGGGAAAAGATTGCCACTCCAAGGGAGCAAAATTGTCAAATTTCTGTAGAATAGGATGGCTTATTAGGCTTACATTCAGGGCCAGTGGCTCTGCCTATTAGCTTTGATGAATTGTTGTTTCTGATGCCTGATTCTCTCTTTAATACTTTTTGGAATGTTCAGAGGCTCTCTTCATTTGTACATTTATTTGCCTCATCTACTTATTCTCTTCAAAAATATATAGTAAGTTACGACATCATTGGGGCGGAGAAGCATGGTAGAAAAAAATTTGGCTGCCCAACCTGCTCAACAGACAGGACAACAACCTCCAATCGCTTGAGGACACTAACTTGAAAGGAAAAGACAGTAGATGGCTGAAAGAAGTCCCAACTACCAAAGGTAGCCTAATGGATACTAACTAAGAAGTACTAAGGGTTTCTTTTAGTTCTAGAGACTGAGTAAACGACTCAATGGACATCTCCCATAAAAAGTGAAGACATTTATAAGAGAATCAGTGGAGGAGAGAAATGTCGGGTGGAGAACTTAAACCAACCTGCCAGCAAAATGGTTGTAACCACCCCCTGGACCGTAATGTGTCCTGCCTTTAGTTACATCAAACACGCTCCTGCACCCCAGCAATTTATCACGACAAAGTCCATGTTTTCTTGAAAAGCCAATCAAAAGTATGCAGAAGGTTCATATGGATTACCCAAGAATTCCAAGAAGAATAGGCAATCTATCATCAGTACCGTTATACATACTCAATTCTTCAGCAGTCCATAGCCTCTGAAAACACAAATTCAACGAGAAAACAGAAAACATGTTACTCTATGCGTGGTTCTTTTCCGTTCTGAAATTTATCTGTATGTGCGAATGTTAAACGTCAAGTGTAACTATAATTGGCGTCCAAAAATACCAATAATGAGCAGAGAGGCTTCACCAGACGTGGTATATGATAGGTTCGAAATAGAAGGGAACTTACAGATGAACTAAATTCCAGCTTATTTGAGAATCGAAGGACTAAGGCGATGAAAACTGCAGAAATTGCAAGCGCAATAAACGACGGAGACTTCGCTGCACTCATCATGCTCCAAATACCGTTCTTTATTTCTTCTTTGTGGAAAGATGTGTTCTATGGCATAGATAAAGACGAAGAGGGAAGAATCAAAGCAACAGAAAATTGAAACTACATACTCCTATAGAAGTACAAAGAAATTGGTGGTTGAACCCTTTTTTGCAAGGGAATCAGAAATGAAAGTGCCTCTTAGAAAACACAAACGATTTTAAATTTGCAGTCGTTCCTTCACAAAACTACGGAGCTATAGTTCTATCGGTTGGTCTGCCTGCTAGAAAAGGTAAGGTATGGGAATATCATTTTCACTTTTGACCATTTTTTGGGAGAAAACTTTCGATTGAAATAATTCTCAATAACTGATTTTAGTCTATGTTTAAGATTGTAGCATCTAAATCGACCATATTTATAAATACAACGTCTTAAAAGACCGTATTTAAAAATTAAAAGAATATACATCGAAGAGATCCGTCGAGTATTCGATTCATTTAGGCTCTTTCCCAATTTAAAAATTTTACTGCCCAGAATATCCTCAATAAGTAGTCCCAACTAAAAACTAGGACACCTAAGAAGTAGGGGTAGTTCCGTCAGATTAAGGCCGACGAGGGCTCCAGCGGACAGTAGCAGACGATCTGTGCTGGCTTCTGAAAATTCTTTTCTTTTCGACAGAAAATTTTGGTGAGACAATCACGACCTCCATTAGCAGAGGCTCTACTTCGGTCTCCTCCTTTTTACAAGTAGAATTGAGAGGGAGATAAGAGATCTGACAGATACTCGATCCAGAGGAAGCTCGTTTTTTCGTTGTTTTGGCACTAGCGTCATTTTCTGGTGCAGTTGGCAGATAGACTGATCTCTGCCAAAATGCTTCGATTAAGGGCGTTTCGCCCATCCAGTGATAAGATCGTGAAAATTCAGCTACATCCAACGCATCCATGGCTTGTGACGGCTGATGCATCGGATCACGTCTCCGTATGGAACTGGGAACATCGCCAGGTTTCCTTCATTGGCTTTCTTTCATTCCTATCTGTCTCTGTTCATTCTAGGATATAGTAGTTTAATTTGTCATTTTTTTCTGTTAGGTTATTTACGAGCTAAAAGCTGGTGGCGTGGATGAAAGACGCCTGGTTGGAGCGAAGCTGGAAAAGCTTGCCGAGGGAGAGTTGGGTAGGAGACAAAATTTTCACTTATATTTTTCATCACTTGTTCTTTTAAATTAAGAATCATGTTGGGCTTCAGTGAAATTCTTAGTATATGTTCGTCTGGAGACGTTGTCATTCCAGAAGATAATAGGAATTAAGATTCCAAACTTTATAGGGCAGGAAAAAGATACATGTCTTTTCTGTGGTCTGCTTCAGTCAATAGGAATTTTTTAGGTTCCTAATTACCTTCACTGGAGTATCATTGGAATAAATTCGAGAAGGGCATAACCATGGCAAACATGGAATGAAGTTTTAAAAAATGTAGAATCTATTGGGTTCTTAATGACCTCCAATAATAATGCAGGTCTCTATCTGTAGCAAAAATTCTTCACCCATGAAGTCCATGGTCGGATGCTTAACCATTTGCCGAGGGTTGTAAGCTGATGATCACACAGCTGCTCCCTAATGTATGAGTTGGTAGTCACTGAATTGTATAGCATCAGTGGCTGTGGAGTGTGGTCTTTTCTGAAGAAATAGGACTTTGAACATTACTCTTAATTCAAACGGAGTACTTTAGATGTGAGGAACTTTTTAAATTTCTGAGAAAGGTTGCAACTTGTGTGCTGAACCAGTACTGAGTTTTCAAAACTCAAACATCTCACTCTAAAACATATGCTTGCGACATTGACCTACATCATCACTCTCCACATCCACTCAATATTTGCTATGGATTCCATGATCCTTGCTTTTCCCTCTGAGGAGTTTGGGCAATAATGAGCCAGATATTATGAGAAACTTGTGGATGTGACACCTTTTCCAATTTATGGTATTACATTAACTATGTGTGGGTACACTTATATTCTGTTTCACAAAAATCATGTCTGTCCTACTCAATCAGGTGTACAAATAATTGTGTGGTCTGATAATTTGGAGGACAGTCTGACAGAAGTAAATATGCTTTACTTTATAAGTAGATAAGCTTTACTTGCCTGAGCATTTGGATATAATGTGAGTGACACTTTTCAGTTTATAAAAGCATGATGGCTGCTGACCATGTAAATGAAAATTTTCTTGTTCAGTTCAAAATTGTGCCCTGAAATTGCTGTATCACTCACCCCTCCGTTTCAAAATTATTTTTGCTCCTGTCCTTTCTCTCACAAGTCTGCCTAAATTCACTATCTGTCAATGTGCTTCATTATTATTATATTTTTAAACAAGACATGTTGGTTTGTGAGTTTATTAAGACAAACAATAGGTGATTTTTTGTCTGTTTCATTTATGTGGTCAGCAGAGTCCAAAGGAAAGCCTACAGAGGCTATGCGTGGAGGCAGGTAGTGGATTTTCTGTGACCATTTTGTTTTTACTTTCAATTGCTTTTGTGAGTTGAAACCCACCATTGGTAGCACATGGCTCCTAAAGTGTCAAGCAGGTCGCATTTTATGATGATGATGTACGCTTTTGGCAACTATGGCGCAATCGCTCTGCAGCTGCTGAGGCTCCCTCTGCAGTCCATCAACAGTCTTCTGCATTTAGTCCACCTGCTCCATCTACCAGAGGAAGGCACTTTCTTGTCATTTGCTGTGAGAATAAAGCTATTTTTTTGGACATGGTTACAATGCGTGGTCGTGATGTGCCGAAGCAAGAGCTTGATAATAGATCTCTACTCTGGTAACTCTTCTCTTTTCTGTCTAATGTCTAGTGGACTGACAATCAAGCTTTTTCTTTTGGGGAGGGGGGAGGGGAGTGATGAGAATGTGAATTCATTAAAAGCTCAAAACAGTGCAAAGTGTAGAAAGCACAAGTGATAGATGGAAAAAAAAGTAAAAGGATAGACAAAAAATCATGTCACAAGGATAAGAAGTGTCTGAAAGTGAGGTGCTGATGGGAGATTTCTTCCCTTGCTAGAGCTTCAGCTATGCTAATAGTGTTTCTAAGGGTGTGCTTCCATCTAACAATAAGAGACAAAGATCCTCAGTCTCATCGAAGTACATCAAGAGTCTTCTTGGGAAGGTTTTTTTCCCAATCCTCAAGTGATGACCACCATGAGTCTCCTTCAACAATGACGGAAGGGAGCAGAGAAGACAAGGAGAATGCCCCTCTTAGAATCCCATACTGTCCAAAGTGAGCAGAGAAGACCAGGAGAATGCCCCTCTCAGAATCCTGAATCACTTGGTCCAAGTAACATTTCTAGTTATTCCATGAATTTCTATTTGCTGTCTGAGTTTCTGTTTCTGGGGTGAACTGCCCCTAAAATTGAAGTTGCTGCTGTGTGTACGTAATTCTTATTAACTTTAAAAGTGGTTGTTGCAGAACAAGTGCAACTATATGGCTATATGGAGGCAGAGCTTGTGTACCTTTCAAAAATAAAAGCTACTACATTGTGTTCCAGATCCACTCCTATGCTGGCATCCATTTATGGCCCTGAATACCTCAATTTCTATATTTTTGGAGATGGTACATGGATTGTCCACGTTGAGTTATTGGTTTTCAGTAGTGACGGTGTTATCGCTAGTCTTTCTTTGAGTCCAGTGAATCCTAAATCCTGATTGCTGATATTGGCTCAATCAACTTTGAGAAATTTGGTAGTTTTACTTGGGCTGGTCATTTCTCATGGCCTAGGCCATTTCATCCTTGAATTTTGTTCTTTAACAGTATTTGAGCGGTTATGTCAGAACTATGGAAGTTAGGATTAAAGGTATTAGACAATCTCTGTACGGGGAAACTTGCAAGAAATTTTCAAATTTTTTGTTTGCCATGCAAGTAAACATAAATGAGCCACTTGCATCATGATTTTGCATTCAATTAAAATCGATTTTTCTGATAGATCATTCCATAAAAGGTTAGACAACTACCATATGTTATGGTATTTGGGGCCCAATCTAGAGTATGGGCGTTGGGTTAGGTTAGCTTAGTTTGGAATAGGTTTAAGGGCCTAGCTTTTCATGTTCCATACAGCTCTAGCACTTTTTTGCTAATTGGCTAGGTACCTAAAATTAGAATCAGAGTGAGTGCCACATCTTGTGTTCAAATCTCAGAAGGGGTGATCTATGAAAGGGCTACCTGATGCAAGAGGGAGAGCCTTCACATGGGTGAAAATGGCTACCTAATGCAGACTAAACGTTGTCATAGAGTAGGCCATCATGGACATTCAGTATGGAAGCATAGTGAGTTGTTATGGTCCTATAGGGCCCAACCTGGGGTATGGATGTTAGGTTGGGCCAACCTAGTATAAGACAGGTTTAAGAGCTTAGCTTTCCGTTTCCATTAACTCTGTAGCTTTTGGTGTAGTGATTAGGAAGTTAACACCATGATTAGTTGGTAATTAAAAGTTTTCAACAACTTACCTGGAATATCATGTGTGTCTCAGCTGATAATTATTTCCTTCTTGATGCTTACTCCTACTTGACTGAATTTTTGCAAAGCCCCTGTGAGATCAGTTTGGGATTGCTGTGAACAAATTCCTTCTTTTTGTGTCTTCTGCCATATTGAATCACATAACTTTTGTCTTTTGGAATTTGCAGTATGGAGTTCCTTTCGAGATCTTCAGCTGGTGATGGCCCCTTGGTTGCAATTGGTGGATCAGATGGTGTAATTCGAGTTCTTTCAATGATTACATGGAAGGTCCTGATTAGCCATCAAACTGTAGTATCATCCATTACTGTTTTTCCTAGCCATGTCATCTTAATTTCTTTAAATTCTTTTCTACAGTTAGTTAGAAGGTATACTGGAGGGCACAAGGGATCAATATCTTGCTTGATGACATTCATGGCCGCTTCTGGTGAGGTAATGCTTTTAGTGTCCAATTTCATGGTGCTGTGATTTATGATTACTATTTTTTGTTTAGATTTTTAATGAAAAAGGGACAATTTTTAATTGATTTTCTGAAACTTTTGAAATGTTCTTCCAGTAATAGTGGTTTGATTATTGCTTTTGGAGTTTACTGTTGGATCTACCCTAAAAGTATTTTTTTACTAGGATTTTTGGTGGTTTTTTCTTCTCTTGCAGGCACTATTAATTTCTGGTGCTAGTGATGGTTTACTTGTAGTTTGGAGTGCTGATCATGCTCATGATTCGCGTGAACTTGTACCCAAGCTAAGTTTGAAGGTATTTTTCTGTTTTATCTCTTTTTTAACAAGAATTTATTATTGTTGTTGTTGTTGTTTCAGAATGTTCCAAGTTCATTTTCTATACTTCTAGTTCAATTGTTTCCGCAAATTACTCTTTTGGTGATGAAATATTTGTTGGAGTTTGTATGCCAAATTGGATATTGAATGTGAGCACATGGATCTGTTCTTGCTTTGCTACTTACCTCTATTGACTCTTCTTCAAGGCTCATGACGGTGGGGTTGTCGCTGTTGAGCTTTCTAGAGTAATGGGAAATGCACCACAGCTGATTACTATAGGCGCTGACAAAAGTTTAGCTATTTGGGACACCATCTCATTTAAGGTGCTGGACTTGCTCTTCATATAGCTACTTAAGTTTCTTTGAGACACTCTTGCTGGCAAGGTGGTTCTTTGACATGTCTGTTGCTTGCTTCTGTTGCTTAGGAGCTGAGGCGTATAAAACCTGTACCTAAGCTTGCCTGCCATAGTGTGGCATCTTGGTGCCATCCTCGAGCTCCAAATCTGGACATTCTAACCTGTGTCAAGGATTCCCATATTTGGTATGAGAAAAAATCCTCTTTAAATTATAATATATATATAAGTGTGTATATATATATATATATATAAAGATGGCTAGCAAGTTATTTAGAGCAATAAATTTAACTTTTGATATACCTGGATTGCTATTCTGTGTGCCTATAGGTTGATGTGCATTTCTTTTATATAACTCTCATTTATTGCATGTCCAATACATGAAATAGGTGTTGACAGAACTCGACCAGACTGGATGTTTGAATTGGTTTCTTGTGGCACTGGGTCCTTGTCTGGTTTTTAAACAAAACCTGGCAGGGGGAGAAAATCTTCTGTCTTGGCTGGTTGGGATGGTTCAACTGCTGAACCATCAAACTTGCCCATCCAACCTGATTGGTTCTCCCCTTTCCCCCTTCACATACAATGGAGAGGGAGATCCTTTCCTCTGCTGTTGCAAAACGAGGGTGGTGGGTGCCTTCCTCTCTCCCCCTTTTTATGAGAAACAGGGTGGGGGTTGGCACCACCCTCCATCTGCCTCATTCAGCAACCAGGGAGGGTTCCTCCTGCATAATGGGGAGCCTGCCCTACTCTGCTTAGAGAGTAGAACAGAGAGGAGATCCACCCCTCTCTCTCCTCTTTTTCCTCTAACTTGAGAGGGGGAGGTGGATTCATTTAACATAATGGCAGGGAGGGCAGATCTCCCTCTTCTCTGCCTATCACTTTATTTTATTAGTATTGTAGATATATATACTATTACTCAGTAATATAATATTATATTATATTTGTTGAAGAATAAATATAGAAGAGTATTACGTGATTCTCATGGGAAGGAGCTACAACCAAGGAGGAAGTTTAATATTTTCAGATTTCTACTTTGTTAAGAGTTGTTTAATTGTAATTTCAGATTTCTACTTTGTTAAGAGCTATAATGATATGTATATTTTTAGGATAATATATCTGTAACATGTAATGTCATCTAACATAAAATGTTTGTATAAGTGTAGTAATATTGTACATGCAATGTATATAAAATGTAAGGGTGGTATATGTTACATAAATATAGGAGTATATTATAACACGTACCAGTTAAACCTAGTTGAACCTGTTCAAATGGAACTGACCACTTTTCTGTCTCAATGGTTGGATATGTTTTTGAAAATATCTCATAAAAATAGGATTATTCAAAGCAATAAGTACATTTCTATATATGGGATCAGATTTTTGACATACTGAATAACAAAACCATCCGGCAGAAAGCTGATACTAGTTTATTGGATTTTGATGAATGGATACAGGTGCTTGACATGATGTGTCAAATTTTGGAATTAGTTTTTTCAATTTTTGCTCAATTTTACACTATTGAGAAATGTCTTTGGCATTCTGTAGGGCTATTGAACACCCGACTTACTCGGCACTAACAAGACCATTGTGTGAACTGTCCTCACTTGTTCCCCCTCAAATTATTGCGCCTCATAAGAAACTAAGGGTATGTTTTTGTTTATCTAGAATCCTTAGAGGTAGTTTTCCAAAATGTTTAATAATTTTTTTTAGTAGCTATATAAAATTGTTGAGAGTATGATTGTCTTCCTCAAGTTTTTCTAACTCACAATAACTCCTGGACACCATATGGTCAAAATATCTTTCTATTTTCGGATTATGAAGCAGAACTAATTTTGTTTATTTTTTTATTGTCTTCCTCAAGATCTTAAGTCTCTGTTTCAGGTATATTGCATGGTTGCACATCCTTTACAACCACACTTAGTGGCAACTGGCACTAATATTGGTGTCATTCTTTGTGAATTTGATCCTAAATCTCTTCCAGCTGTGGCTGCATTGCCACCCCAACCTGGAAGCAGGGAACATTCTGCAGTCTATTTGGTTGAAAGGGAACTGAAACTCCTTCAATTTCAATTGTCTAATGTAACCAATCCTTCTCTGGGAGCTGCCGCATCAATATCTGAAACAGGAAGGACTAGACCTGACTTTTCAGAACATTTACACGTGAAGCAGATAAAGAAGCATATTAGTACACCTGTTCCACATGATTCATATTCTGTCCTTTCTGTAAGCAGTTCGGGGAAGTAAGTTGATGATCATACTTTTTCTGCACAGCTCTGTAATTCTTCTTTTATATCCTCAGCTAGTCTATCATGCTGTAGTTCATTGATGTGTTGCCTGTGATGACCTTCCTGATACTTTAGAGCTTTAGTTTTTTATGAGTCTTTTAGCTATTATATTGTTTTGGCTGCAGGTATCTTGCAGTTGTTTGGCCGGATATCCCTTATTTTTCTGTGTATAAGGTTCATGAGTGGTCAGTTGTAGATTCAGGGATTGGAAAACTTTTTGCTTGGGATACGTGTCGTGATAGATTTGCTTTACTTGAGACTGCATTAGCTCCTAGAGTACCACTTGTTCCTAAAGGAGGCTCAAAAAAAGCAAAGGAAGCTGCTGCAGCTGCAGCTCAAGCTGCTGTAGCAGCTGCTAATGCTGCTTCTTCAGCCACTGTTCAAGTGCGGGTCTTAGTAGATGATGGGACATCTCATGTTCTAACCAGGTCCATTGATGGGCAGAATGAACCTGTATGTTTCTTCTGATCAAATGGAGTTATTTTATCTAAATTTTATACTTGTATTTTACTTGGCGGTGATTAAAAGGGCTTTATTTTGTCTAAAAAAAAAAAAAAAAATCTTGTAGGTTATTGGTTTGCATGGAGGTGCATTACTTGGTGTTGCATATAGAACATCCCGGAGGTTTAGCCCTGCTCAAGCAACAGCTATCTCATCGGTTCAGCCCATGCCATTATCAGGCTTCAGCAGCTCTGGTGTTCTTCCAACTTTGGATGGTCCAGTTGCAGAAGGAGCACCACAAAACTTTCAACTTTACAGGTCTGAGAGATTCCTCCAATTTTGTGTTTTCACTCTGTTGTTATATTTGTTTTAAGAAAAGTAATTTTTGCACTTTGTTCTTAGAAGCAATTTTCTAGACTTCATCTTTCTAAATTCCATCTGTGGTTTGTTTGCTTTTGTTGTGTGCATGGTTTCTTTCACTTTTCCATTAAAGGCTAATTGTGTACAACATTTGGGTATTCCAATTCTTGATGGTAAATGCCAACTTGTTCATTATCTGCCCTGAATACTTGGGAATTACCATGTCAAATGTTGCAGTTGGGAAACTTTTCAACCTGTGAGCGGGCTTCTCTCTCAACCAGAATGGGCAGCATGGGACCAAACTGTTGAATACTGTGCATTTGCTTACCAGCAATACATTGTCATATCTTCCTTACGTCCTCAATATAGATATCTTGGTGATGTAGCAATACCTTGTGCAACTAGTGCAGTTTGGCATCGTAGACAGTTGTTTGTTGCTACACCAACTACCATTGAGTAAGTTCTAATGAATTTTGTGGTTTTCAATTCAAATAGACGCCTGGCCTGTATTTCTAAGTTCTCACTTAATAATCGAACCTATAAGCATGGCATACTGAAATGAATATCTCTTTTTTTTTTTAAGTTTTTACCTGTCTGCTAATATTTTCAAGTACTTCAGGTGTGTATTTGTGGATGCTGGAGTTGCAGCCATCGATTTAGAAACAAAAAGAAGAAAAGATGAAATGAGAGCCAGAGAAGCTCAATCAATAGCTGTTGCAGAGCATGGGGAGTTGGCACTGATCTCAGTGGATGGCCCAAAAGTTGAAGCGAATGAAAGGGTTTCATTGAGGCCACCTATGCTGCAGGTATTGACAGTTGGAGGATCTTTATCATTCTTCTTTTTCTTTTCCCTTCTTTGAGTAGTTAAGCAGAAAATGTAGTTGTCATTTGCTTTTGCTTTCTGGTTTGCTGGAAATGCTGTGTTTTTTAGTGTCAGATTGGTTACTTGAATCTGCTCTTTTTTTTAAATGCTGACAGTGTGAATCTCATTGAGAGAAAAGGTAAAAAGGGGCTTTGAATGGAAAGCAAAAATTTAATGCTTCAGAAACTAAAAAACATGAATGCATAACTTAAGTCCTTAAAACACATGTTGGGTGGATTCGGTAGCAAAGGAAAAATTTGTTATTAAGAATAGTTGCAAGGCTTTAATAACTCATTTTTTTGTTGCATTATTTTATTATGTGATGCATTTTATAGTTATACCTGCAACTGATGTTTGCAGTTTCGGAGCTCACCGAAACCAATTCATTACCTTGGCCCATAATTAGGCTTCAGGTCAGGTTTTGGTTGAAAGGCTGAATCTTTTTAAATTGTCTGGCAATTGCTAAATGCTCACGGGGCTGTTTTGATCTGGGGTGATGCATATGAAGATGGCCGGTTTTGGTTGGACTCGAAACCTGTTCATAGTACTAAAATCCAAACTTACCCAGATGGGAGTTACAAAGCAAGTAAAAGACATGGATAGTATGACACTATGAAATAAACAGACAAGCATTGTTTGGCTTGAACTGCAAATTATGTTTCAAGTTTGAGTGTGCCTCTCCTCGGGGGTCTTCTTCTCTGTAAAGTCTTCTTTTGCATCATTATCCCAAAAAAAATAAAAAAAATCATCTTTGAGTTTATAATCTATTGGTTAGCTCTTGGTGTTTGCTAAAATATATATTGAGGGGCGTTTTGGTTACCTAGTATTCATTTCTGGAGTTAGCAGTAGGTTATACATCATGTTGGGTACCTATGGTTCAATTTTGGTTAAATTCTGATTTGTATATATGAAGTGAAGTTATTTGTATAGAAGCGAAGAGGCGCATTGCTGTAATTTTAATCTTGTAATTACTTTAAGTGAAATAAGAGAAAGAGGAGGTCGACTTTTTGGGCCTTCAAGGAGTGTGTCACCTACACTCTCTCCCCTCATCTCTCTAATGCTATCACTTACTTTTTACTTTCCTTTTTCTTTTCTAAAAGTTAAAGCTACAAAAAGTAAGTTGCTAACTTAAGACGAAAATCTAGAAATACCCTCATTCTTTTTCTTTCTAGTTTTGTATTTTGAACTACTATGATATTAGGGGTATATAAGGGTATCTTTATAACCAAAATATAAGCCACACAGCCCTTTAGGGCGGGTTAGGTTTTTGAGGTTTACCTTGTACCAGACCCGACCACGTGTGGATTTTTAGAGGTTAACCCCATTCTTGCCCCATGGGGATAGATGGAAACCCATCCCCGCATGAAGTGGGTCAGGTTGGGTTCCCCAATGAACCACTCTGTTGCCCTGTTTCTGTCCTTTTCAAGCTCCTGAATATGATGAAATACAAATTAGTGTGGCTGGTTCATAGTGATAGATTCTCTGTTTGGTTAATGGTTCAACATGCTGCTTTCTTTCTTTTCCAGGTTGTGAGATTAGCTTCCTTCCAACATGCTCCATCAGTGCCACCATTTTTAACGTTGCCAAAACTATCTAAAGTAGAAGGGGAGGAGGCAGTTCCACCAAAAGAAATGGAAGAAAAAAAAACTAGTGAGATAGCTGTTGGTGGTGGTGGGGTCTCTGTGGCTGTAACTCGCTTTCCTCCAGAACAGAAACGTCCTATTGGACCCCTTGTTGTGGTTGGTGTCAGAGAAGGGGTGCTTTGGCTCATTGATAGGTAATGAGATCACTTTCTTTTCTTCCCTTTGTATCCTTTTGTATCAGCATATCATTCTTTCATCTTGTTCTAGCAAAGACCAGGCCACTCCAATCTGCTTACATAGATTGAGGAAATTGAAGCAGTTATTTTCATAGGTGATACTAGTTTGACAAATGTAATAGTTTAAATAAACTTCAATCACCAGGTCTGGGTCAGTATCTGGTGTCTTTCTTTGATTTTTGCATTGAACTGTGTATAAACAGTAGAAGGGAAGGATTGAGAGAGAGAAGAGAGAGGCTAGAAACTGCCTCAGTTGAGAAGAAGTCTCGTTAGGAGTCATGCTCACCCACCCTCTGTCTATCAGGATGGTCATATCTGTTTTCCATTACTTATGGACACCCTAAAATCCAATATGTATCAGCCATTAGACCCCATGTATCAACAGTATCTTCTAGGTCAAATTCGATATGTATTGGCGATACACCCACTCCTGCTGTCAAAAGTAGTTCTTAAGAGAAAAATAAATGTATGGATGGAAATACCCTTTTCCCATATTCAAGTGTATGAATAGTGTAGTGAAGGAACAATAACTTACAGTAATAATACCCATGGAGTAAAATTGGTAAACTGCCTTTGAACAGCACTTTTAACAGTTTTGCCATGCTCTCTGGGTTATAAATAATTAGGTTAGATGTTAACACTTGATCTGATTATGAGATTTAAACTTGAATATAATGCGTACTCGATTATCAAACCTTGACATCAATAAGCTATTATTGCATCCATATGTATAATATAGTAGCGAAAATATGTATAACCATCTTTAAGTAAATTGGCATGGTTTTTTGTCTACAAGCTGTCTTGTTTTGGTGAGCACTTATCCTTTTAGCACAAAGAGTTATTAAGATTAGACGCTTATGCTGCTTGTAGTTATACTAAGTTGAATTTGGGTACTGAGAAGTGAATTTCATTTGGCTCTGTACCTGAGTTTGGATGTTGACTCTCTCTCTCTCGCTCCCTCTTTCTCTCCCTCCCTCTGTGTCATTAGTGTAACAGGTCATGTGGTTTATGGTGCACCATTTGAGCTGAACAGATAACTTATAGTTTAGAAAATGTCTTACACCCGTGCCAAGCTTTCAGGTACATGTGTGCTCATGCCTTATCCCTCAGCCATCCTGGTATCCGTTGCCGGTGTCTCGCAGCTTATGGTGATGCAGTTAGTGCAGTGAAGTGGTATGTCCATGAAATGACTAATTGATATCAAATTCTTTCTATAAACACTTAAAAGGAAAAACGAGTAAAACTCTTGTTCTTTCTGCAGGGCAAGTCGGCTTGGTAGGGAGCACCATGATGATCTGGCACAGTTCATGCTTGGGATGGGATATGCCAATGAGGCACTTCACTTACCTGGAATATCTAAGAGGTTGGAGGAGAAAACAAAAATCTAATGTTGTATGAGAATTTAATGGAATTTGTTTTTAGGCTTTACTTTATTAAATTAATAATCACACTCTTGTTTATCACCATTTCACAGACTGGAGTTTGACTTGGCAATGAAGAGCAATGATTTGAAGCGAGCACTGCAGTGCCTTTTAACAATGAGTAATAGCAGGGATGTTGGGCAAGAAGTAGCAGGGCCGAATGTTACCGATATTCTTAACCTATCAGCTAAACAGGAAAACCTTATGGATGCAGTTCAAGGGATAGTAAAATTTGCAAAGGAATTTCTTGATTTGATTGATGCGGCAGATGCAACTGGACAACCTGATATTTCTCACGAGGCTCTCAAGAGGTTAGCTGCTGCAGGGTCTGTCAAAGGAGCTTTACAGGGCCAGGAGTTGAGAGGGCTGGCTCTTCGTCTTGGAAATCATGGGGAACTGACCCGTCTGAGTGTATGTTTTTTCTGTGATTCATAATGTCATGTTGCATTACTGACTAAGTTTATTAAAAATATTGCATAGATTACCTGCTAAGATGGTTCTTGTTTTGCAGGGCCTTGTAAATAATCTGACAGCAGCTGGACAAGGTCGTGAAGCAGCATTTGCGGCTGCAGTTTTAGGAGATAATGTGCTGATGGAGAAAGCATGGCAGGATACGGGGATGTTGGCAGAAGCTGTACTACATGCCCATGTAATCTTCTATTTCTGTATTTGAGAATTATAGTCTATAACTTATTTCTCAGTTACATATATTTAAATGCTCTGCAATTTTTGCATTTCGAACCCCTGAAAATATTTAATGTTTCTTATCTGTATTTCACTGGTCATGTTTCAAATGGCAAGCGTGAGGGGATTCTTGAGTTGAAGAAAGTAGCTGGAGTCCTTACTATCTGACCTTGTATTTTTTGTCCAGGCCCATGGACGCCCAACACTGAAGAGCTTGGTTGAGGCTTGGAACAAGATGCTGCAAAAAGAGCTAGAGCACACTCCAACCACTAAAACAGATGCAACTGCTGCATTTTTAGCCTCTTTAGAAGCACCAATGCTTACAAGTTTGGCTGAAGCTGGAAAGAAACCACCAATTGAGATTCTTCCTCCTGGAATGCCATCTCTTGCTGCTACAATGGCAATCCAAAAGAAGCCCCCTCCTGCTTTACAAGGCTCACCGCAGCAGCCCAATGTGCCTTTACAATTAGAGGCTCCTCCCACATCAGCCCCACCAACATCATCTCCACCAGTACCTGCCCCACCAACATCATCTCCACCAGTATCTGCCCCACCAACATCCAGTACTCAAGCCCCGCAAACATCAGCCCCACCAGCAGCCAGTATTCAACCTCCGGCAACACCTTCAGAAGCAAGTGATCGACCAGCGGCACCCCTAGTCAGTGATACAAATGCTCCTCCGAAGCCAATTGATGACCCACTTGTGCCTGGCACACCAATTAATGGGGACCAGCTTACTCCTCCAAGCATTCCAACACAAACTGAAGAGACTACTCGTACATAAGACAGCGGGAGATATTTATTGTGCATGGAGCTCTTACCTACCCCTCAGCCAGGAGCCTTCTTTGGTCCTTGTAATTCTTTTGCATTCTTTTATTTTTTAGGCTTCATATCTCGATGGTCCTTGTAATGTAAGATTAGCTGATGGGAAAAAAAAAAGTATGATTCATTGTTCTGTATTTTATTAGTCATGTTCACAGCCCTGATTTTTATCGGTTTAATCTTTTTAAGATTTAGAGAGGAAAACATTTATTTTTGGTGGAATACATGACCACTACGAAATTGTTTCTATAATATGACATTTTCATGCCATCTTTAAATGTGCTCCAGTTGACAATTCAGTTTGCAATTGGATTCATTGGCAGTAAAAAAAATTCAGAAAGAAGTTATTGTACACCCAAAATTATCCATATATCACCATGTGAGGAGTCTTTATCCAAATTATCCATGTTATACGTGAAGGAGAATTTATATTAGAGGGTCTCCTAAAGTTCTTGCCTACGAATCACCAAAAGCCAACTAGAAGGAAACATTAAAGTTTTTCTCCGTCGATTCTGGCGGGCGGGGGGTGGATAATATTCAAGGAAACATTAAAGTTTTTCTCCGTCGATTCTGGCGGGCGGGGGGGTGGATAATATTCCATCGTACAAGCAAATATTCTAGTTCTTCTCTCTTCTAATCTTTCCTTTAATGCATTTAAGTATAAATTCCCATCAACCGGCGGTGGCCAATAAGCCATACACGTCTTGTGCTTACCATGGGGCTCAGGCGATGGTCCCAAAATGCGCGACGTGAATAATATAGTGGGATCCATGCTGATTGTTGTCCCCTTCACGTTGCATTCTCCTCGACTCTTATTAACATAAACACTAACCAGTTACCAGTTGCTCCTCTCCTGGTTCAACTTCGAGTAGCTTTGATTTCTGAGAGGTGACAAGTCCTACACTGTGGGACCCTCCAGTTTATACCCTATCACATGCTCAAAGATACCCTCTCGTGTAGGAAATCTCAGCCATCACTGTTTGTGTTCGAACTGGAAAAAGAGATGTGTCGATCTCGAAGCCATGTAGGACCATGCACTTTTTAATGCCCTTCCCCTTGTCTCTTTTTACCAAGTTAGGCCATCGCTTCGGTTATTAATTTGTTACCGAACCATTAAAAGCTGAATTACTAAAAAGAAATAAGCAAAGCCACGTAACGCTCTGTCGGCAAACGCCACATTTGGCCACGCACTCGGATATGACTTCACATGCGACGTTTTTCAGCAACGGAAGAATCTCCCGCGTCCCCATCACATCATCAACAGCCAAGGAGGCACTAGCGTCTCCGGTGAAAACCACTTTTCAATGTCCCAATACCAGCCTCAGTAACCAGAAAAACTAACTCTTATCTTCTCTCCGGCTTTCGCTCTCAACTCGAGTTAGGTCTTTCATGGCATCCACTCCGCAGTCACTCCACTCTCCCTCTCTTCCTCCCCTTCCAACTTTTGCTTATAAGCGATGCAGAAATGACAGTGTAGAGTTTCTCTGCAAACAGTTCCCTACCGAGGAGGGGTTTGCATGGTGGCATGTGGCTGGAACTCTGGCGATCAGGGGAACCTACGTGTCTCACCTTTTCACATGTCTTGCCCTGCCCAAATAAAGCATTGATTTCATAAATGCGTGATGCAGTGGTGAGTAGGTATAGTAGTTAGCCAGTCAACCTCAGAAGCAAAAGCCACATGCGATCTTAAGCTCTGCAGAAAAAGAAGAAAAAAAAATTAAACCCACCAGGCCACCACCTTCATCACCGCCATGATTTACTACATATCACTGTTTTTCTTCCATCTTATTTTATTGTCACGAAAGCAGGAAAAGGGAAAGAAGATTACTAAAATTATTCCCAATTTTCTGTAGCTTTTACTCTTCCAATTACATCTTCTGGGTTCACATCAGACGGAAGAAAAGAGGATAAAACGAGCAGCTCCCGGCTGACTATAGTCGTGGTCGGCTTAGGCTGTTTCTCTTTCCGGCAAAAGAAGATAAAAAAAAAAGCCCAATTGCTGGAAAAAGAGCAGTTCCGGACGGCTGCATTTACTTTTAGTATGTAAGAAAACAATGGCCTCGGAGAGGGATTTCTGGTACAAGAAAGTTGACAGGCAGACCGACTCCAGCACAGTTCGACGTGTCGCCGACGATGCACATTATCCACTTGTGAGTAAAAAGGGTAATAAACTAATATTTCGAGTAAAAATGTCTCTACGTGGACGTGTTCCCCTGTATGGAAACGTGGGCAGTGGATACAGTGGCGCAGAATAAATCCCATTCTTTCCACTTTGAATTCAATAAAGTCGCTGCAGATTTCGTTTTCCTTCATCTCCTTGGCGAATCAAAGCCGGGAGGCGGCAAGAAAAAATGATTCGGATAATGTGGGTTCATGACTTGATCTCATCTTTTTAAAAAAAAAAAAAATGAAAACGAAAACCTGTAAGATTAGCATGCGTGTGGATTGAGTATTGGCCTTCAAGTCTCGCGAGAGTTCTATATTCCAGTCGCGATGTTCCAGAGCGCAATCTCGAAGCATGGATTCGATTGTTGAATGGATATGAATAAGACGGATTTGACACGTCGAATGGCACTGCAGATGTTTGTTGATTTGGACAAGATTGGCAGATCAGGGACGGAGATTTTCCACCTCTTGTTCAATACAGGTGACCTTAATTTGTTTCCCTGTGCAAAGGAGGCTATTTACCATTACTGAATAGATTGAGAGTTGAGACCGTCTTCCTCTCCTGGAAAGAAATTTATCAGATAACAGGCAGCTCGAGCCAATTTGATTTTATGGGAAAGCTATTCGATAAAACAAATGTGGGTTGAGGACTGTTAATTATCGAAAGCTTCATATATCACTTGTTCACCTGCTTCCATCTTTAGATCTACGATATAGTAAAAAAAGAAAAAAAGAAATCCTCGAATGTTTCTGTTCTTGAAGCACCGACACTGGAATAAAAGTATTCGTAACACCACTGAAGGCCACTCTTACGTTTCAGAAGAGACATCATGAGTTTTGGTGCAGAGCACACGCTTCCATATCTCTGTAACCGCGTCATCAGATTATTTACCACTCGAATACCAAAGCTCAAACGCTTTTAAAATTCGGAAAAAGTTGGACCAAATTGTTCGACTGAGGTTTCCGTCCCAGACCCTACTTGAATATTTCTTATTCAGATATGCCGCGAATTCATTATCTTGCTCACCCGACTTGCTAATTCTTCACCTGTTTTCACCTCTTCGAATAAACAGGCGCTTCTCCACCTGAAAATACTAAATGGCAGTTGGAAGGTGGGGGCTCTACTTACAACCGGCATGATCAATGACGTTAAAAAATTTACCATGCAGAACCTCTCATTCAAATGTCTACCCTTTTTTAACCAAACTCGTCACATGTGCTTCTTTCTTAAGTAGCAGCACTTCGAAATTTGGATCCGTTCAAGTATTTTCGCAGAAAAAGAAAAAAAAAAGGAGGTGAAGGAATCACAGCCTGGTAGGTGCGAGAGATAAACAGCATGAGTGAAAGGTGAACCACATCATTTATGCTCGTTCCGTTCTTATTTTCTCATTCCCTGCTCTTCTCAAATATAATTTACTTCTCCCTGCTCGGACCAAAAGAAGCAGAAGTTGGAACTTCGTTACTATCTATATTTACAGCAGAGTTAGAAGAGGTTAGATCACCCATTAATGAATCGAGCTTGGCAGAAATTAGGTTTTCTGTGAAGATTATGAATCGATTCATCAAATAAAAGCAGCAAAGCTACTTATACAAGATAAAATGGTAGATTTCCAGATTCGGTATGGTGTACGAGGGGAGGGAGGATACCAAATGTCGAGCTTGCCCGTGATTCCATGAAAAGCTGCTGAACGCCCTGCCAGTCAAAGTCCATGTCTGTCCAGAATAAGGCCAGTCACGTGGAGAGATGACGACATTGCGCGAGGCAGGCTGACTCGTCCAAGTGCCCTCTCGTCAACCGTCAAAAGGACCCGGCCCCGTGGCCAACTGCTAGAAGATCAGACGTCCACATTTCGCACGCGTCAACCGTCAAAACCGACGTTAACTTCCCTCGATCCATATTTGTCGACTAGACGACCGCCACGTCACGCCCGTACTCGCGCCGCGAACCCCTGGCCTTTTCCGCAGACAGAGGGACCACGTGTGCTCTCGCCAACCCGGCCGCCGCTAGTCCCGATGGGCGTGGCTCCCGATAACTCGCGTTCTCCTGTAGTTATTTGGCGGGCCCTCCTCCGCAGATTCTTAAGTGCCCGCATAATTGTCATCGATGATGGAGATTAAATCTGTGGCCCCACTGCCCCCACGTGTCCTCCCCCCGATATCTCTCTAGTGAACTAAATCAAAAAGTGGATTTCCACGCTTCTCCTTTAAGCCTTCGGGATTAAGTAAAAGACATTTTTCACTTATTTTAAACTATTATTATCTTAATGCTGCTTAATATTTATTTACAAATGCTAAGGTAGTGGTTAGTCTTAAACTAATTTTTTGGTTTAACCGGTTCGTATGACTACTCACCAGAAGAGCGTGTTTAGACTGTGGATAATGGATTTGTCGCTTCTTGGGTTCGGCTTCGTAGTCGATCGTCCCCGCCGAGGCCGGCTTTGAGCTTTCCTCATTAATATTAGTATTCGCATTTGCTCTACCTGACTTTACCAAACTCTCCTTATGATCATCTTACTCCAGGAGGAGAAATATTATTTTCCCATGTTTCTGGACATAAATCATATGAGTTGTTGGCGTCGGAGAAAGAGGAGTTGAAATCTGTAATGACGGTGAGACAGAGTCGTATTTCTGGGAAATACTTGCAGAGTCTCATTAAAGAATGGAAGCGTTGAATCGGAATTCCGGTTACTCCGAGGCCATGTGCTGCGTGTTCCCTTTTTCACGCCTTTCGTTGAACTCTGAAACTAAACCCAGCAGAGATTGAAAGACGGTGGCACCCACATGATGTTCGAGAAAATTATGCAGTGAAACCTGATCACTGGAACGGCATCTGCGATTCTGTACTGTGTAAGTCGCCTGGTAATTGGTTACCTTTCACATGGTGGGACTCTCTGAGTCTACTGTCCTTCCTGCCAAAAACACTCTCTGAACTAGAGCGAGAAAGAAGACTAAGAGTCCGTCCACTATGCTCAACTGTTAACAAGACCGTTAACACCCATACCCATTACGTACGCTTTTTATGTGGCAATGGTGAGAAATCTACCGGAGTCCGCCGTATCGGCGGTAAAACTGTGTGTTGGATCATGGATGGCCGTAGAATAATAAAGAGACTCGTCAAGAAGCCACTGGTGAGATGCGCGTGGCAATGGGCTACGAACCGAGGAGGAAATGTCAAAGGGAAATCGCCAAACAGGGAAGAACAAGCAGAAGGTTGCCTAAGGTGATTGAGGTTGAATGATTACAATTTACGCAGAAACCGGAAAAGACAAAGACCAAACAACGAAGGATGGCCGATCGAGAAGCTCTCTACGGGGAACATCGCGCGCAGTCAACATGGCGATCGAAGCAACAACGTAAAAAGAGGGACTAACGCAAAAGGAGGGGACCAGATGGTCAAAAAAGTCTGTCAGGACTTGAATGAAGCTGTCGACAAAGTCAGAAAGGTGGCAAGGAAGGACCAAAAAACCGGGATTGGCGAGTGGAGTCAACTCAGTGAGTTCACCGGGGTACATAACCTTCAAATCAAACTGCTTTAAAGGAGCACTCCCATGTGAGACTCAGACACGCCCGACATCTTGATCGGATTTCACAACCCCATCTCTTTCTACAATTATCACCTACTTGTTTCCATATCTAATCACGATCCTCTCAAGTCTCCTCCAGGATTGCTTTGACCATCTTTTACAATTCAAATCTCGACTTTGGAAGGGAAGTTCATTGAATGTTGGTTTGCCGTCTCAAGTTTCTTGGTTTCTGCCAAGGGGAAATACTGCATAGCAGAACCTAACTGGAATCGATTTCTGAACGTTCACCCTAGTGACAGTTGATAATGATAATGCAGAGGATCGCAAAGCAGTCGATTGTCAACATCTGGACTGCAGCAAGCTAAGGTCTGAGAGAAGCGAACCATCTTCTCATTGTTACTTGGACTTCAGCAAGCTAAGTTCTCAGAGAAGCGAATCATCTTCTCATTGTTACTTTAAACCCTTGCGGAGAAATCATCACGTAGCTTTAAAACGTTGACATTGCATCGGATGTGGAGGAGATTAAAGAAGCACGAGTGACGATCGTGATATCTCTTTCCATTGACGATTAAAAGCAGTTTACAGACAAGTGGAAGTCTAGAGTAGTGCAGCAGAAAACGAGTATTCCGGCAGCAAGGTTTCTGTAATCATGGAAGTTCGAATCACAGTCTTTCGTGGGTCCTTTCTTCAATGAGTCTCGAGGGTTGTCTCTCTTTTTTGCTTTCTTGCATTGTTCTTGAAAGCGTTGAGGAAACGGAAAGCGAATTTCAGCATTTCTGTTTAAGTTTCTTCTTTTTATATCTTAAACTCGCTTTCACGTATTAAATTATGACAGAAATATATAAGATTGAGGTGGTTATTGTTGCACTCGCCGGAGTGGAAGAAAAACAACTTTTTCCCTAAGCTATTGATCATGAGTTGAGAAAAATGATTACACCAATGGAAAGCTTATATCCTCTGATGTCATATCCATCATGAAAATCCCAGAAAGTAAAATCTACAACACGAACGACTCGTAAACTTGTATCACCTCCCTCAACCTCTATACGTGATAAAAGCCAATGATTAAGCTAAGTATCTAATTAGTGGACGTTGAACATAATCCTTTTTAATTATTGATGCTTTGAAAAAAAAAGTAGGCTTCACCTATCAATAAAGTGATTTGATTTTACAGATAATATAAAATAAACTATCTTCATTTTTAAGGAAAATAACTAGCTACATAATCAAATTCACCAAAAATTCGCCTGAGCTCTCTTCAAATCCATAAGTAATTAAAAATAATAATAATAATAATAATAATAATAAAACAACAACGAGATAAGGCTAAATATGGTCTGTACATCTCACGATTGTGAACCCATTGACCGAAGTTGTTTTAATTATAGAGGATTTGACAAAATGGGTTCTTCTATCAATGATGAGATAGGGATTTGCATTTGTGATCTTGTAGATAACCAAGAGTGATATACATCAGCAATCATCTAAGAAAATGACTTGAACCATTATATGCCCATTGGTAGTGATACTTGTTCCCCCTCAATGAGCACTAATGAGGGTAAAAATTCTTGTGAATACTCACAAGCTACTCATGGATTCCTGACCTGCTAATCACGGGTAATTCCATTTCTTTCTTTACTTATTATTCGGATTTCACTAACAAATTCTTGTTTAATGAGCCATGCATGAACTAGGTACTTAGATTAGGTAGGAAAGCCATGGACTTTATGCTTTAAAAGGATTTAGAAACAAACGCATGTAAGGAATGTGTTAGATCTTGAGCTAAACCACATTAGAGGATGAACTGAATAATTGATTAAAGTGGTATTTCTACAACTTTAATGGGATCTCTCGAAGCAATGCTACGTAGAGTCTGAAGCGTACTATCAGTTGTCGTCTAGAAAAGAAACGATATGATAGTCAAGGTAAGCTTTTGGAAGGTAGAAAAGTAAGTTTCCCTTTCGCATTTGGACAGAATGCAGACAGACTTGAGAATCCCTCGTATGAAACGAGTTGTCTCTGGTCTTCAGAGATTCTTATCCTAAAGTTTAAGATAAACTCAAAAGACGGAAGAATGAAGACCCTCTTTTAGACTAAGTATCCCTTTTTCCTGCTTTTTATCCACTCCATTTAACCCATTGTCACAAACCCGACATCAGCAAATATCGCCATAAGCTTTTCAGATCTCACTGAAATCTCATTTCCTCTGCCGGGGCCAATCCTAGAGAAGACGTGTTTCTTACGGATGGCTATATGCAAATGAGATGAGATTATTTATGATGTTATTTGATGAACCAAGCAACTTTGATCATAAAAAATTCCAGACAGAACAAAAGACAGAGACTTCAACGCCCCCTGCTCTAACTTCTGGACGTAAGGAACTCAGCCCGATTTAAGATGACTCGAGCCAAAATCATGTGGGTTCCCGAGTCTCTCTTCTAACGAAGATTTGAACTTGAAACCATCTTTTTAGAACGTTCTTTTTTTTTTTTTTTTTCAGTTTTCTCTTCGTTCATTGGCTTTCAGAAACCTGTACAAAAATCTCCAGAATCTCTTTGGTCGATTTGGAACGTCGTGTCCACTGCGTCGATCCACAAGTTGGTGGGGCCAGAGGGCCCTAACTCGCTCAGACCCGTCACATCCCGCACGTGCTGCACTGCCGTTTAATACTGCAAGCCTTCTAAGTGTTCGCTTTTTTCCTTTTCTTCAAGAAAAAGGAAAACAAATTCCCCGATCTTTTCTCCACTTGGTTCACGCCGGTCCAAACCCCTTTTTGACGCACTGGAGATTTCAGATTGCTTCCTCGCCAAAGTCCAGTGCCTCTCGTCTATGCAAAGCAAAGCATTTCATTCTCGAACGTTCAAACCCTAACGGATCTTTAGAAAACTCCCGTTCCGCCTCTCCGAAAGTGCGTGCACCCACCCCCGGTCCCGGATAACCTTATCCGGATTCCCTAACGAGTGAATACACTTTCCATGGAGAATTTCCCATCAATTTATCCTTTTTAAAGTTAAAACTGCCCACCTTTTTTCCGGATGACGTGTACCCTGTGTTTCGAGAAAATAAGCATATGACGTTAGCGGCAAGCCGGTAATTCGCTTTACAATGTGGGCCTTCGCAGTCAAACTAGCTTTATTCGCTAATTAATTTTTTGTTATATAAAAAATAAATTATATTTCCTATTAAATTTATTGTGTGGACCTGAGAAAACGGCTGCCGGGCCCACCGACTGTTCACTTTCCTGTTTGAATGTACTGTGAATATAGAGCACTAGGGGGGGACGAGGTAGTGACTTAAAAAAGGCTTCACGTGGTTCACTGTTGGCCCATGAATGCATAAGAAACGATGGATGATGGGACCCACTCACCCTTTACTGTTAAAAAATAAAACAGAAAAGCCGGCACCGATTGGGGAACCCTAATTCCAAGGCCTCCAATCAGTTAATGGTGGGGCCCGTGGATCCGTTCAAATAGTGAAATGAATATTCTAATTCGAAGCCGAGAATCATAATCTGAGCGTGCGGGAATCTAGGTAAACAATTTATATCGTTTAAAAATCAGTTTTTTGTTACGTGGAATAAACTTTTCTTATCGATCTCTAGCAGCCTCTCACATGTCCACTGTGCGAATCTTGTGCGAATCAGAGCTGAACCTGTGCTTCTCGTTCGCTACAGATACGGGCCTCGTGATTCTCGGGGAAACGACATTAGCATGTGAGGAGGCACTAGGGAGCACGGTTTGACTGTTTGAGCTCCCAAATATATTTTTCTTAATTCGTGCCAAATTATTCTCACTAAATATAGTTTTTCATAAATTCGTATGAAAGTTTTGATACATCATTAGAGGTATCTTTCCTAATATGGATTTTTTTAAAATAACCAATTTTTTAAAAAAATAGAAAAATACTCACTTTCTAAACTTAATTAGAAAAAATACCTAACTTTGAACGATCAAACAGACATATTGGACTGACAAGTCACAATTGATCACTAGTGTTCACACCCCCGATCTTGACTATGTGGCTTAGTATGGCAAGTCAATATTTTGACCCAATCAAAATTAGGTATTTCAATGAATAAATTCAGAAAATGGGTATTTTTTTCTAAATTCCTTTGTACATATTGAAGTATTCTTACAAATATAAGTTATATTGAGGCGGATAGAGAAACACCTACTCTAGGAAGCACAAATAAAGCTTTGATACCATATTAATTCTAATTAATAAGAATATAGCGCTTTTAAAGTATTCTTGCGCTTTCTCCTAATATGTTATACATGCATAATTTTAGGCACATGTCACATAAAGATACTCAATGGGGTCTGAATCATCAAAATAACCTTTCCTACAATTATTTTAGGAAGCATAAATAAAAGCTCTAATCATGTGTTAACATTCTCCCCCATGTGTTGACTTTTTTAAACGTCTAAAATTTAGGTAAACGTCTCCCACATGTTGACTTTTAATGTGGCTTTTATACATGAATGGTTTTAGGTGCAGTCACATAAAATACCACGTTGAATCTAAGTCCATTAACCCAATATAGGAAATATATTTTTCAACTAATGGTCATGTTACATAAGGCGTTATTCACTCTATCTAAGTCGTTAATCAAGGTAATAATCTTAATTAGATTAATAGAGGGAATAATGGGAAGAAAATCCAACCACAAGGCTTCGTTATCGTCCTAAACGCCAAGGGTCTTTTTTTAAAATTATTCAGGGAAGGACTTTTTTTAATAAGTAGCTGAAGCGCGGTTGAGCACAGACATTGACCACGGTTGGGCGCCAGGGTATTTTGGTCATGTTGTTATTTTTCTTCTATATTTTAAACATGTTTGCAGTATAAAAGTATACCGTGAGTATGAGAAAATGTGAAGCTGGGTGAGTGGAGCGAAGCGGCGCCGAGAAAGGCAGGGCCGCGCGGCGCCGAGGACTAACGAAGCGAAAAAGTGGCAGGTGGACGTGACGGTGTGGAGCCATTGGGGAGAGAGGAGTATTATATAATATAATATAATAATAAGAGATACAATAAGGATTAAATAATAAATAAATGGGTTTGTTACTAGGTAGGGTAGGGGACGGTTAAAAAACGAGTGTGGGGACAGGATTAAGGAGGGAGCTAAAGAAATTTGAGAAGGAAAAAGCAAAAAAAAACCCTAAAACTGAAAAATCTTGGCGTCTAATAAAGAAAGACAAGCGACCCCTTTGGTGGGGGCTCTATATAATTAACAAAACCCCCCTAATCCCTCTCTCGTTTTTCTCATCACTTCCACTAGCTTCCTGCTTCCTCTCTCTCTCTCTCTCTCTCTCTCTCACGCTCTTGCCAACATACTCCATCGCTGCCGCCGCACTCACAGACTCTCAGTGGCGATTGGGATTGAGACCAGAGTGAACAACGACGACGAACTTAAACGCATAAGAGAGGATAGATACAGGTTGATTTTGATTGAGGATAAAGAAGTGAAGCGGAGTCGACAGCTCTTTTTCTTTGCGCTGCCTCTGCTTCTTCTTCTTTTCCTTGTTGTTACCGCTTTTTTCGTTCGTTTACGCTGACTAACGGGGGTAGCAAGGTCTGTTGAGAGTCATTGTGGGGAATGTCGAATGTTCGTTCTTGTTTAGTAGTTTCTTAGTTTCTGACGGTGTGTTGGTGGATGGAAATAGGTGAGGTGTGCGGTTAAGATTGGAGGAAGATGAAGTACGTGTTGGTGACTGGGGGAGTGGTGAGCGGACTCGGGAAAGGTGTCACTGCCAGCAGTATTGGAGTTGTTCTGAAGGCTTGTGGACTCCGGGTTACTTCCATTAAGATTGGTGATTTTTCATTCCTTTTTTCTTCTGTTTTTTTTATCCTCTTAATTTTAGTATACCGTTTTTTCGATTCTTGTTCAAGGGAAGTGCATTCGCTTTCTTCAGTTGTTTTAGAAGAGTTAGTTTTGTGGGATTTAGGTGTGTGTTACGTTCCCAGTTGCAGGGATTTTTTTTCTAAGAAAAAAATGTTCCTGTGTTCTTAGTTTGGGTTTTGTCCACAGTTTTTTTCCTAATGGTTGGGATGGGATTGGATTTCTTTTCTAGGAAAATTTAAACGTTCTGGACTTATGCATGGATGCGGAGATTCGAGTTTCTTCCAGTAAAAACGATTTTTTCTTTTCTTGCCTTAGAACAATTACAAAGAGGTTGAACTTGTGATTTAACTTGCTCTCTTATTTTCTAGGAAATGGTAGTTTTTGAAGACTAGTGGTAGATTAATGTCTTTTCTATATTTAGTACTTTCTCTTTGAATTGATTAAAGAATGAATTTCTGATTTTTCCTTCTTTTTGTTTGTGAACACTAATTTAATTTGAGCAGCAGGAGGAAAAGTTGTGGGTGGAAGCCTTCAGACTTGTTTATTCTTTTGATCAATAGACTCTCTTAGTCGGAAAAGCTACGGTTGATTTTAATAGTAATTTTACATAAATTGCACTACTTTAACCAAGAGTCGTTGATCTGGTTCCACTGATTGAACGCCAAGACATCTGGGACCTTCATATTTGTTTTTTGTTATTTGCGTGTTTTGATTCTAGTGTAGTGTCGAGTGTCCTGAAATTTTTATCTGGTTTTGATGGCTTAAATGGGTCTGTTTCTGATCGTGCTTATGGTAAAATGTTGTGCATACAGATCCATATCTAAACACTGATGCCGGAACCATGTCTCCTTTTGAGCACGGAGAGGTGTTTGTCTTGGATGATGGCGGCGAGGTAAAACTTTTCTAGATGTGCTTTGCACTGTTTATGTGCTTCCATGTGGCTTTTCCGAGTTGAATCTTATTCAAATTGCACATTTGACAACTGCTTTCCTGTGGTTGGTTAGACCGCTACAGTAAAGCAGTTGTTTAGTTATTTGCTTTGGCTAAATGGTAAATTTTTTCTATGATTTAAGGTGGACCTGGATCTTGGGAACTATGAACGATTCCTTGATGTTAAATTGACTCGTGATAATAATATCACAACTGGGAAGATTTACCAGGTATTCTACTTTATTCCTACATCTTATATTTATAATCCCTCAGAGCCTCTTTTTGGAGTTAGTCTGACACGCTAGGAAGGAAGAAATGATCTAACTTACGCTCAGCCTATTAACTTCTTATTATATTTGCTATGTACTGATCAATTTTTCTTTGGTGTGGGTTTAACTGATCATGTAGTCTGTTATTGACAAGGAGAGAAAAGGTGATTATCTAGGGAAAACTGTTCAGGTACCTTTCTCATTGCCTTAATGTCATTGTCATAATTTTTTTTAACTTTTCAACTTTTGATCAACCTCAACTTTCTCTTATATCCATATTTTAGGTGGTTCCACATATTACAGATGCCATTCAAGAATGGATTGAACGTGTTGCTATGATACCTGTGGATGGACAAGAAGGACCAGCGGATGTTTGTGTCATAGAACTGGGTGGAACTATAGGTAATAACATTTGTTGTTTTTTTTGTAATTGCTCTAACTAATTTTTGAATATTCCACAAATTATCCTTTTATAACACCACCCGCATGATTGATGCAGGGGATATTGAATCGATGCCATTCATTGAGGCATTGGCTCAGTTCTCTGATCGTGTTGGTAAGTGGATTTTACTTAGTTTTACACTATCCTTGAGATGAATTTTCTAGTTCTTATTGTTTATTTCCACCTTCTCAGGCCCTGGCAACTTTTGCCTTGTTCATGTTAGTCTAGTTCCTGTCCTGAATGTTGTTGGTGAACAGGTATATCTAGCTGGAACTTCTTTTAGATTTTTTTTTCTGATCACGATTGCAGAATTTATGCAATGATTCATTTTTTTTTCCAGTTTTGAAACTCATATCATAGTCATTCTTTTCTGATTTTCAATTTCTTTGTATTTTTTCCAGAAAACAAAGCCTACACAACACAGTGTACGTGGATTGAGAGGTCTAGGACTCACACCAAACATCTTAGCTTGTCGCAGTGCAAAGGTTTCTATCTCCTCTCTCTCTCTCTCTCTCTCTCTCTCTCTCTCTCTCTCTCTCTCTCTCTCTCTCTCTCTTTTTCTCTCTCTTTCCTCTCTCCTCTCCTCTCTCCTCTCTTTCCCTCTTTCTCTCTTACTCTCTCTCTCTCTCTCTCTTTCTCTCTCTGTCTCTCTCTTTATCTCTCTCTCTCTCTCTCACACACACACTTTTTCCTGGTTGATCTCATTCCCAGTCTGAATTTCCTGTGCAGCCTCTGGATGAAAATGTGAAAGAAAAACTCACGCAATTTTGCCATGTGCCGGTACTGGGAGTAGATTTATATTGCTATGGTATTTCTTAATATTGTTTCATAATTTGTGGATGTCAATGCTAATTAGCAGTCTTTTGTAAATGTTTCAGGCAGCAAACATTGTAACTCTTTATGATGTCTCAAACATTTGGCATATACCCTTGCTGTTAAGGGTATGTGATTGTTTACAAAATTATATAAATTTTCAGAAATTCCCTTCTCTTGTGATTGTGCAAAAATATATGTCAAGCCAGAGCAAAGCATTACTAAGATGACTTTCTTCATCTTATAGGATCAAAAAGCACATGAAGCAATTCTTAAGGGGCTAAACCTTCTTGGGTTAGTTCTTCAGCTCTCCGCATCTATGATTTCACTTTTTCCACCTCAGTGGTGAATTGCATGAAAACTCGTGACATATTTCCTTTTGTATGTATAGCAGTGTTTCAAGGGAACCGTCATTGGAGGAATGGACAGGCCGTGCCAAGCTATGTGACATGCTTGATAACCCTGTAGGTCTCACAAATTCTCATACTGGTCATTTAAGGCTGTTTTGCTGATTGTTAATCGTTGAATACTGACAAATATGATTTACAGGTCAGAATTGCCATGGTTGGAAAATATACTGGACTACAAGATTCCTACCTCTCTGTGTTAAAGGTGAACTAAATTGTCAACCCAGGATTATTTAATTACATAGGTGTAAAAAATCCATGGTTAGCAAATCTCGTTTGCTAGTACATATCTGATGTTTCAGAAAACAGTTGCTCTTATTAGTTCCCTTAAACTGAGGAATTGTTATCTACTGCAGGCCCTTTTGCATGCTTCCGTTGCATGCCGCAGAAAACTCGTAGTGGAGTGGGTCCCATCTACTGATCTTGAGGATCAAACTGCCAAAGAGGTTTTCCTTTTATCTTTAAATACTCTGTATCTTATAGTTTCCTTGGTCACATGTTGGTTATGTTGTAAAACTTTTCTTTGTGTACAGTCTCCTGACGTTCATGAAGCTGCATGGAACTTGCTGAAGGTGAGCTCTTCTGCTAATTTTTTGTTGTTGGATGCTCATATGTCAATTTTTGCCGCTTTCTTCTCGTGTACACATTTTTTTTGGTTTGTTTTCTGAATGTTTTTTCAGTTCAGGGTGCGGATGGGGTTCTAGTTCCAGGTGGATTTGGTGACCGAGGGGTTCAAGGGAAAATTCTTGCAGCCAAATATGCTCGTGAAAACAATATACCATTTTTTGGTATTTGTCTAGGAATGCAAATAGCTGTCATTGAGTACACACGCTCAGTTCTTGGCTTTCAGGATGCAAACAGTGAAGAATTTGATCCAGACACAAGCACTCCATGTGTGATTCAAATGCCAGAGGTGAACATTTGAGTTCTAATCACCATATTTCTATATTCTTGTTTTTTGTTATTTGACCTGAGAAACACTCTTTCTGTTTTTCTTTTATGGGTTTCTTTAACTGTAAGACCTTGCTTTGTAGGCTTCTAAAACCCACATGGGAGGAACCATGCGTCTCGGGTCGAGAAAGACATACTTTCAAGTTGCAAACTGCAAATCAGCGAAGTTGTAAGATGGATGAACCCCTTATTTTTTATTCAAAACTTATTTATTTTTCATATACGTATCATATGTCTTTTTTCTCCTTTTTCCCAATCTAGAAATAGGAAGTGTTTTCACTTAAACATTTTTTCCACATACCAGATACGGCAATGTCAGATATGTAGATGAGCGACATCGACATAGATATGAGGTGCATCACAAAGATCATATTTATTCAATTGTTTGATATAGGATGATGTGTTGCTTCACTTGTTCTGTGCTGACTGAAGATTAATTTATATGTATATGTAGGTTAATCCTACTATGATTACTGCTCTTGAAAAAGCTGGATTATCTTTTGTTGGCAAGGATGAGACTAGTAAGCGTATGGAGGTGCATTTTCTGACTGCTTTGTTTAGATGTGCTTTCTGTGACTTATTTGCAGTGGAACCATATGGTTTTTATCCTAAAAACTATGTGCTGAGTGCTAACTGTATTCTGGTGTACAGATTCTGGAGTTACCTAGTCATCCTTACTTTGTGGGTGTACAGTTTCATCCTGAATTCAAGTCAAGACCAGGAAAGCCTTCCCCACTCTTCTTAGGTATTCCTTAACCATCTGGTTCTCAAGTTACATAATTCTTGTAATAGTTATCTGGTCTCGTTTACTTCTGCTCAAATTTCTTGCCATCCTGAAAAGTTGCTGCCTTCGCTATCCCAACAGGTCTAATAGCAGCTGCATGTGGTCAGTTGGATGCTTTTAAGCAAACATCCTCCCCCAACAGCAAGTTGATCGCAAAAAATGGCCCAGCTAATGGTGTGGTGAAGAAGACCTACCAAAACGGGAACTACAAATCCAACGGTTCACTGAATGGGTTCTATGCAAACGGGAATGGTGTGCATGTCTAATTAAAGCAGGTTGACTCCTTTTTTGTTACCTGTTTTTCCTCTACTTTGGTCGTTGAAGTCAGTTTTTGTGCGATGGGCTTGTTTGACAAAAGCCCTCCAAGAGTGTCATTCTGTACAGCCGTGTTGAAGAGAGGATTTTATAGTTGTCAGGGAACTGGAAAGAATGCCTCAGAGCCTCGTTCCGAGCTTTTTAACAAAAGGGAAGGCCTGTTGTATTTTGCCAGCATGTTGAAATTTTAGGGAATGACGTGTTTTAGGAGCTTTTTGCTTTGGGGCTTTTTTGGGGGGCTTTTTTTTTTTTTCTCCTTCCCGTGGACAGGAATATTGTTTTTTTTTTTTATGGGACCTTCTGGCTTTACCTGTGCCTGTACATTAGGAAATAACACAATAGTAGTACTAAAGGGACAAGAGAAAGCGAGTTTTGGTCCTTGATGCTTAAATATTCGAAGTAACTTCAAATACCATATCGTTTATTTTCTCGTATGAAAAAAGGAAAAAAAAAAAAACAGAAAGAAAGAAGAAACATGTCTCTTTTGTATGTGATCACTAAAACAGGTGAACTACGAATAAGACGATCGAGCTAGTTCTTTTTTTATGTCAGCTATTTGTTGTGTGAAATTATTCTTTAGCGCATACACCACTCCTGAACGTTCTGATTAACTTCTGTATATGCAGAATATTCTGTCCTGTAATTTCAAACTATGCCAAAATCGATAGTAAGAAAACAACTGATGACACAGCATTCCAGCACTAGCAAAAAGTCAACAACAACACTAAAAGACGCAGATGTGCTACACTGGATTAGTTACTGAGAGGACTATACATTAATCAAGCTTTCACTAATGAAACAGGGTTCTGATTCCAACCACTAGCCAACTAGTCATACTAATGGCATCGAGCATAAAAAGTTCTCCAGGCTGATTTGTGGTTTTCCAGCACCAGCAAAAAGCGTTTGATAGCCGACTCCCCAAAAGAATTGGCTCTTATGAGCACTTTTGACTTTGTTCTCTTTCAGAAAACTTGATAGTTGCATCAAAGTTCGTAGTCCGTCCATTCTTGCATCAAACTAGATGTCGACATTGAACTGTAAAAGAAACATCTCTTTGACAATTCATAATATACTAAAAGAGAATTTAGTCTTACCTGATTTCATGCCATGAACAAACTACCAAGAAGAAGGGGCTGCTTAAAAATGAAAAAGACCACACAACGCATGCTTGTATATAAGAAGGCATTTTGTAAGATATTGCCCAATGGTTCTTCATTGTTCATTCATATACTCATGCCACTGGGTTAATATTTTCCAGTGAATTTGCTAGATTTCTGTTCCCAAGTTCCCAGTTTCTTGTAGTATCTCCAGAATCCATCTTGGATATCCTTAAGACCTTGTCATGGTAATTGTACAGCGTTCTTCTGTGGCCAATGCTGATATATGTCATGCCTGCATCTTCAATCAGCTTGTACAGATGAGCCTGCATAATAATATTAAAGGTTGAACAAATCTAATGAAAAAAACAAGAAGAGCACGTCGTGCAGTGGATTTTTAAGCATTCATAGCAGTCTGATATCAACCACAGCAGACCAGGTGACCAAGCCATTGAAGATGCAAATACTCATATTGTATGTTTTGAAAGGAAACGACTATACATTATTTAAAACAAGAAAATCATTATATATCACTATCTTACCTCATTTATCTCATCTAATGCACTAGTAGATTCATCCAGTAGAACCAGTTTTGCTTTACTTAACAGAAGACGGGCAAATGCGAGGCGTTGCTGCTCTCCCAGCGAAAGAACACTAGACCATTCACAAGTTGAATCTAACCCCTTAAAGCGTGACAAAATATCACCGAGCCTGACATCTTCCAGGACCTGAATCAGATCATCTGTTGTTGGTCTTTTAGATTTTTTACCTATATCTAGACCCGTCACTTGAGATAAGAAAGGAAGGGAAGCTGCAAAACCAAGTACGCCTTCAGCTAGAAGTTGCTAAAACAATCAGTTAGTCAGAGTTGTTAATATGATACCAGAATATTGAGAGCTCGCTGAAATGATAGGAAAATCTTCAATCCACGTAGGATAGAGCAACTGCTGCCGAAGTGTGCCTAAAACCATGTATGGTCTTTGAGGAAGGAAAAATATGCTCCCAGTCTTTCGACTTTTGACGTGTGCAAGCCTGCCATCAGATGAATCATTTGCATCTTCCATATAGAATGAGATCCTGCCCCTTCCTGTACCCCAGAGACCAGCCATAGCTCTTAATAGTGAAGTCTTACCACTCCCACTAGGCCCTGTTATCTATCAATCAGATAGAACATCAACTAAATTAACTGCCTCTACATCCGATGCACTGTATGCAAAGCACAAGTGTATGCATCTAAATGGAACAACTCACCAGTAAGTGATCCTTGTTGTTAACCACCAAAGATAGGTCCCTAATAAGAGTTCTTTTACTTTTTGGTGTTTCTAGCCATAGATTCTCAATCTCCAAAAGTTTATGATCCTTAACCAGAGGCAAGGATCCATTAGATTCCAAAATGGACGATCTCTTTACATCAAGAAACTGAATGCATATCTCTTGTCTGCTATCAGGTACAGGTGAAGCAATGCTTCTATCCAGAACATCATCAAACTCACCTGTTGGAGATACCACAAGCAAATCAATGAAATCAAAGGAAGTCATGAAGAAAATTAATCAGGTCTGTTGCACATAGTAATCATGCACTAAGTTGACTTAGTGATCTACACACAATAAAAACCTTTCTGCAATCTTTATGGATTCAACATAAGCTGGTTAACAGAGACCAACTAAACAGGTAGCCGTAAATGTACTAAAGAGAAATTCCTTTTGTGATTCCGTAAAACAAAAGGAAAACATGGGAAAGAAGAAAATAAAATATGAACATTTTACCTAGTCGATCAATAACAGCTGAAAAGGCACTGATTGCTTGAAATTGGTATACGATAAGAGAAAAATCTCCAAGTATGTGATTAAATGCAGAAACAGACTGATTTATAACTCCAAACTCAATTTTCCCTGCAAAATACATGGGAGCAACAACAGCAGCAGGGAGAATCTGAATCAGATAGCGGTAGCCATCAGTGAAGAACTCCAGGTTCCGTGAGGAAATCAACAATCGCTGCAGGAAGAGAAAAACATAAGTAAATTCTTTAGTACCAAACTGACAAGGTGTACATAGGTTTTACAAAATATTTCTCATTGAATATTATACATATTTGCACACCACTTCACCATTGACACATCAGCTTGTGATTAGCTCCATACATAATTGATATAATATATATATATATATATATATATATAGATAGATAGATAATACACATATATGTCCTCTTACATAGACTTGTGAGATTTCAAAAGAGGCAAATCAATCAGATTATGAAATGATTGACAGCCTATGTGTTAAAAAAGCAGCGACTTTGCAAGGATATTTCTGACTCCAATGCATAATAATCTTTAAGAAAAATGTGGAATCAGATATCAACAACATATGAACTATTTCAAAAGATTTTTCAGTGTCTATTTTAAATATGTCAATCTTACATGACATAGCACTTTTCCACATTCAATAATACAACATTGTTAATGTTGTGTCACTAAGAAGACAGTTGCAGTAAAACAGAAATGTGGATGAAAATGCTTGAAATGTTGTCTAAAGCAAAACTTGTAAAAGCTGTAAGAAAAATTAAACCTGGAAAGGGTTGCATCTCACATACACTTAGATTCTCAAATGCTGCTTTGAACCGTTGCAACAGAAGTTGCATTTCATTACCCTCACCACCATAGAATGCAATTGATTCAGCATTTTCTCGAACACGGACAAGCCCATATCGGAAGTCTGCTTCTTTCTTCTCTTGCATGAAATTCAAGGTGACTAGACCCTGGAGAGAGAGCAGTTGATTTATTTCATTCAGTCAGAAAATGAATTCTACCAATACACCAAGTTAGCAATAAGTTAGAAAATCACCTTTCCAAGAAATACACTTATTGCAGTACCACCAAGTGAGTATACAAGAAGAACAACAAATAGTGGTGGATAGATACCGTAGAGAATGTTACTAAAAGATATCAAATCAATAGCAGCATTAAAAAGTGTTAATGAAAACGAGAGAGCTGTTCCAGTAAAAGCACTTAGATCATCAACAAGCCGCTGGTCTGGATTATCAATGATAGATTGGGATTGGATTTTATAAAATGTTTGGTTTTGGAAGTAGCGTTGTAGATAATAGCTGGTCATCCATGATCTCCATCTTAGTGAGAGAGTCTCTCTCGCATAATCTCTTAGGACAAAAAACTGCAAAAAACATAGTGAACAAAGAATCAGAACCCATAACAAATAACTATGGTAGTCGATTACAAGTTCCTAAAGTAACATAAACAGGAAATCAATAAAAAGAAGAGTTGATAGTTCAAGAAACAAGAAATTTCTTTAGCAACAAGCTAGACAACCTAGCATCTTAGTATTCACAATCAAATACAATATGACTGATGACTTGAACAATAAATTCTGCTTTCAGATTTCAATTTGTACATAAGAAACATAAAACACTTTGTACAATGTTTTAAAACTGATCAAGTCATTCAACACAGAGTGGCAAGTTGAAGTTCAAACAAGTTGGACCACCAACTCTGGGGACTATCTTGGTAACGGAGAAAAACTCCCAATATAGTACCAAACCAGGCTTCCACTAGTTGGCCAGTTTAGTCCAGGTCCAACAGCATTGCTTTGAACAGTTACATGCTCAAGCAAATGGGTGGCCCGCTCCATCATGGGAGCCTAACAGAAGGTGTAACACCAAGTCACTCATTGCTTTATGAACAGGTAAGTGACAAATATATTCTTAACATTTGCACAGAAGGAACATTCTTTATGTGATCAGCTGTCAGTCTTCCCATAAAGCTGGTTCACAATCATTATGGAGCCACCATTTGAACAATCAGAATCAACCTTCAAGTTTACAATCTGATGCCTAAAGAATGTCAGATTCACTAAAGCAGTCAGAAATCACAACTATTATTCAAATATAGAGAATCCAGAAAACAGAACCAACACAAACATAGAGAAGAACACACAAGGAAAAAATTCTGTATGTTTTTTTTGTGTAATTTCAAATCATGAAAAGTAAAAGATAAAAATAACCCAAAGAACACATGGCTTGAAGAGCAATACCTACAAGAGTGCAGCAATATGCTCACCGGAATTCCTCCAGCAAATCCTCCAAGGTAGTAGAGGAGCTGCTTCGTAAATTGTTCTTGATCTTTGTCTTGAATCAGAAGGAAAACACAAACATAACTTAATTAAGGACGAAGATTCTTTTTGGTTATGGTTTTATCTAGAGTAAGTAGAAGGCCAATAGAAGTAGTCAAAACAGTTAAAGGGAAATGATTGAAAGAACAACTCACTAGCAAGTGCATTATAGAAGTCTCGTCCAAGAAAATTAAAACCAACACTAATTCCAGTTGTTCCTAACGTAAGAGCAAACACAGCAGCAAGTCTCAGCCTAGCTTGAACTTTGTCTTCTGATGACCAATATGGAGCAGCAACTTTCCACAATCTTCTCAAAATCGTCTGAAGATCTGAACCGGTTCTTGAAGCATCCTGATGCATCAGTGAATGGTTCAAGTCAGCCAAATATCCTCTCTCTCTCTCTCTCACACACACACACACACTCATACAACAAAAACAAGAACCAATAAATTGGCAAGGGAAGGGAGCAAAGTGCGTGAGACAAGCAGTACAACTTCAAAACCAGTTATAACGAAAAGAATATATCCTGAAATATAAAAAAAATGAGAGTTTATTGTAGTTCCTACCGTGCACTTTTTAGGTCTCCTATGTCAAGTGGAGCCAAAAAAAAAAAAAACACTTTTCTTACCCCTTCCATGAATCACTCTTACACATCAAATCTTCAATATTTTTGGCTCCAGAAATATATTACCTTCGGAAACTCGAGTTATGAGCTAATCCCAAACAACAACAAGTTGATGGAAAAAGATTATTAATTTCTGATTTTCACATCGATATTTGCGCCTTCACATACTATTTCTTTCCGAGCACTTACTTTCTTTTTTCCAAGATAACCGGAAGTTCCAACCAATAAGAATCCTAGTGAGCCTAAAAAGCGGATACTGGCCAAGCAGAAATTACTTGCAGGTCTGCGTGTTACACTCTCAGAAAACGGCGAAGGTAGTGGCTGCTAACTTCAACATGTGCCATAGAACGGATGGGCAACAATATAGAAATCTACTACAGTTACTTATTCCGAAAGTAGCGAGAGTAGCTAAATACTTAGTTCACTCGTTTTATCGACCAACTATGAATTCGGGTTAACAATAGGCATGTGTCTTGGAAGCATTAATCCCTCCCCAAGTCCAACTAAAACTAGTTGCCATTCCGGCTAAGAAGTTAAATGTACAAGAGATCAAAGCAACCAAACCACCCAATTGAATTGAAAAGCCAGAAGTGTCCATTTACCTTATCTTCATCCGGGGAGGGTAAAGACTCTTCAGTAACCGTGGATGATCTGATCCTCGAGGCTGATGGAAATCTCCTCCGACGCATCGAGATTTGAGGAGTAGATATGACGGAGCACTGAGGAGACGGTGTACGCAGCGACAGCAGCGGATAACAACTGCAGAAATTGTAGGAACACGACAGAAGCATCTTTCCGCTCCTTTTCTTTCCTTTCGGTTTCCTTCTTTTTCTCTCTCTAGCAGCCCCTGTTATTCCGCGCCACTAAGCATGTGATGCATTTGCAGACATTCACAGGCAGAAACTGAAGAGATTCTTTGCGTTTGGTTTTTTTTACTCTTCTCCTATGTTCATTCACTTCGATTCAGGCGAAGCACAACAATTTAAGCCCCTACCGTGCGCCAGAGTTGTTTTTGAGCAAATTATTTCAGCCACCTATGATTTATCCGGATGATTTGAAGGACAGGAAACACGCCTCCACTAGACACCATGGGTTCACCGGCATTTCAGACCATGTATATTATTAACTTAAAAAAGATAAATAAATTTGAAACATATTTTCAGACTAATAGAAGGAAATAATAGTTATTATGTTACTATCTTAAACTATTAGCTAATATTTTACACTAATTACATTAGTATATTAATAAATATATTTTAAATATTATTATTAAAATATAAATTTAATAATATAGAATTAAAAGGATTTATAAAATTTATATTACATTATATTAACTTAAATGAGCGAGTAAATTACTTAATCAATTTCAAAGTTTTTATTAATTATTCAAATAATTATCCCTTTCATAATTAAAATAAAATATTTTATATATTATGTTAATATCTAGTCAAATACTAAACAATTTATATTATATTATTTTTAAAATATATATTATATTATAGTTGAAATAATTATAAGAATTATATAAATTTTATTCTAAATTATAACTACTAGACTATATTAAATTAAATGAGTCTCTAAATTAAACAAAATGAAAAAATATTTTTAACTTATCTTAAATTTATTTTTAAAACTATTAAAGCATATCCAATAAACTATATAAATTTGAATTTATAAATCATTACAAACAATAATTTATTTCTCTGTATTGAACCAAGGAAGATTAATTAGCGTTTTTCGATTTTGCTTCTCTTTAGGAATTCATTTGGAGAACTGAAATAAAACTCCACTCGCACTAACTCTAAAGTCACTATTAATCAGAAATTGAATTTCTATTGCAAAGCAATTTCACACTTAATTAAAAAAGATATATCACAAATAAACTATTTATTTAGAAACATAAACAGTACTATAACTGAGATAAAAACTTGGCTTGCAATTAAATTATTATTAGTACACATGTCTGACTTTCAGGGTGAAAGCCAGCGACAGAATGAAGGACATTTTGGTCTTAATACAAACGAAACCATCGGCTTAGGATGTACAAAATTAAAAACTTAAAATGGTTTTTTCTCACTAAAAGAATATATTTCGCCCACATTTTTTCCAAAACACCAAAGAAGAACAGAACCTATACTATAAGCCAAGAGTTGCTCCTGAACAAGCATGACTACCCTTGGAAAAACAGTCCGGATGTATAAGCTATAACAAGGAAGAACCCTAGATAAGACATATTAACAAGAAAAATAGATAGGACATATTAACAAGGAGAAATAATGAGTAGAGGAAGCAGATAACATAACTTTTCCGTTCGAACTAGGACCGGATATTTCCAAAATTACACGCAAAAGCTTTAACGTACCAACCTGCAACTTCAGGTAAACTCGCGTTAGATCCATTGCAAGTGTAATTATTTTCCGGTCTCACCACAAGAAGAGATTCTATAGTTCATTTTTTTAACAAGCACAGATGAAACATCGCCTGGGAAAACTTCCATCTGATAAGGAATTTCATAGTTCATCTGTATATCAATGATTTTTACGTTGTCATCTTATCCTTTGGTAGATGAACAACATGAAAAAAGTGAAATTGCATATAACTGACTTCGCAAGAAAAAGATAAGAAAAACATTACTCAAAACTGCATATGTGTATCCGTAATGCTGTTCTTAGCAGCATTGCACCAGACTAACTGCACTCATGTTGGATACTCAGGCACATGAAATTTAGGCCCCTGGAAAGGGATATGCTGAACCCTACCAATATCACCCTAGTGGACAATCTAGAGCAAAATGCCAGTACATATTAAGACTGCATCCTTTCAGTTGAAAAGGGTTGCAGAAAAGTCTAGTGTAAGAACATTAATTACTCTCCATTCGCAGGAAAACCCATCAGCAGGCCATTAGATAAAATACAGAATATATACAGCAACAGGGCCAGAACTCAAAGTTTCTACAAGCAATGAAGTTCACTTAGGGCATTAGAATGGTGAGAAAGACGTGTATCATAGCTAGGATGGATAGAAGCGAACCAACCAAAAGACAAATTCGTAGGACTAGTTTTCTCCTAGGACTCAACCAAGTGATGTAGCAAAGAGCCACCTGCAAAATGGATTCTCCATCCAGAAAATACACCTGAAATTTTGCACAGTTAAAAGATGAAACACAGTTGTTTTTATGTTAAAAGAATTGTTAATATAGGCATTATGCTCCAATGTCTAGAGGCAAAAATTTTGGGTCATGATTTTAACAATGGGATACAATTTAATATATTGTTGACGATGGAGAAAGGATAAAAGGTCAAGCAATCAGTGTCATTCATGAATGGCTGAGGATGAAAAGGAATAATATCATACATCATATAATAATAAATTCAAGAATAAGCAATATAACCCTCCACAATCCATTAAATGAATGAACGGAAAACCACAGTAATTTAACTCAATGTCAGTCATTCACATTTTATCAAACTGACAAATTGATACCTTAGATAAACATGATAGTACCTTCCATGATAAAAAGTCAAATTTTTATAAATACTCGAGGGAAAAGGCACATAAATAGAACCAACTGTAACAAAGCCTCATTGTCAAATCGCATATGCATGCTATTGTAAAATCGCATACACATGCTGTTGTCAACCTTGCACTAAAGAACAAAGAAAGACTTGCACTAGGACGGATGTGATCCAACTCCAATTGCTATTGGTATCTAATTGCCACTAAGTTAATATCTGAGTTGGAAATGTCAAGGAATCATGATGAAGTTTCATCTTATCATACCAAGTAACAAAAATTTTGATTCGCCCTATCAGCTGATGCACCCTATATCAGGCACTGAAATTCAGATAATGCCCAAGACACAATGTATAACCAACATAGCAAAACCATAGCCAAAAAGTGTTGTTCAGGTGCAACTTTGACTGGGTTCAAACAAAGCTTAAACACTCAAAACCTAAAAGTGTGTAATAATAATCTTTACTACCTTGCATCTGGTTGGGATTGAAAAAAAATTATACCACAGAGAAAATTAACCTTAGTAGGCTTGAAGAAATCGATCTAAAATCTGGTTGGACTACAGTTGATGAAACAGTAACCATAATGTACTAACAACATACACAATATGGTTAAGAACATAATTTTGTTGTCTACGACAAATGTTGCATAGTTACATCTAAGTAACACCAACAAATATATGTTGTTTCAAACTAATTCATGCTATTTGTCAAAGCAATCCATGTAAAACAGGTTGGTCAGATAAAAGGTAACAATTCACCTGATTTGATATGTTCATAATAATAGTTCTAAATATGCAACCCCCTCCCCTCTCCCGGGGTTCCCCAACATGACACCAAAAAAAAAGAATTGTAAATTTTCAAAATGCATATAATAAAAAAAGAACATACTGGCAGGCTGTTGAGAAGCGCCAAGGTAGCAGAGACATGAAATGTGTAAAGTAATATCTTTTCCAGCATATTCGGCAATGATACACCAAAACTGAATGCCCAGCGTGGCTGATAAGAAGTCAATTGAACAGCATAGGCCTCAGCGAGCACATTTCCAACAAAGATAAAACTATTGATGCAGCTGGTACCACCAAATTCAATATCAAAAGAATTGTCAGATAAATTTCCTCCAAACTGTGCACAATGTGAAGAATATGAGCTTGAATAAGTGACTTCAACCCAAGTCACACCCGGCTGCTGAACAGGAGCCAAGCAGGACTCGTCCTGTCCAAAACAAGTAGAGATGTTTTTACTTTAAAAAAAAGACTAAAATGACTGCTAACAAGAACATTAAAAGCATAATCAACTATTCTAACTCTCCTGTGTTAAATAGTTGAGTACTAAGAGTGCCACTAATGTTCTTCTTCTTCTTCTTTTGGTATTTTTGAAGTTCCCACTATCATTATTTTAAACACCTGGAATCGTGTGAAGTCCTTTAAGGTAGTCTCAGGTTTCAGCTTCAGAAATAGTATATGCTAAATTACTAAACCTACAAACAAAAGCATTCCACAATGATATGCAACATGACTTCCTCCATTCACCGGATTTAAATGATAAATATCCATTTAGAGCATGGAAAACTAATGGTTCACAAGTATATTCCATTTTTGCACACTTCACACATTTCAGATAATTGAAACACCAGATTTTGCCTTGGAGAATTATGTCATTCTTCATATATAGTAATTTGGTGGATCAGATCAAAGCCACAAAATCTTCCCTTTTCACAACGATGTCACATGAAAAATCATAACAATGTGCAGGGGAGAGAGAGAAAGAGAGAGTTAAGAAAATGCAGGGTTTTACCTTTAAACAAGGACAAGTGCTTATGTTGGTTGCTAAAGTTGGCCATCCATTGCCACATTTTTGAAACTTGGCGACTTCCTTCGCAGCCAAGCAATGTGTATTTTGTATTTGGCTTTCCATAAAAACATCTCCTTCAAACAAACTAGAATTTAAGCAGGGCCCACCAGCGAAAGCTGTAAGCTCATCTGGACAACTAAACTGATCTAGAGGTTGAACATTCCAGCCTTCGGCAATCCAAATATTAGGAACACAATACCCCTTCCTGCTACTGTCTTGCATACCCATCAGAAGCATCTTCTCCATCCATTCTTGACGATCATGGATAGGAGCTCCATCCAAGGAGAGAACTAAATCACCGGGAGACAAGTAACCAGATAATGCTGATCTTGGTTCCACACTCACAACCTGTACTACCAACAGCACTTAAGAAGATATCAAATGCATATAGAAGTTATCCATGTGAAAGACAATAAACACAACAACAAAAAAAAAAAAAAGGAACAGCAAATCACATATAGGAGATAATGCAGATGAAATGGAAATACCATTGGGCTCCGGATGAGTGCATAGAAGGGGTATAAGATCAGAGGCAGAAGGAACAGTGTTCCACCGCAAACTGCACAACTCTGTATCAACAATAGAAATAAGTCATGGATTAAGATTCAGCAAGAACTGTTTTAATTGTCAGCATGATCAACAGATTTTTTTCTTTTTTCACCACTAGGATAGGAATTTTGCACAAACATGATTCTACAAGGCAACTGCTAGTTACCAAGGGAAAAACAAGAACAGAAGTTCAACCACAAAAAAGGTGGATTTGTTAAAGTCATGATAGTACAATTCTTATACATTTGAAGGTTTAACAGGATGATCAATGACAAAATCAGTCTTCCTAATATTAACATCAAGATTATCATGTTCTGTTGTCCCACGTAACATGGGCAAAAGACACCCTTAAAGGTTATTATGCTCTTATATCAGATGTTTATATAGTACTACTAGTTTAATGTGGGTTCCACATTAAAAGATCAGCTCACTGCTTTAAGACATTCCACAAAGATTAACATCCCAATGGGTGACGTTGCTTTCACACGGAGTAGTACCTCAAATATGGCTCAAGAATCTCACTTTAAAGGAATGAGTTTTTCTTAATGCATAGTACAAGTTGAACATGCTCTCATCTAGTTTTTGTGCTTAAAAAAAAATAAAGGAAAAAACTGCCAAGGAAACTCATGAAGCCTACCATGGCATTGTGCCAGATGCCCGCACAATATACACGGAGTTCAGCAGTATGAGGTAAACTCTGCAGCATTTCATAGTTGAAAGCAACCAAAGCTCCTGGAAATATGATTGCTAGAAAGATGGCAACATACTCAATGTGTACACCTTCACTGTTTTTTATTGTGGAGGGACCTAGAGTACCACAATGAGAATCTGACTTAACAAAATTAAAAACTATAAAATATAAATCAAGGACCTGGTTACAACAAATATATTCACATGCTTTAAATTTCAGAACAATAGTCAATTGAAAATCACTATAGCCAGTAATGTGTTCTACACTAATAATGTAAAAACCACCAAAGATAGAAAATAGGTGCAATTCAAAAAACTGACCTTGCAGCAGCAATAGCATGTCCAAATTCATGGATGGCCACAGATATCACAGTTGAGAAGATCCAGTATCCAAAATCCATGATTGATACACCCAAACCAGGAATCTACAAATACAAAATAAATAAGCTACAATACAGAAACCACTTCATAAGAAAAAAAAATAGCATTATAAATACTAAATGGAAAAGCCAACCTGGGGAGAAAGACCAAACAATGTCCTTGTTGAAAGATTCCTAAGAGCAGAAGCCCCATTCCAGATATGCAAAGCTCCAGCTAATTCTTGGAGTAAAATCTGACAACCATGAGAACAGCAAGACTATGCAGTGAGTGAATATATGAATATCAAGATAATTAGTGAGACCACATGATTAGAAAAATAATAATGATGATGGAGGGCAAAACTCAGATAAACCGATTAACAAAGACAATACCATTTTGAAACACCAAAAGCTACCTAAGGATGGTATTTAACATTTCAAAGTGCTGCACAGCTGACACCCAATCAGAAACCAATATATTTAACTTTTAATCTAAAAAGTAAGAACATGAAAGCAGTTCAAGAGGTGAGGATGAAGCTGAGGAAGAACCACACTTCTTACAAGAGTTGCTCCAACCAATGCTGTGAGGCTGAATCCAACTCCAACTGTGAACCAAATTCGTAAAAATCTGAAGCAAATGAAAACATGACTGCTCAATTTAGTGCCTTTCTTATGCATTAAATCATTTATATTAATTACAAATGTTAGCATGTGCACACAAAATAGGTGAAGTTTTTTAATGGAGAAGGAATTTTCACTTTCCAGGGTTGTCACATAAGCTAGAACATGATTTTCTTACAATTAAAACAGAAACTGGAGAAAGAGAGAAGAGAGGGAATTATGCATATCCAATTAAATGAAGGATAAAAAGTAAAGGCCAAGTGGCTTTTCTCTCGAACTATCAAACATCTCTGTGCATCTTTTTTCATAGAGTTGTTGGAAGATACAATTAGGTTTTACTTATTTTTCTGAAAGTATTTTCCCTTAGAAACTAGATTTATAAGGTCTACGGCCTGTAGGGGCATGGTTGTAGTGATAATTGTTAACATGATAAATAGGGGAGAGGGGTCAAAAAACCCTAACTCTCTCCCATTGTTTCTTCCTCCAATTCCAACATGGTATTAGAGTAGGTCATGTAGGTCCTTGGGTTGATCTAATCAACTCACAAAGACAATGGTGTTCAATCCTCTTCTTCTATCTCTCTTCAATGTTCGTTAGGTTTAGTTTTGTGTGGTAAATTGTTTCAATTTCATCATCTTAGTTCAAATAAATTCTTGCTTCCTTCCTATGATTGTTCATTCTCCAACTCAAACCCCTCCTTCCTTTTAACTCAAATGTCCCAATCTCAATCTCCACACATCCTTCTGTGAAATTTCAACAATCAGGGGTTGTGGAGATTTCATCAAAACGATTTTGGCAACAACAATCGGATATAGAGAAAACGAGGCCGGGAGTAGGGAAAAAGTGAATCTTTTCTTTGGTGAAAAATATCCAAGAAAACAACTTCCTCTAATGGGATGATTTGTTGCAGCAATGATCGTCGACTGAATCCTCCTTGACAGATTACGGCTCCCTAGATTGCATCCCCCAAATTTCAAGCTAAAGAGAAAAAGCATGCAACCCAAAGCAAAGTAGTAGCAAAACCATGTTCCACGCACTAGTCTTAAACCTAACTTGCAATGTCCATGAGAACATAGTAAGTGGTGAGGAAGAAGGAAGCCTACAAGCTTTGAATTGAAGAGCTCTTCTTCGATCCTTTTCTCACCACCTCTTCTCGTCAGCGTTCCTTTTGCTGATTTATTTTATTTGTTGGGTTTTTGGTCAAATTTAGTCTATGTCATGATAGTGCGTCTATATACTACTATTGAACTATTGGTTGGGTTTATAGTCTATCTTTTTTATGATATGTTTTTTTATGGTTATACCATTAATGTCTTTTATATGTTATGCACTTTTGTTTAATCTCCTCGGTGTCAAATTTAGTCATGTTTTTACAAACATAGGTTGTCAAAGCTCTGATATTTTTTCAGTTTATCATTTTTTTTATCACTTTGGAGCAATGCATATAGACTCACTACCTATATAAAACAAGAGTACGCCCAACATCCAACATCAGTCAAGTCTTCTTATTCACCGAAGTGGTATTTTTTTCTAAGCTACCCTTAAAATAGTGAATAGTCTCTTTTTCCATGCACTAAAATTGGTCTTGCCACCTTTGAAATTACGCATTTTTTTTCAGACTTAAAACTTTTTAACTAGTGTATGGAGTCTTGTCGTTTGGTTAAGAGTGTTTTTCTTCCCTCATATTTGTTTTGTGAAAGTTGAGCCTCCAAAAAAATAAAAAGTTATTATCCGCTTGAGGGGGAGAAGTACACAAAATGAGGTATTTGATACAGCTTACAATGAAGAATTCCACAGGTTGTGGTTAATGACCAGTAATGAAAAACATCCCAAGTAAGGGGGATAATAGAAGATGAAGAATTAGAAGGCAAAGTGTAAGTTCAAAAAGTTGAAGAAACCAAAAGCCGCAAAGTTTGAAGTTGTTGAATTCACATAGAGACCAATTTTTTAAAACATTTTTAAGACCTTTTTGTAATTTATTTTTATGCTTATGAGGACTGTCATACAAATTTTGTAACAAAATAAAGCAACATTTTCCAGCTTCAGGGGGGAGTATTGGAAGATATAATTAGGTTTTGCCTTTTTTTTTAAAAAAAATCCTTAAAAACTAGATTTGTAGGGTTTACGGCTTACGGGAACATGGATGAAATGATAATTGTTTACATTATAAATAGGGGAGAGGGGTGAAAAAACCCTAAAAAAAATCCTTAAAAACTAGATTTGTAGGGTTTACGGCTTACAGGAACATGGATGAAATGATAATTGTTTACATTATAAATAGGGGAGAGGGGTGAAAAAACCCTAACTCTCTCCCACTCTTTTCTTCCTCCAACTCCAACAAGAGTGATAACAAGACCAAAAAATAGCACGGCAGACTTCATGTGTAGGTAAAGCATTCACTTATAAATCATTCTATTTGAGGATTTGAGCTCTTACACCTTGGTCATAAATGGTCCTACCTAGAATAACTATTTCCAAATTTAGCATTTATAAGACATTCCTTTTTTGGTGTTAAGTGCTTGAGAAGGGGAGAATTGCTTAAAACAAAGTAGTCAATTTCACCAAACACAAAATTGTAAGATCTTCAATCCATAGTAGAATACCTCGTATTTCTTCTTCCAAAAAAAAAGAGTGGTTCGTTAAAGACTGAAATCTTGAAATCGCAGTACCTGAAATTTAAACACAAAAGGCCGAAGTAGTTAACACGGGGCAATGTGAAAGAGAGAGAGCGGAAAAAGCTAGGTTAAATAAATGACTCGATATTGGTGTGATATATCAGACTAGAAAGGCAGACCAGCAAGAAATAGAATGCGAGAGACGTGTCGAACTGAGTGGAAGTAAAGTTTGAGATCGTCTCCTTCTTGCCCGCCTCCCTGCCATCAGGCATTTGTCTCTTTCTAACTTTCGTAACGAGCTGCAGGCGAGGAGCCTGTCTCCGTTGGAGAGTAAACTGATTTACTGAACAGCGGTCCAACTCCTAGAATAGGGCTCTACGGATGCCCGGTGGGTAGGAGCCAGGGGCAATCCAGGAACTGGAACAGAACTGCGACTCTATGGATGGATTTCTGACTCTGATGTTGCACTGACATGGCATGCATGTCACGTGAGAGGCACCATAATAACTAGTCTAGGGGTATACCAGAGCCAATCTCTCCAACTGGTTCATATGATTACTCTAGCCTAAAATTGAATCAGCCCAAAATTTTTAATACGGTTCTAACCTATATTTAAAACTATACAAATAAATAAAAATAATACTATAATAAACTGAGTAGTATTGAACTACAAAAATACTCTAATATTTCGCAATGAAATATATATTAATATATAATAACTAGCTTAATAGACTTAACAAGAAAAACAAATATTTCTATCTATAATATGTGTCAGAGTAGTTCCGTCCACTCTTGTTGGCGGTAGTTTTCCGCACCTAACAGATCAGTCTGTTGGGTTGTATTGGCTAGCTACTGTCATTATCTTAGAGTTGGGCACGCCACGTCTCGCGTTTGAATCCCGTGAGAAACAGTCAATAATGGGCGGGGTGGGTGTCAGAGTGGTTCCGTCCACTCTTGTTGGTGATAGCTTTCCGCACCTAATGGATTGGTTTGTTGAGTTTTATTGGCTAGCTATTGTCAATATGTATTTTATTGGCAAACAACCAAATTAGATATTGAGAGATCCAAAATGATTGAACTATCGATTGTCTTTGAGGTTTGAGGTAAATAGAGTAATTATTAACCAGCTAAATAGGGAATTGACGGTATCAGCTAGAATAAAGGATGTTTTCATAAAAAAATATGTACTAACTAATCGACTCGCGAGCTAATAAGCTGAGTTTGAAAAATTTAGAGTTCGACTTGTTATACTCAATGAACCTTATTTCAGTTTGAACTTGAGTTGAATTCAAGTAAAAACTAAACCGAGTCATGATTTTTTAGAGCATAACTCGAATGATTTACAAGCCAGTTTGGCTTGGTGCCACTCCTAATACCTGCAACCTTATCTCACACACTTAAACCCTAAAATTAGTTCTAAAATTTATCCTCACTAATAAATTTAACATATTTTTATACATTTTTCATGTCAAACTATTCTTTAACCATACTCAAATGTCTTTTTTATGCAATTTCCAACTAGAATTTTTCTTCAATTAAAGTTTACCAAATGATAAACATACCTAATTTTGCATCGAACTAGATTTATAAACAAAAAAATTCAGTTTAATCATGCAAAAATTTGCATTTTATCGATGTATTTGATAAGGGGGGCAGTTTTAAATCTACTAAATACGAACTTGTGTATATTATAAACATATTTAGTAGCCAATTCTATACTCATAATTAATAATTAGTTATTAATTTTCTAGTTAAATGTACCATAATTTTTGTTTATTTTATAAAAAATACCCACTTCTTCCTCGATAACAATAGAAATGGAATCAATTTCTATACATCACAAAGAGTTATTATATTTTTCAAAAAAAATTATAGATTTGATTATTTTTTTTAAAGGGTATTCCATTAATTTTACTGTATTAGATGAGATTGTTAGAATTAAATTTAATCTTGAAATGCCATATTTCAAATATATGAATAAAGTTACTTCATAAAATATTAAAATAATCATATAGTCTAAACAAACCAACGGTATGGAATTTTAGTACTTTTGGTTTTTATTGTAAGTCCATACGTTCATAGCTAATCAAAATTAAATATAATGTTCAGTATAATACGCTGAAAGCAATTAACACAAGAATAGCATAGCACAAGTAGGTTTTCGTTCTAGTTAGTAATTACCCGAAAATGTATTTCGTCTTCGTTTCTCGTTAAAAGGGGTTTATTTTCAGTGTTTTAGCCGGCATAGGTCGTACTAGGATCACAACGAGACCCTTTTCGAAGTTTCATCTCCTTTTCTTCGGTCTCTTCCGGACTCTCTTCTCGTCCAATCGGCAGGAGGTTCGGGTCGCTGGTTTTTAGGGTTTTCTTCTCTTCAAATTTCCAAAATCATATAGGCGTGTCACTCTTCTGCCCTTCGCGGGCATTCCCACCCCGAAGTGGGCCGGCGTCGTAGATTCTCACTCATGGCGAACCATCTCTACGGCGCATCCCGTGGAGGCGCTAGTCTGCCGAGTCTATACTCATCGAAGCTGGGCGGTGCCAACCCTTCTGTTATGGGTTCTTCCAGATACCTCCTTTCAGAACCTCTCTCAGGCATTGATCTTTTGAGGTACGCAACCGGCACCGACACTAGTGGACTAGGTGGTAAAGCAGGAAACGTTGCGAGCATTATTTCGAGCGGTCATGCTGCCGCAGCTGCAGGATCTATAACGCCCTCGCACTCATTGTTTAGTCAGTCCTCATGGGCCGGCCTACAAGGATTGCAACCGACTGCCTTTGAGCCTCCGATTCCTGGCCTCAAAAGGCCGAATGAAGGTTAGTTTAATGCGTTCGTTTCTTCGTACAAGTTTGATAGTATGATTTATGAGATGCTGGTTGAGTTACCTGCCATATTTTTGCAAGAAAAATCTTATTTGCTTATTTTCCGTGATAATGCTGCACACAAGCTATTCTGGAATGGCATTTGAGAGTTTGTGTTGCAAGTCTGGAGTGCTTTGCTTCTGTAGGATACCATTCTGCATCTGTTGCAATTGAATCTATCCAACTTGACGTACTTTTTTGGAAATTATCTAAATTTGCATAGAGTATGGTTACTGAGTCATTTATCTTCTCCCGTGTGCTCCTCAGTACATTCATTTTGATTCAGTAGAGTGTTAAAAAGTTATAATGATTGCTTACAATACATTCTTTTCTTTCTTCATTGTCAAAAAAAGAAAAAAAAAAGAAAAAGAATGGTAGTTATTACTGGAAAAGCAAACTCACTCTCCAAATAAAGGAAATTCTCTATTGGCTTCAGATTTATATGGGTACATTTCCCATCTATGAAGTTCTAACTTGTAGATGATGATTCATTTTTTCAAAAGACAGTGTGTACATGGAGTTTTTAGCAAACATTTGCTCTCTGTGTCTGCTTGAAACACCCGAAGAGGACATTTACATCTCTTAATGTGCAGATCATGCTAGATTAACGATAAAGTAGTCGGGGCTGACCTTTCAATGTAGATATGGGGCAAGGATAGTTGGATCACTATTCTCCTTTCACGTTGGAGACATACACTCCTTTGTGAAGTCTACTTCATGTGCCATTGAATAAGTTTATTAGTTAGGCCCTCCTTTACATTACTATGCAAGCTATGGGTGACTAGAATTGGCCATAAGAAGCTGAAATAATGCAACCTATTGAGATTACTTTTACTTTAAATACTGTACCTGTATGTTAGTGCGTGTTAATATTTATCCATTCTCCTACAAAAAAACAAATACGTTCTCTCCTTTATTTTACTCTAATTTCTTGATCGAAGTACCTTTTAATTCTTTCTGTTTGAGACGATGTTATTTATGAAATGCATTTTTTAATAATGTTATGTTAGCGAGGTAATATTTGCAAATCCCTAAATTTGAGGACTCTTAATGTTAATTGGGTCTTTATGGGGTATTTTGGTTGGAATAATATGTGTCATCTAGAAAATGTGATCATTGACTTTTCTATTAGTTTCAATTTGAAGTTGTGGACCTTGTAATGTGAGTATACCTGTTTCCCAAGGATGCAGTTTATTTTAAGATCAAGCAGAATGAAAGCAAAAGAGTATTTGTAGGAATGAATTTTTCATTTTATGAAGATGATACTGGTTTGGGCCAAAGTCATTTTCTCTAGCATCTTCTCATTATCAACTAGAAGGATAGTTTGTGCTACTGGCTGATAAAAACTTACTTTTTATGTAATTTAAAAATTTAAGGAAGAATACATGTCAGTGACAATGGAAATGATCTCTAAATGGTATAAGTTTTTTTTTTCATTTTTTTGTATGAAACAATAAAGGGTTTTGGTTTAGAAAACAATGTTTTTGTTCCTACAAAATTAGATTATGTCTCTATTATGTTTATTAACTGGGAGTTCTGATCAGGATAAATGTAATTTATGTACCAATTAAGATTAAATTACTTGAATATTGCCTCTAGGACCCTATCACCCTCTTAAATTATTGCTGTGAGGATTTTTCATCTCTTATTAATTTTTGTTAACCAGAAAACAATACTTTTGTACTGTATCAATTGTTTACTTATACACCAAAGTCAAGAAGCGATCTACTTTATATTACTCGCTGCTGTATATAAAGTATAGATTGCGATAGACAAATCCATAGTTACTTTCTGCTGTTACTATTGAGGTAAACCTATTTTTTTATGTAGAATTTAAATCATAATATGAGTATTGCGCTTGTCCCATCATCCTAATAATATTGTAAAATGATTAAGTTTAAGTACTATTATCATTGTTGTTCTTATTACTTTTGTTTTTTTAAAGCATTTTTTGGTTCAGGTTTAGAGTTTATATTTTCATAAGAAATCATTGTACACTACTGTAGCTTTCTTATGATTATCTTCTCTATTATCTACCTATAGCTGTCTATCATCCGACTGTTCTGGGAATTCATAATACTATTGAGCAAAATGAAGCTTCATTTGTTACAAATTCCTTGGCCAAACGTCCTAGATTCGACGCTACGAGTCACCTGCCCATTTATCCCCAGCGACCAGGAGAAAAGGATTGTGCTCATTACATGTTGACAAGAATGTGTAAGTTTGGAGATAGATGCAAGTTTGACCACCCTCCTTGGGTTCCTGAGGGTGGAATTCCCGACTGGAAAGAGGTGATCGCTGACTACTATTATTTCTATTACAGAAAAAAACTACTTAATTGTTCATATTATATCAGTTTTATTTCGTAATACGTATTCAATTATCATTGTATTTTTCCATGAATTTATCACTATAGTTTATCATTGTTTAGCTTCATAAAAAGACAATTGAAGTTTTATTAAATCTTATTGGTATCATTTTTTCTGTTTTTTATTATATTTGTTATGAGGTTAAACTAATGTATGACTTTTTAGTACGTTTGTATCAGATCTTCTGGCTTCAGCTTTTGGAGCTTATTCAGATGCAATATATGACTATTACTTTTTGTAGTAAAAATTTACTGGGCACATGGTCTCCTTTAATCTGAGACCTTCTAGTTTGATTTTATAAAAGTTCATTAGTTTAAATTATTTATTAGAGTTTTGATTTTATAGAAGTCATTAGTTTAAGTTATTAATAGAACTGTAAAGTTTGAACTTTTCTGTAATCAGTATCCAATTTACCAAAAATTAATTTAGAACTGCAAATCGTAAGTTGATGCATGACAACCTATGACTTGCATTGATCATTCAGACTATGAAGTTGGGTTCAAGACCCATCCCAAAATGACTAGCCAACTTAGGAAACCTCTTTCCCCAACTAATAAACTCAAGATCTTTGTACTCACTAATCTATGTGGGACTACTCCTTAACACTCCCCCTCACGTGTAGGCCCTCTTTTGTTGCTCTACAAGTGCATAATTTAGGTGTAGGCCATCTTTTTGTGGCTCTATAAGTGGATAATTTAGGTTTAGGCACTCTTTTGTGGCTCTACAAGTGGGTAATTTATGTGTAGGCCATTTTTGTAGCTCTACAAGTAGATTATTTAGGTGTAGGCCCTCTTTTGTGGCTCTACACGTGGATAATTTAGGTGTAAGCCTTTTTTTTGGCTCTACAAGTGGATAATTTAGGTGTAGCCCCACATACGAGTACTCGCTCTAATACCATGTGAAGTTGGGTCCAAGCCCCATCCCAAAATGGTTAGCCAACTTGGGAAACCTCTTTCCCAACTAATAAACTCAAGATCTTTGTATTCACTAATCTACGTGGGACTACTCCTTAACGCTGATCATCCAGCAGGTCAATTTTTCTTTCACTTTATATTAATTATGATTTGTAGGCTTGATGTGACCAGTGATATTATTTGGAGATTTTTTGCTTAGTATGGACATGAAGATAAGTAATCTTAGTCATTTATGTAAATGATCTGGGACAGTTTTTAGTTACTCCTCGAAAAGAAAATACTGTCAACTGTTTTTTTTATTTGCCTCCTCCTGAAAGTCATCTCCTTCCCCATCTCTATGTAGAACTATTGATAATTTGCTCCTGGGTAGAAGTATATAAGTATGCGATTATACTTAAATAATCTCATAGTAATTATGTACTCCCCAAGAAATTTCTTTTGGCAACTTTAGTGTACCCTCGTTATTTCTAGAACTAAAGGGAGTTGCTAATTTTCTAATGGAGGATATTTTACTTATTGCTTAGGATATTGTGTCCTCTGACACCATCCTATGTGCATCTTGCATCGGAGTAAAGCATCCAAGATTGTATTTTACTGCTCCGTTTTATAAGATCCTGAGTTAGAAAAGTTGAATGATCTATTCACAAGGAATGATAGAAAGATGTCATTGCTTGGATTAACGACCTGTGTTTTCTTCGATTATTTTTTATATATATTTTCTTCTGATTTGCTCTCATGCTTTTGCCACTTTGAATATCCCCGTGTAGTCATTTGGGTTAAAATCCATATTGTGTAAAACATGTTGAGATACATGTATAGTGTATTTTGGTAATTTTACTGGTTGCATGTCCCTCATAGGATAATAGTAAGTTGGTCTTCATGTTATAGTTTATGTTTCAATTTTTATTTTATCATGAGCTGTATTTAGGGAGTTATAATGGTTTATGTCTAGAGGGGCATTATTGTAATTTGATGTTCTTTTTTACTTAAGTGAGTATATGATACTGAAAGGGGTCAATTTCCAGCCCCTAATGAGTGCATTCTCTTTGGCATTCTTCTCCATCTCTCTTGTGCACCTCTCTCTTCTCCTTTCCCTTTGTCAAATTTACTAATCAGCTTGGTGATATCTTCATTGAAGCTTTAGGCAAGTGAGAATTAGTGAATTTTTGGAAATTAGGGTTTCTTGATATATACGCTTCAATTTGGGGGGGAGTGTTGAAATACATGTATATGGGTATTTTGGTCATTTTCTATGGTTATACGTCCCTCATAGGATAGTAGTAAGTTGGTCTTCATGTTAGAGTTTTATTTTTTGATTTTTTATTTTATTCCAAGTTGTATTAGGGTAAGGGTTTATGTGTAGAGGGGCATTATTGGAATTTGATAATCTTTTTTACTTAAGCGCATATATAATACAAAAAAGGGGTTAATTTCTAGCTTCTAAGAAGTGGTTTCTTTTTGGCACTCTTCTCCATCTCTCTCGTGCACGTCTCTCTTCTCTTTTCACTCTTTTTGGTCTTCATGTTCGAGTTTTATGTTTCGATATTTTATTTTATTCCGAATTTTATTAGGGTAAGGGTTCATGTGTAGGGAGGCATTATTGTAATTTGATATTCTGTTTTACATAAGTGTGTATATAATACAAAAAAAGGGTTAATTTCTAGCCTCTAACAAGTGGTTTCTCTTTGGCACTCTTCTCCGTCTCTCTCATCTCTTTTCACTCTTTTCTCTATTTCCTATTATTACTTCTTTCACCATTGGATTGATCCTTGTTTCATCCCAAAATGACTAGCCACTTGGGAGGTCTATTGCTCAACTTTATAACCTATTAACTTTTCTTAATTTTTCAATGTGGGCCTTTCCCAATCAACAATCCTCCTTACGTCCAGACTTACACATAACGGGCCTGAGATGTAGGCACAAACTCCCAGCGGAGCACACAACACTCAAAATAATCTGGTTCTCATCAAATGCAGCCCACAATATACAAATAGCTAGGGGAGCACGAACTAGGCCTTGGCCCATGTGCACAACCTGCTCTAATATCATTATTGGGTTGAACCTTGTTCTATTCCAAAATGACTAATTGCTTAGGTGGCTTATGACATCTTTGTAATCCATTAATTTTTTTTAACACTTTTTAATGTAAGACTTTTTCCCATTCAACAATATAGTTATGACCTGGAGGAGTAAGTAGACAGGAGATTTTTAATTTGATACTCATATGAGGTATAATAGTAACATCCTGCAAAAAATATCCTCCTGCGGCTTTGGGGGGATGACCAACACGATTGATTGTTTTTGTGGTTACTGCAGCCTATAGTATCCCATGGTAGCTTAAGAATTGACTCTTGTTAATTGTGGACCTACGCCACATTTGCTATGTGCGGCAAGGCTTTGTTGAAGAAAGTTTATCATTTAGATCATTTAAGATACATGCTGTCATTTTTTAGAAAGTTTAGAAGCCTTGCCTGAAAGAAATTGGTTGTGAAGAAGCATCAGTCATGTGCTGAAATTATTATATGGTTGAGATCAACCAACCAATCAGGTTCATAACATGATATCCCTGTCCATGTTAGTAAAAAGTATGTTACATAATTATTATCTTTTTTTCTTTTTGAACTTGTGAAATTCTGATTCATAAAATAATTTTAAGGTACAAAGAGGGAGAAATTTCAACCCTCAGGAGGGATGGAAATCCCAAATACTGGAGCAGGGCAAGAGACTCTGCCCTTAACTAACACATCTGCAGAATTATTTGCACACGGAATACATGTTGCCAAGAGATATGGAGAGGGAAGCAAACGGCCTTGATATCATCTAATATGTGCCTTATTCTCCACAGGGGAGGGGTTTCTTCTTGAAACCATTTTATTATGAAAGCTGAATCCCCTTCTGTAATTACTGCGTTGCTGAAACGCTCAGAATATATTTTAACTCCCGCAAACACTGCTTTTGGTTCTGCTTCTGCTGAATTACAGTTTCCTGTAGGGCCTGAGTAGGCCATTAGACACTGGCCAGAGAAATCCCTGATGATGCCTCCAACACCAGCAAGCCCTGGGTTACCTTTTGAACTGCCATCAAAGTTCAATTTTAGGAGGAGGATGAGGAGGAGGGGGGAGGGAAGGGTCTTACCTCTATTATCATGGAGCTAAATTTCAATTTGAGACAGGAATAAGACTTCTAATTTTTTAAAACAATCTTACATAAAGTGGAAATTTTGGCAAGTGCTTAAGAAGATGTGTGGGATTCAATGGTACGTCTAGATGCCAATTTATCTAATTTGTTGACTTGGCGATTGATCTTTTACAGCTGTTAGTGCTTGTACTCTTTGTTGCAGTAGAACTTTGTAAATACATACCTTGCTTAATAAGATTAATCAGTTCAGAATACTATTGTGAAATATGGATGTGACTGACCAGATGAGTTCTGGAGTGGTTCAAGTGAAAATGGCCTATTGAGTGGGTCTTTTGAGGTGGTTCGGAAATGTTGGGGACATGATAGTGCACACGTGAGAAGAAGTTTGAGGATCTGTGAAAACCTTAAAATGTTTTGAAGAAAGATTTGGTACAGAAAATTTCAATAAAAAGACTTAAAACAAGAAGTTATCAGGACATCAACATAGTGATGACCTTAGGGCCAGTGATGATGATTATGATTCTGTTGTAAAATAATACCAAAAAGGGGCACAAGATGACCTGACTGATGCATCTGTCAGAATCCCTTTAGCCAGTTCTCCTGATATTGCTTTCTCTTGTTTTCAGGTCCCACTCATCCCAACAAGTGAGGCTCTTCCTGAAAGACCAGGAGAACCTGATTGTCCTGTAGGCACAAAAAGTCTTCTTTTCAGTTATTTTTTACTTCAGTTGCCTTGTTTGTTATTCAATTCTCTCTCTGACATAGGTTTGACTATCTTTTGTGACATTTTATTACTCCCTCAACTGTGGTCAGTATTTCTTGAAAACTCAAAAGTGCAAGTTTGGCTCTAAATGCAAGTTCAACCATCCCAAAGATAAAGTGGAAAATGCAACTTGTAGCATTGAGGTAAATTATCTTGTGACTTTTATGCGAGTATATTTCAGATTGTCTTTTAACAGAGTTTAATTGTGACTTTGTAGGGTGTCTCCGAAATTTCTGACAAGTCTTTGTTGCCTGAGAGGCCATCTGAGCCACCATGTTCAGTAAGTTTTTTTCTTGTAAATTTGTATGACAATTTTAATTTCCTACTTTAAATTTTACTTATGTAACCCACAAAACAAAACAGTACTACATGAAAACTGGACAATGCAAGTTTGGTTTGAACTGCAAATTTCATCACCCAAAAGATGTCCCATTATCTGTGGCTCTGGATCCTGCTAGTGGAGAAGAGAATATCTCTGCTGCAAAAGATGAGGAACAAGCTGCTGCAGCTGCAAAGAATACAAAGTCCTTTACTCCTTTTATTCCAGCTTCGATGCATAACACAAAGGGGTTGCCCATACGACTAGTAAGATAACTTTCATATGCTATGTACAAATCATTTGTATACAAGCGGTCAGATGAACTGAGGCTTGTCTATTACTCTGTAGGGTGAAGCGGATTGCCCATTCTATCTCAAGACTGGCAGGTGAAGCTTTTGTTACCATGGTTGTTGCAGGAGCGTAGTCATAGCTGTTTGATTATAGTTTAATTGATCAATGAAATAATTTCCATTTCTTAGGTTTTTTAGAGAGTATTTATTTGTTTGTTTTCATATTTAACTAACTCAACTTGGTGCCATTCAGCTGCAAATATGGTTCCACTTGCCGTTACAACCATCCTGACAGATATGGTATCCTTCTTGCTTGATGTCTACTTTCTGTTCTATTGGGCTTTTCCACTTTGAGGTTTATAATTGGTTAAGAATCTTATACAGCTATAAATCCGCCTATTGCTGCTGCTCTGAGTCAAGCACTTATTCCTTCTCTAATGGCTAGTGTGCCTTTAGGAGGTCTAAATCCTGGCACCTCAATCTCATATATTGATCCCCGTTTGGGCCAAACTGCTGTAAGTTATTATTGATGCTGTTACTTAATCATCATGTGTTGAACTTCATGGTATGAACATCTCGCCATTGATCAATGACAAAATTCTATTCTCCTTCATCATTGCAGCTTCCTTCAGGCCCCACTATTTACCCTCAACGGCCAGGACAGACAGAATGTGATGTATGTTGTTACCTTTTCTCTCTTCTTTTACAGATCAGTGGATAGCCAAATTCAATATTTTCTGCATTTGTCATTGCTATTTTCTAACTTGAGAAGAGTGGGTTCGCTCAACAGCCTAGTTTTTGGTTAAAAGCAATACAAAATCTGCACTCTCGTTGTACTTATTAGAGCAAACATAAATAATTGTTGTGCTGTTGAAAAGGCCTCTAGATTTAGGAGCGTTATCCAAGCATTGGGCAGTGACTGTATGCTTTGGAAGTCGGATACTGTTGTATTCTGAATCAAAAAACGAGTTGTCACATCCTTTCTTGACTTCTATCTTTTGGTCAATGTTTTCTTATCAAGATTGATGCTCCTGAACTTCTCTTATGCAATAAATTAAGATGCATAGTTCCTTATAAAAAACAAAAAAAAAAAAAAAAAAAGAGAGCGATAGCAGAAAAGTTCACGAATAAAGATTGTTAAATTACTGAGGTGTACCTCCTAACTGAGATTTTACTGACAATATCTACAGCCGTATGACTGGCCCTCTAAGAGTAACATTTGTTGAGAAGAAGCGTCTGTCCTTTTAATCCTTTTGCTTCTTGTAACCGTGGGATCATTGATCATTGTTTTGTGCATATTGGCTTCCTTGCTTGAATGCTTAATTAGTACTTAATTTACCAAACGCACCAAGAGCTTTATGCTTTGTCCCTGTACCTTTTCTGAAACCGTCTGTATTTTCCTTCATGGTGGTGCAGTACTATATGAAAACTGGGGTATGCAAGTTTGTCGAAAGATGCAAGTTCCACCATCCTGTTGATCGAACAGCAACAGTACCATCTGTGATGAAGCAGGCTCTTCAACAGACAGTGAAGCTCAGTCTTGCAGGGCTCCCAAGAAGAGAGGTAACGCTGCCCTTGTTTCAGCCACTTGCATTTGCTTGATAATTTAAAAACAAAGAATATTACTCACTGCATAGGTTTCCCTTGTAGAATCCTTTTTAGTAGAGGTTAGGAGCTTCGTTAATTTTGTGACTTTCTTGCAATTGACATCATAATCTGGTAATAGAGCTATTGTTTCTATACGCACTCGCGCATCTGAGATAATCCAAAAATTCAATTTCCCGTTGAATGGTGGACCTATTTCCTGTGGAGTGACACTAACTGTTACGAGCTTCACTCATGATTAATTTCAGTAATGAAATGCTGATTATAGAAAAAATGGTGCAGGGTGCAGTTGTGTGCTCTTTTTACATGAAAACGGGCACGTGCAAGTTTGGCCCCGCTTGTAAGTTCGACCACCCGCCTCCTGTCGAGGCCATAGCGATGGCTGCAGGACAAGCTGCTGCCACTACTATAGCGGCAGAAGGCACAGAGGAGACTACTACTGTAGTTACCGAATGACAAAAACAAGAATAGATTTTTTTTTTTTTAATTTGTAGGAGTGCAAATATTAGATCAACTTGCTTTGCCTTGCAAATGAGTAAATTGAAATCTTTGCGTTTAATGTCTTCAATGTGCTGTTTATCTTAAGATTTTGTCATCCTCTCTTAGCTGAATTGGTAGTTTGGGTCTAGTCGTTACTCAGTGAAAACAGATTGTCTTGCAGGTAGCCCACAAAAAAATTACTAAAGAGGGGCATTTACGTATCATTCTAACCGATGGTTTAAAAGTTTTTCAGATACGAGAAGGTAATGGAAAGAATGGTCTTACGAGCAGTTTTCGCAGGCTATTTGCCTCTTCAAACTTTAAAATAAGACGTACCAGGAAATTAACCGTATGGTAATGAAGAAAACAAATAGAACAAGCTCACAATCCACACTTACCCATTGGCCATCATTTCAAATTTCTTAACCGTATGTCGTTAATCAAAAGAAAAAAGTACGTAAAGGCCGACCCAACAATCGAGTTGTTCAAAGTATGGAGGTGATAACTGGCCGTACCAACATTTTTGGAGCGTTGATAAACAGATAATTCTTTTAAGTGTACAACTCCGCATCGGTTCGAGCGTCCCGCGCGTGAAATAATTCCGTAGTTGCGCCAAATGTGGTGTTCCGCAATACATTTTTCAGTAAGAGTTTCAACAATGAAACCGCCGATTTGTCGACATCGGGCCAAGACACGCATAAAGTATCCTTCATCTTCTCAATCTGGCAGCGAGCCAGAATTGCAGCACCAAGTCCATCAATCACACTCCCAGAGGGGAAATATTCCAAATTTCTCACCATTGGGAATCTGGAACTCTGCCTCTGCTCCAATGTCTCCAGCTTATACACCACATTGTTGTCCACCGAGAGTCTTCCTCGGAAATTCTGCCTCTGCATCGAATCCAGTATGAGGACCTTCTGAGGGCGAATTTCATTGATCAGACATTGCGCCAAGGCGTAGGACCGATGGTCCGGGATGCGATACTGGACAGCCGCCACGATGGTAGAAGGGGTGCCATCTAGGGCGTAGATGTTGCAAGAATTATCTCGTAGAGAAGGGGTGATAGGGTTGGAAGAGAAAGAGGCTTCGGGGAGGAGTAGTCCGACTAGGTATTTGGGAGAAGAGTGGTGGAAGAGGAAGACAGACGGGGCAGAGATCGCCACCACGAGGAGGTCAGGATTGCGCCTCGCAGTTTGGAGGACGACGAAGGGCGAAGGGCGAAGGGAGAGGCGGATATGGAGAAGCGAAGTTGTTAAGATCTTCGTTGAAGAACCTCGAAGGTGGAGGTAACTGGGTTAGCACGTCGTCCATTGGAGACGTTTTCCTCAGACTCCGACTCTTCGAATGGCTTCGCGTTTGAAGAGTATTGACATGCCCCGCGAGCGCAGCTAGCATCAGGGTGGGGTTTTCAACTCGAACTCCGAACTTAACCGGACCGACGTATAAAAATCCGAGTTGAATCGGTCAAATCTAATTGGAACTCGTCAGTTTGGTGGCCAAACTCGAACTGAGTCGGTTAAAAGTCGACTAGTTGGAAAACCTTATAGCTAGCTAACACCGGCTTCTCTTTCCCGGAAAATAAGGGGTAAAAAATAAGTAAATAAAGGGTAAGATTAAATTAGGCAAATACTATTAACATATATGGGATTAATCATTTTTATTTTAAGAGGTTATTTTTAATCTTTACTCTATAATTGTGAACCTAACATGAAACCGATCATTTCAAAAATCCAACTCTCCAAAATCATTCATGGGTGAGAAAGGAGTTTGGTTTTCAAATTTGAAATGAGTTTTTATGGGAATTTTCAATAACACAACCTGAACTTAATCCATGCACCCCTAACTTAGAAAGAGAGGTGGAAGATTAACAGTTCTCAGCTAATTTTATACAAGAGAAAGATTTGCAGTTAATTTTAATATCCATTCCCAATTCCCTCTCGTCCTTGTTGAACAAACGCGTGCAAGTCGATATGATACTATTGCAGGCGCTGTCCAGGTTTCTACTACAGTTCTTGCTTAATCGCATCCAAAAGTAAGTTAATTTTCTTTCTTTTCGGGTGGCTGATTTGTCCGTTTGCGATGAATTGGTACTTCTTTGCGAATCGTGTTGTTTTCCCCTTTAAATAAGATTGTACTTTTAGCTGAAGAGAATGATATAATGCACTGTTAAGTGGTGTCTTGAGTTTGAAATTTCGGTTTGTGACCGCTCAACTCGACCCGATTTGGACACACGGTTCTATCCGACCCGACTTCTCAATTGGGGTTAGGGGTTTCGAATTTGGGGGTTATCGGAAGAGAAATCGAAAAATCGATTTTTGTATCAACCTCGGAGACGCACAACTCCTCTCCTTTCGATTTTAGTGGAACCTCTCGTCGTCTCTTCCCGTGGATGTAGGCCGTTGTCGAACCACGTAACTTCTCTGTGCATTGTGTTTGATTGATTCTTTATTTCCTCGTTTTCTCATTTTTTCTCATTTGATTATATACTTCGCTACTTGGATAATCTTGAATCGTTTCGGTTTCGTTTTAACAAACTGGTATCAGAGTTACCTTTCCGGCAACAGCACTGGATCTCAGCTCTTCTCTCTGCTTCCGCAGCTCTGAACGGCAATAGAGAGATCTCTGTCCTGAGAGAGAAACTCATTTTTTCGTGAGTCTTGAGGGAGCTCTGTTTCGCTGCAAGTGTCGAGAGGGCTTAATCAACCGAGCAAGGGAACTAAATTTTTTCTCTTTTGCGATTGAGATTATTTTGGTCTAATGGCTTCGAAGTATAAACTAGAGAAGTTCGATGGGCAAATGAGTCTCAGTCTATGGCGCGTGAACATGCGTGCCCTGTTGGTTCAACTGGGTTTCTACAAAGCGTTGAATAGGAAGGAGAAACTTCCAGCGACGATGTCAGAGGAAGACAAGGAAGAACTTGACATCAAATCACTTAGTTCAATTCAGTTGTGCTTGACGGATGAGGTTTTGTGGGAGGTTGCGGATGAGACTACCGCGGCTGGTTTGTGGTTCAAGTTGGAGAGTATTTATAAGACTAAATCTCTCATGAACAGGTTGTACTTGAAACAATGCCTCTACACTCTTCGGATGAAAGAAGGTACATCTATTAAAGAACATCTTAATGAATTTAATAAAATTGTTATGAATTTGAAAAATATTGATGTTACTATTGAAGATGAGGATCAAGCACTGATTGTACTGTGCTCTTTACCTTTTTCTTATGAGCACTTCGTTATGACTATGCTCCATGAGAATGATACCATATCTATGGAGGATGTTAAGACATCCTTATACGCTAAGGACTTGAGGAGGAAAATGTCTTCCAATGGGAGCGAGGAACAAACAGATTCTGTTTGTTAGAGGGAGAACAAAGGGAAATGATTTATCAAATTCTAAAGGCAGTGGTCGTTCTAGGTCGAAGTCTAAAGGGGAAAAGGGCAAGTGCAATTATTGTTGTCAACCGGGTTACTTTGTACAAGACTGTCCAAAACTCAAAGAGAAGGAGAAAAGAGAATGAAATAAAGATGTTGCTGGGGTTACTGAAGATCATTCAGATGGTTCAGAATATGTTCTCTCAGTTGATGTTTGTAATGCACACTCACAAGATTAATGGATACTTGACTCGAGTTGTTCCTACCACATGTGTCCTACCAAGGATTACTTTGTGACATATCAGTCTGTGAATGGTGGTACAATTTTGATGGGGAACAACATGCCCTGTAAAACTGTCGGGATTGGAACTGTTCAAATCAAGATGCATGACGGTATAGTGAGGACTTTGTCAGACGTTCGACATGTACTAGATTTGAAGAAAAATCTCATTTCTCTGGGTTCTCTTGATTCCCTTGGTTGCAGAAGGTGGACTTATTAAGGTCTGTAAAGGTGTTTTGGTTGTAATGAAAGGGAAAAAGGTTGGTAACCTTTATGTACTTCAGGGCAATACAATTATAGGTGTTGCATCAGTTTCCTCATCTGCAGATTCAGATTTAGACACTACTCGACTGTTGTGGCATTGCTATGTCTAAGTGTAGATGCATGTCAGTCATTCAAAATCTTATGCTTAAGACATGGCATATTTCTCTGCTCATGTTACTTGAGTCTGTTTGATATGTCAACTTCTTCCTACACGTAGCTGCATATGAAATAGGTCTCCATGACATTTATTACTTAATATGCTATCAGTATGTATTTCACACTCTTCAGTCCTTGAAAATAAATTTGCTATTGAATTTTGGAAGCATAATTTGTGCACTATAGTGGGTAGTAATGTAACTTCAATGAGATAGTGAGATCTATGATGAAAAAATCTTTTAGTCATAGAGTGCAATGCAAAACCATTGATACTATGAACATTTCTTTTCAAGTCACCACATCATATGAATAAAAGGAATAAATTGTAAGTATAAAAGCCAAACCTTGGATTTTTTTTTCAGTTTAGTAGAAAAATGTTGTTATTATTTAATGACTAAAGTGGATTGACCCTTTGGCTCGATGGCAGGAGGGTTTTTTAGTGTGAGGTTTAGGGTTCAAGTCTTGTTGGAGGAAAGGGTGCCGTATGCATGTGTAATCAACATTTTTAAAAAAAAAGACTCAGATGAAAATTGTGATCTTTTAATTGAATAAAATGAAGGTAATGAGATGCTTTAAATTTATTGGTTTAGGGAAACCATTGCAATCATTCATGACTTAGATAAATGCTATCCATTACTTTGTCTAAATTGAATGTAGCTTTAGTCAATGCCTTTGTTAGCTAAGACGAACTGTTGACATTGAATCAAGATTGATATCATTAAGCAAAGTTGAAAATGCTGTCAAATACCCTTTCTAAATGGAATGTAGCTTCGGGTATAGTTACTGGCAAGTCTTCCTTAAGATGGGAAACTTGTTCTGTTTGATACCTATTTGGGAGCAAAAAAAAAAACCTTTTTTAAATTTTCCTGGCAACCTTTTTGGACCTTCAAGGTAACGTCTTTGAAATGTTCTAAAACTAATTGTAAACTTCTATTGAAATTCCTTAGAAATTGCCATCAACAAAAAATTATTGACGTAATCCATGATTGAAAACAGGCTGACAAGGTAACGTTGATCTATCCCATGAGGTTCAAGGACCCCATTGATATTGTTTTAGCGGCTTCCTTTCTGCAGGTAGCAATACCTCTTTTTCTCTCTGTTCTATTAAAAATACCCAATTATCATTGGATTTGAAGATCCTTTGTAAATCTTCAAGTTTTACGAGATACATCTGTCTACTGTCTGATTCAGGAATTTGCGGAGGCAAGTCGGACAACTGGAATTAACAATGCTCCACCTTGTCAGTGGTCTGCATCTCCTCCTCTAGAGTTGAAAGGAGCTCCAGCTCCAGCTCAAGCTTTAACTGCAAATGCAGGAAACCAGACCCAGACAAACTCAGGAAAGCAGCACTTGCCCGGTCCTTTAAACGATTGGTTCGCTCTAAAATCCCAACCTGGTGTTGATCAATTGAAGATTTCATTGCTTGGTTGAAATAATATGATCTTACGTGAATTTATTTGGCTGCAGAATCTCAGAGTTACTCCTGTTGCGGAAGCATGTTCTCTCATTTTTTTAATTTTCTGCACCATGAATTATTGTAGTAGAAATAGATAACAGAATTCCCCTGAAAAAGATGTTCGCATCGATTCCTTATCTGAATTGAGCTCACTAAAAAGAAGGCTTTGTTAGTGATATTTGGAGGATTGAGAGTATTAGTACATGCACATCTACTGATTTAGTCCGGCGTCCAGAAGGATGCGGCATGCAATACTTGATGATAAAACTAGTTCTTTGGGCTTAGTATCTGCCAAAGACTTACGCATTGTATGCATTTCTGTTTTCGATGGTAGTGGATTCTAACGAACTGTCACTCGATATGACTTAAGGGCTTAAAAAAGAAGGAACGCCTACCGCCTAGACACGTACTAGAATGGCGCAGATGATTGAAACCCGATAAATTCCATTTCTAAAGAAAATCAGCCGCAGTCCTTGATCCGACATAGCAAAATTGAGATATTTTTTCTTTCGATAATTATTCAGACGTCGATAGAATTTAAAATTCAAGTACAAAAAAGACTTCGGTTAATAGAAGATTATAAATTGATACAAAGGATAGCATCTTTTGGTCAAAATATTACAAACATATATGACGGTAAAATCATTAGTGATCAATCAATTCATTCAATCTAATAATTGCGAATAAAAAAATTGACCTTGCCCTCTTATTACACTTTCACTACGGTCGCTGGTTTGGAGATGTAACCAAGTCGATGGTGAACTGCGGTTTTGATAATAAACCAACAGCCTATTTACCCATCGTGGTAAAAAAATGATGATAAGGTTGATAACCATGCACTCATGGGCCAACAAAAAAACAAAAACAGGGCACATGGTTGCCGTCGCTGACTGACTTATGACACTTTCCACTTGTTTACATATTTGAGAAAAGGAGGCACATAACCCTTTGGTGGGACTGAAACGCGGACTGATCTTCTGAGAACTGCAGTGTCCAAGACCACCTTCTGAGCGACTTCTTTTCCTCTTTTCTGCATCGCGGTACTGCAGGATACACCGAAGAAATTAATCAGAATATTGCTTATTACTTAGGTCTCTAGTTTCAAGAGAGAGACTAACCATATCTTTGAATAGTGCTTCTCCAACTGCAACTTAAGATCCAATTCACGTTCACCTTTTGGGTTAAGTGACCCAATCAAGCCATCAAGCTGAAATTTTCAAAACATAAAATTCGTTTCCAGAGCTAATGAACTACAATATAGATGCTTATCACGTCTAAATATTACCTCCTCCTTCGAAGCATAAAAGCCCCACTGTTCATGATCTGTACTCTCCACAAATAACCTCCCTTCCCTTTGGAAGAACCAATACCTGTTGTGATTACAGTCCTTCCCCAAGGCATTTGTTCGTATAAAGATTTTTTCCATCTCTCGCTTGAAGTGCTCTTCCTGTGCCCGAATAAATAGCAAGGTAGTCAAATAAATAACTCCCTCAATACTCCATGATCAGTTCCTTAACACAGTGATCAGTTCTCCATACACTAACTTGGTAGACTAACCTTCTGAGCTCTGAGTTTCTTCTCTTTTGCCACTTGCTCTTGGGCCTTCGTTTCTTTTTGCAACCTTCTCAGTTTAGCTGTCCTGGATGTTTCATGTGCCCTCCTTTCCTCTTCAAGACGTTTCAGCTCAGCTGTCCTAGCAGTTCCTTTTTCACCCTTTACGAGACTTTTGATTTCTAACTTATGCTTCACAGGAGCCCTTCATGATGTAGATCAAACAGTACCCACAAGCAGAAATGAATTCATCAACATGAAACACAAAATAAATGTTTTTCAAGAGTAAACATGCCCACAACTAATGAAACTAGCATTGATATGCAATACCTTTTGTCTGACTTAATAGCTTCTTCAACATTGACATGCTTCTGGATTTCTGTATTTTGCTCATGGCTGTTGAGACCACCATTCTCTTGCAAGCCTCCACTGTTGGCAGCTTTCAGCTGTTTCTCCTCCTTTTTCTTTCTTGCTTCCTCCAAACCTTCTCCCCTTTTAGCTGCAAGGAGTGCTTGTTGTTGTTCAATGCACTGATCCAATTTATCTCTGATAGCATCAGTTAGAAGTGCCCAATGGACCAATCTGCCCAAAATGTCCAGTTTGACATGAACCCCAAGTCTGAAGTATTGGCAATGCTTAATATTCACCAAGTCACCTGTTATATTAGCTTCCTCTTCCAACTCCAGAAAGTCATAAAGATAATCTTTCCAGTTCTTTGAGGTAATCTGTCACATAAAAACACACCAGACATCAAGTAAAGTAGAGAGAGAGATAGAGAGTAGCCAAATATCAAAGTTAAAAATTTGACATTACCACTTCATTCCTCTTCTTTTGTTCAATCATGCTGTAATACTCCCCATGATCCTCAATAAGCAGAGTGAGGACCGCAGAATGTATTTCCCCAATCAACCTTGAATCTCCATCATAGACAATTGCATTTTCAAAATCCTCAAGAGAAAATGGTGACAAATGCAGAAGCCTTCCAAAAGATGAGCAGAAGTCCCAGACCATCAACAGATCACCCACACTGGTCATAGGAACCACAAAATTGGTGGCAGGGCTAGGTCGCTCACAGAGTATATCACTGGGACTTGGCTTCACTAACAAATCCTCAATGGGGTACTTAACTACTTCCTCCTTTATCTTCTTTGATACTTCAATAGAGCATTGGATAGCAAGCCAGAACAGAAAAAAAATAAAAAAAATGTAATCTACGAAGCATTGAAGCAAATAAGTATTTGAAAGTAAGCTAGTTGCATAGATGCAAAAAACCCCTCTTTTGCTTTCTCTACTAATGATGACTAAAACTAAGTCATCATTTTTTCAGGTATTAATCACAGGAAATACCCAGTTTTTATCCCAATCCATCCCAAACAACTACTAGATACTTTTTGAAAGTAAGCTAAGCAAATATTTGAATAGATGCAAATATAGGTTGGGTCTATCATTAATTTCCAAAGGAAACAAAAATAAAAAACCTCTTTTGCTTTCTCCTCTAATGATAACTAAAACTAGGTTGCTATTTCAGATATAGACAACAGGAAATACCCTGTTTTTGCGAGCTTTGGATTATTGTAGGGCATTTTAACCAGATAACGGTATTTGGATCTTTAAACCTTCACCCATAGTCAGGTTGATCATTTACTAGGCCTGACCCAGGTAAAGCAATGTACTCAATGACAAGGCTTGGTTAACACTTAAAACTGCCATACCAGCCCAAATACTCATATAATTGATGTGAGAGAAAATATAATCTGTAAAAAACCTGTTCTTTGTTTCTTCACCACATGTAAGTCACCATTTTCATTCTTCACACTTTTCATCCTATGGGCATTCTTATTTTCCAGCTCCTGAAAATGAATAAAACAGCAGTCTAAGAATATATAAAAAAAATCATTTTCTTTTTTAAGCTGGTTTATACACACATTCTACAACAAAGCACCAGGACCATAAGCATAAAGTAGAAACAAGTTTAAGCACAGTATCAATCCCCCACAAATCCCCCGGCAGCCATTATGACAAAGGCCAATCCATTTAATTTTCTTAATTGATCACTAGATATCTAAAATACAGGTTAAACTTACCAACCCCATTGCTGAACAATCATTGGACCTCTTTACATTCTTAACAACCTTTTCCCTCAGATGCTCTGGAGGCTCAATAGATATTCCCTGCTGCTTTGCTAATTTACCACTGACCACCCATGGTGAACTTTGAATGGTTGACTTTTTTATTAAAAATCTTAGAAGACGTCTAGAAAATGGTGCTTTCTTCCTGATCAGACTCTGGGAATCCTCAATTGACATGTATAGCACTTTTCCACCTTCATCAAGCCATCCAACCTTATATAACAGACCTTTAGCACTTGATAAAACCTTCAAAACTCGGCAAGGCTGCTCAGATTTTTCATTTGTGCCTCGTAACTCTTCACCTTCTATAAAGAAATCCTTCAACCTCTCATATATCATGGCTACAAGATCATCTAAACTCAGTGTACCTGTCAATTTGCATTAAACAAAAAAGATTTTTCACATTAAACCTTGAGCATCAATTAGTACCCATAGAAATAAAATATAAAAAGAATGAACTCCATTAGTTCTAAAGAGTACCTATAGGTAAAAAAATATAAAAGGTGCAAACATTCAGTACAATAATTGCCAAATGTAACAAATTCCAAATAATTAGCAAGGGAGGAAATCCTCACTGAATTGGATAAAACGTAGAACAAGTGGAATGAATTCTTCAGGGAAATCTTGAGTTTTCTCAATTGCTTGGTTTTCTGATACCAATGCCTCCTCATAAGTTAACTGTGTCTTTCCAGTGACTTTACAAGCCCACACTCTTTTGCAATACAATCTCATGCGTTTCAAGTAATCTCTGCTTGAAGCTAAGGATCAAAAAGGATGCTCACCAGCAGACCCATTCAATAGCAAAAGAAATATTAAATTCAAATAAGTGTATCTACAAACGTTAAACCCCACAGAAAATCAACAAATAAATCTTAAACCACTTTACTAAAAGCAACTTTGTTTCAGTGTGTGTGTGCGTGCGTGCCATACACTTTGTTGTGATGCCAATTCCCTCACAAAAAGAAGGCAAAAAGTTCTGAATGCACACATGAAATAAAAAAAAAAAAAAAAAAACTGAATAACAAGTCTATATGCTAGACATGAAATAACTTTTCAAAAAAATATATATCAGAAAAATTCCTCCAAACAGAGAAAATATTCAAGACAGAAACTTTTAGCGAGTTAAAGGAGTCTATCCTACAATAGCATCATGACTACCAAACAGGGATCTAACTGCTGCAATTATAACAGTAACAACAGAGGAAGGCTACATTCAAAGATCATACTAGAGTCAATAATCAGATTAAGGATTATGAGCTCCTTCCATGACCATGGAGAATTTTGGGTCAAGGTCAACAGCAGAATTGGTGGTCAGTTGCATTTTATCCTGGGAAGAAGCTTCTACGGAACCTCTGATACAGATTTGCTGAAGGATAATACACTGGACCTGTAGGCCGGAAAACTGAATTGGACATTAAGAAGCAGGATTTCAGACTCCAGCTCCAGATTGCAGCCATAAAATAACTTGACCGTCTTCCTCTTGATACCATTGTGTTAATCCCACTTCACTTGTTTTCAATAGGGAGGGAAATTTTTAAAAAGTTGAAGAAAGAAAGTCCTACTTGAATTATTTATGATTTGTTACCAACTCTCCAAATCCACCGTGAGGCAATTGGCGCTTCACCTTTCAGTTTCAAGAGGCCTAACTACTCAAACATCATATCTTGAAGCAGATCCAAGATTTCAAAGGCAAAGTTGCCAGTACAAGCTCCAGCAAATTCTGAAGTTTGGGTAAAGCTCATTGCATGAAACCAGGTTCCTGATCATAGGGAGAATGAACGATAGGAACCCAAAATTTCTTTGCCAATAAGTTTTCACCTGATCCATGAATTGCTTTTTTATGTTTATTCTTACTTCCAATAATGAAACCAGCTATCTGAGAACTTTTGCGTTGGTGTTCGCAGTGGAACATTCATTACATAAAGGAGCACAACTTCCTCCAACCAATCAAGCAAAATTTACTAAGAAAATCTCTAGGACAATATAAAATCCAAGACAGCAAATGTCGCAACAAAGTCAACTATTTTGACATTGTCAAATATATTTGGCAATCAAAAGGAGAATCCGTAACAGAAACTGATGGTTCAGGCAGAAACATATTCAGCAAATAGCAAAAGAGATGAAGGAAAAAAAATGACGAGAAAGAAAGGATACTCGTAGCTCCGAAATATCTCTTTCGTGAAACGAACTTGCCAAACCTGTTCATCTGACCGCAAATACGCAGGCGTTTCCGCGAGTTGGAAATGTTTTTTCTTCAACAAAGGCATTCTACAATTCTGAAGTCCGGATTATCCTAGAACAAGTCCAAAAACACCAAACAGATCGAAGGACGAAAACAATAAATAAGAGCCCTATTAATCAACGCAATCGGTGGAAGACATTCGCCAAAAGAAGAAATTACCGAAAGAAATCTACCACGCTCGGATGCCTTCCGGACAGTGAAAAGTGCGGTTGATTGTTGACAGACCGTGTAAGTGTCTGATTTTTGAAAGCTTTCAGCGGAGAATGGCGACAGACTCGCGCGAAGATTCGAAGATGAATTTTTTATTTGCCGCCTAATAGTTTCACCGCTTTTGAGATCCCTTAGCTCTTATAACGTGTCAGTAAAGAACGATTAACCGACACGGATACCTCTCACTCCAGACATTCGCCTCTCGACTTGGCCTCCGCTGCCTGCTTATTTAACTAAAAACCCAGTCGAACGTGCCCTAAACAAAGGGGTTAATTACTCGCATTACCCTGAAAAAAACCACTATTATTTACCATTTTGTACTCTTTACTTTTTAAAGTGGAATTTAGGTAATTTCTAAATATGGTTGTTTTTATAGCTTTATTTCCAATTATATTTAATTAAATGACATTTTCTAAATATGACCTCATAATTAAGATATATGTCAAAATGTAAAATTACTAAAATTACTATATATATATATATATATATATATATATACACACACACCCAACCCTAACCCCAAAATTGAGCTCTAAACCCGAACCTGAAAAAAACTCATAGTTAGAAAGCTAACCCAGTCCTCACCACTTTTCCTTCCCTATAACTTGTTCTTTACTCCCATCAGGTGGGAGTTAGGTTTTAAAAAACGCAATTATGATCCCCAACCCCGAACCACAACCTCTAAACTTGATCCATAAAAACCCAATGGTAGAAAACCAACGAAGGCCTGCCTTATTTCCTTTTCTCCAACCCACTTTGCGTTCCCTTTTATCTTAACCTTGTTCTTGCCCCAAAACTCAACCTTGACCCTTCCTCGTTTAATTTTCCCTCAATCTCGTCTTGCACCATTTGGTCAGGATCAGTTTTTTTAAAAACTCAATTTTGAACCCAACGCTAAACTTCTAAACTTGAACCTACACCCAACCCAAAAAATTCGCAGTTAGAAAATGAACCCCAACCTGCCTCGTTTCCCTTTCCCTCAACTTCATTTTCACCTAACAACCCAACCCACCTTAAACTCGACCTCGAAACCTGACATGAAAATCCGGTGAAGCGATCAAAAAGACTGTCAACCTCTATCAATTGACTAATCAGGAACAAAAATTTTGCTCAAATTTGAATGAGTTGCAACTTGCAGACATAGATCTGTTCATCCTTGTGTCAAGAAGGATGGTGAGGCCAACGGGTTTGGACTGATTTTCATGGTTTACTTTGATTTCCTTTCTCAATAGCTTCTAATTTGTGAGAAGGAATTTAAAGATTAATTGAAAATTACATGAATGAAAGATTACCAATTATGGCTCGAGTCTGGGCCGGGCGGGTCTGCTTACATCACGAGAAGGGACTCGAAAATGAACGTACTCGAGTCGGGTCGCGTACACTAGCAAGGGTGCCCTGGGCTCTACGGGTTCTATAAGTATTCCGAACACTCTAGCGCATAGCTCCCGCGTTTCATTTCTTGCTCCGTTGGCTTGCAAACTTGCATTTTCGATCTCCAAAGATGCAAACGCCAGTTCTCGCCCTCAGTAAGTTTCTTAAGTTTATGTAGGTTATATTTGATCTCCTTTTGGTCGCTTGTTTGGATCGATACTCGTTTGTTTGTTTTGGATGTTTTAATGTTTGAGCTTTGCTGCTTAACATTCATTTTTCTGGTCCTCGGGAAAAGAATGCGTTTGTGTTTCTTTTGTCTTTGCTTTTTGATGTTCGATTGGTGTAGGATGTGTTTGATTAGCTATCGAAGACCGGAAGCCAAAACAAACTCCAAACTATTGAAATAGTTCTGTGTAGGATGTTGAAGTAATCTCTATACATCATAACTCATGGACTGGATTGGCACTGTTTCCTGCACTCAAGGCGTTATCTTACTGTTTCTGCGTGGCACTCTAGTGTACAATGTATAACTTATTACTTTTGCAGATAAGGTTATTTTTAGCTTGTGGCGCTCGGCCACTATGATGCCGGAGAAGAAGTTTCCCATGGTTAAGTAAGAATAGTTAGTGCCTTACAAGATCATTCCTAATTAATAAACTCAACCTTACATACCATATTCATCTACCATATCAAATTAGCTACGAAGAATGGAAGAGACAAATTAATTTATTAAACTATATGGGGACGTAATGTCCTACTGAAAAAAAATATGATGAAGGATACCAAATTTTTTTTTTCTAGGATGAAGACTAATTTAGAAATTACAGATGACATGCCTCATTTGGTTCACTGAGAAACTACAGATGACATGTTCATTTTGTTCAGTGGGTTAAGATATATAAATGTGAAACTTATGGAGATTGTATTTCAAAAGAGGGAGACAGCTTCATGGTTCTGGACTCACACGAGTTGCTAAAAAAATTTAGGCAGAGTTTTTGAGGAAATGAATTGGGATTACCGTCAGTCATCACACAAATGGATATGAGAGTTGGGCATCTGGCATTTTCTTCTACGTATGTAAATTATTATCTAGCAGTGCCATTTATCTTTTAATATTCTACATTTCTATCTTTTGTTAGATCCATGAATATGGAGTTGGACGTGGTCTATATACTTCATTCGTGATTTGAATATGGCAGTACCATTGTGTATCTAATGGGTTCAAAATTGTTCCAAGGAGGATATTTGGTGTTATATTCATCATCAAAATAATATTTATTTATGTTGCTGTTCCTCCTGATCTTTTCGAATGGTACTTAAAATTTCTGACGTATTCAGCCCTTTAATTGCTGCCATATCTTCTAATTAAGTCTCTTGAGAGAAAAGCACTGATGGAGTACCCTCTACAAAGTTCAGCTCAGATAGACAAAGTTGGTTAATACCTCCATGTTAGTGGGCTTTTTCAACTCCAGTTATGATGCTTGGTCTCTTGGTCATGTTCATTCTGGATCAAACATTCTGGATGTTAAAGTCATTTCTTTCTTTATAAGTATATAAATTATTTTATCTGATATACTTTTTCCAAAAAAATAAAAAAAAAACTGATCCTGCTAAAAACTTGTTTAATGAAGAGAATCTGGGATTTGGGATTATTAATTCGAAAAAAACTGAAAGTCTTGTGAGGAAGTGAGGCTATGGCTCAATGGCCTCATTTGGGGTTTACAATGTAAGGTTTTGGGTTTAAATCTCACAGGGGGAAGAGGTGTAGCATTCATGTATAACCCTATTTCTAAAAAGATACGTTAGAATAAAGTTGAAAGAGTGTTTTTTGTTTTGTGGATCTTATGGAATGCAATTTCATGAACATTTCAACATTTGGAACCTTGGACTTCAGTAGTTAAGATTTCACTTTCTTGTTTCTGATTTGGAAGGCATATGCCACCATGCTGTGCATATCCATTTTTATGTCACTATCTCTTTGCTGCTACTCTTTTCAGCAGTGTAGATATGCCAAAAAATTCACCTTGGGACACAAATCTTGATTGTGACTATTTCATTCTTTTTTGTTGTTGCATATTTGATTGTGTATTGATGTTTTTCATCTGTTAAAATTTTTTGTATGATGCTGCAAGTCTGTTTTTAGAAGACTTCAATGTTCTGTCTGTGTAACAGGTAAGTTTTCTATAACGGTATCTGCTCTGCTAAAAAGACAACGTTGTATATGTAATCATCCATAGAGGGACTGCCTGCCATAGTAACCAAACATTTTCTATTCATCTCACTGATTTCTCCTTTTACATCTCTTGATGATTTTGTTTTTTCATTCATTCCCTTTGGTGAATTTTTTTTGTTCATGTTGTGGCAATAATTTTTCATTGAGAAAGACTACCACTGTATCCCTAATGGATAATTTTGCTCTATGTTTGGACTGAACTGAGCAGAAGATTCTTTGGTCCGTGAATCTGGAAGTAAGGTGCACCATGCAAATATCCAAGCTGCCAAGGTGAGATATTTCATAATTCGAGGGAATTTATAGAACTGTATTGTTATATTCGTGATTCATTTCAAACTTGTTATATATGGATCTTTTGCCTTTTGTTCTCAGTTTGTTGGGTTGATCTTTTTAACTTTTTTTTGTTGGTTACAATTTTCAGTTACTTTCATCAGTGGGAATTTTTAGCCTTAATCTAGTCACTGAAGCTTATGCTATGAATGCAACCTTTTTTTCGTTTTGTAGCCTCCTCTTATCTATTCATTGAAATTCTTGCAATTAATGGAAAAAAGGAAGCAAGCATCAAAATGAATCAAGGAATGTACCTTTGTATTGCATATCTTCTGGCATGTGATGATATAAACTGCAAGTACTGATTTGGCTTGATAATTGGATGACATGCACTAGAAGTACCGACCTCTAATTTAGGTTGTGTTGAGCCTGCGTTTTTCCTTTCTTTTAATTTGCAGCTGTGATTTCTCACTTTTTGATTCTGCCTTTCCTCTAGCAAGTATTTCCTTGTGTTTATATGGCTACCAGAAACTCATGCAACTGCAGTCTTGTTTTTTGAGGTTAACATTTAATTTGTTAGTCATCCTAAAATAGGAAGTTTTGTGTGTTATTTGTGTTTATTTATTTTTATCCAAGTTCTGTGGGTTACAGTGAAATATTTTGTATTTTATTTGTTTTTATTATTTTTTTATTATTCTTGGCCATTGTATCGGTCTTCATATATATTATATATATACGTTGGTGGTTATTTCAGGCTATTGCTGACATAATCCGAACTACTTTGGGTCCACGGTCCATGTTGAAGATGCTTCTTGATGCTGCAGGAGGTGATCTCGTTGTTTTCTTTTTTCCTAGGTTTTTGTTATGGTCTTAATCTTGTAAATCAGTCTCGTTGGCTAGGTGGCCTCCTTTGAAATCCTTGTTTTGTATCACCTTTTCCTATATTTTTTAAGTCTCACAAAAAAAAAATCTGTAAATTAGCCTGTGAGCAGTACTTTGATTAAGATGCACATTTCCTAGTGCATGCTCTACTTGCGTTGGCCACTCTTTGGTACATGTCTTTCTGAGAATATTTTTTCATGTTTCAATGACAGGTATTGTGGTCACAAATGATGGAAATTCTATTCTGCGTGAGTTGGATATTGCTCATCCAGCTGCAAAGGTAGTTTTTTGAACAATGCTTTTAGAATCTCATGATGAAGGAAAAGGTAGATTAGATCTTTGATAAGAACCTCTTCAAGGTCTTTATCTTTTCAACTTCCAAAGAAAGAATTTTTAAAAGAGAGAGAGAGAGAGAGAGAGAGAGAGAGAGAGAGAGAGAGAGATTACAAAATTCTAAGAAGAGAATCTAGGAAACTTCAAATCAATTACATTCTTATCTTCTAGAGATTCTTTTACAAAGGAAAGTAGAAATTCTAAGAATTCGTCAAAAGAAGGAAGGTAAGACTCCCATATCTACCCTTGACTTCTAACCTTATTTCCACTTTTGCCCTTTAGTATCATTTTTCCTCTTTTACCCTTGAGCTCCTACAGCCCCCCATGCACATGTGTGGGTCCACATGTGGGCCACCTTTTCTCTTGCTTCTTCCTTATTCCTTGATTTTTTTATTTTTTTTTGAGGATTTTAGGGTTCTTATCACATTCAAAGATAAAAAAAGTAGAATTATAAAAATTTAAATATTGCTCTTGAAACATGACTGTGGCCTTTCTTTTTGGAAAAAAAGTAACCTTTTATTTTTTTAATGGCAAGATAAAGGAGAATAGAAAATAAGTGACATAGGAAAAAGAATGAAATTTGTTCATATATTTTATGATGTAGCCTAAATGGCACACAACCCTTAAATCTTCAATTACCCATGTTTAGTCTGCCCCTTTCAGCCAATCTGAGGCAATGGTGGAGTTCAAAGTCCTTACCCATGGTCTTCAACTTTACACAAACAAATTCTCCTCTTCCCTTGTGGTATGAGACTCGGCCATTGTCATCAGTTGGACTAGTGGGAGTAAGCACACTCTGAAATATTTTGATGAGATCGAGCATCTTTATAAATACTTGAGCATCGTTTCAAAAAAATAAATAAATACTTGAGCATACCCAGGAGTGCTAACAGCATCACCAACACTTTTGGAAAGGGGCCCCAGCAGCAACTTGCTCCCCCTATGAGCCTTTTTCTTGTACTCTCTCCCTTGTGAGTTTTTTTTTTTTTTTTTTTTTTAAATAGTACTGAGTTTTATTAACAAGCTCAAAAGAGCAAGATTACAAGGAGGGGGAACCGTCCCTTGGGAGTTTTTCTTAATGGAATCCACTTACCCATTGTTATTAATTAAAATTGTTCCAAAGCATGTACCCTAATTACACTGCATTTCCTTGTTCTGAGAATGAACAGGTGCCATGTTATTTTATATAATGTTCTAGAGTCTGTTTTGTTCTGTTTGCTTGACGAGCCTGACCAGAATCTGGATCCAAGACCTGGTCATGCCCAACTCATTGAGCTAGATTTTGAAAACCTGCACACTCAGGATGAAGCATGACAGATCACCTGGCTGGATTTGGGAGAGGATTTAACTTGGAATAGAAAGAAAAAATAAATTTTCTTTGTATTTATTTTATTGGATTTCTCTGAAGAGACAAACAAATATTTGATCCCTTTAACTTTATATAATTTCTTTACACTCAGCTTGGAGTCATGTTAGCCTATTGTGTAGTTTAGGTTGATGTTGTACACTTAAACAACCCTAGATGGATTAAATAGTTTTCTCAGTTCAAATGCTTTTGAAAAAAAATCATCATATTACTGCAGATATCCCCTTTGCATTTAATAGGAAAAATCTGTGTGAATGGCCTATATAAGCTATGTATTAACTAGGTGTAGTTAGTATCTTGAAGTTGTTGCCATGTTAATTTGTGGCTTCTGCCATTTTGCTTACACGGTAGCCTCTTTTGCATAACCATTTTGAGTCAATCTCCACTTAGAACCTTTTGTAATTTTCTCACTGTAATTTAGAATTCCTTCCTAAAATTTTCCTCTGTTTTTATTGTCATTAAGTCTATGATTGAACTAAGTCGGACACAAGATGAAGAAGTAGGGGATGGAACAACATCTGTCATTGTTCTCGGTATGTTGCAAATTTAAATATATAGTCTTTGCAGTATTCTGGAAGTAACTGAAGCTTGTTGCTGATTCTTTTAATTAAAATGTAATATAGCTGGTGAAATGCTGCACGTAGCAGAAGCTTTTATTAACAAGAGCTTCCATCCCACTGTTATTTGTCGAGGTAATAGAATTTGCTTCAAGGTGCATTCTTTTATTTATTTCTGTAAATAGGTCTCTTACTATATAGAATTTTCACATTTACTAGTTTGTTCAAGAAGTTTGTTCTATTTTGAATTAGATTTATGTTGATGATTTGAAATGTACCACAAATTTGCAGCTTACAATCAAGCTCTTGAGGATGCTCTTGCAGTGATTGACAAGATTGCTGTGTCTATTGATGTTAATGACCGTAAGATTCTTCTCTATGTGTGTGTCTGTGTATGTATGAGCTTGCATAGGTGTGTGTCTGTGCATTATGTTGGGTTCTTCTGTCTATGATAGAAATGCCATCAGTGTTCTCACTGATGCATTTATGAACTTGTCTGATTTATGGATTTTTTTCATTTTCCTTGTTTTACTAATGCTTCAAGAAACCCTTGATGGTTTTGTGATGCTTGGACTAATCAGAAATTGAATGGCAGAAAGGGAGCTGTTCAATTTAGGAATTTCTTTGCATATGGAATTGTGGTTTGTAGATATCTATGTCTTGTTCTGATCATATATGCCTCCATTTATCAGGTACAGCAATGCTGGATTTAGTTAAAACTTGCATTGGCACAAAGTTTACTAGTCAATTTGGGAACGTCATTGCTGTGAGTATATGTTTTCAACTTCTCTGTCTATTATTCAGTCAAACTTTCTCTCTCTCTCTCTCTCTCTATATATATATATATATATATATCTTATTAGTGTTTTGTTCTCTATATTAGGATCTAGCACTTGATGCCACTACGATGGTTGGTGTGGACCTTGGGCAAGGGTATAAAGAAGTGGACATCAAGAAGTACATCAAAGTTGAGAAGCTTCCCGGTGGTCAGTTGGAGGACTCCAAGGTTCTTAAAGGCGTCATGTTTAACAAAGATGTGGTTGCTCCTGGAAAGATGAGAAGGAAGATAGTAAATCCCCGCATCATTCTCCTCGACTGCCCCCTTGAATATAAGAAAGGAGAAAACCAGACAAATGCAGAGTTGGTTAGAGAAGAAGATTGGTAATAACTTCATTTTTTTGCTTCTAACATTCATTTCTTAAAATAACTAAGTGTTTCTGAGTAGCTGATTGTCTTTCTGGTGTCTCTAGTCACTCTATTAATTTTATTTCTATTTTCAGCATTTCATTTTATTTATTGCGACTTCTCTCTAATCCATATGCCAGGGCGCTTCTTCTAAAACTTGAAGAAGAATATATTGAGAATGTGTGCATGCAGATACTGAAGTTCAAACCTGATGTAGTAATCACAGAAAAGGGGCTTAGTGATCTTGCTTGCCATTACTTGAGTAAAGCTGGCGTGAGTGCCATACGACGTCTGAGAAAGACTGACAACAATAGAATTGCCAAAGCTTGTGGGGCTGTTATTGTTAATAGACCAGAAGAGCTTCAAGATTCTGATGTTGGAACTGGAGCTGGACTTTTTGAGGTTAAGAAAATTGGCGATGAGTTTTTCACATTTATTGTGGATTGCAAAAATCCAAAAGCTTGTACTGTTCTTCTAAGAGGTGCCAGTAAGGATCTTTTAAATGAAGTTGAGAGGAACTTGCAGGTAAATGGTTGCTCAGGCTCTGACTATAGAAAGAAAGCAGAATAATGTATATTGCGAAAGAAATATATATTTTGAACTTGACTTTATTTTCAGGATGCCCTGTCTGTGGCAAGAAATATTATAAAAAATCCAAAATTAGTTCCTGGTGGTGGTGCGACAGAGTTGACTGTATCTGCAACATTGAAGCAAAAAAGCTCGTCTATCGAAGGTATTGAGAAGGTAAACTTCTATCTTCCAGGATTTGGACTGTTGTAATCTTTTCTTGGTAATTCATGTCTTCTATTGCAGAAATTAAGAGGAAAAGTTGTGTGATTACAGATTAGTTTGCTTGATTATGGGAGGGGCTAGATACCATGGCGCAATATAGAATTTGATATAGAGAAGTAGATTGTAGTATGGTTTTCTTTAGTCTTTTCTGTAGAGCTTAATACTTAAAAAAGCAAGGAATAAGTTGGAAGTGTAAGTTGGAACAAAAACCTAGCTAATTTATGAAATGTTTGAGAAGTCTCAAAAGGAATATTGCTCAAATTTGTAAGAAATTTGAAATTTTTATTTCTTTTCTCACATCTGAAACTATGCACAAATGATGAATTCGTTATATTTCAAAATAAAAGGATAAGACTGAATACATTCAAGTCTTTGGTTTGAAGAGTTGTTTTAGTGAAATAGTGTAAAGCTTATACAAATGTCATAACTTTGTTTACTAATTGCCAAGAACTGTTGATTGAAAAAATGTAGAATTGTTTAAAAGTTATTTCTTTTTATCATTTTATATTTATGTGATTTTTACATATTTAATAGTTTTTCTTATAATTCCTAAATGATTTCTTGGTTTTTGAAACACTTCATTAAAGTTAGTGAAGTTTTCCTATATTTGTTCAAGTTCCATTTCATATATATTTTTTATTCAGATTTTGATTTCTGTTTACTGTATCACTTTCCTTTTTTTGGCTTCTTCTATGTTTATGTTTTATTCATTTAATGCATGTTATTGTGTATGAAACAGTGGCCGTATGAAGCTGCTGCCATAGCTTTTGAGGCTATTCCTCGAACCTTGGCACAGAATTGTGGAGTTAATGTTATCAGAACTATGACAGCTTTGCAAGGAAAGGTATAGTTGTAAGCATATGATTTTGATAATTGTTTTTGATTTGTCACCATGATTTCCAGAGGAAAACATTCCCTTTTCCTTACAAATGTTTTTCGCTTTTTCTTTGGTCCAGCATGCAAATGGTGAAAATGCATGGATTGGGATTGATGGCAACACTGGTGAGATCACAGATATGAAAGAGCAGAAGGTAATATATTTTAGATGTTCTGAGGGGTAATTCAACTGTTTGTTATGTTGATGATTGCTTTAATTACTTTGGCAGATTTTAAGATTGACTTGGTGTTGCTACTGCTTTATACTTTTACAGATCTGGGATGCATACAATGTAAAGGCTCAAACATTCAAAACTGCCATTGAGGCTGCCTGCATGCTTCTTAGGATTGATGATATTGTGAGTGGAATTAAAAAGAAGCAGGCTCCAGGCACTGGACAAGCTCCACAGAAACCTAAGATCGATGAAGAAGGAGATGCTGACAATGAACAAATGATTCCTGAATAGAAAAAGGACGTAGTAGAGAAGTTGCCCAGAATATGTTATATGCGAACTAGCTTAAATGTTGGGTTACATTTTTTGTCTATTCGTGGGATTTGTGTTACCTTTATGACGTAGAGTCCTTAAGCTATTTACGAGTATGTTTTTGTTTGAATTGGGGTGTCCCTCGAAGTTGGTTTCATTTGAAAGCCTCACAAGTTTTGTTTTTGTTGTAGTCGTATTTTCTTAGCTGCCGCGAGACTTTTTAACAATTGTTGGGAGTTGTAATATTTGACTAGTTTAATGCTGAAGTACGATCTTTGAGTGGTTGAATACGTAGTATTGTGTCTCTGGGCATTTGCTTGAAGAAAGGAAACTCTTATTTGGATTGTCCTCAATTTGCTCCGCAACATGTTGTAATCCTGAAGCTACTATGTATGTTGCTCAGTGAGGTCCATAGTTCTTCCCTGAAATCAAAATGACGAAGCTACGTACATACCCGAACTGAATGGCCACTTTTTATGTATTTCCATCTTGGCTTGAAATGTTTCGACATGTTACAGAATAGTGTCGAACACTAAACTTACAAGGAATCCCAGCAAGGCACCCACTACTACCTCTAGCTCCGTATGTCCAACTGATTCTTTGAGTGGCAAGTCACAGCTCATGAACACGTTTCCTGTTTCTTCTTCACCGTTTGCAGAAAAATGCGATCCTTCCTCACTGTTAATAACCAGATTAGATGGTTTTGAGTTTGGTCGCTTCCTAATGTCTTCTGAAGTGTACGATGAGGGGGCAGGTGCACTAGATGGAGAACCAACATCCCTCGAAACAGATAGAAGTGTAGAGAAACTCTCAGAATTAATGGAGGAAACCTCCTTTCCAGAGTCGATGATACACTCTTCTTCCAATAGGTTCTTTGGTCTCAACAACGTCCTATTTAGAAACTTTGCGTGTACACCAACTTCTCTCCTCACGCCCTGTAAGTAGCAAAAGAGCATAAACAAATTTAGCTAATCCAAAAGATTTTCTCAAATTGGACAAAGCACAATATGGCCTCAAGAAAGCAGATTTGCCTACTCAATTAGTTCCTAAGAACAGTGAAATTAACCAATGAAATTCAGTTTGGAATAGCACCACCAAATATGCAATGGTCAACTGCGTAATGTCTAGTAAAAGGTCGATAATAAGAAGCCTTATCTCCCGGTTCTTAAAAACACATAAATAGAAGGCAGACAGTGTTTCAGTAATATGAGTTTGACATGAATCAGTCTCTTGTGCTCTGACCAGGCATCTAAAAATTTACTTTCTTCATTAAATTCATAGAACATACTGAATGTTTCTTTGAAAGTAAAAACAACCACTGAAATTCAGTTTTTGTTTTATGCTATAAATTGCTTTTCAGACAATCCCCATATACAAGATAGTGCAGTGATGTCCTATGAATTTCGTTTGTGTTGATAGGTAGTCTCATCATTCTGATTCACTTCAGACTTTTGAGAGTTCATAAAATTGCAAAAGTCCAATGCATATCCTCGTGTTCTACCTAATGGGAAAGCCTAATGGGAAGCTGAATACTTTAGCCTTGCTACCTTATATGGTTGGATACAATGTGCTTTTCTACCATAGTTAGGTGAATCTACTTAAAGCTTCACTACTTCTAGAAACGGCTTAACTAGTCATATAGAGTTGAAATCTTGACAAGTCATAACCCTCAAGTTATTGACCTTGGGAATCAAAGAAATGGCTAGCTGAAATTAGAAACATAAACAAAACAACCAACCGGCGATTCAGTAACAGACTTTGTTGTGAGCAGAGGAACTTCCAGTGAAGAATAGGGGAAGAGATCCTTAATTCAAAAGTTGAACTACTTGGGACCTAAACAACGCATTCTTGACATATTCAATATCTTCATTTTCATTGTCTTTCTAACATAACTATGTTAAAAAGTTCTTGCACTAGGAACAGTCTTAAGATGTGATCGAACTCTTCTTCCATCACAATTGACACAGAAAACTATATTTATGGAGTTAGAAGCATTCTCTGTAGAGATGAAGAATGAGTTGAATGCTAATAGCCAAATACATTGAAGGGCAGTAAGAACCAACAAACTACCCGGGCGTCAATCCAGTCTTATATTTTGTTTTCCATCCATTATTTTATTTATTTATTTATTAATTAGGTGAAAGACATTTGTTGAACAAGAAGAAGGGAAGAAAAGAACATTTCACATTCACCTGAGCATCATACATGATAAGACCGGCAAGGACGACAGACATGCCAAAAATTGAGTCAGAAAATCCCCTGCATTAGTGTCCCTATTCAATCAGGAAAAACGACTGCCTACAAAGTAATGAACTGTTCAATTGAAAATAAATCAAAATATCTTGGTCATGTGCCAGTAATTTAGGGCATAAAATATGTGAACGATTCCTTGTTTTTCTTTTTGAAACCGTGCGTGAATGTATTTATACAGCACTGAAAATATTGACAAACACTTCTGCCTACCTTTCAAGACCAAGGCAAGTTGCAATTGCCACAACACCCTGCAAAGAAGAAAGAGATCAGCACAGAAAAACACGAATTAAACATAATTTACTAAACAACAAAATCCGAGAGCATAGCATATTGACAAATTTAACATTAAAATCACATATCCAGAAGTGGAATTCAACAAAGAGCATCCACGAAGGCAAAGAGGTCTTACCGCCGAATGGGTCGATGGCATGCCACCCGATCGAACACAAGCTTGAAGATCAAAACCTCTCCCATAAAGTACAGACGTGAAGGGCTTTGAAATCTGTCCAACTAACGAAGCAACACCGGCGGAGACCAAAACCTAATCCAAGAGAATCACATAAACACACTGAAAATCAATAAGGTCAACCCATTTTTTCATCTTATGATTGACACGGGGAGAGCAACCATGGAGTACCTTGTTATGGATTACTTCTGCAATTTCTTCGACACCAACCCTGAGGCAGACAACGGAAGAACTTGTTGGCCTTCTGGAGGTTATCGGGTTAACCTTGAAAAGCTTGTGCGTTGTAGAGGTGTGAGGAGGAAGATGACATGGAAAAGCTGCAGCGGAATATGAAGAGAACATGTTATCGTTGAACACTTGTAAGTTGGTACAACTGATAACGTACAACCGTTTTCTCGGAGACTTGCCGAGACTGGTGAGATTAGGCTCCTGTGTTTGTTATTTCGCAAAATAAATTTCTGGTGAAGGTTGTGGATTACATATTCACACATTCACGCAATCACACAATCACTAGCTTGGCAATAACTGTCTTTTTTATTTTAAAATGCCGGACGAAGAGTGGCAGAGGAAAAATGGGAAATAGGGTACTGAGAAGGAGGAGTGATTAATGAGCAGCTACACAGATTTTCCCTGAAAATATAAAAAATTACTTCCATTTTCCTGCAAATTATTTACGCTCTTTAGATTTGAAATATGTTTCTTTTAATATACACAAAACTGGTCTTAATAAAAGTATAATCCAATTAGATTTGGATTATGGAATGGATTGAATTCGACCCAATTAAATGGCTGATTATTAATAATACCCTTAACACATTTTGCTTAGTGAAAATAAATCCAGTTTCACTTTCAAAGTACACTAACAACCCATTAACAATGCACAATCCATATTGGCAATACACCCACCATTAGAAGAAGTTGCTCCTCTCTTTATATCATAGAAATGCTATCAGTAAAATGATGGGGGAGGGGCAGGCTACTCCCTTGCTTTCTTTCCTCCCTTCCAGAAAAGAGAAAGGGAATTACAAGAGCTTGGATATCTAGCTAGGGGAAGAGTGGGCTCAAAGTCACTCTCTCTGTTATTGGGTAACAGGCTACTCCCTTGCTTTCTGATACGTACACTCACACTGAATCTCATCAGTAGAGGTGCAAGTCCCCTCCCCTTTTCTCTCTTTCTAGCCAATAAAGAGACTGAGGCGAGAGAGGACCTCCTACCCATCTCATGTGCAATTGATAGAAACATGGTTCCTCTGGTTTCTCTTCTCTGCAAAGACAAAAATAGTAGGCAAACAAATGAGTGATTTGGCCCTTATTTTTTGTTAGTACGACTGGATAACTTCTTAGCACATCCTAACCTTGGGAAGGCCCTGCTCAGCTCCTACATACCGTTCATACTCTTTTTCTTTCACATAGGTCTCATGTGAGCCAATCCTTTTTTTCTATATGAATATATCTCTCTCATTTGATGTAAGAGTAAGAATTGAATAAACTATATGAAAAATATTTGCTAAGGTTTTATTTTGTTGTTTTTCTATTCTATAGGAAGTTGGTTGTGTTTTACCAATTCTTTAGGAAGAATCATTGAGTTTAAGAGTAATTAGTCAAGGGTTAGCCATTGCTTATTTTTTTCCTAAGTTTGTTTCAATTACTTCTATTTTAAATTTGTGATCCCATCAATAACACAATAGAGATTTCACAATAATTTGTCTTGTCACTTATTTTGTCTGTTAAACTCAGTTTCCAACATTTGGTATCCGACTTAGAGGGGAAAAATACAACAACTTTTTGTTTGTAGTCGCTAGAAAGCAAAAATGGCATCAGACAATTATTTTGTGCAACCAATAATCCCTTGCTTTGATGGTCACTATGATCATTGGATCATGTTGACGGAGAACTTTTTATGATCCAAAAAATACTAAACTATTGTGGAAACAGGAGTGGCTAAACTAGCCAGTGAAGTAGTATTGACAAAAACTCAACAGAAGAAACTGGAAGAACAAAAGCTGTCGGATCTCAAGGCAAATAATTATCTATTTCAAGCAATCGATCGCGCCATTTTGGAAATGATTCTCCAAAAAGATACTTTTAAATTGATCTAGGATTCCATGAAGAAAATGTATCAAGGCACAACAAGAATCAAACGTCAACATCTTCAAACTCTTCGCAAAGAATTTGAGATTCTTCACATGAAGCAAGGAGAGTCTGTTGATGAGTATTTTACAAGAACACTAGCAATAGTTAATAAGATGCGCATTCATGATAAAAAAATTGAAGATGTTGCTATGGTAGAGAAAATTCTTAGTTTAACGGCTCCAAAATTTGCCTATGTGGTCTATTCTATCGAGTCAAAAGACCTTGGCGAGCTTTCACTTGATGAATTGCAAAGTTCATTATTGGTGCATGAACAAAGAATAACAACTGGTACAACCAGTCATGGTGAAACCTCTACATGGAAAGGATCAAGTAGAGGTCGAGGTCATGGTAGAGGAAAAGGAAGAGGCAGATGTTATTACACACCAGATTCTTGAGGCAAAGGCAAAGGACATGATCACCACCAACACTATTCAACAATGAATCAAAGTTTGACAAGTCTAATATTCAGTGTTTTCACTGTCACAACTTTGGCCATTACAAGTCCAAATGCATTGCAAACTTTCATGCTGACAAATGAGAGTAGTCTAACTTTGTAGAGAACAAGGAACAAGAAACTCTTTTGAAGGCATTCCATGTCTAGGAGAACAATCTTGAACCTGACATATGGTATTTAGACACATGCTACAACAATTATCTGTGTGGTAGTAAGTCATTCTTTTCTAATTTAAATGAAGATTTTCATACTGCAGTGTGTTTTGGTTATCATTCTAAAGTAAATTTTATGGGAAAGGGTGATATTCAAATTAGGACCAAAGAAGATAATATTGAGATATCTCAAATGTTTTTTATATTCCTGACCCTAAAAGTAACTTGCTATGTGTGGACCAACTGCAAGAGAAGAGATATGTTGCTACAATCAAAATACATGTTTGTGAAATCTATGATCCTAGAAGGGGTCTAATTGCTCATGTTAAGATGGCACCAAACAAGTTATTTCCATTGCGAATCAAGAGCATCCAGACCTGCTTTATGGCCAGGATGAACAATCCAATGTAGCTTTGGCATTTTCGTTATGACCATTTGAGTTTCAATGAATTGAAGATTCTTTCTCAGAAGAACATGGTGATCGGTCTCCCTAAGATTATTCCTCCCTCCAAAGTATGTGAAGATTGTGTTGTTAGCAAACAAAATCGTAATTCATTTCTCAAAGGAAGAACATGGAGTGCAAAGAAAGCATTGGAGCTGGTGCATTTTGATTTTTACAGGCCAATAAATTCATCTTCTAATGGAGATAAAAGATACATAATTACCTTTATTGATGATTGTAGTCGAAAACATGTGTCAATTTTTTGTTGGAAAATTTTGAAGCTTTTATAACCTTTAAAAACTATAAAGCGCTTGTTGAAAAAGAGGTTGGAAGCCCAATAAAAATTCTTTGCTCTGATCGTGGTGGAGAATACAACTCACATGAATTTGTAATTTTTTGTGAGATCCATGGAATAAAAAAGTAACTTAGAGCAATGTAAATGCCTCAATAAAATAAAGTTTGTGAGAAGAAAAATTGCACTATTTTGAATATGGTGCGAAGCCTTTTGATGAGGTGTGGCATTCCGAAAAGTTTTTAGCCTGAAGTAGTTATGTGGAGCGTTCATATATTGAACAAATGTCCCACTCTTGCTGTTCAAAATATGACACTAGAAGAAGCATAGAGCAAACGAAAACCATTGGTAGATCATTTCAGATTTTGTGGGTGCATTGTATATGCACTTATTCTAGATGAGAAGAGAAAGAAGCTAGATAACAAAGGCAAAAAATGTATTATTCATGGAATAAGTGAACAATCGAAAGCCTAAAGATTGTTCAATCCCTTCACACCGAGATGTTGTTTTTATTGAAGAAAATATATAGAATTGGAATGGAAATAAAACATGACAACAAAAAATACTTGTGATTTTGATGAAAATGAAGTAGAAACACATGAGCAACCACTTCTTTCTACTGATACTCCATTGATGCAATCAGACCAGCAACCACAACAACCACTTGATGTCAATGAAGCCTAGGCAATAGGCAAAAGCTCTTGATCTCAACGAATCAGGAAGAGGCTTGTATGGATGAAGGATTATGTGGCTAGTGGTGATCTATTTGATAATACTCTTACTCATTATGCATTATTATCAGATTGTGATCCCATCACATTCCAAGAAGCTATCAAATATTTGAAATGGCAAAAAGCCATGGATGAGTAGTTCATATCTATAGAGAAAACAACACTTAGGAATTATCAGAACTTTCGAAAGGTGTTAAATGGGTTTATAAAACGAAGATGAAAAAGATGGCAGAGTTGACAAGTATAAAGTCTGGCTCGTTGCGGAATATATAAACAAGAATTTGGCATTAATTATAAGGAAGTTTTTGCTCCAGTTGCAAGACATGATATAATTTAAATGGTGGTGTCATTGGCAGCTCAAAATTCCTGGTCTATCTTTCAATTAGATGTGAAATCAGCCTTTTTACATGGCAATTTACATGAGCCGGTTTATATCGATCAATCCCATGGTTATGTGCAACAAGTGAAAAGAAGGTATACCTGTTGAAATAGTGTAATCAGCAACAAGAATTTTCATCATACAAACGAAATATGCTTTGGAGATTTTGGACAAGTTTCAGATGATGAATTTGTAACCCAATTGGAACTCTAACGGAACTAGGTTTGAACCTCACAAAGGTTTTTGAAGGAAAGAAGGTTGACAATATCTTATACAAGCAAATTATTGGAAACTTGATGTACTTATGAATAACTAGACCTTACATTATGTTTGTTGTAAGTCTTAAGAGCAGGTATATGGAAAGTCCAACAAAGCTTCTTCTCTGCTGCAAAGAGAGTCCTATGCTACTTAAAAAGTACACGTGATTTTGGTGTTTCTTTTATAAAAAACATGAGAAGGATCAGATCTTTATTTATGATGAGTTCAGGGCTATTACTTTGTCTACAACTAAAGCAGAGTTTATAGCAGCAACATCTTATGTGGGTCAAACTATTTGGTTGAAAAAAATACTTGAGTTGTTGCATCGTTTTCAATAGGGATCTATACAGATTTTTTTTGTGATAATTGTTCAATCATTAAACTCTCCAAGAATCCAGTTTAACATGGTAGGAGTAAGCACATAGATGTGAGATACCATATCCTACATGATTCCACAAAAATAAGGAGTGTTGAATTGGTTTATTGTCGTAGTGAAGACCTGGTTCTAGATATTCTAACGAAACTTCTCAAATTGGCTACATTTGTGAAACTGCCAGATTTACTTGGAGTATGTTCGATTTTACTTTTAAACTAATTATATGAATAATATTTAGTTTAAGGGAGGGTCTTAAGGTTTTATTCTGTTATGTTTTTTAGTTAGAATAATTGTTGAATTCTATTTTATAGGAAGTTGATTGTGCTTTACCAACTCTTTAAAAAACACACACGAGTTTAGGAGTTGTTAGTCATGAGTTAATCCATTTATAAAATCCCTTAATTGGATGAGATCAAAACGTCACTCTAAAATATGTTCGAATTTCGGTATGTGAAGCTGCTGCTGCGTGCCGACAACTTAGGCTGCATCGAGACAAGTGTGATGGAACGAGTCAATGCGGAGGGACAGGCAACTGCCAATTGGGTCGCTTTGTGTTTAAAAACTCGACTTCGATGACTACAGTGCGGAGTGTCTTCGCGAAGAGATTGTAATACTAAGGCTCTTGTTCTTGTAAACAGTCCATGGCTCACCTGCTCAAAGTGCTCCTGTTCCTGGTGTCTTCCCAGGAGGAGGTGGAGGCGGAGGAGGAAGATGTGGGGAAGGAAGAAAGCAACAATCAGATGTCGTCGACTTGGGGCGACTGGGCAAAGGGCAAACTCTTACAAGGGGCGGATATAAAGGACTTCGCCATCGATACCCTTGTGGACGCCATTGATTCTGTCGTCACGGGTAAGCGGAAGGCCGGCGACTTAGGCCAAGAGATAGTACAGCTGAATGAGGCAGTGAAGAAAGGAATTCAATCAATTAAGGAAATCTGCAGTACCAATGACCAAGACAAGGAGGAGCTCTAAGTTCTAACCTTGTATATGTATATTTCATATTTACCTGTAGGAAATTGTCTCTGGTTTTTCTTTTGGGATACTACGGCCTGTAGGACTCAATCACTTCTTTATTTCTGTACGCTCGCCCATGTTGGTATTAACTGTCATCCATTAAAATACAGATTTCAGGGAGGGAATTTCCCTAAAATACCCATTTAAAATAAATTATTTTCAAAAATACCGACATCATCAAAATATTTCTAAAACTACCCAACTTTGACTGGTCAAATGCCTATGTGTGCAGTCAAAAGCGACACGTAAGCTTTGATTGCTTATGTGTCACCACATCATCAATGCAGTAAACATAGATTGACACGTCGTTTACCACGTCATCTACCACATAAGTTGCCACGTCATTAAATGAAAAAATTGAATAATTTTTTAAAAAAAATAAAAAAATCAGATACATTTTTTATTACCTAATATCTACTTGACATTTATCTTTGGGAAAAGTAATAAATTTTATGTCTCGAAGCCTAAAAATTATTTGTATAATTTTAATTACATTATTTAAAAATAATAAATTATTAAAAATATATATTAGTTAATTAAAAATCTTACAACACCTTTTATTATCAATTAAAAATATTTATTAACTGAAAAATATGAAAATTTTACTTGAGTTTAAAAAATAAATGTACCGGTACACTTTTTATTACCTTATATTTAAAATAATAAGTTATAAAAAATCTTACTCTTACCATTTTAACACCTTTTTATTATCAATTTAAAATTTATTTTAATAAAAAATTTTGAAAATTTTAGTTTTGAGTTTAAAAATCAAATTTATCATTACGTTTTTCTCAAATTTATTATTGCCTTATATTTAAAATAATTTAAAATAAAATAAATATATAATTAATTAAAAAATCTTACTCTTACTAATTTAACATATTTTATTATCAATTTAAAATATTTTTTAATTTTTTAATTGAGAGGGGGGCGTCAAGGGCGAGGTCTGAGGCCGAGCAGTGAGGAGCGATGGTAGCAGGCACTGCTAGGGGGGGGGGGGGGGGGGTGGGGGGGTTGGGAAGGAGAGGAAAGGAGAGGATGGCGAGGTTGAGCGACGACAGCGAGAGGAGAGAGGGCGAGGCCAGAGGAGGCCAAGGCCGAGCGGCGGTGAGAAGGCGAGAGGAGAGGGGGCAAGAGGAGAGGAGAGGAGGTCGAGGCCAAGTGACGACAGCGAGAGGAGAGAGGGCAAGGCCAAAGGAGGTCGAGGCCAAGCGGTGGCGAGAGGGTGAGAGGAGAGGGGCGAGAGGAGAGGAGGCCGAGGCCAAGCGGTGGCGAGAGGGCTAGAGGAGAGGAGGCCAAGCGGTGGCGAGAGGGCGAGAGGAGAGGAGAGGAGGCCGAGCGGCGGTGAGAGGGTGAGAAGACAGGAGAGGAGACACATAAGGCATTTAAAACAACTTATTTTGAAAAACAATACCTATGGTGGAATATGGTGAGAATTATTTAATTTTTTATTTAATGACTTGGCAGCTTGTGACATATGACGTGGTAAAATAATGACATGGCAGACGATGTGTCGATCTATGTTTACTGCATTGATGATGTGACGTCACATGAGCAGTTAAAACTTACATGTTGCTTTTGACTGCACACATAGGCATTTGACCGGTCAAAGTTGGATAATTTTATAAATATTTTAATAACGTCAGTGTTTTTAAAAATAATTTATTTTAAATAGGTATTTTAGGAAAATTTCCTTTTTTTAAGTGATTCAACATGTATGTTTTTGTTCAGCAATGACAAGTTGCGCTAAAAATTTATATTTGTCATTCGTTGGTTGGATCTTCTGCAGCTTTTATATATCCAAAAAGTAAACATTTTAGGTAGTGTCGTGAAGCATGAGAAGACCGGAAGATCGTAGAAGCAGAGAAGGCAACCTGTTTCTTCTAGGCCTTTCTTCAGTGGTCAAAATGACAGATTGGAATTGAAAAAATGAATTAAAATCTACGATTGTTCAAGGTAGAATTAGAAATTAAAATCATAACTATTATTTGTATTTAAATGGGTCTAGCAAATGCTTTACCTGGCCTAGCAAGGCGGCCGGAAGAGAACGAGTCCTTCACTTGATGGGGCTGTTTCCGTTCTTCGCCACTTAACCGGTTGAAGTGAAAAAGTTATTTTTAGTCCCGTAGTTTTTGTGAAAATTAACCCATTCCCAAATCTCGCTTTCCAGGGACTAAACATCCATCTCGAACGGGAAGAATCCCCGACGAGGGGAATGTCTCACGGTGGCAATGCCAGTAAAAGGTTAAAAAGACTTTCGTAAATGAACGCCGACCGCTGCATTCTGGAAGAGTCTGCACAGGAAGTGTACGTGTCTCTTTCTCTGCTTCTGGGTCGCTGTCTTGGGTTCGAGAGACCGACTTGAATAAAGAGGCAAAACTGCAAACTAGTGGAAGTTGTGCCAGTGAAGGCGTGGTAACTAATGGAATATGGAGTAAGACACGTGCCTCTTCCAGCGATTCTCGCTAACATGGAAACGCCACGTCCATCTTCCTCCATCTCTCTATATATGGCATGACTCCGGTTCCAAGACTTCAACCTGCATTCTTCGCGATCAGAATTCAGAAATCTCTCCTACTCAAATACAAACATTTTTTCTCTGTGTTACACTGCCCATGGCTCGTGTAGTGCGCATTGCTCTCTTGGTGCTGTTTGTTCTGTCGTTGGCGGCCTGCGGATTTGAACGAATTTCTGTCGATGCTATGGAGGCTTATGAGGAGGAAAGCAAAGATGAATCGTCGGCGTCGTGGACGGGCTGGGCCAAGGAGAAGATATCGGGAGGCCTCGGTATGAAGGAAGAGTCTGGCAAACACCCAGATAGCACCTTCCTGGACAGTACCAAGCATGCTTCCAATAAAGCCGAAGATGTTGTCGAGGAGTTCAAAGACGATGGTGGAACAGTTGCATCAGGTAACACTCTTAAATAAAACTAGTCAGCCGTGTCTTCTATTTTAGTAAGAAACGAGTTAGACTCTAATCAGTTATTTTTTTCCGAACTGTACTGCATATACAGATGCGAGGCAGAAGCTGTCGGAGAAGGCCAAGGAAACCAAGGATGCCGCCATAGAAATGGGGAAGAAAGCAGGAGAGAAGGGAAAGGAACAGGTGGAATGGGTCAAGGATAAAGTCAAGGAGGCATATGATGCGACAAAGTCGGAGGTGGAGGGGAGTAAGGAGAAGACGGAATGGGCCATGGACGCAGCCAAGGTGAAGACTAATGAGACCTTGAATAAAGTTGGGGAAACCGGGCAAGAAAAGGCTGGATGGGCAAAAGAGAAAGCAGAGGTCGGTTACGATGCCACCAAGTCCAAGGCCGAGGAAAGTGTGGATACCGCCAAATCTAAAGCCGGAGAGTCTCTTAGCGGGGCTAAGGAGAAGCTCCGTTCCAGCGAAGAGGCTGCCAAAGAAAAATCAAAAGAAATGACCGATCAGAACATCAAAGGAAGCACGTCTTCTTACTCTCCAGAAGATGAGCTTTAAGCTTTCTTTCATGTCTATCTGTGTGCACTCGGCACTTGAAGTCTGTTTTTCTGTTTTCCTTTATTTTTGTTAGATCGATGCTTGTACTCGCTTTCTTTAAAGAGGGTTTCCTTCCTTGTGCAGCTTCCCATGTACCTGTAAATATCTGTGAAACTTGATGAGTTTGTTTTTTTTCCCTTCCCATCACCTTGACACATCCCCGACCATCCTTACCTTGTTTTATGTCCGCATCTTATCCCCACATTCCCGATCTGAAACTAGATGAGTGTTTTTTTCCCCTTCCCATCACTGACTCACAAGGTGAAAATTGAAACCGATGCCCATCTCTAAGTATGCTTTACACGGCTATGGTATGCTGTTGGGGATATTTTAACTCATCTTTCCTTTTGTGATCCAAAAACTATGGGACTAGCACTTCACCAATTACTGATGTTGAAGGAAGACAAAAACTCTTTAAAGTTATCCCTACCATGTGAAAATTTGTACACTAAATACAGTGATTGGCCTGGCCAGTAGGCGAAGGTACTTCACTTGTTTGATTACCAGGTCTTGCCTATGAAAAAATAAAGAGCTAGCAACAAAGACAGGCGTAAAGGCTATTTACAAATTGTACTGGTTACTGTACTGGTATTCATACTTGGTAGACTTACGGATCAAGCTACATAGGGTAGTTACAGTTATTTTCTGTAATAGCTAAATGCACTACTAGTTACTGTACTTACTGGGCTAAAGCAAAAACTAAGCATTTGATAAGATCAATCAAGAGTAGAGATGTCAATTTTATCTGATTACCCGATTTTTTGTTTGCCATTTACTAAACGGAATGGAAACAGAACGAAAAATCTTACCGGTATATGTAGTCTAAGTAGTTTTACCCGTTTACTTTTTATTAAACAATACAAACACTGATTGCACATATTCCATACCCGTTTTTGCCCATTTACCCATTCACTCATCATGTAAGGGTATTGTTGTAATTTTATATGTTATTATATGACTTTTTATTGTTTGAGATATTATAAACATGTTGTTATATTTTTTTCTAATTTTAATAGTTTTTATTTATTACCTGTTTACCCGTTTGTTAACTAGATAAATAAACGGAACCGGAATACATTAAAAAATAATTGAACGAAACGGATATAAAATACCGAAATGGTAATTGAAACAACATATAGAATATCATATTCTGTTTCCTGATTAAGAGCAACCACATATCTTTTTCCTAGACAAGGACTACGTTTGCGAGTGACAGTTGACCAAGGGGGCTTCCATGTCGTAGTTGGGTACTAATAGGTCAGTTAAAGATGAGTAGGCAAAGTACAGAGAAGCCACAGGGGTGCTGGTTTGAAATGATCGGTACTAAGACACTGCTTGCCTCCAAGGCTCCAACGTCTATAAAGAGAAACTTCAGTTATTTGGTGAAAAGGAAACTTAAATGTCAGCAAGAAAGTAAATTGTCATTATAAGTTCCGATTGGATCGAATGTTGGCAGTCTGTTGGGTACATATGCCAACTATCAATCCTATTGTCATATGAGTTTGTATGCTTTTTCTCCTCAACGAAGAGCTCATTGTGCAAATTGTCACCATCGGTGACTGATCGACTAGAGAGAAATAAAAAGTAATTACTATTTTTACTTCATATTTTATTTGTATTGAAGATTTACCTTGTATGCATTTTGTCTTAGTTTGGTTGTTTATATTTTTAGTGCTTATGATGATACTCAAGTTGATGTGGGCAAGCTTTGAGGTATCTTCATTTTTTGTTTTATGCCAGAAGAGGGGTTCACGATTAAACAACAGCGGGATCATAGTGCAATAGGAGTTTCCCGATTTACACTTAAGACATGACCGATTCTATAACCGAACTTGAGACGAATTAAAAGCGATTCGACTGAAACAGACTCAACTTTAAGACCCAGCCGGGACTTGAGGAGGGATTCGACGGAAACACAAAAACCGAATCTCCAAAGATTTAAATCAGCTATCAAATTACTTTGCGACCACTTAGCACAACAGATGAACTAAGGGCTTGCCTTTTTGTTAATATGTATCCAATAGAATGAAATATAGAGTATTAAGCAGCAGTCACAAATAAAAAAATGAGTGGCAATGTAAGGCATGTTATTAGAGGATACCCTATATGGCGCAAATGAGCAAAGACCTTTGCATGCTGAGTAGTAATCACAGGATCAATGGTCACACTCGGAAGATACACATTTATATAAGAAGATTAAACTTCGCCTTAGGTTTCTGATACCAATAATTCATAATTGATCTGACTTTTAAATCAATCAGACCCATTCAAGTGCAGTCTAAATTTCGTTGGATTTTTTATTCAGGTGGGATCTCTTTATCGAGAAATTTCGAGAATAGGGGAGATGGACTGGCACCACATGATGCGATGCAACATCGCAAGGGGTATTAAATTGCTTCAGATTACAACATTCCAAACCGAAAAAAAGACTCCGTTGTTCAACAAAATTCCTCTGCCGAGATGAAGAGAAAGAGGCATACAAACAATAGTGCGCCGCTAATCACCTAAAGCTAAGCACGACATAACTTTAAGCATTATTTCACCTGAAAACTTTCGCGACTTCTACTCAGGCCTGCAACAAATACAAAAGCATTCAAAAGATAACTCAACCACTGATTATCACTGAAACGAACAGAATGGACAAGCCAAAACTAAATCAACATATGATAGTTTAGACTTTAAATTGGGAAGGCATAAAGCAAAACACGTTCATATGAGCCTGTTACACTTTCCAAACAACCTACAAAAGCATTCCGAGAGAGCATCTGTACCAAAAGCGACGTAAGGCGAATCTACTTAGTCCATCAATCATTGCTTCTGGAATTATCGAACAATAGATGGAAGAACAAAGACTAATACTAACAAATGCACAAGCTAAGGAAGACATCCATTGTAAAACAAACCATTGCTTGAGTTCACAAGATGGCTGCCACTTGGATTACTATGATAAAATTCACTGCATTAAATAATTTTGAAGGAAATTCAACGAGAAAATGGGCTTTACAATTTGGATTTGCATACCAATCTGGCCTTCAGCTCATCTGCCACTGCATCAATGAACTCTTCAGTGTTTAAATACTGATCTCGTGTAACCCTGTCCAACATCATACCAATAAGTAAATCCCTAGCATTAGGAAGACAAAAAAAAAAAAGGACAAAGCAGTTACTATGGTACTTGGATCCATGTATGATGAGTGCAAGATCTTTGGTCATCTTGCCAGACTCAACTGCTCCAATGCAGGCTGCTTCCAATTTCAGTGTGAAGTCCAGCAGTCTCTCATTTGAATCCAATTTTGCCCTGTCACAAGGAAACAAATTTTGTTCAAGGCACCCATTGTCACCTTAAAAACAGATAAGAGACATACACCAATGTCAATTAACTTGATATACAAACAGATACACAATAGACAAGACAGCTTTTTAGCCGAACATAAAGTGTGTCAAAAGTATCAACCATGCAAATACTTCAGATTTTGCAATTGAATACTTGCTGTCCGTTATTTAACTGCACTGCATGGCACAGTTCCAAGATTTGAAATTCATTTGGCCATTGATTGGTGTTCATCTGTTTATCGTTTGGTCAAAATATTGTTCTGAAAAAAAAAAAAAAAAAAAAAAACTTATCCAATCGAAGGAGCAGAAAAATAGAAGAAGAAAGAAAACCTTACCTGTGTGAAAGGCCCCTAGACCACGCAAAGATTGAAGCAATGCTATTTGTACTGGTTTCACCTCCTTTCTGGTGCACTCTGTAGTGACGTGTCACTGTGCCATGTGCTGCTTCCGCTTCAATGGTTTTTCCATCAGGGCAAACCTAGAGAAGAGAATTGAGTGAGAGTTGAGTAGGTGCATATACCCTTTGTTTCAACAAAAAAGATTTTCATCGTGCATGTTTGGCTCTAATAAGTAGAGTGCATTTTTCCTCCAGATTACATTATAAAATGCATTTTTCTAGAAAAATAGATTAAAAACATAACATTTGATAAGGGCATCAAGCAAGAAATGCATACCAACACTGATGTCATCAACCCTAGTGAACCAAAACCTGGTTTAGAAAATAGATTAGAACATATAAAATTCCTCACCGAGTAACAAAGTACTGCAAACAAATCTGCAATTGCTAACCTTGAGCCAAGAAATCACTTTGGACATCTCCATCATAGTTTTTGCATGCCCACACATATCCTCCTTCACTTTTAAGAGCATATGCAACCATATCATCAATAAGCCGATGTTCGTACCTGTGGATTGGGTTGACAGCACATGAGAAACCATGCACATAGTGAATTGAATTATTCTCCAGCCAGCAAAAAGACTGCTTACCAAATTCCAGCGTCCTCAAACTTGGACTTCCATTTAGCTTCATACACTTCTTGGAAGATATCCTTAAACCTGCATATATAAAGTAAACATTTTGTTTCATAGGCTAAAATTTTTGCTTGTATTCTTCAAATAGCAGACCAAGGAGGACCATCTGGTGAGTGTTGTACATTAGCATAAACTAACATGTCTCCCAATTCACTTACCTCCCGTCATACTTCTTCAGAATTGTATTTTTTGTGCTAAGATAAAGTGGCCACTTCTTCTCATATGCTGTACTCATTGAGGCCTCAGCGAAAGCACTAATGGACTGCAAGAACAGTAAAAAGTGAAACAAAATGCATCGCATTAAGATGGGATGATTCAGATTTGAAATGCTCATAAAAAGACAAGGATACAATTTCAACCTCATCAGTGTTATACATGGCCAATGCCACTCCCCCAGCACCACTGAAGTTAAACACCTCCAGTTCAGTGATTTGATCCTTTCCCTCTGATGAAAAAGAAGACACCAAGAAACTTACCATATAGGTAAACTAAAGAAAACTAAAAAAAAAAGTCGTATTCCATCAATCACATGTTCATAAGGTATGTCAGAATTAAATTCTTACCATAGACCAATTTGAGCTTGCCGGGTCCTTTGATAACTGTGTCAGTTGCACGGTATTGATCACCAAAAGCATGTCTTCCAATGCATATGGGTTTTGTCCATCCTGAAAAATTATGGAAATTAATGATAAAGAAGCAGAGAATAACAGTTGCTAATGACAGAAAATTAGGCCATTTTTTTACCTGGGACAAGACGAGGGACGTTTTTACACATAATTGGTTCTCTAAAAACCGTACCTGCATCCGGTTCCGAAGACCGACAAAATTTAAGCAGAGATTTTGGAGAAAAGAACTTGAAATCATTTTAAACAAGAATCAGCAAGTGCATCTGACCATTCAAAATGTTTCTGATTGTCCCATTAGGACTCCTCCACATGGATTTGAGATTAAATTCCTTCACACGATCTTCATCTGTAGCCATAAAACAAGGGACAAGACAGATATATAATTTGTTAACTGTTAAAAGGAACTAAGCCTAGTCACAAAGGCAAAAGTAGTTCTGTATGATGACTACCAGGAGTTATGGTTGCACATTTGATTGCAACATTATACCTGCAATAAGATTAAGCATCTATTAATACTGATTGCTGAACAGTCAATTACAAAACGTGCATTATGAAAAATGAACGTCTGAATTGTTTTGAGATTCTCAATATAGTTTAGAAAGAAGTAAAAGCAAGGTTCCACTCAAATCCAATGTATGCTATTCAAAAAGAAGATCATTTTTTTTCTTCTTCTGAAAATGGGAAGCTAGAATTTGCGAAATGAAGACTCTTTGTTGCCATGTCTGATTGAAACAAATAAGATTCAATACAAAGAAAAAGCATCGTAGGGTTGCAAAGATAATAGCAGAATTCATAAAAACAGAAACCCTGTTAAATATTACAGGAGGAGATATAAATATGCCAAAACTTGAGACAATCTGAATAGCTAGAGCAGTATTGATGTCAGAGTATAAATTGAAGCAAAAATGCAAAAAAAAGAAATGTGTTATAGAAATGAAGGCAACTCATGTTATCTAGGAGACACAGTCAACGGTTCAGCGAAACAATTGACTAGCAGCAGCAAAAGGGGGAAATGAAGCTTACTTATGTGTAGCTTCTGCACTTTCAACTGTAACTTTATCATCTGTAGCATCACGATTTGGGAGACCAAGATCAAAGTACTTAATATCCAACTCCAAAAAGGGGAAAATGAGCTGTAGTATGCAGACACAATATCATCTCAATCTTTGATTTACTATAGAACAAAAAATTAAGAAAAAACTGCCTTCAATGAAAGAGTAAAATATAAATTTACCTTATCCTTGATTGATCTCCAAAAAACTCTTGTCATCTCATCGCCTGTACAAAAGAAATGTTATAAAAACAGTTACAGGAGAATCTGGACATGCCTTTTAACTGTCAATTCTTCCAAACCTCTAAATGATACTTCAAGAGATATCTGACATTGTAAATTGAAGAGTAGAAAATTTTATTATTGTGATGCTACTTGTGAACACGAGAAAGCATTTTCATCATTACCATTAAATAACAAAGTAAAATGCATCTTTTTGTAGTCTGTATGTCCTAATTGATCCAAAAATTATGTACAAGAGGCACCATCTCTGATGACAATTATTGAAAGGAGATACCACAAAACAAGAAAATGAATCATAATAATAGTCAAGGACCAAACTCCTCTTCTTCCCCTGCCCTAACAAGAGTGAGAAGGGCAGAGGTATGCTACTGACAAAATAATATATCCATTATCTGCTTCCACAGAGCCTTAGCAGATTATCACTATGTACTTCAATCTGCACATAGCAACTCTACCTAAGTCTATAGACACCAGAAGTAATTGACAAATTTTGTCCATTGCATCCTGTTCATCAGATAAAATGCAATTGCAAGGAAAGCAAGAAAAAGCCAACGGAAACATTAGAAACAGAAATTCAACAGTGATTTAATTAAACATATCCAACACAGACTCAGCATAACGACGTTGAAAAAGAAGAACATCATTAAAAAAAAATAGTTTACTTCCTTGGCAGAATATTAGGTCAGATGAGAACTGTAACTATGATAAAATTCTCCCCACAGGATTTTTCACTTTCAGATCAAAAAACGAAAAATTAACAGATTGAAATTGAACTATCCTTTGAAGTATAACGTTATCTGTATTGAGCTGCAATATTCACTATAGCCATTAGATTTTCAGAGAGCCTAATTCTGGCTGCTCTGTCTACCAGTTCAGTGTTCATCATCTTCCTCAAAAGTGGCAGTTTAATTGCAGTATCTCGTATGTACTTAGTTCAACAGTTCAAAGTTCTTTTTATTTCTGAAGGAAGCATAAAGTATTAGAAATCAGAGACTACGCCTAAAATCATCAACGAGAACCACCAAACTAATGGAGTCTTCAGCAACGATACGACACAAAAGTACTTAAAATATAAGACTGCGGCACACGCAACTAGAGTGAACGTAAATAATGTTTTAACAGATCGCAAAAAAAAAACAGTTTTGCCATAAACTGCAGCTTATCCAAGACCGAACTCGCACATTAATAGAACCAAAGAAAATTGACAGTAACCGATATCAAATGCAGTTTCTCGTGATGAAAACATCAGCAAAAGACGAATCGTGTGACACGAAAAACTACAGATCTCAACAGCAATGGCCAAAACCGAGATCTCACATCACGAAGCAGATTCCGAGAGTAAAGCAATAAAAAAATAACAATAAAACCTATTTCATTGAATCTTTATTGTTCTCGACAAGAATTATATTGAGATCGAAGGAGGTAAATTACAGAAAAAGTGAAACACTCACCATCCATCTCAACGACGGGATTAGCCACCTTAATCTTCTCGAAAGCCATTTGAGCGGAAAAAACGAGAACAAGAAGATCAGAGATCAGAGCCCAGAGGGACCTCTAAAGGAGAAAATGAGGAACAAAAGACTCCAAAAGGTTCCAGTTCGATCGAGGGAGCCGTGTAATAAACACACTGGGTACGAATATCTTACACGCAGAGTCTGACTCCGACTGGCAATTGCCGGTCACTTCGACCGGCTGCTTGGAGATAGACGTGCACAGATTTTGGATTTACCAAAACGCCTCGCAGAAAGTATGGGGAAGAAAAGTAGGACATCTTTGATCTATCGTTAAGAAAATCTGCTACTCTTCATGGGCCCACAAAGATGGAGGGAGGGAGGGAGGGCGCTTGGGAAAAGTCTGAAAAGGTAGTGGAGGCAGGCGTGAAGTGATTTGCAAAGCTTTTTGAAAGTATAATAAAGCCTAAGACATGGGTAATTTAGTAATTTGATATATGTGGAGCAAGGTTTGGATGGGTTCCTTATCTCACCTAGGGGTGCAACCAAGCAAAACGGGCTAGCTTGTGGATTCCAACAAAGTATTGAAATCAAAGGCTCGGCGGCTGGATGCCACCCGTTATTCTCACCTAGCAAGCCATGGGGGAAGGAGCCAAAAAGAAATAAGAAGAATGGAGCGACTCCGTAGAGGACGGATATTTATTGCAGGCCTGCGGCAATGAGTTGGACGTCTTTGAAATTTGAAGTAGAAGGCGACTGCTAACAAGCGGTGGAGGATACTCGCCGGTAACTCACAAGTGTGTTTTTTCTTTCCTTATGACTCGTCTCAAGTTGAAAGTCGCAAAGATGGGTACGGTAGGCTGCGGAAATGATCTCCAAGCATGGACAGCGGACACCTCCAGTTTTCGGCCAGCGGAGGTAGTTAAAGTATGCGGCGATAGGCAGAGGAGAACGTCAAAAAAATCCGCTCTCCCGGAGGGGTCTGTTCGTGATGGGGAGACCCGACTCAAAGATTAACGCAATTGCAAACAGACCGTATCCCTGGTATTCTGGTTTTTTTTGTTTGTTTGTCATGAATCGTTTTCAAAAGTAGAAAACAAGGTGCCAAATCTTCTGTTTACATTCAACAACTGGGCACAATAGCACTGTGAATTTCAAGGGATGTCCAAAACTCAAAAAAATTATGTTGAAACGGTTCAAGTACACACTTATGAGTCTCATTGTGCGAGATATTTTAATAATTCAAGTTTCTACAATTGTCTGAGAGGTAGCTTTCAGCACTGAGTGGAAGAGTTTTTTATTAATATAGATCTAGGTTGCTGCCAAAGAACATGGAGGTCATTATTTATGTTTAAGACCTTGGTATTACCTTAGTTATTGAATTTAATTCATTTTAAAATTTTATCTAATTTTTTAGTTTTTGATAAATATTTTAAGATCAAATTGTTCTTACCACACTTTTATTGGAAGATGATGTTACTGAAACAAGTGATGTCATTGACAATGACAATTGGTAAGATTCTTTTACTTTTTTCCAATTGCATTGAGCTATCAATTACATAGGAGTAAGTATTTAACATCCGTATGTGTATTGGTATTTGACTGATACAAGTAATTATTTTTATTTTTTGCTTAATTATCTCAAATCAACTTCAATTTAATTATATCTTTTTTTTTATAGACACTTATTTATGTTAAATAGATGCATAAAATAATAATTGAAGAAAATTATTTTCTGACAGAAGGTCCGGCGTAGTCAAATCAGGATAAGTGAAAATAGAATTAAAATTAGGAAACTAAAATGCTATATAATAAAATTACTATAATATCTTTACATAAAAAAGATATAAAATAAGAATTATCCGATAATGATTTATTTAATAAAAAAAAGGTAAATAAATAAAAATACCCATTACCTATACAGGATCGTCTCTATCGGTTCCGTTTAAAATAAAAGAAGAGAAATGAAAAATTAGAAAATTTGGATAATGTCCTTACACTTCAAATCATAGTGACACCGTAAATTTGATTGCAACAGATGCTAGGAATGGCGGCTTCAAGTTTAAAGTATAAACTGCAGTGAGTTGAAAAAAGATGAAAGAACAAAAAAAGGACGAGCGTGAATGAAAGACAAAGGAATCTTCATTAGGGAATAGACGTGTAAGAAAACGCTGGAAGAGAAGGCAAATTTTTCTCATTGGCCAAGGTACAATTTGTACAGTGGATCCCAAAAAAGGGCAGTGGTGGAAAAAGGAAAGGCAAATCCTCCAGGAGCCCAGAATTTTGGAACAAAAAAACAAATAGCTCATCGACAAGATGCGTATGGGTGACAGCCGCTGGAGGTGGGGCCACTGCGCACATTGCGCTCCGGAAGAGGCCAAGAGAGATTCCCCCCCCACAGTGCCCGCTCCTACGACTACTCCGACTCGCTGTCCATACTTTCCATCCCCTTCAATCCTCTTCGTTTCTGCAATATCCACACTCACCACTTCAGATCAAAGATCACGAATAAGATTATTCACCAGATAATAGTTTATTTGAAAAACGGTTTAATGAGAAAGCTCGCCCGGAGCTAACTTTTTTAATGGCGATTCAATATAAATATGAAAAGATACAGAGAAGTAAACAGCACGACTGGTTTTCATTGGATGTTGAAGACAAGGACCTCACGTGAAAGGGAAAGAGAACGAAAAGGATAAAACAAATGCCACATTCAGCAGCCGAGGTGTATGAGGCCGAACGGGAATAACAAATATAAAAATACCCTAAAAGAGACTACAAACAGGGTAGAAAGTATGAATTGAATTCTGAAACAGATGTTTCTTAAGAAAATTAAACTAAATTAAATTAAATTAAATTAAATTAAATTAAATTGAATTGTCCGTGCGTCAAATAATGAGGGGAGGGTTGTCACGCACCTTCTTCACGCATTTCTTCTCCCTGACTTCATACCGCCCCCTCGTTAAGTCCGACAGCCACATCCCAGGAAAACAATACTGTTCAAGTGAAGAAAACAAAGAGATGTTAGCAGAAAAAAACACAAATTACAAGTATCAATCCAACACTAATTTATTACCAAACCAAGTTGAAGAAAGACATTTCTGAATCGTAGAGAATATATTTGATTAATTTTTCCCATTTCTATACACCTGAAGGGTCTTATCCACGTTTTTGGCCCGCTTCTTGGGTCGTTGAGGTAGTTTCGTGCCTTTCATTGCAAGAAAATCATCTTCCTTCTCTTTCCTTGACAGAGAGATGTATATTCTCGGCCACTCGAACAGATCAAGGTTCAGCTTCTCGGGAACAGTCCCGTTTTCAGGTTCCCACTGAGGAAGAACAGATTCAACGTTCATCGGATCAGCTCGCGCCACAGAACCGTTTGCCTTCTCGTGGGGCTGGTTCCCAGAGGAAGAAGCTGACTTGTCTGTCTTCTCTGGCGACGGAGGAGGCCGTTTCTCTGCACTAGAACGGGAATGAATCCGATGGTTTCCGTTGGCAGAGGGGGACCTGCTTCCGGGACCCGGCCGGTCTTCTAAGTTCCTGATCATGGTTAATAACAAGGATGAGATTATGGCACCGCACAATAAATGGGTGATCTTCACCTAAATAAACACTGGAAACACATATATAGCAGAAACAGAACGATGAACGTGATTGACAGAGATGCACAATGACCTAGAAGACTTAGAAGAGACGAAAGATCAAAGAACGCGTGGCTATCATGTAATAGATTGTCGTAACCGGGGCGGAGGATAGAAAGAAGAATATCAGTATGCAACAACCAGAAAAAAACGCAGAAACGGAGAACCTTTGAAATCGAGACACAAAGATCAGTGATAATACAAAATTAGAGACTGAGAAATCAAAAATGGGAAAACCGAAATGCCTTCCAGGTACCAAATAAAACAGAGACATTTAAAGTCTCCGAGGACCAAAATGGAAGCCCACAGGAGTTAGGTTATACCGAGGATACAACAGTAAAAGCGGAGAGAGAGGAGAGGAATAGCGAAGACCACTATTTTAATTTCAGCAGTTGTCACGGCTACCCCGGTGCCCAAGGGAAAAAAAGAAAAGGCTGCCTGGTAATAGATGTTATTAGGGTTTCGAGGTCCTAGCAAAAAAACACCAAAGTGCTCCAAAAGCCAAAAGAAGAAGAAGGAAAAAGTGAACAAAATTAAGAAGCAAAAGAAAGAAAAAAAATCCAGTTCCAAAGACGTGTCTTTTCTACCAGAGAGGCATTAGCAGAAAAGTCTTCCACAAGCTTCCCTACGTAAACCTTTACTAACAGCAAAAAATTGAAAACCGCCGATAAATATTCGGCATTCCACCGAAAGCGTAACTTCAGAAGAGCAGATTGTCCCCCTCCCCCCCCAAAAAAAAAAAAAACTTCATTAATAAAGACATCCAACTAGTAATGCCTCCCGAAGAAGAAATATATTAATGAGAAACAATACCAGCGAGAGAAGGAAGCGGATCCGCTCAGCGGCACGTCTGTAAAACCAATCAAAGAAAATGATAAAATCTTTTGCAATGGACGAAGCAGGAAAACCTACAGAAACAGAGTCATGGCGTCCTCGCTGCAAATGCCGGCCAAAATGAAGAGCGCAGAGCAATAAACTCATAGCAGAAAAGTATTTATAGCTTTCATCAACAAAAGGGCGAGGATTCAATGAAGGTTCACAAAAACCTAAGACCACCAAAGGCCACTGCTTTCGCCCATAGATCAGAGAAAAAAATAATACTTATCACTATATTACATACAATAATAAAAATAGAAAAAATAAAAGAGAGAATTTGACTGAAAATAAAATCCTTCTTACAAGTGAAGCATCACGAGGAGAAGAAAGAAATAGAGGGGGAAGGCAACCAAACAGCGTAACGATCTCTTAAAGGAAAAACAGAAGAATAGACCAGAGGAACTGAGCGAGCGCACCTGGTGAGCACCGAGCCTGATGTTTCGCGGAACGGCAAAGCTGGTCTGAGGTTAGTCCCGCGACTATAAGAGGTGGTCCCACAAGGCGGAGGAGGCATCGCAGTCGTCTGATTTGGAGCTGGTTTTTCCAACCCCGAGACTCCTCGTCGGTGCAGTTTGATCACTTGCCTCGCCTGAACCGACGACTCATCGCCAACAACTCGACTCTCAGCTCTGGAACCCCGTGATCTCTTGTTATGCCCCCACTGCAGTATGACATCTCCTCCAGAACTGGTCTCACGGGTTTTCGTCGTGTGATTCTCGGCTTGCGGAGAATCCGAAGCAGAAAATTGAGGGGTAAAGTTATGATCTTGGCTGCTGGACGGGCTGCTTCCGGGTCTAAATCTTAGGGCTTTTCCTTCGAAACCATTATAATTTGGGATTCGCCCAGTATCTGCCTCGTCCTCCTTACACGTTCTCAAGTTGGATTTTCTTCCGGTGCTCAACGGAAGACAATCTGGGCTCACTCTCTGGTATCTGAAACTCAAAAACAAGATGGATTAGCATAACAGAAGCACAATTCTAAAGATCCAAATACTTCCAATCATGATTCAAAATGAACAGATTAAGCACCACGAAACGGGGAAACAGCGACCGAGAATTTTATAGACTAAAAGCAAATCAAACATTCACCAGGAACTAGCTTCAACCCCTATGAATCTGTGGAGGAAAAAAAAGACAGAACAACATTTTCTTTTGGGGATTTTGTGAGAAAAGTATTTTCAAACCCAAAAATAAAGAGAAAAATGAAAAATTAAGGATCATTTGCAGTCGTTCAAGATGAGAGATTGAGATCAGGAACTTGCAGACGCCATTAAAAAAAATACAGAAAACAAAAAAAAGATAGGAGCGGGAGATTTAAATGTCCTTTTGTCTACTTAAAGATCCAAATCTAAACGATTATCAGCTACCTTCGAGGCAGAAGAAGATTTGGGGGAGTAAACGACCGATACTCAGGAAATCAGTAAAGCAAAGCCCTTCGTCACCTAGAGAACGGAAAAAACACACTCCGTTGATCAAAAGAAGATGACAATTTTTGCCCAAAAAAGGGAAATCTCGTCGGACTGAGCTGCTAATACCAAACCATGGGTAAGTAAACCAGGGGATGGATGATTCAAAGAGAAGTTTTCCGCAGTAAACAACCATGCGGACAAATTTGTTTGATTTACACCGTAGTGTGTGCATCGGAAGATTGGAGTAACACGCGTGGCACAAGTCCGTAATCTTCGAAGCAACGAAAATCCGTCCCTGCAAATGAGACTCCGAAGACCCAGAATATCTTCTTTCGTTGGACACCCAGGATCAGTCAAGAGTTGGAACTAAGAAAATGAAGCAGAAAAGGAATCAGAACAAACGATGACGAAAACTTTGAATACTTCCATTCGCAGAGCAGCCGCTCTCTTTTCTGCATAAATCCACCGATACCTTAGACGTAAACTGGCTCAAACAGCCAGGCAGTACATGGAAATGACTCAACAAGATCCTCAGTTCCATCTCTATCAGAAACAAAAGGGATAACAGCCTGATCAGGATAGAAGTTCATCAATTGAGTAGAAACCCCATAAAACATCACCGGATTCGTAAATTTCTCAACATTTCTGCCAACAATCAATGGATTGAAACAGAAGAAATTTGTATTCCTCTCAAACCTATCCTCCATTGTAAACATTGTCAGTAGGGAAACGAGGAATGAAGAAATTGGTGCTTGAAAGGTGTATATTGCTTGAATCCAGTGAATTACTATGGAAAGGACATCAAGCCCACATTAGCTGCTTCCATCGGCCGTCATCCGCTCTCTAGAATGGGGAAAGGTTGCCGGAAACTAGAAAGAGGAGACAATCAGCACAAAATAAAGAGAAAGAACCACAAACCACAGAAAAATTACACCTCAGAGTTGGCCTAAGATCGGCCAATAAACACGTAAATCCAGTGATGGACAATTGGAAAAAAGAAGAAAGACCGAGTCACGACGCCCTGTAAGCGGATGAAAGTCATTTGGCGCCCCTACCCCAGAGAATACAACGATGTCATTGAGGAGATAGAACGAATAGGCGATTCAAATCTTACTTGGGAAATCAAAACATATTCTTGGGCAGAAGATTCGGCCAGCCAATTATCGGCCTGGAAGTAGAAAGGTCGCCGGAGAAACCATGACGCAGACACATATTCTGCCGGAGAGACCAAGAAAAAGGTTGTCACGAACTCAAAACGAGAAAATATAAGTCTATCAACAAGATTGATATTGAAGTAGTTTTAAGTAGAAAGAAAAATGCGATTAGCTCGAACAGAAGCTCCGGCAGGCAAAATTTGAAAATATTCAGAGTCAAAAGAGTGGTCGTAATACTTCTCCTTCGCCTGAGACAAGCAAGAGAGGGAGAAGAGAGACCTTACGTCTTCTGCTGCTGAAACAAAACCAGAAGACAGACATTTGGGCTATCAAAATCAGAACTGCGCATCCCCCGCAAGAGAAAGGTAATCTTATCAATCACCAAAGACAGAACTTCCTGAGACAAATCTGCAGAAGATCCCCTCTGGGAGACCGAAAGCAAACGATCTCTGGCCCTAGCTAATGAACATCACCGGAAATTGTAGAATAAATCAAAACTTGGAAAGTGAGAAAACGGAATCGGGGATTTCAACTCATACACTTCGTCGCCGAAATCAATCAATATTCTCTTGTACAAAAGCGAACCAGACGATTCTTGTCGTGAACAAACGAAAAAGGGCAGATGTAGAGCAAAAACACCAGAAATTACTGCTAGGACACAGAAATCTCTCCAGCTCGAAGAGAGCGGGGAAACGTAACCTCGACCCATGATATGCATCGCAATCCATGCTTATTTTCTACTGAAGGAAATCAGAAAATCTTTTCCAAAACACACGAAAAAGAAGACAAAATCCACGGATCTTAAGAAACATAATCAGAAAGGAAGTGGTGTAGGAATTGCGAATTTCGCAAGAGAACGGTTTTCTGAGGAAACCATCGAACCTCATCATGTCCAATGCCGAATGAGATCACGGCAAGAAGATTCAGCTGCTCAGCGCACAAAATTTTCTCCAAATATGCACTCGGTCGCAAAGTCGCATAGTTTTTAAGGAATCGAACATCAATGAAGAGTTCTTCGACTCCCTTGAGCAAAAAATTACAAAGGAAAACAAGGCGCACAGAGGCTCTCGACGGGAAGATGAAGGAGAAAAAGGAAACAGAGACTGCGACGAAGCGTCTGTGCCGAAGAAGAGAAGGCGAGTTGCAGAAACGGTGGTGAAATAATGGCTTTATCGAGATTATAGTCTCTATAATACCCCTTCTTAAGCTGAAAATATCATCCACACCCCCGGTCATTTGTTTATGTGAAACACCCAACTTGCTCATGAAGAAGGGACTTGTGGACCATAAGAACCTCCACGACTGGAATGCCTCTCAGGCTATGATCGTCTTTCTGATCCAGTAAACCTAACAGCACACATCGGCAAATCGAGGTAATAGTCTCGTTTAAAGTACCAAAACACCCACTAGTGGTAGTTTCGTCATTACGAATTAGGTAATTCTTTTATCAAGCAAACAGGGGGATAGACTTTCTAGGGCTCGCGAGCTTTGTTGCACTGAGGGTTTGTGCATGTAACCGCGTGCGCCACCTCCCCCTAGCCACGTCGGAAGGCAAATAATACTAACATCCCAAATTCGGGTCCCACTTTTTGCCACGTGGAAGATTTCCTACTGCCCAGACCGCCAGATGTTATCCGGTGGGCCGTCTTCAGACGGACGATCGGGATCAGTTCGGTGAAGCGAGCTAGGGTTAATGGTGTGCGTCCGGCGAACCGGAGGTCACGGATTCCAATCCCGTTGCGGTCATAAGAGGGGAAAATTAAATCGCGGAGAGGAAAAGGAATCTGGGTTATTAATAGTAATATATTGAAGGGTTGGTCGATTGTTGGAATTTGAAGTGAAAATGCCACGAATATAATCACTGTATTTGTGAGAGGACTTTTTTTTCCCTGAGACTCTATAACTGAATCCGATCAAACCGGAGTTGAAACAGACGTGACAGCCGATTCTGCCACCGGCGACCGATCTATTTCTTTTTCTTTCTTTTTAAAGCGGGAACATGTAATTTTTAGCTTCCGTGTGATCCGAAGATCTGAGAAGAGCCTTTTGGCGTCGCGATTGCTAGTTCTCTCTCGGAAGCCATTACGTAAGAGTTTTCATAAAAATTAAAATCTTTTGATGCTTCTTTGTTACCGTAAGAGAAGTCGTTTCCTGCTTCATCTCGCAGTCGTATTTCGTCCAAAAAATCAGGCTGAAAGATTCAGAGCTGGACGACGGTCACTCAGCCGAGCTGATTCGTTCGGAAGGTTGAGCACGCCGACCCCCATCTCGAGTTTCTCGATTAACTCAGATCTCATCTCTTCGTCGGGCTAGAATCCGGGGAAGAAAGTAAATGAAAAGGGGAAAATCATCAGGAAGGCAGAAATATGAAATCGCTGCCGGAGTAAACCATGCCGACATCAGCAGCGCGATTCACGAAAGACCGGATCCGGCAAACCTTCCCTGAAGCAGGTGGTATCCGTGGACAACCGCTGGCCAGCAATAGTTTTTGCATAAAGAAGACCGCATGGAGAAAGTTTGCTTTTTCTTTTTCCTTCTTCCTCCTCTTCTACAATTTTCTGACAACAGGTAGGGTCGGATGACTGCTAGGCGGAAGACGGAGTCTCTCTGGTTAAGTGCTCGCTGGGCCCTTTCCTGCCGGCGGGCATCATCAAGTTCGCGGACGCGATCACGCTGCGTCTGTTAGTTTAAATACTTGTACTAATGCACTCAAGGACTCGGTTGTAGTCGTCTCACGCCATTAGAACACCGACTGAGCATGAAGTAACGGTAAGGAATCCATTGGATCTTTTAATGGTGGAGACGGCTCGGGATGCTTTCCACTGTATACCTTGACGGATACAAGTAAGATTACCAGACAGCTCTTTGCAAAGTGCCTTATCGGAATCAATTTTACTTGTCAGCCTCCATTTTACTGCGTACAGACTAGTGACTCCTGAGTGACCCAATAGATCCCTTATCCTTGGTCCGTGTTAAAGCAGCGCACAAAACTATATGTTGAAAAGGTAAAAAAAAAATTTACCGTAAACAGTAATTTCATTAGCAAAAGGAAGAGATTGGAATTTAGCTTGACGTGTTTATAGATAAGCAGCAAAGGACGGATATAATTTCGGTTTTTAGGCATTTACAACGACTAATAACTAAGCTTTGACGAGCTACGTTGATTAAGGACCGAGTAGTAGTGGTTGGCATCATCGCATCAAATGCCATGTCACGATGACGTGACGCGGGAGAGAGGCTCTTCCATTAGCGAAACGGGAGCTTCAGGAGTGCGACACATCTCTGCTGGACCAACCGTTCCCGCAAAACCGGTGTAGCACGACCTCTGACCAACGTTTCTGTGCCACGTTCAGGAACGGCTTCAAGCATTGAAGTAGTGAACAATAAATAAACAAAAAAGAAACTACATATTGAATTTAAGGATTGCAGAAGATTAAATTTCAAAAGTAAATAAATAAAAATGTCACTCCAAGAGCCTGTGAGAACATGTAACACAAAGTTAAAATCTTGGTGAGGAGTGTAAACAATTCTTCCTCTCAAAACCCAGTAGGTCTCTCTCTACCCAGAGCTCTGCATACCACAGCTTGTCTTCATCTCCTACTAACTGATGTCGTGTATGATATCCAACTCCCTTTAACTCATCACAAATGTACGATGCTCGTCTCCTATTGCTCCATAAACAAAGTGTCAGCTTTGTGACTCCAGGATTGAGAAGAACCTGAAGTGAAAAATTGGGCTTTAGCATGTTCCCCCTTAGCTCATGCTAATCAGTTCAGCAAGGGACTAAACAGATCCTTTTTGTGCTACTTCATTCTATAACAAAGATCTCATCAGAAAACCTTGAAAAAGGAGCATTATAAGCACAAAAACTCTTAGGTAAAGAGGAAGATAAGGTCATTCTTTCGGTTAAGCAGCCAGTCTATTAAACCAGAGACTTGGAGGTTTGATCTCCAACAGAGTTATCCACATCAATCACCAAACAAACTTTACTTACTAGTCTAGTTAATAAGCAACAAGAGCGTACCATTTGTAGGGGTGGGTGTGGGTGTTTTTTTAATGGATTCTGAAATCGAATGAAAGATGACAGAAACTAGTACAGAGAGTCTAAATTACATGCAAGTTAACAAAACATTTTGTGTGGCTATAGAGGCATTTATTGCAATATTTTGTTTTGCCAATCTTGGCAGCTCAGCGCTAAAGGTCCTTAACAGCTATAACTACATTAATGGTGCAAGCCCAATCCTGCAATGGAATTTAACAAATGGAACCAATTAGATATGTTAGTGCCACTTTATTATTTTTTGAAAATGGTGTTAAGCTTTATTAAAGAGCTACAAAGGGTCAGAGACGCAAAATTACAATGGGAGGAGATTTCCCACAGCTAGGTGATCACAGGAGACCCAAATTTTAGCTAGATGATCAACAAGATCATTAGCTTCTCTAGGGATGTGGCTGAGTTAAACAGATCTTGGAGCACATAAATTTAAGATATTATCAAAGATGTGCACTAGCATCCAAGGAGCGTTGATCTTCTGGATCGCCAGGATATAGCATTGGCTAAGTCCCCTTCCATTATTGTTTCTGTGGAAAAAATTTGGGAGATCAATCTTAAAACCCTCGAGAGCTGCTTTCGTTTCAGCTTCAGTTTAGTCATAACAACCCAAAAACCCTGAGTACATATGGAGAATGGATCCATTTTTGTCTTTGATACCACCGCCAATCCCCACAGGCCAAAAGACAAGCCATCAAATTTCAGTTTTGAGTCATTCAAGTGGAGGAGGCTGCCAGCTGATCAGTCCCGAAGGAGAGATGTCTTGAAAGGAGCTGATAGTTCTCCAGTGATCTCTGATGATAGAGCTGGGAATAGGGGGGAAAACTTTTTATAGTGGACGCCCATGATACGATGGAGTGAATTACTACTTCAATCACAGAGCCTATGGAGCTACTCTTATGTTGAAAGGGTTGCTTATTTCTTTTGATCCCTATATTCCATATCACGACCACAGATTTCCACAGAATGTTCCCACATTTTGCGAGGGAGTGCCACTTTATTATCCAATATCATAGAAAGAGGTAACAAGAAGATAGGTATTCACTTCTGCAATAGTGACATCTGGAGCATTGTTTTTAACTAGAAATGTGTTATTCAAAAGAGCTATGTAGATGAAATGGATAGTAGCAAATTAGAAAATCTCAGTCAACACAGATCCCTCATATGATATATCAGAATTGAGAAAAAGGATACATTCATAGTCGTTTGAAACAACTTCTTGACATGAATTAGATAGTAGAAAGGTAATATTCCCTTTAGCCACACATATCTTAGTTAACAAAATTAACCTCTATAAAAGAGAGATATAACTTATAATTTTCAGAGGTACCAGAAATACATGTCACCATTTTTTTCTTCAACAGATCAACTGAAATGGAGGCACTCTTAAGGAACAAGGGACACAGTAAAGCAAGATAGCAATTCAAACCTGAGAGTTGTCACCGGAATATTAGATCCAGACCCATCTACCTAAAGAGCCTTGGTACAGACCGCCGAGGCACTTTCCCGTCAAGCTTCAGCCTTCTGTAAGCTTCTCGAATGTGGCAAGGTCTAATGGGCCCACTGTCTTTCCTCTCAGACATAACCATTCTAGCTGAGAGAAAACATTTTTTAAGTAAAAGAACACTCAGAAAGGAGATCAGAAATTCACTCTGATAGCATAAGAAGCATGTGAGCTTACCCATTTCAATAAGCTCTCCAACAAACATTTTTCCTATGCCTGAAACCACAATTGTCATTGGTATAGATATCTTTGGGCTTCCTGTAATGCTCGCAAGCAGCTGCAGTTACAACATGGTCAACTGGTAGAAAAGTATCAAAATATATTTACTTGCAAATACTTACTGGAGATGTACATCTGATTTAAAGGGAGTGCAAGGTCCTCCCTATAAAATGCTAAGTTCATTTTTTTTTTCTTGCAAAGCAAACATATCAAATTATTTTACTTTGTATGGTAACTACAAAAGCCAGAACCTGGTTTTTTAATAACTAAAGAAGAAAAGGATGGAAAATTTAGTCATCCAACTAAATATGACCAGGTAGAGAAAAAGAATACCTTCTTCATGTTCGCTTTCTGAAAACCTGATCTTCGAAAAGACTCATATCTGCTCATCTGCTCCTCTGTAAACTGGGACAAAATCGCTCTGAGGAGAAGCAAAAATACTAATATCATCACAAGTGACAAGTTATTAACCCGACATTATATTCATCGGGTATGGAGTGACATAAAAAATTAATACTAATACCATAAGAACAAGAAAATCTGAATAACATGCATTCCAAGAACACTGAGAACCAATTAACCAAAGAACTCTGAACAAACCTATGAGTCAAGAAAGTCATATGACATGCATGACGAGCATGTTCACTCCCACATTCCATGCTATGCCTCTATAGATTTTTTTAAATCACAAAAAAAGAAAAAATCCAGCATAAAAAAGTCCATTCTGCACCAAAATTAAATTTTTAACGACTAGGCATTGCGCACATGTGCTTGAAACCCAATCAATAGTTCGTCTTCAAATTTAACACCCAATTTGTGGAAAAGTTGCAACAAGTTCAGGCAAATAAAAGATATTTAAAGTAACCATACACAACATTATAACCAGCTTCGCCTCAGAGGACTTAACTGCATCTTGGCCATTTTATCGGGATCACCAGACGGCAACTTGCTGAGCTCAACATCCATGTTTTCCTCCTCCTCTTCGTCGTCTTCTTCCTTCCCTTTTCCGCCAGCAGCAGCAGGACCCGCCGAGGAATTCGTTCTGGCCGGAGCCGGTCGGCCGATGGTTTCTTCGTCATCATCACCTGTTGCAGTGGTTGGCCGAGTTTCCAAGTCCGGGGCGACCGGCGAGTCTGGTGGTGTATCCGGGTCGCCTAGAGCCGCCGCCTCGAAGGGGTCCTTGGACTGTGATTGCATCTTCCTCTCTCCGCTCCAAAATTTTAACCCCCAAACGGTGTTCTCATTTCATCGTCGGTTTCTAACTTTAACGAAAGAGGTACAGAAAAAGAGTTGCAAATAAACTGAAACACATTCGGTTTCCTAGGAGCCCATGAAGGCCCAAAAGCGACGTGTTCTATTTCAAGAAACAGTGGTCATAATGTCCCACAAGTCGAGCCATGGTCACCAACAAGAGGAGGGGCAAAGAGGGAACGATTGCACTCCTAGGATTGGAGTCTAAGATATATTGATTATTGGTTAATTAAGGATAATTTAGAGATTTCACATTTTACATTTTAATTGTATTACTATAAAGAGAGGTTAAAAAAACCACTTGAGAGTATAAAATTTCTCTTGTAATTTACTTTATCATCATAGTAAATTATTACAGCTGCGGAAGACAAAACTAGTTTAACTTTAAAACGAATCTGAATAAATCTTGTATTTTTTGTACTTAATTATTTATTCTTCTACGTCTAATTCCTATCACCGACACCATCCTATCTCTGCTTCCCTCCCAGAAATGGGAGGATGGTAGGGAGGAAAGGATCCCTCTTTATCCCTCTCATACTAAGAAGAAAACTTGATAAAGAAGGGTGGGTTTTCACATAAGCTTACAGTCACAAGTAAAATTTATCGTCTATTACAAAAAGAAGATACTCGGACCAAGTTCTACCACTCCGATGATAATTTATAAAACAAAATGATGGAAAACTCGTATAGTTGCACCAGAAGTCAGAAGAAAAAACAAAATTTTCGATGTTTTGATACGGGACCATAAACATGTATTCGACGTAAGAAGCACAAATCAGTTATGGAAAAGTCTGGTTCTCCCTTCGTAAAGAAGGTTGTTCGGAGGTCAATTCGTGGGACACAGAACATCATATCTCACAGTATGTCGGCTACCTTTCTCTTTTCCCCCTGAAGCCTGTAAACTTGAATGCTGTTGCCGCCCTGTCGTTTCTTTTGACGTTTTCTTCCTCTTGTTTATAGAACTTTCGACGTCTGCTAATGTAACTTACGGCGAATTGTCATGTTTCAGCTAGAATCCAATATTTTAGCTTCCGGAGAAGTGTACAGAAATAAGAACAGTTTCATGTTATTCAGAAAATTAATGGCCAACACCCCTTGTCTCACCTTATAAACACTTGCGAAAGCTGACCAAACTGAGGTAACCACTTGTGTCACCTATCCTTGAACAACTCCGAAGGTAAACTTGTACTGGTCACACTTACAGTTGAAGTTAAACCATATCAAACGGATATTTAAGATTACAAAGAAGGGCTTTTAAGGGGGATTGAATACCTTGTGTTGGCTGTACTTCCCTCTAATGGCAGGTAGGCTGCTGCCGTGACTGTTACAGAAGAGCCGATGCAAAGGTTTCACGCACTCACATAGCTCTGTGCTTGAAATTTTTGCACAATTCTTGATAATTTCTCTGATCAAAAGATCGAGCAAGAACGCAGACAAAAAAGAAAAGAATAACGGAAGAGGAATTAAAGATATAAGAAGAAGAAAGGAGCAAGAGCCCAACTGGGACTTGTTTCGATTTCGGACAAGCCACGAGGATGATGGAGGAGATGGAATGAAATGAAACGAAAGGAACAGAGAGCGGAGTCTCGTTTTTGTTCTTGCTTTGGAGGAGGAGAGATCCAATTCGAATGGTTGACGTAGTTGAGGAAGTCGTGGCCGCCCATCGCCTCGATCAAGAAATTTCCGTGCAGAGGAGGACAATGGGGTTCGAATTTTCCCTCGCCGATTTTTAATTCAAACTACTAGAAGGGGAGTTGGCCGGAATAGGGGAAACTGAATGCGATTTTACTATCGTTTATCCAAAAACATTAGTTCACGCACACGATGAAAAGTGAAAGTAACTCGCTCCAAGCAAGTCAAAGTGAATTCCTCCTCTCTCTCTCTCTACGTTGACCCTCTTTGCTTTCGAACGACCCTCTCTGCTACCCAACCCCCATCCCTCTTTTTCTTTAATTTTTATGTGTTATGATTAATTTATTAATAAAATACCTTATTTAATTATTTATTATATTCATTATTGTTAATGCTATATTAAATTAGTGGTTTAAGAGTAATAATTAAGATATTAAGATATTATTAAAGTAAAAATTTGATCAAGTATCTAGACATTAGAAAAGTATACATTTTTTGTTGAATTTATGGAAAAATGAAATAATTTATTGACACTTAATAACTTGTTGTAATCATAGTACATGAACTTTTATTTATAATAGATAAAGGTAGTAGAGTCCAATTACAATAAAAATATCATTGTCCCAATTACACCCAAACTTTAACACTTAAAGATAAGTCCTAACATAATTAAATAACTCAATATAGATAAAAGACAAACATAACTCAAACTAAAACTCTTATTGGTCATGACCCTAAAATAAAGATAATTTTGTGAGTCCTTCTTGATCTTGTAACTGATGTGATAAGGATGTCAGCTCTTGGTAATCATTGTGGGTCCTACTTCTTACGGGTTTGGGCCCATCTTGTTGGCCTTCCTTGATCGTGTGGCCCATCTTATAATAATCTTAGATATGTGGGCCTTCCTTGGTCGTGTGATCTTGAGTTTATCTTTCGATACTTTTTAAAATATTTTATATTTTATAATTAATTAAACTATTATATTTGTACTCATAATTATTGTATTAATTTAGATTAAATTAAAATATATCTTAATTTATTAATAAAATATCCTATTTAATTATTTATTATATTCATCATTGTTAATACTATATTAAATTAGTAGTTTAAAGATATTTTTAAAGTAAGAATTTGATCAAGTACCTAGACATTATAAAAATATACATTGTTGTTTAAATAATTTTTTTTATAATTAATTAAATCAATAATTTTTTTACTTGTAACTATTGTATTAATTAAAACTAAACTATAATATATCTTAATTTATTACAAAATATCCTATTTAATTATTTATCATGTTAATATATTTTAATATTACATTAAATTACTTATTATAAAAGTAATCATGTTTGTTTAAGTTTATTATTTATTTAGGTATATTATAAAAAATAATTCATTCTCCTATTTCCACTACATCGAACACACTAATACAAAAAAGTGATTTACTTTTCCTTTCATTTCCACTTTCACTTCCCCCCCCCCCTTTTAAGTGCATTAGTCCTAAATTTGATTTCACTCGATCGAGCCACGAGTCAACTTTGACAATTTAGAAACCTTGACATTATTCGAGTATTTTTTAAAATATTTATATTATTATTTAAAAATATTTATTATAAATTATAATGACATTGTTCTTAAGATTCCATTTATACAATAATGTGATTTTTAATAATTTTTAATATTTTATAAATTTAAGTTGTCTTTGCCATTATTTTACTTATTATACCATTAGATAAATGGATAAATAAGTTATTTTATATACCTATAATATGGTATAATATTATATTGCATAAAAGTGACAAAATTTATTGAACTATTCCGTTACATTTAAATACTAAAAAAGATGAAGCATATGACCTGCCTTGGTATGTCCATGTTTTCAAATCTCTGGTAGACACTCCGGGGTGTTAGTTTTGTCCAATTATCTGTACTTTTGTCTATTTTCCATTTCATCCGTGTATCATTTACACCCTAGTAGATGCAAATAGCAAATTACCAAACTAAATTTACGCATCTGAGCAAATCCATCGACTTGCATAGCATAGTTTAAGCAGATTGATTATATTTATTAACGTTTAATTATATTGTTATATCGATATTCTAAATAGCCGTCTTAGCTCAGCTGGTAGAGCGCATGGCTTTTAACCATGTGGTCGTGGGTTCGATTCCCACAGACGGCGAGTTCGGTTTTTTTCCTTCCCGTTTTTATCGACTCTGAAATTTTACGTTTTTGCTCGTATCCAGGGCCATCTCCATCACTTCGAAGACTGAATTTGCAGAGTTCCCTCTCTTTAATTCTTGCCCGATAATGAGTGCCTTGCGTAGCTCACCTGGGTGCTGTACGACCTCTTCTGATTCATTTCTTTACAGACAAGCTTCTATTTCACTCTCTCTGAAACAATCCTTTCTGTTGACATATCGAACTCAAACATCTCAGGCACCTATCCCCCAGGATTTCTCATCTTAGAACCCTCATAAATGCTTCTGTTGCTGGCAATAAATTCGTCGTTGCATTCCCTTCTGATTTTAAAAAACTCGCTAATCTCAAATTCCTAAATATCTCCAGTAACCAGTTCAATGGAACCTTGAACTGGAGCATGTCCCAGTTGAAGGAGCTTGAAGTATTGGATGCTTATGATAATAACTTTTCCGGATCACTTCCTCTTGAGGTTGCTGAGCTACGTAAACTTTAACACTTGAATCTCGGGGGGAATTACTTCTCCGGCGCAATTCCTCTGAAGTATGGAGACTTGAAAGAGCTGAATTATCTCTTCCTTGGAGGAAATGGGTTGGGTGGCTTTATACCAGCTGAGCTCGGTCATCTTACTAATCTGGGACAACTATACTTGTGCCACTTCAATGATTTTGATGGTGGAATACCCCCGGATCTTGGGAACCTCATCAACCTCGTTCATCTGGATCTCTCAAGTTGTGGCTTAGAGGGTTCAATACCGCACGAGCTGGGTAATCTCGAGAAGCTGGACACGCTCTTCCTCCATGCAAATCAGCTCAATGGTTCAATTCCACCTCAACTTGGCAATTTGCGCGGCTTGAAATCACTCGATCTCTCCAACAATGTTCTAACAGGGGAGATCCCAGCCGAATTTTCGAAGCTAGAGCAGCTGACGCTCTTGAACCTGTTCATCAACAGATTTCATGGAGAAATCCCGGCTTTCATATTGGAGCTACCTAATTTGGAGGTTTTGAAGCTTTGGCAGAATAACTTCACGGGCCCTACTCCTTCTAGGCTCGGGCGGAACGGCAAGTTGACCGAGCTGGATCTGTCTAGTAATAAGCTCACTGGTCTGGTCCCCCCGAACTCTGTGCAAAGGGAGGAGACTAAAGATCTTGATTTTGCTCAACAACTTTCTCTTCGGTCCTTTGCCGGACGATCTCGGGCGCTGCGAGACGCTCTCTAGAGTTCGTTTGGGACACAACTTCTTGAGCGGTTCCATCCCGCTTGGGTTTCTATACTTGCCGAAGTTAACCCTAATAGGGTTGCAGAACAATAGTAGAGGAATCGCAGAAAAATACACTAAAGGGTGATTAGTCCTTAATGAAGTGGAATGAATTTCCCTTGCATTACCTATTTCGTTAGTATAGAATGAATTATATTGAACTCTTAGGCAAAAATCGAAGAAAGTTGATTTAGGCCTATTTTGCGAATCAACCGATTGAGGCGCGCGACGCGTTGCTCCTGCCCCCTCCCCCCACGATCATTCGACAAAGTTTTTTTTTTCTCTTCTCCTTCTTCTCCCCACCCCCATTGGCCTTCCTCCCTCTCCTCTCCCTCTCGACCTCCGTCGCAGAGCACAGGAGACTGAGCCTCTGTCCCAGTGCCTCTTGCCCTCCCGGCTTCTCTCTTCTCTCGACCTCCCACTCTTCCCCCCCCCACTTGGTCGGCCTTCCTCCCTCTCAACTTCTCTTTCCTTTCCTTCCCTCTTGACCTCCGTTGCAAAGCACGGGAGGCTGAACCTTTGTCGCAGAGCCTATCGGTCTCCCTCTCTTCTCCCTCTCGGCGTACTGTCGAAGCGCCGCCTCCGTCGCCGTTGCGCGTTGGCCCGCCGCTGAGGAAGACGACGGTTTAATTTTTCCTAACTTAGGAAAAATTAAACCATCGTCATAAAAATAGTAATTTATAATGTTTATTTATAAAATAATTATTTTTATTTATTTAATATATTTATATTATAATTACTATATTAAATTAGTCATTTAATAGTCATAATTAAAATATTGTTAAAATAAATATTTGATAAATTATTTTGGTTTAATTATCCCATTGTTATAATTAATTAAATCAATGGTTTTAATATATATTTATATATTTATTATATTATTTTTTATTATTATATTAAATTATTGGTTTTTAATGTTAAAACATATCTTATGTTATTAAAAAATAATTAATTTATTTATTATATTCGCTTATGTTATTTATTTATTTATAATAATTTATTATAGTCACACGTAATTATTGTATTAATTTATAATAAACTATAATAATTAAGTAATATAATATAATTTTTTATTAAATAAGATATTAATATATTCTAATACTACACGTTAAATCACTTATAAGTGTAGTAACCAAGTTTATTTTGGTTAATTATCTGTTTAGATATATATTTTATTTAAGTATATTATAAAATATTACTCGTTCTCTTGTTTATATCATACTTTTCTTATACGGGCACTAACACTGGAATCTGTTTTCCAGTACACTTGAATTTGTCTACACTGACACCCAAAAATGAGTTGAAGTTAATTAATTCATTTAAGTTCAATTCAATTATTCACTTCAATTTCAAATTAGCTTTGCTTAACCTACATAAGACAGGGCTGCACAGGGACTCACCACATCCCAAAAATACCTTGGATCTGATTGAGAATCCCAGCCATCCGGATGATGAATCGGGAATGTCGAGTGGTGGGTCAGCCCAGACCCTTGTCTTTGCCAGGCGCAGCTGCAATGAGCTAGTAAATCCACATGGGAGCTCGCAAAATATGATCCTGGCCGTCCATTTTGGAGAGTTTAAAAATTAAACATCTTTGACAGCCCGGGCGCACATTGATGTGGATCTCGATGGTGTATAAGACGTAGATCCAATTACTGAATCTCAGTGTCAATGGATACTGATTCATCTCTTCTAAAATAAATTTTGTGAGGAAGAAGCGATATTCTTTTGCTTTTTCAGGCTGACTGTCCCATATAGTGGGAAGCATCATTGGCACTTGACAGTCGAAGAGAAGCACCCAACCAAAGCACCGTTCCACTTTTGCTTTTTTTTCTTTCCTCTCGGCTATTACAGACAGCACTGGAGTGAAGCTTTTCATTGTCTTGGAATCTATAAACCCTGCTCATTCAATTCGATCGCTGCAAAATAACTGACCCCAGTATCCAAGCGCAATTTCCTGATCCACTGATCAATTCTAACTCTCATGACCTTTACAGTTGCCACCTCTTGCCACTGCTCCAAGCTAGGGTGGTCAAGGTCTGATTAGATTCGGGTTTCTGAAATTCGAATTCGTCTCCTTACCCGGCAATCAGAACTTGAAATTTTTTTTAAAAAAAAACTGAAACCCCATCTTTGCCCATTCCGGTAAACTCGAATTAAACTTGATTCATTCCCACCGTCCCCTCGTTTGCCCGAGAGAAAAATTTCTTTTTTTTTTTTTTTGCCCATACCTAACCCACGGGGCAAAATCCGAAACCCGAAACCAAGGTTTCAGGTTAAATCAAGCATATTAAAACAAGAGTAAATACCAGTGTTACTCAACAAACATACACTTTGGTGGGTTTTGTTAAATATTATCTATATTATTCTGAAAGTGCATTAAATAATCTTCTCATTTCATTTGATTTTGGGAGAGGACGCGTACACTCTGAAAGTGGATGAGAAGCGCGATGTATACAGCTTTGGAGTAGTTCTCTTGGAGCTCATCACCGGGCGAAAACCCGTCGGTGATTTCGGGGAAGACGGGCTGGATATTGTTCCGTGGGCGAAGATAAAAACAAACTAGAGCAAGGAAGCTGTGGAGAAAATAATAGATGAACGACTGAGCAACGTTCCATTGCTGGAAGTCATGCAGGTATTCTTCGTCGGGATGCTCTGCGTACAGGAACAAAGCGTGGAGAGGCCTACGATGAGAGAAGTTGTTCAGATGTTGGCACAAGCCAGAGTCTCACCCATTTCATGTAACATAACAAGTCCGACCCTGCCACACATCTGAACAGTCTGCTGAAAGTTGAGACCTGCAATAGTGTTTTTGTCATCTAGGGCCCAGCTAAGAGAGAAAGATTTATGTAAGAATGTACTTTGACCAAGTTTCTTTTATAATAACTATGAGCAAATTGATGATAGATTCTCACTTTGTCCAAATAGATAGCAAATAAAGCAATTATAACTTATCTTTTATTTAATCCGAAGTAACGGAGACCTTCAAAGACAGCAGAACTGTCACACCGTTTAACTAAGAATCTAAATATTTGAACTTTTGAAGAGAAACGTGGAGAATTAAGCTTGGTAGAACGCACGTCTCCTGTTCGTGGAAATGCTCACAGGCTTTTATTGTTAAGCGTGAAAGAGCTGCGCGTCGGAGAGTTCATCATGAGCAGGATGAAAATCAAGAAAAAGGGAAATGAGATTTGATCCTTTGCGTGCATGGATTTCATACTCGCACAGTTGTGCCGCAGTCCCTACCCAAACAGTTCTGGCTTTCATCCGGCAGAAATCTTCTTACAGGCTACTGTCTGATAAGATCATTAGTTCATTAAGGGAGTGGACTGACATAGAGGCCTCTCGGCCCGAACGTCTGCTGAAGAAGACAAATTGCTTAGGGCTGTGTACGCTATCAGCCAAAAGGTAGAAAAGTGGGAATACGAGAATTAAAGGCCTTCGTTTCCCTAAAAGATAAAGAAAGAAGGCCTCTGGCGACAATGGACGTGAACAGAACTCCAGAAAACAAGCACCTCACATTACCTATCTGGGATTGCCAATTAACGACGAGCTCTTAATACATTAACGATAATATTATAGTCTGCATTAAGCAAGCTGTGGAGCTCAAAGCCTGAAACAGCCAATCCCTCTTCCCACTTTGCTCGCCCACCAAACGGACAGACGAGTCGGCCAAGCGTCCTTGTCCACTTGGGATCGGCCGAACACTAGGCCAGCAAAGTCACCGACAACCTCAATGCGCGCAGAATCTCGGCTTCATTGCCGCATCCCTCGAATCAAAACCGTACTTAGTGTCTAAGGAGCAACTCTGAAGAAGTCGATAGGATGGAGATAGCTGTTGGAACACTAGAAAATCTACGTGCCAAGCACTCACGCAACGCATTAGCTCTCCAATCAGAAGACGGAAGAGAAATAAAACCCAGGAATAAGCCAACGAATAGATGCGAATTGCTTCTTGAATTATTTTTCTTTGGCCGCTGGTGGAAAAGGCTTTTCCAGAACTGCTTTACATCAAAGATAATCCGAGAGTTAAGTACGAAACAGTTGAGAAAATATACTCAGCTTTTTTAAATCAGGGGCCAGAGTCAATCTTGAAAAAGAGATTGAATTATATAAATCCTCGTAGCACTGAAATGAAGATACGTTGGTCCTTTTAAGTAAGAACTATTCATGTAAGAGACGTAGGGGCCGGTGGATCCTATTCCATAATTTACTCCTGAAGCCTCTTCAGCAAGCACTAAGAAGACCTTAATGAGTTGTTATGATTTTTTATTAATGTTAAAAGAGCAGAGGTTTGCTTAAAGGGGATGTAAACGTTAAATTAAATTAAGAGGGATAGAAACGAAAGGTGGCGAGGTTCCCTGTTCGTCATGATTTCACCACCTATTCACTGGCCATACCAACTCTAGAGATCCGCCATTAATGACGTCACGGGGAATGGCGAATGCCATCTCCCTTTATGGCGGAACATTTAATATCGTAGTCTTCAAGGTTGCTGAACACCCTTATCTTCCATGAGAGTCGATCTTTTTGGGGCACTGCCTCCTCTGTGACTGATATCATATTGTGTTATCAGAAACCCCTAACCGTAACGTAGAATTATTCAATTTAAGTGCAGAAGCTTGCTTTCATTCAAGTTTCTGAGATGTCAAATATGAGAAAATATGTATTCATTTTAGTTTTCGTCTTCTGGAACGTCCATCTTTTCAGTCACTGAAATCAATCTATAGAATCAGAGATGCTTAATGTGTGGTCAACCCGCCTTTGTCCTTTGAATTCTCTTACTCGTGCGCTGATCGGAGAGATGAATTAACAGTCCGACTTATAAAGATTGGATGTTTCTTGAGCCGTGGGTTAAGGGGATTAGAAAGTAATTCGTGAAGAAATTGAATTGTTTCTTCGACATGAAATGGATTCGAAGAGCAATCGTGCCCAGACCAAAAGGAGAATATTAGGACATACGGGAGTGGAACCGATGGTGTAAGTGGATTAGCGAGAGACAACTATGTGCAAACAAGATAGGAGAAAGATCCGCGATACCTCTCTTCTCTGCCAACTTTCGCCCGTTTTATTTCTTCTTCTTCTTCTTCTTCTCTCTCTCTCTCTCACCAAACCTTCGAATTCGCAGCAGCAGCAGCATCAGTGCAGCACTCAATTCAAATCACCAGGCGTACTTCCAGCACACCCGACGCGCTCCTTTTTCCCCCTTCCACTCTTCTCGTGTTTCACAGCTCTCGACATCTAAAGGAATCATTCAGCTTTTCTGTTCTCTCTCTGCATGCCCATGTGGGTCCCCGCTTGTTTACCATCGTTTCGAGCTTTGCCAGTGATCCGGCGGAGATGAGAAGGTGAGAAGAAAGATGTGCAGCACCTCGTTACGGTCTCTGACTTAAATTCTGTGGCTTAACTAACGAATCTGGGTTCCGAATTCCGACCAACTTCGATCAGTTCCGGAGTCGTGTGGTTGAAGATGGAAATGGACAGAGAAAGGAACCCGTACGTGACCTCTGCTTCTGGTCATTACTCGAGGAACATTATAGATGATGAGGCGATATGTTCTGTACATCATTTAGAGTCTCTGCTATAAGGAATCGTCAATAAATTCGATCTAGGAATGCCCTCGCCCTCGGATTGAGTGGTGGAATATAAATGATATACATATATGTAAGGCGCATCTCAGCGCGTGCTTTATCTGAAGACACAACTTTTTAATGATATGAGAAGCTTCTGAGTGCGACGTGCATTAGAAGCTCTGTAATGGTTCTACTACCTTATGCTTATATCCAATTCGTGACCGCTAAATCGGATGGTTAGGATTTAACTCGGTGGACCCCTTTTTAAGGACCAATTACCTGTTTACATTAATAAATGTGCTCCTTGGTTTGAAGAAGAGGCCGAGAAATTAAACTTTTTCAGCGAGATAATGATGATTAGAGCCGGGAACTTTTTATCAACGGTCACGTTCCTGAGCAAAGCTAACACTAGTTAAATCCTCCACGAATAAACCTGCTTTCCCACCGGGGCTAAGGTAGCACAAAAGGCAACAGAAAACAAGAGATGAGACGCTGAAAAACAGGTAGCGCTCTTTTCTCTTGGCCTGATCTCTCACTGTTTCCGTTGAACGTTAATGGAGGTTCAGTCTCAAGACCACCTTCCGGGGAGGAAAGGATTCAGTCCGGTTACTGAGAAATCGACCCTGTTCGAGAATATCAATATGGGGTTTTGGATCCTCGTACTGGTCAATTATTTTGCCATGATTGTTGGCTCCATCTCCTCCAGTTTACTGTCCAGGTTTTACTTCATCCATGGAGGTTCAAGCAGATGGCTATCGACGTGGGTACAATCTGCGGGCTTCCCTCTCCTTCTCCTCCCAGTCTACCTCACACGCGATCCCAAACCTTTTTCCATGTTTACCAGAAGACTCTTTTTAATATCGGTGGGAGTAGGCCTGCTAACAGGCGTGAACAACTTTCTCATTTCATGGGGAATCTCTTACCTTCCCGTCTCCACCTCATCCCTCCTCCTCTCTTCCCAACTGGCTTTCAATCTCCTTCTATCCGTCCTTCTCGTGAAACAAAAACTCTACTTCACCAACATCAACTGCGTTATGCTCCTCACCTTGAGCTCCATTCTATTAGCCCTCGGCTCGAGCCACGACAGACCTGAAGGCGTGACAAAAGCCCAGTTTTTCCTGGGCTTTGCATCCATCCTCGGAGCCGCTGGCTTATTCGCTCTGTATCTGCCTATAATGGAAATGGTGTACAAAAAGGTTTTACGATTTCAAACCGTACTGGAAATGCAAGTGGTGATTCAGACTGTTGCAACCATGTTTGCTACGGTTGGAATGGTTTGCGATGGTGGGTGGGGGAAGATGAGGAGAGACAGCAAAGTGTCATTCGATCTGGGAGAGTGGAAGTACTGGCTAACGGTGGGATTTACGGTGGTAACCTGGCAGATGTGTTTTATGGGGACGGCGGGGGTGGTTTACTTGACGACGTCCTTGACGACTGGGATTTGCATGACGGCGTTACTGCCCATGAACGTGTTGGGGGGCATCATAGCTTTTGGGGATGACTTCGGAGGCCAAAAAGCTGTTTCCACTGTTTTGTGCCTTTGGGGCTTTGCCTCTTATTTGTACGGCGAGTATATAAGGCAGAAAAGCCTAGGTCAAAACCAGATTAAAGAGGAGATGAGGACGGAGATGCCTGAGAATCATAACGCTTCTAATAGTAACGTTTAAGGTTGTTTCTGCTTCTTCTAGCTACTCAAAACCGCAGGGGTCTGGAGGAGTTTTTTAAGTTATTTGAAACTAAAATGGGAACGATTTCTTTTGGTGTTCGATCATCGATGTTAACGAAATAGGAAATCTATGCTCCTTCAATGGTCAATTCATAGTTTTCTTTTCTCTTTTGTTTATGTAGTCATGGTGTCGTCTGTTGATGTCGTCTTTGTGACTAGAGATCACTGTTCTGTGTTGCTGCACTGGCTCTGTTATACGACTTTGTGCATGGTGGGAAAAAAGTTAAATAGTTGATAATACTCGCATCAAATGTTATGGTTATGTTCTATCAAGCGAGGTAATTCGAGGAGAAGCTTAAAGAGTTATCCATCTGGTGATGGGTAAATTAAGCTCCCAGTGGACTCACGAATTTCTACAAACATCTGTCACACGCTGTCTCCATCGAAATAAAACTGTAACGGTTGGGAAGTTAAAAGTAGAGACTTGGGCATCGCTCAAAGTACTTGGGCTAGGAGATTAACTCGGTGACGACCAACTCCTGGCCTTGTATTACCTCTGTAGCACCTTTTGATGAAAAACATATCCGCAGAGAATCACGCGATGAAATCTCAGTGAAAAGCTCTCTTTCTGGAAAGGTAAGGAGTTATCAGGTGCTGCCGCTGTAATTCTTATCTCAAAGCTGTACTGGAGATGCCACGTCCAGATTCATCAGATGTGGCCACTCTCCCTCACTTTGTTTTGCTCTCAAAAGACAAGGGAAAAAGGGCGGATTTGATTGAGACGCCACAACATCAGGATCACTATTTATCGAGTGGGGGTAGCTCTCCCCGGGACCCGATTCTGCTGAAATGGGAAGAAGATTCTTGGTGTGCTAAGCGTCTTTTGTCGTTGTTGAGATGGATAACTGCTTCTCCTCGCGTTAAATTTTTCTGGGCTTCTCTCCTCTCCCAGTGGAACCATCTATGCAACTCTCCACCATCCCACTTGCTTTACTGATAATTAAAGGACTAATTATTTTTCCGTTAGTTTTGTCCATGCTTTTCTGCTCTTAAATGTGACAATCAGCCTTTCAATGGATTGCCTTCCAAACACTTTTCTGTAGTTTCGGAAAAGAGACCTACATGCCTTTGGAATCTATCTGACCTCTGTTTTCTTCTTTTGTCTTTAAAAAAAAACACTGACAGGAATCTCTCTATTTTCCATTAAATCAACTTTTCAGTGAGTCATGTAAATGCAAACCCATACCAGCCTAGGCCCTTGAGGATTCTAGTTTAAGCTCATCTTTCTTTCTTTTATTACGAACCACCGAACGAAGACGAAGATCACTTTAAAGCCATTGGAGTTGCCCTTCTTTCACAAATGACAGATCTCCAGAAACACGATTAAAAGTTGCGAGTACAACCCAACTTAAAACCGAATAGCATCTTCCTCACTTGTCAATCAGCTTTCTTATCCTTTTCGCAGATATAAGATCTTGCTATCTAATAATCCATCGCTAATTCCTTATCTCACTCCCACCCTGCGGATAGACTTCCGTCCCTAGCTCTAACTCTTTCTACCGTCCCTGCCTATAAACGTCTCATATATGATATAACAAGCGTTTAGACTCTACTAAAGGCGCTTTTGTAGCCCATCTTATCGGCTGATTAAAGTCCCATGTTTTGAAAATTCATAAAAGTAGTTTCTGATCTGACAAGGCCTTACTTGTAGAGACATTTCGTGAAAACTTAACAGTTGGTCCTACTTTATCATCTTAATGTCCCTCTCTTTCAGGTTTGACACATTATTATCTTAATGGGTAATTACAACCACTCTCTCTTTTGATGGGAAAGAGGGGTTTAATGATATATGGATCTGGTCTAGCAAAACAGTATTTGTCTTCTCCATCAGAGAGACTTTGGATAGATTACACAGTTTCTTACAAGTTTCTGGAATTTGATTATTATGGCGGGAGGTATGCATCTTTGCTTCCTTGTAATTCAGTTTTATGAATTTCATTAATGCTTACTGTTAAACCTTTCTATCACCACGGGAAGGGCTCTTGTTCTATAAGATGGAAAAGGAGACTCAGTCATCACGACGAAAGTAACTCTATAGGAAGATTGGCCTTTACATTCCGCTAGATAAAACCCTAGGCAAGTCCACACTCAGAGATACAATTTCGAAGAGTCCGTGGAGGTGCTAAGTTATTGAGACTATGAAGGGAGGATAATAAAAAGGGAGTTCTTTGCTGATGGAGGTAGGAAGGATCTTCAACAAATGTGATCCGCTTTAAGGAAAATTTTCTTCTCTTTTGCATTAACTATACACTCAGGTGGTATGGAGTTAACTCCTTCATATAGCTCAAGACTTGTTTACCAACAATTGATTCACCATTTGGACAACATACTCGTCTTTCTCTGGAATGTTCAATAACTAAGATAAGGGTTTTTGAACTCTCTAAAGTTAAATTGTTCCTCATAAACCAAGTTGGGAAAATTATTGAGGGGGGTTAGTTAACAATGAACTTGAAATAAAGTTAGACTTCAAATTCAAGGCAATGAATTGATTCAATTTCAACTCATCCTTGGGTGTTAGTGTAGACGAGTTCAAGTGTATTGGAAAACAGATTCAATGTTAGTGCCCAAAAAGGAAAAATATGATGTAAATAAGAAAATGAGTAATTTTTTTATAATATACTTTAATAGAACATATACCTAAACAGATAATTAACCAAAATAAAGATGGTTACAACACTTATAAGTGATTCAATGTGTAGTATTAAAATATATTAATATACTAAATAATAAAATACTATATTATATAAATTAATGATTACAATTTATAATAAATTAATACAAAAGTTATGTGTGACTAAAATAAATTATAAAAAAAATAAAAAATTACAGAAGAGAATATAATAAATTAATTAATTAATTAATTGATCTGAATAAATAAAAAAATATTTTATTAATAAAATAAGTTGGATTTTTACGTACTATTAATTAATAATATATTTTTAAAAAATAAAAAAATGATTAGTTTACTTAATTATTTAAAATGAGATAACTAAACCAAAATAATTTATGAAATGCTCTTTTTAACAATATTTTAATTACCAGTCTTATATTTATAATTTAATATAGTAATAAAATGAATGAATATAATAAATAAATAAATAAATATATAAATATATATATATATATATATATATATATATATATATTATTTTATTAATAAACTAGGATAAATTTTTCATTATGTAAGAAAATTTTCTTACTCCCATATCAGGAACAAATTTATCTAGTAGGCTTCATACTTTGCAACCGAAGAGATTATTGTGTTACATGGTTCTATGTAAATTTATTTTGCACATGGGAGGTGACTATAGAAATTATTTCGAAGAACTTGTTTTAAAGGGTTGAAAAAACAAATAAAACAATTCCGATTGATTTGTTTACTCCTATTGCTTGGATGTGATGAGTTTTTATCCCATGCATCGGATGATCGATGCTAGACAACTAACATAATTTGCCAAGGACAATATAATAGTGAATCATCAAGTTTAGGGCTCATCTGGGATAGAAATAAAGTGACAATAGCAAAAGAGGTAGATTCCACGACAAGATTCGTATTAATTCATAGCTTGATCTTCCATTATAGATTTGTAAGAGCTAGAACTAAGATCTATTTGCCCAAACGAGAAATTTAGAGAAAAGATAGAAGACTTGGAAGGAATTTTAAAAAGGAAAAAGAAGAAACCAAATCAATTATCGTCGACAGCAACAAAAGCGCCTTTTCCATAACTTGTACCAACTTTCTTCTAGAAACCAATTTGCTCAACTCCTCACTGTTCCTCACAGCGAGTTGTATGTATCTCAACACGATTCTCGTCTTCTTGTTATCCCTAGCAGCATTCCCCAGCAAGCCCTGCATGAGATGCTAACTTCATCAAAGCCGAATCAAAATGGGGGAAAGGATAAGGAGAAAAGAGGGAGGTATTTTGGCAAAAAAGGGAATAGCGACAGGGAGAAGGGAGAACGAGAGGAGAGGGAGGCCGAGAGGGATAAGAGAGCGAAGACGAGAGGAAGAAGAGATTAGGTGAAAAAAATCATCTAGAGAGGAAAGCCGAGAGAGAGGGAGAACAAAGAGCAAATGAGGAAAAACTTTTCTTCGGGGGAGGGAACGACGCGTCCCGCGTGACGCTTCAAGTGAATGATTTAGAAAATTGGGTTGAAACACGAGTCCACGATTTTTGCCTGAGAAGATTACCTGCATGATTCAAATGATATTGGTGCTCATTCACCACTAATGGCCTAATCGAATGAACAGAATAATGCGCGTGAACTTCATTTCACCTCCCTTAGTAGCATTGTTAAGTTGAACCAAGGTAAATTGTCACACTAGTATAAAAGTCCTAAGACCAATGTGCCTCAATACTTGCAAAGCAAGGCACCAAAGGAAGGAATGAGTTGCATGGTTGTACTAAATGTGAAGGGGGAGTCAAAAGATTTGTTTGCCACAATCAAGGTCACCAAAGGTCAGTTTACGATTGAATCTGTGTCATTTCAGACTGATACAGGTAAATAGACATATCAATGGTACAAAGTTATGTGGCCACTTCCCCCAAAGCTTGCAGAACTTGTCACAAAAAGGCCGACTTCCAACTCAACCGTCAATACTTTCCTAAAGGTTCTAGTTGGGAACCCAAAGATTTGGGGATCAGGATCTTCCTACCACACGGACTTGGAAAAATAATTGAACAATACCTTGAAGCTGAACTAAAGTGAATAATCATACCAATACTAAAGTAAAGAGGCCACCCACATTAATACTTGCGAGTCACCGAATGATGGAACTAATTGCACGACCATATAGAAGGGGAAGTAGGCTAAAGTAGGCTAAAAAACAAATACACAAAGGCAGAGATAATTCAAACTTGCTTGAGATAGGGAGTGATGAGTTCACGTTGCTAGAAACTCTCCATGTCAGTTAATTACCCAAGTTTCATAACCTATAAGAAATCAAAGCTTATAACTTGAGAAGTGAAAGACTCTCTGGGAATATTTTCACCTTCAGAGACTTTTGAAGAATCACAAGCCCACTTGCATTATGCTTCAAAATTGAACCAGATAATAGCATTCAGTGGTTCATCTTTTAAGTAGGAAATACGAATTGCAAAGGCAAGTGAATGACTCCCACAACCCCCATTTTTGTGCTTTCACCAAATTAGAACCATCAAATCATGTGGATCCGCTTGTTTGGGTTCATATTGATTACTTTCCACCAAGGACTTGATTATCTTACTTCCTTTGATGAGACTATGAGGTACAAATAAAACTGAGTAAAGACATCAGTGCAAGAAAATGTTAGGAGATCATTCCATAGCAAGGTCTTTCCAAAATCAAGAGTCAAATTGACCCACGTTAATTTAGGGCATTTTTACCATGCATTTGTAGGCCTGGGGATGGGGGGGGGGAGGGAATCTTTAAGAGGGGCATTGGTAGGCATGAAAATTTAATTATCAAAATCAACGGTCCAAATCATCAACATTGATCAATGATCAAGTTTCTAGCCATGTTCGTATATAGAATAACAATGTCTGGAAGGGGGGCTTTTGTTGGCATAAAAATTAAATTATCAAAATTAGATTCCCTATCAATGGTCCATATAATCAAGATTGAAAGAACTTGATCTCTAGTTAGTCAAACAGCCATAGTCAAATCTCTAAACAATCAAACCAGGGAGGTTTAGCAAATAGTCAGTCAACCGTCAAAATCAAAGCTTAGATCAAGATTTGCATGAACTATTAAGATCAAAGCATAATTGATGAATAAGATGAAGTGGATAGTAACAAAACTGCCACCTAAGCATCACATAAGCAAAGGAGGTGGCATGAATGACACATGGAGTCATTGGAAAGCTTCACTTAAAGGGAAAAAGCGATACCATTTCAAATGGTTAAGATGAGGTATCATACCAAGTATTCTTCTCTCTTACATGCTACCTAGTTAAGGGGGAAGGGTGAAGAGAGGGAAAGAAAAAGTCGGTGTGGTTGAACCACTTCCACCACACTATAAATAGGAAAATTGTATTAGGTTCAATGTGTCAAAACTCGAGAAAAAATAAACTTTATTATACTCTGACACCTTAAATCTCAAATTAGTCTAAACTGCTGCCAGATTGTTATGGGAAAGTTGGCAACAAGCAATCATTTTTGCCTCTACCTTGCTATTGTCCATGCAACTTTGTTACAAAATTGGATTAAACCTCTCCGTCAAACATCAAGTGGAGAATATCTACAAAATTAAAACTAGTCAACTAAGGGAGTTCCAATGCATTTATTACATTAAGCAAGGCTCAAATCAAATATCTTTAGAGATTGGACCTCATGTCACCTAAAATCATTTAATTTTGTTGTTGTTGTACATACATTCACACTGCTTCACAAACTAAATCTTTTTGTACATCGATAGTTGCAAATGGAGGACAACACATATATATCAATGCTTATGTATTATGGTTAATATGGTGCACCTTATCAAATGGATGGTTACTATTTGATGAATAACAATTCATTTAAAAATGATTGAGTATCATCATCATCACAATCTTTGGTAGACGTCAATCATTGTTAGAGGAGGGTGGGTGTGGACATACAAATGAGCCAATGGTATGTGCACAAAGAAAGAGGGAGAGGGAGAGGGGGAGAGATCGTAGACATGCCTGAGAGGGCAACCATGTCCCTAGGGGTGGCATCGAGCCGAGTCGAGCCCGAACCTGCCTATGTTTGAGCTAAGCTTCGAGCCAAACCTCGTCTCGAGCCTAAAATTGTTATCGAGCCCAAAATTTTTAACCGAGCTCGAGCTTCAACATGCATTTAAAACTTTTCTAAAAACATATATCAAATAAATTGTATATAAAATCATGTATACATTTTACATAAAATTAGGCATGACCTCTACATAAAATTGGGCATAACCTATATATATAATACATGTATAAGATTGGGCATGACCTCTACTTAAAATTGAGCATAATCTATGTATATAATACCTGTATAAAATTCGGAATGACCTCTACTTAAAATTGGGCATAACCTATATACATAATACCTGCATAAACACTCCATAAAATTGTCTATACATTCCATAAACACTCCATAAAATAGTCTAAACACTCCATACACTGCAGAACATTATGAATAAACTCCATACAATATTCAAACACAACAAAATTAAATGAAATATCACTATCAATTTAATATCACCCAAGTAAAACCTATAAATCCATTATAAATTTACAAACTATAGTTGTTTCTCTACATGCTAGAAAATAATATACGTCCCTGCATGACCAAAATCTCCACCTATGACAAAAACAAAAAAAATAAAATTAGTTATTGTCAGATAAAAAAAATACTCTTTCACTACTAGTTACTTAATGTCGTTAAAAATATTAAAATTACCATGATGAGAAAAACATGAAAAATCATGTAGCTGGTAGCATTATCTCTACACTCTTCTTCTCAGGCTGTAATCATAAAACAAAATTTTAATAAATAAAACAAAAAAAATTCTAAAAAATATCATAATAAATAATTAATCAAAGAAATTCACCTTTTGATTTTTCTTTACATCGTGAAGAGCCCGAACCCAATCACTACCACAAATCAAAGCTTGAACTGTATTTGGTGCCAAGGAAGAACGATATGAGTCTATTACTAAATGTAGACTTTGAAGCTACTGTAGATATGAGAATTATAAGGGGGTGGGTTAATCAACAAACTTAAAATTTGAAGTTCATCTTATTCTCCTGCTTCAAATTCATTTCATTCATCTACATGAAATTCAATTTCAAACTTGGTATTAGTGTGGATGAGTTCACGTACACTGGAAAACAATTTCTAGTGTTAGTGTTCCAAAATGAGAAAAATATAAAAAACAAGAAAATGAGTAACTTATAATAGCATACTAGATTAAAACATAATACTTAAACCCAAAATTAGGTAAAACAAACAAGATTACAACACGAATAAGTAATTTCAGAGGAAGAAGAGAGAATGGAAGGAGGAGACCAAGAGAGCGAGAGTGCGTGAGAGAGACCAAAAAAAAAAAATCGGGAGAGAGAGCAGCATGGGAAACGACAGACTGCCAAAAATTTCCCAAATCCCACAGAATCTGCCGTTCGTTAAATTAATGAGCCGGCTTGCGAGCCGTCAAATAGAATCTGGCTTTGGTTGAGCTCGACTCGTTAATTTAAACGAACCGATTTTGGATCTCAAGCTCTGCTTGAACTCGAGAGATACCGAATCAAATCGAGCCAGCACCGAGCCGAACTCAAGCCGCTCGCGAGCCGGCTAGGTTCGAAGCCACCCCTACATGTCCCTGCCACTAAGACCCTTTCTATCGAACCTATCAATGAGGATATCAAGGCTGCCTGCTTGAGTTCGGCTCGGTGCGAAGCCACCCCTACATGTCCCTGCCACTGAGACCCTTTCTATTGAACCTATCAATGAGGACATCAAGGCTGCCTGTGAACTTGCGACACATTTGAAGAACCTTGATCTTGGCATACATAATTTTTTTTGGAATTGGCATCTTCAATAACTTCGAATACTCTGTTAGAGTTGGCATTAGTGCATCAAGTAACACCGAAGCATCGCAGCCCTGAATCAAATGGGAATGAAGCCGAACGAGTTAAACAGTTTCTTCTTTGGGAATAAACAAACTGGGAGTTTCAACTAGTAAGTTAGTAGCACTCTAAAAATTAAACAACTGTTGTTTCTAAATAACAAAATGGTAATATAAATTAGAAGAAGGGGTGATCCGTCTTAATCACACAGTTCGCTCTAACACTTTCTTCATGTGATTGAATCCTTCATTTTCAAGAAGAATGGAATTTCTCCATGGGGATTTTCTCTTAATGATTTAATTCTTTTTCCGTAGTTTTATTAGAAAAGATATGCTAAGATGAGTTAATCATCTGTGTAATCAGGGGCTGCCTTTTCACTTAAAAGCTGCAAAAGCCTTTTATTGATTATATATATGATAGTGATGTAGCTTTCTAGATAAAGCGACGTTCAGAAAACGGCAGTAAATGAAAAAAAAAAAAAAAACAACAGCAACAAGGGGAAACCTCTCCAGAATTGACGTAAAACAAGCTTAGAATCTGTTTGCCTGACAAATCAAGCATCGGACCAGACAACGTCCATCCATCCCCATTTACTCTTCGGCACCTTCAAGGCCTTCCAGACAGCCTCAGAAGCGTCAACATGGTTGTTGGGGCAAGGAGGCTGGTAGTCATGCTCTTCATCGCATCCCATGGTCGAATCGCACTCGTCGACCACCATAGCCTTCACCTTGTGACCATTCGCCGTAATGGTGATGTTGTGCAGGCACCTCCTCTTGTTCTTAAACCACCCAGTCGAGAGTGCCACCACGGGCGTGTTATCAGAGTGGTATCTGTTGTCGCAGTAGGACGGGCAACCGCCGTCTCCTCCCTTTCGGAAACTGTTCAAGGTCAAGATGGCTTTTGTGCGGGCAGACACCGGCGGGGAGCACTTGTACGTGACGTAGGATTTGCCCTGGACGCAGCACTCTGAATCGTTCTCTGTGTTGCACTTTCCTCGAGGAGGTTTCTTTCCCCTCAATCTCCCACTAGGCTGGCATCTTTGAGCCTCAGCTTGAAGACATGCCAGCGCGAAGATGAGGAAGAAGTAAAGAAGGGTGGCTCTAGAACAAACGACCTTCTTCATAATTCTTTATATTCTGAAAATTCTGAATTCTGAAACTGGTCGAGTGGCTATATATAAGGCAAATTCTCTCAAGAACTAACTACCAATCTCAATGTTATCCAAATACTGATAACTGGCATGATTCATGCATGACCTTTCTGCACCTTTTACCATTTTCATCTATTTTTCTCACTTCAAAAGCTAACAAAGAGAAGAGGAATCAATATTGGACACTCCCTTTGCTTGGTGTCAGACATGACCGATATCTGTAAAAGAGCAGTGCCTAGTTTGAAGTGGTAGTCATGGCCCACAAAATTTGCATGTGCTCGTTTCATCGGATGTGAATAATTGATGCTTAAAACGGGAATGAGCAGAGTCAAGACGCAGCTGCAATGTCTCCACAAATTTCATCGGCTGCCCATAATTGATGCTTAAAACGGAAACGAGCAGAGCCAAGACGCAAGCTGCAATGCATTGAAGGATGAGGACTAAGATGGAGGGTTTGCAGCTGAATATACTCTCTTCAATATCAGAAGAAAACAAAAGCCAGGACCCAGCAAACAATGAATTTGCAAGTCATCATACAATCGTATGAAGTCAATAGTTACCAAACTTAAACTCCAAATTTAGTGGCCAATTTCATTTGTTTGAACAAAAGAAGAAACTGAAACCACGTGAGCAGGCAGGAAGATTAAGACTGTTGTTGCATGGTTAAAACAAACGAAAAAACAAGCAGCAGTTTTATACAGATCAAGGGAAGCCATACACTCAGTAAAAGGACCACATAATACAAAACTGATTCCTGAAGTAATGACTGTTATGGTGAATATATTTTTGATTGACAACAAATGAATAAGTTACAAAATGTTTGAAAAAAAATTAAAAATTATCCATGGTTTAAACTCCTGCAAGTTCCTCCGTAGGAGATAAAACCCTCTGACACAAAACTTGAAAATAAGGAAATTTGGCAAACAAAAATGTTAGATTTAGGATCCAAATTTAGTGAGTAATCAACGAACTAGATTAAGGTGAAGAGACTAGCAAGAGTGAGAGAGAAAGAAGAGGTAATCGGGTGAGAATAGAGGGAGAATAAACGGAGAAGAGAGATTGGTTAGGAAAGAGAGAGTGAGAGATGGAGGATTAGGTTTTGGTAACGTGCCCAATCCTCCCCCTCAATGTATATTTATAATAATGAGAAGAGTTATAATTACATCATTACCCTTTATCCTACGTAGGGAAAGAAAGGGACAAAAAACAACAGAAAATTGCATCATGCCACTATAATATGATTCTACCTTCTAACAAATTTTTTTAAGGAATTAAATGCAGATGAAGGAAAAAACAAATACAAAAAAAAAGACAACGAGATTTATACAGATTCTCTTCAAGGTGAGACTACATCCTATCTTCCGTTGTTGCAATAATCCACTATGAAGATGAAATAGTTTACAAGAAAGATCGCACACACTTGCAGGTTTTATTTTTTCTCTAACCTCTCTCAGCCGCAACTGATGCTCCTCAGATGATTGTCATAAAAACCCTAATGGTGTCTCCCTCCCCCCCACCTCATATAAAGAGAAAAGTAGGGCAACCGCGATACAAGAGTGAAATTTCCAAACTACCCTTAATAAAACAGCAGTTAGTGTATCCGCGTACCGACTCAACGTAGGACATTGATTAGGCCTCACAACTTAACAAAAAATTCTCACTATCTTAACCTGATTACTAGGAACAAATTTCATCCTTCCATTTGGCTGAAGGCTACAAGGTTACCACAAATAATCATCTAAAGATGAAATTGCTTACTGTTCATAGAGTTTTTGCGTCCAGTTAACCATGTTCCCACTAGTTTACTAAATAGTTCATAAATGGGAAATATCATTCAATGAAAACGAAACTAAGAACATGGTTTACTCAAATTGGAAAAGCACCATGCATAAAAAAAATGTCATCAATAAATGAACTTTATTTAAAACAAGAACTACCAATAGTCGAGAGAAACAATATATAAATACTTGAGTGAACTTCAACTCTTAAGCAACCCATCTAGCTTGCTCGACAATAGCAAACCTGACAAATGCAAAACCTTTATTCCTGTTAGAATTCAATTATCTCGCCAATCAAACTTCCACAACTTCGCCCACCTTCGTACATATTTTTCTCCAGGTTCTCCTCCATAGCTTCCCTATCCAGTCCCCCCGACAAAAAAAATCATAATCCTTTCGCATCCTTCTTTCCTTCAGTGGCTTCGAAGTTACTTGAACTTCTTCATCTTTCTCTTGTATCCCTTTTGTTTCACCTAGACATTCTTTTTCTCCTTCCAATTGCTTTGCCTCGTCTACTTCCTCTCCTTGTATTCTTTTAGCTTTGTTTGTTAGAAGCCCGTTCTCTTGTCTACCAACCATTGTTTCTACCACGACATTCTCTTCTGCATCTCCTACAATAATTTCATCCACATAGTTAGAGAAAATGGAGGAAATCAAGAAGCAAATACATCTATCTATCTATCTATCTATCTATCTATCTATCTATATATATATATATATAGAGAGAGAGAGAGAGAGAGAGGATTGATCCATTACGAAAAGTGATTTGGTGCAAAACATGTGAAACTCTATCTCAGTCGTCCGATCATGATAGGACGACTGAGATAGTCATTTCGCATATTTCGCACCACATAGCTTTTTGTATTAGATCATCCGTGTGTGTGTGTTATGGTTCTCTTAGTGCACTCTGGAAGTGAAACTATTTTTTCACTTTTAAAAATAACCCAAAACATGTTAGTGTGCACTTTAAGTGGCAAGTGAAAATGAATTACCAAGGTAGTGAATTCACATTCACTAGCACGCTCATTCGCTCTCTCATTCTTGTTTTGGTCATTCTGCCCTCTTGCTCTTGCATTTGGACATTACAAAATTAAGCATTTGTTTAATTATTTTATTTTATACATTTAATTTAATTTAATATTAATTTAAACAAGTTGAAATTTATCTTAGTTTAAATAAAATTATCTTATAAAAATTAAATGAAACGTAGTAATTTTATATAATAGAATACCCTCTTTTTTATTTATATAAATTCATGATTTTAATATTATATTTGATTTCTAATTTAAGAGTAAGAATTTAGATGTTACAAAAGTAACAATATGATTAATTATTTGGATATAATATAAGTAAGTATTATTTAATAATTAAAATTATATATATTTAAATAAATAATTTAATAAAATATTTAATTTCTATTTATTAATTTATAACAAGTTAAAAATTATAAGTCAAAGAATACTATCTAAAATAAATTTTAATTTCAGTTTAGTTTAGTCAAATAAAATTATTAAAGTAATTTTATATAATAAAATACCTTTTAATGATATAAATTCCTTATTTTAATATTATATTTAATGACTATTTTAAGAGTGAGAATTTATATAGTTTATAAGTATTAATTTGATTAACATTTGGATATTATACAAAGTAAGTATTTTTTTAATCATTTTATTTTATATATTTAATTATATAAATAATCTTATTTTATTTCAATTATTTTTTAATTTAAAGAAATTTAAAATATATTTTAGTTTTGTTACATAGAACTATATTATAAAATTTAATCTACAAAAGTAATGTTTATTATAAAATGCCCTCTTTTTTATTACATTAAATTTTTATTTCTAAATTTATATTTAGTTAATATTTTAAGAGTGAAAATATAGATATTAAAAATTATCAACTTGATTAAGCATTTGGATATTATAAAAGCAAAATTTTTTGAAGAATTTTATTTTTATATATTTAATTAATATTTTAAGAGTGAAAATACTGTTATTAAAAAGTATCAATTTGATAATTTAAAATTTAGTTTTTTTTAGGACAAGTTGAAAAAACCATCTTATAAAAGTTAAATCTATTGGAGTTTTTTATTAATAAATTTCTTATATACTTTCCATTATATTTTTTCACTATACACTAACACAAAAACTAAATGATTATAGGATTTGCAGAAGAATGGAGGACGGGAAGTGGCGAGGAACTAAGGAAGAGCTTTTTGGGTTCGGTCTACGTTGCTTGCTTGTATAAAGGGTAGAATAGTAAACATATAAGTTAGATGAACGACTTTGAAAACTAATTGAATTGAAGTGAAAATTTGAATTGAACTTCAACTCATCTTTGGGTGTTAGTGTGGACAAGTTTAAGTGCACTGGAAAATAGATTCTATTGTTAGTGCCCCCATGTGAAAAGTATGATATAAATAAGAGAGCGAGTAACCTTTTATAATATACTTAAATATAACATATATCTAAACAGATGACAATTGATTTGTATAATATTAAAAACATTTAGATGTTGTGCAACAGATGTACCTTTTACCATCTTCAAATTGAATAACTTTTTCATCAAATAAACTTTGTTATTCGCTGAAGGTTTTTCGTACATACCTAACAAAGTCTCTTTGATATCCACAATCGTCTTCACCTTACTAACGTTGTGTGCAATGGATCTCGACAGGGTTAGTCGAATAATCCCCATAACCTGTCGATCCAACTGATTCCAATCGTCTTCCTCCATTTTTTCCGGTTTCTTTCCCAACAGTGGAAGATGGAGTTTCCTCCCATGGAGGTAGTCCTCTATCTGCATCCTCTAGAATCCAAAGTCCTTGCCATCGAACTTTTCGATCCCCAATACCTTCACTTCGTCTCCCGCCATCATTTTCCCTCGTACCTAAACCTCAGCTCTAATACCAGTTGTTATGAAAAGCCGATGACAATAACAAGACAAGTAATCACACGGCACAAAGATTTTATTTGGTTTGGCAAATTGCCTACATCCACGGAGGTGCAAAGGATTTTATTTCCGATAAGAGGATCACAATACAATAATCCCTAATTTCCCACAAAGAATTCACAACGACGCAAATATAGCGTCTCGAGAGAGTCTCTCTCTGTGTCTTCTCACAACAAGACACAACGTATCGCCCTTCTCTTCTGGAAATGGCGTCACCCTTCTCAGCCTCTCGAGCCTTCTCTGTTCAAAACAGAGTCACCTTTCTCAGGCTTTTCTTTCGGCAATGACAAGGTACAACGACCTCTCTTCCAGCAACGCACAACAACCTCTCTACTGGCAACGGCGAGGCACAACAGCCTCTCTTCCGGCAACAGCGAGAACGGTCCCGAGCTGCTGTTTCTAGGCAGCAACAATGCCGACCTCGCTCATCCGGTGGCAGTGTTCTTGCTGCTAGATCAGGTCCCGCATTGCTCTATTTCCTGCAACAGTGTCGAAGCCCCCTTTTTTTTTTGCTCTTTGTGAGTCACGAAGACCTACAAAAAAAAAAATCAAATCAGATAGAGGGAGATTTAATTTTCCCTTAAGTGTAGCCTACGCCAAATGACAAAATAAAATCACAAATGCCCTTCAAGTCCTGCTCGCACGTGTGGACCAGACTTCACCATGCTCAACAATCCTATGGCAGAGGTTACTCAATATCGAAGTGTAGTAGGGGCACTTCAGTATGTTATCTTGACTAGACCTGATATAGCCTTTGCTGTCAGTAAGGCATGCCAATTTATGCAACAACCAACACAACTCACTGGCTTTTAGTCAAAAGAATACTCCGATATCTAAGAGGAACATTACAAGATGGGCTCCTGTTAAGTCCTTCAAATAACTTCACAATAGAAGGATTCACAGACGCAGATTGGGGTGCTCAACCTGATGATAGCCGAAGCTCAAGTGGATATCTGGTTTATCTATGGGATAACTTAGTCTCTTGGTCCTCTACCAAACAAAAAGTAGTGTCTCGCAACAGTGCAAAATCTGAGTATCGAAGTCTTGCTTTAGCTACTGCTGAGATTGTTTGGATGCAAGCTTTATTGCAAGAGCTATGTGTGTTAATACCTGATATACCTTTGCTTTGGTATGATAATATCAATGCTTACCATATGGCAAAAAACCAAGTGTTTCATGCTAGAATAAAACACATAGAAATTGACCTTCATTTCATACAAGATCAGGTCATAACAGGAAAGATACAGTTGCATTTTGTTCCTACTGAAGAGCAGCCAACAGATCTATTGACTAAGTATCTCACAAGTTCTAGGTCCTTGTCCCTCAAATCTAAACTTTGTATGGCTCCAAGACCTTTTTACTTGAGGGGAGATGATAAGCCAAAGACAAAGGAGTCAGTTATAGAACTCGTGTGATGAAGCCAACTTCTTACTATTAGCTTTATTGTTATTAGTTTGTCAGTATTTTTTTACAACTGTCTTCTTCTAGAACTTTTGTTAGCTGTATTTCAGTTATACCAGCTATCATCACAGTTGGTTTTCTTCTATTGTAATCACATTCTGATGAACTATATATATTCATTTTTCTCACTCTTGCTTCTCTAAGAAAGACAGTAGAGATTACAACTTCACAAATTCTATCTCCCCCAACCTATCCACTCTAGAAGATTAGGCGTTGGCACGTTGAGGAGCCTCCTCGCCTGTAATTACTTAAATAAGATAAATATCATACCAAAAGAAAAATGTATGTGACTTAATAATTTATGTAGTCGTTTAGGGTTTATTGTTTGTTTTATTTGCTGAATTAATCATTTTTGGAGGATTTATACTATTTATTATTTCATTATATTGATTAAATAAATAATTACCAAATTATTTCAAAATTTACATTATGTTTATAATAACAATTTTCGTATTTGCCGATTTCTGAAGGAGAGATGAGGGTGATCGGAATTCGGAACTGAAGCTCCGGCTCACTCACACAAACAGGACACGTCTCCGTCAGTCCCAATGTCTTCTTCTGTCAAGGATAAGACCTATAAATGCTTACTTGTCGATTAACATGCCTAATTTGCAATGGGTTTTGCGGACAAAAACGAGTGAGGACTCTTCACGGCTTTGATGTCTGTACAGTGTCGTAAGACATTTCCGTCAATTTTTGGAAGTTTGTAGCCAAACCACGACAAGAAGTGGAGAGCTCCCGCTGGCAACTGCCCTTCGAACCGACGCGCCCACTCAAAGCAATCGCCGGACGCAGAATCTGATTTTGAGATCGTGTATCCAAAAGAAAATTGCCATAGCTGAATAAGAGAAGCCTCACGCCTGCAGTCCTCTCCCACCTCCCCACGAATCAGATTCCCAAAAGCTGCCAAGAAATAAATTAAGATGGTTTAGAGTAAGTCTAACGTCTTCTCTAGAATCATATTTTCTTCTCTCTTTGCGGATTCCTCAAGTTCCTCTTCTGATTATATAATTATCTCAAACGACTGGCCTGATGAAGAGTTTGAATTTCGAATGGTCCATCAGCATTTACTTCACCCGTGGCAGTTGAGAAACGCGTCTGAAATGGCAGAAAGTTATCATTCGCGGCGGACTCTCCAGCCTCCGCCATGAATTTTATTTACCGAACAGGACCAAATAAGGACGGGAATGAGTGACCGGTGAGACACTTTGATCGTTTTCGATTCCACAGTTCATCTTCGTCCGTTCGACACGTGTATTATCTAATTTGATCATTCTAGACCGCCTGGTTTTGTGTAGTCTCTTTTACCACGTGTCGTGGGTTGAGCCGGTTACATAGAGCTGACGTGTTGATTCCAAGTCCGGCAAATTCTTCCCGGAAAACCACTCGAGAAAAGGACTCTTTTGAAAGAATAAACGGACTCTTTTGTATGTGGTTGGATTTTTGCTGAGGATCCGGGAGAGTAAAGCGTCTTATCTGCTTTTCGGGTCTCACGCTGACGTGGCAATCAAATTTTAAATTCAAGATACAATTACCAAAATGGTCTCATATCTTGCATTTATTAACAAAGAAGGAAAAAGACGTGTAACAAACTGCAAATAGTTTAAAATTTTAAAATAATGAGAAATGAAAGCAATGCTTGAAAATTAAAAGTAGGACGGGGATATTTTGGTCTAGTTATTTATTGGTTTCGGTGAAAAATTATAAAAAGAGTAATTAATATGGATGTCCCGGGAAGAAACGATGAGTATCTGATTCCACATCATGCATGCTCCGCGGTCGGATTCTTCTCTCGTTCTACGCTTCCCGTCCTCGGTTTAATCGGACGGACAAGAATCGTCACTCTTGTAAAGCGTGAATCCAAGTAAACCGTCCGATCGCTGCGGCTCGGTTGACGTGGAACGCCTCATCAACGTTCCTTTCACCTTCACTTTCTTGCTCCCAACAAAACACTAGTTTCCCTCCTCCGCTCCATTCCCTTCCTCTCTCTCCGTTTTGGATATCTTTTGTGCTGATCTTCCAAAGCGGATTAGTCTTGCGCCGGGAAGCGGTTCGTAGCCGTTCTTCAGATCCGACTACCCGTTTTATTTTTGGTACCTCTACGGATCGGAGGCGGCGTCTCTGGTTTTGAGAAAATCTTTTAAGAATTTTTTCGAACTGGAGAAAGGAAATCAAGGTTTCTTCTGTGGAGATCTCTGGTGTGATTTGATGGCGAAGGAAACACAGCCGGAAAAACGTATCCTTTAATATCTTTGTGTTTTCTTTGTTTTTTCGTTAAAAAAAAAGTTGTTTTTTTTTTCTTTTTGGCCGCTGGAGCTCTTCTGTTTTGTCGACGTCGTGAATCCTATGTTGTGGTTTCTGGTTGTATGTCTCGTTTGTGGATCGAATCAAGCGTTTGTAAGAGGCGATTTGTGGCTTCTACCACTCCTGTTTGATGATTTCGCTTGGTTAACTAAACCTATTTCAGAACGGTTTTGCTTCTTGCCATTTAAAGCTTATCTGCTTAGGGCATGACTTTAACTGCCTTGTTTATTGTGTACCTTCTTCGTCTTTTCGTCGTCAATTGGTTTAAGGATTCTGGTGTCTTCCAGGGGAAGTTCCCCTCTTGCTTGAAATCGTATGATTCTCGGATTTTTGTTTATGGAAATCTGTTCTTGTCAATCTAACTGCTGGCTAATTGTTTCTTTTTTCTTTTTAGGTGGTTTATGTTTGCGGTAGACTAGAGGCTGCCCGATCCGTTTTTTTTATGACATGATATAGATTTTGTGTTTGTGAGGTGTCTGGTGCTGGTTTTGTTTGGTTTTATTTGAGCTCGATCTGTTTAGTCTTCCGAGAATTGTGTAGATCTGCAAGGTGCAATACCTCTGCTCTGTTGTTGTAGTTGGAAAGAACGAAACTTACTACTTTTGTGCGAAAGTTTAGTTCCGGAGATTTGTAAGCCTTGATTGGTCTATTTGGGTTATTCTAGGGCTTTATGGTGGTTATCTGTTGTGTAGTCTTTTCTGCAATTTTGTGTAATTGTTGTTATACTCCCCGAGCTGGATAGCAGATCTAAAGTGTTCAGGCGGAATTTGTTTGTTGATTTTCTTTTGGGGTTTGGAACCTTGACTTTCTTGTAATTCAGCTCTGGAGGCTATGATGAAGAATCTCAAAGTGGATCCGTCTTCAGAAGCCTGCAATGGTAATATGGTAAGTCCCCCTTCGCCGTGTTCTTCCTTTTTCTTTATTTTTTATTGTTTAAAAAACGCTCTTTGCAGGTTAATCTTGTGTTTTTGATCCTAATTTTTTGCTCGGTTTGCCTTATTCTGTTTTTATACTGTTTAGCAGGCTCCTCCAAAGGACGGGAATCCATCTGATGCAACATCCTGTATCTCCTCGACGGGTGATGCAACTAGCAGTATGAAAGAAAGTGACATGGATCAGGAATCTCTGATGGCTGAGCAGGGCACGTATTATCCAGCTGGTGGCTATTATGGATACTATTATCCAGGTATGTGGTAGTGCCGTAGTGGTGCCTACTCTTGTTTAAATCTAATGTTGTTGTGACTTGAGGCTTCTGAATTGTGTTTTATATTTCAAATATTTGTATATTTTGATTTATTTCATGGTGGAATGATTACAGCTTTTGACGGTTCATTTGCGGAGTGGGAAGATCAGGGGTGCTATGTAGGTACCGATGGAATGGAGGTTCAGTATCCTGTGAGTCTACTACCCATGCGATTCTTACTCGCTTGTTAGTCTTGTTTTGGTTGATGGAGAAACATTTAGAGTTTGTTTTTTGTTTGATTTTGTGATGTGAATTTCATTGCGATAGCGCTCTGTCTTATGTGGTTTGCACCATTTCATAATATTTTATCAATTGGATATTTTAGTCTAATGCTTTAACATCTAGTAGATCTATAAAATCTTCGGTTGTCTGTTTCTGGAATTTCTTTGAGATTCTAATCCTCCTACTTTGTTTGTTTGCTTAGGCCATGCATTCAGATAATGGATCAATCTTCTATTATACTGGACTTCAGCCAGGCTACAATGCGTACAGCCCCTATGTGCCTGGGACTGTGGTCGGCGTTGATCCACAGTGTTTGGGGCAGCAGCCAATGTTCCCAAATCCTGGGGTTCCACAAACATTTACTTCTCCAACCTATTACCCTTCTTCCATATCTTACGGGGAGGTATTTCCATTCTATCCTTGGGATTCTTCTTTTTTTGTGGATGGAAACCATGGAAATGGCTTTGGTGCTGGTGCAACAGTGTCTGGTCCTAAGCCAAGTTTTCCATCTGGCCACACCCTTTATCCCTCAAAGTCTGTACCCTCATCAAAATTCAATAATTCTGTGGAAAAGGAGTCGCCTCCAGTATTGGGGATGGCACCAACCAACCATGCTCTTAAGCCATCAAATAAGGTACTGTAGCTTTTGTTGTCATCGAATCAATTTATTGGTGTTAATTTAAAACTTTCATCAGTCAAATTTGTTTGACTATGCACAGCTATCACAACCTGGATCAGCATTTCCGGCAGCCACTGTTTTGTCAAAAGGTTATTTTCCTATTCCAAAATACCAGGGTAAAGGTGCTGGATTGCTTTATCCGAGTCGCCCGATGAATGTTAAAGCTGATGACCGCAGCTGGGTTGGATCTGACAAGCCAAAAGCAAGAGGACGATCTAATGGTATTAGTGATCTTGACTTGCTGAATGAACAGAATCGTGGTCCACGAACAAATGGTGCAAAGAATATGATGCCTGGGGTTGATCCAGTAGGATCTGACACTGATGCTGATACTAACATAATAAGTACTGTAATTAAGAGGGATCAATATAACCTTCCAGATTTTCCTTCCAAATATGAGCATGCTTTGTTTTATGTGATTAAGTCATACAGTGAGGATGACATTCATAAGAGCATCAAATATGGAGTCTGGGCAAGTACTCCGAATGGAAACAAGAGGCTTGATAGTGCTTATCAGGAGGCTCAGCAGAAAGTGGCAGAGAAGTCATCCAAGTGCCCTGTGTTTCTTTTCTTCTCGGTATGGCTTATTCTCCTTCTCTGTGATAACTACAGTCTTGGTTTCATTTCTATTATGTGGTCGGAAGATATATCTGCTGTGGAATTTATTGGATCATTTTTCTTTTTGGTTTCAGGTTAATGCAAGTGGCCAATTTTGCGGAGTAGCTGAGATGAGTGGGAGAGTTGATTTTAACAAGAATATGGACTTTTGGCAGCAGGACAAGTGGACTGGTTTCTTTCCAGTCAAGTGGCAAATCATAAAAGATGTTCCAAATCCACAATTCCGGCACATATTACTGGAAAACAATGACAACAAGCCTGTAACTAACAGTAGAGACACACAAGAGGTACTTTTTTTTCAGTCCTTCGAAGCCATATCCTAGTAGTTTTCAACTTGGGAATGATTGTTGACAAATTGTATTTTCTTGTGTCATCAATAGGTAAAATTCACTCAAGGCATTGAAATGTTGAACATTTTTAAGAATTATTCGGCTAAGACCTCCATATTGGATGATTTTGGATTTTATGAGAGCCGGCAGAAGGCAATGCAGGACAAGAAGATCGGGCCGGTCACACCCCATGTAGAGCATTTGCAGGTAATGTATACATCGTTGACAAAGTAGAAATTCATCATCATTATTATCAGCTTATTTCTCATACCCTTTTTTAACATGTTTGTGTCCTTTACCAGAGAAAGATTGATGATACTGAGCAAGTATCAAAAGCAGTTGATTTGAAATCTACTGTAGCTTGTCAAGTACCAAATGAAATTTCTCCTAATAAAAAGAGCACTGAAGACGTTGAGTTGGCCAGTGAAGCAAAGAAATGAACACAACTTCGTGAACTGGGAAGAAAATTTTGAATGGAGCAGCCTGTGCAGATTGAGTTGGTTTTTTTTATAACACCAGAGGCAGCTCGGAAGCATAAAGGTGCAAGCGATATATTACAATTCCTCGGCCAAATGTCATTTGGTCTTGAGCAGTAAGAATATGACGACGGCACCCAGTGGCAGACAGACTCTGGGCTTGTGCCATCGTTACAGAACCAGTCGGGAAGTCTACTGTGACAAGGGAGGCATTTTTAAAACTGTACTGTTTTCTCTTTTTTGGTTTTCTATTTGATGGGAAATTCCAATGTAATTTTTGCGTTGTGGTACCGGCTCAGGTGGGAATTGGGGAAGGGTGTTTTGTGTTTTTCCTTTGTTCCTCAATTTTTGGTGTACTTTTTATCTTACTTTGAAGCCCTGGAGCTTTTCTACGGAGAGAAGGGCTTGTTTTTACTTGTTGTAAAACTTCCAGTGAAATGAAAGAGAAATGAAAAAAATGAAAGTGAAAGGTGAAGGAAGACTGATCTGTGGAATCAATTGAAGGTGTTTAGATTTTTATTTATCTGTTTGGGCTAACACTAGAATGTGTCTTTTTTATCCGAACAGGACAGTGATTGTCTGGATTCATTTTGCAACTGAAGCCGTTCTTCCCAAAGCACTACTATAAAAACGCACGTAATAAGTCTAAAATTATGTCGTCCGCCCAGTTATTTAAGAACACGGCTCTCTTGTGCAAGTCACAAGTATTTGTGTAACCATTAGAAATATGGCATTTAGATTCTGTTCAAAAGGTGAAAGACGGTTGTAAATTCAGAACTCTGCTTCCGTTCCCTCTACTGCAAGTACCAGAATATTTGTCCGAACGTCGAATTAACCAAGTCGCTTGGGTTGATCGAACTAGACTTATTTATACATACTTAAAATAGGATCAATTCACTTCGTTTGTACTTCTAACTCGTCCCCAATCATTTTTGAGTTAAATCCCTTCCCCAGTGCAAAACCTGCTCTTCCTCTTCGTTTTGTAAAATTTTTCACAATGACTTTGGCAGAAACATTACTAGCTTAAGAGCCGGTTTCTTGGTCTTTAATCTCTCTTCATAGCAGGGGGCATAAAATCCGAGACGACAACGCCTGACATCCAGCACAAACTTCATTAAAGAGAATTGGATCAGATAATAGTGAATGGAGACGGGTTCAGACGATGACCAAATACTCCTCTTCCTCTTCAATGAAACATCCAATAGAGGGTACGCAAATGCAGTTCTGGACCTAGCGTCTAAAGCAGGGGGGTTGCTTCGTGGATAGCGAAATCGTGCGGTTCCTTTTACAAAACTAAAATGAATTAAGTACTAATTAAGACTGTTTGTTTCCGTTCTCATCTGCACCGAAATGTGAACTGGAAAATAAGTATGAACGGCGCACGGTTTTCTTGTTTGTTTCCGAGGAAAGACGTCCAAGCGTAGCGGTTTCAGTGTTTTTTGCTAGTTCAGAGGACGCGAGTGGTAATTCCGAAAATAGGTCAAAACAGAGGGGCGGTTCCGAAGAGGGGCGTCTTCTCGGCGTGAATCAGAACCAGCGAAGCCACGTGCGATGCGGAGTGAAGAAGATTACAGCGGGAACCGGGTGTACATATCAAAACAGGCCCATGGGGTCCACGTGTGACGTACACACCTGGAATGTGGCCATTTGCCAGCTGCCACCCTTCCAGAATTACACATCCGTTTCTCAGAAATGTACTATAATGCCCTTCGTCTCCCCTCGTGTATTATATCCGCCGTCGAATTCCAACCGACTTACGCACCTGAAATGACGTTATTAGCCCTCACTGAGAAAATTAAACCGATGGCAAATATGCGAAAATGTGGCTTTCGTAAAAGGGAGACAAACCGTGGAGACGTGTTCTAATAACCAACCCTCAATTTTCTGCTGCTAAGTTATTGGTAATGAAGGAGTGCCTATTCTGGGACTAAAAATGGGCGTTTTGTAAATTTGGTCAAGTTGGAATCTTTTTGTGCTTGCTGTCGTTCTATATGTTCTGGTTAGGACGCCCCGCTTCGACAGACAGTCGGCGAGCTCGGCCTGATTGGAGACGAGGAGAGAAAGAGAAAGCCTTCGAAACGTTCTCCTCTTACTTCAGCTCCTTCTTCCAGCTTCTAGTATGTTTCTTTTCATTCTTGTATAATGCTAGGCTTTTGTGTAATTTTCTGAATTTAATTTATTGTCTTCTGATTTTTTAGAAGTTAAAAAGGAGAGATGGGTTACTGGAAATCGAAGGTTCTTCCGAAGATCAGTAAGGTGTTCGGGAAGAACGGTAAAAAGAGTGCCGCTGCTGAAGCTTCCAAGGGTTTTGAGGAATCAAAGGTGGTTTCCGTTTGCCGTACTGTTCGACTTTTAGTCTTCTCCGATGTTTCTGCTGTGGCAACCGCAACCGAAAAGAAAATTAATATTGGTTTTGTTGTTTTTTCTCTGCTTACAGGAAGGGATTAATAAGGAGTTTGAAGAGAAGAAAGCGGAACTCCAACCTAAAGTGATAGAAATCTATGAAGCTTCATCTGCTGAAGTTAAGGTTAGCTCTTTCGATTGACACCTGGGTAGTTTTATGTAAACACAATTGTCTTCTGGTCTCTCGAAACGTAATTCCTGTGTTTTGTTTACATAGACTGTCGTCAAGGAACGCAAAGAGTTGGGACTAAAGAAGAACTCTGCGGGAGTTCAATGCTTTCTGGAAGAATTAGCGAAAATCGGTATGATCTATCAGTTATTTTAGTCCGGTTTACGGATTGGAGAACACATCTCCATCAACCGGGAAGAATGCTTCTGAGTAACCCGTGTGCTCTATTTTGTAGATTTCCCCGGATCAAAGACAGTGAGTGAGTCATCTTCACAATATGGCCCGACCTTGGTCCCAGGGCCGGTCTTCTTCGTGTTCGAGAAGGTGTCGACCTTCATCGTAACGGAAGAGAAGGATACTACAACAACTACGGAGGATACGGCTAGAGAGATAGATGCAGCAGCAGCGACAGAAGAATCCAGTAAAGAGAAGGATGCTGCATCGACGACGGAGGAAGCCGGAAAAGAGAAGGAAGTGGTTGCAGAGGAAAAGAAGGAAGAAGGGACGGAAAAAGAGGAAGTTGTGGCCGAGAAATCCGAACCTGTTTCGTCAGAGCCCGCGAAGGCCGTGCAGGAAGAAGCTCCAAAGGCGTAGAAATCCAACGCCATCATTTACCTCTCTTCTGTAAAGAAGTACAGTACCTCCCTTACAGGATTTGTTATTCTTTCGTCTTTTTTCTCTGTTGATTAAAATGGTTTTGTGTGATTATTGCTTCAAGTACTTCTGAAGATTTGTCTCTACTACCTTGTTCGTAAGGATTCAAGAGAACTGTATTTGTGGTTTATTCATGTTTTCATAGCCGAACAGGTTCTGGTCTTTTTCTTCTTCTCTCGATTCTGGGCTCACAGTAATACAAGAAACAGATTTTTTTTATTTTTTTTCACGTTGGAAGCTCATCTGTGCATCAATGGAAATTCCTTCATTTATCTCTTCCAACGTGTAAAGATTAAAAACGAAGAAGACAAAAATCAAAACATGGGTTCGCCAACACGCATCATTTCTAATGCTAAACAGAGAAGCAAGAAAAGTAGTGAAAATTATGGGAAGGCCAGGAATCAAATCAACGTGCCAAGCCTATCTAGGGTACTTGGGATTTTGCTCCCTTTGTGAACCATCGTTGTTGACAGAATAATGGCTGGCCGACCGAATGACGGGACGCGTGGCCCGTTGCATGTGCAATGTCGTTACTTCTGCCCCACAATTACGTTCCAATGATACGCGAATGGTGATCATGCCGTTCATCCGCAAGCTCACAACCCGGGCCAACTCCAAACCAACGGCTCTGATTCTTAACACTGCTCTCACGAGTCAGGGAGATTATTCTAGGGTAAGATCCGTGTACAAATGATCCGGTGATTATTCTCATTTTCTTGTCATACATCATATGAGATAATTCTTCAAAAGAAGTGTCACAATCCATCGTGTTCATATTTCATCGCCGAAATGGAATCCGTGGGCGGAGGGAAGAGTGATCCAAACCGTATCGAGAGTTGAAAGTACAGAACGGGATCGTCCAAGCGCTAGATTCTTCTATATTCAGAGTAGAAGCGAGGTGGCATTAATCTGAGTGGGCTCCTGTGATTAGGTCTCGTTTCGTGACATCATTGCTTATCTTCCCTTCTCTGCAGTTGCACAAGGGTGTAAGAAAGAGAGACGCATAAAAAAACAAGGGAAGGTGAAGGATATTCACGTTTTAGCGTTGATTGATTTGATTTCCATTGAAACGAAAACGACCCTAAACAAGTGGACAGCCTTCTGCTCAGCCACTTCCTTTTCGTTAACTTTACGACCTTGGTTGAGACGACGATGCAGACCATCCTTTTTTCTCAGCCGACCCATGCTTCCGCTTCTTAGTATCCCTCCACCCAACTTTCATCTCGTTAATTTCAATTGGAGAACCGTCGACGAAATTGACGAGTAGAGTAATTTCTGAGGTGATTGAACAGGCAGATCATGGATCAGAAGAGAGTTCGTACAAGTTAAGTCTTGTCAGGCTTTCTAAAAGAACTTAAGACGTTTTCCATACACGCAAACGAGACCCCGGAGCCTAATGTAAAGTTAAGTCTCGCGCTGATGCTTTCAAGTTTCCACGTTTTTAAATTTTATAGATAAGATTAGCATTTAGCTTGAATGGATAAACATTAATCAACAACATAATTCGGTGCGACGACCAAAAGCCCTCTTGGGTTCCGTCGTCTATAACGATCAGATGACCTTCTCTTTTAACCGGTCTCTGCGATGCAACCGACAGTCTCACAATTAGCGATAACTCCACCTTGAGAATGTAGAAACAATTAGGTTAAATTTATTCATTTTTATTTTGTATCTGGTCTCAAGTTCCGAGATCCGCAAATTCAGCAACCGATGCACTTGCTAAACAAGGAGCTACCCTACAGTCGCTGGTTGTCAGTGATATGCTCTCTTCTCTGTAATTTTTATATTTTTCTTGTTTATATATAGACATCCTTTTAAAAAAAAAGACAATTAGGTTACTCTTAAATCTTAACCATTCACTCTTTCATGCAGAAATATGAGTGCAAGACTTAAGTTTCACCGTAAGTGGTATTGACTTGTCATAGCACCACCAGTTGGATTAGTAGCTGCCAAGATGGATCATCTAGCATTAAGAGTCCTTTGTAATGCTTATCGTCTGCTGCTCCATAGCCTCACGAATAGCCACCTTTAGTCCAATCAAGGGAGATAATTCAGAGTTGGTAACTGCATTACGAGATAATAAGTGGCAATAGAAGGAAAATTAGAAACACCTGATCTCTGAGATCTATTTTGTCAAATTCATCAATACAACAGATGCCATTATCAGCAAGCTAGAGTGCTCCAGCCTGCACATAGTGGATAAACACCGTCACCCCAGATACACACTTAATAGAATTTTCTGCAGCAAGAAATTAACAATCCATAAATATGTAGGATTGATTCAAAATATGAAAATAGTAGTTCGTGTAGTATGTTCTGCTAACACGGAACTTGAGCAGACAAAATGGCAAGGCTACGTTGGAGAACAAAAGGGTCTGGTTTGTCATGCAATTAGAAAGAGGCAGTGGGGAAACATAACTATTGTCACTGCCATATGTAATGGTTTCTGCAGTAAGTAAATAAGGCAGAAGAAGTAGCATAACTCACAAGAAGATATGACTACCCTTGAGTTACTATACAAACACACCACTAAGTCAAGAATTAAAGGAGTGAATAAAAACAATATGAACTTGTTGAAGAGCAATTATAAAAAAAAACTTACATGACTCTCACAGTAAGAAATCTCACTGCTTCCATGTTGTTTTCAACTTTTGCGTTTTTGTTACTTGATTGTGTATTTTCAGCATAGTTAACTCCAAAAAATTGTTATCACCCCAAAAAAGTTATACTAGGTCAAGTTTATTAACTTCTACCATTAAAGCCTCCCCTAATTTTCAAAAAAAAAAAAAAAAAAAAGTCACTGTGGAAGTATGAGTCTTGCATAATTGCCTCCTTCCAGTTAAAGTTGTTTTCCTTTAGTATTTTTATCACTTCAATGCAATGCCTAGACCCACTACCTAAAAAGTATAAAAATGTCCCCAACATCTAACTTGAGTCAAGTCTTTTTGTTCTTCACCCAAGAGGTGATTTGTGTTTGAGCTACCTTAAAAAAACGAGTAATCTCTTTGTTAAGACCTAAAGTTTGGCAATAATTCCGCCTTTAAAATTGAGAAGAGTATGTTTTAGACTATGATCATTTTAACTGGTGTATGTAGTTTTGTCTCTATGTCCTTTTGTCCCCAACTTGAGAGAGAAAAGTAGAAGAAAAGTACGAGAAAAAAAGTATTTTGTTCCACATATTGTGGTAATTTTTATGTGACTAAGAGAGGGTGCACAAAAGATGAAATTTTTGCATCTATGAAGTTTTTTTCAACAAAAAAAAATTGAAGACTAAGAATCCTTTTCATTGCAAGCTGAAGTTATAAACTCCAGTTAGAGGGAGAGTGTTGAAGAGCAAGTATGAGAAAGTCTTAAATGACTCTCATAACAAAAAATCTCACAGAATCGGAATTATTATAGTAGAGTCTTAAAAGAATCTCATAGGAGGTCACAAAAAAATTTCAGTTAAAACTTGTTTTAGTTATGTTAGTCTTTTATTTATGTTCAGTTGTTCAATTGTTCTAGGACTCATCTTTTAGTGTTTAACTTTGGGTGTAACTGGGACAAAGGTAGTTTAATTGTAATTGGATTTTATTTGTTTCCTCTATTATAAATAGAGGCTCATTGTACTCAAATTACAACAAGTTACTGAAGTTTTTCTCTTTCCAAAAAATTCAAAAAACTCAAAAAGGACTTAAGAGAAAATGTCGTTCTCATTCTGCGTAAGGCTATTTCTACCAAAGACTCTCATGTGCAACCTACAAGAAATTTTTGTAAAGAGACAAGTTTGTCTACAGCACCAACCAAATGAAAGAAAAATGTCAAACTCCCATAGTGAATGATCTCATCAACGGCAAAAATATGCATGAGCAGGCAAGTTAACCAAATGGTTTTAATATCATTTTTTGACATGTTCAGTGGATGATGCTGCAGATCAAAGCATAGTTTTTGGGAGAATCGAAAGTGATTAGTCAGAGTTCATAACCTCAATGCAGAATTCCCCTGTTTCAGGACACAGATGTTGTCAACCCCGCTGCTAAGGAGGACTTCCCAGATGTATATACAGACCATGGAACTAGCTCAAAAGTGTACCTGCAGTAATTGCACATATTCTAGTGTTATCTCAGGCAACATGAAAAATAAAAATAAATGGAGAAAAAATATAAAAAAATGCAGGTCTACTAAAACCAATTGGAAGAAAATAACAGAATACAGAGCTTCACAAACATACTTCAGAAACTGAGACTTAGCACAACTTGGATCTCCAACAATACACACATTAATGTCCCATCTTAGGTTGATGCCTTCATGGGTGGTCTTATGCACACCACCCATTAACATAATAAGAACAGCACGCTTAATTTCTTAGTGGCCAAATACAGTTGGAGCAATGTTTTCCACGTTCTTATTAAAAAAATCGGGGGTGTTCCTCATCATTTGTATTTCCTCCAACTCTTCCGCCTGTCAATTACAAACAGAATGGCAATTTTTTAAAGGAAAATCCATGAATTCAGTACATAATTATGGCAACTAGGGAGCTCTAGAATGTGTTTGTGCAACAGTGTGTAATCTAGGCCCCAGAAATCTGTCAAAATTATCACTTAAGTCTCCACAAAGAGATATTATAAAAAAAATGCAACCTTAAAACCTTCTAGCTTTGCCAATAGACAAATCCAAACAAGAGCAACAGAACACAAATTTGCTGAAGCTTCAAGGAGGAATAACCAGGCAGAAATTATACATGTATAAAGTTAGGAATTAACTTGAGGAAAAGAACATTGCAGGCAAAGAGTAGTTTAAGAATTTCTTTCCAAGAATAATTTCAAGAAGATCAGAGCATGCCCATGATATATGTTCCCAAAGGTGGTCGTAATTTTGTGATAAAATCAACAGAAGACAAACGTAATAGTATATGCAGCATAACATCACTTTGCAAGTCAAACTAAAGGGAATCTGAACCTACAGTAAACTGAGGATTTCCATCTTCATCTGTATCCTTCTTCCTGCTTCTAATGTCAGTATACCTTGTTCCATTAGACACCTGAACATGCGCTTGAGAATCAATCAAAGACCATCATGGCCAATGACAGGTGAGAAAACTCTGAACCTTTTTACCAACTCTGACTGGATAATGTATGCAAGTAATCAAATCCCAAAAAATGTATAAATCATAGATAACACAAAATTTAAGCAGAACAGACCTGCACCAAGTTTGCAATAAATGCAAGACGATATGAAAGATCTCTCATACCCAAGGCCTTAAGACCTCGAACACCTCCATTCCCAGCAGAAGCATTCTGCCTCTGAGGTGCTTCTCTTTGGCATGCTGCTCTTTCACCAATTGAAACTAATACCATAATGTCCAGTACCACAACCACAGTTCCAGTGAAAATAACCAACCCTACAAGAAGCCCAAAAGAAAGTTTCATGTCAAGTACGATGAAAGGGTTTCACACACCAAACCAAAAAGCCAGACTCATGCTTTGATTCCCAAATGATGAATAGTTTCCTAACTGTAGTTATGGTTCAGAACCAACAGCCATAAGACAGAACTCACAATGAAGAAAGAAAGTATATGATGTTAAGAGGGGAGCTAGCCTAAGTGGTAAACGTGGAGAGTCTGAGAGTTCCCAGTGCCAGCAGGCTTACATCATAGCACATATTTGAGTGCTTACACTTTTTTACCCCTGTAATAGATGGACTAACGAATGTACTCATGCGACTCCAATTGTTATGGTTGTAGATGATATAAAAATTTGGTGGATGAAAGCAAAGAACAGTTCAATGAGATCTATAGAAGATTAACATTTTAAAACTAGCAGCATAAAAACAGTATATCTGTGACATGCAATGAGCAGGAACATTAGCATAAATGCCAGTCACAATCTATTGTTCTGAGATCCTTGAAAAACTCAAGTATTATCCTTAGTATTAAAGGGTTGGATCCACGTGGATGAATATACAGAATTAGGGCAAGGGCATGACATGTTGAGGTTGCTCTCCAAGTGTTGGTAACTGTAGAATATCGTGCTGGTCATAAGGATTTTGAAAGGACCAATTGAAGAAAATTTTCTCCATGGGAGGGCCAAGGGAGAGACCAACTGAATAAAATTTTCCACTCCAATGTAGAACAGAGACACTGAGGTGATGTGCACATATTTATTACATGAGATAACCTCAATCACATGGACCAATATGGTTGTAATCTATTTTCCTATAGCCCAACTTGTTAGGTAGCATGCCTACGACCTACTCCAAGTTTACACCCAAAGAATTGCTTATAACTGTTTCTGCTAAGATTAAAAGCTCAACATCGGGTTGCAAATCCTATGGGAAAATGTCATTTTTACTCAAAAAGAAGTCCAGCAAGACAAGCACAGAATAAAAATAAATTGGGGATTTTTGTTCATCCTAAAGAGTTATGTGACAATTGGTGATCAGAAATAAGTGATACGACATAGAATTAGGGTAATAACTACTGGGATAATTTTAAGTACAAGAAAGAAGAAAGTGAATCATAGGTAAAATAATTCAATGCAATGGCCCGCTTAACCATCTCATGAAGAAGGATCAAGAGACCCTCTGCTGGTAACTCTTTTGGTGTTTCTTGCATTCGAACTCTTTGCCAATCAGTAAATTTGCTTTTTTTGCCTAAGCAATGCCCATTTGTTCCGATTCTGACATGTTGGATTCACACAGAGTATCAGCTGCAATCGAAACGCATTAGAAAAAATAATAGTACGACCACTCAACAAGTACCACTTTCAAGCAATAACCACCTCGGTATACTTGAACTATTGCTCAACGTTCTTATTTACATTACCACAGTCTAGGCACTTGAAAGCCTCTTGAAGAAGTTCAGGCCGGACCTCGCTAATTCGGGTGATTAGCCCCATTACTGAAACTAGTTCCCTATCTCAGACGTTGTGAGATCCCTCAGTCTGCAAAACGTTGATAAAAATGGGACGAATTTTCACGTTGTGAGATCCCTCAGTCTGTAAAACGTTGATAAAAATGGGATGAATTTTCAAGTACCAAAACTATAGCCAACTTAAAGGAAAGGCTTCATTACAGGTAGTGGTAGTTAACCTCTTCAGCAATGGGATGTTATAGAAGGCTACATAGATATCTTTATTGGGGTTATCATCGGCAAAAAAAGTCGGTTACCGCTCCATAATGAATCGTTTGCAGGCATTCTTCAAGTAAGGCTCAAATCTGTAAGAAGCGATAGAAAATCTTAAAAGACCCATTTCACACCAGATTTCACTGAAAATTTGCAAATGGCGGTGATTTCTTACCTCAAATACTATTCAGAAATGGCCTTTTGGAGCACATTACTAAACCGCATTGTTAGTGTTTGTGGTCTGTGTTAATACTTGGCTTTCCACACCTTAAACGACCAGTATTTTCGGGTCGGGTTGTGTTGGATAGGTTGTATTGGATAGGTGCTTACACGCATAACATGGGAGAAATCAATAATCATAGTCGTCGAAGTCGTTGCATCCTTCATATTCTCGATCTCGATCTCATAGCTTGAATCTGAAGAGAAATCCGCAAACGATTGGAGATATTACCCTGCATAAAACCCATAACCCATGATGGTAAGAGAGTAGTACCTCTTAAGAAATTCTAAGATGATGTTTTCCACGCGTACTGCTTTCTCATCGATAAAGAAGACACTGGCGTCCATTTCTTCCTATTCTGCTAGCAAGAGAAGCTCCGGCGTCCTGGAGTACCACCAACTACCAGGTCTGGATGGGAGTGAGAGGTGATCATTGTTACTCTCGTTAGGCGCGAGAGGAAAAGGTGCGAATATTTTCCCGCCAAGAGCGTGAGGGCGGGGGAGGTGGCAGCATCCTCTATATGGGCCTTGGACCTTGAGAATGGGCTTCAGTGCCTGGAAGCGGCAAATCTATATTAGGGAAAGCTCCAGCACCCACGAAGTGGAGGCCCACCATAATTCCCTGACCAATTTATTTACATAAATAGACGTTCCTGATTCATTCTCAATTTCTCATAAATCAGATGGAAGTCATGTTTTTAAAAATTAATTCTTTAATATTATGTCTGGTAACATTTCTGCGCCGGTTGCAAACCGGTTGGGCTCGTGGCATCCCTAGCATCAGCAAAACGCTTCCATCTCTGTGGTCTTGATATAGTTGCATCCATTAAATAAAGTCCACGCAAACAAGAAACGACTTCAAAGTCCAAACCGGATCGCTTCGACGGCTCTATAAAAAATTCTGTTAGCCGCAATAACACTCTCCAATGAGAGAGACTGAAGCTTGGGTTCCAAGGCACAGCAACCACGATCGCCACTTGTTCTTTCTTTTCTTCCGCCTCGGCCTTTCCCTTCCAAGGCTCGTCTCTCGTCTCCTACTCCCTCGTGTTACTCTTCGTTGGGAGGGCAACCAAGCGAAGCAACTCGATGTCCCCCATCCGTGCACGTCGAAATATGATCCGAAGAGTACAAACGCAAATGACGGGGTCATGTAACGGCGTCCCGGAGGGGGAGACCGGAAAGCGTCATCCGTGTTGGTGGCATGTGGAGCCGGACGGAGGATTTTGATTTAAAGATTGACTGGACTGCCGCAGCGCTACTCTATCACAAGGAATAAAATGATGGAAGTTTGGTTAAGCATGTATCGAATAAATTAAACGGGAAAAGAGAGAAATGGGGAAGCGATTACTCACATGCATGGGATTCGATTACTTTTCTATTTCCGATTGGTTGGAGAAAGTGAATTGAAACACTGAGGACCACGAAAAGACGCCTAGATTTATGAAATCCACATGATCCCACCCTCTGTCTTCTTTCTCCCACCCACCACCACCCCTCCACCCTTTTTTTTGTCTATTCTCCATTATTTGTATTTCGTCCAGGACCCTGATGTTTCGCTTTTGTTTTGCTATCCGGGTTTTGAATGTTTGTAATTCCTCTGTAGAAGCGAATCCAGATTTGATAAGAGAGGTGAGATTGTCTTCCAGCGGAGTCGTTTTCTCGACTTCTCCCCAGTTCCTAGAATTGCATGATTAAGCATTTACAAATTGCAGAGTCCAGTTTCGATATGAATCAATTGAATTAAGCTAGTACATATATGCATAAACTCCCTCTGTAATCACTCTTTGCTTCGGTTCCATTAACATACATACAGTGTTTTGAAGTATTGAACAAAAAGAACGGAGTAAACAGGAAGAAGAAAAAGAATCCAAGACCGTGAATCCATCTCCTGCACCTCGAAGCTCGAACAATCTTATGAAGCGCATTTTGAAGGCCTGAACCCTAACCTTCCTCGAGCGATATCGAACTCCCAGAGGAAATTCTGTTGCAGGATATTGCCGAACATGGATACTCCCGGCGATGTAGTGGGCAAGAAACCCAGACATTTAACGCCATCCGCTACCGCCACGACGTAGCTCTTTACCGCCGGCTCGAACCGCGCGCCCCCCTTAAAGTGCACACCCAACCGGGGCACCGCCGCTTCGTCGTACCCTTGCGTCGCGTCAAAGCAGAATTCGAATGGCTGCTCGTCTACCCGGGGGAAGCTCTTCAACGCTTTGCTTAGAGCTGCCATGACCACCCGGTAAGCCTGTTCGACTAAAACGGTGAGACTCGTTCCGGAGTCGACAATTACCCCGCCATCGCGGATCAGATCCCAGGCCGACCGGGGGATCTTCAACATAGTATTGTTGACGGAGATGCCGACCACTTCTACGGCGTAAAACGGATCTGACGGCTGGCTGACGAGAAGATTGGTGTATCTCATCCGGGCAGAGGTGAAGTTGCTGCTGCCGAAGGAGATGTAGCTGGAGACTTTTTTAGTGCTGAGATGGTCGACGAGGCAGTAGGAGAATTTGCCGCCGAGTCTTGTGGTGGCTTTGGCGGCGAAAGAGTGCTTGCTGTAGCCGAGTCCCAACACCCCGTCCGCTTCCCGGAAGCTCGATCCCTCGAAAGTCGACGAACAACCGATCACCAGGTTCTTGAACTTGGCTTTTTCACCCGTCGACAGAGTCACCGTGGCCGACTCGTTGGCGTGGAAACCCAGCGTACTCGAACCGTCTCCGTATCTGCAACACGAACGCAGTGCCCACTAAGTCAGTAACTCAACAGTCGTCCGGTTGACTCAGATGAGCTTTTGGACCATGTGAGTGGGAGTTCGGAGACCTCCGGGGGCATTTATGTGAGTAGTTTATAAATCCGAGGACATATTCGGGAACTTGGGGCTTGGATTCTATTTTGCTTTTATTGGTTCTTGCGTGGCAGCGTACCCAAAAGTTTAATTACCGGACACTCTGCTCCTTGTCCCTGACATGTCCACGAACGCAATAACTGTTGATCCGCCAAAGCATAAAAAATAAAGTTATTTTGACTGAAATTTGCATGGTTGACTGGATTTTCCTAATTAACCCTTCATTAGTGGCGTTTTAGTTCTCCCCTGGTACGGTTTTGTTGGTTAGAGGTGATATCTTTGGTTATCTCCGTTTATATTTTAACTCGGTTCACGTTCCGAGGCGACTCGGTTGAAAGAAGGGAGACTCACCGGTAATCATATAAGCACGGGCTCGCCGGCGTCGGGCATTTCGTCAATGTCAAGGGTAGCTCATTTTTACACATGTTGGACGCGCAGCTGATGGGACGAAATGTACGCGACCGGTCGGCGTAAAAGATCCGGCGGCGGTCTAGACGACCGGAGTCTTCACAGTGTGGGCAATTGTACCGGCAGTTCATCCACGTCAAGTCGCTGCCGGTGTCGGCCACCAGCAAAAACCTCTGAGCCGGTGTGCCTACGCGGAACCTGACGAAGTACTGCCCGGTCCTGGAATAAGCCCCCGAAAACAAGGGCATGGAGAAGGAGGATGCGTTTTGGGGAATCTCGGCTGCCCTCCGACGATGAACCATTTCGGAAATCATCCTTGTACGCTGATTGTCGCTTTGAAGCAGCTCCTGCACTCGTTGAGACCGATTAAGAGGACGAGCCACCCGGTCGCTCAGCTCATGCGCGTGCCGGTGAATCAACTCGAATCGAATGGGGCGCGATGGGTTCTTCGCGAGTGCCGTCGTCGCGAAGAACCCAAGCAAGAGAAGAAAAGTTTGAAACCAAGAACACATGGTGTTGAGGTTGAGATTCAGATTTCTCTTCCTGCTCATCAACCCTTCTCCTCGGAGTAGGCCGCCGAATGCCGGGCTTCTTCAGCGAATTGGAAACGGAGGAAGTACGTACTTCAGAGAATGGTACGCTAAATGGAAAACATATTCAATGAACAGGTGTGGACAGAGATCGCTTCTGGAGGATGAAAATTGTTTTCATCCCTTGGTCGAGACAAAACAGATGGCATTTGATTGATATGAACCAATGTATAACTATGAACATAAACCAATTTAGTAAGTAGAAAGACCTAACCAGAGAAGAAGATTATATAGGGGGGAAAATGCCGATTAGCTCGTACAAGTAAAACATTAACAGAAACGAGGAATCCTGTCTTCTTTATCGTTGCTTCTTTCAACTGTTGCAGTTGCGGATCCCCTCCTCTATAAGCAAAAACCAAAAACGACGCGCTTTCCATTTCTTTTTTGCTATATTTAAGTGGCTGACGTTGGTATTTGTTTTTTAGTTTAGGTAAAATCATGAAAAATAAAAAATTTACTTTTTTTATCTGATTAGAAACCGGTATCGATGATCGACGCTGCTTCACATGATGATTGGATCGAAATTCAACGCTGGCATTAAAAAACTCATGGTAGGATGAATTTAAAAATGAACAAGATGGTTTAAAGAAAATAATCAGGGGCAACGTGCACCAGAGAGCTGATTTTGCCTTTGACCGGAGGTAGATGGCCAGCTGGCGGCCGATTCGGTCCTCCGAAAGTTCATGTTAGTAGCTACTTTGAAGGATTCACTCGATAATCTTTGCTGTTTATGGTTTTTGTTTTTCTTAACTTTATCCCGGCAAATGCTTCCATGATTAACCAGAGGCTTTTCTTTAGTACGAATCCTCCGGGAACCGGGATAATGCTTTAATAACCGATTTGTTCTTCTGTTCCGTTAAATGGAGAAAGAAAATGAATCATTGACGTTTCTGGGACCGGCTGGGGAAGTGGAAGCAAAACCCAGTTCAGAGGCTTTATTGCAGGTGGTGGTCTTTAAAATAAGCCATTAATGCTCGTGTTAGAGGTCGAAGGAAGCTGATTTATTGTATTTTCTCTTCTTCGACAGCCGTTTTCAGAGAGAAATAGCCCACGCTGGAGCCTGGAAGAGATGAAATGCAAAAAAACTTCATATTCAGGTAAACCTCAGAATGGGACCGGTTGAGTAATAGTAATCCTTACCTGGGCCAAGATGTCAGGAGTCCGCCCTTCCATCATTCAACTTCATGAATGGGATCAATCATTCAAGTAAAGAAGACTTAAAAGCAGATATGAATCAATCACTCCAAGCAGATATGAATCAATCACTCCATTTCTTTTTCTGGTTTACTTTCTAGTTTTTAGAATCGATTAGGTGGATCCCTCGATTGGGGGCAACGTTCAATACTGGGCTCGTCTTAGGTCACGGGTTCTGCTCGAGCCGTTTATCCGGGTGGCACGAGCTGGAGCTCGACAGGATCCCGGCTTTCCACGTACAGAATGGATCCCATGTAAGATCGATCATAAACAGAACAACTGCTCGTGAATAATACGAAACTAAAGGAAAACTGATCAATTTGGTACTTAAAAAAAAAAAAAAAAAAAAGAAAGGAAGAAAAAGCTGCTCGCGTTCTGAATTAGACGGTCTGAGATGAACTGTGTTTCATGATTCCGCAGCTTCTGCATAATGGGATGAAGAGTTTAAAAATGGGACGAAACAGCGAGCCAAAGAATCCTACTAACGTGGACACATGACTAATTAAAAGAAGTTTGAAAATCTCATTGAATTCCAATCGTTGTCAAATGGGGTGAGGCGAATTGTGGAGGAGTAGAATAATCGCCGTCCACCGCGGCAGTAGAGTACAGTAAGCAAGAACATGGATTGGCATATCCGGTGTGGGCGACAACCAGTGCGACCTCGAAATTCAGATCAACTGATCGATCGTAAACTGAGAAAACGAGCACGTTCTGGCTTCTGCGAATGTGGACCGGAACATGAAAGGAGGAATCGTTCTTCACTTTTCACAGACGACGTGATTGGCTGTCAAAGTGTCAAATTGGCATAATGGTAAGAGGGGAGAGGGGTCGAAACGACGCAGGGGGGTCTTCCCTGTGTCGGGAAAGGGACGGGACATAAAATGATAAGACAAAGTAAGGCGGAGAAGCAAGAGGAGGAGCCATGTTGATGTCCTCCGGTGGATAAGTTTACGTAAAGTGGGAGGAAATGCATCTTCGTTGTTCTCCTTCTCTCTGTCGAGGTCAGGGGACAAGCGTAACGTTTCTAGATGAAGCTTTCCGCTTTTGGGTACAAAGGTCGAAGAGAATTGGGCGAACCAACTTGACAGCTCCAAGCCCAGTAACTAGAATTGGAAAAGAAGCCCAAGTCCAGTACTACACAGTTACACGAACACCTATCACAGCTTAGCAACATGCTTGAATAGATGAATGCGACGGTAATTTTTCTTCTCTTATTATTTACCTATTAATATTAAAGTAATATTAATTCATTTTTTAATGAGAAAGAATGAAACATCGTAGATATTTTGGCAGTAATGAGAAACGACTCTTTCAAGCAAACCAACATCAGCTGAATTTGTTGTCTAATCTTAATCAAGCTATCGAGTTCCATTATTTAGTCCACAAAGTTACGATCTCTACTCAATGACTCAATCACAAAGTGTAACTGTGTATAGTAGTATTCCCGGATATTTGATAGAGATGCATATATGGAAAGAAATACAAGTACCAAACGGACTCAAACTCAAACTCAAAAGAGTTATAATCTCTAGCGTCATTGCTATAATTTTATAAATGTTTGGCTCTTCATTAATGAAAATCATTACAAATATTATTCTCAATTCCTAAATTCTATATAGTATCAAAACTCTTAATTAATTAAAACTAACTCGTTGTCGTTGGAAATCCCCACCGAAGCCGAACCTTGGGCTTAACTCTTCCCCCTATGCCGTCGTCTCCGCTCCTTGTCACCAGAAAAGACCCTGCACCCCTTTTCGTGTGCCTATCTCTCCCTCTCTGCATCTCTTGGTCCCTCCTGAAATTTGGTTCCTTGCTAGAAGATTTGTAGATGTTGTTGTCATCGTCATTGCCTTTCGTCAACCAAATTGGCTCTTCTCTCGTCATTGATTTCCCACCGAAATCTCTCCACCCTAATGCCACCAGCAGTTTCACCTCCGTCTTGTAATTGGTCAATGCTTATGTGTCACCTTTGACTGTACACATGTATAGTTGATCAGTCGAAGTTGGGTATTTTCCTAAATAAATTCAAACTGTCGTCATTTATCTAATTAAGTTTAAAAATTGGGTAAAGCCTCTTTAATAAATTCATATTCAATCATTCAAGTGGACCTTTGTATAGTATTGATACCTTAATTTTCATTTATCAATATAATAACTGGTGTTGAGAGTCTGAAATTCCACATTCCAGCCTCCAAGGTAGCTCTCCTTCAAGCTCATCTCCCCGAGAATACCCTCATCCATGGAGTCGACAAAGTCTCTCACCTTTGGTAGCTCTTTGCTCGTCCCAAGCGTGCAAGAGCTGGCCAAACAGCCCATGGAAACGATTCCACCTCGGTACCTACGGCCAGAACTGGACTCTAGGATCATCAACTCCACGGATGCGTCCCAAATTGAGATACCCGTGATCGACTTGCGTAAGTTCCATATTGGAGAATCCATATTTGCCTCCGAACTGGAGAAATTTCATATGGTTTGCAGAGACTGGGGTTTCTTCCAGGTACTACATCTCTCCCACCAAAACCTTAGATCATTCCTTCTCCCTGTGCTTGTGACTCTTTGTGATTCTTATTTACTGTAGAATGAATCATAATTAAGTTGAATCCCAGAAGAAATCCACCAAAAGAAAAAAGAAAAAAAAGTTGCTAACTGAATTGTCCCTTATCCCCAGATGAACTCCTGAGAATTAAGTTTCCTTGATAAAGGAGTAGCAATTACTCCCACACACACAGGAGTGTCTTCCCGTAAAACATCAAAGAAGATAGAACTCCGTGCCACGGATTTCCAAAAAGAATCGCGTTTTGATGTTGAGAATACCAGAAAGAAAACCTTTTTGAAATTTGATCTCCTGGTGACGCTGTTGGGGCCGTGCCCGATTACCCAGTTGACTAAAAAAGTTGGTGGATGAGCTACAGCTACTATTGGCGGCTATTGCTTGTCAGGTGGTGGTCTGTCACCACTTGTTTTACTGCCTATAATATTTGTTTCGCAGGTGTCAAAACTAAAGCCTCTATTAACCAAATACAGCTTGTATTAGTTGCAGCAGATCACCGTGTCAAATACAAAAAAAAAAAAAAAAAAAAAAAAAAAATTTAAAAGGAAAGTTTTGTCAAAATGTTGAAAGCTGCAAAAAATGGAACTGCTACTATAAGTATAAGGTATAGTTTTATTTGGCTGAACCTCCTTCTGATGTTTCAGTAGAGACCGAATACAAGCAATGTATGTTCTAATTCAACACCAATGCTATTGTTAATTTGCTAGTTGGTGAATCACGGAGTGAAATCTTCAGTGGTAGAGAAAATGAAGCTGGCGATTCAACAATTCTTTACTCTAACCATGGAAGAAAAGAAGAGATACTGGCAACAATCTGGCGAAGTGGAGGGGTTTGGACAAGCCTTCGTAGTATCTGAGGAACAGAAATTGGATTGGAACGACATCTTTTTTATGACTACACTTCCTCCTGAACTAAGAAAATCCCATTTATATGACATCCTTCCTCTGTATTTCAGGTATCACCATATATATGTTTCCATTAGTCATGTCATAATGATCATTCAAATTTTGTATATATATTTGTGATTCTAATCTCGTTCCTTTTTATACCGAGTGAATCCGGGTGTTAAAAACCTCTTCTTGCTTTTTGGAGGCCTTATGATGGCAATCACTAACCTTTTAAGTACGTTTCCGCAGAGAAGCAATGGAAGCTTACTCGCTGGAGCTGGAGAAGCTTGCCAAGGAGCTGCTGGGGCTGATGGCCAAGGCCTTGGGAATGGACGAAAAAGACATGGCAGAGACATTTGAAGGGGGGATTCAATCAATGAGGATGAATTATTACCCTCCATGTCCTCAGCCAGAAGAGGTGATTGGCCTCACCCCTCATTCTGATGCTGTGGGACTCACACTCCTCCTTCAAGTCAATGAGATGGAGGGCCTCCAGATACGGAAAGATGGGGTGTGGGTTCCTGTTAAACCCCTCCCAGATGCCTTCATCGTCAACATCGGAGACTGCTTGGAGGTAAAAGCTCTGATATGTATACAGGGATAATCTTATCCTTAGCTAAGTTTCTGCTCCTACTTACAATGCGATGCGCAATGATAACAAGCTCAGTTTAGACTTACTTCCAATACTCCCTGCCTTACCAAGCAGATCTTCACCAATGGGATTTATCGTAGCATCGAACACAGAGCAGTAGTAAACTCAACAAAAGAGAGACAATCTATCGCGACATTCTACAGCCCCAGGATGCTCGGTGAGATCGGGCCTGCACGCAGCTTGGTCACAGCAGAAGGGCCAGCCAAGTTCAAGACAGTGCCCACAGAAAAGTACTTCAAAGATTTATTCACACGAGAATTGAACGGTAAATCTTTCCTCGACTCCCTGAGAATCGAAGGGCCAACCGCGGCGCTATCTGATCAGCCCTGAGGGATGGACTGCCCATGAACTTGCCCTTGTGTGGTCAATCGTTTTTACACTCAAAAGTTATAGTTTATGACAAACTTACAATGAAAAATAAAAACTCTTAATTTTTAAGAAGAAATTCTTCATAATGTGCTCCTTGTTATGTTGATATTCTGGTAGTATAAAATTTGATTATCAGTAGTAATACCCATAGTTTGATTCGGGAAAGAGACAACCTCCGACGCATTCTAACTTTCAAATGGATTTATTAGATCAATAGAGTAAGGAAAGTGATTAAGCATGACGTAGATGGTAGAATCCTTCATACTCCTTGTATTCTTCCCCTCAAGCTTGGAAGTATAGGTGTAGTCTCACATTAAAATAAAATTTTAATTGTATTTATTATCTTCTCCATCAAGGTATACCAGGATAAAACTCGGCCAAACATAAACTCTCAAAAAGATGGGTGATATAAAAAGTTGAAACCAACTTCATATGATTTTGAAAAAATAGTGACAATAATCACTAAAAAAAAGGTTAATGCCTCTCACTCACTCAAAGGACAATGATAAAAACCCACTTAAGGGTACCAATAAAAAAAGTCTAAATAGACTTAAAACAACCACATATATAAAGGAAGAACCAATCAAAACAATACACAATAAGTTGGTCTAAAGGAGTATGCGAGAACCAAAAGAGGATGGAAGGAGAAATATAATCAATAAAAAGGGGTATTTGGGGAATGAAAGGAAGAAAAAATAACCACTACGATAACAACAAGGAGATTGTAACGGTAAAATTGAAGTAACTTAATAAATTTGACTATGTATGACCTCAAGGGAATTTTTTGGGGGAGACCAAATTTTTTCTAAGTTTAAGGATGTGGAAGATACGCAACTGATGCAAACAAATCTCCCCTTAAAACCAAAAATAGTAATTTTGTTAGAGATGGGTATGAGAACAAATGGAACTAGTTGACTTTGTTGGTCTGAATCATATAATTTTGAGTTGGACATGATTTCGGATCCAGAGTCGGACCTAATTTTAGAGCCATAATTAGATATAGACTCAGAGTAAGAAGGAGAAGTATTTAACCAGGTATCTTTCTTGGTTTTGCATGTTGTAGACGGTGACACTAGTTGGGGGACTGGATATGTATTGCTAGAAAGAGTCTTTGTTGATTATGAAAGCAAATCATCGTTTTTTTTTGTTGTTTGCTAGAAGAAGATACAAATTGATGAATACACGAACTTTGCCAAGATCTTCTAAAAGAGGAGAATACCCACCGGTTGCAAAACCATAGCTGACTCTATTTTCACCGAAGAATGTGATCCTTCAATATGACTTGAGGGCGCTATCATCAGGTTTCAGTTAAATTTCATCGTTGTCATTGGGAGCAGCTAGACGAAGATCTACAATTGGTTCACAAAGGATTTGTTGGAAAGAAGAAATTTTATTGTTCAGAATCTGATGAGCTGAAAGATAAGGTTTTATCTCCAACTGGTGTTGAAGGACATGAAACACACATTAGATTAACTATAGTCGAGGTCTCTATCAAAGTAGGTCCCTACGGCCTTGCTGAAGGCACTACCCATGTTGCAATGTGGTTTGTTCGTTTTGCTGTTTATAAAGGATTTTGGAGTGATATCTCATGCTACAACGTGTTAAGTTGTAGAGCCTAATCAATGCCTTACGCGACTCGACCTTCGCCGTAAGGTCGCTGTGGGGGTTGGAAGAGGGTGGGAAGTCCCCCGCCCGATCCACGATATATTAACTGATATTTCATTAAGGGCAGTTTGAGAATTTTACTTTTGTATCGCGGTTGCCATAGTTTCCTCTTTCTATTTGGGGGGTGCTATTATGGTTTTATCATCTGAGGAACATCAGTTGCAGCCGAGCGAGGTTAGAGAAAAACAACACATGTAAGTGTGTGCGACTTGTAAACTATTTCATCTTCATAGTAGATTACTGCACCAGCGGACAAGACGTAATCTCACCTTGAGGCGAACCTATATAAATCTTATTGTCTTTATCATGCTTCCTTTTTCTTTCTTCTGTATTTATTATTATTGTTATTGTTAGTTTAGAATTTAGGTGTCTAATTCCTAAACATAATGCAACCAGATTCTAGCATAGGCTTTGTGCTCGATGAATATGATGAAGGGTCACAACTTCACAGACTTTTTGAATTCATAAACGACACCTATATTGTAGATGGTGCTCACCAAGAGGTTGTGAGGGGACACGAAGGACAGGCCGCACCATGCATGAACGATTTTCTTAATATCTTCTCTTCCTGTAACTTCAACTTGAATGATAATGGCGATCACTTCCTTCAACATAAGTCTGTTTTGTTGTAAGACTCACCATATTAATTTTGGTTCCTAAGACTTCAACACGATGTCTTATGGGAATCTTGTAAGACTCCACCATATTAATTTTGATTCCTGAGACTTCTAGTTGTAAGAATCATGTAAGACTTAATCAAATATGTTCTTCAAGAGTATTTATGTTTTTTGCATACTTCTATGAAAATGAGAGTTGGGAGAGAGAAAAGTATTTTCATAATATATACATTTTTATTATGATTTCAAATTATTTTTTTAACAATTCATACATGGGGGTGGGGGTTAGTGTGTATGGAAATGCACCATCACCTGTAGTTCCAGAGCGTATTGTATATGAAAATTTTCTACAAAGTTTTTCAAGTGCTATGAGGGTAGTCGATTTCTACAACGGGAAGTTATGACTATTTTTTAGGGTAGTCTACTACTTTGTGCTTTGAGAGTAGTTTATTACTTCTTTGTTTGAGGAAAAAACTCCCACAAGGTACCTTATAATCAAATATACCCCTACTTTTTATCCACTCATTGATATCTTCCCCAAACCTTTATCCCAGAGCCATCTCCAACATAGATCGAAGTTGTGCCTTCATATTGCCTTCAAATCAACTTGACAAGGGATGTAAACAATGACACTCAGTTACATACTACCGGCTTAACCACCTCAAGCAAACATGGCTCAAATACCTCAACTAACCAGGATTTGTCAACTTCATCTATGCCATGCAAACATAACTCATCCACCTCAATAAATATGACTCGGTCCACCTCACATGAAGCCCCACCAATCATGGATTATTCAAATGATGTACAAGTTAACAAATATTCTCCTCTTACCAAGTTAAGAAGGCAATGTCAAGACAAATCAAGGAGATGAGTTCTAAATAAATCTCTTGAGATTTTGGCTACATAAGGATCCTAAAGAAAAGGGGTATAAAGGGAAGGAGAAATATGCTCAACATGCCACGGTCAATGAGTCTACAAATGGAGGAAACATATCCCCGTGCTACTGCATGTTAAAGGCAATTTTCTTTGTCTACATGTAAAATACACTTTAATTCCTATCAAAGATGTACTTACAAACTATTGGATAAAGAAATGTGTGTGTCTGTTGCTAACCCCTTTAAAAAAGGGTGTATTGTTGCTATTGAACAACACCGTTCCACTAACTTTTCATGTTTCACCATAGGTGAATTGAAGAAAGTTGTTAGTGTTTTTTTTTTTTTTTTTTTTTTACATTTTTTCTTTTGTTTTCTTCTTTTGCTAATACTTTTGAAGGTAGCAGACTTCTCTTTAACAGAGGAAGACTCTTATTAGGTTTGTCTTTTTTATACTCTCAGAATCGGGTCTATTTGTGTTTTTTTTTTCTTTGTCATTTTAATTTTTGAAAAGCCTTATAGAGATAAGGATACAATTTGATCAAGTTCGAGACAGACTCCAACTCAAATTGCAATTCTTGTATCTAGAGATGACACGTACCTGAAGAGTTGTATTTGTAATCGTCACGGTCTCTGTTGTAAAGATACCTTACAATCTCTATAAATATTGTCTTCCTCATCAATGAAAAGGACGTGAATTACTTCCCTCTTCCTCATCTTCTATATGGTATCAGAGCTCGATCAATAATCCCTTCGCCCGTTCCAATCACTGAAACCCGTCAAAGCTCTCCAAAGCTGCGATCATTGTCACTGTGTTCTCTCTCCCCTAGACATACCTCGATTAATCAAAAGGCTCGCCATCGCCGGAAATTGCCATCGTATTCAAACCCCAAGGGTTGTCCGAATCCGCTACCGTTCCCGCAGTCAGTGCCTAGTATTTTTCTCTCCTCTTCTATGTCTCTCTAAATAGCTCTCGGTTTACTGTAAAACCTTCGCCGAAGCAATAGCCCGTTGTCGTCATTTTTGTCGTCGCTATTTCCATCATTCACCGTTATCTCCAACGACAACCGCTTGTCGGCGCCGCCTAGACTCCCCCAACCCCCGTGTCATCTTGACAAAACCACGCCAGAGCGACCTAAATTTAGGGGAGGAATTATTTCCCACCTACATGTGCTCCTTATTTGTCTTAGTGCTCGTGCGAGCTCACACATGTCACCGTTTGCAAGTATTGAACACTTTTTCCTTTTCTCTTTTCTCCTCTCAATTAGTGCGGGATAGTTGTGCCTCCTTTGGTGTCCTAGTTAATCAAATATCCATCTTTTCGATGAAAAATATATTTCTTTTGCCTTCCATTTATAAATATCAATCTTTTCCATTTCAATGATCGGATCTACTAATGCTATAATTGTTCATTATTCTATCCTTGACATCTCTCATATAAATATTGAAACATAATTCTCTTATGTACAACAATTAAAATCTTCTTTGACTTTTTGTATTACAACATGAAATTTGTTCTAATTAAATATTTGTATTTTTGGATAGAACCACGGTTGAGAATCGCAAACTAAGAGACACGAGACTTTTTGAGTGTGTGATTCAATCAAAGGATGAAAGAAGGAACGGAGAAAGAAAATGGAACAAGGGCAGAGGGTGAAGCGGGTTCGGGAACAACTCAAAAGGTTCCCTTTCACAAGTTATTTTCATTTGCAGACCCCCTGGATGTTGTCTTGATGACCATCGGGACGCTTGTTGCGGCTGTAAATGGAATCGCCATACCGCTTACGACAATAATATTTGGGCGACTCATCGACACGTTTGGTAATGCTAGCAGAAACAATGTTGTTGATGAAATAATCAAGGTAAAATGCATAATTCAGATGATTATTTCTTATGATAATAAAATTATAGGGATTACTTGCTTAGAGCTTCGTGTTTCTGCGGATTTTTTTGGGTTCTAGTTAGATGACATTTTTTTTTGTGGGCTTCTTCGTTTTCAATCTCTTTTTTTTCACTTTGGCCCTCTTAGTGCACTTTGAAAGTGAAAAGTGGAAGTACTTCCACTAGTGAAATTAACCCAAAAACCTGTTAATGTGTACCGCAAGTGGTGAGTGGAAGTGAATTACCTAGGTAATTCACTTTCACTCATTCTTATGTAAAATGAGTAAAAGTGAAATCACTCCCTAAAGTTAGTGAATTCACTTTCACTAGCGCGCTCACTCCCTTTTTCACACTTGTTTTGCTCATTCTCTCCTATCACTCATGCATTTGGATAAAATAAAATTATGTATTTTGTTTTAGTATTTTATTTTATACATTTAATTTAAACAAATATCTTATTTTAAATTTAAATTATTTATTATTTTAAACAAGTTGGAATTTAAATTATTTTACTAACATAATAGTTAAATAAAATTATCTTATAAAAATAAATATACCAGATTAATTTATATAAAAAAATACTCTCTTTTTTATTTGTATAAATTCATGATTTCAATATTATGTTTGATTTCTAATTTAAGAGTAAAAATTTAAATATTACAAAAGTAACCATTTGATTAAGCGTTTGGATATTATAAAAGTAAGTATTTGTTTGATAATTTGTTTACATTTTAAAAAATAAATAATTACTTTTAAAAAAACAATTACTTAATTTAAAAAGCTAAAACTATTTTATTTTTTTAATTTAAAACAAGTAAAATTTTATTTTAGTTTAGTCAAATTAAATTATCTAAAATAAAATTTAAATCTATTAAAATAATTTTATATAATAAAATACCATTTTTATTTATATAAATTCCTTAGTTTTAATATTATATTTAACGACTGTTTTAAGAGTGAGAACTTAGATATTACAAAAGTAACAATTTGATTAAGTATTTGGATATTATAAAAGTAAAGATTTGTTTAATCAATTTTTGTATATAATTAAAAAAATAAATAATCTTAATTTTAATTTAAAATTAGTTGAAATATTTTTTAGTTTTGTTAAATTAAAATATATAATAAAATTAAATATATTAAATTAATTTTTTATAATTTAAATTTCTCTTTTTTATTTACATAAATTTATGATTTTTAATATTACATTTAATTAATATTTTAAGAGTGATAATTTAGATATTGAAAAGTTACAATTTGATTAAGCATTTGGATATTATCAAAGTAAATTTTTTTGAGTTTTTTATTTTTATATATTTAATTAAAAAATAAGTTAATTTTGTTTTTTATTTAATTATTAATCCTGACAAGTTAAAATCTATCTTAACTTATTATTAAAAAATTTAAATAAAAATATCATCCTTTCAACTGAGGAATGCTGATAGCATTGCTGTTGTTCACAGAGGACAAGTAGTTGAACAAGGTACTCTGCTGTCATCCTTATTGTACTGTTAAAATTTCTTCCTTTCAACTGCTTTTAAAATTAGACTTAATATTTGCTAACAGGTCCTCATTCGGAGTTGATCAAGGATCCAGAAGGGGCCTACTCTCAACTTGTTCATCTCCAAAAAGTGCAACAGGCAAATAACCTAGTAGAGGAAGTGAGCTCCAGGGATGCAGATAACATCATTTCTAGCTCTGATGCAGGAGTAGGAAGATCTGGAAGTCACAGGCTTTATACAAGATCCATAAGCCGAGGATCTTCTCATGGAGGGAGTAGTAGACGTTCCTTGTCAATCTCCTTTGGTGGCTTTCCTTGTCCCATAGGCTTACAAGAGGATGGGAAAAATAGAGAGGAAGAAGTGGAAAAAAGTGGCCATGATGAGCCCCCCAAAAAAGTCTCTCTTATGCGGCTAGCTCTTTTGAACAAACCTGAGATCCCAGTCCTACTATTAGGATCCGTGGCTGCTGCTGTACATTGTCTGATCTTTCCTATATTTGGTTCCATACTTTCAAGTGCCATCAAAATCTTCTTTGAGCCTCCACATGAGCTTCGAAAAGATTCCAAGTTTTGGGCATTGATGTTCCTCACTCTGGGGGTGGCTGCTTTTGTTTCAATACCAGTTCAACAGTATCATTTTGGAATAGCAGGTGGTAAGCTCATAAGGCGCATCCGTGCCTTGTCATTTGAGAGGGTAGTGTACCAAGATATCATCTGGTTCGATGAACCAACAAATTCCAGGTATGTGGAGTAATGGGCCAATTATACTCAAGCTGTTTGACCTTTATTACCATTGAAATGTCTGTATGGTTTTAGTGAAGCCATTGGTGCGAGGCTATCGGCCGATGCTGCAACAATGAGGAGTCTTGTTGGGGATGCATTAGCTCTTATGGTTCAGAATATATCAACAGTGGCAGCTGGGCTTGTGATTGCGATGGTTGCTAACTGGCCATTTGCTCTCATTATCTTAGCTCTACTACCATTAATGGGTCTTCAGGGTTATGCTCAGATGATGTTCCTAAAGGGATTCAGTGCGGATGCAAAGGTAAGTACCTCCAATTACCAGGGGCGACACCTCAGAATCTGTTACTGTATTTAGACCCTTAAAATCCAACATGTATCAGTCGATACAGATCATGTATCGGACTGTAGCGTTATCTTGGAACAAGAAATTCTGAAAAAGAAGAAAACGATGGTTTGTTTCATATGGGCCCCTCCACAATCTGAGGTGACTCACGGCTTGTCTCCTCTTCATCTTTTTTTTTTTTTTCCGTTGTTCGTTTGCTGTTTGCTGATCGAGTACAATGATTTCAACTGTCAAAACTAGAGACATTAGGAACCTGATTAAATGAGGTGTTTCTCCTTCTTGTGAAATATTGATTTAGAATATTTTAAAAACGTGGAAGGTTGAATGCAGGTAATGTACGAAGAAGCCAGTCAAGTAGCGAATGACGCAGTTAGTTGCATTCGTACAGTTGCAGCTTTCTGTGCAGAAGAAAGAGTGATCTTTATGAAAAGAAATGTGAAGTCCCAAGGAAAAATGGGGCAAGGTATAGCAAGTGGGATTGGCTTTGGTTTCTCCAACTTGGTTCTCTTCTGCACCTTTGCCGTTTGTTTCTATGCTGGAGCTCGTTTCATTGAGGATGGAAAGGTGAAGTTTTCTCAAGTTTTTAGAGTAAGCAGAGTACCTTATGTCTTTTGACCTGATTTGTTAACGGTTTTTGAAAGGAAAAAACCTTTTTCGTCGTCAATCGCAGGTCTTTTTTGCCTTGACAATGGCAGCTACCGGAGTTTCTCGAACAAGTGCACTGGCTCCAGATGCTACCAAAGCCAAGGATTCTGCTGCTTCAATTTTCTCTATACTTGACCGGGAACCTAAAATAGACGCAAGCAAAGATGAGGGCACTACATTACCAACTGTTAAAGGTGACATTGAACTCAGGCACGTCAGCTTCAAATACCCAACTCGACCAGATGTTCAGATCTTTAAAGACCTGTCTCAGTATCTCCTCAGGGCAGGTACCACTGACTTAACGGCCATTATGTTACTATGTTTTTCTACCAGATAGTTCCATCGAACAATTAGTTAAACGTTACAGGTTGGTCTTTTTGCAGACGGTTGCTCTTGTCGGCGAGAGTGGTTCCGGGAAATCAACTGTAATTGCATTGCTGCAAAGGTTCTACGATCCAGACTCGGGTCGAATAATGCTTGATGGTGTTGAGATTCAGAAGTTGAAGCTTAAATGGCTGAGACAACAGATGGGGTTGGTCGGCCAAGAACCTGTTTTGTTTAACGAGACAATCCGAGCCAATATAGCTTACGGGAAGCAAGGTGAAGTAGCGGAGGAGGAGATAGTTGCGGCTGCTGAAGCTGCCAACGCGCACGGGTTTATATCCAGTCTGCCTCAGGGGTATGAAACGAACGTAGGGCCGAGAGGTGTCCAATTATCAGGAGGACAGAAGCAAAGGATCGCCATTGCGAGAGCCATACTAAAAGACCCAAAGATTCTTCTTTTGGATGAGGCAACGAGCGCGCTGGACGCTGAGTCGGAGCGTGTTGTCCAAGAGGCATTGGATAAAGTGACGGTGAACAGAACCACAATTATGGTTGCTCATCGGTTAACAACGATTCATGGGGCTGATGTGATCGCTGTGGTGAAAATGGGGTCACAGCAGAGAAAGGTACACACGAGTTACCGAAGAAAATGCTTTCCGCCCCATTTTGAGAATTATCTACGGGACTCTCGCCCTGGGCTCTCTCTCGGTGCTTTTTCTGTCGTTCCGTTCCGTTCCCGCAACCCTCTCTCATTATCTGCTCTCTCTTTTGTTTCCATTCCCACCGTCCTCTCTCGTCTCCATTCCCACAACCCTCTCTCATTCTCTGCTCCCTCTCTCATTCCCGTAGCCCTCTCTCATTCCCGCAGAGCACGGGAGGTCGAGCATCTGCTACAGAGCTTCTTGGCCTCCCTCTCTTCTCCCTCTCGGTGTACCGTTGGAACGCCGCCTCTGTCGGCATTGCCCGCCACGTTGCCTTTGCCTAGCCCATCCACGTCGCCATCGCCGTTGCCCGTTGGCTCACTGCTGAGGAAGACGAAGATAGTTTAATTTTTCCTAAGTTAGGAAAAATTAAACTATCTTCATAAAAATCGTTAATTTATAATTTTTATTTATAAAATATTTTTTTTATTTTACAATTACTATATTAAAAATAGTGATTTAATAGTCATAATTAAAATATTTTTAAAATAAATATTTGATAAATTATTTTGGCATAATTATCCGATTGTTATAGTTAATTAAACCAATGGTTTTAAAATTTGTGATAATATATTATTAATTAATAATACATAAAATATATTATGTACAAATATATAGTGTGTTAAAGTTATGATTAGATCAATTTTTTCTCTTAAATTATTCATTTTTAAGTTAAAGTATATCATATGTTATTAATAAATTAATAACTTAACGTATTACTTTCGTTTTTTTATTTATAAAGTTATTTATTTATTATTTGTAATTAATCATATACGTATTTCATTGGCTCATGTAATTACCATATTAATGCATAATAAAATATCTAATTCAATTAATAAATATATTAATATATTTAATTATACATTAAATAACTTATTCTTGTAGTAATAATAGTTGTTTTACCTAATTTGGGATTTAAGGATTATGTTGTAATTAAGTGCACTGTAAAGGTTTAGAGATTTTCTTGTTTTTTATGTTTTTCTCATGTTGGGGCACTAACACTAGAAACTGTTTTCCAGTGCACATGAAGTCGTCAACATTAACACCAAGTGCAAAGATGATCTTCATGTACATGACTGACATGATCTTCATGTTGGACATGAACTTGAACTTGAAAAATCTATTTGGGAGACTAACCCCCTATGTAAAATATTGACGTATGAAAATAACAGGCAAGGAAATACAATTATAAGTTGTAACCCGGGATTGGATTCCATTAAATAGTATATCATACACACACACACATACACACACAAAACCTATAATAAACAATGACACTTTTATTATATGTGACTCATCCACTTTGGGCTATTGGATTGGCTGGTCCAAAAATTTCTTAAAATAAACTGTCCATGATGTTGGTTCAGTCCACTTTTGTGAACGGTGGTTTTCCCGATTTTTCGCACTTAATCGATTAATAGTTTAGGTTATATTGGCGAACCTCTTGACATCGGGAGTTCTGGGGCACGTTACGTTCTGCGTTCGAATTCCGTGAGAGGCGGTAGAGAATGGGTTGGGTAGGTGTTAAAGTGGTTTCGTCCACTCTTGTGAGAAGTGGCTTTCCACACTTAACTGATTAGTCTTTTAGGTTGTATTGACCTCTTGACACATGATGTCTCATGTTTAAAAATTTTGACCTTTTTCTCATAACCCACAATATTTATTTAATTTTTTTTGTAGAGTTTATTAAAGCTAGATGTGTGCCAACTTTTAGTTAACCATTCAATTTGAATTGAAGTATTTTATAATTTTATTTATTATATAATTTTTATATTGGCGGTTCATTAACTATATATATATTTACCATTTTTAGTAATATTTTATAACATCAATAAATAAATAATATTTCAAGAAATTATGTAATTATCAACAAAAAGAAAATGCTGGGATCTCCCATCCTTTAACTTAAAATTATTCAACTTTATTGTACTTCTCAAGAAAAACTGTTAATGATGTGTCGAAAATTTATTGGCGGGAGGTTTCTTTTCATTTGCGTTACACTTAGGGGGGGGTTAGTCCACAATGACGTGGAATGAATTCCCCCTGCATCACCTAGTTCATCCCACTTATGGTGTTAGTCCAGAATGACTTGAATTGAAGTGAGATAACACCGTTTCATCTCCTTGGGCAAAAACGACGGAAATCTGCCCTTTTTTTAAAGTCATCCAATTACCGTGATCGACGCGCCCCCCCCCCCCCCCGAAACTAAAAATTCACGCTCATTTCCTATTCTCCTCATCCCACTTATGGTGTTAGTCCAGAATGACTTGAATTGAAGTGAGATAACACCGTTTCATCTCCTTGGGCAAAAACGACGGAAATCTGCCCTTTTTTTAAAGTCATCCAATTACCGCGATCGACGCGCCCCCCCCCCCCCCCCCCCCCGAAACTAAAAATTCACGCTCATTTCCTATTCTCCTCTCCTCTCGCTCAACCTTCGTCTCCGGACTCGCCCGACTTCTTCTCTCTTTTTCGCTGTCTCTGCTCGCTCTGCTCCTCTTTCTGCTCCTCTTGCTCGGCTCTCGTCTGCTCGCTCTGCTCGTCTCGCTCGGCGCTCGTCTTCTGTATCTGCTCCCTCTCTCTTGTTATCTCTCGTTTTCGCCCCATCTCCCTCTCTCGTCTCTTTCTCTCTCGGCCTTTCTCTTCCCTCTCCCTCTCTCGTCTCCCTCTCTTTTTTCCCTCTAGGCCTCCATCTATTTTCACTCTCGGCCTCTCTCTTCCTTCTCGTTCTCGCTCTTCTCTTTCCTCCTCCCCCGATTTCCTTTGATTTAACCTATTCCGGTTTCGATATCCTTCAATTTCCTTCAATCTTCTTCGATTTTCGACAGTAGGCGTCGATTTCTTCCATTGGGCTTACATTTCCCCATTCGACGGTGATTTCCCCCAAATTTCAGAAGGTAATCCGAAACCCAAATTTTTTTTCAACTAATTTAGTGTTGTGTTTGAGTTAATTTGAATTTTTGTGCGTAATTTATCTTGATTTTTTGTGCGTAATTTATCTGGATTTGATCATCCGTTGTTAACTTTATGCATATACATTGTAGAAAAGTCTTATTTTGTTGGAATCTCCCTCTTTCTCTAGAATCTTGCCCGATTTCTTTCGTTGAGGTGCTAGAGAAACAGGTCCCTCTTCGAGTTCGATTTCCTCTCTTTGGCCCCATGCTGTGTTTAAATTAAAAACCCACCTCCTTGAACAAGCTACCTTCAGTCTCTCTAGTTGTTGTGTCACTGATAGATTTTGTGTAATATGCTTTATTCAAAGGGAATCAAATTACATGGTTGTGGGAACATGGAGAAGTTCATCTCTAGAACGAAGGACATACAGAAAAACTAAAAAAAAAAAAATAGATGAGTAAAAAATGATTGGCCCTTGGAGTGGTTAGTCTCGTTGACGATTATATAAATGAGAGCTTTCATCAATGGTGAGAATTACATCGGGCACTTCTGATTAATTCTTCCAATAGCCAGAAGCCTTTCCACACCTCCTTGGTAAGATGACACCGGTGATTATCTCACCTTCTTGATGATTTTCAGCCATAACTATCTATTTCTCCTCATTCCACTACTCAATGTTGTAATTCCATTCTTCTGGAAGTCCTTTGCAGTAGTCTGGTCTGCAGATACTGTTGCCTTCTTCTTGATGTACTCATGGAAGGTATGTTTTTGCTTTCTTGATATGTCTACTTAATTCTAATATTAAAAACTTAAATCTTGTGTGATCTGTTTTATCTCTATATAGATTGGGTGGCTTCAAAATTCGGAATAAGTTTACATCCAGCGTGCAGTTTTCTATCATGAAAAATCTTTTTGAGAATGCTGAAATGAATTCGTTTTTTGGTGGCTTCTTAATTGAAAAGTTTAAATAAGCTTTGCAGAATGGTGTGCTAGAAGCTAATGGATTAAGGCCAAATTGTATAGCGTATCACTAGATTAGCTGGATTTATGCAAGATGAACATTATTCAACAAAGAATGATGAATGGATATATATTTTCCATCTGTTTTCTCATGTACTCAGTTATGAATTAGAAGTTCTATAGCAAAATTGTTGCAGACCAGTCTGACGCCAAGCTTCTTGATGAACCTTGCTTGAATATTTTAACACTTCCCAGTACTCAAGTTCACCGCAATATGTTTATTTCTGAGACAAACTATGTTTTGATCTTTCATGGTTCGTGGAGTCACATGCTTGTTGAGGTTTATAAAAAAATTAGAACTCCAAATATTCTTTCAATTTCGTTCTTCAATGTTGTATAATAGAAATTAAACAACTCTTTTGGATTTTACGAAAGAATATTGTTATACTTTCAAATGATATAAAAAATCCTACATGAGCATCCATTAGCAAATCCTTTTTGTTTTAATTTTATTTATTAAGTATTTTTATACTATATATTATGTTATTAAAAAATAATTTATTTATTAATTATATTCATTTATGTTATTTTTAACTGTTTTATGTAATTTAAATAATTTATTCTACTCACACGTAATTAGTTTAATAATTTATAATAAACTGTAATCATTAATTGGTTTAATTATGCAATTTCTATAATTAATTAAACAATTAGGTTTATTTATTATATTCCCTTATGTTATTTTTAAATTTTTATTAATTTTAAATAATTTATTCTACTCACACGTAATTAGTATAATAATTTATAATAAACTGTAATCATTAATTGGTTTAATTATGCAATTTATATAATTAATTAAACAATTAAGTTTATTTATTATATTCCCTTATGTTATTTTTTAATTTTTTTAAAATTTTATATAATTTATTCATGTCACACGTAATTATTGTTTTAATTTATAATAAACTATAATCATTAATTGGTTTAACTATCCAATTATTATAATTAATTAAACCATTATATTTATTTATTATATTTTTTATATTATTTTTAATTTTTTTATTAATTTTATATAATTTATTGTAGTCACACTTAATTATTGTTTTAATTTATAATAAATTATAATTATAAAAGGTTACTTATTCTCTTTTTTATTTAGAAAAGGATACCAAAAAAGGACACTGAAATTTATTTTCCAAGCACTACCACTAGAATCTATTTTCCAGCCACTTCAACTGGCTTGGATTAAGACCCAAACATGAGTTGAAGTTGAACCAATTCCTCCCTCCCCCCCCCCCCCCCCCATTATTTCCCTGCTTCTGCATCGTAAATCTCATCTCTTTGATCCACGATTCCAGGTACTCCTCTTTGGAGCCGTCTTTTACTCTCCCCAACCTTATCTCTGTATCTCCCTTATTTGTTTCCTTGAGAGATTAGTCGATTAAGATCCACTGGTAGCTCTGTTTTCGTGGACTCAAAGGCGACTTGGTTTAATTGGTGATTAGCTTAAACTCGATGCTCGACAACGAACAGAAGCTCTGCACTGCTCTTCTAGTGGATCTGCTGGTCTTTCTTTAGAGCGATATATCACTAGTTTTGATATCTTTTTAATCGGGTGTGTTGGATTTGGCTGCGAATGACGAATTGGGTTGTTTTCACCGCGGCAATTGCTTGCTTACTGAGGGTTCTCCATGCTAGCGTTGGTGATGCAGATCCTATTTACAAGTACGTCTGTCTTTCCCTCTTTCACCTTTTAACTTTTCCTTCTGGTCACGGAGATGGTTGAAGTTAACCGCCATGTTTCTGCTCTCATCCTTTTCAAAATTTGTGGCTGATTAGATTCCTTGATTAATTGTGCAACTTGATGCTGCTGCCCCTGTACCGTTTCCAATAAACTCGGGGTTTGTTTTAAATAGTTGTCCTCCAGCCAAGTAATCTCTTTACTGAAGACATTCACACTAACCTCTGATCTGTTTGCTAATTTCTTGTCATGAATCCTTGTGAATTGTGACGTATTTTCTTTTATTTTGCTTAAAAACATTCATCGAGTAATGACGAATTAGAAAATTTGTGTGTTAAGATAAACATGATAAGATAAGTCTAGAGATTTTGCATTTATGCCACATACAGAGTTTAGTCAAGCGCTAATTTTGGATATTTTTTCTTGTTGATTTAAAGTTCATTCTGTAAAGTCTGGAATTCTTTTCGGGTCAAGGAGGCATTTCGTACTTTGAACTCATATGTGAAGTTATTTGAATCCTTATTCAAAAAAATGATATTTGAATCATTGGGAGTCATAAAAGAAACTTAATGCTGCTTACACAGATGAAAGTTATTTTGAGGAGGCTGGATATCTCAGCGAGACTGGTGGTATAATTTTTTTTAATATCATGACATCAGCTTAATTAAAATTGTGAACTTTGTGGCTGCTGCAAATTTCATTCTAATGCTCTCTTCTGTATGAAGAACGGGAGTAGAAAAAAAAATCTAAAAGTTGAAATTTATGAGGTCGATTCATTTCTCTAGTTAAATTTACGAGGCTGATCCATTTGTTCAATGACGGGGAGTGTCTTATGACAAGTATTAAGTCAGCTCCAGGATGCTTTTTGAACTGGAAAATTAAAACCTTGTGTGATGAAAGATTTTTTTTTTTTTTTTTTGAATGATGGGGATTTTATTAAGAAAGGGGAGGAAAAAGCCCACAGAACAAGCAAAAGCATCAGATGGGATACTGTACCTTATAAGAAGAAGTTGACTGCATTGTTTGCAAGAGAATGTGCAGTTTGCAGATCTAAGAATGAGACTCTGAGAAACATATAAAACCCAAGCACTGTCCCTTGCCTTGGGGAGGAAAGTGTCAAACTCCCATAGGGGGTAAATCTGATACTTCATCCAGCAAATGACCAACTTGAAATCTCCTTTACAATGTGAGGAACCCTGAAGGAGTCTTTCTAAAGCTTCAGTCCCCGAAGCATGGCAAGAACTTCAGCCTCAAGAGAGCGACTAATATTGACTGGGGCCGAGAAGGTCAACAGCATGTGACCATTATGGCTCTACACAACATCTCCTATACTTGCCAAGTCAGGGCGACCTGAGGAACATCCACTAAATTCAACTTGAGAGATCAATCTATCGGGGAGGTCCAGTGGGCATTGTTTGGGGGCTTTTCAGCTATGAGCTTGGAAATGCTTGCCAGTTTTGTCTAATTATAGCACCTTCCAATTCCGCTGTCTTTGGAACACTTGGACCTGTAGAGAATCTAGTGGACACACGATTCAATAATTCCTCCTAAAGAATTAGATCTCTTAGCAAAAATGAGGCCATTACGAGCTAACCAAGGGTTCCTAGGAACAGCAGCCAGTGTCAATCTCCATAATTTTTGCCAACTCTAGGAAGAGGGTTGGCAAGGCCTTGAACCAATAGCTCTTTGAAGGAGCTAGTGACTCAAAAATGAAGCCCATAGTGAGAGAGGAAATATCACAAAACCTAAGGTGCCATGGTGCAATTGAGGAAGATATGGTCCGCACTTCCATTGACCTGTCCACAAAATTTGCAGAGCAGCAATGCTGGTTGAAGTGGATGCTTGCAAAGCTGATCAGTGGTAAGTATTTTCCCCTTTAAGATGCACAAAATAAAGGTTGAGATCCTTCGGGGGGGCGATTAGCTGCCAAGCCAAAGTGGCGTTGTGACGAGGGTTAGGCATTGTCGCTTGGAGTGAGTTAAGTGCGGCCACAGAGAAGTGACCAGCACTGGTCCATTCCCAGAAGGTTGCATCTTCGCCGCTACCTTTGAAGTAAAAGGAATTGATCATAGACAGGAGTTGGCCAATGGTGTCAATCTTGTGGTCATTAGCATCCCTTCTAAGGTTGAAATTTCAGCTGCGCCTTCTGTTTTCTCCAATCCAGGCATTGAATGCCAAAATGGCTAGCTCTCATGTCATCTGATAGATTACAGGGAAGCTGACGCTAAGTGGGGCTTCACAAATCCATGTGTCATCCCAGAATTGAACCTGGGTGCCAGCTTCAGCATTAAACCTGATGCCTTGTGCAAAAAATGGCTTCGGCTTGATGATCTCACTCCACTCTGCAGAGGCCAGCGTTTGAGTGGGGTGCAAGACAAGTGTTTTCAGCATTTTCATATTTTCAGGTTAAAATTTCCCTCTAGAGGGCTAATCTTTCTTTTGCATGTCCATAGCCATTTAGAAGAAGGGCTTTATCATATCCATGATTCTCATAATGCCTAAGCCCCCATGTTTTTCACTTGTGCAAACATTTTTCTATTGACTAGTTTGGATTTGAATGTATCAAACTTCCTTGCCATGAAAACTTTGTTTCAGTTGCCTCAATTTGGCCAGCAACTTTAGTGGGGCGGGGTATGGGGGATAGATTTTTATTTGACTTGTCACCAAAATTTTTATGTTTTGGCCTTGAAACCGGAGTTGTTTACGTTTTCCAAGCATTGTCTATCTTGAAAAAATTAACTGGAAGAGAAGAAAACTGTTTGAGCAAAGCGAGACAGACAAGTGGTGTCAACTTTTGGATCTTTTTGCTTCAAGGTGCTAGCCTTTACATATATAATGCTTCATGTGACCACTTTGAAGGCTTTTCAGGGCTGCCTTAAGATGTGTTCCTCAAATGCCTTTCAAAGTATTTGGCAGTTCATTGTTCCTTGTGCAGATGGAATGAATGAGGTACTATGCTTTCATCACACCTTTTTCTCTGGTGAACATTGATGTTATAACAATGACTCAATGATCACTCATGAAGCTAGGGTAGACAAACTTGGCATTGCACAACTCCTTGTGGATATCTCATGGAAGAATCCAATTTTATTCTTATGCCCCGGAGTAACAGATAGTGGCTTCCTAAATAATAGGTTATCAGAATGTCTGAACTCTGGTCCAAATTATCTTGCTGAACCAGATAGATCCCACTTTTGTCATTAACATATATATACATTGTATATATGCCTATAGTTCTTTACACTGCTTAAAGACCACACAGGGACAATTTCATCCCCCCCAAAAAAAGCATACTATTGTTTCCAAGGATTAAGATCTTTAATATTGGATCAGACAGATGTAGGTCTGATTATGGCTGTTGCTGGACCTTTATCTGGATCCTTTTAGGGTCTTGGTTGTTGCATTCAACTGAAAGACTATTATAGCTGTTATAGATATAGAGAGATCAGAATAGACCTGCATGGTGCTTATATACATCTCAACAGTTTTATAATAGAACAAATGGATGTCTCGTAAGGTTATATGCTTTTGGCCACCTTTGGCTGATGGACAACGAGTAATGATGAGTTATTTTCTGTTTGTGGCATTTGCCCCTTGATTCTACCAAACTCAGTGCTACAAGGATGGAGATTTTTTGTTTCAAAGAAATACGATGGTGATTTGACCTGCATTAGGCCACCAGGTTCTAACTCAATGCAGCAAATTTAAGGATAGAAGCTAGTAAATAGCAGTGATATTATTTTAGTTTATGCAATTTATTTATCTTTTTTCAAAAAAGGAAAATCCTCTCCAAAAAAATTATTGATAAAACACATATCAAATAAGAAAACCCTTGAAGTAAGGTGCAGGTCCTTCCCAAAATGAGTGGCTGAAGTTAGGAGGCCTTTTTCCAACTAATAACCACCAGATTATTTGTGACATTAATGTATGTAGGGGTATTCCCACTAACAGTCCCCATCACCTTCAGGGCTACATAAACAAATAATGGGCCTGAAATGTAAACAACAATCACATTATAAACTTAAGAAATCATGAACTAAGCCCAACAAAATAGATGTCCTGCTTTTATAGCATGTTAAAGTTGAGCCCAAGTTCATCCCAAAATGATTAATTGAAGTGAGGAAGCCTTTTTCCTTACTAATAACACAAAATTTGCCTGACACTAATCTGTGTGATTGATCAGGTAAACAAAAAAAGATTCTTGTGTAGCTAACCTAGTGAGTTGATGATCAACAAAAAGAAAAAGAAATTATGAGCAACTTCGAATTTTCATTAATGTGCTGTTAATTGTTATTTCCTCCCATTCCAGAAAGATTGTTGTTTCCTGTCATAAAATGATAACATGTTTAATTGGTTATGTGAAGTGACGTTGTCTTGTGCCCCTTATCAGGAGTTGCATAGAACAATGTGAGCATAATGGATGTGTTGGAGATACCTGTTTTCAGAATTGTAGATTTTCTACCGACACTGCTATAGATGGTCCATGGTACATGCAGGAGCCCCTTTACCGTCAGTGGAAGCAGTGGGACTGCAAGAGTGACTGTCAATTCCAGTGTATGTTAGAAAGAGAGAAAGAGAGGGAAAAACTGGGACACAGACCTGTCAAGTACCATGGAAAATGGCCTTTCAAACGTGTCTTTGGCATCCAGGTTTGTCATTATCATATCTCATGGTAGTCTGCAACCTCCACTACTGTGCCTGCTGCTTCATTTGTCTGAACTTCTACATAAAAAATGCTTGATTTATTCAACTGTTTATGGAACTGTTTCATTGCTGTTACTGGCAATTATTTAGTGTTGGATATCTGCTCACTGAAGGCCATTGCAATGATGTTTCTGATCGATGCAGGAGCCAGTTTCTGTGGCACTGTCTGCGCTAAACCTGGCCATGCAATTTCATGGGTGGCTATCTTTCTTTGTCCTTCTGTACTATAAGTTACCTCTGCAACCTGACAACAGAAATACATATTATGAGTATACCGGTTTATGTCTCATCTATGGACTCCTGGCCATGAACTCGTCGTTCTGGAGTTCTGTATTCCACTGCCGGTAAGTTTTACTCAAAAAAGTTTTTCTAGTTTTGTATCTCCATACTGAAATCGTCTTAAAACATCTTACAGAGACATTGATTTGACGGAAAAGTTAGACTATGCATCAGCTGTGATTCTACTGGGTTTCTCCCTTACTTTATCGATACTCCGAGCTTTTAATGTAAGGGACGAAGCTGCAAGAGTCATGGTGACCGCTCCATTCATTGCGTTTGTGACAACCCATGTTTTGTACCTCAACGTCTACAAACTTGATTATGGTAAAATGCTTCCACTTCACTATTCATTACTTACCTTATTCAATTAATATCCATGTTTCTTCAATCATTTCTACAGGCCTAAACTTGTTCAAGTTCCGCAGGTTTAAACATGAAGGTCTGTGTTGCCATGGGTGTCACACAACTTCTAATATGGGGTATTTGGGCTGGCGTGACTCGCCATCCGTCGCGCTTCAAGCTGTGGGTAGTTGTATTTGGAGGTGCGGCAGCAATGCTTCTTGAGATATATGATTTTCCTCCTTACGAAGGATATGTGGATGCTCATGCTCTCTGGCATGCAACGACCATTCCCCTTACGTATTTGTGGTGGAGCTTCATAAGGGACGATGCGGAATTCAGGACCTCAATCCTCATCAAGAAGGTTAAGTGAACGACTCATCTTCACCGCTATGCTACTGACAAACAGTTAAACTGTATCAGTTGCTTCTTCTCTTCTTTTAGTATTAGCCGATTCCTTTCTCCTGCGGATGCTTCTTTACCTGAAAGCCTGTTAGGGAGTCATTAGTAGGAAAAAGAGAAATTTACAAAGCGAAAAAAGAATTCGTGGAACAAAATGGCGGTTCGAGTCTCGGAAAGCAAATTGGAAATGAAGACTAGCAATGAAAGCATAACTCTTGTTATTGTATGGGTTTTGATGTGAGTGGGATGCATGGATATTCCAAGAGTTTGCTGCAATCACACCCAAACTTCCTTCTTACAGCAATGGAAAGATGTAATTTCATCAATGGTAGTGTTTTAAGGGCTTGTTTGGAGTCGTTGAAAAAGAAAATAAAAGATGAGAGTTGTTTTCTCTCGGTTGTTTTGCAGCAGAAAATCATTTTTTGTCTTAGTTGATAAATTTTCTTTTACAAAATAATAGAATTTGAAAGAAAGATAAAAAAGTTAGGGTGAATTCACACTTACCTTATAATGAAGGGATCAATTTTTAATGACAAATCCTTTTAAGTTTAGGGTGATGTCACATTTTCAATGGTTAAAACCAATAATTTTATTGAACTTTTGTATTAAATTTTGTATAATCCGATGATGCCATCCATGTACCCTTCGTCTAAAATCTGATAAATTTTAGCCGACAAGCGACATGGATAAGTGATGCGGCCATCACTTGAATCCAATTACTTTCTCGGTCGAGTTGTGGCTGGTTCAGGTTCCTCGGTCAGGTCAACTTTCGCTACCCACGATTGAGCTAATGGTCGATGTCTATCGCGATTCAGCTGAATCTGCCCGTTGAAACAAGTCCGAAATCTGATCTGGGGGATCGCCATCAGAGTAGTCTTTGGAAGACGACGCCCTGGACGTTGCGCGATTACAGGGTGGGATGACGACGGTCAGCGCCGCTTGACTGGTATTTCGGTTAGTTTTATTTCATTAATCCGCTAACAGGAAATCGCGCCGCTCACTGCTCCAAAAAGAAACCAATCCGATATGCTTCCGTCCAGGCAACCTTTGAAAAAGTTCAGAAGCCGCCCTTCTGGGCGGCGGAGATGTCGACCGACCTTTAATCGGAAAGATACATGATACATCCTCTTTAGTCTTTAATTTTTCCTCGTTCGGTCGAAGAGGTAAAAGCCTCTCCATTGATGTTTGACCGATATCGAACATATACAAAGTACCCCAGATTTTAATTTTTATCCGCGAGCCCGAGTTTGAAGGTTCCCAGTTGCAGCATGAGTCGTCTTCGTTTTATAATTCGTTTATCCAATTGATCTCACAAACTTGACCGAATTAATTATTCCGCACCATGCATGAAGTGGAAACAAATGAGAAAGGGGGAGAGGAATGTTCTTCACCTAGAATTCCTGTAAATATTGAGTCAGATCTTAATCCATTTCCCACTTCTCGTCTCCAGCACAAAGTCAACCTTCTCCTGTACGAACTCTTTCTCTAATGCCTTTGGGTTGGATTGAGCAGGTGACTCCAACCCCAAGTCATTTTTTTAAATTCTCTGATATCAGACATCCCCTTTTCTAGGTCAACCATGGTGGTGTTAGAAGGGACTCGGTTATCCCAAAGGATGGTTCTGAGTCGCAGCTGCATAGGCGTTTGAATCTAGGTAATTGCAGGCGACTTTTCCTTAGCGCCATCCATCGCGCGTTTCAACAATTGAACTGGGGGACCAGAAAGAAACTTTCTTCCTTATAGTCTCAACATCCACCAGTTTCTTTTCTCTTTTTAATCCCAAATTGACCTGTTAGTTGTAGAAATTTCAGTTTATGGGTCTTGTTGCCAAGTTAGTGGAGGAAGAAGCGGTCTCCTGCGTCTGTCTTTTGCTTTCTGGAGCTGTTGGCGTTTGAATTTGAAGAGAAGGGATGAATCGAGTAGGGTATCAAATCTGGTAGCCATGGGTGATGGTGATGATAGAACAGTTCAACTTACTCTAAGGAGCAGTTAACCTTATACACCAAAACAATTCGAATTCGATCTTAGTGGACGGAATAATTAGGAACGAGTGGGAACACAACTAGGGGCTCCCGAAAGTAGCGGCCGAGAATTTACGGGAGCAATTCAAAACCTTGACGAAGGTGGATCGTCGATTCTGCCATCAACAGTGAAAACTGGCAATTTAACAAGGCTGGGTTAAACCAGTTTCATCATTCCAACGCCAAGTCCTTTTCATGAATTACAAGCAGCTATTAAATCGTCTGTTGCGTCCCTCGTTTTTAAGTTGTTGCAGTCTGGAAGGTGAAATGGGTGTGTGCGGCTGAGGTATGCAAATTGTCTGTAAGGATAGGAAAGAAAAAAACCAGAGGATAGGCAAAGAGATCACTGGTGGTGGTGGCACGAAAGTAATCAGAAACACCTAAATCAATTTTGTATTTCTTCGAGAAAGAATTAATACAGATATTATTGTCATTTCTCCCAAGAAAACGAAATTCGCTGCTACTATGGCAGTCAAATTGCTCTGAACTACTGTTGCAACTTCTGCGTTTGTGATCCATTGCGAGCCCTGTGTAGGAAAACAGAGGCTGCTGGCGACAAAGCCGTGAAGTACACCAAAAACTAGGATCGTCGGTTTCCTGATCAGACATAAAACCGAATCCCGACGAAAGAGACTCGAACGTGCCTTCAATCGAGCAGGGAGCCACCTCCGGCGGCTCTGCTCCGGATGGAATTTCCTCCCTTTGTCCCTCTCCGGACACCATCTTCTCCAATACGAGAACATGATCATCAACATCACTTGTCTCCACCTTGCTAGAGACGTTCATAAGCGGACGAATATCGGAATCAGCTGCCCGTACAGAGACCCAATCGTCACCGGACGAAGAAAACCAATTGGGTGCCTCTCGACCTATCGCCAGCTGCTGAATGCGGCTCGCCGGCGCCGGAGAGAAATTTGATTCCCGAAATAATTGCTTAGATTTTCCATTGATGGAATTAAGAGAGTCGGACGGCGATGAACAGGTGGAGCCCGTTGAAGAGTTCCACTGCGGGAAGTGGAAAGCACTTCTCGGGGACTCGAACAATTTCTTCGATGGAACAGAGACGAAGTATTCCTCAATGGTCTCGTCACTCCCATCAAGGAAAGGATGCTTCAAAAGCATCTCGGCGGTCCATCTCTTCGCCGGATCTCTCACGAAACACTTTCTCAAGAAATCTCTCCCCTCCTCGGAGAGCTGCAACGGAATCTCCGGCAGCTCCTCGGTGAACCCAATTCGAAACAAGAGGCCAGCGATGTCAGCGTCCGGCGAACACCTCCACGGCGGCTTGCCCGCCACCATCTCCGAAACGGCGCATCCGAAGGACCAGATATCCGACGGCGCGTCGCACTCGCCGCGAGCAACCAATTCCGGCGACATATACAGAGGCGTACCACGCAATTCCGCGGTTCTCTCCCCGGCTTCCTTGGCTAACCCAAAATCCGCGATTCTGACGTCCGAGGAAGAATAAACCAGAAGGTTCTGTAGCTTAATATCGCAGTGAACGTACCCGCTGGCATGAATAAAAGACAAACCCCGGAGAATCGACCTCGCGAAGCGACGAACATCGGACTCGGGCAACCCCGCCGCAGACTTCTTCACAACATCCGCAAGCGTACCACCGGACACGTACTCAAGAAACAGATTATAGACCTGATTCCCGTTCTCAACAGTGACATCGTCGCCAAAACAGGTGAGAATCTGGTGACAGTCGCGAAGACGTAGGAGGATCTCCTTCTCCTTACGAAGCGAGAAGGACTTGGGAAGAGCGGTAGATTTGACAGCCATAGTCCGGGGGTGATCTTCATTAGCAGCCACGGCAGTGGCAAGACTGACGGAGGCGAAGCTGCCTCTGCCGACGAGCGCTCCTCTCACCCACTCCATGGCGTTGCTCTCAGTTATTTCTGTTGCTTCGCAGCTCCGCGTTTCCTTGGGTCCAAAGCTTTCCTCAAATCGAAGGATCCACACGACGGGTCAGGCCGGCACAATATATAGCAACCACCTCGCTCTATAATCAGCACGTGGAGTCTGACGCCACGGTGATGTGTTACTTCCGAACGGCGACTTCCTTAATTAAGTAAGTCTCTAAGTAACCAAAGGGGAATAGGCTTAGCTGTGCGTGAATATCGCGGAGAGAGAGAGAGAGAGAGATAACAAAAGGCAGGTGTTCAATGTAGCGGAGGGCCGCCTAAGTACGTAATGTAATTATCCGTTTGGGTTTTTTTGCCCGCTTTAACCGACTCTTCGCCGCTTGCCGAGGTCGCGCAAGTTGGTGTCGGCTGATGCTCTCCGTCACATGGAGTGTAACCCTTCCCCTTGGGGTCGTGACTCTTTCTGTTATCCCGTTTCTTTTCAGTTTTCCCGTGGAGGAAAGAAGAGTTTTTCTTTTTACTTTTATTATTATTATTTTTAATTCTTCCTATTCCCGAGTACCGACCGGAATCCCACGCGAAGTGGGCTTCGCTCAATTTACGGCCGGCGGATACGTTCCTTCCCCCAGTAGAAAAGGTCACGTTTTCCGCCTGCCAGCTTCGTTCACCACGTGCTCACGTTCTCCTCGCCAATTAAAATTCCATTCTCTCTCCCTTCCCTACCAACTCACGTCCGCTCACCGGTCGCCCTCACGTGCCTCTCATTTGGCGACTCTTCAATACCCACCTCCCTCCTTGCCATTCCGCACTTCCCTTAACAAATCCGGAACCTTCTAATCCTACTGATTTGGAGGCTTTAGCAAAAGTTTAATCCAACCACCAGATAATTAATTACGTCTCGAGCCTCACTCTTGGTTAGTGGTCTGGGTTGTTGGATTCGTGCGCAGGGTGTTTAAATGGCTAAGTCCAACATTGAATGGGATTTTTTTTCATGTCATGTGCATAACAGAAATGTGTAAGCAAACCACCGTTGCTTTATAAAATGTCATATCATTGTTATGTAAACACATGTGTCATGACTCGTATACGATGAACGATCGTGATTTCAATCACAGAAAAATCTTATTTCTGTGGAGAAATAAGAGCTCTCCACCAGTCTCCAGATTCCTAGAGCCGGAGACGTTATTTTCCACGGAAAGACAAAACAGCGAACCCCCCAGGTTCCATGCATCAACATCATGGATTCGCGTCCGCTGGAGGCCGGAGCGGGACCCATCTCGCTTGTCAGCTCAAAGGCACGTGAACGGCCGAGCGGGGAGAAACATCCCGCTAACCGCAACCGTGGAGACAGTAGCCACCCACAGTTGAGGCCAGCTTTGAGTTACTTTCGGCCCGTCAGAGATTTAAGTCCCCAACAGTCGACGCTGTCGTCTTCTCACGGGGATGAAACAAAATCCCGACTGAACCTCGTATTGGCCAGGCATCCACCAGTCGGATACGACTTCAATTTGATATCCCCGGCACCGTATTCATTGCATGTTGGTGGGCAAAAGAAAGTCGACAAATACTTTTTCGCCGGAAGTGCGGATCGGAATCCAAAATAAAATCTAGCCGCTTGCTAGGAATTAGGATCACCCGGTTTGTACTCAAGAATATGCTTTAACTTGGTGGCACGGACAGCGGAGACCAGGTACATTGAGTCACATAATCAGCAAGTAGTAGAGGCCAAGCCAAAGTTTGGTAGTAGAGAGAGGGTCTTGAAATCACGGTGGGCCTATGGATGTGACATGACATGTCACGCCAGGATTTGGTGCAATTAGATAAGGATACCTTTCATGGGTGTTTGCATGTCCTTTCAGAGTCGCTAATTATCTGATTGGGTTGTAGTGGGTCTTATGGAGCTTCTATGTCATTCACGTCGGTCTTCTAACCAAGTGATTGGTTTGAATAAATGATAGATTGTTTATTGTTTACTTGGAGAAAGGGAAAAATGACTTCCACTAGGTAATTGCTGTCTAACATGCAGATGTTCGGTTGATTGGTCTTCTTGCCCTGAACGGAGCTTGCGGCCGCCGGCCACCAACGTGCAGAAACTTGGTTCATGAGGGAGCAAGACAAATATATGAATCCGCTGTCGATCCAAATTCGAAACGTTTTTTTTTTTTCTTTCTTAATCGCTCAATGCTCTAACATTCGATGAAGAAGCCCAGAAGGGAGGCGACTCGTACAACTGATAACTAGAGGCGGAGATACCAACCCTTGTACTCGCTTTTAGCCTAACGTTTTCGTTGCTCTTTTATTTCATCCGTTCATCAGAAACAGAGGAAATCCGCGAGCGTTGAGCGATGATTCATACACTCCAATCTGCATTCTGGAAGTTTTCGGGAAGGAAACTTCCTTTCTGTTCTCCATTCTAGTAGTCAGAAGATACTGGCAGCAAACAGTGAGTGAACAGCTTAGAGCCGACGACATCCGCTAGATTAGATGCTACACAAAGGATCCAAATCCGGATTTGCAGAGATCTTTTCGCGTGATTGCTAAGGATCTTCGTACTCGCTTCTAGGGTAAGGGATCTCTGCCTCCATTGATCGCCGTCCCTTGCCCCTTTCTAGAGGCTTGTATGTTAGAGTTTAGCTTCCGAACTCGAACTCAATTCACACTCGCCTGAAATTTTGAATCGAGCTCAATCCCAAATATTTTATCTGAGTTTTAACTCCAACTTCTACAAACCTAGTTTTAACTGAGCTTAAAAAATCTTAAACTTGGCTTGTTATATTTGACGAGCCTTTTTTCAAGTTGGAGTTCGAGCCAAACTCAAGTAAAAACTAAACTGAGCCAAGTTTTTTTCAAGTCAAGCTCGAATGGTGTGGAAGTCAGTTTAGCTTGGTGCCACCACTAACAGTAAAGATCCTTCCCCTACCTTTGAGGGAATGGGTTTTTATGCCCCTCCCTCTTCTCTATGATGAAGCACCTTCCTGCCCATAGCAACCCTAGCTGCCTCGCCTGGTCACTTGGTCCCTTGTTAAACCATCAAATTTTGACTGAGTCAATTGGGTTATTTCTCCGAGTCTTATAGACCTAGGGGTAGCATCGAGCCAAACCTGAATTTATCTATGTTTGAGGCGAACTTGATTTAAATATTTTGAACTCGAGTTCGAGTATAAAATTGTTATCGAACTCGAGCCCAATAATTTTTTAAAAAATACATGTTAAATAAATTGTATATAAAATTATGCATATATTTTACATAAAATTGGGCATGACATATGTCCATAAACCCTGCATAAAATTGTCTATACACTCCATAAACAATGCATAATATTATGAATAAACTTTATTCAATAATCAAACACAAAAACATCATTAAAATGTCAATATCAATATTAATTTGCAATCACCCAAATAAAAACTATACATCCAGTATAAATTTATAAACTCTAACTATTTCTTTTCGTACTATGGAAACAATATACGAAGTCCCTTTCGAATGAGCAAAATATCCACCTATGACAAAAATAAAATAATAAAATTTATTATTATTTGATAAAAAATACTCTTCCACTACAAATTACTTAATGTAGTTAAAAATATTAAAATTACCAAGATGAGAAAAACCTGAAAAATCATGTAACTGATAGCATTATCTCTACAATCATCTTCTCAGGCTGTAATCATAAAACAAAATTTTAATAAATAAAACTAAAAAATACTATAAAAATATCATAATAAATAATTATTCAAAAGAAGTTCACCTTTTGATTTTTCTTGACAATATGAAGAGCCCAAACCCATATGTTAATTGTTAGATACAACTCAACAGACCGGTCTGCTAAGTGTGAAAAGCCAAGTACCTAACCCAGGTAGACCAGGGGTGGACGGAACCTAACCTAGGTGGACCGCAACCACCTAGCTCTAACACCCACCATTCCCGTTCCCTATTGCTTCCGTCGGGATTCTAACACGGAACGTGGTGCCCAGCTCTGATACCATGTCAAACGCCTAGCCAATACAACTTAACAGACCGGTCTGTTAAGTGCGAAAAGCCAAGTACCTAACCCAAGTGGATCGGAACCACCTACCTCTGACAATAATTATATAATTTAAGGGGTAGTTTGGTTATTTTATAGAGTTTGTATATTTCAGTGAAAGTGTCATTAGATTTAGTATGCTTATTCTATGGTCAGAGTTTCATAGTATTTATACATGTAATTATGAAGATGTAAGGAGATGCATATAAGAGGCATAGAGAAGTTATTTTCTCTCTATACACTTAAATGAATAAAAGAGAGATGGGGTTTGCGAGTTTTCCCTATCAAGAGCAGCTCACACTCTTCACAACCCTTCTTCCTCCTCTCTCTCATACTCCTTTTCTTCATTATTTTACAGTAATAATTGACAGAACAGATGCAGTAGTCACATGGTCATCATCCTTAATATGGAAATAGAGGACAATGTTTATTGCACTGTATCCTTATCGAGAAATTGCAGAAATTGATAACATGTTGACTATTTAGAACCCATGATGGAGGGAATGACAGAGTTCCATCTTCAAACCATTCTTCAATGCCTTCCCTTCTCTTTACGAAGTCATAATACCGGGTCATTCGAGCTTGTTTGAACCATGTTGAATCCAATTCAATTCCTCAAGCCTTTTGGCTTTTCTACAATGTAAGACTTTCTTATGAAGCAATCAATGAGTAGTTACGTTCTATTCAAGCAAGTGGATTTTTGCCTTTTTTATCTTCTCATTGTGCGTGTTTCGTTGGAAACCATTTGGTGAGCTGAGCGGGAATGCGAGTCTAGAGATTATGAGGAGGACCACTCTACCTCTCTTTCAAGCTCCTCTCCTTGAGAATACCCTAGTGTCATCCATGGAGTCGACAAAGCCACCTCTGAGCTTGGGTAGGTCATTGCTCGTGCCAAGTGTGCAAGAGCTGGTGGCCAAACAGCCCATGAGAACCATCCCACCTCGGTACGTTCAGCCGCAACTGGAGCCTACGATCATCAGCTCAGCAGATGCTTCTCAAATGGAGATTCCTGTGATCGACTTCCGTAAGTTCTATCTTGAAGAATCCATGGCATCCGAATTGCAGAAACTTCACTTGGCTTGCAGAGACTGGGGTTTCTTCCAGGTACGTAGTATTCGCCACCAACAATCCCTCTCTCTCTCTCTCTCTCTCTCTCTCTCTCTCTCCCCCCTTAGTCCCATACGAAGATTTTTAACTAACAGAAAGGTGCAACACCGATTCGTTACAGCTGAAATCGACCAAAAGAACAAAAACCATTAGTTAGCACTGACTTCTGAGAAAGAAGAATGGTCACTTCGTTGGAGGATCTCACTTGGAAGATATCCCCAAGACCATCGCTTCCTTCCGTAGCTAGATGAGAGGCAATCGGTATTTTTCAGAATTAATGGCATCTGAATCCGGCTCAGTAAAATGGATTACAGACTTCGACCTGCCCTTTCTTCTCCTTATTCATGGGCATTGTACGCCATCCTTGTGGCTCCAATGGTTACAGTGGAGCAAATAGCCATAAACTTGTCCCCAATATTGCACCCACCATTGATTGACAAATTGAACTCAGTGACTTGTTTTAAATCATATAATATTGGTTGCAATAGCTGTCTAAAGTCTTCAAAACCACGTCTTGAATCACCAGCCACTACCCTCTCATATGTCAGAATAGCAATCAATGGCCTTAGACTGCAACCAAAGAAATATTTCAGTCAAATATCATATTGAACATAAATAAAACTATTAACATAGGTTTCTTATGCACTAATTTTCCAGCTTGTGAATCACGGAGTAAGCCCTTCATTAGTTGAGAAAATTAAGGGGGAGATTCAGCAATTATTCGGGCTTCCTATGGAGGAAAAAAAGAGGTATTGGCGACAACCAGGTGAATTGGAGGGATTTGGGCAAGCCTTCGTAGTATCTGAGGAGCAAAAGCTCGATTGGAGTGACATTTTCTCCCTCACTACTCTTCCTTCTGAACAAATAAAATCCCGTTTATATGACAATCTACCTCCTTCTTTCAGGTATTAATTTCCATATGCTCCCGTATTCATACCTCGGCTCAAAACAATTCTCTTTTAATTATAACTTCAAAAAACAGCCTTTTTCTTTTTGTGGTTCGAACCTTTGATTTCAGTATATACATCTTACAGTATCGAGAGGTTTAATTACCTCTTGTTTGCTTACAGAGAGACAATGGAAGCTTACTCACTGGAGCAGGAGAAGCTCACCAAGGAGCTGCTGGCACTAATTGGCCAAGGCTTTGGGAATCGAGGAAGAAGAGGTGGTGGAGGTATTTGAAGGAGGACTGCAAGCAGTGAGGTTAAACTATTACCCTCCATGTCCTCAACCAGAAGAGGCCATCGGACTCTCACCTCATTCTGACGCTTCCGGTCTCACCCTTGTTCTCCAAGTTAACGAGGTGGACGGCCTTCAGATACGGAAAGACGGGACGTGGGTTCCAGTTAAACCCCTCCCAGATGCTTTCATTGTCAACATAGGGGATGCCTTGGAGTGTTGTACAACTGTTTTTTTAAAGGAATTTCGCGGAAATCTTCTCCGTGTCTGCTATTTCTTTCTGCAAAGAGATGCACGAGCATTAACTTTCAACACTCTTTGTCGTACCAGATCGTTACCAATGGAATTTATCCTAGTATCGAACACAGAGCGGTAGTAAATTCATCGAAGGAGAGACTCTCTGTCGCAACATTCAATAGTCCCAAGTTGAGAGGTGAGGTCGGGCCTACGCGCAGCTTGATCACTGTGGAGAAGCCGGCCAAGTTCAAGAGAATAGAGACGGAGACGTACTTGAAAGAATTTTTCACACGAAAATTCGAGGGTAAATCTAACCTGGATTACCTGAGGGTGGAGGAAGTCGTTGATGCTATCTGAGAACTGGATCATCCATTGATATGTACCTGCTCAGGCATCGGTACAGACACGTCTATGAATATGTTAATGTATAGTCTTTGAGTTGGTTCTTTTGCTTGCGTACAGGACAAAAGGAGAGCTTCATCTAATGCTTTTGAAAATTAAACCATTTGAAGTAGTTTGCAATTCTACAACGAACCCGATTTCCAAGCCATAATTACAGGTGCAAGCAACTAATAACCAAGAACTATGAAGGGAAAAATGCTCTGCGGAGTTCTTCCATGTCATTGGTGACTAAAATAAGGAAAGCTTACAGGAGAAGTAAAAAAGCAGCGTTGTTCCTTGCTTTGCTTGTGGATTTTCCTTCACCTCCCCTTCTCTTTAAACTTTATGATATCCCTTCAATGAAATAACAAACCCAATAGAAAGCTCCTCGCTCGTTTTCCGTCATGGTGCAAAAACCGCAAAACCTGCAAAACCCAATATGAAAGACCGAAAACAGAGATCTTAGGCTCAAGTCTCACAAGGGATAAATGGGTGTATCATGAATGCGTAATCCAAAAAAATATACTAACCATGAGCCTAGAGCTTCTTTTCTTGTATTACCCAATGGACCGATTGAATCCAACCCAGCACCTGCCTAGCCCTTTGAGCAATGTGCATCGGTTCCACGTTGAGTGCAGTGGTTATAACCTACACTACTGAGGAATTCTCTGATTTCCCTGGCACTACTGTTACTGGCTTGAAGCAATCTTTCATCTTCTTCGTAGATAATATAAGGGGCTTCACTTCCCTTTCTTGTCAAAAGCTTTGTGGCTCCTTTGAGCACATGATGTTCCCAACCCTGAACGTCTATCTTAAGCAAGATTACAGGTACAGACTCTGGAATCACTTCATCCAACGGAATGCCCTTAACATCCATGGCAATCGCTTTATTGGACTGGAAGGCTAATCTTGCTCCCTCTTTTGAAATAGCAGTGTTGTCAAGTCGACCCTCTAACTGATTCATCGAACAATAACAAAACATCAGCGAAACAGCTAGACCTACGATGGGAACTAAGGTGGTAAAAGAAACTGAATATTTCAACAAGATAGGAACTAAGGTCAAGAATTTGCAATCTTATTAGTAAAATAATAACTGTGATACAGGTTGCTTAGCAGTAGAACAACTCAAGGTGTTTAGAGGAAGTCTTAAACCACAATGGCCTCCTCCAGTCAGAGTCAGTTATTGCTAGAAATTGGTTTTTAGTTGTTACTCACCCGTAGGAAATTGATCAACTAACAGCTCATAGAACCTGGAAACCTTCCTTTTGCAGAAAGCCTATAGTTCTGTTCATCACCATTACTACATCTTTTATCATATTGAATTTGGCATTTTTTTAAGATGCAAATCCTCATGATCTCGGAAGAATCATACCCATCAAAATGAAAACCAGTTGCATTAATAAAAGGAAGAAAAAACTACCTTATAAATAGTGATATTTCCGAGCTGATCTGATGCCGCAGCAGCAAACAGAGTAACAAGTGAACCTGCTCTGTTCAAGAAAACCCCATCGCAAATCCTCTGCAAATTCTCAAATACAGGCTCAAAAGCGAGAACCCGGAACCCAACAGCCGCTGCAGCAAAGGTGGCCATCCCCACATTGGCTCCGACGTCGACAAAGACTCCCTCTCTTCCAAGGCTTCTCATCCTCTCTAGTACCTCCTGAACTGAGACAGAAATATCAGGTTTGCGAAACCGCTTTCCTTTGAGCATCCGCTGGATGTTCTTATGGGGTTTGTCGGGGGTCCCCAGATCGGCGAGAGAGTACAAGAAGGGATACTTGACGCCTTCAACTAGATTGGCAAACACGCGCGAGGCTTGACGGCATTTGAAGCAATCGAAGGGGACAATGGGAGAGGATGGGATAAAATTTGAAGTCTTGACAGACGGAATTGAAAGATTAGGGGTTGGATTTGATGATTTGAAAAGTAAGAAGAGGAGTAGAAGGGAGACGGGAAGGATAAACAGAAACTTTTGTGGGGAAAAGAGAGATGAAGGTCTTTCTTGTTTCCAGGCGTTGGCCATGGAAGCCGAGGGGAACACTGATTCTGGTGGTACCTCAAAAGAAAATACCAGCTTAATCGGGGAGCGTCTGTCGAGCCTTCGTGTCGGGACGGACAACGATTGTCACGGCGGCGAACTCTCGGCACAGTCGATGCCGGGTGACAGTGAGAGCGGCGCAGTTCCGTCGGTGATCGAGGGGTTGGTGGTGTCGAGCTGCGCCGGCCTGTCCCTGGAGGAGGAAGGTCTGTCGAGGCGGAAAGGATACGCCGGTGATAGGGAGCGGCGACGCGGGAAACAGGCGGAAAGCCGGGGGCCGTCGCGTCGGGACGGAATCAGAGTGGCGGCGACAATGCCGGTGCGCAGAGGTGAGTAGCAGCGAAGCAGAGCTGCGATGCGCGCAGAAGAGATCGACGGGAAGCTTCTCGTCGGTAAATATGGCGATCAGAGAAACAGGAAATCAACCCGCTCTCTGGCACCATGTAAAGCTTTAAGAAAAACTTTTTATACACCGCGATCAATAACTAAGATTACATTGAGAAAATATACACAAAATTGAAAACAGAAAATGCTATTTCTGGCTCGGTGATCCGTCTGTTCCGGCTGTAGTTCACAACAGCTACCTTCTCTCGTTTCGGTTCCACGAAACTACCCTCAGCTAAAGCACAGCCTGGAGAGTGGAGACGTTATATGCGCTCGGTCTGTGACCCATCTAAGGAAGGCGCATATCTGAAATGGGTAATGTTCATGCATAAATTCATCTACTACACAAACCTACTTCAAAAGGAACAATTTAACTATCAAAATTCATCCGATCTTCTTCCTCTCCAACTCCAGTAACTGGCTTCAGAACTAATTATCAGGATCAAAACTATCCATTAATCTAGGATGAGATGAACTACATTAATCTAGTCGAGCCATTTGATAATAAACACGAGAATAAAGAGACTTAAAAATATTTTCTTTTTAGTTTTTTTAATTAAATTATCAATATATAATAATTCGGGAAACTGTTCAGGAATGTATCCCAGTAGCATCGTCAATTACTTGCATCTATTCCCTAGACGATCATGGTTTCAAGTAACAGGTGCATTGATCCTCCAAAACCACTCTTTTTTTTTAAGTACCGCACGATTTTGTACAAATGGAATTGAAAGAATCAGCAGGTACACAGAAAAACAAAACTTCAGCAGAAATTAAAAAAAAAAAAAATTCTAAATAGATGAATCCATAATTGCAACTGTTGATATGTTACGCGGACCTGTGGCTTCATTCCCTGCTCCAAACACAATGTTATGGTGTTCTCAATTTCATGCATTTCCAACAATGTTGATGGAACAAAAAATTTCATTCAAGAATGCAGTTGAATGTGTGCCCAACCCTCCAGCAATTGCAGGAAACATTTCCAAATATGCTGATAACAAGAAGAAAGAATAGGGTGGATCAGAACCCAAATAAATACTGATAAATGCTAGTTATAACCTTTAACAACTAGAGCAACAAAAGCTCTCAAAGATATTACAGAAACCACTACAATCACTTGAATAGAAAAATGAACTGAGATAGAAGTATCATGACATGATTGAATATCATAACTTTGATAACTACTGGCATGGCAAACTTTAAAAGATATTTGGAAACAATATTTTTTTTGAAACTGATACTTGAAAATAATGAAACCAATGGTTCAGAAATGAAAGACCAATATGAAAATACTATGACAGCTCATATTGATCAGAACCATGTTAAATAAAATGACCATTCAGAAGAAATTTTCTAATACCAAGGAACCGGAAAATCATTCCGAAACTTCAACTCCTATAGAAAATTGGACTTACATTGTGACAATACATTATAATATTGAAACAGTCTTTTTATCAGGTGTCCATTTGAAATTATAGTAGATAAGTCTTGTTTTCCTTGTTGTTAAAGTTGTCATTGTAGCTGCGATTGCTAGTCTTCTCCATTCTCTGAGATCTCAAGTGTTCAAATCCCAGCCTTCTAACAATTTCAGCTTTAAAAGTCAAGGGCTCCACCTAATTGAACCGGACTGGTTTTCAAGTTGAACTCAATTTTTTTGGCTCTGAAACATGTCCATCGTAGAAAGAACCAGACTCAGCCCTGTTTGGTTCAACCCAGTTCAACCAGCAAGTCTAGTCCAGTTACAGCACTGGTATTTTTTTTTTAAATGATGCAGCACTGGTATTATGACATGAAAACTAAAACTTAATCAGAAGATCAGCTAGGGGTTAAACAAGTTAACAGTTCCAAAAGGCACACACATGCTATTTTCTTATTTACAGTCTGTTGATGCCCAATTATACTCGTTGACAAAAGTTACCAAATAATTTCTACAAGTCAGGAAAAATGTTAAATGATTCCTACTTCCAGATTAGGAAAGCCACACTCCCTAGGAAGGAAGCTCCATAAAAAATTCCTTCTTCTGAAGATTTTTTTGGTAATAATGAAATAGAAGCCATGACTTTAAAAATGAAATAGATGTTTGAGATTTTTTCTATCCCATGTTCAGATGGTTTGTAGTTTGGATCATCAACGGTTTAGGATTCCAATTGGTCTAGATCAAAGGTTTTAGAATTCGGCGGCCATAAGCTCAGGAGCGGCATTCATGCTCTCTCACCATATTCAAGAATGCATATCATGTTCACACCAACTAGACCACTGTGATTTTAAAGTATTCTATCCATTAAGGACTGAAGAATATCTAAATAAAAGAAGAGGATAGGAGTAATTAATTACCATAAATACTTTCCTCAGGAGACAATTGACCATTCAACTGTGCATTTAGAACATTCAACATAATTTTAGATATTATCCACAAACTATGGATGAGACTAGAAACAAAATAATGTAACTTGTGGAGACCGAAGGTTTTGGCAGGTGATTAACACAAAACAGCCACTGATCTCACCTGAAATTTAAAATTACTGCAATGGCTCCATAGAATTATGTGCATGTGCCACAGTTCAAGGAACCCTTACTTTTGACCAACTACTATGCATTTTCTTACAAGAGAGCAATAACAAACTGCTTGACGAGAACGATAACGACAAAAGAACATTCCAACGTAAAAGCATAATGAAGGAAAAGAACAGATCAAGAGACTGAATCTCATGCAAGTCCCACTACCAACTCAGTTCAATGAACAATTATAATAAAGCTTGGCTACCCAAAACAAAATAATGCTTGCATAACGAGAAGACCCTAGCCATCTCAAAATTACAATTATATGCTCTCAATGTTTTTCATAATTTAATCATCCACCAATAACATAAATGAACAACCTTTCAGAAATTCTTCCTCGGAAAGACCCAAAATCAATAAAAGTGTCTTCAATAGAACTAAGCTAGGAATCTTCACTGCAAACTTCAAGCTGACTGAAAAATTAGTTTACAAGGCAGTACTAAAAACGAAAAAAGACAACCAGACCTTCCTGGTATCGCCGTTCATATCTACTCAGGTAAGAAGAGAAAAAATCCAAATCGTAAACAGTTTCCAACTTCTTAGTCAATCTGCGCGACCTTAAAACTAAGTTACCACATGCAACATCACAACAAATAATAGGGGAAAAAAATGGCAGAGAAGAAAATTATAACAAATGCAGGAAGCCTTAGGAAAACTCGAACTTTTGCCTCCAAGGCCAGTTCAACACATAACAACAGCCTAATGGCGCCTTGACAGTGCGACGTGTGAGGGAGAAAGACAGCCGCATTTCCATCCTTCCAATAAAAACCTTAATAGAAATAAATACGTAACGAAGCAAGTTTATTTTCCTTGTCCCCGTTTCTTTCCCCTGTAAATGAGGTAACGAGCAAGAGTAGATAAGACACTACCAAGTTTTATTTCGGGTTCCTGTGCTCACCTAGTCGAGTCACGCCATCTTTCGTAAAGCAGCTGCCTTCCCCAGTGAGAAGCAGCAGGCTCAGAGAAGAAGCATCCACCATGGTCAGCAGCAACAACAAGAGGAACGTATCGGGCTGGGGACATAGAAGGGGCAACAGAAATCCCCCAACCCTAATTTCTCCGCCTACCCTTTCCCCTCTCCAGTCTCCTCGTCTTTTTAACAAGTGCAGAGACAGAAGAAAGTTGTTTTCTTTTGAGAGAGGCACTCTCAACGTCTGTGACTGAGAAGCGGGGTAATGTGTGCGCGCTGCCACGGCTGCTGCGATTACGGTTTTTAAGGGTAAATGGTTTTGGGGAAAAGCGGGGCAGTTCTTCCTTTTAGCGGAAAGGGATAGCGCGAATCCAGAGACGGAAAGAGAAAGAGAGGAGGGGCGACGGAGTTTGGACTTAGAGCCGGATTTTCGCATCAATTAAAGGAGAAATTTGAAGCAGGCCCCCGCGCGTTCGACTTTGGAAGCGGCGTCTTTGATTTCAGGGGGCCATTTTTGTCGTTCTCGACAGCTTCTTGTTTCGTGTTTAACACCAAAGTCATTATTAACCAGACGAGCCAGACAGCCCAGGAGTGAATCTGCTTTTTCATTTTTAGTTTTTATACCCTGAAACCAGAGGGAGAGCTGCCATCTCCTGGTCGGCTAGAGGGGGAGCTCTCTCCCAACAAGCTTTGCCAGCTTCATTCGAAATGATGTGATTGTGATCTCTTTCGAGAATCGGTGTTCGAACTGGGGCGCTCTAGCCACCACCTGTTTACATGATAGCTCAGATTTATAGCCACTAGAACGGGAGATAAAACAAATGAAAGTAATCTTAACGAATGTTAACAGAAAGAGAGAAGGAAGGATTACTCCAACAAAATTTTACGTGTGCATGCGCCACAAATCCAAGATGGCGTGTGTTAAAATTGTAAAATTTCCCTTGTCGGAAATGCTTTTTAAGGCTCTAACCCATGTCCAAACACTTGACCTCACCCACCCAGAACTAGAGTCTTGATTCTTGACCACCACCCAATTTCACGTGGTCTGAAAGCGACCCTGGAAATCGACACAAACCGGCGCACAGGCGTCGATCCCACCCATTGAAGCCTGTTCTCTTTGCAAGGAAGGTGAGAAGACAGCAGCCTTCGTCCCCGAAGCATTTCTTTGGAGCAAAGACAAAACAAAAAAGGGTAAATCCGTTACGGTGCTACTACTCGACGTTAACTTTGGTCATTGTCTGTACTGAATGCCCCTTTGGCTCCACATATATGAACGTTGCCCTTGTCTTTCTCATCTTCTGTATAAGCTGGCTCTCGCATGACGCTCCGAGATTTCTCATTCCAGCGCCTCGCAGCAGACAGTCGGTGACTGATTAACATTTATTTGGAATGAAAGACTAGGATACGAGTTCATTTAATAGGAACCGGGCAGACGGCTGCTTTGAGGCGCTAAGTACAAAATACTCGACAGGAATGCTCTCCAACGGCCTGAAATATATTAAGTTCACAAGAAACCAATTTAATGCTTGTGGCTGTAATCTGATTTGCATTTAGTAGATAAGATCATTGCCCGTGATTTCTTCCTCTTGTTTAAAACGGTGTCAATTGCAACGGCTACCGCGGCGGGTCCCAAGATTCCGCAGATGCATACATCCCAACCGGCGGTGACATCACGGAGACTTCACTCCTCCACAAGTACAGGCCTGGTTCTAAGTACAAACTGGAATTCCTCGACCGTGTGTGCTCCCTTCCTTTCTCTATATATTTGCAACTTTTTATTCTATTATACTATTAGCTTACTAGTGCAACTCAGTTGCTCTGCTGACTTTGACGTAAAAAATAAATGGAAACGTTGAGAAGTTTGCAGGATAAGTGCAACATTTCGCCTCAAGCAGCTGTATTGGTGTTCGTTTGTGCAGTTATCGTTGTCGTGGGACTTTGCGCCACCTCTATGCTTAGGAAGAAGAGGGCTTCCGGGGAACAAATTGTTGGGGAGGGTAGCACGGGCGTGACGGAGGAGAAGTTCCTAGTGCAGAGGATTTCTGCCTGTGGTGCAGTGAAGAGAGCTTTGATAGGTTCGATGCGTTGGAGCAGAGGGAGCAAGTGGGAAGAATCAGAGCGAGAGCGGGAGACTCTGCGGGAAATAGCACTACTGGAGTTGCATGCGGAGAGCGGAGGCAGATTTGGGAGCACATTATCGCCACTGTGGCAGAGGAGGATCCTGATGGGTGAGCGTTGTGAGTTGCCTCGTTTCAGCGGACTCATTCTCTATGACGAGAGAGGTCGGCCCCTTCACTCCTCCGGCGACGCGGCCCACCAGGTTTTGACTCAATTCTTCCGATTTCCGAACATATTTATTCATTTTTAAGCATTCGCCATTGATTCCCTTTAGTTCAGCAAACCGGCAGGCTGCAGCAGAGGTCTTGCTTCGTCGATATGCCACCCAGAAGAATCCTTTCTCAGAGGACCTCACTCCCCTCAAGAGTGGATATCTGTTTGTCTTATTTTGCTCCTCTTCCTTTCTCCTCAGTCCTCGGTGTTTGCTTTCAAGCCATTTTTTTAATGAAAGTTTTCATCGTTTTTCGTTTCGCTGTCTACGGCTTGAGACTATCACGGGATTCTTTCCATTTTATATACTGTCATTCAATGAAGCGGCAGGGGACGAGAGCTGCTTTTAATTTGTTTACAGCTTAAACAAAACACATGCAGTAGACCAAACGGATGATAGCTTTTATACCAATCCTCTTTCAGAGTTCAGACCAAGAAAAAACCCACTTTTCTGATCACTCTCAGAATTGAGTATTTAAAACTTTTACTGAAGCAAATTCATCTGAAAGCATCAAAACCAAGCGTTCTCACCTTTGTTTTGTCTCTCTGATGATGCAGGAAAAAGCTGCACCAGTGGTAACTACTCTAAGAGACCTACTTAGATGATGTCTGGGTTTCTCTCTCCACTCGTCATCACCTGCCTCCCACCGCATACCCTCAATTTTGCCTTTTCCATGATGAAGCGTTGATGTAAAAAAATTACAGCTTTGTTTAGAATTGAGATAAATTGGCTGAACAGTTTACCTGAAAAGAATTGTAAGGATTGACAGCACAGACATGGTGTAGGATCTTCTGGGAGAATTCAGGTCCGCATGACATATCTATGCCGCACCTAAATAAAAGTTCTGCTTTTGGTAATTAGTGATCTTCAGTTTTCTTTTTTCCTCTCGCTGGCCAAGGCGTTAAGTTGCTATTATACAACTTATGATTCAAAATTGCCTATAAGACATAGATTACGGCTATAAATGAGTCAGTTTAGATAATTGCTTGTAGAAATCCAGAACAATCAAGCTCCCAGCTTTCTTCCCAGTGAGAAAAGAAAACCACGTTTCTTTGCAGTGGATAAAATATCAGTTCAGTCGCGTTCTAGTAGGCTGATCCTTACTCATTCCCCGTTACGAATTTGCTAAATGCCAAAATGAATACAAAAAGTAGAAGCAGAAGGGGACGAAGGCGAGGAAAAGAGTAGAACAAGACAGTGACCAAAGAAAAAGGACAAAAATAAAGCCATCAGTCATCGCTTGGCTCCAAACTAGTACAACAAGAGGATAGATGGAACTCCAATAAAAAATAACAGGACAACAAGGAAAGCCTATGCAAGAACAGAGGACTCCCAAAGTTTTGAAGCAGACGAAGCCCTTTGAGATAGCACATTTTCCTAGCCAAAGATTTAAACACTAGTGAATACGACTCACATAACCCCCAGAAATTGAAGAAAATTTAGATGCCCAAAATGCAAAGCAGGCTGATACTTGTTGACTTTACATAGCCAGTGAAGCAGCATGCCTCCTGAATGGCTGTCCATGCCTAACATCTTCAAACTCACTGTATAAGCACAAAACTCATTATAATAATGGATGTCCAAGAGATAAATGAGAAAATGTTGAACAACAAATGGAAAACCAGGCCTGGCTTGTAGGACATCAAAAAGCCAACCAACAAAGACATTTATTTGGATGATACCTCAAAAGATTCAAGCTTCTGTATGATACAGCATTGAAGGCACTTACAAACAAGAAGAATAAGCATGAATGAAAAATAAAAATGACACTACACAATCATAAACATTAAAGAATTGCAGAAGGAAAACAGGAAAAAAAAACACCAGCACCTTCAGCTTGTTGCCAGGATTTTCACACTTGCTACCCTAGCAATGGCTGTCTTGCATCTCCACCATGTGTTCGGCTATAGTAGGCATACAACAATAATTGTATTGCCCTAGTACAGATCCAATACCATTTGAGACCTGGAACAAATATAAATGGGCATATCAGGGAAAGAAAACAGAAAAAATTACAAATATTTTACAGAAGGAAAACAGAAGAAAAACACCAGCACCTTCACCTCGGTTGCCAGGATTTTCACACTTGCTACCCTAGCAATGGCTGTCTTGCATCTCCACCACGTGTTCTGTTATAGTAGGCATACAACAATAATTGTATTGCCCCTAGTACACAGCCAATACCATTTGGGACCTGGAACAAATATAAATGGGCATATCAGGAAAAGAAAACAGAAACAATTACAAACATCTAAAACAGAGAAAAACAGAAGATAGAACAATGGAGTATGCTAAAAAGTTCAATTGAAAGCAGAATAAATATAGAGAAAAAGATGCTCACAAAGATGAAGGCATCGTGCTTAAGCATTCCATAGCCGAAGAAAGAAAGGCTCATCAAGAACGTCGAAAGGGAAAGATAAAATGGCATGAATTCTACACTCTTAGTCCTGATCACCAAATTCTGGAGGGAAAGGGAAGAAACAGACTATGAGGTTGGAATAGAGAAAAAATGATTGTTCATTCTCTTGCATACCAGCTGTGTCACCAAGTAGACTTACAATGATAAAGAGTGGAGATGCAAACATGCATATGAGAGAAGCAACACTCAGGTATCCAACAAACAGTTGCCGCATTGGAGGCTCAAGACAAATCAAGCTGATAATTACTATGAGAGCAAACAAGCCAAATACTGTTGCTAACAATCCCAACATTTTCATCTACAGATGAGAACAAATGGGCATCAATAATAAATATAAGCAAATAAAGAATCAAGAACAATAATTTTGAAAACCAAAAGATTGTACCCTTTTTCCTCTCTCGGCGTATATGACGAATATTATGATGTACGTTAACTGGAAAATGGCTCCAATCGAATTAACGGTTGCAACCAAGATGATGCCGGGTGATACTAGAGGAAGGCCATACCACATACAGATTAAGCAGTTAATTAGCGCATAGATGTAGGGCAGCCCTGAGAACTGTTCTGTTGATTTGTTTCTGATTATTCTTCTGAAAACGGGTCTGAAAGAAAGACAACAGTTTTGTTGAGGAACGAAGACAAATTCAGGCTACAAAACTGGAGAAACGCAAATAAGATTAGCAGTAAAACTTACAACGGTGAAACAAACAATACAAAAGCAAAGAGGTTCCCTGCAGGACAGACAAAGACCTTTTAGATTATAATCATACAGTATAAGAACTGATAACCTCTTGAGGAAAGAAATTAACCGAAATGAACCTACAGAATAATCAACCGGAATATCCCCTTCCCCCTCCTTTTTTTTTTTTCCAATAATGGTTACTGGAAACTAGAAATTTCTTTGCAGGACCTTTTGTTTAATTAATAGCTCCGAGTTTAAATTTAGATCTATGTCCGTTTCTGGTAGCTCCGGACTCGGAGATATCACAGAACGAAGCACCACAACCATTTCTCACTACAATTTGCAAGATTTCCTTTCGTTTTTGAGAGCTGAGTCGTCTAGACAGCCTATTTAACCCGCTCTTTTCAAATTATATTGGGTGGTGCCCTTTGTTTCCACAACCCTTTTTATACAAATTTCAATTAGAAATGAAAATGGATGATCAACCCAATTTTTTATCAAAGCACTGGAGAAAAAACTCCTTCCACCTGTTCTCGTCATCTAAAAACTAAAACAGAAAGTAGTGCCCCAAGAGAGGAAGCGTACCGGCGATTCCAGCTGCATTGCTTAAAGCCGAATAAGAGAACTCCAATCCCAAAGAAACCATCAAGCTATCACCCAGAAAATCTCCGTCGCAGAACTAGGAGTTAGAGAGAGTCTGACCCCAGATTTTTTTACGGCCAAGCTATCTGCCTCGTCTTCCACCTCTTTTGTTCGCCACGGGCGACTGCTCGCTGCGTACCCGTGCCGGAAGATCGGTCCGACCTGCAAGGCCACGTTTATAAAAAGCGCATATTCATAACGACGTTCAGTCTTCCTTCTGGATATGTCTCGTCGCGGAGGGTGCCGAAGCGGATCGTCTCCCCGATTCCTCGCCTTCCGGCATCGCCATGTCTGTTTTTTTCCGCTTTCGTTGGTGAGAGAGAGTTTCACGGACGGGTACTCCGTCTTGGTGAAATGGCTCAGGGCTGGACGGTCCGATGACGACCAGGAGATCCCAGGGGACAAGGGTATGTGGTGAGGATTGACGATCCAACTGGTTTTCCTTCCAAACAAGAAAAATAGAGTTGTATTTACTCGCCGTGGTAAAAATGTAAGTATTTGTAGGTAATCCAAATTCCAGTGAAAGAGACGAAAATGGTTTAGAGTGGAATGTGGATGATCAAGATTAAAATTTTCCATTTAGCAAGTATATACCATCCCACTGACGTGCGAGAGTTTGCAGGTGGACATTAACGTGAAGACGATGAAATCGTGTTTTTTTCTGAAAGGCACGAGTCGCATGGAGTGGGCCCCCCCTGCAAGATCCTTAGAATGGGTATCAGGAATAGTCAATGCTAGAGGGTGGTCTCATCTGTTGGTCGGCTGGTTAGATGTTGCACATCGAACACGTTTCTTACTATTACGGTGGCAAATCGAGGATTCAAAGATGACGTGGACATAAAAATGGTAATCACGACCTGGAAATGGAATTCTTGATGGTTAGCAAGAACCAAGCTTTATGTCACGAATATATTGATGGGCGTCCAGACAAGGGTGTCTTTTCGGCGATCAATAGAGAGATGATTTGGAAAGTGGGCTTATGGTCTCAGAAATGTGGGCCGTTCGATAAAGCGGACGCTCAAGGATCTTTTTCCGTTTTAATTAGAATTAATCGTCAACAGAAATAAAAAATAACTGAAATGATCTTATTAAAATATAATAAAATGTAATGCATTAATAATTAATAATATATTTTACCTCAATTTTATTTAAAAAATTATTAGATATTTACTTATATATATAACTATTCTCCCTATTAAAATTTATTTAAGATTGCATTATGCATCAATGATATTAATTAGAACGTACGTTAAAAAGGACATTTCTTAATTTCAGCCTTTTAAAAAAAAAAAAGGAAAAAACAAATCGTAGATTCAATGAAAGTGTAGCTGAATCTAAGAAGAATACTTGACGGTTCAGTTTTATCACTTCAATGCAACATGTCCGGCAACAATAATGGATGGAGCTGGAGATGGAGCTGGAGCTGGAGCTGGTGCCACAAGGCCAAGAATTAATATGCTCGATGATGGATTGGGACTGGTCTGCGGCACAGGTGGAACCCCGCCAGTCCCTGCGACTCTCACTCCACTCATTTACGGGGCAGTATGGCCTTCTGCCTCAAAATGTCTCTCTACCTGTAAAGAGCCGTATTCAACTCCAAACATGAAGAACCAACACCAACTACTCCCAACTGTCCAAGCCAACGACAACCAAATGGCAGAAAAACAAAAAAAAAAAAGTTGAAGAGGAAATTCAATTCAGTAGGCTCCAGAATTCTCACACTAAAACAGCATAAGATCAAAACGAAACATCTCTTAAAATCTTACTTTGAATAAAAGAGAAGAAAATAATCTTTCAACTACAGACAAATTACACTATCATCTTTTTTCCTTATATGCAATCCCAAACAAAGAGAAAACTATAATCCTACATCACAACGAACCTATTTTATTCATGCAAGCTTCCTTATTGACCTCACTGTAACAAGCTTGGTAATTGATAATCCCCAAATTTCCTTCTCATCACTTCCTGCATACCAAAGCCCATATAATATTAGTCTAAAAAAAACAAAAATATACGAGTCTTAAAAGGTGGAAAGATTAAAATTGCAAATCAAATGCATTCTTAATCCCTAGTAGACCAAGGTACTCTTGGAAAACAGGTATGCTTAAAAATACCATCTTCTTTTGAATGACAGGATTATGTAAATGTACCCTTCACTAAAAAAAAAAAAAGACTGTGAACAGCCGTGGCCAATACAACTAATGTGGTTTTAAGTACATACAACCACCAGGAAACAGAGATCACAGAGAAGATAACTCTTTAAGCAAAAGATAGCCAAATTTATATATTTAGTTCAAAGTAGAGAACTACCCAAATTCAGTTTTTTTAATACATGAAACGAATCTTTCTAGTAAGAAGCCTGGGTTAGCTTTCATAAGGGTATGGCTGATTTTATTTTATTTTTTTCTCATGGGGTAGTCGGTGCAGCGGCAATCAACTTTTCACCGGAAGGGTTAAGAATACTGAACCCAAACTAACAAACAAGACCCTGCGCTTTTCTTGGTAATCATTCCAGAAAGGAATCTTAGCCTTCATCTTTATCAACTAAGCCATTGGATAATATAAACAAAGAATTGATCCGTTTTATCTATACCTTTAAAAACTCTTAGCAGCATGTACACAAGGTCAAAAATTTGACATAGCTTGAAAAACAAAAAGGCAACCTTTGGTCTGAATTTAAATCTTTTCTTTCTTTTTAAGCTATAAAAAACAGACAATAGCAGGTCAGCAGGACAGCAACATGCAAATATTTTTGAGGCTAGCAATTATAGCCTTCATATGTTCAACATTTTCACAATGTAACATTTTTTGTTTCTCTTTCTCCTATTAAAAAAAGTTAAAAAGAAGGCAACAAAAGACAATTTAAACCGCAATAGAAACCAAAATTGGAGTTGATTCAGAATTGTCAAGCCAACCATTAAAAACAGATATACACAATGATGTAAACTAATAGGACAAATATTCAAGAAAAATTAACTGCCTACAATGGCAACAGTTGGTTAATATTTATAAAATTAATAAACAATAAAGGACAATATGAGGCGTCAATCAGCATTACACTTATTCACCTACTAATAGTAATTCTTCTACCTATATTAAACATGAAAAAAAAAATGATAGTACCTACTAATAGTAGGTGTCTAACACTCCAATCCTCTTCATGATGAGTGCCATTTTGACAAAACTCCTAAATGACCATTGGATTACAGAATATAAGCCTTTTGACCAAATTCACAAAGGAGAAATTGAGGGGAATAACACCAGAAACAAGTATGACAGACCAAAAATTCCATGAACCAGCATCCTGTGTGTATAGGGATGATCCGTTTTTTGGCCATAACACAGGAGACAAACAAGTCCACCCTTTACTTTTACACTATGTGTCTACTACTAGTAACTACACTTCTAGTATACCAGGAGACATCTCACCTACTACATGTGATAGGGGAGTAAGGGTTGCCAGTATCTTAAAAGTTGATGAAGGGTCTATAACACAAGTTTGACCACAAGAGGGAAGCTCGATTTTTGTTCTCCTCTGTCTCAGTCATTCTTTTCAATTACTTATATCTTTGTTTCACATAAATCTACAGGAACACTACTTCAGCACCCATGAAGGACTAAGGTATAAATTCTTTATTTAGATGCCAGTATTCCAGTAATGATCCAGTTTTCCAGGTCAAAGCTAAAGCAGCATTAAAATAGCACATTCCATGGCATTATCCGAACAGTATTCCTAATTTGTATCTTGGCATCAAATTTTCAGGAGCAAGAATGGCATCACATTCACAGGAGCAAGAATGGTATCACATTTGCAGGAGTAAGAATTATATCACATTTGCAGGAACAAATAACTGGTGGCATCAAGCAGAGCCAAACTCGAACTTGAGTGACCTGGGCTTAATCGAGCTTTTATGCTTAGGCTTAAGCTCCAGTTCAAGCCTATTACTGTGCTCAAGCATCATTCCAGGAGCTCAAGCTTGGCCCTTACTGCTGCTCCTTTTCTCTTAGGTTGATGGCCCAAAGGAACTTACCATCACAAGAACAGAGGAGAGGGGAGATATGGGAACGTATCATCACCAATTTCAGTGAAGATCAAAGAAGAAGAAAAAACATAAACAGACAAAAAGAGGGAGAAGCAAATGGGTAGAACAGTGACAGAGTTGAACAGTGATGAACCAGGGGAGAACTTATCCACGACGAACAACGGGAGGGTTGGACAGCTAGAACACCAAGTGAAAAATCAGAAGAGAAAAAATTCTTGAAAATCTTGCATCCGACATCCCATTGACAAACAGCTAGAGAGAGAGAGAGAACCACTTCTGAAACTTGAGACAGAGAAATGGCTACAGCTTCTAAAACGCTGCGAGAGAGAAGGTTGCAGCTTCTAAAATGCTAAGAGAGAGCAATATTTGCAACAAACAAGGGGATTTAATGTGAGTAAGAAAATAAAAAATAGCTGCATCATTTAATGTTAGTGAGATATTTGGCAGGAGAAAGTTATAAAAAATAGTTGAAACGAGTCAGGGGGGATTTAATGCATGTATAACTTGGAATTTGAAATTTGAATAAGTATTGGCTAGCTCTTATATTGTTACAAAAGTTTAATGAGTGGGCTTGCAAGCTTTTGAGCCAATCTTAATCATGTTTCAGCTTAGCTCATTTCAGCAAACAAGCTTGACTCCAAGCTTGAGTTTGATAGAAACCAAGCCAAATCGAGCTTCGACTGAACCGAGCCTAACCTGCTCATGAGCTTGCTCAACTTGGTGCCACTCCTAGCGAGAATGGGATCACAAACAATTTAGCTCAAGAGTAGACCTTGCTATCAGGCTGTCAGCTCCTCCATTCACTGCATGAGTCTTGTTATGTTGGTTCTGTAGAAGTCCTTTTTTTAGTTTTTGTTAGTTGAACTGAGCCTAACCTGCTCATGAGCTTGCTCGACTTGGTGCCACTCCTAGCGAGAATGGGATCACAAACAATTTAGCTCAGGAGTAGACCTTGCTATCAGGCTGTCAGCTCCTCCATTCACTGCATAAGTCTAGTTATGTTGGTTCTGTAGCAGTCCTTTTTTTAGTCTTTGTTAGTTCCTCGGTGAAACATTTTATTTGAAGTGTTTTTGCAATCAGTTTTGCTTTGTACTCTTCTCCTTCAATATATTTTAATGGAATCCTCTATGTTATTCTTATAAGAGAATTTTTTTTCAAAAGAATCTGAATCTCTCATATAAGAAGGATGATCCAAAGCGCCTAAGTGAAAGGTCTAGAACTGATTTGCACCATGAAGAGCATCAAACCAATGGATATCAGAGGCCTAGCTTTCAACTGCTCAAGAATAAAAGCTAGGTTATGGTGCCATTTCACCTTGTATTCAAATGTGTCAGTAAATGCTTGCATATCCTCATAAACTCACAAGGCACAATGATTCCACAAACTACACTGGGAGAAAAAAGAAAAATACAAAATTGGCAGAACTGATTGAAACGCAACCTACCAATGTTTATTAAAATTTGTTATGTCAACTTTGATGCAGAAGATACGACAAGGAAAAGAAACCAACACTCTGTGAAACAAATTGTAGTTCACATGTACTTAATATCTAAAGCTAAAAAGAATTAGCATATTTCTGTCTAGGCTAAGTTGTGGCAATCAACTATAGAGTTCTTTGATACAAAGTAATAGAAAACTTGACAATATAATCAAATGACAATGTGAGCCCAAGTGACCGCATAATGCAGAAAAAATATATATATGTGAAATGCCACGCAAACTTTTGCAGCCACATAATTCAACTGAAACGCTTGAAAACAACAGATTTACTTATATGATTTACACAAGACACCAAAAAAACAAGAAAAATCGCAAGCAACAACATAGCATAACCAATTCAGATTAAGCTTCCAAATAAAGATGCTTAAAATCAACCAAACACTATGTCCCTGATCAACCAAGTGTGAGTTAACCAACTTCGAGAAGACACTGATACACCCCATATGATGCTGGACAAATTTGGAATAGTGTGTACGAGTATCAACAAAGGATAATGATGCACTTGTTTAATAGAAAATTAGTTCACCATTGATAACATGAGCATGCGATGTGCCCTTTCATGAAGAAAATGAAACCACTGTCAAAATAATTTCATTGAAGAGAACAAGTACAAAGAATAAAAAAAATATTGAAGAAGAAAAATCAAAATCGTTTCTCATAGATGTTTATATATTTAGGTACCTTTACCTGTTATTATCTATTGGAGCTTCCTACAAGTTCAAACAACCCGCAACAACTCTTCCAAGAAGTTGCACGCACTGGTAGTGAAGCCAAACCTATCTGTTGTTTCCACACGATTTTATCAGCACAACCAATAATATAGCCAATGACCAATTTAATCAAGATATATAGGGAAACAAAAACTGGAATTCATCTCACTCACAAACCTCATTAACCGAGTTCTCACGGTTCCCTGTTTCAGGGAAATCAGCATCTGCTCTCGGCTTCTCACTGGGGATCTCTTCGGCTGCTGAACTAGTTTTATCCTCGTGTTCCTCCCCTGAAGGAACTGCTCTCTCAGATTCGATGACTGAAGTCACGACCTCCTCAGTGACTTTCAAAGTAGACGGAGCTGCTTCCCCAGATTCTGGAATAGAAGTCACGACCTCCTCGACGACTTTCAAAGTAGACGGAGCTGCTTCCCCAGATTCTGGAATAGAAGTCACGACCTCTTCAGGTTTCTTGACAATAGAATCGCCCGAACCATCAGGTTCTATTATTGTAGCTGAAGTCACCGCCTCAGGTACTAATACAACCGAAGTCACCGATAGTTGCGAAGAAGAATGAACTTGCTCTGAGGGATCAGCCGTTTTACCGGCAACCACAGAGTGATCCACAGGCCCTTCCAAATCGCCCTCCGCGGTCGCAATTTGGGCAGATCGTGATTCTTCATCTGAACTACTCCCAGAAGAGCTCCCATCATCACCTTCTATTACCTTGACATACTCAACTCTAACATCTCCCGAAGCCTCCGTTACAGAAGGCTGGTTCTCTGCTTGCTCGACGGGCTTCGCGAAATCAATATTTCCTGATTCACCTTCCATTGGAATATCCGCACCGCCCGACCACGAAGAATCATCCCTATCCCCAGTTGCCGAGGGCTCCCTTGATGAGGGAGAAGAAAGGTCCCCAGTTTCGCTGTCTTTCTCATCATGGCTGATGTGATTGTGCTCGTCACGTCCACCAACACCATTACCTTCTCAAACGGAATAGAGAAACCAGAGACATCAATAATTTAGAATCCAAGACAGATAGAAATGGATACCATCGAAGAGCTTAAAAAATGAAAGATAGGAGAAAAAGACCCGAGACCCACAATAAGGAAAGGAAGATGGGATGGAAGGTGGGTACCTTGAGAGTTGGTTGGGGCATCCACATGAGCTGTTTTCTTTCCCTTCTTTCGCTTGGCAGCCTTTCTCTTCTGCGAGTTGGATGGCATGATTGTCGATTGATTCAGGTACTGCAACACTATCCGGCCCCAAAGAGATTTGCACCGTCTCTGTCTATATTCCTTCCGTCCCTTGCTTGTTGGATCAAAAAGAAAAATATGCTGCTGCGTAATGGTAAATAGGGTGCTCTGGGTTTTTCCTATTTTTGTATGAAAAGGTTTCACTAAAAAAGATGAAGAACAGTGCGAAAATTTATTTATTTATGGATTGGAATTCTGGTGGATGGATTTGAAATAAACGATGGGAAATTGTCTGGAGAATGAGAGGCGGGAGATTAGAAAAAGGCCCCAGGAAGAAAAACGAAAGGCGACGGTCGTGGCCTGATATGACTCATGACCCTTTTACGCCGCTCGGTTTTCCCCTTCCACTCTATCAATTAATTCACGGTAAACCTCGGACAATCCACCATAAAATTAACCCCCACACCGCCCACACCTTCTTCATATTCACCAATATACCCCCCCCCCCCCATTAAAGCTCGCAAAAGCTTACTACTTCGTCTACGTGATTGTGTAATTTCAGAAGCCTGGCTGGCTGGCTTTTCCCATTCTGAATTAAAAAATTTCATCAAGTTAACTTAGTTTTCAAAAATCGTGCCTTATTCGGTTTCAGAAAGAGGGGTTCTGGACGTGTCTGTTTCGTGGCATTTCATCGGTTACCGATATTTTGTTTGTGTTCCAGCGATTCCATTTCTCAAGTCCCGGTGGCGGAGGAGAGAGGAAGAACCAGAAGATTAAAGAATTTATGATGTCGTAAAAAATGGGTAGGATTAGTTAACTATCCCCGAGAAGCAAGGGCGACCGCGCGAGCTTTAGAGATGCAGGCGGTGAGCTTCATCATTTTCTCCGAAATTCAAGCACGTAAAATTGAATGTAAAATTAGGTGAAGATTAAGTAATAAAATTAGGGTTCTTTCGCAATTTACACCAAACGGATTAAGACCATTAATAGTTATTTTGAATTTAGAAATAAATACATAAACAGGATTTGAATGTCGGCAAGAGCCCACAGTGTTTGATTACGTCATAGACGTCTGCTTTTGCCGCCTTAAAAGGGCAGCCCATATTTATGACGGGCTCTTTCTCTGTAACGGACGGTTTATCCTATCATGGGCCCCCCTTGAAGGCGCATATAATTATTATATATTTTTTATGTTTTTATTTGAAAAATAGATGACGTCATAAATATTATGAGTAAAAATCATAAGCCTCTATTAATGACCATGATCGATTAGAAGACAAATTAGGCACTCAAAAATCTTGACCATTTTAGACCATAATCATTGGTACAACAAATCAAAGTTGAAGAAAAAGGGCTCTTCAATCCAAGGGTCACATGAACTCATTTGACACCTGTGGCACCAACCTTATCTTATGCCCTGACTCACCCTCCATGGATGAACCATCTAGGGCATTGGATTCTCACCAATGTTTGCGTGGGTGCTGTTTTTCCCCACCAATGCATTGTTGATTTTTAGTATTCTATAAATTTAGCTCACGGAGAAAAAGGGAGAGAAACCCATTAGGAGAAAACTGGAGAAAAAAGGTTATAGAATTGATTTTTACTTACCCTCTCCCTAAAATTTTATTTATAGATTTATGAAACTATAATATTATAATAATACCCTAAACTTAGGGTTTAGGGTTTTAACTCTGAAACTTTAACATAATTACATCAATGTCATGTCTCTATTAAATGACCCTTTATTTACCATCCCGCCATCAAGGAATATGGACATATGGACCTTCTCTTTGATCTATGGGCCTAAGCCCGTCTTCAATCTCTTAGATGTATACGTCTTCCTTGGTCTTATAGGTTTGGACCCATCTTCTTATACACTTTCATATATGGGTCTTCCTTGGTTGTGTGGGCTTGAGCCTTGTCTTCCAATATGCATCATTCCCAAGTGGGAAAATTTTAAGCATTATAGGTTACAATTAGGGGTGGCATCAAGCCGAGCCGAGCCCGAACCTGCCTATGTTAGAGTCAAGCTTGATTTAAATATTTCGAGTTTAGCCTCATCTCGAGCCTAAAATTGTTGTCGAGCTCGAGCCCACCGAGTTCGAGCCAAACTCGAGCCTCAACATACATTTAAAACTTTTCAAAAAAATATATATAAAATTATGCATACATTTAACATAAAATTGGGCATGACCTTTACATAAAATTGGGCATAACCTTTACTTAAAATTAAGCATTATCTATATATATATATATATATATATATATATATATATAATACCTGTATAAAATTCGACATGACGTCTATTTAAAATTGGGCATAATCAACATACGTAATACCTGCATAAATACTCCATAAAATTGTTTATATATTCCATAAATACTCCAAAAAATTATTTATACACTCCATAAAATAGTCTAAACACTCCATACACTGCATAATATTATAAATAAATTTCGTACAATAATCAAACACAACAAAATTAAATAAAATATCAATATCAATTTACAATCACCCAAATAAAAACTATAAATCCATTATAAATTTACAAACTATAGTTATTTCTCTTCATGCTAGAAAATAATATATGTCCTTGCTTGAGCAAAATCTCCACCTATGACAAAAACAAAAAAATAAAATTAGTTATTGTCAGATAAAAAAATACTCTTCCACTACTAGTTCTTAATGTCGTTAAAAATATTAAAATTACCAAGATGATAAAAACATGAAAAATCATGTAGCTGGTAGCATTTTGTGTGCACTCTTCTTCTCAGGCTGTAATAATCAAACAAAATTTTAATAAATAAAACTATAAAATATACTAAAAAATATCGTAATAAATAATTAATCAAAGAAATTCACCTTTTGATTTTTCTTTATACTGTGAAGAGCTCGAACCCAATCATTGCGACAAATCAAAGTTTGAAATGTATTTGGTACCAAGGAAAAACGATATGAGTCTATTACTTTACCACCAGCACTAAATAATGACTCTGAAGCTACTATGGATATGAAAATTAGTCAACAAACTTAAAATTTGAAGTTCATCTTCATCTCCTGCTTCAAATTCATTTAATTCCTCTACATGAAATTCAATTTCAAACTTGGTGTTAGTGTGGATGAGTTCATATACATTGGAAAACAATTTCCAGTGTTAGTGCCCCAAAATAAGGAAAATATAAAAAACAAGAAAATGAGTAACTTATAATAGTATACTTAATTAAAACATAATATTTAAACCCCAAATTAGGTAAAACAAACATGATTACAACAAATAAATTAATATATTTATTAATTAAATTAGATATTATATTATTTAATGATTGCAGTTTATTATACATTAATACAATAATTACGTGAGCCAATTAATTGTGTACATGATTAATTATAAAAAATAAAAAAATAAACAGGAAAATTTGATCAAATGCTAACTTTAACACACTATATTTTTACATATTATTGCATCGTCCAAAGGAAAAACAGGCTGAGAATAGGATTTGCAAGATTTTTTTTTAAAAATAAAAATTCACACGTGCGAACTCGCATGTGTGAATTGCACGTGCGAGTTCTCTCGCTGTGCGGGATGGAGGGTTGAGGGGGGAAAATAATCTCCCCCCCTCAACTTAGGTATCCAGGGGTTCTGTGCCGTTCCGGCGAGAGCAGTGGCCAATTGATTTGATGGTGGTAGCAGGCGGTGGTAGGGGGGTGACGACGACGGGAGAGGGTCCGGAGTAGCCGCTCTAGTTGGGGTACGACAAGGCGAGGGCGACGCTACGGGAGTGGACGACGACGATGATGAGAGGCAGAGAAGGCGATGAGCGAGGGGAAGGATTAGGTGCAGCGGCGACAGAAGGGGCACCAGCGACGAGAGGGAGAAGGGAGATGGAGGCCGAGAGTGGGAATTTCGGAGGAAGAAGAGAGAAGGGAAGGAGTAGACGAAGAGAGCGAGGGCAGAAGAGAGACAAAAAAAAAAAAAATTCAGGAGAGAGAGTGCGAGACTCCCGAAAATTTGCCTCATCCTACCGCTTGTTAAATTAATGAGTTGGCTCGCGAGTCGACGAGCCGAACCTGGCTCTGCTCGAGTTCGGCTCGTTAACCTAAACAAGCCCATTTCTGAGTTCGAGTTCAGCTCGAGCTCGATATATAACGAGTCGAACCGAACCAGAACACGAGCCGCTCGCGAGCCGGCTCAGTTCGAAGCCACCCCTAGTTACAATAAAGTAGAAATGATAAGTTGTAACTCTATCAAATTATTTTAAATTCGTGAGATCAAAGTTTATTGTCACATATCACTTGATAGCTAGTGAGCAAGTGAAAATACTACCCAATCGCGAGGGCTCAAACTTAACGGTTGGTTCAAGATCTTTACTTTTAGGCATAAATTGCCCCTCTAAAAATAAAAATTACCCACTTTTAATGTTATAATTAGAGTGAGTATCTTATTTGCTTAGACATATTTATTGAAAAATTACAGGAAACCAACCCCTCCCGTTTCTCTCTATCTTTTGGTTTTGTTAAAAATAATCCCATATATATTAGTGAGTATAAAGATCATGTATTTATTATTCAGAAGAAAAAATTCCTAAATGGTTAGTCAATTATAGAAGAATAAAGCAAGCTCACGTAGACTTGAGAAAACGTAAATTATGAAGCAGAGAGAAGAAAGCATAAAGGTACGTTAAGTTGATAAGATACGCAGGTACGTCCTCTCTACCACAAAGAAGCTGAGCCATCCCATTCTCAAGCAATCATAAAGTTGCTAATAAAAAACTAGTAGGATATCGAGAATGCTGAATGCGGCTAAGACCCAGATAACGTTTTCTATAAGATTGTGACTTTTGTGGCGGCAGAAGTGAATGCCCCTTCCACAACATGGAGAGATCACCCAGAAGAGCGTTAGGTGATGGCATCCCACCTAATTAACAATCCAAGTTTTGTTCTTTAGAATCTTCTACTCTTTCTTGACAGTACCGGCATCTGTGTGCTCCTCTAGATTTTCTACTCAGGTTTTGGAATTGAGTTGAGTGGGGAAAAAAATGATCAGAAAATCATGCCCTTTGAAAATGATAGAAGAAATGCTTAAAGAGAATGAATAGGGAAAGAGAACGCTTCGGCAGTGATGAAAGAGAGGAAGAAGAAAGGATTGTTCTTCTTCTTCGTCTTTAGAATGGCAGATGGTGGGGATATATAAGTCCTCTCTCAAGCATGACAACAGCCAGTGGCAATATGCTGAAGTGTGAGTCGGTAGATCAACTGGCAGTCGGAAACACCAATTGAGAACCAGAGTGTTGACGAAGAAGAGAAATCGTAATTCAATTCCAAATTGACCTGCCAAATCTGCTAGTTTCAAGTTTCTAACCGTTCCATGACTAGATTCAAAGGGAAGACTTTTCTTCCGAAATCCGTAGTCGAAGACGTGGAAGGATACATTTTATCTGCAATAAAACGTGGGAATTCCCAAGGATAGATCATAAAAACCCAAGAGAAGAGTCAACAAACAAACCCACAGGCGCACAAACGCGACTGAATGGTTTCTCCGTCGGTTCGACCAACCACAACCTAATTAATTTATTAGATGCCAACTGGTTAATCTATTACCTGCCACGTTTTTAATCCCAATTGATGCGGGGTAGAACGTTAGCCATTCAAGAAAAGACAAACAAGCGCTCGGGGGGGTTGAGTGCCGCTTATGGGCATCGCGCCAAGCGTAACAACCTCACACGCCTGCCTCGCTGAACTACCTCTCCCACACGCACGTACCTTATACGTGTACTACATGCGCCTCCCCACACGTATCCGGCGCTTTTTACCGAAAGACGCAAAGATGATTGAATGAATTCGTGGCATTGCGTGTGACAAAAGCTATCCGTAGTCTGTTCGAAGCAATTCTTTTTATTTTATTTCTCTTGAGCACACAGCAGCGAAATGCAGTCAGAAGCCATTTTGGCTTACATTGCAAGCGACGCATCATCCACTATTTCTTACCACTGCTTCTACACATCAGAACCACATACCTATATTGTAAGCGAACAGATCCCGACCGTCACTATTGCTAAAGCTGCCTTTTTGCCGGCTTTACGTGGCTTTAGTTGGTTGCAACGTCCCGGTTCCTTTACCGCATCATATTCCCTCGATTCCTCGCACTCTTACTTCGTCTCCAAAACAACGAATTCCATCGCTCACGCCTTTTTACTATGTTTTAAAATTGTTCACAATCAGCTTTAGTCGTCGTTGCTGATGTCAGCACTCCCTGCCAAATCACCGGACCAAACTTAATTTACGTGCCATTAACAATCTTATCACTTGACACTTAATTTGAGATAAATAGGTGGGGACCACTTTGGAGGAGCGGAAGAGTCTGGGAAAATGTATGATTGGCATGATGAAGGGTGAGAGCGAAGGAAGGCGCATAAAACCGAAAGCCGTTAACATGATATAATCAATCATGAGGAGAGGAGAGGAGAGGCTTGTTGAAAGATTAATTTAGACAAATGTGTGCATCGCGGCTTCGGCTATGGCGCGGCTCACGTGACAGTACCGAAACTAGGTAAAGTCCCGCCGCCCAGGAGCGGCCACGGCTGTCAACCGTCCAACCTTTTGCCACGTGGAGCGCGCCCGTCGAAGGAGTCGTCTTCCAGGAGTCCCAAACCCAGACGGCCACCCTTGCGACAAAAGCACCCCCTTTATTTTCAAAAATACCTTCTTCCGGGCACACAAACTTTCCTACTTACCGCCCCTTATAAAAGCACCTCAACGAACCAACCAACGTTTCGGGTCACTCTTCTCCCTTTCCTTCCTTCTCCTCCTTTGTTTTTTGCTTCTTCTTCTTCTCTCTCCGACTACAAGAACAGAACAAGATGAGCTACTGGATCAGAGGTCCGACCATCGGACGCGGCTCTTCCGCTACAGTTTCCGTCGCCGTGGCGGGTGAAGAGATGCTCGCTGTCAAATCTGCCGAGTTGGCTCGTTCCCGATTCCTACTGAGGGAGCAGAGGATTCTGTCTCTGCTCGCTTCTCCTAGGATTGTTCGGTACGTGGGTCACGATATCACTGCGGAAAATGGTGAGACCTTCTTCAATCTTATGATGGAGTACATCGAAGGCGGTTCACTCTCGGATTTGATCAAGCTGCGCGGGGGTCGTCTGGAGGAGTCTGAGATCAGGTCTGTTACCCGAGGGATTCTGCAAGGCTTGTCTTACCTTCACGGGAAGCGATTGGTGCATTGCGACATTAAGGGGCAGAACATTCTGATGGGGCTCGACGGCCCGAAAATTGCCGACCTGGGTTGCGCCAGGTGGTTCGATGGGTCCGCCTCCGATCAGCCTATTGCCGGCACGCCGCTTTACATGGCGCCTGAGGTCGCACGGTGTGAAGCGCAGGGATTTCCTGCCGACTTGTGGGCACTTGGATGCACTGTTATCGAGATGGCAACAGGTCGGGCTCCGTGGCCGGATGCGGTCGACCCTGTCTCTGCTTTGTATCGGATCGCCTATTCTGCGGACGTACCAGAGTTCCCCAGCTGCTTCTCAGACCAAGCGACGGACTTTCTGAATAAATGTCTCAGGAGGAACCCAGAGGAGAGATGGACTGTGGATCAGCTTATTAAGCACCCATTTGTAGATGACTTCTCGAAACAATTTATGGAGTCTTCAATTTCGACGAATTCCCCCACAAGTATTTTGGATCAGGGATTCTGGGATTCGTTAGACGAGAGCGAAACAGAATTTAGCCTGACCCACTTTGAATCAAAGATTCCTCAATACACCGACGAAAGACTTCGACGCTTGAGCGGCGCCAATTCTCCCGGCGGGTCACCTGACTGGACTTGGGGAGAAGATTGGATTACTGTTCGAGGAAAGGGGGAAGCCGAAATCTCTTCTTCCGGCACAGAGGTGGATCAAATTCCAACAGATGACCAAATCAGTGGCTCAAATTTTATTTGGCACATCGAGGAAGAGCTGGAAGCTAGTTCGTGCTCTGTTTTCATTAATGAGGAAAAGTTGGAAATGGAACCGAGTACTCCATGCTATGTTCCAGTTTACGAGAATATTCCGTCTGAATCACTCGAAAATAGCACTACTTCTGTCGATACCAGTACAATTGTGATCCTCTTCTCCTGGAATTGCGTTCCGAGAAGCTCTGTAATTCTCTACTGTTCATGTACAAAAAACAACTCATTTTTTTCCAATAAGAGTAACAATTCTGTTTCTCCAAATCTAAATTGCAATTCCACTCCCTTTTATTTCCCATTCTACATTGAAATTCTTCCCCCTTTGACAATGTTAGCGATCTAGTAGCAGAAACAAGAGAAGTACGCGAGGTTAATTTCTTCATCCCCCTTTGACAATAAACCGCTTCCATCAAATGTTGATCCACTTAAGAAGGCGTAGACGTTTCGTCTTGGTTACTTGCAACGCCAAACCCTGGGAATCCAGATAAGAATGCCGTGTCCATCACATTCTACTGCAAGTATTCAAAACCTTTCTTTCGGAATAAAAGAGACGAACAAAAGCATATTCTAACCTGCCGTCAAATAGTGTCTCTCCATCGAAGAAGGACGATAAAACATTAAAGCGCTTAAACCCCACCGAATTCAAACGCATCAATCACTCGTAATCTCAAAGTTGGCGCCCATTTGAACCATAGCCAAATAACACGTTGGTCACATGAACTCCTTTCACAGTCTCTTTGTCATCCGTCTTCATCTTCCTGGAAGTTTCGAGCTCAGCTTCCCGCCTCTCTGGTGGGCCCATTCCCAATCATCCCACTCATAAACTACACCGCCAAACCCTAACAATTTTTTTAGGAGTCATCGTGGCACGAGGCTCGCAACCTGTCCACCAAGGTCGATAGTTAGGTAGTTACGGGCAAGATATGTTAAACAGATACAGGTGTGATGTCTTGCGTGGCTGAGACTATGGTTTTAGATGGCGCGTAAACAAGTGGCCACGTTGCAGAGGAAACCGGTAAGTACAAGTAGTTTGGACGGGTGTGTGGAGGCGTTGAATCGCTGACACCTGGCAGATGTTAGTGTGGTGATAAGAGGTACAACGGATCGTACTCATATAGATATTAATTAGTCCAGCGCTTGGAGTTTAGTTGGCCAAATGAGAGACGACAATGACGCACCATGTGTTACGCATGCCCTTCCGACTCTCCAGATCCCCACCACTTTTCTATTTAAGTGGTTGTGTTCGTGGAAGCGTTTAACATGGACACATGGACGTCCTTATTCGAGGGCTTAACTAGACGTGACGTCTGCCTCGCACGCTTCATCTGTGTACCGTCTTGCAATTCATGGTAAAAACAAATATCGGGACCTGCCGCCATTGAAAACAAAAGAATGGAATTTTTTATTTATTAATTTTATGTTAAGACTTTTTCTAGAAGAAATTATTATCATTATTATTTTTTATTGTCATAGAAACAAAAAAAAATTATAATATTTGAAGTGAATTATTGTTGATCTAGAAGTGAATTATTATTAAAATTATTAAAATTTTACTATTTAGATAATTTAATTTTGTATATAATTACTTAAATCATTTGTTTAAAATAATTATATGTATGATATATATTTTTTAAAAAATTTATATAAATGAATGTATTAATATAGTGGAATCTTACACGATTCTCACTAAGAGGTTGTGTTGAAACATTAGGAACTAAACTTAAATAAAACAAGTCTTACAATAGAAAAGATTCATGTTGAAGGAAATGGTCGCCATCATCGTTCGAGTCAATGTTGCAAGAAGAGGAGATAAAAGAGAAAACTGTTCACACATGGTACAGTCTATTGTTCTTGTCCCTGAGCAGATAGAAGAGAAAAATGTTCACACAGAGTACGATCTGTCGTTCGTGTCCCCTCACAACCTTTTTGGTGAGCACTACGGCATAGGTGCTGTTTTTTAATTCAAAAAGTTTGTGATGTTGATACCCTTCATTGTATTTCGTCAAACACAAACACAAATTGCGTTGTAGCATGAAATTTCAATCCAAAATACATTATAAACAACAAAGCGAGCAAATTACTTTGCATCACGGGCAAGGCAGTAGGGACCTGCTTATTTTATAGAGACCTCAATGGTAGTTAAGGTAGTGTATGTTCCATGTCCTTCAACATTAGTTGGAGATAAAAACTTAACGTTCAGTTCATCAGAGTTTGAAGAGTAAAGTTTCTTCTTTCCAACAAATCCTTTGTTTGCTAACTAGTTGCAGATCTTCATATAGCTTCTCCCAATGACATCGACGAAATTCGACTGAAACCCGATGAAGAGGCCCTCAAGTTGTATTTAAGGAATACCATCTCCGATGAAAACAAAGTCGGCTACAGTTTTGCAACTGACGGGCTTTAAGGTAGCTTGAAAGAAATTGTCCTCTCCTAGAAGATCTCGATGAAGTTCGTGTATTCATCGATTTGTATCTTCTTCTAGCAGACAACAAAAAAGATGATAATTTGCCACAATGAAACCGAGCTTGGATTTCTTTCTGTAATCAACAAAGACTCTTTCCTGCAATACATATCCAATCCCCCAACCAGTGCCACCGCTTAAGACATGAAAAACCAAAAAAGTTACCCCGTCAAATACATATCCTTTCGACTCCAAGTTTAGATACAATTTTGGCTCTAAAACCAGGTCTGACTCTGGATCCAAAATCAGGTCCAATTCGAAATTATATGATTCAGACCAACAAGTAAGTTCGTTCCATTTGTTCTCATACCCATCTCTAATCAAATTACTATTTTTGGTTTTGAGGGGAGATCACACGCGACTTGGCTTGGGGCCTCTTCTCCAGTGTTGATTTACTTACTTGCATCAGTTGTGTATCTTCGACATCCTCAAACTTTGAGAAAAATTGGTCAGCCCCCAAAATTTCCTTGAGGTCATACATGGTTAAATTTATTAAGTTACTTCAGTTTTACTATTACAATCTCCTTGTTATTATCGTAATGGTTACTTTCTCTTCCTTTCATCCCTTTTTGTTGATTATATTTTTCCTACCATCATTTTTTGGTTATCACATACTCCTTTGGGCCAATCTCTTGTATGTTGCTTTGATTGGTTCCTCCTTTGTACATATGGGTGTTTTTAAGTCCATTGAGATTTTTTTACCCTGAAGTGGGTCTTTATCATTGTCCTTTTGAGTGAGAGGCATTAACCTTTTTTCTGTGATTTGTTAGAAGATATAGCCCAAACCCACACAACCAATGAAGGTCCATATATCCAAGTGTGTTAGAAGATGAGCCCAAACCTATAAGACCGAGGAAAGCCCACATATCAAAATGTGTTGGAAGACGGGCTCAAGGTCCACATGTCAAGGAAAAGGCCCACAATTCTACATACAGTGATAGGAGGATGGTAAATAAAGAATCATTTCATAAAGATGGTATTGATGTAATTAGGTTAAAGTCCATAAACCCTAGGTTCAGGGGTATTATTGTAATACGATAGTTTCATTAATCTATAAATTGAACTCTAGGGGAAGGGTTAGGACATCAAGTCCATAACCTCTTTTTCCTATGGTTTTCTCTCAATGAGTCCTTTTCTCTTTTTCTCCATGAACTAAATCCACAGAGTCCTGAAAATCAACATGATTATTATCACTATTTTTTCAAAATCTTTTGAGGTTGATTTCAAATTTATATATATAACTCATCTTTTTGAGAATATATGTCTGGTTGAGTTTTATTTTCGGGACACCTTGATGGAGAAGATAATAAATACAGTTAAATTTTTGTTTCAACTTGAGATTACACTAATACAAGGAAGAATATGAAGGATTCTACAATCTGCTTCAAGCCTAGTCACTTTCTTTACTCTGTTGATTTGATAAATCCATTTGAAAGTTGATTGCCGGAGGGGTTGCGCCTCTTTCCGAAATCAAACTATGGGTATTGTTACATGTAACGTGAAGAATTCTCTGTATTATTGTAGTCAAATTCTGTGTTACCAGAATATCTACATAACAAGGAGTACATTATGAAGAATTTCTTCTTGAAAATTAAGAGTTTTTATTTTTCGTTGAAGACATAAACTACAACTTGGAGTGTAAAAAGATTGACCACACAAGGGCAAGTTAATGGGTAGTCCATCCCTCAGGGCTGATCAGATAGCGCCGCGGTTGTCCCTTCGATTCTCAGGGAGTCGAGGAAAGATTTACCGTTCAATTCTCGTGTGAAGAAATCTTTGAAGTACTTTTCTGTGGCCACTGTCTTGAACTTGGCTGGCCTTTCTGCTGTGACCAAGCTGTGTGCAGGCCCGATCTCACCGAGCATCCTGGGGTTGTAGAATGTCGCGATAGATAGCCTCTCTTTTGTTGAGTTTACTACTGCTCTGTGTTCGATGCTACGATAAATCCCATTGGTGAGGATCTGCTTGGTAAGGCAGAGAGTATTGGAAGTAAGTCTAAACTGAGCTTGTTATCATTTGCGCTTCGCATTGTACGTAGGAGCAGAAACTTAGCTAAGGATAAGATTATCCCTGTCTACATATATCAGAGCTTTTACCTCCAAGCAGTCTCCGATATTGACGATGAAGGCATCTGGGAGGGGTTTAACAGGAACCCACACCCCATCTTTCCGTATCTGGAGGCCCTCCATCTCATTGACTTGAAGGAGGAGCGTGAGTCCCGTAGCATCAGAATGAGGGGTGAGGCCAATCACCTCTTCTGGCTGAGGACATGGAGGGTAATAATTCATCCTCATTGATTGAGCCCCCCCTTCAAATGTCTCTGCCATGTCTTTTTCGTCCATTCCCAGGGCCTTGGCCATCAGCCCCAGCAGCTCCTTGGCAAGCTTCTCCAGCTCCAGCGAGTAAGCTTCCATTGCTTCTCTGTGGAAACGTACTTAAAAGGTTAGTGATTGCCATCATAAGGCCTCCGAGAGCAAGAAGAGGTTTTTAACACCCGGTTTCACTCGGTATGACAAGGAACGAGATTAGAATCACAAATATATATACAAAATTTGAATGGTCATTATAACATGACTAATGGAAACATATATATGGTGATACCTGAAATACAGAGGAAGGTTGTCATATAAATGGGATTTTCTTAGTTCAGGAGGAAGTGTATTCGTATAAAAGATGTCGTTCCAATCCAACTTCTGTTCCTCAGATACTACGAAGGCTTGTCCAAACCCCTCCACTTCGCCAGGTTGTTGCCAGTATCTCTTCTTTTCTTCCATGGTTAGAGCAAAGAATTGTTGAATCGCCAGCTTCATTTTCTCTACCACTGAAGATTTCACTCCGTGATTCACCAACTAGCAAATTAACAATAGCATTGGTGTTGAATTAGAACATACATTGTTTGTATTCGGTCTCTACTGAAACATCATCAGGAGGTTCAGCCGAATAAAACTATACCTTATACGTATAGTAGCAGTTCGACTTTTGCAGCTTTCAACATTTTGACAAAACTTTCCTTTTAATTTTCTTTTTTTTTTGTATTTGACATGGAGATCTGCTGCAACTAATACAAGCTGTATTTGGTTAATAGAGGCATTAGTTTTGACACCTGCGAGACAAATATTATAGGCAGTAAAACAAGTGGTGACAGACCACCACCTGACAAGCAATAGCCAACAATAGCAGCTGTAGCTCCAACCTCTTTAGTCAACTTTCAGAGTAATCGGGCACGCCCCAACAGCGTCACCAGGAGATCAAAATTAAAAAAAGGTTTTCTTTCTGGTATTCTCAACATCAAAACGCGATTCTTTTTGGAAATCCGTGGCACGGAGTTCTATCTTCTCTGATGATTTACGGGAAAACACTCCTGTGTGGGAGTAATTGCTACTCCTTTATCCAGGAAACTTAATTCTCAGGAGTTCATCTGGGGATAGGGGACAATTCTGTTAGCAACTTTATTTCTTTTTTCTTTTGGTGGATTTCTTCTGTGATTCAACTTAATTATGATTCACTCTACTGTAAATAAGAGTCACAAGCACAGGGAGAAGGAATGATCTAAGATTTGGGTGGGAGAGATGTAGTACCTGGAAGAAACTCCAGTCTCTGCAAACCATGTGAAATTTCTCCAGTTCGGAGGCAAATATGGATTCTCCGATATGGAACTTACGCAAGTCGATCACGGGTATCTCAATTTGGGAAGAATCCGTGGAGTTGATGATCCTAGAGTTCAGTTCTGGCCGTAGGTACCGAGGTGGGATCGTTTCCATGGGCTGTTTGGCCAGTTCTTGCACGTTTGGGACGAGCAAAGAGCTACCTAAGGTCAGAGGCTTTATCGACTCCATGGATGAGGATATTCTCGGGGGAGATGAGCTTGAAGGAGAGGTAGAGGAGAGGAAGCACAACCTCTCCTTACCAGTTACCACGCCCAAATCGGAGAGAGACGGCATGGGCTCGAAGGGGATCCCTATATAAGTCCTAAAAGAGACGACATAAATTTTAATATTTTAAAGGTGTTAGCAACAGACACGTCTAGGAGATTTCTCGTTCCCTTTTATACCCCTTTCTTTAGGATCCTTGTCTACACAATATCCCTATATGAGGTCTAGATGAATTATTTACATGGTCAGAGTTCGCGGTGGTCTTAAGATAAGTGTTGTACTTTCCGCCTAAGATACCGGTTTTTTGGATTATATTAGTTAAACGTTTGACATAGATCCTTTCTCAGGCTGAGAAATAGCACTAAGACTACTACACATTATGAAAGTCATAACCTCTCATTTTACTTTACAATTCTACCCCTTCTCATACTAGCAAAAAAACACAAAATAAAGCTCAATAAACAAAATTAGGTAGAAGTTCTTATCATTAGCAGAATATAAATTTATTATCATATTTTATGTTTTTTAAAAAGAACTCACCTCAGTTCTTTATTTTTTTTTTATTTAAAGATCTAAAGGTTTATGCACATGATATATGAATAAATATGTAAATATGTATTACCATATAGAGCCAATTGAAGTCAATTTCTTATGTGGGATTGTGGATTTTGACATCAACAAAAAACAATCCTAATGAAAAGAATGAAAGTATAAATATTCTCTATGAACAGGTTAAATCTATATATTCTAAAATTTTAGCTATTTTTGCTTTTTAAAATAATTGGATGTAGAAAATTTCTTAACTTGTTAACTAAATTTCCATGTATAATCCACCATAATTTGTTTTTTAAATATATTAAAAATTAATAAATTTCATGATTTTAATTAATTTTTAATGCATACCTTATTGTTCCTTTTAAAAAAAATTAATTTTATATTTTTTCGATTAGTGTAGAAAATTATGATTTATAAGAAAGTAAATTTTAAAAACCTTTAAAATGCATCAAATTTAAACACACAAAGAAATTATATCCTAATATATTTATAATATTTAACTTACATAATGCATATAACTTGCGAAATGCTTAATCAAAAATTAATTTGTGTCTAATTGATTCAATTTCATATTACTAGATATTTAATTTTTATATTATTTTAAATTATTAACAAAAATGGCCCGATAAAACTTCAATGTGATAATTTAACTGCAATCCACAATGCTTCCAACCCAATTTTTCATGAAAGAACTAAGCATATCGAAGTTGACTGTCATTTTGTTAGAGAGAAACTACAAATAAGCATTATAAGTCTCTAAACATGTCTCATCTGACAACCAACTTGATGGTGAGTATTAGAAGGCACCCATGTGAAGGGTAGCAGAAATGGTAAAAAAAGTGAAACTCCTCACCCACATCTAGAGGTGGCAAAGGAGGTAAATAAAGTGGTCAGCATTAAAATAACACGAGGGTGTAATTATGTAAGATGATGTATGTTTACGTATGTATTTTTTTTCATAAACTTTGTAGCCCTAAGCACATTGTAATCATTCATATCTATGAAACTTAAAGATGAAACACCACTTAATAAGAAATTAATAAAATATGATAATATGTAAATTGATAAAATCAAAAGATTTTAAAACAGAATTTTTAATTTTTGTATAAATTTATTTATTTAAATATAAAGGTAATTAAAATAAAAAAATAAATTAATGAAATAAATTATTTAGAAAAAAACAAATTTAAAGTTGATAGAAGATTAAATAAAGTAATTAATAAAATAGAATTTTAATTTTAAATAAAAAATTAAGTTGTTTTTTATTTGTTGTTAAATTATTTTAAATTTTATAATAAATTATCGGTTACGATAGAAGACGGCAACGAAAAGCCATTCATTTTCCTTCTCCATTTATCCCCTTACAGAGAGAGAGCACAGGGAGTTGAGTCACATCGTGGGAGAAGAAAAACTGCAAGTGCCCACGGGCAAATCAAGTTCCCCTTGGGATGCTTCTGTGTCTATGGATATATTCTCTTTCACTACTCGGCCATGCAGCCTCATGTTCATATGCCCCAGACGGAGTTGCCGTGGACACGCAAGTGTGCGACCCAGTCTCTCGGGTTCCCTGTCTACTGGTGGGTGCGGCGGCTGGTCTGGTGCTTTCCTCTAACTCTGAACACTCCCCTACCAATGCATTTTTATATCCCACAGCTTCGACTGATCGCTTAGTTCTGACATAATTGCGGCAATAGACCGGTGTGTGGCAATCTCATTTGGTGGGGCTTTGCATAGAGTTAAGGCAAAGAACCAGCTTAGTGAACTTAGATCTCTACCACCATTTTTTCCATTTTTCGTTTTTTCAAGCTAGGCAGGTGAGATCACAGACTTAAATAAATTTCTTTCTAATGGAGAAGTCCCACACACCCAATTATATCCAATGATGGATAAGACCTACCTAATATTTCCATCTCAGGTAACGAATTAGTTCCTTTTTCATCCATTGAGAAGGAGAAAATGATTTAATCATTAAATACGGGTTAATTATATATAAAAAAAGTATTGCACTTGACTAAACAGAGGCGAAGGCAGACGAGGGGAGGAAAAATCAGAGGAAAAAATTGAACCGAACAGCGGCAAAGGCGGCCGGCGAGCAGCTATCGATGAGGACAGAGGCGGCCACAGCAGCGGACGGGAGGGGATCGGCGGTTTAGGATATCGTATGCTCATAAAGGTAAATATCACTTATCTCTATATAGTCTATGTAAATTTATTATTTTTTTATTAGATTATAATAGATATATATCTTATTGTAGGTAAATATTATTTGGTAGATGCTGGATATGCAAATCTTCCAGGGTTTTTGTCTTCCTATCGAGGGACTCGTTATCACTTGCAAGAATTTAGAAATAATACTCCTGTGGATGAAATAAAATTTTTTAACCGAAGATACTCATCTTTATGGACTATCGAGTGTACATTTGGGGCTTTAAAAGCTCGTCCCAAGATATTACAAGATGCTTCTCCTTTTGATTTTGATGTCCAAGTAAAAATTGTGATTGCTTGTTGTATATTGCATAACTATATACGCATGGAAGATTACATGGATTTATTTGAAGATGAAGAAAATGATTCAAGTAATGATTATGGTGGAGAACAATGTGAAGATAACAATGAAAATGAAGATAGTGATAGTGGTGATGATGTGACCACTCAAAGAAGTACTCAGAGGGAGTCTGCATTACAATCTGCAAAAGCATCATCGTATTTTCGAGATGTATTAACAATTCAAATGTGGCAAAATTATTGACTTTTATGTTTTAATGTCATTAAATATTTTTGTTGTATTTTGTATGTACAGTTGTAGTTTTTTTATATTAAATAGGTGACTGAGTTATTGACTATTATCTATCTGCATTTTACACTGCACTTTCCATTGTGCACACTAACACAAACAAGTACTTAACATTGTGCACACTAATACAAACAAGTACTTTACATTGCGCACACTAACACAAACAAGTACTTTATATTGCGCACACTAACACAAACAAGTACTTCACTTTCCCTCTCACTGGGGAAAGTACTCCCCCCCCCCCACCCCAACCAAGAGTGCAACATTCTCCACGAAAAATTATAAAACTTCTGCCCAAATCAACATTACTCTAATACAATGAAGAAAAGAAAGAAGACGGAAAACAAATAGACAATCATAATTTCAGAACTAAGAGAGTGTGTGCCAACTCTCATCTCATCTTCTTTACACTGCAGAAACCAGTTCGGGTATCAGTCACCTTTCCTCCAATTACATCTGAGTATATCCTTCAATTCTATCCAAATTCCCACTAGGCAGACCAAGCTAAATTTAGTTGCGATCCACTCGTACTGAAATTTGTCACCATTCGTCCAAGCGCCTAACAATGTCCATTACTCGTTCTTAATAAAATATCTATATCAGTTCTTCATAACCAACTTTCGACAATCTTGTTCTCATATTATAAAGAATGGAATACTTAGTGCGCAGGTGAGATCACAGCCTTAAATAAATTTCTGTCGTCTTTGATCGTATTATAAAGATAAAACACTTTAGTTCAGTCTCCAGATCACCTTGTGATCGTTGATCACATTGTGGCATGATCAGGAATGGAGCTGCCATTCTCTGTAATGGAGACGTCCCACACACCCAATTATATCCAATGATGGATAAGACCTACCTAATATTTCCATCTCTGGTACCTAATTAGTTCCTTTTTCATCCATTGAGAAGCAGAAAATGAATTCATCACTAAATACGGGTTAATTATTAAAAAAGAAAAAGAAAAAAAGAGTACTGCACTTGGGCTTTCCATCAGCAGCTGCTGCTAATAGTGTCCCACTCACTTGAGCGAGGAGGAAGATGATGAAGTGGGAAGCACAAGGAGCAGAACCTAAACCTAGAAAACAACTTTAGCTTTTCAGGTTTTATCCATTCTCGATATGTTGTGGGTCCCATCGGAATAGTGGCAGTTCGCTTGTAATCTGTTTCTTGTCCATTTCTGCATGTCCTTCCCCACCCCTTAGGTTTCCTTCTCTTCCGACTTTCAACTACACGAGAAGAGTCAGAGAAGAACAGTGATGAAAATGGACCGATTGTCTTTGAGAATAAAAGGGACCAGTTGATTGGAAATTGACCCAAGAGAACAGAGAATGAGGCGGGAGAAGAGGGAACCAGCAACTTTCCTACGTCAAGCTTTCTAGTTTCATTAGTTGATGGGTGAAGACAACGAGAGCTACCATTATTAACCCCGATTCTAGTATTCCAATATCAAGTTTATAAGCAAACAAAGGATGATCCTCTGAAAATGTGTCTCTGACGTCAAGATGATCCTCTGAAAATGTGTCTCTGACGTCAATAAAATCTCTATCCTTATGGAGTCATTCTACCTATTTGGAGACCATTACGTAAGTTTTGATAAATTACTCGTCTGCAATGCTTTTCTTTCACAGGGATACGGCAAAGCCATGTCTGCCCAAAATAATGGATCGTGTGTATCAGGATACTTTTGGTGTGACGGTGTCAGCATGTGAAGCTTCCTGTGAGCTTCTGAGATGAAGAAGTCCAGATTGGTGGTCTCACTTTAAAGTGTCAGACAGATATTATGTAGGCCATAGACAATGCAGCGTTAACCCAACACTGTCCAGATTATGCGAATCTAGACCTTGTAATACCCAGTGCCGAGCCTTGTTGTGATCTTCCCGTCCTCCACTGCTTTAACTTTCATTTTGCAATTGCTGGGAATCACAGCGATTGGAGGAAAAAAAAAGTCCAAAATGGCGGAACCAAATCAGCTCTCCGTCTGTATTCTCAACTCCCTTACTTTACCTATCACGGGAAGCCTCTCCGAAGCCTTCGTTTTTCTCTATATAAACAGTGAGTGAGAGCGCCATCTGCGTCCCACTACGAAGACGTCAGGCGAATCAAACAATGGATGCAAGTGCAACTGATGAGGGTCAACCACAGAGCCAGTGTCAACTGACGATCGAAATCCCTTCTAAACCCTCGTGTAGTATTGATTCTGAAGCGCCCAAATTCCTCCCCTTCCTGACAAGGTTTCATGCGGGTTACTTCAGAATAAGTTTCTCTCTATGCGGACAAGCTTTGCTGTGGAAGACCCTCAACCAGCCAACGCAGGACAACGATACCCTCCGCCTCATCTTCAGAATTCTACCCGAATCCGCTTTTTTCCTTCTCTGGTTCGTCGCCCTCGCCTGTCTCGTCTCACTATCTCTTCTCTACCTCCTCAAATGCTTCCTCTATTTCCGTGCAGTCAAAGCTGAGTTCTGTCACCACGTCGGAGTCAACTATCTCTTCGCGCCATGGATTTCTTGGCTTCTTCTTCTCCAGTCCTCCCCTTTCTTTGGACCTAAACACAGTTACTATCTCGTTCTCTGGTGGGTTTTCTCGATACCCGTTATGGTTCTGGATATTAAGATTTACGGCCAGTGGTTTACCAAGGGGAAGAGGTTTTTGTCTGCGGTTGCGAACCCGACGAGTCTACTGTCCGTGATAGGGAATCTGGTAGGAGCCCGGGCTGCTGCAGAGATGGGCTGGAAGGAGTGTGCCGTGTGCCTGTTTTCTTTAGGATTCGCCCACTACCTGGTTCTGTTCGTGACGCTTTATCAGAGGTTTTCAGGGAGCAATCGGCTTCCTACGATGTTAAGGCCGGTTTTCTTCTTGTTTTTCGCGGCACCTAGCATGGCGAGCTTGGCCTGGGTCTCTATATCAGGGAACTACGATCAGCCATCAAAGATGCTTTTCTTTCTCTCGCTCTTCCTCTTCGCGTCCCTGGTAAACATACGACAACGATCAGATTAATTAGATTCATGAACAAGAGTAAATAGCGAAAATGAATTTCTCTAATTAACCAGACAAGAACAATTCCAGCCAAACAAAAGAATCATGCAAAAGATAAAATACAAGAAAGACACCTTCTGAAAAGAAAAAAAAAGAAAATCACCTTCAATCAGACGACATTGTCCCTACTTGCCCCCACTGCAAGAAGCATGAAAAGCTATAATAGTTTTTCTCCCATGGAAATTATTAAAAAGAGGCATCTTGTTGGACCATGAAAGGAGATCTCATATCGCAAACTTAAACGAAGCTTTCAAGTACAGCAAAATATTTTCAAATCGATGTCTCAAGTCTCAAGTGCTGAAAATCTGAAAAACTTTAAATTAACTGCACACTTATAATGGATTTTATTTGTATATGTGAAGCAGGTTTCGAGGCCGAATCTGTTTAAGAAGGCGATGAAGAAGTTTCACGTTGCATGGTGGGCGTACTCGTTTCCTCTCACCGTCTTGGCACTGGCTTCTGCTCAGTACGCACAAGAGGTGAAAGGTGGCGTCGCCCATGGGCTAATGCTCACCTTATCTGTGCTCTCTGTTCTCGTCTCCTTCGCTTTGCTTGTTTTCACCATCATTAACACCAACCATCTGTTACAGAATGATGATCCGGTTCTTTCTCCTTCGACGCCTCATTCACCAGCTACGGCTTATAAATGACTTTGTTGTCTTTCTGACCTGTAAATCTTTTTTGCTCGCTTTGCTTACCTAACTGTACATGGAATGAATCAGAGCTTTGTCTTCTTCTTTTTTTGTGATCAGAACAGCTATTATTCCCAAAACAAAATAGAAGATTCACAACAGAGGTGCAATTGAGGAATAAGAACGCTTAACGCGTCCATGACAGCGTTCGTTCCAGATTAAGACAAAAGAAAAACTTAGGGAATGAAAGTAACCGTTCAGAATTACACAAAGCTAGTTTATGGGACAAACAATGACATTGCATTTTCTTCTTGTTTTATCTTTGTTTTTCTTGTCTTTTAAAAATTCGAAAATCCCCCTTTTTGGACACAATCGTTAACAGTATTTTAAAACAAATATCTTTCTGTCATGCTTCCTTCCATTAAAAGACACTTGTCTGTAATATGTTTTTATGAACCAGATGAATGAACTTGAACAAGGATCTCTCTCGTTGTTTTAATGTATTCTCCACAAACATTATCCGAATCCGTAATAAATGCGTAAAGTGATCTACCTTCCCCAGCAATGTCTTTCCTAAGCAATTGAAACCGTAGTCGTCTTCTATCCCAATTAAGATCAGACAGAATATCCTTCGTTTGCGCTGCTCTGTAAACACGGAGAATCCAAAGTCCTTGCATATCTCAAATAGTCTCGTCCATTCCAAGTATGTTTCTTGACGTGCACATCCGCCATTAATAATCCTACTCACTACTGTTTTACACTTTCTCAACAACATCAAAGGGAATAACAAATTAGCAGAGTACAGAAACTCGTTTCACTTGAAAGCGATGATTACCTAATGAAATTGGTTCGTAAGTTCAACCAATCTTCGGCTTATTTTATATTTCCTATTTGCGTCGTGGAAAATGACACAGCCGATCGACTCCACCGACGCGAACACCACCGGAACCAGACAGAACCAGAGCCTGTCTTGATGATAGTAACATCTCCCGCTCTTTGACCTACGACTGGAATTGGATTGCCAGAACGAACAATGTTCCGCGATCAGAACAAACTCAACGAATACGCTATGGGCTATGGTCTATGACCAATACGCTATGGGCTATGGGCTATGGGCTATGGGCTAGTTAAGATCTTTTTCATGACTTTTTCGAGCCTCGCGAGTATTTGTCCCCTGCGAGCGTCTCTGGCTTGCCTCCCACTCAAATGCGCGGTTCGTCGTTTGATTTGAATCCTGCCCAAACACGCCCCCGCATACATCCTCGTCACTCTTCGTTCCTACTTCTCGAGCTCGTCAAACCACGATTCAGTAATTCACACAAAATGGTTTCTTCTAAGGTGAGCGAAATTTCACTGACCTTTCTTTTTTCTGCTGTTTCTTAGCTGTTAAGATTTAGTTCATAATTCGTTCGTCTCTGTGATTTACATAGGGGAAAACGAAAGACAAAGATCTTCGTGTAGATCGAAACCCTGTCGCTAACAGTAAGACATGTGACCCTTTTCTATTACATGATTTTTTTTTTTTGTAAGTTTTTCATTTTTATTTTTATCTTTTCTGGTTCCTCTTTCACATCTGATTTTGAGATGACAATAGAAGTCATGGATTTTAAAGTGTACAAGGAGAAGATTAGTGGGCGCTCTCGCAAGCCCTTGGACCTCGGCAATGGGTAATTTATTGGGTGATTTTGTTGTTGGCTTTGGCCTGCTATTTTATTTTGATTTTTTTCCTACCCCACGCTTTCATTGTCCAGGACTATTTCATCGAAGCCTTCGATGCTCCCAAGGTATATCGACTACCAATATTTTGATTCTATCTTCAGTTTGTAAAATATATCGTATGTTGAATATCTTTATTTCTTTTTTATATATTTCAATTAAAGGAAATTGGGACAAGCAAATGTAGGCCTGGAGAACCCTGACTCAAAGGTTTGTTTGACATCTGATATTCCTTTTTCCTTTTCAGAACCTCGTTTTCTTCTTCCTTATTACACTCACACGCACAACATATCAAACTTTTTCTATAATTTTTTCTTTCGTAGAGAAATGGCGGGAAAATGGAAAACGTGATGGACAAGAAAAATGGCGCTGCAGGTTTGATGATACCGTTGTAAACTGTTACTTGCATTCCACGTAGCATATCTTTCTTTGTAATGTTTTCTTTCCACTCTTTTAGGTGTACCAAAAGGCAGGAGCGGCAGAAAACCACTGGCTGATGTTAGCAATACTAGGATCTCCTCTTCAAGGAGATCTATTGGGTTACCTAAACCAGTGTCAGTGAAAATGAAAATTTTCTTTCGTTTTAGGAAATGCCATGTGTTCATATTTTACTTGTGATATGGATTTCATATTATTTTGCACGTGAATCATAATGCAGGCATGGTAAAACAGAGAGAGGTGTATCGTTAGATGGGTAAGTCAATGAATCAACGTATTCATAATAATGTTTTTCTATCAAGTTATTGTGCTTTTTTTTTCTTTGCTATTTCTCATTTAAAGTTTTGTTTGTATCTTGACTCATCCTAGTAGAAAGAGGCAGAACAACAGTTCCATTGGATTGAGGTGGCACACTAATTCTACTTCCAATTATATGGTCCAAGTTTAGTTCCAATAACCTTTTTTCATTCAAACGCTAACTGAAGTTATTTTATTCGTGTACATTGATAGGTTTCCTGTGAGAAAAAGTTCCGTTGCCACCAGCACCTTGTCAAGGAAATCTTCTAAGGTTTCAAGTACATTCTACACTCAAGTTTTCAATTTTTCAGTTTATAGTCTAATGTTGCCAGTAAGGAGGAGAAATTGTGAACTTCCCTCTGAACTAGATACAGCAGAACAGTCAATATTTTCTCTTATTTTTAATCTAAACAATTGTCTCAATGCATGATCATATTGATGTAGTTTTGTCTCTTTTTTGGGTCAGGGTGACAATGAGACTCATATTCCTCAAAATGATATTTTGTCAAGTAAAGGTGAATTTGTTTCATTCTATCCGCTCATCTTCTGACAAACTTTGGTTCCCTGCACTTTATTCTTTATTCTCTTTTTATTCTTATATGCCTTAAGTGTGGAGCTGGTTGAATCATTTCAAAATATCAGGTACTGCAAAATTTCGAATTTATTGCAGTAATGAGAAGATTAATGATGGGTAACTTATTGGCTTTTCCTTTCATTTCTTTTGTTGTCATTTTCTATGCAAACATATGGAGTGTTTTGCTGCACGAATGGGTAACATTTGTTGTTTTTCCTTTGGTTGGCAGCACGGCTGAAAGTTCAATTCCTTTGTCCACAAGGTAAGTTCACTCATTTCTGTATCAGATGCTTAATTTTTATGTGCACATCATCTTCCTGGTTTATTAATGTTTTGAGCTGGTGAAAATACCAGAAATCCTGAAAAGAATGTTGGCAAAGTTTCTTCTACTGGTGAGAATATGCCTTTCAGATAATCAATGTCTACCTTGCTAGCTTGTATAGATTATCTTCTTAGAATTTGTTCATTGTCTTTTTCTAAGTCTGTTTTGTTTTCCTTTCACTGTAGTAGTTAAAGTTAGGGTTCAGAGGAAAGTGTTGGTGGAAATCAACAGAAGAACCAAAAACAGTCTGAGCAGAAATCACTTGGTTGATGACATCAAACTGAGGTAGGTGAGCACTAGGGTATATTTTTCTGCGTGCATGTGGAAAACCTATGTTAAGTTGCTCGGCCGCAACTAATGAGAACAGTGTGCATGATGTTGCGGTGGCCAGCCCATGCCTTCAGTGCCTTTTTTCTTCTTCTAGAAATCATTATAGAGCTCCTGCTTACTAGCTACAGCTCATATTGACTTGAAAAAAAAAGAAAAAAGAAAAAAAAGAGGCAACCATCGTACTCTGTTTCATCTAAACTAGCTTGTCTGATTAGCTATCTGACTAGCAGAACTGTCAGGGAACCTTGTTTACAGTGCAATATCACTTTGTTTTTTTTTTTTTATAAACATCAGGATTGTAAGCTTGTTTGTAGTTGTGAGTGTAATTGACACTTACAAGTCCTAAGTGCAGAAAGTTTTGTTTCTTGTTGTTGCTGACCTCTTTGCCACCCTTTTGTACATGAATGCTTTGGACGAAAGAAATCAAACTGGAAAAAAAGAGAGGTTGACAGGGTATGTATTGGATCTTGCTCTTTAATTTGTTGAAATGCTTGATTAAAAGCATCATAAAGTCCTGATAGGTGTGACTAATGCCATAAAAAAAACTCTTTTAAGTTATTCTTATGGCATGTGTGCTAAGAAGCATCATCTAAGAAGTTATTTCATCGGTCAAGAAAGTTCAACAGTTGAGCAGTTTAACTATGCAAAACTAACAGCTTTGACATGGATGGGGTAGATAGTGGTCTTTCATGGTACGAAAATAATTCCATGGATCATTTGATGACAATTGTCATGAGACATTCTTGATTCTAAATAATTGGCTAAGGACTCTCTAAAAGCTTCTCTTTTTGGCTTATTGAACCATTTATTTTTATAGATATATTGACTATAAATGAGCTCTTTCTGTATTCTGCTCTGGCAATGCCTTCCTCTTGTAAGATTTAATGGTTCTTTTCATCGCATAGCAAAACCTTGGCTTGTTACAGGGAAAGTTACATAGGCATGCTTCTTTGAGAGCCAAGGGGGAAATGTTCTAATCTCTTTCATTCTAGATCATTGTCATCTTTTATCAGTTTGTTTTAATATCCTCCTCCCTATGTGCTACCTGTGATGGCAGGCATTTGTTACCTGCTAAGAATGACAAGATGGATGGAAATGCATCATTTAGACTGCCGGTGAGACATTTCACTGAAGTATCAACCTTTTAGTTTCTAATTATTTCTTATTCAGCTGATTTTTTAAAAGTTGAAACAAAAAGAGGTATCTGGTGATGTGAATGAGCTACAGATATGTGGAAAGGGAAAGCCCTACACAATGGGATAGAAGCTAGAAGTTTACAAAATTTTAGATTTATTAAAATGAAAACTTTAGGATTGAAATAAGTTTCAAGCTTTCTTACATGGGTTATTGGGTCTTGGGGAGAAAGGGCATAGCAAGGGAGTTCTTGAGTGCTTGTTAAATAATATTTTCATTTTAATTGAAATAAAGTGATGAACATATTTTCATGTCTATGACCACTTTTGTATTATTTTAAATAATTTGCATTTTCGTCCAAAACTTGTGAACTATTCACAACATTACTTGTTGTAGGTGTTTTTGATTTTTTACATTCTTTTTGTTGAATTTATGGAAAATACATACTTCATTGACTTTTTATAAACAGAGTACTTGAACCTCTATTTATAATAGAGGAAGGTAGTATATTCCAATTAAAATAAAACTACCATTGTCCCAATTACACCCAAACTATAACACTTAAAGATAAGTCCTAGCATAATTAAATAACTCAATATAGATAAAAGACAAACATAACTCAAACTAAAACTCTTCTTGGACGTGACCATAAGATAAAGATGCTTTTGTGAGTCCTTCTTGATCTTCCAACTTATGTGATAAGGATGCCAGCTCGTGGTATTCATGGTGGGTCCTATTTCTTATGGGCTTGGGCCCATCTTGTGGGTCTTCCTTGGTCATGTGGGCTTGGGCCTTATCTTCCAACACTTTTGTTCTTTTGTATGCCACCCTATTTTGTTGTAGATTGTGTAACCTTGTTCGGATTTGTTCAATCTCTACTAATTGATTGAAGCACATGATGACATTCTCTGTTTCGGCAGCTATTATAGTTCTTTTCTTTTTTATTTCTTCTAATTTTCTTAAATTTAATGATTTCATGTCTTTCTCAAAAAAAAAAAAAAAAAAAAACTAATGATTTCAATGAATTATCCAGACAACAGGAAAAATTATTCATCAATATTCCAAGCCTGGTGTGACTTTAAAGTCCAAGGCCATGATACACAATGAGAAGAAAACAATTGCCAATGGATTTACTGCTGGAAGTTCATTTATGAACAAGCTGAAGAAAGAGGCAACGGAAACTCGTTTTGGTAATGCAAGTGGTAACGTGACTACAAATGTCTTTAAACCCAATAACAGGTGTCGGAAATCTTACACTTCAATGCTAGTTGAAGGATCCAAGGTAAGCAGTTAATATTGTTTATGGTTTTTTATATTAGCCATTATTAAATTTTGAAGTGTTGTATGATCTCCACAGAGTTCAAGTGATTGTGAAGAAAATTTCAAACGGAGAGATCTCCCCAGCATTGATGATTCCAGGAATCATTTGGAAGTTGCTGAATACGTAAATGAGATTTATCAATATTATTGGACCATGGAGGTGATCCTTGCACTTCTTCTCTCCATTCCTTTTATGTCCCTTTTTGTAAAAGTACTTTTTAGAGAATTGAAGGATTTGAAGAATATCTCCTTTAGGACGATGTTTCAGACATTCAGTTTATTTTTGTCTGGTTTTAGTCATCATGCCTGTACTAATGTTGCTTGAAATGATAGACACACTATCCTTTGCTGGCAAACTATATGACTGTCCAGACAGAGTTAACTTCTACCATGCGGGCTACCCTGGTCAACTGGCTAATAGAAGTATGTCGTTCGCTTAATTATTACTTTTTATGGGCAGCTTTTAGTAACATGAGAAAAAAAACTAATGTACCAGGCGGGTTTTGTTTCTGTTCTAGGTACATCTGAAGTTTGAATTGATGGAAGAAACATTGTTTCTAATGGTAGAACTGCTGGACAGGTTTCTCTCCTTGTTTGCAATAAAAAAAGATGAAATGCAGCTGGTCGGTATCACTGCTCTTTTATTAGCTTCCAAGTATGAAGACTACTGGCACCCAAAGGTTTATAAATGTTTTTGGGAACTGTTGGTTTTTATCAAATTTTTATTGTTTGAGCAATTATACTCATCTTACTTCTGTTGTTTGCATCTTTGTCACAGATAGGTGATTTGATTAGTATCTCATTCGACTTGTACACCAGAGACCACGTGCTTGCTATGGTGTGCCTTCTAATTTCTTTGTTTAATTTTCTTCATGGGAAGACACCTGTGATAGGATAATAACTTGCCATCTTTCATCAGGAGAAGCTCATGCTTAAGAAATTAAAGTTTCGTCTGAACTTTCCAACCCCATATGTTTTCATGCTACGATTTTTGAAAGCGGGCCTGTCAGATAAAAAGGTGAATCCTAAGCGATCTTGCAATTGGTTTCCTATACCCATTTGTCACAAGATTTTACTAAAGATATGCTTGCATTTCTTACCAGGTTGAACATCTGGCATTTTACCTGATTGAGCTGTGCTTGGTGCAATATGAGGCATTGAAATTCAAGGCATCCCTGCTATGTGCTTCGGCTATATACATTGCTAGATGCACCTTACAACTGACTCCAAGGTGGACAGAATTGCTTATCGAACATACCCATTACGAAGAATCCCAGCTGAAGTATATTTGTATTTAGTTTCTATGATTAGCATTTTGAATGTTGCTCATGAATCGACCACTCATTGTGTACATGACTACTAATCGATATGCAGGCCTTGTGCTGATTTGATATTGGGTTTCCACAAAACTGCCAGAAAGGGCTCCTTAAGAGTTACCTATGCAAAGTACCTCGTCCCTGAACGTGATGGTGTTGCAAAGATTAAGCCCATCGATAACCTTCCTGTTTGATTCTTGTATGACTGCCATGAGCTGCAGGTAAATTTTTTTATGTACATATGATGATAGAGTCACTGAAAAATGCTATCTTGTGTTACTTCTCGTTTTGATTGTGTCAATAGAAACTGATACATGCACATACTTTGTATGTGGAAGACCTGATTCGGTTTGCTAATCGAACTCCTGGTTACCCTTCCAGTAAGGGCGAGAAAAGTTTGACTCATAATTTTAAAAAAGTTTGAATAGCCCATTAATTTCTACATTGAAGCTCAGTTGTTTAGGTTACATAGATCTATCGTTGTATGGCAGGTCCAAGGTTCTCCTAAGAATATCGTGCACGAAAAGGCATAGATACTCTGTTTCAATAGTTGTTGCAGGTGTGAAGCCAAGTAGACAGTTCCAAAAGAGAAAATCAAAGGATACAATTTAAAATTTTTGGCCTGGAAGTATCAAGGGATACTAGAAAGCTGCAAACGTAACGATGAGGCCCAAGATATGAAGTAAGCACAAGTAAAGAATCAGTACTTGCTGTGGTAGGTCTACGAGCTTTCTCGCATTGAATAACTCCACATGCATAGGGTTTTGAAGTTCCAACTTCTCCCACAATATATAGTTGAAAATTCTGGTTTTAATCTAATCGTTCTGTCGTATCCAATTTGTGTATTGGCTGAATTAAGAAGATGGGGAGGTGGGTGTCAATCATTTCATGAGAAGGATGTCATTTGAGAGCTACGGGACGGTAAAGGCTTCTCATGCAGATCTCACTGCCAATTCTGATACAAAACCATTGCTCTTTCAGCACATCCCCGCCTCATCCTCCATGTCTTGTTGCTGTGAAACATAAAAAAAAAACTCAATTTGAGCTCTTGGTCTGCGTTTATCGTCATCAGCAGTATTAGGTAGCCACCGGCTTGTGCTCCGTTCAATATTAATCTGTGTAAGTCGACAGAAGCTTTCCTCCCTTCTCACATCAAGCCAGAGAATAAGCCGGCATATTTGTCAAATTTAATTTGAGCATTTTTGTGAAGCTTGACAAACATATACTTAGCTTTTGTTTTATTAGAATTGGTCTTTGATAAGTTTAGCTCACATATTTTAATGGCTTACTGTCACTGATCGAGCCCTGTTAATCCTTTCTCTATGAATAAGAAGCTTTCCAGAGAAGCAAAATGCATTAAATTCAGCATCTATTTAGGAAGCTGATACAAACTTCCCTGTCAATAGCCTCAGTCACCTTGTCAACTACATGTGTGATTCTCGCTATACTTGTTGCCTTGGCAATCCCTGCCACCTCTCTCTCCGGTACCAAGTGGAAACTGGGAGACCGGCAAGAACGCCACCGCCTTCCCTATAGCTGGTTTTAAAGGCACAAATTCTGGTGTCCTCGATTTCGGAACCATCATGGTGACCGACGACGCGCCGACAGAAGGGCCGGAGAGGCACTCGAAGGAAGTCGGCCGGGCGCATGGCATCTACGTCAACTCCGCCCTCGATGCCTCCGACCTCCACTTCCTCTTCTCGGCGGTTTTCACCAATAAGAAGTACAATGGGAGCGCCCTTGAGATTCAAGGAGCCGATCGGTTCTATCTGAAGCAGAGAGAGGTGTCTGTTGTGTATGGGACTGGGGCTTTCCGGTTTGCTAGAGGCTTTGTGGTCCTGGAAACCGTTTATCTCCATCTACCAGGCCTCGACGCTGTCATCAAGTTTAATGTTGCGGTTCTCCATTACTGAATCGGTTAAGAAAAGAGTCAAGGTTGTTTATTCATAATGAGGCCATGATTAAACCTGATTCCATAATTACTCCTTATAAGCAATAAAAAATAAAAATGAAAAGCTGTTCATTTCGTTCTTGCCCATGACCACGTGGCATGTTAAGCTTTTCTGAAAAGATTCTAGATCTATGCACACGTACGGACAAGATTTATCTCTGGATGGTCCCGGATTGATGATGGTTACAGTATCCGAGTCGTCTAGGACCTTCGAGCACCATCGCCCTCTGCTCCAGAATAGTGTCGAATCATCTTCCTCCCTTGAAATAACCTCAATCGCATCACTCCTCTCGGTGAATCATCTTCGGAGCAGCGCATTGGAAATTTGATCGACGAAATCGTTTCGTGAAGGGTTTTCAGTAGACTATTTTTTTTCTTCTTCTTCCATTCTTAGTTTCTATCCAAAGGTCTGTTTATAGACAATCGAAGAGCAGTATTCGTTTTTGTGCATAGAAAGGAGCCATGAATCCGGATAAGTTTACCCACAAGACGAACGAGGGTCTTGCCGCAGCCCATGAGCTTGCCATGAACGCTGGGCACGCTCAGTTAACTCCCATCCACATTGCTTCTGCTTTGATTTCCGACCCTAATGGCATTCTCCGCCAAGCAATTGCCAGTGCCGGCGGTGGTGATGAGGCTGCCAATTCATTCGAGCGAGTTCTTAATCTAGCAATGAAGAAAATCCCCTCACAGCATCCTCCCCCGGATGAAATCCCTGCTAGCACTTCACTCATTAAGGTTATTCGCCGCGCTCAGTCCTCCCAAAAATCCCGTGGGGACAGTCATCTGGCTGTCGATCAGTTGATCCTCGGCCTCTTGGAAGACTCTCAGATTGGTGATTTTTTGAAAGAAGCTGGTGTGAGCACGGCCAAAGTAAAGTTGGAAGTGGAGAAACTGCGCGGAAAGGCAGGGAAGAAGGTCGAGAGTGCGTCCGGCGATACCAACTTCCAAGCATTGAAGACGTATGGTCGAGATCTCGTTGAGCAAGCCGGGAAGCTTGATCCCGTGATCGGGCGGGATGAGGAAATTAGAAGGGTTGTCAGGATTCTTTCGAGAAGAACAAAGAACAATCCAGTTCTCATCGGAGAGCCTGGCGTGGGGAAAACCGCTGTTGTAGAAGGTCTTGCTCAGAGGATAGTCCGCGGTGATGTGCCGAGTAACTTACTGGATGTGAGATTGATTGCGTTGGATATGGGTGCCCTGGTTGCGGGGGCCAAATACAGGGGAGAGTTTGAAGAAAGGCTTAAAGCTGTATTAAAAGAAGTCGAAGATGCTGAAGGAAAGGTCATTTTATTCATAGATGAGATTCATCTCGTCCTTGGGGCAGGTAAGAACACATAACCTCAATCGTGTTAGAGACCAATTTGTTTATTGATTTGACATTGACCTCCAGAGTTATAACCAATTCGCTGTTTTTTTTTTTTTCCATTTCAGGCCGGACGGAAGGGTCAATGGACGCGGCAAATCTGTTCAAACCAATGCTGGCGAGGGGTCAGCTTCGATGTATCGGAGCCACCACTCTCGAAGAGTATAGGAAATACGTTGAGAAGGATGCTGCATTCGAACGTAGGTTCCAACAGGTTTATGTAGCGGAGCCTAGTGTTACAGATACAATCAGTATCCTTCGTGGTATTAAAGAGAGATACGAGGGTCATCATGGCGTTCGGATTCAGGATCGTGCTCTGGTAGTCGCCGCCCAGCTCTCGAGCAGATACATCACTGGTATGCTCGCGACTTCATACCTGACAGTCTTAGATATTCAACTTTTTCTTTGCGTTAATATGGTTTTATTTTTATCTCCTTGGAAGAAATTTGATTGCTCACTGATAATTTCTGGTACCTGAAGGGCGGCACCTTCCTGATAAGGCTATTGATCTGGTCGATGAAGCCTGTGCAAACGTGAGAGTGCAGCTGGATAGCCAGCCTGAAGAGATTGATAACCTTGAAAGAAAGAGAATTCAGTTGGAGGTTGAAATGCATGCACTAGAGAAGGAGAAGGATAAAGCCAGTAAAGCTCGACTTGTGGAGGTGAGTACCCTGAGGGAGGTGACCTTTTAACTTTAATTTATCGTAATGGGAGTTTAGCTTACCTGTAATGCTTTTTCAGGTTCGCAAGGAATTGGATGATTTGAGAGACAAGTTGCAGCCGCTGTTAATGAAGTACAGGAAGGAAAAAGAGAGGGTGGATGAGATTCGAAGGCTGAAACAGAGGAAGGAAGAGCTTATGTTCAGCTTGCAAGAGGCAGAACGAAGAATGGATTTGGCCCGTGTTGCTGATATAAAATATGGAGCTCTTCAGGAGATAGATACTGCTGTAGCAAAGCTTGAAGGGGATACAGATGAGAATTTGATGCTGACGGAAACAGTGGGACCTGATCAGATTGCAGAGGTATGATCTATGGTTGCATTGTAGCATTACCCAAATTACATCTCTGTGTATTTTAATTGTTCAGTGGTGAATGGGTGCTCACAAATATGCTTTTTAACTTTTTGACTGCAGGTGGTTAGCCGCTGGACGGGTATCCCAGTAACCAGGCTTGGCCAAAACGAGAAAGAGAGATTGATTGGTCTTGCGGAGAGGCTGCATAATAGGGTAGTGGGTCAGGACCAAGCAGTAGATGCAGTTGCAGAGGCTGTGTTGAGGTCACGAGCTGGGCTAGGCCGGCCTCAACAACCGACGGGATCGTTCCTCTTTCTGGGACCTACTGGTGTCGGCAAAACAGAGTTGGCGAAAGCGCTTGCTGAGCAACTGTTTGACGACGAGAAGTTGCTGATTCGGATTGATATGTCTGAGTACATGGAACAGCACTCTGTTGCGCGACTCATTGGTGCGCCTCCTGGGTAAGTAGCTCCTTCAAATCCAGGTTATCCAGTGTTCTTGTTGTTTTTGGTGGATCAATGGCCTAACATTTGGGCATGTACAGGTATGTCGGTCACGAAGAAGGTGGCCAGCTGACAGAGGCGGTGAGGAGGCGGCCCTACAGCGTGGTTCTGTTCGATGAAGTGGAGAAGGCCCATGTCTTGGTTTTTAACACCCTTCTTCAAGTTCTGGATGATGGTAGATTAACTGACGGGCAAGGGAGGACGGTTGATTTCACCAATACTGTGATCATCATGACTTCGAATCTCGGAGCAGAGTATCTTCTTGCCGGACTCAGTGGGAAATCTTCTATGCAGAGTGCTCGGGATAGAGTGATGCTAGAGGTACGTAATTTAGAATCTTGGATGAATAGATTGGTTTCATGGTGGAGTCTTGTTCAATTAGACGTTTTTTAGAGGAGCTGGATGTTGAATTTCTCCATTCTCCGTGGCATTTTGTTTGACAGGTGAGGAAGCACTTCAGGCCCGAGTTACTGAATCGTCTGGATGAGATTGTGGTCTTCGATCCTTTATCTCATGAGCAACTAAGGCGGGTTGCAAGACTTCAGATGAAGGATGTGGCCGCTAGACTAGCAGAAAGGGGGGTGGCTCTGGCTGTCTCTGATGCTGCTTTGGACGTTGTACTGGAAGAGGCCTACGATCCGGTAAGTATATCAACATTGCTTTGATCGCTCCGCGATTGAGACATTAATGTCATATTGTACTGAAATCGGTGATCTTTTTATCATCTTTTACAGGTCTATGGTGCGAGACCCATAAGGAGATGGTTGGAGAAGAAGGTGGTGACCCAATTGTCGAAGATGCTAATCAGAGGAGAGATCGATGAGAACTCCACTGTTTATATTGATGCCGCCCCGAGCATGCAGGATTTAACTTACAGGGTAGAGCGGAATGGGGGGATGGTGAATCCTGCCACTGGGCAGAAATCCGACATTTTGATTCCGATACAGAACGGGCCAAGAGCCGATACTGCAGCCCAGGTGGTGAAGAAAATGAAGATCGAGGCAGACGAAGAGGAAGACGAAATGGAAGAGTAGAGCAGGGGAGGCCACTTGGTTTAGCGCATGCTTTGTTTTGGGAGAGACAGGACCTTCCTTTCCATCCAAAATGTTTGCTTTTTTCCTCAACTTGCAGATGTTTGGTGCAGGTTGGACACTGTCTTCACTTGGTCAAGAATTTCATGAGATAAATGTAAATGTAGCAGGTTCATAAATCCTGAAACTTGTGTCGTTGTTGAGCATCTATAATCACTTCTTCTGATTTGATTTCAGAAGTGTTGATAGGACTGGTGTTACTCAGAAGCATTGATTTGAAATAAAAATTTCCTGAAAAACGGGCGAATTTAAAGAGGCTAATTCTCTTTTGTTAGTTTCTGGGTCGGTACATTAAGATAGTTGAAGAATCCTTGTAAAGTTTCCTTGCATCCCAGACCTGACCTTCCATGGAGTCAAGAGCCTACCTAATTTTAAAGGCTTTTCCATCATTACAAAAACCATTTATGGTCCACAACTACGAATTAAAATCTCACTGATGTGATAGAAAATATAATTTTTGCATTGGAAGACTGAGGCTCTTTGCCTTCAGCTTTGATTCTCCAGGACATTATAGTGGGTAAAACTTGTTTTATAGACGCAAGACCCCAATCATGGAAACCTTGTTTTTCTACACCTCTTCAAAAGAGTAGCACCTCTAGCACTGAAAAGAAAATTAGGTAACATAATCCTTTCAAAAGGTCCTAAAAAACAGTGACTGAGACTGATCTGCTGTAGGAATTAAAGAAATCATCTTCCAAGTATTTGACGCCAGTACAGTGAAAATTGCAAAAAGTATCAAGCATGGCTCCTACATGTTCTTCTTCCCATCAGAGTCTGAAACTTCATTCTCAGATACTTTCTGTTTCTTTGATGAGTCCTTGTCTCTCCTTGCAACCTCAGATTCCAGTTGCTTGATCTTCAACCTCAAACTGGTATTTTCTTCTTCCAATTCTTTTAACTCATCCGAGCCTCCACTCTTCCCATCTTTGAATCCTCTTTTCTCTGTCTTGGCAGCCTCTGCATTCTTTCGAAGAGCACGGAGTTCTCTGAGGTAATGGTGGGCTCGATCAATTATTAATGCAAGCAACAGTACAAAGCCTGGTTCATTAACCTAGATCAGTCAATGACTTTCAGGCAAATTAGCAGATACAAAATAACAGCAGAGAGTAAGGCTAACACCACCAGTATTAAAATCAACAAATGAATGGTGAAAACTCAACTAAAACTTAATGACAGCATTTAACCTTAAACAAAAAGATTGTAAAGACAAAGAGAAAAATATTATCCTACTTTGTTTTACATAACCCTTAGAAATTTACACCACTTCACCATGGAGGTCATGACGAAGAAAAGGTCTTATTGAATCTCCAACAAAGAGATTCTGCCACCACATGGCTGGACCTTCTTCAGAGGTACGAATATTTAAATGGAGACAATCCTCGCCAAATTATTTCTGAAGAAGCAAAAACACTTAAACATACTATTAACCTCCTTATGACACCTTCAATCTCCACCTGTGTCCTAGATAATACTATTCCCCTAGTAACAATGATTGTGTGTAAGATTGTAAAACATGAACCAAGGCTTAAAAACGAATCCACCAAATCTTAAGAATGATTAAGACCATCTTTACAAGCAACCTGTTTCTTTACTATGTGCCTTTCGTGTCCGCTTCATCATAAAAAAATAGCACTTCTAATGAAGCAGTGAAATCCACCACAATCTTCTTCACCTGTGACTTCTTTTGTATTTTGTCCTCGGCAAAGATAATTGTCAAAAAAATAAAAATAGTTCTCCCCAGCTAACATTTTCATCAATTGGACTGACATAGCTTAACTTCCATGAAGGAAGACACTGTTCGGAGGGTGATAAACTGAAGGAGACATGCCTCACAATATACTAATTTGTGAAGCTCGTGTTAGATACAAGTAAAACATTCCGAGTCCCAAAATTTTTGAGAAGCAATCAAGAAGTAGGAATAAACGTCTCCACATCTTAAATCCATGAGGTGATTCCCTAACTGAGCTGATTTTCACCCTAAGGTTTGGTTCAGATAATTCTGTAGGATGTGCTAGTGAAGGTTCAGATAGTTCTGCAGAATCTTTCAGCGAAGGTTCAGATAATTCTATAGGATGTGCTAGCGAAGGTTCAGATAATTCTGCAGGATGTTCTAGCTAAGGACAGCAATAGTAACTGATAAACGCTTAAGTATTAAGTTCTTAAGTTAAGATGAGTACACTTCCAGGGAAACTAACTCAGAACCTGCCTTTATCAAATATGATTTTCCAAATATCAAGATAACCCCTACCCGAACTCAAGCCTTTTGAAGAACATCTTACTCCAAAAGAAAAGTCTTCAAGGACGTATCTTTAAAAGAATTCACTAAAACTGCCACAAACGAGAGAAGCTCATAAGTTCAGGCCTTGCATCGCGACATTCTTTTGTAAAACCCATGACATTTCAAGTCAGTGCGTTTCCTTCATATAGAACAGAACGGATCCATTCAAATACCCTCTACTGGGAAAGCAATCTAATTATATCATAAAACTACTACTCATATATTTTTGCTGATTTAATATCATTGGCAACCAAAAATTTAAAATTCATCATGATCTTATTTTCCGATTGAAATAATTGCAGCTCGAAGGGATCGTTGCAAAATCTTACAGTTCCAATCAATTCAGGGTATAAACAAATGAAGACAAGGAAAGGTGAGAAGTAAAGCGCACCCATGAAAGACACTTCGAGAAGGTTTTTTCCGAAGATGACCTCATCAGTGGGAGTGAGGCTTCCGGAATCAAAAGCCCGCTTCTGGATCTCGGCGATGCTGTAAATGCTGGAGCACATAACCATGAAAACGGTGGCAGCGATGGTCTTGACGACGATGGGGCCTTTTCCCCGCTTGACCCGATCCAAACCCATGAGACCAAATTTCTTAAAGGGGTTTTTGAGGAGAAGAAGCATGATCAAGGCCGTTTCGGCTACCAACACGTAAAAGAGCAATTGAATCATCTTCGAACGGGAACACGGAACCTCAGGAAGTTGGAGAACGGAGTGGAGGGAGATCGTTGAAGGCTGATTTTATCAAAAGATCCCCAAAAGAGTTAGCTACCAGATGAGAGAATTTAAGGAAGCAGCGGGCCCACTCGGAACGCGGGTTTGGAATATGGATCCTCGTCGGCCCTAGGAAGAGAAGACCACCAGAACAGACAAAGGACGCGGACAGGAGAACTTCAGAAAAGCGATAGAAACTAGAAGAAGAAAGAAGAAGAAGAAACAAGAAATGGAGTCGCCACTCCCCAAGACGCACGTCTTCGTTTTCTGCCCCCGTCCACACTCCATCCCACGAGTTAAGAATATATCGTGGGCCGTAATGGTTCAACGGGAACGTTCGATCGACTACAGTTACACTTGACCATGATCCATACTGTCCAGATACCGGTACAGCCCATGGCAAAAGAGCAAGCTTGAGTTCAACGAATGAATTCCCCTCTTGTACTGAAAATCATTAATAGATCGCCATGAGAGCTTTTAGTTGAAATAGTGAACTCGCCGATGTGAAAGATGAGTTGATCATTCCAACTTTTATTCTTTCTCTAGAAATAAGTCTTACAAATGCAGTTTACATCTTAACCGATTGAACCCGACTTGGGTGTGGCAGCTTGATAGGGTCAATAGCCAGGGTTTCAAAACACACATTAGACCTTTGCGAGCAGAGGTAGAGAGCCCCAGAGGGAAAAGAAGCCATGTAAAAGGCTAACCCTCCGACACCAGGCAAAAAGAAACTCGCTTTCCACCACCCCCAACTTAAAGAAGGCCAAGGGAAAGAGTAACGGAGAGGAATCGAGGATCTCTCACAGCAGAGATTACTAATAGTCTGATACTAATCTATAGAATATTGAGCTCCTTGCCTTGAATTTCAAGGCTCCCAGGCCTTTACAGCCCCACATCGCCCCAACTCTTACAAGGAAAGAACAATACCTTGTGTTATAAGAACAACAAAATAAGCCTGCCCATCATCCCATCTTACTGTCCCAAACCAAGCTTTCTCTCTTCTTCTCCAAGATAACCACTCTCGATCACCGCCTTCTTTGCATCCCTTTTAACCCACCCAAAAATTTCTAGTTGTAGACCGTGAAGACCAAATCTGCCTCACTAAAATGGCCGATAAGCAGATGAAGCCCGTAGCAGGTGGTCTTCTCTTTCTCAATCTGTGTATGTATGCCGTTGTTGCGGCTATTGGTGGATGGGCTCTCAATCACGCAATCAACCATGGTTTCATCATTGGTACCTCTTCAATATCTCATCTTCCTCTCAAAATTGATTGCCATTTTTTGCTTTGGTTTTTCGTCTTCTGATAGTACTGGAATGTTGGCTGATGATGACAAATTAATTAAACTCTGCATGCAGGTCCTCAGCTTCAGCTTCCAGCTCATTTCTCCCCCATCTACTTCTCCATGGGAAACGCAGCCACTGGCTTCTTTGTGACATTCGCGTTGATTGCATCAGTGGTTGGAGCTGCATCAGCCATTGCTGGCGTTAACCACGTCCGCTCGTGGAGCTCCGACAGCTTGCCGTCTGCTGCTTCCTCGGCTATTATTGCATGGGCTCTTACTCTTCTTGCCATGGGGTAAAGCTAGCTCCAGGCTTTTGATTAGATTAATTAATGTTCCGGGATATATAGCTTTGAATTTTGATTTTGATATGGCTTCCTTCTCTTATTTGTTCCGACATGCAGTTTGGCCTGCAAGGAGATTGAGCTCCGCAACCGGAATGCTCGTTTGGTAAGAGCCCCAATCGCTTTTCTTCTGTGTCACACTACAGTCTCTAGATTTTCTGCAATCAACCCATTTTTTCTTTCTCCTCTTAAAACAATATGAGTGGGCTTTGCAGAGAACTATGGAGGCGTTCGTGATCATCCTTTCGGCAACACAATTGATCTATATTTTCGCAATTCACGGAGCAGCAAGAACAAGGAGATAGAAACCGAAGGAAGTTGAGTTTGCAGAGTGTTGTTAACCTCGATTGTTTCTTTTCATGTTTGCTTCTCTTGATCGTCGTGCTGGAGGACATGCCTGGCATCTCTGATTAATTTGGTTGTGTGATTATATCACGATTTGATGTAATAAATATAGGTTTTGTATGTAATATGCTAGTACTGAGTGTTGTTCGTTTTCCTTCTCCCAAATTGAAATTCATGTAAATGGTTTCTTCTTTCCCTAGTCCTCTAGTTTGCATGAGGAATCCAAAGTTTCAGAGCTTCGTCTACACGATAGTGAATATGTCTCCTATTACAGAGAAGCAATGTATCACGCTCTTCAGGTCAAGAAGCTGTCTTCTCCGCCAAGCTAAAGGAGAAAAATGAAGTACTTACAGAGATCTCTAGAGTGAAGTGAAAGACTTGAATTTATATAGCCACAAAGAGTTTTTGCCAGAAATGCTAAATAAAATCACAAATAGCAAATGAAAGAAGAGGCCAAAGATGGAAACACAAAATTGCAAGGACACACAGTGTAAGTTTTTCCTTTACTAATATAAAGGATTATAGACAAGAAGCAAAGGGAACCCCCTTCAACCATAAACCGTCAATCAAAATAGGTTTGATCACCACCACCTATGCACACCCAAAGAAAGATCAAACAAGAAACACGAAAAAAAATCTAACAAACAAGAGAAAATCAACCAATAAAAATTCAAATATTTGAAGATCTTCCATGTTCAATATCAATCTCATACTTGATTCTAATCGTTAACTTTGTGATTATAATTATTATTGAGGAACAGTAGAAAAACACAAAAAAATAATTACAAACTATGAATAATTTTTAAATACTGTAACAAATAAATGATAGAAAAATATGCATTGACATTAACTATTCCAACAATAGGGATAGAGGTAGTTTGACACACATGTACCATCTAGCTAAGGACGCCTATAGAACCTATTCACCTAAATAACTGAAAAAAAAAAGGGAAAACAAAGAAAATGCTCCCTACAAGTTAGAGCCACAAGCATGGTACTAGAAACAAAGTAGAGAAACCCCCATTTTGTTTTAAAACACAGTGGAAGACACATAGAACCATAAGAGAACAGACATTACTTCTCCTGTTGCACCCTTCCCACTCACGGCAGATTAATGTACTGAAATTGACAGTTGTTTAAATTTGCACTCCAAATTGTAAAGCTAAAAGAGCAAAGAATCATTAGGGGATCAAGAGTTTTTTCTTTCGAGTTAACTATAAGACAGCCACCCCTTCAAAGCTCATTACACGTAGGTGTGGCATCGAACCGAGCCGGTTCATGAGATACCTGAGCTCAGCTAGGTTCGATTCGCGAGCCGAGCTCGTGAACTTAACAAGGGCTCGGGAGTTGGGACTGGGAGCCGGGAACGAGCGGGAGTCGTCTTCGATTTCTTCTTCCCCTCGTCTGCTGTCGCCGATCCTTATTATCGCCAAGCCCCTCCGTCCACTGTTATGGCCGCCTCCTTCACCATTGAGTTCGCGTCGTCTCAGTGGAAAACCAAAGACCTAAGTAAGGGGAAAAATATCCTCCCCCCACCCACGAAGACATTGTGCGATTTCACACGTGTGAGATTACAAACTCATAAAAAAAAATTATTTCTTGAACTCCGGTTGTCTCTTTCTCAACACTTGAAGAGACTCAAATTGTTTGAGGTACTCTTAATGCTAACTCCACTCAAGTTTTTCAAAAGAACAGATTGGTAGCATTTCAGAAATAGTGTTGTATGAATCCATGCTCCGAAGAAAAAAAGAAAATGGGCATACCATTAAGTCAACCAAAACTATTTTTCTTAAACTTTTTCTGTTTCCATGATTTAGTTTTCTAGTCTTTGAATCAAAATGATCTGATTGAGTACAAATGCACAAAAATAGCGTTGCTTTTCAAATGAATGTTTTTGTGTTTGATTATTGAATAAAGTTTATACATAATTATACAATTTTTATGAATAATTTTATGCATAGTGTATAGATAATTTCATACAGGGTTAATATATAAAGGTTATGTCTAATTTTAAGTAGAAGTTATGCTCGATTTTATGTAAAATATATGCATAGTTTTATATATAATTTATTTGACTTATATTTTATGCAAAGTTTTAAATATAGGTTAGAGCTCCAACTCGAAATCGGTTAAAATTATTAGGTTCGAGCTCGAGTTCAAAATATTTAAATTAAACTCAATTCAAACATAGGCAGGTTCAGGGTTTGCGATGACACTCTTAATTACACGTGAGAATTTTATTATCTACTACTATAGAGGGCCTTTTGAGGTCCCAATAGCTTTCATGACAGCGATATTCTATTTGGGGCATCACAGCAGCTTATATAGAGAAGATGAGACATTCTCTGTATTGTAACCCATGCGCATCTCCCTCGATCACGTTAGATTAGAGACATTTCCCCCGGGTCCCACATTTAAGTTGTTATCCATAATTGTCAATAATGGACAATAATCCGTCGATCTCCTAAAACTAAAATGCAAATTGCGAAAGATTCCCGCTAAAAATGGATTTAGTCATAGACGTAAATATTCCAAGCATCGCTTGGATGACACGCAATCCGAAGGCTTGTAAGCCGTAACATAATGGAAAAAACAAACACGAAAAACGGCCCCGCCTGGACGTTCTTTTCTTCCCAGATTCCTGATAAAGCGACCGAGGTGACGAACCGAGGTGCCGAACCTCGTCACCCCCATTCGTCAATACGACAAGCCTTATCCTCATCCGTCAGTTTAAATCAAACGGCTGAGTTTCGTCTTTGCAACCGACCTCGAGACCGGTTGTTGAGGCCTGAGGTGTGGGCAAGGTGTTTGTCCTCGCTGTCCCCCTTTTCCTCTCTCCTTCCTTTCCTATTTCTCATCGTCCTCTTCTCCTATCGCATTGACTCGTTTCCTCCGCGGTTTCTTCCGGTGGTAAGGTGTTTCTATAGCTGCTACTGGCTTCAGTTTCTCTAGTTGTATTCCCTTCATTTTGTTTATTCTGATTTTCCTGTCTGCAAAAAGGGTAGTGCTCATTGTCCCATTTTTTATTCGAGGAAGAAGCCATATGGTATCATAACTTTTTAATGGATTTTCGGAGGTTATCTAAGCAGAGGAGATTGTGCTGTTTCCTGCTGAGATTGGGGGGTTATGGGGATTCCAATGGTGTTTTTACTTTCGTCTATGATGATAATTTGTTGCATCGATTGTCCTTTTTGGATTCTGGAATACCTGATTTTAGTGAATTTTTTTACTTTCGTGAATACGAACAGGTCCGATGGGAATCAAGTTGGAAGTGCTCGCTATCTCTTTGTTTCTCTCGCTCCTTTTGCTTCCGTCCTTCGCTCCTGTTTCTGCCAATGGATTGTTCAGAATCGGGCTGAAGAAGAAGCACCTGAGCCAAAACGATCATCTCGCTGCACGTGTTGCATCGCAGGATGGAGAGAGGCTGAAAGCTTCCATTCGGAAATATGGTCTTCAAAATCTAGCTGGGAGTCTGGGAGATTCCGATACTGATACAGTGTCTTTGACGAATTACATGGATGCACAGTACTTCGGAGAGATCGGTATTGGTACTCCTCCTCAGAAGTTCACTGTGATATTTGACACTGGTAGTTCGAACTTGTGGGTCCCTTCCTACAAATGCTTTTTCTCGGTAAGTTGGCCAGGTCTAATCTCTCGTTCCCTATATTAATTAAATTTGGGAAGGATGTAGACAGTCGTCGTATAAACTTTGTCATTTGGCATTTGACACAGGTTGCCTGCTACTTCCACCCGAAATACAGGTCAAAGGATTCGAGCTCCTACCAGAAGAACGGTTTGTTTCTACCTCTACACTCTGCAATTTCTTCCTTCATTTGATTAATTTACTCCCATCTCCCCCCCCCCCCCACGCACACACACACACACACACACACACACATTGTATTTTTTACTAAAAGTGACCTTACTAGTGACTGAGTTAACTGAGTAACTGGAAACGTCGATCTGTTGTTTCAAGACTGCTTGATGTGGTTGTTCTTTATTTGAGCAATAACATTGGCACCTCAGATATCCTTATTTTGACTGCTATCCTTGTCTACGTTCGATCATTTGTAATTACCTTAGAATGGAATGGGTGATACACTTAGTCCGGATGACGTGAGAATGTCCTAGATGTCTAAATTGGATAAGCTTCTTAAAGTTCTGCAGCAGCATATCTGGCTGTTCTTGTAACCCATTCTTTTGTTATTTACCTAGAACGTCAAGTTATCAGTCCCGTCTTACATTGTTGTGATACTGAAATCTTTTCTATGCAATTTGAATATTCTTTTGTTTTGCTATGATCTTGGATAACCTACAGTCTTCATGCTAATTGTGTGAAAGAGAATTTTTATGCGTTTTGTGTGATTGTGACAAGTAGTAGTGCAGTTAGGTAATTCATTGAACTCTTTTTTACTCTATTCACTTACGTATTTGATGTTGCCTACATGTTTGTTTTTAGAAGGCTTGTTTGTGCTGTTGTTTGTTATTAATGTGACTTGTATTTTGTTCTGATCTTTCCCAGGAAAATCTGCTGATATTCACTATGGGACTGGAGCAATCTCCGGCTTCTTTAGCCAAGATAATGTTAAAGTAGGAGATATTGTTGTGAAAGATCAAGTGAGTGACATTCAAAATGTTCTTTGTATGGCAGGGCGGACTAATTTTCACTTGTAGCATTTACTGTATGTATTTGCATATATGGTGTTCTCACACCAGGGATTCATGACAGGAATTTATTGAAGCAACTAGAGAGCCAAGTATCACTTTTATAGTTGCAAAGTTTGATGGTATCTTGGGGCTTGGATTCCAGGAGATCTCTGTTGGAAATGCCGTTCCATTGTGGTATGTTATGCTTAAAGACGAAAGCTTCAACCTGCTGTTTATTGGTTTTATATTACCAGGAACGAAAAGTGCATATCTACCTGTGAATAAGTAAAGATGAGAGCTTATAAATTTAACAGGTACAACATGGTCGATCAAGGCCTTATTAAGGAACCAGTTTTCTCGTTTTGGTTCAACCGAAATGCAGAGGAAGAAGAAGGTGGTGAAATTGTTTTTGGTGGAGTGGATCCGAACCATTACAAGGGTGAACATACATATGTTCCTGTAACCCAGAAAGGTTACTGGCAGGTATTATTGTCTACTATAAAAATATATTATTATTTGTGTGGATTGAAACTTTGGCTCAATGGCCATATGGGGGATTTCTAGGGTGTGAGGTTTGTGTTCAATTCTCACTTGGGAAAGGGTTTCACGTGTGTAACCAACATTAAAAATAATATTTATTACATATGTAACCCTGACATGCAATGTAAGTTGCACAATGTTCTATTAATATTGCAACTCATGTTTTTTAATCTACCATTTCAGTTTGATTTGGGAGACGTGCTTGTTGACGGTAAAACAACTGGTAGGTATCCTTTAATTCTTAGTTGGTAACTCATTTCAAGTGCAATGGTGTAGGTAGTGCCTTTTTTTGTTGAATTATTTGTAATGGAAGCTTTTATTAATTCAGGATTCTGTGAAGGAGGTTGCTCAGCTATTGCAGACAGTGGGACTTCATTGATTGCTGGTCCTACTGTATGTTTGAACATTTGGTTCTCTCTTTCTCTTTCTCTCTCTTTATATATATATATATATATATATATATATGCTTCTGCTAGTTTTTTTTTTTTTTTTTTTTTCATTTTACAATCTTTGAGGATCAAATCGGAATTCTTTTGCAGTTTGTCTTATGTATTCTAAAATATTTTTTGTGGGAATCTTAGGTATGGGCCATTTTTCCATACCTGATGCATTTGCTTTAAGAAGTATATGAACTTTCTCCTTTTGTTGTACTATTTAATGTAGTTCTGAACCTGGCATTTGCAACTCCACTTGATTTCCTGTGAACTTTAAATGTTTTTTATACTGCTTGTTATTTTTGTGGTTCTCATTCACCCACTTTTCTTGAGTTGGTCAATGCATGAGACCTAATCCTGGTTTGAGTCCTTGGAGGCTGTACTGATTGCTTGTCACTGATTGTTAGAATTTCTCGTAATTACTTATTTTCAGACTATTATTGCGGAAATCAATCATGCCATTGGAGCCCAAGGAGTTGTCAGTCAGGAATGCAAAACTGTTGTTTCACAGTATGGTGAAACAATTATGGAATTGTTGTTAGCTGAGGTATGTTTGACATATAGATGCAAATGTCCTCATTTTTGTTTTATGGCAAAATAGTCTTATTGATGATTTTTTTTGCTGTGACAGACATCACCGAAGAAAGTCTGCTCACAGGTTGGTTTATGTGTCTTTGATGGAACTCGTGGTGTCAGGTTAGTGCTGCACCTTTTAATTACTTATTTTTCTGAACTTGCACTTGGATTCTAGCAAGAACAGTGAATTCTATGTTCTACTTTTTCAGCATTGGCATTGAGAGTGTCGTGCATGAAAATGATGGAAAATCTGTCGGTATGAGGGACTCGATGTGCTCTGCTTGTGAGATGGCTGTTGTGTGGATTCAAAATCAGCTTAGGCAGAACCAGACACAGGATCACATATTAAGCTACATAAACGAGGTGATGTAACTGATGTAGTTCCACAGATCTTCTGGTGGATGATTGAACTCAGGATGATCTGCACCGTAAATTTACTGCTGACTTATAGCCTCTCATTGTCATGTTCAGCTCTGTGATCGGTTACCTAGCCCCATGGGAGAATCTGCTGTTGATTGCAATGGTCTTTCTTCTTTGCCTAGTGTTTCTTTCACCATTGGGGGTAAAAAGTTCAATCTCACGGCAGAACAGGTAAAGACGTCAATCCATCCTCACAACAAAAGCCTTATTTTGTGTTTGTTCTAATAAAAAGTTGGAGAGCTATATCTGACTTTGAATGATTTATTTTTTGGTTTGTGGCTCCATTTCTTGTTGAATTAGTAGAAATTTGAATAACTTCTGGAACTCTCATTCCCAGGTAGATTCATCTATTCTCACAGTTGTCAAAGATGCATTTGATAGTGAAGCACTTTGTAGTCTTTTGACATTTCATTGTTCTATCAGACTGGAGTATATTTTGCTTTGTTTTATTATGTTGATCATTCTAACTTTATTGATGTTATTGATTGCATGTGGACTCCATTCTGTTCTATCATTTACTAGCTCCATTATGGATAGACGGAGGAACTTCTTTGAAATTTATCCAGAAGTATAACTGAGAGTATTGTTGGTTACTAGGCTAGGCATTTCTAGGGGGTTTTAACTTTGGTATCCTGCTGCATCTTTACTTTTAAAACGAATGGGAAGACGGGTTTTGTTTTGGCATATAATTGAGCTTTTGTTTTTAATCCTACAAATTATGGTGAGCAGTACATCCTCAAGGTGGGAGAAGGGGCTGCTGCTCAGTGCATTAGTGGATTTACAGCTCTTGACGTGCCTCCACCCCGTGGCCCTCTCTGGTATTTAAAAAGCAGTACAATTTGCTAAAATCTTTGGTTGGGTGGGTCTTTTCTTTGCTTCTGCCCTTCTAACGCAGATATTGCATGGCAGGATTTTGGGAGATGTCTTCATGGGAGTCTACCACACGGTGTTTGACTACGGCAACGCGAGAGTCGGCTTTGCTGTGGCAGCATGAGTGTTTTAGTTCCGTTTTCTTCTGTTCATGACGTGTCTACTTGATAGAACTGAATACTACGCTTTGCTTCCGTTGTTTCTTTTTAGTGACAACTATCGTGTACATAGACATATGTTATAGACAAATATGCAGGATGATGCATACCTTCAAAGCGCCTTCACATGGTGCGTGGTGCTGTCCATTTCAGTTTCTTTTGAACAAAATGGCTTGTTGGGCTCTTAGTGATGAGAAACTAAGCTCCTTTTTCAAGGGCTAGCCTTCGGTAAAGTTTGGTAAGGCTAGATATGCCCGAGGCATGGAATGTGTTCAGAATCCGTGGGGTTGAATAGCTCCATAGACGAAGGCCCTGCGTTGGGTACTCAAAATCTTTTGGGATTTCGAGAGCTCTGTCCACTATCTGGGTCTCGGCTGGATGCCTACTCAATCTTGAAATTGGCTGGGTTTTCCTTTTCATGTGTGAATGCTTGCATCTATAGCGGCTCAAGGGTTGTTGCCATCTGTCCAGCGGTAATTTTGTCTAAATTTAAGATGCTCCACAAGATCAAATGAAACTTATTTACTAGGGAGAGCCCACATTCCCACTCCCCCGCGTATGGATGCATTTTGATACAGGCACAAGAAAAGAAAGAGGTTAATGGCAAAGAAATTCTCTCCCCTCAAGCCTTGAAAAGGTGCATATACTTCCCTTTCCATGCACCAAAGCGAACTGAATAACCTTTTTTCCCATATTTAAAACTTCAAAATATATACAGGATGAATCAGTGATGTTGTTCTTTTCTCTTTTTAGAGCAACTAAAGGGTGGTTAATTCACAACGAAGTAGAATGAATTTTTTCCATATTACTTAGTTCATTAAAAAATGGTATTAGTGTAAAAAAAATTGAATTGAAGTAAGATTACACTGTTTTATTCACTCAGGCAAAAAGGCGAGAAAATTGATTCCTACTTATTTTGCGAATCATCCACTTTCTTCGTTTTGAACCATCGTTTGATAATTAAACCACTAGTTTTATTTTTTGTTAATATATTATTAATTATTAATATATAAAATATATATTATGTTATTGATAAATTAATATATTTATTTATTGTATTTATTTATTTTGTATTAAAATAGTGAGTTTTAATGTTAAACTATATTTTATGTTATTAAAAAATAATTTATTTATTTATTATATTCACTTAAGTTATTTTTAAATTTTTTATTTATTTTAAATAATTTATTCTAGTCACACATATTTAGTATATTAATTTATAATAAACTGTAACCATTAATTGGTTTAATTATCCAATTTCTACAATTAATTAAACCATAAGGTTTATTTATTATATTCTCTTATGTTATTTTTTTATTTTTTGTATTAATTTTAATAATTTATTCCAGTCATACGTAATTATTGTTTTAATTTATAATAAACTATAATCATTATGTAATATAATATAGTTTTTTTATTAATTAGGATATTAATATATTCTAATACTATACGTTAAATCACTTATAAATGTAGTAATCGTGTTTATTTTGGTTAATTATATGTTTAGGTATATATTCTATTTAAATATATTATAAAAAATTACTTATTCTCTTATTTATATCATACTTTTCATTTTGGGGTACTAACACTGGAATCTGTTTTCCAGTCTACACTAATACCCAAACATGAGTTGAAGTTGAATCAATTCATTTCAGTTTAATTCAATTTTTCACTTCAATTCAAATTCATTGTGGACTAACCCACCCCTTAAACCACAAAGCAAAAACTGTATAGATCACAGGGTGACCCTAAAATAAGACAACTCGTGTATGCATTTGAAATTAGGGCAAAACTTAACGTCATATTTTGAAAATATCTGGTAGTAATTGGTCGTAAAAGACGGTAGATTCAAGCAATTGTTCATAATTGTCAATAGAGATTCAAATATTACAGTCGTTTTCAACTCTGCAAACAATTGTCCAAGTCATAAAGATTGAAACTTCAACCTTGACTATTGTATTATTTCATCGAGTTGTCAAAATCTAAATACGAGCAATCTGAGAGTGGGAACGACTGATTTCAGAAAAGTTCGTAGTGTATAAAAAAAAAAAAAGCACAGAAGCACCGCCATGCAGCGCAGTGTAATATGTGCTACTCTACTTCTTCCCTGGTTCTCTCTGTCCTTTTCTGTTCAACCATTCCTGTTCTCAAATTCCACCCATCGTCTCTCCAAACTTGAGAACGACCGATTCTGATTTTTCAAACTGCTTAAACACGATGCTACCTCCGTGGGCTCCCTCTTTTTCTTCCATCAAATTCTGTCTGACCAGTTTCAAACCTCCAAAAACGAGACTATTGCCAGACATGGATGACAGCAGCCATGCCACCTCTGTTTCCAATTAACACTAGTTGAAGACTAAGACCCTTTGAGGTGATGAGGAGATCTGCTACAAAAGACGTGTACTTGCCTCTTTCTTCGGCCTGTAAGGACCACGAGCAAATTGCCTTTCTCGTTCTGTTCAACTTCAACCCATTTACAGCTGTACTATCTCTCTCTTGCTCACAGGAAATGCCGTCTCTAGCCTCTTTTGTTGAAAACAAAAACAAGACACACAGCCGGCCCTCCGGGGGGTGCAACCTGCTTTTCAAAGAGTCGAAGAATAAAGTTTGCCACGCCAAGACTCTTTCTCAGTTCTCACCTCACCCACTCACCCTTACGAAGCTAAAGATATCCGTATTAATGGTGGGGAAGGTACAGAGGTCGCGCATGGTGGCGCGGCGCTCTTGCATGTTAAACGTGCATTTCCACGGGTGCCTGGGAGGTGGTTGTTGAAATATACACACAATCAAAGAGAGCCAGGACTACAGGATCCAGAACTTTGTGAGGGCTTCCCTCTTTTGTCTCGGCACCCAAACCAGATTCTTCCAAAGGCTTATTCTTTCTTCTTCGTGGAGAGACCTTTTGTTAAATATTTAAGAATACGCTACCCAGCAACAATCTTTAAACTCAGGTTTCTTTGCAAAGCAAAACCTCCTGGAATGACTTGAGAAGATTATAAAATTCACCACACTAACGGGGTACATGCTTTCATTAATTTATAGGGAAAATATCCCAATTACAAAGATTTACAAGAGATCTGATTTGTACAGACAAGGAATGATTTGACGTGATTAGCTCATATAATGGAGGGTCAAATTTATTTGTAAGGAAAGTCCTAAACAGGGCAATTATCCTTAATTGATTTAGAATCAATTCAATGATCCTTAATTGATTGAGAATCAATCACTTAAGGTAGTATCTTCAACAGCCCCCGCAAGCTAAGCGTCGGATTAGGATAGACGTGTAGCTTGGATCGAAAAAATTGAAATAGTGGTCGAGAGATGCTTTTGGTGAAGATATCCGCAACCTGTAGGTGGGATGACACATATTGAGTACGAATCTTTCCAGCAAGAACAAGTTCACGCAGAAAGTGGATATCGAGCTCAACATGTTTGGCCCGCTTGTGAACAATAGGGTTGGAGCTCAAGAAAAGAGCGCTTTTGTTATCGCATAAAAGAAAGGGCCGCTCGGGAATGGGAACTTGGAGATCGCGAAGAAGATGAGTGAGCCAGAGGAGTTCGGCGGCAGTGAGAGCAAGAGCACGATATTCCGACTCACAGCTGGAACGAGAAACTGTGGGTTGTTTCTTGGCACTCCAGGAGACTAAGTTGTCACCAAGGAAAATAGAGTAACCCGAGGTAGAGCGACGAGTGTCAGGACAACCGGCCCAGTCAGCATCAGAATAAGCAACTAAAGATCCAGGCGAAGCAGACGGACGAAAAGTTAAACCATAATGGAGAGTGCCTTTGACATATCGAAGAATGCGCTTGACAGCCAGGAAGTGGTCAGCCGTGGGAGAGTGTAGAAATTGACTCACTGAGTTGACCGCATGAGCAATGTCGGGCCGCGTGATGGTCAAGTATTGAAGAGAACCAACAAGGGAGCGATAAAGAGTATGATCCGAGAAGGACTGACCAACAGAGGATAGATGTTGAGAAACCACCAAAGGAGTGTGCACAGGCTTACTGTCAAGTAAGTGGGCCCGGGCAAGAATGTCGCGCGCATATTTCAGCTGACTAAGAAATAGGCCATCATCGGTGGGTGTAGCTTCAAGACCAAGGAAATAGTTGAGGGATCCCAAGTCTTTGGTAGCAAACTCAGAATGTAGCTTGTGGGCAAAGCTATCCAGAAGAGAGGGGTTGTTGCCCGTAATAATAATATCATCGACATATAAGAGCAAATAGATGATGTCAGAGTGCCGATGAAATACGAAGAGCGAAGGGTCAGCCCGACTACAAAGGACACCAAGCTGGGTAAGAAAGGAGCTGAATCGCTGAAACCATGCGCGAGGGGCTTGCTTGAGGCCATAGAGAGCTTTCTGCAGCTTGCAAACGTGATCAGGAAAGCGAGGATCAATATACCCAGGCGGTTGTTCCATATAAACCTGTTCATTGAGATGGCCATTGAGGAAGGCATTTTTGACATCCAATTGGCGGAGAGCCCATCGATTAGTGACAGCAATAGAGAGTACAACCCGAATAGTCGTAGCTTTGATGACAGGACTGAAGGTGTCGGTGTAGTCGAGCCCTGGTATTTGAGTAAACCCCTTTGCGACAAGACGAGCTTTGAACCGCTCAACAGTCCCATTAGGCAAATATTTGGTACGAAATACCCATTTGGAACCCACAATATTTGTGGTAGCAGGGCGAGGAACCAAAGTCCAAGTATGATTTTCTCGTAAAGCTCGAACTTCGTCATCCATAGCAGCAAGCCAAGCCGGATTCTTGGCAGCAGATTTGAACCCTTTAGGCTCAGTGGATATCAGAAGGGCAGATAGAAGACCAGCAGATCCAAAGAAAGTAATATCAGCCGAGTGACGAGGTTTAAAAATGCCAGCCTTGGCGCGGGTGACCATGGGATGGGATCCCAAGGAAACAGCAGGAACAGAAGCAGCAGGAGGCAAGACAGTGGACCCAGGAAGAGAAGTATCAACAGTCGGTAGTGGCGGTCCTGAAGAGGGATTAGTTGCCTGCAAAAACTCATTCATAGAATCAGTACAAATATCACACAAACGGGAACCAGATTGAGTAATATGCGGGGAATGGGACACTGGAAGAGATGTGGGCATGCCAGAAGAAGACGAACGAGGTTCCAAAAAACTGGAGAACTGGAGAGAGGATAGGGGTTGAGCCTGGGAAGAAATGAAAGACGGAAAGTGAGTTTCATCAAACTGGGCATGTCGAGTAAGATATATCCTAGAGGTGATAGGATCAAGACAACGAAAACTTTTGTACGAGGAGCTATAACCTAGAAAAAGACAAAGAAGACTACGTGGAGAAAATTTGTTTGCCATATAATCACGTAAACAGGGGTATACACGACAACCAAAAGGATGAAAATTGGCATAATTGGGAGAAAGACTATAGAGGAGTTCAAAAGGGGACTTACCTCCGAGAAGTGGTGTGGGCAAGCGGTTGATGATGTAGGCAGCAGTGCTAAAGGTGTCAACCCAGAAGAGAGGGGACATGTGAGAATGGAATAGTAGAGCTAAGCCTGTTTCAGTTATATGGCGGTGTTTACGTTCGGCGCGACCGTTTTGTGCAGGGGTATATGGACATGAGAGCTGATGATGAATTCCAGAGGTACGAAGGTGGTGTTGAAAACGATTACTAGTAAATTCAGCACTACCATCACTTTGAAAAATTTTTATACGAGCGGAATGTTGGTTTTCAACAAATTTTTGAAATTGAAGAAAGATGTCATAGAAGTCAGATTTCAATTTCAACGGATAAATCCAAGTAAACCGAGAATAATCATCAATAAACAGAGCATAGTAAACAAACCCCAAAGTGGAAGTAACAGGTGAGGGACCCCATATGTCGCAATGAATTAAATGTAAAACATGAGAGGACTTTTTTTCATTGCGAAAATAAGGTAAACGATGACTTTTAGAAAGTTGACAGGTATCGCATAATTTCGGAGATGGTAATAAAGAAGTAAGATGGAGCTGGCCATTTTTATTCAAGAGGGAAATTACGGAATGATGAACATGTCCTAAACGAGCATGCCATAGTTCATATGAGGCATGCAAAGATTTATTTTGCAAAACGGAAAGAAATGCGGAATTGCCACGCTCTAGCACATACAGACCTCCATCACGTTTACCAGTTGCCACCACCTTTCCCGTTTGACGACTTTGAATAGTAAAAAGATCATTAGTAAAGGTATCAGATAACGGAAAATCATGCGTTAATTTACTAATGGATAACAAATTTTTGGTAAGATGGGGAACAACCAAAACATTTAATAATTTAAGATCGGAAGATGAAGAAAAATAACCGGTGTGAGTGATGGGGAGAGACGCACCATTCCCGACAATTACACGATCCTTACCCGTATAGGGGACAGATTGATCCAGAGAGGTGTGGGCCGGGGTCATGTGGGCCGAGGCACCAGTGTCCACGACCCAATCTGAAGATTGATTTTCGGAAAGGGAACACGCTGAATGAAATGAATCAGCGAGAAGGGCTTCCGAGCGGGGTTCATCGTCCCGAGAATATCTCTGCCGACAACGATCGGCGTAATGCCCTTCTTGGCGGCAGATCTGGCAGTGCGGTGGTCGGCGACGGTGGCTGGTGGTGGGTTGGCGTTGGTCGTGGCCAGAAAAACCTTCCGTGCCCTGGCCATGGCCGTGATGAGAAATAGGGCTCCGCCCGTGGCTAGAAGAACTGCCGTGAGGACGACTGCGGCCACGATTCGGGCGAGAGAAACCGCCGGAACGATCAGATTGGTGTCGATTTGCAGTGAAGGCAGCCTGGGGAGTCGCCGTCGCCGAAGACTCGAGCGATTTCTGGAAGATTTTGAAACTTTCGGCGCGGGACACCAGGTCGGGAAAACAGGGGATGGGGTTCTAAGCCATTTGGGCGGAGGAGAAGCTCGAAAATTCCGAGCCGAGACCTCGGAGAAACCAATGAGCCTTGTCGGTGTCATCAACGGGACGACCGATGGCATGGAGTTGGTCGCACAGTGCTTTGAACGCACGGGCATAGGTGCTGACCGGACGGCTACTGCGTTTCATCAACTGGAGATCGTCTTTCAGACGAATTTCACGGGCCTTCGATCGGTGGCTCAATGAATTTTCTAAAGCAATCCACACCTCACGGGATGTGGTTAGGCCAACGGCTTCTGCCATGGCTTCTTCGGAGAGAGAAGACAGCAGAAGGCTGACGAGACGCTGGTCTGTTGTTTTCCATGTCTGAAATTTGGGATTTGGCGTCTGAGAAAAAGGAGGCTCAAACGAAGGTGGGGGCTCAAGAGTACCATCAACGTGAGACAACAATCCTTGGCTATCAAGAAGGGGAAGAAATTGACTCTTCCATAAAAGATAATTTGAGGAAGAGAGTTTGATGGTGATCATATGAATCAAGGTGTTAAAGGGAAGAAGATCGGAAGAAGAATTTGAGGCCATGAGGATCACAGGATGTTAATCCAGATGAAGCTCTGATACCATGAGAAGATTATAAAATTCACCACACTAACGGGGTGCATGCTTTCGTTAATTTATAGGGAAAATATCCCAATTACAAAGATTTACAAGAGATCTGATTTGTACAGACAAGGAATGATTTGACGTGATTCGCTCATATAATGGAGGGTCAAATTTATTTGTAAGGAAAGTCCTAAACAGGGCAATTATCCTTAATTGATTTAGAATCAATTCAATGATCCTTAATTGATTGAGAATCAATCACTTAAGATAGTATCTTCAACATGACTCCTCGACTTGAGGGTGTGTGTTCACTGAACCAGGAATTGTTCAGATTTTTGAGCCGTCAATCAGCTGGCTTAGGTACGAAGGACCAATTTTCATTCAAACCATTAGAAGAACAAGAAAGAAGATGGGTCATCCGTCTTCGTTTAGCTATTGACAGAGGGCTCTGCGGGTCTCTCCTTTTCGTCATGCAACATTAATCACAATCCTTAACGAAGCAAAGAAAGTGATCTTCAGCTACATGCATCACAACTCACAACTCTCAAGCATGATCCACTGTATTCTATTTCAATTCTCAAGCAACCAACTGTTTTTTACATGGTCCTGAGCCCTCCAACGCGTCCTCTACGCGAAACCTACACGTAAATACGGCAGAACCATCGACAGTGGCGCCAAACCTTCTCAATCCATTAATATTGTGGCGACCCGTGACCACCGACTGGTTCAAATGAGACGGTATAACGTTGTCCAATCTATTGAATTCTGATCCGGGCGTATACAAAATGCGTGGAAAAAATGGACCTGGGGATGGCCCTACCACACAGCAATCCCTTCTCCTCTTCACAGAACATTGATTTCTGATGCGGTGACTGATCCAATGTGAAAAAAAAGTTAACGACAACTTCAAAGATATCTCCGGCCGAGTCTGCCCTTTAGTTGACAATGGAGATTTTGCATGTGTTGAGTTAGAAAGGGCATTAAAAAAAAAAAAAACATGGAACACTGTGGGTCATGGCCGTCGGTACTTCCAATGAGATCACAGAGGTTTGAAACACGGAGAAAAAGTTTGAAAATCCCCGGCTGATGTTATTCTTTTTGTTCGTCTTTCTTCTTCTTCCTTTTTTTTATAAAAGGAGGATAATGAAAGCGATCGAATCTAGTTGGTTCCGGGAAATTGCCGCCAGAAAAGAAAAAGGAAAAGAAATATACGATGGTAGTGAGACTGCCTCTGATGTCTGTGTGAAAGGGGGGCACAGAAAAGTATCATTTCGTCTGTGTTTTTTATCCACGCAACCTCGATTGACAGAGAAACCATAAAGAAATGATTCCCTCTCCATAACTCCACCTCCGTGGCCCCCAAAGTCTACACATTTGCTGCATTTTTGACTCTTCTTGGGCGATTTAGACCAGAGAGAGAGCGACAGAGAGAAGGCAAAGACGAAAGCTCGGATGTTAACTTCCCATCGCTTCCTCTCTCTCGATCGAAGGGTCCTCTCTTTCAACATTCTGAGTTGGCTGCCATCTCTCACCTTACTCCTCTAGAGAAAAATCTGAGTCAACCGAACTGGGATTTTCCCTTACCAGTTTCTCTATTTTCTTAAGTATTCATTCAAGTTGAACCCCAGCATTGATTGATACTGAAGGAAAATATTGAACTTAAAAGTAGGTTGTAGCCACTACATCTATACTCTAATATCGTCTCCATTTAATGGAGGGGACCAGAGAAAACACATGGTTCCCATAATTCATTATACACATCAATTATTTCGAGTCATCCACCACCTAAAATAAAATTTGCTTCAGAAACAGCTTCTTCTCATAAATACCATTAACCCCGTCAATGAGACCCTTTCGTTGGATCAAAAAATTTTAGTTAGCACGATGATTGAGGACTCTGTAAGTCTAAAGATCGTCTTAGGATTAATGAACCTGGACTAGTCTGAAAAGGTCTGTACTTCTCCCTTCCAGAATAAAAAAAAGAGGCTTAGGGGTACTTCCCCCACTACCGCTCTTTAATTTCAACTTTTTTTCCCAACCAAAAAGACGCTTGGGCGTCGTGTCATGAGAGAGATGGGAGTCAAAGACTGGCTTGCTCCCCAATTATTTTTTCTTTCTCCCAGTAGTTTAAGCAAATAAAATAGGTGAGCTAAGACGACGAAGATGATGAACTAAGAGAAGTAATCTGAGATCACCCAATGAACAAGTTCCAAATGGACGGTCAAAAATGGTCTCGTTTCGAGTGTGGTAAACTCTGCATTGACGATGTTGGCTCTGGCCTGTCGCTCTTTGCTGTGTTTTTATATGAGCAAAAACAGAGTTTCACGTAATCATATATTCAAACAGTGATCAGTGTGCGACAAAGTCAGCTTCAGGATATGAATAATCGAAAAAATACCGCTAAATCAGGGGAGTTCCAACGTCACGATATCTGTTGGAGACGGTAAAAGAATTCCATATTTGCTCAGCAGGAGTTTACTTTCGGGGCTTTCCATGCAATGACGAAACGATTCCCTCATCCCAGCCGTCCGTGAATTCACTGAGTCGGCACGAGTAACAGACGCGAAGGAGAAGTTTCCCACTTTTTGCTAATCAATCTCACTACTTGGTCTTGTCTCCGTTCATTATCTTATAAGTCGGGATTAGAATCTGTTTCTGGTAGATTTTCGTGGATTAGAAAAGCACGTCTCACGGAGAAATGAGTTTTCTTCGGTCGGTGCTTTGACAGGGTTCATACACTCCACTCAACCCTCCCACCGCCTTCGAGCTAGGTTCATACGTGTGGTGATCGCAAAAAACCATACGAGAGAAGAGCACGAGTCTAGGTAGACATGCAGTGGGAGCGGGTTAAAAACCTTCGGACTCGGTCCCACTCCGTAGTCAACGATGGATGGAAGACGAATGAGTAACTACGAAACGAAAAAGTACGTAGGCGTGCGAGGGGTGACACGAGAGTGGGGCCAGTAAGTATTTAGAGGTCAAGGGGTAGGGGGATGGGGCCCGCAAGAGAAAACCAGTTGTCGCAGCCGTGCCGTCAAATTCGTTGACTGGGCAAATCACGTGCTCGCTGCACCAATCGGGAGAGCTCTTTTTTTGGAACGCGTCAACCCGAGTCTTGACTCAACGAACTCTCTCGCTGTCTTCGTGCCGTGTGGCCCCTCTGTGCCAGCTGTCGCCCTGACGCACCGTCTTATGTCACCTTCTCTTAGCCCGCTCGGTGGGCCGGTCCTCTCCTCTCCTCTCCTTCTCCAAAATTCAAACCCTCAGCACAGTCTTCGTCCAAACCCCCTTTTTATTGCCGCGCCATTTGCACCGGAAAAGAGAAAAAAAGGAAGAAGGAAATAAACTTCCTTTCATCACTCCCACACACATTTACATATTACAGACACCTCCTAGAATCTCAATCTCTTCTTATCCCCTCGCCTCTTCCTTCTCTCTCTCTCTCTCTCTCTCTCTCTCTCTCTCTCTTTCTGAATTTATGGAAAAAGGAGGGGGACTCAGTATAGATTTTGTGAACACTTCCGAATCTTTTCTCAAGTCAATTCATCAGAAGAGGAAGCGCGACGCCATGGATTCAGGCAATCGCTTTTCGGGAATTGATTTTCAGGTGAATCTCAACTGCAGAGACGATCTTGATAAAAGGGTTGTTGTGGACGAGATGGATTTCTTCGCGGACAAGAATCAGTTTTCTTCCGGTCTCAACAATGTTAAGGAGGAGGATTCACATGATGGAGAAGCAACACGATTGGAGCTTGATATAAATGTAAGAGGCTCGTCTCTTTTTGGATTTATTACAGTAAATGCACTTCTGTTTGTTGAGGCCTAACTGTGAAGGCTCATGTTGTTGGAGTTGATCCTTTAATGACGGATTTGATTGTTTTGATATTATATACTACAGACCGGTCTCAATCTTCTCACTGCTAATACTGGTAGCGATCAATCCACTATTGATGATGGACTATCTTCAAACGCAGAAGAGAACGAAGGAAAAACGGAGGTACTGATCATTCTGTTTTTCTTTTCTTTTTTCTTCTTCTTTCCTGATTTAGGAAAAGAAGACTGATAGTGTTTGATGATAGAAATAAAACATAACTAATTTCGACCGAATTGAGCCTGAGAAAAATATGATTTGGTTGCATATCAGTTGGCCGCGCTACAAGCAGAGCTCGATCGGATGAACGAAGAGAACCAGCGACTGAGAGGCATGCTTAGCCAAGTTAGCAACAACTACAACGCGTTGCAGATGCATTTGGTCTCGCTTATGCAACAACAGAATCACAAAACCAGCGATAACTCCCAACCGCAAGAGGTATTCAATTTTGCCATTTACTTGGGATTTGGATGCTGAATTTGTATCTTGATTTCTGTTTTCCTGTACTGCTTATAAATTCTTGTTTTACTGTGGCGTTTCAGAACATCGAAGAAAAAATGGAAGAAAAGAAGCATGATCTTGGAGGCGGAGGACTCATTGTTCCGAGGCAGTTCATGGATCTGGGACCAGCAGCCACTATAGAAACTGACGAACCTTCGCAATCCTCATCGGAAGGTCGAACCCACGAACGATCTGGATCCCCTCAGAACAATGCCGAGGTAGTTTCCAAGGAGTACCACTCACAGAATATCATCAACAACGGCAATGAGATCGTCCCGTTCGATCAGAATAAGCCTGACGTCGGATACGGAAGAGTTGGCCGAGAAGACAGCCCAGATCGAGTCTCTCAGGGATGGGGACCAAATAAGGCGCCCAAATTGGCTTCAGCCAAGAATGTCGACCAAGCGAGCGAAGCCACCATGAGGAAAGCTCGTGTCTCTGTTAGAGCACGATCGGAGGCGCCCATGGTAACTAGTTTAACAAATCAATGACTTTTTTCGCTCTGATCTTCTATGATCAATAATTTCCCTTTTATTAATTGCAAAAAAACAAATTCGCTTCAGATCACCGACGGATGCCAGTGGAGAAAGTACGGCCAGAAAATGGCTAAAGGAAACCCGTGTCCTCGTGCTTACTATCGCTGCACCATGGCGGCAGGATGTCCAGTTCGTAAACAAGTAAGTTACAATTTTTCTGTGTCTTCATTAGTTCAGTATGATTTTTCACGTAAAAGTGCATCGACTTAACATATGTGGCTTCCCTCCTTTGTACTTCCAGGTCCAAAGATGCGCGGAAGATCGTTCCATCTTAATCACCACTTACGAAGGGAACCACAACCATCCCCTTCCACCGGCGGCGATGGCCATGGCGTCGACCACGTCGGCGGCAGCTTCTATGCTTCTGTCGGGGTCAATGTCTAGCACGGACGGGTTGATGAATTCCAATTTCTTGACGAGAACACTACTGCCATGCTCGTCAAGTATGGCGACTATTTCGGCATCGGCTCCATTCCCTACCGTTACATTGGACCTGACTCACAGCCCCAATCCATTGCAGTTCCAGAGGTCCCCACAACCCCAGTTCCAGGTACCTTTTCCCAACGCCCCGCAGGACTTCCCGACACCGGCCGCAGCTTCTCTCCCACAGATTTTCGGCCAAGCGCTCTACAACCAGTCCAAATTCTCCGGCCTTCATATGTCCCAGAACGTGGACGCGTCACAGTTTGCAGCCCACCAGCAGGCGGCCCTGGCAGCACCTCAGCCATCTTTGGCCGATACAGTAAGCGCGGCGACGGCTGCCATCACAGCAGACCCCAACTTCACTGCAGCGCTGGCTGCTGCCATCACTTCAATCATTGGAGGGGGTCAGCCAAACGGCAACAACAACACTAGTGCGCCCGTTCCCGCCACCAACAATAACGGCAACACCGTGAGCACTACAGGCAATAACGCCATCAGCAACAAGATGAGCAGTCCCAGCTTCGCAGCAAATTGAACATTTTCAGTTAAATTTGCTATTCTTTTGTTTTTTTTTCGTTGCCTAGCTTACTTGGGTTAGAGGGGGAAAAGGAAAATCTAGATTATACAAAAAAGAAAAAAGAGTTCATTCTTTCTGATCATTTTCGAGAGTTGAATAAGCACACCAGAGATGTGTCTGTGAATATAGACAAGCTGTAGATGGTTGATTGAGCTTCTGTAATTGGCAATATTTGGCACATAGAATATGCATCTTTTGAAAATGAAAAAAACGTTCAGTTTTATTTCCATTCTCCTTCTCTCTGTTTTTCCTTCTCTCTTCCAACGAATCCAATGACATTCATTGAAAGGACATGAATCTGAATGGAGAGCTTGTCGTGTCGGGGTCGGTTTAGTGCGGGTCAAAAAAGTCGTCTTCCGTCACGTGCGGATAAATAGGACGAGTTGAAGTTGAACACGGCACGCCTCTCCTCGAAACAGATAAGCATAAGCATACACGCCACTTCGGTCTTTTTCCTTTTCTTCGAAACATCCAAATTCTGTGGGCCGCGAGGAAGAATCCAAATTCCGGGCATTTCCTTGACGGAAGCCACAGGATCGATCGAGTCCGTCAAATCGGTGCGCCGAGATGAGACAGAGACGTGGTCGCATGGACGCGTCAACTGTAGCTTCCAGGCAGCTGCCGATGTTCGTACGTTAAAAATATCTGAAGGCCGGCATCGAATATCAGTTGTAATTAAGTACGATTCATGTTGACCGACGTACAGATTTCGATTCCACGGAGGCCGAGGGCTGAACTGCGGTGAAGTGCGAGTTTAGATTAAGCCAACACACATGACCGTCCGTATTCACCGTACGTCAACCATCATCTCCTTATTAGTTTAAGCCAGGAGGCTTTTGAGAGTACGTACCTCTTAAACAAATCAGGATTTGATCGCCTTTTGTTGCTGCTTACGCCAATCTCCTCCATCGAATCGTCATCATACCAAGACTATCCTCTGGATTTACTTGTCAACAGTGGGGTGGCAGGTTCAATCAAAACAGATTGCCAGTCGTGGAGCTCCTCCACCTCTTGTCACCACCATACACTGACGGAATAATGTGGAATGGTTGCTGCCCTCCTGCTCTAATGGTTTTTATGCGGGAGTTCCACAAGAGCTAATCTTGTTTTGACGAAACGGTTTTGACAATTTGGACTCTCTAAAAAGACATAAACGTTTAATAATGTCTAATTCATTAATGCACGTAATGCAAAGTTTGAAGTAATATAGTGACCGTTCCACTAAATTAATCTTTTGGCACCTCCACACGAAAATTCAGGACTCCAGGATGGTACGGTGAGAGGGGAGGAGAGGGTAACCCCTCCCTTTTATTTCTTGGTTTACCCCTCAATGCCAAGGAAAATGGGAGTGGAAGTGGACCTTCCTCTTTTTCTTTTTAAACTTTCTGCTGTCAATCCTATATTGAGAAGCAGTAGAAGCAATCTACTAAAAAGCGTCGAGCCCTCCTTTTTAACTTCCTCAGTTAAGTGAATAATTACATAAAAAGACAATTATGCCCCTCATTACAAACATCCTACTGACTTTAACAAGAGTACTGACGTGAAAGTATTAACTTGCTGTAATTTGATGAGAGTCATATGAGACTGTAAAATGACCAAATTGTGTGAGAATTTGAACAGGAAGATTATAGAGTAGCCAACAACATGGCACGGACTTTTGCTCTCAGTTCATCAGATGGCTTTGATCCTAATGGAAGGCTGTTAGAAATCTCTGACAATCCCTCCTTGCTCTCAGCGACTGTTTCTAACTTTTTAATTTCATCATCAGCCATAGGAACTCTTTCTGCATGAGAACTCTTTCTGCGCTTATGGGACCTGCTACTCCTCTGCCTGTGTTCATCTTCAGATGAGCTATAATGCTTGTTATGCCTGCTTCTGTGCCCATGTCTATCTTCAGAGGTATGATGGTGCTTGTGAGATCTCCTGTGCCGATGTTCATCTTCAGAAGAGCTGTGGAGCTCGTACTTGTGTCTAGATTCTCTATATCTCTTCCTGTGCTTATGATGGTCAGTTTCTTTGTCTGCTGAATGTTCAGATTGACGCCTCTTCCTCGAGCTTTTGTGATCCCTATCTAAGTCTTTGTCACACTTTCCAGATTTTGAAGAGTGCTTCTTCCTCGACCGCCCACTGTCGGAATCATGATCTTCATTTTTGCCTTTCTCCAATTTACCTTTAAACTTGTCAACATCTACTGAAGCTGGGCTGCCTTTCCCCTCTCTCTCCACCAGATCCAACAAGGCAGAGTGATTTGAGCCACTCTTACAACCAGAAATTGCAGAATCAGGTGCCGCCACTGACAACTGAGATAATGATTCGCGAATAGGGTGAGCACCACTCTTGATTATGGTAGCAAACATCTTTGCCCTTTTCAACCTTTCTGCTTTCTGCTTTTGCTCTTTCGTCATGGACGCTTCAGAGGAATCGGCTTCACTGGCAGCTGCAAGCGCTGCTGACTTCGCCATAGCCTTGCCTAAGGAGACATCACTGGCTCTATTTCCACTTTTATCAAATTGTCTAGTTGACTTGGGTAAATCTGAAGGCATTTCCCCATTGGAGACAGGTCTGGACATTGAACTATTGGGCTGACAAGAGAAGGAAACACTGCCAAAACTTGTTTGAGGGCCACCATCACCAGCACCTAAGCCTGCAGCAGAGCCATTAGGAGAAGATGTGGCGAGGGAATCTAATTTGGGATTTCTCACGCCTCTTGTTGCTGCCATCACAATAGCAGCAGCTGCATCAGCACTCACCCCACTGTGTTGCGGCTCAGTTTTGGAATGTGCGTTTTGTGTCCCCTTCTTCGACCCACCAATTACCATTTTAAACTTCTCCTTCCTCTGTGTGTCGTATATCCCTTCTAAGTTATTTTCCCTCATCAGCTTGTAACCAGTGGTGCCCTTGGCATGCTCCAGTGAGTCCTGCTTCACTGCAGCATTGCTCTTTTTAGGAAGATTTGCCTGAAAAGGGGGAACGTCCATCGTGATTCTCAAAAAAACAAATCATGCACACATGAAGGACAAAAAAAATTTCCCTTATAGGTCCTAGGGTTAGTATTTCATCAGTTGTACTGCTCATGTGAATAAAAAGTAAATTTATAAATGGAAGGCTTATTAAATCAGTTTTCATATGACTAGGTCCAACTACAGTTAATAACGCTGAAATGCATCACAACTGTGCATTTTTCCAAGTAGTAAATTGGCTATCATTAATCATATTTATGAGTAATTCAGCATGTCTCAGCTGGGCTGTCAACAGCTAAGATAGTTAATCAACACTAATAATGGCTTTTTTCTTCTTTATAATTTTCTTCTTATCACAAAGGTTGGAGATTTTGTTGCAAAAAGACAGAAAATGAAGAAGAAGAACTGAGCCAGAAAGGACAAGAGAGCAATCACATAACAAAGTCATAAGAGGGAGAAGCGGAAGGACATTGGCAGAAAGAGTTGGAGGTCAGTCCATATCAGCTAAAACAGTGTAAGATCTTGGATGCAAGTCCATGAGACAGAAATTTTTTTTTATGCTCCGAAACACTTAAAAAATGTATTAGATCAGTAAGGGGGATCCAAATTGTTCTTGCACCAATCCCCTACCACCTTCTAGCTGGTCACAATCTTAATAGGATCTGAAAAACCATCTTAATAACCTCACCCCAGTGAGGAGGGGCTAGCTTGATTTTACTAGCATCCAGTATCGCTTTGGAACTGCCATTAAAATTAAGCTTAAGGGCATTGCTTCTGTAAGGAACCAACAGGACCAAAAGAGGAATCTGATGCAAACGTCCAGCCAATTCTTTCCAATTTCTGCAAATCAAAGCACTCCCTAATTCTTTGATATTAACCAAGAGCCTAACTCAGGAAAGAACCATTGGAAAGACCTCCATTGGGCATTGGTTACTGCTGGTGCATTGGTTTATATGTTTCCAGATGCACCAAGGAACTACTTCTAAGCAAAACCCACCACATTATCCAACCCAGCTTGAGGAAGGGCCAATAAATAATCATCATGTAGTCATTAAAGGAGCTTGGAGCACTGAAAGTAATACTGGATTTAAAGGTAACATAACCTCCAATGTTTAAGGAGAAGGTCATTAATAGTAACGACTTGAAATAACAAACCAGGAACCCAAGCTCATATGTACGAGTTATAACTGAGATATCAGTACTAAAAATATGTGGCTATCACATGGCCCAGTTACCAACTATGCTACACCTATTGCCAGCACTATTTCCCAGCATGTTAATAACTTGCCAACTTAGGAAACCTCTTTTCCAACTAATAAACTCAAGATCTTTGTACTCACTAATTTATGTGGGACTATTCCTTAACACTCCCCCTCACGTGTAGATCATCTTTTGTGGCTCTACAAGTGGATAATTTAGGAGTAAGTAGTTTAGATGTAGACCCTCTTTAGTAGTTTTACAAGTGGATCATTTTAGGTGTAGGCCCTCTTTTGTGGCTCTACAAGTAGATAGTTTTTAGGTGTAAGCTCACATATGAGTACCTACTCTGATACCATATTAAGTAGGTTCCAAGGCCTATCCCAAAATGACTAACCAACTTAGGAAACTTTTTTTCCAACTAATAAACTCAAGATCTTTGTACTCACTAATCCATGTGGGACTATTCCTTAACAACCATATTATTGGTTGCATTATGCATTGTGAGAGTTCTTCAAGGCATAGGCTCACAGTTTTTCAAAACCACTTCCAAGTACAAGTGAAATATCAATGAAAATAAAGGATCAACCAACAATTTTTCTTTTTTACCACCTCATGCAAAGAAGTGAAAATCTTGAATGCAAATGACAGGTCAAAGGTCAAATTTCATGCTTAAATTGAGAAAGCTCTCCATTGTCTGCTCAAAGTTGAAGCTCATGAAGTTTATGTATAAAATAGAAAATCATACCTCTTGAGCCTTCTGGAGAGTTTTGAGATAGTAAGGATGATACTGGTTTTGGGGAAGAAGAAATGGGAAGCTCTCACTTGTGCTGTCTTGCTCAATAAGAATTGCTTCAGATTCCTTCCCATTTCTACGAATGAACTCAACTATTTTGTCGACCGTTCTCTTTACTGAAGATGGAGGCTCCAATATAAAGGGTTCTGCCTCCAAGGTGCTTGGAACCGGGGAAGTTTGTTGCTTACAAACAGCAATACCAAGTGAACCAAAATTTTCACTATCTCGTTTCTTGACTGTCTCTTTACTCCCAGTACAAACTGTAGAAACAGACAGTTTCCTCTTGGACAAGGAAGGCTTTTCATTAGCAGGTCCCAATGGCCGCATCAGAGTTGCTCTATCTCCACCAATAAAACTAGTAGAAGTTTCAAGTGGCTCCAAGGTATGAGATATCTCATTCAATGACTCAACACATTTACCCGTTTGCATTTGTTTAGCTTCCAAAACAGGGTCATCAGGACCATCATCATCCTCTCCATATACTGATCCAAGCAAAGATAAAGCCCCACCTCCATTCTTCTCTGCGTTGGGTTTTGGATTTGTATCTGGTTGCAGAAGTTCCTGATGGTCAGCAAGAAACCTGAAGTAGGGATGAAGATGGTGATCAGGCATCAAGAATCCAAACGTTGGGTTGTCCCCCTGTTTAACTCTCAACACTATTTCTGACTGTCCACCATGTACACTAACAAACTTGGAAGTTCTAGCAATTATCTGGTGCAACTTCTCTGTGGGAGGCTGCAATTAGACAAAAAATGAAAAAAAATGGACCTCAACAATGACGGAAAGAAAAATCAAATAAACAAATTAATCAAGAGGTATATCCTTGTTGTATTGCTCTACAAACACCTTTCTAGTAAAGAGCTACAAACACAAATGTGTGGCACTTTTTTAAGAAAAAAATAATAAAGAAGATAGACAAAGAAATAAACAATTATGTGAAAATGTGCAAACACTTACAAAACCATTTCAAACTGACATGGAATATCATGATATTCTGGTAACTACAAGATTGAAAAGGATGCAACTCTATGAAGATGGGGTCGTCCCAGTTTCTGATTAAACTGGTCATGTAGAATATTGCTTCTTCATAATGTAATGCAAACCTATCATTCTAATCCCACCTGCATCATCCTTGTTTGGTCATGAGAGATCAAAACCTTAGTTCAGAACTTTCCATCTGGCTCCAAGTATCTGAAACTTAGAAATGGTAAGCCTTAGAATAATGTATGAACCTTGAACTGTTATATCATTTGGTCCGCTTGGAGAAGAAGCACTATTAACAATATAGCATCAACAAGATATTGTTATATGTCTTATACAAGAAAGCACTATTGACCAAAAAAGGAATTATGGAAGCTGGTACTCACTATGCTGTTTTGAAGGCTTTCTGGCAGAGGGAAAGGAGGATGGAAATCAGTATTTCCAAGTGAGGCATCAGAATTCCTGTGGTCAGCATAAGGACTCATGTTCTCATAGGAGAATCCGACTGAATTGTAGGCATCAACTGCTGATGCCACTGGTTTTTCTGAAGCTGCATAAATGAATAGGAAATTTTAGAACAAGATAACATAGAAATATGAAGGTCCCCAGTAGGCAATTTGGGATATACAACAAGCAATTGGTGAAGGCAGAAAACAAATGGAGAGTGGGTGAAAAGCTTCTTACTTGTCACTGTGAGAGATTCAAATGACTAGGCAACCTTCCTGCAAACTTTGAAATTGTAACACTTACGAGAATAACAATGTGATACTATCGTGTACCTTTGCATGGTTATATATTCCAAGTCCATATAGAGTACTGTAAAGCATAACATCCTTATGACAACTCAAAAGATTTGAAAAGTATAAGACAACTATGAGGACATGGAAAAGACATTATTTTTATTCATGGCAGCAGAATGATGGATATAATAAAACATTTGAAGCATCCAACATCCACTAAGAAAATATTGGAATTCCAATTTGCTCTGGAAACCAAAGCCAAGAGAGAGTAGGGAACAGAGACAGAGACTTGTTACATTTTCTTTAATGAACCAATAATCATGATTACAACTATATGTTTACAAGAAGGAAGGGGATTTGCACCCTTGTTTATGTCAACGTTGTCAGCCATATATCTTAATAAACTTATGTTTTGGTACATAAGCCAAACACGGACACATCTAACTGCATTAAATGGGGAAACAAAATCAAGATAAAAAACAGATAGTCTATGATCTATCGGCCTAAATGGCAGCTTACTTTATGTAATTAGGTATGTTTCAAAGCCCTCAGATAAGGTCAATTTTCTCACTAAACCGGTATCATCAAGTAGTGTATATTGGGTAAAAAGATCAAGATTAACGAACTCCAATCACAAGATTTGGAAAAGCTGCATCTTTCATTAAGCAAAATCTCGGCTCATTTAAGTTACTCTTCACAAAATAGGGAACCCGGATTGGTCCAGTCAGTCATAGTCTCTGAAGCACATAATTCTGCCAAAGAAAAAAGGGGCTATCTCCAAAATCAACAAAACGGTAGAGTCATAAAGCAATAATGAATTGCTCTTCAGTATCTTGGATATTGAACACTCTGGGTCTGTTATATCTACTAAGAGAACAGACTGGCCACATACATCAACATTCTGGAAGAAACATTTTCTGCGCGAATGCAATAACTTACCATTAACTTATTTGGCTTAGTATAATTTTTATCAGTCACATGACACATTCTAGATTTTTAAAGAGCTTCCAGTGGCCACAACAAATTGAAACGAAAATTAAAGACCAAATATTTCCAGTCATAAGAACGCCGTAACGATATTTAAGAACGCTGACCAAATTAAAGAAATGGACCATAATCCGACCAACTTAAATCTTCAGTAGACAACAAACAAGACAACTCAAGAAAAAAAAAAAGGGGAAAAGGAAAGGTAGGAAGACGAAGATCAGTAACCCGTGGAGACAAACCTGAAGCAACATCGCCTTCGTCCTCGGGAGGCAAGTCGAGATATCTCTCATTATCAAGATCAATACGAGATACACCATCAGGCTCGACTACAGGTGGGGCGCGACGTTTTTTGGCACGAGGGGGCACCTGCTGGAGGAGATGACGCACGTCATAGCGATCGATGAGGAGAGAATTCCACTGGAGGAGAGCGTCAACGGAGTTCACGAAAGCAGCCATGGCGTCGTCGTCGAAGAGGAGGGCGTGACGCCCGACCACCTCTAAATCCATCAAAAGACTTGAGGGCCGACGTAACCCTAAAAGACCTGAGCTTCGTCTGATTCGAAAGAAGTAGCTGACAGTCTGGAGAAGAAGAGAACCAGAAATTTCTATCGGTGGGAGGAGAGGAAATTCCAGGTACAGGTTGTTTTTTTTGGGCCAAATTCCCAATGGTTCACAGTTCTGAACAGTAAGGCCTATTAATGTCGATAAATTGATATTTTAATAATATTTTACCAATTACATAAAATAATTATTTTAAATTTAGCTAAAATAAACTAAAAATTATTAACTAAATGAGTCTTTTAATTTAATAAAAATAGAATACCATAACATATTTTAAATAATTTTAATATTCAAATATTAAAAATTAAAAATTAAAAGTAGGCATCCATCCTCTTTGTTTGAACGGGAGGGAGGATGAACAGTAAACACCCTCCTTGCTCTACGGAGAAAGGGTTCGTCTCCCAGCAATTATACTTTCATCCAAGAGATCTACTATGCTCTGCCTAAATCTTGAAAATGTTCTTAGACACCAGGCCGCCACTCGCACAGCGCTGAATACCCACAACCTTCAGCCAAAATTTTATTTCACTTCAACGTTTGCAGTGTTTCTGGTTGCCTCTGTCCCTGGTTTGAAGTTGGCACCATAACATAGTTACATCAAAGATTCAGTATATAAGCTTATGTATAATAGCCAAAACTTAAACAAAAATCAGAAGCAAAAAAGTCCATTTTACTCTCCAGATGAGGAAAATCGCCAATTTTTAGGGTCTTATCACCAAACATCAAAAAGATATAACTCAAATACAGACCTTTCTCTTCGTCTCAGATGGATGCACATAATAACTGGAAGATCTCAGTATGAAAAACATGGACTCAAGGTAACTGAGCTTTTTGGTTTTTGAAGCCAAGATATCCACAGGGGATGGCTTCTTCTGAGATGTCCTTGATTCTATTATCTAATAGGCCCTTCAAAGAAATCTAGAATTCTTAAAAGCACTCCTGAGGACACCATGTCACTGAAGTGGAGATGAAATGATCGATTCCCTTTGAATTGTAGGAGCAGAAACCACTGATATGTCCACTGGAACCTTTGTTATGTATTTGTTTGTGAATTTCAGTGTGTTCTGCAGATACCTGTGTTTTGATTGCAAGCATGACTTGGCAATCTCCATCAGTTTAGAGCAGATGCCTGATATTTCATGACTAGCCTGCAAGATACAACAATATAAACGACATGTTGTCCTGAGATGACTACAGGATAGCGTCATTTTGCTGAATTATTAAATCCAAGCAAATGTAGCATCTGAACCTACTTCAACAGATGAAACAATGCAATTACAGGCTTCAAGTGCAAGATTTCCACGCACAACCTGAAAGAGAAAAAGATTGCACTTAATCTCAAGTATGAATGGCACAGATCTCCGTGGTTGCAAGAAAGAGCAAAATGCTTACAGGGGATGGCTCTTGTTGAACTTCATCAATCAGGTTTTGAAGCACATAGCTGGAGATTGACACAAGTTCTTGAAAGTAAGACGACTCTCCAAAGAAAAGTAGGTCATTGCCCATAACCTGCATACATTTCCAGAAGTTTACAATAATAAGCACATGTTACTACACTGCAAAATAGAAGAAGAAACAAGACATAACGAAAGCCTTTAGGATTTTTTATAGAAAATGTAATTTTATTTTCTGAGGGGTATTTTGTCTTAGATACTTTAATGTAATAGGGCACAAAGGTTATTTTTTAATAGAATTTTAAGTTCCAAGAAGGAAGAGAGGTAATCCATTACTGTAGTCTCTCTCCCACACAGCTTTCGTGTCAAACTTCTATCCGATTCTCTCTTCACACTGTTTCTCTCCTCTCTTCACCCTTAACACACTTGCAATTCAACAATTGCCTTATGAACTTGTCTCCAATACCCAGTGTAAAAGCCATCATCATTCAAGAAAATATTCAGTAGAAGGAAGCAGCTAAAAACAACATATAAAAGTTATACCTCTTCATTGCCGGAATGGTAAGGAAGCTTATCTTGCGATAGAGCAGCTGATAGTAAAAGTACTGCACAAAATGTTTTAATCCTGAATTCAGGAGTAATACTGGACAAAAAGTGTCAGAATCTTAAATAAGGAATTTAAAACATAAGGATTCAACAAAGTAACTGCTTTAAGATTCTTACCATGACACTGAATTAACTATGGTCAGTATGTTCCTGGGAACCCATGTGGTTCCTTCTTCTAAATTACCTTCAAGCAAACAGAATAATTTTAGAGACAATAATTATGATGGAAATCTTTCAGAAAGCAGGATACGTAGCTAAGCATGCTAAGGTAACCTGGGACTACAATTAAGAAGCTGCAAAGTTTCCTTGTTAGAGAAAAAAAAATTCCTCCCACACCACTCAGTAGTCGTGAACCTATAAACAAGAAAAATGCAAACGAACATTAAGTATAAGTAAAATACGAAATGTATAATGAATACAATAACTGGAATAGAAGAGAGTACAACTGTCACTCATTTCTAGACTTCTTAAGGTATTAATTGTTGATTCGATCAGTCCATCTGTATGAGGAACTAAGCCACCTAATAATGCAACCTGAGGTACAATAAAAGTTTGCATAAGTACTAGCACAGGAAAAGAGAAAAATAAGAGACAAGGAAGGAAATTATTACCTCTGCTGTTTCAAGATACAAATTCATGCGGCCAATGATGGTTGTAATAGAGGGTATTGTAACTTCATTAAATGCAATACAAGATTTGACAAAATCTACACATTTTTCTGCATCTCTGATAGCCTTAACAGCTAAGTAGTTACAGGAATGCACAAGTGTTTCCTATCATTTAAAAAACAAGAGTCAAACACAAAGCAATAGTTGTAAATGGATGATAAGGCCTTCAGAAATCGACAAAATCAAATTTATCTACCCTACAAGATTGTTTTATCACAAGATGCAGGAAGAATGCTCAAACCTTGATTTCGTTAGTGTTACAAAAGGCTGCTCGACATTCAATCAAGAATGTCAAATGGTGCTCTAGATCAGCTCTAAAGTCAACCTAAAAAAGCCAATTCAAATAATAAGTCTCTCCAAGATATGTGAAATTGAAATGTAGACCCAGAATATCTACCTTCGAGACAAAAAGACAGATATGACGTGATGACTGTTGATGGTCCTCATTTTTCATATCGGTATAATCTAAGCTATCATGTAGAGCACGGGCTACTTCAAAAAGCAACTGTATTGTCCTGGGATCTTGAATATAACCAGTCCTGTTCAAGCTCGTCAACATCACTAAAACATTCTTAACACTAGGATACAACTTTAGAGACATGCAGAATGGTATGATTTAACAATAGTATTCACATTCCACATTTAAGCTACATAATAAAAAAATTATGACCTAATCGACAAATCACACCTTGTTGCCTTCTTGAGGATATGCATATTTACTGTATTGCGTGAAACTCCATGTACTGTGTCCAAAATCTCTATAAAATGGTCCTAAGGTAGGATCAGAAAAAAGTAACACTAGAAATGCTTAGTTTCCTCATTAAACAACAGTAAAATGGTAGACTAAAAGGTATTAAAAATAAACAAGATTTTCTTATCTTTGATTTGGTGGTGGTAGTGTTGTGGTATGTGTGCAAGAGTGCGTGTGTACGTGTGGGAGGAACAAGAATGTTTCTTCATGAAGCTTTCTTCTTGACAGAAAAATTCTTCCTTTTCATAAAGTGGGGACTGCAATAAATAAAGCATCTTACGAGAGAAAAGATGTCTTCTAAGTTGCTAAAATGGGTTAGAATTTTTTCATAAATGGACTGCAAACTGTCTGATTCATCTTCAGTAGCTCTCTTGTTGCCCATTCGAACAGAGATACCATCTAAAATAATGGCCAAATAGTGATCCTGTCATCAAAAGACATTTTTATGTTAAGAGATTGCAACTATCAGACAGAGTACCTTCTAATTTGGAGAATGTTATCCAATAACAGACCTCTCAGCTCTAATACAACATTTTTCTTGAACAAGTGATACAATAGACATTGACAGAAACAATAGTAATGGAAGGATTAGTAATAACATGACACAATAATATCAACAAAGGGCATCCAACTTGCATGTGTGCAAACTTACCATCTGATGCTGAAGGACTATGTCCAAGTAAGCATCAGCAACCTTCAAATACTTATTAATATCATCATCAAGTTGAGAACCTGCCTGCAGTTAAAGAAATATTGATGAATTGTTACGAAACAGTGAGCACATCATTGGTGCACCAGTATCACAAATGTTTATTTCCTAATGCAGAAGCAATGCCAGAAACAATCCACTCTGTGCCAATAGAATCACTAGATACATGATCACTCTAACAATTCCACATAAAGATATTGAGAAGAGAAAGATCAATGAATACCTGAAAAATCCTACCAATTATGGCATCTGCTGCATCCCTTGTTGGTCTGCATCCAGAGAGTTTAAGCCCAAGTAACCTGAAGTTCAAATACTGTATATGATATCAAAGACTGTGTCTAAAGTGTCTAGACCTCTTGACAAATCCTAATAAGGAGCCCTAATGGAATAATCAGCAAAATGGCACAAGAGCTCATCAGACTAATACCTGGTCGAGGGAAATATCTTCACAGCATTCAATAACTTGCAAAATATCCCATGCATTTGTGTTTACAACTTCAATTGGTAGTTGTTTGATAAAATGATGCAGGATGATTGAGATACATGGGGCATTCTCCGTCACATTCAATTGACCCCTGCTTAACCCTAGCTTCACAGAAACATCATTGATCTTGGACTACAAAAGGAAAGTTCACATAACCTATCATCAGTAGTTTATCAGTTGAAAGAAGCCACTATGACAGCTATTCTTCATAGAGTAACTGAGTTATACAGTAGTCAGCATAGTATGAGTTTTATAACAGATTTGAGCTTTGGTAAATGTGGTTTTTGCTTTTGCATACCATATCACATTTGCATATTTTCCTTTTTTACGATACTTATTTATGATATCACCACCAGTTGAACCAGCCAATCAGGTTTTAAAACAGTGATAGGAAATTAGGAAAGAATTAAAGATTTTAATTGATAAAGACTGCTATAATAATATAAGCAATTCACTTATTGGATAAACCAGATCCCTCAATACAATAGACTTATGAACTGACCTAAAATTTTAAATTTATCTGTGTATTATGTTAATATAGTCTACCAATGAAAGTTTGAGACATGCAGTTGTCTTATGCATGACTAATATCTGTGTTCCATCCAAGTGAAACACATAACTAGATTCCATTTTCCAACTCTATAATTAGCTAGCACAACACAAAAAGAGTTCAAGAAAGAAAAAGACAAGCAATATAATGTACAGTTATATTTGAGGCAACCTTATTCATCAAACCAACCAAGTGGTCCTCCTCAACTTGTATATAAACAAGAGAAACATCACAAATTCTAGCTTTCACAGAATACAAAAGCAAAACAAAATATAAATAATGATGTCAATATAACAGCCGGGCTTAAAGTAAAAAATAGCATAATTTCAACTCAGAACAAAAAGTAAACAAAATATAAATAATGATGTCAATATAATGAATATATTCCTGTTACTGACCTGCGAGCAACCTCTAAATACACATTTCATAATCCACTCAATGGCAGGCTCCACCAGGTTGAATAGAATTTTTCTGTGCTCATAGTTTTCATAACAGTTTTCTTTTAACAAGACAATCCTTTTCAACACAGTAGCAATGTCATTAATGGAGGCAACCAGAAGATCTGTGGAGAAATGAGTGAAGAAGACCCCAAAAGAAGAAAGAAACGATTAGTGCAAAACAAAACAAAAAAAATGGATATAGAAAAATAAATTTCTCATTCAAACACAATATTGGCTTCATTTGGCAATGCATGACCATGCATAGAACTGAACTGAAGGATTGTCTCTATTTTTATTTTGCAACACCTATGCAAGTATGAACATATCATTAAGCAAGTACATATTGACATAAATGTGTATGTTTTGATCTCTTTAGTAAAAAGATAAAATCGTCTACATGGCTATGTGTAAGTACAGGTTTCGTTCAAACCTGTAGAAGGAAAAGGCAACCTGTGAACACAGCAGACCATGTATAGATGGCAATAGATATATGCTAGAGGATCTGCAATGCCTCTCATCATCATTGTTAAGCGCTGAACGGTAGCCAAAAAATTGTCTTGCAGGAAACGGTAACAACGCAGAATGGCTAACTCCAAATAACTGAGTCAAAGGGAAAAATCACTATAAGAACTACTAAAGACAGTTGAACACTATTTTTATAGCCCTGTCTCTTTAAGTCTACAAACTCCATTTAAATTTGTTTCCTTTGCCAGGAATAACAATTCTTACTGGTGCCTTGGCAATCTTTTAACTAAGGTATTTCTTCAAAATGCAGCAAAGAACACAATTGCACACCAAGTGGTTTTAGAAGTAGCTTAATCAATTACTAAAGTAGCAAGCTCGGCTATAAAATTTTAGGTTTGTGAAAAGGAACATTGCAATGGTAGTTAAGTAATATACTAAGAGATTTTGTCTATTTTATTTTCTAACTTAGTTTCCTTTCTTACTAGCTTGCCTAGGTGGTTAAGGCTAGAGAATTAAGTTGAATTGATATCCATATGTGTTGTGGAGACTATTTTTTATTTTTTGCAACAATTTCTATTATAAAAAAGACTTACAAGAGGGGAGAGGGAACTCCTTTTTCTCTCCCACTCGTTCAGCCCCTCTCTCTCTGTCTTATGTTTCCTCTCTTTCCTCTTTCTCTCCAGCAATTTCTCACAAGTTTATTAAGTCCTAGATCAAGAGCACTTAGCATAGCTTCTCAATTATAACTAATCTCCTATTACTATTTAGAACCTTATAAGGAAAACTTTGTCCTTTGTTCCCTGGTCAGCTTAGGAATTTTATCTTTTTTATTGGTTCTTCTGCATAATATTAGAGTGCTGTTTAGCACTAGAAAAATTAAGTCAATTTAAATATGGCAGTTCCTGAGGACTATATGCTTATTCTTAGGTTTGATCTCCTCTCCAAACCTTCCAATAAGATGTAACAGTCCATGGAACAAAACTATGTCATATAGTTTCAGAGTCCTTGGCCAATAAAAGTTGGTAAAACTTAATCTGTGAGTACATTTACCATAAAGAAAGAACCACCTTAAATACCAAATAGAAGGATTTTCTTTCCTTTAATTATGAATAGCCAACAGTCCAGGTTAGCAAAGAAATTTCACATGCAAGGAACCATTAAGAGAAAGAGAAAACTCATACGAACTTTACATTCGCGGAAGAAGCTCGCGGATGGAACCTATTTTGCAGAACCAGTTAGAACAAGTTTCCTTGGCCTCAGAACAGACATCACTCGATGTAAAGGCTTCTGAAAAACATACAGAAAATTTTAATGAGACAACTTTGAGAATCCAGAAATATTGAGATCAGAGAATGACATTTTTAATGACCTTTAAATTCTAAATTTGAGAAAAAAGGAATAATTAAATAGTAGTGAACTGTTTTACATAGAAATTGATTAACATAAAGATTGATCCAATTCATAGACAAGAAAGATAGTACAAATGGAAGGAGAGAAGCACTTAGGTTGTACTCTTTGACACATATAAAGAAGCCTTTGAGTAGGTACTTCTCTCACACAACATAATACTAGGCCACCACATTTATGCAGTATGGGTTTATGGATGATGAACAAAAAGCTATTGCTATGGTCTTTTGATAACAACAAAGAATTTCTGTGAGATGATCTCTGTAGCTGTGAAAGTCTGGACCACAAGTTGAAATAAGTCACTAAGATTGAAGTGGGATCGTGTATCCATATGTTCTATCCATCTTCCAGATGACCTTTTGTTCTGAGCCATAGCCTTTGATAGTTTATCCAGAAACATAAATGCTACCATTTCCATGAACTTTTTAGGAGCTTTCATGCCACATCCACATCCAACTTCTGGGACTAGTTAGACAACTGTCACACGAAATGGAACAAAAGATGCTGCCTAAAGAAAATAACTAGAAACAAGAAGACTGACCTGGCAAACTGCAGATTGGATTTCCATCATCGGAAAATTCTGCCTTCTTTTTTATGCGTTCCCAGACCGAGTCACCAAGCATGTCCATAATATCTGTCACTGAAACAAAGAGTGTTGGATAAAATTGGAAAACAGACGCATCCATTAGAAGCCTTGCAACCTGCAGAGCAGAAGCCAGATATAATTCAAACTTCTTTAAGAATAGATATTATTCAAATTAATAGAAGCAACTACTTAACCCATGTATGACAAGCCAATCAGTATTACTAGCCTTGATGGAAGTTTTGAGAGATGTTACACGATCTCCAGATCCCCATGCACGCCCTATTTCTTCTTTAAATCCATTCAATTGTGACATGTACTCATGTTTCGTGAGAATCCTGGCCTCCTCTTTAGCAAATTTTTCTGGGTCATCCAATTCATCAACATGTACACTTGCCAATGATTTTTCCGAAGCTGCCAGGACCCGCATCAAGTAACTAAAGTGAGGTCAGTCTGTTCCAAACCAGATAACAATTTTCTATTCAACAAGTTCAAAAGCAATAATAAGATTTGGATATCATACCTCTACCACTTTTCGTTTCAATATCCGACATCTGCAGCAGAAAGCAAGTCAAAATATCAGAACACGAACGAAAGGGCCCACCTAGGAAAAGAGAAAAAATACACACTACAAATATTTTTTTTTTGAAATGATGCTGACACTACAAATATTGAAACAATTAAATGCCCAAAGCTCATAAAACACAGAACACAAAAATACCAGAAATTTATCTGAAATCATAGAAAATGCTAAATTGAAATGCTTCACAGTTTCCCAATTCCCGAAATATGGTCTAAATAAGAATACATGTAATCAGAATCTCTAAAATTACAACAGATTCCAACCAAGAAAGCGAACTTACTAACGATGAAGATATCGTCTGGGTGACAGGGAACCTTTGCGTCAATGATCTCTTGAAAGCAGCCCATTCTTTAGATAATACCTTAGTCAATTCACGGTCGACTCGACTTATCGTCGTCTGTTCAATTTGTTCCACATTTTGATTGGATACCTCTTCTACACTACGAGCAGTAGCTCTTAAGGGATCATCGAAATCAACTTGTTCGTGACAATCATCTTTTACCTAGTACGGAATTTAATCAAATTGGAGGACACAGGGACACCAGAAATTAATATAAATGAACAAAGAGATATAACCTGTTGTGAAGGAAAGCAATTTGCAAGAGGATGAGTATCAGCGGGTACACGAGGAAGGGTAGCAGCGGCATGCTCGGCACAATAGTCCCGAGTTCTGAGTTTCAGCTCCATGACTGTCATCTCTGTGCTCCTACCTCTGTTTTCCCAGTAGTCGATCGAGTCTTTCACTTGTGGAACCTCAAGTTCCGGTTCTACAGACCCGACTCGACCGGTCACAGATACGACCCGCGTTTTTGGTCTGTTGTGGGTTGGCGCCCGGATCCAATTCATCCAAGGGTCAGATTTTCCTGTTAAGAATCGGTTGACTTGGATTCCATCTCATCTAAACTCTGTTGACATGGAATAGACTATTGGTTGATTAAAAAAATATTAACCTTTTAATTTTGTATTTATCATTTATTTAAAATAAGGTGAAAATCACTTAAAGCTCACAAACTCCACGTGTGCGTGTGGAGATGGCGATTGCGAAGGGGAAAAATCAGCAAAAAGTAAAAATTAAAAAGAACATCAGATTGGTAATTTGATATTACAAAGAGAAGAAAGTACGCGTCAGTCGAGAACAAAAAAGAGAAAATGGAAGCAAGAACTAATTTGCGCAAGCTTTTCCAACGGAACATCTGAGAGGACCGGCGTCTGCCGTGAGAGCTGGCACCATTGACCCCGGAGCAGCCGTGAAGGCCTGAGACGAAGAATAACCAGGAGGACAACTTCCCCATCCAGATTGAACAAAATAAGCTCCATTCAGAAATTTGTCCTTCGAAGATCTCCACTTCCAATTCTTCCACCCACCACTCTCTCGCTTCGTGACCTATGGAGACAGAATAAAAAATTAAAAAAAAAGACGAAATCAGAGACGATTTACGGAAAAGATAATTCAGAGAGAGAACATGTTTGATTCACTGCACCTGCTTGTTACCGCTTTTATCAGGGGCAATGAAGTAGTTGCCTTCGCTCAAGATGGTGGGGTTTGCGCTCCCTCCGATGGCGTACATTTGCCACTCATCGTACCGGTTGTTCACTACGTGTGCGTACCCATGTCGAACTCTGCATGCATTTAGGATTTTTTTTGTCGGAAACTTGAAATTAATTCTCTGGTGCATGGAAGCAAATCTGCTGAACTTGATGGAATCCTCTAACCTTGGCATCCTCTCCACGCAGCCAGGGCCAAAGTGATTGAAGACGATGGTGACCTTCATGACCTTGTCGGCGTAGTAATCGTCATTATGGCCCAATAGCATCACCTGCAGTGAAAATTCTGGGACTCCAAATCAAGCATCTCAAATGATCTTGTGCATAGATGAAAAAAGTTAAACACAATCGTCAGTTACTTTATCGTGGTGGGAGAAGAAATTGTTGGAGATGGTGATGGAGGTGGAAGCATGGATCACGTCAATGAGGCCGTCTGTGGAGCTGGAGAGAACGCAGTGGTCGATCCATACGTGAGTGGAACCGAATATCACAATGGCGTCTCCATCGGAGCCACCTCGACGTCCCAAGTGAGTAGGGCTGCTTCTAACCATGCCCGACTTCCCTGGCTTGCAGTGATGGATACTGATCCCGTGGATTATAACATGGCTCACGTCCTGCACCGTGATGCAGGGCCCATATGCAATCTCTACCTTGGATCCCCGCCCGTCTATGGTCTTGAAACTGTTTACGATCAACTCGTTTTTAAGAGTTATGACCATGTCCTTCTTGAAGATTATCCACAGCCGTTGTGTCTGAATGACGCCATAGCGGAGGGTTCCCGGCTTTGGATCAGAAGGATTGTCGGAGGAGTCCGTGACGACGTAAATCTTACCGTATTTCCCTCCGAAAGCTGCGTTCCCGAAACCAATCGCGCAGTCGGCCAGGGCCTGACGATTGGACGACCAGTTGGGCTTGTTTCGCCAACAACTATCAATCTGGTTCATCACCTTCTTCTTGGAGGATAGCATGCGAGCCGAGCCATGATAGACCGGCAAGGAGTGCACCTGAGAGGCGAGAATCGACAATACTGTGAGCAGACATTGAATCAAAAGAACAGGTAGGCTCTTCAGCCTCAGAGCGGACATGTTCAAGGTGATGATTCAGAGTAGTTGATTCGTTGCAGAGGGCTAACTTAATAGCTAAACAGGAAGACAATGTGGAAGACACAGTCGAAATTTGGATGCAGAACTGCAGATTTCTCAACTGAAAGTGGTGTCCATGACCATCTTTGCTGCTTCTTGGCTTAAATATTGGGCGAAAATTTGCAAGAACGTGGTCGCACGAGCTTGTCGTTCATTAACTCCGACTGCGTGTACAGAGTAAACTATGTTCAAATACTAAATTATGTAATAGTCTACGCTTCAGATAGAGTTTCACTGAAGATGTGCTTTGTTTTCGATAAAGTTTTTTATACTGCACCAAGAGGATTTTTGTCTTGGTAAGAAGTCGTTTATCACGCACTTGAGACCTTCAACCACCTGTCTTTTTGGAATTCAAGATTGGAAAAGCGAACCAGAGCAAAGAAGATGAAACCGGATTGCACTTCATTAGAGGTCAGAAGAGTTTACTTTATTAGAAGGTAGGAGTGTATGAGATGTTGTACGCTTTATCAAATCGAGTCAGGAAGATTAGCCTTTGAACATGAATCTGGAGGTACTAGCCAGGGGAGGGACCCCTCTCTGTTTTTTGTTTTTTTTCAGCCACCGCTCCTGCCGAGCAATAGGAGCTCCAGTTGTCGATATAGATGAGGGAGAGGACTCTCCCCTTTTTTTTATTTCGGCCAAGGGAGCTTGCTGGGCATTGTCAACTCAAAAGGGGAAGAAGAGCCCCTCCCCCTTCTAATGTCAATAGCGGCGCCGCAGGGCAGCTAGTGCTTCCGCTGGATTAAAAAACAAAAAAGAGGAAGGGGCTTCCCGTTTCCGTGATTGTCCTGGGGAAAGAGGAGAAGAGTACCCAAGGCTCGAGTTCAGCATGCAAGGGGCACCACCTATGACACATCCAGTGCTTTCATTATCCATTTCTCATACAGACTCCACCATCTTTAAGCCCCGCAAGGCACAATGCTTGCATGAGCTTACTGTATTCAAGTTACACAGCCACACCAAGCACCCCTCTTCCCTTTTAAAGTAAAATGCAAGCATGAAATTCTCAACGGTAAACAAATGGGATATTATAATTTTATCAGTTTGGAGTTATAAAACCATCCAAAGACTCCTGAGATTATTTCTTCAGCCATCTCAACTATGATGTTAAGACTTCGAATCAGGATCCAATTCGGTACCCGAAATTCCTAAAAAAAATTGCAGAAAAACATTGAAAACAGTCACAAAAACCAGTGAAAAAGGACGTTGAAAAGGGCGGCTTTACAGCCACAGCCCGCCTGAGTTATTTTTTATTTGTCGGTGGCTTTTCAGGGAAGATCTGCTGTTGACAGAACTTATCATAGCAAACTTGCATGAGAGACTTAGCTTGCATTCGAAATATCATCTACAATTTAAAGCTTTCATGTAGACTCGGAATTGTTAATCGCGATGATCAACAGTTAGAATTTCTGATAACCTAAAACTGAAGAAACGTAGAAACGGGAAAAGAAGAACAATCTGAATGGAGTCGAACCCAATTTTGTTAGTTAATAGTTGATTGATTAACATTTTAACATTAAGCCAGAAAAACTAATTTTTAAGGCGGTTAATTGCTCTTCAAAAAATCATGAAACAGAGAGACCCATGAACCATTCGAAAATGGTGGGATTTGGTACTGCCAGGGTTAATCATCTTTAATCTCCTTAGACAAGTCCCCTTTGGGGTCAGATCTATTAGTACTGGACTGGCACCTCCAATCACATGAAGGGAATGAATGAAACCTCTCTCTCTATGTAATCTCCTTAAACGTTCTCAAACACTTGGAATTTGCTTCCACCAAAACAACAAATTGGCGGTCTTTATTGTATTAGAAATGAATAATAAATCTGGACTTGCCTCTTCTAAACGTAGTTGCAGAGGCCGTATATGCAGTAATCTCCCTTCTTGCACCTGTTGTTGCAGTAGCCACAGTTGTTCCCTTCTTACACATAATAATCTCCGTCGTCACGTCCACGCACTTGTTCCCTACGTCCCGGGACTGTAGCAGATATCGGGGTTCTTATGGCAGTAAACTGATCGCGGGTTGTCCTGGGCGAGGAAGCGACTGCGCCCGCGGGGAGAGGTCTGGGCCTCCTCGGTGACGTTCGCCATGATAAGAGTCCAGGCTATTGCTATGACAAAGACAGTCTTGAACTGCTTCATGGCAAAGGCGAACGAGAGTGAGCAAGCAGAGAGGCCTCAATGCTATGTTGTTGTTGGAGCCTAAGAGAGCTTGAGCTTGATATCGGTTAGTGGAGAGGAGCCTAAGAGAGTTTAGCAACTTCAAGCAACGATCAAGTTAGGCTTTTTAGCATTATTTGGACACCTTTTGAGCAGTTGTAGGTCAAAAATATTAAAAGCTCTATCAAAATCCTCACAAAGATTACAACAAAAACAAATTCCACCGCAAGTCTTTCAAAATTCTCTTAAAGCGCCGTCAAAGAGAGCTTGCTTCAATCAAACACTCTCCCATAATTCTGTCATCCACTCCAACGCCTCAAACTTCAAGAAGTCTTCCTAGATTTCTACAATAAAAGTAGCAATAAGTAATCGCCTTTGCTACTACTTTGCCGTTCCTCTTTAGATTGGAGATTGAATCAGAAGACAAAATCAGAGATAGAACCTCTACACCACTTGAAATCTTAGAATTTCTTTTATTCTTGAAATCAAGTGAAATTTCAACCTGCTCTGTAGCCTATTTGAGTGATAATGTAAATTAAATTCAATCATCGATTGGCAAGAATGGAATATGCAATAACTCAGAAGTAATATATGATTTTCCACTACATATGGAGTCAAGACACTTGAAAGAACAAGAAATTTTGTTTTTATTCCATAGATCTGCTTATTTTTTTCCCAGCCAAGGGATCTTGTTTACAGCTCAAACCCTCGTTATTGTAGCATTTTGATCCATCAATCAATAGTATCAAGTACCCATTACCCAAATATGATATTCTAAGCGTAATTGCATAACCCATGAACACAAATATCGCCATTGCTGCATCTCTTGTAGCAGCTACCGCAGTTCTTCTCGTCGTTAGCGAAGTTGACGCATCGCCCACCACAGCATGCCGCCGCGTACTTGCACTTGTAACCACATTGGCCACAGTTGAGTCGATCCGTCATCACATCGACGCACTGCTTCCTACAGCAGTCTGGACCTGGACTGCCCATATTGCGGCAAATTTGAGGGTACTGGTTACAGGTAACCGTCGCCTTCCCCGCAAGGGAACGTGTTACCCCTCGGAGCGTCACCGACGAGAGGTCCGCGGCGGTATGCTGTGAACCTTCTTCGCTGGCTGATATTGTTCGGGCATGGGATAAGGAGAGTACTACAGCAGCCAGGAAGAAGCACCTTACTATCGGCATCATCTTCATTATGGTGAGAGAAGCAAATGAAGAGGAGGTTTTGAAGTTAAGGGGTTCAGGGCAGTGATATTTGAGTGTAGAGAAGAAGATCAGCAGAGCTGAGGTTTTATAGGAAAATGGAGGAGAACACATTACGTGAACATTAGGGAAATTTTGAGTTAATTTCAAGGGGAGTTGGGAAGTTAGGTTTTTCAGCATTAATTAAGAGGACGAATTTCATTGGAATAATAACAGAACAAGTCGTAAGAATCTAGTAAACCTTCATGAAGACAGAACTCTTTTCGGAGTTTTTCTTTCCCTTAAAAGAGTATTTTGATTGATGTTGTTAAAATCCAAGCACAGATTGATTCAGAAAGATAATCAAGTCTAGAACATCATTAGAGATCTTAAAATTATTTCCGACTAATTAGTAACAAGGACAGAATCTATAAGCTGTATCGGTCCCGGATTAACCTAGTTGATTTGGAACCCCTAGAAAAGAAAATGAGAATTTGATTATTATTATTCTAAAAATAGTTAATAAAAATAAGATAATAATCAAATTTTTATTTTTATTTTTTTTATTTTATTTTCTATGGGTTCCAAACAGCAATTAGGACTCCAATAATCTTCCGGATTTCATGGAGGCGACACGAAATCAGAAGTATATCATGCGTTCAAATTCATCAACGGGTAAAAGAGCACAAAACTGAAACTCATGAGAAACAGACAATTTAACTTCATGAATCCGATCTCCATTCGATAAGTAGAACAACCACTAATTTACATTTTAGTTAATGAAACAACTCTGTTGAGCTTCATAGCGACCTGCAATTATGCTCGAGGCAGGCACCTTTTATTCTTTTGGACAATAATGAGGAAAAAAAGAATGAAGAACACTATTCTACGTTCCTAAGCGTAGTTGCAGAGTCCATACACACAGACGCCCCCCTTCTTGCACTTATTGTTGCAGCGCCCACAGTTCCTTCGGTCCATCAACATGTTCACGCACTGACCTTTACAGCAGACCTCTCTGTACTTGCATTTTCTCCCGCACAGCCCACAGTTGAGCCGATCTGTCGTCACGTTAATACACTTCTTCTTGCAGCAATCCGGTCCTGGGCTTCCCTTCGCACGACAGATTCTGGGGTTCTTGTTGCATTTCAGAGATTTCGGGTTCTTCTGAGCAAGCAACCGACTTACTCCTCTGAGGGACAATGGCTCGTTGTCCGCCGATGGGAAGTCATTTGAGGCAGTATGGTTGTCAACTCCAGGTAGTTCTTCGTCATCGTCCTCCTCGCTAGTTGTTGGAGTGGTCGCACGAGCAATGACTAAGAGTAACGCCATGGCTGTGATAAAGAAAAGCTTGCCGAGCTTCATGGCTACAAAGAGTAGGACGAGATGCAGCACAGGAGGAGCTAGAGATTGTGATGGGAAGGCTGATGGATGGGGACGGTTGGCATGGAAAGGAACTTATATAGTAAGAGATGGGTTGAAGGGATAGAAGGGAGTGAGGAGGTCCAATTCAACGGCTAAATTTTTTAATGGTAACAAAGACAAGTTAGGCGCCCTTTATAACTCGTCATTGCAACAACTACAGAAGCAGGATTTGACTCATGACTTTCGAGTTGGAACAGATCGGTAATGGCAACCATTGCCGAATGATTTACCTAATTTAATTCTCCGATCTGATCAGGGTCAACGTCCCATTTCGATTTTTCTCTTGCGAAGGAAATTTCTGAGTTCTCGGATTACAGTTTTGATAGTGGGTAATCAATAAAGAACTTCGAAGTTCAATCTGAAGAAGAAATCTCGTCTATTGACATGGGTATTGCAGTAGTGCAGCAAGGCCGAAGTTACGGGCCAAATACGCATTTCCAGATAGTCCATATTTCGCTATTTCTTCCGTCTACCAAATTCGGTTTTATTTGTTCAGCTTTGAAGAAGAAAAAGGCTGGAATTAGCAAGTTGCCGTTTGTCGTCATTTTAATCTCTGTTCACGTCTGTGTCTTCGTCTACCAGATTAGGTTTTCCACTGTTTCGCCGCGTTTGACGGATAAGTAGATGTGAACCTACATACACACAAGTACGAAGGTAGAGATGGACCTTTGACTTGTCTCGGCCTCTTCCAGTTTCATCTCTCCGCCATGAATTCTTTACTCCGAGATGGATCCCCTGTACACGTTAAATATGATAAACATATACGACTTCGAGTCGAGAGATCGGGTCCTCCGCAACGGTCATAGAACTTCTTAGGTTCTACACTTCTTCAACTCATGTGATGGAAAAAAAAAGGTACTATTAAATGCTTAAATATCTGTCATAACCAGAAATTAAAACCCATCCTTAACAAGAAAAATTCTGGTAATAAATTATTATTAAAATATGTAATTTCAGGTTCTTATCTATACTCCAACCCTTCAGTTACATTCCAGACGGTACATGAACTAAGGCTGGTTCTCCTTTGGCTCTCCCTTTGGGCGAAAAAGCAATCAAAATCTCACCTGTTGATTCACAGCTCTATAACCGGCAAACAGGGTCCTTACAGTTTTGATCCAGTACCATGATGTTCATATTCTCATTATTCGACTTAATGTATAAACCTGCCATGCAAACAGTTCTGGTGAATGAAGGAAATGTAGAAACTTCATAAGTTTGTTGATGTCCAAATTCCTCAAAAAAAAACAGCTAACCTGAGCAGTTCTACTTGGCAATGGTACCTCTATGCAGGTCCGGAGGCCATCAGCTCTGCGGTTTAGCAACACAATAATTGGAGTACACCGTGCGTTAGAATAATAGCAGATGAGGTTCAACATTTCTACTGTTTGATTTCCCCTCTTTGTATTTGACGCAAGGAAAAAATTTGCAACGAGTACCTCCTGTTAATGGTCCGTTGAATACATTGGTCACCCTTGAGACGTCCAAGTCCGCCATACTTGATCTCATCAGTATCCAGTATGACCTGTACAAAGGTTCAGTACAAGTAGCTGATTGAGCCGCTGCCTCAGATAGAGAGTTATCATCTTAATATGACTTAGTATTAGAAATATTAGTTTTTCAAGTCTGCTCTACTAAAACTTAGAACCAAAAGATGTGAACAATCAAGAGATGGTAAGATTCAGGGGGAAGCCAACAGATATAAAGACTTCTGGTATGACTAAACACTTTAGTAGGGAAATCAATAGATATGAAGATTTAGGGTAAATCACTTTAGTCCTTCGTCTCATCAATCAAGTGATAAGTTAAATTTTACAGTTGACAAAAAGCTAATGTGAAGGGAGAGAAGCAAACCTGACCATGAGATACAAGCTACATTTGACCGAGTAAAGGCAATTAAACTTATGGGATAACTTACTTGATACTCTCCCACTTCTTCAACGCCTATGCTGTACTTTTCATAGGAATTTTCCGGATGGAAGTTGAATATGAAAACTAAGGGGCCTCTAATATATGATATAACCTGCATGTTAACATATCAAATATGTCTTTTCTATTTGTAACAAACAAGGGTAAAGGAATATACATCTTTTTCAAAAAAAAAAAAACAAGTGTAAAGGTAGGGGAAAAAAAAACAATACATCCCTCATTCTGGTGCAGTGGAAAATAGAAACATAAAATGGATCCCATTTACCATATTAGAGTTATTGACATGGTGAATTTTAGGAGCACGCCGTGCAAGTATTTTTTTCTCTTCATCTAACATCATCATGTCCTGTAGAATCAAATAACCAGCTTGTGTTTGAACTGTACTTAAAGTTCATAAAAACAGTAGTCATTTTTTTTTATTCTGTAAAAGAGATATAAACAAAAGATCAAAGAATAAAGTAACAAATACCAAACCTTATCAAAGGAAAAAAGATTACTATGAAGCCCTCCATCCATTAACAAGTCCCATTGACGATTGGCTAGAGAAAAAGAGAAGTCGTTGCTGGAGGTAGGAAACTCAACCCTCTGGCAAAAGTATAGAATATAAATGTATGAAGAAGATAATGAAGCACAATTTTGGGCCAAGGGGATCAAAGGCACCAAATTCACTCAGAATAAAAATAAGCGATATGTATAATATAATGGACTAGTTTCAGACTAAGGGACCTTACATTTGGATGCCCAAATTCATTGCCCATGAAGTTGAGGTAAGCACGCCCACTTATTGTAAACGTAATCAATTTTATCATCTGAAATCACAAATACTTAAAACTATCATTTACTTAAAACTATGTCTCAAACATTGAAGCTTAAATATGGAAACATCACTTTCCAGCGAGCTGATGTTAATAAAACATACAAAAGACTCTCAAAGAAAAAAGCCAAACATTAAAAGATCTTAAAAACGAAAAATATTGTAGAAGTGAAATGTTACAGTTTACAAATTGTGCTACCTTGTACAATGAACACCCTGCAAGCATCAGATCTTTTGAACCAGGAGCATCCTCTTTTATTCCACCAAACAAAATTTGCGCGAACGATTTTCCTCCAGAAATAGACTGTCATGACATTACTGAAATGGATCATCGCAAGAAGCCCAGAGGAAAGAATGGAAAAACACTAAGATATGCTCAGATGAATATGCCGTTAGGTTGTTGTGCAAAAGAAGCATAAGCTTAAAACCATTGTGATCAAAGACAAATTGTCTGTCATCTCTTTAAGGCAGATAATTGCAGCTTTGCAAAGTAATCTGTTCAAACAATCAAAATAAAAAATAAACAACTACCTAAATGTGAATCTAGTCACAAAAAATGCTCAACACCAACCAAATATTCCTCTTTGAAGCCCAATCAGTCCATCCCCCCTATCCACTCATGTTCCTTCTCAAATACAACTCTAATCTAATAATAATAAAAAGAATAATGACATCAATCTCATGTAGAGTATGTTGGCTTTAGCTGTCTGGATGATCTCACAGATCCGTAGGCTACTTTAAGGCCATGGCCAATGCTTAAATACAAGCAACTCATAAACACAAGTAAAAATTTAATAATATCTTAGCTAAATTAAAAAAAAAACTAAGGCTACAGTATACAAGGCCAAATCTTGAATAAGAGAAGGGTGCAGAGAGTCCATTATTACCTGGTTGTGGTTCTCAGCATACGTCAGCATTTTATCTGCACTTTGTTTGTTGCTTGTTAAGGTGTTCACTATCTGCATCAGTTTAGATTCTTAAAGTTCGGGGACAAATCAAAAGAACCACTAGAAAGAAAATGGTTTTTCTGAAGATGAGTACTTAAAACATGATATAAAAATACATTCATTTCTCAATGAAATAGTAAGTAGTAGTATGAATAGCTTTTCAAGTAAAACAGATTCTCAAATCAAACAACAGGACGGAAAGGATTGAAGAATATAAAATGACAAAAACAGAAAAGAAATTATTAGTTTTAGAGTTTTAGAGGAAAAATACTGGAATTGCCCCCTATGGCTAAAAACTTTAATGCATATATCTTAAAGAATGAATTTTACTAGAAATTTCTCAACATTGACAGCATCATACTACTTATTAATAAAAGAAAGACAATGCAATAAACTTTAAGATGAAACATCAGAATTATCAATACTTAACCCCATGAAATATTGCATTAGCAGTTGTAATGAGCTCTACAGCACGACCAACATCACATCTAAAATTTCAAGAGTATAAATAGAAGAAAAGAATGTACAAACAGTGAAAGTAATCTTACTTTAGCAGATTTAGGTGAGATGCAAGTAATACACACACTTAAGAAAATAAAAATGAGTAGAAAAGACTTTTTTAACTTGCATCATTAATGCGAAAAATAAATATCCGAACCTTGTCCATGCTCCATTCATGATCAGGAACATGTTGAAGAAACCATGACCACATCTCTGATACAGAAAGATTAACATAGTAATCAAATCCTAAACCACCTTGAGCAGTTGGCTCACAAAGTCCTGGATAAAGTGTAGCCTGCAAAACAGTGCCAAGTTACTAGAATTTCAGCAGAATTCATGTTAAGAATATTTGGTACTTGCTACATTGAAGCAATTTCTTTTGGATCTCTGCCAGTAAACTTGAATCAATCAACTTCGATGGAACTAATAAACAAAGATCCTTCGCAGGATAACTTTTGAAAGATGACATAAAATCTACCCTAGACGACAGACATTTTTATTGTTTGCAAGTATAAAATTAACTTTAGCTTTCTCCTTTTTCATGTATACGACTAATAGTTCAAAAAGTAACAAAATTCAAGTATGACTACTGTTAGAATCCTTACAAAGGTATTTGGTCATTTCACTAGTCTGGTATATACCTTGGAAGATAGCCATGGACTGAGTATCATATTAGTAGCATTAGTCTCAAATTTGGTGAAATTCTGAGAGTATTCAAAAAGATATGAGGGTTTAAGTTGTAACGGGTAGTTTTGTAACTTAACCTGTTTTTAATTAAGTGATTCTTAAAGGAGAAGAATACGAGTTCAGCCCTGATTTTTGAGTGCTGCTCACGCACTCTTCTCTCTATCTCTCCCTTTCTCTCTTCTTCTTTCTCTCTTTCTTAATAAATTTCACACTTTTACATGGTATCAAAGCAAAATCCTACAGCAGAGCTCTTCAAGTGTTCCTTCTTCCTTCTTCTAATTTTTTCATCTACTCCAGGAAAAGGGAGCTCCAGAATTTTTTTCTGATTAAGGTTAAAGATCAGAACTTTTTCTTCTTTTTCCACCAAAACCCTAGGGTTGATGGCTTCTAATGCTAATTGGAGCAGTTCTACGTGAATATTATGCCCCTAGAGGGTTTTATTGTTGGGATCCTACCCATTACTACCTGCACAGGTGTCAATCCTGCATCTACTGACTGTGTCACCCATCTGGATGGGTGATGTCATCCACTCTTGGCAATTCCTTGTGGTTTTTTATGGATATTGAATCTTTTGCTTCTCAAATAGATTACTTGTCCTTGAGGTGTGTTTCCCATTGCCCTAATTGATACAATGTGGAGCCCACATAGCTTGTGCAACTTTATTTGAGGATTATTTGGCATTTTTTGAATTGATGATGATTTTTTAATATGGCTGATTCCAAAGAAGTGTTTACACCAACCAAAGAAACAGGAAATTTATATGGGAAGGACACAATTGTGGTCATTAAAGAAAAACTGAATGGCCAAAATTACTTAAGCTGGTCTAAATTAGTGCTTATTTATCTAAAAGCCAAGAGAAAGACTAAATATCTGCGAGATGACCCCCCAGTTCCAATAAATGATGATTGGAAAGCAGAGGATAGCCAAATCATGACTTGGCTACTCCATAGCATGGAATCCAAAGCTTAGAATCCAAATGATCAATTCTGAAATAGCCAAGGAGATTTGGATTTCTCTTGAAAGAATCTATGCCCAAGAGAGTAACTTGACGTGTATCTATGACAATGAATTACAATTCTGTTATATGCCAAGTCCTTTAGTCTAGAGAGGGGTGAAAAGAATATTATTGTCTATTACAATGAATTACAAAGTGTGTTACAGAAGATTAACATACACAATCCCTTTACTATTGATGAGAAAGAGAGATTTATGTAGCCAAATTTTTTGTTGCTTCGGGCTTTAATTATGATGTTGTTCGAGCTCAGTTGTTGGCTTCAAATGATGTGCCTTCCCTTCCTAATGTCTTCGATAGAGTCATGCGGGCCCTGAATATATTGTAGTCTCTCCCAATAGAAAAGAGGTAAAATCTGTTAACGTTGTTGCCCTTAATATTCTGAATATGTGAATCCATCAAAAGCTCCCCATGGACGTGGAAGGGGCAGCAGGGAAGAGTTTGTGATAGTGCAAGCCGAGGTAGAGGTCAAGGTGAAAACAGAGGGGACAGAAGGTGTATACGTAGCACACCAACCAATTTTTAGATAGATGCTGGAAATTTTTTGGTAAACCAACATGGGCAAATTCCAGTGTTTTTGAGAACAGTGAGACCTCTACTAGTGAGGGTACTATTATATGTGGTTTTCCAGATGAAATGTACCAATTATTCCACCGGTTGGCTCAGTTGACTTCCTCCTTTTCAGAGAGTCTGCTTTACATGTGAGTCTAATGTCCACATGGTTATTGATTCTGGTGCAACATCTCACATGTCACGTATGTCATCATTATTTTCTGTGTAAACAAGTCACTCTTGCAGACTGTTCCACATCTTCTGTTAGTGGAGTAGGATCCATCAAGCCTACTTCTTTCTTGACTTTAAATTCAGTTCTAATAGTCCCTAAGCTTCCTGCTCTTTTTTGTTAGATAGATTACAAAGTCTTTAAGTTGTTCAGTGACTTTCTATCTCACTCACTGTGTTTTTCAGGACCTGCTGAAAAAGAGGACGATTGATTTAGGGTGTGAGAGAAATGGGCTATATCATTTGGAGGAACCATGACAGAATACAACCTCTGCACTCCGTGTAGGTGGTACATTCTCCTAGTCGCACCTTCGCCTAGGTCATCCTTCCCCCGCAAAGCTTTCTCAGTTGTTTCTTGTCAATAGATCAGAGTTTCACTGCGAATCCTATCAGCTTGAGAAGCACCAAATGAGCATCCTTTCCTACTAGTCAAACTTCTAGAAGTAATTTTTTTAAATAATTCATTCAAATAAGTAAGGACCCTGTCCTATTACTAGTATTTTTAGTCACAAATATTTTGTGTCGAGCATTGATAACTTTAGTAGATCTACTTGGGTGTATCTCTTACCAGAGAAATCTGAAGTTTTCAATGTACTCATGATCTTTTTCAATAAAATAAAAAACACATTATGGTGCCTCTCTTCTATTTTGGGTACAAATAATGGACTTAAATTCATGAATCATATGTTTACTTCAATTTGTCAACTTGTTGATATTATTCATCAATCTTCTTGTGTATATACTCCCCAACAAAACGGAATTGCTAAAAGGAAAAATCACTTGACGTGGCCCATAAGATGTTTCATATGCATCTTCCCAAGTCATATTGGGGTGATGTTATATTTACTGCCAGTTTTCTCATTAACAAGATGCCCTCCTTGGTGCTTGGAGGGAAAATTTTCCTTCAAGTCTTAAAGCATGGGCAGAATTATTTTTTGTCTCCTCGTGTTTTTGGATGTGTTTGTTTCGTTCATGTATTGGGGCCTACAATTGATAAGTTCTCTCCTCAAGCCGTTAAGTGTACGGGTGGCATCGAACCAAGCCGGTTCGTGAATAGCTCGAGCTCGGCTCGGACCCAGCTCGGTTCGGCTCGATTCGAGAACATTTTTAATCGAGTTCGAGCAGTGGTTCGTGCTCGTTTAAGTAACCGAGTCAAACTCGAGCGAGTCGCGGTTCCGTTCACGAGCTCGCGAGCCGGCTCGGTTGCTAAATAAATCCCCTTTCCTTTCGCCTTTCAGGACTCGACATCGACAGGAGCAGAAGGAGAGAGATCGTTCACATGGGGAATTGCATCTCTTGCAACTTCAAATCTTCGTCTGCCATTTTGGAGAAATACATAAACCCGATCGGAAACATTCGAACACTAGAGCTCCTTGCTAAAGCCGTTGAGCCAGTGCTCAAATGGCCCGGATACGTCCTCTCTCCGATCTAGGAGTTTTCGATTCTCTGCCTTTCCTAGGGTTTCAATTTTGCCCGAATACAAACACAGAAAACATTTAGAAGTTGATTGCACTTTATTCATGATGCAGAGACAAGTGATGCAATGGTTACTCCTTATATTTAACCCGCAGATCAAATTAGTGATTTATTCACCAAAGCCTTGGAAAAGAAAGAATTTGGCATATTTTGTAATTAGGGGTAGGCATCAGGTCGTAGGGAACCTGATCCGACCAACACAAAAACCATGGGTTTGGGTTTCAGGCTTTACCCTGTGGGTCAAGAAAGAGGCAGAGAAAAAAACCGTTGGATTTCGAGCTAGGAACAAGTTTCCCCAAACCCAACCTGCAGGGACGAGACGAGGATATAAAATGGGGTGGGGATGGGTCGGGGATGGGTTGGGTTCATGGCAATGGGACAGAGGGTCTGGTTTAATTTGGGTTTATAGGGACGGGGCGGAGCAGTGTTGCAGGGACGGTGATCGGGTCACAATCGGGTTTGACGTTTCCGACTTTTTTCGAATTCAGGTTTTGAGGTCGGTTTCGGGTTTCGGGAAACCCGACCCCTGCCCACCCCTATTTGTAACAAGTTGAGGCTTCTTGACATATACACTCCAGCTTGAGGGGGAGCGTTAGAATTCTTATCAGGGTATTTTGGTCATTTCACTAGTCTGGTATACACCTTGGAAGATAGCCATAGGCTGAATCATATCAATAGCATTAGTTTCAAATTTTGTGAAATTCTGAGCAGTACTCAAAGAGATATGAGGGTTTAAGTTGTAACAGGTAGTTTTGTAACTTAACCTGTTTTCACCTAAGTAACTCTTAATAAAAGAGAATGGCTCAAGTTCTGCCCTCATTTTTGAGTGCTGCTCACAAACTCTTCTCTATCTCATCGGCTCGCTCTTTCTTTACAAATTTCACACTTTTACAACTACAATACCTTCCTATCAAATTATGTTAAACTCAGGTACCATTGAAAGGAAATAAGACTTGAAACATTGAGTCTAGATATTGGAAATAGGTGCACTAATTCCATTATCTATCAAGGAGGTCAAACAAACAGTCTCTTCAGTTTACAATCTCTACAAATGAAAATAGCTAACTTAAAACAGTAAAACCATAAAAAACTCCTTGAGGCATCTGAGAATTAAAGATGACTTACATCCTCAGCAATTGTTACTATATTTGGATGAAGCTCATGCAGCATCTCATTGGCCAGAATGAGGTATATCACAGCATCCTTGTCGACATACTGATTACAGTACCTTGAATTCAGTACGAGAAAAAGAGAGGGAGGAAAATTAGCTAACAGTAGATAACATCCAAACAGTGATTTAAACATGCCCAAGCAATTACAAAACTCACGAATCAGTGTAAACTTGTGAAAGTATACCAAGGAAAACAAACTCAAGCATATACTAAAGTACTGAAATTAATTCTTTTTTGTTTCTTTTTGGGGAGATGCACTTGAAAAATCAAGTTAAATCTGATAGTACCAAGTAGCAAACCCTCGTTCAATAAGGAATAGAAAACCTCTGCAACTCATCTAGAGATGTCTGTAGAAAATGCTTGTGGGTTAAGGCAGTGTTTTAAACATGTTTAGGGCTAGATCAAAAGGGAGAGACTTTCCCGAAGGTAGTTTGCCAAGCTCGTAATTTTGTCAGAGGAGTCAGACAATTTACCCCTTGAACAAGAAGAGAGCACTATAAGTAAAATTTCCCACCATTGTTTTGATTGAAAAATGCTACCCTTCTAAAGATAGTGAAAATCAAGCTTGCAGCCCCATTATTGTCTAAGAAATTATTTTAAGCATTACTCTCATTTTTTTTCAAGTCAAACGAGTAGCATCCAAAAGTATTTTCCGAGAAGTGAGACCATCTCCATAATGAATAACATAAAGAACCAAAAGAAACATGAAAGGAAAATTGTACTAGAGGCTTTAGCAGGAGTACATATGATGCTCAGATCTCTAATCTGTCCATTGCCTCTTATCCATCTCAGTTGGTACATTCATCAGAAAATCACCTATTGTAATCTAGTTGTTTAAAACATGTGAATGTCCTGCTGTGGATGAACCATCACATCAACATCAAAGTTTTGTCCAACTATGTCCAGGATGACTATATCAATCCTTTCCCACCATTTGAGACCACAATTTACTAGCACTGATTTTCAGGTCAGCCTTCTTCAATCATCAACACTTCCATCTTCAAAGTTCTACGATTCCATCCATCCATCCATCAACAAGAACCAAAACCCATGTCATGATTTACAGTAATTTCATTTAAAAGGGAAATTACCATCTCCACCATGCATGCAAATAACATAAACTCGGCTTTTGTCAAAGTCAAAGTCTACAGTTGTACATGTCACCATCACCACAAAATCATTAAAAAGTATTTCTAAGGCTGTAAATCTTTTGTTCACAGCTAAGAAAAAATATGAACCAATAAATAGTTGCTTTTTAGACCACTTACTCCTCTAAATCACCAGTAAAAGAAGCAAAACCATTGTGAGTATATGTCATGGATGGAAGTGAATGGAACTGGAAACCATCAATTTGATACTCCTCAACCCACCTATTCCAAAAGTTAAGTTTTACGTTAAAGGATGGTAAGTGAATAAGCCCAAAGAAAAGATCAGGTCAAATTGACATTGACTTTTGTAATATATTGAAATTTTTAAGAGGAAAATAAGTCTGTGTTTCATGAAGTACCACTTCAGGTTGGACAGAAGATAATGTAAGACATCAATGTCCCCATACTTGAAAATTCTCGTCCCCCAAAATTTGTGGTAGCCCCGTTTACCTTTCAAGGAGGCAGGGTTAGATTTGACAAACACAAATTAAAGAGATAACTATGAGAAAATAGAATACCTAAAATCAGCAAGTATATCAAGAAAACTAATAAAGCTGTAAGTTTCAGAAAGACAACAAAATGAAGCAGCTTGAGCAGGGAGCAACCATATTAAACATGTTTTCACAACAGGCTGCCAGGCTAAGTCTTTTTACCTAGAAATACAAGCTGAAGTGGCAAGGAATATAGTTAACGCAAAAGAATGCTGTTTAGATGTGTACTAAAACATAGAGCTTCAAATTGCCTAAACATTGTTGGAAAGGCAAATTAAGAATAATTTATCAGTTTTTTACCTTTATCATAGTTTGTACAGGGAAATCTCCTTAATACTTTTTGTTGATCATCATTTAACAATACCTTTTTTTTTAATAATGATACTCCACTAAGAAATTATTTTGTTAAATTTTATTTTAGCCATCGTTAAATTTGAACCTCATTCCACCCCAAAATAACTAGCCACTTAGGAGGTTTATTGATTAACCTTATAAAGCAACAATGTTTTAACATTTATCTATGTAAACTATTCTCACTAACTCTCATCTTCAATGCCAAGCTTACATATATGAATAACAGGCCTGGACAGGGTACAAGCTCAATCAGGCACAAACTAGGCCCAATTCCAAGTAGATGTCCTGCTTTGATGCCATATTAAGATTGAACCTAGTTCCATCCCAAAATGATTAATCACTTAGAAGGCCTATAGCTCAACCTTATAAACTAACAACTTTTTTAAACATTTATCTATGCGGAACTATTCTCACCAACAACAGTAAGTTGTGTTAGTTCATGGCAATCCACTTGACTGCCTAAATAACTTGTGGTTGTCAATTAGATGATAACAACCGAATTATAAAACTTAAAAACTGTCTAATTTTTTTCTTGGCAGCACACCCTAGGATCTATCTTCCTCATCCCATTTGAAAGACAAAATTATTGGTAAAGGCTTCCAAAAAGATCATATTGTTTAAATGTTAAATGCATATTAAATTTATCAGCAGGGTAATAAGGTGGAGTTTAGCAAAAGTAAAAGAAAAGATAAAATATAGTTTCACCAAGTATCTATAATCAAAGTGCTCGTGAGAACTTAGTTGTCCAAAGCTTGACAACTATTCATCTAATAAAAAGATTAAGACAGAAAGCAGCCAGAAATTGACGCTTATGTAAAAAACCAACCTCAAATTACCTAATATGACAATTCCAAAAGAATATTATGAATCCCATTTCAAAGCAAAAAAATACCAGTGTGAAAATAACAGTCGTTGGTTCCATCAAACAATGACAAACCAACCATCTCCTCTGCTGCTGCATAAGAATGGACAATATCCAAGAAAACCAGCATTCCAAGATCTGTAAAACACAAATAATCACAAAGTTAAGCATCAGTAGGTAAAAAAAGTCCACCAGTCTATAGTTGTACATGAGCTCCATTTTTCGGACTAGTCGTCATAAAAAGAGAATTGTTGTGTGTGGGAGAGCTATCCCACACTAATGGGTCTGATGGGAAGAGGTTTTCTAACTTCCATTAATCATTTTGGGAACCACCCAATATTAACATGGCATTAAAGTCAACCTAAGCTCATATTTCTGGGCACTGCAATGGTTCTCTGCACGTGTTCCAAATCTCAAGCTAGTTATTTAAAAGTGATAGTTGTTGTGTACGGAAGGAGAATCTCATATTAGCTTGGGTAGAAAAATCCTATTCTTATAGTTTTCTGGAGTAACAGGTTCAACTTTAACACTAAGGATCAACCGGTGATAAAAAATTAAAAAACAGAATGGAAGGTTCCATATTTTATATTATATAACGAAAATGAAAATCAATGTGAAGTGATAATCATAAGATCCCACAAATGAAAAAGGAAAGTTGCACAATGTGGAAAGAATATCCTCCCAGTGCTCCTCCCAACTACTTCTATACTAAATTAATCATCCTAAGGCTACTTCATGTGGTGAAATGACTAAAAGTGATTATACAATAGTAGTGAGTGAAAGGATTGCTGGATTTACATTCTGAAGCATACCATGTGCTTCATCAACCAAATGCTTGAAGTCATCTGGAGTACCAAACCTACTGCTAACAGCAAATAAATTGGTCACCTGCATTACAGTTAAATCAAAGTGAAAAGACAAGGTTAATCTCCTTGTCAATATCAGTGCCAGAAATAAATTCATTGTACTGAGAACTAATCTTAAACACATGATGGTGTCTTTTTGCGGTCCTTGGAGAGAGGGTGAAGGGAGAAGCAGGGCTAGTATGGGTTTAAGCTGAACAAACGTCGGTTGGCAATCGATGGAAAACTTTCATTGCCCAATCGTACAAAGGCGTGAAATAAATTCATTGTACTGAGAACTAATCTTAAATACATGATGGTTTCTTTTTGCTATTCCTTCATAAGGTGAATATATGTCAAAGAAGACTTATTTTAACTCACTTTATAACCAACTGAAGAGTAATCTTTATGTTCAACAACCCCAACGATCTGAATTACATTGTATCCAGCTTTCTTGATGTGTGGAAGAACCTATTTAGCAAAAAAGAAACAACAAACACAAGTTAGACTGAATGGTGGGATAATGGCAAAGAGAGAAAGGGAACTTAAAGATACACATAAAAAGGGCAAGAGGTGTTACCTTAGCTGTAAAATCACTAAAAGAGGAAATCTTGGCATCTGATCCACTGATTCCTATGTGGCATTCATATATGCGAAGTGACTTTGGCACTTCTGGACGTTTATTTTTCCATTTATAAACAACCTCTGGAGGTGGTTCCCAGTGAACAGCAAAAGATTGCTCCCCATCTGCGTCTGAAAGCATGCATAGTTGAAAATGTTTTCATTGGAGAGTTGAAATGAAAAAGACCAATAATTCTGCCATGACTAGATATAATTTGAACTTTTACCAGGAAGCACATAGGTAGCCCATGCTGGAATTCGTTCCAAAGCTCCATTTGGGGTATTAAAATAGACCCTGTATCTACTCCCGTGGGGAATTGCAGGTTTGTACTTCTTTAACCAAGCTTTTCTTCCTTTCCGCATTTCTAACCAATAAGATAGGGGAGGCTTCTTAGCTCGAAATTTCTCCCGCCACACTGGATCATCCACGATATTAAAGATATCATATTCTTTTCCATTATCAATCACATCACATGGAGGTAGATTACTAGGTGGATCATCCTTATGACTTTCTTTCCAAGCTTTATATCGGGTTTCAGCATCAGGGATTTCACCCAGTTCTTCCTCGGTCTGGGGACCGTTAGGCCCAAACATTTCTTCGTACACCTTGGACGCGATTTCAAAACGTGACTTAACAAAGCGATCCTCCCCAGGTTCCCAATATTCATCATTCATTTTCTTAAATAATTCTTCAGCAGTAACTCCACTGTCGCCTTTGTCATAATCATCCACGTAGTTGTACTCTTGAAAGTAATACTTATCTGGCTCTTCCCCATCACGGAGCTTGTCTTCGAGGATGACAAACCAATAACCATAATCGTCCCGGCCGTGGAGCCCCTCTTTGGCACTATTCTCCGTTGGAGACCATCCGTTAAAGTCGCCAATGACAGAGCAGTACCTAGCACCTTTCGTTGAAAATATAGAACGACTATGAGGAGGGAACTCAAAACGCAGTAGTCCAAGTACCGTTAACTCATCCAGCAAAGTTTCACCTACCTGGAGCCCACTCCATGAAATCTACACGATGTTGCCAGTGACGATGCATACCCAGTAACTCGTACCTGAGATAGAATTAGACCTATACATCCCACAACAATCCGAACGAAACACAGTTATCGAAAAGCAAGCTAATCCAATTTGCTTACCCGGAAGACACTTCCATCAAACTCGCAAATCTACCTGACATCTTTTCTTTGAGGTCCTTAACGGCTTTGTGCCTAAAACACCGAATCAAGCATCAACAAACCAGCTAAATGTTGTCAGCGGCATTAATATTTGTAGAAATTTTACGCTACCTCTCTCGCAGAAACTGCGCGAATGCCTTATCGTAAATACCAAGCTCCGCGAGAAAACCAACGGGGTCTACAGTGTCTCTCCTGTTTTCCGTTTGGGTTTTCTTCACTAACCGGTCGAATTTTTTGGGCTTTGGTTTCCCAGAAGCTGAGCAGCTCCATTTGCTAGTATAAATCGATGTTCTACGTAAGCCGGAAGAGGGGAGAGGGAGGAAACGATCGTCCGGTGACAAGACCAAAGGTCGTGCAAGGATAAATGTCGCCATTGCAGTGTCAAAAAGCTTCCGCTTCTTGAAGAGCGAACGCGGGAATGAGTTTTGCCACTTCTTCGGATTGTCGTACTAACGGAATAAATCACCTTATCGGTAACAGGCTGACATAATTGCTTTCACTTATATGAAGCAGTCACACAGAATGCGGAGAGCAACCAAGTGTCCGAAATCCGAATAACGAGCGCGAGGTGAGATGGTGTCTCTCTGACACACTCATAAGCCCAAAACAAATCAGCAACCGTGCAAAAGTCTTAATCTTATACTCGTAGGAGTACTTTTTTCAGTTCAAATTAAATGAAATATTTTGTTGTTAAAGTCTCTTTGTGGGCATATTTTGATTGGCCATTGTGACCTTGAATTGTTTTTAGCTATATCTCAGCCCTACAATCAGGTATTGTGTGGCTCATAGACATAGAGGAGCATAAATGTATTTGTGAATGCTAAATAGAACTTTAAAATGTTTTTAATTTTATTTGCAACTTGATATGCAATTCAAGCTCTAAATAAATTGTTAAAAGACACCCATATGTGTAGGGGTGGCATGACTAGTAAATAAGGAAAACTTTCATAGAGATGGCATAAAATTGTAATTACGTAATCTAGTATATGTACTCTTATGTCATTTTTCTTTTAAAATATGTAGCCCTAAGGGCATTATAGTAATTGTAAACACCTTCATGCAACTATAAATATAACCTTAAGTCCCGGGGTAGAGCATTCAAGCCTTTTTCGCTTGGTTCAAATTCACCTATACACTTTTGTCTCTTTTCCTCTTCCTTCTCTGCTTTGGTTTATGCTCTGCTCTCTCCCAAGAGTTACTCTATTATTTCATTCATTTGAGATATCTTGTGTTTATTTGAGATGAAAAAGGATAATAAGATGGATAAAAAGAAGAGTAATAAGAAGAATAAAAATAAAAATGAAAAAGGGAGTTTTTTGTTTTTTCCTTTAGCATTTTTTTCCCAAATCATATTCTCATTGGATTTTTCACTCTTTTATTGTATGTTTCATATAGAAAATTATATATTATTGAAAATATATTTAAGTATAGTTTCAAACTCAAAAAAAAATAATTGAAATCATACTTTTTTATATAGATAAATCAATATTTGAAGCAACAAAGGTCAAGCAGCTAAAAAGTTTCATGAAGTAGCAAAAAACCTCAAATTTTTTAACAGTTTGTACTAACATTACTGAAAATTTACATTGAGAATTACATATCAAAATAAAGCTACGTGGGTCTACTTTCTATCCCAATAAATTGTTTATCAATCTGATATTTTCGGACAAAGATATCAACATCGGAATAATCAAATGTCATATTGATATCTTGTTGGTTGCAAAAATTCAAATTTAAATCAATTTTTTTGTTTCACTTGTTAAGTTGCTAATGTTGGTTAATTTTCCTATTTATTTTTAAAATCAGTCAAAATTTTACCAACTTGAGTATATTTACTTCATTAAAAGTTTGATTTCTTTGATCTCACATCACATTAATTTTTTCAAGAGACGTCTTGCCTCATATGAGTTTAGTTTTTTTTTATAAAGTCTGAAATTTTTTATTTAGAAAGTCTTCTTTACTCATTCTAAATTCCAAATATTAGTGTCCTAAATCTCCCTTATTCTATAGATTATCTCTTGGATATTTCATTTGTAAATTGGTCAAGTTGTGTTAAAAAATAATTGATTTATATAGGAATTCTATTTTCATTATTATGTTCCATCTCAAAACTTTCTTATTGGGTTTCTTTTAAGTTTCCTTAATCATCAATTTCATAGATGAATTATTTTTTTATCCCCCTCTTTAGTAAAACATGGTCACTTTTTATCCATCTATTGGTCTAAAAGCGCCTCCTTCTCACTTTAAAGTATGAAGAGTTACATTGTGTGTCTCCTTCATCTTGAAGTATGAGAATTGTTATCTTTTTATTCGTACCCTTAATTCCTCAAAGTACTTTTTTCGATTTATTTTTGTTAAAATCACTTAAGAGCAATGCCTACATAACCACTAGTTAAAAAGTATAGGAGTGTGCCCAACATCCAGTTTGAGTCAAGTCTTCTTATTTTTTTACCCAATAAATATTTTTTTTCTTTGAGCTACTCGTAGTCTCTTTATTGTGCCCTTAAATGGGGTTATTTTTCCGTATTTGAAATTAAGCGGAGTATATTTCAAACTATAATCATTTTTAACTGGTGTATGGAGTTATGCCATACGATTAAGAGTGATTTTTCTTCTCTCACCATTGTATTGTGCAAGTTGGGTCTCTTGGTGAATAATAAAGAGATCCCCAATTTGAGGGGGAGAAGTAGGATGATAAGTAAAAGAAACAGGTAACCAATAATGAAAAATTTCACATGTTGTTGTAATCAAGATATATGTGACTAAAATATCCAAGGGGAAGACAATATGAGAACAAGATGAAGACTACAAGCAATATGTAAAAAATAAGAAAATTAATCAAATCAATGCAGTCAAAATTTATTTTTAAAACACAAAAGTTATTTGACCAGTATTATTTGCAAAGTGAAATCATAAATACCAACTTGAAAGGAGTGTTAAAAGACACCCACGGGTGTAGAGGTGGCATGACTAGTAAATAAGGAGAATTTTCATTAAAAAAACATAAAATTATAATTACACAGTCTGGTATACGTACTCTTATGTCTTCTTCCTTTTGAAACATATAGCCCTAAGGGCATTGTAGTTATTGTAAACACCTTCACACAACTATAAATACAACCTCAAGGCATGAGATAGAACCTTCAATCCTCTTCCTCTTAGCTCAAATTCGACCATACACCTTTTTTTTTCCTCTTCCTTCTCTCCCTTGGTTTATTCTCTCATCTCTCTCAAGAGCTACAATTGCTATTTATATATTGTCTTTAAAAATCAACATAAATAAACAATAGACTATATAAAAATACATAGTCATTTTTATAGTGGTTCACAACTTAAACTCAGCTTGTTACATTCACTCCTAAGGTGTTTCATACCTAGAATTCAACCCACTATGGAAAAAGTCGCGTGACACTTACAACATAAATGTTACAAAGGCCAATTATAATGATATGCCAATAAAGTTATGTGCAACAACTCTTTAAATTATTGAAGCTTAAAGCTACAGAGGGATCTTTCAGTAACTTAACTATAACTACAATTTTTTTATGAATGAACGAGTAAAGGAGTTGATTTACCCTAAACAATATTTGACTAACTATGTATAAGGATTTTTTGTTTACAATTTAAGTACAAATAAATACCTTTTTACTAGGCTAATTTTACAATATAAGCTAAAATGTATAAACACCTCTCCTATGTGCCCTTCATTCGATTTCAAAGTTTTAGTTCAATTTGCTAACCCAATATAAATTTTTTAACTATAGGGACAATTAAAAAATACAATTCAATGAAATAATAGAATCGAAAACAATAGTTTAAAATGTTAATATGAACACATTAATAATACATAAATTCAACTTTAAATTCAGAAAAATAAAAAATAATATATTTTTAAATAATGGTTTGATTGTATGTAGCTTAAAAAGAATATGAGTTCAATCAGGGTCAAATATAAAAAATAAAAGCTCAATAAACTAGTTACTTACTATAAACTGATTTTAAAATTAAGGGATAATATCTAACATCGAAATGAACTAAGACAATCATCGGAATAAGAATAAAAGCTTTGGATTACAATTGCACAATGAAATATTGAGATTCTAATATCCAATTTTACCTCACAAGACAGATTTCAAAATATGAGAGTGCTTTGGAGTATGTTTTGGCTAGTGTCACAAGTTAAGTCCTATACAAATTAGACGATAGTGAAACCTGATGAAAATAATGGTAAAAAAATATGACAAAATTTAACATTTGATGACCTAATAATGGATATGGATCAAATTTTGAAAGATCACCTCAATATTTTATAGGTATGTTTTGTTTGAGAAACAAATCTTGTTTGATCAAACTTATCTTATTCTCTTGCAACGTCTTCTTTGATTAAGATAACTTTGGGTCAATTGGCTTACGATACTTTTACGACTTTACAACTTATTCGATCAACTTGTCCTCCAAAAGACTTATAAGTTCAAAACTTACTTGATCGACATGTCTTGTTCAATTAACGTTATTTTAGAACTATTTATAAATAAAGTCATATAAAATATTAATGAACATATAATAATTGAATTAAAAATATCACCCGTTTTGCTTATACACTTTTAACACATTTAAAAAATGAAAAAAATTATTATTAATTATTTTGAAATGATATAGGAGGCTTGAAAGCGAATATTGCAAAAGCCACCCCACCGTGACAAGGTCTGGTTTTTCTTGTTCGTCTGTCCTGTCCGAGTGGTTAAATGGAAATCCGTTTTAATGGGGGCAAGGCGGATTATACGTGATCCGAGTCACTGCCATCCATACTTGCCAGGGAGAGTTTTAAATTTTGGATTAATGGGGAATTTTAGGAGAAAAATCCACTAGGGACTCAATTAGGATTTACGTGTATGCGATGGCGGTCGATAGAAACCGTACGAGTAGTAGTTTCCTTATATACCGCAGCGCGGAGACCTCTTCATGCTACAGCGTCCGAATCGGGTAAAGAATAACGCTCTCACGCGCTCAACGCCCTTTTGTTGGCCCAAGAATCAGCCTTCATTTCGATTCCGTCGCTTGTGTATCCACTGAAGCTGGTGCTGGATTTCCGGCTTTGAGAAAATCCGGCGGGGGGAAACGGGCTTAGCGAGATTGATATCTTTTTTTTTTTTTTCTTAGTCAATCGATCGATGATGTCGAATCTACCACAGACCCTTTCCCTTAGTGCTCAGTTTACCAATACTAACCAGGCGTCAGCCAACGTTGGTGCGAGCGCAGCCGCTCAGGCAAACAAAGAAAGAAAAATGGCAACCGCGGAGCAACTGGTTCTTGAGCTCAGCAACCCTGAGCTTAGGGAAAATGCCTTACTCGATCTCTCCAAGGTCGGTATTTTTCTTTCCGTTCTTCAATATTTATTTATTCATCTTATTTCAAATTATATTTTTTTTCGTTCCCGGAAGAGTTCTGTTAGATTTCAATCCCTTAGGTGAAAGTCGCAAAACTAGAGAACAAGGGGGCTTGAATATTTCCTCAAGTAAGGCGCGATGAAAGACTATCTTCTTATGTATATAATCGACATTGGTATGGTAATGAGAGGGACGGATTGACATTAATTGGGTAATTGGACGGAAGAATTATCTCACAAAGTACAGGGCGACGAAATCCGTTTTTGTTCTCGTGTCATATTTATATCATTACAGAATTTCAAGTGCGTCGGTGTATGTTACATCTCAGGAGCTCTGATGGTAACTACTGCTTCAATCGGCGGTGGAAATATTTGCATGGTGGATGCTTCAGCTTCGTTCTCATTGCAGTTTTTTTGCATGGAAAATGGAACCATACCTGGTTGCATTTCAAGGCTATAGTGGTTGAAGATAAAGAAACATTATCTCTCTTTTTTTTTTTTTTTTTTCCTCTGAGATAATGGTGAAAATTTTGTTGTACGAAAGCAAAATCAGAAAATGGCCCCAATTGGATACAAGCGACACAGACAATACAAAAGCAGCTACAACAAAATAAAGCAGAAAAGAGCGACATAAATAATATGATTAAAACAGAAAAGTCAAAAGAAAACTACTTAGTAAGGGGAAAGTTATCACCAATGACCAGGTGTGGTTGGCTAGTTTCAAAGAGAGAACTATTTGGTCAGCTTCTCGAGGTACTTGCTAGTCAGATGAGACACACTGTCAATTGATTTCATTAAAGAACTGAAGGAGATGCAATAGTGGCTCTACAGAAGTCCAGCTGATCACAGCCGCTGAGTCACCCTCAACCACAAGTAGCCTGAAGAAAGAATCCCAAAGAAGCTGCAATCCATGGAAAGGGTCCAAAGCTCAGCCTCCATAGAGTTGGCAATATCCAGAGGGAGCAGTGTGTATAAGTTTGATTGTTCTAATTGTATCTGTAATTACTTCCTCACTTCCAGCAACTCCGTGATTCACCTATGAGCTGTCCTTCCTTAAATTAAGTTTTAGAGAGCCCACACCAGGTGGAGACCAAGGATGGGCTTTGATCGGCTTGGGAATAGAAACATGTCTATTTGCATCAAATTTATGAAGAAATTTTTCTAGACCACTGTCCACCTGGTGTGGAGGAGTTCCTCCAATCTATGATTGTTTTTGGAAGTGAAAGAGGGACGTTTTAAAGCTGTAGATTGTAGTTCCATTTTACATGGTTTGCTGTCGAAGTAGCATTCATGGTAATGTGCAATAGCTCCATTGTCCTTGTGTGTATTGGGTGGAGGTTGAGAGTGTGTTAGGGCTGGACTCTTGATGACTATAAACTGAAACACTAGGGAAATGGTGCTCAGCTTGCGATTAGAGTAATCTTGGAGGATATGGAACTTATGTTATTGGTTTAAATTTTGTCAATGATTCTTACTGAACTTAATGGTTCCTGTTTTAAGATCCAGTTATTCTCTAACTAAATCAACTAAGTCATAGCTACTGCTTGGCAATGTCATTACCTATATGTGAGGGAAAGAAGGGTAGGCACTGGAGTAGCTCAAACTGATACTCATGTCCAAACCTCATATCGTTGATCTTAGTAGCTCGCACAGATACTCATGTCCAAGCCCCAGGTAGTTGCTCTTACACACAATGTGCAGATAAATGGAATAGACTTCCTGGACGTTTTGACCCTGTATCTCATTCATTCCACCATGATTTACTCAATCCTCCTCTCTGAATTGAGATAAGAGATGTTTGGTAGTCTTCAAGACTAATTACTGATTTTTCATGGCCCTTGTCTTGAAGGAATGTATAGATCTTTGGCAACCAGTTGCCTGAGATAAAGGTCATGTCGACTAATTTCATAAACTCGGAAAATATCTGTAGGGCTAGAAAATCAGTTAAGTTACAGAAGGGAAAAGGAGGATAGATTTTTACCTATGTTAGTTTTTTATTGTTGAAACATTTTAAATTCCTGTATCTTTTTGATGATTGGACCTTGCGATCAAGATTTCCGTGGAAAACTAATTGATTCATCTTCATTCCCACAGAAAAGAGAGTTCTTTCAAGACCTGGCTCCATTATTGTGGAACTCATTTGGTACCATTGCTGCACTCTTACAGGTACACTTCCCTTCTATACTGTTGCTGCGATATAAAAAGGGTAATATTCTATAGAGTATTATTGTATGTGCGATAGCATTTTATCTTTGGTATTGTGACTTTTATGCTGTTAAGACATGTGGTCAAGACATCATTCTGATGTGGTCTTTCCTCCCAGGCAGTTTCTTTGTACCTTTTTCTCTTAATAAATCTTGTTTCAATCATGTTTTGGATAAAAAAAGTTGCATCTATTTTCTAGAAATCTGAGATAGGTTGATTTGAATGGAGAACAGGAGAAAGAAAGAAGAGAGAGATGGGAGAACTGCTGTCATTGGAGGCAGTGTCGTTAGAGGTCTAAAGTCTGCCTGTTACCCTGTTTATTATCACTTAAGTGAAATATTGCAAAATATCAGAAATGCCCTTCTCCTCTTAATTAAACAGAAAACAGTAATAAAGGGCTATTTTAAGTACAATAACCTTAATATGGTCTAATCTACCCAACATATACTTACTATGAAGAGGGGATTCAACCATATCATGGTGAAATTACCAACTACCCTTATATTTTCTAACAGTCCCCCTTAACCTAAAGCATAGATATAGAAATACCCTAGCTTGTTACTAAATCACATAAATTTACACTTGCCAAGTACCTTAGTGAAGATTTCTCTAAGCTGATCAGCTGACTTTATGCGAGGCGTTACTAATTTCTTCTCATTCTGAATCCTTATAAAGTCACAAATCAATATGTTTAGTTCTCTCATGGAATGTTGGATTACTGGCAATGGAAATCACTTCTTGGCTTGTCACAACCCATGATCATAGGATCCTTAGTTCTCAAAGCCAAATTCCACCAAGACTGATCTTACCCACTTGAGTTCACTTTTTTTTTTTAGCCATTACTCCATATTCTGCTTCAGCACTAGAATAGACAACCACATTCTGCTTCTTAGCCTTTCAATTGACCAAGTTACCTTTAACAAATTTATAGTAGCTCACAGAAAATTGGTTTCTATCTTTCATTTTGCATAATTCTGAAAAACCCATAATCTCAAGATGTATATGAATGTTATACAACAACTCCTTACTAGGAGCTCCTTTTTGAAGTATTTCATAATAGTGTGTGTTGCTCCAAGAAGATTTTTTTTTTATGGAATGCATGAATATTTATCCAAAAACAAGAGGAAAGAGAAAACCTTACTAGGAACTCCTTATGTGAACTCCTTTTAGCTTGATAGTTTGCCAAGTGATTGGCAGATTTGGGGGGTGTGGGTCCATTCACAATTTAGGTAAGAAGATATATTACAAATTTCAAAAAAAGTATCCTAGTGTCACCAGGGGGGCTGATTCTCTTAACACACCAATCAATGACAACCTTAGAGTCTCATTCGATGATAAGGGGCCTAGAGAGACGATCTCGAAAAATCATGAGGACCTGAAGTAGGGCGCAAGCTCAGCGGTTGTGGAATCAGAGATACCCAAAGGGGCCAACAAAGGAGTAGAGGATGCAACTATTTTCGTCGTGGATTACCCCCACCAAAGTTGGCGGGCCTAGGGCAGCCAAAGGCACTGCCGTCAATTGAAGCATGATCAATTGGCCTCAGACACTTTACTCTTAAGGACACCGTGAATAATGGTTCTATTTCAATTACCTCCCACTCCTCTGATGTTCCAAAATAGTACTTTTATTTGCAATATTGAAGACACAAAAGGGATCTTGTCTGTGCAATTAATATTAGTGAAAGGGAACCTTTCAATTTCTAGTTATTGCATGATCAAATCTCAACTCGAGAGATGCTGATAGGGTCTGAATTGTTGTTTTTAGGGGATTGGCGAGGCTGCACGACTTCAGTTACTTGTGTGATGGAAGGGCATAACAAGTAATTATTGCCATTTAACTTCTTAGATGTAATTTGAATGCCAGACGAGTCCTTACTATCAAAGCCTCGAAAAAGTTACTTCCCCTTGGCCTTGATCCAAACTAGAATAATTACCTCTCACTGAACAAACTATTTGAAGACAATCTGCTGAGATCACACTCTCACACCCTGCGCAGACACCTTAGGTGCACAACAACTTGCTGACAAGTCCAATCTAGTGAAAAAACATAAAATCCAGAACAATTGCAATCCTCCACAACTTAATGTCAACAAACTAGCACAACCCTGTCACTTAAAACTCAAATCAAGACCGAAATACTAATAACTCACAAACCTGGAAGGATCTGGGTAGGCACTGGTCTGCTCTAGGGCAAGTTAATAAACCTTTTAGGATCACAAATACATAGAATAACTAAGCAGTACAATTAGGCGTTAGCCACTTGGTTATGGCACAAAAGAGAGGAAAGATCTAACCTGTAAGCTCTTTCAGCAAGAAACATCAGATTTTACCCTCATTGGAGTTTATACAGGCCTAGTAGAGAGGAAAAATCTGGAAAAAAACTCGCATCTTAGATCTCATCACTCTCATACCATGTAGAAATCTGAGATAAGTTGATTTGGAAGGAGAAAAGGAGAAACAAAGAAAAGAAAGAGATAATTGCTGTCAATGGAGGCAGTGTCGTGAGGGGCCTCCTTGTTGAGAGTGTTGTAAGGGGCCTCTTTGCTACTGACTCTCGTGCTAAATTAGGAGCCTCCCTGCAATCTCTTGTAGTAAGGGGAGTGCTTCCTTAGTGTTTGCTTTGTTCTCTCTTTGCTTGTAATAAAATCATTACTTTTTCAAAAAAAATAAAAAAATGGAGGTAGTGTTGTTAGAGGTCTAAAGTTGACCTCTAACCTTTTTTATTCTCACTTAAGCGGAAAGATTAGAAAATGATAGAAATACCCCTTTTTCTCTACTTAACAAGAAAAGTAATAAAAGGGCTATTTTGAGTACAATAACTAAGCATAATCTAAACTATCCAGCAGACATACTAGGAGTAAAGGATACAGCCATTACATAGTGAAATTACCAAACTATTTTTTAACATTCTATACCAAGGATATCAATGAATGTAAACCAGTACACACCATTTCTTTTGATGGATTTTTGGAGATAATTTTTCTTGCTTGTTTTTTAAAATGTTTTTAGATTTTTTTTTTGATGAAATGTGTGTATATTGATAAACAGAAGAAAGGAATACAAACCTAGCTTTGGGGGCTGGACTCCACAACTAAGTGTTGGAGAGACACACCCGCTTTAGCCTGAGAGTCTGCTAAGTGATTAGCAGAGCTTGGAATTTGTTTCCATATACAATTTAACCCTGAAAGTAAATTACAAATTTCTTTAAACATATCCCAATGTCGCCACGGAGGTTGACCATGGTTTGCACACCAATTGATGACTACTGTTGAATCGCCTTAAATACAAAGGGGGCCTGAGAGATGACTGGTGAAGACCTTGAGCCCGTGCAAAAGGCCAGAAAGTTTTGCAATAGTCGAGTGTTTTTAGATTTTTTAAAAATATTTTTAACAAGGTCATTTAAGGTAGTTTCGACATTTAGTAAATGGTTTTGCTGGATTCTATTTATGAGAGGGGAAAAAGGAGTTTCTTTGGTTAGTGGGTGGGTTTTACTGTAGTGAATTTTGGGTATAAAAGAAGAAGTGAAATTTGACTAACGGTTTGTTTTCTTTGGATATGTTAAATTCTGTTTAGGTTCTTTTACATGTTTTCTGTATTTCTTTGACTCCATTATATATTTTTTGAAATAGTGGGATTGATATTATGAGGGGCAGAATGAATGCAATTAACGTTAAAAGATTAATCTGCTTTGGTGATTGTTTGTGGTCATGATTCACTCGTATTAATTCATTTCAGTGGGCTGTAGGTGGTGATGGTTGATGTAGGCAAGATTTCTGCATGAATTATAAGAAAAAAATAGTGCTTGTGATAAAAAGTAAACTGATGATACTCATGCTCTTGCTTCTCCTATGTCCCTTGATATGTGATGTGGATGGAATGCATTATCAATGTTCATTGCCATAACATAAACTTTTACGCAACCTAACTAATGCTAGTCTACTTCTCATCTTTGATATCTTTCTGCTATGTTGGAAGCAAGCTAAGTAGCATGTTTTTGGTGTGTTTAAGAACAAGCTAAGCAGTATTTTTAACCATATGCAGGAGATTGTTTCAATATATCCTGTACTATCTCCTCCGAACCTCACTTCGACTGCATCAAACCGAGTTTGCAATGCACTCGCGCTTCTCCAGGTGATTACTTCTTTACCAGTAGTTGCTTTTTCTATTTTATTTATTTATTTTCTTTTGAGAATGTTCTTATTTTATTTCGTATGTCTTGGTTGTATGTTCACTGTACAATTAAGATCAGTTTCTCTAACATTTTGCTGTTTTTTCTTCCCATTGTTTGGAATAGTGCTATATATTAGCATGAGAGTAGGATGAGAATGTTGAGGTGGATGTGCACTGCTGCCAAACTAGGAAAGGCAGCATTGAAAATCTACATGTTTATGAGTGGCAGCATGAGAAAATAAGATATTGTTTGGAAGGGTCTGGGTATTTGCAATTGAGGCATCTTTGTTTCCTATACATAAGCTAATGGCCATTGTTATACCATGCCTATGCAAATCTAGCACCATGGTTCTTGAAAATAGTGAGAATTTTGTTCAAAAGGAAGAAAAAGACACACGAGCCAAGCCAGCCTAAAACTAAGGTCTGCAAAAGACATCAGGCTAAAACAGCAACCAAAAAGGACTAAATAAAATAAGTGGAAAAAATACACATCAAGGTCCATCAATGCACATCAAAGGGGATGGAATCTCCCATTGGAAGATCTTCTAATGAAAGAACATGGTGCTAACTAATCCACCATAGAATTAGCCCAGCGAACAGTATGAACCCAATGAACATGCAAATGTTGACAATTAACCACAATCTCATCATAAATGAGAAGGAACCTTTAAGGAGGCACCATACTGGAAGTGGACCAAGAAATAACACCTATAGAGTTCCTCCTTAACCACTAGAAGATAGATATATCTTTGGTGGAAAACCCGAAGAGCATAAAGGGCACAAAGTTCAGCCTTCTAAGAATCACATCGACTGAAAGGAGTATATTAACCCTGATAACATTACCAAAATGGTCATGATTGACTTCTCCTTGTGGGGCTTAGATTTCATGAAATTTAGTTTTGATCAACCTTCAGGAGGAGGTTCCCGATTAAACAGTTGGAGGAATGACATGGTCACAAAAAGCTGCCACAACTTGCCAATGCATCCTTAAGAGTGAGCTTGGCAAACCATAACAAGAAGATAACTTTCTAATCCAAAAATGAGTTGATGAATTACTCTCTAAATAAGAAGACCAAGTGAGCTATGTTTGCTAACAATGGTTCTGTTATTGTGGTCTTTCCAAAGCACCAAATAACTATAGCAAAGGACAATTAACCATAAACTTTTACCTTGTTTTGACAAAGATTTTTGAAAAAAATTGGACATTAAATCCGGAATAGTTTAGGGAAAACAAACCTGAAAACCATACAAAAAAAAAAAATACTTCAAATATTAGGTAAACAATCAATGGATAAAAATGTGGTCCTCTGTTTCCATATCACCATTGCCCTTCATAAATGTATGGCCTCTTCTTGCAAGTTGGTCCCTGTGAGAATCTTACCTTTTGGAGAACCCTAGAGAAAAAAAATTATTTTTTGATGAGTTGGTTAATTCCAAACTAAAGAAGAGTCTTCATATCCTATTGGTAATTGAGGTAAGCTGCCTCTAAATAAAGAGGCTAGGTGTGGCATCAAGTTGAGCCAAGCTTGAATCTATGCAGGTTAGAGCTTGGCTTGACCTTAAGACTTCAAGTTCAAGCTCGAATTCGAGCCTTAAATTGAACTCAAGCTTTGAGAAATAAATAGAGAGAATTTGGTGATGAGCTTAGTACCTTGAATTGCACGTTATTGCAAAGGAGTCCAAGACTTTGCAATGGAGTATACTTATGTACAATAGTCAGCTTAATAGATCTAATGGAAAGAGCAAACTTCTCCATCAATATCGTTTACTCCATTGGCAAGTAGCAACCTCGGTTGTTAAGGAACCCAAAAGGGTTGAACGATCGATCGTCATTGAGGTTTGAGGTAAATAAGAGCAATCGTCAACCAACTAAAGAGGGAATTGATGAGAGCAATTAGGGTAAAGGGTATTTTTGTAAGAAAATTATCTATCATAGATATTGCCTTAAGGCAACAGCACCAAAAACACCAAAAACACCAAGAAAATGTAGTTTAAGGTACTCGCAGATCAAGAAACCTCAACTCTGGAGGTGCTGCAGGTCAAGAAGAGAATACCGGAGGAGAGAATGACGTAATAAAAAGAAAAATTGAGAGGAATCACACCTGATATGATTGTCAATGCTTTGATTCCATGATAATTTGAGAAATTAAGATATTAAAGAACAAAGAAGAGAGGAAGAGAGATAACGAGTAAGACAAAACTGCCTCACTTTCAATATCTGAAAAATTAGGGTCTAATTTGATCCCTCTCCTTAATTATAAGATAAGAGGTTAAAAGACATAAAGGCCCTCAACATGCAGGAAATAAAAGGACATTAAGTGACTTGATAAATTACCCTAGAATGCTTATGTATAATAAAGAAACCCATAAACACAAACAGAAATTACAGCAAAGTCATTGATAAGTTGGGTCATTCACTCAACAAGGTTATACTGGAAACAGGAACTAGAGGCATGATATAAGTAATATGGGAATTAAGGCTATAATGCGATTGTTTCCCAGTGAATCTTGCTTATATTTGTTTAAATATTTTTTATGTTTCTTCTATGAGCTGTTTTATGTTCCTTGTGGTTTTGGTATTTTGCTTTCTCTTAGTTTTATGGTTGGCAATTCTATATGGAAAAGATGACTGATCAATTCTATTTTGATTTGTTTCCCCTTTATACAGTGTGTGGCTTCACATCAAGAAACGAGGACCCTTTTTCTCAGTGGTAAGGCAACGTATGAAGTACTTGAATCCCACTGAAGTCATGTTAATTGAACAGAGGAAGCATTCCGTAGTTGCTTAAAACTTTGCTGTCTCAATGGTACTTTCTATGAGGAAAATAACTGTTGAGTACTAATTTCTTGAATATCAGATAATACCTTCAAATTACTGTTCTATTGTGGTCTTGTCGAGGGGTTAATTTAAATCTTTATTGCAATGCCTTACATACTTAAGAGATCAGTTGAACTATTAACAAGTATTTCGTTTTTGTTATCTTTCAGCACATATACCCTTGTATTTATATCCATTTCTGAATACTACATGCAAAACTAGACCATTTGAATACTTGAGGCTTACAAGCTTAGGAGTTATTGGTGCACTTGTCAAGGTAACATCCTACTTACTGTTCTCATTATTCTTGGGTTTGATAAAATCATATTACATTTGTAAATAATGTATGTTTGCATGTTATTTTCTGAAAAGAAATGTTAGCTAGTCAATGATATATTATATGCCTTATTTAAATAGAGAAATTTCTCCTACTTATAGTAATTAAAAAATATGAGTATTTTCCAATGTATAAAAGCCAACCCAATCATCAACCTGGTGGAGTGATCAGGTCCGATTGAAGCCAGTTCAGTGGGTCTTATCCACCTGTTGACCCAAAATGATGTCATGTATTTTTTGTTTTTTATTTTTAACAAAAGGAGGGGAAATTTTTTTCTTGATCACAATTTGGTTGGGGGGAAGGGTGCCTCTCTCTTCCCTACAAATGTGCAGAAACTACGAATGTCTATGGGGAGGGTTGGGCTGCTCCCATATTCGGTGAAAGGAAAGAGAAGAGGAGGGGGGGGGGGTCCTCTCTCGTCTGCCTGCATGCATATTGTGCAGTTGAAGGACTTTTTTTTTTCCTTTTTTCTTTTGGTTTCCCGTTTGAACAAAAAATTGGTCACCCTTTCCCCAGGCTTTACCATTATTAGACCAAAAGAATCTGGTTCAACTGGATGGTCCAATATAGGTTTGATAAAATTGGAGTTTTCACAATGATTGTGTAATTGTTAATAATTTTTATAATTTTTTTTAAATTTTTTATAAAAAAATTAATTGTTGGATTATTGTGGATGTCAAAGGCAGCACTACTTGTCAATATTGTATATTTTGGTAGCATTTTTTTCTTAAAAGGGACTTAGCACATCAAATTAGTGTAATCAGGGTTTACAAGTGGTGATTATATTAATAAAATGTAAGAAAAATAAATCAACAAGAAGATGAAACAAGGGTAAAAAAGGCATGCAGGGCCATCTGGTTTACTGATTGATTAGGAAGGAAAAAAGTGATCCTGAGTCATATTTCAGCTTCATTACATGTAGCATCTGGCGGTATTATTGTATTGTCCTGATGATATATTTTCTTCTTTTGTAGGTTGATGATTCTGATGTCATTAGCTTTCTGCTATACACAGAAATAATTCCACTTTGCCTGCGTACCATGGAAATGGGCAGTGAACTTTCAAAAACTGTGAGTGAATTAAATATAATGTTTTTGTTTAAAAGGTTCTATCTATTATCTGTGAGAAAGAAGTCTGCTTTACTCATTGCGGAAGTTGGAGGGAAAGAAAAAGAAAAAGAAAAAGAAATTATTGGTTAAGAAAAGGTTGGTGACACTCGATACTGTGTCTACATTTTGAGTTCTTCGGGCTAACTTGAATCTATGATGCAGGTAGCAACTTTTATTGTTCAAAAAATTCTGCTGGATGATATGGGTTTGAGATACATATGTGCCACCGCAGAAAGGTTTTTTGCTGTGGGGCGTGTTCTGGGATCTATGGTTGCATCTCTTGCTGCTGAACAAAATTCTCCAAGGCTGCTAAAGCACATAATTCGTTGTTATCTAAGGCTTTCTGACAATCAAAGGTTCATTTTCTTTCTGTAGCTTTCACATTTTGCGTCCTCTCCTAGGCCTATCTTTTTAGGTTGAGAGTCATTTTGGTTTCCTTTGTTACAGGGCATGCGAAGCTTTGAAGAACTGTTTACCTGAAATGTTAAGGGACGGAACTTTCAACAAATGTCTAAATGTAAGTGACTTCTAAAACTAATGGTGTTTATTCACTACCACATGGGAGGAATAAACCCATCTGGTTTGGATTCATCAACATCCTAAAAGAGGATATACTTCAATGCATGGCTAGGACTGGCTAAGATAGACTTGATATGTGTAAATGGTCCTAAAATGTCACCTTTATTGTTTTACCCTGTTTCTTCTCTGATACGTAACTCTAAAGTCTGATTTTTGCAACTAGAGAGAATGGACTGAGTCTTGTAGTTGATGCATATATTTGTGGTTACGAACCATCCTTTCTGTATCTTATTCCCTCTCTTTGTTATTCTCCACTATGAGATTCTTGCAGCAAGTAAGGCTGGAGGTTGGCCATCTTGATGGTTATGGATCATGTTGTATTTGATGCTCCTTATTATATCATTTGAGAAACTAGAAATTAGGTTCTAGTTTCTTTGAATTCCTCTAAAGAAATGGTGGTTCAGTGTGTCCTTCAAAGAAAAGGTTCTAGTTTCTTTGAATTCCTCTAAAGAAATGGAGGTTCAGTCCGTCCTTCAAAGAAAAGGTTCTAGTTTCTTTGAATTCCTCTAAAGAAATGGTGGTTCAGTCCGTCCTTCAAAGAAAAGAAAAACGACTCTACTGAGTACTTTCCCTTTTTTTTGTTTCCTTTTTTCCCTCAGGTGTTTTTCCCAAAGTTCATGAACTCAGCTTGCTCTCCAACCTTGTAAGATGGCTGGGTCCCTTTGAACCCAGTTGTATGTCTATGGAGGGTCCCTGTTTTCTTTGTGGTGCCGACACGAATGAATGTGATCCGGCTGGCTGAGCTAGTTCACTTGTTAATCTTGCCTAGTTAATGCTTGGTGAACCCTGTTTGACCCAATTCTGATTCATATATTGTTCTGACCAGGTTAAGGACATGGTTCAATCTGTCCGTCCAGTCCGTGTCCAATAACTCCTGTTTATTTATTTATTTATTTATTTTTGAATGTTGATTACAAACGTATACACACTCTTTTTGAGACTTGAACTTAAAACTTCAGACTATGAGCAAGGCCCACTCCACTTTCTTTCATTTGCTGCTGTAGTGTCAAATTTGGCAAAATATTTTGTCCATTAGTTTCAAACTGGTTGACTCGTTTTCAGTTTTGTTATGCAAAGAACTTTTTCCCTCCCTCAGTATCACACTTAATTATCATAAATGGTATGTTGGGAAGGTGAAGGGTACACATGAGCTACTACTTCTATTGCTGCCTTTGTGCTTTTTCCTTTTCTCTACGAGGGGGAATTTTTGCTTTGGAGCAACTTCCTTCTTCATAAATATTGGGATTCTTACACAAAATATAAATCACTGTCTTCCACTATCTGCTATTTGATCCTGAATGGTGCACAACCACCCTGTTCACCTCCGTGGTTGTCTCGCCTGGTGATGCTGGGTAACTCGTGTTTCGCCCCCAGCCTCCCCCTCTCTTAACTGTTGGTGGGAGGCATGATCCATGTCCATTGCCGCCGTATGGAGGTCTACTGTTCCTTTCCTCACGGAGGGATATAACGACTTATTTGTGATTTATATCAGCTTACTTTACTCAGGAACGAAGGAAAAGATGGTAACACAGGTGTTGTATGTACTTTTTCAGGAAGACCTAACAACTAGGCGATGGCTCCAACAGCTCATCCAGAATGTCAGAGGGAGTAGGGGCGGAGTTGATCATATGCTGTCAAACTAGCGTCATCAGATCACCTGTCACTAACACCTATCCATTTTGCAGCCTATATGATTATCTACGTCTATCTTATAATGCGTCAATTTCGCATGGGGTTTCTTCATTGTAATATTCTCTTCTGATAAAAGGATAATTATACTGCAGTCAGAGAGCCATCTGCAGACACCCACTTTGTTCATAAACAGTCTTGCTGCTATTGTTTGCATTCTCCTTAATATTGGTTATTAGCATATTAGTGTTAATTACAATCGTCCTCTGTTCGTAATGAAATTGATTGAAATCTTTCTCTCTTCTGTGGCTTTAGTGCTGCTATTACATGTTTTACGTTTTCCCAGTAGATTTCTGTCACTCTCTGAACCATAGTGGCGCCCGTTAGATCGAGCAAGGATGAATATATCAGGTTTACAAGGCTTATTTATTTATAGGTTTACGAGGGAAGAACTTTACCATTTGAACGGTAGGCTGTCATTTGGTTAGTACAACGTAGTTCAAATTGTCTAATGGCTTTTGACGTAAACCCCATCAGCTGCAGAAGGAAAAGGTAAATTAAACCGATCATAGGGTAATCAAAGTTGCAATCAGGTAAATGATCACGCTGAGTGTAATAATTAGTTAACCAGTACAGAATTTCCAAAGCATGCTCTTCGTTCTACTTCAGATTTCGAACCGGACCGAAAGTTCGTAACAATTTTACGCCCACGCTTCCCTTGAACCGATGGATAGAGTTTCGCGCTTCTCGTTATCTTCTTCTCTTTCCCTCCATCCGCACCTGCCGCTACTCCTCCCGTTCCACTTTAGCCGAGGATGCAAGCTCAAGCTCAAATTCAATTGCAAAAGCATGCGTCACTGCTTCCTTCACCTTTGCGCCACTATGGTGTAAGCGTGCGGGTCACCAACATCAAGCTCATCGCTCAAACTGCACTTCCACTTTTCCGTCTTCAAGTTTGTTGTTTTAGTAGTAATAATCATGGTAGAGAGCGCAGCAGCAGCAGCGCCGGAGGAAAGGAGGAATATAATGTCGAGAAACAGCAGAGAACCGCTTATCCCTTCAGCGAAATTGAGCCACAGTGGCAGCACTACTGGGAGGAGTACGGAACCTTTAGAACTCCGGACGAAATTGACACTTCGAAACCCAAGTTCTACATACTCGACATGTTCCCTTATCCCAGGTTTTCATCGATCATTCATTTTCCTGAAAACAAAAATAGGATTCATCTGTGTTGAAAGTGATGGACTTTAAAATTTTCAGTTAAATGAACTCCTCATCACTTTAAATCTAGAGGGGTTTCAGGGTGGTCTTCTGTTGGGCTTTTCTCTGGTGGGGGTTGTATTTTCTGTAATAATCTCATTATATATTTTAAAATCATTATTGATATCTCTGGCTATAACCGAAATATGCAGTGGTGCTGGATTGCACGTTGGTCATCCTCTAGGGTACACTGCGACTGATATTCTTGCCAGATACAAAAGGATGAAAGGTTTTAACGTTTTACATCCAATGGGATGGGATGCGTTTGGCCTTCCTGCGGAGCAGTATGCTATCCAGGTTTGCTGAACTCCAATATGTAATGGATTGCTTATGGGCTAGTTTAACTTCCTACAATAATACCTTCTTTTCTTCTATGTATAGACAGGAACACATCCTAAAGTGACAACTATGAAAAACATTGAACGCTTCCGCTGTCAGGTTCTTCATTTTCCTGTATTTTCTTTAGTTGTTATACTTTGAAGTGAAATAATACCTACAGTATTACTGTTTGATAATCATTTTCTTCTAGTTTGTAGTTAATTTATGTTGTTCCCTTTCAGCTCAAGTCCTTAGGCTTCTCTTATGATTGGGACCGTGAAATTTCTACAACAGAACCAGAGTATTACAAATGGACGCAGTGGATCTTCCTCCAGCTGTTGAAGAGAGGACTTGCATATCAGGTTGTGCATAGGTTTGTGACCTAGTTTAGTTACTATTTTTTTTGGTAACTCAGTTTGATTACTAGATCTTGACAATTCCTCTTCTAATGTGAGGGCTAAGTTTGGCTTTTATATATTTGATATTTTGTCTGAATTTTATGATTCATTTCCTCGCACCAATAGGCATTCTTTTCTTTTTTGGTTTTTGCTCATTAGTGTGTAGCTTACCATACCCCTGTTCTTTTTGCTAGTCCGTCAATTACATCTAATTTTTTGAGCTCATTGCTTTAGGCTGAAGTACCTGTTAACTGGTGCCCTGCACTTGGTACTGTTTTGGCCAATGAAGAAGTGGTGAACGGTGTTAGTGAGCGAGGGGGACACCCAGTTGTGAGGAAGGTTAGTTGTGCTAGGCCATTTGAATGCTTGTTTCATAGATTTTATAGTAATAAATAAACTTGGTGATCCACCTTAAGAAGATAGTTTCCTGTTTCTCTTAAAGGGTTTGCTTCTTCGAACTAGTACGTGGTCACATTCTTTTTCCTATCAAACAGCCAATGCGTCAGTGGATGCTCAAGATTACCGCATATGCTGATCGCCTTCTTGAGGACTTGGATGAACTTGATTGGCCAGAGAGCATTAAGGAAATGCAGAGGAACTGGATAGGTCGATCTGAAGGTGCTGAGATGGAATTTCCAGTTCTTGATTTGAATGGAAATGATCAAGGTTTAAAGTTGACCGTTTTTACTACCAGACCAGATACTATTTTTGGAGCAATGTATGAGATTCAGTTCTCTCTTGATCGTCCATGTGGGAAGTTTTAAGCTGTATTTAATTTGTTCTTCAGGCGGCAGTTGACAATTTCTTCTGATTTCTGTGTGGCAGGTACCTTGTCATTGCACCTGAACATGTCTTGTTACCACGTCTAGTTTCTGAACCCCAAAGCACATCTGTATGTTCTCCGGCCTTTCTTCTTGTTTTATTTATATCTGTGGAAGACCTACCTCTACATAAAAGATGACAAAATATAAATGCAGGTGGAAGAGTATATCGGTCAAGCATCAATGAAAAGTGAACTTGAAAGAACAGAACTCCAGAAGGAAAAAACTGGTGTTTTTAGTGGTTCTTATGCTAGGAATCCGGCTACTGGTGAAGCCATTCCAATATGGGTGGCAGATTATGTTTTGGGAAGGTTTGTTTTTTTTTTTTTGGGTGCTTATGTTCTTTTAGATTTCTGCAACCTTGAAAAGTATGCTTGTCTTTTTTTTTTTTTTTTGTTTCTACAGTTATGGCACTGGAGCAATAATGGCTGTACCTGCACACGATTCACGTGACTATGAGTTTGCCATGAAGTATGACATTCCTGTTCGTTGGGTAGTAGCTCCTGAAGATACAAGTTGCAATAAGACTGGAGAAGCATATTCAGGAGAAGGTATTATGATAAATTCATCTAGTGCTGCATCTGGGCTTGATATAAATGGCTTTCCTAATAAAGAAGCTGCTAATAAAGTCATTGGTTGGGCTGAAAGTACTGGACATGGAAAGAAAAAGGTAGTGTGGTTTTGCACATGATTCTTTTTCAGTATACGTTGCATCATATATAACTTTCCCTTGATTAGGTGAACTACAAGTTGAGAGACTGGCTTTTTGCAAGACAACGTTATTGGGGTGAACCTTTCCCGGTTATTTTCCTTGATGATACTGGTGAAATAGCTCCCCTTCCAGATAGTGAATTACCCTTGACCCTTCCTGAATTGGATGATTTCGCTCCCACAGGGACAGGGGAGCCTCCATTAGCAAAGGCACTTAACTGGGTATGTACTTATGGTACTTTTATTCATGTCTGAATCTTCTTTTCTTGTCCCTTCTTAATCTTTTCAAATGCATTTTTGGGATGTTTGGTTTCATTGGTGTGCTCCAATCTCTGACCTCTTTCAGCTTCTATATATTTATAGGTTAAAATCATTGATCCTGTTTCTGGAAATCCGGCTACAAGAGAAACGAGTACAATGCCTCAATGGGCTGGTTCTTGCTGGTAATTTGCTTCATCTTTATTTGCTTAATCTTTATACTTGCCTTTTAGTGTTTGTCATGCTGTGGCGTGTCTTATTCTTATCTTTTGCAGTAGCTTGTCACTTTTAAATACTCTTCTGCCATGAAAACAAAAAATTATCTTTTTAGCTGGTAATACAAAATTAAGGGAAACTAAATGTTAAATATTGAGCCCAAACATATACCGACAAGAAATCTTACTTGAGGTATTTATAAAAGTTTCCTCCAAGGATTGATGGTAAGACCTTGCTGCTACTGGAAAGTAATTATATGTTTCTGCTTATGAAAAGTTTAAGGACTCAGAAATTTGATTGTATGATGAGTTACGCCTCTAAATGATAGCAGTACTGAGGACATCTTGGATCACTCAAAATTTGGAATAAGATTTTTTTTCCCATTTAACTATTTCCCATTTTCCCATTTTTTTCCCTGCTGAAAATAATACTTTTAGAGAAGAGTGTCTATCAAAGGGAAGGTGCGCTCACCAGTATTATTTGTAGTTCCAATATGAAAAATGCCCCTGATAACTACACTGTAGACCTGTGAGTTGTATCTCAGAAATTTAAGGTCATCTGTGGAATTTTCATGCAGGTACTATCTGAGATTCATGGACCCAAAGAATTCAAAAGCTTTGGTGGATAAGTCAAAAGAAATGTATTTACAGCTTCCCATTTGCTTTCTCTTCTGATTTGTTCATTGCATAGTTTGTGCAACATTTTCTCCTGTGTTTTTTCAACTAAGGGTCAACTTGGATGTTAGAGTATTTTGTATACTGATGTCTCAATTTTCTACTGTATGTTCTTATGTACAGGTATTGGGGTCCTGTTGATATTTATGTAGGCGGTGCTGAACATTCTGTTCTTCATTTGCTATATGCTAGGTTTTGGCACAAGGTTGTGCTTCAATAAGTTTAAGTTTTAGAAACAAATATAATCAATAAATTTGTTAGGAAATCTCTGTTAAATATTTTTAGTCCTGAACTAAAGTTTGTTAGGGACATCTTGCAAACTAATACCTGCTGCAAAACTGCTCTCTCAGGTTCTTTATGACATAGGTATCGTTTCCACAAAAGAACCTTTCCAATGTCTCATAAATCAGGGACTTATACTTGGAGAAGTGAGTATCAGGAATCTATTTATGCATTTTTTTCCTTTTCATTTTGTGATAATCAATGAATATGATCTTCTAATACATAATCCTCAGGTTGAGTATACAATATGCAGAGATGCAGAAGGGCAATTGGTATCCGTTGACTCTTCTGGTGCTGCTAGTGAATTTTCTCAGGGAAGGGTGCCTGAGGAAAAGGTTTTTATGATTTTTTTCCAAATCAATTCTTGAACTTCTTCTGTTGGCTCATTCTTATGTCAAATGGCTATGATCTGTCAATTAGGTAATGAAGTCTGGTGATTCCTTTGTGCTGAAAGATAATCCAAGTATTCGTGTGATTGCAAGAGCCCATAAGATGAGTAAGAGTAGGGGAAATGTTGTAAATCCTGATGATGTTGTATCAGAATATGGTGCAGATTCTCTTCGTCTGTACGAAATGTTCATGGGGCCGCTAAGGTAATCCTCTTTCATTCAAGTCTTCAATTTCATCACTGAATGTATTAGTTAGTTCATAATTGATTCACTGATTAACCTTCCCCTCTTAACTTCATAGAGATTCTAAACCATGGAGTTCCAGTGGTATTGAAGGGGTCCATCGCTTCCTTGGCAGAACCTGGAGGCTTATTGTTGGTTCTCCATTGCCTGATGGATCATATGAAGATGGAACAGTTGTAACTGATGACAAACCTACTTTGGAACAACTTCGTTCCCTTCACAAATGCATTGCAAAGGTCAAGTCCTTTTATGAACATTTAAACTTCAAGTATTAGAATGAATAATACTCTGTTTGTGTTTGGATCTTTCTAAATCAGGTATTAGTGTTAAGGACATCAATTTTGGTTTAGATTTTGTTTCCATGATACATCCATAAGATGTGTCTGAATATAACTTGTTGTGAAGTTGCAGGTATCAGAGGAAATTCAAGAGACGAGATTTAATACAGGCATTTCTGCAATGATGGAGTTTATTAATGCAGCATATAAGGTTGTTGATAATGTTCTTTCATTTGTTTTGTCTTAGTTATGCGTTCAGAGTATTAAAAAGCCGTATGCATGTTACGCTAATTGTACTAATCCCTGATGTGGTTTAACTCTTGCATGGTATCTCATATACAATTTTAATTAATGCCTTCAGTGGGATAAGCAGCCAAGGTCAATCATTGAACCATTTCTTTTGTTGCTCTCACCTTATGCACCTCACTTGGCTGAGGAACTTTGGTCTCGGTTAGGGCACTCAGCTTCATTGGCATACGAGCCTTTTCCAGAGGTACAGATGACACTTTTTATCAAGTAGCAAAATGCCACTTATACCCATCTTTCTATATGTTTCACTGGTTGCAGGCACAGGCAGAATTCTTGGAAGAGACGCTAGTTGTTCTACCCATTCAGATCAATGGGAAAACGAGGGGCACTATCCAAGTGGAAAAGACATGCACTGGTGATGAAGCTTTGAAATTAGCATCTTTAGATGAAAAACTTGCTCGGTATTTGGCTGGGAGGACAATAAAGAAGAGCATCTATGTTCCTGGTAGAATCCTGAATGTCATCTTGGAGCAACCCAAGGTTGCTCGATAAGCTGCAGTTTACTTGCCCCGTTCATTGGTCTGCAGGTTATGGCTCTCAAGTCAAAACTGCTGATCTCCAATAGCTGTTTGTTGCATTCTGTTTCATTATCCTAGTAAAGAGCCCAAGCTCCGCCAAATTGGCATTGGCTTTGTATCTCTTCAGAAAACCTTGAGAGCTTCGAGATTTTAGTGAGCAGAATCCGCCAAGCCGATTTCTCGAACATTGTTTGGCTGAAAACGGAGGGAAATTTGAAGTTTCGACTTTCGAATCGTAATAGTATGAATTGATGGATAAAAGCAATTCTTTTATATGACTTTTCCTTTGAACACTCAACCCGCCTTTTCCCTGCTATGCTAAGAGTAGGGGAAAGTGGACCAAATTATGATATCTAAGGAAAAGAAACGCTACCTTATAAATAAACTATCGTGTACAATTGGTTAAAAAAATGCTTTGCCATGGTAGAAACAAAATTTTCTGCACAGCAAAACATCCTAACAAGAGAAAGATCTCAACCTTTTACTTCAACCCACCTGATCTCTGCTGCGCCACTGGAGAAAGGAGATGAGTCTAGATGCAAGATAATGATTTAAAAGTTTAAAAAGATTATCAGCGCGTCCTCTTACAGGTAATTGAGAAGTTACTGTTGGAAACAAACTCTAAATGATCTGAACTAAGCAGATTCAGCAAGCCATGATCAGCCAGATCCTGCTCATGAAAATGATAGCTCCTACTTAACCTAGTCAAAGCCAACTCATGATAAGATACGAAACTAGCACACACTGAGCTGAGTGGATGCTCCCAGTACAACCACAACCTCATTTTGGAAACATCTCTTTACTTGGCCAAAAATATAATATCTATGCAGTCTCAGCAAGTCCAAAACGATTAGGTAATGGAAGCTGGTACTGACATATGCCTGATGTAGAAGCAAGCTGCAAAAATAAACAGAAAGGAATAGATGCGGCAAATAAAGATGAAATTCCACTACTAAATGGGACGCTGTTCAACCAAAAATATATATACAAGTGGCTACAAAGACCATCCTTACAAAATACATATCCAACCTTTGGCATCCCCTCAACAATCTCAAGCAGGTAATGAGTTTTTCATCAGAAAGGACACAATACATCCTAATAGACCACCTGCTGCTACCTGTTCACAACAGAATTCATATGGAATACATAAATATATCACTAAGCAAAAGCATCAGTATGTCTAACCATGAACAGAACAACTAGAAAATGACACTCGTAGATAATGGAGAATGCGGAACATCAGAAATGTAAATCTGAGAGGGCTGGGTCGAGAAGTTGCAGGCCAACAACTTCTACAATTTTCTGATACTGGAAGAAGGTAGATACATAAAAATGTGCATAACTGTTCTTGAAGTTCACCTTGAGGTTGAGGTGTTCACAGCCATCACCTTCATCACGTATTTAGTTAATACTCAGGGTGCGTAACATAAACATTTTGCTTCAAGATCAACCTAAAGGTCCTTTGCTAAATTTGGCTTTTTACTTTTTTTAAAACTTTTTAGTGTCCCCGTCCTTATTGTTTTTTTTTTTTTTTATAAAAGTTGATTTTATTAAGAGAACCAAAGAAAAAATGGGAACTAACCCCTAACAACAAGAGATTGCAAGGAAACTCCCTTCTTGGCCAAATTATCGGCCACAAAATTTGCTTATCTCGGGACTGTCCATATTATTGTTGCACCTCCCACAACTTCTAATGCTACATTAACTAACACCAATATCAAAGTTTTTAACTATTTTTTGTACTTTCAAAATATTTAAGTTCTAGCCTATAAAAATACAATCACTAAGATAAGGCCACCATCTTGGAGAGTTTATTGTAAATGTTTGACAAGTAGTTGATGCAAATACAGCAGTATTATTTCAAGTAATGCTAGCAATTACACCGAGATTTGAGGATGTCTGAATGCCTGCATGCTCATACGGAATGCAACATGATAAATAGGTACCGAAGTCTATCACTTTTCTTAGTATCATCTAAAGCAAATTCGAGACTATAAGGCTATTAGCATGTCAACCTTGTGAGCAAGAATTATATGCCACTTTGTCCAATAGATCCTTTCTCAATTAAAGGACCTAGCTAATGGAAATTCAGAGTCAGCTATTGGCAGACAATTGGTTTAGCAGTCCAAGATGGGCTTAATATTTGTCCACGAAATAATACAAACTCAAGAATGAAAAGAAACATATTTTAAGAGAGGATGTAGCAACAGTAAACACAATGTCCATAACAAACCTGAAATGGAGTATGACCGAGTAGTTCGTGTAAAGGTCGGACATTAGACAAAGGGTGTTGCGCAGGCAACTCACATACTATCTGATTTAGCACCTGTAATCAATATCATATACAAGAAAAATCAATGTAGCATATGGATGAGCATCTGAAATTACATTTTTATAGATTAGAATACACATCCTATATAAATAACCTGAATATGTATACAATAGAGTGCAGATACATGAGATATTTTCAAGTGATTTTTTCATATTCACAATACATATCAAGTAGTTTTTCATATTTCTCTTTGTCTTTGTATAAGTTAACCAGCAGAAATATAATGTTAAGAGATGTTTGTAATATTCCAAATTGTCTAGTGGAATGCATATAAAGAGCTATTTCAGAGGGAGTGAATGCAAATTTGTTATTCCCAAATGGTATATTTTGTAGACAACTCTTCTACAAACAGCCTCACCAAAATATAGACTAAAAAAAGAGCAGTAAAAAGATATATCATTATATCCAAATCCTGCAAAGTGATACAACTAAGAACTGATCAAAATTAGCTCTCAGAAGCTCTAGCCCAAAGTGATACCTGACAAGACTCTAGAAACCTTCTCTATATAAGATGAGCCTGCATCTACCCCACTTGAAGCATCATTGGTTTAATTCTATATTCCCTGAATGTTCTCAGTTGCTAAGTATTACAGTATTATCTATTATGGGCAACCTTCACATAAAATACTTTGTGTAAAATTCAATCAGGAAAGATCAAACCATTAAGTGAAACTACAACTTTCAAATAACTTGTTAGTGAAAATCAACTCTCTTTTGAATCGCATTTTCAATTAAAATCAACTGAAACTATGGGATTTGCATGCTCTACCAACACAATGCAGACCAAGTGAATCATCAAAATGAATTGGACATGAGACAAGCTCTGCTGAAAAGCACATGAACTTGAAGGCTTGATTCTTGTGCAAGATTAATGAAGACCTACTGAACATATTGAAATGTAGTTATTTTGATAATGAGGCATTTCTCTCTTCATCATTAACACACAGCTAATAGGCATGAAACTAGACACAGTCTCGTTCTTTCTATAACCTTGTCTTACATCCAAGTCCCAAAATTACAATGAAGGGAATTTACCCAGCACTTGTACTAACATCAACCTCTTTTTTTCATCTTGATACATCTGACTTTCTACATAGGCTGTTGGAACAAGTGATAACAAAAGGAGCCTATTTGAAACTCGGATAGCCAGAAAATAGATGGGATCCTTGATACAAGTTTTATCTAGAATCAAAAGGTGTCTAGTCCTGGCAAAAAGAACTAGTTGAGCACTCAAGAGAGTCCGGTAAGCAAACAAAAAAGATGTCTTACATTAGTACTGAAGATCAGGTCCTGTCACCTCAGATCTGAATGTCAGGACCAACGTTTTAATGGCTGAAGCTGATGAATGACTTCCACGAGTTTAGAGTTCTTACCAATTACAACAACTTACACTGATTAAGTACAACTGGGATCACGTAAGAATTTGTGAAATTTATAACATACCACAACACACATGGCAATGCCATTAGAATGTCTCTTTTCATTATTTTTATTTCATTTCATCTTTTTCTTGAATGAGTCAATTCATTGGGAGAAATTCTGAACACATACACGCACAAACAAGTACAGAGACTGATAGAACTCATACGCATATTGCTGATACTTTTTTTACCCAGAAGAACTGAGACATATCTCTGAAGGAAGTACATACCTCAGCTTGTTTGCCAGCATGCAATCTAATCCCAGATGCGTCGTACATGACCTGCAAACATTTAAAAAATGGTAAAAAGCAACAACCGATCTCTGCAAAAACAGGGAACAATAACAAAAGAGGGGCGACTGAACCAAATTAGATCAGGTTATCAGTTGTTGTATGCAAAGTCTGCAATCAAATGTCAACATTCAATAATCCATGACAGCAAGGAAGCAGAGCCAAGATAAAGCAATATCAAATTAATTGATAATCATGAATGAAAAAATCATGGAATAATATATTTAGAAAATACATTACTAGAGAATTGGGAACGATGTTCATTGAGGCATTCTATATCCTATTAACCCCCAAAATCTTTACGGCAAAAGAACAGAAAGGACCTGGTTAGTGGATACATACAATAGCAGCCAAAACCACGGCGAGCGCAAAGCTTGAGCCTCCAGTCCCTTCTTGAAAACCGATAGCTACAGCAAGAGCAGTCACAATCGCTGAATGAGACGAGGGCATTCCGCCAGATCCAAGCAACCTTTTAGAATCCCATCTCTTCTCTTTGTACCTGCAACTCTAGGGCACTCGCTGAATACGTAAATCAGAGAGAAACAAAAAATAAGATATAAATTTCAAACTTCCACAGTAAGGACCCTATATGATATTGAGAAATTAGATGTTCCCGAAGGATGGGCAACGAGGCTGCCAACTGGATGTCTGGAAACCAAGCAAGGAAGATGAATTCACGAGGAATAACACAATGAATTCCATTCCATAGTTTAAACTTGTCTACACCCTGGATTATAATACTTTAAGTCATCCAAATGCAACCTAGATTCATAATGGATTAAAAAGGGGATTCGATTCATACATCCCCGCAGTCGCAGGACAGCTGGAACCATCATAGAGCTGGGTGTAGAAGCAGTAACCCGATGGAAAGGTTTCGTTTCTCTCAAATATCACTCACCAGGAGATGACCATCTTAAGGAATTGAGCGATCGTGAATGCAAGAAATGCAGAGACGAGAGGAAGACTCGTAAACATGGAAGGTGTAGGAGACGGCAGCGAACGAGATGAGAAGGCATCCCCGACAGTCCGCACTTCGTCCATGAAATCGTCCTATCTCTTTTACTAACTCCAACAATATTCGACTTCCCTGTCCTCCTCCTCACCTCTCTCGCCTCCGGAGTAGCGCTGTTTGTGGCGTAAAATGTCGACTGTAGAATGGTTGATAGCTGATGCCCACGTTTTCAATGAGATCCCTCCAAGTTTTGCATTGATTTATTTAACTCAGGTTTTCAATGTAATAAATCAATAACAGTATTGGTCGATGGCGGGCGCGTGCCGTCAGGCGTCAGCCCAACCAACCGCAACCGTTTACCGAAAGCGCCCTTAACTTTTATCAGTCTTATTCATCCGTGAATTTAACCGAAAAACAGGAGGGGTCACCGCGACAGTTTGCTAGAGGAATCTTACATGGTAATTTCGGAGAACTAACGTAATCTCAACTAGCCCATGAAGCAAGAATGACGGAAAGTTCGTCCTGTCTACCAATTTTGTGCACCGTAGACGTTAACTTGGGTTCTTTCTCCTGCTGGCAAGAATCGTTTTAACAGGATCCAGAAGCAAGGAAGAAAATTAAAGAAGAAGATAATGTCGGAAATTTGTAGCAATCTTTCCACTTATCCTGATGACAATATGTTTGATTTAATTAGCAGTGGATGTGATACGATTCTTTGATTTTTAGGGGGGAGTAATGTTTAAAAAGAACAAAAAAAAAGGGAATTATGTATAGATATTGTAGGGCATTCCACTTGTCAAGGTACCAAAGACCTTGACACAAACACATTCAAACATGTCGAATATCAAATCTGGCAACTCTTTTCAGTAGAAAATATGGATATATGTCCTCTTAATTTAGTGATAGGTGGAAATTGCTGAACAAAGATGAAATACATGCAAATCTTCCTTACCACGAATTGGGTTTGCATTTTTCCTGCTCTCTCGCCAAAGAGGAGTTCTGCACGCTTCATGCTTATTTGAAAAGAAAGCAGAAGTTGATTAATTTAGTTTTTACATGTAATTACCAAACACAAGAAACTACAATCATGGATCAGAATGCTATAGTGAGAGCTTTGTTTACTTGACAACGAGAGCCTGCCATCATGAGTAGCAACGATCGAGAGAAATTTCCCCCCACGAGTACGTTGAGCAGGAACTCCATCGCCTTCCGACATGCAGTGATGGTAGTTGAGAGAAAGATCAAATTAAGGAGGAGCTCACCGCGTCTCTTCACTTGTAAAACATCAGAGCTGGTGAAAACTGTGACATGTAAGAGCTGCTACGCATCTTTGGCTACGGATCACCCCTTTAGAAGCGAAGAACCAGTCACAAAGCTTCCTGGTACAGCCCGTGGATTCTCTTCCACGAATCCTCCCTCTGTATCTTCAGCTGTTTGTGGAAATTCCAGATGAACTTCTCGGCCTTGGCGAATAGTTCTTGCTTTGTAGGTACTCCCACTTCTTCCACTTCTTCCTCCTCGTCCTCTTCGGCTGCTTCTTCATCGCCGTCATAGCCGTCGATGAAAAACAGGCTCGGCATAGAGGAACACTTCTTCACCACCTGCCCAATCTTGGCAGCCATCATAGGAGCTTGCTTTGCCTTCTCTGATGCTGATCTTTGGACTACCTTCGCAGAAGCATCAGCACTCGGTGGCTGACTAAGACCTAAGGTAGCACCAACATTGCCCTCAGTAGCTGCAGAAGTTATACTCACTTCCGCAGTTTCTTCCTCCAGAACCCTAGGCACAGAAGCTGTCATGGGCTCACGTTAATCTAGAGGCTTAGCCGAAACAGTTGTTCCTGCAGGTTTCCTTTCGTCCGAAGGAGGCCTAGAGATGGCACCGAGCACTCCAGACTCTGCACCTAATGCGAGAATCAGGAGATTAAAAAGGAGATAGAGATAAAGGGGCCTCATCGAGGCGTTAAGAGGGGACTGACGAGGAGAAGAACGATGAGAACAATCTTAGCACACTGAGACTTGTGAAACTTCTCCATGATGCATTAAGGGCAACAACAAGTAAGAGGTAAGGAACGGAAGCTCTCTTGAGGATGTAAATAAAGAGTGAGAACGAAAGAGACAGATTAGATCAGCTACCTGAATTTACATTTATCTCAGGTAAGATGAGACAGGATGGCCGCTGGTCGATAAGGTCCATGAGACTAATCCTCACTTTTTACCTCGAGGGGAACTAGGAAGTTGGGGTTGCATGGAGTCAAGCCAACTCGAACTTGTCTACGTTTGAGGTTTGTTCTCTTCACATGTAAACTTGGGTTAGTGCGTTGGTGGTCCCAGCACCGAGTTGGATCATCGACAAAACGGAATCGGTTCAAGGACAAATTTAACCCGATCACTTCTAAATTGGAGAATATTCGACAAAGAAAAATCCCCATTCTGTGGCTTATGTTGAGCACGTTCAAAAGATCGAAACTTTGAACGAACAGAAGACCAGATTCCCTTTCGTTTTCTGGTGGAGATTTGAAAGTGAAATAAAGGGCAACTGCAACTATCTCCTTATTCGCCAATCCTGCGTCCAGTATGGAGAGTTTTAAATAATCACTCCGTCTACTTCATCAATCACTACTAGAAATTACCCTTTTTTGACGCATGCCCACCATGTACAATACGGATATTCTTTACCAAACCGGGAAGGCTACCTTCCGTATTCACTTTTTTTTATCCCTAGTTGCCTAGTCAACCTACTGAATATGAACTACAACTTGTGTCTAAACAAAGATGCTTTTAAGACTCCAGAAAATGGAAGATGGACGATGGCAAAATGACGCGCATATGTAGAATTACATGGGTAATACAAAATGATTAAAAGTGATCTGGTTACATGGATCTATGAGCGATGGCTCCTAAAAAATGTACACTACAAATTGCAGAGACACCGCCTGGTCTATGAATGCTGAGGGAAGAATATGAGGAGTTCGTCCAAGGTGGTAGAGTCACGGATGGAAAGACTATGCTCATTGGCTAAATGTAAAAGACAAATGAAACATAGATGGACAGATATGTCTCCTGGAGCCGCTGCAGTGCAGCTCACTGGAAATTCTCTCAAAAGATTGCAGAATGAGATCTCCTGCTCACCTCCCTGCCAACAATTTGATTTGACCAGGTAAAATAAAATAGTTCAATAAGTTACAAAGAAAACACATCAACCTGTACTTGGCTGATAATTATATACTCAGATTAATCTCGCAGAAAAGAATATGGCATTAAGAATGTACTACTTGAACAGATATGGAAAATGAAGCTGAAATGGGGGTAACAGTGTTTCAAAAGATTTTTTCATAAATTTCAGACTCCAAATTAATTATGCCTTAAGCTAATTCAAGAGAGATAACAAAAAATCACAAATCAGGTTCAAGTGCTCGAGTGGCACTTACCCTCTGAGATAAATAATATACTCTGGTGTTAGACGGAATTTACAGGGGCATATACTTTAGACCTTGTGCATGTTGTCTGAAGCATGCATATTGTATTGGTGCAACAAACTTGCACCGTCTTGGTTGCTATAACTAGATCGTAAAGTCACTGCCGGCTTAAGTAACATTCTTGGAAGACTGAGATACAAGGAACAGGGCAAAATGATTTTTTTTTTATGTAAATAGTGGAACTATTTTTTATAAACATTGAGAAAATATGCTAATTCACCAGATGGGCAGGCAACAGAAAATGCAGTAGCATGAAGACTATTTGGTCACCAATCTATAAGCATCCCAATAATCCATGATGAACAAGTGGTTTGTCTCCTACAGTTCACCAAATAGTTGGCATTTCACCAGTAATGTGATAGTTACTAGCAAATATAATAAAAAACAGTAAGTATATGTGTAGAAAGGTGGAACTGAAAGCACTCACTGTTTCATGCTTTTGATTGAACTCTTGCATACAATTCCATAATGTATCTTTCAATGCATGAACATCAACGTGCTTAGATGACTTGTCATATTGAACCTCCATTTTGTTAACCTACATATTTAATAAAAAAAACAATTAGAATTTACAATTTGCTGCTGAAAATTGTGAGTTCTAATGATATTACTCCAATCAATTTATAACAGAGTGAATGATAACAGACAAGAAGGTAAAAGACCTGTCGAGGAATGGACACAAGAGTGCTGGAGTCTTCTGTATCACTCAGAACATCTCCTTCACCAAACTGATTGGAGTCATCTTCATGGTCCCATTGTGGTATTGGATCATAAGAATCACTTTGATATCCTGATTCATCTGATCACAGAATAAAGAATGAGAACAGTGGAAACAAGCAAAGGTGACCATGAAGGAAATCCATATACATGACATTTTCATCAATCAATATACAACAAAAAAGGATAGTTGTCTAATTCCACTAGCTGATGAAACTCCAACAAAGTCAAAACATTAAAGCATATTTCTACAGAAGAATTGGGATTAAGATTCTCAATTCATCCAAAGCTTGTTCAGCATCCTTCAAAAGTACTTCCATTCATTCCACTTGAATTGCTTGATCAGTAAATTGCTTTGACATTATATAAAATAAAATACATGAAATTTCAACATTATACAATAGTGAGAAAAAATACAATAATAAATAATAATAAAAATAATAATAATAATGATATAGACTATTATAACATAAAATATATAAAATTTCAACATTATACAACAGTGAAAAAAATACAATAATAACAATAATAAGAATAAGAATAACAACAATTATAGAGACTGTTATAACATAAAATACGTAAAATTTCGGCATTATATAACAGTGAGAAAAAAATACAATAATAAGAATAATAATAATAATAATAACAATAATAGAGACTGTTATGATGACGATGATGATGATGATGAGAAGAGCAGAAATAACAATGGGAAGAGCATATCTTAGACAAGGAACCAACCAAAATGATAATGCAATGCAGATAGTTCTTTTTTGTGAAAGAGACCAGAAATGTAAAACATTCAATCTTTTAAGGGAAACTTCTATGTCAATTGTTCTCCTTAAGCTAAGACCAATGACCATTGAATATGCCACCAATAACCAGATCGAAATCATACCAACTCCAATTGCTTGAATCTTTTCTACTTCCTGTCAAGCTGCAGCACAAGTTTCTTGCTCAAGCTTCTCTACTTGTTCAAGAACCGCACTTTCGTGAGAAGCCTCACTATTATGATTTTGTCCTTTACTTGCCCATGCTGCAATAGTCGTCTTAGCAAGCAGCAAACTTAGCAAGCCTTTCTTCTATCCCCTCTTCCTTCACTTTCTAAAAGCATCACTTTCTTTTCTTCCGCCAAGTGTCAAATCATAATAGGAATGGTTCCTTTACAGTAGCAAAACACAGAAGGCCTGAGTTTTGCATTTCTGCCATTGTTTACTGTCATTTACTATCTGGTAGTCTTGCTGTCAGGTATTGCTTTTCTTGATTGATTTTTCTTTTCCGCCTGTGAGTTGCAGTCACTGGAGTCAGAAGTTGGGAGAGAAATTTCCTGGTTAACTTGGGCTTCTGGTGAAGAGAACTTACTTTTCCTCTGTTTTTTTTTTTTTTCTAGCAGAGAGAATGAGTTTTCAAATTGAATACAAGGTGTTCTAAGTGCTCTCTGAGAATACCCCCCACTTTCTTGTGGAGTAAAGTGTTCCAAGTGTACATTAAGTGTGCTCAGTTTTCATCAGTGAACTGAGTTAGGTCAACTTGGCCAATTCCTTCTTTTCCCATACGTGTGTTGTTCAGGTCACATGAAAAGGACTCGTTGCAGGCGTTGGCCTTAAATTTTCCAGCCCGAAATCAACATTGTTATATATTACAGTCCAACTATAGTATGGTTTTGCTTCAAACTAAAAACTTGTCCAGCTCTCTGGTTGCAATCATATTCAGGTAACTTCTTCTTGGTTCAGGAATCAGCATATGATGTCTGACATGTGCAGCCACTTGGTGGGGGGCGTGTGTTGGGGAGAAGGGGGAGGTAGTCATCCTTGGAGTTGGAGGGAACATGCACTAAGGCTGTGATTGGTGTTAATGCTTACATTAAGATTCCTAGTGAATTTGTCATGTATGGGAAGAGTTTCAATCAAGTTTGTTCGGGGGTCATGTTTCAGAGGTCGAGAAGTTTTTGCCTATTAAGAGTTTAGAAACTCTTCTATGGTACAATTTGGGTACAGTTAAGATTTGGATTCTTTGGAATCTCTCTTCTAATATCCTCCCATGTTGTCTGAAATTGTGTCACCTATATTTTTCTACCAAACCCTACAGTATGCCCTCCAATTAGGATTATGCCCCCTAGTCAAAGTTATGATAACCCTCTTTGATGCTTTTTTTAGTGCTTTGCCATCTAGTAGTTGTAAGGACTACCTAGTTGGACTTCTATAGATAATGTGTTGCTCACGGGGAGAATGGAAAAGGTAAATACTGAGATAAATCTAATGTTTTCTACTATGTTCAAGCTGGGGCTCCAAGAGAGAGTTCCCAGTTTGAGGGGGAGATATAGTATAAGTGAATGGTGTTGACAAAGTCATGGTACAAAACTCAGTCGTGTTTGTTAATATTGAGCTCGCTTTCATCCCAAAATGACTAAGCCATTTAGGAAACTTATTCTCAACCTTATAAACCAACAAAGTTTCATAACACTTATCTATATGGAACTGTTACACTAACACTCCCCATGCGTCAAGGCTATAGCTAACGGACCTAAGACATGGACAACATATATAGAGTACAAACTCAGTGGCACACAAACTGCACCCAATAGGCAAACATCTTGCTTTGCTACCAAGTTACGATTAAACCCAGTTTCATCCTAAAATTACTAGCTACTTATGAAGTCTATTGTTCAACATTATAAGCTAACAACTTTTCATAACACTAATCAATGGGGGACTATTTGCACTAATAGTGTTGGTGAAGCTTGGTCCAAACTTCTTTTTTAAAAAAAATCTTTTTCGTGCAAGACACAATACAAACAAAGTCCAAGACCAGTTGTACACACTGAGACTAAATCGTTTAAACTTAGGCTTAGAGAGGGAACGACATCACTTAATTTCTAACAAGTTGAAGCTACATGTTTCAACTTGAGGGAGAGTGTTATAAGTCATAATTCAAGTTTAGTTTTCTTAGCTTTATAAGAAAGTGTTTTTTTGTGGAATCTCGTTTCCTAGGGTATAAGGGGAGCAAGAAATTATTCTTGCTATAATTTAAGGAATAAATAGGAAAGGGGCGTCTTAAACCCAAAGCTCTGCCAAATTATTTTCACAGTAAACTTTCTCTCTCCTCTTGTTATCTCTTTCTCTTCTCACTTCACATACCTGTAAGTTTTAGAACATCATTCGTAATGCACGAAGATAATGGACACATAAATCCTTGAGGCTCAGAAATACATGCATACTATGACAGTGAATAGTCACTTACACTTGCTGTAGAGAACGCAGAGGAAAGATCACATGAAATTCATTGAAGGTGGTACTATCAGTGTTAAAATGGCTATTCGTTGTTAAAATGGTTAGGGTCATTGGTTAGATCTAAGAGGTATATGAAGAGGAATAGAAGGATAATCTCACCATCTCTAGAAGCAAACTAAAGCCAGTATAGATTGTCTTATGAAGTATAGTTTATATAGTTATGATTTTAAACCAACACAGTCAAACATCCACAGTCAAGGTTTAGCAAAACCCACAAGGTTTCTTTTTGTGGATGTCGTCCCCAGTCTTTTAGTTCAAAACCTTGCCTGACTGACATCTTTGTGGTGGTTCTAAATTTAACCCACCCCAATTTGAAGCCTAATAATTTAGTGAACTCATTATCATTTTCACACGTCTGTCATATTCATTTTTTAAACAGAAAAAAAAATTACTTTAGCTCTGTCTACAATGTACTTGGTAAATGAATGCAATTGAAGAGAAATAGAAACAGAGATTAACAAGAAACCTAAATTTGAAGAGCGACTCAACGGTTCAGTTTTTCCATGTAACTATGCACTATCCATGATGAAGCAACGAGGAGCAGAGTAACTTACATGAAGATTCTTTCCCACTCTTTGCCAGGCACTGCAGAAAGAACAAGAAAATCTATAAGATAATTGCCAAGGGAAGATAAAAAGTTAAGAATAAGATTGCAAACCAATAAAATCCTCACCGTGACATCAGACAGAATAAACAACTTCACAAGATCCTCAGGCTGATAATGACAATCTTCTGGAAGTAGGGTATTATACGGACCCCTAATTGAAGGTAGTTTTAATGATTTTACATGTTTAGGTAGACAAAAAATATCAGGCATTTCTTTTTCCAATGACAGCACAAAATCAATATCTAAAGCCTGTTGTCTTTTGTTTCCTGGTCTCTCTGATGATGCTTTTGACCCACTATCAGGACTTGGATCCTGCTCCAGACCTACAGAACAGTCTTACAAATAGCTAAACACCTTCAAGAAACAGGACAAAAAGTACAGGAAAAAATAATGCACAGCACTAAATTCACTACCTGTACCTTTTACTCTGCGATATTTCCAATGATCAGGGCCTGCCCAAGCATTCTTTTTTGAAGTAAACCCCAAGCCTAAATACAGAAAATCAGCAATATTTTCACATCTGCCATCTACATCAGGTTCATGGACTATGTAGTTTTCCTTATCCTGCAAAAGTAACCCAAATTCATTAAAGAATATCCAGGGTTGTCCAACAAGTAGCAAAACAAATATACCTCAGCCTTTTCAAAAAAAAAAAAAAAACAAATATACCTCAGGGGAACTGGGAAAATTTTGGTCTGTAAAAGTTGAGGAATCATTAAAAATCCCTGTGTGAGCTTCATGGTCATGGCTGCAGGGACCGCAGTTGTCAAAACCATTGCACTCCAGCTCAGGTTGTGTAGCGTCAGCTGCATCATCTAACCCAAGAGATTGCTGGCCAACAGATAACATAACGGATGGTCTTCTGTTATCTTCATCAAACTGACTAATAATGTCCCTCAAAGTTGGAGAGATATCAGAACTCTCAGGAATGCAATTCATCATTTGTTCAACACATTCTGAAAAAGAAACAAAAAAAAATGAGAGCCAACGAGAGATCATGTTAAGATACATATACAATCAGCACAAACACTTTAATCACATAATGCAAGAAAATAAAGCAATAGACCTGACATTCAAAGAAAAAAAGAAAGTAGCAAACCTCTTGCAAAAGAAATATCAATCACATCTGGTTTTTCACTATCTGTTGCACATGGCATACTCTTCCCAGGCATTTCAAGTGAATCAAACAGAATTCGACAGCCACCATAGACACCAAGATTATTTAGTAGGAGACCCCTAGCTCCACCCTCATCAAATTGTGCAGACATCTGATGATAAAGAGGATCCACAGCAAAAGCCACTAAAACACTTGCATGCAAAAAACCACTACATTTAAAATTCATAAGTGACAAAAACTCAAATGAAAGATGATTTTAACAGATCCAAGTCAAGCAAGTAATTACCATCAAACTTCTTCACATTAAGAGCCTCAAAGGATGACTCCAAGGTTGATAAAGGACACACCTACATGTATGAAAAGTTAGGAGCAAACTAGTGTATGTTCTGATTATCTACTAAAGCAAAACCAAACCAATCAACCTTCTTTTCTGTCTTTTTCTTGGAGTAACTATCCTCTTGAACATCGTTGGTTTGATCTCCCTCAAAGTCAACCTCTATAATGATAAATACTAAATCAAGATATGCATGCAAAAAATGCAAATAGTCCATTATTTGTAATCTTATCTATGAGAATATAAGACTTGCAAAACCAATAAAATCAACATGGAAGAAAGAAATTATTCTTAGTTTCAAATCAAAGGTGAACACACATGGTTAATTGAATGTCAATATGTTTGAAACAGCTGCTATTAACTATTAATAGCCAATTCTTTGAGAAATTATGCTTTTTCTACATTTGAAGTTTATGAACCCTAAACTCGTAATCACGTTTGTTGAAAAAAAAAAAAAAAGGTGGAACACACCCAGTTCTTGTTCTTGTAATCTTGCTACCAAAGACACCTTACTTTTTTTTTTTTTTTTATAGTTAACCTACTCTTGAATATTAGAGTATGAGCGGAATAAAAACAACGTTAAGCTCTATTTTTTAGCAAACTTGATGCGATAAGTTACAGAGCTTTGATTTCCTTCCAGACTTGAAAGGACCTCCAAAACATGTGGAAATTTTACCTGCCCTTAAGGCCTTGACCTTGTTGTTGTTTCTTATGGCTTTACATAGACCATATGATGCAGTAAGGAAAATTATAAGTGAAACCTGGTGTGAGTACGGCTACCCACAAATGAGTGCTCGTGTTATTCCATTGAATGCAGGAAACATTATTCAACCTTGTATGCCCAAATGGTTATGAAAAGACAGCACTGAATCTCTCACACGAGTATGCATTACGGCGCAAGGGGTTTCAATACTCTGAACTATAATCTCATTTGTAATGATAAGACGATAATACGTAGAAGCAGACGGAGAAACATATAGACTCAAATTAACCTTTGTCATCTTCACGACCGGCTCGGTTGATCCCACCAAGGACCTTGTACGCTTCAGAGTGCACGGAGTCCACTCTCATCGAGTAAATTTTGACACCAGCCTCCAAAGTGCAACTTGCCTGAAGACACAGACATTTAAACACACCAGCATTTGCGGTCACGAAACCCTGGGGAAATCGAAAAGACAAACAACCTTTTGGAAATTTGTCTCCGCATCGTCGTCTTCTTCGACTTTAATAATCTCGATCAGATGGTCTAAGAGACTGAGTTCCCACGTGTTCTTCTGATTTATTTTCTGCGTCGCATAAAATTGTATGTGACTCACACAAATAAAGCATAGTGAAAACCCCAATAGATTGAGAACGAGTGACACGAAATGGAAATATGTGACTCTGGGTTGTAATTCAGGCAAGACGGCAGCCACTTACGTTCTCGCTGGCTAGTTTTATACAATTCTGGAAAAGCTCCATGACCTGGTCTCTGCCCAGTATATCAGATTGATCGAGCGGAGGAGGCCGAGCGACTAATTTCCGACGAGTGGCAGCGGCACGGGCATCGCGGGCTTGTGCCCTCTCGAGCTGATCGTCATTAGAACCTAAAAAGAAAGGCCCTGTAGGGGACTGGAGACGAGAAGCCATTGGAGTTTTCTGCTTCCCTGGGTTGTTGAGGTTAGGAGTCACGCATTCGCCCATTTTATTAAAAAAAAAAAACAGAAAGCCTTTTTTCAGTTCTGAGACGGAGAGCGTGAGACAAAGGGGTTTCGTCGAGCAAGAGGTACCGTTGAGTCTGGAATTCTGTAAACGCAGACCCGGAGCCTCTTTCTGCTCCGGTGACAGTTTCAGTGAATTGAATCTGATTATTTGCCTCTTTTCATTTGAATAGGGAATCCCCGCTCTCTTGTTGAATCACATGGTTAAGACGGACCTCATAATTCGATATAATTACGATACTGCTAAGCCATCGCCATCGGGGCGCAAATTCTAACGTGAGAACTTAAAATTTATTTTAATTATGTATTTTACTTATGACGACTGATCGAATGTAAAAAACTATTTGGTGTTAAATATCTAAAACTCTATTTTAACTATTTGATCATGGCCGTCTGATCAACCAATAACCGTTTTAATTTATGTATTTGATTTGTGAGGGTTGATCTAATATGAAAAGTTATTTGATACGAAACACTATCTCAATCATCTGATCTGATCAACTATCATGATCAATTGGTCAGATGGTCAGATAGTTGAGATAAGACGTTAGTATGTTTTGATCGAATCAAGCATCACTTGTTATCGAATCAAGCATCATACTTAAATTACTTCTTTAATTCTTACTTTTTTATTTACAAAATACCCAAATCAGGCGATGTACGGTGTCCTCACTTGTCCATCGTGACCATCCACTGTGGTGGGCCATATATGACCTGGCGTAGACCCAACGGGCCCACAAAGGAGAAGTAGGAAACTAACCGCGTCGACGTCGAACAAACAAAAAGAACGAAAATTCAAAAAGAGGCAGATGTCGAATGGGAAGAAGCAGCAAAAAGGGCATGACCCAATTAAGTTGGGCGTGAAGAGCCCCGTCAGCCGATCGGAGAAGCCGTGTCTGTCGATGGATGGAATAAACAGTTAACCGACTCTCGCGTGGCAATTAGCCGGTGAAAAAAATGAAAGAGATCGCGCGCCAAAGACACAAAATAATTCAATTCAACCGTCAGCAGTGCTCAAATGCTGGCGTTTTCGCTCCATTGAAAACTTTCCATCATTCATGCCCCCGGAAGCCTCTTTGAAGCCATGATGAGAAGGCGGCCGCTATCTTCTTACTCATCCTCGTCTTCTGTTCGAAGTCACTTCTGGTTCGGATTGAAGATTGTTACTTCTCTTTCTGTTTGTATGTTTATTTTCCTTCTGCTAAGGCTACAGTCGAGGTCGTCCAATGCTGTGCGAGACAAAGTTCTCGAGTTTGTGCGGAGGCCCGTGGAGCCCTTTTTCGGAACGCCAAAGCTTGCTTTTCTTTTCCTTATTCGCTATAACCTTCCGCTTGATTTTCTCTGGCACGCTTTCTTCCAGGTAATTTGATTCCTTTGGTTTTTCTATGTGTAGATTTATAAACTTGTAGATATATTTGAATTCTGAGGCTGTCGAACTGGTAGAATGCCGACAACGGAACTTTCTCAATTTACGTTCATTCACAGCCGGGATTTCCCTTTGACGAATCCATGACTAAGAGTTCTTTCTTCTACAGACGCCAGCTTCCCAAGAGAATCCATGTATGTGCTACTGGAAATTTAATCGATTTTCCTTTCCATGCTATTCTTTATCTTCTTCGATTTGAATCCAGCTTCATTTTTCATAATTTGATATAATATAGGTGGCCTGGGGAGAATTAAGCATGATAGAAGCTGAGCGATTATTGCTTGAAGCAGCTCTTCAAGATCCAGCAAACCGGCGTCTTGTTCTATTATCTGACAGGTAGGTTACCTCTGATCGTTCTCAAGAAATAAATAGCTTGATTTGTTAACAACAGAACTATCAGTAATCTCAGTAAGAAAAGGAAAAAAGAACAGGAGAAAATTGTTGCCGTCTTTGTGTACTTGTATTCTGTTATTGGTATTCTTCTTAGTTGCATCTAGCCAGCACAACGTTTCTCTTTTCTATTGTTTTCTTTGGTATTCTATGATAAATTATGTTAATCGTTGTCTAGGTCTATGTAGTCGATCTAAATCTCCCTTGCAAATTCCTCATTATACCAACATTTGCTGCAGTTGTGTTCCTCTGTACAACTTCAGCTATGTGTACAACTATGTGATGTCTTCTTCAAAAAGTTTTGTGGATAGGTATCTAAAGAGGACCATGAAACCCTTTCTTCTTTTCTAAGATAGTAATCTTCATCATTGTGTATGCGTTACATTCTTTTAATAGATTAGTTGTTCTCATGTAGTTTTCTTGACACCAAGGAAAGCCGATACAATGCAAAAATGTCATCTCTTGTACCAAAAGATAAATGAAGGGGTCCCAGGTTACTTTCTCTTCATCCTAGCTTTATTTTTTCTCTTATATGTGTGTTTCTTCCACTAATTTACCTGCTGCATGATGTAATCAGTGGATCACTTTGGTTCGGAAACATGCGGAGGTTGTTCTCGCCGATGATCTTGTCTTTCCAATTTTCAGAGAATATTGTACGGTAAACCCTCAGTTTTGCCTTTTAATTAAGCATCGCTAAGATGCATATCGAAAAGTTCAGAGTGCTAACTGCATTCATCATATCAGGAGTCCTTCTTGCCTGTATAGTATTGACATTACTACAGTTCTCTGTTTAGGACCATTCTTTTATGAAAACAGTGGAAAATTTGATGTTAGAAGATTGAGAAAAGGGCGACTGAAGCAGATCACTTGGATCTGCAAGCTCTTGTAATTTATACAATGGGACTGGATATGATGGAGGGGAAGGAATATAATGTTTGGAACATCTTGTGCACTTCCATGCACAGGATAATGCCACTTATGCTCTACTGCTATCTCTTCATAATTTTCTTGCATAATATATTCGAAATTCCCTTAGAAAAGCTAAGTGTTCTGTTAGAGGGATGTTTTGCTAGGAAAATGCTTGCAAAAGAATGCATGTCTAATTGTTTGGGGGTGTTTAACATTGGTTTCATGTGCTTGTACTTTTCAGCGGCATCCAGCTTTAGTCCTCGGAGGCAATCAGATTGCTGTAAGTGGTCTCTTTCATCAACTCCAACAGTTGCTTGGTTGTTACTGACCATTGCTTGTCATTTGTGTTGAAGGTTAGGATCCTTTTTTTTGGTGGAATTTTGCTCTTGCGTTTGTTTTATTGTTTTTTGATTCTTCATGTGTAACCATTTACTAGAAAGATGGTTGCCTGTAACTTTATGGGGAGTCAGTTGCTAATAGGTACTAATTTTTAACTGAAGGAGAAGAAGAAAAATGAATTACTGTAACAAATGCTTCTAGTTGCTATTTATGACATTCAAAAAGTTTAGTACAATTAAAGTTTCTAGAAAAGTTTTACATGATTATGAGAGAGAGAAAGAGAGAGCTATCCCATAATTTCCTTAAGTGACCGCATTTGTCAGTATCAATTTCCTGAGATAAGCCTTGAACAAGTGGTCAAATTACATTGCTGAGATGGACTTTCAGACAGGAATGGATTATTTGTGGACAAAAGCGTAAAAATTTGTTGAGCTTCAAAATGCACTTTTTTATTTTTAACTTTTGATATGTTTTAAATATAACCAGAACAGAGAAAAAGGACAGTAGTGCAACTCATATTTGACTTGTTTCCATGTAGATTGGGCCTTAGGTTCAATAATCACATTTTGGGGAGGGGGTTGATTTCATAGTGGAATGATCTCATTTTTGTATTGTTGCACCGTAAAACTGCTTGACCTGCTCTTTCACTGGATATAATTTTTGTTGATGCTTTCTTATAATAGTTTAATTGCTTATCTTATCAAGAAAAAGCTTCTGGTCTTCTTTATTATGGAAAACAATCATATAACAATTTAATTATTAAATGCAGAAACAAGTAACCCAGAAGGAACACAACTGTATCCCGGATGAGCATTACATCCAAACATTACTTGCTGTAAGTAGCAATATTGTTCCTTTTTCCTTTTTTTTATTCAAAATCTATGCCATGAATATTTCAGTGTGCCAGTCCCAGAACATAATAATAGAATGGGTTGTTTTCCACATGGCTAAGAGTACTTGCAGGTTTTACATTTAAAGAAAAAAAAGAGTACTCGCAGGTTTTTATTTGGTAGCTTTGCTAGAGCCTATGAAAAATGAGAGAAAATAATTTTCTACCTTACTGATTTTATCATCTTGTTTTTTCTTGCCAATACTTTCAAGACTCAATAGGAACAGATAGTTACATATTTCTCTCTTTATTTATCATTTTATTTACTTTAACTCCTTGTAGATGGGTGAGCTTGAAGATGAACTTGAACGAAGAACAATTACCTATACTTCATGGAATGAGTCTGCAACTAAAATGGAAGGAAAAAGGTGGCACCCTATCAAATTTGGATATAATGATGCTAGTCCTGAACGCATTAAACAAATAAAGGTAAGTGAACTGCAAATGCTAAAATGAAGACAATAATTTGTGAATCTCCATTGATTTGTTTGAAACTATTCCAAATTATCATTCTCAAAACATATTCCCGACTACTGTGTGCTGGGGAAAATAAAATGCATAATAGATAGAAAGAAAACAAAATACACCCAAATCAATTTTCTTTTTCTCTTTTTTGGCATTCTGTAGTGCAGTTTCATAACTGGCTTGGACGGTTGTGCCTTTCCAATCTCTCTCTCTTTTATTCATGCAACTAGCTGCCAAAATTGTGAACAAATTTTACTCACTGTTTCACTAGATTAAGTAGTCTACCTGATAAAAAAATTTAAGCATAGTAGGTTTCTTGTGGTTTGGAGATTTACATACCAAATAAATGTCACTGACAAGCATTTTTCTAGAATGAGTGTAATGATATTGTTCTTTCAAAGAACATTCCATAATTTTTGAGTCTCAAGTGACTAGTCAGGAGATTTGGTTTACAATGGGAGCAGTTAGTACCAGAATTCAAGAGCATTGAACAGTAACAAATCAACTGCTTCATTTGAGTGACTTAGCCCAAAATTTAGGGCTTAGAGTTGTGAAATTCTTTGGTTGTTTATGCTTAGGCTTGAGTAGCCTGACCCTCCTGAACCTCACCTGTTTTATATATAATAATGATAATCATATGTGTATATGGTATTTTTCTAATATATATGTATACATCATTTATTACATGTTTTGTACTTATATGTCATGTAATGTCTTTTGCATTACTTTGGCAACTTATCTTCTTAGTTAATGCTAAGAGTAGAAAGGATGGGAGGGGCATTCATGAAGCTGTACCTACCAATATCAATGGGAGAAAGCAATGGGAAGAAGAAAAAATTAGAGTTAGGACCTGTAGGTGACGCTCTGGTTGCAATTATGTAGTTGAGTCTCAGAATGAGGTTAGGACAAGGATTTTTTCCCTGTTCTAGGTTTTGAGGTTGACCCTCAATCTAACAAATGAATCGGATTCGCAACCTTATTTCCACCTGTCTCTTTTTACTGCCAGTTATTAAATTAAACTAGATACAGAAATTGGGAACTCTGGGAGTTATCAACTGATGAAGAATGAAGAATATCTAGTATAGATTTGGGCCTTGTGCTGAATGGTCACATAAAAGGTCTTCTAGTCTGTGAGGTCTTGGGTTTAAGTCTCACTTATAAGGGGATGTGTATGTGCAATCAACATTCGAGACAAAAAAAGATCTAATATATGAACAGGTTTCAAATGGCCGAAATGGTTGCTGGCACACTTCCAAACAAAAAGGTGCCTATTAAGCCTATTAAGTTTTAGCAATGCTGGAACCTGGAATCGTCTGTCATGATGAGGTTCCATCCATACCAAAACAAAGTATTTATAGGATGTTTGAAGTTTGGAATAAAGTTCTTTTGTTTAAAGAATGAAAATTGGAGAGGAACTTGGCATGGTCAGCTTTCTTTGGACGTGATATGCTTTATTTATTAATTTATTCTTGTTGTTTTTATTGCACAGGTTGGAGAACAATATAATAAAAAAATTGTGTATTTTATGCCGTATGCAGGACATCAATCATGTGTACTATGAGACTGAATATAGGACTGAATGGTGCTACAGCAATGGCACATCAGTGCCTTGCTTTATGTTTGCTAGAAAGTTCACACCAGATGCTGCTATGCGTCTTTTGAGAGATGGAGGGGTTGGTCCTGTTGATGCCACTGCATTCTTGACTTGAAAATATTCCCCGTCTAACTGAGTCGTTGCAGCATAAAAACCTTTTGGTGGTAGAGGCACAGAATGGGAAGGTATTTTGTTTCCATCTATGCTATTTTAACGAGCTTTGATGGGAATGTGCAATATGTGAGAGCAGAAAGGTTTATAAGAGTGTAACCCAGGTGATGTTAATAATAGCACTCAAGGTGCTTTACTCAAGGCCTTTCGATCATCCTGACCAATGCGCTCTCAATGCTTTCGTGAATGGAAGCTAATTGAGATGAGATTTTCAAATTTTGGGAGTCGAAACGAGAATAATCTCTCAATAAACCAATGTCAGAAACTAACACTATTTGGCATTTACATGCTAATGCGAAATCTTTATACCTCTAATCTTCATAACCGCCTGTAAACATTTAATCAAGATTCATTGTAACGAAAGGATCAGACACTCACAGACGAGCACAAGACAAAAAGTTTCGACGTACTTATGATTTTGAGGAATTAGATTGTTTTAAACTCGGTTTCCATGACTCAAAACGTATGTGCGTTTACTCAATCGCCTTGTGTGAGTTACAGCTGAGCCACGGACTATAAATCCCAACTAATACAAATTATTATCATCATTCTATGTTTTTTTCCTTTTTTTTCTTTCTATAGCCCGTGAGCTTCGACGACAAGCACTGGTATGGTCCCTGGGTGCTGTAGATGGCTTCAGTAAAATGAACGGCTAAAACCCATAAATTCGTTCGTTATATAAATGATTTCTTCGATGAAGAAGACAAGAATACATTACAGAGCTGGTTTCTGAAACTTCTGAAATTATCGAACCTTTCTTCTTTAAACAGCAGGCGGTTGAAAGTCATGGCTTGAGGGACAATGGAATTCGAATTCATCCCGAAAAATGGAAGCTCTTCAGCTCGTTCAGCAACCTTCTTCTTCATCTCCTCTACAGTCGCTCTAAAGAGCTCAAACTCGTGCAACTCGAGTCCCTCGACGTCCGCTTCCCAACCGAACTTGTGTTCTGTTGCCGCTTTCAAAACCTGTTCCAGCTTTATCTTCCTCTTCTTCTCCGCATCCACTTGGTTCAGCAGCTCCGTGTATCGGCGGCTAAGCTCGCGCAACGTGGCCCCTCGATGGACGGCATCCGGCAGAGCCTTCGGGCGGGAGAGGGAGTTTGTCCGGCCGTTGGTTGGGATGAGGAAGCGCTCGATAACGGAGTCGCCGGAGGGGTGCCCGAAGGAAAACACCTTACCTGCGGGAGAGAAGACGACGATGGATGTCTCCGCCCCGCATAAGATGCAGAGCTCGCTTGCCTTCTTGAACAGCCCGGCTCGACGCTTAGAGAAGCAGACTTGCCTGGCATCTATGTTCTCTATCTTCTTGATCTCGATCTTTTGACGACCCATGCTTGTTTTTCTCACCATGGCCGATGCAGGAAAACCAGGGAAAAAAAAAACAGAGAAAACAAAAGAAGAACAAGTGGGTAATGACAGATTGCTTGGGGTGGAGATGTTGAGTGAAATTTAACAATGCACTCCTTGACTTCCTGCTCCGGGACGGTGACTGTCAGCACACCGTTCTTTGTGGCCGTCTTCCCTTGAACCACCTTCGCTTCCTTCGGCAGTCGAAGTCGTCTCAACCACGGCTTCTCTTCACGCAGAGCCTCTGGACGCAGTTCTCCTCTTCCCTCTCTGTTTCTCTTCAGAAATTTAGCCCCCCTTTCACATTTCATTAAGAAGTTACTGGGCTTTTATTTACCTTGGGCTGAGATAGGCTGGGCTTCGTAGTGGGTTGGAGTTTATTTTCAACAAGAGAAGCATGGTTAAATTTAAGGACAACTTTTACCGGTCTAAAGATTTCGGATTTGAATACCCTAATTACTCTTTGTTTCTAAACTTGGATGATTTCAGAGATATCCTCGTTTCGACACCTCGAAAGTTTTAAATGTTTGATCTCACGTGGCTTCCATATATGAAAGGCTGGAAGCAATCCTCGCTGGAAAACAGAGCAATCCTCAAAGGAAATATAAAAAGAAGGAAAATTCAAAAAGAGTCAGGTGAGGAATGGGAAGAAGCAGCAAAAAGGACATGATCCCATATAGAGCCCAGTCAGCTGATTGGAGACGGCGTGTATGTCGCGTGGCAGTTAGCCGGTGATAAAAAGAAAGAGATCGCGCGCCAAAGACACAAACTAATTCAATTCAACCGTCCGCAGTGCCCAAATGCTGGCGTTTTCGCTCCATTGAAAACTTTCCATCATTCATGCCCCCGGAAGCCTCTTAGAAGCCATGACGAGAAGGCGGCCGCTATCTTATTACTCATCCTCGTCTTCTGTTCGGAGTCTCTTCTGGTTCGGATTGAAGATTGCTACTTCTCTCTCTGTTTTTATGTTTGTTTTCCTTCTGCTAAGGCTACTGTTGAGGTCGTCCAATGCTGTGCGAGACAAAGTTCTTGTGGAGCCCGTTTTCGGAACGCCAAAGATTGCTTTTCTTTTCCTTGCTCGCAGTAACCTTCCGCTTGATTTTCTCTGGCACGCTTTCTTCCAGGTAATTTGATTCCTTTGGTTTTTGTATGTGTAGACTTATAAACTTGTAGATATATTTGAATTCTGAGGCTGTCGAGCTGGTAGAATGCCGACGACGGAACTTTCTCAATTTACATTCATTCAGAGCCGGGATTTGCGTTCGACGAATCCACGACTAAGAGTCCTTTCTTCTACGGACGCCAGATCGCCAAGAGAGTCCATGTATGTGCTACTGGAAATTTAATTGATTTTCCTTTCCATGCTATTCTTTGTAAGTTATTTATCTGTGTCTTGTTCGATTTGAATCCAGCTTCATTTTTCATAATTTGATATATTATAGGTGGCCTGGGGAGAATCAAGCATGATAAAAGCTGAGCGATTATTACTTGAAGCAGCTCTTCAAGATCCAGCAAACCGGCGTCTTGTTCTATTATCTGACAGGTAGGTTACCTCTGATCGTTCTCAAGAAATATACAGCATGATTTATTACCAACAGAACTAACAGTAATCTCATTAAGAAAAAGAAAAAGGAACAGTGGAAAATTGTTGACGTCTTTGTGTACTTGTACGCTGTCATTGGTATTCTTCTAAGTTGCATCTAGCCAGCACGACGTTTCTCTTTTCTATTATTTTCTTTGGTATTCTATGATAAATTATGTTAGTTGTTATCTAGGTCTATGTAGTCGATTTAAATCTCCCTTGCAAATTGCTCATTATACCAACATTTGCTGCAGTTGTGTTCCTCTGTACAACTTCAGCTATGTGTACAACTATGTGATGTCTTCTTCAAAAAGTTTTGTGGATAGGTATTTAAAGAGGACCATGAAACCCTTTCTTCTTTTCTAAGATAGTAATCTTTTTCATTGTGTATGCGTTACATTCTTTTAATAGATTAATTGCTCTCATGTAGTTTTCTTGACCCAAAGCAAAGCCTCTACAATGCAAAAATGTCACCTCATATACCAAAATACAAATGGAGGAATGGGTCCCAGGTTACTTTCTCTTCATCCTAGTTTTATTTTTCCTTTTATATGTGTGTTTCTTCCACTAATTTATCTGCTACATGATGTAATCAGTGGATCACACTGGTTCGGAAACATGCGGAGGTTGTTCTCGCCGATGATGTTGTCTTTCCAATTTTCAGAAAATATTGTAAGGTAAACCCTCAGTTATCAAAAAGTTCAGAGTGCTTACTGCATTCCTCATATCAGGAGTCTAAAGCTTCTTGCCTTTATACTATTTGACATTACTACAGTTCTCTGTTTAGGACCATTTTTTTTAAAACAGTGGAAAATTTGATGTTAGATGATTGAGAAAAGGGCGACTGATGCAGAACACTTGGATCTGCGAGCTCTTGTAATCTATACAATGGGACCTGGATATGATGGGCACAGGATAATGCCACTTATGCTCTACTGCTATCTCTTCATAATTTTGTTGCATAATATATTCGAAACTCCCTTAGAAAAGCTACGTGTTCTGTTAGAGGACTGTTTTGTTTGGAATATGCTTGCAAAAGAATGTATTTCTAATTGTTTGGAAGTGTTTAACATTGGTTTCATGTGCTTATACTTTTCAGTGGCATCCAACTTTAGACGTCGGAGGCAATCAGATTGCTGTAAGTGGTCTCTTTCATCAACTCCAACAGTTGCTTGGTAGTTACTGACCATTGCTTGTCATTTGTGTTGAAGGTTAAGATCCTTTTTTTTTGTGGAATATTGCTCTTGAGGTTTTTTTATTGTTTTTTTAATTCTTCATGTGAAGCCATTTACTAGAAGTTGGTTGCCTGTAGCTTTATGGGGAGTCAGTTGCTAATAGGTACTAATATTTAGCTGAAGGAGAAGAAGAAAAATGAATTACTGTAACAAATGCTTCTAGTTGCTATTTATGACATTCAATAAGTTTAGTAAAATTAAATTTTCTTGAAAAGTTTTACATCATTATGAGAGAGAAAGAGTGAGAGAGAGAGAGAGAGAGAGAGAGAGAGAGCTGTCTCATAATTTCCTTCCGTGAACATGTTGTCAGTATCAATTTCCTGAGATAAGCATTGAACAAGCGGTCAAATTACCTTGCTGAGATGGAGTTTCAGACAGGAATGGATTATTTGTGGACAAAAGTGTAAAAAATTGATGAACTTCAAAATGCACTTTTTTATTTTAAAATTTTTATATGTTTTAAATATAACCTGAACAAAGAAAAAGGACAGTAGTGCAAGTTTCCATGTGGATTGGGCCTTAGGTTCAATAATCACATTTTGGGAGGGGGTTATTTTCATAGTGGAATGATCTCATTTTCGTATTGTTGCACCATATAACTGCTTAACCCTAAACTCTTTCACTGGATATATTTTTTTCTGATGCTTTCTTATAATAGTTGAATTGCTTATCTTATCAAGAAAGAGCTTCTGGTCTTTTTTTTCTTATGGAAAATGATCGTATGACAATTTAATTATCAAATGCAGCAACAAGTAGCCCAGAAGGAACACAAATGTATCACGGATGAACATTACGTTCAAACACTACTTGCTGTAAGTAGCAATATTGTTCCTTTTTCCTTTTTTTTTATTCAAAATCTATGCCATGAATATTTCAGTCTGCCAGTCCCTGAACATAATAATAGAATGGGTTGTTTTCCACATGGCTAAGAGTACTTGCAGGTTTTAGTTTGGTAGCTTTGCTAGAGCCTATGAAAATTGAGGGAAAATAATTTTCTACCCTACTGATTTTATCATTTTGTTTTTTCTTGTGAATATTTTCAAGACTCAATAGGAACAGATAATTACATATTTCTATCTTTACTTATTATTTTATTTACTTTAACTCCTTGTAGATGAGTGAGCTTGAAGATGAACTCGAACGAAGAACAATTACCTATACTACATGGAATGAGTCTGCAACTGAAATGGAAGACGGGTTGCACCCTAGAAAATTTGGATATAATGATGCTAGTCCTGAACGCATCAAAGAAATAAAGGTATGTGAACTGCAAATGCTAAAATGAAGACAATAATTTGTGAATCTCCATTGATTTGTTGGAAACTATTTCAAATTATCATTCTCAAAACATATTCCTGACTACTGTGTACTGGGGAAAATACAATTCATCATAGATAGAAAGAAAATAAAATACACCCAAATTAATTTCCCTTTTTTCTTATTTTGGCGTTCTGTAGTGCAGTTTCATGACTGGCTTGGACAGTTGTGCCTTTCCAATCTCTCTCTCTCTCTCTTTTATTCATGCAACTAGCCGCCACAATTGTGAACAAGTTTTACTCACTGTTTCACTAGATTAAGTAGTCTACCTGATATAATTTTAATTATAGAAGTTTCTTGTGGTTTGGATATTTACATACCAAATAAATGTCACCGACAAGCATTTTTCTACAATGAGTGTAATGATATTGTTCTTTCGAAGAACATTCCATATTTTTGAGACTCAAGTGACTAGTCAGGAGATTTTGTTTACAATGGGAGCATTGAATACTAACAAATCAACTGTTTATGATTGGTTCTATCCAGTAGGTTCCAAATGTTACTGCTTCATTTGAGTGAATTAGCCCAAAATTTAGGGTTTAAGAGTTGTGAAATTCCTTGGTTGTTTACGCTTAGGCTTGAGTAGCCTGACCCTCCTGAACCTCACTAGTTTAATGTATAATAACGATAATCACATGTGTATATGGTATTCTTCTAATACATATGTGGACATCATTTATCACATATTTTGTACTTATATGCCATGTAATGTGTTTTGCATTACTTTGGCAACTTATATTCTTAGTTAATGATAAGAGTAGAAAGGATTTATGTCCTGTTGTAGGTTAACCTGGAATTGTCTGTCGTGGTGAGATTCCATCCATACCGAAACAAAATATTTATAGGATGTTTGAAATTTGGAATAAAGTTCTTTTTTTAAAAGAATGAAAATTGGACAGGAACTTGGCATGGTCAGCTTTCTTTGGACGAGATATGCTTTATTTATTATTTTATTCTTGTTGTTTTTATTGCATTTGTTGGAGAACAATATAATAAAAAAATTATTTTATGCTGTATGCAGGACATCAAGCAAGTGTACTATAAGACAAAATATGGTTTTGGTTTTGGATGGACCGAATGGTGCCTCAGCAATGGCACATCAGTGCCTTGCTTTCTGTTTGCTAGAAAGTTCACACCAGAAGCTGCTATGCGTCTTTTGAGAGATGGAGTGGTTGGTCCTTTTGATGCCATTGCACTCTTGACTTGAAAATATTCCCCGTCTAACTGAGTTTTTTTACTGTCTCCATCTATGCTATTTTAACGAGCTTTGATGGGAATGTGCAATATATACGAGCAGAAAGGTTTATAAGGTGATGGGAAGATAAAAGTGCTAGCAAACACCAGGGTTAAGGGGGTTTTGTGCGTATAATCAACATTAAAAAAATTTGAATCATCAAACCCTATCTCGTCCCTACCTTGCTTAAACCTAGCTTAAACCCCGATCCATCTCTGTCCTGTCGTTTTAAACCCGACTCATTTCAACTCTGTTTTATATCCCTGTTTCTATTCGGGATGGGTTTGGGAAAACATTCCAACGAGTGTTTTTTTTTTTTTTTGGTCCTGTCAACTCCACCCTATACCCACGTGTTCACTCTCTTCTTATTTTCCAATGCAACGAGTCTATATGGTGGAAGACAAGATAGGGATTGAACGCAATTCAATTAGTTGTCTGTCAAGGTGCTTTTTACTCGAGGCCTTTCGATCATCCTGACCAACGGGCGCTTACAATGCTTTCGTGAATGGAAACTGGTATAGGTCCCTGGGTAGATGTAGATGGTTTAAGTAAAATGAACGGCTAAAACCCAGAAATTCGTTCGTTATATAAATGATTTCTTCGATGAAGAAGACAAGAGTACATTACAGAGCTGGTTTCTGGATTCTGAAGAACAAAACTGGAGCCAAATCAAAGTCTCAAAGTAAACTGGCGGCAGCTCAATGGTAACTTACGAATTTATCGAACCTTTCTTCTTTAAACAGCAGGCAGTTGAAAGTCATGGCTTGAGGGACAATGGAATTCGAATTCATCCCGAAAAATGGGGTCGAATAGGAGGCACGGATCGCAAGCTCTTCAGCTCGTTCAGCAACCTTCTTCCTCATCTCCTCTAGAGTCGCTCTAAAGAGCTCGAGTTCGTGCAACCCGAGTCCCTCGATGTCCGCTTCCCAACCGAACTTGTGTTCCGTTGCCGCTTTCAAGACCTGCTCCAGCTTTATCTTCCTCTTCTTCTCCTCATCCACTTGGTTCAGCAGCTCCGTGTATCGGCGGCTAAGCTCGCGCAACGTGGCCCCTCGATGGGAGGCATCCGGCAGGGCCTTCGCGCGGGAGAGGGAGTTTGTCCGGCTGTTGGTTGGGATGAGAAAGCGCTCGATAACGGAGTCGACGGAGGGGTGCCCGAAGGAAAACACCTTACCTGCGGGAGAGAAGACGACAATGGATGTCTCCGCCCCGCATAAGATGCAGAGCTCGCTTGCCTTCTTGAACAGCCCCGCTCGACGCTTAGAGAAGCAGACTTGCCTGGCATCTATGTTCTCTATCTTCTTGATCTCGATCTTTTGACGACCCATGCTTGGTTTTCTCACCATGGCCGATGCAGGAAAACCAGAGAAAAAAAAAAACTGAGAAAACAAAGAAGAACAAGTGGGTAATGACAGATTGCTTGGGTTGGAGAAGCATGATTATTTAAGGACAACATTGCAGCGTGACATGTTGTTTACCGGTCTAAAGATTTCGGATTTGAATACCCTAATTACTCTTTGTTTCTAAACTTGGATGATTTCAGAGATATCCTCGTTTCGACACCTCGAAAGTTTTAAATGTTTGATCTCACGTAGCTTCCATATATGAAATCCTGGAAGTAATCCTCACTGGAAAACTGAGACGTCCAGCAAGCATGCATCTTCGTTGGCAGGGCCCTGGTACTCCTCCAAGCCGACGATCACATCTCTTTCTTCTTGTTTCCTTAACAATCCCATATTGTAATACACCAAATCCCTTCGTTTTATTTCCAACCTTCAATGTTATTTCCAAGGATCTGGTAATTGCCATTACGAATTTATTTGTTAAGAGATGTTTTAGGAAGTGTACCATAATAAGGAACATGAGGCAGGCTTTGAATATTTAAACGTTTGCATTGGAGTAAGCAAGCAATCTACAAAACAATCAAGCATTTGATCAAATTGTAAGCTATGTTTCCCTATTTCTCTAGCCTTTGGCACACACAAAAAAATGATTATTGAAAATAGAACCTGGGTCTAGAGTCCAGATTGTGGGCATTGATCAACTATTAAGATTCAAAGAATTAGACCACTAGTTGACCGATAACCAAAATCAAAATTCTTGATGTTCAAAGCACAATGATTTTGTCATTAGTTGGTTAATGATCAAAGTCAAAATTTTGGTTAAACTATTGTCATAATTTGAATTAGTTATTGAGATCATAAAAAAATAATGATTAGGTACGAGATCACTATCAAAATCAAATTAGAAAAAGAAGTACATATTCAACACGTGGTGTCGTAGGAGAGCATCATTTGAGTGGAAGAGGTGTCACATAGCCGATACAATGGGACTTTAGGACAGCACCTCCAAAGTAGAGGAGGTAGCACAATTTTAAATTACATGAGATGATAAATGCTCTGCTCTCGTGAATGAAGAAAGAATCTAAGCCCAAGTGTTTCTCTCCCCTTGCACATGGAGAGGAGGTAGTACAATTTTTGTAAAATCGAAGGATTTCAAAGAATTTTTCCGATGTATTCTTCTCCGTTTATGAGGCTATTTATAAGATATTACATGTTGATTTTATGTCCAATTTAGATCATCAAATCAAGGTACAGAATCATGGATTGATGGCAACAATTAGTTTTCTACAATTAAGCTAATCTAATTTACCTACATTCTATTACAGTCTGCACACACTCCCCCTCAAGTTGGTGCATAGATATCGGTCATGCCCAACTTGTCAATTATACCATGAAATGTCTTCCCTGATACTGCCTTCGTGAGCATATCAACCAGTTGACTCTCAGATTGAATAAAAGGGAATTGTATAATCTTTGCATCAAGGTTCTCCTTGATGAAATGACAATCAACTACAACATGTTTAGTGATGTTGAACCGGATTTTGTGCAATCGCGATGGCTACCTTATTATCACAATGGAGATTCATATGTTTGGCGTATTCAATCCCTAAGTCCCTCAGTACATTCCTTATCCATAACAACTCGGATACACCATGAGCCATACCTCAAAATTCAGCTTCAGCATTTGATCTTGATACTACCTTCTGTTTTTTATTTTTCCAAGTGACAAGATTCCCTTCCATAAAAGTAAAGTAACCCGACGTCGATTTTCTGGTTGTTTGATCACCTGCTCAATCAGAATATGTATATCCTTCAATATTAGAGATACCATTTTTTTAGAATAACAAACCTTTTCCTGGAGCACTCTTTAAGTATCTCAAGATCCGATAGACTACTTCCATATGTTCTTCACTTGGTGCATGCATGAACTGACTCACAACGCTCACTGCATAAGCTATATCAAGCCTTATGTGTGATAGGTAGATTAATCTTCCAACTAATTGCCGATAACACCTTTGTCTGCTAAGATTTGATCTGGCAAATTTTTGAGCTTATGATTCATTTCCATGGGCATCTCTATTGGTTTACAGTCAAGCATTCCGATTTCAACTAGAAGATCCAACACATATTTGCGTTGTGAAAGGAAGACTCCATGTTTCGATCTTGCAACCTCAATTCCAAAAAAATATTTAAGTTGTCCGAGATCATTCATTTCAAATTTAGTCGCTAAATACTCCTGTAAAACTTGCACTTCACATGGGTCATTTCCTGTCAGGACAATATCATCAACATATACAATTAAAGCTGTTACATTTTCTTCTTTGTGTTTTATAAACAAAGTATGATCTGAGTTACTTTGCATATAGCCAAACTCCTTCATTGTAGTCGAGAATCTCCCAAACCATGTTCTAGGTGATTGTTTCAGCCCGTACAATGACTTCTTCAATTTATAGACTTCACCTTGACACAAAGAACCACTTTTAACTCCGGGTGGTAGCTCCATGTAGACTTTTTCTTCTAAGTCTCCATTGAGGAAGATATTTTTAACATCAAATTGTGGTAGAGGTCAATCTCGATTTGCTGTTATAGATATAAGAATGTGAATTGTATTGATCTTAGCTACTGGTGCAAAAGTATCCTGATAGTCTATCCCATACCTTGGCATATATCCTTTTGCAACTAGTCGAGCTTTATATCTGTCAATACTTCCATCCGGTTTGAGTTTCACCATGAACACCCATCGACATCCAATTGTCTTCACTCCTTTAGGCTGTGAAACAAGTTCCCACGTAGCATTCTTTTGTAGAGCCTCCATCTCTTCGTTCATCGTCTTTTTCCATTTTGGATCAGTTAATGCCTCATGTACATTACTAGGAATAGAAATTTGGATAATTGATCAACAGTAAATGCATACAATTTAGTCAACCTATAGGAGGACACATAGTTGTTGATTGAATATTTGGTATTGGCTTCAAGATCAGGTTCATACTGTTTCTTTAGAACTCCCCTATTCAATCTTTGTGGATATCTAGGAGTTATATTTTCTGTAGGAACACATGTTTCAATAGATTCATCAAACACAAGATTTGTATTTACTTGAGGAGGAACATTCTGGGTTGATTCTTCAATTGATGGTGCAGACAGAGGCAACTCTAAGGATTCTTCAGGAGCAATTAATGATTCGCTCTCGGTTTCATGGTTGGGACTACAATCTTGTTGCACATCACGACGACTTAGTTGGTTAAAAAATTCATTCACCGCTTCTAACTTATCACCTCCACTATTCTCTTGTTGATTAAACAAGTCATTCACTGCTTCTAACTCAATAAACTCAGCCCCTCCGCTATTCTCTTCACTTGAGCTCTCCCCCTAAAGAGAATTATGAGAGACTCCTCCTGAGTAATAGGGTCTTAATTCATTGAAAGAGGCATCTAGAGTTACATGGAGCTTTCGGGTGTGTGGATCATAACACCGATATCCTTTTTTAAAATTAGAATAGCCAACAAAAACACATCGTTTAGCACATGGATCAAGTTTATTTCATAAAACTTTTGGGATATGAACATATACAATACACCCAAAAACCTCGGGTTCAAGATTTGGAATATGGGGAATGGAAATTAGGGAGTGCAATTTTTGTTGAGGAGTTTGAAAGTCTATAACTCGAGAAGGTGTTCGATTGATAAGGTAGGCAGCAAATTTGACAGCTTCGCCCCAATAAAACCGAGGCATGTTCATGCCAAAGAGAGAAACACGCACTACTTCCAAAAGTTGTCTATTCTTCCTCTCTACCAATCCATTTTGTTGGGGAGTATAGATGCATGAGGTCTGATGATGAATTTCATGATTGTTTAGAAAATTACTCAGAGAAGCATCGACAAACTTAGTACCATTATCAGATTGCAAAACACAAATCTGCTTCTGGTACTGAGTATGTACCATTTGGTGAAATTTCTGAAAAGTTAGACACACATCACTCTTTTATATAAGCAGGGATACCCAAGTCATTCTAGTGCATTCATCAATAAATGTCACAAAATACTGAGCTCGAGAAATAAAGGGAACCTTTGCAAGACCCCAAACATCAGAATGAATAACCTCAAAAGGTTCAGAACTTTTATTCAAACTCGATAAATAAGAGATATGGTGACTTTTAGCCAGTTCACAAGTGTCACAATGAAAATCCAAATTATTCAAACCTGAAAAGAGTTGTGGTCGCAATTTCTTAAGATAACTAAAGGAAAGATGATCGAGTCTTCGGTGCCATGACCATATAGTTGCTTGAGCAGTGTCTTCACTACTAGCTTGATTTGCTTTACTTATTTTAGATCTCCCATTCTCTCTAAACTCCAAATAGTAGAGTTTACCCCGTCTAACGCCATAACCAAGAATCTTCCAGGTTAGAATGTCCTGAAAGACACAATAGGAGGGGCCAGAGAGTTACAGTACAACAAGACTCGAAGTAATTTGGCTAACAGACAACATATTGTATTCAAGAGATGGAACAACAAACACAATATCTAATATAAGATTATTCGACAAGATAACTGATCCTTCCCCAGTAATAGGAGATGTACTACCATTGGCGGTTAAAATAACGGATTGAGGAGAGGGTACGATAGATTTTAACTGACTGGAGTCCCTTATCATGTGATTGGATACACCTGTATCTATAATCCAAGTTTTATTCTTAGAATATGTAGAGAATGTTGAAGCTTAACCGATAATACTTGGATGGGCAACATTCGTCGTAGATAGTAGCTTTTCCCCAACAATCTTTTTTCTGAGGTTTTTTTGAGTGGATAACCAATAATCTCATAACATCACTATTGCGAATTGCCTTTTTCCCCGTAGTGAGTGCATACCCGGTTGTTAGCTTTATTAGAGATTGGACGATAGCTCTCCATTGTTTGTCTCTGGGTTAATTCAAAATTTGGATCCGGTCCGGGAAGTAGTCCGATTCAATTCAGTAGTCATGTTCGGATCGGTTCGGTCTGATCCGGTTCGAGTTTGATTCAAGTCCGGTTCGGGTTGGTCTGGTCCAATTCTTGTCCGGTTCGGTTCTGGTCCGGGTGCGGCTCGGATCCGTTGAGTTGATCCGCCGGTTTGGGTCAGTTCGGTCAACAGAGAAATAAAGGAACAGTAGTTCCTAAGTTTAAAAAAAAATCACCTTTCTTCTTCGACAACGGCAACAGAGCTTCGGCTTCCTTCGGCGACAGCAGTGGTCGGCAACGATAACAGGGTGGTGGTGCGGTCGTCGGTGGTCGGCGACGAGGTTTCGGCTACGGGACCGTCGGCAGTGGCTGAAAAAAAATAGTCTGTCGGCTTCCCTTGGCGACAGCAGTGATCGACAATGGTAGAGGTGTTGGTGGTGAGGTCATTGGCGATCTTCAAAAATCTTCGGCGCTTGTCGGCAACAAGGTTTTGGCTACGAGACCATCGGCCGTCGTAGAGGGAAAAAAACAGAGTTCGTCGGCTTCCTTCGGCGATAATTTTTTTCGACTACCTCTGTCGGCGACTACGGGAGCACTTAACTCTGATCTTCGGAAACGGGAAGGAAAAGAGAAATGTCCCTCTCTGATACCAAGTAAAATCAAAGGATTTCAAAGAATTTTTTCAATGTATTCTCCTCCGTTTAGGAGGCTATTTATAAGATATTACATACTGATTTTAGGTCCAACTTAAATCCTAAAATTAAGGTACAAAATCACGGATTGATGAAAACAATTAGTTTCCTACAATTAAGCTAATCTAATTTACATACATTTTATTACAGTTTGCACACAATTTTAAATTGCATGAGACTGATAAATGCTTTGTGCTCTCATGAATGAAGAAAAACTGAAAACCAAGTGTTTCTCTCCCCTTGCACATAAAACTAGTCAAAGGGAGAGGTAAAAGATAGAGGTGAGAAAAAATTCTAACTAGCTTTTGGGAGAGTGTTTTAAGAAAAAAAATTTGCTAGAAAAATTTCAAGAGGTTTGTGTAGAAAAACTCTATTTGTCAAAACAAGGAAACTTTGATGACTCACCAACACACATGATCTCAAGTCTTGCCTAAAACCTCATCCGAATTCTACTACAAAATTTGCAAGAAGTAAACATTTTTGCCGCTATTTCGCCTTCCTTCTTGAACTTGCCATTTGCAATATGGGGCCACATTTCCCCATCAAGTACTAAGTATAGTTATTATAGTTATGAGAGTAAAGGGAGTCAAAATTGTTGTAGGAAGTTATTTCCTTCCCAAACTAATTGATGGAAAATTTTCCAACAAACTTAGAGCAAAAAGTTATCTTCATATAAGGGCCTGTTAGTGTGCAGCGTAAGTGAAGTGTATTTCACTTATGCCGGGGAAAGTGGGTCGAAACCCGTTAGTGCGGCCAGTAAGTGACGAGGGGAAATGAAATACAATTGTATTTCGTTTCCCCTCGTTTCAGGCATAAAACGATGGTAAGTGAAATCCGAGGGGTCGAGCTCGGATTTCACTTACCAACCCCTCGGATTTCACTTACCATCGTTCAAATACATCTCACACTCAGGGAGGATCGGGGAGGAACCTTTGTCAAACGATGTTTCAGAGAAATTTTTTTTTCTCTCTCACAACCTTCGGCTTCTCTTCTCTCTCGACCTCCCTCTCCTCTCCCTCTCGACCTCCGTCGCAAAGCACGGGAGGCCGAGCCTCTGCCATAGAGCCTCTCGGCTTCCCTCTCTTCTCCCTCTCGGCGTACCGTTGGAGCGCTGCCTCCGTCGCCGTTGCCCGTTGGCCTGCCGCCTCCGTCGTCGTTGCCCGTTGGCCCGCCGCCTCTGTTGCCCGCTAGCCCGTCGTCGTAGTCTCCTGCCACTGAGGAAGACGACGCGTGTAGGAAGATGATGGTTTAATTTTTCCTAAGTTAGGAAAAATTAAACCGTGGTAAAAATAATAATTTGTATTTTTTTATTTATAAAATAATTATTTTTATTTATTTAATATATTTATTTTATAATTACTATATTAATATATTTTAATTATCCCATTGCTATAATTAATTAAACCAATGGTTTTAAATTTTTTGACAATATATTATTAACTAATAATACAAAAAATATATTATGTTATTAATAAATATATCTTTATTTATTATATTAAATTAATTGTTTTTAATGTTAAAACATATCTTATGTTATTAAAAAATTATTTATTTATTATATTCACTTATGTTATTTTTTTATTTATTTTTAATATTTTATTTTAGTTGCACGTACTCAGAGGGAGTCTGTAGTACAATCTGCAATAACATCATATTATTGAGATGTTTTAGCAATTCAGATGTGGTAAAATTATTGACTATTATGTTTTAATGCTAGTAAATATTTTTTATGTTGTACTTTTGTATGAACAAATATAATTTTTTATATTAAAAAGGTGATTGGGTTATATTTGTATTATTTGTATTTTTATTTTTACGATATTTGTGTAGTACGCTATGTAGTACGATATGTGTATAATTATTTTATATTTAGATATTACAAAATTAAAATTTAATTAAAATTTTAATAATATAAAATTAATAATTTGTTTAATTATTATATTAAATATATTTTATTTATTAACTAATATTAATTTAATTTTCTAATAGTCAAATATATTAAAATATTTTATTTAATAACTAATATATATGAACTTTACACCACACTTTCCATTGTACACACTAACACAAACAATTACTTTATACTGCACTTTCCATTGCACATACTAACATAAACAAATACTTTACATTATACTTTCCATTGCACACACTAACACAAACAACTACTTTACATTCCCTCTCACTTTCCCAGGGAAGGGAAAGTACTTTTCATTGTATTTCATTTCCCTCCTCTCACTTTCCCCAGGGAAGGGAAAATACTTTTCATTGTATTTCATTTCCATCTACACTTACATTGTGCACTAACCCAACCCCCCCCTAGGGAATTTCTCGTGTCAATTGAAGAGTAACAATTTGATATTGCTGATATTTTGTCACACAAAGAAACAAGAAGCCTTCACATCGAAACAATTACTACTATGTACCACTTCTCGACCAACCCAACGTAGCAATTTCTCTCTTTAATTGCAGCATGTACCTATTAAGAACGTTTAGAATGTTTAGAACGTTTAGAATGTTTAGAACGTTTAGAATGTTTAGAACGTTTAGAATGTTTAGAACGTTTCTAGTGGTGAAGCAGATGCAAGATATTTTCCCAGAGATCAATAAATACCGTCCCCGTGAGGATCTGCAGCGACATCCACTCCAGAGAGTGAAAGTGAGCGAGGAGGAAGAGAAAGGAGTGCCGACAGTGACAAATGTTGACCCCGTCCATCATATCGGCGTCGTCGGCGACGGTTCTTCCCGTCCGTTCCATCCCTGGCAGCTATGGGTTGCCACTTCTGGGTCCTCTGAAGGACCGGATGGACTACTTTTGGTTCCAGGGACCCAAGACCTTCTTCCTCGATCGAATGGAGAAACACAAGAGCACAGTCTTCCGCACGAATGTTCCTCCCACTTTTCCTTTCTTCCTCCGCGTGAACCCTCAAATGATCGCTATTCTTGACTGTAAGTCGTTCTCCTATTTGTTTGATATGTCCGTGGTCGAGAAGAAGAATGTATTGGTGGGAGATTACATGCCCAGTGTCTCCTACACCGGCGATATCCGCGTCCTGGCCTACCTTGACACTGAAGAAAAGCAGCACTCCTCGATCAAGAGCTTTGTGATGGACACGCTGAAGATGAGCTCCAAAGTTTGGGTTTCAGAATTCCTCCAGAGCGTGGACATCTTTTTCGACGCGATCGACAAGGACTTATCCGGTAACAGCAGCGCCGGGTTTGTGGTTCCGATGCAGCAGTGCATACTTCGGTTCTTGATGAAGAGCATCGTCGGAGCAGACCCGGCGGTCCGACCAGACATTGAGAAAAACGGCTTCGCGATATTAGACACCTGGCTTGCTCTCCAGCTGATCCCCACCCAGAAAGTTGGGGTGATTCCCCAACCTCTGGAGGAGCTATTGTTGCATTCTTTTCCGTTCCCCTCGTTCATCGCCAACTGGGGATACCGGAAGCTCTACGACTTTGTCGACGGGGAGGGGAAAGAAACCGTCTCCAGAGCGATGAAAGAGTACAACTTGACGAAAGACGAGGCGATTCATAACCTCTTGTTCGTTCTGGGTTTCAACGCCTTCGGTGGGTTCTCTATCTTCATCCCCACACTCCTATCTACCATCGGAAGGGATAAGACCGGGTTAAGAGAAAAGCTCAGAGACGAGGTGAGACGACTCAAAGGGGATGTTCTGAGCTTCGAAACGGTAAGACAGATGGAACTCGTGATGTCAACAGTGTACGAAGTCCTGAGGCTCAACCCTCCGGTGGAGCTCCAGTACGCCCGAGCACGGAAGGATTTTATACTGAGCTCCCACGAGTCGGCATTCGCGGTAAAGAAGGGGGAGCTGTTGTGCGGATACCAGACTCTAGCAATGAGGGACCCGGTGGTGTTTGATCGACCGGAGGAGTTCACGGCTGACCGTTTCACCGGCGAGAAGGGGAAAGAGCTACTCAATTATTTGTTCTGGTCGAACGGTCCGCAGACGGGGACCCCATCGTCGTCCAATAAACAGTGTGCAGCCAAGGATTATGTGGTGGCCACGGCGGGCTTGCTCGTCGCTGCAATTTTTAAACGGTACGACGACTTCACCATTGATGATCAGTCGGTGTCGTTCACGAAGCTCGTGAAAGCCACAGAAGATCATGGTCAGTGATGCCGTGATGGTGGTTGTGAGCCGCTCGTTCTTTCTACCGTGTGGATCAGGAGATGGAACACAAGATGAGGCAATCTCGTCTGTGCGTCAGACCTTGCAGCCGATAAGATGCAGGGGATATTTTGTCAGCGAGTAAAGAGAGCGGGTCATTCTGGTCGGCAGCAAGGGCAAAATCTGCCATGTGATCGTATGAAATAGTCAGAGTGGTTCAAATAAAATCAAATCCACTTCTATTTGTATCATTTTGTTTATTGGGGGAATAGAAGGTGAACCCTAATCTTTGATTGGGTCCCACATTAAGATATCCGTCCCACTGAGAAAACCAACTTGCTTTATTTGCGTTCATGAACCACAAATATTTGCCGATTTGCAAGCCCACTGCGCCCTAAACAAGCCCATCAACTCGTATTGAAACACAGACAAGCGACAACGCCAGTTTACAACCAAGACCTATCCACATGAAATCCAAATGAAAAATCTTAGTAGTGGGACCCATGATCAATGCGTGCCTGTCTGAAACCGAGACAACGTTCCAAAATTTGAAAAAAGGCTGGGGCCCGTTCTCGTCCGTTTGCGGCGTGTCACTTGCCGACATCGTGGGCTTTTTACTTGTTAGTTTTCACCACTTACAGCGGTCTCGATTTCATGTCAACGCACTGGTAATTGAAACGGCACTCTCAGCTTCTGGCGGCTTTTAAAGGGAAGATTTTAGTTTTACACTTCGACTATCAGATTGCCAGTTCCCACGCTTTTGCTTTCTCGCTATCACTGGCTCTGTTGTTCGTTTTCTCACTTTGCCGTTACATACAAGTGCTAAAGAAGTTTTTGGTTTCAGTACAGTGCGGAGGCTTGGCTTCCTTACTACGAATCTCTTGCGCTTGGGACCCAGAGAAAGGAAGTCGTGTGGTGTGTATTATTGATCTCTTCTGGATTTGTCTTCTCTCTGTGTTGGCTTTCTTTTTTGCGGCATGGTCGAGGTTCAGAGACGCTGCTTTTCTGGTCGAGTTTGATGAGGGTTTTTTATATGCTGAGTACTGGTATGGCCTCTTCAGGACTTCGGTTTAAGTAAGCTTTGTTACTGTTTTTTTTTTTTTTTTTCCCTCTCTTATAATATGTTGGAAAACTTTTCAGAGTCTTTTGGTTAACCGAGTAGCTAGGTTGATGTATGTGGAAGTTTCTGGTTGTGAACCGGGAAGGATGTTTTTCTTTTTCTTGGTTGAGATCATGGTGCAAAGTGTCATGGGAGTCTCTGGTAAATCCTAATAAATTTAATCCGCTTTATGATTATACAAGTAAATAGGAAGTAGAGTCTGAAAAATTGCTACAACGGTCTTATGATAGATGTGTCGGGACTGCTGCTGGTGGGTCTCAGATTTTGGAGACGACCTCTGACCAAATTGAGTGGAGCGAGTGACGAGCACTCTTTTAACTTCTGCGCGACTCTAAATTCGTAACTGATCAAATGCACTAAATCATAGAACTCCTTTTTATTTGATTTTAAATGCTCAGAATTCTTGACAGGAATCTTCAGTGCAAAATCGTGGATCTTCATTTACTCCACTTTGCTGTTAATCGTTTTAAAATTTGCTCAAAATCTGACAAATTCGGTAGCTGTCAAATCTCATTATTTTGGATGCACAAACTAAAATTTATCATCCTGAGAGAAGATTGATTTTCCGAAAGATTGGATGACAAGAGGACTGTTTTGTGGTTGAATTTCATACTAATTGAGTACCCAGTCTTGTCTAGTTTTAGTTATTTATTAGGTAACTAAAACCAGCATTTGCTAATTTCTGATTGCCATAATGGCTGGAGAATTTTTATTTCTTATTTTTTTCCGTTATCTTCGTTTAACATAATCTTTTTTCTAATAGCTTCAACTTATCTGGAGGAAAATAGGATTGGATACTTGTAACCAAAGGCTAGATGGCAACACTTGGAGATATTGGAGTATCGGCAGCATTCAATATTCTAAGTGCATTTATATTCTTATTCGCATTTGCAATCCTACGGCTGCAACCTTCCAATGATAGGGTTTACTTTCCAAAATGGTATATAAAGGGAGTCAGATGCAGTCCATCACGTTCAGGGTCCTCTGTGAACAAGTTTGTGAATTTGGACTTCAGATCATACGTGAAGTTTCTGAATTGGATACCTGAAGCACTAAAAATGCCAGAACCTGAGCTTATTGACCATGCAGGACTCGACTCTGCCGTTTATTTACGGATCTACTTGCTTGGGTATGTGTCTTTGTTAAAGGTTACAAGTCTTTATATTTTTTTCCACTATAGAGCTTTGTTACCTATATCTTTTCAGAACTTGGGGGGGTACATTATTTGTACACTGCAACAGGCACAGAATCACCCCACCTCATTCTCTCCCTCAGTGCCCTAAAAAAAACAGAAAACTGAAGAACTCTGCAGCTTTTGAGTAGTACTGAAACTTAACTGTAACTTTATAATGGACAAGAAGAGAATATATAATGAAGCTTACAAAGTAATGTAGACGGTAAGCATATTACATAAGAAAAAAATCTATGATAGATCAGACATGTGAATTCTTATCCTCTAGGATGTGGTTCCTCTGGTTTGTAGTAACTAGTTTGCTTGCTGAAGTTCTGAGATGAATATAATGTTAGTAGGAAGCAACTAGTTGCTATGTTGTACATGAAGATTTTACCTACTCTTCTTGAAATAGGCATTGTTGTTGGATCTTTTACTTCTATGTGCTTGGTATATAACTAATTTATCATAGTTAAAGTGGCCACTTGTTTCTGTTTTTTTCAGAACTTTGGATGATGTAGGGTTTATCAGACAAGTCATGCACTCTTATTGCAAGCTTTACTCTATGAAATAGTCTCTTAACTTCCCCAACATTCAAAAAACTAGTGATAAGACTAAGTCTTCTACAATTATGATGGTGATTCCATTGTAGTGGCTACCCTTCTAACCTTTGTTTCCACACTCTTATGTTAAATATCAATGTGAAACTATGGTGACTTGAATGATTTAAGGCAACCTAATAGAAGATAGAAGCTATAGCTCATACATTTGTTGAGAAAAATAGAGCATTGAATTTTTATTTATTAGGATACGAGAAAAGTTATTCATAGGGTAGATATATTTGGTTGTAACATTTAATAGATGAAGATAAATAGTGGGGATGTATTTGGATTATCTCTTGCTTCAATAAATTTCTCCATACACTTTGCCTTTGTATTTCATTTAATTATATTTTAAAAAAAAATTGCACTTTGGATGTTCTATCTTTGGAATCAATTTGTTGGCTGGAATACTAATTGTAGTGAATGCTGCATATTTAATATTAGTAAATTTGTGCTTTAACTTCTGCTAATTGTGAGATTTGCAGCTTCTGTGGTCACATGTTTCTAAATGTTGGGAGGGTAGAAGTATTGTGCATTGTCGTCTTTTCTGTTCTTGCTATGTTTCACCTTGATTTCTAATCTTAAGACAATTTTTCTTGAGTTATTAAGTTTCCTTCGACCAGTATCTCTTTTTCTATGGTTGCGAAGGAAATTTCATCCCTTCTTGATGCTATTTGTTATGTTAAATTCTTTCTTCTTCTATTATTTATTATAGCAATAACATATGTGTATCTATCTCAGCATGCCAACTTATTCTTGAAATTTCAACATTCATTTGCATTAGTGTTTGTTACAGTTTGACAATGTTAATTTACTGATGCTACGTAATACTTCAGTATTTTTTGGTTTTCTAATGCTTTTGTAATTTTCTTTTCTTCATCAGACTCAAAATCTTTGTTCCCATCACCTTCCTTGCCTTTGCCGTCCTGGTTCCTGTCAATTGGACTAACAGCACCCTGGAAAAATCAAATATCATTTTCAGCGACATTGATAAACTTTCAATTTCAAATATTCAGGATAAATCTCCAAGGTAAGTTGCTGTTATTATAATAAGTACATAGCTGAACATGCTGTTACATTGATGCCAAATGATTACTGAGATGAGTTGATGATAGGGGGGCAAACACACACACTCACAACAACCACTTTTTGAGAAGTAAATATTCATCTATGAGTGTTAATATAATTGGTCATTTTCAAAATCACATTAAAGGGCAACAAAGGCTTAAAAAATTATACAACAACTAAAAACAATATATATATATATACATATATATGTATATATATTTATTTATTTATATTTCGTGTGTGTTTTAATGGGTCTTTAAGGATAAATTCCCCTTCCCCTAATGTCTGGTTGTGTATCATGTATTCCATTTTTGAGATTGTGCAATAAAAATAGGGTCTGGTGCTAATAAATTTTTAAATAATCTGGTATATGCAGGTTGTGGACTCATCTTGTAATGGCTTATGCTTTTACATTTTGGGTGTGTTATGTCCTGCTTAGGGAGTATGAGATTATATCAACTATGAGACTGCATTTTCTTGCATCAGCACCTCGTCGTCCTGACCGCTTTACTGTATGTCTTTATCAGCTTATGTTTTTATTTTTCATTAACCTAGCTGAAGATAGATTGAAGAGTGCATCAGGGAAAAAGAAAAGACTGAAGAGGTGTGCGCATCCAGACCCTGGTCCAATGGATTTTAACTGAATTTATTCTCATGTTTCCTCAGCCATTCTCACAGGACTGCAACTCTGCAGCCTGTTCCTCATGTAAATCCATTTGACCAGGGCCAGGTTGCTTCATATCTCTAGATTGGAACTTGTAATATTTTGTCTTAAATGTGTCTGGTGAAGTCTTTTGTTTTCATCTTCTAATTTTTCATACTTATTTCTGTTGACTTGCTGTCTTTATGCCATTTGATCTTTTGCAGGTTCTTTTAAGGAATGTGCCACTTGACCCTGATGAGTCTGTTAGTGAGCTTGTTGAGCATTTTTTCCTCGTCAACCATCCTGATCACTATCTCACCCATAAGGTAAGATTTGAGATTCCAAATGGAGCAATAGTTGTTAGCCCCTCAGGGAAGCAATCTGGTCTTAACTGACCAACAGTTTGAGACTGTGAGTACTAATAATCTATTATTTCTAGGTTTGATATGCACATATGACTTCAAGAATGAAACAGCATAGAATTTGATGCTCGTCATCTACTCTTACTTTTTCTTCTTCTTCTAGAGAGTTTGTGATGGTTCATCTGTTCTAGTAATAGCTATCCTACAAAAGGAAGGGACTGTGGCATTACATCTGTTGATAATATAGCTCGAATTATCTTGCCACTTTCTATATTGCTAGTTGTTTTGTTTTCTATAAATCGGGTTATGGTTCTTATTTGAAGGATAATCACCTGCAGGTTGTCCGCAACGCTAATAAACTTGCAAAGCTAGTGAAGGAGAGGAAAAGTAAGCAAAATTGGCTTGTTTACAATCAGCTTAAATATAACAGACATTCATCTGAAAGACCAACTCGGAAGGTGCCACTACATTTCCATTTATTTCCATTAGAATATTGGGGTGATTGTTGGTTTCTCTCTTTTGAAATTCATAGAAAATGAAAGTCAACATGTTCACTGATTTACTTTTTCTATTTTTCTTCAAACCTTTTATTTAATGACAATGAGAATAGGGATTTCATTCTTTATACCTTATCTCGTGATATTCTTTTGTTGAACAGACTGGTTTCTTGGGGCTGTGTGGTGACAAAGTGGATGCAATTGCTTATTATACATCTGAAATTGATAGGCTCACTAAAGAAGTAAGTATGAGCAGTTCATATTGCAGTACTTGACTAGTGAATCTGTTAGCTGTCAATTTTGTGGTTGTTTTATTGGATGAATTCTTCATTGCAGTATATATTTCTTGATGTTTAGGAGGCTTTAGAGCGTGAAAGGATTAAGAATGACCCCAACGCTCTCATGCCTGCGGCATTTGTTTCCTTCAAGACTCGCTGGGGTGCTGCTGTTTGTGCCCAGACTCAGCAATCCAGGAACCCCACACTGTGGTTGACTGAATGGGCTCCAGAACCACGAGATGTTTACTGGGATAACCTGGCTATTCCATTTGTTTCACTTACAATTAGGAGGCTTATTATAGCTGTAGCCCTCTTCTTCCTTACCTTTTTCTTTATGATGCCAATAGCTTTTGTGCAAGCCTTTGCAAATATAGAAGGCATTGAGAAGGCTGCTCCCTTTCTGAAACCTGTAATTGAGATGTGAGTATTGACAATTTTTCCTTGGTTCCAGGGTTTAAATAGTTTTATGAAGTTTTCCTCTCGGCTTGATAATTTATGATACGTATTCTCAGTTTTGGCCCTATTTACTTGGTGCAGAAAGTTCCTCAAGTCATTGATTCAAGGTGTCCTTCCAGGAATTGTCTTGAAGATCTTTCTCATCTTTTTGCCAATGATATTGATGCTAATGTCTAAAATTGAAGGGTTTACTGCTATATCAGTTTTGGAAAGAAGATCAGCTGGCAAATATTATATTTTCTTACTCGTCAATGTATTCCTTGGAAGTGTAATAACCGGAGCTGCATTTGAGCAACTCAACTCATTTATGAAGCAGTCAGCTAAGGCGTATGTCCATTCTTCTACAATAATTCACCTTCTGTTTCAGTGAATGTGGTATTGTCTAAAGCTATTTGTTGTCCATACCAAATCCTTTATATTCATGATTATTTATCTGTTGGCTGTGTGCAGCATTCCAAGGATTATAGGTTCGGCCATTCCTATGAAGGCAACTTTCTTCATAACCTTTATCATGGTGGATGGTTGGGCTGGTATTGCTGGGGAAATTCTGAGATTGAAGCCATTAATCTTCTATCACTTGAAGAACATTTTTTTGGTTAAAACTGAAAAGGATCGGGATGAGGCAATGGATCCAGGAAGTGTTGATTTTGCCTCAAATGAGCCACAAATACAACTATATTTCTTACTTGGCCTTGTGTATATGGTGGTGACACCCATTCTGTTACCTTTCATAGTTGTGTTCTTTGGCCTTGCATTCGTTGTATACCGGCACCAGGTAAACAGAATACATTTGCATTTTTCTGTTTCTTGTACTTAGATCACCAATTCCTAGTAGGTCTTATGAAACTTTTTCTCTTTTATGATCATCTATGTCATCTTATCATTTTCTGAAAGCTTTTATGATGTTCATATCTCTAGATTATAAATGTTTATAATCAACAATATGAGAGTGGAGCTGCGTTCTGGCCCCATGTGCATGCACGAATTATTACAGCCCTGGTCATCTTCCAGATCATTCTGCTAGGGTTGTTGGGTACCAAAAAATCTGCCCAATCTACAGCTCTGCTCATTGTTCTTCCTGTGTTAACCATTTGGTTCCACTTCTTCTGCAAAAACCGATATGAGCCTGCTTTTGTTAGATATCCATTACAGGTTTGTTTAAAAAAATCATTTCCTTTTCCTTGTTTCCCTTTGGTCTACGTTTTTTTCTGTTAAATTCATATCATAATGTTTTATTTTTTCCTTTCTTCACCGATGTAAATTCCAGGAAGCAATGATGAAAGATACACTGGAACGTGCGAAAGAACCAAACTTGAATCTGAAAGCTTATCTTCTGAACGCCTATTTGCACCCAGTCTTCAAGTTTGGAGACGATTATAGCGATTACAATGCTGCCGATGAAGATTTGGAGCAGGAGAATTTGCTGGTTCCAACAAAAAGACAGTCACGGAGAAACACACCACTGCCAAGCAAGTACAGTGGTTCTGCCTCACCATCTTCCTTGCCAGAAGTAATTTAAGACCGTCCCTAGCATATTTCGGACGGGATGATAGTATCCTTGGTGAAACTGTATCTTTTGTACACTTGCTAGGACGATTACATGAAAAGTTCAAACGGATTACAGGTGGTTAGTTGTGTACAGTTGGGAGATTTGGGTGTTTCATCTCTTTGTATCTGTGATAGCTTTTTACATGAATCATAATGATTCAAATGCTTCAAAAAAATACCAGTGAAAATATTGCTGACTAGCTAATGAAAATATTCTCCACCACATCTGGATGCTGGATGGGGACCAGAATCTCTGGTTGGGGCATAAATGGTTCGTCTTCTTTCATTATGCTCTATGTTGTATGAGTGATAAGTAGGGGTGAGCCAAACCCGGACCTATATGTTTGAGTTTGGTTTGATACGAATATTTCTAACTCATGTCAGAACTCAACGTCGAGCCCGAAATTGGAATCGAGTTTGAGTTCAAAATTTTTAGCCGAGTTCGAGCTGGGTTTAAGCTCGAACATAATTTATGAACGCGTCTTACATTAAGTCATAAAACAGACACCCATCGTGCGCGCCCAAAGAGTTGAGAATAGTAAAAAGCGACCTTTTGTGACATCAAATGTAGGAGAAATAAGTTGGATCGATCGCGCCCCGAAGAAAATTACGCTAGCAGTATCAGTCACACAAAATTCAGGATATGGAGATGTTTGCCTGCGTTGGTGATGTAATTAATAGACGACGATAGATCACGATAGATCACGATAGATCACGACAGCGGGCTAATTGAGGTTACAAAGTACAGACCTTCGATATTCAGAGAATTCTTTTGGTCATCATATCCGCCATTTATTACTTTCTCTTCCTCTTCCACTGCACTTCCTTTCACAGCTCCATTTAATTCACCAGTGAGTGTAAAAAGGAGTACCTTAAGCTAGATCGAGATCTAGGTCAAGTGCTTTTCTGCTAATTCAAGGTTTCAGTTTTGGGAGGAGGAGGAGCATAGATAATGGCTGGTTCTCAGCCGGTTAGTAAACCGCGGATGTTGAAGGGTCTCCTGCTCGTCTTGGCCTTGTGCTTGGCAATCTACATCGTAGGGCCTCCGCTTTACTGGCATATTACAGAAGGAGTCGCCGGCGTCACCCGAACCTCCGTCTGCCCTCCCTGCGTCTGCGACTGCGCCGCTCAGCCGCTCCTCACCTTGCCCGAGGGTAATTTATTTACTCTGGTATCTATTGATGGTATTTTGTATGTCTGTTTTCTTTATGCTGAGATCTGATACTCTTTTCGTCATGAAGTTCTTTAGATCCAGGATAATCGCTACGCAATTTGCAATTGTGTCGTATTGAATTGACCTCAGTTGTGCATCTTAATAAATTTATCTTTAGTTTTTACAGTTGTCAGTTCAATTTTCTCTAACGTTTAGTATTAGTGTCTTGGAAGAATGTTTTAGCTGAGCTGGAAATGAGAAAAAAATCACAGGCATATTTGCTGGAAGAAGTGCATATGTTAAGGGTTTATCATAGACAGGATATTGAGTCCTTTCTTTTTCGTATTGGAGTTTTATCTTTGGAATTAGGTTCTAGTTGCCATTGGCTGTTTGTTCAACTTAAAGATCAATCAGAGGACTGGCTGGAACGACTTTGAGTTCAATTACTGTTTTTTCCTGCTCTGAACATCTTTAGAATCTGCTTCTCGGTTGAACCTTTCCTCTTAATTGCCATTAATAGTCAACCCCACATCCTTTGCATGCTTTTCGTAATACAGGTTATTTGTATTTTTCCTCCTTGAAGACATAATGCCTCAATTAGGCGTTTAACTTTTGGATGATGAAAAGAAAATTTGTTTCTCCATAACATGCTTGTCTCAGTTTTATTAAAAGATGGTGTGATCCTGTATCTTATTTTTCTTTTTTGGCCCAAACATTATTTTTTCTTTGCTGATAGAAGAGATATTTCGAAAGATTATTAGGTTCCAGGTATTGTAGAAGTGAGAGCTAGTGTTTTCTGCAGCATTTGTAGGAAAGCATGACAAAATGCAGAGAGACATACCATTTTGTAGAGTGAGCATGTACCTTTTTGGCAGAAAAACATGCCCTAATATAACTCTTTTGTATACAAGCAATGTATCCATATTCAAATGCAGCAAGAAAACTGATAGGGGGAAAAGGAACTTAGTGACTAATGGATAAAAATATTGATCTAATACATCATACATAAAACATGTTAAATTTCTTTATCCAACATTTGGAAGATATCTCAAATGCTTTGGGACTTCTAGTTTGTGAGACAAGTGGAGTGTGATGTTTTTGCTTGCTCCTCACTCCTTTTTTATGTCATAACTTATTTTCTGTCATGTATCAAGATTGATTTTCCTCTTGAGTTGTTAACTCGTGTCTATGCAGAAGCACATTTTATGTATAATAAGCTGCTTTAACTTGAAGAATATCTCTACCTTTGTGCAATCAAAAATTTCTGTACTCTTTATCTCTGATGTCTAAAACCTCTAGGTAATTGTTTACTTTGAGCCGTGCCACATCATTTAAATGACTGGTTATGTATTGGTTTCCACACCTTTTACTGGAGAGAGTAGGCCAAACTCTTAATACTTGTTGTCTTACTCCATTTTCTGCTGAAAATCACCTTTGTATGATTTGGTAATTCTGATTCAATTCTCTCTTTTGCAGGATTGACCAATTCTTCATTTACAGGTTAGTTTTCCTTTCACATGTTGTATGCATAGAGATGGTGAGCAACATTCAGTAAGAAGATGAACCTTTAATTTTTTCTTTGAAGGCATGCCGTTCAGTATTTTCAAAATAAACTTTTCTCTTTTCTCAGCAAAGATTTTCAGATTGCACTGAATTTGTATCAGAGGTGATTTGTGCCTCAGATAAATAAACTGGTTGCTTTGTTCATCATTAACCCGAATCTGAGTAGAAGATTGCAGTTGCATAAATTGTGAAGATAATATCTCATGATTGCCATGTCTTCGTAATTGCACTTTTTTCTGCTTCTAGTTCTTACCATCTTTACACTTTTCAAAATTGATAATTAGACATTGGTCCGCCATCGGTCCCTTATTGGGTAATTACGGGTTAGTTAAATGTTAATATTAAGATTTTGGAAGTTTGACTACCTTTATGTTTTTTTTTTTTTTTGAAAAAGTTTGACTACCTTTATGTGCTGTTCCTTTAGTGGTAGCAGATCTTCTTCTTTTTTCTTACCTTCTGCTTATCCAATTAAAACTCTATTATTAATGGTGTTAGTCCGTGTTGCTTAGTTGTGAAAGGAAAATGTTGTTCCAGGGAGAACATGATGTTGCTTCTTTTCTGGGATTCAGTTCATATTGATTTATTGGAAAAATTGATTTGATATACCTTGTTCTTAATAGTCTACATTCTGAAGTCATCTCCTTTTCTGATCTCCCTCTAATTTTTAGTCTTTTGTTTCCATCTAGTCCTGTATCCCTGCTTGATTTTCATGTATCATTTTTAAATGTTGAAGTACATAAAAACTAAAGAATGATATGGAAATAAGATATAAAAAGATATCAGGTGCCTTCACACCTACTAGAACCTGATTTCATACATTTGGTAATGATTTTCTTTTCCTCACCATGGACTAAAAATCTCTCTGTCTCTCTCTCTCTCCAAGTTGCATCATAATGAAAATGCCCTGAGTTGTCTTCTCAAGAAGTCACTGGATTCAAATTCTTTACTAATTGGCAGCTTCGTGTCTTGTGAAGCACTTGGTTCTAAAGATCCTTTTGAGTTAGTTTATCTACATCAGCTACTGTCTTTCTTCTTATCTTATCTGCTTTTGCATATATTTAAGATAATTGTTTTCTTCTCGGCATGTATATCTGCAACTTGTTTTCTTGGTAGGATTGTTCTTTAAGCATAGGCATCTGAGTTGTGTTCTTTGACAATGTTTGCATAATCAACTTAGATTACAATCTCTTGATCCTCAAACCCGCAGAATATGACAGTGATGAACAACCAGATGTGATGAATTTGAAAACTATAATAAACCATGTATATTATAGTTAGTTATTTCCAAAATCCCCCATTGATTTCTAAGTCACACTGTTGATTTTAATGAGTCTTTTATCAGTCTTGGTAATGTACAAATATGTATCATTGTCAGTTACAACAGCCTTCTCTGTTATCCACATTTTGTGCAGATTGTGGGAAACATGAGAGCGAAGGGAATGAAGAAGTAGACAGTAATTTCACTGATCTGCTTGCTGAGGAACTAAAGTTGAGAGAAGCAGATACCTTGGAGAAACAGCGGAAAGCTGATATGCAGTTACTTGAGGCCAAGAAATTGGCATCTCAATACCAGAAAGAGGCTGATAAATGTGATTCAGGTATGGAGACTTGTGAAGAGGCTCGCGAAAGAGCAGAGGCTGCGTTACAGGCTCAAAAGAGACTGTCTGAAATGTGGGAGATGAGGGCCTGGCAACGAGGATGGAAAGAAGGGAAAGTCTCCATCTTTAGACGAGATCTACAGGCCGCATAGTGTTATGCAGTTTGTAATTGAAAGGGCCTTACTTGGTCATCTATTCCACGCATTTTCTCTAGTTGATTGAAGCCAGGTGACCTAAGATCACCCTCGAAGAGGGTGTTGAGATTGCAGTCGTCTGTACAACTTGCGGAATTTTGAGTGTTGGACGCATACAAATTAGCAATGTTGAATATAATCTTTCTATTTTCCCATGTGATTCCAAGTTTTATATGTTTGTTGCCAAAATACTTGAGATATAATCTTCAAGTTTCTCCCTGCATTCCAAGTAGCCCGGTTTCTCATGTAAAAAGGGTCGGGCCAAAACAGGTTTTCAGTTGAGTCCATAACGTTGCTATTCCTGAGCGAACATTGGGATGGGATAATACTGTTAAAGTGGGCTCTTCGAGATTTCTGTTTAGGCCCACTAGTCTTGGGCCTTCCGGTCCGTCCGTTTTAGCTGCTCCGCACGTTCAGCGTAAAAACAAAAAAGCCTTACTGAAACACTAAACCCAGTAACCGCCTCTTGCTCAACTTTCAGAGTTTAAAATTTCAAAAGAGTACATATATATTGCGTCTCTAGTTGTATCTTGGACTCTTCCCCAATCCATAACCGGATTGTCCTTCTCCATCCAATTGCGACAAGCGATTTTTTTGTCGTCCTCACCTCCGACGCAAAGAAATCCCCTCCTTTTATCGATTGTTAGCGAAGGTTCTACCTCAAGCTTCGACCTACTATTTGTTTCTCCTCCTCCAGGTTTTTTCGTTGTTTCATAATTTGATTTGGCTCAATTCAATTCTTCGAACGTATGGATTTCGAACTAAGGGCTGCGAGAGAGAAGCTCGAATGGGAGCATAAGGAGAGAAAAGAGAAGGCAAGGCTCAAGCTTGAAAGAGAGAGAAAGGCCCGTGTGGAAACCTTGCGGCAGAGAGAGGCCATTGAAGCTTCCCAGAGAATTAGAAGGCTTGATGCTGCCGACGCCCTGCTCAAGGTATCTAATGTTTTTTTTTTCTCTTTTTCACGCTCTTATATCTTCAATTGCCTTCTGGCGTTTTAGGGTTCCACAATTATGATAGCATGTATTCGGTTTGGTAAAAAAGTCAAATTAAAGATCTAGATGAAGCGTGGCAATCACGTTTCAAGCTCATAATATTATTTGTTCTGCTAATAGTTACAAGGTCATTTATTCTATCAAATTTTCAACACTTCGAAATAATATCATTGATCCTTCAGAATGAAACGAAGATCAAGTGACTTATTGCATCAAACATAACCGACTTATCTACCTTACCGTAACAATGGTCTGCAACCGTTTCTAATCCAACAAACAATCTGATAGCCTTATTGCCAAGTCAACAGGTTAAAAAATTCTGATCCTTAAAAATTTAGAAGAGAAGGCAAACTAAGAAAAGCTAAGGATCAGATATCAAGTAGAAAGACTGTCAGTGATGTTTGATTACTTGTGAAGGCACTGTGTGCCAAATGCTTTAGCTGGCAACGTTTCAAATCAAAGTTGTTGATGTATAATCTTAGTCAGACTGCCTGGTTTCCATCCATGGACCAAGTATTGTTCTCCAACTAACCTTGCTATTCGAGTCTTTACATCCAAGATAGTGCATCCTGTTTTTTGGATCTCTTCTCACTTTTGTTTTATCCTGTTTTACTTGGCTACAGTAAATTACAGGATACATTTATGCATGAGATGTGAAACATGGATAATGCCTTGCACAACAAATAATAAACAGTTAATTTAAGGCATTTTTAAGTAGTGATGTACGGATTTTTTCTGAAATGATTGCTGTGAATGTAAAATAACTGAATGGTTGTTTCATTACGTTAATATATGTTCTTTCATTCACTTTGGCCCAATGTTTTAGTTTGTGGATTGGTGGCCTCAATGGCAAACATGTTTCTAGTCTGAGGTCTTGCATTCAAGTCTCACCATAGTATGAGATTCTACATTCAAAAAAAAAAAAAGTCTTCTTTCATATACATGGCGCATGTGATTTTAATTCCATGCTACAAGGACTGACTGTGAATACACTCATTACCTCTCCAGGCTGATCAACAGATGCAAGAAAGTTTACATGTTGGACAAGGTGTGATATTCTACCGAATTCTTGAAGCAGTACCTTACCAGGGTAGTGGGGATAAAATAAAACTGCCTCCTTCTTGCTTCACTGAACTATCTGATCAAGGAGCTTTAGATAAGGGTCCCATGTACTTTAAACTATCTCAAATCCACCAGGACATTTCAAACATGGAAATATCTGAGCACCAACAAGCCCATAAGTCAATGCATTCCGGTGTTCTGGAGTTCACTGCGGCTGAAGGCTCTGTTCAGCTTCCACCACATGTCTGGAACAACTTGCTTGCTGGTATCACTCAGAAAGCCCCTTTAATTGATGTCCGTTATGTTCGATTGCCCAAAGGAACATATGCAAAGCTACAACCAGATGAAATTGCTTTCTCAGATCTACCAAATCACAAGGCAATACTTGAAACAAGCCTTCGTCAGCATGCTACTCTTTCTCAAGGAGACATCATCACAGTAAACCATGGAGATCGAAGCTATAACTTAAGGGTTCTTGAGCTAAAGCCAGCTTCTAGTGTTTCTGTACTGGAAACGGATATTGAAGTCGACATAGTTGCGCCTGATTCTGCTTCAAAGAGTGCCAATCAACCTATGCTTATACCTCTAATTCTTGGCAAAGCAGAATCGGGAAGTATTGAGGAAGGGAAGTATAAGTATTACAAGTTTGCAATAGAATCTAATGTTGGTTGTAAAATAGCATCCGGAGACATAAATGTTGAGGTTAAGCTAGATGTGAATTCAAATGATGGGGATACAGATATTTATGTGTCAAGGCATCCCATCCTATTTCCAACCCAGCACCAGCATGAATGGTTCTCCCACGATGTGGGTTCAAAGGTTCTGATACTTAATTTCGGGGACCCAAGCCAAGTATCAGGCATTTACAGCATTGGCATCTTTGGATTCAAGGGGGTGACAAAATACAAAATCTTGGTGGCTCTTGAAGAAAGTACTAGTCATAGAGTAGGGGAGCAAGCTGTGGCTTCTTCTTCATCTGCCATAGATGCTAATTATGTTGAGTGTTGGAACTGCAAACATTATATACCAAGTAGGACAATAGCTCTGCATGAAGCTCACTGCATCAGGCACAATGTCGTCTGTCAGCATGACGGTTGTGGTGTTGTACTCAGAAAGGAGGAAGTGCACAACCATGTGCATTGTACAAAATGTGGACAGGCCTTCCAACAGGCAGCAATGGAGAAGCACATGAAAGTATTTCATGAACCACTACATTGTGCATGTGGAGTGATACTAGAGAAGGAAGAAATGGTATGTATTTAATTTCTCAGTGATTTTACTTTGATTTCAGTACTTGCTACGTGCAAAAATTTGTCCCTACCCAATCAGCTACACATAGGATCTGGTATTTTATTAGTTCTGTTCTTTCACCTTTTATCCGCCGTAATCCAATAGTTGAATTCCCCTAGATCTGTTACCTTTGTTTCTAACTGACACTTGTGTTGCGGCAGGTACAACACAAATCTTCAATCTGTGCTTTACGCTTAATTACCTGCGGATTCTGTGGAGACATGGTACCAGCTGGTAATTGTGCATCAGATGTCCGAGATCGACTAAAGGGACTTTCAGAGCACGAGAGTTTATGTGGTTCTAGAACAGCCCCTTGTGACTCATGTGGGCGTTCAGTCATGTTGAAGGAGATGGAAATTCATAGAGTAGCTGTCCATCCAAAAAATTAAAGCTTTACATACACATCCATTTCTCTATTATGTAAATTTGTGACTTTACTGGGTATAATAGTTGGATTTGCGAGGATTTCCTGGTATTTGTGCCGGGGAACCATGTGAGGCTCCTTGCCTAATTGATTTCAAAGAAGAAAAACATTGTAATAAATGTTGCTTATGGATCATGTTGAGTGGTAGTTTTGGCTGTCAAACTCTTAGCAAATACAACCAAAAGACTCGGGGTGCGGAAAGTACAACACTTAACTAGAGTGGACGGAATTATTTTGACACCCACCGTTCCTGGGTACATTATTGCTTTCTCTGGGATTCGAATACGGAACGTGGTACTAATCTCTGATATAATTTTAAACGCTTAGCCAAACTAAATCAACAGGGGTGGATGGAACTACCTAGTTCTAACACTCACCGTTTCCATTCCTTACTACTTCCGTCAGGATTCGAACGCAGAACGTGATGTCCAGCTCTGATACCATGTCAAACACTTAATAAATACAACCCAAAAATCGGTATATTAGATGCGAAAAGTACAACAATGGATGGAACCACTCTAACATTGGCATGGTGTACAACGTGTACAAGGCGTTTTCCAAGGTTGATTGGGAATTGTTAGTCAATATTAGATTTATGTCAATTAAATAAAAATATTTATAATCACTCATAGCATGAATGCCCTCTTTTCTTAATTATTTTATCGTAAATATATTTTATTAATTAATTCCATCTGCACTTCCTCTAACGCTCTCTGGAGTCTCTTCTTTCCCTCATTCGATCTATGCTGTACCTCGTTCACTCGCTAGTCTTTGCTGCAGAGCTGGAAAGAACGAGACCGCAAGAGAGAAATGTGGTTGCAATTTCTTCCTTCAGGTGAACCATATCAGTTTTTCCTTTCCACGATCGTGGCTTCTAGAGAACGACGACACGGGGAGTGCATATTTTACTTGTCTCCTACTTTCTTGTGAAAGGTCTTCCTCACCTACTCCCTCTGCGTTTCTCGTGGTTTTGTTAAGGTTTCGTCATCGATGTTTGCTTTTCCGAATAAAGAAAAACTAAACTAATGAAGGCGGCTGGGAATTTTTAATCAACACTTTACAGAGTCAATTTTGTTTATTGGTCATATGAACACGTTCCGGTGTTTTACAGCAGACATAAGATGCGGATAAGATTATGGCCTTATAAAAGTTCTATTCCTTAAACTAATTAAAATTTGGCTTGCGAGATCTAGATGCCGAACGTGAGCAATAAGCAGATCGAGGGCTCTCTTTCAAATTTTTGAAAAAAAAAAGAAGAAGAAAACAGTTATCAATTGCTTGCCAATACGAAACGAAGTTGCTTGTAAATCTGGGCTAAAAGGGCAATTAAAGAATCTCTAAGGTAAGCGCCTTGGGGACGAGAGTTTCAGGCACTTGTCGATCAAAAGTTCACGATCTCATAGATGATAGCTTCGTTAAAGTTTTCAAGAGATTGAGAGAAATTCAATCGTCAGAAGTTGAAAAAGGGGGGGACTGGTACCTTTAGGATATTCGATATCATTCTGATGGGTATCGTGTGAGGCCAGATAACCCTCAACCCTTGGGATGAGTGGTTGCCGGCCGGTAGTCCCTCCATTTTCATTGACTTCACCTACCCCCTTTTTGTTTTTCCCACAAAAACGAGATAATCGATAAACTTTTTCGTAAGGAGAGAATCGATAGACTAATCCATTTGGCTTTTTGTTTGTATTTATTGTACTGTACGCTCATTAGTAGTAAAGAAAACCCTCCAGCAGTTTCGGAGCAGATTCCCCCACCAATGTCCACCAAAGGCAAACATGACAACGGAGGAGCCATGACACTCAGGACTTATATAGCTGTCCACACTGCAGAAAGATGACATGCCCTTTGATTTGAGTTCTATCGTCCGCGATCTTTCTTTATGTATTACCATTTGTGGTCGATAGTAGCGGAATAAAGGGCAAAGGCCCTCCGTCGTTAATCGGGAGCGGTTCGGGATTCGTCAATGTCTGCTACAGTTTGGCTCGCTCATGTCAGAATAGTTTAGTAGCAATAGTAGTTTGCTCTTTGGTGGGGGGATTGAATCGTGAAAGGCTGGTAAGAAGATTCGGGGAAAGATCCTTTTGTCGGCTTGCTTAACTCGATCCTTTGTAACCATTCAATTCGTCATCTTCCGTACGACAAGGGGTCCAATGGAAATTGAACCCATTTTTACTGGTGTAATTTTTCCTCAATTATTGGAGTTCCTGAGAAATTTGGACTTCCACAGCACACACCAACCGCTAGTATCCAGTTTTTCTCCCTACTTAAATCACGGGCAACTTATCATCGTGCGGGAGAGAAAGAAAGAGGAGAGGTTGCTAGCTTGCATATCCCTTCTTCTTCGTCGTTCTTCTTAACTTTCTTGTTTTCTTCGCACCCATCTGCCGCTGCACCTAGATTTTTTGAAATCGACCTCATCCGTTTGAGAATCCGTGGTGGAACGAGAGTATAAAGAGAAAGGAGAACAACAGACGGGTTGTTTTTCAGTGTTTCGTAGAGTCGTGAAAGGGGTAAAACCCAGGACCGCAGAGTTGTAGACATCACGGCTATACATCGAGCGCTCCGATCTCTGGTTCATGTCCGGGCAGTACGACGCAAGGGTTGTGTAGCCGAGAGCAGCCCTTCGCCGCACGGCGGGCGTGGAGCCTTGCCTTCCGAGGGCGGTAGCCCCTCTGATCTCTTGTTCCTTGCCGGAGGTGGTTCTTTCGTTGGCTTTCCCTCTTATCTGCCTGCTCTTGTTACCGAACAGTAACTTTCAAGAGCTGGTGGAGACTTCCTAGTGTATAGCTTAGTTAGTTAATTAAAAGATCCAGAGAATTGTAGATTTTCGCCATCAGAAACACTATTTTACAGCCATGTTGAGCATCAAAAGGGTTCCGACTATGGTTTCCAACTACCATGACGACGAAGAGAAGGGTGGATGTGGTCGTAATTGCCTTGGAAAGTGTTGCCTTCTTCAAGGTATTTCCCTCTCTATCGTTCTCAACTTTCACGCATTTGTTTTCTGTTTTCTTCGTGTGGTATGGGTGTAATCTAGTTCCGTAACTGTGAGAACTAGAGAAGACCTCGCATAACAGGGGAAGGATGACCCGTTACTGTAGTTTATTAGGACAAGTCTTGTTCATTGCTCTATGTGCTTGCTTCTGGATCCATGAAGCCTAACAGTTAGAAATAACTCCAGGATGACAAATGGAAACAAGTATAAAAATAAAATATAGTTTGTATTTGACTAGCAGTCAGATGTGTTAGAACAGGCTGATGTTTGATCGTGATTCTTGGTCAAAACTCTACTTCTCTTCTCTTAAATTCTTGGACATGAAACAATTAGTTGTTAACTCTGAACTATGTCGGCACATTTTGGATAATCTCCACAGATGGTTGTCAAGTAGCGCTGTGGCCACTGTACATCTTTGTGATTTGGTTGGCACAAACACTTTGCCAGGATAGAAAGGAAAGGGGTTGCTATGGTTTCTGGTGATGAAGAGCTCTGCTCGGATTTGATAAAAGTTGAACATAATGACATCACTTGTAATATTTTCTAGTCAAAATCTTGTTGCATCCTCCCTTCGGGAAAAGGAAGGGATTGTTATTAAAGCTGTGGCATTAATTGAGAATCTCAATAATCCTGCTATGGCCATGCTACTGAGACATAAACCTCCATTAAATGAATTGTTCTGTTGATATTTCTGGTAAATTTTTCATTTCATTTATACTCATTGGAAAAAAGGGACAAATTCTGTCTCTATTATAAATTTGCTGCACGTTGCTAATGGTGGTCATAGAAATATGAATTTACAATTACTGAAGGTGTGCTTGCTAATGATGTCAGGGGCGAAGCTCCCTTTATACACTTTCAAGAAGAAGAACTTGAAGGACTTTGAAAGTGATAGTAAAGATCCTCAAGCTTTCTTCCTTGATACCTTGCTGCTTGGAGAGGTTGAATTCTAAACCAAAATTTCCTAGTCATGTCATTTAACTACTTTTTTGTGAGGCTGGATAGTCAGTCTTTTCATCTGCAAAATTGCAGTGGGAAGATCGGGTGAGCCGAGGGCTATTCCGCTATGATGTTACTGCTTGTGAAACCAAGGTCTGATCCACTGCCCCTCAGCATTCAGCTAACGCCTTTCCAGATATTTCTTGATTTGACAGCTTACTCTTGATCTTTATGCAGGTAATTCCTGGGGAATATGGCTTCATAGCGCAGCTGAATGAAGGTCGACACCTAAAGAAACGGCCCACTGAGTTCCGAGTGGATCGTGTTCTCCAACCCTTTGATGAGAATAAGTTCAATTTCACTAAGGTTGGCCAGGAGGAGGTCCTCTTTAGATTTGAAGAAAGCAAGGTCTCAGAGTCCCAATTCTTCACCAGTACCAGAATCAATTCCACAGACTCTCCTAGTGTTGTTGCTATAAATGTAAGTCAAAGCTCCTTCTCTGGAGTACCAACCTCATTGTTGTAAGTTTGATGATCTAACTGGTGTTATACTACTCACAGGTAAGCCCCATTGAGTATGGGCATGTCCTCTTAATACCTCAGGTTCTCGAATGCCTGCCTCAGAGGATTGATAATGAGAGCTTCCTGCTTGCTCTATATATGGCAGCTGAAGCAGGCAATCCATATTTTAGGTTGGGTTACAACAGTTTGGGTGCATTTGCCACCATCAATCACCTTCATTTCCAGGTCACTAACTTTGTATCCTATAGTTTTTCTGTTTGCGGCATCACTAGCAAATACAGCTATTGATTGTAACTATTGATGACAGGCTTATTACTTGGCGGTGCCTTTTCCTGTTGAGAAGGCTCCAACCCGAAGTATTACTACTGTGAAGGGAAAATCAGGGACTGAGGTCCAGATAAGTCAGCTGTTGAAATATCCTGTGAGGGGTCTAGTTTTTGAGAGTGGAGATTCTCTTGAGGAGTTGGCAGATGTTGTTTCTAGCGCCTGCGTTTGTCTTCAAGATAACAACATCCCTTACAATGTTCTCATCTCTGACTTGGGGAAACGCATTTTCCTCTTTCCTCAGGTAAAACAGCATAGCAGTAGATGTATTTCTCTTATAATTGATTAAGAACTCATTATCTCAAACAGGAATCATCAATTTGCTGTTTAAATTGTTTCTCTCGATTGTGGGTTGTGATCTTTCGCAGTTCTGATGTCATCTCCCAGCTTTTAATTTGCCTTCTGACTCATGATCTGTTGTCAAATGAACAGTGCTATGCAGAGAAACAGGCTCTCGGTGAGGTGAGTCAAGAGCTCCTGGACACACAGGTGAATCCAGCGGTGTGGGAGATCAGTGGTCATATGGTATTAAAAAGGAAAGAAGACTACGAGGAAGCATCGGAAGAAAAAGCCTGGAACCTCCTTGCAGTAGTTTCTCTCTCCAAGGAGAGATTTCAAGAGATTGAGGCTTACATATTGGAAGCTGTTGCTGCGCAGGTGGGAGAAGGAGATATTTCTGCCGATGGAGAAACAGAAGAAGAAGTCACGAACAAACGTTCTTGCAGCCGTGCAATGGTACGTGAAAAGGATGAATGCTGTGTGGCTATGAACTAGTGACAGTGCCAAGCAGTTGCTCCTACCCAGAGTTGGAACGTGGACTAGTAAATAAGACGGCCGTGCCATTTCTATGTTTAGTTAAAGCAATAGACGGTATTTGATGTTTGCTTGAGTTTGTAATTTGCTGTCATGTGTGGAACTTTTGTTTTCATGTCTATTGGATTTATGATGAATCTTTGTATGATCGTTTATCTGTGTCCTTCAAATGCACTCATAGATTGAAAAACTTATTCCATATATCGATAATATGTAATACAAGGCTGATCCAATACGAAAAGTCATTTGGTGCGAAACATACAGATAGTCATTGATCAAAGTATAATTTTAATCACTATTAATGACTTGATTGTAATTAGTGAAACTAGGCCCCACCTTTTCAGCCTCGTCCAAAAAATGACACATGAAAGTTTGAAATTCACAATATTTTAACAAATTAACTAAGACACAATGCTCCTATGGATGCTAATGTAAAGCTATATGCAAGCTTTAGAAAAATATGTTGATATAGGTAAATATCAGAAGTTTGCGGGAAAACTTATCTACCTCACGGTAACCAAACCAAATATATCATATGCAATGAGTGTGATGAGTCAGTATATGCACAAATTATAATTTGCCCATTGACGAGCCTTGGAGAGGATACTAAGAAATTTAGAAAGAGCTCCAGGAAAAAAAACACCTCTATAAGAATCATGGCCACTACAATATAGAAGATTTCTCAGATGCAGATTGGTCAGGATTACTTGATGATATGATGTCCATTTCAAGGTCTTGTACACTAGTTGAAGGTAAATTGGTTACATAGAGAAAAAAAAAACAGAATGTGGTTGTAAGGTCTAGTGAAGAAGTATAATACAGAGTTATGGCCCATACAGTCAGTGAGCTCTTATAGATCAGATATCTTTTTACTGAATCAGGATTCTATAAAGAAGCTCCTATGGAATTATAATTTGACAACCATGCAACCATTCATATCACTTCAAATTCTATCTTTCATGAGAGGACAAAACACATTGAGGTAGACTGCCATTTTATATAGAAAAAATTTCATGTTGGTATCTTATCTCTCAGTCATGTTTCATCACAATGGTAGATGGTAGACATTCTTACAAAACCAGTCACATTCAAGATTTTAACCATTATATGCAACAAACTGGGTATCTACAATGTTTTCTTCCCACCAGCTTTAGGGGAAGCATTAGAAGACATCTCAAGTGGCATCAAGGTAATATCGTTACCCACGTCAAGGAGGTAGGACAAAGGGTAATTAAGTATTATTCTCATAAGGATGACATAAGGGTGTAATTATGTAAAATAATGTATGCCAATTTAAGACAATACAAACTCACGGATGTACCACTAAATACTGACATTAGCGAGAAAGGTCACATGAAATGAAGGAAAGACGATAGAGAGACGAAGATGGATTAAATTTTAATTAGCACAAGTCATCGCTGCTGAAGCAATTTCATGAAACTTGGAGGCAAATAATAATTAAAAAGAGCATGCCTCAACCATTTTAACTCAAACACGTGTGCTTCAGCATGAGTGCAATCATCCATTGTAATTTTTTTATTCTTTTCCTTCTCTCTCACTTGAGCTAGCAATTGGGACCAATTATTAACCAGTAGCTTTGTCCATCTCAGATTTTTTCAATAATGCCCACCACTGTACTTGGATGCTGTCGAATTTATCTGTAATTCTGGACCATTTTGGGACGAGGGCGAGATCAAATCGTAATTCTCGACTTCTTTTTTCATTAAAAGACTAAATGAAGATCACAATCCGATGATACCAGTGAAATTTGGTAGCCTTCATTATTGATCCGTTGTTGTCTACGGTCTTCTTTGGGACAGGAATCATGTTTTTTTCTTCTCCAGAGTCCAAAGATCTCCCCTCAACAATAAGCTAAAGTATCCTAATGGCCAACACAAGGAATTGTGAGAAACCCTGATTTCCAGGATGAGGACTGGTCTGTAGTGCCTCTTTAAATAAACTATAGCCTCATCTCCACTTTAGCGAAAAGCTGCCTGAATGATCGAGTCATTCACCGGGATAAATTAAAGGATGATAACCCTGTCATCTTCGGCCGGGTTACCATCTACATGACTTGGCGTTAAAGAAAGGAAAAGGAGGAAAGGGTTGAGAAGAGGGCGACAAGGTGTGAGGTGTATTGTGTAATGGGTAGGGGGAGAGATTCCATTGGTGGAGGGTCCTTCTCCCGAGGCCGCGACCCTGAAAATAAGGGCTTCTCGGCAGCGCCGCTCTGCTTTCCTTTTTTTCTCCCGTGTCTGTGGCCTTCAAAAGTCTTTTCTCTAGTGACGCTGTAAGGAATCAATCTCAATTTTAAATAGTCCATTCCATTGAGGCTATTAAAATTTGTTGCAAGGAAAAGGGTGGGAGAAAGAGGGGTTCCGATGACGACTGGAATTCCATGTGGTTTCGCCTCGAAATCAGGGTTGTCTTTAAAAAGCTCTGCCGTTTACTCGCTCGCCTTCAATTCAAACTTCAAACTAATCAGAGCAGAAAACCCTAGTTGGCTGATTCTTTGTTTTTTCCTTGGTCTGCTGTTTATGGGAGCCGGTTGGGGGGTAAATTGGTTAATCAAGTGATTTTAACCTTCTTTTTCTCTGCTTTCCCCTCCAAAATACTCCCTGTCCCAGTCTGCTGCAAGTTAAAAAATACAGCTAAAAAGCTCCTTCCCAGTCTTCACTGCTGTAAGAGGTCCGTCACTCTGGTCGGTTTACTTGACCGTTTGTTACACAAGCAAGCGCAAGACATTGTTTCGCTTTTGCATTTGCATGCACTCCGGAGTCTGTACTTTTGTTGTCTGTCCCCTTCCATCTGAATTCACTGCGAGATGCCAGAGAGAGAGAGAGAGAGAGAGAGGGAGGGATGACGAAACAGCTTCAAACAGATTAGAATAACATTTGATGCACACATGGTGTCTCTCAGTCCCTGCGCGTGACGCGATCTCTTCACAATCCTATTCTAATGAAAAAAAACGAAAAGAGGAAGATTAAACAATGGGAAAGGAGGAAGACCAACTGACTAGAGAAGATGCTCTCTCGCATTTCTTTAAATTTTAATTTGATATGAAGTGGGAGCCAGGGAGGAGTTTAAGGAAGGAGGGCAAGAGACCCAATGCAAATGCGAGAAGGGAGGGTGATTGGGATTTGGGGCAATGTCGATGCCGAGGCCGCGGCCGCGGCCGCTATCTCTCCCTCATTTCTACGCTTCAAACTCCACCACCTTATCACACCGCTGGTGCTTCTTCTTCCTCCTTTCTTTTCTTGTACAAATCCAGGCTGCTAGTGATGAAGCTCAAGCTCTGCTTTCTTGGCTTAACACCAGCAAGAGCAATGCCCACGCTTCTTCTTCTTTTCTTGATTGGAATCCCTCCGATTCAAGTCCTTGTAGTTGGACCCATATCACTTGCTCCCCCTCTGGCTTCGTCGCCGAAATTGTTATACAGTCAGTCGAACTCGACCTCACTGTTCCATCCAATCTCGCTTCTCTGCTCTACCTTCAGAAGCTTGTGATCTCCAATTCTAATTTGACGGGTACTATACCACCAGAAATTGGGAACTATGCTACCCTCGTAGTTCTCGACCTTAGCTCCAATGGTCTCGCCGGAACTATCCCTGCGTCTCTGGGCAAGCTCAGGAACCTCGAGACCCTGTCACTCAACTCCAATCAGCTCACAGGCAAGATTGCTCCTCAGCTTGGAAATTGCGTAAGTCTCAAGAATCTCTTTCTTTACGATAACCGTTTGAGTGGTGCTCTCCCGCCGGAACTGGGCGAGCTGTACAATTTGGAAGCCTTCCGCGCCGGAGGGAACAGAGACATTACAGGGGATATCCCTTCAGAGCTCTCTAAATGCGGAAACCTTACTGTGTTAGGCCTGGCGGATACCAAAATCTCCGGCTCTATCCCCGCTTCCTTCGGGAGGCTCTCGAAGTTACAAACTTTATCAATCTACACAGCCATGCTCTCTGGTGAAATTCCCAAAGAGCTAGGTAACTGCACAGAGCTCGTCAATCTCTATCTTTACGAGAATTTTATCTCGGGGTCCCTGCCACGGGAGCTTGGGAACTTGAAGAAGCTTGAGAAGATTCTTATATGGCAGAATAACATTGTTGGGACGATCCCTGAAGAAATAGGAAACTGCAGAAATCTGAAGATGATTGATTTTTCATTGAACTCGTTATCCGGCGGCATTCCGGCATCCCTAGGCTCGACCAAGTTGGAAGAGCTAATGTTAAGCAACAACAACATATCCGGATCGATACCGTCTGTCATTTCGAATCTCACGAATCTTTCACAATTGCAGCTGGATGCAAATCAAATATCCGGTTTAATCCCACCCGAGATCGGAAAACTGACCCAACTGATGTTGTTTTTGGCGTGGCAGAACCAACTCGAAGGTAGTATTCCTTCGACCTTGGCGAATTGTAGCAACCTGCAAGCTCTGGACCTTTCTCATAATTCTCTGACAGGAAATATTCCTCCTGAGCTCTTCCGGCTTCAGAATTTGACGAAACTTTTATTGCTGTCTAATGATATTTCCGGCATGATTCCGCCATCGATTCAGTACTGTAGCTCTCTGGTTCGGCTCCGCCTCGCGAACAATCGCATTGGAGGAGTGATTCCCCGAGAAATCGGTGGCCTGCAAAACCTCAACTTTCTTGATTTGTCGAGCAACCGTTTGGTCGGATCTTTGCCGGATGAAATCGGTCTATGTACCTTGCTCCAGATGGTAGATATCAACAATAACACCCTCCGGGGAAACTTACCGAGCTCGCTTTCATCGCTTTCAGGTTTACAGATTCTCGATCTCTCTAAAAACCAGTTTTCCGGTTCTATTCCGACGAGTCTTGGCCATTTGTCAACACTGAACAAGCTTGTGTTGAGCGAGAATTTCTTCTCCGGACCAATCCCGTCCGCTCTTGGTCTCTGTTCGAATCTCCAGTTGCTTGATCTAAGTAGTAATGCTCTCTCTGGCAATTTCCCCATCGAATTATGCAAGGTTCAGTCTCTCGATATAACACTCAATCTCAGCCGGAATGCCCTCTCGGGACCACTCCCCCAACAGATATCAAATCTCAACAAGCTCTCTGTCCTTGATATCTCATACAATAGACTCGCCGGAAATCTGATGCCACTGGCTAGTTTAGACAACTTGGTCACCCTTAACGTATCCTACAACAACTTCTCCGGTTACCTTCCGGACACGAAGCTTTTCCGGCAGCTGTCAGCGACCGAACTTGTAGGAAATAAAGGCCTCTGCAGTTCAGCGGGAGGTTTTCCCTGCTTCCTCACGCCAGAGGAAGGCGAAACCGGCGGCAGCTCTGTGAGGAGATCAAGAAAGCTGAAATTGGCAATAGCGCTGCTTATTACAGTAACTGTCTTTATGCTGCTTGGGATGGTGGCATTGATCCGGGGTCGGAGACCTGGCGGTAGAGATGAGGATGATTCGGAGATGGGAGGTGATTCGTCCTGGCCATGGCAGGTAACTACATCTCTATTCATCTTTTTATTAATTTTGATGAGTTCTCTATTGCACAGGACACAACTACAAGCAGAACTACTGAAAATTAAGATTACGCGAGTAAACATCCTCGAACTATATATTTACTGTACTGGAGTGTAATTATACGATGTACCTGTTGTTTACAGGTGACTCCGTTTCAGAAGCTGAGCTTCTCAGTGGAGCAGCTGGTGAAATGTTTGGTGGAAACCAACATAATTGGTAAGGGTTGTTCAGGAGTTGTGTATCGTGCAGAGATGGACAATGGAGAGGTAGTCGCAGTGAAGAAATTGTGGCCCGCAGCCACCGCCGTGTCCAACGCGGAAGGGGGAGGGGGGAGCGGCGTCCGGGACTCCTTCTCGGCGGAGGTGAAGACGCTTGGGTCCATCCGGCACAAGAACATTGTGAGGTTCTTGGGATGTTGCTGGAACAAGAATACCAGGCTGCTCATGTACGATTACATGCCCAATGGGAGTCTGGGGAGTTTGTTGCATGAGAGGCCCGGCTTCCGTTTGGACTGGGAAATCAGATATAATATTGTTCTTAGAGCTGCACAAGGCCTCGCGTACCTTCACCACGACTGTGTTCCACCCATCGTGCATCGGGACATCAAGGCTAACAACATTCTGATTGGCCTTGATCTCCAACCTTATATTGCGGATTTTGGGCTTGCCAAGCTCGTTGAAGAAGGAGAATATGGGAGGTCCTCGAACACTGTTGCAGGTTCTTATGGATATATTGCTCCAGGTATGCTCTCTCCTTTCTTGTTGATGTATCCTCCTTGATGCTAGCGTCGTCAATTTAGGAAACCTGTCTGCCGAAATCTTCTGCCAAAATCATCTGACGAGTTTTATCCTTGTTGCAGAGTACGGATACATGATGAAGATAACAGAGAAGAGCGACGTCTACAGCTACGGGGTAGTGATCCTGGAGGTATTAACTGGCAAACAGCCCATCGACCCCACTATACCAGACGGCCTCCATGTAGTAGACTGGGTTAGGCAGCGGAGAGGGAGTTTGGAAGTTCTTGACCCGAGCTTACGGGGCCGGCCTGAATCAGAGGTAGAAGAGGTGAGGCAAGCACTAGGAGTGGCGCTCCTCTGTGTCAATCCATCTCCAGAAGAAAGGCCAACCATGAAGGACGTGGTTGCGATGCTTAAAGAGATGAGACACGAAAGAGAAGAGTATGCAAAAGTCGATGCCCTCCTAAAGGGATCGCCGGTAAACAATCAGCAACAAGATAAGGGAGGACAGACGACCCATTGTTCTTCTTCGCATCAACAAAGCAACAACTCTAGCTTCTCTGCTTCTTCGCTCCTCTACTCGTCCTCCTCTAATGCCAAACAGGCTTTCACTTAGTCACACAGTATTTCCCTTGTATAAGAGTGAGTAAAGGTAGTAACGGATGATGTAAAGATATTCATTCACCATCAAAGCAAATGTTATTAGTCGTTGCTTTGGCTTATAAATGCAAATCGAAGTTGTTCTCTTCAAGCCATAAGGTAGATACCGGCACTACAGCTTGCTTGCTTAGTAACAGGAATAAGCTTTACTATGAACAGCAAGACGAACAATCACTAGACAGGGCATCTTCGTTTGATATGATCCAGACCCTGAAACACGAGTATACTTGATCCAGACCCTGAAACACGAGTATACTTGATCCAGACCTCGTTTACATGAACACTGGCAAATAATTCCAAACTTCAACTTGAGGTGGATGGATTGGTAGTTAGAACGAAGATCTTCTAAAAGATGAAGCTCTTACACACGTTAAACTGAAAACATCCCATGCATATTTAACAAGAACGGAAAAGAAAAAGGGTCGGCATCCACCTCCCAACAGCTTCGTGACGTATCACACAACATATGATCCTTTCAAGCCAGCGATGGAGTTCAAGAAGGCAACCCCTCTAGTGCTTTAAAAATGTCTGCCCGAGTAACTAACCCTGTTTTTAACATCGTCACTAGTCAGTGTATCCATTTAAGTATAAAACTCATTCACACGATAGACTGTGATTTAGCAGAGTTCTCAGCCCAAAACACTTACCCACGACCTGGCCTTCCTCATTCACAATTGGTATCCTATGCACCTTCTTTCTGAGCATCAAGGCAGCAGCATCTGGCAGTGTGTGAAAAGAAGATCAATCTTCATAGAGGTTCCAGCCTTAGAATAACAAGGAGAAATATAATGGGAACGCTGAAAACTTAAGAATATTATTACCCAGAACTGTCTTTTCAGGGGTTAGAGTTATTGGAGGACATGACATCACTTCGCCCACCTTTGACTTTAACTGCAAGACAACAGTTGTGACTATAATAGTTCATAGACAACCAAAAAACATTTCAGTCATCATCCAACTTGCTGTCACAAAGAACAGAATTTTAACATTGATGTATTACTGAAATCACAATGAAATCAGAAGTGTGGCTAATCTGCTAAAGTGGACTTATTCAGCCACAAATACATGTCATATAACTGATTTCTTAATACCATGATGAGAACGAAAACAATCTCAAGATAGAAACAAGGAGTATCCTGTCTTTTAATGGAAGGAAAACAATCTCAAGAGAGAAACAAGGAGTATCTTGTTAAAAGAAGGTCATAGCATATGAATAATATTGCCTTTATAAAACCCTGAAGGAAGAACAAGTTGTGTCAATTTTTTGCAGTAAAAAAGCCACAGTCAAACTAAAAATTATTGGCAAATAGAGCTCAAAAGGGAGGAGTGACAGTATAAGACAAATTATGATAATCATCTAGGACAGACACTCTAAAGGATACACTCAAGTTGGTCCAGTTAGATATTAATCTTTAACTAAAATACATACAACTGACAAACAAAGTTTACCACTGTTTAGTAGCATCTAGAAAACATAGATTACAAAAAAAAAAAAAAAATTCTTCCCTCCTCTCACCCAGGAAAACATCTTGCGCTGTCACATTATTTTTCTCAGTTCTCAATTTTGTGAAGACAACATTTTGTTCAAGGTACAGAATTTTTTTTTGGGAAAATTAGGGATGGAAGTTCATCAGCTTTCTCTCAAGTGTTTTGACAAGTACTTCTTTGTTTGATTAGTGACAGGAATTCACTGATTAAATCTTTACAGCAAGCTAATGTCTGAACTGTTGCCTTTTCACACTTTCATATTCAAATAAGTTCAATAACAAAGTATTCTTCCGGCAGTGGAACGAATACCATGATGCAATGTTCAAGGCTAGAAAGTCTTGTAATTCACAGATTTAAACTAATATTTTTCTTCTGAAATTTAACCTTAACAAGGAAAAAATAACCTAAGACCTCTCAGCATTATGCAGATTCACATGCGTAGTAGCTGTGTCCATGAGGGAATATAAAGATCTTATTTTTTAATGACTAGTGTGAGGTCTGCAAGATGAAATTTAGTATTTTTTTCAAAGCAAAGTTATCTGATATTAAAAATGAGAAGTCCAAAAAACCAAATAGAAATCAAGAAAAGTAAAAGTAGATCTCTATCAATGAATTGTACTAGCAAAACCATTTTCTATCATAATAGATTTGATATAGATGTAAACCTTCACAGTTATACTCAGATGAGACGATTTCCTTTCAAGAGGAAATATGGAGGAATAACAAGGTTTTTATTGGCCCTGATCTTTGATAGCCTCCAACAACATAGAAGAAATGGCGTCCATTACAGACTGAAGGTATCACAGGGATGGCAGCCCGTGGAAATCCTTCCAAGATCTCAAAGAGTTAAAAATAATAAAAAATTAAGTTTAAAAGACAAACATGAAACAGAGCGCAACCAATTACCCGTTAACAAAGAGTTTGTGTACATAAAAGTGCTCGCGAAATCCTGAAATTGTAATACTGAAGAAGGGAAAGGTGCAATTAAGCTAGGAAGAGAGCACTAACTCCATCCAAAGCCCTCGACACGTCCTTCTTAGATATAACTCCAACGCACCGCAATTCATCATCAACAACCGGAAGCCCAGATACAACCTGAAAATGGACATCGATCTCCTCTATTGTTTGAGCGGCTGTTGCCGTTCGAATTAAAGTAGACATGATCTCCCCTAGAAGGGCAGAAGGTTGCGTCTGCACAGAATTTAAAAAAAAAAAAAAAAAATTAATTACCTCACTGCAAAGATGTCAAGCGGAAGGGCTAAACTACACAAAACGAATGAAGTAAAAAGAGCGGTCGCTTATAGATAACCCTACCTTGTCTTTGAAGATCTCAGGCTCCAAAAAAGATCGCAAGTCCTCGTAATTGAGGAGAGAGAAATTCTCCGGCCATTCCCCAGAAAGGATGGGCTCCGGGTCGTCCTCGACCTCAACGTTATTTGCTGCAGAGAAAACTTTATGGAGAAGACTCCTTCTACCGTTCACCTTTTCGTTTATCGAAAAGGAAATGCGACTTTTGGAGGGAAGGAGATTCGTGGGGGAGACGGAGGAACAAAGGAAATTTGGGGCACCCATCGAACTGCACGCCATTCTAGCCAGTAGCCAGTACAATTTTCTCCTTGATTATCCCTTCTTTTATGGTCTATGATCTCTGCTTCAGGATCCGTCTGGGTTCGGCTACACTGGGGTTTCGTTCAGTTTGTGCGTCGCGGCCTCGACGTTGAGAGCGGCTGATGGACCCTTCCTTGTCTTTGAAGGTTCATCCATCCGCTGACACGTATTTTGATATTTCCGCATTATTGTTCGGGGATATCCTAACCTGGAGCTAATCGGAAGCTCTGATTAGGAAGCGATACGCAACGGTCCCCATTCTCGTGGCTATGCTTCCATATTTCTAATACAGTAGCCTGACATATCCTTTTCTACAGGAAGTTGTCGTTATCACTTGATGGGTACCCATCCGCTTGCGGAAGCACCGGTAAAACGCAACGTACAGAGGCTACAGTCGATACGGGTTGCTGTACCATGGTTAGGCTCCAAGATCCCGACGAACCTTGCCGCTGTGTGTATCGCTAAGATCCATACACTGCATAATATTATAAATAAATTCCATACAATAATCAAACAAAACAAAATTAAATGAAATATCACTATCAATTTACAATCACCCAAATAAAAATTATAAATCCATTATAAATTTATAAACTATAGTTATTTCTCTTTATGCTAGAAAATAATATACGTTTTTGCTTGAGCAAAATCTCCACCTATGACTAAAACAAAAAATAAAATTAGTTATTGTCAGATAAAAAAATACTCTTCCAGGTTGTAATCATAAAACAAAATTTTAATAAATAAAACTAAAAAATATCGCAATAAATAATTAATCAAAGAAATTCACCTTTTGATTTTTCTTTATACCGTGAAGAGTCCGAACCCAACCAGTGTCACAAATCAAAGTTTGAAATGTATTTTGTACCAAGGAAGAAGAACTATACGAGTCTATTACTTTACTACCAATACTAAATAATGACTCTGAAACTATTGTGGATATGAGAATTATAAGGGGGGTTAGTCAACAAACTTAAAATTTGAAGTTTATCTTTATCTCCTGCTTCAAATTCACTTAATTCCTTTACATAAAATTCAATTTCAAACTTGGTGTTAGTGTGGACAAGTTCATATATATTGGAAAACAGTTTCCAGTGTTAGTGCCCAAAATAAGAAAAATATAAAAAACAAGAAAATGAGTAACTTATAATAGTATACTTAATTAAAACATAATATTTAAACCCTAAATTAAGTAAAACAAACATGATTACAACACAAATAAGTAATTTAATGTGTAATTAATATATTAATTAATTAAATTAGATATTATATTATTTATTTATTGATGTTTATTATACATTAATACAATAATTACATGAGCCAATTAACTGTGTACATGATTAATTATAAAAAATAAAAAAATAAACAGAAAAATTTGATCAAATGCTAACTTTAACATATTATATTTTTACGTATTATTGCATATTCCAGACAAAAAATAGGTTGAGAATAGGATTTACAAGTTTTTTTTTTTTTTTTATAAAAACCACACGTGCGAACTCGCATGTGTGAACTGCACGTGCGAGTTCGCACGCTGTGCGGGACGGAGCGTCGAAGGGGGAAAAATAATCTCCCCCCCTCAGCTTAGGTCTCCGAAACTTTAGGTCTCTGGGCGTTCCCGTTCCGGCGAGAGCGGTGGCCGGCTGATTGGACGGCGGCAGCAGGCGGTGGTAGGGGGGTGACGACGACAGGAGAGGGTCCAGAGCAGCCGCTCTAGTTGGGGTACGACGAGGTGAGGGCGACGCTACGGGAGTCGACGGCGACGACGATGAGAGGCAAAGAAGGCGATGAGCGGGAGGAAGGATTAGGTGTGACGGCGGCGGAAGGGGCACCGACGGCGAGAGGGAGAAGGGAGATGGAGGCCGAAAGAGGGAATTTCGGAGGAAAAAAGAGAAGGGAAGGAGGAGACGAAGAGAGCAAGGGCGAGAGAGAGACCGAAAAAAAATTTCGGGAGAGAAGAGAGCGAGGACGAGAGAGAGCGAAAAAAATTCAGGAGACGAAGAGAGCAAGGGCGAGAGAGAGACCGAAAAAAAATTTCGGGAGAGAAGAGAGCGAGGACGAGAGAGAGCGAAAAAAATTCAGGAGAGAAGAGAGCGAGGGGGGGAGAGAGACCGAAAAAAAAATTCGGTAGAGGAGAGCGAAGGCGGGAGAGAGATCGAAATTTTTTTTTCGGGAGAGAAAGAGCGAGGGCGGGAGAGAGACCGAAAATTTTTTTTTGGGAGAGAGACCCCGATCCCGCCGCTCGTTAAATTAACGAGTCGGTTCGCGAGCCGACGAGGCAAACCTGCCTCTGCTAGAGCTCGGCTCGTTAACCTAAACGAGCCTATTTCTGAATTCGAGTTCGGCTCGAGCTCGAAATATAACGAGCCGGAACCGAGCCGAACACGAGCCGGCTCGGTTCGAAGCCACCCCTAGCTCCAAGATCCCGACGAACCTTGCCGTTCTGTGTATGTTTGTACCATGTTGAAACTCCACAAAGTAAATTCACTGCACCAGAGAGTCAAGACTGCCGGAGTGACTTGGTGAACTCTAGCAAGAAAATGCAAGAATGTGACGCTTTTAAGGTAAACATGCTTCTTGATTCATACATCCTCATCTCCTAGCTTCTAACATGCGTTTGTTTCGAAGAATTTCATTCAAATGTGTACCTCCTGTATAATCAGTGGATAAGCTGTCAATTCAAATTACAGAATGCAGAGACTAATGTAAGGAATGCTGAGGCAAGGTGAGTGGCAAACCAATTTGCCTGTTTTTTGCTCGAAAAGCAAGCCACCTCTCGCCAGCAAGTACACTATTCATTATCTTTTTCTTCCACGAGGAAACAAGGCTGCTTCCATAAAAGAAATGCCGCTGAACAACCATCTGGACCATATTTACTGTACAAACGATGTATACTTCTGTTGGCTAAGATCGAGCAGCAGAAACTTCATCTTGCTGCTCCCCTTCAGAGGCACTGACGGCTGCTGCCAAAGACGAAGATGGCTGAGGGGAAATCTTGCCATCTACTATGACTGTTGTCATCTCTAATTTGGGTATTATGGGCGGTTTTGTTCTACGTGTAACTGTCATGTTCAATCCCTCAGTTGTGTGAATTGTTGCTCCTGTTGTCATATTCACCTAGACCACACATAAAACACATATTCATAGGCACTCAATAGTCATAGAAAAACTAATGATGTCAAAACCATTTACATGCATACAAACAAGAATACATGACCATCAAGCCACATGGATCGACTTGAGTTCCGCACTTTATTAGAAAACAACTTGTCCAACAAATGAGAGACTTACAGGAGGTGCTCCAGGAGCCATTTGAAAGTTGAACCTCCGCACAAGCATTGCAAGAGTAACTACAGTCTACAAAATGACAGGTAAGGTTAAATTAGCAGTATTTTCCTCATCTCTTCCTCTGGTTAGATTGCATTAGTCCATCAGAGAATTATGAGAAATCATGGTAGATGATAAAAGATTACCTCAAATGTAGCAAACATGTCTCCAACACATTTCCGTGGTCCTCCACCGAAAGGTAAGTAACTAAACGGTGACATTTAATGGTAATGTTAGAGATTGCTTAGCCAGCAAACATCATGATCAAGAAAACATTAAAGACAAAAAAATTACTTCGGAAGTAGTTGTAGTAATTCAATGAAATAACTTATGTATTACACATTGTGCAAAGGCATATAACAGGGAACAACCCATTGTTATCCAAAACACGGAACAAATGAAAGCTTCACATATTCAGATTACAATTTCCTAACAAAATGCAGTATGTATTTCTTTCTGTCGATGCAAAAAGTGGTGTAAAAAGAAAATATTGATGGCAAACCTGAAGTTTTGGTTGGTTTCATTTGGGTTTGGTCCATCTAGAGGCCATCTTTCAGGGTTGAACTTGTCTGCTTCAATCCAATGAGTAGGGCTCCGGTGCAAATTCCATACAGAAATAAAGATATCCTCACCCCTTTAATTACAATAGAAATTATGTTATGCAAGGATAACATAACAGAACTAAAACTATTTAGGATTAAATAACAGGGTAAGAAGCACAGCGAGGCTTGTTAGAGAAGCAGAGAATATTTGTTCAAATAACAAAGAAAAAGAAAAGCAATTAGCTCCACCCATCTGAGGTAAAAAAAAGGCAAAAAACTAGTTGGATTTTTAAAAATGCACCCAAGGGCTAGAAAGGCAAAAGAAAATTATCACAATTGAAAAGATATTAAAAGTACAATAAGTTCTTTTTACTCCAACTGGCCATAATAATTTATCAAAATATATGACTAACAACTTAATATGTTGTCCTTTTTCAGATTTTCTTCTTTTTTAGATAGGTACTACACCAACGAAAGTGAGTGTAATTGAGTTACTGAAGATGTTACAAAAACATAATATTAAACAATCAAAAGAAGTATTCTCAAGGCAACAGTTCTGAATCACAACCTTTTTATGGGGTACTCCCCCAATATGTCATCCTCAAGAGAACGGCGAATTAACACTGGTGGTTGTGGGTGGAGTCTCAAGGACTGTAGGACCCAAACAAGGTGAAGAGAAAGCCTTAATGATCAATGTCACATAATTAAGCTTGGTCATGAGTTTAAGTTGAACGTAAAGATTCCTTCATAACAGAGAGAGAGTTGCTTACTTCATTAATTACGCGGGCAGTATACTTCAGATTCTTCATGTCATCAATAGTAGGAAAGCGGTCTCCTAGTACAGAATCAACCTATAAATAAAAACAAAACAAAGACAAGCTCATAAAAAATTGTGACAAATAATTTTACCATCAGAAAAGGATTTGATCATTAAAAAACTCATCATTATATGAGAAATAACTTCAAGTACTAACCTCATCCTGAAGCTTGGACAGCACACGAGGTTCCTGCAGGTATAGCATGAGAACCATTATGTAGTTTTGGGCTCAATTCCTTCTATATATAGTCATATAAAACAAGACAAATGATTCACATGCTCACCAGAAATATATACAAATACAGTATAATAGTTTAAAAAAAACAGCTAAATTCAGCATTAAGGCAAATTACTCACACACTACTTTGTCCTAATCAGCTAAGAAACACGGTTGACCTATTTAAAGTACACAGACAATAGACATTATTAGCTTATCCTTCCATTGGCTGCATGCATGTAGTAGCACTTACGAACTCTATAATTGGTGTTATGCCCACCTTTTATCCAATAAAGCAGAAAAAGATGACCAACCAAATTGTAGACATTTTTTTACTGTAAGTTTTCATTTGCCACAATAAGTACAACAGCAACAAAATAGAAGAGATAACCAAAAAAATCTGAAAACAGGGTTGCACATGAAAGTGAGTGACAAAAATTTGTTATAGACCAGTTAATTTTAAAATTAAATATCAATTCCACATTCATCTTGAATATTTCATGCATATTAATACCTTTGTGAGGAGATAAAAAGTCCACGTTAATACTGCAGCAGATGTTTCATGTCCTGCTATAAGCATCGTCATTAAATCATCACGGAGTTGCTTGCTGGAAACCTATAATGAGGCATCATATGCATTAAAATAAACCATAATCATTTCAAAAAATAAAAAACCTAACCAGAAGTTGATGAAAGAGAGAGATAGAAAGAGAGAAGGGGGGATACATCATCTCCTGATGCTACGAGAAAGTGAAGAATGCTAGGATCTTGGTCGTTCATGTACTCCTCACTAAACTGTAATTCTTCTTCTTCCACCATCCTCTGCATAGAGTCATAAACCAAATATAATGACTGAGCAGTTCATGTATAAATTAAAGTTAAACTAAGAAAATGCACATTAAATGCAAAATAGAGCAAAAAAAAAAAAAAACTTGTATATTCCAACAAAGCAAAACTACCATCACTATATGAACTTTATCTCAAATAACCCAAGAAAAGACATGATATCTTAATCAAGAGAACCAATTTGCAAAAACTTCAATCAGTACTCAACAGACACAACAATTTCATAAATGTAAATATGCTATATTTTAATAAATAAAAACTATCAAAAAGAAAAATAATAATGTGATACAAACAGGAATTAAGAAAAGGGTATATTCATGGGTATATGCCTTAACTATTTCTTTTGTAACATCACATGACAGAAACTTCAGCTTCATAGCATGGGAAGATTAGCATTCACTTTTTTTTCTTTTGAAATATCTGTAGCATCCACATAAGCAGCAACGCTGTGTGAGAAACTGATTTTTGACAGAAACAACTAAGGCTGATTAAAAGCATGTGCCCATGCAGACAACATTCACAAACAGTAGAAAAATTAGGAAGCAGAAGTTAAACATACCTTGCATATTGCTATTAGATCATCAAGTATATCATTTATCAGCTTGAGTGCAGCAGAGACCTTTTTCTGCCTAGGCGAAATATCTTTCCAAATGGGTATTTCCCAAGTAGGTATGGGAGAAACACTCCGATCTTCTGCTTCTCGCAAGACGGTATAAACAGCCTAAGCGCATGCAAATAAGAAGGCAATGACAAGGTTGTCATTCGAATAATCATATGATAACAATGAAACTAGCAGAACAACAGGATTTAATGGAGTACCTCCACAATTCCTGTATCATTTGTCAAAGAGTCAAAATCATAATTAAATACTGCCTTCCCAATAACATCCAAAGTCAACCGTGAAAAAAGTGATTCCATCTCAACATCCTCTCCATCAGAGGCTGCTGCATCAAGCTTCTGGCAAAGCCTAGCTGAAGCTTCTCCAAACAGACCAATCATAGCTGCCACGTACTAATTAAAAACATGAAGTTTCAGAAACAAGTCTGCATCTCAAGAAAGCACAACTTCTTGCATTTCTCACTCAAAACAACAGAGAAGGAACTCCAAACATTGCCAGTTATTACCTTCTGATGTAATGCTGGAACAATAGCCCGTCGACGAACCCGCCATATCTCACCATCAGCTGGAATTAGCCCTTTTCCCATCACAAATTCCAGTATTTCAGCCAAAATGCCCTGCACAACAAATGTTAATGACAGTGATCAATGAAGGGAATTAAAACTGAGGGAACAAACAACAGAGTTTAAGTTACAAGAGAGCAATACCTTGGAATAAGCTTTAGAGTTGTCTCTCAGTATATGTCTGGCAATGGAAGGATCAGATACTATCAAAAAGGACTGTCCAACCATACATAAGAAACGTCACAGTTAATGATATGGTGGGAAACTAACATGTATTCGGTTTCTCTAAACATAAACAGAGATAAGTAAATTTAGTTTCCAAGTTAATGTGCGAGAAAAAGGACCTTCGGACCGAAAGTCAATCTGAATATTCCACCGTAAGTGAGATAAAGCTCGTAGAGAGGGAGAAAAAAAGCCTCGCCTCGAATGGCACTAATTGCTCCTTTCGCATTGGGAATCTGCGGATAACCTTCCGGCTGATTAGGTAGAAGGTCCACGAATTCTCGAGGAACTCCCAGTCGTAATAGACCTCGTCTTAGCACACCAAATAAACTTCACCCCGATAGGACATATGTAGAAAGCAAAAAATTTCCTTTAAGTTCATTAACAGCAATAAAATAACTCAAACACAAACTCTCAAACTTAAAAATAAAAAATAAAAATAAAAAGTAAAATTTGAAACACACATACCCGGAACCTTCAACAGTGAATTCTCCGGAAGCAATTCGAGCAGAAATCTCCGCACGTCGTTTTTCCTGTAGCAACCGCCCCACTTCCTTAACGGCATTATTGTCAGTGGAATCGGGCTTCCGCTCGCTTGGCAAAGAGCGGCACGTGACCGCGTAGCGACGAGGACCTAGGGAGAGCATCATCGTACAAAACAGAGCCCAAAAACAAAAGGAAAAAGAAGAACTTTCCTAGCTTCTCCTTACCAATATTATCTACATTAGAGCAAGGCGGGGTAGACTTGAAAAATCTGGAGCCGCGTTTGGTGCGAAGGGATTGAGCAGGAACAGAAGGGAGCTGAAGGAGTGAGAGGTGAGCAGCCATTTGGCGAGAAAGGCAACCAGAGGGCGGCTATTGAATTAACGAAAAATGCGAACGGAAGCTGTGGAACAAGGTTGCCTTGCATCGAGTTGGTCAGTTTATCGGCAAATTGCACCGCCGGACACGGAGACGAAGCAATGTCCAGGGGAAACGAGCAACAGCCGTCAGTTTTAACATGTAAAAACGATAGCGAGATTCCCACAGAAAAAGGTTCAAAGTCGACAGCTGTGCCACTGTACTTACGGTGGTCCTCGGGTTATCGATTCTTAGTCTTAGACCAAACGAGGAACCAACCCGAGCGATTCAATTTCAATTTAGGAAGGTGGGTTACAGGGTGAGGCAGCATTGAAGCCAGTTCTTCAACTCCCACGTCCATTTTTTATTATTTCAGTTATATAAAAGTATTCTGATTATGTTTAATTTATAGATTTAAATTTTTATTAAATCAGAGAGTTAGGTTGGAAAAAAACAAAAACATTCCGTGGACCGCATGAACTCCCCGAGGACCACCGTTGAAGAAGCAAACACGCAGAAAGGCCAAACCCTCCGGTCGCGTTTGTTTTTCTCGCCAAAGCGTACCGTGAGGGATCGGAATTCTGATGCCGTGTTATTTGTTGTCGAGCGTCGCTGTTTCATGACGAAATTTGTCGCCTTCGAATGCCTCTGCCAAGGATTTTCGCCATGGAATCAAGAAATATTAAACCTGTGGGCGATTAAGAAATGAAGCTTTGCAGTGGGCGCACATGCTGTTTTTCTCTCATTAAGAGTCGTGTCAATGTCAAACTGTTAGTAGATTTAGCTTTGGGAGAACCCCAACCCCTGACAGCGGCCATGCTGAGGCTTCTATCCCTGGATTTAGCTTTGAGGTAACCCCTCCAACCTATTAACTGGGGAGACAACAAATGGTTGCTTAACGTCAGTAAATATACCACTATCATTCTGAACCCTTCAAGTCTCCCAAAGAAAACCAAAATGGTACTCAGGGTAGCCTCTAATGGCAAAAAATGGTACTCAGGAAACCGGAGTTACAAATTGCATCCAATTTTCTTTCCTTAATTAACGTCTCTATCTCATCTTTGGAAAGCCTCCCCATGGTCTCTACTGTCGTTTTTCTGCCTCCCCAAGCCTGTTTGTGAGCTTGGAAGCTAGGAAGTCTTTGGACGAATTTGGTGATTTCCTCCGGGATGCCAATTAGAGATTAGCATTTGAACCAATTTCAGCTGTAGAGAATAAAATATTTTGTGTTTCTATTTATGGAGATAAATTTAATTCATAGATTACAGAGAGATTAAACCGAAGAGAAGATAAATATCACAGTGAGGATAAATACAAAAAGAAGATAATCCCTTATCATATACTTGTTCTTTTTATCTCTAACATACTCCCACATAGCTCTAAGAGGAGATATGAGTAACCTGAATAACGTTACTCTGAACATATTTGCGAATGAAGTTGTAATCTAAAGCAATATGTTTCATGCGAGAGTGAAATTTAAGATTGGAGCATCGATTAGCACCAATTATTGAAGAATAAAAACACCAGTTCAGTGAGAATAGAATATATCCAACGGATCTCAATTGCAGCGGTCGCAACAAACCGATATTCCATCTTTGTAGAGGAGCGAGTAACAGTCATTTGCTTCTTAGAACTCCAAGAGATAGGAGTGACTTAAGTGAACAAGATAGGTACTTATGGAAGTGAAATCGTATTTGTTTCCTGCCCAGTCAACATCAAATAACGCATGGAGAGACAATAAAGATTGTCGATGTAGGAATATACCATGATTTAGAGTCCCACAAAGATAGTACAATAATCGTTTGACAGCATACCAGTGGTCAGTAGTATGACAATGCATAAATTGAAACTACTTATTTACCGCATGGACAATGTCAGGTCCGTAAGTGACAGTATTGGAGACTACCAACAACAATCAGATATTCAGATGGATCAAAGAGTGTCGTGCCAAAATGAAGTGTGAGTGTAGATATCGTGACAAGAGGCGTAGTTATAGACTTTGCATTTGTCATGTGTGTGTGAGCAAGTAGATGAAAAATATACTAGCGTTGAGATAGAAATAAGCCTTGAGAATGAGGAACAACTTCTACGCCGAAAAAGTAAGTCAAAGAGCAAAGATCCTTGAGTAAAAATCTTTGAGCAAGAAGGTGAATGAACGTTGCAATAGCTTGATCATTGTCTCTTATAATAATAATGTCATCTACATAGACCAAAGTATACAACATAATAGTATATGTGTGAGAGATAAATAGAAATGAGTTTGCATGAAAGTTGGTGAAGCCAGAGGTGATAAAAAATTAGCACAACTCATGATACCAAACAAGTGGAGTTTGCTTGAGATCATTAATAGCCTTGCAGAGTTTGCAAACATGGTAGGGATGATCACAATCAATGAAGCCTAGTGTTTATGCCATAAAAACATCCTCAAATAGGGTACCTTGGAGAATACATTATTGACATCAAGTTATTGAAGTGACCAACCACAATCTTTAACAAGGCCAACAACAATGCGAATAGTGGTGAGTTTGACAATGGGGCTAAAGGTATTTTCATAATCAATCCCAGGGCCTTGTACCTATCAATAGAGTCATAAGATAGATATTTAGTACGAAAAATCAATATATGAGGGATCCGTGGGAACAAGTTCTCATGTCCCATTCAAAATAAGAGCATCATACTTATCAAACATCGCTTGACACTATTTGGGATCGTGAGAGCTTGAGTCACAGTTGTTGGTTCACGGTCAATAGATGTAAAAAACTAGGTTATGATGTTTAATTTTTGAATGGACTTGTAAATGTTATTCTTGGATATAATAACAATAAACACAGGGAGAGAAGGAAGCGAGTAGGGATGATGGGTGTGGGTCAACCGATGAGTGAGGTGTTTGAGTGGGGTTAAGTGCGAAGTCTTGAATAGAGCTTGCAAAGGGTGCAAGGATCGAAATTGCGGTTGATGTGTTGGTAATCGAACCTAAGAACACATAGGAACACCAGTGAGTAAATGTATTACACAAAGGACGGTCGAGGTGAGACCGGAGTATAGTGAAAGAGAAGAAAGATTCAACAAATTTAACATGATGTGACGTATAAAGACGAGATGTAGTGAATTTAAGACATAAATACACTTTGGGCAATAGAATACCCAAGAAATATACAATGAGAGGAAGTTTTTGTTCTCAATGAAGATAGTAATACAAGAGAAATTGCTGCACAAAATGGAATAGTCTCTGCAGCAATAGACATCTTACTTAACTTCCGGGGAAGGACTGAGTGTAGGGAGGAGGCTTCAGTACCTAAATGAGGGTAATTCAGGGTCCCGGGCAGATTCCTCTGGTGAAGATGCTGCTCTCTCTCTTCCAATAAAGGAGACAAAATCTGCTTCTGATGGCGGGGAGAAGGGGTCTATTGATGGTTTTGAGAAAATATTGGGCAAGTCAACTGGCTATCTGACTCTTCAGGAAAGTCATCGGGTTCTGGAGGTTTGTTGTGATTTAATAAAACAACATGTTCCTGCAATGGTAATGCAGGCTGTTTTGCAATTATGTGCAGTTTCTTGAAATTGGTGGTTTGGCAGCTCTTTTTAGTCTCCCAAGGAGTTGCTTTTTTCCTGGATATGACAGTGTTGTTTCTGCTATTATCTGTCACCTTCTTGAAGATCCTCAAACCTCACAGACTGCCATGGAGTTGGAGATACGGCAAACATTAACTGGCATCCTCAGTCGCCAATGACTCGCCATGGGTCCCGTCTTTCACCTAGGACATTTTTGACATCAATGGCCCCTGGTATCTCAAGAGATCCAGCAGTTTTCATGAAAGCTGCAGCTGCAGTTTGCCAGTTGGATTCTTCAGGGGGTAGAATGAACATTGTCCTATCAAAGGAAAAAGATAAAGAGAAGGAAAAATCAAAAGCCTCCGTCGCTGAAGTTGGGGTTGCATCAAATGAGTGCGTCCATATTGCAGAAAATAAGCTGAATGACGGGCCTGTCAGTGTTCAAGAAGTCACAAGAAAATACCGGCTAGTCTTACTCAAGTCACTCGTCACCAAGAAAACAAGAAGAGTCTACTAGCTCTTTAACACCTATGGAGGTTGATGAACCTGCCATGACAGAGAAAGGCAAATCAATAGTTGGTGAGACAAAAAAGGCAGAATGTAGTAGCCTTTCAGAGAGATCTGCTGTACTTGCAAAGCTGACTTTCGTACTCAAATTGATGAGTGATATACTTCTCATGTATGTACATGCTGTTGCGGGGATCCAATCAAGTAAATGGGCCAGCTGTAACTGGTGGGTTGTTGCACCATGTATTGCATCTGCTGCTTCCATTATCATCTGATAAAACTGCTGAACAGCAGATGAGTGTAATTCTAAACTCTTACAAATACACTTGCATCTAAACGTGTTTCTATTTCATGCTGATTTCAGGTTCCATTGGAGGGGTTTAAAGCATTGCAGGGTATTTCTGGTCCTCAACACTTCCAGATTCACAAGGCCTATGGAGCCCCAGAAAGATTGCCGTCAGCTCATACATGGTAAATTGTGTTTTTTTCTTTCCTGGTTGGTTTGTAAATTGGACACTAATAAAGGGAAAATAAAGAGCATCTGAAAAAGAGAAGGAGAAAATAATTGATGGTTATCGTAATTATTTTGTGCAGTTTCAATCAGCTTGACCTTCCAGAGCACTCCTCAGCTTCAAGAGCGCTTGCTGCTTGCTATCCATGAAGGTAGTGAAGGTTTTGGATTTGGTTAGCTTGACAGCTTCAAGGAGAGACACACCAGATTTGCACCAGTCAAGCCCATATGCAATCTTCAGCTTCCAGTGTACAGGATAGTCACTCAGTTCCTCTTCATCAGGTAGTCGTAAGTTTTGGAATCTATAGATTTAGGGAGATGTTATGCACTGCGAGTTTGAAAATTCATGTCCACCTACAGTCCTTTTGTTCTAATTCTCTGTTTTCCGATCAATTGAATGAACTTGCTACTGATACGAATGCATGGCCGAACATTGTCTGCTTGTGCAATATCTATTACATTTAGATAACTCGGAAGGCAAATGCTGCCACACTCTTACACACTGAAAGTTTGTCTGAGCTTCACCTTTTGTTTGACAGAATAATGAGGTTGCTTTTTTATCTTTATTGACATGCAGATTGGGGAATGATTGGAGTCAATTAGTAACTGGAGGGAGATCAAATAGTAAATTGTTGACTTTGTGCTGAGGAGAAGCTTCAAAAGGCCCACTATTTTCTAAAGAAGATGGAGGTACCTATAATGCCATTGTTGGAGGACTTAATCGAAAAGAAGGATTTGAAGAATCTCACATTGCTTTGCAGAAAATGTTTGAAATGTGATTTATTCCTAAGCTTAATCATTGTATTACTCTGATTAATGGAAAATGTAGAGTTGGAGATATACAGGGAGCTTTTAAGAGCTGGAGGCTGTAGGCATGATGCCTTGTGATGTAGGCGATAGTGCCTTAGTTAGAGGTCTCTCTGTAAGTGTGGAAAGATAGAAGAGGCAATTTTGGTTTTCAATAGTGTGCTTCGAGGAGGAGGTTGTCCCACAATTTCTACTTTCACAACTCTCATGCATGCGCTTTGTAAATTAGGACAGGTTTCTGATGCTATGACGTTGAGGGATATTATGAGGAATCATGCCCTGAAGCCTGATCTCATCACTTATAATGTTCTTGTAACTGGATTGTGTGTGCTAATGGTCATTTTCAGAAAGCCTTCGAACTGTACGATGAGATGAAGCATTTGAGTATTTTACCTAACCTTACTACTTACATGGTTCTCATTGAAGCTGTCTTCCGAGAAAGAGATTTTGAAAAGGGTGAGATTGTTTTGATGGATGTGAAGCAAAGAGGTCTGTTGAGTGGTGCGAGTAATGGTAATTTGGAAGAGGAATTAAAACATGTTGTGAGTTGCCAGCAAAAGGAATTTTAGCTCTCTAGCTTTCTCATTTGGCAAGCAGATGATGATTTTTTTCTGTGGTTCACAATGAAGACCGGCCTGAACAATGAGTTTTGGCTGAATTGAGAAGTTGAATTATATGGAAGGCAGTAGCAATCCAACTTTATCTGTCTTACTTGGTTTCTTTAGTTAAGGGGCCTTTTACTTGATCATGCTGGGGCCGTTATCTTGTCATTTCTATGAGTTATTTCACAGTAATACAATCTTTGATAGTGGTACGCTCCACTGATGAATGATCCAGTCACTGCTTAAAATCTCACTCCTTTCAGTGTTTGCCAAACTTCTCAAATCTTACTAGCACTGCTTGTGTGAGGAGTGCTCTCTCTATTTTAAAAACACAGCACATGAATATGAGAAACTAGAAGCATCTTTTGCTCAACAGTGGTAGCTACTTTTGCAGAGGCTGTTAAACTGGAGTGAAGAGGACATGACATGAAATGATGCTTTTCACTGCCATCAGTGAGAGCTACCTAATGTTTTTGCAGAAACCAAGCATGGCGTTATTGCATATGTAAGCTTGGCATTCAGAATCCCTTATATATTCTTTTCCTCTGTGATCACTCCTTTCAGTGTTTGCCAAACTTCTCAAATCTTACTAGCACTGCTTGTGTGAGGAGTGCTCTCTCCATTTAAAAACACAGCATATGAATATGAGAAACTAGAAGCATCTTTTGCTCAACAGTGGTAGCTACTTTTGCAGAGGCTGTTAAACTGGAGTCCAGAGGACATACTCACTAGGTTAAGGAGCTATTAGGTATGAAAGGCTCTTCCACTTGCTGGGTTAACCGGATTTTAATGGGGTAGGCCTAAATATACCCAAGTCTTAGAGTGAAAATACCTGAGTTCCCTAAATTTGGTAGTTCCAGGTCCAAGGGACTGACAGTGTCTCTGGCTCCAGCGGGTCGGGTCAAGCATTTAAACCACCGAAATCAGGGTTGAACCGTTTTAATTCAAGCATTTCTACTATCAAGGATTGTTTTGGAATTTGGTTTTCATAGGGGGTAGCGTCGTCTTCGCAGGAAAAGATGTTGACAGTTAAGCGTCCTACGCCCTACATAGTTGTGATGATCAGAACCGTCCATTTACAAGTGGGACATCCGCCACTGGCCCAATCACAAGTGGTTTGAACCTTTTGACAGCTCAGAGAAAGAAATCAAGATTATGGGGAATGTCTAAAAGTACCGTGGGGCATGTGGGAAAATTTGCTGGTTCCGTAATCCTGCGGACTTCGAAACAGAGACCCATCGGTCGGTCTACGCTTCCAGAAACGTATGCTGACGTGTACCTCAATCCTCCGTTCCGTTCCGTTAACCGTACTTCATTGAGCTCATTAACGGAGACTTCAGTTGCATCTGTGACTGTCTAATATAACGGCGCTGCTCACTTGGGCCATTTTAATCGAAATGCTGAGCTCCGGTGTACGCCCTCCATCCGAGACTCGGGACAGTATAAATGTCTCTCCTTTTTTCTCCCTCTCTTCATTTCCTGGGAGCGCTTTAAGAGGAGTATTCATCGCCGTCTTAGTGATTTTTTCTCTCTATCGGAATTCATGTCGGTATGATTCGCTTCTCTAATTTCTCCCTGCATTTCTGTTGATTCATTTGTTTGGGCCAGTTGGAATTTTTTATTCAAATTCTGATGCATTTGGTTTCGTCGTGATATTATGTGTTCTGGATTGAATTTTCTGTTCGTTGTTTTTCCTGTGTGTTGTGTGACGATTGATGGAAGGGTTTCTGGAGATTTTACTTATCTGTTTATTTGCTCCGTTTTCCTTTTTTTCTTTTTTTTTTCTTTTTTTTATTGCTGTATGCTGGCGTTTGCGGGGGGGTACGATAGTTTGTTTTCTGTGCAACCTTTGTATCTTTGGTAATATTTGTTCTGACAATTTTAATTACTTTGTGATTCGAACGAATTGAATTGATTCCTTTGCTGGTTATAATTCATTAGAGTTGGTAAATGAGTTGCTTAGCTGTTAATTTGAAAGTATTTTCTTTCTCAATTCACTACATTCGTGAGGGAGCTTTACCTATCTTACTTTGTCGATAATTTTAATAAGGTTGTATGTCTTCAAGAGACTTCTTTTGTTATGTTTGTGGTTTCGTCATTCGTATTAATTCTGTCATAGTGGACCATGCTTTCAGTACGCCCTTAGTGACTATGTTATCTGTTTAGTGTTTTGTGGTATTTGTGATTTATTATCCTCTTCTTAGTTTTTTTAGTATGTTTTTTACTTGACGCTTCTGCAAATGTGCTTATTTAGTCCAGATGTTGGAGTTTCTTTCTTATTTACAACTTAGAAATCTTACTTCCAAACTGTAGTTTATACAACGCTACATGTTCTAATAAGATGCACAGTGTTCCTTCTGTGAACAGCTCTTGTAGGAAAAGAGTTATATCATCACCGATGGCTGACCTCTATGATAAGTTCCAAATGTTGGGGAAAGCATAGTTCTCATAAATTATCATTCTTGCATTTATTTCTTTTTGAGTTGTTTAAGCTAGTTAATATTCTTGACGTGGTGTACTTTTGCTTATTACATCTGAAAATTGTTTTCTTGAAGACAACTCTTTCTTGATATTTTCTTGTGATATCTGTTGTGATTTATGACCTTGCAGGTATTATAGCTTCTTGTGTACTGTGAACCATCATGCACTTTGCTGTCATGTATTCAACCTATGGCCCCTTTACTCCCTGTTCTCAACAAACTGTTGGATTTGAGCTGCTGAAGAGTAGTATTCCTGCCTATTTGTTGCAGTTTTATGCAGCTGTTCATTGGACTGTTAAATTTTATTTTTTTTTCTGTTGATTTTTTAGGCATTTATGCATTGGGGAAGAAAAGGATAGCAACGAAAAGGGCTTCATTGTGTTCCTCTTATTCAATTTCACGTGTAGACATCAGTTAGGGTGAAAAGGTGATAGAATAGAAGCAGAAAGAATCTCATCTTCTGGCACCTATCGATATGCTCTGCCTATTCCTAGAAAGAAAAGAAGTATTCTGCCTTGGCTTTTGTTTCCTTGACTGCCAGCTTGGTCCATTGTACTGGCATTTGGTCTTCATCGGTCTACTTCTTAAAATATTTTAGTTGATCTCCTTTGATTTATTTAGGCTTGGTGCTTGCATCCGTTTTTCCCTATATAACTAGTTTTTGTATACTGTATATCTAGTTGTCTTTTGTTAGTTATTTCCTGTTTCTTTTTTTTTTTTTGAATTAGAATTTTTTTAATTAGCAGTTTCTGAATTAATGCAACTGTTCTTATAACTTAGGATTTTCCCATTTTTTTCTGATCTCTTTTTATTGTTGAACTTTCTTATTTTAGGTTAAATAGTCTACAAAAGTTTGAAATTAATTTCTATTTGCTTGGTAGAGTGTATAAGCTATTTTAATTATAGTTCCTAGAGAAGTCAGTGTCCTACTTTTGTCAAGTTTCTGTGTGAGAATCTGTTGGGGGATGCTTTGAGGGCTCTCCTTGTAGTATAGTACACAATCTTGTTATACTGTATATAAAGTTATTTGAGTTCTTAATTTTTTCTGTGGAAAATTATTTTGGATGATTCTGAAGATCCTTTCTGAGGTCAATTTGTAGGTCCAGTCTTATTTTGTTTCTCAATAATTCTGAACTGCAATATTAGCTCTATTTTTTCCTTGACTTTTGTATGGATTCTTCAAACCCAATATCAGATACGTGACATTAAACAAAAGAGGGATTGGAGTAACTAAATCCATTATAGAGGGATTTGTGTTTATATTTAAACAGAATGCCTCCATACTTCCTAATTGCCTGCTTGACTGACTCATGGACTAATTCATACATTAACTAACCATGGACATTCATAATACTGAAGGAACTTAAAAAATGAAGCAAAATTGTGATGGAGATTGTTGTACAAGTTGATGCATTACTTATGTCTATTTTGGTAGCAAATTTCTCTTTCAATTTTTTGCATCATGGACTTGTGGAATCCTGCTGCTGCTTCAAAGTTAAAAAAATAATTGTAGCTAATTGGCCAGCTATATTATGTGTAATACTAGGAGCTTGCTTTCCATCAGTTAGTTAAGGGGCCTGTTTGATTATGCAATTGATGGCTTCCCTTGTGTTGCTTGGGGTGGTCTATCTTTTATATTTTGAGCTCCCTTCTGTTGCGCATATCACCAATCATGTCCATGATTACTATTTTTGATACACTATTTGCACAGATGAGAGAATCTGAGCTTGTGAGAAGGTTCCTTAGTGTTGTTTTTCTATGGAGAACAACTGTGTGGCTTTGAATTTTTTTTTTGGTTCTATGAAACTATTAGTCTGAGCACGACCATCTGTATTGGTTGGTATTGTGGGAAATTTAATATTACTGTTTTTCGTAACTTTTAGAAGCAATACAGGCTAATAAGTGATTCATGCAATTGATTGTTGAAATTTTTTGCTGTTAGTGCATCCAGGCAGGACATGTTACTCCTCTTGCTTTTGCAAAATGATGGAAAAAAAAAAAAAGGAAAACCAAATATATAAAGTAGTTAAGTTAAAGATATTTTTCTTCATTTTTTACTTCTTTGATTGTGTCCTTACATCTATTTGAATTGTTCTGAGTTCTGAATGTTGTTGCCTGTTGTGATCTTGGTTATGAATCTTCTATTTATGAGAGGAAAGGCAGTTTTAATTACCATTCTATTTGTTCTGAATGTTGAAATGTAATTTTTTCATTGCACGAAGAAATTATATAAAGAAAGGGAATGAATCAGTGGATCACTAACAGAAAAATAGCAGGAGACAGATTTTTCGATTCAACATTGATGAGAAATGATGTAATCTTTATTAAAAAAAAGATGATGTAATCTCAATGAGGTAAGTTTCATTCCAGATGTTTTAAAAAAGAAAAAGAATCAGGGAAGTTTATTTGCAGAGAAGGGTTTTGTTTTGAGAGCAGTCATCTGTTAGTTGGGGAGCATTTATCAACTGTTTTATGCTCTTTGTACTACCTTTCAGTTGTGGTTTGATGAAGCATCTTCTAGGACTGATCACTGCTGCTGATTGAATATTAGGAGGAGAGCTTGAAAATCATTTCTTATAGTAAGAAACTAAGGAATTTTTTAACTACAATATCATCTGGGAGTAAGATTAAAGTTAGTAGACTTTCAGCAAAATGAGCGTGGATTCCTAGTGGACAACCTTCCTATATCCTCTATAAGCGACTTAGTTGGGCAGCAAATGGGACTGAAATGTTTAAACTGTGTTCAGTTACTTTTCTGAACACTACAGCCTTCCTTTATTTTCTATAGGTCTGACTCAGTTGGGCAGCAAACGGGACTGACATGTTTAAACTAATTTCACTTTCTTTTCTGAATACAGCTTGTGAGATTGGAGACTGAATTTATGGTGGCTATTTCTGCTTTTTACTCCAAAAGTTTGTGTCCAGATCGATTATCTCCTGTCTAGTTGATAACAGACTTTGATGTGAATCTGTTTTGACATAGTTTTATCAAAGAGCCTTTGAGCAGTAGTGGAACACTTCGGGTTGGATATACCAACCTTTTTTTACATCTTATTTACCCTGCATCTGACCTCAACATACCCTGGCTGACCTATTGCTATTTTTTTCATATTTTGCATGCGCACAGGACAAAGGTCAGCCGCTACCAAAGTTTGGTGAATGGGATGTCAATGACACTGCATCTGCTGAAGGATTCACTGCCATATTCAACAAAGCTAGAAATGAGAAGAAGACGGGTGGCAATGGCCCAGGATCTGACTCACCTGGAAAGGATGACTCAACCTCTAAACAAGGGGCTAATGCAACCAAGACTAATTCAGTAAGTGCTCAAGTGTGTGTTCTCCTTTGAACATCAACATAAAATTACGAAGGTCTTATCATCAATCTTTTTAAGACATGCATCGAATCTGAGGAATTGGCAGGTCAGTTTTTAACCTGATCCAACATCCTATTTGTAACAATTAGACCTTGCTGACTTCATGGATTGATTGAAGAAAGTGTCCTGTTTACCTTTTTCCTTCTGATCCATTTCTAGATGTTTACGATTTTGTGTTTGCTTTTTAAAATTTATAAATACAAATATTTCATGTTGTAAGCCCTTTTTTTTATTTTATTTGTTGGCGTTATTTGTTGGCGTTGTTGCTTCAGATGTGTTCTGAAGATTTATATTTTTTGTTTTGATCTGGACCTCACTGTACTGGCAATTGTTTTTATTTGATGTTGTTTAATGCGTTGATAGGCAAAGGTCAGAGATCGCTGCACATAGTCTTATAACTTTGGATCGCTAATTTATCTTGCAATCAAGCTCGTTTGTAAATTAGTTTTCATTCCAAGTGCTGTTTTTTTTTTTTTTTCTTCTGTTGATCCTTGTCCTCTTCCTAGTCTCACTTCTAGTTCTTACTAGCATTGCAGAGTGATGTCAGTCCTTTGGAGTATCATCAGTTGTTATTCGTAATATTGCTTTGGTTTTGGTTGCAGAAAAAGTGGTTCTGTTGCATGCAAGCTGGTACTGCAGAATCCTGAGAAAGGCTCCTGCATAAAGCCTCAGTAGAAGGATATGAGAGGCTTTCGCTGTATTTGCACTGAAGGTCAGAAGCCTAGTTATTTATAGGGAAAGCTGTGGCGAAGATGGGTTGCTGATGAGGGAATGTTGGGATTTGGGGAGGGTGAGAGAAAACAAATATATTTGTGATTTTTTCTGTATTTATACAAGATTCGAGTTTTGTTTCCCTTTTCTTTCTCGCCACCCTTCCCTTGATTATCAAGCTACTCAAGTTTGTTAATGACATATGTTATCTAGTACAATATTCGAATTGGATTTTTTGTTTTTTTTTTTCTGTTCTAAACTTCCAGAGAAGAGTCAGAAATGCTACATGGCAAACTTGTATTATTACCTTTTTGGCTGCTGAAATTAATCTCTCTGTAGATTTTAGACATTCAAAGGCACTTGCCAGTGCCCAAGATCGTATTCAATATTATTATGTAACTGGTGGGTCGCATTTAGTGACGTAATGCATTTTAATTCAACGTCAGTGCTCAAGTCTTATATATAACAGAGTCAGGGGACCTGGAAATTCTTCTCCTGGTTATTCTAAAACCCAAGCACAACGCTTTCTGCCAAAGAAAAATGTGCAAGGCCTGATTTGAGGTCTGTAAATTCGTTAATGCTTTTTGCGAAAGTAGGAGATTCCCATAAGAGAGAGATAGAGAGAGACCTTTCTTTTGAGGTAACCACTAGTTTTCAACTCGCCTCTTCAACATGAATAAGAGCAAATTTATACAGGCTGACGTGAAGGCTAGCTTAGCAAATGTACATCAAGCAAGTAGGGAATCCAGATGATGCTTCAACTCAGAGATGCTAATGCGGGAACTCAAAAGCAGTTTTTCCAAGTTCATATGCATCAGAAGAAAAACGACAGAAAAGATGGGCGAAAAACAAGATTGCACTGCTCAAAACACTGTACACAAACCCAGCCTACATAAAGTGCTCTCCTTCCATACAATTAAACATGCAAATTACAATTGTATGGGTACAGAATCGGATGGTCATACTGGTTTTTCCCCAGGAAGATAAGATGGTGAGCTTCCATCAAATTGGCTTTTTCTCCTCTGAAAGATGCCACTCAGGTTTGGTAAAAGCGACTTCTTGGAGCCAGATGTCTTCTCCACCTCCTTATGGCTCCCAGCATTCGTTGCAGCTGGATTCATCTTCTCGGCCTCTATAGACTTCTCACTCTCTGCCAGAATTCGAGCTGCGGTATCAACCGCTTTCTTCTGGTCTCTTTCACGCCATCTTCGAAGCTCCCCTTCCACAGCTCTCTTCGCTGCTTCTGCCATCTCTGCCCTCCTCAAGGCCTCCGCTGTTGCTGCCTCTGTCTCTTCAATCACTTTCTGTATCGCCTCCAACCTCTTCAAAGCTTCATTCTCACTCGCCCTAACAGCTTCCACCTGTGCCAAGGCAGCAGCAACTTTCATTTCAGCCAACGAGTTGGACTCATCAACTTTCTGACTTAAAGTCTCATGCTCATCTTTAGAAATCGTAATCTGGGCAGAAAATTCGGAAGTTGATGCCCTAGATGCATTTGTTTTCTCTGATAAAATTTTGATCTGATCTAAGGCTATTGCTTCAGTAGCCTTGGCAGCATCAGCCTCTCTCAAAGCAACCTCTAGCTGCTTCTCTGTTTCAGCCAGAGACACACGAGCTGCTTCTGCATCTCTATTCAGCTCATCGACCTCTTTCTTCATTTTTTCTGCTTCCTTCTTGGCATTTTGACACTCTAGAGAGAGCTGTTGCAGCGTTGACATTAATTCCTCAGATGCTCCCCTAACTTTAGCTTCTGCAGCAGTGGCTGCCTCCAGCTCAGACTTGGTTTTCCTGAGTCTCGCATGAAGCTCACCAGCAACTGATTCAGCCTCAGCTTCCTTCTCCTTCATTTCTGAATGTTCCTTCTTCACACTCTCAATCTCCTGCTCAAGGGACTCCACAAGGTTCCTAAGTGTACTTTTTTCTTCCGCAACTTTCTGTAGTGTCTCTTTAGCATCATCAAGCTCTCCTCGAACAGTATTCACAGTTTCCAAGTCGAAAAGTTTCACTTTTTCTAACTCTTGCTCCACAACTCCAATCTCAGCAGTTGTTTCAGTAAACTTCTCCTCAAGGCTCTTTGCCACCTCCAGATCAAACTCTTTCTTTAATGAGTCCAATTTCTTGTGTATTTCTTCCAGTGCAAGTTTAGATGTCTTCTTTTGAACATCCTTCTCCGAGAGAATCCTGGCTTGCTCCTGTTGTGCCTGCAAGCAGGCAAGTTTCACATGTGCAAGCGAATCCTGAACCAAAGCAATCTCCTTGGACAGCTCACTGGCTTTATCCATATTGGCAGCAGCAGCCAGCTCAGCACCTTCGGCTTGTTTGTAAGCAGAAACTTTTGCAGAAATGCTAGCATCAAAATCCTGCCGGATTTTCCTGAGTTCTTGCTTCGCAACATCAAGTTCTGAAATAGCCGCAGCATACTGTTCTCTGACATTGTCCAGTTCATGCTTCCATGCATCATCATCTTTTTCAACCACAGAGTTCCTTTCTTCAAGTTGTTTGGTCTCATTTTTTGCAGCTTCTGTGGCTTCTAGAGCTGATTCCTTTGACTCAGTCACAGTTTTCAGCTTCTGAATCAGTTCCTCAACTGTTCTCTTGGCCTTTTCAAGCTCAGCTGATGCTTGAGTTCTAGTAATCTCAGCATTCTTCAGCTGGTCTTTGAACCTATTTAGCTCTTTTAGTGCCAAGTGAAGTTCCGTCTCCTTCACAAATACTTTCTGTCACAATCCAAATGAAAAGTTAGTACTTACAAATAGTAAAACAGTGAAAACTAATACCTGTTATATGGGTGGGTGGGGTTGGAAACTTTCCAGGGTCATGGACCAATATAACATTTTGTCAAAACATGTATGTTTTATTCAACCAAAAAAACAAAACCTAAAAAATGAACATGTACATTTTGGTATCCATGAGAAACTAGTTTTCAATGGATCGAAGCACCGAGTGTACTCCAGCCAATTATATCAAAAGTTAGCATTCGTGCATTTCTAGAAAAAAGTCACTTTATTGAAATTAAAATATTTGAATACTGGAAAAAAACATGCACTAAAGCAAGCAGCTTATAAATTATTTAACAGGAGAAATCAACAGACAATAAGTTAAGTTTTTTACTCTCTAATTTATCATTATTGATCAAAGAGACATGCAGAAAGATCATTCAGCAGAAATAAATTTAAAACAAATATTTATCTATTGAACCTTTGGCTGGGTGACCACATGGTATGATGCAGAACAAAAACGTGATTAAGTGTAAATTTTAATTGTCGTATCAGATATCGGTTAATTGCTGTAATATAAAAGATAAATGAAGAAAATACAGAGATACAGAAGAAGAATTGGGAACGAGAAATAGGAGAATGAAGAAAAATAATTTAGAAGAAGAAGAATAGAGAAGAAAGAAGAAGAAGGGGAAGAAGAAGAAGAAAAGGGAGGAGGCGGGGGTAGAGAGGGAGAGACTCGAAACAGGGAGATTTCAAAAATTAGTTATCAAAGCTGAATTCAACATCATGTTATAGCCTATAAATAACTAAATTTAAGATTCAAAATTCAAAATAGATAAGATCACTATCTGATCAAATCCATTAAAATCAGAAAATATAAATTAAAATTAAAATTAAAATTGAAATTTAAAATTCAAAATAGATAAGATCACTATCTGATCAAATCCAGTAAAATCAAGAAATATAAAATAAAATTAATTTCAACTATAATTGGTGGATCTAATGGGACCCAATGGACATACTAGCATCCCCACCATGGTAGGTTCTTCATGTAAGATTTTGGTCTAGCAGGTTTCAAAGGTATATATCAAAACAATTTTAAAAGGGATAATATCCAACAAAAATGGCAGTGAAACAATCCCACATGAAGTAATGGAAATTCGCTGCCTAAAGAGGTGAGAGATAATGTGTTCCAGACTTTACATAAAAAAACAAAAAAGAAAAAAAATGTGTTCCAGACCATGAGCAGCCAATTTAAGTTAAGTTACCCCACCACCAAACAGGTAAAAAGCCTAGAAGGTAATGCAAGCACAGTGGCCCATTGTATATGTTAAGTGTCATAAATAATTCACAACATATACTATTTACACCTTTCTTAAACCCTTTCAACTTTCATTGGTTTCCCTTCTCTTAACATACAAGTTTTCAAAGGTCAAAATACAAGTCTAACCTTCTCTTAAACAACTTAAAATTATCAAGCTTTTCATAACCTCACTTAATATAAATAAATAAATAATTTTCAAAACCCTTACGAATCCCCAGATTTGTTTTTATCTTCTGCATTTTCAATATGAATAATTTCTTAGAATTTTTTAAAACATTGCTATTCACACAATTTGACTATAGTAAAAAATTCCCATCAGTCATCTGAAGTACAAAGAGCAAATTATCATAATAACATTTCATTATAAGAAATACCTCATTAGAAGGAGCATTAGACTTCTTCAAGAAAGGCTTCTCAGCAGCTGATACTCCTTCACCAAAAAGGCTACGAGCAGCTTTAACAGATTGGAATGGTGCTCTAGTGTCTATTTCCCCCACTTCTCGTCTCGGAGAATCAGTGGAATTCTTTCTTGGAGAATCAGTAGAAATTTGGTGAGTTTTTACTCCCATAGTGGGATTCTTGGCCCAACCTGTATAAAACATCAGGCAGATTAAGTTAACTCATAACATAGGTCACCAAAATCCAGTCAACGATTAATATTGCATCTAGTAGTAACAGGGACAAAGAATCAAGATACTGCAACACGCCAGGAGTCCCATCGATTTTTAAAACAGGGACCACTCTGACCATTTAAACCAGTTTGATCCAACTGCACAGACAGCAGGAAAACAGACACTAGGTCAACCAGTATAACAAAGAAGAAGTGATCCAGTGTTAAGACTGAAACATCCAACTAGGGATGGATCCATTAATTTAAAACTCAGACACCTGACTTGTGACACTTGACAGGATCCTTAATCCTTATTTCCTGTGCTCCTGGAATCCCAATATACCATTCCTAAATTTTCATTCAATTTCTAGATTTTTCCCCCTCAACTAGAAAGGAAAGAAGAACTTAATAGCCCGTTTTAATCCTTCAGCGACACCATCAACACACCGTGAAGCAGTTTTGATTAACTATTATCTGCTGGAGTTGATAGGTGACACTGATGAAATTAACTACTTCATAAGTTGTTAAATGCATCTTCTAATATGCACATGGAACTCCTTTTCACTGTGCATTTATGATGGTAATAAGAATCATGGTCCCCTAAATTAGTTAAAAGTATTGAAATACCTGATAACAATCACATATCAGGGGATATGTATCTGCCTGCTTAAATGATTGATAAGTGGCTCAAAGTTGTACTTCAGTTATGTTCTCATCTTTTTCCTTCACCAGAATCTCTATGACTTCCATGTATTCTTTTCATTAGCTGCTCTGTGCCCAGGGTTCTTTGTCATTCAATACAGAATAGGAACTTTTTTTTCCAACTTTTTCAAACAAAGTTACAAGATATAGCACATAATGAATTCTTTATAATTCTCTAGTTATTCTATATTTTCATCAAGTCCATTTGTAAATTTTAAGGCAGTTATCTAGCTACTTGGCCTTTAAGATACCATCAATTGAATCAATAGGCTAACTTAAGCCAGGTAGAACTTAAAGAGACACCGTACAGCTTCACATGTATAGAACTAAGGTGCAAGGAAGGATGAATGCAAACAATTGAAAGGTGATCAAAACAAGAAGTCTGACAACTTCCATGGTTAAGAGAGCTAAATCTGGGACAAATAAGATGAAAATGCAGCATAACACACTTTCCCAGCAAAAATTTAACTCTATGCAATCTCAAATTGATTCGGATTTTAACCCAAATCTGATGCAAGTCTATTGTTTCTATGCCTCAATTAAACACCACACAATTGGCAGTTAACAAATTCATGCAATTTTCAAATTGAATTGGATAAAGTAACATGCAAAGAGACTTAATCAGTTGATACTGTATCATAGAGACTAATGACCAGCCAAGCCTACTCAGTGCGACTAGTTCATGGTAAGTGTTAGCCTCAGCCATCAACACCCAGAATCATAGATATGCATTGGCATCAAACCGTAGTCATGGTAAGCATGCCAAAAATGTTTCTCAATAATATCCAGAAACCTATTACTTGGATAAAAAAAATTCTCAACAAAGAGGATTTTATAACAATAAAATATTGAAAAGTTTACAAAAAAATATATACTGGAGTTCATTTCATACAAAATATATTTCTAACATGTGAATGTGTGTGTATTTCCAGAGAATTTCAAGCATTCTCTAGAATTTCCTGCTCAGAGAAAGGAGAATTGTAGAGAAAGAGAGAAGCAGGAAAAAGAATTACGTTACTAATGATGCCACTAGTTGACTACATAAGCCTCAAAATCAGAGATGGAGATGTAGAGGATATTGAAGATAATTTTTATAAGGAAGTTCATTCAAAGGGAAGACAGCAGCTCAGAAATCATACTTCCGTATCTGCCTGTTCTTGGAAAATAAGCAACCATCCTGCTTCAACTCGGCAATTGTCTTTGTTTGAGATAGTTATATTTGGGAAAGCCTATTGTTAGTAAGCTTTGGTTTCCTTTGTAGTAGTTATTTGCCTTAAGAAAGCGTAAAGTTAATAATTCTATTCCTAACTCGTAAATGAGATTCTTCCTGTGGCTAGTTTAGAAAGTCCAAGTTGAATTTTAATTAGATAGTCAGTCATAAGAAAGTTTTGTGTCAGTAAACTAGGATGTCATCAACAATAAGAGGTTTAAGAGACAAGTGTAACTTCAGCAGAGTTTAACTCAGATTAAAATTAATAAAATTTCAGAGCACCTTTAGCTCAGATTTTATCTTCTTCTTTTCTGTTTGTTCTTGTTCCTTTTTTGTTGAATTCATCCCCACTAAAAATCTAGCTTTTAGACAACATAAGCTAGCCAGGCACAGCTGCTGGCCCACAGCCACGTACACTGAACATCAATGGTTGGTAGAACCTGGCTGATGGGTGCTACATTCCCACTAGTTCGCTATGTAGAAAGAACTGCTGGATATGGCTACCAGAGTCAAGGAGAATAAAGAGAAGGAGAAGACTGGCTGCCAATAGTCTTTAAAGCCAGACTTGATTGACAGAAGCCTCATGCATGGAATGGTGATGCAGCGGCCAGAGTGGGATGACAGGTAAAAGGAGACAACAGAGAGAAGCCGAAGTCTATTTCTTATATTTGAATTGGAATCACAGAAGCACCGGGAAAGAACAAGTCTACTACTTTCCTGGGCTACATCGATTCCAATTCCCTTGTTTAACAGAATGTAAGTCAAAGAATTCCAATTCCAAACACAATAACTCCCTACCATTTTTCCTCTGAGTTACAAAAGATACAGAACAACATTAAAAGGTGATGAAAAGTCAACTATCAACAAGAAAAGCACTCTAGTGTATTTTCTTCAACGTGCACAACCATTACAAACAGCAAACCAAAGAGGCACCGTCATTTATGCAAAACAATTTGTGAAGTGAGCTAATTTAAATCCAAGAAAAAAAATAAATTATGTAAAACTAAGCCCAAACTATCTCAAAACCTCATTTCCTCACCTAAAAGATGTTAGAAGCCAGATAATACAAATTCTGAAGGCAAGCGTAAAAGACAAAGAACAAGCAATCAACACAACAGACACCCAAACCAAGCCAACAGAATTTTCTTTTGAGAGGATACCAAGACAACACATTGATTGAAGCATTTCCCGCCAAAATCAACAAGAATGCAACATTATCCCACAGTACAACTGAAAAAAGATGCCAGGAACGTTGGTAAGCTTCCTTATCACTCTACTAGTTGACTGATCCACTTATAAAGCACCTAATCTTAACAGCTACTCATGTTCATAATTTTCTAAAGCTAATCCCAAACCCAGACATATGAGAAACTATGAGCCTTACTCAATAGCTGCAAGAAAGAAGAAATATTGAGGCTTTATTACAAAACATAGTTAAGTTGAACAAACTCCAGGTCTTCTACTTGTATGCTACCAAGACTATTCCTTGCTAGCATCTCTGAAGACAGAATGTAAATGGAGGACACAATCACATTCGCCGATCTTAAACTAACTTGCTCGATCTTGTCACTAATAAGCCAGTTTTCAAAACTTAGACAATTCCAAGCCCACAACCTCGATCTTGTAACTAAAAGATCTTGCTAGGTCTTTTCAAAGAGTAGAAAAGCCTCCTCCATCATAATATTACCAGAACCTTAATAAAAAGAGAAATAATGACATTAACGAAAGAAAAAAGAACCTTCCCCTTAAATTGTAATAAATACGTAAGAAACTCCCCCTATTTCAAAGAACCCAGAAAATCTTTGAAAAGATTCTTTTTCCTTTTTTTGGTTAATGGCCCACATGAAAATATGTGCAAAAACAATTTACTAGATTTTCTCATAAAGTTCTTCAAGTGGTGGAAGTAGCAAATGATATAGCAGACTGATCGATATGGAAGAATATAAATTAGGAAAGCCTCTGATGATGATGATGGAATGGACAGGATATGAATTTTAGTAATACCTGACCTAAGTTTTTTTAAAGCATGTGAAATTTTATTATGCAAATCAAAACAGCAAAAGGAGGGCTCAAACACCTAGAAGAAAAACAGTAAAACAGAGGCAAAATGTGAAAAGAAGTACAAGGGATTAAATATCAGGGGTGACATTCACACAAACTGTTAAGGAGGCCCCATCCATTGCAAAAGAATCCACAATCAAGTTGACTGAACATGGGAAAATTGCTCCCAATAAATCTGTAAAGACGAAAACAGATCCACAATACAAAGAAAATTTCAGTTGAATCTTCAGGGGAATAAGGTGATCTCCTACCCACAAGAGAGCCTCCCTCAGCGATTAAGAGAAGAGAGAAACTCTTATAAAAGAGAATGAGACCCTGAAGTACAGCATTAACTTCACAATGGTTAAGTACACCTCACCAAGAAGACACAAGAAAGTAGGAGAATGAGCTCCTCGTGGTTGCAAATGATACCAAGACTGCTTCAGGGACCCAGATTGCTCTTAGAGTAATATCTGGCCAAATAATGGGCTTCACCTTCTTTAAAAAATGTCAGATATAGTCAATTATGTTGCTGGTTTAATTACTGGACAATCTTCCATTGATCTTATTCAGATTCATAGATGTTCCTATCAAGGAAATTAAATTATCCAAAAAGAAGAACTAGCAAGTTTTCATATTCTATGACATTTTTACACACATATTTTTAAAAAGTATACAACCCAATCATACCATTTATATTCATTTGAAACTGTTAAATAATGCCTATAAAAGCAAGAATATAACTGACTGACTCTCTGTTTTTCAAACAGAATACCAAATATCATCATCATTAGCAAGACAAAATACAAAGTGGACTATGCTGAAGGTTTTTTTATTTTTATCATTGATCAACGGCAGCAAAAATCTCCTCCTTTTACAAACGAAAATCCTGATCCTCCTTTATAAAAGAAAAATTGTTTCGGATTTTGCAGTCGCTAAACAAACCATCGTAAATATAAGATTGAAGACAGAATCGCACGGAAGAATAACATACCCGAAAGCCACTGGGATTCCACGAAGGAAAGAATAACAGGTTGACGGCCTCTAGGAAGAAGAATCAAAAGATCTGCTCAAACCAAAAAAAAAAACAAAAGTAAGAAATTCTGCGGAAAACAGAAAAATCGGTTTTCCTGGGGGAGAGGAGAGAGCGAGAGGTGGAGGAGGTTTTGAAAGTTTGGAAATGGGTTTCAACGAGTTTATTGAACAGAGACGTAGAGAGGAACCAGGTCAGGTTTTTGACCGTTTCGATGACACGCCAACATTACCTCTCTAATCTCACGATTAGTTTTTCGAAACACCCGCATTTCTTAATTTGTTTTTTCTTTTTCCTCGCTGTAAGACCGTGAGCAGTAAAAATCATGCGGGATGACTTGGTCTGGATGAGTTGGTTTTGACATCCGAATCTCTATCAAATGAAAGCCTCTTAACCGCTACCTCCTGTCTACCCGGCAAAATCCCCTGAAGATGACCAATTTAATTAGCAGAATTTTTATCGAACATGTTACTCATTAATTCTGCCATGGCATTGTAGTTGAAGAAATTGGTACCTTGTAAACAGGACCAAAACCACCTCCTCCGAGTTTATTTGCAAGGGAGAAGTTGTCTGTGGCAAAGACAACCACTTTAAAATCCAATATGGGAAGCTCTCGTCCTTCCTCACGATTCAAACTGTCTGAACTTGTTGCCGTTGACTGATATGGTAGCACCGTGCCCACACGATCGTATTGCTCTGATTCTGAAGCTTAAAGATGAGAAAATTGCTGATAAAGGATGAGACATCTCGCAATTAAAGAAACTACAGTATCTCATGTGATCCAGGTGTGCTCTATGAGGGTGACAATTCAAGCCATATGACTGTTGTCCTGTAATTCGTAATAACAAACAGAATTTCTTGTAATTATCGATTTGTTATTTCTAGATTGTCCACCAAAACATACCCTTTTTTTCTTGAGGAACATGTAATTATGGATTACAATTTCATGATCAGCTATGGTATTGAAGGATGATAGTGTCAAGGAAGACCTTGTTCTAAAATTTTTGAAGTACTTCTTCAAATGTCTTACTATGAACCGGCTCATCGAAAAAGTCGGATAAAAATTTGAGAATACCGGAGTCTCTTCCCTTTCAATCCGTTGGGTTTCAAATTTTTAACAAGGTTATTATTTGGAGGGTGGATATATATAGTTAATTTCGAAATCAGGGAGTCAATAATAAAAATAAAGGAAAAAGAATAAAATTTGCTAGCTAACATGGTCAGACGCTTCACACGAGTTAACTGCACTTGGTGCTTCGACCATGGTCGAGCAGTCGAATAAGCCCGATGCCGGTTTACGGCCCGGTACGGGTCCCAATCGAATCGAATCGATGGCTTTAGTCTTTGGTCGAATGTCATAGGTCTGTTCTCTTTCGTTTTGCAGTGCTGTCATTTTTTGTTCTGCTCTCGCGGTTTGGATCGTGGAAAGGGCTGTGGCCTGCCAAGTAATGGCGTCTGGCTCGCTTCTGTTGCGTCCGGTGACATTCGTGACGGGGAATGCGAAGAAGCTGGAGGAGGTTCGAGCTATTTTAGGCAACTCTATCCCTTTCCAGTCTCTTAAACTAGAGTGTAAGGCTCTTCTTCTCACCTTTTGGTTTCATAAATTCTAGGTCATTTAAAAACTAATACTAACAAGATATTATTTTGTTTGTATCTTTTTCTTTTGCTATTCAGTACTGACGATGATGGTACTTGGTTTCAGAAGCTGTTCCCTGTTTAGAACAATCATTTTTTTTTTTCCCTTAAGTTTGCAAATTTCACTGGTTTCCTTTAAATTCCTCAAACTAGTTAAATATGACCAAGCTGTTTGCGGTTCAGGAATTCGAACTGTTATAGTTCTCCTGCTCTGTGATTTAGAAGAATTTCTGTTCAAATCTCTTGTATTATTGATGAATGTTTTCTCCTGAGATGTTTATCTGTTAATCATTGGTCTACTGAAGCCAATGAAAACCCAATAACTGTGTGCTCCGTCTGAATTTTTTTAAAAAAGGTTAAAAAATGTTAAAACCGTTTGTTGTCAGTTGATATTTTCTAACTGCTTAATCTTTTCGTCCTTTTAATTTTTTTTCTAATTCCATAAGTGGCTTTTGAAATGTCTGAGCATCCACTCGCTAACAAGAAAAGAGTGACGCTGCAATTTGAATTTACGATTAATAATTTCACATGGTGAGAAAAAAGTTTCTTCTATTATAACTTTTCTCATTGTTCTTTATCTTTATTAAATCTAACTATAAATCCATGCAACTTCTTTTTTTTTTTCTCATTCTTTTGATTCGAACAATAGATGATATTCCTTTTTTGCATGGCCATGACTTTTCAGTGCCAGAACTGCAGGGAGAGCCAGAGGAGATTTCTAAGGAAAAAGCTCGATTGGCTGCAAAGGAGGTATTCTGTGCTCAGCATTTTGGTGGAACTTAGTGCTTGTTACCAAGTAGATTTGACTCTTATACTGTAGCGTTCATTGGCTGAGTTTGACTGCAAAATAATTTTGCTGAAGGCAAATACACGACTTGTTCACTTTGTAACCTGCTCTGGCAAACCGGTATCACCCTAAGAAAGACATCTATGGATTTGAAATATTTTTTTATAACAGATGTTAAATTTTATGGACTGGGCCTTCGGCTCAAATGCAGCATGAGGGTTTTTGTGATTTTCAAGTATCCTGGATGTAAAAGGTACTTGGGCTATCTGTGTTACCAATTATTTTTTAAAAAACAAGTGTCATATTGTCCATCTTATCAAATTTCTGACAACAAAAGTGATATGATTGTAATTTCTTTTAAAAAAGGGGTGATGGTTCAACCTGTGAGATTTGTGTCTATCTTGTGTCTATCTTTCATCTGTGGTTTGCTTTTCAGGAGTTGTTTGGTTCTGAATAATTATACTTTCTGTACTAAATCAAGTTGTTACTTTTATGCCACATCAATTAGCTGCCCTATGATGCGTTTTTTTTCTGCTACAATTGTTGCTGGTTTCCAAATGAATATTACAAAGACTTCTACTTCTTTTTTTCTGGGTAACTTTGAATTTTGAGTTTTCTCTTGTGGTAGGTTAATGGACCAGTGCTTGTTGAAGACACCTGCCTCTGTTTCAATGCCCTCAATGGTCTTCCAGGTTTTCTCCATTTCTCTTTATTTTTTTCAGTTTAGTATATAACATTTAGTTTGCATTTTTTAATTTCTAACTTTTTTGCAGGTCCCTACATGTAAGTTATTAATTCCTATAATTCCCGTCAAGGTGAAGTTTTCTTTGTTTTATATGTTAACCCATTTTTAAAGCTGGGTTCCATTCAGTCGTTGTTTTTCCTTATTAACTGAAATATACTACTGCATTTATTCCTGAAATGCCTGTTTTTTTTGTTTTCTGATTGCTACATATATGACCATTCTGCTGTTCAGAAAATGGTTTCTGCAGAAAATTGGCCATGAAGGTATTTCAGTCTACAAGTTGTGTTCTGTTTAATGTTTCTTTTGATATATATAGTAGGTTAAACTACCATCTGGGGCTTCCACCTGCCTTTGCAGGTCTGAACAATCTATTGAAGGCTTATGAAGACAAATCAGCTTATGCTATGTGTATATTTTCTCTTGCTCTTGGATCAAACGAGGAACCAGTTACATTTGTCGGCAAGACAAAGGTATATTTATTTCTGACCTGAATATTTAGTTTTTGTGCAATTTTGTTTTTTTGCATGTCTAGCTCTTTTTAGCAAGTCAAACTTTGTGAATAGAGAGAAACAACACTCAGCACCCTTTGGGGTACAATTGGTTATTATGGGAACCAGTAATTAATTGGTGATGCACTGTGGTTTATGTCATTGTAATATTTTTAAGCAGTAGTGTCTACTTCAATTGATTCTTACTTCTAAAATTTAATGGACAGAAAGTGATGCATGTATTCTTCTTGTTTGGTGACAGTCAATTAGTGTGCAACTCAATTAGTTTCGGCTTGTGTAATCTTCTAATGAGTAAATTAAGAGTTCAAAGGGAAATTGTTATTCATCATAAAAAAAAGGGGGGGAAATTGTTATTTGCTTCAGTTTTATGTTTGAAATTATCAATACAAGAGAAACAAGGCTACCTCAAGTGCAGCCAACCTTTGGTTTTCCCAACCTTTTTATTTATTTATTTTTAAAATTTAATGTTGCAATTTTTTTATTAAAAGATCAACAAAAATACATGGATTAAAAACCAGAATAGATCTAATTGCAGAAAAGCCAAAAAAGAAACAATCTATTAGAACAACATAGAAACAACTACCGGCCAATTATAGGTGAGAACCCCTGAAAACAACAAACTGTGGACATGCAATTCCACCTTTTGCCAAAAATTGCCACTGAATTTGCTGATTGGTGCAAGCACAGCCAACCTTGGGTTCTCCCAATGTTTTTATTCTAAATTTCTATGAAATATATGGAATTGCCTTTTATTCTATAACGTAACTTTCAGGGAAAAAAAACGAATAACAAAAACTCTATAACATGAGTTTCATGCCATTATCACAATTTGATCATTCGGTTATGAAAAGAATGGAAAAAATCTTAAATTGACATCAATCATGAATATAAAGGAAGAAAATGTGTACCAAGAAGAAATAAATTCTACTAATTAGATCTAATCGAATGACTGAAGTAGATAATGGGTCCATCTGACTTACATGAACTTGAGTTCATATAGAACCCTTGTGTTAACTAGGTTCAAGCCTCTGGGCTTGTCAGACCACTAAATTTTGAAGCTGTAAGTGATTGTTAAATTCAGACAAATTTTAGCTTGCTATGTGAGCATATGAATACTTAAAACATATTTTTCTTACTTTAAGCATGTCGCAAAAATACCTTTTTTCTCACTCTGAGTGGTGTTATCCCAGTAATTCTAGTAAGTTCTTTGGTACATTTTTTCATGTTAGTTACTTATTTCTAATAAAAAAAGTTTAGCTATTTATTTAATGAAATCTGCCTTTTCAATACGCAGCTGATCAATATTCAAAACAAAAAATACTCCTAATCCCTGCATATTTTGGAAGTTCAATTGTGTACCCATTGGCATCTGATATTTCTTTTGAACCATTATTACCATTTTCTGTTCAAAACATTTTGATTCATACTATTGTTCTCTGGCTTGGAGGGTTGATTGGAACATGATTTGCAGATCATAGTTGAGTTCCTCCTAATAATCCTAAACTGGCAAATTTGGGGAATGTGAGACAAAACTATCTTGCAATTGGTGGTGCTACAAGTTATTGGTTGTTGGTGGGTAAGAAAGTCCACTGGTCGATAGTTGTACATGTGCTCCATTAACTAGGCTAGTTGTCCGGGAGTGAGAGTTGATTTATATGGGAGAATAATCTCACATTGGTTTGCAATTGGGAACAGGTTATGTTTATTAGTTAGAATAAGGCTTCTTCTCTACTTGGGCTAGCTATTTTCGGAGAATATTATGCAACTTTAGCATTGGGAATATCATTAGGTTTAATGATAACAACAACATACTCAAGGATGAACCAATTGAATACTAATTTTCATCATACTGACAATATTTGTTTATTCCTGTCTTCAAAAGTTTTTTGTAACACCACTCACTATTGTATTAGTTCACGCTATAGGACAGCACTTGCAACTGATATTTTGGTATTTTCTGGTTTTTCTAGGGTAAGATTGTTCCACCAAGAGGGCCTGCAGATTTTGGTTGGGATCCCATTTTTGAGCCTGATGGGTACCAACAGACGTAAGTCTTCTTACAATCTAATATTTTCACAGAGCTGGATTTGTAACTGATGCATTTGTTCTCCATGATTGTATAGATATGCAGAGATGCCCAAGGAAGAAAAGAACAAGATATCCCACCGCTCCAGGGCTCTTGCTTTGGTGAAAGCACACTTTGCAGTAGCTGATTATACCTTTCAGGCCGGCTGAAATATTCCATATAGAGGTTGTACTCACTGACATAGACAGGTTTTTGTCCGCTGAATGCAAATCCTGATTTCCTGTTTTCGGCACCGTAAAAGTAAGGCAGTCTAACATATGAGCAGATTGCACATTATGATTTACAAACTGGTAGGGGATCCATCCCTAAAATTTGATACCAGACTATCCCAAATGTTTGGGGACTAGTCCTGTAAAAATTGATCGGATTTCACTTGCCTTTACTAAGACTATTATTGTACCACGAGTACAAGTTGGAATCTTGTAGGACGCAACGGAAACCTTTTGACCTCAAAAGGCTTATGCCTGTTTATTTGATGTATTCTCTGGAGAAAAACGTTCATTCAAATCATTTTCGTATTTTCTATATAGGTGATGTCTCCTATAGGATTTTGTCAAGTGAATTAAAGATCCACAAGTTTATCATTGAGGTACTTGTCTCCCATGCATTTAACTAAGTTGAATTCATGCTTGATTTAGCGATGTGACTGTTAATGTGCCCAAGCTTGCTATTATGGCACGAGATCGTGAGGAGTAGTTTTTCATAGTCAACAAGCAGGAAACGAGAACCACACTAGGATTATCCGAATTATGAAGGTAATAAGGTGAAGAACCATCGATGAATTTACTGCTATTTGAGGGTCATATCTTGAGAAGATGAAGATTGTTGATCATTTGGCAGAAAAAGGGGAAAAGGATAAATAGTTCTTTCACTAATCGTGTGAAATCAAAGTTCTTCCGTTTTCTCGTCTCTTCCAGACAATGACTTGCCGGAAAAGTCGAGTTTTAGATAACGAAGAATATCTTTTCTCTGGAAACATGCAGAACCTCCTCGAACCAAAAGCTCGAAAAAGAGACTGCCCACATCGCGTCTATAAATATTTCCGCTCTTTCACTAGCGTCAGTCGAATTCACAAATCCTATCAAGTTTTGTTTACGGTGTCTGCATTAAGCCAATGTCGATCATCCCAAGCTCCTTTGGCCAACGATCTGACCTTTTCGACCCGTTCTCGCTCAACATATGGGACCCTTTCCAGACGCTGTCATTGGGATCAAGCCAAGCGAATCAAGCCACTGCCTTTGTCAATGCCAAAATCGATTGGAAGGAGACCCCTGAAGCCCATCTCTTCATTGCAGACCTTCCAGGACTGAAAAAGGAGGATGTGAAAGTTGAGGTCGAGGAGGGCAGAGTGCTTCAGATCAGTGGGGAGAGAAGCAACGAGAAAGAAGAGAAGAATGACAAGTATCACCGCATCGAGAGGAGCAGCGGCAAGTTCTTGAGGCGGTTCAGGTTGCCAGAGAATATCAAGGTCGATCAGGTCAAAGCTGCAATGGAGAACGGGGTTTTAACTGTCACTGTGCCCAAAGACGAAGAAAAGAAACCAGAGACTAAAGCTGTTGAATTTTCTGGCTGAAACTCTTAAAACGATAACTCTAATAAAGCTTCCACAAACAACAGGATGGACATGAAGAGAAAAGACTCTGTCAGGCTGTGCATCACAATATTGTAAGAATAATGTGTATGAGAATGTGCTTCAGAATATTGTAATCGTTTGTGAGATGGTTTAAATGGATCACTAGTTTACAAAATTCTGCTTCAACTCTGCAATAATAAAGAGAAAATTACAAGGAAGTACAACACTCCAAATTGAGGAAGCCCCAAGTCTTGCAGTCTCTACAACTTGAATCTGCTGTTGTCTCTGTGTTCTCACTGGAACCAGTTCCAACTTTTTTCCGGCACTAGCACTAGCAACAACAATATAATTTGTTCAATTCTGCACAGAGTCTCTATCAAGTTCAAATCCTAAGACATAAAGGATTCTCTAGTTCGCCTGGCACAGAAAATTGAGAAGATTTTTTTCTTTTTCTTTCCCTTTTTTTATTTTGATAAAGGACACGATTCAGTACACAAGAGGCAGCAAATGATAGAAACAACAGAAAGTACAGGATTAGCATAGATTTTTCTACATGACACGCCATCTCGTACTCGATGCTCAATTTACCTTGTGATGCAGATTGGAGTGATTAGATTGGGTAAAGTTTTTGGAAACCAGTTAAAAAGAAAAAAGACATGTAGAGTTAATGGAAAACCAGAGCATAAGGTAATAAGGCAAATAAGAAAGCAATTTAGAAACTAATAAGAAACGTCCACTCGAACTCCTAAATACATTGAACCTTAGACTCTTCTTCTCCTTACTCTTGTATGACTTCAAAAACTCAAGGACAGGTGCATGAGTCAAAGCAGAGTGGTGGAGATAGCATACCCATCAAAATCTAAATGAACTGAGGATCATTTTAGTTCAGAAGACTACAACTGGTAAAAACATTGAGAAACAAACAAAAGAAGTTACAAACAAAAACTAGAAATACAATAAATAGCTAGAAATGTAATGCAAACTGACAAAGCTACTTGAATGGTATGAAAGAAGTGATTTCTCATGTCTGCGGGGAATGGAGGGGGGTGCAGTAGAGGATCTCCTTCTACGGATTTTGCATTTCCATCCATGAATAAGTAGGCTAATTGCCATATTTCCAATTATTCCACCTTAAATCTCATGAGAACAGATAATATAACATTCTTTAACCTCAAGGGCACCAAATGTATATGACAAGAACAAGGAAACCATTGCAAAACTAATCTAGAGATAAGAAGTGGGTAATGTATTTCCTACGAAATATTTATCTAAATTACAAATAGTGCTTCTATTTGATAGCTTACTTCACTCCTAGGACTACGTACCAGTACGAAGAATGCAGTAGACAGGACCGATTTCAGTACGAAAAGGCAACAGTCACACCAGCTCTTGCAATGGGTCTTAGCACCGGATCCTGCAATAAAACATCACACAATATTTGAAAAGTCATTCGTGTGTTCACGAAGACAAATTTCTTCATTGGATTTCAACATCATCAAGTTCGCTAAATGACCACAATAAAAGAAGTAACGTACAGGTATTACATCGGTTGCCGCTTCAATTCCATCCTTCCCAACTTTCAACACAGTCTGAAATACTAATTCAGAGCAGAAAATCGTGGAAGTGAGCATATATAAATAGAGCCACTGTTATAATTTATATGTAAACAGAAAAACAGGAGCCGATCTGCACTTCTAACTGAATGCTCCGTGTCAGTAAGAGACTAAGAGGCAAAATGCAAAAATGTCCACTGAAGGAAGACTGAACCTTTAAAAATGTTAGACTGCGCGGCAACGACAACCAGGGGTCTCTTAAACTTGCCGGAGAAGGGGACAGAAAGGCGACGGGATCCACGGAGTGTTGTAACTGCAAGGGGACGTTCCACTGCGAAACAAAGGTAGCCATTCTCTATTTCCTATGTAACGAGAGAGAGGGAGAGCCTGTAACTGTTGCACATATGAGGCTCAAGCATTTTGTGGACTGCGGGGAGTCCGATCGTTGTGAATCAGAACCGTCAAACAGAACTGATAAAGAAGATTTACACGGTGAGAGTGATCGCAAAGGGTCAGGTTCGGGTCGGTTCAGGTTAATTTAAAATTAGTAATAAAAAAGTGTAAAATGTAAACTGTAGCCCGACCCTGTACCCTTCGGTTCAGGTCGGGTTCAAGTTAACCCGCTGAAAATCTTATAAATAAAATGGGTAAAAACCGATAAACATAAAGAGCATTTTGACCTAAGTCTATTTATTCTTGATCTTCGAGACTTAAAAAAATTGTGGCGACCTGCCCAACCGCCAGAAGCTTGCCTCCTTCCAAGACACAGCTGCTGCACCGAGAAGAATATATAGAGAGAGAGGGAAAGAAGATGGAGGATCGAGGCGTCACACCCATAACTCACGTCTCACGCAAGAAGAGAATTTTACGAAACAGAGTAAAAAATCAACTGCGCACGATTGAAAGGATGACAGAAACATGACAGGCAAAAGTACTGATAATAGCAGAAACGAGAAGAGACAGTGACCTCCTTCACTTCAGAGTTCATAGTTACCTTGCAAGGAAAAGCAAGACCACCTGCCAGGTCATGCATGAGAGCTTCAGATTCTTTCTCCTCGGAAACTTTGAACGAAATGTCATTATATAGATTGCACTTTATACTGGATGCCCACACACAAGCACCATCATGGGCTCCTCTTTTCCATTTTTTCATTTAATCAGATCCTTTGAAAACTAAAAAACCATGCAGGCGTTGCTCACTTTCTCCTGTTTTAAATTGCAATTGCTCTCTTTTCTGTCTCTAAAATGTTGACTCCGTTGCTCAGAATCAAGGGCTTAAAGATTGAGATTACTTGTTTGCTGGAGCTTTTACAGTGAACCGAAGTTGGAAGAAGAATGGAAAGAAAGAGACAATAAATGAAAGCTACAGTAACCTAGTAAGTTCTGCTAAGGACAGCAGCAACAACAGGTGAAGGAATTAGCACTTAACGGCACTAAATTTAAAGAGGGAGAAAGTCTACTAGAAATATCCAGGAACTAGAGGTTTCCAAATTTCTCCTTGGATCTCAAGCGAAATTGCAAGAAAGGAAAGACAGCATAAACGCTTTGGATTCCGCAACACAAATTAAGAAGCCATTGTTTTCTTTTCCGTCCCAGACATTTTGTAAAGGAAAAGCTCTCAAAGACTCGAACTAAAGTAAAAAGACTCCTCACCTCGTTCCTTTTCGTGAGTCTCAACTCTCTCAAGTCCCTACTATCCACATGCAAAAAGTGCAGCAAGAGTGCTGTGAATGGATGAAAGTTGCCATCTTTGAATGGACCGAGCCCCGACGGTCGCTAAATTCCGGAATCCAGAGACCTCAAAGGTGCCTAAAAACTAAATATATTCAAATTCAAGAAAGATGTGCAACAAATTCTTAATAAGCAGCTCAAAACCTCGATTGCCTTTCCACTTTTGGGTTTTCCACGGCTATATGAAAACCATGACCCAAAGAAAAGGAGGATGAAAGATGAATTTAACAGGAATTGCAGCAGCTTTATTACCAGGAGGGAGAGATGGGAAGGCCCAAGAAATGAAGCAATTCAGTGAGCATGATGTAATGGAAAGAGTCTGATTGTTTAACTTTTAGGGGGAATCGTCCACCTTCTTGGCTTGTCTAGGTATTTGATTCCTCTGGGTTTACAGACATGTTAATGGAATATGACTGTTAACCCCAAGTAAATGGTAGACACAGAGCCCCACAACACGTTAGAAACAAGGATCCCATTTCCTGGTGAGTCAACTTACATCCTCAGATGTGCAGATTTAACTCCATTGATACGCAGACGAAGGTATCGGAGTGGCATGTATAACTAGGAAAGTTTTAGAACAGGTGTAGATTCAACAAGTGAGCAAAACTACAAGCTTAAGACTCAGAAAGGGGTACCTATCTCACTTCTATCCGTGGGGCTATACAAAGCAGACCTATTCCTGGGCCTATTCTCCTCCAGCTGCTTCACCACCTCCAACATATCCGGCCTCACCGACGCAACCGGGGCACAACAGCCCATAGCAACCTTCAAAGCTTGCACCAGTCCGTCCTCCATTGGGCTCCTAATTCCCTTCAATACCTCAACATCGAATACCTCCATCGTTGTCTCTTCCAACACGGCCACTTTCACCAATGCTGGCAAATCAACCATTTCCCCTGTTTGGGCATCTTTCCCTGGTTTTTTCCCTAGTAAAATCTCCAGCAATAGTATCCCAAAAGCATAAACGTCTGTCCGGGAATTGCATTTCTTCATCTTGTGCAGCTCCGGCGCCTTGTACCCATCAGTCTTTGCTGCTGCCACCATCTCGTCGGCCACAGCAGGGATCAGCAGCTGGTCGAGACCGAATTCCGTTAGTCTAGCAACAAAAAATTCGTCGACGAGGACGTTACTGGATCGAACATTTCCGTGCGTGATCGGCATTTCGTGAATCGTGTGCAAATGGGCGAGCCCCCTTGCAATGCCCAAGGCGATTTTGTGTCGACGAGCCCAGTTCAGCATTGGCCTTCCTGCCCGGGTTTCTGAGAATCAAAGAAAAACAGAGAAGGACAGTTGTAGTGAGAATATTGTGTAATATAGGTAGTACCATGAAGGAATAATGCGCGAAGAGAAATAGAAGCGATTGATACAGTACCGTGGAGAAGATCATGAAGAGTTTTATTTGGGAGATAGTCATAAATGAGGAGTTTTTCGCCTCTCTGCCCCTGATAGAAAGCTCGAAGTGAAACGAGATTTTCATGGCGGACACGACCCACCTGCTTTATCACGGGCATACACAAAGCCCTGTCTTTACAACTTCCTTCTCTCAATAGCCTTAAAGCGATTGTTCCACCATCAACAAGCTTCGCCTTGTAAACAGTTCCGTAGCACGTTTTCTCTATCACCTGACCAGTCGCATTTAAGACTTCTTCCAGCGTAAGATGCTCACCACCTTGAAATACTAATAACTTGCCTTCCCCCTCGTTTCCATCCTCATCTTCTTCCTGATCGACTGCTTCGTCATTTGAACCTTTACTTCTTGCTTTTCTTCTCTTCATCTGCACGACGGCAATTGAAACCGAAGCCAAAACCACTGCTCCAGCCATTAAACTAATGACAATCCCTGCGATGGCTCCGGCGCTCAATCCAGAACTCCCCTTGCATTTGCCAAGAGGTGGCCCGCAAAGCTCAGCGCTATTTCCTTGAAAGACCTCGGTTGTGAATCTCCCCGCAGACGCGGGTAACTGCCCAGTGAAATTGTTATAAGAAAGATTTAATTTTTCAACATTCAGTTCAGACAGTTGCAGCGGAATGGGCCCCGAAAGGTCATTGTTGGCAAGATTGAGCTCTTTTAATCCCTGAAAGTTGGTTGCGAATTCGGGAAACTCCCCCTCAAACCTGTTATTTCCTAAATCCAAAACCTGTAAATTGCTGCAAGTCGAGTTGGGTATGGCGGGCTCCGGAATAAGCCCGGAGAGAAAGTTCCCATTCAGACGCAGCGAAATGAGCCGGTCGCAGAGGTTCCATATCGAAGGAGGGAGAGAGCCGTTGAGAGAGTTTTCCCGCAAATCCACGTCAAAGAGCGAAGGGCTGTTCCCAAGCTCCAGGGGTATGGAACCCACCAGGGAGTTCACACCAAGGTAGAGCGACTGCAAGGAGGAGAGCTCGCCGATCTCTTTGGGGATTGTTCCGGTCAGCCCAGCGGCCGGGAGCTGAAGGGACAGCAGTCTCAGTCGCGCGTCTTTTGCAAGCGAGAGATTACTTTTAAGGGGAGAAGAACCCTCTTCACAGTGAAGAGAAGACCCATCCGCAAAACCCCACTTGAGGCCTCGCCAAGCACAGAGAGGCCGCGAAGTGTTCCACGTCGCTAGCAAGATATTTTCCGAATCGCCCTGCAGAGAAGGTTTAATCTTTCCAAGGAGAAGATCAACTTCTGAAAGAGTAGTGGGTTCCTGTGAGATCCCATCGCTAAAGAAAAAGAAGAAGAGAAAGGAAAGCAAGGCGAATGGTGGAGAAGACGCCATGAAAGAGGAACGGAACGAGGAGGGAAACAGAGAAAAGAAGAACAGGGTTATTGGAAGCGTAGAAAAGGAGGGACTATCAGAGACTTCAAATGGATCGTTCAGTGTCCTCTCTCTCACTCTCTCTCTCTCTCTTTCGGTGGACGTTGTACGAGTAAAGCTGGTTTTGTTTGACTGTGACCACTTCGTTTGTAAGGAATCTCAGGCTCTGTCGATAGTTTTCTATTACTGGCTGCTTTGATTTTGAGAAAAATACAATAAAGCCGCCTGTGGTCGAAGGAGAGGAACGGTTGTGCGCACGCCCGCCATCACCATGAGCAATTGTCGTCGATTTGATGATTTCTGCAGGAGCCTATGCGAGTCTTGTCTTTTCGAACAAATGGGAAAGGTTATAACTTTGAAGAGTTTTAGTCGTTACTGTGAGGGCCCAAATGCTGCCTATTTCTAAGCATTGAAAAGACTGATGAAGCCGGCGAAAAACAAGAGGAATGAGCACACATGATTCTATTAATGGCGGACGTATTGGGGCAACATCGATTCTGATTCAACGGAAATCCACTTCTCGATGCCTATGCCAGGAAATTCGTATGGTTGATCTCCAGCGATATTATATGGTCGGCCATTCCAAGTAACAGATTCGAATTAGAGAATTTGTAGAGACTCAACGAGAACATATCCGCATACAGTTTCTGGGTAAAATCACAAATGCAATTCCTTGTCGGTTCATCTTTGGTAAGAGGGAAAGGACTGAACAGAGCTCGTTGCGGGAGCACCATTCTAGTTTGTCGGCAATTGAATGATGTGGTTTCGCTCTCTCATGGGCTTCACCGAGGACCCACCTGTAAAGCCTAGTAAAAGAGCTTGGGAAAAAACATAACGCTCGTCTAGACTGTGGTTCGTGCTTCCGAGGCCTCTAGTTTCCTCGTCCCAAGGCTTCATAGCTGGCTCAATCTCCAGTCCAAAACAGCTGGCTGGAGGCCCTTACATTAGCCCACGTCAGTGCATTCATTGGGTTTTAGTGCCACAGTTTTCGACCCTCTGCCTTTATCCACGAGTCCAAGTATGGACAATAAATTCAAGTGTTCCCAATCCAAGGCCAAGAAGAGTTTCTCGATTGTGGAATCCGTCCAATCAATCGGGTCATGACTCATTTAGCCCGTGACAAAACACAGAGCGACTCATAGAAAACTCAGTGGAAACAGAAAAATAGTCCAATCCTTTAACTCAGCTGTTCCAGTTTTAAATCCAATCAGACTTATCTTAGCCCTTGAGTATTCCTAGTGGTGGCATCGAGTCCACCCAAACTAGCATATATTCGAGTTTGACTTGATTTGAATACTTCGAGCTCGAATTCTGCCTCGAACTTAAAAATTAGTATGAGTTTGAGTCCAAATTTTTTAACTTAAAAATTAAAAATAAAAATAAAATTACTAAAATAAAGAAAGAGAATATTGTGATGACCCTAGTACCATTGAACCGGGAGGTATCACAAAGGAGCTCAAGACTTTATAATAGAGCATACTAATATATAATAACAGCAAACACTTCCATCAATAGTATTTATTCCATTGACAAAATACAACTTTAGATATTGAAGGATCCAAAAGGGTTGAACAATCGATTGTTTTTTAGGTTTGAAGTAAATAAGAGCAACTATCGACCAACTAAAGAGGGAATTACAAGAGCAATAAGAGTAAAGGTATTTTTGTAGAAAAATCTTTCGATTCTAATGCTCATGATTCTGTTTTCTTCTTTGTCAATGGCGGTCACCAAAATTCCAACTAGATCGCTGGTGGGAGAAGGTTGTCAAACTAAGTCGAGTCAAGAGATTGAATTTGATGAAAAAAGGAGGGAAATTGCTGGTATCGAGTGAACTCGTAGGCAACGCAAATGAGAGCTGAGAGAATACGAAGGAAGTGGAAAGGAAGTCAGAAGTTCTGTTTTTGGGTGATGGTAGCCCAATTCACGACGGGTCTTTGGTGATGGTGATAGCATTCCTGGGCCAATGTATTTGACGTCGGGGTATTTTGAAAGTGAATTACTTTTTTGTCTTAGTGTATTTAATAAAAATGTACTTTATTCTATTAGTGGAAAGCGGATAATGAGTTTATTTATAAAATAATGTTATAGATTTAAATTTATAAAGATAGTTTAATTTAACTTTTTAATTAATAAATAAATAAATAATTAAAACTTTTCTAATATAATTATTAAATTAATTATATATATAAATAATATAACTAAAAGAATATTCTTACTTTTATAATATCTAAATTATCACTCTTAAATTAGTGATTTAATATAATATTAAAAGTCATAAAAATAATAAATAAATAAATAAGGTATTTTATAAATAAAACGAGATAGATTTTTTTAGTCCAAATTAATACGATAATTACAAAGTAAAATAAATTTATTACTTTAATTAATTATAAAAATAAAATATGTAAAAAAAATGTTTACTCTAGATTTTTTATCAAATTCTTACTTTTACGATATCTTAGTTATCATTAGGGGTGGCATCGAACCGAGCCGATTTGTGAGCGGCTTGAGCTCGAGCTCGGCTCGGTTAGAAAGCTTGCCAGTCGGCTCGTTAACGGGCTCGAAAGTCGGGGATTCGGGAGCGGGATAAAGAGAGCGAGAGCGAGGGGGGGGGGGGGGGGGGGGAGGGATTCTTCCTCCCCTCGTCACCGTCAAGCCCCTCCATCCGCTGCTGTCATCGGCCGCCTTCACCTCTATTTTTGTCTCCGCTGTCATCCCCGACAAAAGGTCCTGCGCCGCTAGACCCCTTCCCTCGGCGTCATCTCAGCGGAAAAAACCAAAGACCTAAGTTAAAATGGAGAAATAATTTCCCCCCGCATGAAGACGATTTCGCATGTGCGAGATGACAAGCAAGTGAAAATAAAAATCTTTCTTAAACTCCAGCTATCCCTTCTTCATGGCTCTTAAAAAAATTGAAAATATATTTTAGTAGAAATACATTTCTAAGAACTATTAGTGGTTTTTTCAAAAAATATTGAAAATACATTTTTAGTAGAAATACGTTTTTAGGAACTATTAGTGCCTCATGTTTTTTGAAAATTCTTATTAAAAAATCATATAATTTTCTAAGTAAAATTTTCCTGCCAAGATGAGCTAGAAAACCGTATAGAAATTTTTTGAATAAGTATTTGATAGTTGATGCTGTAATACTTTTAGCATGAGGCAATTTTCATAGCAATTTTGTGTTTGAAATTTTATTTGATTAAAAATTCATCAATAAGTATAGTAATATATTAGATTGATTATTAATTTTCATTTATTTTCCTAGAAGAGGCAATAAGATGTCCATTTAATTTTCTTAAGAAAATTATAAAATATTTCTTGTATTTTTCTAATAAATCACTAATCGTAATAGGATTTTATTTAAAGGACTTTTTGAAAGTATCATAAGAAAAACATTTATAGTTTTTCCTAGAATATAAATTTTCAACCAGGGGCACTAAGGAGGTCATAGTAAATGTATTGCCAGATTCAAAAATTACAAAATAAGCTAAACAATATTTGAGGTAAAAAAGATTAATATTGGTTCGTTCTAATTCATTATCGAGATTCAATCCTGACTATCATTATTTTTTTAAAATGTATGCATAATTTTACATATAATTTATTTGACATATATTTTATCTAGAGTATTAAATGTAGGTTAAGCTCGAACTCGAACTCGGTTAAAATTATTAGGCTTGGACTCGATTACAATTTTAGGCTTGAGGTTAGGGTTTGCTCAAGCTCGAGTTCGAAATATTTAAATCAAGATCGGCTCGAACATAGGAAGGTTCAAACTTAGTTGGATCGATGTCACCCTTATACCCAATTTTAAGTAGAGGTCATGCCCAATTTTATGTAGAAGTCATGCCTAAATGCCTAATTTTATGTAACATGTATGCCCAATTTTTTGTAAAATATATGCATAATTTTAAATATAATTTATTTGACATACATTTTTAAAAAATTTTTAAATATATGTTGAAGCTCGAACTCGAGACATGTATATTTTGAAAAGTTTTAAATGAATATTGAAGCTCGAGCTCGGCTCGTACTCAATTAAAATTATTGGACTTGAGCTTGATAACAAATTTAGGTTTGAGCCTGGGCTCGGTTTGATGCCACCCCTAATTATCTCTCTTAAATTAGTAAATTAATATAATATTAAAAGTCATGAATATAATAAATAAATAGGATATTTTATTAATAAAATAATATGACTAGTAAATATACAAATTGATCCAAATTTGGGACCAACGTCTATTTGGGACAAGGCGTCGGTGAGTGTCAAGAGAGAGGGAAGCTTGCACTATTGGAGAATGGTTTCCACCGTTTTGTGGAAATTTCTCGAGGATAAACGGAAGGAATTGCTGGTTTTGAGGACGGAGATTGCTCTGCCTTTGCTGAGGCGGTGGACTCGACAAGATTGGTTATGGACGCTTTGGATGATTTTGTCTCGCAGAAGGATGGGAAGGCAGGGACCTCTCTCTAACGCTAGGTTTGTGGGGTTCTTTTGAGAGAGTTGTTTCTAACATCCGAGTATAAACAGGTTGTGGCGGGGAGTGTTCAGATAGGACTGCTGTGGTGGCTGAGAAGTGGAAAGAAAGATGAATGACAATAATGCAGCTCAAATGTTTTTGCAAATGGTTGTAGGGTATGGAATTCAATCAAGGTTCGAGGAGTAGTTTTTTATGAATCTTGTGGTGAAATTCCCAACCAAATACGGCATGGCAAAGCTCGTTACAGGATTAGGGTTCAAAGAGAAGCTGTCACGTAATGTCCTACGGAGTTCTTTCTAACAATTTAAGACTTCTTGCGAGTTTCTCTATTTGGGACCAGGCGTCGACGAGCGTTGAGAAAGAGTGATTGTTGTTAGGGAAGCCCTCAATCTCACCAGAAGAAGAAAGTGGAAAAACAGGAGTCCCAACATCAGAGTGAAAGTGAATTCACGTGTCGCCAGTTCGGAGTCAATATGCAGTGGTACAAACAAAATTTGATTTTCTGGTAAAAGTTCAACTCGAGTGAGTACCACTCAGAGAAAAATAAATTCTTGACGCTCGAGTAGCAACTCCATTAACTGACATTAAAGGTTGCATTTACGAACTAACAATCGGAGTTATTCTTTGGGTAAGGGAAGGACGGCCGAGTCGCTCTCCTCCACCCACGATTAAAAATTTGGAATATCTGGACCTCTACTCTTATCAAGTTCAATGGAAAATGATAAGACGTAAGCCATTCATTTGGCGAGGAAGTTGGGACCTATCGAACGAGTGGGTTCCAGTGAAGCCTCTTAACGGCTACCTAGGCCCCGAAATCGCTACTTCGTCTTTAGTCGATAGTAAGGTTATGGGCAGTTTTTCTTACTGCCGGTTAGGGGTGGCATCGAGCCGAGCCGAGCCGAGCCCGAACCTGCCTATGTTCGAGTCGAGCTTGATTTAAATATTTCGAGCCGAGCCTCGTCTCGAGCCTAAAATTGTTATCGAGCTCGAGCCCAACGAGTTCGAGCCGAGCTTCGAGCCGAGCTCGAGCCTCAACATACATTTCAAACTTTTTAAAAAATATATATCGAATAAAATGTATATAAAATTATGCATACATTTTATATAAAATTGGGCATGACCTCTACATAAAATTGGGCATAACTTATATATATAATATGTGTATAAGATTGGGTATAACCTCTACTTAAAATTGAGCATAATCTATATATATAATACTTGTATAAAATTCGGCATGACCTTTACTTAAAATTGGGCATAATCAATATACATAATACCTGCATAAACACTCCATAAACACTCCATAAAATTATTTATACATTCCATAAACACTTCATAAAATTGTTTATACATTCCATAAACACTTCATAAAATTGTTTATACACTCCATAAAATAATCTAAACACTCCATACACTGCATAACATTATAAATAAACTCCATACAATAATCAAACACAACAAAATTAAATAAAATATCACTATCAATTTACAATCACCCAAAAAAAAACTATAAATTCTTTAAATAAAATCATATTACTATTACATACTTACTAGAAAATTACAAGAAATATTTTAAATTTTTCTTAGGAAAATTAAATGGACCTCTTATTGCCTTTTCTAAGGAAATAAATAAAAATTAATAATTAATCTAATATATTATTATACTTATCGATAAAATTTTAATCACATAAAATGTCAAACACAAAATTACTATGAAAATTGCCTCATGCTCAAAGTATTATATCATCAACTGTCAAATACTTATTCAAAATTTTTCTATATGGTTTTCTAAACCATCTTGGCAAGAAAATCTTACTTGAAAAATTATAGGATTTTTTAAAAAGAATTTATAATTAAAAAAATATTTTGAAAAAATACGAGGCACTAATGGTCCCTATATTTCTATTAAAAATGTTTTTTCAACATTTATTGAAAAAACTAGTCTCTGGAAACGTATTTCTACTAAAATATCTTTTCAATTTATTTAAGAGCCATGAGGAAGGGACAAAGAGTTTTTTTTTTCCTTGTTTATGATCTCGCACGTAGGGGTGGCTTTGAATAAATTATATATAAAATTATACATACATTTTTTAAAAATATAAGGATAGGGGAGGTTCAGGATTGAATTTCAATAAGGGATTAAAATGCACCAATATTAATATTTTTTACTCCAATTGTTGTCTAGCTTGTTTTGTAATTTTTGAATTTGGCCATAATTTATTATGGCCTCCTTAGTGCCCCTAGATAAAAATTTATATTATAGGAAAAACTAAAAATATTTTTCCTATGATACATATTCCCAAAAAAACCTTTAAATAAAATCTTATTACTATTAGTGACTTATTAGAAAATTATAGGAAATATTTTAAAATTTTGTTAGGAAAGTTAAACGGACCTTTTATTGTCTCTTCTAGGGAAATAAATAAAAATTAATAATCAATCTAATATATTATTATACTTATCGATAAATTTTTAATTAAATAAAATATCAAACACTAAATTGCAATGAAAATTATTTCATGCTAAAAGTATTACAGCATCAACTGTTAAATACTTATTCAAAAATTTTCTATACAGTTTTCTACCCCATCTTGGTACAAAAAATCTTACTTTGAAAATTATATGATTTTTAATAAAAAATTTCAATTAGAAAAGTGTTTAAAAAAACATGAGACACTAATAGTTTATAGAAAATTATTTCTATAAAATTTATTTTTAATTTTTTCCAGAGGAAAAAGTTTTTTTTTTATTTTATGATCTCGCACGTGTGAAATCGCACGTGCGAGATCATCTTCTCGCGAGGAAGGGGGAGATTATTTCTCCCCTGTTCTGGTTTTCCGCCGAGACGACTCCGAGGGAAGGGGCTTACGGCGCCGGGGAGGATTTATCGTCGGAGATGACGGCCACGACGGAGTCGGCGGCGACGGAATTGGCGGTGACGAAAGCGGCGGCGACGGAAACAGAGGCAACGGCGAGGAGAGAAAGAAATCGAACGGACGGACACAGAGGCGGCCGGCGAGCAGCTGCGACGGCGGTATAGATGCCGGAGAACAGCTACGACGGCGGTAGAGGCGGCGACAACAACGGATGGGAGGGGTCGGCGGTGACGAGGGGGGAGGAAAAAATTTTCCCCCCCTCGGTCTCCCTCCCGCTCCCGCTCCCCCGCTCGCTTGCGATCCCGTACCGATTCATGCCGATCCGACTCATTTCGAGCCGGCTCGCGAGCCAACGAACCGAACCTAGCTTCGGTCGAGCTCGGCTCGTTAAGGTAAACGAACCGATTTCGGTGTTCGAACTCGGCTCGAGCTCGAAAAATGACGAATCGAACCGAGCCGATACCGAGCCAGCTCGCGAACCGGCTCGGCTCGAAGCACTCTTTCTGCCGGTCTTTACATAAAAGCGTGATCTGGGCGAAACGAGGCGGTCTCCATCACTCCACTAAAACTGCGGCCTACCACTTCCCAGTTCCCACCTACACATGTGCGCCGCTTGTTGGAGTTTCAAGTAGATCGAAGACCTGGTGCCGGGTCCAGGAGGCCAGCGACAAGATTGCGCACCCCGAAAAGAGATTTCACGATCTGAAATTGAAAGACATTTAAAGCTTAAAAGCAAACATTATATGGATAAAGTTATGAAGCAGGCCAGTTGCGTCGCTCATTATCCTCAATCCTCCCAATGGGGAAGAAGGGTCACAAGATGCGCCCACATCCCTCGACCCGAAGGCAAGAAGACCCTAGTGTATGGTGCAATCAATGTTGACGAAGAACACAAAAGCGTCGGCCATTCCATTATTCGATAAACATGGGTTTATGTGCCTAAGAAAACCCTTTTGTCTTCTCGATAATGGAAGAGAAATATCTAAACAATACTTAACAACACGAGGTGGGCGAATAGATGAAAGCGGAACATCTGGGCCATCCACGTCATAGTTTGGGTATTAGAAAGCGACAAAGGAAAATGGGCAGGTGTCAATCCGTAAATAGACGCAGCAGAGAGAGGAGAGGCAGAGAGCACGAGGGAACAGGGCCATGTTAGGAACATTTAAGGCACATGGGGTGTGCATAAGTGCACATGAAGCCATGTGGGATGTGCTTTGGCATGCACATGAGACAGGGGGCCTCCTTTGAAAAATTAGATTTAGATTGTGATCATTGCCCAAGGCTTTCATTTCCCTTGTCTCGTCCAAGACTCCAATCAGGCCTTAGCGTAACTTGGTTTTAACCACGCTCGCCCAACTGCCGTCGTCTTTCCAGTCCCGTACATTTGGAATAGTAGGAGGAGAGGCAGACGTGCGTACTCGTATGGTAGAAATATTATAAAAGTGTCTATTAATGCGAGCCTCAACGCTTGGGTTCGTGGCTGAGCTGGGCACATGGATCTAATGCCCTGCGAATGTTTGATCTTGGGCTCATGATAAGAGAGCCCTTGAGTGGCATGTGATGCGTACGGGTAGAGGACGGATCGGGTTGCTCGAGATTAACCCATCTCCGAATCAACTTCAATCATTGCAACATGCACATGTTCTACGATATAAAAGGAAGAGGAAGACTAGAAGACCCTCGCCCCCTCCTGAATGGATTAGTTCTCGTCACGTATTTATTTTATATTCTGGAATAGAATGATTAAGGGAGAAATTTACAAGAATTATTCCTGTTCTAGTTGAGCTATTTCGTGATGTCTCTTAAAGAAATGAAGAAAAAGCGAACATGTAGGTTGGGCTGTTATTGTTTGTGCTGTTGAGATTTTGGTGGTATGGGAGTCAAAAGTCGATTAGGGTTAAGTAAGATTCCCGAGGAATGAAGAGGGTAGGAGGCGGCATATTCCCTTTTAACGGAATTTGGCGTGTTGCGCGAGCTCTCTCACCCACTCTCCCTGCACGTCTTTACAGACGGTCTAGCCACGGTCAAGGCTGGGTTGTGTACTGGGTGCACCACCCACCACATCCCGCCCTTTTTTCTTTAAACCCAATCAGTCATGGTGGGGATTGCGCTAGAGTTTCTCTTTTCTCGTTAACGAAAGAAAACAAAGCCAAGAGACTTTCAAATGTCAATCTACTAAACTACTACTTACCGACTCCATCCGTTTGAGTTGACGAACTGTCAGTGTTTCTTTTCCCAAAGGAGATAACTGAGCGGATGTTTGTTGGTTGGTCCAAAGACTTCTAATCCGTAACTCGTTAATTCGGAATACAGTGAACTTGAACATGGGGATGACTCATCCACAAGCATATTCTTCGAATGCGACCCATGAACCTTACATTTAAAATCCAAATTAGTCCTTCTCGTGTGATGGACAAAAACGACTCATGCACATGGTCGAGCACTTTTTCTTCCACAATTTTAGGGCACATAATTTTTTTCAAAAAAAGACGTGGATGAGTGTATACTTTCCTTTGGGGCATCGCATGTGCGGCGTGGACTTAGGTTTGTGAAATAAAAAGCTTATCGAATCCAAACGTGACACACGTCTACTTGTGACAATACGTCACCGTACAGCGCATCACAGAAGACACCCACTGGACATTCGCTTTTGAAACTTGTGGATAAGACCCATTAGACAATTTCAGTCACGTTGATGCCAGATTGGTACGTGATCTGTGACATGAAAGACATGTACGCGAGTTGAGCTACATGCCACGACGATTAGCGTGATGGCCAGGGCCAACTGTTTTGTAGCTTATAACTTTGTTTCTCCGGAACGAGCTGACGGAGGAGTCGTTAATGTGAGCCAAAGTCTGACAGTGTGCCGACTGTCGTCAGACGTACGGCGCACGAGGAATTGTAAAAAAATTTAAAAAGTACGTCGGGTCTCCGTGGTCCAATGTCCAAACCAACAGGAAGGACCTGCTTTTCTTTCGTTTTGGATAGGGTTTTGTTTGTTTATTCTTTAAGGTCGTTAATGGCAGCGAATTGAGCTCACGTCTCGAAGGCCTGACAACGGGTTTATTAGTTTTAATCCTAAAAAGATATTGCCCAGGTAGTAGATAAAATTACTGGCTATTAAGTTAATTATTTCTTTAACCTTTTCGTTTGTTTGTTCTCATGAGCGCACTTAAACATACCTGGAGCGAATCAAAGAAAATTTGATGCCCTGATTGTTAAGCGATCTTTGCCTGATATTTGGACATCGATGATCCGGCACTGTGTTTGAGACATCAGGTCCCGCAAATCTGCCATCTGGACCTTCCACCATTCCTGTAAATCTTCGGCGCTAGGATTTCAAGATCCCGTGAACAGAATAACCCCGAAATCCCGTCAGATTGTGCAAATCAGTCCTGAAATTTTGAATTTGCAAGAGGCTAAAACAAACAGAAAGATCTAATAGCAGAAGCATGGGAATCACATGGAGAGATCATTACCCTCCTAGAAAAGTAACCATATAAAATTTTCGCAAAGCCAACTAGCACCGCTTAATGAGTTTTAATTGTAGTAAACGCCGTAAACGTTATGATTAAAGTTCGTGTAACACAAGGGGACCGCGACTGTCCTAGCTCAAAGTCAAAATTGTTCGACCCCATAGTGAATCTCTTGAGATGTCAAACAACACATCCGCGTGTGACAGTCGTACCCCTGGCTCTTCTCTTAACCGACCCTGTCAAGACCAGTGCAGTTTGTCATTTTAGTCTGGGTCGGAGATGGCTGTAACGGGTGGGACCTGGTATAATATCGCCAGAGCCGTGTCGGGCGTGAAAGAGGAAGTTAGAATGAGGTGGGCGAGGAGAAATCATCGCAAGCAAGGACTCGAGCGCTTCGAGTAGAAAAAACCCAGCTGGATGTCCTCAAAACACAAATTATTTTGTCCGAGTGCGGTGGCGAGTGGCAACCGGAAATCGTGCCCCACCAGCGGTTGGACCCTTTTTCTCTTCTGGTCTGTCCGGGCTCGAACGGAAAAGGTGGAACTTTTTGCACTTTGCCAGTCCGACGTGCGCAGGCTGGGTTTCCTTGTGCCGCTCTCTCTCGTTGAATCGCAACGCAATGATGCCTATCATTGTTCGAGGGAAGATGATTATAGATTTGCAAGCATCGTTAGGATATTATGTGGGTTGAAGCGGGGAGCATATACGTGACTTGCAAGACAGCAAAAAGGAGGAATCAGAAGCAATTACAGAAAGTAAACTCGAGAACGGTAAGGCCGGACGCCTGTTTTCCGCTCGTCACGGAGACTCATTTCAGATTCAAAAGGAAAAGAGAATTATACGATTTATTTACAGACTTTCCTAAATACCCAAGTCATGAAAACTTTAAAATATTCGTCTCGTCCATGAAGGGAACTTACGTACCAAAAGGGGGGAACGAATATTGAATGAGTACAGTCAATCTGCACCTTCCTCTCTGCAATTCTGGACACGACATTGAATTATACATGCTCTCGGCCTCGATCTCTTCTGGGCCCTCTCCGGCTAGTCTGGCCGTGATGCAAAGTACACAGCCATAAATGACGCCAACTGTTTTGTTTGACTGTTTGCTAATGTGAAGGGTTAAAACAAATCAAAAAACCTGTAGCAGTGTAATTTAACCCTCGTTCAAGACTATGCACGGTTCTATACCATCACTCATTAATGTCCATCAGAGGAGAGTACGGGCCGACTGCAGAATTCACGGGGAGAACGAAGGCTTGAAAATCAAGGATCCGACGTTGTCTGTGGTCTTGCTTTGCCTAACAGGGAGGCATCTCGGCACTATTTTCAGGGAATAACAGAATATGAATTTCCGCTAATAAGTAACTTGTAGCAGAAGCAGAAGCTACGATCGGAAGATTAGGGCACCGAAACTGGAGAAGTTACAGGGATTTGTCAACCCTTTAATCGCAAGATAGGGAGCGGCGGCTTTGTTCTTTTTCGTTCTTGTAACGTGAAGAGGCTTAGCGTTTACAGCTTTAGGGCTTTTCATTTTGAAGCTAGAACGCTAATGATTCCCCTCGGATGCTGGCGATTCGTATGAGATCCATGGATAAAGATAATATCAGGGTAAAAACGAGAAACGCCAAAAACCCAACTAACCGAACAGGAAAAGGCGGATGAGCTGCTGCGTCCGTTACGAAAGTGGCCGTGCCACGTGGGGTGTCAACTGAAATATACGAAAAAAGAAAACAAAAGTGACGCGTCAAATCGGCCGTCAATGGCAGCTGATTCCTGGACAACAAAGGGGGAAAAAGGGGAGAAATTAATACCGTCAATCGGCCCTTAATGAGCGCTGAGTGGCATGTGACTCGCCCCAACTCCGTCGGTGCCTTGGGGGGCCCTCTCTCTCTGTATCCATGTCTTCGGTTCCAATTCTCTCCCTCAGTGAAGCGGCGGCCCGGCCAAATTTAGGGGGAAGTTGATCGCCCCTCGCCGTAAGAATTCCTTTCCGTTTTCGAGTTTTGTTTGGGCACCAGGTGTCGGTGTTGTGATCGAATAAAAAGAGACCTCAGTGACGAGCACGACACGTGGAGACGCTTTGTCATTGGCTACGGTGGGAAGGAGCCAATGAATCCTGACAATGGGACGCCCCTTCGTTTCGGATAAAGTCGAGACATTGCATCTGTATTATTATCTAATCTGTCGTCCTTTTTCTCTTATCTTCCTCTTTTTCGTAATAAAGCGAAATTACGGAAACGATTTGAAGAAGAAAAAAAGAAATGAGTTAAGAAGCGCGGGTGGGAAATGGGAAAACTAATTACTGTGCAGAAGAAGAGGAGCTTGACTGGTTGTTTCTTAGGAAGGCTGGAGCGATCAAATGGATTACTGGTCGGGAGCTCCTGGTAAGATTTACGGCGGTGATGGGGATCGAGGGTTTAAAGATTTCCTGTCACGATACAGAAACGCACAATCAATCGATTTTTTTTTTTTTACCTGATGACGAGCTTCAAAGGTATGTTTGGATTCCAGGAACGTCTACTTCTGCGTTACAACTTCTTAATATTTACGAGCACAAAAGTCTGCTCTGTAAGGGTTTAACGAATCATTTAAGAGATTTTATAAACGAGTGTTCGGTAGATTTCTGATGGTTGCAGCTTGGCCTACCAAATCAACCTTTTCAAAATTTAGAACGAATAAAAATATTTAAAGCAGAAAAGTGTATCCCAACAGGAACAGGGTCGGACCACCTTTTGTTTCTCTCCGTTGCGACAAACAGGTCGAGGGTTCGTTTCCGATTTTTTCTGTTTCCCACCCGCCCGAAAAACGAATAAGAAATCGCAATCAAGAACAAAAACGGAAACAACATCGATGGTAAATTGCCAATCCGAAACGTTCCAAACACGCGTGAGATCGTGCCATGATGGGAATCGGTTGTCGATGCATGGGAGCATAATAATATTAGTGCCACCAAAAAGGGTAAAAAGAGAATTGCGGAGGCCGGTTACAATCCGAGATTTAGATCCGACGGTCACTGTGTCTCCGGCGAGGTCGCGAGAACTCCGCTCGAGAAGTGTTTTCACTGAAGCGTAAAAAGTAAGTTAGTTGAGATGTCAGGTGGAGTCACCGACGATGTTCCTCGCATGTGATCGGCCGACACCGTTGACACGTGGAAAAAGCCGGCGTCGGTGCTCACACACGTATGAATAGGGTGAGAGTCCGTTAAATGGCGGTTAGAGAAGTGGGAGAGGGTTTGGTCGGGTTAAGTTAACCGGGCGGTGTGGTTAGGAGGTGAATGAGTTATGGGAACGTTCTATAAATTGGCGGTTTCAATGCGAGTCCTTTTGACTGTTTTTGCAGCTCGCCCAGTTCTTTACCTTTTTTATTAGTTCTTCTTCTTCCCTATTGTTTGTTAAAGGGCGAGAGAAGGAATTGAGGCGCTGAAAGTTGGAGAACAGAGACGAGTGTCGACGTCTGTGATGGCAATGGCGTCCTCCTTGAGGTGTTTCAGTCTGCTGATTTGTCTCCTGGCTCTGTATGCCGAAGCTAGGAACGAACGGTTTAGCGGAAGGATGCCTGATCCGAGGTACATTGCCTGTTGTTTGCTTGTTTTGCTGGCGTCTTTCCTCTTATGAGAGAAATGCGGCAAAGTTTTTTTACGAATCTTGCCTTTTTGGAGCTGTTCTGTTTTTTTCTACTTTCTATACGTCGGCATTGGAGGGGAACAAGGATTCCCTAGTTATTTGACTGCTTTTCTGTTTCCGAATTCTTCATTCTGGTATAATTTTCCTAGGCGAATAACCTTCAGTTCTTCTATGGTTTTACCCGCTGTTCCTGTTAAGATTTCTCCTCTGCTCCGTGGTTTGAGTTTCGGATTTTCCAGATTTACTAATAAAGCGATTCGTTACCTCTTGTTTCAATAGAACTAATTACATGTTTTCAGTGTGGATTTCTTCACTTGGTTTTATCATGATTTTAAACTGATTTTGCGAAAAAAGTAAGATGTTTATGTCCAAAGAGCATTTTTAAATGAGCATCTGGAGTGCTTTCTAAATGAGTTTGAATTTTTGGAACTTCTCAACTGAGACTTATCGATTTATCAGTTATTTATTGTTCGCAATTTTGCGTATGTGTTGTGCTCCATTTCGCATTGAGGCTTTGGCTTGTGAGAGTTTTTAATATGCCCATATGCTATACTACCTGCAGGATGAGCGAAGCGGAATCGAACTCGAAACATCTTCCGGCGAACCAAACATCTGAACAGTGGTGGTGAGCATTCCTTTCTTTGGTACTTTCCTCAAATCTTTGAATTTCTTATTAACTTAAAAAAATAAAAGAGTGAAATGATTTGATCCCATGGGATCTTTACCGCCGCATAGAGTACATCCTCTGGAGTCTGGATTGTTTAGATTCTTAGTAAGAATTGAGCAGGTTGTGATGTTCCGTGAAGGATTCTTCGGTTCGTTGTTTCTTGGTTCAATCTAAACCGTCTAGATCGAGATCCAAAGATCTTGACCGTTTACGGTTATTTTAGTTTTTTTGCTGTTCCTATCACTCTGTTCTCAGTAGAAGTTCTAGGGCAGTGTACTCCATTGAGGCTTTGAAATTCCGCAGCCAGAATCCAGAATAATTTCCTGTGGATCGTCTTCTTTTTAGGTACCCAGTTCTTATTGCGTCGTTGCCTATTGTCTTGTAAGTAAAGAACGTGATTACCAGAAATCCTTTAACGATAATACTCCACTGTCGCAGGAAATTGATATAAGCTGTATAGAATACGGAAAATTTTATTCATTTTGTTAATGAGTTTATATCGTGATCAATACCATAAGTTTTTGTACGCGCATTTTTTAGACTTCATACAGTCGAGTCTTCTCACCTGTGCCCTCCCTGGTTGAGGCCCTATTTCGGCTTCCACTGGTCTGGAGCTCTGTACGTTTTCTCTCTCTTTCTCGAGGCAAAAAGCAGGCAAAAGCCGTCGAGTAACATGCGAATTTCTTTTTTCTTTTACCAAAATCGAGCATATGATATGAGCTTGCATTGTCTATGGAAAGATGAAACGCTGCAATACCATTCGATCCACGATGCCTTTCCCTCTGTGCTATTATTAGTTAGAAAGTGCCCGTCCCTCCGTTCTTTTCGTTCACTTTTTAAAGTTTATGGATGACTCTCAAAGAAGTCTCGTTAAACGATCGCATGGCCTGTACCTTTTGGTTCCCCGAAGCCGAAATAATGTGAACCCATCTGATCCTTGTTTCTGTCAAAAACGTTCGATCGGTTTTGGCGGGTTTACTTTTATAGAAGTTAAATTGCCTTTCAACAATACAAATAAATATACTGAGCGTATATTTTTTCTTGATGCAGGTCGGATTTCGATTCTACGCAACACGCCGTCGAGGATCCAGAGACTGTTGTCTCCTCAGTGGAGGAGTAAGTCCCTTTATCTTTAATGTAATTAGTTCTCATATTATTTTTTATCTTTCATAACTTATAGTTCGCTCTGATAAAGAATTAATTCTGTAGTCTAGCCGAGGTTCATACACTTGGTAAAAGCTGCAGACGGTTTGAAAGTGATTCTTAAAATTGAATTATAATCTCTATGGCTCCCTCTCCTTTATTATTTTAATGGCGTTCCATGTGACTATTTATTGACGTGCAGCAGTTCTACTCGTTTGCAAATACTGCCAATACATGTTGCCGTTTGGAAGTACATGATTGCAGTGATACCCTCTGTTCACTTTTTCCCCTAAAATAATCTGATATCTCAGTTTTTTATTATTTTAATGTTGCTGTTTTTGTTAGACTTTTCTTTGTTACTATTACCACTTGGTTATCCAGGGAGTATAATTTCTTTTTCTTTGGTTTCAATCAGCCTTCGCTATCAGGGTACTTTTTATCTGTTTTTTTCAAGCACATATGCGGGTCCTTAATGAGCCGACCTGCCATTATTTCCGAATTCGAGAGTTAGCATTCGACCGCTGAACCTACCTACATCACGCGGTATGCGTGTTTAATCGAATTTTACCTGTTCCTTTTGCGGTTTTAACTTTCGAGTAAAATACAAGTGCCATTGTAGGAGAATTAAATGCTCATTTATGTCTTGGTGATTGGAACAGTGTCAATCTACTCCTTCAGTTCCTTCTCTTTGCTCTTGCGTGTCAATCTCTATTTCCCTTGCCGTCGTCAACTCTTTTTCTACTTCCTATCCTTTGGGAACGCAAATTGGAGTTTTCAATTAACTCTAGACGTTCAAATTCTGAAGTATTTAAGTTGGTGGTTATGTTTGATATGTCTTTGTGGTGTTTGATGGATGATCTTGATTCAACTATTTCATATTATAGTTGTCTGCTGGCATTCACTTGAATTACCATTTTGGAGAGTTAAAACCTCAGTTTTTGAAATCTCTCTTATATCCAGGTCGGTGAGGAACAGCTCCCGTGGGCGGTCCCTTGGTTATCTGTCTTGCGGTACCGGTAACCCTATTGATGATTGCTGGCGTTGTGATCCTAATTGGCAACGCAGCCGAAAGAGATTGGCTGACTGTGGCATTGGGTTCGGTCGGAACGCTATTGGCGGACGTGATGGCCGGTTCTACGTGGTCACTGACCCTGGCGACTACGATGCTGTCAACCCTCGACCTGGAACCCTTCGGCATGCTGTCATCCAAGACACGCCTTTGTGGATTGTTTTCAAGCGTGACATGGTCATCACCCTCAAGCAGGAGCTCATTATGAACAGCTTCAAGACAATTGATGGACGTGGTGTCAATGTCCACATTGCCAATGGGGCCTGCATTACAATCCAATTTATTACTAACGTGATCATTCATGGGCTCCACATCCATGACTGTAAGCCCACGGGTAATGCCTTGGTACGGAGCTCGCCTACTCATTATGGTTTGAGGACTATGGCTGACGGTGATGCTGTTTCCATTTTTGGTTCAAGTCATGTTTGGGTTGATCACAATTCCTTATCTAACTGCGCTGATGGTCTTGTTGACGCTGTGATGGGATCGACTGCTATTACAATATCCAACAATTACTTTACCCATCACAATGAGGTATAATGCGTCTCTTCTCTCCATCTTTTAACTTGATGCTTTCTATTTCTCTCCTAGTCCTAGAAATAATAGCGGTTTTTATTTTTTATTTTATGCGTCTCTACTTTTTATCTTATGTTTGGAAGGATTGAATTTGCAACAGGTGATGCTGTTGGGACACAGCGATTCTTACACAAGAGACAAAGCAATGCAGGTGACCATCGCTTTCAACCACTTCGGTGAAGGCCTCATTCAGAGAATGCCCAGGTAAACAACAGAGCCGTTTTTTGCTTTTCGCTTCATATGAAAGTTCAAACTGCAGGATACTCACCTCATTTAATCTGTGCAGATGTAGGCATGGGTATTTCCATGTGGTGAACAATGACTACACTCACTGGGAGATGTATGCCATTGGTGGAAGTGCGGATCCGACTATCAACAGTCAAGGCAATAGATACCTTGCCCCTGTTAATCCTTTTGCCAAGGAGGTATTTTTGTTTTTTCTCATACACTGATTTTTATGGAAACTTAGCAGGTAGCATGTACTAGTTAACTAATCGGAGCTATTGCATGTGCTTATCACTGCTTTTCTGTGATATTTCAGTGGGTAATTGATTTTTGGTAATGATATGAGCAGGTGACGAAGAGGGTTGTCACGGATACGGGAGTTTGGAAGGGCTGGAATTGGAGATCAGAAGGCGATCTTATGTTGAACGGTGCCTACTTCACTCCCTCCGGAGCGGGTGCTTCAGCTAGCTATTCAAGGGCCTCTAGCCTGGGAGCCAAATCCTCTTCCATGGTGGGATCCATTACTTCCGGGGCAGGAGTTCTCCCCTGCCGTAGGGGATCCCAGTGCTAAGTGCTGTGACCAACCTCGTGCTTCTTTCGACAGTGTACACAATTTTTACACAGTCACGGATGAACAAAACTCATTATTGCACCTCTATCTGTTCTCAACCTCGGCCTGTTTCTCTATTTGTAACGCATTTATGAAGCAGGCGCAGAAGCGTTGTTGTTCATTTGTTGCCTTTGGCCTTTTTCTCCGTGTTTCTGTCATTGTTCATTTTCTTTTTCTTCAGCCCTTTCTGCCTGCCATGTCTGCCCCAGCTTCTATATGATTTTGGAATTTTCTTTTTCTTTTTTTTTATTCTTTTTTTTCTTCTTCATGTCAGTAATACGTGCAAAGTATGAAGATCGAGTATGCAAACATTGTTACAATTGCGTATAGTTGTTTTTTAAGTATAACAAGTCCCATATTTCTTTTACTCGGGTGGAGTTGTATCTTAATATAGTCCATTTGGCTCAATATTAATGGATGAAAGAAAAAAAAAAAAAAAAACTTTCGTTTGGTTGAATTCTGTCTTCTCAGTTTTTATTTATTTATATTTATTAATTTTTTTGGCGGTTAGCTGCTTTACCTTCTAAGAACTTGCGTGTAAAATTGAATTTATGGATTGAGTAACCCACTGAAAGCTGCATTCGTGACAGATGAAGATGATGGGACACCAAAAGCGCACCTCTGTACGCTGAGCTTTAAAACGATGGACCCAAAAAACTGCTTTAGTGGGCCTGGGTTCTGCTTGGGATTGCAGGCTATAGAATTTATGACTTGGATATCCCATGGGTTTCCAATGGATAACTAACTTGTGCTATACGACCACCAAAATGACTTTAAATAGATTTTTACCGTTGAATCTCATCATTTATGAATTTAACCTAGTAAAAATCGATGAGCTTACTCGTTTACGTAGTTGAGGAACTCTATAAGCAGGATCACGCATAAATTTGGCAAGGTGGAAGTAGAATAAAGGAGGGTATTGCTTCAAGCTTATATTAATCAAAACGTTCAACTCATTTCCCTTAATAGGGCCAGTTTAACTCCCACAACTCTCAGTAAAGGTTAGACCATTAAATCATTCTCTCTTTCCGATAATCGGCAGCCTGAATTGTGTTCAGGTAAGTATGTCAACCTCATTCTCTGTCTTTCCTATCGGATAAACCAAATCATTTGGCCACTTGAATTGGCTTTCCTATGCTCGACGACAGAGCTGATGACCCCCATCGACCACGACGCTAGTGCAAATGGCGTCTGCATGTACAGCAGGAAGAGAGACTCACTACGATTCTCTTTCTTTTCTGCATCCGGTTTCAATGTCTGTAAAGCATAGTAATCAAGGTAACACAACTCTACCCTCTCGGGAGTGGACGCGTGTCTTGCCTTTCCAATTAACCACTAACCAACAACAAGAGACCCTGCACTTCACACCAGAGAGCAGGACATGACACTACACGACTCGCACGCTACCTGCCTCCCTCTGTCGTTTTTCCTATTTTCTCTGTCCTTTTACCTGTCTTCGTTCATCGCAATTCTGAGAGACATCCGCCCGGACCTGAAAAGCCACCAAACTTTGCAGCTTCCCTCTTCTCCGCCTTCCACCCCCTCGGACCTTCCGAATTCTTTAATTTAAAATCAGAGAGATCAACAAACAGAGAGAAAAAAAAAAAAGAGGAAAAATACCATCGCACTGTAGACATTCTTTCTGTCTTTCTCCAATCCGAATCTGCTGCCAACGAAGAAAACCGATTGAACTGCTTTCCTTGAGTCTTTTACGGTTTAAATCTCAGTGAGTCGCGTCTTCTTATACAAGTGACCTTCCAAAGCGACTCTACGTGGAAAACTCTTTTTTATTTTTTATCCACCCATGACAGGGTAGACCACATGAGAGCCAGATTCTTGTGGGGGTTTCGACGTTTGGTAGATTCGTGAGTCGTCTATTTATGGCGCCGGAGAAAGGATGGGAGGAACGGCCTCGAGATCTGGATCCCGAACCGAATGGTTCACCCCGCCCTGACACTATGTCGCGGACGGCTGATGGGCTCAAGGAGGAGGAGGGGGATGATTCTTCTGGCGAGGTCATTGTTTCATTGGAGGTAGAAATTGCCGACGGTCGAGGTGGTGAATTGCGAACTGGGGAGACGTGCGGGTCCTTGAATGACGGGGAAGTGTCAGAGGGGTCGCTTAACAACGAGACGGACAGTAGGAACTCTGCTGAAGTGGATGCCAGTGCCATTACTGGTCAGTCTTCAGGTATGTTGATTTGCTTCTGATGTCTCCTACTTTATTTATCTATTTATTTATTTGCGGGGAAGGGTGTACAATATAAAATTATGTTCCTGCAGTAAAATTCGTTTGTATGAAATGTTCACTTGCTTCGTAAAATTCTGTTTTTTTCTTGCATTTGGTTAAATGTTTACCGGTTTTGTAGCACGAGAAGTTATTGCACTCCTTTTTCTAGAAATGGAAGTGGGCTTATCATTAGAGACCAATAAAATGTATAGGATTTCGTCATTAACTCAAATTACCTACTTAAAAGAGAGCATGATACTAGAGTGTCGTTGTTCAATTTACTTAACGGAGTTATGGCCTTCTCTGATGTTTATGCTGATGGAATTTGACCAACCATATTTTAAATTTATGGTTCTCCAAACCAAATATTTTCATTTAACCGAAGATTCGAATGTGACTTTATCAGCTTCTATAAAAGCTGTTAAGGGTGAGTTTTTGTAGCCCTGATCTAACTGCTTCTTACTCTGGTATAATTTGTTATATATTTCATGCATACATTTATGCGATTCCATTGAACATCCCATAGACTGTGGTCATTAGGAGCAGGTGTCATAATGACTATGTGCTTCAGCATTGCGTTCAAAATGTTGTCTTGGTCAATCGTAGTGAAAATTGTGGCAATTTATTTAGACTTTTATATCTTAATGGCACATATGGACTCTTGTGTGTTGGACCATGTATACATGATACATCCTGCCTCCGCAATATATGAGAAATGAAATCTAGCAGTAAAAGATCCTAAATATGAGACTTCTTGGACCAAAAATATTCTCTTTAATGGAGGTATCTATGCCCTTGCCGTAGGATCGGCATCATTAAAATGATTTGCTCCCTGAGGAGTTTATACCCTTCAGCTTTAGCTGGTAGTGACCAATAAACCGCAGAGTTTGCTCTGTGGGTTGGGAAATGCCCAACTTACCAATTTGTGCTGTAAAATACTTGGAGCTCATGTATGCGGGATTAATCATAGTTTTGTCCCATGAACCTATTTGAAGTGGCTAATTTCATATTGTACAACACATAGGATGATGGCTTCTTGATTAAATACTTAGGCCTTGAACTTATGAACTTGAGTGCCTTCTTATCTATCTTCCCTTGATCTTAGAATGGGTCTAACTTTTATGTGAGATATGTAGTTTTTTGAGTTGGGAGGGTTTATTTGATAAAACTCATCCATCAGTAAACTTGAGAAATTAATGATTATACTCATAGTTATGGATAGTTAATTTTCACAATTGGTTTTGTAAAATAAATATTTCAATATTGATGCTATGAATTTTTATGACTATTTTGTAAAATTTTATAAAATTTGAACCTGGTAGACCCCACTTGACGGGTGTTGGGATTGGGATCAAATTTTGATTGGTATGGGTTGCTTTAATTTTTAAGAATTGGGGTTTGAGTCAGGAATTGATATAGAGGAGGAATCCTTGTTAGAGTCTAAATAGTTGACGGGCTTTTTGACTCTGTAAGAAGCTCATAATAATCCTTGAGAAGACCTTAACTCATCTCAAAGAAAGAAGCACCTGCCACTGGGGGAGAAATTTTTGCAAAGAACTAGGTTTGTTTATTTTGAAAAATCTTGAAATTTTGGTAATTTGTGCCAACGTTATTAACATTTACAAAGTGCTATCAGAAAAAGTAGGAAAATAAATGGAGGGAAAATCTACTAAGATATATATTAGCACTACCTAAGTTTTTACTCGACTAGTAAATGCAAAATATTGAACAAAAGGCTCTTAAAGAACTGAGAAAGAACATTCAACCTCTGAAGGAAAATGAAGAAATGGCATTATCACAATATTAAGACCGGTCATTAACTCACATCTGTAGTATCGTTAGATTTTTCTGCTGAAAAATCAATCCTTTGCTTTTGAGAAAGGGAGGAATATGCTGCATTTTGGAAAAATCTTCCAACTGCCACTTTGTTTTCTTTTAATATTTAGAGCTTCATTTTGTTTTAGTTCATTTGTATTGAGGAAAATGTATGACAAAGAGATGAGAAAACTTAATGCCATTTGGCTAATTAGCTTCAATAGTTTGATTCTAAATTTGAGTTGGAGTGGTGGTGTAGAGCAAATATTTTGTTTCTCTACTGGAATTTCTTGGTCCTCTTCTCCTGCATATTTATATGATTTGTTTTCTATGCTCGTGTCATTGTTTGAAACTGTTCAACTTCTTCTCTTCCTTTGTTGTTTCCTTTTTAAAAGGTTTTTTAGCTGCTTGCTTCTTAGCAACTATGTTTACATGCAATTAAAGTCGGTAACAGTGAGGAAAAGATTAAAATGAGATATGAAATTCTGGAGTAGAAGTGCCTTAGAAAGAAGCGTATAGAAAATATAGGAAAAGAAGATGAATTAGATATTTGAAAAACTAGACGAAGGGTGGGGCATTTGTCACAATAAGATGTTGATGAGAGGTTTCTTTTTAAGGTAGGAACCAGCTAAAGTAATTTGCAATTCTATGGACAGACATGAACCAAGAAATAGGCAATGACTTGAGGGGTTTGAATTTTCTTTCCCGAGATAATGATTGCCGAATCCACCTCCAATAAGGATTCAGTGAAATGATTAACATAAACTCTATTGCTCTAGAGAAGGGCTTTTATTTTTATGTTGGTAGAATCATTGTTTCCAAAAGAAGCAGAGTAAACCAGATGGATATTGCCCTTAGAATCTTGAATAACTCCACAACCTCCAGTGGGCTCTCAATTGCCTCTGAAGCTGCTGCTTGAATTGAGCTTATGCCGCTTACGAATGCCATTTAGCATGAGTTTTAGTGCTATAGAGTTAATGTGACTAATAGCCAATTTCCGGTTATCTTTTGTGAAAAAGTTAGCCAAATAACTAAGCTCCGCATATTCCCAAAAGTTTATATTACCATGTGGGTTGAAGAAGCTTTGTGATTGGATAAATTCTAGTCAGCTGGCATTTCAATTGCTTGATTTTGTTATTTGTAGCATTTGATTTTAGGGGCCTCTTGGTTCTACACCATGATACATCTTACCACTTATTGATCTTGTATCAGGGAAGAATGATAGGAGTCTGCCTAGGGCTAATACTCTTCCTGGAGAAATACCAAATACTGGTCACTCAGAGTCGTCTGCTGGTCCTCTCAATCTAGAAAGATCAAACACTGAGAGGCGGAAACAAAATGATGCTACATCTCTTTTTGATGACAAGATCTCTGATCGTAAGAAGGTGTAGGCTCATTACAATGTTTTGTGATATTGAGAGTTCTACTAATTGTTTAAAATTTCTATATAACGATTCAATATCTTTTATGCTTTTAAAAGAACTATATATTCCTGCTCACAAAATGCATAAACTGTCCAGCTCAAAATGTTGAACCGAATAGCGACTGTAACACGTGACGGAGCTGTGGCTGTTGAGTTTCCTGGTGGTGTGGAAGCTGAAGGTCTTCAGGTTGGAACGGAGGACGTTCATAGTGAAGCTGTTGATGAAGAACTGTTGGATTCGCCTGACATCCAGTATATACCACCTCTACAAATTGTTATGTTGATTGTTGGAACTAGAGGAGATGTACAACCTTTTATTGCCATTGGTAAACGCTTGCAGGTTGTTATCAAATCCAAACACCTATGTGCTTATGTTGCTTCTCTTGTCACTTGAGCAGTTACAAAACAAAAATTCATGATATAGAGTGGTTCACGTCATTGTGTCGAAATGTTAGACAATGGTTTCTCCTCATTTCATTACAAATGTTTTGCAGATTGACATAGCTCTGGTTAACTACTGATTATGTTACTATCTTTATGTAGGACTATGGGCATCGTGTTAGATTAGCAACTCATTCAAATTTCAAGGAATTCGTGTTAACTGCTGGTTTGGAGTTCTACCCACTGGGAGGAGATCCAAAAGCTCTGGCTGAATGTGAGTGATCTCCACCTGTGTCCACTTCTTGTTGGTCGTATTTCAGCATAGTCTGATGGTCAATGTCTTCCCCTTATTGATGGTCAATGTCTATAATATCCACATACTTATTTCTAGCCAACTCATCATGCAAAGAGAAACTGGAGTTATTTCTTTAAATTCCTGAATGATTTAGCGAACCCAATCTGATGAATAAATATAATGTTTTTCGTTTTCTTTTTTGGCCAGATATGGTGAAGAATAAGGGTTTCTTGCCATCAGGACCTTCCGAAATACCTATACAAAGAAAACAAATAAAGGAAATCATATTCTCTCTCCTCCCTGCTTGTAGAGAACCTGATTTGGACTCTGGAATTCCTTTTAAAGCAGAAGCTATAATAGCCAATCCCCCAGCATATGGTTAGAATTTTATCTTTTTTGTTTTTTCTGTTGCTTGTGTGAGAATCTCTCTCTCTTTATTCCCACCCAAAAAGATCCGTTCTTGTTTTTCTTTCATTTTTCCTTTTTATTGTTTTTTGCATTGAGATACTATAGTATTTACTTCCCTTCTAGATATGTGTCTGGAATTACTGGGATTCCTGTGAATCTCTGAACGAAAAACTTTTGTTTTGAACTCTTCTTTTTTTTCTTTTTAAAAATTTATTTCTTGATGATCACTTTGGTTCTACCTAAACCACTGTAAAGCTGTCCTTTCTACTCTGTTCAAGTTTCATTCCAATAATTTTTTTTCCTTTTCACATTATTCAAAGAGTTTTTGAGACCCTTTCTTTGCATTTCAGATGGATTTTGATATGCTCCAAACTTTTCTTTGGATCCAGGGGAATAGTAGTAGTTCTGTTTTATGGTCAATTGGAAGTCTTGAGTTCAACTGCTGACCTGGACGAATGCTTGTTCAGGGCATACACACGTGGCTGAGGCACTGAAAGTACCACTTCACATATTTTTCACAATGCCATGGACGTAAGTCATGCTTCACATATTCTTGATGCCATTGAGAGAAATATAAACATAGAAATAGTTCCTTTATATAATTGTTTATCTTGATGCTAAAACAAGATCAAGGGCATAATATGACAGCACTCCATTTTTTGTTACAGGCCAACCAGTGAATTTCCCCATCCTCTTTCCCGGGTCAAGCAGCCTGCTGGATATAGAGTGAGCAAATTTCTTGACTCTTTCTTCAGCCATATGTCCATGCTTTTCTACAACATATTTTACTTGCTCTTCAAACTTTTGTTGATGCAGCTATCATACCAAATTGTTGACTCACTTATTTGGTTGGGGATACGGGACATGATAAATGAGTTCAGAAAAAAGAAGCTTAAACTACGCCCTGTCACATATTTGAGTGGGGCCCAAGGTTCAGCTGCTGATGTTCCTTATGGATATATCTGGAGTCCTCATCTTGTTCCCAAACCAAAAGGTTTTCTTGTTGTAGGGATTTATCGTTAATTGAAAACCTTTCAGATCTTTTGCTTTACCTTTCAGTCTTTCCATTCTACTGTTGTCTTGGCTATATTTGCTATAGCTCTAATAGAAGGTTGTATTTTCTTGCTTTGTAGACTGGGGGCCAAAGATTGATGTGGTTGGTTTTTGCTTCCTCAACCTTGCATCAAATTATGAACCTCCCGAGGAACTTGTTAGATGGCTTAAGGCTGGTGATAAGCCTATATATATTGGATTTGGAAGCCTTGTGAGTCTCTTTCTTTTCTTTTCCTTGTCTGTTTGCAGTCCTTTTTTAATAAAATCAACAATTGCTCTAATGTTCTTGTGATCTCCTATTTCTACGATAAATTATCTAGTTTAAGACAACCTTCTCACTCAAATAAAAGCATAAATATAGCTTCGCCAGTGCTTCCATGAAGGCTCAGATGCTTAGTTTGTTTGGTAGGAGTCAGAAGCAAAAACATTTGTGTGTAAGGTGCCTCATAAATAACAAATCTTGTAGCATTTGCACTGAAAAAACAATTTGTTACAGAATTTATTCAAGATATTCAGTTGTAACATGAGGAATAGGAATTAGTTTCACTTGGATATGTATGTGCTATGCTAGGTTTGTCCTTAAGTATTGCTTTCCTTCAGGAACAGTATTTAATTCCATGATGGCTTTTGTCTGCTAATATTGTGATAGCCCGTTCAAGAACCAGAAAAGATGACCCAAATCATTGTTGAAGCACTGGAAAGCACTCAGCAGCGAGGCATAATTAACAAGGGATGGGGTGGTCTTGGAAACTGTAAGTTTTCTGATGCACTTTCCCTTATTCCCCTGTCCACCTTCTAAATATGCACTTACGTAATGTAACAACTTCTTCTTAGTGGCGGCACCAAAGGATTTCGTGTATTTACTGGATAACTGCCCTCATGACTGGCTATTCTTGCATTGCAAAGCTGTGGTATGAGTCAATTCTCAATGTGGATGTTTAGAAGGTATTTCCTTTTCAAACTGAGTTGTGGAAGCTTTGTATTGTTCTAGGTGCATCACGGGGGTGCTGGAACCACTGCTGCTGGCCTTAAAGCTGCGGTGGGTATCTGTTTCTGAAATTTGGTTTTGTCATTTGGTGTTCAGTTGTGTTCTTTAACATAAATGGTGACAATCAATGGACTTTGTGGTGTCTTCTAGTGCCCAACAACAATTGTTCCATTCTTTGGAGACCAACCTTTTTGGGGAGATCGAGTTCATGCTAGAGGAGTGGGTCCAGCACCGATCCCAGTTGAACAGTTCTCCTTGCCAAAGCTTGTGGACGCGATAAAATTCATGCTTGACCCTAAAGTAAAAGAGCGTGCACTTGAATTAGCCAAAGCTATGGCATCAGAAGATGGTGTGGCAGGAGCTGTAAAAGCTTTCTTTAAACACCTTCCTCGCAAAATGCCTCAGCCGCAACCTTCATCAATGCCCTCAGGTTTCTTTGAACCTTGCTTGGGTTCTGTAAAAAAATGTTTTGGGTGTTCCTGAGTTCTTGGGATTGTCAATTTTTTCTCTTCCCAATTACTGTAATTTTAGATTATAACCTACACATGTTGTTTCTTCTAAGTTTTCATAATGAAGTTGATTTTTTTTAATCGCGTCTCAAACACAGAGGATGCAAATTGACACAGAAAGCAGTAGTCTTCCAGGGAAAATAGAAAAAAAAAAAAAAAAAGTCTATCGTCTCGACAGAATCAAGATAAGTTCAAGTAGAAACCGGTCCAAAATAAAGTGTCCGATTTGCATGTTCCGATAGACGTGTTACTTACATCTGGAATGGCGATCAACGAGTGTTTTCTTCTTCTCTGTGTCTCTTTTACTTTTCTAAACACAGAAGCGCCAAAGTGTCGGTAGTGATGGCAAGATCACAACCGAAAAGCAAATTAACGTCGTCAAACTCAGTTCGAGCTTATCGCCGTGTCGGTCTCAAGCAGCTCCACCAAGAGAGCTTTCTCTATTTCTGGGTACATATATCCACCCAGGAACTCACCATTAAGGAGGGAAGTAGTGACAATAGATCAGTAGCAGTAGAAGGCACACGGTCTTGTCTCCTCTCTTCCACTTTATGTCAACGTAGAGCAACAGGAGAAATTTAGCTTCACTGCTGATTTGTCTTTTGAGACTGCGACGGAGAAAGCGTGGAGTTGCATGCTGCCAGGAGAGCTTGACAGTCGCCGAGTGTGAGATGGGCCTTGTAAAAGTCCCGCTTCTAAATTAGTCTCGTGGAGTACCCATCAGTAAGGGCCTGGTACGGGCCTCAATCTCTTCGGTTTAGACTTGACCCATGCGGCCCCGCGTGCCCTACCTCGTCTCCTGTCTCCTAGTACGGACCCTGCCCGACTCTCTCCTCCTCATAATATATACACATGCAAGCCTCCAACGTTCCTACCGCTTCTTCCTCTTCTCTCTCTCCGGAGACATCCCTACCATGGCTCACAACTTGCTTCATCTCTCTTCCAATCCCCCACGTTACCTTCCTGGCCTCTCGACTAGCAAACCCTCTTCCCCTACTTGCAGAATTCTGGTTGGCCCGGCTGACTTAAAGATTTCTCCGGACATCTCCCAGATTTTTCCGCCGCTTCATATACCAGAACTTCCACAGTCCGCTCCGAAACCTACCGTACCTTCCTCGGAGTTTACCAAATTGAACCCTGTTCAGAGGCTTGCTGCATCCGCCTTGGATGCGATTGAAAACGTCGTGATCACTAGACTGGAGAGAAACCACCCACTTCCGAGAACAATAGACCCCGCCATACAGATATCCGGGAATTTCGCCCCGGTAAACGAGTCTGCTTTGCGGGAGGACCTTAAAGTCGTTGGTCATATACCGTCGAGCCTCCGTGGCGTATACCTCCGTAATGGCGCCAATCCAATGTTCCCACCTGCCGGAGGGCACCACCTCTTCGACGGAGACGGAATGATACACGCAGTCACTCTGGCCGGCGACGACGAGGTGCCAACTTACAGCTGTCGATACACCCGCACTAACCGACTCGTCCATGAGGAGAGGCTCGGGAAGCCGCTGTTTCCGAAACCCATAGGAGAGCTCCACGGCCATTCGGGGATCGCGCGTCTGATGCTTTTCTACGCTCGAGGGGCCGCCGGGCTGGTGGACGCTAGTGGTGGCACTGGGGTGGCCAACGCGGGATTGCTGTATTTCAACGGCTGCCTTCTCGCCATGTCAGAAGACGACCTCCCTTACCAGGTGCGAATCAGGGCGGACGGAGAATTGGAGACCGTCGGGCGTTACGATTTTGACGGACAGCTGCGATGCCCGATGATAGCGCACCCCAAGGTGGACCCCATTACTGGAGAGCTCTGCGCCCTCAGCTACAACGTGCTCAAGCGGCCTTACCTCAGGTACTTCAAATTCGACACGTGCGGGAAGAAGTCGAGCGACGTTCCCATCTCACTGGATCAACCGACTATGATCCACGACTTCGCGATTACGGAGAACTCTGTGGTTATACCGGACCACCAGTTCGTCTTCAAGCTGTTCGAAATGCTACGCGGCAAGTCGCCATTTCTGTACGAAGGGAACAAGACCTCCCGCTTCGGAATTTTGCCCAAAGACGCCACCCCGGAGTCCAGAATCCGGTGGGTCGAAGTACCCGACTGCTTCTGCTTACATTTGTGGAACGCGTGGGAGGAGTACACCGACGACGGAGAAGAGAATGTGGTTGTTATAGGCTCATGCTTGACTCCACCGGACTCCGTTTTCAACGACTCGGACGAGCCTTTGAGAAGCGTGCTGTCGGAAATTCGATTGAATCTTGCCACTGGCGAGTCTAGCTGCCGGGAGCTGGTTCCCGGTTTGAACCTGGAAGCCGGGAACGTGAACAAGACACTGCTCGGGAGGAAGACGCGGTACGCTTACCTGGCCATCGCGGATCCGTGGCCGAAGTGCTCAGGCATAGCCAAGGTGGATCTCAAAACCGGGTCCGTAACCGAGTTTCCACACGGAGAAGGTACATTTGGAGGAGAACCCACCATGGTGCCGAGCTGCGGTGGCGAAGAAGACGATGGCCACGTGCTGAGTTTTGCGCATAACGAAAAGTCCGGTGAATCGAAACTGGTGATTTTGAATGCACGTAGCATGAAGCAAGAAGCGGAAATAAAACTACCGACCAGAGTCCCCTATGGTCTGCATGGGACATTTGTCACCTCCGAGAGTCTCCAGCTTCAGTAGAGTTGAACGGAGACGACAGCTTCTCTTTCTTCTTCCCCAGGATTCCGTGGAAAATGAGAGACAGGCCAGAGTAAAGGTCTCCCTTGCAAACGGTTAAAATTTCCAGTTTACTGACTTGTATTAATGTCCATTACTATACATCTAAATAGTAAATAGGTGTTCTGAGCTCTCGTCTGGTTGCCAATGTTTGACCTCAATTGCTGTCGGCGACGAACAATCGCCTCTCTTTTCAATGTGAGAGAAGGAACAAACCAACAAACAGACATTATTCCCTGTCACCGCCATGCAGGGGCGTTTTCAAGCTCCGTCTGATTGATAATGGACGCTTCGGAGACCAATCACTTCCAGAACTATATATCTAATAACAAAGAGCAAGAGATAAGATCAGCAGACGAGTTCTTATTTCGTCAAAACTTTGGAAAACTTCTCCAGTGGGATTATACGAGGAATCTTATCCAAATAGCGGTCGGACTCGGGAGTCCAGCCGTCTCCATTTTCTTAGGGTATTACACAATTAACCAATTTTTCCATTTAATATCATAAAATATTCAATTTTGACGAGTCAACTATACTGTACGGTTAAAAGTGACATACTACCTAAGAAAAGCCATATCATCATCCATATAGGATGTCGTGTCATCGTTATACGTCATCTAACACGTTTGTCATTAACCATGTCGTATGCCATGTAAGCTTTTTTAAACTTTTTTAAAAAATACTAATTATTTTTTAATTAGAAAATATCTTAAATAGATAAAAATGTGTTAAACATATTAGAAGATTTTTTTAATTAAGTAATATACTTATTTTATATTTTACTATTGTATATATATATATATATATATATATATAAGGTAATAAATTGTGTAATGATAAATTAGATTTTTAAACACTAAAATATTTTTATAAAATATTATTTTAAATTAATAATTAAATTTATATTTTTTATTATATTAAAGTAAAATTAATGTTTTTAAAATATTTTTAATAAAAAATAACTTAAATCAATTGTAAAAAAATGGAGAAAAAAATGTAAATAACTTGGTGCTGGATGACTTTTTTTTGTTTATGTTACATCTTACATAGATAATGATGTAGCAGGTGACATATCGTTAGCTTATGTACAATTGACACCATCAAAGTTACGTATTTATGGTATTAAATTAAAAAGTTAGTTATTTGTATTATTATTTAAAAAATAGATAATATAATAAAAATCCCATTTTCTTATCAGTGGCCATTGTCGAAATTTATATTTTTTATTATATTAAAGTAAAATTAATGTTTTTAAATTATTTTTAATAACAAAATAACTTAAATCAGTTGTGAAAAAAATGGGAGAAAAAATGTAAATAACTTGGTGTTGGATGACATTTTTTTATTTATGTGACATCTTACATAGATAATGATGTGGCAGGTGACATATAGTTAGCTTATGTATAATTGACACAGTCAAAGTTAGGTATTTATGGTATTAAATTAAAAAATTAGATAATATAATAAAAATCCCATTTTCTTATCAATGGCCACCGTCGAAATTTATATTTTTTATTATATTAAAGTAAAATTAATGTTTTTAAATTATTTTTAATAACAAAATAACTTAAATCAGTCGTGAAAAAAATGGGAGAAAAATGTAAACAACTTAGTGCTGGATGACGGTTTTTCGTTTATGTGACATCTTATATAGATAATGATGTGGCAGGTGACATATCGTTAGCTTATGTACAATTGACACTGTCAAAGTTAGGTATTTATGGTATTAAATTAAAAAGTTAGTTATTTGTATTATTATTTAAAAAATTAGATAATATAATAAAAATCCCATTTTCTTATCAGTGGCCACCGTCGACGAGTCCTCCACCGATACAACTGCATTTCCGGTCGAAAGACATGATGATTAAGATGGGTAGTGCGCGGGGCGACCAGAGCGCTGCGTCACTGCTCGTATCGAATGTTCGGATCGAACGCTTTTGAGGTGGTCGGCGTGCCACGTTATGTTGAGCAGGAACAGGCTTACTTCATCGTTGCGACTTTCACGTACTGCTTGGATGATAATTTGTTGAGGTGAGAGTTAGGTCCAGAAATTCTCCGTCACGCAATATGGAGGTCAAGAGTGGTGCTGCTGGTTTGGTAGCGACTGACTGGGAAAGGGTCAATAATAAACAAAAACACGGATCGACGCAGAAAGCCAATTTTTCAACGACAGGTTTAAAGAATGGGAAACATTTTACTGTTTAGAGGATGAAAATTGAGGAAATTGCAGGCGCGGTGTCGCGAAGACCGCTTTTTGGGTGATATCGTGTCTGGGTGGGATACGTTCGGGAAGCACGAGGGGAAGGAAAGAAGGCGTATCATATGAATTTTCTCGGAATCTGTCTTTTTTTATCCCAGAGAGAGAAGGAAATGGCGCAGGTAAGATGATGTAATAAGGATCGGGAGGATGGAACGCACGAATTAAGATCTAAAAAACATTCCAACTAACAAATTTGATTTTGTGAAGTTGGGTTAAAAGTTCATCCTAAAATGATTATGGATAGAGGCTCACATATAAGAATCTGTTTTGATATTATGTGAAGTTTGATCTAAAATTTATACTAAAATGATTAACTTATAAAACTTTTTTTCCCGACTAATAAACTCAAGATCATCTTAAGAAAAATTCTAACCAGATTTACTAGGAAACAAAAATAACAATACACTATTTTAAAGTGGTTCGCCCAACTCTGGCTACGTCCACAGGCCGCTGCATTTGTTTTATTATAGAGAGAAAAATTCACAGGGTATTTACAACTTTCTCAAATCACAACTCCCATAACTCACACTAACACCGTAGATAACAGAAGGACAAATTTGTAAAAGATTAATCCAAAAAAAATAAAAAAATAGTGGAAACCTGTAAGGAGATCATGGTAGAGCAACATGTTTGCAAAGCTCCCCCGGCCGACGCCCAAACACCTCAAGTTCGAAGCAACCAGACATAGTCTCTCTCCTTCTACACTTGCTCTTTAGGCTACCAGAGAAAAAAAAAAAGAGGAACGAATCCATTACAACATTAGCAGTGTAGAAACTGTAGAGATGCTGATCAATCTCCTGAACCCAAACACACCAAAGGAGAAGCAGAGCAAGATCCTGTATTTATCTCTATTTCCCATGGTACATGTCATGGACCATGAGTCTCTCCTCGTTCCCTAGGCACACATGCCTTCTCTGACAGAAGACGATTCCCATGTCCCGTCGCTTATGCCTTCTCCTTCTCTGACAATATCCCACTTGAAGACTGATATCAATCTTTCTTCACACATATCAATGCAATAACTCTTTCTTGGTCTTGTCATTATTGCATAACAACTGAAGCTGAACATAGTTTCAGTTTATCAATAGTCATTATTTTTGTTAGCATATCCGCATGATTCCTGTTACCTTAGATCTTCTTCAGTGTTAACACCTCATCCTCTAACAGAGATCTAATTAAGTGATAACGTAGTCCAATATGCTTGGTTCTAGAATGAAATGCAGAATTCTTTGCTAGATGTATCACACTCTGACTGTCACTGTACAAAGTATTATTCTTTTGTTTGAATCCTAGCTCGATTAACAATCCTTGAAGCCATATCATCTTTTTATTGGCTTTTGTTATTGCTATATATTTAGCCTCAGTGGTGAATAATGCAACAATCTTCTGTATCTACGACATCCAACTAATAGTTGTTGTGCCCACGGTAAACACATAACCAGTGGTGCATCTCCAATGATCAACTTCTCCTGAAAAATTTGCATCTACGTACTCTTGTAATTTCAATTCACCTTTACCAAAGTACAAACATTTTTCTGGGTTTGACATAAACCTGCTAACAACTCCCACTGCATGGCCAGTATCTGGTCTCGTACAGACCATTGCATACATCAAACTACCATTGGCTAAGGCGTAGGGAACTTTATCCATAAACTCTCTCTCTTCTTCCGTCTGAGGGGACTGATCCTTAGATAGGCATAAGTGTTTGTCCAAGGGTGTGCCAACTGGCTTGGCACTGTTCATGTTGCATATTTGCAAAACACGATTGATGTACTCTGTTTGAGATAACGATAAAACTCCTCTTTGCTTATCTCTTATGATTTGCATTATGAGAATCTTCTTTGCTGAACCCAAGTCTTTCATATCAAATTCTTTTGACAATTGCCGCTTCAAGCTTATGATCTGATCCATATATGGGCCAACTACTAACATATCATCGACATAAAGTAACAAAATGATATAACTGAACTTGTACCTTTTGAAGTAGCAACAATGATCGGCATTGCATTTCTTCTTTATGCATGAAACTGTCAAACTTTCTATACCACTGTCTTGGGGCCTGTTTCAAACCATACAAACTCTTTTTGAGTTTGCACATCATATTCTATTTCTCCTTTTTTAAGAAACCTTCTGGTTGATGCATATATAACTCCTCATCCAAGTCTCTGTGAAGAAATGCAGTTTTCACATCCAACTGCTCTAGATAGAGATCTTTAGTAGCAACAATACTCAACACTGATCTGATAGTATTGAGCTTCACAATGGGAGAAAAAATATCGGTGTAGTCAATTCCTTCATTCTATTGGAATCCTTTGACAACTAGTCGAGTTTTGTATCTCTTAGAGCCATCGTGCTCCTCTTTCACCCGATACACCCATTTGTTATGAAGGGCTTTCTTCCATATGGGTAACTCAACTAGTTCCCATGTCTGGTTGGAGATTAGATAATTCATCTCGTCTTTCATAGCAAGCTCCCACTTGCTAGCATCTTTAGTCTGACATGCCTTTTTATAGCATTAAGGTTCTCCTCCTTCAGTCAACAATAGATAATTCATATATCTCTTGTTAGACACATGAGGTCAAGAAAATTTTCTCAATATAGGAGCTGGAGTAGGAGACTGTGATGTGTCGGACTGTTGTGCACTATTATGTTCAACAGATTCCTCTGGCTAAGGGCTTGCTACAGAATCATCTAGGACATCATCCACATCTATTGAGCTCACTCTCTACTGATTAGAGCAACATGTTTGCAAAGCTCCTCGAGACTGGCTGACGCCCAAACACCTAAAGCCGCAAGCAACTAGACAAAGTCTCTCTCCCTCTACACTTGCTCTCTCGGCTATTAGAGAAAAAAAAAAACAGGAGGAACAAATTCACTACAACATTAGCAGTGTAGAAGCTGCAGAGATGCAGATCAATCTCCCGAACCCAAACACACCAAAGGAGAAGCAAAGCAAGATCCCATATTTATCTCTATTTCCCATGGTAAATACATGGACCATGAGTCTCTCCTCGTTCCCTAGGCGCCCATGCCTTTTCTGACAAAAGACAACTCCCACGTCCCGTCGCCCATGCCTTCTCTGACACTTTACACTTACCAATCTATGTGGGACTATTCCATAACAATTTTATGCGCTAAATGCTTATGTCTAACTATGCGAACTATTATTTTTGCTTTTAATCATGGAAAAATTCATATGTAGACTTAAGCGAGTTTGACTTTTGAAATTTTATCTTCCTCACTCCTCACGGGATCCTAGCGGGGCCTATTTTGTAGTACAAAAGGGTTTCAGCCTCTAAGGCCATCTATCCTCCACATTAAGGGTCTATTTGGAATCCCTAGAAAAGAAAATGATAATTTGACTATTATTATTCTAAAAATAGTTAATAAAAATGACATAATGATTAAATTCTTTTTTTCACTAGCTATTTTTAGAAATAATAATGGTTAAATTTTTTTTTTTCTTTTTTTAAAGAGGTCCTATTCCTGAGTCATAATTGGACACCGGGACAAATTTTTGGGATAACAGAAGAGCTTCAATCCCTAACTCGAAGCCCATATGAAGGGCAAACCAGTCTCCAATCTCTGGAGTCTGAAGTTGTTTTTCTGTTTTTTTCTTCCTACGGAATCCTTTCAGTCCCCTTTTCTAGTGGTATAAAACCAAAGGTAGCTCAAAATCAATTTTAGAGAGTTTTCTGAGTTATTTCAGCAAGTATCAACAAGTGGAGCACTTTTTTCTGAGTTTTCCAGCAAGTTATAGGGCCCGAAAGGCACCGAGACCTAATTTAACTCTTCTTGGTTTATTTTTTTCACCATTTCCTATTAGAGAAAATAAAAAACTCCTTTTTTCTATCCGTTTAAACTTTTGATAAGACAAGGAATGAAAATGAAAATTTTCCCATCTCCTAAAATTTTTGTGCTCATAAATTTTTCAATGGTTTCCTATTGGCTATTGGCTATTGGCACATACATACCCAAAGGCGTACTTGTTGCTGAGAGATTTGGACGCAAAGGGCAAAGGGTCTGCGTCCAGGCAAGCTGAGTTCAAACAAACATGTTCTATACTCCAACAACCATCCTTTCAGGTTGGCAATACAAACTAAAGTCCTCCAATTGAGCATTTAAACCCAAACTACGCAGTTATCATATACTGACTAGAAGCTGAAATAGATCTTTATAGAGTATCATTCTTTACCAATACCAAAAACCTTTTAACTTGTAAGATTAACAAAACTCAGAATCCCACCATGACGTGAAACCTAACATAAGTATAAGACACCCAGCAATCTTCCTGTTTCCTCATCAATAACCACAGCTGTGCCTACTGTTTGGCAGAGAAGACTTACCTGTAGGATTCAACTCGCTTTGGCTTTGTTTGGACAACTGCTTCAATCTTTTCCAACACATCTGGTGTCAACAATGGAATAACATCAACAGCCTTCATGTTCTCTAGCACCTGCATTGCCGAGCGTGTCAGCCCAGTAACACGGAACACCAACAGAAAAACAGTAACACCAACACTTTTTCATATGAACCAGAAACATATGTGAATAACAGAGACCCAGCTGACAAGCTAACGATGAGAAATATTCAAACACTCTCTTTCCATTTTCGGACTCCTTTTCTACACCAATTTCCTCTTGTTGATATGCTTTTAAGTCCAATTTTTTCACCAACCCCAACATTCAACACTAAACTGATTCTGTTTCTCTACCATGTTTGATGCCCAGGTACACACACGGGTCAGCATCCATTCTGCTACACCTTGCCCTAGTAACATATGGTAATATCAAAGAGATATTACCAAAATATGTAGATTTGAGATACTTAGTTCATTAAAAAGATAATAAAATCCAGTATGACTTCGCATAGAAAGTCAATGAACCAAGTCGATTTGGAAAGGCTTAAAATGAACTAAAAAAAAAAAAATAAGTGCTTATCGGCTATTATCATGTCGTTGTATATGCAAAGATAAGTATACAACAATCCTCCTCTATCAACCTAAAAACCACTACCATCTAAATGACTAAAAATAAGGTCCAACCAACAATCATGCATGGATAAAATGAATAAAAAAAACACAAAGCAAAGGAATTTTTTCAATGTCCAGGAGTGGCTTTTTCAAGACACAATACAGCTCTCACCAAGGTGTTGAAAAGCAAAATCATCAACCACACTTACACAAGTAGTAAATTCTCCAAAAGTTTCTTCAAAGAAACCCAAATGACTCAAATCCATCATTAAGGCACTTCCACCTATGCAAACTCGATACGTCAAGCTATCTAAAATGTCTTTATTAAGTCCAATAATGTGAACATACGACTATAAAAGCCATGGGAAGTTCTTGGAGTAGTTGCTCAGAAAAAAAGATCTACTACTCTGAATATGCTTCAAACCTACAAAGTCTTATAACTGCTGGTACTAAGTAGGTTAGAATTTAACATTAAAGCGCATCAGAAAAGTTTTATGCAGACGTTCTGCATCATACTTTGATAACAATTTCCTCGATGTAATTCAAAGGAGAAATGCTTGATAGGATTCAACTAATATAGTGGCCAACCAAAAAAATTGATTATTTATCAGAACTTCATTACAATGTCAGAGGACTTTTTACAAGTACTTGATAAGATGCTTGGCATCAAAATCCAATCAACTTGGGTCAGTTCTCAAAAGCCCCCAAAAAGCAAGCCTCCAGAACTAATTAGCTTATGCAGACATACATTTGAGTTTGTGTCTGTAAAGATAGACAAGTGCTTAAGTGAGCCCTATTGCATACTGAAGCTTCCATTGTACAAGAATACAACTATGGAAGCTACTGCTACTTCAGAGGCATGCATGAATGGCAGCAACATAAGCACAAATGCAGTATTGTGTCAAAGAACACACACTCGTGGACCCCAAGGTATAAAATGCACACATGCAGGCACACAGACACTTGCAAACCAAGCATATACAAATGACTAGAAATCAAGAAGATTGACATGTCTCGGGAGCTTGCAGATTCTTGAGAAAAATATTTGTAGCCACCATGATTCTTATTTCCATGCAATATTAACTGTTTTTGTTTTTCTTTCTTATTTCTTTCCATTTGCTTTTTGCAATCCTCCACCTCATGCTTTTGAGATCATCAGAAAGTCATTCAGGAGGGAGGAGGGATGAAGAAACTAAACGAATGCACAGACAAAAAGAAAAGGTACAAAAGAACAGAACATGAAGGCATTTGTGTAGACTAGTTCCCTACTCCATGACAGTTTGAGTTGGTTTTCTTTTTAAAATCTTTTTCTACAAACCAGGCAACAAATATGTGCTGTGATGGTGCACATGAATGTGTATCATTTGATTTAACAGAGAAAACTAGTATTCAGTCAACAACTGTAGCATACAAACTGTAAGTCCTAAGACAGCCAACTCCACCTGAAGTAACAATGCTGCATATAGTGCAGTAAAAAGTAAACCACCCCATGAGGATCTGAGAAATTGTTACTTGCCTGGCTCTCCCTTGTAGCACCAGTAATAACAGATGACACATTAGGATTTGCTGCACACCATGCAATTGCTAGTTGCGACAAAGGGACACCTAGCTCATCTGCTATTGGTTTTAGCCCCTTCACTTTTCGCAGAACATCATCAACCAGTGATCTTTGTGCAAGGTTCTAAAACAATAAATAGAAATATCAATAGAAAACTTTAAGGAAAAAGCTAAAGGCACACGCACACACAAACAAACTGTTCATGAAGAGATTATTTCCTGTTTATAATCATTGTTTCTTTTTATGAAACCATCATAAGTCAAACAAACATGTTATTTTATATCCGTTTTTAAAAAATATTAACTTCTATTTTTAAAATGAATTGAAAATGCAGAGTTGCAACGGCTCATTTTCTGCCCATAGGCGGGATTTGCTTTAGGAAGTCAAGCTCTAAACCTGCAATGCTCTCATCCCTCTCATAAGGCTTTAGAAATGGGCCATTTTGAGTGACATAATCGAAACTATAAAAAAATGATTCCTAGAAAATAGTAAAAAGAATATGCAGTGCATGACTCCAACCTCAAAACAGAATATAACTCTGGTTCAATGTGGCTAGCTTTCATAACTCACTTCCTTATTGTATGTTAACAAAATACTACTTTTTTTGTTGTCTAATTCATGCATATACAAATGAAGTTCTTCTATGCATACACCCTCACCACCACCTTCCCATCCCACCACAGCTCTCCTCTTTGTTTTTTCTTTTTTAATTATAACACTTATCTCTTCCTCTCTCAGTATTTAAGAGAAAGTTCTTCTGTGTTTGTAGCATGATCTTGTGTCTTTTGGAAGTTTACTGCTATGAGTTCATCCTTCTAAGATCATTTTCAAATTGGAAGAATAATGACATTTTCAAAGAGTTACTTGTCATTATTTTCGTGTCCATTCTCCACTACTATTACTAGGACAAAAACATGAAACGACTCAAGTACTGTGCATCCTTTACATGCTGTCAAATTTATGTTCAATAAAATACAGAACATTTTAGCGCTTTTATGAACATAAACATGAACACTAGTAAACTTTTGTGCATCCTTCTCATGCTGTCAAATTTATGTTCAATAAAATACAGAACATTTTAGCACAGTTATGAACAAAAATGTTACCTTGTAGTTTTCTAGAGCAAACCGACTGTCAGAAGGTATTTCTCCTTTACTGTATTTCCCTGTCAGCACTCCTGACGCTAGTGGACTCCATGTAGTGAGGCCAATCCCATAATTGTTGTAAAGAGGCGTATACTCCACTTCAACCTGCATAAATGTAACCATCAGTAAGTGTCCAAGTTTTAGGAACCAATATAAGCAATAAAACAGTTTCTTTAAACGTAAATCGTTCCTCAATTCCAAAACATAGAAATTTTTTTTTTTGCCAAGAAGTTAAGAAATTGAAAAGAAAATAGAATCCTGGACGAAGCCAGTGAAGAACAACATCAGGCAAGCGGCAGCCATACCTGCCGCAAAATGTAACCAATAGTCAATTCGAAAAAAAGGAATAAATACTCCCAACCAAAATCTGCAAAACCTCAGGCACTTTACTGAACCTCCGAGAGGAGGAATCAAAGGTAGACGTCAACAGCCTACTTTTCATCAATTTTCATCGAAGAATTTAATTTTAGAGGTCAGATACAGAGTTATCCATTAAGAAAATTGAATTAATCCATTAGCTATCCTCTCGAAGCAGAGCAATAGCGGAAACAATATCTGAAAGATAGATCCAGACATATATGAACACGAAGTAATACAGCGGAACAAGAAGATGAATAGACAATGAAAGAAATAAGATAGGTAGGCAGACCTTGTGGCGTGCGAGGAGATTGTACTCTGGCTGCTCAACTACAGGTCCGACGAGATCGAGCCTCTGAGCAACGGCCCAGGCTTCGGTGATCTGCTGGGCGGTCCACTCGCTGGTTCCCCAATAGAATGCCCAACCCTGATCAATGACATAGTTCATGGCCCGGACAGTCTCCTCAATGGGAGTGGCAGTGTCAGGGCGGTGGCAGTAGATGATATCAACGTAGTCCATGTCAAGGCGCTTGAGGGAGGCCTTAGTCCCCTCGATCATATGCTTCCGAGATAGACCCTTGTCGTTGGGTCCAGGGCCGCCCCAGAAGATCTTGGTGGAGACGACGAGATCGGAACGCTTCCAGCCGAGCTCCCGGAAGGCCTGCCCCATGATCTCCTCCGCCCGACCATTGGCATAGACTTCCGCATTGTCGAAGAAGTTAACACCATGGTCACGACAACACTGGAGGATGGACTTAGCCTCCTTGACATCCAGTTGGTTACCGAAACTGACCCACGCCCCATAAGAGAGCTGGCTCACCTTCAACCCCGAACGTCCCAAGTTCTTGTACTGCATTGCGTTCCTGTGCAGGAGCTTCGTTCTAGCCTTCTAGGGTTTTCAAAGCAAACAACTTGCCGACCGGCCGAGAGGCGATCTGGTGGGGAAATGTCAGCGATGATGCCGATACGGGCTTATCGGAAGGGCAAAGGAGAAAATGACGTATAAGAAGAAAGCTTAAGACGGGAGCTTGCGTGGGAGAGTGACAGAGAAGGCAGATGGGCTGTGGCCGAGGAGGAGACTTCCCAAAGAGACTAGCTGAGCACATGCAACGTGGAGCCGTGAGAATATGTACTTTAGGCATTCATTCTGCACTTTTTTGTGTTGTTTTTTCTGTTACTTTTTCAGTCTTGAAGGAAAACCGCGTAATCTGAACCGGGTTCCTGCCGATACAATTATGACCCACCGAGCTGGCCACGCGGGAGAACTTATTCCCGTACGCTCTTTTATAAGTTGCACTTTTCTATATTTAGTAAAAATAATAATACCATATTTGCCCCCACAGTTCCAATTTCCCACTTCGGACGTTTACAACGATCTTATGGGCTCTTTTAATTTTCGGCCTAATCCATGTTGGGCTTACCCTGTCGAGAAGCTCATGCTAAGCCCAAAAAATAGAGCCCATTCTCCGTTTCATCTCATCCTCCTACCACTCAGAAATTGTTAGATTGCAGCACTGCTTTAATATAAACGGTTTAAGATGCAGTCGCAGAAGAAAGGCCTTCTGGAGTCAAAGGAAAATTATTGACGTCATATATCTACATATTTGGTGATGTGAGATTCGCTTCAATTTTTATAGTTTTTATTTGTATGTCTCTTCATGCTTTTAAAATTTTTTCCAAGTTTTGACAATGGGTATGGACTTAAAATCTCAATTTGCTGTAATAAATAGCTGTTGATCCTTCAAAATCAAAGGTGGGTGCGTCCACAAAAACATCTGGAAATGCTTGAGATATTTCTGATTTTAAAAATATGATCTCTAAGTAAAACGGAGACACCCACTCTGTTTTGAAGTTGGAGATTGTGATTGTCGATTGAGTGGAAATGCTTTATTACCTTTCGTACAAATGAGTTTTGTTTGAACTTTGAAGAACTTATTATCATGGCCAGCAGGTTTGTTTGACCAAATTCCAACCTCAGAAGGGTCATTCTGCGATCACAGAAAGACTCAACGATGTCCCACAAGTCACTTTGATCAAGACTAGTCGTATTTCCTGTCGACCTGTCGCCGATTAACTGCTGAACCCAGTTTTTAGCTTTCAGTAAGATTGCAATTTGCAGTCCAGTTGCAGGGTGCCTTGTCCCTCGTCTCAGGGGACCCAGCATCGAAAACCAGCCGGAGAGAGGACTCAGGTCAGGCGAAATTTGGATTGAAGAGATGGCCGGAGCTTGATTCGTCCACACTGGGAAAAATCCCAGTGCGATCGGTACTGTGTCTGTTACTGACTGGAAGGATCATCAACGGGACAATATCAAGTCTTTTATAAATTAAAACCTTCCCGTGCTGCACACCTCTGTGCGACAGATGGGCAGCCGGAAGCCTTTTCTACTGAATGATTTTTAGCTTCATCCGGGCACGAGCGAGAGAGAGAGAGAGAGAGAGAGAGAGAAAAGAGAAGGGTTGGCACGTGGAGAGAACAGATTGCAGAGAAGGAAAACTAAATCGACTTTCTGAACAAGAAAGAGCACAAACTTCAAATCCCTCGACGATCACGTCATACGAATCCCAGCATGCAAATACTTGTTCAAAAATTGCAACAAAAATTTAATATCGTTTTAGGATATTTGGGGCCTGGAGATTGTTCTTACGAAATGAATATAGAATCCGAAATATTGGGTTTCCTCAAATATAGGGGAACTGTACTGTAGCTTCAGTTACTGAAATCACTCGGTATTCCTTCCAGCGCATTAACTAGAAAAGTGAGCTCTGCAACTGTTGGCGGAAAAGAGAAATACGGCAAATTCCTACTTCTTACATATTTACTAGGCCTAGATAAAAGGAGACACAGGATGTTTCTTCGTTATTACAAGTGCATGGGGTATAGATTCTAGACAAAAAAGATAAAAAAAGAAAAAGAAACTCAAATTAAATTAAGATCGAAAGTTGTAACTTACTGTAGATACAAGATAGAGGTAGCGCAGGGCTGTGGTTGTACCACCTGCTTCATTTTTCAGCGCTACTTTTTGTTCTTCAGCTTGGTTATAAATGCAAATTGAGATCAAGCGTCTCTTCTTTGTCTTCTTCCTTCTCTTTACTCCAAAAATCCGGATTTTTCGAGGACTCGCCGGATCTCATATTCTGCTGCCAGTTCAAAAACCTCTGATCCTCTTCGACAAAGCTATGACTACTACAAGGTCCGGGAGAGAAGGCAGGCATGAACCTGGCAGCGCCGTTGGAACCGAAGTGATTGTGGGTGGCGAAATGGGGATGGGTTGAGGCGTGAGAGGGTATATAAAACGATGGGTTGGGTAAAGCCGAGGGATTTTGTGAGAAAAGCAATGGCCGAGGAGAAACAGCCAAGTTGCAGAGCCTATGTGAATGTTCAGAAGCTCGCTGGGCTCTCCTGGCTGCGGTCCTTTCCCTCTTATGGGCGTTCTGGTGGCCTCCTAGAGCCTGAGAAGTGCAAAATCTTCTTGAACAATACAAGCAAGGAAAGCTCCTGGCTGCTTCTTCGGCGGACGAAGAATCATAGCTAATTTTCTCGTCTCCCGCCATGTCTGCCTTCTGTAATTACGTGATGAAACTTTAGATAACGCAAGATTCAGTTTGAAAACCCAGAACGGCAGAGAAGCTAAGCAAGACTATAAGGGAATTACCACTACAATTGATTCGAGGAAGGGATGGAACCTTGTACCCGGAGAGGACGAGATCCCTTTCTACGGTTCTTGAATCGAGAGCCGGAAGAAGAAGAGAAGTGGATGAGAATTAAAATATCAAACGGGAGAGCTAAAAGGCCAACTAGTACAAAGCAGGGTTACAATGGGAAGAAACGAAGAGTAAAGGAGGTAAAGGTACAACTAAACTTTCTCTGTTTTTGTCTTTTGTATTCTGAGCCCAGGAAAAAACCCCCTACTGCAGAAGCAGATATTTCAGATTTTGTGCAGGTGGAGAAGACGCTTGAAGCGTGGGGATGGGAAGGGTCTCCTTTGCAACAGTTGGCAGAACTCAGAAGGCTCAGTGGTGGTAGAAAGAGAGAGAGAGAGAGAGTTCCAGCTTCACACTGCATGCAAAATGAGCGGCTTGGCGATGATACCACTGACATTTATCGCTCATATGAGCACTTGGTTTCCCTTTGCTGGCGTTTCCTTTCTTTATATTTATTATCTCTGGCAGTTATATGGGCACTAGCATCTCTCTGTAAAACTGTAAATAATGCTTCTGCTCTTCTCCTTCCCTCTCCTCCCTGCTTTAATGGAATATGGAAAGAGTACGTGGGCCCAGGTAAGTCTGGAATGAAGATAGCTTGCTGCAGTTCTCAGTCGCCCAACCCATGCATAGAGGCAGCAGATCCCTTTTAGTTATGGGGCTCTGCTCAATACCTTCTGTCACCAATCCATGCAACTAGGCGCTTCCTTTTGCATGCACAGAACTCCACGTCTTCGCTACTCTCTCGTAATCTTATACATCTACCACATTAGACTACTTTACTCTTCACCCAATCTCAAAAAGCTATTAAATAACACAACAGAAAAGACAATTTCCTAAAATATTTCCTTTCTAGATTCAACAATAAATTTCAATGGTTGAGAACAGCAGAGAAGTAGGGTTAAAAGACCGAAAGAAAGACCAGAATTTGAAAATGGCTCTGGAAATAGTGGAGGTGAGAGGGGAGATGATGTTGGGATTTGATGGGTCGAGTTCTCGATCTTCCAGTTCGAGGCTTTATTTCCTTTCCGAGGGGAGTTCAAGGTAGGAGATACGCAAGGGCATGCAATTGGCTAACTGTTGCATGCGCTCTACTCAAAACCCACAAATAGAAGATGGAGAAGATGACACAAAATCCTTGGAACTGTAAAAAGCTTTAAGAACGTAAAGGAAGCCAGTTTAACCAGTCAAAGAAGTTTAAAAACTTCATCCAGTTATTATAAGCTTTGACATCTGAACCACTCCTTCACGTTCATGATCCCCAAACTGCATCTGTAATTGATGTTTCTTCTTATTTTTTATCGGTTTTCTAAACAAGGACTCTTATCTGTCAAAATCTTTTCCATTACTATCTGACATCTAATCTAACAAAGTAAAACGATCCAAAATTCCCCTTTTTCATGCTCTTTCTCCATTCCCGTCTTCCCTAATCATGCCTTTTTTAACTGGTGCAGTTTAGTCGATACTCAGGAGCATCTCATAAGAAGCCCTCACCCATAAAGGAATCACACGCGGATTATTAATTACTCGTATCATGGAAGAAGCGCTAAGACTTTTAAAGGAGCGAGTTCAGCGTCAGTTACTGGTATAATTTATAAGCATCTGCCATTGACTGGTTGGTCCATCATTTCTCAGTTTTTTCTAATGCTTTAGGGAGAAACACGGGATAAGAAGGAAGAGCTTTCAGGTATCATCCATGACGTCTAAAGGGCTTCGTACTTCATAGTGGTCGCACACAGCAGCCAAACTCAATTAATGCAGCTTAAGCTCGATGGTGGGTAACCTTCTCTTCTCCCTCTGAAATATAAAGAAATCGAGAACAGGAAGACAGTAATGAGAGAGCAAACTACAAAGATGGTTCCTAGGCTTCATTTGAATACTTCTCTAACTCGATGATGGGATTCACCCGCATGCACGCGCTTAATCTTTTCCGTTTTTTTTCTTTTTTTTTAGCATTCTCTAGTGTCTGACTTTGATCACCTTCTAGTTGATAATTGTCCAAGAAAACAGAAGAGAACTAGGAGGAGGCAACAAAAGCTCTGGGGCTACGGGGCTGTCCTGAATCAACTTCGAAGGGGCAATCCGTAGTTGACAGGAGTGAAAAAAAAAAAGCACTAACCCGTCGCTTCAGTCAAATTCTCTCCAGCTCGGCCATGATTGAGAGCAAGTCTACGATGTCGATATCACTAAAGGAATGCTCACACAGACCCAATATCTGAAATTTCATATTGAGCACACACCACTACCTGATTTTAATAAAAGAAGCTTTTGAATCCCATTAGTCAAATTCAGTCAAAAGGAGTTCTTGATCGGAGGAGCGGCAACAAAGCTCTTCCACTTGCCAGTTGCCACTAAACCACTGGAGTGGATAAGTATCGGAAAACACGAAGGAACCCACCACCCAGAAATGGACTAGGAATGGAGACAGAGACACTCAGACAGTCCCATCTTTCCACAAACACTAGATGTTCATGTGATGAAACTACCCTACTTTTCTAATGCTTTTATATGTCTAATCATTGACTCAGAGAGAGCACTGCAGTTCTTCTTCCCTCTGCAGAGCATGCACGAAAACCGTTTATTTAAACCAGAATCGCCCTGCGATTGTGGTCTAGTTGGATTTCAACTGACTAATATAAAATTTTCTAACTTGTGTTCAAACCTAAAAAAAAAAGTCGAAATTCACCTGTGACTTCAAAAGAGGTTTCTTAGGATCATACCATCATGGCCGATTATGATGATAGATGGTTGGACGGGAGTCAGTTTACCTCCTTTCTGTGTTTGTTTTTTAATGGAGAGTGGACAGAAACAGATATAAAAAGGATGATGGAGGCGTGCCCTTCAGAGAGATTGAAGCAGGAAAAAAGGAAAGAGAAACGCTGGAACTGTTGGAAGCACCCTCTTAGGAGATAAGTTTCAAGTGACATGAAGACAACTGGCCAAACTTTTCATTAGTTTGTAATTTGTATCTTCAGTAGCCATTGTTTGATGCCTAGAACTGATGAGGAAAGAACATCTGGTAGATTAGACCAGTTCTCTCTCTCTCTCTCTCTTTATGGAGAAGAGCAATTGCAAGAACAGTTGGGTCTTTTTCCTAACTTAATAATAGACTTATAATTGAATATTCAAATGCATTGATTATATTATTGAAATAAAATAAAATTAAAAAGAAATTAGTCAAAAGCCTAAAAAGAGTTTTGGACGGGAGTGAGGAGTCTGCACTGTTGAACAGATTAAAGTAATCAATCGAATCCATTATTGAGACTTTCGGATCCCGTCCCCAGAGTGTCACATTCCCACGTGCAATGGCCCGCCCACGTCATGTCGTTAAACTTGAGACTCGAAAACGATAACTCGTGACCGGCCAAAATATGGGTCAACTGAAATTGGCAGTGGCCCAGGCTCAGAACCATTAACCGCGTTTGAATGACTCAAAACTCTGTTTAAATAGTCACCTTTTTGCTTCTCCCAAAAGCATAGGAGGCCCACTGTGGTGTGAGTTGCTCTCCGTCGGATTGTTCTCAGTCTGGACGTCTGTTTTCCGTAAATGAAGAGAACCATGGGTACAAGTGGCTACAGATTTTAAAGCCCAAGCCCAAGATAAATAGTTGGACTTCTTTTTGGGGTGTTTGGTTTCGAGGAATGGATTATTTTTTTTATATTCAATTAACTTAATATTAATATTTATTTTATTTTATTAATTTAGACTAATATGAAATCTATGTTATTTTATCAATAAATTAAAAAAAAATCTTAATAAAATTAAATCTATCAAAGTATTTTTACATAATAAAATACTTTATTTATTTATTTATATAATTAATGACTTTTAATATTATATTTAGTTACTAATTTAATAGTGAAATTTAGATGTCTCACCTCCTTAAAAATCCAAGATGTAATCAAGTCTTCTCCCATCACTCTTCATTCAGAGAGCAGCGACCCTCTTATCATTCTCTTTGCAGGTGGTTGAGATCTAAATTGGATGCAGATTGAAATGACGAGTTCGAGAGAGACCCCGAAACACCCAAGCTGGGTCTTCTCTTGCTTTCAAAATTGAAAGAAATTATTCGTTCTGGTGCAACAACTAGTCTGGTTGAGAGATCACCAGATGGTTCCTCTAAATCGATTCATCACTAACTAGAACCGAAAGTATCTAACTCGCCCTCGATTCACCCAGTAAATCCTTTCCTCCGATGATCAGAACTTTTCTCTAACTTCCGTCAGTTCATGGTTTCCAGATTTACTTTTCGTTTGCATGGGCAAATCTTGTATTGTGCAGGTGGCCATGCATGACTAGAACTTGACCAGCAACAGCGAAAACTGAAGAGTAGTGGAAAAACCCATTATGAGAATGCTGCGAGAGTAAAGAAGAAAAGTTGATTCCGCAGCTGTGGCTGCATAAAACAATCGATCGCTTTCTGCAATCTAAGCCTCATTTCAGCGAATGAATTCCGATGTTAGTGCTGCAACCTCCTTGCTTTCTTTCCAAATACAATAATCCTTTCAAGGATTGAGTGGCCATGGTCCGCTCGTTACATGATAATCCGCGACATATCTAATTTAAAGAGAAAGTGACTGATTCCAGCACAACTAACTTCATTATTATCAAAATACTTAAAAAGCATTGAAGAACACAAAACCACTCTAGGTATGTGTTGAGTAGAGTTTGGGTGACCGTCACTTTCAAACTAAAGCTGTTTGCTTCTTCCTAAAAAGTTTTGTCTCCCTGGTTTGGTTTCCCCATCGAGCAATGGTGGCCGATGGGCTCGAGTGAAGAAGGGAAAGAAATTTTGAGATGAGTGGAGAACATGGGTCTACTGCAGGGGAACATATCAATGAATTTCTGGGCTGAACTTGCAGTCATCGTGTTCTTTTTTTCTGGATTTTTTCTTTTCTTTTAAGATCTTTACAGTTCAGAGTTTACATTGAGCAGCTACTATCCCTGGAGTTCCAGAGACTCCTTATAATTAGCAGACAGCACAGAAGAGGACCACTCGGCCATTTCCTCCTGGTTATTCCAATACCCAGAAGATCAAATCAACTCCCATTAATCCAGCGTTTTCCAATGCTGCTCACCAAACTCCGATTCAAGTTATCATGATAAACCATGTAAGAAAGAGGAACCACAAAAGCGAGGGCAGGTAATCTTTGCAAGCAGAACCCGAGGCTTAAGTGGTCCTTCTTCCCCATTAATTAAACGAGGGAACCCAGGTGGAGCTGAACTTATCCTTAATCGCGTACTCGGCGTGTAAACAAACAGATAAGTATTGTTAAAAAGAGACAAGGAAATCGGAAACGGGTCAGATGCCAGATTCGAAGGCGGATTAACTTTGGGAGGACTTTACTTAATCGAACACCAACATAAGCAGCTTTAGTCAGACCAACTTTGTAAGAAAAAAAAAAAAAAAAAAAACTTTGTTTTGCCTGGTTCTGCGTGTTTCCTCTCCCTCGCACACTCCCACCCAACTGTAGATTTCTTTGTCTGTATAAATCTAGCTCCGCTGCAGATTTCTTCCCCTTTAAACTACCTTTGGGCTTTAAAGCAGGAAGCTTTTTATCTAATCTCAATGCAGCTGCTCCCACACGTAGCCTTAGCTTAGAGGCTTAACACGCTTTTTTAAGAGATCCGTCTGCAAAAACCAAAGCGCGATTCGCTTGCCCTGTTTCAGGCTGAAACTTTCAGCGGCTTTCCCACTTTTTCCATGGGAACCTGTCGGCTCCCCACGTGCCGTTCACTCACGCTGTGTAGCCTAAGTCCCACACGTATCCATCCCTTCACAGGATTAACTCATGCAGTGGTATTAAAGAATTAGGAATTAAATAAACAACCAATTGAAAACGAGGACTCCAAAGACAAAGGCCACTCGCTTAGTTGCAGGTGGACCCACCGTGTCGCATCATTTGGTCCATTCATCTTCTCTGATGGTTGAAAAAAGGCCGGGCGTATTTAAAACCTATAAGCATGGCATAATGAAAGAGGTTTAGTATTAATTACCGGGCAAACCTACCCCACCACCACCACCACCATATGGGTCCTATCTTCCGACCGTGGGTCCAATTAATCATCACCCGCAATTTTTCTTCGGGTGATGATAGCCATCCGGTAGTGCGTCAGAGGGGGTTTTAAGCCTTTAACCTGATAAGCAGTTAACGGGCAGGTTGTCCATTCGCTACGAGGCCCACAAGTACTTCAGTAGCCGGTCCCACCTCCTAATAGAAAATACAAGCGATCTGGGACGTCGTAGATTGTTCATCTTGAGATAATTTAATTTTTTTTATTTATTTAACGTAGACAAAATAAAGCGGGAGACGAGAAACAAAGCAGGGGCAGCCCGGGCAGGCGTGGGGAAAATAATAATTTGACGTATCTAGAATTTCAGAAGACTAATTATGAGGAATATCCCTGTGGGGCCCACGGGGTGGGCTGAACCTGTCTCCTTGGTGCTACACTTCGCCTTATACAAATCGATGAGGACCCGGACCCGGTCAGAAGATGGCATCTGCGCTGCTCAAAGACCGGGTTTAGCTGTCTCTGTCAAACAAACGAACAGAGCGGCTCGCGTTCTACCGTCCTCGCCTCTGCTCTATTCCACGTGTTATGACACGTGACAAGTGGGCCCTTCCCTGTCGGCCTGTCGCCTGAACAACTATCAGTGGGTCCCAGGAATTCCCTGGCCCCACTTCCCCAGCTAACTCATCAATACAAGAAACGTAAAATAAGCAAAACAAGACCCGGAACCAAGATATCTAATCTGACTATCTCGCGAAATACAGCATTTGCAAGTTTCTCGGTTCGCGATAAAATAGCTTTCCAGAAGAGAAGCGGAAAACGGCCGGATCGCCGAAATTTCCGATTTTTCGCGGGGATAATGATTCGGATTTTTCCCAAATAACATATCGGATACGGATTACAGCAAAAATGGCTTATTCGGGTTCCAAGAGGCGCTTTGCCTCCAGTACTGTTAAAAGCCGAGTTTCATGCATCAAATGATACTCAAAGATCTTCTGTCTGGGTTGTTTGATCTTTAGATCTTGTAAACAGGCAATAAAGTGAGAGGAAAAATGGACAATATCTTTGGGAAAAAAAAAGCAAAAAAAGTGCCGTAGCATTCTCTGTGAGTTTTTTTGGGAACTTTCGAGACCTGATAATTGATATGTGATATCCTATCTTATCATAAAAAATGAAACAAATAAAGCCGGCCGCTTCCACTTTTGATTTCTGGTAGAAAAGTGTTCTTTAAATGGGCAAAACAAAAGTTTGATTGAACCAAGATAAGATGTTTTCAAGTGAATGAAGACAACTAAGTTTGATTCCAGTTAACATGTTTGAGCAGACAAGAGCCCCATGGATTCTTTGAAACCATAAAAATGAAGAGACCAGTAGCCTCCAAGCTACTGGATTTCAGCCATAACTCTCCCGTTTCATGGCAAATTTTAGTGTGCTTTTAGTTTTTCCCCGAAATGACTGGCTGTCTAATAATACAAACGCATAGGTTTAATCGGACCGACAGCTTCAATTATTTGTCTAATTTATGTATAGCTTTTTTAATCGAATCAAGTATGAGTTTAGACTTTTTAAGTATTTTGAAATATATTCAGTTAATGTAAGAAGGGTCCTTACTATTACTCGTTGCCTTGGACGAGATTGTTAATTTGAACTAGATTCAAATAAAAGAATTTGATTGCTAGATCAGGTTTAACAACGTTGGTCACTCGTAAAGACAGATTGCATAGTCAAATTGCAGTGGAAGATCCTGTGTCATCGACAAAGTGTCTGAACTGTAACGTGTTGTAGGAAAAAAAAAAGGCCTCAAATGAAGGTAGAAGACGAAGGATTGTTTTCTCGATTTCCTCTTCTGCAGTTAAGATCCTTGGCTAAGCTCTGTTGGCGAAGGAAGAGACAAGAAAACGGAAACACTCCCGAGAAAGAGAAAGAGCTTCTGTTTCACTGAGAGACCCGAGACGAGAAATGAGGGAGCAGACTAGGAGACAACACCAGGGTCCCACCACTCACCATTGCGAGCACCACACCCACCTTCCTAATGCTCACTGCCCGATGGACAAAATCACAATCTCTCCTTCCCCGCGCCCTCTCTTATACCTCATCTTTCCTCCCTTTCCCCCTTGCTCTATATCTCAATTTCTTCCCCCAGTTCTAAGTCCCCTTTCGAAATTCCTGTTTCTCACTGAGAAAAGAATTACATCGAGTGTTGGAAGATAGCGGCTTGATCCACCTCTTTGTGGGTTTTCTTGTTCGCGAGAGGAAGACAGAAGGGGGAGCTGAGAGATGCACGGTGGTGGTGGTGGTGGTGGTGATTCTTCTGGTAGTTCTAACAACGGGTCCATGTCGACGGTTTCGAAAGCAGAGGTGATAGAGCAGGACTACGTGGGCCTTTCGGAGGTCTCGTCATATTCGAAGCCCAGTCGCATGGAGGGCGAGGAACTCGAGCTCGGTCTCGGCCTCGGCTTGGGTCCCAAGGCAAAGCCTTCTGTATGGGGGGAGTATTGCAGGATTCTCACCGCCAAGGATTTTCCTTCCATTATCTCTCCTGCTGCTTCGCCTTCTCCGGCGGCTAGGCCAGGTGTTGCTGGTACAAAGAGGGCCGCTGATTCTGTGCCACAGGAGGTCGCATCTAACTCTCCCAGGTGATTCCTCTCTCTTTACATTTTCCTTCTCACTTTTATTTTCTGCTGAGATTTTCGCCGTGATAAAAGCTCCAAAATGTAGTAGGATCGTTTGCAGTAAGTCTTGCTAATGGGGTTCCAACTTTTTAACATTTTCATCTTCCTTTTGGAAATTAGTTTTGATCATTCAGAGTGGGCTTTATTTTCCTTGTTGAATCCTTAACGTTTCCTTTTCTTTGTTTCTTGTGATGTCCTCCGAAACTGGGTGGAAGGATCGAGGAGTCTCTGTTCCGTTGTAAATGAAATGTGATTCTGATGCAGTCATTAACAATTAAAAAATGGTACAGGGAGAAATAGAATGTTCTTCATTCTCGTGGTTTTAGATATTTCTTGTTGACTGGGGATTTCAGCTACTCATTCAATAATTTCTTCTCTTATCTCCATGTCTTTTTTTTCTTTAATTCCTTTCCATTTGCATGTTCACCAGCATCCAAATTCTCGTCTCTTTGCTGAGCCGGGGCCTTTAAATTTCTCCTCTTTAGTAGTTGCTCAACCCATTCTCGTTTCTATTATCTGAAAGTACACAGCTTGTTGGCTCTCTTTACTCGTCCCTGATTTTTTTTCCTGAATATGATTTCTTGCTTTTATGCAGCCCGGTCGTGGGATGGCCGCCTATAAGAGCTTACAGAATGAACAGCTTAGTTAACCAAGCCAAGGCTCTCTCCGAGGATACCGCCGCTGGTAACGACGATAATTCCAAAAAAAATGCCATAAACTCGAATAACAAAATCAACAACAACACCAGCAATATACGGGAGAAAGGACTTGGAAAATCCTTATTTGTGAAGGTCAACATGGATGGGATTCCCATAGGAAGAAAAGTGGATCTGAGTGCTCATGCTTCCTATCAATCTTTAGCACAGACGTTGGAGAACATGTTCTACAAACCTACCACCAAAAGTAAGTTTCTTTTTCTCCTTCACAGTTACTCATCATTCAATACAGACCTCAACTAAATCCATCTATAATTAAGCTTGTGTTATAACTGATATCGGGTGTTTATGATTAGGCCAAAGCAGAGCCTCAGATCATGAAGTGAAAGCAGAAACACCCAAGATCTCCAAGCTGTTGGATGAATCTTCTGAGTTTGTTCTCACATATGAGGACAGAGAAGGAGACTGGATGCTTGTAGGAGATGTTCCATGGGGGTATGGCGGCAAACTCTTTCAGTGCTTGTTTAAACTGCTTCTAACTTATAAGGATCTGAGTAAACAAACACCGGACAAGATGGGAAGCTCCAAATACAAACAGTGTAAATCCATCTAATATAATTATCAAAAGGAGTCGCTAGTTGTTACCCATCTGACAGCTAAACTGGTTTTGACTTCTTTTCCAACAAGAAGGCCTTATTTCTTGTGCTTAATGTCTAATCTTATTTTTTTAATTGCAGAATGTTCTTGAGCACCGTGAAGAGGCTTAGAATCATGAGAACATCTGAAGCTAATGGACTTGGTAATTGCTGTTTTTAACTGTATTGGCTACTGGGTTTTGTTTTTCTCCAGCCATCTGATGCAATGTTATACATCCTTGAAATGCAGCCCCCAGGATCCAATACAAGGCTGACAGGCAAAGGAGCAAGCTTGTCTAGTATCATTTTGTGCACGCTTGAATGAACTGAATTGAGACCTAAAGGAACTAAAGACAGAACAAAAAAAAAAAAAAAAAAAAAAGAAGAAAAAGGAAAAAGTGGGTTGGATTGAGAGCAAAGCATTTCGCTTTTTTTTTTCTTTTAAATATTTGCTGTTTTTTTTTCATCATTTCTGGTCCCGTTTGTGGGAAGTCCAGCCTTTTTTGTTGGTCGCTCACCTTACACTACTTCCTTTTCTTCGGTTCTTTCTGTAATATCTTATACGTAATGAGTAGATGACTGGTTTCTTCTTGCTGTAAATAAACATGGAAGTCCCTCTGTGTATGGTTTTTGTGGATTTTTTTCTCGAGCACTAATGGTTGATGATATTGATTTATAAGAAAAGACAAAACAATTACTCTTAGGCCCTATTAGTGCCCATGGTTAGAAATTTATATCCCAACAAAAAATGATTACAAAAATGATTAGTTAATTCAGTTTCTTCTCCCCAATATTGAGACTATAAGCTAGTTAATTAGTTCCTCTAAATCAGCTTCATATTCTTCTTCGTATTGTCCAAATTCTACATCATCGCCAGTGGTTTCTCTCGTTCAGTTCCTTCGGCGCTCACAACGAAACATCCACCTGTCATTTCCCAAAGCAAACAGTGTCACAACCGTAATTTGATTTTCCGTGCTTAGGCTACTTTGGCTCATCTTCGTCACTAAAAACCGCGCGACTAGAGCCGAACTGACTCGTTTTCTGGAAGTCGACGAAAGGCGCCGGAAGGGGAAAATACCCAGAAGCCCCGCCCGCTGAAAGGAATATAACGCCCGCGAATCCGTTCTTTTTATTACTGAAGAATCTCTGTTTCCAATATATTTTTTTGCCCCTTTCGATACAAGAATCTCATCTGACGGGAGCGGATTTGTCGCTGTTGAACAGCAGTGGGCGTTTCGCTCCTTTGCTGCTTTCAAACCCTAGAACTACTGGTCGCTTTTCTGTTGAGCTTTGATCATTCTATACTTCGGATTTCTGCCTAGTTCTTCCTGGGTTTTATTTCTTAGGTGCGTGATTCTCTCTCATATGTAACTGATGAACACCTTTCGTCTTCGTCCATTTGGGCTGTGTAGGGAATTTGCATTTCGAGCAGTTTGTTTGTCTTTTCACTTACCGCACGTGCATGTTTGTGTTTCGGCTCTTTCATGTGTGCTGCTGTTTCTAAACTTTTGCAATGTCCGTAGATTGTATCCGTAGATTGTAAAGTGAATTGTATTGCTTGTTTGCTGTCGCTAGTAAATGATTGTCCGGAAAATTTTAGGTATTGACCAATTGGTTTCTATATTGGATCGAACTCGATTCTTAATAATGGTTAAGATTTAGAGTTTTCAGCAATGCGACCTTTTTATTTACTATGTAAGAAGAGAAAGCTGCTTCAAGAGCACTATTTACTATTTACTATGATCGCTTGATCTAATGCATTTGCTTTTGTTTCTTCTTTTCTCGAGCAGGAACTCTTACCTTTGTGTCAACAATCCGTCAAACTGCACGGTATGGGAGATCAAGAAACGGAAGTTGAAAAAGAACTCGAGGACAAAAAAGAGGAGGTGGGAGAGAAGAGCATGCAGGAGGAAGATGCGGAAAGTGATTCTAATGATTCATTTATCGTTGATTCAGATGATGAAGAGGTATCAACTCCCGAGGATGAGTGTGAGTCAAATTTTGAGGTGAGTCATAACATTTTTTTTAAATTGTTTAGATTTTATTTTATTTTCTTTATAATGGCCCACCAACATGGACTATAACAGATTCTGAATACTTATTGATTCTGTTTTCTACTTGTTATGTCTGTGCTAAGTTAGGTGACTCATTTTGTGCTTGTGTCATCCCCACTTTGTTGGAAGTTGTTGAATTTGAATCCTGTCAACTTAGCTAAAGTATTATTCATCTTGGAGCATGTGTGCTACTAAGATAACTGGAAAAGGTTACCTATGAAGGAATTGCATAGTTGTCAGTCTTAATTAATTAAAACGATTTGATTGCTAATGTAGGCTCATTTGCAGATGTCCTGACTTGTAGTGAGTGTTGTGCTTTAGTTTGAATGCAATGTACATCTTGGTAGTTCTATTTTGTCCCTCGGTTTTCTTGTTGAGCTGCCTTGACTTGTCTGTAAAATATTCAAATGAGGCGATGAATGATCATGGAAAAAGGTAAAGTTTGTTAAATGCATGCTTGCCAACCCTATTGCCCTGTGGCAATTGGTATTGTATTTGTAGAGCACACATGGAAGGTAGAGAGACGATTTTGTACAGGAAGAATCCCACTGCATGTGTGGCATAGTTATTCACATATTATCAGTTTGTATTTCCAATAAAAAACCATAGATTGTCAATTGTCAAATATTCAGGGTTTATGAACAAAAAGGGAAGATGAGGTTGCTCTGTGTTCAATTCTTAAAGAAATTGTACATACCACTCGCCAAATGCCTCTAAATAAAAAACTTAAGACTTGCCAGCTTAAATGCTGCTGGAGACAATTTTAAGTCACGGAGATATTTCCTTTCAATCCAATAATATTTGGTTTTTTATTGTTGTATTATTTTCTGTTTTGAATTCTTGATGTAGCTCTTCTGATGTTTTTTTTTTGATAAAGTAGCTGTTCTGATGTACTTCTTCTTCTTTAGGAAATGCTCGTTTGATGTAATTTTTTCTTACTTTTTTTGAAGAAAAAGGTCATTGAGGCCTACCATCCTTTCAATTGGAACAACTAAATATCTACAACCACATAAAGTTGCTTGGGCCCACACTATTAGCTAATACAAGAAAAGAGAAGAATAAATGTTTTGGCTGATAAATGACATGACTTCCTCCAAAATAAAACAAGAAAGAAAAGACCTCCTTCCAGAACATTGATAAGCCCCCTTGCAATAGTTGATAGGTTCCTCCTTGTCCCTTTTGGGTCTGCCAACCTTCCGTCTGACATTGTTGATTGTTTTGTCTGAAAATGATGTTGTCTATATCATTTGGCTTTTATTATTCTACCTTTTCTTTTTCTTTTTTCTATCCAAAGGTATTAGGCAATTGATCTGTTCATTAACCCTAGTAATTTTTATTTTATTTTTATCTTTGTTGTTTGCTTTGCCTGCACCCCTGGTTGTGGGAGGAGCAGTTGTACCTTATTTCCCCTTCTCAATAAAATATCTCATTCAATTTTTCTCAAAAAAAAAAAAATGGTTGTTTTGTGTTTATGAGTGTATTATATTCATGCTTGAGTAGACATGGTATTTTTGGTTTTCTTCCTGCAATTTTGTGGATGTTCATGTGTACTTGCATATTTGATTTATTTTTCTCACACTTGAAAATGTGTTGTCCCTCACTTTCTATTGTTTGCATATTTGATTTATTTTTCTCACACTTGAAAATGTGTTGTCCCTCACTTTCTATTGCTTGAGCATGAACTATAGTATGTTTCATTTGCTCCCAGGCCCCTTTAACTGACACAGAAATTGAAGAACTAATTGCAGAGTTCTTGGAAGTTGAAAGCAAGGTATTCTTCTTCTTGGTTTTTATGTCATTTCCGTTATCACCTTTTTAGTGATCAATTTGTCCTCCATTTTCCTGCTATTTTCTTCTATTTTCCTTTTTTTTCTTCTCTCATTCTAATTTTTAGGCGGCAGAGGCTCAAGAATCTCTGGAAAAGGAGTCACTTGCACGAGTGGAAAGTGAAGTTAGAGCAGAGTTGGCACAAAACCTTCATGTGGATGAAGTTAGTTTCTGCATTGATTGTGTCTATATGTCCTTTTTAAGCCTTTACAGAGCATGCATAACTGATGTCGATTTTGTCTTGTGAATAGCTGGAAGTAGCTGTAGCTACTGAGATGAAGACATTTGTTGAAGACTGGGAAGAAGTTCTTGATGACTTGGAAGCAGAGAGTGCTCTTTTGTCGGTGTGCTTCTTTCTTCTTAGTTTTTTTCTTTTAATTTCAAGTTTTATTCAACTTGCTATCTGCTAAGCATCTTCCAGTAGAAAATGGATTGTGGACCTAGTAAACTTTTCTCTGATGTTTCTAATACCATTACATTTGATGTTTAAGGGATGCTGTAATACTTGTGTTGATGGTCATTCTCACACACTTTTTGATTACAGGAACAACTTGATGGGGCTGGAATTGAGCTACCTAGTCTTTACAAGTACATAGAAAGTCAGGCACCTAGTGGTTGCTCCACTGATGCTTGGAGGAAGCGTATACACTGGGTTGGGTCTCAGAAAACTGATGAAATTACAGAATCAGTAGTAAATGCTGAAAAATATCTACAATCATGTAGACCTTTAAGAAGGTATGGCTGGTTTCTTCCTGGGTCCTGAATTAATGATTTCCTCTCTGTTAAGGTCATATTATTTATTCTTTTCCTTTTTGTGGTCAGACAACGTGGTAAGTTGTTGGAAGAAGGTGCTAGTGGGTACCTTGGAAGAAAACTTGCAATGGAAGAGAATGAAGAATCAACAACGGGAAACTCTGAGAAGGATTGGAGCTCATTTAATGAACTTCTTCAATCTCATAGGCCTTCTATTTCTTTTGGTAGCAAGCATTGGGCTTCTGTTTATTTGGCTGAAACCCCCAATGAAGCTGCAAACTTGGGGCTCAAATTGCCTGGAGTGGATGAGGTAGAGAACCTCATTAAACTGCTTCAACATACAGTAGATTTTCACCTGCTTCTCTATCTTCATTTCTCTCTACCTCTCTTTTCTCTCTCTCTCTCTCTCTCCTCTTCTCCCCCTTGTTTTCTGATTCTGTTTCCTCTCTGGTGCAACTGGAGTCTTATGCTTATGGCCGAATTTTATCTTCTTTAGTAATTTAAGGTCGTTCCTTGTGTACTTTAATCGGGGAATTTCTAATTGGTTTACTTTTATCACAGGTGGAGGAGATTGATGACATTGAGAATAATCCTAGCGATCCATTTTATGCGGTTGCAGTAGCATCTGAGAAAGACTTAGACCTTTCTGAAGAACAAAAGAAAAATTTTAAGAAGGTAATGAAAACTTTCAATTGCATTAACTTTGTACCTAAAGTATAGTGGCTTCTGGTGTCATTTTTGCTGAGATACTGTTTACGATTATTCATTGAATGGTTGGTCCTGCTGTGCCTATTATTTGTTTATAAAGATTATAGCATAAAAAATTCTGTGAAAATTATGATACTGCAAGTTACTCTTACCTGACTGAACTCGTCATTTTCATCCATCAGACCTTTGTTCCAAATATGGAGGCTATTCGTCTTACTCTGGCCCTTTTGGCCTTTCGCAACTTCACTGAAATTGTGATTCAGGCTCTCCTCTTTGTACTCAATTTAAGGATCCTTTGATTAAGCCCTTGTGGTGGAGGGTGATTCTGGAAGTTTTTTATTTGTTTAGTTTGGGGATGCTGGTCCCCCTGGTAATTCCTCCAAATTCTCAATGAGATCATGGATATAATAGAAATCTTGTTATCTTTTGGGAAGCATGCCTATAGGAGAGCTAACCACCTTGTTGACTCCTTTGTTGGTTAGGAATGTGGTTATTGGTTGACATTCTTGTTGTGGAAAATTCTATTCTGATGGATTAGTTCCTGTACTTTTAGTTCCTTCTTTTGTATATTCTTTGCTCTTTATGTAAACTTTGCTCCTCTCTGGGCCGCTTTCTGAATTCTTTTTTCTCATGGCGCTCTTGAAAAGAAAGAAAGCTTACAGACAAAATAATTTGTAAGCAGTCAAAAGTTGTTGTCCAAAAGTTAACAAGTGGGTGGAAATTTTTTTGTTGCAAAGATGTTCATCTGGCGGAATTTCAAATAGGTTATTATTAATTTTTGTCTTTTGTTTCTACTATTTTTATATTTTTGTTGGCAGGTAAAAGAAGAAGATGATGTAAAAGTTACACAGAAGCTACAGTTTCAACTGAAGCGGAGACGTCACAGATGTCGGCGCTATCAGGTAGATTCTTGCATCAGGCTCATTTTTTGCTTAGAGCTCTTTGTTTTGAAGGAGCTAATCAGATGTAACTGATGAAAATATGCACTTTGATTCCAGTTTTGACTATTTCTCTATTTGGTTATGATAGTGAAATAAGTACTTCATCCACAGACATTATTTTCTCAGTCAAAGATATGACCTTTTTATCTTTCCACCTTGTTCATATTCTTTATACCAGGACTCCCTTCAGAAAGAGGTTTCATCAGTTGATAGAGTTATTGAAAGTGAAGTACACAATTCCATATCCTTGAATGAGAATGGTGAGCTTGTTTCAGGGATCAACCAATCTTCTGAGACTGGGAATGAGATTTTGAGTCAGAACTTAAAGGTTGAAAAAGTTGGCAGTGTAGAGGCACCTGAAGCCATTGAAGGGAATGTGATAGTAAATGGTACTTCGGTGGATCATTCTGGGTCCAAGCGTTCTTATGATTCAGATGATTTTGAAAATGATGCTAAGAGGAGCCGAACTGTCATTATAGATTCTGATGATGAAGTGCATGTGGTGGAAAAAATATCTTCAAATGGTACTTCTTGTGAGACAAGTGCTGTTGCACGTTCTGCACTGAAAGCTAGGAAAGCAATTGATATTGTAGATGCTGATGCTTTTCCATCTCCAAGTCCAATTGGGTCTCGTTTCCTTGTGGCAGAAGATTCTATGAGTTTTCACTGCACTGCGTGTTCTAAAGTGTTGAGGGTCTCTGAGATTAAAAGGCATCCATTACTAGAGGTTATTATATGTGAGCATTGCAATTGCATGGTTGAAGAAAGGATGCACCAGAAGGTATTGGTATTTGCATGAATATTTTGCTACTGGGCAGATATGTGTTGTACTTATCTTCATTGTTTATCATACTTATGTGATATCTGGGGTAATGCAGGATCCTGATTGCACTGAGTGTTACTGTGGCTGGTGTGGGAGGTCCAATGATCTAATTAGTTGTAAATCATGTAAAATTTTATTCTGTACAACATGTGTGGGAAGAAACTTTGGAGAAAAACGCTTCTCTGAAGTTAAAGTGTCTGGTTGGATCTGTTGTTGTTGTTCTCCAGCCCTATTGCATGAACTTATTCGTGCATGCGACAAGGCTCTAGAAGCTGCTGGTCAGGTGTCTTCAAGCTCAGATAGTGATTCAGACCTCTCAGATTTTGGTATTGATGTTCGAATCAGGTGATACAAGAAAGTTATGTTTACACTTCTTATAATACTTACTAGGATGTCTAGAACCAGATTACAGTGGATAGTTGAACTAATTTCAGCTGGCTAGCTGCTATCTGATCTAGTTGGTGAGACTTGATAGTGCAAAGGACAGTCTTTTCCATAATCGCATTGCATTATGAAAATTGGGGCCTTAAATTCTTTTAGATTGAGTAGGAAGAATTGGTTATGTTGCCATAACCTATACCTGTCAATACAGCAGATTCAAGAGAGGCCTGAATGGCAGCTGTTCGTATTCATGCAAACTTAGTTACTTCAATTATGTATCAGTTTGAAATATTGTTGACATTTTTGCTGTTCTGGTCAAAATGTAGCCTGGATATGTCATTTTATTCTGTCGGCTAGATTCTTCTTTCAAACGCTGGACTAAATATACAAGTTGCATCAACACTATAAACAAATCTAATGGAAACTTGCCCTTTTGTTTTTTGCTGGTTCCAGCAGCAAGAAACGACAGAATCGGGGAATTAGGAGGATACTGGATGATGCAGAACTTGGAGAAGAAACCAAGCGTAAAATTGCAATTGAGAAGGTCTTTTTTTGTTTTTGTTTTTATTGTGTTTTTAAAGTGAGTGGTTCTATTGGATTTAACCTTATGTTTAGCATGAGTCTTGTCCTTGTAGGCTCGTCAAGAACATCTTAAGTCATTGCAAGGAAAATCTTGGAGTAAGAGTACTGTGAATTCTAATGGAACTGCCCTTGAAGGTGCCGATTCTGAAGTGCTAGGTGATGCAATAAAAGGCTTCATAGTAAATGTCGCTAGAGAGGAGAATGAAGAAGCTGAAAGGATCCCTCCCAGTTTATCAGCAAAACTAAAACCTCATCAGGTAAGTTTTCTTTATCTTATACAACTTTTATTATCATCATTTAGAAGTTAAATGCCACAAGGGCTTTTGGCTCAAATTCAATTTTTGAAACTCCTAGCAAAATTTAGAAAGTCCTTGAGTTTTGTAAAAATTTCTAATAAAATTATCAAAACTCCACAAAATATTTTAAAAATTTTCCAATAAATTGCTAGAAGTTTGAAAAAATTGTTTGAAATCCCTCCCTTGTTTCCTTCATCATTCATTCATTCCCTTTTTTCACCATGGCTGACAAGATTGGTCTGATGTCAGAAATAACTGTCTGCTTCCATCTGACAAAGACAAAAAAGTATGTTTAGAAGAAGGCTCTGGTATCTTGTGAGGCCAAACTCGTGTTTTGTTTTGGAATTCATTTATTTTATGGTTTTGAGTTCAGAACTAACTTGTATTTTCGTGCTTGAACCTCTTTATTATCTTGTTTGGTTCGGATTTTGTAATGGGAAATGATATTTCCTTTTATTGTAAAATTTTATCTCCTTATTGTGGGATCTATGGGGTTGATTATTTCATGCTTGATTAGTGGGATAAAACTGCTATCACACTGATGTAAGTTTTTTCCACTCTATGAGTGGATCTGTCTGATTGGACTTCTTGAGATTATGTTTCTGTTCAAGGGGAGAAGGAAGAAGTTAAATAATGAGAACAATCTGAACCTTCCTTATTCAGTTTGTTTATATTTGTTTCCAAGTTGAGACTCCATGATACAATTCCCCAGCTTGAAAGGGGGTCATGGTAGAAGGTTGTTGGTGTTCATGAAATTTTGTCCAAGAATCTATGTATAAGATGCAAAATTCAAGTGGTCATACACAACCAAGAATTTGTGTGAAATTTTTGTGAGACCAGTTGTTAGACAAAGTTAACTCTACTCAACATATTTGATCACAAGTCATGTGGAAGTCATCCATTTGTTGGCAAGCTGAGCATTTCATTGTTTTTTTTTCCAAGTCTGATTTATTTTGTGAAAAAAAAATGGCATATTCAACTATGGCAAGCTGGTCATCTATGATCTACTGGTGCCAGCATGAGGGGGAGTGTGCGAGTATATTACTTTATGTGAATATAGTAACAGTTCTAATGTAATAAAGAAACTTGAAAACAAAGAGTTTGTTGTACATTGGAGATTAAATTTATAACTAGAATCTGACTTTAACTATGAAACTTTTATGTTGGTAACTGGTGAAGCTTATAAATAAGGGGTGATAGGCCAGTAAGATACTCGAGAGTTCCACTCTCTTAGGATGTCTCTTTCTCTACTTTTACATTCTTACAAGAAGCATAAATGTTCTTTGTCACAATTGATTTCATTAGTTTGATGGCTACATGTATAGTCAAGTCTCTTTCTGGGAAAGAAAAACACCTGCGACTCGAATTAGCTTTATTATGTATTTCTCTGGACAATATAGATTCAAAGGTGTGCTGAGTTGTCTTTTTAATTTTAATGTAGATTGCAGGGATACGATTTATGTGGGAGAATATTATACAGTCGGTCAGAAAGGTTAAGTCAGGGGATCGGGGTCTTGGTTGTATTCTAGCTCATACTATGGGCCTCGGCAAAACTATTCAGGTTATGGTTACTTCTTTTGATGCTTTTGTAGGTTTGCAAGTTTATTTTTATGTTAATTATTGCACTAGAAGCAGAATAATACGGTCCTTAATACTGTCAGCTAATGCAAGATTTGAATAATTTCTTCCACTTAATTTCCATATTTGAGTGCTTTCTTCAAATATCTGAAACTGGTATGAATTTAAAATTTCAAAAGAAGTTCTTAGATAAATTATTAGGCTTTCAGATTAGCTACATCTTGAATCAATCTGAAGTTGAACCTGAGAAGAGGCCTTGCTGATTTGGGGGCTCTACTCTGTAGCTATCTCTGCTCACTTCCTGAAATCCACTAGCTTAGATGATCAATTAATCTCAGGTGTTCTCAGAAACTTGGGCTATGTCCCCATGCTTGCTGAAGTCATAAAGTTTCATCCTTTCTTAATTAGATTTTTTAAAGCCAGCTCTCAGTAGAATTCTTGCTAATATATAGGAATAAAAAAGAAAAAGGTTGATTAATTTCCAGTTTCCTGGTGACTGGGTGGTGCTAAAATAATTCTGCCCCACCATTGTGTCTTTAGCACCTTTTTTGAAGAAATTCAATACATTGGTAAGATCTTGCTGTGATGGGATCCCACTCAAACATTCTTATCTTTCAAGAGAAATACTCCTAGAATTTTGTGGATTTGGATAAATTTTATTCTCATGAGCAATTATTCTAACTAGAATCTTTTTAAACTCTAATCAAACTCTGTTTGTTTTTGCTTGATATTCGGATAAACATTATATTGATTTAACCACTAAACTGTATGTGTAGGTCATAGCATTCTTATACACTGCTATGAGAAGTGTTGATTTAGGATTAAGAACTGCGCTCATAGTTACACCTGTAAATGTGCTGCATAACTGGAGGCAAGAATTTGTGAAGTGGAGACCTTTGGAACTAAAACCGCTCCGTGTGTTTATGCTTGAAGATGTTTCCAGGTTTGAATACTTGTTTCTTACTCATGGTATGGTTAATGGCATGCTCTTAAAGCCAAAAGCCTTATTGTGTTGTCTTTTTTCAAATGATTGCACATTTCAATTAGTCATAATTTTTTCCTTTTAAGTAGTTTATTTTAAAAAAATTATGTCCAATAAATGCTCTTATTACTTGTTTCCACAGGGAAAGAAGAGGAGAGTTGCTTGCAAAATGGAGAGCAAAGGGTGGGGTCTTTTTGATAGGCTATGCTGCTTTTCGAAACTTGAGTCTTGGAAAGCATGTTAAGGACAAGTATGTGGCATCAGAGATTTGTCAAGCTCTCCAGGTGCTTTTCTAGTATGCAAAACTTTTTCTTCTCTTTTTCTTTCTATGGTTCTTTATTATTATTTTTATTTCTCCTCTAATTTCTTGATATAAGTATGCTATCTGCATTTTCTTGTCTTTGTAAGACTTAATTTTTTTCTGGGGCTGCATCTGACAAAAAACAGGGGGTTAGACCTACTCACTTTGAAATTATTACATTGATTCAAGTTGGGTCTAGCTGGCCCATGATGTCTGAGAGGTGGTCTTAGCCTCCATATGAGGTATGAGTCTCCTTTGTTTTTTTTTTTTTTTTGAAAAAGTAGGTATGCGTCTCCTTTCAAAAAACAACAAAACAAAAAATGGTATAAAATGGTATATCCTTTGTCTCCATTGATTAAGTTTAATAGGTTTTTCTTGCCTTTCTAAGACAGATTGCACTGGATTTCCAACAATGCCTTTCTGAGTGAAATACCTTCCTGGATTCATTGTATTTTTTCTACTTGCTTGTTTCCTTGATGGTGCTTAATCTCTATCCTATTAAATAAAAATACTTACTAAAAACCAAACTCACTTTTATTTTTTATTTTTTTATTTCCTATAACAATGAGAAAGAAACTTCATGAATGGATACATCAAAGGAAAAGAAAAAAAAAACAAAACAAAGTACCCTCTTGATTTCCTCCAATACCTTCCTGGATTCGTTGTAATTGTTTTACCTGCTGGATGCCTTGATGGTGCTTAATCTCTATCATTTTAAATAAAAAATCACTTGCTAACAACCAAACTGACTTTTATTTCTTTACTTTTTTTAATATGAGAAAGAAATTGCATGAAAGGATACATCAAAGGAAAAGAAAAAAACAAAGTACTTGCAATAAACGTAGAAGGAAAGGCATAATTAAACGGGTTGCCTAGATGCACCCTCCCTAGCCAAAGAATCTGCCAACCCATTTGCGCTTCTTGGACTATGGCACCATGTAATAGACAAGGTGCTAGAAATGTAAAAACATTTCATCTTAATACAATAAAAATCTCCCTGAAGAAGATGTTGTCCCTGAAACCCAATTACAACCAAAGAATCTCCCTCAACAGTAAGTGGTGCAGAAATCTTGGCTGAGAAAAGCCTCAAACCTTGAAGAAGGGATCTCAATTCTGCCAATTTGGAATCACACCAGCCAACTGGTGTAGAAAAGGAAGAATATTTTTTTGACAAAAAAAAAGAACATAATCTGTAGGGCCTGGAATAATCTCACCTCTACCAGCCAGCTCACGATTGCCACAAGAGCTACCATTAAAGTTTAACTTAAGAAAACCAAGAGGTGGACAGGGACCAAGAAATGAGTTTGGGAATTGGATGAAAGGAGATAGAGATTCACTTTTCCAATTATTTCTGATGAGAGGGCTGGAAGATGGGAAGTCTCATGAAATTTAGTCACCCAAAATGCTTGACTGCCTGAATGACACTAATACTTTTTTTTTTTTGCTTTTTTCAAAATGTTTGTCCATTGTGACTCTTTCCGAAGATTCCAAGAAATTGCAGTAATTCAAAGCTTCTAGAAGTTCTTTCCAATCTTTCTGTAAGGAACCATAGCTGACTGCTCAAGCATTGCAGTGAAATAAGAGGAAAATCATTAATTAGGACCAAATTTTATTGGTGCATGCCAAACTTGCCTAGAAAGTGGGCAAAATATTAGCAAATGCTTGATGCTATTAGGATAATGTCCACATGATTTGCAGTTTAGGTCTTCAATCATATTTTCCCTTTTCTTTAGCTAGCAAGCTCACTGTTTAAATTCTATGAATATGCTCTGTTGAAAATCTCTGTCATTGTTTTCATGTTTTTAGTATTTAAACAGAATATTTGGTGGAAGACCTGAATGTTAATCAGCATGATATTCACTTAATATTCAAGAGACTGGTCTCTGAAGAATTTCAATAACTTCTCTGTTAACATCCAAGCACACTGGTAATACTTTATGAATCTGCTAAGTTGAAAATTTTGGCATGGATTTCCTGTTTATAGTTTATAACATAAAATGTTAGGTAAAACTAGTGAATTTTAGCTCAAGGAATTTTTCATGAGCATGTTGCTGTGAGTAATACTTTCCTCATAACTTTGGCGTTGGGGTTTCTTCTCTCCCTCTCTCTTCTTTAATACAAAGGTTCCAATGTCCTCAAAAAACTTAAAAAGAAAAATTGAAGGAAAATAAAAACAAAAAAGTGAATGTTGATCTGCATGATATTCACATAGTCTTTCAAAATCCAGTAATCTTTTTGAATGGTAAATAAGTAGCTTTATTTGCCAATAATAACCATAGCTGTTGTATACTTTGTTGATGTCTTTGACAGTGCTTTCTTGTTTATATCATATTTACATGAAACTGTTACTTCTGATTCCATTACCTGATAACGATCTCTCTTTGTTAGAATGTGCCTGATATATTTGTATGCGATGAGGCTCATATGATCAAGAACACAAGGGCTGACATCACCCAAACCTTGAAGCAAGTGAAATGTCAAAGAAGAATTGCACTGACTGGCTCACCATTGCAGAACAACTTGATGGAGTATTATTGCGTGAGTTTTTCTTTCCAGTTGCTCTCTGCTTTGGTTTAGTAATCCAAATATCTATTTATTGTCAATGATTATTTGTGTCTAATATGTTTGTGGAGCAGATGGTTGATTTTGTACGTGAAGGTTTTCTAGGCAGCAGTCATGAGTTTAGGAATAGGCATGGCTCTTCACCTATTCTGACTTGCTAAAATTGTGCATGGATCTTTTCTAAATTTTTTCATGTTTGATTTGTAACTATATGCAGGTTTCAGAATCCTATTGAAAATGGACAACATACTAATTCTACCTCTGATGATGTCAAGATTATGAACCAACGGTCACATATCCTCTATGAACAATTAAAAGGATTTGTCCAAAGGATGGATATGAATGTTGTAAAGAAGGATTTGCCTCCAAAAACTGTGTTTGTGATCACTGTCAAACTCTCGTCATTGCAAAGAAAATTATATAAAAGATTCTTAGATGTACATGGCTTCACAAATGTCACAAGTGAAGAGGCTATCAGGAGAAGTTGCTTCTTTGCTGGATATCAAGCATTAGCTCAGGTACCATTTACTTGTATATATGTCTGGAACCTGGAAAAGTTGGACAACAAAGTTTGGTTTACTGCTGTTACTATTATAACGATAATGACCATTATTGGTAGATATGGAACCATCCTGGGCTCTTACAGTTGGCCAAAGAATACAAAGATCGTCATAGACAAGAAGACGCTGTTGAGAGCTTTTTAGTTGATGATAGCTCTAGTGATGATAACATGGACCAAGACATACAAAATGGAGGTAAGAATATTCTATTTTGTTCTGTGAGTGCTTGAATTGTATTTTCTGAAAATATGAGAATTAATCCATGTTTATATCAGACGAAGCTAGAATTTTTCTTTTTTTAAGGATAATCCATTACCTAACGGGACAATGATCTGGATCTCTAATTCATATATATCACATCGCTTTAAGGCTGAATAATTATGAATTATGAGTCCAACCAGTTTTTTGGTGATAGTGAGAAAAAGGAATCCATTAAGAAAGCTTCTGGAGTACAAAGGTAGATAATTACATCATGAGAGATAATCTCAGCTCTAAAAATAAGAAAATACAAGAGACCCAAAAAAGGAGAGAGTTGTCTGCAGCGAGGTTTTTCAGGGTGACCCCCTTCCCTAGCTAATGCATTGGCACTCCTAGGGGTGTATAAACAGTGTCATACTTGAGGTTTTACAAATTTAATCTATCTCATTGAAGAACATAAAAAATGCCCTGGTGAGCCCGTATTCCTGGTGACCAATTAATAGCTGCTGCTGAGTCCCCTTCCACAACTAGGGGATGGAGAATCTATAGGAATAACCAGTTTGATTCATCCAACAATCGAGAGCTAGTCAATGTTATGAGTTATGCAAATGAGTGGGGAGGTGGTTATTCTTCATTGAATAGGTTTTCCAGTACTTTTTTAATTGGCAAACAAAAGTTTGAATCTGCTCAACATAACAAATATCAGAAAGTCGATTGATGACTGCTATCATACAGAATTGTATTATGCATAATGAACATGATATACTTTATTACCCACTCATGATTTCTATGATAAGTTTTCATTTTGGCGATGATAGCAAGCTTGAATAGGAATCTTTTATTTATGCAGAGAAATTGAAAAGCAAGCATGACTTCTCACACCGAAAAAGTGAAGAGAGCTTCTTTCATGAGGTATTGCCAAGCCTTGATTATTGGGGAATTCAGTCCAACCAATTAAACATGAAACAGCTAGTTACCTCTCCATGTGCCCTCTTTAACTGAATACTTTTGGAGTGATTTGGACAATAATGTTGTATGAGAGTGTATCTCATTTACATTTATGCTAATGAAAGTGCCTATAAACAGTTTTCTTATGTGGTGGTAGCCAACATTTTTTTTGTAATGGGTTTAGTGAAGACATGCTTAATGTTGGATAAAGAAAATATCTCGGAAATTTCTTTTCTTTTTACATTTAGAGCTTGGAATTTTTTTATTATTAATCTTGTTCCTTTTTTTATTTATATGTTTTTGCTTTCTTTTTAATGCTTGCATCAATGCCTGTTGTGTATCAGGGAAGCTAATGGACTAATATTTCCTGAATAAGTTTGTCATAGTTTCTACATTTAAGATAAATTTTCATGTGTTTAATTTGTTTTCAATGATTATGATGCCAATGTGTATTCTCTTGAAAAGGTAAAAGAAAAAGAAGAACAACCCTGAAACATGAACCTTTGTCTGCTGCTATCGAGTTGCCCTCATATGACCTATTGGTCCTGTTTTGACCTTTGTATTCCCAACAAATTTATTGCATCAGTTGATTCTTTGTATCATGGCCAGTTGTTCTAGGATGATATATTTGTTTTAAATGATCAGTCTTGAAGAAATTTTGTTTAGACATTTTGTTGCCTTGCTGTATGACTAGCTTTTGTCTGCTGGTGAACATGTGTCTAATCATCCTGATCTCTGTTTCAGCAAATTGACTGGTGGAAGGATCTTCTTCAAGAAAAAAATTATAAAGTGGTAAATTATAGTGGTAAAATGGTCTTGCTGCTGGACATTCTATCTATGAGTGCTGAAGTGGGTGATAAAGCACTAGTTTTCAGCCAAAGCTTGCCAACTTTAGATCTCATTGAGCTATTTCTGTCAAAGTTACCACGAAAAGGGAGAGAGGGCAAATATTGGAAGCAAGGCAAGGATTGGTACAGGTGTGTGTGGATTATTTCTGCTTGCAGTAAGTATCGCATGTCAATTCACGCATCGTGTGAAAGGTACCTTGAGTTTGTGTTGTAGGAGTAAGCCAGTTTTTATTTTCTGGAAAAGATTCAGGAGATATTCTTGCAAATGCTATGGAATATTGTGGAAGTTAGGGAATGTTCAGATTTTGCTAGGGCATTTGAAATATAAAACTTTGTGGGAAATGTTCTAGTGACCATATGGCAAAATTTTCAGAAAATTACAGAATTTTGTATGGAAAAAGAAACACATTGTTAGCTACTTTGTCTACATCCAAGAGAATCCTATTCAAAAAAGTCTCACAGACTTAATGTTATACTTGTGTGAAAAGCTAAGTTATTCATAATTTTCCTAAATTAGATTCCTAATATTTATATGGTTAATTTATGAAGAAATGCTGACTAGGCCAAACATGTAATTACCTTGCCAAAGACTGAACGATTTGACTTCTGTGTCGTAGAACAAGAGTACCGTGCCTTCTTCACAAGCTTCCTTTTACTTATTTCTGAGAAGTTTCTGCTGATGTTAATTAAATACTTCCTTGTTGCGGTTAATGTCTCCTTGGAGTTCCTAAGGTTTCATGTATGTTCTCTTTCCTGAATATCTCTTTTTGGCTGGGTCACTATTTAATTTTGCAATAATATTTTCCATTACATTTTGGACCATGTTGCATGACTTTCTGATGGTCATATTTTCATGTGCCTGTGGTTCAGTAGGGACTTGGGATTGGGAGTGCTTTATTGTAGATTGGGTCTTTGGGTCATTGTCACATGGGCATTTTCTTCATTTGAGTTCTTTGGTTCCACTTGTACAGGAACTTGGAGGACCTATTCTCTGTTTGTAACCAATATTCAAAAAAAAAAAAGTGCTTTTAACTAACTGTTCGCTTGTCTAGAGAAACTCCTATTGTCTGTTTGTAACCAATATTCATAAAAAAAATGCTTTTAACTAACTGTTTGCATGTCTAGAGAAACTATGGAGGAGTATTTTCAGTAATATGCTTAGTGATAGCATAGACTTCTAACATCCTCAGTTTTAGAAAGTCTTTTTAATAAATAGGAAGAACAATATTGATTCGCTCTGGTTAGTAAAAATGTAGTAATTTACTTCACCTATATGCTCCACAGGCTGGATGGGAGTACTGCGGGGTCTGAAAGACAAAAGTTAGTTGAGAGGTTTAATGAGCCAAGGAATAGAAGGGTAAAGTGTACATTGATATCAACTCGAGCTGGATCTTTGGGCATTAATCTTCATGCTGCAAACCGCGTAATTCTCGTTGATGGATCATGGAATCCTACTAATGATCTTCAGGCTATTTATCGGGTTTGGCGGTAAAGATTTGTTTTAAGATCTAATATTTTCTGATAGATCAAGTATACCTTATAAAGCTCTACATTAAAAACTTCTTCGTGGCAGATATGGGCAAATTAAACCTGTGTATGCATATCGTCTGATGGCACATGGAACGATGGAAGAAAAAATCTATAAGCGGCAGGTAACTATCCAATGCAGATGCTAATTAAAATTTTATACAGATAAGTGAGGTTTTTAAAACCAGCCAATAAGTGCTATGAGTTTGACATTTTCTGTAAGTTTTTAACTAGGTGACAAAGGAAGGCCTTGCTGCAAGGGTAGTGGATAGACAACAAATACATAGAACTATGTCTAAAGAGGAGATGCTTCATCTTTTTGATTTTGGAGATGATGACAGCACAGACCCAAAGCTTGAGCAGAAATCCAATCAAGACATGAGCTACGAATTTGGAGGCTCCTCTATGAAAAAGAAAGGCCTACCTTTTTCCCAGGGAAGCTGTTCTGACAAGTTCATGGAAACGTTAGTTAGCAGATATTATCCACGGTAAAAACTTGACTTTGTTCTTTCTAAAAGTTATGAGAATCTTGCAGTAGGTTTGGTTTTTGTACACTTATTATTAACACAACTTTCTAAACATTTTACTCTTTTAAACCTTACTTCTGTAAGTTATATCACTCTTGGATCTTTTGTTCTAATCTCAGATCCTGTTACCAAATGAAAACCGTTATGTTCTATCTGTTTAAATTTTATTTAGTGATTATCATCTGATAAAAGTCTGTTTTCAAAAATAACAAGTTCCGACATGAGTTGCTAAACTAATGGGAGAAATTCAAAGAATATGATAATATTTTGTGGATTGAATGATAATAGTAGACTAAAATCCATCTCTCTCTAACATTTCATCCTTTATCTGCATCTTTGCACTTCATCTAGCAGTTCTTTGTTGTTCAGGATGTGGATTCCCATCTGACACTGCTAATTCCTCAACGTGTCATGGCAGTCCATCTGCCATGCCATGTCAAATAAATAGTCCCCCCTGGTTAAATCTGGAGGTTCTCTTCCTCCAGATCAAGCAGAAAATGTATACAGTTCTTTGTTCTGGTCGAATGCATTGCTCTTCCCATGGCTTGCATTGTTGTACATTATCTTAGTGATTCATTGCCTGGATAAAAACAGATCCAACTGGTTATTGAGCAGCGAGGGCAAGAGACGTGGTTGAACAGCTTCCCTTCTCGTGTGGCTAGTGATGCATCATTGCTGATGAGCACTGCAGGGTCAAGGGAGGCTGCTACTCCAGTCATGTGGCCTTGATGATTGTCACAGATTGAGAGTTGCCGGAGTATTGCAATGTCACTTACCATGGCAGCTAATGTGCTGCTGCAATTATGGATGTTGTGCTGGTGCCATTTGCCTTGTTACTTGAAGATTGACACGCAACATTTTTTTTTTTCGGAGAATCTCCTCCAAAACAATTACTGGAGGACAGTAATGATCCCCTATCGAGGTAGGTGGCAGCTGCATTGTTGTGACCAGAGAAGAAATATTAAGCTTTACCACTAAATCTAGAGGTTGAAGGTTCATGTGACAAGGCATGGGGTTCATGTGACATGGCATTCCATATGGTCTACCGCATCACATGTGAAAATTCCACGTGAATTTGGAGGTTGCACTGTTCCTATATAAGTATCGTTGCACTCATGAAGTCTCTGATAAAGAGCTTCTGTATCATAAGAGTCCGTTACAGGCAAAGGGGTTAGTGGGGCAACCTCTATAAAGTGGGCTCACAGACCTTCCTGTATCACTTTCATATGGTGCGGAAACAGGTTACATTTCTGTATTGTATCAAAGGTTCCATTTCTGAATTATGGCATTTGGCATTTCATATTGTTTCTTCTGTTTCATTTGATATCAGAAAACTTTGGGTTGTTTGTTAGATCTTATGTAATTGAGAAGCTGCGGCTGTTTAATAAGTTCCATTTGAATACTCTTCAGCTGGATTGCTAATTACCACGAGCACGAGAGCCTCCTGCAAGAGAATGAGGAAGAGAAGCTCTCGAAAGAGGAGAAAGAGATGGCATGGGAAGTATTCAGGCGTTCATTGGAGTGGGAGGAACTACAGAGAGTCTCGTTTGAGGAGTCATTGTCTGGGCAAAAGCCCGTGGCTACGGCGGCCCTAACAATGGAGAACAGTCTAAGACAGACCAAGCACAGTATTAGGAACCGAACTGTTCAACGGAAATGCACCAATCTCGCTCATTTGTTGACGCTGAGAAGTCAGGGCACGAAATCGGGTTCAAGTACCATTTGTGGAGAGTGTGCACAGGAAATCAGCTGGGAACGTCTCCACAGGGATGGTAAAGCGAGATGATGATTTGTCATACCGACTTGTCTATATGTCTCTTCAATGTTTTCTTTTGATTTTTGTAAATGTTAAATAGTTATATGTAAACGAGTTCAGAAGTCGATTCAACACTAACACCCATATCCTCTGTACAAATGAATTTCACAAATTAAAAAAGGCAATAAAAGAGAGAAATTGACCATTTTTTTGGTTCAACATTGAATGTCTTCTTCCCTGGGTTTTTTCTTTGTAGCCTATGATCACAAAATGTCAGGATTCCAAATGTCCACCAGATCCTGTATGCTGCTCTTGTAAAACTGTATTTACACCAATATTGTCACTACACGCACCCTGCTGTATATAACATTTATTTTCTTGAATGACATGGATTGTGAAAAATATTTAATGAGTAAAATGAAAAATTCGTTGAGATAATTAATATTGTTTCCACTTTTCTCTAACCCCAGAAGCATTCTCTAAACAAAATCTCTCCTTTTTCGTTATTTTCTAAGTATATATCCGATCCGTCCGCCGCTGAAGAGAAGATTAATACACTTGGCTAACGATCTCTGTTTTACCCTGGCGGCACGCTTTCCCAAATCCTCGGCTCTCCGTCGTCACCTCCAATCAGACAATAACCGAAAACTCGCGGGATGCTTATCTTGTCGTGTATAATTCCCAGTTTTTTTTTCTCTATATATATATATTAACGTCAAAGGTTCACAAACCCAGAACAGCACAGCCTCGCTCTTGTATCGTCAACTCCGATTTGCCCTTCAGGATCTTCCTTTCTGTTTTCTAATTCTGCCGAGGATAGAGATGGAGAAGGCCATCCAGAGACAGAAGATGTTACTTCAGCATCTTCGACCCGTTTCTTCCTCTGTTTCGTCTGATATCGCCGTAAGTTCTGTTTTACCTTTTCTATCTCTGTTTCTGTCTCCCTTACCTTTTGAATTGTCCGGCTATTTCAGATTCTATTGTGCTGCTTACATGGGGTTTGGTAACGAGAGATGTTGCTCTGAAAAATTCGGATGTGTCTTCCATCTTCATTTGGATTTTGTTTAGAATATTAATCGGGTGTTTATTTCCGGTTTTTAGTTGTTGAATTTGCTTTTGAGAATAATTTTAGGTGAAAGGGGTCGAGGTTTTACGTCTGCGCGAGTATATAATTAGATAAATTTTAAGGGTTTATGCAAAATTGAGGTTGGAATTTGTCTGCCCTTGTTAGGGTGCTGGCACTCCTTGGAATTAGTCTTTCACTTGTAGTGTAGAGCACCTTCTGGGAGCTTTATTCTAGGAAGTGGGGTGAATCTACCCCTGTGATCCCTTAATTGACGTTTTTCTTTTTCTGTGGAAAGGCATCGATTTGTTTGGCTGGGGATAGTGCGGCCTATCACAGAAATGCATGTTTTGGAGATGATGTTGTCATTGTCGCGTAAGTTTCTCCTCTGGACAAGTGATTGTTCAAAATTATTTTTTCTGTGATCTCTGTCTTTTTAGCTTATTCCACTTCCCTTTAACAGGGCTTTCCGAACACCGCTTTGCAAAGCAAAACGTGGAGGTTTCAAGGATACACATGCTGATGATCTGCTTGCTCCAGTTCTTAAGGTTTGTTATCATCCATCATATAGTTTTTTTTTTTTTTTTGTATTTGGACTTGAAGATTGAAGTACAGATTTCTGAACGTCACGTTGGACTTGGGTCAAAACATATGAATTATATATTAATACTAGAACTTCCTCGTAAAAAAATACTACAACTTGTATATATGAGCCGCATCTCGATATTAAATAGTTGAACTTTGCTATTAAAAATGTTGAATTTCACCTTTTATTTGTGATATTTTTATTTCTGAATTTTTATGTAGGCTCTGATTGATACAACTAAAATAAACCCCAGTGAAGTTGGGGATATTGTGGTGGGGACTGTTTTGGCTCCAGGCTCTCAGAGGGCAAGTGAATGCAGGATGGCAGCTTTCTATGCTGGTTTTCCAGGTACCCATTTGCTCACCACATTATTTGGAATGTATTATGTAGCATTTGGATTGCTATTTATACAGTTAATCTTTTTTCCACTAACATAAGTACTGCAGAAACTGTGCCAATCAGAACTGTGAACCGGCAATGTTCTTCTGGCCTTCAGGCTGTTGCCGATGTTGCTGCAGCTATAAAAGCTGGCTTCTATGACATAGGTACATGCAGTAAATTTCTGAGACTTACATTAATATAAAAAAAACAAAAGAAAATGAGAATCATTCTAGCTACTTTGTCCATGAATTAGTTACTGACTTATGTTGTTTCTTGATGCAGGAATTGGAGCTGGATTAGAATCGATGACCGCAAATCCTATGGCGTGGGAAGGCTCAATAAACCCTAAGGCATGCTATATCTTTTCCCTTCATTTAAGTTTGTGACACGTCAGATTCTTTATGGCTGTGATTGCTTATGACTTCTTTTTTTGAAACTTCAGATAAAGAATTTCCAGCAAGCTCAAGATTGTCTTCTTCCTATGGGTATTACTTCTGAAAATGTTGCTCATCGATTTGGTGTCACCAGGCAGGAGCAAGACCAAGCTGCTGTAAGTACTTCAAATGTGGAACTTGATGTTAACCTCTGGCCGCTTTTATAATTGCATTAATGACCTATATATTGTTGTTCAGGTTCTATCCCATAAGAAAGCTGCTGCAGCAACTGCATCAGGAAAATTCAAAGATGAAATCATCCCTGTGGCTACAAAGGTGAAATTCACTATGTTTAAAATTTCCATTTAATTTATTATTTTGGATCTGTAGTTTTAAGGTTGTCCTTTCTCCATGGTTGTGATTTTTTCCCCTTCTTTTCTTGGAATTAGATCATTGACCCTAAAACTCAGGAAGAGAAAAATGTTGTGATTTCTGTGGATGATGGCTTTCGACCTAATGCATCTGTGTCCGACTTGGCCAAGCTGAAGCCTGTTTTCAAGAAAGATGGCACGACCACTGCTGGTATCATTTACTTACTACTTGGCTAATATTTAGAACAGTTTTACTTCTTATTAGGCCTTCCACAGGAATAAATGTATAATGTTGATGGGATTTGGTAGAATTCACAGTAGCATTAACAAATAATTTTATCTTCCACCATTTTCTTGATAGCTATACATGCTTATCACTCTGGGTAAATCCAACGAACATTAATAATGGGTATTGTTAAAGTTTATTGTCAATTGATAGTCTATGTAGTCACTACTACATAGAAAACTCTTGCTTCATGTTACTATAGCTGTAGATCTCCATATAAAAAATCGTTGGTTGAATGGATAAATGTATGCTCTCTCTCTCTCTCTCTCACACACACACACCCCACACACACAAGTTGATTCCTAACTTTTATCTCATATCATAGATATGTTATGTATGCAGTTTTTATCATATCGGCCCCAAAATAAGCACCCCCCCCACCCCACACACACACACACACACACACACACACACACACACACATACATACTGTTATTAAGCAGGTTTTATTGTTTCGGCTCCAAAACTCCTCTAATTGATCTTTAAGACCCATATCAATCAAATTAGATCCTTTATCCATGTAATCTAATATATGAAGTCTTTCTTTGCTACAATTGATTAGAAAAAATTAGGAGGTCTACTTGTTTGACAGGTAACTCGAGCCAAGTAAGTGATGGTGCTGGTGCAGTCCTCCTTATGAGAAGATCAGTTGCAGAGCAGAAAGGATTACCAATTCTTGGTGTATTCAGGTATTTTTTTACTGCACATATCTTACTTCAGTTCTAATGCAGCAGACAATTATCTGATTTTTCTTGAAGGATAACGGAATTAACTTGGTAGTCACTATGACATTTTTGACAATTTTTTCTCATCTTTGATATAGGAGTTTTGCTGCTGTTGGAGTGGACCCTTCTGTAATGGGCATAGGCCCAGCTGTTGCAATTCCTGCTGCGGTGAAGGCTGCTGGTCTTGAACTTAATGATGTCGATCTTTTTGAAATCAATGAGGTGAATTGCTCTAAAAGTAATTTGTCCTTTTTTTTGATTTGTGTGTTCTTGTCAGTTCATAATCATTAACTGGTAACACTATCATTTATGTAGGCATTTGCGTCTCAGTATGTCTACTGTTGTAAACACCTAGACCTTGACCCTGAAAAGGTGAACGTCAATGGAGGTGCTATGGCTATAGGGCATCCTCTGGGGGCAACAGGTAATCACTTGGCAGTTGAATCTATTGCAGTATGCTATTTCTAGTTGAAAAAGTTGACATTCAGTCCAATCCAGAACTTGCTACTTGTTAATGTCGTGTATTGTTGTTATTCCTGTTTTATGAGTTTCATTTCTTTTTTCTGTTTACTGTTTGGTAGGTTGAATTTGTTCCTGGTTCTGATTATTTAGGTCTTAAACCAAAGTTGTGCTAGAATAAAAAAAGGCAGAAAGTTATGGAAGCTTAGAAATGAGGAGAATTCCTGCATAATAAGAATTAGTCAGGGAAACAGTTAGCTTAATACATCAATACTGTCTCATCCTTCATGTTTTTTCAGCATGGAGAAGAACACTTGTACCACTTACGGAAAGTACTCGTACCATGAAATTTTTTTATTGTCTACTAGAGCTTTGCCTGAAGCATATCGTGATTGTTTCCATTTGCAGGCGCTCGATGTGTGGGAACTCTATTACATGAAATGAAACGTAGAGGCAAGGACTGTCGGTTTGGAGTGATCTCAATGTGCATAGGTATCTTTCTCAACATTACTTAATTTTAGAAATGGTCCATCAAATGCTTGATAAAACATAATGGGCATTCAAACTTTTTAAACATATTTGGCAGGCACTGGGATGGGGGCTGCAGCAGTCTTCGAGAGAGGAGATGTGGTGGATTCCCTGACCAATGCTCGCAGTATCCAGGCCAACAACCAGCTTTCCAAGGATGCGATATGAAGGGAGCCCCGACTCTCAATTCCCACCTTCTTAATAAAGCGGGATTGGTGTTAAATAATAAGTGGAAGAAACAGGAAATTTCACTATACGATGACATTCAAATTACAAGTAGGCCGATAGTGTTACTGTTTATTGTGTGCTATTGGGCTATCTTCTTCGTCTGCTTTTGTAAACACATTCTAATTTAGTGAAAGACGTGCGTTTTCAATACGCTCGATTCTATTCTATAAAGTAGGCAGAAACTCTCCCCGACTCTCCTTTTCATGCTAATTCTACTGCGACACTGCCACCAGCTGACTTTCTGCTGTTTTTAAGCCGGTTCAAATATGGAAGCTTCCGTCTGATGAGCTAGCCGCTTCTGTAATAAAATATGAATGCTGTTCATGATATGTCTCAATTTGTGTTCCAAATCAGAGTACCCGTAGCACAGGCCCGCTGGTGTCGTTGATTAGGTCTCTCAAGTACTAAAAATCACTGAAACATGGAATGTTTCTTCTGCAACCTGCCTTCGTGAAGACAAATTTCATGGGGGCGGGTAAATCATGACGTCTGGAGGCATTTGAAATCCTATATTCTGAGAGTAGCAGCAGCACCGCTAGTAGTAATCTTTTGTCTAGCAATGTCATATCGATAGCTTTTTGAGCACCGAAAGCTCGCAGCCAATTTCTACTTTGCTGCCTTCATTAACTCCATATTCAAATGCAGCGGGGCTCGTAATAACTGCTGCAGCTTTGATAGCTTTTGCGATAGGCTAACTGGACAGCAAAATTCAGCCAGGCGATTCCATGGTGAAACTACTACCCTATCTGTCGTATTAATTGCTCCAAGTTTGTTCTGTTCAAATATAGACAAGCAGAGGCACGGGGCATTGGCCACAGCAGCGAGAGCAGTGGGTAAGAGGTAAGATCTCGAGAAACTGCAAGATGGAACTTTTAGAAGAAAGTGGCTTCTGCACTTCCACTGGCATCTACTATAGCAAATGGAACTCCCCAGAATTACCGCTTTCTCCTTCCCTCTCCCTCCCCTCCTTCCTACTCGCACACTCCCACCCTCGCACGCTTCTCAAGCCTGCTTTCGTCCATGCCAAGTCCGGCAAGACCGTCACCTACGGCGAGATGCGCGTGCTAGTTAATGCCATTGCCGCTGCCTTGCACTCCCTCGGCATCAGAAAGGGAGATGTGGTCCTCCTGGTGGCTCCCAACTCCCTCTACTTTCCGTTACTCGTCTTGGGGATCATGTCCAGCGGTGCCGTTTTTAGTACCGCCAACCCCATGAACACAAGGCAGGAGATCAAAACCCAGGTGGAGGACTCCAACCCTGTACTGATCCTTACGACACAGGAACTCAAGCCTAAGATGGAGGGTTTGCTACCCACGCCTCTCCTCCTGGTACATGACTTCCTGGATAACGTATTACGAGACGTGCCACCACCCTTACCAAGTCCTCACACCTCGCCGCCCATTTGTCAGAGCGACACGGCGGCTCTCATGTACTCCTCCGGGACGACGGGGAAGAGCAAAGCGGTAGTTTGTTCGCACCGGAACTTGATAGCCATGAGCTGCCTTCTGAAGTACGTCTGGAGCCATGAGAGTGGTGGGGACCTCGACGAGGTTTACCTCTGCGTGGTCCCTCTCTTCCACATGTTCGGCCTCTCGGTGTTCGTCTGTGGAGCCATGGCCGTGGGCTCGACCGTGGTCGTCCTTGGGAAATACTCGATAGAGGCGACCCTGACGGCGGTGGAAGATTACGGTGTAACGCGACTCCCGGCGGTGCCGCCGATAGTGATGCAGATGGTGAGGGCGGCCAAGAATCTGGCCACCAAAGAGTACGATTTGAGCAGCCTGAGGGAGGTGATCTGCTCGGGGGCTCCATTAGCCAAGGAATACATGGAACGGTTCAGCGAGATTTACTCCCAAGTTACCCTCTCCCAGGTGAGAACTTTTAAATTTGAGATTTAAGAGAACGATATCCAGAGTCCAGATCATATATTTATGCAGGAAAAACTTAATTGAAAAGGCAGCATAACGAAGCATTTTAAGTTGATAACAAGGATCACACATTGATATGGGGAGGTATATATGCAGTGGTCTTCAGTCTTCACACACTGAAAACAGCTACAGAGTTCTGCCCGAGCAAAAGAAAAAGACAACAGTGATAAACATATGTTACAGACTTACAGTTAAGAACAATAAATACTTCTTTAGAATTAAAAAAAAAAAAATCCAGATGAACTAAACTTATCATGAAGGTGAAGTGATGATACATATTTCTTTTCATTTTCTTTTTTGGAGTCAACTTTGCTCAGGCTAAACAGATTTTTTAAGGGCGACTAATAACAAAAGCACAAAATTAGAGTAAATTTATTACAAAGCAAGGGCTGTTTTTTGAAAGGAACACAGTAGGTGAGGCAGTTTTTTAAGTTCTTAAGATGTAACAATGACTGGGGCTTGTGTCCACCGGCCACCATATTAGCCATGATGATCTTCCTCGGACATTTGCTTCGTCCACCCACTGAGGTGGTTGGAATTTCAGAAAATTTCTATTGATACGGCATCGGGTACCGGAGATAATGAAGAAACGTGAGCTGTCGTGAGGCCCACACTGAATCAACAACCCTTGAGCTTTTAGGTGATTTTTTCCCGATTCATTCAAGTCTAGTACTGTCGATAGAACAAACGCACTTTCGAAAATATTTCTTTTTTAATGGATTGTTGCAGGGACGACGCGTGAAGCAACTAATGAATTTCATTAATTTTGTTAAACTGGGAATGCAGTGTTACGGCTTGACGGAAACAAACGGGCCGATTACACTCTGCGACGGGATTGAAGGAAGGTTTCATGTTTCAATCGGGAGACTGATCCCGTCTCTGGAAGCTAAGATCGTAGATTTATACACGAGACAGCCCCTTCCTCCTCGCAAATGCGGGGAGCTCCTCGTCAGGGGCCCTCCCGTTATGCAAGGTAGATCGGTTTTCCCGCTCCGGGTAGTGACTATTTTACACTAGTGTTCACTTTCTCTCGTTTCTGCTTTTCGTAGGCTACTTCAAGAACCAGGAAGCCACTTGTTTTGCCATTGATGAGGAAGGTTGGCTTCACACGGGTGACTTGTGCTTCATCGACACATTCGGGCTTGTCTATGTCGTCGACAGGATCAAGGAACTCATCAAGTATAAAGCCTACCAGGTTCGAGAACTGTTTCGACTGGTTCTCCGTTCTCGGTTGTCCGAATATCGTCAACTGATCATTTTGGTATTTACAGGTTGCTCCGGCCGAGCTGGAAGAAATCCTGTGCTCCCACCCTGATATAGTAGACGCGGCCGTTATCCCGTACGTGTCCTTTAAACCCTTTTATCCTTTTCGTCAATTTCTTTCTTCTTGATCTCCAACAAAACTGGGACTGTAACCAACTCAGATGTCGGGACGAAGAAGCAGGCGAGATACCTATGGCTTGCGTCGTGAAAAGCACAGGTAGCAAGCTGCAAGTGGAAGACATTATCAAGTTTGTCGCAGACAAGGTACCCACCCCAGCAAGGGCCTTTTTTAACATTTACTGCTCGGAATTAAAATATCTGCTATGCATTCATTCGTTAAAGCTGTTTTCTACAGGTAGCTCCCTATAAGAAGATAAGAAAGGTGGTGATGGTGGAGAGTATTCCAAGATCTCCCTCTGGGAAGATCCTGAGGAGGCATCTCAGAGTCTCCATTGCACATCCTCGTTTAGAAATCTCTCCGAGATTGTGAGCTGCGGATCATCATTCATCAACTGATATATTAATTAAAATTTTAATTTATCCTATGTGTTTTTGGGTTCTTTCTATTATATTCTCTTCATTGAGTTGATGTTGTCAAGAACTTATTGATGCAATAACAAGTCCGTTGAGAGGCTTCTAAGGAAAAATTTTATGCCATGGCGGGTTGTTCTTCCTTAATCAAGCATAGCAGTTGATCATATTAATTTGTTCAAAATGTAATTTTCAGGATGAGATGGAATCAACATCTATCAAGCATATTGGATCAATTTTCTTCTCACACATTATTGAACAATTTTATTTGCTATACACCAATGGAATAATACATAATAATTTCATGTGTTGTGGTAAAACATCTTAATCTATTTGGCTTGGATTTTCAAGGTGCTAATACCCGACGAAGTCGGACTTGGATTATAGCAATAAAAATACTTATTAATATTTAATCATTAAACTTATAGATAATGTATTAATACTATAATAATCTATGTTATACATATAAAAAAAATTACAATAAAATATTATGTTTATAGGTTTATTATATATTTTAGTATATATATATTTTTTAAGCTTAGAAGAAATAGAGTGACCCACTAAAATAAGAAGAATACCATCTGGATTTTTGTTACCTAATTCGAGGTTAAGATACCTTTAGAAATTGAAGAAGAAGCAAGATTGATGACTATTTTCTTGCTCTCTATATCATATGAGGTTCTTTTTTACCTTAGGGACTTTAATGTTAACATGGTCAGCTACTTTAATTGGTATAAATGCCTTGGAAATGGCTCCTAAGATGGCAATTTGTGTTAGAACCAACTTTGATCTTTCTTCTTGGGCCAACTGAAGTGTCACGTTCCATTTCCATACGTGTGTGACAAAGAGACACAACGGTGGCACTCGTGGGAGGGGCAAAACCGTCAGCCGACTATGTCTCTGAGAACGGCAGCATTCGAGGCTCATTCCTCGGAATAATGATGAACGGATTACTTAAATACCCTTAAATGTTCGCCTTTTTATGGCTGTCATACGCGGTCTTTTTTGGTCAATTCGTACTTCACTCAATTCCCAGGAAAAGCCAAAGGGGTGCTTCTCCTGTAGACAGCGACCATTAGTACCATTTCGCTCCTTTCTGCGTATATATAAATACGTTTTTTCTGTTTTTTTTCTCCGGTTGAAATCTTGTTTACTCGTTTCTTTTCTTTCTTCTCCGGAGGATTCTGTGCTTCAATCCTCGCGTCTGCATGCAATCAGGTATCTCTTATCTTCCTTTTCTCTGATACTGTAAATTAGAATCTTCAGGTTTGGTTGGTTTCGTCTTTGTTGAGTGAAAGATGGTGGTTGGTGGAGAGATACCTGTTTCTATGTGACAATAGGATGAAGTTTCTCGAATTGTTTGTTTTCAAATGACCGGGTATGATTTTTGTAACTGCATTTTATTGTGAACTGTAGGTGATTGTATGCTTAAGTTCGTACAGGAATGTAGCGGCTACTTTTTATGGTTATAGTTTTACATCTAGACCAATTTTTTTTTTGAGAATAATGTCTTTTTTTTTTTAAATTATTAAGCTGTTGATCGATTGTCACAATGACTGAGGTATGGTACAAAGGTGGAAAAAGCTTGATTATTGTTAACATTGTTCTTTGGATTGTGTATTTATGAACATTTGTAAATGTTTTCTCTGGTGCGATCACCCTAGACCATCATATTGTAGACAAATGAAGAACTGATTGTTCATTGCAAGGGCAGAGGGCTATTTTACAAAAGGGTTTGTAGATTTATAGGTTTTTATTGCTGCGGTTTAGTTGCAGGATCTGTATAAGTTAAAAAGTTAGGTTTTCAGTAGATACGGTAATGTAAAATATTTAAAGTAAAATTTTGATCAGTTAGCACATTTAGCTGTCGGTTTCTTAATATGTCAAGATCAGATTTAAATCACCAACGCTACAGGGTCAATTCATTTCTGGGACTGTTTTGCATTGGAATTTGAAATTTGAACAATGTCTGGAAGTTGGGTCACGAAAATATATGTCCTTTTCATGTTTGGTATATCAGAAATTCAAGTTGTAGCTTTGTAATCATCTTCCCACTCTTTAGTATGCGGTGCCAAGAAAGACCTAGAAGTTCATTTTCTCCCAATTCCGTGAAGCCGTTCTCATACCTGATCCTTCGAGGTTTATTACTTTCTTCCTTATTCATTACTGAGCAATTTGCAGTAAAGATGAGGTCTTACTTTATTTTTTTTGCTAATGTTGTTATTGTGCCTCCTCTTCAAAAGAAATTAATGTTATTGTGCTATCAGAAAGTAACTGAAGAGTGTTTTATCCAAAGGCTGTAGCTGGTGACAATGTGATTTTAGAAAAATAAAATGTATGTTTGCAGTTGTAAGATGTACTACTAAGTCAATCTGACTGGAATTTAGGGATATAGAGAGAATATCTGTGGAGTGGTTGGCTTTTCAAAGTGATGGGAGTGGGTAAATTGTCAAGTGTGTGAATCTTTTGGAAAATGGAAGCAGGGATTCCTCACAATTATAAAAAAAAAATCCATCCCTTGACAATGTCTTAAATAAGTTTCTTTTTTAACTGATAGATAAAGGATCACATAATCTAAATTTTTTATTACTTATATGTGTGAGTAGGTTATATTGCAAGTTGATGGCATCAAATTGAGGATGCAACAGACAGTCATCAACCTGACTTCCCAGGCGCTTACCTTACTTAGCTAGAGAACTGATGTACTCCTAGTTATATTATGCGATGGAAAGTATCTATTGAAAGACACATCCATGGGACAAAGAGCAGGCATTATGCATGTATTTTCATAATTACAAAAAGTAAATAATTTTGTGTTCTGCACAATGATAATAGATTAACTTTTCAACATGAACTGAGATGAATGAGTTTTTCTCTAAGCGATCTAAAATGAACTAGTTAATCTTGAATGCATGAAACGTTGTGTCCTAATTTGGTACGAATTAGGAAAACATTTATCGTATTCAAATAGGGCAAAATGATCTCAGCATTCTCTGATAATCATGCTCTGAATATAACTTAGATTTGGTGATTTATTCGGTGATGGGGATTTAAACACCTAGATTTTAACATCTCTATAATGATGGTGTAACTTCTCTTCTCATTTTGTAAGGGTTTTATCAACATCTAAGCACGACCAATATAACATGGATGGAAGTAATAAGGAAATTGTTAAAGGTCAACCTAATAATGGAGGTACCAAATGCTTGTATACAGCAGAGGAGATGGATATTATTTTGCGAAGTCTGAGATCGTTCGGCAGGCTGTGATGATGATGATGATGATGATGGATACTTTTTAAAATATACTAGTTTAATTTTGTATAGACACTCTGGTTTTTAAACTAGATTTTCTTTTTACTAAAATGTTTGAATTTTGAATTTTGAATTTTTGAAATTTTCAGTTAACTCTGTGGCATCCCTTTAACTGTGCGGACATACAACAAGCTGTTTCTTAGCTGGGATTTGGAACCCTGCAGGCAGAAATGTTAAGCAGCAAAGTGGTCTTAACATATCAGCGAAAGAGATCATCAGCTCGAGTTGAAGCTGGTCATGGTACAGAAAGTAAAAATCCTCATTCAGAGTCTCCTGTTAATATTCCTATAAACATATTGAATTCCAGTAATGAATCAAGCACAAAAGACCCACTGGTGAATCGTAATGGAGGTGGTGAGGTGAGGAAGTCATAACTTCATCTATTTTGTTTTCTTAGTTGTGATTTCATTCGAGCCCAATGGCAAAAATCAATAAGAGCTAGGAAGGAGGGTCCCTAACGATAAGAGACCGAAGATTAACCCTTCCTTAGCTGACAAATCAGCTAAACAATTTGTTGATCTAGGCATCTTATATCCAAAAGTCTTGAATTCTTCTTTCAATTTAAGTGCCTTGCTATTTTTGTTCTAGGAACAAAGAAGTATTGGTTTGATGGATGAAATTCACTTTGCTCAATTGGTTCTTTGCTTTTATCTCATGGAAATTCTTAATGCAAGTTTTAGCTTATCAGTGTCTAAGTCACGTCATCCATGTACTTGAACATGTCTTATTCTTTTTGAAGGATGGCTCCAATGGGCAGTTAACAGACTCTGCTTCAAGTGAAAGCTCAGATTCAGGGCTTTCTGGGCTGCTGCAAGATCAAGATCAAGATCCAAGGAGGGAACTGAAGTGTCTCTCCGAGAGGTCTGATGTTGGACCGATTATGCTTTGTTCTCATAAATTGTTCTTGACACCTAAATGTGGACAGAGTGCTTCACAGACATTTGTAAAGGATTCAGATTCTAGTTGGGTGGTGTCATCAACAGAAAGAAATTGTGCTGTTGAATGTGAGGGCCTCACAAAATCAGAGAAATGTTCTCCAGAAACCAATTATAGTGTACAACCCACACCGTCGTTCAGTACTGATCTACATAGAAAATTTAGAAACCCCTTAATTACTTTTAGTCGAAGATCCAAAAAGAAAGAGTCAATGAGCAGGAGTGAGAATCAGACTTGCAATTCAGAGCTCTCTCCAAAAGATGTGGTTTTATTGAGGGAAGTAGCTGGGGTGAACCCATTGCCACTTCAAAGACAGGACAAGGTACATTATATTTACTTGGATAACCTTTTAAAAAAAAAAAATCTACTTGGCTAACTGGCTTTTTAGCTGCAGTTCATGTGGTATATTAAGCTTTTTTGAAGAATAGTAAATAGCTTTATCACTTAGAGAAAAATTACATTACATTCTTATAGCCTAAGGGTTAAGGATAAAATTTATACTGGGCCAAAGCCTAAATTTGAAAGCTGAGGAGAGCTTCAGATCATTAATTGGGGATGAGAGATATCCTCTTGGTCAATGTCTGATATTAAAAAAATATGTAATTCCATATCTATTTGATCAGTTAGCTAGATCAGGTGTAACTCAGGATGGTTTAATTGAAATTTTGATTCCTTTCTTTGTTATCCATGCTGAGTGTGTTTTCTCTTGATTTTCTTATTTTTCAGGAAACTTTTGTATTTTACTAGCTCCGTAATTTTTAGTTTCTTCTGCTCTATTCTACTCAGCTAGTCGTCTTTATGTGTTTTGTATCTTCTTCCTTCGTTGAATGAATTTCTCATGATCTTAAAAAAAAAAGAAAAACATATGTACTTCCTTTTGGCACTATCTGAACCACTGCACTTTTTCTTTGCATCATGCTGTTAAAAAAACAATTAATTTTCTAACAAGCAAGTTAAGTAGTAGAATCTTGAAAAGTGGTTTCTGTTAAGAAATATTGAACTTGCCATAAGTTGCCCCAGTTTTGTGGAGGATTAAGTACTTAGAAGGTGGGGTATAACATGGCCATCATCTAAGCCATGCTAACTGCACCTGTGCTTAAATTCTAAAAACAATGCTTACTTTACTGTTCTCAAAATATAAAATACTGTGGATGTACTGATGTACTGAAGTAGTCATATGTCATTTAGTTTGACTGCCTGGTAAATTCCTAAGAAAGTTGATATTATGTAACAGCCTTCACTTCTGACCTATTGACTTTACTCATTGAACCACTGAGTTTGATCTGCTGGTTTCTGCTATCTAAGTATTAAATGTAAAAATTTAATCAGAAATGTTTATCTCTATCTCTTTCTCTTAATGTTTGACATCTGTATTTTAGTTTGAGATCTAAGTTACCAAAAATTTGCTCCAGAAGAGGGTAGGCTACTCAAGTGTTCTCTTCATCTATTTTTGTCATCTAAAATATTTAGGAAAAAACTGGTGAACAATATAGACCATCTTATTATGAAATCTTTCATGTACAGTAGGTTTCTCTAGAGCTACCTTCATCTGGTACCACTTTTTAGGGCCTTGGAACATAATCAAGAACAATGCTAAGTTATCTTAAAATTGTATTGCATCTTGAATGCTTTATATATGCAGTAGCAATAGTACTATTAGTTCTTGTGAAATCATTCTGTTCTTTGAATAGCTCGTCTGTCTAAACACTGGCCTTTTTGTTCATTTTTATCTCACTGAATTTAGTAAATATTTAGGATTGTTCTTTTGAATATTTTGTGCTCAGTGTGTACTTTCACTTCTTTCTTAGGCATGTCTGCTATTATTTCATTATCTAAATTATTTTACAGTGATAGGTTCATTTATTAAGTTTCATAAATCTTAATCTTTGATCTGGTATTTTGAGGCTTTCTGATCTAGTGCATGTTGAATATGTAGTTATATACGTCAGCAATGTTCTCTTTTTTTATGAATTAAAGGTTTCTCAAAGAAAAAAAGAAAGCAAAACCAGTTTTTACTAATGGCTTGACTTCTAAAGACATAAGAGAATGCCTGGTGTAGAATAGCTTGACTCCTAAAAGGCATAAGAAAATGCCTGGTGTAGAATGGCTGGACACCTAAACGGCATAAGAGAATGCCCAGTTTAGTTGCGGTCTCTGTTTCAGCATTCCAATGTTTGCAATTATGATCTTCTTCTACATTTTAAAAAAAAGAGCTTCTTCTTATACTCTTGTGTGGAAAAGACCTATTGGTATATATCTTTATGTTCAGGGCACTCTTACATAATATCGCACTGCATAAGAAACGGCGTTTTGAGAATTAAATAAACACCAGACTCTGATCCATGATTAACAGATAGCCAATGAAGAGGATGGAGGCTGTAAATCAAGTGATACTGGAACCGTGTGTGAACTTACAAAGTAAGTGCATGTTTTCTAAAGTTCATTGCATGCTGTGAATTATTTTCTATTATTTTTTACACTTTGGCCGTTTTTATGCAAAGTCTCAAGAAAGAATCAAGCACTCACATTCAGCATAGTTTGGACCACTGTCCTTCTCCTCTGAAGGCTGAACCTACTGGTTTGGTCCAGGAGTATTACCATCCTGCCAGACGTGATGAAATATCTTCTTTAACTTGTGGAATGGAAAATTCCTTTTCTGCTGCAAGAGATTCTCGGTCCAATTTGCCAAAAAATAGAGCCAGCACTGGGGAGGCACCCAGGATATTGTCAATGAATGAGGATGAGGCCAATTTGGAGCTATCTGTTGCACCTCCTAATGCCATGAATTTGGATGTATCACGCCGTGCAGGTATTGTATTGGTAACAGTTTACTTTTTGGGTCTTAGAAAGGACACAGAGTGCTTCCCTTTGCTCTGTTAAGCTAATTTTGTGCTATGCTGGTAGATGAGGTGGTCATCAAAAGAAAGAAAGTGGAACACTGCTCCTCAATGCTTTCAATGAACATTTTGAACCAAGAAGAATGTCCAAAGGTAAATTGTAGCTTCTCTATGAAATTGATTTCTTTCTTTAGTTTAATTTTGATTAGAAGTGATTCTAACATGTCATCTGAGTTTTTAGAAGGTGAAATGTTTCTAACTTGTTGGAAATTGAACTCCTCTTGATATGCAGAGCCTTTCTGGAGAGGTATTAAATGAAGTGTTCCCACTAACATGTAGGTCACCAGAGGGAACAACTTCTCGCATTGATCTTCAGGGAAGAATTTTTCCTCCACATCTGGACCAGAGCCAATCTAAACAAAATCTAATGAAGTCCTCACTCTTCCCCCCTCATTTTCTAGATTTGTCTCTACCCATCAACCCTGGAACTCCAGTTGTAACCCTTCAGAATTCGCCTCGTATGCTCTCACCTTCAAGCTTTAGCTCAACTAATTGTAGGACCCAGTCTGCGACTGATGAGAAGGCATCATCAGATAGACACAGGCAACTTCTTGATAACATTTTACACCGTGTAGGAATGTTTAAAGCAAACCAGGTTTATTCATCAGAGAACCTCAGGGCTTACACAAGCATGTGGTCCGAGGAAGAATTGGATTCACTCTGGATAGGTGTAAGAAGACATGGGAGAAATAATTGGAATGTGATGTTAAGGGATCCGAAGTTGCATTTCTCAAATTGGAGGACTGCTGAAGATTTGGCAGAGCAGTGGGTCCAGGAACAGTCAAAACTTTTGAATGGTAGTAAGCATTGTCAGCCAATGACATTATCAAAGGCAGATCTTATTACGTGTGGTCGTGTTGCATCCAAGAATTGGTCCATACCTACCCTTCGGAATGGAGCGACTGAAACCCACCTCTCTCTTGGAGATGTATATGGTCAGAAAGATGGAGCTGTTCTAAAGAAGTATCCTTTCCATTTTTCACAACCCTACTCACCACCTCATATGAAAAAGAGCTCAGTTTTGTGGAGAACAGAGTTGTCACAACAGAAACCCACCAGAGGCCAGAGAAATCGATTGTATACTGACAGTAAACGGGTAACGGGTTTGTGTGATTTACAGGACAAGTTTGCAATGTTTAATCATGGGGTAAGCAAAAGGAATTTATGTGAAGCTCAGTTACCCACCAATGATGATCTCTCATCTGATTTGCAAGAAAAGGGTAATCTTCCTCATTGGCTAAGAGAAGTGACTAGTGTCCCTTCCAGGCCGACTGAGTTGACATTACCTCCAAATGTTTCAGCTCTCACTCGGTCAGTAAGTTTATCTTATAATGAAAATCCAGTGATCCCTTCCATATCTAATCCAGGTTTGTTCACAGTGCAATCAAAAGATTCAATTAAACTGCCAAGGAAGAAGAACAGGATAAGCTGTAGAACCGGTTGTCTTAGAGTCACAGAGAGATCTGCATCAAAAACTCCTGATATGAGTGGTACAGATATTTCGTGGATGGAAACCGGACTTGGTCTTTTTCCAAGCGTGGGATCAAGCCCCTTAAACACTATGAGGAAGGTACTTGATCACAGTAAAAGAGTTGGTCAGGATCAGGTTGAGAACCCATCAGATCGGCTTGCCCCAAAAGATCCGATCGTAGTTGATAGTGATGCCTCTTCTGAGGAGACAATATCTGATGATCAAAGTGGTAGGGAATGTTAGTCGTCAAGGCTAGCATTTTTTGGTTCAAAAGTGAAAGCATCTCACAATTGTAATAGGTTTCATTCTGAGGCGGTTGCTTCTGTACAGATGATATTTTGTGAATATATAGTGGATGCAGAATTAAATTCCCCGTCGTTCACCAGAATAGTTATGCGTATTCCTACCAATAGTTTCGCTAATTTCTTGTAAAAGAACAGAATGAATCTATTGCAAGCACGAACAGAACTCACAATTTTTATTTCATTCATGAATGAAGGGAAGCAAGGTGAATGATGCTACCGGAGCACACGCGCACGCCAACAGAGCCGAGGGGAAGAGAGCATCCACCTTTAGTTTTACCATGAAAAAGCTTCACTCATGAGTGCCCGGTTAAAAGCATAAAAGCACCTCAGTAGTGGGGAGGCATGGTGTGTTCTCTTTTCTTTTTCTTCAACTTTTTCATCCTTACCTTACCCTACAAATCGCGATTCACGCCCACGCACAAAATTCTCCACTTTCTGTTCCTTCTCCCTTCTTCCAACCTACCTACAGTTTCGAGCTTACAAATTCGATCAATGGCTGGGGACTTTATTCTCCTGTTCAAGACTTCTGTTTCTTTGTCACTGGATTCAATAGCAACAGGCGATTAGATACACAGAGCTGTAAGGAGAGAGGGAAGATACAGAGAGAAGTAATTTGATTCTGTCCTCCTGGCGCAGAACAGATGCACTTCCCTAGTATGCTCTTGTTATGCACCAACCAGGTACCGAAACAGCAACAAAAAAGAAGACGACACCAATAATGGCAGTGCAAAGAGTTCGGAGCTCCCTTCTCAGCAACCAGACTCTAATAAAGCAGCAGGCGGAGGTCCACAGACTACCAGTAACAATACCATTGGCGGCAGTGGTGGAACGGAAATGCAACAGCCATTGTCAATTCAAACACAGACGCTTCCCCTCAAGAGTAATCTCAAGAAAACACCGTCCGGCGAAGAACAGCCGCTGCGGAACGGGAAAAGGAAAGTTAGCTGGCCGGATGCCCAGGGCAAGGATCTTGCACATGTTCGAGAGTTCCATACAAGGTACAAATATCTCAATCCTGTTTGTCCATGAATTCCTTTGATGCAAGCTGATGATTTCCCTCTGTTCTCTTTGTGATTTTGTAGTTCATTCCACGACAGTGAACTGGAGGAAGTAAGGAATTCTCGTATCTGTGCGATTCAATGACGGAAGATGTTTCACTTTTAAAGAGTACGAGGCTAGCAAATTTATTCTTGTTTTCTCAAAAACTCAGATAGGAAGTAATCTTCGCCATTTCTAACTATTTCAAGGCAGGATCTAGAAAACATTTCCTTGCGTCAAGTGTGAAGCGAATAGTGAATATGTTCATCCGCAAACTGCTAAGGAATACAGAAATTCTTTCCTCTGATGAACATTTTAACAAAAGGCAGAATATTGACGAGTGTTCATCGATTGGAAGAAGGAATCTGCGTCAGATCGATGTCGATGGAGTAGTTGATGGATTACAAAATTTGTGAACCTCCATGGGTCTATGCGTGTGAAAAATGGCTTATTTCCAAACAGACCCTGATAGCGTTAGTTTCGGATTTCATGACCAATCCTAGTGTGTTATTAGCGATTGGTAACACAGTGATAATGTAGAGGGATGAATTACCTGCAAACGGCTGATTAGTCTGGAGTTGAGATATGATTATGGAGAAGCAAATCCGTGCTTCGCCCCCAAACACCTAAATCTGTGGAAACAACTCTTTGCTGCAAGAGAGAGAGACCCTCCATAGTCTCCAGCCTCTGGAGATCCTCTTTCACCCCATATGTGTGGGAATTGAAGCACTGAACCACAAGGCCTCTTTTGTCTGCTGTCCCCTGCTTGCCACTCAACAGTCGTTCCAGTGCATCCAAATGTACCGAAAGTAATGTTCTTCAATAGCTGTTGTCAAATCCATTAATGGAATTTATACAAATTTCATGATGGGCAGGTAATACGCACCAAGAACATTGACATAAGCCCATTGTCTACCAAGGGGTCAAATGAACATCATCATCACTCATCCTAAGACCCTCTTCTGGGAACTTCAGTTTTTAAATACAAACACAGGCGAACTAGAACCATATGCATGAACTGTAAATAAATTGGATGGTAAAAAATAAAAATAAGGTGGACTGTAACAGACTTAAGGATGGTTAAGATACATTGCAGATCTCTCGATCTTCCAATTTTTTTCTCTATTTGTTTGAGGCAGATCCCTTCTGGACGCCTCCAATTTCCTTATCCATTGCGGCTGCAACAGTCTAAGAAATTTCAACAGGACAACTAAATCATAAGCAATTTCATCAGCTGGTAGCTCTGTACAGAAAACAAATACCTTGGAACTATACATCAATTGAGCCAGATACGATTCCTAGAAAACAATTGCCTAACAATGGGAGAAACATATAAATAATTACCAGGACATCATGGCTGATCTTCATCTGGTCTGGCCCGTGTGAACCTTCGACGCCTCCTTGGAATTGAAACATCATCCCCCATGTCCCCACCAAGATTCCAATCCTCTTCATCCTCATCTTGTAGACCCAGCAGGTTTTCCCCCCACAAGTGACGGCGGTGACTTGTGAATCCTCCAGAAGAGCGGCGGTGTCTTCTCCAGGCCCTAGACAAGCCACCTCCTCGTTGCTCATCAGCATGGGCCATTGGACTGATCATATGGAAGAGAAAGAAGGTCGTCCACCATGACCCGCTTCCTTCCACAGGCACACTTTCTCTATCGCTTGAAACACCATCCCCAGTATCAATAACATAATCGCCAATCACAATTGCTCCTGGCATGGCTGCACGTATTGCACTTACGATATCACCATATTCTTGTTGGTGCTCAAGGTGGCGCCAAGCACGTTGCCTTGATGGGTCCACATCTGCAGGCCGTGTAGTTGGGTGGACCCGTCTAGCATGCCTTCTTAACTCACGGTAGTTGCCAGAAAATGAGCAAGACTCCCTAGAGCAGCTTCTCTGCTTCAGGTCAAGATACTGTCTTGCCTCCTTCACAATCTTCCAGCCTCTCACAGTTCCTCTACAGAGGGGACACGTTAAGTTTGAATTTGGTTCCAGGGTACATCCATCTCCCAACTCCTCAGCTCCAGAGATGGTGTCTCTACTATGTGACTGCCTATCAGAATCCTGGCCATCATTATTTTCTTCCACGGCTGCCAATAGCCCAGCTGCAATCCCCACATTGTTTCCTTGGTAATTGTAAGGTTCATGAGTTTCAGCAAAGCTCCTCCTCCTTCTTGGACCCCTGGAAATGGGTTCAGAATTTGCACTGTGAAATGGCCTGTGAGAAAGAGTTTCACCTTCAGGAGCTCCGGTGTAGGATGGACCAGGTTGTGCTGTCTGGTCATTTTGCTGCTCAGAGGACCTCAGTTTTTTTAAGCGGTCCAGGCAGTTTGAATGCCTGTAACTCGTGTCACAAACGTATGATCTGCAGCCTTTGTCATGAGAGCTGCAAAGAAGAAGTACAGCATTATGTGGGTGGTCCATGCAGATTGGGCAAGATGCGTCATCCCATTCCTTGTGCATGGCACGGATATCAGAATCATTTGATGTGCTTCCTTTCATATCTGTCATCTTCACTCGAACTGTAGACTAATTTATTTGACATATTGAAGCAATTAGTTAGCTACAGTTCATCCGGTAAAAACACAGATTAGATCTGAACATTGACCTTCCAAAAGGATGAGAACAACATACAAAAAAAATGAAAAATAGAACAGGTCACTATTCATGCATTCTCATTGTGAGATACAGCATTCACCTTGAAAGCAAACAGAACTATAGAGGGAAACAAGCCAGCCACACTCCTACAGCTACCATAATTGCATACAGGAAAACTTTGCAGAGAACTGATTCATTCCAATTGATTAATGGCATATGGGAGCTAGATCCAGAAGGTCATTTATAAAAACTTTGAAGGGTAAAAGTTATCAAGAAAACAATTTCTCCAAAAGCCACCCACCTACTGCTACCTTAATCGCAATATCTACATCTGGTAGGTTAAATTGTCGCAACAGAAGCAAACTGGCCGAACCCTCATCTTAGATTGGCTTGCCACATGTCACGGTCACATTTGAAGAGCTATGGTAACCAGCTAATCAACATCTTACAATTTTTGGGAGTAAATCTACACCCTACATTAAATTTATTTATTTGTTTATTAGTATAATACACCATACATTCAATGGTAACTTAGGAAGTGAGCTATTATGTAAACATCAATTCGATGGAGAGTATCTACTATAGTGAAGTCCAAACTAACAAAGGGTTAACATGACTAGATTTCCAATTTCCAGTTGGGAAAGAAAATCTTCCTTCCTTTGCCTTCTTCTTAAGCAAGGGGACCCCGAGTTGGCAAAAGTTTGATGGAGTGAAAGGTCGAAAAGTGCATCCTGCGGAGGTTCAAGCTTTTAAATCTGAGTCCTAATTTATGGCACATGAAGTATAAAGCTGAGTCCTAATTTATGGCCCTCTCTATATGGTTCCAGAATGTCATTATATTGGATTTTTTTTAAGGATAAAAGTTATCAAGAAATTTTTTTCTCCAGAAGCAAGCAAGCAAGCCACACTCCTATGTCTATCGTGATCACAATATCTACATCTGGTAGGTTAAATTGTCACAATAGAAACAAACTGGCCGAACACTCATCTTAGATTGGCTTGCCACATCTAACAGTCACACTTAAAGAGCTATGGTGACCCAGCTAATCAACATCGTACAATATTTCTGAGTTAATCTACATCCTACATTAAAGTTGTTTATTTATTTACTTATTTATATCATACACCATACATTGAAATAGGAAATTAGCTATTATGTAGATCATCAATTCAATGGAGAGTATCTACAATCATGAACTTCAAACTAGCAAAAAGCTAACATGACCAGATCTCCAATTTCCAGTTGGAAAAAGATCTTTCGTCCTTTACCTTCTTCGTGGGCAAGGGATTCCAAGTTGGCAAAAGTTAAATTGAGTAAAAGGTTGAAAAGCGCATCCAGTAGACATTCAAACTTTTAAAGCTGACTCCTAATTTATGGCACATGAAGTACAAATGAATTAGCATAACAGCTGTCTAAGTTGTTTTTTTCAGGAAACTGTTTCTGATAATCAATGGCTATTGATAGATAATAAATCCGACATAAAATGAACAGACAATCTACTTATTTTTCTTCAGGAAATGAGAAATATTTTTCTATACGAACACCCCTTTCGTATCTAGTTGATAGTTAACAGAAATCAACAAAGGCAAGGTAATTCCAATCCTTTAGTTAGAGATTATCTCTCATCCCTTTAGTTCTCTACACTGTATTTTATTGTTTGGTTCCACAAAATGCATTTTCAGCAGGACAGCTAAGAATTTCCACCTGTTCATGGCTGCTCACATAGTGCACAAAACCAAAGAGTTTATACACAATAAGAACTATACAGTGTCATTCAAACTCCATACATATGATCAGGCTCATCGTGTATGCACTTGGCTTGAAATCATAATCCTTGATGCAAAGGTGTTGTTATTCAAAATCACATCCCCTGAACATGAACAGTTTTTTCCTCTTAATTAGCATAGGAAAATATTTTTTGATTACATGCATACCAAGTCTACAAAAAACACCCAAAAAATCACATCGTCATAAACTATAAAGCATATTCTTAAGCATTATTTTGGACAAAAAAAGCAAGCCAACAGCATCCAACGTATAAACACTCACCAGGAAAACAGGAACTCTGGACTTTATCCCTTACTTGTAGCTTCTGAACTCCTATGACTTTGTAATCAGCTTTTATAATTGACAAAGATAGCAATTTTTTGATGAAGGAAATCCTACACAACCCAATGCAGAGAGCTTCCAAAGATTGTAATTAATATTCCAGTGTCCTAAAACATCTCCAATAAAGTGCAGCTTGGACTAAAAAATTAATGTTTATCTCATGCTCCACAAAGTCACCAATGGTTCCAAGATCCTGCACTTACCGTGGAACAAGGATGATAGTCATGTACTTATTATCCAATCATCACAAATATCGAAAAACATGGACATAAAAAGACATTCATAGGCAATTTATGAAGAGACCAGAAGCAAAAGAAATCAAAATCCAAGATTTCACTAATTTCACAAAACTGGAGTTGCCGAGTCCACAATGGGAAATTTAAAAACAAAAGTTTCAGCAGCAAACAAAAGGCTAATCAGATGAGCTATGAAAACTGAAGATGACAGCTAATAAATTTCCCTGGCAAGCATTTCAAGCCCAAAATTGGTTAGCAACCCAAAAATCCAACAAGCAATAGAACAATGACCCATCGCTTAAGAGGAAAAAGAATTGAAAAGAAATCATTACCACTTGCTCTAAATAACAAATAAGGAAAAAGCGACTAATTCATTCTGTTGCTCATCTATCGGATCATAAAACCAAACTTACATCTTGATGAAGATCAAAATACGATTTTTGTTGTAAAATTCAATCCTAGTAAACAACAAACAATTCTCGGGATCGACAAAACCGGAACTTTGATCTTTCCGTAGTACTTGCACAGGATGACTCCCGACACCGCCTGCCAATTTACTCTCTGGATCTAAGGTACAACCCAATTTTTAATTTGTATTCCTTTAATTTGAAATAAAAAGCAAAGACAGCACAGTAATCCAAGAAATCCAAGCCCATCCATGCCACCCAACCTCATACCAAAATAGAGAACCGACCTAATCTATCCAACCACCAACCGGGTTTTCGTTCATTCGGCGTCCTATAACGCTCAAGCGCAACGAAGCGATGTAGATCAACCCAAACAGGTCCAGATAAAAAACTTAATAACCAAACAATAACGTACCCCTAAAAACACAACAAAATCCACTAGCACAACATGGCACAAAAAAAAAAAAAAAAAAAAAAAATCAGAAAAAACATAAATCGTCAAATTAGAAGTACTAAGGTGCGGATTTTACAGAAACTTGAGAGGTTGCAGGATAGGAGGCAATTAGATTGACGGAGCAGAGGCCCAGAAAACGCAAACGTTTTCTTCAATTTCTCAGTTTACCCCCTTCTCCGCAACCGAAAACAAGGGTTTCGTCTTTATAATTATCGTTTTCCTTTTGGTTTCTTGTAGCAGGAAACCGAAGCAACAGAGAAAACCAAAAGCAGACGACTTGGATATATTTTGAACAGCTTTGTAAAAACGACTCTGCGTCAGTGCGTGCGTTACCACTGGTAGTGGAATAAATAAATCACCTTCAAACTCGATTAGTGGAATTACGTTTACTAAACTAATTTATCAAATAATTACGCAACTAATCAGAGTCTTTGGAACCGGAAAAGCGGACCGAGTTAGGCATCGGCAAAAGTCATCCTGCGCCATCGAAAGACGAGTACAAACTATCTCTAGTTGTCCAAAATGGACTCTGACTCTATTCTAGCGTTTTTGTAGGTTCGTGACTCGTGAAATAATGAGCGTCGCAAGGGGTGGTGGCACTACCGGCGAAATGCACGCACCTCGCCGTAATTTTATCACCCCAGACTTTATTCATCTAAAAATAATTTGGCCCAAATCAGACGAGATCTCCAGTTCCTCACTTCCCTCTTGCATGGGAGTGGTGCTGAAAGATAAACAGGTGCCATGATTATGTTGTTAATCCAGTTCAGAGCTGCCTCCTTTTTGGCAAGCAACCCATGTCTCCTTAATTTTCTTATTAAAATTCTCACATTCATATCAATCTTTTTGCACTACCCCCTTGCTTTCTCTTCACAATTTCGTCTGATCCAACCCATCATTCTTCCTTGCTTTTCTTTACAACTCAAAGACTGAGCTATATCATGCTGTCCACTCATGATCACCACCTCGGTCTCTCTGTTGCAGTTCGATTAATTTTCTTTAATATGTAGCTCCTTCCGGATTCGAAGATGAAGAAGGTGATCGGCTAGCTTATGGAGGAGAAGGATCTTCTCTGCAAGTCTCGACAAGGACGTCCAGGGTCGAAGGTAGAGAGCAGGTGTGAAGAAACTACCATGCATGAATCAAGAAAAACTGAGAAGAATCCGGGAGAAGCCAGCAGGCAAAGACCCATTTTCTGCTTTGGGAAGTGGAGAGGATTCAGGCAGCGTACTCGATCGAGATGCTTAGTCTGTTTGCAAGTTCATACGATTAAGGACTTGCCATTGTGTATAGAAGGAAGATCTCTAGTTGTTGGGTGGAGAGCTCAAGGATGGGACGGAGAGACTACTGTTCCAGTTCATGTTTGTGAAGGGACGGTTGATTTCGATGAGATTTTCCTACATTACTGTACCATTCAAAGCCCATCGAAGAGTTTCACTATATGCGTTTCCTCAGCAGATAAAAAAGCCTGTGATATGGGCACTTTCCAAGTGGATATCAGCCAGTTGAAGCCGGTTGAAAATACAAATCCCAAGTTTTGCGGGAAGACGATGAGTTTTGACCTCGGCGGAACGGCTGCCGGCGGGACACTGACTGTTAGTCTCTATTACACGATCATAGAGCCTGAACCTGGTTATCTGCAACCTAGAAGGTGTGATTCGATCGGTGAGTCACTGTTACTCCGAAATTGAATCAAATTGCTGTTTGGTATTCGTTTTTTGCAACAGATTTAGATTAACTACAGAAGTGTTATAAACTCCGATCTCCTGTTAATTTTGAGAAACGAAAAAGCCACGGATTTTGTTTCATAAAACAAAAAATCGTTTTTGCGTGTCGAGAGTTCCGTATTCTAAAAGAAAATCTAATGCAGGCCAGAAGAAGACCGGAAGCAAGTGTTTTTCCTGCCTCCCTGGATTGAAAAAGCAGAGAAAAACCCGCTCCCCATCAGGGTCTAGCCGCCGAGTTTCGTCTCTCAATCTCGACACCAACTTCATCACTATCGAAAACTCAACTGAAGACAATGACAGCTACGAAGACGAAGACGAAGACGAAGACGAAGGTTTTATTACAATCGAAAGAGGATTAGTCCGTGTACGTTCGTGGAGACCTCCTTCCCTGAATTCAATCACCTCCGAAGATGGCGAAATAGAGAAAGACAAGCCATTTCATTTTTCAGGTTTCTTCGAAGAATCTGAAGTCGACCATGTAGAAAATGAGTTCCTCAAGATGCTGGAAGAAAAGTCATCAAATGAAGCAGTGCCAGTACCATCACTGAATAAAATTGATGAGAAATTAAATGTGGGTATTGATTTGGATTTGAATCTAGGTCTGGGTTTCGACCTGGATTCAATGCTGATGGCGGCGGAGAAGGAGCTGCTGAAGGCGTCTCGAGTTTGGAAGAATAAAGTGGAGGCAAGGGTGGTGGAGAAGGCTGAATTTGAAGAGCTTGTGAAGATATGGAGATCAAATCAAAGCTCGAACCCTTCCCAAATTCACGGGGGATTTGGCAGCCCAGTCTGATTTTCCTTAATTATCTTCCAACGTTGAGCCATTGAGTAGAAGCGCAAAACAAGAATTCTACAGATTTTCAGTAACTGATTGAACCTATTGTAGATGACAATCTGATTTATCTTATTTAATCATATTTCAATGGATCTTTAAACCCAAATCCGAAACGTTATCCCAACCGTCGGATTAAAATTATCTTATTCGTCCAATCATGATCAACGATTATTTCAGTTGTCCCATCATGATCGGACGGCTGAAATAGTTGTTGATCGCGACTGGAGGGCTAAGATAGTTGTTGATTAGGACTAAATATTTTGCACCAAATCATTTCGTGTATAATACAAGATGGTGGCTCACTCAATTTACTTTTTAAGTAGGCGATTAAGTTGAAGAAGCCAAGGAAACAACCTAAATGTAGGGGTAGCATCCAGTTGAGTCAAACTCGAACTTGTATATGTTCAAATTTGGTTTGATTTAAATATTTCGAACTCGAGCTGAAGACTGGAGTTTTGGGAGAAACGTGAGTTTGCTCTTCTCCTTTACTTTGCTTGTTTTTTCGAGTTTTTGTCCATTATTGGCATGCATTTGTTTGGAGTTGCATACCCTGTCATCTGTTTCAAATTATTCCTTTTGCATACGATATTTTCTATTGCTTGATGGAAAGTTTTGAAAATTGCAGTTCAATGTTTAAAAGTCTTCATTTTCATTTCGTTTTTCATTCCGGGGCTTTAGTTTCTCGTGCTCTGAAAGGGCTTCATTGGCCTTGCTGTTTTTTTTCTTCTTCTTTTGATTGGGTTGCACAATACAGTTTTGAAATGTCAGGTACCAATCTCATAATATATAAACTCTTAACATTTCAATATTAGAACAGGTAGGATCTTAAAAACGGCGGAGAAAAAAAGGTGAAGAGAGAGGAATTTCTCTGAAGAAGATTCAATCAAGGTGCTTTTTAATGAAGAAATCACCAGCTTGGGTGATGATGGTTTCGAGGGATCATGTGAAGAGCGCCAGATTTTCATGGATGTTTTCTTTAGGATTGGCAAGGGAAGTTTGAGTAAGAGAAAATTCTGTTGCTGAAGCTATGAATTCTGAAGCAGAGTGGATTCTCTTCATTGTTATACTCATCAGTTGCTGGAAAGTCGGTTTATGCCAGACCTCATCTAAACATTCATTTGGAAAGGAAAGGAGTGGAATTAGTGTACTACAATGCATTCATCACAGCTATACTTCATGCATAGGACACAGTGGGTTTGAGGAGAATTCTAAGCAAAAGGAGACTCCATTTGATGTGGCTTGGACTCAGGAAAGTGGAAAAGCAAGCTGTTCATTCTGTTCCAGACAGGAGGAAGATGAAAAGAAAGGTTCCAAACGAAATTTTAAAGAGATTTCCAAATGAGAAGATAGGACTTCCGAAGGTGATTGCCTGTCATCTAAAGGTAAAGAAACTAATATGGTTGGAAGAAATAATAAAGAAGTTGGCAGATGTGAAAGCATAAAAGAGAGTTGCTCAAGAAATGATTTTATAAACCTCTTTTCGGAAAGGTTATCGAGGCATTTCTTCGGGCATAGAGACGGTACTAGAGAATTCTTTGGCTTGTGTGTTTTATGTCAGAATGGTTCTGTCCACTATTATAACTTGTAGCTTCTGTACTTAACCGACTAGTATTTTAGGTGTGGAAAATTAACCTAATCAAGATAGGTGGACCGGAACCACCTCCGACACCTACCCTGCTCCTTACCATTCCCCGCAGTATTCGAAGACAGAACGTGCCGGACCTGGGCACCACGTGGTGCGTTCAAATCTCGACGAAAGCGGTAAAAAATGAGAACGGTGGATGTCAGAGTTAGAGGTGGTTCTATCCACCAAAGGTATTTGGTTAAGCGTGGAAAATCACCGCTTACTAGAGTGGACAGAACTACTCTAATACTTTATTCTTCACCGCAAGAGATTAAAAGAGAAGTGGATACATAAGAGAAGGATTAGAATAGAAGCCAGGAAGGGAGACTAGGAGAGGAACAAATGAAGCTATAATAAAATTATTATAATAATAATTTAACCATTTATATGTATTTGTTCATAATTATATTATATTACATAAAAATTTAATAAGATAAAAAATATTATATTTTTAAATTTAAATATTACAAATAAATCCTATTATATTTTTTTACAAAGAAGAGTAAATAATAATAATATCAAGCTTTGGCACCGGGCGGATCCCCATATTGTGTCCACCGCCATCGGACGGCACGGATTCCCCTTCAAGCGCCTATCGACCTCTCCGCTATAGTGCGCCTTGGTAAACAAGCGCACTAAGTTGGATCATGGCTGCGTGTCACCTGTAGACGCTCGAATCGATACTTCAGTTCTGCAATGCGAATCTATCGTCGGCCCTGATACGCAGGCGGACACGTAAGGTCAGGGTTTCAATGTATGGATCCTTCCTCTTTTGACGTCTCCGCTGTTGATTCTACTTCAGAGTTTCTCGCAGCGCTGGATATCATAGAGCGTCAAAACGATACGAAGGTAATTCCGTTCTCTTTGGTGCGAGTCTTTTGCGCTTTTTTTTTTTTTTTTTTGTCGTTCTTTCGAAGTCGCAAAAATACTCGATCTGTCTACAATCCGATTTAGGGTTGCTTGTTCTTTATTGAATATTCTGTTCCAGATTTTTCTTTGAGAAGGTGGTAATGAGTTTAGTTTCGTTTGCTGCTTGGATTTTGTTTTCTTTAGCGTGTAGGCTGGCTCTCTGAAATTGGGCTGTCATCCTCAATGTACGAGCTATTGCGAGACCTTGGGTTTTTATTCAAGTATAAAGTATTTCGGTGGGTATGAAACGGACTTGTGAAGTGCAATGCTGGGCGTCCTTTTCTACTTTTTTCAGTGCCTTTTCTTTCCTTTCTTAAGAAAAATGTGAATGGCTCTTCGTTTCGGTTATTTATTTAGTTTATCTCCAAATGTCATAACGAGTAGACTGGTACCAGTTTGTTGATTTCGATCTTGACTACCAGGACAAATTCTTTTATAAATTGTTCTTAGATTTAACAAACTATACTGTTTTTTCAGACTTTTAAGGTTTGTCCGACAGTTCTTTGGCGATTTTAATCTTGGTTTGAATTTTTTTTTTATTGCTAGGTGTTAGTTGTTTTGAAAATCTCAAATAATTATGTGCAGAGTATGGAGAGTATGGAGGTGGATCAGATAATGGAAGTTCCTGATATTCCAGATAGATTGGCTTCACAGAAGACTAATGCTTCTTCTGATGGTGATCAAAGTAAGGTAATTTTGAATAATGGGCGAGTTGAAACATTAAATGGTACGCGAAGGGTGAATCCCAGTTGCAGGAACAGCAAAAGATGGTCTCCTAATCCTCTATCTGGTCTCCAAATTGTCAATGAAACTAGACCTGGGAGTTCTAATGGACATAAGAAGCCTGAGAAGGATCAACCTGGAGCAATGGTTTCTGGTGGTAGAATTTTTGAGGAGGTTGGCAATCGATCATCTCAAGTTCAACCTTCTTTTTCACACTGTTCTCCTGATGTGACTGAATTTTTTGGCTTGAATGAGAAGCATAAGATTAAGGAAGAAGCCAAAGGAAAAGTGAGTGATATAAACAACAAAAACATGTCTAATAATAGCCATTCGACTGAAGGTAGAGTGATGGGAAAAAGAATGCTTCTTGGCAATGGCAGTTCTAGTATGGGGAGGAATGTACGCAACGATTTTTCCAATTTCAAGTTACAGTTTGAGTCCAGAAAGACTGAAAAGGGTTGTTCCCTTGGCATGACCCATAATCATGTGCCAGGAGCAGGTCCTATTGGGGCACTTCAAACAGAGGCAACCAGCAAGACACAAGCAGCTGATGGCAGTTATATACCAGCTAATGCTGCACCTTCTGTTAAAACCCCCAACTTTTCCCTGAAAAGAGAGGTATTTGCTCAAGATGGAGCTGGTGCTGGTGGAGATCTTCTGGATCCTACTAGAGGCTTAAGGTGTAAGGATAATGGGAAAAGTGTCGGTCCATGCTCTGGTCCTCAATGTAAAGATGGACAAGATGGTTTGATGTGGTTGCAGTCTCATGCCCCACCAAGGAGAACTGGACAGAGAAGGCTGGTGCGCAATGGGTGTATCTCTCCCTATAACATTGCAAAGGTCACGAGCTCATCCCAAGACAAAGGCAAGAGTGCTGCTAATGATAAACAGGATGGAGATGGGATAGCAACTGGTGGCAGACCTTCAGATCGAACTAATCCAAGCTTTGAGGGCAACTGTGCTGGCATAGAGAAAGGAAAGGGAGTAATGATTGATGCGGTGCCAACAAATGAACGTGGCACTAGAACTAGATCTTCTGCAAGCAGGTAAGCCATTATCTCTCCAATTTCTCCTCATAAGCCAAATATGAACACATCTGGTTTAATATTTTGTCAAATATACTCTTTTCAATTAGCAATCTTTTAGTTACATCCAAACTGCATTTGGTGGCAGCTTTAATTCTGACACTTCGGTTTCTTTTACAGAGATTTATTTGTGCTTGATGAAGATGATATATTCAAATTTGCTGAAGAAATAGGTGGTTGGAGAAGCACACGTAATCGTTCAAAAAAGACATCCTTACCAGCATCTCAGGAGACTAAGAGTTCTATTGACAGAAGTAGTTCATTAGGTGGGAATGAAGGAAATACAGCTGGTGGAATTGAAGATTTAAGGCTAAATAATGAGGATCCAGTCATTCTTGAGCATCCTGGAAGAAGCAAATGTCTTGTTCAGCCATCATCTAGAGTCCTGCCTGTGCTAGATCAGGAGAGGGAAAGAAACATGGGAGTCCAGAAGCTAATGAAAAGAGCAAAGAAATCTACATCTTTGCAAAATTCTCTTGGTGAATGCTCTGATTTGGCAATAGATGAACCAGATAATTCATTCATTCAGTTGTCTGAAAGGTCCTCCAATGTGCTTCCAAGCAGGACTTGCAATTCCCTACATCGTCGAGTGGGGTCAATCATAGAAGTAGATGAGTTGTTTACTCCTGAAGTTCAGAGTAACAATTCTGATGGCACAGATGACATGGTTAATGATGCATCAATTGCAAGAGCTAGACAAGTTGAAGCTGATGAGGAAATAGCTCGTCAACTTCAAGAACAATTCTATAATGAAATGCCAGAAGTTGGAGAGGTAGAGGCTTGTGTTGGTGCCCCTCTTTAATTGTTCTTCTATGTTGTTGGTACTGAAGCTGGCGTAGTGCATTTAGTCAACTATTTAACATTTCTTGTTAATTTTGAGGAATGAGTTGATGAAACTTTGCTTCTGTCCTATCTCAGTTTATTTTGCATTGATTTGGTTGCTGGCAGTTCAGTCTCTTCTCAGTCTGATCTGAATGGCAAATTGTCATTCTAAATTTGGTTCTCAATGTTTTCTCCTACACCTTGAATTTGGTTAGCCCTATCAGGGTCGAATTTGAATTTAGACCACTATATTTTACAGTTTGAATGTCTGTAAGATGATCCAGAAGTCAGATAAAAGTTGGATGTCTTGTGCTTCTAGGGCTGCATGGCATTTTTTTAGTTCTTGAATGTATTCTTGTCCAATGACATCATTGTTTTCCTACATGTCTAGATGTTTTGAAGCTATTTTTGACACAGTGTTTCTTATTTGTTTATTTATTTATTTATTTATAACTAACAGATAGATGCAAGTATAGCATGGACATTGCAACATGAGGAAGATTCTCATGCTACTTCAGTTGGAAGTCACCACCAGCCACATCTTGTAAGTTGACCATTTAACATTTGAGCAGAAACAATGATTATGTCAATGAAATCAACTTGGTGTAGCTTCCAGGAGGCCTGGGGCTCTTTAGCCTCTGAAAGTTTCATGAGAGAAAATCCCATCTGGAGCTGAGGAACATATAAGTGTCTTCACACTATTATTTAAATATTCTGTCAAATTTTCTGCATGGTAGAGTTTACTGATCTCTTTTTTCCAGAAGTAGTTCCCTTTTGAACTTTTTGACAGGTTAGTGTGTGATATGTCTGTGGTTAGAAGCTACTGTTTTCTGTATGCATTTATATTATGTGGTTTTGAGTCTTTATCAGATCTATAGTAATAAGCTATTCTTTTTTATGTTTTTTGAAACTTAATCAGCTATCTTGTGAATGAGTTACTTGAAATATCTGTGTCCATTTTGCAGAGAGATTTGTCAATGGCACATTTATATCAGCATGGGCCACGATCTTTGCGAAATTCTTCTGTACGATCATCCAGTCATGGTCGAGTACCCACCTCTACCAGAATGGCACAACTGAGGAGAAGCTTTCGTGGTCATCCCCCCCCTACATCCTCTGGTGGAAGAGGTTTTCTTTTTCCTTCTAGTATGGATTTGGAAGCGGTAATGGTCATGCAATCTTTCTCGTTTTATTTGATTATTATCAGCATGATATTCTTTTCTTATAAAATTTCTCATGTGATCACAGTTAACAGTTCTTTGTGAGTGAGCCTTTGTATGCTTTCCCCATGTTAGTAGCACCTGTTCCTACCATTTGAAAGAAAATAATTAATAGAATTTCAATTATAAAAAATGTCTTGCAATGGTGTTTTCTTTGTCTGGCCATGTATGTCTCAGGTGTAAATTTATTTATTTTTGAAAAAATGTGTGTATATATTAACAAGAAAAACAGAAATTACAAAGAGGGGAGCATCTCCCTGACAACCAGGGATTGTAGGGTATGTCTCAGGTGTAAATAATACAAGAAAGTTGAACTATAAGCTATTATAGATAAAACCTTGTGTTGAGTAGGAAAAAAGTCCCACGTTAAAAAATGAGAAAAAAAGTTAATGGGTTATAAGATTGAGCAGTCGGGCTCCTATGTGGCTAGTCATTTTAGGATAGAACTGGACACGGTTTTGAGCAGGTTGTGTGTGTAGGCTAAGACCTAGTTTGTCTTCCCTAGGTTATCTATGTTGTGAGCTCCATAAGGTAGGAGTTTGTCTTGTGGTCTTCATGAATAAGTTTGTATGCTCCATTGGAGGTTTGTGTCCATGTCTCGGGTCCGTTATGTGTAAGCCTAGATGTGAGGGAAATTGTTGAGTGGGAAAAAAGTCCCATGTTGAAAAATAAGAAGAAAAGTTAATGGGTTATAAGGTTGAACAATAGGCCTCCTAAGTGGGTGGTCATTTTGGGATGGAACCGGACTCGACCAAAAAATCCAACACTTTGGCTGCCAAGTAATTTGTATTTATATAATAATCTTTTATGGTTATATTTTAGAATTTCTTCCTTGCAATGACCGACAAACTTATTTTTAGCTCTTTGATTTTTATCTCAATTCAATTCTGTTATCCCGAAATCCAGAAAACAAAATTTTCATATTGTGCAATGATCTGCTTTTCTACATTTTTTTGGATGTGTTTGTGATTATTAGAGGAAATCACATAGGTAACCTTAAGTCTGTTTCATTGTAATATCATTAACAGGGTAGCCATGTTTTTTGGGATTTTTTTTTCATTTCTTAAATATTGGATTTGTTACTTTTTGGTATTTTCAGTCTATTATTATGTTAGACTTTGGCAGGTCCAAAGATCGGTAAGAAGCATTTTGTATGTAGATCAAGCAATCATTTCTGATTGTACTATTCTTCCATGAAATTGTTGATATTCTTTTATCATATTTAAAACTCACTTAAGAAATTTCTTTACTTCATGCCATAGTTTCAATATTTGGGTTTAAGTTTGTTTTGTTTGTTTTTCTTTTTACGATTTAGATTATTTTTCTTATCACCCAGAGGCTTCAGTTGTTCTTTTATGATATTTAAGGCTTACTGAAGAATTTTTTTTACTTTATGCCATAGTTTCAACATATGGGTTTAAGTTTGTTCTGTTTGTTTTGCTTTTCACAATCTAGATAAATTTTCTTTTCTTGCAGAGACTTCAGTTGTTGGAAGCACTGGAAGCGGCAGATAATGCAATGGCACTGACTGGTCGTGATTTTCAAGTTCATCGTGATTTCAATGAGTAAGAATTTGTTGTATCAACCATATCTAAAAAAAAAAAATAGAAATTGTATTGACATCATATATATATATATATATATATATATATAATTATTCCATGATGGAGTAGCATCGTAAGTATGGTACTTATAATTCACAAGAATCTGGATGAAATTTTTGATTGTGGTTTTCAAAAATATTGTTCTCCTTGACTTTGGTTTCAGGCAAACCATCTCTGAATCTGTTGACAATTGACATAACATGGACATTTTTGGATGTGTACCCAGTCTGTGTCGATGGATATGTAACTTTATTTCTACTGAATCTTAAACTCTTATGGTTTACTTTTATACAAGTTTTCCTGATGGCCTCGTAGTCTTGACAGCTATTTGGTTATTTATATATTTCTGGTTCTGGCTTTCTGTTTAAGAAATCCGGAGAACAGAAAAATAACCATTCTGTCTGGTAAAGTGATTTTGGTTTGTTTATTCAGTAATTGATATGGACTTAAGCTTTGACAAAATAATTGTCTGTGACAACTTTTTGCATTCTAAAGTCCTGAATGGCCATTTTTTCTTCAAAATAAATTAAAAAAAATAATCCTGAACTCGAAGCCCTTTTATCTAATGTGGGAATACCATCTAATTCATTTTTTCTTTTATTTGCAGAGATGACTACGAGATGCTATTGGCTCTTGATGAAAACAACCATCAACATGGTGGTGCATCTGTTAACCAAATTAACAGCTTGCCAGAGTCAAAAGTTCAGGTGTTTAGCACCTATTTCCTTTTCAGTTTTCTTGATCCAATGCATTTATTTCTTTACTAAGGCCCAAGCATTTATTGGAAAATAGCTTGTTATTATTACTAATTTGGTTTTATTCTTTCTTATGGCTTCATAGAGCTGTAACTTTGAGGAAGCATGCACGATCTGCCTGGATACTCCTGCTGCTGGTGATACAATTCGCCATCTACCTTGCTTGCATAAATTTCACAAAGATGTAATGATCAGTTATTCTTGTTTTTGTAAGCTTATCCTATTTAACAAACTTCTAAGTGTTTTTCTTTCTTTTTGAATTCTCAGTGCATTGATCCATGGCTGCAGAGAAGGAAAACCTGTCCAATTTGTAAGTCAGACATCGGTTGATTCGGTTGTACTGTTTCGGGCATGGTGCTTCAAGTGATATGTTAGTAGCTGGTACTCAGCCAAAGTGATTTGCTCCTCTCTCTCAATCCTCCTGTTGGGGTTAAAACATGAGCGTGTGCTCTTTTTTGGTATGCTGGGCCTGTGGTTTCATTCTCGAGCTGAGTGATAGGTTGTGCTCCCTCAGAAGTAGCATCTGGATAGAGAGGCTCAAGGGAGCAAACTTTTAGTCTTCTCCAAGATAATTGGCCTTATTTTTTTAAAAAGGGTTTAATCATCGAATCTCAACGAGTATGAAACCGTGGATATTATCTTATAACTCTTAGCAAATTTGCTTTACTATTTTGTTTACTGAAGAAAGAATGGATGAAATGTATTCTAGCGTCTGTTGCTACATGAATGGGGCATTCTCAGCAAGGCATTAATGTGGGTAAATGGTTTCACCCATCGTATTCATCCTGAACTGTGTTACTGAACATCTTGAATGCATGTAACAACATAACAAACACAACAGATGTAAGCAATTAATTCTAATCTAATGACTAATCAAGAAAAAAGAAGGTTTCCACAAAGGTTAATTATTCTTTTGTTCCCGCTAAAATGCTTGAATGCTTATCGGGGGCGGGGATTATAATGTCGCATTTGAGCTTACGTCTTGATTTTCTCTCTTCCCTACCATTTGTAAATCCAAAGTAGTATTCGGCTCTGTGCGAGTGGGTTCAGATTCACTGGAGCAGGCAATCGTCAGCAGTTCGCGGACAATGGAACCTGACGAAGAATTTCCTGATTGGATCCTGTCGACGAGGCGGAACTTGATGTCATCGAAGCATCTTATAATCTCTCTAAATCTGAACCCGTATCCTCCTCATCTAAGCGTCCAAAGGCTTCTCCGGAAACCGTTGTCGCTCCTCCGGATGGGCGGCGTCGCTTGCCAAACCGGGCGTAAGGACTCCGCAATCATATGCTTCTAGAGAATCAGCCTCATACGCGGTCTTCAATAGGAGGCAAGATATCGAATTCAAACATTTACAAAAATACTTTATTTATCGATAGGATTTAAAAGTTTTACATCCATATGATCTTGAGAAAAGCATTACATCGCATTTCTCTCGGATTTGATATGGAGTGGACAAGAGGTTTTCGTGTCCTTTCTTTCCATTGCATTGCGGCTGATAGCTTTCTGATCTTCAACATTTAGCATTATGGCGTTGGTAAGGATCTACATGAATGAACTTGAAATCCTGCAACATGTGGTTCATGACATGGGAGGGCTACTATGTACGCATATAGTAGCAGAAAAACGAGTAATGATTAATATATAGTTGTTTTGAAACTTCACTTCTATCGTTTCTTTTGGATTATCTGCTGATCTGTTTCTTTTGCAACATTCTCTGTGGTTAATTTAAAGGCTAGCGTTGTCTCGAGTAAAACCTCTGAAGTTGAGCTGATTTGTCTGGTTTATGCTGTTCATTTTGATCACTGTTAGTTCATATAATCAGAGTTCAACTCTTCTTCACGGATTCAGGTTATATATACCCTACCTCTTTTCCGACTCCTAGGTTTTGGATTTCAGATTTTACGATGGACCATGGAGCAACAATGGTTATTAACGCTAACCAAACTTCTAGGCTGGTAAATGAGATTAGCTTGATGAAGTCTGGTTTGTCACTTCTTGGAAGTAAAAAACTAGGATGGTGTCAACCCCTTTTTTTCAACACAAATGTACCCGGCTACAGGTTACACAAAGAAACCCCCAGCTCACAATTTTCCTTGTGATGTGCGCACTGTGCAATGGCACCCATAGTTAGAAAGCAGAAGTCAGATCCAGTGGTTGGCTGCAAACCTTTTTCTCAGAGAGATGCCCTCTTAAGAAAAACAGATCTGCTCTGTTCTGTTGAAGACCAGAACAGGAAATTGAGCAAGTTACAGGAGAGTGAATTGTCAAGAAAGAATATACAGAGCGGAAGCTTGTCGTATGCCGCATTCTTTACAGATATGGTTCGATGGAAAAGAATAAAATAATAGACAATTAGCAAAACCAAATAACCAATAGGTAGGACGGTTTACTCTCTTCTTTTCTTATTTGTACAAAAGCTATATTCAGATGCTAGTATTTTCTACCCAAGAGGTAGCAGATTTAACTGTCTCCAGGGAAGTAGTATGTCCTGCGAAAACACATCTTCACTATGAAGCCGTATGTTTGAACCCAAAATTTGGGAATAACTATGACCTGTTTGCAGTTGGACTGTGTCCTTTAGCTTGTAGGGCCATGGACATCGAGCGCAGCCTGCAAGCAATCTCAGAGAATGATGGACGAGCTGAAGGATCTGGTGACCAACACTCTTCCATGAGCTTTTTCCAGTCAGGGTCACAACGTTCTGGAATAGGTGGTCTCAGAGTGTTGTTCACTATCCCCCCTTCATTGTTCAGACAAAAGGAAAATTAACATCTATAACATAGAGCCAACCAAGAAAAGAGAAGAATAGAAAGTTGTGAGATAAGGTACTTGCTAGGATTTGGGAATCAGAGTAAAAAAGAGAAGGAAAACAGTGAGAAAGAAGAATGAATGTGAGAAAGATATCGAGTGAGAAAAGACAGAGAAGGTCAAGTTGTCCCCTAACCATCCCCTCTTTCTTTTATACCATTGCATAAATATGTCAAAGTAAATGCATATCCCTGTTGTAGTAATTCTTAAGACGTAGTGGTAAGAAAGAAAATACAAGTAAAATAACAAAATCTAATGAAAAAAGTATGCTCAAAGAGAATTTCATCAAAGTACTATCCTTTAAGGAATTCTTTATTTTAGTAATAAATACAGCTCCTACTACTATACTCTATTAATATTTACTACTACTGCTACTATTTTTTTTTTTTTTTGAAATGATACTACTGTTACTATTATTATCATTAATATTAAAATTACATAAAGAGAACAGTATAAACAAGTTGGTTCTATGTTTCATGAGATTCTATACACTAGAACTCAGAGAGGAAAATGAATGACCAACATCAAGCTATCATAATATGAGCAAACAATTGATCAGCGTTGGGCTTAATAAACTCACCAGGGTAATGTGTTTCAACATTCAAAGAAAATATTACCTGCTTACAAATCTACTGAAAATATGACTAATAAAATCCAAATTTCAACACCACCAAGTTTTGTTTGCCATTTGGCTAAAAAATCACCACCTTTCAAACAACAACAAAATAAGTTTTTGTAAATGACTAATTTGTTAATAGTAACTAGTTCTCCTAGCATAAGAAAAATTGCTTAATACAAAGGGTTAATATTGTTTGCATGTTTTCCTAACTCGGACTCAGGAATTGACTCAACTCTCGAAATTTCGAGATGGATCTAACAAGTTGCTGGGGTCTGAAGGCTGGACTCAGGCAGGAATCACCTAGAATACAAGAGGCAATTCTTCCCCACCTACCTTCCAAGGGTGAGTTTATTTGGTAAGTTGCAATTCAAGATTATTTCTTAAGAGGGCAAAATTAGCAACAAGGTCTTCTAGCATAGAGGCATTTTTTTATTTTTTATTTGAATATTGAACCAGTACCTGGACGAGACGAGAAGCCAAAAGTCCACAATAGAACCCCCCATGTTGCCATTGAGTCCAATGTCCAATACACATCAAGATACTAGTTGATAAATTCAATCTACAACTAGTGCCATCTTATTACAGGATCGTTCTAATTAATAAACTATCTTATTCATTTTTCATTGCTTCTAAGAATTCCTACGAAATTTTAGTAGACCATAAACAAGATGTTTGGCTCATTTTTAAAAGCACTACAACCCACATACAGTCATGGTGCCGTTGTCACTAGTCAAGTCTACATTCTGAATCCGGAGCATGGATATGATCTCAATCACAAAATGTTAGAGCAACAGTCTTACCTATGATTGCACCACAATGCATATTAGCATAAGGTTCCTCTCCTGTAAGGATCTCCCACATTGCAATTCCAAATGAGAACACATCAACCTATTAAAAGCCAGTACGCTAGGGTTAATATCATTGCTACTATAACCAATCAAAAGCAGAGAATAGGCTCACCTTCTCAGAGACACGGCTGCTACTACCATTCAATAGTTCTGGAGCCATCCATGGAAGGGTTCCTCTTACACCTCCCGAAACCAGAGTATTGCGCTTAATTCTTGATAACCCAAAATCTCCAACCTGAAAATGCAATTAACAGTCCTTCCATCACATCTATAACTTTTTGAGTTTGTTTAAAAATGGTTACCATAGACATGCAAGAACCCATGGGCTTGACTAAAGATACATTAAAAACCCTATTTGTGCTGTAAAACTCTATTTTGATAATTTTTTAGTAGAGAAACTTGCTTCCATATAAGATTGATTAAAATGAGACGAAAATTACCTTGCATATTGGTCGCTGGGAATCCCTCATATTGACAAGCAAATTGTCACATTTCAGATCAAAATGAACAATGCTTTTTGAGTGTAAGTATTCCATTCCAAAAGCTGCATCCATGGCAATTATAAGCCTTTTTCGACGATCAAGAGCCCTGAAAGAAAAAGCAGATCCCATAAATTACAGGATTTTCAAATGTTACACGAGCATAATGAAGGAAAAAACAAAAAGAAGATTTCAGTAATAAAAGGATTTAAATACCCAAGAGAACAATGAAGTAAAAGATTTTAAATTTTACATTAGAGAATAAAAAAGGGAAAAAATTCAGTTAACTTACTTGTCTTTCCGTACAAGTACATGTCTGAGAGACCCATTTACCATGAATTCAGTCACAGTAGCTAATGTCCCACCAGCACCATCCGGAACCACCCCATAGAAAGCTACTACATTCGGATGGTGAAGCTTAGACAGAATCTGTGCTTCCCTCCAAAAGTCCTTTGTCTGCAGAGACGAGATGAGTTACAATACCAACTAGTGGAACTATTTTTACATCAGGTTGGCTTTATAGATAGGTATCCAATTACACAAATGGTTTATCTCAAAAAGAAAATACAGACAAACAGGGGAATTGGTAAAAGATTTGTATATAGACCCACCAATCGATCTTGTTCAGATAATCGCCCTGCAAAGCAGCTTTTTTTTATCCGTTTAATGGCAACATCAGTACCTCGCCACTTCCCATGATAAACTGTACCAAATGTACCAGAGCCTAGTTCCCGAAGTTCCTCCAGATCAGCATTCTTTATTATCTGTGCATCAGTGTTTGAAACATTCAGCTAGATACAAATAGGAAATATCTTCCATGTAGGTAAAACGATGGAATGTGTCTAGCTATGCGCAAGGAAATGGGACTTGGACCTTTGCCCTGTGGTTAGCATCTGGTTCCACACCTTGACTCAAAAGTTCAAGTCCAGAATAGTGAAAATAGAAGAATACCCAAGCATTCAAGTCCAGAATAGTGAATCAAATAGAAGAATACCCAAGCACTATTCTTATTTAGTTGTCTTCACAGTTGATTGATACCAAGTTTATCCAATGTACATGCAAAATTACAGAGGAGAAATCTCATCCATCTTCTGATATACGACACAGTAAAACTAACACTGATGATGACAACAAAAACAGCAGCAATCAGAATGCGTTACAAGTTAATATCAATATTTACATTTTTTTCTCAACATAAAAATAATAGTAGTAATAATGCATTATGAATGAGATAACTAATTTTTTGTATTTCTTTTTCATGTAACCTATAACAATACCTGCATGATCTTTACAGACTTTTTGAACTTTATGTTTTTGTCCTTTCTGAATGATAATAGGATAATATTAATAAGTAAAAAGGAGTATGGACCTAAATTCATCTAAGCTGGTGCACCCAATTTTAATTTAACTATCAAACTTAAAACAAATGCCTTAAAACTTAGATTTGTTTTTATTCTACATCTATTTCTCATGCCATGTATGATTCATGTTCATTTGAGTTTTTTTTTTATTTTTATTGATTTTAATGATCAAATAGAGATAATGACATTGTAAAATAAATATAGTAAAATAAATGCACTCTTGTAAATGGTGTTGCTTTTTACAAGAAAAAAAGTTGGGTGTACCTAAGGTTGGCCAGACTTGAGTCCAGCCTCCTTACCCTCAATAAATAATGTAACCTTGCAGGAATTAATGCTAACTTTTGCTGATGGTAAGATAAATATACTTCAACAAACGAACAAATTTGAAAAACAGGAAATGAGGGATCTCAAATCCAAATGTAGTGCAAACCATGACACTTATTTTCTAACCTGCAGACCATAGATTCCAGCTTCCATTTCCGCTATTGCAGCATCACTAATAGATTCATCAGCTTCCCTTTCCTCAATTCTAGCATCCTGGTACAAGTACCAGCATTCAGACAAGGAAAAGCAAAATTAAAGAAATTTAAACATCACGTATAGTTCAAATAATTATAGTAATCACCTCAGATAGAGTTTCTGGAGATGAGCTTTCTGCAATAATGACTTTTGACGAAGAAATGGTATTGTTCAGTTCATCGTCAATTGTCTTGAGATCTGCATGAGGTACAAGAGAAGAGAGAGGGCGGACACCAGAAGGCATATTATTAGTTACATCTTCAATAATGACCTGAATTTTCTCACCAGAACCATATATGGGCCCAGCCTGGACTGAATTTGCATGTTTTGCCTCAGAAAGGTCATAATAAATTCCCTCCAAGCTGACAGCTGCAACCATTGGAGACAGAAATTTCACATGGTTCTGATCATGAAGAGAAGCTTCTCTTCTGGGTGTTTCATCCATCACCTGATTTTGAAATAAGGACCAAGAGGTTGAAATATCTGTGTTCGAGTCACCAGGATTTGGAGGATGTGGGGACAAGTTAACTGAATTAACAGGCCTGAATTCTTGGCCATCCTTTGTATTGCCTGTGCTAACAATACCGAGAGTATTTTTGGACAAAGGAAAAGAGGACAGAGATGCAACAGTGGCCTCGTTTTTCATATTGCCACTAAATAGGTCTCCTGACCTGTGCAGCTGATCACCAATTGTTCCTTCCCTAAAGCCAGGAAACTCATTTGTGGTCATCTCCACCTGAAAGTTAGATGGCTGATCCTCATGAAAATTTACACGAGTGTCAAAAGCAACAGGTGAGATGGGAAGCATGTCTGCCGGTACATGCATGCCAGAACCATTCATGGGATGACGGTCAATGCCAGATAATCTGCTTAAATAGGCAGAAGGTGCAATAGGGTTATGGTTCTTCGTTTCTCTGTCATCCCTCTCATGTGTCTCAGTTGCACTTCCAAAATTTTGGTCATGGTTCTGTTGCTGGATAGTGGTTCCTCTAGCCTTCTTTTCAATTCCACATGCCTCAGTATAGGGTATACTATGGTTAAATGTATCATTTGGGTCTGAATACACAGGATGTTGAACAAATGGGTCCAAAATTTTAGCATGCTTTTCAGATTGGATAGCCCTTTGTTCATAATTCTGCAGTAAAGGTGATAAGCCTGTAGAAAAGGCGAACTGTACATTTTCAGGAGTTTCTTGTTGCAAATAATAAGCAGTCCTGGCACCTTGCTCTTGCAGAAGGGAATCTGAAAGCACATGTGGCATGCCCCGGCAAGACCCATTTGGATCATTGGATTCTAATTGACCCAGGGAATATTCCATCTCCCTTGGAAATTTCTCAGAGTGGAATGTCCTTTCGCTAAGCAAAGGTTTTTCAGGAAAAGAATACCCCTCCATGTCACTACCAACACGCCCAAGAGTGAAAGGGACAAACTCCCTGCTGCGTGTCCGGGTGTGGAAATGTGCTGCCCGAGAATTAATTGGTGAGCTTGCATCCATCTGTCTATTAGCTTGATGAACTCCCATTTCCCCATGTTGATGACAATCAGAATCTAAAATATAACAGTCTGGTTTCTGAACGGTCACAAAGGTACTATTATTGTTACAACTTGCATGACAGAACTGATCCTCATAAGCCTGCTTTAGAGCATTTCGAGAGTTTGCTTGATGAATATGAACAGGTGAGATCGGAGGAGAATGGGTGGGAGAAGACCTAGCATTGATAAGAAACTGAGGTGGGGAAACAGAGAACATTCCAGTCAGATCATTAGCCTCCAAAGGATACAAAGGAGAAGAGGAGTCTCTCTGAAAGCTGAGAGCACTATCTAGAATATGGCCAACTTGGCTAGCCAAGCTGTGCCCACTTGAGCTTTTACGTGGACTAAGTATTCCATTAACAGCAACCACATAATTGTACTCGGAGTTGTTTTGTGATTCTCTTGAATCAAAGGCTTCAGGTTCATTTTCTGAGATAAGGAAAATCCGAAGTCTATGAGACCCATCAACCTCCAACAGTCCTTGATATTCTTCCATCATATTTAGAAGATCCTCATCTGAGGAGATTGATATTAGGGCATCGAGATCCTCTCCAGGAAGCTGGTATTTGATCATATGTGGTTGACAGCATATCGCTAGGGTTTTCTTCATAAGCTCCTTTAACAGGAGATTCTCTCGAATGCTTATGATCCGAGTTTGACCACCTACATATCTAAGTTTCCCATCACTTGGCCGAGGCAAAATCTTCCCTCCAAAGCTGCATAGGAGCTTTAATTTGCAAGAACTATCTGACTTTCCTGATTCACTGGTTGAATAACCAAGATCAACATTAGTTTCTTCCAAACAATTATTGGATAATTTTCTGCTGAGATTTTGTTTATTAGAACAACCCTTTTCACCAACCCACAAAGCTGGACCTGCTGCTCCTGAGCAAGTTGGAACATCAGAACAATGTACTGCACCTGCTCCACTGTGTCCAAAATGTGAGAAATCCTCATAGCCTGGGTGAGGATTCTGATTGAAACCAAGTGCTCCCACTAAATGATCATGACCTCTATCCGTTATCCTTGAAGGGATGCGATCCTTAAGGAAATCCAGTGAAAATTCCTCACCTGTCTGCAGAGAGAAGTTATTCACATGATTTCCCACGGCAAAGAACGAGTCTTGTGCAGTCCTGTGGTCCGAAGGACCGGGTATCTCGTTTGAAACCCCTCGATACATTTCTTGGCTAGTCAGCAACTATGCATTAACACTGCGTGGCTGGCAGGAGCCCTAGTTTCCATGCCGCTCCTCGATGTTAAAATTCTACGGAACTTAAGCAATACTCCCATAGCTTCTATAAAAACGAAACAGATACCAAGAACAGCCAAAATTATCAGAGTTTTCAGCTTCAAGATAGTAATTTCCACCTAAAAAGGCTATCAAATTGACCCAAACCAACGAACGTAACAAGCGTGAGATTAATTCGAGCGGGATCGACCCAATACATCATCTGCAAAATCAATAACGTCTCAAGTTCAGAACAAATTCTTCTAAATTGCGGCAGGATCATTGACTATTTGAAATCACGTAAATTTTGTAAAAAGGGAAACAGCGGAATCGCCACGTACCCGCAAAACAATAGCAGAGCAGAAATCACGAAACATTTGAATGGCATTGGTACATCCGGTGATATTTCAACAGGATAAAATTGAGGCAAACTCAGGTAACCGTCGGATCAAACGACTAGAAAAATGAAAATGGAATTTGGAGAACTTGTAGTCCTCTCTCAATTCCAAAGAGGAGAAGATCTCACAAGCAGCGAAAAAGTGTTAAGGAATAAGGGATCCACAATGGAGAATTAACCGACGTCAGTCCTAAAAAATCCGGACGGACCGAAATATTTTGAAGAAGCAAATTTGAAAAGGAAAAGCCGACAAAGTACCTGCTGTTTATGACGATCCTACGAAAAGATAAGTAGAACTACGAATTTCAGAAGTGAACCATTTGAAAAGGAGCAAGAAAGACGAGGTTGGACTTTTGGATTTTTGTGGAATTTGGATTGATAGAAGGGAGGACCGATGCTTACGGCTGGGAACTTCAACCTGGGGCGTGGGAGAGCGACGCCAATGAGAAGAAGGCGGCACTAAGAAAGGAAACCACTAACTGAAACTCTGAAAATAATAATAATAAAAATTTTTACTTAATTTTAGTCTTTTATTATTTTATATTTTTTTAATATTTTAATATTTTATTTATTTTGCATCCCCTCATCCCCTGTCTTCACTCATCGGCCATCGCAATCTGATGTGGGCATATTTTTTATTTTTTATTTTAAATATCTCTTTTTAAGGATTAGAAAAAAAGGTCAAAATTATTTGGTTTTAACATGGCACGCAGGATGGGATGCACGTGAATCCATTCAAAGACCCAACCATGGGGACTCCATTCAGTATGGACTTGATATCAAGATTTGCACATGAAATTAGTCCCTCCAATTAGAGGACTATTGCCCTCTATTAACTGGTTTAATTTACTTTTTTCGGGTGATTAGAAGGGACAAATCTCATTTCTCGAAGACTTTCATTCTCCAATGCTGCTGCTATGTAGAATTAGCAGATTGACCTGGTATCTGGGCCAGAAAATCTCATAAGTGGAGGGCCATCTCTCCTCTAGGCTCTAACCATACCAGAATCTTGAATCGGTCCCAACTTCCCATATCGATATAGATCCAGATGAAGACTGATCGTCTTTGAAGTGAGTCGCCTGTCAATGCTGTTCAGTACGAGCTGCCCCTGTAAGACCGTCGGCGTGCTTGTTAATTCTATAAGCGTATTCAGCCTTTTCGGCACCTAATAAAACACTGAAATCCACATGGAAGAGCACTCACACCCTTGTGGGCTTCATCATTTACTCCACGAGAAATTTCATCGGGAATATCTAACACCTTTCTCAGATTCAGTGGCTCACACTTCCAAAGGTTCAGAGATAAACTAAATAAATGATCAGACGTTGAGATCATTTAATTAATCGTCGAAGTTCACAGTTATGTATTCTTCTCTTCCTTCACGAACGTTGAACAGAGGAGATAAAAGCTCAATTGACAGTAAAAAAAAAAAAAAGTGAAGTCAATAAAATGCGTTAACTTTTATGGTTCAGGGACAGATGTTTCTGCTAATCCCTAGATTAGGTACACAGTACCTGCAACAGGGCAGGGGCAACGGGCAAAGATGAAACACGCAAAAACTAAACCCCAACAAACCTTTTTGTGAGTATCGAAGACGTTAAAAACAAGTTCCTCACGTAAGCATAGAAGTATAGACATTAAGCTCAGTCATAACAATCTTAGAATGACAAAGAAACTGCAATGTTTTTCTTCTTACAAAATTCACTCCATTAAATTCATACAACTTCCTGTAAACACGTGTTCATATATTTCTTGCTGTACAATGAAAATGGGGAGGATGGGAATGGACCCTCCATCTCAATCAACTTTAACCCGTCTGACTATGACCTACAAAGAATACTGCCCCCACTAATGTTATTCTAGAAAAATGAAGAAAAAACAAACCACACTGCATCAAGGGGTAAGAGCATCTCCTTGCCCCATATAGACTATCACTAAGGACATTTTACAAATCTAAATGAAGAAAAGAATAATTTTACAACTAGGTACCTGAATATTGGTGAAATATTGGAGAAAAATGGGATGGATTTACATTAACCGCATAAAATCGACAACCTTGCGGTGGAATACAAAAAAAGACAGCCCCTGGTTGGTGTCACAGCCTCACTCTTGTAAAAACTGGAAGGCTGGATTCTCAAGGAGCTGCTCTGCAGGTTTCACATCATTGAAGTCCTTCTCTTGCAGAGAATTAGATAGGTCATCAACCGAGAACGGAATGCTGCAGCAGGAGGGCATCAAACATTCATCAGGTTGAATATCTTCTCAAAGAAAATGTCAATGGAGACTAACGCACAACATACATGTATTTTAATTCATTACCTGGAGTTGTCATCCAACAAAAATGAATTGCTCGCAGCATCATTGGAGTCTTCCGTCATCAATATTCTCATGCTAGCAATCACCTGCCAGAATAATATAAGAATGCTGCATCTTTCAGTATGCAGTACAGATAGGAACTGTGTGCAGGTTCAAGAGGACATGACTTCAGAGAACAGTATGTATAAATTAACTAAACCTAGCAAAAAAATAGTATCAATGCCAGTAAGTGAAGTGGAAAAATAGCAAGGGTAGAAGTAGAAAAAAAAGTAAGGTATTCCTCTATAGTGAGCAAACCAAATGAAAAGAACTGAAAATATGGTTTTTTTCTTTAAACAGATACATTTATGGAACAGCACTAACTAGGGGTAAAATGTAAAGATATGAAGATTCTAGGAAAAAATTGTGTTGAAGCACAACCAGCTGTATAAGAGCTTATGAGGTATTCTCGTGTTGATCGTGAATGACACATGCTTTTTCAACAGATGAATGATAAATATTTGCATGAATGGAAAAGATGACAGTAGCTTCAAAAGCTAACAATCATAGGTAGGATGTGAACAAGAACATGCACAAGCAAGCATGAGAGAGAAATCGGTACGACCCCAGTGGCTTACATTTGTAGATACACTTTGAGTGCCATAATTTTCATCCCAATACTGCGTACATATTCTATAAAGCTGTTGTGCACTGAGCACCTGCAGATGGCAAAATGATATAGTTTCAGGGTACATCTATAACGATACACACACACAGACACACACACAGAGATATACCGGACAAAGGTCATTCGTGATATCATCATAAGAGATTCTTGATTTCTGGTGTATTACCTGTAAAAGCAAATAGCACAGGGGCATCAAATAAACTAAATACTCAAGCACAATTCCATTGGATGCCATAAATTTGAATAATTCCTGTTTGCTAATCACTTCAACACTCATAAACATGCTCAGGCTTCAGGCAAACAAGTCCATGGGTTCACAACATTCTCAGTACCTGCTAAAAGCCAACTGGAAACAATTTTATTTTCTTTTTCTGATGAACAGTGGAACATAATTTTGTTCTACCATATTAAGTTCCCTTCGGAGAACAGAGACATTGTATATACTAAATCCAGTGCCTACCACCAAATTCACAATGCAAAACCAGGATCCTCTGTCAAGTATAATTAACTTCATTACAAACAAATAGTTCCAAAGTTTCAATGTATAAGAATGCCCCATGTGATCTGGAATCGACAATATCTACTGTAACAATATTTTGAGGCTAATTAACAAGCCCCTAGATTAAAGGACAAGAACTGGTAAAATCATGCCTCAAGCAAAGACAGATGAGTTTGGTAGTAAACTGGTCAAATATTTCCCCCACAAGTCCAAAGACACAACAATTACCATAACCCACAAACAGGAAGATACATGAATGTTAGCACCTGGCACAAAACAGTTTCTCCGTGGATACACAACAGGTGTAAATATTGATCTTAAGTCAGTAATCTTTTATCTGTTATGTGATGGCCTCCAAAATGACTAATTAGCCTACAACCAAATAATCTTCCACAACTCAAGATTGACACAATTGCACAAGACATCTAATATAAAACGTACATAGAATTGCCAGCAAAACTAAAAAACGATTTTTTACATACCAAAAATCCAACAGCTTGTCTTATATGTTTAAGTTCATCCCAAGATGAGCCAGCATACTGCAAGATACATTGCCAGATTTAGTAAATGGATGTATCACAGTGTAACTATAGACCTTGTGAACAATGAGGATCTAAACATGATATATGAGATCGCTTCTTTCTCTATAATTGTCAAAGAGAATGTACCTCTTCTTTTGCTCGAGCACACCATAGCTCTAATTCAGCCAGGCCAGCCTTAACATACTCCCCATTGGTGAAGCTACAGCACTCACGACGCAGGAGAAGACTGGTACATGTACAAGAAAAAGAAAACTAATAGTAAGCTGTCATGCAGCATGAACTAGAGAGAGGCATCAGAGTTGAATAGCAGCTTTACCTATTAAAGAGTTGCATATTGATATATGAAAAAACCTGAGTAAAGATCTTCTGGACAAGAATTGAAGGAACCTGAAACACAAATAATTATTAGTGTCTTCCCCTATAAATAGTGAAGTGTCGCTGAAAGTTAAACAAGAAGAGAAACTCACATAATTCTCCTGAAATGTTTTCAAAAGAGTATTGAGGGTTTCGATAATGTTTTGCCAGTGACTGTTTACAGAGTTATTACCAAAGGATCGTCCAGACGATCTAAGCACACTTGCCCTTGTTGTTCTTGGGGCCTGTAATGATGTAAAACAAACATTAATAAAGACAACGAACTTTAAAAAGTTTGTTTAGTTAATATCTGCATTCAGTGGTAAGAATCAAACTTCCAGTATAAAATGATGATAAAACTGCAAAGAGGAGCAAGCTACTTTGGAAGTATCCATGCAACTCACCGGCATGGCTAATGCATTTACAAGCAAGAACCACTCAAGCACAACAATCTTGGATACTATGTCAAGCTATAAGTTATCCCCGGTTTTTGAACTGATACCAAACCAATATTGAATTATCATTTACCATGCGCCACTGTTTCTTTCCTTTTGGTTTCCCGTGGTTAAGGATCTAGCGTCGAACTTATTGTGCTACAGTTAGAAAAAATAAAGTAATTTGGAATTTCGAGATTCTGCATATTTGAAAAAATAAAGAAAAAGAAAAAAATCCCAAGCATCATTGTCAACCTTGGAACCAAACCACTAGCTCATGTGACTCAATTGTGAGGTGCCCACATCAGGGTACCCATAAACAACTTCTTGTGCACAATTACACTGCCCCAGCTTGACATTGTTTTTTCCTAATTTCTTGTTGTTTTCGAATCCTTGCTACTGTGAGATTTTCACCATTTTTAATCTTTTCCAATGGGTTCTCTTCTCTTAGCCACAAATAATTATAATAAGAGTAACAATAGTTATTAGTAATAGTAATAATAATAATACAGTAATAATAATAATAATAATAATAACAATAAAAAAATAAAGATAAAAAATCAACACCTAATTTCAATGGTTTGAAAGAAAGCTAAAAGGAATATTTACAGCAAGAACCATCCAACATGCAACTTAATCTTCACAAAGATAACCTCTAAAAACAAAGGAAAGAAAGATTACCAATCTGCTCGTTTGAGCTCTCATAATAAAATTCAGCATCATTTGAAAAAAAAAAAAAAAAAAAACTATAAACCTACCTGTATACAATGATTCAGTGATGTTTGCAAGTCCTTCTTCAAGTTGTCACGAATAATTCCATAGATTTTCTCCACATATGCTGTAAGCTGCTGCTTGAAAAGCAGAGCTGGGTATTTTGCCTCAACTTGGCGTACAACATCAAGTCCCCCAAGATTCGCAGAAGAACGGAATCCCTGAGAAAAAAAATGTATAAGCATTTATGCTTTCAAGCAATTCATATTCTTGAATCATAACCCCAAAAAGCCTATCAAACTCAACAAATAACATAAAAAAAGAAGCTAAGAAAAGGGCACGAAAGCCTACTTGAGTCATCCGGCCAAATAGGGACGTTGGAGGAGGTGGTTTTCTGCGGGGGGATGATCCAGCTCCCCCCGCTGCTTTTAAACTCCTTTGAAGTAAGAAAAGTAAAGAAGATGTATTTGATAGCCAGTAAGCCATATGGTCATTGTTGTCCTGATCCTGCATAAAGGATGATGCTTTACTCAAAATACAGTAGCAGTTGAGTTTCAATAGGTATCACACACTATAAGGAAAAGCCCAGTTACCTCTATTGCAGAACCTATCATCTGAATAAGGCGATCAAAAACACTAGTTCTTTCAGCCTCAAAGGATTTCCAATGGATAAGACACTTATAAATGGTGATTGCTGCAACTGGCTTTCCATGACTGAATCCAAGATTTTGCAACACACATTTTATGAGAGAATCAACACTTTCCTGCAAGAGAAAGAATCTCCATATTAGCTGGCAGAATTTAGGCTAAATTGGACAAATCATTATGCATCCAATGAGCAAATTGTTTTTCAACAGATTCTTTGTCCATAAGAGTAATTGTAAGAACATACATGTTGCTTCTCTACAAGAGATCTCCTCAATTTGCCCTCAGATTCAGCATCACTCTTTCTTGCAGATTGCGGTTCCTGGAGACAATATAAGGACTCAGAGAGGATAATAACAACTCATAGATGCAAGCAAAGATGAATGCATCCATTGACCTACACTTTTGTCTTTATGCTCTTCAACCTCATGGTGACCATTCTCTAAAGTCTGCCAAAAGAAAACAGAAACACATTAAAATAAAGAACTAAAAGCAAATTATACAGAACAACAGGAAAATCTTCCAGAAGCACAAATACCTTAGCACTGACAATTAACAAATGCTCTGACATGGGTTTTACCGGTGAATTTAACACTTGTTGACGGAGGATTTGATCTTCAGTTTCCAAGTCAGACAGTTTTTCTTCGAGCCTGACAAACAATAAATGAATGAATTTTCACTGCCAAAAAAGTAAGGGTCTTGTCCACTGACAAATTAACAAGTGCATCAACAGAGAACCTGGTATACTCGAGCTGAGAGAGCAGGATTCTTCATTAAATTAAATCAAAATATATTTTTATAGTTAACAGAAAAAAAATGAGAACCTCTGCATTGCAGTCTTCAACTGAATTATCTTATTCTCAGCATCCTCAGCTTGCTTCAGTCTTTCTTCACTGATCCTCTGTGTCTCTTCAAATTTCTTCTCTGTTTCATCAATCTTTTTCTCCAGAGAACTCACCATAGCCTATGACAGGTTACGTAGAAAAAAGACCATAAACATACAAAAGTATGTAGCATATAAAAACTATATTTAAGCTCATCTACAGTTTTCAGCTGAATATAGTCAAGTGAGTAATCTCACCTTGAGTTTTTCATTTTCAGAAGTAAGCTTCTCCAGCATTGCAGTATCAACAATTGGGACCTCCTGTATTACGGGAACTATTTCTGCAGCCCGTTTGGCAGCCTCTCTTTCCTTTATCAATAAAGCCTTGGTTTCTTTGAACTGGAGTTGAATCTCTTGCAAAGAAGATTGCAGTTTTGCATTTTCTTGAGTTTTGCTTTCCTCCATATCAGACTATAAAGACAACAAGATGCATCAAACAAGCAACTGAGATCGAATAACACCAATTACAAGATATAGAAAATAAAAGAAAAGTAGTTGAGTAACACCAATTACTGGATGTACAAATAAAAAAAAAGTAGCCAAATAATACCAATTACTGGATATAGAAAATAAAAGAGAAGTAGGCATAGTTTTCTGAAGAAAGATAGTTGAAGTAATACAAAAGACAATTCCCAACTAGCAATATGCAACCTATGAGCCTCAGATGTCCGATAAAGAAACTTAGACTGCATGACACAAACTCATTAGCATGTAAAATTTTAATTTGCAGTGTCAAAATTTTCTCTTGAGTAATAGACAAAAACTTTCAGCATTTTCTCAAACTCTGTAAAAAGCTTACCCTCATGCGTTTCTCCAGCTGAAGTCGCCATGTAAGTTCCTCGACCTGCTTCTCCAGTTTATTTTTAGCAGCTTGGAGAGCACCCGTTTCTCGTGCCGTCTGCAAGCAAGGCAGGTATAGTATTATGCTTAAAATAAATCAATCTTCAAATAACCTATGAACTATCTTTAAATTGGTACGAAGTTGAATTACTTGACCAAAGAATAGGTTGACTCATGAGATATGGGTTTAGGGGTCTCCAAATTATTTTTTGAAAAAGCTTTTCTAAATAACGAACTAAATGTAAAATCTGAAATGCTAAAAACGTACTGAACTTGTTAAAGAAGTTAGATGCCAGAAGGATCTGGAAAACAGTAATGTTAGACTGGTGTTGCTTGTGTTCCCTAAGCAAATCAAAGATATATATTTCCTTTCTTTCAGAAACGGAGCCAATACTAAGGAACCATGTTTTAATTAAACCATTAGCCTTTAGTAATGCCAACAGGGGGAAAGGGGTGGCAGTAGTTCCTTATATGAGACCTGGGCTCCAAGTATCTGAGGGTGCAAGGGGCGTATTGAGACACCTGGTAAACTGAGTTGGATGGCCTGAGTCGGGTCAGGTCATGGACTAGCCTAGAATAGAAGGGTCGGAACACCATGGTATAGAGTCCAATATAAAAAAAAATGATCTTACCATCTTAAGTTTGCGTAGCTCTTTTCTTGCCACTCTTCCTCTCCATGCACATTGTGTGGTGATTGCAGCTTTCTTTAACCTCATGTAGTGTAAACGAGCCAAGTATTGGCGGCACCAACTCTGGCATAAAGAATTTGAGTACTCATTAAAGTGGATAGGAAGATAACCTCATATAAGTGAACCATTACAAATACTGCTAAAAAATGTTGGTTGCCCATTGTGATCCAACAGTTTAACCCCTAAAACAGAAAATTATGAATTTATCCATAAACAAGCTCTACCTGGATAATAGTTGCAGTTTTAGTTTGACGCCTGGACTTCAACTCATTACGAGCAGCCGTCCCACGCAAACCAGATTGAATTGTAACAGCAGAAGAAAGCAATTGGTTGTAAGCTTTTCTTGCAAGATGCATACGTAGATCTTTTTGGATCCTGAGACAGGCAGCTTCTCTCCGCATATCCTCATAAAGTTTACGTACGAGTTGTCCTGAAATTAGAGATAATATGAACGCATGTACAAGTAGAAGGAAGAAAGAAGTGAAAGTTCATATCCAACAATACATGAATCTCCTATAACAAACTTTAAAATGTAAGATACCTCTGCATACAGCTTGAATCTGTATTGTAGATCTCCGCAACAAAACAAACATTTTGCGGGCCAAATGGGAACGAACTTTTCTTTGGATGATGGCAGCTGATCTTCCCAAAACTTCACTCCTTCGGCCATCTAATTCAGCCATCTGACCAGCCCGAAGAAACACCTTTGTTTTACCTATCTGCAGATTCAAGTCTAATGATCAGACAACTCAACTGATTCCACTTTTATACAACATATTACTCCCTACAAATTGGCTTTGATACCATTCCAAGCAATTACCTGATAGCCTCTAAGACCAGCCTTCTCTAGCAACCTTCTAGCAGCAGTGACCTCATCACAGCTGATATCGAGAAGAAAAAAAAAATAACTTCAAAAAAAGAGTCAAATAGCATTTAGGTAGTGGTTCTAAATGCTGAAAACCAATGTCACTCAGCTACCTTCCATCCAAAACTTCAGGAGCAAGGATCCCAAAACGGTCGACAAATTCCACAAATGTACGTCTTGTTGGGTAACCTGCACAGCTTATCCTTATTGCCTCCATGACACCCTATTGTTAGATGAACGGGAAGTTATGACCAATAGGACTATGAGCAAAAGCCACACAGCAAAACCAAGATGCAATCCTGAATAACATAGATAAGAACCCTCTTACCCCACATCGGAGCTGTTGTAGAACATTATAATTTTCAAAAATTGCTGGCTTCAAAAGATTATTAGGTTTTACACAACGAATATAGTGTGGCTCAGTGGCACTCAGAGTCTCTAACAGAGATTGCAGTTGTTGCTGCATGGACACAAGAAATGGTTTAATGATGTAAAGTAGAGTGACATCTAAGCCAACTGGAAGAACAACAGTAACTGACCTTAAACCTTGCGCCTATTGATGCAAATTTAGTTGCTTTTGCTGCATCCTCCACTGGTGGAAAAAGACTGGACACAAAGGAACACTTTGAAGCACTCAAGAGTGCTTGGTGCTCAGCAACAACATAGTCTTTGTTCTTGTCCAGGAATAACTCTGTTTGGTAAGTGACCTGCAAAATATTAACTATTTCTAAGTGAGAATGCATTCAAAATTTTGACACAGGAATTTTATATAATAAGAAGGTGCAGCTCTGGACAGAAGGGACTTACATCGCCAGCATAATGAGAAATAGTGAAGTCAGTGCGTGCCAATTTTGGCTTGCTAAAGCGCCTGTGGTTCTTAAAAGTCTGGTATAGCTTTTGGGAAAATGTTTCATGCGTTGAACGTGGAAACATACTACAAACAAAGAAAAGACAAATCCATCTCTTAGCAAAAAAATTATAAAAGAGAAAAGCATCAATTGTTGAGTTCTATATTGCAAAGCTGAACTACCAAGCTTCATCCAGAAGTGCAATTATTCCGCCAGGCTTCTGCAGGAAATGAAAGGAATCATTAGGAAAGAAAACATGAACTACATTCAGAACCACACTTAACAATCAGGTGGCCTCTATGATCTACACACACACACACACACACACACACACACACACATATTATATATTTAGCAATCAAAACAGCTTCACATGCTAGTATTGCTGTATGAACAGGTGTTCACTGAATCATCCCAACTCTTAACATGATACATTGAACAGCTACTTCTTCATGAAAAATAAATCACTAGGACGCTCAACTACTATTCCAACACAGAAGAAAAAAAAAAGAAAAAAGTGCACCTTTTCAATTAGATCTAAAACATCTTGGTTATCAACGAAGTCGATATAGCTCCAATCGATTTCCTCTTTTGTATATTCTTCTTGCTCCATTTTAAAAACATGCTGTTTCATGTAAGACATAAGTATGTATCAGTGTACTCTTAAGTTGTGTTACATCATCACAGGACCTCATCAAGAAACAAAAAGGAATTCAGGAAAACCTGATTGAAATGCTGCTGAAGTTTCTCATTGGTCAGATTGATGCAAAACTGCTCAAAACTGCACAGGACCAAACCACAAATGGAATGAATCTGAGAACAAGTCACATGTCTAAAACATATCATGGTAACTACCATAATTGATACTAAAAAATGATTTAATTCCCAAAAATGCTCACAAAAAGCATATAGACTTCTTTAAAGGTTCAGCAAGATTTGCAAGGAAAATAGAACATTAGGCACTGCGGATCAAGAGAACCAAATATAGCATACTGTTTGGCTGATTCCTGAAATTCCAGCTAAGACTCTGAATATGACTTGTTTAAGCAGATAGGCCTCCATGAGAAGTCTAAAGAATGTCGATTTTCCACAAGTCTCTATGACGATTCTGTGCTTCAAACAAGATATGAGCATCTCTTGGAAGTTGGAACAATGTCCAGACACCAGCCAACTCTCTAGCAGAGGAATAGACATGGCTTTTGTGTTTACTCATGTTTCACAATCAATAGTATGGGACATTTGCCAAAATTTTGGTTACCTTAACAAGGAGATTAAAATAGAAGAATGTTTACCAATATACCATATATTCTAGTCATGTAACATAGCAAAGCTTATTTGAAGTAATCACATGAACCTTGGTTTATCTTATAAACCACGTTATTGCTATTTGAGATTTAATTCCATTGTTCTAGAAACAGCTGAATAAGATCTCATTCCATTGTTCTTGCTACAGAAAGCCATATCTCCCTTTACTATGGGTGAAGTACACTTCCCCTGACATAAAAGCACAGGGTTTCCATGCAGTTTGGGAAGAACTTGACCTCATAAAATGATGAACACAAAAAGCGTACCAGTTAAGCACCTGTTTGTCTTGAAACTCTCAAAACCATAAATATCCAGCACTCCTATTAAGACTTTTGAATCAGGATCCTGACCAATTGAAGAGTTTATTTTGTTTACAAGCCTGCAACAAGGTTGAGGAATTGAACAGTTAAGTCAAACCCAAGAGGAGCAGATTCAAAATGAATCAAAACAAAAAAAAAAAAAAAAAAAAAACAGATCCAAAACATCTTCAAAATAAGCAAATCCAACAGAGAATAAATACCCTCATGGTAATATCTCAAAGGAAAAGCTGAGCATACCAATTTCTTTTTAAAATATTAGGAAGTTCAATCGAATAATGAAAATAAATAGCAGGGAGAAGACCCCAAGATAATCGTACCAGTCAAATAATCGTGAATATACAATTTTTGCCAAAGCATCTCTACTTAAAGTTGCAGCTTCTGGGTCAAGATTTTTTGTAATGCTCTCATCACGTGTAACAATCACTCGCTTGCACAAGGAATCTTCTAGAGCCTTCTCATCACACCTGTACAAAGTTCAAGGGAACTGGAATTACACATTTGAACATGAAACACACTGGAAGAGGACAAAACATTAAATGAAATGGGCATTTACATGAAAAGCTCAGCAGCAGTCTTAAGATGGAAGCAGGACTTTTCATCTTTCGGCTCCGAAGAATCATTTTCTGTCCCCTTTGCAAATTCAATATTTCCTAAATGAAGAATAGCAGCCACAACTCGAAAAATAGCATCCTGAGCAACAAAAAAAAAAAGAGTGTGTGAGTGTGCTAGTCAGACTTAACAACAGCAAAAAGTGGCAACTTTCTTTGAGTTAAACAAAAGTTGTACCTGGTCCTCATAACTGATTCCTACAACTTCCATTGCCCTCCTTGTAGCTTGATATTCTTTAGCATCATCTATCTCATCAAGTTCATAGCAATTTGACTGATTTAGATAATGAAAAGTTCGTGGATTTCCCAATTTGTACTTCTCAATATCCTGTCAGCAGCAAAATAATACATGAGAGGCTTTTCTTGTAATTTTTTAAGGGAGAATAATCTCACAGGGGCTAACATGAGGAAAAGTCATGTACTTATTAGTTTCAATTTTGGGATGGACCTAGACCTAGTTTTAACAAATTTAAAAGCTTCAATTGCTGTCTCCAGTTAATTTTAGTCTGGCGACTGAACAAAGTACCTTGAAAATGGGAAAAATCACATGCTTTGTACCCTAGCAGAACCTCTAAACCACAGAACGAGTGTAATACAAAGCAGAAAAGAAACAATTCAGAGGAACCAACCTCTGTTGGTGCAGCACAAAGCATATAGAAACAATGGTAATTTCTCTCTGGATCAGACACTTGACAAACACGGGATCTTTCGAGCAAGTAAGTTCTGATGGCAGCTCCAGAAATCCTTCGCCTCTGGTCAAACTGAATCTCAACAAACTTTCCAAAACGGCTGCATCAATTAAGAAAAATGTTAAACAACAGAATTTAAAGAAAAAAGGAAAGCAGAAAAAAATCAAAACATGAACTCTGAAACACTACACCTCGAGTTATTGTTTCTGACAGTTTTGGCATTTCCAAATGCTTCCAGAACTGGATTGGACTGCAATGTGGAAAATGAACAATTTGGAGTTTCACTAATAAAACTACTTAAAAAGAGTTAGAATGACATGATTTTTAAGGGAAATTTGATAAAAACTGACTTCCAGGACTTGTTGCTCCACAGTTCGGCCCTCAGAAACTGCTCTTCCACCCATGTAAGCCAGGTAGCGCATTAGCATTTTTGTGCTTTCTGTCTTACCTGCCCCACTTTCACCACTAACTAGAATTGATTGACTTATTCCTTCATTAATCATCAATCTGCAATCACAGGCATAATTTTCTTTTCCCAGTTATCCAAAAGTATCTATCAATCTTGAATTACTTGCAATTACAGGGTAAAAGAATACCTATATGCAGCATCTGCAATGGCAAAAGGATGAGGATTCAGCTCGCCCAAAGCTGCCCCTTTATATTGTTCCATCATGTGACTGTCATATAGGTGAGGTAGTCTTCTAAAAGGATTCACCGCAATCAAAATATTTCCAGTGTATGTCTGAGATGCAGTTTTAGGTCCATCAGAAGACAAAATAAAAAAAAAAAAAAACTAAGAGCAAATACTAAGTTCAACCTAGGGCTTACAGTTCGACTTTTTTTTTTAATGGCAGGACTTACAGTTCAAATGCAATCCAAAATGCATAAATAACTTTTTTCAAAAAATAAGAGCATTTAATACAAAAAAACAAATATCATATCCCTTCGGCGAAGCATCTTAATCCATAAAAGCTCAATTAGTGGGCCTCTTTGGATAAAAGGTGACTCCAGTTATAATAAGCTGGAGTGAAGAGGAAATCAAGCTGCCTTGGAGACATTGGCAGATCTTCCACAAGATCATGGACCTCGTTTCTGATTAAAATTGTGTTAGGACAAATTTACCTAGATCAGTCAATCATATTCCCAATTACCATATTCCCACTTTCAGAATGCTGTAGTAGCACATAATAGTAAATGGCATCATCACATTACTTGTAATGTCCAACATGTCTTGAATTTGGGGGACATTATGGATGTCATGTAAAGCCTAAGCTGCAGACAGTGATGTGTTACAGAAGTTTACAGACATTGCACGCCAAACATGTGATGCATATCATGTGGGGTTTCCATAATGCCACCACTGCCTTACAGGATGTGAATGCCAACTCTCTATGAATTATATTCACAAGGAAAAGACTTACATATATTTCATTCATGTCATATCTTGATCTCAGATTCTGTAAAAGTCCTGGCTCATGCAAATAAGCTAATTTTGTCATATCATCCACCCCACAAGGTGGTACCTCAGTATCTTTAGCACAAATTTTGGAAGCATGAGCAACGACCTGCAGGCAAACAATAATCATTTGCCATGAATACTATAAGAGCTTCCACCAAAGGAAAATGGAGACTTAGAAACATTATTTATGAATACAAAAATAAAGCAGTAGTAATGGATAACATCCACAGCTTTACTCCCTATATAATAAATGACATACTTCAGACTATGAACACAGGACAAGGAACATAGCAAACAACATACTGTCTTTTCATTTGTACACTGGATCTTGACATCTTCACCATTGACCTCCAAAATCTCTCCATCTATCCAGGCAACCTCTGGATCCTCCACCCAAACCTGAGCGCCTACCACTATATTGAGCTGAGTGGTCTGCATATTTCGCCATGCCAACCAAATAAGTAAGATAATAACAACTTCCCTCGAGTTTTTGTAAGTAGCCTTAAGTTTTTGTGAACATAAAGAAGTGAAGGGTCAAGGAGAACTACTATAACCTACAGATACATCTTTTAACAGATCTCAAGATAGTGAAGAAGAATCTACAATTTGACAAGCACATGTTTATAATTGAAACAAGATGAACAGAGTAGATATAAACTCTTATTTTTCCCAATTGAGAACATTTCCAATAAAATCTGCGCATAAAGGATCACCAGGGTTTGATTTATCTGAAACTGAACACAACTATAACTTATATAGTAAAATAATTAACTATTGATGAACTTTATGGGTAGACACAAAAAAAAAGTCCTCCAGTAATTTGAAAAAGGAGTCATGCCTAATACATACGTCTAATGATCCTAAAATTCACACAGTAAGTCAAATTTGGGGACATTATACATTCATGATATCAGACTTATACAAGGGGGCAGACATGCACGAGAAAAAGGAGTAGGACACAATGGGAAGTAAGTCTCAGTCAACACACTGCTGTGAGGAAGCTCTGTTTCTGCCCAAGGAATGACGCAGATGATTGGTTCCATTGGCATCTCAATCCAGGACAATGTGTTTGAGCACTAATATCTTCGATACTTCTAACAGGCTCTGACTTGGCCTCTGTGGAATCATCCATACAAAAGAAAGCAGAGGAGAAAACAAGAATCTTCTCATGCAATCCCAGGTTGTATCTCTACCACCTGCTAGCTCGTGGTACCTCTTGAGATACTGCCAACATTCAATTTGATCCATTTATCAGGTGGAGGATCTTAAACCCTATTTCTTCTTTAAGAATAATAACATATCCCATCATTTTAAGACCAAACGAACAAAAAAGGTTAAGAGGTACATAAAATAGTCGCTTCGGGTGTCTAATCTACTCCCCGTATACTACACACCGAGTGAAGATTATCACCAATAAGAGAAAAAACAGAATTGAGTAGTCAAGGAATGAGAAAAGGAAAAATGTCAGTCAGATAAAATGGCATGAATCATAATTCACGAATGGAAAGCTGCCCGCAGAAAGCACTCTTTCTCAATAAAATAAAATAAAATAAAAGCTGCCAGCAGCATCCATAACAGCTTGGAAACGATTTATTAAAATCATTTGTGATTTATTAAATCAGTCGATCGTAGAATATTCAAGGATTTTGATAACACAAGACGGAAGTAAAAAGTAAAAAAAGCAAAAAACATAGAAATACAGGAACTATCATCGAGAACAAAGACAATGTTGCATCAATCTGATTGAAGACAAAAATCGAACTAAATCACTTAGCTCGACCTGATCTATCTCATGGCTTGTTAACAATGTCCAACTAATATGAAAATAAGAAAGAGGATATTTTATCTTCATGAACCAAATTGGTGCAAGTAGAAAGACACCCAATCAGTCTCCAACACACACGACGAACAAATTACTAAACCGGATGGGTAACACTATAAAATCGGTTGCATTTACCTCAAAATTGCACCAATCCATCCCGAGGAAAAGAACATATAAAATGAGCCAAAACAAAACAAAAATGAGCCAAAAAACTCAAGCAAACCATACCATTTCGAATTCGATCTGATCAGAACTGCCGCCACAACGTGATCCGCCGTAAATCAACCCGTTTGCCCCAAAGATTGCAACTCATAACCTCTGCAATTTCGCAAGATGTAGTCCTCCCTGCTAAATTCCCTTGCTTTGCCAAGAAACAATGCTGGCGAGGAGAAAGAGAGAGAAAGGCGACCAAGAGAGCCTCTCTGTTTTTCTATTTAGTATATTCTATATCTTCTTCCAGAATAATGTACACCGGCCGGAGGGCTACCCTCTCCCTTTCCCTTAAATTTCCTAATATTCCTTCTACAACTTGATTCTATCGATTTTCTACAGATTTACGCCTCTTGCGCTGTTCAAATGGAAAATGTTGCAGAGTCTCAGCTTCAATCCCCCACCAGTCCGATCGCCGTAAACCGGCCTGTGTGAAGACCAAAACCCTGCTGCAACCTTTTCACCCTTTCTCCGCCTCCCAGACCAAAACAAAAACACAGACGTAATTAATTTTAAATTAGGCATTTTCCGTAAATGTCCTTAATTGTTAAGGCAATTGCCACCGGATGCCCTCTTTCCATTTATTAAAAAAAAAACTGAAAAAGTGCAAGAAAATTATCCCGGCTGGTAGCCTGTACGGCGACAAAGCGTTTCCGGTTTTGCCATTGACTCTTCATTTATTTTAGCTACTTACCACTAACTCACCATTCGTTAACAATTTAATTTTAGGTTAATTCAACTCACTTTTAAACGCTAACAAACTATTAACGTGAGAAGCATGTGCTGCGCGTATCCGGGTCCACTAACATGACTGCCCCCAAAACCGGGGACCAGATGATGCATCATCATTGCATAGTTATTTTACTGCGTCAATCGAGGCATAATTGATTCCCAGATTGAGATGATGTTCGATCGATGACGTGGGCTCAGGATCCGGCTTCTCCTGGGCTTCTTTCACAATGAGCTCTCCACACCTCCGTCGCCTGGATAACGTGTCGAATGAACTGAGATCTTTGAACAGCAGGCAGCAGCACCGTTGGTTTTCGACCAGAAAGGTTTTGATACCAAAACCAAACAAGATGGTGAATTGAACGAAAGATGGTTATTCTTTATTTATTCTATCTTCTGGCCTAAGCAATGCGGCGCATCACCCTGTACACTGTTTCATCCATTTTCCAGTCTTTGCTTTCAGTGGGGTGGATTGGGCAGGAAACCGAAGGTAAAAGATTTGGCTTGCAAGCTTCATCCAGCTTCAATGGAGGAAAAGGACACATTTGTCACTCCACAGATAACTGGAGGAAAGAATTGTTCGTCATCGGCAACACCCTCTTTGGCCGTTACCCAGAAACAGTTGGGAGTAAAGAGAATCGAAACTTGAATGGTTTTTACTTTTTAAAGGGGACTCCCACCGTACGACAAGAAAATATTTTCAGCAGAGAAGAACTGAACAAGAAATCAAGAGCTTTAATTTTTTTTAAAGAATGAGTCAAATGAGGTGGATCGGAACGGGTAAGGGTAGATTAGTAAATTAATACAATGAAGCATTTCCGCGTTGACGTATTACGTCTGAGCCAAAATGGTTTATCCTTACACCAGATCTGCACCGTCACAGGGAGAAGTTCCACAAAAATCTCGTGAGTCTTTTTCTAATCGAACACGTAACTGGAATCGCACGGTGCAGGATAACGGATCGGAAGGGATCAAGAGCTGCGGGTCCCACTGACGGTGACGACGTTCAAGCGACCTTCAGCTGTCGAAGACTCGTTCGACGCACGTCTTTTAGCGCGTCGCGATGTCGGAGGGCGTCAGCACGGTTAATGTCGAGAAGAGAGCGAGGGTGGCTGTTGGGATACGGATTCCAATTTCGAGGTCTACGGGCGGAAAATGGACCGTTGGATTTGGGAAGATGTGACGTGGATGATCGGCGGAGATGGATTTCGGCGGCACCGCTTTAAAGTTGGACCGACTGCGTCTAACTAGGGTTAGGGCTTCCGTTACTTTCGGAGTGAATGTTCGCATTGACTACGAGCTGTGAAGAAATCAAATCCCCGAAGGAAGTCCTCGGACTACTAAGTTTGGTAGCCCTCACTAAATCACGGCGCCGTTTGCTGGATGTAAAGATGTGACACGCAACGTTTACGCGGTTGATCTCGGGGCCACTCGTCCATATCATTTTCAGTCATGGCAAGTTCCTGTAAAATCTGAAGAAGGAAAGTGTTTGTAAGAGAATGATTGGAATTTAGAAGTTTCAAATCACGCAGGATCGATCAGAGTTTCAGAATAAGATTTTGAATTTAAATAATGAAGGCGGATAAGAAAAGGGATCAGGAGAGGACGAGGCTGTCAAGCGGTGAACAGATGGGAAAGGGCAAAAGATACGATTCATCATTTCGTCTGCTTAGCAAAGCGGCAGCTTTTGAGGGGAGGGGAGGGAGACAGGCGACACTGCTTCTGATTTTTGAAATGGAAGCGATGAGACTTCCAATTCAACATTTGCTTTTTACAATCTTTACACTTGAAAAGACGAAGTAAGAGGAGAGAGAAGGAGGGTTTGGAACGTGATTGTAGGACGCTACCTTGTCAACCTGATAGCTCCATCTGTTTGTCCTTTGCAGATCTTTTCTTTCTGAAGGGCAATTAGCAAAAAGTTCTGCGACGGCCGAAGGTTATTATAATATAGTCAATGAAAAGTGAAGTGAACCGAAAAAGGAATGGATCTGTTTACGGAAAGTAACAGCTGCATGTCATATAAAACAGAGGCCAGAGCGTTCTGGTTTGAGCTGGAGGCCTGTCGTAAACTACGCTGATTCAGTCCCTCATAAAGGTTGTATCAGCTTAGCAACTCGTTATGCTTGCTTTTAAGCAGGAGCAACTGCCAATGTCACCGGCAGCTTACTCCACTGCACCTTTGATCAAGATTTTAGCAGTTCACGCACAAGGAACCCAAACAAGATATGCAGACCGATAAATTCCAATCCCAATAAACTGATCAGAAAGTCATGGTTAGCTGTTAAATCAAGCAGAAGCATCCATCCAATCTATGAAGAAAGCAAATGAAATCTTGTTTCTTTTTATTGCTCAAGGAAGAGTCCCAGCCGAATTCCTTATTGCTGTACCAAAACATGATTATCATCATCTCTTTAAACTGACAAAAATAAAAATAAAAATTAACATTCCTGACAAAAAGTATAAAACATCTACCTTCCCTTTCTTCAAAGATTATCAGACAGTTCAAAATGCCCCACCCTTTACAGTTCTGAATGGTGAACATCTCACTCTTCTGGATCAGTTTTTTAGCTCCAAATCGAAGAAGGCTATTTTTGGGGTTAAATTTCAGTTCCAGTTACTTTTTCACTAATTGTAGTGCCATATCCTGGTCCACCCTTGCGGTATGACATGAGAAACTCAACTGGATAACCCTTCAGTTTATGAGGCACTACTCCCAGGTCATCAAATGTTAGAGCTACAACACAGAAAACAAGAGATGTATCAAATAATTATACTTCTCAAAGCATCATGAACGGAAATCTTCACCAACTCAGGGAACCCAAGCACAAACCATTTGGAGACACAAGTGTATCTACAGTGAGAGCATTGATCTCATCCAAATTGAATATCTGAGGTGAGGGTAGAGGAACAGGAACTTTATTTAGTAAGAACTCTCGAGGAGACGCCAGTGCCTGCAAGACCATGATTAAACTGTTAGCACTGATGCCAACGATCATTATAGAACATTTTGATTTTCTTTCTTCTAGTTTCCTTTTGCCTATTTTGACAACAGATTGTTGGATCTTCAATAGCCAGGAAATTAGATATCACTTATAGTTCAAGGCAGCGTATAAATCAGAAGAATGCATTTACGTAAATAAAAGAAAACAAGTGACAGACGAGAAGCTCTATACCAAACTTAGAACCTAACTCTCTTTCCTGTATACAGATATTCTTGCTTTTGAAATCTATGCATGATGCACAACCTTTTTCGACCTTTCCTTGTATTTCTTATTATAGCTTTAACCAATAACACTCACCACTAAAAAAAAAATGTAGTGAAGATTAACTTCTACACAGTCTAAGATATAAAAGATGGACTCAAGCAGATTTTACAGACCAAGCTTTTTTACTTCAGAGACTTCAACTTGAAGATCAATGCTTGACAAAAGCAAAGAAGTAATATAGAGATGAATCTTTACAAAAATCGTCTATTAATACCTGAAGATCAAAGCAGGCACATCTCAAAAGTTACTCTGAAGAAATATCAGTAATCAACTAACAGACCAGAGAATCAGATTGTATATCAATTTGAACTTGCTGAAGAGTAATGTAACCTTGCAGACTAAGCACTAAAGGGCAGAGACTTACCCTTGCAATGGGGAAAGGAACCTTTACATAACGAGGCCATTCACGGATAGTGTCATACATTAGCTGTGCCTGCATAATACCAGCGCTACGAAAAATGATCTCTTGTTGAGATAATAAGCAGATTTCTTTCCATTTTCCATCACTCAAAAATGAATGCAAAAGACCAATAAATTACCAGTTCATGTATTGTAAAAACCTCCGGTCCACCAAGTTCATAAATCTTCCCCTTGCTAGTTCCGCCATCCTTCAATGAAGCAACTACTGCAGCAGCCACATCAACAACATATACTGGTTGAATTCTGGAACAAAAAAAAAGAGCAGAAGTTATTTTCGATGTTTTGTCAAGACTGCAAACCACAAAAAACAGCAACCAAAGTAAAAACACATCAAATGAGAAAAGACTGACAGTCGAGAAAAAATAGAACAGACTGAAAAGAATTTCTGGACATACTTGGCAGATCCATCTCCAATGAGTGGAAGAAAGCTCCATTTCTTTGCAAACTGTGCCCATCTATTCAATATCCTATCTTCAGTACCAATCAGGACAGCAGGTTTCATTATGGTTGCCTGTGAATGGAGCTTAACACAATCAATCCAGCTGGCCACAGAAGGTACAAGTTTCATTAAAGCCACCATGCTTTAACACTTTTTTACTAACTAATCGTGCATATTCAGGAGGGAAAATGATCAAATGGTAGCTTCCACTTTTTTCCCTCAAAACTAACTGAGTTTGCCTTAGTCAAATGAAAGTTTAAGATCTCAAGCCAAGCTAAACCTCAACCAGAAGAACACTGATTCCTTCAGAACCCTAGCTTGGATAGCAAATCCTTGTTTGTCTTGAAAATTTTATAACAATTGATAAAAAAACAAATTCAACATCACATTTCTTGAATGTTTGCGATAAGCTCTTTCTCAGAAAATGATGCCTTTCAGAATGGTTCCAGTCAAGTGTTGCACTGTAATTCATCCATGACCATCCATTAGTGAAGAATGATGCAAAAGAAGAGACATTGAGAAAAATCCATGCCTAATTACCCAAGATTATATGAATTTGTGAAGCTAAGTCTAGCCCCTATTGCCAGGTTTTTGCACTTCTGTCAAAATTTCGCATTAGTGATACTCCTTTTTCATCTTTTGACTTATGACAGGCAGGAATTCCATTGGTGAGACTCAATGTTTAAACTTCTAGCTGAATTCTGGATTTCTGATTTTTCTCGAAGAAGGCATTAGCTAAAATCTTAAGCTACTTCAGTAGATTGGCCAAGAAGATTGGAGTGCAAAGTCTTAATAATTTGACCAATTACTGCAGCCACTTCACTTTTGAAGACTAGTCTCCCTTTCCAAATTTCACAACATATGTGACTTGAGGGGACTTCTAAAAGAGATTTACTGCCTTGGCACAGGAATAAGAAACATGACAAAGGAATTTAGAATAGGTGTCTCATAAGTACCATTAAGCACATATTTCACGAAGAACCCCCAAGCAGAAATGTCAAAGAGTACAGAAAGAGGTGATCCACAACAACCCCCACAAGAGTGCAAGAGAGCCAGGCTTTATTAACCCTCTCCATTGAAGCTGGCCACAAGTAAGATTTCTCCTTTTTGTGGCACACTTGAGAAAGAGTGAAGCTTTGGTCAACTGAAAGCTTCCATGGGAGGAAAAGGAAATATTGGTGCGGACCAATGCTTTGGAGATGAGCAGAACAAGAAAACTGTGCCACTTCCACAAAAATGTCTCATTGTGGCACATTGAAATGGGCTTAAGCTGTATATAAACAGTCATTGACCAAATTAGCCCCATCTTCCCTTACCCTCTCTCAAGGTTTGAATTAAAGTATGAATGGCTCCACCCTAGAGTCTCCACTGCTATCTATTTATCCTTGCTATGCTAAGAAGAGAATCGTAAGCTGCTGCTACGCCCCCACCCCACACACACACACACTCCTCCTCGGTCATTGAGATAAATTTTCTTATTGTGAGAAAGGTTACTTATGCACTTATAAAAAGAAGGTTTACAGAAGGGAGAGAAAACGCCAGAATACAAAAAATGTATAAAAAGGAAAAGAATAAAGGGGAAATCAAAGGATCAAGAGAAGAAGGCATCAGTCAAATGGGGGAAACAGAACAAACTCTTCTTACCCCATCATTAGCCAGCAAACTTGCCTCCAAGCTGCCAGATAACAGACCATGAGACAAAATTTTAACAGTTAAATCTTTTATTTTCTCAAAATAGTTACCATACCACAAATGAACAGATCTTGCCCATGAAATCACGCTATAAGTATTTCTTTCCACCATTATGGGGAATGAGAAGGTCTTGACTTATGGTATTCTAAGAATTATCTATGCCAGTATAAACAACCGAGTAAAAGACTTGACCTCAGGAAATTCTCTTAAGAGTGATTCTTCTCCAGCTGCCTTAGCTCTCAGCATTCTAGATGGAGACGAAGAAGAAGCACCCAAGCAAGATAATTGCACAAGTCTCTCAATTCCACCATGTTCTCTAGCTAGCTGAAATGTGAGAAAAAAGGAAAACTTACTATCATATGATCCAAATAATAACAGAGGTTTCAAACAAATGTATTATTCTCCACCATCAAAAAGTTTTGTCACAGGATTCATAAAATAAAAACCAGAAAAGAGAAGTTCTTTGATATTTGACGGATTCTCGAGGTCCCTGGATAAGTTGTTCATACAAAATATAAGTTGAATCATGTTCTAGTATCATAGGGTTCAAAGTAAAAGTAACAAATCTAAAAAATATGCAAATATAACCTGAAAAAATCTCGTAAAATAAAGAATTTGAGTAGAGAAGGGAGCAGATATTTTTAAGTTCTTTGGTGAGTTTTCTATACAGAGCAGATAATAAAAAACATTTTAGGTGCTTACTGCATCAATCATACATACTATTTACTTTCAAGAAGTTACAGAGACATAAGATGGCAACCTATTTATAGTATTTTTTAAATGGTATTTATAGTAACTTTTAACGTGTGCTTCACAAAATTTCAATTTCTTTTGTCTGACACGTTGAAGTGATACAATAATAAATGAATAGCAAAATTAATCTTCAATAGCCTAGAGACACATGATATCTTGCACGAAGTTTATGGTGAACTTGTTTTTTGGTCACAAGAAATTACTCTAAATAGTGTTCAGAGACTTTTTAAATGGAGGCGACTGTAAATAGTATCCGTAGTCTTATTCTCATTACCTCTCTAAACAAAGTTGGATTTCAGTATACAAAAGATTAAGAAAATCTCTCTAACAAAGTCAAAATGTCCTTCTGTCAGTCACTCTTTTAAGTCTTTGCAAGCAAACCAAAAATTGTGCAAGGAAAGGTTGAAGTTTGTCAAACCTAAAGCCCCTATCAGGACACAGAGATACTTCAAATTTTGTTGCCAGAATATTGGTGTTTCAACAGAAGCAACAACATCTTGCATGGGTTAACATATGAGGCTATATACTGCTAGATCAATATTTTCATTGTTTTTAACCCGTCTCATCTGTACAAAGTTATCTGCCTTTATGACCCACCACAATAAAGTGGCTTCCCACCTTTGCTAGTATCCCAAGATGTCTATTCCCAAACTTCATACTACAAACCGACCTACTGGCCTGGTTCCTGAGGTTAAACAAAACAAGTCTGTTTCTGGTATATTTTCTGATCATTCCTCCCCAACAAGAAAACTGTTTTTGCAATTAAACATGGTTTCCGGAAGAAAAAAACTGTTAGAAGTTGTCATTTTAAGTCAATTAGTTTTCCTTATATTCTAGAAAACTAATTTCATCTAGAAAGTAGATTCTTAGGGTTTAGGGTTTGCAAGGTTTTGAATATTGTTTAACTATAAATAGGGGATGGTGGTCTCTAATGTCAAACGCCTAGCCAATACAGCCCAAAAGACCGGTCTGTTAAGTGCAGAAAACCAAGTACCTAACCCAGGTGGACCAGGGGTGGACAAAACCTAACCCAGATGGACCGGAACCACGTAGCTCTGACACCTACCGCTCCCGTTCCCTACCGCTTCTGCTGGGATTCGAATGTGGAACGTGGTGCCCAGTTCTAATATCATGTCAAACGCCTAGCCAATACAACCCAAAAGACCAGTCTGTTAAGTGCGGAAAGCCAAGTACCTAACCCAGGTGGACCGGAACCACCTAACTCTGACATCTAAACCCTAGTCTCTCCAACACTTTTCTCTGGCAAATCCCATATAGTATTCGAGCATGTCGTTTAGGGTCTATGCGTTGACCTGGTCAACTAACAGAGATCATGTTCTTTTCTTAATCTTTATATGAGATGTTATTGTTTGTAAATTAGTTTTTTAGTAAAATAGTTTTCTTCTCCCCCAACCAGCAAGCTTTGTTCCCGTGCAACCTCCTCCTATGATTTGAGAAGCTTGTCTGCCTCTGACAATTGAGTCTGCACTGCATCATTCCTTTGTTCCTTATCGATGCCAATGTTGAAGTAGAAGATTTTTTAAGCGAAAGATACTACTATGATATAGCAAAGAAGGTCAAGAATTCAACTGTCACTGCATCAAAGTCAGACTTGATGAAGGCGGTCCCGTCATACTGATCAAAAACAATTGTCCAAAGCTGCCTCTCAGTCCCCACTCCACAACCCCCCCCCCCCCCCCCCCCCTCATATATTTCTTTCACACTCATCCCCTATATATATCACATAGTCAGTTGTGCTAGCTTTTGCATGCCTCTGTTGGTTTTGTTGATGGATTCGGTGCCAACTAGAAATCAAACTCCAAATCAGTTGTCTCAAAAATCTTATCCAACAGGCAACCATACAGTGGATTCTCACAATTGGAGTTCTTGTGGGCTCCTCTTATTTGGATTGGCTGTTGTGTGATGAGTTTTCAGCAGGATGCTATCAAACGGATTGGATTTGTAGCTAGTGCTAGTGAAGATGATTCAGTCATAATAACTCATCCACGTGGTGGGATATCTATGCAGGAGTTCCCAAGGATTATGTTGGAGAAGAGGTATTATTCCCCTAGGGGAAAAAACATCTCTTATTGGTGACAGCCGGAAAATTGTTATCTTTATGTTGATGACCTAGTGGCAGTATTAAAGATAAAACAGAGTTTGGGCATAAATAGTGCTCTTCTTTTTTTTTTTTTCTTGAAGGCCCAGTTTTTATAGTGTGGCTGCTGGGATGAGGACAAAAGGAGAAACTTTTGGGCTTCTCCTATAGCATTTCACAAGAGAAACCTGCACCTATGCATCAGAATTCTGGTGCAGCCTCCATTGTTAAGGACGATTGGGTTCTTGAGCTCTTCCCTTGTGCAACTGCACTTTGTGCCCATGTCCAAAGCCTTAGTCCACTCTTTCAGCACTAGGTTGTTCTTCTCTCATTAATCAACTTTAGTGTTTACGTGTAGTTAAATTTCTGGTCAGATTTACTAGTCTTATTTTACTAGCCCAATTTGATTGATTTGCTGATAAACTCTAGGTTGAGTTTGTGGTCTAAATTGATGGACAATTTTTTTTTGTAAAATTATTTGATCAATGTTTATGAATGGTTTTCATGGTGATTTTGGTAGTTCACTCTGGCGGTCTCATATTGTTATGCACTTCGAGTTAATCATATTTTAAGCACTTCTGTTAGTAGGATCCTCCCGTAAGCTTTTCTACTCATTGTCACATTCCATCTTAAATTAGGAAGATGACTCTCTATAATTTAGTACAATTAATTCCTTCATGTTTTGAGATGAAACTCTTTATTTTTCTTTGGACTTCCAAATACTTTGTGTGGTTCAAACTGTATCTGGAATTGAATGTGTCAATCCCTTCACATGAGCTTCGTTTGGTTTATTATTGTGGGGTATATGGAGTAATTTTGTCCTTCAAGATGTATTGTGGCAAATTTCTTCTGCTACCCATAAAAGTTGGTGGTTTTTCGCCGCCATTAGGTAGTCTGTTCCATATATTTCCACCTTTTCTGTGCCATACCCTCCTGCCAGGGTTGTGAGAGTCCTTGTCTTTACTAGCATTTTTTTGTCTGTATTGTCCGCTGGGACAACTTGAGGTGGCCTGATATTCAAGGGAAAATGGAAGAAGTTTAATGTCAAAGCATCTAGAGTTTCACTAATGTTCACGCTACAATCATTGGTATGTATTTCCTAGCTTGACAGGGGGGAAAGAAAATAGTACGAGTGCTGATGAAGTTAAGCCCAGAACCATCCTACAAGTGCAAGCTCAAGAATTAAAACTACAAAAAAGTCGAAGATCACATAAAAGTTACAAAGCTTCACAAGCTGCAAAGTGAGGTGACCAATTTCTGTATTTCTTTCTTGTTCTTATGCTTAGAATGGGAAATTACAAAACATATTTTGTGACAAGCTGAACATATACGCTCCTGTTAAAGAGGTTTGTAGAAGTTGTTATTTTGAGTTAATTAAGTTTTTCTTATTGTATAAGAAAGTATTTTCATGTAGAAGTAAATTCCTAGGGTTTATGTGTTATAGGAACATAACTGTTCTTTGGATATTATTTAAGTTACAAATAGGGGAGAGGAGTCTCTAAACCCTAATCTCGTCAACACTTTTCTCTTGCAAATTTCACAAAAACCTACTTCCTAATGCTAACTGTTGATAATGTGGAGGTAACGAGTCAAATATGACATGTATGGCATTTAGAATTTGCTAAGTTCCCGTTTTCTTGCAAAAATGAGTCCAAGTTATCTCAAGAAAAAAAAAAACTTCTTCCCGTTGGTCTGATGATATGAAGATTGAAAGCTAAAGCAAGATGTCACCTAGCTATGGAGTAACTTTACAAACATGTTTAAAACATTGGGTTGTGTCCTATCAAAAAGAGAAAAAGAAAACACTGGGTTATAGAAGGGTTTGGCTCACAAAGCCCTAGTAACTCAAAAAATAAAGCGGATCTAGATGTGATGAGAAAAATCTTAAGTTTACATGTATCTATGAAAACAAATGGAGCAAGACAATTACAAACAAACAAAGGACTGCAAAAATGATTAGATTTTAAAATTTAGAATTTTTAGAATTTTTGAAAAATGTCAAACACATAAAATACTTTTGTATCAGAAGCAATTGGTGTCTAGTAGCCAAGATGATGACTCCATCAAAGTTTCAAGTTGCTACATGGTATCCCCTCCAACAGGGCTGTACCAAGCTTAATTTTGACAAGTTTTCCAGGGGTAATCTTGGGGCTTCTAGCATCGTTAGCGTATTTAGAAGATCAGATGAACACATTGCCCTCTCTTTGTTTGGGCCTTTAGGCCAATCTGATTGCAATTCAGTAGAAGTTAGTGTTGTGTTGCAGGGATTGAAGCTCTATCACAACCATTTTTCTAAGCAGCTGGAGGAGGGGGATTCCAAGGCAGTTATTAGCTGGTGTATTAAGTCCCTTAAGCCTCCTAGGAGGCACTAAAAATTTTCTTTGAGATTTATTCTAGCAAGCAATGTTGTAAGTAAATGGCCTCGCTGACAAATTGGCAAAGGATGGGGTAGATCATCAATTTTCTCATTGTTAAGATATCATTGTTAACTAATTCAAAAAAAAAGATCTCATTGTTAACGAAAAATCACCTTTTTCCAAAGCAACAAAAATCATGTTGTGAAATGAGAAAGAAGAAAACATAGAATTAAGAGACATTCCTCTTAATAAAATCAGTATATTGAGCCTCACTAAGCAAACTTAAGTCAAAAAATTTCAAAAAAAAAAAAAGAGAACTTAAATAACGTAGCAAAACCCTATTGGTTGGCACTCTGGAAGTTCAAAAATCATTTTCTTAGATTACATACTATGGTCTTTCAAATGGGTATCTAGCATCTGCTGTGGGATGATTCTGCCTAATATGCCACTTTGTTTTCATGTTTCCAACCTACATTAGTACTTTTTTTTTTTAGGGTCGAAAAAAGTTTCATTCGATATCAAGGGAAGAAGAAGACGAAATAGCGACCCAAAGGCCCTGGGAGTCAGAAATACAGGACCCTACATTAATACATAGTTTCATCCATTCATGTTTAAAGATAAAACCAGGAACCTACCACTGCAATCTGTTCAGCCATTGCATGATGAACCTCCTCAAAGCTATAGTTTCTTGTCTCATAATCCCTTCCTGCTAACACAATCTACATCACTGATTTTCAAAATTCTAAAATATCCTGAATTCAAAAAAAAAAGATAAAATAAAAGACTACTGACCTATGAGGTTAATAACAACGTTTGCCTTTGCCAAAACTGCTTTCACAGAATTTTCATCTCTAGGATTGTATTTCATGGGTACAATCTGACATGTTAAATAGTACAAATTTGGTGAGAAGAAAACTGAAATCAGAGTAATCACAAAAACCAAGGTCCATCAGCCACCCAAAATGGAATTGGAGTGCATGATCACTATTTACCTGACCCAGATCACCCATTAACTTGAGATGCCGGGGAGAATCTTCAGAACCTCGAAAAGGAACTAGCACCTGGGACCCCATTTTAGCTGGACACGCAAAAGACTGGATTAAAGTCCATGGCTGTAGTAATAGTTCACAGACATATAAGATGAGAAAACAATTAACGCTATCACATAGCATATGCAAGAAAAAAAAAATGTAGTGAAGTAGCAAATAAGAAGAAATAGTGGAGAATGACCACAGAAATTAATTTCCATCGTACTGACCAAGCTGTTGGACAACATAGCGGCCAAGAAACCCAGTAGCTCCAAACACTGTTGCTACAATTCCACTGTCAAAGGACCCCAAACTCCATTTTAGATAGTAAATCAAAGATAGGATATTGCTTTAATAAATACAGTAGTCAAACGTATACCTGACAGAAGATCTTCCACCAGTACCTTTGCGAACAATGTAGCCTGCACCCCTAGAGGTGAGGGTTGATCCATGCCGGGGATGATCAATTTGATAATCTGATTCAGAAACAAAGCAGCGAAATTGTGATGTCGATAGATAAATCAGAAACAGAAATTTATAAATCATATGAAGAGAACTATAAAGAGAAATACCTAAAACTGTGTATGGGGAGGACAAGAGCATAAAAATTTACAATAGAAGTCAAACTAAAAAGCCACAATCACGGAAGAAACTTTCTGTTAACAAAAAAAAAAAAAAAATCGGTCGGAAAGGATCAAAAGAAAGGGAATAGCCAATCTACCAGGAATGCAGCACAAACAACTAGAGAAGACAATAAAATGTTAATATTTTTAACTACAAGAGAATAACCCCCGGAAGGAATAAAGTTACATAAACTACACTGAGAGAAAAATGCAACTTTTAACAGAAAATAAACTGAAAACATCATATAACTGTTCGTTTTCGTTTTAATAAACTCTTCAAGTTTCAAAAACAAAAACAAAAAAAATCAGATAACTTGCGGTAAATGACAACAGAAATTGCCAGAGTAAACATGCGAAATTGAAAACTATAAAAGGAAACGAAAATGAAAATCATGACATGAAGCAAGGGAAAAGCACAATGATAAGAACTACAGAGACTAGATTAGTCATATAATAAAAGCTCCAACAGGCAACGAAGCTGACAGCCAAAAAGTTTGTGTAGACGGAATGCGCGATCACTAAGCCCTAAAATAAAAAAGAGAGAAAAGCACTAAGACGAAATTACCACTAAAGTAATAAATGGATTTCAGAGGAGAAACCGATGATGGAGGGCTCAGTCGCTGGTTGACGAGGCATCTGCGATACGCCTGCAACATTCTTCTCCCCGCTCTGTCAATGCTCTTAGGCAATGTAAAACAAGCTGAAAGAGAAGAAAGAGAAGAAAGAGAAGACAATGGAAGAAGCCGAGAGCTGCACTGGATCTGCCTACCATTGTGGGCCGTGAGCACAGTTGGCCTATGGATCTTGCGAGCTCCCGTTCACCGCGGGCGAAGTGTGCCAGCGTGCACAGCAGGATGATTGGCCGAGTTAGATCAGTGTCAAAAAGCGTCAACTCGGTTCTGACTCAGATAATAAACCTAAACAAACATGGTTAATTTTATAATGAGTAATTTAATATAATATTAAAATATATTAATATAATAATTAATTAAATAAGATATTTCATTAATAAATTAAGATATATTACTATTTAGTATAAATTAATACAATAATTACGAGTTAAAATTAAACAGTGCACTAATTAATTATGAAATAATATAATATTTAAACAAAAATATATACTTTTATAATATCTAGATACTTAATCAAATTCTTACTTTAATAATATTTTAATTATCACTCTTAAATCACTAATTTAATATAATAATAACAATAATAAAAATAATAAATTAATATAATAGTATTTTATTAATAACATAAGATAAATTATAATATAGTATAAATTATTAAGACAATTAAAAAAATGAAATTATTAGTTTAATTAACCATAAAAATTAAATACATAAACAAAGATATTTATTTTTTAATTTTATGAATAAAAATATAAATTATTTATATTATTATATATAAATAAATAAATAAATAAACAAATAGAGTGAAGGAAAAACAGGGAGAAACATAGAGTGAGAGGCGAGAGAGAGGAAAAAAAAAACTGGACACAAAGAGCATTGAGCGAACAAGTAATAGTGAATGAACTAAGTTTAGAGTAGGAATTCACTTCCACTCGTTTTAATGCACTAACGTTTTTGGGTCTAGGTAAATGCACTAACATTTTTGGGAAGTGAGAGAGCATAATTTCTTTGCGGGTAGTTAACTTATATCAGTAAAAAACAAAATACCCTTATAAAATCGGTTTGATGAATTTTAAGCTCATCTGTTGATTTATTTAATCAACAGAGAAATTTGGAATTTGCGACTGAATTTGATCAATTCGCAGTCATGTTAGGAACGTACACGTTGGTTTCGTGGGAAGAGTCGCGCTCCTGGAATGAGTTCAAGGTTCAAACTTAAAAAAAACGATGACGTTGCTCGAACTGGTTCTGTTCCCTCCAAGATTGGGTGATCGTCCTTCCACCGAATAGCCTGGCATCTCCGAAAGCCAATTCTTTGCAGCGCTGCTCCCCTCGTTTATTGGATTCATGTTGGCTTCTTACGTTGGCATCTACTCACCGTTGAAGACTATCAGAAACACTTTATCTCGTTACTGCACTTCCGCCGCTGTAAGCCGACCTTCAGTCCATGTCATCCACCTCCTTCAACTTGCCACCGAATTCCAATCTCTTCGATTTGTCCGTCAATCTCATGCTGTAATATTTTCTCTGGGACTCCAACACGACACTTTCTGCGGGACGAAGCTTATCTATGCCTACTCAACTTGCAGGTTCCCCTTTGAAGCTCAGACTGTCTTCAGCACGATACCCCGAAAGAACGTGTTCGTTTGGAACTCCTTGGTTAGTGGGTACGCTAAAAATCATATTTTCGAAGAACCCTTGACACTTTTCGGTCAAATGCATCGAGAAGGAATTTCCGATAATTATACTTTTGCCACTGTTTCCAAAGTAGCTGCCGAGATCGGCAGTTTGGAGTCTGGGAAAAGCATTCATTGCATAATCATAAAAACAGGATTTGGGTCTGACACAGTTGTGTTGAACTCTGTAGTCGCAATGTATTGTAAATGTAACAAACTTTGTGATGCTCATAGTTTATTTGAAGAAATGACGCATAAGACTGTAGGTTCTTGGAACGTTCTAATTTCTGAGTATGCAGACAGAGGGGATTCTTTATCGAGTCAGAAGGCATACAATCTTGTTAAGCAGATGTGTGACTACGGGGTCAAACCAGATGCCCATACAGTTGCCTCTGTTCTTCCGATATGCACTAATAAGAATGGGATTCGTGGAAGAGAATTACACGGTTTTATTATAAAAAATGATTTGATTTATGGTTCTGATCTCCACGTTGGAAGTTGTTTGGTGAATATGTATGCGAAGAGTCATAACATATTTTTGGCGAGACATGTTTTTGACCTGTTGAAGTACAAAAATATTATCTTGTGGACTGTCATGATTGCAGGTTACATACAAAATACCAATTTTGCAGAGGCTCTAACTCTTTTCCGCAAAATGCAAGTAAGAGACGGCATAATGCCCAACAGGGTATGTCTAATTACTGTTCTTCCTGCTTGTGTGACACTTGCCAATTTGATCCAAGGGAGAGAAATTCATGCTTTTGCTATTAGATCACATTTCATTTATGATGTTTCACTTAGAAATGCTTTAATTGATATGTATTGCAAGTGTGGGAGCCTGAAATGTGCAAGGTATACCTTTGATGATGATTCATGCATTAAAGATGTCATTTCTTGGAGTTCAATGATTGCTGGTTATGGACTACATGGCAAGCCTGAAGAAGCTATCCTATTATTTTATAAAATGTGCGAGCTAGGAATGCATCCAGATTATATAACATCTGTGGGGGTTCTTTCTGCTTGTTGCCGAGGTGGCTTGGTTGACAAAAGTATGGAGATATACAATCTGTTGGTAGCTGATTATGGAATTGTGCCCACAGTGGAGATATGTTCATGTATGGTTAACATCTTGGGTCACACTGGTCGGCTTGAACATGCTCTAGATTTCATTTATACGATGCCTGTGAACCCTGGTCCCAGTGTTTGGGGAGCATTACTGAATGCTTCTGTTATTCATGGAAACCTTGACATGCAAGATTTGGCTTATAAGTCTCTCCTGGAGTTAGAACCTGAAAATCCATCAAATTATATATCACTCTCAAACACACATGCTTCTTCTGGGAGATGGGATGTTGTGGCAAAAACTAGGTCGCAGATGAAGGTGAGAGGTCTGAGGAAGCTTCCAGGATGTAGTTGGATTAATTTTAATGGAAAGGTTCATTCCTTTTACGTTGCTGACAAGTCACACCCTTGCTTGGAGCCAATCTATGCCACATTGGATAATCTTGTGTTGATGATGAAGGGAGTTTCTGTTCCAGATTTTGAATATTTGCCATAGAATTTGAAATTTTGGGTTTGATTACTATGATGGGTTTATCTACCATAAAGACTGGTCTCGATCATGAGAGCCAATATGAGGCCCATACAATCTGATGGATAGCGAGTGGAATCGCCATCATATTTGTCTTGCTGACATCTTATTTGAGGATCCGATGTGGCATTTCTCTTTCTGGTATTTGAGCTTTCCCTCCACATAAGTTTCCATTTCAATCATCAAACATGCTGCAAGAAGGATGCCCGTTTGAATTATTTATTTCACTATGTAGCTCTTCAAAATTAACCATTTGATATTAAGAGTCGTTTTTTGTCATGATGGTTCCACGAGTTGTCAACTAGACCAGAACAATGTTGAGCAGCTGTATGGAAATGCTGGATCACAAAATAGTATACAATTCTGATTCCAAAAGTCTGCTGGTCTCCAAGATTTATATTTTTTTCTGATTATCTATTTAATTACTTGCAGTTGCACTTCTTGGAGATCTAGTTTGTGAACCACTATGAAGCTTTTAACCGGGACATGTCATTTCTGTAATCTTAAATTTGAGCTTATTTATGACATTTTGTGTGAGTGTTTGTGCTTTTTTTTTTTGTAATCGGGCCCTTATAATTTTTCATTAGTTTGAAATTTGGCTGCTACCTATAAGTCCAGTTGTTTGAGATTAGTTTTTGTAACAGTTGATGTTGCTGCCAAATGCTCAGAGTGTGTAAGGAATTCTGCTTGTGTTTCTTTCAAATTAAAACTAGATTCCTGAAACTCTGACATATCTTTATGACAATATAGGGGGCTTTTGCTTAATAAGAAGATGAGCATGTTAGGTTGGAATGTCTAGGGTTAAAGGAACATGAATTTGGTAATTTAGCTTCACCATGTGAAAATGGACTTTTCAAGGTATACTTCACTAACATTAACTTGTTATTAGTATATTACTTTTCTGATATTCAGTTTGAATAGTTAAAAAACTCAAGGACAGATAATATGTGATGAGATCTGAGTTGAAGTTGCATTGAGGCTTTGACTGGACATTCTACTTTTGATTTTTTTTAATAAACACATATAAAGGTTGTTGATCAATTCAATCAAGGAAAAGTTTCTTTGAAAATGAATGAAATATAAAAAAAATTGAAGATAATTTTAGAAAATAATGTTACATGGATCTGTTCTCTTAAGAATGCAGGGTTATGTGATTGCTACAAGATGAAGTTCTTTTGTGCAGGAGACAATTCTCATACTTCTGAGTGAAATATCTTAATTTTGTAGACAAGGATTTTTGATTATTTCAATATCTTTCAAGATGATTTATTTACTTTAAAAACTTTACATGTTAGTGACTGTTTTATGTAGTATATGCTCATAAGCACCATTATTTGCAAGATAAAAAACCTAAAAGACGCTGCATATTATAAGAAAGGTGAAACTGAGTCCTGTGATCATTGACTTTCTATCATTTTTTTTTCTTTTGAAGTTTTATCCATTATGGGCAGGCAATCATGGAGAAGACATAGAACTGGGACTTCCATTTACCTGTCTTGCGCAGTTAATTTCTGAAAATTTTCTTCTGATTTTACCTGTCTTGTGCAGTTAATCTCTTATAATTTTCTTTTGATTTTCCTTCCTTACATGCTCATGCATCTTTTGGAAGTAAATGTTTGGGATCTTTCGCATACTTTTTTCAGGAAGGAGAGTTCAAGTACCTTGGATCTGCAGAATATGGGTTACAGACAGAAGGAACCATCATTGTTATAGGTAATTTGTGTTTGCAGCAAGGTGTCACTAGAGTTCTACTTGGCACATAATAGCTTACAGAGAATAGAGCATTGGATCTTGCGGTTAATTTTACTGCACACAAGGTAGCATCTACTTTGGATTTGCAGTCGTACTGTTTAGAGTGATTTCATGCATGAGTGATGAGCTCCAATTTCAATTTTCTGAACCAATGGTCTAAGGAATCAGCACTTTCAGTTTTCTGTGATTTGTGAAAATCTGATCTTTCCAAGCCTTTAATCCAAGCCTTCTGAGATGTGTAATTATTTTACATAGGAGGTGTATCATCTTGTCCTGTTAAAAATCTGAAATATCTTATAGATATACAAGACTTTGAATGCCTGTTACCCATACCCAAATCCTTACCTTATCCATGATTTCTCCCTGTTCAACATCAGATGTTGCACAGAGAAAGAGTCCAGGCACAACTACATCCTTTCAGTGTACTTCTACTTCTCTTTCCTTACCTTAACCGCGAGTTCTTTCCGTTAGACATCAGATGTTGCTCAGAGAGAGTTCAGGCCCAACTATCACCTTTCATTATTCTGGTACCACTCTGTAGTTTTGATTTGAAAAGGTATTATTCTTGATGTAGGTTTCAAGTTTTAACTAGCCGCGTGAAGCTACAGCAGAAGCAACCAATAGTGTAAGTTGAGAAGAGGTTTCAGTGTTCCCATCATCAAAAGTTCCCTGCATAAACCTTTCAGGGTAATTGAAAAGCAAACACGGTTGTGAATGAAAGAAAGTAACAGAGACAATGACAAAAGAGAGAGAAAGAGTGAGAGAGAGTCTTTGACCACGGAAGATATTAAATACACAGTGACAAGTAGCTAGAAACGATAGAGCAGAGGACCAAATTGGATGCTTCTCCAGGCCATGAGTAGTTCACATGGAGGGACTAGCTGCTTCCACCGTCTTCACAAGCTCACCAACTTCAGGTCTTCCTTGTAAACCAAACGCACAGCCTCACAGACGCTCTCCTCTACACTTTTGGACCAATCTAGTTCCTCTCTAGGTACGTCATTCAGGACCACTGGAATTTCAGCTTCATCAACGAGGTATGGTCCAGTTTAACTCTTTTTTTTAATACAAAAAAGAGGATTCAACTCTTGGCATGAATGATGAGTCCACCTCTTGGGGTGGTAGGTGTGAACGATATGCCGCCGTAATAGAAGCCTGCAGACCAGGCTTCCATGACCGGAACCGACACAAGATGACCGGATCACAGGGTTTCACAAATAGCAAATTTCTATTTCTACTTTTATGTGCAAATACTCAATGTAATATTGGTTTCTAAATCGTGGTGAATAAAGAGATTGTTATTGAAATGTTATATGGTATCCGAGCAGATATTCATATGTAGGCCTTTACCCAAATTATCCACATGTAATAGAGGGCCTACATGTGAAGGGGAGTATTAAGGAATAATCTCACATGGATTAGTGAAAACAAAGATTTTGAGTTTATTGTTTAGGAAAGAAGTTTTCTAAGATAATCATTTTGGGATAATTCTTGGACCCAGATTATTCCTTAACAGTAGGACGAGGCCCAATCCCTTGCTAGAATAAACCCATTTTTGTAACTATTGATTTTCATCGAAGCCCATGATTGTATTGTCGACACATGTCGTGTTTAGGATAATATGTGTTAGATTATAAGGGTGCTAAAGTGACACAATATGCTTGAAATGACTCAATACCATCTGGTACATATTGCAATTCGCATTTCAGGCATATCATGTCGGGATTGACATGGCCCGATACGACACACGATATTGATAGGTGCTTGCCAAAGACCACTTGGACCAAATTAAGTTTGGGAAAAAACATACCATTCAACTTGTACCATCCAATGTCTTAGGTCGAAGCTCCCTTAAGACGGTGGTCTCTTCTTTGCCAGCGAAAAAGGAGGAGAGGAAGGGGGTCAAAGCTTGTCCTACATCTTATTTTCTTTTGGGATCTCATTATGAAGGAAAAATGCAATGTCACAACCAATGTTTTTAAAACCGAATTAGTCATCAAAGTGGTGGCTAAGCTGTCTAATTTTAAGTGTAAAAGGTTAGACCAGGTTCAACCTTAGGCTGGACCAAAATGGTATCATTTCATTTAAGTCTAAAGTTGAAACACTAGGAGTGGTTTGGTGGGTGGTTAGACATTTACTATGACTACATTGGATTGGATGCTATATGCTTTTTTTTTTTTTTAACTTAATTTTATACATTTTTGATGTATGATCCACCCAACTAGATGTACCTAAAGTACCATTGTCTTGATTATAATTAATACATATTGGCTGATGTGCAGATACTTATCGGATTTGTAGGCCATATATCCAAACCCCTACTCTCAAAACTCAACTTCTCATGTCAATTTGGATGTCAACTATTGCACTTTTGCCGTATCCATGACTTGATACCTAACTTGGGCCATGAAATAGACTCCATGCCAACCACATTCAATCATATCTTCACTTCATTAACCCTAAGTTTTATATCAATAATACTCTTCTCCATTATTTATTTCCAAGTAGTTGATTTTACATAATTAAAAAATAAAAATAAATATTAAATAAAAAATAAAGAAAAGGGTCATTAAAAGCCCTAATTAAATTTTTTAGTTTAATTGAAAAATAAGATAATAATCAAAATTTCTTTTAATTGATCACCACCTTTGGGACTTCGGATGAAGGGGCTGGGTGGATGGGAACAAATGTCCCTCTATTTGAACCTGTCAGGAACTTCCGGACCGGCCTATGATTGGTCCTCCTCCACGTATTCCTAAATTGACTACACATTGATACGAACAAGTTGGAAATAAAATCTGGTTGGCAAAAGGTCCACTCCACCCTCCATCGCTCTCCCACCATTGCACCATCCTATAATACACATTCCCCTTGCTTCCATCTGGCATCGGCAGCCCCAGTCCCGGCCAATCGGAACGTCCACACCGTCGCCGTCGCCGTCACCGTCGATAGTAATCATGTACCCATAATAGCTCCGATACGGCTCGTGATGAGGTGGCCCACGAACACAGATAGGTCCAACTCGTCACTTTCGTCCTGCTTGGATCACTGCACATTATGCATTTAACCTAAATCTTCCCCCATGCAGGTTTCTTTCTTCTTCCTCTTCCTTGATCATGAGCTTCACTGCATCCACTTTGGGCACTTCCCTTCCGGCTTGTTTAATGAGCGAAACACTCGCTGGCTTAGGCTTTGGTTTGGTTTGGTCTGGTTTGGACTCGCATGGTCGATCGACTGACCATTTATTTGCTCCAGCAGGATATAGGTGCAGTTCTTTTCACTGTTGACATTGATTTTGAGCAAGGAGAGGTGATGCGAAAGTCTTACATAGCGTGCTGGGTGGGTCCTCCTGCATGTTGGAGGTTACGCAAAGATTTACGTCTTTACGTGGTGGTCAATTGAGAACACTCGATCGACTGGTCGAAGTTGGAACGTCTGAGAGTCGTATGGGTTTGTTGTTAAACAGGAATACTAACCAGTTCTTGGAAAACAAGAACACGAATTCAGATAACCTAAACTTTTTGATTGTTAACAGTTAATTCGGGAGCTCAAGTCGATCGAGAGAAACCATGTAGTTTCCGTCATTCGAAGATGCTCATATCCATTAGATTAGATTTCTATGCGAGAAATGATGGAGTTAGCAATGTGCCATCCACCTATCTTGCTTCCAGACGACTGTTCTGGGGAAAACAATACAGTTGTCTTCGCAGGGAGACAGAGAGAGAGAGAGAGAGAGAGAGAGAGAGAGAGAGAGAGAGAGGAATCGTTTCACAAGTTTTAAAAAACAGGTTTACATCAGATTCAGGGAATATAGGAGGGAGCTAACAACGATCTCTTCAAAGATAACGGGGAATCTTGTCATTGCTTCAGTTACCAGAAGTTGAGACATGGTAATATTCCATCTTAAAACGCTAGAAATATGTCTGAACTCTGTCCTGACTGGTAAGCATGTGGGTTAGGTTGACATCTAAACAGGGCCTGAAATAGAAATCCAGACTCCAGAGTGCAGACATTATGTTCGATAAATTTTCTACTTAACATGTTTATGCAAGACCCGTGATTCCTTTTTAATTTAGAAAGAAACTCCAATTCATTAATGAAATGATACAACCGGAGTGATCTTACCAGTAAGAGAAGGATATCGCATGACCCTTTTGTCAAATTTTTAATCTGCATTCATTTTGATTTTACAGGAGGAGAAACAGGTATCAGGCTTTATCAAGCGCAATGGTTGAGGTAGTGGTTGGAGGTGGAGGACCACTCTTATTCATATCCCATCTTAGTATGAGAAGACGACATCAGAGAGCGAGAGGAACAGAGACTTCGTCGTTACTTACAACAAGAGATTGAAGATGTTAGCAAAGAGAGCTCGAAGGCTCCAGAAATCTGTTTCAGAACGTTCTTCATCTGCATCCAAGACATGTTAAGTTTCCAGTTTCTTGAACTAGCAGATTCATTACAATAACTGCAACTTCATTACTACGTCCATGCGTTACAACCACATTCAGTTAAACTGATCTCCTAGTCGGATGGTTTCCTAAGAAGCTTTTCGTCGAACACAAAGGTGGGTTCAGTATAGGGTGGGACTGCAAGAAGAACAAGGAGCAGAAGCAGGTCTGAGCCATTTGCTCTCTAGGCACCAAGAGAAGTCAGAGATTAACAACTGCCCGACCATCCACGTGGCACATGTGCAAGCAAATCGTACAGACCACATTGTGGGCTCCACGATATGAGTACAGACTCGACCTCTACATGTTTGTTTGAATGCCCGACTTAAAGAGAAGGCATGGGCGCGAAGGCAATTGTGGTGGACAGTGAAAGGAGGCGACCATCCCCCATGTGGTTTTCTACTGTTTCCCTCAATCTGTGACGACTCCCTTCAACCTCGCCGGTTGCAAGGATCAACGCTTTCCAGCAGAAGCTCCAGTTTTTCTCATTTACAGTGGGTGTCGAATTGGAATTTCGACCAAGTTCCAACCATGGCTGAAGCTGGGATAGTACTAATACCAGGTTGGTGCAGGCGCAGAACTATGGGAAGGAGGTCAGAAAACCAATATACTGATTCCCTTGCAGGTCCCCTTGAATGTGCTAATTTGGTGGCGGCAAAGATACAGGTGAACGTGGCCCATAAAAATAATGTTCAGTGGTCTTCTTGAAAGGGAAAGCCACAATTCGGTATGTATTTATGTTATCGTATTGATCGTCATTAAAATTTTACATGGGTTATGCTCTGGCACTGCTACGAACTCCTACCTTGTAGTTTCTTTCAAAGAAATGGGGAGATTCCATCTGGGGCCTGATCATATCAGAGTTTGGGAAAATGAAGTGTATCGTAAGGTGATCTTTGCTGGAATTTAACCCATGCAACGAACGACCAACGAGGGAAAGAAAGATCCCCTTGTAAAAGTCGAATAGGCAGGTCAAGTTGGGTTCTTTCCTTTTCTCTTTCTGTGAAACTTTTCGTGTACTTTACAGAGTTGATGGAAAGGGCATCCGTCTTCTTCATCCTGCATTTTACAGCATGATGCAAGCTTATTCTGGGTTACCCATTAACCTGAAGAAAGATCTAGAGGTGAATGGAGACTGGAGAGGTTTTCTTTCAGAGAGGTTAGTTAAAGGTTTTGGTAGAAATTCTTCGTCGCTTTATAGCTGTGGATACAACTCAGTCACATAATGAAACAAGAAAGCTCTTTAAAGACAAATGATTAATGGAAGCTGCTATCTTGTTTTCTTTGCAGAATGGATTATTTTATTTAACTGGGAGAGGACTTGATGGAAGCAGCTGCGGGACCCAATTATTTGCAGTATAATGAATTCTTTTGCGCTGTAAAAATGCTTGCGAGTCCCATCAGGTGGCTTTTTCAAAACGCATTTGAAAAGTTAAAGTGGAGTGGGAGAGAGGTAGATGTCCCTTCATAAAACAACCAATCGGGCAGCAATTAGATGAAAATGATATATTTCCTTTTGATCTGATGTTGAACTGTATAGTACAAAAAGCTACAAAATTTCTCAAAAGAAACTGTAACAATCTCTCTTTCCTCTATACAGAAATTGCCCATTTCTCTGACAAAATTTGGGCTACTCGGAGAGGGCTGGTTTATGTGCTTTTTTTTACAGATTATTGTACATTCAGGTCAATTTGGTCACCATTTAATGGCGTCTCCAAAAGAAGAGAAGAAGTTTTAGAACTGTTGTGAGATGCATCTCCTGTGACAGGCACTGAACTTCTTTGTCTTCCTTGTTTCCTCTTTCCATACTTTGCCAATGTCTTGTGCTATTCTTACAGCATCCAGGGAAGCACCAGAGAGCCCTCTCTTTGTGAACCCAACTGCATAAAGACCGGCTTTTCCTTTCCAGCTATTTGGGAATGGCTGCTTTGGAACCCCTGTTTTGGAGAAGAAGTCACTCTCCTGTACAGAGATAACAGAGATGATTCAGTCCAAATTTTCTTATTATATTTGCCTGGTGAAGCATTATAGAAGAAATTAAAACCTTTTTTTTTTCCTTTTTGAGGGAGAGAAAGAGCAAGGACCAGTGGATCACTAATCAAACCCCAACTGCTTTTTCTTTTTTATTATTGTTACTGGGGAGCCCTTTTCTGGGAAAAATAGTAGCGGTCCTGTTACAGTTCCTGGAAAACTATTTGAGAGAAGGGAATTCATCTCTGAACTCTGAAGATGAAGACATTACGACCCAATTCTAAGCCAAATCTGATGTCCTTTTTACTTCTTGTCTTCTAGACTGTTTTTTCAGTCTATCAAATCAACGAGAGCAGGAGTATAATAATAAAACAGAGTAAACTCGAACGTAAGCTCACCTGTAGCCATGAAGGGACGTTGCTGCGGTAGCCTGTAGCCAAAATGATTGAATCTACGTCAAGGTTGTCGCCGTTAACGAGCTCAACTCTTCCTGGATAGAACCTCTTTATTCCCGGCACTACTTTTATATCGCCTGATTTGATCTTTTGCAGTGCACCGACGTCCAGAACAGGGGTCTTTCCCAAGGTGTTTTTGAGCTGCAAAGGCCCCATGGAAGGACGTTTGAGGCCGTACTTTTCGATCTTCCCTAGCACCAGCCAGGCCAAAATCAGGAGAAGTTTGTCGACCAGCCACAGAGGAAGCCATTTCATGAGTACAACGGCTGTTTCAAAGGTAGATTTCCCAAAGACTTCTCTTGGTAGCACATGAACCTGTAATTAGAATCAGGACCTCCGTCAGTAACATCGAAATGGAAACAGAAATCGAGGGAAGAAAAAAAAATTGTGTATCAAGGAAGCGCTCTGTAATTCCTTTCCAGGTTTCGGCCTTTCCGGTTGGTCAAGCATGAGCTGGCGCTCGTTCGCTCGAAGCATCAAACCGAGAAGTCGAACTTCGGTCAAAAAGACAGAGATTCCCATCAAATTCCATCTGGGTCTGTTTAACTGTCATTTCTATAAGCCGAAAGAATCGACCTATCACTCACCGTGCTCCTAACGACCATGGAAGGGAAGGCATTGTGGTTGCAGAGATCAAGACAGACTTCCATGCCGGAATTGCCACACCCGACTACTAGCACCTTCTTTCCTCTGAAATTCTCCCCGGACTTGTACTCGCAGGCGTGCTGGACCTGCCCGCCAAACTCGAACAGCCCCTCGATCTCCGGCACCACCATCTCCGCATTCTCGCCGGTGGCGACCACTAGCCACCTGCAAATGTACACGACCTCAGGCGCCCGAGAGGCGGGGGATGCAGGCTTGGTGTTCAGGGTCTTGACCCGCCAGAGACCGCAAGTGTCGTCATACTCGGCGGACTGCACGAACTCGTTGAATCTGGGGTTAAGCTCAAAGTGTTCGGCGTAGTTGTCCAGGTACTGAATGAACTGCTTCTTGCAGGGGTACTCAGGGAAGTCTTCTGGGAAGGGCATCTTAGGCAGTTGGCAGAACTGTTTGGGGAGGTGAAGCTTCAAACGGTCGTAAGTCCGTTTCTGCCACAGAGAGGCAATGCAGTCGGCTCTCTCCAGGAGGACAAAGGGGACGCCCTGCTCTTTCAAGCAGGCCCCGACGGCGAGCCCCGACGGCCCGGCCCCCACTATGACCGGCCCGTTCACCCACACGCACCTGCGAGTGTGAAAATCTTCCCTATCAGCGACGAAAGCCATGGATAATTTATAACGAGAGAAGTAAGTGGGTGTACGTAAATTGAAACAGCTGAGCTAGAAGAATTGGAGGGAAGCAGAGAAGAGTGGTAGTACGAGAAGGAAGGAAGGAAGGCAGAGAGAAACGCTTGTAGTAGTCGTTGGGTGAAGTAGTAGATTAGAACTGGCAATGGCTTGTGTGATTGTGAATGAGAAGAGGAGGGGAATGGAGGTATAAATAGAGAAGTTGAGAGAGAGAGAAGAGGTATGCGATGTCCATGTGAGTAAGTTGGTCTTCTCAATATATCGTTGGAAGATGGAAACCAGTTGCAGGCTCACTTGAATGTATCGTTTTACACTGAATCTCGTTTCACGAAACTCTTGAGCATAAAAGAAGCTGCAGTAATCGATCCATCCAATTCCTTCTTCCCCCCCTGTTTTACTGGGCTCTGATAAAATCCCAAGTAGAACTCGGATTCAATATTATGAACGAGTGATCGACGTGGATTGAATTACATGGGTTTCAATGTTTGCCCGCATTCTAAAAATTACTTCCCATCTAAATTCTTTGACCATTCAACGATTCAGGTGGATGCTATGGTGTTTACGAGGGAAAATGAATCCTTCGGCTGCATTTGGCTGTCGAGAAAGAGATAGAAGAGGGAGAAAAATGAAAATATAAAGGACAGCAAATTTTAGGCTCTTTTCTCCATCTCATGTAATTCACAATAGCAGACAAATATAATTTGATCAAATTTAAAATAATATGTATTTAAATAATTTAAGTTCATATATTTAAATAATATAATTTTAATTATTTAAAATTATTTATTATTATAAATCGACTGAGGAGGATTAGATTTAACTTTTCCCATTTTCTTTCCATTTTTGGAATTCCGTTTCAATTCTTAGAGAATTGAATTTGAATTCCAGAGCTACTTAGAAAATTTAGAACTTCCGAAAAAAAAATTTCATAGTAATTCTAGACCTACTAACTCTGAAATTGTTTTATCTGGTATTGAATTTCAATTCTTGGAAAACATTAAAGTTGGATTAGTGTCCTTGAAATTTCTATTTTCTTGACTCGAAAGTCAAAAGAGACGGGGGACGGCCTGATTTTGAAATATCTCTTCGACAAGTGCCATGTGGGACGGGACCTTGCTGACTAGGACCCCCTCCTCCCTGCTCACCCACGTGGTACAGTAGTTGTTTCAACTCGGCTCATCTGCGCTCCATTTCGGGTTCATGGTCGGACCACCACCGAAGGCGACTGCTGCAAGCCGCATTCTGGGTCCCTCTCGTTCATTGCCTCGCCGACTCCCTCCGCCTGCCATGTGTTCTTCGAAACTCCTCTCCGACTTTAAATTTAGAACCACTGAACAGTTCACTGAAAGCTCAGCAACTACGTCCTTCTCTCTACACTCAGATTTTAACTATTTGAGTGATTTCGAAACAGGCTTTCGGTGGCAAGACAATCCGATGTCGATTCGAATGGACCGTCGTCTGGGTTCTAGGAAGGATATGAGAGATCGGAGAAAGTAACGGGATTTATTTAAAGAGTGAGGGAGGGTGAGGGTGAACCCCACTCTCCCTCTGAGAGAGTGCTGAGGAAGGCATGTGCAATGGACCTTGGTTTCATGGGACTTTCTCTGCTTTTTATGAAGAAAGAGAGGGGAGGCTATTTGGCGTTTCTCAGAGGTTATTTTAATGGTGGGGGGAGGAGGAAAGGGGAGTCTGAGTATGAGTACGAATCCATTTTTTGCCAACCTTGTAGTGACCACTCCTAGCTTGGCTACTTGCTTTATCATCTGCCTTGCGATTTACTCGACTGCTGAGAAAGAGAGAGAGAGAGAGAGAGAGAGAGAGAGAGAGAGAAAGAGAGACCCGATTGTGAATCGGCCACTCCCAGCCAGCTGAGTCTGGGAAGCTCCCCCGTCTCCCCATTGCCAATACACTTCCAGCCTTGTTGCCGCCACTGGAAACGAACTTTCACGACGATCATTCCCTCACTTTTTCTCATGTCACTTTACGTGGTCGGCTCTCGCACTCACTTCGAAGCAGATGGTGCTTAAAACTCCACCGATCAACATAATTAACTAATCTTAACAAAAAAAAAAACGCCATCGAAACTCTTTAATAGGGTTCCGTCACGCGTAAACTCGATATCAGCAGGAGCCCACTATCTTTTTCGACACCACCAACAAGCTCATAAGTAGTCGAGACTGATCGTGTGGATCCACTTTGGATTCTTTACGTTCCTTTCTTCTTCTTCTTCGTCTCCGGTTTATTAACTTACTTAAGCCTACACAGATTGGGTCAATCTCCACAAGCGATGAGAATTTCTCCCCGAAAGGGTTGTATGCGTTATAATAATCCCACCACCCGTTCTGTTTATGATTAGAAGAGGGACCCATTTGATACCAGTGGCCTGTTTCGAGTTCTAGTCGGAGTTCGAGAACTTTTTAAGCAATCGGTCTCAGATATTCCTTCTTTTAACAGTATTATATATGCAGTTGCTCATTGCTTCCTCATCAAGCTTGACGGCTCCATGTTGTTAACCATATGTTTATGCATTTCACTCATTACTGGTTCAGGATTAATAGAATAGCGATCTTCAAAAGCTTCCGTCCTCGGACCTTCCTTCTCACCTACCTTCTTGAGTCCATTCGGTCGAGTTCAGTATCTGTGGTCCGTAAGTGATCAAAAGAGCTCAGATGATTAGCCGTGCAAATAATTTAAGCACGGCTACCCTTTTCTCCATTAATCTTTCGTAATAAAACAGCAGTTGCTGGTTTTCTCACACATGTCATCATCTGGACTTGTTTCCATCCGAAAGTTGCGATGAAAACAGTGGAGGAGTTGAGGCTTTAATTTCTAGGGTTCACTTTAGATCCAAAGGTTCTTAGATGATAGGACATGTGAAAGGAGATATAGGTGCCAATGGAGGATATGATTGAGAAGGGTCTTTAATACCACTTGTGAGTCATCTCCACTATAGAAGCCCTTTAAAATAGTAGCAGATAGGAATCCCTGTGACTATCAAATACATAAGAAATGCAGGGATATGTAATCAAAGGCTTAATAGCTAGGGAGTAAGGCCTTTCTCTCTCCTTTTCTTTTTTCAAATAGATCTTTAAAGTGCAAACATGAGGGAAAATTGACTTTGGTCAAATTAATGTGTTAGTCACATGGCCTTCTTTTAATACAAGTGAAAGAACCAAAATTTGGTCTAAAATCAAAATGATCCACAAGGGAATATTTTCTCATTTCTTCTATACATCTCCGCGGCTTCATGTTCTTATCCTTGACTCGACTATTCTCCTTAATCATTAAAGACTCAATGATAACATTCTTTCTAACAAAACGCCAAAACTTTTTGGGTTTGTTCACATTTTGGAGTTTGGCAGTCGAGAATCATTGAGAGAAAAAAAAAATAAGAGAGAAAATCACTCTATTCTCTCACAAAATGATGGGTTTTGGGGAAAAAAAGAAAATAAATAGAAACTTGAGAGAAAATGTTAATCATAAAAAATATTTTCTGATCGGATCATTCTAATCTTCCTCTATTATTTTTTTAATTAAGGCTTCATTCTCCACCAACCATTTTATACTCCTGACCTGAAAATTAGGTTGGATCAGAGCTCTGCTGGGTCTTGGGGAACCTGCAAATCAGTCATCTTTGAATTGAATAGTCTAGTCAATCCAGGATAGAAAAATAGTGATACCATTCACCTATTTTCACTACATGTTCTATCCACTAAGCCAGTTCTTAGTAGTTAAGCTCTCCAAATTGAGTAATTTCCTTAATAAAAACAAGAGATTTTGCTGTAATCTCAAAGATTTGAGAGAGAAACTGAAGCAGCAACAATCCATTCAAAAGTTGCGGAAATTTTCAACTGTTCCAAGTGGTATTTCTTTAGAACAGATGACAAAGAAACATCTGTAAAGTAATGAATGAGATGAATTAAATGATATGGGAGTGAATGTGGGTGACCTCATTCCCTCTTCCTCCGCCGATCTCATTCCTCTCTCACCGTTTCCCAACGACTAGATTCGGTTTAATGAGGTCGGTAGAAAACGGTTTGAATGCAGAGACCAGAGCCTTGCATGTGGCCTAAACCGCCCCTATTTCAATCCAATCCATACCTTCCATAGCAGTTTTCAGTTTCTGCTAAAAGAATTTAGTCTTTCAAAGTCAGTTATCGAGACCTGGGATTGAGAATCTCAGTGGAGAAGAAAGTAAGAGAAAGGAACGGAGGTATCATGTGGTGATTTTCAGTGGGAGGTTCCCTCGTTTCTGCTAACCCGTCTTTCTAGAATCCTTCCGCCTACACGCCTCACATGGCGATTAAATAAATTTTCACTCGCCCAGAAAAGATTGGACCTGTGAAAAACTAACAATCATATCCACTCCTCATGCAGCTTTGTTTATTCAACCTTTCCTTGTATGGAACTCCACACCATCTTCCATAGGCGAACACATACGAGCTTAGTCATCTTCTCATTAAACTCCAGACACCATTAACCACCCAAGTGTTTGTTTTTTTTTTTTTTTTTCTCTTACACTATCGAGTCACGAATCTGCAGATTCTTTCGGTAAACAACACTCATCGTGTTAGGAAATAATTTCCGCTTCTTACCCTACTAAAGTTATGAATTTCAAGATCCCCCCGGGTGGGGAATTCAAGAACTGGATTCATGGACATCTCTGTCTCTCCCCTTCTTTTCGACAGTAGCAAATTGCAATATTATTATCCTCTGAGGTTCAACGCATTCGTGTCGCCTATGTAGTAATTTTAACTTAGTTGAGACAAGGCTTTGATCATGATAAACAATAAGTAAAACATTACGAAACCATGATTGTAAGAGCTCTAAAGCATGATTTGAGTCTTTTCTGTCTCCCGGTGTCCAGTCAAGATCAAGTGATTAACATTAATAAATAAAGACAGTTTAATTATCTCTATATGTTATTAAATGACATTCCATATATGGTGGACAGGAGAAGTCATTAAGGAGTTCGTAAGACCTCAAAAACACTGGATGAGAACATGGGGAAGAAACGGGAGCAGAGATTCTCAGAAGAGAAGACCAGATTGACCAAGGAAGGAACACATGAGACCACATGGAAACCCATTTTAATTAGAACATGAATATACTTAAAAACGATAATTAATTTAGCTGCTTTAATGAAACCGTTAGCGATCGTTTAAGTCAAATCAGAGCCAACATGTGCACAACAAATAAGTCGAATCTCAGTTCAGATTTCTCAATTTTGATCAAACCTGCAACCGTTTCCCTAAAAAAATCTTCAATTATTTTACAATAACAATCGTTTTGATTTCTTTTGAATTGGCTCGATTCTTTTATATTTTTTTAAAGGTTTCTGGGTTTGTAGGAAGCAACTTGAGTTGTGCAGGAGATTTGATGCAATGAGAATGGAAGAACATACGATGGGACCCACACTAATCCCACTCATTAAAAGGAAATTATTAAAAAAACGGCATGCTTATGGTGGCATGTGAGAGGCGAGATGACTGAGACAACTATTGATCACGATCGAATGGCTGAGATAGTGTTTCGCATGTTTCGCACCAAATAGTTTTTCATATTGGATCAACACTCCATGTATATATAATTAAGTTTTCTTTAGATATTAATGAAGACAAGAATATGACTTAACCATATACAAAACCCCCCACAAGAATAAATTTGCCCACCAATTGATAGAACAATGAACCTATTCTTAAATGGAAGAAACAGGAGCTCTTCAATACACGGTTTGATACTTTGGAATGTATAGAAACATGATCAGTGACCAATTTCTGGTGATTTGGGGACATCGGCTCCCTCAGGAGAATTGGACCATAGATCCTATATCAGCTGAGGCTTTTGTGTGGGCTCTGATGGTCGGGGCTGATTGCTATGAAACAAAATCAACTATGGGAGCTTCACACACTCTTGTCACTGACCAGAGCTCGGAAGGAAGTGTTATAATCAAAAGCAGCTATCATCTCTACATGCTATCAGCCGACTGTCATCCACTTTGACATGTACTTAGAGAGACTTGGAAGGGGTCATCAACTTCCAACTCTATTCAGCTCAGTCTCAAAGTGTGAGATACGGAAATCTGATAAAACAGAGAAGAGCTGGGTCTCTACAAAAAGCTGCAAAAACAATGAACATGTGTGTGAGCAGAGTAATAGAAAAGGAGGTAATCACACTGCCAAAATATCTGTACAGGCACACAAATATCTCATCGCCCAGATTCTTGTAGACCATAAAACTAATTTTTTCACTTGAAGTTTTGGACATTGCTTTGCAGGACATGAGGTTACCATCGTTGCAAATATCAGCAAGTAACTTCATACTTTCGTAGATCAGGTAAGTGAGCAAGATGGAGCCAAAACCAGAGAGCTGGTTACTCTACCTTAACTCTTCTCAGCCCTTTTGGGTCTTTAATACATACCACTAAATTTGAGGTTCTAGAGCAGAACCTTTACAAATTACACTAGAGTTCTGAAGGCAAATTCAAAATATAGAAGCTTCTACGTTCTAGTGACAAATGAGTTGTCTGAAAAGACTATGATAGAAAGATGCAAGGGAAATGGAATTCGAATACGGAATACCTTTATGAAAGATCTGTCCCTACTAGAGAAGGAGTCAATAAAGCTGTCTTTAAGGAGCAATGATACCTGAGAATAACCAGTACCCCCTTTGAGTGAATAAGCTCATAGTTCAGAGAGCCAATTGCATAATAACAATACCTGACTATAATGGACATTTATTCAAAAAGTAAATAAGTGGGAAGCTGGGAAGAGCTTTAGCACATCAAACGCAAACCTTGTCATCAGATTGTACACTAGTTATAGTGTGAGTCCGCAAATTTGAGCAAAGTGATTCCAAGTAGGATCTCGTTACTTTTAAGAAGTCCCCAGCAGCTTCTGCCTGCAACATGATCAACACAACCAAGGAGCTTAAAATAAAATAACTAATTAAGAAGCGAATGTATCTTAACTCTCTCGCAGTGTTACATGCCAACAAAAGCAGCTCTTTATGGAAAAGATGTACCAAGCTCACAAATCCAGGAAAGAAACATGGGGCAGATCTGGCAGTATGTATGTGACAGAGAGAGAGCGCACCAGCCAAATGCTTTTTTTCAATAAAATTAGCAAAAAATGTGCCCTTAAGATGATCTTATATTAGCAGCCAAACAGGAGTGTAATTGTGAGTACCTGAACCTCACTGCACTTATGTACAGGATGCCTTTTGGCTACCGAATTTTCACATGAGAGTCTAGCATGAATTGGCTCTAGTGCTGCAACAAGCTCACTCAATCGTGGAAGCTGAGGCAATGAAGGCATCTTAACCTGCATGGTTCACCACATAAAGGAATAAGAATCTATATCTAATTGTCATGAACAAACCCGACAAATTACAAAGTGACATTTGACAGTTTTAGAAGACAATTACATGTGTGTAGCCTATAGCTGATTCTAGGCTGCTTGTGTGTAGGGAAAGTTGATATAAGTGACTAAAATAAGACAAAGGAAGTTTTCCCAAAGTTGTTTTTTCAAAAAAATTATGAAAATTATGAAGAGACTTCCTTTTTTCAAAAATGGATTGGCCAAGGTTGTGTTTGTGTCTCTTTAAAAAGCCACAGGATCCTTTGAAGAGGCCCAAGGAGTCTCTTTTAAACACTAAACAAGAGCTCTAATTCAAGAGTTTCAAACATGAAGTTCCTTGAATACATTAATCAACAAAGTCTATATGGTGTTTCTCATAATTGTTGTAAATCAAACACTATAAGGCTCTATTGTATTTTAAAAAGGAAACTTACCAGCAACCCTTCACCAAACTTCATCATGAAGTGATGGCAAATATTCCTCTAGTAACTGTTCTGGAGTCTTAGAGTCCCCTAATACTAATTTGTTATGTTTCATAGTGATATTAAGTTGCACATTCGGGTGATGCCAAGTTACTGTAACCTATAAACCTATATTGCAATTCAACGCAATACCAGATTACTATAGATCACATATTACATTCTACAATGACAGCAGGTTAACGGTTTTCATAAATACTACCATACAGACTCTAAAGATCCCACGTTGCTGAAAGAAGAGCTATACTAGGTTAACAGCAGAAGTTATACTATGTTATCAAAAGGGATTTGTAAGGTTGGAAATTGAGGAGGGAGAGAGAGAGAGGGGGGGAGGAAGGGAGGGAGAAGAGAATAAGGCACAAGAAAAATGAGAAAGCTGCATTAATTGCAGCACTCTATTGGAGTCCAACATCGACCTTGAACTCTACTAAATACTCAAGTAAAAGTTAAAGAGTACAATAACAGAAATACTCCTATGCATTAAACTGTCTATAACTCCCTAATTACATGTCATAAAAGACTGAAAGTTCAATCACATAATTACCATATGAAGCAGAACACCTCCCCCCCCCCCCCCCCCTCAAACTGGAGCTTGTATATCAAAAATTTCTAATTTGTTACAAAAATTCCCAAGATTCTTGTTTTCAAGTCCTTGGTTAACATGTTAATTAGATGACCACAAACCACTTTTCACAACATCACGAATGAAATGACAATATACCTCAACATGTTTGGTTCTTTCATGGAATATAAAATTACTAACAATGAAGATACAAGTTTGGTTGTCACAATGCATCATCTTGCTCTTCCAAATGATTTTCTCCAACAAACACACAATATCCAGTAGATGACTTCTTGTCCAGCATAAGACCCTACATAATCGGCATCAAAATATCCCATAATCTACAAATGATCATAAGGCTCATTTAGTAACCCTTTCCCCAGTGCTCCCTTTAGATATCTAAATATTCTTTGTATTGCCTCCAAACAAATTTTCCTGGAGTTCTCCATAAATTGGCAAGCTATACTTACAGAAAATGAGATGGGTGGCTGAGTTACTAGTGCATAAATTAGTTTGCTCACTAGCCTTCTATACATGGTCTTGTTCTTAAGCACTAGACTGTTATGTCAGTATCACCCATACAACCTTTGCCTTCTTGTCAACTCAATACCAAGGAAGCACTTGAGTGATCCCAAGTCCTTGCTCTAAAAGTTTCTACTAAAGTGTTCCTTTATTTCTTCAATACCCTTTACATCACTTCCTTACAACAATATGTCATACGCCTACACTATTAATACCACAACTCTAGATAGATTTTTCATAACAAACAATGAGTTATCAAAGTGTCTCCTTCAAAAACCAAAAGGCAATCACTTTTTTCTATATCAAACCATACCCCTAAACTCTCCTTTAGGCCATAAATAGCCTCTTCAACCTACAAACTTTTCTTGTCTTCTCTTGAGCAATGCACGCAGGAGGCTGCTCCATGTATACATCTTCCTCCAAGACACCATACAAGAAGGCATTCTTCATGTCAAATTGAAACAAGGGTCAGCTCTCAGTAGCCGCCATAAAAATCAAGACATGAACCGAGCTCAATTGTACTACAGGAGAAAAAGTCTCAAAAACATCTACCCATGGATTTTAGTGTACCCCCTAACCACTAGTGAATCTTTATAACTTTCTATGGATCCATCAATCTTGAACTTCATAGCGAATGACCCATCGGCATCCCAAAATGGTAGCATCTGATGGTGGACCACACAATGTCCAAGTATCCTTATCAAGTAAGGCATCCATCTCCACATCAATGGCTTGCTTCCATTCAAGAGATGACAAAGCAACCTTCACTAAACGAGGAATAACATAGGAGGATAACGACAAGGCAAATGTCTTGAAGGAAGAGGAGTAAAAAAAAAAAAAAAAAAAACTTGGATAAAGGATGGTGAGTACTAGCATAGATACCCTTTTGAAAAGCAATGGGGAGATCCAATCACTTACCTCCAAAGCTGCAAACGAAGAGAGAACTGGGAAGGATAGAGGAAAGGGTCCTTTGAAGGGTATCTTGGCAGGTCTTCTACACTGATAAACTTGCATTGGCTTTGACTAAATACCAGTGGATGTGGGGCTATGAACACCCTCTAAGATAGGGACCACAACATCCATGTTAATCAATGAGGGGACAAGAGACTCATTGTTACTTGGAAAAATAGGGAACATCCTCAAAGTGACATTTGTAGAGAATATGTTTCCATGTGCAAGGATCATACCTTTTGTATCCTTTTTGAAGATGAGAATATCCTAGGAAGACACACTTGATAGACCTTGGTGATATCTTGTCAAGGAACGGACCAAACACATAAGGACAAAGAGGAAACGCATCATCGGTGGGCTTGAGGGTGGGATTCCAAACCCCCACCCTCCACCCCAATAGACCAAATTGAGGAAGTTTTCTATTAATGAAGAAGCAAGTAGTAAGAACAACATTGTTCCAATAAGATTTAGGGACTTGCATTTGAAGTAGCATGGTCCGTGCAACTTCTAATAAGTACTAATTCCTCCTTTCTACCACCCATTTTGTTGTGGGCACATACACAAGAAGACTGCTGAATAAAACCATTTGTTTTACAAAAGAATAAAACTTATGGTTCATAAATTCAAGCCCTTTATAAAATCTAAACACACAAAGTGAAGCACCAAACTAATTTTTTTATTTCATTGTTAAAATTTAGAAAGACATCAAATATTTTGGATTTCTCCCATAGGAGACACACCCATGGACCTACTGGAATCATCAATAAACGAAACACAATATTGATAGTCAAAGATTCTAGGCACCCAACAAGGGTCTCATACATCTGAATGGACTACAAACAAACTTGAACTTCTTTGACTCTGACAAGATGGAACAATGCAAAATGCTGCTTTCCAAGATGACAGGATTCATTATGAAAAGATGAAAACATTTAGAGTAGTTTGGTTGGGGACAAATGACTGAACTATAAGTGTCATTGGTAACATGATATAGTGTTAAGCACCTAGCCAATACTACCCAAAAGACCGGCCTGCTAGGAGCGGAAGGCATAGGTACTTAACCCCAGGACCATAACAGTACACCCACCTTCACGAACCGACGACCACGGTGGCCGGGATTAATCACACGCAGCTATCGGGACGCCCGGGATTAACACACACAGACACCTTGCGCGGGAGTCAAACTCGAGACATAGCGCCAACTTTGATACCAAATATTAAGCACCTAGCCAATACTACCCAAAAGACCAGCCTGTTAAGAGCGGAAGGCATAGGTACTTAACCCCAGGACCATAACATATAGCTGCCTGTAGAGCCGAGGAGGGTTGCACTTGTACACCTTCCAAGTGGTACAGCCCATCTCACTTACGCCTTGAATTAATCATCCTCCTAATCTGGAGGTTTTGAAAAACATAAGGAGTAGAAAAAAATATCACCAAGTAATTCAAGGATTAAGTAATTTGACTCAAAGATAACAAGTTGACAAGAAATTTTCGTACAAAAAATACGGACCCTAAAGATAAGGATAAAGTAGGTTGAACCATGCCTGCACCACTAATAGGCAAGGGGGAGCCATCAACAAGAGTAACATACTTAAAAGATGATGACTAATTAAGGAACTAAATAGTGATGGCATACCAGACATTTGCATAGATGTGTTAGAGTCAATCACCCATGTAGGAGGAGTTACATGGAGAGTAGACATAACTGAGCTAATCTTAGTAATTGTGGCTGTGAAATCAGTGTGGTGCACAAATGTGGTAGATGATACCGATTATCCCAACCTTTGAACCAGTCACTGAAGTTCATGAGGTGCCAAGAAAAATGCTTATCTCACTATGTTATACCCCGACAACAGTAATACGAATTTTCAAACCAAAATGATGAAAGCGACGAACCTTTTGGTATCGAAATATCCCAACAATAGTAATACAGATTTCCAAACCAAAAGGAAGAAATCGACAAACCTTCTGGTATCGATATAGCCCAACCACAATAATACGGATTTCCAGCCAAAGGAAATAAATCGACGACCCTTCACTGCTGAAATCGAAATAACGGAAACTCCTCTGTCGAAATCGATATAGAACTCACCGGAAATAGTTGCCGATAACCCTGGCATTCGAGAGACCAGTACTCTCCCTGAGCCACGCTCTGAAGACAAATCGACGCGCCCCTTCCTCTCCCTCGGCTCCCTCTCTAAATTCCCTCCCGAAACCACTTAACATTGTTAAATTCCCAAAATACCCCTGACCCATTAATCACCCTCTAATTATTCTTCTGTTTACTCCATCTAAGTTAAGTAGCCTAATCTGGGGTCTATCATTACCCCCCGCCCAAACTCTCACCTTGTCCTCAAGGTGAAAAACAGGAAACTAGAGCCTCATTGCCCCGAAATCCTCCTAAGTGGTTTCAAACTCTGGTAGGTCTTCCATTGCACCAAAACCTCCAACTGTTGCAGCCCATTCATTTTTTTTTTCCACTTGTCGTATATTCAGAATGGCAGCAGATTGTGACATTGCCATTGTGGTACTGCCCACCTCCACAAGAACCCCATGACCCTCAATCTTGATAGTTCGCATCATCGCTTTGAGTGAAACCAAATTTTTGTGCAATGAGGGATCTCCTTGTAACACCACCTTCTCATTACCCAATCTAAACTTCATAACATGTGTTTTCCAATTCGTATATGTTCCCTTAAGGTCGCCAACCACTGTACACCTAAAATCACATCGGTGCTTCCCAATTCCAAAAGGCAAAATATCGTCCACAATCTCTATTCCTTGGAGAGTTAATCGAACCCCCTTACAAATTCCTTCCCGGGGCAGGGCCGCACCTGTACCCAATTGAACGCCATACTTGGCTGTTGGAGATAAAGGCAAGTGCAGTTTCGTGACCACTGTGGTGGAAATGAAATTATGAGTTGCTCCCCCATCAATAAGTACAACGACTGGCTGTTCTCCGATGCTTCCCGCAATCTTGATAGTCTTCGGAAGTGTTAATCCAACTACCGAATTCAACGACACCTCCACTATTTGAGCAGCCGCTCTAACCTCATCCTCCTACTGTTCACACTTGCCGACGTCGCTATCCTCCATAACTTCTTCTTCCAGCTCCTGTAAAATCAGCACTTGTAGGTCCTTGTTTTTACATCTATCCCCAACTAAGAATTTTTCATCACAACGGTAGCACAAACCCCGCTCTCTCCGGTATTGGATTTCGGCTTCCGTGAGTTTCCTGAATGGCGTCCTCTTCTCCATCCCATGTTTCAGCGTTTCTGCCCTGGCCACAGTGCTCTCATTACTCCCAACTATGGGCCCCTCTGGGTTTGGAGTACCCAGCCCAAACCGAGTTTGCTTAATAACTTTATTTTTTTCTACCAACTTTTGGGCCAACTCCATGGTCCTTCCCAACCTATTTGGCTCCAACACCCTCATCTCAGCCCGAATTTCGGGTTTAAGCCCATTAACAAAGTTGGACTCCTACACCTTTTCTGGAATCTCTTCCAATGTGGAAGCTAAATCCTCAAATCACCTTCTGTAATCTCTCACGGTGGTTTCCTGCTTCAACCCCAAAAATTTCTCATAAGGAGAGTCATCTTCGGAACTTCGGAACCGTTTGAGCAATAAGGACTGAAATTCTTCCCAGTGCATAATCTCCCTCCTATTATTTTCATACTTAAACCATTTTAATGCCTCCCCTTCCAGACATAATACGGAAGCTTCCAATTTTTCACCGTAAGATACCCGGTTAAGGGAGAAATAGCATTCAACTCTGTAAATCCAGTCATCTGGGTCTTCTCCCTCAAAAATTGGCAACTCTAACTTTTTGGGCTGCACTTCATATCGGTTCTACCTATTCTGATCAACCTCGCCACCGTCTCTTCCATGTCCGATACCTCTCTAGATCGAGTTATCGCCCACTGTCGAGTCCAGCCCCTGTCTCGCCGTCGCCGTCCTACTCTACGCATTCAGATTTTGGTTGAACTCCTCTTGGGTACGCAAGAGTTGCTCAACACGCCCAATCAGCGCCGTCAACCCTTGTTCCATGGCCGAAATCTTTTGGACCTCTTCCTTCATCGAGCAAACCTCCTCCCTTACTGCGCTAACAATTCCTTCCACCGAATCCACCCTCGACTCCATTCTAGTAGTAGCCATGAGGATTGCTTTTTTTTTTTTTTGCACTATTTTTTTTTTACTCTTCTTCTTCTCTACCAATCGTTGAAGTCAAAACTCACCCTCGACTCTCGGCAGACGACGTTTCCGATATCCTTACTGCCGAAATCGTAACAGAACCCACCTTCGAGCAGACGACGCTCTGAAACCTTTGATATACTTCCGATTCAGTAGGCCAATGCCATGAATGCAACCGAAATAAAAAAACAGAAACTCCTTTTCACTGCCGAACTCCAGATGCGAACCCAGCCAATGCTCTGATACCAAATGTTATACCCCGACAACAGTACTATGAATTTTCAAACCAAAATGATGAAAGCGACGAACCTTTTGGTACCGAAATATCCCAACAACAGTAATACAAATTTCCAAACCAAAAGGAAGAAATCTACAAACCTTCTGGTATCGATATAGCCCAATCACGATAATACGGATTTCCAGCCAACGGAAATAAATCGACGACCCTTCACTGCTGAAATTGAAATAACGGAAACTCCTCTGTTGAAATCGATATAGAACTCACCGAAAATAGTCGCCGATAACCCTAGTATTCGAGAGACCAGTACTCTCCCTGAGCCACGCTCTGAAGACAAATCGACGCGCCCCTTCCTCTCCCTCGGCTCCCTCTCTAAATTCCCTCCAGAAACCACTTAACATTGTTAAATTCCCAAAATGCCTCTGATCCATTAATTACCCTCTAATTATTCTTCTGTTTACTCCGTCTAAAGTAAGTAGCCTAATTTGGAGTCTATCATACTATTGGCTGTAGCCTCACTACCTTCTCAAAAACAAGAGTAAGCCCATGTTGGTTTGCCAAAATTTTACCAACAGGTTTGCAAGAAGTGATTGTTGCACTCATAAAACGCACACCTCATATCACTCTTGCCATCACCATGACCTCTATCACTTCAAGAACCATCTTGACTCGTCCTTGACCACCCATCCACGTCCATGGGCAGTCGGGAACCTACTTTGAATTAGCTAAATATTGAAGGCAACAACTTCTATCCCCATACTAGCCTTGCTGCCTTTGGGCACCATAACAATCTCTGCTCATATAACTTGGCTAAAGACCTTCTTCAATGTGGGCACATCATCATCAGCTAGTAAATGGGCCCGAATTGCATCATATTTTGGACACAGGAATTTAAGCAACTTTACCACCTGAATTTGTCCTTCTTTCTTGCAAAGTTCCTTTCTATCAAATAGTGAACGGATGGTAGACACTAATCTCTTGTAGAACTCACTTACAATTCAATAAAGTACTCAATTATTGTCTTATCTACCATTTTGAGGTTAAAAAGCTTCTCATACAGTTTATATACCCTTGACAAATTACTCTCCTAATAAAAAATGAACTCTTATGGAAGTCCAAATCTCCTTGGCTGTCTTGTAACTCATGACTTGATTCTTCGGCCTGGACTCCATAGGATATACCAACCAGGTCATAACTTGGCTGTCTTCTACTTCCAAGCTCTTAGTCATAGAAGTAGGAGGGTCATTCCTGATATATTTGACTTTCCTTTTGGCTTTTAGATACGTAAGGACATATCTAGACATGTCCCTAGACCAACTCAAGTAATTTTGTCCATTTAGCTTCTCAGAAGTAATCTGTTTGTACCATTTCCATTAGAACTTCTAGAGTCCTTAATTAGGTTAATAACATCACCGAAATTAGACCTAATACCGTACCAAGCTATTCAATCCACATAAGAAACAATCTAGAAACAAGTCCACACAACCACTAACAAACAATGTAAATCTGCTAGCACATTTGGTGGTGCGCACACAATTTGGAATTGGAGCACAAGATCCTCAAGTGGAACACACTACCATGCAATCAACCAATTAAAACAACTCAGATTAATAAAAAAAAAAGAAGTAAAATTTGCTAAGTCAGCACACAGGATGATGACACAGGCACGCATGCATCTATAAGACTTGCACGTCATAGGGGAAAAAGCACCAAACATTTCTCTAAAGGCACAAAACGTATAATATTGCCAATAAGCAGCACAAGTCATCAACCCTACCATTATGGCACAAAAGAAAGAAAGAAGAAAGATCAAACCTTTTAACTCCAATCGGACCTGGAGAAGTCACAGACTTAGTAGAAGGATTACAAGTGGCCAAAACTCCTCCGCACAGGATCTTATTGCTCTAATACATGCAGAAATTGGAAATTCAGGGGAGAGAGAGAGAGAGAGAGAGAGGAGAAGATAAGTCACAAGAGAGTGGAGAAAGCTGCATTATTTGCAGCACTTATTGGAGGTCTGAAATCAACCTCCAACTCCATTAAGAACTACTAATGTAAAAATTAGTGTACAATGACAGAAATACCCCCTACATTAAACTCTTTATAACCTCCTAATTACATGTCATTAAAGACTGAAAATTGAACCAGATATAAGAAAACTACCATATGAAACAGAATGCTTTCCTACTCTAGAGGGATAATCTGAAGAAGGTAAAATGACCATAATACTCTTAACATATAATTCAACAAGATCATATCAAATTACTTCCAAATGAAGACTTATAAATAAATTGGTTGCTAAGTTTTCAAGCCAGCCCCACACCCAAAACCAGCAAGCAATATTTTTCAACTAAGGTCAACATCCAGTTAGTGTGATCCTTGTAGTCCTTTAATAGGTGATGCCACACAAATGACTAGCGGAAGCAACACATAGATTGGCACGATTCATGCAGTACAAGAGTGAGCCTTTACTAGTCTTAGTTGGCCTATACTGAACTATCTATCAATTATAAAAAACTTGTATGAATGAATCCTAAAGCACAATTTGACTCAAAACGACCATTTTGCATCATCACTCATCAACAACTGATCCATCTCACAACCAGTGATGGGCATGTCAGATTCCTAATAGGTAATATTGGTCCATTGGAGACCTCAAAATTCAATTCATATCGGAGACCTCAAAATCCAATACGTATCGGAGACATCAAAATCCGATACATATTGGAGACCTCAAAATCTGATATGTATCAGAGACCTCAAAATCTTGATACGTATCAGACCACAGAATCTGATGTGGGGAACGTAATAAGTCGATGAGATTCCCCATGTATCAACCTGTATCAGGTAGGACAAAATCCAATACATTTCCGTAATATGCCTATCCCTGGTCACAACATCTTGAGATAGGCTCCTCCAAGAGGCATCACTGTGACATGTCTTACATTGTTATGAACTACTAGCCCCCATGTATCAACAGGTGCATACATCTAATAGCTGAAATTGCAACGGATTCAATGATGCTAGAAACTGATTTGTACAGCAACAGTTTTCTGTTTCCATGCTTTTGGATTGACAATTTAATCAAGACAGCATATTTAAGCACAAAAGTATTGGCAGTTTTAGCTATGAAAGATTATATATGAATACTCAAGACCCCAAAGAACTTAAGCTATGAGGCCAAAGGAACAATTTGTCTGCAACTAACCTGATCCTTCGAAACATTAACACAAACAAGATTAGAAGCTTTCATCTTCAAATCAGCTGGTTTCTCTTGAATGCCAACCTACAAAACCAACTAGGCATGAACATCTACAATCAATATTGTTCTAGTATCAGTTCCAGTTTGTTATGCATAGGTAAACAAGCAAACTCTTAACTGACTATTCTTTGCCATCAGGCTTAATAAAGTTGCTTTTTTCAAAAAAAAATCTAAATATATTTTTACTCACTTGAAAACGATAAATTGCGAAATAAATTTTGTTAATTTGGCACCAGATAACTGTGAGGAGAAAAGACATCTAGGAATAGAAGTTCCAAATAATATGTATCTCAATCTGGAAGTTGGAAAAGATGGTAAAAAGCTGGCCAACATTAGAGAACAAAAAAGTTGGCCGAGAGTGAATTCTCTTGATAATATGCTCAAAACATATTAGTACATAGGGAAAATAGGTTGGAATCTACAATACTCAGAGAAAGTGAATCATCTTCTTTATATTTTAATGAGACAAAGTGATATTTTCATCTAAAATTTATCCAATTTTACTCTTTTGTAGAAAATATTTGAGTGAAACGAGATGGCATGATGTAATCCTCCATCTTAGCCTTAGATTTGAAATAGAAAATTTTGTCCCCACTATTTCCATTAACCTTGTAATTTTTTAACAAAATTTTAAACTTTCAACTTACACACCCCCCAAAAAAAAAAAAAACTAAAGAAAGTAGATCACCTTGAATAACTTTCACTCTCTTTCTAGGGTGATCTACTTTCTACAAAATAACCAGCCGATGCTAACTTGCAGAAGCTTCACGTTGTTGCATATTTTCATTGATTCTTCATATGTTAACACTATTAAAAGAAGAGGAACTCACAATGAACGGCACAGGGGCATCGAGAAAATCATGCATCTTCTGTGGAAGAACCTAAAGTGTTCACAGGCTTGATGAGTGCATAAGCTCCTGATCTTAAAATTCCACATTTGTCAAGTCCAGAAGAGAAGTGTTTCCAATTTTCAACTTACAGGGAGGAATAAGCTCTGCCAGTGAAATGGGCGAATAATTGGTATAATTGACAGAACAGTAGCTGACAGGATTCCCTGAAGCAGACAAAGTTTAAGGACAATAAGCGCCATATCTACCCATGAATCATCCTGAAATATCAGTTAACAATCGAAAGACACTGTATAGTGGGTAACCCCTGACTTTTCAACATTTAACTTACTAAATTGGGACATATGATAACTACTTGCTTTTCCAACAGCACCCCTGTCAATAAGGCCAGAACCTGACAGAGACCACTCCATACTTAGTCTTAAATTAATGCATCATAGATGTAGAACGACGATTTTCAAGAATGACCTTCATTAACAGATCCATAAAGAGTCTGAAACTTAAGTCATGAAAATTATGGTAGTGAAAACATTACACTTTGAAGAGACAATGCACGGCAAATTGTTGCAGTGGTCCAGATTGAAAGTGAAAAAGCTTCCTCAGCAGCAGTTAACCTAGCATTGACCTTGTCAAACGAGATCCTCTTCAGCAACAAATAGCCAAACATAATAGGTTTACTTAGAAGAAAAATGAACTGATGAAATGCCATCAACAGCAAACAGTGTCTAACCTCAGAAGGCTCTGTGGCAAAACTGTCACTTTCTATAAAAGTTGAGTTTTTGTCAAAATCCAAGGCAGGTAGTCCTGGTCGACTATACTTGATTGGTTGTAAATGTTCCAAAGGCTGAAAAACTACTTCAGATCCTCTTGGTGGCAAAGGCAGAGCATGATAGCCACAGACAATTTGAAACAGGTCATTTTTATTCTCCTGCCCAAAGCATTTTTTAATGAAAAATTGTTTGTTACACATGTGGAGCTTTGGATAAAATACCTCTTCTCTAATGACATTTGACTTACAAGACTACCTGATAAAAAAATTTCTCTTTAAGAAGAATGGAAAGTACCTTGGCCCATTCTATTATTTCCTCATCTGCAGACTTGGTGTTGACTTCATTAGTGTCATCATCCTCATAGCCCAGGCTTCGTACTGAACTGTCCAAAGCAAAGTTTTATTTAATAAACTTATGGCCAGGAGATACTGAAAGTACCTTGAGAAACCAATTACATTCATCACATTCCACTACAACAAAGATCAGACAAGCCCAAAAGTCTTTTAGTTTTTTTATATAGTGGATCATATCAAGTTAGATGGTCAAAAACTATTAGAGAAAAGGCAAAGAAAAATTATAAGTAGATCTAAAAATAAGAAATTTTTTACCACCTGAGCAAGGACTCTGAACTTCCAATTCTCTCTAATGTATGGTTGACTGAGGAATATAGTGTTCCAATATCAGGAGAAGTATGACCATTTTCGAAGTTTCCATTCATTCTCTCAAAACTATCACAGCATGACTCTGAAGTGGCCTCAGATGCATAATCATCAGCATAATGCAACCCCTTTCTATTATCCTTATCTGTGTCTCTTGTTTGACTAAAGTATGAAATATCGCTTGTGGAAACACTTCCAGGAGAGTGACAAGACTGGACCTCATTATCTGCTGCAATGCTTGTTGAAGAAGCCTTAGGGGACTCAGTAGTGCCCCTAGAAGACTCTGAGTTTTCAGTTGTTTGATCCAAAGTTGTAACCGAAGGTGAAATGGAATCTATGAGAGCCAACTCATTAACAAAGTGTGTTACCCGATCTAAACGCTCTTGCGCAATTATGCTGTATCAAAGAAACCATAGTTACAGAAACAGGAAAAATAATCCACCCCCCTGTTTGCTTAGGCATCCTTATGGAAAGAAGGAAGGGAGAAGTTCTGAAATTTCAGAATCTCAAGTCAGGCATACCCAGAAAATGTGGCAACAATTTACAGGCAAGACCTTGGCAGTTGGCACTCCATCAGGCCGATGCCCCTGTTGGGTTTTAAGCCACTGGTTTGTAGAGATTTGTCATTTGTCAAGGTTTTCAATGTGGGATAAACCTATATCATTTGATCCCCCTCAGGCCTGCTCCATAGTTCATTGCCCACAAAGCAAACAGAGGGTACGAAATGCCTAGAGGATGCATTATCTGCAATGAAATGCAGGTCAAAGAACTGATTTAAACCTGTTCAGCATCTCATAGTGCAGCTCAAAAAAGGGCAACCGCGTAAGTATGCAATAACAGCGAGGTGCATAAACCAGATACTGACTTCCTCTTCTAGAAGTCGGTGATGTCAAACCTAAAAAGCCAGGCAACCTTTGCACAATTTCCTGAACATGTAAGCAAACACCATAAAAGGTTGCATTGTCTGCCACCTGATTAGAAGCACAGCAAAGACTTCAGCAACCAAACTTCAAAATTGAAAGGCCAGAAAAATTTGCAGAACACAGTGCTCTTTAGGTCTCAATGAACTTTCATCTGAGCTAAGCAAAAGAAGGAACAATATAAAGGACAAACCTTCAGTGAAAAGATGAATGACAAATCATCCCTCCGTAGATGCTCCTGTACACAAGTTCAATTAAAAAAACCAAAAAAAGACAGTCTCATTAATTTGAACCCACAAGTGAATAGAGGCAAACTAGGAGTGGATTTTGGACAAGAATAGGGGGTTGCAGGAAATTAAATCAAATAAACAAAGAAAATAACTGCAGAGGGAGCATATATGAGTCAATCCATAAAAAAATCAGAGCAACCAAAGCTAAGTAACAAAAGAAAAAACAGCTGCCCATTTAGGAGGGTAATGTAAATTGCAGACTGAATGAAATCATAGGACCTATCAATGCACAGGGAAAGTTACCATAGAAGTCACTCTCTACAGAATTCGACTAAAATGTGTTAGTAAAAAAAGAAAAGTGCAAGAGGAATTCATTTCCCCCAGAAATTCGATTTCCCTCTTTTGATTATGAACTAGAGAAAGTGAATTAAATTAGCAAAAACAAGTGAATTCACTTCTCTAGAAAAAGTTCAGAACATGAAGAAGCTACCGTGTCTTACTTCAACCTTAGAATTTTTTTTTATGAAAAACCTTAGATTTGAATTAGAAGATTAAGCATCAGTTCACTTATTATTGTACTTCCCATCTGTCCAAGCTAATGTAGAAAACCACACTGACAGGAGAAAATACATTATTCAAAAATAAAATTGCAATTTCTTTTTCCCAAAGTGATCTATTTTCTCAGTGAACGTACACTAGCAATAGAAATCAATTTTCAGCATGATCTCAAACATCTCCAAATGTATAGACAAAAGTTCTCAGGAAAAAGAAAAAAGTGGCAAATTTAAGTATTGGTGGTAAAGTGGAATTAATCACGAGAACTTTAGGATGTTGACACCATGCAGAATCAGTTATACAGAAGACCGTGCTGCTTGGATCCTCTCAAAGACATGAAATATAAGAACATTGTCTGTGGTAGAGTGTGCAGAACTAAATGAGACTCAACATCATTTGCAAAAAAACAATATAATGTTCACAAAAATAAGGACTTAAATCCTCCAACAAAAAAGTTTTATGGAAAATTTGCAGATACTCCTAAGAAAAGTAATAAGAGATAAGATGATTACTGTACCTGACCGTATATAAGTTGATTAAGATCACTCATGGATGGCGTCTTTTCCATCATCTGACACTGTGCAGGGGTTACCATTTGGATGTTAGACCATTTCCACGCATGACAAATTGACAGTACAGAAACTAAAACCTAATCAAAATGCATGATCTACAAAAAAGATGAAACTTGCAGATAGAGTTCCTCTCAATGTCAAGATTGATCTTTTCAAAAATCCTAATCAAAAGATATTATGCACAAAATCATAAAGTCCAAAGATCAGAGATATAAGACCTTTACTCCAGTAGGAAAACAGAATGCAGGTATATCAGAGACCGGCACGCCTAACCTCTTTCTAGGAGGATATTGGAAAAGAATCTGCTCAGAAAAGTACAAGAAGAGTCACATCTCAATGATAATGACATCATGTGAGCACAATATTAGCAAAAGCAATCAGAGTATGGGACAGGCAGATACACAATATAACATGTTATGCAGCTAAAGTCAGTCATTTTTCCTGAGATATATCTTTCTCTCTTCTCTCGCCTCCATTATCTTTATTTTCTACCAAAAATGCTATTGTCCCAATGGATGTCTTATACACTATGTTTGAACTAGGTGTACATATGTTTTCAAACTTCGTGCAGGTGAAACCACTGGTGGAAATTCACAATTGTTTTATTAATTTACGGTTAGACAAGTTTCTTTGCTAAAAAAAAAAAATAAGACTACAACAACTGACAAGAAACACAATAATACAAAAGGTTACAATCTCAGACAGCAAGTACATTGCCAGAGATTATAGCCCCTTTATCCAACTGATTATGTGAGCAGTCTTCACAATGCTTTTGTCAATAATAGACCTGCAAGCTAAAAGATATCCAGGCTCTTCAATATAGAGTGGGAAATACAAAAGCAGCAAAGCCAGATTGATTCATCTTATAGAATTTAACATGTCTCCCAACAATTCAGCAGGCTCCCAGACTCACTAAAAGAGTCCCACAGCTTTGCAAAATTGGCACCACTCCATCATCTACTTCCACAGGATAAAAAAGAAACAAATTATGTGGATTTCACAGAATGAGAAACAAATCTTTATTCCATAACAGAAAGAAGCTCAAAGAATAGCAGTCGAATCTCAACTTAATGGTATTCACAATTAGCTTTCAAGCAAAGGTTATGCCAATAGTACTAATAAATTTATGATAATGCAACAGAAATTGAAATGAACTTGCCAAAAGCAGGAATGAATCTATTAATAGAAAATCCTCGAAATTAAGCAAAATTTTGCATCAACCTGTTTTAGTGCAATTGCGATGATGATGCAATTATGCTTAACATTTGTCTACAGTTCAGTAGATTTTAGCACCTATCCAAACCACTAGCATAAGTAATTGAGAGCACCTCAGGTTCCAGTGCTGGAGGAGGTGGCCCACGATACTTAAAATTTCTGAAATCTAGGAGTTCAGATTTTGCGATTTCTGACTCCCATTTCTTTCTCCTGCCATAAGCATCTTCAAGAGCCTCCACATTGGCATCAGCAGGAAGACCTACAATGAGGAATTGTTCAAATAATGAACAAGGTTCCTTATGTTGCTTATGGTCCTGCAACAAACAAACACCTTCGCTAAGTTACTCTCTAATGAAAGAAAAAGTAATGACACATAATCATCTAAAAGAACATTGCAGATTTTTTTTTTAACAAATTATAGTCAAAGAATAGCATCTGTTAGAGCTGTAGAAGTCATGCATCTGATAATTAAATCATAAGAAGAAATATGGATGATGGAAGGATTCTATCTATGGATAAATCAAATGGGATGTTCTCGGTATGGTTCAGTATGAATGAATCAAATCCATAATAAAGCACTAATATAAAATGATGAAACCTTGTAATACAAATAGTTGCTATACCAACCATTTCCCTAGATTTATATCTAGACCAGCAATAATTTTAAGTTTCAGAATTTAATCACTAAACCTTATCAGAAAACATGTGTCAATATGCCTACTAGTTTAGGTACCACCAATTTCATTGATTCTATGCCCAGAGCATCTCTCAGTTTGTGCATTCTGATTGGTAACTATTTTGCATTGTCATGGGATACATTTGAATTCTACATCCAACCTAACATTGTTTCAGCCTTTGATGTTACATGTACCTAAAAAGGTTAAATAAAATAAAACAGTTACCTTATCAAATGTACCTAAGAAGGTTCAACAAAATGAACAGTTACTTTATCTAATGTGGGTAGACTTTCTTCATTCTCTCTCAAGAAATAGTAAATTTAAAGTCACCTCCCATGTATTGCGTGTTTTATGTTGCATAATACCAATTGACGTTCAATTGCTCTTTCCAAATCCATAGTTACTAATTATTTCTAAAAGAATATAACAAACATTTGACCAGTTTTCAGATTACAAGAGCTAACGAGCATAAAAAAAATTCTGAAGAGAAATACAGTTTAGATCCCCCTTGCACCAACCAAACCTATTATCACCAGATATACACCATTCTAGACCATCATTCCAACTAGTTTTTGCACCGTCGCCTAAAGTAAGAGAGTATGATGCAGAAGAAATTTGTTCAAAAATAAGTAGCAAATGAGACATCCACACTCTTACATATTAAAACCTAGTCAAGTTCATCATATTGATTTTTGGGTTAAGCCCACCATAGTCATCAGCAGTATCGGATAAAACAAAGAAACAAGAACATCATACCATGGTTCGAATGTGATTCTTGTACCACTGACGCTTCTGATTAGTTAATTGCTCAGGATTAAAGGACGGTTTAGAGTTCTGGTTTCGGGTAGCAGGACCCCTTTTCCACGCCCTCTGCATCTGCCGTCTCCATCTCTGAAAACTATTACTACGTTGCTGCATCGCTGTAGCCCTTGACTTAGGCAAACCAAAACTTTGAGAGGACTGATCAGACACTCCAACTTCATCTTCTGAATTTTGGCTCGTTGCTGGTGACGGAGATGTTTGATAGCAATTTGATTCTGCAACTTCCTCCATCATTCACATGACAAGCGGTTTATGTCATATTTCATACCAGCCTACATCCGATAGCAAACACGAAAGCTATCCTAATTCAACCCCAAATCCTCATAAAAAAATAAAAAATCTTCATCGTTTGGTTCCAAATTTTACAATTGCAATTTGAAGCTTCAACACGCAGTCACCCTCCGCCTAATAAACAGAGTGCTCCTCTAAAAATTCAAATGAAGTTGTCACTAAATCACCAATGCCCTGCATCATAGAGAAAGAAACAGTCATAACAATCCAACAAAACCGTTTATCAAGAGTCGTTTAATTGCTTAATCCGGCATGCACAATGGCAGCATGAAAATCATAGACAGCAATATCTTCCTATGCATGAAAGAAAAACAACTTCACCGAATGGAAATGAATAAACGAATAAAAAAACAGAAGCAAAATCATTTCAAATTATCGTTAAACAAATTCGCGACATTTTATCTACAGCAGCAATTCCTGCGTTCGACAATCTGCTCAATGATGACTTACCGAAACGGAACAATGGCAATTGTTACATTGAAAAGTAGCATAATATCGTCGTCCGTTACGTACCTGAGCTTACCTTTGTGGATGGGGATGAAATGGGGCGGTGCTTTTCAGGCACAAGTTCCGTTTCTCACCTTTACAGGAAGATTCCCCGACTGCAGAGCATTATCAGCGGTTTCGGAGAAACAAATAAATACTAATAATAAAAAGAAATGGAAAAAGATCAAGGGTGGGAAAAAGAAAAGAAGAGAAGAAGACTCATGTGAGACGACCGGGTTAGCTTAATATGGAGTTTTCCTGTCCATTTCAGAGACGAAAACATAGATATGGTTGGAGTAGCTTTCGGGCAAAAGGGATGATGAATTATCTATTGTTGCGCAGAGTGGTGGCGACCGCCCTTCGTGGGTATTTTTCGGGCAACGTTAACTAATTTTAGCTTTGCCTTTCTCTCCCTTTTACATGCTTTTTATAGATGACGAAAGAAAAAACCAGGATTTTTTACGATTATATAGACTATTAAGTATAAAAAGCCCTGGCATCTTGAATCTTTCATCTTGCAGTCTGTGAACGAGATTAAAATGAGAAAGAAGTGCTACTTTGTAAGAATAATTTCCCATCGCAGAATTGCTATAACTTGTCCTATACTTGCCGATAATTGAACCATCAACCAGTCGTTTTGAATAAACTTGCCGATATAACTAAAAAAATTATAAAAAGTACGACAGGTTACAAGGTTAGAAAATATGAGTCGTGGAAGCCTGGAACTGTTAATCGAAAGGAAACAGAATTGTGAAAAGCTAGAAGCCTTAAAACAACTTGAAAAGTTTAAGTTTAAAGCCACCATCAGCTTACATCCATTAAACCCATTTTCTCATGTTTTGCTTCAATGGGTATAATGGGATGCATTATTTCAGTCGAGCGAATGAACCAGTTATCTCCGTTATTGGGTTCATCTGAGCGTTATGGTGAATGGGCAACCACCAAATTGGTTTGTTGAAGAGTCAGTTGAAGAAATTGGAGATGAAGAAAAAGCAGACGCACAGAAGAGGATAAATTATAAAATCTAAATTTGTGAAGGAGAAAGTTCCGGTGTAATTATCTGCAGTTGCACTTTTGACTTGATTGTTTGTACGAAAAATGGTTTTTGAGGACATGGAGATTGCAGTAAATTTACAGACGTTCAGTTCACAGAAGTCGAAATGTTGAAGACGACGTCGCCTCGAATGAATAATTATACGTCCAAAAAGGTTGGTAAATTCAGAAAATACCAGAACATAACTTTCGGGTCTAAGGATAAGAAAAATCGATTCGCAAAATTCGGTGATCTTAGCTGAAGCTGATAGAACCAGTTTCGAAAGGGTTCCCATTTTAGTTGATTCGGACATTGCAATTGGCCCTGAATCCGACTATCGACAATGCTTCTGTCTTTCCAGAAATTTACAGGCCTGACTTACCAGAAGCTTTTGGACATACAATACGGGCAAAATCAGACAAACAGCTCAATATAAGATTGCCTGATTACATGAATAATTAACTTACAGATGTTTTACATGGGTGTTGAACTGAAACTTGCAGGTGTCCTGATAACAAGGGAAGAGTCACTCCAGATCTTGCAATTTTGTGGCGCTTATTCTCCAAAATGAACAGATTGAAGTAGTGTCATCTTTGCATGGCACCGGTTAGATTTTCTCCATTTCCCGCTGCCTTGCTCGTTCCATTTTCCTTTTGCGCCACTCTTCCAGAGCTGGAATGACCAACAGAAGACGCATGAAAAAGATACTAAAAGAAGATTCTACTGAATGCTTGTCAAGTCAATCCACAAAGTGCTTTCTTTGTTAAGCTATTTGTTGGGCCAGTACGTATTCCGTTTCAGCATTTACAAGTGGAACAAGTAACCAGAAGCCATCAAAACAGTAATCCTTAGTATTCCACTTAATCAGAGATAGACTAACTGATCTAATAAATGAACACAGCGGATTCATTCATCTGGCTTGGTGTATTTCCATACTTTTCTTTAAACAAAAAAAATCTAATACAACTTTCCTTCAATGCACTAGTATGCATCTTTTTATTCAGATCAGTTTGACACAAAAAGTAGCTCGAGTAACTAGTTGACGGTTCATGGAAAAAGTTGCAGGGACCAACATAATCATGAGCAATCCAGTGTGAGCTGCAAATATGACTTAACCAAATAAGACTCGAATGACCGAAGTGTTTATCTCTAGGCCTATTGGAAGTAGAGTTTTGTTGATTTCTAGGGCCAACACATAAACACAAGAAATCTCAAGGGAAGGAAAAAAGAGAGAAACTCTAACTCCAAGGAAAGTGGAGAGAATAAACCAAGGGAGAGAAAGAAGAGGAAATGAAGGAGAGGTGTAAAGACAAATTTGAGCCAAGAGAAAGATGTTTGAATGCTCATGCCTTGAGGTTGTATTTATAGTTGTGGGCAGGTGTTTATAATGACTACAATGCCCTTAGGGTTACATGATTCAAAAGGAAAACAACATAAGAGGACATACACCATCTTGCATAATTTTAACTCTATGTCATATCTACGAAAATTTTCCTTATTACTAGTCATACTAACCCTAGACACGCACGCGTCTTTTAACAAGATTAATGAAATATCAAGACATCAAATTATTAAGAGAAACCTCACAAGATTGAATGTTTCTCATAGACTCTTCCCTCGGTAGGAACTCAGAGCCATAACCAGAATGAATTTCTCTTGGTTGTGCTGGTGGAAGCAGTTAACTTGTGTTGTCTTTACTTTAAAGTCTAAATCTAATACCACTGTTTAACCAGCTCATTTTTTAATGTTAAAATCCAATAGCCAGTTTCTAATATGAAATGTTGCACAAGTATCCTAAAGGAACTCTCTCAAGAGCGTAAATCTAACAACATTCTTCTAACGAAGAACTGTTCCAAGCAATAAAAACGTTTTGACAACATTATATCCGAATAAATTGACACATTTTCAGGGCAAGACAGCTGACTAAAATATTCAGAAACCACCAGATGTGGCATAGGAACCAATTAAAACTCTAGGCAACAGTTTTCAAGGGTTCTGTATGGATAGACTGGTAATTAATACCTCTTCCTCCCCACATTGTTCCTATTTTCTCACTTCTAATCTTTACCATGATAATTCAGACATCATCCACTTTAAATAGTTGAAAAGAACAGAATGAGGATCCTCAAGTTCTCACCTTTCTTACTGTTAGCATCATTCAGATTACGAGAATCATGCAACCTCTTTGAAAGATCAACTGCAGCAGTCTTCCTCGGAACTTTTTCTTGCTCTGATGTCTCAGGATCTGCATATGCTTCTTCTTGTATCTCTCTCACCTAGGTAAGCAAAGTATGCCTTTGTGTTCAATTCATGAAAAAACATAGATGAAAAAACAACCCATTCGAAGAAATAAGAGTTTTTCCAGAAGCATTGCGGCTAGTGGACCGGCATCTGAGTACCTAGTATTTAAACTTATCTCTTAATCGTTTACCTTCTTTGCCTAGTAAACCACATACCAGGTTCTCCTTCACAGAGGAATTTCTTGGGCTCAATATACAAGCAAAACTCCAGAACAGCCCAGTTCAACCAAATTATGGACTTTCTTTGTCAGTAGGAACTTTCTAATTGAGGCACTAAAACGCAGATGCATGATAGTTCAAGCAGTAAACACATCAGGCTGTATTCAATAAAAGGCCAACAGATGTAACAAGACCGTGTAAAAATTTTTTGCTGTCTTAATTCAAAAAAACATTAAAATTAAGGTCATCCGACCAAACTAAATTTTTGGATCATGGGCCTTTAAAAAAGGAAATATGGACACACATTCTCATCAGACATGGACACCAATTTATGCTACTGCCCTCTCAGGAAATTGTGGAAACCCACAGAAAAGCTTAAATATATGCCTTTGCTAAGAATGACAACGATTGTTTCATACGACAGTCAATCAAAAGTCAGCTTGGGTCACTCCAAAAATATTTCCTAAAAATAAACCTGCTCTCCCAAAAAGGATAACAAGGAGAAGCATTTAGCTTAACCGAGCAAAAAAATGCTTACAAACAAAAAGTGTGTTTTGACATTTCCAAGAGGATTTTCAACAATTTCAGGAGATGGCACCAGCCCTCTATATGTAAATAAAACAATGACCAAACTCAACCAAGTAGTTTTCTTCCTAGAACAAAATTAACTCTCTCACTTTCTATTCAACCCACACATACCCTCTTGATCAGTTGTAAGGGCTCCATAGCACGGCGCAACTCTTCAGCCTCCATGATGTACCTCCACTGTGCTGCATATAAATTTTGATGCATAGAGGCAGAATTAGCTAGTAGTAGATGATGTTTATTATCCAGTAGATCAAAACTTGTTGAATGAAAAATTACACATAAACTGTAATTTGCCAAGATTCGGAAATTTAAGGATAGTCTGAGAGGAAAAACTTCAAATTAGACTGACACCAAATTCAAGTATCAAAAAGTAAGGTGTTTTCCAAGAAAAAAACATAACTTTGACTCAGGTAAATTGATATATGATGCATATATCAGTGGGAGAAACGGCCAATCAAACGGCAGCAGCTTAAAGCATAGAAATGACAAACAACCCAATTGATAAAACCAGCAATTGTGCGACGGATGGCTTCAAGACGGCTCTGATATATCCTTCTTCTCTTTCAATGACGCGGGTAACTCGTGTAACAGTATTTCAGCGTTCCCCAAACGTTCTAATATGGACTACATAAGTAGGCAATATCACGAGGACGGGAATTCAAGGTCTGGTGTCACGGTGTATTACCTGGTGGAAATAAGCTAAATGTTTGTTTGTCGTTTCATTTTTCAAACTGCTAGGAGAGGGCGAGAATTCCACGAATTAGTTAAAATTCAAATGATTAAATTTTGAAAGAAGATAGCAGAGTGTCGGATAATAAGTCATTCTTAGCATCGATGCGTGCTACGCAAAAAAAAAAAAAAAAAAAAATAGCAATCCAGACAACAGAAGGGAAAAACAAAAAAAGGTTGTCGGCGTACCAGAATCCAACCCATTTTCGGAGGTTTTCCGGCCGGAACCTCCGAGGAAACCTTGAAGCAGGAGCAGAACTGTTACGAGATTAAACAAGCAGACGACGATTGTAGCATTTCTGAAGGAGAATCTCAGCCGCCATGATTGATGGTTTTCCATACCAGCTTCAACTAGAAATATAACAAAATACAGGCTTCCATCAAGCCAAAGACCCCATAGAGCAAGAAAAGACAGAAACCGGAAAACCCTGATATCGAGAAGAGGAAGAAAATTTGGAAGCGTGAAGCTTCGTTTCCCGTAACAGCTGCCACTTCAGTTCTCCACAAATCGCCCACCGGCTCTCAATTTGCAGCAGTAAAAAACTAGAGAATGTTAACGGGGTAAGCAAAACTGGGTCCACGCGGAATAACATCATAACTACCGAGAAAGGTCTGTAGGGACGCAGATCCATCAGAAAAGATCCCCAGCAACAAGCTCTCACAGATTCTGCTTTGCAGTGAAAATGTGAATGAATTGCCTTCTTCCATCGTGCACCGAGTCAGGTTAACTCACAACTCGGCTGGTCAACCCAAAGCGGAGAGAAGAAGGGTCAGTCTCGACTCGTCTATTTTGGACGAATCATTCAACCACCACTATTAAATTTATGAGTCATGATCACACTAGGGCAACTCAACTCGGGTTTTTAGGTACCCAAGTTGAATTCCAATTCTGAATAAAAAAGCTTACCTTTAACAAAGAAGGCCAAGAAGGCATCCTCCTTTTCAAGCATTAGGATATACCTAATTTGGGGGGACCTCCCACCCTTCGTTTGCTGTTTGTGAACCAAATGTGAGACTTCTATGTAGGGATCTACTTTTCCTTTTCCATTGTTTTCTTTATCTAAGGTAAGTTAGGCATCTTACTATTCAAAATGGATAGAAATTTGTTTAAATGGTACCATTAGACTACCTAAACACTCCCATGCCATATACTAGGAGTAGGAGTGGCACCAAGCCAAACTTGTTTACAAATAGTTGGAATGGCATTGCATTTATACACGGGTGTTCTCTGTACGGGAAAGTGTTGGAATGACCTGTCTTTAATATGCAAGTTGCGTCTTTACTAATAGGTCGATCTTTTGGCGCAATGGTTAGTAACAGGCTTATTAGATCGTAAACCGATTCGTTAACATAGATTTTTTACAAAAATATATTTTGCTTTAATTGCTTTAGTCAATTCCCTCTTTAGTTGGTTGATAGTTATTTTTATTTACCTAAAATCTCAAAGACGATCAATAGTTCAGCCCTTTTAAGTCCCTCAAGATTTAATGTTGTTATTTATCATAATATTTTATTTATTTATTTTTATAATTTAAAACTTAGGTTAAATCGAGGCTCTCAAATTCAATTAAAATTTTTGGGCTTGAACTCGATTCCAATATTAGGCTCAAGGCTAAGCTCGAGCTCGAACTCAAAGTATTTAAATCGAACCAAAATCAAACATATATTATAACATACTTTGATGAAATCATCCAAATATGCTTAATATCATTTCATAGATTGAACCATCATGCAAAGTGTCGTACAGATGAAGACGCTACTCGCAGTACAGGGCAAGAGAGATGCGAGTACAGAGCTGTACTTCCTGCATTTCCGCCGTAGTTTGTCGCAGTACATTCGAGTTCGAAGCAGTACTAACACTCTCAAAACGCTTAATATAAAAGCAGACAGATCATCTCGGCGATGAAGAAGTAGACGGAGAGGGGAGCTCCAGCCGGAGCGACCTGGGAGCATATGAACGCCGTCGAGTGGAGACACCCGGGCATTCTCCGATTGTCATATGTTCTCAGGTCGCCCCTGCCGGACCTTCTACTCTCCCAAACTCAGCCTTTTACCCTTCGGTTACAGGTTGAACAGTTGATCCAGTTAGAAGCTGCTCTATCGACGACCGAGATCTTTAATTCTGCACAGGTAAAAAAAATGCTGTCAGTTTCTATTTAACGCCATTGATGTAAAGCTTTAAACCCTTCAACGAATCAGATACGCGAAGAGAGGGAGAGTAGGCGTAAGGAAGTGTCGAGTGATGATGTCGACTGAAAAAAAAAAACAATTGGTTATGTTGAGAGTGGGATTTGAACCCACGCCCTTTCGGACCAGAACCTTAATCTGGCGCCTTAGACCAACTCGGCCATCTCAACGTTGTTGGGAATATCCCTAATTACACATATTCTAAATATAAATGGAGAAATTTTAAATATGATTATCTAAATATTATTTTTTAAATACGTCATTATTATTATAATTGAGTGCACAATTATAACCTAAGTTGTAGTGAACCTATGACAAAAATAAAATATAAAATATTAATTTTTATAATATAAAATAGATAAAATATAATCGAAGAAAAATAATAAATTATACAAAGATAGTAAAATACTAAACCACTAGTAAAAAAAAGTATAAATTAAATATATTTTTTGTTTAATTTATAGTTAAAATATTTAAATTTTACTCTAATAAATAAAAAAAATCGTCCATTTAAAAACGTTAATAAAAATAAATAAAATGTGGGATCCAGAACTCATGATTCTAATAATTTCCATAGGGAATCGAGATAGATATTATATATGTATATTATCTAGATTTTTATTTTATTTTAATTATAATAATAATTATTTTTTATGAATTGGTGATGGTGGTTTGTCTTAGATAGGTTGGATGGAGGGTTAGAATCGGCCCTTTTTTTAGCTAATCTACCTTGAGTCAACCTGAGTCCCGATCCGATTCAACTATTCAACCCGGGTTTCAGGGTGCGGGAGTTGGTTTTCAAATCCGGGTCGGAAGCTCCGAAGTTTGGGTAGCAGTGTGGCCCAGCAAGTATGGGCTCGTAAGCGTATGCAAGTGAAAGGTACCCTCTCATACATAATAAGTGAAAAGTCAGGCCCAGGCCTGGTATCTTATTTCGGACCCGGGTTGCTCTGTTGACGGTCCAAATGGTTCTTAATCACCTTAAGCACCAGTTTTTTTTAGCAGAAAACAGGACTACTTGGATTGACAAGGAGAGGAGGCACTTCCCCCGCGGTCACTTGCCAATCGCCATTTTCTTCCGTGGTTGCTTCGCCGATCCAAAACGCGAGAAGGGAAGTGTAAGAGGTAGAGCCAGATGAGTGGGCACGACTCCAAGTATTTCTCTACCACGAAAAAGGGGGAGATCCCTGAGCTCAAAGATGAGCTGAATTCCCAGTACAAGGTAATACCTCTTTCTGAATCCAATCTTTGCGAACCATAACATATTTAGATTTTCGTACATTACTTGCCTCCGTTAGGTCTGCATTTCGCGGATCTATCTATATTTGAAGCTGATGTAGTAGGATCTTCTCAGATCCGCCGGTAGTGTCTTTAAATTTCATTTGTGTAGGTATTTACGTGCATGATTAGCGGTGCCTACGGACGTTGATTTTATTTTATTTTTTATGCGTTTATGCCATCTTGCTTGTCTCTGCTATTCTATTGCAAATATTTGATTTGGGTGCGGTGTTTCTCCTGAATCAAGTGGATCAGCGGAATTCACGGTCATAGTTTGGGGAAAAAGTTGATATTATTGGCTATGTTCGATGTCTAAGTCATAGTTAAGTCGGCAGTATATTTTCTAAAACCATTGGAATTCATGGAAAGGGATGGGCATCTCTATGCTTAACAGAACTGGACCTTCGTGGTCATTTTTTCATCTCATAACACCGTTCCATTGCATAAGCGCTATTTTAAGCGGAGCAAAGCTCCTGTGAGTGTTTGTTTGTCAAACTACCGGGCTTCCAATTGCTGGAAAAACAAGCTAGTGCATGTTCTGAGTCAAATGTTATGTAGTTACTCGTTCAAAGTTTTGATGTGCATTAGTTTGTCTAATATTCATTCTCTTTACTCAAATATGTTCGTGCAAAATTTATTTGCCTGTATAAATTTGAAAAACTGGTGTAGGGAGATAGGAGTGGCATAATTTGTAGAATACAGCTTGCTGTTTCTGGGATACTGTGGGTTCCTTTTTTAAGGCACTGGGTTCCTTTTTTAAGGCACTCATTATCTGGCATCGATAAGAGAAATTTGTGAATTTTTTTGAGGCCTTTGTTCTGATGGTTCGATTGCTTAGGTGATACTATCGAAAGTAAAATAGACAATATCATTTTCAACTTACATCTAGAAAACCCTACTTTGATAATGTTCTTTTCAACTGGACAAACAAAAGGAAAAAAAAAAAGGCTGGTAATGAGAGGTCATTACCATTACAAGGCATGTGTTGTCTATGCTGTGATGATATTTGATCCTTGTAGTTCCAGTGTACTATTTTTCATGGTCAGTTCTGGAGTGGAGGAACTACAAGTTGCCATCATTGCCTATCACTCTTTTTGCATATCATTATTTTACAAGATTCTTTCTATTTTTGTTTCTTTGTCAAGTCATATTGCTGAATAGTACTCTAGTTTGTAAATTTTTTACTTGTGATGGGTTTGGAATTGGATAAACATTTTGTTTAAATATTATTTGCATAATGAACATCAACCAGATTATTCCTTGTCAATTATATTAATTGCATCACTGTAGTTTGGCTTTAAATCTTATTTTCTCTTCTTTCTTGTCATGTTAAAAATTATAAATATGAATGTTGTTGTACCTGTTGTTGATGTAGTTGTAGTTATTTTTCATTGTTTTGTTTCTTCTAATAATGACGATTCCCTCTCCTAGTTGATAATTATCCAGTATCATGCTTCCTGCAAGCCTTCCACTTTATATGATTTGAAACCCACCACGTCTGATTGACTTTTCAGGATAAGAAAAAGGATGCTGTCAAAAAAGTAATTGCTGCAATGACCGTTGGGAAGGATGTCTCGTCACTGTTCACGGATGTTGTGAACTGCATGCAGACAGAGAACTTGGAGCTGAAAAAGCTTGTCTATTTATATCTCATAAACTATGCTAAAAGCCAGCCAGACCTAGCTATTCTTGCAGTGAATACCTTTGTGAAGGTAGCTGCCTAAATTTGGCATCCATGATATTGAACTTGATTTATTTCAGCTTTACAAGAGTGTGTTGCAAAGTGTGTTCAACTATCCTTAATCAATTGGCAAGGCATGCTTGTACTGTACTTTTGCATTGCATCGCTTCTTTTCTATGTAATTCATATTTTTTTATTTATTCAGTACTTTTCCTGACATTTTCCTCTCCATGTTACAAATTCTTTGCTTCCGCAAACTGGTTGGTCTGTCTATTAAATGTTAAGAGGTGTAAGAAAAACTAAGTTCATATAGGGTGGAAGTTTTAAATGATAGATGTAATTAGGCTTGTCACTGCTTTTCATCTTATCAGAAGTGCATTAATTAATCTAAGCTGCTATGAGATGCTTATGTTGAAAATCCTAATATGATGCCCGAGCTCATATGTGGTCATGTTCTTGCTTGATTGTTGTGAGGAACCATGTACAGAAGAGATTCAATGATTCAAATACCTAATATTGCAGCTGATAAAAGAAAACAAGTTGAACTTCCTATTTTACTAAAAGAAAAATTATTGAGATGTGGGCAATGTATTATTTTGGTTAATTTTACCTCTCTACACCTTTTCTTTCGTAGTATGAATCTTTGATTTTTTTTTTTAAATCCTGCTCTCTGGACCATAAGTGTCTTAAAGTAGTCTGTAATTACGTGACGATGACCAAACCAGTTTCCTACTGTATATTATACCGGTATTAATTGAATTACATTGACTTTCAGGATTCACAAGATCCAAATCCACTGATCCGTGCTTTAGCTGTCCGGACTATGGGATGCATCCGCGTTGACAAAATTACAGAATATCTCTGTGATCCTCTTCAAAGATGTCTCAAGGTTTATCTTTTGTTGGTCCATATTAGGATTTCCCCCTTTTTTTAATGTTTTTAATTTTTTGTTGTTTTTGTGTTGCTCAACTCACCTTAATGACATTCAACTTCATAATAGGATGATGATCCGTATGTTCGGAAGACAGCAGCTATTTGTGTTGCTAAACTTTATGATATAAATGCTGAGCTGGTAGAAGATAGAGGATTTCTTGAGACCTTAAAAGATCTGATCTCTGATAACAACCCCATGGTAGTTGCAAATGCTGTGGCTGCACTTGCAGAGATTCAAGAGAGCAGCAGTCGTCCAATCTTTGAGATCACCAGTCATACACTGTCAAAGCTCCTTACTGCCCTTAATGAGTGCACCGAGTAAGTTTATCAGGTTATGTACATCAGTAGGCTATTCATAGTTTCTTTGCTGTGGCATGAAATTCATAGTTGAATTTTATTGGATGGATGGTATACAAAAACATACATAAATAAATCTCTAAGTGTGCTTCTGCACATACTACCTTTTGTTGGGTTGCTAATTGCTACACAAGCTGCATTTGTCTGTTTTTTTTTTTTTTTTTTTTTTTTTTTAAGATGCATTTGTTTGTTGGCAGAATCCTTCCAGATCTATGAGATTGTGTCCGTCTCTCTTTCTATTTGTGTGTGTATATATATCTACCTCGTCTCTCTTTATTTGTGTGTATAAACATCTACCTCTCCATATGTGTGTGTGGTAGGTATATATTTATATATCTTTCTCCTTTGCTCTCTTTTAGTTCCTTTCTATATTCTGTATTGAGCTGTTTGTATTAACATATTCAACAAGTAAATATTTTTTTGATAAAGTCAATTCCTTGCTGACAAATGGATTAGTGTTGACTATCAAAAGTTGAATTTTACACCCATGGGTAGCTCAAAATACTGCATTTTAACTATTTCAACATAGTTTCATTTTCCATGAAGCAAAAAGGATAGATGTATGATCAGCTTAGAGAAAATGGTGAATAAAAAGTTGGGATCAACTTTTGCATGTGAAACTAATGTGTTTAATAAAAATGGGAAAAAGAATTTATTAAGAAGTCTCCCTAAGGAGTGAGAAATGCATTTATGCGAGTTACGACAAGATGACGAACAAAAAAAAAAAAAATTAAATTGTAGAGGGAGAGGAAAGCCAACAACATGTTGCTGCTGATCACATATTTTATGTGATGAGACTATGCGACGGTTGCCGTTGTTCCTGTTGCTGAGTTTGGATGTTCTTATGGTTTGTAGATGGGGTCAAGTTTTCATTTTAGATGCTCTATCTAAATATAAAGCAGCGGATGCTCGTGAGGCTGAGAATATTGTGGAGCGAGTTACCCCTCGTCTGCAGCATGCAAACTGTGCAGTTGTATTATCAGCCGTCAAGGTGAGTTTTCTTGTTAGTTTAATGGTGTTATTAGCTATCTTAATTTTAGAGGAGTCACTTGAATACTGTTGTCAGGTCAGTTCTCTCTCTGTGTAGTCATTGTTCAGCAATTATTGTCTGTTTACTGTAATTTAATCATTCGATGATGTTTTTCTTGATGTTTTGATTTCCATGCCAAGAGTTATTTTCTTGATGGAAATTTCTTACTGTTATCAAACAAACAAAGAAACAAAAAGTTGAATGGGGCAAATCCTGTCTGACAAGTCAAAGAACACTTCCTTGAGCGGTTGTTGACAGTTTTATGTTCCCCAGTCTGCTCCTTTCTTCTGTCCTTTCACCCCAAGTTCATTTTGTGGCTGATGAGTCTGATGATGTGCTAATTCATTATTTAACTCAATGAAGAGGGCACTAAACCCTCCTTGTCGTCAAGTATTTACTTCTCCTTCCACAGTTATGCAATTACTGCATGGATCTGTAACTCAACTTGATTGCTTAGAGGAGTTGTCCATCTAGATTCAAAAGCTGTAGAGAAAGCGATGTAAACTCCTCTTTCATGGAATTGTGGTGACCAAGTGCAACATGGTATACTAGGGAAACAATACCACCTGACTCCTGGACACCACTTCCTTTGTTGGGTCAGGGTTGCCTCTATAGTTGCTGCCACAATTGAGCTCAAGGCATTCAGAGAGACTGGAGGCCCACAAGCCCACAAGCGTGACCTAAATCATTTAACCAGAGGAGGTTACTACTTGCCTACCTCCAGTTAACCCTCGCACAACAATGGGGAAGGAGTCTCCTACTGCAAGAGTGGCAAAAGGCACATTCCTTATCAAAGACTGATTATCAGTCCTGAGAATGTGTAGCCACAAGACATCGAGCTGATTATATAAGTCCATAATTTCCTCAAAAGATTTAGATAAGTCTCCAAGGTAGAGGGAATTTTATTTTCGGAAAATAAGGTGGATGAGAGTTTCCTTTCATTCAATGAATGGCAATGAAGTGCCTTCCTCTTTTTCTTTTTCAATGTTGATTTCAAACACACCCTAGATTCCATTCTCACACTAGAACGACCCCGGACACTCCTGCAGTGCTCTCTCTACTGTCACTTTGGCTGAGAAATTCTGGTTGTACAATTTTATTACCCGAGGCAGGGCCCAAAATCCAACATGCATTGAGGCACTACTCCTTAGTAGGGCCAGAAAAGATGAGGAGAAAGAGCTTCATAATTTCTTGTTATCCCTCCAAATCCAGCTTTCCCCACATCCCCAGTTGAACTGCCATTAGAGTTTAACTATAATCTGCTCTGAGGGGAAGGTAGCCAAGGAGATACACGAGTTGTGGACTGGGTAACAAAGGTAGAAATTAGCTTCCAGTGCTTCCTGATTATGGATAGGTAATCGTTGGAGGCCTTTGTAGATGCTTGTCCACACTAAGATTGAAATTACAATGCAAGTAGAAGTTCTTTCAAATTGTTGTGTTCTTTCAAAAAGAGCCACAGGATGGCAGCAACTGCTACTTTCCAAGGTTCTGACCTGTTTTTTTTATAGCTTCCTCATGTGGCATTGAGCTTATAGGCTTTTAACTTCAATCTGCTTATTTCTTTGTGTCATATTTATGTAGATGATCCTTCAGCAAATGGAACTCATCACTAGTACTGATGTGATTAGAAATCTTTGTAAGAAAATGGCTCCTCCTTTAGTTACTTTACTGTCTGCTGAACCTGAGATACAGTATGTTGCTCTGAGAAATATAAATCTTATTGTGCAAAAGAGGCCTACCATCCTTGCACATGAAATCAAGGTAAATCTTGAATCTGCATTTTTTTTAATCTAAACTTGTCTCCTTTGCAGCCTGCTTTATTCAATTCTTTTCCATGTCTATACTTTCTTTTAGGTATTTTTCTGCAAGTACAATGACCCGATCTATGTGAAGATGGAAAAGCTAGAGATAATGATAAAGCTTGCATCAGATAGGAATATAGACCAGGTACAAAAAACTTCTTTTTTAACTGTCTCAGAAATGATTTACCATTCCATCTTGTATGAACCAGAAATAATTTTTTTTGGACTATCAGATCCTGAAATTTCAAAAGAGGAAATGTACATTATCATATTTGGTGGGTTTGGTTGGATATAAGGTAACTTTGGTCTTCTTAGAACACTAATTGTGTATTTGTAGGTTCTATTGGAGTTTAAAGAGTATGCTACAGAAGTGGATGTGGATTTTGTAAGAAAAGCTGTCCGTGCTATTGGTCGTTGTGCCATCAAACTAGAAAGAGCCGCAGAGAGGTGCATTAGCGTGTTGCTTGAGCTTATAAAAATCAAAGTAAATTATGTTGTTCAGGAGGCAATCATTGTTATAAAGGATATTTTCAGGAGATATCCAAATACGTAAGTTGCGAACTGGTCTATCCTGGTACATTATGTTCTTGTATACAAATTCCTCTTCCTTCAAATTTCTAATATAAACCTTTATTTCTTGGCAGCTATGAGTCCATTATTGCCACCCTCTGTGAGAGTTTGGATACTTTGGATGAGCCAGAGGCGAAGGTTTTTGTCTTTTTCTTTTTAATATATGCTTGAAAGAGACATATAGGGATATGTGCTCTATCATTTGAGTACCTGGGCCAAAAAATAGGAATAATTATGTGCTTTGGCTGTGGCAGGCATCTATGATCTGGATAATTGGTGAATATGCGGAAAGGATTGATAATGCTGATGAACTACTTGAGAGCTTCTTGGAGAGCTTTCCAGAAGAACCTCCTCTAGTGCAGTTGCAATTGCTCACTGCTACAGTCAAACTGTTTCTCAAAAAGCCAACTGAAAGCCCCCAACAGATGATTCAGGTTCATTTATTTTCTGGCTGGTCTAGTAATTTTAGTTATTTAATTATTCAGGATAGGTGTATATCTCATGGTCAGTAGGCAACCTGCTAGCGTATGTGCATGTTTTGGTACCTGTGTTTGATAAATTTGGTAAAGTGAGGACCCTTTTAATTCATTCTGGAAAACTTTTATATGAATTTTCCAGTGATCAGTTCTTCAGAACTACTTATGTTGCTTTCAGGCCTTTTTTATGGTTCAATCATCTTGCAGGTTGTTCTGAACAATGCAACTGTGGAGACTGATAATCCAGATCTTCGAGACCGAGCTTATATATATTGGCGTCTTCTTTCTACTGATCCTGAGGTATACTGTTGAAATAGTTGGACACTAGCAATTCGTTCTCACTGATTACCAATCCTTGAAGTTGCCTCTTTTATCTTAAGCATGATAAAAGATTACTTTTTTTATTGACCCCAGGCTGCTAAAGATGTAGTTTTAGCCGAGAAGCCTGTGATCAGTGATGACTCAAACCAGCTTGATTCTTCTCTCCTGGATGAACTTCTGGCAAATATTGCTACACTTGCTTCCGTGTATCACAAGCCTCCAGATGCTTTTGTAACCCGTGTTAAGTCAGCAATCCAGAGACCTGAAGAGGAAGAATATCCTGATGGCAGTGAAACGGGATACTCTGAAGCGCCCTCTCATGTGGCTGATGGTGTGCCATCTGCATCGAGCTCAACTGGGGTTTCGGCTGTGCCAACTAGGCAGGTTCCAGTTACACCTCCTGCCACAGCAGCACCTGTACCAGACTTGCTTGGAGATTTGATTGGCTTAGATGGGGCTCTTGTCCCTGTAGACGAGCCAACAGCACCCTCTGGGTAAAGACATGGATTTAAAATTATCTAATAATCATTAGATGCATTTCAAAACTTCATGCATTCAATTTTCTCAAATGAACTGAGTTGTATCATATGGTTATCTTCGGCAAGATTAAAAGTGATCTGGTGATATGTTTCGCACTAGAATCAACTTAATTTTCTATTAATCTTTCCTTTTCTACGATGTTTGGAACATTATCCATCACTCTGTTCTATGGATTTTCAATTTTTTTGTGTTAATTTCAATGAAGGCTCCTGAAGGCGTTAAGGATCAAATTTGAGCATATGTAAGTTAGATTCACAAAAAAGCTAGTTTTCTAACGGAACATTTTTTCAGGCCTCCTCTACCTGTACTGCTACCTGCGTCAACTGGACAAGGATTACAGATAAGTGCACAGCTTATACGGCGTGATGGTCAAATTTTCTACAGTATGCTGTTCGAGAATAACTCTCAGGTTCCCCTTGATGGGTTCATGATACAGTTCAACAAAAATACGCTTGGTCTTGCAGCTGCTGGGCCTCTACAGGTATCTTCATTTCCTTATATGATAGGCGCTCTCTCTCTCTCTCTCTCTCTCTCTCTCTCTCTCACTCACACACACACACACATAGGTTCTCAATTTATTGGAATTTTGATTTTTTGCATCTCCTAGGTTCCAGAATTGCTACCTGGAAGTTCAGCTAGGACACTTTTGCCAATGGTGATGTTTCAGAATTTTTCCCCTGGACCTCCAAGCATACTTCTGCAGGTTGCAGTAAAAAACAACCAACAGCCAGTGTGGTATTTTAGTGATAAAATCTCCCTGCCTGTATTCTTCACAGAAGATGGTAAAATGGAGCGGGCAAACTTTCTTGAGGTCAGCACTTCGTTCCACTTCTTAGTATATTCATTTTCTTGGGATATTTCATTTGCTTTTCTGTGTTTTTGATTTAGGTGATCTCTCTTTCTCTCACTCACACATACACTCAATTACTTTGTGCAATTCACCGTTGAGGCCTTCTTAGTGCACTTTCAAGAGGAGTGCTTGAGTAGTTTTTTGTTTGAGATGGCTTTCTTGAACCATGATTACCCTTGCTTTTGCCTGGAATTCTACCTGTAAAGTCATGTCTTCAAAAGTTTTTTTTTCTATTTCTCTAGAATTTCAGAAAGGAGAGGTAGGATATTCTCTCTAGTTAACCTGTCTGTTTATCCCCTCTTTCCCTCTCTCTACATATCTTGATTTTGCCAAGAAGGATGACCATTCTGTCACCATGTCCTGTGGCTCCTGGTGTTTAAATATTTACCTCGCCAGCATCAGCTAAATATTTTGATTGGTTCCCTTTATCAGTTTTGTGAGGATTGGTTGATGAGGGACTTTTGGAATAGTTGGTACAATATGTGGATTTTCAATCGTCTGTATGAATTTGATTTCTCATTTTGATTAGGGAGGCAAGCTTTCTTAAGGCCCTTTATTGGGCATGAATCTTCTATTGTAACTAAAGATGCTTTCTCAAACGTGCAGACATGGAAGTCTCTTCCCGATTCAAATGAGATTACCAAAGACTTCCCAAATCATGTGATCAAGAGCATGGATGTTACAATTGAGAATCTGATTGAAGCAAATGTGTTTTTCATTGCTAAGCGGAGGAACATGAATCAGGAGGTACTATATCTCTCAGCCAAGGACCCCCGAGGTACCCCTTTCTTGATTGAGATTACTGCTATTGTTGGGACCCCTGGTGTGAAATGTGCCGTCAAAACACCAAACCCCGACATGGCTCCACTTTTCTTTGAAGGGGTCGAGACTCTTCTTAAATGAGAAATTCTTGTTGATGCTTGTAGTTTTGTAAAATGTATGATTTAGTTAGTTTTTGTTCACTTTTTCTTTTTCGTTTCTCCTGTTACAGTTGCTTAGAGGAAAGTTGGGGTTGAGGGTATTAAATTTCTGGATAGCAAAGCATTAATGCAATGTGATTATATGATTCTTTTGATTTTACTGTTAGCCGAAGCATCTTCTCCGCGTTGTTACTGCCGGAAGTACCTAGTGCAAAATTTTATTCATTATGGTCTTGTTTTTTTCTTTTCTCTCGAGTTTATCGTCCAGTCTCAAGCTTTATTTTTCTATGAAAGGCACCTGAGCTTTGAACTTGTTACTCTGTGATAATTGGCAGTCTGGTAGAGGCCAGGTTTGAGTTCAACAGTGATATCATTAATATTCTCTATATCCTTGAGGAAAATGCCATTTGGCTCCGTTGGTTTGTGAACTCATTTGCCCAGCATTGAAGTATATAGATGGTTAAATTCCCAGCCAAGAAGGCCTTGTTAGATACCATTAATTTTAAATATTTACTACCTGTATAGGCTGATCAGTATATTCCGTTTTCATTTCTTGTCATTCTAGTTTTGATATCGAATGAATCATTGGAAAACTCTTCTTCCACATCGCTTCTATAGCGCCAAAACTATTTGAGGACTATTGTCAAGTATGGAAATGCAAAATAATCAAAAGGGTGGATCAACCTCTCCTCTTCTATCTGAAAGAATTCCCAATAAGTCCATCAAATCCTTCTCCATTTCTCTGAGGGTGACCAAGGCAAGGATAGAACTTCTTAATTGAGTTCTGCTGAATATCAATTTAATAAAAAGTAATCCTTGTCATTCCTCTTTAATTTAAGGGTCTTATATTACTTTGAAGTAGATTTTTATAACCAAGTGGCTGTAGTTTAGTGGTAAGAATTCTACGTTGTGGCCGTAGAGACCTGGGCTCGAATCCCAGCAGCCACAAAGATTTTGCCGGAAATAGTATCGATCTCGGTGTCATCTTCCTTTGACCGTCTTTTTTCCTTTTTAACGTCAACTTCACATGGGAATCCTTAGTAAACCGTGCCACTTGTCACCCGTCTGCTGCTTCCACACCATCCTCTTCGATCCACAGAACCTTCTGGGTCATTCCTCTGAAGACTCTCCCCTCTCCTCTCCTCTCCTCTCAGATTGATATCTTCAGGCAAAGTGATAGATTTCTACGTGGCAAATAAGCTCACCACATGATCTTGTCACAAGTACCCCTTTTGTTATTCTGTAACAGGCACAGAGGAGACATCTCTCCCTGAATCAAGATACTCATCTTCTTCTTTCCGTTGATCCCACCCTTCATCTCGGATCTGACTCCTCTGGACGACGGGGAAGATGGGTACGAAGCTGAGGTCAAATCCCAACAGGTGGCTATAAATTACAGAACGAAAATGATGTCTACGGGTTTCCTCCCGAAACTTTTTTCTACCTGTAAATCAAAGGGCAATGGATTATTTACTGTTTGATCTAGAAATCTGCATTTAGAATGAGATTAGCACAGGAAGAATCCGAATCATTTAGTTGGGAATTGGAAAGAATTGAGCAAATGCAAACATGATTGGCAGAGCTGTTTCTAGAAAGTTTGTGTTAATTCCTAAGGGAGACTTGACCGCCCTTCCTTTCGTGGATTTCTTAAATATCTGTCGTCTCCCTCGCGACCGGCGCCACCACTGGAAGAGGGCGAAGTGAAAGTGTATACACGTGAACCAATCAATACCCATTTGTCATTTGTCGTTTTTGGTCAGTCATGCATGTCTGACAACAATAATTCCTCCCTTCTGAGGAGAAGAGCCGCCTTCGTTTGTTTTTTCCTCCGCATTCAGAGGAAAAACATTTTAGTATTGAGATTGAAGTTGGAACTTGTAGCTTCTATTGGATTTACCGCTTTTCACGTTCACATCTTTAGTAAACCACATCATCACTTGTGTACGACAATTCATCAGGACACGTCATAAACACACAGGTTCAGGACTCCATGTCAGTATACCTTTTTTCTTAATTTTTTATTTACGTTCTTTTGTAATTTAATTTTTTAAAAAAATATTAATTTTTTTATTTTAAAAATCTTGCACATTTCATTACCTTCTATTTAAAATGATAAAAAATATAATTTTTTTATTAATTATTTAAAAATGTTTTTTAATGTAATTAATACTTTTACAATATCGATTTAAGATATTATTTAATTTAATAAAATACTTTGTAGGAAAATAATTTAACTTTTAAAAATCTTATTTATGGGGTACATATTTTATTACCTTCTTTTTTATGATAACAAAATATAAAAATTGTACAAAATATTAATTAATTAAAAATCATATTCTTACCTATCTAATATCTTTCTTTATCGATTTAAGATATTTTTTATTCCTAAAAAATTTTAAAAAATATATTTTAGTTTTTAAAATGTTATTTATTGGTACATGTTTCTTTACCTTCTTTTTATTAGAATAAAATATCAAATTTTATATTAATTATTTACAAAATATTTTTTTATATAATTAACACCTTTCATTATAGACTTAAGATTTTTTTAATAAAAATATATTATAAAATTTAATTTTAGTTTTCAAAAATCTTGTTTGTCGATACACCTTCTATTTATAATAATAAAATACAAAATAAATAATTTTAATTTATTAATATAATAATTATATATTTTATTATTACAAATAAAAGGTAATAAAATGTGTACCGATAAATAAGATTTTTGAAAATATCTTAATTTGATAATAAGAGGAGTTAAATAGTTTTGAATATTATTTTTAATTAATTAATATACAAACAATATATTTTTATTATAAAAAAGAAGGTAATAAAATATGTAACAACAAAAAGGATATTTAAAAAACTAATTTTAAATTTTTTTGTATTAAATTAAATAATATATTAATTCGATAATGTATGTTATTAATTACATTATAAAAATAATTTATAAATAAATTTATACTTTAGTTATATTAAATTGAACCAGAAAATAATTTTTTAAAATAGTTTTTAAATTACAAAAGAACTCAAATCATAAATAAAAGGAAAATAGAAAAAAAGGTATACTTTGATGTAACGTGTCATGATGACATGTCAGGTGGCGGGGTTACACACTTGACCGATAAGACTTAGTTATTTTTTATATTAAGTTGGAAAGTTAGTTAATTTTTGTTAATATGTGCAACACAATAAGTAATTTAGTAAATTTGGCTATTTACTAAGAATACCTGGCCCATAAATCCCCGGACAAGTCGGTTTCTACTCTTCCTTGCCGAGCTTCTTCGTCATCTATTTTTGTCCCTTATTCGGTCGAAAAGCCTTTCTCTGTAACCGATTATCAGAAGAACTTCTCGGATATGGAGCGAAGCAAACACTTGGTGCTGTTTCCCTTCATGGCCCAAGGCCACCTCATCCCATATCTCGCACTCGCCAGGCTGCTTGAGCGTCGTTCTGGGGTTTCCCGCGTCTCCCTCGTCAGCACACCGCTCAATATCGCCAAACTTGCCGCGTCTCTCCCTGCGGACTCATCTGTCAACCTTGTCGAGCTTCCCTTCTGCAGTACCGACCACGGTCTTCCTCCCAGAACCGAAAACACGGACTGCTTAACTTCACAGTTTCAACTCCCTTTCTACCTCGCAACTCAAAGCAGTACTCTCAAGTCGTCCTTTGAAGAACTCGTCTCCGGTATCTGTAAACGGTACGACGATCTTGCCGTCTGCATCATCTCAGACTTCCTTTTAGGATGGACGGTCGAGGTCGCAGAGAAGCTAAGCATCTTTCATGTAGTGTTTATCCCCGGGGGAGCTTACCCTTTCGGTATGTTCTTCTCCTTGTGGCTGAATCTCCCCCACTGCAATGCCGACAAGGGGGAGGAGGATCAGTTCACCCTCCCGGACTTTCCAGAAGCACTTACATATCGCTACTCGAGACTTCCCAAATATCTTACACTATGTGATGAGACGAACCCTTGGACCAGATTCAGCCAGTCACAGCTCAATATGTGTTTGCGATCAGATGGTATTTTGTTCAACACAGTGAAGGAGTTGGAGGGAATAGGGCTGGTATACTTCTCAAGGAAGACGAACCGTCCAGTCTGGACAATCGGGCCTATTGTTACCTCCAAGCTTGACAGTCAGGCAAGCTGTTCTCAGCCTTGCGTCCAATGGTTGAATCTTCATCAACCATCTTCAGTCCTTTACGTATGCTTTGGTTCCCAGTTCAGCATCTCAGCCCAGCAAATGAGGGGGCTGGCCAAGGGATTAGAGGCTAGCGGCAAGCCCTTTATCTGGGTCGTTAGGCCACCTCTCGAGTGCGATTATAGTCCTGCTACCGAGGACTTCAACCTGGACGACTACCTACCGGAGGGATTCGAGCTTCGAATAAGAGAAAGACAACAGGGGATACTGGTGAGGAAGTGGGCTCCCCAAGTGGACATTCTTGCTCATGAATCGACGGGTGCGTTTCTGAGCCACTGCGGATGGAATTCAGTGATGGAGAGCTTGACACACGGCGTTCCCATCATAGGGTGGCCCTTGTCCGCCGAGCAGTATTACACTTCGAAGATGTTGGTGGAGGACTTCCAGGTGTCCGTGGAGATTGCTAATGGAGAAAGCATGGAGATCGACAGTGATCATGTGGGTGCAGTAATTGACATGGTTCTCGAGGGGACGAACATGGGCGGACAGATGAGAAGAAAAGCATTAATTATCAGAGACGCGATGGCAGCAGCCATCAAAGAGGGAGAAGAGTTTGAAGGTTCTTCCGTAAGATCGTTGAATGATTTTCTACGTGCTTCGTTTTCCACTGGGAAGACCGACCGTGCCACTCTCTCTCCTTTGATCTGAGACGGATGAAGACGAACGCTTGCGGTGGCAGTAAAACAAATTAGGAAGCTGGGGCGTTTTTTCTATAATAAGACAAGACAAGAGTTAGCAGAGCATTTACGCAGACAAGGTACTTACATCATGCAATGACAAATTCTAACCGTCTTTCTTGAATGTGACTTCGTTTCATCCAAAAGAAGGTTTAATAATTCAGTTTAAAAATTTTACTATCGATACACCCGCTCAACCCACATAATTTATCATAAACCCAATTCCACGAACCTGCTGGGTTATTTTATCAGTTTTTGTATTCAAATTTGTTAAATGTTAGAAAAGAACAATTGACAAAACTATAAATAACAGTCATACACCAAACAATATTAATGCGTCTTAGGGAGCACTTCACTAGAGGCTGATTTGAAAAGTTATTTGAAGTGAAACATGCGAAATGATTATCTCGTTCATTCGACGGCTATTTGTCCGATCTTGATCAATGGTTATAAACTGTAAATGGAAGCCCAACAATCACCGTCGTTCTCTTCTCTGCTTCTGTTAGGCTCTTTCGCTCTCTAATAACTCTTACACGATAGTGTATTACTGAAGGGGAATCAGTGACCGAGATTGGGGACCAAATATTTTTATTTATAAGCTAAGCTTTCATCAAGCTTATCGGCTTCCTATAACTGCCGATGGGAGGGAGTTATAACTCATGATAGACGTGGATCATAACTTCTGAAACAGAAGTTACTCCATGATAGAAGTTGGACTGCTGCTTCTAAAACGGAAAGGATATAGTTAACATTCTCCCACTTGGTCCAAATTTCTAGTGGAATCTGAATCCCATTGATAATCTGAATTTAAGTAATAAATACATGAATCATGGTGATAGGTCCTCTAATGACGAGTATTACCTTCCATGTATTACTACGTATTTATTTCTTATACTTTATGAATAAACCCTATGTTTATTCTTGGTCCAACATAGATGAATTTTCTCAAAATTAAGGTACACATAAATATGAGGAAAAATATCACTATAATTTAGAATTTCACTAAAATAACATTGTTCGTACAATAAAAAATTACAAATTGGAACCAAGTCCTATATTCACGACATGATCCTTGAATTTAAACAGTGGCATGCCCTTAGTCAAATGATCAATTATCATTAATTCAGTGCTTACGTGCTCGATGACCACTTTCTTTTCTTTAACATGTTCTCTTATGGCCAAATACTTTATGTCGATGTGTTTACTTCGACTTCCACTATTGTTGTTCTTGACCATAAAAACAACAGCTGAATTGTCGCAATACATTCTCAATGGCCCAGAAATGAAACTCTTAAGCCATACACCATGTGAAGTAGCTTCAAAACAGGAAACTAAATTGGCTTCCATAATGGACGTGGCAGTCCCGAAGATTTCACATATGATCAAAAATCAAAAGTCTGTTTGGCACTCCATGATTTAGTTCCATTGACCAATAAGAAAATGTATCCTCATGTTGATTTGCATGAATCAATACAACCATCAAAGTTAGAATCTGAGTAACCAATTACTTCTAGATTGTCCGTCCGTCTATACATCAATATGTAGGCTTTGGTTCCTTGAAGGTACCTCATTACTTTCTTTGCAACTCTCCAGTGGTCTAACCCTGGATTACTCTGATATTGTCCCAACATTCCTACAACAATGGCAACATCATGTCTTGTGCAAACTTGAACATACATCAGGCTTCCAACAGCAGAAGCATATGGAATGTCCTTCATTTGTTCACTTTCAAGGTCATTCTTCGGGCATTAGTTCAAATTGAACCTATCACCCTTCACAATGTCAGCTACATTTGGTGAACAATCTTTTATCTGAAATCTCTCTAAAACTTTTATAATACATGTTTCCTGAGACAGACCTAAGATACCTCAAAATTTGTCTCCATAAACCTTAATGCGAATGACATAAGATATCTCACTCATATCCTTCATATCGAAATTTTTAGAGAGAAATTGTTTCACCTCATGAAGAAAACCCTTATCATTGGTTGCTATCAAAATGTCATCCACATATAAAATAAGAAAATAAAATTTAATTCCACTAACCTTCTGGTATATAAATTGATCCATAATGTTTTCTACAAAATTGAATGAATAAAATTACATTATATAATTTCAAATACCATTGGCGGCAGCTTGTTTTAATCCGTATATGGATATTTTTTTGCTTGCTAACCAATTGGTCATCATCACTAGAGGAGAATCCTTCAAGTTGTTTCATGTAAACTTCCTCGTCATTTTCGCATCCATTTGTTGCAACTCTAAGTAAAAATGGGCTACTAATGCCAAAATAATGCGCAAGGAATCTTTCTTAGATACAAGAAAAAAAGTCTCCGTGTAATCGATTTCTTCTTTCTGAGTGAATCCTTTAGCAACGAGTCTTGCCTTGTATATCTCAATGTTTGCCCAATAAGTCTTTCTTTGTCTTATTGACCCATTTACATCCAATGACTTTAAATCTATTAGGTAACTCAACAAGATCCCAGACTCCGTTACTCTTCATAGAATTCATCTTTTCCTTCATGACATTGTACCATAATTCTGATTCTTTACAATTCATGGTTTGTGAAAAGAACTTGGGATAATTTTTGGCTCTAATGTTGTAGTCAGATTCACAACATAATCATCAAGAATTATTGATCTCTTTAGTCTAGTAAATCTTCATAATATTGTACCATCATATTCCTGAGAAGTATGTAGTTCAACGAGTTGCTCAAAAGTGCTTGACAACTCTTGAATTACCTGATCTACTTGAATGTCATTAGCATCTTGTGGAACTTCAATGATTGGTTATTCAACACCAGTTTGTACTTGAAGGGTGCTATAAACAATAACCAATTTATCACTTGAGGTAGAAGGTTGAGATTCTGAATGATCCTTCTCAAAAACTATGTTCCGATTTAGATTTCTCCTACTGATTAAGTCATTTTCAAGAAACTTTGCATTTCTTGATTCCACAATCCTAGTGTTGTGAGATGGACAATACAATTTGTAACCTTTGGACCTTTCATCATATCCAATGAAATACCCACTAGTGGTCCTTGGGTTCAACTTCTTCTCTTGTAGATTATAAATTATCACTTCAGATAGGCATCCTCAAACGCGTATATGTCACAAACTCGGTTTCCAACCTTTCCATAATTCAAATGGCGTTTTAGGAACAACCTTGGTTGGAACTCGATTTAATATATACACTGTCATCTTAAGTGCTTCAGCCCACAAGGATCTAGGAAGATTTGAGCTACTAAGCATACTCCGCATCATGCCTAATAATGTTCGATTTCTTCTATCTGTTACACCATTTTGGTCCTGTGAACCATGCATGGTGTATTGGGCAACAATCCATACTCTTAAAGATACTTTGCAAATGGTCCAGGTGCTTGTCAATTCTCTTTGTATCTACCATAATATTCTCTACCTCTATCTGATCTCACGATATTAATTTGCTTACCGCATTGTGTCTCTACTTCAGCCTTAAATATCTTAAAGGCATCTAATGTTTCAATCTTGTTTTAAAGCATGTAGAGATACATGTATCATAAGTAATCATTTTTATAAGAGACGAAGTATTTCTGACAATGTGAGTCCATGTTTGGACTACATATATCAGTATGTATGATATCTAATATTTCCAAACTCCTATTAGCACATTTCTTTAACTTGTTAGTCTGCTTTCCCTTAATGCAGTCTATACAAGTCTCAAAATCAGTAAAATTTAGAGTATTAAGTATCCCTTCATTTACTAATCTTTTAATTCTCTCCATGAAGATATGACCTAATCTCTGGTGCCACAATGTAGAGGAATCCTCATTAATAATACCTCTTTTATTACCAGTTTGAACATGCATTGAATCATAAGTGGCATTATTTTGTAAATTGATGCTATAAAGACCATTAAATAAAGTATCATTCCCAACACAATCAGATTTATAAAATAAACTGAAAGATGAATCTGAAAAATTAAAGAAATATTCATAAGGTACAAGCCTTGAAATCGAAATCGCAACGCACGCTAGATGAGGGTTGGTGTGGCCATGCGGGTTGTTGCTTGTTCCTATCCTTTCGTTTATTCGGTCAGGGTAGAACTCCGTAAAGTTTTTAAAAAAACTTTGAACATAAAAGGTTTTGTCTAATTTTAAAACAAAGCCACTACTTAAATTTAAATAGCAAGCGCCTATAACTTCCACATGTGAGCTCATATTGTCTACTGAGAAGTTGTTATGCTCACTTCCCACTTGTTTCCTTAGGTTTTGCAAACCCTGCAAGGAATTCGAGATGTGGATTGTTGATCCAGAATCAATCCACCATGTGTTAATATTGACATTAACCATATTATATTTAAAACAAACATATGAGATTGGATTACCTTTGTCCGCAAACCATTTATGAAACTTGGCGCATTCCTTTTTTATATGTCCCTTCTTTTTACAGAAGAAACACTTGGAATCTTTCTTAATACTAGCTTGGGGGCGTATTTTATCCTTCCTTTTCTGTTTGGCTTGGTATTTGCCTTTTCCATGCGTTGCCAGCATGTCACTTTCTCCTTGTTTCATCACCAATCTCCCTTCCTCTTGAACACACATGGTCAAAAGTTCATTAATTGACCATTTATTCTTATGTGTATTGTATGAGATTTTGAAGGGTCCATATCAGTGCGAAAGGGTATTCAGGATGTAGTGCACCAGGAAAGATTTCGACATTTCATCATCGAGTTTCTTCAATTGAGCCGCAATATCCCTCATTTGCATTATGTGCTCGCGCACACCTCTTATACTGGTGAGTCATAGGGATGAGAGCTTCATGATTAGGATGCTTGTTAGTGCCTTGTCTAAAGGGACAAATTGTTCATCAATGGCTTTCAGCAAGTCTTTGACCTTTTCATATTAGTCAACTGAACCACGAATACCAGTAGAAATTCTAGTCTTAATAAACATCATGCTAAGGCGATCCCATCGTTCATAAAACGTGATTTCAGCTGCAGTGCTGGTATTAGTAATTGCTCGTGGTTCGTCTTTCCTAATAACATAGTCTATATCCATCCACCCTAAATGAAGAAGAATTCTCTCCCTCTAGCCTTATAGTTATCTCCCTTAATCAGGGATATCGCAATGAATATCAGAGAAATTTGTAGGTTGTAGAACTGCATAAAATTACAAATTACGTGTTTATGTTATAATTGAGGCCTAAATAAAATCATGTTTTGCCAATGTAAATCATGCTTAAAAACTGAATCTATTGACATAAAAAATGCATGTGGGCTAATTTTTTTTAATTCAAGCAAATTGAATTATTTTTTATGATTAAACTTTATGATAAAATTATCAAATTATTTATGAATTCATAATTTTTATGAGTAAATTATGAATAATTTGATATGTTATCCTAATTAATAAACTCAAATATAATAAAAATTCATGTGGGATAAAATTTATTATATTAAGTATAATTAATTACAATTAATATCTACTTTTTCTTTAAGATAAAACTATCAAATTATTTATGAACTCATAATTCCTGTGGGAAATTATGAATAACTTGATATTTTATCATAACTAATAAAGTCAAATATAATTAAAATTCATGTGGGATAAAATTTATTATATCAAGTCAAATTAGTTACAATTAATGTCTAATATTCTTTATGTGATCCTAATCATAATATATAAGTTTTTACTAAATTAAAGATGTTGTGGCTACACTCTAATTAATAAAAATTATATGGATCACTAGACATTAAATAGCATAAATGCAAAATTGACATGAGAATAGCATGGATTGCATAATCTTAACTAATACTAACATGTTATCATTATGCACAAAATATTCTCATAATATACGCTTAATTAAAACTATAATATTATGCATAACTTTAATTTCATGCATTTAAGCATATGCCAAAAATACATAAAAAAATAATTATAGGAAATACAATTATAAAATACAATATGTTTAACACATGACTGCCCGTGGCCTAATGGTCACTAGCGGCGAGCCAACGCAACCCGTCCGAGTCAACCCAAACCTTCGGTTTGATTTTATTTTATTTTATTTTATTTGTACACCAAGTCGGCCTGATCTGAGACTCGATTGTCAAGTTGGAACAGCGAGTCGCAAACGACTCAGCTCGAAACAACTAGGACTATATTTACAAACGAACCTTATGTTTTTTAATTATACGTTCTACGCATTGGAGGTCGTCTTCAACCTCAAGCCGCGGGCAGAAACTTAGGTTCGCTGGCGTTCCTTAAAGTCGTTGATGCCAACGAACCTTTCGGAATGGTCGCGGGCACCAGCTCCGACACATTTCTGATGCAATAGATGCCGGGCAAGGTGAGCGCACAGAGACTGTCGACATCGACTTTCTTTACGATGTCGACGCCGACAAACCTTTCGGAATGGTCATCGACATCAGCGTCGCGTCTTTCTTCAACACTTTTCACTGATGCAAGAGCCCCAATTGTCGCATGCGGTGAGCGCACAAAAAACACTCAAAGGGAATCAACACGCAGGATCAGAGGTACTGCTCTGATACCAATTGTAAGTTTAAACATGAATTTCTAACTTCATGAAATTTGTAGTATAAACTGTAAACGAAAGCCCAAAAATCATACCTCATTCCATACGATCAAATTCAGTAGAAATCACCGCCGTTATGTTCTCTGCTTCTGCTTGGCACTTCTACTATCTGATCACTCTCATACGATGGTGTATTACTGAAGGGGAATCGGTGACCGAGATTGGGGACCAAACATTTTTATTTATAAGCCAAGTTTTCATCAAGCTTATCAGCTTCCTGTAACTGCTGATGGGAGTTATAACTCCTGATAGACGTAGATCATTACTTCAAAAACGGAAGTTACTCCATGATAGAAGTTAGACCAGCAATGACAAATTCTAACCGTCTTTCTTGAATGGCTTCGTTTCATCCAAAATAAGGTTTAATAATTCAGTTTGGAAATTTTACTATCGATACACTCTCTGCACCGACATAATTTATCATAAACCCAATTCAAGGACATGCAGGGTTGTTTTATCAGTTTTTGTATTCAGATTTGTTAAATGTTAGGAAAGAACCATTTGCAAAACTATAAATAACATTGATAAACCAAAAAATATTAATGCCTCTTAGGGAGGAGCACTTCACAGGCTGATTTGAAAAGCCATTTGAAGTGAAACATGCCAAATGATTATCTCAATCATCTGATCAATCTATTATCTCACCATCAATGGCCTGGGATAACTATTTCGCGGGTTTCACACCAAATAGTTTTTTCTATGGGATCAACTAATTGACCCGAGTTTATTAAAAAAATTCACCTGCTATAATATATCTAATGTTTGTAATCCCTCCCCATGGTATCACAGACCTTATTCACTTAGAAGTATACAGTCCTAAAATGAGCCCATGTAAGGATTTCCAGGCACGAGATGCGAAAACTACTACCTGGAACATCGGGTTTTCCTGAAGCGCTGTTGTCTGCCTCTCCTGGACACCCTCTTCTCATCTCTGCGGTCTCGTGGAGGAGAAGAGGGATTGGCGGGTGGAGGCAGAGGGTCTCCTTCACGGTGTATTTCAGGTAAGGAAGCTTGTCGAGGTCGTTCTCGTGCACCCTCCTCTCCAATCCCACCACCTCTGCGGCTCCGCTTGCACCTTCCGAAGTTCCTGCGGACTCTTCATTAGCTCCGCCATAGCCCACTCGATCGCCGACGCCACAGTGTCTGTTCCTGTCGAAAACCCCCACATACTGATCACTCTGTCCTAGCTTCATTCTGTTAATTCGAAGCAGAAGCGATCGACATAATAATAGAAATAGAAAGAGTAGTTAAATTAAAATATGATAGTACATACGATAATCGGGCCTTGATGTGCGAGGCCTGAAGGTTGTCAGAATAGCCGTCGGCGGCCTGTCTATCGTCCAGGAAAGCTAGTAAATCGTCCACCTTATCTGAATTTCTTCTTCAATGTTACGTATGGCCACGTGTTCGTTGATGATTTTATCGAAGAATCGATCGAGAAGGTCGATTCATCTCAGCTTGGGGTGGACACGGATCGGGTCGGGTTGGAGTTGGGTTAGAAAAAAACCCGTCCTGATCTGAAACCCGACGGATTTTCATGGTATCCACACCGTCCCAAATGGAGGCACACGATTTGGCACGCTTTCCGATGACAACATCCATGAGAAAGGTCTTCTCCTTTACAATTTTATGAAAATTGTGTTCATAATAAATAATTTAAATTTAATTAGTTAAAGGATATTAAATAAGTATATTTTATTCCGAATTTTAGAATAATAAAGTAATTAAAATTATAGAAGTAAGGAGACGTTCTCATCCAATTGCAAACTATGAGCTCTATTTGGAACCCCATAGAAAAAGAAAAAAAAACTTTAACCATTCACCAGTGAACACGTGGAAAGGCAATACGAAAGTGCGCCTGGATAAAGTGAGGTAAGATCTGACGCATTTCCATTAAGATCCGTGAGAACTCTTCTTATCTATGACCATCTCTGACTACAAATGCTGAAATGCCCAGTGCAAATAGCAGTCGCTTCTTCCTTCTGGTACATCGCTGCCTCGCCTCTGCTCTCTGCTTCCTCTTATATTCGCATATCAGATGGCCCTCCGCAGCGAAGAACACCTGATTCTCTTTCCATTCCTGGCGCAAGGTCATATCATTCCCTTCATGGCCTTGGCTAGGGTGCTGGAGCAGAGAACGGGCTACACGATCACATTTGTGAACACCTCCCTCAATATCCGGGCTGCTCGAACTGCTTTCCCTTCGACAACCAAAATCCGATTTGCCGAGCTTCCCTTCGACAGCTCCGACCATGGGCTCCCTCCCAACTCGGAAAACACCGATGCCTTGTCCTTTCCTCTCATAGGCAGACTCTTGGAAGTCACGCTCACCCTCCGCCCCGCCTTCGAACAGCTCATCTCCGACATCATTGCGCAAGATGGCCGGCGCCCTCTCTGCATAATCTCCGACTTTTTCTTCGGATGGACAGTCGACGTTGCCAAGAGCTTTGGCATCTTCCATTCTATGTTCATAAGCAGCGGTGCTTACGGCACCGCCGTCTATTTCTCGCTCTGGCTTCACCTCCCCCACAGCAAGACCAACGCGGAGGAGTTTCCTCTCCCGGACTTTCCAGAACCGGTTTCAATCCACCGCTCCCAACTGTCAAACCATCTGAGTGCCGCCGATGGTACCGACCGGTGGTCCCTCTTTCTTCAGCCACAGCTTTCCAGTTGTTTACGCTCTGATGCGATTTTGTTCAACACGGTGGCGGAGCTGGATGGTTTCGGATTGAAATACTTTAGGGAAAAGATGGGCGACGGGAAGGTATGGCCGATTGGGCCTATCTCGTCTATACTCAAAACCGAAGTACATCGCAGGAAGGAGCCTGCAATGAGAGTGGATGTTTGCATTGAATGGTTGAATCAACATCCCCCGGCTTCGGTGCTTTACATTTCTTTTGGATCCATGAATACCCTATCTGCTTCCCAGATGATGGAGCTGGCGATTGGACTGGAAGAGAGCGGAAAGCCCTTTATCTGGGTGATTCGCCCTCCTCTGGGACAGGACATAAATGGGGAATCCAGTTCCGAGTGGCTGCCGGAGGGATACGAGGAACGGATGAAGGAAAGGAAACGGGGGATTTTGATACACAGATGGGCTCCTCAGTTGGAAATACTGTCACATAAATCGACGGGCGCGTTTCTGAGTCACTGCGGATGGAACTCCACGGTAGAGAGCTTGACGAGAGGGGTGCCCATGATAGGCTGGCCCTTATCTGGGGAGCAATTTTACAATTCCCAGATGCTCGAAGAAGTTATGGGCGTCAGCGTAGAGATTGCGAGAAGTAACCGCTCGGAGATACATCACGGCCATGTCGTTGCCATGATTGAGATGGTGATGGGCGATACAGAGAAAAGAAAAGACATGACAAATAAATCCCAGAGAGTGAAGGAGATGTTCGATGCGGCGGTTAGGGAAGAGGAGGGTTTCCAAGGTTCTTCACTCAGAGCGCTGGACGGTTTCATTAACGCTGCTGCCATCTCCACGACAACGATGGCCGATTAACCAACCGGTTGGACTTTCAGTTTCTGAATGTAAGAACTCCAATCATCGAGTTCAAATCTCCATCTTCAACAGAATTTCGCGACCATTATTTATCTTTCGTTGTTTCTGAATCAATCTTGGTCCCGATAACGACAAAACCACAAAAGATGAGATAACCATTCCCAAAATTATCTCATAGACGAAGTTAAGGAACTTCACTTCTTCCTTGAAAACGGTATCTCGTGAATAATCCATTGCTAAAGATGAATGACAAATGACTTTGTAAGATAGCTCCACTAACCAAACGATGCGACATGCAACATTAATGGAAAGTTCACGTAAAGATGACTGTTGCACCATTTTAAATTAGATGAGATGAATGTCATATTCAAATGCCAATAAGAAATTTTGCCACGTCTCCCTCTCCGTTACCCAACTAAAGAGAGCGACGCTAAGGGAGATAAAAAGTTAGGGTGATTTAACCACTTAAGTTAGAAAAAGATAAAATAATATTTTTTATGGTATTATTTTTATTGATACATGTAGTTATAATTATAAAATAATAAAAAGATTTACATGACTATATAGTTATAAGTGTACGTGACTGTAGAGTAAGAAGTTGAGATAATTTTAACTTCTCTTATCTTGATCATCTTGATCTCTATAATGCCCCTATAAGATGAAGCTCCGAGAGGATATTCTAATCTTAATCTTCAATAGGAATATGAACCTCCGAGTTCGGGGATCAGCAGATGATACATGACTTTTTCTATAAAAACATGAGCTATTGGAAAAAGAGAGGAAAAATCACTAGAGAAACTGCAAGAGCTCACCTTCAAATTTGAAGTTCGCCTAAAGCCCTATTGGATTTATGTAGTGAATATAATCAAATAATCTCTGTGCTGTACATAGCATTTGGGTCGGTGGCCACCATCTCTGCTTCACAAATGATGGATCTTTCTTTTGGATTGTTAAGCCTCCGGTCAGTTACCAAGCCAACCAGGAGGGGTTGTCTGAGGGGTTTGAGTCCCTGTGGTTGGAATTCGATATTAGAGAACTTGGGTGCCGGTGTCCCAATCATCTAATGGCAGTAAGCGTGCAGATTGCAGGGGGTAACAGCTCAAAGATTGATGCTGCTCACGTCTCGGCGGTGCTCGGGACGGTCAGGGGGGAAACACAGAAAGGAGAGAATATTAGAACAAATGCTCGTAAAATTAGAGAGATGATGCATGCAGCAGCGAAGGAGACTGCAGGTTCTGAAGGTTCTTCCATCAAGGCACCGGATGATTTCGTAGTCACAGCATTGTCGAGGAAGAAGATGCTAAACGAAGAAACAAGATGGTCGAGCAGCGAAAAAGCTGATTCCACTCAATTAAGCATTTTGTGTGAATTTTATTTTAAAAATAAGCAAGGCAAGATATTCGATATTAGATTTCTTCTGCCTTGGACTTCATCAATGGAAACGCTCTGTTTATGAAATCGTCCAAAGCTTTAATCGAACAACCCTCTTCTCTCGTTGCCGCCTCCAACATCGCTCTAACTTTACTGGCATTTCTTCGAATTTCTTCACCTTTCTCGGTCTCCCCCATAGCCGTCTCAATCACAGAGGATACGTGAGCTCGATCGATTTTTGAGCTATCGCCTGTTGCGATCTCTATGCTCACTCTTATCTCTTCTACCAACATCTTTGAATTAAAGTGCTGCTCTGCAGCCAACGGCCATGAGATGATTGGAACCCCATGTGCCAAGCTCTCCAATATGGAGTTCCAGCCACAGTGACTCAGGAACGCTCCTGTAGACTTGTGCGCTAGAATAGCTAGCTGTGGCCCCCAAATTTTCACCAAAAGACCCTGTTTTCTCTTTTCAATCCGATCTTCAAATCCCTCTGGCAACCACTCTGCTCTGAATTGCTCTGCTTCTTCGAATCCGACCGGCGGCTTAACGACCCAAATGAAGGGTTTACCGCTCAATTCCAGTCCAAGGGCGAACTCCATCATCTGCATGGCGGAGATGGTTTCGGCCGACCCAAAAGCGATATACAGTACGGACGAAGGGGAACGGAGATCCAGCCATTTGACACATTCGTGATCCTGAAGTCCAGGTTCTCTTCTGCACCATCGCTGGTCGTTTTCGGAAATAATGGGACCTATAGCCCAAACATGGCGGCCGGACTTCTTCCTGAAGTACTCCAGTCCGATGTCCTCCAACCCTTCGACTGTGTTGAAAAGGAACCCATCAGCGCCAAGGCACCTGGACGACTGCCTCTGGAGGAACTTGCACAAGAAATCGGTACCATCGCTGAATCTAAGGTAGTCCGGGAGCTCGGAACGCCGGATACAAAGCGGCCGAGGAAAGTCAGCAAGGGAGAACTCGTCCGACTCGACCTCGCCGCGAGGGGGTTGAAGCCAGAGAGACACCGCCACTGCTGTGCCGTATGCCCCGCTTGTCATGACTATGGAAATAAGCACGCCGAGCTTCTTCGCAACCTCGACAGCCCATCCGACCAAAAAGTCCGCGATTATGTGGACGGAATCTCGACCAGCCGTCTCGCAGAGGTCAGATATGAAATTTTCGAAGGCAGATTGGAGGGTCTCGGAGGCTTCAAGAAGAGCGAGGCCGAGGTCAGTGCAGCTGAAAGGAAGCTCTGCTAGACCAATTTCAGAGTCTGAAGGGGCGATCGCTTTGAGCTTTTGTAAAATGAGAGGGGTGGTAACGAGGGTGATATTGCACTGAGTCCGTTTCTTGATGTGACCTGCCAAGGCCATGAACGGTATGAGATGGCCTTCCGCCATGAAAGGGAATAATACCAGGTGTTTGTCTTTGAGCATTTCCATGGAACGGGGACGAAAGAATTGGAGCGTGCACGCACGAGAGCAACTCCTAAGGAGGAAGATAACGAAACGGAAGGTCAGACCATCGGTTTAGATTAAATTATCGTTTCTTTTATTGAAACTTCTTCGATGATTATCATCTCGTTTTCAGAGACCTTATACTAACAAGAAAAGATAATGAAAGCCCGGCGAGGACTCCTCTTTGAGAAACCGAGAACAGGGGAAGACAATTTTCATTTTTTTTCTTCCATCTGAAACAAAACGAAGACGATTTTTAGTCTTTCTTCGTCTGACCTTCATTTAGGTTAACGAGCGTCTGTCGGAGAATCTCTCGCGCTTGTCAAGTTGAATACGCAACGCGTCAGTATTTATTTATGAGTATTAGGTAGTCCTGCTCTTTCCTGCTCTTTATTAAAGAGCACGACTACCTAATACGCATAAATAAATAGTGGCTTCGAACTGAGCCGGTTCGCGAGCCGGCTCGGTTTGACTCATTCGTCATTTATCGAGCTCGACTGAAGCTAGGTTCGGTTCGTTGGCTAGCAAGCCGGCTCGAAATGAGTCAGATCAGTATGAATCAGTAAGGGGATCGTGAACGAGAGTGAGGGGGGGAAAATTTTTCCTCCCCCCTCGTCACCACCGACCCCTCCCATCGGTTGTTGTCGCCGCCTCTACCACCGTCGTAACTATCCGTCAGCGTCTATACCGCCATCGCAGTTGCTCGCCAGTCGCCTCTGTGGCCGTCTGTTCGATTTATTCATCTCCTCATTGTCGCCTCTGTTTCCGTCGCCGCCGACTCCGTCGTGGGCGTCATCCCCGATAATATGTCCTCCCCGGCGCCGTAACCCCCTTCCCTTCGCATCATCGGCGAAAAACCAAAACAGGGGAGAAATAATCTCCCCCTTCCTCGCGAGAAGATGATCTCGCACGTGCGAGATCATAAAATAAAAAAAATAAAAAAAAACTTTTTTCTTGGGAAAAAATTTAAAAAAAATTTTATAGAAATAATTTTCTATAAACTATTAGGGTCTCATTTATTTTAAATATTTTTTTAATTATATTTTTTTATTAAAAATCATATAATTTTCTAAGTAAGATTTTTCATACCAAGATGGGGTAGAAAACTATATAGAAAATTTTTGAATAACATTTAACAGTTGATGCTGTAATACTTTTAGCATGAAACAATTTTTATTGCAATTTTGTGTTTGATATTTTATTTAATTAAAAATTTATCGATAAGTATAATAATATATTAGATTGATTATTAATTTTTATTTATTTCCCTAAAAGAGACAATAAAAGGTTCATTTAACTTTCCTAAGAAAATTTTAAAATATTTCCTGTAATTTTCTAATAAGTCACTAATTGTAATAAAATTTTATTTAAAACTCGACTCAGACATAAACAGGTTCGTATTCGGTTCGGCTCGGCTCGGCTCGGCTCGGCTCGATGCCAAGTGCCCCTGGATATGATCCCATCGCGAGTCAAATATGGGTGATTCACGTGGGAGAGATTGAATTTGATTATATTACCTATTTTTAACTAATATTAACAAAAATAATTAACTTTCAAACTTAAAATAAAAAATACCGAACCAAATAGTTCCACGTCGGCACTCCACATCATTAACCAAATGAATTAATGCCCCGTCACCAAACATGTCATCACAACTACATGTCAGCAGATATATAAACGACATCTCATTATGACATGTCAACGAAATGTGTAACTTTTTTTCTTCTTATTTTTTGTTCATTATTGATTTAAATAATTTTGTAATAAAAAAATATTTTAAAAATATTAATTAATTATTTAAAAATCTTTCGTTTTTCATTACCCTCTATTTAATATAATAAAAATAAAATTTATTTATTAATTATTTAAAAATCTAATGTAATTAATATTTAATACTACCAATTTAAGATATTATTTAATTTACAAAAATATTTTTTAGAAATTTTATTTATGGGTTCAAGTTTCATTACCTTCTATTTATTTACTTTATTTATTTATTTTAAAAATATTTTTTAATATAATTAACACCTTTTATTATCGATTTAAGAAAAAAATTAATTTCAAAAAATATATTAAAAATTATTTTATTTTTATAAAATCTTATTTGTGGCACACATTTTATTATCTTCTGTTTACAATAATAAAATACAAAATTATAATTTTTTAATTAATTAAAATTTTATTTTTATATTTTATTATCATAAATAGAAGGTAATAAAACATGTACCAATAAATAAGATTTTTGAAAATTAAAATAAAATTTTTAAATATTTTTTAAATCTAAAAATATCTTAAATAGATTATAATATGAAAAAATAATATAACAAGATATAGATTTTATATTTTATTAAAACAAATAGAAGTTAATAAAACACGTATTGACAAAAAAGATATTTAAAAATTAAAATTATTTTTAATTTTTTTTAAAATTTTAAATATATTAAATCAATAATAAATATATGCTAAATAGACCATAATATTTTTTTAATTAATTAATATAAAAAATAAGGTAATAAAATATGTACCGAGAAATAAGATTTTAAAAAAACTGCCATTAATACACCTCTCAACTTTCAAAAGCTTAAAGCGGCTAATCCGCCAGACTCTACAATTCGCCTTGCCGAGATTTCCTTCAACAACTCCGATCACGGCCTCCCGCCAAACAGCGAGAGCACGGATGTGGTGCCTGGCCATCTCATATTTCCCCCCCTCCCCCCCCGCATAATCTTTGACGAGTTCATGTCATGCTTTGTCGAAAGTGCATGAAGGTTTAAAATATTTCATTGCTTAGTTTGCACTGCTAGCTGCCAATCCATTACTAATTCCCAATCCTTACCCTCGAATGTCGACACTGAACTAACTATGCTTTCTTCACAAAATTAATAAATGAAAACATAGACACCATTAACCTCAATTTCTAAAATTATTCCACAATTTTCAGGATTTTTACTGTAAGGAATGGAGGATTTATATGAAGAACAAAAAAAAATCTCTTTCCGCGTCCTAGAGACAGAAGCAGGAAAACAAATACATACAGAAAAAGAAAACAAAGGTGTTAACAACAAAGAAAATGGAACTGGAAATAAGTTCCCTTCTCAAAGAAGGCCTGATACTGGTGAAGTACTGAACACTGGTTTATTATCTTTAATGTTGTCGGAAGTGGGAACGCCATTGCTGCTGCTGCTTTTCCTTCTGGGCTTTGCCTCGCCCAACATGGTTAGAACATCTCTCATGGAGGGCCTGTCTTTGGGCGACTTGGCCGTGCAGAGGAGAGCGATTCGAAGAACCAACAGCATCTCTTCCTGTACGTGTTTGCATTGGGCTCCACTCAGAGATGGATCCAGCGCTTCCATCCCCTTGTTGATTCGTATCTTGGTTCGAACCCACTCGACTATGTCCACGCTTTCTCCAAATTCTGGTTCGAGGGGTTTCTTCCCCGTCAGAAGCTCCATTAACACCACTCCGAAGCTGTATATGTCGCTCTTTTGGTCTACTTTGAGTGTGTAACCATATTCTGTTGATGTCAAGTAAAGAGTTTGGAAGACGGGGACACCAAAAAGATTGAATTTAATAAAAATGGAGAGGACCCATAAAGCCTAAATTGAAACAAAGCCAAGTCATGCTTTAATCCTAAAAATGTTGGATGAATTTGATCTTATCGAATTGCAAAAAGGGAGGAAATTACTTAATTACCTGGTGCTATGTAGCCGTAGGATCCTGCAACCATGGAAACCGTCTCGTTCTTCCGGATCATCATCCTCGCCAGTCCAAAATCTGCAATCCTAGCCTCCAAATTGCCGTCGAGTAGAATGTTATTAGATTTGACATCTCTGTGGATGACCGGCGGCGAGCAATCATGGTGTAGGTACGCCAAACCCTGAGCGACTCCCACGGCGATGTTGTACCTCGACACCCAGTCCACTAGCATCCTTCCTTCCTGCTTCCCGTGCAAGGCCTCCCCGAGGCTTCCGTTGGGCATGCACTCGTAGATGATCATGTTATCCGTCTCGTTGTGGAGGTAACCCAGGAGCCGCACTATGTTTCGGTGCCGCAGCCGCCCCAGTAGATTCACCTCTCCAACAAAATCGCTTCCTTCCATTGTTTCTGATTCTGTCCCTACCGGCCTCCACAGCTTCTTCACTGCCACCACTGCGTGAGGCCTCTGGATTTCCGCCCTATAAACTATCCCCGTCGCACCCATACCGATCACGTTCGTTTCCTTTATAGCAGCCAATATGTCCACGCTGGTGAAGCCGAGTCTCTGAAATCCGGTTAATCTCCACGGCCATTCCCCTCTTTCTGATTCGAATCTATCTTCGCAGAATCCTCCGTTGGTTCGCCACCTCTGATACACTCGTCTCCCGCCAAAAAGAGCAATCCCGAGTGCCAGCACTGCCGAGATGCCGATGATCCACCCGGCAATGATGTGCTTGACGTGGACATTTCTCAGGCTTGAGGATCCGGCAACTAAGCTCGACGAACAAGGAGGAAGCATGCCCCCGCATAGCCCAGGGTTGCCGACGAGGTCATCCGGGTTGATGGTTCGTAACATCCCATTTGCAGGCACAGGACCAGTCAAATTGTTATAGGACACGTTAAGCAGTTCGAGAGCCGGCGAGGATCCAATATTGGGTGGCAAGACTCCCGTCAGCATATTTCGCGATAGGTCCAGGATAGCCAACGACGGCATCATAGCTATGGCGGTTGGAATTTCTCCTGTAAATTGGTTGTTTCGAAGGTTCAGATTTACCAGCTTCTCGCTGGAGGCAAGACTGGCAGGAATTTTCCCGGAGAAATTGTTTTTTGAAAGATCTAGGACTGCGAGAGATGGGCAATCTTGGAACTGATCTGGTATATTGCCAGACAGTTTGTTACCAGACGCAGCAAATGTTTGCAGATTGGGTATGGCAAGAATATTGTAGGGGAGAGAAGATTGCAGATGGTTAAAGGAGAGATCAATGAAGGTGAGGGATGCGGAGAGGGCGAGATCGTCTGGGATCATGCCGGAGAGATTGTTAGATGCTAATTCCAACCTCTGGAGCTTGGGTAGTTCTCCGAACCCTATGGGAATGGGGCCTGAGATCTTGTTACCTTGCATACGGACTCTGACCAGTGAAGCACAAGCCGCTAGACTTGCCGGGATAAAGCCGGAGAAGCCATTGTTGAATAGAATGAGCTTGGTGAGGTTGCCCCCGTTGCACAAACCTTTCGGAGTGTCTCCTGAGAAAGAATTGGACGACACATCCAACCATACCAAAGGTGAATTCCGACCAAGATCAGGCGGCAATGGTCCAGTGAGCGAATTGTTCCATAATTCGAGCACCCCTAACCTAGTCAAGTTGCCTATTTCAGCCGGAACTTGACCGGAGAGACGATTGCACATTAGATTCAGCAGCTGGAGTTTTTTCAGCTGAACCAATTCAGTAGGAATATGACCAGTCAACGAATTATCGGAGAGATCCAGTTGCTCTAACGATGTCAAGTTGCCCAATGTGGAGGGTATCTCGCCATCGAGATTATTCTTGTACAAAAAAACTGTTGTAAGTGACTGTAGTTTCCCTAACTCGGCCGGAATGTTGCCGTCAAGATTTCCGACGGCAATGTCTAGATACTGGAGATTGGACAGATTTCCGAATTCCGCCGGAATGCTCCCTTGGAACTCATTGTATCCAATGATGATCTTTTCTAAAGATGAAAGGTGGCCCAACTCGCCGGGAATTCGCCCGGTGAGGTTATTACCGGACAAACCCAGAAACTTGAGTCTCTGCAAGTTCTTATAAGCTAGCGGAATCGTACCTTCAAAGAAGCTTCCCCGGAAGTCCAAGCTCTCAAGCGATGTGGCGTTGCCTATATCCTCTGGTAGCAAACCAGAAAAATTATTGCCGGAAGCGTTTACATTGATCAGTCCCGTCGCCCGATCAAGGCCGGCCGGAAAAAGGCCCATGAAGGAGTTCTGGCTGACGTCGAGACTCTTCAAAGTGGTGAGACCGGCAAGAGACTTTGGCAGAGAAGACGCGAAAGAGTTGCAGGAGATGTTCAAGACAGTGAGGCTACGTAGCTGTTGAATGTCTTCAGTCACCCGCCCGCTCAGATTCTTATGTGAAAGATCTAGCCTCTCGACCGCTCCGGTTGAGTCACAAGTCACTCCAGTCCACTTACAGTGAGCATCCAGAGCAGCATTACTACGGGGGTTCTTCTTCCAATCTTCAAGTCTATTGAGAGGATCGATAAGACTTGATTTTATCGATAGTAGTAACGAAAGTTCATCGCGGGCGGCGGAGTGAAGTGGCGCGCCTTTCGTAACAACTACGGAGATGATGGAAGAGAAGAAGAGAAGCAGCAAATGGGTCTGCATTCTTCTTGTTCCCATTCTTCCCTTCTCTTACTTTCTCCTAGATTTCTGCCATTTGTTCTTCTTCTATCTGCAATATTACTGGAGGACGAAGAGGAAGAATTATATGAGGGTGACGAGAAGATGGGTTTTACGTTAAAAAAATGGAATTATTTTTTCTGCAAGCTCATGAGGTCTGGGGTTCTGCAACAGCTGTTAATGACAGGAAGTGTTGGACAGACATTGCAAATCGTTGGCTAATGGAGAAACAAACCCTGACATTAGATTTTTTTATGGATAGAATGTGTTGCCTTCTTCACATTGTGTGAATCTTTTTTCTAGAAATTTCATCTCAGTGAGAATAAACCAATAAACAATCACGACGAAACAGTTCAAGTAGAAAAAAGAAATTCCTTTTGAAGAAATGTAGCAGTTTACAGGCCTTCACTTGCTCACGTTGCCGTCTCAACCGCAATGAAAGGTGGCAGAAGATGTAAGTGTCTCAAATTCTCTCTCATTTTCAACCGATTCTTTTCGTTTTGAAGTGATTATCCGCTGCGCTCATTCCCTTCTTCATGCTCTCATTTTCCATGAGTATCCAAACAAAAAAAAAAAACCCTCTTTTCTCTTTCTCTTTCTCTTTCTTTTCTTTTTCTTTTCTTTCCACTTCCTGTGTTCAAAACACAACCCAGCAAACACCGGAAAAGAACTTTCTCTCCTCTTTAATGGTTTCCAAACATGCCCATAGCTTTGATGAAAAACCAAAAAAAAGCTAAAGCAAAATTTTTCTTATCCTCGAAACCTTGCACAAACATTAAAAAAAAATTTGGTTACAGAAAGTAACTTTATGTTTATATTTCTTTTCATGTTGTTCATAATGGCACCAAAAGATTCATGTGTTTCCAACAAGCGGGCAAAGGAAACCCTGATTGTCAATTTTAGGGTTTAGGGAACCTGCCTTGTTACAGCCACCTGAAGAAGACGGACGGCGGTCCTTCAGACTCCGATCATAACATAGTCAAGTCGTAAAAACCTAAACTCACATTTGATTCCCCTGAAGGTCAAATCATCACTGTAAATCCCTCACATTCATGCAGGAATCAAGATAAGAGGTTGACCCTCCAAAGACTTATGATATCGTCATGATGGAGCTGTGGTGAATGGCACACATTCCAAAAGCTCGAAATGTACCTCCCAGAATTTTTTTTTAAAATGGCTCTGATTATAAGTGACAGAGCTCATCCGAATCTGACCGATTTCAACCTCTCCTGTTGTTGCTCTCTGGAACATCAAACATGTACGTGAGTCATCACAAGCTTTAATCTATTACAAATCACCCATTAAAAGCACATTAATTAGCTATTTTTCAGAGGCTGCGGTTCGGAAACAACCGAATCTTTCCATGTTATGGCGTCACAACAGATCGATACGGAACAAATTTCACTGGTAAGGAAAAGAGAAAAACTGAAAGAAATGGGCTTGAAGAAGAAAGAGTGATGGGTCGCCATGGAGGGAGTAAAGGAAGTGCTCCCATATGCAATCATGGCCGGCGTAAATCCACCGAACGCAATTTCTTTTCGACTAGTGCAGTTTTTCACATGATCCCACGTGCTGCTTTGCGTTAAAATAATCCTTACGAAGATGGAGGGCCATGTGAAATAGTTTTTCGCTTCTCTCTCCATTATTGGGTTTCACCTGGTTCTCCCCATTTCTTTGTTGCTTTTCGGCCACTAATGGCGAATCCGTGTTGAGTGATGAATACGTGCTTCCACATGCTTTTATGCCCAGTTTTAGTGATATTTTAGAAAGCTTAAGCTGCTGAGCTTTTCCCTTTCAGATCAAAAGACTTTTTTTTCTTCTATTTGGCTTTACCTTAACTCGCAAACGATCACTGAACTGTGACTGTGCCACTAAATCGAATTGCTAATGAATGGTTTTGAGCTAAAAATGTAAAGAGCTTACGAGTGGTGAGGAAACAGAAGGGAGTCGGTGAGGTGCGTTCACTTGGGCATTTTGTCGAACATCTTGTGAATGAATTCTAGAGTACTTGGCCATTAGCACTTTCATCGTCTTCTTCATTTACCAGTCGCTCCGGAGAAAGATACTCCGTGAAAGTAAAGTAGCAGAAAGGAAAAGACAAAGACCACTTGGGTAATGATAATGTCATGTGAGCAGAGACCACACAGCGGCAGGCGTTTCTTTTCAAATGTCTAAATCTCTAATGAAGCTTCTACTGGACTTCCCTGCCAGGCCTTCTCCACTTCTTTTTGTATCTTTGCTTCATGTCTGATCATCGATTTGGATCATTATCATAACCCTCTTAGGAATCAATCTTCACTTAATTACTTCAAATGGATCAAACTTGCTTCACAATTCAAGACTACAAATTACAATATTCTTCTTGCTGCGTTATCATTACCCACATTTGCTGTATCTGAAGGAACCCATTTTATACGAAAAGAAAGCAGATTGGGAAGATGATTAGATATTTGAAGCTTAATTAGATTTGATTACTTTAATAGGAAGAGATAGTCGATTTCTGCTCAACTAGTCCCATGCAGAGTCATCCCAGAGAAATTAAACGAAGAACAAGAATTGATTCCAAAAACTTATCTTTCAACACTTTGGGGGAGAGGGGATTAGTCCACAATGAACTTGAATTGAAGTGAATAATTGAATTGAACTTAAATGAATTGATTCAACTTCAACTCATCTTTGGGTGTTAGTGAAAACAGATTCCAGTGTTAGTGCCCCCAAATGAAAAGTATGATATAAACAAGAGAATGAATAACCTTTTATAATATACTTAAATAGAACATATACCTAAATAGATAATTAACCAAAATAAATATAGTTACTACATTTATAAGTGATTTAACGTGTAGTATTAAAATATGTTAATATCCTTATTAACGAAAATTATATTATATTACTTAATGATTATAGTTTATTATAAATTAATACAATAATTACGTGTGACTAGAATAAATGATTAAAAAATTAAAAAATAACTGAAGCGCATATAATAAATAAATAAATTATTTTGTAATAACATAAGAAATATTTTAACATTAAAAATCACTAATTTAATATAATAATAAAAAATTAATATAATAAATAAATAAATATATTTGTCAATAACATAATATATATCTTTATGTATTAATAATTAATAATATATTGTCACAAAATTTAAAACCATTGGTTTAATTAATTATAGAAACGGGATAATTAAACCAAAACAATTTATAAAATATATATTTTAAAAATATTTTAATTATGACTATTAAATCATTAATTTAATATAGTAATTATAAAATAAAATAATTATTTTATAAATAAAAAATATAAATTATTATTCCTTTCGGGGGGAAGAAGCAACGTACGCCACGCGAGGAAAGTGGTTGATTCATAAAATAGGTATGAATCAACTTTCCCCCGTTTTTGCCTGAGTGGATGAAATTGTGTAATCTCACTTCAATTCAATTCTTTCTTCACTAACGCCATTATTTGATGAACTAGAGAATGTGAGGGGAATTCATTTCGCTTCATTGTGGACTAAGCCCCCCTTTGTTTTTCGTTTCATGCAAAGATTGTGAACTCCACAGACTCCTAGTCAATAAAAAATGTTGTTAAGATTCGTTATATAAGATAAAAAGCTCATGTCAATCCACTAAATTCCAACCAAAATTTCTAACAAAAACAAAAAGAAAACCTTATTCACACAATATAAAGGTATGTCACTCCGATTAGACATCCCTAAAAACACGTATCACCTATGAAGTTAGGTCCAAGGCTTATACCAAAATGACTAGTCATCTTAGGAAACCTCTTTCCCAACTAATAAACTCAACATATTTATTCTCACTAATGCAAGTCGGACTATCCCATAACATCACCACGTTTGTCCTTCTTCATCAGTTCCTTTATTCTTTAGTACTTTTTCGTTTTTTTATGCAACCTTGTGACATTAGAAACAAAACTATTTGATTATTCTATATATATCTCTTCTTCTAACTCTTAGTTCAAAAATATTAGATCCATTATAAATACATCAAAGTCAAAATATGCAACTTATTAATAGAATTATTCGAAGAGAAGTAAATTTTGTCACAAGTGAAAAAGTATCAATATAATAACCTTTTTTTTCCATTATATATTTTGAGCACTAGGCTCCTAGAGACACTCACAACTAACTAATCAGCCACCAACGGACTAAATTCCTCCCTCCATCAATCCGTTCTTTATATTTCCTTGCTCCAAAATTATGAACATTGGCGACAGGACTGGAAGCCGCCGGCCGTCCTTTCAGCTGGGTCCATTTAACACTACAATTGTATACAAAAATGATATTTTTAGTAGCCTAAGAACCTCAAATACCCTTATAAACTCACCCTCTGGGCTCTGAGTTTGTCGGTCACCGGCTGCTCTCATCAGACCACATTCAATTAAACGGAGTCCAATGGTCACTTTTATTTGGAGTCACTTCCTCCTTCATGCCTACTGACTCGGCTGCATTGGAGCCTGGTCGGTCTTGAGTGTCGCAGAGACAGAGCACTCATCAGTCATGGAGGCGACGGATCATGTTATCATGTTCCCATTCATGGCCCAAGGTCATCTCATCCCTTTCATTGCTTTGGCTAAGCACATCGTACGCCGTAGCAAGTGTCGTGTTACCCTCCTTAGCACTCCTCTCAACATTCAAAAGTTCAGATCCACGCTTCATTCCGACACTGCAATCCGCCTTGAATCCCTCCCTTTCAACAGCTCCGACCATGGCCTTCCGCCTAACACTGAGAACACTGACGGCTTGCAACTCCCTTACTGGATCCGTCTCTTCCATGCGTCGCGGACTCTTCAGCCTGCCTTTGATCATTTCCTCTCCGACTTCTGTCGCAGCCATGGGCGTCCCCTCTGCATCATCGCCGACATCTACATGGGGTGGACCGTCCAAACTGCCCGCAGTCTGGGTATCTACCACACCACGTTCTCCACCTGCGGAGCGTACGGTACCTCCGCTTTTTTCTCGCTCTGGACGAATCTCCCGCATGCCAAGACCGACGAAGAGAAGTTCAATCTCCCGGGTTTTCCAGAAAGCTTTTGGCTTGATCGGTCCCAGTTGTCCGTTTATATGAGGGCTGCTGATGGAACTGACGATTGGTCGAGCTTCTTCCAGGGGCAGATACGGGCGTGTTTAGAATCTGATGGGATGTTGTGTAATACAGTGGAGGAGATGGAGCGAGTTGGTTTAGTGATACTGAGAGGAATGACGAAGAAACCCGTTTGGTGTGTCGCTCCTTCGCTTTCTTCTTCATTGCTCTGCTACCACGCATCATCGTCTGCTTCTCATTCTCCTTCTACACGATCAACCCATGATTTTACAGGAAAGGAACCCGGAATCTCGATTCAAGATTGCGTCGACTGGCTGAACATCCACCCACCATCATCCATTCTCTATATTTCGTTCGGCTCCCAAAACACCATCTCCGTGTCCCAAATTATGAATCTAGCCCGAGGGTTGGAAGCTGCCGGTCACCCTTTCATCTGGGTCATTCGCCCTCCAGTTGGACACGATGTAAACGCTGATTTCAGAGGAGAGTGGCTCCCTGCAGGATTTGAGGAACGAATGAAAGAAAAAAAACAGGGGATTGTGGTGAGAAAATGGGCACCCCAGCTGGAAATCCTCACTCATAAATCGACAGGTGCTTTTCTCAGCCACTGTGGCTGGAACTCCGTATTAGAGAGCTTGAGCCAAGGAGTACCTATAATAGCATGGCCGCTGGCATCGGAACAGTTCTATAATTCGAAGATGATGGAGGAGGAGCTGGGAGTTAGTGTGGAATTAGCTAGGGGTACTTGTGGCGAGGTCGCGGTCGACAGCGTCGTGAAGGTGACTCAAATGGTCCTGTGTGAGACCGAGAAAAGTGCCGATATGAAGAGAAAAGCCCTTGTTGTTTCTGAAATAATAAGGGCTTCCACGGGAGAGGACGGAAAAATTGGTTCTGCCATTGATGCAGTTGAGGATTTTATCAGGACGGCTAGATCAAAAAAATAAGCTGCGATGCAATTCTTATTGCTTAGGTTGATTTGGCATTTAAATATATGATTTAACCAGGTATCCCACGTAAAACTACAACGCTGATCGGTGAGTCTTTGCTTGCTTGGTGCAAATCTTTCCCACAATAAATCAGATAATTGGACTCAAATGAAAATCATTTCATAGGTTTCTGGCAGTGTTTGCAGGTGTGTTCTCAGTTTTTCTTCTTCTTCTTATTATTATCTTATTGGTCTTGTTTAATTGTATTCAAGATTAAGGAAGAATGATGTGACGTACCCGACAATAATATTTTTGTTGATTTGTACGAGACTCCGAGCAGCTCTGGTTTTTTTTTATTCTCCTGATAGCGGTAGATTATGAAATTCTTCCAACGAATATTTATATTATTATGCTTTGTTGTCTTTCTCTGACCATGTTTGAATACATTGAAGTGAAACTTCAAAGCTGATCGTTTCATCTGTGTACAGAAGTGTGAAAAAAATCACTTTTCAATTTAAAAAGTTCTCGTTAACAAGATAGACGAACACTTGTGGAATGAAGGATGAGGATTTCGTGTCTATGAGATCTGAGAAGCTCAATGTCGTAATCCCATTGATGTAGAATTTTAGTTACATCGACTTTTATACCTCGCAAGCGTACGAATCGTTCATGTAATCTAGCAGTAAGCGAGGGTCATATCCACAGGGAGAATTGAATTTCGTGTATTCTTCAGTCAACTAGCCTAACCAGATATGATGAATTAATATGAAATAAACACTAATTATATATTAAATTATCAAGTAATAATTTAATTAACTACTTGCACAACAGGAAACGTCAACTCTGGATTTTACCGTGATTCGTGCCTCTCTCTAGCGCCACGTAACCACGAATCCGGATTTCTCAATCCTTGCGTCTAGCCCCTCTCGGGCGCCTAGAGTTAAAGACAGAAATCGGATTAAAATACCAAAATCTAACCTCAATTATAATCTTACCCTAATTAACTAATTTAATCAAATATCAAGAAAACAAATCTTAAATAAACCTTAATTATCAAATCAGATTCAATTAACATTCAAAACCTAAGCTCAAACCATATAAAAAATCAAATTCAATAATGACGAATTACTCCCCTTCTTCTTCCTCTCGCTCGGGCAGCAACTCGTTCTCACGGGTGCTGCGATTTCCGGAAATTGGTGGTGTCGGGTAGCAATAGTCAGTGGCCGGAGGTAGAGACGACGTCGGCGACGACGGTTAGAAGCCGACGGCCGGAGGTAATGTCCGGCGAAGAGCGAAACAGAGCTGACGTTCTCTAACCGGCTCTCTCGAGTCTCGGTTAGAGTCGGAATGGCTCCGGGACTGGTCGGAATATGTAAACGACGCTGGAGGATGGTCGAAAAACGGAAGTGGCACTGGAGAAGCCCTCTCGGATCACTTCTCGGCCTGGCGAGCGACTGTCGAACTCACCTCGACGGAGACTCTCTCGAGCTCTCCTCGGGTTTGTTCTCAGTTGGTGGACGGCGGTGGACGGCGGTGGACGAGGGTGGCGTGGCGAAAGGTCTTGGCCGGCGAACAGCGGTGGGGAACTCCTCTCGGGTCCTCCCCTGTTTCCGGTCAAAGTCCTCCCTTTTGGTCTCTGCTCCTCTTCTCTTTTCGCTCCTCCCTCTTCACGCTCCTCCTCTCCTTTAAATATGATTTTTCTTATTTTAAAACGATTTGCCCTAGAAATTACCTCCATTTTACTAAGGGCATTTTGGTAAATATCTTCTTCTCCACCCAAATTCTCCTGAAATTCCATAATTGAATCTATAAAAAACATTTCAGGAAGAAATAAGACTAAAAAATAATGAAATATAATTCAGGAGAGAGAAATATGCAATATCGACAGTGATTAATGCCAAATTCAATAAAGGCTCATTTCATTTGAAAACCGATAAGTAACCACCTATAACACAATTATAAAGGTTATTCTATTATAATTAACCTAGTTCTCATGTCAGAATATGGCATCTATCACACCCCCAAACCTAAATCTTTGCTAGTCCCTAGCAAAACAACAATCGAAGGAAAATTAAGCCTAGGAAAACAAAATGCCACTTTCGTAGGGAGCACGATTGCATTTAGCGCATGCAACAAGCCGTTAAACCCCTACTCTGCAGTAGTGGACGAGTTATGTCTCGTGAGGGTTTGCATGGAATTTACCCACAAAATTCATCTAAATCAATAATATAAAAAGGAAAACTAAAGAAAATTTACTACTCATTAGCATATGACTAACACTTAGTATCGTAAAATATCTGAAATTCATATGAGATCTTGCGAAATATTAAAACCTGTGTAAAAGATAGCCTATTATCAATCCAAATACACTCATTGTTACTCCACCTGAACCAATGTGACCCATAAGCTATTACTTCAACAGAACAAAGAGGCAGCAAATAACAATAAAATCCTGGTCACATCACAATTAAGAGAAAATAGTAAAGTAAGTTTGTTGTCTTACAATCTCACCAAAGAAATATACCAATTTCAATCTTGACTTGTAACTTCTTTCAAATTACAATTCATCATCAAAGTTAAGGAAACTCATTGCTTCCAGATTTAAAACCATTTTTCGCTATTACCAGCGCACTTTTGCTATTACCAGCGTAATTTTTGTTTTTTTTTTTCTTCACTGAATACTTTTGGTATTACCACCATTTTGTATTCGTCTTCACTGCACATGCACTTATTTTTAAGTAACCGACTATTCCGGTGCATGTCCCTGGGTTTGCCCAGGCTGTTTCTGAAGTTATCTGTCTTTTGCAAGCAAGAGCATTTCCATTTGCATTTATACATTACAACAAGGAATTTTACTAAGGTATGAGTTCAAATAGGCATACAAGACTATTCAGACTAACATAGATCAACACTAGATTTACATGTTCTCTTTTGCAACTAAATTCCAAGTCTAATGCAATAGGAAGCTATCCCACTGAATTCTCATGAATCACAACAAATGATATCAAATTTCTAATAGGCATATTCTACACAAATTTACGAAAATTTTTGAAAAAGATTTGAGCAACTTATTTTAACGCTACTAATGTTAACCACATACTAAGAGGAGTAATTTGAAAACCACGAACAAAAATCGAACGAAAATTATTGCTAAGACATAAAAGAGTCGTTCCCCCCCCCAAACCTAAACCTGACATTGTCCTCAATGGGGAAAAGTTAAAACAGTATAACGACTACAAAAAATAAAAATAAAAAAATAATAAAGACCCCCAGGAATGATACATAGTCTCCCTCGAAGAAAGTTTACTCGTATCAGCCGTACCCGTAGGTAATCATCCGTAGATGAAACCGCTATCCCACATCACACTTTGAAGAAATCTCTGTGTGACTGGCCACTGAAGGCAGCAGGAATCACGCGCTGAACACAAGTCCTTAAGTTACTCACCATAAGGTTTTCATTCAATACTTCAAGATCGAACTGGTCAATCCCAGAACGGTTGTTTGAGTACAGACCTCTCAAACTAGGGACCAAAAGTCTGGTCATCGACTACCGGAACCATTTATGCTCTCAGCCGGTAAGAGAGTATGAATAAACCAAAAAATAAAATAAAAATAAAAATAAAAATAAAACTGTAATGTACAAAGGGATAGAAACGTGGAGATTGCCCACAATGTGCTAAGTTTATAGTCGTAAGCAAGACTCTGACGCATTCAAGATGAAATGACAGGTTCCTCCAAGAAAATCACCATCACCTCCTCTGGTGTGGGGACATTCTCAAGATACGGTTTGAGCCTCTGACCATTAACTTTGAAGATCGACCCGTCTCCGTGATTGCGGATCTCAATAGCGCCATGAGGAAACACCTGTGTAACTTCAAATGGACCGGACCACCTGGATCTTAGCTTCCCTGGAAACAAATGCAATCGTGAGTTATAAAGTAAAACATTATGCCCAACAGTAAAAGACTTGCGAAAAATAGATTTATCATGTAAAATCTTTGTTCGCTCCTTATACAGTTTGGCATTCTCATAAGCATCATGACGTATCTCTTCCAACTCATTCAATTGCAACTTTCTCTCCTCACCCGCTTGAGTTAAATCAAAATTTAAAGCCTTAATGGCCCAATAAGCTCTATGCTCAAGCTCAACAGGTAGATGACATGCTTTGCCGAATACTAGGCGAAATGGAGACATCCCAATAGGAGTCTTATAAGCGGTTCGATAGGCCCATAAGGCATCGTCCAATCGAGTGGACCAATCTTTCCTATCAAAGCGAACCGTCTTCTCCAAAATCCGTTTGATCTCTCTATTAGAGATTTCCACTTGACCACAAGTTTGCGGGTGGTATGGAGTGGACACCCGATGAGTGATGGAATATTTCTTCAATAAGGTCTCAAATGCTTTGTTACAAAAATGAGATCCCCCATCACTGATGATCGCTCTCGGGGTACCAAATCGATTAAAGATATTTTCTTTTAAAAACTTTACCACCACTTTGTGATCGTTTGTCTTACATGATATAGCTTCAATCCATTTAGAGACATATTCAACAGCAACAAGGATGTATTGATAGCCGAACGAGATAGGAAAAGGACCCATGAAGTCAATACCCCACACATCAAACAATTCAACAATAAGAATGGGGTGAAGAGGCATCATGTTCTTCCTAGACAAACAACCAGTTCGTTGGCATTTATCACACACCTGACAAAACTCATGGGCATCTCTAAATAATGAAGGCCAATAGAAACCACATTGCAAGACTTTAGCCGCAGTCTTTCTAGCACCAAAATGTCCACCACATGCGTGGGAATGACAAAATTCAAGAATGTTGGCAAAGTCTTGCTCATGTACACAACGCCTAATGACTTGGTCAGAACACACCTTGAACAAATAAGGGTCATCCCAAAAAAAATGTTTGACTTGGGAAAAGAATTTCAACCTATCTTGTTTACTCCAATAATCAGGAATCTTATGAGTTACAAGATAGTTGACTATGTCAGCAAACCAAGGCAACTGGGATACTTGGAGAAGTTGTTCATCAGGGAAGGAATCATTTAAAGGAAGGAATCCTTCCTGAGGTACTACACATATCCTAGATAGATGATCAGCAACAACATTCTCACAACCCTTCTTATCTCGAATCTCAAGGTCAAATTCTTGCAATTGCAAGATCCATCTAATCAAGCGAGGTTTAGTGTCCTTGATGGATAATAAATACTTCAAAGCAGAATGATCAGTGAACACTATAACCTTTGACCCTAACAGATATGATCTGAATTTGTTCAAGGCAAACACAACAGCTAGCAACTCCTTCTCAGTGGTAGTGTAATTCAATTGAGCATCATGAAGAGTTCGGTTAGTATATTGAATGACACAGGGCATTCTATCCGTATTTTGCCCCAAAACAGCCCCCAATGCATAGTCAGAGGCATCACACATCAACTCAAAAGGCAAAGCCCAAATAGGGCGTTGGACAATGGGTGCAGTGGACAAACATTTCTTCAGTGTCTCAAAAGCATGAATACAAGCATCATCAAAGGCAAAAGCAACATCTTGAGCAAGTAAATTCGTCAAAGGACGAGAAATTTTGCTAAAGTCTTTAATGAAACGCCTATAGAACCCAGCATGGCCAAGGAAAGAACGCACTCCCTTCACAGAAGTAGGTGGTGGCAGATTGGTAATTAGGTCAACCTTGGCTTTGTCCACTTCTACACCCCTCTCAGACACTACATGTCCTAACACAATTCCTTCTTTCACCATGAAGTGGCATTTCTCCCAATTCAAGACTAAATTGGACTTAATGCAACGGGACAATACGAGTGAAAGATTGTACAGACATGTATCAAAACTAGAGCCAAACATAGAAAAGTCATCCATAAAGACCTCTAAAAATTCACTAATCATGTCAGAAAAAATACTCATCATGCACCGTTGGAAAGTGGCGGGTGCATTGCATAAACCAAAAGGCATGCGTCTGTAAGCATAGGTGCCAAACGGACACGTGAATGTGGTCTTTTCCTGGTCTTCTGGAGCAATGGAAATTTGATTGTAGCCGGAGTATCCATCTAAGAAGCAATAAAAATTGTGGCCGGCCAATCGCTCTAGTACCTGATCAATGAAAGGTAGTGGGAAGTGATCCTTCCTAGTGACGGAATTAAGTTTTCTATAGTCAATGCAGACACGCCACTTGGTGGTAGTTCTTGTGGGAATCAATTCATCACTCTCATTTTTCATTATTGTTATCCCCCCTTTCTTAGGGACAACTTGAATTGGACTCACCCAGGTGCTATCAGAAATAGGGTAAATGATTCCTGTCACAAGCAACCTAATGACTTCTTCTCTCACAACCTCCAGCATATGGGGATTTAACCTACGTTGCATCTCACGTGAGGCTTTAGTCCCCTCCTCCAAATGAATACGATGCATGCATATGGAGGGGCTAATCCCTTTTAAGGCATCAAGAGTCCACCCCAATGCCTCTCTGTGTGCTTGTAAAACTTCAGTCAATTGTTCCTCCTGCTCAATACTCAAATCAGAGGAAATAATGACTGGTAATGAGTTCATGGGTCCCAAGAACGCATACTTCAACGTGGGAGGAAGTGGCTTAAGATCTAGCTTGGAAGTTTCGAGAGGTTTGTCTAAGTCAAGAGGAAGATCCTGTGGATGATCAGTTGTGATAACCTCATAAGCTTCCTCCAACAGAGGTACAGAATTGAGTAAAGAATTAACCTCTCGGAAATATGTTTCCTCATCAAAATAGTCCATGTCTAAAGATGTTATGCAAGACTCAAAAGATTCAAGAGTGGATTCGTTATCAAGCATAACAGTTTCTATATTAAATGCAGGACTCAGATCATCAGACTCAAGTGGGTGGTGCCCGGCATTAAATACATTCAATGAGACCTTAAAATTTCCAAAAGACAACTCCAACTCACCACTTTTACAATGAATGATAGCATTAGATGTGGCTAAGAAGGGACGTCCTAGGATGACAAGAATTTGGTTGGTCACATTGAATACTAGTTCTGTATCAAGAACAATGAAATCAACCGGGAACAAAAATTTGTCCACTTTTATCAAAACATCTTCAACTATTCGTCGTGGTATCTTGACAGAACGGTCAGCTAGTTGAAGTGTGATGGGGGTAGGCTTCAATTCCCCCAAACCTAATTGCTGGTACACAAAGAAATGAAGCAAATTCACACTTGCTCCTAAGTCAAGAAGAGCTCTCTGGATGGTATGTTCACCAATGACACATGAAATTGTGGGACATCCAGGATCTTTAACTTTAGGAGGAGTGTTGTGCTTCAGAATTGAGCTTACATTCTCAGTAAGAAAGACCTTTTTGTTAACATGTTGTTTTCTCTTCTGTGTACAAAGGTCTTTCAAAAATCGGGCATAGGCAGGGACTTGCCTAATAGCATCAAGAAGTGGAATGTTAATGTGAACCTTACTAAACAGTTCCAACGTTTCATGCATGCTATCTCCTTTCCTAGGTGGGCCCGATAACCTCTGCGGATAAGGAGCTAGTGGGACTTGGTTAGGGATCTGCTTGGCTGTTGGTGGAGAACTTGGAGGTTCGTCACTGAATGATGTGTCCCCATTGTCATCCTTTGACTCCTTAGACTTAGTGGTCCCTACCCCATTGTTCAACTCACGACCACTCCTAAGGGTGGTTATGGCTTTTGCTTGCTCATGGTGGGGTTTGGAACTCAACTCACTCTCATGTGTGATTTTGGGGTTAGGAATGGTTTGACTCGGGAGTCTATTTTGTGCTTGTTCACTCATGTAGCTGGCCAACTGACTCACTTGCATTTCAAGTTTGGCAATGGAGGACTGTGTATTCTGCATGAATAATTGAAGTGTATCCTCAAGTGAAGGTTTTTGTGGAATCAATGGTTGTTGGGTGAAGTGTGGGCGCGGAGCTTGGGGTTGAGTAAACCCTGGAGGACCCCCAACCTGTGGGCCCTTGGACCATGAGAAATTTGGGTGCCTAGCCCAACCCGGATTATATGTTTCTGAAAAAGGATCGTTCCGGTTTGGTCTATGAAAATTCTGGACTGCATTCAAGTCCTCAATGAGCTCTGGGTAGGATGAACTAGATGGACACATTTGTGTGGGATGAGATGAACCAGAGCATATGGCACAGACAGTAGATGGGTTAGGAGTAGGTGAACTCTTGGACACCATAAGGGCATCAATTTTTCTAGTCAACCCCTCAATCTTGGCCATGAGCATAGGTGTTTCACTAACCTCGTAGAGACCCCCTCTTTTGGTTTCGTGGGATCTCCTATCAACATTAAATGACGAACCCCATTGCTGAGATTGATCACTCAACGTTTCAAAGAAGTCCCACGCCTCACTAGCACTCTTACCCATCAAACTCCCACCACTCGTTGCATCTACCATGGATCTAACCTGGGGTGTAAGACCTTGATAAAATTATTGCACTAAATGCCATTTCTCAAACCCATGATGCGGACACTTACGAATCAAATCCTTCCATTTCTCCCAAGCCTCATAAAAGTGCTCACCCTCCTGCTGCATAAAGTTGGAGATTTCTCTCCTGAGGGCTGTAGTTCTCTGAATGGGAAAGTACTTGGACAAAAATTTTGTGACTAACGTGTCCCATGAAGTAATGCTGCCCACCTCCAATGAATTAAGCCAAGACTTGGCCTTATCCTTAAGTGAAAATGGAAAAAGTCTTAACCGGATAGAGTCATCTGAGAAATTCTGGAATTTAAAAGTTGCACAAATATCTAAGAATTCCTTGATGTGGTAATATGGGTCCTCCTTATCCAACCCATAGAATGTAGGGAGGAGTTGGATCACACCCGGTTTCAACTCATAACTGGCGGCAGTAGTGGGTGGCAATATAATGCAAGAAGGTGATGTGAAGTGGGATGGGATAGAATAATCCCTCAGGGCTCTACGGTCACCTGCTGCAGGTAACTGTAATGGTTCGCCCTGATTGGCCATGGTAGCTCCTAACTTGACTTCGGGTGTTTTCCTACAAATATGTTCTACCTCTTCAACAAAGGGAGCTAATGGTCCACCTAGGGAGCGGCGCCCGTGCATAAAAACACAAAAAGAAACAAAATGAACTATCAAATTAAGCTAACAAACTCGCTACTAAAAATATGAACTAACTAGAAGAAATAAAAATAATTTCATAAAAAATACCAAACTAAAATTATGAAAGCAAAAAAAATAAAAAAAATAAAAATAAAAACAAAAATAAAATAAAATAAAATCTAACCTACGACTATGGAGAACAAAGATATACGCTTAATACGTGCCTCCCCGGCAACGGCGCCAAAAACTTGATGTAGAATTTTAGTTACATCGACTTTTATACCTCGCAAGCGTACGAATCGTTCATGTAATCTAGCAGTAAGCGAGGGTCATATCCACAGGGAGGATTGAATTTCGTGTATTCTTCAGTCAACTAGCCTAACCAGATATGATGAATTAATATGAAATAAACACTAATTATATCTTAAATTATCAAGTAATAATTTAATTAACTACTTGCACAACAGGAAACGTCAACTCTGGATTTTACCGTGATTCGTGCCTCTCTCGAGCGCTACGTAACCACGAATCCGGATTTTTCAATCCTTGCGTCTAGCCCCTCTCGGGCGCCTAGAGTTAAAGACAGAAATCGGATTAAAATACCAAAATCTAACCTCAATTATAATCTTACCCTAATTAACTAATTTAATCAAATATCAAGAAAACAAATCTTAAATAAACCTTAATTATCAAATCAGATTCAATTAACATTCAAAACCTAAGTTCAAACCATATAAAAAATCAAATTCAATAATGACGAATTACTCCCCTTCTTCTTCCTCTCGCTCGGGCAGCAACTCGTTCTCACGGGTGCTGCGATTTCCGGAAATTGGTGGTGTCGGGTAGCAATAGTCAGTGGCCGGAGGTAGAGACGACGCCGGCGACGACGGTTAGAAGCCGACGGCCGGAGGTAATGTCCGGCGAAGAGCGAAACAGAGCTGACGTTCTCTAACCGGCTCTCTCGAGTCTCGGTTAGAGTCGGAATGGCTCCGGGACTGGTCGGAATATGTAAATGACGCCGGAGGATGGTCGGAAAACGGAAGTGGCACCGGAGAAGCCCTCTCGGATCACTTCTCGGCCTGGCGAGCGACTGTCGAACTCACCTCGACGGAGACTCTCTCGAGCTCTCCTCGGGTTTGTTCTCAGTTGCTGGACGGCGGTGGACGGCGGTGGACGAGGGTGGCGTGGCGAAAGGTCTTGGCCGGCGAACAGCGGTGGGGAACTCCTCTCGGGTCCTCCCCTGTTTCCAGTCAAAGTCCTCCCTTTTGGTCTCTGCTCCTCTTCTCTTTTCGCTCCTCCCTCTTCACGCTCCTCCTCTCCTTTAAATATGATTTTTCTTATTTTAAAACGATTTGCCCTAGAAATTACCTCCATTTCACTAAGGGTATTTTGGTAAATATCTTCTTCTCCACCCAAATTCTCCTGAAATTCCATAATTGAATCTATAAAAAACATTTCAGGAAGAAATAAGACTAAAAAATAATGAAATATAATTCAGGAGAGAGAAATATGCAATATCGACAGTGATTAATGCCAAATTCAATAAAGGCTCATTTCATTTGAAAACCGATAAGTAACCACCTATAACACAATTATAAAGGTTATTCTATTATAATTAACCTAGTTCTCATGTCAGAATATGGCATCTATCACCCATACGTAACAAAACCAAGAGGGAAGGGAGGAGCTTACGAGAGTCCGAGCTTTGAGTCTCCTTCTACCATGCTTGGCTTCTTACTGCTCTTCCTCTTTAATGGAGGCCATCGATCACATTATCACGTTCCCTTACACGGGTGAAGGTCATCTCAACCCCTTCATGGCTTTTGCACAGTTAATCGAGGCAAGAAGTAACTGCATCGTCTCCATCATTAACACTCCTCTTCAAAGGTACCTTTTGCTTCTATAATCCGCCTCCACGAGCACCGCTTCAATAGTTCCCATGACGGCCTGCAAAAATTTTTATACCCTGCACAAACATTAAAAAAAAACATTGCTTAAAGAAAAAATTTCATGTTTGTATTTCTTTGGGAATTATAAGATATTACCCAATTTTTTTAACATAATAACACAAATAACCAATTTTTTAACTTATTTGCATAAATATCCAACATTGACCAGTCAACTACACATGTGTATAGGCAAAGGTGATACGTATTCGTTGACCAATTACTTGGTGCCGCGTCACCATGCTACATTAGCACGAATCTTATGCCACTACAACTACTGACATGTCATTCGCCTTGTCGTCGATAAGGCCTCCGCTTCAGTTTACTTTTTCCTCTTATGTATTTTTTTATTATTGATTTAAGTTATTTTGTAATAATAATTTTTTAAAATATTAATTTCTGGCTTTAAAAATTCTTATACATTTTATTTTATTACCTTTACTTTAATTTAATAAAAAATATGATTTTTTATTATTATTTGTTTAAAAATAATTTTTAATATAATTAGGGAATTTCACCAAAATAACCATTTAAAACAACTTATTGAAAAACAACGACATCATCAAATTATTTTGAAAAATACCTAACTTTGACCAGTCCACTGCACATGTATACAATCAAAAGCGACACGTAAGCTTTGACTGCTTACATGTCACCACATCATCAGCTCAGTGAAGTTAAATGAACACGTCATCTGCCATGTCATTATTTCACCACGTCATCTGCCACATAAGTTGCCATGTCATTAAATAAAAAATTAAATATATTTTTTAAAAAGTAAAAAAATCAAATACACTTTTTATTTCCCCTCTCATCTTTCTCCTCTCCTCTCCTCTCTCCCTCTCGCCGCCGCTTGGCCTCGACCTCCTCTCCTCTCCTCTTGCCCCTCTCCTATTGCCCCTCTCACCACCGCTCGGCCTCGGCTTCCTCTGGCCTCGCTCTCTCTCCTCTCGCTGTCGTCGCTCAGCCTCGGCCTCCTCTCCTCTCCTCTCCTCTCTTGCAGTGCCTGCTGCCGCTGCTCCCCACCGCTTGGCCTCGACCTTGTCCTCGACACTCCCCTCTCGAATATAAAATTTAAAAATATTTTAAATCGATAATAAAATATATTAAATTAGTAAGAGTAAGATTTTTTAATTAATTATATATTTATTTAATTTTTAATTATTTTAAATATAAGGTAATAATAAATTTTAAAAAAAATATATTGATAAATTTGATTTTTAAACTCAAAACTAAAATTTTCAAATTTTTTTATTAAAATAATTTTTAAATCGAAAATTAAAAGGTGTTAAAATGGTAAGAGTAAGATTTTTATAACTTATTATTTTAAATATAAGGAAATAAAAAGTGTACTGGCACATTTATTTTTTAAACTCAAGTATAATTTTCAGATTTTTTTAGTTAATAAATATTTGTAATTGATAATAAAAGGTGTTGTAAGATTTTTAATTAACTAATATATATTTTTAATAATTTATTATTTTGTAACTAAAGTGAAAAAAATTATACAAATAAATTGTATTTTTAAACTCTAAAATATTTTTTTGTATATTTTTTAAATTTATAAATATTTTAAATTTCTAAATATTTTATTTTCTAAATATTTTAAATCTAATTAGTATACTTATTTTATTTTTTATTTTTTAAAATATAAAGTAATAAAAAGTGTAACTATAATTTTTTTAATTAATAAATATTTTTATTGATATTAAATGGTGTTAAATAAGTAAGAGTTAATTTTTTAATAATTTATTATTTTAGATATAAGGTAATAAAAATTTTATTTTATTTTTTATGTTTTTTTAAAATTATTCAATTTTTTTATCATTTAATGATGTGGCAACTGACATGGCAGAAGACGTAGCAAAATAATGACATGACAAATGACATGTTCATCTTACTTCACTGCACTGATGATGTGGCGACATGTAAGAAGTCAAAAATACGTGTCACCTTTGATTGTACACATGTGTAGTAGACTGGCCAAAGTTGGGTATTTTTCAAAATAATTTGATGACGTCGTTGTTTTTCAAAATAAGTTATTTTAAATGGTTATTTTGGTGAAATTCTCATATAATTAATATTTTATTTACTTAATACCTTAATTTAATTATTTTTTATTTAAGATATTATTTAATTTATACAATATTTAGTAAAAAATAATTTTGTTTTAAAATTCTTTTTTGTTGGTACAAATATTCTACCATTTTTTATTGTAACAAAACATAAAATTCGTATTAATTAATTAAAATAATTTATTCTTACCTATTAAAACACCTTTTACTATCGATATAAAATATTTTTGAATTGAAAAATTATAAAAAAATACTTTATAATTTAAAAATCTAATTTATCGATACACATTTTATTACCTTATATATAAAAAAATTAAAAAATAATATTTTAGTTTTCAAAAAATTATTTAAATCAAAAAATATTTTTTAAAAAATAATTTTTTATATATTTAAAATTCTTTTCATAACTAAACAAATATTTTAAATATTTTAAATTAATTAAAATTTAAAAATATTGAATTAAAAATCTAAAAAATATTTTAATTTTTGGGTGAGGAAACGGAAGGGAGTCGGTGAGGTGCCTTCTCCAGGCCCCACATGGGACGCACTTGAGCATTTTGTAGAACATTTTGTGAATGAGTTCTGGAGTACTGGCCATTGGTTGTCTCAACGAGAAACCTATCATCGTCGTCTTCTTCCTTTACTAGTCGCTCAAGTGAAAGATACTCCGGTGAAAGTAGCAGAAAGAAAAAGACAAAGACCACTTGGGTAATGATGATGTTTATGTGAGCAGAGGCCACACCGCCGCAGGATTTTCTTTTCAAATTACTAAATCTCTAATGAAGCTTCTAGTGGACTTCCCTGCCAGGCCTTCCCACTTCTTTCTGTGTCTTTTCCTCATGTCTGATCATCAATTGGATCATTATCATTACTCTCTTAGAAATTGATCTTCACTTATGTAACCCAAACTATGATATGCACCTCTCACTGATCATCGTCATCCTTCAATGACTGCAAAACTCGTACACGCACCTCTCAGTGATCTTCGTCATCCTTCAATGACTGCAAAACTCGTACACGGAACGGAAAAGCTGAAACAAAAGAGTATCCAATGTCAAAGAAAGATGAGCTCATCAATCGACAAAAACGAACTACCCAACAGATCATCATGCTCCCTTTCATGTCCTAAGGCCATTTTAACTGTTTCATGCCTCTGGCTAACCTGATCCTTACTCGAAGACGCAACCTACGTCGTCACTGTCGTTACTACTGTTGCAAAGATGCCTATTCGGTGCATCTATGCTTCCCCCGCCGGCATTGCTCCAAGACCAATCATTGCCTTCTTTTCTTCTTCTTCTGCTTCACCTTCTCCCTCGTTAACCGCGGAAGCGCGATATACGATTGCCTTGAGTAGCTCCACCTCCGCCTTCCATCGTCCGTTCTGTATATATCCTTCGGCTCCCAAAACAGAATCTCCATTTCACAAATTATAAACATGGCAACAAGACTGGAAGCCGCCGGCCTCGATCTCCGATTGTATTTTACCAATACAATTGTATTTAAAAAAGGATATTTTTAGTCGCCTATGAACCTCAAATACCTTTATTTACTCACCCTCTGGGCTCTGGGTTAAGTGGGTCACCAGCTGCTCTCTTCAGAGCACTTCATCCAATTAATCGGAGTCCAGTGGTCACTTTTATTTGAAGACCCTTCGATTACAGCGCTCGTCATTGTCTTTACGAACGAAAACTATCTTATCGATAAGGAAAATATTAGGGAGAACTTCCTCCTTCGAGCCAACCGACTCGGCTCCAGTTTTCCCTCTCTCTGTATTGGAGCCTGATCGGTCTGAGTGTCGCACAGACACAGCACTCATCACAGTCATGGAGGCAACGGATCATATTATCATGTTCCCATTCATGGCCCAAGGTCATCTCATCCCTTTCATTGCTTTGGCCGAGCAGATCGTACGCCGTAGCAACTGTCTTGTTACCCTCCTTGGCACTCCTCTCAACATTCAAAAGTTCAGATCCACTCTTCCTTCTGACGCTGCAATCCGCCTTGAATCCCTCCCTTTCAACAGCTCCGACCATGGCCTTCCGCCTAACTCTGAGAACACTGACGGCTTGCAATTCCCTTACTGGATCCGTCTCTTCCAAGCGTCGCGGACTCTTCAGCCTGCCTTTGATCATTTCCTCTCCGATTTCTGTCGATGCCATGGGCGACCCCTCTGCATCGTCGCCGACATCTTCTTGGGGTGGACCGTCCAGACTGCCCGCAGTCTGGGTATCTACCACACCACGTTCACCACATGCGGAGCGTACGGCACCGCCGCGTTTTCCTCGCTCTGGACGAATCTCCCGCATACCAAGACTGACGAAGAGAAGTTCCATCTCCCGGGTTTTCCAGAAAGCTTTTGGCTAGATCGGTCCCAGTTGTCCGTTTATATGAGGGCTGCTAATGGAACTGACGATTGGTCGAGCTTCTTTCAGGGGCAGATACGGGCGAGTTTGGAATCTGATGGCATGTTGTGTAATACAGTGGAGGAGATGGAGCGAGCTGGTTTAGTGATCCTGAGAGGAATGACGAAGAAGCCCGTTTGGTGTGTCGCTCCTTCGCTTTCTTCTTCATTGCTTCGCTACCACGCATCATCGTCTGCTTCTCATTCTCCTTCTACACGATCAACCCATGATTATACAGGAAAGGAACCCGGAATCTCGATTCAAGATTGCTTCGACTGGCTGAACATCCACCCACCGTCGTCTGTTCTTTATATTTCGTTCGGCTCCCAAAACACGATCTCCGAGTCCCAAATTATGAATCTCGCCCGAGGGTTGGAAGCTGCCGGTCACCCTTTTGTCTGGGTCATTCGCCCTCCCATTGGACACGATATAAACGCTGATTTCAGAGGAGAGTGGCTCCCTGCAGGATTTGAGGAACGAATGAAAGAAAAAAAACAGGGGATTGTGGTGAGAAAATGGGCACCCCAGCTGGAAATCCTCTCTCATAAATCGACAGGTGCTTTTCTCAGCCACTGTGGTTGGAACTCCGTATTAGAGAGCTTGAGCCAAGGAGTACCTATCATAGCATGGCCACTGGCGTCGGAACAGTTCTACAATTCGAAGATGCTGGAAGAGGAGCTGGGAGTTAGTGTGGAATTAGCGAGGGGGATTTTTGGCGAGGTCGCCGTCGAGAGCGTCGTTAAGGTGATTCAAATGGTCCTGTGTGAGACCGAGAAAAGTGCCGATATGAAGAAAGAGGCCCTTGTTGTTTCTGAAATGATAAGGGCTTCCTTGCGAGAGGACGGAAAAATTGGTTCTGCCATTGATGCAGTTGACGATTTTATCAGGACGGCTAAATCAAAAAATTAAGCTGCGATGCAATTCATATTGCTTAGGTTCATTTGGCATTTAAATGATTAGCCAGTTATCTCACGTAAAACTACAACGCTGATCGGTGAGCTTTTGCCTGCTTCGTGCAAATCTTTCCCACAATAAATCAGCTAATTGGACTCAAATGAAAATCATTTCATAGGTTTCTGGCAGTGTTTGGAGGTGTGTTCTCAGCTTCTTCCTTTTCTTATTGGTCTGGTTTAATTATTTATTTTCATGAGTAAGGAAGAATGATGTGACGTACCCGAAAATATTATTTTTGTTGATTTATACGAGACTGCAACTCTGCAAGCAGCTGTGTTTTTTTTTTTTTTCGTCTGTGTATAGAAGTGCGAAAATAATTACTTTTCAATTTAAAAAGTTATCGTTAACAAGAGAGACGAATACATGTGGAATGTTGGATGGGGATTTGGTCTCTGAGATCTGAGAAGCCGTCGTCATCCCATACGCAACAAAACCAAGCGAAACTTACAAGAGGGAAGAGAGGAGCTTACGGGAATCCGAGCTTTGAATCTCCTTTTACCAGGCTTGGCTTCTAACTGCCCTTGCTATTTAATGGAGGCCATCGATCACATTATCATGTTCCCTTACATAGGTCAAGGCCATTTCATCCCCTTCATGGCTTTTGCACAATGCACAATTAATCGAGGCAAGAAGTAACTGTATCATCACCGTCATTAACACTCAAGTACAAAAGTTCAGAGCAACGGTACCTTCTGCTTCTATAATCCGCCTCCAAGAGCTCCGCTTCAACAGCTCCGATCATCTCCGACTTCTCTAGCCACGGTGGCCGTCCTCTGTGCATCATTTCCGACTTCTTCATGGGATGGACGGTGGAATGGGCGCGTAGCTTTGGAATCTACCGGTCTGTTTTCATAACCAGCGGAGCCCACGACATCGCTGCTTATTTCTCGCTTTGGTTGAATCTTCCGCACTCAATGACCGACTGAGACGAGTTGCACCTGCCGTGGTTTTCCGAATCGTTAAAGCTGAGTCGGTCTTAGTTGTATTTGTAAGATTATTTTAAATAGAATTTCGAAAGTATATATAAAAGGGAAAATACTGAAGTCATCAAAATATTTCTAAAACTACTTAACTTTGACCGGTCAAATGCCTATGTGTGTAGCCAAAAGCGACACGTAATTTTTGACTGCTTATGTGTCGACACATCATCAGGGCAATAAACTTATATCGACACGTTGTCTGCCACGTCACTATTTTACCATATCATCTGCCACATAAGCTATCACGTCATTAATTAAAATATTAAATAATTTTTTATTTAAAATAAAAAAATAAATACATTTCGTGCCACGAAAGCCCTCACTTAAGTTTCAATGTGTTTGCAGTGACCATGCATCACTGGATTTTTAGAAAGTTTGATTGTTGAACTGTTATCACAGTAAGGTTGTGAAATCATGTTGAAGATAATAGTAAGCAGCGATATGAAGTTTGAAGAAGAAAGTAGTTGGAATTGGAACAAGAGTTATGAAGAAGCTATTATATTTGATCTGGATTGGGGAGAAAGTGACAATGAATCTCTCACAATAAATAACAATGGAAGAAACATTGAAGTTGATCGCTGTGACAATTCAACAGAAGATATTGAGGGTGATTATTTAGATGAGTCAAATGAAGAAATAGTTAGAAGGCCACCAACTTGGATGCGAGATTACGAAAGTGGAGAAGGTCTCTTTGAGGAAGAAAATATTGTATACCAAACTTTGTTTGTAGGTAGTGATCTAGTCTCATTTGGCGATGCTATGAAAAAAATGAAGTGAAGAAAACAATGGATGCAAAAATAGAAATCATAGAGATAAATGATACATGGGAGTTGATAGACTTACCTGCTGAAGCAAAGAAGGTTGGGGTAAAATGGGTTTATAAGACAAAACTCAATCATAATGGAGAAGTGGATAAGTACAAAGCCCGGTTGGTAGTAAAGGGAGATACTCAAAATCATGAAGAAGATTATACTGAGGTCATTGCAGTCATCATGATCAATCCTCTCTCAGGATGATAAATTTTACATTTCTCATGTTGTATGAGAATTGCAAACCCCTTTTCTTGTAGCTGTCCAAAACTATGCAAATTAGTTTTCAGTTCTGAAACATAAAATACCTCAGTGGTGACTTGCACGAGTCCATTCACCAGCATTCTTATGTTTTTGTTTCATATCATAACCGTGCTTGAATTGTCTCTCAACTTTACAAAATTGCTAAAACTTTCTTCAAACTTGGAGAAGAGCTCATTCTTGCCACACATATGGTTGTTGCAAACTTAATCAATAAACCATAACTCCTCTTTACTAGATTCTTTGGAGTCCACGTATGCCATTAACAACATTTCTTCATTAACTTCTGCATACTGTGTCTGTGTCTTTGTCCCCTTTGTTGGACATTCGTATGGTTGTAACAGTCAATAGTAGATTTGTCAATGTTTTACCTACCTCATCCACTTCCTCTAAATCCACCATGACCTCGTCCTCTACCTCCTCATTGTCCTTCATAAGTAACTTTCAATGCTTGTTCTTCCACAACATGATTATTCATGCGTTGTCCATGCAATAGAAGATTGCTTTGTAGCACATCAATAGACAAGGTGTCTAGATCGTTAGACTCTTCAATAGAGCACACAACATAGTCGAATTTTATAGTCATAAATCTTAGAATCTTTTTAATGACCACAATATCCTTCATTTTCTCACCATGAATGCTGATCTTGTTGGCTATAGTAAGGGTTCGAAGCAAAGTATTCATTCACAGATTCTCCTACTTTCATGTTGAGCACCTCGAACTCCTTTCAAAGTGCTTATCATTGTACTCGCTGCACCCATGCCATCCCCTAGTACTTTTGCTTCAAGGAGTCCAAAATATTCTTCATTGTATCCTTGTTCAAAATAGTTTCCAGGACTGATCGATCAATGACTTGGAAGAGATAATTCTCAACCTTCAAATCCTTCAGCTTTGTATCTGCAATCACCTTCTTTTGTCTTTTTGTGAGATATGCCCCTGCTTCTGCTGTAGGGATCCCTTCCTCTATTAAGTCCCAATATTCCTTCGAGCGCAGAAATTTTTTCGTGAGCATACATCAGTGATCATAGTGTTCATCAAACTTTGGAATTGCTGGATGAACAAAGCTACTTTCAGTTGTCATTCTTACTAGGCCTCAATAGTTAACTCAACTTTGGTTTGGTCCGGGTCGGGTCGTTGGTCCGATCTGGTCTGCACCCATTTACTAGGCCTCAAAAGTTGACTCGGCTCGAGTCGGGTATGGTCCGGATCCGGTATGCACTCTCGATGGTTCGAATTAATTATGTTTCTTAACTTTGGGCGGAATTAATTTTAGGCCATCGTCGTCCCCGCGACACTGGTTCCTGAAACAGTGTGGGACAGGAAAATTTCAGACTTCTCGACACCGAGGCCTCACCACCGAAATAGTGAGCACCAATAGAGGCACGGCCGGAATTAATTTCAGGCCACCGTTGTCCTCGCGACGCTGGTTCCTAAAACAGTGCGGGACGTGAAGATTTCAGACCTCCTAACATTGAGGCCTCGTCCCGAAATAGCAAGCACCAGCAGAGGTGTTGCACGTGACCTCTTTCCTTCTACGGTTGCGATGCAAGAAAACGAGGGGTAATCGTGGGTTTGCCAAAGAAGATTTCAGACTTTTCTCCTTGTATGGCTAAGGCTTCGCCGATCGGAATTTTCCTTCCATAATGGTCGCCGAACTAGTTAACCCAGCTCTTAGAGATGGAAAATTCGTTTATTAAAAGAAAGAAACAGCTTACAAATAGCCTTACAGAAAACAAAAAGTTCTTTCGTTTAACAATTCGAAAGAACTGGTCTAAAGACTATAGTTCTTTTAGTAACAACTTTGACAGGGATTTTGCAGGGAATTGTGAAGATGCCAGTTTGGTGTAGTGGCCCTTTGCTCCCTCCTTCCTCACTCCAAGACCGCTTCTCGGTTTCTGTTTCCATTTCTGAACTGTCTCTCCCGCGTCCTGGAAAACTGCATGAAATCTCCATTAATCATTGTATCCAGTGGTTGAATATCCACCCTCCATCCTTTGTTCTCTACATTTCCTTTGGGTCTCAATTCACTATCTCGGCTTCCCAGATGATGGAGTTGGCCACTGGAATAGAGACCAATGGCCATCCTTCCCTTTGGGTGATTCGCCTCCTGACGGACACGACATTAATGTTGGTATCGAAAGAGACTGGTTGCCCCTTGTCTTGGGAGAGAGAATGGAGGAACAAATACAAGTCTAAATCTTAAGTTCGGTAAAATTCAAATTCTACAGCGTACGTCTGTTCTTCTCCTTCCGACGAGTTCATTTAAAAAGAAAATGGACGTATAGTTTTTAACCCACGTTTTTAAACATAATTGTATAAATGATGAAATTTTGAATTTATTTAAAAAATACCCAACTTTGACCGATTAATTATACAGATACCATGTCATTAAATGACACAAAAATCATCTGTTTAAAAGGTGGCAATCACGTCACCATCCATCTAGTACTTTTTATAATTGATTTAAAATATTTATAAATAAAAAAATATTCAAAAAAATATTTAAGAGTTTAAAAATCAAATTTATCGATACACTTAATGCTGATGTGGTGTATGATGATATGGCATGACGATGTGTCAAATAATTTAATGATGTAGCACATGTGTGATGATGCGTCCATTGATGTATCATTGGACTCTGATGCGTTGAGGTGATGGGGTGACACTTAATTCGGTCGTAACTCAGTTAAAATTGGGTATTTTTTTAAATAAATTCAAAAATTCGTAATTTATGTTTAAAAAATTGGATAAAAACCTTAAAGTCTTAAAAGAAAAAGTTGGAGTCGAAAATTGTGGGCGTTAAAACGTGGCGGGAGGCTATTGGGGAGTATGACGTCTACATGTCGAGCTCATGGGGCGAGCATCGTGAAGGTCGTCGCCTGGGGCACCGGTTGCGTTACCGGCCCGCCTCTCCCTCTTTATCCTTTTGGCTTCGCGGGTTCGTCTGCCAAATCTCCGTTTTACCCTCCTACTATTTATAAATTGATGGGTACCCTAGAATCTTGAATCTGAATAGTGCGTTATTGTTGAAAAAACAAAAAAAAAGAATCTAGACGAATATTCGCCGCGCCAATTAGCTTGCTTTTCTGTAACGTAACGTAAGTGTGACAATGACATACACCGAACTAGTAAGTATTAGCAGGCTTGGGACGGAAATTTCAAGTGAGAGGGCAAATTTGAACATTTAAGGGGTAGCAATTTGGTAAATTCAAGCGAATGGAGAGCCGTCGTCTCCTCTCAACCCAACCCTCTAAACTCGCCTGGCTTTATTTTTTCCTTGTATCCCTTGTTTTCTATCTTTGCTTCTCCACGGGAAATGGACTCTCTCGACACCTGCTTCGCTGATGGCTTCTTAGACTTACCGCTAGACATAACAGAGCTAAACCCTAAGCTTGAGGACCAACAGGCCGAGGCTGAGGCTGAGGACAACGGAGATAACCTTCACGAAAAGGCTACCCCGTTTGCTTCGCAGACGGATGCTCATGACGCCTCGGATGTTTTTTTTTACACTACTGATGAGGCTTTTCCTGTGAGTGCTCTGGTGCTTCGTTTTTCTTCGTTAAATGTGCCTTTGTTTTCTGGGAGGGGAGGAGGTAGGCTTGGTCTCTGGGCTTATTCTTTTTTAATCTGTTGTTGCAGGAATTTTTAGAAGAGTTAGAATGGTTATCGAACGAAGACGCGTTTCCGACGCTTGAGACGTTTGATATTTCGGTAGACAAGCCGAGCGCGGGGACGAAGCACCAGAGTCCCGTGTCCGTGTTGGAGAGCAGTGTCGGCAGCTGCGTGGGGCCCAAAAACCAGAACCCGGTCTCGGTTCTCGTGACCGGCGAAGGAGCCGGAAGCTGCGGGATAGGATTTCCGGTGAGAGCGAGGAGCAAGAGACGGAGGAGGAGACGAGGCGTCTCGTGCTTCGCCGGCATGTGGAGCCAAGCGAGGATGGCGAGCCAGCCGCCGCGACGCAAATGCTTGCACTGCCTGGCCGAGAAGACACCCCAGTGGCGGGCCGGCCCCCTCGGCCCGAAGACTCTCTGCAACGCCTGCGGCGTCTGGTACAAGTCCGGTCGGCTTGTGCCGGAGTATCGGCCGGCCAGTAGCCCGACTTTCTCTAGCGAGTTGCATTCAAATTCTTACCGGAAAATCCTAGAAATGCGACGATTGAAACAAAGGGCAAATGATAGATTCTAAGACTTTTTGTTTCGTTCGTTCCTTTTTTTTTCATTAAGAAAAAAATAGTGGGTAAATGAATAATCATCTCTTTTCCCCGCTTCTTTTTTCTTTCTCTCAGAAAGAAATTTTTATTTTTTGAACAAAAAATGAATGAAAAATGGAAAAAGAGTAGTGAGCTGCGAGTCGTCCCCCAGTTATGTTAGCGTTTTTTCAAATCCTAATTATATAATATAAGTGCTCAAAGTTCAGACGAGAGAGCCGGTGGCAACGAATCAAAGTGATGTCATGGAGAAATATAGAATTAATGGGCGGCGCGCAGCGCTGCTGGCCACATCTTTGTTTCAAAATGGTGACATGGGGATGACCAGTTGGGGTTCAGGGTACCACCACCTCCATTATTCGCAACAAGATAAGACCCTTCCCACGTTGCCGGTTCTGAAAATTCTGAAAAACACAGTGGGACCTCGATTCATTGAAGGGAGGATGGAGCAGGCCCTTCTGGACTGCTTGTTTCGGTGCTTTTCTCTGCAACTGCTGCTGCACAAGCAATCGCAATAATATGATTTATGCTTTCTATCCTCGGCGGATTGGAAAGCCCAGCGCGAGATTAATATACTGATCCTGGACTTTTATTCTGGGAAATTCCGATAGATTTCGTTAACTATTTCGGAGTGGTTTCGATCCCTAGTCAGTAGTGTGTTATGTGGGATTGATTGTCGCCGTGAATCGCGAATGATAATGGAACAGTGATAGGGCGATCTGTATGATGGGGAGAGTATTATAATGGAGTTATGTTCACTTGGAGGTCTCACGTGATTCGGCATCTTTAGGTTGCTGGCACAAGATTCGTCCCTCAGGAGGCGGAGCTGCTCTCTTTTTGTTTTTTTCTTTTCTTTTTTGCGCTCTCTGCATCTTTACTACCGCTCTTTACCATAGAATGGGAAGAGGGAGACATAAAAAGAAAAAAAAGAGTAATGGACATTGACAGAGGCGGGAAGGATATTGGTCTGCGAGATTTTTTGCAACTTTTCTGTCGTTAAAAACTGATGGGAACTCTCTCATGCCTAAGAGATTGTCAAAGCGGATTCCTTCCCCGTGAATACCGCTTCAAAGGAAAGATCGTATTGTTTTTCTGATCCAAACTTAAATGCAAAACGATGGAAGTGTTTGAATGGAGCAAAGATGATCGCTTGAATATGCTCTTCTGCGAGGTGCTCCTCTCGCTAATGACTTTAAGAATCCCATATGAAAATTTGTATGAACTCAGTAAAGATATTGAAGACCTGTCGTCGTTTCTCAATGAAGATCTTCAATAACATCAAACAGTGGCCGTTACTGGGAGCAGAAACTCCAAATCATCTCTTTCCTTAGAAAAAACAAACAAACAAGTGATAGTTCTTTCTGATACCTTCCTTCATAAATCATGAGATAGAAGAATCGTCTAGGTCCAGTAAATGGAGAAAAGAATACGGATAATTCAATCGTAATTCTCTAGATGTTTCCCCAAGGATAACTTATTCATTTGTTAGTAACAGGAGAAAAAATATACTAACACAGCAACATAACAGCGAATTGAACATACCATAGTAGCACCCAGAGAAGCACTGGCAAGCACAACGATCTCAGAAGCATTTCCCCTAATAACAGAAGGGAGAACACCCACAAGTTCCAGACACGCCGAAGCGGAGACGGCGAAAGGGTCGACTACCCATGGTTTCCCCTACTCCGACCACAGAGCAGCTGCGGCCTTCATGGAATGGACCCATATTCAAGCAGAGAGCACCAGCGTGAAGCCCCCGCTGCAGGCAGAATGTTGGCCATGGATACGCAGTGGGTATTGCATTGGATGAGCGGACATCGGACATGTAGAGCAGATAGTAACTGCCATGACTTCCGGGGCAAAGCTTCTTCTGGCTGTATAAATCCTACTTCGTCTTTCTTCACCTAAATCTCCAGCTTCCCCTCTGCTCCTTCACGGCCCCGCGTTCTTCCGCCGCAAGCAGATGACGAGAAGTCATAGAAAGATTCTTTTCTTTCCAATGAAGTAAATGGAAAATTCCATAAATTATACATCTTTTTTGTGGTCTTGATACGATCTATTTTGGGTCCCACACCAGTAACCATCTGCAATCCGTTGGATTGACGCTATGGTGGGCCCATGAGGATGCGTGAGAGAAACATTTTAATGTGATTGCATTTCTCTCTTTTCTGTTACCGAGGGGTCTCATCGGTCACTACATCAAATGTCGTCTCGGTCCCTCTCGCCGATCCGGCTTTCCGATAACGCCAGCGCTCCCCAAGAAAGCCATGCTTTCCGACCTCTCTGCAGGCGCCGGATCTGCTCCCAAGGAAAGCCGAAGTCTGTATTGCCTCATCACCATCGCTCTTCTTTCTCTCCTCCTCCTCATTCTCTCCTTCTCCAGTAATTCCTCTCTTCGATTCTTCGTCTCCCGCCCGGTTTCATCCGCTCCGAAGCTGCTTCTTCTCGACTCTTCATTGTCTCCTCCGCCCTCACTCGCCTACCTCATTTCCGGCTCTAATGGCGACATCAATCGTGTCATTCGCCTTCTCTCAGCCGTCTACCACCCGAAGAACCACTACCTCCTCCACCTTGATCTCACTGCCACTAATAAACAGAGGGAGCAGCTCGCGCTTGCTGTGCAGAGTGTGCCCATTTACCGCGCTAAACGGAATGTCGATGTCATCGGTAAGGCCGATTTCGCGGATCCGCGTGGCTCCGCTGCCCTTGCCGCAACCCTTCATGGGGCCTCTATATTGCTGCGGTTGGCTCCCAATTGGGATTGGTTTATAAATCTTTCCGCCAAGGACTACCCTCTGGTCACACAAGACGGTACTATTTCGTCCACTTCAATTTCTTGGTATTCCTCATATTTGTTTTTCCTTCCGACGTATTCTGGAACTGAAACTGGATCCACTGTGACAGACCTTCTCCACGTATTATCTTTCTTACCGAGAGCTCTAAACTTCGTCCAGCACACCAGTAATTTTACTTTGAGAGAGTGCGTACTTCTCTCTTTTTTTCCTGACGAATGAGATTGTTTATCCACATTTATATCTTTTCCCAATTTCTGATTGATGTGTTGGGACGAGCATATATATTTATTCACGGTCATGGTTATTATAGATCTCGCCGAGTAAGACTGATAAATGTGGACCCCGGATTTTATCTCTCGGAAAGGAGTGATATGTTCTATGCTACCCAAACGCGCGATTTGCCAAATTTCTACAAGTTATTCACAGGTTAGCTTTCTGTGCAGCTTTCCCTTGTTTATAGTTGAATGCATCTTGTTTCAATAAATGCTGGTTTGTGTGAGATTTACATGTTAGTGTTTACCGTCTTTTATTTACTCGAGTGACAGCGAATTCTTCCCCATATGGAACTAACACTCAGTAAGTAGACCCAGGTAATGGAAGCAGAAATTTAGACGGCCATACTGAGCCACTGCCCCGCCCTCCCCTGGTTCTGTCGATGTTGCTATAATGCGGGGAAACCTTAATCTGACCTTTAGTAGAGTGAGTGCCTATTAAGATGGAGAGCAGCTGCTGCCTGGAACAAATTCTGCACTTCTGTCAACATGATCACTTTCTTAACGCAAACTATTTATTCAATATTAGAAAATAAGGAAGGTGATAGCAGAGGATTAGGTGACTAACATTAGTTTACGTTTGAACCTGATGTCTTGGGTTTACTGTGGAACCCAGAGCCTCCAGAAGATTTGCCATTTGACACGATAAGTAAGACTGGTTTGAGAGAGCCTGTTGATTATATGGATCATGAAGATGTTTGTCAAATTGGAACATAAACAACATTTTTTTGACCCTCTTAGTGATCAATATGTGTTCGATACTCCATTGTCTAAGGCTCATAGGAGATTTCAAGTCTATTTTGCTTTTTTAAGCTGTGCTCATTCCTTTTGGTCATTTATCTGTTGCTTTTGTAACTCAGTGAGCTTTACTGCTGTTGTCCAAAGGTGAAGAAGGAAACGCATCTAGCTCGAAGTGCCCTTTCCACCTTGTGTTGCCAAGGGTCATAGAGAAGCAGTTAAGCTTGGAAATGGTCCTTTTAAATACTTTTCAAAAGAATATGTCCTTGTAAATAATAGTGACTTGCTCTCTTCTTAAGCTGATTCTTTAGTTGGTCTTTTTTCCTTTAAATATTTGATGTCACACTGGGATTCAATTCAAGTTCATAACTAATTATTTAAGGAATATGTGGCTATCGATTAACTTCTCACTGAGAATAGTTAACAGAAGTCTTGAGGAGGTTACTAATGACTCGTCACTTCCTTTATCTTTTTCTCAGCATGTTTGATAGAGTTGGGCAGCATAATCTTAGGAATCTTGAGTGTTTCCTATAATGAAATATGTGTAGATGGTGGAAGATACACTTCAAGTTAAAAAGGGTAAATTCTGATTTGCTTGAAGGCATAAGAATCTTCAGGAATTTTGTTTCTTCAAGTTTTTCATGTACCTTGTGCTTTTAGCCAAATGGCTAGGTTCAGTTCAACAAAAGCCATTTTATACAGGAAGAAAAAAATTAGCTGTAGGAAAGGGCACTTGACCTAAAGAGGTATTAAGTTTTTGAAGTATGAAATTTTAGGATATAATTATTTCATCCAGAAGTATAGAATTAGCTTTTCCTTATGATTGATTATTGCCTTTTCAACTAAACTGCTTCTGGAAGAAGTTATCTGCGTTCTGATTGCCTGCTTTAATCAGACATTTCATAGCAAGTTTGGATTCAAATGAATTAGCCAAAATATCTTGTGATGTCCTTACAGCTTTATAAGTGTATGCACCTTCGGTCATTTGAAGTCTATAACCAAATGGAGTCATTAGAATGCATGTTGACATCTTTTTTCTCCCATGCAGGTTCTTCTTATGTAATTCTAAGTCGCAAGTTCGTTGAGTTTTGCATCTTGGGGATTGACAATTTACCGAGAATTCTTTTGATGTATTATGCAAATACCCCTTCAGCACATTTGAACTACTTCCATACCGTGTTGTGCAATTCACCCAAGTTCAACAACACCACTGTTAACCACAACATGCAATTTGTTTCATGGGATGACCCTCCCAAACGAGATCCACGCACCCTTGGTCTGAAAGATTTGAAAGCAATGCTTGAGAGTGGAGCAGCATTCGGGACCCAGTTCCCTGAAAATGATCCCGCTCTAGACCTTATTGACCAAGAGTTGCTGAATAGGAGCCTTGGCAGGGTTGTGCCTGGTGGTTGGTGTCTAGGTGGAGATGATGATCAATGCACCCAATGGGGTGATGCCGATGTTCTTAGACCTGGCCCCGGAGCCAAAAGATTGGCAAAATCTGTTGTACAATTATTTTCTAATGGCACTCAGAGGTCCAACCATTGTATATTTGAATGATACTTTTTTGCTCGTTTGTTTTGGATTCATATTGTTGTTTATTTCTGTAGGTTCAGCTTCAGTAATTTCTGGGATTCCCTCTAAATGGTGTAAGAACATTCTTCTTATTCTAAAGCCCTTTTAGGGTGAAACAATGAAATTGGCAGATTTTTCAGATTCTCAGAAGAGTATATAAGGATGATACAAGAACTTGATTTCTTTCAGATGAGGTGTACTTGACCAGCTCCCTAGATTTGAATAATACGAACTACAAAAAGGTTTCTTGGAACAATCGATCCACTAACCTAGAAGTTAAACCGACTCAGAACCAACGAGACTTGAATTATTTACTAGGGAATCCTGCCAACCCAGCTCCGATTAATGTGACCACCAAAGAATGAGAGACAAAAAAGGAAAGGTAGATATCAGAGAGAAAATATAAAAGATCATTCACCAATATTGATTAAATAAATCGAAAGCTTGCTGAGATGCACCACCAATAACGTAATAATGTATCAAACGAATCCAAATATTTCTCACGAACGTTACAACCTGTCTCCTTGATTTACAATGCCTTCCTTCCCTTCATATCGAAACATGGCCCTCTCAATTCTGGGTTCAAGGCGGTAATATCACTGGCAGTGCAGTCCCCAAGCCCCAGGGCTTCTTCTTCCCCTGTTTGTCCTGCTGTATATGTCATCCTTCAAGTTTTACCTTACCTCCTCTCCGGTCACATAAACAATAAATCGCCACAACTATCCTTCAATGGTCCTCCTAGTATTGTTGACGCTGACCTCCTCTACCTTTCTTGGATTTGCCCTTGCTCTCCTGCATCTTCTTTTTCTTGGCTTCAACAGTTATCCATGTATAATCCGGGGGAATCATAAATGGGTCTTGAATATCTTCTACCCGACTAGTGGGGCCTGACATCACGGAGGAATTCTGACGGTATGGGGCCTTGATCCAATCAAACCATGAACTTGAGGACTGTGGGACAAGGTTTTCTCTGCCTTCTGACTTGGAGGCTCCTGGGCTTGAAGGTGGCGTGCAAAACTCCTCCAATGGCTGTAGCTCTTCAAACCTCGTAAATGTCACCATCACCCTAATGGTAGGAACAACTGGAATTGCAACCTGAAAGAAAACCACAATAAAATTCATCAGAAAAAATTAAATAGAGGAAGCAGAATATCTAGCATAAAAAAGAATAGTAGGGCACTATCTGCCAGAGGTGTTGCAGAAGGTCACAGGACAAAAATGTTGTCATCCATGGATTACCCACACCCATCTCATGGGCAGAAATGGCAGAAACCAATCCAAAAAGCAACGGCTATCCAAGATGATAAGTGGCAGTAACCTTGGTTATCCCATATGACAAAAGTAAGCAGGTAATCAAATGATTACACAATAACATTAAGTGAAAGACATATACAAAAGAAAAGCACTTTAACAGAAAGGAGTTCAACAAAGATCAAAGGCAGCACTGGCAAGCACCAGAATGTGTAGGACCACATAACAAGTCGTGAAGCATGAATCCAAGATAACATGAACAGCCATGCTTCTAATATTGTTTAATTATCAAACATTAATTACAGCTTTTACAGTCAATGATTGCCGAACCATGGTCAACCGTGAGCAGAAGCAAAAGAAGTATACTAGATGTCTGCACATAATTGTCCACACTCCATGCTGTTCAAAGTCTACCAGCTAAATATAGAATCATGTCGAATTCTTGTGTAGGAAACACACACAATAACACTTTTTAAGGCCTTCTGAAGTTTAAGATATCCCAGTCAGAATAACATTCCAAGCTTGCAACCACCTCTAGAATGGAGGCCAAAATGCCAATAAAAGACGCTTAATTCATTTTTTTAAGAAACTTTAGTGAATAGGGAAGGGCACTACGTCCCAGATGCTTGTTTAAAATCAGTCTGAAAATGAAAAGTTTGTAAATAGAAACATTATGCCCCACTGGAAGACAGTGACAACTACATACAAAACAAAAAGCACAAAACACTGGACAATCCACCTAGAGAAACTATTTTGGGAATAACATTTTTTAAGACTAAATCTTAAGTACAAACCCCAATCTACAAGTAATCAAAGTCAGTCGCATGAATATGGAACTATTAGACATCTCATTACACCGACAAACAGATGCGATGAGAAACGAATTAAGACCGACAACAACTCTCCACCAGGCAGAACCCACATTTAAGCTTGCTCCCTTCCTTGACCAACAATAGTGTCGGGTGGGTGGATGCAGGACGGAAGCAGACCATGACATGTTACCTGATCAACTTTGAGACGGCCCCTTATCCAGTTTAGTAAATAATAATTATAGTTCAGAAAATGAGCACCAATTATTTTGAAGCTCGCTAAAGGAACCCCCCAATTCAGTTCCTTCATTGCCACATGTCACCTTCTTCAACCCTTTCCTCATTACTTCCCATGAAACTTATGGCTTCCATAATTTCTAGTGAATGGACTGACCACCATCACCAAGATCCTTCTCACAAATGAACCATTTGTTTGCGCCATCTTAAATGACACTCTAATTTCTCGTGTATGGGTGCTACTCCCAAATGTTTATTAATACTTTCTTCAAATTTTGCTCAGCAAACACACCAGAAAGCTGCACTACCTACTCTGAGAAAGTATTGATCAATCCATAACCATAGTAGGAAGGCCAAATTACAAGCATGAAAGATTGGAGACACATAGATAGGCCCAAAATGAAAGGGAAACGCACTACACTACAAACAGTTATTTTTTTTTTTATTTTTTTATTTTTAAAGAAGAAGAAACACGCATTCTTCTTAAGCTATAAGGAGTTGATGCATGTTTCGTTCTACTTCTTCACTAGTTTTGTACACAGAGCATTCGGCATGCATTCACAGAAATTTTTTAAAGAGGTGCACTGCATGCCTAGAATTATGTCTGAGATGTTTAACTCTTTCAACCTCAATGACTTGTATTGAACTAATAGTCTTAGTACCCATTAAAATGTTCATTCACTCGAAGAATATGAAAACAGCTTGGAACTGCACTCAGGACTTTTCTCAAGCCTTCTATTACTTTGTGGTGGGAAGAATATGGGGGTAATCTCCAAATAGAGTCCCGAATTTTCCTAATTTCAAATACAGCTACAAGAACTGTATTTTACAGAGTCAAATCCCTAAGTACAGCTCACAAGAACCTGGCAGAATTATTTATTCAAGCTTGTTCACTTAAATTGTTTAAAAAAAAGCCGTTCTACCCCTCCTGTTCTAATGCAGTGACAGAGTAAGAGGTGGACCCCCAAAATTTCCCTTCCTTCCTGAAGCTGGGAGAGAAGGACATGAGAGAAATCCCCTCCAGTTTTCCTCTCTGTGAACTTCCCTATGCTCTCTGGCGCAAAGCAAGAAGCTATCCTGCACAGATGCTAGGGGGCTGCTTGAAGCACCTAACTACCACTTTACATAAAATAAATAGAAGATATTTAGCCCCTCACCTCTCCCTCAAAATGTATAAAATTTTTAAAATCTTTATGGACAAATTTAAAATTTCACATGTCCAATGCTTCAATTACAGATATTTGCCAGCAAGATCTCAATTATATGGCTGCATTTGGAAATACAGCAAGCTTGTGGGAAATTGAAAATTAAGCCAAAAATAGAGCTGTATTTAAAATTTTCTTACAACAAGGATAATCTCTAGTTATAAGATATACATGCAAATGTGTAGGGTTAATGGACAACAGTTAGAATCCAAACCACCATACCCAGTCAAAATTCACAGATTATTTCTCCTGAAAGGAAATGTCAACACAAATGAATTACTTCCCACTCCACCCTCAGAGATTGTATTCTCAAAATCCAAGTCATCTCTACCTCAATTGAAAAAATGCACAAAAACTACCATACCATACAAGTCAGAACCTTCATTCAAGTAGCAAATTTTTAAAACAAAACTACCAAGAAAAGATAAGAGGCTCAACCGCAAGATGGACAAGAAATAAAACAAAATAAGAAGCAGAAAGAAAGAAAGAAAAAAACGAAAAAGACAAAAAAAGCCATCCATGTAAAGAAAAAGAAGGGGCGAGCACATCAACAAATGGTCCTAACAAATATACCACCATCTCATGTATAAAATTGCATTTGAAAAACCTTTAGGGTCCTATCGCTGAATAGCATGATAGTACCATGTACCCCATTGATGCCTTTGCAACAAGAGAGGTAACTAATTGGAGAGAGAATGAGAACCCTAGCCATGTGGAAGGTAAATGTAAAACATCACCATAGATTTAAGGATGTAGAAGACACAGAAACCAACTATTAAATACCAAAATAAAAATAAAAGCATATAGTAAAATCTGAATGCAATATTCGTTAAGGTCAATCACCTTTACTGGAAATGTCCCTGGAGGGAGCTTAGTTGTAAGTAGTTCTCTTAGCCGACGAATTGCCTTCACCTTGTTGGCTAGAATGTCAAGCATTGGTAAAAGCTCTTCAGTCTGAAGTGGAAAATTTGGTGAAAGCCAAAGAATCGGTCTTAACCCTTTCTTGTACTCACTTTCTCGGCTACTATTCTCCCTGCGCCGAGGTCCACTTTCAGAACTACCAGCAGACTTTCTAAGATCTCTATCCTTCCCCTTACGGTGGTCCTCTGCCATGGCTGAGACCTCCACAGAATGCCTTCCTCTCTGATATCTAGACGGAGAAGATTCTCCAAGGAGATCACTTACCTTCTCATCCACACAAACTGAACTTCTTGGGGGAACCATCTTTTTTTGTGTTTCATGCTTGCACCCACGCTTTCCCCAGTTGCTAAACCACCCTTTTTTTTCATGATTGATCTCTCCATTGCTAGAACTGCTCATGTCTTCAACAGGGATCTCCCTCGCCTCGTAACAACTGTGCCTATGAGGAATAATCCCATCTGACGAGCTATCATCATTAACCTCCGAGGAGCCCATTTTAAGAGCTACTTCCAATTGCCTCTTTTCATCTTCTGTCAATAGGTCCTCATAGCCCTCACTCTCTGTATCATTCCCATTGCTGGATGAGAAGAACTCATCATCTGTCATAGCTCCAGGAACCTTCCTAGATTTAACACTTACTACCACATGGTGCATATCATACACCTTGGCCTTCCATGCGCCCACCATTTCTGTTTTCTCCTGCCTCCGCCAAGTTAACTGCGGCAATAACACAGCCTGAGTTACATCAATCCCAGGTCTGAAAATATTAGTCTGTGACATTGCAGCAACTTCCTGTTGGATTTCCGCTTCAGTGGCCGGTGCCCCTGCGCCATCCAATGCATTCATCACCTCCTTATCCTTATGTGAAATCATGCAAAGTGACCCGGGAGGGACCCGCCCATCCTCAGTCCCATCTCCAAGAAACAATATGCTCTGATCTGAGCGCTGAATCCTGAAACCATCAAAACCTGCCAACGTCATATCAGCCCTCAAATTTGATCCCCTTTTCCATATCTTGTATGTGTCAGATGGTGCTATCCTAGAAATAAAAGGAATTACGGAACTTTCAAAATGGAAAGTGATCTCCATATAAAAATCTCTCATTCTTCTCAAGGTTCCAATCAAACGAGGCAGTCTCCTACACCATTTGGCCCATGCGAGTGGCTGGTAGTGTCTCACAATTATCATGGCAATTGTCTCCTCTCTTGCACATATAGCTTCTTGAAGGGCACTCCAACCATGTTCATTCTGCAAGCTCCAATCAGCCCCAGCAACCATAAGCATTTCAGTAGCTGTAGCATCACCAAGCTTGACGGCTAGATGGAGTGGGGTCTCACGGTTAGGTACATCTCGTCGGTCAACCACCGCAGAGATTTGATCGGATTTTTCTTCTTCAGCTAATGAAGCCGCCTCAGTACGGATCTCAGCTGGGTCTGCTAGCCGAGGAAGGGAGGCCAATATGTGCCGCAGGGAAGCATAATCCCTGGAGATTACGGCCTTATGGACGGGGCTATGGACGTATTTGGAAATTTCAAGTCCCGCCATTGATAGGAAGGATCGGTCAATCAGAAAGAACTCTAATCATCAAAAGCAACAGAAAAAACCCCAGAGAAATAGTCGTTAAAAACGGTGAGGAGAAGGTCAAGAGCAGCTCAAAACAATCTACAAAATAATTCCAATTGATCAAAGGCAGGAAAGCTAAAATGATCTAATTCAACAAAGGAACAGGTTCTACCGGTCCCCCTTTCAAATGGATCCAGAAACACCTAAGAAGAGACCAAATTGGAGAAACCCGGGACAAACATATACGGTAAAAAAAATGGACAAATAGAGAAGACCCACAGACCTTTCGCCAAAGGAATCCTCAATCACCACAAGAATCAGACGCGGTACGTAACTGTATTCGAAATCTCACAAGAAAAGATATCAAGGAAAGGAAAAAGGGAAATAAGAAAAAAAGAAAAAAGACTACGCTTTCTGCTGAGGGGGATGGGGAAGCAATGAAAAGATCAGAAGCAGTTCCCAATCATGGACGAATGAACAACCTGGCCTCAGATCTCCTCCAGAACTCCAAGAAAGAATTTTTCCAGATGAGAGGTTATAAAGAAAAGGAAAAAAAGAATAGACCCCGAAAGGTTCAAAACCCCACCCCACCTCAAAAGCATATAAAACAAGAGATCTCTGCGTTTTAATCCAGACCAGACAAGCCCAAGAACATGCATGTATCGAGGGAAGAAAGAAGTGCGGAATCTGTTAAAGAAACGCAAAGATGAAGAATCAAGAAAAGAGTGCTCGAAAGAAACAGAGCCCCACCATCGAAGCAATGGAAACCCAACACCAGAAACTAATAAAGCAGGTAGAATATAAGCATCAAATATCAGTTGAGGGAGAGAGAGAGAGTAACAGAGAGAGAGTTACCTCTCCCCGCTGCCAAACGGATTAAAAAAACAAAAAGAAAAAATGGGGTCTTCGCAATCCCTGCTGGAAACTGCAGAAAAGGAAGACTCGCCGGGTAGATACCCTGTCCGCTTCTTATTACGAGAGAGAGAGGAAGCAACGGTTTGTCTAAAAGGCAAAATGGATGGATGCGGGTACTTTCCTACCGTTTTCTCTCTTGATTACTAACTCCTTCTCATCACTGATCAGGCGGGCCTCCTGTTTAATAATCCCCGAACTCTTTCCAAAGCTGACTAAAGTCTACAGAGCGTGAGCGAGTGCGTGAGCTTCTTCTCCCTCGCGCATGGACGACAAAGCAAACCAGACCAGACCACAGACGAGTTGGCGATATCAAACCCGATTCCCTGACGGCGTTAAAAAATCGAAACTCGTGCCCTTGCGTCCATCTTATCCCCACCCTTCACGAGGCCTAACTGTCTGACGGTAGACCCGAGACCGTCCATCATCAACCTTGACATGCAAATCCCCTGTCTCCAGTCATATAGCCATGAAAATTTTCTGCATCGGCACTCCAAAGCAAACAAACAGACGAAAAAAACCCATTTTCGTGTTCTTTTCCTCTGTATTACCAGACGAGGACGTACTTCGGGTAGATGAAGTGCAGCTTCGAGGGCAATAAAGTAACAACACTCTAAATCGTCCTCACGGAGTCAAAGATGCCAACCTCCCTCCATCCCCTTTCTCACATCTCCGACTCGCTAGTTGTAACTTGTCAGCTGTCACTCGTTCGGCGAAACACCAGACGAAGCAGGAAGAGAGGGGACAGGGACATGAGACGGCCCCGGTGGAATCGTGGCAATCTGTCGTACACGTGCTAGAGTGATTCACAGTGCGCCGTTGACACGTGGGCTTCAGATCTAGTGCAGGGCAGGGCCGGAGCTTTAATTACTCGAGTAATGACAGAAGTGATTAATGATTAAGAATTCTTTTACTAATCGTCTTCGTTTCGAAAGTCACGAGAGAGTAGATTAAAGGGAAATTTACCTCAGAGTGATTGGTGAGACACGCGTGGTGTAAAATCTTGCAAAAGTGTTTCGGCTCAGAGACAAGGTGGAATAGTGGGACCCCTGCGCTTTCAGAACGCTTGTGTGTGAATCCGACAGTGTCATTATAGCTTGATGAGGATTTAGAGGTGTGATGTGCCCCAACGTTTTTGAGACGATTACCTCACGCTTGTGAAGGTTTGGATCCAATCATGCACGAGTCACGACTCCTGAAAAAAAAAAATAAGAGGAGAATCCCATCTTCTGGAGCCAAACATCTTCCTGTAATTCCCTTATTATTTAAAACTCAGTTCAGGATAAGACAGATGCTGAATCTGTTGTTACTTTTACCTTTTGGCGCCATCGACGAGCTTCTGATAGAATCTGGTGATTTCAGGTTTCAGCCTGCAAGAGCTGCAATCAAAGTACAAAGACAAAAACACAGAACACTTGAACGGTCATCACGCAAACACCCCCTTTCGACAACTTAGGGTGCCGAGTCTGCCGACTTCTTTTAGTCTCGTTTAATGGAAAAAGCAAGTCAATACGGATATCCATTTCCTGGTAAGCCTCGGATGGGGCAGAGAAACCAAAACCACTTAACCCAACACTCGTCCGTCGAGTAAAACAAAATTAAACCTCTAGTAGAAAAATTGAAGGAACGAAAAGTCAGAGACTACTACAAAAGAAACACACCTAAACAAGCTCTCAAAAACTTAACACTAAAAATAAACTTTCGCAACTCAACCTCCTAGTACAATATCATAAAAATGAAACTGAACCTTAAACCCTAAACCCTCCTCAGTCTGAACCCACTTGGCCAAAATATTTCCTGAAATGAAACTATTGCCTCCGAACCCAAACAAAAATGGTCCGTTCCAAGCAAATAAAGTGAAAAAAATACATAAAATAATGCATCAGATGCCGGTGAAAGTTTACAACTCAGTATGACTACATCAAATGCAATCAAAATAATACAAACATAACTAACCAATGAAGTTTGCAAAAGTCATTAACAATGTCAGTTGCATGGTTTATACACTTCAAGCCTTACAGAAAAACAAATTTCAACGAGGGTCAAATCCAGATTTAGGCTCATTTTCCTATCATTTTTAATTTGCAATATCACTACTAAATTGTTACATTACATTACATTTTATTGACTATTATTACTTGTTAAAGAATTAGACAATTTACTACGATCAAATTAATTAACTAATTAGTCAAGATGGTTCCAATAACAATATATCATTAATTATATTACATTGAAATCTACAAAAAATTATTATTTATAACTAACAAATCAAACTAATTAAGAAGACATTAACACAATCACACATTATAAACTTGCACAAAAAAAATTTAAAATGAAAAAAACATTAGCCTCAAGAACCAATGAACAGACTCAAATTGGTTTCTCATGCCAAAATAAGTGATCTCTAAAAACTTCCATATTTGTTCTTCCCAGTGTTGAAGAGACATTGCTGGTGAGAAAATGGATTGGCTAGTTGGAGAAGAAACCATACAACTTGAAGAAAATGGATGGAATATTGTTGTACAGGAAACACTGCTCGCTTGAACTGTAGATTGGTGTCTCAATCATATCTGTATTCCTTGGCATGTCACACATCTCAACTGAGTGACATCATCCACTCAATTAGTTGACTCTTTCAGCTCAAGATGCAGTCTACCCAATTCAAACATCCACATCATCATAGGATGTTGAAAATCGGAGACATCTAATGAGTCAGATAACCATGACTAGAAGTATGTCACCCTTATCTACTTAGAACTGAAAGAGCACCAGAAGCATTAGTCCCTCTTAAAGGATTGAAGGTTCATTGAATGACGAAATTTAAGATAACAGAAAGTGCTTCTTTTGACAATGAAAGTGACAAGGATGATTTGTAACTAATAGTACCTAACCTTTTCATCCTATCTTTCCTTGCACCTCCAACCGCTGAAGTGAAAGAAAAAGGAAAGGAACTTGGAAGTACTTACAAGCAAATGATAAAAAAAACAATGATTTTACAAGAGTACAACCAAAACAATCTTTTATAAAGAGTAGAGAGAAGAAATTATAGACTCTCAGCAGACTTCTCAACATGTGTGATGTTGCACACTCCTAAACATGCTGTAAATAACTCCAATATTAGATGCACGGAGACAGAAATTGCTGGTATCCCGAACATATGAACTGCCATATCAAACTAAATGCTTTTAGAATAAATAAAATGAAGTCACAACCGAAAAAGAAAAACAGATTCAGAAAAAACATAAGATGCATGCTTGGAAAAGGGCTTAGTTGTAAAAAAAAAAGCGCTATTACAAGCTTCTGCAGTTTTATTAAGCTTTAGTTACAAGCTAGAGGTCAGGAGAAAATAAAGATAGTTTTGAAGCACTGAAAAAACAGAGTTGCCAAATGATCTACAAAACAAAACGAACAAAAATATACGCTCACAAAGGACGAGAGAGGGGGAAAAGAGAGAGAGAGAGAGAGAGAGAGAGAGAGAGAGAGAGAGTATCACTCACATATTTGAAATGTGGTATATTCTAAAATCACCACTTACTCATTGAGCATTAAACAGCGGAACATTCTTCAGTGAAAAACTGAAAACATACATTACTGTTCATCCAAATCTGCCAGGCCTACCAAATGTGAGACAACACCATTAATGCTTGAAATGCCAGTAGCTAGTTCATCATGTAATTCTTTTGACCCATTGTTCGGCTGGGACCATTGAGAAAGAGCACTAAACATGACATTCACACCTCTCTGCAACAAAGCCACCCCTTCATGAATTTCATCAGGGAGCTTCCTCTTTTTCTTAACAGAGTTCTCATCATCAATTTCCACAACCTTGTCTTCAGCAATCTCCACATCACAACTTGTAAATTTCTCAATCACTTGCTTTAACCTGTGACCCTCTCTACTCAGAAGACAAAGTTCTGCATCACATGGAGTAACCTCAACCAGAGCACTTTCTTTCTCAAGAAATCCCTTTAGTTCTGACATGAATCTCTCTTCATTGGCCTCTTTCCCTGTCTCAGCATCAAATGATAGAGCCGCATCAGAGGGCACAAATCTCCACAATTGGTTGCAAGTAGTCCGAGCAGCAAAATAACCAAAAGCAGAGAGGGCCAAATGAACTATTGCCCAGTGACGCTCCCTCAGCAGCAGATGGTACAACTCCCAGATAGCAGAGCTTGTCATACAGTCATCACTCTCTACTATCTCCATGTGACTAAGGCCAGCTAAGAAAGATGCCAAGGCAGGTTTACACTGATGCAGCCAAATGTCAGAGGCCGAGGGACCTTCCACAAATAAGCTCTTCAACTCCAAGATAACTTCTACCATATTATTAGATGTGTAGAGATGCTTAGTGTTTGAGATTATTTCTAATGTCTGACTAAGAAGTTTACTATATTGTTCCTTGTATGAACTGCTGGTAGAGGTTCTGTAGCCATGGGTAACTGCAAGCATGAACTTCAGGACTCCTGAGAAGTTCTTCGCACCCATATCGAAACTACTTGTCTGGCTGCACGAACAAAAAAAATTGTCATCCAAATCTAGTCAGGTAGTTCTAAAATCTGACTAAGTTATATCGAGCAGTCCTATCAAGACATGTTACTGAAAAAGATTTCATGATAAACAAGACAGCAAATCCTTGAGACCCCAATTGAAGGGCCCCCATCACAGATCGGGCATGGCATGAACAATCACTTCTTTTACAAAATTATTGCAATCCAAGCATCAACATAAACAAGATTTTCTATACTTGTGTGGTAGTACTAAGAAAAGCCATTCACGAGATATGACTCCCAAATCCATAGAGGTAGCCCACTAACAGGGAGTCTTCAATTTGTGGATTGTGTAGCATATAATCATGTTGGAAAATCAAGCCCTAGATTTGTCAGTTGCCAACCCATCAAAGTCAAGTTGTCAAATAATGCAAACAATTACTTACAGAGAGTGCAACAAGCCAGACAAGGAACAGACAGCTAATCCGTGGTGAGAAATAGAACTCAACGAACTATCACTTTTACCATTGTTTTCCACCAAAACACAGAATCCAGTAAGGACTCTTTGGATAGCAAGCTTTCTCAGGTCATCTGATAGGGAATTAATTGGGAGGCCTTCCATGAGCAAGGCTGAGAGCATGATAGATGATGACTGACATTTATCATCACCAGCAACAGAATTATAAAACTGATCCACAAGTGATTGGGTCCCACTTGTAAGAACCACGCAGAGTGACCTAGCCATCCTCCTTAACGCAGAAGAGGGGGACAGGGATGACTCCATCATAGCTACTGTCTTGAATAGTGAGCATAATCCATCAAATATGTCATCCACCATTTGAGTTTCAGCATTTTGGATCAAAAAGCACCAGACTTCAATAACAATTTCCCAGCAAAGAAAGTGAGGATGAAGAAAGTTTATGAACAGAAAAGACTCCATCTCCCTCCAAGCTGCACTTCTAGCTGCTACAGTCATGAAGGTTTTCAGTGCTTCTACAGCATAAGGAAACATGGGCTTCCAAGCTAACTCTGCTGTGGATCCAGAACCACTTAAGACAGGAATGTGCAAAACAAGAACACAAGAGTAGACATCTTCTTTCATCAAAAGCTCCAAAAGACACCCTAGTTTTTTTGAGATTCCAAGAACTACCTCCTCTCTGAGATATGGAGAACTTCTGAGGAGACTCAAAAACAAAACAAACCTGCCAAGCCTTAATACCTTTGAACAGGACATGGATTCACATTCAACAGTAAATATTTCTTCCAAAGATGTTATCAGGATAGAACCACCAGAACTAATTCCCTCTGTTCCAGAACAGGTTGCATCTATGAATAACCAGTCTAATATTGGCAATTTAGCTTCATGTTTTAATTCAACTGAGTTTAGTAGGTTAAGAAGTAGGAGAAAAGATGTCGGTTCCAGAAATTCAGCCAGTGTTTTGCTTGCCGCTTTCAGATAAGTTTCTTTGCTAAGAGAGATGCCAAACGTTGAAATCATCAGGACACATAAAGTTACCTCCTTAAATAACCTCAAGGCCTGGCTTGGATATTGGGAACAGATCCGAACAGCATTAATTAAGTAAAATTTTATTGGCATGAACGTCCTTTTAGCCTCAGCTACATCCAGAGTTTCTTTGCCCATGGAAGACCATGCTCCAGCAGCATTTCTCAGAGACTCAGTGGCCAGTGAAAGTAGGGTCAGAATAATATCTCCTATGCTTACCTTATCAGCTAAAGTCCTATTACCAAGCTGCAGCAGTGAAACCACACCTTTCCATGATATGTTAAGAATAGTTACAAGACTCCCTCCACCAGAAGCTGCAATTGTGCCTAATTCGTACAAGTTACCAATTGTACACACTGTGATGTTGATGACATGTTTCAAATTATCCAATCTTCTATCATCGCCTATGGTCAGATCCTCTTCAACATTCGGCACATCAGTGCCCCACTTAACTTCTTGGGAGTACGCTCTGCACAATTTTACAGAAGAATCAAGGACAACTTGGGCCAACTTCAATACTTCTGAAGCAATGAAAGGAACTCTCTGTTTTGAAAATAAACCTGTTAGAACCTGACCTTAAAGAGATAATCTATTATACACATATATTCATCAATTATGGACATGAAAAAAATAGCCAACTTTCACAACCAGAAACGTTGCAGAAGGAAGAGTCTCAAGTGCTCACCCATTCCCAGTTTACCCATACACTCAGAAAAGGTGCAAGTTACACTTGAAGAACTCAAAATGAATAAGTAATTTGAAGAGGCAACAATGAATTCTCAGGAGTCAAGGGAACAAATGACTTGAGAGAGAAAATTCGACGCTTATTTAATTATTGATCTGTCACTGACACCTAACTATACAAAGATTTCATTACATTTTCGAAAAAACGCATATGCTGACATTTTGACCACAAAAGCTATAAGCAATTTTTAGGGCAGCATCTCTGTAGGAGACTGCAGCTCAAAATAAAAGTAATGATACTATTGTTAATCTGTACATACAATTCTACTCTTTCTCCACATAGAAGACCGTTACTTGTTGAGAACATCATAATTCATACATCTCTTTTTTTATGTTCCTATGCACTTATAAGACATGTGGTGTAAGGGAATAAAGGTCATGACCACATAAAATCATGTTAGTCATCTATATCATGAAAGTAAAGAAACTGAATACGTTTCTCCATTTCTTGTGAACTACCAGAAACATGAGGGTGCCAACGACTCCTGTGAAACATTTGTAGCTACAGACATCTTCTATTGCCTATTAACTAATTCAAAATTTTGATATTTATTTTGAGATTGTGGTTGCAATCTTTAACACCAAAACTCATGAATCTCAAAACTCCAAATTAACAACAGTCAGAGGAAATGCAAGCTTTTCTGCAGTTAGGATACTAATATTTGTACCTTGATTCCTGATATTAAAGCCTTTGTAAGACTTAGTTGTTCCAACATGAAACTTTCCACGGTACACAATAACTCTTTTTCACAGAGGAGAGTAGACCTTTTCAAGACAGACCAGATGGTAGAAAAGAAATTTGATGCATCCATGATCAACTGCAAAATCATAATAGATCAGTATGATAATTAGGAATGACTACTGAAAAACAAAAAGAGGACATAACTCACCATGATTTAGTTTTGATTTAGCAGAGCCCACAAAACAAATTATATTTCTAACATAAGTAATAACATTATGGTACACAAAAATAATAGAAATGCAATAGGGATTGCAACATTTCCTTTTGGATTTGATAACTTTTCTGAAAGGAAGTAAAAATAAGCAAAATTAAGGAGCTGTACTGTTCAGAGTATGATAATACCCTTGACAGAAATCACTTTGAAGTATCCCATTAAACCTTTCTTGCTCAAGATAAGAAACTTGTAGTGTATCAGAGATTATGATGCATCAGATCTGCTACGCACATTAAAATCTTTGCATATAAATTTTCAAATTAATAATTGTTATCGTTAACAGAACAATAAATAAAAAACTGAATTGTGCAATTCAACCTGAAGCCAAGAAGGCTCAAGTTAAATAAAAAGCATTGAAGAAAAAGGAGCCAACAGATACCACTTGTTAAGTCAAAAACTGTAAATTCAAATGCATTAAAGATGACAATTGTACTTGGGAAGAGAAAATAGTTATGAAAGGAACTGTCATAATAGACACATAAGAAATTGGGTTATTGAATGGATAAACCATGGCAAGAAGATGAATTTGAATTTCTCAGATGATAGTGTTCTTATTTGTTTATGTTGGCATGGCCCAAGTGCCTAATTTCAGCTCAATTGTGGAGCTCTGGGAAACTAGTGGTCATTGAAACTCTGGTTTTCACAGTAAGGAACTTCTGATCAACCAAAGATGGGCTACATCAGCAAGGGACATATTACCAACACTACAAGATTGCATGCTGTGTTAAAAGGGGATTACAAGATTGCAACAAAAATAAAAGAGTTAACCATGCAAAAGCTCACTACAGAATAACCAATACCTGAAAAACAAGGTTTGAATGTTTTTCATCAAGGGATTCCTCGGTCTGAAGATGTTTCCCACACCACACACTCACCTAAAAAAAGATATTCGAGTTATAAGATGGGGGAAGACAATTAACAGACTTTGAATCAGGGATATATTGAGTAACATTAGACCCATGAAGACAAAAACAATACCTTTGTTCCAAGCACCAGAAAATGGCTTAGACAAAATAACATGTCCCTCTCTACATACATTTGAGTAATATGCAAGATAGATTTGTTTAGTGTGCACTGTGGCATACCTAGGCAAGCAGAATCCTCCCAAAAGCTCTGTCTAATGGTTAAGGAGAAAAACAGAGAGGAGCTAAACAGTAACAAGTCTGTAGAAAACACACATCTATATGTGGAGTTCAGAGATATATGTTCTATTTAACTAAAAGAACAAATTTGGAGTTTTGAGCAGTGACTATCATTTGTTTAGATCAACAGAAAAAATGGAAATGAATCGCATAAATTAGTATAATTGAGCATATGTGTTACAGAAAAAGAGCATATACTTTACTCATCAATATCGTTGAGGTTACATAAAATCCTAAAATGCTCATTGAGATACTAGCTCTATGAAGAACCAAAGGCATAGTGAACACGTAATCCTGTTTTCAGAATAAAAGAAGACAACAACTAATTCAACAAGTTAACCTTGAGAAACAGGAACAAAGTATTAATGTCAACATATTCTCAAGTATAATGTCTACTTCCAACTTTTCTTGCAGTATTTCCCACCTACCCAGGGCATATTGAACACGTAATCCTGTTTTCATAAAGTAAGATGGCAACAATTACATTCAACATGTTAATCTTGAGAAACGGAAACAACATATTAATGTCAACATATTTTTAAGTATACTGTCCACTTTCCAACTTTTCCTGCAGTATTTCTTCTTACTTTCCCAGTGCTTGACACATTTCAAGTACCTAGAACTCACTTTTGAAGGCATAGCTTTCAAAAGAAGGTCCAACAATGAACTTGTGCGCACTTGGTAATTCACATCTAGATAAAAAACAGACAGCATAGGTTTCAAAAAAATTAGCAGAGTTGTGATGCAGGAAGCCCCTCAGCCAGTACTAAGCCAAAACCTTCAAGCAAATCCTGATTCTTGTTTACTAAGGCAAGTGCCTTGTAAAAAGCAATTCTCCCATACTACTTAAAGCAGTTCTCCCGTACTACTTCCAGTCTAATTAAGTCTGCTAAACATATATTCCGTCAACTTCCATAATGTCCCTATTGAATCTTCAAATGACAATATTTCAGCTCCCCATGCTCTATGGACAGATGTTGACAACTCATCTCAAAGACAAACATATATACAATTGGTTTGGATACGACAAGGCATTCCGCAAGTAGAATCAAGTCAGACTCGTCAATAGTATTGGAAACGCCGAGTTGGTTAAGTAGATCAATTCTGTTTTCAGTAACCTGTAAGTAAAAAAATCTGATGTAAACTTAAAATCCCCAGATAACTCATAAATATATGAATAAATAAATAAAGGCAGTTACAGAAGATTATGTTTAAACTGGAACCTGAAAAGTCTCTTATCTGAAAAAATAATAAATATAAACAATTATATGCTAAAATCACGATAAAAATATTAAAAACAGCTAAAATGTGACGAATTATATGGTTTCGTCGATATCAGATAAGAACTTGAAATTCACACATAGGGCACGAGTTGCAAAAAACTTAAATTATCATGTCAATGCTAGAGAAAAAAGTGAATGAGTACTCTAGACTCATTAAACAGATACTAATGGTAAATTCCCAACCCTAGCTCTCTCCACCATAGGAATACTACGTGCTGATCAACGTCGATCTGAGATACATTACATTTTTGTTGCGGATGTTTTGCATCGAAAATACGTGTTAGCTTAACGTTCTTAGCCCACCGAAGCAACAGAACGAAAAGAGTTTTACTAGCTTACCTATAGCAATCGTTTGCATTGAAGTATCAACATTCGGTGAAAAAAAGTGAAGCATATCAGGATCAAAGACTAAAAGAATCGCGATCATTTCATAGTGGCGACTAACCTTTGAAGCTCTGATGGCTTCAAGTAGGCTGTGCACGTCGTTTTTTTGTACTTCTCTCTCCATCTGTGTCCGGAACTCGTTTCCCGCCTCCACGAGATGCTCCAATGTTTTAGCGGAGGCGCCAGTTTAACTGTATGAAATAAATCGTACATGGTGCGGACTCGGATTCGGGACGAAGCGGGTTCGATCGGGTAGGATCGCCCCTAATCCTCCACGTGTGACAAATTGCACACGAATGAAAGCATGTATAGGCTCTTCAAAAAAGTGGCGAACTCGTTTTCCATCCTCTACCCTGTTTGCGACATTGCGACATGCATGACATGGGGCCAACATTTCAAGCTTAATTTCCAGAATAAAGAGTGGGTTCCCCCGCGGCCCTGCCTGGCTCCCTCTTCACGTACACGCTCGTTGGATGGTCAAGCATCAGCCCTTACAAGCCCGCCAAAGCAAGAGCTCGTGGAGGCCAGTTAGCCACGCAACCAAGCGCAGGGTCTCGATGCCCGGAAGTTGGGAATCAACTCATCAAATGCCGAAGCGACATCAACTTTCACCCTCTCCAGTACAGAAATTATTATAATATAATTTTTATTTTATTTTTATAATTTTATTATTATTTAATTTTTTTTAGTAGGTTAGAATTCGAACCCGATTAAAATTATTGGGCAAAATTAAAAAATTCAAATCAAACAATATATATAGATTCCCTCGATACCCCTCCTACTCAGAGTTAGTCCAGGAGTTTGCAAGAGTTAAGACACAAAACACAATTGTCTTTTATTTCCGCTGTTAGATATCTTTTTAATCATCGTTTAATCATTTTTAAAACAAGGTCCAAAGTACGTGTAATCCATTTTGATTGTAATTCATCAATCATGTCGCTGAAGCCGCAAAGCCGCGAATCCAGGAAAATTCGCATCGGTGTCGCAACCGGGTTAGCCCAAAGCGATTTCCGATCTGAAATTACAAAACTCTGTCGACGTGTCTTTTCCTGTTTTGCTGATACAACGTCAAGCACGTGCCTCTTCTTTTTGTCTTATCTTGATTCGGTGGACGTCTACCGGCAGTGGCGAATGGGATACGGTCGTTATACGTATTTCAGATTAGTAGAGACCATGGAAGTCGGTGGTGACACGTTCGAAAAGTCCTCGTTCCGTGGTAATAGCTTCTTAGTCGGTACCCACTAAATGCGTCTTCAGCGCAACTCGTCCCGTACCGAGTCAACTAAAATTTAATTAAAATGTGTAACAGTTTATAAATCTAACGAGTCAACTAATCGAAATGGAGAATGCGGGCTCCACTTTTAAGAAGGTAGACTCGATAGAAGCCCCGTATAAAATTAGATTTCTTAATGGTCTTTGCTTGATTAATTACTTCAATCGACTCATTAAAACTCATGCTAGTTTCTGAGTCCGTACCGATTTAAATAATGGCAGCATTAAATTAAATTAATTTTATAAATATTTTCAGGCCAATGTTGATGGATACATGAAAATATTAAAAGTGCGATTACTCATGTTCCGTAGTACGCAATCCATGTGCTTACCTTACATGCGGAGGCAATTAATGTGATTACGCGATAATTAAGGCACGCATAGAAGATACCAGACAGGTTTCTCCACATCAGGGCTAACGCTCGATTTATACTCGTCAGCACCGGGCTGACAGACACGTAGTCATTTGATCCGACGTGGGACTACTGTCACCGGCTGCCGACGGAGCCAACGCGGTATACAGCACTAAAGTGCGCTTCTGATCTCTTCCCAACTTATATAGCGGATCGATTCGCTGCGGGGGTTCAAGGATGGACAGCACACACTGGCGCAGGAAAGGCTAATACAATTCGTCACTCTCGCCGTCGTGCAGTAAGAGTTAGCTTTCTCATCGGTTTCTCGTATTCCTTTCTTGCTTTTCTTGCTCCAGTGTGGCGATTGATTGTTGGGTTTATCTGGGTCGGCGTTGTGGAAAACTGTGATCTGGGGAGTGTCTGCTTCCTGGGTGATCGATGTCGTAATTGTGATAATCCGTCTTTCCGCGTTTCTGTTGTTCCTTGTTAGAAAAAAATCTCGGTGTTTAGCGAGGCTTTGTTTATCTGCCGCTTGTATCTTCTTCCTGACCTCGTCTAATCACAAAGGCGATTCAAGGTGGGTTGCGAATTTGGCATCACTTTCATGTCTAGCTGCGTGAAGCTTGTTTCATTTTCGACAGTTCTTACATCTGGAATAAGGCCTAGGGTTTCTTGGAGTTAATCATCCGTCGGGCACGTTGATTGATATTGTATTAACCGTGTTATCGAGGAATCGTGGAATTGGGTTAGGGTTCTCCTGAGCTTGTTATTTATTTCGTCTCGTGGAAGGTTAATCTGTCCGTTTTATGAGATCGTTCTTTGACGTAGGTCCTGGTTTCTTAGTGATCTCATGAGACGCCGCCCATCTGCGTGCATTCCTGGTGTTCACATGGAGAAAGCGTTGGGAAAGCAACGATCGGGTCGGTTCTGTTTCCTTATTTCTTTGTCCATCTTATTTTGGTTCTTGATATTTTACTTCCATTTTTCTGTTATCGGGGGTGGGACTGTTGACAAACTGGAGGAATCCATTTCATATCACTCCGAGTCATCTAAAACTGTTAGCCCCCCTAAAGATTATCCATTCACGCGAGCCCTGAGAACCCTTGAAAACACAAGTGATCCATGTGGCGGAAGGTATATATATGTTCATGACCTGCCCCCCAAGTTCAATGAACAGATGCTTAAAGAGTGTAAGAGTCTCAGCCTCTGGACCAATATGTGTAAATTCACCACCAAAGCGGGACTTGGCCCTCCACTTGAGAATGAAGAAGGAGTCTTCTCTGACACTGGATGGTATGCAACAAATCAGTTTGCTGTAGATGTCATATTCAGTAATAGGATGAAGCAATATGAGTGTTTGACTCAAGATTCCTCCCTTGCTGCTGCCGTTTTTGTGCCATTCTATGCTGGATTTGATATTTCCCGATACCTCTGGGGGTACAACATTTCAGTAAGGGATTCTGCTTCTCTTCAACTGGTTGATTGGCTTACAAAAAGGCCTGAGTGGAATGTAATGGGAGGCAGAGATCATTTTCTCGTGGCTGGTAGGATAACTTGGGACTTCAGGAGGTTATCTGATCTTGACACAGATTGGGGTAACAAGCTTTTGTTTTTACCGGCTGCAAGGAACATGTCGATGTTGGTTGTAGAATCAAGCCCATGGAATGCAAATGATTTTGGTATTCCATATCCAACCTACTTCCATCCTGCGAAGGACTCCGAAGTGTTTCTTTGGCAGGACAGGATGAGGAATTTGAATAGGCAATGGTTATTCACGTTTGCTGGTGCTCCGCGTCCTGATAATCCCAAATCCATTAGGGGGCAGATTATTGATCAATGCAAGAAGTCAAAAGTATGCAAGTTATTGGAGTGTGATTTTGGTGAGAGCAAGTGCCACTCTCCAAGCAGTATAATGAAAATGTTTCAGAGTTCTCTCTTTTGTCTCCAACCTCAAGGGGACTCTTATACGCGAAGATCTGCTTTTGACTCCATGTTGGCAGGTTGTATTCCAGTGTTCTTCCATCCCGGTTCAGCTTACACTCAGTATACATGGCATCTTCCAAGAAATTATTCGACTTACTCTGTTTTCATCCCAGAGGATGATATTCGTAAGAGAAATGTTAGTATTGAAGATAGATTGAAACAAATTTCTCCAGAGCAGGTGAGTATTATGAGGGAGGAGGTAATAAACCTCATACCAAGGCTTGTATATGCAGACCCTCGATCCAAGCTTGATACTTTTAAAGATGCATTTGATGTGGCTGTACAGGCAATTATTGACAAAGTTACACGGCTGAGGAAGGATATCATAGAAGGTCGTGATAACGATGATTTTGTGGAAGAGCTCAGTTGGAAATATGCTCTGTTAGAGGAAGGACAGAGGAATGTAGGGCCACATGAATGGGACCCTTTCTTTTCAAAGCCAAAGGATGCTGTTAACGGGGATTCTGTCAAGTCCTCGGCGGAGATTGGCAAAAACTCCTGGAAGAATGAACGGAGGGATCACTCATGATGCTGATGAATGTTATCATCTTTCGAAAACTTATTTTAAGCCCATGGTAGAGGACGCTTCAGCAGGTCTAATTCCGCTGCAACTTAGGAATCAGATGGTAGTATTGAAGATTAACTTTGGAGGGAATGGAGAACCGATCCATGTACACATTGTGTAAATCTAGAGGGTCGTCTTCTCTGTCTGATATATATAGTTTTCAAGTTAAGAGCACTCCGCCTTTGGGCAGTTTTGTCTGAGCCTAATAATTTTTTTTTTATTTTTGTTATACAGGAAACATAATGAACTGCTTTGTTTTTCTTCTATTATTTACTATAAACGATTGAAAGTAATACGTTTTTTTTATCAATAGTCACCGAGCTCCCGTTGTCAATGAGAACAATTCGAGGTTAACGGAGACGCAGAGCAAAGGCCAACTGGTTTGCTGCTCTGTTTCTTACTTGCAAATGACGATTGGTCAGGTATATTTTTCAGCACTGGTTCCCACATCCCCAAGAACGAGTAAGCAATGCTCAAATCGGATTCTTTTCCAGTTGCTCTGACACAATGAAATAAAGAGAGAAGCAAATCAATAACGTTGATGGAGACGACACAGCGAATGCACTGCAGAAGCTCACATGATATCCAGGGTGGAGATTAAGTCCATGTCTTGGATAATTACAGGCTGCATCACAGTGTGGGACCCAACCGAGGTTTGTGGACTTGATTACTCGTTGCATACTGGCAAGCGATTTGAGCCCATCTCGTTCGCCCAAGGCTGTTCTCTACTTCACTTGCAAATCGAATTACTTAAAGGCCCTCTTTAGATGCTATAGTTTCATTTTTTGGTCATCTAGACGTGCCTAAATTAAATACGATAATTAAATATTTTAGTTACTTTCACTTGAGTGTAAATTTTTAAACAATAAATTAAGTCCTTAATTTAATGTTTAAAAATTGAAATGTCGAGCTAAAAAGTTGTTAACTAACTCAAACTGTACGGTAGTTGTCTTGTCTGCACGTCCGAGCTTTCCGAACTATCCTGTATCTAGTAGTTTGTGTGGCTGAGACAGGGCTTCTGTCTCGCTCCCTCGGCTATGGCTTCTTCTTTCATGGCGAAGGTCTCTTCTTCAATCCTCGCTTTTTCATCTGCATCCGCATCTCAGTCACAAGGTACCCTTTTGTTTTTAATTGCTTAAATTCGGACTTTCTCATGCATCATGAGTTTTTTCTACATCTTTTCCTGAAGCAAGTAGCATCTGCGTTCTTTACTTTTAGGAATAAAGGATATCTTTATAACTTAGTAGAATTCGGCTTTAATGTTGGCTATCAGAGAAAGGGTCTAACTCGATGAAGCTTAGAGACGATTGGAGGAAACGCTCCAGACCAATTCCTCCTGGTGGCACATATCCTGCCAAAGATCACTGCAGGTTCTACCTTGTTCCCCTCCCGTTACTGCTCTGGATTGGAAGTGAAAACCGTTAAGCTTTTCCATTTCATCTTCTTTGGCAGCCAATGTGGTCTATGCGATACATATTACATTGCCCATGTCAAGAATGCATGCGCTTTCTTGGGAGACGGCATGTCTAAAATTGAGGTAAATAAAACCTGAGAAATCCTCTCTGCTCTTTTCAGGCGTTATTGCTTTGCTCCTAAGAGTCGTGCATTTTTTTTATCTGTAGGTACTACATAGATATGATACAATGAGTTTCAAAACATAAGCTCAGATTGAGGTTCAAAAGAGTGCTGTTGTAATGTTGAAGATTGAAACATTCCCTCGTTATTTTTCTGATTATTCTCATTTCTTATATTTGGATGACATTGTTTTGTGGGTGATTGCTTTTATTAGGCCTTGGAACCGGTTGTTCATGGTAGAGGGCGGAAATTGAACTCATCTGATGAAACATACTTCGGTGTGCATGAGGAGCTATTATATGCTCGGAAAACTACTCCTGTACAAGGTTCCATACATTTTATTGTTTTATACACATTTGCTTGTTTCTAAATCTAGTTTCTGAATGTGATTAAGTGACAGATTAACAATCCCTACTAAGACTTAGTATTCAAAATTTTGTGCTAAGTGTCACATAACTAAATTATAAAGGAATATTTGAATTGTAGGAGCTCAGTGGACAGGGATTGTGACAACTATTGCAGTGGAAATGTTGAAAGCAAACATTGTAGAAGCTGTAATTTGTGTTCAAAGGTATTAGCAGAAAATAGGAATAATAGACCTCATGAATCTGGTTTTTGCGCTTTTATTGAACATGTACTAATTTCGGTTCATTCTGATCTTATTCTATTGCTGCTGTCCCCAGTGATCCAGAGGACCGACTAACTCCAAGACCTATTTTGGCCAGGTATGTCAAACTAATTCATACTTATATGATCTTCAGGTATTTGGTAAACGTTATTCAAAATTAGCATGTTGAGGGAAGTAATAATTGCGCTTTCTTTGGATTAATATAAGTAGTTCATTTTCATTGTTCAGAAACTTCCAAAAAAGATCAGTAAACGTTATATGCAAAATTTACAAAAAATTTCTTACTCTGCAGATAAGATTTCTTATTTGTCTGGTTTAAAACCTGAAATGTGGAAAACACAATTCTTTCTTGTTATTGCCTCCAGAGGGCTTAAATATGTACTTAACAAGGAAAATTGATGGCTGGGATCGTATGTCTGGCCTATTTTTTAACCCAACATTGCATCAATTAGGTGGGCGTTTTTTGACTTCTGCAATTGTTTTTCTTTTCGTTGTTTCTTCGTTTTGATTCATTGTGAAGACAATTTGAGATTCCTTGAGAAATGTCGGATGCACATGGATGGTCTGGGCTGGTGTATTCAGCTTCACCAAACAATTCTGACCAGGGGTGGTGTCTCTGTTTTTCAAGACATCTCATGCATAATGTCTGGAGCTGTAAAGCTAGTATAATGGATTGCATCCAAGTCTGCCATAATGTCTAGAAAATATCTATGAATATTGAGGTTGTTGAGGAAAGTGTAATCATAGAACTCTTTGAATTTCTTCCTAGTAGGCAGTGGACTATACCCTTAAATTCACTGCTGGTACTGTGTTTTAGTTATACGTTGGTAGTCCATTTATTGATGGTAGATACATCGACTTTTGGAGTGATCCCTTCTTTTTCTCTCTTTCCACAACAAATTTTTTGACTGTTTGCAGCTAAGCAGTCCAGTTGCATTTAATTACAACTGGGTCCAGCCTCTACTTTGCATTCTTTGGCTAGGCAATTTGGTTTTTATGACCATATCTTGTTGCTCTCCATTGTGAACTTAAAGAAATATTTTCTTTCCTGTAGGACACCAGATGAAGTTCTTGCAGCCAAAGGTGTCAAGCCTACACTATCTCCAAACTTAAATACCCTCGCACTAGTTGAGGTCTCATTTTTCTAGTCTCAAACTATTCTAGATGTGCCATAACTCCAAATTTGCTGTCTTCTTATCATATGGACTAGTTGACCAGTCTATGCACATCAATGTGTTGTTTCCTCTCATGTTTGGTAACATTTCAACTTTTTTTCATGCTGTCAGGCCGCAGGTGTGAAGCGTCTTCTTTTCTGTGGTGTGGGTTGCCAAGTGCAAGGTAGAAAGCAGCTTCTAATTTGATTTTGTTTTTATTTTTTGCTTATTTGTGACTCATATCACTTTAATGCAGGCTAATCGCTAAAATTCAGCATTAAGATCCATCGAGCAGTACCTGGGTTTAGAAAAGCTTTATGTACTTGGAACCAACTGTGGTTAGTTGATTTAGCATTTCTTCAATTCATCTTGCTTTATTCTGTTTGCTTTTGCTACAACCTACAGAATCGATATTTTGTTCTAGTATATTTTACTACTGATTTTTCAGTTAAGGGATCTGTGCTTTGAACCTATTATTGATGAATGACATGTCAATGCTCCCAGTGGATAACGGAACTAGGGAAGGATTAGAGAAGTTTTTGAAAGCTGCAAGTAGCGATCCTGAAACAGTGCTACATTACGAATTTATGCAAGACTACAAGGTTTCAGTGTTAAGCCTCTTCTTCTTGGCCATATATAAGATATAACTTTGTCTTTAAATTTTCTTCAGTACTGTGCATGAAAATGCTCAATTTTAAAAATTTATTTACAATTTTTTCATATATAATAGGTACACTTGAAGCATTTGGATGGACATATTGAAGAGGTCTCTCTCTCTCTCTCTCTCTCTCTCTCTCTCTCTCTCTCTCTCTCTATATCTCTCTATCTATCTATCTATATGCTTTCACATGCATATTACCATGTTTGATTTACAAATTTTTTATCTTATTGAGCAGGTTCCTTATTTCAGTTTACCTGCGAATGATCTGGTTGATGTTATTGCCCCCTCCTGCTACAGGTAAGTTGTTTTCTCTTAGAACTTCAATCTGTCTACCTCTCCTTTTGAAGTCATAACCCACGTACTCATAAACCAAAGTTCATCAAAATTTTAAGGCAACTGATACTTACTCTAAATTGTTTTGTCTTGTCACAGATTACCGTATTTTTGTTACACTCTCTGTTTGACAGCGGATACAGCTAACCTTTTCTTTGTTTTCCTCAACCTCTGCTTGCTCCTCACATGTGAACGGCATCTTTTTGGCTGTGTCAATAAATGCTTTCTCTTTATCTCTTTTACTGTATTTGTGCATATATAGGGTGCTATTTGTCTTACATTTATCCTGTGCAAGGGCTAAATTGTCCTTTTTTACATGTGCTGCAGCTGCTTTGACTACACCAATGCATTAGCTGTGAGTTGCTTTATCTCAAAGCCCTGTTATAATGATAGTTGCCAAAAATACCCTTAGCATATTTAATAGCAACAAATTATTTTCTTCTTTCCTTTAAAAAAAAAATCTTAACTACTTGGGCAAGTGTGTATGTAATATTGCTTCCTCATTCATGTTCTTTTTGTTTGAATAGCTGTCTTTTATCTTTATATAATCTGCAGGACTTAGTGGTGGGATACATGGGAGTACCAAAGTATTCAGGGGTAAGCATGACACAACATCCTCAATATATTACTGTGAGGTAAGGGCCTAATTGAATACAGTGCTGGAATTGGCAGTTTTTTATTCTTTTATTCTTTTTTCTATAAGTTATTTTTGGATCAATTAAGTCTTATGATGGAAATGCAGCAAAATAGTGTTTGGTAATATAAGTTTCAAAAATTCAGCACCAACTAGTTTGATCATGAACTCTATGACCCGATTTCAAGTTAACAAGGGAAAAAAAATACTAAAAAGGGGTTCTCTATTCTATATTTCTAAATTATTATATAGTTTTATTTTTCTGGCAAGTAATGGAATTTTTTTTTTTTAAAATGAAGGGGAAAAGGAGATCTGAGGGTCAAGAAGTATAACCCAGAAAAGGAAAATACATAAAGTCAAATACAAGATATATACAAAACTATATAGGTGTCGGAGGGATAGGGTTCCCCCAAAGGTGTTGTTGGACCCTGTTTCTCCCAAGTGGATAGCCAAATGATTGGCTTCTCAAGGTGTGTAGCTCCAAGGGATGGAGCACTAATCTGCAACATCGAAAGTCTTTTTGATCTGGTAAAAGTGTAAAAGAGGGGGGAAGCCTCAAGCCTGAAGCATCCCAACTAATTATAAACCTAGGATCTCCTTCCACCATTAACAAATTGGAAAAGGAACTAAAGCATAAAAATTACCTGTTCCTAGAAGAGGTTTTTCAACTTGGCCTTTGCCAAGTGTGCATGCCCAAAGGGGGCAGAACACGATTAGGATATTTCCGCTCTCTCTGACGACTCCTCTACATACCTCCTGTCCAAGATTACTTGTCAAGCGTCTGTTAAATGTAGCTTTTGCCAACCTTTTATCTCCCTCCTGGTCTTTGGATCAGCTATCTCAATTCCAATTATCTTGGTTAAATGCACAAGGGATGTTCTGAACTCCATAAACTGGCCGGCGTAGAAATGAGTGTAATTGATGGTTTTCCCAATGGCTCCTAAGGACCTAAACTTTGCTTTGAAAGTATAGGTGTATGCAGGGAAGCACGGTACCTTGATCTGGATACCTGTACTATGTTGCCATTCGTCTTATGTTCTCTGGTACAGGTTAAATTATTTGGTGTTCCTTTGTCAAATCTTGCGTTACGTTGTCCTGCCCATCTATGTCTTAGAAATTCAGTGGTTGGTTTACCATGATCCCTTTCTAAGGTCTTTCCCTATTCTCTGTTACTCTTGTCTTTACCTGCCATGTTCACGGTAATTCTTTCTTGCTTCAATATTGCTCAGTCATCATGGCCCATCTTATGTCTAGTCTTTATTAACATATTCCTGCTAACTGAGTGTGATTCTCTTCGGTTGGATCGGTTGTGACCTGACCTGGTTGCCGTGACCTGGATCCATGAACTTCCTACCTGATAATGTTATCATTGAAGTTGAAAAGTCGAATCATCATGTGTATTTGATTTTATTACATATACAGACCATACTCAGTCTCTTTATTAAGATAGAATTAGTGATACACTTTTCAAATGGTAGGAATGAGCGTGGTAGAGAAATGTTAAGCCTAGTGGAGGGCCTTCTGGAGATGACTCCTACTGTCAGCAGTGTAGGCCAATTTCTATCTCTATTTTGTTGCCCCTGATGAGAATTTTATTGCAAGTGGCTGGAGTGAAATGCAGATTATTATTTTTTTCTTTTCAGGGTAACAGGCGTCCATTTGTAATGGAAACGGTTAAAGCTGATGACAAAGCTAAGTCAGGTGGTTGATTGCTCGTACTTTACTCTGTTAACACTTCTTTGTTGCAATCAACATGGCCAGTCTGATATCTGCATGAACCCATTTATGATGACTGAGGCTGGTATTTAGATATTCTGGAGCAGAATCAAGTAAATAGATATAAAGTGTGAATGTCATGGAAATCTCGTTGAAGGATATAGATCCAATGCTCAATAATGTTAAAGATCAGAAAGCAATAAATTAGGTGTTTGTTTCCACACGCCATAAGGATATGCTTGAATGCAAATTCTGATGATTTCTGACATAATTTTTGACTGGCATGCTCAAGTAGTTCAAGAATATATTTGGATCCATTATTCAGAGCTGATTATATAATTTGTGTTAGGTAAAGGTCCATCCCAACCAGCTCCAAGATTTGTTGGTAATCTTATTGCTTTCATTTTAAATTTGGTAAGTATAGGTCTGACAGATGATCTGTATGTAGCATAGCTAGTCTGTGAATTTCATACTAACTCTTCTTTGCCTACTTGTTTTAGATCGGTCCAAAAGGTCTGGAATTTGCCCAATATTCTTTAGATTATCATACAATCCGTAACTACTTACACGTGCATCGTACTTGGGGAAAACAGAGGTATGCACTTCAAACTTTTTACGAAATGAGTAGTACAATGTATTTGGAACTGGTTAGAACTTTTTCTTATTGTCATTGGAGCAGAGCTGATCGTCATATGCCATCATATGCAAAAAAGCTTGTTGACATGTACAACAGGGATGGGGAAATCAATCGTATCCTTGCCTCAACTGAAGGAGAGTAACTCTTTGGTTTGCCATCTTATTTTCTTTTTCAATACTATATTGAAAGATTGAAAGAGATAAATGTACGTAGATAGGCTGTTTTTGGATGACATAAACTAGTTGGATATTGAAGAGCTTTTGGAGTTTGTAGTTCTATCCAAAATATTCTAAAATCTTCTTTAGGGTTCCTTTGTCTGTTCTTGTGGCTCTAGTTATTATCTTTGCTGAAAATTTGCAGTATGTTTACTTGCATGAAGCCGTAGATTGAATGAATGAAGTTGGGTAGGATTAATTTTTCGTTGGAGAGTATAGTTTAGTTAGTTTTCCAAATGAGGGTGATATAGCCAAAGGTGGTGTGAGTGGTGATGCTGACACGGGCTCCGGTGGGCTGCCTTTCTCTGTGTCATTGGAGTTTTGTCCCTTTGCATATATCAAAACGAGATCTACCAGCTTTTGGGCCAATGAGAAGACCACATGTGAAAGCAGTCACTGGACACGAGCTTCTTCCATAGGGGTGGTCTGTAACGGGGAAGGCCACTGTTGACGCCCTAACTGGCACGTATCACCCATGCCTACGTGTTGGTGGCCTAGCGCTCTTGGGAGGAATCAACACAAAGTGGCGGGAACGTGTCTGCCCACTTCGCTGCCGTTCAAGCTTTATCCATTCTGGGCCTAGTAAGAGAGAACATCACCTCTTGGAGTGCAGCCCAAACGTGCCACTCAGCCGTAACGAGTACTTCTGACACTTGCCAGTCGTTGCAACCCTCGCCTTGCTCTTTATTAATAGTCTTCTCCTACTCCTGCTTAACGGCCGTCCTCTCCGTTTCTTCGTTTAAATGGTAAGTAGTCTTTAACTTCTAATACCACTGTTCTATCAATTCCCTCGGATAGAAATGGGATGCTCTGAGAAGAAACTGCCGACAAAGAAAACTTTCACTTACGATACCAGTATCAGACGTTCTAGGAAGGGGTGCATGAAAGGCAAAGGGGGTCCCGAGAATGCTCTCTGCACTTACAGAGGAGTGAGGCAGAGGACCTGGGGTAAATGGGTCGCTGAGATCAGGGAACCCAAGCGAGGGACGCGTCTCTGGCTCGGCACCTTCAACACCTCCTTGGAAGCCGCTCTAGCTTACGACGACGTCGCTCGTAAGCTCTACGGCCCCTGTGCTAAGCTCAATTTGCCCGACTCCCTACTCAACAATACCCACTCCAACGTCACAGACGCCTCCTCTTCCGCCTCCACTTCCATCGCCGACGTGGCTTTCATCAATAGAGAGCCTGAAATCGAGTCCTCCTCTTGCCAGGCTGATCAAGTCTTCGAGGATCTTATTGCCAAGTTCCCGACGGTAGACTCGACGACGAGCTATTTGTCCATGTACCCGAATGGTTTCACGGTAAACGATGGTGGAGACTCTAAAGGTGGATTGTGGAGGCAGGTGATATCGGGATTGGCCCCAGAAGAAGAGATATTCCCGGTGACCAGCTACGACATGAGTGTCAATGATCTTGGGTTAATCAAACCCAACCTTGGACTGGGAGATGTGGATTTCATTGACTTGTAGTTTCTCATTATATTTAGTTTGTTTCAGTTTTCGGCACTTAAAATGGCCTCTCAGTGCTTAGTACCCCTCGGGTGCTAAATGATAAAGGATAATATAATCCTCTCTTTGGTTATCGGATAAGATCCCGATTGTATTTATCACGTTGTAATTTTCTCTTCATGTAAACTGTATAAATATACTCTTTACCAATATAAATATAGTGGTTCAGTTCAATATTTTACATGGTACTAGAGTATATCGATCTTTTGTATTTGCCATCCTAAAAAAAAAAAGGTTCGCCTCCTCTGCCTCTCCACCCATAAAGCGTTCTTTGTAACTCCCTCTCTATAATACACGGCTCTTCAACGTACCAACCAAGCTCCGGTAGCGCCTCCGACTGTGGTGCAACGATCGTAGTTGAGCCATCGGAATGGACTTTTGATGTCCAACAACATCAGACTTTGTAACTCCCTCTCTCCAATGCACGGCTCTTCAATGTACCAGTCGAGCTTCGACGGTGCTTTCGATTGCAGTTGAGTCACTGGAACAACCTTTCGATGTCCCGCAACAATAGCCCAGGCATGCCTCCTCTCCCAACTGCGCCAACAGGAGGAAGAAGACAATGCGCATAAGGTTGAAGACAAAACACGCGTCATCAGTGTGAGCCACACGTGTGACTCTCACAACAATAAATCTATATATGCATGTTGTCACTTGTTTATGACCAAAAAAACTGTAGTTCTCAATTCAATCTCTCTCTCTCTCTCTCTCTCTCTCTTTGGGTTTTGTAGTTCTATGTCTATAACATGATATTTGATACACTTTTCACACTAGTAAGTTACAATGAGAATCCAATTTAATGTACAATTAGAATGAGACACAACCAAGTGTTAGTGCAGTTCATAACATAGTACTCGATTTTAGTATATCATAATATGTATCTACTCTTTGGCATAATTTTATTGTAATTCTATATATGCATGTTGTTACTTGCTTATGGACAACAAACTATAGTTCTAAATTCAAAATAATGGCATTGTTGTTTTAAGTCCGTAATATGCTACTAAATACCTTTTTGCACAATACTGAAGTAGAATAGGTGCCTAGTTACACACTATTGAACCAAAATTTTCAGCCAACATTATATTGGGTTGTTCATAATATAGTATATAATTATAATGTAATAAGTATTCGATTGTTCGACCAATATTATATTAACTTGAAAGCTAAAGTTGAAGTTTTATATGTAGATTCACTAACACACATGATTTCATGTGTATTGGCATGTGAAGGATATTATTTACATTATATTAAGATGAAAATTTTTCATTGAGTTGATTTGTGCATGGTTGGAATAGACATGTCTAAGTTTGACATCTTCATACATTATCAGTGCACATATGATAGCTTAAATATCAGTCCTACCACCATATTTGATGACATGGATCTTCAACTCGTAGAATTGTGCACGTCCAAAATGTCATCATTATATGTGGTAAAGAACCCCTAGTGTCCCAAAGAACGAAGAAACTATCCAGGGAACTTCGTTTTATTATGCCTATTTTTGTGAGGGTTCATATATGCAATCATTTTATTAAATTATTGTATATCCAATATTTTTAGTTTTCTTGAAGGATCTACTAGTAACAGTTGTACTGAGCCTATGGGTAATGGTGGTCCCAGATATAGAATAATTGCCCCTACAATTTATACACCCAACAATGTCTTAATTAACAAATATTATGGGTTTACCATAAACGATGATGCAACAACTATAGTTTCTAGGCTTAATCATAGTTATATATAGTATGTAACTATATAATATTTCATTCTTATACATAGTATGTATCATCTTATTGTAGATGGGGCATAGATGACATGTGGGCAAGTAAACTTCTAAACTATGTTCTTGATGTAAAAACCAATGAACCTCATTTGGACTTTGACTCTGGATATCCACCTACAAATACCATTGAATATGGTTTGAAAGTTCACAATCTCTTAGATGATAGTGATAACCTCATTTTCAATAACAACCTTAAAGTCAAATTTAATGAGGATCCACTAAACGAGAATCAATAAGCCTATCTCACAGGTGGCAGAGGAAGCGGCGGTGACCTATAAAGCTTCCCACTATGCCTAAAGTTAAAATTGTCCCTTTAAAGTATGGAGCTAGGGTTGGATGATGATAAGGTAATTATAGGAATAGTAGACTACAAATAGCATTGAACTTTTGCAAGTCTTGTTGAATGAATCAATGAGTCAAAACTGTATATGCCAGATCACTATAAGTTCAGCTTCAACCTGTGCAACTGTATGTGTGGATAAAAATAGTGATTGGGCCATTGGTACCTCAAAGGTTAGAGATAAAGTTATTGTTACAAGATCTATCAACACTCACACATGTGCAATAATAGAGAGGTCATCCAAAGACAATATAAGGAGTTAGCTACTTGGGTTGCATTGAAGTGCACAGAGTTGTATTCTTGTGAAGAGATTCAAATAAAGAGCATCTTTGACTACATCAAAAGAAACAAGATATTACTATTCGCTACTGCAAGTCCACCTGACCTAACAAATTCTCATGGAAACTTTATTAATGTCTTATGAGCAATCATACACCCTCATCCAAGAATACAAATGAGAATAATTTCATTAGCGAGCATAATGATTGCTACATAGAGTTGTCAACTTCATCTTGACATTAGTACTATTGGTGTTAAAATCCACGTTGCGATGGTGATAACCAACATTTATGTTATTAATGAGGTGTATTAAGTATGCATTAGGTTAAGATGATAAAATAAAAATTATGGCTACATATTTGTTTGATTGGCCACAAACTGTATGAATGGCCCAAATAAAAAAGGAACCAAATAACTCATGCCAAAAATCTTACCACACAATCGACCTAGTAGCTTTGTCCAACTAGACGAGAGAGCTTAGTGCAACAAGTAAGGTAAGCACATTTGATCAAATGACGTAAACAATTTATAGAAAAAAATGGAATATGCATTTTATATATTATTCTGATTACCATTCCAATATTCTATATCCATTTTGATTATTTTTTAAGATATTCGAGTTCCTCTTATTTACCTGATTAACAACCGAGTAAATGGGTAAATAGGTAAACGTGCAAATAAACACAAAACAATATAATTAATTAAAAATTAAAAAATATAACAACACGTTATAATATTCGTAGACACTAAAAAATCATATAATAACATACATAAAAAGGTCCCCTACATAGATATAAGAAAACTATAGTAATACCCTTACATAATTAATAACAAATAAACATGTATCGAATAAGTATCATCCATTTCTATCATGTTTAATAAACGAAAAAAATAAATGGATAAAATCACCCTATAATATATATGGGCAACATTTTTTTTTCTGTTTATGTTATGTTCGATGAATGGTGGACAAAAAATTGGGTAATAAGATGAAACTGTCACCTCTAAGTGAAGTCATCCGATCGATTGGCATAGATAAAGGCCATAAATGCAAAGCCATTTGATAATACTATACATATTAGATCAGACTGAAGAGAGAAAAGACTATGTTGAAAGTTGTTTGCCCAAGCGTTTGAACAACCAACCCGATGAAGGCAAAAAAAAAAAGGGGGAGGAAAACAAAGCTATGAAGAAGGTCGTTTGATCAAACAACCCATCAGATCATACATGAGGGAGCAAAGGTATTGTAAGACATGTTCAACTAGTAGTCGGGAAGTCTTGAAGAAATTGGAAATAGTGAGTTAAGAAGATCGCCCAATTGGGTCATGACTGATTGAACAACATATGCATAAAAGTTTGACCAAATACCTAAATAGATTATGAAGCCTGTCTGATTACCTATTAGTTGGCTTAACCACAAGATAGAGAAATATAGCCAATTGACCAAACACACTGAATAAAAGAAAATTGAGATTTATTGAAGGTCGATTAATTAGCTTGAGATTGTTCAATCAAGCAAAAGAGAGAAAAGCTACCAAAATCACCCGTTGGTGGTTCATCCGAAGGGCTAGTCCAAAGAAGTTGAGAATGCCTTAAAGAGAAGAAGATGTGTTTAACGAAGACCACCTAATCGAAGGGATAATTCGAAAAACCTATGGATGAATCTTTAGAGATTTAGTTCAACCAAGGCAAGTCTCTAAATTTTTTACGTGGCCTTTAAGTGATAAGTAGCTCATCACAAAATATTAAATATTTTCACATGTTTTTTAGTCGAGTTTTTACTAAGATAGTAAAATGACAAAAGGTCCCTTTCAAAAATCAATAGCTCAAAATTTGAACATTGAGAACTTAATTTTTTTTCACCAAAAACAAACTCTCACAAATTCCTAAGGTAAAAATGATCACTCCCAAGTGCTCTCATACTTTGAAACTGAATTTGAGCATTTGAAAAGCTTGTCCTTTTACTTTGAAATTTTATTTACTTAGCCTAATTTTTGCTAGGTTTTGTGCAACATTACTTTGAAATCATATTGTTATTTCTAGCAAGCAAATTTACAGTAATATTTGCATTGATTTTAAATCATTTGGGGTTGTGAGGGCTAGATTTATAAAAAAAAATCCAAGCATCAACTTACATGTCCTTTGGAATCTTTTGATTGATCTTAATCAAGTGTGTCTAACCTTGAGAGCTTTGACTTTGAAATCTTCAAACTTGTTTAGAATATCACTTGTATGCTTGAACTATGAAATATGTATTTGATTAAAATTATTTTTAATGTGTTGTCCCCCTATTTCAAAACCAATCTAATTTACTATGAGCTAAAAATTTGAAATATGATCAAACCTATTGAGTTGCTATTATGTTGAGTAGTTACTTAGGATTGGTGCACATACCTTATTTTACTTATATTGTAAAATTTGTCTATTAAAGAAGCTTTTGTATTTGGGGTAGTAAGTAAGTAACCTTTGTATTATTTGGCCAAGACTTGGCAAGGCAAAATCGTCTCCACTTAATTTTATTGAGAGAGGCCTATGTCGCCAATGAGGAAAGACTAAGAAGCCTTACAACTGTTGCAGTCAAGTATAAGTCCTTGAGTTGGTCGATAGTGCTTATAATCCCTGCATGGGTCTCGATTTGATGTGCCTAATGACTTGCTACTGCAAATTCATGTACGGATTTAGACAAGATTGCCTCAATGGCTATTGAAAATCCGTTTGTAGGTCTAGGTTGGGCATCCTAGATTGTTTTTTTATTCATATGTGAGGGTGAGTCAATGTAAATTGGCCGATATGGTTAACTGAGTTGTGTGAGTCATTGCATGGATAGTATTGTAATTGGCCTAAGAAGTGATTTATTTTAAGAGTTATTTGGCAACCTAAATATAGTGAATTAACTTCGAGGTACAAATACCTTTGGAGTAGATTATTAATGTTATAAAATCATGGCAGAATTGAACTATATGAAATCGACAACACACTCAAGGGCTAAACAAAGATAAAAAAACAAAAAATAGTTACAAATTAGCAACAAAGTTAGGAAACATATTTGCACCTCTTTAGGTTTGTTCCTCACTAGGCTTGATAATATATTTTAAAGACTATTTTGGGCATTTGGCAGTTGCATTTGTGCATTTTGAGACTCTGGGCTTCCTGTAATATTAGTAGATGAAATTTATTTGAAAAGGAAGTATTTGAGGATTTTCCTCCTCGCTAATGGTGTTGATATGTCTTGTGGGATTGGCATCGGTGGAAGAGTTGTTTCACCACTTTAATAAGAACTTGCTAACACAAAATATGAAATAGATTCAAAGAAAGTAACATTAGTTGAAACAGTAGATGGATCAAAACACTTATAGAGGTAGACAAGACCTTAATTTGGATTTTCTCATGCAAGGAAGAAGAGGATATTTGATTGATAAGACATCATGTAGTCAAAATAGCATTATATAGAGATTGACGACCACTTTTTTTAAGAAAACTTATATGTTAGAATTATTAGCATGCACTACATACCTTCCAAACATCAACTACCCGACATGTTCAATAAAACAATTGCAATTGGGAGAGGTGGAAGGTTAGGGGTGATGAGACAGAGTTGGGTTCAAGGAGCTTCCCGCCGGAAACTCAAATGGGTCAAGAGAGGGTCGATAGGAAATAAGGGTGATTTTGTTTAGATACCGACATATTGTCATTTTAAAAATGGAAAATTGAAGAATGTTAATTTATATATTTAAAAATTAACTACAATTAGCTTACAAGATTATTATCGAAATTTAAAATAAAAATTCCTAACTTTAATGTTTCTCTTTTTATCATATTATTATCTAATTTAATAAACTAATTAATATTATAATCACTTATTTAATGAAAGTGGCCAAGTCCCATCGAACCCTAGAGGAACAAGCCGTGTATGACTTCCTAGTGATGTCTTTCCCCTCTTTTTGGGTGCAAAACCCCGCCCTACGCCACAACTCTTTATTGTTGTTTTACAACACAGCCATCTTTTGAAAAATATCTTCTTTCCTTCTCGCTGCTAAGGGTTTATGGTTTAAGGTTCCGTTCTTGCTGTCCAGTGCACTGTCTGCTCTCTTCTTTCTTCATATTGGTTTTGGAGACGAACAGGTGCGTCTTTCTCCTTTGCATCGCAATCGTAATGCGAAGCTCGAAGACTCTGGACGGTACGGTTTTTTCTCTCTATAAACTACTTGTTTTTCTGTTGTTGGAAATGAACCCGGCGCCTTTTTTTTTTTTTTTTTTTTTTTTCACTTCTTTGATATCACCCATTCTATTTGACTTGAAATGCATCCCTGCGGAAAGAAACAGATTTCTGTAAATTTCCGTTACCCGATCGCTGTGGAATTTACCTTTTTTTTCTTTTATTTTTTATTTTATCTTATTCTGTCTTGTTTTCTTCGTGTTTCTCTTTTTTCTTAATCTATTGGGGGACCCAATGGAAGCTGATTGTTTAATGCCATTGTTTAATGCTAAATCAGTAACTCTGATTTTTACGAAGCTGATTTCGTAGAGTTCTATCTTGAAAATAATTAAACTACGTTGGGGACTTGATTTACAGTACTTTATTTAATTTCCTTCGTGTTCTTCAAGGTTCGGTTAAGTACCATCTTTTATTTTTGACACATTGTTATGTTTGTATTATTGCATAGCACGTGTTTGTTAATTTGAGCTGCCGAATATGTAGTAGAAAGTCTTTCTGGTGTCATTGTGCATTTGTACTTCTTGATGGTAAATGCTGCTAAAATTTAATACTAGTGTTTGCTCAATAAAAAAGTGTGTTGTTATTTTTTTATGTTAAGTGGGATGTGGTTGAATACTTAAGTTAATACTGATTTAGAGGCCTAACAAAAGAAGAAGAGATGTTATAAAACCTGGATTGGACTGAGACTGGGTGAAGTGGGTTCAACTGGAGATAATCATTTGTCTGGGTCAATAAAGAGTAGAACCCAGGATTAAATAAAAACCCAGCTGACTTGGTTGGATTGTCCGGTTCAAATGGCATACTGGCTGATCTGGCCTTGTCAGCTGGGTCACACAGAGGTGGGGAAATTCTCCTGTGCAATTTAAAACCGGGTAGGGGACATGTCCCCTTCCCCTCTCATTTGGCCTAGGATGGGGGAGGCTCCATCGGCCTGTGGTCAGGGGCTCCTCTCCTACTGGTACGAAACAAGGGGAGGAGAGGAGAGGGGCGATGGTGTAAGAATTTCATTTAAAAGTTATTAGGTTATTGACTTATTATATTCATTTATTTTTTTATTTATTGGATTTAATTTGCATTGCCTGTTAACACTTTAGGTAAATGGGACAAGATCTATTGGTTGAAAATTCTATCCTTGGCTTATGGCATTGTACTTGGTTATAAGATTTGCTAAAAGACAAATTTTACAGGTGTGAAAAATTAAGATATGACATTACAGCTTATGGGCTTGACCATGAAATATGTTGTGTTTGGGGTTTATGAACAGTTGTGAACACTTGAATTTGGAGCTTATGAAAAGTTCTGAGCTCTGAAAAGCCCCTCTGTCTCTGCTGTTTCTGTCACAAGTGTGTCAGCCAAGTTTCAGCTAGGTTGTGCTTGTGGAATGGTCTTTTGGATTGGATTTTATTTTTGGTACTTTGTTTATACTTTTAGGTATGATTTATTTTTTAGTTCGATGTATTAGATTCAAATGTGTGATTCAGTTAGTGCATTTTGCTATTTCTCTTATAATTGTAGTAATGGGTGCAAAGAAGAACAAGGGTAAATCTCCAAAGCCTTCCAAGAAGAAGCAAAGAAGAGATCTGCAAGAAGAAATTGCTCCTGTTGAAGTTTCTGATGCATCAGATGTGGAAGATACAGTTGAAAAAGGAAACAATTCCTCATCTGACATGTCTTCTGATGGAGAGCCCTTCACTGATAATTTTCTTGGTGACAGTGATGATGGTATTGCTGTTTCTTTTGTTTGAGTTTTTATTATTATTATTTGACAAGAGATATACGTTGCAACAAAAAAAAAGCCCTGGTAATTTGTCTCTCGACATTTTTTTGAAATTCTCTCAACATTATTTTATTAATTCAATTAATTAATTCCTTAAAAAAAATCTTTGAAGACAATGGTTCGGATGATGTGGAGTCAGATTCTGATGAGTCAAACATAGAGGAGAGATCACGAGCTATTGATGAAGAAAAGGCTAGAGTAGAGAAGGAAGCAGATGCTGAATTGCAGCTCAATATTAAGGAAGAATCTGATGAGTTCAGACTGCCCACTGAAGAGGTTAAAATCCATCAAACCAACTGTACTTACTTTTTCATTCTCTCCTGACTTACTTGACTGGTATTTATTCTCTGGTTGTTTAGGAGCTTGAAGAAGAGGCACAATGTCCACCTGACCTCCAGAAACTTCAGCAAAGGATAAAAGATAGTACGCAATTCTGATCATATTATTTTTTATACTTCTAAGTAGTTTGGGGATCCAAAATTTATATTTCTGACTCTTTGAAATTATATTGGGTTCAGTTATACGAGTTCTTTCAAATTTCAAGACTTTGAGACAGGAAGGTGCCACACGGAAGGATTATGTGGAGCAACTTAAGTCTGATTTGGCTTCTTATTACGGTTACAATGACTTTCTTATTGAGGTTTTAGTTGAGGTAGTGGGAATAAATTATTCTTTTTATGTGTATTTTTTTCTAATGATGTTGTTCAAGTATCCTGAAATACTTTACAGATGTTTCCAGTGGTTGAGTTGTTGGAGCTTATTGAAGCATTTGAAAAACCTCGACCAATTTGCTTGCGCACAAACACTTTGAAGGTGAGCAATCCATCTTGTAATTTATATGTCATGCCTTTTAGATACAAAAAGAAAGAGTTATATGTTGTAACATTTGCATGGGAGGAGTGCTATCATTTCCTGTTTCATTTATGAAATGAATATCCTCTCATTTACGAAAAAAAGACATATGTAGTTTCCAAGATGTAATTTACAATTTGATCAAACTCAAAGTCCATTTTGTTCCAAAAATTTGGGCCATGGTTGTTGAATTTTCATCTATTTTTCTGACCATAGTGATCCATTTAATAGAGAATTTGATGGAAAGTGCAAAATTACGCAGTTCATCTTGAATTTCTGTTTGTTCCTTTTTTGGGTGTTAGACTCGAAGACGAGATGTGGCAGGGATTCTTATAAATAGAGGGGTTAACCTAGACCCTTTGAGCAAATGGTCAAAGGTATGAATTTTTCTCATTCTCTCTATCTAGCTATATCTATCTTTCTATATCTTTACTTTTCTATTTATATCCAAATTTACTAAATATCACATTGGCAGGTTGGATTGGTTGTGTATGATTCTCAAGTGCCCATTGGTGCAACTCCTGAATACATGGCTGGACACTACATGGTACTTTTTTTTTTTTTTTTTAACATGGTACCATTCTTTGCTGAAATGTTGGTATTTTTCCACTTGTATTTCTCTGTGTAGCTTTTTTGGCTCAGATTATCGGCATTTAATTTTTCTGCAGCTACAAAGTGCAAACTCCTTTTTGCCTGTTATGGCTCTTGCTCCACAAGAAAAGGAACGAATTGTTGATATGGCGTAAGTCCTTCAGTTAGTTTGAAATTTCTGTAATCAAGTGGACTTTGGTGTGTTTGTTCTGCTGTGGTGTCTTCATTTGCAGAAATGGGTTGAGTTTGCGTGTGTAATCAACATTCAAAAAAAAAAAAAAAAATTGTAACTTCTGTGGGAATCTTAAATAGTTTAGTACTGCTCTTTTCATTCATTTAATCAATTTTTTTCCAAGAATCAAACTTCTTTGAAAGCAAAAACTTTAATGTCCCTTAGTCTCCTTGTGGTAGTTCTAGAAGACTCAGAGTGAGTAACCCTTTGAGAAGGTTGGCAAGGGACATGGTGTTTAAGCTTGGTGCTGAAGTGGGCATCAAACATCAGAGATACTCCGTATATATAATTTTCTTCTTTAAAAAAAAACATAATTCTTTAAAAGAGTACAAGAATAAAAGAAATTCTTATCTCTTTCTAGAAATTCCATCTTTTCTGCTGTTGTAGATTACCAAATTGGCAGGTAGGGAATTTTGAGTGATTCCTTGTTTACAACCACCTGTTAATGCTTGTCATCTTCCAATGATCATCATATGTATTTTTTTTGCCAAAGTTATCCATTTCATTGTAATAATGTTTTCTTACTGCAGTGCTGCACCTGGTGGTAAAACGACATATATTGCAGCTCTTATGAAGAACACTGGTACGTGGCTCTCACTGTTAATAATCATTTTTAAACATTTATGTGTTCTGCTATCTCAAAATGGTGTAATAGAGTTGGGCATAGTTTTTTCTTGCTTCAAATCCATGCTTCTTCTGTCACAGATATAATAGTGTTAATATCAATTTCCATGTGTATCCTGATAATTTATCCTTTTTTTGACACATTATTGTTGGCTTATAGAAAAGGATAATTTATCCATTTCCACAGTCTAGGAACCAATATATGCAAGTGGTATCATTTTCAATGATTAAATGATCCATTCTAGTTGGTTTCAATAGCAAGTTATTGTCCAATAGCAACTCCTAATTTCAGCAAACTTGTAGGAGGAGATTGCAACTTAGTGAAACTTTCTAATTTAGGACTCTCTACTCTGAAATAGGAAATTCAGGCCACTTTAAATTGAGTCTCTTTCTTTCTTCTTCTTTTATAAACATGTGAGATTTTGGGGTAATCTTTGGTCTTTAGATATTCTTCAGCTAGATCTTCCACATTAGGATGCGTTGCATCAGTGGCCCATTGTATGTACGATTTGTTTGATGGGTTCAACATAAGATGTATGATCCTTGTTATGCTGTATGTTAACTACATATGGAATGCTTTTTAAAAATAAATTAGTAAAATACCTCTATTTGTACCATAAGTTTTATAATAAAACATATACAATAGCTTAAAACATATTTTAGAAAGTAATTTACTAAAATACCTTTTGTTTGTACCTTAAGTTTTATAACAAAATGGTTATGATAGATTGCATTATCAATTTAAAGGCTAGATTATGGGCCAACCAGTATGTAGGATTGTGGGTCTCATTGCACTTATGTGGACCCATATGGTAACCCATTTTGAGCCCATGTTAAAAATGACTTTTCTCCTATTTTAACCATTTACATGATGTACATATATGAAATTTTGTAATATTATAAGGGTATATGTGACAACTAAATATTTATATCTGTTATTTCTAAGAGAAAAATACTTCTCTGGAGAAGCTTCATTTCGTAATGTTACCAAAGAGGTGGTTTTCTTCGCTTTGGAAGTAAAGTTCTTTCAAAGAAGAAGTTAACCAGACACACTTTTGAATGCCAGAAGTACTTCTTTGATTGAAAGAGCTGCTTTTGGATTCAAAAAGCTGTGCTTAATGCAACCAATGTTTGTTGTACTCCATAATGGTTTCATCATTAACTTTGTGTATGATTTATTCGAGTGTTTGGTATAATAATAATAAATTTGTTGGACAGCGATGAAATTAGTGGTAAGGGCTTGGGCTCATATAATTACTTTTAAGGCATCGTTGTCATGAACAAATGATGAAATGAAAACTTGATGTAATTGAAGGGAGTAAGTATATTAGCAATAACTTCTAAGTGGAGACTCTGCTGAGTTTTTTTTGGTGTTAAGGCAGACTAGGAGATAAACTAGTGGTAGCTAACTGCTCACCAACATGTCATTAACGGGGTAATGAATATTATGATCTTAATATGAAATATTAGGTATCGTTAAATACATTAATTTCTATGCATTCTTAATATGCATGTCATCGACAGGAATTGTTTTTGCAAATGAGATGAAGGAAGCCAGGCTTAAGTCACTATGTGCAAATCTACAACGTATGGGTGTGACAAATACAGTTGTCTGTAACTACGATGGGAAGGAGGTCAGTTTGCTACACTTTGAGCTTATATCCAATTAATTTTAGAACCCAAAGGATTGATATTTGAAGTCACCTTGTCTTCTTGTTTCAGCTGCCCAAGGTTTTTGGACTAAATTCTGTTGACAGAGTGTTGTTGGATGCTCCTTGCAGTGGGACTGGGGTAAGTGACTTGATTGAACTCTTTTTGTTCTTCCATGGGAGATTTTTCTATGTCAACTGATTATTTGTTTACTTTGCAGGTTATTTCCAAAGATGAATCGATCAAATCTTCTAAAAGTGCTGAAGATATTCATAAGTGTGCATACTTGCAAAAGGTATGAGCAACCTCTTTCTTTTAGTGGGGAGAAGTACTCTGTTATTGAATATATATTGGAAGAGTGAAGTGTCTCATAGAGCCAGAACTTGTCCTAAAATTATTAATGTTTTTGCAGCAACTGATCCTTGCTGCAATTGACATGGTTGACGCAAAATCAAAATCAGGTGGATACATCGTCTATTCAACTTGCTCTATAATGGTTTCAGAGGTTTGTAGTACATGGTTTATCCTGATACAAAATGAGAAATGCAAACTAAAAGTGTCTGAACTACGTAAATATATGGGGGTTTGCAGAATGAGGCAGTTATAGACTATGCACTCAAGAAGAGAGATGTACAACTTGTACCATGCGGGCTAGATTTTGGTCGCCCAGGGTAAGGACTTGAGCAACATTTTTACACTTATGCTCCACCTTCCATACTAAGACTCCAGTACTAATGTTTTCTTATGATTTGATTTGTTCTCTGCTATTCTTGTTATACCCAGGTTTATTCGTTTTAGGGAACACCGCTTCCACACTTCCTTAGAAAAGACAAGGCGTTTTTACCCTCATGTACACAACATGGATGGGTTTTTTGTGGCCAAGGTATCTTTGTCCTTGTAGTTTTATAAGGAGAAGAAAAAAAGCTATGGCTTTCTTTTTGTGTCTGATCTTCAAGCCTGTGTTTCATGATTTAGTATCCCGACCCTCTCAAAACAAAAAATAAAAATCTGTCTGATATAGAGTTAGATTATTTGGCTACTTTTGGTTTCTTTGGACAGTTCGAAGCATTATTCCAGAGATATTTGAATGACTTCATTAATTTGGTACTGCATCTTGGCTTCTTGGTTTGCAGTTAAAAAAGTTGAGCAATTCTAAGCCAGATCAAAAGCAGTCATCGGAAATTTTAGGAGCTGAGGAAACAGAAGCTGCCCCTGTGAGTGGCAGGAATAGTGAAAAGAGTGCTCCAGATGGAGAATCTGAGGTGGGAAATATGGCTACTGCAAATGCAGGCAAAAATCACATGGTTGTTGTTGGAGATAGGAAGAAGAAACAAACTGGAGAGCCCCTATACAATTCCCGAGAGAGAAAAAAAAGAAAATTTTCATCTGGTGATGATATATTGAAACCAAGGTGCGGAGCTGGCATTTAAATTCATGTCTTATTGATGATCAAGCCTTCATAATGATATATTATATCTCTTTCATTTTAAGGAAAGTTAATTATGCAAAAAGAGCAGTTAAGATCAACATCTCGAATTAAGAAAAGATCCTGTGCTTGGAAGCATGTGATTTACGAACTCATTTGTTTCGTTTCTCTTATCATTTGACAATCTTGCAACCATTTTTTCCTCCGTGAATGTAAAAACTTCCTGCTGATGATGACTTGGTAGAGGATTGAAAACTGTAATCTGTTAAAAACTTAATCATTGACCTGTCTACCTTTCTGCTCAAATTGCTGCCCAAGAATCTCTTCTTGTTAGTTCATCATCTGACTGTTATGAAGTGGATGATCTACAAAAGAATTTCTTGCGGCAACAAGATTATTCCTTTATTGGACTATATCTTATATATGTTATCTATTTTGGAGGTTTAACCAGCTTTAGGTGGAGATGACATACTTCCTGTTTGTCTTGGTGGTGACTAGAGCCATCTAGATATCTCTAGGAATTACATGCTTATGTTATTTCACTCGGGACACCCTGCTAAAGGGGCTACTAGTTGTCAGGCTTAGTATGGTCCTTAAGCTTTGTTTGTTTGAGAGCTCCCTTTTCCTCTCTCCATTTTGCTTTTTTATTCTAGTTTGTAGTTTTTTGAAAATTGTGTGAGCTTGTTCCAGTTCATTTGATGAAGTCAGTGTTAAAAAAAAAAAAAATTGAATGTTGGGCCAGGCAATTCAATTTTGAATAATCTTTTTCACTCTGGCTTTGATGATAAAAGGAAGAGATAGGATTGGTAACCCATACTCAAACTAGTTTTTTTTGTAGTATTTCAAGTTGTAACACTCAGCTGAACATATAGTAACATGAGGATGATTAAGACCTATTTAGTGCGCTGGTTATGTGGCATCAGATTGACTTGTAGGTTATGAAATTTAACCCAAGTGTGCATACTGTACCCTTTCTTGACTAGCTTCGTCATTGTTGGCTTGAAATGGTTATCGCAAGTACTGAGCAGGAATCCATGATTAGGTCCATTTGGTCTGGTTGAAATTTCCTGTGTATTGACATGCATTATATCTTGGCAAGAGGCTGACTGGAACAGGGGATTGTACAAGAATCAGATGCTTCAATTATAATGTCAATCCCAAAATGCAATGTCGGTTGCTACTACAGATTATGATAATCACTGATTGATGTGTATTATTGCCTATCTCTACATTTTTTTATCTTCCTGTTCTGATTGATCTCCGGTGAAAATTTTACAGTAAACAGAAGAAAACATTTGCAAGAGGAGGAATGTCAAACAGAGACAAAGGGAGGAAGAAAGCAATTGTGAAAGGGAGAAGCATAAAAAAAGTAAAGATCTAAGGTGCTAGTGATGCAAACTTGATTTCGAGGATTGGAATTTTGTGCTCGGCTGAGCTTGAAAATTCTCCCTCCACGGGACAGAGCTTCTTTGCACCCTAAGCTTCTCTGATGACCGATGATAGCCTGAAGTTACTACGAGGGTGTTCCTTACGATACAACTTTCTGCCATGTCTTGTTGTAGTTTTGTCATCTATTCTCAATTTTGTTTTTAAACTGTTTGTTGGTGAAGTAATGTCATCTTTTTAAAATTTTCAATTGCATATTTAAATAATTTTTACTGTTAACGAATACCAGAGCAGTTTTGACAGGTAGGGATCTGTTGCGTAGAACCTCTCAAACAGAAGAGGCTGTTTCCTCTTTGATCGAAACCATTTGGTCCTAAAACCAAGTTATTGCTTCAACAAACGCCAATCCTTGATAAACCAAGTTTGGATGATACAAAGATTAGTTAATTTAAGATCTTAAAAGCTATAAGATTTAATCATATCATATGATATATTCAAAGAGATACACAAGTAACCAAAGGTCACCAAGGTATGTTCATCATTTGGCTATCAAAAAAGGCACAGTCATCTTCATCGTTTATGTAACAAGCGTGGTCTGGAGATTGAGTGGACCAACGTTAGACACTGGTTCATGGTGACGATTGGTTCATGGTGACGATTGACGAACTCTTGTATGCTGTTCCTGAATCATGACACATGTTTCTTCTCTAGAGGGATCATAGCCCCATAGAGATATATAGCATTCCTTGCTTCGACTCGCAGTATCATTACCGCCGACTGCTTCATAAGTTATAACTAAACTAACTTGGAAGACTAGGGTTTATCCTCCATGGCGTTTTCTGCGATTGCTCCGGCCTCTTCTCCTTTCGTGAAGGCACTTTTCTTTTCTAAACCACTTGGTGTCTCATCGGAGGTGTTATTAAGTGGAAGCTAAAGAAGGAAATTTGTTAATCTTCACATTCCGTCTAATGTATCGGTACTTTTTTCTGTCTTGCAGGGTGAAAAGCTTCTTCGTTCATCTTCTTTATCTTTTTCGCTTTCCAACCAAATATGTAGGAAAACAACTCCCATTGTAGTTGCTTCGGTTTTCGCTCCGCCGCAGACGCAACGGCCTCCTTCAACCACTGGCTCAGTTGGGTTTCTTTCTGCTTTAACATGCCAGCCTCCTCTGTTTCTGAGTTTTGCTTGAATTCCCTAATACTGCCTTCTCGGACGCTTCGAAATTCTTCAGGTGAAAAACGCCATGACGATGACGGAGAAGATTTTGGCCAGGGCGTCTGAGAGGTCACGGTTGGAGCCAGGGGAGAACGTCTGGGTGAACGTCGATGTTTTGATGACTCACGATGTTTGTGGACCGGGGACGATTGGGATCTTCAAGAGAGAGTTCGGTCAGGACGCTAAGGTGCTCACTTCCTGCAAGTTCAAACAATGTATTCGCAATTGTTTAATTCGCAATGAATTTGAAATACTCCTTTGCATTCTTTGCTGCACCGGTAGCTGTTGGTTAGAGGATGAATTGAACATCATCAGTTCGTTATGCTGTTCAACTGCCACACGTTCCTTAGTTCCACAGAAGAGTGATAAATGTTTTTCATTTGCATATGTATAGAAAACGACTAAGAGTAGCTGTTGGTTAGAGGACGAATCGAACATCATCAGTTGGTTATGCTGTTCAACTGTCATACGTTCCTTAGTTCTACAGAAGAGTGATAAATGTTTTTCATTTGCATATATATGGGAAATGACTAAGAGTTGCAAAGTTGGAATAGTAAATCTGTAAAACCAGATGAGTGGTTTTGTTACTGAATATTTTTTTCATTTATGCATGCCACAACCGTACCCTTATCCATTTCAAAGGTCACAAAATTTACTTTGATATGATTCTTCAATCCTCATCTTCAATTTTTGTTAACAGGTCTGGGATCGTGAAAAGATAGTCATCATTCCTGATCATTACATCTTTACCAGTGATGAACGTGCAAATCGTAATGTGGATATCTTGAGGGATTTTTGCATCGAGCAAAATATCAAGTTCTTCTATGATATCAAGGACCTCAGTGATTTTAGGGTACAGGCTTCATGTTTCCTTTAATATGGATGATTCTCTTGAGGCAGTCAATGTTTTTCTCTAATGCTTCATGTATCTTATTTGTATTTTTCCTTTGTTTGTAAACTTGTGAATGCTAATTTTTTTTTGGCACCTGTAATAATAATCCAGGTGAACCCAGATTATAAAGGTGTATGCCATGTTGCACTTGCTCAAGAAGGTCATTGTAGACCAGGCGAGGTGCATTGAACTTGTCTAAATGGGTACTCTGTTTATAGTAATTGAACACCTACTTCTTATCTTATGTCCCTGCTTAAAAGGATCTCAGCCTGCTTCCAGGTACTGCTTGGTACAGATTCCCACACCTGCAATGCAGGAGCATTTGGCCAGTTTGCAACTGGAATTGGCAATACTGATGCTGGTTTTGTTATGGGAGCTGGGAAACTTCTTCTTAAGGTTTGTAACCTTTTTCAGTTCTCATACCCATTTCATGTTTCTCCCATTTTTGTAGTGTTTAGCCAGATTTTTATTAATAAAGGAGGAAATCTTGCTTGTTTTCTCCAAGTTTTCAAAGTCGCTGTCATAATTTGCCCACTCTGTGCGAATTCTTTACAAAACTAAAACTTTGTTACTGATGCTAGTTTGGCCACATGTCCAGTTTTCATCTTCATGGTCTTCTGTTTTGTAGATATAGACAGACAATTGCTCTATCCCTTGAATCATTTATTTATTTTGAATGTCTATGCCCTTGATATTATTCAGATTGTTAAATTGGGTCTAAGGCCCTATCCCAAAATGACTAGTCAACTTAGGAAACCTCTTTACCAACTAATAAACTCAAGATCTTTGTACTCTCTAATCTATGTGGGACTATTCCTTAACACTCCCCCTCACGTGTAGACCCTCTTTTTGTGTTTCTACAAGTGGATAATTTAGGAGTAGGCAGTTTATGTGTAGGCCCTCTTTTGTGGCTCTACAAGTGGATAGTTTAAGTGTAGGCCCTCTTTTGTGGCTCTACAAGTAGATAATTTAGGTGTAGGCCCACATATGAGTACCTGCTCTGATACCTTGTTAAATTGGGTCCAAGGCCCTATCCCAAAATGATTAGTCAACTTAAAAAACCTATTTACCAACTAATAAACTCAAGATCTTTGTACTCATATGTAGGCCTACACCTAAAAACTATCTACTTGTAGAGCCACATAAAGAGGGCCTACACCTAAAAACTATCCACTTATAGAGCCACAAAAAAAGGGCCTACACCTAAACTGCCTACTCCTAAATTATCCACTTGTAGTGTCACAAAAGATGGTCTACACGTGAGGGGGAGTGTTAAGGAATATTCCCACATGGATTAGTGAGTACAAAGATCTTGAGTTTATTAGTTGGGAAAAAGGTTTCCTAAGTTGGCTAGTCATTTTGGGATAGGGCCTTAGACCCAATTTAACACAAATCATTCTAGAGGAGGATTGGCCTCTAGAGAAGCTTGGAGAATCATTAATTGGTGCAGAGTTCTTTGGCTTCTCGGTTGACTGTTTGCAAAAGTTACTGATTTTGAAATTAGTTACTAGGATTGGTTGATCCATTTCTTTATTTGAAGGGCTGCTGACAAAGCCTCAGCCCCTTGTATGCTTGGACATGTGAGCTGCGTGTCACATTGCTTATGACTTGTTGACCCACCTTGTATCCTCCTGTAGTTAGGACCCGAGTTGGTTTAAGAGCTTGGAAGGAGATTGCTATGTTCATTTCTGAACTTGTGTTAATTTTTTATATTGTTTAGATGCAGATATACTTTTTTGCTGGACCATATTCCGCTGTACAATTTTTGCCTTCAACAGGTCATGGATGCACTTGCCAATTAAAATTGCTTTTGTTCTTTGACACTCTTGGCTGGCTTGTGGTCCTTTTCTGGTTTAAAAAGTGTCTATGGGGCTCTGAGTCTTCAACATGTAGCTGATCAAAGTTGCTGACTTGAACATAACATTGTACATAGGTTTGCTTAGTTATAGAGATTTCTTGGGTTCAGACTTTGTTAATTGTAACTACATTGAGGTCACACTGTTGGCCTTCATCTCTTTTAGTGATCTAGGGGTAATCTATTAATCTGATTCATGAGACCAGGTTTTGATGTTAAGTGCTCTGGATATTGGGATTATTTTCATAAAGGAATCTGTACTTCTAGAAAGTTTTTATGGCCGGAAAGTTGTATCTGATCCTATATGAATCCAACATGGTAAGGGTTGTATACTTTCTTGCTGAAATGCTGCCACCCTTTCTGCAATATGTGCTTGGTATGAGAGAAACCTTTTTAAAAACAGAGCAATCTTACATAGAAAAAGAAATATAGTGTTAAGGAAAGGGTGTTGGGTTATCAAATGAAGCATATCTATATGTCCAATAAGGATTTGACAAGCATGCTATAGGTGACGTTTATTGACACAGAAAATGTGTGCATTATGAAAGTGTAATTTTTTGTTTGTTAAGTGAAATACAGATGTTGCATGAGTTTTCAAGAAGAAAGGAGACTAGGTTTGAGAAAAGAGATTACTTGTAGCAATAAACAAACTCGTCAATGTCTGTTTTTAGTGTTTTCTTGTTGAATATGCAGGTACCCCCAACTTTAAGGTTCGTCATGGATGGTGCAATGCCTAACTATTTGCTTGCAAAGGATTTAATTTTACAAGTAAGCTGTTGTTTTCTTAAGCAGAGTTATATAATTTTATTTGACCAAGAAAGAACGGTTTTAATATTGTATCAGTCTTCTTCTATATGTGTTTTTAATGCCTAACTGAAAGCATTCATCTATTCTCAGATTATTGGTGAGATAAGTGTAGCAGGTGCAACATACAGATCCATGGAATTTGTTGGCTCTACAGTTGAAAGTTTAAATGTAAGAATGACAGGTGGATAGTTTACTGATATATTTTGAAATAAGGAGAGCACTTGATGAAATCTTAATGATAGTTATTTTTTTCTTCTTCTAACTGTTCTATTTTAAATGTTTTAAGATGGAGGAAAGGATGACCCTATGCAATATGGTTGTTGAAGCTGGGGGAAAGAATGGTGTGGTACCAGCTGACCAAACTACATTTAAATATCTTGAGGTTCGTTTAAAAAACTAAAAATCATCTTGATTTGGCATAGGTGGATTCTTACTCTCTATACCTTGCTTGGCAAGTGCCATCCATTTCAACTGTTTATAACCCTTGTCTAGCCACGTATAATTCCTCATTTGAAAAGAATATTGGCCAATCTATCTCCTTGTAGGACAAGACACCTTTGAGTTATGAACCTGTGTACAGTGATGAACGAGCCAGGTGAGGATTTAATATTGCAAGTGGATTTATCTATTCTGAATGCAAGAATCTTACATTTCAATACTTGTATGCTCTTAGTTAACTGATAAGTATTGAACACTCTAGCTTCTTCTTCTTCTTTTTTTTTTTTTTTGTGGCAAAAATTGATTGTCCTGTTTTTGCTTTTAAGATTTCTGCGGGAGTACAGATTCAATGTCTCCAAGTTGGAACCTCTAGTTGCAAAGGTGGGTGCCACTCTCTACAGTGGTTAAAATGGCGGTTCATGAAATTTTTGTTCCCGGATTATTCAATAACTTCAACCAATCTTTGCTAAGCTTTCTTCATATATTTGCAGCCTCACTCTCCTGATAATCGTGCATTGGCTAGAGAGTGCAAAGATGTTAAAATAGATAGAGTCTATATAGGATCCTGTACTGGTGGAAAGACGGAGGATTTTATGGCTGCTGCTAAGGTCTTTTTAGCATCGGTAAGGTTTTACTATCTGATTTTGCTTCTAATAGATGGTTCATAGTGTGAATGTAAGTTAAAGTTACTTTGAAAGGTTTGGCCCTTGCTTTATGTGTTCATATTGGAAGTGGGCTACAGTACAGATGGGGGATCACCTTAAACACTTTTCATTAACTGTAATGGCATTTTAATTACAACAGCACATGATCAATGGTTTGTCTACACCATTTCTTAGTTTTACAACTTGTATTCTGAGCAGGGTGAAAAAGTCAAAGTGCCAACATTTTTGGTTCCTGCTACACAAAAGGTTCGTAATAGCTCTTTTTTTTTTTTTTTTTTTTTTTGCTGAAGGTGGTGGGGGAGGGGTGGCAGATGAGATTTGTAGATTATAAAATTATTCATTTCATTAGCTGTATAATGTTTGCAGGTTTGGATGGATGTATATAGCCTCCCGGTTCCTGGTTCAGGGGGTAAGACATGCTCCCAAATATTTGAAGAAGCTGGTTGTGACACTCCAGCAAGTCCTAGTTGTGGAGCATGTTTGGGTGGTCCTCGTGACACATATGCACGCATGAATGAACCTCAGGCAAGTCATTATATTTGTTCACTGTCTGCTCTTTTTATCTTCTAGTCTGTGTTCTTGTAGGTCATGACCACCGTTATTTTTTGTTTTGCATTTTGTTTTTCCCTTTACCAAGCAATCTGTGCCCTTGATTATTTTGTCTTAATTATACATTCTTCATCTTCAGGTCTGCGTGTCCACCACTAACCGGAACTTTCCTGGTCGAATGGGTCATAAAGACGGACAAATTTATCTGGCATCTCCATATACCGCAGCAGCGTCTGCTTTGACAGGTTTTGTGACTGACCCACGAGAATTCCTGCAATAGATGAATCATTGAATCCATAAATGTACGGTTGGTTGTATCTTGTCATTCAAAAGGATTGTGAGGTGCAATCTTGTACTGGTTAAAATTTGGAAGGGTTAGAGAGCTTGGGATGGAACAAAATGTGGCCAATGGAAGAGGATTTATGAATCCATTTCATGGTCAGGGATGATGCTTAAATGACTTCGGCTGTTGTGCTGCACTGCAGCTTCTACCTACCCCTTGCTTAATTTGGTTTTGGTGTATTAATAATTATGATGTTGCATCAGTTTGGCTCACCCCGACTAAATGCTCTGGGTGCTGAATTCAATGGCTGCTACCATCTCTCTTGACGTTGGTAAATGGAGCTTATTACCAGGAAGTCTTCATCCTGCATTATTCTACTTTAATTTGTTAGTTTTTCGTATCGGTTCATTCGTTGATTTTATTTGCCTTTTTCTTACCTTATCTTTCAAAAGCCTTCTAATTCTCAGTTCATAGTATCATTTGGAAGGGAGTATTGATAATTGACATGGGAAATGTCCAAATCACGGTATATGGCTAGTGTTTTCTTTGCTTCGCGGAAACAACAGAGTTGACATGAAACAACTGTTTTGGATTAAAAAAATTTGTAGAAGAAAACAGGAACCTTCTCTAGCAGTTTGAAGTTGGAGCGCTAATCCTGCTGGAAATCCGTCCTCTGAAGGGGTATTCGAAGAGCGACGAACCATCCACTGCACCCTTTCGATGGATAATAGAGGTCTCGCTCGGACCAGAAGATCCATTTCCGCTGATAATGAAATTTCGGAACGCATTCAATCCCCCTTTTCTCCATAAATTTTAACAAAGATTTGCCCAAATGAGGCTCTCTTTCTCCCTAAAGTCTTCTGCAACTAAACAAAAAGATGGAACTCCACATTTGGATTAAAACTTTTCCTGCCCTATGTTCGTTCCTTTCAGCGTCGCTTTTTCCTTTATCCCTGCAAAAAAACTGCCTCGTCCACTCGAACAAAAACGCCTTTTTTTAAATTCCGTTTCTTTTGCAAAATCCGTGAAATCCCATGTAGAGGCCAAAAAACGTAGAGACCCAAATTTGTTTTTCCTCTTTATTTCTCCCCCAATTGCAGCAGCACTACGTCTAACAATCTTACAGAAACTTCTGATGAAAGCACCTCAAGGAACAACAACCCAGAAGGACATGATGCAGGAAACAGCAGTCACGTTCTAGACAAGATTGAGGAACAACAATCGGTTACTTGACACTTGACATATCACCAGTAGAGAGAGAGAGGTCGAGAATTCTAGAAAGAAAAAAAGGAAAGTATTAAAAATGGGAAATGGAAGAATTGTTGCGACCGAGAGTTCGGCCGTTTCGTCGCTCTTATAAGACACTAGCGAGGGGCACGGTGGAGCAGAAGCTGATCATCCGGTGATATCGATTAACCGGCGGCGGCAGATGCGGCAGCTTCTTCCATGTGCATCCAGTGGCTGATCCTCGTATTTCACATACGTAGGCCGGATAGACTCCGTAAGGCGAATCGTTGAAAACATAGACGAGATCATCATGCCCCACGCACTTGAGGCAGGCAAATTGGCTATCCTCATCGCTGTCGATGAGACAATTTAACAACTCCTGCGGCATGATGGCAATTTCACTGAATTCCATGGTTTGCTGGTCCACTTTCCACAGGTTGAAGGAGTTCCCTTGGGGAGCTACGACGCTGCACAGCCCTGCCAACACGAGTTGCTCCTTGCAAGCAACCAAGAAAGAGAAGAGAACCCCTGGAGGACGAAGGGTCTGGACTCCGCTCCACTCGTGGGCTGTGAGATCAAAGGACGATACGAAGCCGGAGAAGACATCGTAAACAAAGAACTGTCCTTTGAACACCGCAGAAGAAAGCCGACTTCCCTGACTAAAATCGGAAGGGAGCGGCGGACAGAGCTCCCAGGAACCCAAACGCGGATCGTATATCTCTACCGCCAATTTGTCTTCAATGTCGACGAGTCCCCCAAAAAACTGCACTCCACCAACGACGATGAATTTGAACTCCATGCCATCGCCACCACCGTCAAAGACCCCGATAAGGGGGCTGTATCGGGAGAACCTCAACGGCTGTGTCTGACGCCAAGTCGCTCTAAGCACCGGCGCATAACAAAAGCTCGAGTGACTGGACAGGCTAGTGGTGAAGAAGAACCCCCCTGAACCAACCAAATTTTCAACCTGCGAGATATGAGGAAATAGAGACGCAGGAAGACGGATCCATTCGTCAATTTCCGGGTCGTAGCCAAAAGCCTGGTTATTGGCGCAAGAAACATTGTTTTGTCCGCAAAGGAAGAACCAGGGCTTCTTTGAGGCGGAAAGTCGGGCAGCAAAGGAGGGCCGAGTTGCAACAGATCGCCAAAACTTACATACGGAGCTTGCTCTGACAATCGATACGATTGGTAGGTAGGAGAGGATTAATTCCGTGAGGTCTGAACAGAGACAGCTCCATCCCGATGGGGCAGATATGATATCAAGTCGCTCGCATGGAGCGATCTCCATGGCCAGAAAATCAAGGGAACTTTAAGGGTTTGAGAGGAAGGGGACGAAGACGAGATGAGAGGAAAGAGGACGAAATTATAAGATTTGGTAACAGTTACAGGAATGTATTGACGGGGAGAGGATTACGGAATGGTTCAGATACGCACCCAATCCAAACTGTCAAACAATTTATCTATTTATATTTAGAAAAATTCCTGGAAATTGAAAAATAGAAATAACGAAAGACTGTTGTTATTATCTGGAAGAGTAACTTTTCCGAGGAAGGCGCCAACCTAAGGACTGACAGACTGCGCTGAAAAACGAGTAAAAAGACGAAGGGAAAGAAATAAGACCAGACCAGAATGGCGACTGCAACTACCACTCCTATTTCTCTGGCCTTCCTTCCTGGGTCAAAAAATGGAGAAAAACACTTGAAGTTCGAAAGAATCGGAAGAGAAAGACGACACTGGATAGAGAGTGGGCTCTCACGCGCTCTTGACTGCAAAATTTAATGAAAAAAATACTTTAGATCAATGTTACAAAAATCGATCTTATCATCTCCATTGAAATGTTCCCGTCCGAGTTTGATAATTTTACTATAGAGAAATGAGAAATGCAAGTGGTCTTCAGGCAGGAATTTTATCTCAATAGCAGAAACGGCTGAATAACCAATGTGGTGTATGAACCAATGTGGTGTATGAACATGTTACTGAAGACAGAAGGGAACGCTGGACAACATAAACGTCACAGACAAGAAAAGAAGAATCCCCTTTCTGAACCTGAGACTGCGACATTACAGCTCAGAACAAAATTCATCCCTATTTATTAAAATTAAACAGTTCTCCCTGCAATATTTAACAAAACATGCAGAGAATAACGGGTCTAAAGCAAAATGTCGTCTGCAGACATGTCAATAGAATAACGGCCACTTCTGCTCACCTGTGGCATAAGAAATTATGCTCCTCTTGAGGGGGCCAATGTATTGAGCACCATGAAAAGCTGCGGCCCTGAAGAGATTAAAAGGTCCTAAATCCATTGAGAATGCCTTTTGAAAACCATCAAGAATTGCCATCATTGTGATGTTTGCTACTTTCCTCTCTCTTTCATATTTCTTCAAAACAGACAGCTGCACAGTAACAAAGGCATTGAGAACTTATCATAGCATGCTCAAAACAGAAGTCTTTGTTGGTCGCATGAAGCACCCTGTCCAAACCCAAATTCACTATGATTTGCCACCACTAATAGGATTCTTCAAAATAAATGCTTGAGCTGATTTACAGTTTTCGAGATTAAGAAACTTAAACAGATATAAAGACCTCCACACCTACAAACTCGTACATGATTGATCTTTCGTCTTCCACTTTCTGTCAGTTAAGTAACAAAGATGAGCTTTCGCAAAGACCATGATGTGTTCAATCACTAATCCCCCCAATTCCATTCCCACAGAATTCAGGGGCTTATTGCCTTATTCTACATCATTTTGTTGGTTCATATAGATGTTTAACTTTAATATGTATAACCCAAAGAAAAACTAAAGAATGAAGTAAAGCAACATTTTTATTTTTATTTTTGGTGCATGAAAACCTGGTTAGCATGTATCAGTGGCCAGCAACTATATTTGTTAACCACAAAAGAGAAACACAGCAACAAACAGTATGTTTAACTATAAAAGAGAAAAACAGAAAGAAACACTACCTATAGTATGTAAAACCCTTTGAAAATCACTTTTATAATTCATTTACCTCTCCAATGTCAGAGCCCACTGAAATGCCTTCAGCAATGGCATTAGCAAGAGCAGCAGCATCTCCAAAACCAAGATTAACTCCCTGACCTGCTAAAGGATGAACTGTGTGGGCCGCATCACCAACAAGTGCCACACGTTGTGAAACATAATCATTAGCATGCATTAGGGATAAGGGAAATGCCATTCTTTCAGACACCACTCTAACTACTTTTGGTGGAACTTGAAAGCTTTCATTAACAGATGGAGAAGCTCCTCCAGTGATCCAAGAAAGTCCATCTCCATATTGACCAAGAAAGCTAGAAGTAGGGTGAGGACCATATCCATAATTCAAAGCATGATTTAAAGCTTTGACAAAGTCATCCTCAGCCATAGATTTGTGATCTGAAGCCTCACTTGGCTTCATTGTCCAGACAACGTTACTAAAATGATCACCTATAGGAAGAAGTGCAATGGGCCCAGAGGGTAGAAACCTCTGCCAGGCAGATTGGTTCTCAGAATAATGCTCAACTGTGCAAATGACAGCATGCTGAGGGTAGTTCCATCCACTTGTTTTAAATCCTGCTACATCCCTAACCCTTGATTTGGACCCATCTGCACCTACCTGTTACACTCACATCAGTCAAATTTTATCTTGTAAGGAGCATATACGTAAGCAAAGGTAATGCATGAGGGATATAAACCCTGGATTCAGGTGTACAGTTGTTGTAGCAGCAAACTTTTAATACTTGAGTGCCCGCTTCTAGCTAAAAGGTATGACATAAAAAGGTATTTCATAAACCTCAAATGAACTTTCAGATAAACAACTTGACTGATGCATGCATTAATATTTTTACCACTAATTTAGCGTAGATGCTGTCACCAGTGCTCAATTCCAGCTTTGCTAAACGACTAAGGTGTTTATGTGCTGAACTATCCTTCACAGACAGTTTTTCTGACTGTACAAACATTGATGTTAACCTTGCTGGATAGATTTTCTTTCTGAAATTTGTCTCGTCCTGCTCACAATTGAAATTGAGTCCCATAAGGATTAAAAAAAGCATGTACTAAAAATTCTACCATGCATTACTTGATAACACCTGCCAAGCATTCACAACTTTCACGTGGGAGATGAAATTTAGATGAAAAGACAACCAAAATTCATGGTGAAGGAGTTTACATTGAATAACAAAAACTGGAACCAGTGGTATATTAATTTATAATAACATAATATGTGTGGGTGTGGGTGTGGGTGTGGGTGTGTCCAGAAAGTGGATAAAAAAAACTATATTCCAATAACTCATTTGCAACTTTATTAGATACTGTGCAAGGCACTCAAACATTACAATGGTTTATTGCATTTGGCCGCATCTTTTGAATGTCATTTTGCAAAAAAAATCATGTCATGAAGCAAAGGTGCACTATTGAGGTGATCCCAAGACAGCTGCCTTCTTGGGCTCAATTAAGTTTATTTTCTAAAGTGACTGGAGAATGAAGGATCAAGGGTGTCGACTTAAGATGCTGGGGCCATGTTGATATGGATCACCTAATTGCACAGAAACAGGACAGTACACAAGGAAGAAAAGGAACGCAAGTTGCAACCAACAGAGGTGCAAGCAAAGATGATACACTTAGATTTACTGTTTTCTCTTTTTGGCAACCTGGGTCCTACTGGAGTTGGGGGCAGAATCCAAATTGATTCAGAGTCATTATTTCTGTCATTCTCATGCCCCACTGGTTTATGCTGTTCATTGGAAGTGATACTTGCTGTTCTCCTCGCAGAATTCCACCACCCCCAGAATTTGTCTAGAAGGTGATTCAGCAGCAGCAATCTCTTGATTCTCAAAAATTGCAGTCCCATAATGGAAGTTGAGACATATATTCAATGAAATAATCTCCACCACTTCCAGTTGGACTATCTCATGGAACAATACTATATGATAAGCAAATAGCTTCTCAGATCAATTGGCCAAAATGGTGTCCGCCAGCATTTTCTTCTTGTTGGGAAACTCTTTGAGATCCTTGGGCCGTGTTTCCCTCCTTATCATGTATCTTGATTATTCATTAATAAAAAGCAATCACCATTTCCAAAGGAACTTATGATAATTAAATATCTGTACATTGGTAACCTAACTTCAAACTTGGTAAAGGATGCAGTCAGAATTCTATCAGATGTTAAGTGACATGAAACTAAACGAAATAAAAAATGAGAAGGGAGACAAACTTGTATTTACGAGGTTCTATTAATTAAAAGGCTACCTGTAAACTTGACATCAGAGAATTATGAAGCACGTTATTCTCCACTACGCACCTACATAAGAGTTCATTAGTCCAACAAGATTAGTAGTACTTTTTTCCTGAACTGGTGATGAGATTAGTACTCCCAGTTGTAGCAACATTGCAAAAGACTCCCTTATCAGTAGTCCTTGATGTAGCATCTTTTAAATAAAGATACAAAAGACTCACTTGCAGATGGGAAGTCCTTACCCTAGTATTTCCTTTCCTACGTCTCTTGCATTGTATCTGGTGTACCCCAATCCAGTATAATCCCAGACCTACATATGAGCATAAGGAAATGAAAGGACCAGTTCATTGCTCATTAAACTAGGAAAACAAAAGACACAATAACATCAGTTCTGTAAAATATGCATTTTGAATGTCCCATTGAATGATCTGACAGGGAAACTGAAGGAAATTTGACAAAACACGTACCCATTGAATGCAAATATTTAGAATGTCCCAGAGTGACTAAAGATTCCAACCAAATAGTACAAATTTACAACATAATAAATATCTAACAAATTCTTGGCAATACTTAAGCACAGTTACCTGCATCTTATCAAAGTATGCATGCCTGTGTTGTTGAACATATTGCCATGCACCTACATCTGCCAAGTTAAAAAGACAAAAAAGATAACAGAAAAAGATCAACACATTATATAAACAACATTTCGTTCTCAAAGAGATTAAATGGAAATAAGAAGATACTTTCAGCAAATAAACGAAATACTATAGATAACAAAACCTAAACTTTGTCACATGGAAGGCCTTTTTCCTTTACCTTATATTACAGAAGCACATCAATATTCTCTGAAGACAAATTTGATTTTTATTTCTGAAAATGATAGAAATGCCATACAAAAAGGGAAACATTTTCGATAAGATAAATAATTAATTGAACATTGAAATTTATTATTGGTGTTTTTAATTGGTCCATTCACACAAATGACCTACAAGCTGAACCAAACAGAATATGAAAGTTTAGACCTGTTCATATGTTTAGCCAGTTAAACTGTTTCTTTGTTGAACCTTCAATACAACACTGAATAGAAAGCTTAGCAGCAAATCACAATTTGAAAAATGTCACAAGTATAGAGTTAATACCTTTGAAGAAGGAAATAGTTGCAGGAGTCACTGTACTGACCCTTGGATCAGGGGGGTCATCTTTCTGTATGGGTTTTTTCAATCCCAACAAAGGATTGCTGTCAATAATAGCAACACTAAGATTTTCTGTTAATGCCATGCTAGCTGCATACAATTAACAGGAGTTCAGTCCATTTTCAATTTTTTTTTAAAAGTTAGGACACAATGAATTTATGACTATACTTGAAGAATGCCACAATTAAAAGATACATAATCAACAAAATCTGAGAAGATACAAGATCTTATCCACATACTCGCCATCTTATTCAATATTTTTAAAATATGCAACAACATGAAGAGAATAACAAAACAGATTTAAAGGTATAATCTCAAACTAAAGAAGGCATTCCAAATTCTTGGTAGCAGATAAATATGCCACAATCCCAGGAGAACTGGTGAAGATTATCAGATCTTAAGTAACTGTCACCAAGATTGTGACCAACTTCGTCAGACAAAGGGCTATGCACACTCAGCTTCATGTATTGCTACTAAAGGTATGCCAAAAAGCAGTCTGCTTGGAAACTAATATCTATTCTTGGGGACCACATTCATTATAGATAGAATGCTGCAGTTAAGTCTCTGATCTATACCAGAAAAGATATTCGGTGAATCAAGCTGCAACTGTAACAAAAGAACGTATAAAAAATCGACAAAAACATTAAGTTTCAACTGATTTTTGGTTCCCTGATGCAGAATGAGTCATATTTATCTTACTGGCAGCTTATCTGTAATTTTGTGTTTCTTTTCTTCATTCAACAAAGTGATAAGTTCGAAAGCATATGACCCGACTCATGTTGTCTTGGCAGTAAAAAGTAACAATATTTTCCTCTTCTGTTCCTAAATGACTAGTAAGGTCCTTGAAATAATTATGATGGTTGAAAACAAGCTAGCGGTGACAATTTTTTTTATCACATATCAATTGAAGGAAAAACAAATGTCTAACGTAGTTGTCAACAAGGCTTCGATGATGATATTGGCATGTTGCCAGTTCTATAAAAGCCGAAGGCAAAAATGTCCTCTCCCTTGCCCTCGCCCATGCCCATGCACCTCCCTCCCTCGCCCTCCCCCACCCGCCAATCACACTAGATCTGAATCAAAGAGATGAATTGGGTGTCTTTATCTCCACAAACAAATGAAAAAAAATTAGGATTCAAACTGTTTTCTAAATCTGCATCCCAATTCCAACAGGTGAAGGAAATTGCACATGTCAACCCCTCAGAGGAAGGATATTACTGAATGAAAGCCCGTCCCCCTGGCTCCATCAAGCTCAACTTCAATGGTTGTGCTCTTGGTAACCTAGGCCTTGCCAAATTGGAGGTGCTTTTCACTCCCATGATGGTTTCATCCTTACCACCTTCTCTGGTCCCTTGGGAGTTGCAAATTTCACCACTGCTGAAATGCAAGCTCTCCGTCATGATCTCCTCATATTCAGATCATCCTTCAGTGGGCAACTTTGGATTGGAGGTAATTTCAAGGTGGTCATTGGATGGTGCTCGACATCTCCAGAACCCCCTTGGCATCATTGGCAGATCTTCCACGAGATTAAGGATATTTTGAGTTCTTTGCATTGTATTTGGAATTCTGTGCCAAGATCAGCTAACCATTTAGCGGATTTGCTTGCTACCCTTCAATTTCTTTTTATTATGGAACTCCTTGAGTTGTTTTTTTTTCATATTCTTTGCCTTCAGGCCATTAAATAAAACCTCGCCTTTCTAAAAAAAAAATCCTACAGATGAAACAACCCTCTAAAAGATTCATATTAGAACAATAACGAGCATAAAACTAAATATTGTGTAAAAAGGATTCAGAAAATGATGTCATGCATCAAGAAGAAAATGGTGCTTATTTAAAACATATCATCAAACCTTGGCATCACTGATGCTGCAAAAGTAATTCACAAGAAAACTAGAAAGAAAATATCAACCATGCCAACCAAACAAGATACTTGAATATAATACTTTGTATCTTAAATGCACAGATGTGATACTTACAAAGGCTAGAAGCAAAAGCAATGCCAACCATGCCTCCTCCAACAATGGCAATATCATGCTCATGATCATGAGTTGTTGTACTATCCTTCTCTATTGCTTCCTAAGAAATTGAATGCATGCAATCAGTTCAAAAGGCAACATACACAATATGGCTGCTATAATGAGAAAAGGTAAAAAAAGGGCACCTACAAAATCAAGAACTAACAATCACAGAATAAAGGTTTAACACGCCCCCAGTTCTTTCAAGTTTAACATGCCCCTTTTTTCACAGGCAACCTAAAAGGTTGTCAACATCAAGTTTCAGCTTTTTGTCTTCTTGGGATGAATACTGAACCTTCCAGTCCTCTTTTGTACGTTATACTTTTTGCTTCATCCTGCTTTCGTTAGCATCTTACCTTCCAATTGATACATCCGTCACCCAAACAAGCAAAATTTTGTTGCCATAGACACAATCATGTCAGAAAGGTGGCAGGGTATTTATAGGCTGCCTCCGAGTAACAATACACTTTAGCTGCATATCAAGATTGAAAGTATAGGCGAATAAATTCTTACACTGTTAGACTCGTTGCAACTGTCCGAACTCAATCCTCCTTTGGCTGCAATATTGCAGAAAATTCTCTTCGGAAACTTCAACGTGTGCTTATTATTAACAACTTTTCTCAACATTTCCCTATTACCAACAAGATTAAGTGAGTAATCGAAAAGGATGATACATAAAGTAATAATAGGATCTACTACAACGTAAATGACCCTACAAGTAGCTCAAAAGACCGCAGAAAATAAGAAGAATCTCCAATCTACTTTTCAAAGCTACACCACCCTACATCTTGTCTCCGGATTTTATGATAAAATGCTCTATATCCACTTAGCATAAGAGTTCACGGGAATGGCGTTCGTCTCAGTCATTTCAAACTAAATAAAGCCTAGTTTTTGGAGGACACAAGAACTGATGCGCCACAGTACTCCATTTCTTAAAGTACTCCACGAGTAAAGATGGATTCCATAAAATGATGGAAGTCAAAATTAGTTCAACGAAAATTTAATTAAACTACGGCAAATGAGCCTGAAAGCTGTTAGAGTATACCTGTTCATTTCTATCACCGTTGATTGTCCACGAAGACAAGAAGAAAGAATCAAAGCCTGCTGGGACTTCCAGTTGAACCTTAGATCAACGTCGACGAAAAGCCGGGCGAAATTTGGCGTCTGTTGCAAAAGTAGGAATTTCGTGACAGTTTGCTCCTCGGCGTTCAGGGAAACACCCAAAGGGTTAAATGTCGTGTTTTTTGTTTTTATTCGATGAACAGAGACTTTTGTTAACTCGAGGCAAGAACACACGACCGGAGAAATTCATATATATTTTAAAAATATATATATCTAAAATATTATTGTATAAAAATATTTACAATTTAAATTTTTACTGACTTAATTTTATTTTAAAAATCCACTAAATTTTATTTACAATTATAATCTCATGTAATTTGAAGTGGTTCTCTGTTTTTTGTTCAGATAACACTCTTCGAAGCTATGTGCATATTATGTGTCACCTCTTTTACTTAGGTGGTATTCATTGTCCTACGATACCGTGATATCACATGATAGTGATGCACTCATGCCCCCACCACCTATTGGAGGATACATGTAGAGTATCCTCTTCACAATAATAAAATCTACCTATTAGATCTAATCGTAGAGCTTCATAAAGTGTCCAATTTGATTCTTATACCTTTGACTATTGGTCTATTGGTCAATTAGTGGTCAGATTCTTTAAATCTTGAACATCTTGAACATAGATTCTAATTTTGGAATAAAAATTTAATATGTACAATTAGATATTTATATATTTTAATAAGATTATTTATCTAGGGTTTAGGGGTCGGGGTCGGGGTCGGGTTTATGGGTCCATCAGCATTCTCGAACCAAACTCTCAACCGTTTAACTTACCTTATGATTACACTTGGCATGGATACTTCGAGAAGATTTAGGTGGGAATCCAACTGAACCTGCAAAGCCTTCTGGATTTTTTTTTTTTAAATAATTAAATCTTCCCAGTCCCATCTTTGTTTAGACTTTTGCAGTAATTGCGTTCACATACCACCAAAGTTTTTGAATCCGAATTTAATCCCCATTCGTTAATTATTCTGTTTTAAGCCACTGTATCGTACGTGTAATAGATTTACTACGTGCGGAAGTAAGATTACCCGGCGGGAGGGGGGGAAGGGGCGTAGTTGTTGGGACTAGGGTCTTGAACCACGGTTGCTCAAGCACGTGATCCTCATCTACCCCGCTTCTCTTGCCTTCTTCTTCCACTATAAATCCCTTTCGTTTCCACGTACTTTTAACCACCACCTTAAGCCCAGCTTCCTTCGCGTGCCACCCATCGCCGTCCTCCAACACTTTCTTCCCCCCGTCAACCCAGGGAGATAGCTAGCGGAGAAGATAATGGTGACCACCATCGAGGACATCCGAAAAGCTCAGAGGGCAGACGGCCCCGCAGCCGTCCTCGCCATCGGAACCGCCACTCCCCCCAACTTCGTCGACCAGAGCACCTACCCGGATTACTACTTCCGTATCACCGACAGTGACCACAAGACCGATCTCAAGGAAAAGTTCAAACGCATGTGTAAGTTCTGTACTGGTTCGCCTCAGAGGTTTTGCTAGCCACGTAGAAAAGTGTTTGGAGGATTTTCCTTCATGAGCTTAGATCTAAGTTCGTTCTTTCTACGTCCCATTTTCTTCGTTGATCAGATTTTGTTAGATTTCCGGCGAGTTGTTTAATTACATTGAGCCAGAGCTAATAAGTCTCAAGAAAAAAGAGAATGTTTTTTAGTTTTTTGACATGCAATTTAAGAAATTGGTTTTCATGAATTTATAAACGGTATACTGTTCTTTACTTATATTTGTCAATTGAGTATTGCGCTGCTGCAGGTGAAAAATCCATGATCAAGAAACGATACATGTACCTGACGGAGGAGATATTGAAGGAGAACCCCAACGTCTGCGCGTACATGGCTCCCTCTCTGGACGCCAGGCAGGATATGGTGGTGGTGGAGGTACCCAAGCTGGGGAAAGAGGCGGCCATCAGGGCCATCAAGGAATGGGGGCAACCCAAGTCGAAGATCACCCACCTCGTCTTCTGCACCACCAGCGGGGTCGACATGCCTGGCGCCGATTACCAGCTCACCAAGCTCCTTGGCCTCCGTCCCTCCGTTAAGCGCCTCATGATGTACCAGCAGGGTTGCTTTGCCGGTGGCACCGTCCTTCGTCTTGCCAAGGACCTCGCCGAGAACAACGCCGGCGCTCGTGTTCTCGTCGTTTGCTCAGAGATTACCGCCGTAACTTTCCGTGGACCCTCGGACACCCACCTTGACAGCCTCGTGGGGCAGGCTCTCTTCGGCGACGGCGCGGCTGCGGTGATCCTCGGCGCTGACCCCGTCCCGGGAGTGGAGACACCGCTGTTTAACCTCGTGTTGGCAGCACAAACAATCCTTCCCGACAGCCACGGCGCCATCGACGGTCATCTCCGAGAGGTGGGCCTCACCTTCCACCTGCTCAAGGACGTCCCCGGCCTCATCTCCAACAACATCGAGAAGAGCCTGGTGGAGGCGTTCGAGCCGCTGGGGATCAACGACTGGAACTCCATCTTCTGGATCGCCCATCCCGGCGGACCCGCCATACTGGACCAGGTGGAGAGCAGACTCGAACTGAAGCCCGAGAAGCTGCGAGCCACCCGCCACGTACTAAGCGAGTACGGTAACATGTCCAGCGCCTGCGTGCTCTTCATCCTGGACGAGATGAGGAGGAAATCCAAGGAAGAGAAGCTGGCGACTACGGGCGAAGGGCTGCAATGGGGGGTTCTCTTCGGTTTTGGCCCTGGACTCACCGTCGAAACTGTCGTACTACAGAGTGTCGAGATCCTCTGACAGCTCTCAGCGTTTTGAGCTCTTGATCCTTTCCGTGTCTGCGTTTTTGGATTGGAAGCCATTAAGCCGAAGAATTAAATAATAGCATTATCGGCCTTGAGCGCTTCAATTGTTGCAATTATGCTACATGATCATGTAATCGCTATATAATTGTTTTCATAAATTGCAAATAATTTTCGTCAGTTGGATCATGCTTCCGAATTCTTCTCTTTTGTTTATTCCTCCAATCCTCTTCAGCCAACTAACTATCATTCCAAAATTTTAAGACAAAAACAGTATCAATCAAACTACTACTTTGCAAACAACAACATGAAGAGGAAAACACAGATTACAGATAACAACACAGCTCCAAATCTACTACTGGGAACAGACAACGGCTCTTGATGAACTTTTGATCTGCTCTTCCTTGATCTTCTCTTCATAAGAGGAAATGGGGTAGACAACCGAACGCCCGGATCTCTCATGCTCACCTCACTTCCGACCACGATAGAGTTATTCACACCTTGAACGTTACTGTTGACATAGACATTAATACAGCAGCAGTGGCTGGACTTGAGATGGGGGACGTAGGGATGGACGGTCATGGAGGACCCCGCACTGCTTCCATCAAAAGTAACACCGTTATTGTCGACGGTGACAGAAGGATTTCCCTCGAGGGATTGGAGATGATCGCTCAACTTGTCGAAGAGACCTGCAATGTCTTCTTCAGCGTTCATCTCTGCAAAAATTGCTTCCTCGTATGTGAGCTCCGAAGGCCTTGAACTCGCAAGGACAGGTCCGTGGCCAAAATTGCTTTATCACCGACCACTCCCACTGGAATCAACCCTTGCTTCCGCGGATAGTTCAACTTTTGCAGCAGAACGAATGCCCATTTCTCTTTCAAAGGTATCAAGAAAGTTCAGATATCTGCCATCCAGAGATTTGACCAACTGCTCTCTCTCTCTCTCTCTCTCTCTCTCTCTCAACTGATCCAAATTCGATTTTTGTACTGGTAATCTACCGATTAGTTTTGGACTTTATGATGTTCGTGGTCTTTTGTTTCATACGTTGATTGAGAATACGGCAACATCCAAAGTATTAAGAAAAGCATATGGAAAAAGAAATCAGTTAGAATTTCCAGACGCTTGTCTTCTCCATTTCTCACTTGAAATATCAACACTAAAACTAGACCAAGCAGCGAGTAGGACCATACAAAAAGCACATAAGAGAGTACTAGTATATAACGCTTGGATTTGTCTAAACGATAACATGCATAGATATATACATAGAAAAGAATTTCCACCCAAAGAAAGAAACCCTGCCAAAAAGGATAGACATTGGAGCAAGCATACTAGAATCTGCACATAAAACCGAACCCTTTCATCATTACATCTACATATCTTTTCACAAGTACCTCCTTACACTCACCCGTGGGTGAGGTAGATTTACATCGGTTTGAGAGGATCGACAGTGGTTCTCGCAAAGCTCACAAGAAAAGCCTTGTCTAATGTAGAGGATGGACAGTGGTTTTCATCATTAAATCTTCTCTTCTCCCATCTTTGGGCATCCATCCCTATAAAACTTGCTTCAAGTCCCGATAAGCAGTAGGAAACAGACATGTTGCATATAATAAATACAAGACACAAATACCAAATCATTCTCAGTTTCAGAAAGCAACATCAAGGAAAGAAGAAAAGAAAAAAGGAAAAAGGCTACAAAGAATCGGATGTTCACACAAACCACAGAATAATTTGCAATTTTTCTACTGATGATTCTGAAGATGGAGAGCACCTCTGGAACAGACATTTGCAAATACATCATCATTCAAACATGCAGAAAAAATGAATGGAACTGAGTATTACTGATCATTTTTTGGGCAGACAATATATAAAGATGGTAATTTGGAAAACAAGTAGCTCATGTACATTCCTTTTTCAAATATATTCAACTTAGGAAATTGGCTTCTTCACTAGGAAGTCTGATCAACACTGTCTACCAAAGATAAGGATGTATGTTAAATGTTAATTAGGTGCACCCGTTATCTAATTAGCCATTACTAATTCCTTTTTGTTTAAATTTCTTAAACATAGATACAGGGTTAAAAAATTTCTTCCTCACTTCATTTTCTCTAGAGAGTGAAATTCTATTTTATTTCAATTATAACTTTCTCTACATGATCTGAATTCCATCCAAACATTCTCTAGGATTAATGTGTTTTGGGCACTTTCTTTATAACTCTCCCAACATTCCTAGTGCGCTATCAGAACTTCCACAAAAAAGTATAGAAGGATTTTGACAAATTAGAAACAAGGTTTTGAGTCACTTGACTAACTGAAAGAAAATATCTGGTATGCCTTAGTCCTGAGAGAAAGAAAGAATATAAAACAGAGGAATGCACCAGTTGAATAACTCAAAGGGGCTCAACAAGAAATAAATGAAGCATTTCAGAAGAAAGAATTGATTAATGGAGCACAGTAACGCAAAGAAACGTCTATGAAATCTTTTGCCTCAAAACTGTGATTGCGACAATGAAAATTCCAGGAAAGCAGTAGAAAATGAGTCTTTGGACCTACTACCAATCATGATAAATACATTATTAGATATTTTATGCCATGACAAGTAGTTTCCACCTTCTTGATTGTATTAGAGGATGACAGTAAAGAGGCCCCGAGTCATGTGGAACAGCAAAGAGATGCCATGATCCACCATACTGTTAATTGACAATGCCCAACTGAAAATATTAAAAAACTAAATGAAAAGAAATAGACGACATAACCAAATCAAATAACATTGATAAATTGACAGCAATCACCAGGTACTGACTCGGTAAATATTCCTTTAACCAATTACTCCAGAGCATATGCGTTCCTCCAAACAGTTCTGTCTAGGAGAGTGCAGTAGAACATATGCGTAATCTACTTGATGTTTAAGCATTTTAGAATTCAATATCAAAGAGTTTATAAAAAATGATTTAGTATTTGACCAAACCTCAGAGCAAAACAAACTAAAACAATCAATAATGATACAGAGCTTCAGATTATAAAACAAATCATAGTACAACGTAACCATTAAAACTCATTTTTACTTCCTGAATACACTACAGACTGCAGTACGTTCCTTGAGCTAGTATTTATCTTCTGGTTTCAAACTCAGGTACAACAGGGCTCTGCCAGATAGATTGACAACCAATGTAAGACCTTTGTCACATCTTGTATCATAAATGAAAGATTATTGACTAAGACAACGATGACTAGACTAAAGAAAGATGACAAGAGAATTGCACCACAGCCACAAGAATATGTGCATAAGAATAAATGGAGAATTTACTACAATTAGGATATGTACTAAAGGGTCAATCAGGCATCTAGTTTAAGGCAAGATTATTGAGCTATAGGCAGCAGGACACAAGGTCCCACACTTCCTTAGTTATCATCCCAAGAAGATTATAAGTACCAAAATACCAACTACAGTAACAAAGAAAGCACATAATTTCATAAATACTAGCTGTCCCATGACCACTATACTTGAGCCATCAATAAACATGTCCACCTTGAAAGCTACTGTCTAGGATTGCTGTAAGAAGGACAATAGGTCTTAACTACAAAGTATCTTACACATAAAAAATGGTTATCTCAACGCAGGTGTTCAAGTAGCATACAATGAAAACAAAGGCAAACAACCCAAGAGAACCATCAAACTTCTTGGTACAGAATTCAAGTGAAGTTGTAAAGAAGTAGATTTAAGAGAGAAAGAGGAAGGGAAGAAGAAGCAGACAAGGCTGCCTTGGAGTTTGTGCCATAAAAACACGAGCTCCCCCTTTTTATTAATCACTTAAGTGATAATTACAAGAAAGGACAGAAATACCCTGAATTACAAAAACTCCTATAACTCATACAATACAACTCTGATTTGTATGAAACTTGAAACACAAGAGCTTAATAAAATTATCTATTCTAACAGAACTATGCTAAAATATATCAGGATATGTAAAATGACCAAAATACCTTCGGACTGGTATTTTACACTCCCCCTCAGGCTGGAGAGTAAATATCAAACAATCCCAGTTTCTCACAGAACACTATGTGTTCACGTCTTCCCAGAGGTTTTGTAAACACATTTCCAAGTTGATATGATGACTTCACATATGGAGTAATCACATTTCCTTGCATAATTGCATCTCTGATAAAATGACAATCAACCTCTATATGTTTAGTTTTCTCATGGAATACAAGATTGCTTGTAATGAAAATAGCAGCCTGATTATCACACTTGATAACCATGGGTTCTAAAATAAGAAAAACTATCTTAAGAAGAACGGACTTAACCCACATAAGTTCACCAACAGTGTGAATCATTGCTTTATATTCGGCCTCTGCACTCGACCTGGCCACAACTGTTTGTTTCTTACTTTTCTGGCTTACTAAGTTACCACCAACAAAACAACAATAGCCTAAAGTAGACCGTCTATCCATTTTACATCCAACATAATCTACATTAAAATATCCTAAGCACATCTATTTTGTCATTCTGAGTATACAATAGACCTTTTCTAGGGGTACCTTTCAAATATTTTAAAATCCTCTCGACAACTTATAAATGCACTTTCTGAGGGTTTTCCATGAACTGGATTACAACCTGACACCAGAGGATATATTAGGCCCGGTAACTGTAGCATAGATCAATTTACTAACTAAGCGTCTATATTGTGTTCTATCCTTGAGTGCAAGACTTTGTTTCATGGAGATTATGGTTAAATTCCATGGGGATGTCTACTGGTTTGGCACCCACTAGATCATATTCCTACAGCATATCTAGCACATATTTTCTCTAAGAGAGAATCATACATCATTTACTACAAGCAACTTCAATGCCAAGGAAGTACTTCAGATAACCCAAATCTTTTGTCTGAAGGTTTTCACTTCTGTGATGCCTTCCAGATCATCCCCAAACAGTACAATATCATCCACATATACAACCAAGATAACCACACCATTCTTCATTTTTAGCAAGAACATAAAATGATTACAATGGCATTTGTAGGAATCAAATTGCGTCACCACATTACTAAACTTATCAACCATGATCTTGGATCAAACTACATCACCACATTACTAAACTTGTCAACCATGCTCTCAGACTTTGTTTAAGTCCACAAATAGTCTTTTTTAACCTACATACCTTCCCTGTTTCCCCCTGAGCAACTTACTCAGGAGGTTGCTCCATACATACTGCCTCTTGTATATCACCATACAATAAAGGTATTTTTCACATCTAGTTGAAAAAGTGGCTGCCCTTTATTAACTGTCATAGAGGTCAGTATATGTATCGATGTAAATCTGGCCACAGGTAAGAATGTCTAAAACACATCAACACCAAAGGTCTTTGGGTACCCTTTTGCTACATGTCTTGCAATAGATCTGTCAACATTATATTTAATGGTGTACACTCAACGACATCCCACAATAGCTGTCCCTACTAGTGGATCACAAAGACTACAATTCCCCTAGACATTAAAACACTCATCTCATTATCTATAGCTTGTTTTCACTCAGGAGAATACAAAATATCGCACTGAACAAGGAATAGTGGACGTAGACAAAGACATGGCAAAGGATTTAAAGGATGAAAATAAAAAATCAAATGACACATATTGTAAGATGGGATGCGAAGTACATGATCGTTAACCTTTTCGGATACAAATGGGAAAATCCAAATTTGACTAGAGTTGGAGCATTTGGAGGTACGATAGATGGTAACTCATGGTGGAGGCAATGGCTGTAGACATGAAAAAGTGGAGAAGGACCTATGACTAGTGCATCCAAAACTACTACAAGAACAAGACTATCCATAGAAGAACCAAATGAAATTAGAGACTCAAAAGAAATGAATTTGACATCAGTTGACACGTATGTCTTTCATCGAATAGGGTTATAACAATTGTACCCCTTTTTTTGGCGAGAATATCCCAAAAAAATACACTTAATAGATCGAGGCAACAACTTATCTAAAGAATTATCCAACGTGTACAAAACAAGTGCATCCAAATATATGAGGAATGACAGCAAACAACTTACAGTGAGGTTTTAAAACTTACAAAAGAACTTAACCACGTAAAAGAAATAATGACATGCGATTAATTAAGAAACAAGAAGTCAAAACTGCATCCCCCTAAATTTTTTTAGGAACATCATATGTAATAATAAAGTCCGAGTAACCTCAAGGAGATATCTATTTTTGTGTTCTACTACCTCTTTTTGTTGAGAAAAATATGTACAAGATGTCTGATGAGTAATACCATGGGAAACACAAAATGATACAAATTTTTTGTTGAGATACTCTAACACATTATCAGTACGAAAACATGAACACAAGCACCAAATTGACTCTCTATTTCATTAAAAAAGTTTAGGAATACATCAAATACTTCGGATTCCTCCTGTAGGAGATAACCCAAGTTACCCCACTAAAATCATCTATGAAAGAAACAAAATACTTGAAACTAAATGGATTAGGAACCCAACATGGACCCCATACATCAAAATGAACTAATTTAAACATTTTGGTGCTACAATTAGAACTAACAGAGACACTGGCTCAATGATGTTTTCCCAACTGACAAGACAAACAAAAAAAAATATTTGTTGGCAAGGGAGGAAAGGACTGATGTAGCTTAACTGGTGATGGATACCCCAAACGTAGGTGCCATAAGTATGAGGAGTCTGCAGTGGTAAGTATCACAACTTTGAGAATAGAAACATCATCCAACAGTTAGAGCTTCCCTTTTCATGCTCGGAACCAATCGTCATTTTCATTTGAAAGTCCTGAAAAACACAAGAAGTAGGAACAAAAATTACTGAACAATTTAAAGACTTGGTGATGTGACTCACATACAAGAGGTTAACTAAAAAAATTGGAACAAAAAGAACTGATTTTAAGAATATCTTAGGAGTGGTATGTATAGTCCCACTCCCCCTGATTTGGGGAAGTGGATTCATTTGCTAAAATAACTAGACAATATGCATGGGAAGGATGAATGAACTGAAATAAGAAGGACATAATTGACTTATGGGTAGATGACCCTGAATCAATGATCCAGAAGGGAGAGTGGGACACATTCAGTAAAGTCATAGTAGTGCTTGCCATTGTGGCACTTAGTGAGGACAAAAGATCAAACTATTATGCATCTAGCCAATACTACCCAAAAGACCGGCCTGTTAGGAGCGGAAGACATAGGTACTTAACCCCAGGACCATAACAGTACACCCCACCTTCGCGAGCCGACGTCCACGGTGGCTTAACACTCAACGACTGGTGCCGGGTCAAGATCCCATAATCCCTTACGGCGACCACGTCCGGGGCTCGTGACACCTGCGCCGGGACTCGCCTCGGGGATTCGAACTCGCGACGTGGGAGCCCGCTCTGATACCAAATGTTATGCACCTAGCCAATACAACCCAAAAGACCGGCTTGTTAGGAGCGGAAGACATAGGTACTTAACCCCAGGACCATAACACAGACTCAATGGCAGAAGAAGTGGTAGATGGTGTTATCAACTGACCAAGCCGATGTAGTAGCTATTGAATCTCATCATGTGAACCAGAGTGAGAAGTTGCATTTTCGTCCGTGATTATGGAATTGGCCCTAGTTTGCTTAACAAATTTTTCCCTACACTTGACAAAGATATGGTTAGATTGACCACAGTGAATACATTTTCGATCCCCTCTATCATTTTGACCACGACATCAAGTAGAAAAGTCTCGACCTCTTCCTTTACTACTACTTCAATGAAGTAGGCCTTGGGCTTACCAGCAAATGATTGGAGGTTAAGAGCGGCAACATCTGCCAATCTAGTATCTTTATCAGGTTTACTTACTACCGCACTTTCTTCCCGAATGATTCTATTAAAGGCTTACTCAAGAGTAGTCACATCGCCATTGACCAACAATTGGGTCTCAATAACATCATATACAAATCCCAAACAATCTAGGATCCTAACAACCTAAATCCGCTTTTTACCATATAGGTCAAGAAATTCTTGGAAAAACCTTTAACAGGAATGCTGAATGAAGAAGAAGAAGTGATGAAACCGAAAAAGATTTGTCCAAGACTACCTTCACTTCTCTGATACCATGTATAAAAGTAGATTTAAGAAAGAAAGAAGAAAAAAAGATTAAGAGAGGAGAGGAAGAAGAAGCTACCAAGGCTGCATTGGACTTCATGCCAGAAAAGCATGAGCTCCCCCCTTTATTAATCACTTAAGTGATAATAACAAGAAACGACAAAAATGCCCTCAATTACAAAAACTCCAACTCATATAATACAACTCTGATTTGAATGAAACTTGAAATATAAGAGCCTAATGAAATTATCTATCTAACAAAACTATGCCAAGATAAATCAGAATATGAAAAATGACCAAAATACCCTCAGACTGGTATTTTAACAGAAGTAAAAGCGAGTGAGTATTACCAAGATTAGACAGTTGGTAGGCAAAATGGACAACCACGATGAATATCCTTGAAACCTCAGGAAGTCAAAATGCCTTCCTCCTCTTTTTACTTACAGTCTATGGCAAGAGTTTCCCCACTCCACTCAGTCGTCACACCAAAATCAACACTGAGTTCCCTTAAAGGCGGAATGTTCTCCATAGCAAAGACCATAAGATGGGGATACATCACATTACAATGATCATACAACACAACCTGCACCATCACATTTGGTGTACAACTATGGCTGAAATAGCATGCCACATTCCTCAATCTCGAGACATCTAATGCAAAATCCAATGGGGGAAGAGAAGGGAAGCCTGGCTGAACACAACCGGGAAATACATGGGATATATCTCCCCACTCCATCCATCTGTGAGGAAAGCTACCGGGATGGATCAAACTGTCCCCATTCATTGAAATAACCGCAGCTAGTTGTCGAGTAAGGACAATCCCTGTATATTCACAAATAAAGTCACCAGCCCGAATCAAGTCCAAAGACCTGACTCCCCATCCAGTCTCCTTTGATCTAAATATTTCCAAGCGGCTCTTCAAACCCCTCTGAGTTGCACGGTTGGAACAACTTGGAGGACACCGGCAGGAGGAACCACACTCGTATATAACAGGCTTCCCTCTCAAAAGGATTCCACTACTATCATAAACCAACTCACCCCCATTTCTGTCTATACAGTAACAACCAATGGAGCAACTCGATGTACAAGTACACCCAAGGTATCCGCCAGTAAACCCAAGAGGAGTGTATACTGGACTCACTGCATATTGGTAGAACAAAGGCCCACTGTCAGAATCCACATCATTGAACAAATAAACAGGCATTTTTTCTTTTCCCTGAGAAATATCAAGACTCATGTAACCTTTAGGTCTAGCCACCATTGGTCTAAGCTTCAACTCGGCTGCAAACTTGAAAACCACTGTCCCCATTTCAGGCTGCCCGGACAATCTCAATAGTCTATATTTGTAGACACCAAAACCGGATTTTCCAACATCAAACCAATGGTCTACGATCTGATAAAGACCGTCATAAATGTAAACCTTACCAGTTGGGCTACGCTCGGATTTTATTCCTCGAATTACCCTTACCTCGACCCCATGATACCGACTTCGTTCCAACGCCAGATTCCCTCCTTCGAGTTTTTGATTTAGACAATGCCTCATAACATGCCGTTCTTTGCCCCCGTGACCTGTGTAAATGAGCACTTCTCCAGCGTCTTCATCATCCTCATAGCCACCTGAAACTATGATGCTCGTCGCAATCGGTTCTCTGTTCGGGCTCCGTGCTGCGCCCACGTAATCTATGCCCGCCTGGACCTGACCATGCAACCCAATGACACACATTTCCATTCGGAAAAAGAACTGATCCCCAACATAAACCCCAGGAATCGTTCCAACAATTCGTTTATCCCTGTTAAGCCACAATCCTCGTTGCAGCATCGCAGCGGCCGCTTTCATGTCGGCTCTTTTCCGAGCACCCGGCGGCAGACCGAGAGCTTCCCCTGTCCCCCCGCGATCTTCTTCTCGAATCAAAAAAATGCGAAGAGACTCGTACAGAAGTCGAGTTTTTCTAACTAATTCTCTGAAGTATCGCTCTTCGGCGAGACTGAGGTCCGTAGCCCTAACCATTTCGGCAGATCGTATCTGCTTATGCTTAGTGGGCACCGTCGGGGATATGGCATTCTGCTCCGGAATCGGAACGATTGACAAGGAATTGGGCTCGACGACAGCCATATCCTTGTACGAGGACATTTTTCGGGCGAATGCAAAGTGGAACATTTCCGATATTCGGAGGAACTCCGAGTAGACGTCGGATTCATCGACCGGTGAGATCAACGAAATATCCTGCATGGAATCCTCATTCGTATTAGGATTCACTGGAAGTGGCAGTTCCACCGGTTCCGTTTTGGGCTCAATTTTAGGAGAAATGAGGATCCGAGGTGGATCCGGCAGGAGATTCAGGTCTTGAAACGGAATCGACGAATCCATCAGCGGCAAGAGACGGAGCTTCTACCTTCTGGGGCAAAAGGATCCCAGCATCTTCCCGGGATCCTCCTTCGCATACGTCCAGCGAGTTTTTAACTTCGAAGAGTCTGTTGGGAGGACAACGGCGAGGAAATCAGCAGACAAGCGTGACTGCGTCTGAAGCCTTGTAGGAGCATATGTGGGTCCCGCTCGTTTCTGTGGGAGCCCCTACGTCCCTCTTGCTATACTGGAAATAACTGTGACGTGGATATTTATTTATTACAGAAAGAGGGATGAGTTTTTTTAGTAAAAACTCCCATTACTAATTGGTTAAACAACTTCCATCCGAGCCGTTGCCCGACAAAACTACCTCCGAACCGTTTTATCACCTGTACTCATATACACGTGGTGATTCGGGAAAGCACTACCTTCAACGCTTCAACCTCCCGGACAGTCGGGCACGGAAGAATAAGAAACTGCATTTTACTCTGGTTCCTGTAGAGCTGCTCGGTTCGCTGAAGATTGCTGGAACTCGACAGGATTAGGGCTTATGGGGAGCAGATTAGAGATGTTTTTCTAGGCAAAGCTCCAGAAAAATGCTGTGTTGTAATTTCCAGTCTCATCTTTTGCTGAGAGGAAAAATCCCTTCGCTGGCTCTCTCGGATCCTTCTCCATGCCCAATTGAAAGAAATATAAGCTGCTGTAAGTTACTTTCTTCTTTTCTAATAGTCGTCCACGGAGACACTGAAACTATTTACTGTTCGTGTGCAGTTAAATAAATTGCATTTTGTTTTAATTTTCGTGTGGCTTTCGTGAAACTGGAATCTACTGGCGAAACTTGTGAAGTAGAGGATGAGTCGGAAGCTGAATTAAACAGTAATTTGAGTCTAGTCTTAGCAACACTCGCTAAGTCACTCTCTCTTCTTAGTAATATATTCACACATTTCTGTAAAAAAAAACACTCGCTAAATCAGGCTTCACAGCTGCCTTCACATTAATATTTGTTTCTGAGATAGGAGACAAGGTGATTCCTAATTTATAAATTGATTCTTTCCCTTGAATTTTTCTGTTCTGGTATTGGTTAATGAAAATAAAATGTTTAAGGTGAGCTAGTTATCATTTAAAAAAAGAAAGGTGGTTTTGGACCTTTTCATTTTAACCAGTACATGTTCTTTGTTTGCTTTAGTAACATTGTTATATGAATTCAAGGGATGGATCGAAGTGCATTATAGTGTGGCAAAAAAGTTGACCATACTAATCTTCTGAACTATGATTATATTTTTCAAATTGGAAATTTAAGTCATGTCAAAAGACCTGATGCATAGGACTGAATTAGGTTATCTACAACTCACCGGTGCAAATGATGCATCCTGAAATCAAATTCCAAGGACTGATGGGTATCTTTGGCTGGCTTCTTTTTGTTTGCAACTTACATTTTCTCTGAGTTCATTCTTTATTTAACCCAATATCTCTCTAAGACGAATGGCCTATATAATTATGCCATGGTAGCAGGAAGAAATTGGTATGTTCCAAATTGTTCTGGCGAATGGCTTTTAGGTCTTTATTGTCGGATCTGCATGGATTGTTGGTGATCCAGAGTTTTGAACTTGAAATTATCTTGTTCATCTTGGTAGCTGCAGAGAGTAGCTGTGGTCTGAATTTTGTACATTGATGGCTTTTCAGTAGGCATTCTCCTCACTATCAGTTTTATCCTGAATTGTATTCTGAAGTACAAAAGAATCTTTATTAACATTCTTATTCAAATCTTCTGCAGACATTTTTCATTGCTGCTTTGCTTGCTATGCTATATGAAAAAGGATTGGTATTCCTCTTCCGCACAGTTGTATTTCTTTTCATTGTTCTTTTGGGTGAAACTAAATTAGTGCTTTCATGGCTCTTTACTCATTTATAATTCAGAGAGTGGAATGTTTGAGAATGTAACTTATTATTGCGAGGTTAGAGTAGTGATTGTCCTTTATGCAAAATGAAATTGTCTTTCAGAGACATTGCTTTCATTTATATGATGTTTCTATATGAGATCTTACATGATCTATTTATGTGACTCAACTAATTTGCTCAATACACCTTTTCTTATCTTCTTTTCTGTAAATTGCTAATTTTGTTTCCAATCTCTACTGGTTTCGCCTTCCCTGCTTCTTATGCTTGATCTTTTTTCCTTTCATTTACTGTTACTGAAACTACTTTGAGGACAATTTTAAGTATATTATCATTTAGGTTGTATAGTTTGTTTGTTTCTTCCCTGTATTAATTCTCTTTTTTTTATTTACATCCAAAATATCTACTAGTGTTAGTCTACTGGGAAATTGCATGGAGCTCGCCACCATATCGGTTTCTTTATACTGGACAATATCTCCAAACTGTAGACCTTTTTCTGTTGGGCATTTATACATTTTAGGGATTGTTTTTTTAGGCGAATGCACAAAAAATGCTTTGCTTTTGGTTGTTTGATAATGGACCTTAATGCGGATTTCTTGAACTATATTATTATTTTATTAACTTCACTTCAAATAAACAGGTTCTTTTGGGATCAATGGGAGCTCTTTCACTAATGACCATATTGTCCGTGGTAATAGGATGGATATTTCATTCTGTTCCAACACAGTTTCAGACCAGTAAGTGGTGAATCTTCTCCATGTGTTTGGTTTTACATCATATTCAGTACCACGAGATGGGGTAAACTTCGTCTATTGTATGCTATTGGATACACATATGATCGTACTTCAGTATTTTGAAATACTGACATATGATATCTGCTGTAGCATTGCCAATTGGAGAATATTCAGCTGTAGCTCTTCTTATGCTTTTCAGATTTAAGGCGATAAAAGATGCTTGGTAACTTCCATCAGGTGTCACTAAGAGCAGCAAGGAGAGCCCTGAACTTGGAGAACTTGTGGAAGCTGAAGAGCTGGTCAAGGAAAAGGTCAATTTCTGAATCTCGTTTATTGTCATGTTGTAGATGCATAAAAATAATCCTTTTATTATGCAAATTTTCATTTTTTATGGAAAATCTATGCACCATTTAGAACTTTTTTTTTTTTATTAGTATACTATACTTACATGGAGGTGCATTTAAGTTACAGTATGTTCTAACAGAGATAATGAGAAAAAAAGGGTAATGTCTGTTACATTTCCAGGTGGCAAAGAAATTGACAAATCCTCTTGAAATCATCTGGAAGTCTTTCAGCCTTGTATTCTTTTCTGTAAGTGATCTCTTGTCCTTCTTTAATGGTTATGACATCATGTGCTGATTTGGTGCAGAAATTGTTTGTTTTGGTTTTTTATTTCATTTTATTTGTTGATCCGCTGGTTAACTAGATACAAGACTGTCAAATACTAACTTAATGCCCGCAAGCTTAGATATTTGGAATATGGTATCATGGGGGGCCCTAGACTTCTGATTTACTTATAATCATACTGAAATTAACATTGTCTTAATTATCAAACAATCAGGCGATTGTGTCTTGACAGTCTCAATCCTTTTTCTTTCTATAGTCAGAGGGAAAAAAAGTGTGGAAAGTAACCAGTTCCCAATGCATCCAGGAATGGGGAGATAATTCAATGCTGGCTACAATACCTTTGGGTGCTGCTCAGGTGTTGTTTTGAATTTTTTTTTTATGTGAAAATCTCTTCTTATAGATAGGTCATCTTTCTTACTCTCGCCAGCTTTAACATAGTCATGTTGTAACTTGTCTCGCCTGCGGTCTCCATGGGGTGTGGCTAGTGGAGCCAATGCTGGACATTTAGTTGCCACTTCTATTGCAATTATTTGAGGAGCATTCCTTGCCAAATACATATCCGAAAAACTGGTAGGGGTCAATTATATCGGCAAACTTATGTTCGAAACTACAAATATCTACTATGTTGTTTGATGTACTTGATTTCCTGCAAACTCCATTATTCAGGTTGACTATTTGGGGGGAGTGCTGTTTCTCATTTTTGCCGTAGCCACCCTCCTTGGAGTTTTCGCTCCGTCTGGCTGCCTGTCAACGTTATGTGGCATGAAAAATTATCGGAGGGCCTGAAGTCGCTTACAGAAGCTCAAATTAGGTGCCTAGAATTTCACCGTCTCACATGATTCTTAATATCCGTGAAAGACTCAAAAAATTTCTTACTCTTCCTATTTAGTTTTGGTTTTTTATGGGTAATCTTCAACATTTATACAAGTCGTTCTTGTCGCGTACTGATTTATACAAGTCGTTCTTGTCGCGTACTGAGCTAGTAACAGGGATTTGCATAGGTTGAGATTCGAGCTCTTAGGTGCCCATACGCTGTTGTTCCCGTTTTTAGTTATTTTCTTTGATTATTAATTACCAGCCATCGCTGTTGGTCAGTCCTATCAAAGTCCGAGTATTGCTATTTGCAGTGTCAAGTGATCGGTATAGTCTTCTGGTTTCCAGCAGATGCAGACAGCCCTTTTGTTTCAACTACACGGTAAAGAGTTTACAAGACTTGCTTCCTTTATAATAAATAACAACTCTTGATATCGATTTCCTGTTGCAGCTTCCTCTTTTCTTTCGTGCAGTCTCCTGTGCATCAACGCAGGTTGACAATGCTTATCGGAGGCATGAGCAGAGACCTTTACCACGAATGAAAAGATGAACAGAGGCGACGACCCCATTGACATTCAGATGATGGAAAGGTTTCCAGTGGGAATTGCACTGACTGGGCTCTGGGTTGGCCTCAATATCCAATACAAGCTTCTTTTCTTAACAGCAAGCGACTCAAGCTCGACCATTCCCCACTCCCTTGACAGTTCTCTCAAAGATGCACCCGTCATCACATTCAAAGACCTACAAAATCTTCCGCTGCATCGGTAACGTTGATTTTATGGGTAGGTAGGATCGTTCCACTTCCTCTCCCCAATACATTTTTCGCTTCGGGAATGAACGGCGGGAGAGAGGACAAAGGGGAAAAAACAGTGGACAAGGCCGCCTCTTCCACTGTACATCTCGAATTCCCTATACAAGCCCAAACGAGATGAAACACCTGGGGCTCTTGTCTCCTTGTGTCTTGGTAAAGATTCGCCTTTAACGCAATCTTCGCAGTAGGGAAGCCCGGCCCCCAACTTTCTCCCCTCTAATTTAGTTCCAGTAACCTTTGATCTCCTTACTAAACTAATTTAATAGAGCCGATTGATTTTTCTATGCCCTTATCATTCCCTAATCATGACATAAAGATCACGAACGACGTGGCGCTCTACTAGATTTTGTCTGATACGTGTTTGTCGCAGGCTGTCACACGTGGAATCGTCCCGAGCGTTCCTTGGTCGAACGCCAGAGCTTGGAACGGCGGGAGGAGGCGTAGGGGTCAGTGGAGTAGAAGAAGAAGAAGGGCGGAGGTGAGGCAATCTCTGTAACTCCGACCGGCGAGCGTGGCAAACAGTGCGGCAGCCACGTTTGCACGCCTTACGAAGCTGACGCATCGAAGGGGCCCACCGGCAACATTAACTGTCTCCAGGTTACTGGCGCACCCACTGATTCTGAAACAACCGCTTTGAACGGAAAAATTCCCCCACGGAGACCTCTCCCTCCGAAACTTGGCGGCCGCCGCGAGGCAGTCCACTCGCCTTCTGACGTCAAGCCATTATTCCTCCTGATTTTTGGAGGTAAGAGAGTTTTAAATTGACTCATGTTTTTTTGGTAAAAACTATGAAACGTTAGTTCGCCCATCCAGTAAATGCTTCTCTGTCGCTTCGAAACCGTAAGTGGAACTGCTAACTCGCGCTTGGCCTAATTTCTGGTAGATTTTTCTCTCTGGAAGCAGCAACTTTTTACTTATCAATCAAAAATTTGTATTCATATCTTAACAGCCGATGTGCGACGCGACGTCTCACCCGACGAGCAGAGACAAACCATCAGCTTCTCCAATGGCGGAGGTGAAATTTTAGTGAAAAGCAAAGCCAGGAAGTGAAAAATCGTGAATCAGCAGTGCACGAGAGGACGACGGTCGTGGGAAGAAGAGGAAATACACGAGAGTACTTCGAGCCTCTGATGTACGACTATTTCTGTCTCTTCCTCGCACGGGTATTTGGGTGGAGGAAAAACTTGAAAATGACAGTTTCGAAATAAACTTTAGAGATTTTTTACCAGAACTTATTATCCGTAGCTCGCAGCATCCTATTCTCCTGTGTCTCATCCTATGAGAGAGAATAGAGCTTATCCAACTGCGAAACGCACCAGCGATGGGGGGGCAGAGAGCTTCTGCTGCTTGGCGTCTCCATCCTTCTGTGAAACTTCTCCTGAAATAAAAGCGCTTTTGAGTTTTTGTCTACACCCATGAGAGATTTCTACCTACTTAGTACTCTTTCACACGATGTTGCCGAGTTTCCGTCTTTTTTGGGCTTCCGCGATAAAAAGGAAAATAGATACTAGCCGAGGGTGATGCAAAACCGATGCATCTTTGAGCGACCATTTTCAGGGATGTCGGTTTTTATCACCGACTCTCGAACCCTTTTGTTTTCTGATTACATGTCCACTCCTTGTGACAAACCCCACCGAGACAAATTCGCCAAAATATCTCTGTTGCCCCTGCAGTATGTGTTTGTTCGTTTCAGCTCTACTTTACTGTTTTTTAATTGATCTTGTGCTTGAAATTTGCACCGTGTGACTGATAATCTAATTGTGTTTGTTTTTCTAGTTGTATATGATGAATCATCTCGTGCCAGATTTCGAAATGGAAGAAGATAGTTCGATGCCTTCATCCTATGGTTTCTTCCAGCAGAAGAAACAAACAATGTCAGTTTCGAAGAGTCTTTCGATGGAATTGGTAATTCTTGCATTTTTTTCGTCTATTTTGATTCTTAATTTTTTGGGTTGCACAGGGAAGAGGACGAGCTCGTGGAGCTCTTATGGCGGAACGGGCAGGTGGTGATGCAGAACCAAAACCAGAGACCGCAAAAGAAATCGCCTCCGCCGCCGCCTCCATATCCGATTGGCGATGCTGCTCCTCCTCCGCCGGAAAAATCCACCAGCGCTACCGATATCGGACCTTCGACGTCGGCGGCGCCCAACCAGCTCTTTATGCAAGAAGACGAAATGGCGTCGTGGTTACATTATCCTCTCGACGACTCCTTCGATCGCGATTTCTGTGCCGAACTTCTCTACCCCTCTCAGCTCGGAACTAATCAGGTAGCAGCCGACCGACATATGGAGAGTAAGCCGGTGGTGTCATTTTCTCGGCCGCCGATACCACCGTCGGCACGGCGAAGTGGAAATGACCATCCGCTCAACTCCAAGTTCGTCAATTTCGGGCATTTCTCTCGCATGGAAAGCAGAGAGGAATCCCGACCGTCGGCTTCGGATAAGCTCGCAATGGAATCGATGGTGGTGGACTCTAATGTGACACCAGCCGTGGACCCAAGTTCATCTAGGGTTAGGGTTTCGACCAGGGAGAGGACGACGACAGGCTCCGGCGTCGGAGACTTGGGCAGCGGCAGCACGTGCGGTGGCGCTGCAGATAGAGAGCTAGCCACGTGTGAGACGACGATGACGTCATCTTCCGGAGGTTCGGGAGCAAGTCCTGATACTTTAGCTAAACCGACGGCAGGTGAAGATCGAAAGAGAAAAGCAAGGGATACCGATGACTTGGAAGGTCACAGTGAGGTTAGCCTTGTTGTTTCTTAACCATTCTTAATCTTACTACTACTCCCAACATTCCTATGCTTATTTTCCTGGCTCAAACTAATGTGGGCTGGGATTCTCACGAGTCTTGACAGAAGCAAATAGTTGGTGTGCCTGTGTGGGCTGTGGCCTTTGGTTCTCTTTTTTTAACCTGGAGAAAGGCGCCCAGTATTTCAAGATCTTGCGGTGTTTGGCAATAAAAAGGAACAGATAGAAAGTGCACTCGTTCAGTTTGTCTATGTTTCTTTTCTTGAAATTCATTCATGGTGCTTTATTGGATCTAGCAAAGCATACTGGTAAGCTGAACAAAGGCAGGACACTGAATGCAGGGGAGGCATTGTATGGACCTACCTTGCTACCACAATGATTAGCCAGTCAACTTTTTATTTGTGGAAGTCTTGAGTTTTTTCTTTTTGCCTTTTTCTTTTCTCTTTTCTCAAAAGTGTTGGTGGGCACCCATCTATGTTCATTGACTGAGAGCTGGTTAACATGTTGCTTGTACTTTTGTTGGCACAATGGCCGCTATGAAGAACCACAACCAGTACTTGATCTCCATCATTTAGTCTTCTGAGGTTGGTCCATTTTGTTCAATTTTTAGTGACACTCATTAGAAAAGCTAGCTCTCGGTACTTTCAGTGCTAGTTGTGTTCTACTCAGGAGGAGGAAGAATCATATTCCAGAGTGGCAGCAGCTCAGCTTGATTTGCCTTAAAACAAATTCTATTTACTGATGAGTATTGCAAACTTGGGCAAATGATAGAAGGGCCATGCAATGGATAATCATGTTACAGAAACTTAAAATCATGTTTCTCCCTACCTGACAAATGTTCTCTTGGTAGCTAAAATAATGGAAAGAAAGCATTTGATGTTTGCAACCATCCATCAGGAGCCTTCAGTTAGTTGTTGGTGTGTGTATGTCCTTGCCGTAGTTACTCAGGTGGATCTCCTATCATGAAAAGCTTATATCATTGATCTGCAGAAGTAGGAAGTACCTTTTTCATCTCATACACATCAGGGAAGAATTATAGTTTCCAGTGGTTGCTGAAAGCTGGGTTAAAAAAGTGACACTGTTTGATCTTTTTTCATAGTTGCCTTAGTTCTCATTTAGCTTACAAGAGTCTTGCTCTGTTTTATGGCATGACAGGATGCTGATTACGAATCTGTTGAGGAAAAGAAAGCTATTCGGCTTCCCATGTCGACAAGAAGAACACGTGCTGCAGAGGTGCATAATCTATCTGAAAGGGTGTGTTTTCTTCTGCCATCTTTTTTATTTGTTATAACGGTGTTCTTAGTTAGATTATTCAAAGTGGTCTAAGGAGTTATACTTCTTACCCACATTGCTGGGAGTAAAAGAACTATCACAGTTGTTTTATCATCCGTGTGAAGGAAATAAACAGTCTATGAATCTAATATATAAAATATTTAATGCAGAGACGGAGAGATAGAATTAATGAAAAGATGAAGGCTCTGCAAGAACTTATACCACGATGTAACAAGGTTTGATATCCATCTACATAACTGTTCTTCTGAACCTCCCAAAAAGCTGATATATTTTCCAATTTCCTGATTTTATGGATGCTATTCCAGACAGACAAAGCTTCAATGTTGGATGAAGCAATCGAGTACTTGAAGTCCCTCCAGTTACAAGTTCAGGTGTGTTTATTTGTTGATGATGCCTTGATGTCATTCTATTGATGCATTTGGCACAAGATGTAGGATGTTTACTACATTTCAGAATATTGGTCCTATGTTTTTCATCTTCAGAACTTATAAATAGAGTGTTGCTGTTTGTGGTTTAATCTTGTAATCTTCAGAACAAGATAGAGATAGCCTCAGATAATAACCATCAGAACAAGAAGGATATAGTCTCAGTAACCATCAGAACAAGACTGGAATAGTCTTGTATCCTCCACATCAATTATCACTTTTTTTTAAAAAAAATGTTTGCAGACCTTTCTATTGTGTTGCAGAGTGAAACTTTTATGTTGCCATTTGGCTTGCTTTCTGGCTTGGAATAGGAATAAAATTTGGCTAAAAGATTACGTCTTAATGGAAAGGCACCTGCAAGATTTATTTGCACATTGCTCCTAACCTTCTGCACTTAAATGAAACACTATGTGAAAGATCTCATGGAACAGCAGAGAAAATCCCGGATCCAAGAGATTTTCTTACTGTTTGGTGCCCATTCCCAATCTGTGGAAAATTTTACTTCCCAATCTTAAGACCAGGGGTTAAAATCCACTTGATTTGCAAAATGTTGTCATTTTGTATTTAAATTTTTGATCTCTTGTATCACATCTGAAGGAAGACGCCTGTACACATGTTCAGCATATTTTACTAGCAGCTTTAAGCTGTATTATTTCTGAGGTGCATATACATTTTTGTATAAGAAACATGTCCTTACTGCATACTTTTTTCTTTTCTTGAAAGGTAGTTCATACTTATTTTGGCAAGAATTTTTTCTTTTCCACAAACCAACTTATGCAGATGATGTCCATGGGCTGCAGCATGGGGCCCATGATGTTTCCTGGTGTCCCTCAATACATGCCACCAATGGGAATGGGAATGGGGATGAATGTGGGCATGAGCATGGGGATGGGCATGGACATGAACCGAACAATGTTACCGTTCCCACCAGTTCTTCCAACTACTCTTCCTGGTTCTGCTGCAACTCACATGGGTCCATGGCTTCCAATCCCTCCTTTCCATATTCCACCTGTACCTCCGTGTGATCAATCAAGAGCTCAACCAACAAGCCATGTTGATAGAGCTTGTAATTTGGTTGGTGTACAAGGCCCCAGCCCGGCACAAATGCTAAATCCTGCTGATTCTTATCAACACTATCTTCGCCTGCACTACATGCAAATGCCTCAGGTATTATTATTATTCTTTCTATCGACGTCTTTCTTTTCTTGTTGGTTGCATTGCACAAAGCAATACCTATTCGTCAAAGTTATTGCTTCACCATATAACTATTTAGGAAAAGAAGACTGTTAAAAAGCACTCCACAGGCAAGATAACATCTCGAGATGTCTAGCTTCTATTTTATGTCCATGAAAAATTCTCTAGTTTGCTTGTGCTGTTTTGGTCTTCACCTTCTGAATATTGGATTCTTTTTTTCAGAACCAGGGAGCAGCCCAGCCACCAAGCACCTCCAAGGAAGCTGAAACTCCTGAAAGTCACAAATCAGGTACAAATGCTGTCAAGATACTTTTTCAACTCAGTTTTCCTTTTCTCATCCGCTAGAGAATTAGGAAGAAGCTGAAAGGTGCATCTCTTTAGCAACTGTCACAACATCATTTTATTTTAATTGATTGTGAGGAAACAGCTTGAACCATTACACGGAAGCAACAATTCTAAATTTAGTATAATTGGACATTTTCATCTTCTAAACTCTTCAGTCGATCATGACAGGTTGACGTTTTGCACAAAAGCTTGGGGAGCAGCCGCCTGATAATTTTTGTAGAGTAAGAGAGATGACACTCTTGGTTGTATACAGGGTCGCTTTGGACTCTGGAATACGACACGGCTAACCTGTAATTATCAGCAATAGAATCCTTATCTTTTTTTTTTTTTTTCCTTTCGCCTCCCCCTCTTCTTTTGGCTCTAAATTATTGCTTTACCAAATGTTGCTGGTGGCTGCTAGTGGCTGTAGTCTCGGCCTTGATCCTCAAAATGTTGGGTGGGTGAGACATCCGTTTGGGTAGAAAATATTTGGTGTTGGAATTGAGAAAGATTGGGTGGCCGGGAGTTGTACAAAGGATAATGTTAGTAAATAGAGACCGCCATGAGGAGGACGATTAATCATGCAAGCTGTCGCATCCTTGTTTATTCCTTTTTTTCTCTGGAAATTGTCAGATTCTGGTGGGGATGGTTCAACCCCAATAACAGGAGGCGAAGGCCTTCTCTCTGTTCACTGCTTTTGGCTCCCGCTGGGATACGTTTCTGTCCAAGACTTGGAAAGCGATGGAACGTTAAAAAGGCAATCGTCCCATTATTCTCGATTACCCAACAGTCGTCCCCAAGAAGGCAGCGCTGCTTCTTACTTTCTTCCTGCTAATTGTAATTCAGTTTTTCGTGTATATGTTGGTTAGACGTTGTCATTAGAACAGAAGTTGCATCAATTGTATTGGTTTAACCAAGCTCATGGGACTAGGAAAGAGTTAATTACTCGTTTATTTACCTAATTACTCTGTTACCTTGAGAGGTTATTAATAAGCAGCGTAATTGCAGGAATGGAATCATATTCCAATCAGCGTCAAATCACAGCTCGAAAACGGCAAGACAAATCCGAAAGAAGTTCTAAATGGGATAGAAATTGATGAGAGGATAACATAAAGAAGATTCAATCACCCAGTGAAGTCCATGTCTTTTGATCGCCGAAATGATCGGCTGCGGAATTACCATGAAAATCGTTCTTACGTACTTCATTTTCTGCTAATTGGACGGAATTGAATGAAGTCTCTTTCAAATTTCTGTCCACTGAATGTAATTGACCGATATGAACAATTATCACCGACGAAAACCATTCTTTCATTCCGTCCAATCACTCTGCACTTTAGTCGTTCTGTCACGTCCAGCAGATCTCTCTACATTTCGGAATCACTGCTCTTAATCCCCTCTATAGTAGCAATTGCAGTAAGGTTTAGTTAAGAGCATTGGCAATATAAGCTACAATTTCAAATTGTAATCGTCCACAGTTAGATAGAAGCACTAAACCTGAAAAAGTTTGCCTTCCCTCGAGCCTCTTTTTTCTGCTATAATTAGATTCATTCAATAAAAGGGGCCAAAATAAATGCCCTCAGCAATTTTATTAATCTACCTTTTTTGCAGATATTACAAGAATAAATGGGTGTTGAAGGCGATAATTATATCAACAATATCAGTACCTTTATGGGCTATCTCCTTTCAAAGGGATATCAGACATGGGAGAGGACACAGAGAGTGTGTCTCCTTTCTCTTTGGACTCAATCAGCATAAATACAATGTCCCGCATGGATGGTCGATCCAAGGCAGACATATTTGTACACAGCAAAGCAATTTTTAGGACTATGAACATGAGATCAAGTGTAGTTCTGTCTTCTAAATCCAAACGGGAATCAAATATTCCAGAATTCATTGAGTTGTTTTGGATGTAATTCCTCACCCAGGTAACAAGGTCGCCACCTTGGTCTAATGGCTGAACAGGCGTTCTACCTGTCAGCAGCTCCAACAAGACAACTCCATAGCTGTAGATGTCACATTTCTCTGTGACTTTCATGGTGTAAGCATATTCTGGTCAAGAGCACAAAGAATTAGACAAGAAAGGACAAAATAAAAAAGTCTAGAAGAGTACAGTTGTGTTGTCTACATGACCTAGGTGGAGAGACTTCATGGCTAAAAGTAAAACTGATAAGCTCAATCTATTCAGAATCTCACTTACATTCAGTCTATACTAATTGATCAGCATGCTCAATAGTGATAACAAAACAAAGAATTTAAAGCTCATAAATTGCCAATTGATCTCATAAGAATAACAATTTACAGGACGCAAAAGAGACCTTGTGGATTTTAATCCAGTTGTTAGAAATTCTCTGATCAACTTGGAGAATGAAAACTAAAGCAAGGCCATTAAACTGAAGAGGATCACTAATTAGATAGACAGATGGATAGATAGATAGATAGAGAGAGAGAGAGAGAGAGAGAGAGAGAGAGAAACAGACACAGACACAGACTGAGAAATTCAGTAAAAAAAAAAAAAAGTACAACACGAGCACTTACCAGGAGCAATATATCCATATGACCCTGCTACTGCAGACACGGACTTAGAATATGGCATGTCAATCACCTTAGCTAACCCAAAATCCCCTACACGAGCTTCAAAATTATCATCAAGCAGGATGTTATTGGACTTGATATCCCTATGAATAATGTGGGGCTTACAATCATGATGCAAGTATGACAATCCTTGAGCTGCCCCCAAAGCAACCTTGTAGCGAGTTTCCCAATCCAAGTTAATAGATGGGGAATGCAGGAGTTCACCCAAGCTTCCTTTAGACATGTACTCATAGATAAGTAGATTTGATCCCTGGTGATAACAGTAGCCAAAGAGTTTCACAATATTTCGATGCCTAATCTTTCCCAGAGTCAAAATTTCGGCCCGAAAGCTGTTATCGATATTATTCCCTTCTCTCTGTGATGAAAATTTCTTAACAGCTATTGTCTGTCCAGACTGCATCAGTGCTCTGTAAACGGTACCACATGCCCCCCTCCCAACCACAAAACCTTCATCAAAATTATTTGTTGCTTCAACTAAGTTTTGGAAAGTAAACCCCCCTTTTGGTGAGAGATACGTGTCTGATGCAGAGGCTGATAAATTCTTATCTTGCAAAGGAGCCACCATCTCCACTGGTCGTCTAATGAAAATTACAATAATCACAATAAGGACGAGAGAGACCCCACCAACTGCTGCAGCAACTATTGCAACAATCTTACTCAAAGGAGTCCTTGAAACTTTTGCCACTGGAGGAATTGTAGACATTGATGGGGACCCAGCACAGGCACCAAGGGGTCCACCACATAGCCCTTCATTCCCAGTAAAGCTGCTAAGGGCCATGTTCAGAAACAAGGGAATTGATGGTAGAGGCCCACTCAGATCATTGTGTGAGACATTACATCCCAATAAACTTGACAAGTTTGCAAATGAGGATGGGATTTTGCCAGTTAAGAGGTTATCATTGAGCAGGAGATATTCCAGCAGAACAAGATTACCCAGCTCAGAAGGTATTTCTCCAGATAGATTGTTGTAGCTCAAGTTCATGGCAATTTGCAGGCTAGATAGACCCCCGAATTCTGGTGCTATTGGACCAGAAAAAACATTGCCTCCCATCTGCAGTTCAGTCAGACGTGAGAGATTACCTAGAATGGGAGGTATAGAACCTGAGAGCCTATTCTCAGAAAGCTTGAGCAATTCCAACTGGGAAAGAGTTCCAAGTTCTTCTGGTAAAGGACCCACAAAGCTGTTCCGACTGAGATCAAGTCGTTGAAGCATTTTGCAACTAACAATCTCTGAAGGAATCCCACCAGAGAGCTGATTGGAAGAGATGTTAAAGCTCACCAATCGGGATAATTTACCTATCTCCCTTGGCAACTCAGAAGAGAAGTAATTGTCTGAGAGGTGAAGCCTTTGCAGAGTTTTGCAGTTCCCAATCTCAGGAGGCATTGGCCCGCTGAATTTGTTTTGGTCCAGCTCAATAGCAGACAAATTGACCAATTTGCATAGACCTGAAGGAAGACTTCCAGTGAGACTGTTCCCACCTAAACGAAGCTGCACTAGAGATTGGCAGTTTGTGACACCACTCGGGATATTACCAGTCAACTTGTTTGACCAAAGATTCAACAAAATCAGATTTGAATGCCTGCAAATATGACTAGGAATTTGACCTGTGAGGTTGTTTTCTGAAAAATCTACAACCCAAAGCCGACTATATACTCCAAGCCCCTGAGGGATGGTACCACTTAGCGAATTATGAAAGAGTTGTAATTGACGAAGTTCAGTCAAATACTGCAATTCAGTGGGAATGGGACCGGTGAGGTAATTGATTGAAAGATCAAGCTTAGTTAAATTCTTCAAGCTGCAGATTTCAACAGGAATCACACCAGTAAGCTGATTTTGGAAAAGGTAAAGTAAGCGCAATCCTTTTATATTACTCAACTCCATCGGAATTTCACCGGTCAACCAATTTTCAGAGAAATCTATCTCTGTGACAGAAGTAAGGTTTCCAATTTCCTTCGGTATTGTGCCATTCAGCACGTTTCTATAAAGGTACAACTTCTTTAAATTTCTGAGATTGCCAAACACTGCAGGTATTTCTCCTACCAGATTGGTCTGATATAGGGCAAGTGTTTCAAGGTTTGTGCAGTTTCCAAGCTCCTTAGGAATAAATCCTGAAAACTCATTACCCCAAAGAATCATCTCTCGCAAGTTTCTAAGCATTCCAAGCTCTGGAGGGATTTGATCACTTAACCGGTTCTGTGCAAGACCAAGTACTTCCAAGCTCTCACATTCACTCAGCTCAACAGGTAGACCTCCAGAGATCAGATTCTGCCCTGCGCGGAATCTTGTCAAATTCTTGAGCTTCCCCAGAGTATGAGGGAGAGAACCAGAAAGATTGTTGGTGTAAGCAACCAATTCTTCGAGCGATGATAGGTTTCCAATCTCCTCTGGTAAAGGTCCTGAGAGTTTGTTATTACACACATTGAGATTTCTCAAGCAGGAAAGCTTGGCCAACTCAGTGGGGATTTCTCCTTCAAAAGCATTGTTATTCAGATTAAGAATCTCCAATCTTGAACAGTTTCCAATCTCTCCCGGGATGTTTCCATACAACCCATTGAATGACACATCAAGATACATCAAGTACTCTAGTTTGCCAACACTTGGAGAGAGAGTCCCGGAGAGATTCAAGGAATTGAGATCAAGAGATTGAACAACAGGATCATATTCAAGTGTGCAAGTAACTCCCCTCCAATCGCATGGCGTTTGATCGCTTGAATTCCAATTGCTCAGACGGTAAAAGTCATCATTAAGACTATCCTTTAGTTCCAGGAGATACTGACCCTCCATGTTAAGTCCTTTGGAACTGCAAATCAGCAAAGAAACCAGTACTACAAATTTGATGATCCACAAAACATTGACTCTCCCAAAGCTTATAATCCGCAACATGTTCAACATCTGGAAAAAATATAGAAATTAAAATAAATGCATTACACTGAAAAAATCAATGTTAAGGTATCGAAAAATGACCAATGATCTTAGTGTTTAAAATAATATGGCCGGAAAAGGGACCATTTCGTGAAATGAAGTTCAGTTCTAATCCCAGGAGAAAAAAATTCGACTTTCAATCATCAATTCAATCAAACTCATCGAAGGCCTCGAGTTGTAGATACTTATACAAACTACGATAAACCAGAGAGAGCATCTCCAAAACTAGATATTCTGGAAAACAACATACCTTAAGCTCTGCAGGTCCTCCAAGAACCGGAAGGAACTCCACCATTGCAAGAAGCAACCTCCGGAAAAAACCTATAATCCGCGACTATTGGTACGAACTGAACATAGACCATTTCACTTTGTCCTAAATCATTACCTGAAAAACCAAATAACAGTAACTTTCGAGTAGACTTGTGCATAAAATCCACTTTCTCTGGACATCCCAATTCAATGCATCTGTTCCTCTCCTTCCGTAACCAGCCTGTGCACTGATCTCAACTTCTATCTCGGGCTCTCTATCAAACAAACTCAAAATGTCACCCGATCACCGCCCCCATTCTCCTTCCATGTCAAGCAAGAAATCATTCGCAGAATTTTTCCGCGTATAGAACGGAGGAAAGTTCGAAACTGAAGCTCTAATGGCCGGCAAAGCGTGCTGTCAACTCCTCTCCCTCTACTTTTCTTCCTCCCAATTCACCGATACTTTCTTGCTCATCTTTTTATCTCCCTTTCCTGTTTTTTCTTAAAAAAAAAAAAAAAGACTTTTGAGGAAGGCAGCAACGGGGAGCTTTTCGACGAGTAGAATTCATCATTTCATTTCATTTCACGAGAAATTCAACTTCGAAGCAGACTTTCCCGTCTCTCTCCTTATTCTATTCAACCCGATGACGTGAATGGTGACGTAACTGCGACACCTCATCCGCAGTAAGGTCTATGATTATTGGTTCCGGGCCCATCGGTAACGTGTCGTCGGCTGACGCAGCGAGACGAAATAGTAAAAATCGTGAAAAAGACGGCTGAGAAACGGCATTTTATTCGACGCTTTCTCAGGGCATTTTGTCGGCATCTTTTTGCCTGCGCGGAATGCCTAAAAGGTTCAGATAACAGTAGCTTTCTTTCGTCTCACCGTGGGCCGGGGTAGCACAGCGTGACACGAACCGGGTAAAACTGAGGGCTCGGCCCAAGGCCAGTCAAAGCCACTTGGCGGGTTGGGGCCCACAAAACCTAACAATTCTCAAACATAAATTAATCAAATTCTTAATATTATCGGAAAAAAATTCTTCCTCTTATAAAACCCAAAAGGCCAAATTAATCAATTATTATTATATATGGAAATATTCAAATTTTATTTTAATTTTTAATTTAAAAATAAACATGAATAAGAACCCTTACCCACGAGGAATCTGCCCTGTAATAAACACATGAAACAAAGTCAATAAGTCAGATGTGGTACGGGCCCACCACCCACCACGACAGAGTAGGAGACACTGGCGGCCACTTGCCATGGACCTGCTCTTAGTCAAACGGTGGTTGATTACGCAACACGCGAATTCACTTCGCACAATGAGAGGTGGATCCAGCTGCTTGATCTAATCGGTAAGATGTACGGTGATTCTTCTCAGCAGCGTCTCAGCCCCATCGACCACATGTTGCCCATTGGGGAAAAGTGATCGGATCTCCGCGAAGCCGGACGCGTTCTTGAACTTGCCTGTCCCGCCGGTGATCGACAGATGCGACATGGCGCTTCCGATCTTGTTCACGCCAAAGAAGCTCAGGCTGTCGCCGTGAACGCCATCATCTGCATGGTCCCATCCGTGGAGCTTGCCACGTAGACGCCTTGGGCCCGTTCCACCGTCTGGGACCCCAGATCGGAGCCCATCGTCAACACGTCATCGATGACCGTGATGGTTCCGAACCCGAGTCCTATCCCGTCCGGTCCGAGTTGGGCCTGAACGCCGAGGTTCGGGGCGAAGTTCGCGCCGGATAAGCCGGTTCCTATTGGGATCATCCTGTTGTTGCCGTTGAAACTTGACGGGTAGGGAGTGCGCCGTTGGCTTTAGGAATGGCGACGCGCCTTTGGGAGTGGTGAACCCAATGGGTCGGGCGAAGGGGACCTGGCCGTTGTAGATGTTGCCGAGGAGACCGGTAATGGGTCTGGCCGTGGGGCTACTGCTGCCGAGTATGTCGTGCATGCACAACTCTAAGGTGGACCTTGCTGCTTCTGTGTGGCCGGCATCGATGGCAGAGATTTGTCCGACGTGGAGGAATGCGACGAGAAAGAGAAGGGGAAAGAGGATTCAGTACTGGGAGGAACATCTTGAACGGTTACTTGTGAGCGGAATGTAGACTTTTGAGTGAGGTTTATTCTTTGTTTGGCTGTTGGATGCGAACGGAGAGTGAAGCGGCGGTTTAAATAGAAAAGGAGGAAGAAGAAGAAGAAAGTCTGGAACAGAGAAAGCTGTTGAATAAGAGAGAGAAACGGATATGAAGAGTGGGTGACACCAAAACCACGGAGACATGTTTGGTACAATCAGTAGAGGCTGTGGCCACTTCGGCGGTCATAGACCAAACTCTATAACCTTTATTTCTGTGTTGCCCTCCTGTTGTCACTGTGGAGTGGTCTCAGAAGGATGTGCATATTTTGATCTTATGATCAAGAAATATGGAATTAAGACGGCTTTGGAGCAGTACACCTGCATGATTGACATGTTTGGGCGTGCAAGGAGATTAGAAGAAGTTTTTGGCTGATTGAAAGGATGCCCAAGGATTTGGTCTCTGGTGGCTGATTGAAATGATCACCCATTTAACTCTTCCTCTCATCAATCATTCCTTTGAGAATAAGTTTCTCACGTTTTTTAAATTTAAGAACATATGATGAAGTATAATGCTTCCTACTTTCCAAGCTTTTCTAGAGGCTTCATGTTCCAACGCCCACGCCTGGTTATTACCGTCAAAACAACGCGAGAAAAGCCAAGTTCTTGCTTCAAATCAATATAATCCCATGTGAAATATGTTCAGGATGCACTCAACTGTCACAAGATAATGCAGGAAAAATGTGTACAATCGGCTTGCCTTAGGTCACTACTCTGGTGTTATGCATCTAGCATCTTTGTAAGCTAAATGAGGATGAACAAATAATATATTACAGTAACATATACAGGTGTTCTACATTCCCTTGGGTAGTCCCCGTCAATGGAGACCCCGAATTGCAACTTCAAATATTAAAAAAATTGCAGGGATTTAGCCCTTTAAAATGACTAATATACAACAGAAGATACTAGTAACCTGCAATTAGATCATGCACCTTTCTGTGGCAATGTTTCAAATGCGGAGACAGTGTTTTCATACCTGACTCGGTGCAGGGGAGCACCGTTCTGCTTGATCGCACAGGCGATCTTATCCTCTAGCGGACACCTTGCTTTCAGCATTGAAAATACATGATTGTTTAACCTTCTCGCTTTCTTCATGGCTTCTAATAGGTTATCCCATCCCTTTGGAAAGGCAAGAAGAATCGGTGTCATATTATCACATCACAAAATGGTAAATAAATTCCAAATGAAACCATATTCTTTTTATATTTTTATGAAATCAGCAGCATTTGGAGTCGCAATGTTTCAAGCTTTGGATCAGTGAAAACAATGTTTTACTGCTTCAATATAATGAAATGGAAGTGCCTGTCCGTATGTTAAACCATGATTCCTCAGAGGAGCTAAAGCAGGCAAGAAAAGAAAAAGAAATGTATAAAATGCATTTCGAAGCCTTATTTATCAGATAGCAATCACAGTACGCATATTAACTCCAAAATAACCAGAACAGCTGCACCGGAAAGAAAGGAAAGGAGTAGAGCCAAGAGTACCTGAACATAGTTTGCATGCTTAGATCGGTCAGATGCAGATAAATATTGCAAAGTTGATGCATTTTCTACTTCTGCAACATTAAGGAGTTGGTAGGAAAAATCAAATAGCTCAAAGTGTAGCTGCTGACCAAGCAGGTAAATTATTGTACAACCACCCCAAGCAACTGAATCACCCAATTGTTCATAGTTGGTCGAAGGCTCCCGAATAGACTTCTCTAAATAATCCTGCAAGTTCATAATGTTCCTTTCAGATTAGTTGGAACATAAGGGTGACGTTATTCAATTGAGTTCTAAAGGCTGCAGCATACAAATTGAAGGCCGCTGTAAACACGATAAAAGTCCTTTGAAGTGGTAATGTCAATGAACCCAGTTTTTGGGACTGCACTCCATTTACTACGGTATCTATCCAAAGCAGCACTAGTGAAAGCAAGAGTGTACTCTAGTATGCTCCCTGTATGCATGTTTGTTCTGTACAAGACATCTGCAAAAATATTCCATAAAATGAACTTTTTGAACCAAAAAAAAATAAAAATTCAGAATTAATCTGTTATAAACTGCAGTCTCATTGAAGGAGCTCATAGAACTATGTAGAAGCAAACTCTCAGCAATCACAAAATCAGCATGAGTTAAACCAGGAAACTGTTCTGAAAGAGAAAACCATAGAAAAACTTAGCATGGATTCCATAGTCATAATGTTTCAATTTAATCCACGCCTCCAAGGCACCTGGGCTTTCCAGGGGGCGTTGCAGAGAATCTCTTACATCCTGCTAAACTTTGTCATTGGGATTACATATGCTTTACAATAATGACATTTCAAAAGTTGATATATTGAGAAGTAGAGGGAAGAAGAAAAGAAAGAGAAGAGAATAGAGAGAAAGCTGCAATGTGCAGCCGTCACCATGCAGGGTCAAAAGCTCGACCCCTAATCCTTTATTAGACTCACTGAAGTGAAATTTTACATAAGGACCAAAATATCCCTCATGACTTAATGTCTATAGCAGCTAATATGGTAAGGAAATAAAAAAAAAAAACAAAAAAAACTTCCTTACCCCTTTTTCTACACATCATTTAACAAAACACTTTTACGTAAGTTTAATGACTCAAATACCCACTGGTGTAAAGACTAAAATACCCTTCGATTGTAACAACATTCAAACTCTACTATTCAGACTAAGTCTATTTAGATAATAATTTCAGATAAGCCCATATGTTATGTACAATGCAGTACTCTTTCTTAGGGCAAGGACCGAGTGGCTTTGTATTAAACCACTCAATAGAGAACATGGCTTATGTCATTCTCTTAAGGTTTGGTGGTTTTGAATATTAGTAAGCTAAGAACATTTGCACTTTTCAGCTAAAAAAGAATCATCAGAACTAAGCTTGCTGATGATTAAAAACGAAGAAATTAATCACTTATGAAATGAGAAATAAAAGATTGAGAGAAGAGAGAAAGAGAAAAAATGAGAAAAAGAGTGCTGAAAGAGAGCGTGAGATGTGCTCTCCTTGGGGTTCTGAAATCGATCCCTGATTCTCTTCATTGGTTGAAGTGAGATTAAAGGACATTTACCACAACACAAAAACTGGACCATAGACACATCTAAACATTTTGAACATGATAGTACACTCACTAAAATATATAGACCTTATACTACATTTAACATAATCATTCAAAAAACAAAAAAAAATCAGCAAGCAAACAGTGTTTTTCAAAATATCTCACCATTTCCGACCATTGTCAACAGCATATTGTTTAAGGTCAGATTATGGTTTTTGTAATTGTTCCATTGCACCATTTACTTTCTACTACTTTCTTTGGGCTTGTCTATAACTCTCTTCAAACATTTGCCCATTTTAGCTAAGAAAGAGTCAACTAACCAATTGAAATGATGATGTTGATAGTAAAAGAAGAAAGAAATTACAGAAAAGAGAAAATGTGCAAAGAAAGATCAGTACCATTGTGATACGATACAAACTTACAAACATAAGTTGTTGGATTGCCCAAACCTTTCCAAAAAGTGAAGTCAAATTTCCAAAATCTAACTTCTTGTATAAATTTATATTATAGTTAGTAAAACAATAAAAGAAAGTTCAGAATATGCTCCCAAATAAAACCAAGCAGATACCCCAACTTTCCCTCCCACTCCCCCCCCCCCAGCCCAGTAAAAGAGAGAGAGAGAGAGAGGGATCTAAGGTATGAGAAAATGTCACCTACCTGCAGCTTCTGCTTGTTTCGAAATAGTGAAGAAAGATGATCGATTTGAACACTCTGGGTTAGACAAAACTGCGGCAGTAGCAGACTTAAATAGGCTAACAAGGGGACTATTTCTACTGTCTTGAGCCTGATGTACTTGTTCATCAGTTCCAGGAATCAATCCCAACCATGGTGCAATTTGCATATATTGTGTAGTTTCAACTTGCCTCTGTTGCATAAGAAAGAGCAGAACAATAAGTTAAAAAGTAATTGTTTTAAAAAATTTCAATGTATGATCAATAAGTTATAATACACATCTTTATCATATCTAGGCATAAAGGTTTGGTCCTAAGGAAATTTAGATTGGTCCAAATTCCACGATTTGCCAGCTCTCCTGAGGACTGTATTGTCACAAGAAATTCCAAATCTTCCCTTATTGCTATATTATGCTAGTGAAGAAATAAATGGCTAAAAAATAAAATCTCTGAGAAAAACTCTAAATAGTCCTAGTTCTCTAGAACATAAAATTGAGTATAAATTGTAGAAGTGAGAGATTAAGAGGAGAGGAGGAGGAGAGAGACAAGAAAGAGAGGAAAAGCTTGAGTGAGAAACCTGAAGTGCTGCAATGGTGGCACTGGGTTGGAGGTCAGAAATCGACCTCCACCTTTCTTAAATATCACTTAAGAGAGAAAAGAAGTATAATGATAGAATCATCCTTTACACTAATCTATCAATTACTCTCCAATCCAAGGCATAAAAAGCTGTAAATTTCGACCCCCTTCTCTTTTTATTTCTCACTTAAGTGACTTAATGATATTTTACATAAATACCCCTCATGATTTATATCTATCTATCTCACTAATTATACATAAAATAACATGTAATCAGAACATTAGAATCCCTCCAATAGTTCAATCTCATTGTCACTCTACAGACTCATACAGTGTATGTAAAAGGACCAAAATACCCCTATTTGATATTTCACAAACTAAAAGCCATATATTCTTCCTGTGGATGCCATACTAGACCAATTCATAGAAGAGGCTTTCACTATGTGTAGATGAACTACAGAGGAAAAGTAAACCTACTTTTGATGAGCGAGAAAAAGGAAACATTATGTTACATCTTGTACTATGAGTGTTCAATAATGGAACCCTCTGCCTAGGAGGAGTTAATACCTTTTCCTTTTTTAAAAAGATGATAAATATATTCAAGAGGGGATAGTGTAGAACTCCCACAAGGAGGAGAAACAACAACTGCAAAGGAATAACAAAAGCTTCCAGGCAATAATGAAGTGAATGGTGCAGGAGCACCCAATATATCAGGTGCACTATTTGTAACTTTCTCTCTGAAGATTTTGTTTTCATTGAAAAAAGAATGAACAAATGACAGCACTTTTTTCATTATATAGAACTTCATGGTTAAAAGAACTGATAAATAAATGAGAGTGCTTGCAAATGAATCAACAACTACTGATTTTACCATAACAGTATCAAGGAGTCCCATCCAATATATAGCGCTGCCTATTTCCTTGAGATCATGCATAACCTCTGCTTTAATATCTGATTTTGATCCCCAATTTAGTTGTTCTTGAACAAATTTTTGACAACCTGCATATCAATAAACCAAAAGAGAGTGAAATGGAAACAGTCCAGTTAATATAAGATATAGTGTATAACTCTAGGAACTAATGATTTGGGATGGCAGCTACCTCCAACACCTCCATCAAATGGAAGTAGCCCAATAGATTTTGGAAATGCTTCTTGCAGTCCTTTGACTTTTAATTCAAGAGCTGCTATCTGAACAACTTGCAAAACAGGCAAGGACATCAACCAAAGTCTAGTTATAGAAGATTATGTAAGGATAATATAAAAGAATGATTGTACATACATGAATGTACAAATGTATAAATAATAATATATAAGAATGATTGTACATACATGAATGTACAAATGTATAAATAATAATATATAAGAATGATTGTACATACATGAATGTACAAATGTATAAATAATAATATATAAGAATGATTGTACATACATGAATGTACAAATGTATAAATAATTTATCTAAAAAAGAAAGTAGGATTTGATGGCAAAAGGAGATAAATCATGTAAAATAAATGAGAAGAAAGGTATTTTGTTGATTATAGCTTATAAATTCAGTTCATCATGATGGAAACAGCAGATAAATACCTTGCTTGATATATGATCCAATAGGGCTCGAATAAGCCATGGCATTGACTGTGATCCCAGAAGTTTGAAGATGGCAAACATGTGGGGCATTCCAAAAAATCCACTATGTAATCGTGCAAAACTTTGATATGCCATGTTTAACTCCTACAACAAGATGAAAATTTCATTCTTTTTCTTTTCAATGTTAAGACAAAGTGTCATTCAACCTCAAGTATAGCTTCAGCAGAAGTTATTAAGAAGAAAAGTGACACAAATATTGAATGTCATAAAAAATTCAGTAGGATGTACCTGGGAACCACAATAGAAACTAGGCTTGGCGTGAGGAACCGTTGGTTTTTGAACTGGCTGGCGAGGCACTTTTGGAGACTGAACAAAACGTTGCGTGGTATTGCAGAGGATAAAATTTGGCAGGAAATCGTTCTGCATTTCTGTCCAAATCTGAAAGCCAAAGAAATTGATGAGGTTCAAACTAAAGCAAAGGTTGGTTCTACTTAAGTAATTGCATCAATTAATCACCAAAGTTTGAGAGAAAAGTACAAAGACAAGTTCAAAACAGACACCATTGACCAATAAACTAGTCTTTTTCTGAGAGCAATTCCTAGTCTTACTCTTTGCCTCAGTGTTTTGAGATGTACCAAGGAGAATCCTTATCTAGAAGTCAGAAAATTATTTTTACAGTGGATTGAGCCTTTGGCTCAATAGCCACGTGGGGAGTCTCTCATGTGAGATCCTGGCTTCAAGCTGCATGAGTACAACACTAGTCCAACAAAACCTCTCAATAGCAATCTTAACCTCACAGTAGCAAGTTACTCAAAGACTTACCGATGAACTCCTGTCATCTCCAGGCTCAAAAAAACAAATGATGTGCCTAGGATGTGGACAACATAAACAAGGACAAACTAAATGAGGTATAAACTTATAAACTAGGCTCAAGAGAACAAACAACTTTCTCAGATGCTATATTAAAGCCGAGTCCAAGCCCATCCTAAATTGACTAGCCAAAATTAGAAGACCTTTTTTAACCAATAAATAACTACAGGATTCTTCCAATATAAGCCAATGTAGCCTTCTAACTAATACTTCTTTCAAACAGATAGTGTTTCATCATCTGCAACTTAGTAAAAATTTATGACGTTGATGCTCAAAACTAGCAGCCTTCACATGACATACTACTCATACAAGTAAAAATTACAACATTGTACATTTACTTCAGAAATTGAACATTGCATATTTGATTGAGAAAATAAGAAAGCTACTAAAAAGTTACTACTTTTTTACAATAAATCTCTTTATTTATTTATAAATTTTTAATGTTGAACCTCATATCCTGGAGAGACTAGAATCCAATACCTCACATTAGATACTTCCACATTTGACCATTGAGCCAAAGATCCAGTCCACAAATGAAACACATAAGGTTTTTTTTTTTTTTTTTTCTTTGTGAACAATCAAATTTTTCATGTGGATGGCCATCAAGGACCAGATCCTCACCTTTGACAACCTTCACAAAAGAGGCTTCACCACTCCTGATCGTACTTGTCCCCTTTAGGGTGTGTGTGAAGAGACTATTCAGCATGTTCTCTTACATTGTGGGTTTTCTTGGCAAGTTTGGATGAAGATTTTTCAAAAGATTGGCCTCCAAATGGGGTTGCATCAAGACCTCTTCGGCACCTATGAGATGGTTATGGAAATCCGCCTTCCAAGGCTGGGCAAGTTAATTCTCTTGGCATGCCTTGTGCATGTCCCTTGGTGCTTATGGCTCAAGCAAAATAACCGGAGATTCAACTCCAAGGCTAGCACCCCGGACAATACAGCTTCTCATGCAGTGGGCCTTATCTCTAGTTGGTTACATACCAGGAAGGAGTTTGTCTCCCTATCGAGTGTTTCCCTTTGGGAAAATTGGAGCTTGATCGCTCATATGGTGGGCCATCGCAGGACTCTGGTTATGGCCACTTAGGATCCTCCCCCTTGCGACTGAATCAAACTCAATTTTGATGCCAGTGCTTTAGGTTGTCTTGGGCCGACTAGAGCAGGTGATGTTTTCAGAGATAGCAATGGAGACTCTATTCTATCTTCTACTGGGCAGGTGGGTATTGCTGATTCAAATACTGCCGAAGCTCTTCTCTTCGGCCTCCAAATCTTCAAGGACCGTCTCCATGGCAAGCTGCTTATTGAAGGAGACTCAAAGATTGTCATCAGTTGGTGCTCAAAAGATAGCTCCCCCCCTTGGCGTCACTGGCCTATCACTGATTGTATTGATAACATTGTGTCCTCTATTCATTGTAATTGGAATTTCATTCCTAGATCAGCCAATTCTTTGGTTGAAAAATTGGCAAAATTCGGAACTTCCCAACAATCTCTCATTGTTTGGGAAGGCTTCCCCCCTTTGTAATCTGCTCATTTGAACTTTTGTTTTAATAAAATTCAGCATCGTTTCAAAAAAAAAAAAGTTTAATGAAGATTATTTTGTTGTCTCCATGTAAACCATACATCTATCATGATAAATCCCATGCATGTACACTTTTTAACTTTCCAAAGTATTTGAAGATGCAGTAGAAGCCCCACTGGCTCATCAGGCAGAAATTGACAATAATAAACTGGAAATCAAATGCATCCTCACAAGAAGACTAGTTTGAATTTAAGGAAGAGACTACATATTGTACCAACCTGAGAAGCAAGTCGACTAGAAAATGACACAAGAGATATGTTCTCTTGCATCTCACTCAGCATGAGATTGAATGGGTCAATGGTCAGATGTTCTGAAAGCAACTGATGGGCGAGTTTCAGTATATCTAAAAGTTGTTGTAGTTCCTGCAAGGACAATGTCATCAGCTCAACAAGTAGACTCTTTCCATAAGAAAGGAAAATTGCTTTTCCACAACTTACCACAACAGCACAAAGGTCCAGAGATTCAAAGCGGTCAAACAGAAAATCAATATTGTCACGAAATAGCTTGTTCATCCTTTGAGATATTAAGCTTCTTAAATCGATGGTCCTCCCTAACAACTGGACATGCAAAAGATAAATGAGCGGGCATCACCATTCAAAGAAAAGAGCTCCAGGGAAAGGAAACAGAAATAGTAGCTTCTAATTACACGAGGAGAAAAAGTGATAGTTACTTTATATGCAAAATATCTACTAAAAATAAAAACAGAAATTAATCAGTGAGATATGAAGAAAAGCATCATCTGGATGATGGAATAAGTGATACGAAGAATGGAGGTTGTACTATCAAAGTCTTGAGAAGTTCCAAAACTAAACCTCTTTCTGTTCAATTTGATCTTTTTGCATAAAGGGAAGAAGGCTAAGTTACGAATAGATGAATATTACAGTTGATAAAAAGAAAAAAATAGCTAAATGATAATCAGGTAGACATAATTAATAACCGTGTCCAAATATCACTTAAATAACTGGTAATTAAGCTACCAGACATGATTATAAAGCCTTTAAGATGTTGAACTAGAAACCGAGAAATTTGAAAAAGAAAAAGAAACAAAAATTCAGGCAAGCAATCACATACTTTATACGTTTACGTTAAAAAAATGAGCCCACCTTCACTCTCCTCATCATGAATATGGCATTGAATCGAATTGGTTGAACAGAATACTGGTCACCATTGTCCAAGGCAAAGAGAAAAGATGGATCAAGTAGTTCACTGTGCAAGGATCCCAAGTCAACACAAGAAATAAAATGATCTTTATGAAATAGTCAGATACTTACCTAGAAAGAAAAGCAAATAGAACACCATACCTTGCTGCACGACATTTGAAGTATGTAAAGATCCTCTCACTGAGTTTGAAAACCAGCTGATCAAAGCAAAGGTCCACCTACATAAAACCAAAAGAAAATATCTATATTTTAGAAAATTGAAGAGTGCAAGTTGTGTACATCTAACTACAGTGTCAAACTTAAAAAGCAAGTATGCCCAAAGTCTAGAGGAAGGAAAATTTTTAACAAGTTATGAGAACCAAAAGCAACAACTTCAACATAAACAAGAGATATATCATCTATGGAGGCTTTTCATATAGCAGCTTAGCTCCTAATCCTTATTATTTTCGTGAAATGACAAACATCCAATTACCACAGTTTCCATTTAATAATTCACATGACTTAAAATAAAGTAAATGGGGAAGAACCGATACCTCAGCTTCAATTTCATCATACAAAAAACGCTGCTTCAGAATTGTTAGAGCATGCTGAGCAGAATCATTATATATATCCAAGGGCAACAGAACACTTTCAAGAAGACCTCCATCTTCAGAGTCAATTACATAATCCACCAGCATCCAAGGAAGGGAACATTCAATTGGAAACTAGACATGGCAATGTACAAGTTAGAAACACTATTAGCAGTAGCTAAGGGCAGAAACATGGTCAAATGGTAAAATGTGAATCATGAAGTAAAAAGTGAATCATGGTTGTCAGACTATTGTTTGTCACATCAATGACATATATTGCAAACTTTGGCAGTATATTCTGAGTTTGAGAAGACAGATTCAGCAAGTAGTTCCCAATACAGATTGAAAGTGTTATATCGGTCATAGGAGGCAACATGTAACGGAATTTTGGATACTCAATACCTATTAAAATATGGCCAGTTCCTCAAAAAATGACCTCCATCCATAGGAGGCTTCTTCCCAACTAATAAGCGTAAGTTCTTTTTTCAAGCTCAAGCCAACACGGAATTATTCTCCTACAGATAAGAACTCTCACTCTGAAATTAATAGCTTAAGACATGGAGCATGTACTACTATAAATTGGTGGACATTTTTACCCACCAACTCTCTGTCACCTCCAGTCCTCAATCAATAATCTGGCTCTAAACATGGAGAGCATATACATAGATGGGTTATAGAGAACAAACACAGTATATATAGAATATGAACACAGACTTGAATTGGATCTAACTAGTTAAAGTTAGGAGGTCTCTTCCCAATTAATAAGTATAGGAATTTTTCAAGCCCAACCCAATGTGGTCACACACAATAAGCATCTCTCAAACAACTAGTCTCGGATGTGTAGCACATGAACAATTATAGACTGGTGGACATTTTTACCCATCGACAATACCGATATATTTTTTTGGTTTTTTGAAGAAAGCAAATTTTATATGATAAAAGCTAAGAAGAAAATTACAAGGATTAAGTAGGGAGATCTCCCATTACAATGAGAAATTGGAGGGAGACCCCTTGTTTTACTAAAGATAGAATATGAACCTAAACTATCAAAGACGATAGATCGGAAAATGATCACATTATCTTTGAGGGTTGACCAAGTCAACTCACAGAACCTATTTTGATACCATGTTGAGTTTCTGGAAAAGAGAAAAACTTCACTAACTTGATTTAATTTTAGTACATGAGCCTCTATTTATAATAGAGGAAATAAGTAGAATCCAATTACAATTACCCTTGTCCCAATTACATCCAAAGTTAAACACTAAAGATAAGTCCTAGCATAATTAAACAACTAAACATAAATAGAAAACTAACATAATTAAAACACCTTTTAACTGAAACTATTCTGTGAGACCTCCTTCTTCTTATTGTGAGAGTCATGTAAGACTCTTCCATATTTGTTTTTCAACAAAAACGTATACTTTCACAAATGTCTTTTTTTTTTAAGATACTCCATATTTCTCTACCTCAACCTAATGATCTTGACACATCTCTCTTTCCTCCTATTCATGTTCCGTTTCAATTAGACCCAATGCCATTGATACAACTAGCAGTACCACTAGAAGAACACAAACCTTCGTCTACTTCACCTAAAGATACTCCTTTTTTGTCTCCATCCTAGTACCTTCTGCTGCTCCTTCAAGTGAACTAGCTCTTCCCATTGCACTTAGACAAGGGTTAAGGTCTTGCACTCGCACCCTATGTCCAAATTTGTGTCCTTTACTAACTTGTCTTCTTCATATTCCAACTTTGTTTCCTTGCTATCCTCGGGAATTGTACCTAAGACATATCAACAAGCTCTAAGTGATTCCAAGTGGTTCAGTGCAGAGCAAGAAGAGATGCATGCTTTGCCATATTAGACTTCAGAACTTTGTGATCCTCCTCCAAGTGTACATCTAGTGGGGTGCAAATGGGTATTTACTATCAAATATCATGTTGACTGTTCTCTGGAGAGATATAAAGCTCAGTTCATTGCCAAAGGGTACTCCCAAACCTATGGTGTATACTACTTTGACACTTTCTCTCTAATTGTTCGATTAAGCTCTATGCATAACTCATTTCTATTGCAGTCAACAAAGGGTGGCCCCTACACCAGTTGGATATTAAGAATAAATTTATTTATGGTGATATATAGGAGGAGGACCTCTACATGGAGCAACCCCCTAGATTTATTGCTTAGGAGGAGGAAAAGAAAGTTTGTAATTGAAAAAGATCATATACAAACTTAAACAGAGTCCATGTGCATGGTTTGAGAAATTTAGCAACATTCTGGTGAGTTTTGGTTTTGTTAGAAGTCACTCATACCACTTTGTTTTAAAAAAAAAGAAAGATATACAAGAGTTGTGATACTTATTGTAACATGCAGATGATATTGTTATTTTTGGCAGTGATTCTGTGGGGATGAAGCAATCTAAAGATCATCTTAAGCAGAATTTCCATACCAAAGGATCGTAGTAAACTTCGATATTGCCTTAGCATAAAGTGGCGCAAAATAAAGGTGGTGTTTGTCTATCAGAAAGGAAGTATGTCACAAATCTTCTTTCTCAAACAGGATTGATGAGAGCAAAACTTGTAAAAAATTCAACGGATCCCAATGTTGAGTTGCATGATGAAGATAGTCCTAAGTTGGAAGATAAAACCAAGTATGGGATTTTGGTTGGCAAAGTGCTTTATGCCATAGTCACTCGCCCAGACATCACATACATGGTGGGGGTAGTCAGTTAATTTCTGGAGGAGCCTCGAAAATCCATTATAATGATGTGGTTAGAAGTCCGAAATATTTAAAGAGGGCACCTGAAAAAGTGTTGTGTTATAAGCCACATCGCCATCTAGATGTAGTTGGTCATTCAAATGCTGATTATGTTGGTTCCAAGTTGGATCGAAAGTCAACTAATGGCTACTAAACATTTGTAGGTGGAAACTTGGTCAATTGGAAAAGTAAAAAACAAATCGTATTGGCTAGATCAAGTGCAAAAGCCGAGTATATGGCCATGGCCCACACAGCTTGCAAACTATTGTGGATTAAGTCATTGATGGCAAATTTTCAGTTTCCTGCAAGTGCTCCAATGAAGATGTTCTGTGATAATCAAACAACTACATTTAGAGCAAGCAATTTCTTTTTTTTTTTTTTATAACGGATCTCATTGTGAAATAAGAGAATAAAAAAGATTGAGGATGAGAGAAGGAGAAAGAGAGAAGAGAGAAAAGGAAACAGTTGCTGCAAGAGAGCTCAAGGAGAGGTTCACATTAGGGTTCTAATTCGACCCCTAACACTTTATATAGCTTAAGTGAAAATTAGAGGACAAAGTCAAAAAAAAAAAAACCTACACACTTAATCCCTTATAACTCCTAAAATACACCTCCAAAGTACATAAAAATGAAACAACATGAATACTCAAACATGTTAACTAAAACAGTACTCTATCTCGGAGGTATAGACTATGAAATTACCAAACCACCCTTCACATTATTTTTTAACACCCATCTTTCATGAGAGAACTAAGAACATTGAGGTAGACTGTCACTTCATTAGAGAAGGTGTGATAAGTGGAAAAATAGTCAGTTCTTGTACACTCAGTTGATCAACTTGGTGATATCTCCACTAAAGCTCTCCAAAAGAACTCTTTCAGTGCATTCTTTAACAAGTTTGGGCTTCTAGATATCTATGCCCCAACTTGAGGGGGAATGTAGAGAGAGCGCCCCTGATGTAAATGTTTTGTTGTTTTATTTCTAGTGTAGCTTCTCCAAAGGTTATTTCTATCACTTAACTTAAAGTGACATGTTTTATTCTATAAGCCTAAGGGCTTTTTAGACTCTGTACATTGTACTCCAACTATTAGGGTATGATTTTTCCCTAATATTACAAGAATAAGATTGATACAGGTAATTACTAATTCTAGCAATTGTTCTCCAAAACTAAGTTACAATCAAGAAATTTCACCTTTGGAGTACGCTTCATGGTAGGATCTTAACTAAAGACAACTTGGCGAGACGTGGTTATAGTTTGCTCCTTATCCTATTCTCTATGTGGCCTCTCTGACGAGAGTATTGATCACTGCATCATTCACTACCCGTATTCTTGGCGAATCGGGTGTTACTTCCTCAACTTGTTCGAGATGTCGCTATGCATTCCCAACGCCTTCACTGGTCTCATTGATATCTTCCTTGGCTCGTCTTCCCCTTCTCAGGAAGATGGTGTTGCGATCTTGTGCTGCATGCATCTCTAGGCATATCTGGTTTGAGAGGAACCAATGGATCTTCAATAATATTGCTACCCCCAGGTTCATCACTATTAATCAATCATTCCCTGGCTCGTCATGCTCAAAGTTTCCATTGACATTGTTCTTTGAGAAGCAGTTGGTCGTCCGTTGTGGGTCTCTCCCAACCGAAGTCCACTACCTTGTTGGAATGGTCTCCCCCATGCGATGACATCGTCAAACTCAACTTTGATGGCTCATCCCTAGGGAACCGGGGGCCGGCCGGATTTTGTGGTGTCTTCCATGAGTCATTTGGCACCGTCCTCGCCTCCTATGCCGGTCCTCTTAGTACCTCTAATTCCACCTCTGCTGAACTTCGAGCTTTGAGACACGGGTTGAGAATCTTCAAAGATCGCTTTCAAGGCACCTTGATCGTTGAAGGTCTCCACAGTCATTTCTTAGTGCTCCTGCAAGAAAGACCCACCTTGGCGCCTCTAGAGCTTTTTTTTTCAATTCTAGATCTTAGTTCCCTAGTTTGCTTCTAGGTTCATTGTTCCTAGATCCCCTAACTGTATGGCTAATTTCTTGGCTCGAGAGGGTGTCGCCCTCCAATCCCTTGTTGTAATAGTTTAGGGTTTATGTTCCATTTCAAAAAAGAGTTTAGGGTTTATGTTTTTTTATGGATTACACCCTCTTGTTATTTTTTTGCTTGTTACTTATTGAAATGCACCATTCTTCAAAAAAATAATAAATAAATAACACTTATAAACCAAGAAAATCCCAAGTCATTTTCAGATGCACACGCAGACCCAATAGAGTCTTAGCTTCTATGAATGAGGCAGACAAACAAATTGATGGGCTTAGTGATGCAACAAATAGTCAAGCATCGAAGGTTTGCTTACTGAAATCTAAAGGGTGCAAATAGAGAATAGGGAAAAGCTAAACAGCTCCTGGAATTCTTCTTCTAAAGAATAGGTTGTACAATTATAACCCTAAATTGATACTTAAAACAAAGCATATTAAGAAAAAACAAAATAATCCTATTCTTTATTACGAAAAATATAGAAAAATCAAAGAAAATAAATATTTTAACAAAATGGGCATGGGTAATCAACATTTAGAAAAAAATGGTTTTTTGTACTTTTAATCAAACATGTAAGTCTGACCAAATAAAATATGAAATGCGCTTGGATCGAATAGGCCTGGGGCCGTGATTCTTGATCCTGCACATTTTTCAGTTGGACCTGTTGAGTAGTAAGTTATGCAACAGGGCTAGTTGAGTCTAGTCATAAACATAAATTATGCAGTCACAAGGTTTATTTATTACTCTTGTAAATTAACTATAAGAAATGATAAAAGAAATAGGGATCAATTTCTAACCCGTGATTTCACAAAAAACCAGAGCCTCCTCTTCTTCTTTTCTTTTTAGGAAAGTGAGAAATGAGAATTCATGAAGAAGCCTAATTAGGCAAGGAGAGTAGAAGTGCAAAGAAAAAGAAGCTAGAGATGTAAACCAGAAAACACACACACACCAAGAGTCTCCTCTTCTTTTGGTGAACTTCCTCTAAGCTGTTTTTCTATTTTTGCAGGACCTAAGCATGGGCCAGGATAGATGCAAAAGGCTGACCAGAGTTTCCCTTTGCCAGTCAGATCACTCCAATCAGGGTCAGCTAGCCCAATTGCCAGGCTTATAAATGTTCCAATTTACTAGCATCATCATCATCATCATCAAAGTATTTTCAGTCCTTCCTGTATTCTACTCTACATTTGCTATCTTGATCTTTGATCCAGTTTCTTTAAGTTTTTCCTCACACTTCCTTTTATCTCACATTCAATAACTAATATAAATATCTGTTCATTTTACCTGGATAACCCGGGATGACTCCAGATAAAATTCTCGAAACCAAAGGAAACTAAGATCTGTTAATGTTGCAATTGTAGCTGCACATAAAAGAAACCAAAGATAAGTTCATGTTTTTAATTCACAAAAAATAAAGAATCAAACAAATAACACCTTTTTACACAGAAAAAGAGCACCCAAATAAAGAACTGTGATGATATTTCAAACTAAAAAGGAAATCTCTTCGAAACAGGTGTCTCATGGTATAATAAACATTTACTCAATTGGCTAGGTCCTCAATGTACTTGCTTTTTTTTGGCTTTAATTCAGTCCTTTGACTTATTTTATAGCTTGGAGTGGTTGCCTTTTGTTTTGCAGTTGTCCATAATCAAAAACCACCCTTTTAGAAGAAACAAAACAGAACTATACAAGAATCCACTTCCTACGTTTGGAAATGGAAAAGGACTTACTCAAAAAATTAAGAACAACTGTTCCCAGCAAACATTTATTTCATGAAATATCTCACTCATTAAAGGACCATTTTCTTCGGAGACGTGCAGTTCCAAGGATTCAATTGTATACTGACAACAAAAAAGCCAACCAGAGTAGGGTAGAGAACAACCTGAGTAGTCCAGAATATGGAGAAAAAAACTAAGTTTGTAGAAGAAAGTTTCCAATTGCTTAAGATCAGTAGCAGAAATCTCAGACCCAGTATTTCCAAACAGACCACCAGGCTTTCTTGTATTACCCCCAGATACCAATTCATATATCAAGAATTGCAGGCAATGCACCTGAAAGATCAACAGTAAAAGCAATAAGGAATCATAAGACATTATTGTCAATGTTCATGAGTTTTCAAATCATGTTAGTGAGACTTTTAAAAGAAGTGAGACAGTGCAAGAAGTGTCAGAAACAAAGACAGATCACAGAAGCAATGAGTTCCAAACTGATTGTTGTCAGAAGAAACCTTTTGCAACAGACTCAAAGACTCAGCAAGGAAGCTTGCTGATCTTGGTTCATTGGTGTTTGTCCTTTGGTTCCCATATTTTGAAATTATTAAATCTATTACAAGCTCATTCTTCTTTCAGTGAGATGCATCTTTCAGATCATTTTGTCTCAACAAAAAAGTGGTAATTCCTCAGTTGGGTAATAAATCAAGTTTCCAATGATCATGTAGATTTATATACTTCTTTCTACATGCAGAAGGATGAATGATGCAAAATTAATAGAATCTAATATAGAAACCTGAGCAGCTGTTGGTGCAACTGGCCGTGGGTAAAAGGAATTTGCTCTGATTTCTTCACTTCCATGGGACAAAGAATGCATCTCGGGTTCTGGCTTGCTTGTATTAGCCATCCAATCAGCTGATAGTGTGCGCATATCAGATAGTATCCTGGTAGTATGCAATCAGAGACATCATATCAACAAAAGAATCATACAGCTAAAATTAATTATGGTCACGCGTGGCTCAAATGTTTTCCCCTCCTAAGCTCCCTACACTGGAACTAGGCAGCCACCTCATCTAGGCACCCTTAAGCTCAACTTTGATGGTAAGCTTTGGCGGAGTATTTCAGGATTCAGATGGCACCCGTCTTATTACCTACTCGGGCACATTGGGGATTTCTGATTCTACATCTGCAGAGTTTTATGCTCTTCTCTAGGGACTTAGTCCCTACTCATTGAAGGAGACTCCAAAGTAGTGATTGGCTGGTGCTCCTCTTCTAATCGCATTGGTGCCATTAGGATGTTTTTTATGAGTATTGATATTGTATGTGCATTTTATGTATAGCTGATCTCATGTTCCTAGATCAGCTAATTCCTTTGCTGACTTGCTTGCTAAGCAAGGAGCCTCCATCCAATCTCTGGTTGTAAAGGGAGTGCTTCTTTGATTGTTGTCTTTTTTTCTGGAATAAAATCACATCCTTTTCAAAAAAAATTATAATTATTTGAATATGATCCATATAGCAAAATAAAAAGTTTTTTTTTCCAATTTTTCCTTTAAAAAAATTTTCAATCATACTATTAGAACAGAAGTAAATCACCTGGAGAGGTCTTTCTTCTTGCGAAATGTAGTTCTCATCATGGAGGCTAACTTATTTTGCACAAAATCTTGAACCTCTGCATGAATTGTTTCCCATAAAGCATCAGCCACCAAAGTGTCACATCTTTGCATCATGGAACCAATGCTTTTTATATAACTCACAAGCTCTACTAGAGCCTTTCTCTCCTCAGAAGTGTAATTCCAGCGCACCACCTAAAAATTACCAATATATCAAATCATTGAAGAGCATGCACTAAGATCTGATTAGCAAATGCATGATTTTGATTTACATCAGAACGGAAATTTACCAAAAATGTTCTTGTTTACCACATTCATTACAGAAAACACAAAAGGATAGAAATAATGTCTATGACTAAGAGGGAAAGAGTAAAGACTTCACAATTTATTTTTTCAAGAGTATGTTAACAGAAGTGTCCTTTCTCTGAGTGTTAAATCATGTTTTAATATTATTTACTTTATTTCCTCTTTATGTAGGTCAATGTTTTCTCTTATTCATTGGCTGGATTGTTGCTGGCCTTGCCGAGTTCTTGCATTTCTCCTTCTTTTTTTTATATCAATGAAATTCCCATCTTCTTCAAAAAAGAATAATGTCAAGAATGCTTCTGAGTTAGTAGATGCAAGTCAAATATCGCCTCACACCAAGTCACCAGTCACGTTGTTTCACTAACAAGCATGTCAAAATTTGAGGGTGTTTTAGTCATTAGACAAGTGGGTAATTTAATATAAATAGTAGTAGAAGTTGTCCAGATAAATGTGTTAGAAGCTACAGAGTTGTAATTTGTATTTTATTTTCTGCCCTCTTATATACTGCTGTACGAGTTCACTTATAAGGGACATTTTGGTCCTTTCGTAAACCCACTTAAGTGAGAATTAATAAAAGGAATTAGGGATTGATTTTTGACTGCTAACTAGACTGCCACACATTGCAGCTTTTCTACCTCTCTTCTCTCTTCTATTTCTTCTTCTTTCATTTTGTTTCTCTTTAATTTTTCAACTTTTCAAAGCATTATACATGTTGAGTCAATTGTGTTTAGGCATGGGACTGATCGGATTGGGCAGGTTTTTTAAAACCTGACCCACCCAACCCAGGAAACCAACTCTAAAACGTATCCCTGTGAAAACCCAGGATGGTATTGAAAATTCAACTTCTTCCCTTCTAAAAGCTAGGACGGTTTGAAAATTCAACCCTGTGCCCGTGCTTCTTCACCCCATCCCTTCCCCATCCCCGTTTCTTAGTCCTTTCCACATCTCTTGCAACAAGACTTCTATTTCACGACCTCACCTTCCATACAGACATGTTGCTCCCAGCACTATCTCTATCGCAATCACCTTCCATAAACCGGATGTGTTGCTCCTAGACTACCTCTGCCACTCCACCCTTCTCTAGATCTATTGACTACGAACAATATGCAGTAGGGTGCAGGTTACAGTCGCCACCGCCACAAAGGCAACATCCTCCCTTGCAACCGCAGTGCCTCCTAGCTATGGCCCAATCAAAAGGAGACAAGAAGCTACTTCAGGTGGAGAAGCCATTGTAGGTGGCAAAAGAGAAAGGGACTGATGACACTTTTGCTAGGCAAAAGAAGAAAATGAAGAGAGAGAAAGAGAAAAGCAAATGACAAAATTGAAAAGGAGAGGGGGGAAAAGAAAAGCAGATGGCACAATTGAAATTTGAGTGAGGAGGAAAAAGTAAATGACATGCATTGAAAAGAGTCTTTTCATTTATTGCCTTACCTTGTCTGTCAGGTTTTCTTTTAAAAGTTTATTTTTTTATTCCTCAAATACCCTTCATTATTCTGATTATCTTTAATAAAGACCAAAATTAAAGAAATTGAAATCAATGAGCTTAAATGTAAATTAAAAGTTTCATAAACTTTACTCTCCATAGATACGCAGGAAAAAACAAAAAACTTTGCCAACTTTCTAATATATGTTTTTTTTTTAAATGAGCTTTCTAATATATGTTTAAATCATCTTGAACTTTTTTTAGGACATTATAGGTATTCAATTTCCACGGGTGGGGTAGGAAAAACCAGAACCTACCCCAAACCTGCATTTGTCTGTCCCTCTGACCCCGTCCCCACCCCACAAGGTGATAGAAAAACCCTTAACCCATGTTTATTGGGTCAAAGTTCCCCATTAACGCAACCCAATGCCAAGATAATTACAAATATCAGAGAACTTGATAGGACCAAAAGACAACATTAGACCAAGCAGTAATTCAAAGAAAATATACCTTTTCATAGTCGAAGAATGATGTAGCAGTCTCACAAGAATCTAAAGATGCTGTATCTTTACAGGGGTGTGAAAATTTCCATGCACACTGTTCCCAGATGCGTCCAGTCCACCTGCTCAGAAGCTGAAAGCCTTCAACAACCATGTCATACATGTTTCCTTTTGCCTCCTTGCATAACTCGCTATCAACCAAATCTGAAGAATTCAGTGATACAATCTGAACAGAGATTGCCAGAAGGTTCAGTGTAAATATCCTCGATCCAGCTAGTAAATAAATTAATTAGCACATATTTCAAAATGTTGGTCAGACTATAGGCTGATTTTGACTTAATCAACCGATCCGGGAAGATTGCATCAAGAACGCAAGGATGAACAAGAACCTGATTCATGGCTGAAGCAAAACGAACAACAAAATCATCATGCTCAGCACGTATAGCTCCAATATGATTGATGACCAAATAATGCCTCTGATAGGTAATCACATTAAGGTTTTCATGTAATAAAGTAGAATGAAACTGGTATACTGGAAAAATTCAAGAGATATGAGTGGCTAGGTTCAAAACCAAACAAATTTGGAAAAACCTTAGACAGGGTTAGCGAAAGTAAGGATAGATGTACATTGTTTAGATGTTCTTTGCATAGATCCCTTACTTCAAATATAACACAGTACAATCAACATCCAGAAATAAGAAAAAATTAACTGCATGATGGTTTATGCTGTCAAATTAGTTTCAGAATAGACATGACCAATGACTAAAAAGGTGTATCGCACCAAAAATAAAAGATAAGAACAGATGAATATTAGAATATAAAAACCTAAAGGAAAAATAAAGCTAAATGTTAAGCTGAATGATATAAGTTCAGAGAGAAATGAAGAAGCAAATATACATGATCACATGAAAGCTAAACAAGAGTATAAGTTCGTAAGTGGAAATATTTTCAAATAATGAATTTATGCACAACTATAGAAAATCTGTCAAAAATGCATAATTTCAATAGAGTGTTGCAGAATTATCCAAGAGTTTAATCATTGGAAACATAAAAAATAGTAGACAAATCATTATTCAAGTTTATGCAGTATTAAAAATACAAATTGCACAGGATATTCTTGTGTCTCGCGTGGCGGGATCTCATGAGGTGCAGGAAGCGTTAAAAGACGAGTTTGACTTGAAAACTTTTGGAAGTACATTGAGAGCTCTTTCATTATTGCAGCAGGAGAAAGATGAAGATCAGGGAATGCGGGAATAACAGGATCATTCTGCAAAAAAATAAATGACTGGACTTTAGGGAGGCCAAAAGCTCTGTAGCATCCAGCAAACTGATAAGAATCTTGCAAGCATCTATAGCTTGAAAAATGAAACTGCACAAAAGCAACTTACCTTGAATATATTGATAAGCCGGTTGATTTTCACCCTCTTATATAAAGACTCACTATCTTTTTCTGAGGATGTCGCTAAAACAACAAGTACAGGTAAAACACGATGGAGAGTATGGCGCTCGGGGAACAAAAGTGCATAATCCAACTCCAGAGATTCAACACAAAAAACAATGAGAACTTGTAGAATGTCCTCCACACTATCTTCAAGTCAAGGCCTTCAAATGGATATGGACATGATACAAAACTCAGTATCATATAAAATATCACATGGAATCACCTATTGTGCAGGTGCTTGGAATTAAATCTGAATATATAGAGGATACTTGTTAACCCTGAACATCTCAACATGCAAGTTCAGCAAAATAGCCCATCTTGTGCTTAAGAAAATCTGCCAAAAAAAGATATAGTTACAATGGAGCAAAATATGAGTTGATTGTTGTTATTGCTCCTTCCTAGTTCATTAATAAAAATCAGATAAGAAAAATCATTTTGACATAGAAAAAATTATTCAGGAGGAGATGAATCACAACCTGCAAATCATCTAACTCCTCCCTCATCGAATCAGTGTCCTGCCAATGAACACTGACTTGAGTAAATGTCCTGAAGAAAACAAAAAGAGGGTTAAAATTAAACTTACTGTGACTAAGCAAGAAGTTGTTAGTAAACCCACAGCATAGTTGCCATGATGCACAATTTAGAAAGTAGCATGAGATACACCACCAACAAACACCACCATATAAAGAATCATTTGTTTGGAGTAATTGATACTGCCTGGAGAAAGGATTCAATCAAGAAGGCTAGACATAGGAATCAACTGTGATAATCTTTTCTCAGAGAGGGCAAAGAGTATATTGAAAAATAAGTATTTCAAGGCAATTTTTCTTGTTATCACTCATGCTTGCATGCCATTTCTTCAGTAATCCTGGTAAAAAATCAGCAGAAAAGGCAAGTAGGACACCAATTTTTTACGGCAGTTATTTGCAACTGAAACACATCCCAAAGTATTGTTGCTCAATACAAATACTGATTTTGTTATTGTAAAGTTGGGTCCAAGGCCCATCCCAAAATGACTTGCCAATTTAAGAAACCCCTTTCCCAACTAATAAACTCAAGATCTTTGTACTCACTAATCCATGTGGGACGATTCCTTAACACTCTCCCTCACGTGTAGACCCTTTTTTGTGGCTCTACAAATAGATAATTTTAAGTGTAGGCCCTCTTTTTATGGCTCTACAAGTGGATAATTTAGGTGTAGGCCCTCTTTTGTGGCTCTGCAAGTAGATAGTTGAGGTGTAGGCCCGACTAGCCAACTTAAGAAACTTTTTTCCCAGCTAATAAACTCAAGATCTTTATACTCATTAATCCATGTGAGACTATTCCTTAACACTCCCCCTCATGTGTAGGCTTTTTTTTGTGACTCTACAAGTGGATAATTTTAAGTGTAGGCCCTCTTTTGAGGTCCTGCAAGTGGATAATTTAGGTGTAGGCCCTCTTTTGTGGCCCTGCAAGTAGATAGTTTAGGTCTAGGCCCTCTTTTGTGGCTCTATAAGTAGATAATTTAGGTGTAAGCCCACATATGAGTACTTGCTCTGATACCAGGTAAAGTTGGGTCCAAAGCCCATCCCAAAATGACTAGCCAACTTAGAAAACCTTTTTCCCAACTAATAAACTCAAGATCTTTGTACTCACTAATCAATGTGGGACTATTCCTTAACAGTTATGTTTTGAAAATGATGGCAATGCAAGATATTATTGGAAGAGCGAAAAGAGTATGGACTCAAGATCAAGAAAAAAAACAAAAGAAAAAACATCAGAAGCTAAAAGACAAAACAGCCAACTACAGTAGGCGGAATCTCCCACACAAGGAGCTAAAGAGAAGACCCATTTCCAGCCAGGGAGTCAGTTAAGCAGTTCACCAATGAGGGATGTTGGAAAAATCAATGTGTTAGCTTTCTCTAGAGGTAGAACTGATCTAAGATTTGTCAAGATGCAAGGGGGGAATGCTGCCAGATTGGTCCCAGGCAATTGCAATCAACTGTAAGACCATAGATGGAAGGAGAAGAAGCACTAAAAAGAAAATTCAAATGCAATGAAATTAATCATGCCTTGTACAGTTAATTAAATGACTTGAGATGCATAAAAAGCATGCTCAAAAATGCTGATGTTCATATTGAACTAAGATTTTAAAGATCGACAGACATAAAAACATGGAAGTCTTCAATGTGAATTACAAATAACATAAAGAATAGAACAAAAGGCAGCCTAACCAAGCTTAATGCCTCAAGCATTAAAACAATTTTTAATTTCTGTGGTGCCGTATACTGGAAATTCAAATAACTAGTATGAAAAGCATACCTCTTGTACCAAGAAAAATCATTGGGAATGCTTGCTTTGGCATTTTTAAGATGATCAAGTTGCACTAAAACATCAAGCAACTTCAACATAGACCTGAAGATGAATAACAGAATTTCATTAGGTTCAAGTCAAATAATTAGGTAAACTTCATATTTGTGAATAATGAAAGAATATGTTAAAGTAAGATTTTAACCTCAAAAATTCGAAAAAGAACAAAAGCACCAAAGTAAACAGGTAAGTAGGACAAAACAAATGAAGAAGTCTACCCACCAAAGATGAGTGACTGAAGGACCATTTATGCGGCGTTCTGGCCTAGAAAAACGTTGCATATCCACGGCTAGCTGCACCAGACAAACCTTAAAGTTAGTTGAAAGTGTTCTGTGGTGCATAGCTTTTGGATTCACAATAGACAGAACAGGAAACCAACCTCTAACTATTGTAGACTCACTTGAGGGAAAAAAGGTACATATTAAGAAATAATTTTCAAAAACAACAAAAAGATATAAAAATTACCAATGAAATACCATTGAATTATCTTCAATGGAATCACCATCTAAGATACAGGCACAACCACATTGGTCCTATAACAGTTTCCTGTTAAAATTCATATAAGGATAATTTGGTCTTTTTTACCCTAGAAGTATGGATCACTAGGAATAGCAGTAAGGTGGCTTCATTGGTAGAAGTACAAGTTTTAATTTTCATATGATACTGATATGTATTTAATGAGTTATGAGAGGTAAAGTCATGAGGGGCATTCTTGTATATTTCATCTATTCAGTTAAGTGATTCTTAAATAAAAGAAGGGAATCATTTTTACTGAATGCAAGTTTCACGCACTCTTCCCTCTCTCTTTTCTCTATTTCTTCTTTTTTCTATTTTTGTTCCTTAATTTTCTACCTTTCACATGCTATCAGAGCCATAAGATCCCGTTTCAGAGCTTGTTAGGCATTCTTTTTTCATCTTTCTGAAGTTTGCAAATTCCAGGAAAAGGGAATTTCAAAAAATTTTAATGATTGAACGTCAAGGTTAGATTTTTTTCCAATTTCTTCTATGCCCCAACCCTAGGGTTAATGGCTTGTGCTACCAATTGAGCAATTGCATGTGTATTTGTGCCCCTAGAGGGCTATGTCTAGGGATTATTCTAGTTGAGTTCTGCACAGGGCTTCAATCCTTTGTCTAGTGAATGTATCGTCACAATATATGCTGACATCATGCATAATTTTGTTGTGAAATTCCATTTGCGGTGTTGATTCAACTCTTGCTACTTCTCAAATTGGGTGATTGTGGCTAGATCAAAACTTTTGGAAGCCCGAATTGTTATTGGAGTGGGGCACACACTGCCTACGCAAGCATCCTATTGTGATTGATAATTATTGTTTCTGGTGCTAAGTAATTTATTCTATTATAGCTGACACCTACAAGAGATTTTGGAAATTTAGAAGATAAAGATACTCTAGTCATTACTTCAGAGAAGTTGAATGACCAAAATAACATCAATTGATCCAAATCTGTTCGAATCTATCTAAAGACTAAAAGAAAAACTAAATCTATTAGAGATGATCCACAAGTTCCTACTACTGATGATTGGGCAGTAGAGAATACTCAAGCAAAGACCTGGTTACTTTTTTTTTTTTTTGAAAAGGATGTATATATTAACATAAAGAATTACAAATAAGCAAGGAACAAATCCCTAACAACAAGAGATTGAAAGGTTGCTCCCGACTTGGCAAACACATCTGCCACCGAGTTAGCATATCTCGGAATGTGAGACCAAATACAAGAAAATTGAGAAGCAATTTCAATGACCTGGTTACTTAATAGCATACATTCAAAATTTAGAAGTCAGATTATGAATTGTGAAACTGCAAAGGAAATATGGACTTCTCTTGAGTCTTCATATGTAAAGGAAAGTAATTTGTCCAAATTTTATGTGTATGTCAAGTTGTTTAATCTAAAGAGGGGTGACAAGACAATAATTGACTATTATAGTGAGTCGCAAAGTATTTTAAAGGAGATTAGTATCTACTATCTATTTACCACAGACAATAAAAAACTTCTGAAGCATCAGGGATAGATTCATGTGGCTAAGTTCTTTTGGGACCCAAGTTTGATGATGTTAAAGCTCAATTGCTAGCCTCTAATGATGTGTCATTACTCCTAAAGGCTTTTAACAGGGTAATGCATGCAGAGACAGTTGTGACATCAAATGATAGTAAAAAACTAAGGGGGTGGAGGTTGTTGTCCTCAACATTCAGCTTACACAAAGTCAGTCAGAGACCACACATGAACGTGGAGGAGGTAGTAGAGAAAGAGGTTGAGAAAGCCCTAATAGAGGCAGAAGTTGTGGTGAAAATGAAGGTGATTGAACGTGTGTACATTGCAGGAGCACCAATCATTTTTCTTATAAGTGTTAGGATGATTTTGGTAAACCAACTTGGGCAAATTTTACTATACCAAAAAGCGGTGAGACATCTCCTAGTTGAATTGATGGTATTGTACCTAGTGCCCTAGATGAGCTTGGCCCAACTGATAGCATAGTTGACCTCTTCCTCTTCTTCATTTGCATCCATTGTTCAGCCTACACTTCCTACAGCTACTCTAGCTAGTTCAGGTAAGTCTACCTTATATGTGAATCTATTTTCTTTACGCATTATTGATTCAGGTGTATCATCATATATGTCAGCTATGTCCTCTCTGTTTACATTCCTTGGTTGACCCTCTAAATTTAAACATGTTACTCTTGCTAATGGTTCCATTTCACCAATCAATGAAGTAGACAAAGTTCAATTTACTTCCTCTTTGTCATTAGGCTTAGTCTTTTTTGTTCCCAAATTTCCTATAAGCCTACTTGCTAAATTTTTGAATTTCTCAGTGACCTTCCATCCTATTCATTGTGTGTTTCAAGACATCTAGAAGAACATGACGATTGGTTCAAGTCGTGAGAGAGATGGGCATGGTCACCACAACACGCTTCATCACCGTTCCATGTGGCCAATTCACCATTCCAATTGTATTTGCAATTAAGCCATCCTTCCCCAAAAAAGATCCAATTATTTTCAGCATTGCCATCCAGCTTAACGTTTCAGGTGAGTCTTGCTAGCTCAGGAAGCATCATCCAGCGTCATTCCCATCAAGCCAAAGTAAAAGTAGCATTTTTTTTTTGAGAGGGGCGTGGCGCGATTCGAACTCGCGACCTGACATACCTGATGTAAAGAGAATACCACTAGACCAAACGGCCTTAGGTTAAAAGTAGCATTTTTGTTAAACAATATATTCAAATGCATGGGGACCTCAGCCTATCCCCGATATCTTTAGATATAAGTACTTTATTTCATTTATTAATGATTTTAGTCAATCTACTTGGGTGTGTTAGTGTATTTTTTTGTTTAGTGTTTTTCTTTGTATCATTCTTACTAATAATGGGTTTGAGTTTATGAACCATTAATTTGATTCCTTTTGTCAGAATCATATTACTATTCATCAGTCTTCATGTGTATTCACTCCTCAACAAAATGGAGTTGCAAAAAGAAAGAATTGTCTTCTTGAAGTTGCTTGTATTATGCTACTTCATTTGCATCTTCTTGAGTTGCATCACCCCAGTAAGATTTGGGGAGATGCAATGCTTATTGCCTATTTTCTTATAAACAAAATATTTTCTTCAGTAATTGGGAGAAAAATCCCCTTTCAAATTTTTAAATTTGATGATGAACTATTTCCTCTTTGTCCTAGTATATTTGGATGTGTGTGTTTTGTGCATGTTTTTAGCCAGTCCATTGATAAATTGTGCCCCGAAGATGTTAAATGCGTGTTTCAAGGTTATTCCCACACACATAAAAGCTATAAGTATTATTGTCCTTCCACTACGAAGACGCTTGTATCAACTGATGTTACCTTCTTTGAAAATGTTCTATGTTTCCCTATGTCAGATAAGTTATCTTCCATATGCTCCTAGGCATATGGAGGATGTTACTAGCTCAGTGCCAAGTGTGGTAGGACCAAAGCCACTACAGGTTTAATAACGCCAAAAACTTCCCAAGACCCCCTCAAAGGCTCTCTCACCACTACCTTAGCCAGTATCTTCTTCATTTGCATCTCCTGAAGTAATCTGAACCTCCCTATTGGTATTAGGAAATGTGTTCATAAATCCACTAGAAATCCTATATTTCAATTTGTCTTCTTTGATTTCTTGACTGGTCCTTTCAAAAAGTTTTTTTTTTTCAAAAGTGATGCATTCATTAAACCAAACAAAAACAAGATTAGGAAGGCCTCCCCCTTACAAGTGTAGGAAGGTCCTTTCAAAAAGTTTGTTTTGCCTTTGTCTTCATTTACTATTCCTTCTTCAGTGCAGGAAGCATCGGTCTCTCCTAAGTGGAAGCAGATTATGGATGAAGTGATGGAAGCCTTTTTTAGGGGTCATTTTTGTAATTTTTACTCAAAACACCTATTTAAGAAGTCTAAGAATTTGTGCATAGTTCCCACAAAGCCTTTCAGGCTCTTTGGAAATTTCTTCTTCTCCTTTCTCCTTTTTCTCTCAATTTTCTCCTCTTCCTTCACCCAAATCTGGATTTTTACATTCATCTATTTTACTTAAACAACTCTTAAATAAAGGAGGTCGACTTTCTCCCCCCATAGAGTGTAGATTGCATGCATTCTTCCCTCTCTCTTCTCTTTATTTCTCCTTGTTCTTCTTTTATTCCTCAATTTTCTACATTTCACAAATCCAATTACATGACAATAATTATGTACTGAATGATCTTGTAGTACTCAAACAAGAACAAGGTTCATCCATAAAAGTCACAATCAAACTGGAAGCTAGCTTCAAATGGGTGTCAACAAGAGGTAGCTGAGTGTGATAAAGGGACAAAGCTCCTCATAATGAGCTTGATGCTTGCAAGAAATATTGAAAAGGATGAGCAAGATCCGTCCAAAAAGTTTGGATGCCTCTTTTCAACTAATAAAATCAGGATCACCCAAGGCCTAAATGGATCCAAGATTATTCACCAGTTAGTAACCCTCCTCTTGTCCAAGCCTGAAGGAAGGATGTGAAACAAATGTGGGGATCATAGAACAGGGTAGCTTTTACCCACGAACACTTCACTTCCAAGCCTAAACGGATAACCAGCTTGAGATGTAGAGAGCATAAAGATGGGTGACATAGCTGAAACAGAATCGGGCATAGATTCACTTTGATACCATGTTGGAAAGGACAAGGTCCCCAAAATGAATAGCTGAAGTTAAAAGGCTTTTTTCCAACGAATAATTTTTGGATCATCCAAGCCAACAGTAGTGGTGAGAAAATAGTCATTAACAACCCTCTTATGTAAGTCCAAATCAACAACTCAGCCTGAATGTAGAAGTGTACATGCTGGTCAAAAAAGATGGGCTTACCTAATAACAAATCTATGCATTAGTTATAACAAGAGAGGAGAGTGAGAGCTTGTCAAGAAAAATACAATCAACATAAAATGGCAAACTTTCATATCAAACAATTAAAGCAAATAGTCTTTCAATATACATTTACAGTCACAAAGAGAACAAATAAGGAGCAACACAATTTAGCAAATGTGAATTAGATGCAAACCCTTTTTTTTTTTCTTTTCAAGTTCAAATTTTACGTGTAGAAAAATTATAAAGAACAAAATATTTAAGATTTCATAAGTACGAGGATCAATTTAAAAACTCCATTTTTTTTATCTCCTCCTCTTAGATTAATCTCATAATATTTTCCCAGTTTGCTTTCTACTTTTTTTCTTCTTCAGAAGCATCTAATGCTCTTCTTTTCTCAATCTAATCTTATTTTTCAGTCTTCAAATATATATGTATATAAAGAGAATAAAACAAATCAACATAGCAAACCAAAGAAAGGTTTCCTCATCTAGATAACAAAAAAAAAAAAAAGAATGAGAAGAACTCTGCATTTAAAATGAGTAGGACACCAAAAGAATTCCCATAAATGCCTATCAGACAAAGAATGAGACTTTGAACAGAGTTTGCAAAGAGGCTGAGACACACAAAATATTAGTCACCAATATTAACAAAATTATAAGGAATACATACTTTAGAAGCAGCAGATCCTTGCCATCGTTGAATTTCACGTAGTCGACTCATCTCCAAGTCCAGAACTTGATAAGTCTCTAAATACAAGTCAGCTTGACTTTGCTTCATGGAATCTGGCAGCTGCATCAAAATTTTATAGATTATTAGGTATACAAAACACAAAGAACCGCAGTAGAAAGGTTAACATTCTAGCCATCATAGTATGAATGTTTCATGAAACTTCTCAATTCAAACCCATGAACTGAAAATAACCTGGGGAAGTGCTTTGACACAGCTGCGATATGTATACAGCACAGATGCCATCTCCGTGCCTTCTTGAACTAGGGTATCCTGCATGAGATTTACCTTAATTAACTAAAGAAAATCACCAGTGGCATTTCCTACAGCTAACAAAGAGTAGAGATGCTCTTTTAAGAAAAAGAGTAGAGATGCAAAAAAAGGACTGCAAGAGAGCCTGTCCAAAACACTACTGAATTTGCTAACCACTGCTTGCACTCAGATATGTACAAACATAGAGATAAGTATATACACATACATATAGCAAATAAATAAGGATAATAGTAAGGGTACTGCACCAGCTGATTGATGGCTTTTGTATCTTCCACTAGTGACAACCGGTATGCAGAGACATCACAATATTCTACAAAATGAAAATGGATTGTTAGGACAAAAAATTTTAGAAGCATTCAAGGATTAAGCAAGGAAGACCATTGTAGAAAGAAGAAAGTTTGTGGATGTAGTGAGATTTATGAGTTCTTATTCAATCATATATAGCAGAAAGAAAAGATAATAAAACATAATATGATAATGATTTATGTTCTTGTTACAGAAATAAGTTTTAACATATTTTCTGAACAATAATAAGCCAACAAATGTTTCATACCCACTTAAGTAAAATATAAAAATCGTACCAATTGGGCTGTTGGTTGCATATCTTTCGGTTGATAACATAACAGCCATTCCCTGCATGTCTGGCTGATCATCCTGCAACAGCATTTCAAAATAAAATAGCCGTATTTCAAAATAAAAAAGGTGGGGGCAAAAGAAAGTTATAACTATCAACACCTCTAACCGAGCAAATGGATATGCCAATAGTGGGAAATGAGCCTACGTGTCTGAAGATAAAGCATCCGGTTTGTAATGCATATGCTACATTGACTAGCAGAACTAGCAGTAATATGAACGCAATTGTATATTTTATCTAAGAGAGAGAGAATACGTTGTTTCTGCCTTCAGAACAAGATTTGGCTTCACGAACATTAAAAAAAAAATGGAAAAACACAAACACAAATAACAAAGAATTCAATACAACGCATCCAGTAGAACAGCAGAGCAATCAGCGCAGACAAACACGATAAAGACACTAAGACGAAGGAAGTCAAACGGAAGCATACACAGAGTTTTAACACTTAAGTACGCTTTTAACACTACCAACGAAATTTCCCGCAAATCTTCACCCGCCATCTCAATTCAAATACGTTGCATAACTTAATCTAGTTCAGAAATATGAAAGTAAAACCAGTTTCCTTCAACTACCTCCAAAGAGAATGTCGACAGAGCAGCAATGGCTTCTTCGATGGGAACGGCCATGGAGATCTTCAATTGACAAACTTAAACAAGGACTCGTTGCTCGATCTGTTGAAAAATTAATACTGCAGCATAACTATCAAAAAAAAATAATAGCATTGCAAAAAATGATTCCAAAAGAATCGAAGTCTGCATGATCCACACCCACTTTGCAGGCTAAGCAAAAGAATTTAAGAAAATCCGCGAGTTCTCAGAGTAAAAAGGAACAATGACTGCGTTGATGGAGTGAAATAACTACATGAAGATCTCTTGCGTTCCTTTTCCTCCTTCGTACAACGGAGGAAAGATCTCCGAATCGGCAGCGTTTGTTGGAAGTTGTCTGAGACGCTCGCTGTCGGAACTCGGAACGAAGCGGGTGAGAGGAATCCGTGAAACAATCCTTTAAATCTCACTGATTTACTAAAAATGCCATGGACCTCGGTGACTCAGGCGTTCAGGAAGTAGGACCCAACCAGTACCAACAAGGGAACAACAAGGGAATAATCATCTAACCTTCTTAGCTTTTTGTTAACGCAATGACTCCAGTCAGTCTTCACTGTTTCAAACCCATAATTCAGAGCTCTTTTTGCTTCAGACGGACTCAAAATGAAATCTTCGGAACAGCCTTTGCATTGACGCAAACGTAAAGGAGTTTCCTAATAAAACAAATTGAGTTACTCCTCGCCACGTCGCGCCATCATTTCATAGGGGGGAGGACTAACTATTAGAGAGCTACACAGACTGAAAACGTTGAGGAAGTTATGAGTGAAATTTGCAGCTCGAAATGGTAACAGTTCCTGATTAGCGACTAGAGAACGAACTAGATGAATCGATACTAGACGCCGGAGTAGGAGAAGATTTGTTCTTGTTCCTTTTTAATTCTTCGCCGTTTCTGTGTTTTTTTATGCCAAATCAGCACTGAAGAGTTTTATGCCCTGTCAACTGATATGTCATTGGTCAGCCACATCATCCTCCACTTCAGTTTACGTGTTTTTCTCCCATTTTATTTTTATGATTGATTTAGGTTATTTTGTAATTATTATTTTTTTAATATTAATTTTTGGTTTTAAAAATTCTTACATGTTTCATTTCATTACCTTTACTTTAATATAATATAAAATATAAATTTTGATTATTAATTATTTCAAACATACTTTTTTAATATAATTAGTACTTTATTTTTCTTAATTCCTTAATGTAATTATTTTACTTTAAGATATTATATAATTCAATACAATATTTAGTAAAATTAATTTTGTTTTAAAATTCCTATGTATTGGTACAAATATTCTAATTTTAGTTTATAATAACAAAATATAAAATTCGTATTAATTGATTAAAATAGTTTATTCTTACCTATTTAACACCTTTTATTATCGATATAAAATATTTTTTAATTAAAATTTATTTTAGAGTTTAAAAATCTATTTTATCGGTACATGTTTTATTACCTTATATATAAAATATATAAAATATTTAAAAATAATATTTTACTTTTAAAAATATATTTATATCATAAAAAATAACAAATATTTAAAATGTTTAGAAAACTACTTACTTTAAAAATCTAAAAAATATTTATTCGTTAATGTGTAAGGATGACATGGCATACTACGATGTGAATTGATGTGGCATAAGACTCTTTGGGTGCTGACGTGGCAGGATGGCGTAACACCACATAATCGGTCAAAGATTTTAAGTGCTTTTGAACTAATTACAATATAAAGGGACTATTTCTTCATCTAGCAATTTTCTTCATGCTGAGAAACAAGAAAATCCGCAGTAATGTTTCTTTCTTCAGCTTGCCTCACCCGAAATCGCAGACGACACGTGATCATTAGTTGCACCCACGTACCCAAGAACCTCTCTCCACAGCCATAGCTTCACTTTCAGCGTTCTGTCAGCCATGCCGGCAACCCAACCCAGCTGCAGAGTGCAGTGCGCAACCTCGCCGTCCTCATCCGCTTCAATCCCCATTAACACATATTTTACTCTGCACTTGTCGGTACCCATCAACTTCTTGCTCCCCACGAACAGTAATGAAGGTCGACTGTAAATATTGTTGAAACCATTGCGCTAAAAGGCTCAAACTTTTTAGGAAAGCAACCCCACGGATCTTTATACAAGGACTGGCCCGGTCGATACAAACAAATATTCCAACACTCCCCTGCACGGGGAAAACCCGTGGACAAACTCACCGGAAAAACCCGAGATAAATTCACCAGAAATACCTGGGACAAATTTGGTAGGAGCGAGACTCGAACTCGGGACCAACCTGCTCTAAAAGGTTTGAGCCTTTTAGCGCACTGGTTTCAACAAATATTGAAGAACAACAATGAATCCTCGTCACTGAGGAAATCCTCCGTGACAACGAAAATAAACTTTTGGTTCCAGGTTTAGTTGGGACCTCTCATCTTGTCAACCTTGGTTACGATCTTCTCACCGTGATAAATCCATAGTTTCGCAGAAATGCTGGTCCCGGGTAGTGATTTAATCTCCACCTCCAAGACTCTGTACTGGTGCGAGGGGAGGAGAGAGAATAGGTGAAGGAGACTCGAAAAGGTTCAAAGGCACGATGGCGGAGGAACCAAACGGTGTTAGAAGATCGTAATATCGATGATTCGGGATAAACGTGTAGATCCATTCGAAAAGATCACTTAATGTTGCGGAATTCTGTGGCTATACGAACGAATTCCTCAACCATAACCATAATATATCTCCTTATATAGGGTTCCATAATTCTTTATGGTATATATTCAACTAACCCATATTCTTTAATGGGTTTAACAAGATTAGATCACTTAATTTTAGCATATTCAATTAATATAAGAAATATAATCGAATAATAAATATATTACCCAAATTAGAATAGGAAACGTGAATTTTCTAACAAATGGCGTCATTTGCTATATTAAATTAATGAATGGCAGACTAAGAAGATAATCAATTGGCAACTAGAAGATAAGTAACAAATTGTAAGCTTTAGAAATTGGATGTAAAATGCTTGATAGTAAATTAATATTAAAAATAATTATTATTAAAACTAGATTTATTTTATTTTATTTTATTTTTTATTTTAATACAAAATATAAAAAAATTATTGCGTAACTTTATTTATTTTTAATTATTTAAGTAATATTTTTCTAAAAACTCCTTACAATTTTGTTTAATTTAACCTAATAAAATTTTATTTATTTTTTGTTTAAAGTAAAAAATAAGTTAATATTACTTTTCCTAATAAGAATTATATGATCTTACCTTTTTTTAATTTAATAAGGTAAATAATATACATTCAAACAATAAACATATCAATTATGTTTATAATATTTTTTTATAGAACAGGCTTTTTATTTATAATATTTCTGTGTTATTAATTTATCACATCGTTTTTTGTTTTATATATTGATGTTATTCGATTATTTGATATTTATCAAATTTATTTACCTATTCGTACTTAAAATTTTTAAAATATCTCATTTTTAATAAAAACTATATTTATTGAATAAGTTTATTTATTTTTTAACAGTATTTGTTTTTATATCAATAGGTATTTAACTTGAAATTTTAGAATAAGTGTTTTACCATTATTTGATAAAACTTATTTCTATTTTAATTATTTGATTAAAATATTTAATTACTTATATTATTGCACTAAATAATATTATTATCATATTTATTAAAAATATTTTTACTTATGTATTTTTATTATTTAGATAAGAGTATTTTTTTATTTATATTATTTATTTAAACTACACTAAGGTTTTTATTTTAATACAATAATATTAAAAATATTTTTACAAATTTAATTAATAATAATTTTATTTTCATTGTGAACTATTATTTTGTCAAAATATTTGCTAGATGACCTTACCTGTTTAATTACTTATTGTTTGATTTTTTTTAGATAATTTTTTTCTATTTAAATATTACAAATAAATATAATATTACTTTTCCTAATAAGAAATGTATGATTTTACCCTTTTACTATAATTTGGGGTGGCTTCGAATCGAGCCGGTTCGCGAGCCGGCTCGGTTCGATTCGTCATTTATCGAGCTCGAGCACTGAAATCGGCTCATTTACCTTAACGAGCCGAGCTCGACCGAAGCTAGGTTCGGTTCGTCGGCTCGAAATGAGTCGGATCGGTATGAATCGGTAACGGGATCGCGAGCGAGCGAGAGCGAGGGGGGGGAAATTTTTTCCGCTCCCCTCGTCACCGCCGACCCCTCCCATCGGTTGTTGTCACCGCGTCTACCACCGTTGTAGCTGTTCGCCGGCGTCTATACCGTTGTCGCAGCTGCTCGCCGCTCGTCAATTCTATTTTTTCCTCTCCTCGCCGTCACCTCTGTTTCCATCACCGCCGACTCCGTCGAGGCCGTCATCCCCGACGATAGGTCCTCTCCGGCGCCGTAACCTCCTTCCCTCAGTGTCGTCTCGGCGGAAAACCAGAACAGGGAAGAAATAATCTCCCCCTTCCTCGCGAGAAGATGATCTCGCACGTGCGAGATCATAAAATAAAAAAAAAAAAAAAAACTTTTTCCTCTGGAAAAAATTTAAATTTTTTTTTATAGAAATAATTTTCTATAAACTATTAGTGTCTCATATTTTTTTAAACATTTTTCTAATTGAAAATTTTTATTAAAAATCATATAATTTTCTAAATAAGATTTTTTGTACCAAAATGGGGTAAAAAACTGTATAGAAAATTTTTGAATAAGTATTTAACAGTTGATGTTGTAATACTTTTAGCATGAAGCAATTTTCATTGCAATTTTGTGTTTGATATTTTATTTAATTAAAATTTTATCGATAAATATAATAATATATTAGATTGATTATTAATTTTTATTTATTTCCCTAGAAAAGACAATAAAAGGTCCATTTAACTTTCCTAAGAAAATTTTAAAATATTTCCTATAATTTTCTAATAAGTCACTAATAGTAATAAGATTTTATTTAAAGGTTTTTTTGGGAATATGTATCATAGGAAAAATATTTTTAGTTTTTCCTGGAATAAAAATTTTTATATAGGGGCGCTAAGGAGGCCATAATAAATTATGGCTAGATTCAAAAATTACAAAACAAGCTAGACAACAATTGGAGTAAAAAATATTAATATTGGTGCATTTTAATCCATTATTGAAATTCAATCCTGAACCTCCCCTATCATTATATTTTTTAAAAATATAAGCATAATTTTATATATAATTTATTGAAAGCCACCTCTACGTACGAGATCATAAACAAGGAAAAAAAACTCTGTCCCTTCCTCATGGCTCTTAAATAAATTGAAAAGATATTTTAGTAGAAATACGTTTCTAGAGACTATTAGTGGTTTTTTCAATAAATGTCGAAAAGACATTTTTAATAGAAATATAGGGACATTAGTGCCTCATATTTTTTCAAAATATTTTTCTAATTATAAATTATTTTTTAAAAATCATATAATTTTCCAAGTAAGATTTTCTTGCCAAGATGGGTTAGAAAACTATATAGAAAAATTTTGAATAAGTATTTGATAGTTGATGATATAATACTTTGAGCATGAGGCAATTTTCATAGCAATTTTGTGTTTGACATTTTATGTGATTAAAAATTTATCGATAAGTATAATAATATAGTAGATTAATTATTAATTTTTATTTATTTATTTAAAAAAGGCAATAAGAGGTCCATTTAACTTTCCTAAAAAAAATTTAAAATATTTCTTGTAATTTTCTTGTAAGTCTGTAACAGTAATAGGATTTTATTTAAAGAATTTATAGTTTTTATTTGGGTGATTGTAAATTGATAGTGACATTTTATTTAATTTTGTTGTGTTTGATTATTGTATGGAGTTTATTTATAATGTTATGCAGTGTATGGAGTGTTTATATTATTTTATGGAGTGTATAAACAATTTCATGAAGTGTTTATGGAATGTATAAACAATTTTATGGAGTGTTTATGCAGATATTATGTATATTGATTATGCCCAATTTTAAGTAGAGGTCATGCCGAATTTCATATAAGTATTATATATATAGATTATGCTCAATTTTAAGTAGAGATTATGCCCAATCTTATACACATATTATATATATAAGTTATACCCAATTTTATGTAGAGGTCATGCCCAATTTTATGTAAAATGTATGCATAATTTTATATATATTTTATTCGATATATATTTTTTGAAAAGTTTTAAATGTATGTTGAGGCTCGAGCTCGGCTTGAACTTGTTGGGCTCGAGCTCGATAACAATTTTAGGCTCGAGACGAGGCTCGGCTTGAAGTTCAGCTCGAAATATTTAAATCAACTTCGACTCGAACATAAGCATGTTTGGGCTCGGCTCGGCTCGATGCTACCCCTAACTATAATAACCTAAATAAGAGATATTCAAACAATAGGCATATCTATTTTACTTATAATATATTTTATATATCAGACATTCACTTATAATAGTTTCTTTTTTGCTGTTATTGACTTATTGCATCACTTTCTATTTTATTTATTTATGCTATTCAAATATTTATTTTCTTAATTTATAGGTTTTCCTATTGATAATTTAAAATAATTTTAAAATATCTCAAATATTTTAATTAAAACAAAAATTATTTATAAATAAGTTTACTTTTATTTAAATATTATTTATTTATTATAATTTAAATATTTATTTATGTTTTAATATTGTTTTTTTCTAATATAATAAACTAAATAATATAAAATTATTATTCCGATTAATTTGCTTTCAAATATCTGAGTTATCCTCCTTTCTAAAGAAGATCACGTCAATCTTTTTTAAATCAGAATTGTTCGAAAGTTATAATTTGACTTGAAGCCTTGCGAGGAATTGTTTGATCTGGTTCAGTCAAATCTGTTAAACTATTTTTATTCTCTTGTTCTCTATATTCTTGATTCTATCTCAAGGTGCCAAAAAAGCCATTGTCAACTAAAGATTAAAGTGGAGTCGACTGTTCCTCCGGTTTGCGAGTGTCGCTGTTTCGTACCAGTCTTACCTGGAGGGGAAGTGTAACTTCGTTGTTGTCGCCATGCGAAAAATGGAGCCCTACTTGTTAGAAATGATAAGGCTTTAAAATAGAGAGAGAAAAGGAGTGGCAAACAATTGAACGCCTTGCTTTCTCCGGTTTTCTGGAATCGCAAAACCTCCTGGTTCTGTTTTAACTCGTTAAGGCTTCCAATTTTCAGAAAAAAGTGAAAAGATCCAATAAAAAGCACATATACAACCATTTGTCTTCTTTTCTATATACGAATGTTTGTTTATTTATTTTTTTATCTCCTCTGTTTAATTACAGTTTTTTAATGCAGGAAAAAGGTTAGGGTTTAACGAGGACCTTGGGTGAGTGGAATCTGGGTTGGAAGAGCAGCAGAGAAAATGAGAAGGCGTGATTGCTCCTGTTGCCGGGGCTTTCTCGCGTTCCATCTCAAATTTCTAAACTTCCTTCAAACTTTCATTGGAGTTTCCATCATAATTTACTCCGTATGGATGTTGAACCAATGGAGCAAACATGCTGGGCACACCCCTGCAGCTCCGTCGCCTCAAAAATCGGGTCCTCGTTTGCACAATTCACCTCTCCTTCCGGCGGATGCAGACGTTTTTGGAGTTCCCGATCACATCCTTCCATTGGAACTGGGTGTTGCTATGGTTTCTGGATTGGACGACGGGTTTGGATTCAACGTTAACAAGCTTCCTTCCCCATGGTAGGCCTTTTCCTGTCTTGTTTCTTTTTTCGCAACCCCCCCGCGGTGCTTCCTTGAATCGGATTTTATATTTTTGTTGTTTGAAGCTTGTCTGCTGCTCCTCTTATTTGTCCTACTTTATCATTTTTTTGCATTTCTAAGCCATATATATATTTTTTACCACGAGGCTTTGGTTACACCCTAACCAATTTCTGGTATTGCCATCTGTAGGTTCATCTACTTTTTCATGGGAATTGGTATCATATTGTGCTTAGTGACTTGTATTGGTCACATTGCTGCCGAAGCCATGAATGGCTGTTGCCTGTGTTTCGTATCCTGCTTGTGAGGTTCATCGTATTAATTAGGTTCAATAATTCTTTTATGTAATTATGTTATTGGTTTTCTTATTACTGTAGTTTCACATTGCCACTGCAATATACTTGCCCCGGTGTTTTATTTTGTGCTTTCCTTATCCTGCATCCACTTCAGTATACTTTCTTAGTGATTGTGCTCATGTTGCTGGAAGGTGCTTTAGTGGGTTTTTGTATATTCGATAAACACTGGGCGGAGGTGAGTTTGTTTGTTGTTTACTCAAGCTTTTTTTTCTTTTTTTTTTAATGGCGGTGTCTGATATGGTAAATAAGATATGAACTTTTGCATATTCTAACAGGATATTCCCTATGACCCTACCGGTGAACTTGACAGGCTTTGGGCATTTGTGAAAAAGAATATTGATATATGCCAATGGGTTGGCCTTGCATTGGTCATTATCCAGGTAACAAATTTCTCTTAGTTTTCAATATTAAATAATGTAATAGACTCTCAAGTTTCTGAAATAATATTGCGGTATTATGTTGTTGTCGATTCTTATTTTCCTGTTTAAAAGGGAGAAAGAACTTGTAGAGATTTACAGAGGTTTGGCTTATTTTGAATGAGAGATCTCGGTTGATGTGACTAAACTTTTTCTTTCCTCATTTCCTTTCTCCTTTAGTTTAATAGTGTTAAACAATACTGGAAGGGTAGTTTGGTCATTTCCACAAATCTGATTGTGTCAAGAAGAGTGCCATTAGTTTCAGGAAGTGTAGAAGGGTCTATGGTCCAATTTTCATAATTTTTGAACTTGTAAATATGGAGATATAAAGTGTACATGTAGAGGAGTAGACGAGTCTTTTCCTCTACAACTTAAGTGAATATAAAGATTGGGGGGCTCATGTTTTTTCCCCTAATCCAGACTGACGACTTTTCTAATTCTGGTCCCCTTCTCTCTTCTTCTTCTTCTCCTCTTTCTCTCTCTCAACCCTATTTCTCTCAATTTCTCAGAAATAGAAGGCTTGAAAGTGTTATGCAAGTATGTGTTAAGATACTTTGAAGCAGGAATTGGCAAAAGGTGTGCCCAGTGTGATTTTTCCTTGATTTGTGAACTTTCATAGGGAGATAGCACCTTTTTTCTAGAAATAGGCCTCTTGTCTACTTCATTTACGAAGAATTAAAGAAATGTAAACTGATTCTGAGCCTCAAACTTCCCCTGTAGTTTTAGGTGTCCGTGAACGAGTAGGTCAACAGGTTCCTCTCACCCTGTTATCTGGAGACCAAAAGAAAATTGGATCCAGGTCTTCTCTATATAATAATAAATTGGCTAAGCAGAAGAAGGTGTTTTTCCCCATAATTCAATGTTTTCTGTGCTTGATTGGTCTGAATTTGGTTAATAGTGTCTCGGTTCACGTTCTTACAGTCCCCATTTATGGCTGACTATGAGTCTGGTTTGTGTTATGTTTTACCTGATCAAAATCTGGTTTGTGTTATGTTTTACCTGATCAAAACATGTAACATCTAGAAGTAATTGAATCTTTACTATTTTATGGATCCACTGAAATTCACTAAAATTCAACAATGTAGTTTATTGATTTTGAAGAACATAGTTGCAAGTGAACATACTGAATAGAAACCTAAATTCAACAATGTAGTTTATTGATTTTGAAGAACATAGTTGCAAGTGAACATACTGAATAGAAACCTAAATTCAACAATGTAGTTTATTGATTTTGAAGAACATAGTTGCAAGTGAACATACTGAATAGAAACCTGCCCTCCCTTCCATTCATACTCATCTTTTTGGATTTTCATGAACTTTTATTGGCTCAATGCTTAGGTATTCTATTCACTAACACACTCATAACTCTTGAACTTGTTAAATTTAGTCTCACCTGGACATCAAAATCATCTAGAAATGGCTAATTATTTGCACAGACTTGGAGATCACTTTATGATCAGCTCACATGAACCACTTCTAGAGCTAGTTTTCTTTTCCTAGAACGTCATCAGGTGTGGTGTCTCAGTGGTGTTGATTATAGGTAGACCATCCTGTTAGAAAAGATGGTCTTGTGCATTTAAAGAGACCCCTAACAAGGCCATTTCAATCTAAGGGTACAACTTTTGCTGCTAAGAGGTCTCAAGAAGCCTGGTAGACGACTATCTGGTTCATGGCTTGGGGTTACCATTTGGACCCTTGATGGTTATTATGAGGACTTTTTGGCAGGCAATGTAGCTACTTGATTTTGCTACTTTTGTCTCCTTCTGATCAATTTGTATGCAGATGCTGTGTTAGTGCTACTTAAAGCTCTCTAACCTCCTTTTGGGCGATTGTTTTATCAAATAAGTCTGGTCCGTGTGCTTTTATTATAAGCATGGTAAGCTGAATTGGGCAAGTACCATCAGATTTGCTCTGGCCCAAATTTACTTGTTATATGCATACATATATTTATTTTTGGGGGAGTGGGGAAGGGCTCTCATGCCTATGCCAGTTCGGTAAGCTTTACTATTTGGAGTTTTTATGTGGTAATTAATTTAACTGAAACCAATAAACTTTTTGCTTGATACGAAAAGAATGAAGTTTCTTTGGTGCTTCTAATTGTAAGCATATTTCTTTACTAAACAAACTCTTATAGTAATATGTGCTACAGTAAAAAGTGATGTGAACCACTTGTACCCTTGAATTTACCTCCAATTAGAGGATCCACATGATTAATACCATTATATCTAAATTGATAATAAAAAATTCATAGTTAAAATGATCTATGCCAATAGATTATTTAAATACAATTAATTAGATTGTAAAAGTGTTCAGGTTGAAAAGTAAATTGATCAACTCTAGGTATTGCGTGCTTATCAACTAGGCATATATTTTTCTGATGAGGCATATGGGCTTGGTCATACAACCAGGCCCTAGGATCTCAATTTATAACTGATTCTGTAACTTGGTGTTAGGGTTTCCCCATATTTACTGAGACTACTACTTTCCAGCTCCTCATGTTTATCAGGAGTCCAGGGCCAGGTTGCATCTTTTCTCTTTTTCTAATATATTTGATGGAAATGGTGCAATATAATATTCATTGGTTTGTCTTTTTTTTTTCTTCTTTTGCTTGGGTATTTTCAGAATTTTTTTATCAAATTTTAGGAGTGATTTCTTCAAAGAAAAAAGAGAGTGATTTGGATCTTTCTGTATTGGACAACACATCTCGAATTTTTCAGCGTCTAATGTGTCCCTATTACAAGATGTGGGCCCCGATTGCTTCCTCTTGTAGCTGATGGCGATTCTGCAATGATGATAAGCTGGCTGTCTAAGCATTCATCTCCTCCTGGACGACTTCTTCAATATTATGTCGAGATAGTGGTCATTGCTTCTTGGTTTGAGATTATTGGGGTGTGTACTCTTTGAAAAGTTGATTAGGTGGCGGACCCCTTGGTGGAGATGAAATTTTTTCTTGTTGTGGGAAATTAGTAGTTTGATTTTGAAGCTCAATTTTATTTCTTGGAGATCTGGAAATCTTATCACAGAGTAAGCTTTGACTTTAGCTGATATCATGGTGATGATCTTAAAGATGTCTGTTGAACTTTAAAGAGTTAGCTCTCAAAATTTTCATATGAACTTTTATCAACAAACTGTAGATAATTCCTTTCCTGTTCATAATCTTATACTTGCTATAACCTGTTATTTCACACTGTTTGTACCATAGTAGCTGTGGATTAAATGTTTCTTCTTTGGGCAGGCATTGTCTCTGCTGTTGGCCCTGATCCTGCGGGCCACAGTTGCAACCAGAAAGGCAGATTATGACAGTGATGATGATTTTGCAGTAATGAGAGGTGGAAACAGACAATCACTTCTCGCCCCACAAGGTGGTCAAGCCTCTGGTTCAACCTCAACTGAAACTAAAGGGATTCATTCCGACACTTGGAGCACTAGGATGAGAGAAAAGGTAACCTTCTTTTCATGAAGAATGGATGATGTAAGGAAATGTCTAACTTTCCAACATGCAGGGTTCGTAGTTTTGAAAATTTCTTAATATATCATGTCTCCAACGCTTCCTTGCTTCTTGAGTTGAGATTTGAAGAAGTCTGTTCTTTTTTCCCCATCCCTAAATTATCTGCAAATGAAAAGACATTCTCTGTCCTTGAATGCATGTCCTGGACATGATATCTTTGGTGCTTACACTAGGTCTCAGATCATCTGTCCTTTCTGCTCAAACATGGAATTTCATGTGCATATGCTTTAATTACCGATCGAAAGTAAAGATAACTGTTCACAACTCCATTTGGGATTTCATCTCTCTATCATGATTCATGACTACACCGATATTTCAGCGTAAGAGGCAATGCAGCTAATCAGTTTAGTTGGATATTTGTATTTTATATGGATGGATTTCATCTTTTAATGACTCTGTTCTGACGACCCATCTTTGACCACCTGAACCGTTATGGAGCAGAAAGTATCAGTAGATTTGGGTGTTGAGGTTTTTAAGTATCAATGCACTTGGTTTTTGTGTGTGAAAGCCCCAGTTTTTTACCGCTTTTTGACAGAGACATGTAGGTAATTGAATCTTAACTCTCTTCCTGTTGGTTTTACTTGGTTCTTTTTTAGTATGGATTGAACCCGGCTGATTTCATGCACAACCATGTGGAGCCAGATAACAGCAACGAGGATCAACGGCGCTGTTGCATTCTGTGAGGAAAGTAGTCGTGATTGTGCACTTGTCTATAGATTACTTTTAATTGCTTGCTATTCTTTATTTCTTGTGTTCTCGTCTGGTGTGAACAAAACCTCGTTTGTGTACAGTCTTGGAAGCTTGTGCCACTGTTCTCGTTTGAGCATCAATAACGTGGTTCAGGGTACGAATGTTCCATTCTTTTCATCATCTCAAGAAAATTTTTACTTTAAAAAAATAACTTGGAAGAAAACATGGATTCAGCAAGTGGTTGACATGGTGCCAAAGGAGTGCATTCAAATCCATTATCATCTCTGATGAGATGGTCAAATCAATTGCAATTCGCTTCTTAATTAGGCAATTTATTTGAAGAAGTGAATTGGGATCTAAATGTGTGCAAAAATTCCTGTTCCTATCATCTTGAGAAAATTGTTAGCAATTGCTGCATTAGATAAATATTTTCAAGTGGTACAACCTTTGGAATCTCAGGATCTGTAAAATTTGAAGAATCACATGGCATTATAAGCTTTTTGTTCACTATACAGATAAAGCAAATTACAGTCTTTCTTAACAACGATTCCCAGCATCTTTCACAATAACAGCCAATGACGAAACGGTAAACTCATATAACGATTATGATAATTGTTAGCAAAGAATTATAGGGGCAGCTCTTCTTCATTACCACAATTATCAACATAAACTAAGAAGAAGGAAAAACAGACAACTAAAAAAAATCAATTAGAAGCTCTACCACGGCTTCATCTACCAGCTCCGCCAGCACCTCCTTCTCCAACTCATCTCCAATTTCATCCACTTCCATTCTCATGTGTTCCACCCACTCCCTTCCCTCCAACTCATGTCTCACCACTCTCTCCACTATCAGACCATGGTCAGTTTCCCCATAGCATTTTTTCCCCTCGTCTGGAGACCATTCTTTGACACGGGCCCAAACTCCGTCTGGAACTGGCACACCAGGTAGAATCCTCTTATGAGGTGTCACCACCCATGGTCTTGCATCTGTGACAGAGGCTACCATCTCCGCTAATGCAGTATTGATACAATCAAACAGAAGTTTCCCCTCTGATCTCTGCTGCCTGCATTTAGCCTGATTAACATGCTCCTCGCCTCTCCAAGAAGCACACTTTTCTAGTAGAAATGGGTCCAGTGGCCTCTCCATTGAATAACATTTCCTTGAGAGGGTATCAGATCTCTCGTGATCCAATCCTGCAGCTGAGAGTAACATCTGCACAAATAGAAACCATTCTTCTTCTTTCTCCTGTGTCTTGGGAAGTGACAGAGAAGATGATTCAGGTTTTGATAACATAGGGGCCTCTAATGTGTCCTCTTCCCATGACAAAGAACGGGTAACTGACTCAATCAAAGGAGATCTGGTAGTTGCATCAGATGTTTTCAGGAGCTGATGGTGGTGAGGTGGTTCTGTTTGAAAACAGATGAAAATCAAAACTAAGAAAAACAAGGAAACTAATAACACATCTTTCTGGTACAATAAAACTTACCGAGAGCAATTTTTCTAGAAGATTCTGGTGAGGTAATGTCATCTTCAAAAGGTGCATCTAAGATGGATATTGGACTTGGTTGATCCTGGTTCTCACTTGAATGTTCAGGTGCCTCAGACCTTGCTAGAGGTACAATTCCCTGACAAAAACATCCAAGTCTCTCGAAATCAGTAAAAAAAATGGGAATTGACAAAAAATGCCCAACTTGCAGATCTAGTATGATTTGGAAGTACAAGCTTATCCCTTTTTAACACATAAGTTTATCACTTGGTACATGCAATATATATACAATGCCATAAATGCATGTGTTTCATGACAATTCATGGGTACAGCATAGCACTGTATGCAAATACTTTTTCCTCTTTTAACATAAACAAACACGTATAAACAGTGTAATGAGAGATCAAGAAAAACATTGTTTTTTTTTTGTTTTTTACTTTTGAAAAAAGAGATTAGATTAAAGTGCAGAGGCCAACAGAGAACAAACAAACAACTTATAACAGACTTAAGGGGGGTGACCCTAACAATGAGGGGTTGGAGGTCAACCCGCTCCTTAGTCAGCTAAGTGGCATTTCTATTGGCACTCAATCAAGATAAACATTTAAACCTTTCACCAGTTTACAATGAAAAGTTAACAAAGAACAGAAAGATGCCTTAGAAGATAGAGAGCCATGTTAAAATGAACCCACCTGAAAGGAAGCTAGATCAGAAGTCATGCATAATGATTTCCCCTGATCGGGTGACTGCCCATCTTCTAGGGCAAGGCCAGTAACACAAACCGAAATATCAGCACTTCTATTTTCAACCTGTGACTCCACTGTTTCACAGGATTCTTGTGTATTGGGATTTTTAGATTGAGGCCCTCCGTGACTTCCAGCTGAGGGAGCTGGGCAAGGTTTCTCTTTACTTGGTTTCTTATTCCTGGAAAAGAATAAACTTGAGACTTTCCCCTTCAATGATGACTTCCCACTCTTTGGTTTGGGTACTTCCTTTGAGATAACAGAGCTGCTGCTTGAATCAGATGTTTCAATATTCAACTCAACCTTTTCAAATGCTGTAGAAGACACTGGGACAGACTTTGACCTTAACAGATTCCTGAGAGAACCCTCCAGATGTTCGTCCTTACTTCCATTACTTGATAAACAAGAGGATGGCAAGCCAAGCTCTTGCTCTCCACCACATGATTGGCTGCAGGAAATGTTAGGCATACCAACTTCATCCATTTCACCAGATTTAGTGGTCTTCTTTGTTTCAGGAAGAGCAAGCATCTCACCTAATGTACTTGAGCTTCTGGAAACTTGTCGTGGCTCTTGACCACTTCCATTTGATGCCATCATGGCCCACCTTTCTGAAAGCCGCTTTTTAGCTTCTCTGCTTACTGATGACTCAGGAGAATAGGACGCCCTGCTGAAGGAAGAGGATGAGATGGCACTACATGTGTTGACATAATCCCAAGAATGTCTTAAAGTTGGAGTCAAACTCTCAGAATCGCTGAGATTTGCCTCCTCCACGTACCCACATTCTGATTTATGGAACGAGCTCTCATCTCCTACATATCCATTTGATAAAGCAGAAGATAACAAAAGATCATCCCTACGATTGCGGCTCCGATTTTCCCGCATCTGCCTCGTGATCTCTTTGGCTATCTCTCTTGATCCTTTTACCCCATCTATTTCAAATTCTTGAATATCTCTGCAATGCAACAGTCTTGGTGATGAGGTTGGTGAAGAAGTCACTGCCTTGATATCATGGGCTTTTCCAGGACTGGGCTTTAAGACTACTATCCTTGTGGGCTGAGTTGAAGAATGATCAACTCTAGGATGACCAGTAGTGGTACTCCAGAAAGGCTTAACTCCATTGAATCCATCTGCTTCAGGACCCTGATGCTGTTTCTTCTTGGGTTTTCCACTCTTTGCCTCCACAGTTTTTGATGGCTTCAGCACCGTTATGCGCTTGGTCTCAGGATGAGGATGGATAGATTGCAACTCATACAGGTTCTTTGAAAGCAGTGAATTGGGCTCCTGCAGAAACTTGAGAAATAAATCTCTGTTTGAACTAAGAACCTCCAATGCATCTTGGAACTCTTTGGACTGCCGTAGCTTCTCATCTGTAGCCAGACGCTTAGCTTCGATAAACTTCTGACGAACAAGGGCCATATTTTTCTCATTTGTATTCTCATTACATCTTCCCTTATAACGGAATTGATCTTTGGTGTGACTACTTTTAGATGATTGATGCCAGACCTCATAGACATCTTTATACTCTGGTGACCCTTGATCATAAGTCTGTGAGGGACAAATCTCATGGTGCATTTGCTTTTCCTGGAAATCATTTTTTTCTAACTGATGTCTCAGAATTTGACCTGACATTGCAGAGTCAATTTCTAAATATCCTTCAGGTGAAGACCCTTCTGCTATAAACATTGGTTGCTGAGCTGGCAATGCATCAAGCCCCATCAACCTTGCAACAACACTGGGTGGCTTCCTCCTAGACCCTGGTTCTTTAGACATTTCTTGAGCTATAAGCATCTTCATGGGTGTTCCATTTGATTTCTTGTTAGAAGGACTTCTCTTAAATTCATATGCAACCTGTGACACCCAGTAACAGCAAATGTATTCAAAGTCAGAATAGATATTGCAGTTATAACAGTTTAATTAACCAATAAATTATGCGCTTTGGAGCTTATGAAAGCAACCAAAATAGTAGAAGAAGCATACAAGTTTGTCTTCTATATGATCTCCTGTGGAATCAAACACCTTTGTTGATTCAAGCCTGCCCCTTGAATGTGGAGAACCTGTTATATCATAATATGCTTCTTGTGAACTGTGAAAGATTAAAAATTTACAGTACCCTAGTGATATTATACCCAGAGAAGTTGAACAAAAATACTAAATGGGTTACCATGGGATTTGAAAGAATCTAGAAAGAATGAGGGAAATCCACTCTTCACAAAAAAATTATAAAAAAAAAAAAAAAAGCAACATGAAAGGAACAAGCCAAAAAAGCAATAGGCAAAACAAGTCACAAATCTGCAGCTCTCAGCTTTGAGAGAACAATTTGTGAATATTTGAAGGAAACCATGGCTACCAGAAACATATCAATCAAAGGCAAGACATTCACATGTTTAACATGAAACCTGGCTTCTGGAAACAACAAGACAGATGAGCATAAAAGAAAAGGTTGTTGAGCACAATCATTTCTACATCTGCTAGTGAAACTTTGCATCATATATCAGAAATAAAATAGGACCAAAATTAAAGACCAATACACTGCAATGAGGACATACTGTTCCACAACTCCTAGCTTCCCTTGAAATGCGCAACTTACAAAATCAGGACTAGATTTGGGGATGCGAAATCATTCAAAAAGAAAAACTAAGCAAAAAATGCATACCATCTCGATGAGCTTTCTCTGTTAGCAACCTGTTGCCAGGCATGCCAGTGCCCAAGTCAAAAAGGTTAACCATTCTTCCCATGCAGCCAGGGAATGGCTTTTCACTGTTGAGTGCCTTTCTTTTCTGAAACTCATTCATCTTGTCATCTGAAAAGGAAAATTACCAAAATTCTTTTTAGTCAGAATGTAATTATGGGAATCGGGAGTAGATTTCAAAGGAGGACAAAGCAACTCCCACACAATGCACCCACCCCAGTCATTACAACTTTGGTGAAGTTTCACAGCAGCAATTCTTGATCCTCATATATATAAGGAAAAGATGAGTATTTTGTTGGCAAAATCAAGCACCAAACCTGACATAGAGATGGAAGGCACTGAAGATCAATGCACTTATAAGGGAAATATTAGCATAAGAAGCCACTTTAAATAAAAACCTCTCTTCATTTGGAAACCACGCATAAGCAATACTTGTAATTTAGCTTCTTGGATAAAAAGAAGTGCAATTCCAGGTAAAGAAAGCTTGAAGTAAAAGGCCAAACTCTTATGTGATAACCCAACAAAACATATTTGTGAGTCATCGGATCAAAGAAGATCTCTCCTTTCATTTTTCAGGAAAACAAAAAATTCATAGTAACAGGTCCATAAGAAAGATCAGCTTCGCCAGCTTGAAACTTACACTTAGCTCTCAGTGATGGGAAGCAACTAAATTCATTAAAAATAATGATAGAGAAAAATAATAAGAAAGAAAGAAAATACATCATGATATGAAAAGACCGTCAATGATTACAACCTTTCAATCCAACATAAAGAGAAAGTAATCCCCAAAAAGTTGCACTACAAAAAAGCAATCCAATTATTCCTGAAAAAGGCGAGTACATCCTCTAAGCAATCAAACTGCAGACGAACTAGCAAAACTGGTCAGAAAACGATCTAGCATCCAAACTTTCGTAGGGCTTACGTGTTTTCTTGAAAGTCCATAGATTGCAGTTACTCCTATTAAGGCTATCCTCCCACCTGCCGTTCGAAACACAAAATGTAGCGGATTTCAAAGCTTTACCAACAAAGAACTTCAAAACACTGTACCGGAGAAAGTACGATTGGACAGATTTCTTCGTCAAAATGCTGAATTTAGAGTAAGAATTAAGCTACACGCCTACCGTAAGAAAAGCTCAAATGCCACTTCTAGATCACATCACTGGACCCTAACACTCAAGCCAAGTGGCAAGATCTGGCGAACCGACCACATAAAAGCCCCAAGAGGCACTGGACATAGCAAAAGGGAGGAAGCACAGCACAAGGCCCCATTCCATCCGAAACAGTAGAAAAAACGCAAAAGATAACGTGTTAATGAGCTAATAAGCGCTGGATTTCAACGTAAGAAAGAATCTAGACTGAAAGTACCCCAAAAAGCTGCAACTCCACCAAGGAAAATAGGCGGAATAGGGATTGCTGCAACACGAGAGGAGCAAATCAGAGCGACTGCCAATAAAATCCTAATGTGGAAGAAAAAGGACTTGAGATGCTCAAAAGCAACAGTGGACCTATGAATAAACAGTCGACACATGTGGACACGCACCCACACCTATAAAAATTGCATCAGAAAGGGAAAAAAATACCATATTCCTCAATCGATCAACCCGGAATACAAGTGTTGAACATGCAATATAATCCAGGAGACAATACTATGAAAAGATACCACCCGCAGGGAAAAGACGACGGGGCAAAATCAATATGCAACTCCCAAACTGAATCGAAAGCTAAACCAATTGTTTTAAATAAGAGAAAGCAGGGAAAACAAAAAGGTAAAACCACGCATTGTAAAAAAAGCTTCTCTGTACCAAAAACAGAAGCCAAAAAGTGACAAAATGCAACAAAAACATCAAATTATCAAAAGGTGGAGCACGACCAAAGCCTTCAAATCTAAAAGATGCAAAGGCAGCAGAAAAAGGAATGTAAGTTCAAAATCACTGCCTAAAGCTGCTCTTTCAGCAGATGGAAAAAATCTATAAAAAGCAAAGCAGAAAAAAGCAGAAGAATCTTAATCCGTTACAAAAAGGAAACATTTTTTGACAAAAGCAATCACCCAAAAAGGTAACCATGCGAAAAACTACTGTAAGATAAGAACAAGTCACACGAAAAATCTCCAAAAGAAAAAGATAAAATCCTATTCTCCTGCAAAATCTTACATTACATGTCGTCCTTGCATTCGTAGACCGGAATTTGGTCGGAGATTAACCACACTGGACCTCTTTATCGGACTTCAAAACACCTGTTCGTCCTCGTCGCTCCAAGCCCAACAGCAAAATGAAAGAGATCGTTCTTCTCTGATTTGCTCTCCCCAGACTCCACCGACGATGGCGGACGTGAAAGATTTTATTCGTTCCGCTTCATACGGGAACTCCAGCAGAGTTTAAGGCCCGCAGAAAAGCTAATGTGACTTGTGAGCTACAGACGACGACAATTAGAAATTAGAAAGAAAGCGCAATCATGAGTCCCAACTATCTTATTGAAATTCATCTAAAATCCAATAATTTTGGGGACTCGGGAGTGAGAGAGACCGCTGGAAGTTTCTTCCAGTTCATGACGCCATCTATTAAAAGACTAAATTACCCATCCTCATAATTGCTTTTTTCCTCTCTTAGCGAGGTGGGATAGAATCATAAGGTGGTAGTATCGTCATTACACGACGGTTGGTTTCATCGTGGTAGCGCGAGAACCGGCCGATTATTCCATACAGACTACGGCGAGGAAGAAATACAGAGTATTTTTTAACTTTTTTTTTATTCCGACGACAACCCTGCCATGACACCTGGCACCATCCCGGCCTGTCCGTCACTTGCTTCGATAACCGTTCACGTAGACATAACGGTGACGTCACACGCACATGTCGGGCGCGCGTGCCATACCCGTATTTCTCGTAACTCACTGGCAATTCCGATCTTCGAACAACGAGTAGAGTCGTTTCCACCCAAACTCGGTCGGTGTGGAAGGTGAAGAGGTTAAGAAGTCATATCTTGAAACTGGATTAACGGTAATATGGGTTAGTTGGGACTTCATAATGGAGTGGTTCGAGTTCTAGTGAATCTTAGAGGTTGATTTGAAAAGACAAGAGGTGTGGCCACTGGGTCAAGTGGGTGACGCTTCAATGGACTCAGTATTAAATATAGAAAAGGATGATACGTCTGGGTCACCTAACATGACCAACCATACGGCTAAGTCATTTCATTTTCAATATCGGATCCCTCCAGCTTCAACTTGTGCCTGATCAAGTAGGGTGCTTGTGAGTACTACGTGTAATCAAAAACACCTTGTTATATATATTTAGGGTTGAGGTCTTTGAGCAAAAATCCAGCTCTTGATTGATCAATTGAGTGAGGTCGACAACAATCGTTGGTGTCAGAGAATCACATGTGAAGAAATAACTCGTCTCATAGAATCTGATTGTAATAGTGGAGCCTCAAGCTTCATAAAAGAAGAAGATTTCAGTACGGGGAGCAATTAATTCTGGGCACATTTGACAGATCAGAATGTGAATTGTACAAACTTTATTTATTATCCATCATCTTTGTTCTACGAAATATAAAAATCTAACAAAAAATTGAACATATATCACCCAATATGCAGTTTATACGAGCAAAATATAGGGGCAATACGTATCCGATCATCAATAGTTGAAGCGAAGGGTTTTAGAGGAAGATGACTTTCAGTGTGTGCTCAGTTGCAGGAAGAATTTATTAATGGAGGAGAGGAGCAGTAGCCAACTCACATGGTACCGTAGTACCAAAGCAGTCAATACGCGCATCGCATTTAAGAAAGTTCGTCAGTTCTCTTTTCGGCTTCTTCTGCCTTCGATTTGGCTTGGCCTGGAGCCAAGAATATGGAATCCGCAGTTAAAGTTGAAAAATCAAAATAGCTTCTCATGGCATAATTATGGTATAATTGTTACCTGCTGCTGTGATGGTTTGGTAAATTAATGCCGATGCCTCTGTTGTTTGTCAGACAGGAAAATATCGGCTACAAGAGACGCAAATCCTGATCAGTCCTCACAGATCGCTACTCGATCATGCTTACAGCGACCAGCGGTAGTCGCCGGGCAGATGACCTAGCTTTACTGCTTCGCTTTTATCGGTCAAGCACTGCGAACCAAAGCGAGAAAAGAGGAGAAAAAAATGTAGAAAGAGCAGGCAGGAGAGCGACAGCAGGTAAACAAGCTGAGCATAGATTCAGGATCGAACGCCAAAATCCGCCATATCCTCGGCAATCTAATTCGTTTTTCTTCCTTCCTAGACAAGTAGCTGAGCTCACAGCTTTTCTTTTCTCAGTAAAGCAGCTGTGGATTCTCAGGGATGACGCCATTGAATTCTTTCTATACATGGAATACGGATTGTAATTCTAATTCACGATAACACATGTTCGTCGTACTGTCTTCAAAAGGAAACGGCCTCTCACATCTGTCTCAAAAGTCGACTGGCTCCATTCTCTCTTGTTCCCGGTTGAAGATTGCAGAAATTTGATTCTGTTCCCTCTTATCTTCTTGTCACTCCTGTGAGACAAATAATTAAAGAAACAAGGAGGAAAAGGTAACAGTGATATTGTTTATTGACACCGGTGACTATTTTACACGATCAGTTTAGGGTTTTCTTTTGAAGAGACGGATAATGATTTTGGCCTGGATTTTGCTAGAGGAATCTGAATGGGAAGTTCAATAATTTTGCCTGCAGGGTCACAGGGCCCAGAGGCACAGTTTGGAAAAGATATGTCAACTGCCTGCATTAATGATGTTTCTAGTCCCAACCAGAACTGTAACTCGGAAATTTAGTATCCACCATTTCAAAATCTAGTCATTTGTGGGGATTAAAACCTGAAAAGAAACCTAATCGAATCTAGTATTATAGGACACGAATGTAACAAATATGATCAAGACTCGAGAGCAACAACATGGCTTCATATTTGCCCCAGCATTAGCAATCGAATCTATTACTATAGGACATGAATGTGAGTCTGTGACGGATATGATAAGACTCGTGAGCAACAAAATTGCTTCATATTTTATCTACTTTTTTTTTCTTCATTTTGTATGGAAATGATGTTTGTTACACCAAAAAAATCGATTTGTTAGGTGTGGAAATTTACTTCCTAGAAGAGTGGACGGAACCACTCTGACAGTATGAATATAATTTTTTTTATTTTTTATGGTGGAAAATATGAATGTTTAAATGTTATGTAATAAACTTTTATAGGACATATTAATTTTTAAAACTTTTAGATATTTAAAAAAATTATCACATGAATTCAAATTCAAATATTTTTCAAATCAGGATAATATCTAAACAAATAGAATTCGAATATCTGAACTCGTGTAGTTTCCTGAAATCAAATATCTAGATATCTAAAATCAGATTGGACTTGGAATTCCAATATCTGCAAACTATATCACTCTGGGAAAGTGAAAGTGAAAGAGAATTACAAGGTGTTAGAGAATGTTATTTTCTATGTTAATGTGGCCTTTAGAAAGAACATTAGAATGCCCTTTTTTTGTGTTACTATAACATTATGATAAGTACAAACGGAATTCATTAATAAAATAGATTTAAGAAAAAATAACTAAGAAATGAGGGTATTTATTCTATTATAATTAATTATAAATTATAAATATTTTTAATTAGTTGACAAAAATATTTGGTATTGACTACTTTGGCTATAGAATAATTTTTTTATAATATGATTATAATAATTTATGTTATATCATTAAATTAATCGAATTAATACAAGTAAATTCAATAAGCAATGGTTTAAATTTATTTAAAGTTATAATATGATTTTTTATTAAATAAAAATATTTTTATTTTTTACTATGAATTAAATTTGTAATTAATTTATTTAAAAATAATGAAAAATATTCCTAAAATTTTAAAGTAATTTATATAAAATTATAGAATAAAAATTTATTTGATCAAATAACCATAATTTTAAAATTAGATATATAATAATTTCTTATAATACTTTAATTAATTTTATTATGATAAAAATAATTTTGAATTAAATATCATGAATTTAAAATTTGACATAAAAAATTAAACTCATAATTACTTCATATTATTAAAAATAATAATAATCGTAAATTTTAATGAATCTAATCATAATTATTAAATAAAAAAATTTAAAAAAATAAAAAAGAAGGAAGAAGGAAAACTAAGGATGATGAAGGAGTAACTTGTAAACCCACAAATGCACCTATAAAAGGTGAAAGTCTAACCTTTTCATATTCCATCATTTTGTTAAGAATCGGGGTGATTCACTTTCTATGGGGTGAAGTGAAATTCACCCGGATTTTCTACAGAGAAAGTGAATTCTCCATTACTTTCCATGCGTACTGACTTGCCCAGAATCCTAAACAATCTTTTATCTTATTCACTCGTGAACTCCGATTCTGCGGGAAACGACAGAGAGGAGGAAAATAGCTACAACAGCCATGGCCGAGAGTGCTGCTCTGCTCGGTGTCGGCGCTGCTCTTACCTCTGGTTACATCAACTCTCCCAAACCTATTCACCTACATCCTGCTGCCTGTTCTCATTCAGCACCTCTCCGCGGGTTTTCAATCCACTCGCTTAATGTTAACAAGATCAGGTTCGACCATGGAGGCAAAAGAGCCAGAACTCTCATCGTCCGATCCATGGCGGCTTCATTCGGATCCCGGTTGGAGGAAAGCGTAAAGAAAACCATATCTGAAAATCCAGTTGTTATATATTCCAAGACGTGGTGCTCGTGAGTTCCTAGTTGAATTTCGTACATGCCGATTCCCTTTGCGCGCATAAATCACAGTTATTTATTACTTGATTAGTTTTCTGTTTTCCTCTTTTGTTCTCCAGTGAAGTTTTTTTTTTTTCTGACACCTGAAAAATTGCTTAACTTGACCAAAGGTATTCAATGGAAGTGAAGGATTTGTTGAAGAGACTCGGAGTTGAACCACATATCATCGAATTGGATGAATTAGGTAGGCTTTTTGAGCTCTAGTATTTAAGCAGCTATTCGAGCTTTTATCTTGGAAAGAAATTGTTCGAATGTTTATTTTATTTTAATTTTTCATGAATTCCTCCCCTATTGAGCTGTTACAAACAGGAAACATATTTCAGTGGTTCTGCACGAGAGAGTTTGAAGACTTTTATGCTTCAGTGGTTAAACCTCTCTACCAACTTATCCACATTACACAGAAGAAAAAAAAAGAAGCTTTATGTACCTCGAAAGTGCACCTTAATCTTTGTGATGTGATGGTTGGATTGCAAAGTTGGTTAAATAATTCATGATGAGATCAATTTCTAACTCAAGCCAGAACAAGGTTACCTCAATTACATCTATTATTGCTCTTAGAAGATTGACCAAAAGTGCTATTCTGCTCCTCATATCTTATATTTTTTATGCTGCATTTTGAGAACCCCTTATAAGGAAGAAGAATAGGAACAAAAGAAATGAATGTAACAGGAAATGAAACTAGTATTGGACAGTAACCAGCTCCCAATCATCACATGGAACACAAGAAAGGCAAAATCAGGGCTCTATAATGGCTCACAAGTCAACTTAACCTCATCTGTAAATTTCCTAACTTTTGGGTCTTAAATTGAGTTCCTGACTCTTTTTTTAGTTCCAAAACAGATAATAATAATAATAAATTTGATTCTTGTTTCCCACCTCATGGTTGAAGCTGAATTGAGAAAACAGATGCAGCTATTCAAATGTAAAGTCATCTGCATGTTTAATGATCCAGGGGAGTGTAAGGCAAGAGCGACTTCTCTTTTCCTTGTAAAGGTTCTTAGTACAATATATGGTGTGAAAAATATGTAAACCCTGAAATGTGGAGTTCTCTGACTTAGCATATGCTTCCTCAAAGAGGCAAGAATGTTTACACCAAAACTTAGTAATTGTTGATGGATTTTATTTGTCTTATGTTATCTGCCACCAAAGTATTTTATGGTGATACAATCTATGTGGTCTGTCTGGATAGTTGCTTCTTGAAGGTAACTTCTAGGATCTCGATAATCCATTTCACTTGGGAGTTCAAATATTGATCTAATTTTCTGAAGTTTACAATTTTGGGATAATATGTTCTTTCTTCTTCTTCTTCTCTCTCTCTCTCCAGTTTCAAATAACAAGGAGAAAAAGAAAGACAGCATTTTTGCAGCTTCTCTGGTCGATTTTCTTTCACCCAAATTTGGATACTTTAAACTCTATATTTTATTTTATCTTTCTGCACAGCTCCTTCCACCTTGAAAGATAGTTGATTTCTTTTCTGATATATTTATTGTTTTTACTCTCATTGCTTGTTCTTATTCTCTCCTTTTTCACTCATATCTTAGTCTGTGATAATGATTAATTCTTGTTACTGTTAAACCAAAAGATGAAGAGGAAAAAGAACAAGAAGAAGAAAAGAAAATTGAGTGAGATCTCTACTGTTCTTTCTTTATGATGTTTTAGTTTTCCTATATTTGAATCAGTGGGAGTAAAGTACAAGTGTTTCTTTCCGTTCATTTTATATCCATTATAGGACCAAGGACTTTAAATTTATATTGATTACTGTTAACTTGTTTGAGCTTAATGGTAATGCACTGATGTTCTCTTCTAGGTCCGCAAGGCCCACAATTGCAAAAGGTCTTGGAAAGGCTAACTGGGCAGCACACTGTTCCAAATGTTTTTATTGGTAAGCTAACCTTTTGCAATGCTTTTGCTTTGATGATAATTTTCTTTGTTAATCTGCATTTTTAGGCCTGGATATAGTGCAATTTGGTGCATTAAACACGTGTCATGAAAGGACTATGGACACTAACTTTTTCCACATTGGTATGATATTGTCCACTTTGGGTTTCAACCCTCATGGATTTGCTCTTAGGCTTTACCCCAAAAAGCCTCATACCAATTAAGATTATTATCCATACATATATATCTATGATCCTCCTCACTTGTAGCCAATGTGAGACTTTGGTCGTATACCCAACAATCCTCCCCTCGAACAAAGGACCACCAAACCTCCCCTCAAACAATCATCCATCTGTCTACTCTCTAACAACCCGGATTCTCCACTCCAATGCGTTGGAAACACATGTCTTACATGGAGTACCACCTGTCTCGAGAGCTTGCTCTATCCAGATTAACTCCTCTTCACCGTGTTGGGACCAGGGCACGTCCATGAAGAATCCAAAGCACACCACCTGTCCAATAAAGCTCATCCACGGATTCTATAGCGATCTAATCGCGGCCCACCACCTTTGTTCGGCATTCAGAGGATTCATCCACAATGGCTAACTCTGGGGCATTACTCTGATACCATTTAAAAGGACTATGGACACCACCTATCTCCATATTGGTATGATTTTTTCCACTTTGGACCTAAGCCCTCATGGATTTGCTCTTGGTCTTTACCCCAAAAGGCCTCATACAAATGAAGACTGTTGTCCATACATATATATCCATGATCCTCTCCACTTCTAGCCAATGTGGGACTTTAGTCATATACCCAACAATTTTCCCCTCGAATAAAAGACCACCTCCCCTCCCCTCAAACATTCATCCATCCGTCCACTCTCTACCAACCCGGATTTTCCACTCCAATGCGTTGGAAGCACATGCCTTACACGGAGTACCACCTGTCTTGAGAGCTTGCTCTATCCAGATCAACTCCTCTTCACCGTGTTGGGACCAGGACACGACAATGAAGAATCAGGAGCACACCACCTATCCAATAGAACTCATCCACGGATCCCATCGTGATCTAATCGAGACCCGTTACCTTTGTTCGACATTCAGAGGATTCATCCACCATGGCTAACTCTGGGGCATAACTCTGATACTATTTGAAAGGATTATGAACACCACCTATCTCCACATTAGTATGATATTGCCTACTTTGGGCCTTAGCCCTCATGGATTTGCTGTTGGGCTTTACCCCCAAAAGGCCTCATACCAATGGAGATAGTGTCCACACTTATATATCCATGATCCTCCTTACTTCTAGCTAATGTGGGACTTTGGTCATATACCCAACAATCCTCCCCTCAAACAAAGGATCACCGTGCCTCCCTTCAAACAATCATCCATCCGTCCACTCTCTACCAACCCGGATTCTCCACTCCAATGCGTTGGAAGCACACGCTTTACATGGAGTACCACCTGTCTCGAGAGCTTGCTCTATCCAGATCAACTCCTCTTCATCGTCTTGGGACCAGGACACGTCCATGAAGAATCCGGAGCACACCACCTGTCCAATAGAGCTCATCCAAGGATCCCATTGCGATCTAATCAAGGCCCACTCTGGAGCATAACCCTGATACTATTTGAAAGGACTATGGACACCACCGATCTCCACATTAGTATGATATTGTCCACTTTGGGCCTAAGTCCTCATGGATTTGCTCTTGGGTTTTACCCCTAAAAGGCCTCATACCAATGGAGATAGCGTCCACACTTATATATCCATAATCCTCCCTACTTCTAGCCAATGTGAGACTTTGGTTGTATACCCAACATGTCAGAATCCAAACGTTCTTCTATGGTAATATAGTGATGTTTTAGACCATCCAAAAGTTTGAGTTTTGGATGCATATGACAAGATGATCTGGTGTTCTGTTTATTGAGTATGACATGTTTTCCTTTTTCACTTGATTCTTTGTTGTATGCGTTGAAGGCATTTATCTAATTTTATATGCATGCTACATAAATCCTGCAAGATTGTGGCTTGCTTTTTTTGTGGGGAGAATGTTTTTGTTTTGTTTTAATGATACTAAGATGGCTTGTCCGAAAGGTCAAGTTTTACTTTTTGTATATCTCTTATTTTTTCATATCTAGATAAATTTCTGTTGATAGGTGGAAGTTTAATTTATGAGGGACAAGTGAAATCCAGGAGAAGTCTAGTTTCTATATGCAATTCTCAGTTGGGTAAAATTTGGTCTCAGTATTACTACTTAGTTATGGAGCAAAGAAGTTCAAAACCGATTTCTTCATAATGGAATGAATAAATTCCTCACCTTACTGATGGCTGTACAAGATGAATTTGTCTGAGATAGGCTGTTTTCAGATGGAGGAAACTAAAGCATTCTGTTGGAAGTAATATTCATCCGGGTTTTTGGATCAAATCTCATGGATGGAGTATTCACCTGTATCTATAATCAATATTAAAAAAAAAAAAAAAGTCTGTCCTGATAGATTCTCAGCACAGGCATTCTTGGCTGCCTTCTGAAATGGTTCCTGGAAGACACATGCTTTCTTTTTCAGAACTGGAGACCTAATAACAATTAGTCATCTACATTTCAGGAGCCAAATCTGTAAAAAAAAATTCCCACAGTTATTATTGAGTTAATCTTGAGTAGCAATCTCATTCAAAGTCGAAGACAGAGTGGGGGATCAGACCTTTCTGTCATAATTGTCTGCAAATATTGGAATTCAGAGGCTCTCTTTGCTCTTCCCATTCTTCACTAAGAAAATGAAAAAGAAATTGATAAACAAACAATTTCCAGTTAATTCCTAATATAACTACTGTTACATTCATTTCCTTACCTCAATTGTGCTATACTGTTTTAAGGAATCAACACTCCTGTCACTATTTGGCATTCATATATGTGCATGTTTGCACATGCACTTTACCATATGTCTTTTGGATATGATACTAATATTTTGTTTTACTTGGTGACCAGGTGGTAAGCACATTGGTGGCTGTACAGGTAATTCAGCAATGTTCTTCTGCATGATATAAAAAAATGGCAAAAAGGGTTTTGAGACCGATGATGATGAGTACAATATGATTTCCTTTTTTTATGTCAACAGATACAGTGAGATTGCATCGGAAAGGAGAGCTTACGTCATTGTTATCAGAAGCTGGCAGCTCGAGCACTCCAAATTTACAGCCTTAAGGATGACGGTTATCAACAAAAATCCTGTCAATTTGTGCAATCTTTATATCATGAATTTGTGCAATCTTTATATGTTAGTCCGTATAGTTTGAAACTACCACTAATCAATGAATGTGTATGCATTAGGGGCTAACTACTAATGCCAATCAGCATCCATAACAAGAGTATATGACCGTAACGGCCTTTGTGAAGACACTATCATGTCACAACTTGTCTTTGTTTGTAGAGGTTTAATTACATGCTACCGTTTGATTTACTTGTTAGAGAATGTTATCAGGGCAAACGTTTCTGTTTTAATTAAGAAAAACATCCAAGAAACAAGAAAAGAAGAAATACAAAAATACAGAAACAGAATTGTAAAGAAATATTCGGAGCAAGAATGTAAGAAAAAACAGAGGGAAGAAGAATAACAATATTGAAGACGCAAATATAGATGAAAAACAATACAATAGGCTTTTCCTTGAGATCCATACCTACCAAACTACATTGTAATCTTTAACCATTGTTTTTCAAATTTAGCCGATCCCCTTCATGCTGTTAAACATTGGAGAATGGGGCTGCAACTCCGAGAGTCTACCGAGAATGCGAATTCAAGAAATCAGAAGAAAGATTCTGTAATGAGATTCCCAACAAGAAAAAAGAAAAAGAAGAGGAAGATTTGAATTCGTGGACCGAGAATGAAGCGTCCTCCGGAAGACGAGCAGAACAAGAACAAGATGTGCGAAATCTCTTCGTTGAGATATTCTTGCGACGAACTCTCTTGCCCGCCTCTTCCGTTTCCCGCTTCCGCCTCTTTGTACACGGGAGATTGGTAGGGGAGAACAACAATTCGAAAGACAAGAAATCAGGCCGCAAGATTGAAACGGTCTTCAGTCGCAACGAAGCGGAAGAAAGACAAGAAATCAGGACGCAAGATTGAAACGGTCTTCAGTCGCAACGAAGCGCCTCTTCCGCATAAAACTTGTTTTGGTCTCTCTTCATACACAGGGATGCTGAAGAAGAAGACGGATCAAAGTAGCCCATCTGGTCCGATTGATCCATCGCCTGCTTCAGCATCTTCGTGCATGGGAGATGGAAAAACAGAGGAAGTGCGCTGAGAAAGAAAATTTTAATGGGACCCGTTTATATAGAAACTCTACGAGGGGTAGTTCAGTAAATACTGAAAGGTGCATTGACGCGAAAGTCCGGGCCACGTCTCTGGTTAAGGTCAATTCCCTTGTGCTCAAGTGACCAGTAGAGCCAATCCGGATATGCGTTAGAACGGGCTCTGGAATCGGACTTATTTTTTCTATTTGTACGAGTCTATGTGACTCATCCGATGTTGCGTTGCACTCACGAATTTCATTCAAGTTGTTGAAGCAGTGGCTGTGATAATGTTTCTTCGGTTGCTTGGATTGCCATTAACTGATCCAGAAGCGGGTAGGGGAGACAAGAGAGATGATATATCCAAAAGAAGTTCAAAGCTAGAACTGCTTCAGGACAAAATGAGTTGGTATTACTGATTGGAATATCAAGTCTAGAAACAATAGATAGTGTTTTGAAATGCATTGGGAATGAGCAAGAAGATCAGGAATCTATTTCAGGGGTTCTAAGGAATTGAAACACTCCTAAAACAATTATGCTGCTTTGGAGTCTTTGTTTCAATGGTTTCATCAGTTTTTTTGTTCAAGTCTTCAAGAACTGTGAAGAACTGTGAAGGTGTTTTTGAGTATTTGGTTCAGTGATTGTATGAGGATTTTTTTTTCCAGCTACACAGCTAAGTTTTGTTGGATTATCCGCTATCTGAGCTAATGAAAATCCCTCCTTCCATATTTAACAGCGTCTAATGATTTCTACGAGAACAGACGAAATTTGAGCTCTACCGTGTTTGGATAAATGAAAATAAAACAAGAGTTTGATTTCAGACGCAGGCGGTGGAAACTTAGTGAGTAGTGACGATCACTGACGAGTTGCTCTGTCGGTTCAAGATTTTCCTCTGGTTTTTTACTTTATGAAGGACCTTTAAGGATTTAGAGGGTCGAGGATACGCCGCCTTTCACTTTAGTAGATTTTTCGACCAATATAGCCTTCAAGAGTTGATCTTTATCCCCTCGCCACCTTCCTTGACGACGTAGAACGATGATGAGTGAGCTGAGATTCGAGTTTCTTTACTTCTTCGTCTGGTAAGAATCTGAGTGATGAATGTCGAATTGTCACAGGTAAAATTGTAATTTCTTTTTCAAAACATTTTATTTAAGCTTTTGTTTGGGATTATTATGCCTGATTGGCAGAAATAACGAATTTCTGTAGGAACATTACCATGGTGCCGGAGTAAATTCTCATGGATGCATACCCATTAGACTGTACTGTGTAGCATAAATTTCTTACCTTCTTTAATGGCAGATTAGAAGAAAATTAAGCTGCGCAGTTATAGCCAATCATTTTCTTTGTCTTCTTAAGCCGCCATAATAGTATGTTGCCAGAAAGTAGCAACGCCCCATATTCTGTAATTAACAAAATTTACTCCTTTTTGTTTGTATCATTTGCAACAAAATTTCACTGATGTCAAGGAGCATCCAGCCATTTCAATTCCAAAGCTCCTATAAACGTACGTCAAGATTCTATTTAATCGGACACATTTGAGCCGGGAAAGTGGAGGCTATAAATACTAATTCCTCCGCCTTAAACTGTTGGGGGTGTTACGGTGCTTGCTTCTGTAATGGGGGGTGCCGAGTCTTCATCTGTCTCTTTTCTTGCTGTATTGGAAGGAGATGCAGGAAAAGAAGTGGATGGATTTGAACGAAGAGGGGAACAAAGAAAAGAAGTCGAAGAACTAGAGAGTAGGAAGCGCAGAAGGGGAGAAGGTGACCAAAAGAATAGGGGAGGAAAGTGTTCGGTGGTTAGGGATGTTTTGGTAGTTTTAGGAGAAGACATCTTCTCTATCATCTTGAGTCATCTTGATGCACGCAGCGTGGCACATTCGCTCGTAGTTTCTCGCGCATGGCACGAGGTTGCTTCCAGCGACAAGGTCTGGAGCTTCAAAGTGAGTTGTCTCAATTTCATTTTGCCCTTTTTAATTTACTGAGATTGGCGTGTTAGTTGAATAGCTATTACAAGTTAGACTTTGTTTTTCTTCTCTGGTGTTTTAGACTATAAGATTTCCATTTAGTTGCAAGTCAAATCCTCTTGACTGATTAGGGTAGGGATCTGCATCAATTAGTGGAAAAGCAGCAGTTGCAGGTCAAATCCACTTGACTGATTAGGCTAGGTTATCAGGTTCTTCATTTCATGAGCTTCTTGCTCTTATGGAATATGAATCTCGACTACAAACAGAAGTTCATCATAGAAAGAGCAGCTTTTGCCTAACATCCCTGACTTTCTCCCTTTGTTTTTTTGAAGGAAACTAGAATACATTTGTTAATTCATTTGTTTTCTTCTCATTGCATGAAGAAGCTTCATAAAGTCCCTTGGAGATGTGTAAATCAGCTGTTCAAATGTTGGCAAATGAATCTAGAGAAATTATGTTGATAAAATTTGATACTGTGTTTTCTTTGAACAGTTGGAGGAGTTGTGGATGGGCAAGGCACACCTTCCCTGCTCTGCTATGCTGAGAAGGATTTCAAAGTTGGAAGCATATTCCATTTCCATCATGGATGGCAAACGTGTAAGTACATTTGAAATTTACTTTAATAAGATGTCAAAGACCTAATTGGATGGAAAGATGTTGGCTCCAAAGACCTATTTTTTAGAAGCAGTAACTTCTCCATCAACACATTTGACCTGAAAGAGCATAATAACGTATCGAAAAAAAATTTGGTCCGGATCATCTGTGAGGATACAAGTTATGATTAGAAGGTTTAGGTTTTCTCCAAGCCTTTTAATGAAAAAGCCACTGCATAAAACCATATGTGCAGAAGAATTGCTGTAACTATTGATATGGCCTTTTGGAATCTATAAGAACAACCTTCTCTCCTGTATGTTTCTTCTCCAATCTGTCAAACTTGAATATCCACTATCATATGATGCAAATATTTGTTAGAAAGCATTTCTCCTTACTCTAATAGTGCTTGAAACACTGCAGCTAAAATTTGTGCCACTCCTAAAAAGAAAAGTTAGTCATATCTGTTGTGATCTGTGTTATCTTCATTTTTCTACAATTGCTACATTAAGAAATCCTTTTCAGCAGTGTTATTACCTATACTTGGTGGACTTATTGAAGAATCCAAATACTCTGTGATTTTCCATCTCCTGTTGGTTATACGAGACTTGTTGGAAAAATACCTCAGGTAAGGAGAGTAATAACTGAGATCAGAAAGAAGGCTGTTCTTAACTCAAATAAGACAGAGAACATGGAATTATTGGATACACGGTTCTTTTTATGTAAACTCTGTATTTACTCAATCATTTTTCCTTTAACCTGAATTTGTTATGCTGTAATGCCTTGTAGATCATAATAATATGGGTTAGCAAAGCCTTTTTGAAAAGTTATATCTAGTAGAAGTAATTTGGAAATCATCAATGGTGTCTTAAACAAAGAAAAGAGCTAAGGTTCAAGGAAAATCTAAGAGTAAATAAGAGGCATCTAGTCTTGAGCACCTCGTCGAATTGAAGCAAACTCAAGGAGAGTGTACATTTATTTCTATTTTATCACACCCATTTCTTTTTCCTGAGTCATTTCTTTTTATTCAATTTTTTTTTTTTTTGAATATTTTCTGTTGTCTGTGCTTGACTCTGAATCTTCAGTTAGTCCTTTTTGGTAAAAGAGATAAAAGACTATGAGGTAAGTCATCCATTGCATCTTATTTCTTACTTTTCGTCCTCTCACTCCTTCCAGAGCCGCATCATGAAAGAAGACATCTGTGATCATGTGTGGGAATTCCGATTCAAACAGGTTCTTTCATCCACTCATACCCATATTTCATGTGATGCTAGTGATCTAGTAGACCCACCATATGGAGTGGCAACTCCTCCACTCGTCAAGAACCTATGATGCAAGTTTCTTTCGTATGGTGGTGATCACACAAAGAAAGTCTTTAATTTGGATTTTGGTTGATCTCCCCTGTCTGTTCCAAAATTCCTAGTGCTTCCTTGGACTATGATTTTGTTATGGCTAATTTTTCAAGTGAATCTTTTTTCAATGTTTTCCTCCACTTCCTCTAGACAGCTCCAGAATACTGGCGAAGCCTAGACCCTTACTGGAAGGGTACTGGTTCTCCAATGCGCCGCTACTTTCATCCTGATGGGTCTCTAACTGCAGACCTTGATGATGAAGTGTGGGGTGGTCATGAGAGCACATACTCCATTGTCACCAGCTTTGTGGATCATGGAAGAATCAGGGAGCACTATGTTAGGATCAACCGCTGGCCAAGAATGTCCGTCTTGAGAAAGCCCAACTGGAGTTGGGAGATAGCTAACCACTTATGCTGCTACTCGAGCATTCCTGATGCTGATAAAGAGGGTGGGACTGGACCGCTTTTCCCTGTCTGGTAAGTAGAATAGCTTATTACTCTTGCAGGTTGCAAGCTTGTCTATTGCTACTGACCTTGTGGATGTAAAAGTTGTTGGGTGTTTCTGAGAACTTTTTTTATGAAGCTAGTCATCAAGGTAAGAGTATGATATTGTAGGTAACAGTCATGAAATATGTAATACATCCCTTGGAATCATATCCTTAATGGCTTTGCGCAGGAATTGCATGAAGATGAACCATCCCCAGTTATACAGTAGCGAGATCTGATACTCTAAGATTGTGTTATACTAGTGGGTTACACATAAGTTGGGACCAACAGAGATTTTAGCACTTCAAAATGGATTTTGACAAACAGAGAGCAGAGACGAAGATAATTACTATTTGGCTAATCCGAAATAAAAGCTACCAAACGAAATTGAAGGAGATTGGACACAATAGGAAGGTATATATTACAAACTCAACATTTAGAAACAAATAGCTAGCCACTGCAAAACACACGGTGTGAGTAGGCACAAAGAGTAACCTCAACTCACTTACACTTCCAGTATCTCGTCCAAGGCATAGTTGTTTGTCGAGACGCCGGCATAGTTCACCTTGTTGAACCTGATGACCACTGGGTAGCGAGAAGATGGGTCCTGTTCAAAGACAAAAAGTGTACAACATTCAAGATGTCTCAGAAGAGAGTGGAAGCTGTTTCTTTAACCATTTGCCATTAGTTTCACCCCCACTGCAATTAGCTTGGCACCCCCACTGCAATTAGCTTGGGTTTCATTGATGGTGACCATGATGAACAGTTAGTATACATAATTTTCTAATTTTAGTTTGTATTTGTTCTTTGCTGATCAAACCATGAAAATCTTCATCTCTACAGTACGAATATTTGAAGTTTGATTTTCAACAATTCTTATAGTGAGGATATGCAGGTAAAAAGGAACTTAAGGAGAGAGGATCGGAACCTGATCAACGGCTACTACAGAGCCTACTCCGTTGTACCAGTAGGACTCTCTCCTGAGGATCTTGACCTGACAAGACAGAAGCAAAGGGAAAATTCTGATCATACGACTTCACAAAGAAACAGATCCTTATTTTTGCAGGACAACTCTATAACAAAAACCTTAGTTCCCCTCTTGGGGCCGATTGGTGCGGGCTTGGCTGCCTTGACCGCCTCCTTGGTCGGAGCGTCCGTGGGAGGCGCTGAAGAAGCTTCCTCAGCGCGCACGACGAGCCTTCTGAAACTCGGACTGCTCTTGGAAAAGAAAATAGAATTAACACGCGAGGAGGAGGCGCCGCTGTTGGGGACGTTCGACAGGACAAAGCTGGAGGCCGCAGAAGCCATGTTGGAGGTAGCCATGGCGTCGTTTTCCCTCTCCTCGCTATGGGTGTTTCTCACTCTAGGAGTGTGGTTTAAGAGGCAGAATGGGTTTTGTCGAAATGGAAAGAGAAATAAAGATGGATCGGCAGAGCGTCCAACGCAGAGAAGAGTTTCCTCGCAAAATCATCCTATGTGCGTTCGAGAGTTCTTGTGGTAGTTTTGGCCATTGAGGCGTTGACACGTACGCACCATATCCACTCTCTGTGGATAACACGGTCGTTGCCGCGTATCTGGATCCTGTGCGAGGATTCGCAAAAACTATTCTACGCACACGTGTTTTCTCATCAAGAACAAACGTGTAAAGCCATGGCGTTCGACTCCGCTTGAGGGAGCGAGTTCGATGGGGATCTAACCCAGCAGAGGGCGAGTCTCTTTCGACTGACCTGAATCCTCTCGAGTCAAAAGGGTAACCTAACCCAACTCAGTGATCTATATCAATTCTATCAAATTCGAAAACCGACCCAATCCGATCTCAATGAAACTCGGTGTGATTGAAGGGTGATCGCACCCTACCCAAAATACCCCAATTATTTTCTCAATCAACTCACCCAATTTACGAGTTAACTCGATAAGTTATACAATGTTTCTCTCTAAATCAAGTTAAAGTTTAAGTGAGAGGTCAAACTCAGCTCGAGTTTGAACTCAGTTAAAATTATTGAACTCGAACTCATTTTAAATTTTAGGTTCAAGGCAAATTAAGTCCACTTGGAATATATGCAGGTTCGAGCTTAGTTGACTCCCACACCTAACAACCACAACATATCAATGTATGGAACTCACAGCTGGTTCCCTGAATTCTGGCATCTAAAATGGTGCATCATGAGCAATGTCAAACCAAACAAACATTAAAAAAGAAGAACAAAAATCAAGACAAAAGAATGGATTTACACAGAGTTATATCTATTTGCAGACGATTTTTTTCTGAAACCATCCAACTCTTATCCGACCTCCAACCATCCTCCGGTGTCTTGTGCTATCTTTTCATTGAAATCGAGATCATGAGGAGAGGGTACTGAACTAAGTTTGCTACAGAACTCAATTGATGAAAAGCATCCCAGCCGAAAATAGTACCTGTCAAATTCTGTATTCTGTTTGAAAATCTTCACCGATGAAATTAAACTCGTTTGCAGCCGAATTGTTGCTTCTGTAACCATTACGTAAGACATCACCTTCGGTGGAAGTACTGCAGAGCGGACTTTCGAAGAACTCCCCAAACTCTTCAAACTCGGAGGCAAACAAGTGAGCATCCGGAAAAGGCTCCCTCGATGAATCAAATATGGAAGAGTAGCTAATGGGGACATTGGAAGGAGAACAAGAGACCCTCTCATCAACTTGGTGATTTGTAAGGGTTCGCATTGAATTCGGGTTCCTTTCACTATAGTAGGGCACAACGGACAAGACAGGTTCTGTTTCTGCGACTTCATTCCAGCTCAGTAATGGAAGGGTAAATTTTTCTCTAACATAATTTTGTTCTGCTGGCAACATTCTAAGAATTGAGCAGTCATACAAAGGCAGGTTTACCACGGAAGGAGAACCACACCTGTTAAAAAGGAAATCTCCAGGGAGGTTGACATCTGAATCATCACTCTTAAGATACATATCTATACTTCCCAAGCCTGATGTCACAGGATCCCAACTTTTTTGTTGGATAACAGGACTATGAGTACAGATGACTGAAAGAGAGGCCTCAGTTCTGTGATCAGCTGAAAGACTGAACTTGTCTGGCTCATCATAGCATTTAAGTAAGCCACTTTTCAGTAGGTCACTAGGAGAATTTTCCTCAAAGTCCATTCTTGAAGCTCCAGGTAACACAAAGGGGTAATCTGACGACCGAAATCCAGTTTTTAATTTCGCCTCACTTGACTTATGGTGGATCCGATCCTGCAAAGATTGACATACCAACTCAAATGTCACCAACTTCTAGCACCATGTAGAAGAAGCAAAGGACCAACCAACAACGGTACTAAGTTCAATAAAAATTCATCTTATAAAGAAAGCATCTGTTTTAAATGTTAAACAGTAAAAATTCTGCAAGTACAGAGAAGTGCATACAAAGTTGCTTTTGTTGTCCACGCCCAACCTCTGCAGGAAAGCTGAAACCAATTCACTTTTGAGAAAAAAGTGTCAAATATGTTAGCAAGAAGGCTAAAAAATTAAAAAAAGCTGATGGACAAAATCTGTCTAACCCTCTTGCAGAAAGTTGATGCTCTTTGATACACAAAGTCTCTGCAGCTAACTGAAGTAATCTGTGTCTCTTTCTGACAAAGTCATCCTCGAATTTTCCCACTGGATGATAACAACAAAATGACCTGAACTTGTCTCTTCATTGGTTAATTGCAGTCAACCACTCACACAGACATGATAGTGCACATTTCAAAGTCCAAAGTGAATTTTCCATAACAATCAAGAATCTGAGTTTTCACTCCGGATGATAATAAAAAAATGACCTGAACTTGTCTCTTCATTGATTAATTTCAGTCAGGAAGCATTCACACAGACATGATAGTGCACATGTCAAAGACCAAAGTGCATTTTCCATAACAACAAGAATCTAAGAGGAGAATCCTAAATGATGCGTTGCTAGAGGACAGATAACTGAAGTCACAATTCACACCATGGGAAGAGAGTCAAGACTGAACTTTAGGCAAAGGATTGACTGTACGTTAAATTGATGAGCCAGAAGCATCTCGCTGTTGTGCATTCCTTGCCCTTATGATTTTCCTTCTGGACTATCTATTTCATATTTTTTGTTTTGCATTTCATTTTTGTTCCTGTATGTTGTGCTCTCTTGCTCAAATATTAGCCCTCTTAATGAAATTCTTTTCCATTGCTCTCAAAAAATATGATCCTATCGAGAAAGAAGTATGGTATAAACAATATAAATTCTTCTTAAACTTGTTCATACCTTTGCTTGACAATCCACTTGTCTGACGAGGAAACTTTAGGTCATTTTCTAAATCATTTTCATGGACTGTTAACAACCTGGGGACAACCTCAATGCTTTGCATATCATCATCTAAGACTGCAGAAAACAAATTATGATAGAGAAGAGAGTTAGATCAATCTGCCAGGATGGAACTTTGCTGATCCAAACTGGAAGCATGCTATATTTGCTGGCAAGGTAAGTACCAAGAGGTCCCCACACCTGCAGACCACTGCCTCTTTCGCAACTACTTGCTTTGCAAATCTTGGAAGAGAGAACATGTTTTTCTGACAAAGTAGGGATTGACATCCTATTCATCTGATGGACTCTGCTAGACAATTCTGCAGGCAGCAAATTATTGTCCAGAACTAAGAAACTTAGCCTAATTTAATCTTCTAGGATCCAAGTGGAGTCTCAAAAGCAGACAGTAAACAATTAGAACGAGAAACATGGTTTGCACTGGCATGCACCTCTCATGCCACCGTGAGTTTCAAAAACCTCGAAAGAGAAATCCTGCTTGTCTGGTAAACGACAGTGCACATCATGGCCCATTTTCTCCCGCATTTTCTTAAAATTCTTGTACTCTGTAGTTTTGGGTTCACCCACCGCACCACAAGCTCCTTGGAAGGAAACTGAAAGATGATTTTAAACAGGTTGAAAAAGGTCTCTTAATTTATCCAATACACTACATAGAAGTAAAAGGTATTGGATGAATATCCCTTCCGAGAAATCCCTATAAAACTAACTTTGGAATCAATAACTGCTACAAATGGGTTTGAAGTACGTACCTTCAGCCGGCATAGAAGATGCATCTGAGTTCACAATTTTCATTGGAACTCCTCCAGGTTCAGAAAATCTCACTCTTTTCATTCTGAACAAATCTATTAAAAATCACGACTTCAAGTCAACAACATAAGATAAGTCCCAGTATCAGTTTATCTTATAAATGATATAATCAATGGAAGGTAAGTGTAGAAAAAAGACCTAAGAGTCAAGACCTCAACGTAATTGACGGTAAATCTAGAGAAGACTAGATAATATCAAGCAAAGCAAAGCAACCAATTCAGTACCTGCAGAATTATAACTCCATCGCAATTGAAAATGATCCAATAGGAAGCGCTTTCCATAGTTTTCAATCCAAATAAAAGCCACAACCTTCCAAAAAAAAACAGGAAATGTACTAGTCCCAAAGTCTCACGTTTTTAAGCACAGTGGTTCAACGCATGCGAGTGTTTTCCTTTTCTTTTTGGAGAAAAAAAAAAAAAAAAGAATAGAGAGAACCGAACAACCTGCCTTCACGTGCTTGAAACTTCTAGAAACTCTGGGAACGAGATGGAAGGAAAACGTATACAACCAATTCTAAGATAGCGAAGAGACGCCAAACAGAGTGAAATGTGCATGGAGTGCAAATGAAACCAGTCTCGGCGAGGACGAACTTTGGGACAATCTCTCACAAGTTGAAGCATCGACTCGACAAAGCTAGCTCACAAAGATTTCCTTCATTTGCGTGGCACAGAACGAGAAAGGGTTTTCTGCAAGATCTATTTAGTCTTCTACGTATGCCGTCTCTGAGTCGGCCAAGAGATGTGTCAAGTCGCAAGACTACCCCAAAATATAACAATCATTCTGATCATGCAATACGAAGTACCTTGCTTATTACAAGATTCAACGATTTGCTTCGATACTTCCCAGCAGACTTCAGAAACAACGATTGAAGACGACTCGACGAGACAGAACGGTCAGGCCGTTGCAGAGACAATGCAAATATTCGGCAGCGAGTGCCCATACTCTTGCTTTATAATACAGAAATGTCAATTCTTTATCTGGTGGGAATCCGCACCTGAGTTCTCATATTTCGCCCAGAGTTTTACAAGTTACAAGCCTTAAACGTTGTTCATTTTTCTATTAAGAAATCGAAAGAACCAACCACCCACTTCACCTTCTCCAACAAAAAACGGGAAGACGATTCGTGTATCAGAACACGATTGTAATAAAATTTCAAAGATTACAAAACGAGTGTATCAATTCCGAAGACATTCAAAATCCTTGCACACATCAGATATTAGTCAATATTTGATACAGAATAATCACGGTTACACTATACCTATCGCCTCTAGGTACGAAAGGACGCTGAAATCCAATTGAGCGAAAATAATCAAGGTTGTCTACTTATGTAGTAACAAAACTGTCAATTGAGCTTACTTTCCAGTTACGGGTAGGCTCACTCTCACCTGGATGAATCTTTTGCCTGATCTCCCAGTAGATGTGAAGAGAACGCTTCTTTTATATTCTATTTCTAACTAGTAAATCACTATTTTGTATCGCACTCCAACGCACTTCAGTAATCCATACCTCCCATGCCAGGAGCCATTGCTGGTGCGTCGTCATTTTTGGGAATTTCAACGATCACAGCTTCAGTAGTGGTCATCAGAGAAGATACACTGCAAAACAACAATAATGCAGTTGTTGGAAGTCAGAATTTTTAGCAATAATTTTCCTCTAGAACCGAAATCGGTTCAATTATTCAGCTTCAGATCCCAAGTCTTTGTGGTTTTACTATGCTACAATTTCAATCATCTCATACAACAACCGGAAATCTAGTTTGAAACATTACTTCACCAAACAAAAGTTGCAATCATAATGGTTTGGCTTTAAGGGCATACCTGGCAGCATCAATCAATGCAGTTCTAATAACTTTGAGTGGGTCGATGATTCCTGCCTTAACCATGTCAACGTATTCACCTAATCATGCAAAGAAAGCAAGACTCAGAAACCTAACCTGAACAGATGATGTTAAAATATGACAGAATGGTAAACTAATTCTCATGCTCTTTTATCACCTTTAGCAGCATCGTAGCCAAGATCAAGATTATCTTGCTCCAATAACTTGCCTACAACCACAGCTCCCTCAACTCCGGCATTGTTAGCAATTGTGTGCACTGGCATCTGTGAGGACTCCCCATATCTTAAAATTAGCTCTAAACAATAAAATGAACAAACTTGGAACATTGTTGCATGCTAAAATACAAACCTTCAGAGCATTTTGAATGATTTGGACACCGATTTTCTGGTCAAAATTTGCAGTGTGCAGATTCTCCAGATCCCTGGATGCATACAGAAGAGCAACGCCACCGCCTGGCACAATACCTTCTGATACAGCTGCCTTTGTAGCATTTAATGCATCAATAACTCTATCTTTCTTCTCCCCAACTTCTGCTTCACTAGCTCCTCCAACCTATATGCACAAGCCACAGAAGAAGCAAAGGTTTCAACCGATATCAATAGATAAGAGATTTTCAAGTAGACAAAAAGAAAACAAAGAGACACCAATTCAAACCTTAAGAACAGCAACACCCCCAGAAAGCTTAGCCAATCTTTCTTCAAGTTTCTCCCGATCATAGTCAGATGTGCTAGAGGCAATGGCTTCTCTCAGCTGCAAGATGGAAAAAGAAACTTGTTCTGAGAAGAAAATACTGTCAAATTTACTTGATGGTGCTCTATACAAATAGTGCATAATGAATAAACAAGATGTGTTTCAATAACAAAACAATTGAACGCTGAAACTGTTATACACATTCTGCACAAAAGGACGAAGTACAGACAGGGACAAGGCAAGAAGCAGCAGATACCTGCTCACATCTCGCCTCAATGGCTTTCTTGTCACCAGCTCCATCAAGAATGACAGTGTCATCTTTGGATACAGTCACCTGATGAAAATTTAAGCCATCATTGTGAGTGGATACGCCATCAATACTTTTTCAAAGAAAAAAAAAACATCTTTCACACTTTTGCACAGGTTCTCACCTTTTTGCAGGTACCTAGCAGATCGAACTCAACTTTCTCAAGGTTCATGCCCAGTTCTTCAGTAATAAGCTTCAATAGGACAGAGAAACAAATTTTTGAAATAAATCCTGTAAGTTTTACAGTTAAAAAAATGGAATATTGGGAGAAAAGAGAAAAAAGCCAACATACATCACCCCCAGTGAGTGTGGCAAGATCCTGCAAACCGGCTTTCCTGTTTTCTCCAAAGCCAGGAGCTTTAATAGCACAGACCTATTAATATAACTGCAACACCATTAGATATAGGACATCAAACAATCAATAAATAGAAATGCTAAAGATTTGATGAAAGGATAAACAACCTTAATTCCAGCACGAAGTTTATTGAGAATGAGAGTTGCCAGTGCATCACTTTCAATGTCTTCTGAAACAATTAATAAAGGCCTTTGCCTCTGTGGATAAACAAGGAAAATTTCAATGTAGCCAACAACTCATACAGGAGACTAAAATGTCATCAAGTATAACCATCCTCAATGAAATTGTTGAAGATTTATTACCTTCAAAGCCATCTCTAACACCTTCACCACTGCATTCATGCTTGAGATCTTCTTCTCATGAATAAGAATCAATGGCTCCTCAAGCTCCTGCTCAAACGTACACTTACTATTACTTCCATGGTCAAAGATTTAAAATGTAGGTTCAATTCTGATTCTATCTGTATGTATCAGGATATTTATTTTTATTCTTGAGTGGATGGAATTGAATATTTACAAAAAATCAGACTCTAATAAAACTAAAGATCTCTAATGATAAATCAAAATACTTACACATTTTTGGGTTTTCTGGTTTGTGATGAAATATGGAGAAATGTAGCCCCTATCCAGTTTCATTCCCTCAACCACTTCAAGTTCATTTTCGAGTTTGTTCCCATCCTGAAAAGTCTCAAAGAATTTTAGATTCACATATTCTTCTGTAGTAGTTCATAGTGACAGAGGTAGAGAACCAAATAAAACTTTTCAAAATGAATACTGATAAAGACAATGATGCAGCACAGAACAAAAAAAGGAATAGTCCATGCACATTAACTGACAAAACAGTGATCACTTACAGCAATAGTAATAACTCCTTCCTTCCCAACTTTCTCCATAGCTTTTGCTATCAACTCTCCAATCTCTCTTTCACCATTAGATGATATAGTACCAACCTTTTAAAATTATAGTTGTTAGTAATGAAGCAAATCAACATCCAATTTGGGAAGAACTGTAATGGTATCAGAAGTAAATAAAAATAAACCTGGGCTATCTCCTCAGATGTGCTAATCATTCGGGCTCGGCTTTTCAAGCTTGTCACCACTGAATCAACAGCCATAGAGATTCCACGCCTGAGATCCATTGCATTCATCCCAGCAGCCACTGATTTGCAGCCCTCAGCAAATATGGCTCGAGTAAGAACTGTTGCACAAGTAGTACCTACAAGCCATCTCAGCAGCGGCAAATGAGCCAGAATGTTAGACAAAGATGACCTATAGCATGGGCTTCGAAGTATTTACAAAGAAGGATTTTTATAGCCAAAAATTTGAACTTGGAAGTGTAGCATCTTCGAGCAATTCATTTCATCACATCTCAAAAAACTGTAATTTCACAATACTCCATATCTCAAACCAAAGTTCAGCTTCTCATAAGATGAGTATAGTTTTAAAACCTCTTCAAGCAATTCTTTTCATCACATCTCAAAAAGCTACAATTTCAAAGTAATCCATATCTCAAACCAAAGTCCCGCCTGTCAGAAGATGAATTCAAGGCTAAAGCCTACTCAAAAACTAACTAAAACTTTGGAGTAACATCACAACAGATAAATAAAATGTAAAAACAAACCGTACAGGTTTAAGGCATGTTTAAACACATACCATCTCCTGCCACATCGTTGGTTGCATTTGCAACTTGCTTCACAAGACTTGCACCCATATTTTTAGTTCTGTCCTTGAATTCGATACTCTTTGCAACAGTCACACCATCTTTTGTCACCTTCGGTGCAGCAAAGCTTTGCTCTATAACTACAGTACGACCCTTCAAGAAATAACTCAAACAATAAGACCCTTCAGTGAAGAAGAAGACAGATAAAAACATAAAATTTTCTATAAATAAGGTAGACACGAACTGAAAAAAATTAAAGAAATATGAGAAAACAGAACGCCAAGTAGAAAAAAAGAAATAGAAATTAATGCTAAGTACTCTAAAAAACTTTAAGACCCCAATTAATAGAGCAAAATCTGCAGGTAACACCAAAATGAAAGTTACAGCAAGTGACAGTCCATTCCGTCAAAAAGATCGACCAGTTATACCATCTATTACAGATTAAAGTGTTCCAAGAGATTTGCTAAAGAAACATGTAACCCAACAATGTCGCCGTCATACCTTTGGTCCCATCGTAACTTTCACAGCATCTGCGAGTTCCTCAACACCTCTAAGCATCAATGCCCGAGCTTCAACACCGAACTTGATCTCTTTTGCTGCATAGTTCCTACTCCAGCTTAAACGACTACAGATCTATACATTACATAGAAACATTAGTAAACTCACATTGAACCGCCAAAACTCTTCCGTAAGCACAAAGAAGTCCCGATCAATACCAACATGTACGACACATCATTAACATTGAGAAAGAACATAGGACCCAAATACGTTATAAAAAATTTAAAAACAGGGCTAATGTCAGAGAATCGGAACAGAGAAAAAGTATTAACAATCTACCTGATGTGTCTTACTCGCGGCCCTGCAAGACCAAAAATAACTAAGCTGAGAAACTTCATACACTGACAAAAGTTAAATTGAAGAACAAGCTCATAGATGTTAAACTCGTAAACCTTGAAGAGGTCACACTCTACATTAGCAAATGAGAAAGAGTTCCAACACTTACTTAGCTTTTGAAGCAACGCTTGCCGCAACCCTGTACATGATGCAAATGACTAAAAACTAGGATTTAGCAACAACAAGCTCAGACGAAAACAACAGCTCCTGCTACTAAGAAAACGGGGTATTTTGTAGTAAAATCCTGGTCAAGTACAGGGAAGGAATTAAAACACCAGAGCGGTGGCGGCTGAAAGCGCTTCTGGAATGATGAAGTGTCTAGAAGCGTCTTTTGGGGTTTAGGGTTTTAGTTTTGAATATCCAAAACACCAACCGAAAATGATTTCTGAAAGGCCGAGGAATGGGCTAGATAAAAGATAGGAGGCCTACAACGGTGAGGGCGGAGTAGCGCTGACGAAACAAATTCATTCACTGCAAAGACTAGCATTGACTCTTCCTGGAAATTATTTATCAGGTTTTCAGAATTTGATAATAATCTTAATCGAAATATTATCGAATATTAGTTAATTTTTGGGTTTCACGGATGTTCAGATATCCAGAATCAGCAAGATCATTTCTAATACCCTTTTTGTCCCATCTTCAGAACTGCTATGAAACTAGCTTTTTTTACTTCCATCTATTAACTCGTAGACAGGATTAAGGGGCTTATGATTTGTTGAAGCACAGTTTTTCAACAATCATATTTATGCCATTAATTAATCGACAGGGTAGCAATCTTTTGACTTTTACGAGAGTTTCGCTTCCTTACAATTTATTTGTTGCCTCACTAGGGCCATCGAATCAAATGCATTTCCTATAATTCCCGTTCCATTATCGACGCTGCTCGCTTCCATTCCTCGACGTGTTTCTTCATTCAGTGTCGAGTGACGCAACCCCGGGACCGGCCACGTCAAGGCCAAAAGCCAAAACCCTCTCATCCCTCCCAGCATCGGTTCCCTTTATTATATTCGAGAAATGGGATTGCACGTCGGAGAGAAACATTATTTTTATTACAAGCAACGGGGACAGCAGCCCTCGTTTCTCACTCAATGGGAATAATTAAATTTTCACAATTTTGTTCTCTACACCAAAAAATCACCCACCCAAATCCAAACCAATTCAAAACCGCATTTCACACACTATACAAAATGAACAGCAGATTGAACAAAAGAAAAAACACAATTACCTAAACATGGTTAGCATCAATTGCAGTACCGGACCTTGCTTGAGATATCCGGTTTGCATATATAGTTACCAGCCGCAACTGTGTGCTGTTAAGCCCCTCTAAGTATGGCAGAAAAGCTTTACCAAGCATGATATAGATATCCACCAAACAGAAGACGACAGTCTGCATCACAGCAAAAGACATTATCCCCAGTAAGTCAAGAGGTACGATGACCTAAGCCTGCTAATCTGAAATTTTGGTGCATCTGTGGTAAAACCACTGTGTGGGGAAACAAATTAAGAAAAACATCAACAAACACAATGAAGGAAGAGAACAAAAAAGCCAACAGGTCAAAGGCACAAACAAAAAAGGGTCTCTAGTAGGGGGGATGCCTAGAACTTCTTTGTGGGTGTTCTGATAATTTACCCTCGAACATTGAATTAGGTACTGCAATTAAAATAGGCTTTAATTCACATCATCGCAGGGTTCTCACTCACAATGCAATATAATGTTGTTATGGTCCTGGGGTTAAGTACCTATGCCTTCAGCTCCTAACAGACCGATCTTTTGGGTAATATTGGCTAAGTGCTTAACATTTGGTATCAGAGCAGGCGCTACATCCGGACTTCGAGTCCCCGCATGCGCAGGTAGACCGTACTCCCTTGGCGGGGTGCCGTAAGGGAGTATAGGTTCCTGACCCGGTCCCCGTTGTTGTGTTAAGGTCGTCGGCTTGGGAGGGCGGAGTGTACTGTTATGGTCCTGGGGTCAAGTACCAATGCCTTCCGTTCCTAACAGGCCGGTCTTTTAGATAATATTGGCTAGGTGTTTAACAAATACCCAGAAACTCTGTTCACTTCATGCATGGAAAAGATTATACACGTTGGGACAGAAAATCGTGTTTTAAATGGTAGCATCCTTATATTGCAAAATAAACTACTCTACAAGGTTCTATTTTTTACCATTAAAAAAAAAAAAAACTCTATTTATGTGAAGCGCACACTAGCAAATATCGAAAACGATAACTTCTCACCTTGCGGACATCAGCACTCTGATTGCCAAATGCATCAAAAAGAGCAGGCAGAAATGAAGGCAGCTGAGCCATAAGCTCCTCTTGAGAAAGGCAGCCCACCAGCTGATAACACAAATAAATCCATCAACACCACTCAAAACTGGACAGTTAACACCATTTTTTTTATTAAAGCAGTAAAGCCAATATAAAAAACGTTAAAAGCAGTATTTGGTAGACATATCAGGGCTCTCTACTTGTATGGAGCACTATAAACCTAATAATGAAAAATTTCCAGATGGAATACCTTTGTCAAAGAATTTATGCAAGTTACAAGGGTTTTCTCATCTTCGCTGACCAATAAAGGCACTATGACCTGTAAAATCAGCGAGAACACAAGATTTCAACAACTTCCTCAGTAGCTTGACAATTACTTGGATAACAGAAAGTGTAAACAAAAGGAAGCGAGTATCTTACAGTAAGACATCTATAAGGATCATACTGAGACAATACAACAGTCAGGCAGAGGTCTGCTTCATTTGAAACCTACAGAATTTTTTTGAAAAATAGTGAGAATTGGATACAAGAAAAATAAATATCATTGAACAAGAAAGCTCAAAAGTTCAAACAGCTTTCATCAGCCGTTGAAACATCAATACCTTGGCGACTGTATCCTTGCTAGAATGGAGCAATTTTTCAAAAACAATCTCAACAGAATCTTCCATAGCCTCTTTCTGAGAGGGAGATGAATGTTAAGGGGTTTCACCAAACAAAAAATCCAATGACCACTTCAAACTAGAGGAAGAGATTTTATGAATAGAGCAATGATTCACTCACCTGATTACTAAGCATTTCAAGTATCAATGACAATGCAAGCTCCCTAGTGGAAGGCTCTGGATCGTCCAATACCTCAAGGACAGCAGTTAGAATTTGATTGAAGTACTGCCAAAAAAGATACAAAATACAATTAGCAAAAAATATGAATAGAACAGTTCCCCTTCTGACAATTCACCATTTATTGTGACTCGTCAAACAAAAAAATAGCATAAACCTACTACAGGTTCATATCAGGAGACTTACTGCTCCTAACTGTAAAATAATATTGTGACATTGTCACACCGTTGAAAGTAAATGAAAACATTTGTCCCTAGTGCATATGAAAGATTTTTTTTTTTTTTGAAAGCGGTAATATGCCTTTTATTAATAGAGCTGAGCAAATATAGGATACATTAGATAGTGAAAGCATAAGATAGTAAATGCATCGAACTCCATGAATACAAACACACCTTGGCCCACACAGAATCATCATTAACCACAGATGCCCCAACCAGTTGCTGAAGAGCTCCACGTTTATTACTTGTTGAGTTCTCATCACTGCTGTTGCAAATCTAGAAACAAATATAGGAAATAACATAGGTCTGTCACATATTAAGATGGCCAAATAATTGATGAATGCTTCTATATGATACCCCAAAAGACCACCCAATTCTTCACACTAACTACCTGGAGAAGAAGATGAGGAATGCTCAGTCCAGAGTCAGGCATAGAACTAGTTTTGATTGCAGAAAGTTTCTCATGTATGGTTTCCATATTTGCATAGTCATCATTGCTGATCTTCAATCCATTGGTTCCTTGCCCATCAGAGTGCACCAAGCCATTTACTTTCAGACGTGGTGTTGATAGAGTACTTTCTATTTCTATTCCCTGATCCACATGTTCAGGAAGGCCAGTCCAAGGACCCACATTATCTGCCATGCTGCTCATGTTGTATTTTGAATCTTTACTTTTGGAACCAATGACCTCAGACATAGATCCAATATCAAAACTCGGATATGAGTTTTCCTGAGTCTCATCAGATGCCATCTGACCAATTGAACCGCTAATATGGGCTGATTCTTGCATAGAATTCCACTTCCTACCACCATCGCTGTCCATAGATCCAGCTGAATATCTTCCTAGGAAGTTATTTTTCTTGGATGTTCCCACATATCCTTCTTCAGAAGAGGTCCCAACAACATCTGATTGGTCATAAAAGGATTTTGAACGTTGGCGTTCTTTCTTGTTTTGCAGAAAGTTCATAAGATCCACTTCTATACGAGGGGTTTTCTGCTTCAATGCTCGTCTGAGAGAATTTTGTTCTTCAACAGATAAACTAAGAATAAAATTTAAGACAGCCACCGAGTCAAAATGAGAGTAAACTGATATGATGCATGTGATGCCTGCTTCTTTCAATTTGGTGTTTTTATCATGGACCAAAGGTGTTAACTTCGAAAGCCACAAGTTCAACAAGCCATAGTTAGCAGCACCATCTGAGGTCATGGCATGTTTGTTAAAAGAATTGATAGAAAATTCAATGACAGCTAGTTTAGCTTTTGGTGACCTTTGTTCGTCCAATGAACGGAGTAAAGCAGCAAGAAGAGAATCAACACCATATGTCTTACTAACAATTTCCAAGGTTGCCGCACTTGGCTGCCTCACCAACTCCTTAGGATCAATTAGCCTAGAGAAAACATGGGGCAAAATCCTCTCCAGATAACTTTCAAAAGGCTTCCTACAAGCTGGAATCAACTCAGCAAGACTTGAAAGAGCAGCCTGAGCAACCTTGTGATGAGGATCATCCAAATGTTGGAAAAAAAGTTTCATGACCTTTTCAAAACTCTGAATAACTTCTTGAACACCTTTTGGCCCTAGTTGAAGCAAATTTCGGAGGTAGTTAAATGCAGAAACCCGAGCAGACCAATCAGAAGTTGAACTTAATCCCTCAGTCACAGCATCACTGAGGGAAGCAGGACCATCAGCATAGCCAGGAATTTCACCAACAAAGAATTGATTATCATCAAAACTATTCCTAGTGGCAGTAGACCTTCCAGTTGCATTTTTCCTCAAAAGTGGCCTTTGGAAATTTGGTATGTGGTTGCTTTGAGAATCTCTATATGTTGCATCCTTATATGGGGTGTCCATGTATTGCCTATCCATGAGCATATTGGGAAACCGTCTTGCCAACCTAATTTCCATGTTTTCATCTTGTAGTCTTTCCATGGACCGTTTGGCCGTATGAGATAATGTAAAGGCTGACGTGGGCTCAGTAGTCAAACTACCAAGATAAGATAATTTACCATGATCTTTGGAGGATTGGATATGAGAAGTGCTGAAATCAGATGTAGTTGAAACTCCGTTTATGCGAGAGCTACTCTTAGCAGTAGTAGAATCAGATAGAATTGTAGTCTGCAATGTGAGATGCTCCATAGCGGGAACAGCTGGAGGAAAAGGGGGGTCACGAGCTGATGGAGGGTCAACTCCTGCACTAGGGGCAATAAAAGAAATTTTTAGCTGTCCTGAAAATGACCCAAATACATGAAATTATCTTTTGAAATAGAAAAATTAAACTCAATTTCGGATCCAATAAATACCTAGATCCAAACTACTGGAGCGAGCCGCAGAGATGTTGAGCTTGTCAGACATGTTTAGACCTCTTAACATGCTTTCAATAGCTGTAACTTTCTGTTTGCTGGCATGCAGAACACTTTCGAGGCTTCTTTCTGAACCTTTACTGACTTGCTTTGACTGTGAAAGAAGCATATTACCAGATGAGACAGAAGCCCCCGAGGGTAGAGTGGAGCTCCTGTCCATTGCAACAATAGCAGAAGTGCCATATCCATGTATATTTGAATTGGGTGCTTGACTACGGGATTGTTGCACACCCCTCTCGCGGAGGGAAGGAGAAGCATATCTTCGGTGAATACCACCGTCTTCTTCATTTATTAACTGTTCAATGATGGGGGAAACGAAAATAAACCCAGAAGGCATGAAGATAAAATCTGTCCAAAATACGGGGGAAACGAAAAAAGAAAAATACCCTCTGTATGACAGGATCGAAAGTCAAAAATAGGCGCTTTGAACGTTCTGGCCATGTCTTTGTGAACATACGGTAGCAAGTTCTTGCAGTTGAACGTACCTGTTCTCTTGAGCAGTTAGAATATATTGCCCACATACAAAGACAAAGTATGATATGTCTAACCAAAGAATAACTTCACTGCCACATGTTTATGCTAAGAAAAAGTGTGGGTACATCTTTCCTGTGAGTTACAGTTGCAAAGAAACAGAGGCTTGGACATCAGCAATTACAAAACGAAAAAAGAAAACAAATACCTTTACAAGAAAAGCATCAGTACATACTTATTTAAAATAAGTAAATTAATCGATGAGAACCAATTGAAATGAGAGAATCCAAGCAACAGTTGTAGAATAAATGTCTAATCTGAATGTGAGCAATGGTGCATGCTATTTCACTTTGGGATTGCAGTCCATATAAAGGCTATATGCTAGGTGAACTGATGGCAAAGACGAAGATGCTGGACTTAGGGAGATCTTACAATGACGTAAGCAGTCATAATGGCCTTTGGTTCAAGAAAAGTATGACTATACTGGCATTTCTGCCACTGTCAACAACATCTAAGACAGTAGAGCTGCGCAGGCAAATCACAAAAACAAGATATAAACCTGGCATTTCAGAACCTCCAGGTAATCCTAGTAAGCAGACCAGAGAAAGCTATACCTCACTCATTGCATCTGCAACACAGCATCTTATAAAATCTTCATATAAATCAGCTGACCGCTGTATCTCAGGTGCATCAGCCCAGTATTCTAGTATCAAAAGGGCATATTCACAACATCTGTGATGAAAAAGAAAAGCTATGTGAGGTAAAGGCTTAATTCAACCAAGCTACTCAGCTATATTTTTAGCATAAGAAACAGGCATACCTAGCACGAAGTGCGGCACTACGATCATTTTTTGCACTCTCCGCAATACGAGGAAGTACACGGGCAACTTTGCAGTTACGCAGCATCTGGAGGATAATAGGACATTCAAGGTACATGTATAAAAAAGTACAACTAATTAACTCATATGCTAAAGTGGCCATGATGCATACCGTTTTTATGCAGTTATCAGCAGATTCTGCAATTACAAGAACGGTTATCACAACCAACTTGAAAAGCACCTGAAATAGTTAACTGAAAGAAAAATAAGAAGTCCAAAGAAACTAGCCAGATTGGACAACATAAAAAAAGAAAACAATCATCTTACCGGAATAAACATCTCTGCAAATGCTTCAAAGTCTCCAAGAAGTTCCTTTGATAATAAACTCAACAAATGGCAAGCCTAAAGGGAGAAAGAGTATTGTGTCAGCAATACCAAGGAACTACACTCAATTCATAATCAAGGAAACTGGAGACCATGAGCAATTTAGGTCAATCCAAAGAAGTGCACCAAATTCAAAAACCAAATTCATGAATGAAATTGAATCAGTTCACTAAGACTGTTATTTATGGGTTTGACTAAAAGAATGCAATTTATGTATCACTCCCACCCTCATCCCATAATGCGGGGACAGGTTTGGTTAAGAAAGGGATGGGGTTTTCCCAAACTCAAACCAGCAGATCTTATTACCATGTAGCCCCTGAACTTTTTAGAAGAGACATGAAGTTTTAATTTTAAAAAAATCATTTATACCCTCACCTTTTAATGAAAAGACCAGAATAACAAAACAAAGATAGTTTTACTTTACTTTACTTTACTTTACTTTGATCCTTCTGGTAATCAGCTTTTCTCATATGCCGGCCCTTTAGGCATATCTGATTCTACGTTAGCTAAGCTCCATGGCCTCCTCAACGGGCTTCCTGTTTTCAGAGACAAGTGCAGCAGTCCCCTTCACATTGAAGGGAACTCGAAGGTGGTCATTGGATGGTGTGAGTGTGCATCCCCTCCCCCGTGGCGCCATTGGGATATCTTTCGGGAAATTCTAGAAATTACCTCAATTTTATCTTACATTTGGTCTCACATTCCAAGATCCGCAAATTCGGTAACAGATGTGCTTACCAAGCAGGGAACTACCCTACAATCACTTGTTGTCAAGGATCTGCTCCCTCTTCTTTTGTAATTTCTCTTGTTAATATAAATACTTCTTTATAAAAAAAAAAAGACAGTTTTATTTTAAAAAGTGTTCAGGGGAAAAAAAAACAGGTTTTGAGGAATGGCTCATGGGTCATAGCAAGGATCCAGAGAAAATGTCGACATGGGGTTGGAAGAGTTTGGAAAAGGCAACAAGATTGGATTTTCAACCCCGTGACGGATTTTTGCACAAACGGGTTAGTGGGGCAGAGACGTATTTCAAAAATCCACCCCAATTCTTACCTGTTTGCACCTATTTATACATCAAAATCAAGTTTATTCAAGGTAAAGCTTACAAAAAGAGATATTCATAGCAAAGATCAATCAAACTTAATAGCTCCTCACTGAAACACCGGTTGAGTCTGTACAAGAAACCTCTCCTTGACCCAAAAATAATAAATTATATAATTTAAAAAACCCCAGAGCTTCTTTCTAATTTATGACAACATGGAGGATTCATACACACCTTTAACCATGAACAATCTCCTGAACTCACATCCTTCAGATCTTCCACTACCTCTTACGATAGAATTATTTCTTTTTACTCTTTATTTTGAGTTTGTTATTCTTCCTTCTAATATGTTTGTTTGTTATTCTTTAGTCTTTATCTTCTCTATTCTTTACTTTCCTTTACAAGTTTCTTCTCTGTAAGTTCCAATTATTTTTCAATTCTTAATTAAATCCCTTTCTCAATGTTTTATGAAATATCCCAGAAATATTTTCTAGGTATCTGGAAAGAACATTCCAATCAGCAAGCCATTCCATGGACTATTCGCAACATTATGTAATGGGCAAGTGTAATCACATGTAGGCCTCTATTCCCCAGCTCAATCATTCATAAGCACTGGAAAACTATTATTACTTTCAGAAATCACTCTTCACACAATTCTCACCAGAAGCTAAACTTTGATAGCAGCTCCTTTGGCAACCTAGGTCCTACTAGAGTTGGACGTATAATCAGAAACCCTAAGGGATCAGTCATCTCATTCCAGGACCAGCAGGTTCATGTGACTCCCTGGATGCATGGCTAGCTGGCCTCCTTTCAGGGCTGTATCACTTCTCTCAGAATTTCTCAGGCCCTGTGGTCACTGAAGGAGACTCAGCAACAATAATCTCATAACTCTCAAAGCTGGCCTCCCTCCCTACTTAGTATCTTGATTGAGCATAAATAAATCAATAGATGACCTTCGTTCCAGATTTCAATCACTAGCATTAGGGACACAAACCGCTTTCTCAACTTGATAAATCTGATCTAGCCATTATCAAATTAATATTTTCATACAATTAGTAGTCCATAGTTTTGTTAAGTTCAGACAGGTTTTTCCAGTTCTTTTGAGGTGCAGACAAACTGGGACATTTCTCATTTGATATACCACCTTGAGTACTGGAGAAGGCCCACCTGAATAGCTGGGTTCACACATGACCATGCAACCAATCAGGTGGAAGGAAAGACACTTCAAGCTACTCCCCAAATAATTTGAAGCTCAATAGCAACTCTACCAGACAAACATCAATGGAATTGATCTGAAAGAGAAACAATTTATTGTTTAAAGGGACACCCAATAACAAATTTCATTAATTGATCCTAAAAAATCTGACTTCCTGCAACTAAAGCTCAAAGTTCTTCTCTTTTTTTTGAAATGGTGACTGGCTTTTAATGCATCTCAAAGCTCATCATTGAAGAATCAAAATTGTAAACAACAAGCTCTAGGGCAGCTTGAATGATAGTCAGAAGTAGATACTGGTTGGTAAAAAAAAGATTAATTATCCTTCATGGCTTCTTCAGCAGTTACTTAAGGAAAATAAAGACATTAAGCATGACCTTAGTCTCTCTTTTTTTAAATGGTAACAAACATTTCATTAAAAAATAAAGAATCTGGCACTAGAGGGACAGAGAACTTAATCCTCAACAAAAGAGGAAGAGAACTCAAGTGGGGAGGCATTGCCTAAAACAACTTGAAGGTGAGAAACATCTGCCTTGGCTAGTGGATCTTGGATTTTTTCTTTTTTTTGGGGGGGCGAATGGTGATTTTATTTTATTAGTGAAAGCATTATAATAATAGATGATACAAGGGAAACCCTAAATTACAAGGGAACATCAACTGACAAAGAGCCCCCTCTCTTGCTAGAGAATCTGCTAAATTATTAGCTGATCTGGGGACATGCTCACACTCAATCCTACAATTAGAGGATAAGTCAAAGAGCTCATAAAAAATATAGAATTGACACGAAGGAGGAAGGGCTTTTTTGGCCATCCAAATCATCATGTTCCTGAATCTCTCCAATGATTAACAGACCTGAAAAAGCTTGAGCAAACTGTCTAATCGCATTAAGGAGTGATAGGGATTCTCCTTCAGACAAGTCACAAATTCCAAAAAGGTCAGAATACACAAGCAGAAGACATACTGCCATATGAGGTCAAAGATGAGCAAATCTCCATAATCCACAGCAAGTTTTGTAGGGGGAGGGGCTTCCAAGACGAATCAGGGGGTAAAGGTTGCTCTCTGCAATTGGCACTTAGCTGCCTCCACATACGAAAAAACTTGGTAGATGTAGTAGAGCCTTCAAGATGGTGCCCAAGTGAAAATTGAATGAAGAATGTTCTTAATGACACTGCACATAGAACTAGAAGAGGTATAAAATGTTCTTCTGTTACGTCCTGCAAAGGCTCAGAGGAACAGCAGCCAATCCAATCTTCAACAGTGATTTGCCAACTTTTTGGAAATGCCTGATCTTAGAAATAATCCCTTCTCAATGTTTAAAAATAAATAGTTAAATAAATCAAAATAGCCAGCTACTGATATCAGTCTTCAGTCTCAAATTTTTTTTTTCTTATTGTCATACTTGGCCACCTCAGTTTTCTCTTCCAGTGGGATGGGCGGTCCCTTATACATTTTCTTCTTCTTAATAAAGTCACTACCATCCAACACAGGAAAAAAAATAATAATAATAACCAGTTTATGTAGAATTTGAAGATATGTTTTTCATCTTCCAAACCTAACAAAGATGCTTAAATAAAAGTTTTCAAGAATGGTAGGAAGATTACAATAAATCATTCCCAATACTAACCTGTTTTACTATGCTTGAACGACGATCTGACAGCTGAGAGCTTAAAGAAGGAATAAGTTGCTTTAGCAGGGTTGGAAATGATGGATAATTGGTAGCACCTGATAAGAAATCATAATTATCAGACAATGTTCTCAAGCAGAAAAACAGATAGAGATTCAGGAAAAAATAAGTGAAGTATAATCTAATTAATGTAAAAAAACCATTCATTATCTTTGATCCCACTTTAAAGTCTGCAACAGCATGCCTAATTTTGGATTTTTTTTTTTTTTAAAGATGAGACTATATCAAGTTAAAAGATCTTCCATTAAGCATCACACCAAACAAACAACTGAAACTGTCTCAAGGCTACAAGACAGTTTCTGTACCTTCTTAAAAAAAGTATACAAGTACAGTAATAAAAAAACAAAAAAAGAAAAGTACAATATACAAGAGTCAAAATTAAAATTCCAAACATTGGACAATTTTATAGAGCTGGTATCAAGTTGAAATAGTTCCAACCATGCCAGCTGAAGCTGTTCTTTCAGACAACCTTTCTAATTTAGCAATAAAACAGGATACTGACAACCTAATAAAAATCTTGAACAGTGCAACCTATGGATGTTATTTAAGAAACATAAATTTTTTTATAACAATGTTGACTTTACTCATTATGTAAAACCATGCTGTCACACTCTAACAAACACAATTGAAATGGAATCACTCAGTTATTTTACAACTTACATAAAAAATAACATTTCAAAGACAACAGAAAAGTAGAAGATGATTCATTTAGGTCTACTTTACAAGAGCATATAGTCAATTCAAACCTCCAAACACGAGGCCCTCAACTCTTTGCATGGCTGCGATCCTAACTGACCAATCTTTTGCTGGTACAAGAGTCGCCCCAATCTTTTCAATCTCCCGAATCAATTCCTTCTCAGAGTACACTTTAACAGGGTCAACAGGTTTTTCTGTAACATCACTTTCACCTACATTTACAAACAAGATATACACCATCAGCTCCATCACATGATAATAATGAAAAAGGGAAATAATAGAAAGGAAACAAAGAAATTAAAATTTGATGAATTTGTTCACGTAGAAAGAAAAAAACACAAAGATCAGGTTCCCCAATTTCACAACACCATTGCAGAGAGAGATGCAAATTCAGTTTTATAAGAAATGTATGTAGCACAAGCAACCCACATTCTGAAGTGAATGTAGAAGCAATATATCTTTTTGTCCAGGAAGTGAAGATTAAACTTCGGCTACAACCCTCACGCATTTTACAGGAAGCTAAGGTCAAACAAGTTGAAAATGACAATATTTCACCTCCCCATGCATAAAAAAAACAAGAGCTTGCTGATAATCCATATTTTATTTATTTAAAGATAATTTCATTTTGCCAGTCTAAAAAAATCATTTATTCTAAAAAAATAATTTTAGGTGCCAGAATTTTTTTTGAAATGTCTTAGGTGCCAGAATCATAAATCATAATTTTTTTTAGAATGAGTTTCATAACGTGACTATGCAGACATTGATACAAAACTACTACCAAGAACCATATTGCCTGAGCAACAGTTGTATCACTAACCTCCAGAAAGAGAAGTTTCACGTGCAGAGCTCACAGACTTGGGACTATTTCTTTTATGATTATAAGATGACATTGTAGTAGATTTCATTTCTGTATGGCCAAAATTACTTGCAAGACGATCAGAAGAGCGAGCCCTTGGTTCAATCTTCTCTAACCTCAAATTTATTTCTTTCAACTGCAAGTCGAGCAACCATCCAAAATCCAGAGAAATCTAAGCATTCAAAAAGTTTAAAAAATTGACAGATAACTTTATGTTGATTCATGTTAAGATTTTGTTCATGAAAAAAAAAAAAGAATCAACAGAAGTACATTCAGCATGTGGGAGTACAAACCAAAGAGGAAGGAAGATGATGACGCTGCAGTTCATCACGGAATTGAGAACCAACTTGTGTATACATTTCCTGGCAACAGACAATGAAAGATCGATCTCACTGAATAAGAGGTCTTAGAAAAATATAAAATCTTTGAAGTGGAGACAAGGGGTATTTCACTCAAATTTCGTATCTCAATATTCAAAGTAAAATTCTTCGTCAATTCTGCCTTGATGACATATTTTACACTTTTCAACTCCAGAAGGAAAGTTGTCGAATGTGCTAGAAGCAGAGCAGTTATAAATACCTCAATGCACAAGACAGCAGCTTCCCTGACTCCATGATTTGAGTCATTCAACAACTGCAGAACCTGACAATGAACAAGACAAACAAAATTAAAAGAGAAGGCCAGGGAAATGAAAAGCCAGGATAAAGGACTTCCCCCAAGACCAGTCCGTGCAGTTAGACATACGGGAGGAAGAAGCACTCGCTGAAGAGTCAACTCCGTAGATGCAAACAGACCAAATGCTGATGTGACAGTTCGGGCAAACTCTTCACGGACTCTCCAGCTCTTATGAGTCCATGCATAACTTCCAGCTCTTTCGACAATAATTGTTGGTGAAGAAACCTGATTCAAAAGTGTTTATAGTTATAAAAAAAATAAAAATAAAAAGTCCAGCAATCTATAGTTTTACATGGGCTTCACATCTCACACTAGTTATCTGAGAGTGTGAGTTGCCATGAATGGAAAAACAATGTCAACCCAAGCCCATGTTTGTGCTTTATGTGACCTCTATGTTTGTTTTGTACTGCTGCGTCTATGTTTTTATCTGTTGAGCCAAGCAGTCAATTTAGGCCTGGACAACAGGGGGAGCATTGGTAAGTGAAAAAAAAGTCCACTAGTCCCGATCTGTACATATGTTTCACATCACAAGCTAGTTGTCTGAGAGAGAGAGTTGTTGTATGAAGGAGAAGAATCCACATTGGTTAAGGCTTAAAGTCAATAGTCAGGAAACAACAATGGAAAAAAAAGGATTCCATTTTAACATGCACTTCAGATTGATGGTAAAAGCAACTGTGCATTAATCTGGCTTGGAACAATGACCACATCCCCTCACAAACAGAAAAATTCCTGAATGTGGCCTAATGATCATAGTAGAAGAACTCTGAAGAGAAAGACAAAACTAGAACCTTACACTACCAATTTTGGAAAAAAAAAAAAAAAACTAATTGGCAAGTCACAAAGGTCATAATCTAATTCAATCAGAAAGTAAAGAAAACTACGCCCTCTAAACTCAATGTTGATGCTCATGTCTCATTTTTTACAGTAACACAAAAACACAATTAATCTAAAATCTAACTCCCCGTCAAGAAAAATGGAAGTTTGATCATTCAGCATCGGATCATCTCATGCTCCACCATTTATCACAAGGTACAGAGCGGGTGTCAAGAGGGAGACCATTTATCAACTCTCCCACCTTTCATTCACCACAGTCAATCTACTCAGTCATCAGGCAGAGCAATTGCCAGAAAGTGTTATCATAGAACAGTATTACAAATGTTTCACACATTTAACCTGTAACTAGCAAAAATTATTCTGAATCAGTTCGCCAGCAGGTGCAACATTTATGAAAAGAGTCCTGATTTCTAAAACTACCCAAGGGGCTTGTACATCTAACTCGAATCAGGATGAGTGACAAATTTACTCTCCATGCAGATGACAGAAGCATTTATCAAGAAAATACCGGATTGTAAAAATAAACTAATATATCTGATACATAAACTCGTCAAAGTAGATTCAAGTTTTAGAATTAGCAGAAAAATATGGCCAGATTGGGACATGATCGTATGGCATATTCCATACACTTTAATTGAATACGTTATATCAGAACCTGACCAACCGCTTTCATTAAAGATTCGGTACATGTTAGAAAGTTTGAAAAGTAGTGAATAAAAAGTCGAAACCATTTTAAATAAAAAAACCAATAAAAATGCCAAATCTATGATGATAAGCAGCAATGTTTTCATCAAAATCCATACAAGTACACGAGGAGAAAAAATGCATACTGCAGATGATTAATCAACTACGTTACACGGATCGAAATAGCTGACGGTTTCTCTATAGTCGCATATTGCAGACAGTCCTAGTTCCCAGTCGCTAAAATCAATCAACAAAAGACTTCGGAAATGAACCACGAAACAGAACAATCAGATCCTAATGCAGAAGGATTTTAAATCCTAAGTAAACGCCAACAGAACAAGCAACGAGACTAGGATCTTCAGAAAGCCCAACCTCCATGAGCGTAAGCAGCAACCTACGAGCTGCATCCCGCACCGGCTGTTTTCCATCCCCCAGCCTCTCAACAACTGCCGGCACAAGAGCGTTGAAATGCAGTTTCAAATGCTCACCGGAAAGCACAGCCGCGGACGCAAGCGCCTGCAACGCCCCTTGAGAAACCCTAAAATTGTTGTCTCTGAGAAGATCTAAGCAACAATCGACCAGCGAAGTGGTCTCCGCCGACGATAGACTCTTCCTAGTAGCTTCAAGAAGCTGGTGCAGGCGTTCAACCCCTGCCATCCGCTCCTTCGTGTCCTTAGCGCGCGCCATTTCCAATGCCTCCTCCATTGTCGGAGGCGATCACGTCTTAGACTCTAGGGTTTCTGATCTAATGTCAAGTAACTGCAGTTCACTCGGTTTGGATCTGTTGCAGAGAGCGAGAGAGAGAAAGTGGCGGCAGTAGAGCGAGGGAAGGAAAAAGATGGGCTAGATCGACGGAGGGGAAGATATATCTGCAGGAGGGTAGTCGAACAAATTACCACTAATTTTCCAAAAATATACGAGACCATGCCACTGATTTCTCACGGAGAGAAGACCCTTGATTCCTCTTCCACGACTGCCTTCGTAATCATTACTGCAAAGCGAGATCCGTCCCAATCCGTAAATTACCTCCGATTTGAGAATAATCTACGAAAAGAGCGCCAACAGATGGGAAGCCTTCACGCCCGCCGGTAGATCCGTCCGACAATAGTATAAACACCACTTGTGCAAGCACTGCAGCAGTGTAGCATCAAATCGTGAAATTACAGAGACGCCGTCCCATGGATATCAGAAACTCATTAAAGAAACAAAACACTCCTTTTTGTTTTTTGGTTCGGGATCTGGCTTGCCGTTGAAGCAAATAATCAGCATATAACATTTACAATTAAATCCATCATAAACTCGCAAAGATGCAACAAAAAACAAACAAATTTCTTAAAAAATATGTTTTCTAATTCGATCGCCTTACGTCTACTTTTGGCGACGTTGGCACAACGCTGTTAGTGGATAATTTAATCGCTTCACTGTGACGACCAATTTAAGAGAAATGGCCAAATGGGAAGAAGCCCTTCGGGCCAGTGTCAATTGAGTAAATTAGATGAGAAGGGCAGATTTTCCGCAGGAATTTGTTGCTCCGTCCTTGTCGCAGGGTCGCTGTTAGAGAACAGGGTGTCGCATTAATGGATTCTCGTTACACTCATTATTTGCAAATTTTCAAACACAGCTGAAGAGACGGAGAAAATGTAGCCGACGCGGGTTACTTTGGAATGAAACCATACCCCATATCTGTAGCGGCTTGCGTCGATCGTTCGCGGTCGAAAGCGTGTAAATGTTGTCGGAAATTATGCTCATTTTAAAAGCAGATGTTTCTGGTCGGCGCCCCGACGGCGCGGCTCGTTTGTGTTGGCGCTAATAAGGCGCACAAGGGAAAAATACGGGTGTAAAACCGGATCGAACCGAGGGGTCAAACCCAATTGAACTGAACTTGAACCAGACAATTAGTTCGGTCTAGTTTAATAAATTTTGATAAAAATAATAGTTAAACTATAGTATCAACGGAAGACTAATTGATTTAAAATTTTTATAAAATAATATATATAAAAAATTGGTTCAATTGGATTTGTCCAATAAATAGCTGAGTCGATCTAATAGACCGATTGGACCAAACCAATGATCTTACGGGTTGGTCCATTGGGCTTTAATCGCAATCGTACGGGAGACAATTATTTATAGTAAATTCCTTTCGTTTTCGTCACCGGCGTCTGTTCTCACCGCTCAGGTGTCCTGTTAAACTAATCGTGACGCTGTACATTTAATGCGACATGGCAGCAGCAGCCGACGCTTCGAGCGCTAAACTACTTGTGGTCTTGATATCTTATTCTTCAGTGGTTAGCCAACACTTTCGTCTTTTTCCCCAACATTCATGAATGGCGAGGTTTCTTTGGGGGATCGAGAAGAGAGCAATAACAGAAGCCGTCGGCAACAGTGATAAAGCTATAAAAAGTCTTTCATTAATCCGATAAGTTAGATTACTTATTGGCAGCAACACACTTCAGGGTCAGATGCTTAAATTCTATAGCGTGTTGAACAGGAATCACTAGTCGGTTTCTGAGAAAACAACAAAAGAGGTTCATTAGATTGAGAAGAGCTACAGAGCGAGGCTGCGGCATCTCATTCAAGCACCAGATAAGAGAACTCCATTAAAAATCGACAGTGAGGTGAATCTTCCACATGGATGCATCTAATGGCTATTCTTTTGCTGCACATTTTGTAATTTCTGCTCGCGTATACCAATAAGAAGAAGATAAGATTGGATTTGTTTGTTTTAAGACAGGAAATAAAAAAAACTTTGGTGGGGCGTGTTGATTGAACGGGTACAGTAAAAAGAATCACTATAAAATTGTTGATTGATGCTCTACCTGTTTTAAGTTAATGTCTTAGCAGAATGATTAGATCAAGACAACAACCTTTCTGAGCAAAAGAGCTCTCTGCAATGACAAGAACTCATCTTGTCCGGTTTCTGTTTGTTGTTATGCTCAAGTGATATAATCCTATGCGGTGGGTGTACTAACCGCCCACTTTACTATAAATTTCTATTCTCCATGGCTGAAACGCGCGAGCTCGAAGAAATAAACGTAAATTAGTAGCAGGAAAATGATGTAATTGATAGAGGGTATGGACCATTCATTTGGAGAATTGTCTGATCATTTTCATGAAAGGAACGAAGTAGCTTGTAGTAGAATCCAAGAAAAAGAGAAAAAGGGTGAGGGAGGAGAGTGGTGGCAGTCGTTTTCAAGAAAAAGGAGGCCATGGAGTTGGATTGATCAATGGACCAAACTGTGAGGCAATTCGTTTCTTAATGTGCTGCTGTTGGTACTGTTTGAGCTTGCAGGTTTCCACAATGGGCGGGCCCTGACACTGAAGACGCTGCAGAAATGGAAAATTTTGCCCACACTTCCAATATGGTCGTGGAGAAGAAGAATTGTTTTAAGGTGAAATTTAGAACATGTCTAACAAGATAACATTATTTGTAAATTTGGTTCCTTGCTCCGTCAAGATGTGACATCCAATGGAGACGTCAGGGTCGAAGTAACGAACCTGAGATAGTTGGTAAAGCCACAAAAATTACAATATATATGGTTGTTAAGATGGTCAGGTCAGGAAATGAGTTCTTGCTTCACATCATGAGAACTGCAAAACTAAGAAAATGAGATCTTTTCTATTTTATCGTTAGAAATTGAGGGAACTATCGAACTCTCTTTTGGCTCATTTGTCGGCCTATTGTCATGTCTGTAACGTCATTGCAACAACTCAAAGACATGCTCGGAATGGCCCTCAAAAGCAAAAAAGAAGGAATTTGCTGACTTCTTGGCTGTCTCCTGAGACACTGTAAATGATTCTAACGAAGAGTTAAGAATCACGAAACAGTAAGCTTTCTGAATTTCTGTGCCTGTACCCATGTGCTGATTGCGCTGTAGAAGATTCACCCTGTGGCTGAAAAAGTGTTTGATCCACCTGGTTGTGCTCTTCCGCCATGGGGCTCAGGCAAAAAGTTAAAAAAAGCCTACTGCAAATGATAAAAGTAAAAGCAAAAGAAAGGTGATACTTTTTATATGGTCTGACTGCTGCACACTCCACTCTTTTTGCTGCCAACCCAGCATCTTCGCTTGTCAATTTACACCTGGAGACCGTGATTCAAACAGAGTTTTCCATTATCTATTCCATTTCCCAATTAATGGATGCCAAAGGAAACATGCGTTTCAATTACAGGAAAATGTGATTCAAATCAAACAAAAACAATGTCAGAACAGTATTTACTTCTGAAAGTAGAGAATTGAAAGTTTAAAAAATAATGTTAATGGTTCTTCACCCAAAAATCTTGTTGTTTGACAAACTCCTACACTAAATTCAGAAATCAAGTTTTAAATCTCTTTCGTAAAATATTCTACAGCCCGACATCCTCCACTGAGCAATTACCAGAAACCATTTTGCTCAACAATGTCCAAACTCCCGAAACGTTTGAAAGTTTAAAATGGATAAATAAACTCCAGGAATTCTAACTCAAGAAGTCAGCGGTTGCTTATGCAAGGCCACCGGAGGCAAGCGCGTAACCGAGCGTTCGAACATGGACGACGGAAATTCAAATATGTCTTCCAAATCATGATCACCTGAACAACCGCAATGGCCTCGGAAAAACCATAAACAATAAACAGTTCAGACAAACCTAACCAAAATTTTCATTACTAATTACTCAAATACAGTAGATTATTTCCTCCGTGATTGCCTCCGCGCATAGCGACGACAGTGACGGAACCTTTTCCATTGCAATGCTCTGTCGGACAGAAAATTTTGAAGAGATTTGCAACTTCGTAAGAAATACGGGCGAGTCTTGGCATTGCAGACTGCAGTCAACGATAAGCTCAGGCGGTACGTAAACTGGGAATGCTAATTATTAGGGGAGTCCACAGCCGTCTGCCGCACCCAAGTTAGGCCACATGTGGACCGGACTCATGATAACCATTGACTAGCCCATGGGTAGTCCGGTCACAATTGGCTCACGTATGTTCAAGATGGGCTTGATTTGAATTTTTTGAACTCAAGCCTAAAATTGTAACCGAGCTCAAGCTCGAGCTCAAGAATTTTAATTGAGGTCAAGCTCGAGCTCAAGAATTTTAATTGAGGTCAAGTATGCATAAATTTTATTTAAAATTAAGTATGGCCTCTACAAAAAATTGAGCATGACCTCTATAAATAAACCCTACATCAAACTATCTATACATTCTACATAAAATTGTTCATAAATACTGCATAATAATATATATAAATTTCATTCAATAAACAAACATAAATATTTAAATAAAATATCAATATCAAATTAACAATCACCCAAATAAAAACTATAAATTTAGAATACATTTATAAACTCCAATTCCTATCTTTATAAAAAAAAAAAAACTCCAATTCTTTCTTTTCGTGTTAGAGAACAATATGTTAAATCCTTATTGGCATGAGCAAAACAGTCATCTATAACAAAAACAAAATAACAAAACTTATTATTGTCTAATAAAAAATAATTGTTTAAACTTATTATGCTAATGTGACTTATTTATAAACATCGCTTATACACAAAATGTGACTTTTATACACATCTTCCCCTTACTAAAATATGTTGTTAACTGTACAGGTTTTTCACTAGTATATGGTCAAGATCAAGCCCAGGGAGGGAGAAAGGCTTAGAGAAGCCTCGCCTTTTCCTCAATGGACTGATGGCTATAATTGAATTGGTAGTTTGATAATTAGTTTAACTTTTCATATACTTTATCAGGAACCAGGATAAAAGGCATAAAAATTTGCCTAAACCAAATGTTAAATTAGATATTTTCTTCTAACATGCTAAACACTAGGTAAGGCCGCAAAACTTAAGGTAATCCCAAGACATGGAGAACCTCATTTGGGCATGACATTTCTATAACATAATACAAACTAATATGTCAGATAACAAGCAAAAAATGTAACATGAGTGCAGAGTTCAAACGCCCGCTATACTGGCAGCTTTTAAGGGGCTAGCTTATTTGTCTATATAAAATACCCCTCAAAAGTTGGGGTTACCATTATACCGGTAAACCTTGTCCAAAGTGGCTTTGTTGACTCTTCCACTTATAATCTTTTTTGTTTTCATCAGAGGACTAAGTCTATTGAGGTGGAGAAGGGGTTGTAGTGATTGATTTTGGGGGAGGAAGAGGGAAGGATGAAGGATTGAAAGAGATGGGAGAGAGAGCTAGTTATTTTCGGGACCAGACTCTTCTGGTGCTTTTTGCCTTTGTTGTTGTTCTACGCTCTCTTCTCCACTATTGGAGGTTATTTCCATGGATTTTTTTATTCAGAAAATATTGGAAAAAAAATTGGTGGTACAGTATCGTTTTTTTGTGTTGAAATTGCCTAATTATTGTTTTCGGTTGGAAAATATTCAATGTTCAATAGCACATAGTTTATTTTTTATATTTTATGTCTTGTTTGTTTATTGATGGACTTCCTTCTTCAAATTTCTTCCATGGTCACACACCAAAAGTCGTTACAACCAGTTGAGAGATGAAGAAGTTGAGGGATAGGGTAGAACAAGGTACGACGAAGAAGAAAATAGGCAAATCATTGTCTTAAGGGTAGCCTGTGTCATCGATTTTGCTCTCGAAAGTTTTGAAAGATAGTTTATGAGACTAAGAGTTTCGATTTTGAAAGACTTTGAAATTGAAATGAAAAGTCGAAACGAATCTCCCCTTGAATCTCAAAAGGCGAAAGGGGATTTATTTAGTAATGGAGCTGGTTCACGAGCTTGCGAACCGGACTACGGCTCACTCGAGTTCTACTCGATTACTTAGACAAGCACAAACCACTATTCGAACTCAATTCAAAATGTTTTTGAATCGAGCCAAACCAAGCCGGATCAGAGTCGAGCTCAAGTTATTCGCGAACCGGCTCGATTTGATGGCAGCCCTACTGGCAACACAGTTAGTCAAATAAAAAGGAAAGAGAGAGCGGTTGTGTATCTGAAATGTTGTTTGAAAAAAACTAATTATTTGAAATTATTTAACTACGTAGACAAAAGCAACCATGAAAGAGATGTAAAGAAGAGGAGAAATGCAAGAAAGGATCTTGTTATAGTCACCAAACCTCCGATGACATTTTTGTTCTAGTTTTATGCAAGGAAAGTGGTTTTTAGTTTAAAACATGAATACTTCACCAGTTAGTTGGGTTTGAACTTGAACCATACTGGTTTTATTAATTTAGTGGATGAGAACTAGAGGTGTCTCAATAATTGTTTAAAATAATTATTTAATTATTTAAATTTATCAACAAATTACAAATGAGAAAACAAAAAAATTCAAAAAAATGCAGCTGTGTTATAAACCTGTACCATTCTAAGCTCAGTCCAACCTGGTTTGTTTACTAAATCAAGGTTTTGTAAGACTCTAAATTGGTTCAAAACTTGATTGGTGGGTCTAAAAGACAACCCCTGGTTGGTCAATTTGATCATTGTTGCGCAAATCAATTTCCTTTGTGCAACAAGAAGATTTGGTGGGGTTGTCTTTAATTCCCGATAAGGGTGCCACTCAAGCATCCTTTTCATAGGCCATGTTGAGAATCAATCAAAGGGTTTCCTAGTATAACATGATCATAGACATTAGTATTGGAGTTCTAATTTACTTAGTATATGTACTAAGAGTAGAGCTAGTTCTTTCCAATGACATTTAAGAGGATGAATAAGATTCACTTCTCTTCCTTTAGTTTATTTTCATGTAATTGCCAAAGATCCTAACACATATGTATCAACATATCTGACCCAATTTTACGTGTTGTGATAATCAAATTAAGTACCCGATAGTTAGACTAACTTGTGTGAGTCAAATGGCGAGTAAATATCGTTATGAGCTCAAGTGATGACATGAAGCCAATGACAAAGGCTAGCCAATACTACCCAACAGACCGATCTGTTAGGTGCGAAAAGTTACCGCCTACAAGAGTTGACGGAACCACCCTGACAGCCACCATGCCCATTCTTGAGCCGCCTCTCACGGGATTCGAACGTGGGACGTGGCGTGCCCAGCTCTGATACCATGACAGTGGCTGGCCAATACAACCCAATAGACCGATCTGTTGGGTGCGGAAAGCTACCGCCTACAAGAGTGGACGAAACCACCCTGACAGCCACCATGCCCATTCTTGAGCCGCCTCTCACGGGATTCGAACGTGGGACGTGGCGTGCCCAGCTCTGATACCATGACAGTGGCTAGCCAATACAATCCAATATACCGATCTGTTGGGTGCGGAAAGCTACCGCCTACAAGAGTGGACGGAACTACTCTGACAGCCAAAACCTACAATTAGTATTACAATTTTAATAATTTTTTTCTAGGATTATATCTAATTCTAAACTGTGCCAAATTAAGCAAAAATAATGGTGCAACAAAACAAATAAATGTCACCGAAACAAAAATTAAATGTTTGAGAACCATTTCCTCCCGCATTAAGTAGCTTACATTGTATTGGTTACTAATCATATCATAGTGTCAAATTTAAAAGGGTTGCTTTCATCAGAGTGGTTAGGAATTCAGCCACTTTTCCATGTTTGAATTATTGCTGCAGACGAGTTCTTCTTTAACTCCACCTATCCTGACAAAGTCTGCGGAAAACAATCGAACATTAGGCCGTCGATTCATCCTAAGTGGGAAGATATTGATTGCATATATAGAGCAGTTTAATTGAACTTCTTCTGCTGCAATTAGTACTACCAGTCCCAATCTTGCCGAGTCTTGTTCAGTTTTAGATTTTGAAGACAAACCGGCTATAAATGATCTTGTTAAAATGCTACAAAAACCCATGCAATAAACTTCACTCAATCAGATTATGAACTTCACCTCTTTCCAGACGAAATTTTCTATTTAATCTGAGGTGTAGCTTGTCTTTAAGAATAAATAAAAATTGGCAAGAAGTAGTTCGAAAGTTGAATAGGGGTTGCAATACTGGTTATCTAATGAGTTTCACTGACACAGAAACTGCTAGATGGGTTCTTCAGTTTTAAAATCTTTCATGGAAGATACTACATGTTCGTGCTTCCCATTTATCATTCTCTCTTTTGGCTGTAACTACCTTGTTGAAGTAGCTTCAAACATGACACGAAAACTCAAGCTAGCAGAAGAGTAATTCTCTAATGAATGGAGGAATGAGGAAACGGAAGTGACTCTGGAGCCAGGAATCTCCACGGAAGTATACGAACTTACTGGGTCAAAGCTCTGTAAGTGCAAATCTCACAGAGCACTGTACATGGCCTTGCAAGAAGCATTAGTATGGTAGGCGGAGATTTAAATGACCGGCACGGTTTTGAATTGAATAGCCGAAAAATTAAGTTTGAGTGATTGAAGAGATGAACTATTTGTTATTTTCTGGTATGGAGGTACTGTGGTGGTTGGATCAAGTATAATGCACTTAGACTGAGGTGGCTTGGAAGGAAGCTTTGCTGCTTATTCTGAGCCTATGAAGTTATAACTTGGACACAAGTGTTTGTTGTGGGTAGTTGAACTTGGAGAGAAGCCATTACACTGAGAGAGCAGGAAGTGGATGAAAAAGTTTTCAGAGAGAGGTGGATTCACCAAAACCTCATAAATGAGTGCTGATAGCGTATGGCTCGCAAGTTTTTATTGCTGGGGGCCTCTTTTGACACATGAAAAAGAAGGGAGCAGTTACTGATCATGTACATGTACTTTCTTCACCAACAGAAGAAGAAAATAATGTAGAGGATGAAGTTCCTTCCATACCTTAATCCTACCACTAACAAGATCTAATGAATGGATCATGCATGATTGAAGGTAATATGATGTTAACCTCGAAATCTAACAGCTTTTCGCTTCAGCAAATTTAGATATAATTTAAATGCTCCCAGCTGGGAATTGTTTCAGTCATGTTGTGTGCGAGCTAGTATCATATTCAACTCTGGGTGCTTGTTTGTTAATGGCCTTTATCGGGTATGTTTCCAAAACATTGCATTAAGGTAATCAGGTTTGCTCACCTCTCTCGTAAGAGAACAAGCTTTTCGCTTGAGCAAATTTAGATGGAATTTAAATGCTCCCAGCTGGGAGTTGTTGCAGTCACAGTGGGTGCTTATTTGTTAATGGCCTCGGAACGATAAAATTTAAGGTCTCAGACGAGTGTAACTTGTAATTGGCTGGGAGACGATAAGTCTGCAACAGGAGCTCTACCTTCACCACCACCAACCTCACCACGACATGTCGAATATGCACATTTAATAAGAGCGACAACGTTTCTATAAAAGTGAAGAAATGAATGAAAAGATCATTACCATGGAGAAGTAATTCACATATGTTACAAGAGCGATGCAGTTGGCATCCCCAACAAGCTTCGTCCTCCATTATGATGCAAGGGAGTGCAGGAATTAAAGGACCCAGCGCGTTGTGGGGATTGTTAATTCTGAAGACTTTTCAAAATTTTGATTACTGCAACGAGAATAAAAGAAAACAGAGACGACTTGTGCTCAGGGTCGTGTGCTTCTCATTCTTACCGTGTAAAAGAAGATGGAATTTAATGAGGTGGAGATAGAGAGCTGGGCCATGGACTCACATGCAGGAGTTTTATAAATCTGCCTTCAGAATCCACTTTCAAAGATGTATTTGAGTGAGAGAATAGCAGGCAGTCATTCCCCAACTCTCATGGACTCTCCGTTGCTTCTTCTGGTCTCCGTGTTAGCTCTGGCATCTCTGATGCAGCAGGGAGAAGCACGAGCATTTTTTGTTTTTGGTGATTCCCTCGTCGACAGTGGCAACAACAACTACTTGGTCACTAGTGCTAGAGCAGACTCGCCACCTTACGGCATCGACTACCCAACACACCGCGCCACCGGCCGTTTCTCCAATGGCCTCAACATACCGGACATTATCAGTTGGGTCATCGTCTTTCTTCTTTTTTTCTGTCTGCTCCATTTTCTTTCTTCGTTCTGTGACGGTTTTACTTAACTGAAGCTGTTAACATGCATTAGGTGAGGCCATTGGGGAGGAACCTACTTTGCCATACTTGAGCCCTGAACTGACCGGAGAGAGGCTACTCGTTGGAGCCAATTTTGCTTCTGCCGGGATCGGAATTCTCAACGATACCGGAATTCAATTTGTAAGCCGTCTTTTTTTTTTTTTTTTTTAATCTCTTCCTACTTCCAGTCGTATCAAGTTTTACTCAATTCTGCGCGATTGTCTGCACGCAGCTCAACATTATAAGAATCTTCCAACAAATAAGGTACTTTCAGCAATACCAAGCAAGGGTCAGCGATCTGATCGGCCCAGAGCAGACTCAGCAGCTCGTGAACCGAGCTCTCGTTCTCATCACCCTCGGCGGCAACGATTTCGTTAACAACTACTACCTAGTCCCATTTTCTGCAAGATCCCGGCAATTCTCACTACCGGACTACGTCAGATATCTCATCACAGAGTACAGGAAAATCCTAATGGTAACCACTTCCGATCTTTAATCACTCGTACCCCTCCTCATGCATGCATTGCATCCGTGTTTTCACGTAAACGCCATTAATCCACTTCAGAACTAATTAATGATGAAGGAGGTGTCGTTATCCAGTAATTAAGTCAACCTAAGGGAAACCTACATTTGTTGGAAACACGAAGACGATCACGGTGTCTTTCCTGTCTCCTATAAAAGTAAGACGCTTCGCATTTAATGAAAAATACGGCAACCGTTGGTTACGTGTCGAGAAGGTGAAAAGTATAGCAGAAGCGAGTGTGATTCGTACCTACGAGATTGGCTCGGTTCAGTGGTCGGCGTTTCTCCACGACGACAAGCTCTCGCCGACGATCAGGGCATGCGCTCTGACACATACGCCTTGACCTCCTCCTCTCTTGTTCGACGGAGAATGTGATAGAACTTTCGTTTTGCAGAGTCTTTACGAGGTGGGAGCACGGCGAGTGCTGGTGACCGGTACCGGACCCCTCGGCTGCGTCCCGTCGGAGCTCGCCCAGAGAGGAAGAAACGGTGACTGCGCTCCCGAATTGCAAGAGGCGGCCGGGTTGTTCAACCCTCAGCTGGAAAACATGCTGAGTGAACTCAACAGCGAGTACGGAGCCGATGTCTTCATCGCTGCTAACACCCGTCTCATGCAGAGCGATTTCGTCAGAAACCCAGGAGCATACGGTAAGAAGTTTTGAATTATGATATCTTTGTCAAGTACATGGAACTATAAAAAAAAGCTTAGAATGAGAGGTGTCCAACTCACAAGGACCCACCGAGTCATAAATGAGACTCAACAACTTCCCATCAAGCTTTTCTCCTCCATTTCCGTTCACAACAGACAACGGAGCCTCTGCAAATTCATTAAATGAGCAGCATCACGAAGCTTGAGCTGGTGAAATTTTCCATTTCTAACCACGCTTCCGACTGTAGGTTTTGTGACATCGAAGGTGGCATGCTGCGGCCAAGGGCCTTACAACGGGCTCGGACTCTGCACGGTCCTCTCCAACCTCTGCCCCAACAGGGACATCTACGCTTTCTGGGACGCCTTCCACCCCTCCGAGAGGGCGAACCGCCTCATCGTCCAGCAGATCCTGAGAGGCAACACGGACTACATGAAGCCCATGAACCTGAGCACCATCCTCGCCATCGACGCCCAGACTAATACTTGAAAAGATATCGGGAGCAGTGGGCTCGTTTGTTGGTTCTGTTCGAAGATGATTAAAATGTGCAGGAGACTAGATTTCCAAGGTCGTAGGAGCTCGTCAGAGGCTGGTTTGTGATTTGGGTGGGTGGGTTGATTTCCGTCTGCGTTTAAATGTGACAATTACTGGGCAAGTATACATAAATGTGTTTTGTTGTAGTGGATTATGAAGTGAGAAGGCGCCGTGGATTAGTGCCCATTGAATTGTCTAGGAATGATTTGTAAAATAAAATCGACTTTGGCCATTAATCCTCAACCCTGTCAATAAGTCGACTGTGGATTTATATTTCCAACTATTGTAGGGAGAAATTAAATAAATTGAGTTGGTTCTTTCTTCACTAAGGGTGTGTTTGTGTCCATAGGAAAGTGTTTGGAAAAATTTCTTCAATAAGAAATATTTGAAAAAATAAAAAAATGAGTTTTTTATTACTCTAATAGGAAACTATAAGAAAAATAAAACAAGAAGCACTAAAATAATTGTATTACCTTTCATTTTTAAACTTAGTTTTTATGTATAAAAATTAATTAATTTAAAGTGTCAATTAAACATTATTAACTAAGGAGAAATTTTTTCAATGAAAAAATTAATCAAAGGAAAATTTTTTTTTTTTGTTATTTTATTTTTCAAATGGTGGTACAAACGATCCCAAAATGAATTTGAAGAGGACGAGGACGAGGATGCATTTCACTTACTTTAAGCAAAGAGGTCTTAATGCCATAATTAACTGCACTAGTTTGAGTGAAATGTTAACCGTTTTATCATGAGAAATGGTTTCTCATAAGGGTAATCTCAAACTGCTATCAGTTCCCTCGGTAACACGATATCAATAATACCTTGATGGAAGGTTGGCAAAATTAAGATTTTTGATACAATTTTGGTCCCCTATCTCGTCACTCAATCCCCCTTAAGTTTAGCCATCGCCGAGAGGGTTCAGAGATTGGAAGTGCCAAACAAAGAGAACAAACCTCTGATCCAACGTTTCGATTCCAAACATTTTCTATGTGCTCTCTGTATGAGAATTGCCCTCACCACTTGCGACAGCCGGGGTTCTTGCATCGGCGAAAAGCGTCAAAGAAAGACGCAGTGCCGACTTCAGCGACCATTCCGAAAGGTATGCCAGCGTCGACATCCTAAAAAAAAAAAAAACTGGTGTCGACCGTCTCTATGTGCGATTGTCGGCGGTTCTTGCGATGCCGTAAAACGTCGGAGATGCAGTGCCAATGCCGACGACCATTCCGACAGGTTTACCGGAATTGACGACGGCGAACCTTAGTTTTTGCGCTCGGCTGGAGGTTGAAGACGACCTCCAGCGCGCAGAAATTGGTTAATTAAAACCATATGGTATTTTGGTAAATAACCAAAATACTGGCGAGTTGGATCGGACGACTCGCCGTTCCAACTCGGCAACCGAGTCTATGGCCAGGGCGACTCGATGAAAAAAAAGGTAGAGGTCAACTCGGACGAGTTGAGTTGGCTCGCCGTTCCAACTCATAGTAGCGAGTCGCCCGAGGGAGGACCGAGCTGACTCAGTTCTCAAATTTGATTTTGTGCCAGTGGGATTCAAACCCACTCGTTGGCAAAATCTTCGGTGCCACTAACCATTAGGTCACTAGCCGTGGTCTGTTTTTTATATTGAAATATTTATATTTATTTCTGTTATGGTTTTTATGCATTTTTTGGCATATATTTAAATGCATTAAATTAAATTTATGCATATATTATGAGAATATCTTTTACATAATAATAACATGTTAGTGTTAGTTAAGATTATGCAATACATGCTATTCTCAAGTTAATTTCTCATTTATGCGATTTAATGTCTAATGATCTATATAATTTTTATTAATTTGAGAGTAGCCACGACATATTTAATTTAATAAAAATTATATATTATGATTAGGATCACATAAAGAATGTTAGACGTTAATTGTAACTAATTTTACTTGATATAATAAATTTTATCGCACATGAATTTTTATTATATTCGAGTTTATTAGTTAGGGTAAAATATCAAGTTATTCATAATTTACCCACAAGAATTATGAATTCATAAATAATTTGATAGTTTTATCATAAAGAAAAAAATATTAATTTTAATTAATTTTACTTGATATAATAAATTTTATCGCATATGAATTTTTATTATATTCGAGTTTTATTAGTTAGGGTAAAATATCAAGTTATTCATAATTTACCCATAGGAATTATGAATTCATAAATAATTTGATAGTTTTATCATAAAGAAAAAAATATTAATTTTAATTAATTATACTTAATATAATAAATTTTATCCCACATGAATTTTTATTATATTTGAGTATATTAATTAGGACAAAATATCAAATTATTCATAATTTACCCACAGGAATTATGAATTCATAAATAATTTGATAGTTTTATCATAAAGTTTACTCATAAAAAATATTGAATCTGCTTGAATTAAAAAATATTTAGCCCACATGCAATATTTTTTTATATAGATTCAAATTTTAAGCAAGATTTACATTGGTAAAGCATGATATTTTATTCAGGCCTCAATTTCAACATAAACATGTAATTTATAATTTTATGCAGTTGTACAACCTGCACATTTCTCTGATATTCGTTGTGATATCCCTGATCTTAAGGGAGATAACTATAAAGTCTGGAAAGAGATAATACTTCTTCATTTAGGGTAGATGGACATAAACTATGCTATTAGGAAAGACGAACCACTAGTAATTACTGATACCAACACTGCAGCTGAAATCACTTTATGAACGATGGAAGCGATCTAATCGCCTCAGTATAATGTTCATTAAAACTAAAATTGCAGCTGGTAGTTGTGGTTTTGTTGAGTAGTATGAAAATATCAGACTTGCCGAAAGCCATTGATGAACAATTTATCACTTCATATAAGGCATTAGCAAACACCCTAATCATGAAGTTCACATCCCTAAAGCACACTAATATGAGAGGTGTGCGCAAGCACATCATGGAAATGAGGGATATTACGGCTCAATTAAAAAATCTCGAGGTTGAAATGTCAGAATCTTTTGTTGTGCATTATATCCTGAATTCCCTTCTGCACCAATATGAACCGTTCAAAATCTCGTACAACACACATAAAGATAAATGGTCAGTTAATGAACTTTTGACCATGTGTGTTCAAGAGAAAGGGAGACCGGTAATGGAACAAGGAAAGAAAGTGCAATGCTGACAACACATAGAAATGACAAAGATAATCCAACCTCATTTGTTTGTTATGAATCTACTATGGTTAATGTCAATATTAACAAATGGTGGATTGATTCTGGATCAACAATCCATATTTCAAATTATTTGCAAGGTTTGCAAAACCTAAGGAAACCAGTGAGAAGTGAGCATCACATTTTCTCAGTAGACAAGATGAACTCACATGTGGAAGCTATAAGAACTTGCTATTTAAATTTAAGTAGTAGCTTTATTTTAAAATTAGAAAAGACCTTTTATGTTCCAAGTTTATGTAGAAACTTGATTTCAGTTTCAAGGCTTGTACCTTATAAATATTCCTTTAAATTTTAGACTCATATTTCAGTTTATATTATAAGTTTGATTATGTTGGGAATGGTACATTGTCTGATGGTCTTTATACTATTATAATATAAACTGAAAGATGAGTCTAAAAATTAAAGGAATATTCATAACGTAGAAACTTGATTTCAGTTTCAAGGCTTGTACCTTGTGAATATTTCTTTAATTTTTAGACTCATCTTTCAGTTTATATTATAAGTCTGATTGTGTTGGGAATGGTACATTGTCTGATTGTCTTTATAGTATTAATTTAATAAATAATGTCACTTATGATTTAATGCATGCTCACACTGGTAATATAAGAGATGTTATTAATGAGGATTCCTCTACATTATGACACCAAAGATTAGGTCATATATTCATAGATAGAATTAAAAGATTAGTGAATGAAGGGGTACTTAATACTCTGGATTTTACTGATTTTGAGGCTTGTATAGACTGCATTAAAGGAAAGCAGACTAACAAGTCAAAGAAATGTGCCAATAGGAGTTCAACCATATTAGAGATCATACATACTGATATATGTAGTCTAGACATGGACTCACATGATCAGAAATACTTCATCTCTTTTTATGGATTACTCACGATACATGTATCTCTACATGCTTTATAACAAGAATTAAGCATTAGATGCTTTTAAGATCTTTAAGACTGAAGTAGAGACACAATGCGGTAAGCAAATTAAGATCATGAGATCAGATAGAGGTGGAAAATACTATGGTAGACACACAGAGAATGGACAACTACCTGGGCCATTTGAAAAGTTTATTCAAGAACATGGGATTGTTGCCCAATATACCATGCCTGGTTCACCGGACCAAAATGGTGTTGCAGAAAGAAGAAACAGAACATTATTAGGCATGGTGCAGAGTATGCTTAACAACTCCAATTCCTAGATCCTAGTGGGCTGAAGCACTTAAGATGGCGGTGTATATATTAAACCGAGTTGCAACCAAGGTTGTTCCAAAAACACCATTTGAATTATGGAAAGTTTGGAAACCGAGTTTGCGACATATGCGTGTTTGGAGATGCCCGTCTGAAGTGAGAATTTATAATCCACAAGAGAAGAAGCTGGACCCGAGGATCATCAATGGGTATTTCATTGGATATGCTGAAAGGTCCAAAGGTTAGAGATTTTATTGTCCATCTCACAATACTAGGATTGTGGAATCATGAAATGCAAAATTTCTTGAAAATGACTTGATCAGTGGGAGGAATCCAACTCGGAACATAGTTTTTGAGAAGGATCATTCAAAATCTCAACCTTCCACCTCAAGTGATAGATTGGTTATTGTTCACAACACCCCTCAAGTACAAACTGGTGTTGAACAACCAATCATTGAAGTTCCACAAAATGCTGATAACATTCTAGTAGATCAGGTACTTCAAGAGTTGTCACACACTTTTGAGCAACTAGTTGAACCACATACTTCTCAGGAATATGATGACACAACATTACGAAGATCTACTAGATTAAAAAAATCAGCAATTCCTGATGATTATGTTGTGTATCTACAAGAATCTGACTATAACATTGGAGCCGAAAATGATCCCGAGTTTTTTTCACAAGCCATGAGTTGCAAAGAATCAGAATTATGGTACAATGCCATGAAGGAATAGATGAATTCTATGAAGAATAACGTAGTCTGGGATCTTGTTGAGTTGCCTAGTGGATTTAAAACCATTGGATGTAAATGGGTCTTTAAGAAAAAGAAAGACTCAGTAGGCAACATTGAGAGATACAAGGCAAAATTCGTTGCTAAGGGATTCACACAGAAAGAAGGAATTGATTACACATAATCTTTTTCTCCTATGTCTAAAAAAGATTCCTTTCACATTATTTTGGTATTTGTAGCCCATTTTGACTTAGAGTTGCAACAAATGGATGTGAAAACTGCATTTCTCAATGAAGATTTAGGGGAGAAAGTTTACATGAAACAACGTGAAGGATTCCCCTCTAGTGATGGTAAACAATTGGTTTGCAAACTAAAAAAATACATCTATGGATTAAAACAAGCATCCTGCCAATGGTATTTGAAATTCCATAATGTAATTTCTTCATTCGATTTTGTAGAAAACATTATGGATCAATGTACATACCAGAAAGTCAGTGGGAGTAAAATTTGTTTTCTTGTTTTATATGTGGATGATATTTTGCTAGCAACTAATGATAAATGTTTTCTGCATGAGGTAATACAATCCCCCTTCAGTTTGGACATCGCCGAGAGGGTTCCCTCGGTAACACGATGCCATTAATACCTTGATGGAAGGTTGACAAAGTTAAGGTTTTTTATACAGTTTTGGTCCCTTATCTTGTCACTCAATCCCCCTTCAGTTTAGACATCGTCAAGAGGGTTCAGAGATTGGAAGTGCCAAACAGAGAGAGCAGAGACTTACGAAATCTGAAGCGTATGGAGGAAAGTATGATCTTTGCTTCTATTTACATTTATAAGATTTCACTCCCTCTGTATGGCGAAATAAGAGTTTATGAATACGGATCTAGTCTAGTAGCGGCAGCGGGTGATATATCTATTCAAGAGCTTCTAGAACTATGAAATGAGAAAGGGAAGATGTCTTATTACACGTCCCTGTTTTAAGAAACAATTAGCGACAAAGGGAGCGAAAGGTCCTTGCCATCTCCATCACCACCTATATAAGATTAGTTCAGGACAAAATTGAATTTGCTTGATGTGGTCTTCACTCTTTCGACACATGCAGACGGTAACCCGGCGATAAAAGAAACTCGCCAAAACTTTCGCACATTGTTCTCTACTTTCAAAGGAATCCCAATTTCCCGATAAAAGACAACCAGTCACGACGCACCAAAGACCACTTTCCCACTGGCTCGCGCGCCTACGCACACCATTAAGCAAGAAAAACTGGGTGGATGGGCGTTGAAAGTTGTCCCTTATCTGCTCTTTATAAACCTCCATTGACGTAAGGAAGCTTAGATTGGTATGCAGATTTGATGTAACACCCTTTTAACTCCTTTCTCCCTTTTTCTGCTCTGCCTTTAACTCTTTTAGGATTTCCTCAATTTTTCCTTTATTTTCATTTGACGGAAAAAGAAATAGATAAGATGATTTGGGGGAGGGGATTAGAAAATAAGAATTTGATCATGATTATAAGCATTATTATGGCTTTACCCTAACTACTCTTAAGGGTTGAAAATTCACAGGTTAAGAGGAAATTACTCATTATGTTCGAGATAATTGACGAAAGATTAACCGAAGAGAGATCACTGATTCATTGCACCCACCGACTATTTGGTGGAGAAAATTGACCCTCCGAGCCAACAACAGTTGTTTGACTCATGGTTAGACCGTTTTCAATTTTTCTCAGCCCTTTTTTGCAGTATTTTTATCTTTCTAAATAAGGATGATTACAGTATCATTAGGCAAAGTTTTAGTCAGTGTAAGACCATTTTCCATTGTGGTAATTATGGTTAATGCTGTCCATTATGCTAATCCAAATGATTCTATACAAAAAGATGAAGAAAAGCCAAATATTAATCACCATTATCCGAACCTGGGTTGGAGGCCGTCTCCCCGTTGAAAAGACTGTTTCAACCCACGCCGTCGTTGAGAGTTGAGACTTTTGAAAATACTATAAATACTTGGACTTTATCCGTTCATGAACCTCGTGGGTCCGTGTCCCCTCTCTGATTGGGAAATCTCGCCATCATCGGACGGTCGGGATCGCGGGTTTGCTCAGATTCCACTTTCCTTGGCTGGTGGCAGCCCAGCGACTTTGACTATTTTCTAACGACGATCACATGGTGTTACGATCGTCGTTTGACGAAAATTATCACGAAAATTGCTAGGTTTAAAAATAGAAAGAGAAATATAGTTTTTTTTGTTTAAATATAGTGAAAAATAAAAAATAAAAGAAAATTAAAAATATTTTAATTTTTTTATAATTAATTTTTTTCTCAAGTTTCCGTTCCTTTTGTTTTCTTCCCAAATTTCATCATTTTGTAAAAAAATTTTATTAACTAAGAGAGTATTTTATTTTCTCATAATGATTTTTTTTCTCATAATTATATCGAGAGATATAATTTTTTTTAGTAAAAATATAAATGGTTTGATATAGACCGGGCGAGCCATCGTCTGTATGTCCCACTAGCTGCACCGCGCAAATAACAGTTAGCCAAAACTAAAAGCACGTCGGCAAGTGTTTTGGCGACGAAGACGATACAGATTCCGGAGTACACAATTATCAGAGTTTGAACCGGTTCTGGGTCTGAACTTCGGACCGCTCACGAGGACACCGTGAAGCCAGGCGCGCCGGCCGCCTGCTCTCGTCTCTCCTCTATATAACCCCATCTCTCTCTTCTCTCATTTTCTCGTTACGAGATAGAAAACTGGGAAAAGTTCCTTCCCTGTTGATGCGAGTTCCCTGCGCGGCCCTCCGAAGGTCTCTGAACCCTCACGCTATCCTCTCCTCCTCGGTCACTCTATCCTGGCCGCCGATCCGTTTCCGGATCAGTGACTGTTGCTCCAGGAAACTGCCGCTTCTATCCGCGGTGAGATTTCTCTCCGGCCGACTCGGGGACCGGTGTTCCATTTCTTCTCCGACAACGGTGTCTGGAGGAACGAGAGTTACAGTAGCTTGTCAGAATCTCGACTGTTCGGATTCGCAAAGGATGGGAGTCGTCGCGTCGGAAGACGGCGCGGCGTCTCGGTTCTGGATCAAATTCAGAGATGATATCGTGTTCGCATTCTTTACACCGTTTGTCGTTTGCCTGGCGGCAGGAAATTTGGACATAGAGATGTTCCGGAACTACATCGCGCAGGATGTGCATTTCCTTAAAGCTTTTGCGCAGGCGTGAGTTAAACCTCCTGTGCGATTCATTTTGGAACTAATTAACCGTAGGGTTCTGCGAATTTGTATTTTCTTGTTTTTCTCCTGACTCAACGGTACTCTTGTGGATTTTTTAGGTACGAAATGGCGGAAGATTGTGCTGATGACGATGATGCGAAGGCGATTATGCGCCGGTTAAGGAAAGATGTCCTTGAAGAGCTGAAAATGCATGACTCTGTTGTGCAGGTAAGATGCCTATGTTTCTTTAATTTCATCTCTTGATAAGTAAGGTTTCTCTGCTTCTTTAGTTTCTTTATGTGATATAAACTCTTGTCTTCCGGATCTTTCCTTGTTTAGTCTTTGATTTTGAAAAAAACTTTCTGTTTACTGACCAAAATGAGGGAGCGTTTTAATGAACGTCCGGACTTAAGGTGAAACTAACGAGTTATAGAAATCTTCTTAAACGTAGTAGTATGACTGTCCTAAGATTATCAGATCTACTACGATCATTATTAATTTTTGAGTCAATCATCAGCGGTCGAAGCATTGATAAAAGACTAATTCATCTGACATTACCTTGAGACCAGACTTCAGCCTAAGTCTAACATCGCATATGCTGTCCTGTTAAAGAATTTTGTGAATCTGATGCCATGGATGTAATAATTATTTGAACCTCAGCGGCATTTTGTATCTTGCCATTGCTGGCTATGTAGGTAGGGTAGAAACTTGTATCAAGAATGTGAAAAGAGAATGGATATGGAATACATTTTGATATAAGAATTATTAGTAGTAAGCAGTGATAAACAAGCAGTGCCAGGGTTGGAAAATCAAGTACCTGACATGATGAACTGTCAAGAATCTTCAGAGAAAAAAGACCTATCAAGAATCCTTTACTGATTGCTGGTATGCATTTTATGTCAGAAGTTCCTAGATTTCAACCTTGAGTTTGAATGGAGATGGTGTATCATCGTTGTTTTATCTTTCATTATTTTCTTTTTTTAAGTTGCATTATTTCAACCCTTCTGAATAGTGAGATGTATTATTACTGTAATGCACCTGTTGCCATGAAGAATGGAAGATCTTTCTTCATTTTCTGTTGCTAAGATAGGAACTGTATATTTTCTCTGGTTGTTTGAGGTTGGGGAGTGCTTTTGTTGTTTTCTTTCTGTATGTACAATGACAATCAAAGATCTTCTCATATCTCTGATAACTTTGAAGTGGAGTGCTTACATGTAAATGCTGCTTTACAATTGATAATTCGTGTGTGCTTGAGGATTATGTGCCCTCTTTATCTTATTTTATAAACTGAAATGGTACCTGGAAACCTTCCGTAATTACTATAACCAAAAAACAAAATTAGTAATGAGTGACTGTTCCATTGTTTTATATGGTTGGTTTATGTTACAAAGGATGCTGATTGACTTGCTTTGACAAGCTAATTTGCTCATAACCTTGAAATCTTGGAGGTAATCTCTGGTTGTTGAGAGAGTTAGAACTTTTTGTGGTTCACTCTGCCCCACTTGAACAGTGTTTGATGTCCAAATTGTATTGATGTCTTCTTCTGCTTCTGGATTAGTTCCGTTTTTTTTTTTCTCAAAAATAAATGTGAATCATATTTTGAAATTATAGAGCTTCTTTATATTCCATTACCGTTCTTTTCTTTTCTCTCGAAAATGCACATTTTGTACTGAAGAAATTCTGTTATACAGGAATGGGGGGTGGACCTTGCAAAGGAGATTGTGCCTAACTCGGCAACATTACGATATACTGATTTCCTGCTTGCAACTGCCTCTGGCAAGGTTGAAGGAGGCAAAGGTCCTGCCAAAATTGCAACTCCATTTGAGAAAACAAAAATTGCTGCATACACAATTGGTGCCATGACCCCTTGCATGAGGCTTTATGCCTTTTTAGGCAAGGAGCTTCAGACATTTGTAGGTTCTGCTCAAAACATTCATCTTTACAGGAAGTGGATTGCCAATTATTCATCTGATAGTTTCCAGGTTGGTATATAACCTGAAATAACTGAAATAAATGAAATTTCTTTCTCTTATGTAATGCTCTTGGCATAATGCAGGCATCAACTCTAAAAATTGAGGACTTGCTTGACAAGCTAAGTATCTCTCTGACTGGGGAGGAACTTGAAGTCATTGAGAGACTTTATCACCTTGCTATTAAACATGAAGTAGATTTCTTTTGTGCCCAGCCACTTTCTCAACGATCAGTGGTCCCTTTCTCAAAAGTGCACGATCCTGCCAACACCCGTCTCATGATTTTTTCCGACTTTGATTTGACATGCACAGTTGTTGATTCCTCTGCCATCTTAGCGGAGATTGCAATATTAACTGCACCCAAGACAGACCAGAATGATCCTGATGTTGTACTTCCTCGAATGTTGTCAGTTGATCTGAGGAATTCATGGGATGGCCTGTCCACTCAGTATACAGAGGAGTATGAAAAATGCATAGAGGACATTATGCCTTCTGAAAAAGGTAGCACTCACAAGGCATTTTCATGTTTTGGTCTTTTTGTCAAACAGAGCTGCCTGTAGAATCATAAAGGCAGGTCTTGCTTACTGATGCAAACCTGCTTATGTTTTTGTTATTTTTGTTGTCAGTGTCATTCAACTATGAAGGATTATGCAAAGCACTTGAGCAGCTGTCAGAGTTTGAGAAACGGGCAAATTCTCGTGTCGTTGAGTCAGAAGTGCTGAAGGGATTGAATTTGGAGGACATAAAAAAGGCAGGAGAACGTCTTCGACTTCAAGAGGGCTGCACAAAATTTTTCCAACAGGTGGTAAAGATAAAGGAACAGCTGAATGCAGATGTCCATGTTCTTTCATACTGTTGGTGTGGAGATCTCATTAGGGCAGCCTTTTCATCAGGTATTTTTTTTACATAAAATACAAATCTATAGCATAAATAATTTTTGTTGTATAAGTTTTGAATTAGTGCTGCAGAATGTGACAATCTCGATGCTACTCGAAAGAAAAAAAATTCTATTATTGCTTTTATCCATCTTGTGTCTGTTTTTTTTATTTTTTATTTATGATTTAACTGCTTTTCAGAGTTTACTTGTCTAGTTTGCTGATAATGCCTTTACTCCCTGTGCTTTTTTGTCTCTGTTTACGGTTTCCACTTATTGTTAGGTATCTTTTTTGTTATGTGCGTCATAATTTTGATCTGATAACATAATAGTTTTAATTTTTTTAATGGTTAAAGGTGAAGAGTTATATCGATCGATAGCAGTAGTCTCTCTAACTATGAACACCAACTGAGTAGTCATTTTATGATCAAATGAATTGATCTCAGTATTTCTCCTGTTCTTATTAAACTTGTCCTGTCACTTTTCTCTTTGAAATTTAGTTTATTATGCTGTAGGTTTTATTTTGGCATACCCCCCCCCCCCCCCCCCCCCAAAAAAAAATCTGTTTCTATTAATTAAACATGTATTGGCACTTTAGCGATTTGTTGAACACCGCAATTTTACCTCTGCTCTTCTGATTTATTGTGTCTTGACACATTTCTTTACGTGCTTTATTTTTCATTTGAATTGATTGTTATGTGGTTGTAACCTTCAGTATCCTAAGATTTGTTGGATTCTTATTTTTTGTGATAATCAGGTGGTCTAACTGTTTTAAACGTGCACTCAAATGAGTTCATATATGAAGAATCCATTTCCACCGGGGCAATTGACAAGAAAATGGAAACTCCCATTGACAAGGTTCAAGCCTTCAAGGACATTTTGAACAATTGTAGTGACAGTGGCAAGTACTTGTCTGTCTATATCGGGGATTCAGTGGGCGACTTGCTTTGCATGCTTGAAGCAGACGTAGGCATTGTTATTGGCTCCAGTGCTAGCCTCCGGAAGGTGGCTAACCAGTTTGGAATCTCTTTTGTTCCATTGTTCTCTGGTGTGGTGAAGAAACAGAGGGAATTTGTGGAAGAAGGTTCTAACTGGAAAGGCCTAAGTGGCGTTCTTTATACTGTCGGTTGTTGGGCCGAGATACATGCCTTCATTTTGGGAGCTTCTTAGTCGATGGTCAAATTCTCATACCTTTTTTAAAGCCAGATTCAAGTCTGAAGTAATAGATAATAGATGATTGGTGGTGGCTAATTTTACAAAGAGCTACCCGACTGTCCCTTTTTTTTTTTCTTCTACAGCACTGGTACCAAAACTTAAGTCTCGACTTTCCGATATATACTGAAGGTACTCTTCTCCCTCTCTTTTTTAACTTTATTCAGCTGTTTTCTTATGTTCAGTTGCATGAGATTGATTATTGTTCTGCGGATTACCTTCAGGAACCAGAGAAAGTTTCCATACGCACAGGAGGTGGCAGATGTATGATTTTTTTTTTTTCCCTTTTTTTCTTGGTGGATATCTGATTTTGGGGTACAAAAAAGTGTACCAACTTTGTAAAGTTTCATTGTCCATCCATTTCTTTGATCCTTCAGCCTTATTATCATGAATGGCCTGAGGGAAGTTTTTTCCTCTTTTTGTTCTTTGGACATTATATCAAAAGCTGATTTGCCCACAAAATACAAATCATATATACGTATGCTGATTTTGGTGTACGCCGTTTTGCAGTGTATTGGAGAGTATTGACGCTTTTTTTCTTTTAATAACTTCACGCCAACGACTACAAAATCCCCTTGGGTTTATTATTGGTTCCATTAGTGTGGCTAGTGGACGTAAAAAGGACCGTTTCAACCTGTTGTCAATGGATTCGTTAAAATTGAATTAAGGTAGAATCTTTAATGAACACGGATTCAATCGGATTTGATTATTGATTTGGTCAGATATATAAATATCATAGTTGGGTCAAAACCTAGATTAGGTCGAGTTTGTTTGTTGAATCAATGAATTTGTTGACCTAGTCCAGTTGACTTGGTTATGCATAGGGAGAAATTTCTCTCCCCGTGACTGCCCTTCTCTTTTCATTTTGGCCATCGATGGAGGAGGAATCACCACCTTCACGACCTTTGACTACGAGATAGGTGAAGGGCAGTAGCCCCTACCCCTTTCCCTCAGGCGGGGGGTGCCACCCTTCTCTTCTTCCTGTTCATTGTGGCTATAAGGAAGGGATATCCCCCCTCTCACTACCATAATGTGATAATGAGAAGGCTAGGAGATTCCTAATCCATTGTAGAAACAGCACAGAGAATGGGGAGCAAAATTTACCCTTCCCCTAGTTTTATAACGGAAGAAACACTGTTTTCTGTCTGTTTTTATTTTTAAAGATAAAACGATGATATTCTGACTTCATCTGGATCAACCTTGAGATGACTCAAAGTTTAACTGATCACCTCTCCGCCATTGGTGATTGAACTTGCTTCTATATAATATTTTACTACATGAGTTTTTCTTTATGTGTATGTAATAATAAAGATATGAATAGTTATTTTACTTTATAGTATAAATTTATTTAAAAAAGTTTCATAGTTTCTCGTTTCTAAATTATCTAAGGTTTGAATTTTAATCCCCTTTAAATAGTAAATACAAGTAAGAGAATTAAAGCCCCGTTTTAATCAGTTAAAACTGCAGTAATGCAAACGCTGCTTGGTGTACGGGTACCATTAAGCAAATCCCCAATAACTTCACGTGGACTCGGTAACCCGGGGCTCCACTCGGACTCGTAGACCCAACAATCCACTGACCGTAAATTCGCTCGTTATCTCTTCCCCCGACTTAATCAATCCAGAGTCTCAGAGGTGATCCTGCTCCCGCGCTTCTTCTTGCAGCTCGTCATCTCTCTCTGTCTTTCCTTCCTATTTGCCTCCACGTCTTCCCCGTTCGTGTGCCATCTCTTTAAGCCCCTCCCATAGCATATCTTGTTGTGGAAGGTAAGATATCTCGTTGTTATTACTGCGGTTTCTGATCGGGGCGTTTTGACTAACATGCAAGTTGTATATTTTGATGCCTTCTAACAGTTTGATGAATGCTGACGAGATGTGTCTTTAATTAAATACTGATAATTTTACATCACCGAAATGTGTCTACTTTTAAATCTGTAAATGAGTTTCGAGGATGAAGTTTACTAAGATTTTGAGAGGAAACTTGTAGCTGTATTGGCTCCTTGTATAAATATGAGAAATTCGGGTATTTTCCAGCTGTGGGAGGTTAATAATGGTTTCAATGCATCTAACACAGAAATTGTGATCAAGATTGCTTTGCATTTTTAGTAGTCCTTCCAACCAAGCCTTTTAATACTCCTGCCTATGCAGCCATGATCCTCTATATAAGAAGCTCAATACAGGATAGCCTTGTTTGCCCCCGAGGAGTCACATTTGTTATCCTTTGAAGTTATCTGAGATTTTTGTATCAAATTCACGTCCAGAAGTTTTATCTCAATGTGGGGGACTCTATACAGGTCATCTATTGGCGTTATACTAAGAATGAGTGGGAAAAAGTCTGTGAAAAACGTGCTTCTCATGGTTTGATATTTTAAGAGAAATTGAAAGCTTGAATCTCTTATGGCAACATATTGTTGATGCTGTGGCCTCCACTTCAAATTGCGGCTTCTTGAATTTGTTTGGCATTTTTTACTAGCTTTACTCAATTATTCTTTTCTTTTTCCCTCAGTTGTTCAACTAGGTGAAATTTTACTTTCAGATTTAATTCTTTCATTCAGTTCCCCAACACAGTTCCGGTATTATCACATATTTTTGTCAATGACTGCAATGAGGTTTCTACATTCAAGCTTCATGTTTCCATTTTAAGGAGTTCAGTCTTTTATAATGATCTTTATTGTAGACTGAAAAAACTCTGTAATTTTAATAATGAATGGAAAAAAATTGAATTCTCTATAGATGATCTTATGGAATTTTGTAACTCTGCTGGAAACCATCAAGTAATTCTCGTTGACATAATGAATTTGAAAAATGAAGCAAGTGATTAAAGAGGGAACAGAGAATAAGAAAAATTGAGGGAGAGGGAAAAATTGATCTTTCAGAAGTAGTTGCCAGCCTAAACCGCCTAAAACCTCTAAGAACATCCTAGAAACTCGAGAGGATTTTTCCAATTGAATATACTCTCTATTGGTTTCTGAGTGTAAAGTGCTCTATTTTTTTTTTTTTTGCCTATTTTTCTTGCTATTCTTAAGCATTTTCTAATTTTAATCTGATCAAATTCTTTGCAGAGAACCTATTGCTTGAGTCAAAATCAGTCTAAACATGGCTTGTATCTGTTTTAGAGGGTCCAAAATGAGTGTTTCCCCTATCCACCTTTCCACTGTTTTTTCTAGGAGAAATTCTGTTTTCTTCTGCACCACTAAAAACACACAGACTCAAACAGTAATGAATGAGAACAGCATAAAAACCCATGATCAACTGAAGGAAGGAAAGTCACAAAACCAAAACAAGACCCAAATGCATAAAAAAGCTCTTCAAGAATATGAGGCAATCATTGGGATTGAAACACATGTCCAACTTGCCACTCACACGAAGGCCTTTTGTAGCTGCCCTTACTCTTATGGTTCCCTACCAAATTCTAGTATTTGTCCTATTTGTATGGGCCTTCCTGGTGCTTTACCAGTTTTGAACTCCAAAGTAATTGAGTTTGCTGTAAAATTAGGCCTTGCCCTCAACTGCAAACTGTCTCTCACCTCCAAGTTTGATAGAAAACAGTATTTTTATCCTGATCTGCCAAAGGGCTACCAGATATCACAGTTTGATATTCCAATTGCCACCGAAGGCTTCATTGATTTGGATCTTCCTGTTGAGTTTGGTGGGGGCCACAGGAGGTTTGGGATCACCAGAGTACACATGGAAGAAGATGCAGGGAAATTGCTGCACTCTGGTTCTGAGATGAGCTCACAGGTGTCACTTACTGCTTCTTCTAGAAAAGTTATCTAGTTGTTCTTTAAGGTTTTGCTTTACGTGCTTTTTACTTCTGGAGTTCCTATTGCAGGTGGACTTGAATAGAGCAGGAGTTCCTCTTTTAGAGATTGTTTCAGAGCCTGATATGAGGACTGGTCTTGAGGCTGCCGAATATGCAGCAGAGATACAAAGGTTGGTTCGGTATTTGGGTGTGAGTAATGGCAATATGCAGGAAGGTTCACTTCGTTGTGATGTAAATGTTTCAGTGCGACCAATGGGACAGTTGAAATTTGGGACAAAGGTTATTCACTTTTAATCAGTTATTTGGAATGCACTTTTTGCATCTTATTTACTTTACTAAAGACGATCCTATTATTAGTTAATTGTAAATCAATGTTCTGAGAAGCGTTTGATCATGTTGTGGTATCTCCAAAAAAAAAATCAAAGTTCTATACAGCCGTTTTGAAAGGTCATTTAACTAGCGACCTGACACATGGTAGATCAGAATGAAGCATATCTTTGTTCAAACATAGTTGAGGCAGGATCTTGAAGAGGTAGTTATGCTTGGGGTTCCTGATAATTCACACACTTTTCCCATTTGTTTTGGCAGGTTGAGATAAAGAATATGAATTCATTTTCTGCTATGCAGAGAGCCATTGATTTTGAGATTTCAAGGCAGATTGATCTCTATAGGCAAGGCCACGGCAGTCAAATTGTACAAGAAACTCGACTCTGGGAAGAAGGATCACAGGTTTAAGCTGCATATTCTGCCATTCAGTGGAGAGCTTTCCATTTAGTTTTTTCTTCAGTGATGCTTACACTTTAACTATTTGTTCCACCTAGAGAACATTTATAATGAGAAAAAAGGAAGGACTTGCTGATTACCGATATTTTCCCGAGCCAGACCTTCCAGAAGTGGTTCTCACTAATGAGTACATTAACGGGATCAGTTGCTCTCTACCAGAGCTTCCGGAGATTAAGCGGAGGCGCTACGAAAGTATGGGCCTGAGCATGCAAGACGTTCTTTTTCTTGCCAATGATGTTAACGTAAGTGCATTTGATTGTTCTTATTGATTATTTTCTTAAAAAATAGCTTTGATCCTCTGTTGGTGAATCACCTAAATGATAAGAATAAGCATCAGCAGTTATACAACAGATTCTCAGCTTTTGATGAATTTATCAGGTTGCAAACTTCTTCGACCACGCCATTGAGAAGGGTGCTGATGTGAAGCTGGCTGCAAACTGGATAATGGGCGACATTGCTGCCTATTTAAAGAACGAAAAGCTAACCATAAAAGATATTAAACTTACACCTAATGAGCTTGCAGAGCTGATTGCGTCTATTAGAGGCGGAACTATCAGTGGAAAGATTGGGAAAGAGGCATTTATCAGCATCAAATTTTTAATTCTGTTTTTAAATAATCATTGACCGTCACCCATATTTTTATGCTTTTTTTTTCATCTAAATGTGCAGATACTTTTTGAGCTCATAGCAAAAGGAGGGACTGTGAAGGGAATAATAGAGGAAAAGAATTTGGTTCAGGCATGTTTGTCTACCCTATTCTGTCATTTTGTACAGAAGTTATAATTCTCTCTTTTATAACTCGTGGCCAGATTGTCGATATTCCTCATAAATTAAAAAGAAAAAAGATAAAACAAGAAAAGAAATAGAAACCATTAACTTTCCAAATGGCATTTGTGAAGTGGAAGTGCTGTGATGTTGAAATGTGCAGATAGCAGATCCTACTGAGATTGAGAAGATGGTGGAAAAAGTGCTTGCAGAGAACCCTAAGCAGCTTGAACAATTTCGAGCAGGCAAAACTAAATTACAAGGGTATTTTGCCGGTCAGGTATGGACTGTGAACATGAGAAACTAGAGAAGTGTCCGACATTATGCGCCAAATAAATCATTACATTCGTTTTTGAGTTAAAGCTGATAGTTTGCATTTTTTTCAGGTAATGAAGGAGTCAAAAGGGAAGGCAAACCCAAAGCTATTGAACCAGATATTGTCAAAGAAGTTAAATGTCAAAAACTGACAAGATGACGGTAAAAGAAATGCTGATATCTCCGATCTGATTAACCCATCTTCTGTTTTGTTTTTTCAATCTCTTGTTGATTTCTGTTGTTTTTCTCCTCAATTATGAGCATGATGCATGTATCATTTTTCTCTCTCTAATTTGCTTGTAAGGTCATAAGCAGTTTACAATCTACCGTTTCATGAGAACAAGGAGAGGGGTCATGATCTTGATCATTGATGAGCAATACTGCTGAGTGTGGTGAAGTTCATTCTACTTCGACTGCTTAAATTTTCCAGTACTGCTTCTCCTGTTTATCTGGGTGGTGGTGATTGAACTATTGGATAGAAGAAATGCCAGCATTTAATTTTATTCGTTTATTTATCTAATTTGTATCGATTTTAGTTTATTGTTAATCCAATCATGCAAATGTATTATTTTTACTGTTTTCATTTATATCTTTCTATTTTAGTAATTAATCCTATTTCTACATTTTGCCGAAAATTCTCAGTAGTTCTGGAATCATATCTCCTAGTTTGATTCGTTTCTGGTATTGATGAGCAATGTCGGTTTGTCTGGATTACCCTGTACATTTTTCATCCACGAAATTACATGCATAAAGCCAGTCAAATGTTTCGTAACAGAAGAAAAGGAAGAGCAAGCAAAATTACGAAGGCCCAGGCGTTAAGCACTTCATGCAAGGGCGACCGTGCCTTCCCCGAGCGTCTCAAGGCTGATTTGATCTGCAACCAAGGAGCGTCAGTCCATGGTTACCCAAAAAATGAAAGGAGCTAAGCAAGAAGCCAGAAGTTTTTGTGGGTTTTGCTGTTGAGAAGATTGCCTGCATTTTGTCCTTTCTTTTGAACTCCTATGCATTGGCATCTGCTCTTCTCGATCAGACATTCAGCAAGGTCATAAGATGTGCCGCTCAGCTTTCGACTGGAACAAGAAGAAATTCGTCAGGAACTCGGTGAATATGCCCGTCTCTGAAAAATCTCATCATTCTTAAGGCCTCTTTTTTACTGTGTTTTAACTATTGGCATTGCCTTGGACTTCAGGCTCCATCGTCTTCTCCGAATTGTAATGTTTCTGCGTCGTTATCAAAGTGCTGGAAGCCTGTGGGGTCTCACCTGAGGAAGCTGGAGGTGGAACTCCGTCGCTGTCCGATGACAAGAAGGTCAACACCGCGCATATTACACTGGAAAAGAATGGTAGCTGCCTTGTCTCTGCCGCCTTCCATGTCCACCCTCGCAATCTGAACGTGCACCCTGGGCTGAACCGACACGCACCCCAGCCTCATCCACTACCTGGGGCCTTTTTCATGGAGACGGGATTGGGATCTCCTGGAAACATGGGCGAGGAGGAAATCTCTGAACCTTACTAATCCCGGCATTAACCAGTCCCGTTACGCGTCTCCTTTTCTTGGTGAAGATGAGACCTTCTCTTCTCTTCGAGCTTCCTCATTGGGGCCGTTAATTTAATCATCTCGAATTGCACCGGCCACTATCCTTAAAAAGAGCTCAAATTGATAAGCAAAAATCTGAACATATTGATAAAAATTCTTAAGCGATTAAATTCACGATATATAGAATAGTTTATTCCATATGCATTGAAGATTGATCCATCGAAATTCTATGTTAATTTATTAAAATTATCAAGTTTACTAAAGTTGAGGATGATCTTCTTCTCTCTAATTAAGAATCGATTACCTGAATTAGTGGAATAAATGTAAAATGTCGGATTCAATATAAATTTCAAGATCAGTGTCGTATCGATCCCACTCTGATGGATGCTTTTTCTCTTAATATTTGATTAAATTAAGACAGGAGCCAGGTTGATTAAGGTTGGTGCGCTGCCAGATGAAGATCGCGATATTTGGAGTTGGGATTTGTCAATTAAGAAGTTCTTTAGTTAAATAAAATGAACATGAAATTTTTTCTACCCTTTTCTTGATCTCGAATCGTGACTGGAAGATTGCATCTATCCTCTAGAAAACCGGAAAGAGGAGCGAATGGCTGTCGTTCAGACACACCGTCGCGCCACATCCCAATCCGTCTTTCATTCTTTCTCTGGGTGCCTCGGCGCCTCTGTGGCTCTTCAGTCTCCGCAATGGCTGCGATGCAATGTCAGGCGTTTTCCTCTCCTCTTTCGTATTCTTCCACCCGCCGCAACCACCGGCCGCTTGCAGGTACTCTCTAATGTGGACGCCCTTTAGAAGACTAAGCTTTTCTTCTCCTTCCAGAATTAGACACGTAGAGTTGGAAGTGGGAAATGTTCTGTTGATAGGTCTTTCTCTCTGTTTCGTTGAATTTGTTCCTGGAAACTGGAAACGTTTGTCTTTGATTTTGTTTCTTCGTGGAAAGCCAAAATGGGCTTTAAATCCGTCTCACCTTCTTGAAATTTTGGGGAATGTAGTGGGAACTTCCCTGTTTACCTCACATCTGGTGTGTACTGCTGGTACGAAGATGGGGTTTTTTCTTAACGTAATGAGCGAAAACTGAATTCCCGGAATGTCCTGTAAACTGGGACAATTTTACTTGAAATTTTTGAGGGGGAAGGCTGTCTTCATTAAATGTTGGAGGGATGCATTAAGGGTATTTTGCATAGCTAAGAATTCTGTGCTTCATAATCCGTGCTCTTCTGGCGAATCTTTATCTTTTCATCATTTTTTATTTATTTTTACTATGAAAGCTGCTTCCTTGGTTCACAATTTTAAGCCACTGAGATAGCTAATGGTGCTCCTTGGAAGATATGTCAATCACAGATAATTCGCCTGTATTAAAATTATTTTTCCTGTATTTTAGTGAGGTAACTGGGATATGCTATTTAAATGCAGAGAACTTCCAAAAATTCCCTTCAAGTTGTGGTGTAGATGTATTAAACTCCAAATTCAGGACTAAGATGTCTTTATTCATTATTTACTTCGGAGTCTTTCTGGCATTCTCTGTCTTCGTCTTCTCCACTGTATAATCTGCAAAACACTTCCCTCTTAAATGATTAGAAATTCTTTCATCTGTGCAGGACTGGTGTCTCCACCATGGGTTGCTTGTCGAAGTGCAACTTCATCCTTCAGTGGTCAACCATTGATCCATCTGTACCCTCGTGGGAACAATGTCAGAAGGTGCTCTCAAGTTTCCAGAGCAACAACAATGATGGCAAAGCCAACAATTCAGTTCATTCAAGGCACGGATGAGCAGACGATTCCTGATGTGAGGCTAACCAAATCCAAAGATGGCTCAAATGGTGTGGCGACATTTATCTTTGATCAGCCATCAGTCTTTGATTCCTCTGGTGAACTTGGTGACATTACAGGCTTCTATATGATCGATGAGGAGGGAGTTCTTCAATCAGTGGATGTCAATGCCAAATTTGTCAATGGAAAACCTGCCAGGATTGAAGCCAAATATATAATGCGGAGTCCACGAGAATGGGATCGATTCATGAGGTTCATGGAAAGGTACTCAAATGAGAATGGATTGCAGTTTGTCAAGAAATGAGGCAATGTACATTACCCTCCCTTTTCACCATCTTCTGTATTGAATTGCCTTGCTAATGTTTTTTGATGCAAATCCCCTGTTTTTTTCCTAAAACCGGCAGCTTTGTTTATTGTTATTATCAAATTAACTTCAACAAAGTTGAGAGGTTTTGTATATTTAGTGCATTGGAAGCTCCACATTAAGTAAGGAAGGAACTTATTTTACTGAAGTAAACTAAGCTGTTATGGCCATGGCCGTCGTAAACAAGAGGCAGAAAACAGAGAGGCACTTGTTGAGACTCCAATATAAAATGGATACTTGCAGGTCATGAATTCAATACAGTCTGGAGCTTCTCTACAGTTAAAGAAGACAGAAAAAAGAGAATTAATAATGCAATTATTACTCTATCTATAATGATCTCTTCTAGTCAAATCTTTTGACCAGATGTTCATACATGTTCTACAGATCGTTTACATAGAAAACAGATCCCTCTATTATAAAGAAACTTCATGTGTTCCCAGCTGCATTTTTATCTCTTCTACTCTCCTGAAAACTAATAATCCAATCTGTGTTATAAGAATCGAAGAGAAAGTTCCCCAATCCCTTCTCATCTGACCCAGGTCACCGAGATTGGGCTTCTCACCTTATAATGGCCATGCGCCCAGGTTAGGTGTCCTTCGGAGGACTCAGAAATTCTGTTTCTTGAAATGAACCAAACTGTATATACCTTGCTTTGGTCCAGCCGATTGAATGTCAACTTCTGTGGCCTGACTCTGACTTTCACTCCTTGAGGTGCAGCTACTTGTACACTGTATGTAGATTCTGCTGTTCCTACGTTTGTCACTGTCCGCTTGATTATCTTTATGGTCTTCCCATGCTCGAAGATCACCGAGATTGAAGGGTAGTTCAGGCTGAAGCTCCTGTTTTTTGACAAGATCTCTGAACAGCTCGTATTCCGGTGGGTGATGGTGAAAATGTCTGATCTTCTGTACCCAAGAGAGCAAAGGTGAGTGATATAGTCATCGGGCTTTACATCATAAACTAAGCCGGGATCAAGTGCTCTTGCCGGGTTGACATGCCCGGCGCCAATGGCGAAAGTTCCGGCGGGTTTTGACCCATCCATTATTGGCTTGCCTGAGTGGTCTACGACGTCAGCAGTCGTCATTATTGCTGAACGAATAGCGGCTGGGCTCCATGTTGGGTGGGCACTGCGTATCAACGCGTTGATTCCGCTTATGTGTGGGCAAGCCATGGAAGTCCCAGACAGGACAGTGAAGTTCACAGTCCTTGTGTCCTCGGAAAGTCCCGTTGGGCCCAGGTTCTCCGGCCATGCTGCGATTATGTTCACCCCTGGAGCAATAATGTCAGGTTTAAGGATCGAAGGGTTGGTGATGCTTGGTCCCCTCGACGAAAACAGAGCAACTGCTGGAGCTCGAGACCTGCCGATCACAGTTCCTCCAAATTCTATATGTGCTGTGGGTCTCTTTGTGGAGTTCATGTAATCCCTCAAGCGAAGGGACTCTGCATAACCGATTTGTGTGGCAGGTAAGACATGAATGTCGACGGAATCTTCTTCCTTGTTGATGTCTGCATTTGCGAGGATCATAGCAGCGCCACCTGCTTCTTTCACTACTTCTCCCTTCTCGGCCCTTCCGTTGATGCCTCGGTCACAGACCACCATTTTCCCAGCAATTCGAGCTTTCGAAAGAGAGCCCTTGAAGCACAGTTCTCCTCCATTACTCCTCCCAAATTCGTAAACCAGCTCCAGCTTTTTTCCCGCATGAGGGAACCGGTTTCCCGTGTACATGGATTCTCCATACAGAATTTGACCATCGCCCAACCGAACTATGGCGGGGAATTTCCGATCAAGCGAGCTTGCGCCAACGGTTGTTAGCCAAGGCGCTTCGTTGGCTACCGAGTTCGGGATGGGCCCATTATTACCGGCAGCGCAAACGACGGAAATCCCCCTCTCCGTCGCTCTGAACGCGCCGATGGCGATGCTATCATCGTAAAACGGCAAAGGAAAACCACCCAATGAGAGAGAGAGTATGTCAACTCCATCTCTAATGGCGTTGTCCATTCCGGCGAGGATATCGGAGCTGTAACAACCGCTGAACCAGCAGACCTTGTACATGGCAATGTGTGCCCCGGGAGCCATACCTCGGGCCTCCCCGGCACCCAAACCAAACACGCTCGCTCCGGGAACAACATTGCCAGCCGCCGTCGACGACGTGTGGGTCCCATGACCGTGAGCATCGCGAGGGGAGACGTACTCCGTCGCCAGAGGCGGTGTTGGCGGCGGAGAGGAAGATGCTCGGTGCCCCTTCGTGTAGAAGCGGGCCCCTATTAGCTTACGGTTGCAGAGCGAAGGAGTGAACTGTTCTCCTTCTTCGCAGTCGCCTCGCCACCTCTTCGGCACCGGCGGCATGTGGCGGTCGTCGAAGCTCGGGCTCTCCGGCCAGACGCCCGTGTCGAGGACTCCGATTATTGTCCCTTGTCCGAAGTTGGATTGGGCCCATACATCTCCATGCTGCTGGCCCAGGCCCAAGAACTTGTAAGAGTAAGTGGTGTGCAGTTCCAAGCGACGGTCAGGATGAACAGCGATCACAGTGTGATCACTTCTCAGCACCTGGACCTCGCGTTCAGAGAGACGCGCAGCAAAGCCTTCCATAGCCGAGTGGTAAGAGTAGAGCAGACGAGAGGCAGGGCCAATACCTTCTTCTTTTTCTTCGTCCTCCGATTGGATGGTTCTCTCCAGTAGCGAGAGGTGCCATTGAAGCTTAGATTCGAAGAGAGAGCTGCCCATTTCAGGATGGAGTTGGACAATGTAAGTCTGACGATCATTTTGTGCTCGAAGAGGATGTAAAAACGAGCTAAAAGTGCCCACAAATGAGAAGAAGAAGAAGAAGAAGAATCGGGAGCAGGGGTGATTGGTTTCCATAGGGGTTACCGGTGAACTAGATTTGACTGAGAATGATTTTCGAGCAGCAGCATGGAGGGAGTATTTGAAGGGGTCCCATGGTGGGAACAGAACTGGGTTGTAGACCCATTTCATGGAGACGATGAAACTCGTGATACGAGAGAGCTCTTCATCACGGGGAGTGAGAGGAGGAGCTTCCTTACGAGAGGAGCTGAGCCTGAAACGGTCTGATTTCACGAGAACTTCTGGTGGGAGTTATTACTACTCTCCAGTCTCCTCTTAGGAAGGAAAGCCCCGTTCAAGTTTCGAAATTCCGCGAATCTTTGTCTGTCGTCCCCGTTGCTTGGCTTGCCTATGCCTGCCCGCTACATGAAAGCCATGCACCACTGACTCCATTTAATGCAGCTCCTGGTTTTCATTTAGGGAATTTCACCAAAATAATCATTTAAAATAGCTTATTTTGAAAAATAACGATATCATCAAATTATTTTGAAAATACCCAACTTTGACTGGTCCACTGCACATGTACAATCAAAGGCGACACATAAGTTTTGACAGTTTACATATCACCACATCATCAGTTTAGCGAAGTTAGATAAACTCGTTGTCTGTCATGTCATTATTTTACCACATCATCTGCCACGTATGTCATTAAATAAAAAATTAAATATTTTTTTTAAATAAAAAAATCAAATACACTTTTTATTTCCCCTCTCATCTTTCTCCTCTCCTCTCCTCTCGCCCCCTCTCCTCTCACCCTCTCGCCACCACTTGGCCTTGCCCTCTCTCCTCTCGCTGTCGTGGCTTGGCCTCGACCTCCTCTCCTCTCCTCTTGCCCCCTCTCCTCTCGCCCTCTCACCGCCGCTCGGCCTTGGTCTCCTCTGGCCTCACCCTCTCTCCTCTCGCTACCGTCGCTCAACCTCGGCCTCCTCTCCTCTCCTCTCATCTCCCCTCTCACAGTGCCTGCTGTTAAAGTCAAGTACTTAACTCAGACCACAAACTCTAACAAGAGTGGACAGAATCACTCTGACACCTGCTGCCGCCGCTCCCCACCGCTCGGCCTCGACGCCCCCCTCTCAATTAAAAAATATTTTAAATCGATAATAAAATATGTTAAATTAGTAAGAGTAAGATTTTTTAATTAATTATATATTTATTTTATTTTTAATTATTTTAAATATAAGGTAATAATAAATTTGAAAAAAACGTATTGATAAATTTGGTTTTTAAACTCAAAACTAAAATTTTCAAATTTTTTTATTAAAATAAATTTTAAATTGATAATAAAAAGGTGTTAAAATGGTAAGAGTAAGATTTTTTATAACTTATTATTTTAAATATAAGGTAATAAAAAGTGTACCGGTACATTTATTTTTTAAACTCAAGTGAAATTTCATATTTTTTCAGTTAATAAATATTTTTAATTGATAATAAAAGGTGTTGTAAGATTTTTAATTAACTAATATATATTTTTAATAATTTATTATTTTTTAAATAATGTGATAAAAATTATACAAATCAATTGTATTTTTAAACTCTAAAATATTTTTTTGTATATTTTTAAAATTAATAAATATTTTAAATCTAATTAGTATACTTATTTTATTTTTTATTTTTTAAAATATAAAGTAATAAAAAGTCTAACGATAAAAATTTTTAATTAATAAATATTTTTATTGATATTAAATGGTGTTAAATAAGTAAGAGTTAATTTTTTAATTATTTATTATTTTAGATATAAGGTAATAAAAAGTGTATTTTTTTTTTTATTTTTTTTTTAAATTATTCAAATTTTTTTATCATTTAATGATGTGGCAACTGATATGGCAGAAGACGTAGCAAAATAATGATGTGGCAAACAACATGTTCATCTTACTTCACTGCATTGATGATGTGGTGACATGTAAGCAGTCAAAGCTTACGTGTCACCTTTGACTGTACACATGTGATGTGGACCGATCGAAGTTGGGTATTTTTCAAAATAATTTAATGACGTCGTTGTTTTTCAAAATAAGTTATTTTAAATGATTATTTTGGTAAAATTCCCTTTCATTTACTATGGCTTGTATTCGCATGCTCGCTCCTCAGCCCTGGCTTCGGTCCTTAATTCTTGTGGACAACTTCAATGTAGGGAAAGGCATCCGTATGTGTAGGCACAGGTACAGCCACTGTGATGTGTCATTCAAAGTTCAGCGCAACGGTATCTGAAATTCTTGTCTACATTGGTAAGGTTAATTTTGGGTACAAGGTCATATTTCAGTCGCCATTTTCGGAAGGAAGAACTACTTCTTTGTTTCATCTGTAGAAGAATATAGTATTGCTTGTTGGTGTGAGCTATCTTAAGGAGGAGGAAGTCTTCAATCCATCGTAAAATCAGAGGAATATACAATCTGAGATATTAGATTCACTCTGATGTGTAGGGTCCATCCCCCAAAGATGTTAGATCTTGTGTTTGCTGGTTTGTCATATTTGTTGATGATTGTATACGAATGACTTGACTTTACTTGTTGAAACATAAGGATGAGGTCTTTCATATCTATCAATTTTTTCATAAGATGATTTAAACTCAGTTCTTCGTTAATATTTGATTTATTCAATCTAATAATGGTGGATAATATGTGAATCAATAGTTTAGTGATTATTTTCCCCATCATTGATTGATTCATAAAACCTCATGCCCCAAGACTCCTCACCAAAATGGTATTGTGGAGCGGAAAAACCGCTACATTTTTTAAACAACTTGGCTCTTTTACTTGGGGCTCAAGTGCCTAGACATCATTGGACTGATATTGTTGCTACAATCGTCCACCTTATTAACCACAGGTCTTCCAAAAATTTTGAGTTTAAGATTGCATTAAAGGCCTTGTCAAACTATGTTCCATTACCCATGGTGTTGATGTTTCTCCTTCGAATTTTTGGATGCGTTGTGTTCATTAATCTCCACAAAAACCAACGCTCAAAACTTGATTTGTGTCCCATTTTATGTCTATTTTTGGGATATGTGGTCCATAAAAAGGGTACCACTGCTACGATCCAACTACTCAACACACATATGTAACTATGGATGTCACGTTCATTGAATCAAATACTTTCTAATCGTCTGTTGCATCCAATTATTCTCTTTAGGGGAGACATGAGAAGAGCTGAATTGGCTGACATTTGACTGGTTCAAGAAAACTGATAGCAACCATTGTGGAACCAAATCTAGAGAAGATATCTTCAAAAGTTGATGAAGCAGTGCCCTTCCTCCCCTCAATATCCAGTGACCCATCTCTTCCAAATATCATTGAAGTAAGTACTCATGTCACATCTCAAAATTCTAATGATGTGGATACTCCTCTTGGCAACCCATCTCTTGAGAATATCATTAAGGTAAGCACTCCTGTCACACCTCAAAATTTTAATGATGTGGCTACTACTGTTGGCTATGAATTACCTATCAAGAGTAATCAGAGCAAACTACAAAACAGATATTCCCCTAAAGTGAAAGAACAAATATCGAAATATCTAATTGCCAATTATGTGTCTACAAAAGAACTATTCGAACCCCTAAAAAAGTTCGTAAATAAACTACCCTCACACCATGTTCCCACAAGTGTTGATGAAGCTCTAAAAGACCCTAGGTAGGTTCAAGCCATGAAGGAAGAAATGGTAGCATTAATAAAAAATGAGACCTAGAGTCTTGTTCCTTTACTTTAAGGTAAAAGAACAGTGGGGTGTAAATAGGTATTCTCCATCAAATTCAAATCCGATGAAACAGTTGAACGGTACAAGACAAGGCTAGTAGCAAAATGATATATACAAATATATGGCATAGATTATTAAAACACATTCTCACTAGTTGCCAAATTGAATACTATTAGAGTGTTGTTATCTCTTGCCGCTATAGCCTTGATTGGCCATTGCACCAGTTTGACGTTAAAGGTGTTTTTTTTTATGGAGATTTTGAAGAAGAAATCTACATAGATGTTCCCCTAGGATATATGACAAATTCCGAAGTTAGGACTGTGTACACACCCGAGCAAACTACATATGGCTTGAAGCAATCTCCTAGAGCGTAGTTTGGGCAATTGAGTTTGGCAATGCGGAATACGATTTTAAAAAAAATAATTTAGATTATACATTATTCTTAAAGCATCAACGGGGTAAAGTAACAACTTTGATAGTGTATAAAGACGATATAATCATTACAAGAGATGATCTTGAAGAAATAGCAAGATTTCTAGAGAAATTGGCAACAAAATTTATGATGATAAATCTAGGAGGACACAAATATTTTATGGGAATCGAAGTTGCTAGGGCTAAGCAAGATATATTTATTTTCCAATGAAAATATGTTCTAGATTTATTATCAAAAGTTGGACTACTAGAGTATAAACCTACAAATACCATAATAATCCCAAATCACAAGCTTGGAGAATACCCAAACCCAATACCAACAGACAAAGGAAGATACCAGAGATTGGTTGAAAAGCTTATTTATCTCTCTCATACATGATCTGACATCGCATATGTAGTAAGTGTAGTGAGCCAATCATGCATTGTCCGAGTGAAGATTATGTGAATGTTGCAAATCAAATTCTTCGATAAAAGATCCACGGATCTAGCAAGTATTACTTTTAATTATTTATTTTCTATAAAATTTATTTTTAATTATTTCTTGTTTTATTAGTTTTCGAGTAAGTATTTTAATTATTTTATTTCTATTTTCCTATTTAAATAATTTCACTATTTAATTTTCTTTTTAGTATTTATGTTTAAATAATTTAAAAATTGTTTATAATTTCTTATTTATATATTTTAATTCATTATTGATGGCTTACCATTTTCTTATTTGAGTAAAATAATTAAATAATTTTTTATTTTTCTGATATTCGTTGGTTTTTACTAAAAATAATCCATTCAAAATTTTTATAATTTTATTTATGCTATTTCTCTTCAAAAAAGTTAATTATTTATTCTAATTTTAAAATTTTATTATTATTTAAATTGCACACTTTATTTCTATTTTCTGCTTTTACTTATTTTTTAATTTATTTATTATCTTAGAAAATATAATAATTTACTATTTTGTATAAAAAGTCAAATTTTAATTTTGGAACTCATTAAAAAATTATATTGAAATTTAAAAAAATATGATTTTATAATTGAAAAAAATTGACATTATTTTGATATTTTTTATAATTTTAATATAATATTGTATTATATTTTAAAAGTTTTATTTACCCATGTGAGTCGCTAAGTAAATGATACTTGCAATGAAATAGGTTAAAGTAATCAAATACCCAAAATTTATATTACTTGATTAGCCAGTCAGCCAGGGTGTAGCCAATTATGTGAACAAAATTTCAGCCTAGCGAGGACTCAAAGAGGAGGGATTGCTTCGAAACGTTCGTAAGCCTAGACGAGTGGCTTGAGTTCTCTCGGATCCGATTGAGTGGAGTCACAGTCACCGAGCGACGTACGTTTCCCCTGAAACGACTGAACCAGACTTTCGAAAGTCGAAACGATTAAGCTCGGGTTCAGCAACGGTCTGAGTGGTGGGGGCGTGCGCGTCCTACGACACCCATGGCAACAGTAGCAGCGGCGGCTGCGTCCAGAACTCACCTCTTCCTCTGGCCCAATAAGCTCCCTTTCTTCCCCGCCAGAGCCCGTAAATGTTGGAACTTGAACGCTTCCGAGCATCTCGTCTTTTCCGGCAGCGGAAACCCCTGTGAATTCTCTCTCCTTCACACTTCGTGCAAGTCTTTTCAATCCAGTGTGCAAAACGCTTCCACCACGGAAAACCCACCTCTTCGTTCTATAGACCGAGCCAATGTGATCGATGCTCTGCAGAAAAGGGGCCTCGTTGAATCTATGACGAGCGAAAATCTGAGGTCAGCCTGTTCTAACCCTAGTGCCTCTCCTGTTAAAGTCTATTGTGGTTTTGATCCAACGGCCGAGAGTTTGCATTTGGGGAACTTGATTGGGATCATTGTGTTATCTTGGTTTCAAAGATTTGGGCATAAAACCGTAGCTTTGATTGGTGGTGCTACTGGTAGGATCGGTGATCCGTCCGGGAAGAGCTTGGAAAGACCTGAATTAAATGTAGAGACAGTAGAGAAGAACACTGCTAGCATTGAGAGCATAGTCAGCAGAATCTTAGGTACAACTTCAAAAATCTCGAATTTAAGTAGTGGGTATGAAAATACTTCCAGTTTGAAAGAGGACAATATCGAACTTGGTCAAGGGGATTCTTTTACAATTTTGAATAATTTTGATTGGTGGAAAGAGTTTAGGCTACTGGAGTTTCTGCGAGAAGTGGGAAGGTACTCAAGAGTTGGAGTGATGCTTTCCAAGGAGAGCGTCAAAACACGGTTGGAATCTGAGGAAGGAATAAGCTACACTGAATTCACATATCAGTTGTTACAGGGCTACGATTTTCTCCATTTGTTCAAACACAATGGGGTTAATGTTCAAATAGGAGGTAGCGATCAGTGGGGAAATATCACTGCTGGAACTGAATTAATTCGTAAAAAACTCCAAGCAGAGGGAGCTTATGGCTTGACTTTCCCTCTTCTACTGAAAAGTGATGGGACTAAGTTTGGCAAATCAGAAGGGGGAGCTATATGGCTGTCTCCCTCTATGTTGTCCCCTTACAAGTTTTACCAATATTTCTTCTCAGTTCCAGATATCGATGCCATAAGGTTTTTGAGGATTCTTACTTTTTTGAGCTTGGAGGACATCGACAAGCTGGAACAAGAAATGAAACAACCTGGATATGTACCCAATTCAGTTCAAAGGAGACTTGCTGAAGAAGTGACCCGTTTTGTTCATGGAGAAGAGGGTCTGCGAGAAGCCTTGAAGGCGACAGAGGCATTGAGGCCAGGGGCTGAGACAAAGTTAGATTGGGAAATGATTGAGGGGATTGCTGAAGGTGTCCCATCTTGTACTTTAGCTTATGATCAAGTATTGGATGCTTGTTTAGTGGATCTATCTGTTTTGACTGGCTTGTTTGGTAGTAAATCGGCTGCTCGCCGGATGGTTAAGCAGGGAGGTCTTTATCTGAACAATGTGAGGATTGATGGGGAGGATAAGGTGATTAATGAAGGAGATATTATTGATGGGAAAGTCCTATTGTTATCAGCCGGCAAGAAGAACAAGATGGTTGTTAGAATTTCCTCAACTTAATTCTTGTGTAGTTATATCAACTCAGTTACATGACAGGCAAGAATCTCAAACCTGTTTATTATTCTTTTCTAAAAGTTTACCTCTATTTATAGAGCAGGCTCTTTTTCCCTAGCAAATTACTGTCTGTTTCATTCGTCTACTTGAATCCATTCCTGCCCTTTTCATTTGTGGCCAATGCTGTTCCGCAGAACCATTCAATAGAAAGCAATGTTCCTTGGGAAATTCAATAGGAAAAGCAGAGAGGTATGTGTGAATTTTTTGTTCAGATGCTACTGTAATGCTTTGGATGGAATAAAATGCCTTTGGGGTCTCAGAGTGGAAAAGTAATTTAAAGCACAGTAGTGGTTGTGTTTATGCTTTGCTTTTTAGTGAAATCCAGACTTCTAAAGAGAAAAATTATCCTGATTAACACAGATAGGTAGTTTACATCAGTGTCTTCAGACTTTTTGAATTTGTTGGTTCAATTTGACGGTAAATCCTTGTTCGTGAAAGAAAAGCTCGACGATAAATCTGGTGCATTCTGTGTGGTTAAAGCAACTTTGTCGTTCTCTAACAAGTATCTGCTTAGTTTCTGGGTCTTTTGTGCTTTGGATTCTAATGAGATTTGCACAGGCAAAGAAGAAAAAGTCTTTAATGGCAGATAGTTGGTCTTAGGGGCAAGCTGCATGACTTATCTCTATTATTAATCATTTCCTAGATATTATTCACTACTTTCCTTTTCTGTTTGTAAGCAGCCAGTCATCAATTAAGATTACCTGGGTTGATATGTTCGTAATTCCAGTGGACTGATTCTCTTTCTGCTGCTTTAACTATTTCCGCTGCTTTCCCTCTGTTGCCTTTTCTTACATGGCCAAACAGTGAGCCATCGACATCTCCTCCTTGGCCTTGCTGTTTAATAGCTCGCGAAATCCGAAATATTATACGTCACTCAAGCTCTGAATGAATTATCCAGTAGAACCTAATCAATCGGAACAGGACAATCAGATACGTTCCTGCTGCTGCATCTAGCTGTGCATTTCCAGAGATGTTTCTGTCGTTCATTAATTTCTTGATCAAGAAACCAAAGGTAAACCGCCTCCGTTTCATCGGAAGTAGAAGTCGTTCCCCCTCTCCTCTCTCTTTCTATACGAGTCATTGTGCAACTGGACTGTTTTGGCTCTTCAACGTTGGCGGCGTCTCCAATGTCGGGATCGATAAACCCCACCTCAGATAAGATTAGAAGTGGTCGCCCCTGTCAACAACGACTCCTATTTGTGGACACTGGCAGGTAGGGGGTGGTATTGAACCGAGCGGGTTTATAGTAATTCGAGTTCGGTTCGGTTCAAAATACCGCGATCTTGAATCGAATTCGAGATCCAGTTTTCGACTCGTTTACGTAAATAAACCGAACTTTGAACGAGGCTCAGTGGCTTGGGACTCGGGACTTAGAACTGAAGGAGGAAAGGCGAACGCCGAGTGATTGTTAAGCACGCAAAGTCGAATCAATCGTAACAATTAAAGAGTATCATCTACGTTTCTCTTTCTGGGTTTCTTTTCTGGTTTCTGAAACTGCATCGATCGGTTTAGTGGGGGGTCTGTTTCTGAGTAATTTAAACGGGGAAAAGAGAGAAAATGTGTGTACAAAGCACGCGAGGATTGAATACAAAAAGAAAAAGAAAGAAAAAATCAAAAGTGGGCATCTTTTAATGAAAGATCCAGCTGCTTTCATAGTGCGGTAGGAAAACCGGCACATCAGCTTTAAATAATGTCTGGAAAGCTATGAACGAGGATTGCTTCTTTCGATATTTTTATTTATTTTTAGATAATGAAAGCCTATCACAGACGACGGATTCCGAGATGGTGGGATCTGCCGACAAGTTTTGCCTGAAACGGGTCCTTAGATGTTGGATAGATTACTGGCTTTGGTGGTTCAAAACCGGTGATGGCCTTAGAGCCAATGATGAGTAATCACTAAAATCGTTTTTGTTTATCTGTTTACTACGCTTACTTGAACTGGAAAAATCTTGAACGAAATCAAACGCACCAACCATTCCAAGTTCCAACCTCCATTTTCTCTCGTGATTTTTTAAAAATATGATATTAATTATGACCCTCGTCTTCTTCAATACGAATGCCAGTGCGCTTTCCCTTGATCTGGACTCCCAAGTCTTCCGAATTTCCGACTATCTAACGATGATAGATTAACAGAGAAAATCCAGGAGTCTGGCCAATAAAACTCCACTAACTAATCTCAACCACCGTCTCTTTCCCTTCTCGCCCCTACTAAACGCAAGAATTTCCCCCTTACTCCCTGTAATTTAAAGTTACAGGATTTTCTTTTTCACCCCTCCAACTTCCGGTCATCCTTTGCATGTTTCCTCAGTCTCCGTTCTTCTCATTCTTTTCCTTGGAACTTTTTTTTTAACAGAAAAAGATTGTTCCGTAATTGACTTTTTGCTGTTCATGTTTCGTCTCTTTAAGAGCTTTTCGACCGCCGTTGGGTTCAATACGTCCTATAGTGAGGAAGCGGAAGCTTCAAATTTGATGGGTTTTGGAGGATTTTGATTTGCGAGGACGCCGAGGAGGTGGTGGGAAAAATGTTTGAATGCAAGTGTTTCTATTGGGGTAGAAGTTACGATGTTGTGCCTCCGGAGCCGGAGCCCTTTTATTTACCTGCGCCAATTCCTCGGTGGCCGGAAGGTAGTCTTCTTCTTCGTTTTTTTTTTTTTTTTTTTTTTCATGTGCTGAAGAGAATAGTGGATTTTACCGGCTATTATTATCAGGTCTTTGGGGAAGGTGGGGGATTTTTATTCGTATTGCTTTTGTTTTATGTCGAGGTTGTTTCTTGTCCTTCCCCTTCTATGAGTTGATCGATTATTGGCGTTTCTTGATTTTAAGATGTATGACTTTTGTTTTTTGGGTTAGATTTTCTTGTTTGCTGTAGGTGCGTGATTTTTCTTTCCTTTGTCCGTTCCTTTTTTCCTCTCTCTCTGTACGATTTTTCTTTTTTGTTTTTGGGAAAGATTTTCTTGTTTCCTGTTGGTGCGTGGTTTTTCTTTCTTTTGTTCGTTCCTTTTTTCCTCTCTCTCTGTACGATTTTTCTTTTTCTTCCGTGTGTGTCCTTGCAAAATTTCCTTGAAATGAATACTCTGTTACAAAAAATCTGCTATCCCTCCATTTCTTTTGTTTTCCAATACGGCATAGGCACGAATTTTGGTCAGAGCTCCTGATTTCGTTCCTCATATTGCAGCGAGCTGCAAAAGGCTAGCTTATGTTGATTGGCTATGGTCATATTATTTGCGTTTCAATGGGCCATGCTTGTTGCAATTTTCATAATTGAAATTTCATGCAAGGATCGGTAGCAGAAAAAAAAAAGAAAAGGATGTTTACGTGGTGATTAAATCGTTTTCAGGTGGCCTGCTATAGTTACCGTTCATCTCTTAATTGTCAAGTGATTGACTTGTAAGAGTCTGGAGGAAAAAAATGCTCGAATTTTGTTGAATATATTGCTTGAGCTTCTTGGCCTTTTATGGGCAATTAGTCTGCTTCTCTCTCATTAGACTGACCAAACCTGCAAGTTTGATGAATTCTGAGGTTTGATTTTCTATGTTGATTTTGCATTCCTTCTCTTCACTTTAGAGGATTCGAGTATGGATCCATGATTTGTGCATATAGTTCATTGACAAGAACCTTGCTTCCACGGTTGAACTTGCAGTGTTCATACCCAGTGGAAGAATTGCTCTTTTATTTATGCTTCTATGTTGTGTTCTTGATATGATTCAACCAAAAGAAAAAGATCATTACTTTGTCACAGAGATTGTTTTGATATTCTAAATAGTTTTGGTCCCATGAATGCCTCTGTAAGTCACAGTTAAATATCCTGTATAGTTCACAGCTTTTGCAAAGGAGTTGTTAAGTGTGGTGCTTTTAATGACTTATAACAAGTACCCTCATACTTTAGTTCTGGAATTTGCCCAGGTGGAGGCTTTGCTACAGGAAGAATTTGCATTGGAGAGATAGAGCTTATCCAAATCACCAAGTTTGAGCATGTTTGGAGCTGTAAGTCCTTGAAGCATAAAAAAGATGGTGCTTCATTCTATAAACCTTTGGGAATGCCTGATGGATTTTTCAGCCTTGGTTACTTCTGTCAACCAAAGAACCAGCCATTGCATGGGTCTGTTCTTGTGGCTAGGGATAACCATGCAGCGGGAAATCCATCAGCTCTTAAAGAACCAGTTGACTATAAATTAATCTGCAGTACAGATAACAGGGCTGATAATAATCATGATGGATGTGGTTATTTTTGGTTACCTGATGCACCTGAAGGCTATAAAGCCATGGGTTGTGTGGTTACCGACAATCCCAACAAACCTTTGCTTGGAGAAGTAAGATGTGTCCGATCTGATCTAACTACAACTTGTGAGACATATGATCTGATGTTTAACATGGATTCTATGCTGCCAAAGTTCCCGTTTAGAATCTGGAGCATAAGACCCTGTGATAGAGGGATGTGGGGTAAAGGCTTATCCCTTGGGACATTTTTATGCTGTAATGATCGGAGTGAAGGAGATGAATTGAGCATAGCATGCTTGAAAAACCTTGATCAGAGCCTCCATGCAATGCCGAATTTGGAGCAGATTCATGCACTCATCCAGCACTATGGACCAACAGTTTTCTTCCACCCCAATGAGATTTATTTACCCTCGTCAGTATCATGGTTCTTCAAGAACAGGGCCTTGTTATACCGAAAAGGTGTTGCGGCTGGTGAGGCCATTGATGGGAAGGGCTGTATCCTGCCTAGTGGTGGTTATAATGATGGAGAGTATTGGATAGACTTGCCTGTAGATGATCCTGAAGACTTTGTAAAACATGGAAATATAGAAAGTGCTGAGCTCTATTGTCATGTGAAGCCAGCTCTTGGTGGAACCTTCACTGATATTGCAATGTGGGTCTTTTGCCCCTTCAATGGGCCTGCAACCCTCAAGGTTGGCATGGTAAATTTTCCATTTCGCAAGATTGGACAACACGTGGGTGACTGGGAGCACTTCACTCTTCGAGTGAGCAATTTCACCGGGGAGCTGTGGAGCATATATTTCTCACAGCATAGTGGTGGGGAGTGGGTAGATGTTTGTGATTTGGAGTATATTGCGGCCAACAAAGCAATTGTTTATTCTTCCAAAAGTGGTCATGCAAGTTTCCCACATTCTGGTGATTACCTCCAAGGATCACAGAAGCTGGGAATAGGCATTAGGAATGATGCTGCCAGGAGCAACTTGTCAGTGGATTCGAGTACCAAGTATCAGATTATTGCAGCAGAGTACTTGGGTGAAGGAAAAGTAGCAGAGCCCTGTTGGCTGCAGTATATGAGGGAATGGGGTCCAACTATTGTCTACAATTCAAGATCTGAACTAGAGAAGATTATTAGCTTCTTACCCGTTGTAGTAAGATTCTCTGTGTTGAACCTCTTTGATCGGTTCCCAGTGGAGCTTTATGGGGAGGAAGGACCAACGGGTCCCAAGGAAAAGAATAATTGGGAGGGAGATGAAAGAGGGTAGCCCGTGTTCTTTCTTCTACATTTTTAAATCCGTTGTTCATTTACAGTGCCCCGACAATTTATTCAAGGACCAGAAGAATTGGTCATTTGGTGAGAAAGCCATACATGAAGGTAGAGTGTACGTATTATTTAAGATTCAGTAAGATTGTCAAGGATGCATATGGCGGGGTGGTACTTGGTGTGGTTCTTGCCACCCACTGTCGGTGAGAGCATGTGTCAGCTTGTAGTTTACCAAAGAAAAAGAGAAAGGAAATTATATCAGCGTATGGATTTTGAAGCATAGAGTCTCTCTGCTGCTTCTCTGCTGCTTGCAGTTGAAGAGCGACTGAATGTCCTCGAAGGCTAGAAAGGTATTTTAAGGCTATCGATACCATATGCGTTTCCACACTGCTAGCAGGCCTTCCTATTTTCTTTCCTGCAGTATCTCTATGTAATTTTTGTAGGAAGGAAATGAAGCTCATATTGTTGCAGGAGAATTAAAAGATTGTCAGTTGGGAGCTTGAAAACTCGAACAAACTGTTCACTAGGCCAAACAAATGGGCTGCTACTGGCAGCTGGTCTGTCTCATTCCTTGGTCCTAACTACTGTAAACTGGTCAGATTTGGATTCGAACTGCTCGTAATTTAGACTTGGCTGTCGAGATTGCCCTAGGGGAAGAGGTGGGGAGGAGACGAGGGGACAGAAAAGGTGGAGGGCCAAGAAGAAAAGAGAAAAATAAATATGTAAACCATTTCAAGATTTTGGGATTTCCCCTCCTTCCATTTTATTGTGAAGATCTATTGAAACGAAAAAAAAAATGAGTCTCTAAAATGGAGAATATGTGATTGGCCCTCACATTTGTGAAAATGGGTTCCACTCAAGTGTCCAATCTCAACCTCTTCTATAAGAGGTTTCACATTTTATTTTATTTTCATTTTAGCAAATCTCAACCCTTTGCAAGGACCTCAAAGATTCTATCGCTAGTGTTTCTGCTTTCGAAATACACTCAGTATTGATAAGGGAGTGGAACGATGTCTTTAACGAGTGGCAGCATTTCTTATGAAGCTGCAACACTAGCGAGGGCTCCAGTGTGCCGCCACTCTTGTAAAACGATCGGCGGCTTCGCTACGGTGTAAAGAGTGGGGCGGGTTTATGACGCTACTACTGTGTAAAACTCTTGCAGGTTGAGTATGATTATTTCCTACAATTTGATAAGAATTTTTTTATCGGATGTCTCTCAGACAAATAAAAAACACAAAATTATATGGAAATATGGAATTTATAGCGATCGGCGATTAGGCCAACGTGGTGCCGTTGTCTTTTGTCGTAACAGTGACTCACTGAATGTTGGGAACTTACCGCTGGCGCACAGTGAACGATGGCAGCTCCGCAGAAACTGACATGTCATCGTGCTCTAAGATCGTGAAACGGAACGCGCTCCCTACAAAATGTTACTGCAGCTGTCAAGTACACTCTTCACTTTGCATAGTCTTCCGACCCTCGTACACTATATCAGGAGCCGGAGTAGCAGCTTGGCCATGAGCACCAAGTCAAAGCTGAGAGGAGTGGTCTTCGACATGGACGGGACCCTGACCGTTCCCGTCATTGATTTCACTGCAATGTACAAGGCAGTGCTGGGAGAAGAAGAATACAAAGGCATACGTGCTAAAAACCCTACTGGGAGAGATATATTGCATAACATTCAGACGTGGAGCACCCCCAAGCAGCAGAAGGCCTTCGAGATTATTACTGAATTTGAGCGCCAAGGGATGGAACGCCTTCAAATCATGCCAGATGGGCGGTTGCATGCTTTGGCTCTATGAACTACATGGTAAATGGGTCTTGGTATTTATTGCTTGCTTATTTCTGGAAATTTAGATATTTACTTTCCGTAGATTTGGATTCTTGGGTTCGCTTTTTCAATTTTTTTTTCTTCCGAACTAGAGACGCATTTTCTTCTCAACTTCTTTATCGGCTTGTTGTGTTCTTGGAGTGGTGTATTCTTGATTTTATTGTTTTTTACTTTATGAGGTTTTCACTTTGAATGGTTGTGGATTCGGTGAGTTGCTATTTGTTGAACTGAATCCGTGAAAAGCTGTAATTTCTCTTATTCTGAAATTTTTTCCCAGCTTCCGGCTTCTTCAAGTCAATCGATACGAGTGGTGCTTGGAACTATGCTGACTTCTTTACAATTTCCCTTTCTAATTTCATTCGCTTGCACCAAGTCTGTTGGAGTGCTGTTACCACATAAATATACTTTTTAAAAATCACGGAAATGAGGTAGCAGAGGAACTGGAATACCTGGATATGGTCAGATTGCACAATGTGTGAATGGCTTTTCATCTACCAAATGTTTAGGCTGGAGAAGCTTTGAAGACCCTAATGTCATGAACAATTTACCTTTAAACTATAGGTATAACGTTGTTCTGACTGAATTCTTCTGCACTCTTGGATAGTTCGTGCAGATTAATCTATTTCAATGACAACTTTGACGACGTTATAATCAAAATTTATACTCTATAATTGTTTCCCATCATTTTGTTGTTAATAAAATGAATATAAGATGTCCCAGTAATTTGCCCGGAAAGAGATTGAAATGCCAATTTTCATGATTCAGTTTCCACCTTCTAAATTTACTTGTATATCATGTACCAAGTCCCAATCTCCTTATATTATGTTTAACTTTTTGAGTTTTCTATATGAAACATATTTGAATTTTAAAGTGGAATAGATGGCTTATCTAGCATTTTAGTATGCTTGATTATTGAGTATTTGTATATATCAATGTTAACTTCGACAGAGACAACACCCCACACATCACCCAGAAAGCAGCATACTTATTTTTGTGCTTTGCTAGTTTTAGCCCACTAGAAAGCAGAGTAGTTATTTTTCTTCTTTTCTAGTTTTACAGTCTAAAACAGGTAAAACCTGTTGGGTTTTGATGCAAGCATATGAATACTACAGGTGCTGTTGAACTCTGCAAATTTCTTGATTCCAGAAAAATAAGGTAATGACTGTCTTTTTCTTACCTGTATTCTGTATTCTTATTGTTTTGCTTGCTTTGTGCGTTTTATGAAAGTTTTTGGTTGGCAATTTGAATTTTTTAGGTTTACTTCACTTTTCTTTTAACAGCAATTACATAAAAATTTAGACTTAACTTCTCTTACAGATTTCAATGTGCATTTTCTTTCAGAAATATTTAAATTCCATTAGTAGGGTCGTACCCTATGTCTCTTGGATGTGAACAGTGCTAACCGAACGTAGTACATTGATGGATCTGATGCTATCTCTGCCTGTTGCTTTTGCAGAAGGGGTCTAATCACTCGCAATATTAAGGCTGCAGTTGACTTGTTTCATCAACGGTTTGGGGTAAGGTTTTTCTTTTGCCAGAAATATAGCTTGCATGTAGTCTGTAGACATTAATACAATCCTAGGTATCTATCAACTGCCAACATCACAATTAACTGTTCTCGAAGTTCCTTGAGGTTATCTTTTCTGTAGACATTAATACAATCCTATGTATATATCTATAGCACAACATCACAATTAACTGTTCTCGAAGTTCCTTGAGGTTATCTTTTCTGTTTGTACTGGTCATATTATATTCATTATAATCAAGGATAATGAAAGACAGGAGATGGAATTTAAGGGCTACAGAAAAGGAAGGAAAAATGTGTACATTTCTAGTTTATTCACTTTTGACTATAGTAAATCCAACATTCTTCTAGGCTTTAAGTGTTTTGTGAAATATGATGATAATCAAATTCCTTCTTGACTACCAAATGGTTCTACAAGAGGCATCTTCAGTGTCAACAATATCCCAACCATCAGAAGTCAATTTACATGATGCCCATTGGGAAGTAATTCTTCATCTTATTTTGTAGATGAATTAGTGGATGTGAAACCCTCTCAAAGCTTATTAGAGCACAAGAATGAAAGACGAATTAACGGATGTGAGACCCCTCAAAACTTATTGGAGCACAACAAACCTATTGTAATCCTAAAACTTTGATATGTTTATTGAAAAATAACAGTGAGAGAGGAGAAATTATAAGACGACTAGATGAAAATCTACCTCTCTGGCTACTCTTTCCTTTTCTGGAAAAAGAAAAATTCTCCCTCTGTATTTCCTAAACGTCAACAGAAATTGAAGATAATGAAGACATAGGACACATATAAATGCTATTGACGTGTACTGCCCTTTAGCCAGAGCAAGGTCTGCCTCATGAGTTCCAGTGGAGGTCTGCCAATTAATCCCCTTTACTATTGAATGGAAAATTCACTTTTTAGAATCAACTGGAATACATTTTTGTCTGATAATAGTCAGTTACCGGCATCGTGAACCACTGCCTGATTGCCACATACAATACAGAGGCCCATCAACTGTGAAAACGATATCCATAAAAATTAGTAACTGCATTGATTCACATATGGCATGGACCATATCTCCAGACTCACCTTTGGTATCAGACCTAGCAACTTGGCTCTTACTTTCCTAGGACACTATATTACCCTGCAGAAATGCAATGATTTCAGCTGGTCTCCCTCAATAATATTGCTCAGAGTAGAAGAAAATCATGGACTTGAATCCAATGTTAATGTTTAGATTTTATGAAAGAAAGAGAGAACGAGGTTATGAAAAACGTTTTTATGTAACTGGTTCCCTCATATTCTACTTATTTGTACCCACTGATAAAAATATCAAGTACTTGTTCACTGCCAATCCATTTACTACAAGACACTAAAAAATACCACCCTGTTAACTCATGAATGATGAATACTAAAGGTTCCTTTCTTTCTATTCCCTACAGTAAAGGTGGAGTCTCTAGGGGGATCCACTCATAGATCAAAATAAAATGCTTGGATTGGGCATCATGTCACTTATATTAACTTCGAACACTGTGGACTATTTGTTCTAGTACATTTCATTCAACAGTTTCTTCTTGTTTCTTCTGCCATTGTAGTTGGAATTTACCCCAGCACACAGCCGGGAGTTTCGCCCTTATAAACCTGATCTAACTCCTTTACTTCATATCTGTACAACTTGGGATGTTCAACCCAATGAAGTGATAATGATTGGTGATGGCCTCAAAGATGATGTGAATGCATTTGATTTATAAAACCCTTTTTTTAAAATTATATCTTTGTATTCTAATTTGTCAATGGTGCTGTCTTATTTTTTAGTACTTTAAGACTCAAATTTATTACCGAAACTTGATACAAACTGCCCTGTTTGCAGCATGGATTTCAACAGAAATTCTGTCATTCCAGGCAATCCTTGTCACATGATAAGAGTGAACTTTGACATGAAAAATTATTCAATGATTGTAATGTTCAATAACAAGAATTTTCTAATTAATAATCAGTCTCTCCTCTTCTTTCAATAAAATCCCCCTTATCATTTTTAAAAAATAATTTTCTCTCAGACACTTGGCTTGAATCTTAACTTGCCATTATTTTGCTTGAAATGTTTTTTAGTATCGGTTGTATATCATTCAAGTGCAGAGGACTGATTTCATGAAAGAATTTTTAGTTTTTGACACTACCCATGCTAGTTATTGTGTACCCAAACTTTTGATTTCTGCCGTAAGTCCTTCATGTTCTCATGGCCATAACTTGACAGGTTGCTCGTGGGAAACGAGCAGGAGCTTTTACATGCTTGCTTGATGAAACAGGAAGGTATAATTCCTCTGATTTTCTCGCTGCTGATCTGCAACCAGATTTCAAGGTATCCTCACTAGTTGAAGTGAATGCACTACTGGAAGAGAATTTCGAGCTTTCTCCATTATATAACAACTTTTAAATAATTTGAATAAAGTTTGTATATGTTGTTGTAATTCACAAGATACCAAGTCCCATTGTTTCAGATTTTTTCAATTGAATGCCACTAAAGATTGTAGTCCCGCGAAAGAGAATACTGACTCCATTTTCTCAGTGATAGCATACAGGAGATAATGAAAAACAAACATCTGAATATGGATGTGAGGCTTCCATGGGTAGGGTTTTGGGGAAATAGTAATCTCACTCTCAAACAGGGAAAATCGATTCAAAGAAACTGGTTCTTCTGCAGCAGCTTTGATGAAAACATTGCCTATTAGCACAGAAATCAGCAGGTTAATGATTATTTACTAATATCCTCTTGAATTTGAGACCATTGTACTCATGCTTGTGTCAAAGATGTTTCGGAGTGCAGCAGGAAGCCATGATGGTTTGGTTCACGTGAAGCTTCAGGTGAAGACGATGGACCATCCATTATACTCTCTAATTAAATGGAATGGGTGTGAATAAGAACCGAGTCTATAGGCTGGAAGCAAACTCGAAGAAAGTAGCTTTCAAGAAATATTTAATTTGATCAACTGGATCTCCATTGCTCCATCGTGTTGTCATGTCTTTGGCTATTGCCTCATACAAACAAAAGCAACTCAAGCTAGACGAAAGGTGACTACGTATGCAGTTTGGACCAGTCTGCGTCCGTGGAGGATATCAGGGAGGAATCGAGAGCCGTGTCAACTAGACGCCATTATAGGGAAGTTTTTATCTTTTTCTTGATTTCTTCTATTGAGCGCTCGATTAAATTTGCCCTTAGTCACGAGACGATGATTTCCAAGAAAGCAACGGAATGAGTATCAAAACGGAGCAATTGATGATCTGCCTTTCCGTTATAGTGACCGTTTTGGCATCAGTAAGCAGCAGCCGTCCTTGTTCCATCACAGCTTTGACTAGCTTCTCACTGACGCGTTTCATACACTGTTAATAAGATTTGAGTGTTGCTCAAACCGAGACAAGAAACAAGACTGCGCAGTAAATATCTTCCCCTATAATTGAAATATCTTCCAACGAAGTTGTGCAGCAATTCACTTCCTCTGTTCGATTCTACCCGCTTTGTCTGTTTTTGTTAGGCACAAAACATGTTCTAAAAGCAGGTATTCTTGTCTACAATTCCAAGCAACTTCTATTTCTTTTTCCCATCAAAAGGTCCAAAGTATCATTATGCGTATCAGAAGAGATTACTGTCATTTTGGAAGACCGAAACTGGGAACTAGAAAGTGAAGGAAGCGTCCATAAAGGATGTATTCAAAGTACAAACACAAGGCCGTTGTCCGGATTTGACCCATGAGCATCAGAAGTCGACAGTGTAGCCGTAGAAGGCCGAGAGCCAAACCAGAAAACCAGGCTCTTCAGTTTTCTTTTTTCTCGTTTTTTCGTAAACACCCTTTTGAAAAATTCAATAGCTAAAATTTTCCGACCGTCGTTGTTATTCCTTGCACTATTGCCAACTCGGAAAAAAATGGTGATAAAAGGGTATTCCAGTTCATTACATCCAGTCTTACCAAAAGAAAATTCAATACTCGTGCGTATGCTCAGCGATGGCGTAGCTACACGATTAGGACAGAATACGGTAGTTTGAAGACGCTGAACTCTTAAGACGGATTTCCCGTGGAATGAAATTTGACCTCGTGCAGTTCATGTGAGACTGCAGAAGAGATTTTGTATTTCCTACTTCCGAGGGATGGGAGTGTAGGTAAAAGTGTTACGCAACTGTTATAATTTATAAAACTCATTACTCCACGCGATTCTAGATCCATCTTCTCTGTTCTGTCTGTCTCTGGTATACCAAGGGCGTATCTCCGGGAATGGTGATTTCTGAGATATTGGACTTCAGTCTTCGTGTTGGTGAGCTCTACTTCTCCAATGCTCTCAAAGCTTCTGTATAGACTCCCTTTGCTCGCTTTTTTATTTGACCTTCGAGACCAACCCAGCCTTTCTTCTTTCTCCTCTTTGTATACTCTCATTCTGCCTCCTCTTTATCTGATCAAAACATAAAGCATGATTACCTATGTTAAAACATCTCCAGAAACTGTACCTCTGTTTATTGAAGGCAACCGCAAAATAAAGAGGCTCCCTTCTCCTCTCTGGAGCCTCATCTGTAATTCTCGTCGAAACCCAGAAATTTCGTCGCCGAGCAGCAGCATATCTGTGAAAAGAATAGCCCATTTATTCAAAAAACCTGTCATAAATCCCAACCAAAGGCCAACTCCTTTAAAAGGTCAACCCCACAAGAATAATGAGAGCAGCAGCAATAGCCACTTTGGTCGTGCCGATAGCAGACAGATGTTTCTTTTGTGTGGTTTTGGGTACTGGGTGCAAGGATTTAGATGTTTTCCCTGGTTGGCTCTTAACTTCTACATGGCACAAGGCCTTAATCTGCAGCCTTCAACCCTGCAACTTGTGCAGTACTCTGCCAATCTTCCCATGGTAGCAAAACCGCTTTATGGTGTTTTGTCTGATGCTCTATACGTAGGAGAAGCTCACAGGCTGCCTTACATATCAATGGGAGGTGCGTTGTGTTTCATGTCTTGTTTTCGTAATCCTTGATTTCCATTTCCCTGATTTCCGTCTTTCAAGCACTCTCTGTTGACTCCGCCGCCTGTTCTTGTTGTTAATGGATGAATGCTCATAACCTTAAGAAAGAAAAGGGTGCATGTGCCTTTTCATGGTTAATCTAATGTGGGCGACCAAACTTTTTACCATGTCTCATCTGAGTTGGTAACTGTTGGTGTTTCTTTCTATTCATTGTTCTTCTCTAAGATTTTATTTGGTTAGATCACGGTTGTATACATTTGAAGGAATGTGGACGTTGTGTCTGTAATTTCAGCTGTGGTCCTGTGGAGGTTGGCTTCTCTGATTGTTGAATTTTATCTTTATAAGTTTAGTTTCTTAATACAGCTTCAGTTCTCACATGTTTGTTAGAACAGGGGGCAGTCATTAATTGTGCAATTTCTTGTTAAATTCCCAAGTCAAATATTTAATGTCTTACAGTCAATCCACCACTTTTCTTGGGTTTTATGTGTAAATTCCAGTTGAATGCTGCAGTCTTTGGTCCATATAGCAAGCAAACACCAATATTTTGTGAGTTAATACAGATGTGTACTTATCTACAAACCCAAGAAAATATCAGGAAGAACTATTGTCAGTTTCTTGAACTTAAACAGGTGAATTTGGAACAGAGTTAGTACAAAAATTGAACGAAACCAGCACTTTGTAAGCACCATCTATGAAAGCAGTGGGAATGAATGCATAGGTAGTTGTACATTGAGTGGCATTTTTAATTTATCTCTTGGTCTTTTCTTTTCACTTTTGTCGTCAACCAAGACAAACTTCATTAGAGTCTGATTATTTGACTGAACACTTAACACCATAGGTTTTAGTGAAACCACAACTAAAATCTGCTTATGCTGATCTGGTTTTAATACAAAACATTAATTACATGTCTGCATTAAAGGTCGATAACTGATTTCAGCTTCTATTCTAGCAAAAGGATTATTTGATAGGATGTTGGATTCGGTTATTAAACAATTAAATTTTCTCTTGTTGACATGAGTTAAATCTCCAGTCTTTATGCAGCTCTTATCTTGGAGTACAATGGCAGCAATCCCAGTTGGAGGAACTTTTCCCACTCAAATGGCTTGCATATTACTCAGCAATCTTGGAGCATCCATCACAGAAGTTGCCAGTGATGCACTGGTTGCTGAGTTTGGGAAGAAGAATGGAATAGGTGAGCTTCAGTCATATGCATTTATGGCTCTAGCCATTGGTGGAATTTTAGGTAACTTATCTGGAGGCTTTTTCCTACTGAAAACACAACCCAAAATTATGTTTCTTGTGTTTTCTGCACTTCTTTCAAGCCAACTCACTTCCTCCTTAGCCACTAAGGAGAGTTCTCTCTGCCTATCTGAACCATCGGGTCATCAAATCATAAAAAAATCAATATCAGAAAATTTAAGCCAGCAGTTCTCAGATTTAGTCACTGCTATCAGTAAAGATACCATTTCTCATCCTCTTTATTGGATTGTAGCTTCTATTGCTGTTGTTCCAATTTTATCTGGGACCACTTTCTGCTACCAAACGCAGTGCTTGAAACTGGATTCTTCAATCATAGGAATGTCTAAAGTTATTGGGCAATTAATGTTGTTATCTGCAACCATCTGTTACAACCGCTACTTGAACAAAATACCCATGAGGAAACTAATTTCATGGATCCAGATCACTTATGCATTCTCAATCTTATCGGACTGGTTCTTAGTAAAACAATTCAACGTTCAACTGGGAATCTCAAATGAATCTTATGTCTTGTTCGTGTCATCCTTAGCTGAAGCTGTTGCTCAGTTTAAGCTCCTTCCCTTCTCGATTCTATTTGCAAAACTGAGTCCTCCAGGGAATGAGGGATCACTTATCGCTTTTTTGGCATCAGCTCTCTGTTTAGCATCAATAATTGGTTGCTTTTTGGGTGTTGGGTTGGCATCCCTTGTTGGTATTTCATCTGAAGATTATTCGAACTTGCCTGTGGGGATTCTGTTCCAGTTTCTTGCAGCACTATTGCCCCTAGGATGGATTTCTTACATACCCATGTCACAAACAGCAGCAGGGGAGAAGAAGAGAAGTAAAAGGAGGAGGCTGCCTTTGCCTGATTACCAGGAAAATATGGTGAAGAAGAAGGAAATGTTGTAATAACAATATGATTTTCACTTTTATGAGGGTCGGATTCCATGCAGTAATATCAGAGACAGTGCAGGGAGGATTTGAACGATTCATTCATCAGGAAAATACCACTTATTGTTGCGCTTAGTTCAAGACCATATCTCTGTATTCTTCGTAAACAATTGTACATATCGAATGCCTGACGATCGGCCAAAGATAAATTTTACTTATTTCTCTTCCTCGGAATCTGAATGTGCAAAAACAGGCTGTGGCTGAGTTTCTGCATATGCCGGCGCAATGTACTTCGGATCTTTTGCTGCAACATCAGCAAATTTGAGAATAGCTTCTCGAGGGTCTTCCTCCATCCATGTCTCCTTGAGCATACCCCCTTGCTGCAGTTACATTCAAATAATGAGCCTCGCCAATTATTTTTTTTAGCCTAGCACAAAATAAAGTAGAAAGGAAACTAAAAAACCTTAAAAAGGATGTGTATTAAAAAGACAGGCATTCTAGAAAAGCATTTGCCCACCTTAAGAAGATATTGGGTTAATAAGCTTCCTTTAGTAGTACCAACTCTTCCACCAAAACCAGGACCTGTTACAGGTACTTCAGGCTTGTGAGATTTAAGAGGGTCCTTGAGTACTTTTTCCCTCTGACGTTTACGACTTGGCTGATCCCTGAATAAGGGAAGTGCATGAGGGTTGTGAATAACAGGCTTGGCTTCAAAATCATCAACAGACTTTTTCCTTGGGGCCCGAGCGACACAAGCAAGAGCTCCTCTCTCACTAAGGGTTGGATCATAAAGAACGTGGGTTCCACCTAGTTTCTTATCACCAACTGTGGCAAACACCTGCAAGAAGACCAGCAAACTTGGTTAGAACAGAAAACTAACATGGCAAAAACCTACACTAAAAAAATGCAATTCAGAAATGAAGATGACCTGATTAAGCTTTGGATGCCAAGCACATTGCACAACACTGCATGTAGGTGATATCCCCACCTTTGACACAAGCTCAAGTTTCTTTCGGTCAAAGAAGCACAGTAGGCCACCACTTGTGCCCTTTTTTTCAACAGAAGTTCCAGTTAAGATGAGCTGTTCATCAGGACTGAATGTGACATTTGTCTGCCCATAATGGTTAGGAAGCTCCTCAAATACTTGAACGGGCTTCTTCATTTGCCTTAAATCCCAAACCTGTAAATACAAATAATTAGCAACAAGCCCAAGTCATAAAGAAACAAAAGTCAGGAAATGTTTGGTAAACCTTTAGTGTAGCATCAGCACTACGTGATAAAAGCATCTGCCCATCACTGGAAAATTTCATACCAGTGATCTCATCTTCATGTGCTTTCTCGATATGTACATCTGGTCTGCTTCCCCATCCAGGCTTGAGGTACCATATCTGTTAAAAAAAAATGTACATTCGTCAAAGGATATGATAGTGACTGACTTCTTTTCTTTTTTGAAAGAAATTATTTCACTCAGCAGATTAACAAACCCATAGAACAATGTGGCTAACCACAGGGTTCATCAGAACTTCCTTTTGCAGGTTACTTCCAAAAGATAAAGAAGTAAATCCAATGTAATTCTAGATATCCTCTGTGTTTGGTTGCTGTATGGCTTCCTTCTGTTGGAAAATGACCACCAAAAACTTAGAAAACCTCAGGTTACCTGTATTGACCCATCTCCTACACCACCAGAAATGCACTTTCCCTCATGATCCCAAGTACAAGTTGTTACGGGGACTCTGGCTGGCCTTGCAAGTTTTGGTTTTATGACCTGTTCATGAAATATTTGTTACATACTACATCGGCATGAAAGTAATGTCCAGGGGAAAAAGTATGACGTATAAATATATATTTTTTAAATGGTGAGAAGCTTTTATTAAGAAAGCTAAAGCAAGACTAGTACAGCATAGGATACTTCATAGAATACAACATAAGATACAAGAACATGGTCTTTTTTTAGAGATCAAGAGAGATGTTGGTACAAAGGATAGCTTTGGATTTAGAAGTTAGTCTGCAACCAAGTTGGCAAATCAGGGGTGGTCTATTAATTGAAAGAGAGATCAAGGGTGGGCATCTCGGTATCACGTCCAGTATGGGGATTCTTCAACTCTGACATGTATAGGCCAATACATAGTGTACAGAATCATATTCACTTGCCTAGGGCCAAAAAATATTCAAAAACTGAAAACACGATACAAAGCATATCATATATCATATATCATATTGACACCTCCAAAATCAGAGACGTTTCGCCGATATGCACACCACTGAGATAGATAGATAGATCAAAGGATGGATGCATAGACAAAAGATAATACAGAGACAGGATAAGAGAGGCAAGTAACATCAAAGGAGAAAAATCCAAAAATATAACTGCAGAGCTTGAAATCAAGCAAAGAGGAGTTTTATTTCTAAACACTCTCAGGTGTGCTTGGCACTAAGAACCCAGTGAACTAAAGCTTGATGCACTTGTTATTAAGGAGGATTACAGTTGTAACCATGGTGAGGCGGGCATCAACAACTTGTTCACCTGAACTGTTTCTTTCACCACTCAATGCATGGTAAGTGGCAGTCGTATGTGCTCCACAGTCACCTTCAAATGCAGATTCACTTGGATGTATTTAATAATTGAAAACTTTAAAACAGATTGAAATAATCTTAATGTCACTACTCCGACATTATGCACGCAAGAACCCATTTTTTTGCCTACATATACCTGCTTTTGACTTTTGAAATCAGATACATCCCATATACGCAGTGATCCATCCTCTGAAGACGTTAAGACTGTCTCTTTTGCTTTTGGGTGCCACTGCCCACACGTCAATCCTGAGATATGCCCCTTAGTATTTTTCAGGTCACGAATATACATGTCTCCCTTGACAAACTCTCCCAGTGAAAGTCCATCACGGTCATAAATCTCCAATTAAGAAAAATACTAGGTGTTAGTTGTCACAAGTCAGAATATTAATATTTCTGGGCATTGAATAATAATATAGAAGGAAATAAACTTTAAGTTGAAAATAAAAAAGCAAAAGGGATAACCTTTGCCTGCGCTGAACCAGTCACACACAAAAACCGATCCGAGGTCGGACTCCAACTTAAGCTACGAACTTGGTGACCTTCAGACGGTTCTAGCTGTCTAAATGATGCCAAGCGAGAATTCATTCCTTGAAAATCGTACATACGGACAGTATAATCATAACTACCAGAAAGAACTCTAGATCCTGAATGATCAACTGCAAGGGCTGCGACAACCTGCAGAGATAATAGAGAAAAATAATCTTAATTCAAAGAGTTACTGATACAAAGTGATGTGACTAATCACTAATACAAGTACCAAATAAGGATTGTACCAGTAGGATTCATGATATTTGAGCGGTGAATGCTCACAAAATAACATCCAAATCATCCCATTCATTTTGCGGATTCAAAGTATCTAATTATACAGAGTGAGCATGTACCATCAACTCAGTAGCCAAATGAACCAGTACATCTCTGCCATAGGCGGCCCCATAGATGGAGTATCCACCTATCTGCTCAATGCAGTGGGAAAGATGATACTCTTGATTCAGCCAATTGAGGCATGAAGAAATTGATTTTCTTTTAAAGTATTTTCCCTTTCTTCACTTCATTTTAAATCTTTTATTAAATTTTGAAGCTAAAGAAATTTAAACCAAATTAATTTTGATTTTGTTGTGATATTGCCACTGATCAAACTTACCACACCTAATCACCTTGACGAAAAACAGGGAAAGGCAAAACATATGGCTAGAATTGCCTCATCTATTCTACAGATTCAAGGCCCCTGTTTATGCAGGATGAACTGTTCAGAACTCAGAAGCTAAATGAACCAGCACATCTCTGCTGTGTAGGCAGCCCCATAGATTAGGTATATACACCTATGTGCACAATGTAATTGGTAGGCTGATCTTCTTGATTCAGCCAACTAAAATCTGAAGAAGCCATTTTTCTTTCAAATTATTAGCTGTCTCATTTTTGCTTCAGGTGAAATCTTTTAGCAAAGATTAAAACCAAGTAAATCGAAGATGAATTAATTCTGATTCAGCTGCAAATAAAATAATTTATTGCTTCAGATAAAAAATTACATCCCCCAGTCACCTTGAAGAAAAGCAGACAGGGGCAAAGCAGATGGCTATAATTGCCCTATCCATTGTACAGACTCAAAGCAACCACTTATGCAGGATGAACTGTTTCATGAATTCCACAGCTACATGAACCAGCACATCCCTGCTGTAGCCGTCCCATAGATTAAGTATATACACCTATGTGCACAATGCAATGGGAAGGCTGATCTTCCTGATTGAGCCAATTGAAGTCCGAAGAAGTCTTGTTGTTTCAAATCAGTTTCCATTCATTTTCGCTTCAGGGGAAAATTTTTAACAAAGATTTAAACTAAAAAAAATATAAGTTAAACTATTCTGATTCAATTAAAAATAAAATAGTTTATTGCCAAAGAACAAATTTACCACACCTAAGCACTTTGAAGAAAAACAGAAAAGTGCGAAACATTCAAAAATTGAAGAAATTCAAATACTATGGATGGTCGGACTCCTACCAAGTTGTAGTTTAAATTATTAGTTTCCTTTCATTTTCGCTTCAGGAATTTTTTTATCGAAGATTTAAACTAAAAAATATAAGCTAAACTCCTTCTGATACAATTAAAAATAAATTAAATTAAAGAAGTGCAAAACATTCAGAAATTGAAGAAATTCAGATACTATGGATGGTAGGACTTCTACCTTGGTATGGCCTTTCAATATAATTTCGTTGCTAAGCGGAATCCTATACGAATTCTCCATCTCTTCGTCCGAACCGCCATCTGAGTCGTAATCCACAGGTCTCTGTGGCGGGCGAGGAGGTCCAATCATAACCCAATCATCTTCAAAATCGACAGGCACCGGCGGCGGGCGAGGAGGTCCAATCATATCCCAATCATCTTCAGAATCAACATGCCTCGCCGGCGGGCGAGGAGGTCCAACCATAGCCCAATCATCTTCAGAATCGACAGGCCTCGCCGGCGGGCGAGGAGGTCCAATCGTAGCCCCATCATCATCAGGGTGGACAGGCTCCACGGGCGAGCGCGGAGGTCCAATCATAACCCCATCATCACTAGGCTCGTTAGCCTCTGCATCTGAGTCTCGACCCTCGGACTCGCACCTCCCAGTAGAACCTTCTTTACGGGAAATGAGCTGCTCGTGTCGAGAACGGGGATCCTCGTGACTAACAATACTTGAGGAGAGGGAAGCAGGGTTAGGGTTTCGAAGTTGGACCAAGCAAGAATTGGAGGAGGAAGAGAGCTTGGGGAAGTCCCTGGGGGCGGAGATGGTATGGCTGTCTTTGCGGCGGGTGGCGTTGTGAATAGCTTCAAGAGAGGTGGGGTCCTTAGTCTGCTTGCCGAAGGTGAGGGGGAACTGTGCCCTCACGCCGTCGTAGATGTCCGCCTCATCGCCTTCCATGAATCACTTGTGGCTTCTCAGGTACTATTCTCCGGTCTAGTTAACTTGCAAAGCCGAACTTGGGGATGGTGTTCCGGCGGCAGATGATTCTTTCCTCCACTTCCTTCTCGGGTTACATTTATGTCCATAATTATATGAGAAAAACAAGTATGGTCTAAAATTAAAAGAAAACAATTAGTAAAATTGAAAAATGGAAGATATTAACAAAATACACTAAAATTATAATAAACATGTAAATAACAGTAAAATCAAATCAAATAAGATAGCTATCCGTGATGGCCCTTGCCCACACCAGCATTTTTTTTTATTTTTTTTTTGGGCTCTAAGGGCTCTTCCAGTGTTGTTTTCAGTTCTCCCTCTCTGGGATATAGGCTCAGTTCATTGAATATACAAATTGAACCTCACTAAATTTCTAATGAGATGCCCAAACCTATAATCTGATGTCGCCCCTTGGGGCTGCTTCAATTTCAACTTCCTACTCTTCTGCTGTTCCTGATGGTTCTCTTCCATCCGAAGTGGTTAGTGTGAAGGGCCACTGCCCCCCCTGTTGTGTGTAGAAAAGAAGCTTTGAAACTCAAGTTTCAGGCACACTGCTTGACCTTGAAGAGTACTCGGCTACTAGCTTCATGAACATTGATGACTTGTCTTCTAACAGTCGCAGAGGACAATCAAACTCAGATATTGTTAAAAATGCAAACTGTCACTTCCTGGATGCAATGCTCATGGTCTTCATGTTGGTGATGTTGTTTTTCTTTTCTTTCTTTGATGCGAGTATTTGGTGATCTAGGAAGAGGAGATCTACCGGATTTCTTTACGTTAGATAGTGTTAAGGTTTTCCAAAACTGGTTTGAAATTTTCTGATGCTCAATCAGCTCATATTGTGGATGGAAAGGAAAAGGGCACAAAATGGGTTCAATAACTAAGACTAGCAAGCAAGTAGAAAGGATCTTACCATCGCTGAGGACTAGAACCAGATCATTATCAATAACAGTTGGAGTACTATGAGCCATTGTGCAGACAGTACAGTTCTTAATTCACTTCGAATGATCTTCTGAGAAGGAACTGCTTCATTGTGTTCATTTGCCCAAAGTGAACGAGATTTACAGGACCCAGAATTCCAACTCCAGAAGCTCGGATTCTAAAACATCCATTTTCATGTTTTTAGTCATTTATTTGAACAAAAATCCTGCAACATATTCGGATATTCCATAACTGCAACACTCTCGTTCCGAGTCTCACTCTAGAAGAAGCGAAGATAAGAAGCCTCCGCAATACAGAGATGGTGTTATCTTGGTGAGCGAAAGATTTTATGGGGAAAAACAGCAAGCGACGAATGTCCACAGAATAATCCGGGGTCTGAGACGGTGTTATCTTGGTGGGTAGCCCTTCAATGGCTTTCAGCGAGAAAAAGTCTGGATTCTTAAAAAAGCAAGAAAATTCCAGAAGGTGATAACTGATAAACGTTGATTGCCGACCGAAGCTAGCATCGTCTTTCAAAAAAGAGCCAAAAGAAGCTTAGGATCAGTCTGTAGTTTTGTTATGTGAGCATAGAAATAACCAGATAATTTTCTTGTCTGAGACCCGATTTGCGTCGTCCTTCTTGTCTTCTATCTTCTGCCGACGCGGGGGGTTTCTGCAAACGATGAGCATAATTCAAGGAAGAATCACATCAAGGTCAGCAGCTGTGGGCAGCCCCGTGCATGATTAATTCGTTATTAGGGTTCGGCTTAAGCGTGAGCTTTCTCTGCAGATTCGGATCATATCCCTCCATTGTGGTTTTCGTGGAGACCTCGATGTCCCCCAAGAAATCTTCTGGGTGTATCATTTTTTATTTTTTTTAACAAACTTGGTTTCTCAAATAAGGCGACTGGATCCTTAACTTACCTTAACCCTCACCCTTCGTATTGGTTATCCACCCTCGAAAGCTCAAACCTTCAAGTCGTGGGTCTCTTTTGCAGGGACTTCAATTCTACCATCTCGGATGACAAAAATGGGGTGCCTATTAGTTCGTAAAAATGGGACTTTTTCAAGGTTTGATGCAAATTGTAATGGCCTGCTCTTTCTCCTCATCAATGGTCCCCTCAATCTTTACCATTCTCCATATTACTATTGGAAAGGTCTGCATCAAATGCTCAACCTTCCCCTCCCACGCTCAGACTAGCCCTACTCTCCCATCCGGAAGTTTACGTCAAGCGAGCCTCTCTGTACGAGCAACCTGGTCTGTTACGTTCAAAGTAATTCTTCATGGAAGCCCGCCAAGACTCGACTGTCTGCTGCTTTTGTTTTTGGAACTTCCCAAGTTTTCAAGTTCAGTTTCAGAAAATGTGGTTCCAAATGCAGCCGTATGCTAGTCGTATTAGATTGCAGAGAGAGAGAGAGAAACGAGAGAGTAGAGAGGATTAACAGACAGCGTTCAAGCAACACTCGTTGATTACTAGAATAACAAGTCTTCTACCAAATACCTACAGCATTTATACAATGCATGAGACATTACAAGACAATTATCGAAACCATCTTCTCAAGTACTCTACAGTCTTAACATGTCCTTCTCTCTTATTCCCGCAGTCTTTTAAGTTCGTACGGTCGGACCCTTCGCCAGATCCACGCCCGCGGCGGCGTGTCGGCCACCTGCGTAATCGGTGTCTCGGTACCCAGGCCCGTACTTGCTGCTGAAGACTCCGGCGTGCAGCAGAAGCACATAGAACAGCTGGGTGAATGCCAGGATGATGATGCTGGCTTCCAGCACCTTCAATCTCCATCCCCTGTTGGAGCCTATGGCTATCTCTTTGCAGGCAAACCTAAAGCACAGAGAAAAGACGCAAAATGAAAATGTCTCCGCGTTCTTTAATAATTTTCTGAACAGGGCTAAATGAGCAAGTTGAAGATACCCAAAAGCTAGAACGGTTACAGCCCAGGCTACGATGGAAGCCGCGGCTGCTGCCGCTAGACTCTCGTTTCTCCATGCTCTGATGTGGTTGCCCCCCGCGAACTTTGATGCGACCCCAATCACGCCCGCCAGAATGGCAAATATCAGGAAATTCGAAGTTGCACCGTTCCCCGCAACACCTGCAACACCAGTGAGATCGTTAGAAAGCCTGAAGAACGAACATGGCGGACACGCCCACAACAGTTCTGAAACAAGTATGCAAGAAGACGTCAAGTTATTTTGATATACTCTTGTATTGAAGTACTGCGCAGCCGCTGTGGCTAGCAGTTGTACTCTGTCGGGAGAATAAACATTAAAGTTAACAATTTTGCAGGAGTCCAAGAGCTAAGCTTAAGGCGTAAAAGCTCTAAACTAAATGATTTATGATTAGAATCTTCAGTTGCAGAGATGGGTACTAACCAGGGTGATACGTTTGGCCATTGATGAACTTGTTAAGATTCCAACTGGCAAGACCGACGACGAAAATGTACAAAATAAGATTCAGAAACAGCAGCGGAGCTGCTAAGTTCCTCCCCACTGTCTGTGCCATTTTCTCTCTTTGTTCCTACACGTAATCAACTTCAGTACAATGACAAGAGTTCAGATCCTCGCTCTCCCTTGTTTGCCTGCCTCTTCTTCTCCTTATCTTCAGCAATCTGTACCCAAGTGAAGTCAAGAAAGAAGATGACATGCATATAAAGGTAGGAGAAGAGTCGGAGAGGGGCCGGAGAGGCCGACACGCGTACTGAGTTGAGAGCATTGGAGTGAGAGAGCTCGCAGCAGTTAACAGGTGGTAGGACACGCGTCGAGGCCGGTTTCCTTTTTTCAATTTTTAACGGTCGAACGAGTTATTGCTGGTGCGAATGTTGATCCAGTATAGGGTCATCTCAAGCGGTTCAGTGAACTCAGTCCATCACTCCACACGCTTAAGCTTGAATCTAGAAAGTGCTTCATCCTCTAAATCTGGACTTATTGAAAGGAGCCTCCATAAGCTATTTTCATGGACTTTATAACATTAATTTGTGGTCATGTATGATATCAATATACATATATATATCCAATTGAGAGGATACTGTGTGGTAACAGGTGCTGAATCAAGCAAACTGTGCAATACTTTTCCAAATGCGGCATCTCCAACACATTTAAGATTAGAGAGCTCTAGAAAGCCTTCACTAAGAAGGGATCTGTAGTTATGAAGCACCTGGGAAGCTAATTCAGCAGTTGGTACAAGAATAACCACTCGAGGATGCCTTGCTACAAATTTACTTAACCCTAGGAGTTCTTTTTCCTTCATATGTTGTATAACTGGAGCAAGATAACCAACAAAAGACTCATTTGCTTTCTTGCCCATGAATTCAACGTCTAAGTCTGAATAATGTGCAAGTTCTGCTTCCCGTAGCCCATCACCCACTTGGTGGAAGTCAAACAATACATGTGCCCGATCAGATACCAGAATTCTTCCCTGACAGGGTAGCCCATTAGAGTGCAAGTCCATTAATTTCTTTGAAGAAGCCGGGAAAATGGACTACAACCCTAGTTCCAAGCACACCAAGTGTCTGCTCATTAAAGATTCCAGAGGGAAGAAGATGAAGAGCAAACTTCTTACCCTCATAATTGTAAATAGTATGTCCAGCATTGTCACTAATGGGACCAAACCAGTGACAATGGTACTCTGCATTCTAAGAGCAGCCACTGCAATACCATACATAGCAGCAAGACTAAAACTGACAAAAATGCTGACTGCCATTGTAAAAATGCGAATAATGACAGACTTATATCCCAAAGCCAGCCCAAAATGAGCCATGGATGACCTACCAAGGCCATAACCAATAAGTAAGCTTTTCCAGTCATCTCCATAAGATAGCTTGAAGAGGTTTATGGCAATGAAAAGCACCAAATAAGCACCTTGCAAAAGTCCATTTGGTATGAACCCCGAGAACTTGGTATGCGAAAGTCTCAAAACCTCTAAAGCAGAGAAAAAATCAAATTCAAGGAATTCTCCGGATAGCTCATTGTAACTCAGGTCCAACACTTGTAAGGTCCCAAATGATGAAAGACCACCCCCACTGATCAATGATCCAGTGAACCGATTATTGCTCAGATTCAGATACTGAATGGCCACAGAAATACCAAACAAAAACTTATGCTACTGCAAACTGGAGCTTCGGAATAAATTCCCACTGAAATCAACATGAACTTCGTTTGAAAAAAACATAATTGTTTTAGCAATAACACCGTTCAACTGATTCTGATGTAAATCAAACACTTCAAAGTTTGGAAGTATAACAAACCCAGTAGGGATTCTCGTAGTAAAATCATTGCAAGAGAGATGCAGTTAGTTCAACCGTAAAAACTGAGATATTAAACTAGGGAATACCATCTGAAGGCGCACAACAGAAGCCACCGGAAAGAAAATTTCCCGCCGAAAAATTATCTGTTGTTGACAGGTAGCCCAAAACAGAGCTGGATAGTCCCCACTTGTTACACACAGTGCCCAACGTTTTCGGAATTTCATTTTTCGCTGTGTTGCCGAGACCGAGAGTGAAGTTGAGAGGGAGCGCGAGAGGTGGTGGCCGAAAGTCAAATCCCATCGGAGTTGTTTCCGATAGTGCCGACGAAGCCTCCTCTTCAGTTTTTGGTGGCAAATAGCAGCCCTGTGGGGCTTCCCTGCTTGTGTCCTGGTCGGAACAGTCGCTGACATATTTTCCTTCTCCAGTTCAGGACGGAGTGTGGTGTGTTGTGGGCAGGGGTGGTTTGGTTTCGGCATTTCTGGGTCCCATTGCCCAACTCGGGATTGAGGGGCATGACGTCTCTACGCGGGAATTTCCATTGTCGACGAATTCGGAATTTCTCCTGTTCGGATTCCAGTGCCGTTTGATTTCGGAAATTTGGGGTCCAATTTCAGATTTGTGTTTCAAATGGTGGAGGTCACCGCCATTGGAGAGACAGAGGACTCTCTGATGTCGTGCTCCGCGACTATCTCAGATTTGGTTCCTGCGGCACTACACGAACTAGCAAAAATCTGACCAATAGATGCTCCAAACCGAAGACGGATTTGAGGAGTCTGAGCAAGGCGCATAGGAGGCATAGGCAGGAGGGGAGGGTGGGGGTATTCCGCAGGGCTTGTGCCATTGCCCGGACGGGGAACCTCCCGTGAACCCAGAGAGTTAAAAAGTTGGAGCATGGTCTCCCGAAGCTCCTGGAACGTCGTCTGAATCTCTGTTCGAAAGTCTTCAATGGATGGATGCCCATTCGCTGGAGAGGAAGAGGCGTCCAAGGTGGTCGTGTCCGATACCAAGTTGTTATGTCCCATTTCCATAGATCATCCACCAGACATTTCTCCTCCCTGTTTCTGATCGAAGAAGGCGAAGATAACTGCGCTTGTGAAGGGAAGCTCACCCTGGACTTCAAAGGGAGAATCCAACTTTACTACAACTACTTTGATTAATGGCGTCCTCCTTATGACAAGAAGGCCATGACGCTTACACTTCCCCAAGCCAACAACTAAAACACTTCCTTAGCCAACCACTAAACATTTCCCTAGTCAACAACTAAAACACTTCCAAAGCCATGACGTGGCCCATACATAACTCAAAATTACATTAAACCCAATCCTTACTCTTAACTTAAAGTGACACCACTTAAGTTCTACGTCTAGCCATGAGTGAGTCCATAACAGGTGAGGAAGAAGAAAAGGATGGAAAAGATGAAATTTAGCTGGATGACAATGAATGTAAGTAGTTTCTATGTTTAACAATGTTAATATGTTATGTACCAATATTTATTTTTTTCAAAAATTAATGTGTTATTATATATCGATTGGTATTAATGACTGATAATACACAATTGTATAAATCATTTTATATTATGTCTTTATATACACTACATGTATCTCCTATATGGCATGCCTCCCCCGAAGAGAATCATCCCTTATAAGTTGCACTCCCAGAGATACATGAACAAGTATGTGCACCTAGTTCGAGCCAAACGGGAGTTATCCTTACAGTCAGTCAATGCTCTATTATGAGGTCTTCACTACTTAACCACTTTTAGGTTATCAGAATTTTGAGGCTAAGTATAATAATTTTAATTATTTAAAAAATATTAATATTGTGTAATTTAAAATTATAAAGAGTTTCTTGACAAAATGTCAAAAATATTAGTAAACTAACGGCTTAAAATACAATCAGGTAGAAGTTGTTCATGCACATCCATGAGATTAGGTAAAATTATTTATCCTTTAATAAGTAAATTTCAGGAAGACTTGAACCCTAAATACTGCCCCTTCACGCTTGTTGGCCTGGCTTTCTCACAACTACAGGGCGATTTGGTCTATTAACTCTATTAATAAGGTTCCGAATTCAGTCGAGCTCCGTTCAGTACTCATTTTGGCCTGGTATCTCGTGGTTTTGATCTCGCCTCAAAGCCCGGCGCTCGCTGACTCTCTTCCTCTCGCCGTCCCCAGCTTCGGCGCCTTCTCTCCCCTCTCTGCAACCTCTACGGTTCGATTCGAAAGAAACTAGGGTAAATCTTTCTTCCTGGAAATCGATGGTTATTCTTCTTATTGTTTCTGAATCGTTCGTCTGCTTCTCATTTTAATTTTCGGAATCGCTCCTCTGCCTCTGCAACTTCTCTCACTCGATTCGACAGAAATTAGGTTCGTTCTTCTTGGTTCGAAATCATACTTGGTCTGCTCCCATGGCGAAGAAAACAGAACCGCCTGCGAAGAAGAAAAAGACGAAGTCGAGTAAGAAGAAACTACTCTCTGCTCAAAATAGTATGGCTATGAAGACGAAGATTGCCGCGGAAAATCCCTTTGAGACTCTCTGGTCCCGCAGAAAATTTGATATCCTCGGGAAGAAGCGAAAAGGAGAAGAACGCCGGATTGGGTTGGCTCGATCTCGTGCCGTAGAAAAGGCATGCTTTTTTTTTTTTTTTGCTCGCTTGATTTTACGGTTTTGTCTCCCCGTCTGCGAGATGCTTTTTGTGTTGTTGTTGTTGCTTGCTTCTTCTAGTGTCATGGCATCTTTTTTAAGTACGTAGGGAATTCTCTTCTTATAGATTTTTTGTGTCAACCCTTTCTGGTTTCACGTGTTTTTCTTCGTGGGAGATTCTGCTACTCTTAGTCCTAGTTTTTTTTTTTTTTAACCTCAGCTCCTTTGCCCTTACTATTAATGCAATTTCAAAAATTTCACGTTTTTAGGTAGAACTCGAAAGAAAATTGTCTTATCAATCCATGGTGATATTACTGAATTATCTTTTATCCTGTTTATTTGAATTATTTAAAACATAGAAAACATTTAGTTTTTTGAGGTTTATCGAGTAATGCCTAGTTGTAGCATAGTAGAATTATGTTGCGAATGAGTTCCAAATGTTTCGGCCAATGTTCATTACGTCTTGGTTGCTTATGTTTTCCTAACCGTTGGAATCATATCTGCTTTCAAACAAAATTGTAGAATTTTCAGAAAATATTTGCTTTTACTTTTATGTCTTTGACCCGCATGATCAGCATATCTTGAACGTACATTGTAACTATGATAAACATTTTTTGAATTGTTATGAACAGAGGAAAGGGACCTTGTTAAAGGAATACGAGCGAAGTGGAAAATCTTCTGTATTTGTGGATAAAAGGATAGGGGAAAAAAATGATGAGCTTGAAGAATTTGACAAGGCTATCTTACGTTTTCAACGTGAGCGACAGGTACCACACATTTTCTTGGTCTTTTTTGTTCAGAACTGATGTGTTTGACTCTGGAAAATTGATAATTTGTTTTATTTTCAGTCTAAATTGAACAAGAAAGCTAAATATAATCTATCTGATGGGGAGGAAGACGATTTTACATCATTCTCAAAGAAGGATGATTTTGAGGATGAGATGTGGCCAGATGATGAAGATGGTGAAATTGAAACAAGTGGTATGTATAATCCCGGACTATTGGTCTTCTCATCTGATTCTTAAATGCAGATTAGGTTATTTATGGGCACTACATAATTCTACCTCACCTGTTTTTGTATCGTATGGTTCATGATGACTGTCAAGGATTTATTAAGGTCGCAATTTATGCAAAGTTCGTAGGGGTCGTGACTTTTGTAGAGATGAGCTCAAAATAGTTGTTTTTTTTTCGGGCATTTCTTGTATGTGGCGAAAGTTTTTTATATTTTACTATCAGAGCTTGTATCTCATAGTCAAATCCTGGTGGGGGTGGCCATTGGAAGGGGTTACTCTAGGCCAAATGACGACTGCCACAAAGGTGAAAAGGGCTATTGATATCAAATGATGCATCATAGTGTGGGCCGTTGTGTCTCGGAAGGGGTATATAGAAAGAGCTACTTGGTGCTAGAGTGACAGCTTTAACAAGTGAAAAGGAATGCAAAGCGAGAACCTGTAGAGTGGGGCTTGTATGAGTTGGCACTGAGACATGGTGAATATTTAGGTTTTTTAGGTCCAAACTGAGGTATGGGGGTCAGACTAGGACAACAAAGCATGGGATAGGTTTTAAACTTTTTGTACTCTATTTGTGCTAGAACTTTTGACTTATTGATTAGGTACCTAACATTCAAATTAGTTTAAGCTGCAAGCCAACCAGTTCGATGGCCTGTATTAGATCTTACAACATTAGTTTATGGTTAAGTATTGTATTTTAGGTTGTAGCGATGATAATAATCTATATATGTTTTGTAAGATTGTAAACGTACCAAATTTTCCATTTTGTTTTTTATTTTGAGTATAATATCTTGGATAACAATTAACAACCAGGATAATAAAAAAATTCTTTTGACTGCCATTTCTCTCCTCCTCACTTAGTTGAAAGAAATCCTGAGCTTACTCTAGTGATTGTTGACTATCTATACAACGATGTAGGAATATCTGGTTTCATTCAACTCTTTGCCAAGTGTAACTTCTGAGAGACTGAGATGCTGTTTTGTTTGTTTTTTAGAAACCATGCCCCTTTATAGCAATATCTTTATTATTATATTTTTTTTGCAGGAAAATTGGGGAAAAAACACGGTGATGATTTACATTTTCCTTCAGAAACTGATCTACCGGAAGGAGAGGAAAATGTGAGATTCATTTAATAACCAACACGATATTTAACCATTCTATGCATTGTACTAGTTACAATTTTATTGTGGTCCCGTGATGAAAAATTGTGTAAAAACTGGACAATTGTGTTTGACATATCTCTTACATTCTAAGAAGAATAGTGTGATGTAATATCCTTCTTTCAGAACGGGCCTAATGTATCAAACTAATAGTTACTTATAAAGAAGGTAATAATTACTTAGGATCATAGTTGCATTTTCTTTCAACTTTTTCTGGGAAACAACTCTGCTCTGTTGGTATTGACATTTTCAAAATCTCTTTCTTGTAGGCTATGCCATGGGATTATGTGCCAACATGTTTTAAATTTTTTCTCTCTTTTGTCATTAATAGGAAAAAAAACATTACTATTTTTGAGAACTACCATTGTAAAAATTGTATGAGGCAATATGGGTCATGCAATAATTCTACTTCCATGTCCTATAAAAGATCTTTATTCATGTCTTTGATTCCCAAAATTGTGCTTATAGTTCTTATCTCAACATAATACTATTTTGCATTGCAGAAGCATAAATCGAAGAAAGAAGTTATGCAAGAGATTATTTCAAAGAGCAAGTTCTACAAGGTATCGGATGATTAACTAGTTGTTGAAGCATTTGTCTATTCTCTGCTTTATGACCTTATTCCACCTTTAAGGTGTACAAGGTTGGGGAATTTGGTTCTACAATTTTGACCAGTGTTTAGATTGCTATATGCCAAAAATGAGTGACATGTTTTCTTCCAGGTGTCATTGAATCTTTTCCACCAGTCTTTTGTGATTTTGAGTAACTGACATCCACTATTGGTGCTTTTAATTTAAGCAGATCATGATGATACTGACTTTTGCACGAGTCTTGCATCTCCTTTAAGTGGTTTCTTTAAGGGAATCGATCAACATTTGAGTGTGTGGTTTATCTTACTCTATTTTACTGGTTTAAGGGACAAAAAGCAAAGGATAAAGAAGAAGATGAGCAGCTGATGGAACAATTAGATAAGGATTTTACATCTCTTGCACAGTCTGAAGCCCTTTTATCTTTAACCCAACCAAACAAGCTGAATGCTTTGAATGCCCTTTTAAACAAGGGTGGAATAAAAGCATCTATGAAGGATGGATCTAGTTTTTCAAATGGAGAATCTTCTAAGCAGGTACTACTACAAGTGAAACAGAAAATTAATTAACAGATATTTTCTGACTCGGTTTGTTCTTTGCATGATGTGAATTCATGAGGATTTTATCATTAAAGCAGGAAAAAACTGATGCTTACGACCGCCTTGTTAAAGAGATGGTGTTGGACATGCGAGCTCGTCCATCGGACAGGACAAAGACACCAGAAGAAATTGCTCAGGAAGAGAGAGAACGGCTTGAACATTTGGAAGTATGTAGTTTCCCAAGTCTTTGCATTCATTTAAGTATATGTTTAGTCACTATGATGCATAATGACTGAATGTAACACTCATGCTCATGATTACCTTTTTGCCCAATTTGTTTTTTTTTTCTCTCATTGTCAGGAAGATCGTCAGAAAAGGATGCTTGGAGACGATGATTTGAGTGATGAAGGTAGTGATGGACTTGATGAATCTAATAGGCCACAAAAGATGGCAAAATCTATTTCTGGTGATGATCTAGGAGATTTATTTTCATTTGATGATGAGCAGCCTCATAAAAAGGGTTGGGTAGATGAAATTCTTGAAAGAGAGAAAGATGTTGAAGAAGATGAAAATGGCTCATCAGATGAGGATTCAGAGAGCGGTAGATATGATAATGACCAAGCAGAAGGAGGTGATGAAGATGAGGGTCAAGGAGAAGGAAGTGATGAAGATGAGGATCGAGATGGTAGTGATAAAGATGATGGCCCATCTGAGAAGGTTCTCTCCTTAAATGACTGGGAACAAAGTGATGAGGATGATCTTGGTACTGATCTGGAAGAAGATGAAGAGGATTTGATAGAAGAAAAAAGCACACAGAAACTGAACGACCAAAATGCACCAAATTCAGAAAAACAAAAAGCAGATCCTCCAAAAAGTCAAAAGAAAATATCTGTGGTGCGGCAGGGATCCCTTCCATTTGTTATTGAAGCTCCACAAAACCTGGAAGAATTTTCAGTATTGCTAGAAAATCGGTCTGCCAGTGAAGTAGCTGAAGCAATTACTAGAATCCGTGCATGTAATGCAGTGAGACTTGCTGCCGAAAACCGGAAAAAAATGCAGGTATGAGACTTCATATCTTATCTTCTGGATGCTCTTTCTCTTTATATTTAACGGATTTAAATGTCAATTTTTTTGTAGGTCTTTTATGGTGTTCTTTTACAATATTATGCAACTGTAGCAAACAAGAAACCACTGAATTTGAACTCGATCAATTTACTGGTCAATCCGTTGGTAGAGATGAGTGTCGATACACCATACTTTGCAGCTATTTGTGCTCGGCAGCGTATATTACGTATTCGGAGCCAGTTCTGTGAGGATATAAAGAACCCAGGTGAGGTCATTACATTTCCACGAGTATTTACGGTTTCAAGACAGCAACTGTCTCTGATTTTTGTTTGCTTTAATTCCTTCAGAGAAAAGTAGCTGGCCGTCCTTGAAGACATTGCTTCTGTTGAGATTGTGGGCCATGACATTTCCATGCTCAGACTTCCGTCATGTTGTAATGACACCTGCAATCCTGTTGATGTGTGAATATTTAATGCGTTGTCCTTTATTTTCTGGCCGAGACATCGTGATAGGATCTTTCTTGTGCTCTATGCTACTCACGGTAAGAATGTATGGGAAGTCAACTTTAATTCTCCTAAACAAATTAAAAGAAAGACGTGCAAGAGAACTTGTCTCAACAATCATGCGACATGTTTTCTGTATCATATCATGTCTTGAATAACTCCAACTAACCAACAAAAACTTCTCTTTCCTAATTTTTTATTATGTTTTCTTTCTCCTACTTAAAATGGTGCCATGAGTCCATCTTTATTATTTATGTGAAGAGCTAATTGAATTTAACTCTGTAGCTGATCCTGGATTACCATGGATTACCACAGAATCATTAGTTTACATCCACCTGCCGTTAATGATCATTGAATGCATACTTGTAGGTTACTAAGCAATCTCAGAAATTCTGTCCTGAGGCTATACTATTTCTGCACACTCTATTGGCGTCTGCGTCTGCGTCTGCAACAGGGCGAAGGTTGGCTCAGCACTCACAGGTAATGTTTCAAATATTCTGTTATCGTTTTCTGTATTGCTTAAGTTGTTTATTAGGGTCTTCTCTTTGTATGTATATAATCCAATATCTAGTTTTATGGCCTTTCTCACATCTAAAGATGCTGCTTATGTTTTTAGTTTAGAATGCAATTTACCAAATATTATTTTCTGCATTACAGTGGCATTATCTGATGGACCTCAAAGCACTGAAACCTTGGTTGCATATAAGAGGGTCTGTGTCTGGAATTTACCCTCTTGATTTTCTGGCTGTAATGGACATGCCAGTTGATTCTCCTTTCTTCAACTCTGACAACTTCAGGTAGGATAGTACTAGTGGTTCTGTTACTTTTTTGCTTCTAATTATGTCTTTGTTGTTATTAAGTATTGATTCTTCTTTATTTCATGAATGAAATTCCATTTGACACTGCAGGGCGAGTGTTCTTTTTACTGTGATAGAGACGTTGAGAGGGTTTGTTCATGTTTGTGGAGGATTTAGCTCCTTTCCTGAACTATTTTTGCCACTTTCTGCTCAACTGCGTGAGTTGGCAGGAAGTGTACCTGATCTGCTGCGAGTTCATATGAATGAAGTAGCTCAGCTGGTAGAGGACAAAGTAGGTGAAGTCCATATGCTACGGCAGCCACTGCAGATGAGAAAACAGAAACCAGTGCCCATCAAACTATTAAATCCAAAATTTGAGGAGAAGTACATAAATACTTTTCAAGCTCCGTTCTCTCATTTAGTTGCTATTTGGTGAAAACAATTTCTTGTCGGGCAGATTTATTAATTCTGTATTTCCATTACAGCTTTGTGAAGGGTAGAGACTATGATCCAGACCGTGAACGGGCAGAAATGAAGAAACTGAAAAAACGTTTAAAGCAAGAATCTAAAGGTGCAGCTCGTGAACTGCGAAAAGATAATGCTTTCTTGTTTGAAGTTAAAGCAACGGAGAAGCAATTGCTGGAGGCAGAAAGAGCAGAAAGATATGGGAGGGCCAGAGCTTTTCTCCAAGAACAAGAGCATGCTTTCAAATCTGGACAGCTTGGGAAGGGCAGGAAGAGAAAGAAATGAAGCAGGATTCTTGTTCAACATACAAAACCAAAGGTAAGGGTTGACTTTCTTCTGTCAGTTACAAGTTTGCCAAGAGTTTTCACGCTTTTTTACACTGAGCAAGGTCGCTCGACTTGGTACTTCTCTTATTTTGGGCAACCAAAAATCTGTGATGACTCATGACTGTAATTCCTGCTGCATGGCATTTTTTTTATGTTCTTCTCACTATTAACTTTCTTGGACTTGTTTTTTATATTTCGTGTGTTTAGGTCATTTGTACAAGCTACATCCTGTTTCTTTGCTGCATCTGAGAAAACGAGAGGAGATGGCTAATTGCTCGCTATCTCTAGAAGCAACAGAAGCTAGAGAAGTCGGCTCTCTGTGGATGAGGGTATGAGGCACCTTTGAAGAACGGCTGGTAATGCCAATCACGAGCAGTAGGCTGGTCATGAAAGGAAAAGTTCCTGCATGGATTCTGTTATATCTATTAGCATGGTCCTTTGTGATAGACCATATTGTTTAGCCACAACACGCTAGATAGAATTGCAAGCTGTGTACGACGTAATTCGATCCAGCTACGCCATGATCTGTTACACCACGCTGTACTGTCTTGGTTGATGTAAGAAGGTTCTCATTCTGTTTCGGCCTTCACTTCCCCCAACTTTAATTGATGACATCTCGTCCTATAAGCCAATCTTTTGTTGCAGGCACATGGGTATAAGCCTCGAGTCTAGTGGTTTTCACCTTCGTTGGAACTTGCTCTGAATTAAGTCAATCAATCAGTTCGTGGCCTTCAGTATATTGTTCTTGTTTTGCACCAATCCTTAGCATGAATTGTCGGTCTCCTCCTCTTACGTTTTTGACATAGGGGGGATTTTGGTAGAGAGCCAGAGGCGAGAGAGGGGAAGCAGAGAGGTTCTGGCAGAGATCAGAGGCGTGAGAGGGGAAGCAGAGGTTCCGATAGAGAGGGCGAGATGAGGTTCTGGCAGAGAGCAAAAGGTGAGAGAGAGGAAACAGAGAGGGCGAGAAGAGGTTCCGACAAAGAGTGAGAGTCAAGAGAGGTCCGACCGAAAAGGTCACTTTTACTCATTTTACACTGGACGAAATGAAAGTGAATGAATTAACAATGAATTCCTCCCATTGCAGGCATTAACGTTTTTGGGCAAGTGAAGGATTAGATTTTGTTAAATTTGAGTTAAGGTGGAGCTTGGGTATAGCACAGTATGTTCGTTGTTGTTTTTGGTATTTGATTGGTGTTGTCGTGTTGAAACGTCGTACTCTCTACCGAGTCCGTCGGGTGCTTCTCTGAAAACTGTAAGATACAGAGTTGCTCTTAGCGGTCTTAGAACACCGAAATAGAAACTGTGAGCTTCTGGCCATGTCTACTTTGATCCAAGCGAGGTATGCATTTAATGTTTTTTCTTTCAAGTTTTATACTGTAAACGATTAATCCATAATTAACGTCAATTATTTTCTGTAGAACTTCTTTAGTCGAGTTCCGAATCAAATCGGAATCGGGGCGAATAGAGAGATTCGCAAGCATCAAGCGATGCTTGCATCTGCCTTTCACAATATCAAATTCTTGCCTTTCCATAAAACCCAGCATTATCTTCCGACCAAGATCACTCACAAGTGAAGTGATTTCGTAGAAGAAAAAGAAGTAAAAGAAAAATGATTGAATGTGATTTTGGCAAATCAACCCAGATTGCGGATTAGATTTTGTTTTAGATCAGTATTTAGTCCAAGTATTTACCATATCTTTGAAGCCACTTAACTAGATTTTACTACTGAGTATGGAAATAATGGATTTATCTCTTCATTGGGGAGATATTTCTGACCTCACTTCCAGCTTTGCTTCTAATTATTTAGACAAGAGTGATAGAGATTTTCAACGAAAAATCTCAAGGGATAAAGAGATTTGATCTTCGTGGCTCGAAGCTTTTTGTATTTTGTATTTTAATTCTTTACCGGCTGTCGTTTTACTTGAAGAGGTGAAGAATCTTAGCTGTTTACAACTAAATCTAATACAGGGAGAAAAGGAAGCCTGGACGGCCGGCATTCCGATCAGTCGCAGTTTGACTACGGTCAAAGCCGCCCTTTTTACTCGCAGCTAAAAAGGAGTCTGAGTACGGGCGGTTGATTAATAGCTTCTATTATGTTCTTGATTGTTCTTCCAAAGAGATATCGATTCCAGCTTGATCCAACCTCCAAGGGACGCGTCTACGTGTGGATCCTCCATTGGAAGGAGTCCAATGAAAGCAGCTCTTCCATTGGGTTCAGGCTTCTAGAAGCCTAGCTTGCATGAGACAGCCATTAACTAATTATTTAACACAGTCGTCTCTTATCCTGATCTCTTGCTAGCTGCAGCCCAGAAAAACACGACAGTGAGGAAAGAGAAAAAATACTCCATCAAATCTCCTTTTTAGTTCAGTTTCTTGCCTCTTTTTTTTTTTTTACGCGGAACAGAGATCTATTTAAAAAGAGTTCTAGTCGGTGAGTGTTTGCAGACATCAGTGAAGATCACAAACACCCATATCCTCCTTTCGATGATGCACTGAGAGAGCCGTACAGAGCCATCGACATATCGAAATTCCGTAATCCGACAGAGGGAGATCTCGAAGACCAGGTGTCTGGGGTGTGAGACGTAAAGATCGTCACCCACAATGCTTATTCTAATCTCTGCCTTACCCGAATTGGCAGCCCCTCCAAACCCATTAAACAAAGATTACCCAGCTTTGTCGATGATTCCGGACAAGATTAAGAACAAGAAAGATGCACAGATGGTGCGGAAGGATTGGTTGGGGTACCGCTTTCGACAAAAACATCAAACCACCCACTTAATTTTCTGCTCTTCTTCGCACTGCAGATTGCTTCAAAAGAGCCACCACCCTCTACTAGTGCCTATACATAAGCTCCGAGGGGTACGTGGCTCCTGGTGGAGCCTTTTTTCGATTACTTTAACTTCGAATGATCTCGACTAAATCCTCCACATAATCAAACTTACCTTTAGCACGCTTGATTAATTCATATCCTTATGTTGCTTAACGCCACGGCAAGGCTCTTCGTCTTCCCGCACTCCCCCTTGGCTTGCTTTTTAATTTGTGTGTGAAGCAACTCATTTTTTTTTTCTTTTGCTACTGCAGACATCAGCAAACCGGATGGTCATCAGTTCCTTGTTCAGAAAACTAATTTGGACCCTTTTTCTGGAATACAAAAAGAATTGAGGTTCCCCGCATGTAACCATGTTTCCGTGAAGTTACGACAGTAAAGGAAGTAAAGAAGGATGACTGAGAGCCGTGAGACCGAGGAAGTGTGCTGGAGATCAAAGGGGCACGTGGCACCCAAATAAAAAATCGAAAAGATCACGGCCATCTTTAAAGAAAATGGGATGGAAGTGACATGAAGTTGATAGATTTTAAGGTAGAGTATATATATGTAGGAGCATGACAAGCTCCTGTCATACAAAGAGGGAGACAAGTTAAGGGTACTAGCACAAGTACAAGGAGTTTGTGTGTTGTGTGTGGGAGTTGCAGAAGATGGCGGGGCCTTTGGGGTGGGGGATTGTCGAGGAGGGTTGGAGAAAGGGGCCATGGACGGCCGAAGAAGATAAGTTGCTCATCGAGTATGTCAGTCTGCACGGGGAGGGGAGATGGAACTCCGTGGCCAGGCTTGCTGGTAACTCTTTTCAGTCCTTGAGATCTGATCTTGGTGTAGTTTTCACTCTAGCTCTAGCTCTGCTGGACTTCTGAGTTAGTTCTTCACTTGATGAGACTTCATTCTTCAACAAGGAAACTGGGTCTCAATAATTGGATCACTAGGCGCCTTTTTTAAGTTTTTTTCACCTGTAACTTCTGATATGTCTCATACGATGTTACTCTTGTATTTTTGGTTTCAGGGTTGAAAAGGAATGGAAAGAGTTGCAGATTGAGATGGGTCAATTACCTGAGGCCGGACCTTAAGAGAGGGCAGATAACTCCTCATGAACAGAATCTCATTGCGGAGCTACATGCCAAATGGGGAAACAGGTGAGTCACTCTTTCAGGGCATTATCTCGTATGTTTTCTTTTCTGAGAATTGAGATTTTTTTTTAGAATAAATCACTTACTAGAGCAAACCCACCATGCAGATGGTCGACGATTGCCCGAAGCTTGCCTGGGAGAACAGACAACGAAATCAAGAATTACTGGAGGACCCATTTCAAAAAGTTAGGGAAATCTTCTCAAAATGGGGAGAAGGCGAAATCTCGGGCTCTGAGACGCCAGCAACAGAAGAGGATACTGCAGCAACAGCTACAGCAGCAACAGCAGGACCAGCTGCAACAAGAAGCTCAAGCTGAGAGGAAAATGTTGTTCTTGTCCCAACTACAGGAAGGAGATTATAGGGTGTCAGTGCCACAACTGAGGCCAGACTTGGCCTTTATGAACCCAACCGGTCTGGAACAATGCCCGTCTCCCGTGTATCAAGGGGAAGGTTCCCTGCAGGGGACTTCGAGCGAGGAAGGGTTCCTCTGGAGTGGGCTGTGGAACTTGGATGATCTGAACCTGTGTTCAATGAGCAAAGGCATGGTCCAGAATCAAATGATAAGTTCCTTCTATCCAGAATACACAATCTGAATGTCCCAAAAGGGAAGTGATAGTAGTCTTTGGGTTTCTCATGTATTAGCTATTAAATCTTAAATGTCCAGTTCCGTCTCAGAAAATGCATTTGCTATCTTAATCTGATGACCTTGTAAGTCTAAAAGTAATTTGTATGATATCTGCAAGCTCTGGCGCCTGCGGATGATCAATTTTATGATATCGGTTCCGCTGGAGCATTACAATAATCGATAATCGATTATGTAACAGTAGCACAACAGAGAAGAGCTCAGTAACACAGTAAGAGGCATACCTGCGGTTTTTATTAAGTAAATGCTAAAAGAAGACAAAACCATTGAGAAAATCGATCACATTTGCAGGACCACTTCTTTTGCTTTTTCTTGTGTAGCCTCTACAGTTCCATTTACAGAAGAGGAAAGTCGATGACGTCCGAATCATGCTCCTCCTTTTCGAATCGATTCATATCCCCCAAAAATATTTATGCCTCCTCGATCATGGTTGATGAATTAAACTGATTTTTATTTCCAAAAACCGGATCGGAGTGCCTAACATGGATATGCAGAATGAAGAGACTGAACCCATTCTTGCACTTCTCAATTAATCATGAAAAGAAATCGATTCGTAAGTGGGTCCTTGGAAGTATGAGAAGTACTATCTTGTTCACAGCGTCCTGCTGCCTCCACCCTTCCCGACAGCCGGAAAGGAGAAGGGCACCAAGGCAAAAGGGTAAGCAGAGGGGACGTGCTCCGAATGGACTGCAAACAATCTTTTCAGTTACGTATTGTTTGTGCTTTGAACTTGGAACTTGGACGACGACATGGTAATAAACCGAGTTTTGACTGATCTTATTGCGGCAGGTTTGGGTCGTACCCAGACTCCATTGACATCAAAGATCAAACAGCTTTCCCACTTCTTCCTTATCTTTTCCAATAAACCTAACCTCCCCTTCTGTCCAAGGTAAAAGCTGGTCCATTTTTATCGAATCCGACCATCTAATATTTCTCTAAAGTCCTTTACAAACCACTTTCTCTGACGTTGCTTATCAACAGAGGTTCTGGTCAAGTCAGACAATGATTTTCTGGAGATGAATTTCAAATTGACCTACCTTACCTTTTTCACTCAGAAAGTGATAACAATCAAAATGGAATATGGATGCAGGTAGCATTCAAGCAATTGCTGCTGACCAGCCCTATCCAGAGAGCTATTGGCTCCTCTAATTCTAAAGAAAATACAATTTTTTCCAAGAATTATGTGTTAACGGCTAGTTCGTTCAATTCAGAAGTAGTGGTTGATCCAATTTTCTTTCAATTTCGGAAACAATGAGCCAAAATCTTTTATATTCGGAAGTTTATGAACCCACGTCCCTCCCATAGGCAGTTACAAAAGTTGATAAGTTTAATAGAAGGTTGGCTTATAAATAGAGTGTTTGGTCCCCAATCTCGTTCACTCATTCAAACCTTCAGTTTATACCATCACTAAGAGTGATCAAAGAACGAAAGATTAAAACAGAAGCAAAGAACTCTGGTGAATTTTACGGACTTTGGTTCGTATGGAATAGTATAATATTTTTAAATTAATGTAGTATTATAATAAAATAAAATATAGTAAAAACATAAGATATTAATATTTTCTAATATTATTTACTTTTGCAGATATTTTAATAAAAAATATATATATTCTAACGATAGATATTATATTTTATTATACTCTATTAACCTTTCACGTAACCTAAGACTAAGAGGACAGCCTGTCGCTGATACATGACATACATCAGGCATTACATTGACCATATTGATGATATTTATAGGTGTCCCCTTTTATACATATAAAACTTGAGCACTAGAGACCATATGCTGACCACCTTTTGACGACCCACACACTTGCCTAGGATAAAGACGGTCTGACCAAGTTGGATCACATTTGCTCGAATCGTTTAAAAATAAAAACCGATTGAAGGCGAGTCTTATATTAAATAAAATCTCTATCTTTTCTTTGTATATTATTCAAATAATCATTAAAAAATTAGTAATTTTCTAAGGGGACAGTGATAAATTAAAAACATACCAAGTTAGAGATTTCTTAAAATTTAATATAGAAAACGTTTCTGAATTTTTCAGGTACATTACATTTGTTGCCAGGCACTAACAGGGCCTAAAATGAAATCAATTCAATAGTGACGCATATTTCACAGCATCCATATGGTTGCACAGACAAACCAAAACCATTTTTAAAGGGACCTAAATGCCTCCAGACGCACGGATCAAATCCTGCATTTTCAAACAGCAGGCAAATCCCAAACATCGTGAGTTCGCGTACGCAGCCAATATCCACACCGCTTCAGAAGTTCACATTACAGATACGAGTATAAATTAGCTAAAAGATGGTAAATGAGAAAGCGAAACAAACAGACATCAATTCCCTCAAGAACAAAAGACACCCGAGTCCCAAAATTGCCATTATAATTTACTCAAAATTGACAACCATTTTACAAAAAATTACAACGCAGACAAAAATATGGATTGATCTTCATTTCTTCTCTTTATAGTATACTTCATAGGAACAGGCGTTCGTAGACCAAGACTATCTTTGTTTTCATATACACGGGGAAAAAAGCTCCTCACCTTTATCTCTCATTCCTAGTGAATATCCTTCTGCGATTCAATTGTTTGTAGGAAATCTGTCATCAGAAATATTGTGAATAACCTGAGAATGCCGAAGAAGAATCTCCACAAATCCTATACTATGCAAAATTCAATCCAAAAATCCAGGCTTGAGGCAGAAGGCGCACAGGATTATGCCACATCTAACATGAATTTGGTGTTTCATCTCCACTCTCTTCACTCGCATCACTGCATATCAAGAACACAGCAAGAACGTGAAGTAACAAACAAAGTCAAACCAAGCGAAAAAGGAAAGGGGACCACGCCTGACATAACTAAATCTTCAAGGAAACGTATAAGAAGAATCAATGGAAGACAATAAAAACGTAAGGATTTTTTTTTTTTTGAACATTAAATACACTTAATCTTAAATTCGGCACATCTGGAAATTGTTCGAAGCTTTCCCGAAACCCAATACAAAAGTTTTTATATAAAGGAATTAACTTTACTTACTATTGTTTGTTGAATGTTGAGAATTTTATTAAAGAAAACAAAACAGCCAAATAAAAGCCAACAGCAAAACGAGAGGCCAATTACCCTATGTAGGAAAGACAGATGATCAATAACAACAACAGATTTTGATCAGCTCCCTCCCTACCTAACTTATCCGTACCGAGATACACAGGACCAAGATATGATAAGAGGGTGGGTAAGATTCTGGAATTTAAAAAAAAAAAAAATAGCAGGGGTTCCAACTTTATTCTTGCACCAGCCAATCACAATGTTGTAGTCTCCTTCCATATCAAGAGGCACCACCATGTATCTCTTCTTGTAGATCTTGAGCCCATGAAAGGCCCAAGTTCAGTTTCCAAGGAATTCATGATGCTTTGAGGCTTTTGTGTCAAAACTATGTTTTACATGGCAATGGGTATGTAGAAGCAAGTCCTAATGTTGCAGCTATGGAAATTGTTGAACTCATGGAGGGTACTTTTATAACCTATTCAGTGAAATTACCTTCTGAACTACTTTTATTCAGAACACAATTGGTTCCATTCCTACTTATAAACTGCTACAAGAATCTTATTATTAGTATGTTTATGTATGTCATATATTTGCTTGCCAAAAGTTTCTGTATGTTCTCTGATTTGCTACCTTGATGTTTCACAATGGTTTCATGTTCGCTTCCTAATTTCACTTCTCCTATGGTTCCATTTTGTTGTGTTTCCTTTTAAGTAAACCATGAAAACAACATGCTCAAAATCCAATGAGTGGTGTGCTTCCTTTTTTTGCCCTGAAATGGTGAATGCTTTAATTAATGCTAGAATCCAATGTTGTCATGGGACAAACATAATACCTATGTTCAGGAAGCTTTGATAACCGCCGAGCATCCAAGCCTGTGATAAATTTTTGTGCAGCTTGAACATTCTCTGTCCCTGCCAAAAGAAACAGAGAAAATACCAATTTAGCCCTTCTAGATTTCTTTTTGAAGTGGCAAAAAATTTTAATAATAGCAGTAGGTGAAACGAAGATCTTTCAAAAGACTTTCAGAGCTTAAAATCCTCTCACCAACTCTCCTCCAAACCAGTCCACTAGTTATTTTTTATCGACCAGCAGAAGATTGGTGGATCCACAGAAAAACTGATCAGTAAGTATCAACTCCATGCCTTGCGCATGAATAAACAGATCTCATAAGGCATCAGTTGCATGTCAAATTCATGCACTTATGCACCACACTCACAGTTACAGGATCAAAGAACAAGAAAGACTCTGAATTTTCAGGAGCCTCACATTGAGCAACTTCTAGGTCAGTCAACATTCCTTGAACACTGTCCAAAAGATTAACCACCTCGACCATTTCGTTCCTGCTAAGCAACATAAATAGCTACACTTATAATTTAGATACCTTTTGTCAATTGGAAAACATGCAGTACACATCGTTCTGCAGCAAGACGAACAGGGCTGCTGCCATCTTTTAAACACTCAGCCAGTACAGGACCTACACTAGAAAGATGAGGCTGTATTGCCAAGGGATTTGCCTGCCATATTTGTTGGAAAAAAGAAACATACAAAATTATGCTTAAGTTTGATCACATAACACAAATCTCAAAATACAAAATTTTAGATCAAGCAAAATAGTTACACAGGATGTATTATCCACCTTGACCACTGTTTTCAGACCAGACAAAGCCCTTTTCCTAACTTCACTAGAGTCGTCCTGCAAAGCTGATACTAGAAATGGAAACAGTTGTATTTGCCCATTGAGGTTTGATGCTTCAGTTTTGGCCTGATAGACTAGGAGCCTCCCCAATGCCATAGTTGCTGTCTCACGAATTGGAAACTGTGATGCACAAAAGTGATCCAAACAATCAGCAGAAGAAATAAACATAATATTAGAACTATGAATATTGATCTGCACAATGATACCTTATCATCTTTCAAGGCATCCTTAAGGCAGTCTATAACAGACTGAAACACTGATGATCTACATACCACAGATGGACTGTGCCTAAATATTGATGAGAAAGAGAGGACACAGCCATGCCTAACAGACCATGTTGGTGCTGAAGCCAATTCCGTAAGTGTCTTAAGCATGTCAATTAGCTCATCCTCATCTGCATACTGCATAAAATAGCAGCTACGAAGTAAGCAAAAACTGAATTTAAAAAATCATGCTCCGTAGATCAATCACCAACATGTGGAGAACCTGTGAGAGAATGCCTAATACTCGTGCAGCAGAACTTCGAACTTGGTCATCATTATGCTGAACTAGAACTTTGAGGAGAGAAAATACACCAGATCTAATGGCACGGCTAACACTTTTGCCGGCATGTTTTATAACACCATAAAGAGCAGTCAGGACAGCCTCTCGTACCCCACCATCAGATGCCTGCACTGTAGCCTGCACAACAATCACAAAGAAACCAGAGACTCACCTAGTCATACTTTCCAAATATATAGAAAAAAATAACCCAAAATTCCAAGAGTAAATGGCTTCCTTTGTATTATGAAAACACCTCTTACTGCTGCTCTCTCTTCCAAGAAGTTTAAGCAAAATGGGTTTCAACATATATGCAAGTCAAGTCAAGTAAAAGCAAAAGAAAAAAGAAAACCTCACCTGCAATGTTGTCAGCAAGTCGTTAACTAAAGGGTCAACACGTGTGCTGAGAGCACTTAGCTTTCCCAGGGCAAGTGCAGAACTAGAACGGACAGGCCTAAGAAATTAACAGATGCAATGAACATCAGTAGAAAATTGAATGCTATCTAAAAGAATGAAAGCCAAATCCATGTCAACAACCTTGCACTGTCCTGCAGGCATTTAATAAATGTAGTTTGAAGCTGGGGAAGGAAAGGTCTCAGTGCCATCTGTCCTTTGCTTATCATAATGCAAAGTGTTGAGAGTACGGCACTTTTCACTTGCCACGGGAAGCGGTCACCAATGATACGGATCAGAGGCCTAAATAGAAGTCAAGAAAGTCAGAAAGTGATCAACAAACAAAATCTGTTTTCTTTTTTGAATAGATAATAGAGCAGATTAAATTGTCAACAGCTCAATTAAAAAGCCTGGAGTTCGTAGTATGATTCACAATAGAAATTATGATTCAGTTATCAAAGTTATGACTACGCATTACCTGAAAGTGGTCGTGAAAAAAATCAAAAGATGGAGCATTTCGAATTAAACAAATTAATCCAAGGCAAATTACACTAAAACTTGACTACTCTTTGAGCATACCCAGTAATTTTGACAACGAACTCCTTCAACACCTGCTCGCTGGTCACTTGAATCAACTCGCCCAAACCCTCTGCTGCTTGCTCTCTCAATTCCGCTGATCCACTAATTAGACCCTAAGGTGACAATGGAATAAAATAACATCTGAGGTCATCAAGTTCACAACTACAGGTTACTGCCTGAATGTCACAAGCAAATACACAGAAATGCCAAAACTGACTGAGATGCACTACTAGTAAATTTGCAAATAGAAAAAGAAAAAAATGGTAGGTAAAAAAATTAAAAACAATCATTACCTGTACTAAGTTTTTTAAATGAATATGTGCTCAGTATTTAATTTATGAATATGGGTACAAGCAAGTTCCATGGATTCAGGTTTCAGCTATTTGGTATAAATCATCATCAACTATAAAGATCATAGACAAAATCCATAAGGATCTTCATTGTGACTCCTCTCCATCACTTCATAGGGAACCTTAAAGAGGCTATATTTCATTAATTTTCCATCCATAACTCAATTCTATTTAATATCTCTTTGGTGGCAATGCCATTCTATTGTGAAAGAACCGATGGGGTGGCCTCCAAAGAAGTTATTCTGCAAGCAAATCCTTGGAATTAACATAAAATAACACCATACAGATTGCCACTCTTTCAATCCTGTATATGATTCAATATTCTGTTAACCTCAAAGACAAGTAATGAAGCATAATTGTGTGCTTCAGTATCCAAAATCAAAATAGTCCAGTGTTAACAAAAATGGTTTTATTTTTATGGGACACACTAGCTGCTCAGAACAAGTGTTAGGTCACACATCCACGAGGACAGAGTTCTCCAATTTCAGGCACTGAGTTTTTGAAAGTGAAGAAATGGAGGTATAGAGAATGACAAAAACTTTATTTGCCACATCTCACTGAGCTATATGTTATATCAGCATATCGTAAAGAGATTAAAAAATTAAATTAAATAATAATAACAATAAATATATCCAAATCAATTTTCACAATTATAAGTGAAATTTGCGAGAAACTTGGCAAACTTCCTCTTAGAATGACGTTTTATATGATATATCAGAGATTCAGAAAACCTGAAGATAGACTGGGAGCAACGGTTGAAGTGCTTTTGGCAGGCAAAACCCAGGTACAAGAATCGGTCCACCCTGTAAGTCAAAGGCAGAGAAATATTCAACCATCAGAAGTCTTTGACTCAAGATGGAAATGGCAATATATGACACTGGCTTGAAGAGCCCAGTATTGACATCACATACCTTCTTTTTTCTCCGTTCCTTATCTCTAGCTGTAGACACAGCGTCACGAACTAATTTTATATATGAAGGAAGCATTTTTTCAGGAACCGAACCAATAACTCTTGCTAAAGCTTCCCAAGCAGCCTGTTGAATGAGAAGTTTTACAAAATAGTTGAGTATACAAGCAGCTAAAATGGTTGAATACCAGCAGTTAACTTACCACAACGGTAGCTGAATCAGAATCACATAACAAAATAATAAGAGTAGACATCATGTTTGGGGCTTCTTCAACCAAATCTAGTTTGCTATTCTGAAAGAAATATCCAATCAGGTATGAAGAACCTCTTCTCATTAGAGCCTGAAAGGACAGAAAACAAGCGCTGATAAGCAGTTAAAAGACAACAAAAGATTCAAGCTTCTAGCACATAACACACCATAATCTGCACAACAAACCTGGTTATCAGCAACACCCTTAAGCAGCTCTGAGAGCAAAGAGTCCACACCTTCCTCATCAATGACCAAAACCACCATTTCTGCAGCTTTCTTTGCCAAACGTTTGACCTCCTATTTTTCCACCAGTAAACCAATTAAGAGACAGTGTGACAACATCAATTTTAAAGCTTCTAACAGATACTCTCTTTTTTCTTGCTTGGGCAGTAAAGGCTAATTTTAGGTAGACAACAAGGAAAACCCCTTCAAAAAGGTCCATATTTTTACTTCTGACCCTAAACGCCATTTTGGCACTTTTCAACCGCTAAATTAGAATATTTACCCCCTAAAAAAAATTTATAATTGTATTACACAACAAAAAGCTAATAAAGAATGATTCCAGCACCAATCAACATATAAATGCAACACTCTTGAATGAAAACTCGATGTTTAGTAAAGTGATGTGATGCCATGCAACAAAGAGGAAGAGGAACCGTTCAGTTTATATGACTTGTATAGCTTAAATGTATCAGCTTTGGGGGGAGAGAGAGAGAGAGACCCTGTCCCCATCAACCATCACGCTTGACATCAGCTGCTTGACGGGCTTCTCCCTCCTTTCAGCCAGCTACTCACAGCTTAGATCCTTTGTCCCCTTTTTGCCTAGTTTAATTTCTTTTAGAGGCTTTAGTATCGTAACTGCTTTCTTAATATAAGAATGGCAAGTGCTGGTGCTACAGACGGCTCTTGTGATAACAGTTTTCTCAAATGTGTGCTGCCACTTCCATGCTCTATTGTCTTTAAGCACTGGAAAATAGTCACCACCTTCAGAGACTATCCTCCCTCAACCTCCCCTCCGTGGCTTCTAAGATGGCTGCAAAAACTAAACTTTGATGCCAGCTCCTTGGCAATGCAGTCACAGCAGGCAAGGGTGGCACTATCAGACATCATTTGGGATCCATCCTCCTATCCTTTCAGGTCCTGCAGATTTTTGTGGCTTCTACGAGGCAGACATTTCTATCAAGGGCTCAGCTTTTCTCACAAAATTTCTCCTCCCCCATCATAAATAAAGCTGACTCAGCCATAGTTCACAAAGCTTGCTCACCACCCTTGGAAGTTGGGAATCTGTTTGATGTAATTGTCTCCATCACCTTGGGTTGGATTATTTAGTGGAGACATACCCTTCAATCAGCAAACTATTTTTCTGATCAGTTAGCCAAAGAAGGTGTTTTTCAGCAACTTCTTGTTGTAAGGAATCTTTTCCCTCAATAATCTCTGGGAGGGGTTCCCCTCCCTCCATGTATGATACTTGACCTTAATTAAAGCTTCTCACTATTTCCATAAGTAAAAATAATGGTGGAGAAAATTGTCATGGTAGAAAACATGGAAATTATGACAGTTTTGTTACTTCTAGCACAACAATAGCACAAGTAGTTCAAACACATAGAGGTGCTCTCCTCGTGATGTTTGTGTATTTCACAGTCAAGTTTCACTAAACTCCCACCAAAAATTACCACAATACTGAAAATTTCTGTTTAAGATGAATGGAAAAGGTGACCGAATAAAACTGCTTCTCTAAAATGATGCATTAGTTAAATGATGATGACATCATCAAAAAGGAGAAACCAAAAATATAAACCACAAATACGGCCCAATGGCTGGGCGGAAGAAACAGAGCAGAAGAAGAATTTACATATGATTCACATAATTCAAAGGCATACAATTCACATAAAATTTTAAGGAAATGGAATTGTTTTACCTCATCATCATCATCCATAGCAGATAGTAATGCAGGGAGTACTGTCCCAAGGTGAACATTGAGGCCTGACCCTGCAACATCCGCCAAGGCTCCAATTGCATGGGCATTGAAAGCTCTGCATTCACAGCACAAACACTTAAAAAACAACAAAGGGTGTGGCTTCATAAATAACAATAATAGAATAGTTATTGTAGAGGTCATTGAGGCTGGATCCGCATCCCCCTCAGTTTAGCTGCACCCAGTTTTCCACTCTATAGAAAGTTTTGGTACTATTCTAACAACAGCACACAAATTATTTTATCATTCCAAAAAAAAACAATTTTAAAATGTTAAACAACTATGGACAGACGAAAATAAAAATCCATAACAGGAGAAAATGAAATCTAAACCATTGGATCTAAATCTATTGGCTGAGTCAGTAAACGGGTGTGCATAAACCATATGGAATTACATAATTATGTAATTATAACAATATTCCTTATGTAATTATAACAATAGTAGAGTTAATAACAATAGCAACACCCTGAGTAATTGGGCCTCTGTTGCCGGTCTGTCCATGCCCAGACCCATCCCCATGGTTGAGTGGTTCCCCCTTGTGAGGGTGCCATTAAACTTTTTGATGGCTCCTGCCTTGGGGACCCAGAGCCTGCTGGTTCCAGGGGTGTTTCGGGATCATTCTGGTGCTTTCCTTGCCTCCTATGCTGGGCTTCTTGGAGTTCCCGACTCTACCACTACAGAGATTCAGGGGCTCAACATTTGGTTTGAAGATCTTCAAGAACCGTTACCATGGGCCTCTTCTTGTGAAAGGTGACTCCTCAGCCATTATCAGCTAGTGCTTGGGCAAGAAGGATCCCCCTTGGTGTCTTTGGTCTTATTTTTGTGAGACTCATGATTTATGTTCTGTTGTTGTTTCTAGGTCCCATATTCATATATCAGCTAATTATACTGCCAACTCCTTAGCTATAGAGGGGGTTGCCCTCCAATCCCTCAATGTAAGAGGGCCCCCCTCCTAGTCTGCTTTTCTCAAAAAAAAAGAAAAAAAGTAGAGTTAAAGAACAATAAACAGAGAAGACCAGCAGGACCACTTACGAGAGGGGAAGATGAACCAGCTTTGGCAGAATATGTGGCAAAACAGCTGCAGTTCTAACACTAAAAGAAAAACACATAAAAACAGATCTTTAGAATGGGTTTCAACATTACTCTTTTGGAAACAATTAGGTAAGACCTGAACAACAACGTCATTATCATCAATAGATCCATGTCCCAACTTTGATGGGATCCACTTGGTACAACCAAAAAATAAGAAAGACATGCAACCTACCTTAAAATTTGTTTAAGGCCATCAAGAGCAGTATCAGAAGTTTCATCATCTTCTAAAGCATGAAGAAGTGTAGGAACAATTTCATCAATGGCTTGCATTCCAGCACTCTGCACCCAAAGGTCTTGTTAATGATGCTTGCAAGATGCATCCATTTATGATTTACAAGACAAATGTTATGCAGTACCTTGTAGAGGGTACTGAATGCCAAGCCTGCTGCCTCACGAACTTCAGGTGTGCTGTTGAAGAAAATTGCCATAATGAAATTTTGCAACAGATAATAATACATTCGAATTTAAAAAAAAAAAAAGCAAACAGAAAATGAACCTATCGCAGAGAGCTGTACGAATGGTTGGTATAAGCTCATCCATGAAATTCAGTAACTGATGCTTGCCAGCACTAGCCATCACTTCACTTAAACCAATGCAAACACCCTGGAATTATAATGTCATTATTTGAAGCAAACATATTTAACAGCAAAGAAAAGGGGAACAAAGCAACCTAACGTAAGGTTCAGAAATAAGCTTGTAATAGATTTGTCATGAAACTATCATATACAAAAAAAATATCACATATTATAATTGCTTTTCAATGTGCCAGCCATGGTTTGACAAAGATCCTCGAATCAGTTTCAGTACTGTGCATAAGAAAATACATATTTGACTTCATATTACCCATTATAAGCCTGTGCAGTAATATCATTTAGATCACTATGTACTGGCCTACCAGCCCATAATGTTGCATTTGTGGTACCAAATACCACTACGGGGTACCATCTCCTATTCAGACACTAAACACTTGCTGAGTAACTACTGAATATCAACACAGCTAGCAACAAGTGCAACTACCCATAGCAGCTGAAAAGGGTTTTATGCCTGCCTCTGAAAAAGTGACTGTTTTGACCCTGTAGTCTTCAAAATGCCAGCAAGCGGGAAATTTAAGCAAAATGATCATAGGTTATTGATCCATGGGATTTCTGGTTGGTCTTTGAATCTGAAAACAAATCTCTCAAGTTTGCCTACCTCCTCTCTTGTTGGTATTTCTTGTTGTTACCCTAATGGCATTGAGTTGTTGCAAGGCCCCCATCCGTAGCTCCTCCTCCGTCTTCAAGGCGTTAAGGGCCTGCCTCAAAAAGCAGTCTCATAGTCTGTTTTGGTGCAGATGAAGCACAAGAGATCCCGCAGATTTTTCCGTCTTTCTCAGCTCGGGCCCTCTATCTTAAAGCTTGGAGCTCGTTAGCCTTTTTGGTTATCGCCATAACCAAAAAAGAAAGATAGATGGTGTAGAGCACAGCTGCAATTTCTCGGGTATGGTAGAAGCCATAGGAAGCAACGGCAACCAAAGACTCTCAAATGGCTGTAAACCCAGTACTTCCTAAATCCCACTTCCGAAGAGCAGATGTCACGCTCACAGCAAGCCAGGAGTCAAGCTTGGATAGGGAAAGATTGAGAAGAAAAAACTTCAAATAAGACCATTTTAGAGCAAAGCTGGGTAGTGAACCTCATTGGTGGATGTCTGGGGGGAACCGTAGAACCCTCTCTCCTATATGGAGAGCGCTATATCTTCTGCTCCCAAAATTTCAATCTACAAGTAGATTCTATGCTGGAAATGGTAGATCGCTCAAGTTTTGGGACGACTTGTGGATAGGGCAGGAACCTCGACAGACTGCTTTCAGAAGTCTTTTCCTTCTCACCACTCGCAGAGAAATATCAGTAGCTGAAACTTTTGAGGGGGGAGGGATGAGCCTCCATCCTAGAAGGGATCTCTCGGATAGTGAGGCATTAGAAGCTAGCCGATTGTTGGATTTAGTCGCTTCGTTCAAAATTCGTCCTTGGGAGGCTGACAAGCTCATTTGGTGGCCGGACAAAAAGGGGTCTTTCACGGTCTCATCGGCATACGGATTTTTAAACGGTAGTAATTCGGCATGGAGGGAGAATGGGATCAATTTTGTATGGCGTTTATGTGCCCCTCCAAAGGTAAAATTCTTCATGTGGAGTGCCTGTCAAGGTAAAATCCTCTCGGCTGATGTATTGCGAAGAAGAGGTCACCCTCTGTTTGATCCCTTATGTCCATTTTGTAACTCTGAGAACGAAACTATCAGACACATTCTACTACACTGCAGTTTCTCTTGGAAGGTATGGATCAGCATCCTTGGTAAGTTTGGGCTTCAATTCTGCATGGCGGAGGACCTCCTCACTTTTAGTAACTCACTTTTGGGTACCTCTATGCCGCGTCTTGGAAAGATGATGCTCTCTGCCTGTTCCAGTTTCATCCCGTGGGGGCTTTGGAATGAACGGAATAAAAGACGATTTGATGCTAAAAGTGAATCTGTAGACCGGGTTGCGGACAGAGTGGTGGGTCACATATCTACTTGGCTTTTAACAAAAAAAAAAACATTTTCTCCCTATCTGGGTTCCTCCATTCGTGAAAATTGGAGAAACTTGGCTTTGATACACATTGGAAAAAAGCCTCCGGTCATGCAGGAATGGACTCCTCCAACTCCTGGTTATCTCAAGCTAAATTTTGATGGTTCATCTCTTGGCAACCCTGGTATCTCTGGTTATGGTGGAGTAATTTCAGATCATTCCGGTAATCAGCTCTTCACGTATGCGGGCCCCCTTGGTATTTCTAATTCTACGAATGCAGAGTTACAGGCTCTCCTCTCCGGTCTTCGTGTTTTCAAAGAAAGATGTAGTGGGCCCATCCAAGTTGAAGGGGATTCTAAAGTGGTGATTGGATGGTGTGAGAGAGTGTCTTCTCCTCCGTGGAGACATTGGGATACATTTAAGGAAATTTTAGATATTACCTTGATTGTTTCTTGTTGTTGGACCCACATTTCGAGATCCGCAAATTCAACGGCAGATGTACTTGCTAGGCAGGGAGCTACCCTACAATCTCTGGTTGTAAGGGAAATGCTCCATCAAACTTTGTAATTTTCTTCTATTTTATTAATACATCTTTATCAAAAAAAATAAAAAAAAATCAAATGGACTTTCTCTCGGGGAAGCCTAAGCTTGGTTTGCCGACCCTAGGTTATGGAGTCCTAGTTCTCCAGGGATGGGATGAAGAAGAGAAAGATGAATGGTTCCTTCTCAGGACACTGAAACCTGAATATTCAGTTCCCTTTCATCAAGGATAGATTCTTTCAGAAATTGACTGCCCAGGGAAAGTTGAGATTCTTTCACATAACCTTGATTTCAGCTGCCCAAACACATACCCTATTCCAGTGGTATAGAACCTTCGTGGAGCCCTCAGGCTTCTGTTTTTACGCTGTGTATTAAGTTGAAAAAAGAGATGAGGCATTCCTATTCCAGCATACCATGGCACCTGGATTTGTTATTGGCTTGTCAACCATTTTTCACCAAGGATCTTCCTACATGAGGCAGTCATTAAAATTGAAGCAACCATTACACAGTTATTTAGTCTAGTTTCAGTCTTAGAAATTTCCCAATCTAATCATTTACCTAGAATGTTATTATGACAGGAAGTCTTATTTCAGGAGATCATTCTTTAATAAAAGTTTTCCATTTCATATTAGTTTCTTTTGCCATAATAATGCCTTATATAAGGCTTCTCCTATTCATACTTTTTTTCTGAAACTCCTATTCACACTTGTTGACCAAACATTTACACAACCTATTAATCTTAAACAAGAAATTCCAAATGACAAAGGACAAGTATGACATAGGTAAAGACTCAAGTAAGACAACATTACAGGCGAAAGGGGAGCCCTCAAACTCCAAGGGGAAAAGCATCCCACAGGTAAAAGCTAGGGATAAGAATGTACTGCCTTCATTTTTCATTTCCTTTCGTTGTTGAGGGAGATCTTCTGCAGTCATTAGCTGGTTCTGTAGCGTTTACTTTGCTATTAGGATGAGATTTGCACACTGACAGATTGCACTCAGAATTCTTGGGTTCATTCAGTTCAAAGCAAATTCAATAGCAGATTATCTGGCATGGATTGGTGCATCATTGCAGTCTTGTTGTTTGAGACACCCATCCGATAGATTTAGTGACTTGATTTTTTGTTTCTTCTTTTCCTTTTCTTTTTGTTGCATATTCTTCTTTTTTTTTTTTAAATGTGCATATTCTTGTCTCCTTACTAATGTGCTCATCATTTTCATAGAAAAAGAGACCCAACAAGAAAATTTTCTGGACACTGAGGCTGCAACAATAAGCACTGCATTTTTTTGGCATTGGAAAAATTATGAGTCAGAATTATACAGCAAGACTTGCTCATTAGGACAAATTATTCACAAGTAGCTCAGCCAACTTTCTTTAATAAGCCTCTAAAAACTTCGAAGACAAAAAACCCATGCTATTGCACATCAGAATTGGTAGATGCAGTTTAGGCCGCTGAGAATAGTATAGGACCGAGTACCAGTTGCATCAGCAGGTACACCCCATACAGGTGACTCCAAAATCTGATACATTTTCCTGTTGTGTGACATACTCACATACAGCAGATACACCCGATAGGACTGAGTACCAGTTGCATCAGCAGGTACACCCCCCTACAGGTGGCTCCAAAATCTGATACATTTCCCTGTTGTGTGACATACTCACATACAGCAAACTATGCATGCAATATGTACAGTAGAAAGTAACTAGTCTTTCCTCTCACAAGCCTGACACTCTAGCCCCCTGTATTCCCACAACAAGTGGAGCCAATCTTCCCAGTCCTCAGAAGAGAACCCAAAGGGATGGAAGGAGGGGTGTAACAATAACCTGTCATGTCATCTTTTTTTTTTTGGAATGAACCCTGTCACGCCACCTTGTGTGCATCTTTGAAGAGATTCAACATCTTGCTCGTGGCCTCTCTATCACTGTCTTTTGAAAGGCATGGCCTCTCTATCTCTTAGGCTCACATTAATTGTTCCACTAATCTAATTGCTATTAGGTTAGCTATAGAGAAAGTGATCAACAATCCATCACCCTATGCAGCCACCCCTTTTCCCACCTCTTTGTTATCTGCTTAGTATTCTCAACCCTCGTTACTTTCGAGTTAAAAAAATTCCTGGTTTAATTTTATTTTAATAACATTCTCACTATTCAAAAATAATGGAGCACAAAACAACATCAAAATATTGAAGTGGGAAAGCTCAGGCTCCAATAATAAGGTGAGCACAGCCTACCTAATTGTTTTTTTTTCTCATCATCATGAAAATTAACAGAGTCTACAAGAACACTTACTTGTCTTCTGCCAGGGTTGGGGTCTTTTAGACCTTGAGCTAAAATTGGAATAATAAGGGGTAGAACTCTTTCACCAAGCTTCCTAACAAGCTCTCCCAGAGATCTTCCTGCAACCTGTGAAACAAAGAAAACAGTGACGAGTAAACAATTAAAAAAATAATTATAAAGGTCACAGCTAAGAATACCAGAACAGAACAAAAGATACCTGACGCCTTTCTGAGGATGATGATGCAAGAGAAGAGATAAGGGTGTTCATAAGAACTGGCATAATTTCTTTTAGAGTCTTCGGAGTGTTTGCCACTATTGTCTTCCAAACATGTAATGCAGCCTAAAAAATGCCTCAAAAATGACAACAAAGTCTACAAAAGAGAAAACTTGACATGTACTGAGTCCAAAATCAAGACATGACCAACGAGAAAAATTGTTGTACCTGTCGTACTGATAAGCTGACATCAGTCCGAACCATATAAACTGCAGCAAGAACTTCATTGCGCTTATCCCTTCCAAGCACTTCAATGATAGCACGTCCATGTGCTTCAGTACTAGAACCTTCATCGTCACTTCCACCTTCCAGAATTGCTTTCCCAGATGTTCCCGCAACCTGGACAAAAAAATTCAATCCACTAAGAGTTCATGATTATTGTAAACTGATTAGGATGAATTTGATGAGGTAGATTGGTTAGGATAAACCACCTTAAACAGAAGATCACCCAGCAATTCCACAGAACTTTGACGAATACGCCAATTGTCATTAAAGATACCATCCTCCACAGCAGGAAGAAGCAGAGGCAAAGACCTGTTTTGACATTAAAGGGAACAAAGAAGAACCTGTTGGTGACATTTAATTACCAGCCACAGGCTAGTTAAATACTGCAATTAAGAAACAATAGCAATCTCACGTTGTGGCATAGTGCTCAACCAAGACATGACCAGAACTGAGAGCAGCATCACGAACGGATTCATTCTCATCAGCAAGGCCTATAAGACTGTTAGTACCATATATATGACAGGCGAAATACATCAAACTAATACAACTGTGAACTTACCATCTAAAATAGCAGGAAGCACCTGTTGCAGGTAATTCTGAAAGACAGTACCCAAAGACCTAGGCAAATACTGCACAAAGAGTTCAAGCAGAGATGATAATAAGCAACATTAAGCACTACATCCAACTTAAGAGTGCATAGTTGCATGTGTGAATGTTTACCTTGAAAAGTGTTAGATGCCCATCACGAACAGAGGCCTTTAGATGCGCACAATTCCGTATAATGTCAGGAAGGATGAGCTCAAAGTTCTCTTTGCCAAGGGCAGCTAGGACCTGGATACATGTGGGTGCTTAACAGTTAACGAGTACTAAAAAAAGTAGTAATATTGAGTTTATAACTTTTGGGGACCAATCAAGCATTTTAAGGGCAAGCAACTACAAAATAAACTAATAAGATAAAGAACTAAAGGGCTGATAGCTGTCCAAACACATATTAAACCTGAAGTGAAGCTACCAACAATTTTACATCACAAATTTGGGATGCCAAAGCTAGCTCCAGGGTGCCTAAAATGCTGAAGAAAATCCATCCTCTTGCAAAGGATCACTATTGCAGTCTTTTTGTTTTTAATCCATAAAGGAGTACTGTTTATGGTAAGGCTATCTTTTTTATGAAATGTGGTGTATAAACTATTAAAAGATAGAGTAAAGTACAAACAAACCTAGGCTATCTAATGGATAAAATGCATAACCACAAGTTCCAACTGTTTTTTTCCTTTTCAAATGTATCAGTTCCAATGTAACATGCCCATTGAGCCAAAGTCTCATTTCAATGGTGGGACCCTCTTTTAAAGCCATCCACATGACCCATCAACAGCAAGCTCACTTGATGCCTTTACTACAGAAATAATTGAGAAAAGAAAATTCAGAGGTTTCAAGGTATCAAATTTTGACAGCAGTTTCATTTGTCTACATCTGAAGCAGATATTTCTCACCAAACCCTGTTTTACTGTTTAATTCATGCCCGCCTGACTCAAGTTCCAAATACTGTCAACTGTTTGGCATACTTGGTAACAGTTCATTATACATTTACCTAAAAAATTACCCAATGAACTCAAGGACCACAAAGATAAAAGAGCCAGTGATATGAGAAGAAATTCGTAAAAGCACAAGACCAATTATGACTGTAAAACACCACCCCAAGAAAGAAGGAAAACAAGGAAATATATAATGAATTGGAGACCCTAGTTAAAAAAAAAAAAATGCAATGAAACGGAAACAAAACAAAAGTTTTGATAAAGTCTCATTCAAAAGGCAAAGAAGAAAAGATGAGGAAAGAAAATGAGACCTCACTCAGCCCTTGAGCAGCACCCGAGCGTTCAACGTTACTATTTTCAGACTTAAGTGTATCTAATAACCATGGTACAAGATCTGGGAAGTTCTCTTCTCCCATTCCTTTTATAAGAGAACCAAGAGCCCTGGCTGCAACACCTCGAACTTCAGGAATTGGATCAACAAGAACCTGTTTTAATATACAAATCCATCAGTAAGCAATAAATAAAAGAAAATTTCTCTCCAGTACAAGACAAAATTCCAGGAGAACACCTTCTTGACTTCAGGAAGTAGTAGCCCAATATAGGGAATCATGTCCTTCGGCTCAGTCACTAATGAGCACATATTTCCAACTATCTGGGCAGCTTTCTTCTTAGTGTCAGCACTTCTCTCCCTTAACCCTCTATGGACAATAGGCACCAACAATGCCAATGAAGGTGCATCAACTGAATTAATGAAAGTTGTCTGCAAAAAAAAATATGAACCATGAGAAGAGTTTTCATGGAAAACCTCAAAAAGAAACAGTAAGATAGAGAAGATTCAGAAAATGCATGCAGGAATTCTTACTTGTAGAAGAATATCAAGAGAGTGTTTGGTGTACTCATTAGGATCTGTAAGACCCATCAGAAGGGTGGGGACGAGTGCTGCTATCTCAGGATTCTTTATCACACTACCAACCTGCTCAACAAAGAACATTATCACGGAGGAAAAAATAAACAGACAGAAATAGTAGATTGCATAATTATAAATTTTGTTCCATATAAGAAAAGAAAAAGTTGGACAGAAGTGAGACTTTCATGTAGAGAGAGACAACGCATGACTCCACCGATGGGTAAAATACAAGGCTTATCGAGGACACCTACAAAGAGTTAGAAAGTAACTCGACTACACAGAAGAGCAATCATCACTCTTATCGCTTCCAAACTAAAAAATTGTAGCTGCTAAACACTCCAAGTTATCAGCAAGTTAGAATTGGTGCCCTTGATTTTTTAAGCAGGGAGCACTGCAATCCCTTTTACAGAAAGAACTGGAATTTTTTTTTTCATTCAGACCCATTGAGAAGGTAGAACATGACAGACACTGAAATGATTTCAAGCAGAATCTGTCACCTGCTGAAGTGCCATCTGTCCAGCTGCCTGAACTTTGGGATGTGTGTCAGTCAGTACCTGACAGGTAAGAATAGAATTGTATTAAGTAAAAGGACAATCCATAAATAAATGACAAGCAGCTAACACTACAGAACAGAACATTAAAATAAATAACTACTACTGAACAGAAAAAGTTCTTTTTATTACAAACCTCTGTCAGTTTGGGAACAATCTTGGGGAGACACTGAGACAGCTGCTGAGGAGCACAGTAAGCCATAGCACCAAGTAGTTGTACACTACTTTGTTTAGTTCGCCATGCCTTGTCCTCCAGACCCTGTAAAAACAAATATTTTAAACAAATTTTATTTTTTTAAATGATAAAATAAGATCTCGTTTATTTTAAAAAAATATTTTAAACAAACTTTTCTGATAAAAACCATCACAAGGTAAATTGCATACAAATAAAATACCTTCAGCAGCGAAGGAAGAACAAGCTTCACCCCCTGACCAGTAAGTTGAGACATCATAGCCCTCGCAGCACATTCAGCTGCTTCTCGTACTGCAATGACTTGATCCGAGAATGACACCAGAAGCAAAGGTAACATTTGAATCACATATCTGCACAAGAAACAAAGAGTACATGACAAAATGAACAAACCCACCGACAAAAACATATAGACAACAGTAATGATGTTGACATACGGTTCAAACAATTTGCCAAGCTTCTCGCACATGCACTCAAATCCAAGTAAAGCACCTTCACGGGACTTTGCCAAAATCCTAATTAAAGAAGGTTAGGAAAAGTTTTACTAATAAAAGACTGCATGAATTAAAAGGCACGTTTGGCTAAAAAGAAATATCATTTAACCTGTCTTCCAAACCCCCTTGTAATGCTGCCATGATGCCATACTTTCTAAGAGAAGAGATACCAAAGCCTTTAGCAACCCCAGCAAGACCAAATGCAGCCCCACGACGCTCCCCATACTTATCACTATGCATCAATTGATTCAACAACCTGGAAACAAGTGCTTGAGCATCATCCTGAACAAGAAAAAGTTTGAGAGACAATCAGTAATATATTGAATAAAGAAATGTTTACAAAAGCAACCATCATATTTAGTACATTAAAAAGGAGGGAAGGTCTAAGATGGTTGCCAGAGTAAATTATACAAGCGTAAATTAAGCAATATAGTAAAAAGAAAGTTGATTTCTTTTAAAATGAGAAAGGTTGAGGAGCAATTTGGAAAATAAATAATTAACCAATCACAGAACACTTAATTACATGAGGAACATATTCACATATAGAATGACCTCCATTGTCAACTTAAAACAACAGCATGATGAAGTTCAGCAACAAAACTTCTCTAAAGTAACATTAACTTACTTGTTTTGAGGACATCAATGGAGACAAGCAGTTCGAAACAGCTCTTTGAACTGCCTCAGATGGTGTGTTCAACACTTCTAACAATTTCTCCACAACAGCATGGATTTTAGGATCATCCTGGTTCGTCATATACAAAAGAAACAGTAACTTAGCCAAATCTCCATCCTCAAACAGAAGGATTGCACATTTTTTAAAGACAGAAGATAAGGAAATATAACTCCTCACCTTGGCCAAATGCTTTGCCAAAGCACCCATAAAAATAACCACTCCCTCACGTAGCAAATCGTATTTTTCTTCATCTGAAGCCTATATAAGAACAGTTGAACTTTGTATCAGTCAAGTCAAGTAACTTCCACCAAAGACATGTATGACTAGTATGCAGGCCACAACTCGATTAGCAATGGAAGCACAAACTAATCCTGGCTATAGTGTGCTGTGCATAAGAGACAAAGAGGTACAAAAGAATTCAGACCTTTTTATTCAAGTAGTTTTCAAAAATGGGAAACAGCAAAGGAACATTATCTCTTCCAAGCTTGTCAATAATCAAAATACCAGCATTAATCATTCTTCCTCGAACTTCCATGTTCACATCAGCCTGCATTAAGCAATAAAAACAAATAATATATTAATCAAAGAATGTGTGATCATTAAAAGTTAAAATGATTGAATTTTGGAAACATTCTGAGAAGGTAAGATGTTCTCCCAGTACATACAAGGGCCCGTGAAATAAGGAACGTCATGACAACAGGAAGGTCCTTGGCTCTCAATACATCAGCAGCAGAATGTAATGCCAGCGCAATTCCTTGCCTCCCAAGCCAATGTGCATCTCCAATATCTCCTTGATTGCCAATATCACGAATATATAAAGAAAATAAAGTTGAAAGAGTTTCCTGAAAAAAATGCCAAACATAAGACACACACAAATACCCAAACTGGCTACATCAAAGTTAGGAGTTCAGTCCCACAAACTGACTTGTATCGTATCCGGGCATTCATCCAAAGCAGCAGCTAATGCCTCCCCAGCAGCAACTCGGACATTATAGTTGGCATGAGAAAGTGCACCAAACAGATATGAGTAGTCAGTACCAAAATCAAACCCATAGCGATCCCATACCTCTTCTGCCACTTCTGCAACTGACTGCAAACAAAACTGCACTGAATCAAACAACCACATTACCTTGCCACCACAATGTAAGTTCATTGAAATACAGTACCATACCTTGTCTGGATCATGTAAAGCAATCCACATGCTACTTGCAACCTCAGAATTCTGAGGAAGAGAACGACTAGAAACAGATGGAATGCATTTCACAGCATTTAAGCAAGCAAGCCTCACATGAACATCTTTGGCGTATATTCCACATAAGGCCTGTTCAAAACATTTAATACAACATGTTAACACATATGAATGACTACCATCATGTGAAGAAGCTTTAGACAGAAATTAGCATGGTGCCTACTGGTGCAAGTTCATCTGGCTTGAGACCTAGACACAACTCATTCAGCATTGGTCCAATAGATGATTGATAAGCAGGAACAACCCCAAGAGCATGAAAAAGAACCTGTAAAATACACAACAACATGAAGAGAAGCAAAAGGCCTTAATAGCTTCAGCAAAATACAACATGTCAAATGAACCAGAAATTATAAGATAAGGTCTATAACTGATAGCATCCGAAGTCTGGGAAGAGGTAATATGGGGTCCATGTGTAAAGAGATAATTTGAAGCACACTATCATGAAGCGCAGTCTTCTTCGGAGATGATAGAATCTGCTCCATAATCTGAGAAGGAAAAAGTTATTAGAGAACTACGTATCCTAAAACAACAACAATCTGAAAATTTATCCATCGGGAGATGATTACCGGGAACACAAAGGTGAAAGAATCTGCTGGAAGAGGTCCAGCCTTACAAGAGATCAATATGCCTGAAACTATTCTCTCAAAGAGACCAACTGATGGCTTTTCTTGGGCATCACCATCACTAAAAGATGGAATTAGCTCCCAGATTATGCGAACTTCCTCAGTAGAAACTATCCGTAAAGCAGCAGCAATCTCAGTTGCCCAGTCACACAGAGGGGGAGCAACACATCTTGCAAGTTTTGACATGACTTCAAAAGCCACATCACTGACTATTGGAGAACAGAGGAAGGGATCAACATAATTCACCTGTAATAGACATTCAGTTACTAGTAGAAAACAAAATAACAAATAACAATACACCCACACAAAATGAAACAAGTTGAACTAAATCTCAAATTCGACTGATCATTATATAAACATCATAAATAGCAAAGATTAGCTGAAAATATAAATGCCGCCTTCTCTTTTTCTTTTTTCATTTGAAACTGTGAGATTACAGGAGTTACTAAGAGGAAAAGAAGGTAGAAAGCTCTCCCAGAGAAGCCAATAAAAAACAAGAGAATATATGAGCAAAGGCAAAAAAGAACTATGTACTCTGAGAGAAAAGAAGCAATAATTTCATTAAGAAATAGAAATATAAGTGGTGTCTACACACCAGAGACGGTAGTTGACCATGAGTAAAAACAGGATTAGCAATAGCCATTTCCCCAAGAGCTTGCAGCATCACCAACAGATTCCTCTGTATACTTCTTACTTGCTCACGTGTTACAGCTTCCTCCCTAAGTAGCAACTCACGTGCCTCTTCTTTACCACTCTTAACTTTGTCTGCTTGAGGTGCTAGAAATGGAATAATGAACATTTTTAAAACCTAATCAGAAAATATAGCAAAAAAGAACTAACAGAGAGGTGAATGTAACATAACCTACCACTCTTCTTTCCTCCTTTCCCTACATCTTTTTTCCCTGAGCCTGTAGTTTTAGTTGACTCTCTTTTTAAAGTAGGGTTAGATCTTACAGTATCCTGAAACACAATGATCAGCAATCAGTTTAAAACCGACATTCTAACATCAAGCATCTTTAGAAAAGGAGAAGAAGTTGATACTATACAAGGTCATCATGGTCATCATAGACACGGAAACGACCCTTAGCTTGCTTAGTGTTTTTAGCAGCAACAGCTTCTGCAATATATACACCTTGCTCAGTTGAGAGCATTCCTTCTGGGGTTCGAAAAATCTGAAATTAAATGATAACAAAATCAGCCACACAAGAAATCCAGCAGAAAAAGTGAAATATATATACATTGTAAAAATACAAGTCCAGAGGTATTTTGGTCATTTCCCATATTTTCCACATTACATTTTTCTCTTATGGTATGGCTATTAGATAGAGAATGTCTTATTTTATCTCTAGTTAAATTTTCATTCAATTTAAACATATTTTAGGAGATATGTAATTTTGAGTATTGAGGGGCATTTTTGTTCTTTTGTAAATTTTCACTTAAACCCTGGTTAAAATGAAGCTGGACGGGCCATTCTGGCTCAGATTCCAAGGCAGCAAAACTGCTCCTCTTCCAGAATTCTTCCTCTTCTATTTTCTCCCCAATCACATATTTTTCATACATAAACACAGATAAAAAGCTAGACTAACAGAAATCCTTTTCATCAAGCTTGGAGTGATTTCAAATGCGAGAAAATGCTTAATAACAAACTCAACTATGCAGGAGCTTTCACCTTAATAGCATTTTCTGAAAGTGTATCATGTAAAGCACGATCAGGAAGCTCCTTTAATTGCTGTCAAAGATATAAACAATAAAAAAAAAAGATATATCAATGCTAATAGAAAACATTCTACACAAAGAAGTCAACTTTTTTCAAAATTGAGTATGCTCACCTTTTCGAACTCCATAAATGTATCATTTGGTATTACAGACATCATAGTTGAAAGGGAACCAATAGCTGCTTGCCGTTCTAGAGCATTAGAACTCATCAATCCTGATGATCCTAACAGAATCTGACAAGCAGTACACCCACATAATAAGTCTATCTAATATAAATGAACAATTATCAAATCTCTAACATAAATGACATAATCTTATGACAGTCAGCCCAGTCCAGCTCAATATCAAGAATCTCATCAATAGCATTGATTGTTATGTTTTCTGAACGAGGATGGTTACGGATTACTAAGGAAAATGAAATATACTGCTAAGAACAAACACAAGGCATTTTCAGCAGATTAAGATGAGCAAAACATCTTCATAAAAAAATTAAAAAATAAAAAGGAATGAGCAAAACATAAAAATTCCAAAACAAAATATAAAGTGAAAAGAATAAAATAGATCATCTGTGGGATGCCAAATACAAGGGGGTGTAGAACCAACTCTAACAGAATTCGCATGAAATGGCTAAAGTTACAGGACATACTACTGTGACAAGAAAAAACCATAAATGCATATACCAGAAATGCCTTAACCACATCACACAGCCTTACTAATCCAGTGACTAAATCTGGTCACACCATAACATTGAGAAGTACCTTGCAAATTGCTCCAACATTTGAAATAATGATATCTATAACATCATAACCATGCCTTCCCAAGTTTCTTTTGAGTCTCTGAAAATGGATAAGAATGGTACATGTTATTATAGTCACATATTACCCTATAAAGACTATTAGAATGCAAAATACAAATCAAACAGGAGAAAGAACAAACTAGCAAAAACTTTCCTCAAACAGGCTATGTTAGTTGGTCATTCATATTAAGCTTGCGCAGTTCCATTTGAGAAGAAAATATATCTAGAAATAGACAGTTATACCAAATTTTCAAAAAAATAATAAAAAAGACGCCAAAAAGAATAATCAAAAAAGTGTAAATGCTTTCTGCAACTTCAACCATATGGCACTTACAGTAAGCTCTAGTTGTGTGACATTGAAAAGTAATATAAATATAGACACATATATGAGGAACTTTTTTTCTCAAACAGGAGATGGTAATATAAATTTACAAATAGTGCATCCCCTAAAATATCCAAATCGTATTTTACATAAATATAGACACCTATATGAGAAACTTTCATCAATATGGTTACGGTTATTCTTTCAAAAAAAAATGGATGGTTGCAATTATTCATAAACATGGAAAGACAAAATACCTAGATGAAACAAAATTGAACTTGTGACATGGTATTCCAGAGCCTTAAGTATGTATCCTTGTGCAAATCATGCTGAAATAAGCATCCAGGTCTAATGCATAAAAAAACTATTGCCTTAATAAAATCTGAAGACTTCAAGTATGATGCGCTTGTCTTTCAATGCCACTGAATCAAAGATTATTACCAAATGATGTTAATTATATGAATGATTTTATATTATTATCGGGCCTATGAATCACTGTTATGAGGATGTTTGTTACAAATCCCCATTGAATCATGGGTTAGACCACTTTGGCCAATAGAGATAGATGGAAATAATAAAATTATGCTCCTGCATCAGCCAAGTATGGTCGAGTCTTCAGTTAGTAGTACTTAAGAAGTTATTTATGTCCAGTCGAAGAGTCCAAGGTGGAGCAGAAGACCAGCAAGGATGAGAAGACATATGGCAACAAAGAAGAGAGGCAAAATCGTCAGAAAGTGGCCTAGAAAAGTGGCATCAGCTATGGAGTGGCAAAAGAGTCCAGGAAGACTCCAGAAAAGAAGGTGCTAACTCGTCCAAGGGCAGAATTGTCTAAGAGAACTCTCCAAAAGGAGCGACAACTCAAAGAAAGAGTGTGGAAGCATCCAAATTCAATGAATGGTTGGAGCACAAGCAAGGGGATGTCCGACTCTTAGTCCCACATAGGAGAAACTATAAGAGTAGCTCCAGTCCCCAGTTTATAAATTGTAAGCTCTACAAGCCTCACTCAATCAATTATCAATACAAAAAAAACCCTTTAGCTTCAGCTAAAGCTATCAGCTTCAACCAACCCCTAGGTGTCTTAATCGATGATATAAAGATCATTAAGTGGCTCACCCTTAATGGGGTTTCTATCTAGCGTATGGAGTCTCTCTAGCTCATCCACTCCCCCAAGGAGGACAACCCTTAAGAATCCTTACTTACTATCTTCTGTCCTTTTCATTATTCATCATTAACCATTTCCCTTGATTAGCCTAGCCACCCTTCCCCAATACCATAGCCCAAAGTCTAGCAGGTCTATAGCCCTTCCCTGCATCCATCTATGAGTCCATTCCCTTCCCTCAATTACACATGAGTGACTCCATTGCCATCCTCCCACACATCCCAGTAACCATCCTCCCTCAAGTTCTAGCCTCCCTAGAACTCTCCACCCACATTTAGCTTAGACTAGGAACTGTAGCTTGGTTAAGGAGTGGCAACCTCCTTTCTAGACTCACTTCATATTTAAACAATTCTTTTCCTTGTCCCCCACATTCACTAGAGTCTGTCCCAGTCACCAAAGAGTCCCCATGAGTTCCCATATCACTAGCCGAGCCATCTCACCCTAGTCACTTGAATTTCCTTCCTAATTCTCCCACTCAAGCGCAATCCTACACAGCCAAGTCAGAGTTCTGTTTGAGATGCCCCCACTCAAAACTAAAGGGTCCGCACCTACCGCTCTAGCCTCTAAAGCTCTCAAAAGAGAATGGGATCATCGTAACAATGTCAACCATTTCTACATACAAACTTACAGATACAAGCAAAATTTTGTCAATTCTTCCAGCCTAATTGGATCTCTAAGTAGATTTTCCATCCAATTTCCATGTAGTGATTTCATTGAAGAATGTGGAAATGGCAACTTTCAACCTGTATTTCAAAAACAAGAGGAGGATGGACACAAGTTCAGTCCAAACTTGGCGGAACCCAACCTTTTCTTCCTTACAAGAGTTACACTATTTACAAGAATACTATTTACTTCATTATAGTTAAAATAATTTCATTTTATCATTAAAAATAACAAAAATTAAGAGTCACACTATTTACTTCATTATAGTTAAACTAACTCCATTATCTCCATTTTATTATTAAAAATTATAAAAAATAAAAAATCTATAATGAACATCAATCATGAAAACATGGAATAAGAAAATAAGGGCACAATAAGAAATAATTAAAGTTTATGTCAATGAATTCAAATTTGATGGATAAATTACAAATTTGCTGCACCTAACTTAGCCAGACTTAAGTCCATACTCCTTTTTGTCCTTCAAAAATACCCTTGACAACACCCAACATCCCTTGTGAGTCAACCATGTAATTACATTCTCGTAGGACTAGACAAGATGAGTGACAAGTTTTACAAAAATTCCGTTCCATACTCTTTTTGTCCTTCAAAAATACCCTCGACAACACCCAACATCCCTTGTGAGTCAACCATGTAATTACATTCTCGTAGGACTAGACAAGATGAGTGACAAGTTTTACAAAAATTCCATCCATACTCCTTTTTGTCCTTCAAAAATACCCTCGACAACACCCAACATCCCTTGTGAGTCAACCATGTAATTACATTCTCGTAGGACTAGACAAGATGAGTGACAAGTTTTACAAAAATGAATGTGTGCCAGTAAAGATCAGACCATACTTTTCCAGAAATGAAGATAACATGAATATTGGTGCCTTTGGCTTAAATTTAATAGCCTTTGGCTTTTGGAATAAAATTGCACCTTCAAAAAAAAAAAATGCATATTGCCGCAATATTAGAAGAGTAGTATTAGCTGTTAGTCTTAATGGAAATCTGAATGGAACCAAGAATGTGATTCCAGGAGCATCCTCATACATGTATGATATAAGATTAAGAAGGAAGAAGAATGATCTTACCCATATAAAAATTACAGTAAGAGTTATTGCGCTAGCAAATTATATGATATTACCATACTAGTTCGATTTTTCTTGCTTACACAGATGATCAGCCAAAATATCAAACAATACATGACAAAATAAAGTTGAAAAAAAAAATCCCATGCCTTATAATTTAGATTAACTTCTACAAAAAGTGCCCAAAATATAACAGACAAACAAATACCAATACAACTAAGAATTACCTCATAGAAACATTAAAGTAGCATATAAAGTTTAGAAAAATGAATGGAAGTGACAGGATCAACAATCTATAGCATTGACCAAAAAGTACAGAGAATAAACAGATGAACATCAACCTTACCTTCCATACAGAATTTCTACTAAAACTGCCAACAATGCAAGGATGGTGAGCACAGAATAAAAGACTACTGCATGTACTAGGACCACAAGAAAGAGCTGCTGGAGCAATCAAATGCAATGCCTTGACCATAACTTCAACTGATGGAATCAATGGTATTTGAGCATCACCATTGCTTTCCGTATCACTGCAGAATCATCTGGTTAGTTGCAATTTTAGAGTTTTGAGCATTTTCTAAAGGAGCATTTTGTCCAACATGAAAATATAAACAGATCAAGGGCCTTTTAGACATCAATAACTGTGTTGAGAGCAAACCTCGTTCGCAAAAGAGATATCCTTTCTCCAATTACAGAGAGCCAGTTGGCATACATATTTAAGAGCTCTTCTGCTAACTGCGGAGAGACAGACATAATTCTCCTAGTTGCTTCATGAGTGACCTTACGAACATCCCAATTCGAATGGCATGCTAGATAGAGGATCAACTACACAATGCCAAATGGAGAAAATCAGTATATTGCTTACAAAGATGAGATAAAGCCATATTTTTAGTCTCCAAGTGAAACTAACAACAGGGATGATCGTAAACCATTAACAGTAATATTAAAAACAACAACAATAATGAATATGAGAGATCCAGCAGACTTTCTGTCTGAAGTACCTGCAGTAGTGACTTGATGGAAAGGGTTTCCAACACTCTGTACAAAAAATAGAAGAACTCAATACCATAAATGGCCGACTCTCAACTGAAATAGAACAATGTACCATGTAAAAGATGAAAATAACAACCTATTCAAATGTTCCGTGAGGAGCACCTCGAGAAGATCTATACACATCAAACAATCCTCATTTGATAGCTTTGATGCCTGTTTGCAGAAGAATATGCAAGGAATAAATTAATTACAGGGTTCAACAGATTCAACACTGCAAACTTTTTCAGTACACTGCAAAAGTGTTACCAGGGAAATAGTCACCACAGAAGATTCATTTTGAGAAATCAGGTGCCAGATTTTCTCCTTCACCAAAACATCCTCTAAAAAGCAACATCAGTTGTAGCCGTTAAGCAGTACAAATGACATAAAATTTTCAGTCTAAAGAATGTGTCTTATTTGCTATGGAAAATTGTAGCCAAAAATACCTGCTCTTGCATCAATTGAGGCGATCTTGGTGACCAACAGGAATGCATAAATACCATCAACTCGTTGTGCTGCTTTAGTAAAACCACCTTTTACAAGTTGGACCAAAGGCTCAAGCAATGGTGATATCTGAGAATTACTAGGGCAGTGAGTTAAGCGTAGAGTGCAAAAACAAGTAATATTGAGCATAATGACCAAAACCTTATAATATGTTTCTTCTACAAGCTCCAATTAGTCAATACATCAAGTTTTTTTTTCTTAATGATAGGAAATTCTATTAAAGAGAATAGGAGATAAAGAAAAAATGAATACAACAGTAAGAAGAGGAATAAAGTTTCCATTTTGATATAACTAATATTCTAAAAAAAAAAGCTTTATAACGAAAAGTGTGTTAGAAAATGAAGATATTTTGTAAAAAACGACAGAAATGAATGAATGCTGTTTGAGAATTACAATCAGAAAAGCGAAGAAAAAAAAAGCTAAAAATGCTTTGATAAGTTTTGCTCTTTCTTTACAGTGCATCTCAGAATGTTCCGCATAATCTCACAAAAGCTTCTTTTAGAAATTTGGGAAAAGTTTTTTAATTTCTCCAAGTACAATCCAATACCAGGATGATTTTCCTTCAACTTCCATTATCCTCTACTTTCAAACACTGATGCATGGTAACAGTATGCTCTTTGAGAAAAATCTATAGATTTCCTCACCCTTGCCAATGTGTCAGGATTTTTGCACATGACACGTAAAGCTCGAAGATGCCCTCTCCTTAAATACTCCTTTTCCTTAAGTCCTGAAGCAAGAAAAGAAATAGAATCTGGCAGGACAGCTTCTGCAGATCTTGCTGCCCATGAAGCCATTGCAGACAACATTGCAAGCTTTACCTCCTCGCTCCCTGCAAAAAATAAATTTTCCATAGAGATGAAAGACATGCCAGAAATATGTATATATATATATACTTTTTTTTTTTGAAATTTTTTCCTCTTTTTTCTTTCTTTTATGTATATATATACATACATACGTACATATATATATAGAGAGAGAGAGAAAGAGAGAAGGCTGGACCAAGGGTAGCTGCACCCAACTTTTTCTGCATTAAAAAAATTTCTCAATTTACAGTATGTCATTTACTTCATTGTATTGAACCATGCCATTATCTCAATTCTATCATTAAAATTAGATAAAAATAATAAAAAATCTCAAAATAGCATAAAACATGAATGTATAGGATAATAACAACACAAAATATGAACAAATCAATTTTTTAAGTAATTAATTCAAATGTGATGGTAAAAATGAAAATTCAATGCACCTCAGTTTATATGGAGTTAAGTGACGAAAAGGAGGATGGACTCAAGTCCACTTAAGGATAGCGGCACCTTACGTTTTCTTCCTTAAAAAAGTTGTTCAATCTATAAGAATGCAATTTACTTTATTTTATTTACAACAAAACCAATATCTCGAGTTTATCATTCAAATTCGATAAATTAAGAAAACTCTCAAAATAGCATAGAGAAAAAGAGAAAGTGAAGGACAACATGCAGAGAGAGAAAGACAATAGTGAAATGTACTCACCATCATCTCGGTAAATAGCTATGAGAAAGCTACCCACAGAAGGTGCCAGATTATTTACACCTTTTCCACCCGGAGCTTTTGACAGTTCTTGCAGTGCATTCATCATTCCAATTCTCTGGTACGGAAATGATAGCTTACCCTCTGAACCTGTTTGTGTCATTGTTAATGTAATCAAGGCAGTGAATTACACTCCTACAATCAAAGAAAGCGCTAAGACAGATACAGAGATGACCTAGACCAAACCTCCTATCACAGCTTTGAAAGTGTTGAAAACCGCTGGCAAAGTATCAGGATCACTGGACATTTGACATAAACAGGCCACAATAGTCAGAGCTGCAACCCTTCGTGATTCATCAGCATGACGGATCTGTGGTAAGACTGCAGAGAGAAGATCTATAGCATATCTACTCAAATCAAGGTTGACCGAGTTCAATAAAATCCCAACAGATTCCAAGATGATTTCTGGGTTCCGCTTCAGCATTTTCACAGAGGATGGCACCACAACAGTTTTAAAGTCTTCATGAGGCATAAGCTTGAACAATGGAACAAAAGCTTCACTCAGTGCTTTTGCTGGTTTCTCCCTTGCATTCAAAACTACCCTTAGGTATATGTCAAGAAAAATTGGCTGTAAAAAATATTGACCTCTTATTAGTGAAAAAGGCAAATTACTTAAGACAATTTATAAAGTTGAGAGTCAACAACATTGCACACCTTGTATTGATCAAACAGGGAAGAAGTCGTGACTGAAAATTCTAGCAATAACTGGACCATTTCACCTCCATCTCCACAAGAGATCCTCAAACTCTTCAGCTCCTCCACATAGAGCTTGTAAAGATCTGGCAACTGAAAATGCAAAAATGATCAGGAAATGCATGGAATAAATAAAAACAAGAGGGAAAGATAAAGGAACATTTTCAGAATGAACCTCAAAGAATAGATGGAAAAAAAGTTTCCTGCAAGCCCTTTGAATGCGGAATGGTCCCTGAAGTAGAATATGAAGAAGGGATGTTTGTGAAGCAGCAATACGTGGAAAACCATTCTTTGATACAGAAGTGAACTGGCTCCATCTCAGAAGAAGACATGACCATCTAAGAAGCTTGTAGCAACCTAAAGGGCTTTGAGTTTTTAACTGTTTTTCTACAGTCTGAAGAAGAGTGGCAGCAAAACACTTCATAAAAGTAGCTTCACTCAATGCTTTGATAATCACATCATCCACAGCTTTTCTTGATGCTCGATCATCATAAATAAATAACGTTTTGAAAATCATATCAACCAATAGCGACGCAAAATCCGGTGGTATCTCTGCAAAATTCAGACCAGAATATTAACCACAATTCATATGGAGACGGGACCGAAAACCTTTCCCACTCGTATTAAAGGACTTTCTCACTCAAGAATCAACATCGATGGTAGAATCAGGCTTGACGGAAGTAATAACAGAGAGATGGAGAAGGGACCGAAAAAGCTTAAGCAATTAAATTGAGCTTCAATTCTTCAATTTATCTTAAAAAAAAAAGAGAAGAAAAAATTGACTTGGCCCATGAACCCTATATTAAAGTATACAGAAGTGACCAAATGACTATTTTCTCACCCCGATTTGGCACCCCATCTGGCTAGTCCAGCCACATGCACTGCATATAATCTCTTCCTAAACAAGCATGAGCAAACTATAAATTATTACTGGAGGGAAACTTCTTGGAATCGTAAGCAAGCTAGTTTTGTTGATGGAACTCTCTCCCTGCAGAAATGCGTTTGGATTGACATTATACACCTCTTTCTTAGCTGCAATACACACTTTGTCTCTACTTTTCAACCAACGCTAACTCCAAAACAACAAAACCGCTTTCCCTGGGTAAATTATAAAGATCTATTTGACCCCCCAAGCATTCTTCACTTTGGAAGAATACAATTGAATTGTCATGGTAAAAATAAAAAAATGGTATTTGCTCCTGTAGGAATGACAAGCATTTTTAGATTAACGGAATTAGGAAAAGTTGACAGCCTTCAAGGCACCGGTGTCACTTCAAGGAGTTTATTGTATCCAATCATAAACTAGAGCCTCGCACTTGTATCCTTGGTCTTTTTCAATGCTCATCAATAAAATAAGCAAATGATAACTCTTCCATCCTTTCAATAAATTCAATTATCTAAAATGAAAGAAACATAAAACAAGATTATCCCTTTGATATGCAACAAACTAGACTATCAAAGCTGAGAAAAATGATACAGCGCAACGACTAAACCTGGAACATGCCAGAAATTTTTATTAAACGTCTAAAAACATGCATATAGTGATATACGGTTGAGTTTGTTTAATCGACTGTTACCAAAATTCGAAGTCTACCATGAAAACAGAAGAAACCGCTCAATAGCGGCAACAGAAAAGAATATTCCAAAAAATAAATAAATAAATAAAGACGACAATATAAAGATCGACCAAACAACAAATGCGACGATTAAGCTCCACTAAACAAGTAATTGTGAGTTCACTTAGACTAACATAAAAGAATAACTAAAACAGACACTCATAAACCAGTCAAGTATCCCAAGTGATTGAAAGACGAAATAACCTGGAATTTGTAGAATAGACAAGACATCGTTTCTGAAGATCCGAATCCGTTTCTTTACTGAGGAAGTTGACACCTGTTCAGCAGCAGCAGCCACCACTTCCAGCGATTGCGCCATCGATCTAGTGAATGTACAGCTACAATCAAACTTCCTCAGAAGTCCAGTTCTAATTGATATGGAAGTCTTCAAATATAATTTGGAAATGTAAATGAAGCTCTAAAGCAGACACTGAGATTTAAAGCTCTCTTCTAGGGTTTTTCGAGCGCCTGCAGGGTTTAGTCTCCTCAGTCCTGGAGATCGGACCTTTTCTACCAAGGAGATAAATGGTCTAGGGCGCTGAGACTGTGAAACGTCGTCTCGCGTTACATAGCCGGAAAACGGAAACAACGATAATAAAATTTATCGGAGAAGATTTACGAAACTTAAGACTAAAAATCTAAATGACTAAAACAACCTGCACTGCTATCAAATTTCATGAACCAGAATCAGAAGTCTAGAATGTACTTTTTTCATATTTCACTTGCTTATATTATTGGACTTTAGAATATAACGATCCCAAAAATAATTAAAAAATAGTTTCACAAGAAAAAAATATGTATTGATGACATTGTCAAAATATATGAAAGTTACGTTATTGTGACAATAGCATATTCGCCATGTCAAAAGCCTAGCCAATCTTCCCCAACAGGCTAACCTGTCAAGGAGCGGAAAGCAAGTACTTAACCCATCAGTGGTGGATAGAATCTCCTAGCTTTGACAATCTCATGATATATTAAAATTTCATATAACCATTGAGTGAGTGAATAGAGATAAATTAAATAATTGATGTCTACATAGTAAGGATTCCTTACACGGATTATATGTGTAAAGATTTATACTTTGATGAAACCATTGGAATATTCTTTAGTTCAGAAAAAGTGAATTTTGATACGTTAACTTATTTATATTAGAAAATGTCTTTAGATGTAAAATCTTTAAATATTTAAATAATGCTCCTTAAAATGGATTGTTATAGGAGAAACACGGGTTGTAAGCCTCCTAACTATTACGACGTTGATTGTGCATGATCCAAATTGTAGATCCTATGCCAATGGCCTGTGATAATTAAGTAGGTACCTACATAACCAACAATTTGGTTTTTCACGAATGCACCAAACATACCGAAGTAGACTGTTATTTCATTAAATATGTAATGATAAGAGGGTTTATATACATACTTCATGTGAAGATATCTTTATTAAGGCATTATACGTAAAAATGTTTATTGATATTTGTACCAAGTTGTGAATACTTTGTTCATATTTTATGTAAACCTCATCGAGTGAGGTTATAAATATATATTTTTTCTTTAAGATTATAAACCTTAATTATATGTAATAAATACAATGCCGGTGAGAGAGGATATCAATTTTCTTTTATACTTCTCAATGCTTTGGGTATTTTTTTCTAAAACTCTAAACTTGGTTATCCTTAATGCTTTTGTTCTCCTTTCATTTCCCTTTTTTCTTTACTTCCTCTACAATAACATTGAAAGAATCATTAAGAATCTCTTTATCTAAAATATCTTTGTCAAATCTATTATACTTTAGACGATATAGCTTTTGCTTTAATAATAAATTAATAAATTATCCGATTCACGATATTGCAGAAGTTTGCAACCTAAGCAGAAGAGTTTTGATATATATTCAAGGCGTGATACCTTTAGAATAAGATAACTTAGGTGACATAAAAATGTTACTAAAAATGCTTATCAAAATCATTGAGGAATCTAGAAAGAGCTCGCCCAGAGACTTTGTCTTGCCGTACCTACATAATTAACTTTTAATTTGTGTCTAGTGCTTTGTCGGAATCTTGCAATCAAAGTAGTAAGTAACTAACCAGTATCGACCCGGACGTATCAAATGTTGGCAAGTAGGGGAGCAAACCTGAGCAGAAGCTTATCTAGCTAAACCTAGTCAGTCATTAATCGTCTTCACGCAACATGCGCATATTAGCGAAAACCCACAGTAGTGCCAGCGACCGGCGACGGCGGGGGACAGGTGTCTAATGAGCGCCTCGTGATTGTGGACGAAAACCGAACACATCTTCAGCTTCTGCACACACCGACGTGCTCCTTCCTCGCTCAAGTTCCCATTTGGAGACCCCTTCTGCCCTCTGCAGCCTGCAGGACTCTATCTCCGGCAGGTTATTTCATAGTTTTCGCCCCGCTCGTAGACGTCGATTCCAATTAGCCGAAAGGACAACAGCACAAATGACCGTCTGGAGGCTTAGCTGCTTCACTCGAGCAGCTGTGGAGAAAGCTAAAGTGCGGCAAACAGTGGCTAGTCTGCCGCTGCGATACATGTCCACAACGTGCAGAGCTGTGGTTTTGCCGCGGTTTGGCGGTCCGGAAGTTCTGGAGTTGCGATCAAATGTAGATGTCCCTGATCTGAAGCCTCGTCAGGTCCTTGTTCGTACACGTGCGGTCTCCATCAATCCTCTCGATGCGCGCGTGAGTTACATTCTAATTGATCGTTCCCTTTGTTCTTAGGCCAAAATGTAAAACAGTCGTGCACTTGTGGAAAGATTATGGAGTTCATTATTGTTTTTTTTGTGGAAGCATCGAGTTTTGAAACTGGAATAAAAAAATTTGAAACAGATAATCTAGATGATAAGGGATTAGCACCTTCAGTTAATACCACCCTTAATCAATTGTAAAGGTGTGCTCTCTCCGATTCCGCCTGCACCAGCTGTTACTAGTGTTGTTGCTCTTCCACATATCTTCACTGGACGATGTGCTCTCCCGATTCTGTCCGCCTCAGCCTCTTCCACATCTCTTCATCGGAGAATGTACTCTCTTTGATTCCGTCCGCCCCAGCTGCTACCAATGCCGCTACTCTTCTCGTCCTCTTGCTTCCAAGAACCCTCGAAACAAATCTCCGTACATAGCCAGTGCCAAGTTCATAGATTCAGTTATTTCAAGACAAGATTGGTCTCTCTAACAGTGACCTATCTCGAGGGGACATGATAAGGGATTAATATAATTTCTCCAATTATCGGATAAGATCCTGTTGTATTTATCCCATGTTGAAATTTTTTTCAAGTAAAACTTATCTTTTCTATCCTAAATTGTATAAATACCACCCTTAATCAATTGTAAATGTGTGGTTCAGTTTAATATCTAACACTAGAAGCCTCCTATTTATAGATCATTTAATTGACAACGGTTTAGGAGTGAGTGAGGCATATTAAACTACTGTTCCACAACCAGGCTGGTACATTTCGACTCTGAATAACTGTAATTTCATGCTTTTAAAAATGTAGAGTAAGAGAATCAGTGGAAACGGAACAGTTTCCATGACTATTTATTTGCAGAGAGGGAGAGTATCATGAGGACTGTACTCGGTTCGTTCCCCAAAGGATTGTGCTCCTACTTGACTGGTGGAAATTTAGTTCACCAAAGGCTTCATAGAGGTTATAATTCAGTAACCTTTCTAAAAGAGGCATGTATTTTATTGATAGATGTACACTGCTCTAGATGATTTTTCCAACACTTGAACTCATGATCAATTAACCTTTTCTACAGAAAATCTGTATTCGAATATGGTTTAGTATTTTATTTGTTATAATAAACATTGCTCCATCTCCTTACCAGTTATCACATAATTATTGTAGGTATGCATCAGAAAATGTGGTCAGCATTTATTAAGTGGTTCAATTTTGCAATATTCAGATGCGATCTGGTTATGGCCGTTCCATATTTGGGCCCCTTCTGCCACTGATTTTGGGTCGTGATGTTAGTGGTGAAGTTGCAGCAGTTGGAGCTTCTGTTCGGTCACTGAACGTTGGGCAAGAGGTTTTTGGTGCCCTCCATCCAACTGCTGTGAGAGGAACTTACGCTGACTATGCTATTCTTGACGAGGATGAGCTTGCACTAAAACCACCTTCACTCACTCACGTGGTAATTCTATCTGCCTATTAGCAGTTACTCTCACATATTTAAATTTGCATTTAATTGAAGCACTCTATTGTTTTTTGTCGCTTGTAGGATAACAACTGTGGGAAGTTAATTTATGGCTTTACTGTTAAAAAAAAAGTTTATTTGTGGCTTTAGATGATTAGATGAGTGATTATTCTGTTCATTATTGTAAAATGGAGGCTATTATTTAGAGAAACTGTTACCTTCTATTTGTCTGGCTACTACACTTTTTGAACAGCGGGCTTCTTTGATAACTCTTCAGAACCTATTCCTGTTTGAAAAGAGAAGGAATAAAATGTGAACCGTAGGACTAACCCAAAAGTTTGAGGCACCCATAATAAACCATAAGCCAAAGATTGATTGATAGAGCTATTATTTCTGTCCAGTCAGCTGTACGACTTTCTAATTCTCACTCACCTGGTGTGTAGGATTCTCTAGGTTGAACCGATAATGATGACGATTATTGCCAACTGCCCATCATTGAAACTAAACTACTAAGACAAGGACTTGTTACCTCTTTTGTCCTTGGCTTATCTATGTTCTATCTCTTCATGTTATGACACAGGTTGGGATCCTCATTTGCCTGTATGTCCACAAAGCATGCAGCTAACTTTCAAGTAGCAGGCCCTCTTTGGAAGATTGCATCAGTTTCTCTTGTTCTAACTGTCAGCTGAACTTCCTGTGTTACTGCTCTAAAACAAAACAAAATTCTGCATTAGTTATCTCTGATCATTAACTCCTCCATCTGGATGCCAAGAGCTGTCTGCATCTTAACTACTTCAGTTTATACCTTTTGCCTCTCCCTTTTCTTCTCCAATATTATAATCTTCTTTTGCATCTTCATTAAGACTGTTGTCAGTGTTTATGTGCGATATGTTTTTAAAGTATTATCTATATTTTTCTTGAAGGAGGCAAGTGCTATTCCTTTTGCTGCCTTAACTGCCTGGCGTGCTCTGAGGAGTACAGCAAGGATTACCGAAGGGTAAGTTTTTTCATGGAAATTCAGCTGTCTGGCCTGCCTTGTACTTTATTTAGTGTTAATCTATAACAATCTGTGGTGTTTTCATTCTTTGTGCTTCTTCTTGAAGGGTAAAATTTTAATTAGGAAAACAAGAAAAAATAGTTGTGACTAATAAAACTTACCTAACACATTCAAATCTATGCGCATATATATCTATGCGTGTGTGTGTTTACACATATATATATGTATATATAGAGAGAGTCCGACCAACCTTGTTGCACCCATGAATGCATGCGACAAGATATAGGTGTGGGATGAAAAGAAATTAAGTGTACATAACTTGGAGGTACTTTTATTCCATACACCTTATATGTAATTGTTTAGGATCATCATAGTCAAATCTCAAATCACAAGTTAATGTAATCACCAGTTCATACTCATGACACTTTAAATTACCAAGTGTACATTGTGTTTTTAGTTTTTAATTTGAGGTAGAAATTCCATGTTGGAGAAGCTGAGGAGGACACGACACCTAGGATAGACCCGAATTTTGAAGTGGGTACTATGTTTGAATTGCCATTTTATGGGTGCATGCTGAGAAGGGTGGAGTGAAATTCGCCAAGGCACCTGGTAGACCATCCATACTTCATAAGCTATATATCACCTAAATGTGATGAGTGCAGTACAAAAAGGAATGTTGAGAAGCATGTGTGGTGAACCTAGGTTAGATAGTTGGAAATGCACTTGTAAAGGAACGCTTCAGGAGTAGCATGTAAAAAACAAGAAAGAAAGAATTGTCTGAGATGGCTTAGTGTCGTTTTTGTCTTGCTCTTGCAAGCTTGTCTTTTCTTCTTGTTCTTTTAATAAAATTGACAACTTTCTTGAAGAAAAAAAAAGAATTGTCTGAGATGGCTTGGAAATATTTGTCTCAGATATGTTATTGCACCATAGAGAAGGGTAATGTTGACGAGTAGTGATGACAGTTGATAGACAGGCAAAATAGAGGAATCCAAACTTGACACTGATGTGATTTGTGATAGATTTGAAAGGGCCATCCTGAAAATTTTAGAAGCCAATATTTGTTGAGTCGATAAAGAGCTTGGATTTGGATTTTTTTTTTTTGGGGGGGGGGGGGGGGGAGGTGGAGAATTAATTGATGGTTAATCACTATAAGCTTTTACACAAACTGCTGCATACATTTGATACTCTGGATCTGTGTGTTCTTTTGGTGATTATGTTAAGGTGGATTATTTTTGCTAACTGTGTGGATTTATATCATCTACATTCCTCGTCTTATCATACTTCTTTACATTCCCAGCCAAAAGGTGTTGGTGCTGGGGGGTGGAGGTGCAGTTGGACTGTCTGCAATTCAGATCTCTGTTGCAGCAGGATGCAGGGTATCAACTACTTGTGGTGATCAAAGTATTAAGAGATCTCTGGAATTAGGTGCTGAGCAAGCCATTGATTATACTTCAGAGGTAAGGGAGTTGTTTTTCTTGACAAACACTAGAGATCTCTTGAAGAGAAATTGAGTATACTGAAGTTTAATGTACTGTCTTGCATTTCCAATTATGTGTTTAATGCACTCCTTTTTCTTGTCCCATTCTCGGTTTTGATTTTAAGTTTCAACAGCATTTGACGCCCTAAGAAATGCAGTTTTAAGTGTGTCTATCTCTCTGTTCTGTATGCCCTTTGATGATAAGCACTTCCCTTATTAGCATCATGTTATGCTGCAAAGTTCACTGCAATATAGAGATGACGCTTCTCTGCACCCTCCATTCCTCTTTCTGATAAGATGCAGAAACATGTGTAGCTTTAGGCCATTTTTCAAGAGATATGATCACCACACTAGTCTGTGTGTTGTGGTGGTGATATAACAACACATGTTTAATGTTCATGTGCTTGTGAACTTTTCAGAAGCCTCTCTTGTTACAAACTATCATGTCATCCAAGTACCCTTTTGACACGTCTTTCATACATGTAAAATTTCTTTGGTATTTAGACAAACTGGTGTCATCAAGAGTTGTTTGCTAGTAATTTTCTATTATCTCTTGGTGCACAGGATATTGAGTTAGCTCTCAAAGAGCAGTTTGATGCTGTTTTAGATACAATAGGGATACCAGAAACTGAGAGGTTAGGCATAAATGTTCTGAAGAAAGGTGGGCATTACATGACTCTGCAGGTGAGAGTACTCTGCCCATAATTTCAGCTCATAACCTGCAGTACCTGTGTATGTTTGTCTATCAGATGCCAGGTGTAGTGACCATTTTTTATGAACTCCTTTTCTACCTTAGGGAGAAGCAGCATCTCTGGCTGATAGTTATGGCTTAACTGTCGGGCTTCCAGCAGCTACAGCCATCCTATTGAAGAAACAAATTCAATACCGATACTCCCATGGAATAGGTATGGAGTATATGAAATGTTTTTTGAAATTGGTGGATATGAAATTGTTGCCATTTATTTTAACATTAATATTAGTAGTGGAGTAGGAGTCTACTTAATGATGATGTTTTATTTGTTCATATGAGTCTGCTTCTAGTCTCAACCACTTGAACACTAAAAGGACATTTCTTTTCAGGTTGGACTGTCACACTTTGAGTATTTCCGTCCCTTAAGAGCTGTGGTAATTAAATTTACAATAGTGATAAAGACGATCATATGGCAATTAAAACATTTGTAATCTCTGATAAAGTAAATATCATGGAAAAAAGAAGATGAGGCTCATGAAATACCAATAAATGGAAAAATGATCACTACAAAGTTTCTTTTTTAAAATAGTTTCTACCTGAATGTAGAAAGTGTCAGGTAAATCTGCAGTAGAACAAATCTTCAGCCTCTTATAATTTTGTACAGTGCTGGTTCTTGATGATAAATCTTGGTGGTTCGTAGTAGTTTTCAGTAGTGACTTTCATGCTTGTAGGAGAGTATGACATGGATATCTATAAGGTCCCTTAGCTATCAATTATAATTGTGGTCAGGTTAACACTGATTTTTATTATCTAATGTTTATCTGCATTTTGAAGCGCAGCCTACTGGTGGACGTACATGAGAGCTGATCCAGAGGGACTAGATGAGATTCGTAGACTATCAGATGCTGGAAAGCTTAAGATACCTGTGGAGAAAACGTTCCCTATTACGCAAGTAACAGAGGCCCATGAAGCTAAAGACAAAAGGATAATACCTGGTAAGGTGGTTCTGGAAGTCGACTGAACTAGATCACAAAATCTCAATCGGATTCGTAACAAAAATGCCTTTCATAATTAAGGCTACTCCTAGATGACTGCGAAGTTCCATCTTGCTCGATGCATCTGAAGAGAGTTGTGTAAAATTTCTTTTTGCTCTTGTCATAAAGTAACCACCAAGCTTTGAAGCATTTAACTGTTCATGGTTATTGGTGCTATCTTTTTAGCTTGATCAAGTGAGTGATGACAGTGGTTAGAATTTGATTGCTAGCTTTTGTCTCAAGCTCATTGTTATCATCAGTTTAAATGGCTTCCAATTGAAAGATCTGAGGAAATAGCCAGTTAGCGTACATACTGGATTTTCAAGTTTATTTCCTCGTATCCACGCCAGTCAAGCACAGCCAGATAACATTCTTGGACTAAAATATGAAACCTTATTTGATTCTAAACCTGCAAACTTGAGTACGGATCCAAGATAAGCCAGAGACGGATCCCTGACCTCATTAAAAACAGCTGATGCACTTGAGCTAAAGGGCATTAATCTGAAAGCATACTGAAGAGTTTTTTTTCCGTAATTCTTTTAACTCAACAAAACATAAAAACACTACAATTAAAGATATAAAAAGAAAGTATGCACTGTTTTTCTTTGGTTATTTTCAATTATTTGAGTACATAATTTTTTATTATAACATCAAGCTCGATTAGCCAAGAAAAGGCAAGAATTAGAACCAGATTTAGATGCATCACACCTAAGACGGTGAATAAGTTGGGCCAAACTTCAAAATTAACCAAAATAAAATAAAATCATATTACATGGCTAGGCTGACTTGTCTTCTGCAGATACATGTGAATTCTTGAAGTTTAGAATACCGCTGAGGTCTCTTCCCCTGGCAAGATGCTCCAACTCCTCAAGTTTATGCTTCAGATGTTCTACTTCATTTGCTAATTCCTCGTCTTTTTGTTTCATTGCCTAAACAAAGGAGGGTAATTCTCAGACCAATAAGAAGGTTCTGGGCTTGTGGGAAAAATAAATGAGAAAAGATGTTGGATCCTCAACAAATGCTGCAGTTCTCTTAATGATACAAGAAGTGGTAACAAGTTTCTTATAATGCATACAGTGTAACAACAAAGGGAATACATGGAAAAAGAGGGTATGCATTTTTCAGCCACAATTTAAACATCTTTTGGCTCCCTCCAAATACCACAGCAGAACTTTATACTAGAACCGTGTGCATGTTCAATTAGGAAGCAACAAAATTTGCATAATAAAAGAAGTGACAAATTTGTGATTTCACTGTATCCATCTTCGGATGTTCATATTAGTTACACATAATAGCAATAAGCTCAATTGATCATCTGCAGCCATGGTTGTTCACGAGTAATAAAGCAACTGACATAATACACAATGGAGCAGAGATTCATCATTCCTGAAGACCATTTATGCTAGTCTGCCCAGATGGAGCAGAGATTCATCATTCCTGAAGACCATTTATGCTAGTCTGCCCAGAATGTGCTATACCCCAACAATCAAAGTCCTAAAAAGTTCTGATTGAACCATTGGTGTGTAGAAATGAAATGAGAAAAGACTAATCTAGTAAACCGACCCAAATTTTTTTTTAATAAAGTCTAATCTTCAGCTGCATTGGTTGAGGTTATCCTTCTCTATGAAGGTAGACTTCAAAGGTGGCATCTTTAAATTATTGACCATAACAGATTTCCTGAATTTCATGTAGGAACTGGCTTGGGTGCCATTATCATTTTGTAACTGAGCCTATCCTTCAACCTCAATGGAGTAACTTTCAGCAGCATTATACAAGGCTTTAGAAGTAAAGCCACAATTTAGTAGCAATTTTTAAGAGACTTGCAAAAAGTGGAAGCACCAATTTTTAACAGATGCAATAATCTTGTACCTCAACAATTATCATCCTTAAGTGAAACTGCTAAGTCAGCTGAGAATTCAACATAGGCAAACTGATTGAATCAGCTGCAAGAGTTGTTCAGCTTCCCATCCAGCTGGTTCCTTAGCATCATATTGAGAAAATCTATCTAGGACTACAATAAGATACAAAAGACTTAATACGAAAGACAATTTCATTTACCTCCAATTCTTGCTTGCGTATTTCCTCCTTGCGGGCTTCTGATCTAGCACTTCTTTGAACTTCAAAGATTACAGCAGCTCCTCCAACCTATTCGTATCTAGTGATTAGTTGCTGCAGTAGCAGAATATAATTCGGGGAGGTCCAATAGGGCACATAACCTCCAATAATAAGAAATCTCAACATGCTAATGTAAATGATGGTGAAGTAGTTATGAGAATTGGAGGTACAGAAAAAAAAAATAGTAGTTAAAAAATCTTACTGAGAAAATGAAGACTTCCCCAATGAGATCTGCAGCAGCCTGAACTGCTTTCTCCTCATTCAGAGGGCGGATTTCCACATCAGTTGCATGACCATAAAGGCGTCTTTGCAAGTTCGTGGTGAAGCGATGATTTGCCTGATATTTCAATAATTATGAAGAGGCCTAAAATAAGTGGATCATCAAAAGAAGTAGTATTCAATTAGAGTGATGAGAACTGCACTGAAATCATTAACATAGTAAAGCAATCAAATAAGAGCTACATAACATTAGAAAATGAAACACAACCAAGGCGCTTAACACTAAAAACACTATCCTACAAAACAGTCGGCAACAGAAGTGCCATTCTTATCGTCTCAGATTCCGAGAGGTGCAGCATCAGATGGCGTCGATCTATTCAACGGCAATACTCAAACCCAAGCTTTAATTATACTTAAGGCACTAGAAAACTTGCTACTGAAAACATAATAAAGTAAGATGTGAAGGTCAATGACATGCACTCCAGGATGACCTTTCTTATTATTAAAAGAGGCCTAAGCTTAGGTTCATAATCAGCTAAACTATTAAGTGAGAAAATACGGCACCGGTGCTTAACTTTGCATAACCTAATACAGTTAAGGATATTTGTGAACCTTATAGGAAGAGCTAGACATAAAATCACGAGAATAAGTATATAAAAACGTGAATTGATAAGTGTTGAAACCAGTGCGCTAAAAGGCTCGAACATATTAGGAAAGCAACCCCACAGATCTTATACAAGGACTGGCCCGGTCGATATGAACACAAATTCCAACACTCCCCCGCATGGGAAAACCCGTAGACAAATTCACCAGAAAAACCTGGGACAAACTCCTGGAAAAACCTAGGACAAATTCACCAGAAATACCTGAGACAAAATTCGGTGGGAGCGGGACTCGAACTCGGGACCAACCTGCTCTGATACCATGTTTAGTCTCCACATCATAGAATTTATAACTTTTCACACCAGCCGGATAACCAAGAAACACACAAACCCGAGCACGAGGGTGAAACTTGGTGCGATGAACAGCTAAGGTGGAAACGAAAGCTAAACAGCCAAAGACTCGAAAGTGTCCTGAATGGAGGTTGGCTATGCGTGACGAGTTAGACACTCTGGCAGCAAACAACACTTGGACCATCACTCCTCTGCCTCTTGATAAACATACCATTGGCTGCAAATGGGTTTATAAAATCAAGTTTAACTCTGATGGTTCCGTGGACCGATATAAGGCTCGTTTGGTAGTTAAAGGCTATACCCAATAGGAAGGTTTGGATTTTGTTGACACTTTCTCTCCAGTGGCCAAATTGGTCACTGTGAAGGTTCTTCTTGCTCTTGCTGCCTCACATAGTTGGCATACGCCTTTTTAAATGGTGATATTTTTGTAATTCCAACAAATAAGCCTCCATTGTAATTCCTGGACTCGAGAAGAAGAAGGACGTTCTCGTTCAGTTTTACCCGATCAGTCATTCATCATATGAGTCATACGATCAATCAACTAAAGACATTATAAAGAGCAAATGCAAAAACACAATTAACCCAAATCAGAAAGCCAAACATTCCATTGATCAGGAATAAGAGAGAACTCACACGGCACGGAAAGACGATTTTGAACAAACTTGAGAGAAAGAGAGAGAGAGAGAGAGAGAGAGAGAGAGAGAGAGAGAGAGAAATGGTGTAGAAAGCTGGAACCTGAGCAAAATTGATGATAAACTGTCGAAAACTTGGATGATGACCGGCTTGCTTTTTCAGCCTATTAGCAATGGGTTTGCTGAGAGTTTTCAGAACAAGCGTTCCAAGTTTCACCACAGGAAGAACCACCATAATTCTGGTGTGGCGCGTGAAATGAACAACTCGTCCGAGTTCTGTTCTATATTAGATTCTCATTCTCCTCGTTGGTTGGCCCTTCTCCCTTCTCTCTTCTCCAATTCTCTGCAGCCGACGCTGAGCGTGCTCGAATGTGAGCGGAAGCCCCAGTTACAAGGAGCCCAGATCTGACCCAACCCGGCAACCGGTCGATTGGAGAGTCGGGTTAGTTGTCCTACCAACCCGTGCAAATAGGGTGATATCCGGCCTGGGCTGGGCTACGAACAGAAACCTACCCAGCCGGGTTTTAAGAAATTCTTGTCTGGAGTTTAAGTCAGCCATGTTTTGAAATCCCTCTGGTCTGGACTTGCAATTTCCTCGTTCGCGCCATTAGAAATTCGCGATCCGCGAGGAGTGGAACGAACGGATGAGGACCGTCGATGGGTTTCATATAATCAGCGGCTGAAATTTTAACTTATCATCGCGCGCGGATTTAAGCAGTTGTCTTCCCCCTATAAAACTTTTCGAGCCTCTCCTCACCCCCTCCAATCGAACTTCCAAGTAAAGGTCTCTTTACTGATTTTGCGCTTTCGTGTTCATTTTCTGGTTAACTCTCTTCCTATCCCATTTCAATGGCGCGTACTAAGCAGACGGCAAGAAAATCTACTGGCGGTAAGGCGCCGAGGAAGCAGCTGGCCACTAAGGCTGCGAGGAAGTCTGCTCCGGCCACTGGAGGTGTGAAGAAGCCCCACCGCTTCCGTCCCGGAACTGTTGCTCTAAGGGAAATCCGCAAGTATCAGAAGAGTACAGAGCTTCTGATCAGAAAACTACCTTTCCAGAGGTTGGTCAGAGAAATCGCGCAAGATTTTAAGACGGATTTGCGTTTCCAGAGTTCGGCAGTTGCAGCTTTGCAAGAAGCGGCGGAGGCATATCTGGTTGGACTTTTTGAGGACACCAACCTGTGCGCTATCCATGCCAAAAGAGTCACCATTATGCCCAAGGACATTCAGTTGGCCAGAAGGATCAGGGGTGAGCGTGCTTGAGGGGGGAAGCGATGGTATTTAGATGTAAATAAGTGTAGGTTAGATGGGGATTAAGGATTCTTGTTTGTCTTGCACATTATTATCTGTCTTTCCATCTGGGAGATTTGTGGTTTAGCAATGTATGCTTCTGTATTCGCTTTTGTTCAAAGGAAAGTTTTTTTATAATTCTTTTTTGTTATGGGATTTTAGCTTACTGTTACTATATGCTTTTATTGCATCTTGAGGGAACTTTCGAACCTGGTGGTTGTATTTTCGCGTTGAAACAGTGGAATTTTCCAAATTTTAGCTGCTAGCTTTCGTGGAAAGTATTTTTTTATTGGATTGTTCATCACGCTCTACATCGCAGTTCAAGACGCAGTACAGAAATAAGCCCTAGAAATCTGTATAATCTTGCTCTATATCACTATCTTCTGACTACCCCATCTCCTCGTCGCCATTCTCTTCGTCTTCTCTGTCTCTCAGATTCCAGGAATCCAAACCTTCCGTCGTCTTTCGGTCCTTAACTTCTGCTCTCAAGGGAGTTTTGACTTCCGGCATTTTGGGGAGACCTCTTCGGTGTAAGAATTTATTTACTGGTCAACTTTTTGTTACTTCGTTTTTTTCTTTCGTTTGTCGTCTTCTTGGGTGGTTTATGTTGAATGTTTTGATAATGGTCTTTTTTTTTGGAGTGAATCTGTTGTGATGAGTGTGAATTTTGTGTAGTGTGAAGTACTTCAAGTGGGTGGAAATGGCGCACAGACAAAGAGAACGACTCTGCACGATCTTCACGAAGGGCAGAGTCCTTGTAACACTAATCTTTGCCGTCTGGTGACGGATTGATAACTTTGATTGCTCTACTGGTATGAGAGGTGTTACTAGCAACCCGATGGTAAGTGATCGATTGTTTTGTTCGGTTTAATAGATATCATGTGAAAGTCTCTCATTTTGGTTGTTTTGCAAAGTAGTTTGCTGATTGTTGAAATTGATGGTTAGTGGTTTGCCCATTTTCGAATTTTTCAGAAGGCTATCTCATCCTCGAATGCTTTTGATGATCTATTCAAGTACTGCTTGTGGATTAGGCAGATTCTGAAAAATCTTTGACAAATATTGGATAATCATTTCCTTCATTCTAGCTGTGAGTCTGTGACAATCATTTTGGATCCTTAGTATAAAATGAAAATTGTGGAGTGTTTCTATCCTTTATTGTATATTGATGCAGATGAAGAGATGAGATTAGTTCGTGAAGGGTTGTATATCCTTTGAGTGAATACCAAGGCAAACCAAAGTCTAGTTGAGTACCTCTCAGGCCTCCTAGTGGTGCTAATGCTACTTCAAAATAGTTGAATAATTTTTGGTCATATGTTAGTGCTAGCAATTCTGTTAACCTTTTGAGGTCTGAGTTGGATTGTTATTTGGAACAACCTTTTATCCTGGATGAAGACTGAGATATATTAAGATGGTGGTTCTCAAATGCATTAAGGTATCCGACTTTGATGTTAGTTATAAAAGATATATTGGTTGTTCCTATATCTACTGTAGCATCAAAACTAGTTTTTAGTACGGGAAACATGGCAGGTCAACTTTTGAAGCTTTAATATGTGGAAAGGATTGGGTGGTAATGAAGTATGTAAGCTAATTATATTTTTTATTTGCTTGTTTAAATTCTTGTTTGTGTGGAAACTTCTTCTATAATGCATGTGGACTTAGAAACTAATTCAGACTTTAAGGAAGAAGTTGCAAATATTTAAGTCGAGGTAATCATTATTCTAAACTAGTTTTATCCTCGTGTTACTTTTTTACTACGTAGTAATGTTAACTTTGGATTTATTTTTGATGTACTATGCAAAAGGGCACTTCTGTTTTTTGGTTGGTTTAAAGAAGAATCGACATTTGAATTCTTAGAGGTTCCTAATGTTAACAACACATGGAAGGTTATAGTAGAGATTTTCTTGTCTTTCCCATTTTTCTCTTTTGAATGTGTTTCATAGGAACTCAGTCTCTTTTGGATAGTTTCCTACTCAAAAACAAATATCTCTATTTTCATATTTTGTGAAAATAATCAAAGTTTAGTGTTCAAGGGAAACTAATGATTTTCTTTTCTCACTAGCTTGGCTTTGATGCTCATTATCTTTTAATTTTGATTTTTTCTGGTTGTTGAAATGCTTAACTACCATAGGAAATAATGGAGTAAATTAGAAGGATTATATGATTTGTAAAAGGAATCACTTGATTTGAAGGAAATATCTTTTGGATTGATGACTTACTTTTATAGGTAATAGCTTTTTTATTTTGAAGTGACAATATTTTCTTGAGTTACTTGTGCTTTTATGTGAGAGTGATAACAAGATTGTGATTTTAATTCATGCACAAAATGAAAAGGTTGTCATTTTAATTGACTTTTTGGCTTAGCAATTTTGTTATCCTTGAAAAGTTGAAAGTATAAGGTCGATGATGATGATGATAGAGGTGAAGCCTCTAAGAAGAAGGTGGAATTGTCGGAGGTGCGACGGACGGAGGTTGGGCTCAGTGCGGCGACAAAGGTTGGGCGACGGTGAGGGATGCATGGGGAGTTTGTAGGATGATGAAAAGAAGAATGACAAATGGTTTTCGGGAGGGGTGTTGCGGAGGTCTGGTTTGTTTATTTATTTATTTCTCAATATCGATAAAGAGTGAGGTAACAACGAAGGGGGAGTTGGCGAGGCGAACAGAATCGAAAGTGAATTGTCGGGGTGGTTCAGCTTGGAAGGGTGTGGTAGAGCGTGAGTTACGGGTTAGAGGATGAGGAAATTTTTTTTTTTGAGGATGACAGATGCATAAGATGGATCTATTCAATGTTGGAATTGAACCACACATTTACAATCTAGATACTTACAATCTAGATACTTATATATGTCACATGTGGATTTATGTATGATTTTACCATTCAGCCTATCTAACACATGCTATGTTTTCTAGATACCATGACTTCGCCAGAATGAGTTTTACCTTACATCCGGTCTGTCTCACTATATATTTCTGTGGTATCCCTCGCCAAAGGAACCTACACATCAATGCAGATATCTCTCACTTCTCTGCCAATGATTAAGCCAGAGAGGAGCAACAAACGGCTATCAATTTGGCATTTTGGTTATAATACTCACTAACTCGGGTATTTTCGTCATCACAGACGAACAATGACCTTCCTACTACGGTGCTTCTCTCAGGGACTGCATCCCTGCGTCCGCTCTCCTTCAAGTGGAGGAGAAGTGACGCGAGAAATATCCAGAAAACCTCATCTCTTTCTTTGCTTGCAATTTGCATTTCTCTTTGCGTTTCTGGTTCTTTGTTATGGACGAATGCCATGGAAGGAGACAGACCCCATCGTAGCAGGAGCAGTGAGCTTTTTATCTGTTTCACTTCCAGACCTTCGTCTTCCTCATCCTCCATGAGACTGCATTCAAAGTCGATCCACAGTCCAGGTAGGACAGACAAGTTTCGTGATGGGTCCTCGTCATCGTCTTCGCTCCATACCTCGCTTAGCAGAAGATTACGGCATAATGGCAGTCTCAAAGGTGGCCAGGCTTCCCCCATGTTTCTCACCACAAGCAAGAAAAAGGGCTGCGCTTTCGACACGCCGGAGCCCACTTCCCCGAAAGTCACATGCATTGGGCAGGTCAGAGTTAAGACCAAGAAGCAAGGAAAGAAAATCAGAGTCAGGTCGAAGAAAAGAGGAGAGCTGAGTTTAAGAAGATCTCAAGAAGGCAAAGACCAGGCGGCGGAGGAGGGGAGACTGGGGCGAAGGCATCAGAGATGTGTTTCGCTGCCCCTTGGTATTTGCAAAGCGTTGAGGACTTTTGCAGCGGACTTTAATTGTTTTCAGCCATGTGGAGGTCGTTCATCGTGTGGTTCGTCTGGGGTCGATCGAGAGAAGGGGGAGGAGAGGAATGCGACGACGACCACGAGTACGTGTGGGGCTGTTTTTGCTAGGTGGTTAATGGCTTTACAAGAGGGGGAAGGGGAGAAAAGGAGAGGGTTGCAGGAGCAGGTGGTTTTGGCAGTGGAAGACAGGGGAGAGAAAGAAGAAGCGGAGGATGCTAAACGAGGAGGACAATGCGACGAGGAGGTCTTAGTAGAGGAAGACGCGCCTGTACGAGTATGCATTCCTCCCAAAAATGCACTTTTGTTGATGAGATGCAGATCTGAGCCGTTTAGAATGGCTTCGTATGCCCAGAGCTTCTGGGACTCGCCTGCACCAAAGGATTCCGAAGAAGTAGACGACGACGACGACGATGATGAAAGGACGTTGGATGTTGAAGAGGCAGAAGAAAATTATTTGGTTGAGGGCAATTTGGTGCTTGGAAAAGAACAGAAAGTAGAGATCGCTCTGGAAAACATCGCTTGTGACGAAGACGAACTTATGGGAAAGGAAGTAGAAACAGGGAACAATGTAGAACAGACTCGGAAAGAGGAAGAGAAATCAGTTGAAAAATTCTCAGCAACAGACCTCGTGGAGGAGCCGGTTACGGGAAAAAGCTCTTCGCCTGAATACGTCGAGGAGCTGGTAGTGGAAGATGACTCTTCGCCTAAATCCACGGAATCGGAGGTGGAAGAAAAGGATCCTGAAGATCCAACAGAAGAAAAGGAAGAAAACGGTGAATTGCAGCTGCAGAGATCAGGACAGGAAGGAGAAGAAATGGAAAAGGAGGAGGAGACGCAGTCACCGAAAACATATGAGGAAGAAGCAGAAAAAGAGAAAACAGGAGTGACGGGCACGCTGTTGCAGGAACCTGAAGAAGTTGATGAAACAAATGAGACGAGTGACCAGAGCCAAGTAAAGGGTGAGTCGAATGAGGAGGGAAGAGTTTGTTGTTCGTCTTCGTCTCCCGCAGCTTCATCGGTACTGTCAGAGGAACTAGCGACATCTACCCGTAAAGTCAGACCATCTGAAGAGCAAACAACGGCAAGCGTAGAAGAGGAAACGTCAACCGCTGAGACCAGCTCAGAAGGGGTAGGAAAAGAAGAAGATGGCGAAAGAGCCGACGGCCGCGGCGGCGCAGATCAAGAACGAATAGAAGAGAGAGACAAGTCTCTCCCTGACTGTTTGTCACTGATGCTGTGCGAACCGAAGCTGTCCATTGAGGTTTCCAAGGAAACATGGGCCTGCCGCACGGATTTCCAGCGATGGCGACCAGAGAGGAAGTCCAAGGCTGCGACGGAGGGAGCGGCAGATGATCGCAGGAGGTTGAGCACCGACAGTAATTCGGCAAAGCCGCCGCTGCCGCCAGCAAAACCTAACCCTGCTCATACTACTCCGACCGCTCCGTCAATGGCGGCGGCGGTGGAGCAGAAGCTGGTGAACGCCTCGGCGTACGACCCGTTCGTGCTCACGCGCTGCAAGTCGGAGCCGATGAGGTCGTCGGCTAAGCTTGCGCCGGAGGCATGCTTCTGGAAGAGCCGGAAGGTGCAGCAGCACCCTGTGGACGTCGGCGCAGCTGGTATCGGCTTCTGATGACTGTAGAAATGGCTCCGGTCGCCTGGGTTAAGATCGGTACGTTCTTGCTTTTCTGCTTTTAAAATTTCACGTCAGTCCTTTTTGTACTCTGTACATCAGCCTTTTATTTATTTAACGTTAATTGTTGTCCCCTCCTCCCACCGTGGGCATGGCTCTGGGTCGGAGTCCGAAAAACTCTGAAATCTTAAACGCTCGTTGCCATCACCGCCACCTCGAAGATCGGGTTTCTGTAGTTCCAACTTTCTACTTCCAATCTGAGAATAAAGCCTTTTTTCCCCAGACGAAATAACAGAATCTTCATCTCCAATTTTTTTGCAATGTAACTTGAAGCCTTTCGGGAGAAATCATAATGTAATTTTTTTTCCCCAGACGAAATAACAGAATCTTCATCGCTGCTTCGACTTGAGACGTAGCTGGCTAATGGGTTCCATCCCGTTCTCTTCGCCGGCAGCGAACAAGATGCATTACTTGAGGATCTACGAAATTGGCGATTCTTGGCCTTCGATTGCCAAACATGAATCATGCCCATCAAGTTCAATTAGCATCAAGACAAGAATTGAACGGTTCTGCTTTTAGTCTCGAAACTGAAAGCAGGAATCCGCAGGGATAAATAGATGAATCACCTGAACTTCTCCATGTTGTAGTCATCAGAAGAAGAGGGTGTAGACCGGGAAATGTTTCATAAGGAATATTTGGACCTCATCTTGGTTCCAGCCGGGCTGGTTATCATGTTCAGTTACTATCTCATCCTTCTATACAGAATCCTCAGAATTCCTCACGCAACTGTTATAGGATATGAGAACCATAACAACATGGTCTGGGTGGAAAGGATGATGCAGGTGAGTGATCTTTCCCTTCTGCTTTTGTCATGGCTCCATTGGTTTTCCAATGCTTGTGTTTCTCTTCATTCTTATGTCTTTTATGCTTAGTTGATATTATAATTAACCAAATCGATAACTCTTAACCGAGTTCTTTGGCAAGAAACGAGTGTGGCTCAGAAACAATTGAAGCATCAATCAGCTGTCCAGAAATATAAAATCGCTGTAGATGTGCCTGCTACAGGGTAGTAGTCTAACAGCCCAGTCAATCAGAACATCCTACCAAAAATTCTAAAACATGGATTGTTACTAATTCTAAAACTAAGATGAACATTTTCATTTCCAGGGAGCTCCAAGTAATACAGGGGTAGCGCTTCAGATCGGATTGGCTTAACTAGCTTCCCTTTCCATTACCCTGAGCTCACTCATAGGGACATGGGTAGGAAGCTCCTTCCCCAAGCTTATATCAGCTAGCGTCATCTTTGGAGACACAAGCCAATCCACTTCTTCCATCAAATATATAACCCTTCTCTCCTTTTTCCTTGCGCCTTTCACTGCCTTCGTTCAGTCAGTGAGGTGCACGCCAGTTTTCTGATGAGCACCTTGGACTTAGATATACTCCTGAGTTATGTCCAAACTGCAGTTATAAGAGGAAGCCATTTCTTGTCACTCGGGCTCCGAGCACTCTATGTTGCCACTACTTTATTGCTTTGGGTTTTTGGCCCCATCCCAATGTTCATATGCTTGGTGGTTATGGTAGTCACCCTGCATTTTCTAGACAAAAATTCAACCCCATTACTTAAGTTTCAGTTTCATCCAAGAAGTGCCTATTAAAGACCGAAAATTAATTGCATTTGTGGGTAAAACCATATGTATTTGGTATAGTGATCAATACAAATAACATAGTATTTGAAACCATCTTGTGACAAAACTGGAGAAGTCCATAAATCAGAAAAAATAATTTCAAATGGTTGTGTTGAGATAAAAGATGAAGTTGAGAAATGTATCTTATGACTTTTATTGCGAAGACATGCATGCTATGAAAACTCTTTTGGCATAGGAGTAGAATTTTTTTAATGATAATTAAAAAGAATGTGTGTCAAAATGGGAAGAATCGGATAACCTAATCAATGATATCAAATGGATGATGCGATTTTGACTTGAGAGAAGGCATGAATTGGATAAGACATAGATTTATGAGCCGGCCACTCATACATTTCATCTCTAGTGTTATCCGTCAAACGGATTGTCCCTGTGCAAAGATCCTTCACACGAAAGGAAGATGAGAAAAATTCAATGGAAGCATTATTAGTAGTGCAAAATTGGGAGATATAAATTAAGTTCTTTTGCATATTTGGTACCCAAAGGGCATCATTCAAAGTAAATGTAGTAGTGGGAGTTGGAATAGATATAGAATTGGTATGGGTGATGGAGAGACCAGTGCCATTGCCAATCATAACATCATCAGAGCTAGTATAGGGTGTATGAAGAGATAAGTTGATCAAATCTTTTGTGACACAGCGAGAGGCTCCACTATCAAGTAACCAAGCCAGATTGTTGGAGGTGACGTTAGCAGTATAATGAGCTCGTGCAGTATGAGAAGGTGGAAATCCAATGTTGGTTGGCTAGATTGGTATGAGTTAAAATGATGGACATCAAATATGGATGAGGTTGAGGATGACTATTGTAAATTGAAGCACCCGAGTTGGTACATGGTTGGTCGGCCAAGGTTGTTAGGTAACAGGCGCTAGCCAGTATGACCAGACAGTGATAGATCTGGTTGAGTCGACGTATGTAGAATAAGCAATGAGCTGGAGTTGAGAAACAGCATGAGGATTTTTTATTTTTCTTGCATGTGTGAAAGTCACAAGTGTGGCTCACTTACGTACATTGCAAGACGTTAGAACTCACTTTTGGTGGCTCAATTGGGGTCGTTGGAAGCGTACGGAAACTTGGCCAGTGCGAGTGTTCGCCGAAGAGGGCATTGAGGTAGAGGAAGCGATTTTGAAAAAAAAAAAATCAGAAGAAGGCTAATACAGAGGATTAATTGATTTGCTTTGATACTATATTAGAAACTGAATTGAACCACTTATTTGCTTTGATTTAAGAGTGGTAGTTATATATAATTTATGACGACTTAAGGGATAAATACAATCCATAGAAATCTTATATCCTAAACTGAAGGCAAGATAATTTCTTTAGGGCCCAAGAAAGAACTTTTTAAGGACAACAGGCAGCAGAAACAAAGTACAGCTCGATCATACATTACAGCTCAAGCAGGAGATAGACAATTTTGAATGCTTTTTCACTTTCCTACCAGCAGAAACCCAATACTATCTTTCAAGAAGATCTATTTTCTCGTTTGATTAGTTATAGTTTTGCATTCTTCTATACATTTCGTTTATCAGAGAATCCCAACGAAAGTAAAGAAAAGCAGAAGAGACCTATACGCATGCAGTTGCATAGAAATAGCAACCTTCAAATTTTTCATAACAAACAAATGCGATTGCTGAGCAGAAGTTTGAATGCGCAAAAATACTTCTAACAGGCACGCACAGGATTTTTTAGATGAGGAGTCCTTGGTTCTTAGACTGCCCGTCTAACTTGTCAGATGTTTCTTCACTAGAAGAGCCTTCCGTGAAGGAATTCAGAGCAAGCTTGCCAGAAAAGATACCCTTAACCATTGACGATGGTCCTGCAAAGCACATGAGGGGCTCGTCAGAACCTTAAATTGAACATGGATTCGAAGTGAATGCAGAAGGTAGGGGTGCCCACTTTATTGTTATTGTTATTTGTCGAACCTGTGAAGCAGAGTAAATAAGTACAGACTAGAGCATAAATACCAAGTACTCGAGAGAGTTTCAAATAGCATTCTCGTCATAGATGAATTTTATCCCATGCATCAAATAACCATTTTGAATTGCTTGGAAGTTGTCCGAGAAGTTATCAGAAATGGTCTCGCGATAGAGAGCAGCCTCAATGATAGCAGTGAACTTATTCAGTGCAAGAGCAATAACAGCGGCCGATAACCTGAACTGGTGAAGGGAGTCTCCCAGGTTCCAACTGTGGGCCGACCTCATTGCTTTTCTATTATCGAAAGCCTCCCCCTTGAGGCATTTCTTGGCGAAGCCACTAGATCGCTTCCTCTACACAAAATTCAACATTCACTAAACCAATTTAAAACTGAAACATACAAGAACAGACATCAAAAGAGTGAGAGACACAGAAAGGGGTAGATAGAAAGCAGTACTAGTTCTTTGGTTCGTTTAGCGCGGCGATGGAGTGAGCGAAAGAGAGAAGCAGTAATGGCGCCAGTGAGGAGAACGGTAGTGGCGACTTGGAAGGAAAGAGGGGAAGCGGAGGAAGGGAGCTGGATAAGAAGATGAAGTATGGAAGAAGAGGCAGTGAGAGTGAGACTACACCAACAGTTTTCGGCTAGAAAAGATAAAAAGAGAACCCGCAGCCGGAGGAAATTTAACAAAACAACCACCTTCTTCAGAGGGTCCAATCCCGGCTTCGAAGTGATTTTAACGACCGGATTTAGCAACATTTTCGGCCCATAAAAATAATATGAGATCATCGCCTGGTAAGCGTTCGCTGGTACCTGTGAAGTGAAGAACAGTTCTTGGCCTTTACGCTTATCTTCGTCCCCGTCAATTGCTTACTAACAAACTGGGTTATGAAGATGCATCTCCAGAAGCTGCCATCAGAGAGTAATTCAGAACGTGGAAGACAAAAGTGGACGTCGAGTTTCACGGACTGCACCGTTTGTTCTCCTCTATGATTAACACCTCTAAACTAAGATCCCACTTCTTGTCTTTAATTTTGGATAAAAAGGAATAGCAGTCGCCGCATTCCACTTGCTACAAATGATTCCAGAGTTTCGATAAGATGGAGATTAAGTCGAAAGAGGATGAGGATGGTAAGATGGAGATTAAGTCGAAAAGAGGATGAGGATGGTGAGGTGGTACAAACCCTTGGAGAGTCAGTTGACTAAGACAAGGTTGAGGAGAAAAAAAGGATAAATCTCATATAAAGTGTTTTAATTGCAATAAATATGATCATCACTTGAACGGAGCAAGTAAAAAGTAAAAAACAAAAAAAAAAAAAAACGAGGGAGTTGAAAGTGGGGGACAGTGGGAGTGAAGGACAGAGACAGAGGAGCTGCAAAATTTGATCTTTGTTTATTTAATGGTAGTCACAGGAGAAGTCTGCACATCGTTTTTGCCGCCCGATGCCCCTTCCTCCTGCCGCCTCGATAACGACTTAATCTTCCCTTTTACCTCCACCTCCACCTCTCCTCTCTCCGATCGTGCCCGGCGGGCCCTCCGCTCCCGGAATCCTCCGAGGGACGCGCAAGGGCAGTTCGGTAAACACCTCTCCCCCCCCCCCGCTTCGGCAGTATCTAACGGCTTGGCCAGGTGGTCTGTCGCCATCAGGCCACGTGGGAAGGCGGACCCCACCTGGGCTTTGGGAAGCGTGAGTCATCAGGCGATGAGATTGACGTGACTAAAGTACGATGAAAGGCTGAGACGAAGGGAGCAATGAAAACGCCGAGAGCGCGCGTAAAAGTCGAGGGGCTCTGTGCCTTTTCAGCCTGCCTTTTTTTTTTTGCCTCTTTTAGAACCCTTTTGTGTAGATTCCGTCGTAAAAAGAAGTTTTACAAAACCTGAGTCGCTGAGCTGTGGGCCCCCCTTCCCTTCCGATTAAAGCAAGTGGGCCACCACTGATCTGATTCCTTCATCATCTGCCACCTTGCCTTTAAAGTAGGGTGTAGCCCCGACAAAATTCGTAGCCTTGCAGATTGAACCCATCAGTTCAGTCATCCAGACGACGACGACGACGACGCGTCTGCCATCTCCACCCCTCCCCTGAACAGGCTTATTCGCTTTTATAAACCGGAGATAAAAGAATAAAAAGGTAGGGATTGGAAAAAAACAAAAAACAAAGCGATATCAGATCAGTCCATTTGCTCAATCCCGTAGTGGCTCAAAAGAATAAAGGATTTTTTTAAAAAGGAAGAAAGGTAGAAAATGGGAACAGCCACAAAAAATCTGATTGAAAGTTTTCCGAACACTAGGCAATAGGCATTCTGTGTGTTTACTATGTTTCAGGTTCACCGACATGTACTTAAAAAAAAGTTTCGGCAGTAAATCCAGAAGCTTATTTAATAGCTGAAGCAGTGTCTCGAATCCTCTACTTTCTGCACCTTGGTGCATTTAATTTATTACACGGTCATCGTCTTCTTTCCGCAATCATGTTTTGGACGGACATTTCCAATGAAGAGACGTCTCATCCTCCAAGTATTGCTTCAGGTTTGGTTGATAGACACGTAAAATTCAATTTAAAGCTTGGACGCATAATTACAAAAAGGTTAGGAGGCGAACCTTTTTCTGTGTTCACAATTGATTCCACGAACATGCGAAGAATTAAAAAGCAAAAACGATAATCCAAAAAGAGGATTTATCGGAGGAGAGAGAGAGAGAAGCAAGGCAGGCAGTAAAATTTTTTCAGAAGAAAATACCCACGACCGCCATTAATCTTCGACAACATTAGCCTTCCCTTATTTGTGCTTTACGCCCAGAAGGAGTGGGAATGGAGGAGTTGCATGAAAATGTTCCAACAAAGGGGAAATTTTCCATGATGCGATTTATTATTAAAATGGGCAATTATAGCAAACACCCGAAACAAAGCTGGGAATAAACGAACAGGCACGCTAAGTGGGAAAGAGCCATGTTTCCTATCAGAAGGGACCGCGTTTAATAAATGGGTTAGTGCGGTGGGTGGGACAGAAACGGATGGGCAACAGAGTAAAGGAGAGGCGGAAAAAGACGTGGGGCTGTAAAGGGTGTTCATTTTTTTCTGAGAAAAGGGTGGCGAGTCGACAGAAACGAGACAAATAGAAAGAGATTTATGTATAAATCGATACAGTTCATTTCCTCCTTTCGTTGGATCAAAGCAAGCCATAGGTCTGAAACCAGGGGTGAAATTCGGGAACTGTGAAAAGGAAAAGGAACCCGTTCTGTCCGGGGAGGCTCAAACGAAGAGCATTCATTGCATTGCGTCGATAAAGACACGGAGTTCTTCCTCTTCCCTTGCCTCTTTCGATCTTCTCTCTTTATGACTTCCACAACCCGATTTCTCACTTTTTCCTCTGGCTTCTTTACTTTTCTTTCGCTTAATCGTTTATGATAAAATACAAACATGTCTTTCAGCTGCTTTTCTGAAACAGTAGCGACGTTAGAGTATGTGACTCCATAATTGTGGAACAAAGGCAGTCGGTTCCCGAGGAGAAAAAGAGAGAAAAGGTAAATGGACGTGACAAGGCTACCATTATCTCACTTTCGCTTTATATTTATTTTCATCCCTTTTTCTCTTTTCGTCTCTTTTGCGGTATGTACGACGCTACGACCACGTTAAAAGCCTCGCTGGGATCAATAAAGCCTTTCTTGCCTCTGCTCTTCCTCCGTCTGCATGTCGTTCCGAGAAAGGGAGGGGTGAGGAGATGTTCGACAATTGGAGATATGGGAAGGGTAAATTGTGCCATGGGTCATCAATCAGGGGAACGTATAACGTCTTTTCAGTTAATATTATAGTAGTGGAGTTATAGGTTTTTATTGTAGTCTGACAATCAATGGAGCGGCAGAGCGCAGCAGAAACAGAAGCAGACGCAGCTACAGCTGCGACTGCACAGCAAAAGCCAAGAAGAAGATGAGAGAGGCTCGCAAAAGAGACACAGGAAAGCCGAAGGGATGAAAAGGGTGGGAGAGTGAGAGAGAGAGTTTTTGGGTGATTTGATGTTATTTATTTTTTGATTTAAATAGAGTAAACAAGAGTACGTACGCATGGTGTGTCCGTCTCTTTTGACCCGTCTGCTTTTAGCAACGCCAAGGGTGAACAGTCTCAGCGCCAGCAGCACAGGCATGAATCCCCTTATCCTGAGCTTCAACGCCACCACTAACCAGACCTGCCCCACATCCATTCCTTCTGCTCTTTCCGAGATTCCTCTTCGTTTCTTTCTTCTGTTTTGATGGAAATCGATCTGAACGCCATGGATGATGCCGTAGAGGATCCTGCTATCAGTTCGTCAGCCTCTGTTTGTTTGGAGTTGTGGCAGGCATGTGCGGGCCCACTCATCTCCCTACCCCGGAAGGGGAGTTTCGTGGTGTATTTGCCGCAGGGACATTTGGAGCAGATGGGGGATTTCGCTTACATGAATTACGATCTCCCTCCCCACGTGTTTTGCCGTGTTCTTGACGTTAAACTTCATGTAGGTCTTTCCTTCATTCCCCTTTCTCATTGCGTATCGAAAGCTTCTCGTTTCGTCGTTAATGGTGGAAGTACCTGCTTTCTTTTTGTGGGTTATTAGGCGGAAGAGGCGACAGATGAGGTTTACGCTCAGGTCTCTCTCGTGCCGGAAAGTCAGGTAAGAGAACAGATTCTGCTCTGCATTTTTTTGTTTTTTTTTGTTTTGCTTCTCCAATTTGCGCTCCACTCCATACTCTCTTCTCTTGTCTGAAATGCATATTGGGTGGGTTTCATATATTTGAAAAAAAAAACAACAATTTTGTTATTGAGGGTCGATATATTCACGAACTGTCTTCTGGCAGCAAATGGTGGAGAGGGCTCGGGAAGGGGAGGTGGAAGCCGAGCCGCAGGAGGAGGCAGACGGTTTGACCAAGTCAACGACTCCTCACATGTTCTGCAAGACTCTCACGGCTTCTGATACTAGCACTCACGGAGGCTTCTCCGTTCCCCGTCGAGCAGCAGAGGACTGCTTCCCTCCTCTGGTAAGTGGTTATAATCGTATCATTTTAGCAATCACATCTGTACGTGTCTACATTGTAAAACTTTTCCCATTATCGATTTCGGAGCTGCCTTCACTTAAACACATCTTGCTTTCTTCTGTTAAATTCCTCTTTTCCTTTCTTCAATTCCGTGTTGGTCTTAGGATTATAAGCAGCAAAGGCCTTCCCAAGAGCTAATTGCCAAGGATTTACATGGTGTCGAATGGAGGTTTCGACACATTTACAGAGGTATTACTTGAACTTCCATGTGATATTCGTTGAACGTTTTTAATCCTTTACCTGAAGTTTCATTGTTATAGCTTTCGCTAATTTCTTCAAAAAGTTAAAACGTTTGTTGGGTTTCGGTGTGTAGGTCAGCCACGCAGGCATTTGCTCACTACTGGATGGAGTGCATTTGTAAACAAGAAAAAACTTGTTTCTGGAGATGCTGTGCTTTTTCTTAGGTAACAACTCGCCTCAGGCCTACTGTTCAAATTTGCTCTCTCTCTCTCTCTCTTTTTTTTTTTTTACTTGAATGTGAGCCTTTGATTAATTTTATTTAATCCTTTTCTTTTCTGGGTTATCGTCCAGGGGCGAGAATGGAGAATTGAGACTAGGAGTTCGACGAGCTTCTCAACTTCTCAGTGACATTTCATATTCAGCCTTCTGCAGTCAGAGGTCGAACCTGAGCTCCATTGCTGCTGTGGCTAAGGCGGTGGCCAAGAAGAGTGTTTTCCACATCTATTATAATCCCAGGTATTACATACCTTAAGGAATGACTCTATTGGAAAAGAAAAAAACAAAATAAAGAGAAGGGGGAAGGAAGACATGATGTGTAACCGCTTACTTTTAAGTGTAGTGTTTTCCAATAACTTATTATGTTGCGATGACTTTTCTCTTCAATTTCACAGCACCTGTTGTGAATTGTGATGGTACTGGCACATGCAAGCTAGTTTCTGTAAACAGGGACAGAGGAACCTTTTATTTTATTTTTCAATTCTGACAGAAGAAGATTACTGATCAAACAAAAGAAAAGAATATCATGATTGCTTATTAGCAGTTACAAGCATTTTCTTTGTTGTCTCGTTTTTGGAAATAACCAGATAGACAATTATGATGACCCTTAAGGCACAGTGAGTTGCTTTTTACGAAAATTAGATGAAGATTTCCTGTTTGTTGTTGTTGTCAAGAATTTTTTTCCCTTCTCCCACCCCCTATGAGTTCATTTTTATTTCTTTGTGGGTTGTGAAGAATGCAAAGATGTACTGTGATGGATAATCAGTTGCAATATTAAAAAATGATAATTAACTGCTCTTTGGTCTTTCCCAATACTGTAATTTGTGTAAATTTCTACTTTACTTTCATAATTCATCTTTTAATCTCCTTCCGCATTTCCTTCTTTATCCGCATGCTCTTAATTTTGGCTGTCATAGTATAGGATAATATAGGAATTGAGGCATCTGCACCCATACACATGCAATCAGGCAGAATTTGCAACAGTAATACTTGGATAATTGCATGGTGGGGTTGGATATTGGGGACCTAAAAAATCCTATATGTATTTGGGTGTATACTCCAAACACTTCCCCCGTATTGGCCTGTAGAGGCTGATACTGGATGCATTGGGTAGGGTAAAATCCTATAGGTGCCAACATCTAATACATATCAGCAGCATGGAACCACTTTTGCATGGGCATTAGATTGTGATTCCTGGCAGGGTTACATGTTGACCTACTTTCTAATTAATTCTTTTGATTTGTTACAACCTCTAAGCTGCAAGTAATTGACTTGTAGGGTAAGCCCGTCAGAATTCATAATACCCTACTGGAAGTTCTCTAAAAGCTTTGGTCATTCATTTTCTGTTGGGACGAGGTTCAAAATGCGTTATGAAACTGAAGATGCTGCTGAGAGAAGGTCTTTTCCTAATTGCATATTTTATAGAAATTGATCTTCTGTAATTAATCAAAACATCGAGAAGATCTGTTTGCTAACTTTTTGTGCTGCAGGTATACAGGGGTAATAAGTGGCATCAGTGACTTGGACCCTGTAAGGTGGCCTGGTTCAAAATGGAGATGCCTTGTGGTAAAGCTCTCTTCACTTCAGTACTAAGCTTCTACTGTTTCTGCTGTAATACAAAAATTATTTATATTTTATATGTTGGATCACTTTTTAATGGCTTCTCTGCAGGTAAGGTGGGATGATGATGTAGAAACCCGTAGGCAAAACCGGGTTTCGCCATGGGAGATAGAACCTTCTGGCTCTTTTCCAGGTTCTTCCAATTCCACTGCTCCTGGCCTTAAGAGAAGCAAACTTAGTCTTCCATCAGCCACAGCAGAGTTTCCTCTTCCTAGTAAGTTAATAGGGACTTGTATACTTTAGTTTTTCGACATTTTGGTTGGGTAATCGGACTCACTGGTCTCTTCTTTTCTCAGATGGGGGTGGGTTTATAGACTTTGGGGAACCTGTTGGGTTCCAGAAGGTCTTGCAAGGTCAAGAAATTTTGGGTTTTCAAACTCCTTACAAAGGCATTGCTGTGCGAAACAACAGGTTGCCTGAAGTGAGGGGTTGCATTGGTCTAAGAGACAATATGAGTGACTCATCATATAAGGGCATAGGCCTGAGTGAATCCCTTGGATTCCATAAGGTCTTGCAAGGTCAAGAAATATTTCCTCTGAAACAGCGATTCAAGGTGGATCGAGTGGATAAACAGGCTTGGGACAGAGGTGGTTTTGGTAGTTTAGATGGGGCTCACTTCTTCAACAGTGGGAGTGGCAATAGATGGGTTGCACAGGTCCAACCGGCACCAGTTCTGGCCCCTGTGTCTTCTCCATCCTCGGTGCTAATTTTTCCACATGCAAGTGTTCAGACTCCTCACTTGTACAGGACACATGGTACAGAAAAACCGAAAGGGGGGGAAGGTGGTGGCCACTTTGGTGGGCTCAGTAGTTGTGAAGGTCCAAGTAGGAAGTATGGGGCCTCACATAGTGGTCCAAACTGCAATGAGAATGATTTGGGAAGCTTGTTGTCATATCGTCATCACAATCAATATAAAGAGTTTGATACATGTGAGACCATTTATAGAAAAGCAGATTCCAGGGAGCAGCATGATGGTATTCAGTCAGCTAAAGGCAGTTGCAAGCTCTTTGGATTTTCCTTAACAAAGGAAACAAATTCATCAAATGAAGGTTGTGTCTCTCCAACTTCATCTCCCTATGCCGAGGACGGTTCTCCATTGCCCTCGTGCCTATCAGAGACTGCAGTCCGAAGTTGTACTAAAGTAAGAACAGTAAACAGTTTCAGTCCTCCTGTGAGTCATTTCCGTTGTTCTTTACTTTGTCATGAGATGAAAGTTGCAGGTTCACAAACACAGGAGTGTTGTAGACAGGGCCATTGATTTGTCCAAGCTTGAAGGGTATGATGATCTGATATCAGAGTTGGAGCGGCTTTTCAATATGGAGGGGCTGTTGGATGATCCCAGAAAAGGATGGCAAGTTGTTTACACAGATGATGCAGACGATATGATGCTCCTGGGGGATTATCCTTGGCAGTAAGAACTTAGATCGTATTTCTGTACTAAAAAAATGTTGTTGTTACATAATTTTCACTTCATAGTTCATATAATTTCAACTTTATCCTGCTTTCCTCAGCGAGCTTGCATTCATTCCCATGGGAATACTGGAAAGAAAATGATCTTTCTGCATTTTCTAAGTGGAAGCCCCCTTGGATATGTAGAGACTAGAGATCTGGCCTAAAGCTGATGAATTAAAGCATGCATCTTAACCATATTTTGCAGGGAATTTTGCAACATAGCTTCCAAAATCCTAATATACACACAGCGTCAACGGGTAACGACTTCGCGTGCAGTGGTCGGTGCTGATGATGCTCTTTATTCTTCCGATGAGGCACCTTCCCCTGTCCCTGTCGCTAAATGTTGCGTAGCGCGGATTGATTCTTTGCCTGTCGTTACGTAAAAAGATTTCTGGGTTGTGGAAAAGCAATGCTTTTAAGCTTTTCTACTTGTAATCTCTCAATTTCTGTCGGCAAAATTTAGATAATCCACTTAATTTACTTTTCATCTTGCGTGGTATAAATGCAAAGTGAGTGGTCGCTTTTGGTTTGAGCAGCAGAAATGCGGACAGTTGATTTATGAGGTGCTTCATCGGTTGAGCCCATTACCCAGTTGATAATTCAAGGTACAAGTTACGGTACTTTAATAATTTCTATAATAATTGTACCGTTGTTCGGCACGACGATCCTGAAAACTCCCAGAAAACGAACGAATTCCGATTTCCAGTAATGATCCGATGCAAGCGCTGTTTACAGGCAACAAATGCGCACTCTGGTCCATGCAGAATGAAGCTGGCATAATTTTCCCCTTCAAATTTAAGCCAGATAGAGGTTATCGTGTCAATTGCAGAAACTCTCAATTACAGGGATGACGTTGCCAGACGGTGCCGGAGACGGGTACAGATGAGGGTTCGAATGGTTCTGTTAAATTCCCGTCTGCCTGAGATACGAGTTTGATAAGCTCTTCTTTTTCCCATTTAGACCCAAAGCTGTCGTATATTGTAAGATACGATAAAATGAAAAATCAGTTCTTCCTGACCAGAGTGACACGGCTCTCCCCATCATCTGTGCGGTAGTGTTTGTTCTTATGCGGTAGGTCAAGACTGGTGATTGGGGTTGTTTGATTGTCTTCTCACCAGTTACGTTTCAAAATAAGTCGACATGAAGTGGGGAAACGTATCATTTCAATTGCGAGCTGACATAATGGGGGATTATAAAATGGTTCATCCTCCTGCAACTATCCGTTTTCCCTTGTTAAAAAGAACATTTCTCTTCTTGTCGGTCTTCGTTGTTAATTGCCCTTAAAGCCCTTTTATGCAATTGAAGCCATTAATGCTCTGCAAATGCTCCACCACAATTTTATTCAAAATGGAGTCTGCCTAGTGTTTTGTATTGATTCATGTTTGATGAAACCACATTCGACTGTAAATTTTGATAACAGTTAGGCTGATAAACTCCTCTCCGGCAGGAAGATCGGGAAGCTAAGTTATTCAGAATTTGTTTTATAGTGATGTCCCATCATGAGTCATCAGTGAAAAATAAAACTAAGAATCTCTGGCATAATCTCTGGCATGAAAAAAAGCCAAGCTCTGCAAAAACACTGAAAGAGAGTTCTGTGTCCAAATTCCAACAACATCCATAAAACACAGCAAAGGTGCGGCGATCGCAAAATGAACCACAGCAGCAAATTGCTCTTCGGCCGTCCTTCTTTCTTGGGTAAATTCATAACAATAAGAAAAGAAAATCTCGAAGAAGAGAAATAAAAAGGAACGGGCATCGGGTACCATTTTAGTAAGGAGGTGATCGGTAGAAAGAACCATAAGATCCACCACCTGAACGGGGTCGATTCCCGAAGGAACCAAGCCGATTCCGATCAGAATCCGATCCGCTGCGATTCATCCCTTCGTAGTATCCTCCCGATTTGGGGCGTCCGTCTTCTCCCTCCCTCGCGTGCCCTTGCCCTTGCCCTTGCCCTTGCCCTTGCCCGAACGAATTGTTCCGGTCGCGCGGTCGAAAGCCCTGTTTCTCTCTGTCCAGGCCAAAATTCTCCTCCCGACCGACGAATCCAGGCCGTAGATGCGGCGGAACGAACGGCTCCGGCTTAGGCAACGTCACCGGCTGAGACTCTCTCTGATCCCTCTCTCCGAGCATGAAATGATCTCTCTCATCTTTGATGGGGTAGGGAGAGGCGGTGGTGGAGGAATTGGTGCGGCCCAAAGGGCGGAGAGAAATGGTGTCGGGTGGGAAGGGCGGGGACGGATCGGCGGGTTTCTGGGGAGGAGTTTGAGGGCGAAGGGGGGGAGGGGGCGGATGGGGGGTGGAGGGGCGGGTCAGGACGAGCATGCGGCCATAGGGGCGAGTGGTGGAGATGGGGGCGTTCTGGGAGGCAGCGGGAGGAGGGGCAGCAGCGGAAGAGGAGGGTTTCTTGGGGCCGTAGATTTCGTTAAAATTAATGGAGGTGTACTTGTTGGTTTTTGCCATCCACCGAAGAGAGAGACAGAGAAGGAGAAAGGGAGAGGCTGTTTTTAGGGGAGGAAGAAAAACGGAAATGGGGACAGACGAGCCTGTTTTGAGGACGAAGGGAGAAGAAAGCGAGAGATGCCGGAATCCAGAAACACGTTCGCTTTTGTCCGTAGCCTGCTCTCTTACCACCTAACCTGGGCTCAAGTTGGGGTTATTGGGCCCATTCATTAAGCCCATTTCGGGTGATCTACCCAGTGGGCGTCCATCACACACCAAGCTACTAGGCTCCATATGATTTGGCATCGATCAATCACGGTCGCTTGCAAGGGACCCGTTTTTCTTTCGTCAAAAACCAGACTCTTAGGAGAATCAATGGTTCATCTGGATCAAGACGTTCAGCTTTGGCGGCAAACTTTCGGACTTGGAAGACTAACACGGGAGAGAGAAAGTTCCGATCAAAGACCAGCTGGGTAAAAGTGTTACGTCACGAGTGATATTGCGAAGCCAGGAACTTCACCCCTCCGGTGGATTCCTCATTCATGATTATATTATTTAATCTTCAAACACAAAACTCTAGCGAAGAATCTGCTCTCGTTTTCTCAAGCCACGAATCGTTAGATGCATTAAAGAATTCATACCATGAGAAGCTTGACTCGGGAGAAACGACGTTGAAGTTTTTGGTTTTCTGCATCTGCTTTTCGTCTCCTGGACAGCATTGCATTTCTGGAACGTGGGCGGTCACCAATTCATTCGTAAAATAGATGAAATGCTCTATAGATCATTAAAATCTCAATCCGTCAAATTCAAATATTCATTCAATCATCACTGCTGCCTTTGTCTTGTCTGATCGCGCTAACCATCCCAGGGGTGATGAAAACTGAGAAGAACCCATGAGAAGAGAAGTTTCTTTGTGGGTCGATTCGGATTTTTTTTTTCTCTTTCAATAATAAAGACAAGAGGCGAGATCACCATCATTCGCAACAACAAAAGAAAGAAGCGTCTTGTTTGACGAATCTTATAAATGAAAGAGTCTGTTCTCCGGCAACATTAACAAACTGATACCGTTTCCCTCCGTCCCTTGCTTTCCCATTCGCATCCCCAGCATAGGTTCAGAACCATGTCTGAAGGATCCACTTCATCCGAGGCTTCTTTAGAAGAAACACCCACATGGGCCGTCTCTACTATTTGCGCTGTCCTCATAACCATCTCCGTCCTGATAGAACATGGTCTTCATCTCATCGCTAAGGTACGTTTCCTTCACCGGATGTCGAATCTTAGTTAACATTTTTGACGTTTTTGGTGCGGTACTATTTGTCTCAGTTTCTGCAAAGAAGAAAGAGGAAATATCTCAATCAAGCTTTTCAGAACATCAGGGCAGGTGAGTAATGAACATGAAACAGACCGGTTTATGAGAACGGAAATGCTGGCTAAATTGCTAATTTCACTCCTCGACGGAAGAAGTATAACGGGTGTTCGTTTGTTTTTCTTTTTTGGATATTAGAGCTGATGCTCCTAGGATTTCTGTCCCTTCTTCTGACTGTTGCGCGACAGCCCATCTCCAAAATATGCATCCCCAAGAGCATGAGCGACTCCTTCCGTCCATGCGAAAACACCACGCTGCCAGCTTCTTTTCTAGAGGAAAGCACTTGCCAACGACAGGTGAGATTTAGTGATTACTCTTGGGTAATTTCTCTTTTTTTGTTTTGTTTTTCATGAAGGAATCTGTTGACAGAAACGTATATGTTTGTCTGGAAATCAGGGAAAGATTTCACTCATTTCGAGTACCGGCATCAATGAATTGCAGTTTTTAATCTTCATCTTGGCTGTTTTCCATGTTCTCTCTTGCATTCTGACTATGGGTCTTGGGATAGCGAAGGTAAAGTTTAACATAGCGACTTTTTTCTCTTCCTATCTCTCTGTCTGAGAATGAAACGCCGTGGCCATGAAAAATCTTAGATACTGAAAAGTAGACCCCGAATCAGGTCACAGTGAAACAGAGGACGAGGAAATTTCCAATGCGGTCTCTTTGTCCTGTTCTTCTGCATACCTACGTGATTTGACTAATTGATAACTTGATGTTTCTCCGTTGTTTTCAGATGAACAGATGGGAATCTTGGGAAGAAGAGACCAGGACGCTCGACTACCAGTTCTCAAACGGTAATCAATCTCCTCTTGCTTGCGCCTTATTACCGACGTTGCACCTGCCCTGTTTGTTCAACGCAACTTCTAGAAAAGTAGAACAGTCTTCAATCTCCAGTTTCTCATTGACGACGGATAAAATGTAAATTTGGGACATAATATGACCGTCAATCAGGTGATAGATATATATTAAACCCGGAAAATATCTGATGTGAAGATCGCCTTCTCTGGTTAAGATAATTCCAGTTATCAACAATTGTAACTGGAAAAAGAACAACAACTGCTTTGGCTGCTTTAAAATTTTTAAAACGTTTGAATGGTTCTGATCTCTCCTAGTTCTTGCAGACCCTCGGAGATTCAAGCTCGCCAAGCAGACATCTTTTGCGAAGAGACACTTGAGGTTCTGGAGTGGTCATCCCCTTCTCCTTTGGCCTGTTAGTTCATCTTTCTCACAAAAAATAAAAAGAACCTCTATTGTTCTTCATGATAACTGCCGCCGTCCTCATTTAATTTCCTTTTCTGCTTCGCTCCTAAAAATGCAGGCTTCTTTTATCAGACAGTTTACCGGTTCCGTCTTCAAAACTGACTATTTTGCTCTTCGACATGGATTCATCATAGTACAACCTACGTTCATCCGATGAATTCAACCTAACAAGTTCTACTCTACTGGCTAATCATATGAGAGTTTCTTGTTGTTGTTGCAGGCTCATTTTTCAGAGGGGAGCAAGTTTGATTTCAGAAAGTTTCTCAGAAGAGCTCTGGACGAGGACTTCTCAAAAGTTGTGGGAATGAAGTCTGTAATCTGCCCTCGGTCAATTTATTGCTTTCATTTCCTTGATTACATTAAAAAATCGTGAATTTGACTGTAGATTTCTCTTCTGTGCAGTCTTTGGATCTGGATGTTCTCAGTTCTTTTCATCTTTCTCAATGCCCACAGTAAGAAAAAGAAACCTAACGTTTCAGTTTGTTTCGGATAACCTTCCAGTCAATCACTGCAATAATTTCTTCAAAAGCTTATTTAAGTTCTTCCATGCTCAACTTGTTACAGAATTTCACAACTACGCCTGGCTTCCCTTCATTCCTTTAGTTGTAAGTTGCAAGTTTATAACCTTCGTATCTGTGAGACAAGATCCAGTCCTGGAGAAGTAACGAATCTAAGTGTTCTGCAGATGGCGCTGATCGTGGGGATGAAACTACAGTTTATCATAACGAATATGTGTTTGGAGAGTAGGGATGAATCAGTTGTAGTACGAGGAACTCTGGTGGTGAAGCCTCATGATAATCTCTTCTGGTTTGGTCGCCCTGGTCTGATTCTCCATCTCATCCAATTCATCCTATTCCAGGTAAATATTCTTAGAACAGGAGTTTCTCCACCTCTTCTGAGATAACAAGCTAGTGAATAGACCTAAAAATCAACATTCTCATGAATCGAAACTTTGCTTGGTTGCAGAACGCTTTTCAACTGGCCTTCTTCACTTGGACGTGGGTAAGTTCTCCTTCGTTTAATTCCTTTTATTTATTTTTTGTAGGAGAAAGATGAACTAACACTCGGTGTAAACACAGTACAAGTTCGGGCTGAGGTCCTGCTTCCACAGAAAAACGCAGGATATCATCATCAGAATTGCTACGGGATTCTTGGTTCAGCTCCTCATCGGCTATGTCACTCTACCTCTATACGCACTGGTCACACAGGTGAACACAAAATTCTTTTTGGGTTAACTCGCAATTCTGTTCGGATCCGTTCTTGGCTAATTGGTATCTGCATGAATGCCGATAGATGGGTTCCTCCATGAGTAAGGTTGTATTCACAGAACGGGTGGCTGATCGTCTGAAGACTTGGCATACTGTTGCAAAACGTCAGGTAGCAGAGAAGAAATCCAACTTCAGTGATCCTACACCAGAAATCTCGCCTTCTCACACAGTTGACACGTCGTTTTCTGAAGGAATAGACTTAGAGTTTCCCTCGCCATCGACGGAAGCTGATCATTACGCGGTCGATGAAATAACCGAGGATCCGCCCCCGTCCCGTTCCAATGCCAAAGGAAGCTATGATGGAGAAATCTCCTTTGGTTGGAGAAAGTAGGACGAGGTAATAATGTTTTTTTATTGGAAGGGGAAGGAGGTTTCGCTGTGTCCGTCTGAGCAGGCGGAGAAGGGAAGGGGTGCTAATACCCCTGCGATTTGAATGAAAATCTCTCTACAAATTATAAGACGATCGCTCCTATCAACTAAAAAATCCTGTATTTGAGGGTGCTTCCATTAAATGTAATCTGGCTATGCTTTTCTACAGTTGAAAGGGGGAGCAGAACTGAAAACCATAAGGGGAACAAGTCAGGCTTGGGATTTACTGAAACAAGAAAAATATTCATGTATCCAGTGATTGATTCACTCCACCGAACATTCTTGATTTGCTCTGACCTATTGTTTGTTCTATGCATGGAAATATTTGTCATCAGTTGTTAGACTTTGAATCCTTCCTGTACTCACCTGCCATGGAAAAGAGGCAAATAACCACGAAAGTCTGATTTACGTAAACTCGTGGGCAAAGAACATTAACACCAGACTTTTGGAGATATTCAGATACGGAAATCCGACGATCTCGCTTCTTCTTTCTTCTCTTTTCGAGATAAGATGATCATTTTTTTTCTTCATTTTTTAGGTCGGTGGCAGATTGAAACAAGTGTACTTCGACAAACGGAATTTAGTGGTATCAGCAATAAGAAGACTTCCACCTCAGCAGCACAGAGTAAGTCATCTCCGGGCCAACTCAGCAACACTCAGCTCCTCCAGAAGAATCCAAAAGGTGTCAACGAGTCATGTATTCATAGAAGAGTCTAGAATACTGTCTTCTCTGCCATGTATTTCAGAAGAGTCTAGAATACACTCTATATTGTATAAATACCTCACCATTTAAACAGATTTAATCGGAGAGAAAAATATCAACAATTGATTTTGGTGTTCTATCATTCTTTGTTTCTTCTATCATGGTATCCAGAGCTGTGTAAGGACTCACGTCCGTCTTCACCCATGGTTGAATCCCCAAACGTCCCCTCATTCTCCCTCCTATCTCCCTCCCATTTTCTCACCATCAAACTCAATCACGAAAATTAGTTGTTGTGGAAGGCTCAACTCATGCCTTACCTCCACAGTCAGAATGCTTTCGGCTACATTGACGGTTCCATCGCTGCCCCCAAACCTCTCGACGACACCCCCACAGATCACCCTTCCCCCTATTCCATCTGGAAACAACATGATCAAGCCCTCATGTCCGTCCTCATTTCTTCCCTCACCGAGCCCCTCATCGCCCATGTCGTCGAAGCCTCGACCTCCAGAGAAATCTGGCTCATCCTCAAAAACCTCTTTGCCTCCAAATCCCAAGCTCGCGTGATGCAGCTGCAATACCAACTCACGACCCTGAAAAAAGGGTCGGATTCCATCACCGACTATTATCAAAAAGATAAAATCATTCGCGATACACTCGCGACAGCAGGCAAGGTCCTCTCCTCGGATTTCATCGCCTACCTGCTTGCTGGTCTCGGAACCGATTTCAATTCGGTCGTGACCTCACTCACAACCTGTCTAGATCCTCTTTCGCCCTCCCAAGTCTACAACCACCTCCTTAGCCATGAATCCCTACTTTTCCATCACTAAACCCTCCTCCCAGCCTCCCCCAAATTTTCAGCGAATGCCACTACCTCTCTTCCGTCGAACCCCAGCACCAAAGGCAGGGGTTTCGACAGGCAAGGGTATCGTGGCAGAGGGGGCTCCCGAAGTCGTGGGCGTGGTCGCTTCGACGGTCGATCCCCTTGTTCCCCTTTTTCCCCAAATTGCCCTCCTTGTCAAATTTGTCACTGTCTCGGCCATATGGCCCTTCAATGCTACCACCGATTTGATCATTCCTATCATGCGGCCCCTCCTCCTTCCTTAGCCGCCCATCTCACTTCTGCCAATTTTTCTCATGCTCCTCCCTCCCCTGCTCCTGTTCCTCCTGTTGACCATAACTAGTATCCTGACTCGGTAGCGACTCATCTTTTTACTCATAATTTTTTGAACTTATCAATCAATCCTATTGAGTATAAAGGAGATGATCAAGTTCGTGTTGGTGATGGTAATTCTCTCCTTATTCACCACGTTGGCAACTCTGTACTTTCTTCTACTTCTGGCAATCTTTTCCTCCCTCAACTTTATCATGTTTCGTCTATTTCTAAGAATTTAATTTCTGTTAGAAAATTTTGTGAAGATAGTTCTGTATTTTTTGAATTTCATTCATCTTGTTTATTTGTGAAGGATTGTCGTACCAAGAAAACACTTCTGCGCGGTCCTACTAGTCAAGGCCTATATGTCTTCCCTCCCGCCGCCTCTTCCTATCAAGCTCATACTGGGTTCAAAGTCTCTCCATTCTAATGTCACGCTCGTTTAGGTCATCCCTCCATGCAATTAGTCCACCGCATCATCTCCATGCTCTTTCTACCAGTCAAGCGCTCTCCACAACCTGGGTTATGCTTTTCCTACTGTCAGGCTAAACTTCATCAACTACCATATTCATCCTCTCTGTCTTGGACCACTGCCCCTCTCCAACTTTTGCTTGCTGATGTATGGGGTCCTGCCCCCACTGTGTCTAGGGGTGGTTTTCAATACTACATCTCTTTTGTTGATGATTACAATCGATTTACGTGGATTTTCCATTACAATATAAATCCGATGTCGCTAATGTATTTTTATCCTTCAAGTCTCAAGTCGAAAATTTACTTCATACCAAAATACGTGCTCTACAATCTGATTGGGGTGGCGAATTTCGTTCCCTTCATACTGTACTATAGTCTCTTGGAATTCCTCATCGCTTGGCTTGTCCTTATGCCTACTCTCAAAATGGTTCTGTTGAGAGGAAACATATTGTCGAAATCGGTCTTGCTCTTCTTGCCCATTCTTTCTCCCCTCAGAAATATTGGTATGATGCCTTCCTTACTGCTGCCTACCTAATTAATCGCTTACCCACTTTGGTGTTAGATCACAAATCTCCCTTTGAAAAATTGTGGAACCGTCACCCCAATTACAATTTATTGAAAACTTTTGGCTTTCTCTGTTGGCCTAATCTTCGTCCTTATAATCGGCATAAAATGGATTATCGGTCTCATCCTTGTGTCTTTCTTGGTTACAACCCTAATCATCATGGCTACTTAAGCTATCACATCCCTACCTCTCGTATGTATGTCTCCCGTGATGTTCTATTTGATGAAACTATTTTTCCCTTTCAATCCTCCCCTTCCCTCCCCTCTCTTCCATTAACTACTCCTCTGCCCTCCTCGTATCTCCCTCTACAACCCTCTACCACTACCATCCCCAATCCTATTACTCCTTCCTCCCCTGGTTTCACTGTACCTTCTCCTCCGCCTCTGACCCCACCCACTAGACCCCCTTCCCCACTCTTACCACTACCCTCATCTCCCCCTCGTGAGCTTGTGCTTCCCGAGTCTTCCGTCATCTCCCTTTCCACCATTTCCAGTCCTCATCCCATGCAAACCCGATCCAAATCCAACCTCCATTTTCCCAAAATTCGGACCGACGATACTGTTGCCTGGTCACCCCCTCAAGCCCTCCTCACATCCCATGGCACTCCCGATGAACCCTCCTCTGTCATTGAAACTTCAAAATACCCGGAATGGCATCGTGCGATGCAACTCGAATTCGAAGCCCTTCTCTCCAACAATACCTGGACCTTAGTTCCTCCCTCCCCCTCTCAGCATGTTGTGGGCTGCCACTGGATTTTCAAAACAAAATACGTCTCAAATGGCTCGGTCAAGCGGTGAAAAACGCGACTTGTTGCCAAGGGCTACAGTCAGCTCAAGGGCTTGGACTATTCCGAGACTTTCAGTCTAGTTGTCAAACCAACAACCATCAGGTTAGTTCTTTCCATTGCCCTCTCTAAAAGTTGGTCGGTTCATCAATTAGATATTCAAAATGCTTTTCTTCATGACACGTTGGATGAAATGGTATTTATGTCTCAGCCAAGTGGCTTTGTTCACCCTCAATTTTCCACTTATGTCTGCAAGCTCAACCGTGCTCTCTACGGCCTTAAACAGGCCCTCCGTGCATGGTATGCTCGTCTGAACAGCAAACTCCTTGAATTTGGCTTTGTCATCTCCAAATCTGACACTTCTTTATTCATCTACCGCCATCAGTCTATTGTCTTGTATCTTTTAGTTTATGTTGATGACATTCTCTTTACTGGCTCCGATAGCTTTACCATTACTCAACTTGTTCAATTGCTCAGTGTTGATTTTCCCGTCAAAGATCTTGGTGATCTTCATTATTTCCTCGGTATTGAGTGTCACAAAACTCCGAATGGAATTTTTCTATCCCAACGAAAATATATCCTTGATTTACTACACAAGACCAATATGGCTAATTATAATCTTGTTGGCACTCCTGTCTCCCTCCACTAAACTTTCTGTTTTTTATTCTACATCTATGGAAGATCCTTCTTTGTACAGGAGTGTGGTGGGAAACCTCCAATATCTTCTCTTCACTATACCTGATTTAGCCTTCTTAGTCAATCGGGTCTGTCAATTTATGCATGCTCCTTGTCTTTCTCATTAGCAATCCGTGAAACGGATCTTAAGGTATTTGAAACAGACTCTGGATTATGGTCTGACTCTCACTTCTTCTCTGGCCCCTGTTCTGGCTGCCTTCTCTGATGCCGACTGGGCAGGCTGCCCTGACGACTGAAAATCTACCAGTGGCTATTGTTTATTCTATGGCACAAATCTCATCTGCTGGAGTTCAAAAAAACAAACTGCTATCGCTCAGTCTAACATGGAGGTTGAATACAAGGCCTTGGCTCATGCTACTTATCTCAGCCACCCATTCGATATTGTGATAATCTGGGGGCCTTGGCTCCAATCCTTATTGTCTGAATGGGGAATCTACTTACCTCAGCCACCCATTCTTTATTGTGAATACTTATCTGTGAATTCTGTGATGGATTCTCTAACCAAGCATGTCGACATTGATTATCATTTTGTTCGTGATCGTGTCCATAACAAGACTCTTCAAGTCTCCTTCTTTTCCAGTAAAAATCAGATCGCAGATATCTTTACCAAGCCCCTATCCATCACAAGATTTTGCACACTCAGATTGAGCCTCAGAGTTCAGCTAGGCCTGCTGGTTTCGCCAGGGGGTATCAGCAATAAGAAGACTTCCACCTCAGCCGCACAGAGTAAGTCATCTCCAGGCCAACTCAGCAAGACTTAGCTCTCCACCTCAGTAGCTCCTCCAGAAGAGTCTAGAATACTGTCTTCTCTGCCTTGTATTTTAGAAGAGTCTAGAATACTGTCTTCTCTGCCTTGTATTTTAGAAGAGTCTAGAATATACTACTATATAAATACCTCTTCATTTAAACAGATTTAATCGGAGAGAAAAATATCAACAATTGATTTTGGTGTTGTATCATTATTCGTTTCTTCTATCAAGTGGGAAATTGCAGGAACTGAAATTTGACGAGAAATTAAGATGAGACAACGATGCAATAACGATACAGAGCATCATAGTCGTACGGTGATACGTATCTGCTTCTGAATCCTTTGCATTCACGCCAAATCCTCTTTTTTCCGATCTTTGATCGTCACAGAGAGGATTAAAAACGCAAAAATCACGCTCATTACTTGCATCACCCACGTCTTCGTGGCTCTAACTGGACAGACTTTGATCTTGATAAACGCGCTCATGAAAACCTTTCGAATATTGAACCAGTCAATTCATCGTATATCGATTCGACAGGTCTCCAAGTTTTTTAATTGAAAGCTCCGGATCTCCACTCGCAAACTATCGATCACAAAGCGCTGAATCACGGAGGCTCTGTGGCCGCTTCATAGGATCATGTAAAGTCAAACAAGTCCATTTTATGAATTTGTCTGGCTGTCGTACGAGGGAGTAGACGGTCATGGCTGACAGCGATGGTCTCCGTTTTGTACGTACGTAAGGTTCTTCTTTGCTTGTTTGAAGAACATATCAAAGGCAGAGAAAGAGAGAGAGAGAGAGTTAAAATTATATGAAGGGACGCCTTCGTCTTCATCTGCAAGAGAGTTGTTGGTTTGTGAAGAATGGCGCAAAGATCACTCGAAGACACTCCTAAATGGGCTGTTGTCATCGTTTTTGTGTTCCTCTGCACCCTCTCTATGCTCATCGAAGCAGCGTTGCACCTGATGACCAAGGTACTACCACCCACAGAACTGCAGATATATCCTCTCACCATTTGTTTATAGCTAATGAAATATTAACCCGTTATCATGCCTGAGATTGCAGTTTCTGAAGCGATGCAAGAGGAAGCCCCTCAATCGAGCTCTGGAGAAGATAAAGACAGGTGAGAGAAGGCAAGTTTATTTTGGACAAACATGAACTGGGGCGGTTTTATTTTTATGGAAAGTGGGATGTTTATAATTATTATCGCAGGGTTAATGCAACTGGGATTCATCTCATTGCTTCTCGCCGTAGGAGAAGAACCCATATCCAGAATCTGTGTGAAAAAGCACGTAGCAGACTCTTTTCTCCCCTGCAGAGAAGAAAATATCTCCTCGGAACTTCTTGCGAGCTCCGCAACCAAGGCATCTGCCTTGAACAAGACAGATCCTGGTGGTAAAATGAAGAACGACTCCTGCGAGGCCAAGGTTTAAGTAGGGAAACTTGTGTCTAATTAGAAAAGCAAAGAAGGATAAAAACAATAAAAGGATCATTAATAATTACGAGCAATCCGGTTTCAGGAAGAGTGGTGTAGCTAAAGCTGAAATTTGTTATCATTGGCAGGGAATGCTCCCGTTCGTGTCGAGAGAAGGCATAACGGAGCTACACATATTCATCTTTGTTTTGGCAGTTTTTCACGTACTCTACTGTGTTCTAACCATGTTTCTTGGAACGGCCAAGGTAATTGGGATTCAATAAATTCCAAATATTCCTAACAGAGAAAAACGATGTCCAAAAGACACATCTTTCTAAGCCTCCTACCAATTAACTTGGTTTTTTCAAAGCCTTAGCATTCCATCTATTTTTCTTAGTTATCTCTCCTTACTGCTGAAAACACAGATGAAGCGCTGGAAAGCCTGGGAGGAAGAAACCAGAAGCCTCCATTACCAAATCGAAAACGGTGAAGTCCAATCCTGCACTTCCAAACGTGTAAAATCTTTTGTTTTTGGCAATCCATTTTTCTTAGTTTTCTAACAGATATAACGGCAGGCAAGCTTCAAATATTCTTTCTCCCAACGAATTGAATAAAATGTTTGTGCCCAGATTCAAGGAGGTTTGAACTCACTCGCCAGACACCATTTGGGAAACGCCACTTAAAGTTGTGGAGCACTCATTCATGCCTGCTCTGGCCTGTAAGTATTAATTACTTTCACCAGGTATTTTATGGAGAACGTCGGCATCATTTGAAAAGATCCTTTCCTCTCCAGGGTTGTTTTCTTCGCCAGTTTAGAAGATCTATAACCAAAGCAGATTACTTTACTCTTCGTACTGGATTCATCAAGGTAGGAGACGATAGCAGTTGCCACCGAAATAACCATCAAATTTGGGTTATTTGTAGATGTAACTACAATTCATTGCATGTCTGTGACAGACCCACCTCACCGTTGGCAGCAGTTTTAATTTCCAAAAGTTCCTTGCAAGAGCTTTTGATGATGACTTTGAGGTAGTGGTAGGAATAAGGTAAAACAAGATCTAACAGAATAGAATGTCAGAACCTTACCTCTCTATCCTGTTACGATGATATTTTATGTTGACATCTCACTGTTTGGATTGTCCAGTTTTTGGATTTGGATGTTCTCAATACTTTTCATATTATTCAGTGCCCATGGTAAGACAGCCTCCTCGTTGTATGTCTGCTTCTCTGTGGGAACTTCTCATGAATGTTTGTCTCGTTTCTTTTCTTGTAGCATTTTACAGCTATTTCTGGCTCCCCTTTATCCCACTCATAGTAAGCCCCTGCATCAAACATAATTATATAAAAATTAGATTGTATATACAAAAATTAAATGATATCTGCAGATGGTTTTGATTGTAGGAACAAAACTTCAAGTCATAATTACTCAGATGTGTCTGGAGAGTGGAAGCGAAGGAGCAGTAGTTAGAGGAACACTGCCTGTGAAACCTGATGACCATCTCTTCTGGTTCCGTCAACCTAGAGTCCTGCTCCATCTCATCCATTTCATTCTTTTCCAGGTAAGACAACCAATACCAGCATGCATTAAACAGTTTGTTTATCCAACCTCCATTTACTTCTAGATAATAATAAATGTCTTCAAACCCCATGGCAGAACTCCTTTCAGATAGCATTTTTCTCCTGGACATGGGTAGGTATCTGAAGTTGGTTAGCTTATGTCATTTGTATTGGGTATCCACGGCTGACCAAGTTGCAGAACAGTATGAGTTCGGGCTGAGGTCTTGCTTCCACTGGAAGACGGAGGATATAGTCCTCAGGATCACCTTGGGTGTGATGGTTCAACTTCTCTGCGGTTATGTAACCCTACCCCTCTACGCACTTGTGACACAGGTAAATGCACCTGTTAAACCTCAACCACCTAAGACACTGAAAAGAACAGAGTATTTACAACCACTGATAAAACCTAGAATTTATGCATTGCATGCTATTTTTATCATCTCCTGAAAAATTCTGCTGATAACTTTAAGGATCAATTTGAGTAAGAAACTGCTTCTCTTATATAAACCCACATGTTTTTTTCCAGAAAATATGGCCCTGTTTAGTTGAAGAGAGTGGAAACAAAAAAAAAAGGAAATATATTTCACTTAATCTCTGTTTCCAATCAAAGAGAAACCAAAAATCACAATTACCTAAAAACATTTGTCGGACAAATAATCTAGCCAATGAAACTGACTGCATTTATTTCTAGATGCCAAACCAAGAAACTGTCTTTTTAATTCTGAATCCATTTTTAATGGTCGAACAGATGGGTTCAGTGATGAGCAAGAGTGTATTCACAGAACGAGTGGTAAAGGGTCTCAAATATTGGCATTCCTTAGCTCGGCAGAACCTGTCAAGGAATGAATCCAGTGAAATAGGCCACTCGTTGATCTCCAACCGAAGAGAAACTTCATCAGATATGTTGGAATTAAGTTTGGATCATCATGATGCTATTCCTGCTATAGCTCAAAGTGCTCTGACACCAGAAATTACTGAAGAAGTAGCTCAGTCCAACAACATCACGAGGGAGACCTTCAATGGTGAGATCTCCTTTGCAACCTCATGGAGAGTAATAGCAGGTGGGAATAAATAATGAAGGAAATTTTTTCAACACTACAACAAACTAATATGAGGCATAGATGCAGTGCAACTTCAAAAGTATATATATCCAAGTGCTGGAGCTAACCAATTCCATTCTTGCTCCCTAGACAATGCACATATCATCAGCTCTGTATCAAGATCCCGCTTTCTTAGGGGGTTTCTTGTTTCATTATTAAACTTTTTCCTGAAAGTGAATTCCTTAACAATTTCATGGCTAGTTTCATGAACTGAAATAAATGATACCGAAGACTCCCAACAAACAAACTGTTCAAAAGAGAAATTCGACAACAATGCAAATGCACAAGTTTGTTTCCGCTGAAGGAAGCCTTCAACAAGAAGAAGTGTTAAAAAGAGATTATTCAAAAAAACGAAGAATTAAACCATCATAAGTCTGATGACAATTATCAATTTTCTTTGGTAAAAAAAGACAGCATGTTTCTGGTTGTGCCTGTTTTCTAAATTTCGATTTGCCAAGTGTTAATAGACAATGAGGCCATAGAAATATAGCAACCAAAACAATCCATAAATGCAGCTTAGTTCTGCTACTATGTATCTTTCAGGCAAGCTCTAATCAAAAGTAAAAAATAAAAAATTCCAGGTAAGCTATACCTGCAATTGAAGTCATGAACTTCCAAACACTACAATTTGCTCAAAATCAAATATTGGAAACAAACTTATCAGCTTTCTAACAGTCAAATAAATCAGGAGCAGACTCGAGCAAGCTATATATATATATATATATATATATTGAGAACTATGACAAAAATATTTTATTAACAGGAGAAGGTACAAACTCCCCAGGAGAGGGTACAATATAAGATACAGCAAGGTCATAGGAGACAATAAGCTATACAGTAAAATATATAGCAGAAAATCAAGCTGGTTTTTAATATAAAAAATTGTTGATGGAAAGCTCCATCCCTCTTGAAGGAGCTAGCTAGATCTTTGCACTTCAAGGAGCATGAAAACAGGGATGGAAACAGATACACATATTTCCTCTATTTCATCAACTGACAACAAGAAGCACGGAAGAGACCCAACTGATGACATATAATAATATGGGTAAACAAAATGAGAATGCGGTTGAACTCACTGAGTTTTTTTTTTTTTTTTTTTTTAAATAAACTAAACAACACTTCAAATCATGGGGAAAAAAAGCAATGAATTGCTAGAATAAAAAAGAGAACTTTATGCACTTTCTTCAAGGCCAGGAGGCAACCTTTATGTCAGGGAACATTCAGTTACTGAAAACATCAAAACTATAAGAATTAACCATTTGAAAAACAAAATGATTATAGATTAATAGAGATGCAATTATTGTAGCTTTTTTTTTTTTTTGCCACAAGACATAAGTTATTTATATCTGAAATGTCCAGTGTGCCTAAAAGCCTAAAATGTATCCTAACCTTTATTATATGTGATTGATGAATATAGCTTTAAGAAGAAAGTTTGATTTCCTTCCACAATGATCCATCTGTGAAATCGTCATAAAATAGTGCAAATCTTCTTTAGATTCTTTTTCCATCATTCCCTTCTAGAAAAAGAGATTAGCAACTTTTAAGCTGGTTAACTAGATATGATCAAGGTTATCTAACACTGAAAAATAGATACAATCAATAGCATAATTGAGAAAATAACTGAAATGGGATCTAAAGAATTGTCATTTAATCATTTCTAGGTTATGATGAGTTGACTTTACAAAGTATCATAGTGTAATAACTGAACTAAGGTCCAGAATACCATTTCTTCAGGTCTAAATTTTTACAAACTGACTTTCCTCAACTCAGAAGTAAAATTTTAAAAATTTTTTTTTTTTTTTTTAGAATAACTAAACACTAGCTACTTGAAAATTGCATCCGAAAAAGCACTAGGAAAATGATAAGCTGTTTACAATCTTGAATTTTTAATTTAATGTATAACAAAAGGCTTCACAAGTTTTATAAGATCAGTTCTTTTTGTAAAAAGAAGCCTCATCAGATCATTTTTTTTTTTTCAAAAAAGAAGTTTCATAAGATCAATTAGTTCAAGTGTGGTCTGACCTCCTGCAAAGAAATATGGTTTCATGCACTCAAGACTAGGGGTGGACACAGGTTGGGTAGAGTCAGTTTTTGAAAACTCAAACCCAACCCTGAACCCTCACCTCAAAACCCATCCCAATAGTCGCAACCCAAGCACAATCCCATCCCCACTTTGGTCCATAGCCCAATCTACCATTCATTGAATATAATAAAATCTTTATATAAAAATATTATATTGTCTAAATAAAGAATAAAAAAATATTCCAAAAATTAAATTTCTCTTTTTTTATTTTTAAATATATAATTATAATTTTTAAAAAAGGGTAAATAAGTTGTATAGGGTTGGATCAGGTCGGGTTTGGTAAAACCTGTTCCCGCTCTCCAATCCCCTGCAAGTTTTTTTCCTTAACCCCTTTCCTGACCCACGGGTGAAACTTGAAACCCATCCCCAGGGTTTTAGGGTCAGGTCATGTCATATTCCACATGAAACCTGACCCAGAGCCCACCCCTAGTTAAAACCCAAAGTTACCGCTATAATGTCTGTCTAGAGCAGCTTTATGTTCCTGGCAATCTTTTATATTGGCCAAATCTGGAATCTAACCGAAGGGTTATAGTTGTCCCAAGTGTCAAATAATTTACACGAGAAAAGTAAACTTTTAACCTTTGAAGCTAAGAAAAAAAAGAATTATAAGCATGAACAAGTGTATAGGCATCTGTTTGCATTCAAAGACACCTTTTCTCCCAAATACATGAGTCTAACATGAAGAAATGCATGTAGTTCAGTATCTGACCAATACATAAAGAATCAAAATAATAAATTATATAAATAATAATAACAAGATTTGAAAAGATCTACCTCAACTGTCACTAAATGTTTCTTTTGTAACCAATAGAATACCACAAAGAATAAATGATATAATCTTTTGCTGTCAAAAGCTGAAAACTTAATAAGAATAAGAAAAATCACAACAAAAGACAAAGAAGCTAACCACCAAATATGAAAGTGGCGAGTCCTTAACAGTGTTGGAGTTGGCAGTGACTGGTAACAGTGTCCATATTTATAACATAATTCATGCCAATATTTGCCTATGAATGATCCTAAGATATATTCAGACTAATTAGTTCAGTGTAAAGCCCTATTAGATTATACAAATAAAGAAAGCACTCCTAGTGAAATTCAAAGATAAACTCACTTCATCAAAACAAGGCCATAAAATGACCGAGATTAAATGTCTCTATTAGTCTTTCATACAAGTTTTGTAATTCAGAAATGCGGTAGATGTTGACTTTGTTGAAACAATTTTGATTTGGAAAGGCAAATTTCATGCAAAATGAAAATAATACATGGGAAAGAAAAAAAAAGTTCACACCATGACTATCTTTAAAATGTCTCCCCAAAAAAAGGTCATCAGTAATTTTGTACACAAGTTTATGCACAAAATAGCATCAATTAAAATCAACTAGCTTCCAACCTGTGCAAAGGGAGAATAGGACCAATCCATTAGCAAAATAAACTTCAAGAAAAATAATGGACTGATGGATAATCTGCATGAAAATATGAGATTCAAAACCAAAAGGAGTTATAAACAATTGCAGGTGAATTTTTTTAAAGAAAAAAGAAAATTCCACAAGAGGTTGAAGTTGCCCTAAAGTGGGCCGCGTGAGTAAAGGTTTCATACATTAAACTGAAATTTAGAATTTGTATTCAAGAAGAATCTCAATGAATTAGACAAATGTTTGAAATAATTAAATAAATTCACAAAATTAGTCCACTTATCACTTTTAGGCAAGAAAGGGGATGATTATTATAAATAAATTACAAGGATTCCCCTGATTTCTACTTTAATTCTTTATGGATGATGCCCATTTAGTAAATTTATTATAGTTATATAGCTTTGTTCAGTTCCCTGCATTATTGGCTGACATTTTGTTTAGTTAAGATGCCATTCTTAAAAAATAAGCCAAAACAAAATATAGAGAAAGATTTCGTAGAAAGAGAGTATAGCTGATTATGTACTAGATATATAATAGTCACTTCAGAACCGTGCGCAAACAAGCTTCAACAATGGCAATTAGTTTAATAAAAATAGTTTGCCCATTAACCAGGAAAATTTGCATTCATGCTGCACTGATTCTACCTCATTCCTCCATGTAGCGGGTATTAGAGGAATACAAGAATTCTTTTTTTGGATGTTGATTACACACACACATACATTCCTTAACCCTAGCGAGAGTTGAACCCAAGACCTAACAAACACAAGACTTGAGCCAAAAGCCCGAGTCACAAATACGAGATATCCACAAATTCATAAGCTCCATATTTATCTAAGCTTGTAAATTAAGTCTAATAAAACCAGCACATATATGAAAAAAGAACTATAATAGGCACGAAAAATATTTATTGTACGGGCTTTTATCTTTAAAAAAATAGTAAACATGAGCTCTAACATCTTCAAAAAATCAATCTAAACAAGAATTAACAAAAATACAGATATATCAAACACATCTTAGTCAAACAAATACTTGAGGGTTTATTAAGGGTGTATGTATAATTTTTATTTTTATTTTGGGAATGGCAGTTGTCATAATCTTGAGAAACCGGTCAAGATGAAATGATGGAATGTTCCTCACCAAGCCCATCAAGAAAGTCGACAGAGAAAAAAAACTTATTTTATAGAAGAGGAAAACAGGAATAGGATCCTAATGACAGAATCTTTTTTTTAACTTTAGTCAAGGTGAGGAAGATGGACATCAATTAACTAGGAAATGGACAAAGAACCACTGAACCAAGGTACCTGTAAGCAGTGGAAGCCATGGAAAACAGTTCCACTGCATCCCCAACTGGTAAGCATTTCTTGCTTTCTCAAAAATCTTCAAGAATGATTTCAACTACCTTAGAAATTGAACTTCAGTGATGCTCTGAAATTACCTTTAACGTCATTGAGGACATCATATCCCACACAGGAGAAAAAAATATATCAGCTTGAGGCAGCAGCTCGGCTATAGGAATGCTTGAATATCATCAGCCTCTCAACAAAAAGATATACTTGGGAGTCATCAACTTGTTGCCAGTAAAATTTGTCGGAACTGTCAATACTTACATGCTACAGTTTCAACTATTTTCTACAAGCCACAAAATTTGTTATATTGCTCAGAGAGAACCAAACAAAGGAAAGCAGCATGACAACATGCTGCTTATAGGCAGAGCATAAAGAAACGATTCAGAGCTATCAACTACAAAACTTTGGAGTATACATCTCTGAAGTGTACACCTTTCACAGACATTCATCTAACTTCCCTGCAGCCCTCCTACTAAGATTTCCTTTCATTCTTTCCAGTTAATCCAAGGTTGCTTGATTGTTAAAATCTTCCCAATTGCAGCACAGATGCATAGCTTTTCAAATTTACAATGGAATGTAGCTTGACCAGGATCTAATGGCACCAGTGTGCAGTTCCTGAAGAAAAATTTCATACTCATCCTACTAAATAGAGTATGAGTACTCTCTCTGTGACAACTGCATTCTTTTGGCATAGTTTCCATACTTCGTGAAATTTCCTTGTGATGCATATGTCCAACATTCTTGCAACCACAAATTCTACAACAGATTCCACCATATTGTTTTATTGCCATACAATGTTCAGTAAGAAGAAATTTTCTAATTGTTGACAATAATGTCACAGAACATGTTTCCACCACATCATGAATATCCTCTATTGTTGAGCCACCTTGATTAGATTTCCAGTCATCAATAATAATTTCCCGAATCAGCACTTGAATTTTGTGAACACATCCAGAACAACAGCTATAGAGACACAATGTTTCAGGGGTAGATGTATCTTTCTTGTGCTCTTGGATATCAGATTTAACAATTCCAACAGGTTCACAAGAGTTAAATCCATCTTCAATACTACCTCTCACATAACCACCATTACGTTCAGAATCCATCATGGAACTTTTTGAAGGTTTTGATGAATCGAGTACCTCATGGATAGTCCCATTAGGTACTATAGCTTCTGGCCTGTGAGGCTTTTCATAAGCAACTGAACTGGAACCACATGCAGAATCATGAACAGGAGGGGACCTGGGAGACAATGGAACTCTCCCTTGGGTTATTTCCACTCCATTATCCAAAACTCCTACCGTAGGGCTAAGGACATTGGGACCAATTAGCTCTTTGTTGGAATTCTCATTGGCTGCCAAGCAAGAATTCTCTATTTGTGGGCCCATAATGCCTCTGTCATTATCCTGCAGAGCAATAAGAGCTACTTCTTTGTCTGAAGAATTTCTCCCACCATTTTCTGTGAGAAATCCATTTGGGTTGTCTTGTACCACCTTCATTCTTACTTCTTCCAGATTTCTGTCAGAGAAACTTGGCATGCTCTCACTGATTTCAACAACGGGTATACTGCGTGCATGTTCATCTATTTCACCAAATCTTCCCTCAGTTGAAGGCCTAGAGTTTGATGTGGAAGCTTGAGTTTCAATCTCCAAACTGCAAAAACAATGAAATTAGAGGTCTGAGAAAATAGTGACTCAAATTGACAGCATTTGAAAGTGCATTTGAGCTAACTGTCCACAGACCGAGACCCAAACAGTGACACCTCTATTGACAAGTCAAATTGACCTATGATTGATCTAATTAACTAAGCACTCTAAGGCTGTTAAAGTTTAAAATTTTCGTGCTAACAAAAGCAATGATCACCAAAGGAAGTAGAAACTTGAAGTTTATGAACAGGGGAAGAGAGAGAGAGAGAGAGAGAGAGATTATAATGAAACTTGTAACAAGTCAAAAGACAATAAAATCTAGTAAGGCAAAGCAGGAATTCATGGATCTTATGAGTTGAGTAATTTCCCAAATCAGCTCAAACTAGTTCCAGGTATTCTTCATTGTGCGGAACAAGCCTTTAGCTATATTGCAACATCAGTGGGTGGAGTAAAGTGCATGTTTGTTCGATCAATTCACGTTTCAAAGAAACATTCCGAAAAAAAGGGTAAGTTCTTCAAGGCAGTGAAGACTGTACCTATATAATGAGTAGGCCCAGCTGTTGACCACATCTTCAAAATAAGCCACTTGTGATAAAAGACGGAGGAACCGGTATCTATCTTTCCCGCTCAATATTTTAGAATTAGTCTGTTCAACTAAGAGCTCCAAAACTCTCCGAACCTCCAAAGAAACTTCTGAAACTGATGTATAAAGACCTCTATATGCCAATAAACCTACAGCTATGAGGCCCCTCACAACAGAGTTTTCATTGGTTTTACCTCCACTAGCTGCCTTCTCCACAGAGATGTTAGGCCGTATAACACAAGAATTGAAAGGCCAGCCCTTCCAAGGCCCATTAATGCCTGTACACGGACCTTCTTTTAGTTTTGAGGTAGCCCAACAAAGTTCAGCAAAATGAGGATACCGTAGAATCTGATAGCCAAATGCAGCTATTGAAGACAACAAACTGGATTTCCCTTTTGTCCTTAGAGAAAGATTTCTTACGAGAGACTCTTGATGAGGCTGAATACCAACCTTAGCCTCCTTGGCACCAAGTCTAGTCAAGGAGCACGATTTTTTGCCCCCCTCAGTATCTTCCATAGATGCTTTAGTCGACACCTCATGGATTTCAACATCTGAATCCACTTCCTTATCATGACAAAAGTTAATTTTGTGCTGAGCTTCAGTCATATGAGTTTTGTGATGAATCAATTGGATGTACTGCTTGATCAAATCCCATGATAATCTCTCAGCAGACAAATCAAAGACCAAGTCATGATTGAATCCACCATCAAGGTGCAAAAAGAACCGTGGTATTGTGTGCTCATGATTACTTGAACTGGTACCATTTGGCACATCACTAGTAAAAAACTGTTTTACTCTATGAGGAAGCATTGAATCAGAGGTCTCATAAGTAGCCTGTAATGGAAGAAAGACAAGAATTTATTTCATGATATCATCCATTATACTAGTAGACAAACTTCACATCCAGAATAAAAGGATCTTAAAATTAAATACTATTTGTTTTCCATATCCAACAATAGCCTTACCAGAATAATTAAGGATGAAGAGTTGCTCATAGAATCCACCTGTTCAACAAATGAATTCCACGCTTCTGTACACATTCTCACCACCTTTCCAGCCGTTTGGCTATGGATATCATCAATGGCCCATAAATCAATCCTCGGCATGTAGATTACGCACCTCCCAATGCATGAACATTTCACTAGCAGGAAGTTGTACATGAATATTAGGATAATTTCAGAACCATTAATAAAGAAAAATTTTAAACTGAGCTTCTGCATTTTATGAGCAAGACAACAAAAAAAGTAGATGGAGACATACATAGAATTCGTGTTAACCCTTGAATCATATCTCCACGACCTTCCTGTGAAATAGTAGCCAAATTAGCTTTGTGCACTTCAACATGACCAACAAACCCATGGAGAAGACAAGCAGCCAAATGTCGCTGGCCACACCGACGGTTTCCTGCAACCAGCATCCGGAATCCTGATTTTGTCTCCAGTGATACAGTACTTTTTCTCACCAGACCTCCACCCAAATGAGCCCCTTTTGGATTAAATTTACAGAATACAGGATTTGAATTCTCAAAGTCATCATTGTGACCATTCTCTAAGACCTCAGGAGCAGAGAAACTTGACAACCCACTCAAAAAGCCAGTCACAACTAGAATTCTCTCCACTTCATTTGCAATAGCAGGTTCTTGCATCAGTTCACGGAGATGGGCCCAAGAGGACAAGGAAGGAATTTTTGTTCGCTCCAAAGCAGAGAAAACCACATCTTTCAACAACTTGGCAGCTTTACAAAGTGAAAGAGGCAACCAGATCCTTTCATCAAGACAAAGGGAAATAAGCAAGTGTGTTATTGGTAGCAAAAGACAAGGAAAGAGATGAGGCTGAAGTGGCGAGGAGACTACATCATTTGCAGATATTCCTGCTTCTCTGCGAGAACATGGAGGAGGAGCACAAGCAAGAGCAGCTAACCAATCCTGTTCTTCCACTGTAAAATGTGGAAGAGAAAGCCTCCTACCATGATAAGAATACCTCTCAGCAGCAGACAAAAGTTCCTGCAAGGCACAGTTCCTTTTAAGAGCAATCATGGTTGCTTGGGTACAAAGAGCCTGAAGGTCAGCACCTGCATACCCTGCTGTCTTTTCAGCTATCCAATTAAGCAAGGACCCAGAGACTGGTTTTGACCACCCTTGTGTGTGAAGTGAAAGAATTGTGGACCTATCCTTCAATGAGGGCAATGGGAAATATATCTCCCTGTCAAATCTCCCCGGTCGCCTCAAAGCTGGGTCCAAGGCCTCAGGCCGGTTTGTTGCACCAATCACAATGACTGAGCCTCGAGATTTCAGACCATCAAGCAAAGCAAGTAATGTAGACACAACAGAACTATGTGTCTGGTCTTGCTGCTTTGAACGCCGAGGAGCCAAACCATCAATCTCATCAAAGAAAATTATGGATGGCTGAGTTTTCTCAGCAACCTGAAACAACAGCCGAAGCTGGCGCTCAGCATCACCAACATATTTTCCCAAACAATCAGCACCCTTGCGAGCGAAATATGCAATCCGTTTGTCACCATGGGAACATGCACCAATCAAAGCCCTGACAACTAGAGTTTTGCCTGTGCCAGGATAACCATGCAAAAGGACTCCTCTAGGAGGGGTTATCCCAAGCGTACTAAAAAATTCAGGATATAAAAGAGGTAAAATGACCACTTCCTTCATGCATTGGATCACACCCTGGAGCCCAGCTACACTTTCAAAACCAGGATATAATTTTTCATTTTGATTATAGGCTTCTCCGCCGATATAAGTAGGTAAAATCCTCTGAAGGTCTCTATGAAGCCTCCGCCCTTCACGTCTTAAGAACTCCTCATCCTCCCCGCAGTTCTCTAACCACCTTTCCTCAGCTTCAAGATCTTTCCTTGAGGCTTCATTGGATAATTTTCTTGTATCCAACTTCAATTTTTTAGCTTTCAATTTTTTTATTCGCTGCAAATAGTGTGACCCATGTGGCTGGAAAAGGTGACGATGATCAGCACAAGCAATGAGAAATTTGCGATGATCAAATATGGAACCTTCAGCACGTGCACAAGGCTGCAGCAACAAACGTTGTCTAAGTGCAAATAAAGGGAGTGAAAATCAAATCTAAAGAAAAGCTAAAAGCACCTCAAGTTTTCAAGTATAAAGATAGTCTGACCAAGTGATACGTTTTGGGGCACCGATCAACGCGACAGCCAATAGTTGCTCCAGGACTCCCACAGCGACTACATTTCAGTGCTCTTCCCCGGCAAAGTGCTGCTCTGACATTTTTCAAGCATCCTAAACCAGCAAAATACACCTGAAAAAGTCATTGCATGAGTTTTTTCAGTAAAGTAAATCATCAGACGACGCCCCAATAATTAAGAGTAAAAAACTAATACATTCTTCTATTTATTGCCAAATACCTGTACAGCATGGGAGCAGAAAATTGTTGAACATAAGGCCAATAATGGCAGCCATTTCATATGTAAGCTTCCTTATAGTCCAAATTTTGACAGCCATAGATGCTCCAATTTGGTGGCATTATTGTTAAATGATATCAATAGTTCAGCATTTAGTACAACAGCTATTTCAGAAGGAACCAGATCATAGTTCAGTGGAGATCAAAGCTCTTACATACACACTATATTTATTATAGAATCACAGACATTCCTGATTTTTGTATACACCACTCTCTAAGAGGTAGCTGAAACTATGTATCTTAAGAGGCTGGCCCATGAGATGATGTATAATAGAGACAAAAACATGCTAAATCACGTTAATGAGAAACAAATACCAATACAACTCACTAGCCCAAAAATGTGTTCACAGAGATGAGCATTTTGTCCTTGATTCCTTACAGACAGATGTTTTTAAGTCAGTGGTCACTAGATATTAGTCCCTTTTTCTTCCTCTCAGTTTTGTAGAGTCCTAGAAGGTGTTTGTTTTATCTAGCACTTTTGAGGCTTCAGTTGTTTTACTTTATCACTTTCTTAGTAATTTGTTTTATCCAATGCCCCCCACAGAAAATGTAATCACAACAAAAGATGCAAATTATCATCTTCAATCCACAAAGTTATGTTATGTGCATACAAGAAACTTAAATTATACAGAACCTACAAATAATTATAAGGATATCGAAGATATTCACTGTTGTATAAAAGCCAAAAGAATGTTTCAGTAACAAAAAGATCACTAACCATACTTTTGGAATGATTAACAGTTCACTACTAGACAAAAATCTGGGCAAGTTTCAAATAACTATAACAACAGAATCAATCACAAATAAGTCACAAGAAGAATCCATAATCAGTACACAAAATAAGGAAAGTCAACGAATCAACCTCTGGACTCCAGACTGCACAGTGCTGATGAACCCACACTCCTGCAATACCAAAACGATCATGTATGGGACCCAAGAGAGGTCCAAGCCAACCAGGTTCATGGTCAAATCCATCCCACATGTCATAGTTTGGTTCTTCAGACGCAGACAAACCACAGTATGCCTCATTATCGCTATCACCAAAATCTCGAATCAGTTTCCCAGGGGGCTTCCCATCTGTCCCACCACCACATAAACCACATCGACGTCCTTCCCTTATCTGAGACCTCTCAATATTAGCATCCTTTGAAACAGGATTCAAATTATCCAACTTATGTACATGTTCCAGAGGCCCTTTTGTTGCACTTGTATCTTCAGCATCGTCACCTAAAATAATATTATCAGCTTCCTTTTCTGGCTCACAGTTTGGTTGTTCAAGCTGGTCATTGCCATGCTCAGTCATCTGTTCCTCAAAGTTGTGAGGTGGCCTCGCATCAGGTTCACATTCAGCTGGAATTGGGTGGTTCTTGTCCTCAACTTGTTGGATTGTGTTATTCAATTGTGAAGGGCCTTCATTGATGGAATTTGACATATCCTCATTTGAAAAAGAAGAGGCTTGATTGTTGGAGATCAATTCTGCCTCCTTCATGGATGAAGGAGATTCATTAGAGGAATTTGATATGGGCTCTTTTCCGGTGATAATTTCAACCTCTACCTTGTTATCAGGTAAAAGGATAGTTGGATCTCCACTCTTTTCCAAATGGGCAGAATCCTTCACTTCGCAAGTCCTCTTAGGCTTCACCAGCTTTTGTTCTTGCTTTCCTCTATCCAATTCCTGAAAAAGCTTTCTTTTACCCTTTTCATTGGTTGAAGAGAAGGTGGCATTTCTAGCCCTAGATCTAAGGCGTGTCTTCCAATTCCCCGATTCTTTCAAATCGTCGGCTAGCGAACGTTCACGAAATTGATCACTTTTCTCTGTATTGTCGGGGGCTGCTCTTTTATTATTTGATTTGTTGGGAGTTCTTTTAAACCTGCGTTTCTTCTTTTTTTGGGGAGAGGGAGAGCTGTTAAGAGCAATAGGGGGTCTTCTGACGCGCGTGCTCCGGCGTACGGAAGCTGGGTCTGGTTCGAAGGGCCGAGGGGCTTCCACAGGTAGTTGGATGGGCTCCACGACATGGTCGCGGATGGCATCAAGTCTTTTTTGTTTCTTCCGTGCTCGGGGGAAAGGTCGTCGGGATTGGGGTGTTGAGGCAGCCGTTGGGGCGGGTTTTCTTCGCTTGCGACCCGTTGCTATACAGTCGCCCGCCAGCTCCCCTGAATCGGATAAGTGCATGACAAGAAAGAAAGACACAGAGGAGTTTACAATAACTGTCTGCGACGCCTGACTCCTGCTCTCGGATTCCAAATGCTCCTCAAAGGAAGGAAATGACTATTGAGACGAAACTGACCTGTTTCTCAGAGGCGTGATGAGGAAAGAGGAAGAGAACAGCGGAAGGAAAGGTATTCGAGAAAATGCCTTGGACAACGAAGCTTCGTCTCCAACTGCCATGATGCTTAGCTTCTTCAATTCCTTGATTGGGTGTTCCAGCGCCTTCTCTGATTTCGCACACACGATCTCCGGCTTTGTTGGTTGTAGTAGTCTCTAGGCCTGTTACTTAGGAGCGTAAGAGAGGTGTGAAACTCTGAGAGACGTACACGCCCCGTTCAAAACCAAGGGGCTCTTTTGTTTCGTCTCACAACAAAACGTTCCTTGCCTTTCCCACCCAACGTTACCGCCAAACAAAAATTTGTGTGCATGGGGTTTCATACAAAAATCAAATCGAGAGTTCAACAGATTAACTTGAGAGAAAAGCCACGATCCCTCATTTCATTTCCATCGCATGACTCGGAATAATGAAAACTGCCGCCTCTCCCACCAACAAGGAATCAAATCTCTTCATTCCGAAAGCCCAAAAATGGTGCCAGAAAACCCCTACCTGAAGATATTACCCCACCATGTAGCATCATCTGGTATTAGTAAATCATTGTCCACTAACTTAGAGAGGTCGACCCTTCTAATTGCACACGAATGATGAAAGTGAACCTGTTTTTTTTTTTTTGCTTTCTTTCTTTCATTTGAATGGGATTTTCATTTATAATCTTTTTACTAGAACATAATACTAGTAAATCCACAACTTAGAACTGAATTTGAGCTTTATCTTCCATTAAAGGAAAAATAAGAAGTAATATCCTTCATCAAGAAATATACTGGGTCATTTTTGTCTTTATTGGTTTTTTTTTTAAAAAAAATTTCGGGATGAGTAGATGGCTGGTTCAATTCCAATTCTCTGAATAGTTAGCAGTGTCTAGTCAAGACGGAAAGCACTTTGAAAGCAAAACGGGTTCCATACGCTGGTGTTGGCTTTTGCCGATGTCATCAAATCAATGAAACTCAAAAGAAGCTTGCCGTAACTCGTACGTAAAAGCCTGGCAGAATGTTTATCTAAATTAGATACTCAAGACGGCGGTGCGTGCAAAGGTAATCAACCTCGCAGACTTCCGGACGCAATTCCAGGCATGGATCGTAGCAAATTCGAACTTATTTGATCTGAATATTTCAGATACAAGTAGTGTTGATTTTATTGGCAAAAAACAGCTTTAGATGCTGAAGGACCGAACGATCGTCTTTGAAGTTTGAGTTAAAAAACTATAAACAAACTAAAGAAAGAATTAGAAAGAATAATTAGAATAGATAACATTTTTATTAAAAAATATTATGTTAATGAGCCAATTCATGAATTAACAAGCCGAACTTGGAAAATCTTGATGCGCACTGCTTACCTCATCCGATTCTTGAAGAGGAATTCCACATGGTCATGAATTCGAAGATGGGGACTGCCCATCAATGGAAGCCTCCGTTGATTCATCATGCTCCTCATACCCATGGCTTCATACAAACAGAAATACAGTCTCATTAGAAAAGAAGGTAAACAAAACATGAAGTCAGTGAAAAGGGAATTGGAACACGAATAGGTTGTAAAAACTCCAGACATCGTATCGCCAGACATTTGGGCATGTTGGTTATTACCTAAACATCACATTCATAATTTGATACGCTTGTCGTGCATAGTTAATTCTTTTGCAAGTAGACTCACTTTTCTCCTGTAAAAATTGAAGATAAATATCCTTCAAATTTGTCCTCTCCATGAAGTATGGCGGTATCTATGCAAAATGCCTGGCATTGTTAAGGAACCTCTGTCTTCAAATCCCAATTACCACTAGCAACAACGAAACAGAGAGAATATCAGTTAATGCAAGCAAAGGGAAAATTATCCAGTAGTAAAGCTTTGACAGGGATAAACATGAAGTCAATAAGTAAGCAGGAAAGATGAGAACTAAAGGAGTTTAAGATCTTGCTGGGTCGGAGATGGAGCCAAGGAAAAGAAGCAAGAGTGACAACAACAAAACAGAGAGAATATCAGTTGATGCAAGCAAAGGAAAAATTATCCAGTTGTAAAGCTTTGACAGAGATAAACATGCAATCAATAAGTAAGCAGGAAGGATGAGATCTAAAGGAGTTTAAGATCTTGCTGGGTTGGAGAAGGAGCCAAGGAAAAGAAGAACGAGGACAACAACAAAACAGAGAGAATATCAGTTAATGCAGGCAAAGGAAAAATTATCCAGTTGTAAAGCTTTGACAGGGATAAACATGTAAGCAATAAGTAAGCAGGAAGGATGAGATCTTAAGGAGTTTAAGATCATGCTGGGTTGGAGATGGAGCCAAAGGAAAAGAAGAAAGAGAACAACAACAGGATGTCTGCATTAGAGAATGAGATGAGAACTAGACAAACTCATCCAGTTTCTTTTCTAGTCTATGATTTTATCTCAAACCGAACAGTACTAAATTGTTGATGCAAATCTCTAAGATTCATGTAATCATATGTGATTTACTATGGAAAAAATAGATTTTTCTTTTCTATAAGATTTTAATATAGTAACAGGCTACAGAAACCAACAAGACACAGACACGTATATAAGAACAATCCAAGTAAAGCATTTCAAGAAGAGATCTTCCCAATTCCTTCTTCCACAATCCATGATGAACCATCCGATCTTCAAACTGCTCCAGCACATTTGTAAATGGAATTGCTGTATCATGCCACACCGTGCATAGTGTAACTTCAGAATTTCATCAAACTCTTCTTCAGAATTTTATCCTGTTATCACTCATTTCAAGAGGCCTCACAAACCTGCAGCATGGAATCTGAATTGTGTAAATAAAAGATAAAGGCCTGCACAAACATTTACCCTCGATAGACACCTGCACAAGCATCGAGAGAAATACCAAACAAGATGAAAGAAAAGCCTTGCCACTTCGGTGTTACTGTTACATGAAGGAATCATTTTTCCTTTAATCTGATCTATCATTTGCTAACTCCACTAGGAGGCCTTCTAAAAGTCTTTCACCACGTCATCTTCAGCCTTCCTCTACGTGTTCTCAGTCAATCACCTCAATCAACCAATATCACCTAGGCCTACTCACAAAAACAATATTATGTATCCAAACTTGCCTACATCTGGCCCATTGCCCCTTCCAAGTCAAGCACCAAAAAGTAACCTAGAGGCTGAGACTGCAAATCATTCATTTCATTTGCATTTACTTTAAGTTCCAATGATTAATCGTGATTGAACTTTGCAAGATGCATGGGTTCATTCACATGCATTCAGACGAAATGTCAATTACCGGTCAGTTCTCTGGTGGTTCTGGTCACTAGGATCAATTACATTTGCACTTAGGAATCATTGTAATCATCAACAAAACTGTTCAATTTACAACATAGATATGTAGCAGCATATTTACAAGTCAAATAAGTTCTCTCCTTCGATATCCTTCATCATCATTACTCATCAAGCTCAGTAAAATCTTCCACAACAGTTGCCTGCATACTTTCCTTCATTTTTGAACGCATCTCTTCAATTTCAATGAGCAAGAAAGGGTCAAATATCACTCTCTGGGGTACCAGTATTTTGGGGCAACCTGACAGAGAAAACCAACAGTTACAGCTTAATGGGAACAAAAAGGAAATTTGAGATGAAAAAGAAGTGCTAAACTGAGAACCTGCTACAGGACATCTTGGAGTTGATTTCTTGGACTTGATATAGTGCATCACTGCTTCCTTCTCATAAATATGTTTGCAATCAATACTGCACCAAAATGAGAATTCTTATCAGCTTCAATGTTAAAAGTTGCTCTAGTGCATATTTATTTTTCACTATCATAGGCTCAACTGTAGCATCTGGGCAACATAAGCTTGCAGAAAATTTTAATAACTAATGACCACATAATGTCTCTTGAAAAGCAAAAGTAAATCCCTCGGTTGATTCTTTCCTTTTTCTTCTTTCAAAAGCATCCTCATAAAAAATATGAATGTGAGAAAAATGAAAGGGTTACACGCCATGATTGTTGCTTTGTCACAATATCGCTGCATATATTTCGGTGTGACGGTTACAAACCTGTCTTAGCATGTTTCTATTACTCATGGAATGATTGCTACTTTCTAGTTCGTGTGTGATTTTGCCAAAATGAACCATGCAACAAAACCTGTATTTTTATCCTTACAATCAAAGGTTGTCATTGACTGTTAGCCTGTTGAAGAGTTTGGAGAAACAACTCACCTGCGTACTGGATTTTCCAGCTCAGTAACAGGTTTTCCAGATAGTGGGCATGTGATATTCAAAAGGTTGCTCTGGGTGCTGGTCATTACAATGTCCTCTTGCTCTTCACCAGGCATTGGTTGACCAGCGTGATGAACATTCTGCACAAAGAAATAGCTGAATCTGGCATAGAAGAACAACAAACAACCCATACTACAACCATTCATGATTCATTCTGTAAACAAGTATGACAATGAGTTCACAACAAAGGCAAGAAAATTGGGTAAATTGGTAAAATAGTTAAAAAAAAATATGCAATGACTTAAGGTAAATGATCCAAAAAATGAACCTAAGATTGAAATGACTTCAAATAGGTCTTGCCGTCTAGGAGCATCAAGCTGAAAGCAACTAATACTAAAATCATGCAGAATCTGTTTCCCAATAATAAACAGATTCACCACTGGATATATGAAAATTGAAAATGGTAGGGTAGAGATCCACACGCCTTGTCAATTTGGAAAGATTAACTAATCTTCCTGCCAAGATTCTGTAAATCTCTAATGTCTTAAGAAAGTTTCTCAAGGCATTCTTTTCGCTCAACTTGAATTCACCCAACAACTTGAAACAGCTATTGAAACATTACAAACTCAAGTAGAAATCTTCTGCCGTACCCTTTGGCGTCCAATTAAACCTAATATGAGTTCCTCAAAGAATACAGACATAAAAAGACTGACAAGCTTCCCATAACAATGAGCCGGACTGTGAGTCCGTAACTGACAAACCTAGGCCATATTTTCAATTTAGTATCAACACTTGTGAAACCAAACTTTTGTGCCACAAAAACGTACCCAAACGGCTTCCTTAAATTGGCGAAAAAAGGGATTACTCTGTGGAGCTGAAGGTATATCCTTCTTAAGTTTCGCCACCTCATATTCCAAAAGCTTCTTGAAATCTGTCAGCTGTGGTTTAAAACGAACAAAAAACAAGGGTACGAAGCATAAAAGTTAACTAAGCAGTTAATTTATCTTTAACAGAAAAACAAAACACTCAAATATATCGATATCAAGAGTAGATAACCTCTTCCTTTGGCTGGTACTCGTTTCCGACAGCTTCAACTGCCTTTGAATAAGCAGCGCAATCTTCCGATGTTACCAACAATTCAAGAACAGAATCTTCCAATTGCTTTACCTGAAGCAATAAAGACCGACATAAGTCTCGAAGATGAAAACCCATCGGTAACTTAGAATTTCGCACAATGAAATAACCATATCAGAGCGGTTCTCCTTCTCCAAATCGACGGCAATGGATTTTATCATCGACAACCCCCTCCGGATTTCCTGAAGCCGAAAACAACGGTTTCGATTGAAAAGACAATAACCAAAGAGAAGGGAAAATGATAAAATAAATTAGTGTTATGAACAAGGATAGGGTTTTACTGCGATGATTGATTGAATGTCGGAGCTCAAAGTAGTGGTAGCGGTAGCAATACGACCAGTACCAGCATCGCCGCGGGAAGCAGATGTTGATGCCATTCTCGAGGCTTCAACAAACAACAATCCGAAACTCGCAAGTGGAAGACTGCAGGCCGTTCAGGGGAAAATACAAGTAGCTTGCAATTTGGATGCCGCGCCAAAATTGAATCAAGACGCACCCTGACCCTGCAGACTGCAATCAATCGACACGAAAGAGAACCCAAACCAGACCCATCCAGCGGCTTGGCCCACACAAGACCCTAAATGTGTTTCAGCACTTTGTAATATTCATGTTAAAAACTCTAGAGTTTAATAATTGAGTAAAGTAAAAGCAGAAAAGAGAGGAAAAGTAGAAGGAAGTAGGAAGAAGGTGAGAAGAGAGCAAGAGAAAGAAGAAGGCAATGAGTAGAAATTAAGAGAGATGAGACACCCTTCTATTTGTTAATGGAAGAATGTCCTCCATGCGGAACATCCACACAGTAAAAGAACCCTACTAATGTTAAGAGAGGGATGGTGTTGGCTTGAAAGGCGGATCTGGATCTCTATTTACTCTATCATGGTTAGAATATGATTTAATATTATTGCTGATAGGACTGAGAAGATGAAAATGGCCATCAGTTTGGGGTTCACTTTCAGATCGTTCTGTTTTATAAATCTGGTGTAAGGTATAAACTGAAAACGATGAATGGACTCGGAAGACCACACGCAAATGAAAATCATTTCTATCGAGTCCATCAGCCGCTTTTCACAGCTGATTAATCTGATGAAAAATAGAAAAAGGAGCAGTAAATCGACTTGTTAACATTTAAACCAGATCTTGTATTTTTTAAACAAACAGACTTTCACGTTCGATCGTTTCAACTTTCATCTCAAGAATGAAACTCTGTAGAGCGCTCATTTAAACAAAGACACGAAACTGGCTGAAACCTCCTCAGGTTCCTGCAAAGAAACTCGCCTCCGAAGACCCATCTGCAGATGATGCTAAGGTGCCAGCAATGGCGATTAGAGCATCTCGATTCCCACATAAATTAAATCGTAACCAGTCTCATTTTCATCAGCTAGTTTAATCGGTCACAGGCGCAAATAGTAAACAGAAGCATCCACGAAATACCCTGTATAGCAGAAGCAAAGCAACAATGGAATGAGAATGATATTAGAGCCATAATTTTGCGTGGGATGTCTCATCCAACCTACGCATCTACCCTTATTGTTTGTCTTGGAACATTATCGTTTTCGACGGGAAAAGACTATAATTCACACTATATTAATTAGTAATATTTAGTATATAAATGATCAGTCTGGCTCCTGAGTAGTCATTCCTTTTATAACTAGGAAGTAAATACTAATCAAAGTTTAAGGCCTAATCCTACTGTTTCTGTACAAGTTGGTAGAACGCTCATTCCAAACATACACTCCATACTATTTCCACTACACCTTATCCCCTTAAATGCTCATTCTCGTCCTCTGTCTCTGTGAGTCTCACTCGGAGCTGATCAGCTACCAGTCCAAACATCTGCAAGCAATGGCTGCCTCTGTCTCCTCTCTGGTGCTGGTTTTTATGGCGTTTAACTCGGTTGTGTTAATATCTTCATCTTCTCGGGTCAATCTCACCGGCATTCTGGAGAAGGGTGGGCAGTACACCATGTTAATGCGCCTGCTTGGATCGACCCAGGTGGGGTCTCAGATCGAGAACCAGATCGATCACTCCAACCAAGGGATGACCCTCTTTGCCCCCACGGACAATGCCTTCAACAACCTAGAGCCAGGTACTCTCAACGGCCTGGACACGCAGCAGCAAGTCGCACTGGTATTGTACCATGTCATTCCCAAGTTCTACCGGCTCCAGGATTTTGAGACGGTGAGCAACCCCGTGAGGACACAAGCCTCGGGGAATGGTGGTGGCGTCTATGGTCTCAACTTCACTTCCGCACAGAACCAGGTGAATGTCTCGACCGGCGTAGTAGAGACTCATCTGAACAATGCCCTCCGGTCTGACTTCCCCTTGGCAGTGTACGAAGTGGACAAGGTGCTGTTGTCTTCTGATCTCTTCGGTGCTAAGGCTCCGTCAACCTCTCCGCCACCGTCGCCATCGTCGCCTGTGTCCCCTTCACCACCAAAATCGACGAAGAGTCCATCCCCGGTGCAGCCGAGCGCAGGGACGAGGGCAAAGAGTCGTGGAGGGGGTTTCGTTGTCCTGTTGATGGGGGCGGCTCTGCTATGAGACAAAAGGGTTTGAGATTTGGTGAGTGGCAAATTATTGAATCTTGATAAGCGCAATTATTTTCCATTGATGGTTGGCCGGATTTACTTCACAACCAGTTGCCTCTCGAAGTTAAATGCAAAAGGGAGATTTGTTTGTATTACAGGGACTTCCTCTCTTCTCTCTCAGTCTTGTTTGATTACCTAATAAATGTTATCAATACCATGGATATAAAGTAATTCACACCTGATGGAAAAAAAAATGGAAGCCGTTGCATTTGAATTCTGAATATGTTCATTCATCAACGGAAGGAAAATAGCACTGTAGTGCATAGTCAAGTCAATTTGAAGGAAATCTTGGTTTCTTCATCGTTTCTGGTTCTCATCTGACATCGCGGATGTGGGTGTGATTAAAGAAATCAACGTACCCAACACAGCCATTTTCATGAAGAGGCGACCCAACCTAACTCTTAATTTTTAAGAGAGCCTCCTCACCTACGCAGGAGAGATGAGAGAGGAGAGAGGCAGAAAGGAAGACCCACCTAGTTCTGACTTTATCGGCCCATTTCGTCCACGTACAAACCAACTTTGCTTCCCAAAATTTAAGAACCTCAAGGGTGATACTGAAAGTAATTACAATAAAAAAAATATTGTTAGAAAAAAGTTCTATCTCATTAAATCGTAAGTCCAAATTGTAAGAGATTGTTGTTGATTGAATTGAACTATGATTTTGCATTGATTTAGAGTCATATTTATATACAGATTTACAACAAGAATCACTTAAACAGAAGGGTGATTCAGAGTATTATTCTTATAGAAGACTAACTAATTAACTAATCTCAATGTATATGAATTTTTACAAAGTCAAAATATTCGGCTCTTTACAAATAAGGAGATGAAAAAAATTTTAGTCCAATAGTTCGAGGATCCTAGCCTTCTCAAGAAACAAAGTCACCAACTTGGCCCTAACATTTCATGCATTGTTTTTCTTTATAAATGAATTGCACAAGATATTGATTGCTAACCTTTTAAACAAGCAATATATCCTATTAATACGAAATAGGAATGTTCTACTGACAATGGAGAATCATGCAAATGTTAACCATCATCCATTATGAAAGTTTTAAATATTCATTTACATCCAATAGGTTTCGCACCTTTAGGCAACTCGATGAGATCCCAAACGTTATTATCTTTCATAGACTTCAGCCCATCCTTCATGGCATCAATCCATTGTTGAGAGTTAGAACTGCCCAAGGCTTGACAGAAGTTGATATGGTCATCTTCTGTCAATCCGACGCCATCCTCATGTTCTTGGAGAAAGATGATATAATCATCTGGAATCACATTTCTCCTCTCCCTAGTGGATCTCCTTAATAGCACTTCTTAAAGTTGTTGAGTTTGTTCTAAAGGTGGTGCTTGAGGAAGAATCTCATTGTTGTCTTGATCTAGAACAATGTCAGGAATGGGAGCTTGAACATTGTTCTCTAGTGCTTGAACTGTGTCTTGAACAACAATAGGTATGGAGATTTGTTTACTATCAATAATAAATTCTTCTTAAAAAACAACATTCCTTATTTTTATTCCCTTCTAAACTCAATATTTTCAAGGAATCTCACATTTCCCGTTTCAAAGAAGGATCTTGACTGAGATCGTAAAACTTATAGCCCCGAGATCATTCAGCGTAACCAACGAAATAACAGCTAATTGTCTTTGAGTCAAGTTTTCTTTCATGTGGCCTATAAGGTCGTGCCACAAGTAGACAACCCCAAATGTGTAAGTGTCTAATGCTAGGTTTCTTGCCTGTCCAAAGCTCATAGGGGGCTTTGGCAACTACTTTGCTCGGTACCCTGTTAAGGATGTACACTATGGTCTTTAAAGATTCTCCCCAAAATGACTCTGACAAGGAGAAATGACTGATCATACTCCTTACCATACTCTTAAGAGTTCAGTTTCGTCGCTCTGCAACACCGTCCATGCTGGGTTTGCCCGACATGGTGTATTGGAGAACAATTTCACTCTCTTTGAGGAAAATCGCAAAGGGTCGTGGATGTTGTTCTCCTAATCCATCATATATTTCATAGTATTCACCACTATGGTCGGATTTGACAACATTTATTTTTTTTCCAAGTTGAACTTCAACTTCAGCTTTGAAAGACTTAAAGATGTTCAGGGATTGTGACTTCTCATGTATTAAATATAGGTAACCAAATCTAGAGTAATTGTCTATGAACGTAATGAAGTACTGTTGACCATTCCATGAAGTTGTAGGGAATGGATGACAAATATCTATATGTATAAGTTCTAAGACGTATGTAGCTTTTTCGGCACCTAATTTTCTAATGTTTGTTTCCCCTTGATGCACTTAACACAAACTTGAAAGTTTGTAGTACCTAGGGGTTCAAGAATTTCATCCGACACAAGCCTATGAATTCTATGTTTAAAAATGTGTCCTAAATGTTTGTGTCATAATGTGGCGGAACTCTCACTTAATTTTCGCTTCGTACCATGTGAATTTGTTTGCAGTATTTCTCTATAAAAACTAACAACGTCAAGCATGTACAGATTAACAATTAAGGGACCGGAACCAATAAAATTTAAATTTTGGTAGAGACTAACTTTATTATTTAAAAAAAAAACAAAAACCTGATTTGTCCAAAAATAAAATAAAAATTATTTTTTTCCTAGAAGACGGTGCAAAAAATATCTCAAATAAATCCAAATAAAACCCAATGTTAAATTGTAATTTGAAAGTCCCTATAGCCTCTACCGCAACTGTATTGTCGTCGCCCACAAAGATGAACTTTTTAGCATCACTTGGCGGTCAGATCCACAAGCAACCCTGTAAAAACATACTTATGTGAGTGGTAGCACCAGAATCCACCCACAAGTATATTTAGGTATAGAAGCTAAATTAACTTAAAAAAAAAAACTAAAGTTAGAGGCATACACTTCTTTACACGCCAGGTGGCGTACATGGGACACTCCTTTTTCATGTATCTCGGCTTCTTGCAGAAGTAGCAGGTAAACTCTTCATCTTGCTTCTTATGTTTCTTATTTTGAGAAGATCCTTCTGTAGCATCCTTACCTCTCTTCTTCTTCTTGTTCTGAGAGGTTGAGGCCAAGTGAGCACTTTTAGTCTTATCTTGTTGATGCCTATATTCCTCTTGCACACAGTGAGATATAAGCTCATTTAGAGATCATTTGTCATTTTGAGTTTTATAACTTACTTTGAATCACCTAAAGTGTGTAAGACGAGATATAAAAACCAAATGCATGAGCAAGTCCTCAGACAGCTCCAACTTAATTGACTTGAGTTTTGACGCGAGATGAGACATCTCCATGATGTACTCCATGTTCCATTTTCCCTTATACTTCATCGTAACAAGTTTAGCCAAAAAGCCACCCGCCTCCGACTTTTTGTTCTTGGCAAAATATTGTTCAATTTCCTCAAGGAATTTCTTGGCGCTCTTGCTCTCAATAATAGAGCCCCAAAACACCACCGAAATGGAGCGTTTCATGATAATCAAGTACATTCGATTAAAGCGATCCCACTTTTCAATTTTAGCCTCATTGAAGTTTTCCACCGTTAGCCCTCTACTGGATGTCGGCAACCGACGTCCGATGACGACGCCAGCCGACCCACAACACCGAGGCGAGACGCTGGTTGGCTGCACACCGCCATCGTTTTATGCGTCGCTCTCTACGGAATTACTCCATATCAGAGAAATCCTAATAATCTAACAGAAATGATTGTTCTGACACCACTTGTTAGACAATGATATCTTAAATCCAAATCTAGAATTTACATAATATCAGGATTCACAATTTCGGGATAAATACCTGGATCTATTATGAATGATTGCCTACTGTTACGAAATTATTACAATAATCGATACGGACGAATGAATGGTTTTATGATATTCCTCAACTAAATCTCTTTTTTTCCTCTTGGAACCGTCGTCTCTCTTCTGGATGGGGAGAAGGGAAACCGTGTTTTGATTTAGTCTCTTGGGGACCATAACCATAATGTTTATTTATATTACTTTTCAGGGTTTCCATAATACCCTAATTAAGAGTAATATTAGTATCTATTCAATTGGCCCATATTCCAATTTTAATAAATATAATTAAATGTGGGTTTACTAACAGCTCCCGGTAGCCAGCCCAGTTACGCTGAAGTTTCACCAACAGATCCGTGGAACTCGTTGGAAAATGTCAATGCGTAAATCCGCTCCGGTAAGTGTTAACAATGGCGTTCTCTCTGAATCATGAATCCAGTTTGGCAATTTGGTCCCAAGACTTCGTCTCTTCCGATGCCTGTATCCAGTTGTTTAGTTTGAAACTAACGAAGAAAAATACTTGGTTTAGTCGTTGATGAGATTGGATAGAGTTGGCCGGTTTCTGTTCCATTACGCGTAGGACGACGTCACTCAGAAGCAGACGACACAGGCCGCTTCTCTGCATCAGCACACGGAGAGGAAAGTCTCGTTTCGTCCTTTCCGACCATGTGAATCGCCACGTGACTCCCATCTTCCCCAGTTAATAACATCCTCTTTTCCACCAACTAGCAGAAGATTTCTCTTTATTCCTTTTTTGTTTTTAATACTGGATAGAAACAAAAGGAAGTAGACTTGAATAGTGGTCAAAAAGCTATAAAGAAGAAACGATATGAATAAAAAGGAATGGATCCGCGATCACTCGTCTGTCATCACGCCTGAAAATTTGATGACCAACCCACCTTTTTTCCCAACATTACAAGCGCCTTTAATCGATGGAGAAGGAGTCGATGATGGAGATGAATGATGGGTGTTTCGATCCGACGAACATTATAACCACAAGCCCACCCACCTCCACCGCTTCTTTTATCGCCTCTCTCTCTCTTCCTTTTCCATTCTCAAGTTTCCTGTAATTTTTTTCTCTCTCACAGCAGTAAATTTCAGAAATAAATCGATGAACCAGAGAGAGGACGAAGTCGGCAAGGTAAACCTCCGCAACAGATGTCAGCAAGTGTTTCATTAACAGCAAAATCGTGCAATTGATCATCTCTTTTGTCGTTTAAGCTTCATGTGGTTGGGAGGTTTGATTTGACCCGGGCAAACGCAGAGATGATGAAATCCAACGTGCCTGCTTTGTCTTATTGATAGAAAAACGCCGGCACGTAAGAAGGAGAAGGTTTACGACTTACGAGCTCGTGTCTTGTGGGATGTTCGGCAAAATTGTCGCGTGAGTGCGAGGTCGGAGACTTCCCAAATCATTTTTGTGCCTGTGGACCCCCTTCGCTTACGTCTATCACTCATCCACGGGAGCCCCAAGTTATAAGCTTCTACTAGTGGGACCCATTTTACCTATCGAGTGACGTGCGTGGTCCAGACCGTCTGAAAAGTGACTTTTTTTCTACCTTGCAGTTGAATGTTGACTGTTGTCGTGTCACGCTGTTACACGTGACCAACCACTAGGACAAACGAGTAGTAACGGTAGACTGGTTCAGCGCTCGCGTTTTGGTTGGCACTGGAGCGCGGACAGCTCATCTCGGTGACGAACGGAACGGAATGGCCTGACTCCAAAGTCTTTGCCCGAAATCACCCTGCCGTGAGCAATTAGACGTTTGGTGGGCCCTACTGTATAAGACGAGGTGATCGCTTTAGATCGGAAGATCTTAGCTACAACAGCCACTCACTTCAGGGATGGCGTGTTATTGTCACATGACACGTGGCGCTATGCTTATCCAATCTTTGGTGAGAAAAGAACAAAAAAAATTCAAGTTTAGACATCCAAATGTCGAAACGAGAGAGAGAGTAGGAGACCACGTCAGTGTGAGACACGAGAGCTCATTCACCAAATGCTCTTTATGTAAAACGCTGATCTCACACTCCACCGTTTGCTTACGTCCTTCTCCTCTGGTCTCTTCTTCTCTGAACGAGGAAAAAAAATAAAATTTTGACGGAAGCAGGCCACCCAAATTGGGCGTATTTATTCTTTCCTTTGCTGCAAATCTAAGTACGAATGAATTAGCCTCGTTCAAGGACCAGATCTGGTCTTCTCTTAATAAACAACTTCTTTCTCTCTTTTCGACTGTAGCGAGTACAGAGCATAATGGATGGTGGTTTCTTCAAAAGCCTCTCCGCGTATAGAAATTGATGGGTGTGTACTATGTTTAAATTGCTCGCTCCGCGTCTTCTCTTGCGACTGATATTGGGCTCTCCGCGTCATTTTCATATCACCGCATTCATTTTTCACGTTCCTGGAGGAATGGGTGGAGAAACATAGAGAGGGTCCCGCCGTGAATCAAGCCATCACCAGAAATCAAAAAGAATAAAGAGATAAAATTGAAATAGAACACCCCGGATAATGAAAGAAGCAATTTCGATGGGAAATATCTCCGTCAACTCTACAGATGAGCGATGAGCTGATCCCTTGATTCGTCGTTCTCGACTGAAAACAAAAATAAAATAAAAATGACGATGGAGAAAGAGAGCGTAGATAAGTAAGCCGCCTTGCAAGGAAGGAAAAAACAATCAAGGAAGCTTCTCAGGCTTCGGTAGGATGGAGAAGGCGCTGGCTCTTGGAATAGAAATACACCAACTTTCGGTGCTAATTCGGGAATAAATAAATGAAGGAGGGGTTTCTTCTTTTATGGGAGATGACGAAATCAACGGCTACATGTGAGTCACAATGGGAGGAGAGACAAAGGATCCACGTCAGGTAGATGTCATCCGTCAGGTGGCCCCTACAGACGCTAACGTCATTCCATGTCATCCACAGCGATATCTTACAACACCAAGGGCGGTGATTTGTAACTGCCGTTGACGTCCCCACTCGCCGACGCCTTGACCCCAACTCCTCTCGTATAAAACCTCGCTTACCCCCCGTCATTCCCTTACATCTCTCCCTCTCTCCCCGCAGGCCTAATCGACTCCATTCCCTGTGTCTGAGAAGCACGAATCAATCTCTGCAATCTGTGTTTCTCTCTGTTTGTTTGGTCACTGGCCAAGGCAATGCATCAAGCGATTCCGTACCGCGCATGGGTGCCCGTGACGGGGCTCGACCCTCCGCCGCTTGCGGTCAAGGTGGAGGGAGAAGACGACGACAAGGGTAGCGGCAATAGGGACAACTGTAGGACGTCTGAGAGAGTTCGGAATCTGGCGTCGGAGAATGCTGTTCTGGTCGTGGGGCGACGAGGGTGCTGCATGTGTCATGTCGTGAAGCGTCTCCTACTGGGACTGGGCGTCAACCCCCTCGTCCACGAGGTGGAGGATGAGAGGGTGATTTTCGAGATCTCCGGCGACCAAAGTCTGGAATTTCCGGCGGTTTTCATCGGCGGTAAGCTCGTGGGCGGACTGGAGTGGCTAATGGCCGCGCATATCTCCGGAGAACTGATCCCAATTTTGAAGAAAGCGGGCGCCCTCTGGCTTTGACATGACTCCCCGACGTGTGCTCATCCTTTTTTTTTTTTTTTTTTTCTTTTTCAACCTTAGGGGGACACACAGAGAGAGTCCGCTCCTCTCTTTCTTTCCGTATGCAGCCTCTTTCCTCGATTAGGAAGAAAATTACATTTTTGTGACATGGCGTATCGATTGTTCGAAATTTTTTAGTGTAAAATAGTATCTGTTTTCAGCACTCCCTGTTTCTGTGAATAGATTACAGAATTACCCCATTTATTGACTCCAGAAATATCCAGTCTCTTCAAATAGCTCCAAATATTCACCTTCTCTTCAGAGTTCAATTGCCTTTTACATATTTACCAATTCGAAGAAAAAGTGATAAGAAAAGCAAATTAAAGTCAGGCCTGTCAGTAACCACTGGAGTGTCGACGCCCCCAATGGCTGATGATGCCCTCACGGTTGCTCAGGCTCTCGAAGTTGCATAGATTCAGTCAAGAGCCTCGAATAATGGAGCCGTATCTACTCCCTCTTTCACACGAGATTGATTCCTCTTTATCTCGAAGAAAAATAAGAAAATAAATTCTTCAATAAAATTTTTATTTTCTTCTATTTTTGAATTAGCTAAAAATGACAAGCATAGTGTGTTAAAAATAATTACTTATATTGTATCCAGCCATGACTCAAAATCTTCTAATGGGTTGGAAACAGAAAAAGAACTGGGACCATTTGGTCTTTCTGGCTGAGGCAACGCTGAAGAGCTCTCACTGTGTGGGTTGGATGATTTGCTAAGCAAAACATCTATGGAATGATCTGAAGTACTAGACCACAAGGGCTGATCGATAACAGGAACCGAGGAATCCTTCAGTTTCAAGCTATGTGATTCATGCAGTTCTTCTGGTAAATCAATGGTAAACTTCTCATCCATGTCAAATGATTCAAGAAGCTTCGCCTCACCAAAGGAATTGAGAAGCATGTCAAGTTCTGCTTCTGCACTTGTTGCCTCAAATTTTGCCGGACTCTTCTCAACAGCCTCTCCATTGACACTAATGCTGATCTCTCTTTGGTGGTCTTGAAGTACGGGGACGTGAACTGGAAAGTTCCTGCTTGAATTTTCCACATCTGTCGATGGTGTGACATCTACTGAACCGTCATATCCATCAGCGGTGGAAGGCATTAATCCGTAACTATCAGGAACGTCGTCCATAGCAGTAGTACCAATGTCCTCATGAGTTAATGGGTGCACATCATCTTTGGAACTGCTTGCATCATAGATTTCAACACCCTCCAGACCCTGAACAAAATACAAGGCACAGATGATGCTCATAGTAACGTACATTCAGATCTTCACAAGTAATAAAGAAATACATAATATTAAAAGTGTGTTCAAGAGGTGCATCAGCATCCGGTATCAGGAGCCTTCAGAAATTAAATTTACTTCAAACACCAAGTCCATTGTTTGTGTCAAAGGAAGTGGCTTGTCACGTGGAAAATTGGATTTTACTACCCTTTCCGCTGGAATCCCAATGTTTTCAAAAAAGAAAGTCAAATCCACTATTCCCCCTTTTCTTCCCAATCACACCACCAGCCAGATCAGGTTGGCTCCTGGCCATGAGGATGACTGGCAGCTAAATCTTGCCTCCCAACCCTCTTTCTTCTTCTTCCTTTCCCTGCCAGCATTGACCATATTCTGGCTGTCGTGGCTGCTCTGTATGTTTTTCATTTTCATCTAGCTTTGTACTTTTCCAATGTAAATGGAGCAATTTGTAAATAACATCATTTCTCATCAGTTGGACCATTTCATACATATTTATTCTATTAACTATATAGAAGTTTAGATCCATCATTGAGATACAATCATTAGTCAATCTGTGAAGTACTAAAACTTTCAATGAGATTATCAAAAACTGGTGTCACAAACAGAAGAAGAAGATTTGCATCGTACTCATGCTTGAGAAGGATTATGAAACAAGACAGTTGCTTAAGAGAGAAACGAGATTCAACCAAGTTGAAGCTACCTACCATCTCTTCAACACGAACCCTACCCATGAGTTCAGAGTCTGTGTTCAGATTTCCATCCAAAACCGGAAAACAGAAAAAAAAGGGGGGGGAAGAGGGGGGTCAGCCAGGTTAATTTTATAGTGATTTGTCCATCTTGGGAATTGACAGGCAGCCGTCCTGCCATTGATTTATTAGGACTCATACCAAATCTTTTCTCTATTATACTCTGTACTTCATCAATCTTTGGTCACGGGTAGAGTCATCCAACAACTGAATCGGGCCTGTGTCGAACATTGGACATGATCTCTTTTTTTGAATGGACATTGGACATGATCTCTATCTCTGAACTCTCAATTACCTACGTCTCTTTCTTTATAGATTTTGCTTTTGTATCGAATCTCATTTGGGTTTTCCAAACAAAAAACAAAAAACAAAACAAAATCACGACAATCACACTGAAAACCAATAATGAGATTTTGTTGTTTTAGTTTCTCCAACCACAACTTCGCCTTCAAGACTTTTGATGTCATCATTGCAAAGTGAAAGATGCCAATGGCAATGCTGTAGACACATGCTTCTTCGAGAGATTGTGATTAAATCATCATACCAGCAGCTCCAAACAAAATCCCCAAAGATGTTGACTCCTACAGCAGAAGATTCCTCAACACCAATAACTTCAAACCTGTTATCCGTCCACGTGGACCACAAACTGACCTTCCCCAAAACGCAGGCTGCCAAATTGGAGTGTTGAAAATTTTTTTGAATTCTTAATGTAGAAAAGGCATTGACATCATCCATCTCCATTGTGCTTTTTCTTAATCAAGACCAGCAGCAAATAGAGGCAATAAAGTCTATCCTGCTAGAATCACAAAGCTGTGTGCTTCATAAGTATGGACTCTCAACCTAGGTTTCTTGGTCAACTTTTATAATCTTGTTTTATGGTCCGCTCCTAGTGGTTGGATTCCATGGTCAATAATTTGGTTTATATTTTGGTACAAATTCTCGTCAATTTTGTGGTGAGCTTGATGGTTTAAATTTAATGGTCAAGTTTCTAGTCATATTTGTCGCAATTTGGTGGAAAATATCCAGGTTAATATAGGTACTATTCTTTTAGTGATTCCACCATTGCAGTCTCATGTTGTCATGCACTTTGGATCAGTCATTTTTTTTCTTTTTTTTAAAAATGTTTGGATTAGTCATGTTTCTACCATTCTCTCAGTCCATCTCAAAATTGTGAAGTAGAACCTCTCTTATTTGATAATCACTAGTTTGTGTTCGAAATCATCTTTGTGACAGTTTCGAATTTTTCATTTATGTTAGTCTTATTCTTTTAACCTTTTATTGGGTTTTGCCCACTAGTTAGGTTTGTGAGAGCCTCTTTTTCGTCATTAGTAATTGTTTTGTCTATTTTACCCAATTGGATATTTCGAGATGGTCTGTTATTCATGGTGACATGAAGGAATCTGAAGTTTTTATTGTGATCAAGCTGAGGATTATTGGCATGCACTCCCTAGCTTGAAGGGAGAAAGAGGATAGTAAAAGGGCTGAGGAAGTTTAGTCGAAGAGTTATCTTACACATGCAAGCTAAAAAACCGAAGATCACATAAAAGCCACAATTTTTAAGTTTTTGAAGCCACATCGATCATAGATTTTTTAAGAAAAAAATTCTAATTTTCTTTTTTCTTAAGTTTATGGTTGTGAGACACATTTTGTGACAAGATAAAGCTACATGCTTCAGCTTGAGGAGTGTTAGAAGATATTATTTTGAGTTAATTAGGTTTTCTTTATTTCAAGGAAAGTCATTTCCTATAGAAAGTAGTTTCCTAAGGTTTATGGGTTGCAAGGACTTAGATGTAGTTTTGAAGATTGTTTAATTTATACATAGGATCTTTTCAGTAAAAATTATACATAGGAGAGAGAGGTCCGTGAATCCTAATCTCTCCCACACTTTTTTCCTACAAAATTCAACAGTATTTTAGTCATCCTCTTCTCTCCAACAAAAACCTTCTTTGTTCCCCTTGTTCCCTTTTGCTTATGTGCTTTAGTACTTGCACATATTTCCCAGTTTCTTTAACTTCTTTCCAAAATATCTGTCCACCATATTGATTGTTTACCCTAACAAGAAAATTCTGAATTGGTGTAGCATTAGTTTTATGCCTAAATTTCCTTATTCTGAAGGTGAAAAACAAATTGAAAGATTTCTGGAAAGATTTCATTCTAGAAGGCAATTTTGCTAATCACCAATGGGTAACCTTGAAAGACTAAACAAATTTATCTAGGATGACACTGAGGTTGGTTTATTGGTCAAATTTGAAAACTGAAATTTCTAAAATTTTATATTGCTTTTATCTTAATTGATACATTCTGTAGTTCCCACATGAAGTAAAAAAGTTTCTTCTAATTTAACCATTGACACCAGGTTAGACCACAGGTGCCTTTGTAATCAAAATTAACTCATGTGATATTTTATACGAGTACATAAGAGCTTAACATGAACACGTCATAAACAAAATAATGCTGACAACCATCGGATCACAGAGGATGAAGGGTATTGACAACAATACTTAATTTGTTGTCTCATATTTCCCTTCCTTTTGCAAATCTCAGCTCTCCCTTAAAATAGGCTTTATTCCACTATTCTTCTCATTGATAACTTAACACAACTACATCATTCACAAACTAATGCTGACATACCCTAGCTCAGAGAGGATGAAAGGTATTGAAACAATATGTAATTTGTTGTATCATATTTTCTTCCCCTCCAAATCTCAGCTCACCCTTAAAATAAATTTATTTCACTACTCTTCCAATCAACAGTTTTTTCCGCTTATCCCTCTACATTTCTTTTTCCATTCTCTCCTTTAGTCCTTCCTTGCATCTTTCTCTGCTTCTTTGATTTTTTCAGAATATCATAACCATAATACTTGTTCACCCTAGCCTAAGAGAAAGCTTTTTGAGTTCAGCTACACTCATGTTTTTTTTTTTTTTAAATGTTGATTACATGCACACAAACCAAATTACCCCTGGTGAGACTTGAACCGAAGACCTCATGCTAAAAACCCATGTGACCACTGTGTTAGGTTTATGTTTATACCTAATTGAGTTAAGTTTTAGTTAACTGGGAGCAACCTTGGAGTGAGAAAACGGTGTGTTAGGATGGCACTGTTTTTGTGTCAAATTTGTTGATAGCACTTTCTGAAATTTGTATATCAATAATGAAACTCTGTAACTTAAAATTTTTCATCCTAGTAGTCAGGCATACACCAAATGAAATTTGCCCATAAAAATGCAACCACCAAACTGAAGGGGAAAACCACTAGCCACCATTAAAAGCCATTTTGATGTCTTTCAACCTTCAAAGTCATCTTAATTTTCTCAAAGCACCATGGGCAGAAAACTAAGATGATCTTCTGATGGTATATCTAGTATGGAGGTCAGAACAAAACCTACCTGCATCATTGGTAGCAAATCTTCTTCAATAAAGAGTCTTTTGGAGATGTCTATCTTTTCAAGTTGCATTGCAAGAGCATGCAAATCCAAGGAGAGAAACGAAGCCTACAAAGCATGGAAAAACATAAATCTGAGCAGGTCACAAATGCTTGACCCAAAAATACCACAGCAATACGATATGAATTTATCATAGTTAGTATGAGTACATCGCAGATTCATGTACACCATTGAAACAACAAAAAAGTTACCAGGTCATACCTCATGGGTAGACATTGCATCGTCATCCACAATGAAGTTATCATCTGTACACCATGAGAAAAGGCTCTCTCCTCTAACTGAAATGGTGGAGCTTATCCGCTGATCAAATTCTAAAAACTTGCAGTTAGTCTTCTCTCATAAAGAACCTGAACGTTTTTTACAATATCCAATCTAAATTTCCTCAGTTAAAAAAAAAGCAATGCATATGAAACAGTTACACCGCAATTTGGTTCCTGTACGACCTACAAGGGAGACATGTAGTCTCAATCTTCACTTTTCATTGCATGTCTGGGTGAACAATAAGGAGAACATAAACTTGAGGATCAACTCAATTCACCCTCAGCATTGATGCTGACCTGTAAATAAAGACAATTGACAAGCTAGCAGCTACTCAAAAATCCGTTCTAAGTCGGCTCCATTCAATAAATATCTAACCAGATCAGCACATCAGTCTGAAAGGACAAAAAAAACTTTCTAACTGTATCACATTTTTTCTGCTCTATATCAAAGATCATTGAGGTATTAAATGAGTCTCTCAAGCTCTTTATTCAACTGTTACCATGTTTGGCATCGATGTTATTGAGGCTACAGCAACTAGAGGATATCACTTCAAATGATCGTCCTCCGATTCTTCTATTTATAGTCAAATTCATCGGTCATTGGGCATTCTAATAGCCTCAGACTAAGAGCTATCTCTTGGTTTTGATATCTACTAGAACTAATATGTGTTGTATGTTCTAAGAATAACAGCAAGAGAGATAAGAAACTCTCATCGCAGATGATTTCCATCCCTTGCAAAGTAAACTTTGAAAACTTTTCTCCTTAGTTCATCGGTTTTTAATTTGTAAAGAAACAATAGCAGGTGCATGAGTTAGACTGGAGTGGAAAGGTCATACCAGTGAAAGCATAGCTGTCGGCAGCAGTGTTAGGCTGTGTTCGCTGCTCGTTCTGAGCCTCAGAAATCAAGAAATTGAAGTCGGCCCCCTTGCTTTTTGGCTCCACGGCGTCATTTTGGGATGTTTTTAGCGGGTCGTTTCCAGCAGCATCCTCGGTGCCAGAATCGAATTCTTCCTCGTATCGATCCCAGTTCGAAGGAAGCGACTGCGAAGGAGGATTTTCAGATTGACGAGCTTTCTCTTTATTTTGTCTCTGAGGATTTGTGTGGCTTGATGAAGGGTTTTGGGGTCTAGGTTTTTGGGCAGCTTTCTTGTGTTGGAGAGAGTGAGCCCGCTTCGACCTGGCGGAGTTTTTCAAATCCATGGCGAGAGAGAAAGATTTCTTCACAAAACAAACACTGAAACATCCCGGATTCAGTCACTCAAATCAGTGACTGACAGTCAGAACTGGGGGACTGGGCAAGGGCACAATATTGAAAATCCTACTGAATGGAAAAAGAGCAAAGCACCATGAATCAAGGGCAGAAGGACATGTTTACCGACAACAAGGGCAGAACAGAAGGAAAATGCGCGCTAGACTCCGCACGACGGAAGACGGCCTGGAAATGGGCCTAGAACCATATTCTGAGATTCGTTCCTTTCTGAGCCCTGATGAGTAGGCCCAAAGTTGAAAATGCAGATTTGGATGAAATCAGATGATATAAACCGAAGGAAGGCCTCAAGTCCTGCTGCATCCAACTCTTTTCTTTTCAATAACAAAAAATATTTTTTTATATTTATAAATAATATTACTCTCCCTATATTTATATTAAAATTAATAAAAATATTGAATAAATATCCACGTGAATGCATGAGAAAATAATAAATGTAAAATAAAAAATAATTTATATTAAAAATGAATGAAATTGAAACTTGGATGGACCTAAGAAAACTTAATTCATACTCATTTTCCATTTAAATTTATTTAAGTTATTATTTTATTTTATATATTAACCAAATATATTTTAAAACTTTTCAGACTTAAATATTAACTAATTGACAAAACCAATTTGTTGTAATTTAGGCGGATTGAAAATCATTTTTGGTTTAGGCAAATTTTAGAAAACCTAGCTCTACCTCACGAGTTCAACTCCAAAATATGTTTTTGTCGAAACCCATGACAAGATTGAAAATCCAACCCCATTCTCCGATAATATATGGTTCTTCTTAATCATTGAACAAAATCTCACTTTTTCTTCTTCTTAAAGTGGGGGGACATCAAAGGCTTAAGGAGTGACCCCCTTTTTTACTAATGTTAATTAAATATCAATTTTTATTTTTACTAGTTTGCTACTAAAAGTTGATCAGATGTATTTTTTTTATTTGTATTATTTTTATAAAATTATAAGTAAGTTGGGATGGTTAAGGGTTTTGAAAACCATTAAAATTATTAGTAAGTAAAGGAAGTGATTAATAATATTAGTCGTAAGTTAATTTATTAGAGTAATTATATATGAATTGATAAATAATTTAAAATATGAGGAAAATTAATAATATTAATTCATCAAGTTAATTAACAAAATAATTATGTATTAATTGATAAATACTTAAAATTTTAAATTTAAATATTAATTGTAATGGTTTATGGTTTTAAAAAATATTGAATGTATTAGTATTCAAGGAATTATTTAATAATATTAGTTCATTAAATTGATTAATAAAATTAATTAATTATTAATCGATACTAATTTTAAAAATGAGGAAATTTTATATAATTAGTTGTGAGGGCTCGAGTTTTGAAAATAATAATAATAATAATCCATGGTCCTATTAATTACACATCTTGATATCTAACAAAATTTGACTTTCATCGTAAATCATCATTTTTTAGACTATGAGAATGAATTGTTTATCAAAAATTTTTATTTAAATTGTATTTGTCACAGTATGACATTTTGATACGTAATTGAATTTCAATATTTTTCACTAAAATACTTTATATTTGTCATTATAATAAAAAATTGTACATCAAGTATGGACTTAAGATCATTAGACATCGAGTCGAATACTATACCAATTCCAAAGGTGTTTCTTTATATTGGTGTTTCTTTTTCTTCAACTAAACAAGTATTAAGTCCTGCATCACAAATCCTAATGATATTTTTAGGCCAAGTCATCCTATCTTTTATTGTATCCTAAAAATAATTCATATATTTACTATTCTTTATTAAATTGTGATTTTTTTATATTGATTAATTATTATTTATTTCAAATATATCGCCTGTAGAAGGTTGTAGGACTGAGTCAGTGTATGAGGATTATTGCAAATTAGGACTTAGAGATCATTGGACAATGAGTTGAATATCAATCCCAATCCTGAAAATCGTCACTCTTACATCTAGGATTTATATTAGTATTTATTTCTTGCTAAGGCAAACAAATACTTAGCCAAAATCAAATGATGGGTTCACAATACACTAAATTTATGTATCATAAATCATTAAAATAGTTAGGTAGTTATATATAACATATTATATACCATTTTGAACTTTTTTTTTCCCCTTATTTTTAACATATTTTCTTAGAAATTAAACTTTTTATATGCTCCAGTCACCTTATATAAATCTCAAGGCCGACTCTGCCAAGTGACTTGGACGATTCGATCAACTCGCTTTAGCTGACTCAGGATCAGCCGACAATGAATCCCGATTTTCAAAACCTTGCTTTGATGTCAAGTGTTGTATTCCACATGTAATTGATTTGTATAATTTCTATTATAATTTCTCAAATAACACATATTTTAATTTTTATTCCATTTATTTTTCTTTTCACTTTTGAAATGTTTCATAAAATTTCACGTAATTGGTTATTAAATATTATATAATATATATTTTTTTAATCTTATCATTTCTCATTTTCATTTTCTATATATACAAGTAGATATAGAAGATGATAGACCCACTCCAAGTAAATTGTTTATTCCTACTTAGTCCTGTAGATAAAGAAGAAGTGTAAGAAGAAACAAGGATAAAGAAAGCCTGAATGCTTCTTCCCGGTGGAGCTCATTATAGTATACATAACAGGTATTCACGAGCTCACAAGCACATCCCTTTAGCCCTTAATGACTCCATCCTGGATCGTTGCTCTTTTGCCTTGTGATTTGTTATTGATCGTTTTGTTTTCATTTCCTCCTCTGAGGAGAGTTTCTTTGTCGCAAAGCTGATTCTTAAAGAGGTTTTAATATTTACAAATGGCGTCTCTGAACACAATCGCGGCCATCAGAGATATCTTTACACAATTCTTTTCTTTACTCTCAATCCCACGAGTCCTATCTGGTAAGCCAGTAAACCCCATTTCGAAGAGAATCTCCGTCCTGGGTGGTGATCATGTTGCTGGTTTGCACTACAAATATCTTTTTCTTTGGAAATAAGGTGATGGGGATGAGGACATGCAGCTTTACGTTGACCAAAAGAGGGAAGGGAGGGAGTCCCACACCTTTATGTAGCACTCAAACACTTCCTTTTCACTCAGCTTTGGTTAAGACTGAGTGAGCCCCAGATAGGCTTAATTAGCTGCACTATGGGACGTGCAGTACCTTCATTTTTTTTAGTTTTTTAAGATATCCGACACCTAAAACCGAGTTTATGTTGGAATTCAAGAGTCCTACAAAAAAAACCCATTCAATGGTCAGTTTCTGTTGTTTCTTAATTGTAAAGGTAATCTACTTCAGGCCCCTCCCTGCTGATAATTAGAAAGTCTTTGTCCTGGACTAAAAAAGACAAATAAATCTAAGGAGAAAGATTGACTGTGACTGTAAATGCTTTAAATTTTTATCCATAAAGAGTCATATGCAAGTAGAGGCAGGAGAATCTAGAGAACCAACTCCTTTCTGCAAAGTTATTCATCACATCTAACCAAGGGAATTCCTCCTTAGCTGTAAGATTCAGAAGAGAAAGAAAATGGGTTCCCTACAGTAGTATACCCCATACTCCAATCAGAAGAGATTCTGCCAAAAATTTATTAGTGTATTTTAGACATGAAATTAACTGCTCTTCGAGAAATCCCGATTCCCAGGTAACCAAATAACAAATGACGTCTATGATCCTCTTGTTGATGAGGTCTTTGCCCTTCTGGTAGGCAAGAAACTCCATCTCTCAATATTCTGAATTCTAAACTCTTACGACCTACGCTTCATCTTTTAGGTCAAACTACTCTCCTACCAAAACCCGATAAAAACAAGCCAATAGATTTATTGAATTACACCTGGGCGCCTCTGAAACTTGGTTCAGTTCAGTTCATGCCTCGGATTTTGCGAGATCACTTGGGTAGAGCATCGAAAATTCATTACTAAGCTATCGAACAACCAAAAAACAACACACACTTCCTTCCATTTCGAAAGGGTTGGCGAAACTAGGACTGAAACAAACATTCCCATGAGGACAAGCCTTTGCTTTTCCCAACCCCCTCTTCCTGCATTTCTGCAATTTTCTTACTTAACACAGATTGTTAGACTAGATTTCGTTCAAATTAAACTCGGAGATAGCAGCCATTGTGGGGGTTCGAGACCGAATCTGACCTGCCAGTCTTTTTCTTTTTCTAAAAATTAAGAGAATAAAAAAGAAACTTGAAAACTGGAGACCTTGGCCTTGGAGGAAGGAGAGAATATTCCGGCTTCACCACAGTTCATCAGCTAAACTCCAAAACCAGAAGATATTAAAGTCCCCCCAAAGCAAAGCACAGCGCAAAACATCATTAGATTATGATTAAGGCGCTGGGAAAAAGTCAGCCCACAAACAGACGCCTGCTCTTACTTCCAAAAATTCACTGCCTTCATCAGTTTTTTTACAGAAAAGCCACTGGCAAATGAAAACATAGAACAGGGGTTACGCTACGCGACCACAAAATGCGGTCATACGCGTCCGACGTGGCATCTCCGACAGTTATTCCTTCTTTCCTGTTTTCTCGGGAATCGTCGAAATTTGACGGCCTCGATGCGCCAACACGTGCACCAAATTCTCCTGGAATCAAAACTTTGTATGTCCACGAACGATTCTACACCGCAAGATTGTAATCCAACGGCTGGCCACGGGCAACCAAATGCCCAACGGGCCCACGGGGAACAGAAGCCCTTATACGTCGATTGGGAGCGAATATACACGACGATTCGCCTTTTGTTGTTCATCGAGTAGGAAATTGCAGGGACATGCATGTCATTATTTAAAAAGGCGGGTGTGGATCTTCCAAGGAACTGTAAGTCGAGTTGAGAAACTTTATTGGAAAGTGTAGTTCGCTTTCTTAAAGATTTAAAGACTCCACCTTTGAGATAAAATGAGAAGAAAAAAAAAAGATGGCAACGCTTTTGCTGCTAGGACGTGAATATCCCACAAAGCTTACCAGTTATTGATCAAATTGCTCTACTGATCGTTCTCACTGGAGTGAGATTAACCTGGTTTGATTGCTTGATTGCAATGTAAAGATGAGAGTCTTGTCTTCTTGTTTACAGCTTTGATTAGCTTTAGACGAATCAATCAGTTCATCGTAGTCAAAGACAGAGTGGGAATTGCTGATGTAAGTCCATGAAAGAATAATGAACCTAGTGCTCCCTTTTCTTGACAAAAACAGAAGAAAAGATTTGCCTCATTTGAAATACTTTGGAGACAAGAAAAAAGAGGAACTCACTGCAACACCTATCGATCAATGATTTCATTTCTTTTAATCCAGCTAAGACGCACTTTTGTTTTCTCATCCTGTTAGTGGCTTATCGCAGTCCTCCACAAAAGATTCTAACTCAAAAGAAGCTGATAGTACTCTCTGTAATTCACTTCATTCTATCAAGCTACAAAGGGCAATCGTTTCCAGTCTTTCCAACTGGGTGGAATTTGAAGTGAATGGGATCTGCTCCACCGCGCGCGGAAAGCAGTACAGGGGATCCACGAATTGCCCCAGGCCTTGGGGTCGAACAGTTTCAGCTTCTTATTAGCTGCTTATACAGGGGAAAAGCTAGGAAAAGGAAAAGAAGGCTGCTGCCGTCGTACACATGTTGGGTAGAGAAGCAATCTGCCCATCATTTCTTTTGGTGGATAGCTCTCCAGGCGATGCCTTCTCTGTATAGATTGTAACCCTAGCTCAGTGTGAGTGCTAATAGATTTAACTTTTCATGCATATATTTAGTTTAATAAGTAGGGACTCCACCTCTTTGAAAGTGGTCTAGCAAGTAAGGTTATAATAATCTTGGGGGTGAAAGAGAAGAAGAGAAACAAAAAGCAGCAAATTATGGGATAATCATTTCATTTGGGAAAGGCAAATGGACAAGCTTTTCTTTCGACCTCATCATATGTATCATCATGCACCTTTGCCCACCACCCCGTTACTCCCTCCAACTTTAATTTTTCACCGCCACTACTGAAATACCAGTATTTTATTCCATACAAAAGCAGCTGGCTTAAGAGAGGGCGAGAGAGGGAGAGGGAGAAAAGTTTAATCTTCCAACTATCATTTCCTAATTCACGTCATTAACAACAGACCAGTCCAGGTGCTCTTACCTACTCATGGCGTCTTCTCTTTGATTTCATCCTCTCCATCTCTCTAATCCTATCTCTTCTCTTGGTTTCATCCTCTCGAGCGAAACCCTTTAAGGAAAAAAACAAACGAGCTCAGATGTTGCAGCAGATGGCAGGGGAAGCAATCACAAAGGCCTTGTCTCAAACCGCTCCGGTTGATCCCAATCCTCCTCTGGTAAAGAAGAAGAGAAATCTCCCAGGAACTCCAGGCAAGATAACACTGAACTATTAAAACCTTTCTTTTCATCTTTTCTTCGTTTCTGGTTTTCTAACAAGTGTATTGAGATAGAAGAGGATGTATTTATCTTTTATCGAAATTTTATAATCTTGAGGTCCGGTCTTTCAGATCCAGATGCGGAAGTTATTGCCCTGTCTCCGAAGACGCTCATGGCGACCAACAGATTCTTGTGCGAGATATGTGGCAAGGGATTTCAGAGAGATCAAAACCTTCAATTACATCGACGAGGGCATAACCTCCCGTGGAAGCTCAGGCAAAGGACTACCAAGGAACCCAGGAAACGCGTCTACGTCTGTCCGGAAAAGACCTGTGTCCATCACCACCCCTCAAGGGCTCTCGGTGATCTCACGGGCATAAAGAAGCATTTCTGCAGGAAACATGGAGAGAAGAAGTGGAAGTGCGAGAAATGCTCTAGGAGGTATGCGGTGCAGTCTGATTGGAAGGCGCATTCTAAGACCTGTGGCACAAGAGAGTACAGATGCGATTGCGGAACTCCATTCTCCAGGTCAGTTCTGTTGCATGAGATCTGTGCAAAAATCGTAGTCGTTCACAGCATTAATATACGTTAGTAAATTACATAGATCGGGAGGTAAACAGGCAGAGCCACAAAAACGAACTGATAAAAAGAGATCGTCCGATATGTATATATCGACATTTAAATAGATACATATAGACATAAAACAGAAGAGTAGATCTATTAAAAGACAAAATCATGCAAATGGGTGAATAGGTCCATATTCATAAACATCTGAAAATTTTGTTGACCGTAAAGCTTCTCTTTTGTCTCGTACTATCCTTGTTGTTTCTCTTCAAGTTAGTGCTCGATCTTGGCTAATGTTGACTAGACTCAGAATATACAAGATGTTCCTTCTTCTCGTTCTGGTAAAAGAAAGCAGTCTACGGACGCTGGACGATTGATTGATGAGTTAATTTTCTTGAACAGGAGAGACAGTTTCATAACCCACAGAGCCTTTTGTGATGCCTTGGCGGAAGAAACTGCTAGGATTGCAGCCGCATCGACCATCAACAACTCAGCAGCGCCGAGTGGTCTTGCTTATCAGCTTCTTGGGAATACACTGAGACCTCATATGGTTAAACATTTCTCTTCAGTGTTCAAGCCGATCCAGACCAACAACGAGGGGATGGATCAAAATAGACCGGGATTGCCTCAGTGGATGGGCCATAGAAACCACAGTAACAGTATGCTGAGCAACAACAACCTGGCGGATTTACCTCGCATCGGTTCAACATTCTCTGGAGCTTTGTATACGGATCCGTTTGCTTCGTGTTCCAGTGCACAATCAACGGATTATCCAATGAATTGGGTTTACGCGAACAAAGTTCCGTCATCGAGCTCCGGGGAACTGATGAGCACCTCTTTACCGAGCAGTACGATGAAGGAAATGAGTGGGCACCACCTCGTGAGTGTTCCATCCTTGTACAGCAATCAACAGAACCAGAACCCACATCCTACGCCGACCGACATGTCAGCCACAGCGTTGTTGCAGAAGGCAGCCCAACTAGCCGCTACTTCATCTATTGATCCTTCTTTTCTGGGTGGCCTCGGAACCAAGTGCAGTAATGTTCATAACCAAGGGGGCAACAAGTTCAACGGGCTGATATCGGCCACAAACGGAGCGCCCAGCTTTGGAACAAACCAAAACAGTAATCCAGATTTGATTGCTATCCCCACAACGTCAAATCAGTCGCTTGCGACGAATCCTGGGAGGTCTCAGACGGATGATCTCGAGGGAGGACAAACCCGGGATTTCTTGGGCGTGGGAGCTCAAACCTTTTGTCCTCCCTCAATCCATGGATGGATTTGATAAGAATGGAGGCTCAGTTCGATCGTAGAATAAGCTACTTCTGAATGCGAAACAAAGCTAGTAGCCCAGTGTATGGAGGGGATTAAATTATTTCAAAGCTTTGCAGTGAAGAGAAAAGTGGGGTAAAGCCTGTCCTGAGAATTTTTTGTGTAAAAAAGGAATCCCAAAGTTTTCTCTGCAAGTTTTGAAGATCCATGCATATTCTCGTGGACCCTTAAAGCTACTTCTTTACAAACGAAGTGATGAAGTGGGAGGCAACGAGAACCTCTTTTTAACTCTATTATTGCCATGTTCATCTCTATCATGTTTGAAGTCTTCTTTTCTGACTGGATTGAATATTTTAGTGGGGAAAGGCTGTACGCTAGGCTTCAATCCTCTACTAAGAGAAGAGAAAAAGCTCAGTTTACCATAGCTATATCAAGATATTGCCAAAGTGTCATACATAATGAGCGAGATGTAAAGAACTACAGTAAAAACTAAATGACCCGTTTTCCCTAATCTAAAACTCTTTAACTGCATCTAACTATCTTACGTTTTCGTTAATGTTCTTTGTGATTTCTTCTGAGATTTCTCAGACCCAAAAAGTGGGTAATTTTCCGCAGCTGTCTGCAGCTAGTTTACTCGTGGTGGCTCCTTTCCTCATCTTGAAACTGAAACAGGAGAGAACGGAAATAACAGCCATGTTTCCTTCTTCTTCCACTTAGGCTCGATTAAAAAAAGAAAGAATTTTAACCCTCCGAACGCAGACGACTAATTGAGTTCCAGGTAAGCGATTTCACTCTCTATTCTCTCCGTTTTCTCGATTGTCATTCTTTCTTCCTTTCTTCCTATTCATTCTAGTTTCTCTTTCTCCGTTCCCATGCAAGGAGGGGTGAAGAGATTGACAGCAAATAAATCAGGTACGATAAGTATAGGAAGAGGGGATCAAGTTTATTTGCTGATATCGGCCAATCTCTGTTCCTTAGTCCATTGATATTGGAGATATCTACTATATGTGGCAATTTTCATTCCTCCTAGAAAAAAAGGTTGAATATAGCTAGTGTATAAACAAGTGATGCTTGCTTCAAAATTGGTCATGGTGGGCATAGCACGGGTGTAATATAGCTTGTTTCAATGAATGTTCTCGATAGATAGAATATGTGGTTTGATCATACTTGATGAAGAAGCTTTACTAACGAGTCTAAGACGAGTCTCATGCAAAACGTATCTCACAAGTGTGATGGAGTCTAAGTTAAATCTCATGCAAGAGAAATCTCACAAGCAATGAGAACTCAAAGGAAAAAGTTAAAATTTCAGAGGATATTTTCTAATTTTGTTTTGTCTCTTTTATGTTTTAATTAGCGAGTTATATTTTGGATGTAATTGAGTAATATGGGAAAATATGTTTAGTTTATAATTAGAATTTTTTTAATCTATTAACAAAAGTATCTAGAGGATGAAGAAACCCACTTTCTCTCTCCCCTCTTTTGTTTCAATGTGTTCTCTCTCTTTCTCTTCTCTTCTCTTTCTCTTATTTTCTTTCTTCCTTAAGTATGCCCACCTTATGAAACTCAATAATACCATAATGCACCACCAAACATTATGGTTTGGTTATGTCGATTGATCACTGTTGAAACCATTGGGCTAAAAGGCTCGAACCTTTTAGCCCAATGGTTTCAACATGGTATCAGAGCAGGTTAGTCCCGAGTTCGAGTCCCGCTCCCACCGAATTTTGTCCCAGGTATTTCTGGTGAGTTTGTCCCGGGTTTTTCCGGTGAATTTGTCCACGGGTTTTCCCGTGCGAGGGAGTGTTGGAATTTGTGTTTGTATCGACCGGGCCATCCTTATATAAAGATCCGTGGGGTTGCTTTCCTAAAAGGTTCGAGCCTTTTAACCCAATGGTTTCAACAATCACCTTGGGGTTGATATTGGGATATGCTTAGTACTATTTTTGTCAATCACCTTGGAGTTTTCTCCAAGAAAACAAATTTCCTCCTACCCATCGTCCTTCTCGGATTTTACCAATTCCTTCCTCCTCCTTTTATGGCTGGCTGCTATTTTTCCCAAGCCTCCTTCCAATGAAAGCGACCCCGTTTGTTCTCCCACTTTTGCTCCTTTTCACTCTCCTGCTATTCAATTTCAGGGGACAATTCCAACCTCAGGCCCTCTCCAGGTTTGGATTTCCTTCAGCAGCTTTGTTTGGAGCGGGAGATTCTCCTGCAATAGCTTGTGATTACTCCAATGGAAAATGGGTTAGGGACGAAACATTTCATTCCTACAGCGAGAATTGTTCTTTTCTTGATCCTGGCTTCCGATGTCATCAAAATGGACGTAAAGATGGGGGTTATTCTAATTGGCGTTGGCAGCCCGACTCTTGTGATCTTCCAAGGTTGTTCCGTTTTTCTCTTTTTCTGTGATCTCTCCCTAAGGAGATTAAGGTTGTTCTGATGTATTTTTGTATTTTAATTTGATTCGTGTTTTTTTTTTTTTTAGATTTAATGCGAGTGAGATGCTAGAAAGAAGCAAGAATGGACGGATTGTATTTGCAGGGGACTCCATTGGAAGGAACCAGTGGGAGTCTCTGGTATGCATGCTGGCAGAAGCAGTTGCAGACAAGTCCACCGTCTTCGAAACAGCAGGAAGACCCATAACGAAACACAAGGGTTATCTTTCTATCACATTCCGTGACTACAACCTGACTATCGAATACTACCGCGTTCCCTTCCTGATTAAAGTTGATCGACCCCCGAAGAATTCACCTCCTGGAGTTCGAGGTTCTCTTCGGATCGACAAACTGCATTGGCGATCCCAACAGTGGGTCGGAGCAGACGTGTTGGTGTTCAATGCAGGGCACTGGTGGAACCGTGAAAAAACCACGAAAATGTGAGACTTTCATCTTCTTCGAAATCCCCAGTTTGGATTTTCTTTCGTTTCTCGTATTGGCTGGTAAGAAGGAAGAGTTTGTTTGTTCACTCTGTTACAGGGGTTTGTATTTTCAGGAGGGTGAGGGTGTAAACATGAAAATGGCTGTCCAGATGGCATTCTTGAAAGCTTTGGAAACGTGGAAGAATTGGGTTACCAGTAATCTGGAACTCAGGAAAAGCCATATCTTCTTCCGTAGCTACTCTCCAACTCATTTCAGGCAAGTATATTACAAGTTCAGAGGCCTTCTTGTTAACCACCATCAGTACTGGTAAATCTCCAAGGACAACCTTTCTGCTTCCAGGATCAGTGAAAAAAATCCAGAAACTGTTTAAAGAAATCCCTCTAATGGCATAATCCATATTATTTCATCTGAAGCAACTACAAGTGGTGCGCTTGCAGGGGAGGAACCTGGGACAACGGAGGGGCCTGCGATTCTTTTACTGCACCAGAAACAAATCACTCAAGACTTGAAGCTGAGCCATGGAACAACCAGTTTCTTTCTCAAGTTATGAAAGAGATGCAGGAAGAGAAAAGAAAGGTCCAGTTCCTCAACATAACGTATCTGACAGAGTTCAGACACGATGGTCATCCTTCGAAATATCGAGAACCAGGCAAAACAGAGATAATTGAACAGGACTGTAGCCACTGGTGCCTGCCCGGTGTGCCTGATACATGGAACCACCTTCTGTATGCCTACCTTATCTCAGAAAGTTACAGCACCGACAGATGAGGATACACGATTTACAGAAAGAGAAGGTCTTGATGATTTACAGATTTCATATTCTATGATACAAGCCAATTGGGTCATGTCTTGATGAGTAAAATATTTAAAGGTTCTCACTTTTAACTTCATAAGTAGGTCCAGTTACAAAGCTTCTCTTCTTGCCATTCAGACAACTCTCATAAGCCTTCCATCCTCATCTCTCAGCCATAAATAGTAACCTGTCAAAATACAGGTTCCTCTAAGTCAAATTCTCACCACATCCCCTTGGGCGTTTTCTTAGGAATACAAATTCATAAAAATTCAGACAATAATCTTGATTCTATCATGGAACACTGGGACTCTAAGTTGAAATCAACTAAATCTGATGCTTAGAGATCCCAAAAAGAGAGTGATAATCAAGATGGAAAACATTACTTGAAGAATAAAGATAGAAGAGAGCTAGAGAAACGGTGAAAAAGGTATAAAAAAGAAGAGTGGGGTAAGAACAAAGATGAAAGGCATTAAGATGAAGAAATCAGATAAGATCATAATGATTGAAGGAGATTGAAGGATGATGCAGAGTTTGAACAAATCAAGAAGAAGATGGAGATAATTAGGAGGAATAAATTAACAAGTCTATAGTCTCAACATCTAGGAAGAGAAGGAGAAACGAACAAACAAAACTAATTAACCATTAGATGATTTGTAAAGTGGAATAGTTATTTAACAAAAATAATTTATTTTTACATAAAAATATTAAATTTTATATTTGATAACTTATTTTACTAAAGATTAATGAGATAAGTCTATAATGTATTAGTGTTATTCACTACAAGAAAGATAGTTTTTGGTAATGAAACTATTAATGAGCAAGAAAATTATGTCCACAAAAAGTGCATTTGTCAGCGAAAAAAACTTCTTCGACAAAGGATTCAGAGATATTGGTGAAAATTGAATTTTGCCGGCAACAGGTTTTTTGTGATTGACATTTTGAAATGGAAAAGAAATTTTTATGGTAATACCTTTCTTGCTATCATCCGGCTTAACAATTTTTGCAATGAAAATGTTTTTTGTTGCTAATAATTTTTTAGGCATCACTCAAGAACTCTTTTAGCAACATAATATGAATTCTATCAATGATAGTTCACCAAAATAAATCACAAAATTTTGTAAATTTTTATCAACATATATTATTTTGTTGACAATACTTTAAGATTTTTATTGAAATGATTGAAATTTAATTTTTTTTATTTTAATTATAATTTTAATTAAGTAATTAAGGGTTTTATTTATTAAATTATAAAAATATTATTATTTTAAATTAATAATTAATTACGTTAGTATTCATTTAAATAATTAAGTGTTGATGTACATTAATTAATACATTAAATTAATTAGTTAATTAAAATTTTAAAAATTTTCATTTAATTAAAAACACAATTAACTAATTAATTAAAATTTAAACAATTATTTAACTTACTATTTATAAATTAAATGAACTAGCTAAATAATTAAAATTTTAATTAATGTAAAAATAACTAAATGAACAACTAATTAATTAATTAATTATATTATATTATATTATTAAATATTATTAAATATTTAAGTGATTAAATAACCAATTTTATGAACCAATTAGTTAACTGCATAAATAATTAATTGTATATTTATTTCAATGATGTAAAGAATTCAGCAATTAACTAATTAATTAGTTAATTATATTATCTTTGGATGCGAAATTCCAGCCAAGGTGACTAGTGGGGCCTAAATATCGTCGATCATTTTATTGGCACAAGAGTTTGGCTTTGGGAGATTCCCGGATTTCTAACCATGTAAAATCTGGTTCAGTCGATTTATTTGTTCGTTGATGACCCATGTGACCAATAGAGTTTGGCCCATTACAAACCCTGCTAATGTAATTGGGCCATTGTGAGGTCCGAATGGTTATGTGTTCAGGGCATAATCGTCATTGTCGTTGTCGTTGTTATTGTTTCTACTCTTTTTAGTAGCAACCCCCCCTCCCCCCTTCTCCGGCCCTTTCGCAGTCCCCGCATCAATGTGTTCCTCCGACTCGTCGGTGATCTTACAGGACGTAGGAGATTCCCACTTTTCCATCGATAAAAGATAATGGCTCCATGCACGTAGGCACCTCGATGTGGCTCTGTACCCTCTTCCTCGCTAAATTCGTTGGTGGACCTGAGGGGCAACCCCTATCATCAAATTTTAAATTCTAAGGGAATTTCACCAAAATAACCATTTAAAACAACTTATTTTTTTAAAAAATGATGTCGTCAAATTATTTCGAAAAATACCCAACTTTGATCGGTCCACTCCACATGTGTATAGTCAAAGGCCACACGTAAGCTTTGACTATTTCCATGTCGCCACGTCACTAGTGCAGTGAAGTTAGATGAACACATCGTCTACCACATCATTGTTTTGCCACATCATCTACCACGTAAACTGCCATGTCATTAAATAAAAAATTAAATATATTTTTTTAAAAAAATAAAAAAATCAAATACACTTTTTATTTCCCCGCTCATCTTTCTCCTCTCCTCTCGCCCTCTCGCCGCACTTTTTATTTCCCTGCTCATCTTTCTCCTCTCCTCTCCTCTCCTCTCGCCCTCTCTCCTCTCGTTGCCGCCGCTCGGCCTCGACTCTTCTCTCACAATTTAAAATTTTAAAAATATTTTAAATCGATAATAAAATATGTTAAATTAGTAAGAGTAAAATTTTTTTAATATTTTATTATTTTAGATATAAGGTAATAAAAAGTATATTTGATTTTTTATGTTTGTTTTAAAAAAAATTAACTGAAAAATATGAAAATTAATTCCGCCTTTGACTGTACACATGTGCTGGGGACCGGTCAAAATTAGGTATTTTTTAAAATAATATAATAACATCGTTGTTTTTCAAAATAAGTTTTTTAAATGGTTATTTTTGCCAGATTGAATTCAGCCATATTAGTAGCTTTCTGAATTTTCAAAAGACAAAGAAACAACTTGAGTTGACGTTGTCTACCTGAGCATGCTGGAATCTGGGTAAAACACTTCTACCATAACTGTCAACCTTCCTGAAAATTCTCCATTGTGTCTGGCCTATGCTGTTGGTTCAGTTAATAAACGGCACCCATTCTCAGGCAACTCTTACTTCGTCCCTCGTCTCCTCTCATATATACCCTTTGATCCAGAATAAAAGATCCTTCTACATATTTTAATGAAGACCTGATATTACCTGTTCATACTTCTCAGAATTCGGGTAATTTGATTTTAATCAAAGTTGTTTAATTTTTAAGCCTAATGGCCAAGAAGCAAGCATCTTCATTTGGCACAGTACAATAGGAACAAGAGACCTTGAGGTGGTGGTCTAACGCAGTATAAGAGAAGCAGCTGCAGGTGTTCTTGCTGGATTTGACTGTTGCTGCTTGTTGCTTGCGGTTACTTTCTTCTTTGCCCACGCGCCATAGATGCCAGCCTAGTAATTTGTCTCCCCGAGACCTATCATCTGTTCAATCACTTTTATCAACCTTCGAAGAAACATATTTTGCCAAACGCTAAGAATTTCAAAAAGCAAGAAAAGCTAAGAATCAATGCACAAATTAGGCCACTCAGCTCTTAGGACAATTCAATGGTTTGCAAAATGGACGGGTACCTATTTCATCAAGAATGAGAACAAATTGAGAGAAGCCAACAAAGGTTTCTTACAATTTAAACAGGAAAGGGATCAGGGAATCTTATTTCTTCCTCATAATGTACACATCGGTCTCTTCGTAGGCGTAATCCGGATGGAGGTCCTCGTCCCAGAACTTGCCGTGTGCATCAGGTGATCTCAACTGGTACCCCAACAAAACCACCACCGTAGAGGTCAACAACGTCTCCATTGCAGACACCAGTGGCCAGCCGATTCTTCTATATAAACCACATCGGTTAACTAATGAAAACAGAGCATGGGTAAATGTTTGACAGACTCCAATGGAAGATGCTTGCTTTAAGCAAACAAAAGATAGACGACTCCTTACATTTTCCGACTATTTTTTTTACCATTAACTTAGAATCGCTGTAATCAATGTACATCTCCCATTTATGATGACCATCACGAAGCAGGACGAGCGTATCCATCAACAAACTGTAGTTTTCCGAGCTGAATCTCTGCACCCATCATAGCCACGTTCAGCTCCTCCACCTGCAACACATCGCCATTGTTCCAAGAAGAATTCGCTTCACTTGGCAGAGCGGAACTTACGTCCTCTTCACACAAGGAACAAAAAGAAGAGAAAAAGTTACTACTTAACCTTGAGATCTCATGTGCCTTTTCCAACTCTCTCTTCAACCTTAGCACTTCTTCTTCGAGCGATTTCTTCTCTGCGACAACATTCTCGAGCTTTATACGAAGAGCCTTATAGTCGAGTTCAAGAGTCTGTGCCTTCCACCGCACCCGCTTGTTCTGATACCACACTGCAACTTGCCGTGGTTGCAGACCCAGATCCCGAGCCAACTGCATCTTCTTCTCCGGTTCCAGCTTCCTATCATGGTTAAAGCTCCTCTCCAAAAGACTGAGTTGATCGTCTGTGAGCCTTTTCTGGTGGCGTTTGGTGGGGTTTCTGTGGCAGGATGATTGGAAAGGAGCCATTTCACGGATGAGGGACACTCAGAGTGAGAGAATGCCCGGGTTTTAACAAGAAGAAAAGATAGTGAAGGGGGTTGAACTTGGGGGTGGGTTGGATGATTTCATGTAGGGAAGGGGTACCACGTGAAATGATCCCACAGATGCATCTAGGCCTTTCTCTACTTTTTGTCTCTCTTCCAAGGACTAATTTTTTTCAATTTGATAAAAACGGAATCAATCACCATTCATCATTCATCCATGATGGATGAAGGGAAATGGAAACAGTCCCATGAGTTGGCAGTCATGAAAAGTTTCAGAGAGAAGAAGCATGTCAAAACGAAGGATTCTGCGTCAACAGTTGGGACGGACCCACCGGTCGATTTGAAAGAGGTCGGAGGTGTCTCGCTGGCTTAAAACAAGCAGAAACTCGATATGAGGCATATCCTATCGACAGGGGTAAAAACAAATTGATTGCGCGCAGTCGTCGATGGCGAATACAACTTGACAGGTAAAGTCGATATCCCTCGTACTGTTGAGTATAAAGGGCCCAGGTGCCCTATGTGATACGTTGTATTGACAAGAGTTGTCGTTGTGAAGGGAACAATACCCATCTCCCTTCATGTTCTGATGCTGCCACTATCCACCTTCGGTGACTCCGGCCATATTCATGCACTAACCACTTGCTCCGTCGTCACTGATGGGACCGTCCGCATTTACGTCGTATCAAGTCATCTTTCAAGTCTCAAATGATCCTCCCAGCTCTCCAATTTTGAAGGTCTGCAACTCACTCTGCATACTACGATCTACAAACCACAAACGGACGTTTCCATTCCCATCGGAAACGTCCCGGACTCTCTCAGTTTCAGGGTGTTTAATGATTTTCCCTATATGGCTCTTTACCTCGCCCGAGACCCTCATCGGTGCTTCCGGTGGCAAACCCAGAAGACATCCCCAGTTCTCCACAAAAGAAGGGTCGGGCCGCCGGAGTCGGAACTGTTCAGTCAAGCATTCAGTTGTGAGAAACAGTAGTACTGATTTTTTGGACCGAGGTAAAAAGAAGATTTCAACGTCGTCAGCTTCATTTCCGTCGATTTTGAATGCATGAACTGGTATAAACAAATGAAGATTCAGCAGAACCCTCTTGGATGCTACAATAATGTTGTATAATCTAACAACTCCGTACTTTCTCCCTTACTTTTGCTCGACATACAATAATGTTTTATAATCTAACTACTAAAGATTTATAGGATATTTTCAGGATTCATTAATTTGTTGATACTAAAGCTAGCTCGAGGTATCCATGGTAGCTGGTATCTCTATCCACATCTAGATCTGCATGAAGATTGCGAACAGACCTTTCGTTCTTATTTTATCGTCCCAAAGGGACAATTGAAGGATTTGGTCACAGCGAGATTGGATTATGAGATCAGTCAGCCATGCATTGGGACCAACGTAATTAGGGTTGCCGTAATCAGACAAGCATTGAAAAAAAGGCTCGTCTTCTTCACTGAACTGTGCTCAATGACCTAAAAAAGGCTTGAGAAATCTATCAATTTTTTCCTGGGACGTAGTTATTAGCATAATTTTTAAATAATTAAAAAAAATTATGTTTCGTGATTGGATAATACGGAATGCGGTCTCAGTCACTCATATGAATCTAGCAAAACTCAATCTGACTCAATCAAATCATGCCTTATTTCAGATTATGAGATGAATTTCTTGACTCCACCAACACTAATATTAATAGTTTACTAAGTGCACAGATTTTTTACCTCTATTAATGGTCAAAATCATTGATCTCGATCAATGATCCAGATTAAAGGAGCTTGATAGCTAGTCTACTTTCAGTTTCAAGGATCGTTGTCAAATGGTTCGTTGGATCTTTCAAGGATTCCGCAGTCTATCTTGAACTACTTTGTTCTTCCAGTAAGGAAATAACCATTTTTATTCACCTATAGTTTTCAGACTTACACGACCTATAGTTTGAAGGTGGGTTAGTTCTTAGGGTCAGGCTTACCCAAATACCCCACCTTGTCCTTAACTTTCCTCGAACTCGGGAGACTTGATCCAACACAGGCGACGGAATCGGTTTTTTTTACTCCCAAGTTAGGTCCAGAGTTGGAGTAAAGAACTTGAGTTGATGATAGCTGCTCCTCACCTTCGTCTTCTTTGTGCTTATTGTGTATGGCTTGGTTGGTGATAATAAAACTACCCCATGACAGTTTCTTAAAAAAATTCCCATTAGTTGAAGGCATTATCTAGTAATTATGTAGAGACAGTGAAAGGGTTTCCGGATAAGAAGAAGATTAGGAACGATTAAACTAACCTGTTGTGTTAAAACAATTGGGAAGGTGAACTTTGTCTCATGCTGTCAAATATCACCAGAGGAGAATTTTTTTTTTTGTTGTGGGTTGCTTTCCTTGCCTTTTTTCTGAGCTTATTTTTATCGATTAAAATGTTCGAAAAGAGTAGCAAACAAAACTGACTTGTTTTTCTGTTCATACAAATAATGGAATCATTTGGCTAAATTTAGCTGCGCAAAGTTTCCGAACATGTCCAAGGATTCTGCGATCTTGATTCAAGTTCGGAATATGAGTTGATTCTCTCGAATGCTAAGGAAACAATTTCTTGCCTCTAGAAACATAACGGTCAAGTCATCAGTTGCTCCAAATCGAATTACATAGAAACAACAGAGAGGAAAATCACATGAGTTCCTCCAATCGAATTGGAGGAAGACGCTCCAGGCAGTGAGCATGAACAAAGACAGGTTTGTCATCTCATAAAGCTTCCTCTGTATCTGAATTAAGAATGAAAACAAGTGATGCTCTGGTCCTTGGGTTGAGAAGCTGTTTTCGGGTTCTCTAAATCGTTTTAAGTGGACGAAATTTCGTCTGGCTAGATCAATTTCTCGGCTTTGAACAGTTTTATTGCATCGAAGAACCAACTTGAACGACAAGAAGAAACACAGAATCGGACGAAGAACCGAAAGAAATACTAGGGTGGGTGTGGCTTTGTATAGTTCCATAAATTATACCATGCTGATCAAACAGCTAAGCTCCAGAGAGTGCGACTCACAGAGGGAAGAATAAATTAGGTAAAGCTTAAAGCGCCAATTTAATAGTTAAATGGATACGAAGTCAACCAGAAACTACTCTTTTTTCTCGTACTGTCCACGCATGAAGAGAAAACCTTGTTCGTCTCCTTGATTCGCGACACGCGAGTAGGTACCTTCACAAGCGACGATGAACAGGAAGTTATAAAACTAAGGAAGCGGTGATGTCTCCAACACTTCTTGCACCGGTTTCCCCTCCAAAATAATCTCTTCTTTGGCGAAGAAAGAGAGACAGAAATATCGTTGCTCTAACGAGATTAGTCTGTTCTTCGTTTCTTTGCTCAGCCATGGAAGCTATGTACGTGTCTAATCTTGCTCTCCCTCCGGGGTTTAGGTTTCATCCAACTGACCAGGAGCTCATCATTCACTACCTCCAGAAGAAGGTCTCTTCTTCACAAACACCTGCCATCTCTATCATCGCAGACGTTGATCTCTACAAGTTCAATCCGTGGGAACTACCGGGTGCTTCCTTCTGACTCTGCTTTACCTTCTCTTTCAATACATCCTCGAAGTTTATGTATGCTAAAATTCTTCACGTATCTCTTCCTTTGGATGTCTGCGTCTCCAAAGAACTTGGTCCATGTTAATCGTCTCTTAGCATATACATGTATCAGCTTCATATTTATATACCGATACAAATCTGAATTGTTCAGCCAATAGGTTGTTTAAATTGAAGGATGTAGTTGTTCTTCGCCAGGGAAGGCGCTCTTTGGGGGTAGCGAGTGGTTCTTCTTCAGCCCACTAGATCGGAAATACCCAAACGGAGCTCGTCCCAATAGAGCAGCGGCATCTGGATACTGGAAAGCTACTGGAACGGATAAACCAATTCTCACAGCCAACGGGACTAAGTGTCTTGGGGTGAAAAAAGCTCTGGTCTTTTACAGAGGTCGCCCTCCGAAAGGTCAGAAAACGGACTGGGTGATGCACGAGTATAGGCTTCTGGATACTGCGCCCAACTCCCAGAAAATCAAAGGATCCATGCGAGTAAGTCCAACAGCTCAAACAAATCTTCAAGTCGACAATTTTTCCTATAAGAGTTCTTGATCCGTAGGCATTAAGGATTTGTTGTTGTTGTTGTTGTTGTTGTTGTTGTTGTAGTGTGATCTTACAAAGTCATCAGCTTCACTAACTTTCACTTTCAGTTGGATGACTGGGTACTATGCCGAGTTCGCCAGAAGAGCAGTTTGCCATTACAGATAGGTGGTCAAAGCGAGTATTCCTCGGACACGTCTCCTCCAATGGAGGATCGACGCGAGGAGAAGCAATCGATAAGAAAGAGCAATGATTTGTTCCAGGAAACAGATTATCAAGTGTTTGATCGTCTCTGGGGGTCACCCCCACAAATATCTCCGGCCTTCCAAGCAACTATCCAAGAGTCAAATCAACATTCGATTTCACAGGGGAGTATTGTCGACCCAGAAGGAACGAACCGATCTTCCTACCAGATGCTCGACTTGGATTGCTTGAACAGATCCATGTCAATTGGAGCACTTGATGAGTTAATGCTGTTGCCACCCTCAAAGAGGCAGACGAGCGGAGGCAGCGTCGGTGACCAGTCACCTTCGTATAACTCCAACCTGGCTTCATGTTTTCAGGAGTTCATCGTGCAGTAGTTTCGTTATTCTCCCTTCAGATTTTCTGATCCACCTCTCAGCATAAGACATAACTATGATCCTGTCTCATGCTGAGATGCAGTTTACATGGATCAATTATCTGAGGTGGTTGAATGCTGTAGTTTGTTTGTAAATTATGTCGACGTTTGTGTACAGCTGCAAGAACACTGTGGATATAATTTACTTGAAAGAAGTTTACATGCTCAAAATTGAATTGTTACCTAACTCTCCTCGACTCTAGAGAGAAGACAACCTAGCTCTTATCCTATTGTTTTGAAAAACAACAAAAATCTCAATGTATCTGTTGGACAAAAGATGTATGAAAAGATATAACTGAATCACTCAATTAGTCAAGATAAAATTTTGATTTTAATTGAAAATAAGTTCTTGATTGATTAGTTTTTTCTCCGTAGTGACACTTGATCTGAATTTCAAAACACCCTGCCTAGTTCATGATGAAACTATAGTACATGTACATCTAGATTATATGGGCATTCACATGTATGTCACTTGTTACTCCTGTTCATTATCGCCATGATCCATAGTTCGCATGGCCAACTCCACATAAAAAAATGACAATGAATTAGTAAAAATCACAAGTAACCGACTTTTCTTTCATTTAAATCATGGAAATCATAGAACACTAACCCTTTTAGTTCATGGGGGAGGAATACGATAAACCTTATTATGTTGGATCTAAGTGTTTGTGTGTGCGCGTACAAGTTAAATCATAAGCAATACTGCATGACTTTCACTCCAGACACCATTCTTGTAAATTCCCATAAACCATGTCAATTAGGAACATCCATTTGCATGTTGTTATTTTATAGTAAAAAAGCGTTCGTAGATCAACAACCATTTCTAGTATTCTTGCAAACACTAGAAATTTCTAACGCTTGAGGTTGCTCTGATACCATGTTGATTTCTAGGGCGTTCATATAAATACAAAATCTCTCTCTCTCTCTCTCTCTCTCTCGAGAGAGAGAGTATTTAAGAGTTGTCCTATTTACCATAGTAAAATTAGATTATCAAAACTTGTAGAATTTTTCATTATCTGTTAGATCATTTATGTACTTTTTCTTCTACTTTAGTATAACTTGATAAATATAATGTTTAAGTTGAACATAACTGGAAATTAGTCCAACTTATTTTCCTTAAAACTCACTCGATTCTCATAGCAATTTACTCCGCATGACATGTACAAAATGACGATTTAATAAAAAAATGATTTTTTAAAGTAGAGCGTAATTGGAAATTGGTCCAACTTATTTTCCCCTCGGAAGAATCGCTTCAATTATCATAATAGTTTTAACTCATATGGGGACTTCTTTAAATTTTATTATTTTTCTCCAATTCTTGAAAGATCTCTTTCAATGTATAGTATAAACTCTAAAATTTCATCTTAATTTTGTTTTTTTATAATCTTAATCTACATCCATTTGACTCTCTCTACTCTTTACATTTTTATTCGTCTTAATGTGAAGTTTTACTTAAAAGTGAGTATCCAGTTGGTCAGCCGGGACAAGATAGTAAAAACCTGTCTCCTTGGAAGTGTATGTGTAGGGTTACAGTCCAAAATGGCCATTGCAAGAATTTTAATCTAATGATCATGTTCATCTGTGTACCGACAATTCCTGGCCGATGGATGAGAGGACTCTACTTTCGTACCCTTCCTCAGTGCAGGATTCGATACGTGCTGAATACAGCTACTTCGCGTTTCCATTTCTCATGGTCCCAAAGCCAATTCATTTTTGCACAGACCACTGAGGTCGGGTTTTCGTTTGAGCCGAAATTTCACGGCTTCCCTCCCCGATTTTAAAAACTTCCTTCTGCGAGGGCAACCTCCTTTACTGAGAAAGAAAAGGAAAGAAGAAAGTGAGCTGAAGAAGAAGGAAGGAGAGGAATACGAAGCGAATCCGGACCTGAGATCCCTGCGGCAAGATGATGCAGAGGTTCGGATTTCGGGGCAGAAGCTCCGATTCCTCGCCGCCATCCTTCTCCCCTAACGCTTCCCCTGCGTCTTCTGCCGTTGCGGTGGGCCCCGGTAGGCCGCTACGTCTTGTTTACTGCGATGAGAAAGGCAAGTTCCGGATGGACCCTGAGGCCGTTGCCACTCTCCAGCTCGTTAAGGGTCCCATTGGTGTGGTCTCCGTATGTGGCCGAGCCCGTCAAGGAAAGAGCTTCATCTTGAATCAGGTTTTTTCTTGGCTCACCTTGTATCTTTTAGGGCTTGTAATTATCCCAACTTCTGAATTCGTTCAATTCTATTACATATTTTGTGCTCTCCCTAATGTGACCGTTTTTTATATTTTGTTGTGTTTCGGGTTTCCATTTAACTGCACCGTTCGCCATCACTCTGTTAAATCTTGAGAATTGTGAACTCCTAAGGAACTGATTGGGTTTTCTTTGAGGGTGGCCAACTCGATGTTTAACTGGCATTTGAAAACTATCTTAGTTATTACAAGCTAGGCTTCAGTTGTTTTAGAAGTACTTACATTCGTATTGAATGCGGAAAGTGTCTTACGTGCTCGTCTTTCGTCTTGTGAGTATGATGTGAATGAACTTCAGGATTCTTCCTTGATGTTATACATAGTTAAGTTTAAAAAGTCTGATGTTCTTTTAGAAAAAAAACGGAGTTTGTTTGGGATAGTGTGGCATGAATTTGGCCTGCACTTAGTACTTTATAATGTTGGAAAATATCTTCAGGGTATCGTTACTCTTTTCCTCGTTTGGTCATCATTCGTTGCCTATATTATTGTTAGAAGGTGTAATTTATTTATGTGGTGGAATTGATGTAAAAACTTTCTTTCTTGTCCGTTTTCCACCCTTCTTAGGGTAAAGGGCATTGATATAAGTGCGATACTTTTACTCTTATAATAGAAGTTTTAAGGGGGGAGGATTGGGATCTGTCACAACCCTAGATCTCTGTCTCACGTTCTCACACTCTCTTCCAAACAAACATCCCTCTCTCCTTCTCTTTCTCTCTTTCTTCTCTCTTCTCTCTTCCTACTTCTTCTTGCTCTTCGGTTTCTTCTTCTCCAAGACTGGTTCATTTTTCATTAATCATCATGGGATCCTAAATTCAACAATTATCAATAATTTCCCTGTATCAGCTTCTTCTTTTTACTCGATGGATGAAGATGTTTAACCTGTTTGAAAATTGTGAAAGTAAATAAATTCACTATTTGCTATGGACTGTTATGTGGCATTGGTATTAGACTCTTCTTTGACTGATTGATTTTTGTTTGGATATGTGTTAGATTTTGGGGAGAAGCAGTGGATTTCAAGTTGCATCTACCCACCGACCGTGTACAAAGGGGCTATGGATGTGGAGTGCACCATTAAAGCTAACTGCTCTGGATGGAACTGAGTATTATCTCTTACTCCTGGACTCTGAAGGAATTGATGCTTATGATCAAACGGTAGGCCTTCACTTACCTGCATTAGAATAATTGATGCAACCCTATGAAAATGTTGTTTGATTAATGTTGCTAGAAGTCTTATATTTTTAAACCTATGGAAAATCACCTCTTATCAGAATCTGATTTGTATATTCATTCAAATACTGCATCAAACCATTCCGGCACTCTTGAAGATTCTTGGGCAGGCTTCACTAACACCACCACTATTATACTGTACTTCTCCCCCTCAAGCCGGAGAGCCATGATATAGAAACCCAGCTTGGATAGAAACAAAATAAGGGAGCCCACACTAGGAAGGCGTGAATTAAAACTTCCTAACAGCAGCAAAATATCACCTGTTTCTAAGGGTAGCAGTAGAAAACCATCCACTCAAGGACAGCAGTAGAAGACCGCCTACTTTTAAGGAAAATCACCCACTTTTAAATGTAAGAACCTAGAACCTACCCACTCAAGGACAGCAATAATAACAAAGATAAACCAGACAAGAAATAGGAGACATCTAGTGGTGATGGAGGAAGCCACGATAATTACCTCGTTGGAGAGTGTTTCACAATAGAAATCTTCATTGATCTTTGGGTACCCATCAAGGGTAGTTTGGGTAACTGTGGAAAATTCATTGCCTAGTTTAACATGTTGTGAGACCTCCTTGTTATGTGCCAATGGAGAAATTACTAACTTGGGGTGACATTATTAAATAATAGAGCAAACTCAATATCTGATAGATATCTAGTGAGGTAAAGAATGACTTCAATCATTGTAATATCATCATTGGTAAGGATTCAACACCCTTGTCTTAGTTCTCTAGGATAGCAGTATCAATTAATTATTCTTCACAATACCTTCCTTGATGCTTAGAGCAATAGATTATTATGCAATTTTGAGGAAGATAGTTTCAGCTGCTAGTAGATGCATGCATGGCACAGAGTATGTTCTAGTGTTCTCGCATTTGTTGGTGCTCCACCAACTTGTTGCACTTTCTCATGTACACATTGGTGGTTCCTTTTAAGGTTTTCACATGATGATGTCATTAAGAGATTCTAGTTTCTGGTTACTAGAATTATGGATCTTATGGTCATCTATGGTGTGTAGGAGAAGCTGTTAAGCACCTAGCCAATACTACTCAAAAGACCGACCTATTAGGAGCAGAAGACATAGATACTTGACCCAGGACCACAACAATACACCCACCGTCACGAGCTGACGACCATGGCGGATTTTACCCACATAGCGATGAGGGTTTAGCTGCGTCCGGGCGACGTGATCGTCCGCAGCCGTGGGGAATCGAACTTGGGACGTAGCGCCTGCTCTGATACCAAATGTTAAGCACCTAACCAATATTACCTAAAAGACCGGCCTATTAGGAGTGGAAGACATAGGTACTTAACCCAGGACCACAACAAAAGCTAATATGCTGAGTGCTGATTCACTTTAATTTGCAGCAGTTGATTCCATCAATTGAATTGGCTCTAAGTCTGCTGTTTTTTTAAAAGTAATACGTGTATTAGGCCTGAATACTGACTTGATCAAAGGCAGGTTCATGTTCTCTTCAGGCTTATGTTAATTTCAGCAATTGTGATCTAAATGGCAACTTTATTTGTCTGAGTTCATACTTTTCAAAATCTATTCAGTTGTATTTATAATGGCAAAGTTTACTCTCTCAAGTGACTGTGATAGAAGGCTTAGATAGATACAGCACAACCCCACTATGAAACCAGGATTTGAATTTGTCATGTGGATCATCAGATTTATAGATGGCAATAACAGTGCATTATTTACCTAGGAGATTTGTGTGACAACTAAATTTAAATGCACACTAATGAAAATTTTGAAAAAGCACACCTAGCTTTAGTAAAAGTATTAATCAGTTCTTTATAAAAAAACAAAAGTATTAATCAGTTGGGTGTAGTTCTTGTTTAATTTAGACTTGAATTCTTTTATCAACTTCATTCTGTAAACTGATGCATTGATGGACATGTTGTAGATTGTATTAGTTAGTGAATTTTCAATAATGTTTCCTCTTCTTTCTTCTATTTGGGAGTAGATTGGTGTAGAGTTATGATCTGGAGGCAATTTGTTATTTTCTATTATTGTGAATAATAACACTCAAGATTAGACCATTTAAAAAAAAAAACACTCAAGATTAGACTTTTACAGTTCACTATCTTTGAGCTGGTCTTGTGTTGTTTACATCCTGAAAGTATCTCGTTGCTCTACTTAATTCTTTTCTTTCAACTTTCTCGTTACTTTATCATAACAAAGTTTAATGGACTTTGCACGAGTTTTTAGCCCATTACTGGCTGTCAATTGTGTCTGTCAATTGTGTCAGTAGATGAAGACCAATATGCACTGCTGCATCTTTGGTGTGTAATGCTAGACTCTATCCTTATCATCCTTGACTGGCTTTGAATCTTTATAACCATTGGTTCATTTTGCATGGCATTTGGCTGAGTGGACTTTTTGTAATCTATATTCTCTTCTTCCTCTTGGAAAAAAATTCTCATGAGTCTCAAAAAGAAATGATTTTGATGGGAATGATTTAGTTATTCTATTGTCAAAGACATCTAAGATGCTCTTCTGCTTCATTTTTCTGTTCCATGGATTTTTTTTTTTCTGGTCTGTTATCTTATTTATTTATTCGCAGAATTGTGTGTACTGCTTCTGCCAAATCTAAGTCCTACTTCTTGATTACTTTTTAGTTTTATCTTTTGACTTTTGGGTTTGTTGCTGGATCATTGGCAGGGAACCTATAGCACCCAGATATTTTCTTTGGCTGTCCTGCTATCCAGTATGTTTATCTATAACCAGGTATAGGGCATTTCTAGTAGCTTTAAAATATTTAGCTTGCTATAATAAATTTATTTGTTGCTTCATCAGCTTGTCTTCAATTGTCTTAAATAGATGGGGGGTATAGATGAATCTGCACTTGATCGTCTATCTCTTGTTACTGAAATGACTAAGCATATTCGTGTGAGGGCCTCTGGAGGAAAGGCTACAGTGTCTGAGCTTGGGCAGTTCTCTCCCGTCTTTGTTTGGCTTTTGAGGGTAATCATTACTGCCTTTTCAAATTCTATGAAAACTTTTGTTTATATGAATCCATTCTGAAAGCTTTATAACTTGCTGTTTGGTGATTGCAGGATTTTTATTTAGATTTAGCAGAGGACAATAGGCAAATAACCCCTCGTGATTACTTGGAGCTAGCCTTGAGGCCAATGCAAGGGGCAGGAAAAGATATGGCAGCCAAAAATGAGGTGAAGTTATCTTGTTTCACTTTTGCCATATGCTAGACTAGATTCTCTTTTCATTTCATTGTTAATGGGTTTCCATCATAGCTGTTGTTTTTTGGCTTACTAACTATTTTTGAAAAAACTTCTAATTAGATACGGGAGTCTATCCGTGCTCTTTTCCCTGACCGTGAGTGCTTTACCCTTGTGCGGCCTTTGAACAATGAAAAGGATCTTCAGAATCTGGACCAGATCTCTGTTAGTCTTTTCTTGCTATTTATTATTTCAATTATCTATTCTGTTTATTCTTCAGTACTTTTGATGAATTATGCACCTATGCAGTTGGATAAATTGCGACCAGAGTTTAGATCTGGCCTTGATGCGTTGATAAAGTTCATTTTTGAGAGAACTAAACCAAAGCAAGTTGGAAGCACAGTTATGACTGGGCCAATCCTGGCTGGTATTACACAATCTTTTCTGGATGCGATTAATAATGGAGCAGTGCCAACAATATCCTCCTCATGGCAGGTATGGAGAATGGGGTTCTTATGATTTATTCATTTATGAAGAATGTAAAGAAGTAAAGTAGAGAGGAAAAGAGAAAAATAAAGTGCATGAGAGAGAAACAGAAGAGTACGGCAGAAACCAGTACCTGTCTTAGGTCTGAATTTGACCTCCCTTGTATTAAATAGACACTTGAGTGAAAAAGAGTCAAAAGTAGATAAATGCCCCTCTACTTCAAACACTATAACTCCCTAAATACATCTCAAAATTAATTGAAATTTGAACCATGTAACTGATATACAAAAACAAGCTTATTACTGACCTAGAGAGACAATCTAACAAATATAAAATGACTAAAATACCCTTCAACATATATTATAGCATTCCCTATTAAAGTGGAGCATATATATTAAAAAGTCCTCACTTGTTACAAAACTTCCTTGCCCAAAGCCTTAGTAAAAATATCGTTGATTATCATAATGCATCGTCATAGCACCTTGTTATGGTCCTGGGTTAAGTACTTGGCTTTCCGCTACCTACCAGGCCGGTCTTTTGGGTAGTATTGGCTAGGTGTTTAACATTTGGTATCAGAACGGGCACCCACAATACGAGTTTGAATCCCGGAGGGGGCGACCTAGCGGAGGGGGCTACCTCGTGGAGGGGGCAACCTAGCGGTGTCGCTAGAGTGGGCCGTTGCTAGAGTGGGCCACCGGGGTCGTCGGCTCTTGAAGTTGGGATGTGATGTTATGGTTTTGGGTTAAGTACTTGGTTTTCCGCTACCTACCAGGCCGATCTTTTGGGTAGTATTGGCTAAGTGCTTAACACACCTTTGGTAGGGAACCCTAGCTCTTGCAAAACTAACCTTATTCATAAATTCATTACTTGTATGAGCCATTGTTTAATATGTTACTTCTGCAGTAGAACGAACCACAATATTTTGTTGCTTATTGTCAGCTGATTAAATTTCCTCCCAACAAGCCCACAATAGCCAATAGTTAATCTCCTGTCCAACTTGGACCCTATGTAATCAGCGTCTGAATATCCTTCAATCTATAAGTGATCGTGTGGCTTAGACAACAACCCTTTGACTCGATGCTCCCTTCAAGTACCTCAATATTCTATGTGTTGTCTCTAATTGTGGGATAAATAAGTTTAGCCACTAACTTTCTATACATACTCTTGTCCTTGAGTCCAACACTCTCATTAGCATGAAGATTATGATTGACTTCCATAGGTGTCTCAACATGCTTTGCTCCCATCAAACCACTCTTGGAGCATATCTGTAACATGTTTCCTTTGTGTCAAAACAATTTCTGCTTTACTCGTTATATTCTATCCAAAAAAAATATTTGACGGGATCCCTAGTCCTTGGTGTAAAAAATGTTTCGCAAGATGTTCCTTTTCCTCTTTAATGCCCTTGTCATTACTTCCTAACTATACTATGTCTTTTTTATACACAACAATCTTAGAAGGCCTTTTGACAACAAACAATGAGTGGTCACAATGACTTCTAGTAACACTCAAAGGACATAACCACTTTGTATTCAATCTCACTCTGGGACTCTGTTTGAAGTCATAACTAACTTTGTTCAGGTTAGACACTTTTTTAGTTTCCCCCTTGAGCAACAATTTTAAGAGGTTGTTCCATATAGATTTCTTCTTCCAAGTCCCCATATAAGAAAATATTTTATAAATCAAATTTCAAACAAAAGTCAACCTTTTTATAGGTGAAAAAGTCTCAAACATGTCCATACAATATGTTTGGGTATACCCCTTAGCCAAAAATTTGGCTTTATACTTTTTTATAGATCCATGAACCTAGTATTTTGTAGTGTACGCCCATTAGCAGTCTACCATAGCAACATCTAAGGGAGGATCACATAATGTCCTTGTGCCCCTATCAATCAATGCCTCCATTTCTACATCAATGACTTGCTTCTGTTAAGGAGATAACAAAACATCCTGTATGGAAGGGGGAATGGAATAAGAAGACAAGGACAACACAATAGTCTTGAATGCAGCAGACAATGAATCCAATCAATGCCTCCATTTCTACATCAATGACTTGCTTCTGTTAAGGAGATAACAAAACATCCTATTTGGAAGGGGGAATGGAATAAGAAGACAAGGACATCACAATAGTCTTGAATGGAGCAGACAATGAATCAAAGAACACAAACTTAGATTTGGGATGTTGGATAAAAGTACGAACATCCTTACAAAAAACAATAAGAAGGTCCAAATCACTTATCTCAGGAGTTGCGGGAGGAAAATAGCAAGGACAGAGAAGATGGAGCTATTCATGGTGTCTTGGGAAGTTTCCGCCGTTGGTAGACTTGTAGTAGCTATAGTTGTGTGGCAATAGGTGCAACACTAGGGACATCCTCTACCGGAATAGGAACAACAACCTCGATGTAAATTGGGGCAAAAATAATGGATTCGTCAAACTTTGAAAAATAAGGAATGTCTTCAAAGAACGTGACATTGGTAGACACTCATGTTTTTCTTATACATGGATAATGACACTTGTACTCCTTTTGGGTACGAGAATATCCAAGGAAAACACTCTTAACTGCTCTTGGGGACAACTTGTCATGAGAAGGACCAAATCCATGTACATAGTAGACATACCCAAAAACACAAGGACAAAGAGGAAACAATGCACCATTGGTTTCAAAACATGTAGAAGAGTTTTACCCCCAATTATGAAAGATAATAAAAATATGCAATAAGCCTGGCTCTCTCATCTGGACTCCACGCTAACAAGGTACGTTCTCTACTGCTTTTGCCTACAACTTCCTACTCTCCCTCCACTCAACTTAATCCAACCATTCCGTTGCTATCGCATGGTCCTTACTCGCACCCCCTCGAGCGAAGTTTTTTATTTGGACCGCATGCCGAAACAAAATTTTGATATCCAATTCGTTAATTTGCCTAGGAACAAATGTTCTGGACCCCCTTTGCCCTTTTTGCCAAACCACTCCTGAAATTGCGGACCACATTTTGTTACATTGCGATTATGCCCATACTGTTTGGATTGAACTCATTAACAAAATTGGTCTACATTATTGTCCTTATCAAGATCTCTCGTCCACAATCCTCATTGTTACTAGCACTCATCTTCCTAAGCTCGGAAAATTACTTATCTCATGCTGTGTTGGTCATATCGTCTGGGCCTTGTGGACAGAGAGAAATAACCGGAAATTTAATAGAGACTCCCTTCCAAGGAATATCTTGATTGACAGAATTGTGGGGCAAGTATCTTCCTGGATACTCATGTGGAAAGAATTTCAAAATTTAGAAGGATCAAATTTGCCAGGGAATTGGCGACTTATAGCAGAAATTTCTTACCCATCTCGCCCCCCGGCTATGGAAACTTGGTCTCCACCCCCAATGGGACATTTCAAATTAAATTTTGACGGTCGCGCTTTTAGCTGCCCCGGGCTTGACGGATTTGGAGGGGTCATCCATGACGAGAATGGGAATCTTCTTCTTTCATTTGCTGGGCTGATTGGAGTATCTAACTCAACTATAGCTGAGCTATCTGGACTGTATAATGGTTTAAAACTTTTCAAGCAATGACTGGTGGTCCCTCTTTGCATTGAAGGAGACTCAAAAGTCGTCATCAATTGGTGCAAGAAGTCTTCTAAACCTCCATGACGGCACTAAGATTTGTTTGACGATATCTGTAATTTAATTTCTCATTTACAATGTAATTGAAAATACATTCCTAGATCCGCTAATCACTTAGCGGATATACAGGCTAAATTAGGCGTTTCCCTCCAACATCTTGTTATGGAGGAATGTACTTTTTAGCCAGGTATTGTACTCTTTCCCTTTTCTTCTTGCAATATATACACACCTTTTTACTCAAAAAAAAAAAAAAGACAAACACCTAGTATGATTCTGGAACTTGCATTTGAAATAGCATGGTTTGTGCAACTTCTAGCAAGTAACTATTCTTCCTTTATGCCTCCAATTTGTTGTGGATATATGCAAGATGACTAATGATTTATGTCATTTGTTTTACAAAAGGAGTCAAACTTGTGGTTCATAAACTCCAGTCCATTATCAGAATGAAAAACACAAAGTTATGTATCTAATTGATTATTTTTTTACTATAAAAAGTCATGAATACATCAAATATTTCAGATTTCTTCTGAAAAAGTACACTCATGTTGTCACACTAAAATCCCAACAAGGGCCCTATACATCAGATTGGACTACAAACAAACTGATAGTACAATGACTTTGACTATAAGGAAAAGATGTGCCATAGTGCTTCCCAAGTTGACATGAATCACATTAAATGGACAAGGTAGAAGGCAAGCCTGGAAATATTTCAAGTAACTTGGTTGGGGAGGGATATCTTGACCACAAGTGCCATTGAAGGGTGAAATAGCTGCCTGAAGTGCCAAAGAAGACTGCATATGTGATCCTTTCAAATGATATAATCCCTCTCTCACAGGCCCTGAACTAATCGTCCTCCTTGTCTGTGGGTCTTGAAGAATACAATGAGTAGGAAAAAAGATTACTGAACAATTCAAAGATTTTGTGATCTGACTAACAAACAATAAGTTGACGGAAAATTTAGGAACAAACAAAATTGATTGTAAATGTATCGATAAAGTAGGCTGAGCTTTGTCCATTCCACTGATAGGTGAGTGGGAGACATCAACAACTCACAACAATCCAATCAACTTCAAAACAACCTCAATTCAATACAGGAAAGCTGGAGATTAGTTACTTCATATGGAGTGCCCTACACAACAGAATTTTTTTTTTTTATATAAAGATGTATTTTTATATAAACATTAAAATTTACAAAGGAAGAGAGAGCAACTCCCTCACAACCAGAGATTGCAGGGATGCTCTCTGCTTGGCTAACACATCTGCAGCCAAATTTGCAAATCTCGGAATGTGAGACCAAATACAAGAGTGGAGTGAGGTAAAATCTAAAATCTCCCGAAAGATATCCCAATGGCGCCATGGTGGAGGGGAAGCACGTTCACACCATCCAATGACCACCTTTGAGTCTCCTTCAATGTGAATGGGACCACTGCAGTTGTCTCTGACAATGCGAAGCCCATTAAGTAGGCCATAGAGCTCAGTTGTCGTAGAATTAGAAATGCCTAACGGACCAACATAAGAGAAACATTGATTGCCAGATGGATCCGAAACAAACCTTCGGAAACAAAGTAATATGGGACCTACTATTCAATGTCCCCTTTGTAGTTTTGGTGCCTCCCATATCCTTCTCCATTGCCCTTTCGCTTGGAGAGTATGGACACATTTGCTTTACCTCATCGATCTTCAGCTTTGCTTCCCAAGTGATCTCACATCCACCTGTGAGTTGCTCCTCGGGATCCCCCTCTCATGTTTGGGAAAAATTCTCCTCTCTAGTTGCCTTGGCCACATTCCTTGGAATCTATGGCCGGAAAGAAACAACCGTCGATTCAATTTCAAATTTGCACGTGTTGATGAAGTGGCTAGCAGTGTTATTGGCCAGATCTGCACTTGAATTCACTCTAGGAAGGAGTTCATCCATCTTGGCGAGATTCTACTCTGCAGTAATTGGCACGCCGCTACCCAGATGTCCGATCCTTCTTGTAGCCCTGTTGTTCATTGACTAAAAACCTCCGCTACCAGGCATCCTCAAGGTTAACTTTGAAACCAGTGCTCTTGGCAAACCTGGACCAATTGGCTTTGGTGGGGTTATTCGGAACTCTAATGGCACCACCCTCCTATCTTATTCCGGACCTTTGAGGATCTTGGACTTTACTTCAGTTGAGCCATGGCCCTTCTCCAGGGCCTCATTCTGTTTGGAGACCACATGACTAACCCTTTGATTATTGAAGGCGACTCCAAAGTGGTGATCTCCTAGTGCTCCTCCCCCTTCTTTGAGCCCTCTTGGCACCATTAGCTGGCCTTTTATGATGTCAAGGACATTCCTCCTATGTTTTGTTGTTTTTAGACTCATGTACTAAGATCAATCAATTCTTTAGCTAATTATCTTGCTAAACACGGTGTTTCCCTCCAATCACTTGTTGTAAAGGGAACCATCACTGATTTTTTGTTGGTTGCTTCCCTTTGTTTAATAAAGCTCACTTTCAAAAAGTGAAAAAGAATCCAAAAATACACAAATGCCCTTTTGTATTCAAAATACTATAACTCCTTAAATACGCCTCAGAATTTAGTGAAATTTGAACCATGTAACTTATATAGAAAGACAAGCTTACTACTGACCTAGAGGGACGATCTGACAAGTGTAAAATGGCCAAAGTACCCTTCAACATATATTTAAAAAAAAACATATATTTCAACACAGAATGAATATCATTCCCTCATTTTAATCTATGGAATCTATTGTGAATGGCAGATTTGGGAAATCAGGAATGATTATTTAGAACTACCTTGTTTGTGTTGATTTTTGAGCTGTGCACTTCTTAGCGTGCTAAATGGAGGCTTATGTTATTTTCCAAAAAATGGAGGCATATTTGGGTTGTCGCTAAACCACCTTTTATATGAAGTTGATCCTGAAAACACCCTCTTTTTTTGTCTTAGCATCTCTTCTACTACCTATCCACTAACCAACATGCCAATGTTTTAGCTCATTAGGTATACTCTTCCTCCTTCCATAGCTCTTCTTTGATGTAATCTCTTTCTCATCATATTATAGAGAAGATGTATATTTTGAGATATATAATTTGTTCATTATCTCAGATTCAGTAGCAGCTCTAGAAGAATTTCCACCTTTCTCCTGTACAGCCTGATTGGCCCATGCAGGTTTACCAAGTTTTTCTCTACATTTATTGAAAAAGTGATTAATATGGTCAGAGAATACATAATCTATCTCATTAGCCATGGCCATGGCCTCCCCTTTGTTGTTGAGCCCTGTCTCTCTGACTTCCACCTTGACCTCTACAATTTGTGTTTAAGGTTGAGTTACCTGTCTTATTTCTGGAGTCAGGAAGTGGTGCAACCACTGGTGGAGCCTGAAAAATTCTAGCACGAGTGTCCTCGAGGGTTCATCTGTTCAAACAAAAACTTGGGCACACATGGATTCATACTATGGGCCAAGTGTGAAGGAAACATGCCAATTTGCCGTCCTCTCTGTCTATGAGCTTGTTTCTCATCCATGGTGAAAGGATGATAGGTACTGATCTCATGTCACAGGCCTTCTACTTCACCAATGGAATAAGTGACAGACTTATCTTCTCACCTCTTGGAAACAGTTTAGCATACAAGATTATGTATTCTAGGGAGATTCATGTCTTGAGAAAAACTTCTTCTGTAAAATATTCGACATATCTTGAGTAGTAGCACAAAAAATAACCTCGTTGTTGATCGAAGACTTCATCCTATTCAGCAGACATTACCAGAAATTTTTCTGATCTCCAAACCTTGGATAGAGGAGATAGAGGCGGTGTATTGATGAACTAAAGCTTTTCCTAGTGCCCAAAAAGATTGCTACTATCAAGCCACAATTAATAGTTCGTCTCTTTCAACTTTATCATATAAGTCTATGTGAGAGCATTAATAATCTCATCTGGACCAGCCATAGGGATGTCAATTTTACATGTTTACCTGATTTTCTATTTATCATTTATTATGGAACAAAAAGCAGAGTAAAATTTCTTATCCAATTAGGTATTTTGGTTGTTTTACCCAGTTACCTGTTTGCCTTCTATTGAATGAAGTGGAAATGGGTAAGGGTTACTCGGTTACATGTAAGGGTGATCTCATAATTTTCTTGTGAAGGTGTACAGAGAAAGTTGTGCTGTGAGAGGCTTGAGCTTATACTGGAATGGAAGAACTGTCTAGATTGTAGAGAGTTGGTCTTTGAGAGGTTTGAACTGTGTTGAATAGGAGATAGTTGGGATGTGTGAGGTTCAAGCTAAACTGAATTGCACAAAGCTACGATGAGAGAAGCTTGAGCTATAATGGAATTCTTTTTCTCTTCGTTATCAAACCAAAAAAAGAAGAAGCTCGAGCTGTGTTGGGTTAGAGAGAGTCCACCCAACGTAAAAGCCCTCCTTTGGACTATTTCTAAAAGGATGATTCTAACATGTGATCAGCATGTCGATGCAAGTTCCAGCTCACGGTTACATCATTTCTATTTTGTTAAAAGAGGATGAGTCTATTGATCATACTCCCCTATTGTACTTTTGCTAATGAAATTCAGATGCTCACCCGATTTGGAATATCAGTATGCTTACCAATAACTCTAAATGATTGGCTGTCTGTAGTTGTTTCTTATCCTTTCTCCAAACTCGGTAAAATTCTATGGAGAATTGTGGGGGTTCTATGAAGTTTATGGTTGGACAGAAACGTAAGCGTGTTTTTATGTCAAATTCATTCATTGGAGAATGTGATTGAGAATTTTGTTCATCTTGTTCTCTCTTGGGTTCAATTAATTTATGATGTCAGGGATTACCCTGGGATCACCCTGCGAAAGAATTGCAAAGCTCTGGTAGTTTGATCTCCATCAAAGTGAGTTCAGATGGAGCAGTGGATCCCTCTATTTGGTTCGCTTAAGTTGAATTTTGATGATAGTTGTGGAGGCATTCCTGTCAAACAGGTATTGGACATGAGGGTCTCCAACTACTCTCATTTTTAGGGCCAGTAGGTGAGGCAGGTTTCACTAAGACAGAAGTTAGTGCTCTTCTTCAAGGAGTTTGTTTGTATACAAAACATTTTCTCTTACCGGTTATCATTGATGGTGACTCATTAGTTGTAACTACTTGGGGTAAAGACTTGGTGGACCCATTGTGGATATTTGACGGGTGCAACTAGATGAACTAAGTTCAACACCTCTTGGAATCGTATTCATCACAACAAATACAGTATCAGACTTCTTGGCTAAGAGAGTAACCTCCAACCAGTGTTTGGTTATCAATATGGTTTTAGCATGTGACTTGGATCTTTCACTTAATGGTCAAATGGGGGGTTTCTAGTGTGAGGTTTAGGGTTCAAGTCTCACCAGGGGTAAGGGTGTGCATGCGTAATCAACATTCGGAAAAAAAAAAAAACTCAGCATCATAGACTATAGGATTTTCCATTTTTTCTTTTCTTTCTATTAGATTAACTTAACTTTTGATGGCTTCCTTGGCCATTTTCTATAATTTTCTTCCCTTAATGAATTTCTTCATCTTTCAAAAAAAAAAAAAATTAAAAAAAAATGAGGTGAAGTTTGGTTTTCAAGTGTAGTTGGATATTTTGGGAAATGAAATTGAGGACAGGTGTTGTTTCATAGGCAAAAGAGTTGCATATACAGAAAGTCTGGTGTATGAAAAATATTGATTGATCCTGGTTAGTACAAAAAGTGTAGAGTTAAAGGATATCCAAAACTAGTTTAAGTTGGCAATATAGTGCTCAAGAGTGTATAGAAAATTATTGTCCTGATGACCAAGTCAGAGAGTGAGTTTTGTACATGAAAGCAGTTATGACCCTGATGTTGACCAAGTCAGTGAACTGGTAATTGAATCAGCTATCCTGTATTCTATGGAATTACAACTGAAAGAGCCGACACACGGGTGCATGCTCACACTCACATTATCTGCCTTAAATTACTATAAAAATGCTCATTACATTGTACTTTCAAGAACAAAATACTGCTATAATTTTAAAAAAGAAAAGTATGATGAGTTTTATTTTCTATTTAAATCATTTAGTAACTGTATGTGTGTGTGCAGAGTGTTGAAGAAGCAGAATGTAGGATAGCATTCGATTCAGCTTCTGAGGTTTACATGTTGACATTTGACCGGAGCAAACCTCCTGAGGAGGTTAGTGTAGCCTACAATTGCACTTAGTTGAAAATACGTGTGAGAAGGTAGTTCTCTTTATGGCGCTCATGTACTATTTGGCAGGTTATTTTGAGAGAAGCACATGAAGAGGCTATTCAAAAGTCACTTGCTGATTTTAACGCCCATGCTGTTGGGGCTGGCTCAGCAAGGCAGAAATATGAGAAGCATCTTCAGAATTTTTTCAAAAAGGCATTCGAGGTTTGTCGTTGATCTTTTGCTTCGGTTATTTTAGTTTAAAAATTGACCAAATGACTTGCAGAACATCAAAGACATTATTTATTCTAATGAGTTTTGTTTGTATTTTTTGAAACAGATTTCAAGTATTAGCAGTTTGTAGGATTTGAAAAGAAAAGTCATGCAGGAGTTTTTTACTAGTTTTCTTGGCTAGCTTCTCACATTGTTTTACCAGAGATTTCTTGCATACTAAAAGACCCATATTTGCACCCTAGTGGTTCATGTTTTTCAAAGTTGAACAGACATTAAATTGGGGAAAAGATCTTTAAAAAAAAAAATTAGACGGGAGAAAGCGACAGTCAACCTGATTCTGTTCAATTGAACTGCTCATTTTTTCTTTTTTATCCACTTTCCTAACATCTTCATAATTTTTCATTCTTCCAAGTGAGAAGTTGAGAATGTGACTATTCTTCCGATTGTTCTGGTTAATGCTGGTTTTGAGAAATTGGCTTTTGATATGGACCCATATCTTGGACCCTCTTTGATCCTGTCTGATTTCCAACCACTGCTTGTGGCAATTTCTCTAGTTGCGTTTTGTTCATGCCAGAAGTTCCTAATGTCAACTATGTATTTTGTTGTACTTTTGTCTAATATGAAGAGTATAGTTTTTCATCACCAGTCTGAGGTTCAAATTAGCAATGTAGCTGCATGTTTTCAACTAAACAATCTTATGGACACATTTCAGTTTAAGGCATGTCTGGAGCACTTTGTTTCTTTAAAAGCCTCATCATATTGTGATGCCAATAATCTATTTTGTGCTCTCTTTATACCATTTCACTAAAACTAAGGTTACCTTCTCTGAGTAATAGACCTTTGAAAGCATTAAGTTCCACTTACATGGCCCCGGATGGGTGTTTTTTGCTTTCATTCTGTTGATTTGGGTATTGGTGTAGGACTACAAAAGGAATGCTTTTGTGGAGGCAGATTTGAGGTGCTCAAATGCTATACAAAACATGGAAAAGAAGTTGCGAGCTGCTTGTAATTTTCCTGATGCTAAGCTTGATCAAGTTATCAATGTATGATCTATTTTATTCGATAAATCTCACTTTTCATTATTTAAAGGAAAACTTTCTAATATTATTCAAAAAATCAAAATAAAAAATCACTGAAAAGGTACCTAATAAAACCATATACTGAAGCACTGTTCTGTAGTTTTCTTGTTTAACCTTCCTCATATTTTGCTATTGTCTTCTTGTAGATCATAGTCAAGTAATTCATCATGTAATGATAATATCAATGTGATTTGCAGGATCTAAATGGTTTACTCTCTGAGTATGAGAAATCATCTTATGGTCCAGCCAAGTGGCAAAAGTTGGCATCATTTTTGCAACAGAGGTTTGCTCCTCAACTCATATATCCTGCTTATTTAGTGCTTCCATTATTTCTTGTATCCTGTCTTATATCTGGTGTTCAATAACCTGTTCAGTCTTGAAGGCCCAATACTCAATCTTGTTGTGAAGCAGCTGGATCAAATTCGATCTGAAAAAACGACTCTCATGTTGAAATGCCGCTCAAATGAGGAAAAATTGGGACTGCTCAACAGACAACTTGAAGCAAATGAAAAATACAAATCTGACTATTTGCGACGCTACGAAGAAGCTATCAATGACAAGAAGAAAATCACAGAGGACTACACAAATCGCATATCTAAGATTCAGAGTCAGTGTAGCTCTTTAGAGGAACGTTGTTCGGGTTTACTGAGGGCTCTGGATGCTGCAAGATTGGAGTCTTCTGAATGGAAGAAAAAATTTGAGCAGGGTTTTTCTAAACAGAAGGCTGAAGAAGACAAGGTGAAGTCTGAGATAGCAGCTCTTAAGTTGAGAACTAATACTGCTGAAGCACGATTGGCTGCTGCTCATGAACAAAGTCAATCAGCTCAGGAGGAGGCATTGGAATGGAAAAGGAAGTATGATATTGCAGTGAAAGAAGCTAAAGGTGCTCTTGAGAGGTCTGCAACAATTCAAGAACGAAGTAGTAAGCAGGCACAACTTAGGGAAGATGCTCTGAGGGAAGAATTCTCTGCCAGTTTGGCGAAAAAGGTCTCTCTCGCTCCCTCTCTTTCTCTCCCTCTGTGTCTTTCTCAGTTCTGATGTAAATAATGATTGACAGGAAGAGGTGATCAAGGACAAGCAGGTGAAGATTGATGAATCTGAGCATAAACTTGTGAGTTTAACAGCAGATTTGAAGGTAAGTCATGCTGCCTATACGCATATCTTTTTATTTTTTTTGAAATAATACCTATATCTTTTATAATTTCTGCCCCATAATCTTTCTGCAATGCTTTTCACAGGCCGCAGAGTCAAAGCTGAAGAGCTTTGAGTTGGAATCATCAGCCTTGAAACTTGAAATCAAGGAGCTTGGTGAGAAACTAGAGACTGTGAAGGCCACCGCTCAGTCATATGAGAGAGAAGCTAGAATTTTGGAGCAAGAAAAAATAAACTTGGAGCAGAAGTACTTATCTGAGTCCAAAAGATTTGAGGAGGCAGGGGAAAGGTGTGCAATTGCTGAAAAGGAAGCAAAAAGGGCTACGGAGTTAGCGGATAAAGCCCGTGCAGAGGCAGCAGCTGCTCAAAAGGAAAAAAGTGAAGTCCAGCGAGTGGCAATGGAGAGATTAACTCAAATTGAAAGAACTGAAAGGCATATAGAAACTTTAGAGAGGCAGAAAAATGGCCTTATGGAGGAGATAGAAAGGCTTCGAGTCTCTGAGATGGATGCCAATTCCAAGGTTGAGCTACTGGAAGCACAGGTTGAGGAACGAGAGAAAGAAATAGAGAGATTACTGAAATCTACCAATGAGCAAAGAGCAAGTACAGTTCAAGTTCTTGAGAGCTTACTGACTACAGAACGAGCTGCTCGGGCTGAAGCCAATACCAGAGCAGAAGCACTGTCTTTGCAGCTACAATCTACTCAAGGGAAACTAGATTCACTCCAGCAAGAGTTGACATCTGTTCGATTGAATGAAACTGCATTGGATAGTAAGCTTAAGACTGCTTCTCATGGGAAGCGTTCACGGGTGGATGAACATTTCGGAATAGAATCTGTCCAAGAAATGGAAGTTGACGGACAAATTAGCAGGGGAAAGAAACGGTCTAAGAGCACAAATAGTCCCCTGAAGACACAAACACAGGATGGGGGTTCTGTCTTTAGGGGAGAGGATGATGAGAACCATGACTCAGAAGATTATTCCAAGTTTACTGTGCTTAAACTCAAACAAGAACTCACAAAGCATGGTTTCGGAGCACAACTTCTCCAGTTGAGGAATCCAAACAAGAAAGACATCCTTTCCTTATACGAGCGTCTTGTGCTGCAAAAGTAGCAGGTGTTTTAATTGTATATGCCCTTTGTATTCTTGTAGATTTGTTAGCTAGGGATCTTTGTTTGTTACATAAGGTATTTTTTGAGGTTTTATGATTCTTAGGAAAGCAGGAAACTTAGCCTTCTCTGGTGTATTTATGTGGTGCTGTAAAATTTTATCTGTTTCATCTTGCCAGGAGTGTCCTTAGTTTGGTGAAGACTAGGAATGCTTCTTGTAGTTTCTGCTGGTATAAATCGAACCTATTACACCCATTTTGTAATTTTTTTATACGACCATTTCAAGATGATTTACCTCTGAGAAAGACGCAAGCAATCTTTGACTTGCGAAGTAGTGCCTGATTCACAGGTAAAAATGCCAGGGTCAGATTAAAGTGTTCGTAGTCGTCTCACATCTCATGAGAGGCTCCTTGAAGCATTAACTTTTACTTTACTTTTTTTTTTTTTTTTTATTCCTCAACTTTCAGTAACCAGACAAGGGTGAACAGTCAGATAATTAAATTGAAGACTCACAGCGCTTCACCGGTAGGAAGCATCATGCACAGCTTTCATTCAAACAATGTGCCATGATGTGAATAATTATGCAGCCTCATTCACTATCTAACAACTACCCACCATTTTTCTACACCTGTTAGTCTTTAAATCTTACACTAGGAAACATTCCGTTCATCCTCCTCTTGATCCTCCTCGTCTCCATCTCTTTCCAGTTTGCAGAAGACTTATTTTACTAAACCCAGCAAAGAAGGATTTCCAAAACCATCGTCCCCATCAAGGAAGAAAAGAAGGTCCAGTATCATGTACAACAAAGTTGGGTATCAGATGAGGAGGGCTTGCTCTACTGTGGCCACCTGAAGCGTAAGAGATCAGCGAAGAATTGTAAAAATCAACTACTGCAGCTTCCTTGATCGCGGTGTTCTCGTGGCTATTTCGATCTTTCGATTCTTTGGAGCCTGATCCACATTGCCTTGGCTGCGTCTGGTAGAACACTTTTGATACAACCAGCTCCCCATCTTTCTCTTCCTCATTCGAACCGAGATGGTACTGGTGCATTACCCAATTCGTTTTCTCAGGCTTTCGTTGTTTCCCGTAGTTGGTGTAAAGAACCAAGATCTTTTTGAACCCTTTCAGCTTTCCGCCCACAAACACAGGTCTCGTCTTGCCTGTTTTGTGCCACCTTGTCTCTCCTCCTTCGGCGTCTGTGTGCACCTTCCTTCTTTTCCTGGTTCCCGTCGTGTAAGCCTTGGAAGGCCGATGGAAGAAGTGGCGGATTAACCCGTCCCTTGTAACTCCTGTCCATTATCGCCACGTCCACATAAAAAAATGACGACGAATCAGTTAAAATCACAAGTAACTGACTTTTCTTTCATTTAAATCATGGAAATCATAGAACGCTAACCCTTTTAGTTCACAGGGGAGGAAGACAATAAGCTTTATTATGTCGGATCTAAGTGTTTGTGTGTGTGCGTACAAGTTAAATCATAAGCAGTACTACATAACTTTCACGCCAAGCACCATTCTTCTAAATTCTCAGAAACCATGTCAATTAGGAACAGCCATTTGAATGTTGCTCTTTTACAGTCAAAAGTTAGCGTCTGTAGATCAACCGCCATTTCTAGTGTTCTTGCAAACACTAGAAATTCCCGACGCTGTAGATCAACCGCCAATTATAGTGTTCGGCACGGGTCTACAAGCAAACGTCAAGACTGTTCATGCCATGTTTCACTTTCTGCTGCAGAAGAGGCCGTTCCCTTTTACGTGGTAGACACCATGATAAAACGAGTCATGAGCGCTGTTGAATATCATCTCAGTTCTTCTATTTTTGTCTTAGACTGGACATTATGGTTCAAACGCTTAGGTTTCCATTTACGATTATTGTGCGAGAAAAAAGAAAGATTACCTGGAAGCTTCTCGGGGTGGGTGTAGCAAATTCCATTCTCTCCTTCAAGGGTAGGGATGAATTCATCGATGAGCGGATGAAGCTTACCACTGTCGGATTTCACCTTCCCTTCCAAGTGCTCCAAAAGCTCCTGGTCTGTCGGATCGAACTTCACGCCGGCAGGTAACCCTGGTAATTCATGAATCGCTGCCTAGATACGTAATGACTTGGTTTAAACCCCATGTGATCGTTTGCAGGAACGAGTAATCACCAAGGAAGAAGAAAAAGAAAGATTAAGAGAGAGTTTTGAAGGACCTGTTCTTCGCACAAGATTCGATGGCCACATGATGGGCAGCTTTTGTACTTATTTGGAAGGGATTTGTTGTCATCTTGGTTTTCCTTGCTCCATGTCATCTCCGCTTTCGTCTCCCCCTTATTCCCATCCCACGGCGAGCCTTTCTGCACCGTTTCTTCCACTTCTCTAAACGAAAACAAAACAAAACAAAACAATATGGAAGAAGAAGGAGAAGAGGGGGAGAGAGAGAGAGAGAGAGAAGGCGAGAGAAAGAAAAGGGTAAAGAAACTGTGTCTTCTAAACAAGTAATGGTTTCTCTTCCATGAGAGCTCCCCTACCCTACTATGAACTTCAGGAAGCTAATTGAATTCTCCCTTGGCTTACTTTTCGTTTTTCCAAATTTATTTTCTTTCCTGGCTTTGTACACCACGACATCTCTTCCTAGCCAAGATCAGAGAATAGAAATCTCCAAGGGACTTGTCCGAGCTTATTATAAGCCAACCAGGGAATTAATTCAATAATGTGAGTGTAGAAGGTTGCTTTCCTCGCAAGTTTGGTCCTGCAATAGCCCATATATACAAGGAAGGGAATAAATGTATTTCCAAGGGTCTTTTTACAGGTCCAAAAGCGTGTTGCATATGTAAAATCGGTGAACAAAAGGACAAAAAGAAGAAAAGAGTTGAGTGGAGACGGGGCAAGCTGATTCTAAGCGACGTCTCACCCCCTTGAGAGGGAGGGAGAGAGAAGTATCAGCTCCAATGTCACCCTTAGAGTGTCTTTCAAGACATTTACACATCTACTGCTGAGTAGAGATACAACTACTGCTACCCATCTATGTTTTTTCCTTGCAGTAGACTTCTCCGGTGACCCCTTTTGTTCTCTCTTCCATGCCACCTTCACAACAACGCCTACTGATTAATGATTTCAGCCTTCACTTCCCAACTGATACTGATATCCTGGAGGATCGTCTCTTTGACCAAAACTGGGAATAGCTCTTTCTGGGTTCTCCTTTTCTCCCAACAACTTTTCATTTTAATCATCGTTTTATTTTGGAACGCTGCAATGCAGGCAGGCATAGCTTTGGAATCTTCCTTCTGAACTGCGGTGGCTCGAGAGCTCGAGGTGGCTTTGAATACTCAACACTGGGAACCAAACGCCAATAATTGCTTATTAGATTTTCTGCTTCTTGTTCATTCGTTACTGTGTGGTCTGTTGGAAGGGAACGCCTTCAAATTCATAGATAGATACTGTACACAAACAGGTTCATCTCATTTGCCTACGTTAAGCAGCGCACGCAATCAGATTAGACTGATACGTCTAAATCACTGCTGCAAAGGGCATTCTTTACAAGCAAATTAAAAGTTCAGTTCCTGATGAAGTAAATATCCCATCTGCGTCTTTCTTAATGTAGAAGCTCTCTTGCTTGAAGACACGAAGAGTCGCGATAACTTGAACAGATCGTCGCTGTCTAAAGGATTAAGAATTCTTTGCTGAATCTCGTTGCTACTCCTCGCGTTGGAGAATTTGGAACTCTTTGGGTTGGTGGGTAGAAGCTAGCTTTCTTGTGATTTTCCTTTCTTGCTCTTAGCGTGATCAAAACTAAAAACAGGAGCCATTCTAGATAATCAAGTTTGAGAAATTCAATTTTCTTGTTTCAACAATCATCCAGGATCGCACGCCAGCCATCCTCTTCGTCTTCCCGTGCTTCATATGGTATCGTATGACACGTGACGCACGTCCTCCTCCGTATTCTACTTCCACCGTACGAAAACTTTTACAGCAATCAGGGAGATTTGAAGAACACCCGGTAGACGATCTTATCCACAGAGTTGAGTGAAAGAATAAAATACAATACAGTGGAAGGATCATTTTACCAGAGACAACTTTACGGAAAGTCTTCATTGCTAAGAAAGAAGTCCAAGTTCAGACGGAAGAGTTGAAACTTTTCACGCATTAGGGTCGCAGTTACGTCTGATTAGCCACTGTAGTATAAGATCTGTGCGGATCCCGCTGTCCCGCTAATGGGGTATACGTGCACATGTGCACATGTGGGGAGTACTGGAATTTGTTCTCCCTCTCTGCAACAATGAGACTTAAGGAAAAGACCCTTCTCCGTAACCACGGCCCACGATCAGGCCAAGTTATGGGCATGGTAGCAGCCTTAACATCACATGGACTGTGATCTGGGCCTATCTTAAACTTACTAGTTTGCTCTAGTCACTAGCCCATTTGCTCTATTGTTTCAAGGCTCTAAGCAAGGCTGTATGATTTAGACTTGGGAATGAGTTGGTCAAGTCATATCGGTCGCCCGAGTCCAGGGTGATAAGGGGAATTGTCCAAAATAGTAGCGATTTCTAACGGATACCATTCGACTTAACCATCTCCAAAGGTGAGTTAACTCGCCCAAGTTACGTCCGGAAACCATTTATGATTAGCCACTGTAGGCAAATTCATGAGTACTGAGGTTTTTTTTTACCCGGAAAACACCGTCTCTGTAACCTGGGGCAGAGAAAAAGATGGTTTGGTTAGTGGGGTTTTGTGATCTTTGAAACTGTTCTTTAAATTTTTTTATTCTTCAAAATCGTTGTTTAATCGTAGTAAGAAAAGTTGGATTAAAATATATTTTTTGGTTGAAATTTCAGGAGTTCTAAAGTTTTTTTACCTGGAAAGCATCGTCAGGTGCTACCAACGGAGAAGTGTTCTTTTTTTAAAGGAGATAAAAAGGAGAAAGGATAAAATATACATAATTATAATTTTGATCGGAATGGGATCTTTTGATTTTTTTTCTTAGTTATATCACATCAATGACAACTGATTAAAACATTGTCTTTGTTCAGCATATGACTCATATAATATAAGGTTGGGGGGATATTAATGTACAAGGGTATTTGTGTCTTTTTGACACAAATACATCTAGGGTTTAATATTATATAAGGATTATATAACCCTGATTACCATTAGTGAAGAATTTATCCTTGTCGCTCCGGTGGACATAAGCACAACCAGACCACCGTAAATTTGTCTTGTCCGTTCTTATTTTTCAATCTCACGTCTTCAGTCTTTGATTGAAGAATCCTACTACAATGATTCAGGAGCCGAAAGAATTTTTTTTTGTTCTCATTATTTCCGAGAAGAGTTCCCTCCTTTGGACATAACTCCCTCTTTGTAAAAAAAAGAAGCGTATACTATTATGCAGTGTTTAAGAACAATTTTGTTTAAATGATTGTAAATTATATATTGATATTTCATTTAAATTTTTATGTTTGATTATTGAATAGAGTTTATGCATACGTGTTTATGACCAATTTTATGTAGAGGCCATGCCTAATTTTAAGTAAAATTTATACATAATTTTATGTATAGTTTATTTGATATATATTTTATGCAACGTTTTAAATGTAGGTTGGAGTTCAAGCTTGAGTTCGATTGCAAATTTAGGCTCGACTTGAGTTTGAATTTGAAGCATTTAAATCAAGGCTATTTTGAACATATGCAGGTTTGAGTTCGATTCGATTCAAGTCTAGGCCATGTTTATGAAGTAGGAGAATTTCATGCTTGTGTGAGACTTCCTCGAAATAGGGAAAGTTGAAACTAAACTTTAAATGCCAAATTGGTTTTCTAGGAGCAAAGTCTTATTTAGGGGTAGTTAAGTGAATTACTTAGTAAAAGTTAAAGTTAGTGAATTACTTTTTTGTGTTAATATGTTTAATGGAAAATACAGTGTAAAGTACTTTCTTGTGCTAATAGCACAATGAAAAATGTAGTGGAAAGTGGAAAAATGAGTTTATTAGTAAAATACTCTGATAGATATAACTTTTATTAAGATAATTTTATTTAACTTGTTATTTAATAAAAAAAGTTAAATAATTTAAAATATTTAAATAAAAATATTAAATTAATTAAATATAAAAAATAATATACCTAAACAAAACATGGTCAGTGTTATATTTGATCTTTTGCTTTTGTCCCAAACCTTCCCTTGTTTACCTTCCTTTCCCTCTCTTCCCTAGTCTTTAATGGTGACCGCTCCGTCTCTGTAAACACGGTTTCCGACTTTTTGAATTTTGGGTCGGCTCTGAAGAGGCCAAAGTTTAGGGGGATTATTGCAGTTGTGAATCGTGATCAACTGTAGCTGGAATTAGATTTTGATCGGTTTTCGCTGTTCTGAAATTCTGGGTTTTGTTTTATGTGAGACTATAAGATTTCTTCTCTTACTCCAAACAGTTGCCTAAACTTCATGAAACCTATCACAGTAGAGAATTGGCGAAGTTTTTATAGTTATTCAGAGTTTCTATGTTTCTGCATGCACCGAAGTTGGATCCTATTTCCGAAATTTGGATTGCAGCGAGAGATTGAGTTGGAAGAATCGGCGAGCCAGCAGATAGTGAGAAACGAGAGAGATGAAGGTTCGGAAACAGAGAGTGTCGAGAGAGAGAGGAGGACACAGAGAGTGTTGAGTGAGCCAGTGAAAGTGAGTGCACTAACATGGTAAATGTTAGTGGATTCCTCTGTTTTCTACGAGGATTCGAACCAAGACCGATCGATCGGTAAGAGTAAGTTGAACCAAGCAATGCATCACAAATTATTTACATATTCACATCCTACCAGTCCCGTACCCAATCATTCCTAACCATGTCTAACTCTGACCTACCAGCCCATCGAGAGACGCGGGATTCTCATCTCAAGAACACATCCCAGCAAAAATACAGTGGAAAGGTAGTCTAGGAGATCTTTTGGCCGCTTCTTTCTGAAGTTCCAAAAACGATAATCTTCCCCGACCCCCACCGTCCAAAAAATCCGACCCTGCACTTTGTCTTCTCCGGAACCGTCATATTTGCTTTACCTGCTTGTTCTACATTCTGGACTGATCGTCCACAGTAACGAGACTGTTCAAAATTGCCGCCACTTGACCGATGGATGGCCTGCTCTTTCTACTATTACCAACGCAGGCCAATGCAACCTTAGACATCCTCATGAGTGGCGTCATGTCATAGGGCACCCGAAGCCTCGGGTCCAACAATTCCTCCACCCTTGACTCTCTAATCAAATGTAGAGCCCACTCAACGAGCAGCCCTCCATTGGTCTCGGACCTTCTCCCACTCAACAGCTCCAACAAAACTATACCAAATCCGTAGACATCGCTGGCCATGCACACGCCCCCGTCCTTCTCCTCCCAGTACTCACCGTCCACGTACGCCTCCACGCCCCTCCTCTCCTGCGGAGCCAAGAAGGTGAGTCCGTAATCGCAGACTCTGGCGCGGAAGTTTAAGTCGATAAGGATGTTGGAGGGTTTGATGCAGCCATGCACAAGACGGGGCATCGCCACCTCGTGCAGGTATTCGATCCCTCGCGCAGCTTCCCCGGCTATTCTGATCCGACGCGGCCAATCCAGGAAAGCCGTTCCACTCTCCGGGCTCTGATGCAAATGGAACTCTAGGCTTCTCAATCCCATCAGTTCCGTTAATATGATTCTCTCCCCTGGACCTTCGGAGAATCCGACGACGGGTACGATGTGGGGATGATGCGCCCATGAGAGCGACTTGATTGTGGACGAGAAGCTGGAGCCGGCATTACCCAATACCAGATGTGAATGGACTCGTTTAACGGCGACGAGATCACCAGAAGCGAGGATTGCTTGGTAGACGGTTCCATGAGGTCCTGTACCCAGAACTTGCCGACGGCTGAAGCCGTCGGTGGCGGCGTCAACATCGGCTAGAGAGTAGGACCGGGCGGAGAGCTTGATAGGGAGTACGTCTTCCGGCTGAATCGATCTCTTCTTGCAAACTATGAATAGAATGACAATTAGAGCAAGAATAGCCACGCTAAGAATTCCCAGTGACAGGTCGTAAGCCAAAGGGGAAAGCCTACCCCCATGGCCCATGTTGATGAGGGACGAACCAAACAGACTTCCGCAATTTCTTTCACGGTTTTTCTGGGTATATATAGCTCGTTGCTATGGAGTCTACAGGACGAGAAAGAAAGAGGAGAGCAGAGACAAGGAGAGCAAATGGACCAGAAAGCAATTTATACTGATAATTTATTCGATTGGGGAGGCACTGGGCGGAGAAAGGTAGAAAAAGAGGAAAAGAGAGGCTTTCCGTAAGGCTTACGAATTCTCAGATTTTCAAAGTCAATACGGCTGGGAACGGGTGGCCGGCCCTCGACAACCGACATCTAATGCAAAAAAAATCTTACTCTCTGCTAATCATTAGTAAACTGCTCCATTAACGTTAACAAATTCCAGCTTTTTATGCAAATGATACACTCCAAGTAGGTCCAACTCCGACCTTCTTCTTTATGAACGGCTACAACCCACGAGGCCGCCCACTGGAAAGAAGTTATTTCAGTTGTTACATCACAGCGCAATCCATCTTTAAAAATTGAAAACAGAAGCAAGAGAATCAAAGAGCACCATTCCCGGGCCGCATCTCCCTTTCCCTCGAGTGTTTTCCGTTGTTTAAGATTTCCAAATCCTAATAAACGATTCGTCATTCTGACTCGTATCAGGGTGTTTCAGTTTCACTTTCCATCCTTTGACTCGTACCAGAGTGTCTCTGACGTACTGCTGCTACTTCCATTAGTTCAATGTAGATCTTGGGCTACCCTCAGATTCTACTTTCCTCGTCCCATTTCGAATTATCCTTCTTGGGCATTTATCTCATTTGATACTCTTTTTAATTTCTTGTTTGTTCCATTGGCCTGACATGGAATTTTGATTCCATGATCTATTAGACGACACGGAAGCTCGCAATAAAAATTAGCAAGAACAAAGCTTCTTTTAATCTGCTCCGGGCAAGTACCGCAATTATCCCTATAACGAGTTCCAGCCTCTATTATTTCCCAGCTTTTCTTCCAACAGTCTCAACTCCGGGAGTATTGTCGGTGCAGCTGCATGCAGATCAGAAAGCCATCTGGTTCCCAGTGTTGGTTTTGATCAGTGAGAGTCGGTGCAATGAAGCTTCCCAGAATCTTCCGTGGCCCCCCAATGTAGAATTGAGGATACTGTCGGCATCTGTTTGAAGATGTTGTTACCAGATTCTTTGTCCCACTAGAGAATTTTAAGGCCGAGTTCGTCGATTTCTCTCATACTGTCATGTGAATGGCAGGTTTGCGATTGGATGCGTTCAATAATACATAACACCTACCTTTGTCCATGTGAAGCTCACTGGTAAATTTGGGAGAAACTAACTTTAAAAAGAAATACGATGCTAAGTTCATTCTGTTGTAATTTGATAATAAAATAACTCGACCGAGCTCATCTCAACCTGCTCTTGAAGACGACACTGATCGGCCCTCTGCGGCCACTCACAACAAATTGCAGACTCGCAGCTCATTTTAGTGTTCATCCAGTCACTCTGGCAATAACTTCTGTTCTAGCTTAACCTCCATTGATGAAGCGAACAAGTGGGTTATTGTAATTTTGCATCAATCCCCTTTGTCTGTCAATACGGAAATAGAAAACATAAGCTTCTGCGATCAGGTTACTAATGAATGGTTTTTATATAAATCGTTTCCCTGCGAAAACTAGATAAGGAAAGCTGCAGTGTCAAAACTGTCAACTACTACTAATCAGAAAACATTTCATTCGTTGAGAACAAATTTGTAAAAAAAGAATGCACCAGCCGGGAATCGAACCCGGGTCTGTACCGTGGCAGGGTACTATTCTACCACTAGACCACTGGTGCTTCACGTAAAGTTTTTAAAATGATTGGCAGAAAGTCTGCTTATGAAGTTAGCGATTTGGTACTATAACTGTGTTTCTAAATCGTTGCGTAATGTTTTCTCGAATGTCAAGAAATCAAGAAACATCCGGTTTAATTTGCCGAGGGATCGAATTTTTTCCCTGCGTAAAAAATTGAAGATTTTGAATGCCCTCTCGAGTTACGAGGCTTTTGGGTTAGACCAGGAGAAAATGACGATTCAATAGAGGTTCCTCTTAATCAATTCTAGAGCGTAAGAAGCGCAGTCAACGTCTGAGAAATCGAATCACATCAGAACTCGGGATTAATGCACAAGAGTGGCAGACTGCAATGGCGGTGTTCTGGTTTTCCTGTGTGGTCCCTTTGTTATAGAATAAATGCACAAGGACCTACGAGCATATGAATTCGCTAACTACCCCGTCAGGCCTCGACAGAGGCTGTGGACCGTTTTGCAGAACTCCGAATCCCTGCGACGCCTCTGCCGTCGATACATCATCATAATACCATGCGTACTGGAATATTTGGCTTCTTGCAAATTAGAAGAACCTAACATGACAGTAGCAACTACCCCACTAACAGAAGGGTGTTTTTCTTTGTCATAGAAAATTTTCTTCTTACAAAGGAAAATCTCGCAAGAAACATGATCTTACAGTGAGCATCTCTTCATCTTCACCAATTCTCTCAAGGAATTGAGTTCCAAATTATCTCAACCTCTCTCATCACCTACCTTGTGTAACCGGCCGTCTTTGTCAATCAAACGTCCGGCGATTGTCCCACCCCACTCTCAAAACCAGTGACCACAGGGAACAGTTACGGGAAACGCCTCTCCCCTCTACTGCTTTAGACAAGGCTGCCGTGATCCGACCCGACTTCGTAGTAATATGGGGAAAATGTTCCGTCGTTTTTCATTGCCTTCGGCATGTTAGAGGACCCTAGCTCGAGAAGCATGTTAACCACTCTGCGCATTGACGGACGATTGATGGGCAGAGGGCTTGTGCAGAGAAGGGCAATGTTCAGAACCTTGCACATCTCTTCTTTGAAACAGATGTCAAGCTTAGGGTCTAGAATGTGCTCAACGCCTTTCTGGTCGAAGGTAGTGCAAACCCATTTCACCAAATCCTTCTCTCCGAATTCAGGATCCACAGGGAGCTTCCCCGTTAATAGCTCCAGAAGAACCACTCCGAAACTGTAGATGTCACTCTTTTCATTCACTCGAAGCGTATATGCGTACTCTGTAACAAATGCAGTTCAGAAAATCATTTAAAATTCACACAGATAAACCTAGCAGCATTAAAACAGAGTAAGTTAAAAGCAGACCAAACAGGGAATAGAAATTAGTGCAACAGGAACTTTCGAGCAGAAACGAGAAGCATTTTTTTTCTAGATTAGCAGAAGCATAGGAATAGAATAACACAATCTTAGCAAAGACAAGAAATAGACTACTTTCGGAAGAACAAAAGTTCGAAGATTAACACGAAAGAACATGAGCAAACAGTGCAGCTACAAGAAGATTTCAAAAGGAAAGCACCTAAATTGCAAAAACCTCGCGGTGGGGGTAAAACGAACCTGGTGCTATGTATCCACACGAACCAGCAATCACTGACATGGATTTAGGCCCCTTCCCAATAGCTTCACAGACCTTGGCAACTCCAAAATCTGCTACTCTAGCCCCAAACTCCCCGTCCAACAAGATGTTGTTGGATTTCACATCTCTGTGAACGATCGAGGGGACACAGTCATGGTGCAGGTATGAGAGCCCTTCTGCAGCTTCAAGAGCAATTTTGTACCTCGTTGGCCAATCCAACAGACCTCCCTTGCTACTGTGCAACAAGTCTCCCAGACTACCGTTGGGCATGTACTCGTATACCAGAAGTTTACAGTCTCTCGTGGTACAACAACACCAAAGCTTAACTATATTCTTATGTCTGATCTTTCCTAAAGTTTCTACCTCTGCCTCAAATCCATCATTGCTAATCCTCTGCTGCATATTGTTGTGATCAGCTTCACCTTTCCTTGACCCCCACAGCTTCTTGACTGCAACTGCCTCTCCGTTGCTGAGAACGACTTTATAGACCTTCCCGGAGGCACCACTGCCAATCACATTATCCTCGTCAAGGTAATCAAAGATTTCATACTCGCTAAAACCCAGCTTGTGAAACGAGGTTAAAGTCCACTTCATTTTATCGCCACCATTTTTCCCATTCTTGAAGTCACGATACTTCCAGTAGAACCAAACACCACCAATCAGAAGAACCAACGCCGCAAGTACAAAGATCGCCCTCAGCAGCCAAACAAACCGACGAGCCCTACCGGCTTCTTCTTCCGAGGTGGAACACAGTCCAGGCAAATCTCCGCACAAGCCCGGGTTATTCAAAAAGCTGTCTCGGTAGTTTTCATTAGCGTAGAGAGGGGGAAGTTTCCCTGAAAGAAAATTAGTTGAGAGATTGAAGAGATTGAGCTTCAAATTCTGAAATTCAAGAGGGATTTCCCCACTAAGACGGTTGTTAGAGAGGTCGAGGTAGTTGAGTACCGGGAGCGACCCAAATCCAGGCGGAATTTTACCGGATAATTGGTTATCGGCGAGGTTTAAATAACTGAGCTTTTTCCATAACTCAATATTTGCCGGCAGCTCCCCAGATATATCGTTGTTGTGGAGGTCGAGCATTGAAAGCCGCGGAAGACTGCCAAAAGCTGTGGAGATGGAGCCTGATAATTTGTTGTTGGCAGCAGAAATTTCTTCGAGTTTGACCAAAGAACCAAACTCCGGAGGCATCTCCCCCTTGAATTGGTTATTATCGATGAGCAAGACAGAGAGATTAGACGCACCAGAAATGGCAGGAGAGATGGCGCCGGAGAACGAATTTGATGTAAACTCAAGAAGCGACAAGTGCGGTAACCCCCAGATGCCGGCTGGAATTTCGCCCGAGAGTTTGTTGCCTTTCAATCGAACCCTGTTCAAGCTGTGGCATTGTGCAAGAGCTTCCGGAAGTTTTCCTTCAAATGAGTTTTGGATGAAAAGGATCTCTTCCAAAACCCCTTTATAGCAGAGGCTCCCAGGAATTTCACCAGAAAATTGATTATACGACAGGTCAATCCACAGAAGAGGACCATTTTTTCCTAGGTCAGGCGGAAGGGAACCGTTCAGCATGTTTCTAAACAGCCGTAATTCGAAGAGGTTCGGTGATCTGGCTATTTCTTGAGGCAGAGCTCCCGTGAAGCGATTCTCGTACAGGTTCAGAGACTCCAGGGGCAATTCACAAAGCCCCCGAGGGATCTGCCCTTCCAACTGATTCATAGATGCGTCCAGCCTCCTAAGTGATGTGAGCTTCGACAGCCCCACCGGAAGCATACCAGAGAGAGAGTTGTTGTATAGCTCGATCTGAACGATACTGGAGAGAGATGTTAGCGTCTCCGGAATAGGGCCTTTGAGGTTGTTGAGAGAGAGGTCTAAGTTGGTCAAATTCCCGAGGTTTCCAAGGCTCGGCGGAATCTGACCTATTAGATTGCATCCGGCAAGCCAGAGGTTTTCGAGATTGATGAGCTTACCGAAATCCGACGGGATTTCGCCAGGAAGAAAGGGGTTATATGAGAGGTTCAGTTGTTTGAGAGTGGATACGTTAGAGAAGAATGAAGGAATTGTGCCGTTCAAGAGGTTAGATACGAGTGAAAGACCTTCCAGCCGAGGAAAAGCAGCGAACGTGGCAGGAACCTCGCCGGAGAAGTTGTTGCCGGACAGGTCGAGCACAAGGAGACTAGGTAGGGCCGCCAGCGACGGAGGGAAGCTTCCAACAAGTAGGTTCTGCGAGACGTTCAGGTGAGTGAGATTTTGGCAGGCGTCGAGATCGGAGGGAAGAGTGCCATTTATGAAATTATCGGAAAGGGAGACGAAGGAGAGACTTGGGATGCGGCAGAGGAACCTAGGATTAGGGAAAGGCCCTCCGAGATTAGAGGAAGGGAGCGAGAGTGAGATGACGGCGCCTTGCGAGTTGCAAGAAACCCCGTTCCAGTTGCACGGCTCTGCGTCGAGTGCTTCCCAGTCCGAGAGGACGCCATCTGGGTCCGAAAGATACTCCTTTATCTTCTGAAGGTAAAGGCCGTCTTGGTTGAGGGAGGAGATGAGCGAGGGGGCCTGGAGGAGGAAAACGCAGATGAGGAGAGAAAGCAACATGGTTGCTCAAGGAAAAAAGAGATACAGACGAGACGAGACGAGAGAGCAGAAAGGAATTAAGATTCTCTTGTTCCAGACGGAAGGTGGAGAGGAGGAAATGGTGAGGGGACTAAAAGCGAAGCGAAAGAGAAAGAACCGCTGGATGGGAATGAAATGGAAGAAGGAAGAGCTTGTATCTTCTGCTCCCCATAAGAAAGTGGTTGAAGTTTCGAATTCGATTTAGACAGAGCCGGAGTCGGAGCAGTGGGACAAGAACGCAGAGCCAAAGGAGCAAAGCAGCGTCGTGTCCGACTATTCGGGGAAAAGGGTGGGCAAGCCAGCACGAATCTCTAAGCGACTTCAGTCTTCTCAGTTCTCTCTCCGTCTCTCTGAAAGTCTGAAGATTTGGAATGTGGGTTAAAGGCAAAACCGACGTTCTTGCGCTTCTACACTTGCACCTGTGTCACGTTTTCTGGAGATTTGGAGCTCACATTCTCAGCGGCTTAGTTTATTCCACATATATAGAGAAATCTTTTACCACAGTAACAACGGGGACAGGGGAGACGACTGTTGAGCGAGCGCGCTGAGTTGTGAAACGTGATCGTGTTGGGTTAGAAGACACAGCCACACTTTTTTTCCCCTGTTCCCACGGAAGGTCGGATAAAGAAATAACACTGGGCGGATCGAATGAAACAGTAAAGGTTAAAAAGTAGATTGGCGTGGCTGTTGTCGTGGAAAATGTCAGCAGTTCCTGTTCTTCAGGATATCTCTTTAAACCCTTTAAAATTAAGCAGTTACTGTTTTATAGCGAGTTGTTATATGATCTGAGTTATTATAAACTTAAAAAGAGTAGTCACTCTTCTGTAATTTTCTTACATAGGATTCACTGATTTTTACTCCCTACTCATGAACCAGAATAGCTGCTTCAAATTCACTCCAGTCCGACATCGCCCTCTCTCTCTCTCTCTCATTATATGTGCCCGAGGTTCTATCTAACTTGATCCTTGCTGCCCCCTAACCAGGAAATGAACTCACTTGATGCGTTGTCTGCAAGATTTTACTTTTCTCCAGGCAACTCGGTTGTGCTGTCCACAACACTATGATTGACTCAGATCTGCTTAGGCCCGGATGACTTCCCTCTCCCCTGTACCGGACGGCGTCACTGTCGATGGCACCGCTCACTCTCAGCAATAATCAAGTTATATTTACAGTTTCTCGTATTAGAAATAGAGAATCGGAACTTTCGTGTTCGGAAGACTTGGATGTTTCACCAATATGGAAATACTTCTCCATCCAGTTCGCCCATGACATATCACGTCCTTCAACCGTATTGACGCAAAGGCGATCCAGTGAAAATCTACAAGGCGGCCGCCTTTTGAATCGAAATGAGAACGAAGAGATAGATGCAGTGACGCATGGTTAACGAGATGAAATTTAAACTCCGTCCGGCTTGCTATGATAACTTGTATTTGGTCTTGAGAAACAAGATTTTCACCTTCTTCTCTGTCGATGGATGTCCGTCAAATCTTGCCGCAGCCCATTGCTTAAATTCTGTCGATGGATGTCAGTCAAATCTTCACATTTTGTCTTGGTAAGAACGACGGGTGCGTCTCCTCGGATAGAGAGATAGTCAGGTTTCGTAGTAGCTGATCTCATCGAGTCAGACCGTTCGCCAAATTCAATTAGTTATTGCTGCTTGCTTGGTTCTGAGAAGAAGAGAATCCTCTATCAATATTAATGACGGACCTACTGCAGATGCAAATACCAAGGATGAGCGTTTCGGAAGTAGATTTAATTCTTATCATTTATGGCATACCTGCTCATTCTGCTACCATTTGTTCATTCCGCTTGCTGCCCTTTTAACCCTTCTTTCTGTAAGCCTTTCAATTATTAGCGTTTTGGGTATCCGAGTATAGATTTAGATTTTACCATCATCGAGTATTCGTTATTCTCTCACAGAAAATTTAGAAGAAAAAAAACGTAGCACGAGAGCTTGAAATCTGAATCGTCCCTCTTTCCGCCAGTTCTTAGCATTGCCGGGCAGGAGGTTCAGAGAGCAGAAAGGATAGAAAACGGCAAAATACAGTAGCGAAGAACACATACACCTGTTCTAAAGGCCGAATTAAGACGAGTACAGATGGAAGTAGAAATAAAGTACATTTCAGCTTTTCATATTGACCAATTCAACCCGTGGTATCTGGGTAATCCCGCGATAACATGACTGGTGTGTCCAGGGGACAAAAGGGCGTGGGCGCACGTCTTTCACGAAGAAAAATTCCGATACAGTAAAAATCGAAACTTGAAAAAAAACAAAAGAGGAACACTACAACTCGTTTTTTTTTCTCTGGGGTTGAAAGAAACTACAAACAGTAAGAACTAAGAAGAGGTAGTGTTAATCACGACAAGGAATGCGTTCATGTAGACTTGTTGAAGGATTGCGAAAAGCTAATAGGAATTGGTAGGAACAGTTTAAAACAGTTTGTATTAAAACTGATTCCCAGAGCTTCTGGACAAAAATAATCGGAAGGACGACTTCAGAGTGGATTATCAGGCAATCTTTCAAGCGCCACAGCAGGGACGCGACGTGGAGCGGGATCCAGCTTTAGGCCGAACTTTCAGACTTTTTGGAACGATGAACAGTCAGAGGCTATTGGACTCTAGTAGACTAGTAGTCCACAAAGCGCTTTTTCTTCTGTCAACCGTCCAAATTCCAAACTGGCGGCTCCTCACTTCCCATCCTGCCTCGTGATGATAGAATGCCGGACCCAGCTTCTTAGACTCGCGAGTCGGCTTTTGCTGGCACTGCTCCGTCGTCCGACACACACTCAGATGTGCGACGAGAGGGAGCCAACAAATTCACAGTGCTGGAATCTATTTGATTTCTGGAGCGTGGACTTTATAACATTCGCCGCCCGGCGCCATGATTAGCGCGAATGAACCTTAAGTAAGAGTTAAAGTTTTTGTGAAGCGAGATGAAAGATGGTTAAGAAAGATTCGGTGACAGTGCCAGTTCACCTGTCACTCGGCGCTCCTCAAGGCAACCTTTACCGAAGATAAATTACTCGAAATCGAAATCGCTTTCATTTGATTTTGACGCCATTTATTACAGCTGACTGCTGTGCTTTTAAGCTACGTTGGCCGTTAACAATGGCTCCTGGACCCACCCACTGGTAAACCTTGAATACCAGGTCCGGGTACAATCTTATCTGTCGAGTGTCGAGTATCCACAAGCCATATGGCGTTGTCGCTGAACACATAGCCTGTCTTGCTGTACTCATGACAATGGCTCCCGGTCCTAGCAACTCTTCTCCGACGCTGTCGCTCTTTCTGTGGATCCCGCTGAGTGTCGCTCCGATTTGTATTCCTAAGACGGACAGAGGAATTAGGAGTAGGGTCTTCTTTTTCTGGGTCTAAACTAATCTTTCATGTGCGCATGGTTGGAATCATTTAAGAGCTGGGCCAAATGAATTTGCTTCATTTTTCTTTCTATTTTTACTCCGTCACTGAGTCGATGAAGAAGAAGACGAATACAGGTTTAGACGAGCGAGAGGAGAGTCAAGTTTGTCATTGCAAAGCCCTCGAATCCACTCATCATTTTATTGAAGAACTGCTCGGATTTATGGTGTACATGACGAGCAAAACGACTCCAGAGACTGGGCTTTAAGTTTCCCAATACTATCATTGGTTTTTTGATTACTTGATTAGGATATGGGTCGTCATCCCATTTCATAATTCTTCAAGAACTGAACTTCCACTGTTATTTATTTAAACGACTACATAAACAAAACGTACTCCCCTGACCACTCATCTCTGCAACAACCATCAATCTTTGAAAAGTAAACCCTCACTAAGCAAAGGAAATTAAAGTAGATTCTTTAAATATTTACAGGGTATTCAATCGAATGTGAGTTCCGATTGCATCGTCTCCAGAGCCCAGTTTGCTGAACATCTGCAGCGTGATTATTGCGAGACAAGACCAGCATTAGAATAAGCTCTTCCTCACATTCATCACACGTCATCCCCTGCGTGGTCTTTCATTACAAAAAAAGAAAAAGTACTCTTTAACATCGCTGCTGTCTTTCATGGACTTTGGTAGCCTGGTAACAGTACTGAGCGCTTAGCTCTCATTGTTGTGCCCTGTTACAACTACTACGTCTAACCCGAGATAGAGACAGAGAAGGGAGTCGATGATTATGCCCATGACCGGAAGTGGATAGCTGGAGAGGTCGGACATACAGGTTTTCATGGCGTCCGACCGGCCTACGCTGCTTCTCTCCCATGATTACTATACAGAGTCATCCATTCACGATTCAAATTTTGACATATTAAAGGAGGTTGGAGACTGAGAGGTAACGAGGAGAGGGATCAGGGGAACTCAGGAAGTGTGATGGCATGATGATGTCTCGTGGTGGGAGGGCTCAAAATCCAAAACCAGGGACCACGAAAGATCACTAGGAGCAAGGGGCTTCCCACTCCGGCATTACGTTACGTTACCTGTGCCGAGTGGATCGTATCATTAAAGTAGCAAAAGCTCGGTTAGGCCTCGGGAAAGAGAACAATTTTCAGTGACAGTTTACGACATTACTAAAGTGGGTCCGCTATCTAGAAACGTGAGATGCCGGCGAACTAGCGGGCCCCCGGTTCGGGATTCCCGGAAAAGCCAAAAGCCAGAGCTTTCCTCTTCTTTAAACTCATCATCATCATTATCATCATCATTATCATCTCTACAAAGGAGAATAATGAGATAAAAATCCCATCTTCTTTTTATTTTGTATTTGTTTGAGTGAAAACTTTAATGGCGGATCTCATCCTGAAGTCTGTGTACTCGGACACGCCGCCCACAGAAGCATGGAAAAAGGAAGAATTCAAACATTTCGGCTTTCCGAAAGGGAAGGTAGTAGTTGTGATTGATCTCACTGTCTGGACTCTGGAATATACAACACAATCTCCCATGCTCGTCTATCCCTTCAGACACAGTCCTACAATCCCACATTTATAAAGTAGCTTTGTTTATTTACAGGAAAGCAAATCAAAAAGCTTAGATTTACATAACATGCACTGAAGCAGGAAAACTAAAAAATAAGAACGAAAGAAGAAATACAGACTGTACCATAAAACGAGTGCAGGCAACTGAAAAAAAGCCTAGAAGATGTTTGATTGAAGCCTACGGTCAAATCCTCCTTTAGAGTAGTGTTAAATCACCGGTGCTGGTTTCGTTTTTTAGCGAGAGAAATGGGGAACGAGGCCAGGAACGAGATATGGACGCCATCGTCGAGCTCAAGCAATCTTCGAAGAAGATGAATCCGGATCCATCGAGTTGGGACCCATCTCCACCAAATGACACTGCAAATGAAAAAAATCTCTAAAATTTGTGTTTGATCCTGCGCTTGCTCCTCCGGCATCTTTGACCGAATTAGATGCTTAGAGTCCAATATAAATCTCTTTGAATTAAAATCTGATTGCAACCCTGCTCAAACGCTCATCTCAGGAAGCCTCGGGTGAGTAAAATGAATTACGTTGTCTACAGGACGGAGGCAATTGATTTGAATTACTTGAGATAAATAACGTTTAGAACTGTTCTCTACTCTCCTCTGTTCAGAGAGTTATAATTCGTGAAAAGTGGCTCTAACCTCTCCCTTCCAGAAAACCAGTTTCAATAATATTTTCTTCTTCCTTGTCCTTCTCTCGTCTCCATCGTGGGACTTTGTGGATCGTCTCTCTCATTGTTCACAGCTGGGGCATATAAAATTTGTCTGGGACTTATCCTCTCTCCTTTCTGTGGAGCTGGGTAGACGCTGCAGCTGTTTCATCCTCGACTTGTCCTCTTCTCCTTGTCAACTCGCTTTCAAACTTGTATTATTTACTCTTTCTTGTATTAATTCCCCGGACTTCTCTCACCATTGTTATAGCCTTATCGTTGTGCTTCAATCAAGCTCAGGCCTGCACCCATGTTTATTTATTGCAGACTTGGGAAAGAAACGAGATTACGAATGGAATCTGTGTTCAATTAGTTGAGGCAGGGTTACCTACAAATCAACTAACCAGAGGCGGCTAACAAATGCATTCCTACATTATGTCTGGTAGGTGGAACCTCTTAAAAATTTGTAACATTTTACCAGACACATAACATTGGGTAAAATCAGGCTGAAACGTTAGGGTGGGAGTTTTGTTACCCACGATATGTCCTTAGCAGGTCTGATAAAGTCGGTCAACTCGATTAGGCTAGATCGTAAGACAATTTCATGTGTCGGTGAGGGAGACCCCAAAAATTAAAGCTGGACCTCTTTTTTCTTCGCAGCCATCACATCTGTTCTCCTCACATCAACGTTAACACCCAAGAGGCTCAAGACTTGTCACTGATTGCAATTTGTAACGCAGAGACCTAGGTAGATCACAACTTTGTCTATAGAGCCCAAAGTTAGATAGTTCACAGGCGTATAGTTAGATGTTTTCAACCTGTGGCCTAGCGGCTCACTATCACCACTGTCCGATAAAGTTCAAATTTTATACGTTGATTGCAGCTGTTATGTAATATGGACTTTTTGTTCTATTCCGGCAACTTTCGCCGATCTCCGTCAGTTGGTCTCCGGCTTCTCGCACAACGATGGACATTTAACGTGAATCAAAGTCAGAAGGCAAGGCTGCAGATAAAGAGAGATAGAGAGAATTAAAACGCGAAGATGCTGGAGTTTTCTTCTTTCTTCTTTGGTTTTAACGAGAAGATGTTGGAGTCTCCGGTAGCAGGAATGCTGCAGAAGAGAAACAGTTGTAGGAAAAACGGGGTCATGGAGGTCATTAAGGTACAAACAGATCAGGAGCATTGGCGACTGTTGATAGACGATGATCCAACAGCAATGGACACGGACTCTGATTCAAAAAGCTGTCAACCAAACGTTCCAAATCATGGCACACCAATCTCCTCCGCACATAACTATTTTTGTTTTTTTTTTTGGGCCCAAACCCATAAGATATGGACCTACCATGATCAACTCGAAAATAATGATTCACATTCAATCTTAATTTCTCATTCACATCATCGGCTTAAATAGCCATTATACAAAATATACATGGAAGAATTTGAGTGATTAACGGGATTACCCCAATCACCGGATTTATAGAATATTACATGATTTCTCCTTAAGGAAAGAAATCTCTAAGTAAATCTTAACACTCCCCCTCAAGTTGGTGCATAGATATCACTTATGCCCAACTTGTCAAGACATTTGTTAAAAGCTCGGTAAGACACTGCCTTGGTTAGCACATCGGCAAGCTGATCCTCAGATCGAACATGAGGGACTTCAATGATTCTTGCTTCTAACTTTTCTTTAATAAAGTGTCTATCAACTTCAACATGTTTAGTTCTATCATGCTGGACTGGGTTGTGGGCAATATCACATGCGGCCTTATTGTCACAATATAATTTCATAGGACTTGTCTGCTCAATATGTAGTTCTTGTATCAGATTTTTGATCCATAATAATTCACATATTGCCTTGGCCATTCCCCTGTATTCGGCTTCAGCTGAAGATCTAGCCACCACCTCTTGTTTCTTACTTATCCAAGTGACCAAATTTCCACCTACAAATGTAAAGTATCCAGAGGTAGATCGTCGATCTTCTATTGACCCAGCCCAATCGGCATCGGTATAACCTTCAATTTTCAAGTCACCTCCCTTTTTAAATAAAATTCCTTTCCCTGGAGATGATTTCAGGTAGCGTAGGATACGGTTGACGGCATTCATATGTTCTTCACTTGGAGAGTGCATAAATTGACTAACCACACTTAGTACATAAGCTAAGTCTGGTCGGGTATGTGCAAGATACATTAATCTCCCAACTAGTCTCTGATAACGCTCCTTGTTAGCAGGAACTTGATCTGAATGTATTCCAAGTTTCAGATTTTCTTCCATAGGAGTACTGACTGGACTACATGCTGTCATACCAGTTTCTTTCAATAAATCCAAAGCATATTTTCGTTGAGATAGAAAAATTCATTCCTTAGATCTGGACACTTCAATGCCAAGAAAATATTTTAAGTAGCCAAGATCCTTCATTTTAAATTATCTAGCAAGACGATTTTGCAATGATTTCTTTTCTTCTGGATCATTCCCAGTTACTATCATATCATCAACATATACAATAAGAGCTGTGATGCCCTCCTTGTTATATTTCAGGAAGAGAGTATGATCTAAGTTGCTTTGCTTGTATCCGATAGATTTCATAAAATTCGTGAACCTTCCAAACCACGCCCTCGGGGACTACTTCAAACCATATAGGGATTTCCTCAGTTTACATACTTGTTTGCCTCCTTTGTTTTGCATAATGCATCCAGGAGGTAATTCCATATATACTTCTTCTTGGAGATCTCCGTGTAAAAATGCATTTTTTACATCAAACTGATATAAGGGCCAATCAAGATTCACAACCAGAGATAGTAGAATCCGAACGGTGTTGATTTTGGCCACTGGTGCGAATGTCTCCATATAATCAATCCCGTATGTTTGAGTATATCCTTTGGCGACAAGCCTTGCTTTGAACCTTTCAATAGTGTCATCGGCTTTATATTTAATGGTAAATACCCACCTGCATCCAACTGGTGTCTTTCCTACAGGTAGGTCAACCACTTCCCATGTTGAATTCTTCTTAAGAGACTTCATTTCTTCATTCATGGCTTCCTTCCATTTAGAATCTTTCAAGGCTTCCTGCACACTATTAGGAATAGATATAGCAGATAATTGATTCACAAATACCTCATTTGCCTTTGACAATCTATGATAAGACACAAAATTATGCATGGGATACTGAGATTTAGAGGTGAGAAGAAGTTCATAATTGACTCTAGGTTTTCCTCTTGTGGTTCGATGAGGTAGCACTCTTAGTTGAGTTTTGGAACTTACCTGAGGTTCAGACATGGACTCGGACTCAGAAGGCAATTGATCAATTGGTACATTATGAAGGGGGGAAGATGGCGGCTGAGACTCTGGTTGCATCACTTCCATCTGGTTTTGTCTTTCTCCATCCTGTGAATCATTTTGATGTCCACAGTTGTAATCGGAATATTGACCACTTGTACTATCCAAAATATCCAAATGATGATAAAGGGTCTTTAATTCAATCCTGTTCTCCTCCTGTATTGAAGACTCGGGAGTAGAATAATACATGTTTTCTTCGTGAAATACCACGTCAAGAGTGACATACAATTTGCGAGATGGAGGATGATAACAACGATAACCTTTCTGATGTTGAGCATAACCAACAAAAACACACTTGTGAGTTCGGGGTTCCAATTTATGTCTCAATGACTTATGGAGGTGAACAAAGGCTACACACCCAAAAACTTTAGGTGGTAGATTCGGCACAGCAGGTGAACTTATGGTTTTATGAAAAACACTCAAGGGAGTCTGAAATTGTAACACACTCGAGGGTATTCGATTGATAAGGTAAGCTGCAATTGTGATGGCTTCACCCCAGTAACTTGCCGACATATGAGCTTCAAACAAGGAAGCACAAACAACTTCAAGAAGGTGGCGGTTCTTTCGCTCTGCAACTCCATTTTGCTGTGGGGTGTACGGACAAGTAGTTTGATGAGTAATACCATGATCATCTAGATATTCTTTGAAACTTTGATTCACAAATTCTCCCCCATTGTCACTTCGAAGAGTTCATATTGTAGAATAATACTGAGTGACTATCATTTTGTGAAATTGTTTGAACAACGAACTAACTTCACTTTTTGACTTCATTAAACAAATCCAAGTCATACGGGTGTGATCATCAATAAAAGAAACAAACCACCGTTTATCACTAAGAGAGGCTATATTTGCTGGACCCCACACATCAGAGTGAATAATCATAAATGGTTCTGAGCTCCTATTCATGCTTATTGGAAATGGAACACGATGGCTTTTCGCCAATTCACATACATCACACTTAAAATCTGAAATAGATAGTTTTTCAAAAAGTGTAGGAAACAATTTTTTTAAATAACCAAAGGATGAATGACCCAACCGTTTATGCCATAACCAAATGTCAGAATCTGCAGATTTATTCTTCATGGAGAACGCTTGGGCTAACTGATGAAAACTTTCTGGCTGCAGATCAAGGTAATAGAGTTTCCCCCTTCTAGTACCATACCCAATTGTCTTCTGAGTTCGGATATCCTTAAAAACACAAAGGTTAGGCCAAAAAACCACAATACAATGCAGAGTACGAGTTATTTGAGCAACCGATAATAGATTATGATTGAGGGTTGGAACAACTAATACAGAATCAAGACTCAGATTTTCAGTGAGAGTGATAGAACCTTCTCCAATAACGTGAGATGGAGTACCATTTGCTATAGATACGATATGTTGTTCAGATGGTTTCATACTTTTAACATGAAGATTGTCAAAGGTCATATGATCGGTAGCACCAGAATCAATTATCTATTCACTATTTCTACTAGGAGTAGAAGTATTAATAACCTTACCAGATGTAGCGATTAAGACTGATGCATCCTCAGTTGTGTGAGAGGTGGAAGGTTCTGCTACTACAACGGAAGCATGATTATTTGATTTGGAGTTCCTTTTGCGAGGCGCTTTTGTAGGGTCCCACCATTCTGGATACCCGATAAGTTCATAACATCGTTCCTTTGTATGCCCATTGCTAAGAACCCATCACGATATCCAGGCTTATCCCAACCTTTATGAAGCCCTAACAATTCATCTTCCTTCTCACAATCAGGTTTTTCAACATCTCCAACATCATCATCACCACCACTTCTGAAACCAGGATCTGCATTCTCTGCTCCATAATAATCCACATCAAAAGTCTCTTTCATTTTCTTATCATACTCCTTGGGGTCAAAATCCTCCTCTAGATAATCTTCATCAAGTGCACAAGCCTCTCCCTCCTTTATTCCAATTACATCCTATATTTTGTCCAACTTATCCGATATCTCCTTCATCTTTAAATTCTTCAGGTGTTTCAGTTCCTACCCATCTCCATCATCTTCTTGTTTTCTCTTTCCTCCTTTCTTTGTCTCTGTGATTTTCTAGCATTGGTTTCATAATTTTAACATACTGATTGTCAAAGGTCATATGATCAGTAGCACCAAAATCAATTATCTACTCACTATTTCTAATAGAAGCGAAAATATTAAGAACCGTACCAAATGTATCAATTAAAACTGATGCATCCTACCATTTGTGAGGCGCTTTAGTAGGATCCTACCATTCTGGATACCTAATAAGTGCATAGCATCTCGACTTTGTATGTCCAACCTCACCATAGAGAGTACAAATACGTTATGGTTTTGATTCCTTCGACATGATGCAAGAAAATCGGTGACGATCAGAATAAAATCACCCAAAAAATACTGGTCTGGTCAGCTTCTTGCCGAGCGTGATCCGGACTTGGATCGAACCGAGACCCAAAATCGGGTCAACCCCAGTGGAGTAGACCAAATTTCCAGATGGGGCCGAGAAAAAAAAATATTAGGTCAACCTAGTGGTAGACCGTACCAGCTCCTAAACTGGACCAGAATCATAAACCCAAACCGGGTCAACCCAACGAACAAAAATTGAATTCTTATTCTCTGACTGGATTATTATTTTGAAGTATTGGCAGTATATTCCTTGGTTAACATATTATTTGGTATATAAACTCGCATCAGATTATTTTACGAGTCCTTTTTAAGGATTTTCATTATTTGGTACATGTTATTGGACTCATGCTCGTTTCAGTAGCAGCTATTGTGTTTCTTTGGATGAGACATTATTATTGAAGAATGACTTCTTAGTTAATGATTTTTATCAGCATTGGTTATTCTGATAGAGGATGAAAGCCAAGGTGGCCCCAAAATATTATCTTTTAGGTAATTACCGTTACCCCCTTTAATCGGCATTTATTACTCCTACCACTTAAGGGGAGTGTTGGAAGATATGGCAGACTGTCATTTTATACGAGAATATCCTATACACTATTTGCTATAAGCTGGGAGTTTATGATGTTCTCTCACACCTAGCTTGAGGTGAATGTTGAAAGATAGGCCCAAGCCCACATGACCAAGGAAGACCCACATATCCAAGAGTATTGGAAGATGGGCCCAACACATAAGATAAGGACCCACCATGATCACACGAGTTGGAATCCTTATCACATGAGTTGGATGATTTGGCAAATATTCCTAGATTAATAAAATTGATATATCTTCCATTGATTTGTGTAGATTTGGATAATCATAATTGATGTAATTTGGTTAAGTTTTAGGGGCATAATTATAATATTGTAGTTTGATTACTTTATAAATTGAGTTTCAGGGGAAGGGTTAGGAAATAACTCCTTAACTCTTCTACCTCTTGTTTTCTCCCAATGGGTCTCTCTCTTTTTCTCCCCATAACCTGTAGCCATGGAGTCCTGAAAATCAACACTTTAAACTTCTGTCACCCATTTTCAGCAATTAGGTTTGGTGTGGCCCCATCAACTGTTTCATGACCGCTTGTCTTGTTTTTGTTTGTGGCTTCTCTTGCTTCTTCTCCTCCTTAACAAACAACTTTAGAGACGAAAGAAGGAATGTTTGGTACGGGCTAGTGACTTCCTAGGGCTTGTGGGTTATTGACGGGGATGAGGTCATCGCCATTCCATCAAACGAGCTATCCAAATATAAATTGAAGGCGATGTATTTCGTGCATGTTTTATTATAGGTGCTGGTATTTGCAGAAACTACATTGTTCGATCAAAGTGTTGTCAAATGCTTATATCCGACTCCTTTGGAAGATACCAAGGAGGCCCTTGTTGCTTTGCCTGTTGGGATTGGAGTCATTTGTAGCATGTTGTTAGTTGTGTTCCCTACAACTCACCATTGGATCATTTCCAGATCTCTTCGCATTCAGGTATCCTTTCCCCCTCTTTATTGAAAGACGCAGTGCAAACTCATATTTGAGATTTAATATTTTTGTTTCCATATGATTATTTGTTACTGTAATTTTTTTCTATGATTATTCTTTACTATATTTTTTTTTCCGTATGATTATGGGCAATGTGTCAATTGAGTTCAACAGACACACATATAGGTTAGTTTAAGAAGCCCATTATTTGAAGCCCAACTCATTATTATCCTTAGGAGTGGCATTCAATCGAGTCGGTTTGCTAGCGGCTCGATTCTGGCTTGGTTCGATTCGTTTTATCTGGATCTTGAACATGGTTTGAGATCCACATCAGACTCGTTTAAGTTAACGAGCTGAGCTTGACCGAACTATGGTTCGGTTCGAAAGCTAATGAGTCGGCTCGTTAACTTAACGATGGCCCAGAAGTCGGGAGTGGGAGGTGTCTTCGTCTCAATTTCTCGGGAATCATGGGGAACGGGGAAATGACATTCAACAACTTTCTTTTCTTCGATTTCTTCCTCCCCCTATTTGTAGTCGTCGATCCTTATCATCATCGAGCCCCTCCCGCAACTTTCTCTCCCTCTTCTTTGTCTCCATCTCTCTTTCCCCCCTCCCTGATACACACACACACACACATTTGAACTGCACATCCGTGCGAACTCTCACATGCGACATTTTTTATTATAAATTATATTATAACCTTGTTATGGTTCCTATAATATGAGGTAGAAAGAATTTTTTAAGTGGAAATATTTCCTCCTTTCCCCCTAAGTAGGAGGGGTATTTCAGAAATCTATCCTACTCCTTATAAAGATATAAAAAAAAAAAACCATGCCCGTACTTGTTTAGTACAGACAGTGGAGTTAATATGTTTATACCTTGCTACTTGGTTCGACATTATCACTTGTTTTCGGGAAGACTGGAAATTTTTATAAACTTGTTTGAGGTACAAATCGGTAAAGAGATTGCATGATGTTGGATGCAACTTCCATGCTCTGGAAAAAAAAAACGAAAATGGGCATGCGATTATGTCTTCCAAAACCATTATTCTTAAACTTTTTTTCTGTTTTGATGATCTGGTTTCTAGTCCTTGAATTAGAACAATATGATTGAGTACAAATAGATAAAACTAACGTTGTTTTTCAAAGGAATGATTTTGTGTTTGATTATTGAATAAAATTTATGCATAATTATATAGCTTTTATGAATAATTTGATGCATAGTATATAAATATTTTTTTGCAGGGTTAATATATAGAGGTTATGACCAATTTGAAGTGGAGGTTATGTCCAATTTTATTAATACATATATTTACTTCTAGATACAATGTGTTTGACACATATTTTATGCAAAGTTAAGTTGGAACTCGAACTCGATTACAAATATTGAGTTTGAGCTCGATTACAATTTTAGGCTTGAAGCTAGGCTTGGCTCGAGCTCGAGTTCAAAATATTTAAATCAAACCTGACTCGAACATAGGCAGATTCGGGTTTGACTTGATTTGATGCCAACCCCTAAAATTTATCCTGGCACTGTGTCACGGGACCTAGGCCCACAGTCCACCCATTGGGCCAATTTGAGGATACATAGAGGAGGTTCTAGTCCAAGCCCTCTATGGATGGCCCAACACTTGCTCTAGAAGGAAGGATCTCTAGAAGCTCTCTAGAAGGTCCCGCACATACACCAAGTTGGATCCGGTATATGTACTTGGGCATACACCCTAGTATTGTATATAGGAATCTAGAAAGGTCCATAGTTAGATGGTAGTGGAATAGTCTAGAAGGATCCAACCCATTGGATCAATGACAAGTGTACATAATCTAAAACATTCCTTGCTCCCCCTCAAAACTATAAATAGGGGAGAGCCTCTCATTTGTACACAACTCATTGGAGAGTAATACAATCTCTCTTGAGCAAGTCCCTTGAGTCCTCTTAAGTTCTCTTATTGCTTTCATCGGGCGAGTGAGTGTAGCCCTTGCAAGTAAGAGTGAGAGTTAAGCTGACTTGTGTCTTTGCAAAAGGAGTTTGCACACAAGTGTCGCACGGGTTAAGCAAAGGAGTTGCGACCCCATGACAGTTGGTATCAGAGGTTCGGTTCGAGAGGGGGAATTGCTGAGGATTGTTGTTGCGTCATGGCCAGCGATTCGCAAGTGACCAACGTGCCAGTGGAAGGCCAGTCTTCAAAGACGAAAAGAGATAGGTCAAGGGACCGAGGTCGGGAATCGTCTTTGGATGCTCGTATGTCTATACTGGAGGCTCGGGCCCGTAAGTTCGAACAAACTCTCTTTGAGTGTTTGAACAAATCGAATACTTTTGTAGATACCTTGCATAGTCTTGAGGCCGACATGCGAAGTGCAGTAGAGGTTTTTAAAACCTTGAATGAAAAGACAACAGAGAAGGTTGAAAGTATGTCGGAAAGGCTTGAGACTATGGAAGGAGAAATGACTAGCCTCCGCGAAGAAGTAGCTGAACTCGAAGATGTCAAAATTCGACTGACCCTATTGGAGAAGGCGGTAGCTTCTGGGGGAGGGCTTGGACCGAGGGAGTTTGCTCCAAAGGTCAAAGTCCCAGAACCTAAGAGCTACAATGGGAAACGAGATGCCAAGGAGTTGGAGAATTTTCTTTGGCAAATGGAGCAATACTTCAAAGCCACCAAGATTTCAGAGGAAGCCTTGAAGGTGGATACAGCCACTATGTATCTCACCGATGATGCAATGCTATGGTGGAGACGGAGGTACGGTGATGTGACCGAAGGCCGTTGCACTATAGCAACGTGGGAAGATTTCAGGAAGGAGATCAAGTCTCAATTCTTCCCAGAGAACGTGGAGTACTTAGCTCGGAAGGATCTAAAGCGGCTAAAACATACGGGGTCTATTCGAGAATATGTCAACCAGTTCACAGCATTGCTGCTAAATATATCTGACATGGCTGAGAAAGACAAACTCTTCTTCTTCATGGACGGTTTGCAACCTTGGGCGGAGCAAGAGTTGCAAAGGCGGGGAGTTCAAGACCTGGCCACCTCACTCTCAACAGTAGAGAAGTTAGTTGAATTCACAAAGAAGGTTGAGGGCTCAAACAAAGACAAAAGGGGCAAGCCTAACCAAGGCAAAGGCGGGGGAGACAAACCGAAGTACCAGAAGGAAGAAGGTAAGAAAACCAACTATGATCAAAAGGGCAAAGGTAAGTTCGTCCCTTGTCGCTCTGGTTGTTTCATTTGTGACGGAGACCATAGAGCTTTTGAGTGCCCAAAGAAGAAGCATGATGGGACCCTTAGGATGTGCATCGACTACCGAGCACTCAACAAGGTAACCATCAAGAATAAATATCCGATTCCGCTCATAGCAGATTTGTTCGATAGGCTGGCTGAGGCACGCTACTTTAGCAAACTTGATCTTCGATCGGGGTACTATCAAGTGCGGATTGCTGAAGGAGATGAGCCGAAGACTACTTGTGTCACCAGGTATGGAGCTTACGAGTTTCTAGTAATGCCCTTCGGTTTCACGAATGCCCCAACTACGTTTTGCACTTTGATGAACAAGATCTTTCATCCATACTTGGATAGATTCGTGGTGGTCTACTTGGATGATATCGTAGTCTACAGTCAAACATTAAAGGAACACGTAGACCATTTACGAATTGTTTTCCAAGTACTATGGGAAAACTCTCTCTATGTGAAGAGAGAGAAGTGCTCTTTTGCCTTGAAGGAAGTCTCATTCCTTGGGCATTGGATCGGAGATGGGCGGATCTGGATGGACAAGGCCGAAGTCCATGCTATAGCAAAGTGGGAGGTACCCACGAAGGTGACAGAGCTGCGGAGCTTCTTGGGCCTTGTCAACTACTACCGAAGGTTCATCGAGGGATACTCGCAGCGTGCTGCTCCACTCACAAATTTGTTGAAAAAGAACGTTTCATGGCTATGGACGGAGCAGTGCAAGGAGGCGTTTGAGGACCTTAAGGGCGCAGTAATGGCGGAACCAGTGCTCAAGTTGGCGGACCATTCCAAAACTTTTGAGGTACACATTGACGCTTCTGACTTTGCCATTGGAGGGGTACTGGAACAGGATGGGCACCCTGTTGCATATGAAAGTCGGAAGCTAAATGAGGCGGAGCGAAAGTATACGGTTCAAGAGAAGGAGATGATGGCCGTAGTACATTGCCTAAGAACGTGGAGGCACTACTTGCTTGGCTCTCGCTTCATTGTCAAGACGGACAATGTGGCTACAAGTTACTTTTAGACTCAGAAGAAGTTGAGCCCGAAGCAAGCGAGTTGGCAAGACTTCCTGGCCGAGTTTGATATGGTGATGGAATACAAGCCTGGACGGATTAACCAGGTTGCGGATGCATTAAGTCGGAAGGCTGAACTCGCCGCCCTGAGGCTCGACCACGTGGCCACGGTAAGCAAACTTACTGAGACTTTACCAGACCGTATACGAGAAGGGCTTAGCAAGGATGATGTGGCCAAAGGCATCATTCAAGCTATTGAAGATGGAAGGACAAGGAGATTTTGGCAAGAGGATGGACTTATCTACACCAAGGGGAACCGTCTTTATGTGCCAAAGTGGGGCACCCTCCGAAGAGAATTGATGAAGGAGTGCCACGACACCCTATGGGCTGGCCATCCAGGGCAAAGATGGACCCTTGCCTTGTTGGAAACCAGATACTATTGGCCCCGGATGGCGGACGATACAGACGAGTACGTGAAGACCTGCCTAGTTTGCCAACAAGACAAGGTTGAACATAGAAAGCCGGGAGGGTTGTTGGAACCATTACCTATGCCGGAACGACCGTGGGAGAGCATCTCCATGGACTTCATATCAGCGTTGCCTAAGATAGACGAGATGGGGTCTATCTTAGTTGTGGTAGATCGGTTCTCCAAGTATGCTACCTTCATTGCTGCTCCAACAGATTGCACTGCAGATGAAGCAGCCCGACTGATCTTGAAAAATGTGGTGAAGTATTGGGGAGTCCCTAAGACGATTATAAGTGATCGAGACCCTCAGTTCACTGGAAAGTTCTGGACGGAGATGTTCAAACTCTTGGGGACAGAACTTTGCTTCTCCACGAGCTTTCACCCCCAAACAGATGGACAAACAGAACGCACAAATGCATTGCTGGAGGAATACCTAAGGCACTTCGTGAGTGCAAATCAGAAAGATTGGGTGAAGCTTTTGGATGTGGCCCAGTTTTGCTACAACTTGCAAAAGAGCGAGTCAACAGGCCACAACCCCTTTGAGTTGGCCACCGGCCAACAACCGCTCACACCATTGACGGTAGGGACCAGCTATGAAGGCAAGAGCCCTGCAGCCTACCAGTTTGCTAAGAATTGGCATGAACAAGCTGACATAGCGAAGTCTTACCTACACAAGGCGGCTAAGAGGATGAAGAAGCACGCAGATGGAAAGAGGCGGCCACTTGAGTTCAAGGTGGGGGACCTAGTCATGATAAAGTTACCACCCCAACAGTTCAAGGCTTTGCACGGTAAACACAAGGGGTTGGTAAGGAGATATGAAGGGCTCTACCCCATCATCAAGAGAGTAGGAAAGGTTTCATACCAAGTCCAACTCCCACCGTCCCTCAAGATTCATCCGGTCTTTCACGTAAGCATATTGAAGCCCTACCATGCAGATACGGAGGATCCCTCACGGGGAGTTAGCAAACGTGCACCACCATTGATGACTTCGTCATTTGACAAGAAGGTGGAGTACATCATTAGCGATCGCGTGAAGAGACGAAGGGGAGTCCAGCCTAAGACTGAGTACCTAGTGAAATGGCGTGGATTGCCAGAAAGTGAGGCTACATGGGAAGAAGCTGAGGCGCTGTGGCAGTTCGAGGACCAGATCATGATGTACAAGGAACGCAACGAGGACGTTACGTGAATTAGGCGGGGGAGAATGTCACGGGACCTAGGCCCACTGTCCACCCATTGGGCCAATTTGAGGATACATAGAGGAGGTTCTAGTCCAAGCCCTCTATGGATGGCCCAACACTTGCTCTAGAAGGAAGGATTTCTAGAAGCTCTCTAGAAGGTCCCACACATACACCAAGTTGGATCCGGTATATGTACTTGGGCATACACCCTAGTATTGTATATAGGAATCTAGAAAGGTCCATAGTTAGATGGTAGTGGAATAGTCTAGAAGGATCCAACCCATTGGATCAATGACAAGTGTACATAATCTAGAACATTCCTTGCTCCCCCTCAAAACTATAAATAGGGGAGAGCCTCTCATTTGTACACAACTCATTGGAGTGTAATACAATCTCTCTTGAGCAAGTCCCTTGAGTCCTCTTAAGTTCTCTTATTGCTTTCATCGGGCAAGTGAGTGTAGCCCTTGCAAGTAAGAGTGAGAGTTAGGCTGACTTGTGTCTTTGCAAAAGGAGCTTGCACACAAGTGCCGCACGGGTTAAGCAAAGGAGTTGCGACCCCGTGACAACTGGCTCGGCTGCCCACCCGTCGATAGCGCTCCGTGGGCTGGGACTACGTAAACTAGTTTTTTATGGGCAATGTGTAATAAAGTTCAACAGACCCACATCTAGATTAGTTTAAGAAGCCTATTATTTGAGGCCCAACTCGTTACCATCCTCTCACAGGCTCGGCGGCCCGTCTCGCTATAGCGCTAGCGCTCCCTCGTCTTATAACGTATAAAGTCTCAGCCAGAATTTGGCGGTAAATTAACTCAGACTGCCATGTTAACATTGATGAGTGATGCATGTTTTCCCGCGCAATACGAGAAAAGCGCAAGCCTCAGGAGGGAAAAGCCAGGAAGCCAAGAGGGGTCTTTTGTTTCCCGTTGGGGTCTTTGTGCCTGGAACCCTAATTCCCGCCCTATATCCACTCGATTTTGTCAATGATTTGATGTCTCCTCGCCGATTTGCAACTATCAGAGCTTGGTGGCCATATCCCGCGGTGGATCGGACGCTTTTGAAGATTTAAGGCGATGCTGTTTCCCTGTTTGTCTCTACAAGAACTAAGCTTCAATTGGAGATTAGCTTCCATTTCTAGGTCACAATGGTAGCTGTTTCCATGGATACCTGTGGTTCTAAGGTGTTTGTTTATGAAAATCCTGCTGCCAAATTTATCGATGTAGTACACAGCTGTTTTAAGTATATTAATCCTAACATTTTATCTTGTTTGTTCAGCGCAAGTTTGATGAACTTTCTTCTCCAGCCAAGACATTATCAAGTTCTGCTTCTCCTCCACGCTCCCCTGCTGCATCTCCTGCAAATGGTAGTTTTGGTGGGACTTACTTGAAGATGGCTCCAACTCCTGTAAGCACTGCAATGACCACAGCGAAGTGGTTAGAAACTGTCATTTTTCCACTCCCTTCAAAACCTTCGGCTGTACTGGAACGTTATTTTTCTTCATGTGATAAGGATGTATCTCATGATGTTATACATAGGGCCCTCATAATATTGCAAGCTATCTTCCCTAGTAGTCATGGAGAACAAGGAGTAGCTGGAATGCTGCGGAGTGTGACCCTAATGGATACCATATGGGCAGAACAAAGAAGAACGGAAGCTTTAAAGTTGTATTACAGGGTATTAGAATCAATGTGTAAGGCAGAATCTAGTATAGTACAGGGCGGTAACTTGACCTCGTTGTTGTCAAATGAGAGGTTTCATCGGTGCATGCTTGCATGTTCAGCAGATTTGGTTTTGGCTACTCATAAGTCAGTTAATGAGCTTTTTCCTGCTGTATTGGAAGGAACTGGTATTACTGCTTTTGATCTGAGTAAGGTGATAGAGAGTTTTGTTAGACATGAAGAGAGTCTTCCAAGAGAGTTGAAGAGGTATCTAAATTCTTTGGAGGAGAGACTGTTGGAGAGTATGGTCTGGGAAAAAGGCTCCTCAATGTACAACTCTTTGATTGTTGCAAGATCAAGCCTGGCAGCAGAGATTAACCGCCTGGGTTTATTAGCGGAACCCATGCCATCATTGGATGCTATAGCAATGCATCATAACATTTCTAATGTTGAATTGCCACCTCTGCCTCATCTTCTGCCTAAGCACGAGGTTTCTGCAGGTGACCGGTTGCTAGTTATGGTTTGCCAATACTATTGCATATGTGACCTTGCTGTCTGCTTTTTATAATCATTAAAGCATATATTATTGGTTCCGCAGATCAGAATGGAGATGTTCAGTCTCCCAAAAGAGTGTGTAATGAATTTAAGAATTCATTGCCAGAGCGTAATTCCTTCTCTCCACCTCTGAAGGAACGTGTGCTAGGCTTCAGCACTCCAAAATCAAAGTTTCCACGCCCCTTACAGTCTGCTTTTGCCAGGTAAAGTTTATCCGACCATTTAAGACTGGCACGGAATTCTCATCTTAGAATGTTCTCAAAGTTAATTCATTTTACAGCCCAACACATCCGAATCCTGCTGGAGGTGGTGAAACGTGTGCTGAGACAGGGATCCAGATTTTATTTTGTAAGGTAAAATGTCATTCTGACATCTTTAAATCAACTGTTTAATATACAAAATATATATTATATATCAGAAATTGTTGAGAGTAATCAATTCGGTTCCCTTTTCAGGAGAGAAGAAGCAATTATACTATACTTCTCTGCATTATTAGATAATTATTTTAAAATAACATCACTACATGAATGTTCTTTAAATTTAGCTTTTAAATTTGTTCTTTGTTTTTGTTATTAAATTACTTGTTGTGCGCTTGCTATCTGTAGATTGTAAAGTTAGCTGCTATAAGAATCAAAAGCTTGTGCGAAAGGTTGCAACTGTCTCAGCAGGCCTTGGAAAGTGTATATTGTCTTATACAGCAAATCCTTAGTCAGCGGACAGCTCTTTTCTTCAATAGGCACATTGATCAGCTTATTCTCTGCAGCTTCTATGGTGTTGCAAAGGTATTCAAAGCAAATAAAGAAAACTTAATGGTTAACGCCTCAAGGTAGTTTTAAAATTTATTTTTGCTGCTTGCAGATTTCTCAGCTAAGCCTGACCTTTAAGGAGATCATTTACAACTATAGAAAGCAGCCATATGGTAAACCACATGTATTTTGTAGTGTTTTCGTTAATTGGCAATCGGCTGGCCGTAATGGGGTATTTCTCTGCCTGTTGAACTCTTTCAGCTTAATTGGTGAAATTATAATACTGACTGTCATCTTTGATGATTTGGACAACAGAGAACTGGTCAAGAGCATGTTGATATCATCACATTCTACAACGAGGTTTTTGTTCCTACTGTAAAGCCCCTACTTGTGGAGCTGGGCCCTGCTGGAGCAACTCTGCAGACAACCAGGGTGTCTGAAGATCACAACAATGCTGATGGTAGACCATTTCTGTTACCCCTTTAGCTGTAACCTCTGGCAATTAAACTGTTTTTTGACCCTGAGTTTCTTCTTGGTTTTGAATAGGCCAGTGTCCCCAGTCACCTCGATTGACTCCTTTCCCAAGTCTTCCTGATATGTCCCCTAAGAAAGTTTCTATGGCTCACAATGTGTATGTATCACCTCTTCGCTCATCAAAGGTAAGTAATATCTTTTGGTGTTCTTCAGGCTGCTTCTGCTAAAAAATGACCTTAAACTACAATTGGCTTGACATTGTTGCACGTCCATTTTAATTGCAGTTGGCACATTTTCTGAGAAATCCCGTCCTTCATATGTTTTTCAAAGTTCTGATGCTTAGTCATTACACCGTGTTATAAAAGCTGAACCAATCAGGCGACTGGGTCCGGTGCAACCGGGTTTAATTTCTGGTTAAATCGTTGCTGATGTCATAATGATACCAGCATATTTTTTAAAAATAAATATATATATATATATATATATTGGGGGGAATTCCCTCTGCTTCGCTCCGCTCCCTCCCCTTTCCCCTTCCCCTTCCCCTTCCCCTTTCCTCCTTCCTCCTCTCCCCTTCATGTTGTGTGGGGGAAATTTTTCCCCCACATACAATTGCATGCAACCTGGCTGCCAGGCTGGGTCAGCCGGGTTTTCTCCTCCACCCAGGTCTTAGAGACCCTTAACCTGGACAAGGGACAAGTTCCGGTTGAATCTTGTCCAACCTTGCTGGCCCATTCCAGGTCATTGTACTTCTCTTGCATTATTGATATTAAGCTAAATAGAGGTCACCCTTCCCTAACTATCATGTCTCTGAGAACTACGTTGACAGATTAAGTCAGAAGATATTATGCCAAATAAAGCTCATTTCTGAAAACCATATTGACAGATTAAACCAATAAACTTTCTTAACCATGTTTCTTGTGATTGGTTTTTACCATTGTTTGCTGTCAAGAATATGTGAAGCTGTAAAAAATATCACTAAATGGTTATTGAGCTAGATATTGATGGGATTGACAATATTTTACTCTGTTTGACAAAATAATGGTTGCCCTGCTTTATGTGGTGGTTGACTAAAGTTATGTGTTGAGATGTGCTTGTGTTTAACATGGGGTTCACTTGTGAAGTTTATTTCACAACCTTAAATAGCTTTGGTTTCACCTATATACGTCCAGAATAGAGACGAGCAGATCCATGCACAAAAATCATGTAGTTTGTCATCCTTGTTTTATTTTCCCAAAGTTTAGTCATGATGGGGGGTTTTTGGATCTTTATGGCTCTTTTTGTCTTTTGATTAGCAATTAGTTCTTAATGGTGTTGAATAATGTTTACAGGTGGATGCCTTGATTTCACCCAGCTCCAATAGTTCTTATGCTTGTGTTGGAGAAAGCACCCATGCTTACCAGAGCCCTTCCAAAGATCTTTCTGACATTAATAACCGCTTAAATGGGTATGTTTTTAGTAATCTTGAAACCAATTTGTCTTTCAGTTGTTGTAGAGCTTACTCAAACCTGCTGTCTTCGTTCTGTCTGGCAGTAATAGGGAGAATACTGGATTTAATGCATCTCGGAAGGTGAATATGAAACTCAACTTTGATGCTGGTCTAGTTAGTGATTCTATGGTTGCTCGCAGTCTGTACCCTCAGAATGGTAGTTCTGCTTCGCCTGGTGCTGCCACACCTTTAAAATGTGAGCAAGCTGACCCATGAAGCAACTTCCCGGGCTTCCTAAACTTCTTTGTATGTAAGTCTCGTGCCTTCACTTCTATTATGTACATGAGTTTGAAGTGAGGTATTTATATCTTGTTGGGGTGGTGGGCTACTGTAGAATATAGGCAATTCAGCTGCCGATGCCCTAAATGTTGATACATGTATGTCTAACTAATTTCAATCCAATAAAATCTTTCTATTTTTATTTTTTTTTCGTCTGTTCTGTTTATCTCATAGTGATCCATTTTTATTACTTTATAGAATGAATTGGTGGGGGCCAATAGACATTTGTTTGCTCCTTCCAATCGGTGCTCAGGTCCTCGTTTTAGTGGATTGGCTGGCAACCTCCACCATCCCCTATGGGTTTGGTAGTTTCATTCCTAGTAGCCTCCGAGCTGACCTGCAAATTCTTGGAGTAGAGGGAGATTAGAGCGTATCAATTTAGATATGTTCATACAGTAGGAGAATGCCCTTGTGCGCCAAAATGTTCGAACCTTTTAGCATACTAGTTTTAACATGTAACAGAACAGATTGGTCTCAAATTCGAATCCCGTTTTCATCGAATTTGTCCTGGGTTTTTCTAAGAATTTATCTTGGGTTTTTCCGATGAGTTTGTCTATGGGTTTTCCTCAGGAGTGGTGGAATTTTTGGTTATATCGGCCGTAATAATTATTTATTCGTTAATTAAATAATACCTAATTTAATGTAAGGGAAAAAAATAAATAAAAAATATTTCACGTGCAAAGAAGAAGGAACGTCCGACAGCTCAATAGAGGCAGATCGAGGGAGGAGAACCGAGATCTGGTGGGCTCTCGCCCGGATCTCGTCGTAGGCGACAATCGTTCGACATAGAAAGAACCGGAGAGAGGAAGGAGGCAAAAAGAAAGCAGCGACCGTGGAGGGAGGGACTCACGGGAAAATACCGGAGATGGTGCGGAAGGGTTGGAAGCAACGAGTCGGGTCCGTGACCCGCCCGAATCACATTTTCGAAGGCTTACACGGCGCGGTCCACATCCAGAAACGCGATGGTTAACACGCTGCGCGCCAATAATTCACCCGTCTTAACTGACATGAAACATCCGTTTCTCCAAAGTCCTCTTTCTCCCTCGTTGTTCAGCTCGAGTCCAAATCCAAATCGGAAAGAAAATGGTATGAAAAAAAAAAAAATAGAATCGACAAGGAGTTGAAAGCTGTCAGGATTGGACAAGACAAGCGCTCGCTCAGAGGCCTTTCCTTGGGGATAAGGTGGCTGAGAACAGAAATCACTTCATCCATCTTTCCATAACCGAAAGGCATCCGCGACCGATGACACCATTTACGTCCACGAGAAAATTAAATAGTCCTACTCACCTGGACCACTGTTACATCTCTCCTCGGCGCCTTCTGCACGCCTTAACTTGTCCCTAGGACTCCCGAATTTGCTCCGACGCGGACGGCGACGATGGAGTCGAGGGCTTTATCCGGGAGCGCTACAATCGCTGGCCTAGTTCGCCTCAGGAGAGTCACTCGTGTGGCAACCTCCGCCGCTTCTGCTCGAACCAACAATCCGGTTAGGGGGGGCGGGAATCTCATTTGGGGAAGACAGCTCCGCCCGGCACTCCTTCTCGAGCAATATTCTCCTTCTCAGTCACCGGCGAAAAATGTTATCTCCGGAAAGAGAGACCTCCTCAAGCCGGTCTACGCCGCCGCATCGTCTCCGGCCGAAGGGAGCGACCCCGCCGGGTGAGGTTCGTTTTTTTGCCGTTCCGAATCGGTGGCCAGAGAATCCGAGGTTCCGGCTAATTTTTGTGACCTTTTTTTCATTTTTGTTGAATTTCCAGAGACGCGAACATTGCTCCGTTGAGTTTCGCTCAGAAGTATCCGGCGCTTGTCACCGGATTCTTCTTCTTCATGTGGTACGTCTTCTCTGGTTCCAGAATTTTTTCTCCAATCTCCTGGATTTGATCTGTTAGTTGATGAAAAGACTAATGGCCTGGCAGGTATTTCCTCAACGTGATCTTCAACATACTAAACAAGAAGATCTACAATTACTTCCCTTACCCTTAGTAAGTACAGAGTTCACAGAGCCATAGATGCTTCCGAACTTACGGCGTAAGTTAGCTTCGAGGCGTTAAATTTAGTTGGTTGTGTGCAGCTTCGTCTCGGTGGTACATCTGCTGGTCGGGGTGATCTACTGCTTAGTATCTTGGGCCGTGGGCCTTCCCAAGCGCGCAGTGAGTGAAGCCTATGTTTTGCGGGCCTCTTTCTTTTTTGTGATCAGTTGTTAGTTAATGGACTCTTCGGCATTGTCATGCAGCCCATAGACTCGAACATGTTGAAGCTCTTGATCCCCGTCGCAGTGTGCCATGCCTTGGGTCATGTTACCAGCAACGTCTCCTTCGCGGCCGTGGCTGTCTCGTTCACCCACACCGTCAAAGGTTTCTAACCTTTCTGTTTTTTCTTTTTCGCTTTTCTGCATGTCCTGTTCCACATCCACCTCGCTACTTACCCTCCTTGGATTCCTTCAGCTTTGGAGCCATTCTTCAACGCGGCTGCTTCCCAGTTCGTGCTTGGCCAACAGATACCACTCACACTATGGCTCTCCCTCGCTCCTGTCGTGCTCGGTAAACTGATTGTTTCGGCTTTTGGTTTTTTGATTTTGTCTGTTAAACTCGTTTAATACCGGATCTTTTCACACATAGGGGACGAACTTCACTGTCGTTGGTAATAAATGACACTATTTTCATTTGCCTCTTCTGTTATTGCTTGGCAGGGATGCTCGGAAACAAGATATTTAAATAACTGATTTCGATTCTTCAGTGCTCAGTAATGCTTAAAATTAACATATTTCGTTTTCAAATGTCAATAAAGGTGTTTCCATGGCATCTCTTACTGAGCTCTCATTCAACTGGACGGGTTTCATTAGCGCCATGATTTCCAACATCTCCTTCACCTACAGGAGCCTCTATTCCAAGAAAGCCATGGTCTTTGAACTCCCCCCCCCCCCCCCCCCCCCCTCTCTCTTTTTCTCTCCTTCTCTCCCTTTCTCTCTCTCTGACCAGAAGTTCTTTGTTGCAGGTTGACATGGACAGTACGAATGTCTACGCTTACATTTCCATAATCGCTCTCTTTGTTTGCATTCCTCCAGCAATCCTTGTAAGTTCAAAGTCTAATCAGATGAGATTATGAACACTTGACGATCGACAAGCAGATGGTTGTGTAGATCTAGTGTCAATCAACTTGCCTTACTTTTAAAAGTGAAATCTTGCATGAATTTGAGAAAAACTGTTTTCTGCTTGATTTGGTTTCAGGTGGAGGGACCTAAACTGATGCAACATGGTTTCAAGGATGCAATTGCCAAGGTTGGGATGACCAAATTCCTCTCTGATTTGTTTTGGGTTGGAATGTTCTATCACTTGTACAATCAGGTAAGTCACATTCTTTGCAATTAATCAATTACTTTCTGGTCGGAGCATATGGTAGAATCAAGCTAGAAGTGCATATTTGTATCCACAGTTGGCAACCAATACGCTTGAGAGAGTAGCTCCCCTAACTCATGCAGTTGGCAACGTGCTGAAGCGTGTCTTTGTTATTGGCTTCTCCATCATCGTATTTGGTAAGAGTCATATGATCTCCATTAAAATCCTTTTTATATATGCGTTTCTTCCTCTGTTGTTTTTCTTTCCCCGTTTCCCCTGCCACTGAATCTTTTACAAACATGTACATTTTGCTTGCAGGAAACAAGATCTCAACACAGACAGGTATAGGAACAACCATCGCTATTGCTGGAGTTGCTCTCTACTCGTACATTAAAGCCAAGATGGAAGAAGAGAAGCGAGTGAGTACCCACTTTTGTTTCTGCTTATGATTCACCGAGGAGAGGAGTTTTTGGGTTTGGGCCCTCTTCCCTGTTTGCACCTCAGTCCCTAACTCATCACAGGATCTTGAATTCTTGGTGAGGTGAAGATGACTGGGGACGTTATGCTAGCGTAATTCTTCTTCTTACTTCGCTGGAGCAAATCTAATATGGGGGTCTGAATTTCTTGCAGGCAAAGAAATCTGCATGATACGAGAGACGGGACTTGGAAGCTGCAGATGATTTGAGCACGATTTCCTTTATTTCTTGAGGATTCAAGATTCAGTTGCCTTTATTTTTTTCTACCGTCTTTTAGAATAAAGAAAATACTAATTTGTTGTCTTCCTATGTTGACTGAAGATAAATGCGTTCATTTAGACTCCGCATGGAGAGACTTGTCCCCTCGCTGTAAGAGAAATAAAGGGGAGAGCCTCTTTGCAGCTTCCCCTGGTCAGAAAGCATCGCGAAGCTGTTGCAGAACTGGCTTCGTTCAATTTATAGATCTTTTCGTGTGCTAAGCTAGCCCTCACCACAGCGCGTACCTTTTTTTTTAACGAGTAGAACGAGCACAACAGAAAATTCACAAGATCATACTCTGTGACCATACTAACCATCCTCCTCCTTCCTTGCTGCTGCTGCACACTTGTCTGTCTTCGTCCTCGTTGCCCCGCTTTGTCTCCAGCAAGTCAGCGGTACAATGAGGAGGAGGGGACCTGCGTCCGGATGATCTCCGTTTTTCATAAAAAGTATGTAAACAGCTAGCTTGGTAATAATTCCATTATCGCAACCAGATCTGTCTCTCCCTGACATTCGATGCTTGTTGCACATTATTGGCATTACATGAACTAAAGCCATCCATATAATATAACACCCCTTCCTTTGTTCCACACCCAATGATCTCTCTAGTGTGAATATCTTGGAGAAGATAAAAGGTATGATACATCAATGCGACACAATTCAGTTCCTCGGTAGCTTAACTGGCATATATTAATTTATTGGAGAGAGATGGAACTAGTAAGGTGTTTGGTAAAGAGAGTGAAAGTTATAAAGCAAGAGTTCCAACTCATGTAACGGATATATAACTTCGTTATCATTTGCAATGTTAGTTCACCACGGTTGAGTATCTTGATAAATTTATTTGAATCAAATGTCATGTGATCAATCGCTTCTGAGTCAATTATCCCACCACTATAATTACTTTGTTTAGAACTAAATAATTCATGAAGACAGTTACCTTGTTCATTGAGAGTATTCAGATCATTTGAATACTCCACCTGTGAGATGATAGATAACTGAGGTTTGGCATTCACCAGAGCTACTCGATTGAGCCTCCATTAGTGGCAACTTCACATTGTTTCTGTGCCTTGACCTCACTCCACCAATCTGGATACCCAGTACAACAACTTTCACGAGTATGTTCATTATTCCATAATGAGTACATCCTTCTTCTAATTTCACTTTAGCTTTAGAGGTTGCATTCGATTTTCCATTCCCCATAGAAGGGAATATTTGGAGGGAAGCTGGTTGTAATGTCCCCATCTTGACTCCTTTGAAAGCCGTAACAACACCGTTGTATTTTTTGTTCTTGTTATCGTCATTGCCTTTCTCATTTCTTCTCTTCAAATGTGAGCATAAGTTTGTTCAATCGTAGGAAATGGTTGCAATTGGAGCACATCAGTTTGAATCTTATTGAGTAGGTCATCCAATCCATTAAAAAAAGTATAAATTCTATCTTCTTGTATAATGAAATTTTATTTTGATATATCTACCTTACACTCCATCATGTTAGGACGACGAAAATCAATTTCTCGCCACAAGCCTTGAAGATCATTGTAGCATTTTTCAATGGACCTTCTGATTTGTTTCATTCTACTAACTCGCCTTTTTAAATCATATATTTGGGAAATGTCAGTTCCATCATAAAAAGTTAAAGCAATAGAATCTCATACCATTTTTAGAGTTGGAAAAAGAATAAAATTGTTGATTAAGGTCGACTTCATCGAGTTGATAAGCCACTTTTCACAATTGCATTTTCCATCCTTCATTTATGAAAGCTTTGGTCTTTCGATTAAGGCTATGGAATATTTTCATTTATATATCCCAGTTTGTCTTTATCAGAAATATACATCTCAACAATCTGAGACTATAAGACATAATTTGCTTTGTCTAGTTTGACACCAATCTGTAAAGTAGAAGTGTTGAAGCTTGAGGCATGAATCTAAGTTTGAGTTAAGACTTGTGTCATCGTTGTCATTGAGTTTTCCATAATAGAATATGTGTCGAGACTTGCATCTACTCTCTTTTGGTCCTTCATGATGATGGGATCGCCATCATGATTGATAAGATCTACATCATTTCTAAGCTGGTGAAGAAACTTTGTCTTTGGTATTTACTTCGTCGATTATAGCCGTCTACAGGGACCCAAACCGTAGCCCCTGATAAGGTTGATAATTGATGCAAAGGGTCTTCATTGTTGTTTATCTCTTCTTATGCTCTTATCTATTTTAGTTTTGGCATCTACTTGAACCTAATCTATGGATCATAGTATAGTGACACAACAAAAGTCCTAACAAAAGTCCTACCATGTGGTGAAGCTCCCTAGTCAGCTGAAATCTAGTCAAAATCCCGATTGTAGTAGTTTTGGATGGTAAGCACCTTGTTAGAGCAAACTCTCTCAACAAACTTGAATGGTCAATAATGAAAAATTGAAGCTTCTTTGCACCATTGGTGCTTGAGGACGTTTGTCGTAGAGGATCATGAACTTGAACAGTGAAGACTAGGAGTTTTCTAGTCCTTGGAGGCAACGAAGGGTCATTATTAGAGATGGACGCTTTTCACCTATCTTGTCGTCAAACAATATCGTTTTAAAAAAAAAAAAAAAAACAGAGGAAGAAAGATCAGGATATCAACAAGTTTGTTACACATGTTGTTCTGATACCACGATAAAACAATGATAACTTTTTCGTTCTTATTCGAACAAGAACATAATACAATGTTATATAGCAAAACCAAAGAATAATGCTAAAATCATCATGGATCATCTTAGAAGGAAGGAATCAGTAAACTATTCCAGTAATTCTTCATTGACAGCTAATATTCCAAAGATGTCACTATAATCTATCATTGATAGCACAAACCAACAAAAAAAACTCAGAAAGAACCTCTTATTCTCCTCTACGGAAGAATTAAAAAAAATCTGGTTCCAAGCCTGAATCCGGAAAAAAAAATTGGATAAAAAGAAAGAGGCTCCGTTTTCTTTTTGGAATAGATTTAAACAGGTTTCTCCGACGGCCAGAAAAAGCCCCAGCAAAGTGAGCAGCTTTAGTAACCAGACTTGTCTCTTCCTCATTGTCCATCAAGCTATAAGACTTCCACAAATGCCCTCTTTCTTCTATAAGACAACACTTACCTTTCATTGCCGAGGAGTGAAGAATCTCATTTCCCAATCTGACTCAGTTCTGAACCCCAGTTTCATTTTTTTACGGAATTGCAGGTAAAATCCAAACGATTAAATGCGAGTCTTTATTCACCTTTGATCACATGACCCCATTTGCTGAGACAGAAGGAGTTGGGGTTATTATCCATTGGCGATTACTTCTGCTGTCCTCATGTCAACATTGTAAAAGCAGCAGCTTTGATCATGAAAGTAGAAATAAATGGCAATTACCCAGTTCGCTCTCTCTCTCTCTCTCTCTCTCTCTTTTCTTCTGAACAGGGAAATCTGGTTTATTCCTTCCCAGGAAATGAAAACCGAGAAATCCCGCTGGTAGATGTAATTCAGTTGATCTAAATATTCCAGTAACTAGGTGGGGGCCCAACGGGCCATCGTCCTCTTCTGGGAGGAGAGTAATGAAGACGAAGAAGTGACGTTGTCGAGGAGGAAAAGGAGGGATGGGTCCCACTAACAGGAAGGACAGGAAACTCAAGTCATCGAACCCGATCGCCGTACCGAATTCTTTGCTTTCGATTCGCGATTCAGCCGACTCTAGTTTCCGGGAGAAAATTTAAGAAAAAAAGTCAAGCGAATAACAACAGCGGAAGAGCAGCAGAGGATTGAAAAAAAAAAAAAAAAAAAAAACAGGCGTCGTGAATAGGCATATCTTAAAAACACTGGGAAAGATCTGGGGAGGGAGGGCGAGGGCGAGCGCAGACCCAATACGCACCAAAGAAAAAAAGGCAAATTCGGGAATCGTTCTTCCCGATCTCTCTCTTTCTCTCTCTCTCTCCCTATCTTAAATCTTACCCCTACCTAAAAAACGAAAAAAGAAAACAAAAAAAACTTACACAACATTACATCACGTAACGTTTTGGAAACAAAGAGAGAAAGATGGATACAATCGACTGTTGGTCTCTCTTTCTCCTCTTTAATCAAAACAACCTCTTTCCGATCTTTTATTATAATTGTTATTGTTATTACTCCTCCTATTATTATTCTTCCACAAATCTCACCGCTCGTTTTTTCTACTTTTCCAACGCCATCACGATTCAACAACAACATCTCTCCTATTATTCCCTTTCCTTTCCTACAAGTAAAATAAGACCAAAACCAGAGCTAACCCTACGCCGGATTTCTCCTCTGTTGCCGTCTTCTCCTTCTGTTCCTTCCCTCTGTTTCCTTCCCTCATGCCATAGTTGTTTCTGTTGTTGATCTTTTTTGTGGTTTTTTCATCCTTTCTTGTTGTTTTTTTTGTTGTTGTTGGGATTATTGTTATTTTTTGTTCGCCGGCCTCTCAATGGAGGCCTCGGAAGGGGAGAAAAAACGGCCTCCGGAAGGGGGGGATAAATCCACTAAAAGGAAGATGAAGACTGCGTCTCAGTTGGAGCTTCTCGAGAAAACATATGCAGGTTCGTGTGAATAAGGTTTTAGAGTCTTTCCCATTTGTGAATTTGTGGGGGTTTCTTCAATTTTTGTTGTGGGTGTTGTTGTTGTGGATTTTGATCTCTGCTTTCTTCTGTTATGTTTTGCTTGATTTGATTAGTTGAGACGTATCCGTCGGAAGCCCTGCGGGCCGAGCTGTCGGTGAAATTAGGGCTTACTGATCGGCAATTGCAGATGTGGTTCTGCCACAGGCGGTTGAAAGACCGCAAAGCTCCTCCCACGAAGCGGCCGAGGAAGGATAGTTCGGGGCAGATTGGCACCAGCCCGGTGGGGCCCAATGATACCACGATGGGGGAGGTCGGGTCCGGTTCCGGTTCTCCCCATTTTTCTCAGGGGGAAACCCGGAAGCTTGTTGTGCGGTCGTCGGCCGTGCCCGTGCCTAGGATTGGTGGTGAGATGCCGGTGATGAAGAGGTATTATGAGTCGCCACAGTCTATATCCGAACTCCGGGCCATTGCTTTTGTTGAGTCACAGTTGGGGGAACCATTAAGAGAGGATGGCCCCATTCTTGGAGTGGAGTTTGATCCCTTGCCTCCAGATGCATTTGGGGCCCCAATAGGTATAACCATATTAGCTGCTGCTATTATTATTATTATGTGGTTAGATTGGCTGAATTTTACATTAGTCTTGAGTATGAACTGCAAATTATATCCATCATCACAGAGACTATAAGATGATAGAAGACAATGTACTTCTCTTTGTTATGTGGAGAACAGTTGCAGTTATTTTTTATATGGTCACTTTAACTTGCTTTGGTAACTGAGAGGCAAAAACCTCAAATTACCTGCTATCACAAGTACTGTTCAGATACTGGAGTTGGGGGGCGAGCTAATTTTATGAATCCCAACTGTACCAGGTTTGCGATGGAGTGCTAATGCATCTCACTGTTGCTTGGATTTCTGTTCTGAAACAGTCCATGCTGTTCTTGTTCCATCGGCCTAGTTTTGTTCAAATTGTGGGTTGCTTGCCTCTATCAGAGTGGAATAATATATCTTGTAATTGTTCAATAGAAAATAATAATAAGCCATGGGGTTTGGAGATGAATCTTGCAATTGCTTACTCAAGAATGGACATTAGAAGTCCCAGCAAGCTAGGCATCAAAAGAGTTGAGGGTATGAAAGTGTTTGTTGCAACCCTTAACTGATGCAAATATAATTAGGGAAGATTTATGTGTGATATTATAATAAGTTTCAAGAACTTTTAAGTCATTATGCGTGTTTTGAGTCATTCTATATCAGGCAATGTATAGTTTGCATTAGTTCTACAAAGCATCATTACCAAAAGATCTGCACTTATCCCTGTTTGTAAAGTTTGATATTCTTTTTACTAGAGAGATAAAAAAAGTTAAATCTAAGCTTTTTATGTTAATTCTAAGTCATGCTTTGTTTTTTTATCAGGTAGGCTTAGTTTTGATGTGGCTTGGTGAAAATGTAATTTTATGATTGATATCCTTTTATTTGCTTCTTAATTGTTCTTTTTTAGAGCACTTCAGTGTTCTTGTTTCAGATGTCGCATGAGTATGCATGACTTAACTTTTTTTTTTTTTTTTTTTTTTTATGTGCAGCACCAATAACGGTGCCACCAAAGCAACCTGGACGACTTTATGATAGCAAAGTATATGAGAGACAGGTAATATAAACAATCAAAATATGCTATTTATCCCTCCTTTCTGTTTTTTTGTCTGGGTATTACTTCAAAGAGTTGATTTGTGAATTTGAACATGTCTCTAAAGTATTTTGCCACTTCTAGTGAACTGATATGGAGACTGTTTCATTTGGGTTGACTGATTTGATTTGGCTTTTGCTCATTTTATTCTTCCAAGCTTAGTCATGCCCATCAATTGAAAAGAGGAAGTCAGATGAACATAAATTTATACTGAAAGCAATAACTTGTTCCTGTTTTTAGCTTCTAGTGATAAGGAATTGGGTTTTATATGCATCACAAATAATAATTTTATATGCACTCTAGTGAAGTCATTGATGATCCACCTCATTCTAATTTCTGCTTTATACTTGTAGTCCTCATCCTTGTTACCGAACATGGAACACTCTTATTTACCCAGTTCCTCAGGGACAAGAAGGAAGCCCCCAATTGGAAATGTTCATGTGGTTCACCCTCAGCCTGGTGCAAGAGCTCTCCACGAATATCAGTTTCTTCCTGAGCAGCCTAGTGTTAGGTCGGACACATATGAGAGAGTTGCTTCATCTCATTACTATGATTCTCTTATTGAGACCTCAGGTGCTAGGGCCACAGCAGTAACTACTGGAGGTTCATTTCCGCATGGAAATGACCAGTTAGCCTCTAGTTATGCTTACCCAGGTCAGCCGCCAAATATTAATTTGTTAACCCAAGGCAGGCAAGGCCATATGTTTTCTTCGGGTTCTACAGAATATGACACTGTTCAGCACAGAACCTCATTTCCCAACATTGGGACCGATGCTCAGTTTGCTGCTCACACCATCGGGCTTGAAAACCCATTTATGTCATCTGACAGACGACTCCTACACGAGGAGGACCCTCGCTTGGAGAGAAAACGGAAGGTACTGCAGTTTTTCATACTGAAATTGTTTAGTGGTTACTTGCTGCCCCAACAAAATTTTGATGGTTGGGTGCTGCTGTGCCATTGTTATCGATTTTAATGCTTGTTGGGTACATGCAGAATGAGGAAGCAAAAATACAGAAGGAAGTTGAAGCCCATGAGAAACGAATTAGGAAGGAGCTTGAGAAACAGGAAGCATTGAGGCGGAAGGTTTTGCTCTTATGAATTGTATCATGATTTATTGTGCATGGAGTTTTTAATTTCAACCTAACACATGAAAGAATCTTTTCATTTTTTAGAGAGAGGAGCAAATGCGGAAAGAAATGGAGAGACATGATCGTGAAAGACGGAAAGAAGAGGAGAGATTGATGCGTGAGAAGCAGCGAGAAGAGGAGAGATTTCAACGAGAGCAGAAGCGTGAAAATGAGAGAAGGGAGAAGTTTTTGCAGAAAGAAAGTCAAAGAGTAATAAGTGCAACTGAATCTGTTTGTTTATTTTCTTTAGTTGGAATGTTTTCTCCTAATTCCTGGTGACCAATTTTATTGCCTACTTATTTAGGCTGAGAAAATGAAGTTGAAAGAAGAACAGAGAAGGGAAAAGGAGGCAGCGAGGCTAAAAGCAGCTAATGAAAGGGCCACTGCTCGAAGGATTGCTAGAGAATCTATGGAGCTTATTGAGGATGAGCGTTTGGAGCTCATGGAGTTGGCTGCTTCTACCAAAGGGCTGCCCTCTATGCTTTCCCTAGACAGTGAGACCCTCCAAAATCTTGAATTATTTAGAGGTATCATATTGAAACTTTCAGGCCATGGTTCTGGTCTCTTATATTAAGCTTATGCCACTTTCAGTTTATTCAGCAAAACTTTTTGGCTTTCAGATAAGTTAAGTAGATTCCCTCCCAAGTCTCTACAGCTGAAAAAGCCATTTGAGATCCCACCTTGGACTGATTCTGAGGAAAATATTGGCAATCTTCTCATGGTATCTCATCTTTGCCTTTACTTCTATGTTCACTTTTCTGTAGTGGATAAGTCTGGTTATGTTGAGTCAGCTCTGTGGTTTACATGCTATTTTTTTCTAAGTGTTTCATGCTTTTTCCTTATCACTTGTTGTGGAACCTCAGGTTTGGAGGTTTTTGATTACTTTTGCTGATGTACTTCAGCTTTGGCCGTTTACTCTTGATGAGTTTGTTCAAGCATTTCATGATTATGTAAGTTCATCAGCTCTGTATGTATCTTGTATCTCTCTCTCTATATCTATCTATCTATCTATCTATCTATCTATCTATCTATTTATCTATCTATCTATCCATCTATCTATCTATCTATCATCTATCTATCTATCTATCTGTTTATTTATTTATCTATCTATCTATCCATCTATCTATTTATCCGTCTATCTATCTATCTATTTATCTATTTATCCGTCTATCCATCTATTTATCCGTCTATCCATCTATCTGTTTATCCGTCTATCTATCTATCTATCTATCTATCCATCTATCTATTTATCCGTCTATCTATCTATCTATCTATTTATCTATCTATCTATCTATCTATGTCGCTTTTGAACATTTCATTTCAGGATCCAAGGTTATTGGGAGAAGTACATATAGCACTTCTGAAATCCATTATAAAAGACATTGAGGATGTTGCAAGAACACCTTCTGTTACACTGGGAGCTAATCAGAACAGTGCTGCTAATCCTGGAGGTGGACACCCCCAGATCGTTGAAGGGGTATGATTCATTTGAAATCTCATATTTTGATTTGGCTGCTAAATTTGTTTGTTCCTATTGTCTCATTATAATTAGTAGTGGCATCAGGCATATGCATGGGGTTTTGATATACGCAGCTGGCAGCGTCACTTAAGTCCATCAACATGGCCTGAAATATTGCGACAATTTGCACTCTCAGCTGGATTTGGACCTCAGTTGAAGAAAAGGAGTGTGGAACGGGTGTATTTTCGTGATGACAACGAGGTGAAAGTCTTTAAGACTCTGGATTTGGACCTCATCCTTCTTGTGCAAATTTTTTATTTATGATTGTTTGGCAGGGTCATGATGGCAAAGACATCATTTCTACCTTACGTAATGGTGCAGCTGCTGAAAATGCTGTTGCTCTAATGCAAGAAAGAGGTTATACTCATAATCGCAGATCCAGACACCGCCTGACACCTGGAACTGTAAAATTTGCTGCATTTCATGTTTTATCTCTTGAAGGTGATAGAGGCTTAACGATATTGGAAGTTGCTGACAAGATTCAGGTAAAAGCACATAATAATATAGTTGACATTTTTGTCTTTTCCATATTTTTCTTTTGACCTTTCTTTGATCATTTGTTTTGCTCATCCAGCCTGAGTTTCACCATAGAGCTTGGTTATAACTTAAATATGAGATATGATGGAAGAAAAAACTAAGAAACAGTTAAAAGTACCAATTGATAAATGGGACAGGAACAAGTGACTTATTTGTACAAAATGAAGTTGAAAAGAAAAAGTATTAAATGAACAACAGTTTATAACTTGTCCACTTTTCCTAATCATAATACATGTTGCACTTGACATTTCATAACACAAATTTGTTGTCGCCCAAGATGTGGCAGTTTTGTGAAATGTGCATTTGGCTCAATGGTTACATTGGGTCTCGTGGTCTGTAGTGTGGAGTCTTAGGTTCAAGTCTCACCAGGGGCGAGGAGGGTGTGTGTGTGTGTAATCAGCATTCAAAAGAAAAAGAAGTAGCTGTTTTATTGCTTAACCTGTACATTGTTGGTCCACTCTCAGTTCAAGCAAATGAAATCAGTTTACTAGGTAGAGATGGAAAGACATGGTTTTTTTGTCCCAACCACTAGTTTTGCTAAACCCAACTCCTTGTAACAGTGAATCCCTACTGCCATGATGCAATTGCTTCTCCTTTGAGAAATGTTTTTATTCCCAAATCATAAAGAGCATCTTCTGTATGTGCCCAACAGTTGCCTCTCAATGTGATTCATTTTTTTTTTTTCAGAACCTATTTGAGTTTTGTAAAGCCAAAATGGTACCAATTTACCTATCCAACTTTTTGCCCTTCAAAAGATCCCCATATCCACTGTTCTAGTGTGAATGTTGCTTCGTGTTTATTCCTGAAATAAAAAAGCTCATCTCTTTACTTTTCATGCATATGTATCAGTATTATTTATTGATTTTCTCATTTATTTCCTTTGCTTCAGAAATCTGGGCTGCGAGACTTGACAACTAGCAAAACACCAGAAGCATCTATTGCTGCAGCACTTTCTAGGGACTCGCTTCTTTTTGAAAGAACAGCTCCTTCAACATATTGTGTGAGACCTGCTTTCCGGAAGGATCCTGCTGATGCTGAGGCAATTCTTGCAGCTGCGAGAGAGAAAATACAAATATTTCAGAATGGACTTTCGGATTCTGAAGAAGCTGAAAAGGAACAGTCTCCTGATGATGCTGAAAGGGAGGAAGATTCTGAATGTGAAGGAGCTGAGGATCCTGAAGTTGATGACATGCAGCTTGTGGCTGATCCAAATGTGGAAAATAGAAGTAAGACGGAGGTATCTTCACCGAATATGAAAGCCGAAGGAGGTTCTCCCATAACTCCATTGGTGGCTTCCAATAATGATGAAAACATTTCTAGTGCTATTAATGGCCAGTCTGTTAATTGTATTGCTGACTCTCATGAGGCGGGCAATTTGGATCCAGATGATCCTGAGATTGATGAGAGCAACCTAGGGGAACCTTGGGTCCAGGGCTTAATGGAAGGGGAATATTCTGATCTAACAGTTGAAGAGCGACTAACTGCACTCGTTGCATTAATTGGTGTGGCAATTGAAGGCAACTCAATCCGCATGGTTCTTGAGGTAAATAATCTTTTTATTGGCGTAATTGTATGCTTCATTCACTAAGCTCTGCTATTCTTGTATGTATCATTGGTATGAAACATCTTACTGCAGGAGCGCTTAGAAGCAGCTAATGCTCTTAAAAAGCAGATGTGGGCAGAGGCTCAATTAGATAAAAGGCGCATGAAAGAAGAGTTTGTGACAAAGGCACAGTATCCACCCTTTAATGGTGCCAAATCTGAGCCAAGTATGACCAATGCAGCAGCGGAGGGTGGTGGTCAAAGCCCTACTGTAGGTGTAGAGAATATGGGGAATGAGGCATCCTTGGCCTCAACTATCAAGCAAGATTCCGTTCTTGATCAATTTCATGTCCAGAACTATAATAATATGCATGGACAAGAGTTCACTATGGGTTCAGATAGTCTTCAAGTTCAACAATATGGATATGCAGCAGCGGAGAAGTCTCGTGCACAGTTAAAATCATATATTGGACACAAAGCAGAGGAGATGTATGTGTACAGATCTTTGCCTCTAGGTCAGGATAGAAGGCGGAATCGTTATTGGCTGTTTGTCACTTCTTCTAAAAATGATCCTGGTTCTGGGAGGATCTTTTTCGAGTCGCAGGAAGGTTTCTGGAGGCTTATTGATTCAGAAGAGGTAAATTCTTCCCATATGAAGCCTTTTTATGTTTTTACCATTCTATTCCTATACTTGTACTTTCTTTTTTCTATTTTTGACATGTCATGTGCCTTTAGGCGTTTGATGCTCTCATGACCTCTCTGGATACGCGTGGGATAAGGGAGTCTCATTTGCATTCGATGCTGCAAAGAATAGAAACGTCTTTCAAAGACACTGTCAGTAGAAAATTTTCTTCTTCTCCTATGGAACTTTCCGGGACTCCCATCAAAACAGAAGCTACTGAAACCTCAAGTCCTGATACTCTTGGAAATGATAGTCCTAGCAGTACCTTGTGTGCCCTTACTTTGGATGCAATAGAGAAGTCTAAATCATTCAAGATTGAGCTTGGAAGGAATGTAAGAGAGAAAAGTGGTGCCTTGAAGAGATACCAAGATCTGCATAAATGGTTATGGAAAGAATGTTTTAACATTTCTGTATTGTGTGCCTTGAAATATGGAAAAAAAAGATGCACTGAATTATTGATTACTTGTGAGTCCTGCCATGATATATATATTTCTGATGATCAGCACTGCCCATCATGTCATGTCACTTCTCGAAGAAGTGATCTGGAATTGAGTTTTTCTGAACATGTGGCTCAATGTGAAAAGAAAAGAAATGTGGGCTCTGACTCAAAAGTTTATATCGGTTCAAAGGCATCCCTTCCAGCAAGGCTCCGAATTCTCAAGGCACAGCTAGCTCTCATTGAGGTGGTTATGCATGTCATTATGTGGTCAAACATTCTCTTTGGATTTCTAAGTTTTTTCCAGTTTTTTCCCTCAAAAGAAGCAAAAAAAGAAAAAATGAAAGAAGAAGAATTCTTCCAAGTATAATCAATTGTCTACATTTCATGTTTTGTTTCTACAGGTGTCTATTCCAACAGAAGCTCTTCAACCCTATTGGGAAGATGCTTATCGAAAAACTTGGGGCTTAAAGTTGAATTCTGCTTCCACAGTGGATGCCATTTTTCAGGTTTCTATTGTCTAATTGTTCAGAAAGATCTGCTCTAATGTACCTGATTGTTCATTTCCTCTTATCTGATGTGGGTTCTTATACTAGAGTCCACTGGCTCTGTCATAGCTTCTGGGGGACTCTTAAATGTGGTTGCCTTTTGCAAAGTTAAAAATCCTGTTATTTTCTTTAAATAGGTGCATCATTTGATAGTTTGTGCTTTCTCGTGCAGCTGGTTACTCAGTTGGAGGGTGCCATCAAAAGGGACTACCTGTCATCAAATTTTGAGACAACTAGAGAGCTTTTGAGCTCATCAATTCGTGCTTTTGGTGGTGATGATTCTTTTTCCCCTGGAAGCGCTCCTGTACTCCCATGGGTACCATCAACTACTGCTGCTGTAGCATTGAGGCTGATGGAACTTGATTCATCTATTTCTTACATGCTGCTACAGAAGGCAGAAACTCACGGAGACCAGGATGCTGGAGAATTTTTTGTGAGTATCATCTTGGAATCCAAGATTTATCATCACAATTACTACATTTGATGATTGTGCAATATTTGTCTTCTGATGGTTGCTGATCATATGATATCCTATAACCTCGTAAGGCTTCCTATTTATTTTACTTCATTAATAAAGTTTTGTTTGCTCTATCTAATAAATAGATAGATAGATAGACGGGGCATACACATGTGACTAAGAGACTAGGGCAAATAAAATAGAAGGCTAAGCTAGAGGAAGGACACACACACTTGTGACTAAGAGACTAGGGCAAACAAACTAGAAGGCTAAGCTAGAGGAGATTTGATCAAAACAATGAGAGATTGATCGTCAACCCCCTCTTTGGCCAGCCTGTCTGCTTACCCATTGGCAGACCTATTTACTCTATTTACTAGATCATTTACATACTTTTTTTTTTTTTGAGAAATTACAAAACACAATGTACTTCAATGCCTCCAAGGAGGCTTCCAGAGAATTTTTGCACCTACTGATAACTGTTTTGGAATCGGACTTGAACTTCCAATGGAGCTGAGTAGTGAGTGTGATAAAGCCTCAACCTGTTGAGGACTGCCTTATGATATCAGAAGACATCTTACCCATTTGACTCGATGGTTCAGAGAAAGGAAGGGCCACTGACCGTCATGCCATCTGAAAACTACCTGACGGACCAATCTTAAATGTATATAAGGATGAGATTGACGTTTAGTATTCGATTTAAAGTCAAAGCTACTCTTATGCTTGATCATTACACTCAACCTTCATCTTAAATAACTATTACAAGCCAAACCTAGTTTTCGATGCAGAAATTATTGTGGAAAAGTAGTCTCTGGTTTGAGGAGTCAACTTGACCATGCTTTTGCTTAATTTGGTTGATCACTTAGTATTCACTGGATGATTAGAGCTCTAATTGTCACTTTTTTCTTCCCTCGTCGGGTTATTACTTCCATGACTTTAGGTTCACAGCTCAATGATGTATAAATAGCCTGTCCATGCTTAAGGCAATCTCTTTTCTATTTTATTTTATATTTTTCCAAACAGCTAGTAAGGTGATCTTGTTGAAGAGATGCTACATTTTATTGATATTGCTTTGCCTGGCATGTATTTTTTCAAGTTGAGCACTCTCGGTCTATGACAAGTGGTTGTTTTTGTTTTTCATTCCCAATATCACTCTTTTACAGTCTTCAATATCGTAGTTGGTTAGTCTTTTTATCTATGTTTTTTTCTTTCGTTCTCTTTTCTCAGAAACTTCCATCATCAAGATATGCTGTTGTTAAGAATGTCCAAGAGCTTGAACAAACTGTAACTCCAAACCAAGTTCATTACCAGCATGTCGATAACTGGATGGATCTTGGGAGTAGACGCAGTGGCTCTGGACGGGGACGAGGTGGTGGCCGTGGTCGTGGACGAGGCCGAAGTCGTGGTGGTCGAAGTCGTAGCTCAAGGATTTATTCTGGTGATAAGCTTGCTCTAGGACGAAGAGGGCGTTCTCGTGGGCGTGGGCGCAGGCGTGGTCGCCGAACAGTTAGAAGGCGGCCAAGGTCAGAGAATAAGGTAGTGAAAAAGGAGATAGCATTGGGTAAGTTCATTGATGTGGCTGGTCCTTCTAAACAGAATGATGAAGTAGAATCACTGAGAAGCTCAGGAGGAGAGGAATGGGAAGAGACTGGTAGGATGTATGTGGAAGAGGCGGGAGATAATGATAACTGTGGAGAAATGTCTGAATCTGATGAAAACGGTCAAGCATCTGGGGATGATGACTATGATGATGATGATCGAGTGCCAGATGACTACGCTTCTGGGTATGGAGCTGCTGTGTACAATGGGAATCAGCCGGAAGGTGCTATTGATGATAGTGAAGAAGATGTTGATGGGGATGGAGATGAAGAGGCGGAAGAGGATGGTGATGGAGATGCTGAGGTTGATGGAGATGGGGATGAAGAGATATATGGTGATGAAGGGGATGAAGATGAAGGTGATGGGGATGATGGAGACGAAGATGGGATTGATGTAGATGAAGATGGAGATGATCATGGATTTGGAGAAGGGCAGGTGAATGGGGATGAGGACGAATCATTATCCTCGGAGTACAGTGACTAACTTGACGTAGCATAGGCAAAAGATTGTTGCTAAATTGCCCAAGCAATCTTCGCAGCTTGTATTCTTGTATGTGATAGTTTCACGTTGTGATATTCGGAGAATACAGGCCGACGGAGCGGATGTACAGTTTTTTTGTTGTTACAAGCAGAGGGAAGAAAGAGTAACCGGCGCATTTCATGTAAGTTGGAATTGTTAAACTGAGCTTCCCTTTTTTAAATCAAAAAGTTATTTATGTTGAAAATCTCGTCCCTGTTTTGTGTTCCAATCAATCCTTGACCTTGAATGTGCCCATCCTTACCTCTCCTGGAGCAAAGATGCATATGATGAAACATAAAAAATCACTTGTGGTTAAATTGGCACTCCGTGCTTGCGTGATAGAAAGAACAGTGTAGGCTTAACAATTCGATTGAGTGTTTACAAGCTGTGGCCTGCATAACAAACAATTCGTTTCATGAAATTTATTCTGCTTTGGTGTTCTTGAACAAGGGGACTGCAAAAACAAATTTCTAACTATCGTCTACAACGTTACAAGAAAGTCCACCTCGGCCAGACCAGCACATTCCATTTTCAAACACTTCTACTGCTTTACTCATACACCTTAATGGTAGGACTATACACAAGAAAGCCGGTAGCGAGTGCGTCTCTCAAGTTCCCAGGAGCTTTTTGATCCCCGCCTTCTGATCCGCAGTTAATTTAGAAGGGAATTTGATATCAAATTTGATCCTCAAGTTCCCTCTTCTCGATGGCTCCTTGGGTATCGGCATGCCTTCTCTGGGTACAATTTCCTCGTAGGTCGGGTGAATTACATTATTAATCGGAATTGTTAGTTTCCTGCCATCAAGTGATGTAAGATGGACTGTATAACCTGTGAGAGCTTCAGCTAGGGATATTTTCTGGGTAACCACTAGATCATTCCCCTCTCTTGTGAACACATCGTGAGGCTTTTCATCTATCATGAAAACTAAATCAGCAGGAATGACATTCGGCTGTTCATTTCCTTTCTCCGGGAATGTGATTTTTGTTCCTTTTTTCCATCCAGGTTTCACCTCAATTGTAAGAATTTCCTCCACTTGCATGGTTTTCCTGCACATATTGAGCTCAGATAAGTAAGAAAACAAGTCAATAACAAGAGGTAGGAAGATTTAAAGAAAGATGACGCTCCAACACCAGAAATTATCAATTTGAGCATACAAGTTTTGATAACAACGAGGCTACTTCAGCTGTCTGACTGCAGAAACAACCCAAGTCACATTGCTTTTCCTTAAAACTATTACTTGGGTTCCACCAGAACTCTCATTTCTAAGCTTCTTATATTACGGCCAATGCTAAAACTTCAAACACAGGACAACGAAGATTTCCAATTACCAGCTTATTTTTTTCTGCTGCAAATAAACGTTTGCACCGACTGCTAGTAAATTGAAAAGCGTAGAGAAATCTAATAAAAAACAGAATTTTTTTTTTCCCAGAAAAGCAAAAAACAGAGAAAAAGACACGCATATATCACTAGGCTAACAATTAAATTCCAATGAAGAAGCAACAGAAGAATAATATTACAGAGAGACTAACCCAATCCAGCAGAGAGGGAGAGGGAAAAACCCCAATTGGGCAGGCTATAAATTGCCATCCATAACAGAAAAGCAACGGAAAGCAAATGATTGAGATTATGGTAGCAAAATATCAGAAGCAAAAATAGAAGCTAGCAAATACAACTCACCCACTCATATCAGCGATTTGTCTTGAAATCTTCATCTTCTTGGTAGTTCCTTTGTAAAGCTCCTCGAGGGTGCACGGTAAATAGTTCTCAATCGGTGGCGCTTTCCGTGGTTGTGGTTGATTCATATTCATTGAACCACCTTCCCCGAAAGATGATCCAAAGATATCATTACTAAACATCCCACCAGGGAACCTCGATCCTCCTCTACCTCCCATGCCGCCGAATGGAGTTGAAAACCCAAAAAACTCCGCGAATATGTCATTAGCGTTTCTAGGATTGAATCTGAATACGTCGGGTCCGTCTCCGGTATGGAAGAAGGTGGCTCCGCCAGGGCCACCGGGCGGTGGAACCTGACCTTTGAGACCTTCCTCACCGTACTGGTCGTAGACAGCACGCTTCTGAGGATCACTGAGTACCTATAGTTTTTAACAGTTAAAAAAACGCATATGTCAGAAGGAATGGAAATTCGAACCGTACGGAGAAGATCAATTGGAGACAACCGAACGAAAACATTGGGAAAAAATAAAATAAAAAAAAGCAAACATCTTAATGGAAACTGCAGAGATTTGTTCTGTACATCAAAGAAAATAAAAAGGTTCCATCAAAGAAATATCTCTAAATCAGATAAAAAATTGGATTTCGAGAGTGGAAAACACTTGACAGCAAAGAACATAGCCAGCGGTCATAATAGAATCAACAACACAAGAGAAAACAAAAATAAGAACCGAAGAGGATCCAAGACCAACCTCATAAGCCTCAGAGATTTGCTTGAACTTTGCTTCTGCTTCCTTTTTGTTATTGGGATTTTTATCCGGATGCCATTTCATGGCCAGCTTCCGATAAGCTTTCTTCAGATCCTCATCTTTAGAGTTCTTGTCGACTTGAAGGATTCGGTAATAATCCACACCCATCTTCTTCTTCTACTTGCTTCTGCTCACTCAGCCAATTCTCTTTCCCTGCGATTGCGCTCTTCCTGGTAGCTTTAACAATGGCTGAAGTTCGGTTGCTTCCACCGGATGTAGCTGTTTGATTGTCGAATTTGAAAGAGAAAGGAAGATTTGTCTAGAAGAAGGGGAAGGCTGTGGAAAGTTCCAGAACGAGTTCTTACGGATCACCTTGTAAATACGCGAACCAAGCGTGTGAATTTAAAGGCCTAACAACTACTAGTCCGGAAAAGAAAACTGTTGGGCTTCAGTCCAGTACTTGTTAAGCCCTTCTACGTAGCCCATTCATAATAGTAAACAGGGGATTAAGGTGAGTGTCAGGTTGGGCTGACATACACTGATTGTCTTCCTCCCTTTTGGCTCCATTTCTACCGATAGAGATGGACTAGAGGAAGGAGAAAATTTACATTTTTATGTATTTAATCATCAGTAAACTCGATCAATCACTCAGTGGAGCATGAACGGAACCGATTTTAGTCTTCAAAAGAAAAAGGGGTTGTTGGGATTCAATGAGATTCTGGACCCGGCGAAGCGTTGAAGACTATTTGGAGATTTCGCTTCTGCAGGCACAATGGCGGACGAATAAAAAAAAATCTGAGAACAAGAACTTTCTTTTTCCATTGCAAGTCCAGTAGATCTCTAACGCGAAAGTGGTATTCCAAACTGGGAACCTCCATTGATCCCATTTTCTGACGAAGCAAAACCATTAAACTCTGCAACTGGACCATTTTCCGCAGGACTGCTTTTCTACAAGTCGACGAGTGCAATATCCATGAATGAGATGGTACGAGTAGGACCAGTCACGAGCAACTTTTGTCATTCTTATGCGAATATTACTTGGAGATGAAAGCATCTAGCTAGCTATCTCGGGGTGACGTTGTGCGCTGACACTGCTCTGATGACTTAAACTATCTCCGTTTACACTAGTGTCCTGGAGCTCCTTTTGCGAGATTCATACACAAGATTAATGGATGTTCAGTGCCCAGGCATTAATTGCCCTGCGAATGAATGAAACTCTCCAGAAAAGTAACTAAAACAAATAGCGGTAGATACAGTGATCATCCTTTCCTACGAACAAAGCGACAAAACCAATTCTCTGATTTGTGATTCAATGTAATTTCGTGTTTAGTATTCAACTTGGGGGAATTTCTTGAGCAATCTCGTGCAGGAAACTCAGCTCAGAGCAAAGAGAATGGAGCTCCCACCCCTAACATGGCATGGTCCTAAGATCTCACTTTATGGGCGAGCCTTGACCATAATTTCCCATATTCTGATTTTCCGTACCATCTGCTTCCATTGAAGAGAAGCTTCAAGCCGGAGGAGACCGGAGAGAGCACCAATCGTCGTCATTTATCATTTACAAACGATAAAAGCATCTATTCCTTGATCTCTTAACAAACTCTGCAAAAAACTGACAAGTAACAGGCGAACAACTGAACTAGTTCATTCTCCAAATTTGGTTTTCTAAAAGAAAAACAGCAGCCGGCAGGGCTTTAACTACTGATCGATCTAAAGACAACATATTCGACGCTGATATACGGGTTGAATTATTGAGAAAGCCTGTGGGGGGCACTCGTGGGATGAGTAACTCATAGACGAAGGCAAAAGGCTGTGCATGGAGGGGACCAAACAATAGACAGACATTGTGAGATGCATTATTGCGATTTGATGGCCGGATGTTCAAATCGAGGGACACTTGTTTTTCTTTGTTCTTGGCCGGACAGTCAGAAAGATATCCTGTCTTTTTAACAAAATGCAAACCACAACCGTTCATGGTAACGTTTGTCTCCATCTCGATGCCTCTGGCCCGCCGGCGAATGTCTTAACCCCCAGAAATCAGATTCTCCTCCCCGACTTTTCTTTTCAGATCTTCGAAGAAATGGAGCAGATTGAATGTTCCTTGTTAATGGCTTATCCACGGTCAACTGGTGGGTCATATATCCCATGTTCAAAATTTGTTTCTCTGGTCAGCGTTCGCCGAGACCATCCTGGAAAAGTTTCTCGATCTCAATGAAGTATTTGAATCCCTCATAAATGACGAAACGGAAATACTTTTTTGGCGACAAATCCACAATCAAAATTCACAGGCAAAGCAAAATGACAGGTTTTTTAAGCAAATTATACTTCTTTCTTCTTCAAATGATAATAAGACTCATACTTCAATTTAGAAGGAGGCACAACTAATGCAACACTCACCTTCCAATCTAATCCTTCAACCTATTCTCTCCCTCAAGTTGGAAATTAAGGGTAGTGATCCGAGTTTGAAACAAAAAAAAAAAATAGTTGTAATAATTATCTCTTCCATCGTTGTGCCCGAAAGATAAATACTCAATAGGAAAGACTCTAAAAAAGTAAAGAACTAGTCGAAACCAACCTCAAAAGATTTCGAACAAAATAGTGAGAATAATCAGTAAACAAGGTAATACCTATCACTCAAAGGCGACCATAAAAACTCACTTAAAGCTACCAATAGAAAAACATAATAGACTTTAAAATAGCTATATATATACACACATTTCCAAAAATAAAATTTTAAGATGGAACGTAATAATGGGAGCTTTCTAAAAATAGACTTCTCATATAAGGTAATTATTTTTAACACAATTTTGATCAACTTCTCATTAAGAAACTAATATTATTTATAGAAGGAAAAGTATGAAGAAGGATGAGACTCACGGAAAAAAAATTTCAAGTCGGGAATGATACTCAAGTTGGTAAAATATTGATTAGACTTTAAAAAAAAAAAAAACTTAACCAACGTTAATAACTCAAAAAGTGAAGCAAAGGAATTGGCTTAAATTTTAATTCTTCCAATGTGATTATCTCTCTCTAGGGAACTCAGATTGAAAAATGGTTTGTTGGGATAGAAAGAAAACTCACATAGATTTATTTTGAATTATAATGGTCTATATAAAATTTCAATCATGTTGGTACAAAGTATTTAGAAAGTTAAGGCTTTCTGCTACTACTTAAAAAAAATTTGCCGTTTGAATTTTCTACTTAATTTTAATTTTTCTTTGAAAGAAACTCTGATTAAAAAAAATTGAGTTGGAAACTAGACTCAAAAATCTTTCCAACAGTATATAATTTTCTATATGAAACTTATGGTTAGAGAGTGAGAAATTAAATAAAAACAGGAATTGAGAAAGAATAAGAATAAATGAAAAAATCGAAAAACTCCTCTTTTTTTCCTTCTATTTTTTTTTTCTTCTTACTGCTCCCTTTCTTATCCGTCTTTCTTTTCCTTTTCCATGTCCGATCTTTGCTTGCTATGATACCATGCTAATTTCTAGGGCCAACACATAAACACAAGAGATCTCAAAGGAAGGAAAGAAGAGAGAAACTCTAACATTCGCGAGAGAGAAAAGAAGCGAGGTGTAAGGACGAATTTGAACTAGAAGGAAGAGGTTTGAATGTTATTTACTTATTTAATTTATTAGAGACTATTCATTAAGGATATGCTAGTAAAATTAGTGACTCACCTTAAAAGATAAAATCACTGTTTATGACAAGGAAAAAAACAGCACAACATAACCAGGGCATGCTGAGAGTCTAATGACATCAAAAGATGCTCTGCAATAAATTCGAATTTGTCGTCTTGATCATCTGCAATCAGGACCACACAGCTCAAGAAGATTGAAACCAGCAAGTGGATCACTAAAGAACAAACTAGCCTTTTTTTTCCGTGGTTTTGAGATCCTCATCAGAGCCTCCTTCCCTCACTCTGTCAAGTCTGTGACTTCTTCTCGTCGGTGCTTCTTATCCCAAACTAGATTAACGCGACTCGCCCTCGTCACTCTCCTCCCTACTGATGGTAAGTAAGAGGTTATGGCCGATATTCCCTTGTTCTCATCTTTTGCTGTAAAGAAAGAACCACAAGAGAAGATCATTCCGTAAGCACTATCTCATCTTTAGATTCAACGTTTTGGAATTGAATTCCTCCAGATACTGGGTACCTGAACTCTGATTCAGTTTGAACTCGCTAATTGTACACCCATTATCGGCAAGTCAAAAATGCCAGAAGGTCTCCGCGTGGGAGATTTCACAGGCAAGAGGGATATATGAATGTGGAAGTGTTCGGTCAGGCAGGCAGAGGTGGTGTTCCCTGACTTCCTGGCCTGGTGTTGCGCAGGAGCCTCGCCGTCACTTTTGTAGAGGTGGAAAGAAAACGATTTATGCTGTCTCATTGTATCGATAATTGATGGTCATTCTCATTGTCTAGTTCTTTGATTGAAAAAGCTTGTCCACTTTAGGCTTAAATTGTGACAAACGATTGCTACTGCGTAGCTGCTTGATCCATCGCAAGGATCAGCAACAAAGCATACTGTAGCGAGCTGTTCACTCGAGATTTTTTATCTACGATGTGTTCGAGGAAAGTTCTTTCACGTTCAAGAGTCTTCATCTAAAAAAATAAAAATGGCTCCTGATTCCTGAACACATGAGGCCAATACGGGTCTGATACTGTAACCTGACACGAATTCTGTAAACTGAAAACTGAGTATTTTGGACTTTGCTGGTTGCCCAAACAAATTGGACGGGGAAGCTAGGGGAAAATACCAGTTGTGCATTGCAGAATGCTTCTGCACGTATATTTTTATTTTTTTTATACTTCTGTAAGCTCAGAGAGAGAGAAAGAAAGAGATTTTTCCTTTATGAAAGGAATTACATTTCCTACTTTCAAAAGCCCTTGTCACTGTTAGTCCATTTCCGGGCCGAAAACTGCATCCAAGTATCCCCACCAGGATTTCAAACTTCAATTAATGCAACAGATTCCACCTCTTTTTCCATCTCATAAAACGGGACTGGAGTCCACCAGAAACTGGATCAGCGCTTGTGTGCTGGGTAGCGACCGGCAAGCAAATGGATAAAACAACAATTTAGGATTCCTCTTGTCAAGAAAACAGCGAAGCAATGTCTCCTTGAAGATTCAAGTACTTCATCATCAAATACTCATACTTATCTAAATTGATTTAATTTTTAATACAGTCAGAGCAGGGGTCGTGGAGAAAATTTCCTGACCAAGGAAATCACTCGCGAATTCCTTGGAGAACTGTGCAGTGTGCATTAATCAATTACGGAACATGGAGAGAGGTCAGAGAAAGGGACATATCTGCCATTATAGGAAAAGACGAGCTAGTTTTGCCTTTTTCTCTCTTTTTTTTCTTTTCTCTGTAGAGATGGATCGACAGACACAGCTGATATGCATGAAAGATGAAACCGATTCTTCTGACATCATTTGGATCTTCTTCCCAAACCTTTTCTTCTTCTTAATCGTAAAAGAGGGAAGGAGAATAAGGGAAATAAAAACCAGGCGGAGGACCTCTTCCCTATTTTTCAAAAAATACTCGTCCACAAGCAAGCCCGAAGAGAACAAAACCTAATAAACAAATCTCACGGGTCTCGACACAAGTTGTGGTTGAGATCCAACCTCTCTCCACACTCCCCCTCTTTGTATACTCCAAATTCCTACTGAAATCAGCCAGAGTCGTCTGCAATTTATCCTTCTCTGCTGCGATTCTCCCGTTTCAGCAACGAATTGCGGGAGAAAGCCAGACGTTTTCTTCCAGTTTCGTCCAAGCTACCATTGGTGCTACTCTCATGCAGGGGAGCTCGTGAGAGGGCGTGTGGTTTGCACGTGAAGTATGAGAACTAGTAAATGATATACAGGGAGAGTTGAGGGTGATTCTCTTTTCCAATACTGGAATGCTTTCGGTGTCACCTCTAAGGAGTTCGAAGGATGAAACAGATGGAGATGTGGAGAGTTTCTCGATCGGAGCAGATAATGATTTCTCGGCCGGGGACTTGCTCGACGATATCAACTTCGATGATCTGTTCGTGGGGATCGACGATGGATATTTGCCGGATTTGGAGGTCGACCCAGAAATGTTTGCTGAGTTCTCCTCGGTCGAAGAGTCGGAAGTGAACTTGTCATCGTCGGCGTCTGTGGATAATAAAGAGGAGAGAGAAGATAGGAAAGAGGGAGGGGACAAGGGCCAGAGCCAGGGAGAGGAGGCCGTCAGCGGTGGAGGGGAAGTCGCTAGCCGAGGCGAGGAATCAGTTATTACGAGCACCAATTCAGTGAACTCGAATAGGGAAAGAAGCCGGAGATCGGCGAGTTCGACGACTGCGGCACAGACAAAAGGATCACAAGGCAAGAGGAAAGTGAAGGTAAATCGTTTCCTTTTTCTTTAAAAAGTGCTTCCGAGAAAGATACAAAAAGGTGCAGACAGGAACAAAAAGAAACAGATGGAAATCCTCGATAATAAAGAAAAGGCAGTACTCCGGTGACCACGGTAGGATTGCGTAGTGTCGATCGGAGCCTCATTATCCCCCACTTTGCTTAGTCAACTGAAATTTAACTCCTGAACCCTAAGGAGATCCTCGTCCCCGTTTCTGGTCTTCAAACGTATGAGAACCAGCAGGACGGAAGTTCTTAGGAGCAGCCAAGCAAAAGACCTAGCTTCCTCTCCATGATCTCTCCATAGATACCGCATAATCCTTTTCTAAGAGAAGTTTAATGGCGTTAAGGAAGTAAACCAGACAACAGGCATGAATAGAAGGCGTTGATCAGTAGTTATCCACCATATTTTTTCGTAACATAGAGACTACAGACAGACAAAACGTGCAGGAGTGAGAAAGAAGAGGTCTGTGATTTGCCACTGTAAAATCATAGCGTGAATTCATTTGTATCTTTTCTTTTGTTGGATTGTGTGTAGGTGGATTGGACACCAGAGCTACACAGACGCTTTGTTCAAGCAGTCGAGCAGCTGGGTGTGGATAAGGCGGTGCCTTCAAGGATTTTAGAGCTTATGGGGATCGATTGTCTCACTCGCCACAACATCGCTAGCCATCTACAAGTATTTTCTCTTGCCTTTCTTCCTATTGGTAGCAGCATTTTAGGAGGTCTTTACAGTTCATGAAATGGGTTCGTTGGGATCAAAGTTTCGTCATAATTCCATCAAACGATTTTTACTTTGTCTTTTTCAATTACAAAACATTGTTTTTTCCTTGATATATAGAAATTTTGTCTGAGGTAGGAAGAGCAGATTTTCTTGCAGGTACATTGAAGTAACTGCACCGTCTGTATTTTATGTTGACTCAGTGTTATCTGAAACTAAAAGTTCTGAACAATGCCAACGTGAGCATCAGAACTTTCAACAAAAATATTTCTGGCTTCGTTAAATCTGTCATGATTTGTTTCTCGAAGAGAAAAAGTTTAGATGAACTGAAACGATTCCTTTGAACAGAAATATAGGTCACACCGGAAGCATTTACTGGCAAGGGAGGCTGAGGCAGCGAGCTGGACCCAGCGGCGGCAACTATATGGAAGCGCCGGTGCTGGAAGGAAAAGAGAAATGGCACCGTGGCCGGCACCAACAATAGGTTTTCCTCCGCCGACTACTCTCCAGCCTATCAGACCCTTACATGTCTGGGGACATCCAACTGTTGATCAATCCTTGATGCATGTGTGGCCCAAGCATCTAGTTCCCTCACCTTCTCTCTCCCCTCCGGCCGCTTGGGCACCTCCAGGAGCCCCACCACCAGGTGCACCACAACCGAATCGGCCATATTGGCTACCCCATCACCAACGTGTAAGCTCTCTGTCTTTGACATTTTCACCAAATGCAGGACATTGTTACTGTTTTTGAGATTTTAACTCTCGAAGTTGTTTCTGTCCTAGCTAAATTGGATTTGGCCCAGAAGAATTACTTAAAATACTCACCTGTTACTCCGTGTCTGATACTGATAGTCCTTCATGAGATCTTAATTCCTGCTTCCAAATCAAACATACCCATGAATACTGCTTTTTCATTCAAATTCTTACAGGAACTACTCTAGCTCATTTTATCAGCTGGTTGATCTTCTATTAGTGCTTCTTCTTTATTAGTTCTTAATTTATCTGTTTATGTTCTCTTCTTCCCCAGTAAAAAAATCAAGATTGAAAGGAACCTTCGGTTCTACATCTCAATTTTCTTGTTTAATATTTTATGTACGCTTTTCTCAAAAAAAATATATTTTATGTACACTTAAAGACTGCTTCTCTTGCTAGAGAATTAACACATTTGCTCTCTGCTCTCGTGACTCTGTGACAGGGCTCCAAGGACGGCTGGGTCCCGAACCATCTCACACAAGGAACTCCTTGCTATCCTCAACCACTGACAATGACGGTATTTTCTCCTTAAACTTTCTTTAATGGGTGCTTAGTTATTGGAGAAACACCCATACAGATACAAATCTTGAGTAACTTTAGAGTTGAATACAAGATTAATGGCAGTAAATTGGATGCAGAGGTTTCACGGATCACCTGTGCCTGGCATTCCTCCTCATCCATTGTACAAAACGGATTACAACGTTCATGTTTCAAATGGGCGATCCGACTTTCATCCGGTAAGTAACTTATTTTCTTTCTTTCCTCGGTTTTCTTGAAGAGTTCCTCACGATTGGGTGAAGTATTACTCATTCCGTTCAGAAATATCTTGGGAAGCCAATGTAGACTCGGTTATACAAAACCTTAATTCCTTCTTCATGTTTTCTTAATTCTCCGTACTCTAATTCTGCCGGAAGTGGAAATTTACTTTCTCGAAATTTAACTGGAGAAGATAAGAAAACGACGGCCATCAGTAAAGACTGGGAACCAGATGTCATCTTCCGCGTCTTCCAGTCTCTCTCGTTTCAGATAAACAAGAGAGAATGAAGGACACGATGCGACTTGGTAGAAAAGACAAAGGCCTAGGCCAAGAACAGGATCCAAATTAAAGCCAATCCTCAAGGCCATGAGCAATGGCTAGACGTCGCAACCCGACTTGCATGTTAGGAAGACAGGTCGCTCTTCATATGCACGAGAGTGTATTTAGATACAGAATGAGAATATGATCTGTATATGCCCTCAAGATTTGACTCTTAGTGATTTCTTACAGTGTCTGATAATCTTTTTGTTTTGTTGGTGGTTGGTGAACAGTCAAAGGAGACGGTAGATGCAGCCATCGGAGATGTTTTAGCCAAACCATGGCTGCCTCTTCCTCTTGGCCTGAAGCCTCCATCAATCGACACCGTCTTGGTGGAACTACAACGACAGGGGATATCCAAAATACCACCTTCCTGTGCGTGATCACGTGATGGTCATCTTCAGCAAAAAAAGGAAAACCCAAAACAAATTCGCCGACATTTCCTAGCCGTAAACTCACCCTTCTTAGCGGCTCTTTTTTTCTTCTTCTTTGATCTTCATCTGTGTATTCGTGTTAATGAATTTAGAGAGGTCCTATAGTCGAACTTTCTGTAATCGTACAACAGTTTTTATTGGTATGAGCTAAGCTACCAGGTTTTGGTTATAAGGAGACACAGATCTGTTTACTCTCGCCTTCGTTCTCTTTTCATTATTTTCTGAGCTCACCACTCTCAAAGAAGCAAACTTCCAGATATTCTCAAAAAGGTCAAATCTAAGAAGGAAAAATCATTGCACCTGAGAGTTCGTGAGTTCCCTTCGTTTAATATTGCACGTCTGGCCGGGAAAATGCCGATCTCGGGGGCGTCTGTGGGGGGACCGCGCTATGGTCCAGGCTTCGTGTCCCATCAGAAAAGCTCGACGCTCATTGAGATTTCAAATCGCAGGGTATTGCTGTCGAGTCTGGAGAACCACCAGATTCCAGTGGTGGAGACCACCTGCTCTGATTTGAAGGTAAAATCCAAGGTTGTGTCAACGTCGCTGAGGGCGGGCGGTGATAACGACGGAGACTTATGGTAACGGCCTCCTCCTTTCATTTATAATTGTCCTCAAAAGGCCAGTGGCCTCCTATATTACAAAAATAGTAACTTAAATATTATTACTATTATTTTTATTAATACATATTTTATTTAAAGTAAATAAATAATAAATTTCATAATTACGTATCATAGTTTAATTACATTAATTAAACAAAATAACTAGGAAAATTCTATGATTTTTTTTTTGAATAAGCATTTAACAATTGATGTTGTAATATTTTAGCATAAGATAATTTTTTATTGTAATTTTATATTTGATATTTTATTTTATTAAAAATATGAAATAAGTATAATAATATATGAAATTGATTATTAATTTTTATTTATTTTCTTATAAAAGGCATTAACTGGTCTATTTAATTTTCCTTGTAATTTCCTAGTAAAACACTAATAGGGTTTTATAAGAAATTTTCTTGGAAATATATTTCTCAGAAAAAAAACATTTCTAACCTTTCATGGGATATAAAATTTTACCTTGACGCACTAACAGGGCCATAAGATATCAGAGGGTGATCCAATATGAAAAGTCATTTGGTGCGAAATATGTGAAATGATTATCTCAACCGTCTAATCATAAGATAATTGTTTTACATGTGTTGTACCATATAATTTTTCGTATTGGATCAGTCGTGTAATCAATTAATTTTAGCATAGAATAAGGCATAAATGTACTAAATGTTACTCCTAAAATTACTTATGGCCTGTGACTTTACCTAAGTTTATTCTTGACATTGCATGACAAAAACCATAATTTTTTTTACCAGACAGAGTGATCTAAATTTTCACGAGGCTAGGTTGAGTAGAAAATGTAATTCGTCACTTGAGTTATGATGTTTTGAGTGAGTCTCCTCAAATCAACCCGAGTCCTACTGTTGATTCGGGATGAGCCGACCAGGTCACTGGGTCGGAAAACCCTGGATAAAGAAAATAAAAACCGGTGAATTGATTGGGATTCGGAGGTGCTCGGTTGAGCTGTCCTTGGGCTACAGAAGCAGGACTCGGGCGACGGGACGCACGTGACACTTCTTCGAAAAGGCCACACAGCCTACACTTCACGCTATCTCGTTCGCTGGAATCACGGTCGGCACGAGAGTCCAGGTCCCTTCCTAACCATAATCTAAGCCGAAATCATCAAGTAGACTGAATGGCGAACTCCCTCTGGGTTCGATGGCTAGAGGTTTAATGTAGCCTCTGGGAAGCTTGGAAGTCGCTAACTCGCTCGGGACTGTAGCTTCTTTAAGACTTTTCATCATGGCTCGTCGCTCGCTTATTTTGAATGCAGGTTCCCGTCATTTCCGTCTGGTGAACGATATCAGTAATTCCACACTCCACAACTAAACACGAGGCAGCTCCTGTGTCATGAACAGGGCTCCGATCGGCTTTCTCTCTCCATGATTCGATTTCATCAGGCCTCGATGTTCACCTGTGCTATCAAAACTCAAGGCGTTTAATCCAGCATTCGGCGAGAATTTCATCCATGTCGGTCCTCGCTCATTCTTCTTCTGCTCTCGTTCCTCTTATTCACTCCCATTCAAAAATTTCCCTTGCTTCCCCTCCTCGTTTCCTCCTCCCCACGAGTCCCAACCAGTCGACGCCTTACCAGTCTCTGCGACTTAAACCTCATCGAGCCGTCCAGAATCAGCAACAGATTTTCGAAGCCCCAAATCCAAATGGCACCATTATTGAGTCATCGCCTCTCCCCGATGCCACCTGTTTCTTAGTTAGAGCTCGGAACCGAATCGGGCTGCTGCAGATCATCACCAGGGTTTTCAAAGTACTCGGCCTGCAAATTGAGCGAGCTACTGTCGAATTCGAAGGCGAATTCTTCGTGAAGAAGTTCTTCGTCACCGATTCCCATGGGCAGAAGATCGAGGACAGAGAGAGCTTGGATCGGATTGAGAAGGCCCTGCGGGAAGCGATCGAAGGCGAAGACCGTCCCGTGGTGGGAGTGGGACCGGTGCCGGTGCCGGTGCCGTCTAGATTGTTTGTTGTCAAAAGAGCGGGATTAGCGCCAGACTCGAAAGCGGAGAGGATGTTTGGCTTGATGGATGGGTTTCTGAAGAACGACCCGTTGAGCCTTCAGAAAGATATACTGTACCACGTGGAGTACACTGTCGCGAGGTCTCGGTTTAGCTTCGATGATTTTGAGGCCTATCAGGTGAATATTTGCTGCTTTCTCGATAGAATTAGGCGTCTCTAAAGTAACGCACGAGCCATGGGCGCCCAGTAAAGGAAATACACGGTTGGCTATGGTCTTTATGGTTCGCCCAAGTGAACCACATATTTTAAAAATTAGACCGGCCACTGAACCCGATTTCACGGGTCAAAATTTACTATTAAAATTTGCTATAAAAATAATTAGAATGGTTGACTGCGTCATCAGGTTTATGAGGATTTATGTTATTGATAATGTGAGAACCCGCAATGATCTCCAACTCTACTTCAGCCAATTGGTCTTTCCAGATCGGCTCAATTTTTACAATGTTGATCTAGCTTCTTTTATAAAAACCAGACCGGGCGTCAAGCCTGTTTTTTGTCGGGTCTTGTTCAGCCGGTTCAAACTTCCTGCTGGTTCGACAAGTGGTTGAACCTTTGTAATTCACATTATATCATTCTGTTTTTCGAATTAGTGCATAAAGATTTGCTACAACATAGTTGGTTAATTATGTATACTGCTCGAGGTTCTTATCTTCTATAGAGCAATGTTCATTTTGAGATTTAACAAGTGTATGAGTACGTGGACATGATCGATCGTTGCATGTTAGATTGCTTCTATTGCTTTTTGTTCTTACCACGGGCACATAGAAGCTGCCACTGATCTTCAAAAACAATCTCATTAAGGGCAGATTTCGGTTGTTTTGAACCTCTGGGTCTGAGGAAGGCGTGGAGAGGATTAGAAAGTCAGACTGGGTCTCACTTAGTTAAAAGTTCTCTTAACCGGCTTAAATTGGTATGTATCAAGATGTGATAACTATCCCTGGAAAAAGCGTTAGATCAAGGGCTCTGCCTGTAATCTCCTCTATAGTGGTTTCAGTCTTTTCTGTTATTGAAAGAGAATACCTTTTGTTCTTGGATTCTGTTAATCTCTTTTCTTTCACCTTTTAGCTATATCCTGTGCTACAAGTATAATGAAACTTTATTTTCTTTCTGGTGATATTTGTAGGCATTGGCACATAGTGTAAGAGACCGTTTGATAGAGCGTTGGCATGATACACAACAGTATTTTAAGAGAAATGATCCAAAACGCCTATATTTTCTTTCTTTGGAGTTTCTTATGGGTGAGTGTTATGGTTTTTAAAGGTTTCTCAACATGCTAACAGTACTATTCTGAATTCAAATTATGCTATAAGATTATGAATACATTCTGTTTGATTTGAAGAGCTGAAAAACTTTTGTTTCACCCTTTTGGGATCTGCTTAAATGCACTTTAATACAAAATACAGTTTTAATCACAAACCCAGTTTTATGAACAATGGTTATAAGATGACTGCATGTCTTATTACATTAATTGATGAGTTTCTTTGCTGTGGTCTCATAATTAACAACACTTCCTTTACTACTGGACTGATCCTTTATTTAACGTTGCGCAAATTCATCCAAAATGACTAGCCAAGGTTTGGAGGCCACATCTCAATAATAAGCTTGAAGCTTTCCTAATCCAAAGCATTGTAGGACTACTTTTTTACGACAACTCTCTTACAACCATGGTTTTCCAACTCAAAATTGGGAATCAACTCAGGGTTCCGAATCTCTGAGTTGGATTGGGCGAGGCGGACTAGGACTCATGAATCCAATGGCTGGCCAAAGCCCAACTTGGGAGGACTCACCCATTGTAGAAAGGTCGAATCTGACCCCTAACCTGACCCGACCCGCCTTGTCCCACCTTGTCCCAAATCCGAGCTGTGGGTCGATTCGGCGAGTCGAAAAACCATGCTGATAACTACCTTGAGAAGTGAAAGACTCACAAGTGAATGGTGGAACTTTTTAATTAACAATGCTTCTCCTGATGTCCAAGTTTTAAGTAGACAACCTGGTCAAAGATTTCAACACACACATGGGCCGCATAGAACCAAGACATGAGCTTGTGTTGGCTCTAATATCATGTCAATTGTGAAACAAATGACGCAAAGGAGAAGATAGAAAAAAACAGGAAAAAAAAGAAATATGATACTAGGAAATCAACCTGTCGAAATGGTTTTCTAGCAATCAGTTGCCTAACTTTTATAGGCACCTTACTAATTAAGTATGAGAACAAAAAGAAGTGCCAAAAAACTTAGAAACAAAAACAAATTAGGAATCCTAAAGCTAATTGACTTTGACTTTCCAAAAGGAAGATTTTAACTTAGGATCTGACTTATTGTAAGTCTAAGTTAACACTAGAAACCTACGATTGCTCAGCCTTGTTACCCTTTATCTATTAAGAAACTTAACCCAACTCAACTTTCTACATATAATTTAAGACTTTTAACAGCATTACAAACTCTTCAGCATTTAAATCTTCGATGTCTTCAAGAGGGTGAAAAGCATAATCAAATTTATCCCACCCTCCAGTTGAATTTTCTGCTTGTAAAGGATTTCTTCAACTGAGACCACCTATTCTTTCCACTGGTTTTTCAAATTTTGAAGTGGCGAATGACAGTGCATAGAATTCCTAGCATTTGAACTTTCTGTTTGTAAGTACAGTCTAGAATATTTTTTTTAAAAAAAAGTGCAATTGTGCCTTCTTAGCAATCAATGCAGAATTAACAGAATTTTGTATCACTTGATCATACTAGGGCGCTCATTATCCAATAGCATTACAAATTTAGGCATCAGGGACCAGTGTGCTGAGGCTCTAAACCAACTTGGCTTTGAACTTGAAGTGCTGGCAGAGCAGGTAATAAATATTTTTCCATATATGAATTCTTTACTCAAATATCAGTTTTCTTGTTCATCGTATGCACAATTTGAAAATCAGAACCAGACTTGATGATATGTTCTAGGTTGGACGGCATTAAATGCCTTGGAGGAGTATTGTCTATTTACCCAAATTTGGAAATATTAGTTCAACCAACTTGATTGAATGGTAGGATCTATGACCCAGCTGGCCCAGATAGCCATCAATTCAACAGTTACCATAAAATGATGAACATATTTGCATTAGGAACTGTCAGATTACTTGTTTTTATTCACTTTGTTCTTAATGCTAAAAGTTTTATTTTTTTATTTGACACTCTGATATAGGTGGGCAATTCCACCTGGGATTGCCCGGACCTGGTTTTCAGACATTAATGCATAAGGTGAACAAGTTCTTGCTTAGACTTAAAATTTTCACTGTGATTTTTGAAGGAAGGGGATGCTGCTCTTGGTAATGGTGGCTTAGCTCGGCTCTCAGCATGTCAACTGGATTCATTAGCAACATTGGACTTTCCTGCATGGGGGTAATATCTGTTGTTTTTCTTATTTTCCTTGGTCTAGCAATGCTAGAATGCAATAACCTAGTGACTTCTTTCAGATTGGGAACTCCAAATGCCTTTGGCTAATTTGTCAAAATGTTTGATACTAACTACTAGGGTTCATCTAAATTCATGAATCTTTGTTGCTGATTTGAAAATTTTACTTTAGGGGTATAGCATTACATTTACACTCTCAGTTTACATATGCAAAAAGCCTTCAACATATCATACATCACTTTTTGTAATACCAAACTTTTGTAGTATTTGGTGATCCACAAACAAATGCAAACTTAGTCATAACAAATTTGCATCTTACAGTTATGGGCTACGATACCAGTATGGATTGTTTCGCCAGGTTATATTGGATGGCTTTCAGCATGAGCATCCTGACTATTGGCTAAATTTTGGAAACCCTTGGGAGATAGAGCGTATTCATTTTTCATATTCCATTAAGGTTTGCAGGCAGTAGCTATCCATTATCCTTTTTTTTCTCCATGTTTTGAAATATCACATTCGAAATTCTCATGTTTCTTTTTTTTATCCCGAAGTCTTTGAGAGCTGAACTATCCAGTCTGCTCTTGTTGTTTAGTTCTATGGCACTGTTGAGGAGGAGGTCTTGAATGGTGAAAAATATAAAGTTTGGATTCCTGGAGAGATGGTAATTATTGCTTCTCTTTGTTTCCTTTTTCTTTCCAGGGAAGTTCCTTCTTTGCATTTCATTTCATTGATGAAAACTATACAGTCAATTGAACCACCTGCCTTGTCAAATGGTTTTGTTTTCTTCCTTTCTATAGAAAAATAGATTACTGATCTTAAGCCTTAGTAGGTCGAGGCTGTTGCATATGACAACCCAATACCAGGTTATGGGACAAGGAATACTATAAATCTCCGGCTATGGGCAGCAAAACCCAGTGATCAGTATGATATGGTGAGTGAATTGTTAGGTTTTGAAACATGCTTGAGTTGGTAACTTTGTACCCTGCACTTAACAGGAAAATGATCTTTTTATACTATGTGCATTGTAGAAGAAGTTTCTTTGTTGATATAAATACACTAGATGTTTACTTTTTGGTTGACTATTCATTTGGAAACTAAATTTCATATTTATGTCAAATTTCTTATAGATTTTATCTTGTTGAAAGTTATGAGGAATACGCATGGTTCAATAGCCTGGCTGATTCCTTTGCAAGGAGTGGAGCTACTTGGCAATACCCCATTCTTAGTCATAGTCTTCCACTTGACTGATCTTGTGTATCTTAATGTTTTTTGGTTCATCCTGTGTTGTTTTCTAGTAGTTTTTTTTCTTTTAATTTTCTTTTCTTTCTTTATGTACTGAACACTTTCCATTCTATCCTAACTCCTCAGGGTGCTTTTTCTTAATGGTATCTTACTTCTCATTGTCATAGAAAAAGGTTGCATAACCTTTTTGTCACATTTCAGCCTGTCTTCTTCAGCATCCTTTTTTGTCACATTTTAGCTAGTCTTTTTCTAAAATTTAATTTGCATTAAAAAACAACAGAAGTTTTACAAGTTTCCACTGCATGACAGACAGATTCTTTTGAGTCTTTGTAAATTATTTCAAAGTCAGATTCCCCTCTGAAAGTTTATTGACTTTGAGATCTCTTCACAGGAATCATTTAATACAGGAGATTATATAAATTCAGTAATAAACAGGCAGAGATCTGAGACAATAAGCAATGTTCTGTACCCAGATGATCGTTCCTATCAGGTAGTTGGTTCTTCTGTTGTCTTTACAATGTGTGGCTTCACCATAGTCCATATAGGTATATTGAGCTCCATAATAGTCCATATGAGCATTGGAGATATAAATTGTCTAATCATTGTAAAAAAGAAAAAAGAGAGAGAATGCCATCAACTCAGCAAGCTCTCTAATCAAACTTAAACTTCAATGATGTGATTTTATTTCTCTCTTATTGCCTGCTCTATTACTACTACAAAAGTGGGAATTAATCTTTCTCTCCCCTCTTTTAACAAAATTACCACAAAATTAGAAAAAAAGGGACTTAAATTTATGTCTCAAGCAAGGAGGGTATTATGGGGTTTCCAACCTAAGTGATTTGGTAAAGAAGAAATACATGAAATTACTCCCTGTCCATTATCTTCATATAACATATTTCAGGTTTTTGTATCCATTCTCTTTCTGCTCTTTTTTGTTTGTCCATTTCAATTCACACTCTTATTTGCAATGATGTTTCTTAGGGGAAAGAACTACGATTGAAACAACAATATTTCTTTGTCTCAGCATCCATTCAAGATATAATTCGGCGATTCAAGGACACCAATAATAATTTTGATGTCTTTCCTGACAAGGTTTGACATTTTTAAGTTTTCTGTATCAATTGACAGTTTTGCTATTAGCTTAGATGTTTTCAGTGATTCTCTGGTTCGTGTTGTCAAGATTGATTCTTAAGCAGCTCGATTCTTACAGGTGGCCCTACAGTTAAATGATACCCATCCTGCTCTTGCTATACCTGAGGTTATGAGAGTGCTTGTTGATGAAGAACATCTGGGGTGGAACCAAGCATGGGGAATCGTCTCCAAAATTTTCTTCTTGACTAGTCATACTGTACAGCTTGAAGGCTTGGAGAAAATCCCAGTTGACCTTTTGGAAAGCCTTCTTCCACGACATTTACAAGTGAGTTTTGATTTTTTGTGTTATAACTGTTCTCTCACGTGCAAATACAATAAACATGCATAGGTTATATCGCATATATATAAATCTGTTCTCTCTCATGTGGAAATATAACAAACATGTATACGATCTGTGTGTCTCATGTATAACTTTTGTCTCTGCTTTGGATGATTGTTTACATGTACTTGTTCAAAATGACTCTTTAATCAGTTATTACATTGGTGTTCAGTTTAGCAATTTTTATTTGTGACCACATCAGTTTGGCATAGTCCAAGAGCCATTCAGTCATGGGAACTATATAGGTCTAGCAAGTATATTAGACTGACTGAACACCACTATTTTATTTCACATTCATCAGTGATTGGACCAGATAAGACCATATCACAAAGGTGTCTCTTGAAGCCATCACCAACAAAGAGTATCTATCGGCTCTGTTAAGTGATGCATAGATAAATCTGTCAGTGGTGCCTTGTAGGGTGGACCCATACATTTTCAAAATAAAAAAATTCAGGGCACAAATTAAGTTAATGAACTTTGATCTATTTACAGGTAACGCAAAATGTTGGGTCAGATGCAGATACATGTTTAATCTGTAGTTTCCCTTTTGAGTAAATTGGCACAGCTAGATTACTCCTATCCAGGAGTGTGAAGTTAAGGAGCAACTCTAACGATAAATTTCAGTGATGGGTATACTTCGATGATTAGTGAGCATGGCTAATTACTTGATACAGTTTACAAATTGTGTCATTGGACCTGGTTTGATAACCTTAGGCATACCAAGTAGTTGATCTGTTCCGTAGTCCTGTACTCCTTTTATATAGTTTTGGGAACCACATTTTGTCATTACATGAGCAATTATACCACTATATTGTCCATGTTAAGTCTTAGTAACTTTTAGCTGACATTTTTACCGCTCAGATTATATATGACATAAACTTCAAGTTCATGGAGGAGCTGAAGAAACAGTTTGGTTCTGATTATGACCGACTTTCTCGCATGTCTATCATCGAGGAAGGTCCTGTAAAGGTATGATGGCAGAACTTTTCAAGTTTTTGCTTCCCTGCAGTAAGTTAACTTAAATCTTTGCCGTTGTACTATTCCAGCCATAAAAAAATCATATGGTGCGCTCTTGGATTAATAATTAGACATTGAGATAAAGAGAGAGAGAGAGATAGAGAGAGATGAGGTCAAGGCCAGCCAATATTCTTGTTTATTACTTGTTTTGCAGAATATTCGAGTGGCAAATTTGTCAGTTGTTTGCTGTCATGCTGTCAATGGTGTGTCTCGCATCCATCTGGAATTGTTGAAAACAAGAGTGTTCAAGGTATATAGAATTTCATTGAGTTCAATGATGTTTCTCTTATGTATGTGTGGACAAAGAATCTCTTTCACTTTCTTTACTCTCTATACATTATATGTGGTAATGCTGTAGTTTGGCATGATCACAACTTTAAAAATTGTGGAAGAGGAGAAAGGGAGACAGAGAATGGGATAAAGCAAAGAAGAGAGCAGAATCAACTTGCTTTCTGTTATTTCACTCATCAATCAACCTCCTACACTGACCACTCTACTGATGAACTAAAAAGGATTACTGAAACGTTCAGTAAGAGATAGCAATAAAGAATCACAAAGCTAAATTCATTTTGACCTTCTAAAAATAATATTTCAGCACATAAAATGATTTAAAATTTGGAATTTTAAGTACAGAAACTGAGATAAAATGGAAAGGAATGAATAATCTAACTTTTAATCCCTACCAAGTAAGAAACTAACTGAAAAACTACTTTTCGATATAGTCTGAAGACTGTCAACTAATATATACTTCTTGGACACTGCAATTCTTTTGTATCCTTAACATAAATATTCTACTTATATTCAATTTGAATCTGAAATGAAATATATGTGTAAGTATATGCTTTCTGAGGATGAGTCGGACTCAATGAGGTGAAGTGACAACTAATTCCATGGCTACTTGCCTAACAGGCAAATGAACAATGGCTGATATGCTTTCCTAGTCAACTTACCATATTTTGAGAAGACTTGTGACCCATTTCATGAGCTGATCATGAAAATCTGTCAACTCACTCAATAATCAATGTTGTGACCACTCAGTCCTATAGACTGGAGTCTGTTCATGTAGTTTTTAACTAATATTTCTTTAGAAATCAAATTTTCCCCCAAAATATGAACAATTTTCTCTGCAATCTCACTTAGTGGACAACATGGGAGAGACCACTGGAACACTGGTTTTGGCTGGCTTCAAAAGCTGTGATTTCTTATATCTAGAGTGGATCATGACTTGCAGAAACACCCTTGGTTCCTCCCAACTTCATTGATTCGAAAATGACATCAGCTTTTTTTTTTTTTCTTTTTTGAGTGGCTGATACTGGCTCAAGTTGCTGGGCCCAACACTGGTTCTATTTGCGGCTGTACATGCCTGAGAGTGCAGGCTGTATTAGTGATCAAAGTTTCTTCAACTTTTCAACACTTTATGAAAGTCAGGATGGCAACATTTTCTAGTTATTATATACTAGGCTCCAACATGATATTGACCGATTGTATGAATCTCTATACTGCTTGTGTCAGAAGGTGTCCAAGGCCATGTTGTGGATAGATTGTGCTGACTTGTCCAAACATTTCTGCAGGACTTCTTTGAGTATTGGCCTCAAAAGTTTCAGTTCAAGACAAATGGTGTCACTCAGGTAATTGCTACTATTTAAATTCTTAAGGTATACAATGTTTTGCAGGTTGCTTCACAAGAATCTAAAGACATTCAGTTGTGCTTCTAATAATTACAAACGCCCAATTTAAATGGTCCATCTGCCAAGCTCTGAAAGCTAGGTCAGAGTACAAACTTTGGAAAGTAGTTGTAATACCTTGTTTTGTTTATAGAAAATTGCTTATATATTTTATCTACTCTAAATCTTACATACAGCAAGCGAGCCAATGGCTAATGAATGTGCTTATCTTAAGGGACATTTTTTAAATAGAAGATCAAAATTTAGGTAGCAATGGAATTGTTGTGGATTCAGAGTGCATTCCTTCATCTTTATATATTTCTAATCTCTGTCATTTCCAGTCAGATAATTGGTAAACCATTTAGTTATTTAAATTGCTTATTAACTGCAAGATGCATCTGGAACTGCAAATATTAAAGACTTTTTGAAATTTATGGAATGCAAATTGCCTCTAACAATTGGAAAATATTTCTCAGCGACGCTGGATTGTGGTGAGTAATCCAAGCTTATGTGCTCTTATCTCCAAATGGCTTGGAACGGAAGCTTGGATTCGTGACATAGACCTCCTAATGGGTTTAAAAGAGTATGCCAGGAATACTGATCTTCAACAGGAGTGGCAAATGGTATTTCTGATGCTGATGCTTCATCTAGTTAACCTATAAATAAACAATATTAACCATTTCAAATGTGCCTCACCTTTGGAATAATATTTTAAAATTCTAGGTTCACAGGGTTAATAAAATCAGGCTTGCTGAATACATTGAAGCAATGAGTGGAGTCAAGGTTTGAGAAAAATTCTCTCGTGGTTATTTGTTTTCTTTGATCACTTTTTTTCTGTTCCTTTTTTTTCTTATGGTAACATTTCCCTGTGCAATATTTGATGTTTTGATGGCTTCTTTATAAATCAAATAAAAAAAACAGGTAAGCCCTGACGCAATGTTTGATGTACAAGTCAAGCGAATCCATGAGTACAAAAGGCAGCTGCTTAATTTGTTAGGAATCATACACCGATATGACTGTATAAAGGTAGGAGTTGCTCTATTGTATTGCTTGGTACAATTTTTGACACTGGACCTGTATAACTCAACCTTGTTGGTAACTTTTTGGTAGAGAGCTTCCAAATTTTCTGCGATCATTATCATGTTCTCTTTGCAAAATGTTGCAATGTATTCTAGTATTAATGAAATAAAGAGTTTTCTTTAAGGGTGTGTAAGTGACTTTTTATTTTTATAAAGGATGAAAATTTTATTAAAAGACAACAGCAGCCAAGGCCCTATTAAAGAAGGATGTAAGTGAGCGTTCTATTAGCTTTTGGATAGCAGCTTTATGTAGTCTGCACAACCCCTTGCAAGGGTTCATGATGTGATAGTTTGCAGCTTTTTTTCTTCTAGAAGGGACACCTCTTTCTTCACTGATGAATGTAAAATCTCATGTTTTATTTTTATGATGTTTCCTGTGTTATGAGTTGACTCTTAAGCAATACACCTGGTAGCCAATGTGATTTCTTGTAAGTGTCCTGTTTGGGAATTTCTTTCTTTGCTTCGCTTACTATGATCATATCACTGCAGAATATGAAAGACAGTGACAGAAGGAAGGTTGTACCACGCGTATGCATTATAGGAGGAAAAGCAGCTCCTGGTTATGAAGTTGCAAAGAAAATAATCAAACTCTGTCATGCCGTTGGAGAAAAAATTAACAATGACCCTGATGTTGGAGATCTACTTAAGTTGGTATATCATGAAAAAACTTTTTGAGATCATTTCATACATGTGATTGGCTTTTATATTTTCCTAATTCTGTGAGTTGGAATTTTTTAAAGTTGGTTTAGGTCCATTTCAAAATGACTAGCCAAAATTAGGAAGCCCCTTCACAGCTACCACAGGATTTTTTTCTGAATTCAAGCTATGTGGGATTATTTCAATTAACATTCCTTTTCATGTCCAACTAAATAGATGGGTGGTGGACTTAAAACATGGACAATATGAATGGGATACAAACTAAATGGGGCACAAACTTTGCCCAATGGTACCAATTCCCTACTCTTATATTTTGTTAAAGTTGGGTCTAAGTTTATCCCATAACAACTAGCTAAAGTAAGGAGGTTCCTTCTCAACTAATAACCAAAGGATTTTTTTTCCGACTTTAAAATATGTAGGTTTTATTCTAGCTAACAAAAATTTTGCCACTAAAAGTGTGTGATTCTTGACTCTTAATTTCTAGGTTTTAAAATCAACCGGGTACTCGTTAGAGGTTGCAGTATCTAAACTTGGATGCAATAAATACATATTACTGGATATAAATCCAGAAAGGAATTGATACCATAATCAATTATCATTTTTGAATATGTTATAGGAGCTATAGAGAAATCAAATAGGAATTCAGACTATTTTTTGTATTTTATAAATAAAATAACTAAAACCCATCTTACATAAAATGATTAGTCCATCCATAAAAAAAAAAAAAGTTAATAAAGTTGAGGAAAATTTTTTTACAACTAATAAGCAAAATGTGACAAATCTTTTATGGATATTGTTGAAATATGTGCAGGGGTATTTTAGTCATTTTCTATTACTTGTGTATACTTCTGGAGTTCGCAATAGATTATATGTCTTGTTAGGAACCTATGGTTTAAGTTTGCTTGAATTCTGATTTGTATACTTTTAGTGTAAACCATTCTTTATGAGGGGTATTAGTGTAAACCTATCTTTGTGATTAGTTAAGTGAAATAAAAGAAGAGGGAGGTCAACTTTTTGCCTCCAACAACTGCCTCAAGCACTCTTCTCCTCCATTCTCTCTATTCTCTTTTCCTTTTTCTCTTTCTTCCTCAAGTTTCTTACTTCATTCAGATATCACATTCACCGAGATAAGCCCACTATTGAATATCTGCCGTATTTGAATATCGAGTATGCAGGTATCCAACTGATAAAAATTTGATTTTAGGTATTTCCAATATTGTTTTTCGACTAGCTGTTGACCCTAGTGGTCAGGAAATTGGATTTAGATTGTGACTGAACCTAGTTGAGTAGGTCCTGTGTAAATCCTTTATGTGTTTTTTGTCTGTAAAGGACAGGGATAGGACTCGGCTTATTGACCAAGATTTTCCAAGTTTTTATGATAACTCACTAAAGTCACCTATCCAAGGTACTTTTACATCAAGTTTTATGTGGGGTTGGAACTAGAAATGAGGGAAGTGTTGATTTAACCAGGTTTACTTCATGAAAGATGTATTATATTGATATTTCTATTGTTTGGGCGGAGCATGGGAAGACGAGACCACATGCATTAAGTAGGAATGTCTATCCTGCTTGCAAACTAGAGAAACTACTTTGAGAAAAATGTAGAGAAAAGTTGAAGGGGAAGGAACTTGGGTTGTTCTGCAATGGAGGTTTTCCATTCTTTAACCAAAAATAGTTTCTACTTTCTTTATCTTTATATTCTTCATGATTTCAAATGCAATTTTTTTTGAAAAATTAGTATATACATCTTTAGATTGTTAAGGTTATTGCTCACTGATAAAACACTATAAATAATGTCAAGTTAATTTAGCTATTGTTCATTTGCATCTCAAGTGTTGAGGAAAAAAAACAGTTATCTAGTATGAACATAAAAATGAAATCTTTTTACAAGATTTACTAGTCACATATTGAGTTAAAGCTACCTGACCATATTCCTTTCCCTGAGTTTTTCCAATTTTGTGTTTATGTTTTTAACTTAGTGTCCTATTTTTATTTTTTTCAATGCAAATACGTTTTACTATGAGGGTACTTTTATTTTTTGTTTGTCTCCGTTGTTCCTTCTCAGAAGTTCAGCTGCAACTTTCTTGTCTCTGCAGGTTTTTATTCCAGATTACAATGTCTCTATCGCTGAATTAGTAATACCTGGGAGTGACCTTTCACAACACATCAGGTTTGTAGTCTTAGATGTCTTTGAGCATAGGTAGATAGGATTGAGAAAGGCAACCAATAAAGCTTGATGTCTCATACAACAGATAGCAACCTCCCTAAGCTAGAAAAATCCTACTGAACAGCAATTATGAATACAACTTATAATGGTTAACCAGAATAGACACGTTATTCTGAAGCCATGTTGGATGATTCCCAAGGCACAGCTGTGGATTCAGACATTAGAAGCGGATAAAAGGAGCACTTTTGTAAGAGCAATTAAACTTGCTTTTATCCTCTATCAACAAAGAAATAAAAGAATACAAACAAGCCTAATCATATAAGCAACCAAATAATGTTTCTATTTGCAGTATGGATTGGTGGGGCTCCTATCCGGAATAACAAATTGGATATAGTAGCACTCATAGCTTTAATCACAAGTAACAACCTAACTCTTCTTATGTTTAAGGACAAGTGACAAATGGGAATGTTATACAGCTTAAAAAATCATGACTTTGTCTTAGCCTCATTGTGAGAATAATAAGCTTTAAAACAACATCCTTTGATCCATTTTCGCTACCACCTATTGCGATATACTCTTATGTGATGTTTTACCATCTTAGAGGAGCACCATCTGGTACTTCCAAAATTCAAATGCTAACACTTTTGACAAAAGAATTGTTGTCAGTTTCTTACAGCTGTTCTCCCTTCTGATGATATTTGCCCTCTTTCAGCACAGCTGGCCATGAGGCTTCAGGGACTAGCAACATGAAATTCTTAATGAACGGATGTGTGCTTCTGGCTACATCTGATGGTTCCACAATTGAAATCATAGAAGAGATTGGAGAAGAGAATATGGTGAGTTCTATAGGTCTGGTTTCAATATGAGCCTTTCTTCCAGTGTATAAGATATGGACTGGGTTGTTTAGTTGAACTGGACCCAGAGACCTTGTTGGGTCTTACGAACCTAAAACTTAGAGGTTTGAAGAATCCAAAAAAAAAAAAAAAAAAGTGTTGGTTGATTTGATCAAATGGGGTATTACTATTTAACTTTAGATCAGATTTTGCACAAGTGGCTTGTAGGTCTAGAAGTTATTGTTGACTACATGTTTTAAGATAGAATTTCCTCGATGTAGTTTATATTTGGTGCAAAAGTACATGAAGTCCCTGCCTTACGTGAAAAAGCTGCAATTAAGGCACCTCTTCAATTTGCTCGCGTTGTCAGGTAAAAAATCTATGAATCCTTTATACTTTTTGCAGATTCTGATCAACTGATCAGTATTTTAATTCATGAATAGAACTCTGGAGTGTTGAGTGTTGGATTGAACGTCAAACAAGGGACCCTACGTAATTTCCTAATGGAATGTAACCTAGATTACTTGGTTCGTTCGGCAGTTACCTGAAACTTGACTTCTTGGGTTGGTTTGCAAAATATGTAGGATGGTTCGTGATGGCTATTTCGGTTTGAAAGATTACTTCAAACCACTGTGTGATGCTATAGAAATCGAGGGTGATTTCTATCTTCTGGGACATGATTTTGCCAGCTATCTTGAAGCACAAGTAATATTTGTAGTCAACATTTTCAGTTACTGCTGCTTTCTATTACTTAAAAATCCCTGAAGTTGTATGAACGTGTAAAAAATCTTCAGGCTGCAGCTGATAAAGCATATGTAGATCAGGAGAGGTGGACCCGGATGAGCATTCTTAGCACCGCAGGTTCTGGAAGATTCAGCAGTGATAGAACAATGGAAGATTACGCAGAGAAGACGTGGGGAATCAAACCATGCAAATGCCTACTTTGAGAATCGCAAACTCTGCCACTTACGATTAAATGCAGATCCAATGCAGAAGCTATGGGTAGGATGGCATTTTCACTGCGCATCTATGGCCTGGTCCATAACCTCTTGGCGACCAGGAATACTGCTTAGTTACAATATAACAGCTGCAAGCTCAATTATTCTTGCAGGACCCATCTGAACATGTCCTACTCATAATCTTCACAGCATTTGTCGGTAATGGTCCTAACTTAACAGTGATTGGTATGAAATAATTTCCATTACCAGTCAATTGAACCTATTGACTAATCACTCATCTTTATTGATTATTAGTTCGGAAACCAGCAGAGACGCTGAATTCGCCCCTGGACCCTCTAATGCATATCCAAATCTTCTTAGAAACTTAACTTTCTGTAAAGATAAAAAGGATAGTTGATGTACTCGATTACAAACAACAGAAATAAGCTGAAGAAATTCCTTTCGTTTTTTTTTTCTTACTTCGGTTGCAGGTACCTCATCCCTCCGCTCATCACGCCGCAAACCCATAAAAAATACATCGTTAGGTAAGAAGCATCTGCTCTGTTGAACCCAGAAAAGTAGTCATTAATCCCGGAAGAAAAAAACTTCTCCTCGGTGTTGACCATCTGCGCTACTCGCTTGCAATTTGAATCAGCAGCATCGGATTTAACGGAGAAAAGAGAGAGAGATAATATTTATTCTTCTCAGAGTACGAGCTTCTGATTCGACTGTAAAGAATATGGACGAAGGTGTGGCCTGAATGCACCTGTAACGATTACCGAAAACATTGACAATTCGACTTTCATATCTCAGTTGGATCTGGATAACGTCAGAAGAACAACCATCGGCAATAAATGGGGAAGAAACGACATTAAAGCTTGCGACAGATTGAAGTATGGGTCGCTTCACAATTCCTACAAGCCATACAAATTCGAAGGGATCCCTTTTTTTCTGTCCCACCTACAATGGAGTTCAAGCAGCTTCAGAACTCTCACTTACCCATTACAAACGACTAACTAATCTTTTCCCAGAAATGGTCGTTTACGTTAATCGATTCCTGATAACTCCTCCTTGCCATAAACTCCCTTGTTTTTAAATTTCAACTGCAAGAAATTCGTCTGTTCATCACAAAGACATCTCCTACCCATTATAATTACACACTCTCTGTAGTTGTTTATGAACTTTTCAGAAAATGTAACTCCAGGGGCGAAGACGAAAGAGTGAAGATCCGTTCTCCGCAAATCTTTGCTATAATTCATCCTCGTTCATGGCTTAATTCCGACGAGCTAAAAAAGCCCAACCGACCATTTATAGAGGGAGAAGAAAGAAGAAGAAAGAAAGGAAAAGGGAAAAGCCCCCGCCCCACCCGCAACTGATCCTCGTTTCGCTTTTAGTTCAAGTCAAAACGGAAATAGCCAAACAAGTTCATTTATCGGCTTTCCCTTTTCTAATCGACAATTCATCTGCTCCCTAATCCTCGCAGCTTTTCTGACCCTAGGGAGGAGGTCGCCGTGGGACCCTTTTGCGATCACATGCTGCGTGACTAAATTACATGATTGATTTCTTCCACGAGCCCACCCTTCCCGCAATCCCAGCATCATCACCGGCGAAGTTTGCCCTTCCTTCGATTCGGACTAATTACCCCTGATATTTCTCTTTTAATTACTCCTGTGTCACTCTATTCAATCGGAGTTTCCTCATTCGAAGAAAACGGTCGTCATTCCGATGAAATCCAGGCCCGGCGGCCCGTTCGGCGATCGGTTGGTTGAGAGGAATTTAGTAAGATCTTACTGTTGCAGAGCAATAAAGAGCGATTTATATTTTATAATTGCGGAGTCTTCTTTGCAAGAGTGGTAGAAGGACCACAATTATGTCTGTTTTTCCTCGCCTTGGCTCTATATAAGGAATTGCAGACTGGCTTATTCTTCACCACCAGCCATCAATCTTCCTTCCTATCCTCCCTGCAAAGCGTCGTCTCTCATGGCTCCCTCTGTAAAATGTCTCTCCCTTCTCTTCCTCCTCGTCTCCCTCTCCGCTTTCTCCACCGAAGCCAGAGTGAGTGAGTTCTTCAGCAAGGCCATGCGGTTCGACGCCGCTCCCACCGAACTCTCATCCACCAAAGACGAGGACCCCAGCAAGTTCACCTTCACCTCCGAGAGCAGCAACGGCTACGGCCTCTACGGCCACGGCGCCGAAGAGACCCCCGCCGCCGAATACAACACTCCGGCGCAGGAGTTCCATGTCGGGAACTACGATAGCAAGGGCTCCAACACTCCGGCGCAGGAGTTCCATGTCGGGAACTACGACAGCAAGGGCTCCAACACTCCGGCGCAGGAGTTCCATGTCGGGAACTACGACAGCAAGGGCTCCAACACTCCGGCGCAGGAGTTCCATGTGGGGAACTACGACAGCAAGGGCTCCTCCCACGCCAAAGAGTACCGGAACGCGGAACCCACGGCCGAAGGGGTCGAGTTCGAGAACAAGGAGTTCACAACGAGCTACCCTGAAAAAGAAGAGTACGATAGCCGCGAGCACGGAACAAGGTACCCCGCCGAGAGCAACGAGTTCGAGAACCAGCCCGCCAGAGAATACGACAATGTAGCGGCCACCAGGAACTACGAGAAAGGGCATTTCGACAGCAACTACCCCCGAGAACAGTACGGCATGAGCGACACCAGGGTCTTCGAGAATGGCCGATACTTTTACGATGTCAAGAATCAGAACTACCGTGGCAATCCGTATGCGTCCACCACAGCAAACGGCGGATATGGCAACAAGGCCTACACTGGCGCCACTGAGAACCAGAACGAGTACCAGGACAACCCTTACAAGGGAGGGTACCGGAGCCGTCAGGACAATCCCGATGACGACATGCCATAGATTTTAGTTCATTACAGGCTTTAAAATGCAGTAACATATGATGAAGAAGGGTGGTAGGTTTTGAGAGCTGGGAAGCCATAATTGTGCCAGTATTTATTGTTCAATCACAGAAGAGTAAATTATGGGTTTGTTAAGTCGTGTCGGCTTTTCTTTCTGTGTTCCTGTCTCTGCAATTGGAAACGACGAGAAGTTAAATAAGATTGAAAGATATTTTCCATCTCTACTCCATGCTGCCGACTAGGTAAATCCTCCCTGGGTTTTCCTGCCATTGCCCTGGTGTTCATCTAGACAATGAGAACTCCTGCCGGTGACCCAGATCAAGCTTCCCCTTATCCCTTACATGAAATCTTAGTTTTCTAAGAACCCGTGATGATACCGTCTTTCGGACGATTTTAATTTATTATTTCTTTGGCACTCATTATGCCGGAAGTGGGTATGGAAAGTTACAGACCGGTAATGATCACCCACAGCAACCATTGCTCCCTCTTCAGTCTTGATTTTGCGTTGGGCCTACTGATGTCTGCTGGAATTTGGATTAAACCAGTTGTATCCGAAGCACTGGAATCCAAAGTGATGAAGAGTAAACAGTAAATCTCCCGCAGACTCACGCACGATATCACTCATCGTGTCCGCATTTTCTTCTCTCAGGCTTTTGGGCGACTTGCTTAGGTACTCTCCATGGACTTTTAAGGACTTTAAAGCGACCGTCAAAGATTAAATTAAAGTTCTTTTGGCGAGATGATTAAAGATTAGTTTTCCTTCGTTTGGTAAGGAAAAGGTGAATCTTTCTTCTGGCGTGACATTCGAAATCAGAGATTTCTATCCAAGCTACTCATGGTAATCATTTCAATGAGACTCTCTGTAGAATACTTCTCAATACGGAAGAAAGGTCTAAAATTAAGGTTGGCGAAACTTGACCTGGGAACCCACTCAGATCCAAATGGCTCAGGAACGAGTTTATTTCCCTGACCTCACGAGTGAATGAATGGGCCCGGTTTGGGTTTGATACAGGGACGCCACACATCTTGGTTTAATTGATAAAAAGAGTAAAAATAGACCAAAATGATCCGATTTAATATATTTAAATTGGACGACACGATTCTATGAATTTATTTTGAAAAATACCCAATTTTGACCAGTCCATTGTACATGTTTACAAAGGTGACACGTAAACTTTGATTGATTATGTGTTGCCATATCATCTGCTCTGTGTGAGTAGATAGGCACATCGACTGCCACATCACTATTCCGACACATCATCTGCCAAGTAATATGGTGAGATCTGCTACGACTTCTCCGTCAGCATGGGCGCTTTCGCCGGGCAGATCACCGGCTATAGCTCCGTCGAAGAATTACATAGAGTACTCCGCTGCACCCAAGGAGAAATCCGGCGGTCTAAGTAGCGTATTGAGGCTCTTCAGGCAGACGAAGACGTCGGCAACGGAGAAGTAGGCGGCTCATCGGATTAGGCTTCTATATAATGGATACTTGCAATAGAGGTTCGTGAATGCGCGGGCGGAGGCTGCGGTGGTAGGCAGAAAGGCTAGAGCCGTGGTAATGTACGAATGACTTTTTCATGGTTTCTGTTGATTCACTAGGGCATACAGAAGTAGGTTTCACGATATTTGGATGATTAACAAAAATGTCTGCAATAAAAAGTATATTAATAAATTTAATTTTTAAAATAAAAAATATATTTAAAATTTTACATCTTACCCAGCAGATGACGTGGCAGTCGATGTGTCTATCTACTTATACAGTGCTGATGATGTGGCGACACGTAATCAATCAAAACTTAAGTGTCATATTTGACTGTACATATATATAGTGGATTAGTCAAAGTTGGGTATTTTGGTCAAAAACCCTTATTATTACTAATTAAAATAATTTATGTACCAATATATTTTTATAATTTTTAAATAATTTTATAAATATTTTCTCATATTTTATATATATTTTAATATTTAAGTGGATTAATCCAAAACCCGAGCCGGGTATAGGTTACATTTAACACCTATTTTAATGAACGGATCGAATTAATGTCAATCTATTCAATAACAGTCTTAAATTGACCCAATCTAAACTTGACCTATAATTAGGCTACGAGACCTGATGTTAAAAAAATTTCTATTTGTTAAAGGACCAAATCCTCCTTTTAAGAAACATCAATTTCCAATGTTAATATGATTCGGCAGATGTTAATCTTACGTGATTTATTTCGATACAAAACGGTTGTCTTTGGACCTTCGATTTTTTATCAATGGTGGAGGCGAAACATCAACTGCCCTCTCTTTTCGTTTCGGCTAATCGTTCACTCTCTTCTAGTCCCGAAACTCCCGAAAATTTTCCAAATCCCTCCGTATCCGACCGCTCGTTAAATTAACCATGGTGCCTATGTAAACAAATTGTGGGATTGTGGATGGATTCAGATAATATCTAGATCCAATTTAATCAAATATCTGATAAGGGACCTGACCAAATATATAATGCAACATAGACAAGTGCGATGTGGTCCATTCACCTTGACCACTTAAGAGCGTCATGCGATTGTAGGAGACATTGAGAAAATAATTATACGGTTATATCCCTTCCTATAACACAAAAATACCTTGTACCTTGTTCTATTTCTTTAAAAGGACGAGGGCGTGATCGTCCATTCCATGCGGAAGCAAACTGGCAAAGATAATATGCTGGTCCACGCCCCGTCCGACGTCACGTGAAATCATAATGGATGCAAACCAAGCGAGAGTCCGAAACGGCGTCTTTTCCTTTTTGTCGGTAGGAGGGCGGAAAACGTTCCAAACGGACGCTTTCATCCATCTCTCTTTGACCGCCACGTGTCAGCCTCTGCATCTATCTCGGTATCTCAACTCCCAGCTTACGTCTTAACTTTTTAACATGATCGCTCCTGCTTTTACGCCGTAGATCGAGCGGAGGAGTGTAGATCCGGCCGTCGCATTCGCCGTGGGTCATTGTTAGTCCTTTCTCCAACTCCAACCGTAGAGCTGGTTCGAAGCTTGACCGAGAAACTAATTACTGGGGCCCACTTGGCTCTTCCACACGTAACTAGTGACTAGTGACTAACGACGATGCAACCGTTCCTTTGGCTTGTCCTCGCGCGAGTTATATATAGTAGACACTATACACCTCTCTGCAACTCCTGCTTCCCGTGGAGTACGCGTCCAGTCCCTGGCCTTGCCCTCGATTTCATCGAATAAATGGCTCCTCAGGTTAGTCGTCTTCTTTGATCATCGCCTCCTGGTAATTTGGATTTCTCGTGCGTTTCGATTATTTGTTTGCTCTTCTGAAAGGAAATTTGTTGGCTGGATGTCATCTATTTCGTTGTTTGCTTCTATGGAGACCTCTGCTTTTGTTTTTGCGCTGTCCAGCTATTTTATTTGAGATCTGGCCATTGATTTCTTAGCTGAGAGTTTTGCATAAGCTGCTTGCGATTTGGAGTCCTGTAGCGGAGGTCTCCACTCTCCGGCAAGTAAGCTACTGCCACGGTGAATGAGGAATACAATCTGTTAGCTCGAGGATAGGGTTAGTGCATCTGATTCTAGGATCTTCTCTGCGATTCACTCTGTTGGAAGGAGAAACGCTTCTAAATCGTGTAGCTATCCCATTCTCTTCTTGGAATGGAGACCACCTATAGCTCAATTCACAAGGTCATCCGGCCTAACCGGTCGGTGATTGGTAGCACTCGCGCCGGCTCAGACGCCAGAGCTGATTGGACTTGCTCCATCGGAAACTCGAGTTCCTGAACCGCTACTCTTGGAGCCTACTAGGTGGCTGAGCGAGATCGGTTGAATCTTTTGCGTCAATTTAGTTATACACTTTCTATGCTTTCTTTTTTTCGATTCGTGCTTGGACTGTTTGAAGTTTGTTGAATTTGTTGGAGTTTGAATCAGCTGCAAAAAAATTGCCGCTTGATTGTCATAGAGCTCTGTTTTACTGTTCTTGGATTCTTTACAATCAGATGCGTCCATTATTCATGTCAGAAGTCGCAGTTCACGTTAGTTCTTTTCTAGGTAAGAACGGCGCTGCTCAGTTATCTTTGGTTCCTTTCATGCACTTTGATCCGGTTTTACCTTATTGATAGCTCCAATATATGCCTAGGTAATGAGTGGGTCAATAATGTAGCTGGCGCCTGGCAGTATTAAGTTAGAACGTACATCAGCACCCTTTACTTACTTTGTTGTCCTATTGTTCCTTATTATATATTGTGTACGGGTTGCATGGTTATATCCTGTCTCCGTTTTCTTTATCTTCCTTAATGCCACTCTGATTTCTGTCTCCAAAACCTTTTTTTTACTCGGTGCCAATTTTCGATTTACTCCCCTTAGGCTAGTCTTCCGTACTTTTGAAACATCTAATTACTAAAGATAGGTTAAATATCCTTTCACTAGTGCATTGTTTATCAATGATCAAGGATTATCTTCCTTTTTTAGATAAAATTTCTTAACTTCCATTCCGTTCAAGAGATAATTGAGAGGATTTGATAAAAACCACCACAATACGAAGGTGCAGTTGATGATCAATTTATAAGCTTTACAATGCCATATACAGAATATTACAATCAATCTAGAATAAAAATTATACAAAGAATTAGCCTGTAATAAGGACTAATTATCCTCAACGGATATACAGAAATAAAGCCTTGAATCAAGGCGAGATATCTTTACCAGTATCTTCAACACCCCCTCGCAAGTGAAGCGTCGGATTGGAACGAACGTGAAGCTTGGATCCAAAAAATTCAAAAAGAGGGCAAGAAACACTTTTGGTGAAGATATCAGCAACCTGTAGATGAGAGGGCACAAACTGGGTGCGAAGTTTGCCAGCGACAACAAGTTCCCGAAGAAAATGATAATCTAATTCAACATGTTTGGCCCGCTTGTGGGAAACAGGATTGGAGCTTAAGAAGATAACACTTTTGTTGTTGCATAAGAGCAGGGGCGGTTGTGGAACTGGGACCTTGAGATCATGCAAAAGATGCGTAAGCCAAAGAAGTTCAGCAGCAGTTATAGCTAGAGCGCGATACTCAGATTCACAACTGGAGCGGGAGACAGTGGGTTGCTTCTTTGCACTCCAAGAAACAAGATTGTTACCAACATAAATGGAGTAGCCTAATGTGGAACAACGAGTATCGGGGCAGCCAGCCCAGTCAGCATCCGAATAAGCGACTAGCTCACTGGGAACTGTGGATGGACGAAAACTAAGGCCAAAATGGAGAGTGCCCTTAACATAGCGAAGAATACGTTTAACAACAAGAAAATGATCTTCAGTAGGGGCGTGCAAAAATTGGCTGACAAAATTAACAACATGAGCAATATCTAGGCGCGAAATGGTCAAATATTGAAGAGCGCCAACCAGAGACTGATAGAGAGTAGGATCAGAGAAAGGAGAACCATCACCAGACAAGTGTTGAGAAACAACCATTGGAGTCTGAATAGGTTTGCTGTCGAGCAACTGAGTGCGAGTGAGAATATCCCGAACATATTTTAACTGACTGATAAATAGACCATCAGAAGTGGGCGAAGCTTCAAGACCAAGAAAGTAGCTAAGGGAGCCCAAATCCTTGGTAGCAAACTCAGAATGAAGCTTATGAGTAAAGCTGTCAAGCAGAGATGGATTATTGCCAGTAACAATAATGTCATTAACATAAAGAAACAAATATATAAAAGACAAAGAGAGAGGTGTCGGTGCGGCTGCAAGAAAACCCAAGTGTGAGAAGAAAAGAGCTGAATCGCTGAAACCAGGCACGAGGCCCTTGCTTGAGACCATAGAGAGTTTTCTTTAACAGACAAACATGAGTGGGAAAACGAGGATCAATATACCCAGGAGGTTGGTCCATATAAACATGTTCAGTAAGGTTGCCATTGAGGAAGGCATTCTTGACATCTAGTTGTCGAAGAGGCCATTTGTTGGTAACAGCAAGAGAAAGCACAACACGGACAGTAGTAGTTTTGACAACCGGACTAAAAGTGTCAGTGTAATCGAGACTAGGTATCTGAGTATAACCTTTGGCAATAAGGCGAGCTTTGAGACGCTCGACAGAACCATCCGGCAAATATTTAGTGCGAAACACCCATTTAGAGCCCACTATGTTGGTGTTTAGAGGATGAGGAACCAAAATCCAAGTGCCATTTTGTTGCAAAGCTTGAACTTCTTCATCCATGGCAGCAAGCCAAGCAGGATTCTTAGCAGCAGATTTGAATCCTTTGGGCTCAGTAGAAGTAAGAAGAGTCGGAAGAAGTCCAGAAGAGCCCAAGACATTGAGATACGCTGGATGACGAGGCTTGAAAATACCAACTTTAGCGCGGGTAATCATAGGATGAGAGCCCAAGGGAGAAGGCGGATGAGCAGTAGTCTCAATAGAAGGCGGACTAGAGACCGAGGATGGCAAAGAAGCACCTGCAAGAGAATTATCAACCTGCACAGACTCATCCAAAGGGTCAGAACAAATATTACACGGGGAGGAGCTGGATTGAGGAATGTGCGGGAAATGTGGAGGAGAGGAAGGGGTGTGTGGCTCAATAATTTGAAGACGAGGTTCCAAGAAATTGGATATGTGAAGAGAAGAAAGTGGTTGGGCCTAGGAGCTAGGGATTGTAGGAAAGTGAGTTTCATCAAATTGAGCATGACAGGTGATATATAGCCGAGAGGTGAGAGGATCAAGACAACGAAACCCTTTGTGAGAGGGAGTATAACCTAAGAAAAGACAGGGAACACTACGGGGAGAAATTTTGTGAGACATATAATCACGCAAGCAAGGATAAACACAACAACCGAAAGGATGAAAATTTTCATAATTCGGAGAGTAGTCGTATAAAAGGTCAAAAGGTGACTTACCTCCAAGAAGCGGAGTGGGCAACCGGTCGATGATATAAACTGCAGTGCTGAAAGCGTCAACCCAGAAGTGAGAAGGAAGATGAGAGTGGAAGAGAAGTGCTAAGCCAATCTCAGTTAGATGACGATGTTTTCTTTCAGCGCGACCGTTTTGAGCAGGAGTATATGGGTAAGAGAGTTGATGATGAATGCTAGAAGAACGTAGATGGACTTTGAAACAATTACTAGTAAATTCGGCACCACCATCACTTTGGAAAATCTTGATACGAGTGGAATATTGGGTTTCCACAAATTTTTGAAATTGAAAAAAAATATCAAAGAAATCAGATTTAAATTTCAGAGGATAAAACCAGGTGAATCGGGAATAATCATCAATAAAAATGACATAGTAGAGAAAACCTGACGTTGATTTGGTGGGGGAAGGACCCCAAAGATCGCAATAAAGGAGATCTAACACATGAGACGACCTGCATTCATTTTGAGAATAAGGCAAACGATGATTTTTAGCAAGTTGGCAGGTACTACATAGTTTGGGAGAAGGCAATAAAGACGTAAGAGAAAGATGTCCTTTTTTATTTAAAAATGAAATAACAGAGTGATTCACATGACCAAGACGAGCATGCCATAAATCATATGAAGCACGCATAGATTTATTGCGAAGAACAGAAAGAAAAGCAGAGTTGCCGCGCTCCAACACATAAAGCCCTCCATCTCTTTTACCGGTTGCCACCACTCTTCCTGTTTGACGATTCTGGATAGTGAAAGAATCATTATTAAATGTAACAGAGAGGGGAAAATCAGAAGTTAATTTGCTAATGGAAAGAAGATTTTTTGTGAGATGAGGAACACCCAAAACATCTAATAAGTGAATATTTGGAATAGGAGAAAAAGTATCAGTGTGGGTAATGGGTAGATATGCACCATTTCCTACAATCACAGAGTCCTTACCCGTGTAATTTTTGGACTGATCCAAAGTAGATGGATCGGTGGTCATATGGGCGGAAGCCCCAATGTCCAAAAACCAGTCAGCAGCCTCGGATCTGGAGAGAGAACAAGATGTGTTGAAGGCTTTAGCAAGATGAGCCAAGGAGCCAGTCTGAGCATACCGCTGATTGCAACGATCAGCATAATGGCCCTCCATACGACAAATTTGGCTGCGGGGTGGACGGCGGCCCTGACCAAAGTGGGTGCGTCCTCGGTTGGAAGAGTTGCGGCCGTGGGAATGAGTACGACCTCGGTGGTTACCACGGGAAGCAGTAGAAGTTCCATGGGTATTGGTACGACTACGATTAGTGGCTGTGAACACCGCAATGGTGGCAGACGGCATAAGGGACCACTGGAACAACTCAAAACTTTCTGCTTTAGAAACTAAATCTGCAAAATAGGGGAGAGTGGTGAGAGCCATCTGAGCAGTAGAAAAACTGGAAAACTCAACGCCGAGGCCACGAAGGAACTAATGCACTTTGTCAATATCCTCAACAGGTCTACCAATGGCATGGAGTTGGTCACAGAGGGCTTTAAAAATATGAGCGTACTCAGCAACTGGTTTGGTGCCGCATTTCATCAGTTGCAAATCATCCTTGAGTCGTAGTTCACGGGTTTTCGAATGATGGCTGAAGGTATTCTCCAACGCAACCCAAACATCACGGGAAGTGGAGAGGCCAACAACAGCAGCCATGGCTTCCTCTGTGAGAGAGGATAACAGTAAACTGAGAAGTCTTTGATCGGCTAATTTCCATGCAAGAAATGTGGGGTTGAGTGTGGTAGAGGTGAATGGTGCAAATCGAGGTGGCGGGACAAAAGTACCATCGACGTAAGCTAACAGTTCTTGACTCTCAAGGAGAGGAAGAAATTGGCTTTTCCAGAGAAGATAATTAGAGGAAGAAAGTTTGATGGTGATCATGTGGATTAGAGTGTTAAAAGGGAGCAGATGAGAAGAAGATTCGAAAGCAATGGGAGAAGCCGAGCGATTATTTATTTATTTATTTATTTTGACTTTGACTTTGAATTTAATCAAAGAGGTAAGAGAGGAAAGAAGCAGCGAAACGCAAAAATAATTTGATCAAAGAGGTAAGAGACGATGCGAACAATACAGAGAAGTGGAAAAAAAAATTGGGCAAAACCTCGAAGCAAATAAATGTGGACGAAGCAAAGAAAAATAAATATGGATGAAGAAGGATACGAAGGGATGATAGCCGACTCACCAGGAGGCGCGGCGACGTCTTTTGTAAATATCGAAGCGAGAAACAGCAAAGCCGAAAATAAATTGGTGAAGGAGAAACCGGCAAACGGCGATCGGACAGCGATCGACAGTAGATTGGTTCGCGTTCGGCTGAAGGTTCTCTTCGGATAGCAGGGAGCAAACGACGAACAGGGGAGATGAACAGCGATGGGATGCATTGCCACTGGCTCCGCCAAGAAAGCGAAGTTGTCATCTTTCTTCAACGGCGACGATGACAGAGACAATGAACAGGGACGCCGTGAAAATAAAATAAAATAAAGACGTAGTGAAACTCGGCGGAGAAAAAAAAATTAGAATTGCTCGGCAGAGACAGGGTAGAACGCCTGCTCTGATACCATGAGGGGATTTGATAAAAACCACCATAATACGAAGGTGGAGTTGATGATCAATTTATAAGTTTTACAATGTCATATACAGAATATTACAATCAATCTAGAATGGAAATTATACAAAGAATTAGCCTGTAATCAGGACTAATTATCCTCAACGGATATACAGAAATAGAGCCTTGAATCAAGGTGAGATATCTTTACCAGTATCTTCAACAATAACATCTCATAATTGTAGTTATCTTTTCTGTTTTAAATTGTATAAATATCACTCTTAATTGATGCAAATATATGATTTAGTTCGATTAATCCTATGCATCTGCTTGTTCCAATTTTTTTTTGGAAATCCTCTCCGCCGCTCCCTCTCTATAAAGCCTCTCTGGCGGAAACTCGCATTGGCCGAGCTTTCATGCACCTCCAATAATTCAAGTTGAGCTATCGGAAGTGATGGATTGCATCTCCGCCATCTCTTCCTCTTCTCTTTCTCCCGTCAAACAAATATACAATTATAAAAAATAAAAACAAGGAAAACCTACTTGGTAATCCCTTACTACAAAATTTGTTTATGGAAACAATTGTTCACAGTGCTTACCTTCATATTCTTTCTTTGGGTACGTTGTCTGACATTAAATACACCAGTCAGACTAAACCATTCACAATCTATACAGAGTGGCCAATGCGTATAAGGTGGGCATCTTTTCTTAATAGCAGCAAAACCTTGAATTTTTAGAGTATAAAACGATTTGTCTCAAAGAGTTGTGAGTTGTTATTGTAAGTTTTCAATGAAAAACTCTTTATTCGCCATACTTATAACTTAAGAGTACAAGAGTATTTATAAAAAAAATGATAATAGAAGAATGTTATTTCTGGCAAGATAATCGGTTGGTTCCGACCAGGCTTCCGTTACGGTGCCATATCCTTCACAGTTAAGGGGGCTTGGTGGCCGGAGACTCTTCCTCCCCTGAAATCTACATGTGGACTTTCTCTTAAATACTTTCATGTGTGTGACATTAAATTTCTAGAAAAGTTTCCCAAATGCAAAACTTGGGGGAGCAAACAGTCCAATTATCTGCGACTACATGTTCCTGCTTGAGCGCGAGTAGGCCTAGGCAGACCACAAGGGGAAGGTGACACAAATATGTTTTACTAAATCTGAATATGAACGGGTGTTTGTACGTGTATTGTCTTATACTGCAGCATCTGCAAACTAGTTCAAAAATAAACCTACATTGTAAATACATGGTTCACTGCTGTGCCAGGGTGACGAGGATGCTAGTGGCTGGCCTCTTGGGCTGGAAAACATGAACCTGAGATTAAGAAATGTGGAGACATTACGAGCGGTACCCGCCGCATCAAACTCGTTACGCCTGAATTTGACCAGTTTCTCTTCATTCTCTTCATCTGATCTAGACACTGAGGTGGGTTCGTCTTCTTTAAACTCTTGACCCAGCTTATTTACTCTGAATAAGATTGAGAATGTTATTTCTGAAGAGGTTTTTGTCAAATTCTTGTCAGTCAACAAGATCCTTCTTCCAAGACCGCAGCATCAGTTTGGGTCGGCTAATCGGGATCAAACCCGGGGAAGGTGATTTATATTTCCCAACCTCGTTCCACTTGGTCGAGCAAGATAGGGTGTCAATACTTGACGCAGATCTTAATGCTACCAAGACTCGTGAAATGACAATGTGTCATGGCCTTTGTATCCCTGTAATAGCCGATGTCCTTGAAAAGATGAGCCAAGGTAGACATACCTGGAGACGCAGATGTTGACAATTAGACTGAAAAACTGAAGAGAAAAGTTTCTTCAGAACTTTGATGTTCTCCTCTATCTAGCATTCAAGTTTAAATTTTAATTCAATTCAGCTTCTCAATCTAAAGGATTGATTCATTTTGTCTTTTTTAAATCTATATATAGATATAAATTATATTATGTTATCTGTATAAGGATTTGGTTAAATTTACCTTAAAATAAATTTAAATTTATAATTAAGTTAAAAACGAATAACCTAACTTATATTCACGTGAGTTTTTTCTTCATACGAAGATATGCCTACTAAAAATATGAACGTCGTTTCTATATAATAGACGGCTTAGATTTAGTTATATATAACTTAGATTGGTGTTTAATTAACATTTTTATGGCTTCTTATAGTTGTTAATATTAATTTTTACGTTTATATAATATTTTTTTTATAAACATTTTGAATGAAAGAGAAAGATAAAGAGTCCAAAAAGAAAAACATCCTAATTTATAGGTAACTCAAACGTAGAGGGTGAGCACACTAGACTCTCCCTTCTTAAAGATCATAACATAATCCAAAATCAAGCTGTATATGCAGCTGGTTCTAAGTAACCATAACGATCGTAAATCATAAAAACTTAGTCTACTAAAACTCCAGAAATCCATCATACTTTAAGAGGTAAAGAACACGTCGTCCTGAACCTTGTACGCTTCTCCCAACCCTTTCAGCTCCCCGACTTTCTCTCCAAGCGAATCGTACGCCAGATTGAACAGATCAGGAATCCCCAGATGACTCGCGGCCAGAGCAAGATCGTAGACGGTGAGCAAATCCATGTCTTCAACGAATCGGGCCTCCCACGCGCTTTTCTTCCCCTCGTCTTCTTCGTTATCTGCCGTCGCCGCCTTCGTATCGCAGTAGTCCATCACCTTCTGGAGGACGTTGGTCGTGACTCTCACGAGCGGGACGACCTTAAGCGTCGGAGGGAGGTTGTTGATCATGGCCTTGATTGTCCCGGACTGGAGCACCAAAGCCTCCTTCACCTCGAAATCTTCCCCGTCGGAACTCCTCAGCTTCAAGTTGCTCGACCTCGACGGCATTGTTGCTTTGCTTTAGGAAGTCGAATGAAGTATGAACAAGGGAGGCGAGACCTAGAGCTATATATAAGGACGATGAATAAACTACAGAAGACGGACTAATTTTACAAGGTTTCTGCTGTCTTCATATTTAGTAACAACTCTTCATGATATATTAAATTAAAGAGTTATATTTGGAAAGGGAAGCTAATTCTGATATTGTTTCCTAGTCAAACTAAAATTCAGGGTGTTACCCAGATTTGAGAGGTTACCATTCGCTCCATGGACTTCGGCCCTTTTTCAGCCCATTTAAGCCCATTTGTAACGATCCGTAGAAGTAGGGTTTCTCCGTGCGAGCTTAAACCCTTCCAGCGCACTCGACTTTGAAGTAGAAGCTCAGCATTTTCCTGCACTCAATCTATGGCCTTCGCAGCCTCCTGTGCCAGGTCGGTTTTCCGATCGTCATCTTTCAGAAATGCGGCTACAAAAGTCGCTACAGAAGTGAAAGCTGTTCGATCTCCTTTCCGCTTCTCCGGTCAAAAACCTCCTTCGCCTCGCCTTTTCAGGTCTGGAAAAAAACGTCTCTCTTCTTTCGCATTTGATCTGTCTAATACTAATAGGTTTTTGCTTCCCGCCATTTGTTTGACCTTCTGATCTGCAGGGCTCCTGTTGAGTTGAGTTGCTGCGTGGAGTCTCTGTTGCCGTATCACACCGCAACCGCTTCTTCTCTAATGACATCGATGCTTTCCGTTTCTCGCCGGAGTTATGGTTGGCTTAGCGAAGGTACTTCTCTGTTAATGTCTACACTTCCATTTCTTCGCTTCTTCCGAGTAGAATATGCAATTCGTGCATGGTCTATTGGAGAATACTGAACTGGATTTGTCGCCTGTCATCTTATGTATTGGTATTTCATCTTTTTTTTTTTTTTTCTCTCTACAATCTGGCTGAAAATGTTGGTTTGAGGCCTGATAAGCTATCGTTGCTTTTCCTTCCTGACGTCGTCCTCTGCCTAGTAGGCTTTTTTGTATTTTTTGGAACTAAACAAATTTCTGTATACAGTTCAAATTACGTATGTACGCTGTTGGTTCTATAATTCTAGGTTGCGATGCAGTTAATTGTACCTGATCTCAGTGATCAATCTTGCTTTAGATTTAAGTTCCTTCTGAATAAAATCAGTTTGATGTTTTAGCTTGCACTAGTTTACGTCAAATTTGAAGTATCTCTAGGGTGTCAAGTATAAAATGGTGTTCAATTAGGTTTTTTGGTTCTTTTGCTCTGTGCTCTCTGCAATGTTTCTCGGCCAATTTGTCAGTCTCTTTTCTTTTTTGTTGCTTTCTTCTTTTGATAAAGGAGTCTATACTATTTCTCCTTTCTTGTAGGCCAAGATGAAACTAGATGAAGACCAGACAAACAAGGTGGGATAAGTTTGGATTTTCTGTTAGCAAGCTTTGAAAGTGTTTGGCCAGTTATCACCAGTAGATTAGGTGAGAAGCAATTTCTGCTTGAGAAACGAATGGTCAGAGAATATCATGTATTTGTTTAAAAATGAGGAAAACACCTGAAAGTTTATCATTGCAAATTTAGTGTTCTGTCTCATAATTTGTGGATTTTTTTAGAGACTAAGCCTCTTAATTTTGTGTTCGGTGTTCAATATTATCCATTGGTTTAAGAATCCATTTTTTTGGGGGTTCATTTGGATGATTCTAAACACAAGCCTGTGAAACTTGTATGAAGAAATGAGGTTCGACTCATTTTCAGTGCATAAATAGAAAGCTTTCTGTGGACTTAAGACATGAGAACCTTTTTCTAATTGTTTGGATGGGTCTGTTTTCACTAAGATATTTATCATAGTTCATTAAGCTCTGACAACGATAGGTTTATGCTTTCTTGATGATTTACTGGTTGATCCGGTCCTAATTTATTCCTTGTTCAATTTTAATTTTTCTGTAGAGCCATTTTTTCTTGGCCCAAAACATATCTTTTTCTGTTCAAGAAAATTAATAATAGCTTCAATTTCTATCATCAATTCTTTCTAACTCCATTAAGATAATTAAAGAATTTGATGTTTCATGTGTATTCTCCTAGCTTTTTAGGGATAGGTTTTTCATCAACTACAATATGTAATTATGCCCAAGGGTGTTGCTATGTAGGCATATATGTTGTATTTGAGTTTCCTTCTTGTTGAAGGAACAGTTTTATTCTCATTTTATTCTTCACTTCATTGGGAATGATGTGTGAATGCATTGAGCAAAGAAGCACAATCCTGTGTAGGCATCTTTTAGTCTCAATTGTTAATGCTTTTAGCTAACATTATCATATATAATAAAGGATCCAGACTATGTGCAAGTCCTAATTAGCATCCTATCTCTGGCAACATATGCTAGAGAAGGTTCGTTATGCTTATTGATTCATTGAGGACGAGTCTGCAGGTTCATTTCTTGATAATGCTTGTAGCTCAGATTTAGATATATAATCTTTTGAAAGATGAAGTGAACTCCGTAAATGCTGCTTTTGAACTTAAAGAGGTATATTGATGATATTACTCAATCCTTTTAAAGAAGTTGAAGTCTTGGTTTGGGTAGTTGCTGAGGTGGTGTCAGAATTGTGGCTTAGGCGAAATAAAAACACATCGCATCACTAAAGGAATTTTAATTTTCAAGTAATAGTCTGTCCTGTGGAAACCATTTTTGGTTTGACTTTTCTCCCACTTATAGGGAGCAGTTCAATGCAATTGATTGTCTGGACTCTTTTGCATTTCACTATTAGTATGAACTTTGAGAGCATTCTCCTCTGTTATTAAAACTTTGTGAATATTTAAGAACAATTACACTATGCAAAGAGGATTATAGTGCTCTTTGTCTGTGAAGAAGTTTTTTCTCCCCTTTCTGTCAATGAAACCTCTGTAGTTTCTAAGAAGAAACAGTGGTTATTGTGACAACTACCAGTTTTTCTTTCTGGGCTTAGTTGAGAGGATTAATCTGAATAGTGCTCAAATGAGTTAACACAAATGATTACCCTTCCAGGTTATCTCAGAAGGATAATACCATATTTTTTACGTTTAATCAGTTGAAAATGATGACGTATGAGAAGAACATGGGCTGATACGTGCAAATTTGGATATGGTTTGCCTGCTGTATATGAAGTTCACTGACAGTAAACAAACTTCATCTGAGTCATGAAGTGGTTGAAACTTTGCCATGAATTTCAGCTCCTCAATAGACTATTTGGTAACTCTGAGATAGATTTTAGTGGATTTTGTTATGGAGATGATCTACTTGATAAACTACTCCTTAATTTAGTTGATTTAGCATATAATAATTTCATAGTCAGTGTTCAGAGTCTCTATGATGATTTTAATTAACAAGAATGGCAGGGGTATGCCATTCAAAGAAAAAATTAACAGTGATACGTCTCAACCAAATGAATCATGACAAGGGCAGGGGATTCCTCCCTTTGGAAGAGCCATATCACACTCTTCTCCATTTCCTTGATTGCTTTCTGTATTTACTTTCATTGTCCTACATTTGAGCTAGTAGTTTCTGTTACTTGAAATGGGTAACATATGGTTGACATTTTGTTGGAAGGAAATTTGACTATGAAAATATTTTCCAGGCTTGACTAAACAAGTTAATGTAATTGTATGATAACATTATATTTTGTTAATAAAAGACAAGTTTTAACTAGTCACTGAAGGATATACTGATTTGCTGTATCATTCAATCAGCTGGCAATGATGACGTATGATGAAGATCCAGTGGAGTCTGGCAAAGTTTTGTCTAAAGAACTTCCTGCATTGTAGACAGTGGTGGCTGATAAGTTAGGGCAGGCATTAAGTGAGCTGCAACCTGTTGGCCTTTTATGAGCTTCAGTAAACCCTTTAAGAAAAAAATAAAATTAAGATGAACTAATATAACTTTTTGATGGATGCTGTTGTAAGGGTTGGTGACTTCAGTAACCTTTGATAACTTTTTGATAGATGTGGCTTTAAATTTTCTATTGAGACTAAAATTTAAAATTGATGTGTATCTTTTATGCACTTATTTTCTAGATATCTGGCTGTTGGTTGGTTTCCTGCTATTTCTTTTAAGGATGCCAATTTTTTATCTTTTGTGCTACTGGAGGTTTCCAGAGTCACAGACCAGTTATGGATTTTGCATTACTACGAAGATTGTAAAATGTGGGAACCTTGCTTGTATATTTATTCTTGATGCAAGTTATATCCTCCAATTCAGCCCTTCCATGTTCCCTGTTGAGGACTTGTCCTCTATACTGTAGTAATGCAAAATCCATGACTGGTCCGATGTTATTGACGAAACAAAGAGTCAAGTTATTTTCCCTTGAATTGCAAAAGAACTAAAATAGAAGTTGTATTATTTTTATGCTGCACTTGCCTCCTTATAGACATTTTTTGGCCAGAATTGCCAGGTACTTTTTTGTGTTAGTTTGGTTGCTATATTTTGTTCTAATGTCTTAAAGCTGGAAGACATCCCAGTGTTTGTTCATCATAAAATCCACTTTAGGCAAATAAGTTGCTGATAGAGTTTGTCGACTGGACAATATCTTCATTTTAGTGATGAAAAGAGAGATGGTCTATATTATTTACTCTTGTCAAATTTGTCTCTAGAAAACTCCTCAACGTCATCCTTTTTTTATGTAGCCTGAAATCAAACTGAAAATTCTCTCTATACTGAGGGTCCTCTGGATTTGCCAAGTAGTGGTTTAATCTGTTTTTTTTTTGTGTGTGTGATCATCGTATGTGACTTCAATTTGTTTGTTTTAGGTTTGTGATGTCCTCCACTCAAAGGCGTACTTATGACTGAAAACTTGTTCCTCATCCATCACTTCGGCAACTCTGACTAAGGATTTGCTTGTGGAGTGGAAACCTTTTCACTAAACGGATGCAAAATTGCAATGCTGTTTTCTGCATTTATTTTATCATACAGATTCTGTTCTCTGAACCTCCGTACATTGTTATTGTAGATGGATGAGTTTTATACCGTTGGTGGATGGCACCGATAGTGTCCTCAATCAGAATCTTATCTTCTTCGTCAGAGAATAAAGTGACATTAAAAGCTTGAACTTGACTCCCATTTCACTCTTGTTGATTGGATTGTGGTCATGGATAATGCAGTACGAGAAAAGAACATAGTTAAGGCAATCTGGCATAATTGTAGAACCTCGTGAAAATTTTGTGCAATAGATTTTTCTCCAGTTCATTAGCGACCTTTAACACTTATTATTGTTCATTATAGTAAGAGAGTACACATTACGGTTGCATGTCTTGTGAGGTGAGGACGTCTTCTGAAAATGTTTATGTCCACACACCCAGTTTTCAAATGGTGACATGCGAAGTCGCCAAAGAAGAAATTGCTCTCCCGGAGTTGATTGTTACGCACCTAACTTCTATGTGGCTCTTTGTACCTAGCTTACCACGGATCTGCTTCCATTCCTGTTAAAGGAGTTCCTCTAAACCCCTCGAGAGCATAATATAAAAGAGCTAGCACACTCAAGCTTGTTTACTGTGAATGATAATTGCATGGCCTACGAGGCTTCGTTTCTTTTGCTGACTCAAAAAACTTTACAAACACCAGAAAAAATCACCAAAGACAGATACTCTCTCAACGCAAACTTTCAAGACATTCATAAATATCTTATTATAAACACCAAATCATTCAAGTTTTCCAAGTGCAGCAAGTTTCTGTACGTGCATACCCCTGAATGTAAGTGCTGATCTTTTTACAGTCAACAACTATCCTTGCCAAATGCTACTAATAACTTCAATTCATGGCAAGATGATATAGGGAACAAAAAAGACGGAACAAAAACATAATAAGAGATATGTATACCAGCCCCAAACTGTTTTTCAGTAGATAGTCTTCCTTAGAATCAAGGGCAAGGAAAAACTAACCAAACAGGCCTTCAATTTGCTTTCTTGAAGATTGAATCTCCATGCGTCACTCTTCCACAACATTTACCAATTCATACTCAACAAGAGACAAATTGTTCCCTTCGTTTACGGTAAAATTAGCAGGTTCTGTAACCTCAACTCGACCCCATTTGTCAACTGCTAGCCTCATTGACCCTTTAAACATATCAATCTTTGCATTTCGCAGTATCACGGTTGTATCTGGCTTCATCAGATCCACTGCCAGACATAAAATCACCTTTACTACAATATGTAGCATAAAGGAAAAACCAACTCTAGAAAATTTTTAGTCATGGAGGTGTACAGAGCTTAAGCATGATAAAGACTAAATCATAGCTAAATGAGAAATCACAATGTTGATACTCTTAATCTTGCAACCCAACTAGAGGACACCCTGTGGTCCTACTACACTACTTCTCTACAGGCAGTGACATTATTCAAATTTCATAAAATACACAAACAGATTTTTTTTTTTAAATATCAATTTCAAATCAACTATTGAGTCAAGTAACCTTATCAATTCCAATCATTCTTTTCTTGAATGGATTACAACAGGAAGAACTAAGACAAAAATGCTGAAGCAGAAATGAAATACTTTAAGCATATAATAATAATACTAATGATGATTATCAAGAGTGGTAAAAATCAGCAGTAATAGCATTGGTGTAGCAAAATAGCTCCTACGTAGAATGATGTCACAGGAGCAGATTCCTGTTCTACGTTAGAAAGCTTTGGGTGAATACTACCAGGAGCTCCCGCTATGCGAATCCCCAACACTTCACTTTCATACGCCAAATGTTACACCAGTGCTTACTATTTCGACTTCTTGATAAGCCAGCTAAGTGTGAAAGAAGTAGTATGGAAATGAAAATATTGCAAGTAATTCATGCTAGAGAGTGTATGTTGGGAAACCAAATCAAAGACCGTTTACGTGGCCATTCACGATTTCGAAGAGACAAAAGAAAAAACTTTTTTTTTTTAAAAGAAAACCAAAACAATTTCATCTCTAGTCCATCTTAATTTAGGGTCTAACAAGCAGGTAAATAGGGCTTAAACTCGACAACACCGTGAGATTGAAGTCGAACCAGAGTGTTCGTACTTTCGTTTTAATTGAATATGAATACAATGCAAGACGTAACAAAAAGGAAGGTTAAATGTTAAAGCCTAAGAACACTGTCCAACAAACTAATCTAGACGAGATCAACCAGATTACACTAACTAAAAAAAAAAAACAAGGGTTACCAAACCCACACTAAGAGCTTGACGAGATTTAAGATAACTAACTGCATAAAAAAATGGTAAGATCTTAAACTGAAGGAGACGACTTGGTCAAAATTCATGCACATAAAAAAAGGCATACCTTGCTCGTTCCTCGCCGTGAAAACAATTGTACCGGTCTCATCTCCGACGAGGCACTCAGCGATACGCGTGTGGCGGAGGTGCGCCGAGGCGGCTCGGCCTTTCTGCAACACTGTTTTGGAACTAACAACCTTGACGGCGAGAGTGTGGCCAGTTGTCCCTGGCTTTAATTGATCGATCTTAGTGAAGACCGGCTTCCGCATCCCGGGTTTCGCTGTTCCGGTTTGTTGTTGCGGTTGTGTCGCCATGGCCGCTGCAAAAACCCTAACCCTAGAATGAAATGAAACCCCCGCAGGTAGGTGTGTTGTATGGACTACTTTCTCGGTCTTTTTCTTTTTATTCGGGGGATCGTGTACGGGGGAAGAGTGAAACTGAAGATCCATTTTGGTTTCGGAAATGTCGGTCTCTTCTTTCCGTTCCCGGGGCATGAGGAGTTTCTAAATCCGTGGTCCACGAGTCCACGTATCCCACTCGCACCCCGATTAAGGATCCGACTTGTACCCCGATTAGCTCTTCTCTTTATTCCCCCTCTCGCCCTTTGAACTGTCTTTCCTCTATCTAAAGTCTTTTTATTTTTTATTTGTTATTTGTTATAATTAATTAAACTAATAAATTTATTTTATTTAATAATTATATTATTAATTTACAGTATACTAAAATACCATATTATTATTTATTTATTATATTTATTATTATTAATACGAGTGATAATTAAGATATTGTTAAACTAAGAATTTGATCAAGTATCTAAGCATTATAAAAGTAAATATTTTTGTTTTTGTATTCTATATTTAATAATTATAATTATTATATTAATTTAAAATAAATTACAATCTATCTTTATTTATCAATAAAATACCCTACTTAATTATTTATTATGTTAATATATTTTAATATTATATTAAATTACAAATTATTAAAATAACTCTTTTTTTAGGTTTTTTTATCAGTTTAGATATATTATTTGTGTTAAATATATTATAAAGAAAGTAACTCATTCTCTTATTATTTCCTTAATATTTCCCATTTTAGACACTAACACAAAAAAATATTTTCCAATGTAATTCAATTTCTATTTTACCTTTATTCTACTTTCCCTTCCCCCTTTATCACTAACCACCGCCCCCCAACCCCAAAATGTGACCAGACCCGCAGGTGCGATACATCACATTAGCCCCACTCCCCAGCGCTTATGTAAGTCCTGCTGCCCTCTCTTCGTCTTCAACGGGGGCGATGATGTCCACGCCTCCCTCTTCAAATTTCGCGTATCGGGCCCACAGGCTATGAAGATTCTACGGGTGAGCTTCGAACTGTTTTTTCTTTTGTCGCGATTACGAGATTTCTCGCGTCCGGAGAAATTTACCACGTCAGTTTTGGGCTTTTAGACACGACCACATTTCCTGTCGGGATTCCGGTCAGCCTGAGAGGCTGAAATCGTTTCTCGAGGCCACCCTCGTATAAAAGTCCCGAGTTGTGTTACTGCACCTTCTCTTTCTCTCTCTCTTATCCAATCCCCATTTTCAGACCTTTATCGGATCAGAGAGGTAGTAGACAAATAATTCCGGAAAAAAAGGTCTAAGAACAAGGAAGAGAACGAAGATCGATCGACTTGTTTTTAGTTTCCCGGCGAAATTGAGATCCCACCGTTGTTTCAATCGTTCGATATGGATTCCGATTTATGGACTTCCCGTCTTGCTGCTGCTAAGCGGCAGTACTCGCTCCAACACCATCAAAACTCCCAACTAGGTTCGCTGATTGTTTTATTTGATCGAATGGGTCGATTTTATGGGAGTCTTTGGATTTTGTTTGATCTCGTTCGACCTGGAATGTTTATTCTTTGATGTATATTTCGTGGGTTTCTTTTTTCAGATCGGCTGAGCGTTGATGACTTTGAGGTGGAAGAAGAGGTTCGCCCAGATTTTCCCTGCCCATATTGTTACGAAGATTATGACGTCGCATCTCTATGTTCGCATCTTGAAGATGAACACCCTTTCGAATCGAAAGTCGCTGTGAGTGAAAAATCCGAATCATTTGGTCTTGTAAATGGAGTTTTATTTCCCTTCTTTCTTGGTTTTAATAAATTTGCATGACAACAATGGATCTACATATTCTGATACGAGAAGCCTGCGGACCCGACTCGTCATGAAGGCCTTGTATTTACTATTTTTGTTTTCTTTAAAAATTATTAGTAGAAATATGATGGTTTAGATTTTATCTTTTCATAGATTGGTATCTTGTTGTTTTCTAGACTGCAACTCCATTGGGTTTCTGTAGATGACCTGTCTGTGGTACATTTCATCGTAGTCTTGTTCCAATCTTTGTGGGTTCAGCTTCATAAATCTTTCTTTTTCATTCTCCTATAATATTTGTCACCCCCATTGCAGAGATCGTTTTTTTCAAAAAAAAACACATAAGTTATGGGGATAACATCCTTGTGGCCTTATTCTGCCATTTCGTTTGTCCAAAAAAATGAAAAAGAATCTTATGTCAGTTGCCTACTTTAGAGTATCTGGATCTCAGTACCCATATAATTTTATGATTTCAGTAGCAAAAATTTTGTTAGTTTCATCTTTGAAATCAGTTTTCAATGCTTTTTAAGTGAGAGTCTTATATATGAAACTGGATAAGTTATGAGGTTAAGCTGTTAGGCATATACGGTTAAGCTTCAGGTTGGACCATACTGGATTTACTGTTGCATTTTTGTCCATTTGTTCAGTTTTGTTTATTACTAAAAAATTTCATAAATCTTTGGAATGGAAGTGTTAGTTTACCATACCTTTCTGCTGTTGCACTGTTTCCACTCCTAATAGTTTTTATGAAAATCTTTTGTTGTTACAAAAAAAAAAAAAATTGTTTACTTCATGGAATTATTAGTTGATTATGTACTTTGAGCAGCTTAGTTTATATTCTATGGGCTTTCTGGAAGATCTGAACAGCTGTTTGTTCCTCTCCATGACACTTAGTCCAAGTGCCCTAGATGTACTGCAGGATGGGGTTATTTGGGCTTTATTCATACACCTATACTTCATCAAACCCAAATTAGTTCTTTGGGTTTGTTGTGTTGCATATCAGTAGACCATTTATCTTTGCTTTGCATGGCTGCTGACACGGAATAGTCTGGATGAAAATTTTAATGAGATCAATATTTAATTTTTACACCTGTGACAGAAATAAGATTGATTTATCCATGTAGTGGCTGGAGTATTAAACCACATGTATCTTATTTTTTGGTTGTTTGTACCTGTGCAGGTTTGTCCCATTTGTTCTGTGAAGGTTTCAAGGGACATGCTTAATCATATAACCCTGCAACATGGACACTTATTCAAGATATCCTTTCTTAACATTCACTGGTTGTCAGAGGTTATTTACAATTTACAATTTAGAGAAGAAAAATAGGAAGTTGTCTTTTTGAGCTATCCAAACAGTAGACATTTTCCACTTGATATTTGGGAAAAACAATATCTTTTTCCCTTAACAAGAGGATCACTTGCAGAGGTGTAGGAGGTTACGTAGAGTTGCGATTCCCAACAGTCAGGCTCTTTCTCTACTTGGTAGGGATCTCCGTGAAGCACATCTACAGGTTCTTTTGGGAGGTAGTGGATATAGGTCAACCAACAATATTGCATCAAACGGGGTTTCAGATTCATTCTTTTCCTCTCTTGTATTCAACTTTCCTGGATCTGAAGCTGAAGAAATTTCTAAAGCTGCCATATCTAATGCTGAAGAAACTTATACAAAGAATGTGACAGCCTCACAGAAGTGGAAATCAAGGTATGACTGTCACTTTCTTGTCTTTCAAAGGGGTGCTTGTTTCGTTAATGAATCTTGTTTATTTGTTTGGTGTAATCTTAGGCCGACATGCATCTGTGACATTATTGATAGGAAATGTTGCAAAGATCTATTTTTATACATTGCCCATCCTTGGAGGTCCTATTTGTAAGTTAACATACTTTCTTGCTGACTCCAAGTATTTAAGCACTCAATCCATTTGTATTAATGTTGAAGGTGATTTTCTAGAATCTAATTTTACTGAAATGAGAATTTTGTTTTTAGTGTTCAGCCCTTTTGGACTTGTCATAGCATAGACCTTCTCATATGTGTGTAGTATTGGAGATCTTGCCTGTCTAGTTGCTATTTCTGTGTTCTTACCATATGGAATTTAGAGCTTTTGTTCTGGTGAGTGTCAAAGTCCTAGGCAAGAGTACTTCCCAGGAGGTCACCCATCCTAGAATTACTCTCGCCCAAGCTCGCTTAACTACAAAGTTCTGAGTCAGATACCTAGCCAATACAACCCGAAAAGACTAGCCATTTAAGGTGCGGAAAGCCAAGTACCTAACTCAGACCACAAACTCTAACAAGAGTGGATGGAACCACTCTGACACCCACCCCACCCATTCTGGAGCCGCTTCTCACGGGATACGAACGCGGGCTGTGGCGTGCCTAGCTCTGATACCATGTCAAAGTCCTAGGCAAGAGTACTTCCCAGGAGGTCACCCATCCTAGAATTACTCTCGCCCAAACTCGCTTAACTACAAAGTTCTGAGTTAGATACCTAGCCAATACAACCCGAAAAGACTAGCCATTTAAGGTGCGGAAAGCCAAGTACCTAACTCAGACCACAAACTCTAACAAGAGTGGATGGAACCACTCTGACAGTGAGGAAGTGTGATTTAGAAGCGCTGTTAATACAAACAGCAGGGAGAGTAATGAGATAGTTCTAAGATGTAAAATACGCTGTGATGTGTTGTTAAAAAAAATTTAAATGTGAGAATGAGATAGTTCTAAGATGTAAATATGTTGTGACAATGGTGAAGATTCTCTTGCAGTTTGCATGATCCATAGGGTATTGGATTTGGGGCTGCTTGGAAATAAAGTTAGGTTTTTGAAGACATTTATAAATGGACGCTGCTGACTTTTATTGAGGTAAAGATGAGACAATCTTGTACAATGAGGTTTTTGAGCTGTTGTGTGTAAAAAATTAAAGGCTTGTTTTTCTTGACCTATGATGAACAATTAGGATAAGACTTTATTGTGTAATGGCTGTTAGAGCTCCAATTGGTGTTCGGCAAGGTCACTATCTATTAAGGAATAACCCCACATGGATTAGTAAGTACAGAGATCTTGAGTTTATTAGTTGTGAAAGAAGTTTCTTAAATTGGCTAATCACTTTGGGATGGGCTTTGGACCCAACTTCACATGGTATCAGAGCGGGTACTCATGTGTGGGCCTACACATAAAATTATCCACTTGTAGAGCCACAAAAAAGGGCCTACACCTAAAATTATCCACTTGTAGAGCCACAAAAGAGGGCCTACACCTAAATTATCCACCTGTAGAGCCACAAAAGAGGGCCTACATGTGAGGGGGAGTGTTAAGGAATAATCCCACATGAATTAGTGAGTACAAAGATCTTGAGTTTATTAGTTGGGAAATAGGTTTCCTAAATTGGTTAGTCATTTTGGGATGGGCCTTGGACCCAACTTCACACTATCAAAAGATAAAACTTTGTCGTGTGGTGGCTGTTAGAGTTCCAATTGGTGCTCAGCAAGGTCACTATCAAACTTATTTCCCTACAGATATTTAAACATGGCATCTACAATTAAGGCTTTTTATGGCATGTAACATGTTTTCCCTATAAAACTTTGTCATTGTCATCTGTCAAAGATCTAGTGTTAAGCAGAACAAATTGAGCAAACATATGGTATAGAATAAAAGGACTTAAATAAGGTGGTCGCACATTGAACTTAACTTCCTCTTGAATGACCCTTTTTTCCTAAAAAAATTGTTGCATGAACATTTATTTACCATGAAATCTAGTGTGGGAGGGACGGCTTTGTCAGTTGGTATTTGTTATCATTAACTTTGTAAAACTTGAGTTTTGTTCTTTCAGTTATTTGTTTGCTTCAAAAAGGAGGTACACGAGTAAACGTGAAAAGAACCTTGGTTATTTGCATTTAGAGATTCTGATGTGTGGAGTGATTTCAATTTATGGAGCTTTCTATCTACATCTCCTGGTTATTTTCTGTAACATTTTTGTATGTTCCCCAACAGACCAATCTAGAAATAAATAAGGGATTCTACCGCATGTATGTCTATCTTATTTTGACACGTTCTTTGGCTTCCCCAGCTTCAACGCAACTCTCAGTCATGAGGAGAGAGAACAGAAGTTGAAGCAGGTAACTGTCAGAGCGACATTTGTGCAGGATCTGCTACTCTCAACCATGTTTGGAAACTAGCAAAAAAAGCAAAAGCTAGGCAGATGAAACGAGCTCTAGCTGGAGGTTTTCCTGTTTGCTGGTACAAAGGCAGAATGAGGTCCCTAACAAAGTAGGATGCAAGACATTCTTTGACAACCCCAGTACGTGGATGTTCTCTTTGAGGCCAGCCCATCCCCGCCGATGCTTCTGAAAGGAGATTGTGGATAGTCCTAAAGATATCTTGTATGCATTTTAGCAACTCTGTAGTAAGATGATTCCTGGCCTCATTCGCGCCTACTAAGAAACCCAATGGGGTCAAAACATCATCCCTGTATGAGCTTCATCAGGTTTAAGAATGAACCCCAAGCGCATGTTTGAACTGATTCTCCATATAATTTGATGACAAGACAAAGGTGAACATATTTGGGAACCCCAATCGGGCCCTGATTAGAAATATAATTTTAAAAAATATAAAAATAATATTTGCAAATGCAACTATTTGGTATGTGATACAAGGCTTTAGGTATCGGATTCTTGTTTTTCCAAGGAAGTCGATTGCGTCTCATTTGCTACAACCATAGCTAGCTGCTCCTGCTGCAACCCTTCACTTGTTTGTTGCAGCTCGGCTTCCCCTTCCATCCCTTCCTCTATTTCTGATACTGCTTGCTGTCTATAGTACCGGATAATCACCACGGCCATAAAAGCTGCGAAGAAGAAAAAATTACAGATTAGAGCCCGCATGGTTTAGCTGGAAGCAGAAGCATCTTATTTGCGAATGGTTAAACGGCTGAAAAATTCACCTGCAAAGATGCGTGTTTTAACGGCTGATAAATTCCAAAAGACTGTCGCGGCTGATGCAGCGACTAACTTCTTATGGGAGGAAGCGGTCCATGCCTCCAGCATCCAGGATCTCAGGCTTCCAACTGGTTACGTTACAACAACAGAAAGACGAATGAAGAAAGACAGGTTGATGAAGAGTTCTACATGATCTATAGGAGTTCAAAAGCGGAAAAAATACCTTGTTTTTGTATCTGCTGAGAGTAGCAAGAGTACAACTTGGGTACAGTAAAGCTGACGAAAAAAGCTGCAAAATTTATGACTTTTGTAAGAGATTCTCTCTCTCTCTCTACCCCAAGTAGTAAAAGCTGCATTATATACGCGTTTAAAATGAAGAAATGGGCATCTTTTACCAATCAATGAAAGCCTCCATAACGTGATCAAATAGCCATATTCTGATGCGAATAGAAGAAGAGGAGCCATCTGTAACAACACTTTTAGCTTAGTTGCTGCGGAAAAAAAAAAAATCCAAGAGATTTAGGGGAAAGAAGTTAAGAAGCTGTCTGTTACTTTCAATGTCATTGAAGGTTTCCCTGAGAAAAGCTTTTTGGTCTTATTTATTACAGCATTTGCTGGTGGAAGAATTAATCGAGCTGCACGGACTATATCGTCTTCCTTCAACTTAAATTCCTTTGGGGTTTCCTCCTTGGTCCTGCAAATTCAATTCGCAAAGAGAGATTAAATGCCGAACCGGGAGACGAAAGAATAGAAACCAATGCATTTACATGGTACTCGATCCTGTGGTGACGTACCTTTGTGAGATCGAATTGTAGAAAAACGATATTGCTAGAAAGAGAAGACCCGTTTGTGCCACTGTGGAGATAATACTGTAGAAAGAGCAGGTATAATTTAGTATCTCAAATCCTACTTGAATAACATGGCAATCGTGGTATTTCATTGTTTCAGATAATGAACTGAAGATCTGCGAATCACTAAGAACGGACCTGAAACTATAGCCACTGGTAAATGAAGAAGACATAAAACACAGAGAACCAAATCCGAACCATAGGCTGGATTTTGCAACATCTTTCCACATTATCAGCTCCCAGGCCAGCTTGCCGAGACAATCGAGCTCACCATTGTCGTCACTACTGACTTCTGGTTCACAGGACATGATTGGGGTTATTCGAAATCCGAATCATGAAAATCTAGTGTGGAATATTAAGACATCACAAGAACCAGATTTATTGCAAAAATGAAAAACTGAAGAGAGGGAAAAATGGGCAAAAAAAACGTCGCGAGTTTAGAGTACTTGTAGTAATCGATCCATGTAAGAAAAACTGGAACGCAGAGAAAAACCAGTTGATTTGGAAAAGAATACGAAACGTGTAACACTAGGAAGCGATGTCTAAGAAAAGGATAAATATAATTACACACTAAGAAAACCACGTACTTGACGAGGGATCGGGGGAAGGAATTGATGGCAGCGCAACCAGCTTTTCGAGACGAGAGTGAGAACGGCTCTGTCTTCTTTTTCGCACTTTCATATGCTCTTCTCCCAAAACCAAATCCCTCTCATCCCTGCTTTCTTGCTCTGCTCTCCGCCTCAATCTTCTAGAATTCCTGGGTGAAGCGCACCCCATCAGTCCCATAGAAAGCGATTTGGTTCTACATTTCCGACGGGATCCCACCAGTTCCACCAGGTCTTCCAAAGGCTCAACTCTCTCAAAGGCCCTGTTATTGGACCTCCGGAGGGGAGAGGGCGAGAGGAGAAGAAGGTCCTGAAGCTGGACATGCTGATTAGGGCTGTTTGCCGAGAGCTGAAGTGGTGAGCATTGGCTCTTTTGGGGCGACTGCATGCGATTGACATCTATATTTTCCAAGAGCTCTTCTGAAAAATGGGCAACTCTTGAAGCTGATTTGGTTCGTGAACGGGAATCTGATCGGCGGGAAGGAGGCGTGGAATCCATAGCTTGAGTGGATGCAGGCAGGCTCGGTTGGTGATTCTGCGGGTGTTTTGTTGTTGATCTTTAAGAATGAAGCTTGAGAGCTTTTTGTTACAGAATAATGGCTGAAGAATATAGCCGTTGGCGTCTAGACTTTATTTTCGCTTTTGAATAATTTGGACGGAGGCGGGGCCTGAAGTCGCAACGGTAAACCCAAACGATGACGAGCAGGAAGAGTTACAGTGGAGACAACGGTGTCTGAACAGTAGAATAATAAAGCCACTGGTGGCGATCACAGCTCATTTCAGTGACGACAATTTTGATTAAATACGTTAAAATAGATTTCTTTTCCGTTTTTGCATTTAGAAATTAGAACTTATAGTAGTACCCTATCAGAATCTGAACTTGAGTTCAAGTTCGAAGTATGCTCCAGTATATACAGGTTCGAGCTTAACGATGCTACGGCTCCCTAAGACCATGTTTATGCAAGTATTTTACAATGTTCTTAGACCTGCACAAAACTGGCAAATTGAATCGGATTCAGTCAGACCTCCACCCGGTCCGAGAAGGGAGGGTGAGTCTCTGCCCCTCCCCCATCTCAAAAGCCTAGCATGGGGCCTCTCCTTAGACTGGAAGGGGCATATACTCTTCTGTTTTTTCATAATTTCTGATTGACAGAAACACATACTGAAAATCATTACTCGGATGAACCTTCTTGATGAGAAAATATTTCTGCAGTAAGTTCCTTTCACTACATCCAGAAGAGAATGAAACAAAGGTTTCCTTCCGGATCAAAACGGCAAAGAGACGAAATAAAGATGAGCAGGTTTGTATAGAGTCCACTTCTTGCAGGAATAGCAGACACCACAAAAAAGAGCAAACATTTTCCTGGTGGCTTTATTAAGACTCGGCAATTTGTTACATCACACGTAAGGAACTGAGAGTCTTTGCGTTTCAGAGCCTGCTACCATATCCTCCCAGAGCAAATCCGACAGTGCAAGTGTCAGCTCCCCCACTTTTCCTGCCACAGAAAGTAGTGAAAGTAAAAAAGATTATTTTTCAAGACTTTTAAGTCTTCAGCAACTTTGTTCCCATTCAAGTACTAGATTTGTGGTAAGAAAATCCAATGTGTAAGGAAGATGAGATACAAGGCATTACCAGTCCAAACTAAAAATCAATCCAATATGATGTTTATCAGTCTAAAAACAAGAAAAAAATCACCCTAGTTCTGATTTGTTTCAACCAAATGATTCTGTAGAAATATCTAATATTCCTTGTATAATGAATTGAACCAAAGCCAGTATGAACAGAGGTTTGCAGATAATGCAAAACCAAGAAGCAGAGCATTCAACCAAATATTGCCAAGATGACCTCCCTCAAAGGGCTCCAATGTGGGCGGAAGGAACGATTCATCAAGTAACTTGACCTAAAAGATTGCTAAAATTTAACAAATGGAGGTCTTCTTTGAAGGAACTTACCATCTCCAATGGGCTGTCCATCCCACAAGATGATAGGCAGTATAGGAAGTGTGCTTCCTACAAACATCATCTCAGCAGCATCTTTTGCTTGTTCAACTGTGACATTGCCAGTCCCCACGCTCTTCAACTGCCCCTTCTCAACCAACTTGGGCGCCAGAGCCAGAAGCCTCTTCGCAGTGCAGCCACTGAGGATTTTGTCGAAAGAAGGCAATAGAAGCTCGTTGTCCTTGGTTATGAAGGCAACATTCACGTTGGGGCCCTCTGCAATATATCCTTGGTCATCAACCCATATAGATGCAAAGCAATCATTTTCTTCTGCTTCCATTTTAGCCAACACGTTTGGCAGATAGTTAACATTCTTCATGGTGGCAAATAGAGGAGCTTTCATGGGTACAGTGGAGGTAATAACTTTCACCCCTTCCTTTCTAGGTGAGAAGTCATAATCAATAACCACAGCATAAAAAGCAGATGTGGGGCAGCCAGCAGGTGAGAGTAAGAAATCCCCAGGACCTGCACTGAGCCAGTACCTCAGTGAGCCTTTCTTGCATTTTGAAGCTGCTGCTAACTGGATCAGAATGGTACACAAGGTTGAGCGAGGGAAAGGGGAAGAAATCTTGGCTGCCGAAGCTGACCTCAAGAATCGATCAAGATGAGTATCCAACTCGTACAAGTGTCTGTAAACAAAAGGAAATTCACTAGTTGGTGGAAGGGGTGGGCCTGCAGTCTGTGCAAGGTCCCTTAAATGATACTAAACAATGTTTTGGTACTGCAATTCTGAGTCAAATCCAATTTCTAAAGGTAATAATGGACCTACCCATCAAGAAGCACTGCAGTATCAAAGACACCATGGCCTCTATGAACCATATGATCATCAATGGGAATTACCATCAGAGCTGGATCCAGAATAATGCCACCCAAAATACTGGAGTACATTGCTGGATATGACCGCTTCTTCACTGAGCTCCATTTTTCCCATAGCTTTTCAAGCACCTGAAATGAAACCATATAATTAAAAAAATCATTTATCATCAAGTCTCATGAAGACGCCAGTCAAAAGCCACTATCATGTCTAAGAAGCGAGCATCGGTGGAATTATACTAAAGGCCAGCCATGACACCTTACAAAGGTGTTGTAGTTTCTCTGTTTATAGACCATATTTGCTCCCAGCACAAGATGAGTCGTCTTGAGCTGACATCACGCAAGTGATGCTCCTTACGTTCGAAGAAACATAAATTTTCAGTTGTTTACATGAACCAGAAAATTCTGAAAATTAAAGGTTTCCCCTTATCATATGTCGCTGTAAAGTTTCACGCCTCTCTAATGGAGTTAAGCTCCAAATATTCAAAACCTAAAACACAAACAATTGATAAGGGAAAGAAGCAGAGCTTATAAAGAGCATGGTTGCGACTACTTACTTCCGACGAGGAGTAAATGGGAACGCGAACATCACTTCCATTTCCTGCACCCAACACACAAAAACTGTTCAAAACTGCCCTGACTTTAACATCTTTCAGTTCGTTCTCTTTAGTTTTGGGAAAGGTAAATTCACAAAATAGAGATCATTCTATCAGATGAAAATAAAAAAATAAAAAAGGACATAATCAAGGAAAATGAGGAAGAAATAACAGACCTGCGGTCTCCATTTTTGAGTCGAAGTCAGTAGCAGGCCGTCAGAACTAAGAAGTGAAAGAAAAGCAAGAAGGGAAGAGAGACGGCCGTAAAGAGAATAAGAGGAAACGTGGGCAAATATGTCCACATGCTGCTGTCGCATTCTCTTGTGCCGTTCCAGTAGCAAAACTTGGAGATATAAGAATAAAATAGAGGATCGAATTTCTAATCCAACAAACAATCCAGAAAAACCGAAGCAGCGTGTTTGATACATCGATTGATGCCTCGTTGTGTTTTTAATCGGCCAGGTGAAACAAGGCGAAGGACGAGACAAACGCATCGGCAGAGGGAGCAGGTGAGCAATTAAGAAATTAACGCAGGTACGACGCCACGGACTGCAATTTGTATGTGTATGGGTCGCTTACGATTCACAGACAAGACTGTACCGGAAGGTCCAAAACCAATCCAGCTTGGCCGGCCATGGTCCCATGTATAAACGTAATAATTCAGTTTTGTTTTGTTTTCTGTTTTTTTAAAGAACCGAGATGATAACCCTCCTTCGAGATACTTAGTCCTGCCTTTGGACGGAAGACCTTCGGAGAAAAAATGGGCGTAGTGCTGATAATCTAGAGGGCTCAACGGCAAAAGTAACACGAAGCCAGCCTCTGAATCCCACAGAACTCCCTGCAGGAAAGGCAACCTTCAATCTTCAAAATCAAAAAAGTCTGCAGCTCGTGTTGCTCACCAGACAGAATAATGATCAGTTACTCTTCTTTCGCTAGATTGAGGCAAAATCCATATCATCGATAATGTCTTCCAAAACTGGCAAATTTAGCTTAACCTGCATCAAAGTTGCAGTAACACATGAACAGGATGTCCAAGTATTTTATTCTCTTACCATAACAAACATTGAACCTTCCGGTCTGTGTGGACAGTCGATCTCCTTCATTTTATTGTGGCAGTTTTCCAAAAAAGAAAAACAATGGCTAGGACAGCATCAAGGAAAACAGTTGAATCAATCGCTTCTCATATCTAACATAGAGAGAGAGAGAGAAAGAGGCTTGAATTCGCGCCGATTATTGTCCTTTTTTCTTTTTCTTTTTGGAGTCTTGCCCCTTCCTCTTGATTTAATTAAACCCTTTTATTTAAGGATAAAAAATAACACCAGGTATTCGACGCATTTATGGTTTGTTCTTCAAGTTCATAGATCCTATTGCCCATCTCACCACCTTTTTCCCGTTTGTGCCTAAGAATAACGGTTTCCCATCTCTAATTTGAAGCTCCAATAACAAACTAATGATAATACAATCTTTTTGTTCACAAAGAAAAAATTATAAACTGCGTTTTATTGCAGTTCTGAAAGTTCACAACATGAAAAACTAGGAAGAGAGACCCCATCAATGAGAGATTGAAGGAGAAGTCCTCCCAGATTTAGGTGCTGGTCCTGCTTGAGTGTTTTTAACTGTCCTGATTTGTAGAAAATTCAGGTGGGTGGACGAGGGATCCAACCATCAATTACATTTATTGAGAAGACAGATTGATTATTTAGTTACCCTTTTCATACCTCTGACAGAAAGACTTGAGTCTTCCAAGACCTTCTTCTAGCAAGGATGGTTCTACAGCGAAAGTAACACGGAGCCAACCGCTCAGTCCAACTGAACTACCTGCAACAGTGAACTCAAACTTCAGTCTCCACCTCAAAAAGCAAAACGAAAACAAGAATAAGATCTTGGAAGTTTTGCACCGAGTGCAGCTCACCAGGCAGAATGACGACGGACTCTTCTTTGGCAAGCTTGAGGCAGAAGTCCATATCATCCTTAATGCTTTCCAAAAGTGACACCCTCAGCTTAACCTGTATCAGAATGTTAGTGTTGAAACTTTTGCTGAAGCATGTAAACAAGGCAAAAAAAAAATTATTGTTCCGTTTTCTGACCATAACAAACATCGACCCCTCCGGTTTGAATGGACAGCTAATGCAGTTGATCTCCTTTATTTTACTGTCACAGATGTCTGCTGCAATCTTCAGTGACTCAATTGTCTTGCTGAAGAAATCCTGAGTAGTGTTTTCGAGGATTTGGGGAAGTGCACCCTAGTACATGAGATCTATGAGTAACAAAATTTAAGAATACAAATGAACAGACACTACTTGGAGACATATTTACTACAGGATTGACAACATACTAATGGAGCATGAGACTAGAACAGTATGTAACAAAGGTGAATATAAATTTGATGGGTTTGAGAATGGTAAAGATTTGTATCACTACCCAGTTGGGTCGCACTAATGCACGGGCGACATATCTGCTGGATTCTTCATAATTGGATTGTACAATAGATACCTCTATGACAGAATTCTGAAGAAAAGGATAGTGACACCCATCTTATAGGGGATAAGAAGAAGCTCAGAGTGAAGTAGAAGTTACAAAACGAACCTGAATAAAGGTTGCAGGATCAGATGTTATATCGAGGACACTCTTAATAGAATCAACAATCTGTAAGTGTAAAAATCAAAGAGGAATAATCAGATTAACAAACTTAACATCGAAGACCATGATGCAGATATTATATGCATGAACTTTAAATTTCTGATCAAAATAACAAAGACACATGACATAATCACTTTGTCTAATCCGACATACATTTGTTTACCAGGGAACAAAGACACTGTCAAAATCTAAACATTAGAATGTATTCCACAAATGCATACAAACAATAAGCAGATGAAAGCAAGCTCATATGGATTGTATCATAGAACAAAATGTACTCCGATGTAACATGCCGAAGTCTTTCTTTTTCTCAAAAGATAATTTGACCAATTTCTTTAAAGCAGCCAGAAAGGACAATAGTTAGCTGTGCAAAGTAAAACCAATTATTATCTAATTCTGAATAGTTCATGGTAAATAAATCTCACATTTCTAACCACTAACATTTTTCAGACTATTTCTCCTTTTTGTCCTCTATTTTCTCCCCAAAGCACATATGTTTCACTGTTAAATAATCATTTACAGTCATATAACATAGTAATGAACCAAACCACGAGTTCATTTGTTATGTCATCAGGTATATAAAAAATCACCTCATTTTTTGTTTGCAATGACTAGATTCTCCTCACTATGGGTTTCAATTGAAAATTTGCTTCATTCTGCCAGAAATTTGGTGACCAAACCAAGTTATATCAGCCAACTAAGGGCCACCTTAAAACAATTTGGAATTTCTGCTGAAAAAGATGCCTTTATGTGAAAATATGCCTTCTATTCAAGTGATTTAGAGGCCATTCTCTTATTCATATGAAACACAACCAATCGGTTTCAAGACAAACCCCCTTGTGGAAAGCTAAAACTAACTACAGCCTTTTAAAGTTAAAAAAGGGTGATAATTGTTCAAGTATACTGGGTAATTGCCAAAGTATAAGAAACCCTAACCATGTAAATCAGCAACTGAAAATTCACAAGTTTGTCAAAAGACCAATAGACAGCCAGGAGGTCAAGTTTTACAATAGAAGTGGGGATTTCACAACCATGACATGATCAAGGCAGTGATCAAACTAACAGCAGCTTTTATAAAAACAATTGATCCTACTTGGATCAACCTGTCTTGGACAGAACTTCAGAATACGTCATTACAACAATCTCATAAGAAAGGACCATCACATTCTTCACAACAGGGATAAGCAATCACTATTTAACATCAGAAGCAAAAAGAGGAAGAAAGGAAAAAGAGAAGCATAGGAACGGGCAAGAAAGAAAGGCCAGAAAATCTTCATTTATAATTCAAGTCTTGCAAGGAAAAAGAGAGGAAAGGCATCCAAAGCACCTTGGTCTCTTTTAAAACCCCATGAGGGTCAATTGTCACTAGCCAACCCATCCGCCAGCCTGGTACAAGCCATCTCTTTGATATAGACCCAACAGTCACCACTGGAACAACTGAACCAAATGTACCCATTGGCACAAATGGATTGGCACCAAATGTGAGGTGGTCATAGGCTTCATCCGCAATAACAAGAACTCCAAGCTTCTTTGCAGTTTCTGCAACCTAAAATTCAACAATGAAACCTAGATATTACAGGAGAAGAAGAAATGTTATAAGGCTGAAGAAGTGCACTATGCAAAAGCAATAAACCTTGGACAAGTGCTCATAGGTGAAGACATTTCCACATGGATTTCCAGGGTTGATAATGACGACAGCAACCGTGTTTCTGTCTGCCAAAGCTCGAACTGCATCAAGATCAACCTCCCAATTTTGATCTGGGAGAAGATCAAAATGCCGCACTTCGAGCCCACAATGCGCGGCACGGGCTTCATAAAATGGAAACCCAGGCCGTGGAAGTAAAATATTTGCATGAGGTTGGGCAAGGACGGATAGAATGATTTCAATGGCTTGTGTGCAACCAAGAGTGAGGAAGACATCATCTGGAGACAGCTTGTATGGGAGGTCACGGTTTAGGTACTCTGCAACAGCCCTACTCAGAAAAGAGGAACAAGATGAATACATTGATCTGGATGAAGTATAAACACTCAAAACAGGCATACAAATGACGAAATCAAGCGGGAAGAAAATTAATCAACAGGCCCAGTAAAACCAAAGAAACATCAACATTAGTTTAGACTCCAATAAAAAATCAAGAAGGCACAATGACATTGATTGGGAAAACAGGAATCCATGAGATATGGAAGGTGAAAAAAGAAAAAAAAAATGGAAGCAGCGGTAAGAATGAATAAATCATTAGTTCAGTCTTCAGACTGAAACCTCCCAACTGAAATGAGCAGAGGATAAATACTTTGGGGAAAAAGTGAGTCGTTTGTTTCACTAGTTAAGTCTCTAAGAGCAAATCAATTCATGAAATATGGAGACAAGAAGCAGCAATAGTAAACACCTGAGAAAGAAGGAGCAAGTCAAATGCTAAAATAAAAACAGAACAAAATGGAACGCAATGTGAAACTAAATTCATAAATGTGAAATATCCGATTCAAAAAGCACTAAACTGACTTACAAGTATATCACTGCAGAAAAAAACAGTACAGAAACTGAACAGAAGCTTTATTGTCCGATTTACCTTCTAGCAGGAAGAATCCCAACTGTGGGAGAATAGAAGTTGTACTTGGCTGACATCACAGCAGACACTATCGCCTCTTCTGCTATAGGAGTCGTTCGAAAACACGGAAAAGCCGAAGGGTCTCCATGGCCGAGAGGAATCACCGGTCTCGAATCTCCGTTATCGATGTTTGACATGATAGCATTCAAGACGCCCCTAATGGTAAGCCGCCCTGCATTCTCGGCGTCCTCACTGCGCCTGAAGTTCCATGCTCCCTTCGGTTCTCCGTTCTCCATACCGTCGTCGCCCGTCCCCGCCTTCACGTCTCTCAGAAGATACCAAGCTGAAAGGAGGACGCGTGCTTATAGAGCCGCAGAGTTGTCGCACTACGATCACTCGTCCAGCCGCAACAAGAAACAAACAGAAAGACAAGGGGCACACGTAAACGATAAGGATTCAAACAAGAGTCTTTTCCCCCTGGATATTATATGATAATGTTAAAATTGGTTTATTTAACAATGGGGTGTCTCCCTGTGTTCTTTCCATCTCAATAACAATGAAGGTCTCTCTCCCTACGTATCTCTACTAATGAAAACCCTGTTCTATTGACAAATTTGGAAGATGACGACTCCTGTTTCACACTTGGGCAAGAAGGGACTGCTTCTGATTGCTTTGTTTCAAGTTCAACCAGCTGGTTTAAAACAAAGGGCGTGCTAGTGCACCCGGAGAGTAACTGAAAGTGAAAGCCATTTCACTTTGATCTAACTAAAAGGCATTGAGGGGGGTTAGTGCACAATGTAAGTGTAGGGGGAAAGTGGAATGGAAAGTGAGATGGAATGTAAAGCTCTTATTTGTGTTAGTGTGCGCATTGAAAAGTGCAATATAAAGTACTCGTGTGTGTTAGTGTGCACAATGAAAAGTGTGGTGTAAAGTATAGATAAATTATTTATTAAATAAAATATTTTGATATATCTGACTTTCAAAAAATAAAAATAATACAAATATAACTCAAACAAGGCTGGGAGGCACGTGGGAATATCTAAGTTCTTAATGTTTACATAATATAATAGTTATTTATTAATTTTTAACTACTCAAATAATTTATTAACTATTTAAGTATTAATTAGTAAACATATTGTAGTAATTTATATTACAACTATTATGTTTTATTTTTATTACCATAAATTCAACATTAATTATAATACACATTTCACTATTATACCAATCATTAATCATTAGTTTTTACCCAATAATTACGATGATTTGATTAATGAATTATTTAGGTGTCTACTATCAACCACTAATTAGTTATTAATTACTTTATAAACTACTTCAGTTACTTATTAGAAATTAAATATTAATTAACCCTTCGTGATTAATTACTATTAACAAAGGTAATGTTAGATTTCTCCAACAATTCCACCTAGTTGCCTTGAAAATAATACCAATAAATCACACAAGGAAACAAGGGGGTCTGTTATGTCTGCTGAGAGACTATTAAGCGCCAAAATCAAACACAAAAATTACACAAGATGGTAAAAAAGGAGGAAGAAGATCAAACCGAAAAGGAAGAGGGGGGATGGGACTAAGAAGCGTCATGATTACCTCCCAAGCAGTGAAAGACATAGGATGGATATAATCCGAGAAACAACAAAGGTCGTCGGTGTTGGGGACGGCGAGAGGAAGAGAATCGAGCGTCAGAGACAGGTCGCACAAAAAGGGTAGGTCGCGAGCAAGAGAATTTTTTTTTTTTCCGAAACCCTTGTTTGACAGAGCCCTCTTGACAGCCCCAGCCCGAGCGCCTGATGTAATTGAGGGAGGAAAAGTGAATTTAGAGCTCGACCCCTCTGAATTCACTTTTCCTCCCATTATGCCTAAAACAGGGGAAAATGAAATACAATTGTATTTTACTTTCCCCCTGCACTTACGCTGGGCACTAACGGTTTTTAGCTCCTTTTACCCAGCGTAAGTGAAATACATTTCAGTTATAGAGGGCACTAATAGGGCTAGTGTGTGCACATGATGGAAGTGAAAATAAATGAAATTCATTCACTTTCACTCCTCACTCATGCTCTATGAGTCCTCTCTCTTAAGCTTCCCTTCATCCTCGTCTCTCTCAACCCTTATCGCTCTCATCTCTTGCACTTTGTCGGTTAGCAGTTGTCTCGTTGTGCTATCGTGTCCTCAAAGCCGAACCATTCTGATGATGTCTGTGGTTGTCTCACCATGTTGTCATGTCCTCGATGCCGAATCATTTCAACAACCTCTCTCGCTCTCTATCGGCTCGATGCTAAACCGTTTTGACGATGTCTCGCCTCATGTTGTGCCCTTTCATCTCTCATTCTCTATCATCTCGTCGTTGTCTCCGCCGTGCTGTCGTACCCTTGATGTTGAACCGTTCATAATTATATTAATTATATTATTAATTTATACTATATTAAAATTTATCTTATGTTATTAATAAAATAATTATTTTTTATTTATTATATTCATTAATGTTATTACTATACAAAATAAGTGAATTAAGAGTGATAATTAATATATTTTTAAAATAGAATTTGATCACGTATCTAAACATTATAAAAGTATATATTTGTTTAAGTATTCTATTTGTTATAATTAATTACAATAATAATTTTTTTATTCATAATCATATTATTAATTTATACCGCATTAAAATCTATCTTATGTTATTAATAAATATTTTATTTATTTATTTATTTATTATACTCATTATTGTTATACTATATTAAATTAGTGATTTAAGAGTATTAATTAAGATATTGTTAGAGTAAGAATTTGATCAAGTATCTAGACATATAAAAGTATACATTTTTTAAATATTCTATTTTTATAATTGATTAAATTAATACTTTAAATTTATATCATAATTATTGTGTTAATTTAGGCTAAACTATAATTTATCTTAATTTATTAATAAAATATCCTATTTAATTATTTACTATGTTAATATCTTTTTATATTATATTAAATTAATTATTATAAAAGTAATTGTTTAGGTATATGATTTATTTAGTTTATATTATAAAAAGTAACTTATTCTTTTATTCACATTACATTTTTCCTTTTATGCACTAACACAAAAAACGTACTTTTTAGTGCATTTTACATCGAGCACACTAACATGAAAAAAGTGATTCACTTTCCATTTTACTTTCACTTTTACTTTCCTTTCCCCCTTTAAGTGCACTAACACCCCTAAATTCACGAGTGAGCTTGAATTACTTAAATAGAATCCTAATCTTGTTTCAACTCAGCCAAACCCATGTAGTCGCTCGCTTTTGCATCAATCATGGCGTATTGAACACTATTTTATTAGCAATTACTCATAACATTATTAGAGTTTTTTCAATCCAAATACCATTCAATACTTGAGTAACTGAATCATATGTATTGAATGGAAACAATGCTTAATGATTTTTTATCGATACAATAATATTTTAACTCAATTTTTTTATTTTAAAATTTTAATTAATTTATTAAATTTTATTCACAAAAGATTAAATTTATTTTTATTTATTTAAATTTTTGTGAGACAATAATATATTTTACTCTAATTGATTTGGGAAAAAAAATATGCGTATTGGAAAAGGAAATGGAAATGGAAAAGAAAATAAAAATTAATAATTTTTAAAAATTAAAATTATTTACAAATCAAATAACTAAATTTGACAACGGCTAGCCAATACACCCAACAGACCGATCTGTTAGGTGCGAAAAGTTACTGCCTACAAGAGTGGACCGAACCACTCTAACACCCACCTCGCCCATTCTTGACCGCCTCTCATGGGATTCGAATGCGGAGCGTGCCCAGCTCTGATACCATAACAACAGCTAGCCAATACACCCAACATACCGATCTTTGAGGTGTAGAAAGCTACCGCCTACAAGAGTGGACAAAACCACTCTGACACCCACCCCGCCCATTCTTGAACGCCTCTCACGGAATTCGAACGCGGGACATGGCATGCCCAACTTTAATACCATGATAGTGGCTAGCCAATACTGCCCAATAGACCGATCTGTTAGGTGCGAAAAGCTACCACTTACAAGAGTGGACAAAACCACTTTGACACCTACCCTGTCCATTCTTGACCGCGACATGGCGTGCCCAGCTTTGATACCATGACAGCGGCTAACCAATACACCCAAAAGACCGATTTGTTAGGTACATAAAGCTACCGTTTACAAGAGTGGATGAAACCAATCTGACACCCACCTCGCCCATTCTTGACCTCCTCTCACGGGATTCGAACGAGGGACATGGTGTACCCAACTCTGATACCATGACAACAGCTAGTAAATAAACCCAAAAGAATGATATATTAGGTACATAGGAAAACTAACACATATGGACGAAACAATTGACACGCTCTCCGCCGGATCCATGTTTTTTTAAGGTATATAAAGTAAAAGGAAAACATTTTCTTCACCGGAAAAAATTAAATGACAAGTGGAGGTGACACGACGCAACAGGACGTGTCGTTGGTGGGGCCGAAAACCGAATACGTAATTCTTAAAGGCTGCCGACGCATCTACTTGGCCACGTGGAAGAAAGCAGCCTTTCTGACTGACGCCGCTTGAGTCAGCTGCCTCGTCAAGATTGCACATCGCTTACTTTTTATTCGAATGAATCGAACACTCCCCAACTCTCAAATTCCCAATAAATCGATCCGACGCTACGTTCACGTCGAGTTCGAGATTCGGAGCTGCAAAACTTGTCAATCCCCATCTGATACGATATTTCCAGATCAAATCAACTCAGAAACGAGAAACCAGAGATCGATCATCAAACCACCTCTTCTAACATCTCATCTTCTGACGTCAACCTCAACCCTTGACGTCGATGGCGACAACTCATAATCATGATGTCCTCTTCTTCCCCATCCCGCGTCCCTCTCTCTTCCTCTTACTCCACCGTACCGGTAACCGGGACCCTTAGTTTCTTATCCAATGTGCAGTCGGCCGTGGGGTGGGAACTGATAAAAAGGGCAGAGAAGCAGGCGGCGGCGGCTGACTTAAGGTTATCGTCACACGCGATTTTGTACAGATCAAATATCTCTCTAGGGCTCCGTGTTCTTTGGCCTTTTTCACTTCTCCAATCTAATTTACACTCCAGGTCAACCTTTTTTGGTCCGAGGCTTTTAAAATACGAACCGGATCCGTGAAGTCGAGTCTTCAACAATCAATTCTGTGTGTTCAGCCTTCGCTCTGCTGATCATATTATCAGACGAGTCGAATCGAGTAGAAAGGATTATAACCCGTTGCTTCGTTGGTTCGGTTTCCGGACCGAATCGCAGACAGTCAGACTAGGACAGGATTCCGGAATTTTCTATGTTGTTTTGAAAGGAGCTTGGAAATAGAGACGAGGGGAAGGAATTTACATTTAATAATGGGGAATGGTAGAGCAGAGCAAGTTTGGGAAGCGTTACAGAGGAGGAACTTTGTTCTGGCCTCTGGGAAGCGAAGCCCGAAGGAGATGAAAGATAAAACGGCGACCTTGCATGCAGACGCAGACGCAGACGCAGACGCGGACTGGGAGGATGATTTGATGTAAAGCTGCGGTACCCTCTTAAAATCCGGTCACGTTGCGTCAAAATCTGGAGCGCATCAATCTCTGATTGTGATGGATGGGTAGGTTGATATGAGGATGGAAACAAATCATTTTCTATCAGCAAAAGAAAAGAAAATTTAACTAATTTGATGTTCTGTGCTGTAAAATCAGCTCAGTATTTTCTGATGCCTTTTCTTCAATGTTTCCAGTATTACCTAATAGATTCTTTTTTTAGGTCGCACGCTTCCACAGAAAAAAATTCCTTTTCTCAACTCGCTACATACGGTAGCTGGCAGCTGCAATTGGGTGATAATGATATATGCAAAACCAGGAAGCATGAATTTCCTCTTTTTTCTTTTTCTTCCTGGATTTCCTTGTATGCTTCACAGACTTTCAGATTTTATTTCAGCTGGCCCGAGAGCAAACTGTGAGTTCTGCTGTGTGTGGATATAGATCGAAAGTGATCATACCCAAGAAAGTCTGATAGTTGGGCAGCTCGTTGTGAACGAAGGAAGAAGGAAATAATCACTAGCAGAGTTGATTTTAAACCGGTTTTCTTTACCTTCTTCAAAGTTCAAACACAGCAGTCCTGCGTTCAAACAACTTTGATTTTTGCCAGTGAATCAAAGCTTAGAGTTAGGAGATGGTTTGTAACGAAAGAGAAGACTAACGAGGAAAATTGCTTTCGAAATAGGCTACGGATTCAATAATCCTAAAAGGAATAATATAAGACGACGATCTCCGCTGTAATCGAACCAAAAGACATAAGATGATTAAAGCTGTCAAGAGAAGGAAAAATCCCTGCTCGCTGTACGGCATTAGTACTGCATAAAAAATAATACGATAATAATAAAAAAAACAACTGAAAGAGACGAGGAGAAAAAGATGGACATGGATTTACCTCGTCGTTCTGTGGGTATTATTATTTAATCTTGTACAGTTCTGACCGATGAGATATGAAGCAGCTTTATTGGAAGACGATAAAATCTTCCCGTCTTAAACCTACTTTCTGTACCCCCTTTCACTTTCTTCACTGACAGAGAAATACCTGCACACTCCCTCACGCACGCACGCATACTTAAAACAGTAGCCACGCCATGGATACAATATATGGGCTGCAGGCGTCGGAGGGGGAAGAGGGAGAGAAGTTTGGTCGAAACAGTCGTCTGAGTATGGATTGAGGCTTCATTAGGGTTTTCAGTGCCTTCCCTCGGTTCTGGCACTTGGCTGTGCGATGAAAGGCTGAGAACAGACGTAATTCCAGATCGCGTGTTGCTGTTATCTCTTTTAACGTTTTTTAGCAGGTTTGCAGTTTCGATTTGTCTCATCTGGGTTTAAACTTCCCATCTCTTCCGGTCTCTGTATCATCTTCACGGCTTGTTCTGTTGCTTAAGAAAGCAGAGCCTTCATCATTTTTTCCCCTCAAATTGGTGTCTTTGTGTTTCTTGTTGTCTGAAGTAGGTCTAAATCCTCACCTCTTCAGCTTGTTCAACGGCATCCTCGACTGTGACTCTGGGTTGCTATGGAAATCTTCCACCAGTTCGACAGCGCAGATACCCAACTTCCCCCCGGTTTCCGGTTCCATCCTACTGATGAAGAGCTAATAACGTACTACCTGATGAAGAAGGTCATCGACAGCAACTTTATTGGACGAGCCATTACCGAAGTCGACCTCAACAAATGCGAGCCATGGGAGCTTCCAGGCAAGCTATGTTTCCTTATGCTGCTTATCTTCTCTGTAGTAGTTTGCTTTCTAAAGAGACTTTTTTTATGCAGAAAAAGCGAAAATGGGAGAGAAGGAATGGTACTTTTTTAGCCTAAGAGATCGGAAATATCCAACTGGGCTTCGTACTAATAGAGCTACGGAAGCTGGTTATTGGAAGGCTACTGGGAAAGACAGAGAAATCTATAGCTCCAGGACCGGTTCTCTTGTGGGCATGAAGAAGACTTTGGTGTTTTACAGAGGGAGGGCTCCCAAGGGAGAAAAGAGCAACTGGGTCATGCATGAATATCGTCTTGAGGGGAAATTTTCTTATCATTTTCTCTCTAGGACTTCGAAGGTAAACTCTCCACGTTCTCTATCTCCCTCTCATCTGAGGCTATTAATCCCTCTCGATTCCCCATTCTCGTTTCTGCCAAGCTTCAATGTCATATTGATGAAACAAGCTGTTTCTCAGTTAAACCTCCCTCTTTTCTGCTGTTTCTCTCTAATTTTGATGGTTGATTTCGAATTCATTTTATTCCTCACCTTGGTGCAAGCAGGAAGAATGGGTCGTCTCCAGGGTATTCCAGAAGAGCGGCGGGAGCAGCAGCGGCAGCGGGAAAAAGGCACGAGTGGTATGTCGAGGTTCCTCCTCGTACATGGACATGGGATCACCACGATCGTCGTCCTCTCTGCCTCCCCTTCTCGGCTCGTCTCCCTTTACGGCAGTGACGGACCGTGAGAGCTGCTCGTACGAGAGCGAGAGCACAAGGGAGCACGTGCCCTGCTTCTCCAACATTGCCAACTTCGGCGGCGTCTCTGACCAGATGGTGGCGTCCCCCTCCGTCGTGACGGACCCCGGCGATGGCCGTTTCCCTAGCTTGCGATTGCTTCAGGACAATCTCCAGATGCCTTTCTTCTTCCCTGGAGTCGCACCAGTCCAGGCTGAGCATCTGATTAACAATAGCAACAACGGTGTGTGCGCTTCTTCTGGGAATTTGTGGATCGAGCGGGAACAGAAGGTGGAGAGGGCACAGTTGATGGGTCATTCTGAGCTTGACTGCATGTGGACATACTGAAACTCGATAGCCACTAGAATTGCTGGAAACTGGGATTTCCTCATTTTGATGTTTCATACCGACTGTTGGTTTAATATTATGAACTTCTATTAGGATAGTTCGAATGTATTATCAAATGGTTCAAGTCTTTCGTTACAACGTTGTTCTCAGCCTTTTTGCTTCCCTTGTAGTCAAAAGAAGACTTGCTTTATCGCATGATTTTGAGAGAAATTGTGAAACCAGCAACAGCTAGTCTATAGTGTATAGTGGTGAGTATTACCGCCTGTAAAGGCCGGCGACCAGGCTGCCATCCCCGGCAACAGAGAAATTTTAGTGTGTAAAATCTCCCAATTTGGTTGCAGTTTCCAATTCAGGCAAAGAGAAAAAAATGGAGTCATGGACGCGTGATCAGCCTCTGTTGCCAAGCATTGATCCTTTTGTTCTGTGCCCCCTACGCTGAGCTCCATTTTTGGGTGAAAAGATAATCGCATTTCTAGAGTCCACACATTTGTTTGCATTTCTTATGAGCCTATGGTCTCTCCCCCTGTGCTTATTACGCAATTTCCATCGTCTGTCTCGACTCATCTCTCCCCATCATAAGACAGTGATAGTAGGAAAGCAAAGCTGATCCTCGGAATGTTAGTGCATTACAAGTGCGGTTGAAAGGTCTCCATCAATCGAGATACCACACTCACTTTTACTGTCACGTCTGTGTCTGCTCCGACTTTGGAGAAGAATTTCTTCTTTCATAGTCGCTGGATAAGAATGATAGATCAACGGAAAAGCGGTGATCGGATTTGGAATTCTGCTTCACATTGTTCCTTCCCTTTCCCCTCGTTCCTAGGTTGTTGTGGCTAGGATGAGGCCATTTGTGCACCAGGGTTTATGTTTGTCTCCTTCTAAACAAGGAAACAGATGAAGATAGAGGGGAGCTGTACAAGCGCTTCCTGCTTTACAGAGGCTGGACATACGAAATGTGATAAAAATGGATCTCCAAGAAAGCTATGGTTCTATGTAGTAGACATGAAAAGGAGCAAAAGTAGGGTACCTCTCTGATGCAGTCCCGAATATATATTGCCTGCATGAGGCCAAAAAATTCCTGTTTCTGTCATTCATAGAGCTAAACAGTAGCGGATTTTGTTCGTTCCGATGAAATGTATTTATGCAGATCTTATCTGGACCCTATCATGCATCACTTTCGCTGGCAGCCTTACAAATCAGCGTTACCAGAAAGAGATCGGCCTTGGGCACGGTTCAGGGGCAACAATTTGGAAGAGGCTTCAAATCATTTGTCACCAGATCGATAAGTCTAGTTTGTTGAGAAAAGATGGTTTGATATGAATTGGAGAATAATAATCATCACTACAGCCTTTGTCCAGCTACAATGGACAATAGAACAGCTGCCACCAGCAACAATCTAGACCCAAAATACAACAATCACCATCAGTTTTTGGCAAGACATTCCAGATACTAGCTCGAATACTAGCAGCAGTAATCCAGGCTAAACCCAACAATTCATTGGTTCTTAGCTAGGCCAATGCTTATTTACCCAAATTGTAATCTTGCGAAATCCGCATTATTGAGAAAACCTTTTGGGTATCACAAAATCAAGGTAGCCAAGAATCTCTAGCAAAGGGCTATAGCGCCCACAGACTCCTGGATAAAGGGCAAGGCGAGTTCAACATCTTTGTCATAGGATGTAGAATATCTGCTGTCACCACCAATTTCACATGTAAAGAAGTTTACGCTGATAGCCTAGTATACTATGATGATGTCCACAGCAGCCAAGCCATTTCAAAAAATGCAACTCTACTTCTCACCAAGTAGAAATTCTTGCCAAGTATGGTTTAGTCACAAGGGAAGCAAACCACTCGAGAAAAGAGAATACATAATAAAATTGTAGATCATCTTGCATAAAAAATAATGATTCTTGTGTTATTGGTAGTAATACGAAAAATTTGTGCAACATTTTAAGTAAAAGAATGGTTGTGATAATTGGTGATGTTCCATCAAATCGTACCACATAAAATACTCTAATGGAAATTTAAATACCACAGAGCAACCTGCTTTTCCAGCCTAGTACACAATATTTGCCCTCAATGCTGGAACGAGGATTACCAAAAGAAGCAGATTCCTTCTGCACTCGCCAAACATACTTAAGAGAGCATAAAACATGCTCTTACGAATGAAGGCACCGGTCTTCATATGTACAAAATACAGAATCAAAAGTGATTCAAAAAATCCAACAAAGAAGGAAATGTCAAATAATGTAATCCAGAACATAGTAATATGCAAACTGTAAATCACATGACACAGGTAAGTTCAATCCAAGTAAAACAAAAGGAGGGAGAGAAAAAAGTATGAACAAATCACATGATATTGAGAGTCAAACCTTCAAAATATATTTAAGAGAAATTACCTAATGTCACAAATCAACATTTGACTTCTTGCCTGCTAGGATACGGGATATCTGCAGCCCACGACTGAAGGCCTCATTGAAGAGGATCCTCGTCTGCATGGACTGGAATCCGGGCATCCAAGAAAGCAGTGCCACAGGAGCCATGACAATTAACCCAAACAATATATCATACAACCGAGCCACTGACACCACAGTCTCCCACACCCAAGTAGCCCGCAAAAAAGGCCGTATCACTTGGGCAATAGATATGATACCCCAACCAGTAGGAATGAAGGCCAAAAGACTTGTCAGTAGATCTATGAATTTGAATCTAGTGAACTTCAGCAATATGATGATTACAATTGTGGTCAGACATATGACGAAGAACTGAACTGATCTGTAATAGATATGATCTTTTGCAGCATACCTATCCCGGGCATGAGATATCAATATGTAAACACCGAGCGCCACAACCACATAAATCCAAGACAAAAGGTAAACTGCTATACTTGTGCTCCCATCAGCAATACCAAGTTGGTACACAATCCCATACTGAAAGAAGAAAAACCGCAAATCAAGAATTATCTCAAGTAGCTTTCCCCAAAGGCCAGTAGTTCTCAGATGATCTTGCTCTTCATACCACCAGGTCTCCCAGCTCTGATCTGATTTGGTGAATACCCCTCCACGGTACCAGATCCAGTTCATAAATTCATCGAAATCATATACAGTTTTGAGCCAATCAAAACCAGATGGATTAAAGACATAAGGGGCCATGATCCAGGACACTACAAGGAACCAGCTTGAGATTGTCATAATAATGTAGACAAAAGTGTCCCTTCCAATTGGACTGTGTGAGGCATAAACAGTAAGTATCACTCCAAGCTCAATAGCCTTCACAAAGTGGCTTCGAGCATATAGCCTATAGTTCTCAGAAAAACTCTTATGCTGCACAACAAAACCACGCCCTGTTGCTCGGTACTTTGCACCTCCATGAAGAATGGTCCGACCAAAGTAGTGGGTTCGAGTCCCCAAAGAGAAAGTATAAAAAACTGAAGCCAGCTGGAGCTGCATTGTCAAAAAGTCCCAAATTGCATTGAGAAACCCAAGTTCAAGAGAATTTTCCACTATCATAGGCAGTGCCGTGAAGAGACCAAGTTGGATGATGAATTGCTGGTTCAGGATTGTGCCAAGAGCCGCATTGTTTGTGGAGTTAGCCTGCCTCATGATAGAATTCTCAATCCCACTAAGAGCTAAATAAAGGCGACCCCACAAGAAGGCATAAACAGTGAGTACCACCATCATGGAATTGAAGTAGAAACCTACAGTTGTGTAGTAAAATGATAACATTCGGAAGAAGTCTAACCTGTGACCCAACCGATAGACATCCCTGCTCAACATTTGCTCACCATTACCGCTAGCAACCTTTGCCTCAAACATGGAGATCTGATTCAGACCAACATCCCTCCCCTTACCCACTTGGATGTACTCATGATGCGTCACATTTCCACCACGTAATGTGCAATTGAATCCAGCAAATATGTCCTCACTGATGTTAATCACCCTAGAAGCCTTGCTTATACCACCACGGCTTAAGAACCAAAGCCTGTCAAACACATCTGGGTGACCATAATGCATACGAACCTTTAAAGGATTTGCCAGTACCCGCTGTCCAAGTGTGACAAAGCTTGTCTCCTGGGCAGACATGAACCAAGCAAGAGATGAAACAGACCCTGTGAAGACATGTTCACGCACTCCCAATATAGTTGGCTTTCTAATTCCATAATATCTAGGGAATTCCTCCAGTAGATTTCGCATTTTCAGAGCCTCCTCAAAATAATTGTCTTGGTTCATGTCAATGGTCTGGATTGCATCTCCCCTGGTGAAAATAGAAGCATGATTCTGGTTTTCAGGTTTCCCTTCCCCAAGTTTCAATGGTCCCGGCAACCTGATTCTGTATATCTCCACCTCTTTCTGCAATTCAGTATCATATTTTACTAGGACAGAATAGTACTCCACCTCGTTCCTCTCTGTGTGAACCTCATCTACATAAGCAACCCGAAGTGCTTCATTATTTTTCATCAGGTACAAAATTTCTTCAGCATGTGGATCCTTTTTGGCTTTCTGGGTACCATAGATCTGGCATGTAACCACATAAGTGAACTTCATCAAAGCAGTCCCATACTCATGGCCCTTGAACAACATATTGACCCTATTATTGTCACTGCCGAAACTATGAGCAGAAAGAGATCTAGCAGAGCCCAAACCATCCATTCTTACACTATCATGTCTCATTGAACCAAAAGAAGCAAGTTCTCTTGTACCTTCCCGGATATCCACCTCTGAAGCAGAATCAAGAAACGCCAGCATTTTAAGAGCCTTATAGTAGTACATCATACCCCTAACTGTCCTGCTAAGGGTTTGGCCTCTATATGATGCCCAAAGACGGAGGTCCCTCAACCTTGTAGACCAGATCTCATCATCATCAACCATGCCTTCTCTATGCAGTCTCTCAATAAAGTTTACCCACTCATCATAAAAAATCCTCTGTAGATAAAATAGGGTTGAGACCCCATCTTCATTCTCAGTTCTTAGCTGTTCTTTACTGAACAGAACTTCTTCATTATAATAGGGGGTTAAAACACTAAAAGCAAGCATCTTGTCCACCTGGGGGGCATGAGGCATGTTCATAAACAAAGAGTTACTGAAAAAAGCAATTCGTCTCCTTGCCTCTAGATTCTTTGGTACATTATGCATTGAATCCCTGGAAGTCAAAATTGTCTTTAACCGCCTAACTTGCCGGTAGAAGGCCAAATCTTGAGCATCAGGTAACTTTACAGCATTCTCAAAGAGCAAAGCAGACAAATTTGTTCTCTGTGGGACCAATCCATCTTCCCTAAGTTCTTCAATTTTTCTCTTGACCATAGGAAGGTCTCTGATAGCTATATCATAAAGGGTCTGCAAGGTATTAACTATTCTGTTCAGATCCTTCTTGTCTTTAGTCAAAGCATCAAGGAGAGCGATAAGTTTGGGGTGTACATTAGGCAGCACTGCCATCTTGTACTGCTCTGTAAAATTCTCCAGATGAAGGGCTTGGTCAAATTTATCAAACAGGGTTGAAACTATTGAAAACTCCTTAGTATCATCTTTAATAATTGAAAGGAGCAGGTACTTAATGCTATCATAAGCTTCAATAACAGCACACCGCCTGTATTCATTCTTACAAATTTTTTTCCAAAGGACCTTGTCTGAGGCAGCCAGCTCCTTAGCCTGGCTGAGAGCAAGTAAAAGCTCATTACACAAAAGCAAACAGGGCCACCGAATAACCCTTATATTCCATGAATTCGGAGGCAATTCCATGAGCTCAACCTCATGGTCACTTATAATGTCCTCCTCTCTGAATGTGGCAATTATCTCATTCCATATTAACGCAAACTTATTTGCCTCAACTTGGTTTGATCCGATCTTCTTGTAGGGACGGCCAAGCCCATATCTCAATTTCAGCCGGTGAATTGCATCATAAAATCTGCTCTTCAAACTACCCTTCTCCTTGAACAATTGCTCCTCTGGCATTAAATTGAATTGCATTGCACTAGCAAAGAACTGGAACCGAAGCCTCAGTTGATTAATATTTCGGATCTCGCCCAGGTGTGACAACAACCCAACCAGCGCCCCAACAAAAGAAGAAAATATAGAGTACCAAATCTGTAGATCCATGAAATAGATTAGAATTACTGGCAACCACAAAAGCCCAACAGCCAGCCTCTTTGTATCACTGAAAAATTCGTGCCATTTGAAATTTATAACCCTGATATTCAATATCTCTTTAGTTGGTTGAATCATAGGCTTGATCTGAAGGAAGTAACTGAAAGCCAGTTTAGCAGCCAGAACCATGATCCAAAAAAGAGTGTACTTTATGTTGTCCAGAGGTCCTTCCCTGAGACCTCGACCCACAAATATATGGGTCTGGAACCACCAAGTTGCCAGGTAGAAGATCCTCCAATTCTTCTTCTCAACGAAGTTCCGAACCCATGGGACAATGAAGAGTACCAGAGCAAGCAACTCGGGAATGACAAATACCAATGCAGCCTCAAGGAAATTGACTAGCATTCTGTTTGCCTGCGCAGACCACTTGCCATCCTGGTTCCGCTGGTTCAGTGCACGCACATAAAGAACTGAGAATGCAACAGTCCACGTGATAGCAACAAGACTCTTCAACACCATCCGAAACCCAAGCCAAGGCGTCTCACGAGAAACCAGACTGTACTGAGTTCCTGCATCAAGAACAGACTGGAGAAATCGGAAGCCAGCCCACGTCATGAAGATGGTGAGGCAACGGAATTGGATATCCCTCTCCCTGAGGGGATCCCAAGGATAGGTAGTCCCCTGCCATGCTACAATAATCGCAGCCTGTAGTACCAGTATGTGCATGATCCACAGCCTGTCGAAGTTTCTAAATACATTCCAAAACGATCGCTGTTCCACAAAACCCGTTTTCCCAACCTTTTTTCTATTGGAGGAGACAAAGAAGGTACTGGAAAGCTCTATCGGCCATTTAAGTCGTTCGAAGCATCTTCGGCTCCAGAAATATTCATTGATGTCATCGTAATTCCTCCAGGCAGAATGCGGAGCCGTGCCGTTCCGGCTGGATTCCACCTCGGCCTTGATGGTGTTGTAAATTGGAGTGACCACATGGGTCAGGAAGGCGTTCTCACCAGAGACAGAAGGCAGGACAGGGCGGCCGGTGTTCTCGTCAATGTAGCCTTCCAAGATCCGATTAAGCTCCATTGCCATGTGGTGGAAGATGTAGCAGAGGCACTCAGGAACGAAACGGAGGTTCGCAGCTTCCCCCCATATCAATAAGTAAAGGGAGATATACAACAGCTCCCTTCGGTGGTCATCGCTTCTGCGACGGGAGAGCCAGATGTTGGACTTGCGGCCGAGAAAGGCGCACCAGTGGGTGTAGTTGTGCAGGACCTTTTTTCGTATGTGACGAACAACACCAGGATCGAGGACGTCAATATTGTCCGGCGGAGGGGTAATGCGCATCTGGGCATTTGCTAGGAGGAGAACAAGGTGCTCTCGCTGGTTCCGGACGTTGTCGCGCTGAAAGCCGAAGAACGAGGCGAGCCAGTCGAGCAAGTCCATGCCCTCTCGCCACGGAGTAAAGGGGGGCCTACGCAGGTCCCCCACTGCCCGGAGAGCAGCAGCGGCAGCGCGGACTTCCGGATAGAGAAGCGAAGGATGATCAGCGAGGAGATTGTGAATTGGGATGATGTTGTAGGGCTCGTCACCAATGTCAGGGCCCTCGGCCGGGGCACGATGGCCCTGACCATGGGCTTGCGGCTGCCGGTATCGCAGGTTCATGGCATGGAGGTTCGAGAGGATGCCGGTCCTGCGTGCCTGCGAGAGAAGACAGAAACACCAAGGTAAGCGACTCCAGACGGACAAACGAGAAAAAAAGTAACAAAAACAGCGCGCCTCATGCCCGCTGAGGTTTCACGCTAGTGGAAACCGAGATGTCACATGCCTATTATTTGCAATGTGGCCCACTGCCGTTTGGCTGAAGAGTCCTCTAATAGTTTCAATTTTCCGATCGTAATTGCATCCCGCTTCCTCGACCGGGTATCCCTGTCCAAAAAATTATCCAATTCCAGGGATACAGTTCGAAATGGACCAGTAGACGGTCGTTCCCGTGTGGACTTGGCCTTTCCTTGCTTATCTAATAAGCGAACGGAGGAAAAGGGAAACTTCCGTCTCCAAACCTTTGTTTCTTTCGGTGTTATAAACCAGATGATGGAGTCAAGGGAGGAGGAAGGAGGTAGAGCTGAAACAGATCCGAAAATGACGTATAATAGATATTTTAAAATTCAACCCAACGGCGCGAATGTCCTTGCACCATTTGAAACTTTCACCAGAGCATCTCTCTTATTCTCATCATCACTCGGATAAAAAGACAAAAGTAACCGATAGTAAAAAAATTTGAAATATTGAAATCTGAAGAAACAACCACTTTCTCCAGCTTTAAGCTCTGGACTCCGGAGAAAGGATAAGTTCCGTCTCAGTGTGTGCATCAGCCTCCACAATTCTGACAGTCCAATGATTAGTGAACTTATTCTATTAGTAAGGGTAACTGCCTCGAGATGTTCGGACCACTGATATCCACTGCGCTCCACGGTTCGAAATCACTGGCAAATTCATGTCTCAAGTAACTTGTGGGATTTACCATGCTGTGATTCAAAAAATAGATAATGGCAGTATAGTCTTTCAATTTTTTTTTAAAAATGAACAATTTCAGGAATTTACTCTCCGACTGTCCCTCAAAAAACAAATTGAGGTTTTTTTTTTGTTTAATGAAAGGCAAAGGGAGAGGGATAACACTCCGAAGAGCATGCCATCTCTAAAGAAACACCAAACTCCAATGGTATGAAAACAAATATAAATAATTCCGAAACCTTCATAGGAAAAATAATTTCCGTGAAAACATCAAATTACTTCAAAGTTCAAAAATGATATAACAATAAGTAAAAAATTCGAGATGTACTCGCCGGGGTTATTTGTAATCACAGCGCCTGAAAACCTCGAGAAGAAGATAGAGAATCACCTGAACACCAGGTTACAAAAATGCCGCAAAAGCAACCAGATATCCTCAATCCCAATCGACTCCGCCCAAAATCCTTCCGAGCCACCGATTCGAGAAGGAATGATACATTCGAGATACAAACCTGCTCAAACAGCACAAATTACAGATCTGAAAACGCAAGAAGCAGAAAAAGGAAAATGGAGACGAAGGTACAATGCTTGGGTTCGCTAACCGTCGAAGAATATGATACGACGGAGGATCTATAACCCTAGCTAGAAGAGCATCACTCTCTCTTATATCTGCTCCACGGTGAAATGCGCTGAAAAAATAATATTCTTCTGCTTGAAAAGGGGCGCCAGAATTCTAAATATCAAAAAGAGGTCATTTTCAGTTGAATATGTCACAGATGCGCTAAGAGGGCTCGCGCTGGCATCTCCGTAACTCGAACTAAGATCCGAATCATGTTCCGTGTGTCTTCCTGAGACTGATACGGTAACCGGTAGGTCCGGATATTAAAACCGGAAACACTTAAATTCCTTCTTTTTCATGTAAAATTGGTAACAAGTTCAAATCGTTACCCAACAAGTACTCGAACATGCGGCAGCCCATTGTTCGGTGATTCTGCACCGGGGAACTAATCATGGAATTGCGCCACCGACGTGCCTGCCCTACTTGATTCTCGACTGAGATCCAGCCGGCAGCCGTCGATATTTGTCTGATGCACACTTGTTTCTCTTCGGAGAGGTAATGGAGGAAACGAGCATTCTCTACGAATCTGCAGGCCTTCTCTCCGGCGACACTGGTTCAGAACCAAGACGGACCGAGTCGTGTACGGTCTTCCGCAACGAGATATCCGCTTCCGCGTGCGATATTCCAGAAATCGTCGCCGAGGATTACCTCTCTCTGGACGCGGAGAGTTTGAGCCACGGTGATACTCCAAGCCCTTTTTCATCCTTAGAACCCACTCCCTTGCCCGAGGAACCAAACTTGGAGCGCGCATGGTTCAGGGGCAACTCGGGCTTTAAAAGCCCTATGCTTCAGCTCCATAAAGGTACTGTTGCGGGTTTCTGTTAGTTCTTTTCGAGCTTCTTCCATGCATCTCTCATGGAAATATAGATGTGATCCTCGACTTACTCGTCTCGATGTTTTTTTATTTAATTTTTGTTTTTTTCCCCGTTTTAATCTGTCTGTTCTCTCGGAAGCAGGATTTGAGGTGGGAGTTCATCAACATGTTTTTGTTTCCACCCACTCCTACATGCGCCTGCGCTTTTTTTCGCTTTTGAGTTTTCGAGGAATTTCAGAAATAGTTTGGCTCTTTTATTACGTTGTAAAATTGATAGGAGAAGATTCCTTTTCCTAGAGGCTCACACTTGTGAAAGGACTCATTTTGAAATTGTTTGTCTGTGTTTCTACAGAAATTGTTGACTTTTGTGACTTCATCTCTCCTACACAAGAAGAGCAGGCATCGCGTGTTGCTGCAGTGCAATGCGTCACTGAGCTTATTAAGTATATATGGCCACATTGCAGAGTACGCTTGATCTCTTCCATGCTAGTCTCGCTGCATTTTTGTTTTTTCTCTTTGGCTGGAATGTTATCATGTAAAGACCACCGACTTGTCAGCGTATGGTTTTATTATATTCATTCTTGCATATCGTCTCTCTCCAGGTTGAAGTATTTGGATCCTTTAAGACGGGACTTTATTTGCCTACCAGTGATATTGATGTGAGTATTTCTCTCTTTCATGTTCCTCATGGGATACTTCTGCCGGTGATGGTTACCTAAATACGAACTTATACTAGTTTTGCCAAATTTAATCCCTCTAGATATGTATACATGTTAAAAATGAGTTCGTCATTTCTGAATTTCATATATAAGGACCCTGTTACTATTTTCGTTCACTATTCTTGGTGCCTTTTGGTTTGTAGCATGCTCCCCTTGCTCATTGCCAATGCTTGAGTTAAAGAACCAGTTCCTTAGAATGAACCATGTATTCTTTCAAAGTTCAGATCTTCACTGGTAGCATGCTCCCCTCACTCATTCCCACTGCATGTTTTTTGGATTGTCAAGGTTGTAATATTGGATTCAAAGGTCAGTTCTCCTCAAATTGGGTTACGTGCTATCTCTAAGGGATTGAAGCAGCGAAATATTGGCAAAAAGATACAGGTGAATCTCTTTATCCATTGAATACCTACCAAAAGGATCTGGAATTATTGAGTTCAGAATGATTATTCTTTTTTTTTTCCAGGTCATTGCCACGGCTCGTGTCCCAATCATCAAATTTTTGGAAAGAGAAAGTGGTGTTGCTTTTGATATCAGGTCAATGTCTTAATTGTTTTTATTTTTTATTTTTTGCTGTGCCATGAGAAGGAGAAGATCCACCAGAGGGCACACCGGGAATATGCTGCATGTTTCACATACATTTTCAGCCAAAACCACCTATGGAGGGATTTTCGAGGATTAATGGCACCAAAAAAATTCTAATTTATTGAAAAATCCAGCTGTTGAAGCTATGCTTCTAACATTGCAGTAAAAAATTGATGGTTCACTGGCAAATAAAAAGGACTACGGGTTGAAAAGTAGTAGTATCTTGGATTATGGATCAATCATGATCCAGGTCAATACCAAGATCATTCCAAACTTTTACTGCCCATTCTGATGCTAGTCAGCGGACAAGTTTGTTGTGGCAATGTATTTGGTCACACTGATTTGATCTGCGACATGTTTTATGTTTACAATATATTTCTGGTACTCTTGGGTCAAGTTTTTACCCATTCCAGGTTGTGAAATAGCTCCATGGTTATATGCCAATAGCCTCCTCTAGTTATTGGTACCTGGTAGAGGAACTGCCAGGCCTGAAGCAGCCTGTTGGGTCTTGGTACACAACAGCAAGCTTTGAGACAACAGCAAGCTTTGAGATATGTGTCGAATGGCATTTTTTAAGCTTCACTATTGATCTGTCCTCCCATGTGAAAATTCTAACCGCCTGAACCAACAGAACTATAATGACAATCTTAAATTTTGAGGAGAATGAAATAGGCCTGCATTCTATTTCATAAATTAAATCTGGAGAGGGGAAAATTCTCATTCTCTTTACTCTTTTACTGTTGAGTTTTGTATATTTAATAATTGAATAAATTAGCTTTTTACTTTTGTATTTTTTATATCGATACTTAGTTCTAATAAAAATAAAAAATAAAATAAGGGTGAGCTGTTTTTCAAATTAATATGTACTGTGGGTGGACTACTGGGTCCACCGGTACCAATGGATCTTTCTTTCAGTACTTTTTAGTGCTTTTACACTGCCTAAGCCCTAGTCAAGGTTATCAGTGTTCAGCTGTTTGAATTTACTTTAAGTTTGAGCTGGAGGACCTACTGGCATCCTCTTGAGGAGGAAGGTATAAAAATGCAAGTCCCTTGTATTTCTTGATTATGTTTAACATGAAATTATGCTTATAGTTATTTAAGATAATTCCTCATTAAGCTAGTCCATGTTCTTGGTTATTGCTTGTAAGCAGACATAGGAGCTCATTGTCACGGGGTCGCAACTCCTTTGCTTAACCCATGCGGCACTTGTGTGCAAACTCCTTTTGCAAAGACACAAGTCAGCCTAACTCTCACTCTTACTTGCAAGGGCTATACTCACTCGCCCGATGAAAGCAATAAGAGAACTTAAGAGGACTCAAGGGACTTGCTCAAGAGAGATTCTATTACACTCCAATGAGTTGTGTACAAATGAGAGACTCTCCCCTATTTATAGTTTTGAGGGGGAGCAATGAATGTTCTAGATTGTATATACTTGTCATTGATCCAATGGTTTGGATCCTTCTAGATTATTCCACTACTATCTAGCTATGGACCTTTCTAGACTCTTATATACAATACTAGGGTGTATGCCCAAGTGTATATACCGAACCCAACTTGGTGTATGTGCGGAACCTTCTAGAGAGCTTCTAGAGATCCCTCTTTCTAGAACATGGGTTGGGCCATCCATAGAGGGCTTGGGCAAGAACCTCCTCTATGTATCCTCAAAGGGGTCATAGGCCCGATGAGTATGTTGTGGGCTTGGGCTCCGTGACATTCTCCCCCACCTAAATTACGCAACGTCCTCGTTGCGTTCCTTGTACATCGTGATCTGGTCCTCGAACTGCCATAGCGCCTCAGCTTCTTCCCATGTAGCCTCACTCTGTAGCAATTCACGCCATTTCACTAAGTACTCCGTCTTAGGCTGGATTCCCCTTCGTCTCTTTACGCGATCACTGATGATATATTCTACCTCTTTGTCAAACGACGAAGTCATCAGTGGTGGTGCACGTTTGCTAACTTCTCGTGAAGGATCCTCCACATCTGCATGGTAGGGCATCAATATGCTTGCATGAAAGACCGGATGGATCTTGAGGGATGATGGGAGTTGGACTTGGTATGAAACCTTTCCAACTCTCTTGATGATGGGGTAACGCCTTTCATATCTCCTTACCAACCCCTTGTGCTTACCGTGCAAAACCTTAAACTGTTGGGGTGGTAACTTTATCATAACGAGATCCCCCACCTTGAACTCAAGCGGCCGCCTCTTTTCATCCGCGTGCTTCTTCATCCTCTTAGCGGCTTTGTGCAGGTAGGACTTTGCTATGTCAGCCTGTTCATGCCAGTTCTTGGCAAACTGGTTGGCTGCGGGACTCTTGCCTTCATAGCTGGTCCCTACTGTCAATGGTGTGAGCGGTTGTTGGCCTGTTGCCAACTCAAAGGGGTTGTGGCCTGTTGACTCGCTCTTTTGCAAGTTGTAGCAAAATTGGGCTACGTCCAAAAGCTTCACCCAATCTTTCTGATTTGCACTCACGAAATGCCTCAGGTATTCCTCCAGCAATGCGTTCATGCGCTCTGTCTGTCTGTCTGTTTGGGGGTGAAAGCTCGTGGAGAAGCAAAGTTTTGTCCCCAAGAGTTTGAACATCTCCGTCCAGAACTTCCCAGTGAACCGAGGGTCTCGATCACTTATAATCGTCTTAGGGACTCCCCAATATTTCACCACGTTTTTCAAGATCAGTCGAGCTGCTTCATCTGCAGTGCAATCTGTTGGAGCAACAATGAAGGTAGCATACGTGGAAAACCGATCTACCACAACTGAGATAGACCCCATCCCGTCCATCTTAGGCAACGTTGATATGAAATCCATGGAGATGCTCTCCCACGGTCGTTCCGGCATAGGTAATGGCTCCAGCAACCCTCCCGGCTTTTTATGTTCAACCTTGTCTTGTTGGCAAGCTAGGCAGATCTTCACGTACTCGTCTATATCGTCCTCCATCCGGGGCCAATAGTATCTGGTCTCCAACAAGGCAAGGGTCATTCTTTGCCCTGGGTGACCAGCCCACAGGGTGTCATGGCACTCCTTCATCAATTCTCTTCTGAGGGTGCCCCACTTTGGCACATAAAGATGGTTCCCCTTTGTGTAGATAAGCCCATCCTCTTGCCAAAATCTCCTTGTCCTTCCATCTTCAATAGCTTGAATGATGCCTTTGGCCACATCATCCTTGCTAAGCCCTTCTCGTATACAGTCTGGCAAAGTCTCAGTAAGTTTGCTTACCGTGGCCACGTGGTCGAGCCTCAAGGCGGCGAGTTCAGCCTTCCGACTTAATGCATCCACAACCTGGTTAATCCGTCCAGGCTTGTATTCCATCACCATATCAAACTCAGCCAAGAAGTCTTGCCAACGCGCTTGCTTCGGACTTAACTTCTTCTGAGTCTGAAAATAACTTGTAGCCACATTGTCCGTCTTGACAATGAAGCGAGAGCCAAACAAGTAGTGCCTCCACGTTCTTAGGCAATGTACCACGGCCATCATCTCCTTCTCTTGAACCGTATACTTTCGCTCCGTCTCATTCAGCTTCCGACTTTCATATGCAACAGGGTGCCCATCTTGTTCCAATACCCCTCTAATGGCAAAGTCAGAAGCGTCAGTGTGTACCTCAAAAGTTTTGGAATGGTTTGCCAACTTGAGCACTGGTTCCGCCATTACTGCGCCCTTAAGGTCCTCAAACGCCTCCTTGCACTGCTTCGTCCATAGCCATGAGACGTTCTTTTTCAACAAATTTGTGAGTGGAGCAGCACGCTGCAAGTATCCCTCGATGAACCTTCGGTAGTAGTTGACAAGGCCCAAGAAGCTCCGCAGCTTTGTCACCTTCGTGGGTACCTCCCACTTTGCTATAGCGTGGACTTTGGCCTTGTCCATCCAGATCCGCCCATCTCCGATCCAATGCCCAAGGAATGAGACTTCCTTCAAGGCAAAAGAGCACTTCTCTCTCTTCACATAGAGAGAGTTTTCCCGTAGTACTTGGAAAACAATTCGTAAGTGGTCTAAGTCTTCCTTTAACGTTTGGTTGTAGACCACGATATCATCCAAGTAAACCACCACGAATCGATCCAAGTATGGATGAAAGATCTTGTTCATCAAAGTGCAAAACGTAGCTGGGGCATTTGTCAAGCCGAAGGGCATTACTAGAAACTCGTAAGCTCCGTACCTGGTGATGCAAGTAGTCTTTGGCTCATCTCCTTCAGCAATCTGCACTTGATAGTACCCCGATCATAGATCAAGTTTGCTAAAGTACTGTGCCTCAGCCAACCTATCGAACAAATCTGCCATGAGCGGAATCGGATATTTATTCTTGATGGTTACCTTGTTGAGTGCTCGGTAGTCGATGCACATCCTAAGGGTCCTATCGTGCTTCTTCTGGAACAATACCGGGGCTCCATAAGGGGCTTTCGACGGTCGTATAAATCCAGCATCCAGCAACTCTCATAGTTGCCTCCTTAGTTCCTCCAACTCAGGTGGCGACATCCGATATGTGGCTAGCGCTGGGGGTCTTGAACCGGGCTCCAACTCGATTTGGTAATCGACCTCCCTCCTTGGTGGTAATTTCTTGGGCAGCTCTGGCGGCATGACGTCCTTAAAATCACTAAGGACCTTCTCGACTTCTCGCGGCATGGGCATCCCGTCTTTCTCTTCTGACAAAGTGGCGAAGTAGGTTACCTCACCCAGAAAGCTTAACACACCTAAGCATGGCATAGGAATGGCCTTGGCCGAGCTAAGGAACTCCATTCCGAGAATGACCTTGAAGTCATCCATGGGCACTGCTGTCAGGTTAATGGTGCCTTGCCATTCTCTTGCCTTAAAGGCGATGCTCCTTGCAACTCCAATCACTGGTTTAGCCTCAGAGTTGACCGCCTTCATCCTACTCACATCCTTCTCCAACTTGAGACCCAGCCTCTTAGCCTCTTCTCCTGAGATGAAGTTGTGAGTGGCTCCCTTATCAATCATAGCACGTGTGTTTTTGCCATTTAGACACACGTCTACGTACATGAGGTCCTTGACTGAATGGGCAGCAGGTTTTTCCACATGAGCCTGCCCCTTCATGGCATTGAGGAGTCTAAGTGCCCCCATCTTAGGCTCCTCCTCATTCTCACTCTCCTCCTCATGGCCTTCCATGTTCACCAACAAGGCATTGAGAGCTTGCTTCTTTGGGCACTCAAAAGCTCTATGGTCTCCGTCACAAATGAAACAACCAAAGCGACGAGGGACGAACTTACCTTTGCCCTTTTGATCATAGTTGGTTTTCTTGCCTTCTTCCTTCTGGTACTTCGGTTTGTCTCCCCCGCCTTTGCCTTGGTTAGGCTTGCCCTTTTTGTCTTTGTTTGAGCCCTCAACCTTCTTTGTGAATTCGACCAACTTCTCTGCTGTTGATAGTGCGGTGGCCAAGTCTTGAACTCCCCGCCTTTGCAACTCTTGCTCCGCCCAAGGTTGCAAACCGTCCATGAAGAAGAAGAGCTTGTTTTTCTCAGCCATGTCAGATATATTTAGCAGCAAGGCTGTGAACTGGTTGACATATTCTCGAATAGACCCCGTATGTTTTAGCCGCTTTAGATCCTTCCGAGCTAAGTACTCCACGTTCTCTGGGAAGAATTGAGACTTGATCTCCTTCCTGAAATCTTCCCACGTTGTTATAGTGCAACGGCCTTCGGTCACATCACCGTACCTCCGTCTCTACCATAGCATTGCATCGTCGGTGAGATACATACTGGTTGTATCCACCTTCAAAGCTTCCTCCGAAATCTTGGCGGCTTTGAAGTATTGCTCCATTTGCCAAAGAAAATTCTCCAAGTCCTTGGCATCTCGTTTCCCATTGTAGCTCATAGGTTCCGGGACTTTGACCTTTGGAGCAAACTCCCTCGGTCCAAGCCCTCCACCAGAAGCTACCGCCTTCTCCAATAGGGTCAATCAAATTTTAACATCTTCGAGCTCAGCTACTTCTTCGCGGAGGCTAGTCATTTCTCCTTCCATAGTCTCAAGCCTTTCCGACACACTTTCAACCTTCTCTGTTGTCTTTTCATTCAAGGTTTTAAAAACCTCTACTGCACTTCGCATGTCGGCTTCAAGACTATGTAAGGCATCTACAAAAGCGTTCGATTTGTTCAAACACTCAGAGAGAGTTTGTTCAAACTTACCGGCCCGAGCCTCCAGTATAGACATACGAACATCCAAAACCGATTCCCGACCTCAGTCCCTTGACCTATCTCTTTTCGTCTTTGAAGACTAGCCCTCCACCAGCACGTTGGTCACTTGCGAATCCCTGGCCATGACGCAGCAACAATCCTCAGCAATTCCCCCTCTCGAACCGAAGCTCTGATACCAACTGTCACGGGGTCGCAACTCCTTTGCTTAACCCGTGCGGCACTTGTGTGCAAACTCCTTTTGCAAAGACACAAGTCAGCCTAACTCACACTCTTACTTGCAAGGGCTACACTCACTCGCCCGATGAAAGCAATAAGAAAACTTAAGAGGACTCAAGGGACTTGCTCAAGAGAGATTGTATTACACTCCAATGAGTTGTGTACAAATGAGAGACTCTCCCCTATTTATAGTTTTGAGGGGAAGCAATGAATGCTCTAGATTGTATATACTTGTCATTGATCCAATGGTTTGGATCCTTCTAGACTATTCCACTACCATCTAGCTATGGACCTTTCTAGACTCTTATATACAATACTAGGGTGTATGCCCAAGTGCATATACCGAACCCAACTTGGTGTATGTGCGGAACCTTCTAGAGAGCTTCTAGAGATCCCTCCTTCTAGAACATGGGTTGGGCCATCCATAGAGGGCTTGGGCAAGAACCTCCTCTATGTATCCTCAAAGGGGTCACAGGCCCGATGAGTATGCTGTGGGCTTGGGCTCCGTGACATCATGCTGGCTTTATTTCTCTTGAAGATTTGCTCTCAAATTAAAATAAAAATTCTATAATACTTGATTCATGGCTCTCATTATTTATTTCATCATGTTCTCTATGATCTTTTCATGTTCCAGTTTTGATGTGACAAATGGACCTAAAGCTGCTGAGTTTATCAAGGTGCCAGAGCATTTCTTCTTATTTTTAGTTTTACTTTTTATGCAAATGATACCCATTTTCCTTTTGTTGCCTTTAATTCAAAATTTGGACACTTCCGAGTTGGTGAATGATTCTCTTACCTTCTATTAGAGTCTGGACATACAATTTGTTGAAAGCATTCACCTTTTCTTTGTCCAAGGTTAGAAATCTGAGCTACACAGACAGTCTCTCTCTTGATTGCAGATTGCATTAGTATCTTTAATTGTTTCTCTCTGGCACTCTGTGGACAAAGAATTGAGTTAACTGCTCTTCTTGAGTATTAGCACGTATTTGAAGCATCAGTTTTATCTTTTCCACTAATCTTTGTTATGTGGCATTGTTATGCATCTTTGCTGCCTAGAATTTGTTTGGTCTTATTGGGGGGTTTATAATTTCCATTCAGGATGTTATTACAAAGATACCTCCTCTGAGGCCCTTATGTTTGATACTGAAGGTTTTTCTGCAGCAAAGAGAATTGAATGAGGTTTGAACTTCTGTTTTTATGGAAAAAAAAAATTGTGTGAGAGTATGTTCAAGATTTTCTGTTTTTGATGGAGGCCATCCGATTGCTACATCTGATTTTCTTGGTGTCCATTTTGAAGGTCTATTCTGGGGGAATAGGTTCTTATGCTCTTCTTGCTATATTAATTGCACATTTAAAGGTAAGTTTACCTCAAAAGAGATTTAAACAATAAAAACTTTATAGTATTTAAAAATGAAGAATAATGGAACCTGCATTCTTATTCTTGAGGATTTTCTTTTTATTGTGAACTATATTTGATTTAGTCTGTTTTTGTCCTGGTAACTGATTCAGCACTATTATCTACTCTCTGTAATTTCTTGAAAAACGTAGTTACCCTTTAAGAGACCTATTTCTTTTTCTGGTCAGGCCACCCTAATTATTTTCTATTTTGTTCTCAGATTCATTGGAGAGCACAAAAATTAAGGGGTAGTAAAACATCTTCGGATCACAACTTAGGAATTCTTTTGGTATGCATTATATTAACAGTTAGTGTCATTATATGGCATATTTTGCTCTTGACATGCTAAAAAGTGGGAAAGCAGTCAAAGGCTCTTAGAAAGCATGTAATATTGAATGTTTCCTCTAAACTTGAATTGGTTTACAGGATTCATGAACATTATTAGATTGCTTTCTTGGGTGACTATTAATATACTAGATTTAGTAATGGATTTTCAGGTTACTCATGAAGTTGCTTATTTGGTAAAACAGGTCAAGTTTTTTGAGTTCTATGGGCGAAAACTTAACACATGGGATGTAGGTGTATCTTGTACTGCGGCAGGCACATTTTTCTTGAAGAGTGAGAAAGGGTAACAATTATTTTTTATATGTCTACCTCTAGTCTATTTGGTTAGGCTGTATTCTTTTAGGATGACTCTTTGATGAGTGTCTATTTGACTGATATATTATGTGTTATGGCTTTTGTATTGTTTGTCAGTTTTATGACAGCAAAACGGCCATTTCTTCTGTCAATTGAAGATCCACAGGTACCTGATTGCTCATTCTGATGGAAGAAGTGGTTTTATAGGAAAAATGTGTCTGTTCTCTGATGTTAATTTACTTTGATAAACTAGGCACCAGACAATGACATTGGGAAGAACTCCTTCAACTATTTCCAGGTGTGTAATCTTATTTGCAGGTAGCTTTACCTTTTCACTATTAGGCTCTTCTGCATGGGCCTCTTTTATAATCCGCATATATTCTGATGATGGTTAGGATTGTTTAAGTTGTTCAATACAGGTTTTTACTTATTCAATTGTTTTCTAGGATTCCATGACATTGCAAGAGGAATCAAAGATAAAGTTTGAAGCAAACTTTTAGTTAATGGAGAACCAACAAGACAGAGGTGGATGCAAATGACAAGAAAATTTTACCTGCCGAAGTACCAATCTGGTTGGAGATTGTTTATCCAACATATAACTATGACCCATAGTCATTTTCAAAAAAAAATAAATAAATAAAAAACTATGTGCCATTGTCCATAAGGATTGCTTCATTAAAGCATCTGAATTATGAAAGCTGCTAGGCTGGAGTTTTGCTTGAGTTTTAACTGGTGCCTGATATTGGAGGATTCCTGCATTAGGTTGTATTTGCTTTCACATGCAGTGGCAGCCGAATGCTTTTCCATTCCAAGTTGGCAAGCACCTCGCTGCAAAAAGGGGTTACTAGTACGAGTACTTGGGGATGGTTTGATCATCCAGGTCTGCTAATATATCTTGTGCCTGTTAAGACACCAACCATATATTTATAATATGTTGTCTGAAACCTAATAGATCTGATGGCCCTCTCAACTAACTCCAAGTTATGGATATGGTCTCAGGATGAAAGTGAATATGATCTGGTTCTGTTGTGCTTAGGCTGTCAATCTTCTCTTTTTGGCCTTGTGTCCAATAATCATGTACATATTTAAGCTGTTTCACTTTCCAGCATTAGTTAGGTACTGTGCTTCATGAAAAGCTGGTTTGAAATCCATCTGATCCTTTATTTTGCTTCTTCAGATTAGATCAGCTTTTGCAATGGCCTACTCCTTGCTGACTGATGCAAAAACGATAGCTACGTTGGGCCAAAACAGGAGCATTCTTGGGACAATCATAAGACCTGACCCTCTTCTATTGAAGCGAAAAGGTGGGCCTAATGGAGAAGTGACTTTTGATAACTTGCTTCCAGGGGCTGGCAAGCCAGTGGAACGACAACATGGAAATGACTTAGATGTTTTATGTAACTGGGATTTGTTTGAGGAAGAGGCATTTCCTAGAGAAACTGGGAATGCTGCTGAGCATGATGTACCGTCTTTTAAGAAAAGAAAAAGCTTGAAAGGGAAAGACAAAGATTCTCAGGATGAAGAGACGACAAGAAGTAGCCACGAAGGAAGTAGGAGGAAAAAAAAAGGAGAGAAAAAGAGATGGAAAAGGTGCTGAAAGAATGAGGATGGAGGTGTTGGTGGCAGTGGTCACCGTGAGTTCGTTCCATGGGATTACAGTAGCTTAGATTGATCTTAAATATCTGTGTATTAACTGGTATTCGACGATGTGAACATCTGAAAGCAGTGGCACTTGCAGATGCTACATCGCAACTGCTGCAACACAGAATCCTGTTCGAAGGTGGGAAGTTTTTGGAATCCATCCGGACGGCAATATGGCCTCCACAACGCTTGTAATAGCTTACACGCTTGTAATATGGCAATGTGGCATGTGCTCTACCCTTTGTCAATTCTTCAATTGAAAAGTTGAATTTTTATGGGTCCAATGCAATGCTCGAAGAATCAGAAGAGAACAGGATTTTCTAATGCATTCTTGTAAAAAGATGCGTTGCTGAAATAAAGCCTTATCTGCTATCACATTTCAATTTGCAGGGATCGATTGTGGTTTCTGAGAATTTTGATCTCCTCAACAAACCATAATTTTCATGGGAACTTTAGGTTAATCCCGATGAAATGTTTTAAGAAACAAAATTTAGTCTCTTCAACAAACCAGAATTTTTATGATATATATACCCGGGACAAAAAAATTCAGGAAAATAACTTGTTTCCAAATTTTCATAGAAAAGCAGCAGTAGACAAACATCTTTTTATTCTCTTCTATGCACCATGAGTCTATACGAGATATTTAACCAAGCTGGATACAATAGCACAAATGGCAGAGTACAGTATGAACGAAGCCTCACCATCCTCTCTGGGGTGTGCTGTTCAACCTGTCAAGCAGAGTGTTGAAATCCAAAGGCTGGCCACTCTCCTCCATCCTGTGCAGTGCATTCGCAACCTGATCCCTGGCATATCCCATGTTCACAGCTTTTTCTATCAGTTCAGTGTAAGGATGGTTGCGGATTAACTGTTGTGGAGGATGGCGGCCCCCAACGTTGCTTGATGGTGTCGGCTGAGGATAGCTACCTTGTGGGTAGTGTGGTGGCAGGGGAACCCTACTTCCTTCAGTCTCATACATCATATATCCATGTATATTGGATTGTGGGGCCGGTGGTCCTGCACTTGGGAAGCCAGCTTCACCAAGATGAGCTCCATAAGCGATTTGGCCACTTGGAGGCTGCTGCTGTAACTGCAGCTGTCTTTGCATATTAAGGTGCAGCTGCTGCTGCGGAATTGTTCTACTAGGACCTCCATAACCATAGCCTACAGCATCAGGGCGGCTTGGAGTTTGCTGTGAAGCTCCAGAAAATGGAACTTGGACAGGCATGCTGTTAGGAAACGTTTCAGCTGCAGGATTCGAAGGTTGAGTGGGGTAAGTTGAGTATGCTGGTGGAGTTTGGGGTCTGACTTGAGGTAATGAGGCTGGCTGAGGTGGTTGCACGTGCTGGGGCCACTGCTGCTGATATTGGAGATATGGCTGTGGTATAGTTGGCTTTGCAGGAGGCTGAGGTTGAGGTACTGCCTGTCTGGGAGGTTCTGCAATCTGTGGTCTCTGGTTCACATACTGGACTTCAGCCTGTGGGTGTACATTTGGATGTGATTGACTTGGTACCTGGCTCTGTTGAGAATAATAAGGCGTTGGAGTCTGAACTGGAATGGTTTGAGGAGCTAGAGGTGGTGGTAATGACTGCTGAACAGGCACTTCCTTATACGTTTGAGGCTGGGGAGGCAAGTGTATTTGGTGGGGTAAAGCAAGAGCTAACTGCTGGTTCTGGGGTTCTGAAGAGTTGTCTTGTTTATGAGGTTCAGCAGCTGATTGTGCAACTCTTTCCTCACTGTGATGTGACTGCTTCTCAGTGGTGGATTCTTTCTGCATCATTTGAAGCTTTGCAAGCTCCTTTTGAGCATCTGCAAGTTCTTGTTTGTCTCTCAGAATTTGCACAGAGCGGTGAACCTGTAGAAACATACAGGCAAATCACAGGATGTGGGTTTGTATCTAGAATCAAATCATACATCCTTGTTCATGGTATACGATGAAACTTACAATAGGTTGAATAGACAATTACAGAAGGATAAAGAAGGTTTTTTAGAGGAGGCTAGAAAGATTCCTGAACTATTCTGTTTCTAGATGCATAATAGTTTTGTTAGCTTCAAACGCAAAAAAAAAAAAAAGATTACATAAATCTAGTTACAGTATATTTTGAGTTAAATAGCTGTAACTTTATTGTAAAACAGATTTGCTACAAGTATACAAATCTGAAAATTTCAACTAAACAAAGCAACCCATACAGAATAACCATGGGGGCACAAAACATTTCAAGATAAATGATAACAGCTGATATAACATTACAGTGTAATAAAGATTCATTATAATGTGATATATGAGAATCAAGGCACAGGGAAAAAATAACAATGTCAAATCTGCTGCAAACTCACCTCTTGAAGGTGCTTCTCAACTGATCTAAACTTCTGATCTGTTTCACTCTGATCACGAACTATATCAGACCGGAAGTCTCCTATTGATCGTTCAAGATTGTAGCAGTACAGTTCCAACTGTGACAAACGTCCACTCATTCCATCAAGGACACGGAGCATGGTGTCAGTATATTTTTTCATGGTTCTGTCCACAGCAGAGATAATATCACGAGATCCAGATTCTTCCTGCGGAGTATAGACGTCTATCAGTGATCTTCCATTTCTGCTCTCTCGAAAATCCTGTGTGACAATAAGGCAAAAGGTGTTAAGAACTTCCACCATAGGGATCAGTTCAAAAGAGGAACTAATATTATGAGAGACCATGAAGACTGAAGAAAAGTTGTCACATTTGGAATGAAGGTAAGAGAAAGGCCTCTTTTAGGATTCTGTAAAAAAAAAGGAGAACTACTTCAAAAAGTTAGCTTGAAATAGAAAGACTACACTTTTTTTTGACTGTAGTAAGTACTCGAACATGAGAATGAATCCCAACCATACCATGTAACTATCTTACTGAATATGAAAATTTCTTCAGAAGAAAAATCTTATTCTAAGAGACTGGGTCATGTTCTCTTCTTTGCTCCCTCATGCCAAAATTCAGACTTCAAAGAAAATTCCATTTAATTAGAATGTCTTTTAGTCTAAAAAAAAAAGAATGTCTTTCACAGTAACAGACCACATAAATGTTAAACTGTTTTTCCACTTCAGTTATTCTGATTCTAAGCTGAAGCAAGCCACTCGGCACCACTAAATCCAAATGAAGACATTAAAAGCAAAACAAACAACTGATTCTAAGCTTAAGCAAGTTGCTCAGAGTCAATAAATCCAAACAAAGACATTAACACCAAAACAATCACTAAAACCTCCAGGAGAAATCCAAGGACTCCACAAGATTTCTGACTCAGGATAAAATGAGTTTACAGGGGAAAAAGAAAAAATAAAATGAATGGTTCTTATCCACAAAACAACTGGAGGCCTGAAAGCCCTCTTCCCGGTGAGGATGCTATCTTTATGCACAAGTTCCGTGATTATAAATTTTGATCAATTCTAACGGCAATAAACGGGCTCATCTCGTGTATTCAACCAACATTACATGATGGAAAAGCAATTCAAAGAATCCATTACTCTCACTTCTAAAAGCAATCTCTTGTAATTAAATTTGAGCAGTATAGGGCAAAGTATCCCGAAGGAAAATGACCACATCTAATTCCAAACCATAAAAAACAAACAGGAGTGCAGTAATCTTAAATACTGGTAAGTCATAACAACTACTTATAGGTTTAACAGATGAAATTGACTTCGAATTCATGAACTGAACGGTCGTAAATTACACTGCTGATGTGCAAAAAGTTATATGCTTGGAAAACATCAGTTACATCAAACAAATTGCTTGAAATTCCTTGGACAAAAAGGTTCTGGTTAAGAAAGTCTAACAAAACAAAAAGCAAAAAACATAAAATCTAAAAAAAAAAAGATTACCTTCGTTGAGTTGCTCAACCCGGAAGAATCCATGCGCTTGCCGTTTGCAGACTCCTGATGGTCAAAATCATCGTATGAGCATAGCACGTCATCCGTACCAAAATCGAACCCTTTCGCACTATTGCCGGATCGACCAGACGATCCAGAAGCCATGAATGCAGAGAAAAAGAAGAAACTGATAGATTATAAGACTTAAAAACGAGGGATTATAAGAAAAGGGAAACAGCGGCGCAAAGCTGTAAAGGGTAGCAAGAGAATGGAAGTCGTTGAGAGGAGAGGTTCGGAAAAGGCCTGTTTGCTTCTATACGACTCGCCAGTCACGACAAAAGTATACTGCGTAATTTACACTTTGACTACGTACGTATTCTTAACCACTCAGCAAGGGAAGCCCGCGGGCCTCCTAAAATCGTGCAGAGGCGGAAAGCTTAATCTTTAGTTTATTATCTAGAGGTGCCAAGTGTTCCAAGACCGCCTTTCAACTTCTGGGGGCCCATGGATTAAAAGCAAGGGTCAATGTGGGCCCTTTTTATATAAAAATCGTAACGAATGATAAAAAAAAATTATTTTTTAAAAAATTGATTTCTCACGACGCCAGATTTTTCTCCAATTCCACCGTCAGCCTCATACAAACAAGGAAATAGCACCTACTGCTGATGTGGCAATTTCCACATAAGCAAATCAGCATTTGCCATGTCAGCATAGTCTTTATTCAAAGCCTGATTTTAAACAGGAGACCCTGTTAATCCCTTATCATACCTCTTCAAGATAGATCACGGTTAGAGAATCCAATCTTGTCTCATAGCAATTGAAACTGTGACCATGACAATGACTTTGCAAAAAGATCAGTTTCAAGATGGGGAATGAAACCCCTCCACTTACCCTGAGTCCATCCTGAATTTGTTTGAGTTCTAATCTCATTCAGGCAATCTGACCCGGGTTTTTAAGGTGCCAACAATGGAGAACAATTACTGATATATGTTATAGTTTGGGTCAGTTTCGTGGACGTCTAATTGCCAAGACTCAAAGCTGCTCCAGCACCGACTGATATCTTTCCCAAAGGTCAAACCTTTTCTAGAAGAGCCTGTTGCATTTTCTTATTTGAATAAGTAGATGATGTGAACCATTCAAAACTTGAGAATATGCAATGGCCCTCCCCTACAAAAACGAGTACAAGTGATTCTGACCAATTTTCACCCAAACTTGAGAACAATTACTGATATATGTTATAGTTTGGGTCAGTTGGCTAGCCTTTTAGGGCCTCTGTGATTTATTTCTGATGATGTTGGCGGGTTTGGAAGAACATTTCCTCTGTTCATTTCTTGCAGAGCGGGGAGAGGATCTTTGCATCAGCAATCATCGTAACTTACTAGGTAGTTTCTTGTTTGGACTTATCACCAATAGTCTAGGCAAGAACAAGAACCATCCTTGAAGTGGTGGAACCGATGCTTATCTCTAACAATGATTTCCCGATCGGTAACCACCGAGATGAACTTAATCGCCACATGACAATCACCACACATGCGAAGGTTCTTCACAATTCTGACTACGGTCTCCTTGCTGGTACTCATCAAACCAAACACAATGGCCAATTTTTCACTGTGGAATCTGAGAGCAAATTCCCTCTCTTCTTCCTCCAACTCGTGCATCACTGAATCCGTCTCTGGGATGTAGCCTGCCTCTCTTATCTTTCCCATCAATTCCTCTAGATAATCATAGATCTCTTGTGTTTGCGGATGTGAAGTATCACCCATGCAAAACATGTAAGCTGTTTGATTGATCTCTATCAAGCTGTACCCAGTTTGCTTCTTCAAACCTCTGCGAATCATTTTGTCTCTAACCAATTCAACTCGATCCATCCTGCCTGCCAGTGCATATATATTAGAAAGCAACACATAATAGCCGGGATTCTCTGGCTCTACTGCTAATAAATGTTCGGCTACTTCAACTCCAAGATCAAAATCTTTGTACATCTTGCAAGCCCCAAGCAATGCAGTCCATACTGATGGATCTGGCTCCCCGTGGATGTGATTTCTAATGAACCGCACTGCTTCATTGAGAAAGCCAGCACGGCCAAGCATATCAACCAAGCAGACTTGATGCTCCACTCTAGGTGTCAAGTTGCAATATCTCCGCATATATTCAAAAGCCTCCAGGCCTTCATCTATCAATCCTGCATGGGCGCACGCTGATAAGACTGCAACAAACGTAACATCATTAGGGCGCGGCCCTGTCTCCAGCATTTGGTGAAAGAGTCTCATGGCATGAGAGCCATACCCATGCATCCCATATCCAGAAATCATAGATGTCCAACTGACAACATTTCGTTCGGGCATTCCATCAAACACTCTTCTTGCTCGTTGGACATCCCCACATCTTGCGTACATGCTAATCAATGAAGTACCTAGAACCACATCGACATTAAAGCTATTATTAACAATAAAGTCATGAACCCAACGGCCTAAACTAAGATGACCCAACTGAGAACAAGCAGAGAGGAGGCTCACCAACGTCGTAGAATCGGGCACCACATTGGCCTCTTGCATCCGGTAGAACAACTCAATCCCTTCTTTAGCAAGGCCATTTTGCTCATACCCAGAGATCATCGCATTCCAAGCTATAATATTTCTTTCATCCATTTTATCGAACAAGTTCCTGGCAGTTCCCAGATTACCAGATTTTGCATAAAGGGTTAGAAGGGCAGCTTGGATAAAAGGATCAGAACCGAACCCAGAAGCCATGACATGAGTATGCACCAACCGACCAACTTGTAAATCTGAAAGATCAGCGCAGGCTTTAATAACGGCCGTGAAAGTATAAGTGGATTGGGAGACTCGAGCAAAACACATTTCTCGATAGAAAAAAATTGCGTCCCAGGAAAACCCGGACTTAGAGGAAGCCCTGATGAGGGAATTGAAGAGGAAGGAGTCGGGATGTGGAACAGAGAAAAACAGGAGACGAGAATAATCAATGGAGCCCGCTAGACAAGCGAGAGAGATGAGTTTAGTGGTAAGGGCTCTACTACGATGGAGCCCGCAAACGACCAGTTGTGCATGTACTTGCTTTAATGGTCTAAGGCAAGTGCCTGCGACTACCAGAGCTCGATATGCCGGGGCATGCGACGGCGTAGACGGTGGAGCTTGATTTGGCTCCATTATGCTTTCCGCTTCCAGGGGCGCGACAGATGAAAGACACGCAACGGGAACCTTTAGATTTATATGTAACACCAAAACATGAAATTCTGGGGCTCCATCTGTTTTGATTTGGAGCTTGCAATTCAAGCTTTTTTGTTTGTGTTTTTTTTTTCATGCAGATGATTTATGCCAACAAAAAAAAAAAAAAAATTAAAAGTAAGAACAGAAGCAAAGTGATATCATATTATTCAAAATAGGACAATTTATATATGAAGGGGTAAAAAAAGAGTTTGGACGCAAGAACATCTACGTTAGATATATCTATATTTTAGTTTAACAATCAAATTTGGATAAAACGATTTGAAGATTATTATTTTTTTTTCCATATGTTATTTCTTATCCCCACAAGTAATGCTAAACTTAAACCTTTTTGTATATATTTTTTTAATGAAAAAATAGTGTTAATCATCTTATTGTTAAATAGTGATCTCTCTCGATGCATTGACTCTAGACTTTCTCCCAACTCAGGACCTCTTACTCAATGCCTTCGTATCGCCTGTCCGATCTATTACCGCTTGCAAGAGTGGACGAAACTACTCTGACACCCACCCCACTCATTCTCTACCGCCTCTCACGGGATTGGAACGCGGGACGTGGCGTGCCCAGCTCTGATACTATGAAATCGGCTAGCCAATACACCCAAAAGACCAATCTGTTAGGTGCAAAAAATTACCGTCTACAAGAGTGGACGAAACCACTCTGACACTCGCCACCCTATACCCTAAACTGACGATATCATCTCTATAAACCACCCCCTCTCTCAAAGCCTAATTTCATAAGGTGATTAAACTAATGAATAAAATTAATATTTGTATGATTATTTTATTAAATTAGACTAAAATAAAATCCTTTGATTTATTAATAAAATTTAAATAAAACCATCTTATGAAATTTAATTCTATTAAATTATTTTTATGTAATAAAATATCCTATTTATTTATTTATATAAATTCATATACTTCTAATATTGTATTAAATTACTAATTTAAGAAAGATAATTTAGATATCGTAAAATTAAGAATTTAATCAAGTAAATAACTAGTATAAAAGTAAACATTTTTTCTTTTAAGTATTCTATTTTTTATAACTGACTAAATTAATATTTGTATTTCACCTTGTATTAATTTTTTAATTTAGAATAAACTAAAATGTATCTTATTTTATTAATAAAAATTAAATAAAAACGTCTTATAAAGTTAAATCTATCAAAATATTTTTATATAATAAATATCCTATTTATGTATTTATTTATATGTTTATGGATTTTAATACTATATTAAATTACTAATTTAAGAGTGATAATTTCGATATTGTAAAATTAAGAATCTGATTAAGTATCTAGACATTATAAAAGTAAACATTTTTGTTTAGGATATTATTTTTTATATTTAATTAAATAAATATTTTAAATTTTTAAAATTTTGAATTATTTATTTTATTTTATTAATTAAAGTTTAAATAAAACTATCTTAATAAAGTTTAATTAGTAATTTAATATAATATTAAAATTCTTAAACATATAAATAAATACATAAATAGGGTATATTTTCTTCCCAGACCAAATTATCACCAATTCACTGTCACAAATTGACAACGTTCTATGCTTGGCCTGAGATTTCCCTGAACCACTACATGTCACCAGCAAGTCCCAAGTTTGACAATTTTTTTCCTTCCTGCATCTTCACCAATCAAAATTAGGTTAAAATTTCTTAAAAAATTAACTATAATTAATCTTGTCGTGTTATCTTCGTTTTCGTGTTAAATTGGATCATACGCCAACTCACTCCCACATACAGTTAATTCCCAGACCATGATTAATGAACAAAAAATGAAGAAGAAGACGAGAATGGTTTCCAGTAGAAGACTGCCCAATACCAGAGAGCACGAGATCTTATTTGGAAGTCACGAACTCAGAAACTGAAATCTATATACGAGTTTCTTTTCTTTTCTTCTTTTTCGTATCCTTCGAAAGACTGTACCAGATGGAGTGTTCCGCAGCAGAGAACAGATTACAATACGTTAGTAACAGTACTGGAACAGATTAATAAAGTTCAGAAAATAGACAGATCGTCTCCTTCTTAGCTTGATCACTGTGATCTTGATTGTTTATCTTGACTCGTATTCCTTCTTAATAAGATTCTGGTCCACCTGCTCTCTCTTCTAAACTACATTTCCTCAGAATACAGAAATTAAAGGAAGCTTGAAGCTTTAGAATAAGAAAGTCACGGACGTTGGCTTTTGGAGAAAACTTCTAAGACGAGAGATTGGAGTTAGATACGGTTGAGATTTTTCTCAACAACGTTAGGAAAAGCTAATAATACTAGTGCACCTCCCCACCCATCTGCTCTCCTAACTCATCCACCACCACGCCGCCTTCCATCTCGTCTTATTCCTTTTCTGTGGGTATTTCTTCCTCAAGTTCCAGGCGCAACCTTCTACTCTTCTAGCGCACCAGGAGCCATGGCGAAGACTAAGAAGATATGCATTTTTGTTCTGAGACTTCTGGCCGTGGCGGCTACTCTCTCTGCAGCAGTGGTCATGGCTACGAGTAACCAAAGCTCCTCCTTCTTTGGCGTTCCGGTTCAGGCAAAATATTACTACGAACCTGCATTCAAGTAAAGATATAAATTATTGAGCCACTGAAGAGGGATTCTCTCTTCATTGCATACTGTGAAAAGCTTCTCTTCTTCTTGCTCATGGGGTGGTTTTTGGTGCAGGTTTTTTGTGATAGCGAACGGGATAGGCTCTGTTTATAGTTTTCTGGTTCTTTTCCTTCCTCCGAAAAGCATGCTGTGGCGCTTAGTCGTGGCTCTTGATGTGGTAACAAGCTCCATTCTTCTCTGTTTCTTTATCTTCTCTAAGCTTTACCACTTACAGTGACGGAAAACTGATGAATGGGCATTTGGACGAATACAGGTGATCACCGTGTTGCTCACCTCCAGCATCTCAGCAGCAGCCGCCATTGCTTATGTGGGTAAGAAAGGGAATTCCAGAGCGGGTTGGTTGCCAATTTGTGGGCAATTTCCCAAGTTCTGTAACCAGGGAATGGCGGCTTTGATCCTCGGTTTAGGTGGGGTTCTCATCTACATGATCCTCCTTCTATACGCCATCCACACAGTCATCAACCCTCTTCTTCTCTGAATTTTCTTGTTCTTGCCTCCATGTGGGCGCGACCATGTGCTTATTGTTTAATTTCGTAGCTTTGCTGGGTTGAAATTCACTGAAACACAAAAATAAAAATAAATAAAGCTTATAAATTATAATGGGAGTTTTTTTCTCTTAAACTCGGATCAGGGCAACATAAAACTCTGGCCTAAACCGTTTTTCATCATATCTATTTGGCCATAAAACAGAAAATTATCAGATCCATACTCCATACTCCATCATTGCTAGGCATTCGAAAGAAAAATAACAACCATGTGATAAGGGATTAATAAGAGTCTCCGGTTTATCTTCCGTTCAGTTCTCGGATAAGATCTTCGTCGGTTAAGCTTATCATTTCGATTAAGTTAATTATTGTAAACTATATGAATACCACTTTTAATCAATGTAAATATGTGGTTCAATTCAACATCTCATACTATGATAGGTTTAGATAAGTTCATACTTTCTCCATCCCATCTTTCTACCTCTCTTTTTTATGAAGAAAGGAATAAATGTTTAAAAATATAATAAATAATATAAATTGTTTAATGCCTTCTCATAACAGTTTTTGTTATTATATAATAATAATAATAATAAATTAACCACTGGTTTTAGTTCATTCCTCAGTCACATAGGGGTGGTATTAATCTAAATCACCTTGAAAACAGTTAGAACTCGATTAAAAAAAAACTCGGTTCAATTCAGTTTTTACTTTAACTTGGTTTGACCTCAAACTTGAATAAGATTTGCTAAGTATAACTAGCCAAACTCAAAATTTTTCACATTCAACTTGTTAACTCGTGAGCCGATTTGTAGCATAGATTTTTTACGAAAAAAATACTCTTTACTCTGATTGTTCTCGTCAATTTCATCTTTAGTTGGTTGATAATTATTCTTATTTACTTCAAACCTCAAAGACTATAGATAATTCAACCTTTTTGTTTTTTTTTTTTGCTTAAAAGAAAAATTTTTGAACCAACCAAACCCGGCACGTTTGCAATCCTACCCTCGTGTCTCCAAAATTTATCCGGCTGCAGATTCCCTGCTGAATGATGGCGTTCAAAAACCGGATGAGGAAGATGCTGGAAATGATGTTGGGCTCCCTTGGATCAAGAGCAAGTAGAAGAAATGGGGTTTACCATCTTCCTTGTTTTGAGCACCGCTCCTTGTATGCTTCAGCGACGCTTTTGGAGTTCACAGACATTAAATCCAATTCGTTGTTCTCCTTCTTCTTCCAACGCGGATGTCTCAGTATCAACCGGTAACCTCTCTTTCATCTTCCTGAGTCTGAGATTATAATCAACATTGAGCGCACTAGGTGATGAATCTAGCAACGTAAGCTTGTAGTTTACTGAACAGGGAAAAGTACGATCTATAAATATAGAAGACCGAATATCCAGGAGAAAATAAAAAAAATTGTGTCCTTAAGTGTGCGCCGTGAATTAAGTGTTACTTGACTTGGAATGAACTTTTCAGATGGGTATATCCGAGTGGTTTCTTCGTCTTGATGCTTTTGGGGTGGAGAATCAATCAACTGACCAATGTTTGTCTCTGTTAATTTTGTTTAACCTACACGGTTATGGGGGTGATTTGGGCATGCACAGTCTTCGAAATGCACAAATGACATCACAAAGTTGGAACCTGCTTGTTTGATCGAACGGGGATCATCCGATTTATTGAATTTGGCAAGTAGAATCGAAGTGGTTCAAGACCGCCCTCTTCTGCATTCTGTCATCAATGGAAGGGGAGATCAAAGCTATATTCCAAACTTTATGATTACCAATTGGACGGAAGGAAGGCATTTTCCGTAGTCAGAACTCTCTCTGTATACATTCTAGCCTTTTGTTGGAATGAGCAAAAGGTTAGATACTTGATGACGGTCCCGAAGGGATTTGATGATTTTCTATATCCTCTTCCCTTAGTTTCACTTAATAAATAATTCAGAGCTCACTCGTGCTATATGTCTAAAAAAATTCTTTGACTGAAAACGAACTCCTGGATGTAGAAGGATAAATCTTCCCGGCTTGTTGTTCTAAGATAAAGAGTTGTCTTTGAAATTTAATTAGAAACATCCATTCAACAGGTTCAATCGTATAAGTATTTCATAGTCTCGTATAAAGTGTTCTCTTGTTCAAGTAAAATATTTTTTTAACAGTAGCCATGTAGCAGGACTGCTTGAAGCACCCTCTACGACTGGTGGAGCATATGATTTCAAAGGGGCCACGACCTCACTATCTTATGAGCCACTGTCTTCTTCAAAAAGGGTGACTCTTCTGAGACATGGTCTCAGCTCCTGGAATGAAGAAAGTAGAATACAGGTTTGGCACTTTCCACTGCTTATTGCATAGATATATATAAATCATGTGTCTTGATTTTACTGTTAAAAACCTTCCCAGTTTTAATTTCCAACCTGTTGATACAGCATTTGTAACTGAAAAAGGGAAACAGTGCTTTCACCATGGCTTTTTTTCCTACTTAAAAAACATAGGTACTTTTTAAAAGGGATTCTCTTGATGGTTCACCTCAACTTAAAAATCTAGTCTTTACCTCCTAATAATGGTTATATGGTGTTTCAAACACGAGTAGAAGGAATATCCAGATTTCCACCTTTGTTTTGCCTTCTGTTAGAATCTGTTGGCAACTGTCAGTTTGATGAGCCTCTCTTCAAAACTCTAGCTAGTCTTATACCGACTGAAGTACATATTTGAGGAAAATTTGGAGGTTCAGTAATTAGGATTATGGAATTGCTATTCAGAATTTTTAATTTGGATGATCACAACAGGATCTTTTTCTTTTGACTGTAATATCCTTGGTAAAGAGGTAACAAATAAAAGGAATGAAATATCTGGAAAATTATTTTTTCTATGGTTAGAGCCTGCTCAGTTACTTTCTGTGCGTTTCCAAAAAGTTTTGATGTCCAGTCACCCCATTAACACCAGTTTGCATTTCAATGTTTCAGTAACCTGGCTTCTGTAAAGTTCTGTACTGCTGTCATGTAACTAAAGAGTTCTAATCTCTTTAAGAAACTTGAGTCCTCCTCAGCTTCTTCTAGAATGAAACTGAATTTGAATGTTGGGCTTTCAAAATTGAGCTATTTTCTAAATATACCCATGCTTTTGCTTCAGGGAAGTTCAAACCTATCTGTGTTAACAGATACAGGGGCAATACAAGCTGAAAGGTGCCGTAAAGCCTTGTCAAATCAGAGCTTTGATTGCTGTTTCTCAAGCCCCATATCTCGTGCAAAGGTTTGGATAATTCCATTTAGCTTGTCAACTCTTTTCTGCATATATTCACCATTCAGTTTGTATTTTAAAAACTCTGAGAAGCTAATATCTTATCAAGGTTGATTGCTGCAGTCAAGTGCAGAAATTATATGGCAAGAGAGAGAACAGCCACTGGTTTTTCTTGACACATTGAAAGAGGCCCACCTGTTTTTCCTCGAGGGAATGACAAATGGTATGCTTGCTATATCTCTAATCATCCTCTTATTCTTTTTAGTCATGGATGCATGGTTGGCATAACATGTCCAGATTATGGAGGCAGCGGATGCTAGGAAGAAGTACCCAGAGTTGTACTCTATGTGGAGAGAGGATCCAGCAAACTTTTATGTGAATGGCATCTATCCGATTCGCAAACTGTGGGGCACAGCACAAGAGGCTTGGAGAGAAATCTTGTTTACAGAAGTAAGCTAAATTTCTTAATTCTTGCATAGCTTTACTTTTTTATAAATGGTTTATATGATGTGAATTGAACTGAATATCAGAGCTGATGCTTGTGAATGCATTTTGATCAGGGTGAGAATTTTTTGGTTGTAACACACAAATCAATCTTGCGTGCAATGATTTGCACAGCTCTTGGACTTGCCCCAGAGAGGTATCATTTTCCTTATTAGAGATGAGTAGAATGTCCAATTCTTTTCCCTGCAAAAATCCATATCGAGTACCTTAATCAGATACATGATAACGGTTTTCGATCGTCTAGGTTTCGTTCAATAGATGTGAATAACTGTGGAATCTCAGTATTCACTTTCAACAAAAGAGGAGAGGCTATGCTTCAAAACTTAAACATGACTGCACATATGTACAGTGACCATGTCTATCATTTCTAACTTCTGGAGCTACAAGCTATCTAATCCTGTTATGTGGCATCAGCAATGGGTCTTCTGAAGATGGATCGGTGGGCATTCTCTTTTTGTCTCCCACCATTCGCCCTTTGTATACGATTAAAATTGTAAAAACTTTTCTTTATTTTGTTGTCGGGATAGCTGTAGCTCTTGAGTTTAAATTTGTGTGTTAGGGACACACAAGGGTTTTTATATTTTTTTTATTATTTGGGTTATCAAAGCTAGTTGCTTCAGCATAATTAATCAAATTGAAGTCATAGAATTGGAAAATCCAAATATCCTCTTTACAATCAGGGTGGGCGTGGGAAGTGTTTATTGCTTCTTCACTTGTCATGTGAGAAGACAGGCAATTCCCCTAGGTAGTCAAATTGATGTCAACATTGCTCCGTTTATTAGAGTTAGAAGATTAGTATCTTTTCAAATGGCACCATTTACCTCACATTCCACTTTCTATGTCTATTTTGTTCTTTCATCTCCCAACAATTCATTATTTTTATGCATATTATTACAAATCATAACAATTGCTATTGTTAAGATTTAAGATTCTATGATATATAATCACAGTAAAAGAGGAATAAAGGGTGAGAATGAGAAAAAAGAGAAGAGTTGAAGAGAGAAGGTTTTAGGAAGAGAAGAGGAAGAAAAACGAATTTGAAAAAACAAGAAAGAAGAATAGGGTAATAGACTTGTGTAAACCTTATCCCTTAAGTTGTGTTTATAATAAGTATTAATATTATAAGAATATTTTTTTCCCTAGTAAGAGTGAATAAGATATATAAATCATAAATTAATTACATCAGTGTCATCTTTATGAGACGACTCTTTATTGACTATCATGCCACCATTGTGTGAGTTTATGAGTCTTCTCCTTGGTCTGTGGACTTAAACCCATCCTCCAATAGCTATCAAAGTTGATTAGTTTACGAGATTCATCTAGAAGATTGAATTCAAAGAATAAGAGAACGAAGTTGTAGAGGAAGATGAAGGTGTGATCCTGTTGATGACAGAGGTATTTTGCAAGGAAATCTTAATAACAATTGGCACTAATAGAGATTCAGAGGAGTGTAAATCTGGAAATTTTGCCAGGTTCGGGGAAGTCTGTCCCGACCAATCTTAACAAGGTTTTGGGGTCAGATTGGATTAAATTTCGTGTGAAACCCGAGCTAATATGGGTTGCTAATCTCAGGGTACAAAGGAAATAGAATTACGAATCGAGTTGTGTTTTATAAAAGGGAATTTCCCTAAAATACCCATTTAAAAAAATTATTTTCAAAAACACTGACGTCATCAAAATATTTCTAAAACTACCTAACTTTGACCGCTCAAATGCTTATGTGTTGCCACGTCATTAGTGGAGTAAACATAGATCAATACGTCGTCTGCCACGTCATTATTTTACCACGTCATCTGCCACATAAGCTATCAAGTCATTAAATGAAAAAATTGAATAATTTTTTAAAAAATAATTAAAAAATAAGATACATTTTTTATTACCTAATATCTACAATATTGGACATTTATCTTTGGGAAAAGTAATAAATTTTATGTCCAGAAGCCTAAAAAATATTTTAGAGTTTAAAAATATAATTTATTTTTATAATTTGTATCACATTATTTACAAAATAATAAATTATTAAAAATATATATTAGTTAATTAAAAATCTTACAACACCTTTTATTATCAATTAAAAATATTTATTAACTGAAAAAATATGAAAATTTTACTTGAGTTTAAAAAATAAATGTACCGGTACACTTTTTATTACCTTATATTTAAAATAATAAGTTATAAAAAATCTTACTCTTATCATTTTAACACCTTTTTATTATCGATTTAAAAATTATTTTAATAAAAAAATTTGAAAATTTTAGTTTTGAGTTTAAAAATCAAATTTATTATTACCTTATATTTAAAATAATTAAAATAAAATAAATATATAATTAATTAAAAAATCTTACTCTTACTAATTTAACTTATTTTATTATCGATTTAAAATATTTTTTAATTGAGAGGGGGGCGTTGAGGCCGAGCGGTGACAGCAAGCACTGCTGGGGGGGGGGGGGGGGGGGGGGGCAAGGAGAGGAGAGGAGGTTGAGGCTGAGCAATGGCAGCGAGAGGAGACAGGGCGAGGCCAGAGGAGGCCGAGGCCGAGCGGCGGTGAGAGGGTGAGAGGAGAGGGGGCAAGAGGAGAGGAGGTTGAGGCCAAGCGACGACAGTGAGAGGAGAGAGAGCAAGGCCAGAGGAGGCCGAGGCCGAGTGGTGGCGAGAGGGTGAGAGGAGAGGAGAGGAGGCCAAGGCCAAGCGGCGGCGAGAGGGGGAGAGGAGAGGAGAGGAGGCCGAGGCTAAGCGACAGCGAGAGGGCGAGAGGGCGAGAGGAGAGGAGAGGAGGCCGAGGCCGAGCAGCGATGAGATGGCGAGAGGAGAGGAGAGGAGAGGAGAGGAGAGGAGGCCGAGGCCGAGCAGCGACGAGATGGCGAGAGGAGAGGAGAGGAGAGGAAGTCGAGGCCAAGCGGCGACGAGAGGAGAGGAGAGGAGAGGAGAAAGATGAGAGGGGACACATAAGGCATTTAAAACAATTTATTTCGAAAAACAATGCCTATGGTTGAATATGGTGAGGATTATTTAATTTTTTATTTAATGACGTGTTAGCTTATATGGTAGATGACGTGGCAGACGACATGTCGATTTATGTTAACTGCACTGATGATGTGTCAACACATAAGCAATCAAAGCTTACGTGTCGCTTTTGACTGCACAGAGGTATTTGACCGGTCATAATTTTAGAAATATTTGGATGATATCAGTGTTTTTAAAAATAATTTATTTTAAATGGGTATTTTAAGAAAATGCCCTTTATAAAACCCGGCCGCGCCCCCCGTTGCCATGCCTACGTATGATGTCAGCGACTTGGGGTCAAAATACTATATATATGAGATAGCTTATTTGAAATTACTCTTTACTTTTCGCACTTCTGTTGGCAGTCGTCGACACTCGAGGGGGAGGTGAGGCTCTGCAGAGTGCAATCAGAAACCCTAGACGGAAAAGGTTCCAGAATCTGATACTTGAAAGCGAGCTGGAGACGAAGCCACTGTTTAATTCGATTTTTTATTTTTAATTGAGCACCCTAGGTTCTAACTTTTCAAAGACTAGAGAATTACTTCTCTGCTGAATATGTACGGAGGAGATGAATATGATCCAGCTAATGAGGACGAGGAAGAGATTACGCAGGAAGATGCTTGGGCGGTGATTAGTGCCTACTTCGAAGAAAAGGGCCTTGTCAGACAGCAGCTTGATTCATTCGACGAATTTATACAAAATACCATGCAGGAAATAGTGGATGAATCGGCCGATATTGAGATTCGACCTGAGTCACAGCATAATCCAGGCCGTCATTCCGACTTTCTCGAGGTGAGCTTTTTTTCGTGTTACCTCTGTGTTGTGTTCTTTTCTATCACACTTTGGGGGAATGGGTTTGCAAGAGAGTATTTTTGTTCATAGAATCTCAGAGTGGTGCTTGTCTCTGTTAGTCGCTCAAGGGATCAGTAATGCATCCCCCTTCCATTTGATTAACTTCGGATGCTATGCCTGTAGTTATGTAACTAAATCACGGTTACTCTCTTCTATACTGTCCGAAATTTTTAAATTTTGAACTGTCTCTTTCTTTTTGATAATGATTTAGTAAATGCTTACTGAGCAACTTTATCCCAAACAGACAATTTATAAAATTAGCTTTGGCCAAATCTACTTGAGTAAGCCAATGATGACCGAGTCGGATGGAGAAACAGCAACATTGTTCCCAAAGGCTGCAAGATTACGGAATTTGACGTACTCTGCACCACTATATGTTGATGTGACAAAACGGATTATCAAGAAGGGACACGACTGTGAAGAAGTCACTGAAACACAGGATTTCACTAAAGTTTTCATTGGAAAGGTTAAGTGGATCTCAGTGACGACCTTATATTGCATATGCTGAAGCGAATTATTGTTTATTCGATCTAATTTTAGTTGTATCAATTTCAGGTTCCTATAATGCTTAGATCGAACTATTGCACTGTATATCAAAACTCCGAAAAGGATTTAACAGAACTTGGAGAATGTCCATATGACCAAGGAGGTTATTTCATCATCAATGGAAGTGAGAAAGTTCTTATTGCGCAAGAAAAAATGAGCACCAATCATGTCTATGTCTTCAAGAAAAGGCAGCCCAACAAATATGCCTATGTAGCTGAGGTCCGGTCTATGGCAGAGTCTCAAAACAGGCCTCCAAGTAGCATGTTTGTTCGTATGCTTTCTCGAGCCAGTGCGAGAGGGGTTAGTTTTGTATTCTTGGAATTCACTGCATTGAACTAATTAATTTCTGCAGTTTATTATTGAGGTCTGCCAATGTATATTGAGTCCTTTTTTTTCAATCTAGCCCTTTGTAACCTTGTTAAGTTGAGGTTAACAAATGAGATTTTATTGACTTTGTGGCAGGGCTCTTCTGGACAGTATATTAGGGCTACACTTCCTTATATTCGAACCGAGATTCCCATAATTATCGTGTTCAGGGCATTAGGTTTTGTTGCTGATAAAGATATATTGGAGCATATATGCTATGACTTTAATGATACTCAGATGATGGAGTTATTGAGGCCATCCCTTGAAGAGGCATTTGTTATTCAAAACCAACAGGTAAGAAATGCTTTTTGTTAATATATGATGAACATGAAATTCAAGATTATGCGAGAGATTCCGATTTGAAGGCACAAAACCTTCTTGGGGATCTACTATTGGAGTGTGGACATTTCATGGAGTTTACTTAAGTAATCTTCATGTATCAAACTTTAACTTTCTTGTTATGAGTAATGGCTAAGCTATTATCTCTGTGACTTTTCTGCTGTTTTAGGTTGCACTAGATTACATTGGAAAGCGGGGATCAACTGTTGGTGTTACAAGAGAAAAAAGAATCAAGTATATCTCTACCAAATTATTTACTAAAATATAGACTAAATATCAATGTAACAATGACTTGAAATTTTTTCCAGCGTGAAATTATTGCTTATGGGTTCTTGATAGGTATGCCAAGGAAATACTTCAAAAGGAAATGCTGCCTCATGTAGGCGTTGGGGAATATTGTGAAACAAAAAAAGCTTACTATTTTGGGTAAGTTTGTTGTATTTTGACATTTCTGTTACCCAAGGTACTTATGTGCATTAAATTTAAGCTGCTTTGATTCCTTTTAGGTACATTATTCACCGTCTTTTGCGCTGTGCACTTGGTCGAAGGCCTGAAGATGATAGAGATCATTATGGCAACAAAAGGCTGGACCTTGCTGGTCCTTTACTTGGGGGCCTGTTTAGGATGGTTTGTTATTTGTTTTGGGATATTTTAGAGTGCTCTAAGCATGTGGAATATCGTTTACCTTCTAATAGCAGTCATTCTTCTGAGTACAGTTGTTCCGGAAGCTGACTAGGGATGTGAGATCATATGTTCAGAAGGTTCATTCTCTTGCTTTGCCTGGTTTTTTTGTTAAATTTGTGAAAGTGTGGCCAGTTTGGGTGATCTCGTGTTCATATCTTGCATGCAACAGTGTGTTGACAATGGCAAAGATGTTAACTTGCAATTTGCTATCAAAGCAAAAACCATCACAAGTGGTCTTAAATATTCACTTGCTACTGGTAACTGGGGGCAAGCAAATGCAGCTGGTACAAGAGCTGGAGTTTCACAGGTGTCACCTCTCTCTCTCTCTCTCTTTCTTTTTCCCACACACATTTTAGGTTTGTTCCTTTTGAGTGAAATTGTTTCCAAATCTTCTATTAACAGGTTCTGAATCGTTTGACATTTGCATCAACTCTTTCTCATTTGCGAAGGTTAAATTCTCCCATTGGACGTGAAGGTAAAATTAAAGATTCCACTGAAGACTGCCATTTGGATTCATGATATTGCTTCATATGAATGGATCTAATTTGACCTAACTTATTTCATCAGGGAAGTTGGCTAAACCGCGTCAGCTGCACAATTCTCATTGGGGGATGATGTGCCCTGCAGAAACTCCAGAAGGACAGGTAAATCTTCTTTTGTTCTTTTTACTTTTCCTCGGTATTTTCCTTAGGGAATCACTGTCTTGATGCATAACATTCACAAGTACTGTGTAATGTTCATTGTCTGTGATTGTTACAAACAGGCATGTGGATTGGTAAAGAATCTTGCCTTGATGGTGTACATAACAGTGGGATCAGCAGCAAATCCAATTTTAGAATTCTTGGAAGAGTGGAGTACAGAAAACTTTGAGGTACTCTCCGAAGCCACTCTAGTATGAATTCAGTTTTCTAGGGTTTCAGCTTATGGGATTGCTGTGTTATAGGAAATATCTCCAGCAGTTATTCCGCAAGCAACCAAAATCTTTGTCAATGGTTGCTGGGTTGGTATTCATCGTAACCCTGAACTTCTGGTGAAGACACTGCGTCAGCTAAGAAGACAGGTCTTTTCTCTTATCTTTGTCTTGTGTTATAAATTTTTTAGCATGCCCTTTTCTACTTTTCTTTTTACTTGTTTCCGGATTATAAAGTTTCATCTTGTAGCTCCCCTGTTTCTTTTTGGTTTGCCAGCAATTTTGTTACATATTACAATCATGTTTGGGAAAGTTCTGGAAAGTGCTCTTCTTTACAATTTTAATCCCTCTGTTTTACTTTTTTTCTCTCCGTTATGTATTATAAACTTTGGGAATGCCCTCTTCATTGAATCTAATTGTAAATGACCAAAATACAGGTTGATGTCAATACTGAGGTTGGAGTTATCAGAGACATTCATTTGAAAGAGCTACGGCTTTATACTGACTATGGACGCTGCAGTCGTCCTTTATTCATTGTAGAAAAGCAAAGGCTGTTGATAAAGAAAAAGGATATTCGTGCCTTGCAGCAAAGGGTGAAACTGATTTTAGAATCTTTATGCTTGGCTGTGGATTAAAATAAATAGCAACTTCAGTCCTTTGAACTATTGTCTTTTCTTTTATTAGGAAACTCAAGAAGAAGGGTGGAATGATCTTGTTGCAAAAGGATTTATTGAGTATATAGACACAGAGGAAGAAGAGACTACTATGATTTCCATGACCATTAATGTGAGAATGGATAGAATCGGTTTGGTCAAGTTATTCCTAGGATTCTTTCCGTATTTGTTGGTGCTGGACGTGGCACTAGTTTGATTATACATGTTTTGCAGGACCTAATAACTGCTAGGACCAATCCGGAAGAAGCATACTCAGAAACCTACACACACTGTGAAATCCACCCGTCACTGATATTGGGTGTTTGTGCTTCTATTATCCCATTTCCTGATCACAACCAGGTTGGTTACAATTATTGGTGATTCTTCTTCTCACTGATAACACCATGTTCTTTCCATTTAATTGCCTCAATTGCACTTGGCAACAAAATGCAGTCTCCTCGTAATACGTATCAGTCTGCTATGGGAAAACAAGCGATGGGTATTTATGTCACCAACTACCAGTTGCGGATGGTGTGTCCAAACTTTGCTCAAATTTGTTTTTCCCTCAAAGATCTACATTGAAGGATTTTGTGGTCCTCCATAAATCTGATTTTCTTTATCTCTTCATTCAGGATACCCTTGCTTATGTCCTTTACTATCCCCAAAAGCCTCTTGTTACTACTCGTGCCATGGAGCACTTGCACTTTCGGCAGCTTCCTGCTGGCATTGTAAGGAACACAACCTTCTTTCTTCTTGAATTATGAATTTTGTTTCCAACGGGCATCTAACGCTGATGTACATTGTGGTTCGTGTAGAATGCTATAGTTGCTATTGCATGTTATTCTGGGTATAACCAAGAAGATTCAGTTATTATGAACCAGTCTTCTGTTGATCGTGGCTTCTTTAGATCATTATTCTTCCGTTCTTATAGGTAATTGTGCAGTTTCATGCTATTCTTTTCTATTCAGCGAAGATTTTATTATTTATGTTTTGTTTTGTTGTCATCGTATTTATATCATTACTTGAATTATTTCCTCCAGAGATGAGGAGAAAAAGATGGGTACCCTGGTTAAGGAAGAGTTTGGGCGTCCTAACAGGGAAAATACAATGGTAAGGGATGGTGCACTTTGGTGAACCTTGTTTATAAAATTTGGAGAAACTGGTGCATCCAATTTACTTGTTGTATTGACAGGGGATGAGGCATGGTTCTTATGATAAATTGGATGATGATGGTCTTGCACCTCCTGTGAGTGTCACTCTAAAAGACATTGTTATTCTCATATTTACGCTCTGAACGTTCTGTTCATGTAAATAACTTATTTATTCATATATCAATCAGGGCACTAGGGTTTCAGGTGAAGATGTCATCATTGGGAAGACAACACCAATTGCACAGGATGAGTCTCAAGGGCAGGCATCCCGGTACACACGGCGTGATCATAGTACAAGCTTACGTCATAGTGAAAGTGGCATGGTGGATCAGGTACGCATTACCAGTTACCAGCTTGCACATATCTTTTGCTTTCTCGTTGCTAGAGCAGGTTTGAGAATCAGATTACCATAGGGATTAAACAGTATACTCTTCCTTTTGGATCAATTTCTTCTTCTTGGTGTTGTGCAGGTACTGTTGACTACAAATGCTGATGGCTTGAGGTTTGTGAAAGTGAGAATGAGATCTGTTAGGGTACCTCAAATTGGGGATAAATTCAGCAGTAGGCATGGTCAAAAGGGAACTGTTGGCATGACTTACACCCAAGAAGACATGCCTTGGACCATTGAAGGCATAACTCCTGACATCATTGTTAATCCCCATGCCATTCCCTCTCGAATGACCATTGGTCAGCTTATTGAGTGCATCATGGGAAAAGTTGCAGCACACATGGGAAAGGAAGGTGATGCTACTCCTTTCACTGATGTCACGGTAAGGAACGGTGTAAACAGAACACAATATGGTTGTTGGTTTGTGGTTCTGCTGCTAAACTCTGTTGCATTTTCTGTGTTTTCAGGTTGATAATATCAGCAAAGCCCTTCATAAATGTGGATATCAGATGCGTGGCTTTGAAACTATGTATAATGGTCACACTGGTCGGAGATTGACAGCAATGATATTCTTGGGCCCTACATATTATCAGAGACTGAAACATATGGTGGATGATAAGATACACTCCCGGGGGAGAGGGCCAGTACAAATTCTCACTAGGCAGCCAGCAGAAGGGCGATCTCGTGATGGAGGCCTGAGATTTGGAGAGATGGAACGAGATTGCATGATCGCTCATGGTGCTGCCCACTTTCTGAAAGAAAGGCTGTTTGATCAGAGTGATGCCTACAGGGTCCATGTTTGTGAGAAGTGTGGGCTGATTGCCATTGCAAACCTTAAAAAGAACTCCTTTGAGTGCAGAGGTTGCAAGAATAAAACAGACATTGTACAGGTATGAAAGATTCTTGGAGTTTTTATATATATATATATATATATATATATATATATATATATATATTTCATGCCCGGGAATGCTCTAGTAGCCTTTAATGTGATGCTACTGTTAAGAGTCTTCAGTGCAGTCTAATTCTTAATTTTCTTTTGTTTATGATTCTGTAGGTACACATACCATATGCGTGTAAACTGCTCTTCCAAGAGCTCATGGCCATGGCCATTGCTCCTAGAATGTTCACGAAGGAAGTGAAACCTTTCAAGGATCAAAAGAAGAAAGGAGCATGAAACACACTCCCTGCAAAAAGTGTATTAGCATCATGATGGTAACGGCTCATAGTTTTGAGTCAACGTCTCTTCATGTCAATCAAACTGCAGTGATCTGAGAGACCTCTTCTATCAATCAAACTGCGCCCACTTTGTCAATTTGCTTGGAGATAAATTTGTGGTGTAATTAATTTCAAGAGTAGACATGCTTATTACTTATTTCAATCTAATGAGTTGAGGTCAGAGGATGTCAACTCGGAGGCTTCATGTTGCAGATGGTTAGGAGTTGGAATCTGGAGGTGTGCTTTGGAGGCTCTAAGGAAAAGGATAACAGAGGAAATTTTCATTTATGGTTTGTGAATCTAGGGGAAAAAAGTGGGAAGAAATGAGAGAACTAAGTGTATCCTTGGGGTAAGGCTTTTCCGAGCACCCTCATTATGTGCTTTTGTATTACTAAAAGTTGAAATAGTCATGCAAGTGTTTGTAATCAAGGTGAAATTGAGAAAATGTTGCACCAAAGTTTATTTATTTTTCAGTGTTTCTGATGTGATTAAGTATGTTTTAATTTTTTATTTTTATTTTTCTTTCACATGTTACGCAGTATACTCTTCTGCTTGAAATGTGGACGCAAGGAAATGGACAATGAGTCTCTCATGGGCTTATTATTCTGTAGTTTTAAGTTACAGTAGAATGTTGGGAAAATCGAGATTCGTTACCCTAGGTTTGGTAAATCAGTTGTCCTCTGCCATGATTTAAGAGTTATAAGAAAGGAAATGAAAGAACCTCGAAAAATAGAATCTTATTAAAGTCGAAAATTTTCTCGTACTACTATTCCGTTATGTGATTAGGGCAATAGAGTACGGTAGGACTCCCGTGTTTAATAAGAAATACAAAAGCACCAGGATCAATCCCAGATTCAATCCAAAAGACAAAAGCATTTCTATCAAGACTCGAAAAGTTTATAAAATTTTATATTGGTGTCACTGTCAGGAATCAGGACACGTCCCGACATCTCGCAATATGAAGAGCATTTTGGTAATTTGCACGGAAAAAACAGTTCTAATTTTATTTTACACAAATTTCTTTCGTCCGCCGAATAACGCCGGGGAAGAAAGTGCAGCCAATGGGTGAATATATGCGCTCAGGCATGGTTGGAGACTGTTGAGGGGGACGGTGTCGCGAGAGCCAGCCACGTCCCTGGAGAAGAATGCCCATCTGTCAGATCGGCCTCGGACATGCTTCTGCTTTGCCCTTTAACGCTTTCTACCGGCAGAGCCTGCACAGAACCAATCAAGTTACCGTGTTCCAAAGAGTACGTGGATAAAGACGATATACAGCATGAAATAAAAAAAAAAACAATCTTTCAACTTTTCTAAAGGCAGAGTGTTCTCTGAAAATGACGCGGAAAAAACGGACCATTTGAGCATTGAAATTTTGAAATAGCAAAGCCACCTAGCTATCGAACTCCTAATCGGCAAATAGCAGCCCATATCCTTACTTGCAGGACGCTAATCAGTGCCTCCCATGATTCTCCAATTTATAACGGCACGAGTACCCAGCGTGTGTTCACTTTTCATTCATGAAGACACAATGTCTGAATTGACGCGCGTACAGACAGGAACTGCTGGACCGATCGTTCCAGCATTTCGCTGACCTCGCAATCATCTGACAGAGTTACATCTTACGTCCTCTCCGATTTCTAACCCATTAACACGATAACACCATTTTACTTTTCCCAGTTGCCAACTGTGGTGTGTGATTTGTTCTGTTTGTAAAAACAAAAGAAATTCGGGGCTGAGAACTTACAAGTGGCAGTTGGCAGAGAAAGGAGGAAGCGGTCGCAGACACCGAGCTGACAGTCCTTGTACCTGTAAATCTCCACCCGTCGAAGAAGGGAGAGGCTTCGGGCGCCGATGACATAACCGACGTACTTGTCCGTTTGTAGACGACCACGGGCTTTTCTGGGACGGGCCTCACGGGGGAGTAGGACATAGGAGTGGCCACCGGCGGGAGCGCGAGAAGGGGAGGGAGAGAGAAGGGGGAGGCATCGGGGTTGGGTATGTTGGCTGCAGAAAACACGTCCTCCGCTTGCATCATCCACTGCCCACTGCTTGTATTGGACGTCTTGGCCATGTTGGGCCACAGAAATGTCCCGTGCGGCTTGCAAATCCGGAATCCGCTTCGAACTAAGCTGTCGTTTCTCGCGTTTCCATTTTCCTGCCCACCCACTTCTTTCCCACCTTTTTCCTTGGTCGTACCCGATAGTACTCGCATCTCTTCCTGTAGAGAATAGAACAGTCAGTTCCATAAGTCCAATTCAGCTTTGCCATGCGATATAGAAGAACATTACAGCCGGGTTCCATCAATGTAAGAAGAAAGACCTTCACTACTTTAAGCGTGTTGGACAGTTCGTCATAACGTTCCTCCAACATATTATATCTCTCCAGTAATCTGTCATACTTTTCCTGCAAAGTAATATATATATTAGAAAGTAGAAGATAATGGGGAGTCTACAAACTCAATCAGTAGTAAATCGTGAAATGAATTTCTCACTAAAGTCTAAACTAAATTAGTATGAAATCTCCTTGTCGACGATAGGATTCAAACACGGACACTTAATCCACACGTTTGTCAAATTCGAACATTAAGAAAAAAAAATTTTGTTTATTGAAAAGTAAAATGCTAAAATCGGAACCAATAACACACTTGCCAGAAAACACAACCACTGGCCGGCCATTTTTGAAAAGGATCAATGTCTGACTGCTTACAAATCCCATAAATATTAAATAGAGAACTCGATCTGAAAGTGACTCGAGACGGGTTTCTGCCTGAGTTGTACTTCGGCGATGCAGTCGATTAGCTACAAAACCTGGTTCGTACATAGTTATAATGCATGCAGCGCAAAAAATGTTACCTCCAGCGTGGAAGCTATTGGCACAGGATCGGTTTGGGAGCACTTTGTCAAGGCAAAGGCGTAATCCCCTTGGTCGCCGTCGGCTTTTTCACAACGCAGCTGCTCCAAATCTCTATTCGACGGGGACATGCATACCGGTGGCGACAGAAAGATTGTCAAATTTCCTTCTTGTTAGTTACAGTGAAAACACGAACAGGAGTTTCATCTTTGATAGGAGTGTGTTTTTACCTCCTCATGCAACCCACGTATTCCCTGAGCTGCTTGAGCTGATTTGAAGTCTCGGGATCCAGATAAGGGCTGTCGCCAGGATTCCATCCGGGCGGCGGGACCCAGTAGGGATCCTTGACCCCTGCTTGCTTTCGGAGTTCATCCAGGTCAGCTCTCTCTAGCCAGTACTCCATTTGGCCTTCGGCGTTGTGGCACCTCCGGAGCCGCTCTCCTCTTTCCTCGTTCACCATCCCCGCCATGTGCTTAAGCAGATGATCTAGCAAACCTGTGTCCCCAATATGCTTGCGCGCTTCCATCCTCAGTGCCGGTCGGAGAATGGGGTTCCCCAGAAAAGCTCCTTGCTCTCTCAGAATCTCCAGCAGCTTTTGCTCCGCAGCGTCGTATCTGCAATGAAATTGTCCTGTTACTCTCGTCCAAGGACTTCGTACTTCCCAAACAGTAGACGTGTTTGTAGCTACGAGAGCAGCACAAAATGTTTGTCAACCTTCTTACCTTTCCTTGGACCATCTCTCCTTGGAATTAGTTTTTGTTTTTTCCTTGTCCCTTGATTTCTTCTTTCCCTTCGTGTCGACACTGTTAGCCTCGCGCCGTCGCTTCAATGCGCGGGTCTCCTTCGCGACCTCTGTAACCTCGGCACCGCCTTGCGCTTTTAAAATGCAAAGCGAAGGCGGTCTCTCTCGATGCCTTCCGAGGAAACGAACCTTTCTGCGCATTCCCCAAGTGAGTAATCCGGTGGATGTCGTCGTTAATGGAGAAGTAGAAGCTGGAACAACCTCCGCCTTAACGAGCTGAGTCATTGGAGAGATCATCCAAAAGCCTTGAAGATGTTTATTCTGAGCAAACTCCAGAGAAGGCACCTTACGATGGAGGACCCTTCCGGCGAGGTTGGTCCCCATGACGAACTCCTCGTCAAGCAACGGATGCTCCATTGAGCCGGATTTGGCACAAGAGTTGGCGGAAAAGTAGTTCCGCAGAGAAAGGATACTGGGGAACTTAACTGTAACGTTAAGCTTTGTCTTCTCCGATACCTGATGGAAAAAGGTGCACTCAGACCGGTTGACTCTAAGGGTGCACCAAAAAAAACAAAGAACTTACAAGCTTTGGAGAATTTCTTACAATAACTACACGGATTTTCTTAAGATGAATCGGAGTTCTAAGTGGTAGTACTTCTTCATGATCGATCTCGTAGACACCCTCAACTTTGATATCTGCTGGGTGTTTTCAAAAGGGAAAAACAAAACCAACACAAGTCAGGTGGTAGAAGCTACAAGTGATCCGACTTCTTAATCATACATAATCCAAAACAGTTCAACAATACCATCGCTATCAACTGTGTACGAGAGGCCGCTGGAAGACTGCGGTTGTCTGTCCAAATTTTGCACATCGCTGGAGTTATGCGCTTCTGATGTTATGTTCTCCTGAAAAAGCAAAACGCCTCCGTCAGACCACTTTCTTCTGATTCGGATTGTCCTTCATCACAACGTACAAGATATCCTAACGTCCTACTCTCGACCATGCGCTTTAACTTTTTTAAGTAATAGCCCTAAAATGGAATGTAACAAGCGCCCTCAGGCGACCAACATTTTCCCAAGGATGGCACAAGGCTCACCTCGGCTGAGCTCGAATGATTCAGATTATATAGTGTAAGGATTTGAGCTATAGGGCTCATTGTATTTTAGGGTAGTAGATGACACATACGTCTGGAGGTGGCTCTCTTGTACAGAAGGTGCACGGAAAAAAAAAAGAAAAAAACCAGTCTAGCGTCGTCAAAATTCTGACATCCTAATTCTGCCCTTATCCCTCGTTCCTTTCATGCCTTTAAGGCTGAAATCCCACACCAAATCGAGATATATTTCATCTGAACAAGTAAATAGGGTAAGAGATTGTCTGATATGTTAAAGCGAAACGAAAACAGAATTAACATGCAGAAACTCACGTGATATGCATCATAATTATAGAGGAGATCTTCTTGGGTGGGAACAAAACAAAAGCTAGAACATGGTCGAAGAAACATGAGATAAAAAAGAACAACATTCAAGTGACAGAAGGAGATGCAGGGGAATAAAAGGAAAGAGAGTACAGCATCATTTTCACCAGCCGCTGTTCCAGAAATAAAGCTTGCACCTTCCATAGCTGCGTAAAAGACACAAGAAAGAAGGTAAGCAAAGCGGAAAACGCTACTGATTAAAAGTTGAGAATTCAGCTGATAATTTTTACAAAAGAAGATGTTGGCACCCTAAAATTAAAAATCTAGGAAATGAAGTGAAAAACAAAGAAGTAAAATATAATAAAAAGAAAATCAGACGAGTCTAAGGTTTGAATGGATGATATCTCAAGATAGATAATCAACGAGAAAAAGTTCGATTTTGAGCTTATAATTTGCTCTCAGTAAGGAGCTTAACAAATAGATCCAGAACAGAAATCTAGACTACTGAATTAAAGCAAAGAGAGAATGAAGTACAAAAGCGCAGAAAAATGACGCTCAGAAGTGAAAAAAGAAAGAGGATTACTTACAGGATATCAGAAAAATATTTAGATGAATTACTGGAGAATCATAGACATATCATAATATAACCGGAAATTAATATATCACCTGGAGCACTAACAAAAAAAAAAAAACTAAAATTCTTGTCAAAGAAGTTGGAGAAAAAATGTACAGGAGGGAGTCAACAAAGACGTGAACAAGGGATGAAAAAAAAGCAGCTCAGAGATGCCAGTGCTAGCTAAGTGCTGAAAGTAGCAGAGAAGATCCAGATTTGTCGATCTAACGATCCCAATGAAAAACAAAAGAATGAAGGAGCGGGAAGATTAAACTCTGTCGAAAGATTAAAAAAATAAAAATAAAAAAAGATGACAAGTTGAAAGTATCAGCTCATAAAGATCAGATAAAATTTGCTTGGAAATTAGAGCGAGGTTTTACGATCCAAAAAACAGAACGCGACCTTATCGAAACAGGTTCCAACAGAAATGCCTGCAAGAATAGGGTTTGATTAGTAAAAAAGAAGAAGTTGAAAACATACAAAAAAAAAAACACCGGATCAAGCAATGAGATGAAAAACGAGAAAGACTAGAAAGTTCTACCTGGTTGAAACCGATAATGCAAGCTTTAATCGGAAACGAATTTGCAGATGCCTGTGATGAAGTCAGCAAGGTAAAGAACAGTAAAAGATCATGAAAAAAATGTCGCTGGGAAAGGAGCTTTTTTTTTTTTCCCCTCTCTCTTCGGAGGCGCGGAAAATGATTATGGGTTGAGGGTTTTTATTTCTTCGTGCTGGACAGTGAGCAGAGGCGGGAATCAGAGAAGTTAGTTTACGCCTTTTGGGGCTACGACATGGAGGAATGAGCATAACAATAAAGCACGGTTTTTGGCCTTTGTTACGAGAGACGCTGTGAAGCAGCAAAAAGATGATCGGCGCCATCATTCCATTCCATACGTGCCGACCGGTCACGTGCCCCTCCGCTCGTGGGTCGCTGATCTGGACTTTCGCACATTATTCGTAACTGCCTTAGATTTCTTGACCGAATGACCAAATTCTCCTCCAAGGCGGCGACTCACTAAGTTCTAAGTTAAAACGGTTACTCAGTCGTGTTGGTTTTGGTGTTTCACGAGTCGCTGGGTTGAACCGGATTTGGAAGGGAATAAGGATCTGCCTCACCCTTTGTATTTTTTGAGTCCTTATTGACTCACGGGAAGTTGAGTTTTAGGTTAAAGAAAATTGAACTAAGTTGGGTAATCTGATCCAGATTCTCCCATGTCAAAAGTTACGGGTCTGAGCCACGAATCTATGTTCGAGTTTGGTTTGATCTGAATACTTTAAGATCGAACTCAGTCTTGAGTCCAAAGATTTTAACCAAGTTTGAGCCTGAGTTTGGGTTCGAGTTTCAACCTATATTTAAAAATTTTAAAATAAAAAAATTATAATAATAATATAATAAAATATTGTGATGATCTGTAAGGTATCAAGAGGAGTTCAAGACTTTGCAATGGAGTATACTAATGAATAATAACTACTTTAATAGACCTAAAAGAAATAACAAACAATTCCATCAATATTGTATATTCTATTGACAAACAATAACATTAGGTGTTGAGGAACCCAAGGGTTAAACGATCTATCGTCTTTAAGGTTTAAGGTAAATAAGAACAATTATCAATCGACTAAAGAGAGAATTAACAAGAGTAAATGATATTTTCATAAAAAAAAAAAAAATTATGCTAAGGAGTAAGCTCACGAATTAACAAGTCGAGCTTGGAAATTTTCAAGTTTGGCTTGTTATACTTAACAAACCTTATTTCAAGTTTGAGTTCGAGTCAAACTCAAGTAAAAGCTAAATTGAGTCAAGCTCGAACGGTTTGGCTTGGTGCCACCCCTGGGTAAATGCAAGTTGGTTTTAGTCAGGGTTTAAGGGGACAAGGTTGTAGGGATGGTGATTGGATTAAGGTCGAATATGATGTTTTGGGTTTTTTTTAGGGTTTGGGTTTGGGATGGGTTTGAAGTTTGAGAAACCTGACCTTGACTTGACCCGTGCCTACCCCTATTTTCACCCAATTATCTAAAATCTAACAAAATCTATTGCAAAGAGAAAAATAAGTGGAATTGAAAATTTAATAGAGTTTTTTTGGTTGATATGGTAGTGATTGAATTCTCTATACAACCATCATCAAAAACTCATATGCTTATAATTATTTCTCAAACTGAAAGTTGGGGAGAGGAGAGAAAAAATTAAGAGAGAAAATAGAAAAAAAAAACTAAAAAGCTGGTACAAGAAAGGGAGAGGAGAGAACAATCTAGATTAGGGTTAGGGTTGTTTTTCTAACTCTAGGGTTTTTCTGGATTTGGTTTGGAGTCGAGATCCGATTTGGAATCAGGCTTAGGCTTTTGGGCGAGAACTGGGTCAAGGTAAAAGGAAAAGGGTTGGTTGGGATTGGTTTTGAGGAAAAGAGAAACAAGGGGACAAGTTGGTTTTCTAACTATTGGGTGGGGGTTTTATATAGGGGTCAGAGTTGGGTTTTTGAAAATCTAACCCCGACTAGACACAATGTTAGAATATTTATTTGTATCGATCGGGCCAGTCCTTGTATAAGATCTGTAGGATTGTTTTCCTAATAGGTTCGAGCCTTTTAGCACAATGATTTCAACTTGGTATCAGAGCAGTTTATTCCGAGTTCGAATCCATGGAAGCTCATTTCGGGTGTTTGTTGTTTCCCGCTCGGTTAGTCCCGATGCTCATTCTGGGTTCTGTGCCTCCCGTGAGGGGGAGTGTTGAGACATAATGTCTTCGACCCCTCTTATACATAGTTGCACCTCTCTCTAAAAGGTCGATCTTTTAGAGCAAATGGTTTCAACATGGTATCAAAGCAGCTTGGTCCCGAGTTTGAGTCTTTTAGCGCACTGGTTTTAACATGGTATCAGACCAGGTTGGTCCCGAGTTCGAACATGGTTGAGGGAAAAGGAAATGGGGTGTGATCAGGGTTAGGTTTCTAACTCCTGATTTTTTTAAGTTAAGGTTTAGAGGTTTTATTACCCTATTACCCCTCTTAAGGTTTTATTAATGAGAACTAATGATGTATGATATTATCTGTCAAATTACTTAATCACCCCTGTCTATTAAATCTGTTATAATTATTTCATATAAGATTGTTGGATTATAATTTCTGCGTTAAATAGTTATTGAGAACTTGATTTAAAACCTAACCTCAATTCTGTCATACTGTTCAAGAAGAGTTTGCACTTCCGTCTACTCGTCTCTGATCGAGTTTCACAAATCGCTCGAGTGAATGAAGTATGGGCAACCTAGATGTTCCACCAGGATGGTCTCCTCCCCAAGGTATGATTTCATTGTCCTCGAGACTTTCTTTATTATGTTGTGGCGCTCAATTTCTGTTGTCCTGACATGGTTGAGTTACAGAAATCCTGGTTATTATTTCGTGATAAACTGTTTTCTGGTTCCGTGGAGCTACATTGATGAATAGATTTTCATGCCTTTGAAATTTTTTTTTTTTTTTTTTTCCGTCTTGATTTGCTGAGCTCTTGGAGAGAATATGAATGTTTGTGCTTTATAAGGAACGAGGACCTACAAAACCAAAGAGGTCTTTTTTTTCTCGTCGCTTTCCTTTCTGTGTGTGAATTCGTGTTTACCATATGTAAATGTGCACAAGTTCAACGTGCTAAGAAACAAATTCTAACTCTTCAATAGTTTGATGTCGATCAAATCCTTTGCTTTTACTTCCTGATACTATTTTTGATTGCTTGTTGGCTTGTTCGTTAAATCCTCAGAGTATGCTTGCCCCCACGGGCTCGTAATTATCACACTTAAACTTGTCATCAAACGTTGATGGAAATCCTAAAACAGAAGTTGTACTACGAGGCACATGTAAGCAAGTATCAGTAGTTTGACTTTATTTGATTCCCTTTTGACACTCCTCTCACATGTCCCGGGGTAAGCTCTTTCCTGTATAAAGCTTTAGATAATAAAGAGAAGGTTCTTATCAAATCTGTAAATGTTCCCAACTTCACTGCTGCTAAACAAGCTATCCGTTTTGGTTCTTATATACTATTTTGATGTCAGCTTTTATGTTGATAGCGACCCCAAATTACCCCTAATGAAGAAGAAGAGAAAAAAGAGAAAAAGAAGAAGAAGAAAAGAAGAACAAAGAAAAATAGAAAGTGGCACCACTATAATTAGGGCTGTTGGCTGAAGGAAAAATTAGTCAAGTTTTTTCCAGATCTCTTTTTCTCCTCTCAAATTCATGCCTAACACCTCTCCCCTCTTTCTCCTTTCTTATTCTCTCTTTTCCTTCAAGATCTCTCTCTATCTCCTTTTCTTCCTCTGCTTTACTTCTCTCTTCTTCCCTTCTCTCTTAAACCAACCCTCTTAACCTCTCATTTTCAACTCTTCCTTTACTTTTAGAAAAGATAAAAACCTCTCACATTTTGGATTCCCTATCAATTGGTATCAAAGTTGTCCTTTGGGACCTACTTTGTTTCATCCATTAACCTAATAGAAAATCAGTTCAGCCAATCTGCAGATCTGGTGTTTAAGCAAAGCATCGCCTTCACAAGAAGCATATTTCATGTGGCAATATTATACTTGAATGAAAGTTATTCAAACCTTGTTTCAGGAGAAACAAGCTTCAAGTCAATGGGATATTTGTAAAAGGAAATATCTCTATCGGAGTTGACTAGGGTCCTGCAACTGAACAATCAATTCAAACAACCACAAACGATAAAAAGTGAGTGCTTAATCTATCAAAATCAAAGATCTTCGCGGCTACTTTCTGGATCAAAACAAATTTTGGTATTCAGAGCTATATTTGGTGGGATATCATCATCAGAAACCACAAAGGTCAGTTGTACAAAAACTTTCTTCTTTCTTCCTTAAGCCTATTCGACCTAGCTCACCCTTTCCTTTTCCCCTATTACCTAAAAACCCTAAAATTACTTATTCATCAAACTACACATGATACACCTTATCCTAGAGTATCATTAGGTCAACACCCGACTACAAAAAAAATTAAAAAAAAATCCGTATCCCCACTTCTTAGGAGAAATAAACCCCTCATTTTCTCTCCCAAACTGCCTAACTTCTCTCCCAATTTTTTCAGCCAAACCCACATCCTAGAACTTACTAAATCACATCCCAACCTCCCTAAACACTCTCCCTCTTCTCCAAAACCACTTGTACCCAAAATAAGAAGCACGATGAGCAAAGAATGCTTGGAACAACAACAACAACAACAACAACATGAGGTTGTTCCTAGTCACAAGTTTGGGCCAAAAATCACTAATTTGGAAGAATAATGCAACACTTAACAAGTATGTTTCAATCCTACATGGAAGCAAGGGTGATAAAACCTCCTTCCCCTCCTCATCAAGCAATAGATCATGGAACCTCAACAAAATCTGTTGTTGCTAAGTTTTCTTGTTCACCACCACAAGAAGTTTCTAAACCAACCGCCCCCATCTTTTTCCCCCACCATAATTTTTCTTCCACATATTATCCTACTCACACTCATCAAGCCAACTCTACACTAAAGCAAATTACTACCCATCACTCCAACCTTCTTTCTATTCTTCCACTCTATCCATCACACCCCTTACTTACCACATCCTTACTTTTATACCCAACTATGAAATCTCACCTTATCCATCCACAATTTTACAACACCACTTTAATCAATTCCAAACACCACCCACATACTCCACCACTACCCACCTTGATGCCACAATATCCCAAACCCCAACATCAAAACACTTACTTTCACTCTCAATTCAACCCACCTCTAAACCAACTCACAAATCTAATCATCCACACTACATCTAAAAAAAAAAACCCTCACTATTTCCCTCCTCACTCCAACTCATATAGATCACCAATGTTCTATCCACATATAACTCACCCAACTCCGTCATATTCTCCATCCATTTCAATCGCTTCCTCTCCTCCCCTAACAAATCCTCTCCACCTTTGCCACTACAATCATGAAACAAACCACCAAACTATGTACAACCAAGCTACTGTTCTAGCCGTCCATCCCCATGATGATCCCCACCCTATTCCTTCCAAGAACCACACCACACCACACGTTACCTTCCTATTTCCAAATTCAACCCCAACTCATCTCACTTTCCAAACGCAGACCCTAGCTTGCTCCAACCAATCAAACCTCACTCATACCAACAACCAAACCCCCACCCTCATGTACCACCTATGTATCACCCATCATCACATTCAGCACAACCACCCACTATTGTCCAGAACCAAAATATTGTCACTCTAAAAGAAGCTTGGTTGTACCAAGATTTGGCTCCCAAGCTCAACAAACAACAACTCAGCATAAGAGCATAAACAAAATGAGCTTAAGAAGAAATATGCTACGTGGGAGATTGAAGACAAGTTCTTACAACGCTTTCATAGTACTTCAACCTTGAGGGCAAGATTGATCTTCCAGGAATGGTGGAATGATAAAACCCAAATTTATGTAAACACATGCATGTCCCAAGATAGGGGACGGGTACAAATTGCAATTTGGGGGGACATTTATTTTTACAAAGTTTAAGGGGCGCCACCTAAAAGATAAAAGTGGTAATTTGATTTTTTTTTCCAGAAAATCTAGGGTACACTACTTTGGACACGTGAAGATGAATTCCTTCTATGATTCCTCAACTTTCAACCTTGAGGACAAGGTTGATACGTAAGAGGGGTGGAATGATAGAAACCCAAAATTTCCCTTAGTGAAGTAGAAGAGAAAAAGAAGAAAAGAAGAAGAAAGAAAAATAGAAAGTGGCACCATCCAAAAATTAGAAAGTGGTGCCACATCCTAGAAAGTAGGAGCTCAAGGGTAAAAATGTAAATTTACCTCTCAAGGGGCTGTTCAAAGCTGGAGTCAAACTTGCCCCTCTTGAAGAAGATGGAATCTTGTTAGAATAGCAAGAATTTTTCCTTTGATTGATGTAATCTTTTAAATTCCTAGAGTCTTTCTTAGATTGGTGTAATATCTCAATCTCCTTGGATCTCTCCTTAAATTTTGTAACTAGGGAACCCTAATTGATTGAAGAGCTTCCCAAATAATGCATAGGAAAAAGTATAAATAGGGGTGTTGGCTGAAGGAAAAATCAGTCGAGTCTTTTCCAAATATCTGTTTCCCCTCTCACATTCGTGCCTAGTACCTCTCCCCTCTCTCTCCTCTCTTAGTCTTTCTTTTCCTTCAAGGTTTCTCTCTATCTCTTTCTCTTCCTCTACTTTACTTCTCTCTTCTTCTCTTCTCTCTTATTCCAACCCTCTTAACCTCTCATTTTCAACTCTTTCCTTTCGCTTTTAAAAAAGATGAGGACCTATCACATTTTGAGTTCTTATCATATGTTCATTGTACGTGTGCAATGTTCTCTCTGCACTCTCAGGCACATTCCTGGGAGGTTCTTCACATTGCTTTTCCTTACTTCCTAAGAATTCAGTGGCACAGAATCCAGGAACTTCCATGATCAACGACCTGCTTAAGATTTTTGGTTATTTTTATCACAAATGTGGGTACTGTGGCATCTTAGGAAACAACATCTTAATTAATTTATTACATTATATTTTGCTGAATAGCATTATGGTCTTACGCTGGCGTATGAACACTTCTGTAGATAAAAACTTGCAGTGAGTTTGGTGCTAGTAATAATGCATTGTTCTATAACGTTAAATTCAGTTTTGCAGTACCTCACAGGTTTGTTGATGAAACGCATATTTGGCTGCAGAAATGGGTCAAATGACATGTGGAAACTGCCACCGATTGCTTTCTTATCCCCAAGGAGCCAAACATGTCCGCTGCGCTTGCTGTCAGACCATCAACCTCGTGCTTGAGGGTCAGTTGATTTATATTTAACAGACATGTCTTATACCTGATTTTATCTAATGGCTTCATCTTTCTTTCACTTTCCTCCTTTTTATAGATCCCAGTTATTGAAATTGTCTGTGGCCAAATAAAATGTACAAGTTTGTTTCTGCATTTCTTTTGTCTGTGTCTCAATGTGCATACTGGTTGGTAGTCATTGTGATACAAGCTTGTTATTCACGACTAATCTTATATGCTACTCTGACTTTTGGTGTAAAAGCTCTTCTTACCTTCTAGAGGATTTTGCTATTAAATAGGAATTGCTGCATTTCCTTTTCCAGGAACTTCTGGTTGAAAGAAATATTTTTCCTCTTTCAAAGAGGTAGTTTATCAATTTTATTTGGTGGTGATAAGATTCTGAATGTACATTCTTCTGCCGTGATGAAAGTTTTAACAATGCTGGGTTTATTCCAACAAAAATCGCATCCTTCATGGGGTTGTGTTCCGTAGTCCATTTTAGATAGTCAGGAAAAGGTTTCAACAGTAGGACAAAACAATTGGTGTGTGGAGGCCTTCTGAAGAAGGTCTCTTTGAAAGAGGATGACTAATTGCTCCCTAATGTGCTATTCCTCAGCACTCTGTTATTCTTTCCATCGTCTGTGAGATAAAATTTCTGTACTCATTTATTGTGGGATTCTCTAGATGTTAAATTTTGTAGGCATTCATATGCTACTTCATCTTCTTTGCTCAACATAATGCCCGCTTCATTATTTTCTGGAATAAAGAAGTTAGTGCATGTGTATATGTGCCCTTTTAGTTTCATGTACGGGGAAAAGTAAATGTTGATTGTCAACATTCATCTCATTTGTATGCTGTCCATTTTTTCTTTTTTTCCTAGATGGAACTTATCATCAATTTTATTTATTTATTTATTATTATTATTTTATTTTTTTTGCAGCTCATGAGGTTGGAAACGTGAAATGTGATGGTTGTTCAGTGTTGCTTATGTACCCTTATGGAGCTCCATCTGTCAGATGTTCATCTTGTCATTTCAGAACAGAAATTGGGGTAAGTGAACTCCTTGGAAAAGCCGTATTCTGCTCTACTGCTACTATGGTTGCTTGTATGATAGAGACCCAGTAATATCAAGTTTGAGGAGAGAATGAAAAAATCTGCAGCAGAGATTAGTTATAATATGCTATATTTCTGCTTTATAATAAGCAAATTAACTTTAGGCCTCCACCATTCTTTCATATTAACAAGGAGAACAAAAAGAAAAGTATGTCAATGAAAGCTTAGGGATCTTTTGAAATAGTTCAGGATTCAGGCAGAATACAAACATCCGAGTTGTTCTGGTTGTTGTTTGTTAGTGAGGAAGCCTTCAACTGATATTACTATCACTATCTAGTGCAGATCTCATATACAAAAGGATCAAAGAACTTGATTTGTTGTATGTTAATGAGGAAGCCATCAACTGATACTACTACCATTATTGAGTGCAGATCTCATATACAAAAGGATCAATGAACTTGATTGGTATTTAAAGACTGCAAAAATTAAAATCGTTCATTAGTAATTTGCCTTTAAAGTTCAAAAGATCTGTTCAATGGACTGAAAAGAATCAAGATTTGTACTTATTTGACAGTGTACTAAGTAGGTCTTTATGAGACTTTCAATACTAGGCACAGCAGGAGGTTTATAAGTGGAATTTGGAGTTGGATGCATCTGATAGGACTTCTCATGACAACGTAACTAGTGTTCCCATGAAATTGTTGTGCTAACAAGTAAGGCCTTATTATATCTAGAGCGTATAGCATTCATCTCAGAAACATTTCTTGTTGAAACACTCTTCTGAAGCCTATAAGAGTTCCTGGGTTGCCCAAATTAATGACTAGTATGGTTTTGGACCATGCAACCAAGAACGAACCTTGTTAAGTTGCCTAAAGTGTCCCTCACTAACTTTGTTGGTTGGCTAGGCTGTCTCAAAGCATTTGCACCAAAATCTGGTCTGTGCAACATGGGAAACTTTATCAGACACAGCCTGATAAGTTTCTGATATCACCTCTCTGGTAATGGCAAACAACCATTATTACATAGTACGAAACATGCTATGAGAAAGTGCAGAACATGTGTTTCATTCCTAGCTCAGTCAATTTTCCTATTTGTCTTTTTTTTTTGGGAGTATGTCAGATGGTGATAAGAGTAGTTCAGATAAGCAAATGAATTGGTTTCTTGTCATACTTTTTCAAGAGTGTTGATTTCTAGGGTCAACATATCAACACAAGAGATCTTAAGGGAAGGAGAGAAGAGAGGAACTCTAGCTCTTAGGAGAGAGGAGAGAAGAAACTAAAGGAGAGAAAGAAGAGGAAAGAGAGAGGTATTAGGACGAATTTGAGCAGAAGAGACTTGAATGCTCTACCCATGCCTTGAAGTTGTCTTTATAGTTGTGGGAAATTGTTTATAATGACTACAATACCCTTAGGGCTACATGCTTATAAAGGAAAAAGACATAAGAAGATATAGACCAGCTTGTATAATTACAATTCTATGTTTATGAAAGTTCTCTTTATTTACTAGTTATGCCACCCCTGTATATGTGGGTGTCTTTTAACAGAGAGTAAGGTTCCTACTACAATTTCCTTTCATATGGTTCAAGTAAGTTGTTTCCAAATGATTCACTCCTTAAAGTCTCATTCCTTCAAGTGTGGTCTATTTTTTCAATCAATGAGAAGACTTGGGAGGTATGATTTATGTGTGATGAGTAAGAACACTAGGGATGTTGATAGACCCCAAATTAGTGTTACCTACTCTAGAAGGAGTAAACAGAAGAATAATTAGAGGGTGAGTAATGGGTCAGGGGCATTTTGGAAATTTTATAATGTTAAGTGGTTTCGGGAGGGAATTTAGAGAGAGAGCCGAGAGAGAGGAAGGCGTGCGTCGTTTAGTCTTCAGAGCGTGGCTCAGGGAGAGTATTGGTCTTTCGAATACCAGGGTTATCCGCGACTATTTCCTGCGAGTTCTACATCGATTTTGACAATGGATTTTTTGTTTTTTTGCGTTGGTTGTATTCGCATAAGGATTGGGATCTATCGGAGGTATTCTTATTCGATTTAGGCGATTTCTGTAGGGAAGGAAAGGTTCGTCGTTCCTTTTTTCGTTTGTTTTGCTTGAAAATCTTTATTCCTGTTTTGGGGTACATCAGATGTACGATCTATGTTGTGTGATCAGCAACAAGACTTGGAGTTGCTCACAACATTTCCAATGGGGTCTCAAAAATTAATTTGTCAGATTCAGAAATGTTCTCCACATGATCCAGAGGTTCTTCCAATGTCCTTAATGAAATTCATTACTCTCTTCTTCACTCTGGCTAAAGTCATCAAGTCATGATCTGATTATCATTGAAGGACTTTAACAAATGATCCATATTTTAAAATGATGACGAATTTATTTCTGTGATCATTTCAAAGAAAAAGATGTATAACCTCACCGCCATTTACAGCTCCTGTTATCAACTGATGCTATGTTCTTCCGATCTGTAAGTAAATTTCTGTTGTAGTAAAAATGTATTTGACATTGGTGACCTTAGTATTTTAAATAACATGTTTTTTTCTGGCAAATTTAAGGTTCCATAAATTTATATTAATGCTGTAAATAGATGGAAATGACATTGATTGCTGTATTTCGTTTTTGTTGTTTCATCGGTTAACCAGAAGTCGGTGAAACTTGATCTTTGTTCATGTTTCTTCTTTGGAATTTCAAGGTTGCAAATACAGCTGTCTCACTGCAAAATTTCATTGTCTGACATATATATCCCTAAGAATGCACTCTAGCCTTATAACCTGGCTTTGTTATTGTCGGGTTGCTTAGTGATTTGATTCTTTTCTTTGTTTTTTGAACGGTTTGGTCTCTCATCTAGGAACACAACAGAAGGCCACCTCTCTCTGTACAACAGGGTCCACCCCCACTGGCTCGCAATGCTCTCATCTAAAACAGGGTCTTCTGCTTGGCTGGTGAATAGTAAGGAACCAAATGCTCAGATTTCAGTGCTCCATTCACCAACCTGTAGATTGTTTGGAACCAAAAACAGGTCCTCTTATCAACTGTGAGTGGGATTCATCTCTATATCAAGCTGGGATTATGCTGCTATCTATTGCTATAATTTTTGTAAAGTTGTGAAGCAACATACAGTTCCATTATAATTAGTTGAAAGTTTGAGCCTATGGATCCGTTAAAAATTTATGCCTCTTTTGGCTTGATGCCTTCTAATGAGCAGTGTACTTTTGTATTTTGTGTTGGATCCAACATTCAGTTCAGACCTGAAGAAAGATTAGAAAATGGAGAATTCTCAATTCTTGTCTGATCGCTCACATTAGCATTACATCCTAGAAAAGAAACCTCAATGTTGCACCATAACTAGCATCTAACTTATATAAGACAATGAAGTTGCATTTCTCACAAGTTTTCTTATTCAAACACATTTATTTCCATTTCACGATTCTTTATGGAATTGACACTGCAAGCTGTAAAATTCTTCAAACTCACGTTACACATATGTTGCAACCAAGAGATCCCAGAAAAGGTCTTCAAAAAGAAAAATACATGGAAGTCATAAACATCTGCAAGAAGCCAATCATGAAGAAGAAGGTAAATGAGTAAACCCACCACTGCTGAGCAGCCTCTCAACATATTTCCCCAATATATCGACTTCCAAATTCACCTTCTGTCCGACTTTCTTCAATGGAATCACCACCTTCTGCTGAGTGTAAGCTACCAACATGAAATCGAAGCAGAGCTCCTCATCATACACATTAACTACCGTCAAACTAGTGCCATCAACAGCAATAAACCCCTTGGGCACGATAAATTTCAGTAATTCCTGGGATGTTCTCACTTTCACCCACACTGAATCTTTCTCTAAGACCAGTGAGGCGATCTCACCAGTGCCATCAACGTGGCCTTGCACGAAGTGGCCGCCCATCCGGGTGGAGGGCAATAGGGCCCTCTCCAGGTTGACGAGGGAGCCCTGAGAGAGTTCAATCAGGGAGGTTTTGCGAAGAGTCTCAGGTGCAAGACCCACGGTGAAATTCGAAGTGGCAAGGTCGAAGTGAGTAACGGTGAGGCAGGTCCCATTGACGGCGATGGAGTCACCGAGTTTAACATCAGAAAGAATGGTCTTTGCGTGGATTTTCAAGTTGAATCCGCCATCAGAAGTAGAACCAAGCTCCACGACTTCCCCCATTTCTTCGACAATGCCGGTAAAAAGACATTTGATGGGGCTACGAAAAGGGGCAGAAGGTTTTATTATCCTGGATTTGGAGCGACTTAAGATATGGAGAGAATGAGACTTGAATGCGAGGTGTGATACGCTGTAATTTTGCTTCAGATTGTGATTTAAAGGAACGAAGAGACCAGGATTTTGGATACAATGAGCTTTTACGAGGGATTTGCAGAAAAAAACGGAGGAAGCGGCAGTCATCTAGCAAAAACAAAAGAGCAAAGTCAGGTAAAGACAACCAAAGTAGCGCGAGAATTCCATTCCAAATCCGCATATATATGTGATAGCTGAACGGAAAAGAATACCTAGCAACGAAGAAGATCAAGGAAAAAATAAGAAGAAAAGAAAGATAAATCGCCAACCATTATATCAGTTCTTCGTCAACAGCAAATCAAGGACGACCGGGTTCGCTTGGAGCAAAGAAAGCGGCCTGTCAGGAAGAAGATCAATCCGAAAGGGAAGTTCCTACCAGCAGTCGCAGCTGCTTCTCAATTTTGGTTGACGAAGGAAGATTTCGATGCTCGTTGATTGCTTTAAGAGGAGGCGAGATCTGCAGACGTTGGGCCGGTGAACCGACCCTTAAATTTAGGTGACGAAATCCCATACTGTGGCAAGCACAGCTCGTTTTAAATGTAAGATTGAGAGATTTTAAATTGGTCCTCATTTTTTTGTTTTCCTCTTCTTCTCATTCTCCCTGGTTTTCTCTCTAAGGATTTAAAAATTTCCATCGAAAATGCAGTTGTTTGCAGCTATTGGATCATAATTTAAATCATCAAATGATAATAAAAAAATCAAAATTATTACCTCACTTTTCTTGAACAATGAACCCTAGAATGTGATAAGAATGAGAGTTTCCAACGTTAAAATAGGAAGATTCCTGATTATATATGGGCTCGAGAGAAAAGTTTGACTAAACGTTCTTGCTTAATGTAGAATAAAAAATTAATAGAAGTGAGAAGTGGAATTGAAACATTGAGACATCAGCAAGACATTGATCGAGAGACCAATGGTTCTATATCCAAAGACAAGCTTGAATTCAGCACCCACAAAGTCTAAATCACTCCATGTTGCAATGAACTACAGTTACATAATAATTCAAAGTGACATCAAATCTAACCACGAATTGAAACTTCCATTTCATGACATTTAGTAATTTGCAATCTAAGCATGTAGCTTATCAATAAAGACAGAAAGCATTAAAAGAAATGAGAATTGAGAAGCAGCTCAGGGCAGAAGCATTATGTCATAAAAAGGAAATTTACATTTACAGAGAGATGGGAAACAAAGTACATGGGATGAAAGTCAGCAGCACCAATCAGACCACAGAAAGGGTCTTTTAGCACTGAGACCAAAATAACATACCAAGTCATCATCATGCTCTGCGCTTACTCAAACGCCAAGAGTTTGGTTCATGATATCTATCATATAGAGGTTCAATACGTTCTTGTCGCTTGCGCTTGCTCATTTTAGTAGGATCAGCTACTTTGAAAAATCTTGGTGCCAGAGCTACCAACCACTTAGGATCAATAACAGTAACCTCACGCATATACTCCTTTGTGGTCATGACAAGCTCATGGTAAACCACCCAGTCTGGTTGCCTCTGGAAAAGTGCACTACTAGGATGAATATAAACTGGCTGATTCTCCACCAAGGTGCGATATCCCTCCTGGGGATCCTTTCTGGCTGCATGGAAAAAGAACCCTGCAGCAATAGCTTTTTGTATACTGGTAAAATCTTTACCAGCACTGACAACCTCCATTTTATACTTGTCCATGATTGTCAAAAGCTGCTTCCTCACATCCTGTGCTCTCCTCAATGATCGAGACTGAACAAAGTTTTCAAAGCACCAAGGCCCAGAAAAGTTTTTGGCCTTCCATGCCTCATAGACAGCCAAGAGAGTTAAATGGTCCCCTTCTGGCTGGAAAAATTTGGCTCTCTTCTGATCAGCTTGGGCCTGTTTCTCTCTAGGCCTGTAGAAGATATTCTGAGTTTGAATCATGGCTATGATAGTTAAAATTTCATCACTGCACTTAAGATCCACACTAGCTAGAAGCATCTTCGACAATGGCGGTTCTAATGGAAATTCAGCCATCTTCCTACCCAGTTTAGTCAGGAGACCCTCTTCATCCAATGCTCCTAAACTGTACAGCTGTTCCATGGCGGAGACAAGTGCTTGTGGAGTAGGAGGATCCATAAAATCAAATGACAAAAGATCATTAATCCCCATAGCCTTCATGGTGAGAGTTGTCAAGCCAAGGTTGATCCTTTGAATTTCTGGAACGGAGGTAGGTGACATCTCATTCCGATAAGCACTCTCAGTGTAAAGGCGGTAACATTTTCCAGGGCCTGTACGCCCTGCACGCCCAGCTCTTTGCTTTGCTGAAGCCTGAGATATCGGAGTTATGACTAAAGAATCAAGGCCCTGCTTTGGGTTATAGACATTCTGTTTTGCAAACCCTGGATCAACAACATAAAATATCCCATCGATGGTCAAAGAAGCCTCAGCTATATTTGTTGCAACAACAACCTTCCGTTTACCTGGTGGGGCAGGGTCAAAGATCCTTGATTGCATCTCGCTAGGAAGAGCACTGTAGACGGGTAATATTATCAGTTCTGGAACATTTTTCCCAAGCCCTTTCATCCTCTCAAACAACGACTGGCAAGCATGATCAATCTCTTCTTGGCCAGTCAAAAAGACAAGAACGTCACCTTCTGGTTCAGTCAAGTGAATCTGCAGGACAGTAATCAAAGCTGCATCAAGGTAATCACTTTCTGGCTGTTTTGTGTAGAGTATCTCAACAGGGTAAGTTCTCCCAGGGATTGTAAAGATATTGCAGTTGAAAAAATATCCTGAGAACTTCTCTGCATCAAGGGTGGCAGAAGTGACTATGAGACGAAGGTCAGGTCTTCGTTTTACAAGCTGTTTTAGTAGGCCAAACAGTACATCAGTGTGGATGGTTCTCTCATGAGCCTCATCCAACATGACAACAGAGTACTGTGACAGGTTCTCGTCCACCAATATCTCCCTAAGAAGCATACCATCAGTCATATACTTGATCACAGTATCAGGACCAGTGCAATCTTCAAAACGAATGGCATAACCAACCTCTTCACCTAATCGACACCCAAACTCTTCTGCCACTCTCTTAGCAACTGACATAGCAGCCACTCTTCGGGGTTGAGTACATCCAATCTTACCTCTGGTGGTGTAGCCTGCTTCAGCCAGGTACTGGGTCACTTGGGTTGTCTTGCCAGAACCTGTCTCACCAATAACAACCAACACCTGATTGTCATGCACTGCCTGAATTAGCTCTTTCTTCAGTTTATATATAGGAAGGCTCTGCCTCTGGTCCTGGATAGAGAGTTTTGACCTCTGCCCCAACGTTAAAGTTTTCCCATATGCTTCCTTTTTCCACTCTGGCATGTCATAAGCTGAGAGTCCCACACCCCTCAGCTCCTGTGCGAGGTGCCTCTCACCTGTCTCAGGCATCGGATCCTCCCAAGGACGATTGAGATCCTTTGGAATTGAATCAAGCATTGTTCTCTGCTGTTGCTCGCGCACTTCTCTCCTCTCCTTTATGAGAGCTGACTGAAGAGCAGCAGCACGGCTCAGTGAACCCTCTGGATTTTTGAATATTTTAACAGGTGAAACATCAAGAGAATAACGACTCTGCCCTTGTAAAAATGGGGGTTCATCTTCATTCAACTCAATCTCAAGCTCTTCTTCAGCACCTTCATCATGACGTAGTAGCCCATCTCCATCTTCATCGTACATAGGAGTGTCCCTAATACCCAAAACACCAGATGCAAGAAGTTGTTTTGCTTCCCATATCTCTGGTGAACTCATTCGCTTCAATGGCCTTCGTGATGGAACAGAATTGCTGTCTTCCACTATTGGGATTCCCGAGAGTCCAATTCTAGTTGTGGGGCCAGGATTTGCACTCGATGGATTTGTTTGGTAAGTGTCATCTTCAGAACTCTTCTTCATTGGAAGGAGATCTTTACCAGTATCCTGATCAACATCCTTCATAGAAAGACTGAGCTTATTACCCGACTTTGAAACGACTTTTATAAACACTTCCTGACCACGCTTAACAGCATCCTTGGCATTTGGCACCCTCCTTCTTGACATCTGTGTTATATGGACTAAACCTTCTTTACCCTTAAATCCATTCAATTGAACAAAGCAGCCTGTGTCCATTACTTTTGAGACCCTGCCAGAATACACTTCATACAGTTCTGGTTCATCTGAGCCACCACTACCCTTCTGCCAAGAATTCCTTTTATCATCTCCATCACCTCTGCTAACTCTAGCACTATCTCTCCCATCATAGTCATCTTCTCTGTCTCGATCACGCCGACTTCGATGGCTTCCCCTAACCCTCGGTTCATCTTTGTCCCTACTCCTCTCATCTCTACTGTATTTATCATCCCTATAACCATCTCTATATCTATCCGACTCTCGACCCCCATCTCTGTCTTTATATCTATCTCTACCTTCATTTCTGTCACTATATCTATCCCTGGTTCTATCCCTACCTCTTCCTTGGTCTTGACCTCCATCTCTGTCTCGATATACAGCCACCTGTCTCACCTCCTGTTGGATCTCATTCTCCATTTTCTTCGCCCGTTCCCTGTCATCTGCAATGGACAGAGCAGGGAACGCCGTTTTGTTCCCTTCTTCGTATGATTTTCCATTTTCCCCTTTGGATTTCGGTTCTGGAGGGAGAATGGCGTGAATAATTGTTAGGAGGGTCCGAACAAAATAATCAGGCATCTCCGCCCCATTATCTTTCAGCTTTGCATCAAACTCATCAACAGTTTCCGATTCCCGACCAAGGTCGGTTATAAATTCGGCTAACACCTTGTCGCCGCACCCTACGTGCGACTCGAGTTCCGTACATACTTTGTTGACGAGAGAGAGATATTCCAGCTTCTTCAGCCCTTCATCAAGGGCTTCCGTTGCCATCAAAATAGCGTAGAAAAGGCGAAGGAACGAATAAGGGAAAACAAAAATTCCGAGGAAAAGTAAAGGAAATGGGGGGCTCTTACAGTAAGGGTTTTTGAGTGAAGCAGAGAGGAGATCGCGCTGCGCCTTACGCCCTGTTTGAAATTCAGTTACGAAAACTAGGGTATCGAATGGAAACGCTATTCCGCTTAGGCAGGAAATTGAAAACCTTTCTGAAGCATTTTACATGTTTTGGGCCTGTTAGTGCCCAGGGAAAGGGAAAGGGAAAAATGGTTAGTGGGTGCCCACGAGGGAAAGTGAAAGTGAATAAACTGGTTCATCCACTTTCACTCACTCAACGCTCTCTACATCTTTCGCTCTGTCGACACTCTTCATTTTCACCGGCTCTAGTGTAAATTGAATAAAAGTGAATTCCGAGGGTTCAACCCATTCATTAGCTTTCACTTGCTCATTTGACGCTCTCTGCATTCTCCTCTCTCTATGGGCTCCCCGCCGTGCTACCATGCTGCTGCCTCCGCTCGCCCTCTCTCGTCTTCCTTTTCAGTTCCTTGAAGACGAATCAATCAACAAAGATGGTCGGATTGTTTAGAAACCAATTAATCTTTCCATGGAAGAACCCATCAATCCATTTTTACTTGGCTAACGAAGCAAAATTCAAGGGAAAGGGGAAACGTGGTTCGTTTTCAAATTGCAGGAGATCGCCGATTTGATAGTTTAATGGGTAGTTTGTTGTGGGCAAGTTGGCCGGCCAGTGGCCAAAGTGGACCGAAGGAGTACAAGTTGCAGGCCCACCCATCCGAGTGTTTTGCCACCATGGTTGATTGAGACATTTGTGCGATTTGGGGCTTTTTGAAGCTTTTGTGATTAGTAGAAGTTTTGATTAATTGTTTACTTTAGTGTTAAATCAATGAGAAATGCCATCAAAATAAGAAATATCTAAATTTGTCTATTTGAATTTGTTTTATATATTAAATATTTAAATAGATTTATTAATAAAATACCCCATTTCATTATTTATTATATTAATGACTTTTAATATTATATTAAATTATTAATTTAAGAGTGATAATTAATATTTTTTTAAAAATCATAATTTCATTAAATAACTAACCATGTTTGTTTATGTATATTATTTGTTATATTTAATTTAATTAATAAATATTTTAAAATTTTCTCATTTTATTAATAAAAAAGTTAAATACTATCTATCTTCTAAAGTTAAATCTATCAAAATATTTTATTAACAAATTCATTCTCTTATTTATATAACATTTTTCATTATACACACTAACACCAGAAAATACTTTTCACTCCAATTTTACATTGAGCAAACTAACAAAAAAAAATAATTCACTTTTAGTTCAATAATCCCGATTTGATCTAAAGTTTGTTACATAATCTTTCTTATCTTATCTTCTGCCTTCATGAGTTATCTTATCCACTCCCCTCCTGTTTAATTTTTCGGTTAAAAAATTATTTTTCAAAAAATTAAATTCCACGTGTTCTTGACCTTCAGACCAATCTGGAACGTTCGATAGATTCTATCTTCTGAATGGACGATCTTTTTTGACATTTTGTATCTCAACCGGCGCAGATCTCACATCTCTCGACGGTTCAGATCTATTCTCAAAAGTGGCTAAAAACAGAGGCAGATGGACCAGTTGGAAGTATCCACGTGTCGATCCACGATTGACCTATCTTTCCAGTTGTCGTTTTCGCACCGAGCGGCTTCGAGTCACGAAAGCCACACGAATAAAAGCACACAACTACCGACCATTGTCGGCTTTCCATACGTCGCTTTTCCTTAATCCCAACCATTTGAAATCCTAAAATGACGAAAATGTCCTAGATTTTTTAATTATTTTCTACAAAAAAATACCATTAAATATCTGTTATTTAATTATTTATTCGAAAATAAGGATCCTATTTATATATAAAAAATAATATTTATATTAAACAACCGAAGGTTAAATCTGCATTTTGAATAATTAAATATTTTCCATATTGTGGGAACCGAACCGTTCCCAAGAATCCTAACCGCCAGGAATCCCGGTTTGTTATTGGACTCTGGAATTATATTAAAATATCTTTAAAATAAAGGTGGGGGTAATTTAGTAATTACATGTCTCGACTCCTCTTCGTTATCCTCGACTGCCTATACCTCACGCCACCAAGAGATAAAGCTAAAACCAAAGGCAGATGTTTCTTGCACTTTCGTGCCGTCATCAGAACCGTACACGTGTTGCCGCTCGTTTTGATAACGACTTGGAAAGATCAGCCTTTTATGTTTCCCCTCAACGCTTCTTGGAAAAAATCGAAACGCGAGAAGCATGTCTGGAATTTTCTTTGACCTTCGCGTCCCTGTATTAACGATACGACGAGATATATAGTCGAAGATCTTGAGGGTGTTTTGGTAATTTTATACTGCCTGAGGCGCGTGAAAGTTTCGAAATTCACCGCCGATGGTCTTATATAAAGCCCCAAGCGAGGAAGGAAACGACGTAACGACGGAAGCGGGTAACAGAGAGAGAAGAAGAAGAAGAAGAAGAAGAAGAAGAAGAAGCTCTGTGAAAACATTCCTTGCTTCATCTTCGCTTATTTTTTCTCTTTGCCTAATTCGGCAGTTTTGATCTGTTTCGGAGTTTGCGATGGAGAGAACGGGTGTGCTGTTTGCCGCCATGACTGCTGCTTCGGTTGCTGCCGTCTCAGTTTCTTCGAGTTCGTCTGGTTTGTCCGCGAATATGAAGGTCCGATCATCTCACGAGGTAAATGAGATTGAACAATTGTTTCTGGACTTCTTGAGTTAATTAATTCGGTTTTTCGTTTGTCTTGTTTTATGTTCTGTGCTATTGGAAGTAGAAAGATTTGTTCCGCCTTTGCTTGTTGTCTAAAAATTACAAGTCTATGTGACTTGTGTGATTTTTTTGATGATTTTAGAGCCGAGTGGCTTTCTTCTTCTTCTTCTTCTTAAAATAATCTTGGTAAAATTCTCTCAGGTCCTGCTTCCCGTCTTTTACGAAGAAAATTAGACGTATTCTTGTGATATTTTTGGTTTTTCGTTAGGTCTCTTTAGAGGTTTAGCATTCGGACAGTTGGATTATCAGCGTCCTCTTAACTTTTCCTTTTCAATTGTCTCTTCGCAGGAAAATAAACCGAGAGAAGAACTAGATCGTTCCTCCTCAAGAACTTCGTCTTCAATCGAAAAATTCGCTCCCAGGTTCGACGGCTTGAGATTCATCGAGACCCTTGTTACAGCTCATAGGTGAAACAAGGAATCCTGTGGTTTGTTCAGAGGACGGCAGTAATCATGAAGAGTTTCTAAGTTCCTAATGTTTGGAGCCCTTTTTCTGCTCTGTGAGAAATCTTGTACCAATTCTTCAAGGCTTTGCTAATTAAAGAAAGCTTAATTGCTCACGATTCTTTTATACTACTTCCTCCCAACTCCTATCCTCCGTCAAAGAACGAAAATCAGCATAGTCACGGATCAGTTGCGGTTGGTTGAATTTTTTAATATTGTTATTGCGGTCTAAATCGGCGGTTCTTTGTTATCACATGCGCAACTAGAGTTAATGGGTCCTGGCGACGCACCATTAGAGGTCATGCTTGTTCTTCGCATCTCTTTTAAAACTCAAAATCATTTGTTGATCCTACATAATTGGCGATCCCTGTAGATTCCTTTTGCGCCGAGAGCTTATAGCAATCCATTATGAAGGGATTGGGATTGGGATGGGTTTAAGGAAATGGAATCCTTTCACTTCAAACTTCACAAATACTTTTAGAGGTAATAAGATCTGGTCAAAGGTCAATTTCGGTTGTTCGCGAATCGGTTGGATCCCCCCATCAGTTGCGACATTGCCCCCTTCCAACAAAAGACGCGGCGCCCATTTGCACGTACAATTGTTTGACCGTAGCAGACATCGGCTAGTGGGTCTTAATTATTGTTTACCGGGCAACAGGAATCGGCCAGATTACTGGTCCAGTACGGCTGGAAAGTCGGTACGAGATGCCGGAAAAATAGGTATACTAACGAGGAATTGCTGGAAAGTCATTTTTAATAGAAACATGTTTTCTAGAAACACGAGTCTGGAATTTTTTATCAGAAAAATCGTATAATTTTTCAGGTAAGCATTTTATCTTTCTTCTCTCTCTAAGTCTCAAATACAACCAAAAAATTCCTCTTCCTTCCTAGATGAGACCGACCATCAAATGCAATCGGCCAATAAACATCCCCAAAACCGAGACGTGCGAGAAATAAAAATTGCTCAGCAAGAGAGCACCACGATACATCCAAGTACGGTCTTCCTTTTCACCATGACTATGTAGTGGAAGAAGAAAAAGTAGAAAGATACCTACCTGGACAAGTCATAGACTTACTAAAACATCCAAATAACATTATCCCAGCATCATCAAAATTTATTGGTAGTGTCAAACATTGTAAGCCCTGGACTATCGATCTTATTAGTTGGAAAACTTACCCTTTGAATCTATAAGCACTAAGCTCACTTCTTCTTGTATAACTGAAAACGACGTTACAATGGCAAAAAAATATCAAATAATACAGGAAAAACTTGTGGCTAGCAGATGCCACCTTGTTACTCAGCTCCCTTGCTTGCCTTGTAAGTGTTCACAAGTTGCATATGTACATCTTGGGGTACAGGCAAATGTTGTTTGTATTCCATTGTAAATTCACCTTTGCCCTGCAAAACAAGTCGTTACCATAAATTGCTTTAACAGGAAAGCCACACAATTTCTTATCATACTACGAAGATGAGCATCCAACTTGACTGAAAAAACCAAGTGAGCATTCTACATGATTGAAAAAACCAAGTAATCACCTGGGTCATTGATCGAAGAGAGGTAGAATAACCAAACATGTTGTTCAGAGGAACCTGAGACTCAAAATCAACTAGTCAGTGGAGGCTGAAGTTACTGATAAAGTTTTAAATAAAGGAAAAAAAATGGATCAGATACACGACATAAGATCAAGCAGAGGTAGGCATTTGAAGTGGAATGCGCTTATGTAAATAGGAAAAAAAGTAATTAATGATATCTAGTTGAATTTAAAGTTTTTGCCTCAAATAAGGCCAAGCTATCAACTCAAGTAAGTTTAGAAACGAAGATTTAACACAAGGAAACAAGTTGAACCTCATCTCCAGTTTTCCAGAATGGGGCAGCTGGGTAGTAGATGAACCGACTGATCCACCTGGGTTTTAAGATCTTTCAAAAAATAAATTATTTGGTGGTGATAGGCCCTGTCTAGTTTTCTGACTGCAGTACCACTGGTTCGCTTGCCCAGACTGGGCCAGATTTACAAAACATTGGTTTCTGATGTTTGAGTTCTCCAGATGACAAATTCATAGTTTAATTACAATGTTAAACTTCTAATAAAAAATTTAAGCCACGACAATTATTGGAGAATATCAAACTGAAACCAAAACTATTGAAAAAAATCTACATACTTGTGCAGTGATTACGCAGTCATCACCGTCCTGGTCATTTCCAACAATCACCCCCCTCCGCCTATCATTTCAAATAAAACAGGCAATTTACAGAAACCAGATGTCAGAGTACCTCAATGGAATTTCAGAACTTAAAACAGCTGATATAGAAATTGTCATACTCACTTGTTAATGTCACCTGTTACAGGACCTTGGAATTCAGTTGGTACTTTTACCTCAACCAACATAGTGGGCTCCAGGATGACAGGCTTTGCTGCTGCATAGCACTATTTATGACAAAAAAAAAAAAAAAAAAAACAGTAAGAAATGTCAGTGGAACGTCAAGCCAACTTTTTCTCCTCTCAAACATAATGGAGGTCCAGAAACGTGCTGTAGATTTTGAGATACAGATGATCCGACTAGCCAATAAGAGCAAGTAACCTGTCTAAAAGCATAAATTGATGCAGATTTGAAAGCAAGTTCACTGGAATCCACAGCATGGGATGCACCATCCGTCAAGACAATACGTATATTCTCCACAGGATATCCAATCAGTGAACCCCTACATGGGTTCAGAACAAGACAGATTGAATAAAAACTGAAAACAAAAAAAAAATACTTCATTGCAACTAGTAATACAGATTCTGTACTCACGAATTTGCGGCTTCTTTAAAACCCTTCTCAATAGCAGGGATAAAACCAGAAGGAATAGCTTGTCCAATAATCATGTTCTCAAATTCAAACTTAGTAGCTGAACCAGTCGGGAGTGGCTCTACATATCTGACCAGAAATGACAACAATGAAATTGCAAACAACAACCTTATCAGCACATTTATTGCATGTAGAATATCTCCAGCAATACAATGGGGCACAGTACACATCTGCCAAATCACTTGAATACAGCAAGCCTAGTTATGCTTTATATGATCATCAAAGCATTTGCGAATGATGTCATACTGTTGCTACTATTTTCAAGTGCATGTCCACAATCATTAGTATATATGATAATAAAAAGTAAAGGAGGTTTGGATTATTTACAAGCTAGCGCTTACCCACACACTCTTCCATATTGACCTTGACCACCAGTTTGCTTCTTATGCAAATAATCAAATTCTGCACGCTGGGTGATCGTCTCCCTGAAGTTAACACGGGGCTTTCCAACTTCTGCATCAACCTATGCAGCACACAAGATCAGTGTGTACATAAAAAGATAGTATTTCAAAATCTGGTGAGAAACTGCTTGAAAAGCATGGAGATTATAATAATACAAAATTCTTTCTTTAAGAGCATAGGCTAAAAGATCTTGCAGTACCTTGTACTCTCTACGAATTCTTTCAACATAAATATCCAAATGCAGCTCTCCCATTCCAGATATTATAGTCTACGAACCAAACAGATTCAACACATCTTTTCAGGGGATGGAAAATGCATTTTTAGGCTTAACCAGAAAATGAGATTCAAACCGTACCTGGCCACTTTCAGAATCTGTACCAACACGAAAAGTGGGATCCTCTCTCTGGAATCTGTTCAAGGCTTTTGAGAACTGGTAAATAAAGGTTGTGAGACTGAGTTACCAAAAACAATGCCCCAAAAGCAGTAAAAAGAAAAAACAAATATTTCATAGGAAATACTTTACTTGTCCACTAAAATCTTTAGAAACAGGAGAAATAGCTAAAGACATGACCGGTTCAGGAACATTCATTGAAGTCATGGTATACCTAACTGACCCATTGGTGAAAGTATCACCTGGCAATCAGATCATATAGAAGCATTAGATCCAAAGAACGAGGCAAATACGGACAGAGACAGTCCTTTCATACACAGATTTGCTTCTCACTGAGACATTTGTTTCTACATGCAGCAGACTCATATAACCACTAATTGAAGATAAAGGGAAATATAGTTTCCAAACGTTGATATGGGATTGCACCTGATGCACAATCTACACCAAATACAGCAACAATTTGTCCAGCATGGGCCTCTTGAATGTCCTGTAAAACAAGTTCCCAGAGAATTAAGAGAATAGGCATTCAAACAAATTGGAGCCCCTCGTTTGCAGAAAGAAGAAAAAGAAAAGAACCAGAGCTAAACTTGGAAATGCAAAATAAAGATGACCAAACCTCCATTTCATTGGAGTGCATCCGAACTAAGCGGGGAACCTTCATGAAGTGAACATCAAAGAGAAGTCAGCAAAGATGACAGCACAGCTCAATATTACAATTGAGCAAAATCTATTTATATATTACAATTGAGTAAAATCTATTTATTTATTACAATTGAGTAAAATCTATTTATAAATACAATAATAAGAGTGAAAACTTTCTTTGAAAAAAAAAACACACCCACTCATTTCACATAATGGTTTAAATTTATAAAAAAAAGACTTCCATCACCAAGATTTCATTTCCAGATGGCTACCTTAAGAACCTCTTGAATCAAATGGAAACTAAGAGCTAAAGGACAACTTACTTTAACTTTCTTGCCATTGTTCACATTAATAATAAAATCACCCTTTCGAATGGTACCTTCATAAATTCTGGAAAAACAGAAATGGAAATCCAACTCTCAAATTAAAAAAGTAAAGAACGAGAACTGAGATGTTGCAGAAATGTAGTAGGGAATTAAATAACCCAAAATTAAATAAAATATAGAATTTACCTTAGATAAGTTAACTGACCAAAGCGCCCCTCTTCCAGTTTGAAAGCCAATGCCACGAGGGGTCCAACTGGGGAACCAGATAATAGAACCTTTGGATTGAACATTTGAAAACAACATGAGAACCTAATTTGGAACTCAGGAAGAAGAAAAGGGTTTGACCCAGCATGCAAAAAAAAAAATATATAAACCAAGAGCAATAATTTACACCTTTTCTTCGTTATTGTTCTGGTCAAGAGCATAATTACTGACTTCAATAGGACAAGGCAAGTAGTTAAGCACCCCATCCAGAAGAGGTTGTACCCCCTGCATTGGAAGAAGTAAAAACAGCACAATTAACAGAAGAGATGTCTTATATCATGTTTTCTCCCATAAATAGAACTAAATGATCTCATAGGATATCATCTCTGGAATGGAGAAAGCTACATTCTTAAAAATGAAAATTAATTATGATGTCCAAATTGACCACAATATTTTTTCACAATAATCTATGAGGCTTAGAAAAATAATTATGGCACCCAAATTGACCAACTTTCACAATTATCTATGGGGCTTGGTGGTCTTTCATTGGAGTCACGATCTATCCTTAAAAAAAGATTTCCATGAATGTAAATATCTGAATATCTAAATGAAGGTAGTGACCTTGTTCTTGACTGCACTCCCCATAAACACAGGGATGAATTTCCTTGCAACAGTAGCCCTGCGAATCGCCATCTAACAAGAACAAGTAAGAAGGCATTTAAGAAGGTAGTGAAGAAACCCATTTTTTATATTATGAGAGAAAAATAAATAAGACCTAATAAAATTTTCAGAAGTGTACAATCAAGTATAAATCTATTAAAAAACAATTCGATCTGGGACAACTAATCACCAAGCACACCTCAAGGTCAGCAGAGGATATGGGTTCATCACTCAGGAAGGTTTCAGCTAGTACATCATCCACGTCAGAAACAACTTCAATCAGTTCTCTTCGCTTTTCTTTTACCACAGCCTCCATATTTTCAGGAATATCAGCTGAGACAATTTTCTCCCTGCAAATAAGGGTTGAAGATTTACAGATCCAGTGGAATTTACAATCCATAATTCTGCTAGCATAAAAAGATAAAAAAGCTATATGGACGAACCCACTGGAACCATGAAAGTAATATGCCTTCAAATTCACAAGGTCCACAAGACCCTCAAATTCCTCTTCTAATCCAATTGGAACTTGCACAGCAGCACTATGATGGCGAAGCTTAGCCCTTGCCTAGAATAACAGTTGTAAATATATTAGTATTGAGGCCTTTCTCGTGCTTTCTGTTTCATCTGCAAACAATGTCACTCCAGAACCCTTCTAACTGGACCAAACTGACCTTATTTAGAACACTCAGGAAGTAAACTATACAGCATGAATTCATTAAGCAACAAGTAGTTGATCCAATTCAATAGAAACTTAGTGATCTGTTTTTAGATATCGGTCCATCTCGCTCAAAATAATTTCAATATATTTTGTTATTGTCTATTGTTCTAATACCACAACCTCCTTTTACAAAACATAACATAGATTTCACCTTTCTAAAAAATTTCCAAAATACAGTAGATTGGTTCTGATGTAAGAGCCTAGCATGGAACTCTCAGCTATGACAACATTTTAGATTCTGCCTTGAGTACTTAAAATCAGAAATGCTCATTGACACTCCTAAAAAAAGGATACCTACCTGGTTCAAAACCTTCCATGGATCCGCTCCCATTCGGTCAAGCTTGTTAATAAATGCAAGTCTTGGAACCTCATATCTTCTCATTTGACGATCAACAGTAATCGACTGACTCTGCACTCCACCAACACTACAGAGAACAAGGATTGCACCATCAAGAACACGCAAGGCTCTTTCTACTTCAATCGTGAAGTCCACATGGCCAGGTGTGTCAATTATATTAATCTGCATCAGAATCACTATTTTCTGTTAAATTCAGAAAAAATAAATTGAAAATGATATGCAGTGTGTAACAGAACCAAATTGAATGGAGAAAATAAAAGCCTGTGTTGAAAAACAAGAGCATGGGCATTTTGGTCATTTTGCCTTGTCGTTATTTATATTTCTTGATGTAATCTTGTTCTACATGCCAAACTATGCCTAGGGACCAAATTTCATGTAAAGAAGACATGTAGAATAGGAAATATAGAAAATTAAGAGTTTTCATTTAAAGTAAGGATAATATCGTAAATTGTACTCAACTCTGATTATAAATAGAGGCTGGGGGACGTGCAGGCCCCCCAACTCTATCACTTTCTTAATTTTCTCTCCCTCTAACTCTCTCTCTTCAACTTTTTTTCTTCTCAATTTTTTCATGGTATCAAAGCAATAGATTGCATCTAGGAAGATTTTTTGTCAGCTTTTCTCCTCTTTGAAGTAGATAGAAACATAAAGGAAGAATCATTTTCCAATTTTTTGGCTACTGGTCAGTAAAAATTCAATTTTTTTCTCCTTTTCTCTTTGCCATGACCCTAGGGTTACTGGTTCTACTATTCTAAGAACATATTCTGATGTTCTAAACTGACAAAAGAGGTTTTTTTTATGCTGATCTAGAGGTGTGCGCCAAAGTTCCAGAACTTTGATTGCTGACATCATCTGTGCACTTGCTAACATCAGCCCTAGTGCAAGTCCCAATGCACTGTATCTTCTGAATTCAATCCCCTTGTTGGACTTTTTCATCTGGACACATCATATATCTGCCCTAATTGGGATTTTACGTTGTGAGGCACACTTAAGCTGGTTGATTTGGAATTTTTTGGAAGGTTTATTTGATCTATTTGGTATTCTTAATTCTGGTGAGGTTTACACTTCAACAAAGGAATCATATAATCCGGATGGTAAAGATTTTATTACTATCACCTCTGAAAAGTTGAATGGTGATAATTACCTTACTTGGTCCAAATCTATTAGAATGTATCTGTAGGGCAAAAACAAACTGAAATTTATTAGAGATGACTCTCTTGTTCCTTAGGATGATGATTGAGAGGCTGAAGACAGTCAAATGATGGTTTGACTTAGCATAGAATCAAATAACAGGAGTCAATTTATGAATTTTGAAACTACCAAAGCCATGTGGCTGTCTTTGGAAGTTCTTTATGGATAAGAGATCAATCTTTCCAGGGTATTAACTTTCAATGTGAATCATGTCCCCTAGGCAAGCATCAATGAAGCTCCTTTCCTGTTTCATCTCATAAGAAAAGTAAACTTTTTGAGTTTGTCCACTCAGATGTCTAGGGTCCTTGTCCTGTGACTAGTCAGTTTGGTCATAGGTATTTTATTTCCTTTATTAATTATTTTAGTAGATATACTCAGATTTATATCATGCGAGAAAAATCTGAAGTTTTTTAAGTATTTCAACAATTTTATAATGAAATAAAAAATTAGTTTGCAACTTCTATCCATATCTTGTGTACAGACAATGGTCTTGAGTTTATGAATCGTAAATTTGACTCTTTCTGTCAGTCACAAGGAATCATTCATCAAACTTCTTGTGCATTCACTGCACAACAAAATGGAGTTGTTGAACACAAAAATCATCATTTACTTGAGGTAACTCGCACTATGTTGATTCATATGAATGTATCTAAGCCTTATTGGAGTGATGTTGTTCTTACTACATGTTTTTTTTTATAAATAAAATGCCGTCCTTTGTTCTTGATGGTAAGATTCCTATTCAGATTGTTTTACCTACTGCACCTTTGTTTCTAGTGTCACCTCGGGTCTTTGAGTGTGTATGCTTTATACATGTCTTTGATCACTCCAAAGATAAATTGTCTCCACGGTCTATTAAGTGTATATTTTTGGGGTATTCTTGGATGCACAAAGGGTACAAATGTTGTTGTCCTTCAATGAGAAAAACATTTATGTCTACTAACGTTACCTTATTTGAGGATGTTTCATTTTTTGAATCTTCTAAATCTGAGTTAGTTCCACCTGAGCCCTCTGTACCTAGTCCGGTTATTCCTCTTCCAATTGATAAATGTACTCCAACCTCACGAGATGCTCCTACTGAGAAACCACTACAGGTATATCAACGCCGACAACAACCATCTCATTTTGATCCAAACCCCCTCCTCACATATCATTCTATTGCCCTTCGAAAGAGTGTCCGCAAAGGTACCCGCCATCCTTTATCTCATTTTGTCTCATTTGATTCATTATCGGATAATTATTATAAGTTTACTTTGTCCATCTCCACTTGCATTATTCATTCTTCAGTGCAAGATGCCTTGTTGACACCTTATTGGAAGAATGTCATGGATGTTGAGATGGAAGCATTAATTGACAGAGAGATTTGAGAGTTATGTCACTTACCTCCAGGTGTTGTTGTAGTCGGATGTCGATGGATCTATACTATTAAATATAATTTTGATGGATTAGTTGTATGGTACACGGCACATCTTGTTGCCAAAAGGTTACATAGACATTTGGTGTGGATGTTTTTGAGACTTTTTCTCCGATTGCTCGCTTGTCTTCTGTTCGTATATTTATTTATGTTGTAGTCCATCAAAGTTGGTCTATATTCCAATTGGATATTAAAAATGCCCTCTTATACGGTGACTAGGGTGGCTCGTGAGCCGGCTCGTTACTTAATGAGCAATTTTGGGCCGAGCCCTAATATTTTCTACAAACCTTCCTTTCCTCTCTTCGACTTTCTATTCTATCTTCAGGCTTTGATTTTGAGAGGCGTCTTCCCTCTTCGTCATCTTCATTCTTCGACGTTTTCCCTCTTTGGCGTCTTCGTTCTTTGGCGTCTTTATATTCCTCGGTGGAGGGGATGTAGCAAAAGATGGGTTATGTGATGGACGGTGAACTGGTGGGAGACAGAGAGATTTGCGAAGGGCTGGGTTGGCAATGGTAGTGGATTTGTCGAGATTTTGGAAGCACATTAGTCCGTTTGAGAGACTGGCGCAATGGAGTTACCGTCCTCGGTCCTAGTCTTCATAGCTGACGATGACTAGTGGGCATAACGAGGGAGCTCTACTCGTGCGTTCTTGGCTCTGCAGGTTTAAAATTTGTGGAGGAAATTTTTGTTTGCTGGGTGTGCCAACATCGATTACGCCGGCAGCCGGCATCGAGGTGGTGACGGAGGCCAGCACAGGGATGGAGGTTGAAAACGACCTCCAAGGTTTGAACTGAGTTGATTTGGGCTCACCCAATCGACTCGGAAATCCTAAAAAAAAAAAAAAAAAAAAAAAAAAAAACAGAAATTTTAATGTTGAGTGTGAGATTTGAACCCGCGACCTCAACTTAAAATTTAAGAGAATGACCTCTAATCCATCTCACCTTGAGCGATATCTTTGGATACATTTAATAGACATTTAAATAACTAGAAAATCAGTATATTTTTTTTTATGCCATTTCTCATTTACTTCATATGAATTAAATAATTTTGCAAATATGAATTTATATATGCATATTTATGAAAAAAAATTAGGCTTTTATGCATACTTAATTTTCTATACGTATTTTTGGTTGACCTAAATATAAGTAATTAATAATTGGCATCAATTTTAGTCAATTATCTTGATGTCATATTTTTGTTTACATTTGAATAATTGACTAATAGTCACAACATTCTTAATTATGAAAATGCCTAGGGACATTAAACTTAGTCACATAAAGTTAATGACATAAAAAATTGTGATTAATTATGGAGATAGAAATACTAAAAAAAAAATTCTAGTTGCCCATAGGCCTAGAAAATTTCTTGACAGACAAATTTCGATCCCATCATAAAGTGATAAATCATTTGTGTTATATCTAAGCCCGCATGAAAGATTATAATGACATATTGATTTATTTGTTTGAATTTATTTGCATGGATAAATATTCAATATTTGGCTTCATTGCACGTTTTAGTAAGCTTTTTGTTTATTTTGCAGTTGTTCAAACTTTATTTGTTCTAAATTTTGATTCCTCCTATATTATTCCTTTGAATGGAGATAATTATACTGATTGGAAGGAGAAAATTTTCCTGTCATTGAGGTGCATAAACAATTTTATGCAGGGTTAATGTATAGAGGTTATGCCCAATTTTAGGTAAAGGTTATGCCCAATTTTATGCAAAGGTCATGCCCATTTTTAGGTAGAAGTCATGCCCTATTTTAGGTAGAGGTCATGCCCAATTTTATGTAAAATGTATGCATAATTTTATATACAGTTTATTTGACATGTATTTTATGCAAAATTTTAAATGTAGGTTTGAGCTTGATTTTATATATAGTTTATTTGACAAGTATTTTATACAAAATTTTAAATGTAGGTTTGAGCTCGAACTCGGCTCAGGAGCTCGAACTCGGTTAAAATTATTGAGCTCGAGCTCGATTACAATTTTAGGCTCGAGGCTAGGCTTGGCTCAAGCTCAAGTTCGAAATATTTAAATCAAACCTAACTCGAACATAGGCAAGTTTGGGCTCGGCTCGATTCGATGCCACCCCTAACGGTGACCTTGAGGAGGAAGTCTATATAGAGCAACGTCTAGGGTATGTTGCTCAAGGGGAGACACATAAGGTATGTCAACTCAAGAAGGCCCTTTATGGCTTAAAACAAAGTCTACGAGCTTGGTTTGAAAATTTTAGTCAATTGGTTATATCCATGGGATTAAGTAGAAGCCACTATGATTACTCATTATTAATTCCGAAACGACCATTTGGAATTTTCATCCTATCTGGGAGTGATAAATCATGCATTGAACAAGTTAAATCCCATTTGGCAAATCACTTTCAAACTAAGGATATGGGTTAGCTGAAATTTTTTCTAGATATTGATGTCGCGAGAAGCAAGGAAGAAACAATGCTGACTCAAAGGAAACATGTTACTGATACGGTTCAAGAATATGAACTTTGGGGGCTAAACCTACAAATACACCTATGGAGGTAGGATTTGATCTTCATGATGATCAAAGTCCAGAATTGAAAGATAAAACAATATATCGAAGGCTAATAGGCAAACTCATCTATGCTATAGTTACTAGACTAGATATTTCATTTGCAATGAATCAGTTCATGGAACATCCATGTAAGATTCACCTAGAGGTTGCACAAAGTATCTTAAGATTTCTAAAGGGAGCACCAAGAAAGGTCTCCTTTTCAAACCTACTAATCATTTGAGGATTGAGGTTTTCCCTAATACTGACTATGCAAGCTCCAAGCTTGACAGAAAATCAACCACTGGATACTTTGTATTTTTGGGAGAAAATTTAGTCAGCTAGAAAAGTAAAAAACAAAATTTTGTTGCTCGGGTCCAAGAATTTGGCCTCGATCAAAAGGATCCTATGACTATGTATTGTGATAACCATGCAGTAATCTTCATTGCAAACAATCCAATTTTTCATGAAAAAACAAAGCATATAGAGGTAGATTGTCATTTCATTCGAGATGCAGTAATTAGGAAAGAGGTAACTACTCCATGTGTTTGGTCCGTGATCAACTCGGCGAAATCCTAACTAAAGCATTGGGAAAACGTGAATTTTTGAACTTCTACGGCAAGTTGGGATCATTCGACATATACTCTTCAACTTGAGGGGAAGTGTTGGAAAACAAAAACAGGGGCATTTTGGTCATTTAACCTTGTCATTATTTATATTTTTTATGGTCTTGTTCTACATGTCAAACTATGTCTATGGACCAAATTTCATGCAAAGAGGACACATAGAATAAGAAATATAGAGAATTAGGGTTTTCACTTAAAGTAAGGGCAATATTGTAAGTTGTACTCAATCTTATGAATAGTGGTTGGGGGATGTGCAGGCCCCCCAACTCAGTCACTTTCTCAATTTTCTCTTTTCCACTTTCGCTCCCTCTCATTCTCTCTCTCTCTTCAACTTTTTTCCCTCTCAAACTTTTCCGCTTGTATGATGAATTAAGAGAAGAACACAATATTGGAGCTACCATGATCCTTATTCAAATCAATGCAAGGTTGTATCAACATTGACTAGCAAATCCGTTACTGGTCTGAAACTTAATCGCCTCATCTGCATTTCCACAGTTTTACAACTTAAACTGGGGAGCTGAGAGGAAGAGATATTAAATCATATTGAAGCTCTAGCTGATTATATAGGACTGAACAATAGAGACTGAGGAGAACTCCAATTGCTGCTTCACAGTGCAACTCTATTTGACACATAACGGCAACACTACTAACAATGACTTTTTAGTCGAGACTCATAAAAGAACTTCTAAGAACAAAAAATACACGAAGCAAATGGCTTTCCTATAGTGCTGACATCTTATTTTTAAGAAATGGGATGCTGTGGATCACAACTAAAATTGCAAAATGCAGAGATCCCAAAATCTGACTTTTTGCATATAAATTTAGGGGTTCTGACAATTCTATCCAATCAACAAGAAAAGCTCATCGAACTACCAAATGGGTATCACCGGACAAAAATTTGTCAACTCCAACATCAAATAAGTAAAGCACCAACCAAGGACTAAACAATCAGAGTCGGTCCAGAAGAGAGCTAAATGCGTGCTCCCAATTTCAATAAAGCAAAATAGGCAGCGAAAACTGCACTAATAAAACGTAATCCACGTAAAACAAACCGCACCTGATAACCGTTCCACGTACAATATGTAGCCGCGGACTGAATCGTAATCCCCTTCTCCCTCTCCAAATCCATCGAATCCATCTTGGCCCCGACACCATCTTTTCCCCTGACCTCGTGAATCTCGTGAATTCTTCCCGTGTAATACAATACTCTCTCGGTGAGGGTGGTTTTCCCGGAATCAATATGCGCCGAAATTCCAATGTTCCGGAGCTTACTCATCGCCTCCTTCCACCAGGCATCCTTCTCCTCCTTGGACCGAGCCAAGGCCGCAGTGGAAAAACCCCGTCGAGACACATTTTCGATCAGAAAAAGCGCGAAATAGGAAGAAGGCGCAGAGGACGAGCAGAGCGTGGTGGAGAGGCTGTTCTCAGCGCGTAAAGCGCGTAGGAAACGGGATGCAGAAGACCGAACCATCGCGTTTGTTCTCCTTCTGCTAAAACCCTAAACCCCTCCACCCGCGGCTTTCGTTTCCAGCGTCCGTCGTCCTGTAAGCAAGGCAGACAGCAACGGGAAACCTGAACGAGTGAGTGATTGATTTACTGCTGACGAAATAACGCAACTCATTCGCGCAAGCATGATGCACTCATCCTAATGTTTTATATTTATTATATCTTCAATTAAAAATAAAATATTTATTATATGTCAATGTTTTATATTTATTATATCTTCAATTAAAAATAAAATATTTATTATATGGTCAATGTTTAATATATTTTATTAATTATATTTAGAAATAGGTTATATGCGAAAATACAATATATATAAATATGACACCTAAGAGTTAAAAAAAACACACTTAAAATAGCAAGTTTTACTTTTATCCAAAAAAAACTTTCAAATTAGAATATAATCTATTTTGGTTCTAACATTTGATTTTCGCTTCATTTCTTATAACAGTATAAAAATCAACAGAACCGATTAAATTTTTTCAATAAAAATATGTTTTTGAAAATATTAGGGAAAAAGAAAGTGATCATCCCCAACATCTTGACAACCAAGGAAGAGGGTTTAAGGATTTCCTGGAATCCAAACCAAAAGAAGGTGGCCCCTCTAAATTAAGTATCTTCTTCATACAGAGTTGCAAAAGTTTACTACCCATCAATTTAGTGGGCGATATATAGCTCGTTTGAATAACATACACAGGGGAAAAACTATGGATTGCTCATAGCTGTTGATATGAACGGATTTACTTCCTCAAATACTTGAAACATAAACAGTTTTCACATTCCAGTTGCTCAAAAAGCATAGTTTGGTCATGCCTTATTACTTATAACAAGACTCCAGCAACACAATCCCAGATCACTTTTCCCAGCCTCAGATAGATCTAGGAAGAAAACAAATGGTTTGTTCATCTAAAAAAGTATCTAAAGTGCTATCAGACATGCAAAGGGATCAGTAATCCTTCTTCCCGAAATTTTTACACCACAACTGGGATGGAATTGGCCGAACAGGATAATGAGGCCGTTGCTGCAAAAGAAGAAAATGTGTCATCGTCAATTTTCGGTTGTGAATTGATGAACATTAACACTTAGTAAATCAAAGGTTAATGATATCAAATTAATGTACAGCTATATTGAGATGAAGTGAAGACTTCTGAGCCCAAGGACCAAAGTAGACACGTTTTCAAACAACAAAAATTATGTAAAACACCAACCCTATTCATAACTAACTTCATGCTTTATTCAGTCTCTTTAAGTAAAACTGAATGGCACTTCACATTGTCTCAAGCAACACAAATATGACAAGACTTGGGTCATGGCTCACCGGCCTCATGGGGCATTTTTGGATGGAAGCCTAGAGTTCGAGTCTCACTAGTCTCAGGGGTTACCAGATAACAACTGAGCTTACACCAGAAGTTGACAATCAAATCACACGAATAATGTTGGAGACAGAAGAAAGAGGATTAATCATAATCTCTACATCCCAGTTCAATAAAGTCAACCACCTATAAAAGCCATTCGTCACAAGAACTCGGTGAAGTATGGGAGATAGTAGCCAAAAAATAACTAAAAACCACTTGGAAGTACTTGCAATATCCTTTAAATTTGTCGTGCTACCAATTTGTCCTCATTCTGCATCAACTTGATCACAGCAACTAGTTCATGCGCATTGCACAAGTCACTGCAGGTCCTTCATCTCATTTCCAAAATATGTGCCCCTAGACAAGATTCGGACCCCTTATTCCATGTAGTTGCAATATGCACAAAAGTTTCATCTCTATGTGATAACAATACTGCTGATGAATTTTATACTCTACAACCGGAAATACTGACAAACGCTATACGCAAGAACCCACATAACCTGTACAGGGAGAAAGGCCTTTGAAGCACACCTTTAAACAGTTATGGAACTGGTTGAATCATGTGCAGTATATTGCAAGGTTGCACTTTATATACCACATATTAAGGCGTATGCAGTGATACTAGTGACCACAGGTACTGAACCAAGGTTCAGTGCATTTATCCCATAACATTCCACCTAAAATATTTGGCACAAACACCAAAGTTCATTTTGTGTACCTGTATAAAAGTTTAGGACATGTCATCCACATAAAGACAAAAAGGTCCATGACACCCAGTAACTCCTATCCGGCATAAATTTTTCTGTCTGCAATTTTTAACATGATCGGCCCTATATGACATGCCTAACATCCATCACTGCCATTGCCTTCTATGGAAACAAATTTAGCCATTAAAAAGACTAAATATGTAAAAATATGATATATATGTATATCAAATCTGGGGATTGGGCCTTTGGCTCAATGGATACATGAGCAGGTTAATTTATGTAAGGTCTTGGGCTCAAGTCTCACAACTGAAAGGGGTGTATTGTGTGTACATAGTCAACATTCAAAAAAAGAAAAATGTGCATCAAATGCCTAACGTGTTTTTTCTAATTATGTATACTGATCATGTAATTTTTTCTTTTTCTTAAAAAAGCATCATGTGAGTATTTTTTCTAGACGACAAGCTTACGAGTATCACTTATCAGACAATGACAATAATAAACATATTTAGTATTTGCTATGAGATATTTATTGAAATTAAAAAGATAAAATAATGAAGGAGATAAAATAATTAAGGGGAGGAGAAAGAAAAAAAATTCAAAAAACCCAAAGTAAGAGGAAAGGGAAACTAATCTGTTATATTTCAAGGGCATGAGGGGAACAGTAATCAATTGAGAACAGTTTGCAAGCCATTCAGTCAATCTTAACCACCGGATTTGGCTGCACAGATGTCATGGAGCAACAAGCCATTTAGATATGGACAGAGTTGAGAGATTTTTTCTAAACAAGCCAATGCAGTTTGAGAACCATCAACAATAAGAGGAGCTCAAAACGAAGACTCTTTAAAAAAAAAATGAATAAGACAAGTTTGGAACTGTCTAAAGGAAAGAGAAATGCCTCATTTGGGTTTGCACAATTCATTTACGGCAAAAATCTAATCGATACATCAACTTGCATTTTTCTCTAATAAAGTCTGGAATTTTCACCGTCCATTACTTTGTTATGCAATGCAAATATTAAAAAACTATTATAATTCCATGACTAACTGTCTAAAACCTCCTAAATAACCTATCCTTTTTTTCATGGAACGCCAGCGGTTATTGTGGTAAAGTTCCTGTTTCTACTCCTAGGAGATCGATTTACAGGCGTCTAAAACTCCAAATGAAGAATGAAATCTATCATCTCTCAAGCTTCTTCTTTTAAGCGCACAAAAAAAACTTCAGGCTGGGGTTAGTTTACTACGACAAGTGCAGACAACGAAGTAGAATTAATTCAAACACAGAAGATTTTCCTGGCTTAACGTACTGCTTAACCTTAACTTTTCCTCTTAATGGTCCACAGTTTAATGGCCGAGAAAACTAGAACCAATTTCTACATTTTCTACTCAATAACAGAATTTTATAAACAAATCAATTAACTAAAATAAATCAAAACCTAAAAATTCAACCAAAAAATAAAAGAAATGCACAGACAGGAAAAGAAGAAGAAACGCCCTAACCTCAAGTTCGGCAGATTTCATGGCAATAGGAATACAGACGAGGAAGATACCAAACATAGCGATCGCCGTGTTACGCTTCCAGTGCTTGGGCCTACAATACGGCCCCCCGGTCATGGACCATACGTTCTTCCTGAAATCGCCCTCTGGGAGACTATGATCTCCTCCTCCACCCATTTTCTCACTATCACTGGACGGCTGCAAGAGATAACTCGGAAAATGATAGATCTACGTGATTCAATATGAAGAAATAGAGAGAGGGATTGGGAAGAAGCTTACCTACTGTTTGCGGAAAGCTCAAAGACTGGTGAAGTGAAGAACTCGATGGCCAACTCGGTTCGATATTTCGATTAAAAAATCTCTCCCGATTTGCGGTAGCTCGCGAGACACAAACTCCCAAGTCCCAACTAGTTACTGTGGTGCCCAATGTGTGATCATCGACTCTCGGTGAGCCCACGGCCCTGCGAGACTCGCCAATACTCCGCAATCTCAATCAGTCCATACAACCTTACGGAAATTTATACTCTCATGGTTAAAATTTTTAAACCAGAGTTACCAAAACTTATTTTAAATGTTAAACTTTAAAAATAATTAAGATAATAATAATTTAATTATAATTAGACTCTACTACTCTTTTGTTTATACTCTTTCGTATGTTTCGATTCTGAAGAAGAAATTCAGTTCATTTGTTAGCTATAACATTCATGGTCAGACTCATCACAAAAAACAGGCATTACCAAAAACAAAACCTCCATCGCCTCCAGTTTTGTACACAAAAAATTGACCTACACCCACTTCAGTTAGTCTCCAATTTACATCCTAAACGATTGTCATCCACTTTAATCCCATCATGCCTCTGTCTGCGTCTAAGCGACCTCCCCATTCGGACGCGACGAGCTGTAAGAGCCTCCAATAGGACATCCAAGGCATTCTCCACAGCTTCTGCTTGCTCATCCAACTTATAGTTACTGAACTCAGGTCGATGATGCAACTCCAATAGGAGACTCGCGGCAGCAGCTGCTGTGCAGGTCCGATCCCACGATGGTTGAGGCCTATTCAAGTTAAACTATCACTCTATTGATCAAGAAAGAAAAAGAACATGAAGATAAAGAATTGATCGTTCTTACCTGAGCTTATGCATAGCAGATACAGCTGATGTGGAGAGAGAAATGCAGGGGAGATATTCCTCGCCCCACAATGACTTTGCTTTCTCCTGCATTTTGGATACAACAGGAGATACAAACAGACAAACAGGAGGGCAGTGAGAGATAGAGCCAAGGGAGTATGAACTTTCATTCGTTTCCATGTAAATACTAAATTTGAGATGGCAGTCCATCTTGTTTTCTCAGTTTGTTTGTCAAAACATTTATAGCAAGAATTAGACGTATATCAAAGGATTAATACCACTTAGACTCTACACTAAAGTGAAGTCAAAAAGACACTTCAGCAGCCAAAGATACAATTCAAAGCAGTTTAAAGTATTCCAGATATTTTAGAGGGCAAGTGAAGTTTGTTTTTGTTCTGTGTTTGCTGCACACATACACATGGATTTAAAGTATATCATGCATTTGATGAACGTTTCTATTTATTTCCTTGACAAGTGTAGTTGATAAGAGGGAGTGTATTTACTTGGAAAGGAGGCCTATTGGCCCGGTTCAATAGGCAGTTTAAGAACATTGTAGAAGGTAGAAGACTAAACAAGGAAACACAAAAATAAACTCTTGCACGCATTAAGTATCACGTCAACAAAGAAATGCATTAGTTATCAATGATATAGAGAAAGAGAGGATGTCATAGAGAAAATGAGAGAGAAGACTTGAAATGTCCAATGACCTTCAAGCGCCTGAACATTGCTGCTGAATTGTTCCAAGTACCATCAATCAGAATAAAGTTCAATGGAGCATCCCTGCCCGTCTGTGTTGGAGGAGCAACAGGAAGCCAGAAATATCAATTCAGAGCCCTTCAAAGATACAATATCATATTTAATAATCCAAATTCAAGCAGCAAAAAATTTTCGGCTTCTTTAACATCTTCGCTGTACCATTGATGATTCATCCTCTGACCTTCGTAATAACCCATGCAATGACATTTCCTCAACTGATTTTGTTGGTGCATTTTTATTGGGATACAGGCACCAAAGTTTGCCTTTTCCTGAAATAAGACATCTTTCATTCAGGAACAATGCAAAGGTGCACAATTTCTAACAGAAAATAAGACTCTGTGATGTCCACAGATTTACATGGAGTTCATTGTTGATGGTTCAACTCTTTAAATTTCTACTAATATGCGTTTAGTATTTTTTCAAAAAAATGTGGCAGCTTATACTTAGATTCAAAGGAATGAGAAAATACAACATCCACCAACCTTTATCTACTCAACACAAAGTTTTCTGTCAGGAATCTGTCAAAACGCACACATATAACTCAAATACACTTTAATATTTCCTTTCAGACATGTTTTTTGTTGTTTGGTTAGAGTTCATCATAGTCTTACAGATTGTTTTAAAACATTTTCAAATACATGCATGCTGATATCTACATTTCAACATAGGATCATAAAGAAGCATCAAGGGAATCACATCTAGAAGTCTCAATCATTTTTTGAGTGATATTACATTTTATGCTGATATTACAGGTTTTTTAGTGCTTTATACTCAAATAACTTCCTAGTACATGGATTTTTTAAGATAATATTATAAACCACAAATTATGATGCCATAAGTCAATAATATAGTGCAAGAAGGAACATGATGAAATTTATTAGATGAAATACGATTTATTTAGGATACTTGCCTGCAAGCTTAAATATATTCCACATAATTTCTTCCTGCTCATGAATCCCAAAGAGGCAAAGAGTCGCAGCATCAATTCCAAATACTTGCCACAACAACTTTCCAGTGTTATTTTGACGCAGAAAATCCTATAGGAGCAAAAGTGTCAAAAGCTATCCTTGAAATGTGAGCCATAGTATATAATTCAGAAATAAAATAATGGATTTTTGTCAACCTTAGGATGCATATACAACCAAAACCGTATCCCACGCCAAAGGGAAGATGGTACCAGTTTGGAACACATGCAATCTTCCAGAGCAAGCCAACACTGCTAAATGGAAGTGAAAAATGAAAAAAACAGATCCTGAAATATGAAAGCATGATTAACAGCAAAGAATGACCTCAACAATCACCATCATCATCATCATCAGAGCTTCATAAGTACTATGATGGGTCACCTGCAAAATTCCTTTACCTCCCTTCCAATCTATCATTTATTAATTTTATCGTTAGGTTTGACACACCAGGCTGAGCTACTGCTTAAGGATGCCTTTATTGGACATAGACCATGTGATGGTTTATGTAAATACGACGATATGTTAGTATGCTTAAAAGTAGAAAGGATGCAGATTCATTTATGATGTATGAAGGTTCCGCGGTTTGCCAACCTGATGTAATTTTCTTCAACAACATCGGCTTCAGAATGAGAATTAAAATTAATTAGCAGACAAAGATAAGCTCAAGTAAAAAACAAAGAGAAAAAAAATTCAAGTACAAAAAAAGAGAAATTAAAACTCTAGAAAGATAGTTTTTATAATAAGATAATATAAATACCTTTTGGCACAGGTATCCCCTACTCCCAAGTAAACGACATGCTATTTGCCTAGCCGCAAAAAACTTGAGTTTGTCCTCTGAATCGTTGAGTGATTGGTAAGTAGCTCGATGTTTCTTATCCTCTTGAACCTTAAAATCACCCTGCATGAGCCAGACACATAAAAATCTCAGCCAACCAATGACTCCAGGATTGATTGAGCTATAATCCGTTGGGGAAGGTTAGAGTAAAGGAGAAGAAAACCAACTCATGTGACAATCAACATGTCACCCTGCAAGAAGGTGCCCTCATGATTCCATCAGATAAAGATAGAAACTCTTTCAGCCAGAGGAACTACGACGAACGTTTGCCCCTAGACAAATGCAATCTATGAACGAAAATAGTTCAGAATGGAAGGTCCAAAAAAATTCTAATATTCTAGTAAGTGGTACTGTTGAGAATTTAATATCGACCGGGCCGATCCCTCTTATATTTTTGTTGCGCCTTCACTGTTGCCTCGAGGTTTCAGCGCAACTGGTTTCAATATGGTATCAGAGCAAGGTAGGTCCCGAGTTTGAGTCTCGCTCCCACCTGTTTCCACGAGCCACAAATGGCAACGCGCAGGGGAGTGTTGAGAATATAATATCGACCGGGCTGATCCCTCTTATATTTATGTTGCGCCTTCACTATTGCCTCAAGGTTTTAGCGCAACTGGTTTCAATAGGTACAAAACCCATGTTAACGGTAGCTGTGAAGATGATCTGCGTAAAGCAGCTGTCTTTTTAGCAATCGTTTAGAAGGACAACATTGAACCAAAACTAGTTCAAACTTGCAAAAGAAATGAACACCGGAAACAGGACTCCCTCAGCACCTCCATTTCCAAAAGTCAATAGTTTCTTCATATGTTTAAAAGCTTAAAAAACCACACTTGGGAAAACACAGAGATAAAAAATCGTAATGGTGACCAATGTCCATCAGATCCAATAAACCTTGCAAGGCCAATATCACAAAATAAATCTCAGGTATCAGAGTTCATCAGCGTTAAGCTTTAAGCTAATATTTCGAACTAATTCAACAGAAGAGGGAGGAAAAAGTGTTGGATGGCTCAAAATTTTCGAAAGCAACAACTTTTTCACCTGGAGCTTCCCACCTAGACCTCCAAAGTTCATATCAGCGTCAATATCCGTCTCCAAAAGCTTCAAATCTTCGATAACCTCGACAACTCTAGAGGGTATTTGAGATGAAGTGCCCCAAGCCTGCCACTCTCGCAGTGTGATGGACTCCGCAGCTTCCTCTGTGCCCCTCGGACCGACACGAAGGATTTCGGGGTGAGATTCCATGCTCATGTTGCTGCGGGGGAATGGTGGGCAGAGAGCAAGACATCTTGAACCAAAGAGGCGAACCGTGGATAGCATAATGGTCCGAAAAGTGGAGTTGAGTTGGTGATAATAATATCATCTGGTGAAGCGAACCAACAGCTTGCAATTCTACATATCGGCCCAATTATCCGGTTTTTCATACTATGCGACTATGATGCCCAATAGATCCAATTCTTAATTTTTTTGTCGATAAATAATTTATAAAAAAATGTAAATCTTTTTTGTTTTCTTGCCTCCCCAAATTGCGAAAGCCTAAAGAGAGAGAAATATTTTCCTTATTTAATAGAAAATAAAAATTAAACAAGGCACAATCATAAGAACCAAGAAGAAACATTAACAAACAATGCATACTCCTCTATTCGTCTAATTAGAGAAACACATCATCATATAAAAGCACGTTGCATCATGAATGCTTCTACTAGATTGATTTGTCCAATAAACCCATGTAAAACCCTAAACCATCATGGATTAGAGCACGCCTTTTTTCTTCTTCTGACTCGGTTGAGTTCTAATTTGTCCAATAAATCTATGTAATGTATTCAAACACCCTTTAGCATCCATGTAATATGATTATGGATTTATATTTCCATTTTTCTGCTTCTGTTTCGTTTAGGTTTCTAACATGAGCAGCGGCGTGATGCAGTTCGATTGTGGGTGTTAATTTGATTATTACCATTTACCCCTCCCCCCCCCCCCCCCCCCCCCCACCCTTTTGGGCTGTCAGTCACTCAATGTAGTTCAAATATAATATGACAAGCAATCGGAGATTCGTTGGACGTAACGCCTCACCTTTTTGTATTCCAACTTTAATAAACGCAAGATATTTTTTGGTCTGTCGAAATCTGCACCATGCCAGTAAAGGAGTTTCCAGAAGTACCGGAAGATCGAAGAACTTGTAACAGTAAATTAAAGCCATTAATTGGTCGAGCTTTTCCAGTTTGTACTCTCGTTGAGACAAAACGTTAATTTTAGGCCAGATCAGTAAATGATGCTGTTCAAAAGATGAACAGCTCAGACAGTAGAAAAGGAAACAGAATCATGACGCTCTGTCCATGGACTGGACTGTTTCAGACTCTCGATTCAGTGGCCGGAGTCGGCGACGGGTCGGACTGCAGTTTTGAACAGAAGAAACGAGAGATTACCGACTGAAAAGTAGAGAAATCCGCCTCGAGAGTGAGTCACGAACGATCCGAAGCTCTCCCCCACCACGCAGTGCCATGCCAGACCGTAAGCTGCGTCGAACTCCTGTAGCATGCATCACTGATTTATTCAAGAAAATTTGTACAAAATGAAGTGGATCGAATGCCATGGCGCGGATATTAGAGACAAAGGAGGCTGGAGGCGAACCTTTTTGATTGCGAAGGCGATGCTGGTAGGCTTGCGTTGAGCGTTAGTCGTCGCAGCTGATAAGAGTGCGGCAGTGTAACGAAACGCCCGCTCTTGCATTGCAGCAGGCATGTCAGCTGATCTCAGCTGTATATCGAGACTCGCGGTGATGGTCGCTAATTTCGCTTCCGGCGCCGGTGAAGGAAAATTGCTTCGTAGAGGATAGTGCGCGAGCTCTTTCATCTTCGTTCGTCTCTCTGATTTTTCCTCCATGCAGGCCGCGCTGTTTGATCCTTTCCCGAAGTTTTCAGATTTTTGAATGCAGAAGGAGACGCCAGGCTAGGTATCGAATTCTGACACGCGATAATTGTACAGATTTTGCTTCGTCTTCGGCGACTGCGAGTACCGGCCAGGGCAGATCCATCAGAAAACGAGGAAAGTATGGCGCTGGTCACCGTCTTTGACCCCCTTTCCCACCCACTCTGACTCGTTGTAACTGTGGAAGATGGGACACCAAAGTGCCCAAGAAATTCTCTAACAAGGGGTTAGTGCATAGAGAAATCGATGTCCAAAGAGACTTTAAAATTCCTGGCATTGAAGTCTCACGGAGTGTAATCAGAGGTATAAAATCATCATGTTAGTCGTTGTTAATGTCATAGGAAAAAAAATTTCCGGCGACTGAAATTGAAAATTTTTTATTTATCTTTTTAATTCCTTTTACCTTTAAGAAATGTTACATCACTCGCCCATTCATACATGAATGCATGATATACCAACCCTAATTAGAGATCGTATTATTGGTAGCCATATTTCCATACATCCATGTATTAATGAAACGGTCTCAACCAGCGAATCACTAGTCCAGTACTCTTAAAGAGTACACATTATAAAATTGATACATGACTAGTGTATCAACCATATCCTATGGTACTTTAACCATAAGCATTATTGGTCCCGTTTTTGTGACACCCAAGTGGGAGTACAAAGGGGACCCACCCTACAATCAGTAGGCTAGGGAAGCTCCGATTCTCCAGAGTTAAAAACCTAAAATTAGCGCACACACTGGCACCGCGCCTGCTTATTCTACTCCTCGAGCCTTTTATGTCCGTTCACGCCCCTGCATACGTGGAAGTCCACGTCGGCGAGGAAACGCCATTATGGCGAGACAGGCGAAGCCCGAAGAATTTGAAGAATGGATTTTAAAATTTAAATTATGAAAAACCTGAATTTTTTCCCTCGGGAAAAACGGAAAAAGGCAAGGTGGGACCGTGTGACGATATTGTTCAGTGGGGTCTGGTTAGAGGATACACGGCTGAGATCGATCGTGGTCCACACGGATATTACTTCTCTCAGTAGTTAAAGTCAGAAAGCGTATGGTTAAAGAAAAGATAAAAAGGCGGATATGTTAGAAAAGAAAACAATAATAAAGAATCAGATATATTACATACTAAATTTACAAATCCAGCTTCACGTTGATGTCTTGTTCTTCTTCTTTTTTTCCCCCTTTGCTAGGGTTTTCCTTCTGAGCTGCGCTACTCTGTATCAGCCGTCTCTGATCGTCGATCGACAGTCTAGCCGGATTCTTTACCCAATCCTTGTAAGTTTCACTTTGCTTCTCTCGATTGGTTAGGATTTTCGGGTTTCGGATGGTTTGTTCGATTTTGTTAGGGCATCGAAATTTCGGGTTCTTATTCCTTCGATCCGCTTCATTCACTGGTCTTTTCAATTGCGTTGTGCACTTCTGGTTGTCAATGCCTTTCGATGAATCAGACTGGCAAGTTTAGCGATATAAGGTTTAGCGAGTGGCAATCTGGCTTTGATTTTTCGTTTCCGTTTCAAAAAAAAAAAAGTTTTTATTCTTCCTCATTTCATGAGCCAGCTGCTCAATTACTGTGTACCAGAAGTTTTCTTATTTTGGTTTCTTTTTATTGGATTCGGCACCTCGTAATTGCATGAAATACTACAGATTTAGACACGCTAAACATTTACCTCTCCAGAATAATTTAGTTTATAAACTGCCCCTTTAAAGTTTCATCATTAAACTGCCCCTTTAAAGTTTCATCATTAGATTGTGTTAGATCTATGTTCTTATTTGCCATTTACTAAACTTCTTCTGACTTGGCTGTCGTTTACTTTGTCAGTAATACTGCTTTATGTTGTTGATTGTTGACCTTTTAATTTCAGTCATCTTTACTGTTGACTTTTTAATTTCATTTATCTTGATTGTTGACCTTTCAATTTCAGTTATCTCGTTGTGGTACTAGTCATGATTCACGTTCTGTGCCCTTTGATTCTTTCACATATTTATGTGACTCTTGTTAGCCTAATTGGTAGCTTTCTTCTATAAAAAAATTATCTTTCTGGGGCTCTAGTCTGGCTTTTTTTTTTTTTTTTTTAATTTTATTTTATCGTTCAAACTACTTGTACATACTAAAGAATGCATACTGAACAAAGCTGGAAGACAGCAATCTGTTGACTTATCATTATGAAGAGAACTTATGGTATTTGTTTGATCTGTGTCTTTTTACAGCCACAGAAGCTACCATGGAAGTCACACAAATTCTTTTGAATGCTCAATCAGTTGATGGTACAGTGAGAAAGAGTGCTGAGGAGACCCTGAAACAGTTTCAGGACCAAGACCTTCCTGGTTTCTTGCTAGCTCTTTCAGGGGAGTTGGCAAACAATGAGAAGCCCGTTGATAGCCGTAAACTAGCAGGATTGATTCTCAAGAATACATTAGATGCTAAGGAGCAACACAGGAAGTTTGAGCTTGTACAAAGATGGCTTGCACTGGATCCAGCTGTTAAAAATCAGATCAAGGCTTGTTTGTTGCAGACACTCTCCTCTCCTGTTCCCGATGCTCGATCTACTGCATCTCAAGTCATTGCTAAAATAGCTGGCATTGAGCTTCCCCACAACCAGTGGCCAGAGCTTATTGGCTCCCTCTTGTCAAACATACACCAGCTCCCACCTCATGTTAAGCAGGCAACTCTGGAGACGCTGGGGTATTTGTGTGAGGAAGTCTCTCCAGATGTTGTTGATCAAGATCAAGTGAATAAAATCCTTACAGCAGTGGTTCAGGGTATGAGCTCGACTGAGGTGAATGCTGATGTTAGGCTTGCTGCCACACGGGCACTCTATAATGCATTAGGTTTTGCTCAGGCAAATTTCACCAATGATATGGAGAGAGATTACATAATGAGAGTTGTTTGTGAGGCAACTCTTTCTCCTGAAGTCAAGTTAAGGCAGGCTGCATTTGAGTGCTTGGTTTCAATTTCTTCAACGTATTATGAAAAACTCTCTTCTTACATTCATGACATATTTAACATCACTGCAAAAGCTGTAAGGGAGGATGAGGAGCCTGTGGCTTTGCAGGCTATTGAGTTCTGGAGCTCCATTTGTGATGAGGAGATAGATATTTTAGATGAATATGGAGGTGAATTTAGTGGTGACTCAGTGATACCATGCTTTTATTTTATCAAGCAGGCTCTGCCTGCACTTGTCCCAATGTTGTTGGAGACACTTCTTAAGCAGGAGGAGGATCAAGATCAGGATGAGGGGGCTTGGAATCTTGCTATGGCTGGAGGTACTTGTTTAGGGTTGGTAGCTCGAACTGTAGGCGATGATATAGTTCCTCTTGTGATGCCTTTCATAGAAGAAAACATCACAAAGCCAGATTGGAGGTGCAGAGAAGCAGCAACTTACGGATTTGGTTCCATTTTGGAGGGCCCTTCACCGGACAAGCTCACCCCCATTGTAAATGTTGCTCTAAACTTTATGCTCACTGCTTTGACTAAGGATCCAAATAATCATGTGAAGGACACCACAGCGTGGACCCTTGGAAGAATATTTGAATTCCTCCATGGATCTACTGTGGAGACACCTATAATTACCCCTGCCAACTGCCAACAGATCCTTACTGTCCTGCTCCAAAGCATGAAAGATGTACCTAATGTTGCAGAAAAGGCCTGTGGGGCCCTCTATTTCCTTGCTCAAGGATATGAGGATGCAGGTTCTTCGTCCTCCCCTCTGTCACCCTTCTTCCAAGATATTGTACAGGCTCTTCTTGCTGTGACTCACAGGGATGATGCTGGAGAATCTCGACTTAGGACTGCTGCTTATGAGACATTGAATGAAGTAGTTCGATGTTCAACAGAGGAGACTGCCCCTACAGTCATGCAGCTTGTTCCTGTCATCATGATGGAGCTCAACCAGACACTTGAAGCACATAAACTCTCCTCCGAGGAGAGAGAGAAGCAGAATGAATTGCAAGGTCTCCTTTGTGGTTGCTTGCAGGTTATGATTCAAAAACTGGGAACGTCTGAAAGTACAAAATATGTCTTCATGCAATATGCAGACCAGATGATGGGTCTATTTTTGAGAGTTTTTGAATGCAGGAGTGCCACAGTACATGAAGAGGCTATGCTGGCAATTGGAGCCTTGGCGTATGCCACAGGGGCAGATTTTGTCAAGTACATGTCTGAATTTTATCGTTATCTGGAAATGGGTCTGCAGAACTTTGAGGAGTATCAAGTGTGTGCTATTACTGTTGGTGTGGTTGGCGATATATGTCGTGCTTTGGAGGACAAGGTACTTCCTTTTTGTGATGGTATCATGACTCAGCTTCTCAAGGATTTGTCGAGTAATCAGTTGCACCGATCTGTCAAGCCTCCTATCTTTTCATGTTTTGGTGATATCGCATTGGCTATTGGGGAGCACTTTGAGAAGTACTTGATTTATGCGATGCCCATGCTGCAGAGTGCAGCAGAGCTATCTGCCCGTGCTACCGGTGCAGATGACGAGATGCTTGAGTATACTAATCTCCTGAGAAATGGAATCTTGGAAGCTTACTCCGGCATATTCCAAGGGTTCAAGAACTCTCCGAAGACCCAGCTGCTCATGCCATATGCACCTCACATTCTTCAGTTCTTAGATAGTTTGTACATGGAGAAAGACATGTGAGTTCTACATCCTTCCTTTCGTTTGAATATTGGTCTAGTTGAATGTGTTTGTGTTTCTTTCTTACATTGATTGTTTTTGTTGTCAGGGATGATGTGGTGACAAAGACTGCAATTGGGTTGCTAGGTGATCTTGCAGATACATTGGGTACAAATGCAGGTCTTTTGATTAGTCAATCAGTAGCAAGCAGAAACTTCCTTAATGAATGCTTGTCATCGGATGACCATTTGATTAAAGAATCTGCTGATTGGGCTCAGTTGACTGTCAGTCGAGCTATTTCTGGTTGATGCTGCTTGGTGCAATTTTATAAGTCTCTTGCATGCATTTGGGTGTGTCCAGTCAGGGTCCGGGATTGCATAACATGTGTGGGGTCTTCGTCAGCATTGGAGTTAGGAAGTTGTCACTAACTCGCATGTCTGGTAGCTTGGAGTTGGGTTTTTTTTTCAACTGAGGAAGAAGTGGGTAGCGATGGACCCACCTCTACTAACTTAGCAGAATGGCTGCAAGGAGACCCTCCCATGAAGGAAGAGGGGAAGCTGGAGCCCTGCTCTTTGTGCAAAAGCATGGCTCCATCTTCCCCATTATTTTGCTTGCCTTTGTATATTTATCAAGAGTCTTTTTTGTCGGTATTGCATTTCATATCAAATACTTTTGGTAGACCGCCTAAAGTGTATTTTTTTCTCAACTGGCAAGCAAAGCAGTCAAACAGTCCGTTACATCATGTCATGACACACAGAGTCAGTCGAGGTGCTGCAGCTCTCAAATCATCGTTTTTTAGATCTGCGATCCATGTTTCTTGCATCATCTTTATATTTTTCTTTTTCTTTTGAAATTTCTTTTTTGAAATTTTCAATCAGTCTTGCATTGTTTTAAGTCATCAATGTTATGTTTGTTTCTTTGGTGCATCATTTTCCTTCTGTATACTGGGTCCGTCCGTACTGGAAGCCTGAAGTGCCTTTCAGGTTTTGCATAATGGGTTATGGTTAGACATTCTTATCATGCACTGTTGGTTACTTTTCCACCATCCAAGTTTTTCAAGTTGGTGTCCCATACTCTAGTGTGCTAGTAGCAAGAATTTATTCTTCATTTTTACTGTGTAATCATTACTATTTATTACTGCTTAATGCGATATCATGAAAGCTTGATTTGCAATGGCGCACTGCTTCCACTGTTGATGCTTAATGCCCTTCTTTCTCGTTGTGTTGTATCATGTATTTTCATGAGTAGGTTAAAGTATGTAAAGGGAGTCCTCCAGCAATAAATTGCCAGTTTTCTGAAATACCTTCATCCTCTCCCGTCGGCACTAGTTCTTTACTGTATGTGCTATGCAGAAATGGTATGGTTTGTCGTGTCATTTTTTTTACAAAGTGAAAGGTTTCTACGGTTGCTATTCAAAAAGAAGTTAGTAGGGATTGTATGTGGCTGGGAACGTCTAACTTGTAGTTTATTTTCGTTTGTAGTTTTAGTACTTACTTTGTCGCCAGGTGGTATCCCAGAGAAGAATACGAGATGTATCTAACTGACCGAACGGCCCATCTTTATATGTTACGCCTGGAATGGTGTGGCCTAGTGAGGAAGAAATCATGTCTTCTTGACTCGTGAGTTCTCTAGTGAAAAACATCATTCATGAAACAGCCTCCTGGACGAAAAATTGCACATCCGGATGCCCCTTTCTTCCTCTTACCTCTTCTAAATCTTTTTGTGGTTTTTTCCATTTCTTTATGTCATGTCGCAGGAGGCTTAGGGTGACTAATGAAGCATTTTTTGAATTGTGCAATTGCTGAGAAAGAACACGTTTGATGTTAATGTTACATGATAAATGTGTTTTTTTATTTACTTATTTATAAAATTAGACCACCCTAGGAATTTGCTCTGTGAGTTGATGGATGGGATTCCAAACTCCATCCCATGTAAAACCACCCCTTTCTAACCTGTCCGCTCTCTTTACCAATCCATACATTTTATTTTTTTATTTTATTTTATTTTATTTTATTTTATTTTACTTTTTTTTTAATGAGTAAATTATTTAAATATTATCCCGTGTGAGATTGGGTCAGGTTTAGTAACATATTAAGGGTTAACCTGACTCGAGCTAGTTTTCAATGCTCAAAAGATGGAGAGCTGTTTATATTTTAAGGCCACAGAAAATAAAATAAAAGAAAAAAAATGTGAGAGAAAAAAAATTATTTTTTGTTGTTTAGCAGCAGATAACCATCAAGAAAAAAGAAAATAAGAGAAATTTTTTTTCTCATGATAGAATTTGGGGAAAAAAAATTTAATCATTGAAAATTTAAAATATTATTAATTTTTTTATTTTTTATTTTCACATGTATTTTAAACAAGAAAAAATATATTTCTCATTTATTTTCTCTTTCATTTTCCATGGGTCTGAATAAAAAAAACAAACTTCTATTCTTCTCGTTTCTCTTTCTCTTCTCTCCTTTTTATTTTTTCTCTATTTTTTGTGTTTCAAACATTGCTTGAAAATTTATATCCCAAGAAAAAAACTAGAAATATTTTTTATACACATTTTTGAAAAACTATCCGATAAAATTCTATTAATGACTTATTAGGAAATTGAATAAAAAAATTTAAAATTTTCCAAGGAAAATTGAATAGACTAATCAATCTCATATATTATCATATTTATTCGATAAATTATCATAAAAAATTACCTAAAAAGTATTACAACATGAATTGTCAAATACTTATTAAAATATTTTATATGATTTTCCAACTCGTCTTAGCTGAAAAAATTATCTGAAAATTATAAATATTTTAATAAAATTTCCAGCTAAGGAATATATATTTCTACTCGAAATACATTTTTTATATTTCCTGAAAATTTTATCTGGGGATGGGAATGTCAGGGACCAGGACGTGTAGCGAGCTTTTATCACGTCCTATTATTCGAACGAGGGCGATTTCATCATCTGATCGTCAGTCGCTTTTTCGGTCGTCTCGATTCTCTTCTCTCCTCTGAATTATCATGCAATCCGCTTCCCTTCTTCCGCCTTTCTGAATTCTGACGCCACACTATAAATATAAAATATAAAATCCCACGGTTCCCTGGCAACCGGTCTCCTAATTGCTTCACAAATTCCCAAGCGTATAAAGAAAGATACCTGAAAAGCTGATACCGGATCCTTCATTTCCGAGAACATTAGTCATTGTCATGGCGATCGCCTCCCCTTCTACTTCCAGCATTGCTGCGACCTTGTCTTACACCCATTACGACTCACCGCGGCATGGCCGGGTGTCACCGCTTCCTGGGCTCCGCTCCTCTGTTCCTGGCCGCTTGCCTCCTCGTCTCACCGTCTCTTCCCGTTTCTACTCGTCCAAACCCTCTTCGGGCTCCGTTTTCCCGGAAGATCATTTTGAGCTTCACTATAGCTTCCCGTCTCACTCGCGGTCCACCAAGGCCGCGCCCGTCTTCGTCACTTTGCCGCCAGATGTCGTTAATTTGATGGGGCAGATGAAGCGGAAAAAGGCGATGGGCGCGTCTTTCATGGCGTTGATGGCCGCCGGAGTCGAAGGGATTGTCGTCGAAGTTTGGTGGGGGATTGTCGAGAGGGATGGGCCTAGGGTTTATGATTGGGGCGGCTATTTGGATATCGTTGATTTGGCGGGTAGGTACGGGCTCAAGGTGCGTGCCGTCATGGCATTTCATCAGTGCGGCCGAGGCCCTGATGACTCCCCTTGGTAAGCAACTACAATGTCTAATACCAAGTATTGGCTGGGTTTCAAAATGGAGAAATATGAGCTCCCTTTGAAATCTCGGTCATTCGAGTGCCTCTGTTCTATAGGAGTTTCCTCTGTTCAATCTTTTCTTGATTACGTTAGAATTATGTTTGTGGTGGATTTCAACTCGTTATGTATTAGCCGAACAACCAATCTGCTTGGCGTTTATTCATCTATCTACTGACAAGACTAACCTGATGATTTGCTGTTGCCTGTAAATAGTGGAAGCTACATAACGATGCGAGTTATAGTTGTGGAAAACCCGAGGGAAATGTGGAATTTTTTAGGCCATTATGAATTGCATTGTAAATCTTCGGCCAATTGAGACATATTACCGATGGCTTGAGTTATATTCCTAAAGCGCTACTTTGGTTTAAAAGTAATGGTGTTATTAATTTGCAGCACGAGCTTATCGTCGTTGGAAATTGTTTACTTTTCTCTTGTTTTTGTATCTTTAGAGATGGTTTTGGCATCCTGAGCCATTTGAAACCGTATCGTTTAACTTTCTCATTTCATACTTTTCTGGAAATTTAATTTGGAATAGTGGCATGTAGCTGCACTCCTCAAGAAATTCCAAAGTCATTAACTTCTTGAAACTTTCTGAAATTGTTTTTCTTCTTGAGGGATTTGGCTTTTTGTTTCCAGAGGAAGGCTTTTTTTCCGGCCCTTAAAACTACAACTAGTTCAAAGGTCTGAGTGCATTATTATTATTTTTTTTGCCAGCATGAATATTGTAAGTTCTGCAAAACCGAACTAAAAATATTTTTTTATTTTTTTATTTTTTATGTTCAATGCAATATAAATTGTCTATGAACCATCTACAATTGGTAATGATAAAACTAGACCCTATGTTTCATATGAGCAGAAGTAGAATTGAGGGAAAATAAATATTTATGGGAAAAAAGGGGGCAATTGTCTCTCTGTCTTCTGTCCCTCCTCTAAATAACTCGTTTCATTGCTGTTTACGTTGACTGCACAAAACCATAGTAACCCAGGTGATTTAATATTAACCTCATGCCAAGTCTTATTTTGCACAGAGCAGTATATTTTAATTAAGAATTATTTACCCTTAATTCATGATGTACTTGCCTGGTAAAGTATGAAGATATTGCTCTTTTCCAAATATGTATAACTGTATGGTTTCATTTGTAGAGGATTATTTTTGTCCTTAATGCATAAAGAGTGCTTTCTCTTTCCTTATAAACCTGTGATTCACTTCTTTGTTTTATAATTTTCTTTATGTTGGGTTCTCTTCATGAACCTCTTGTTGTAGGATCTGCGTGGCACCACCATCCTCGTCATTGCTTTTATCTGAGCTTTGTCCACATAAATCATCTAATAAAAAATTCAGTTTCAACACACATCTAGTTAAAGAATTAATTTTTGTCTCAAGTTTGTCAACATGAATCGTCTAATAATTCAGTTTTAACATAAATCTAATTAAAAATTTGTTGTATTATTCTTTATATTGTGAATGGCATTACCTATCTCTTCGCTTGTATTTTAATGCAATCATGGTGAAGTTATATTTCATGGCACACAAAGATAATCATCACTTCACTGGATAGAAATAAAATATTGAATTTTCATCTACAGAGGGTGTAATAACAAAGTCTACCTCCCAATTTCTGTCTACTGTATATTTGTCCTTGTTTGTTTAGAGTCATGATTTTCTTTTATAACTGAAAAGTTTTGCTATCTTTGTGCCCCAAAAAGGATCCCCCTTCCTCATTGGATACTTGAGGAGATGGACAAAGATCCAGATTTGGCTTACTCTGACAGGTTTGGAAGAAGGAATCTGGAGTATATTTCCTTGGGGTCTGATATTCTTCCTCGTCTTAGGGGTCGTTCTCCCATCCAAGCTTACTCAGATTTTATGAGGGATTTCAGGGAAAATTTCAGAAAATATCTTGGAGTTGTCATAACGGTAAGATATCCTTGCTTGTAAAGTTCTTGTATTTGGTATGTCTTGCAACATTTTGAAACAGCTATTTTACCTGTAATAGCATTTCATTTTGTAGGGTATTCAAGTGGGGATGGGTCCTGCTGGTGAACTAAGATATCCATCATGCCCGTCAGAGAAACTGTCAAGTGTGTGGCGCACACGAGAGCTTGGAGAGTTTCAATGCTATGATAAGGTAAGGTTTTTATTCACACATTATGTTATCTTATTGTCAGCAAGTGATGTTTGCCCTTTATTCAGTTCATCTTTGGAAATAAAACATGTTTTCTCTATATGATTTAGTATATGCTTGCTTCACTGAATGCTTGTGCACAAAAAATTGGGATGCGTGAATGGGGGCGTGGTGGCCCACTTGGTGCTGGCAACTTGATGCAAAATCCAGAAGAGACCAGTTTCTTTAAAAGTGATGGTTCGTGGAATACACCTTATGGTCAATTCTTTCTCGAGTGGTATTCTGGGATGCTACTTCTTCATGGTGAGAGGCTGTGTATGGCAGCAGACACCATCTTCTGGGGTACTGGTGTGAAAATGTCGGCAAAAGTTGCTGCAATACACTGGCACTATAGCACAAAATCTCATCCGTCTGAATTAACTGCTGGCTATTACAACACATCAAATAGAGATGGATACCTCCCTATAGCCCAAGTGCTTGCCAAGTATAGAATGACATTGTGCTGTACATGCTTCGATGTCCAAAACTCCGAAGAAGAGGAGGTTACTCCAAACAGCAGTCCAGAAGGGTTCCTCCGGCAACTCATATTTGCTGCAATATTGTGTGGGATATCTCTTGAAGGTGAAAATTTTGTGGCAAGGTTAGATGAGCCTTCCATGAAACAGGTTATAAAGAGCTCGAAGCTGTATTCAGCAGGGGGTGGACAATCTTTTTCTTTTAACTTTGTGAGAATGAGTAAACATCTGTTCGAGAGTCATAATTGGACACGCTTTACAAGGTTTGTGAAACAGATGTCAGATGCCAGGACCTTTCAGGCCAAATTGGATTCTAGGAGAAGCGAACTCTCTCTCTCATCATCTTCTGCATCTTGGGAGGAAGTTCGTGGAAAAGCTTTTGCATATTACTGAAAGCTCTTCCCTGATTTATGTAAACTGTCGTCAAATGTTGTATATTTTTGGAAGTGAAACAACCAATGAAATGCTACTGAGTGCAAGGTTTTTCTTTTGCGCTTTTGTGGGTTCATTGTACTTTTGGTGGGATATTCTGTAACTGTGCATGATGTAGTTTTTAACTGAGGATAAATATTCCAGTCCTTGTACAGACTTTCTTTGTAATTTTCTTTGCCTGCAAATTTTTCTGGAGTTCTATTTCTCTGTTGATAAAGATCAGTTTAGTGGTTCGTGTATCAGCAATTTTGAAAAGTCTCTGATTTGTGGAGGTTTCTGTGTTCAATCGGTCAGAATACCCACTTGTTTTTTACCATCTCGCTAGAAAGTTATTTTGTTGATTGAAATTGTAAAAGCTTCTACTAAAAGGAGATTCTTTAAAAAAAAAAAAAAATTTTTTTTTTTTAAAAAAACTGTGTTTGAATTTTAAGAGCTTACAGGCATCCACACCTTCTAGTGTGCCTGAATATCATATGCATTTCCTGAGGCATATTGTTTCAGGCAAATGAGTAGAGATTTCTGTACCATCTGAAGGGGGGTTTGGGGTGTGTTGTTGTAAAATGGGTAAGTACATACTGCGAGCTTTATCTCCTAGCGCCGAATGCCTATTAAAAGGCAACTTAGTTTAAGAAAAATTACTTTGATAGAACTGTTCTAGGATGAACTATGTGATTATGATTCAAGTTGAAGTTTCCTGAGGGAACTAGCTGCAGACAAGAACTCACTTATAGCAGCTGGTTAAGAAAAAGCTTAATTATTATTTACTTGCTGGGTTTACGTTATCATTTAAGCATTTTTCAGTTATCCGTGAAGCTGTTGCTGTGTTATGTCGTCTCTGTATGCTGGTGGCGGGTGCTGCTCCCATTCTGCCCACCGCATAGTTGGGTATGCCGCCATGATCAACGCATGAGAGGATAATAGAGAAATGTAAGTTTGTTGAAAGAACCTGCTTCCCTGGTGATAAGCACTTGTAAGTGTCGAAATGGCTTGTGATATGATGTCATACGAAAGTCCGCCATTGGATTTATCGAGAGAGTTTCTAATTACCAATGGATTTAGCAAATGTCGAAACTAGCGTGGATGGAGATCGTAATGAGGATAAAGGAGATTATATATGCGAGTCGGATCGAGTGAGATAGTTTGAAGTTCGATCTACCATCTATACTACATTACACGGCTGGAGGACAGAACTACGACCAAAAGTAGAAACAGATAAACGGGTAATAAACGGCTCGAGAGCTTGCAAGGTCTGCTTCTGGGGGTTGGTGGCACTGGGTTGGTGTTGTTCTTCTGCTGCTAATCGAATAAATTACTGCCTGCTTGCTTCTCGGTTCTCTCTCCCCCCTCTCTGTTTGTCTTCACTGTATTTTCTCAGAAAGGTTAACAAAAGCAGAGTGAATGTCTTCTTCCATGGATCCCAATCCCAAGGTTCAAGAAGACCCAATTCGAGAAGTAGAAGAAGAAGCCGAAGTCACCACCTTGGCCTCTTTTAAACCCTCTCCCCTTCTCTCTACGGCCTCCATTTCTCTCTCCCTCTCCCATCTACTCCTCCCTCTGAAGCCTGCCAGTTCTCTCCTCTCTCTTCCATCCTGCAAGCTTAAAATCCCATCTCAAATCTCTTCGCTCTCCCATATTTCTCTCTCCGCCTCTTCCGCTCCTTCCAAATCATCCATCAAGTCAACTATCTCTGCTGTACCTCTTCAGTCTCCTCTCTTCAGCCGCTCACGCCGTTCGCCTGACCCCTCCAATCCATTCGGCCTCCGACGCGCTACTGTCTTCTGGTTCCGCAATGACCTTCGCCTTCATGACAATGAGGCCCTCAGCGCCGCCCTCAACGACTCCCTCTCCGTCCTCCCCGTTTACTGCTTTGACCCCAGGGACTACGGCAAATCTTCATCCGGCTTCGACAAGACTGGACCTTATCGCGCTACCTTCCTCATCCAATCCGTCTCCGACCTACGCAGGAATCTTCAGTCTCGTGGTTCCGACCTCGTCGTCCGAACAGGTAAGCCTGAATCCGTCCTTCTTGAATTGGCTAAAGCCGTCGGGGCCGAAGCTGTTTACGTACACAGGGAGGTGACGCATGATGAGGTCAGGGCTGAGGAGAGGATTGAGGAGGTTATGAAGGAGGAAGGAATAGAGACTAAGTACTTTTGGGGGAGTACGCTATATCATATTGACGATTTGCCGTTTAAGGTGGAGGATATGCCGTCTAATTATGGCGGGTTTAGGGAGAGGTTACAGGGCTTGGAGGTTAGGAAGACGATTAAAGCTTCGGATCAGTTGAAGGGGTTGCCGGCCAAGGGGGATGTTGATGTCGGGGAGATTCCGAGCTTGGTCGATCTTGGGCTTAGCCCAACTGCCACCATGCCTCAGGTCTGAAGCTTCTTCAAAATTTGTCTTCTCTTATGCTTTGTGTGATCCTGCAGTTTTTTAATCTACTTTCTTTGTTGTCAATTTGAAAATAGAATGAGGTCAATCGGCAACTTTACAGTGTGATTTTAAGCATCAGTTCAGAGTAATCAACTGGTCATTTAGCTTTAACAAATTTTGTCTTCATAGTTTCCTATATAGTTCTTGCATTATCTCTATAGATGGTTTGTGGATTTAAAGGCATAGTCTTCTTGCAAGACCAAAGTGTTTTTATGAAAGCTACAAATACTTCCCAGTGCAGCTTATATTTGACTGTCTAAAGAAAAATGCATAGACAAGTGAAGAACTTATGCATGGGAGGTTTCTGAGTCATTCCAGTTAGTCTTCTTAGGAACGAAATGCCTCTTTCAAATTCAGTATTTCCATATTTTATGAAGTTCCAGAATGTGAGATTAACACTGCCAGTTGTTTTGTTGTTTTATTTATTCTAACTGCCAATTGGATTTATCTGTTGTGTTTTATAAACCTTACCATAATTATGGTGACGCTCTGTTCATAGTTTCTGGTTTGTCCAATCTGATTTAGAATGAGAGTTTGTAAGGCTTCTTTGAGAGTTTATAAGACTTCTATTGTGGCTGATTTGGATCAATTACTGAGACTTGGTGTGTGTTGTTTTGACTCTCTTGGATTAGTGGGAAAACTGAGTAGTTTTTGGAAAGCTAAGATGCTGAACAATATTAAGCCGACTAATTGAGTTTTGCCAGCTTGGTATTGAACTCTGCCTATTCAAGTTAACATGAGAGACTCAGCTGGCTCATTTGGTTAGGAAAAGCTTCCCATTGTGTCTAACATATTAGCATTTTTATATGTTTGTGTAACAAGATGTTAGGATACTTGTGGATAATCTTATATGTTGTAAGATTTTAAGAACTAAAATTAGATGCATGATTTATGATTGCGGAATGGGCCTCTGGTTCAACAGCCAGGGGGGGAAAGGAGGGGGTTCTAGGGTGAAGTCTTCTGTTGAAAGGGGAGAGGGGCACAATCAACATCCAAAAAACAAAAAAAATGCATAGATTGCAGTTTTTTTAAATATTTCATAAAATGATTTTTATATTCAATAAATTTGATGATATTTATAGTATTTATCTTTTCATGAATATGTTGTGTTTATTATGTGTCTATAAATTTATGTACCGTGTCTGTGAGTAACTTTGTAGCATCATAATTTTGCAACTTGGTCAAGGCTCTCGAGTCTCCTTATCGGCTCTGTTTGATAGGCAACTTTAGTGACTTGAGTTTCTTTGGTTTTAGTCCATAGACATGGCAGGACAAGACTAGTATTATACAGGTTAATGGCTGACAACACAGTACTTGCCATTAAAAGGGCTGAAAGTTTTTTGATTAACTTTTATTTGTGACCAAAACAGTTGGTGATGGTAAGTCTTTGATAGAATGTAAGGTTTCAGTTGTCCTAATAAATTGCATGAGGGTGAAGAAGGGGGTCACTTTTGCACAATATGGACCAACATTAAAGATATTTTTTGCATCTTCCGTTGGCTCCAGCCGGTTGTGAGACTAGAAGCAAGAGTATGGGTGTACTCATGAAGCTGCAATTATTTGTATACTATTGAGTTATTTAATTAAACACCATTGGATGCTATTGAATTTTTTAGTTGTATTTCACTTATGTTGACTTTTGAGCGGTCCTGTCGATAGATTGGTGAAGTACGCTGGCACTAAAATACAATGTCAGTACTTACATTTCAAGGGAGAGAAAAGAATGAAAAGTTTAGTACCTAATTGTAATCCTGTTCAAGCTGTATGATGTCTATAGTCTGCTTTTTTTTTAAAAAGATGTCTGTAGTCTGATTGACACTTGCACTGCACCAGAGCTGAAAGAGATCAGCCTTTGGAATGTCTAACTTGCTGAAGAAGATGAGATTCTGTGGTAGATGATAGGCTCTTTTTTATAACAATGAGTAAAATTCCATTGAGATGGCTCTGAGGGAGGAGAGGTACAGCTAGGAAAAAAAAAAGATGCTAATTAACCACAGAAAAAATAAAGAAAAACTTGTAGGGAATGAGATAATTATGCAGTTTATCTATGACTCCCTTCCCTTTCTGGGGAATGAGACAATTTCCTACATTTTTTGAGAAAGTCATTTGGTTGGCACTTGTGAACGGTGCAAGTTGATAGATTCCTGGTATATTAGTACCTGAAACATCCTGTTCTAGGGAATTTGAAATTTTATCAAAGTAACCTGTTTCACTTTTCAAGGGCCAGCAGTCAGTATGTGGTGTGGAATAGTTAGTTGTTGGCCAAACTGAAAAACACTGCATTCTCGTCCAGGTTCCAATTGTTGATTTTTATCAAGAAAATCTCTGCATGCCAATACATGATGTTGTATACAATGGAATTTGTGCACTAACCATCCTTCTTTGTGAATCGCTCTCAGATGGTGTGATGCTCATTTTTATTGTAGGCATCAGAACAAATTTCCTGTATCTTGGGTCAATGCTCCACTAAGAGAAACCAACATGCAGATGTTCATCCCTATATCCACTAGTATTTATGGGATATCAATGGGCTGAACCAAAAAGAAGATAGATTACCGAAGGAAGAATGTTCACTCTAGGTTGATCTACATTTTTTAGAGAATGTGTGGAAGGTATGGAAAGGTAGGGATATATAACCTTGTATGCCCACGCTAAGGTTAAGATGGAGGATATTGCCATGCCACCTTTGCTCACTTTTCTTTCATTTTATGCATAAATAGGGTTATTCACCTTCTCTAGGTATTGTGGATTCCACCTGAACATTTCCTATGTAAGAGTTTGGTTTGGGCACTCTCTAGGAAATGTCTCTCTGAACATTCCTTGTGCATTAACAAGGTTAGGGGTGGCAACGGGCTGAGCTGAGTTCGAACCATGATATGCTTGAGTTTGGCTCAGACTAATATCACCACGTTCTTCCTCGAGCTTGAGCTTGAACTCGAATTCATGCCTATACATGACATGGAGTTTGGTTTGAACAAAATACCTTGAGTTCAAGCTACTTGACCATGGGAAAGAAAGTAGGAATTTAGAAGAGGCAATCGTCCCCCTATCTCTTTAACAGGGGCAGCTCCTAGATTCAAGATTTGTGAAGAGGAAGAATTAAGAAAAAGATGTAAAAAGGGGAGATAATATAAGAAAGAAGAGAAGAGGGAAAGAGGAAGAGGCGTATCATGGCAGTCTCTCCTTGGTGCAAGTCACATTCTCAAGTCTATAGCTTTTCCATTTTAAAAAATCTAATACTTCTTGTGTACCTCCAGCAAAACATTGTTATCATAATCAGGTCGCACAGTGCAGTGGGCATCGCCAGCCACTGTGGTGTCTTCCTCCAACTCTTGCTTGTTACTTCCATATAATGGTTGACTCTGGGGGATAGGGATGATGAAGGTTGAAGAAGATAACATCAGAGAAAATGAAGTCATATAAAAAGGAGAGAAGCATTAAATACGTTAGAGAAAAGAATAAAAAATGGAGAGAATTGTATTCTAATAGGCATTTAATGCGAAATCGGTGAAATCAGAACAGGGATATTTGAAACTTGGAAGTTGACACGAGCTCTGAGCCAAACTCAATCATGTTGGAGTTTGGCTTATTCCAATTGACGAGCTGGGTTAAGAAACCCAGTCATTTTAAAGTTTCGGACTCAACTCTAGTTTGGTTAAAAACTAAGCCAAACCGAGTTAATACTAAATGAACTTGAACTGTTGGCGAACCGGCTTTGCTCTTTGCCATCCCTAACGGGGCCTTCTCTTTTCTCATCTTTGTTAAAAAAGTTGCAGCTTAAGTCCCTTGGTCGTCCATACTTGGTAACTACTGCATTATTTCTACTAATAACCAGATGATTAATTGTTTATTTTTTTTATACTACCCAAAAATTATTTGCTTAGTGTTAGTATTGGATTGATTCCTCCCAAAATGACTAGTTAAAGTTAAGAGACCTTTTCGAGGATAGGATATTTTCATTGTCCAAACCAGTGTGGGATGGGCTCCTGCTCTCAGACAACTAGTTTGAGACATGAAGCACATGTAGAACTATGACCGGTGGACTTCTTTACTTACCAATACTTTGCAACCATTTATTTAAAACTTCATTTGATTTTCATTTCTGCTTGTGATTTTGTTTTTGTCTTAAATGCTTATGTGACTTATGTATGATGTGATGTTGGCTAGGGGGGAAAACCTGCTGCAAATGCTTCTCTTGTGGGGGGTGAAACTGAGGCACTGCAGAGACTACAGAAGTTTGCTGCTGAGTACCGGGCTCAGCCGAACAAATTAGAGAATTTTGGAGATAATATCTATGGTGCAAACTTTTCATGCAAAATTTCACCATGGCTAGCCATGGGGTGTCTATCTCCACGTTTCATGTTTGACGAGTTAAAGAAATCTGTGAACAGGTATCTGCTCGGCTTTATTTTTTTCCTTTTGCCTCCACTCCTTGTTTTTTAGTGAGGATTCTCTCATCTGTTTTTTTTTTTTTTTTTCTATTTTCCGGTTACTTAGCCTTGTAATGTGGGTCTCAAAAATTTTCTCTGTAGAACCATATCTGCTTCCTCGGGTCAGAAGCGTGATGGTCCAAAAGCTGACAATGGGATGAATTGGCTGATGTTTGAGTTGTTATGGAGGGATTTCTTTAGGTATGTTCAATCTCATAAGATTGAAATAATAATAAATACAGTGACAATAACAACAGGTGTTGTTGGTAGATCTTTCAGTTTCTTTTTTAGTTAGTTTTTCTCTGTGCATTCCTTAAATAGCCTACTACTAGCAGTAAGAGAGTATAACTGGAATTAGGATTCATGTTGTCAACCCAAACATTTGGCAGATGGGTTTGGTAAAGAAATGTATGAACTCCTTGGATGTGCCCAGCTGTCCATTCTTAGGAATGTGGATGGCTCACATTGCATTCATTCAGTAGTGGTCCATGAAAGAAGAGGTTGTTACTTTGATTTTACCATAACAACTTTTAATTTCAGTATCAGTTTAATCACTTCTGAGAAGATTTTATTAATAATCATGCTGATCTAATGGGTTTTAGTTAGAGAACTGAAAATCAAAGTTTAATCAATAGCTTCTCATTCCTCTCCCAGGAGTTCCTCTTATTGTAATTATCTCATTGTTATAAAAGATAAAAGAAAAAAAACTTTCTGACTTGAGTAAATAGCCTCCTTGTTCAAAATCTAGATGATATTGAAAAATGATTGCTTAGTCTTCCTCAAGGCTTTGCCTGCAACATTTGATAACTAACTGATGAGAAGAGAGGAGGAGGCTACAATGCTTGTAATTTGTTGCATCCCCGTTCATTCCACCTTTTGAAACTGTTAGAGTTTTTTATCCTCGGCTTATCACATGAGCTTTTAGGATGTTGCTCAGAAGAACCTGGTTACAATCCAATGGATATAAAACATGTGTTTTGTACTGTTTCTCCCCTTTCAGGTTCATTACCAAGAAATACAGCTCTGCCAAGAGGAAGGTCGATGTGGCTCCAGCTACTGCTTGCACTGGTGCTCTCGCTTAAAAACATGAAGTGTAATCTTCTGATGAAGTAGGCTTTCCGAGTTTTAATGTGCAGCTGGTGGTGTTCTCCATGTCTGCTTCACTTTTGTGACCACCATTCCTCAGAAATGTTTGACTTATCAACATCTTTGATGGTGTCCAATTTGGTTTATAATCTTCAGACAGAATGTGGGATTTTGTGGAGGCAATCAGAGATCCTGTGAGAAGTTGAATCAAAGGATGAGAAAATGGAAAGCGATAGTAAATCCTAATACTGTTCTTCATTATTATTCCCTTGTTTACTACCAACATTTGGCAAATTTCAGCAGTCTCATGGAGTGAAATGGACGCGCTCTTAGTTGTAAGACACCACATAGACCTTCATTCATGTACTTGGTGGTTCGATGGTGGTGATGTTCATAAAAGCATATCATCAATCATGTGCAGTCATGTTTACTAACTAGGCGTTGTTATGGATTCGCCCAAACATTATCTGCTTCATTAGACATGGTTCGTTGTCAAAGGTGGCAGCCAAATGCACCTTTGGTGCTTGACGCCTGTCTTGATAGCCAAACCAACCAAAAAAAGCCACATTTTTAATGGGGGCGGCTCTGCCATGTTTTAACCTGTTTGCGTCTGATTGGCGTCACTCGTCCATCATCGTACACCGAGATCTGAATGTTGAAGCTTATCGCTTGCCCATCAACATGTTCTGTCTTGTAAAGTTGAATGATCTCCGCATCATACGAAACTTTTTCCCTCTTTTCTCGTCAGAAAGAGTCTGCTGGAGAAGACTGGCATACACGAGGTAAAAATCAAGCTTGCCCAAAGCGAAAGTTGGTTTGCTACAGTAAGGACGGGATTGCAAGCGAGAGGATCAGTGAATTGGATAATGGGGAGGAGAAATTTGTGGAAGTCATTGTCTTCCTTGATGGGTAGAAGAGGACAGAAGGAGAGTGAGAAATGAGACTAACCCATTATTTAATAAATTTGTGGACTACTTTAGACGGTAGTGCCTCTGCCCTTTTAACATATGGTGATATGATATGACGGCCACCACTTCTCCGTATCTCTCGTGAACAGATCTTGGTCTAATCTTCCTCTGCTCATTCATCCATTAAACTCCATGACAACAGTGCGGCGGTGGTGGTGGTGGTGGTTGTGGCTGTGGGTGAACCCCCCTTTTCCATGGCTCTTTCGTTCTCAGTTTCGAAAAGAAGTTAAAAATCAAACCACAATCAACTCTCAAAAAAGGAAACGGAACCCGTATTCAACTCTGCCAACAGGGACGGTCATTTTACGAAGTTGACTGCGGCCTCTTCAAGCACTCATTGTTAAGCAGACAAACCAGGCATTCAAGGAAAATGCTCCACAGATGGAGGGCTACTGTAACAAGATGGTAGTTCTGGTTCTGAGTAATATAAACTAGATCAGACTTCTTTCAGAAGTTATAATGCATGTCTTACGTAAGAGATTCTCGCGAAAATAAGGAAACTGCTGTTACACTTTGGATTGATGTACTGCTTTGCGGAGGATTCTCCAAATGCATAATAAGAATAGGAGGTGATAACAACTGGAACCACTGATATACTGCAAGGAAATTACACTAAGCAGTGACAGTAATCGCTACTGTGAAAGCTGGGGATTAAGGATTTAACTATACGCATTGGGAGGTATCTATTCTCGAACAAATGTTTTGAGAAGATTAAGCATTAGGGCCCTCTGTTGTTCCTTTTAACGACAATGTGACGTTCAGCTTGTTTTGTTTTTAGTAGGCTCATCAATACAATCTTAATTCAATGCAACGACCATCATTGCTGCTAATATTTTGTCTCCAAGGGGATGTTTAATTTAATTTCTGCTGCAATCTATGCTGTTTCTAAACTATATGCCCCAGAAGAAAAGTCCAATGGCTCTCTGCCTAGTGCTTCCACTAATGATTCGCCTGACTCCACCCAGACGATGCTTTCATTTGTCTCATGGTATCAACTCTCTGTTTGAAACTTATCTCTCTATCTTTGTCTTCGTTTTGCTCGGGAAACCAGAAAAAGTTCGATTTAGCATTTGGCCAAGTGTCCAAGTACAAGGGTTTACTGGAAAAAAAATGAATGGTAGGCTTTTTTTTTTTTTTTTTATGTGAAAAAATCTTATCCGTTGTTCTACTGTCTGCAATTCTTCACCATCTGGTCAAATATAAAGAGTGAACAATTTTCAAAAGTCACTTTAGCTAGGTAGTCTTGAATCATAGAAGAGAAAGATGCAAGTAAAACAAGCTGTCATACAACAGGTATGGAGGACATCAATTGCCATGCCAAGTGCGGTGTTCCTCTTAATGTGATCTCAAAGTGGGGGAGAAGAAGCTCTTAATGGCTGTGGGGTTTGAGTGAGTGGAATTGAACCCACAACAAGGAGTTTGAACCATGCAAGCAGTTCAAATTTTCAACATCCATTAACAGGGATTTGTTTTTTGTGGCTTTAAGTTTTTTTTTTTCTCTAATGGAACTGAAGTTGGTGATAGTTGACTTTGCAATGGTGGGTATTGGATTTCATCATTCTGGAAGCTCTTGAGTGGGTTGGACCATGAAAAAGCTTAGTTTCTTGGCCTTTCTGTCCCTGCCAAAGACAATATAAACACACCTTCGTCGTCTCCCTTTAAAGCCTGACATGCCAAGAAGAACTGCAGCAAGAACGAATAACATTAGCCATGAGCAAGTTCACTCCAGTTTTTGTGATCCTCCTCTTATTCTTCCATTACTCTTCCTTGGGTAAAAATCCATTTTTCATGTTTTCTGATGAGATTGTTTCCTTTTATCAGTGGCTTCGTTAACAACAAAATTTACTCTTCTGGTGCAGGACCGGTTGCAGCTAGCAGAGGAGCAAAACTCTCATACCCATTTCGCAAGGTAACATCTGAAATCAGTAAGGGTATGCTTAATCAGACTGTGTAGTTTGTGATGCAATTCATAACACATCACGGAGCATAAATATGATAACCCACATGGATCTCTGATAACTAGTCTTTTATAATCAGCAGTGTTGAAGGGTATGCTTTGTCTATAATGGTGTACATCGTGCATGCAGTGCATGGCCATGTATATACACTTGCAGAAGATCATGTTTCTTTTTCTGTTCACTGAGTTCTGTAAATGGACTGCATGCAGATGACGGTGAGAAGGCTTGAGACCGAGATTCTGGGGCGTGATTATGACGACCCAGGTCCCAACCCCAAGCATGAACCTAGGAAAGGAAAGCCTGGTGGTGGCAGGCAATAGAGCTCAACGTTTTCACTACTATGAATAATCTCACTCTCTCTCTCTCTATCTATCTATCTCTATCCCTGTGCGTTCATGTATCTTCATGAGCTACTATAGATCATACAAAAGAGGAGCTGGTAGTAGTGATGATCTATGTAACTTCTGGGCAGTAAAGAAATTTAAATTGAAAAAAATGGAATCTGGGTCAGCATATGTTCTTCAAAATCTTAAGAACTGACATAGACAGGCACACATGACCGAGCACTTTTGATTTTGCCACTGACTGAAGAGAGACATGGAGAGGAAGATATAATCCGGGGCAACCTCTGATCACCGAAAGAAATGGATTTTATTTAATATTAAAAAATTCCAAAGAACATATAAATCTGAGTGTTTTCAAAGACAAGTAAAGCTCCAAAAAGAGGAGGAAGAGAGGACGGCGTTTTCAGAAGATGGGCATAATTCAAAGATGACCCAAGCTTAATAAATCTAGGAATCTGATTGACGGCAGCAAAGGGATCGATCTTGCCCATCTAAAGTTGTCTTGTTGGTAGAATTAAGAAAAACAATCCATTGATAAGAGAAAGGTTCCATTGTTTGCTCCAGATTGGAGGAAAAGCTCAGCTTTTGGACCAATCAAAGTTTCCCCTATCTGCTTGATCTTCTTGGTTGGTCTAAATAATACAAGTAAATCTCTCCAGCTTGATCTCCAGACAATTAAAAAATGATGTTCAGAGGACAAAGGAACCTAAACTCAAGTCTATTAAATTTCTTAAGAGATTACGACGTTTACAAAGGCTCTACTTGAGACTTATTGATCGTTTTGCCCACATTTATGCCATATTGTGATACATCAAACCTCTCTGCAATTACATCTGATAGTATATACCTGGGGCTTCAAAGTAATACTCGTACGACTTGGAACATTTATCATACAGTAACTCTTAGTCCAAACAAAAAACCAAAAACTAGAATCAAAGAGATTTAATTTGATACCTAATTTCATAAAAAAAAAAAAAAATCATTCTTGAATTTGTTATGACCTCTTTATTTTCTTCTTTCTGAAGCTTGATGGTTGCCGATTCCAATGTGAATATCTTTTTGCATATAGATCAGATTGACATAAAATTTTCTCCTTATAAAACTAGACTTTGATAAATTTCATTAAAGTATAATATTTCTTCATAAAATGTACTTATTTGAGATAAATAATCTAATAGATTTCAGGCTATATAATCTGGCCGATTTTTTGGCTACTACGACCATTAACTCCTCCCTCTAGAAAACTAAGATTGAGAATTGGTTTAATAGGTAAGAAAATAAAGTTACATACTTATCTTTTGACATATAATTTTTCATATAAAGTCTCGTTCTAGATGGTATAAAAAATCTTGAAAGATGAAGCTTTCTTCTGTTGCTTGAATATCTCTTCCAGTCTGACCTTTGCTACTTCAAATATCGATTTTACTTTTTCAAGAACTCTAATTTCTAATTCTTTTTTATTTTAAAAGTAGACTTGAAGATCTTTCCTTCAATATATAATTTGTAATATGAAAAGTCCATTATAGAGGTGCAAAGGTCAAGAAAACAACGGGTACTAGAACTAAAGAGAAAAAAAATAGAATACAAACCTAAACTACTAGAGAGAAAAAATTCACTAACTTGATTTAATTTGAGTATAATGAGCTAAATAGAGGAAACAAGTGAAATCCAATTACAATGAAACTACCATTATCCCAGTTACACCCAAAGTTAAACACTAAAAGATAAGTCATAAAACAATTAAACAATTGAACAATTGAACATAAATAAAAGATTAGCTAAAACACCTTTAAGTTAGATTCTTCTATGAGACTCCAGTAAGACTTTACTATATTAATTTTGGCTCTGTGAGATTTCTTACTGTGAAAGTCATGTAAAACTCTTCTATATTTATTTTTTAATTAAAAAAATTACGATACATCTTGCTAGCACCTTTAGTATTTCTTAGCAATATATTTCATGTGCGAATAAAACATTTGTTCTCCATGGAGAATTTGAGACATCTTGGGTTTCTTAGTACATTCGAGTATAAGATTGAGATAAACAATTGTTAGCCCATGACATTGTTGGCACAAGCAGCTTGGGTCAGTTGAACTAAGCATGAATGTTTCTAGGATGATCAAGCAAGTTGGTCCTATAGGAGCGCATTCGATATATATGACCAATTCTATAGGAGTGTGCTTGATAAACTCAAGTAAAAGAGCAAAATAATAAAGAAAAACGAGATCATATTGAATATAACCATGGTAGTCTAACTCGGTGACTTGAGCTATATAAAGAAGGATCATGATGAGTTTTGAAGGTTCGACTTTTGGTTGAATACTAAACTGGTAAAAAAAAGTTTTCTTTCATGTTTTGGTAAGCATATTTCAACCATTTCTTACAATACTAGGCAGAATATCACAAAATTAATATGAAAACCATTAATGGATGTTTTCAAGTTATATAGACTAATACTATAGTTCAAATTGATGACCAAAAGAGTGATCTCTTAATTGATGACAAATGTACATAATTTAGTTACAACATCAACTGGATAGGAAACTATTTAGAATTGAGGGAGAATTTCTTAGAATAAATATTTATATTAACAGTATAGATATAATATCAATGTTATTATTTTTTTTCAGATTTTTAATAATGTTTAATAATTATTTTGAATTGCTCTGAGTTGTTCAAGTAATCTTGGCTTTAGACACTGGGAGATCATGGACTTCGGCTTTAGGCAAACCCGGATGTAACTGACTATTTGAACACGGTTGAAATTGTTAAGAAATTCACTCTTCTTTAATGAAATGGGCCCAAAAGTTTTAAATTTATGAAGAAGATTTTTTTATGAATGGGCAATTCCGTGCAACTAGTGAATCACTTTGAATCCTTTAAAGCCTACATCAGTGCCATTCTAAAAATGTGCCTAGTAGGTTATGTCCGGGTTAAAGCAATCCTTCACCAACATGTGGAATTTCCAGTAGAGGCTCTCTTCGTATAGTTGAGAGATCAATCGGTCTAGGCACTAACGTGATCTACCACAACGCCGAACGTAGGAGCATCCTCTGTCAAATTACACACTATGTTCTTAAATTTTATGTCAACATATGTACATGAAGGGCCCTAGAGCTATTCACAGAGAAAGAAATGATGATATCCATATCCCTATTGAGACAATACCCACAGTTGTAAAAGCTTGGCCTATTTCCAAGAAAACATTCTGCTGTTGTGGTTGTACCTGCTGCCAGTCCGTCTTCCTGAAAATTGGAAAAGAATGACAAAATAAACATAATGTGTTCAACCAAGCAGACAGCTCAATCATCTGGAGGAATCAGATTGAAACTATACGTTTGGTCTCTCTTCAGAAAATCATTCAGGAAAGTAAAAGACTAGTGGTTGAGTGCCTCCTGTAATTGAAGAATTACAGAGCTGAACCATCAGCTCGAGTCGGAGCAGTGCTGTGCATATTAGTAAGTTCAGCTCAGGGTACTCTTGAACCGTGTAGAGCCCATGCTCAACGGACAAGATTAGAAATATCTAGTTAATTGAAATGAAGTACATCAATGTTTTGCTCCGACTTGTCAGAGCCACTGACTGGGATGTTACTAAGTCATCCATTAGCGAATAATTAATAAGTTTGCAGGGTCAAGTTGGTAGGTAGAGAGTAAACCTGCCAATGGGAACATGTTCAAAGGCTGCAATTTTGACAGCACTAAATGTATATGAATGGCAACTCCAATACTCAACTATATGCTTTGCTTACTTTTCTCTCATCATGTAAAATCAAAGCAGGCTAGTAAGAAAGTGTCTTGTACATACCCCAAATCTGCCACAAGTATACTGACATTGTCTTGAGAATAACAGTCCTGAATCAAGTGAGTAGGTAAGAACTATTGCTTAAATAAATATTTATCATACCCCAATAAAAGAAATACAGTTCAGAAATGTATAGTACCAGAGCTGCTTGAGCCAGTGCTTCACAAGCTAACTGTAATTCAGACGTGGAATAGTCAATATATGAACTACGATATGATATGGATTAGAAAACAAAATATTACCTGAACATCTCCATGCTGACACAGCTGGTTTCTTACAAATGCTACTGCATCTGAGCTGAAATACCAAAGTAAATACATATCAGCTATCAAATATAATTCAGAAGCACAAAATTAACATATTTAGGGTTGCTATTTGAGTGTCAAGATCTCAGGGCCCAGACCTGCTCATATAATCCCATAGCCCGTCAGATGCTAGTAGTACAAATTCCACATCTGGTCCAAGGCCTACTTGATAAATATCTGGAATGGCGGTAACCAAGTCCCCACTGAACTTTACACTGGTTCAATATGGACACATTCAAGTAAACCACTTGTAGACCAAAGACCATGATTTCAATTCTATGATAAAGAAAGTAATTTTAAGCAGTCGGTAAAAAAATTTTACCGTGAAATAAATTTTTGGGTCCATCTCCCCGCTTCAACTCCTTTCTCCAACATCCTTTTGCAAAAAAAAAGATAAATAAAGTGAGATCTTATCCATCAGGCAGGGAAATTTTGCACAATTTGAAAAAGAGGAAAGAGAGAATACAAGGGACGAACTCATTCTTCTTTGTCTTGAATCGAGCATCCCCAAAAGCACGGGACACAGAGATGTCACCACAAATTCTCCCATTAACAATCTATAAGAAACAGACACAAGATTGAGATCTCCAAGTGAAAACTGTCCTAAAGAACCCAAAAAAAAAATATGTTCAAGTATAACTTAGAGATTGTCTATGTGAAGGAATAAACATGAACGAAGAAAATTTCAAAAATCTTAATTCAGAATTTTTAATCTGCTTTTAGAAGGAGAAAATCTGTGCAGAAGTGCAGGGAAACTTGAATAAATTAAGTGATAAAAATGCAGCAGAGCAGATGTCCGTTGTAAAATGCCGTTTCATTATTTAATCATCAGGAATAGAATCTAATCCAAAATGGAAATCCAAATTCTAAGAAGGAAATCCAGGCATCAGACCGATCTAAGGCAGCAGATAATGCAAAAACTATTACAGTGGTTTATCATGTCCACTATCTGAGGAATTCTTAAAGCTTTATTTGGAGAGCACATGCTGAATCTTTACCAAGTAAGCCACTAACTTACAATTCATAAAGCTATACCACTAGCCTTGGGCTGTTTAATTGCAAAGCCATAGCAGTAGTTTCTAAAGGCTTTGCTGGTCAATAATCAAAATCCTTCAGAAGTAAAGAGTAGAGGATAGGCCAACAAGACTCCAAGAAAGTAGACATTAGAAACAAGAACAAGAAAACACACCCATCCACCTGCTTCTCTGATCCGCCTAATTTCTGAAAGAGAAGCTTTGTTGTTCCCATAAGGTCGATGTGGACTGGTCAAAACTTCAGCTTTCCCAGAACGGGATATGGCCTGTGCATTAGAATGCAAACTTTATCCATAAATTTGACGGCAGCAAAAGGACCCTTCTCATTAGGAGAATCATTGTGCACAACACAAATTTGCACAGAGATCGAAGAAGTTGGATTTATACCACACATGAGTCACCAACATGTGAAATTATCATCAAGTCATCTCCAACAAACACAGCTGTGGCTGTTGCGCCTGATTCATCGTTGTTTCCCTTCTCTTCAAGCCTGCATAAAACCCAAAAATGAGATTTGATGAATGACGCTGCCAACGGACATGCAGTGGGTGACTAGATCACACAACTTAGGATATAGAAGTAGCCAATTTTACAAATGGCATGCTTAGATACATCCAACAGTCACACAGTCCAAAAGTGGAATAGACAGGATCAAGAATCTCCCTTCCAGGATAGTTTAGTTATCTAATAACTGAACTAAATATTAAGCACTGAAATAGAACTAAATCGCATTGGGGAATAAGATTTCTCGATAAAAAATTTCAGCTATTCCCCATCAAGGTTGGACACTTCAACTGCCTGGTGTAGACAAAGTTGAGCTCTTTAGCTTTGTTGAGTTATAATAATTCATCTCTAACTGGTAAAAATATCTAAGCAGCATGTTGAATGCATTGACTGAATTGATAGGTGCATCTAGGATGTCCAGATTGAACAGATTCAATTGAACAATTGTTTACATAATTGGATAAAGCGGTAGCTTACCAAGTCAATAATTTTGTATCAGCACTTGCAAATGCCTTTTGTAAAGCCTCAGTTATGGCATTAAAGTCTCTACCACTCAACAATAATCCCCGCTGTAAAGCCTCAACACATTCTCTGTATAGTTCATTCCTGCAGCAGCAGATGATGAAGGAAATGAAAACCTCGAATGAAGTGATGCTGGCTAGATTATGTCTATCATACCGCAACTACTTAGTATATTCTCCAATTCACATAAAGACCAGAGATAATGCCTACAGTTTTTTTTTTTTGTGGGTAAAAGGCCTTTGCCCCTACACTAAATATTAAGAAATAACGATGCCAACTTGAGATCACTAAACACCGCATACCTTGTATTTAAATGCCAACATTTTTTTCTACAACAAAATGATGTTAATTTGCGACGCGCGGAAACTCCAAGATTTTAACTACTCTATAAAAGGCACAAACTGTGGAGTACTAACTTCATATGGATTAAACCATTAAATGGAGACCATTCGCACAAATACATATGCTCCATATGTTCTTCCAGTTTGACTCTGGACAAAGAAATATGTTGTTCTTCTTCCGCCTAGCGATATTCTTAGTCCAAATAATAGGACGGGAGGAAAGTTTTTCCAGAATATTAGGAATCCAAGTAGTGTCCCAGAAATAAATTAGAGAAAAATATTCACCTGAGAAATTGGACAGAAGAGAAACCGGCGTGGCCATCAAAGACAGCAGCGAAGGTGAATCCGTTAAGGTTGTCAGAACGGAGAAGGAAATCGTCCTCCATCTCGGAGCGTGAACCTTGTAATTTACTCGACCCCCAGCGTATGGTCGCAACTCCTGTAGAGTCCGAGGGCGAGGGAGCATCAATTGCGATGGCTTTGGGCTTGATCTTCTTCTTGGAAGTGGTCAGATTGCTTGTGCAGCTGCTTCTGACAAGGAACTTCTGCAGCTGCTGGCTCAGCAACGCCATTGAAGAGCTGGCGAGGGGCTCGTTTGGAGCTACTGAACTAAGGGCGAGTGCAGCCTTGAAAAGATAAGAGAGCAACTCCTGCCTCAACCGTTTCCAACGGTTTGGATTTTTTCTGGATTTTCGACCGGCACATAAAGCAGATATTGATTTGGCGCTGTTGCTTGGCTCATTCACTGTTGAGACCCGTAGGCCACAGCTAAAAGCGACCATGATCGGTGGCTTGATCAGGACTCAGCTCTCGTAGATTCTTCAACCCATGAAAAATGGGCCGACGAGGTTCATGGGACACCGTCTCAGAGTCGTAGATTGGGTTCCACTGGCTTCCTGCTTGTCCGTCACAGTTGGTAGCTTTTCATTTTGTCCCCTAAAATCCAAGCCATGGGTACCTGGATTTTTAAATTTATGACGCAAATTTGATATTGGAGATTTAGATGTTAATGTTTCAGCAACCTACACAGCAAATAATCACCGGAGTACGTAACATTTATCACAAGCTTCATCTAAATCTTTCATATTGCCAAAGCAAAAAAAAAACTGCCTGGAAAATTTTGGCCCGCCGTCGTACCTGCCAATAGTTAACACGCTTAATGGGGAACAAGAATTTAAAAGAACCGTTTCTAGTAATTAAATACTAGGTAAATTAAACTAAGAAGACTGATCATGTCTCTAAATCTGCAAATGGATTTTACATTTTTTTTCTGCTCAATTTATCGTCTAAATCTTTGATTGTCTACAAAGAGCAGATTTTAAGTTTCAAGGAGACGAGCAAAACGTTTGTCCTCAGGGGCTTCGTTTGAGAGGAGAAATCGCCGTGAAGAACCACTAGTATCCTGTACAAGAAAGAAGAGAAAAGTAAAATCTCAGATGCAGAAGCACAGAGCACATGAGCACTCGATGGTAAATAAACTTTCTTGAATGCAAAAGCAGTAAGATCATCAGTAAACAGCAGTTATAAACAGAAGATGTGTCTAGGACAATCAAATCAGAGCGGATACCCAGCTTTGGGTAGTTGCCATGAGTCTACAAGGATATCTTATATGGGTTAAATGTGTTTAAACCGCTGACCCTCTGTATATTGTTCATCTAAATGACTCTCTCAATAAATCATCCAAATTCCTTGAAAAGTCAAGCATTTGGTTTTGGATTGCAGGTGTTTTTTGGACGCAAGGGGATTTTTGTTGGAATAGTGGAAGTCTCTTCCTTCTTTTGTCAAATCATTTATCAGATCTAGTTACTCTCAGGAGGGTTCTAAAGCCCCCGTTAATGATGTTTTTCTATCTTGGGACTCTTTGTCTTTTGGTTTAGTAATAAATCCCTTTCAACATAAAACACACTAAGGGGAACACATGCACGGCTTGTAATGTCAAACGCAGCAAATGCACACAAATAAATTCCCATACAATGCAATCCACCAGTACCAATATCCCCCATATTACAGAAGTTGCAGTGTTCCCTTGTATAAAATAAGGTTATTTTCAGTTTAGAAAGAGAGGGCTATTCAATCTCACGCGCACACTCCCTGCTTCCTCCGATTATAATTAAAGAGGATATCAGGTAGAAGGTAGACCTCCAAGACTTTCCATTCAGAAATCCCTGAAGATCCTCTTGATCAAGTTTAAGAAATGTAGATTATGGCTCACTTAACAACAAATAACACAAGCAGAGCCAGATAACCGCTGGATTTCAGACAAGCCAAAACTACAGAACTAGACAAAGGTAAATATATTTTGAAACTGCTTAAAAATTAACAAGGTCAGAAAAGGCCTTGCTTTTAGAAGAGGTCTGATAAATCCTCTAAAACAAACACTCACATGCAAGTGAAAGAGGTGCCATATAGACTTTTTGGAACAAGTTTCTAGAATGATGACTTTTGCCAACACCTTAGTCACAAAGAGACTCCTAAAGAAGTTAGAATTACTCTTCAAGACTCTTTTTTATTTTAAATGGCAAAGACGAAGAGAATCCTCAAGAAGGAGAATGGCCTTTTTACAAGGAATGACTTCAATCACAAAAAGAAAAAAATCCTCAAAAAATAAAAAATAAAAACATTATTTGCTTTTACTTATGCTCCGAAATGTTTTATATTGTCAGATGTAAACTTCTCAACATAGACAGGCATGATTGACAAGGTGAAACACAAGAAGCGACTATATCTATTTGAGTCACACTGCCAGGCAACACATTTCTTGAAACATGAGCCAATCTTATGTTTTAAATGCCCAGCACCCTCATATGAATAAGTTTATCTTCAATTATTTATGAGCCAGACTGGAAAACAAAATGAGACATCACAGGAGGGGCTGGACCTCCTTGAAAAATCAAATCACCCAGCTTTTGCATCGGCATTTCCTGTTCCAAAAATTTATAAGGATCACATTTGTATACCCCCCCCCCCAAAAAAAAAAAAAAACCCAGCCAAAGTTATGAATAGGTTATTGCAAAAAATAACTTTACTATTTGCTCTGTTTTCATCCATGATCAAGACCCGTATTACCTATAGACTATGCAAAAAGAAACTTGTGAGATTTACTATTCACAAACTTCTCTTGTTCCTGATATTTAATCAAAACAATCACATACAAAGGAACAGCAAGGATTGCAAAATATTCTCCACAGATTCAAGAAAGTACAAGATCTTACAATATCATGTTATTCACTAAGTGAAGAACACGATGTGTAGGAACTGCAAGTAGCATTTTGGATAGGCAAGCATTTGCTTTTTACATAAGAAATACTGATTTAAGAACAATGGCAATCTACTAAATGAAGCATTAGTAGATTGCCATTGATCTTACATCAGTAATTCATATGGGAAAAGCAAATGCTTGCCCATCCAAAATGCTACTTGCAGTTCCTGCATCTTAACAACTAAAATTTGGAAACCATTTTAAAGTAACTCTACCAATGAGTCTCTATGCTAAATAAGAACAAGTTCAATCAGAAGGTTTATCATCATCTGGTTGATATAGAAAATGCATATTTTCAGCTAGCATCAATTTCCAGGAAAACTACATACTGCCTACCGCAGGCATAATCAACAAACCGAATCTCAGTCGACTGTCACACATACAATCAGCTAGCTACCAACCTCAACCATAATCTAGCTAAACAAAACATACTAAAGTACAATGAATCTCCTGTAGCCGCAAATACTCTACTCTTAAATAAGACATGTATCTTTTTCCTCATTTCCTTTTTCAACTTTATCACCAAACTCATTAAGATCCAACAATCTCCTATCAGCTCTGGAGAGGTTAACCATCTCATTGCATCTCAGAGATTGAAACAGTTATCTTAACATCAAACACCTACATTTCAAACACGAATTAAACAATCGAAGAAACAGAGTGCATACATTTGACATTTAATGATAGAACTCAAGGAAAAGGCAAATTTTGGACATATTCTTACCATAAATAGTAAAATAGGCGACCAACCTGAAACTTTGGTCCTAGGCCCAACTCGATGGCCAGAACGCGTGTACCCCGTATCCAGTCTTCCAGTTATCCAAATAAATCACTTTCCTCACCGCCCAGAACGACACCAAGATTGCGAAAAGCATAAACCCTCTCTGCAATTTCTGATTCCTCAAGCGAACGAGCGCATGTGTCACAAACCCTAACAGTAACCCCACCACAGTATACAAGAACCCCACAGCGAAACCCTCTGCTCCAAGCTGCATTCCGGAGCCCTGATGGAAGAAAATTAGCCTTGCGGGGTCATTCCTATCCGCCAAGAACATGGGCGTTTTCCGAATTATATTATACATAGCACCGGCGACGCTGAAGAAGTAAACAAAAAGAGCACCAGCCATCCAGACTTTGTGATCATGGAGAGGTGTCTCCGCAGCAAGGACTTTTTTAATCAAAAAGGGAGTCGAGATAATGAGGCAGACAACTAAAAAGACTAACTGCTTCTTGGAGACCAACGGGGGGCGGATAATAGGCCCGACAGAGACCTGCGTCTTGGACTCAACAAATTCAGCCATGGAATCGGCGAGACGGCTGAAGTCGGACTGATCCATGGGTTCAGAATCTTTGAGGTTCCGGATAGAAGGACCCACATGGCGGACGTGAGGAAGGGAGTTGACGCCAAAAAGAGCGAAAGAGGACTGGGATTCTTTGAACTCGATATCGCAGAAGAAGACCTTGGAAGCGGAAGGAAGGCCCTGGTTATTGGTGATGAAGGAAGAAGCGACAAGTTCAAACTCTGATTTTAGCTCAGTGATGTGGAGATCCGGTTTGTCTCGAAACTGAACGGCGTCGAAGAAGATAATGAACGAATAAGAGCGGGGTTGAGGTATGAGGAATCGTCGGAGTGTAATGTCGTCGAGGTAAATGACTCCCGTTTTCGATTGGGATTGAAGGTGGAGGAGTTCGGCCACTCGGTCAGAATCCGAGTCGGCCAACGCACGAAGACCAAAGGAGGAGACGAAGAGAATGAGAAGGAGAAAGAAGAGAGAATTGACAAAGATCGCCATTTTTGGGTTCCGGAGGAATAGAGAAGACTAAAAAAGAAAATCTCCTTCGCGATAGCAGGTATTGCTAGGTTCTTATTGGGCCAATATTTTTACTGGACCTGAATATCATTTGATTTATTTGGGCCAGGCCTCGGTGTAATATTTATTATACGCTTCAAAACCTGGTTGGACCTGGGTTTAGTCCAGATTCGGATTATGACCCCTTTCAAACAATTAAAATGCATGTCCAGTATTAATTTTAAATTTGATTTACTAAGTTGTCTGCTTTAACCGAAGTTGTTGGCTCCAGGGAGCATGAGAGCTCAGCCCCAACTATCCGATCCGAATCTTTACATCAGTCTTAAAGAAAAGCGTTAGCCTCATCTACAGTTACCTTCTTTCGACGAACGATGCATGGCGTTACTGAAGTAGGAAAGAAGCCACTTTCGCATGATGGAAATTAATCATACAGCCAGATTTTGGATCTTCTTCTCTCTTTCGCCCGTTGCCTTTCATGGAACTTCAAATGGAAGATGGATTTGGAGCGAAGAATGATAGTTTATCGTGCCATCTCCGCAGGCTCATCATCCTTGGGAGGTTTTCGAGCCTCATCCAACAAAAAAGAAATAGATTTGGACCGAGTATGCCAGCTCCTGTACTGCAAAATCTTCTCCATCCGTTCTCTGTGGTTGAAGACGGCGAGACAAAGGCAAAGGTATTCGCCCGACGGAATCAAGTTGTCGCTCATCAAGGTACCTAACGGCCGCCATTAAAATAAGAGGTTTCAGAATCTTTAACAACAAGACGATATTCTCTTTCATGGATCTCCACGCCTTCCCCCACTACCAAGCTCCTTCATCATATTTGGGCAAATTGGAAAGGCATCTCATCAGCTAGGGTTAAGCTTTCTATTGCGTCTATTCTCTCCCACGTGACAATAAAACGCCACCCTTCTCCAACCATTAGGGTTTCTAATTAACCCACTCTTAATGCCACATTTTCTAGGTAAATGTTTGCTATTTCACATTAATTAAGCCTTCCATCGAGCTTGATTTTTTTTAGGGTTAAGTGAACTCAATCTTAGAAAGTTGGTCACAAACCTTTTACCGACTCTGACATGGTTATTTTGTTTTCAGAGTAGGGGTGTTTTCGTCATTAGGCTGACCATTGATGAGATGATACTCGACTGCATCTGACCATCGGATACCAATTTCGATATTAATTGGCGATCCGCAACCCCCTTTTTTTATGACAATTGCCTTGCTGCCATCGGTTTTGGTGGGCGTGGTTCTCAGGTGAGAATTGCTTGCTCCAGTATTCCGGCCAGTTTTGCGACGAGAAAGAGGTAATTTCATAATTTCGATTAGTAGGGAAGGTTAACAGTTAAATCAGTGGATTAGAGCGGCAACTTCTGCCGCCTGGGACATGCTAATTAGTAATTACTGTCGGGTAAAAAGGAGAAAATATTCTCGGGTTTTTCTACCTTTTTTTTCGTTTCATTCCATTTTCGCGGTATTTTTAATTTCTTTCCGGTCTGACCTTAATGAGTACCTTACAAGCAAACTCGAGAACGGTTTTCTATCTCGTTGCGTCCATTCGCCATTAATGGCGCCTCTCCTGTTCTGTTCCTAAAACCTTTCCATTTCAGGGAAGCACAGCAATCCTGTAATTTGGTGTGTAGCAGATCTGTAGCTAATTACCTCTCACTCATCCTCCTCGTGAAGAATTCTCGCAGTGGTCCGACGAGATGCCTGGTCTGGTTTCGCTGAAAACCCCTCCCGACACACCTCCCCTCCAAATCCTAATCCCGAACCAGGTATCAAGCTCTGATCCCCAAACTTCTAAATCCCGATCACCAATTCCTAAAAAGACACCTTCTCCGTCCACTTCCCGTGCCACGCCCTCTCCTGACCGTTCCTCCGGGAAGAAAAAGACCCCCGAAAAGCCCAAGCTCGACGATACCGCTCTTGACAACCCTGACCTCGGGCCCTTCCTGCTGAAACTCGCCCGCGACACGATCGCCTCCGGGGATAATCCGGCCAAAGCTCTAGATTTCGCGATCCGGGCGTCTCTTTCGTTCGAGCGATGCGCGCAGGAAGGGGAACCCAGCCTGGAGCTGATCATGAGCCTTCACGTTCTCGCAGCAATTTATTGCAGTTTGGGGAGATTCGATGAGGCAGTGCCGGTGTTAGAGCGAGCGATTACCGTGCCGCACGCGAGCGACCATGCGCTTGCAGCTTTCTCCGGATATATGCAGCTTGGTGATACGCACTCCATGCTGGGTCAGCTCGATCGCTCGATTGCGTGTTACGAGGCGGGGCTCAAGATACAGATAGAAGCCCTAGGAGAGACGGATCCAAGGGTCGCAGAGACTAGCAGGTATGTCTTGCTTTCTTCGATCTCGGTTTTATATGCGTACGTTAGTGCCTCTGGGTTGAACGTGATAACGTGCGCTAAATTTCTCTCTGGACTCGCTTTTGTCTTCTGTTTTTTCCTTCGTTCAACGCGAAAGCTGACGTGCGCCACTCCTTTTTTCTTCTCTCTTCCCCAACTTCAATGTCGTTTTTGACTTGCTAGGGTTTTAGGGTATAAACAGCACATTTGCGTACGTGGCCAAGCTGGATTCCTTCGGAATCGCTCTGAAATTTCTTTTCGTTATCGTTGTAGCCTACAGAATTCCGGCGTGAGCCGCTCGGTGCATTCACCGATTTTTTCCGTCTTCTTCCGTCGTCTCTGCTGGTCGGTTCCTCGACTTACACTTGAAGGCGTCGTACGGCTAAGCCGACTGATGCGGACATTGGTTAGCGTAACGTGAGCCTGCTGGGCTTGTCTCGTCAGGGTCACTCTATTCGAGATGGTCGTTGAACTGGAAGTAGCATCGTCCGACTGCGGTCGCCTTTTGGACTTCGGAGTGTTGTTCTGTTGCGTCGAGGTCCATGATTCGACGGCTCCTCTCCGATTTTACCGTTACCGTTATTACTTATTACCTCCTTTAACTGCCGTCTCTTGAATGCTTGTCCGGTTGTCCCTCTATTAATGACGATTTAAGATCGCTCCACGTTTGTGGCCCACCATGTCCAACTCTTCCCGTTAGAGATCATCTTTTAAAATGTCTGTCGGTCGACCGTCTAGCTTGCACCTTCCGACAGCGAGGCCAATTTTACACGCCCAGTAGATTTAAATGATTTGGGCCCTCAATCTGCGTATCGTCTCTTTTCTTGTCGAATTTTATGAATTTTGAAATATATATAGCGGGGAGGCTGATGGTTGGAGCTTTGGCAGGTACTTGGCGGAAGCCCACGTCCAGGCCATGCAATTTGACGAGGCGGAGAAACTCTGCCAGAAGACCCTCGAGATCCACCGAGAGCATAGTGCGCCCGCGTCCTTCGAAGAGGCGGCGGACCGTCGGCTGATGGCCCTCATATGCGAGGCCAAGGGTGACTACGAAAATGCCCTTGAGCATCTCGTCCTCGCCAGTATGGCCATGATTGCCAACGGCCAGGACCATGAGGTCGCTGCTATTGATGTCAGTATCGGTGATATCTACCTCTCGCTTGCTCGCTTCGACGAGGCCGTATTCTCCTACCAAAAGGGCCTCACGGTCTTCAAGTCCACCAAGGGGGATAACCACCCATCAGTTGCCTCTGTTTTTGTCCGCCTGGCTGACCTCTACTACAAGACTGGCAAGCTCAGAGAATCCAAATCCTATTGTGAGAGTGCTCTTAGAATCTATGCCAAGCCTGTTCCCGGGACAACCGATGAGGAGATTGCCGGTGGGCTTACAGAAATCTCGGCTATTTTAGAAGCTCTCAATGAGCCTGAGGAGGCACTGAAGCTCTTACAGAAGGCAATGAAGCTGTTCGAAGATGTGCCAGGACAGAGGGGAACAATTGCTGGGATTGAAGCTCAAATGGGTGTCATATTTTATATGGTTGGGAGGTATGGGGAATCTCGCAGCTCCTTTGGGAGTGCGATGTCAAAGCTTAGAGCTGGAGGGGGGAAGAAATCAGCGTTCTTTGGAGTGGTATTGAACCAGATGGGCTTGGCCTGCGTGCAGTTATATAAAATCGACGAAGCGGCAGAATTGTTTGAAGAGGCCAGGGGAATCCTGGAGCAGGAATATGGGCCCTATCATCCTGATACTCTTGGGGTGCTCAGTAATCTGGCGGCTACTTACGACGCACTGGGCAGGTGAGTGTCCCGAGTTTTCTTTTATTCTTTTACTTTATGCTCGTTTACCCTTTACACGCTCAAATTTCTTCATAAATAGGATATTTTCTGCTTATACACCAAAATGTTTTGTAAATCGAAAATGATCTCAATTGCAGTCTTAATATGATTAGTACCATCTCCTTTTCTTCTTCCTTACGCGGTTGTCTATGGAGAGTTTTATTGTCCATGAGGAATCGATGCACTAATCGTGAGTCAAAAGGAGTATCTGCTGTTTCCCTGGAGAAACTATACTCGAAGTTAAAACACTAGTGTGCTTAATAAGCAAAGCTGCTTCGAGTTTGGAATGTTGTCCGCTCATCTGAGGTGATATTGTTGTGTGTTAACAGGGTAGAAGATGCTATTGAGATCCTGGAATACATTCTAAAGGTGCGGGAAGAGAAGCTTGGCACAGCTAACCCTGATGTAGACGATGAGAAGAAAAGGTTGACAGAGCTCTTGAAAGAAGCAGGCAGAGTGAGGAAAAAAAAGGCTAAGTCACTTGAAAATCTCCTTGACTTAAATTCACAAAGGACAAAGAAAGAAGGAACAAAGAGATGGGCAGGATTCGGTTTCAGATCCTGAGATTAATATATATATATTTTCCAATTCTAAATCTCTGTAACATAAAAGAATTTGTACAAGTGGCGGTTTGGAAGAAGAAGATGCCTTTTAAGCTTCCAATTTCTTATTTGCCTTTTTCGGCTTGATTTTTTTATTTGTTTTTTGGCGCTGTAATTGAATGGGTCTTCCTGATGAAAATTTTCAGTTATATGGGTAAATAAGCTCTTTATGCCGGTTCCTAATTTGAGCACCTTGGCTCCGTCTCCCCATGCCTGCTTTTCTATTTCTAGCATTGAAAAGAAACCGACTTGTGACCAATACAGAGTCAAAACAAAGCAGAAACAGTGCAGTTAATGGACAACATGAATCTATTTCTCTCAAGTGTTAAAAAAAATCTTTCCCTTAAACTCTTTAATTAGTGAACAAACGTCATATAATGCTAGAATTGACACATCTAAGATTGTGTTAGTCTGAATGCCTACCTCGGAAGCTGTCTCAGAGACTATCGTTTACATGTGCTCATTTGAGAGCACATAATGCATAACATGGCCTAATACATCTTCCAAAAGAAAGTTCATTTCCATAATCAGTTGAGAAATGAAGTAGATATTGTTCTTTCTCTTTTTCTTGACCAACAAAAGCAATTGGTGTGTACTCACTGCCGCTGATCATCTTCTCTACCATATATAAAACAGGAAAAACAATTTTATATCTGCTAGACATCTCAAAAACTATCTCAATCAGTTCATGTGCTAAACAGAGGAGTAACCACAGTAGAGTTTTACTTTTTAGAACTATAATGGCAGTGGCTCTCAAGGTATTCTTTGCTCTTCCACTAAATAGGAACGGATGGGAAATTCTGAGAACATTGTTCCTAACATTGCCCCTGATGGTCCGAACTTTTGTCAAAACATCTGTGCTATCTCCCATTTTGCCGTGGACTCAACAGCCTATCTTTCTGGCTTAGAATGGAGACATGGTTTACCGAGTCCTGCAATAAAAAAAATAGGTCACAATTGTCCGCCAATGTAATAAAAATTGATCCTATTTTTGTAACCGCTATGTTGATATTCATATATTAAGCAGCTGTGAATTAAAGCATCTCCAACATACGTAAGAAGAGATACAGTTCATTCCACCTGAGAGAGGGAGAGAGAGAGAGAGGATTTTGTGTTTGAGTAGGGGTTGTGAAGGATGCTCCCATAATTTTGAACAAAAGGCCCTACATGACAGACTTCTGAAGCACTGCCTGCAAAGGAAGAAACCTGATTTTACCTTCTTTGGGACTATGTGTGCTCTTCTCGGAGATAACCGGGTCCAGGCTTGAAAGGATCTGATTCCATATATGCCTCCTCACGGGGGAAGCCAGCCTCATTCATACGGTTGCTCAGCACATGCATGATTGCTTTCTTTCTACCACCATACTCATCTCGATTGTTTTCAACATATGATCTGGCTTCTGCAGCCACCTCATTTACAAAATCGAAGCGGTTATCTTCCCTTAGCAGTAACATCTCAACATCCATAGTCATAAGTTTTCCAGTATCTTTTATCCTCCTCATTTGTTCCTCAAGGAAAGGAATCCTCTCCATTTTATATTGTGACTTGTCATCTTTCTTTATCTGAAACATACATAGGCATAATTTAGCACTGCAGACCACAAGAAGGAACCTTATTATACTCTCCATGATGTACCAATAATAGGCCTCAAAAAAAAAGTTTGTTGATTACAATAATAGCCCTAAAAAATTGTTATCAATAGTTACTATTGGCATGGATAAAGAACCCAAAATATTGTGTGTAGGTGTGTGTGTGAAAGAGAGAGAGAAAGAGAGAGGTAGATTTGAACCTCCAACATTTCATAGCATAGTTTGTTTAACAATTATGAGGATTTGACCCAACTGTGGATCTACAGAGTCAAAATACCAAAGCTTTGTTTTATTCATAGAACCCTTTTATGTTTGTGATTATGGGCAGCAACAGAATCCTGGACTCCAAGGTTGAGGCCAAGGGCAGTCCAGCCTGCAGTGGCCATGGCTTCCCTGACATCACTGTCACCTTTTTTGAGTTCAATGTGGGGCCTTCCCTTTCCACCCAAATGTGGTGAGTAACTTAACTGACCTCTCTGGCACCTATCTTATACAATGAAGGTAAAGAAACCAAAAGTTTTTTTCTTGTACCAATGCAGCCTCAAATACCAATCAGAATAACAAGGACAACAACAACAATAACAACAATAACAGTCATCACCACCACCAAAACAAAAGAGGAATTTTCCTCATCTGAATATGAGAAAAAGTAGTAGAACAACCTGATTACACCTTAACCCAATTTTGCATGATAATGACTACTGACAGAACATAGTAAGAAGCAGGTTTCTTCTCCTTTGTTCTAGTACAACTTAGAAAAAAGTTTGTCGTACATAATAAATTATGTATAGCAGTATATCATAAAGTAGGTTCAGTATTCTGGTTACCATCAATGTTTATTGAAGTACTTAATAGAGAGTTATTTGGCATTGTATAACTATTTTTCTCTTAAGGGAAGAAAAATTCATCTTAACTAATTTGTTCACTTGTTATTCTTGAAAGTGATCATCATATCCCAAGATAAATAATCTGTCCTTTGCCTCTCATCATTGTACCTCTTTGATGCAAACAACCATATCTATAACTCTGACTCAATTTGATTCTATAAGGCACACTGTAGAGGGCAGCAAGATTTTCATCCATCAACTTCTTCTGTTTCAACTACTTTTCAGAGATCATCTCACAATTTGGTATTATTTTAACTTCTGTTTCAACAATTTTTTTACCTTAGCAGTGATCATCTCACAATTTGATATTATTTTAACCTATACATTTAATATCTCAAACATGACAACTACAGCCCAATCTACATGTTTCTTCCTATCTTATGCAAGCAAAAAAGGCAGAAACGTGTCATTGTAACAGCTGAATACACTTACTAATAGTTTCCACCATCAAGCAATTTCAGAATGTGCAACTGGATGAAAGACTTTTAACAGCATATCCATCTACAAGTTGCCCGAAACTTCTCATCTTTCACTTACTGAAATTATGCGTCATAAAAATGACATCCAATCACTCCAAATAAAGCTTATCATACCTTGGGGAGATTTCCTCACACTATAGATAAGGTAATGAGATTTCATGAATGTGGATAGATCGAAATGGCAAAATCTCTAATCACATAAAATTTTCTTTGACAGCTTATTGAGGTGTGACTGACAAGTTCCATTTGACATTAAGTTATGTGCTTGTCAGGCATCTAGTAAAATCTACAAAAGTTTTTGAGAATAGAATTCCCCAGAAGAATGAAAGTCATAGGCTGATTGCCACCATCAAGAAAGAGTTGCTTGAGCATTTTGGTGGTGACAAGTTCTTCAAGCTTTAATGAAGAGCACAGACTCTAGTAGTCTACAGTGCCTCGGTTTCAGAGCCTACGTTAGACTACACTATGTGAAAAAATTCTAGAATTAAGTTGCTTGAGAAAAACTGCCACGACTCTGATTGCAAAACCACAGAAACAAATTGTCTAAAAAAAGGTACACATTGTACACTCGAGTTGATTTCCTTGAAATCAAAATTATGCACTGTATTGAGTTGTAGACTTTTTAAAGACTACAACAGTAATAGCATAATACAGCTTATGGTGATAGTCCAATCGCTTAATGCTCCCTACTACAGAGAGGAAAAGCCAGATTTTCTCCGAAGTTCCTATGAAGAACTCCAAATTTGCCTGTTTTGCAGAAAGCAATTTATAAGGTGGAGTTCCAGTTCCACTCAGTACCAATTCAAACGTACTCGGGTAGTTTCTTCTTACTGGTGCTTTCAAGTTTGTAAGTAATTCACGCAACTCTGTTGCAAACATTTCAACGAAGGTATTGGGTTGATAAATGCATAGATGCTTTAAATCAAATGCCGCTTATGGCAATCTGAACTTTAAAGGAAATCCCTAAACGATCCAAAATAATCCTAGGGAAATGTCGATTCAAAGATTTCGATAAATGATAGGACAATAAAGCCAGTTCTTGTCGTTCATATAGCGTACCAATTTCCTGCGTCGCCATATCCTTCCCCTGTTCCTGCTATCGCCCGGTGATTCCTACAACCAGACACTTGAATCAATTCAAAACAGGTGCATCATACAAGAAGAAAAGTGAGAATTATAGAGAGAGAAAAAAATCAATGACGCGTACTTAAACGTAATGCTCAAAGATAACCTGTTTTTTAGCAGAGAAACTGAAGTTCGGTGGATTTTCTGTTCCATTTGAAATCTTCTGCGAGAGGTGGAAAAAAATAGCATTAGTAACTTTGGAAGGGAGGAAGAAATAAAAAGATGAAGAAAAGTGAATCTCACAGGCAACAGCAAAGGAGAAGGGCAAATAAAATGCCTTGACGATAGTGCCATGGTTGTCACTAGTTCCTGGCCAGCTTTCGTCGATTGAGAAGCCTAGATAGCCCAGATAACAAACGAAGGATAAAGCAGAAAGCAAATTGAATATAAAATATAAAATATAAAATATAAAAACGACCCAATAAGGGTCCATAGCTCAGTGGTAGAGCATTTGACTGCAGATCAAGAGGTCACCGGTTCGAACCCGGTTGGGCCCTTATTAAAAAGTAATATTTTTATTATATCTAAGTTTTATTTACCTGAGTTACTTTTATATGTAATGGTAATGTTAATTTTTTCGATTAAAGTTAATATCATTTTTAAATTTTTATTTGCAGCTCACTTAAACCCCTAGCAAATCACTAGACTGTAAAGATTCAGGTTGAAGCCCGTTAACTAGAAGACTGGAAGCTTCGCCGGAGGCGCAGGTTTGACTGACCACGGCCACGAGCCCTATCCAGGAAAATCCCTAGTCCTCCCGCTTTTCATCACGATTCAGAGTCGGAGGCGAAAAAAATTTCGCAGGCCAGAGCGCGAGACACGACCTTTGGCAGCAGAAAAGCAAAATTAGAAAAAAGGAAAGGCTGAAAGTCTGTAACACACACACACCCCGAAGTGTTAACAACCCTGATAACTTCAGCTAAACTCTGCTGCTCGCAGTGTCTAATCTCATAGATCGAGCGGTCGGAAATCTCTCAGGATTTTGAACGAATCTCTTCCCGGCAAAACCACCATTTGAAGCACAACCTAACTCTACGAACTCTCTCTCGCTCTCTACCCTCTCATTATCGGCATCAGCGAAAACAGCAAAGGCCAATTTAAACAAAAAAGCCCTTGAAAACGAGTACTCGGCTTCTAGGTTTTGAGATAATTGGCATTTGGCAATGTCTGCCACCAAGATGGCTTCTTATTTTCGATCTTGTGGACAAGGACGAATACAACAATAGAGAGGGAGAACGGGGGGATTAAAAGACACGATATGGAGCGATCTCGATCCAAAAGGAGCTGTTACTATGATCAGGACTATGATTCCCAAACCCTTCCTCGGACTAAACCCCGGTACCACCACCACAGTCACCAGTACAGTCACCGCCGCGGGAGTGGCGGTCGGCCTTCAAAGCCTCAAGACCTGCCTCCGCAGGGCTCCATTACTTACAGGATCCTCTGCCCCGACGTTAAAGTCGGAGCTGTCATCGGAAAATCCGGTAGCATCATTAAGACCTTCCGACAAGAGACCGGGGCTTGGATCAGTGTGCATCCTTTGATCCATGGTGATGAAGAACGCATTATCGAGATCTCTGATGCTAGGGGCCGAGATGCTGACGGCCGTTCCCAGCATTACTCGCCTGCCCAAGACGCCCTACTGATGATTCACGAGAGAATCATTGACTGTGAGGGAGGTTTTGGCGTTGGGTTTGAGGGGGGAGGTGGTGGAGATGATGAGGATGACTATGGCCCACGAGGAAGCGGCAGCGCGGGCCGCATTGCAACCAGGTTAATTGTGCCAAGGACAATCGTAGGGTGTTTGTTGGGGAAGGGCGGGAAGATAATTGAGCAGATGAGAATAGAGACAAAAACTCAGATTAGGATATTGCCAAGGGACCGTAATATGCCTCAGTGTGTGACAATGACGGAGGAGATAGTTCAGGTACTCTGATCAAGGAATAGTTTGATCAGTTATTCGTTTGCTGAGCTTTGTTTTAGAAACTGTTGCTTCATCTTCTAGATTTTGGAAAACTACTCTGGTTTGAGTTTTCAGGTTGTGCGTTGATCAGTAGGTTTTGCTTTACTTTGAATGCTTACTGTCCATTTAGGAGATTATAGAAATAGCAAAACACTAAAAATTTGGTGTAAATAAAAGGTTTTGATATGATCCATCACATGTCTTCAATACTCTTTAATAAATGGTCTCATTTTATCATTGAACTAGATTTTTGGATGGAACTTTTAAAGAAGCAAGTAACGCTGATACTGTAAACACCTGCACTCTTTAGTGTTTTAAGTTCTCTAAAGCTAAATAGACTCAATTAGAGACTGAGACTTGCAGCCAGTATAGATAACAACTCAGAATGAATCAAGGTTAGTCACAAAACGGCAGTCGTAGTTGTATGTTGAGATTTAAGATGACATGAAATTGTTATGGTAATTTCTAGCATCTGATGTGTCAATCATAGTTTCACTTTTATTTTATATCCTGCATTAGCTATTTCTCATTTCTCCAAGCTAATATCAGCATCTGTTTTTTCTTGCTTTTTTTTGTGATAATAATGAGAATAAGAATTCATTAAGAAGGCTCAAAAGAGCAAAAAACGAGAATACAAGAAAGCTAAGGCTATAGCCACTGCAGGAACAGGAAGACCTACACAAAGAAGACAGATCATAATGGGAATGACCTGCCGATATTGAGGTGCTGTTGAGCTGCTCCATCTCTCGCTAGAGAGTCAGCTACACTATTGGCAGCCCTTGGAGTATGCTTCTAAGAAATGGTCAAATTGATTTTTGCTTCCATTCTAGGATATGGATCTTTTCTCATATTAAAACCTTCAAATTGATCTTTTGAAGCATCAGATTAGAGAAATGGGTTCTTGCAAGTTGGCGGTGTTGTGATGTTTTTGAAAATGCTCTGCCTGGATCATTCTACTGTCATTTAGGCAACTACAGTATCAATTCTTTTCTGCATCCTTGATGGAGATGGGTTTTGTATTATAAATAAGTCACTGATTTCATGTTAAGGATGCCTCAACTAGGGGTTTTAGGATTATTAAACGGAGTTGGTGATGATGTCTAATTATTTGCCCATATGGTAGAGAATTTTTTAATACAATGTGAAGAGATCTCAATGAAAGGAGGACTCCTTAGGGAGCATGATGTAAAAAATAAAATACATTGTAATGAACCTTACTACATTGTAACGAACAGAAATGGAATCTAATCAATTAGAAAGTTGCTCTCAGCAACAAAAGGTTGAACGAAGTGCCACTCCTAAGTTCCAAGATGATAAAAAAGTAGATATTTTACTACTGAAACATCTCCAGCAGTTGAGATTTGTGCTGCAGCTTGGTGGATCATCTCAGGTTTGAGCCTCACTAGGCTTTGAGGGTCCCAGTATATGCCATTGTAATAGAAACACAAGAAACAGAAACTGCTCCTTGATTGACATTAGAACTCTGTCAGTGAATGTCATTTTGTCTATTTGTTTTACTTTTATCTTTTGGTGAACAGACTGTAAGTCCATTGTTTTGGATGGCAAAAATCTAGATCATGGAGAGGTGTCTATTTTGGAGCATATAACGTGTGGTATGGTTGTCTCCTTTACAGGTAGTTGGTGATGGGAATGCAGTGAAGAAAGCTGTAGCAATTATTTCGTCTCGACTGAAAGAAGCTATGCTTCGTGAGCGTGGATCTTTCCGTGGACGATTACACTCACCAGAACGTTATTTTTCCCCTGATGATGACCTTAATCCTCACATGAACAATGTAAGATCACCTTTGGATGGGGGTCACCGTTCAAGCAGTAGGTATGCACCATCTGGTTATGGATTTGATTCTGCAGCTGCCCCAATGGGTGAGCATGCACAGTCATTTGCTGGTGAAGACCTTGTCTTCCAGATCCTTTGTCCAAACAACAAGGTAGAAAGTGTCACGGCAGAGTCAGAAGGGATTATAGGGATTCTCCATGGTGAAATTGGTGTTGATGTGAGGGTTAGTGACCCTGTACTGGGGTCAGATGAACGTGTTATTACTATTACGTCTGATGAGGTATTTGCTCCAATACTTCTACTTTCTTTCTTATTGAAAAATTTCTTGCATACCATCTTTCCCTTGAAGCTGTTTCAAATTATGGGGATGCAAATGACCTTTTCTCTCCTTATTTTTAGTTCATTATATTCTTTTGAGCATATTTCGCATCATACGCGTCTTTACTCTTAGAGTTTGTTCTGGGGCCTATCACTTTTTTGTTTTATTTGTCACCTAAAGTTTTATTTTCTATTTTTCTGATATAAGCAGGTGAATGAGCCACAGGAATAGGGAAAAACCTGTTTTCCCTGTTTGTACTTTAAACAGATCAGTAGAATCCAACAGGGTGATTTGCACTTCAAAACCTGTCATTGATGTACCTTTCTTCAAGCAGCCTAGGATCTTGGGTGAAACTAGTGTAATTAATCAAGAGATGAACTCAAAGAAAGAAGCAGGGCTTCTAGAGTTTTCAATTGAAATAAAAATAGGAAAAATATCATAAAGAAGTTGGTTGCTGGTATTTTATTTCCCTGCACTACTTACAATGGCATATTCCATGTCTGCTCTTTTTGCTGATAAACCTATACAATCTTTTAAAAGTAATTATATACTCAGGTTCTCTCACTTCCTGCCCAACTCATGAACATAAAATAAACTAAATATGATTTTTGGCTGAATAAATGACAGTTTCCACCCTTGTGGATTGTTTGCTAGGCAGACTGAGCATATGCACCCATGTCTTTTCTGTCAATATCTTTGGTGTTGTTACTTTTTCTGGGTGTGAAACTAGCTTTTTTATATCTTCTGTTATCTATCTCACTGGGATCTGCTATATGTTTCTGAGGTATCTGCAAACTGGTCTCCTCTGCTATTTTGTTCAGTGTAGCTACATCAGTCTCAGTCTTGGTTTCTATGGTCTTAGATTAGGTGAGACACTGTTTTCATACTCTGATGGGTGTAAATAGATGCGCCATGCAAGATTTTTTGTTAGAGTCAAAATTACATAAAAATAAGATGAAAAAATCAACATGACCAAAACTTTAAAAAACACTAGTTAAATTAACTTTATCATAATAGCATTATGGTTGCCATATCTATGTTATTGGGTGGTGCAAGAATTCAGTTGACATTCCTGGGGATTTACCATGATTTTTGTCAGATTCGCAAGCCAATTAATTGTATCTAATAACATAGTGTCATGTATTGAGATCAGCTAATGGCTTGGCTGATAATCTTGCTAAAGAGGGGTTCCCTCTCAAACATCTCATTGTGAATGTTACCCCCTCCTAGCTTTTCTAATCTTCTTTCTTTTAATAAAATTTTCTGACTATTAGATAGGAAAAAGTTGTCACATCTATATCTCAATTGTCATAAAAAAAATTCTTGGTAGTATAGTAACTTGCCACTTGAGAAATTACTCTATAATCATGTTCTACAGACACCTTTTTTTCATATATATTTATTTTGATGGATTGCCAAAATATATATATATATATATGTATTTTGAAAGATTCTAAAGCTAGCGAGACTCTAAATCTCTGGTCTTGTCACTTGCATCTCTTTAACAATTACTCCACAAGGATGAAGCTGAATTATGAAATTTTGGCCTTCTTGTATGCCATACTGTTTTAAATGAGATCTAATTTGATCTTTAAATGGATAATTGAAGTCTCCAAGGCAAGCTTGAGTTCTTGAACTGGTCAAATCGGCTTCTGTCTGCATTTTATTGACTTATTGATGAACATAAACAGTAGCCTTGGTATTCATCTTGTTTCTATTTCATATCTTATGTGTTTACTTTTAGCACCAAATAAGTTGGAAAATGATGAAAAGCTAGAGAATCTCCTGTTAATACTCAGTGAAACACAACTAAAATTATGTAAGAAATTGCTGGGTGAGGCTTCCTCTGGTTTTGTATGCTATGCTTGGTTAAACTTATAAGGTGTCACTGCACAACTAAATATTCTGTGTGACTGCCAAATACAATATTAACCTTCAAGCATTCGTCTGTAAGAAGTTCATGATTTAGATGCTGGAAATCAGCTCATCACTATCATACCTTGTTCACATACCTCAAAGACAATTTCTTGGAGAGTCCACCTGAGACCAGTGGCTTCACATGGAAAATGACCTGTTTTCCATGATTTTGGATGAGGCGAAATTGTGCAACAGAATTGTGTTTAATTACTGTTTCTTTTCAAAAAAATTATACCCCTTCCCTTCCCCCATTGAGAAAAAGAACTGACTAATCCAAGTCAAAGGGTTGAGAAACTCAAAGCCACTATTCCTGAACAACTTGGAGCAGGGCCTTCTTTTTTCACTATTATGGATACGAAAATAATGGAAAAATGGTAGACACTACTTCTGTGTTCTCAGACATACCATATGATCTCACTTTTGGTGCTCCTGGGAAGTCAAGTCATCAGAGGATTCCACCACTTCTTTGATATAACAAATCGCAGGTTCCTATGCTTCACACCCTAAGTTTAATGATTGGGACACTTGTTTGTAATTTGACCTCTGGTGTACTTCTATGTTCTCCCACGCAAAGACTTTTTTTCTGGACCAGACTATGTTGCTAGGACGTGAATATTAGAGGTATACACAATCAAAAACCAACTGGAGGTCATGACTTCAGAATACAAAATCCAGTCTCCATGGTAATATAATTACTAAAATCTGCAGGATTTTTTGTTGGTTCTTCTAAACTAGGGTATTCAGTTTTTAGTTCTGTTAATTTCCTTGTGTTATTCTCTTTTCATAGTTGTTTGAAGATGAAATCAGTCGTCATGGATGTTCTCAAACAAAAAAGAAAAATCCAGTTGTCATGGATATATTTTTTCTATCACATGAGAAATAAGATATATAGTAGGAGAGAACTTCTGGAGGTAAAATTTGGTTAATAAACATACAAAAGGTAAAAAAACACAAGCTAAATACAAAAACACAAGGCACAATAGATTGGTCAAAGGGGTTTCTATGACCTTCAATGAGGTGTTGCCAGATAGTCTCATATTTAGCCAAGGAATCAGCGTGGCCTATGATACATTTGGGATGTGGACATGGATAATTTAGGTGCCTTAATTTTGTCAGGATACACAAAAAAATGTCCTGGTAGTATCCTTTTTTGGATGCTCAACTGATGTCAACTGCTGATTCCCGTTTGACCACAAGAAGCAAGGTGAAGTAGTGCATGAAGATCCTGAGGGCCAGGAGAAAGGTCTTCAACTCTGCCTCTGTGGATTCACAATGATTGAGGGGCCAGTGATAACAAGGCGAATACTGCAGAATCTTTTATGGCATTATAACTACCAGGAGGCCCAGGGTTTCCCTGGAGCTGTTGTCAACGTTAACTTTGAGCCAGCCACAAGGAGGAGGGACCAATCCTTGGGATTGTTAGTGTTATGACTGGAAGAGTTGATCAGTCATTTTTATCATTGCATGCATGAAGTTCTAGATTTTCACTTCTTTTGGGACATTGTTCAGACGAACCGGTCAATGAATTTTGTTTTTGTGACTGTACAACTGCAGTGTTATATATGTATCTCACATTTTTTTCCTACTGCCAAGAACTGTTTGATCAGTCTTCTTCTTCTTCTTCTTCTTCTTCTTCTGCATAATACAGGGTCCAGATGATGAGATGTTTCCAGCCCAGGAAGCTCTTTTGCATATCCAGACTTGCATTGTGGACCTGGGTCCGGATAAGGATAATATCATAACAACGAGATTGCTGGTCCCTTCTGATGAAGTTGTTTGTTTGGAGGGCAGAGATGGGTCTTTATTTGAGATGGGGAGATTGACTGGTGCAAATATACAGATCGTACCCCGAGAAGAACTACCCCAGTGTGTAGCTGGGACGGATGAACTTGTTCAGGTTTGTGGTTTTGGTCTTGGTTAACCTTCCTGAGGGTACTAAAATAAATGGAACAGTATTATTAATAAAAGCAAAATTTTGGCAGATAACAGGGGACATTAGAACGGCCAGAGAGGCCCTTGTTCAGATAACATCGAGGCTACGGAGTTACTTATACCGTGATGTTATATCTTCAAGAGAGCCTCTTCCACCACTAGGCTCTGGTCCTGGCCATAGTGGGAGTGGATTTGGAGTGGAGGCTGGTGCTTCTCCCAGCAGAAGTATGGCCCGTGAAGGTTACCAAGCAAATGAGCCTCAGGCAGCTGGCTATCAAAACATCATCCCAGCTACAACAACACGTCCATCTAAGGTGGAAGTCATTTTTTTTATTTTTTATTTCCTTTTTCTTTCTAAATTGAAATTTGAGTTCTCTCATGAATTGTGCAGATACATGTTTTCTGTTTCTTTTTGTCGACCTACCCTTTATCTAGTTACCTTCATGCCTTGACTTTGAAGATTATTTACCCTTTTAATTGCGCTCTGTTTCTTAAAATTGTATTTATTGGCCCTAGGATATTGCACGCACTGGAAGTGGGCAAGTGGAACAGGAAGAAAGTAATGCTGAGGAAGCGCCAAGTGTGCCAACAAGGTTTGTGGATTTCTAGCTCCTTTATTTTTTATTTTATCCTCAAATACCTGACAAGCTAAAATCCTAGATTACCATGTCTTTTAAGGTTTCATGCTCCAATTGTCACTAAAAGCACACTAGAGGTCATAATACCGGAACATGCAATTCCCAGCCTCAGAATGAGATCTGGAAGCAAGCTTGCACAGATAAGTGAGGTGATTTGGCATCTTAATCCTCTTCTGCCTTCAGATTTGGTGGTTGGGTTTCTGTTTTTTACATTGTACCTTCTCTCTTATGGAGACAGATGTCGGGGGCGACAGTCAGATTTGTTGAAGATAACTCTGATAGACCTGAAAAAGTTATCCAAATCTCCGGTACACCAGATCAGGCAGAGAGAGCCCAGAGTCTTCTGCAAGGGTTCATTCTGAGCAGTAAGTGATTTTCTTTCTGTTATTCTTTTCCTGTCACTTTTCAGAGTCATAATTTTCAGCTGGTTTGATGTTGGTCAGCTCAAGAAGATACTCCAACCTGATTTGAGCTTATGGATCTATTAAAGTGGAGAACTTGCAAGGCTGCAAAGGGTGCTTGGTAAATATTCTCATCAGTTTGTTACACTATGAGAAGACGCAGTGCCTCTTGTGGAAGGTATGACTGCATACCCTCTGATTGACAACCTTTAAAGAATGAAAAGGGATGAGTACACCCTCACTTTCAGGAAGTTTCCTTTTCTCTGGTTTGTTGTGGCTGAAGTGGGAATCTGCATTTTGTACATTCATTTTTTAGTCTCCTCAGCAGGTTCTGAAATTGTCGGTCTCCTTTTTCTTTTGCTTCATCAGCCTTTACTAACTATTAGATTTTTAGTAGCGCGTAATCAGGAAGTCTTTAGATCAAATGCCATATGAATTGCTTACTGAGCAGAAACTATGGGCCTGCTGGTGAGTAATATTTTGGAAAGAATCTGCGAAGTGTATAGAGGAACCGAACCATTCAATGTTACTCTCAATTCACAGCTTTACGTGTCATCTGCAGTAAGGCTTTACTAGTTTGCCATATTGTGCGTTTTGTCCGCAGTCATCTTGTGTTACTGGATATAACAATAGATCAAAAAAATTTATACTTCACTATTCTAAGTCAATTATTGTGCAATTTGATTATTAATCGTGTCTTCTATTCTATTCCTACTTGTAGGTAAGTGCACGGACAATTATTAGAAAAAAAATTTGGGTGTAAATGATTGGACCTGTGACAGAAGTCATTACTGTAAATAACTAGGATTCGTAGATTGTGTAAGCAATACCTGGTTATTAATATATTGATATCGGTTCACACAGATTACTCGAGGACCCAATTTGATTATTAAACAGACAGCAAACAGGTTTGTCCTATGAAGCATGCAGTTCCCAAAATTTTAATTAGTTCAAAAATCAAAGAAGAAAATTTTGGAATATGAACATGATTGAAAGAAGCCTATCCTGGCCTTTATATCACAGGATCTGTTGCAAAATTCAAAGAGTCTCAACATGTTCTTTAACTGACCTATGATTGAACAGAGCAGACCTCTAATTTTACCTGCACGGAGAAGGCAGCAAAGGCTTATTTAAAAGCTTTGAGTGGCTGGGCAAGTGGGCTTGCGTATGAGATTGGAACCAATAGACTTTTCCCCTCATTAATACTGAGATGATCATAAATGCGACGAAGGTTTCACTTCCGATGCTCATAATATCTTCTGCTAATATGTGTCTGTCTATTTATCTGAAATGCATTAGGCGATGCTCTGGTCGCATTCTTGGAGAGAATGCGAGGTCGCCCAAGAGAGTTTCGGCTTTAGTACGAGGATGGATCAGTGTGGGACCTAGATAAATTTCTCTTGGCTCCCACTTGCCGCACCCTTCCCTTGCTAGCTTTTATGAAGAACTTATCTACAGAGAAATTGATACAGAAGAAGAAAGATGTAATACTCTCTGGATAAATTATTTTTTCCTTGCACAGAATGAACACTTATGACCCTGACTCTCAATTCCCTGACTTCTTGTGTTCGGTCGTATTTTCATCGCTTACAGTTATGTTCCTTGGAAGTTAAGGAACATTGAATTAAAAAGACTTTTAATTTCAGCTTAGTCATTTTAGGAATAATCCTCCCACTTTTGGGAGCATCTTGTTCTTCCTTGTGCTTTAGAGCAACAAAGTATTTTTTATTTATATATAATTTGCAGTTCGCTGACCAATGCGTGAAATAATTGCAGAAGTGAACTTTCCTGTTGGGGTATTTATTTCTCTTACCCTGGAATGGTTCCAAGTTCCAACTCGCAAGCGGCAGCCTGTGAGAGCAGTCCGATGGCCAGAGCTTGCTGATTTCGAAGCAGATATATAGAGGGTTTATCCGTTTATATTTACGCTCAAGAAAAAGGTAACTTTACTAATGTGCCACCTCTAATGGTCTTGATCATTTTATCTAGTCCTTTTTCATCCCAATTCTAGTCAAAACACAGAACACAAAGCAGATGTTCTGTCCATCATCTATCAATCGCAACTTGATACAGCGATAACAATTCAAGTAATCACCAGATTCGTGAGTTTTTATATGTAGGCCTTAAAACGCAGTCTTCTGCTTTAAATCTTTCGTTCATGACGAACTGAGAGCTCCGTCTGCTGCCATAATTTACGAAGCCCACATTCCTCAGCCATGTAAAAGATCATTCTTCTTCTCTAACTATTGATAATCAGTTATCGATTACTTCTGATTTGTGCTATGCCAGCATCTCTCCATTCAGAGAAAGCAGGAAAGGTAGTGCGGGCAAGAAGGGAAGCTTGGATTGGATTAGACTGGGTTTGGGACTTACAGAAAGAAAGCGATGAGAGTCAATTCTTGGAAAGGTTCAACGGCATCTTGTTCTAATGGATTTGACTCTTAATGCTTGGCGTCTCTCACTTTCTTCACTTGCTTGTCATGTTTTCTCTATCAGACGAGAGAAGGGAGGTGTGGGTCTTTAATCTGTTACAAAATCACTATTCCTGTGCGAGCCCTTGGAAGTGCAGAGCAGATACCCTACGTTGGCTTCCCATTGGTAGATGCTGTGACTTGCAATCCATAGGTCATGACCGCAACCCGGGTTGAAGATTCGAGCCTGACCCGGGTCGGAAAAGGTGGTTTTATAAAAGGAAAACGTAACGTAAGGCGCAGGTTAGAAAAGGTGGAGAGTGGAGGAAAAGGCGCATAGTTTTTATCGCGAGTGGGAATGAATGCATTTAACTAAAAATGGGAAGTGGATAAGCAGAAGTTGATTCTCCACATGCAATCTCGCGTCCATTAAATGAAAAGAGCCCGGCAACTGGCCTTCGTATAAATTGAGCAATCCGTCTCTGAGAGTTGCATTCAAATGGAGGGTAGGGCTTTGAGAATCTTGAACCCAGTGCCACTCCTTCTCTCTCCTCTTTACTCCCTTCCCTCCATGTGTTCATTTAAACTGCACAAGCCAATACATACCGCACTCGTATCCCCCTACGGTTATTAGTATAGACAAACTCCAGGCCAGCTGCTGCGAGAGCTTCTTCTACCTTCCACCTTCCCTCCCTCCCTCCCTCCCTCCCTCTATATATACGTTTCTAACCGTCCTGAACTGACTCTTACTTCTGTGACTGTGAGAGTGAGATACATATAGATTAATTCGCTTCACCTTGCCGTCGTCGTCGTCGTTGAAGCAGCCATGGTTTCTGCAGATCTTGCGAGAACCGTAGTGGGCATTTTAGGTCTGCGGAAACTGATCATCAAACCCGTTTTGGAATTTGATGAATTGGTGTTGGGTTTCTCTGTGTGAGGCGCTATATGTAGTGGTCCTTTGTTTTCTGTATTTTTTAGAGAACAGAAAGAGTGATCGTTTTGAGACGCAGCTTCGTTCCATTTCTTCTGTTTCTGTTTTTTTTATTAGTTAACTAAATTTTTTTGGCTTCTTTGCTCTTTGCAGGAAACATAATATCACTGGGTTTATTTCTTTCTCCCATGTATGTATATAAAGACTGGGAATTATTCAGTTTTTAATTGATTTTTCAGTTTAGTATCAATGGCTGGTATTTATTAAATCGTCCATTGAACGAATTGCAGGCCGACTTTCTTCCGCATTTGGAAGAAAAGATCCGTGGAGCAGTTCTCGTCGGTGCCGTACCTCGCCACTCTTCTCAATTGCATGCTGTGGTGTGTTTACGGGCTGCCGTTGGTGCACCCACACAGCATGTTGGTGATCACCATTAATGGCACCGGCCTCCTCATCGAGCTCTTTTATGTTCTCCTCTTTCTTTTATACTCTAGCGGGAAAAAGAGGATGAGAACGTTCCTCATCTTCATCATTGAAGTAATCTTCGTAGTCGCCGTCGCCATTTTTGTTCTCACAGTTTTTCACACCTACGAGAAGCGATCTCTGGTCGTCGGATGCTTCTGTGTTTTCTTCGGGACCATGATGTATGTCGCTCCCTTGTCAGTCATGGTAAACAAATTCTCATCTCCTCTTCCCTTTTAAATTCTATTCGAGCGTGACATCTCGCATGCATGGAATCTCGGTCTTACTAGATCTTCCGATCGGTCAAGATCAACCACTGCAAATTAGAAAAGAAAGTTTTGAAATTCATGAATTAATTCCCTTCAAACTTCTAATCTTCGCATTGCTCACAGAAAATGGTACTCCGAACGAAGAGCGTCGAGTACATGCCGCTGTCACTCTCGCTAGCCTCCTTTGCCAACGGCATTTGCTGGACTACATACGCTCTCATCCGCTTCGACCTCTTCATCACTGTAAATAAAATCACTCTTTTTTTCTCTTTTTCTTCTCTTTCTCATCAACATTGATAACCGCAAGCATATGTATTAATATTTTCATGGGAAATAAGGGGTTGATTTCCGTGCCCAGATTCCGAACACTCTGGGGATGATGTTTTCGATCGTGCAGTTGATCCTTTACGCGACTTTCTACAAGTCGACACAGCGGCAGCTCGCGGAAAGAAGAGGCAAGGGGGAGACGGCATTGACAGAGGTGGCCGTTGTTGGTGGAGCCGACCACAAGAAAGTTGACAATACTCCACCTCTTAGTGGCCGTGTTTCAGAAATCCATGAGACATGAACAGACAGGCCACCTTCTGCAAATGCTTTTAACACCTTTTCTGTTTGTCAATTACCATAGATGTTTGATCGCTCGGTTTATAATAATTGAAAGAAAAAGTGTTCTTAGTCTTTATAATTTATATATTACAGTAATTAGTAATGCATTCGCTTGAGGTGGATAACAACCTTGGCTTAAATTTAATGCGTTTCATTACGTATTAATCATCGATTGCATGTAATTGTGCAAACAGCCAATGGCAAAGGAGTCGGATTTCCTATGGCATTCATTTGCATGAAAATTAGTTCCATTTTCAGTAAAATGTAATCCTCAGAACTGCTACAGTTCGATCGTAAACCTCGTTGTTGCAGCCCCTAATTCAAATACGGTAGACACTGCGTCAGCGAACCATCTTATTCCTTCTCAAAGTGACAAGAAAGGTAACACAGCAGCTGTAGCCAATCTGTCCTCCCAAATCGCCAGTTTGGATCGCTTACAGAGATCGACTTCTCGGCGAACATAGAACCTTTCTCACTTCCGATCCGGAGTCGTCAATTTTACTTGACGTGCATGGCATGAGCTTCCCTGTTGGGGAAAAATGTCAGATGCGGCTGTCAGTAGCAGGCGAGAGGCCAAGAAGCTGGGTAGAGAGTGTTGGGGATTTGGGGATTTTGGGAGACGACGACAGCCAGAGAGGGAAAACCGAGCGGGAGAAAAAAAAAAATTCTCATACCTGTAAACCTAAGTTACAAAGGTTAAATATTTCATACAGAAATTACATAAAAGGTCTAAACAAGACCAATATTTACAGTCATGTCCCGAATGAGATCGGGACCCAACAAAACTCCTCCTCCCGATTCATGAGGTAAAACCCTCAACCAAACCTGCTTTGTCACGACAAGCTTCAAGCTTCAAAGGAGGTAAAGACTTTGTCAACATGTCGGAGCCATTCTCGCTCGTGTGGACTTTCTCCAACATCAATTCTTTCTTTTCAAGCACATCACGTATCCAATGATGACGGAGATCAATGTGCTTTGATCTCGAATGAAATGTGGGATTCTTGCTCAAATGAATTGCACTTTGACTATCACAAAGTAACACATACCTCTCTTGCCGAATGTCCAATTCTTGAAAGAACTTCTTCATCCACAATAGTTCTTTGCATGCTTCGATAATTGCAATGTATTCAGCTTCGGTTGTGGAGAGTGCAACACATTTCTGTAGTCTCGATTGCCATGAGACAGCACCATTCGCAAAACAAACCAAATAACCGGATGTTGACTTCCTCGAGTCAACATCTCCGGCCCAATCAGCATCCGTATATGCCTCCAGAACTGGTTTACTAGCCCCGTAACAGAGACAATAACCAGTAGTACCGCGAATATACCGAAGAATCCATTTCACAGCATCCCAGTGAGCTTTTCCAGGGTTGGAGAGATAACGACTTACCACTCCAACAGCATGAGCAATATCCGGCCTTGTACACACCATTGCATACATCAATGAACCGACCACGGATGCATACGGCACCTTCTTCATTTCTTCTTTCTCCTTTTCATCCTTTGGACAATCATCAAGTGTCAACTTGAGATGACTACCAAGTGGAGAAGAACCCGGTTTGCATTTGCTCATATTGAACCTTTCAAGCACCTTTCCCAAATACCTTTCTTGTGACAACCAAAGCTTGCACTTTTCCCGATCTCTAGTGATTCTCATACCAAGAATTTGCTTTGCGGGACCTAAATCCTTCATTGCAAACTCATTCCCAAGCTTTTCTTTCAAAACTCCTATCTCCTTTGTATTATTACCGACAACCAACATGTCATCGACATAGAGCAAAAGAATAATGAAATTATCACTGGAGTACCTTTTCATGAAGACGCAACTGTCGGCAGTGGTCTTGCTGAAATTGTTGTCACACATAAAGGATTCAAATCGTTTGTACCAGTTTCGAGGTGCTTGTTTCAAACCATAAAGGCTCCTCCTCAATCTGCACACCAAGTCCTCTTTGCCTTTTTCAGCAAATCCCTCGGGTTGCGCCATATAGAGCTCCTCCTCCAAATCACCATGGAGAAATGCGGTTTTCACATCAAGCTGCTCAAGCTCCAAATTCAAACTAGCGGCCAAACCAAGTATAACCCGAATAGAGGACATCTTGACCACGGGCGAGAATATCTCCTCAAAATCAATCCCCTTCTTTTGATCAAATCCCTTCACAACTAACCGAGCCTTGTACCTCGGCTTTGAATCTGTGCCATCTGATTTCAAACGAAACACCCACTTGTTCCTGAGTACCTTCTTACCCTTAGGCAATTCAACTAACTCAAAGGTGTGATTTTTATGCAAGGAATTCATCTCATCTTGCATAGCTTCAAACCACTCACCCTTTTGCTCATGACACATAGCTTCTTCAAAGCTTTCAGGTTCACCACCGTCAGTGAGCAAAACATAATCATGTGGAGAGTATCTTGAAGTAGGCCTTCGTTCACGATTTGATCTTCTCATCTCTTGTAAAGGTGGACCTTGATTTTCTGATTGCTCACCTTGATCTTCAGTTTCGGTATGCTGGTTGCTTTCAACTTCTTGGTTACTCGAGATGGGTGTAAGATCAACAAAGTGACTAGAAGAGGTTTTCACATTTTCAGGATTTCCCAAATTCTCAACAGTTTCTTCTTCAAAGAAAACTACATCCCGACTCCTTAACACCTTCTTCTCAATCGGATCCCACAATCTGTAACCAAATTCACCGGTTTTGTAACCCAAGAAAATACACTCCTTTGTCTTACTATCAAGTTTGGCTCTTTCATCTCTAGGAATGTGCACAAATGCTCGACAACCAAATACCCGCAAGTGTCCATAAGACACATCTTTTCCGGTCCAAACCCGCTCGGGAACATCACCATCCAGTGCATGAGAAGGTGAGAGATTAATCAGATGAACAGCGGTGTTCATCGCTTCACCCCAAAAAACTTTTGAAAGCTTCGAATGAGAGAGCATACACCGTATTCTCTCACAAATTGTGCGGTTCATTCTCTCAGCTACTCCATTCTGTTGCGGGGTTTTTGGCACCGTTCTTTCAAGTTTGATTCCATTAACCTTGCAGAAGGTTTCAAATGGCCCGCGGTACTCACCACCATTGTCTGATCGAATGCATTTCAATTTCCGACCTGTTTCTCTTTCAACTGCAGCAAGGAACTGTTTAAACACTTCCAAAACTTGATTCTTTGTCTTCAAGGCATAAGCCCATAGTTTTCTAGAATGATCATCCACGAAAGTGACAAAGTAAAGAGCTCCTTCAAGTGTGCTATCACCCATGGAACAAAGATCGGTATGAACCAAATCCAAGACATTCGACTTCTTGGTGGTAGGACTTCTCTTGAAAGCAATTCGATGTTGCTTACCCGCCAAACAGTGCGTACATGATGTCAAAGATGTACCATCACTCGGCACACAATCCTTTCTAGCCAAAATTTGAAGCCCTTTCTCACTCATGTGACCTAGCCGCAAATGCCACAAATCAGTTGAGTTACCTTCTATTGCATTCACCTCACCACATAATTTAACCCGCGTTGTATAGAGCGAGTTTGATTTTTCACCCCGGGCAACAACAAGAGAACCTTTGGACAACTTCCACTTCCCGTCACCAAAATGACTACGGTACCCTTCATCATCAAGAGCACCAACAGAAATCAAATGAAGCCTCATATCCGGCACATGCCGAACATTCTTAAGAAGTAACTTGCACCCCACACTGGTCTCCACACACACATCTCCAATGCCGGAGATGTAGCATACCCCATCATTCCCCATTCTTACCTTGCCAAAATCACCTTGCCTGTAGGAGGTGAACAAGTCACGTCGAGAAGTAACATGAAATGAAGCTGCTGAGTCTATCACCCAAGTGGAGTCATGACTTGTGAAATTGACAAAACCGGCATCACAAGCAATGATCACTTCACCATCATATGCAGCGGCAGCGGTAGCGGTGCTTTCCTTCTCATTCTCATCAGATCTGGGTCTAGACTGATCCCTCTTAGACTTTGCTTTTAACTTTTTGCACTCAAACTTCATGTGTCCCGGTTTTTGGCAATAGTAGCAAACAATACCCTTGCGAGATTTTGATCTCCCTTTCGACTTATCATTGTTGTCATGTCCGTGAGAGTTTCTATGTCTGCTCCTTCCACGGTTCTCAGTAACAAGAGCAGCTGACTCGTTTGTAATGCCCAACTCTTTACGCCTCAACTCCTCATTGAGCATGCTATCTTTTACCATGGCAAGAGTCACAGTACCATTCGGTGCCGAATTGCTCAATGACACTACAAGAGTCTCCCAACTATCCGGTAAAGAACTCAAAAGAATTAAAGCTTGTAGTTCTTCATCCAAAGCCAATTTCATAGTAGCTAACCGATTCACACAGTCCTGGAACCGACTCAAATGCTCACTTACTGATGAGCCCTCGTGATACTTCATGTTCACAAGTTTCCGAATAAAAAAGGCTTTGTTTTGGGCGGTTTTGCGCTCATACAAACTCTCAAGTGTCTCCCACAACTTCTTGGCATCGGTTTCTGTGGAGACATGATGAAATACTGAGTCATCAACCCACTGTCTGATCAAGGCTACAGTTTTACGGTTGGACAAATTCCAAGCAGCATCAGTTTTATCCACTGGCTTCACACCCATTACCGGTTCATAAGCATCCTTACAAAATAGGTAATCTTCCATTCTGGACTTCCAAATGGAAAAATTGGACGAAGATAGCTTAATCATCGTACCCTGATTTTGACTTCCCTCCTCCATTTCAGCAATTTATTGCTAAATTCAGAACACACAAAAAAAATTACTGGAACGAAATTACCGGAACAGTGTCGTCGGACTGAGCACACGGCAGACTCCTCGGCAACAGCTTACTGCAGCAGCAACAATTTTTTTTTTTTTTTTTTTTTGCGGCAACGGCTCCGGACAGGAGCAGGAATTTCTTCTCTCCCCGGCAACGGAACCAGACAGGAACCAGAGTCCCTTCGACGGAACCAAAAAAAACACCAGCGACGGGAGGGCGTGCACGGAACGGCGTTCCGTAGGGCTGGTGGCCGGCGAGTCAGGCTGCGGCAACGGCACTGGGGACGAAACGCATCGGGGAACTGAGACCCGACCTTTTTCGGCAGCTCCGTCAAGCTCCGGGGCGGAAAAACCTCTCGCTCGATGCCGAAAAACAATTTGGGAGTCTCCCTGCGTCGTTGCCGGACGGAAACCTCTCTCCCGCAGTCGTCGCCGAACTGGTTTTACCAGCTCTGATACCAGATGTTGGGGATTTGGGGATTTTGGGAGACGACGACAGCCAGAGAGGGAAAACCGAGCGGGAGAAAAAAAAAATTTCTCATACCTGTAAACCTAAGTTACAAAGGTTAAATATTTCATACAGAAATTACATAAAAGGTCTAAACAAGACCAATATTTACAGTCATGTCCCGAATGAGATCGGGACCCAACAAAGAGCTACAGTAAAATTATGTACCCGTACGAAGAGGTTGTTCGCTCTTACAAGAAAATTAACATATTCGTAAAGGGGGAAACATGTTGGGGAGATCATTCGTTCTGGAAAGAGATGGGGGACGTGGGCGGCACTGGTGAGCGGTGAGAGCGTTCAGTACGTTTCCGAGAGCTGAGAGGGACGGCTTCAGTTTTCAGAAACAGATTTTGCTTTCTCGACTTGATCAAGCAATTTTCTGGCAAAAAATGGGTTTTCAGTTTCTGCTCAACCCTGTCAAGTGTCAACGGCTCCAGCAGCCCAAGTAATGTACGTTGCGGTGGAGAGGAGAGAAGATATCGCCAATTCGCTATATATGACAGTTTCAACTGTTGCATTACTTGGCGACGATTTTCACCATTGCAGAAAGCATTTAAATGCAACCGTTCTTCTTCTAAGAAGAAAGCTCCAGACACCTCACGAGGCAGTACTGCGTCCACCCAGTGGAAGAAACAGAAGATAAAGCAGTGGCTTGTGACTCCTGGCACATCAAGACCTGAAATAGTAGTTTCAACTCAACTGTCAAGCAAAGCAAAACAAAATTGCTTTCTGCGTTTCCCTCCATTTTTAATTGACGACGGAGGTTCCGCCAGCTTAAGCCGCAGAATTTTATTTATTTTTAAATCTCTTATTGGATTTCCTGGACACAGCCACAGGCAGCAGGTCTGAAATAGTAGTTTCAACTCAACTGTCAAGCAAAGCAAAACAAAATTGCTTTCTGCGTTTCCAACTCCATTTTTAATTGACGACGGAGGTTCCGCCAGTTTAAGCCGCAGAATTTTATTTATTTTTAAATCTCTTATTGGATTTCCTGGACACAGCCACAGGCAGCCCACTATAGTTTGAAAGGCCCAGTGGGTCCAATAGCCCATTTATAGCTGCTCCGGCCTTTTGCTCTTGCCTTCTATGAGACTGCGAAGAATTCCAGATTTTTGCATGTTGACACTTGCCAGCGCAGGGAAAGTAGTGTGAGAACTGATGAGTTAAGAGCTCCGAATACCCGCCGCCATGATAAATGCGAAATGAACTCTTAGCAGCTCCGGTCGATATGGCCACTGCTCTTTTTTCTCCCTCGCGCCCCTTTAGCAGGTAGGCTTTCTCTATTTTCTTTTTTCTCCCGCTACAGGCCCCTCTCGTTTTCTTCCTTTTGTTCTCAGAATTTCATTCTTTACTTGCCTATTTGGCGCTATATCTTGGGATTGAGGTTTCCTGTTTGATGTTTCGAGTTAGGAAAGTTATTTGCTGAATGCCTTGGCGAGTTCAATTCTGATGTTCTTATTCTCTAATTGGATAATATATTTGTATTGTATCAAATTAAGGCCTTTTTTTTATTTTTCCTTTGCTTCAGATATCCCTTGAATTAGTCCTCGAATTTGGTTTACTGTCTTAGAACCAATTCTGCCACTGTCTTGGAAGTTCCTGGGATTCATCTTCCTCCCGCTTTTATCTCACTCAGCTTATTTGAAAATTTGTATGCACATCTTCCCGATAAAAGAAATTTTTTCGTTCCGACGAGAATTGAACCAACTTTATGCAAATGAGCTGCTCAATCCTCGGTAGAAAAGCTGTTCTGTGAGTGCATATGTCAAGCGACATTTTTCACTTCTGTATTATATAGAAAAGGGTACAAATTAGGCCCAACCTAAGATATGTTCTGCTCTAATAGCATGTCAAAGTTTGGGTCCAGGTACATCCTAAAATATCTTACTGATTTAAGCAGCTTTTTCCCAGTTAATAACCACATCCCTTGTCTTCACATTAACCTATCAAAAGCATCCTGCTAAGACTTTAGTTACTCACTCTGCCGCTTAAATTTAATAAATATGTACCTTCATGCTCGTGGTTTAAACCAATCTATGTGGAAGTTGTCATGTTCTATCTCTTCTGTTTGGAAGGGCCATGGGCGTGAATGTTCTGTCCGCAGCGCTTGTATCTCCCTCTTTTATTTCTTGGAGCCATTTCCTGTTAGATATTTAAGGAAATAAAATCTTGACGCTGTTGATGTTGACTGGTCAGACTCTTGTGGAGAACTGGCTAATTGAAATGTAGGCGAGTTTTACTATTGGACTGTCTTGTGGAGATCTTCTAACAATTTATGACTTCTTTCTACATCGTGGATTCATACCGAGAAGGAAGCTAGTGTTGGTGTGGGTTCACTAAAGTCAAAAGTTCTTTGTTTTCAGACCCTTTAGTTACTCTCTTCTAGGAGATTTTAGGATAAGGATAGAGCATTGATTCTCTTCTAGAACCCTTGCCATGATCCAATTATGTGTTGATCATCAAACTCATAAGTCCCTACACCATTGCATGGTTGGTTATACAATGTTTGAATCCATTCTTACTTTCTTAGATAATGTATTGGCTGGTTGGTTATACAATGTTTGAATCCATTCTGACTTTCTTAGATAATGTATTGGCTGGTTGGTTATACAATGTTTGAATCCATTCTTACTTTCTTAGATAATGTATTGGCTGGTTGGTTATACAATGTTTGAATCCATTCTTACTTTCTTAGATAATGTATTGGCTTTTTTAACCTTATCTCTTATATATTACTAATAATTTTCCACTCTGAGAAATGAAAAGCTTGAAAAAATATTCTGGAGGCAGGAGAAGAGGAGTGTCAAAAATAATCGTGGTACTTTGAAGAACATTACTTATTTATAAGAGTTTGAACTACTCACTGATGCTTTTACCTTATAAACTTGGTTTTCATATCTCTAAAGCATTGGGTGATATCGAATTTACTGTCAGAAATTTAAAAAAAGGATTAAGATGTTGAACAGACTTAAAGATCTCCATGATCTAGTCCTCTCTCTCTCTCTCTCTCTCTCTCTCTCTTCCCACCTCCTTCCCTGCCTCCCTCTAAGAGTTGGAATACAAATTGGCAACGGTCTATGAAAGCACAGATTTGGGCATGTCTCGAGTCTTTACAAGTTTTTTTTGTCTTTCGCTAGAACTTTCATTTTAAAAAGGATCTATGTGAACTGAATTTGGAGATCCAGAATCTCATCCTTAGCCTTTTCTCTTCTAATATGATGGCACATGAAAACTAATGTTTTGCCCATTCAGCAAAAGAGAATCCTGTGTACAAATAACTGCACTTAAATTCTCTTTATTTTAGTTTCTCTATGTACCTTATTGTTACTTAGAATTTAAAAGCAGGTTTATGTAAGTGTTACTGTTAATCACATTTCAGGTTCCATGACACCATCTTTGATGTGAAGTAATATTTTTGTTGGCGTGAGATCTGGAGGACTTCTTCCAGATCCGTAAAAACAGAAGAAGAAGTCCTTCGTAACAACAGCTTCGGAGTCTGAGAGACCAGAATTAAATAACTGTAATTTTAATATATAAATACGGATGTAAGTAGATGAAATGTATTGGAATAAGAAAGAAAGATTTACTGAAAGTTTACATGGTATCAGAGATGGTTAATAACCCAGAGATTTGATCACGATCTTTTGATCTTTCGCGGACGACGCAGGGAGAAATTTTCTCCATGCGTCGTGCTTCCTGCTGCAAACCCGATTCCAAAGCAGGGAAGTGACTAGGAGAAGAAGAGGCAGCTGCTGATCTCTCCCGAAACCTGGTAACAGGCAAGAGAGTCGCCATGAAAGTCGTGGCTAAAGAGAAAATGATCAAAGTCGACACGATGGACCAGGTGAAGCGAGAGATCTCAGTGATGAATATGGTAAAACCACCAGAACATTGTCGAGCTTCACGAGGTGATTGGAAAGAATGGCTACGACAGCGCTAAAGCGGATCTCTGGTCCTAGTTATTTGACGGTCGTTGTCTCCGAGGAGAACAAACCCCTGATGAACTTGAATTGGAAGATGGAGATGAAATTGATGTGATGTTGCACCAAACAAGGGATGCGGATGTGTTTGCTTGATTGCGGCGAGACGGTGGGAACATGGAGCAGTAGTAGATCTCACCGTCGTCGCATAATCGACGACTGTTGGACTTCTTGCAGAAGGTGAATCTCAAATATACGAAACTAGGTTATCATTACTTGATTACCCATTTGTTGACTTTGTTGTTGATTTCGTTAATGGCGATGATTCTTGTGGAGGTGAGCCAGACGAACCCGGAGGATGTGCAACAACTTTGGATTCCTTCTCGATGCAGATATCCACTTCGCGAGCTTCTGAAAGAGATTGGACAAGAAGTACGCCAACACGGAGGAGCACTCCTACCTAGGGGTGGCTTTGAGCCTAGTCGAGCCCGAACCTGCCTATGTTCGAGCCAAGCTTGATTTAAATATTTCAAACTCAAGCTCGAGTCGAGCATAGCCTTGAGCCTAAAATTGTAATCGAGTTCCAGCTCCAACCTACATTTAAAACTTTGTATAAAATACAAGTCAAATAAATTGTATATAAAATTATGCATACATTTTACATAAAATTGGGTATAATCTCTACCTGAAATTGGACATAACCTCTGTATATTAACCTTGCATAAAATTATCTATACACTGTGCATAATTATTCATAAACTTTATTCAATAATCAAACACAAAAATATTCCTTTGAAAAACAACGCTAGTTTTGTCCATTTGTACTCAATCAGATTGTTCTGATTCAAGGACTAGAAAACCAGATCATGGAGACAGAGAAAAAGTTTAAGAAAAATGGTTTTGGATGACTTAATCGTATACCCATTTTCGTTTTTTTCTTCGGAGCATGGATTCATACAGCAGCAATTTTGAAATGCTACCAATCTATTCTTCTAAAAAACTTGAGTGGAGTTAGCATTAAGAGAGTACCTCAAACAATTTGAGTCTCTTCAAGAGCCACGAGGAAGAGACAACCGGAGTTCAAAAAACAATTTTTTGTTTTTTTTCACGTGCTTATGATCTCGCACTTGCGAAATAGCACGATGTCTTCGCGCGTAGGGGGGAAAATTATTTCTCCCCCAACTTAGGTCTCTGGTTTTCCGCCGAGACGACTTGAGGGCAGGGGGGTCTAGCGGTGCCGGCGAGGAGCTGACGGCTGCGACGAAGGCAAACGAGGGGAGGAAGAAATCGAACCGAGTAGCGGCGAAGGAGGCTAGCGAGCAGCTGTTGACGGCTACAGAGGCGGCCACAACAGCGGATGGGAGGGGCTCGGTGGTGATGAGGGGAGGAAGAATTCCCCGGTCCCAACTCCCAAACCCTCATTAAATTAATAAGCCGGCTCGCAAACTTTCAAACTGAACCATGGTTCGGTTGAACTCGACACGTTAACTCAAACGGGCCTTATCTGGATCTCGAACCAAGTTCGAGATCCAGATAAATCGAATCGAACCGAGCCGCTCGCGAACCGCCTCGGTGCGATGCCACCCCTACTCCTACCGCCTCTCCGTCTTCAAGGCGAATCTATGCCGGGCATGACATCACCAAAAGCTGGACCCCACTGCTGTTCATGGGGTCACCCAGTTCAGCGATCTCACCCCGGAGGAGTTTGAACGCAATTATTTGCAATTGAAGTTCAGTCTTTCCTGAAGGAAGCCCATAAGGCTCCGATTATACCTACCAACAATTTACCGGTTTAGTTTGATTGGAGAGATCGTGGGGCTGTTACTCCTGTTAAGAACCAATGTTCTTGCGGCTCATGCTGGTCTTTCAGTGCTAGTGTTGCGCTTGAAGGTGCTAATTTCCTGACGACGGGGAAACTGCTTAGCCTTAGCGAGTAACAACTTGTGGATTGTGACCATCAGTGTGATCCATCCGAACCCAATGCATGTGACGCTGGATGTAATAGTGGGCTGATGACCACTTCTTTTGAGTATACACTCAAAGCTGGTGGGCTAATGTGAGAGGAAGCCTACTCTTATACAGGAACTGACTGTGGTCTGTGCAAATTTGACAAGACAAATATTGCAACTTCTATTGCTAACTTCAGTGTTGTTTCCCTTGATGAAGACCATATTGCTACAAATCTTGTGAAAAATGGTCCGCTTGCAGTGGGTATCAATGCAGTTTTCATGCAGACATACATTGGCGGGTGTCCTGCCCCTACATTTGTGGCAGGAGATTGGATCATGGAGTGGTTTTGGTAGGCCATGGATCAGCTGGATATGCTCCCATCAGACTCAAGGAAAAGCCATTCTGGATCATAAAGAACTCTTGAGGGGAGAACTGGATTTAATTTCGAAAATCAACGACTTAGACCGGACCAGATTTGGACCAAACCAAACTAGACAAGACTTGACCTGGACCAGATTCAGACTAGACTCGAGTCGGACCAGACCAGACTTAGACTAGGACTCAACCTGAACCAGATTTGGTCCAGAATCGACTCGGACCAAACCAAACCAGACAAGACTCGACCTGGACCAGATTCAGACCAGGCTCGACACAGACCAAGACTCGACCTGGACCAGATTCGGTCTAGGCTCGACTCAGACCTATCCCAGGTTGTCGAGATGTATATTTCAGGCAAAGATAAGTTGGGGTATTTGGAAGGCGATCTCCTTCGATCTCCTTGCTCGTGGTCGAGATGACTACAAGAATGATTGAAGCTTTGAGCAAAGCTTTAGCCACAACCCAGACTACCGAAATTTCTACTACATATGTTGATGGCATTGATACCTCCCAGGTGTATGATCTTTGGTGACGTGGGACACCCGTGACTATCTTGAAATATTCTAGAATAATCTCGAGGGCCTCTGGCATGAAATAGACTTCAGCTGACCATACCCGATGGAGCGTTCAAGAAGAGAGGATATATGGCATATTTTGTCTCAGACCAAGAGCAGTATGCGGTAAGAACTTCTATAACTCACTTGTCTAGTTGGGCATGAGAGATTTATACACACCAACTAGAGGGTGACTGTTGGCATGAGATCAGGAGGACTGCTTCCAAATCCGTAAAAACAGAGGAAGAAGTATTCCGTAACAATGGCTTCGGAGTCTGAGAGGACGGAATTAAATAACTGTAATTTTAGATATAAATACGGATGTAAGTAGATGAAATGTATTGGAATAAGAAAGAAAGATTTAATGAAAGTTTACAATTTTTTCCTGAACTTTTGGAACAAGAAACATCTTACAGTTTTCTTGAAATGTTTCAGGAAGGTGCAGAAATGGATCTATATGCATTCAGGAAATTGTCAAAAAGTAATTATTCATTTTGCTTCTCCTCTCAAAAGAACCAAGCTTTACAAAGTGCTACTGCAGACAGGTCCTGTGCACTGTTTTTCAACAGGGTCATCAAAGTTGCAAAATAACAAGCTCTCTTTTGATAAATCTGATCCAATCTGTTCTCAGAGGTGAGGAATTTTATCATTGATAAATATGTCTAGTACACATTTACTGGTGCCGAGTCTCAGATATTACTTTATAAATTATTAATATTTGCTTGTAGTAGGTCGCACACATCACATGATCATCCAATTACACTCACCAAGGATCATATGAATGATTTAGAGGACCAGCTGCAGGAGCTTTTTAATGAAGTAAAATCACTGCTTGTGGAGGGAAATAAGGCTTCTGCTATTGATCTACTTCAGGCAAATTTTATGGCAGTTAAAGACCAAATTGATGCAGGGCTTAGGGGCATAGAACAAGCTGCTACCCTTGATGTCATAGCCTTGGGATTTATGGGAGTTGGTGATTTTAAGTCTGTTGATTCACTGCTGGAGATGGTAATTTGGTTTTACATAAATACCAAATCTTCAATCTGGTTTAAGCAACTAGTCTTCATATACCGTTCGGCATTGTGAATAAGAGCTAAAATATTTTTTCCTCTCATTGTCTCCCTTTGTAAGAGTATCTTCTTTACCATTTTATCTTTTGTACTGTTGCACAGATGCAGGAGATAGTAAGCTGCTTGCATAACGATGATCCACTTCTGGATTCAGTACTCATGCATATGGGAAGCATGTACACAACATTGGGAAAGCTTGAGAATGCACTGCTCGTGTACAGAAGAGGTCTTGAAATTCTGGAGAATATTTTTGGTAACCGTTGCAAAAACTTTTCAAATCTTTTCATGGTTTGGTAGCCTTGTTTTGTTTAGAATCATAGTGATTTTATTTATGATTCCTGCCAGTCAAATTTAGCTATTTTATTTACATAAGAGCGATTTAATTTCTTTTGGTAGGAAATACAAGTCCTTTCCTTATCACACCGCTTATGGGAATGGCAAAAGTTTTTGGCCTCACTGGAAGAGCTACAAAAGCAAAAGAAATGTATTTACGGGCAATCAGCATTTTGGAAACAAATAGAGGTGTTCAGTGTGAGGATCTTGTAATTCCTCTCTTTGGCCTTGGAAATCTTTTTATAGAGGAGGATCAAGCTGCAGAAGCAGAATCTTCTTTCAAGAGGTTAATTCATCTTTTATGTTTTTGTGTTGCTACCGGTAAACTATTATTTCAAAAGAACTTGCTTAAGCTTGATTAATTCGGATTGGTAACCATGTAACCAATTCCACATTTTATTTCTGTTTCATTTCTGTTCTAGAATTTTAAGCATCTATGAAAAGTTATATGGGGAGAATGATGGAAGAGTTGGAACTGCAATGTGTTCCTTGGCCCACGCTCTGTGTGCAAAAGGTGATTTTATAGTATTCTTGGTGTTTCTTTATCTTGCATTTTCTCTCTTATTCTTCTTCATCTTCTGTCTTTTTTCTGTCATTTCCTTTTCACTGTTTTCTTTATGCATCGATGTCTGCAGGAGCTGTGAATGAAGCTATCAGCTTATACAGAAAGGGACTACAGATAATTAAGGATTCAAAATTCATGGCCATTGATGATGTTGTTCTTGAAAAGATGAGGACTGATTTGGCAGAGTTACTCCATGTTGCAGGAAGGTAAGGTCGACTTCAGCATCCATTTGTTGCATGTAATGTTGTTTTTCGTAAACTTGACTCTCTGAGTTGAACTTGTGCACTTATTTGGGCATCTGTGGTTTAATTAGAGAACAAGAAGGCAGAAAACTACTTGAGGAGTGTCTACTGATCTCTGAGATGTACAAAGGCAATGAGCACCCTAGTTCAGTGACCCACCTTCTGAACCTTGCCAGCTCTTATTCGCGCTCAAAAGATTATATAGAAGCTGAACGCTTACTGAGGACAAGTCTGCAGATCATGTCAAAAACTACAGGGCCTGATGACCATTCGGTCACAGTACCTATGTTACACTTAGCAGTTACACTCTATGATTTGCACCGAGATGAAGAGGCAGAGAGCCTTGCTATGGAGGTGGTCCGCATTCGTGAGAAAGCATCTGGAGAGCAATCCCTAGCTGTTGGTAATATACATCTCCTTCTGACTGTTTGATGATTCGCTTTCGAACTTCTATATTAACAGTATTGTCTTCCTTATGACAGGAGAAGCTCTTGATTGTCTGGTCTCCATTCAAAACAGACTCGGAAGGGATGACGACAAGTTACTGACCCTACTGAAGAGGATTTTGGGCATTCAGGAGAGAATGTTGGGTAGTGAGAGTGAAGAAACTGTAACTACACTTAAAAAGATTGTCTTCCTTTTAGATAAGATGGGCAGGAAAGATGAGAAAATGCCTCTACAGAGGAGACTGTCCATGCTGAGAACCAAGTACAAGCAGAAAGTACCTATTTGAGGCGCCCCTCCATTGCTTTTTTTGGTTTGGATGGCCATGTAATATGTTTCTTTGTTGAGAAAAGAGAAACGAAAGAAGAATGCGGTGTTCCCTTGTCCATGTTATATTGTCATGGCTCTGTTTAATCTTCACCCTCATATTCTGATACATCCTAAATACTCAAAAGTCTCGAAGTTTTCTCAAACTTGAAGTGGCAAAGGCGTCTCATGGAATCCGAGTTGGTTCAGTTTAGTTTTAGTGACATGAGTGAGCCTTAGAATTGATAAACAAGATAAGACTGACTCAAGGTGAGTCAGGCTATTTCATGCCGCAAGATGAAGGTTGGCCGAGTCGGATGACTTGAAAAAGAAATCGCCCAAATCCGAGTCAACTGTATCGCTGTTTTGCTAACAATTTTTATTTTTTATTTAAAGTTTTAAAAAAGTAGCTTGTGAATAAAGTTAACTTCTCGTACCGAAAGACGCTTATAAGAATAACTTTTCCAAGCGGCATTGTTCAACGAGACGCTTCTCACCGTAGAGGCCAGAGAGGTACCTTCTCTCTTCCTCAAACCCTCCGACGCCGTCGCTTGTCCGACCGGATAACCGACGCCTCCTCTGTTTCAGAAAGGAAATACCTTCTTCATCGAAAAACGACGTAGAGTTTTCTTCAGTCCAGAGGTAGGTATTTTCATCCACTTCGTCGGATTTAGGGTTTTCAGGTTCTATGACCAACTGGAGATAACTATTTTTTTTCGGAATTTAAGGCATATTACCTGAAAATTCATGTCATGCCTACTCGTGAAGAGAGTTAAAAAAAAAAAAATGGGGAAAAGGTTCTTGCGGAAGTTAAAGACTGCGGTAACGTTTCTTATTTGAACTCGAAAGGTCAGAGATTACCGCTCTGCCTGGGTTCTCTCAAGTGTGTTTCTGATATGGAAACTGTCCCTCACGATGTTAGTGAATCAATGCAGTCAGCTATGTGTGTGGATGGCAGTATGTCTGAACGTGGTTTGACACTTATCCCTGTAGACATTGACATTGAACCACATATATCAGATGAAAACAATATTGGAGATAACTCCGTGGAGGGAGACCTTGATTCATGGGAAGGGGAGGCAATTCGGGAGCCATATGTGGGTATGGAATTCAAATCAGAAGGGGATGCGAGAGCCTTCTATAATGCTTACGCTAGGCGTGTAGGATTTGGCACAAGAGTTAGATACTCCCACCGTTCTGACCGTGACAAACAGATAGTCGTTCAACGGTATGTTTGTTCCAAAGAAGGTTTCCGCCAAAACACTGAAGGAACCCGCAAGAGGGATCGAGCCATTACCAGAGTTGGTTGCAATGCTTCAATGACTGTGAGAAAGGTGAATCCTGGAACATGGGTTGTAAAGAGCTTTGAGAGGGAGCATAACCATCCGTTGGTTAGTCCAACCCAAGTGCAGTTCCTTCGCTCACATAAAGGAAAGTCTTGTGCAGTGAAGAACTTATCCAGAAATGCAAACAGGTCTCTGATGGGTTCATGTAATGATGTCATGATGGGTTTGAATGGGCAGTCTAGTGGGGTTGCTAATGCAGATCTTATTGAGCGTCATTTTGTAAGTCATCTTCCCACACTTCGTCGGAGGAACCTCAATGCTGGAGACACTCAAACTATCCTCGAGTACTTCAAGCACATGCAGAGTGAGAATCCTTCATTTTTTTATGCAGCACAAGTTGACAAAGAAGATCATATGACCAACTTCTTCTGGGCTGATGCCACCTCCAAGATGGCTTACAAATATTTTGGTGATGTGATTACCTTTGACACAACCTATTTGACTAACAAATACAGAATGCCCTTTGCCCCAATCGTTGGGGTCAATCATCATAATCAATCAGCATTGTTTGGTTGTGCCTTGCTTGCTGATGATACGAAATCATCTTATGTATGGTTATTTAAGACCTGGCTTAAAGCTATGGGTGGTCGCCACCCAATTTCTATAATTACAGATCAGGATAGGGCCATTCAAGCTGCAGTTGCAGAGGTTTTCCCTAACACTCGTCACCGATTTTGTATGTGGCATATTCAGAGAAAATTGCTGGAAAAATTAGGTCAGGTTGTACGAACTCACAAGAATTTCAAAGATGAATTCCAGAAGTGCATATACCAGACGAAGACAATTGAGGAGTTTGAGTCAAGTTGGGGATTACTTCTAGATACGTTTGACCTGAGGGGTAATCAGTGGCTTCAATTATTGTATGAAGATCGACAACATTGGGTTCCAGTGTACTTAAAGGGTACCTTTTTCGCTGAGATGTCTACCACTCAACGAAGCTATGCTTTTTTCGATGGGTTTGTGAATGTAAATACTAGTCCAGAGGAGTTTTTCAGGCAATATGATAATGCATTAGATAGCCGTTATTATAAGGAGGTTCGAGCTGAATTTGATACAATGTATACAACACCAAACTTGAAGACTTCTTCACCCATGGAGAAAAATGCAGCAGCAATTTATACTAGGGAAATATTCAAGAAATTTCAAATTGAATTGTTTGAATGTTTTGGTTATATTGCAGATAAAATTTCTGAAAATGTTGGGGGCATGGAAACATATTTTGTGTCAAAATTTGGCGAAGTTGATAAGGACACTGTTACATTCAATGAATCAGAAATGAGAGGAAGTTGTAGTTGTCAGAAGTTTGAATTTGCGGGCATTCTTTGTAGACACTTATTAAGTGTCTTTAAAGTGACAAATGTTTTTGACCTCCCTTCCCATTTCGTATTAAAGCGGTGGACAAGAAATGCCAAAAGTAGAGATGTCTCGGATGAACGTCTTGTTGAAGCAAAAGGAAACTGTAGACAGTCTATGATCATGCGATACAATGATCTCTGTCATCGGTCAATTGCATTTGCTGAGGAAGGGGCAAAATCTGTGGAGAATTACAATGTGGCAGTGAGGGCCCTGCAAGGTGCATTGGAAGAGGTTGTTAATTTGAATGATAGTGTCCCTGGAAAAGCAGCAAATGGGAACCCGGTGAGTCAAAGTAATCTTCAACCAAAACAAAGTGGAATTCACTTCATTTGTACTGTCTTTAGAGCATAAATATGATGTATATTGAGTGAAGCTAAACCACTGGATGAACCTTATTAACTTGTTGTAGGGACAATCTGATCAGAGCACACCAACTCCCACTGCTCAGTCTAGTCGACAGGATGACCAAAACAGAAGTTGAAGGTAAACTTTTGTTGCCTGTGTAACTCATGTGAATGCATGACTCAGTATTTGAAAAAAAGGACTTCTTGGACCAAAATAAAAGATCGTTAAAATCATGTATTTGTTGATAGCTTTGGAGGTTAGATATAGATTGTCATGTTTCTTCTCTTATAGTAATGAATCTTCCTTTGGTTGCTCTCTGGTTTCCATGCAGTTAAGTATTTCACGCCCTGAATGGTAATAATCAATGGCAACCAGTTATCTACAAAACAACTCCTGTTTACTTCGTCATTTGTAAGAATTCTTTATAAAGCTTAATTGTAAAAAGAATCCTTCTATAAATGGAACAAGGGGTCTTGGTACTTGTGAACACATATGCTTTTGTCTCCCATATGTAGATGATGCCACCTTGGGCTTCTCCCCAGCATTTGTTTTCTTATACGTATTCACAGGTTCATATACTTGTAATTTGGTATATAATATCACTGTTCTATAAATCTTATAAATCTGATAGATAGGAAGCTGTAATTTGATAAAGATTTTCAATTACTGGTTGTGTTTCCTTTTGATCTTTGTCAGGGTCCATGAATATTGCTCAGGAAGCTGTTGGCTCCATGGATGAGCCCTTGTCCCAGCAATCCCAGCAAAATCTGGCAAGTGTAGTGTAGCCCTTTTCAGAAGCAGAAACAGGTCTCTACATGCCAAATATTCCTGGAGCCAGCAAGAGAGGCATATGATTTAGCCTTCCAGGAGACTTTCAAAATGTATTTTGACCAGCTCTTCTAAAGACATGATTGAAGCATGATGACATGTCGGTTACCGGGATCACCCTAGCTATTGTGGATGATCATTGGGTGGGTTCTACTGTATCGGTAATTTCCATTGGATAGGAATCTTTGAGCTTTGAGTGAGTTGTATCATTTCATAAAGGATCTTACCTTCAGTTACGGGAGATATGACATCAATAATTTACTTGGGAAAACTGCTTGGAGTTCAACGTATGTGGTGGCCTTTCTAGTTCAACTCGATTGTTTCTGGCAGTGTTATAGATTTTTTGATGTTCTGATTTCTGTTGAGCTCAGGGAAGGTTCAACTTCAGAAGCATTTGAGATGAAGAGGTCGCGTGCCTACAGCAGGCAGCAGCGACTTCTAGATGATGGGATCTGCACTCGTTTTTTTTCTTTTACTGGCTGTATTGAATCAGACAAAGCACAAATATTGATTTTATGGTCAATCCTTTTGAAGATAATGATTTGCTGAGGAATGCACTTCCTCACTTCCCAACTGTTTAAGTTGGATTTGGGAGTTGTTGGGTCTAATATGAGACAGATTATTGCAAGAGCACTACTATGACAGGGGTAAGGAACCAGTGGAGCATTGAAATCTGAGAATTCTACTTCCATGAAAGAGCAAAATCCCCCACTGGTAAATGCTGAAGTTAGATGTTTGATCGAATAGGAAAATGATATTCCTTTTTTTATACAAAATCTAGATAAACAGGACGGGAGAATTTCAATTTAAAAAATAATATCCAAAAACTGTACCTCTATATGTAGCACCAGCAACAGCACGCAAGAACACATTATTTATATATGGTTTGCCTCAAAGTGAGACTACGTTTTTCTATCGTGTGTGTTTTTTCTCTAATCTCTCTCTTACATGATTCATGTTCATCAATTACCTTGATAACAGCGCCCCTAAATACATACTGAATCTGCATAAGATGTTAATTAAACTCTACAACTTAGACTCTAATCTTGATCCGCCTATCTTCTATCACTAGTATACCCTAATCTGTCATATGGCAAACCAACAGTCACGATTAGATTTAGCTCTATCCGACGGCGAACAGGTTCCCACTCTTGTCTTTAAATACCTCTTTGTTAACGACACTGCACTTTTCTGGACCTCTTCGCGCGGCGTTGGTGAAGGAAGCCTCTAGGGTTTTTGGAAACTCGGCAGAGAGTTATCGGCCAAAATGGTGAGTTAGATGCTACGTTATGTTCATCCAGTGATATACAGTTTGTTGAGGAGCTGGCTTTTTTACTGTTTTTTTTTGTTTTGTTTTGTTTATGAAAATGTGTTGTCTCGTTTGCTGATTGAAAATCATGATGGGATCTTGGATTTTTTGTGTTCTTACGTTTCTTGTTTGCTTAGGTGCTTCCAAACGATATTGATCTGCTCAACCCTCCGGCCGAACTCGAGAAGAGAAGACACAAGCTGAAGCGCCTTGTGCAGACGCCAAATTCCTTTTTCATGGTAATCTTCACGATCTCTGATGTGTGGTTCTGAATATTCTCCGAAATTCTTCTACAATAAGTTTAACCTTGTGGATTTGTTCTATTTTCTTCTTAAACAGGATGTAAAATGCCAGGGGTGCTTCAACATGTAAGAATGAAATAAGAATGATTGCGATGATTGTCTTCATCTTCTGTAATGATTCTGGTTTAAAATGTATATTCTTCTTCTTTCTGTTATTGCAGCACTACAGTATTTAGCCACTCCCAGACTGTTGTGGTGTGCGGAAATTGCCAGACGGTCCTATGTCAACCGACCGGCGGCCGCGCTAAGTTGACTGAAGGTTGTTCCTTCAGGAGGAAGAGCGATTGATGCGGTTACTTTTATTTTCGGCTGAAATTTTGTGAGTTTTATGTGCCCCGCTTATTCAAGGACTACTCAATTTAAACTAGTTTGAGAGAAGGTTGTTATCGATCTGGAATCTATGAACTAGGGCAGAAGTATTTGACAGGAAAATGCCTACCTTTTTCTGCCTAGAGAGACTTTTGGTTAGGGATTATTAATTGGCGCAGCTTCAGCTGCTCTGCTTCAATCATCCATTGCTGTCTTGAGGATCGCATTGATCAGGGCTCCATGGCACTGGCTATGGGATGGAAACGATGCTCTCATCGACCTTTTTGTGGTTTTGGACGATGATATTCCCGTCGTTGAGTCTCAAAACTTAAATTTCTTGCGTTTTGGACGATGATATTGCCATTGTTGAGCTCCACAACTGAGAGTGCTTAGGGAGGCCCGGTTGAATTAGGTTTGATTGGTCGGAGTTTTCAAATACTCTGGCGTGCAATCGGTTCGAGTAAATCAAACGGTAAACAACGTTGATCTCTCATACTGAGACTAGGGGTGGCTTTGAACCGAGCCGGTTGGGTTTGGCTCGGTTTGATTTGTCATTTATCGAGCTCGGCCCGAGCTCGAGCACCGAAAGCGGCTTGTTTACCTTAACGAGCTGAGCTCGACCGAAGTTATGTTCGGTTCGTCGGATCGGTATGAATTGGTAACGGATCGCTAGCAAGCGGGGGAACGGGAGTGAGGGGGGGGGTCCCCCTTGTCACCGTCGACCCCTCCCATCGATTGTTGTCGCCGCCTCTACCGTCGTCGTAACTGTTCGTCGATGTCTATATCGCCGCCGCAGTTGTTTGTCGGCCACCTCTGTGGCCGTCGTCATCACTGACGCTTCCGTCGCCGTTGACACTGTCGTGGCCGTCATCCCTGACGATAGGTCCTCTTCGGCGCTGTAACCCCTTCCCTCTGCGTCATCTCGGCGGAAAACCAGAACAGGGGAGAAATAATCTCCCCTTTCCTCGCACGTGCAAGATCATAAAATAAAAAAAAAAAAATTTCCTCTGCAAAAAATTAAAAATAAATTTTATAGAAATAATTTTCTATAAACTATTAGTGTCTCATGTTTTTTTAAATATTTTTCTAATTGAAATTTTTTATTAAAAATCATATAATTTTCTAAGTAAGATTTTTCGTACCAAGATGGAGTAGAAAGTTATATAGAAAATTTTTGAATAAGTATTTAACAGTTGATGCTATAATACTTTTAGCATGAAGCAATTTTCATTACAATTTTGTGTTTGATATTTTATTTAATTAAAAATTTATCGATAAGTATAATAATATATTAGATTGATTATTAATTTTTATTTATTTCCCTAGAAGAGACAATAAAAGGTCCATTTAACTTTCTAAGAAAATTTTAAAATATTTCCTGTAATTTTCTAATAAGTCACTAATAGTAATAAGATTTTATTTAAAGGTTTTTTTAGGAATATGTATCATAGGAAAAATATTTTTAGTTTTTTCCTAGAATATAAATTTTTATCTAGGGGCACTAAGGAGGCCATAATAAATTATGGCCAGGTTCAAAAATTACAAAACAAGCTAGACAAAAATTGGAGTAAAAAATATTAATATTGGTACATTTTAATCCATTATTGAAATTCAATCCTGAACCTCCCCTATCATTATATTTTTAAAAAATGTATGCATAATTTTATATATAATTTATTCAAAGCCACCCCTACGTGCGAGATCATAAACAAGGAAAAAAAAACTCTTTGTCCCTTCCTCATGGCTCTTAAATAAATTGAAAAGATATTTTAGTAGAAATACGTTTCTAGAGACTTTTAGTGGTTTTTTCAATTAATGTTGAAAAGACATTTTTAATAGAAATATAGGGACCATTAGTGCCTCATATTTTTTCAAAATAAATATTTTTCTAATTATAAATTATTTTTAAAAAATCATATAATTTTCCAAGTAAGATTTTCTTGCCAAGATGGGTTAGAAAACCATATAGAAAAATTTTGAATAAGTATTTGACAGTTGATGATATAATACTTTGAGCATGAGGCAATTTTCATAGCAATTTTGTGTTTGACATTTTATGTGATTAAAAATTTATCAATAAGTATAATAATATATTAGATTAATTATTAATTTTTATTTATTTCCTTAGAAAAGACAATAAGAGGTCCATTTAACTTTCCTAAGAAAAAATTAAAATATTTCTTGTAATTTTCTAGTAAGTCTGTAATAGTAATAGGATTTTATTTAAAGGATTTATAGTTTTTATTTGGGTGATTGTAAATTGATAGTGATATTTTATTTAATTTTGTTGTGTTTGATTATTGTATGGAATTTATTTATAATGTTATGCAGTGTATAGAGTGTTTAGATTATTTTATGGAGTGTATAAACAATTTCATGAAGTGTTTATGGAATGTATAGACAATTTTATGGAGTATTTATGCAAATATTATGTATATTGATTATGCCCAATTTTAAGTAGAGATCATGCCGAATTTTACACAAGTATTATATATATAGATTATGCTCAATTTTAAGTGGAGGTTATGTCCAATCTTATACACATATTATATATATATAAGTTATGCCCAATTTTATGTAGAGGTCATGCCCAATTTTATGTAAAATGTATGCATAATTTTATATACATTTTATTCGATATATATTTTTTAAAAAATTTTAAATGTATGTTGAGGCTCGAACTCGGCTCGAAGCTCGGCTCGAAATATTTAAATCAAGCTCGACTCGAACATAAGCAGGTTCGGGCTCAGCTCGATGCCACCCCTAACTGAGACTGATGGATCCATCTGTGACAGCTTCACGTTTTAAAACTTCAAAAATATTAAAAATAAAAAATAATAGAAACAATATCATTAGATGTTGAAGAATTGTTTATGATGTTTGAGGTCAATCAGAGTAGTTCTAAAGAGGGAATTGATTAGAAAAATATATTTTTATAAAGAAAATAATGCTTTGAAAAATCTCCAGTTTGGTTTATTATACCCTTTAAAAGACGGCATCTTTCGAGATCACTCGTTTGCATGTCAATTTAGGTGTCTCTTCTTGGCTTTTACTCGTAAGATTTTCAAGCAAAGAGGGCACTATTTCTATATGGCGTCCATGACTTGTGGAGGATGATATTGATTGTTTATTAATTGACACTCCCTGTGTAGTTTCTTTGCTCCCCAGTCTCCACTGAGCATGAGATTCCTTGCAAGACCGCGTACGTTTCTTGAACCAGTTGTGGACTTATAACTAATTATGAATAACAAATGACTCGCGATTGATGTTAATACTAACCAGACTTTTTTGGCTTTTGCAGACATTCAAGTTTCCATCCGTCTCTTCATACTGTTCTCCTCTCTTCTCTTCTCTTCTGTAGAGAAGGGATCTTGGCTACCCTGAGATTAATCACCTTTCCCGTCAAATTTGTCACTCTCCGTGCGTCTTATTCTTTCACCCACTTATCCAACCCTCATTCTTTCTGCTCTGTTTATTGAATCCGAGTTTTTTGAGTCACTTCTCGCTAATTGACAGAATCAAAACCATCTATTTACACGAGTCTCTCTCACGGAAATATACAACTTTGAATTCATTTTAAGATTACAGAAGAAGCCCATGCATTTTAGCACGTGCTTTTTTTTTTTTTTTTCCCCCACCTTCGCCTGAACTTCCCACAGCAGCACGGAGTTGCTTCCGGCTCTAAATTCTCCAACAGGGATTTTACAGAAAAGAAAGACGAAACAGACATTTGGGTGCGTTCCGTCTTCGTCAGCGACGGTTCTGTAACATAAATTTGTGATATTGATTGATGGATAGACATAAAAATCAAAGGTGGGTGAGTGCTCTAGGCTTAGTGACTTAGTTACAGGCCAAATTTGGACGCTTTCAAAGGAAGTCGTTCCTCACAGTCTTTTGTTACCTAACTCTGGATTAACATCGACGTGCTAATTTTCCTTCTTGTATCTCATGACCAAAGGTTCCTCTAACCCAAACAAAGCAATTATTTGGTCAAGGCAAGAAGGAATTTTCGAGTCTAGTGTATACTAACAGTTATATTATTTGAATTTTCAAAGACTGTTACTTGATTAGTTGGTGGGAAAATGAGAAAAAAAAACCATTAACAATTGTTCAGTGGCTTTGGAAGTGACATCGAAATTTTTTTTTGTCTCCCTCCTCAGGAGAACCAAATCATTGCTCTTTGATTCAGTAGAAAAAAGAGCACCTGTCATGAATTTTGAGCTGCAAACCTATCTAATGATCTTCTTCACCAGATGCTAGTGTTTCCTCACATATGCACAAAACTTTTATGTAACATTTAATCCCTGAGAGAAAGCTAAGCAAGCATGTAGAGATGGAAGTAAACTTGATGCTTCCCATTTCTCTGAAACATGATAGCTATCTTGAAAAATCTCCTTGAAAATTAGAGTATTTAGTTAAGAAATGTTTTGAAAACAGTCCAAGAGATCTCATATCTTATCTTTTTAGTTTCTTTTTCAATTCATGAATCAATCTTTGTTCAGTCCCTTCGTTACCCACCACCTGTTACTTATACAACGATTCCTTCATCTCCTTTTATTGGCCCAACACCTCAAGTCTGATCTCATGAGATTGCCTAACATGTCTCATCATGAATTGACAATCAGATGAACCATTCAAATAAATACCAAATGACAACGAGGATCGTCCATTCATATAGAACTAAGGTGAATATGAATGATCATCAGGTTTGTCCCTTCACAAAAGACATCATTAATGGCCTGAAATAGGAGAAAAAAAAATTAGATGCCTTTATTCAATACTAACGAGAGTAATAACAATCGCTCGAAGGAAACGATCAATCACAAAATCATAATATTTATATAAATTTGTTTTAAGATAAGACTATAATAATTAGGTATGAAAGATAAATTCCGGTTTCGGTTAAAAAACAGTTCAATGTGAGTATGGACGATAGGGTGGGGTGGACATCGATGTTCTTGGGAATGGACCGTGGGTAGGGTAGAAACGGAGACGATACCGGTTAGTCCACTCAAAAACTGTCTTTCAGTGGCCGCCCCCAACTTCTTCATTATCAGACTCTTGAAAATTTCTATACGTCACATCTGATGATCCTGACTTCACCTTCTCCAGTTCTATATAATCCAGCATGCTCCCACATGTCTCTGTAACTGAGAACTGAGCGATTTAATGGAGAGAGGGTGAGTTAAAGAGAGAATCCATTGATTTGCTTGTGTCGTGCTGCTCATGGGCATGGATTCTCAGACCCAGCCGCGGAATATGAGAACCCATCCCCCCTGTTCCGCATGTCGAATCCTCCGTCGGAGATGCGACGTTAACTGCATTCTCGCCCCCTATTTTCCGACCGAAGAAGCGGAGAACTTCGTCCGGGTTCATAGGGTGTTCGGAGCCAGCAACGTTATCAAGATGCTTCAGGTACTGGGTATTTCTGTTTCCCTCTTCATCTTTTTTGTTTTTTCTATTTCCCAGTCGCTGCGATCAGGGGTGGGTCTTTGAAAAAGAGAAAAGGCAACATATGATAGAAATATAACTCGAAATGTGTAAATGCAATGAAATGTGATCAGACGGTGGAAGAGAGTAGAAGAGAAGATACAGTGAAGAGCATGGTGTACGAAGCTCACACGAGGCTCAAAGACCCAGTTTACGGATGCACCGGGACAATATTCTACTTACAGAAACACGTCAAAGAACTGGAGGAGCAGTTACAGTCGGCAAGAGCAGAAGCAATGGAGTTGAAAGGCCAAAGAGACCAACTCGTCAAGGCGTTAATGGATGTTCACCTCATCAACCCTTTCTCTCCCGTCAATGACTCGGTATTCGATCACTTCTTCGTCGGCGACGGCCTCTGCACTATTTCAGCAAATTCTAATTCCGCTCTATGAAATTCGACCAGTGTTTCGGTCAAAGTTCCCATAAGGAGAAGAACAAAGCAGAGAAATAGTAGGAAAATCTTCTCTTTAATTGTATTGTATTTATACAACCTCAAATAAAAAAATAAAAAATAATGTTCAGAATTTGTCCCTATGAATGATAAGACATGGTTTACTGCTTACCCAAATTCTGTATACGACCAAACGTGCCGTTGAACGACTAGTCGGCCAATATGGCTTCCGCGCTACACGTGGCTTTCTTCGCCATGAATAGTTCAGTCAATGGAGGTACAATAGGAGAAAAACCAGTAGCACCCGACTACTGCGCTTTGTCTTCTTACCCATCCATCGGATTCCCGCCGTCGTCAACTGAAAGCTTATCCGGTGATTGTCTTGGAATTTCTCTTTTTAAATTTTACAGTGCAACCCCCTTCATCTGTTTAACGCTAATTCATGATTTTTTTCTTGATGACAACAGTATGAAGAGAGAGAATGGTTGGTTGGTGCATGTTCGAATGCCACAGCTATGATGGGCAGATCTTGGGCAAGCCAATTATTTTGCCTTCTGGCGTCAGCCTCACATTATCTGAAACGTGAGAGGTCGACATCAAGAACCAGTTTCAAAGGATCATCATGGTGCCCCAGGAATGCGTACCTTTCTCTGCCATGATATTAAATTATTTTTTTGTGGGGGAGAGAGCTCGGTAGTTTGCTGTTAGGGGCTTTCGAGCGTCCCACAACAGCACAGACCGTCGTTCCTTAGGGTGGCATAAAGGGTGTCAAGCTCAAATTGCACGTGCTTCTGTTATAATCTGCTGTAGGAACTTCTCGCCCTCTGAAAAAATAGCCCTGTTATTGAATATTTGAACGCTTTGGCTTGCGAGCCTCTGTTATAATCTGCTTGCAGTGGGTTTTTGTTCTTTAGATCATCAGTTAATCACCAGCTCAGCTTAAAAGAATAAATCCAATAGCTGATTAGACCAGAATTAACGTTAAAAGAGCTAATTACTAAATTTCTCTCAAACTAATCCAAAAATGTTACAAGAAGATGCAGGCGCTCGAAACTAACATCTACAATTTTCCCCCGCATCGTGGACATGATTAACAAAAACAAATCCAGGTAGATGGTATGTTACAACTCTCAGGTATCATTCTCCCGTGCTCTCACATGAGCTCCCAAAGTTGGCTGTTATGTCATGAACTAGCAGCCTGATAACATTTCCTCCCCATGATTTCGAGATCTCCACACACTCTTGCAAGTCAGCCTCACAAGCCAGTAGGACCCACTCTTGATCATCATCCAAATACTTGATATCAAAAGTGCCCACCTCCAATTTCAGCCGTTTTGAGACTTCCTCCTTCAACTCGACAACACCTGAAGCAAGTGGAAGCTTAAACCTTATGATGTCTTCTTTGTAAGTTGCCTTTATGGTCACAGTTCTCGTCTCCGGAGAAGCACTAACGTGGGGGGTCGTACAGGTCAAATTTGGAATTGCTGGTACATTGGAGCGTTCAGGGCATAGAGGCTCATCCTGGTAACCCTCTGCAGCTAAATTACAGAGATCTCTGAAGTCTTGGCAGCTTCCTGAATCCTCCACTAGCATTCCAGCCAGTACCGACTGTGGCTGAGTCGTTACAAGAGCATCAGGTATCGAATATGCAGCTAATAGACTTGATCCTTCAGTGGAGCCAGGGATTAAGGAATCAATATCTAAAGTTTGTCCTTGAAATGAAGACACAAGTTGTAGATTCTCCATATTTATTTCATTTGTTGGACTGCCTTGACATGACTCTGCAGAAATTGGTGACTCTGTACTTTCTTCACCAGAACCGCTTCGTGATTTCGACCCTGGGGAACCCCTAGCAGCCTCCTCCTGGGGACAGTTTTGTCTGTCAACAAGTTTGTGTTGACCTAATAATCCAACACTTTCAAGCTGTCTTTCAGATGTTTCAAGTGGGGGTGACCGTTTCTCCCCTCCACCTAATAAATCAGAGGTTTTTGATGCTGGTGGGGATTGCAACTCTCCTTCTACACTGACAGGCCAGGTAATAGAACTAACAGAAACAGGAAGCGGACTAGTGAGGGAAGCAAGGCTGAATGCACCTTTTGTACCTTGGACTGATTCAATCACTCGTTTCAGCTTGGACAGAGAACGATTCACTTTGTTTATCTTGCGTGATGGCCACCTTGAGATTCCATGCTGCCGACATATCCGTTTCATTGTTGTTGGACAAACTGTTAACACCAGAAATAGGGAATTTCATATGGGCATTCTTTTTATAAACAAATATTATTCTACAAACATAAAGATCTGTAAATTAAGAAAGTCATCCAATGGCATAAGCTTACCACCAAGGCTTTTTGCAGCATCTTTAAGACTACCGGCAAAGTATTGTTGAAGAACTTCTAAGCTGATTGACTTCTCGGTTTTGCCTCGCCTCCTTTCACTTGTCTTTGTGCTTTTGTGATCACATGAAGAAACTGTATTCTGACATCCATCTGCACCATTGAGAGTCCTGTTCTCAGTCTTTCCAGCATCAACATTCGTGGCCAGCTGCCCTTCCAACAAATTGGGAATTACATCTCTCCCATTCAGCAAACTATCAAACTCAAGACCATCAAGTTCTTGGCTGCTTATGCTGGGTGGAGTTTGAAAATTTATAGGGTCATGTTCAGGTTTTGAATCCATCTCCTTGTTTCTGTTTGTTTCAATAACTTCAAGACATCCTTCGTCCTGTAGTTCATCAACAGTGGAAGCTTTTAAACTTCGAAAACATTGCCTCATAGTGGTTGAAATAGATTTCAACAAATCCATTTGTTCACTGGGTTCTTTGCAATTAAGTGGGAGGAAGAACTCCAATATGTAATCATCACTTCCAGTTTGGGTGCTCTTCAAGCTTATGGCAAAGCAGCTCATTATCCCAAACATACGAGCATAATGTACAAGTGGGTACTCTGTCTTGGTGAATTTCGTAATATCACTAGAAAAACAAGGCTTTCGTGCTGAAAATGCCCTACCAGCTACTCCCTGGCCCTTTCGCAAATGGTGCTCTGCACAGGCATCTCTAAAACCCCACATATGGGCATCCACAACATAGAATGCCGCATCAGTTGTAGACATGCAGACTTGTCCCATGCAACTTCCATCTATGCTTGTGCAACTCTTCTTTGAACCACCACCATAAGCTAAAACACTGCGATGCCGACATGGAACCCAGGTCTGAGCCAAAGGCAATTTATGGGTCTCACACACCACAGTTAGCATCTCCAGAATTTCAGCTAGGGCAGCTTGACGACCTTCATTACATATCTGATTCAAAACGAACCAAAGAACATAAGCTTTTGGCAGAAAAATGAAACCACCAGTTAATAATATATTTCATAGTAGGTATTGACAAACAGCTTACCTGCCTACTTGGATGATCTAATAAATCAGAGCTTTTCAAGTTTACAGCCTACAAAAGAACCGTAACTTCTTTAGTATTCTGAGTTGTGTGAAAAAAATCCTGTTCACCAACTCATCACTGAAGATTTCTTGCTAGAGATAAACTGCAATGTAGGAACAAAAAAAAAAAAAAAAAGACGGACACATGTTGGCAGTGAAGAACATGACCAAGAAATGACTATTTAGTGCACAAGAATTTTTTATATTTTAAGACCACCAGCATTTAGCATCTAAGCATCAATCCTGCTTTACTAGTTCGTTGAGTAGCATTGTCTCACCACCTGCAAGCACTTCCATTAATCTCACCTAGGGATCACACTCAAGCAGTATGTTATTCTTTCATTCACCATTACAGATGGTGGCAAACTACTATGAAATGGACCTACTAGACCACCACTAGAATTAGAGTGAAATTTTCATCTGCATATCAAGGGAAAAAAATGCAATAGACTACATTAGAATGAAATTTTTTTATCTGCACATCAAGGCAAAAATGCAATAGACTACACTCAAAGAAGAATACTCTGTTCAATATGTTGTGGGCTCACTACTTACAAGCAAGGTGTCAAAAGAAAAATTAAGCTAATTTACTCATATACTAGTTCCTCTATATACCTACCAACACTAAGGAAAGCATAGAACTTCGACTAGTTATTAGAAGTTTACAAAAAGTCAACAGAGAGACATTTTGCATAAAAATTTTGAATACAAATCCACAGGTGCCCAGTAAAAAAGGTGATCAAAATTGATTTTCATTGATTAGCACCATTCCAGTACAAAACATAAACAAAAAACAAGACAAGAGACATAAATATATTAGGGGAAAATATGTCAACACCATACACACTGATGAGATCATTAACACACAACATAAAATCACCACAGTAGGATACCAACCTCGAGAGCTTTGCAAACTTTATCAACCTCAGAAGCATAGTTGATCTTCTGGGAAGTCATGATGAGCTCAACCACACCGATACAAGACTGTCCAGAAGGTTCAAAAACAGGCAAAGCCAAAGTACCCCGCACATTGTAGTGAAGAGCATGATTAAGACGTGGATACTCCTTACTACTATAATACTGTACATTTGGGGTCCACTCTGGCTGTTTCTGTCGAAATACACGGCCTGGTAGTCCCAAATCTCCATCGCTTTCCCCATCCACAGAAAACAAATACATCAGTGACACAGTCCTGTACTGAAGAAGTCCATTACTATGTGGATCCAGAACAAAGGGTTGTCCTGAAGTTGTGAGAACATATTTGTCACCATTTTTAACTGGAGCCCACACTTGAACCAAAAAATGTTGTTCAGCCGAGTCTTTTAAGTACCGAAGGGCCTGTGTCATCCTCTCCTTAATTATGCATGACTCATCAGAAGTATCATCGTCAGCCATGATATTTGTAGAAGCTTGCAGCAGCCTTCTTTTGTCATCTTCTTCTGCAGGATTTCCCTGCGTAGAATCTGGATTACCTGATATTTGTGAAGATCCAATTTCAGGAGAAAGCAACAGAAACTGAAAAGTTTGCACAATCATTTGCATTTGCCTTGGTCAAGAATAAGTTACAGCTCAAAGAGCAAAGCGCACAACGCGCACACCCAGAGAGAGCAACATAGGCAATAGCAAGTAATAGAAAGCGAATCTTGATATATGACATTATTTCAAAATTCTAAAGGTAACAGAATCAAGTAAAAAAAAAAAGATCGCTTATGACTTTCTGATCTCGTAGTAACATCACGAATAACAACTTCAAATTTACAACCATTGTCCCATCTGTTGTGAAGTCAGCCTAGGCAGAGTGACAGAGTAAATAACTACACTAACTGACCCGAGAACCTCAAAAGGTGAAACAAACAGAAAATAATTCATCAGAGCATGACCAACTTTGCATCACACACAGAAGCCGGATTCCCCAAAAAAGCTTTGACCAAAAACAGAAAAAAAATGAAGGCTGATAACTTCGAACTTCGAACAGATTAGACAACTTCTGATAGTAGTCAACTGAACTGGAAGTAGACACCAGTAAAGAATCAAAGAAACTGCTTTTAAAGAACAAAAAAAGAAAAGAGAACGCATAAAATGAGAGAATTCGAAGACCACGAATGACTAAATAACAAGAACGTGCAATAAACAGAGAAAGGGAAATAAATGTCCAAGCCTAAGATCAAGTTTAAAGATAAAATAAATAAATAAATAAATAAAATCTGGGAGGAACATGGTAAAAAGAGCAGAAAAAAGAAGAAAATATAAAAAAGTACGAATAAGAACTAATTATTGGGAGAGTATCGAGGACAAATATGAACGAAAAACAAGCACTTACAAGCCGTTCAACCAGACAACGCAACCAACAAATTGCCCATGCTAAATACAAATCCTTAACTCACGAAATAAACGAGAAGGAACTCACTGGACAAAAACCTGGCACTATCAGCAAACCGAAGACCACCGTGAAACGGCAGCACCGAATTATCGGCGAATTTATCATCAGCAGCATCATGGAAAGTCCAAAGAGGCGACGACGGCTGCTCCGAAGAAGAAACAGGGGGCTGAATATTGGGATTGGGCGAAAAGGAGGAGAAGAAAGAGAGCAGAAAGGGAGAGGAAGAATTAGAAAGGTCGTGAGTGGGATCAAAGGGCCAGGACGGCCCGTCGAGGTCAAGGTCGATATCCATGAGCTCCCTCTCGATCGGACCGGGCGGATCTTTAGTTCGAGAGTTGTAACGCTCGACGTCGCCGGGTTCGGCGGACATAGTGTTGGTGGTGGCGACTATGGATGCTGCAACTCCTCTCTCCTCTCTGTTCTGGCAGCTGCAGCTGGGAGAAGAGAAGGATCGAATCGGCAAACGTTGATCCCATTCAGAATCTGATGGTTACAAAAATGAATAAACAAAGGGGAAAAGAAACAAGCAACGATTCTCACTAGAATGCGCCGGGGTGAAGTGGTCCTACTCCTCTCAGCGCTTACTTCTTCAAATTATTTATGCGCGCCGGGGGCGGTTATTACCAACCAGAGAACGTTCGTCCAATGTTTTTGGCGCGATAGCGGAAGGAGGTAGGTTGGTTGGTTCAATCCCGGTTCAACGCCGGTTCAACCCCGACCCCTGTTTGACGTTTCTTTAGTACGTCAGCAGCCTGCGCCCATTAACGAAGACATAACGAGCCGCAAAAACGAAATTCAAAAATGTAAAATAATAATCACTAAACAATTAGCCAATAAATTACTAAATTTTCCAAAAAAAGAAAAACATATCTGGACCCCTGGATTTCTTTGGTGGGCCCTGAGTAGCTTGGAATGGATGTCTATGGGCCCACTCTGGTTCGGTCCGATGTGCTACCCAACGTTTTGACTTTTTCTCCACTAATGAGTGCAGACAACAGATGGTGGGCCCACTCCAAATTATTTTTGACGGTAACCCCGTCCTTGTCACGATCCACATCCGTAGCCAGCGATTTGGCTGTACCACCTCCCCTGCTATCAATCATTGTTTAATTGGTTAATGCCTATCCACTTGCTAATTGCGATTAGTGAACACCCCAAAGGCTGTAGGCGAAAGCTCTGTTACGAGAATATCTAATGCTGATGAAGGAGTGAAGTTAACTATGAAGATTTTAAAACTGCTCGACTTATTTTTTATTACTGGATTTGGTTTCGGTCCTTGCGAAGAAACCAGATTAAAATATTAGATCATTAATCTCCAGGAGAAAGTGAATGGAACAGCTGACTTGGGTGGGTTGGAAATCGACTGGGATTAAAGAAATCCAGATTTAACTTTGAAAAAAGTGTGGTGGGAGTAATTTGCGAGAGAAAGTTTTGTCGACATCTTGCGAGGGTGAGGGTCCCAAGTCGAGCTTATCGTCTACTTGTCCGGTGAATTTTCAGCAGGGTAAGCTCTCTGAGGTGAAGGTGTTACTCTGCGTCGTCAAGAACCAAATCTTTTTAACTTTTTGTGATGAAGTTCGAAGTTTGCTGTAGAAATGAGGATGTAAAATGATGCGGCGAGTTTAATGGCTCTAGAGTGTAGAAGTTAGTTTAAAGGCTCAAATCTATCTTAATAAATTTTCCAACAAAGAGACCGGCTCCGACGACTCGAGGTGCTGGGAGATTACAGAGTGCGACGACAGGAAAAAAGAATTGGAAATGCGCACAAAAGTGCAGATTTGAGATCATTTTTTTCTGGATTTATGTGTTTAGATTTAACCTGGGTTAAATCTTGAAAGAGAGGGAGATCAGTCATACACTGTGGTTATTGCTAGCCACCTCTGCAAGAATAAACATGGGTGGCCGGCAAAGACGGGTAGAAGGAAAAGCTGAAATTACTGAGGAAAATGCGAGAGAGATTGCAAAGGGGTTCTTCTTCTGCTTAAAGCAGAAAGAAGGGTGATTTTTTTATTGTTTTAGAGAAATTCTGCTTGAAATTCAAGCTTGGATGAGTTCAGAACATTTCGATATCCTCTACGAGAGAGAACTGCAAAAAAATATACTGTAATAGTAACGCATTTCATCTCAGACTTTTTGGTCTTCTTCCCTGTCAATGCGATGGTGGCAGCTGTGTGATGAGGGAGAAAGCAAAAGATTACGAATATTCTGATTAACACTTGCCAGAAAATTTTCATTTTCCCATTGAAGAAAAAGACAGGCGGATAGATACTTTGATTTGCAGAAAGTGGGCGACGTCGGGAAGATTCGCTACTCTCACAGACCCAGATCACTACTTACTCTAGGAATTTTATATCAACCAAGAGAAGAATGATCCTTCCATTCTTTGCCCAAACAAGATCGTCAGCCATGAAAATCTTTCTGAAAGTAACTCCGACTCAACCAAACCAATTCAACCTACTACGAAGTTTCAAACCAGCTTCTAAAAATTTCCAGAATAAAACAGAAGCGTGTAGCTATCCAAATACAGGACAAATCTGGCAGTCGCGAGCTCGAGAGTTTCAGACCGCTTCAGAAGATGAAAACGAAAAAGCAAATTCGTCAACAGACTTTCTCCCGGTAAAAGGCATAACGACACCGAAATCTCGATGCCTGCTTCTGTCTTCATCCGGAGTTCTTATTCGAAAGGACAAAACGGTCGCGCAAGTGAAACGATTACTTTTCTGGGTGGTGGAGATAAAAATGGCGCCACTGATCCCACTAGCGCTAGCTTCCAGTTTACTTGTTCAGAATACTTCTTCTTTACCAGCAGTTCGTTTTGCTTGAATGAGGAGGTAAAGCCCATCGACGCCATTTTTCTTTTGATTTTATTGTCGAGTTCTGAATTAGGTGAGTGATTTTAAATTAATACCAGGTTCTTCCGGGTGAATCGGTGATGATCGAACCTTAATATAAATTTCTAAATCTCTACTTAGTGAATGTATTAATGGCGACATCAATAATATGAATGATCTTTATATCATAAATTTCTCAATAAAAATATGAATGAAACTCGTAAACATACCTCCATGGAGTCAATTTCCGAGGTTCGGCATTTTCATCAATAACAAGTTCAAACATGCCTCTGCCCACTCTTATAGTTTCTTCTCCATCAAAATAGATCACCAAACCGACAAGAAATTATAAGGTTGTAATCAGCAACAACCATCAATGAAAAACTGACGACAGACGGGTTATTAAGTGACGGTTCATGCTCCCACTTAAGACATGCCTTTGCTAGACTAGACTCCCTCTTATATCCTCATCTCCATAAAAAAAGATCACCAAACCGACGAGAAATCGTAAGGTTTAATTGGTGACCACCATCAATAGAAAATCGACGACGGACTGGTTACTTATGTGACGGTCTTGCTCCCACTTAACCCATATACCTACTTAATATGTAATATCCTTATACTCAAATAAAAAATATTAAATTACATAAATCATGACGGTAAGTCTTTTCAAATAAGTATTACCTTCCACGTATTACAATGCAACAGGCTCCTTTGAAAGAAAACCTTACGTGGCCCATTTCTTTATAAATGAACTTTTATAATAGTTATTCGGGATCATTTTATATTGTCAGTCTCTAAACTTTATATAGACAACTAAATAAGAGAAAACACAAATGAATTTATTAGAGTTTTTCAACATGTCCATTATGAACAACGGGTGGTAGACCTTTTGTGGACGGATCAACGATCATTAATTCGGTGTTGATGTGTTCCATAACCACTTTGTTTACTTTGATATATTCTCGAATAACTAAAAACTTTATGTTAATACACTTACTACGACTTTCGCTTTTTTTGGTGACTACATCATGAATTCCGTAAGTTCAAATTTTTGAATTCGCAGTTAAAACGACATGTACAGAGAGAAGTTGTCTTGGAAGGCAATAATAATGTTATTATAAATAATAAGAAGAACTTTAGAGGGTATGAGAGAGTTCTCTTCGTGTACAAGGACTGGGTCAGAACTCAGCTCCTCCAATCTCATCCACAAGCAAGGTAGGGCCCCGGCCTTCCCCTCTACCATTCAAGCAAAAAGGCGGAGAGAGGCAAGGTCCCACCTCATTTAAGATATGCTATGATACGAAAGAGGGGGGATTCTCTATTAATATTTATTTTTTAATTTTGAATTTATTTATTTATTTTATTAATTAAAAAGTTAAAACAGAGTAATTTTTCCTGTATTGGAGTATGTGAGTCAGGTAATCGTATCACTGTTACGTAGAGTATATCAGTATCGGATTTTCACTTATCCGATACGTATGTGACCCTGGAGTTTAATCAGAGGTGCACGTGCCACGAATTCTCCCGCCATTACAGAAGAAGATTCTGAAAGGGAAACTTGTACAACCAATCGGCCGAGGCCCGGCCCCCTTCTCTTTCTTTCTCTCTCTCCCTCTCAAATGAATTCAATACGGTCAGGAACCGAGGAGATGTCACGATGTTGCAGACTGTGCGCGGCACTTGTAAAACAAAGGCGAAATGACTGATGGAGGCTCCAAACAGATGGGTTGTCACCTACACGAAGCACTTGACACAGAAAAGAAAAGTTTACAAAGACGGAGTATTGGAGCTTCACGTCCCAGATGACAAGGTAGAGCTCTTCTTTCAACTATTTTTTGTTGAATTTGGTTTAAATATTTTGTGCTTCTTTGTAAATTTTACTATGTCTCTTCAGGTGATACTCTTTAATGATTGCGGGGAAGTCTTAGATAGCAGGTTTCTGAAGAAAAACGAGGTCATTGAATCTGGTGGAACACTCGCATTTGCTGCTTATCTTGTTGATGTAGCTGAAATCGAAGTTGAATCTGAGGCTCTAAGAGAATCAAAATCTCAACTCAGAAGTAATGAATCTTCAGGAAAGACTTCGATAAAAGGAGGGAAGATAGCTAGATCTAAAGTTTCCACGGGTAGCTCTTTATATTCAGCGGCACAATTCAGCATTTATTTTCTAAAGTTTTAAGGTATATTTCTAATGTTTTGAACTTATTCTCAACTTTCCTTCACTCTCTTTCTCTCCAGAGAACAAAATATGCGGATCTCTACCGACTGGAGCGCAACGAAATCGCCCAATTTCCATGCGGAACTTTGCCAAACGTAAGTTTAGTATCCACCAAGTTATACTTCCACTTGGATTTGATTCTACTTGTCGCACTGGTACACGACGAGTCCATCTCTACTTTGCGTTTAATTCTATTCGGCATGCTTTTTCTAGAACTTACATCCATAATATTTTTTAAACATAGGGAACAACCAAGCTGGATCACAGAACAGTGGGGAAGCACAGAGTCATTCAAGTTCTACAGAGACAACAAACGGTTGGTTGCAAGTTACTCGGGCATTTTTGAGAAATGAAACTTATTAAAAAATTGATACTTCTTTTATTGTTTTAGACTAATTTTGAAACTGAGGTCAACATGAAAGTGCGTAAGCAAGACACAACACAATAATGCTTCATGTCTATGTGCTTCTTAGAAATACCAGATTGGTACTTGGACGACTAACTCTATCTCACGCAGAATGGAATGCTTTGTTTACCACACAATTGACTCAAAAAGCTAAGAAGTATCATGATGGCAAACTGAAACTTTCATTTAAGGGGTTCCGCCAGAAACAGGTTTGTTCTAAAGTATGCTGTTCCATGTCTCTACCAAAGGGTTTTCATTTCCTCTGTATCGTACTGCTGAGAATTGGAGATACCAATCAATATATTAATGTGAATAGCATCTGATTGTCTCTTTTTCCCTTTCCCCCCTCGTAGCCTCTATTACATGGACGCAGAAATTGTGTGGACTAATGCAAAAACTGATACAGCTAGGCCAGGAGTTAGCTTTAAGTTTCAGGTTTCTTTAATTAATGAATGTTGTTAGGTGAGAAGTAACAACAGTGCTTTTACTCATCAGTTCCCTCACCGTGACCTCTCCAATTCTATCTTAGGCCTATAATCTGAGCACTAGCTCACCTCTCCAAAACAAAAATAGATGTCTCCTGCGATTGTTAGATTTTTTAGAGCCTGTTCTCCACTACCTTCTGGACAAAGTTATCCTACTCTCAGAAACTTTGACTATGCAGTTTCTTTTGATGAATTTCCTTTCCATTATTAATCTGTTATAGCATTTTATGAGTGTTTTCTCTTATTCTAAAAACATAGACCGTATGTCCTTCCTATTCTTTTATTTCATGTTACAATTGTTTGTAAAAATATATAGGTAATGCTTTATGATGAAAGTGGGAAGCTCTTAAGCAGCAAATTCTTAAAGAAAGATGAGGTAGTTGAGTCTGGTGGGGCACTGTCATTTGATGGTTACCTTGTTGAAATTGGAGATGTAAAAGAAAGCTCCAAACACTTAGATGGCTTGAATCTAAAAGATGATACATATTCATGCATGAACAAGCAGCAGGCTGGAGGTAGTATTATGTCTGTAACCCTTTTATGCTATTTTTGAATTTATGTTGTTATGGTTTAGGGTTTATGATAAGGTACTGTGGTCTAAATACATCAATTTGATTCAGGAATATGCTGTCCTATCTTCCACTTATTTTTCTTTGCTGCAAGGCATCTTTTAGAATTTGTATGTTCTTGTTTTGTTTAGAAGGATGGAACCACATCAATCAAGGTTTAGAAGCATCTTTTGCTTATTACTTTTGAAGAAGCCTCCTAACTAAGGTTATTCCTTTTGGGATTTGGACCCAATTTTAACATTTTACTAGAATGCATACCTATACATGGGCCTCTACCCAAAATTTTCCAGATGTATGGGGAGTTTTAAAGCCTTGCATGGATTCAAGATTAGAAAGGTCTTGTGCTTATTACTTGGGAAGATGCCTCCTAACTTAGACTAGTTATTTTAGGATGGACTTGGTGTTGGTCTCAAGATTCTCATTAAGTTCATTTTGATAACTTAGACTAGTTATTTTAGATGGACTTGGCGTTGGTCTCAAGATTCTCATTAAGTTAATTTTGATGATAAGAAACACTAAGTTACTAATATTGTACATTTGATCCGTTGAACATTAGTATGCCTTAACAACATAAGAAGCCCCAAACGGAATTTCTGACAGTATATCAAATCGACTAGCCAAGGATCATCTGAATGGCCCATTGAAAATGAAAATAAGCAGCTCAAGCCAGAAAAAAACAAATTGCTTGAACAGCCTAGAAGCAACTATTCAACCAGACAAGAGTGAAAAAAACTTTTGAGAAGCAACTATTTGGTGAAGCATTCAAATGGTCTAGATGAATGCTTAGCACACAAGAAAGCAAAGCCCAACTGTCCGAACAAAGAAGAGAGATAAAACTCTCTGTTAGAGTTCGTTCATTCAAATGCTTGAACGCCCAGTCCAATGAAGGCAAGAAGAGAAAGAGATGAAAACATTAAACTTGAAGAGGATTTTTTTATCAGACTGAAACCGCACGAGTGGAAATGAAAGAGAAAAGCCACTGGAACCATTTGGTCAATGAGTTGTCAAATGGATAGGCCAAAGAAGTCAAACACCTAAGATGGAGAAAAGGCATTGTGGCAAACTGTTCAACTAGCCATTCGAATGAACTGAAGAATAGAGAAGTGTTTAATGAGGACCGTTTGAGGGGGACATCAGGTGTCTAAACGACATGTTTCAAAAAACCGGGGGAACAACATTGAAGGCATTAATTCGGTCGAGATAGGTCTCCAAATCTATAAGTGACCTATCTATGTAAGTAGCAGCTCATAAAGAAGATTCTAAATATTTTCTCATGACTTTTAGTCAAGATTTTACTAAGTTTTTCAAAAGGATAAAATGTCCCTTTCCAAACTTAACGACTCTATTTCTGAACATTGAGAACTTGTTTATTTAAGTTTTTTTTACCCCAAAACACACACCTCTCAATTGTGAAGGCTCTAACAATCACTCCTAAGCTCATTCATACTTTGAAATAGATTTGGAGTTGAAATCTGAAGATTTCCAAAAAAGCCACTCTTAAAGAGCTAAGTACTTCTTGTGCTTTTTTCTTTGAAAATTTATTTACTTAGCTTTATCCTTGCTAGAAATCTTGCACTCTTACTTTGAAATCATAATATTTATTGTAGCAAGCTGAATTGCTATGGTTTTTGTATTACCATTCACAATTTGGGGCTAAAGTTTATAAATCCAAGTTTTTACAGGCACATATTTTAAAATCAATTCATTATACTTGGTGAGTGTGTCTAAAACCAGAGCTCATTTACTTTGAGATCAAATTACTATGTTCAGATTATCTCTTAAGGGAGCTGTATTTTGAAATCGAAGCATCCGCTTTCATTTACTTTGAAATTAGTTTATTGATCTTTGTCGGGCACTACTAAACGAGTTCAATTTATTTTGAGATTATTCACAAAGTTCATATTACTACTCGTGGTTTTAGATATTGAAATCAATTCTTTACATCGGGATGTTTTTTATTATATTGCCCTATTTGAAAAACCAATCCAAGTTTTTGTGCTTTAATTTTGAAATCAAGTCATTGAGGACTAATTTGAGCTGCAATTACATAGAATTGGCACATAGGACGTTGTACTTAGCTTTTCATGCTTGTATTGTAAAATCTGCCTAGTTGAAGTTGTTGTTATACGGGCAGAATTGTAAGCAAGTAACCTTGCAAGATTTGGTCAAACCATGTGTAGGTAAGATTGATCCTTGTCTCAACTAGATTGAGAGAAGCCTATAGGGCTGTGGATTAGCTATTGATAAGCCCTTTGTGGGGTTAAACTATGTTGTTTAGTTCTCTGTTTAATTATTTGAGGGTAAAGGCTAGTAGGCCTTGTTTGTTGATGTTGAAAGTCCCTGTGTGGGTCTAGGTAAACACGCTCAGTTGCTGCTGATAGTAAGTCCTTGTGTGGGCCGGTGTTACTGGAAAATCTCTTTATGGATCTAGGCTTGTGTAGCCTAGTGGGCTACTGCAAGTCCTTTTGTGGGTCTAGGCAAGAGTACTTTTAGTTGACGGAAATTCCCTTTTGTGGGTCTAGGCTGAGAGCCGATTTTGTTACTACAAATCTATGTGAGAATGTGCATTCTAAATTAACTACTGTGGTCAAATGAGTGGCATAAGTCCTTATATAGACAACATTATAATTGACCTTAAATACAATTTACTAAAAGGGCTGTTTGATAACTCTAACATAGTAAATTAACTCCGACATGCAAACACCTTGGGAGTGAAATAATAATCCATAGAGAAAATTGTGAACTACTATAAATCTCCGTATTTTCTTTGTATGTTTTGTTGATAATGTTTGAGCTTGTACTTTGAAAATCAATGTTACACTCTAAATAAATTCACAGTTGTGAATACACACAAGTTTGAGTAAAAGAAATTAATAATTAACAACAAATTTAACAAACCTATAACACCCCTCCATCCAACACCTCTCCTTTAGGTTTGTTCTTCATGAGAGCTAACACTTTATCCAACTTTAATAGATACAATGGGGATAGTTAAGATCTTCAATCAAAATTTCATGTATACTCCTTCAAGGTCTTTCTTTATCTTACTTTTTTGGTTGATTACTTAACTTTTTCCAAACATTGGATATGGCAAGTCAAGATCTCATTCGAAATTAGCTATTCCAAGTGTAGGAAAATGTGAAAGTAGATCACAAACTGTTGCTGCTTCAGAGAATAACCTGAACTTCACAGAGGGCACTGCTAAAGGTCTTTTTGTATCTTACTTTTTTTTTTGGTTGATTACTTACTTTTTTCCAAACATTGCATATTGCAATTCAATAGCTTATTTGGAATTAGTTTTTTCAAGTTTAGGAAAAAGTGAAAGCAGGTCACAAACTGTTGCAGCGGCAGAGGATAACCTGAACTTCGCAGAGGACACTGTGACGGGTGAGAAGATGAATACTTTTTTTTTCTTTAATAACAGTAAAATGAAGCTCCTTTACCTCCTATTCTTCTTTCCTCCTGATGCAACCTGTCCCATGGGTCAGTGACCAAAGAGAACTTGAAATATCTAGGTACTGAAGTTGGCTTGATGATTAAAGTATCTAGATTATCATAGGAGGAAATTCTTAACTTCTAAAAAGCATAGGGCAGTGCTAGATCGTAGTTCTAAAACTTGGTCTCGGTCAAATTCATCCAAGTTGATTCAGATCATATACAAAGCTGAATAAGTTATTTAAGACTAACTGAACGAGTTTTAGTAAAACTTACATAGTAACCTTAAACTGGTAGAACTTGGCCAATCGGAGGAAGTCCAAGCTGGTCAGCAAGTTCACAATTTTGTTTCTTTGATTTAAAAAAAAAGCAAAATATCCCATATGCGATCCTACCATCAACTATTTTCTTTTTAAAATTTGTTAACCAAATTAAAATAACTATTAATACCTAATACTTTGACTGTACAAACAAGACACAAGTGTCTAAGCTTATTTTAAAAATGTATTTATCAATGTTCAGGTTTCTTTAGCGAATTTCTCATGCTAATTTGTTTACTTATTTTGCATTTTTATTGATTTGTATACTATAAAATAAATTAACATCTATATTGTAGAAATAGTCTCAATGAGTTTTGTGGTTTCTAAGAGCTTTAATCTATAACTCAGTCAAAACTGACCCGAGTTTCCGTGTTTTTGAGCTGTGTTAGGTGGCTGTTACAAATGTTTCACCCGAGTTTGTGTTTTTGAGCTATGTGTTAGGAGGCTGTTACAAATGTTTCACCCGAGTTTGTGTTTTGAGCTGTGTTAGGTGGCTGTTACAAATGTTTCACCAGAGTTTGTGTTTTTGAGCTGCGTTAGGTGGCTGTTACAAATGTTTCATCTGAGTTTGTGTTTTTTGAGCTATGTGTTAGGTGGCTGTTACAAATGTTTTGAGACAACTTCTTCAAAACCCAATAAATACTGTTTATATGTGGTGGTTCTCAGTGTGCTGTAACTTTTTAGGAAGATTTTTCTCTGAACAGGTTGCCGTTCTTTAGCCCTTTTCCTTAAACGATTGTGGTTGTGCTGACTTAAAGGCAAGTCAGATGAAATATGACCGTTAAAATTAGGAGTGCTTGTTATCTTAGTTGCATTTCATCCCTAAGAAATGGGGATTTGTTTATGGAAGATGTCTAAAAAAGGAAAAAGAAGTTACTGGTTGGATACTTTAACTACAGTTGGTTCTTGAACCTCAATAGTTTTAGCCCTTTTCATTTATCTGCTAAATGTTATAGCCATTCCATGCTTTAGCCATTTCCTCCACCCTGTGCAGAATGGCATGCCATGTACACTGCACAGATAACACAAAAAATCAAGAAATATCATGATGGTATCTTAAGACTTTCATTCTGCGGCTCCCACTCAAAACAGGTATATATGGTTACCTCCAGGCTCCCTCCGTCCGCAGCCATTTTGCTTATATGGCCATTAAGTGAGTAGTGTTTATTTAAAAATTGAGTGCAACTGTGGGCTTACAATCTGAGCAGGTTAGTTTGTTAACTGAGGACAGAACACTCCTAATTAGAGTACACATCCAGTCAACAGAGAAACTGAGGAGTGGAAATACATTGCAATTGGCTAATTATCTTATTGAGATTGGTGAGCTGCAAACTTCTCGGACAGGTAATTTTCTTGTCACTGAAACCAAACTTCAGTCATGTGCTGCAATTTTTAGTTTGTCATTTTTATCTGAAGATAAGTGAGGGTGCTGATAGGAGCAATGCCAAAAGTAATCTTTTAAGGCTTAAGTAATACTTACATGTGCAGGAGAGCTCCAAATTGGTGCTTCATCAGCTAAAGTTGTGGCTTTAGATGATGGCAATTCAAGTGTCAAGAACCTGATGACAGATGGATGGCTTCAAATAAACAAATCCGTACGTGATGGTTAGTCTTTTTTTCATAAAATTTTCTATAATAATTTATAAATTTAAACCTTTTGGTCAATCCATAAAATTTTAAGGCTATGAGATGCATATCAAAATAAAAATTATTTTGCATTATCTCAAGCCAGCTAAAGAATCGCATATTTACTCATTATGTACGATATCACTAACTTAATTGGACAGTGATAGTTACAAATGCCTCTTGCCATCTATTTTGCGGTTGTTAACTTCAACAACAGATGTGAAGTATAAAGTGTCCTAGAAAAGCTACTATCTCTTTCATATAATGTGGATTTCTGGTTCAGCCATTTTACCACCAAGTTGAACATCTGATGCGACTTATTAGACGCCACACAAAAGTAAAAGTTCCAAATTTGTGTACCGGAACAACATCAGATGGTTAATCGACATACTGAAACCCTGGACTAGAGGGTTGGCAATTCTTCTCATTTTCTTGAGAGATGTTGAGAAATATGAAGAAAGGTATTTTGGTTATTTTACACAACATATTGCTCCACCAGGTTAATAGTAAGCTCGTCTATGTATAGGAGTTATGTAGTTTAATTTCACTTTATCGAGATGTATTTAGGAAGTTATAGAGTTCTGAGCATAGAGGGGCATTTATGTATTTTTCGTCTATTTTTTACTTAAGTGATTTGCAGTTTTGGTGCCCTAACTCTATCCTATGTGGGCCCCACCTTATTTATGCATGCAAATACTATGTGTTTACGTGCTAGTTGGTGTGTGGACTCAGTCTAAGTTGATTTTTGTGTATATTGGTTATTTTTGGCAGTAAGTCATGACTAATTCAGGTGAAGTTATTATTGCGGTAAATGATTTTGGAAATTCTGAAGGCAAGGATACAATTCAGACTACTACAGAAAAGTTGGACAGACAGAATTAGCTAAACTGATTCAAATCTGTCCTTTTGTGACTTTTAGGCCAAAAGAAAAGCCAAGTATCTTAGGGATGACCCTCCTATTCCCACGACTGATGGCTGGAAGGCTGAGGATTACCAAGTTATGACATAACTTGAAAACAACTTGGAATCCCGATTACGAAGTTAAGTTATGAACTATGAGACAACAAAGGAGATTTAGACTTCTCTTGAGTCTTTCTACAATCAAGAAAGTAATTTTCAAGGAATTATGAACTATATGCAAAAGCTTGTTAGTCTAAAAAGAGGGGATAGAATTGACTGATTATTTTAGTGAATTGCATGATATACTACATGCGATTAGTGTATACCATTCTTTTAGTACAAATGAGAAAGAGCTTCAGCAGCAATTCGGACATATTCACGTTGCCAAGTTTCTTGATGTGTTAAGTTTCGAATATGATGCAATTAGGACCCGACTACTTGTTGTCGATAAATACCCACATTGAAGAAGGCTTTAAATAGAGTTGTTCAGGTTGAGACAGATGTGGTTCCACAGCGTATCAAGGATAACCTCAATATTCAGTCCACACCAAGTGAAATTGAGGCATCTTGTGGACGTGGAGGGGGTAATAGAGGACAAGATTGAGATAGTTCTAGCTGTGGTGATGATAGAAGTCATACACACTGCCTCAATTTGTAGGCATAGTAATCACTTCTCAAATAACTGTTAGGACAAATTTGGAAAACCTACTTGGGCCAATTCTAGTGTTTAGAAGGTGATGAGACTTCAACGGGCTGCATTGTAGATATTATTCTTGTGATCCACATGAACTTCAATAAGTGGCACAAAGGATGACACGATTGACCTTGTCCACCACATCCATGAAGCTAAGTGATTTGACATCCACAATCATAACTACGACCACTATGGTTAATTCAGGTATGTCTAATTTTCATGTGTCCCCTGCTACATCATGGGTAATTGATTCATATGCATCTTCACTCATCTTTGGTATGATTCTCCACACTTGTTAATGGAGTAGCCAAAGTTCAATCTAATTCATCTACTTTTAGAGTCTGGTTTGTTTGTTTCTAATTCCTTGTTAACTTGTTACCTATTAGTCACATTATGAAATATTTGAATTGTTTGGTAACCTTCTTTCCTACCCATTATGTATTCTAGGACTTCCAAATGAGGAAGATAATTGGTTTAGGGTATGAGAGAGAGAAAGGTTTGTCAGTGCAGTTCTCTTTGACGATTCAAGCATAAGTATCACTTTTCCAATGCGACTTATAGTTAGAACATCCCTCCTCAGTCAAGTTACTTTAGATATATCTAGTTTTACCTTTCTACTTTGTCCTTTCAATTTGAATCTTGTCAACTTGGGAAGTATTGTTGCACAACTTTTCCTTCTAATTAGAGTCAGAGCAATACTAGTTTGTTTGAGATAGTCCATTTAGATGTATGGGGCTCCTGTCAATACTTAGTATCTTTGGTTTCTTGTATTTTGTTTCTTTCATTAATGACTTTAGTAAGTCTACATGGGTGTATCTCCTATGGGAGACAACAATTTTTTTTTATGTATTTTGCAATTTTTATAGGGAAATAAAAAATTTAGTTTTGTCTCTTCATATATTTTATTTTGATAATGGACCTGAGTTTACAAACCACAAATTTGATTCTTTTTGTAAGGCTAATGGCATTGTTCATCAGTCTTCTTGTGTGTATACCTCAGAGTAAAATGAGGTAGACAAAGGCAAAATTACCATTTTCTAGAGGTCGCACAAACTATGCTATTTCAAATGCAGATTCTAAAATTTTATTGGGGTGATACTATCTTTACTGCTTATTTTCTCATCAATAGATGTCATCTTTTTTACTTGGAGGAAGAATCCCACTACAAGTTCTTAAATTCAGGAGTAACTTGTTTTCCTCTTTGATCTCGTGTTTGTGGGTTTGTTTGCTACGTGCATGTTTTTGGTCCATCTCATGACAAGTTGTCTCCAAGTTTAGTTGTGTATTTTCCTTAGGTATTCTTATACTCAAAAAGGGTACAAGTGTTATTGTCCTTCCAACAACAAAAAAAAAACTTATATGTCCATTGACACCATATTCTTTGAAATTGTTCCCTATTGTTCAAAGTCCGATGACTCTACTATTTCTACACCACTTGATGTTCATGTTGTTGCTCCTATTCTGATAACTACAAGTTTACCAACGTAGCAAACCTCCCAAGACAACGTCAAAGGCTCCCTCTTCTTTATCCTTGCCACTTCTCTCTTCTCTTGCAGCTTCTGAGGTAAGTGATTTGGATCTTCTTATTGTTTTTACAAGGACGTTCTTGCTTGTATTCACCATCCAACAATTTGTGCCCTTCGAGTTGTTGTCTGATCCATTCAAGACTTTTGCTTTGTCTTTATCTTCCCATACTATTTTTTATTTTTTTCTGTGAAGGATGCTCTATTGTCTCTTCAATGGATGCATACCACAAATGTGAAGATGGAAGCTTTACTTGATAGGAATACCTAGACATTGTGTGATCCCCCTTTGGATGTTGTCTTTGTGTGCTATTGCTGAGTCTACACTATAAAATACAAGGTTGATTGGTCTATAAAGAAGTGTAAAGCCAAACTTGTAGCTAAGGGGTGAACCCAAACATATGGTGTGGATGTTTTTGCATGTAGCATAGTTGACATCTTGCATTTTGACTTTTTTGGTTGTTAGTAAAGGCCGGATCTTGTTTCAATTAGACATAAAAATCTCTTTTTTTATAGAGATTTGGAAGAAGAGGTGTACATAGAGCAACCTCATGGTATGTTGCTCAGGGGAAGATAGGGAAATTGTGAAGGCTACACAACACAGTTTGATAAGTTCTGCAAAGTGATATTCCTTGGCTTCTACCACAAGTCATTGTGACCGCTCATTATTTGTTTTGAAGAGACCTTCTAGAGTTGTGGGATTAGTTGTGTATGTGGATGACATAATGCTACCAGGAAGCGATACAAGGGTATTAAATTGGTCAAGGAACATCTTACAAAACATTTTCAAACTAAGGATTTGAGGTCCCTCAATTACTTTCTTAGGATTAAGGTGGCAAGATGTATGGTAATAATTGTTTTGACACAAAAAAAAAAAGTATGTCACAAATATGCTACAAGAGCATAGTTTATTGAAAGCAAAGTTTGTCGAGACACCCATGGAAGTGTATCATAATCTTCATGAAGATAATAGTTTTGAACTAGTAGATCAGATCGTGTATAAAAGGTTAGTGCACAAACTCATTTATGCCCCAGTTACTTGGCCTAACATCTCATTTTCTGTAAGTATAGTCAATCAATTCATGGAGCATCCAAGCCTGATTCACTTAGAGGTAGCACATAGAAATGAGATATCTGAACGGAGCATTGGGCAAAGGTCTATTGAATGAGCCACATGGGCATTTGCAGATTGAAGTGTATTCAAATGTTGATTATGCAATGTCCAAGTTGGATTTGAAGTCTTGAAGTGGTTATTGTGCATTTGTTGGAGGGAATGTAATTAGCTAGAAGAGCAAGAAATAAAATGTTGTGGTCCAAGAAGTAGAAAACCAAGCATTGTCCCTTTTAGTTAGTGAACTTCTTTTATGGGTAAGATCCGTTTTGCAAGAGCTAGACTTCCCCACCAAAGGTGTTATGATGATGTATTGTGATACCCAAGCTGCAATCTTCATTGCTAGTAACCCAGTGTTTCATGAAAGAAACAAACATGATGAAGTCGATTGCCATTTCATTTGTGATTCGTGACGAGTGGTGATGGCCACTCCATATGTTAGATCTCAGATCAGTTTGGTGTATTTTTATAAAGCTCTAGGAAAGCATGAATTTTGGAATTTTTGTAACAATTTGGGGCTTTTCGATTTATGCTCCTCCAGCTTGAGGGGGATTTTTAAGAAATATGAAGGGTATTATGGTTATTTTACTCTTAAAATATTGCTCCACCAAGTTAACAATAGGCTTGTTTGTGTATAGGAGTTATGTAGTTCAATTTTCATATATTTTAAGAGTATTTAGGGAGTAATAGAGTTTTGAGCATATAGGTGGCATTTATGTATTTTTCATCTATTTTTGACTTTTAAGTGATTATATAAAGGGGAGATGTTGACCTTCACTTCCAAGGAGTGTATAAATTCTGCTGTGTTCTTCATTCTTCTCCCGTGCTCTCTTTTCTCTCTTTCTTGTGAATTTTCTTCTTTTGCATGAGGGTTTCTCAATGCAGTTCCAAATATTGCTAATAGCTTGACTATATTATGCAAATGCAAATTCTTCCAAATTTTGTTAGTAGCTTGACAATGTTATGCACATGCAAGTTCTTCCATGATCTTTTGCAAGTCTGGACACCTCTTTTGCAGCCAGGCAGATCTTAGCTGTTCTTAAAAGGCCAAAAGTTGAGGAAAACCTTTCTCCAAGAGAGCTAGTCATGGTTCAGACCAATCCATCAGCTACTGAAGATTTGCTTCAGTCAAATCATCTAGAATCAGGTGTTGCAGCAAGTTTCAAAAAAGAATTAGGTGGAACAGTTTTAAGGAATTCTGTAGAAGATAATTCCAGATATGGTTCTCAAATCAGTGCCTCTGAAAACGGTTTTCCTCTAGTCAAAGCTGCCAGGGGAATCCATTCTACTGGATTGACCACCTCTATACATGATAGCTGTGAAGAGAAATTATTGTTTGTCAATGGACGCTCCTCATCTTCATCCATTCCCTCTACAAGGTAAGCATACAATATATCATCTAAATTCGAAGTGTTTTTCCCATCATGAAGCGTATGTAAGACTTTTCTAAAGAATATTTTCTCCATTCGGTGGCTCATGCTAATAAGTAACTTGTTCTGGTAAATGTGTTTAAAGTATACACGTTTGAATGTGTTGCTCTTGTTCTGGTTAATGTGTTTAAAGTATACACGTTTGAATGTGTTGCTCTTCTTGCAGTGACGCACGGACTTCTATATTCAGTCCAGGTCTAGTATGTTCTGAAGCACCTTTTGAACGTTTGAATGTGTTGCTCTTCTTGCAGTGACGCACGGACTTCTATATTCAGTCCAGATCTATTATGTTCTGAAGCACCTTTTGAACATTCAGAAGGATCTCAATTTTCATCCTGCACAACTTCCAGATCACCTGGCAAGAATCTCACATATTGTTCAAAATTGGAAACTATATCGAACTGTAGTAGTAATGCTGATACCTACTTGAAAGCTGCATCAAATACCTTGCATGGACACCTACAGGGCAAGGATTCTTTGATATTTACTGGGTCAGAAAGTAATATTGGGACACAAGGAAGCCGCAGGTTTTCTGGTACTTAAATCTATGTTTTCTTAGTCGCCCGTCCTGATCAGTTTTTGAGGTTACCTGTTTTTTTTTAAGTGATAAAAATGAGATTATGGTATTATTGTAAATATTGGACTAAGTTGCAGTGCTGTAAAGATCGTAACTTTTAAAGAAGGAAAAATGTTTATTGCAGCAACTAACATTTGACAATTTTCCACAGAGCAAAGCAGCAATATCAAATCGATCTCCTTGGCAAATCAGGAAAAGCCTAATCAGGTTTAGAGAATTCCCATTCTTCTATAAATTGATCTAACCTTGATATGCTTTAGCTAGTCTGTGAAGCCTGATTCATTACTTGACTTATTCCTCTTTCTTTCCCTGCATCTTAAGGTGCAAGGCAGTGCAGATAATGTGGAGAAAGGCCTTACGGGATACGAAGAGGCCTCTCCACTGGACTCACCATCTAACCTGAATATCCTGTTGGATAGTGATTCAATCAATTCTAGAATGGAGTATGCAGGGGGTTTGAAGAGCCAAGAGGGGGATACAATGGAAATGGATGAGACCCCAAGTTTTGATCTCGGGATTTGAGCATTGTTTTGTTTCAGTTTGTAACATTTCATTGTGTGCAGAACCAACAGTGACCTTCATTCAATGATTTTTCAATCTATTAGTTCTTGTGATGAAGGGCTTTACTCTGTATGCTGCAGCCATGAGAAAGAAGCGTTCAGTTATCAATCCCCTTCATGTTAATAACAGAGAACATCTTTTAGAACTAGGAGATAATAATAAAAGAAAAGAAGATTTGAGGGAAAGTAGGTTAGGAGACACCTGGAAAGCAAGATCCATAGTGGGTTTTAAACAAATTAAATAGATCTATTTCCATTTGCAGAAATCACCACTATTTCTTTTTCATAGTCTTACATGATTAGATTTCCAAAGGTCAGATAAGGTGAGGTGAAGAAAAGAAGTCGCTGAAGCAGATATCAGGATCATCACAAGGCGTTCAGTAGCTTATTCACCCAGAATTAAAGCAAGAAATTGGTCTACTCCCATTTCCAGAAATCACCACTATTCCCTTTTTCTAGTCTTACAGGATTTGATTTTAAAAGGCCAGAGAAGGTGACGCGAAGAAACGAAAACGAAATCACTAAAATATCATTGCTGCCAGTGATGGAGAGATCAAATTCGATTTTCTGCTGTAGCAAATAAAAGAGAAATGTTTTGAAAATGAAATTTGTATGATTTGATCCAGCTCCTCCGCCGTTGACGGGAACTCTTAAGATTCTTAACCGGGGGACGAAAGAATTTCGTTCAGTGATTGGCCATCTTGAGGGAAGGGTCGACTTACCCAACGTCTCCTCCTTACTGGGTTATTTTATACTAGAGAATGGAGGGGACTTTGATAATGGTCTTTTAACTTCAAAATATAAACAATGCTAAAACAGCAAGAGAACTGAAGCTGAAGCTCAAAAACCAATACATGTAAAGAATTTCTACCAATCGGTAACTCCTGTATGCCTTACCAAACACTATGCTACAAATAACATACAAAAGAAGTAAGGCATAGAGGCTTAGATCCTAGCCTTCTGGAAAACAAATCTCTTTATACAATTTTTTTTTGTTTTGGACCAGACACCACTTGAGAAGAAAGTTTGGATGAAATAAACCTGCATCCACAGCAAGAAACTTACATAACCGATCAATAAAACTGGACCCATGACAGTGTTATCATCATTTTCTAGCCTCAATGCAAAGACAGAATCGGCAACCCAACAGATTTTTCCACACAAATAATTGGAGTCCGTGCTGTAAACATAGTTATTTATGATCCATCTACTTATCCTTATGCTAGGTCTTATCCACAAAATCAAGTATTTGATTATTTTCTTTCATTTCAGATCCCTACACCTTTCTTTACCAGAATCCTCTGCAAGAACATCTTCCATTAACAAATTGGTGGAACCGATTAGAATCTCTCAAGATGATTTCCCTCCCAACCATTTTGGATATGAACTTGGCTACCTCATGACAATCACCACACACTCGTAAATTTTTTGAAACTCTGATTGGCTTCCTAGATGGCAAATTCAAGATCCCAAAAGCTATTGCCAACCTCTCACTGTGTCCACAAAGAACCTCCTCCTTTCCTGCATCATCCACATCAATCAATGCGTATCTCTTATTTGAAATATACCCTTCTTGTTTCATTCTTGCATTCACTCTTTCCAGAAAAGACCAAATGTTCTTAGCTTGTTGATGCAATCTATCTCCTGAAACAAACACATGTACTTTGTCCTTGATTTCAATCCAACTACAGCCTGGCTTCTTTCTTAGCCTCTGTCGGCCAATTCTCTCCCTTAATTTCTTCACTGCTTCCCATTTCTCAGATTCTGCATATATATTGGCTAGAAGTACATAGTAACCTGTGTTCTCGGGCTCTAGCTCAAAGACATGCTCTGCAACTTTTTCTGCTAGCTTCACATCTCTGTGGGTCCTACAGCCACATAGCAATGCACCCCAAACAGTTGAATCAGGTTGGATGGGCATTGATTCAATAAATTGGTAGGCCTTTGTTAAACGCCCTGCTCGAGCAAGAAGATCAACCATACATGCATAATGCTCTAACTTGGGTTCAATTTTGCAGTCATATCTCATAATGTGGAAGATCCTCCGCCCTTCATCTATTAATCCTGAATGACTACATGCATATAGAATAGCAATGAAAGAAACCTCGTCTGGCTCTATACCCATTTTTCGCATTTCACTGAATAGTAAAATAGCATCTCTGCCATGTCCATGCATGCCATACCCAGCAATCATAACCGTCCACGAGACTAAATCCTTTGTCTGTATATGATCGAAGAGCAAGCGTGCCAGTACTAGTGCTCCACATTTTGCATACATGTCAACTAGAGCATTGGCTACATAGCAATGAGAGAAAAAACCATTTCTCAGTATGTGGCCATGGATCTCTCTTCCTTTCTCTAAAGTTGATAGGCTCGCACAAGCTGGAAGGACACTTGCCACTGTCACAGAGTTGGGTTTCAAGCCTTGCATTTGGCTGAACAAAGAAAGTGCCTCGTTGGGAAGAGAATTCTTAGAGTAACCTCCTATCATGGTGTTCCATGAGACTATATCTCTTTCGACCATCATGTTAAAAACTGATTCAGCATCCACCATGCTTCCACATTTTGCATACATAGCTATAAGCGAGTTTGCAACAAAAAGATGTGACTCCAAGCCATTCTCGATAATGTGATCATGTATTCTCTTTCCGTGCTCGAGTGACCCATTACATGCACAGGCATGAAGGACGCTAGTAATTGCAAATAAGTCTGGCATGACACCTTCTTCTTCCATGACTTCAAACAATCTTAGTGCCTTGTTGAATTGCCCTCCTTGAACATAACCTGATATCATTGAGGTCCATGTTACAACAGACTTTTTTTTCATCTTACTGAAAACTTTCACCCCACTGTCCAAATCTTGACACTTAGTGTACATGCTTAACAAAGAGTTATGAAGAGTAATTTCTTCACGGTAAACAGATTTTATTGCATACCCATGAAGCACTCTGCCGTGTTGGAGAAAACCCATTTGTGCACAAGCTGGCAGAGCACTGACAAGAGTTGCTAAATCCATGTAAACCCCTGATAACCACATTTCACGGAGTAATTGAACGCCCTTTTCAGGAAGACTACTGGAAACGTAGCCATTGATCATAGAATTCCAAGATATAACATCTCTCTCGACCATTTTATCAAAGACTTGTTGTGCAAGTTCAATGTTCTTGCATTTTGAATAACAGGCAACAAGAGCATTCCCAACAGCATTATAGGAGTCAAATCTCAACTTAAGCACAAGTCCATGGATCTGTTTACCGTCTTTGGTACTTCCCAAAGCGGCTACACACTTCAAGATACAAGAGAAAGCATGAGAATTTGCTTGAATGCCAGATTCTAACATTTGTCCAAATAGCGAAATGCATTCGTTGTACTCCTTGATCCTAGCGTACTCATTCATGACGAGATTCCAAAGAAAAACGTTTTCTTTCTGAATAACATCAAAAACCTTTCTTCCATTTCCCAAATCACCGCATTTTATATACATAAAAACCAATTTCAAACCCAATAGGCCATCGATTTGGATACTTGAAGCGGATAAAATTTCATGAACCTTCGCTCCATCTGGCAGAGACTTAAGGTCTGCACACAGTTGTAAAATTGAGCAGAAAGTTTTCAATTCGAGCTGTGAGTTTCTGGAATCCAAGTTGTATAGCAAATGCATAGCTGATTTAAGGTCACCCATTTCACATAATCTGCATATCTCGGTATTGTTATCAGTTGTGCTTTGACACTTGGATTCAGCGAGTGTAGCCATGGACCAGATAGAGCAAGTGGTAACATGACAACAAGAGAATTTTGGATGTTTGAAAGGTTGTTTCGCGAAAAAGAATCCATGGATTCTCTCGAGAGGTAATTTTCTTCCATTCAGTTGGAGAGAAGAGGAGGGGCCGTAAGCTGGTGGAAATGCAGCGAAAATTGCAGCCATGATAACAGCCCTCCCGTTGCGACGATAGAACAAAATTTGTTTTTTTTTTTTTTGTTGTTTAAATCGAGGGACTTTTATGTATGTTTTCTCGTTTTCTGCTGTGTAGGGACTGGTACATGGAATAAAATATTAATTAATCATTTAATCAATCAATTAATTAATTATATAATTATATAATAATTAGTTAATTACCTACTTACTTTCTTAACAATTAACTAATTAATTACTAATTAACTAGTTTATTATTTTTTAGAAAAGTATTTTGTTAATTATAATATAAAATTATCTACTTATGAAATTAATTACTTAATCATATTTTTAATTGGTCACTTAATTATCAATTAATTAATTTCTAATTAATTGTTTCACTAGCAATTAATTGATTAATTAATTACTCAAGTAATTAACTACTTGGTTATTAAGTAATTAAGTAGTTATCTTTTGATTGATTAAATAAATAAATAAATTACCTAACTAGACCATTGTCACCCAAAACTACTGTATTGGTTTGGGAGAAACAATATAAGAATTTTTTTAATATTTATAGAGTAAATAACGATACTTTATATGAAAATTTATATGTCAAAAGAAATATTTGTAAGTCTATTTTATACTATATCAAACTAATTCTCAATTGAGTTTCTTAGAGGGAGATATCAATTTTGCAAGGGTCAATGGTCATGTTGGCTAAAGAAAAAAAAGTACTTAGTTCGACAAGATTACAGAGTCCAAAATCTATCAGATTATTCCTCTCAAAATAAGTCTATTTTGTGAATAAATTTTATACTTTGAAGAAAGATATCAAAGTCTAGTTTCATAAGGAGGAAATTTCATGTCAATCTGATCTATATTTAAGGAGATATTAGTATAAGAGTCGTCAAGGGTTAAACTACAAAATGAAGAAAATCAAGATGTCATAAAATATTCAAGAACAAAACTTTTTATGTCAAATTAGGCATCAATTTAAAGCTTTTTGAGTCTAATTTCTTTAGCAACAAACACTTTTGATAATTGGACGTATATTTTTCGAAATACCAAAAATCTCTCCATGCATTAACGTGAATTGAGTTTTTTTTTCTCTTGAAATCTGAGTTTTATAGACAAATTTGTATTCTAATTATAGAGTTTTGATAAGACTTAATCACTCCATGATGTGCTCATTCAAGGTATGCAATATCTAACTTTGACGTTGCTTTCAAATTCTGCGTTTTTGTTACTTGATTGTGTATATTCAGTATAGGTAACTCGATCAGTTCTTCTAGGAATCTAAACTCAAATCAAAGACTCTTTAATGCATTTGATAGAGCTCAATGACTTTTTAAAATTAATCTGCATAGTCCAGCCTGAATCAAGACTCGTCCAAAATTTATTTAAATTACATATAGATGGGGAGAGGGTTCCCCTAAGTTTATTGTTGTTGCATGATAGTGAGAAGGATAGGGAATCCCTGTCCCCATTGTTGAAATCATAAAGGCTTGAAGATTGGGAGAATGATCTCTCTACCTTCATATTTTCCATTTTTAAGAGAGGGCCCTTCCTTCACACATAAACATAAGAAAGACAATAAAAAAATTGTTAATATTTGGTTAATGGATGAGGAGAATACATTTAGTTTTTATTTGTTTCTGAGCCAATGTCAGACGTCAATCCGTTGTAGTCTAGTTGGTTAGGATACTCGGCTCTCACCCGAGAGACCCGGGTTCAAGTCCCGGCAACGGAAGGTTTTTTTATATGTTTTGGTGAAGCGAAAACTTCTTTTTATTTTTATTTTTGGAACTTGTAGACAAACGAATAGGGCACAACTGTAAAATGAGGGGAAGCTATGAGGGTATTTTGTCATTTGACTTGCATGCGGACGAGAATAAAACCCTAGCAACTTCTGCTCCGACGTTTAGGGTTTCTTTCATCGCCTCTCTTCCCATAGCGCTGCTACTCTCGCTAGCTGAGGAGAACAATGGTATCGATATTTCTGTCTGTCCATTTCAACATATGCTGCATCTCTGTATATGCTTCTCAAATGTGTAATCACCTCGTAGTTTTACTCTCTTTCTCACCTGTATTTCTATCCTGTAAATTAGGGTTCCGAGAAGAAGCTCTCAAATCCGATGAGGGAGATTAAGGTTCAGAAGCTGGTTCTTAACATCTCCGTTGGAGAAAGCGGAGATCGTCTGACCAGAGCTGCTAAGGTATATCTGTTTGTCCGAGTGTATGAGCTACTCGTTGATTCACATATTTATTCGAGCTCGTTGCGACTGCCTTGGACCTTCTTTTTTTTTATGCTTGTTGAGGAATTTTATTTTTTCATAGTTTTATCTATTTAAGGCTATGGAAAACCCATTGACCTCGTTTTCGTATTTTTCTTACAATTTATTGCCTTTGAAATAAAATGCATCAGTGATTGTACTCAAATATCTTAAGCTTTGTGCTTGCTCACAGTTCACGCTGAGAGTCGAGAAATGATGTGCAGGGATGTGGTTTATGTGGAAAAAAAATGGTTCTTGTTTTTAGAACCATGAGAAGGGGCTCGTGGTAATAATTTGTGCGCTAGTCATTAATAAACTCCTTTGAGCTATACCGTACAGAATTAGTAAATGACGAGGGAAGGGGTGGGAAGGAACTAAACATGTTATCACGGCTGCGTGAGGCATTACTTTGCACTAATGCCTATCATGTTCTGCGAAGCCCTGATAGGACCCTTTATACATAACCTCACATGATGACTTGAGGAAACTTGCTTGAGTTGTAATTGGATGGACAACAAGCTGAATTGGACCACAATACCAAACAACAGAATATATGTTCATTTTTTGGTCCAATGTTTGTTTTCCAATCCACTTTGATGATAGTGTGATTGTATTATTCCATTCATCATCTTGAGACTGTTAGGGAGATCAAAAGACTTTTCAGATTGAATGTGATATTAAAGAATATCTTCTCAATTTGTATTGCTGTGTCTCTCAAACCTTATTTACTGTCAGACTTATCTGTCAGCTAATATGTTGTGTATGTTTCTAGGTCTTGGAACAATTGAGTGGTCAAACTCCGGTATATTCCAAGGGTATGTCTTGTTTTTTATGTTTCCATTAATTCAGTCAGGTAATGGAACTTTCTTATGACATTCGAGCATATGTTTATTCATTCAATTATCTTCTTTGCAGCTAGATACACTGTTCGATCTTTTGGTATCAGACGTAATGAAAAGATTGCATGCTATGTAACTGTCAGAGGTGACAAAGCAATGCAGCTTTTGGAGAGTGGCTTGAAAGTGAAGGAATATGAACTCTTGAGGAGGAACTTTAGTGACACTGGATGCTTTGGCTTTGGTATTCAGGAACACATTGATCTTGGAATCAAGTAAGTTAATTTTTTGCTTGGTACAGCTATATTTTATGTGTTCTGTTAAACATTGTAGCAGCTGCTTGCATAACATAGATTACTTCTCAAGAGTGTAGGGATGTATTTGAGATAGTTATCTTTCATTTTTTCATTAAGAAAACGTTAATGGTTTATTAAAATTAAATAGATAAAAAATTATGAGGGTGAGTGTTCAAGTTTTGTAATTACTAGCTAGTTTGAGTTATTTCTCGCATTTGCAGATCTTTTAACATCATTAAAATATTATTTTAGAATTTCATGGAAACAAGGTAATAAGCTATTTGTAATTGGATCTTTCAAAATCATCTGTTTTGTTATTAAAGTACTTTAGAAAGTGGGATATGTTAAATATGCTCACTTTGTTTACATTGAGAGGGCAAGTGGATAACATTGTCTTTGTTTATATTGAACCAACTCTTGTGGTGCACATTGATTGAGATTTCATATTAATTAAAATTTGAAGATTGCTATGGATGCCAAAAAAATCATTTCTATGCTGAACTTATTCGCAGATATGATCCTTCTACTGGTATTTATGGTATGGACTTTTATGTGGTCTTGGAACGCCCTGGTTACCGTGTTGGGCGTCGTCGTCGGTGCAAGTCTAGAGTTGGTATCAATCACAGAGTCACCAAGGATGATGCCATGAAGTGGTTCCAAGTGAAATACGAGGGAGTCATTCTCAACAAGGCCCAAAATATATCTTAGACATGAAGTCATCCTTAATGAAGCTTTTGTTTCGTTACTTGCAAATCAGTAGTAGTTTTGTCTTGGTAGTGGGGTGTTTTTTTTTTTGTTCCAGAGATAATTGTCTTAAAATTGTGGTAGTCACCAGCACACTGACTTTTACATGATGCCTTTATCTGCTCCATCCGGTTTTTTATTTTGATTTCAGTTTTGGATACGACTGTTGTGTACATGTATGCTCAGTTACGATAGGATTCCTTGCTTCTTAGTATTCCGTTCATGTTGTTTTCTGTGGGTTTTTAAAAGCTACCGATGGATGACTTTTAAGCCTCTAGGTGACGGACTCTTTTTTCTTTCCGTGTTGTTTATTGCTGTGACGTTGGTTACATGAAGGGTGGTTAAGAGTTAGGGTGCTGTAGATGATAAATATATTTCTCTTGTCAACGTTCTGATACTCACCCACAAAGTCGTCTACGGAAAATGCTTGTGATATAGCATTTGATTCGTCTTATTCGGTCATTGCTTCATTACATGGCATGATATTGCACAATTTGAACCACATAAAGATGTTGATCAGTCGAACATATAAATGAAAATCTTGGTTAGAGAGGGAGCCCAGTTTTGAACACGATGTTCCTACTCTTTCACCACATAATCTTAATCTTGCACTTCACTTCAGCAGAAGCTGCTGAGAAATGGTTGGACATTTTTGCTTGGTAAACGAGTAGCAAACATGTAACAACAATAAGAAGATTCCAATAACTGATATCTCGCTCGAACAGTTTCGAGAGAAAACACAGAACAGGCAAAAACAAAAACAAAAAAAAAGGGAAAAGCAAGCGGCCTAATAAAGAAGAGAGAGATCTCAACATCCGAAACGAAAGCTTTACGTCTAAGTCTCCTTGAAGAAAGGACAGGCCTGGGCAGAAGAAGAAGACCCCTTCTGCTGCGAATCTTCTGAGACAGGAGGGCCCTTCAGAAGTCCTCCAAAAAAGTTTGCCGGATCGTAGAAGATTTCCACCTCCTCAACCCTCAGCTGCTCATCTACCTGCAACACATTCAAAAAGATACATCGTTGATATTTAGCGATAAAGAATCAGGAACACGCTCTGTCAAAAACTTAGAAATTTACGTACCTTGAGGACGGCCATTCCGGTGAACTCCACCTTTTCTCCCGTGGGGGCATGTCCTTTGAACGGCCCCTCCATGAATCCCCAGTGCCTGAACTTGCAAACTATCTCCGGCGGGCCGGAGTATACTTGCAACACTTCCCACGCGAACCCTCGGGGGAGCGCCGATCGGAACACATCGTGAGACGATTCGAAGCTTTCTTCGTCAGCTTTGTAGTACATGAACTCCTCCGGAAGAGAACTCTGCAACATGGCGTTGTAGCTTCCCAGCTTGAGCGTTTCTTCTCCTGATAATCCATTTCTTCCTGTCAATTGAAGAGGATACAGATATGCGGCGATCAGCTTCTGTTTGATCCAAGAAATAGCTGGTTCTCCTTGTAAACTAGACCAAAGACAGAAGTGTAGACGACAAACCGTTGACAAAGAACTTGAACTTCTCTGGGTTTATAGTTTTGAAGTCTTGCAAGCGTATCTTGTGAGAGAGCTCCATTTCCCATGTCTTGATCGCGTTTTGCACGATTTCCTCCAGTGATCCCTTGGGCCATTCCTGGTACCAACCAAACCATTTACAATCAAATGAACAAACCAAAAACAAAAAATCAAACTTTAATTCATCTTTCTTACTTTGCCTCTTCCTTCTTCGAAAAGTTTGTTTACATGTTCGTACGTCGGAGGTCCTCCATGTCTCCACTGTGTGTCCTTCTCACCCTCTCCGTACATGTATTTTCTGTAAGTATCCCCATTGATTGCATTTGAAGTAGCCATTCGCCCACGTCCCTGAGTACTTAATCTCAATGTGAAAGAGGAGTTTTCAGTAAAAGTAAGACCCGACTATAGATGCCAATCTCTGGCCGATGTTTATAACACGAAGACGAGAAACGGAAACCGCTTAAAAAATTAAAAAGCCATCTCTGTCTCTGACTATCCGGTGGAGAGGATTTGCTGGCCTTTAATTGAATCAATTCACGTGTCCCCCCGTCATCCAGCTTTCGTCTTCTTTCCTTCTTCTTCGCCAATGACATCATATCATCTCTGAACTGGACAAATCCCGCCCATAAATAAGAGGTACGCTGGATTAATTACCCGTTCTTAAAAATCCGTTCAAGAAGGAGTTGGCAGTTAGTATCTGTCTATGAATCGGGACTCATTTATGACGTAAATGCATCTGCCTTGGTGATCGCTCAAACAATTTATGGAGATAGTTGAGTCCAAATTGGACGCCGACCGGGCTGCGTAATCAGTTCAGGCTACACAAATCAGCTGTCGACTCTGTAGTCGCCACCGTGAGTTCATTTGAACCCACTCTTGAATCTCATTTTTCCAGATGAAGAAGACGAATGCAGATTCATGAATAGGAACCAGAAAAATGAGATCACAGTGTGGCTATTTTCATCAATATAGAAAAAGGAATCCTCACCAGTGGCGCACTTCCGACAATGGAAGGCAAGCTCTGTCTCTGTATCATCACACCAGCAGCGACTGCAAATTGAGTGGATAAAATTGTCTCACCAGAGGCATGGATTACATTGGTTCGGGTGGCTGAGTGGTAGTTTTCAAGCGTTAGGTGGTCGAAAAGAAAATAAATAAACGTCGCCTGAGAGATTCGAACTCTCGCGGGGAAACCCCATGTACTTAGCAGGCACACGCCTTAACCACTCGGCCAAAGCGACTTTTGTTTGATATATAAAGAATAAGTTATATTACAATAAAGACTATTTGAATTATGCCTCGTAATCCACCTTTTCTTATGTTCAAATATTTAACCTAAAAACAAATATCTGGAGGAGTAAAGAGTGAAGCCTTTGAATTTAAACTATTTATTCGCCACCATCATCTCTTCGTAATTTTCTTTTAAGAAGGGGCGAGTTGGAAAAACCATGATATCGACTGGTGGGTGGGTGGCTTTAACAATTCTCACCACTGCCTACCACATTCTCAATAAGTAACTTTTCTACTTGACCCACAGCATCACACACTATCTACTGCAACCAAAGGATTCCTGGTAGAAAACAGTGCAATACAAGGAAAGAACAAATATCCATCACAAGTCAAAACCACAACATTCATAAACAATCACATACAACTTCTCAGTTTAACTTCGTTTACATTTACAGATAGGTTCTTGAACTTCACCCCTTCCAGTAGTAAAACCCTCAATTAGGACCATGGAGTTGGATTTCCCAAGAAAAAAAAAAAAAAAAAAAAGAACAAACCAGTGTTTTCCATATATGAATTGTTAAGAGTATCATCTCCTCAAACCTTTAGTCCAAATGCTGGGTCACGCTGGGGTCCAATTTGTCAATGTAAACAGCACAAGTCCAGCAACATTCATGTTGGATTTTTCTCCCCTCAAAACATATTTACACGGAAAAACCATGGAAGTATGAAGGCTATGACCAGACAGGCCATTAAGAAGTTACAAAATGGCTGTCCACGCCAGCACCTGCCCCTCTCATTGGAGCTGCTGCTGATTCCACGGCCCAAAATCCTTCTCTCATTCCACTCCTCCATGAACGTTTGATCTCCCAACCCAGTTATGTTTGTTGCTGCCTCACCACAAATTTCACATAACCTGCATTAAAACCAAAGAAGGAAAAAGAATACACTTCATACTAATCAAATATAAGCAGAATTCAGTTTCATATGTATTTGAAATGAAATGACAAAGTTGATCCCTCGACCGAAAAGCTTTTATAAATGACTTGATAATATAGGTGGAGACTACCCATATTTGTTTCTCAACATTCATTTTATCAAAGCCCCATCCAAACCATGCTGGGGTCAGCTTCATGAATTTTTGACTATTTTGTTTTCTATCATTCCTTGAATGACTCTTCATTAATTCCTACCTCTACTCTCAAGGTTTCACGCTCCAAATTTCTTCCCACCATTCCCATCTATGTCAATTTTTAGTCTCCTCAACCTTTGAAAGTATCAACTGCCACCACAAAGAGTTCTCTACTAGAGTGGTATTCACCCTTCAAATGGTGTCCGTTAACCATCTCAAAAAAAGACCATTTACTTTCTCAACTACTACTACTCCTAGATGTTCTAATAATACAAGCATTTCTAATGTTTTATTTTTTGTATGGGATATTTACAAAGAATCTCATCTCAATCTTCCCAAATCGATCCTCATCTTCTGTGGATGATGTCAATCCATTGCCTAGCATTCCAAGAATGGCTGCTCTAATAGCAGTCTCATAGGCTTCTACCTTCACCTTTCTAGCTCTGCATCCACTCTCCACCATAGCCCCCCCAACATTTATGCTCTGAGTCACTTCCTCCGTATTTCTCCTTCTTTATATATAATTTAGCCTAGGTAATATCAATGTCATTGGGTACACTTTCTCCCGCGACTTGCATCAGACACCCCATTCTCTAGGATTCGGCCAGTAAAGTTACAACACTACTTCAAAACCTTCCGATCATGACACACACATCCAAATGTCTATTTTCCTAGTAATTGCATGTCTAGATTCATCAATTAACTTGATGTCTTTAGCAAATAACAACCACTAGTTTCTTCAAAATGGGAAGTTTGTGCATCCATCCCAAGTACAAATAGATACTGGCTTGCTGATGCATGATAAGTGTGCTGATTGTCATTACTGTTCATTTCTTCGTCATCCACATGCATGAAAAGAACAAAATAATAATGTATCTTATCTTCATTACAAAGTTTCCTTTTTGAATTAAATGTTCATTAGAAGCTTTCCTTTGATTTGTCAAAAACTTTTTCTGCCACCAGATAGCTAGAAATTAATAACGTGAATTTTATAAATTAAAATATAATGTTGCTATTTCATGTTGAAGCAAATAACTGAAATTACGAGACAACTGACAGGTGACAGAAGTATGACGGACAACCTAAACATTATCGCAATTTCTCCTACTAACACAAAAGCATATTGCTAAACATAGCATAGCATTTTCTATCAAGGTTTTTTTCTCTAAAATCTCATACACAATCTAAACCAATGAAAGCATAAAAAAAAGGATTTTGAAAAGACATAAATAGTATAAACAACTTCCAAGATTCATCTGCAAAGTCCAAAAGAAGAAAGAGCAAAGGAAGGCGCATTGCCAAGGCAATGAGGTGGGTAGGGAATCAGAACCAATTATTGTCAGGAGGAAGGACATTAAAACTAAAACCACATTGAAACATATAAAAGTAAATTTCAAAATGGGATTTAATCACACCTTCTCAATCCTATACATTATCAATCAGCGATTAGTGTGAAAACATAGAGTGATGCTGTAGAAATAAGAGGGTATAAAGATGATTTCTGTGTCACACTAACTGAAGCATGCTCTGTAAACAAAAAGCAATAGAAAAAGGGTATAATGGTGATTTCAGAGTCACATTAACTGAAGAATGCTCTGTAAACAAAAAACATATAAAAGTGGTTAAGTTACATTAGTCATGTAGCATTTTTGGAAATCAGTTGCTACTTGTGCTCCACCATCAAACAAAAAGAGAACCATGAAGCATTACAAATTAAACTAGAACATGTTTTACCTTGCAAATACAAACCAAAATTATGGAATCAAGTGAGCATGTAGAAGCTAACTCTATCATCAACACTTGGCCACAGGGACATAATTAATCATTTCATAAACAACCTTTTGGTTATGAGAGAGCTCTGTTTCTTACTTTCTCATCCCACAGCTTTTCTTGTAACCAAACTTAAGGGTGCATTAGTTGCTCATTGATGGGTGGTAAATCAGAGACAATAGAGCTCTATGCTATTTTTTTCTTTTCCAAATGGCAAGAGAGTTGAATTGCATTCCTATTCAATTTGTATCCTCATCAAATTTGAAATTAACAGCCTTTCTTATCAATAGAAGTTCACTTCCCAGCATAATTTAGAATCTCTAATCTCTAGGTAAATTCCAGTATTTGGACATTTATACCAATCTATATACTTGAGAACCTATGCAGAGTAAAATAGATGTAAAGCCAAAAAAAGAAAAAGAAAAAAGGAAAACAGAGTAGGACTATGCAATCAGTTATCATACTAAAGATATCACATTATTTATATATGAATTTCCAAGGAAGGTATGTTAAACTCCCTTAATTTTTTGTCTTCCCCACATAAAAAATACAGTCCTAGATTCAGAGACAAGTTTATATTCGTCATCTTTTAAGAGGACAAAATATTCTTCACAATTTTATTTCTCCAGAGGCTGACCACAGATGCATATTTTAGAGAGAATGAGTTATGAAAGAGAAACTGCCTTAGTTTGGATGCAGTGCTATTAAATACTTGAGATACTTGAAAAGGTAAAGCTAAGAATGCAAAAGAAAAGTGTTAGAAAAAAAAAAGAATGAAAACCAAAATATTTCCTTAGCATGACAACAGATTTACTTCATACAAGACTACTTTTAGTTAATATTCAAAAAGAGATTGACAGTTAGATTCATCAACTTTTTAACCTTAGAAGAAATGCTTTGTTGTGCTATATAATGGACAATATTGTTCACATGCCTAGATGCTCATTTGATGATGTTAAAACATCAATAAAGAGATCCAAACCTCAGATTGTCAACAAATAAAATAATGTGACAATGAGTACTCAAGTGAAGAATATATTGAAGAAAACTTCTCGTCCTTTATTTATGAAAAAAGTGGGTACTAGTTAGAAGAAAATAAAATAAAATATATTCATCTCATTGAGTATTTTCTATAAGAATTTATACTTGCATATGGACAAACAATAGATTCTGGGTAGCACATACATCAATCATCAAACAGAAATTTGAAAATGAATTTATCAAAAAGGAAGTCCATATCCACATCTATGAAACCATGTTGAAAGAAATTCTACCAAAGCCAAAACTATGTAATTTCAACTGCACAGAATCATGGTAAGAAAAAGGTGATATCTAAAAATGAATTCCAAATATGATCTTTGAAGTCGGTGGAATTTTACCTGTTGCCCCTTAACTTAAACCAGGCCTCAGCGCAATGTCTATGTGCAATACCAAGCTCGTCCTTACAACCACAACCAAGCTGGATCAAATCTGAACAGTCAAGTCGGTTATCAAAACTCAAGTGACAGATCCTGCAAACCTTCTCGTTGTCCCAGTTTCCCGTATTCCCGCTTCCGCAAGTATTTCTCTCATCGACAACAACACAAGTATTTTGCACGGGTTCAACAGCGTTAACTTTGAGCTCATTACAGGATAACATACTCTTGTCCGACACATCCGGTCTAGTTTTTGAAAATGAATCATGACCCTCGCCTTCAGAGCAGGTTTGCTCAGATCGTACCTCAATTACAGTGTCTGATGCAACAATAACTAATGAGTTCTCTCCAACTTCTTCCGAAATCCTGTCTTTGCCAATGTCTTTCCCTTCGATCTCTGTAGATTTTACCTCAATCGCGGTTTCGAGAGAAACCGTAATCGGTAAGTTCCCCGTCTTTTCTGTCTGCATTTCTTTATCCATTCCTACGACTCTGACAGCATTTATAGATCTTATAAACTGAAAAATAAACACCGTGCTTTCCCTCGTTTTCCAGATAAAAAATCTCACGCATACAATAGGAACTACAGACAGAATAAGCACCTCGCCTTTACCTTCCCCAGTTACAAGTATTATCAGTATACTCTTTAAAAATCAAATGGAGAAGCAAATGCGGAAAGTCAACTCACCACCGCCAAAAAGCTGGAACTCGAATGGATAATTCTTTACTCGATTTTACCAGATCAAGGCGCAAGACATCTATCCATTTAAAATTCAAACCGACGCCTCATTAATTCATTCACCCTTCGCCCTTCCCTCAGATAATCAAACACCGGAAATTCGCTCCACGACATTCACCCACAATTAACATATTGAAGAAGTTATCTTGTCCCAATACCCAAGCGACCTCTTCAAGCTTTATCCATCTAATCCTCGCCGTAGTACCTCAAATTCTTCTTTTTTTTTTTTTAAAAAAAAAAGAAGGACAAAGGACGCGGCGGAGGCAGCTTTCACGCCAAGATTTCGAGTCTACCAGCGAGAGACACGGAGAAATTGGAAAGAAAACAAAGAGACAGAATGCTTCACGATGAGATTGGGTGCCGGGCAAAGGACGTGGACCCCGGAGCCCGGGGCTTGTCTACATACGCTAAATGAGAGGCAACGAGAAAGAAAAGATTGAAAAGAATAGAGAGGAAAGAAACCGTGAAGAGTGGATAGTGGAGAATTGTACTGCCGGCTTCAGGAAAACGGAACCTCCTCCGCCATCAAGAAAGACGGTTTTCAGTAGGCCGGGAAGGAGGGGGGTGGGGCTCGTGACTGAAAAGCTGCGTGCGGGCGTCCTTTTTTACGCCATTTACGAGATTCGAGTCTTCTAGTATTCTACCTGGTTGACAAAGGTGGCGCCACCTCAACCGCAGGGTCACTTTCGTCCACCAAACTAGGTGAGAACTGATGATGTTGTTTTTTACTTCTTATAGCGCTTGACCAAAGCCCAGTGGGATTGATTACAGTCAGCGGATGGCCTTTTTGTCTTTCGTCAGTCGGATCTTATTTACCCGAAAGTGAAGGAATGACGGAGTTTAATCGGATCCCAGCCATCAATCAATAAAGGGAGACCCAAGCTTTTCAAATTTTCAACATCGTCGATTCAGATCCACCAACGACGGCGAAAACGGGCGTTTTTGTGTTTCAAAAGGGGGAAAAGCTGGCAAATGACCCGATTCCAAGTTCCGGTTGGTACTCGGTGGCGTCGCTGCCATCCAATGGAACCTCCTCGTGGACGCGGAAGCGGACGCTTTATTAGGCTAATGACAAATCAATTAGATAATTATGACAATAATAACGCCACCAATTGATGATGAATTGGATTTATAATAATAAATAAAATAAAAATATCAAATAAACTTGAATATGGAAAAATGAGAAAGAATAAATAAATTTAATATTAAATTAAATAGTAAAAATACCTGAGATGAGATGAGATGCCAGTTTGCTTGGCCACCAAACTGACGGATAAAACGTCGCAAGCACGGAAGCGCTGAGGCCAAGAAGATTCCACCTGAATCTTTCGATTTGGCTCGGTCGATCGTTTTTGTTTCTGTCCGGATAGTGATGCTAATTGGTGGCTGGTATCCGGTATCAAGTATCGAGAGGCTGAGGCCCTTCACCTCATCCATACGTGTCGCAGCTCCTTCCGCAGAGATTGGGCTCTCACGAAATATCCAAAAGGCAGAGCGGCGGGAAAATTGCATGGTAATCCTCCTCTCTCTCATCGACAACGATGAGCACCACCGCCTCGGTCCTTCCCTTATCGACTTCATCAGCGCTGCCTCTACCCTGGACCCTGTTCTGGTTACCGCTGCGGAGGGCAAATTCTTCTCCAACGGCTTCGATCTCGACTTTGCCCGGACATCTGGCCTTACCGATCGGGAACTCGACGGACAAATAAGGGTTATTGTAATTTTAAAGTAAAATAGAAAGTGAAAGTGAAAGTAAAATGAATTACATTTTTGTGATAATTTCTAACTTTTACAATATCTTAATTATTATTCACGAGAAAGTCAAGAATGCAAACAACGTCAAATGAACAAGTGAAAATAAATGAACTCCCAAATTCCAGTTTCACTTATTTTACATCGAAACAAGTGAAAGTGAATTACATATTTCATTCACTTTCACTTTCCCTCGTTGGCAAGTCCATATGGGGGGGAACAGGGCAGGAGTCATTTAAGCCGAGGGCAAGGGTAACACACGCAGATCGTTCTCACTTTCACCGGCGTCGAAATGTGCACGCTAGAGAAACGCGGCCAGGTTTTCGTTCTCACTCTCACCAGCGACAACGAGCATCGTTTAAGCCCTAGTCTCATAACTTCCATCCGATCCCATCTCCAGCGAATTCGAGCCGATTCTACCCTCGGTTCTGTCCTCGTCACCACCGCCGAGGGCAAATTCTACTCCAATGGCTTCGACCTCAAGTGGGCTCAAGAAGGTGGCGCGGCCTTCCCTGATCGCCTCCACCACATGGTTTCCTCCTTCGAGCGGGAGATCATGGCCGAATTCCTCTCCCTCCCGATGCCCACGATCGCAGCCGTGACTGGTCATGCCGCTGCAGCCGGGTTCATGTTTGCCCTGTGCCACGACTACGTGTTTATGAGAAATGACAGAGGGGTTCTCTACATGAGCGAGCTCGACATCGGGCTTCCCTACCCGGACTCGTTCATGGCGATGATGAGAGCCAAAATCGCGAACCGGGCGGCTCGCCGGGATGTAGTGCTGAGATCGGCGAAGATAATGGCCGCAGAAGCTGTTAAAATGGGGATTATCGACGCGGCGCACGACAGTGCCGAGGCGACTCTTGCGGCTGCAATTCGCCTGGCGGAGGAGCTTGCCAAGAAGAAGTGGGACGGCGAGATTTATGCGGACATTCGAAAGGGGGCGCTCCTGGAACTATCTGAGGCTTTAGGAGTGACGGCTAAGGGCGTGAAGCCTGTGAGAACTCGCCTCTGAAGAAAGTGTTCGTTATCTATGAATTAGATACGAAAGCAACGTGTAATTGTTAGAATAAATTCGCGGAAGCAGTCCCGGAGAAGTTGATGAAACTGCATCTTCATTATTAATGGCAATGCATCCTAAGCCTGTTCTTCTGTTCTTCTGTTCTTCTGTTCTTCTATTGTGCGATCTGGTGGATGTAGCACCCGCTTCTGTTAAAAAAATATTAAACTGTTACCTGCTGAGGAAGATCCTGATCTTCATCTGCAACCTGTTTTATTTGGAGCAGTTATGGAAGAATTCAAATTCCCAACGGATTTCGTATACAGCATCCCGTCATCCATTTTATTAAAACCTTCTCATGGCTTTAGAGATACAGACGTCTGTATCTTCAGAAATCAAAATGTCCTTGATAAGATGATCAAGATATCTTCAGAAATCAAGATGATCTTTCTTCAACTGCTGAAAGAGTACAGGTTTTGACACTTCTGGAATGAACGGCCATCTCCAAACTATACGTTCCAGCCAAAATACCCAGGGTTATGGTTCTTCATGCATGTCTGGTCTCCCTCTCTGTGCCTGTAGAGCCAAACGGGCATCTCTCTCTCGCTCAAATTCTCGAAGATCAGTTCTCTGTAAGAAAGAGACCTTATCTAAATACTGATTGGAACTCTTTTTATAGACATCTAGCTCCTCCTCTAGACCTTTATTTTCGTCTTTGAATTCACCCCAATCCTTCTTGGTCTTGTCAAGAACACTAAGCTTTTGCTTTTTCTTAATCTGCTCAAGAATTGCATCAAGGCCAGTAGGCAGACTGGTTGGAGCTTTTGCCTTTTCAGCAGCTTCCTTTGAGTCTGCATCAACAAACTTCTTTACTTCAATATCTTCACCAGCAAAGTCACGAACCTCTGTAATCTATCAAAATTAAAAAGAATTAATAATGATATAAGGCCACTGGCATAGATAAAATTGTTTTAAGGGGAAATTTTCATAATTTGCAAAATTGAGAAGATCCACCATAGAACCTTTCAGCTATTTATCCAATTGTTGAAATTTGATGCAGCAGTGAGCTGGCAAGAGCCACATTCATATTTGCCACAATTAATAAAGACAAATAAAAGGTTGTTGCCTACCTCGACTTTTCCTTTACCAGCTGCAAGGGAAGCAGCATCTTTGACTGCAGATAAAGCTGCAGCAGCAAGCCTCTTCACCTCTTCATCAGGCCCATTTTGCTGAGAATTTGGCCTTTTCTGTGGCAAATTTTGCACAATAGATGGGTTTTTAGGTGCCAAGCCAAGATTAACCATCCAACTCTGTTAGAAAAGACAAAACCCCCAAGCAAAAGAAAAGTGTTAACCGAGGCAATTAAATAACAAAAATTCTCAACTACATTTTTTTTTTTTTTTTTTTTGAAAATGAATACTCAAAAAGCAAGAAGAGATAGAAAAGGCATACTAACAGGAGTGGATTTCTCTGATGCTTTATTTCCTGTTGACGAAGACTTATTTGAAGAAAATTTAGGCGTTTTTAAAGAAAAACCACTATTCATTTCCTCCCATGCAGCATTTACTCGAGCTTTTCTTTCTGGAACAATGTATCAGATAGGCTTTGTAAAAATCTCCTAAGGTAGTTAACAAGGAAAAGAAGACCAGGACAATCAAAGCAGTATGGTAGTGACCATGGAGTTGATGATCCAGAGGGTGTGGAATGAAACTCACAGGTTGTTGGTATGGCAAAAAAGACATGCATAGTGGTATATGGAGATATAACAAAGATCAATTAATAAAGTCTATCAAACATTGAATAAAAAATTAGACAGCAAGCATATCTAACCATAAGGAAGGTAAAAATACTGTTGAACAAAATGGTGAGAACATTTAGTTCATGGCAAGATGCTTTGCTACCTATCTGACAGGACCAAGGTCGACGCCCAACTAGTTTACCTAAAGAACAAAAAAGAGTCATAAACAGGTTCTTGAACAAGTCTTATACCAATATCTCCTAAATCTTCCTGTGAACTCAGGGTTGATTTGACTTCTTGGCCACTTCCTGCTGAAACCCCATTCTCTTTGTTGACATTAACTGCATGGATCAATATATTGAAGGCTAGGTTAGCCCTTACAGCCTTTCTACTAGCACTACAATAAAATTGGAAAAAATCACAATGCAAGTTCTCCTAAATGTGCAGAAATGAACAAAAAAAGTTCATTGTTGATCACATTCCAGAAAATGGGTCACCACTAAGAGGAGGAGAACAAGTTAGATTAAGCACCAGCATACAATAAAAGATTGGAAGAGCATTGAAGAATAAGTATCAGGGTAAAGCTTCATCTTTGGCTGCTCAAACTTGTACTCAAGTTCACCACCTAACAACATCTATAATTAGTGAAGGTGTTCAATTGGGGTGGTTGAATTCAAAATTGATATTTTGTTCAATTATTAATACAAACACTGAATATTTCACTGTTCATGCAGAAGCACTCATCAGAATCAGTTGAAAGGAAATTAAACTTTCAAAACATCAAGAAGCCAATCTTTTCATAATAGAAATTTAAGTGTCAGCATACTGGTTCACTGAAACAAATAAGAACAAAAGAAGAACATATTTGAGAAAATAATAAAGGAAACAACACATCGGTTGTTTGGAAGTTATATGTGTGGTTATTTAAACTATGGCAACATAAGCTAGCATGTCAGTTCACTTTTCATTATTTTCTTAGCTCTCCCTTGCTTCATCTCAATGCACTCTGAGTAGCACAAGTATTTAAGTTATTAGCACCGAACAAGCAAGCAGAAGCACCATACAAGTAACATTACAATGGAGTCCACATTCCAAATTCATAAAAGCAATTGAGATGATCTCTTAATTCATTCCTGAAGCTAGAGCCAACAGAGTACAGAAAAATAAGTTAAACTCAGCCATCAAATTTTCACCAAGTGGTTCTAAGCTTATAAGAAATGGTCCCATCTCGGTGCGTAATTAATGAAACATCTCCTTTAGCTTGCGTCCAGATATGTTCAGCCAAAAGAAGATGCTGCTCAGTAAATACCTCTGAAGCTTACAGCAAGTATTAGTGGAAATCTAGGATGCACGAATGAAGTCAAAGTGTGATGTGATGCCACCCACAGTTTAATATCTGAAAAACTCTTTAAGGATTGCACAACGGAAGCTACGACTAGAAGTTGGATACATACTAAAGTGGTGCAGACTGAGAAACTTGGTTAGCTGATGCAGGCGAAAATATGTGATGCGGGTACATATTCGGATCCTTGAATCGGATCCGGTGTACATAGTCGGATCCTTAATCGGATCTATTGTATTGAACCCGGGTTAGGGTTTGCTTTATTTTGAGCTGCAGCCCAGGCTTGTCGGGGGCGTTGCGTTCGGTTAAAAGACTGTTTAGGTTTTAGAGGAAGGAGTTGAATGATATTTTGAATCTGAGAGAATTTCTCTATGATTTCAGGCAGATTTCGCCTATTCCTCCCGTGATTCGCAAGTTGATCTGCCTGCAGGATAATCGCTATCCTGTCCGGCGTCAGTTGGTATCAGAGCTTCAGGCTCGGGACGAAGCTGATCTAGCCAGACGCTGCAGCGAGCAGAAGGGTCGACGAAGACGACGCCGTCGCCATCGCCGTCGCCGTTGAGCTACCGCTCAACACTGCTGCCGTCGCCGTTGAGCTACCGCTCAACGTTGCTGCCGGAAACACTCGGGATTCGACCGAGCAGAGCTCGGGACTCGACCGAGCAAGTTACAGAAACAGAGCAGAGGCTCTGGCTTTGCCGGAAAAGAGGGATTCGGCAGGGAAAGGGGTCGGCATCGACGTCGTCACCGCCGGAACTGCCGTGCGACGTTGCCGTCGCCGTTGCCGTAGTCGGATCTGCCGTCGACGGAGCTCGACGACAGAAAAGGTTCGGTAATTCCGGAAAATCGAGCACCGAAACAGAGGTTCGTGGTGCCGAGAAAGGGGGTTCCGAGACAGGAGACCCTCGTTGCCGGAACGAGCCAGCGTCGCAGGCGGCGACGAGCTGCCGGAGACGACAGCCGGAGAGGACCGTCGGAGAGGCCTCGATTTCAAAAATAGAGGGGCTCCGAAATCCCGATTTCGGGAGTTTCTTCGCCGTCGAGGTATTTTAATTCCGGGGAAGTTATATTATTATTTTATTATTATTAAAAAAAAAAAAAAAAGTGGACAAATATTGTCTTCCATGGCTGGTGGTCATGGTCGTAGCCGTAATGCTCAGGCAGTGATATTGGAAGATTTACAGCGGCAAGTCGCGGAGTTAACCCAGCGTCTAACGACGCAGGATTCCGGTTCTCGTGAGATGGAAGATCACGATTCCGATGCCAGAGTCGAAAACCCAGATCGCACTCATGCTCGATTCGGGGAACACCGTGGGGATCGACCTGTAGACCTCGGTTTCCGTGTGACGCTACCCGAGTTTTCGGGTACGTTACAAGCCGACGGATTCATTGACTGGTTGCAGGAGATAGAGCGTATCTTTGAATATAAAGAAGTCCCAGATAACGTCAAGGTGAAATTGGTTGCCATGAAACTCAAGGGCAGAGCATCTGCGTGGTGGGAGCAATTGCGGCGATCACGAGACCGGCAGGGCAAGGCCAAACTCACTGATTGGGAGAAGATGAAGAAGAAGATGAAGGGTCAATTCCTTCCTTTCGGTTACACTCAAACCTTGTTTCAGCGACTTCATTTGCTGCGGCAAGGCTCGAGATCAGTGGACGATTACACGGAGGAGTTCTATCAGTTGCTTGCCCGGAATGACTTATCTAAGACAGAAGAGCAGCTGGTGGCACGGTATTTGGGGGGGTTACGACAGCCCCTGCAAGATGTCCTTTGTCTTCACTCGTTGTGGACCGTTTCTGAAGCCTTCCAGCGTGCTTTGGTTGTGGAACAACAGCTGCACCGGCGGCCCATGATCAGAAGCAATCAATGCAGCCCACCAGCTCGTCCTACAAACTCAGTTTCTGCCCCACCACCTACACAAGGTACTTCTACTTCACGTATTCGTTGTTTTCGATGTGGTGAACAGGCCATAAGGCCACTGAGTGTAGGAACCCTGCGAGTCAGAAGAGCAAAAATCTTCTGATTGAAGAAGAAGTGGTAGATGAACATGCGGAGTTTGGGGAGCCTGTGTATGACGATGATGACGATGGAGATGTGTTGTATGGTGATGGCCATGCGACTCTGGTTGTTTGTCCGCGTCTGTTGACTCCCAAGGTGGATTTAGGGGATGATTGGTTGCGGACCACTATTTTCCACACGACCTGCACAGTCGCCGATAAAGTGTGCACGATGATCATTGACGGTGGCAGTTGTGAGAATATCGTGTCTGAAGAGGCTGTCCAGAAATTGTAGTTGAAGACGGATCTTCATCCCAAATCATACAAGTTGACATGGCTGACTAAAGGCATTGAGGTACCAGTCGATCAGCGTTGTCTCGTATCTTTTTCCATCGGCATGAAATATTTCGATACTGTTTGGTGTGATGTTGCCTCTATGGAAGCGTGTCATGTGTTGTTAGGCCGCCCTTGGCAGTATGATCGCCGTGTTCTTCATGATGGGCGGAAGAATACCTTTTCCTTTAACAACAACGAGAAGAAGATTGTGTTGGCACCACATCAGGCACGACCCACTCCTCCTCCGATGGCTGATCGTACTACCCTGGTTTCACTGTCCAGGGTTTGCGTCGAGCATGGCGACGTCGCGGAGGATCCTCCTCCTGGACTGCCGCCTGAGCATGCGTAGCTGGTCATTCCCGCATGTCATTTGCGGCCTTCTGATGTTTTTCCTGTTCCCCCTTTGTTTCCTTCTTTTCTGGGGTCCGCTAACGCTATATGACCTCGAGGGCGAGTTCTTTCCAACCCGCGGCGACTGATGCAGGCGAAAATATGTGATGCGGGTACATATTCGGATCCTTGAATCGAATCCGGTGTACATAGTCGGATCCTTAATCGGATCCTTAATCGGATCTATTGTATTGAACCCAGGTTAGGGTTTGCTTTATTTTGAGCTGCAGCCCGGGCTTGTCGGGGGCGTTGCGTTCGGTTAAAAGACTGTTTAGGTTTTAGAGGAAGGAGTTGAATGATATTTTGAATCTGAGAGAATTTCTCTACGATTTCAGGCAGATTTCGCCTATTCCTCCCGTGATTCGCAAGTTAATCTGCCTGCAGGATAATCGCTATCCTGTCCGGCGTCATTAGCTCAAGAGCTCTAATTCTAAATCTTGATTAAAAATCGAAAGACAACCCACTCTGAATAAGCTCAAATGAAGACTGATTCAAACTGTCAAAAATAGGGGGGAAAAATAGCACGATCATAGGCAACTTAGAGAAAATTTCAAACTACTAAATAAGTAAGGTCACCACCAGAACCAGTTCAAAAGGAACTCAATCAAGTAAAACTTGAGGACATTGCCTTATCACTAATATTAGCAACGAAATCACAAATACCAAGTGTCAGGCCATAAAATTGTCTCAACAGTCAAGGCAGTGATATAAAGCGCTGAAAGGGAAAATGTGCATGTAAAAGCAATTGGAGATTCTGTCCCGTATAATCGAGGAAGAATTATGAAATCATCCAATTTTCTGGGGGGTGGTCCTCCATCCATCGACAATGGGTATCATGTTTCCCAACTCTAACAAGACTATCTCCAACATAAAATCAGAAATCATTCAATAAAGCATCTGCGGAAGCCTCATCCGAACCATCAATTTTTTGCGGTCAAAATCTTTCCAACCTTTCACATATCAGAGGCTCGTTTTGCACATATCACAGGCTTGTTTTGCGGCCCACAATGCAGCCAGTTGTTTCCTCCGCATCATAAGAATATGAAACATTTCTCAGTTCAGAGTTTCATAATAAATGAATGAAACCAACTGTAGGAAGTTTACCCCTGAAAATCACCGATTATCATCAGTTAAGAGTTTCGGATTTCTACTGACGAAGTTTTGAACCTCGAGTTCTCTCTGCTGTCTTCCATGAATTGTATAAGTTTCTTTCAAACTTTTTCCTAACTTTGTAGTTGGAATTTTGTACAAGAAACTTTATAACTTCCACAAAATGCAATGCTACCTATACTACAAAACTCAGGAAATAATGCCCGTATAGAAGTACTCGATTGCAGAATTAAATCCCAAATTCAACATATTTTATAAATAAGGAAGAAATGACAACTTCAGCTCTGTCCGGAAATGCTGAGAGAAAAAACACAAAGGCTTGCCAATAATAGAAAAAAACACCAAAATTTGAATTAAGAAACAGAAATAGTTAACAGTCCTGCGGCACAAACACGAAAAAAAAAAAAAAAAAAGGAATCAGACTGCGAGGCCAAAATAGCAGGTGTCTCCGGACTTAAAACTTGGGAAAGTAAAAAGGAATGGAATAAAAGAACCCTAGAAGATCCGCCAAGGGACCAACTGAAGCAGGAAAAACACAGAACAAAGGTTAGTAAACGGAATGAAACGTACCCGGGTCGCTCGAGCCATTGAAGGCCATTGCGAGTGTTCCCTTTCGATCGGAAGAAAAGATGTCTGGCACGTGGACGAAGAGAGGAATTTGAAACACTCCAGACTGGGGCAAAATAAGGCAATATTTGTATTTCAGTTTGAGGGATCACCAGGTTGGTCCATCGTCCAAGCGGTAAAAACTTAAAGAGCTGTTGGATGCACCGCGAATGACTGTCTTAATAAATTGAAAGGGACTTCATCGGGATGGAACGACTATGGATTATGTGAATTGGTCGCAAAGAAGCCGAAGAAGAAGAATTTCAAGAAAAAAGGTCGAAAACCACATTTGAGTTCTCTCTCTCACTCTCTTTGAATGTTAGGTCAAGGGAATCAATTGAAGAGCATTGATTGATCGATCAAATGTTGAAGAATCAGAGAGTGTTCAAGCTCATCCAGAGGGTGGTGAGCCTATGTGGTAGTGAATGATAAAATGTTAATCAATCAAGGTTTGAGTGATCAATCGATCATTGGGTAGTGGTGGAAAGGAGAAGCTTAGTCATGTTCATATTATTACTACTATGAGTGAAAATAAAGTTACAGTTGATCCCTTGTTCTGAAAGTAATCTCCTCGACAGTTCTGTCATGGTTTTATTGCTGGTCGATTTCGCCTCATTCCTCTCTGGAAGAAAATTTTGGAAACCCAATTACGGCCTCGTTGTTATTTGTAAACCACCTCTATAGATACCCAAGAAATTACATCGTTCATGACGACTTTGTGACCTCGTGGATGGCATTCGCCAGGTAGCCAACATTGCCCGTGGTGACACCAGCCATGCTGCGAAAACCAGTTTCTGTTAATAAACTAAAACACGTAAAGCAAAGAAAATTTACAAATGCATTTCACCGATCCAACCTGATACGACCATTTCGGGTCATATAAATATGAAACTCGTTCGTCAGACGATCGACTTGTTCAGGGGTCAAGCCACTGTAGCAGAACATACCAATCTGTCAAGCACAAAACCATAACGAGGGTCAGTTGTGTTGTCTTAATTGTTCAAGTATGGTAAGTATGGTTCATAGCTGAAGGCTTAAATTTTGGGTATAGCATCTGCAGCAACTTGATAAAGAATACTTAAAACAACACCAACATATTAAATAACAGATGTAGACCTGATTGGTTACGTGTTGCCAAGACAGAGATGAACCCAACTTCTCCAGGTTTTCCCGTAGTGCAGTCCGCATGCCAATAATGCGATCAGCCATGCCCTTCCAGTAAGACAAGTTCGCAAGGTAAATGACGAAAAGGATTAGAATGTGCCAGTGACTGCTTTAAAAACCAGACTCATGCAAGGCAAAAAAAGAATGATAATACCAAATGAGAGCTACCTTAACCTCCTTGAGCCAAATATTCTTCAAATCTGGATCGCTGAGAATGATAGAAACAATAAGTGCACCGTGAACAGGTGGATTGCTATACATTGGTCTTGCGAGCTGCTGCAACTGACTCTTCACAGCCACAGCCTGTTTTTCATCTTCACAGACAACACTGAATGGACAAAGATATATCAGCCAAAACAACTTAAAACTGAATCTTTTGTCACATTTTTTTAGAAAGAATGGTAAATATGTCAATTACCTGAGGCAACCTACTCGCTGCCCATAGAGTCCCATATTTTTAGCATATGATTGGGCACATCCAATTAGATGTCCATCTTCAAGAAAAATTCGAATTGCCTTTGCATCTCTCTCAGGATCCCCACTTGCAAAACCTTGGTATGCCATGTCAAAGAAGGGAAAATGATTCTTTACCTGAAATGTCATTACATAATAGTATCAGTTCCTGTTTCTCTTTATTTATTTTTCATTAATCAAGTTTAAAAGCAAAAAGTGCTACGTGAAGGGATCAACCTTAAACTGGTAAGATATCTCTCTCCATTGCTCCTCTGAAGGATCTACTCCAGTAGGGTTATGGGCACAAGCATGAAGCAAAAAGAAGGAACCATTTGGAGCATTCTGTTAGCCAGAAAAGATAAGAGAGTTGCCAAACAGTAGTTGACATTATCATTAGTTAGCACGTTTGAGCATCAAAATAAACACCTCATCAATTGGTTCCTTTTATACCTTGACATCATCCATAAGTGATGCAAAGTCCAGTCCCTTTGTTTCTGGATGGTAGTAATGAAAAGTCCTCTGAGGAACATGGGCATCTCTCCATATATTATGATGGCTACATGGTCACAAGATAAAATGTCAGAATTTGCCACAAAAATTAAAAGAGCAAGATAAAATGTGAGTCCCGATGGAGAAATTGGAAGGCCAAAACAAAAAAATAATCTGGGAAAGGCATATCCATAAAAACTCACTTGGCCCATGTAGGCACTGGAATGTAAATTTGAGAATCTGGAATAAAACGTTTCTGAAAATCTGCAAAAAGGCGGCATGCACCAGTACCAGAAAGCGCTTGCACAGAAGCAATGCGTTTCTCCTTGATCAGGTCAGAATTCTCTCCATATGCTAGCTTCAACGTTTCCTCAACCATTCTTATACTACCACCCATGGGAAGATATTCCCTGATACAAATTAAACAAAATGCTTAAGCATGTCAATAATGCAAATATCATTCTTTAACGTTTCAACTACATCATACATCATGTTCTTTTTAACTACTGTTTTTTTCATAGCAGCTCCCTGACTCAAGTAGAAACTTCTGGCAAAATGCAGATGACATGTCTAACTAGACAGAAAGATGTTGAGAGAGGTTTGGTAATATTCATGTACATAAATAATAGAATCAACTTATGTTCTTCAACCTTAATCACTTTTAGCTGAAATTCAAAGTTTTTACAAGTATTTTTAGCATCTGGTTTTGAGGTCTAGTCTTCAAAGTAGAGGTGGTTCCGGTCCATCTCTCTTGATTGGGTTGGTTTTCCGCACTTAAACGACTAGTCTTTTAGGTAGTATTGGCCAGCCTCTTGACATGGATATCTTCTCACTCTAAAGAGTCTTGCAGAAAGGGTGATAAACAATTATAAATTAGAACTTTTAGTGCATTTTAGATAAGATAAACACTATGAAAAAAATACAAATATGAAAATTTGGTCTGAGTGTCAAATAATTATAGATTTACCACTCAAACAAGTAACCTTGTCAAGGAACACGGTAAGGAGACCTTTAAAACTCGGAGTAAAACTCTTAACTAAAATGACTGAGGAACGTCTACAGAAGGCCATTAAAAAAAAAAAGGGATTTCGGAATGCCGAGGACTTCAACATGCAAGAACCGAATCAAGAAATTGGAGGTACAGCCCGAAATTCCAAGTTGCAATTTTGAGAGCCACAACGCAAGTGGATTGGAGTTGTTCAGAGGTCACAGCCCGAGGATACTTCCAATATCAAGAGATAAATAACCAAGATTCAAGCAAACAGTTAACAGCACACAAGCAAACAACATGAACACGAGTATATTATCCTGTGGAAGAATTCATCGGCATTAAAACGAATGGACAGGAAACAAACACATACATGTTCAAATTTCCGGCAATTCTCCTTTCTGCTTCTCTGACGCACTCAAGAACAACAGGCTTCCCGTCGTCATCGCGATAAGCTCCCTAAGTGCTCAAAAAGCGTCTTTCAGTAAGAAAAACAAAAACAGAGCACAATAAACAGCTCATCCAGAAATTACAAAACTTACAACTCCAACGTTAACTTTATCAGGACTCGGATCAGCTAGAAAAGCCTCAGTAACGCCGAGAATAGGATCCTTGGGTGCCGGTTCGACATTTCGCCACCACGAAGACATGGATCGGCAACCAATCGATGATCCCTGCCGAAGAATTCCTCTGCAAATCGCTGTCCTCGACGCCATACGAATCAGCTATTCGTCTCCTCCTTCCTCGATCGAATTCGGTCACCTCTTCAAGCAAGTGGTGAAACCGCCGCAGCGAAAAGAAGCGATGTGGATCGAGCGTTACAACCAACTATATTAAAGGGAGGCTCGGCTGGATTGCTTCTGTACCACGCGTCCCCAAGTCAGGTCTACCGGGCCTTTATAAAGCTGACGGGTGAAGACGACGCTAGATTCGGGGTAGGGTGAAAATCCTTGAATTACCCTCGCTTTCTACTTCTAATCGGACAGCGTCAACTTCGGCGTGGTATCTTCGAGCCGAAATGGATAAATCAGGTTGACTATTTCCGACAAAACGCGACATCCGTTTTTTTTTTTTATAACCTAAATTTCTATCCCGATTTGCATGATTGTTCAATAGAATGAGATTGATATACCTCATCCTTTCATCAGCGAGTCCATATCTTTTAACAACAAGAACAAACACTCCCACTCAGGGTGCTGTGCTTTTACCGTCGCAACAAACGAATGCACCTCTTTATTCACCTCGATCCAGCTACAGCCAGCACCCTTCTTCGTCCCCATCTCCTTCATCTTCTTCCTTATCATCTGCACATCCTCCCATTTCCCAAAATCTGCCATTAAATTCGAAAAGAGAACGTAATACCCAGGATTCTCGCACCCCAACTCGATTATTCGAGTCCCCGCGCGAATCCCGATATCTAAATTGGAATGGATCTTACATGCTCCCAGCAATGCCGCCCAGATATCCGCACTGGCTCCCGTAGGCATGCTCTTGATCAATTCCAGAGCTTCTTCTAACCTTCCCGACCGACCCAGTATGTCCACCATACATGAATAATGTCCTTCTCTCGGAGCTACGCTAAAGCTCTTCATGCTGTTGAAGATTCTGATGCCTTCGTCCACCAGTCCTCCGTGACTGCAGGCTGAGAGTGCTGCGAGGAAGCTAACTTGATCCGGCTCTTTCACTTTCTTGAAAATTTCAACAGCTTTATGCCCGAAACCGTGGACTGCATATCCGCTGATCAGTGAATTCCAACTCACCGAATTTTTCTCTTGCATCAGATCGAACACTCTCTGCGCCTCTATAATTCTCCCACATTTGGAGTACATGTCAATTAAGGCGCTCCCCACGAACGTCTGGCCCTCCAGACCATTCTTGAATGCCCAGAGATGGATTTCTCTTCCCTGTTTTAAGCTTGATGTTCCTGCACAAACTGAGATAATGCTAGTAATAGTAATTGGGTTTGGCTCCATTTTAGCTTTAATCATCTCTCTGAATTTTTTCAAGGCTTCGTCGAAGTCTCCATTTTCGGCAAACCCCACAATCATGGAGCCCCAAGAGATCACATCTCTGTTTTGGATTTCCTTGAATACTTGAACAGCTTTTGGGATGAAACCGCACTTGGAATAGACAGAAACAAGAGCATTCCTAACTCTCCTATCTGATTCAAATGCATTTCTGTAAGAGTAAGAATGGATTTCTTTACAGTAATTCAAATGTCCTAAATCAGCAATCGCAGGAAGAATACTGACAATGGCTATAACGTCTGCCTTCACTCCGAAGCTCAACAATTCTTTGAACATTCTCACGGCTTTGTCAGAACGACCATTTTGTGAAAGGGAAGAAATGACTCCACAAAAAGAAACAACATCGGCATCAAATCCGTTGAGCTGCATTTCTTGAAGAAGTTGGACGCTTTCCTCGAAGAAACCATTTTGAGCATAGCTACAAATCAGAGAGTTCCAAGTGACTTTATCTCGTCGGATCATGTTATCAAAAATCTTTCGAGCGTCCTCGATTCTACCCCATTGCCCATATGCAGTAACAAGAGAATTGCAAACCATGGAAATTGATTCAAATCCTTTTCTGAAGGCGAAAGCATGAATCTCTCTGATAATTAAAGGTGAAGAAGATATAGTGAGGGAGGTTATAATGGTAACGTCGTCTGTTCTTAAATCACTTCGCGCCAACTCCCGTACTCTGTCGAGTGCTCCCTGGTTATATCCATTTTCTGAATACGCAGATATGATCGAGTTCCATGAGATAACATCTCGTTCGGGCATTCTTTCGAACACAGAGATCCCATCGAAGAGACTCCCGCACTTTGCATACATGGCAATGAGAGCATTTGAAACAAATAAATCGGATTCCAGGCCACTTTGGAAAACCAAGCTGTGAACTTTTTTACCTAGTTGGAGGTCAGATAAAGATGTGCATACCTTCAGAATGCAAGAAAAGGTGTAGGAGTCAGGTTTTACTCCATGTCCAGTAGTCTGGTAAAAGAAGTCTAAAGCTTGCTGATATAACTCGTTCATGGAATATCCCCTGATCATGGCGTTCATAAGGAACGGATTACAGCTAGAGGCTTGATTAAGGACAAACTTCGCCAGTGAAACATCTCCTGACAGCGAGTATAAACCGATCAGCTTGCATGAGAGGAAAGAATCTATCTGCAAACCATTTACGACGATCTTCGAATGAATTAACCTGCCCAAGATGAAGTTCCTGTGAACAACACAAGCTTCTAGCACTTGTTCATAGTAATTTGCACCGAGAGTATTGGATGTTTTAGGAAACGCAAGAGATAAAAGATTGCCGCAATTTTGTCTGAAAGCTGAAGCTATTGTTTCCGTAAGCGGCTCGAGAGATGAAACGGTCCTCATTTACTGTAAACGGAAGATCATCTGAGAGATTTGCAGGAGTAGAGAGGTATTTCAATTGCCAGATATTGCGAGAAGATCGACTGAATGAGAGTAGAGGCAGCTTACAAGTGCTTACAAACTTCGACTGTTCTGCCGGTTTATGCATTTTAAATACTTGGAAATTATTTTTCCCAATCATGGTCAAAGCATCAGATAGAAGCCATTGTTCACTTCAACAGGTCAAGAAACCAATAGAAGTTTGAAAATCTACACGCACAAGGATTAATATTAACAGACCATAGTATTCACAATTTTTCTGTACTAGTCTGAGTACCTGCATACACCTTGCAAAATTTTGCACGTCCCAAACTTATCATAACATCATTTTTAATGGAATCTTCTTCTGATTATTATACAAATTTAAGACGTTTCTATCTTTCAATCTTGAAGCAATGGGCGTTACCTGGGGCCAGATAATTCTATTGCTTCAATAATGAAAGAAGATTCATCAATGCCATCACTGTAATTTCTTGAAAACAAGTAAGCCCTTCCGCCGACAATTTCCTCTGGGAATTCTTCGACACGCTCTTCAAGTGCAACCTCACCTTCCAAAGCCTTTACCACTTCCGACATCTTTGGCCGATGGGAGGGATGAGACCGAGTGCTGAGTAGAGCCACCCCAACAAGTTTCTCCAGCTCTGTTGCATCAAAACAACCCTTAAGATCCCTATCTACTAGCTCAGCAAGTCTCTTTTCCTTCTCCAGAGTTCGGACCTGTCACAATATGTAATGAAACAAGTTTTAAAAACATATAAGCTCTCATTGTTCAAGATAGAAAAAAACATGAAATACACATTAATAAGAAGTTACTTACCCAATCAAGAATCATCCCCTTTTGAACTGGAACATTGCCTGCGTCCATAGCTTTTTGTCCTGTAATGAGTTCTAAAAGGAAGATTCCAAATCCAAACACATCCGTTTTCTCAGAAGATTGGCCAGTAGAGAGGTATTCTGGTGCAATGTGTCCCACGGTACCCCTTACTGCAGTAGTGACATGAGAATCCCTTCTATCTAAAAGCTTTGCCAAACCAAAATCTCCAACAACTGCCTCAAAGCTCTCATCAAGTAAAATATTTGCAGCCTTGACATCCCTGTGAATTATTTTTGGGTTAGATTGTTCATGAAGGTAAAGAAGACCACGAGCAGCCCCAATAGCAATTCTCATTCTTTTGCTCCAATCCAAAGATGGCTTCTCAGCACAAGGATCTGCATAAATAAGAACATCATAACCAATTAATTACCAATACGAGAAATTAGAAAAAGAGAGAGAAATATATGGATTTATCTGAACTTTTTATGTTCAAAAATTGAAACAAACCTCTTAAGCGATCAGCAACACTGCCATTTAGCATGTATGGGTAAATAAGAAGTCTCTCATGCGATGTCATACAGAAGCCATACAAGCGTAACAGGTTCCTGTGCAGAGCTAAGCCAATCATCTCAACTTCTGTCTGGAATTGGACTTCCCCAGTAAAGTTAGGATCCTTTAGCCTTTTCACTGCCACTATAGTTCCATTTCGAAGACACCCTTTGTAAACCACCCCATATCCGCCCTGACCTAGGATGTTCTTTGGATCAAAATTATCAGTTGCAAGTTGAACTTCCCGAAAAGCAAATCGTTGGAGATGGCCAATATCATATTCACAATGTTGTTGCTCTGTCAATAAAGTAGTTTTATTTATATCATGACTAACACTTCTTCTCTAACGTATTCTTTAGATGGAAAACAAATTACCATAAGAGTCAGAGCGAAATTGACATTTACACCAATAGAGCAAGCAGATAACAAGCAGCACAGATGCAACAAGGGCACAACTGATGCTTACAGCAATAGCGACAACCAACTGGTGATTATAGGCTTTTGGGGATAAATTGGTTTCTGTGGAAGAACAGAGGAATAAGTACTGTAACAACTCAGAATACAATATCAGAAATTTCTTTTTGTAACAAACTGTGTAGAGTATTGCATAAATTACGTTTTACTGGTTTTGGCATGACCACGCATCCATGCAAAAGTGCAGAAGCACAAAGAAATCCGTTCCCTGCAACACTGCAGGACCCAAAAAAAACTTCAAACATCGTGAAGAAGGTTATAGATAAAGAAGGCCAACAAAGAAACTAACAATTCAACCTCACCTATAGTCTTTAGCCTGTATTGCTGGAATTGGACCACTAAGATTATTGAATGACAAATCCCTGGTGCAACTTATGATTAATAAACTATTGAATAACCGGGAGAAAAGATAACACTGTAGGAATGAAACAGCACGTACAGGAACGAAAGACCTCTGAGGTTGGCAACAGGTCGTGGAATAGGACCAGAGAGATTGTTCTTGCTTAGCCGCCTGAAATATTGTAATAAGAAATAGTAAACAGACAAAACCGAAACTCTATTCATGACAAAGAAACTGAAGGAAGTCAGAAAGCCAATGTATACTCACAAGTACGTGAGACGAGTCAGGAAACCCAACGAGCTAGGAATTTGACCTATGAACTGGTTTCGTGAGAGGTCAAGAGTCTGAAGCTCCCTGAGGCTGCCAATCTCAAAAGGAACCGTTCCCGATATTTCATTATTCTGCAATAACCTGGAAAAAAAAAAAGAAAAATCTGCAATCAGCTCTAGATTATCCTCAGATTAGCTTAGGCAGCAAACGGAACCACAATGCGGAATCTGCAAGACTATTTGAAGCTCACATGGTCTGGAGGTGGCTCAAATTCCCGATACTGGGAGAAAGCTCCCCTGTCAGCCCCTTACTAGCCATTTCTCTGCCGTAAATAATCCAAATCAGAACCGAAATGAGCAGAAAGGCTTTGACTAGTCAGACGAGACAAAATAGAACGAGAAGTGATGGTTGACTAGAGATAAAGATAATCAAGTAAAACAAAATGAAAAACGATTGGTTTGCGTCAGAGAAAGGAGAAAGGAAACCAATTACAAACAAAATATATACGAACAGAAAATTAGTAGAAGACTCACAGAGAGATAACAAAACCATCAGGAGAGCATCCAACCAGGTTCCATGTACAAGGATCCACCGAATTTATGTCCCATCCGTCAAGAACATGAAAGTAATCTCTCAATTTACTCTTTACAGACATCAAAGCAGCAACTAAATTAAAAAAAAAAAAACACAGAACAAAGGACGTCAGTGAAGCAACACTACTTGTCAGAAGAAAAAAAAAACAATTGCTTACGGAACAAACCTTCGTAGTTGACGCCCTTGGGAGATAGAAGATTGTCGGAGGCTCGAATGAGAGGCAAGAAAAACAGCAAGAGCTTCAATGCTTCCATAAGTGGTCAGGCGTTTTCTAGGGTTGTCGCTCGTTCCTGCTACTTGTATAAGGAGAGAGGCGTCCATTAGATCCGGCATTGCAGGTTCTCGGAATTTCTATCTTAGGGGACGAGCTGGTTTCGGAACCCTAGAAAAATCAAAATCCTTGGAAGCGATGCGAGTGAGGGGAAGCAGGAAGCATCGGAAGAGTACATGCTTCGAGATGGGGAAATGACAGAGATTGTCTCTTCCCAGCCCTCACTGCGCTTTCAACATAACAACCTTATGCAACAAGGGTGCACTCTCAATCTGATGCCCCTCTTCCTCGCATTGGGAAAAGGGCATTGGGAAAAGGGTAAAATGCTGCGAATTTATTATATAGAACAGGGTGGCGGTAAACGCCGCCGATTAATCTATTCCACGCCTGGGTTTGAAATGTGTGCTTTTGGATGAATAGAAATAGCGATCCGGCGCGGGAGAGAATCGAGAGGAAAGGAGAAAAAAATATACTGTTCCCAACGTACACTCATTTCATAATTGATGGCCTAAGACTAACAACCAACCAAACATTTTCTATATTTCCTTGAATCTGGAAGTGGTACCCAAAAATTTCCACCAATTCCTCTCCGTCAATCCTTACAAAAACAATTTTCATAAACTTATATGGTTGAATAAAACTCTTTTTGCAACATTTTCCTTTCAAATGATATCATATATCAATAACAAAAAGAGAACCAAATGGTTTCCTCTTAAACAGAACAGACCATACCCATCAAAATTCCGAGTTCGTATCCATTGAAGCTGTTAATGCTACGAATGCATTGCGAGCACTATCACATTTTTAATGGTTCTCACCTCGTTAGTTTTTTGGGCTTTTCGATCAATTCCAGCTTTGTAACAAAGAGTTGAAACCGAAACCACAAGTGAAAGACCGATGACAGTAACTAACATATACAAACAGAAGAGTGTACGAGCCACTAAAAATAGAATTTGCAAATTTCCTACACAAAAGTCGGCACAAAGCATTTCACCAGCATATCCATTGCATCTGCAGACGACGGATTTCAAAAATCTAACGAGCCCAGTTAACCTGTGAATGTTCAGTCTTGCACCCGAAAATAAACAAGATTTTAAATGTGGTTCTTCAGCCGTGAGTTAAGATCTCAAGTGCAAACGACCCAAACCGAATGAAACCATGAAAGATTTTCAATGTGCCCAATGTTGGCCGGTCCAGATAAGAGAAACAGAAATTTTCATTTGCAGCTTTGAGATCCAGATTAAAAGAAACATGTACAGGAAATCAATAAAAAGTTTTAAAACCATATCCGTACAACTTTGGACTAGAAACCCCTACATTACACAAAAAGGAAAAAAATAAGAAAGTGGAAACGAAACTAACCAACCTTGACACATTTTGAGCGGCTCAGGGCCACCACGAACACAAGCCAAACACGATGTAAAATAGACCTGCCTCCTTCCATTGCCATCTCTCCTAACCACTTTTCCCATCTTCTCATATACTCACAACAGGCTTTCTGATCGATCTGATCCAAATCTTTTTATGATATATATATTCCAGAATTGTCGGCAAATCGAAACATGCAAGCAATTTCAAGACCATTTGTTTGCCTGTTTCTATGCAACTTTCCCAGCGCTGGACACTCCAATTCCTTGGCCCCAGTTTTGGACTATATCATTTACTTCATGTCCGTCACACTTGCACAGCAAACTCTACGTCCCAGCTAAGTGCAGGAAACTGAGACCAGATTGACGTCTTACATGCTCTGGTATGAGCTTGTTGATCAGCTCCAGAGAAGCACCAGGTAACTACAACGAGATTGGAAGAAGTAGAAAAGTGCAAGTTAAATCAGCATTTTCGTTTTTTTAAGTAGGAACAATATTAGACTAAACTCTGCAGTTCAACTTCATGAATCTATATAAAATTGACTCCAGCGTGCAATCAGTTTTTTTTTTTTTTTTTCTTATGACTTGCAAGTTCTTTGAAAACCAAAAATACCAGTAGCTACTAGATGACAGTGGATCACAAATACCACGATAAAAGCCACAAGCTAAACTTTTTGATGTTGTAATGGCCTCAAAGTAACTACTCTCAACAACAAAAAATGCAACATAAACAACATCCAAAACATCAAACGTTTTGCACATGCACCAATGTTGATATGCACACAAATATTCATGAAAAATTAGCATGTGTATAAATTTGAGCATAACTCATTAAACCAACATTTTCATGCGCGCAGGAGCTCCTTTAAGATATTTATATGGCATTTCCAATAGTATCAATACTCCCAACCATATAACACTAGACAATACATGAAAAAGAAAATGGCATGCTTTATAGGGAAATGAACTGGATACCTCTTGCTTAAAATTAAAGAGAGGGGGGAATGGCCGTCCATTTGGTAGTCGAGCATTAGGCTCTCGAAGTTCATCAAAGAATGGATGAGCACATGCTTCTAGCTGCAATAACAATATATAACAGTCAAAAAAGCAGAGCTGATGATTGATCAGCAAATAGAACTACTTCCTTCATAGTCTTCAAGATAATTGCAAATGGAAATTGTGGTCATCAAAACTCATTTTAATAAACAGCTAAGCAAATAACTCTAAATAACCATTACTTATACCACAGATAACTAAACAGTATTCAGAACCTTTTGAAGGTACAAGTGTGACACAAAACAAATAATTACCGCTGTGCAACGAAGACTTGGGGAATATTGGAGAAGTCTTGAAGCAAGATCTATAGCTTCTGGAGGCATCCGTTTGTGGAAAACCTACAAAAAAAAAAAAAAAATTAGAGCAAAAGGCAAGACATTACAACAAATATTTATAGAAGCTTAGGTAAATGGTGATAATGATATAGTATAGGTTATTTAAAAAAAAAAAGAAAAGATCCTGTACAGGACAGGTAACATAGACAGAAATCCAAAAGTAAATTCCTAAAGATTGTAAGTAATAAAATATAGCATTCCAAATTTGGTGGATTTTCTGGAATAATAGCACCATCAAACATAAAGCTAACTTCTCTTTTTGAAAAATTTAATTAAACTATGTGATTTCAATGGATATTTAGACATGCAGGTAAGTACTATCTTTTAGAATTCATGAAAACAAAACCAGGTCTTGATGGTGGAGAGTTCGACCAATAGTGTCAACTTCAAATGTTTCCAGTTAGTAAATATTCACAGTATTGCTTATCACCCTCATTGGATACTTCTAGTACAATAAAAACCTAGTCGGCCTATATTACGTCTTTTCTCAGCTCCAAAATATTTCGGTCACTAAAACAAAGAGTTTCATAGTGAATTGCTTAGTTTTCTTTTGTTTGTTTTTTTTTTGTTTTTTTTTTTTTTTGAGTAAGAGGTGACGTAAAGGTGAATTGCTTAGTTATATACAACGACATCAAACGTTATTACTTACTACAAGACCCTAGGATGATGAAGAGCATACAACCATACCTTGTGCCAAGGGTGAGCTTTGATCTGTGGAAACCTGAACTCAGTGTAATTAGGATTCATACATCTAATCTCCTCACGGGTCGGAGTTCCAAGAACCTGAGAAATATACCAACTGACAGTGAGGCATTTTCAGCACAAACACATTTGATGCCAAATTAAAACCAAACATGCAGTATATGGCATACCTTGATTATCTCAACAAGTTGGTCCACTGCACTTTCTCCAGGAAACAATGGCTAAAACAATAGAGAATATAGAACAAAATCAGCAAATGGAAACATGTAAAATCAAATGGGAAAATTTAAGTAACAATCAAATATAAAACATTAACTGCAATCTGACCTGACCAAGTAGCAGCTCCGCGAGGACACAACCCGCAGACCATATGTCAATTGACGTAGTATATTCTGTCGCACCAAATATGAGCTCAGGAGCCCGGTAGTAACGTGAACAAATATATGATATGTTTGCTTCACCTTTGACCTAAAAACAGCACACCAAGTCATGGTCAAAGAAAAGAAGCATTAATCGTTTTAAAAGAAGAAAATGACTGCCTTGAAATTCATTAAGGGGCAAAATTCAAAAGTAACCAACAGGAATTTTTCAAGACAATTAGAATTTATTAAGAACAGCAAACAACAAGGACCCTGACAAAGGGAACAGGACAACAAAACAAAGCAATATATAGCAAACACTGAAAAAAAAAAAAAAAACTACAAGCCATAGAATTCATATTCAACATATGTCATCAGGTCTCCAATAAAAATTGTTGGAGAGACCTAGATCTGGCAAGCGAATACACCAGGTGGATAGCCTCACACTTGATGTCAGTCCAAACAATGTCAAACTGCACGGCAATGACCATGACCTCATCACAAATCTGTATAGGTGCCAGGAAGCTGAGAGCAACTGGAGGCCCAACTAGTAACCATGGTGGACCTCAAAGCTAAGAGAGAAGGAGAGCACATCCCAATAATGTCTGAAGAAGTTCATGAGTCTCACCCTTCACTAAATCAGTGGCCCCAAATAGAGCAGAAAAAACAAGGATGATCTTCCCCAGGCAAGAAAAATACACACCAACACCACCAACGAAACAAAGGCTACCCCTGTATCTACCATCAAAATGAAGCTTGAGATTACCTTAACTAGGCCGAATCTACTCTTAGTCAAAAAACCCAGATTTCTAGGGAGGCAGATAAATAACATACTAAGAAACTAATGTAGATCACATCATCCCATTTTAATCAACTACAACTCTAGACGGTAGACAGTAACCACCATGTATAACACTGTTATCACAGTAATGTCAAATACTTGGTGTACATACTTCTCATCATAATCAGGGCTAACAACTGTCCACAGCAACACCTACAGAGTATTTTAGCAATTCAACTCAGTTATGCTTTGCAATAGTAGCATAAATGAGTCATCAAATCAGTCAAGTGGATTCTGACTGAATTGGCAACTTTTGTGATAGAAAAATCTCGCTAAGGCATGTTTTGAATGAAAATAGATCAGGCATCAACCACTGGAAAAGAGGGTGAAGTGTGGATGCAGCCACAAGCCTCCGTTTATTTCTAATGACAGCGATGGTGAAATGATTGAAAAGTCAGGCCTCTGCTGGCTCGTAATAGGCATATGATGAACGATTTTTCTGTTACACCATCAACAAGCTCTGTTCTACCTTCAAAAGCATAGAAGTTCAGTTCCTGCCAATTTGTCCAACAGATTGCAGTAAATGAGAGCCGCCAAAGAATTTTAACAATGGCTGTCTGAGCCCAACCAAAAAACTGAAAGTTATTGGCAAAGTAGGTACACAAGCATGAAGTTCAGACTTTCAAGGAAAGCTTCCCAAGCGGCATCATGAAATAACACAGGAAGAAAAGAGAGTCAACAGTTTCGTGTGCCTCCACACTGAATTCTAGAGTGCTGGAAAAGTCGAGTCTGGCAGGAAGGTCAAAGAGTAAAATGTGGAGAGTATATTCCTTGGCAACATGCCCAAAATAAGCGCATCTTGACAAACAGGAGAATGGTCCTGAGCATTGAGAATCACAAGAAGATTGCAGATGCCTCATTACAGTGGTGACCCTTCCATGATTTGAGATTCAAAATAATTATGTTATGCAGCCCAGAGAAGGAGTGCACACAGGAATGGAAGGATCATCTACCATACAATAAAGTGAGGGAGAAGGATTTGACCAAAAGAAAGTTGCCAAGCCAGGTATCCCGCCACAATCTAGAATTGTCTCTACTTCTCACTAGATCCAAATGACTTGCCCAAATTGCAGGATCAGCCGACAGATGGTTCACCAAAGGCAGGAGGCCCGGTGAGGCACTAACTACTGGAGAACCTATCATTACAAGGAACCAATACTAAAGAACAATGCTATTTTTTCAAAAAGCATCTTGCCCCAAAGCCATTAGGCAAGGGGGCATGACTCATTGCTTTGCTCAATAAAGAAAACAACCTTCTCTACTACTAGTAGTAGTACTAACAATAACAACAAAAGAAAACATAATAATCCATGATTACAAACAAATTGGAACGCCTAACTTTACCTCTGGCACAAATTGTTTTTAAAAATGTACCCGTATGTTGCTTCAAATAGAATCTATAAGGTTCGTGCTCAGAAAAGTACATATTGAGAACTGATTACATTTTGTAAGCACAAGCACACTAGCCCAACCAAAGAAGCAACTAGTCCTTCATACATGACTGGTGACCCTGACACAATAAAGCTTTTCGTGCAATTAAACATGCTCTTTTCTTTTTGTTTGAAGCAGATGAAGAAAGACCAAATATGCAAATTATATAAAAATTAGCATACAAATTCTAGTAAAAAGCAGAAGTCAAAAGGAACTGAAATGTACCAGAATCTTAGCACTTCCAAAATCACAAAGTTTGACTTGGTGGGTAAGAGGATCAACCTGAAACAACAACAAGGATTAAGAGAACAGCCTGGTAGTCAAGAAAACAATAACAGTCTATAAAAACAAAAACTCAAAACATACCAGAAGATTTTGCGGCTTTACATCCCTATGACAAACACCAGGAACTGTATGAATATAAGCCAGCCCTCTAAATATCTGACAAACAATAACCCGGCAATAAAATCAATATCAGATATCAACTCAGAACTTCAGAAGAAAACCATGCAAAGGTTCATACTTGGTAAGTGTATAGTTTCACATAAATCAGCGGCATTCTCTGATTCACACTGCTGTAATGTTTCAGAACCCGGTAGACAGTTTCAGGGACATACTCCATGACTAAGTTTAAAAATAGCTCATTTTTGCTTGTAGTTGAGAAGAAACAGTGCTTCAGCAATACGACATTAGGATGATCCATGGAGCGCATTAACTGTAGCTCACGATTTTTATATCGCCTATCCTGTAATACTTTCTTTATGGCCACCGTCTCGCCTGTTTCCAAACATTTTGCCTGAAAGTCATAGCATGAATTTAGAAATCTGAAGAAGAGTTATAATAAACAAGCAAAGCAACCATATCAACAATGCAGTTATACCTGGAAAACAATTCCAAATGAACCAGTTCCCACCACACGCTCTGCCATATAACTGATGGTCTGCAACATCAACGTATACACAACATTATGTCACCCAATTCAATCTCAAGGCTTTAAAATTGATATTTGAACAGTGCATTCAAACAAATCAATCTTCTTGAGAAACTATGGTTCAATGATTCATGTGCTCAATCATTTAATTACCTCACTCAAGAGAATAAGAAAGGTATTTGGGCCAAGAATAAGCATTTATACATGTACCTTCATCATAGGTCATACATACATGTTGAAAGAACTATAACATTATAAAAACAGAGACCGTAAGAGATATATGTTAGCAAGATCCAGACTTTACCCTCTTCGCTTCACCATTTTTCCCGCCAATTGTGGTGGAAATGATATGACCTGTAACAGGGTCGTTCCCCTCAACAACGGAGGTTGTTATTTCCTGCATGAATGATTGCAAAAACAGTTAAAACCCGCAAAGGAAAATGAATCAATAGCCTTTAGATGATCAATTGACAGGCAAACAAAAAATGGAAACCACTTAGAGGAGACAAAGACATTGCTAACCATCCCTAAAAATAAACAATAACAAAACCCTCAGAAAACCTCAGCAAGGGGGAAGTATGAAACATTAAACGAGGCAGAACCAAACAAAGGGTTGCAGATGAGTAAATTTGAAGTCTACAAGAAAGACATTGTCCCTTCGAAAAAGCATGGACGGCCGTTAGCATTACAGATCAAACAAGAAAAGAAGCATTAGCATGGAATCAAATGCTACCAATTTCCAAGTAAAGCAGAAGGATTTGATGCCCAAGCAACAACAAATCATCATCCCCCACCCACGAACCCCCCCCCCCCAAAAAAAAAAAAACAAAAACAAAAGGAAAATACGAAGGAGATAAAAAAGGATTGAATATACTACGAAAAACGACAGAAGCATAAAAATATAATAACACTCCAAACTAAAAAATAACATTTCGAAACCAATATACTGATAAATCGTGCAATGTCAACTTGTGAGATTGGAAACAATAAACCACATGCAGAAAAAAAAATGATGAGAAAAAATAGATCAGAAGAATTTGGAATTCAACAAAATCGTCAACAATAAGAGATGCTAACAACAAGAGGAAAACAAATAGAGAAAGAGCATAAAATCGGCACGCCGACCATGAAGCCTGACAATCTCCAAGTCATAGATCAGGTGACGAAAACGTAAAGGAAAAAGGGATTAAGAAGGATACCGGGATAATCGCCATGGCCACAGTAGAATACGGCCTCAGAAAAATCAGAAAAAAAAAAGGTAGAAGCAGGCTTTGCTCAGAGATCGCCACAAAAGAAGATCGAAAAAATTATAGATCGCTACGCACTCCAGCCATCAAAACAACAAAAGGGTAACTGGCAAAGGGACACCGAAGAAAACAAAAACTAAGAAGAAAGAGCAAAGAGACTTCTAGGAAGGGAAAAGAAAACCCGCTCCCAGAGAAGAGAAGACCCTCTCAACGGCCCAGGCAGATGATCTCGCCCATCTCACCCATAACGAAGCGTAACAAGAAAAATGCAGGCTCAGGTAAGGAAAAGATAACAACAAATCGGAGGCAAAGAAGAAACAACGCGAGAGCGAATCCGAAGATACCAGCAACGAAGCAAGCGTCCAAAAGCAAAGAAGAGGGTAAACTAGCTGCGCGATCGATAATATCTCAAGAAAGAAAAAAAAAATCTCGAAAAAGAAAAAAAAACGATTACAGCGCTGAAAACAGAGAAGAGAGATGGACGAATCTGACTCGGATCAACCGGAGAAGGGAGAAAATTTGACCAGAAAAATACCTTATCGTCTCCCATTTCCGGCAGGTGAGGCGCGATCTTCACTCCCTCGTTCTCTGATGGATGAGGCCCCAGCGGCATCGAAGCCATGTGGAAAACAGCTACTTGCCCCCCCTCCTCCCCCTCTCTCTCTTCTTTCTCTCTCTGCTCCGCCCCTTTTTTCCTTCTTTGTCTCCCTACCCAAAATTCCAAAAACTAAATCCTAATCTCATTAATCCGCCATTTGTTTTGTCCATAATTATTTTAAAAGCGAGCCGATTACAACTAGTTAACCGCCATATTTCCCCGTTAATTAACAACGAAGCCCCCAAAAGTTGTTGAACCGCAAAATAAGAGGGAAAGAGCGAAAGAAACGAGCCGCAATAGATTTCCCGGATTACGATCGCCGAAATGACGAAAATGCTCCCGCAGGGCGAGGTCGGTGATGTCCGACAAAAGCTGTCGAGAGACATGGTCGGGCGAAGCGCTTCTTCGACGGAAGGCCCTGTCCAGTTAGGACAATTTTGACAAAAAATCTCTCTTGAGGATTTCGATGTAGGGGCACGAATGGTATTTTATAAAGTTTAGCTCAAAATTGAGATTAGTCGTTCGCGCCTTTTTCATTTCTCTTATAAATTAAATTACGATTACGTAATAAGTATTCTTCTACCCTCGTTCCGGCACCCGAACGGCATTCGCCAGACAGCGGGGTCTTCGCGGTTGCAGCTGGCCAACTGCAACGACCGACACATACCAAACCTGAATTTTGTAATTTTGCTTCATCGGAAGCTCTGGAAGCCTGGCCGTCGGATGATTCTTCTCAGTCAATATCCCATCCTTTCCTAGCTCCTCAATGCAGATATCCACCGCATTCCAATCCGGCAATTGGACCGGGAGAAACGGAAGGAGAGAGAGATGATGGAATCCGAGTCTAAGGTTGGTAATTTGAAGCTTATCGCCGTTCAGTCAATGTAGTCTGATTTGATTTATGCTCCGACTTTGACCTATGAATGATGGAGGGATTTGACTGTCTCCACCGCCGTCGTGGAAAATACGAAGAAGGGGGAAGAATTTCTTCTTCAGATCAATTTTTTATTTTTAATAATTTATATTGTTAATATCATTTTATTTTATTTTTTCTTTTCCAGAGTTCCGACATGGAGACTACCATTTTACCCAGGAGGCAGCGAGACCAGCAATTTTAAACGGCAAAAGCCACGTGATATCCACATGGATTGGGCCCAATCTATCATCTATGCACCTCCTTTGGTGGGGCCTAGAAAGAATAGTGGCATTGCCGTAAATGTATTATCCTAAAAAAGGTATTTTAATAATTTCTCAAGTGGGTATGCTTAGCCAGAGCGAGGATCCAGATTCGGGAGCATGAACAATATAAAACCATATCAAGTCATGGGCCCTCCTGATAGTGAGCCCACTTACAAATTACAAGTGTTTTATTGCTTATATTTTGCTGGAACGTCCTTTTCAAGTAAGAAAAGCAATCTCGTCATTAAGAAGAGTCAAGGGGGGTATAATCGTCACACTGGTGCAAATCAATCGACATTTCCGTACACCAGACTTTTTATGAAATTTCCATGTGCTTTGAGAATAATTAACAATACCAAGGAAAAAGCACTGGAGGTGCGTCTCTTCTGCCCTGCCGTGCTCTGCGTCTTTGGAGCCTGAGAACTCCACCTCTCTCAGTTGTCAATCTTCAGAGTTGAACAATTAATTCCATTTTTTTTATTTGTGATTACGGATTGTAGCTTGTTGTTACTTGTCTTTCGTGATTTTACTCTTATCGATCCAGCAATTGCATAAATTTTGAGAAAAGCCGCTGTCGCTCCTCCGGTTTTCTGAACTTTTGACCACCAAATCTCTCTCTTCTCTGGTTTTTTGGACTCGGTGACGTGGTCTTTCAGTGATCGCAGTCTTCGCAGAGCATCCATCTTATACTGTTCGAGCTTGCCAGTCGGCTAAGTAGGGTCGGTCATCCGTTCTCCTGCTATATCTGCAGCTGCTACTGCGGAACAATGACAGTGTCCTCGAAAGGCGTGGCGATGCTCAGACAGTCGTTCTTGTGTATGTCACGTCATACCGTAACAGGACTAAAAGCTTACCGACTCGCAGCCTCTGTCATCTTGCCGGCCTAATCTGAAAATCTAGCTTGGGGCAGTCGTAGCAGCTCAATAGCGAAAGGTAGTCACGGAAGGATTTAGCGAGCACACAGTTTCGCCATAGGCAGTGAGGTCCGCAAGAAACGGTATCGTTAACTCTCGGTAAAATCTTATTCAAAATATTTCATTTACTTATATCTATATTTATAAAAAAATATTATTAGATTTAATTCTGTTCTCTCCTATTTCTGAAGTTGGTATAAGGATGACTTATTCCTATGTTTTATGGATTTGGAAGAAGTCCTCCTCGAAATATTTCACGCCAAGAGTCTCTTGAATACCCAACTTGATAAGTCAGTTCTATAAGTTTTTTGTTGCATACGTTTTTACAAGTATATATGCCAATTGGTCTTTAAATTTAACAAATGGGAATTAAATTATTTTGGTTTCAAATATTTTTCTCCAGATATAATATATGCCATATATCTGTTATTGTGAGCATTCTATTAGGTTCGATCAGTGGAAGTCAATTTCACGCAAGAGGCCCTCGAGATTATTATAGAATTTTCCAAGATAGTCACCAATATCACATATCGCCATAGATCATACATGGGAGGTGTCATTATCATCAACATACATAGTTATAATTAGGGGTAGCTTCGAACCGAGCCGGCTTGGTTCGATTTAGTATCTCTCGAGCTCGAGTCGAGGTCGAGATCTGGAATCAGCTCGAGTTCAGCTCGACAACTCGCAAGCCGGCTCGTTAACAATCTGAGTAGGGAGCGGGAGCTCCGTCGACAGTTGCTCATCGGTCGCCTTTGCCGCCGGCCGTTCGATTTCTTCCTCCCCTCACCTTCACCTCTGTTTCCATCGTCGCCGCCTCCATCGCATCCATCATCCCCGACGACATCGGCGTCGTAACCCCCTTCCTTCGCGTCGTCTCGGTGGAATACCTAAGTTCAAGGGAGAAAATTTTAAAATATTTTTGTAGTTTTCTAATAAGTCACTAATAGTAATAGGATTTTATTTAAAAAAATGGAAATATGTATCATAGGAAAAACATTTATAATTTTTCCTAGAATATAAGTTTCAACCAGGGGCACTAAGGAAGTCATAGTAAATTTATGGCCAGATTCAAAAATTACAAAACAAGATAGACAACATTTGGAGTAAAAACAATTAATATTGGTGCGTTTTAATCCATTATTGAGATTCAATCCTGAACTTCCCCCATCATTTGTTTTTAAAATATATGCGTAATTTTATATATAATTTATTTGACATATATTTTATATAGAGTATTAAATGTAGGTTAAGCTCAAACTCGGGTAGAGCTCGAGCTCGAACTCAGTTAAAATTATTAGGCTCGAGTTCAATTACAATTTTAGGGTCGAGGCTAGGGTCGGCTCAAGCTCGAATTCAAAATATTTAAATCAAACTCGGCTTAAACAAGGTTCGGACTTAGCTGGATTCGATACGACCCTTATGCCATATTTTAAGTAGAGGTCGTTCCCAATTTTATGTAAAATGTATGCATAATTTTATATACAATTTATTTAACATGTATTTTTTGAAAAGTTTTAAATGTATGTTGAAGCTTGAGTTCGACTCGAACTCGGTTAAAATTATTAGGCTCGAACTCAATAACAATTTTAGGCTCGAACTCAATAACAATTTTAGGCTCGAGCTCGAGTTCGGCTCGAACATAGGTAGGTTCAGGCTAGGCTCTGCTCAATGCCACCCCTAGTTGTAATGTCGATGGTTTGGGTAGGGAATAAAGCTTTGCTCAAAGCTTCAATCATTTTCGTGGTCAACTCAACCACAAGTAGAGGAGATCGAAAGGGATCACCGTTCAAATACCCCAAGTTTTTTTTTCGTGAGATATACATCTCCACAACCTGGGATAGGTTTGAGTTTAGTCCAACTCGAGTATGATCCGAATTTGGTCTAGGTTGAGTCTTGGTCTGAGTTGAGTCCTATCCGAATCTGGTCAGGATCGAGTCTGGTTTGGTCCGAGTCGATTCTAGTCCGAATCTGGATCAGGATTGAGTCTTGTCTGGTCTGGCTTAGTTTGAGTCCAAGTCTAATTCCATTCGAATCCGATCCGATCTGAGTCGATGGTCTTCAAAATTAAATCTCGCACCCGAACTTTGGGCAGGTTTTAACTTCGAACACTTATCATCCCCGTGACGTTGTCTCTAAGCTGTGCGGAACAAGATATTGTTCAACATCTCCACCCACCTCACTCTATAACAAGATCTGGGAGCGGTTTGTGGGCAAGACGCATTGGTTGGCCGACGAGGCGAACGCAACGGAGAAAGGCGTAGTCGGTTGGTAACGTAATCGATGGGGCATCCAATGTTGACTAAACGACTGGAGTTTCCAAAATTGGGTCCGTTGTAGGAAGCACGACAAAGGGAGAAAGAATCTCTCTCTCTCTCTCTCTCTCTCTCTCTCTCTCTCTCTATTAGTAACGTAATCGATGGGGCATCCAATGTTGACTAAACGATGGGAGTTTCCAAAATTGGGTCTGCAGTAGGAAGCACGACAAAGGGAGAAAGAATCTCTCTCTCTCTCTCTCTCTCTCTCTCTCTCTCTCTCTCTCTATATATATATATATATATATATATATATATATATATATATTAGTAACGTAATCGATGGGGCATCCAATGTTGACTAAACGACGGGAGTTTCCAAAATTGGGTCCGCAGTAGGAAGCACGACAAAGGGAGAAAGAATCTCTCTCTCTCTCTCTCTCTCTCTCTATTAGTAACGTAATCGATGGGGCATTCAATGTTGACTAAACGACGGGAGTTTCCAAAATTGGGTCCGCAGTAGGAAGCACGACAAAGGGAGAAAGAATCTCTCTCTCTCTCTCTCTCTCTCTCTCTCTCTCTCTCTCTCGTTTTTCTTCTTGTTCTGCTACTTCTCTCTACCTTTCCTTGTATTTGTCTTTCTTGCCTCACAAAGCAACTAAGAGGGAGTCTCTCCTCCTCGATAGCGATAAACTAATTTCTCTTCGTCTTTAAAGTCCAATCTTGTGCGATGATGAACTGCAATGGTTGCAGAGTCCTGTGAAAAGGGTGCAACAAATCTTGCCTTTTTCAACCCTGCTTTCAGAGGATCGAGAGTGCTGAGGCACAGGGTCATGCTATGGTTTTCGGGTCTAAGTTCTTTGGCAGTGATGGTCTCATGTTCTTCATTTCTTTCGTACCTGAGCAATAGACGTCATTTGTTTTCTAATCTCTTTTATTCGAAGCTTGCGACCGTACAGTCAATCCGGTTAATGGTACAGTGGGGTTGCTTTGGATGGGGAACTGGCACATCTGCCAGACGGTAGTGGAGATGATCCTCCGTGGCAAGACTCTGCGGCCGCTGACAGAGCTTTCGTCGCCGGAAAGGGACGATGCGTCCGTGGCAAAGGAGTCCTGCAATATGCTCCATGACCTGTACTCCAGGATCAAGACCTCTTAAGAGGAAGAGTGACAACGTAGGGAGAAAGAACGAGGATTTTCTCCCTGCATCGCCGCCAAACGCAGGAGTTTTTTTCCTACAATCGTCGTCGAACGGGTTATTCCCACTCTCATACCATGTTATTAACTTTTGGTTAAATCTTTTTTCTTATTCAATACATCAACTTATATCCGTATTTAATAAAAAAAATTACGGTTAGATTTAAATCTGGTCTTCCATTGTTTTTATGGCTCCTAAAGAAGTACTCCTTGGAGGATACGCCAACAGTATCCACCACGATTTGTGCGACAAAATGTTCACAAAGGGCAGGAGATTGTAAGTCTAGAACGTATCACTGCATCTTGTATATGCCTTGGAGATATTAGAAGATGTTGAATTTCTAGGAGCAAAACCTTCAAGGTTTCCAATGGAGTAAAACTTGGCTCTTACACAATCTGATGGCGAACTCCTACAAGATCCTTCATCATATATGCGCCTAGTGGGAAGATTGATGTACTTGACCATTACTAAATCAGATCTGGTCTACGCTGTCCATATTCTAAGTTGATTTATGGAAAAACCACGTACACCACACCTTGGCACATAGAGTCCTTCGATACATGACACAAACTCCAGGACAGGCTATTCTATTATCCTTCACAAGTATATTCCAATTGAATGCATTTTGTGATGCAGATCAGGCTCATTGTAGGGACACAAGAAGGTCAGTAACAAGGTATTGTATATTCCTTGGTCAGTCACCCGTTTATTGGAAAACAAAGAAGCAAACAACCGTGGCCCAATCAACTGCCGAGGCAAAGTATCGTTCTATGGCTATTACATATTGTGAAATTACCTAGTTGAAAAATATTTTGAAGGACTTGGAAATCGTACATACTCAGCCAATCATGTTGTATTGTGACAACCAAGCTGCTCTACATCACCTCAAATCCGGTCTTTCATGAGCGAACCAAGCACATTGAAATTGATTGTCACTAGTTTGTGAAAAGATTCAAGAAGGGATGATTAAGACAACCCATATACGAACCAACAACCAAACTGCAGACTTATTAACTAAGGCGTTGAGTTCGTCCCAATTTGAGACATTACTCGACAAGTTGGGTATCATTAACATACACTCCAAGTTGAGGGAGAGTATCGAAGATAAACATCCATTAGAGATCTATTGAATATACACATCTTAGGGGGGGTTAGTACACAATGAAGTGGAATGAATTCCCCCCCGTATTACTTAGTTCATTAAATAACATCGTTAGTGTAGAATGAATTGAATTGAAGTTAAACTACATCACTTCATTCTCTCAGGCAAAAATCGGGGAATTTGGTTTCCCACCTATTTTTCGAATCAACCAATTGAATCGTGTGTCACGCGTCGCGATCCTTCGAAATTTTTTTTGTCTTCTCTCTCCGTCCCTCCCTCTCCTCTCCCTCTCGTTCTCCGTCGCAAAGTACAGGAGGCCTGGCCTCTATTGCAGATCCTCTCGACCTCCCTCTCCTCTCCCTCTCGTCCTCCGTCGCAGAGTACGGGAGGCTGAACCTTGACCTCCCTCTCTTCTCCCTCCCCCCGTCGGCCTTCCTCCCTCTTGGCCTCCCTCTCCTCTCCCTCTCTTCTCACTCTCGGCGTACTGTCGGAGCGCCGCCTCCGTTGCCGTGGCCAGCCGTTGAGGAAGACAATGCAGGCCGTGAGGAAGATGGTTTAATTTTTCCTAAGTTAAGGAAAAATTAAACTATCGTAATAAGAATAATAATTTATAATTTATATTTATAAAATAATTATTTTTATTTATTTAATAATTACTATCTTAAATTAGTGGTTTAATAGTCAAAGTTAAAATATTTTAAAAATAAATATTTGATAAATTGTTTTGGTTTAATTATCCCATTGCTATAATTGATTAAACCAATGGTTTTAAATTTTGTGACAATATATTATTAATTATCAATACATAAAAATATATATTATGTTATTGATAAATATATATATATATATATATTTATTATATTAAATTAGTGAGTTTTAATGTTAAAATATTTCTTATGTTATTACAAAATAATTTATTTTTTTATTATATGCGCTTCTGTTATTTTTTATTTTTTTATTAATTTTTAATGATTTATTCTAGTCATATGTAATTATTGTGTTAATTTATAATAAGCTATAATCATTAAGTAATGTAATATATTTTTTCGTTAATTAGGATATTAACATATTTTAATACTACACATTAAATCACTTATAAGTGTAGTAACCATGTTTATTTTGGTTAATTATCTATTTAGGTATATGTTCTATTTAAGTATATTATAAAAGGTTATTCATTCTCTTGTTTATATCATACTTTTCATTTGGGGACACTAACACTGGAATCTGTTTTCCAGTGCATTTGAACTCGTCTACACTAACACCCAAGGATGAGTTGAAGTTGAATCAATTTATTTAAGTTCAATTTAATTTTTCACTTCAATTCAAGTTCATTGTGGACTAACCCCCACTTAGTTGATTTAGTTTTCCACATGTATATAAATATGTATATGGTGTACATAATAAAATCATCATGTTATGAAAAATTAAACCAGCGTAGGTTCTGCCCGAGTCTCGGACCTGACCCGGCAAGAATCACTTGGTTTGGTTCTGCTGAGTTAGACCAGGTCAATTCCTTTAAAAAAAAAAAAAAGGATGTTGCCAGATGACATCCAACCTTGCTAATCCCAATCACCTACTATATCTTCACCGTTCAGATCAGCCTGGGTTAATTCTCGTACCACAACTCCTCATAGAGGAGAATTATAGCACACAAAGTTATTCCATGACTATGGCTTCTTTTGTAAAAAAATAAATATGGTTTTGTTGATGGATCACTAAAGCACCTAGACGGGGATGCCGACGATGAATTGCAATAGTGAATTCATTGTAACAACCTTGTCAAAACATGGTTTTTGAGTTCAATTTCCAAGGATATTGCAACATCTGTGTTCTATTGTGAAAGAGCACAAGCAGTGTGGAATGAACTGTGTGAAAGTTTTTCTCAGGTAAACAGTGTTCAATTAGTTCACATTGAGAATGAAATACATGATTGCATACAACATAATGTGTCTGTTAGCTCCTATTTCACCAAGGTCAAAGGATTGTGGAATGAGCGAGATACTCTTTGTCCTATTTCATATTGTCGTTGTAGAACTATGAAAGATAAACTATCCTATCGAGAAACACAGAAAATCATCAAGTTTCTCATGGAATTAAGTGAATATTTTACTACAGTACGTGGGCAGATAATGACAATGGATGCTTAAGATTGGCAAGGTTTATTCCTTCGTGCTCAGGCATGAACGACAAAAAGAAGTATCTGATAAACGAAGCATAGTTCAACATGAGACAACAACTTTTACCGACAACAATTCAAGAGAGAGCATAGTTCAACCTGAGGCAGCAACTTTTGCCGTCAGGAATTCAAGCAAGAAAGGTGGTACTTCCACTTGTACAAAATGTAACAAAGACGATCAGGATGTTACAAATTATTGGTCACATTTGAAATGCACTATTGCGAAAATATCACACAATTGATTACTGTCACAAACTCAAGAAAGCAGAATCAACTAAGCACACAGAGAAGAAGAACATCTCCAACTCCTTCCCTTTTACTCAGGAACAATACCAACAGATATTGCAAATGCTCAATCATAACAAGTCATCTATGGCAAATCATATGGGTAACTCCTCAACCCATGCGGAACTTTCAGGTGAAGTTCTTTACTTCTCCTCTCCACATAAGTAAACCACATGGATCCTCGATAGTGGAGCTACTGATCATATTGTTTGCTACCCTAACTTGCTTATGTCTTGGAGAGTTGTTACGAACAAAACAATGGAATTATTGGATGGTTTATGCCAATGTTACACATGTTGGTCAAATGGTTTTCTCTTCTAGTTTGGTTATTCATAATATTTTATGAGTCCCAATTTTCCAATTAAACTTCATTTCCATAAGCAAACTTATTTATCATTCTCTTTGCATCATTGTGTTCCTTACCCATTTTTGTGCCATATAGAACCTACGCTTGGGGAAGATGATTGGGACTTTAATTGAAAGGAAGGGTCTCTACTACCTCGATCACCCACAAAAATCATCTTGTTATTCCGTACATTCTCCATCTGGTATTTGGCATCAACGTTTTGGGTATCCTTCAAATAATGTTTCTGTTTCATTTCCATTTTTTAATAAAAAACTCTAGTAGTTCAAACAATTGTATGGTTTGCCCCTTAGTTAAATAGACTAGATTGTCATTTTCTTTGAGCACAATCTCACAAATTATTTTTTGAAATGTTGCATACTGATATCTAGGGGGGGGGGGTTCTTGGGCCCAATATTTCTTTACTATAATTGATGAAGATGCACATGGATTTATTTGATGCGTCACAAATTTGAAACTTAGACTTGCCTGACTAATTTCATTAGTATGGAAGAAACCCAATTTTCTTCTAAGGTAAAAGTTGTGTGTAGTGGCAATGACCCTGAATTTACTTTTGTAACTTACTACTTTTCCAAAGGCATTGTGCACCAAACAAGTTGTGTTTATACCCCGCAACAAAATGGGGTATCAGAACGCACACATCAACACCTGATAAACATGACCCGAGCCTTGCTTTTTCAAACACATCTTCCTAAAAAATTTGGGGGGATGCTATTTTAACTGTTGTTTATCTAATAAATTGGACATCTACCCTAGTCTTCAAGGTAAAACACCTTATGAACTGTTATTTAATATTGTACCCATTTACTCACATTTACGAGTATTTGGATGTTTATGTTTTGCCTCCACTCATACCCACAAGCTATCCAAATTTGATGCGTGTGTCATCTATTGCATTTTTCGTAGGTACCTTTATGGACAAAAATGATATAAGGTATATGATGTTGAATTCAATAGAGTGTTTATCTCCCGAGATATTACATTATTTGAAATGGAATTTCCTCTTAAACATATTTCTGTTGCAAATAAAAGTCTCATGATTCCTCCTCCCATAATATCTGCTTTCTATGATGACCCTATACTAGACACACTCAATCAGAAAGTCCTGATATTGCAAATGTTGATAATACTTCTTCCCCACATACCTTCTCCCATACCACCTCCTACTCGTCACCTCTCTACCAGACCAATTAAGCCACCCAATTTCCTTCAAGATTTTCATGTGGAAGTGACCCTACCGTCACGACCTGCACAAGCGTCTGCCTCCAGCGTGGTCATCAAATCAGGTATACCTTATGCATTCTCTCAAGTTCTTTCTTATGCCTAAGTATCCCCATCTCATAAAACTCTGATACCATAATAAAACTTGTAATTTATGACGATTTTATTATATACACCGATTACATATTTATATACATATGAAAACAAACTGATTCAATTAAGATGTCTATATTCAATAAATCTCTAATGGATGTTTATCTTCAATCTAGAGTTTTAGCTTCAATAAATCTTTGATTAATCTTTAATGGATGTTTATCTTCAATATGTTAAGGAATAGTCTCACATAGATTAGTGAAAAAAATATTAACTTTATTAGTTGGAAAAGAGGTTTCCTAAGTGGTTTGTCATTTTGGGATAGGGTCTTCGACCCAATTTAACATAGTATTGTAGCAAACACTTCCTTGAAAAATACGGGTGATCCACTCAAAAATATAAAAGGAACAAAAGAGAAGATTGAACCATCAGAGATTAGGTTGAAACATAAACCGTACAAATTACCATGCGCTTGATTTTTCTAGTCGTTTAGACTTGCCAGTACCACAATTATTTTCAAGGTTAACAAAGAGACACGCCAGCTTGTTTTAGCTACGTGGTAAGACCTCCAAACAAGAGAGGAAGCAGCTCGTCAGTTCACCTTCTTGCAGTCCCTCCTGATCTCCCCGTTACTTCCAGTGAGGGGGCTGATGTTACCCATCTTAATCATTGCGGCGGCAAAATCGCTTGTAAAACGGCCGTTGTTCTGACTGTAAGTTCTGACAAGGGAATCCTGTGAGCCGTTGTTGAAGAGCTCCTGGTCGGAGTGGAGGAGACCACGACTTGCTACGAGGTTCTGGTAGTAGTTATTGTCGAAAAGGGTGGCCGTTTGGATGTCGAGCGGTGCAAGATTGCCGTCCCCGCCGGAGGAGGGGCAGTTGGCTTTTCTGGTGGTGGCGAAGGCGGAATCGATGTTGGCGTCGTTGTAGATGCGGTTGCGGAAGGTGGTGCACCGGGCTTGGCCTATGCTGTGGCTCCCGGAGAGGACCGTCATCTCGCTTGCGCTGAGGCCCTTGGCCGAGAACATGGAGATGAGAGTGGAGACACTCGAACCTGGTCCGGGTAAATCACTGTTTGCTGTACTCATGCTCGCCGTTCTGGCGTCCCTCCGCCCTAGCGGTACCGTCCACGATGGTCCCTTCAGCTGCACACAGAAATGACGTACGTCAACACCATTAAACTGCATTAAAGCATTAAATCCCTCTTCTTTTTTTCTATCAATAGGGGATTTCTTGAGCCAGCTGACAGAGTGACAGAGATGACAATTTATTGATTATTTCTTCAAAATTAAGGTGATGAGCAGAACAAGAGGCTTACCAAGAAAACCCCGTCGCGGGCAGCAAGAGCCAATATGTCTGCGCACGATACGGTCCCATTGCAGGCAGCTTCAACTTGAGTTTTAATGTTGTCAATCACTTCGAATCCTCGTAGCGAGTTCGCGTTTGGACCGGCAGTCTTCTCTCCGGTGAAGGATGAAGTATCGTCGAGAAGAACCGAGGCGTCGCATCCCTGTAAAGGGAAGGCTGTGTCAAATTCTCCATTTTACATTCGTTCACAGCTCAGTAGAGGCCCTACAGAGTATAGTCACAGTATAGAAAAAAAACATAAAAAAACAGTCTAGGTAAACTGTTAATGGCAGAAAAATGTATCTGCACGACGTGGGTTAGGATTAGGTGGAAAAAATACTAGATCCTCCGCACTGAACCAGATCTGCGATTGGCAACGTTAGCAGGGTTTTTTATGCGTTTCCGACGTGGTGGTTAACATTGCATGAAAAATACCTTTACAAACTTCGCTGCGAAAGCTGCCGAGTATTAATGCATGCAAGGTCATCTCTCGTAAAAAAAAAAAAAAAAACTGCCTTCTTTAGACGATTGAGAGGCTTCTGTCCGTAAAAATAAAGCAATCCCTCAATCTAAATGAGAGTCTTAACCAAAGAAAACAAGCAATCTAAGCCTTTTTGAATCTCATGTAATCCTCCATGCTGGATTCCTCATTATAAGAAATGAAAGCACAGAGCAAGGGTGAAAAAAGGGCTGAGAATCGCACATTTACAAAGCAATCATGGAAGAAAAGACGAAGAATGGAAGCACCCATTCTCGAGTCTGAATTTACGGCTTGGGTCATGACATTGCGCACAATGGTCTGTAACCTGGGGCAGCTTGTGGCGTAGAAGTTGGCAGAGAGCTGCCCAGAAGCAGCAGACACGAGAAGGGCAGAGAGAACAAGAGAGAGATACTGGGTAGAGATGACCATGTCACTAAGACCAGTAAAATCGACTTATTAGTTGATAAAAGGCTTGTGCTGCAAGAGAGCTTCGGATATCCTCTTTATATAATCGCATCGAAGCAGAATAACAGATTTTGAGATTCAAACATTGCTACTGCAACGCGGTTTCGTAGCTTTCTACTGCAGTTTGTCGTCTAGAGGAGAGGTTCATTTCCAAATGAAACAAGAAAAACAGAGACAGGAATGGACAGCATATGCAGAAGGAAACAGAAATGGCGGGTCCGATCAGAGAAAATCGTTGCCAAGTTCGTCTCAGTAACCACCCCACAGGCAAGCTCTGCTCTTCTCAGTATTGCTATACTCCCGTGCATAAGCTGGTCAATCAATTAAACCGACACGATTAATGATTGATGATAAAAAAATTAAGACGCCTCAGGTCTTCACGTAGAAATTAAAAAAAAAAAGTGTTGTCCAAGCATGGCAGTAAATTTTCTCCACTGGAATCTGAAAAGAAAAGTGCGTCATCTTGTTCAGAATGCTACAATAGTCAATAGTTTCGTTAATTGATTACGCGCCGAATACACAAATGTCCAAATTGACAATAGCAAACTGGATTGTTCTTTGCCTGTCTCTAGCAATCTGCAAAAAATTAATCTAAAAAACGAATTTGTTTAATGGTTTCAAGGTTTACAATTTGGAAGAGCTACTGTGTACCCAAGCTGATCCGCTCAGAGTAGTTGAAGACGAAGGGGATTGACCATATCGAGACCCCCTCGGAATGGGCACCAAGGACTTCTATTCTTCAGAGATTGGGTGACATGCTTCTACAGTTCCACCCTTTCTTCTGCGCGTTTTCAAGTAAAAATACCTTTTACTTGAAAACTTGCTAGATTCAGAAGAATGAGCAGAGAGACAAGAAAGAGAAAAGCTAGCTTTAACCAGACTTGAAAAGTCCCAAGTAGTCGCGATCGGATTTTGCTGGTGTTATTTTCCAATAAGCATGTCATGTCATCCATCGTTTTGCTTGCCACTAGTGTTCCCTTTTTTGGACCAGAGCAACCAAAGAGAGGAGGCACGACAAAGAGCCATTGAAGCTTTTTTTAAATCAATTGCAGATTGGCACTGGTCGGCAAGCAATCTAAAAGAGATGCTGCTTAAAAGTGTCTATATGCAGAGATGCCCATAATATCCGTTAAACAAATGATAATGTTTTAGATCTTAAAGCTTAATTACAAGATTTGCCTTAAACGCCAAGCAAAAGATCAAAAGAGTTTCCTTCCGGTTCTGAACCTCTGGGCATCAATTTGGTTGAGAATGACATTGCAGGCAACCAGCTGTCCGCTGGGAAGAACAAATGTGAACGCTTCTGATTCCTTTAGCTCGTCAACATTCCGTGACACCAAATAAAAGCAAGGTAAGTTGTAGATGACGAAGCTGCTGAGGTTTCCACACAGCACAGTGGTTGATCGTCAAGTAAGAGCCCTGAAAACGCGCCCTGAAAGGTTGAACGGGTCGTATTCAAATTGATTGGAGTTAGTAATTAGGATCATCAAGAAAACGACCAAGCGTTAATGCCCTGTTGCAGATTGATATCTTATTACTTGAACCTGCAGTATATCACTCGACTTGATGAACGACGACTAGGAGTTGATGGCGGGATACGTCTCTTTCTGCTTGTTTGTGCTTGTCATCTTCTACATCTTATCTTTCGATTGTCTACTTTTATCACCACGTACTACTATTTCTGATTTGGGTTTTCCCGGCCATTTCATTGTCTTCGAAGAGTTGTTGGGGGATATCAGAATTCGGAGCTTTCTTCCAAGAGCTTCCATGCGTGTTGCACTTTTCATTATCAAATAATGGGCACAGCCCACTTGAACATCAGCGAATCACTACAGTTCTTCTTTCCATTGAGATTAAATAGAGCAGATTCAGCCGCCGGAAGAAGAAATCTAAACGTGGGAGACATATATCAGATTCAACGACAAACAATGCCTCTTGTAACCAGTAGTGGATGCCAGTTTTAGACCTTGGACAGACTCCTAAAAATTATTTCATTTTCAAACAATTAAAAATACTAATTCTGAAGAAGAGAGCTTATTGGTCCCATGGGGACGATGATACATGTAAAATTTTGTTTAAAACATAAAAAAATAGGGATAATGATAAAAATATGAATTATATATATATATAATATTATTTAAAATATAATAAGTAAATTTTTTAAATAATATTGCTCAAGTGGGTCTAATGGGGTCTTTAATAATTTGTATAAAATAGATATAAAGTATAGTTTTTATTTCATTACCTTTGACATAATCTAATAGTTTAGTAAGCTAATATGATGTTTTCTATGTAATTGTATTCTCCACTTCTAATCATCCCTCTAATAAAAAAATTTCAAGTCTTTTCATGGATTATCAAACTTGACATTGACTTGATATACATAGCAAGTTGATTGTATAGGATAATATTAGTAATTAAAAATTTTAGAAGTGATAGCTTTGACATGAAATCCTATTCTATTCAAATTATGTAACATTGGGTATTAACTAATGAATGAAAAGATGGACTATAAAGCCTAATAACAGTATCTAGTAAGAAACTAGTTCATATAATGAAAATTTAATGGTGGGCACAAGTTTGGTTCAAATTGGATTATTGAAAACTCATCTCTATCTAGTGAATTTGTCCCAAAACTTATCCTAGTGATAATTTTAGGCTCTTCTATTCTCCAATCTCATTCCCATGATAAAATTGAAAATATAAAATACTTAAAATAATAAAGCGATAAAATCCAACAAAATTTGCAATAGTTTTACGCAACAAATAAACTTTTTTTCCTCAAATACCCTTATTCGAGTGATAAAAAATCTCACCTTTAAAAATATTATAGATTTTTTTAAAAATAATAAAAATTTTAAAAAAATAAGCAAGTAGGGGTTATGAAAAACCCGTCCTTGCCCCAAAATCTGTGTAAGTTTTTTTTTTTTTTTTTTCACTCACCCCTTCCTTGCCCCATGGGGTAAACTATCGATCACATGCCCTCCTAAAATTGGTAGAGTCATGTCCGAGTTTAGCCTAATCTAAGCCCACCCTTACAAGAGTTATTAAGGAGAAAAATTCACCAAATTTTGTTGTAGAAATTTTGTAATTTTTATAAATTTATTAATATATGTTCATTATTTCCTCTTTTGACCTATAATTACTAAATTGAACACTTAAATAAGCACTCAATCAATGGTAATGCTTATAATACCTTAGCTTGTTAAACCATGGTGTTTTGACTCCACGAGTTTATTTTTGACTTGGTTGAGTCAACTTGGATTCGGTAGGGGAAGGGTCAGTTCAAGTGGCCAAACTCACTCCTCTTCTAGGTGAGCCCCCATGACTCGGATTTAGCAAGAAAGCTCAATTTTCTATCCTTTTATTAGACCAAAAGAATTACGACAAAAATATTCCATTCCCAAAAACATGAAAAATGCTAAAAAAAAAAATTGAGTTTATATTTTTTTTTTCCCATTATTTTGTGGGCATGCAATACTAACAAATGGCTAATAAAATAAAAAGGCTTGGGGTTTCAATCTCTCTCCCTTAGTCAAACCCTTCTCTTAAATAGATGAAATAATACAGTTATAGTCAAAGTAGGAGACTTCTAATCCAAAGAGAACAAGAATATTTTTAAACGAAGTGACCTCCTACTAGGTAACTCCTATACTTCATAATCTACCCTTCAAGTATGACAAATATTATAGATATGTCCAATAGCTTTTAAAAATAACATTTGGTTTAGTGGTCAACTACAATTTGGTTGAGCATAGACAAAGGAACCTCCCCATGTGGAGATTTGGTTGAGTCCTTATGAAGCTCTACCACAAGGAAGTTAACACAAGTTGGATATTGTCTCTCTAACTCAAGGGTATGTTCGATACCCTTCTTGTACAAATAAAGCAAACCACATCTTGCATCTTCACCAGTGGAAGTTGCGAAAAACTTTTGATTGTAGTAGTTTCAAGTTCAGGATTTCTTGTCATGGTCTGGGGTTGCATTAGATCGATGGGAACATTCAAAAGTATTTTCAGCTGAATTTCATCTTCATCCAAGAGAAATTTTTGGTGATCTTTTGTCTTTAAACTGGAAAAATCAAGTATAACATGGGAAAGTTGAATGGTGCCATCATGTAGGGAAGAAAACTCTCATACCTGAGAAGATTGTATAGGAGGGTGTATAGTGGAAAAGGAAGAAATGTGGCTGTAGTTTCAAGGCATGAGAGAGATTTGGTGTAGTGTGGTGTGACTTAAAGGTGGCTGATGAAGATGGTGTAAACAAATGAGGGTAAAGTGAAGGGAAGTATGAGGATTGAGTAGAAAATTGAAGAAAAGGATATGTGTAGTAGACAAGGGGTAACATGAAGCAAAATATGAGAGTGAGTAGAGAAAATTGTGGGATAGGTGGTGTGTAGTAGGTAGGGGTGGTTTGTTGGTTGAAGGGCATGGGCAATGGACAGGTGTAAGGGTTAGGAGTATATGTGCTACGTGAGGAAAAGGGTGGTGGTTGTGCCAAGGAAAAAGGGGCTTGTGGAATGTATAAGTAGGTAGTGTTGTGTGATGGGGGATAGGCATGGGTGTGGCAAAGTGGTTAGAGTGACTAGGGAGGGGATCATGAGTGAAGAGGGGTGAGTTGATCATTGTTCACATACTTTCAGTGAGGTGTGGCATCCACTTGAGCCAAACTTGAAACTGTGCAGATTTGAATTTGGCTTGACCTTAAAACTTGAAGTTTAAGCTTAGTATTAAGCCTTAAATTAAACTCAAGCTCGAGTTTGAAAATTTTAAATGAGTTCAAACTCAAACTTGAGCCAAGTTCGGGTTCAACATATATTTAAAACTATAAAAATAAAAATTTATAAAATAATCAAAATAATTTGACGATAAACTTAATACCATTGAACTGCACGCTATTTTAGAGGAATCCACTTTGTAATGAATTATACTAATATACAATAACCATCTTAATAGACCTAATAGATAGAACAAATTTTTCCATCAATAGCGTTTATTCCATTAGTATGCAACAACACCAGATGTTAAAGGACCCGAAAGGGCTGAATGATAGGTAAATCAAAGCAATCATCAACTAACTAAAGAGAAATTTGATGAGAAAAATTAGGGTAAAAGGGTATTTTCATAAAAAAAAATATACAAATGAGTCAACTCACAAGCTAACAAACCGATCTTGAAAAATCTCAAGTTTGGTTTTTTTATAATAAATGAGTCTTACTCCAAGTTTCAACTCAAGCCAAACTCAAATAAAAACTGAATTAAACGAATCCTTTTTTTAAGCTAAATTCGAACAACTTGCAAGTTCTCGCTTATCCAATCGAGCTAATATCTCCTTTTATTGAGTGTTAAAATGTCAATTCTAATATAAAATCTCTTAATCATTTGACCATTAAACCCGATAGGATCTTTACTTCTTCTAGTTTTGATTTTTCTCCGAAACAAATTGGATTAAAAAACTATTTTTGCATTAAAAATTAGACCCACCTATCGTTCTTGATAGAAACATTTGGAGACTGACTCACTTTTTGTTGTCACCTGTAACCGTCCTGCCACAAGACATTTGATGCTTTAGATGTAGATTTCTCTATATAAAAAAATAAAATTATTAAAATTCTTTTTTGGATTAGAAGCTAAACTGAAATTTATTTATGAAAAAATAAATAATATTTAACATAACTTTATGGGAGGACGGTTGAAAACCAGAGAAAAGAGCTACACTATTATTGCTTGATGTTGAGTCCTATGGGCAAAATTACGGTTTTGAACGAATTTGGGAGGAGAGAGGTGGAAAATTTGGAGCTAAATTACACTAAATAACTAAAAATAATAAGAGAATTTAAGTTTTCAATCTTTCTCACGTATCCATGCTCTTATCCTTAAATAGTAAACGTAGGAATCTAATCCTCAGTTAACAAGCATATTTCCTAAACTTCTAGGTAACTCATCTACGGTTGAAGGGTACTGTATTGAAGTCCAAATGACCCGAACAGGAGTAACAGATAAAAATAAATGGCTTCAGCCGGGTCCAACCTTCAGAAAGAGAACAATCTGACGCATCATCCATGTCAGGGCATCTTGCCACGGCCAATTTGACCATTACCCCGTTTGGCAAATTCGAACCTTGGCAAGCTATACCCAGATTGTTTTAACCAAGACAACAGCAATTGGATATCATGCTTCATAGCTTAGCCTCATTTACCTGCGGCCTTCATTATCTTAAAATGCCAGTTCTGCTTCAGCTCCATGCACAAAGGTCCCATAGGCTGGCTATTATTTGAGCTGCTGCTGTCTGGTGTACTGATCTGCAGCTATTGATAATGACTGGATAGAAACGGGAAATCCAGGTCCCATCTGCATAGTCACCATTTATTTGAAGCTTAGCTACAAAAAGAACGGAAAAACTTTTAAAATAACATGACTACAATTTTCAACTAACCCATTTTTTCTTCTCAAGAAAAATCATACTTATTTATTTTATTAGCAGCTGAGTATAGAACAAAGTCATGTGGTGTTTTCGCTTGGCAGGAGTGAGCTCACACCCCACCCAGTAGCTAGCTCTATTCTGTTTCTTGAATAACACCCTTATCCCAACTCTATCACTAAAATATAAAAATCTCAAAGGAATGTCAATTATGAAGAAATGGGATAAGAAGTAAAAATAGAACAATAAGAAATTGAGTTTTAACTTACTCGATTTAAATTTAACAATTAAATTAATATTAAGTGCACATTATCTTAGGTAAAACAAGGTCTATAGTCCTTTCCTCTTTTTTCTCTTCTCTCTTGATCTATTGGTTGAGATATCCTGCAGTCTAAATAAGAAGGGGCAATGACTTCTCTCTTATGCTGCTTTCTACAGCAATATCAATGCCCCTACATTTCAGATTATTCTAGGTACTTAAACAATAAGCCAAAAGATTCAGAATTGATGGAATACGGAAAGGTAGGCTCTTAAACCTATCTATACTCGACTGACCCAACCCATACCCCAGGTTGGGCCTCACAGGACCATAACAACCCACCACCGTGCCGAAATCCATGGTGAACCGCCCTATGACAACTTTCATTTTGAACCAGATAGCCTTTCTCACCTTTATGACAGCTCTCACATTGGCACCATATAACCTTTTTCATAAGTTGCCCTCTCTAGGACTTGAACACGTGATGTAATGCCCTACTCTAATACTAATATTAGCTACCTAGCCAATAGGCCAAAAATTCCAGAGTTGATAGAATGCAAAAAGCTAAACCCTGAAACTTATCCATACTAAGTTGGCCCACCACGACAATACGGTAACCATACCCCAAAGTAGGCTCTATAAGACCATAACAATTATATTATTTACTCGGCCCTCTGAACCACATCAGAAATACTGCTACCAGTAAGAAGTATATTTTGAATACTAAGTAAAACCCTTTTTGTTTTTGGTAACTTGATTACTAGGTTAGCTTATCTATATACAATTGTTTGCCATTGTTTTTAAATAATTTTCCCATACTTTTTTCCCTGCTTTATTGTCCTAGAAAAATGTCAATGCACCAGTCAAGTACACCTTTAATACTCATTATTTATGCCCAAAGTGGCCATATAGACAATAATGTAAGGGCACGGTAACAATGACCAACAAAACGTCTCACCATCCAAATAAGTGCAGTTTTCAGAAGAACAGAAGCCACTGAAATGTCAGGGCGAGACCTGCTTTATCATATGAGCGAATGCACAAAGTTCTATGTTTTGCATCAGCTCACAACACTGTTAGGAGTAATTCCACATAGATTAATATCAGGGAAAAAAATGTGATTATTAGTTGAGAAGAAGACTCTCAACTTTGGCTAATCATTTTGAAATAGGCTTAGATCCAACTTAACATAGTACCAAAATAAGAAGTAAAACTTGTCAGACCTAGTTAATGACCTGACTAGTTTGTACCCATTTGTACAGTTCATGTCCCAAACCTGTTGTCCATTTATATAGGCCAGGACGTAAGGTAGAGTTTTAGTGGGAATAATCCAACACAAGTAAATATTAGGAAAAGTCATGTAAGGTAAGTTCATTTGTATGTAACATTGGTCCTCTTCAACAATTAACAATAACGAGAGCAATGGATGGCATATCTAGTTGAGCAGAAATACATTTTGTTAGAAAATGATACACAGAAAGGTTCGCAAGCTTACAGTGCTGCTCAATGTGAAGTTGTTCACGTAACCAGCATATTTGGATGCTGCACAGAAAAGTAAAAGTAACAATGAAGTTTATCAAGTTAAAGAATTTTGGACATTGAATAAATTGGTTATTATATGTTTATATCAAGACTTCCTGAAGTTTATCTAGAACTTCCTGTGTGCTAAGATTCACAAATACCAATTCAAATATGTTACCAATTTGCAAAATGTAGTTGTTTTGAATGTAGAAAGATTCCAAAATATATTGTTAATAGAAGGCCCTGATGATGATGATTAGCATCGATATGAAGGAAATTGACGAATATGAAAAATGAGTTAGCTAAACACTGCAGTCTGTAAAGAAAATCATGTATCAAGGGATATAATATTGTGAAACACAATTTACGAAGCCAGACATTGTCTGTAAGCAATACGCCCACTGAATCTGCAAGGCAAGCAGCAAATGTGAAGGAAAAAAAGATTAATATAACTTACTCTTCTTCAGACCAACAGGCTTTGCAAGCAAAAGTGCATTGACAAAAGCTCCAATATTTTCACGCAGGACCTCATCCGAAAAACTCACCTGTTAAACATGATTTCTCGTGAGGAAAGCCCAAGAAAGTACTTTGCATATTTTAACAAGATCATAAGTACACAAGCAACAAAATCCTACTATCACTACAGTTTCAGGAGGATAACTGTTGCTGACTGGAAGCTCTTGGTCTGATGAAAGCCTATATAGACAGCCACATGCAAATGTATAGCACAGAGATCCCCACACCCAATCAGTTGGATGCAGAGGCCATTATAGACAAGAACATAAAGGTAAAAAGTCACCAGTCAGACCAAATGCCTAATGAACTACAAAAGCACTGATTTAAACACTCAAGCACGTGTAACAAAATAGACTGAATTAACAACTCAAACTAAATAAGCCACCCTTTTCTCCTCATCCGCAAGTTGCTTAATCACACTAACAGTAGAAAATTTGAGGGTTATTGTACAAAACAATAACAAAGAAACCACACAACGAAGACCTATAAGTGAGAAATTTCTTCTGCTCCCCTGTAAAAGGCTTCTCGAGAATCCTTCTGCTTTTTTGGCACCTCCCTTGAGGATCTTCACTTAATCAGTGCACAGCATCTATCCAAACATACTAGGAGTACTGCAAGTATGACTGCTT